>NW_028258372.1:12068732-22068732 GCF_053883595.1 Heterocephalus glaber | reverse complement strand
GCTACATAGTGAATTCAAGGCCAGCCAGAACTACATAGTGAGACCCTGTCTCAAAACACCCTTCCCCCCAAAAAAAACACACACCAAAAAACAAAAAACAACATCAGAAAAACCTCCACATCCTTTAGAAAAGGAGATGTAGAATATTTGGCAAATATAAGGGAAGCACAGAGTCTGGTAATCCCAGGTAAATACCTAGAGACTTTGTTTTCCGTTCATGTCTATATCCACTGAATATATATTCTCATTTTGTTTTGTTTTGTTTTGGTTTTTTGAGACAGTCTCGGTTTATACTTTATCATGCCTTGAACCCACTGTGTAGGCCAGACTGGCCTTGAAATCATGGTGATTCTCCTGCCTCAGCCTCTCGAGTGCTGGGATTACTGGTGTGCACCACTATGCCCAACTATATTCTCATTTTAATAAACAGAATATATACATATGAATTTCATAACCAGCTTTTCACGTTGAACATTAAAGCTATGAAGCAAACAAATAGAAAGCCTTTAAAAACAAAGTATCAAGTCTAGTACACTCTGTAGCCTTCATCCTAAAAGTCTAGAGAGTTTTCAGTTAATTACTTGTTTTAACTTATTCATACATCAGTTATCAGATGCAGGCAGACTTCCATCTCGGCTACGGAGCTCCAGAGTCAGACATGGCCAAACATTCAGACAAGCCTCTAAAACACATCAGAATCAAGCTCCCCAAACCCTAGGAGCAAGAGCTGGCTCAGAAGGGAGGTCACAACACAAGGATATACTGTTGATGTAAAGTACAGCCCATAACATCTCTGTGCTCGTTCTTCAGAGCCCTGAATGTCACTGTCATCTGATGATTCACAGTGGTAGGGCAGCACCGGGAGGTGCAGGCCAGAGGAATAGAGCAATCCAGGCCCACTGGCAGGCCAGGGCCAAAAGCCTCATCTACAACAGGGCTCAATAAATCAGTGTTTGATGAATCAACAACCCAGCAGAGAAAGGAAGAGGCAGGTGATCTAAGGCTTTGTTCTTCCATTAGATTAGGAGCGCCCAGAACAGAACAATTGTATCTCCTATGCTTTCCTAGTCCCTCACCATGACTAACAAGAGTGGTTTCTTTGCCCCAGTTTCAAAAGCACACATTATTCGCTGGTTCACTGAGGTTTGGGAATTAGGGCTGAATTCCTCATCAGACCTGTGTAAACCTAGGCAAGGCACTTAACTTTTCACAGCCTCCTTTCCCTGGTCTATAAATGTGCAGACCATTGTCCAGTAAACAACAGCTGTCATTAGTCCTAACTTCTGCTCATTAATTATTGAGCCACCACATATTTAGTACCATGTGAGGCACTGGTGACATAAGTAAATTATATACATTATCTACAAGGAGTTCATGGTCAATGATCGTAAAATAATGATGATTAACTGAATTGTGGCTAGATTTTCTCCAAACAGGAAAAGTCTTTTTCTTCTTCTTCTTCTTCTCATCTCATTTACTCTTTTCCCTATTCCTAAAGCAAACATACACTGGTTTTTCCTACTGCTCACATGTCGTAGTCAGTTCAGCTCCTAAAACAAAACGGTGGGTTACAAATAACACAAATTTATTTCTCAAAGTTTGAGAGGCTAGAAAGTGCGAGATCAACGGGGTAGCAGAAGGCACCTTCTTACTATGTCCTCACATGGTGGAAAGGGCGAGGCAGTCTTTAAGGACGCTTTTAAGGTCACTAACCCCATTCACGAGGGGAGCCCTCTCAGGACCTTTGCAGAAGCGAGTAGGACCACCTCCTAACACCATCACATTGGAGGTTAGGATTTCAATATATGAATGTTGAGGGGAAACAAACATTCAGACCACAGCACTGGTGGACACTGGGTCCCAAGGGACACACAATGTAGTACTTGGCTACATGTTTTCAAATCTCAGTTTCTTGCTGAGTGATTTCTTTTACATAAATATTGTCTTCTTTTCCAAACAGGGTAAACTGTGAGGACAAGTTGTCTAACTTTGTTTCTTTTGTATCCACCCCTAAAAAAAAGCACAGCACCTGTTTATGAACACACCAATGGATGCTTTCTGACCTTGTAACTGGCCAATCAACAACTCCTGACTGAAGGTTAGTACCTTAGGAACACTTAACTGAATGAAATAATTTTCCTCATTGTTTAGAATGTTGTTATCAGAAACACAACTAAACTGTGACACCAATTTATAATCATAAATTAATTGAAAATAGTTCACAGCTGAAGAATGCTGAGAGAAGGGTGGATGGGTAAATGGTAGACCTTCCTCCTGCTGTCCCATGGAGATGAAAATGGCATGGACACCTCACACCATGTCCCAACTGTCCCCTCTAAAAATGGGTTCAAAAGATCAGGCTTTACCTGCAGCACAAGAGCCTACTTGTCTCTCTAGGAACCATACATGATTATCTACATGTGACATATGATATACTGAATATTATTACTTTAGGATGCCAACAGACAATAATAAATGTGCAATAATAAATAACACCTACATGTAATTCCACAAGGGTCAAACACCACACTATTATACCCTGTCTCAGCTGGTTCAATCATGCTTTAATAATAATAGAGCTCAACACACATGCAAGACTGTGTTCTTGAATTATTGCCTACGGGCCCACAATTATCTAACCTGTGGAGAGGTTGGCTGCTTAAGGAATTAGCATCAAATCCTCCAAACCACCTGTCCAGTGTTTTCCTAATGTTCAGCCAACTTTTACATCCCTAACACGATTCTTGTACTGTCTGTAAACTTTTCAATGCTGTAAAAAAAATTTACAATGTAAAATTTCCAAATATTTAAGACTTCCTCTTCCCTAATGTGAGTTTTTCTAGTTATGTCTCCAGTGGTTTGGTCAAGTTTCCCAGTATTCCCTTGGCATAATGTCACTCAGCCTAAAACTTATGGACAACCTCAGATTCTTTTTTGGTTCTTCATCTGTTAGGACTCAGGAGAGACTTTAACCATGCTCTCTTTATGGTCTTCCCATACTTCAGCAAGAAGAGACACTTCTACATTACTGCCATAGGCTCCTGACACTTTGTGTTAAGATACCTACCTATGGTTCCTTTATCAATTCCTTAAAGGCAGAGACCTGGCTGGATGTCTAGCATAGTGTCTAAGGCATGCATCACAGCTGGCAAGTGTTTCACACATTGAAATGAAATGCTAGGTTTTAAATCAAACCAACAGGCACCAGTGATCAGACCCCATCTGTCTACCTGGGCAAACATATCTATCAATTGGATCCTTGTCACCCTGAGGCTATTTCTAGTGTTAGGGCTCTCTCCTAGGGGAGAGATTTCAAATTACACTGAAAACATAACTGAATCCCTTCCGAAAATGGAGACATTTAAATTATATTTATCAAAATAAACAGCTGCAAAAAAATAAATAAACAGCTGCACTGAATGATAAATGTTCACTATGAAAGTTTCATGTCATGTAGAACTATACAGAGAAGACATTAAAAATTCCTCAAAGCTCCACCATAGAGAGATTGCCATTGCTAATATTTTGGGCAACTGCCTTCCAAACCTTTCTTTTATGCACACATAGAACTTTACTTAATTTAAACAAATAAAATTTACAAATAAGATATGCTGTGTAAAATCCCTTCACTTTTTTCATTTACTAATATGTTGCAGACTTCCTTCCATATCAGTGGAATGCCTTAATCATCAACGGCTCTGCCTCGGGGACATCTCAGCATGAGAAAGACCCTGGGGCACACAGGTTGTCCAATTATCTCCTGATCAGAAATTCCTCAAAGTAGTACTGCTGGGGCAAAAGGCATGCTCATTTAAATTTGTGGTACCTATTACTCTTTTGTGCCCCAGGACAATTATTCAGGCTTGACATTTTCCAGTTATAACATGAGTCATGCTTGTTCTTGCCCAATTGGGGGGGAGGAGTAAAAACTATTTGGTTTTGCTTTTTATATGTGCATATGGGAGGGGTGGGTTTTGGTGTGGTTTACTTTATTAGTGAGAAATTGATATTCTTTCTTATGTTTATTGGCTTTTTGTATGCTTGTTTTTTTAAATTGGCTGGTCACATAATTTGTCCATTTTTCAATTAGAGTATTTTTTCCCTTTAGATTTAAAAGAATCTGTTCATATTAGTTACATTTATCTTATTTGTGCTGCAAATATTGCCCTTGGTTTGACATTTGTCTTTTAACTTAATTTATGGTGGTTTGTTTGGTTTTTGCTATGCAGAGATTTTGGACTTTTTTATAGCCAGATTTATCAACCATTTTTAATGGCATTGAATTTTGTAGCATTATGCAGAAGACATTTTATAAGGTAAAATAATAAAATTTACCTGTATTTTTATAGTACTTCCATGGTTTCATATTTTATAATTAAATTTTTAGATTATGCTGAAAAAATTCTAATATGGAGGAATAAATTGAGGAATTCAATTTTAATATGACGAACTTCAAAATATTTTTAAAGAGTAAAACGTGAATTGAAACTTATATAATTTGTACATCTTTTTGTTTCAGCTAGAGATGCATCTACCCGACTACAGTTCTGGGGTCATCAGGATCTGCTGCCTCTTGGCCTCTCTGAGGTGATTCCTTCTTCAGACATCCTCCCTCTGACACACGAGAGCTGGAAAATGCTAGGAAATACCACATTCATGCACATACACAAATATACACGCACTTATATATCAATTTATATTTGATAAATTAAAAAAATTTGTCAACCTCTATGGTGGGGATTTTTAAACCCCACACTTTCACAGAAATATAGCATAATATTATATTCATTAATATATGTTATATCCTAAATCATTATCCTTTGGTGTGTCCCCCACCCAGTAATCCCATTACTGGGCATTGAACTCAGTGCCTTTACACTGACCTGCTACACCGCTGGCCTACTCCCCCCCCTTCTTATTTTTGAGACAAGGTCTCATTGAGTCAAGAGGCTGCACAGGCTGGGCTTGAACCTGCAATCCTTCTGCCTCATCCTCCTTGAATCTGGGATTACAAACAATGCACTACCACACCTGGTTCCTTTGGTCTTTTTTAAAGACACACACCTTATACAGAATAGATGCTTGTTTAAGTCAAAAGAGAAAAAGAACCAACCAAAGTAACACAAATATTTAAAATTCAAGTAAAAGATAAAGGTTATGTAGATAACTACTGATAGTGTTTGGAGAATTACACATCTATAAGAAACTGTGCACTGCCCCCATCTAATCAGAAAAGACCAATCAACCATTCTTCCAAGCCGCAGCAGCACAGGTCAGAGGCTCGTGCACCTCTGGGCTGCTGATTCGATGACAGCGGTAATGTAACTGGCGTTCACTCAGGGCTTCTGAGTTGCCAAGTGGTTTGCTGAGGCTTTTACACACACGGTGAATCTGAGTCTCACAACAGCTGCAGGAGGCAGGCAATTACTAGCATTCTTCACACTGTACAGAGGGGAAACTGAGGCACAGCAGCCTCAGAAATGTACCAAGACTACATGTTTGTGAGTAGCTGAGCCAGCATTTGAAACCAATTTGCCAGACTTCAGGCCTGTGCGGTTACCATGACACTGTATTTCAGGTCCACCGAAAATAGCCCTAATTATCACAATAGAGTCTCCAGACATCCTCATTTAAAAGCGGAGGCTGAGCTTAAGCAACCAGTTAACAATTACTTCCCCAAGACTCCTGGCCAGTTTGGATTTAATCGCAATGGACAGGAGACCTTACTCCTGAAAGGGGACTTGCCCTTGGTCAAGAGTCACCATCTTCAATCCTACCACCATTCACCTCTTCAGTTAAGTGAACTGGGACTGTTCTTAGCTCCAGTTTCCTCTTCTATCAAGGGGGACAGTGACAATGATAACTGCATTTGAAAAAACCTGATAAACTGTAAAGAATGAATCCAACAGTTGTGTTTTTGATACCAGGTAACAATCGGGGGTGAAAGAACTGGCCACACTTAGGGCCCTGGATGCAGAAGGTGAGAGCTGTGTTGGTCTCTACAGAGGAGAGGCAGGGCTTAAAGGAGGTCAGTGTGCCAGATGGGGGCTGTCAGGCAGGTGCTTAGGGCAGGTCCTTGCTGTCACACCAGCCAGGATTCCAGGAAGAAGCACTGTTTTGAATTCTGAATTCTGTGATGTCTCTCAGGAAAAAATAACTCTGGGGAAAATCGCTATGGATAAAGAAACCCTCCCACCTCCACGGTCACTGGTGAGTCACTTTGAGAATATCCCCAGCAATCCAGCAGGCCATGCAGGCAGCCCGTCCCCTGAGCTTTTCACTGAGTGATGGCACCCAGCAGCTCCTTCAAGGCCTTCTTCAGGGCCAAGTTCACTATCACTATCTGCCTGAGGCTCCAGGCAGAAACAAGAGGCATCTACAGAGGCCAGGGAGCCACTGAGGTGAACCCCAAATGATGTCCAGGGCCCAGCCAACCAGACCCAGCAGTGGGTGCTGAGAATGCGCAGGCTCCTTCAGCTTGCAGTCAGGGTGCTCAGCAACAGCCTGTGCCCAACAGTCTGATTTTCCATGTATCTCTATATCCAACACTAAAAGAACAAACTCATGATACTGGTGGCCAAACGAAGGAAAACCAGTACTTAGATCTTTTTTTTACTTTTTAAATATAGAACGTAAAAACATTTCTTGACTTTTATCACAAGAAAACATTTCCATGTTGAAGTTTTAACTAGCTTTACCTCACCGAGGCCAAGACTGAGATCAAAGCAGCATGTGCATTGTGTATATTTTGTGGTAGATGATGAGGCAAGAGTGAAGAGACTGGACCAGTCTTCTCAGACAGATCTACTCATAGTTACTACTGCTGCTTGAGCGCTAAGTATGCACCAGGCACTATCCCAAGAACTCTCCTGTGTTAACTCTTGGTCTTGCACACAACTCCATGTGGTAGACAACATTATTATCTCCATATTACAGATGTGGGAACAGATAGGACTAAGTCACTCATCAAAGACATCACAAGCAGTAGTGAAGCTGGAACCAATACCTGACTGGCAATACAGAATTCACAGCTCTTTGTTACCTGCTCCTGGACATGCTGTCTCATCTCTGCTATCCTGTAAGCAGCCATGAGAATGGCCCAGAAGCCTCCCAGAAAAGGAAATGAAATATATACATCTTGAGTACTTAGTCACTGGGCTAAGCAGTGACTATATTTAGAAAACACACAGGTAAAACTCTTGGCTGAGGTGGATGGATCTCTGTAATTTTATGACCCCATGTGCACTGCTAGCCATTAATACCTTTCTGAGGCTCAGCTCAAAATATCAGTCTTCTATGCCTCCATCAGGCCCATGTTCCTTACTTATTCTGAATTAAAATTTTTCACCTCTTAGGTCTATGATCTGGCCCCATCACAAATCCACCAAACACTTCTGCCCTTTGCCTTCCTTACCATCCCTTAAAACTTCTTGAACACAAGAAAAGGGAAAGATTTCCTTTCTGACCTTGAGGAAATCACAACGTCAAAGTCAATAGAAGGTTCCCTACACAGCAAAAAAGTTATATTACAGGCAGCTGAAGACCGTCAATAGTTAGCACAGAGAGGAGCAAGTCAAAGAGCTTTGCTTCTTCTCATGGGCCAAGCCATCTCCCAATCCTGCAACTCATCCCCTAAAACAGCCGCGGCTGATGTACAACATCAACCTCCAGCTACAGAGAATCAGAGCAGAAAATGAGGTCTGATGCCATGCCTTGATGCCTTCTCTCTCACACCGAGTATCAAGCAAACTCTACATAGGAAAGGAGAAGAAAATTCTGATACCACCACCTTGGTGACTAAAAACAGCATGGTCCAAGAGCAATATAATGTAAGCTATGTTTGTAGTACTTTTATCATTTTTTATTCAAATAAAAAGCACATGAAAATAATACTAATAATACATTTCACTTACCCTGATATACCCAAATTATCCTGTTAACATGTGAACAATAACAAAATTATTAATGAATAATTTTACATTCTTTTTTCCATATTAAATCTTCATTTAGTTTGGAATTAAAAAGTGCTTTTTACAATTACAGCATATCTCAGATCACATTTAACATGCTTGGCTTCTGCATTGCCTAGCACAGACAAATATTCTGCTACTGTCTTACAAACATAGGTATCTTTAATTAATCTTTATAAATCGGAAATTATTAGATGAATGAACAATATATCATTACCTTGTCTCCAACTGCTTTCAATTTCTGAAGATGTCTTATTTATTTTCTCATTTAACTTTCAGTAAAACCCTGTGAAATTGGTTCCCAGAGCATTTTCCCTGGGTAGCAGAATGGCATAATACCACCAAACACACACACACACACACACACACACACACACACACACACACACACCTTTTGTTGTTCTCAGTTTATGTCCAGCCAAGGATCAGAACTTAACTGAAGCCATACAGAAAGAAAAGTGAGAGAGTAGAGCCAAGTGAGAGAGTAGAGCCAAGTTCCTGCTTGCTTTCCTGCTGCTCAGTCTTACACCATCATTCCAAAAGAATTTGCCATAATAATTTACACACCTCCACTCCAAGGGGTGTTGATAAACATCAGACCCTCGTCGTCTGTAAGCCAAACTCATCAGCAGTCAAGGGACAGAGGAAAAACACTGCAAATGTGGGTATGAGCCATCTTCAGATATTCTGACTGTTGATTAAGGATTCGGTATTTTATTGGTAACTAACTAGGTACAAACACGAAGTTCTGGAGCATAAGTTTTAAGATCAACAGAGAAATAATTTAGAAAAACTCATCTGAGAGTGGTACAAAAATAGAGTTGGAAAAACAAACAAAAAGCAAAGAAGTAAAGAAAGAAGTCTCTGCAGTGGGAAAAGTAATGCTGGGAGGAGAGGGTAAAATCAATACACTGCAATTCTCTGGATGACGGGAGCTAATAACCTAAACCATGGGAGTTGAGGGAAAGTGATGCAAGGAGGAGAAGGTAAGATCACAGGAGCTTGGAACTAGCTGCAAAGCCAAAAGTGACTGAAGTTTAAAACGTACATTATTGTAAGGACAGAATAGAAAAAGTGCAAATAGAAAAGTCAGTATACCTGAATTAGTCTCTCCCCTCCGGGGTAGAGTGAAGAGGAGATAATGATCTCAGGTTTTGACACATTAATTTCCCTAATAAGGCCTGAATCTGTTCTATGTGCCTACTTTAATAGTCTAAGTGAATGACTGCTGAAAGAACTCCAGTAAGCACATGGCTTTGCTTAGAACTTGCTTAACTAGTTCATGATAACCTGAATTCGCTGATCATTTAGTTTTTGCAAGCTGGTCTTGGCTGTGTGCTGTTGCCCTCTGAGTGACGTCCGCAGATCTGCTGACCACTATTCACATATGCTCTGACTACTAAGGGAAGAAAAATTCCAATATGGAGATGAAGTTTCTAGTCAGGATTTGACTTTCTAAAAGCTACGTAAGGCAGAACTTTAAATCTGAAAATTTTTATGGTTCAGCACTTAAAGTGAAAGAAAATGTGCAGGTAAATATCAGTGATAAAGCACCTCAGCAATGACCTCCTACATTCCTTGAAATCTAGGAGTTGAGATGCCCATTTTTCACTTAACCCTTGATGATGAAATGTTCTGCAGAAGTTCTATTATACACATTTAGAGGTTTGGAGTGGTTGGTCTCCTAAGTAGCCCCAACATCATGGAGACCAAATTGCTTCACAGAAACAAAAACCACTATTTGTATAAAGACATCAAGTATCAAAGTACTCCAGCATGTCTTTAGAAACTATGAAATTAACACCTTTAGGAAAGGAATTGAATGTGTGTGCGTGTATTCACACTCAGAGACACACATTTCAGCGCTATCCCCAAATATGCGACCCTTCATGGATTGTGTCAAATCTATATGTTGTAGTACCATTTTCAAAATATTTTGAAACATTTGGCTTTTATTTATTTATTTATTTATTTATTTATTTATTTATTATGTTTAAAAAATTTTTTGGTACCGGGGATCAAACTCAGGACCTTGCGTTTGCGAGGCAGGCAGTGGAGCCACTGAGCTAAATCCCCGTCCCCAAAACATTCAGCTTTTAAAAAGTGAATGTACCTATTTAATAAATGGTGTCGGAAAAACTGGATTTCAACCTGCCAAAGATTAAAACTAGACCCATACCTATCACCATGCACTAAACTGAGATCAAAGTGGATTAAAGATCTAAATATTAAGACAAAAACACTAAATTTGCTGGAAGATAAGTTAGGTAGAACTCTTGAAGACATTGGCAGAGGAAAAGACTTCATGAACAAAACCTCAGTAGCACAGGAACTAGCAGAAAGAATCAACAACTGGGATCTCATCTTATTAAAAAGCTTCTGCACTGCAAAAGAAGCCACCAACAGAGCTAACAGACAACCTACAATATGGGAAAAAATTTTAGCGGCTGTACCTCAGACAAAGGTCTACTATCTAAAATATATAAAGAATTGAAAAAAATCAGACCCCCAAATTCAAAGACCCAATTCAAAAATGGACATCTGAAATGAACAGACATTTCTCAGACAAAGAAGTAAAGACAACAAATAAACACATGAAAAAATGTTCAACATCACTGGTTATTCAAGAGATGCAGATGAAAACAACACTGAGATAGCACCTCACCACAGAAAGAATGGCTGCTATCAAGAAATCAACCAAGAACAAATGCTGGCAGGGCTGTGGGGAGAAAGGAACACTTCTCCATTGCTGGTGGGAGTGAAGACTGGTGCAACCACTGTGGAAATCAGTATGGAGATACCTCAGAGAACTAGGACTAGAGGTCCCATTTGACCCAGCTATTCCCCTGCTGGGGATCTTCCCAAAAGAATTAAAAGAATCAGACCACAGTGATATATGTGCACCCATGTTCATAGCAGCACAGTTTGTAATAGCTAAAGCTTGGAAGCAGCCCAAGTGCCCATCAACTGGAAACTGGATAAAGAAAATGTGGGTTTTTTTATAAAATGGAGTACTACTCAGCCATAAAGAATGAAAAAAGAGTCATTTATAGCTAAATGGATGTACATTGAGACCATACTCTTAAGTGAAATAAATAGGGCACACATGTATAAATACCAAATAGTTTCTCTAGTGAGAGAAACTGATAGTGTAAAGAAGGCTTAAAATGATTAAAATGAATAATTGATAATTTGAAAAGGAAAAAAGGTCCAAAGACGAAGGGGTGAAGGGAGAGGAAGGGGAAAAGAAAAGAGGGAAAGGAAAAACTATGAGAAAAGAAAAAAAAAATGGAAATGATGTCTATGTAAATAGGGAAGGGTGGAGGGGGTGAAGGGCACACAGGTAATGGGGAAAAAATAAGATCCAAGATACATCATGTACAGGTACAAGCACCCAATGATAAATGTAAACGAATTGTATACCTAAAATGTACCAATAAAAGAACTTTAAAAAAAAAAAGTGAATGTAGCCACTGTATTCGGTGGGACATATGTCCAGGCTGGAATATAACCCAATTATGGAATTGCAATTGCCTCTCCCATTGGCTGTGGCATTGAGTCTCCAAAGATGGCTCTCAACAAGTCTTCCCCTCACTCTAGGCACATACTCAGAGGTGGGGTGTCTCGGCACTCCCCAGGCTCCAGGCTGCTCCACAAGACCAGCTGTTGTTTTGATCAACAGAATGCAGCAAAAGTGACATTCCTGGACTCTGCAGCCCAGATCTTAAGAAGCTAGGCAGCTTCTACTTTCTCTCTTTGATCATGTTATGGTTTATGTCTAGTTGTCCCCCAAAGTCTCACATGCTCATAGACAGGGCTTCTGGAAGGTGACTGGATTATGGGGGCTTATAGCTGACTTGCTATTAAAGAATGAGATCTGGTCCAGAAGGGTTTCTCTCCCCAGGTCCTCCCTTTGCTCCTCTGCTTCCTGGGTGCCATGAGGTGAGCAGCTTTCCTCCACCCAGGCCCTTCTACTCTGCTGCTTTGACCTTAGAGCCAGGTGACTACAGATTGAAACCTTTATAAAACTTGTGCCAAAACAAAACTCTCCTCCTTTTAAGTTGTGGGTGTTGAGTATTGTGTCCCAGAGTCAAAGAAAGTAAGACAGACCACAACCACTGTGTGAAAAACTTGGCTACCCAGTTGAGAAGAGAGGTCTTCTGGATACAGGCGTGAAGCCAGCTTGAACAGTTGAATCTAACTGAGATTCCAGCTAAATGCAGCTGCAAGACTGAGCCCAGGAGAGAAGAGCATATGAACCCCAGGCATCCCATAAAATTGAGACCTATAATATATCACTACTGTTTCAAGCCACTAAGTATGAGGTCATTTATTATGGAATTACAGATCTCTGAAATAATAGGTGACAAAAGATATCAAATGCTTTAAAATGAGCCAGACTTACCATTCTCTGCTACCATATGTGATCATCTTAGGATTCTGTGAATTTCTCTTTGTAAATTAAGTAGAGTAACACAGATAGTGTCTTCTCTTGTGTTTAAACTCTGGCACTCAGTAGCATCTAAGGTACTGGGATTTATCTTGCCACTGAATTCTTGCAGTTCTTCCCTCAGAGTACTGGAGAGCTAGTAAAAGTACCTCCCTTGATTGGTGAAACTCTGTCCACTCTTGTACTCTTGCTTTATTCAACACCATACCACAAACTTGAAAATGTTTATGTTAGAAAGTCTAACAAGATAATGGAGTAAATAATACTTCAATGCATACTGGGGGGATAAACAAAATTTAACAGAGACCTTAACGGCACTCTATGGGTACAGACTCATAGAGTCACAGATACAGCAAGGACTAGGTAGGCTTGGGGTACACTGCTTAGCCCCAGTTATTGACTCTCCCTACATTCATTCCCTTGCAATGAATTCCCTGTGTTCAGAGTATACTTTTCTGCCTCCTGATTTTGGGGTTATTTGTGGCTCTGCTTTGGCTTGTGAAAAGTGGGTGGCCATGACAGTGTGCCAGCTCTAAGCCCACACTTAAGAGATGTCATGTGCATGGCTTGCATTCTTGCCCTTCTGTGAAAGGAGAACAGGGCAGTGTCACTCTGGCTGACTCAACTACCCATAATCCAGAAAAAAATGCTTACTGTTGAATGTCACTGAGATCGTGAGGTTGTCTAATAGCCCCAACTGTTGATGGGTACAAGGGTGGTATAGCAGATGCCAACATCTGCAGGATACACATAGTACATTAGGACAATAGTGGCTTCCTGGCTATATAAGTTGTAACTCAAGTTGGAAATGAATGGTTCAGTGCTAAGCAGAATGTGAGTACAAAACTCTTTATTGGATATCACTGAATCTTGCCCTTACAGTCTAAGACTATTTTTCTAAAGATTACAATTTGGTATTCAAAGTTCTCTGTAACCCTAACTTAGTTTTCTCCCATTCATATTCCATTCAAACTAGATTATTTATAATTCTTGAACATGATGGTAGTCTTTCCTATTCTAGTTGTTTCTTATATCTTTCATCCAGAAGTTCTTCATCACAGAAGTTTAGGTTCTTCCAGCCCTTTAATGCCAAGTCCAGATGTCATCTCTATAAGAAATCTGCTCTAATTCTGCTTTTTAAATTAGACTATCCACCTGCTGGTTCTTATCATGATGTATGTTTTTTCCTCTTCTGGTATTTGGCTTATTCAGCCTTATAACATTTCCTTATCCTAGACCACGTCCTTTATGGATTATTTACCTCTGTAATCACCATGGCATTTAGCAAAAGCCCTTATACACAGCATTCAGCATTAAAGAATCAGTGACCAGCCACACCCAGTGGTGCACACCTGTAATCCCAGCACTCTGAGAGGTTGAGACAAGAAGACGGGCAGGTTCAAACCAGCCTGGCCAATGAAAAGGCTCACTGGCATCAGGGATGCAGATGCCATCCCCTGGCAGCCAGGCAACCTTGGCCCTACTAGTCTCGCTGCACTCCAGCCTCCAGATACACAAAATCGAGGTGGTGCACATTTCACAGAATTATTGTAAAAATTCAACATGAAAATGAATGTAAGTGCCTCATGGTGTCGGACATATGGTGGCAGTGCCATACATAGGAGCTCTGTTATAAAAATGATAATGTCACAGAACATCACATAGAAGCTAGTTTAAGCAAATTCTTCATTTTAGATTATTTGCTCTGAAAAGTAAAGCATTAAGACAATAAGGATTCAAAGAAAATTAAAAAAGACAATAAGGATTCTAGCTCTAAATGGCAGTTTTCCCAGATACTATAGTGTCAATAATCTGGATTTCTAGTTTGACTAAGATGCTCATATATCCATTATTTTTCTCCACAGTTCTAAACTCCACAGGCAGTCAACATGAGAGGCAAATTTGTTCCAGACCAAAAAAAAAAAATGCATCTCTGTAAAACAAAATAAAACAAAACCTTTTTTCCCATTCACATTAGTCCATTAAAAAAAAACATTTTATAGCATTCCTAATTTTTCACCAGAGGACTAGAATAGCCATTAAAATGAATCAAAAGCTAAGACTGTACAAGCATAGATTTATTTGACAGTGATCAAATGGTACAACTCAAAGTAAACATTATCTCAATGAGGTTCCTTATCTAGTAAGAGAGAAAGGAATGTTTTTATAAATAAAAAGGTTATGCAACTGTCAAGTCATAGATATTATTGTTAAAGTCATTCAGGAAAAACCATTTTGTTTCATCTGCCTTGAACCAAATGGAATGTACACATATCCATACTTCATCAGAGAAATAACTGATCTTTTTTTTTTTTTTTTTTTTTTGAGACAGGGTCTCACTATGTAGTTCAGGCTGGTCTTGAACTCACTATGTAGCCCAGGCTGGCCAAAAACTCACAGTGATCCTCCTGCCTCAGCCTCCTAAGTGCTGAGATTACAGCCATGTGCCACCATGGCCAGCATAATAACTGATCTTTAAAGTGACAAACTGAGGATCAGGAAACTCAAGGGCCTGTAATAGCCAGAGGGGTAATGCCAGGGAATGACCTGGACTTAGCATGCATCCACAAAGAAGGTTTAGCAGTTAGCGGTTCACTGGAGGGCCCAGGCTGACTGCAGGGGCAATTGTTAACCCACCCACTGTCTGCTGCTCAAGGAATGAAAATCTGGGGTTGCTAGAGCTTCTGAAGAAATTTGGGGTTTCATGTGAAATGCCATGAGTTTTAAAGGCTGCCTTACTATTTATTTTACAATTCTTTGAGGCAAAGAAAATATATTTATAAGCCAGACGTGGCTATGAATTGGAAGTTGTGACCTTCGTACAAGACATGCTAAAGCCACTCTGAGTCATCACAGAGAACTTTGCAGATGATTATTAAATTAATTGTATTTGTATTTTTAATATGAAAATGTACAATTCATTCTATTAATCCTAAAATATACCTCACTACCTTCTGTATCTATATGCCAGATCACCCCACTGTTGGCCTCTGTTCAGTTTTATTTATTTTTATTTATTTATTTTTTTGCCAAAATCCTCCAAACTCTAACAACTTTCAATAGCTAAAATCCAATCAAAGCACATAGGTACCATACCTGGAATTATAAATAAACCCATTCACAGGTCTAGCTTCATTGTAACAGTACTCTAGGGCAGTCAAGGCACAGTCGTATCTTTAAAAATCAAGTCAGAGTAAACACAAAGGACATCTGCACAAGGCAGAGAATCAAGTTCTTAGACACGAAACTGGCTTTTAGGTTCAGAGATAGTCTAGAACTTGATTCTGAGTATCGTTCTTAAGAGTTACAGCTATACTCGTCCAAACATAGTTTAATATCTACATCAGTACTTAACGTAAAAACAAAAACAAAACCCAAGTAATATTTCTTTTATTAACTGCTTCACTCCAACCTTGGTTAGCGGAATGATGAGACTATCTAGCCTAACAATTCTGGGAAAACTTCTCATTACAAGCTGATGCCTTGCTACTGGAGGTACTGATTAAACTCAAAATGAACCTTGAATTAGATGCCGTGATGAATTAGATACAATAATGGTTCTGAAAATGTAGAAAAGATTTAAGATTTAATAGAGTCACTCAAATATTAAAATGGCATGGTGGAACTGGCTCATAGCAAAACTTAATTTTCTATTAGTTTTATTACATGGGTGAAACTACTTAGTTAAGAGAGAACAGATGGGACTGGGGCGCATGGTTAGGCTGCATGGACGCAGTTCTCCTCTTGTGGACCCACAGGAGGAAAAGGACTTTTTGGTGCCTTGTGGCTTGCACTTTTCCCCAGCAAAACAGTCTTGTCCTCTCAATTCCATTGTGTGCCTGGGAAAAAATAAATATTTCCATAAGAGGCACAACTACAAGAATGCTATGAGCTCGTTTTAAAAAGGTTAGCACCATATGTTGACTTTAATAGCTATTTTTTTAACCCTAACAATCTATTTGTCATGTAAACACCACAGAAAAATCGCCCCTTTCAAAAAAGCTCATGCAGAAGCATTAGACTCATAATTGAAAGTACACACCCAAAGCAGGCAAAAATATGGCTTATGTTTTAAAATGCCAAATAATTTTACTATGAAATGTATAGATTTGCATGATTTAGTATTTATTTCTTATTAACCAGATCCAAGTTCTCTGATATATCTCTACTATAAATGTATTATCTATTTAGAATATCTGTTTTTAAAAAGTATCTATTTTTAAGCCATACAACCTGTATTTGCATATACAGGTGTAAGCTATCCTGCTTTGTACCATAGAGCCAAAATACTAAAAAGATTAAAAATACAATTTTGGGGGCCAGGGATGGCTCAATGGTGGCCGTGCCTGCCTCACAAGCACAAGGTCCTGAGTTTGATCCCTGGTACCAAAAAAACCCCAAAAACCAAAAACAATTTTTTAAAATCTCAAGTTACAGACTAAGAAAATGTTGTATTTCCTCCAGTTTTTTGAACTACAGCACTAAAAGTAATCTGTATTAACATAATCTGGATTTGCAGATACAAATATAAGTCAATGGTTGGTTGTAAAATGCAATGGGGTTGGGAAGACCCTCACAAATTGGCTATTAAATCCTAAATCAAATTATTTTGGAATGACTTAACTCTTCTTAGTTTCAACCCTGGAAATAGGCTCTAAAATTGGAATTGTGACTTTTTATGTGCTTCAAACAGACAAACTGACTTTACAATTGATATTCTGTAAGAGAGTAGGTATTTCTAGCACCCAAGAAACTATATAATGTGGAATGGGGGAAGTCAGCGGCATGATTCCATTGTTGTTTATCCAGACTGTAGCTTTCAGCCCTGCATTGAGACCTCCTTGTATATCAGTTTCTAATATGTCACCAACCATCACACAGTCCCCAGACTGTACTCCAAGGAGATCACAACAATGATAAAATATGGAAGGTGCTGGTTTCTCCTCTTTCTGCTCTCCACCTACAACAACAGCGTCAAAGTAGGACTGACAGGCACAAGCCTCGATCTTTTCCCGCTATCTGTCACCATTTGTTAATAAGAGTAGGCGGACCTCCTTGAGAAGTTCTGTGAGCATGGCTTTGACATCTTCGGCTAGGGTCATATGCTGTAGACAGCAGATTTCCACAAGAAATAACATTCCTCAGCCTATCTCCTGTTGTCCTTACCACCTTTTGTTTCCTGGATTGCTTCTTCCCAGTGGGAAGTCCTTAGGTCTGTAATCCATATATTGTAAGGATGAAAGCATTCTTTGCTGAGTTTAACTTGTACTTTATCACAGATGATTTCAGTTTCTTCTTTACAATGGTATTTTGATTATAATAGATTTATTACCTCTGACATGCCCTTCCAGCTTGCTCTGGCCGTATCAGTGAATGTGTTGTCCAGGTCGAAGAACACGCCCCTCATGCAGGTCAACCCCGTGGCCCACGTGCCCATCCAGAGCCCGACGTGCCACTTGCGCAGGTGTGAGGTTGCCTGAGGGAGAGGATGTGGACTGCCAGTGAGGTCAGCTGACCCCACGCAGCTAAGAGGCACTGAGCTAGTCCACCGTGGCCTTTCTGGAACTCCCTCTCTGTTCAGTTTTATGGCTCTCACCAACCAGGATACCCCATGGCCACTGCCCCTCACACCCATGACCTTGAATTTAAATCCTACTGGTTCTTTAAAGTGTGGTTTAAATCCTAACTCTGGAACAAAACCTCCACGATCCTTCTCAAAATACTCTATAAGGGCAATCGAAATATACAGTGAAATTTAAAATTAAAAAGTTAATTATAGTAAAAGATGCATTGCCATTAATCCCCCTAAAACTGCCCCTTCATTTCAAACACATTTATCCCATTGTTCTTGTCACTTTCTGAAATGATTCCAGAAGTCCTTTCATGAATGTCTTTATAAGATGTGATGAAAATTATGATGAATTCTGCTGCTGCATGCCATCCAACAGAAAGGCAGCCTCATAAAAAAAACATTATGGATCCACCTTATTCACCAGATCTGGCACCATGTGACTACTGGCTCTTCCCCAAAGTCAAGATGACCATGAAAAGGCAAATGTTTTAAATCTATTTGGGACATGAGACAGTCCTGATAGCACAACTAAAGACACTCCTAGAAGAGGACTTCCAGAACTGCTTCAAAAAGCGGCTATGCCAGGCATGGTGGTGCATGCCTGTAATCTTAGCACTTGGGAGCCTGAGGCAGGAGGATCACTTTGAGTTAGAGGCTAGCCTGGGCTACAGAGTGAGTTCAAGGCCAGCCTGAACTACATAGTGAGACCCTGTCTCCAAACAAAACAAAACAAAACAAAACAAAACAAAACAAAACAAAAAAAAGTGGCTAGGACCACAAGAGAAGTGTGTTTGAAGTGAGTGGAAGTATTTTGAGAAGGATTAATGGCAATGACCTTTTATTGTAATTGACTTTTTAGAAATTTGAACACCTACTCTATTTTCATCACACCTTGTATGTACAAATCTTGATAAAAATTATCCAACATAAAGGGTTTGCACTGATTTCTATCAGGTCTCCTCACCCCTTTGGCCCAATGGTGTAAGAAGATACTAATTACTCACTATAGCTCTTCACTGTTACAAAAATCAAAGGCCTAGAACCAACAGGTCAAGAATAAAGTGTAAGACCATAATGTTAAGTGAAATAAATCAGACACACAAGCTTAAATACCACATCGTTTTTCTTTTATATGAGAAACTCAAAGTGTACACAAGGAGCAGATGGGGTGGATACATGATAGGAAGTAGAGAATAGATTTTGTTCAAGTGGGTATTGGATCAAGAGAGGGAAGGAGTGGGGTGGGAGAGGGTGGCAAGGAGAAGAAAAAAGATTTGAGATGTGTTATATACACGAACCAACTTCCCACAAGGAATATAATCATTATGTACTGCAAACATGTACTAATAAAAAATAAAAACTGAAAAGAAAAAAGTGTGACAGCACTCACCGCCAAACACATCTCCGTTCTGGTAGTTTTTCCCTTTCTGGGCTTCCTCTTCATTTTGAACAGTGGCAACATGCTTGGCGGAGGCACAGCCCATAGTCTCATTCGGTCAGCTTCAGCTGGGCTGAACTGCAAATCATCTCTACAGACACCAGGACATTGTTTGCTTCTTTAAACACAAAGAAAATTCAACTCGCTGTTGAGTCGGTCAAGAGGAGTGCACCTGCAAGAAGAGAAAGCTGGGTCAGAAAGGGTGACTCCAGCAAAACCAGGGCCTCGTTATGGCTGTATAATGTGAGCCCTAGGTAGAGAGCTCCACAGGATCCACAGCACTGGCCTTGTGACTCAGGCCTGGAGGATGAGATTCAAAAAGGCCCATTCTCACTTGATTCCCACTCAGAAAGCAAGATCAGAAGGCACACCCCCACATAACACATGGCTGAGGGGAAACTCTCTGAAGAGATATAAAAATTACATATTTATTTACTCAAGTAAATATTTGCACACTACTATTTGCTACACAAACTGGCAATGTGCTTATAGGTTTGTTAATGTTCTGGAATCTCGAAAACCTTCAAGTAAGCAAAGCACATTCATGTGAGACCCACCAAGTTCAGGGGGCTGAGAAAAGTTTTTCCTCTTCCCCATCCTACCCTGCAGGCCAGCTCTTCCAGCCTCTGGAAACTTTCCAGGAGGAGGGAGCCTTCCTCTGTAGACTGAAGAGTGGGCTGGTTTACACATTTATGGATGGGGTTGAAAAATTCAGTATTTTCCCTGTAGTGACACAGTTTTAGAAGACAAAGGAAAGAGACGGGATGTGCACAGAAACTTACTTTTGTTCACTTTCTGCTTAGCTAGCTGAATGCTTTAAGGATCAAGGGGAAAATGTAGGAATATGAAGAAAAGCAACAAAGTAGTTGTCTACCTCCTGGCAGGGCCTTTGTGCCTCTATGGGCCTCTCATAAAGGCAGAAATATTTATGGATACACCACAAGGAGATTATGCTTAAGTTGACTGGAATAGATGTACCTTTCCCTACCGTACCCAAATTCTCAGGGTTTGCTCAGCCCAACATGCTCATTTTTGCCTTATATTTTCACCACCCTTATACAGCCATTCCACACTATAATGTATTATATCTTGTAGGTGTTTCCTTTGAAATATCTCTCTGAGCCACTCCTCCCTCTCCACCCATCCTACCACAACACAGCCCTTACCCTCAGAGCCAAGGAAGCATCAAGCCCCTTTTAACTTTCACCAACACCCATATTCCACCATTCTCCACTATGAACAATGATGTTTCTCGACTTTCACACACAGTGCTTCCAAAACATAGCTGCAAGCTTTCTCTTCCCACAAGACTGCTAACCCTACACCCCTCTTCCAAGAGACCAAAGGACATATGTGCATATAGAAATCTATTGATTTAAAGGATAAGATCTCAGCAAAGACAATTTTTCAAATATGCCTAATAACTCTAATAAACAAACGTAGATATAAAGGTAACGATCTTAAATTAAGGCCAGCAAAAGCAAACCGCAGTAAGTATTGAGTATGACTATAACATACCCATGTCTATTTAATTCCTCTATTTTCTAGCACTGGTTATATTAAGTTGTTAACAGAAACTATATAAGTTTGGTTGGAGAAATTTTGCAAAGCAGGGAGATTTTTTTCCCTAGTTCAACGATGGTGAACCTTTTAGAGTTTCAGTGATAACAAACACCCCATTGTGGCATGTGTGCCATAGGTTCACCACTACTGCTATGTGAGGGTTTTTTTGGTACCAGGGATCAAACTCCAGTCCTTGCACTTTCAAGGCAGAGGGCGGTACCACTGAGCTAAATCCCCAGCCCCACCACTGCTATGTTACAAACAAACTATGCTATTATTTGGCAGCAATGTCTTTAAAGCCACAGTATTCCTCTTTGATGGTCTATTTGTAGTTGTATACAGAATTCTGGAGCCTGACAGGGCAGAGATGCAGCATGAAAAAAGAAATGCACACAAAGTAGCTTAGTAAAGTGTCATGATAGGGTTTTCACAGGAATTTGTAACGATGCAAAACTCTTAAGAGCAGCCCAAACTACAACTGGGCAGACAGGAACTGAAGAGAAGTCTTCTTCTTCCTGACTGTAGAGTCTGAAAGCTTGGGCAGAAATTCACGAGGCTCGAAGAAGAGTGGCAACACGCAGCTGTTGGAGGCACACTGTGTCAGGCCACCCAGCCTGGGCAGAGGCACTGGAGTGTGGAAGAGCACAGCACACTGTGTGTGTGCTTGTTTCAGGAGGGGTCAGGCATGTGTTGGGGGCAGGGAAGAAGCCTGGACTGCTGGTGCTTTGTCAAGGGCCTGCAGAAGGCCTGGCTTACTGCCTTTATCCCACTTAAACTATCATTAAGATACAGGGAGTCTTTCTGACCCAAGTTTGCACATACTGTGAGAAAAATTTAATAGTGAAGAAATCCATTCTGTTGACTTAGCCTGGTTTGTGAAGAAACATCACTGAAACATGAGACAAGGGGAACAGAAGGGACTGGGTTCTCAAGGTAGGAGAAGAGGGAAATCACTCTCTGGCTGGTGGCTGCCAAGAGCTGTTGCTGTTATTCTTGCTCCGGGTTCCCATCCCCCATCAGCACCTTCCCAGAGCAGCACCTCCTTCTTCCTCACCTCTAGCATCATCACAGAGGTCACCACTGTGGGCTCCCAGGCATAAGTACGTTTTACTCTAAAGAGGAAGTGTGAGAAAACAACCTCACACCTACACAGGAGAGAGGGCCCAAGTGAGAGGGAAACCTTGACTCACCTCCCTGTCTGTTGCTACCTCTTTGGAATAAGCAAAGTAAAATAGGAGAGAGAACAGGAAATACTCACACAATTGTCAAGGATTTCAAAAATTAAGAGGTAACTTACACCTATCCTGTTTGAGAGCCCTCTTGGTTTTCTCTTCTTCATTCCAATCTCATGGTTGAAATTTCATGTTTTTTGGATACTCTATTACACCATCCAAGAAGTACAGTAATCCCCCATCCTTGGGGATACATTTCCAAGACCCCCAGAGGATGTTTGAAACTGTAGATAGTGTCAAACTCTATATAAACATTTTTCTGTACATATCTATGAAAATTTTTAATTTATAAATTAGACATAAGAGATTAACAATAACTAAAAATAAAATAGAACAATTATAACAATATATTGTAGTAACTTATGTGAATGTGGTCTCTTGAGATAGTCAAGACAAATATTAATATTTTCGTTAATCGCAGATAACTGAAACCATGGAAAGCAAAATTAGATTCTGAGATTCTGTAAATGTAAGAATTTAAGCTATGAATTATTCTTTGATACTCTGAAAGGTATGTTGTCGTGTTTCTTCAATGTCTTATGTAAAAAACTGTTTTAATTTAAAAAGTTGAAATTGTATTAGAATCAAGCATATTGCAGCAGACTAACAAAGATAAACTATAAGAAATAAATTTTAAAAGGATGTCTCTATTATTCAGGTATTGCAGTGAAGGCTGGGTTATCAGGCAGATTAAACAAGCTTTATATCCAATTCAAATGATTGCTGAGGAAGTTTTAGCTATTTATTAGAATGAGGTCTCATTATGTTGCGCAGGATAGCCGCAGACTCCTGGGCTCAAGAGATTTTCTTTACTATGCATCTCCGGTAGCTGGGACCACAGGCATGGGCTACCACGCCCGGCTAATTATGTATTTTAAAAAACACTATCACTCATTATGAGCTCTCCCTAAACCCTAAGTAGGTGCAGATTCTACCTCTGAAGTATTGTGCCCTATATATTTGATAGCAGTAATCATTTTAAGAGTGATACTTTTAAGTTTTACAAGTTTATAAAAATATTTTTTACAATAATTTACCCATTTGAAGGTGGTAATTTTCAAGTCATGTGAGGGCAGAAGCTCTCCAATTTACAAAGTTAATCATGTTTATATAGTTAACAAAGTTTATTATATCATTTAGGTCCTGGTACACAAATACTTGTCCCGTCATTCACTTGTTTAATCAATAGATATTTATTGAAAACTATTAGGTGGTATGCTCATATTTCTAGGTATTAGGCATATAGGGGTAAATAAGGCAAGATATAGTTTCCTCTCTATCCCCACAGCATATGAATGATCAGAGAAGAAGATTATTAGGAAGACCAGTTACGCAGCAATGTGGACCAGTTCCTGCAGGTTAAACACGGGACGACATGGGCGTTCACCCCACAGGCACCTGGCTTGGCTTTGGGGAAGAGAGTGCTGAGAGAGGTCAGGTTTAAGGCCTGACCACAGCTAAAGAAATAGCATTACAACACCATGAATGGGACCTCTTTTACAGCCCGATGTAATGTCAAGGGTTCACTTCTGCTGAAAATTCTTTCACTGAACCTCAACTGAAGACCTCAAACTGAGAAAATGTTCAGAAATGCATCTCCCAAAGACTGCTAGAATCATCTGCCCAAAAAGGGTTCCTTTCATTTGTACCTTCACATAGAATATTTTTTATTTTCCATTTTTCCATGAGCTTTGCTCAGGTTTTTCTCTTGCAACCCTATACCCTCTATTCAGTTAACTCTCTGAAACCACAGCACTTAGGTAAGTTAGATGATGTAGACAAACACACAGAGACCACAACACGGAGCCCACTGGTCATCTTGTTCTCACATACTGTTATTAACAGCATGCTATTTCTGAAGCTGCAGATCACAGTGTGAACACTAAACTAAAGCATCTCTTTGAAGTTTGATGGAAGCTTCCAAAACTATGTCTCACTGAGATTTTCTTAAACTCAATAATCTATGTGACAGGATTATCAGGCACCTCTAAAAAACATGGGGTGCAATTGCCATGGCTTTGTGTATAATCCTCTATAAATGTTTGTATGTCTATATTATACTGTACCATATAATTAGAAAATGCAATCCATAATACCATTTTTACATTTTCTTCTGTTGATAAAATACATGAGCAAATTTTTAAATTCAATTCAAATTTTAAAAAGGATTTAAAAAATATGTAGCCATCCATGTGTATCCTTCCTCCCTACACAGCCCACCTCAAGACTCTAGACATAATAAGGGAAATTACTGTTCCAGAGTGCTTCCTATTACACCACAGGAGTTGTTCTTTTACACAAGTCTATTACTATTCTATGAATAATACATGTCACATATTATATGCATGGGATACCTCTGTCCTTTTATAAGGAAAGAATATGACAGCTATTTTCTTTGCCTATACTTTTTTAGCCAGAGCGTGATTTCATCAGAAAACCTAGTTCTAATAGGAGACTACGAGAGAAGAGAAAAGAGGTAAGGAGGAGGAGTCATGGATATAGGGAGGTGAATGTGATCTAAGCATGTTGTGTACACTTAGGAAAATGTCACAATGAAATCCATTATTCTGTATAATTAATATGCACTAATTTTAAAAAGGACATTATTTTTATAGCATAATTTCCAATTCAGCATGTCATTTAGTCCTCCAAAAAATCCTGGTATTATGTATTTCTTATGTACTCTAATTACACAAGAAATAAATGTGAAAAATGAGTTTTAAAAACCAACTTTTATAAAAGTAGGAAGGAATAAAATTAGCTGTCTGCTTTTGAGAAAAATCAAAGAAATGTTTAACTTTTTTTTTTTTAATTTGTTTTTTGGTACTGGAGATCAAACTCGGGACCTCGCACTTGCGAGGCAGATGCTGGAACCATGTTTAACTTTTTAAAAAGGCTACAGGAAAATATTTCTATTGACATAATATGATGAGTAATTTAAATTCCCACTAATCAAAGACTCTTAATTTTTTTTTTTTTGGCAGTGGGGATCGAACTCAGGACCTTGTGCTTGTGAGGCAGGTGGCGGAACCACTGAGCTAACCCCCCAGCCCAAAGACTCTTTAATTTTGAGTAGAAAAGCCAAAAATATTTTAGATACTTTCCTGGTCAAGAATGGCACTTCTAAAACATGAATTTAAAGTGATAAATTCCATAAAGAAATCATAAGCCAGAAAGAACATGAGTATACCACATGAGGGTTGGAGAACTGGAGAGAAATCAAATTCTGGTTGCAATGGGCACACAGAGAGCTGTGAAGTCAGCAGTTAAGAAAAGGATGTAGCCACATTATTAATAGATCAGGAGCAAAGTGCCTCCCTTTCTATTTCTGATTAAAAAGGAAAAGCAAGACAAGGCGACATCTAAAAATTCCTTTCTTTTATTAAAAAAAGAGCCAACATCTAAGCTCCAGAAAGAAAGAAAGAAAGAAAGAAAGAAAAAAAATATATATATATATATGATCAGTCTGTTTGCCCATCTGCTCTGCTTTGCTATAATGAGTGTTAATACAGCAGTTCACTGGGGGGGGAATAAGAAAGGAAGCTTAAAAGTGATTTCTAATTTTGAAGCTTTGGTATCCTTGGGCTACTGTTAACACCATTTCATATTTCATTGTGAATGCTAAAAATAATGCATGAAGAGATGTCACATTTGGCACAAGGATAATCTGCAAGTCAAACCATCCTGTTAGCCTGCAATTGCCGGCATCACAGAACATACTCGTTTCTCGCCTCACACTCATTTAGTGGTGTGACAATCGACAATATGCTATTAATTCCAAAGGCACAAGAGTTTTAGCTTTTGTCTTCTTGATGGGAAAACTCACACTTCTGCAAATAATAATTGCAAAGAGATTTCTTCCGGAAACATAACAATAATAAGGACCTGAGAAGGAAGCTTTCCTCCTGGATTCCGCAGTGAGGTGTGGCGACCCAGAGGGAAAGCGGCACGTGCACAGAGCACTGAAGTGGGCACAAGAACATCAGGCTCGAGTCTCAGTCATCACACAGTGAACTTGGGACCAAGGTTGGGCTTCATGTCTCTGAGCCTCTTTCCTTAACTGTACAACTTACCTGAACATATGTGTTCAAGGAATGATACTAAGGATAAAATGACACAAAAAAGCCATGTCATAGCCAAATGTGGCCACCTACACCTGTAATCCCAGCACTTTCGGAGGCTGGGGCAAAAGGATCACAAGTTCAAGACCAGTCTGGGCAACTTAGCAGGACCCTGTTTCAGAATAAAAGGCTGGGGACATAGCTCAGTGTGAAGGTCCTAGTTCCCTTCCCTGGTACAAAAAAAAAAAAAAAAAAAAGAAAGAAAGAAAGAAAAAAAGAAAAGAAAAGCCACATCAAACATAGACTCAATTTTTTGTTTTAATACTAACTCAATTAGAATATTCTCACAAGTCTGCAGCCCCCAAATTTTCTGGACTCCCTATGGGATTTAAAAGTTATTACCAATAGTGTTTTGGCCTGAGGATGTTAATTTTAATTGTGTATAAGCTTAAAAAAAAACAAAAACCCAAAAAACAAAACAAAAAAACCCAGAACAAAGCTGAACTCTATCTCCTCTTACACATCCTCTTAACACTCACTGTTCCTTGTAGGAAGAGGATTAGATGGTTTGTGGATAACTGTCTTTAAGAGCTTTTTGCCACTGCCCTTCACCTGGAAACTCTATTTTTGCATTACCTGTATATAAATCTAAGCTTATGCATGGAAAGCTAAGGAGCTCAAAACATCAGCTCCTGCTTAAAACCCACAGCAGTGTGGACACAGGCAGGGAATTACGTGGCTTCCAGATTTGCTCTTCAGTGGTCATGGCCAAAGGCATATATTCTTGGACTCTGAGTTCTCTTTCTTCTTACATTTCTAAGACACTGAATATCAGGGGTATTTGTTTTAAGTTGCCACTGTGTCAGTCGGGAACTTCTACACCATGTGCTTTTACAGGAAGACACCATGACTGAGGTGTTCTGACAGCCATGCTGTGGACTGACTATGTCACCTGGACAAATCTATGTGATCGCTTTGTCTGTGTTGGAAAAATAATTATGGCAGCATATGTTTTTCCTCACTTTTTTTTTTTTTTGGATTGTTTTGAAAATCTAAGTAGATAATGAAATGCTCTAAAAAGCACTTAATGTGTGCAAGGCTATATTCTTTTGCATGTGCTTTGCTATGCCAGGTATGGGACATTTCCCATCAAACCCACAGCTTTTCATGTTTGATGGTTGGGTAGAATGGGCTGGCCTTGGGGGCTCCTTGAACTTGGCCCTGCTGGCCTAATCCAAGCACACCCAGACCTCTGCTCAGAAGACATATGGAGAAAGTAAGAGAAAACATGTGGGAAGGGAGAGACAGGAAGCAAGAAGTGATCAGAACATGAAAGGAGAGTAAGTATGAATTACTAAAAGGCATATTTTAATTTTTTTTCTTTTTTGTACCAGAGATCAAACTCAGGACCTTGCACTTGAGAGGCAGGCGTGGCGTCACTGAGCTAAATCCCTGGCCCAGGCATATTTTAATTTTAACCAAAGCTAATAAATCACAGTCCTTCCCAAATGGCCGGGGAAGAACATCTAGGGTGATCTGTTTATTGAAATAAATCTAAGAACAGAAGGGCTGACATCCAAATAGGATTAACGCATTATAAGTATAAGAAAGTAAAATAAAATTGCAATGACTAATGTACACTGCAGGGAAAGAAAGGATCAGAGATATTTTTTAGAGTCAGATATTCCAAGCTAATTAAAAAGTACTGCCTTAGCTTTATTTTATACCCCAAGTGAATGCAGGATCATCCAACAAAATGCACCACTCTTAGCAAAGCCTCAGTGAACATTTGCTGAAGGTAAGGATAGTGAGACGGACATCATGTCACGTTTTAGCTGCTGATCCTCCCAATACCATAAATCAAACCAGAGTACAACAGCTGAATTACTGTCTCTGAGACCTGTCAGTTTCTGTTAAGAGGCTGGAGGACAAGACAGAGTTAACACCATTGATCCCTGGTCCCATGCACGTATCTGAAAAGCATGGATGATGTTTCAGACTCAGAAAGCCTCAGCTTCACAGCTTCTGCACAAGTCGAATGTATCTCATATTCCCAATTCAATTCAGCCCCTAAGTTCACTGCTGACAGGCAGCTATAAGCTAGAAAGATGGCCAATAATATGAACAATTATGAATTATCTGAGCTAACCATTAGAAGCCAAGGGGAGAGTAGTTTAAACACAAATTGCCCACTTATACTTTATTTGAGGATTTAATTTGGTACTGGTATTTGAATATACACATATTTAATATGGTTAAATTAGCACTACTTTTAATAAAGTAGTGTGGTAACATTTTGAAAAATATCTGAATCCTACACACTGAAAACAAGTGTTCCCCTTAAAACTCCAGCACACATTCCTCTTTCCCTCCATAACCTCTTTCCTCCTTTTCTCTTTCCTTCCTAAAATAAATGAAATTATTCATGAGTCTAGAGCTCCCTCTGGCCTAATACCTCTAACTACTTCTCCCCTCCCTCCCCCCTCCCCCTCCCCCCTCCCCCTCCTCTCTCCCTCTCCCTTTCCCTATCTGTCTCCTCCCTCTATCTCCCATTGTTCTGCCTCAGGCTACATGACCTCAGGTCTATGGAGAAGTCTGCAAAGACCCAGTGACTCAGTCACCTCCAGGTCCCAAGCCTGCTGGGCAGTAAGCAGCCCTCTGCTGAGGATAAAACCTCATGAATTTTAAGATTGGTCATTTGATGATACAGGGAAAGAACTCTGGGCAGTTTCTGGCTCAGAGGAAATGATCAATAAGATGTAGCTGCCCCGTTGCTCAGTACTGCTAGCGGCTCCTCACTTCTGTGCCCCTACCTGGTAACTGTCACTTGTCCCTGGATGTGTGGTCAGCCCTTTTCCACGAGACTGTCGCTACCTTTCTGCAGACTCACCAGGAAAAAAAAAATGGTTGAAGCAGATTGCCCAGGAAAGCTCTTTATTGGTGGGCTTAATACAGAAACAAATGAGAAAGCCCTTGAAGCAGTATTTGGCAAGTATGGACGAATCATGGAAGTACTCTTGATGAAAGACCAAGAAACCAATAAATCAAGAGGATTTGCTATTGTTACATTTGAAAGCCCAGCAGATGCTAAGGAGGCAACTCGGGACATGAATGGAAAGTCCTTAGATGGAAAAGCCATCAAGGTAGAACAAGCAACCAAAGTATCATTTGAAAGTGGTAGACGTGGGACACCTCCACCTCCAAGAAGCAGAGGCCCTCCCAGAGGTCTTAGAGGAGGAAGAGGAGGAAGTGGAGGAACTAGGGGACCTCCCTCACATGGAGGGCACATGGATGATGGTGGCTATTCCATAAATTTTAACATGAGTTCTTCCAAAGGACCCCTTCCAGTGAAAAGAGGACCACCACCGAGAAGTGGGGCTCCTCCTCCTAAAAGATTAGCCTCTTCAGGACCAGTTTGCAGCAGCAGTGAAATGGGAGGAAGAGCCCCTGTACCACATGGAAGAGATAGTTACAGAGGCCCACCTCGAAGGGAACCCTTGCCCTCTCGTAGAGATGTTTATCTGTCTCCAAGAGACGATGGATATTCCACTAAAGACAGCTATTCAAGCAGAGATTACCCAAGTTCTCATGATAGAAGAGATTATGCCCCACCACCAAAAGATTATACTTACCGTGATTATTGTCATTCCAGTTCACGTGATGACTATCCATCAAGAGGCTATAGAGATAGAGATGGGTATGGTCGGGATCGTGACTATTCAGACCACCCGAGTGGAGGTTCCTACAGAGATTCATATGAGAGTTACGGTAACTCACATGGTGCTCCACCTACACGAGGGCCCGTGCCAACTTATGGTGCAAGCAGTCGCTATGACGATTACAGCAGCTCACGTGATGGATATGGTGGAAGTCGAGACAGTTAATTAAGCAGCCGAAGCGATCGCTACTCAAGTGGTTGCGATCGGGTTGGCAGACAAGAACGAGGGCTTCCCCCTTCTATGGAAAGGGGGTACCCTCCTCCACGTGATTCCTACAACAGTTCAAGCCACGGAGCACCAAGAGGTGGTGGCCATGGAGGAAGCCGATCTGATAGAGGGGGAGGCAGAAGCAGATACTAGGAATAAACAAAATTTTGGGCCAAAATCCCCATTCAAAGAAACAAAACAAAAAGTAGAAACTATTCTGTCATAACTACCCAAGGACTACTAAAAGGAAAACTGTGTTACTTTTGAAAAATTTCCTGTTAAGTCCCCCTTCACAATTTTTATGTTCTTGTGAGGAAAGAAAAGTAAAACATGTTTAAGTTTGATTTTATGACTTGCTCTCAACAAGCAAATGTTTAAGTATGTAAGGCTTGACTTGTACTAGTGCTGTAATTTTCCAAGTAAAGGTGTCCCTAAAGGCCACTTCCTGAATTTTCCCAGTAAATAAAGCAAGCAATTCTAAGATCTTCCACAAACATCTAGCCATCTAGATGTACACTGATCTCCACTAAGAGATGAACCATTCTGCCTGTACAGACAAGCTAGCTATTAGAGGGTGGTCGGGTACACTCTTAGGATTTCAGGGTATCTTCCAACTGAAATCTCCATGTTCTCAGTATGGAAAAGCCTGAGATCAGACACCTATGTAAGGAAAGTGCTATTTGCCCAGTAAACCCACAAAAGCAAAAGGATAATGCTGGCCATAATTTGCCTTTCTGACATTTCCTTGGGAATCTGCAAGAACCTCCCCTTCCCCTTCCCCCAGTAAGACCATTTAAGTGTGTGTTAAACAACTATAGAATACTAAAAGTTTGGCCAAAATCAACTATGAAGCTGCAAAAAAAAAAAAAAAAAGATGTAACTATTGTCATTATCATCAATGTCCTCCTGGTGATGAACTTTAAAATGAGAGGGGCAGAGGCAAAAGAGATTGGAAAGAAGAAATGGAAAGTGAAATAAGAAGTTCATGTTGGCAGCTTGGTGGCTTTTAGGAACTGCACCAATGATAAGCAGGCACAGAGTAGTACATGGAGAGAAAGTGGGAGACAGCAGTTTTGTAGCCGCAGCACTGGCCTGAGTGCAGGTCCCAAAAAGAGCCTGAGAGGCGCCCGACGTTTCTGCTGTGCTGGCACTGAGGCAGTCAGCCTCTGTGTGGCACATCCCAGGGCTCTGAAGGCAAAGGCTGGATGCCCCCAAGTAGAGGATCTCCCAAGCCATCTCACAGCTTCCATGACTGTGTACCTCACACCTTCCTGTTAGGTGTTTATGTGTCTGTCTCCTTCACCAGGAAGATTTCAAGGTCATAATCATTCTACTCTTTATTCTCTCAGGCACAGTGTCAGAGATACAGCAGGTTTGCTATGAACACCGAAAGGATGAATTCTTTTAGAAACTTCTTTTCACAAACAGATCGGGGGGAGGCTTTCAAGAAAGGGAGCTTCCTTCAGCTCCATGTCCTAGGTTACCTGCATGAACAGTGACTTCTTTAAAATATCAGCATTGCTTCTCAGCCTTTAGGCTAAGATCAAGTGTATATCTATTCCTACCACCTTAATATTTCACCAATAATGAAAGTTTAAAATGTTTATCTGAGCTATCACAAATAATACTCCCTAAGAAAGAAGGGAGTAATAGGTTATCTTACACCACACAATGGAATACTGAAAGCTTTTGGCACTTGTATGGTTGGCCCTAATTTGCCCTAGAAAATTGTGCTATTTATTTCTTTCAACAATAATATTTTTGAGAACTTGCTTGCTTTTCAACATTCCATGAGGGACCAGGGATTCCAAATTGGTAAGAGAGCTAGTACTTGACGTACACTTCCTCACTTTTAATCAGACTTCAGAGCTGCTCAGCAGTACTTCAAATACTCACTCATCTAAAAAATCAAGGTCTTTGCTTGTCTGTTCTTGGCTGAAATCTAAATCTTTGATCAATTTTCCATAACAAAGAACTATTTAAAGATGATATCTTCAAAAGGCCAAACAAATTAAAATGATAAATATCATTTTCAGGTAGCACAAATCAATGCCCCTTGTACCTACTGAGCTAATGGAAACAAACGTTGATTTTCATACTGTGCTCAAGAAATGCACAAGACTTTTGGGAACTTCACTGATTTTACAGTGTTCAGCCAAAAACAATATTCTGTGCAATAAAAGAATACAAAAAGAAAGATGCTACAAGAACAAACCTAGGAGTACAAGGCAAAGTCAGTTGGGTGATGGCCACTCCCCGCTGGGAACGCCCAGCACTCTCCTTCTCCTGCCGAGTTTGCTCAAGACTCTGCACCAAAGAGTATTTCTATTCCACTTGCATCATTCTCTGATTTTTTAATGGGGTTTGAGGAAGCAAAACCATACAAGTGAGGGTAAGATGCTTGTCCTTAGCCTTGATGCTCATTCAGTCACTGTAAACCTATTAAAGAACATACAGAGTTACAGGTTTTGAGCTACTATGACCTCATAAGTGTTTCCAAAAATTGCAGTCTGCTCTAAAATAATTATTTTAAATCAGCCCAATGTTCCCTGTTCAAAGTTGTATTATGAGTGAACATGGTGTTCTTTCTTACTTGTCCACAACATGTACTTAGAGAAAGAGACTGGAGTGATAAGCTCAGTAGAACAGAAGATCACAGACAGGTGGAATATGACAGGGACCATAGTTTGGCATTGAGATGTGTCCATTGGTCACACTCAGTTCTCATTTGAGCCATGAAAATTTGAAGTCTTTATCTGAATAGGGCACTAAATGCATGGACTGATAATAAACTCCTTGGTCAGCAAAAGATACAGCAAAAATAAACTGAGGAGTTGATCATACTCTGTTAAACAAGGCCTTGGCCCCAGATATCCTTGTGAAACCTCCAACGAATGGGTGGCCTTCCTGGGGCAGCTACATAATTGTGTATTACAAAAACGCATATGGCGAACTGCTTCTTATACCTTTAACTGGGCAGATTTTTCCATTCCCGTCACCTCTATTTCATTACTAGCATTGCTAACCCAGGAACAGGTCAGCAAAAATAAAAGACAGTAAGTTTCCAATTCCAAGATTTCCTTGAAAATTTAACCTTAAAAACATTAAAAATTTTTAAGGATCCAAATTAAAATTGGTATGTATTATAGACCATTTTCTAGACCCAGCCCTTACCCTCTTATTCACCAACTTTTTCTTTTTTGGGGGATGGGGGGTACCGGGGATCAAACTCAGGACCTTCTACTTTCGAGGCAGGCACCGGAACCACTGAGCTAAATCCCTGGCCCCATTCACCAACTTTTTCTATAGCATGCTTTTTTGTTCGTCTCTTGCTTTGTTTGAAAGAAGAAAAAACTCACATATCATGTCCAATGGATATCAGAATGGTCTATCAGTTTTTAAAGCATCAGAAAATGATTAGGATTTTTAGTAAAAAATTTATTTCTCATAAATTCATAATTATCTCTTTAATTTTATATGACAAAGACAAATTAAACCTCTTAATGCATTGATTCTCTTGAGTTCTTCTCCTAGCCCCAAATCCCCCATCACTCACTAAATACCTTTGAGGTAAAGACTGAGATACTTGAATTTTCAAGCTTGACATGTTATAAAGGGACAACTAAGGTCACAGTTCCAAAAACTGAAGGCCAAGGAATTTGGCATTTACGTGTCCCATTGTACAGTTCTGCTAACCCATTGCTGCCTCTTCCTGTTGCTCCAGAGTAGTCAGCATCCATCAGATGAGTCCTACAAATTACCCTTCTCTCTGCTGTCTGGCTCACAGTCACCCAGCACCTCCTCTCCATTTCTGTTTATATCTATATGTTTGGAGAAGAAGCCTTCATGCCATCGCATCCTCAATTTTTTTTTTGCTAAACTCTAGAATCAATTATGTGGTGTTTAAAAAATCTCTCTCTCTCTCTGTCTCTCTCTCTCTCCCTCCCTCCCCATAGATATGGTGAGAATTGCAGTACTTTGACAGCAAAACTTTCTCCTGTATATTTGTCCCCAGCTATGTCGGGAGCCCTGCTAGGAAGAGACCAGGAACTCATCAAATCATCTTCAGAATAACATATAGCAGGCTATCTTTGTCTCCCCACCTCTGCACCTATTGCCACCCACACTGCCTAAAGGCTGTATCGTTCCTCACCTTTGCCTGGTTAACTCCTGGTTTGCCTAAATTGTCCTTCCCAAAAGGGCTCAGAATCCCTGATGATCACTCCCTTCCTAGCCATCATCATCATACAAGATATTCTTAATTCCAAATTTCCTCTCTCTCATTTCCACAAATCTAACATGTAATTCCGTGAGAAACACGGGCTATTTCTTTTTCTCTGTTATCCCCAGCTTCTAATAGGGCTATGATCAATAAAAATATAATAAATGAATGTCTCCAGAAGAAAGTTTAAACTACTTCTTACAGAACTCTAGGCTTTCCATCTGTAATTCCACCTAGCTTTCTACAGCTCACACCAGCCAGTCTACTCTCTAGCTAGTAACAACTCTGTTCTTAGTCCTTCCCTTAAAGAATGCGAGAAAATGTTCCTTCTCACTTAATCTCTGGTGTTATTAAAATTTTATCCTTCAAGGTCCAGAACAACTGCAGTTATCTTTCTATCTCAGTCTAACTTTGGCCACGTGGAGTCCTCCTCTCCCTCTGAAGTTAATATTCTCCTCTCATACAGGAAATTAATTATATACACAACCCTGGAGCATCCCCTATACCGATGTCTTATGTTATTAATTTTTGTACATTTCTGCCTTGTGTCTCAATTTATAAATTTTTGATGGCAAGTTGTGCCTTCAGTGCCTTTGATCCTCTGCAATTCCTTGCCCAAAGTAAGAAGTTTGCTGTTTAGCTCAGTGGTTCCGTCGCCCACCTCGCAAGCTCAAGGTCCCAAGTTTGATCCCTGGTACCAAAAACAACAACAACAACGAAAAAACCAAAGTAAGAGGTTAATAAGTATCTGTTACCTGACATGCTGGCTAGAAAGCAAAAGTGTGCAGGATGAGAGAACTACGGAAATTATTTTAAAAAACAACTTACCAACAGTGCAGCCAAACACCTCTAATTGTTAGAGGCTGCTTTAAAAGTTTAAATGTTGGTGGCATAATTTTATACTACAATTTTGTGAAATTACTCTTTGAATAAAGGTTATTTTTAAATAGAAATTTATTCATATGATAAATTCTGAAGAGAAAAAAAGAAACTTTAAAGTAAAAAATTTAGTAAAATAAATAAAAAGAAAAACAAAAAAACCCTATATCCAAAATTGACACCCCTAACCCTATCTCTAAGACCAGGATCAGCACCTACAACTCTATCAGCTAACTTTCACTACAAGATCTCGTTCAGGACTGAGGTCATGGTTCTACAAAGGGCTTGCCCAACAAGTCCCTGAACACAAACAATGATTCTTTTCAATCTCTTTCACCTAATTTGCCATACATATTTACTTATAAGTGTTCTTGAGATACTGTGTCCAACTAGTTTTATTTATTGTACATCTCACTGTATTACTCCAAGAATATGTAAGCAGCTGCTTCTAACCATTAAGATTTTAAAATATAGATGATATGTTCAAGGTTCAGGTGTCCAGGGTTCAGTAACCTAGCAACAAAATGTCAAAAGATCTAGTCTGTGCCCTCAACTGTCCAACATCTACACAGCCCTCTAAGACATGGACCTGCAAACCCATTGGTCAGGTCAGGCTTGGCTAATGATTAATTGATATTGGCCAACAATAGAGATAAAAAAACACAAGAGTCTTGTTGTCCATCTTCAAAAACTTGATGGCCAAGGAATACAAATAGGAAATATACACTTACATTACTTGGGGCCACAGGCTACAGAGTTATCAACTAGGCTTTTACCTTGGGAAAATGCAAATTAAAAGTTATCCATAATCCTCTGACAAATGACACCTCACATACTTTATATACTGGATATCTGTAGGCTGGATGTCCGTTTATGATACAAATGAACAACTGTGCCCCCATTATTAGGTACATCCTGCCAGATAAGGTAGGAAGAAAAGGAAATATGTTATTTTTGTTTTAATGAGTTAATGAAAGTTGAACCCTTATGACCAAAACATATTTTAAGAAGTAAAATCCCATGCCTTCTTCCCTCTTGCTTGGTTTGGTTTAGCAGCTCATCCATTTCACTTTAATGGACTCTGCTTTTTAATGAACATTTGTAGTTAAAGAGTCCTTCATTTCTTGGAAAAGCTATACAAATTTTACTTGTTTTCCTTCCCTATCTAATAATGAAGCTCATAATATAGGAAAGAAGCATTAAAATCAACTATTCCAGCAGTAGCAAAAATAAATGAAACGTGGGAGGCCGTTTATTTGTATGTCAAAGAGAAAGCAAAATTCTCTATAGGGTGACATGATCATTTGTTTTCCCCAACAAAGCAAACAAATCAAACAGGAACAAACTGGGAGCCCACCCTTCATCATTCATGGTGTAATGAGTTCTTGCTAGATTAACCATTCTCCTTCCCTTTTATATTCCCTCTCAAAAAACAGATGCACAATGACATCAGCAAAACAGCTAAAGATCATCAATCTATAAGACAGGAAAGGCAGCAGCCAGACTTGCATCCTTTTTAAATTAGCTGCCGCCTGTGTCTCCTGGCTGGTGGCTCTGCTTGTACAGTGCAGGAAAGGGGCTCTCTGATAAGACAAGTCTTTAGGAGGAAGCAATGATCAGGAGCAGATTTTTAGGTAGCAGGTGCTGCCTATGTGTAATGTTTAAAGCCAAAAATTTTGGACTTGGAATTTTGTGGTACTTCCTTCCCCACTGCTGCTGGCCAAGCCTGAAGATGACCCCTCACCTCCTCCCTACTCCCTTTCTCCTCCATAGACTAGATAAGACAAACAGAGTCTGTTTGACTAATATTGCAGACCCTGGGAGACATAGTCCCAGGAGATAGTTACAATATGTATCCGTCCCTGATCCCTTCCTGTGCATGCCCCAATCACGAAACAATCACGCTACATTCTGCCTAGGCCACATAGGACATGTAGCACTATTTGCCCTGCCTTCTCTTTCTGTTTGGCTTCCACTATAAAGAGCATGTGGTGCTTCAGGTGGCCATTAGCTCCCCTCAAGCTACGGTTCCACCTGGTCCTAGCTTTCAAGAATAATCTTGGTATGTATCCTTCTTTCTTGTTGTTTCCCAATTTTCTTCATCTCCCACTGCTCTCCCTGCCTTTGGCCCCTATGCTGTGTGGGTCGGGGCTTTCTATCACCTCAACTTCTCCATTATTCAAAGCTGAACACCAACAACATTCTGTCAACATGAACAATGACAATGGGCAAGGCATTGGAGAGCCATATTCACTGCCATCAGAACAGTCCATTAGATGGAGCTGGCTGCTAACTAGGTGTGGTGGCACATACCTGTAATCCTAGTACTTTGGGAGGCTGACAGGAGGATCACAGGTCCAAGCCCAGCACGGGCAACTTGGTGACTTACTGAAACCATGTCTCAAAATAAAAATTAAAACAAGACTGAGGATATAGCTCAGCGTGAAAGCCCTGGGTTCAGTCCTCATAACTGATGAAAAATTAAAATGACAGACTAAGCCACCACACTGCAAATAATAAACAGGCCAGCTCAAAGCCTGCCTGGCTAAGAGCACTGAGCTCCTAAGCCAGAGTCATAGCTGCTGGACGGATGGAGTGGGTCACAGGAGTAGGGTGAAGTACTGATACTGGAAGTGTTGCTGCTGGTAATGTAGCTCAGAGTTATTATGATGGCAGGCCAGCAAACTTCAGCATTTTCTCCATAGCTGGAAACAAGGAAGGACACCTGTACTCATGTCAAACAGCAATGGAGAACTAAAAGAATTTACAGTACTGGTGAGGTCAGTTACAAAATCAATGAATGTTTATATACCTCGCTGCCATTTGTAGAGCCTTTCATAGCCACTGGTTCAGTCAATGTGTCAGAGTCTTAGCTAGATGACTTAGAAGATGCTGACAGGATGATGCTAGATGCCAAAAAAGATTAATCCAGGTCTAGGGTGCCTCTAATGAGACAAAGAAGAGGAAATGCTACCTTTAGAAAAGGTCATCACCCCATTTTGATCTCTTCTGCTTGAGAATGAGTTTTAGTGAACAAATTATAAAAATACTGAAGCACATTCAATGGTATTTATACCATAACTTCTCCTACCATAGTTGGCACACCTGCAACTCAATTTCTTTTTTCTTCTGGAGAAAGTCCTTGTGATTAAACCCAGGTTCTTGCAAGTCCTCTACTATTAAGTTGGACCTCCAGCCCCATTATAACTCCATTTCTACTGAGTGTCTGTTGAAACTGTATATTATTTTCGGTATGAACATCCACACAGAGAACTTGACTCTTCTGACAATGGTAGCAGTTGTTTACAGTGCTAGGACAAATGTTTGGACCTTGGGGACTCTCTGAGTAACTTTTCTCCTATCTCTCTTGTTAGTCTCCACCTCCCTAAAGTATTTCAATCACCACCTGCCATCAAGATTTTAAATTTAAAATGTGGCTAAACATCTAGAGGAAAGCAGCAAAGACTTCCAACCCACCTCCAAGGAGATGTTTTTCTTCCAGGGCATTGGCTGGCTCTGTGACCCTGGTGGTAGAGAGGGCCTACAAGCTGGGTCTCAGTGCAGAAAAGCCCGGAAGACAACAAAAAGAACTGGAGAGAAATAGGGGGAAGGAAATAGTGTGTGAAGCAGCTGTGGGAGCCTAAGGTAACTGGAAATAGCCAGAGGGAAAATGAGAGAAATGAAGATGGAGGAGAAGTCAATGGATGCAAAAGGCTTTTGGGATGCTCTCTATCCCTGCCAGGTCAACTGGACCTCTCAGCTCAGCTCAGCTCAGCTCCAAGCAGCTGGTTCCTAGGAAGCCCTTGTGACCTCCTCCTCCAGGATATTAATATCCCTTTCTGTTTTGTTTTGGTTGGGATTCTCTCTGGCCTTTTATATGTCTGTCTCCCTAGTCAGACCATGAGGGACAAAAGCAAGGATTCTCTTCCTCAGTTTTTAAATAACTGGCCTTCCACTCCTAGTTCTGTGACTGATGCACAGGTATCCAAGTCATGTGGGCCAAGCAACAGATGAGTCTTAAAAATGTAGATAACGTCAATAAACATACTGGCCATGACAATTCTGGGGCAGCTTAAGGATCTTAAGCCAATATACAGCACAACAAACAGTAATAAATTTGTTTTATAATAAGTTTGGATAATCATTCAGTCACCAGAAAATAAAAAAGGAAAGCTGCATGCTGTTTCAATATTCTGCAAGGCCAGTTCTACATCAATCCCTTATGGGTACAAATGCAACACTTTGCACTCTGCCCTAAAAGTGTTAAGACAAACCTTAAAAGAGTCAGATTTGGAAGGCTAGTGGTGTAGCTCAATGGTAGAGCATTTGCTGAGCATTCATAAGACCCTAGACATCATCCCTATCACCACACACACAAAGGTCTGACTTATCTTCTCCCCTCTCCACAAACAATTTATGATTTGAAAAACACAACATATTCTTTAAACTGAAGAGCTCTTTAGATGTCAGGCTACTTAGTAAATAAATTATTCCCCATACCACTTTTTAATCCACTCTTTCAGTGAAGAGGGCAGAAACTGACACAGAATTTAAGAACTATGGAAAAGTTCCTATAATTGTCAATGTCCCCAAGAAGGAATCAAAATACAGAAACAAAGGTGCATCATAACAAACAGCATGCTGTGATATGCATAGAAGGCAGTTAAAAATGCTTACATATGATTACTACTCCACTGTTGTTTTAAGAAATACATTTTATTCAAGAAATGGGAAAATCTTTGATAGAATTAACTCTATAATGCAGAAATTTAAACATGAATACTACTCTTTATTTGTAGTCATTTATATTTACAACAAAATCAGTTACACAAGTGCTACTTACTCTTTTTGGCGTTCCATCATTCTATTATAATTGTGTTTCCTGACACTAACTTTAATGCTCCTTAAGCTACTAAGTTTAAGTCTTGCAAAGTTCTTTGTATGGCATATACTTATAAATGAATTAAAATTAGCTTTATTATGAGGAAATTTCCAAATCTCTTGTGATATTGGCAACAAGCCAAACTGCTGTAAATGAAGATGCTAAATTGGAATATTTTTAGAGTTGTTTCAAATTATAGTAGAGTCAAAACCATAATCCATTTTCTATTCAGAACACATGTACCAGGCATGACAGGGTCCTTTATTGCTTCCACTAGTTGGAATCTTTAAGAATGTATGTAAAGGGCTGGGGATTTAGCTCAGTGGTTCTGCTGCCTGCCTTGCAAGTGGAAGGACCCAAGTTCGATCCCCAGTACCAAAAAAAAAATGTATGTAAACTCTAGAGAAGATTCCTCTTCTCTGTTTGTCAAGGGGGACCCAGCACAGATGAATGAACAACTATGAGATTGTAACAAACCTTATTCCCCTACCCAGCTTCTAGTTGGAATTCTGAAGAGAAGTGAATACTACAGAAGACGGACAAAGGGCCAAACATCTTTGGAGAAATCTTTACACAATAAAAGAATAAGTTCCCCTATGAGACCTGCAATCAGCTCCTCAAATACCTGGTCCCCAGCCGAAGCTCTGTGAGTGCAGGACTGAGGCCGCTCAGCCATGCACTCCCCACCCTTACAGGGAGCACTCAACACCATGTGTACAGAGGTAGAGCTGGCAGTGCAAAGAACCTAAGATTTGGACTCAAAACAGATTGTGGTAAAATCAGGCTCTGCTATTCACCAGGTGTGAGTCTCAGGGAAAGTTAATTCTTTAATCCTCAGTTTCCTCTCCTATACAATGGGTACAATACTATCTTGTAGGTTCATTGTGAGGATTTGGAAGTAACGGCTGTGATGGCAACACCTAATAGGCACTTAATAGAAGAGTTATTTTTTTTTTTGGTACCAGGGATCGAACTTGGGTCCTTATGCTTTCGAGGCAAGCGGCAGAACCACTGAGCTAAATCCCCGGCCCTAGAAAGCTACTTTTGTAAATAAGTAAGTACATATCAGGAAGTACATATGCCTTTAAATGATAACAGCTATTATTGCCCAAATGAACTTTCTACTGTCACCCCTATGAATATAGGTCAGGATGCTCAAAATTGATGCAATCTCTCTATCTGTGCTACAGCTCATAATAAATCAGTCTGAGGAAAGAGAATGGGGAAGCAAACATGGCAAGACACCAACCAAAGACACACTGAAGACTCAGGAGCAGATGCTGGCATTCAGAAGAGCCTGGGCAAGAGGGCTGGGGATTTAGCTCAGGGGCGCCACGCCTGCCTCACAAAGCACAAAGTCCTGAGTTCCATCCCCAGTAAGGAGGGCAGGGGGAGGGCCAGAAGAGCCTTGGGAGTACAACAGAGGGACAATAACCTTCAATGACAGAGCCCAAAAACTCATGATCATGTGGATGACAACAAAAAAGCTGATTTAATTCTACTCAAGAAGGCAAGAGAAGTAGTATCTATGTAAAGAAAGTTCTCCAACTCCCTCCAGCTGAAACCCACATCTCCTCCCTTTAGGTTCTCCCAGCCAGCATTTTGCTTGGTTTTCCACCCTATAGCTCAGCACAGCCTGTCTGGTGTCATTCCACACATCAAGAGGGCACAAGCTACTGGAAAGCAGGTCAACAGTGTTATTCATCTTTGCTCAGTATCTGCTGAACTCACTGATTTACCTTTCAAGATGACAGATGAAATTCTAATCACTTCTATGTCCCCAGTGAGTTTTTTCCTTTAAGTAAGAATTTAGAATACCCTCTAGTATTTTCACAGTTTGTTGATTACAAGTAACATCATCTTGTGAAGCGTTTATTTACAACATTAAAATATTGACAGCAATGTCATCAGAGCTATAGGTCAAGAGATACAGTCAAATCAAATAATCACCATCACCTTTTTCAGAAGGTGGCCCTTGGTACAATTTTCGACTTTGGTTGGTCTTCTCTTTCCCAAATACTCAACACATTCATTAATTATTTCTGGTCTGCATTTGCAAAAGGAGCTATGGGCCAGCACTATCTAGGCACACCTGGACATAGACAAATGTATACATGAAATATTTTTGTTTTCAGTGGAGTGACAAAGTTACAAGATATGCCTGGATGGAATCAAGAAAGATTGTACAGGGAAGGTAGGACTTAATTAAAATTTGAAGAATTAAAATTCTTCAAATTTTAATATTAAAAATACCAGGTCTGTGATGTATGTTCCTAAAGAGGAAGAATGGAAATATCTTTACAATAAAAGAATAAAAACAAACCATAACCATCCTGAAGATCATCAAGCTTCTATCTCAGAAATAAACTTTTTATACTGTCTTTAAAATATTAATGATAATGAAATAACCTAATTTGGTTAATTAAAAATGAGGTTAAATTTAAGCATGAGCCACTGAAAAGAGATCCAGTGTCAACATGACAGCCCAAGGCAGGCAAGAACCAGGTGCTGGTACATGTATTTTACACCTCTGCCCAGAGGCTTCTGTTGTTTCTTGCTGTGTTCCTGCAGACTAGTACCAAAAAAGTGACTTGGCCACAAAAACTAAAAATGAATAGTACAACAATCAAAAATTTAAGTGCTTCATTTTCATCCGTTCATGACCTTACTCAAAAGAAACTTACTGGTCCGGAGTCGCGCGGAAGACGCCTAGTCACCCCGCTGCAAACAGGCAAGTCTGCCCACACCTTACCGAGGTCCCCAGTCAAGTGGAACACACACCGAATCAGCCCACTGCAGACAGGCAGGTCTGTGCACGCCCTACCGAGGTCCTGAGTCACGCGGAAGACACCGAATCACCCCACTGCAGACAGGCAGCCACCTGATTCCACAATACAAAGATGCAGAGGACACCAGAACACCAGACCAAGGTACTAAGTCTCACTGTTCCTGGCCCAGAGGTAGGGGCTTCTGAGCCATCGTCCCACTGCTCCTGGTCCAGAGGAAGGGGCTTCCCGGTCACCATCCCTCCCGCTGCTCCCAGCCCAGAGGAAAGGGCTTTTGGGCCACCTTCTGTCCCGCTGCTCCTGGCCCAGAGAAAGGGGCTTCTGAGCCACCATCCCACTGCTCCTGGTCCAGAGGAAGGGGTTCCCCAGCCACCATCCCTCCGGCTGCTCCCAGCCCACAGGAAAGGGCTTTTGGGTCACCATCCCTACCACTGCTCCCGGCCCCTGTCCCATCTCACCCAGCTCAGAGGAGGTAATCCGTGCAGGCACTAACAGGCCCCCATCCCAGTCGAAATGAGAAAACACATAAATAAGTCTCAAAACCAGACTTCCAGATCACCTACAGCAACCCCAAAGGGAAATGAGATGGAACACTCTGATACTCAACCACCTGGACCCACTGAACTGGCAACAAAAGGGGATCTGGAAAAAATGAAATCAGAAATAATTTCTCAGATAACAGGAGAAATTGTGCCCCTAGTGCAAGACATGATTAATAAATCTAGAGAGGAGCTGAGGAACATGATGGAATCCCAACATAAGAAACAAATGGAATCCATAAAACAGATGCAAATAGATTTCCAGGAGAAGAAAAACTCCATTGAAAGTCTACACAGCAGAATGAGCCAATGTGAGGACAGAATTTCACATATAGAAGATAAGATTGCAATTAGTGACCAGGAAAAGAAAAATTGCTTCAAAATTATAAGGGAACATGAGAAATCAATCCAGCAGCTGCTAGATGATGCAAAGAAGAATAACATAAGACTGACTGGAGTCAATGAAGACACAGGAGAGAGTTCAGATGACATAAAAAAACCTCTTCACAGAAATAATGGCAGAAAACTTCCCAAGCAGGGGAAAACAGCTTGACATACACATAAGTGAGGTATATAGGACTCCAAATAGCCTTGATCAAAAAAAATCTACACATAGGCATATAATTGTTAAGATTCCCAAAACACAACAGAAGAACAAAGTTCTCCAAGCAGTCAGAGAAAAGAAACAAATCACATACAAAGGAAAGCCCATCAGAATCACAGCAGACTTCTCAACACAAACCATCAAGGCAAGAAGAGCTTGGAGTGACATATTCCAAGATCTAAAAGAAAACAGCCTCCAACCCAGATTGATGTACCCTGCAAAACTATCTTTCAAAATGGATGGAGAAATAAGATACTTTCATGAAAAAGAGCACCTTAGGAACTTCGTGAATACCAAACCAGCACTCCAAAGAATTGTACACAATATGCTAGGAACAGACATTGAGGATCACAACCCCAGGAAGCAAAGCAGAGTGAACCCATCTGGCATGACAAGAAATTAAATGTACAGGGGGAGAACCCAACAAAAAGAAAAAGTCATGGCAATGACAAGTCAATATGTTTCAGTTATAACCATCAACGTTAATGGTCTCAATTCACCAATCAAAAGAAACAGACTGACAGAATGGGTCAAGAAGCAAAATCCAACAATATGCTGCATACAAGAAACATACTTCATTCAAAAGGAAACTCATAGACTGAAAGTTAAAGGGTGGAAAACAATACTCCATGCGACAGGAAGCCGAAAAAAAGCAGGAGTAGCTATCCTCTTGGCAGATCAAGTAGATTTCAAACCAACACTGATTAAGAGAGACAAAGAAGGACATTACATCCTTGTAAAGGGAAGAATCCAGGAAGAATAGATGACAATCATAAATATCTATGCACCAAACACTAGTGAACCCAACTATATAAAACAAATACTAACAGACATGAAAAGTCATATATGCACTAATACAATTGTAGTGGGGGACCTGACACCCCACTGTCACAAATAGATAGATCAACTAGACTAAAAATAAGTAATGAAATACTAGAACTCAATCGAACTCTTGAACAAATGAACTTAACAGATGTTTACAGAGTCTTCCACCCCACAAAATCAGAATACATATTCTTCTCAGCTGCACATGGGTCATTCTCCAAAATAGACCACATACTCACACATAGAATATGTTTAAGTAAGTGCAAAGGAATTAAAGTTATCCCCTGTACATTATCAGACCATAGTGCGATGAAATTGGAGATCCATAGCAAAAGAAATTCAAAAAATTTCATAAACATGTGGAAATTGAACAACACACTTCTGAATAACCAGTGGGTCACAGAGGAAATTAAAGAAGAAATCAGACAGTTCCTTCAATTAAATGACAATGACAATACAACATATCGGAATCTATGGGACACAATGAAAGCAGTCTTACAAGGGAAATTCACAGCAGTGAATACGCATATTAGGAAAACAGAACGATCCCAATTAAACAACCTGATGCTGAACCTCAAGCTTCTAGAAAAAGAAGAACAGGACAAATACAAAGCTCATACAAGGGAGGAAATTATAAAGATCAGAGGAGAAATCAATGCAATAGAGACTAAGAGAGCAATACAAAAAATCAATGAAGCCAAGAGTTGGTTCTTTGAAAGAATCAACAAAATTGACAAACCTTTAGCCTACCTTGTCAGAAAAAGGAAAGAAAAGGCCCAAATCCATGCAATTAGGAATGAAAAGGGTGAAATTACAACAGACCCAGCAGAAATACAGAGGATCATCAATACCTACTTCCAGAACCTATACGCCAGTAAGATGGACAACACAGAAGAAATGGACAGATTCCTAGATACATATGAATTACCAAAGTTGAACAAAGAAGACCTAAAAATTCTGAACAACCCAATATCAACCAATGAAATTGAAAATGTAATGAAAAACTTACCAACTAAGAAAAGCCTGGGCCCTGATGGCTTCACTGCTGAATTCTACAAGACATTTAGAGAGGAACTGCTGCCACTACTGTTTAAACTCTTCAATGAAATTGAAAGGGAAGCAATACTCCCAAATTCATTCCTGGAAGCAACCATCACCTTGATCCCCAAAGCAGAGAAAGACCCAACTGAAAAAGAGAACTATAGGCCAATCTCACTAATGAACATAGATGCAAAAATCCTTAATAAGATACTGGCAAACAGAATGCAGAAGATCATCAAGAAGATCATACACCCTGATCAAGTGGGATTCATCCCAGGGATGCAGGGATGGTTCAATATATGAAAATCAATTAATTTAATACACTATATCAATAGAGCCAAGGACAAAAACCATATGATTATCTCCATAAATGCAGAAAAAGCATTTGACAAAATCCAACATACATTTATGATAAAAACCCTACAAAAAATTGGAATAGATGGTCTCTACCTCAAATTGATAGAAGCCATCTATGAAAAACCAACAGCCAATATCATACTCAATGGTCAAAAACTGAAATCCTTCACACTAAAATCAGGAACAAGACAAGGATGTCCACTATCACCACTCTTGTTCAATATAGTTCTGGAAACATTAGCCACAGCTGTTAGACAAGAGAAAGAAATAAAAGAATAAAGATAGGAAATGAAGAAGTCAAATTGTCATTATTTGCAGATGACATGATACTCTATATAGAAGACCCCAAGAACTCCGCCAAAAGTCTTCTAGACTTAATAACCAAATTCAGTCAAGTAGCTGGTTACAAGGTTAACACACAAAAATCAAAAGCATTCCTCCACACCAATGACAGACTCACTGAGAGAGAAATAGGGCAAATAATTCCTTTCACAATAGCATCCAAAAAACTGAAATACCTAGGAATCATCCTAACAAAAGAAATCAAAAACCTCTTCTCTGAAAACTATGGCACTTTGAAAAGAGAGATTGAAGATGATATCAGAAAATGGACAGACATCCCCTGCTCCTGGGTAGGAAGGATTAATATAGTGAAAATGGCCATACTTCCAAAACTGCTATATAGATTTAATGCAATTCCAATTGAGATCCCAGCAGCATACTTCATAGACCTCGAGAAAACAATCCAAAAATTCATTTGGAACAAGAAGAGACCCAGAATAGCAAAAGCAATTCTAGATAAGAGACACGGCAGGGGGTATCACAATCCCCAACCTGCAGCTATACTACAAAGCTACTGTGATAAAAACAGCATGGTACTGGCAAAGAAACAGACTTGAGGACCAGTGGAACAGGTGAGAAGATGCAGAAACAATGCCAGACACACTCAGCCATCTCATCTTCGACAAAGGAGCCAAACACCCTCACTGGAAGAAAGATAGCCTCTTTAATAAATGGTGCTGGAAAAATTGGGCTTCAACTTGCCAAAGATGAAAACTAGACCTATATCTCTCACCATGCACTAAACTAAAATCAAAATGGATTAAAGATCTAAATATTAAAATAGAAACTCTGAACCAGTTGGAACAGAGGTTAGGCAGAACCCTTGAAGACATCGGTGTAGGAAAAGATTTTATGAACAAGACCTCAGTTGCCCGTGAACTAGCACAAACAGTCAACAAATGGGATCTCTTCTTATTAAAAGGCTTCTGCACAGCAAGAGAAACCACCAGCAGTGTGAAGAGACAACCCACAATGTGGGAAAAAATCTTCACCTGCTCTTCCTCAGACAAACGTCTACTATCTTGAATCTATAAAGAACTTAAAAAGATCAGACCTCCCAAATTTAAAGACCCAATCCAAAAATAGGCATCTGAAATGAACAGACATTTCTCACACAAAGAAGTAGAAACAGCAAATAAATACATGAAAAAATGCTCAACATCACTGGTCATTCGAGAGATGCAAATGAAAACAATGCTGAGATTCCACTTCACTCCAGAAAGAATGGCTGCTATTATGAAATCAACCAATAACAAATGCTGGCGGGGCTGTGGGGAAAGAGGAACCCTGCTCCACTGCTGGTGGGAGTGTAGACTGGTGCGACCACTGTGGAAATCAGTATGGAGATACCTCAAAGAACTAGGTCTGGAAGTCCCATTTGACCCTGCTAGTCCACTGCTGGGTATCTTCCCCAAAGAATTAAAAGAATCATACCACAGTGATGTATGTGCACCCATGTTCATAGCAGTGCAGTTTGTAATAGCTAAAACTTGGAAACAGCCCAAATGCCATCAACTGGAGACTGGATCAAGAAAATTTGGTTTTTTTATAAAATGGAGTACTACTCAGCCATAAAAAATGAGAAATTAGAGACATTTATAGCTAAGTGGATGCACACTGAGGCAATACTCTTAAGTGAAATAATAGGACACACATGTGTAAATACCGAATAGTTTCTCTGGTGTGAGAAACTGAAAGTGTAAATAAGGACTAAATGTATAATAGGTAATGTGAAATAGGAAGAAAAGGGGCAAAGGGGAAGGAAGTGGGAGGGCTAGGGGAAAGGATAGAAGGGAATGGGATTAATATGAGAAAATGGAAAACTAGGAACAAAATCTTTGTAAATAGGGAGGACTGGAGGGGTTGAAGGGAGGGCTGGGCAAGGGTGAAAAATAAGAACCAAGAGAGACTATGTAAAGGTGCAAATTTCCAATGATGAATGTCATTATATTGTATACCTAAAATGTACCAATGATTAGAATGAATAATCGATAATGTAAAATAGGAAGAAAATGTCCAAAGGGGTAGGGGTAGTGGGAGGGGCAGGGGAAAGGAAAGAAGGGAAAGGAAAAATGATGAGAAATGGAAAAAATGGAAATAAAGTCTTTGTAAATAGGGAAGGGTGGAGGGGGTGAAGGGAGGGCTACGAATGGGAAAAAATAAGAACCAAGATGCATTATGTAAAGGTACAATTCCCAATGAGAAATGTAATTGTGTTGTATACCTACAATGTACCAATAAAAGAATTTAATACAAAAAAAAAAAAAAAAAGAAACTTACTTATTCATTCAAGGCCCAGGATGTGCCAGTATTCTAGATGCTGGAGATAATGATGGGGAGAAAAGAGACATGACGTTTAAAGGGTTATTTCAAAGAGTTTCACACTAAATCTTAAATCTCTTTTTTTTTTTGGCACCGGGGATCGAACTTGGGTCCTTCCGCTTGCGAGGCAGGCGGTGGAACTACTGAACTAAATCCCCGACCCTACTAAATCTTAATATTAGCAATCCCAGAAACATAACCATTTGTGACAGTGGTTGTTGCTGCCCACAGGGAAAAGCACCGGCCAACAAAACAACTGTGTGAAGAATATGTAAAAGGAGAGTTCCTGATTTGAGGGTGGGAGGAGCCTTACAGCTGGACTCTGTCTCTCCAAGTGTGATCTGCAGACCAACAGGATTGAGATACACCTTCGTATTAGGAATGCAGATACTCAGCCTCACCCTAGATCTCAGAATCTACAATTCCTTCAAATCTCTGGTGATTCTTATGCACACGGAAGTTTCAGAAGTGTTGTTCTAATAGATTTTATTTACACATTGAATTGCTAGATCTCTTATCTGGCAATTGACAAGCAGACCTGTAAGGCTCCTTCTTACTTGAGAGACTCAGGCTTTGAGAACTTGACTTGGATGAAGTAAAACAGCAGTGGAACACTGCAGTGCAAGTTCATAACTGGGAGTGAGTATAATTATGCCATTGCTAAATTGCTCCAAGTGTTTATTCACTTTGGACAGAACTGATTCTCATTAAGAGATAGGTAAGGACGTATGTGCTAGGGGCCAGTTGCTGCATGAGAGAAAACCTAAAGAAATCTAGAAAACCATTCAGTATGAAGGAGCTCAGTGTTCCATGTAGCCCCCGTAGTATGACAATGGTACAGAAAGTCTGGAGTTGCTTTTTTGCCCTTATAAAATGTCAGGTCATGAGGTTTGGGACAATCTTACAAATATCTCTGCTATCTTTAACAGCAGGGCTTTGAGAAATTGAAAATTCAGATGTCAGAACAGTTCTATAATTAGATATCCATGACACATCATACCTCATTAAACTTTAATTCCTTTCAAAATCTAGGCTGCTTTGAAACAAGGATATAATTAACCAATTTAAAATGATCTATATAAAAGAAAGATATTTACTTCTTAATTCTTCCAAAGAATACAAGTGTCTGACAACAGTTTTGCACTTGCTCGGGATCAGAGCTTATACTTTGTAGAGAATTTAAAGAAACCACATTATGCCACTGGATACTTTTTGAAGGACCTTATCTCTTCCATATACTACTGACTGGCAAGTTACATTGCCCACTGCTGTTGGACCTACCATTAAATTTGCTTGTGCCTCTAAGTACCTGTGACTGTAATTACTGACTCTACTTACATATATCCTGAAAACAGATCATTTATACAAAATGAAAAGTTTGTATCGGCTCAACCATATCATACATCAAAACTTGAACTATTCCTATCCTTTCTTTCATTTCTCAGTTTCAATTACTGAAAAGGGTTTAAGTGTTGACCACACAAAATTCTCTACTGACTCCTTTTCAAAAACACATAAAATTCACCCTGCATTTATTTTTTAGTGTCTTCTGCTGCCAGAGGCACATATTCACTTAAAGTACTCAGTCCCCACATGATGTTGGTTAAATGTCTTTCCTTAAAATATTTTGTTACTTATTTTCAAGTTTAGAAATAAGGTTCAATTAATCTCTCCAACATCCAAACCTACCAAATAAAATCTCTCTTCTTTTTCAGAGTTTACTTAATTTATATATAAATACAAATAAAGAGCAAAATAGAAGAGAGATAAAAAGGAAGTAGAGAGTAGTTCAAATATATCCCCAAATTACATATTCCACAGTTTCAAAAATAATTCAATATATATGCTAATTTGTTTCATTTATACTACTAGTTTACCTTAGTTCATTGAAAAAAAAGTTCTGTGTTATTATGTTTCTTTTTCGTAAGAGTCTTTTTGGATTATGTCTTATATTCTGAGTAACTATTTTGAAGATAATGATATACAGTGTATTAACTATGGTTGTCCTCATTATTTTAATATGAAATTTTATTTTTTTCATTTTAGAAAGCACATTCTGGGCAAAGCAGAGAGTTCAACTTCATTCAGGTTTTACTCCAACTAGACCAAAGGTGTAACCTCCTGGCCCCGACTGTCCCTTCATCTCTGACGTTTCACACATGAAAACTAACAGCTGTTTCTCAGAGAACAAGTCAAACATGGGAGTTAAAAGCAAATAACCTAATAAATAAACAGTCTCGATCAAGATTTCAGAGATTGAAAATGAAAATAGATGGAAGTATCTAACAAAGTCAAGGCTTTGAACATAAAGAGGATGTTAACATCAGTTCATTCAGCAAACTAATGAAAAGACGGACCATTCATACACAGAGCAGTATTTCCTTTAGGAAAACGAAACTAGTTTCCTGAGAAAGGCAATTCTAGTAAAAACGTGTTGCTATATTGTATATTATGCAATTCTTCAAAGTAAACTTTTTATGAAAACCAAAGAGAATTGCAAAACAAAAGCCGATGCTGGAAGCATTGTTTTCTGCTCTACCTGGACCAGAGGTAATGCTGCTTTCACCTGGGGCTTCCTAGATACAAATGTATGAATGCAAAAGTCATTAAAACTATGTTCTCCAGTTTGCTCCTAGAATCTCTGCAGAAGAGGATGGGGTTCAGTTCTTCAAAGTAAACGTGGCTATGATACAACTGATTCTAATGAAGTGATGCAGGGTGTGGTCCTCATCAGTTAGAAATGTTTCATAGTGCACTCCCAGCTAGAAGATCTTTTTTTTTTTGGTACCAGGGATTGAACTCGGGTCCTTGCGCTTGCACGCCAGGCAATGAAACCACTGAGCTAAATATCCGGCTGTAGAAGATCTTTCTTGAAGCAGACCATGGCTCTTGTTAAGTCAGTTTACATTCAGGAGAGAAGTAGCCTTGGCTGAATAAAGGAAGACCATGCATGGGCTGGGGATTTAGCTCAGTGGTGCCGCTGACTGCCTCGCAACCATAAGGGCCTGAGTTCGATCCCCAGTACCAAAAAAAAAAAAAAGAAAGACCAGCTGCCTCTGGAACAAAGCAATCTTTCCAGCCAAAGGCTTTATGCTTCCTTCTGACTGAAAGTTTTCCACTCAAAAGGCCAAAAAAAGCTTTTAAGGTACAAACAATGGAGATGAGGCAAAGCTACTAAATTTTTTAAAGGCCTTAAAATCTCTCATCAAATAGAACAGTTTATAATAAAACTATGCTGGGTCACAAAAGAGAGAGAGAGAGAGACAGCTCAAGAGGAAGGAACAAGGCAGAGGGAAAAAACAAGGACAATAAAGATTTTGCTCCTACCCTATACAACCCAATTTCATCAATTTCTATAATGCCATAAATAAAGTGACTCAGAACTTTTCTGTGTTTTTTACTGATAAAAAGATCAACCAAAGTTTATTGGTGAAAAAAAAATCATCCAAGTGTGTCCTTTACTGATAAAATGATTAATCACAGTTGGTTCTGAGTCGTCAGTGGTTCTCTGTGTAAATGACGATGGTGGTGGTCACCACTTAGCCAGGATGGAGTGAAGCTGATCTTACGTGCAGTGAACATGACCTTGTTTCGCAAGCAGAAAAGCAGAGCTCATTTCGGTGCAGTCTTTAATTCTATTTCTGACAAACACAACAGCAACCCGTCTCCAAGGGTGACCCCACCAATGAGATGAGAAGTGTCTTCTCCATTCCAAGAGACAGAGTTGTCCTCATACCCACAATTGCCAAAGAGGGACATTTTGTTTTGCACCAGGATACTGGGAAGCAAAAAACTCAAATCACTTTATTAAAATAATAAGTCTTTCATGCGAGACATTGTGGTGGTAACCATCACCTTTCATTACTCTCCTGACAGCCAATCTTGTATCTTGTAAATAATGAGATCCCCCGCCCCTCAAAAAAAGCTTTCTGTAGAATTCTCAGGCACATGTCTAGGAGTTTCAGAAGCATTCCATACACCACCATGAGAGAAATTTCAATTAAGTAGTTGGCTTTAGTTCTGACTTGTGAATTCAATGTCACAAAATATTTTGCCTTCCAAGGAGAGGAAAAGATCACTTGGGGATTGATTAGCACTTTTATCCATTTCCAAAAACAAACTAACATTAACATTTATTTCTAAAAACAAAATTATTTATAAAGAATGTAATCACTCAATGGTGCATTTTCTCATTAAGTTGATAAACATGGGAAACTCAAGTTTTCAGATGCTTGTAATTTGCTAATGCCCTTTTTGTGAACTTGAAGCATAAGAGGCTTTCAATGTGCAAGATACTCATTTTGGGGAAAATTTTGCAGCTAGATTTTAACTCATTTATTTCTGAGCATGCTTTACAACCATGCTTCCTAAGTCTTTACAGAAATGTGTGTGTATAGAATTTATCAGACCCACAAAACACAATACTACAACTGTTGATGGGGCTGGAGATGTAGCTCATTGGCACTGGACCTGTTTGGTAAGCGCAAGGTCCAGAGTTCGATCCCCAGTACCAGGAAAAACAAACAAACAACTATTGACTGAGATTAAAACCAATGTTGCCAAACTGAGTAAAAGTATAAAATCTTAAAAATAACAGACATGGAGATTATTTTTAAAAATCATAGCTTTAATGAGCAATAAGTATAAACTGATGGTGAATTCAAGAGTCACCTGAAACTTCTTTATTCTTCATCTTCATTTCTGATTTTAAAGATTAAAATAACTCATTTACTCAAAAAATAGGTTAGGTTCTATCCTGATCTTTATAAAGCCTTTTATTTTCACAAAATTTCATTAAGTGTAATATCAATATGGACATACCAGAGTATAGGAAAGTTAAAGCAAAAGGACAGACAATTTAGTTATATGTTTACTTTAGTAATGTTTATCTGGCTGTGTGTGTGTGTGTGTGTGTGTGCGCACACACACATGCAGACGCACAACTTTTGGTATGCCACAACCTACAAAGTAGGTACTTCACTGAATAAGAATATCACCTCTGCTACTTGACATAATAAAGCTCACAGATATCTCATTGTAAGACACTGTTGACATCCTCTAAACTACAGTTATTTCACAGATAACATATTGTCATTAGCACTATTCCCATAATCAGGGCTGCAACTGATTAGTCACCTAGAAAGTTCTACCTGGACCAGAAGAGTCCAGGAAAGGGCAGTGATCAGAACCCCCTACTGGGCCTGGAGAGCTCCTGTGAACACACACGCTGAACTCTTCATTTCATAGGCCGTGGCGAGTCCAGTAAAGAGGAGCTTCTCAAGTTGAATACTGAATGCCAAACGCTTCATGTAAATCATCTATAAGGTGTTCCCTTCATGGCTCTACTGGGACACTCATAACTCCACCATGCAGTTTTCTAGGCAATTTGTATTGTAATACCTTAATTAAACACACCATACACCCCAATATTACCATAAAACACCTTCCTGCACCTTGTATTCTGTCTGTTACACATATCCTTCACACAGGGCAAAAATCCAGGCCAACACAAGCCTTCCTTTCCTATTTTCAGGACTAATAAGGGCTACACCATGTCCTGCCTTCTCCACCAAGCCTCTGGCATGATGAAGTTACTGAACACTGAAGGAGAGCTATATGGAGATACATGATCACACAATCAGATACAAACACACAGCTGCTAAGCTGCAGGCTTTTAAATACATTAGACATGGAGATCTTAATTTTGACTGGTATAACATGTATAATGTTGAGATCTCTATAATATTGATCTCTATCAATATTGAGTTCAGTGGTTCCTGGATATTAAGCAATCCAATTATAACCTACTTTCATTGCTAAAAGTACTGTAAAATAAATTTAAAATAAAATTTGATCACTTTAATTCATTAAAAATACACATTTGGGCAAGAAGATTAAGAAGAGAGTAGTTCTACTTTGAGTCCTTTATTCATGCATTTAAAAGGGGTCATAGAGAAAGGAAAGGGAGGAGGGGAACTTAGGGCAGAAGATAAAAGTCACCAAAGAAAAAAATTGCTTAAAAAATGTCTCTTACCACCCCTCCCAGCACAGGGCCTTCACAGCTTTCCTCTCTTGGAGGAATGGGAGCCAAGAGAAAAAGGAGCCCTGTGGTCTTCCTGCCACTATCTCCCTGAGACCTCAAGTGACATCCACAGGTGGAGAACGGAAAGTCTCTAAAAGCCCGAGCTGCAAACATTCAGCAACCTCAGAGGTATTAGCAAATTCATGCCTTCTTTCTCAGGCAAAAGCTAGGTATTCTCAGAGATGCTATGAAGGTACTAAGGGTTTACAGCCTATAAACAATTACAAGGCAATTAAAAGCAACACCAATCCCTAATAACAATATTTGCAAATGGCAGGTGAAGTACTGGAGAAGCTGCACCCAGAGCTCCATCAGACCATCAGAGAAGCCGGAGAGAGAGGGGCCATCCTTAAAATGGGATGGATAGAGAGGTGGGAGGGACGGGGGGTAGTGTGGGGTGGTGACCTCTATGTAGACTGAATAGATTATTAAAGCCTAGGAAACGTGACAAATACACCATGCTCTAAATAGGTCTGAGGAGGGAGTGTCAGGAAATGAGTCTGTGTAAGCAGACATAAGTAGACAATGAAAAGCTTTCTTAAGACCCTGTAAGCCACTAATATCTGCAGAGATGTGAAACAAACAGATTTTTGTGTTACTGACATCATTCTTGGGACAGAAAAGACTAGACTGGAGGCAAGGAGATTAGTATGAAGGCTGACAGTCAAAGTCTAGTAACCAAGTGAGAGGTGGTGAGGGTTTGAATTAAGATACTGTACCAAATATTCAAAGGACACAACAGATTAGATGGCAATGTTTAAGTAGGAAGAAAGTGAAGTCTAGGGTAAGGCAGTGGTATTTGGGATGAACAGCAACTGGGTAAATGATAAAACCATCACCCCAATGAGCTATCTCTGCGATGTTAGTGGAGATAAACAGTAGACAAGATGATGGCCAGGGCTGAAGTAAATGACAGACCTGTGGGTCAGAGACCAGAGATGAGCTATCAAACATGCAGGTAAAAGAAAAAGGTTAGGTATCTATATCCATACCTATGTTCAAGATGGTAAGTAATGAGGCAGTCCATGATCTTCTTGAATCACAGACATCTGAAATTCAGAAAAGTCATAAGCCCAACTCCTAAAAACTACAGAACTGCATATACAGACAAACCATGATATGTCAGAGGAGAAGGTTTGGAAGAGAGTCAAGAAATCAGGTACAGGAAAAGACGATGTAAGTAGTCAGGAAGCAGTCTTGACAGTAACTGCAGACAGCCCTTTCCAGACATGCATGGGAAATGGGGGCAGTATGAACAGACAGGACTGTGTTTCAAAGTAGAGTTTTCGGGCCGGGGACTTAGCTCAGTGGTTCCACTGCCTGCCTTGTAAGCACAAGGTCACAAGTTCGATCCCTGGTACCAAAGAAAAAAAAAGTAGAGTTTTCATTTGCTCTTGTTTTTTAAACATTTACTTATGGAAATTTTCAAACATATATAATATAGGCCTTTGTGCTTATATCTAACTTCAACGATTATCAACTCATAAAATTTCATCCCTAAATGTCAGTTTCTATCTTTAAAAGGACCACTAAAAAATATAATCAAACCAACATTATCACATCTTAAAAATTAACAATAAGAAGTTAAAATCATCAAAAATCCAATTTAGTAGCTACGTGTGCTTGTGCACATCTGTAACCCCACAACGCTGAGAGGCAGAGGCAGGAGGATTGCAAGTTTGAGGCCAGCCTGAGCAACTTAGTGACTTAGCAAGACTCTGTCTCAAAATAAGAAAATAAAAGAATGGGATGTAGTAAGGTGCAAAGGCCCCAGATTCAATCCCTGGTACTGGAAAAAAAAAAAAATCCAACTGGTGTTCAACTTCTCCCAATTGTCTCATATTTTTTTCCCCTTTTGTTTTTCAAATTCTTTAAATCAAGATCCAGCTGGGGACTTAGCTCAGTGGTTCTGCCACCTGCTTTGTAAGTGTAAGGTCCTGAGTTCAATCTCCAGTAAACCCCCCCCCTTGCAAAAAAAAAGATCCAAATAAGGTCTACTCATTGTAACTGGCTGGCCACTCTCTTTAGTTTCTTCTAGGCTACACAATTCCCCTTTATGTCTATCTTTCTTTTTACGTTGGTCACTTGTCCTATAAAGTTTTGGATTTTGCTGAATATATTTTTTAACTATCATTTAATGTGTTCATTTGATTCCTTTTGTATCCTGTAGACTGACACTTGGTTATAAAGATTTGATCAGATTCAGGTTCAATATTTTGGCAAGAATAATTTACAGGGTGTGCTAAGTCCCATTAGGAGACACAAAAATAGGATTTTTTTAAAAAAAGATGGGATGAAGAATCATACTCATCTGCTAGGGAAAAAGCCAGTAAAAAAGGTAAACTTGAAGAATAAGAAAAGCATAGAGAATGGTAAGGAGAGAAACCAAAGGACAAAAAGCAAGTGCATACTCTACTCATGAAGCATTGTGTGTGCTCTGGGACCATTTCAAGCAACCCTGAGCATCTCTCCATGGCATTTTAGTAATAACTGGTACTATCATAGTGATGCTTAGACATCAAGAAGAAAAATACTTTTTTTTTTTTTTGGTACCAGTGATCAAACTTGGGTCCTTCTGCTTGCAAGGCAGGCAGTGGAACCCCTGAGCTGAATCCCCGGCCCTCAAAACTTTTAATCAAGGTAAACACAATAAAATGTATTTTTCTTGGCTGGGGATTTAGCTCAGTGGTTTCACCGCCTGCTGTGCAAGCGCAAGGACCTTAGTTCAATCCCCGGTACCAAAAAAAAAAAGTTTTAAGCATTTTCAGACTTTTAAAAACTTCTATCATTATATATCAAAGAAAGAAGGAAATGTGGTGCATGCCCATAATCCCAGCTACTCTGGTTCACGGGTTTGAGGCTAGGGCCAGCCTGTGAGATCTGGCAAGACTGTGTCTGAAAACTTTAAAAGCCTTTTTAAAAAAGTACTAAGGATGTAGCTTAGTGGTAGAATACTTCTATAGCAGACACAAGACCCTGGGTTCAATCCCCTGTGTAGAAAAAAGAAAAAAAAAAAGAAGAAAAAAGCTTGAGTGAGTCTGGAAACAAAATATCTTACTAGGAACTGAAACCTAATATCATCCAGCCACATTATTCAATTTCTGTGCCTTTCTCTCTGGATTTATATATTAAGTAGAACAATACCTACTTCAAGGAAGTTGACAGAATAAAATTATTATAAAGAAAAAAAACTTCTATCATTAAAATTGTCAAAATTGGAAACTTCTGTGCTTAAGAGTTAAGCTCCCAAGAAAATTCATACTATGTCATTCGAATGGGTAGCTATTTTTATCTTGTAAACATAGTCTATATAATCTCATCTTTCTACCCTGCAAGAAAAATATTTAGGAAATAACATATCATTGATGTAATTATTACAACAAAACAGCAATAGAGAGATTCAAGATTATGTATACAGCTGTAATTCATTTTCAGCATTATCCCCACATGACATTCCTCTCACCCACAGGAACCAAAGCTTTCATTTTTACAAAATGTACCTGTAAGAAACACAAAGCTCCACTTACTAATGCCATCAACCGGTCCTCTTCAGAAAACCTGTCCCTGATTTTTCTCCTGTCCCTGCCTCAAAAGAACAAATTTTAACATCCACAGCAAACAAATTCCAATGCATTAAGTGTTCCCAGGTACCATAATTATCCTGTTATTAGAAACAATCTCCAGGTCTAAAAAGAAAGTGCATTTTAAGATTAGAATACAGTAGTATCAGGTAAAAAGGGCCCCAAGAAGTAAATAGATTTTTTAATTATAAAAGTTTACATGCTAAAAACTTTTCATCTGAAAATAAACCTTTTTTTTAATGGATTTATAAGCACATCTGTTAGGTGATTTATTAGGATGAACAGACAAGTCAAAAGTCAGTGAGTGATGCCAGCACAGAGACTAGTGACTAGAGACAAACAAGACCAATCTGACAAACAATTAGTAGTCATTATGAAGTGCACAAAAATAAAGGCAATGTGATAAGTTTTTAATTTTATCAAGGCCTATCTCAAACATTACTTCTGCTGGGAGGTCTTTCCGCACCTTTTCCCCACTTCACATCATTTCTACTCTAGCACAAATCAAGCTCTACATGACCACTGAGCAAACGCTATATTCATCCTTGGAGGTTATGTGCTGAGCATCCAACAGGTGAGGATAGAATCTTTTTTGCTTGGAAGTGCCCTCTTTCTATCTCCCTAGTCAGAGAACCACATCTGCCTTTGTACTTAGCCCAACTTTGGCTTGAAATGTGTTCCTTAAATACTCAAAGACTTTCTTCATTTTCCTCCCAACAACCTGGTGAGGTGCATGGGAAGATATGTATCATACATTCATTTTTACATAAAGAAAGAAAGTTCAAATGTAAGAATGACTTCTCCAAAGTCTCACAGCCAGTAAGCAGATACCATGGAACCCAGTCCACTTTCAGAGGAGGTGGGTGAAGGAAAGAATGGACTGGGGTGGTCACTACAAGAACCCTGGGGATAAATGGTAAAAGAAGAGATGAAAACTTTCTTTATCCAGACTTCACTGGTGAGGCCCTGCGATCTCTTTACAGACTGCCTTCACTGGCAGGCAGAGCCTACCATGAGAGTCAGGCTAAACAAATTCATATGAAAGGTATTTTAGGAGTCTGCACTTCTCCTGGAAACAAGAATTTTTTAATTGAAAGAATTTTCAATTACTAACTCATTTTAAAATTTTGTGATTTATGCCCAGTCACTATGGAAAATGTTGCCCATTTACAGCTCCCATTGTGGGACTGGAGGACAGGAGGCTCCAAATGTACCAGAATTCACAGCACTTCAGCCTTTGCTTAGATTTCTGTGCCCAGTATCCCTGTTTCAAGGACTCTGCCAGTGGAAACCTACCCTGCTTGCCATCCCCTCTGCAGCACTACAAAGCAGTGCTGAATAAAAGGAAGTGATGGGAGAGTACTGGAATCTAGAGTCTCCAAGGAAGCATGGACAGCTTTGGAAAGGAGGGATTCGGACCTCAGAGAGGTAAATCAACAGTGTAATTACTCCCTAGTAACTTGGAGTAAAAGAACTCTCCCAATGCTTCTTCAATAACACCAAGTACACAAACAATATCTTACAGGTACAGTGTTTTATAAAGGAACTTTTGCTTTGAAGGCCTCAGAAGCCTACCACAGGCATATGTTCATAAGAATTGCTACAGGGAATGAAATTTTTCTGAAAGAGAAGGGAGGAGCACTAATATGGTGTTTATAGACTTGTTAGCCAGGAATATAAAATCTTGCACCCAACAGTGAACAAAATTTTGGATTTCAAAGTTAGCTAACTATACAGGTATTGCACTCCCCAGTTCCATAAAGTGAAAAGTTAGCTCAGATCTTACATTACACATAATAATCTCATTCAGAGGTTTTCATTCAGGGCACACAGGAATAGTCCATAGAAATAAAATAAATTTGCACATAAGAGTAGAAGTGCTAAATAAATGATCAAGAGATTTTGCACCTAAACCTCAAGGAAGAGCCTGCAAGCTGGGGAACACCCTTCAGGTTTGCGCACAGTAAAATTCCTTATTTAGCTGCTTTTTTCAGCTTTTTTTCACATTCAAAACTTAGCTTATTACTATTGTTATTACTGATTTTAAACCACAGTACTTCATACAAAGTTGGACAGGGAGAATGAAGCTGTGATAAAATTAAAATTTCACACAATGTTAAAATTATTTAAAATGCTGATGGTCTCAGTATTAACTTCTGAATTATTGGCAACCATCACATATTGAACCATCCAATTTCCATGTTAATGTGAATTGATATACTGCCTGTCATATATTCCTTTGGTTTAGAACTCCTTTTTTCAGATACACAAATATATTTGTTCAGCACAGAATGTATCCAGGAAAATGGAGATAAAGATCAACTACAGAAGAATAAGAACTTTAATCTTAACAATCAAGCAAGTTGAAATCCTTATTCTAGACCTAATTAAAATCACAGCCCAGACAGCAAAAATAACTTTCTTAATCATTGAGATCATAGGACTAGAGCCAAACTAGTAAATGCTACAGGGAAACTAATGTTCATTGTAAGTAATGTTTTCCTGTAGTACTAGGTCCCTAGAACTGTCCTGTCCCAAGCTGTCAGCAAAAGGGACGAGGTTACAACCATTTAAGAAGGTCAATTAGTGCGGGACACTTCCAGATATCACAATTTCACATAATCTTTATTATAATCCTCTATTAAATATTATCTCCATTATGGAAATGAAAACTCAAAGTGCAATAGTAACTTAACTAAGCTGACCTTTTACTAGGGATGTCTGGGTTTTAAGATCCTTCCCAACTCATATTCTACAATTATGAATGTTATTAACAACAATCATTTTATTGAATTTTTATTATGTGTAAAGTTCTAAGCAATTCACATACATTTTCCCATTTAATTAATTTTTTTTTTTTTGAGACAGGGTCTCACTGTGTAGATCAGGCTGGCCTTGAACTCACTATGCAGCCCAGGCTGGCCTCACACTCATGGTGATCCTCCTGCCTCAGCCTCCCAAGTGCTAGGCTTACAGGTGTGCGCCACCACGCCCAGCATTCCCATTTAATTTAACCACTGCCATATATATACTGAGGTTGGAAAAGTTAAGTAGTTTGACAGATCATCCAAGAGAAAGTAAAAGGTCAGGACTTGAATCAAGTTCTGTGGGACCTGAAAATTCTTGGTGCACTTCACTATTGGGCAGTTCCAGTTAATGGAGTCCAAGAGTTGGGTTGTGATATTCATATTACCAGTGACTAGCAAGCCCTAGAAAACATTTATACCTGCTGGACATGACCTACTGTAAAATGGGCCTATACATTATATTTATTATTGTCAAATTTTTGACAATCTTCTAAAATAGATTTAAAAATTTCAAGATTATCTTGGGTTTCTAGCAGTTTTAAATACATGAATAAATTTTCAATTAAGCTTTGATTATACATTATCTATACAGTATTCACGGGCAGTATAAACACAGTGGTGAAAATTATCAGCTTGGATTACTCATCAATAAGATGAGGATGACAAAATCTATTTCATAGGACTGTTCTATGAGATTTAACTGACAGCATGTATGTACTTAGCTTAGCAGCACATAATAGTCACTCAATATAATAATAATCCCACAATATTGCTATTACTCTTATATTTTGGAATTGGATGTAAGAGCAAAAGTGTTCTTTTAGGTTGAATAATAATAAAAAACCCCACAAAACTAGTGAATGAATCTGAATTCCATTATATAACACAACAGTCTAAAGCTAGAATCAAGCATCTGATTTGGGGCAGATCCAATATCTGATTTCTAGACAACACAGATGTTTCTTTTTGTTTTCTTAAAAGAAATATAAAAAATATTTAAAGTATCTCTCAGTAAAGGAAAGGTTTAAGAGACGAGCTCTGGGAAATAATTAATGGAGAAAGAGAAGTAAAAGATACAGCACAGTTAAGTAAGGGCTAAGGGAAACATGGTAATTTACTAAAAATAACTTAATCACAAAAAATTAGAGGAAGTTGTGCTGAGGTGAAAATGCCTACTTATCCTGAGAATGGAAACTTCCACTAGCTAAGAGGAAGATTTCTTCTATCAAAAGGCTGAGACTTTTTAGAAGGCACCTCTCTGATATCTTTCCAAAGGACATTAGTGGAATTTCAGTTTATTCTGAAGATTGAGTGAATCAGAAAACATCAGATAGAGCCTGTAATTCCAGCACTCTGAGAGGGTGAGGCAGAGGAATCACAAGTTCAAGCCTTGCCGGAACTACACAGGTACATAGCAATTTAGTGAGATACTGTCTCAAACTAAAACAACCAAGTACAAAGGCCCTGGGTTCAATCCCCAGTACTGAGGGAAAAAAATAGGGCATTTCTGTTCAATACACAGGGAAACTGCCCCCCAACACACACACACACACACACACACACACACACACACACACACTTTTCATGTATCTTTGGCATCAATATTCAAAAGAACAAATCCTTTGTAGGACTTGATTTTCTTGGAGGAACTAGAATCTGGCTGGCCTCTCAGCAAGGTCACTTTTATTGAAAATGGTGAATTGCATTTCCAAATAATTTTTTAACATAAATGCTGAATGTATAACCTAACAAGTATTTTCAAGTAACATACACACTTCATAATGTTATAAAATACCCTCCTCTATACACAAACACACACACACACACACACACACACACACACACACACGTATAATTTTCATATTGGAGCCTTTAAAGTATCAGCAATATTTTTCCAAATTTTTTTATCTTGATATACTGGAGTATGTTTGTTTAACTTCTTGGCAAACCTTGAAAGAAGCTTATAGAATTTTTGAATTTTCTCACAGCAAATATTAGACAGATTTCTCTAATTTAAAAAAAGGAAATAATCATATTTTCTGTTGCTACTCATCTCAAAGTCTCATCAAGCTAAATTCTACCAAAGCAATCAATATCTATTGGGAGAAATCAGAAATCACTTCCCACCACCCTCTCCCAGAAATCATTAAAATCCACTCCGTGGCTCCTCATTTTCATGAGATGGTCACAGCTGGGGAAGCAGAATCAAGAAACATGTCTACAATAACTTCTCAGGGTTTGGTTTCTTTGGAGAAAGTTATTGGCTACCAAGCTAAATTCTTATTGCATTTGTTTTTTTCTAAATTAACAACCACAAAAAAAGCCTAAAGAAATGTTTTTGCCCCTTTCATAGCATCTTTGTTTTAACTATCTTTGTAATTCAGAAACATAAGATAATGCTCAATTATATATGTTGAGTTATTGATCTCAAGTACTTTAAACACTGTTGGATTGATCAAGTATTTTACAAATCTAGGCGTTAGCCAACATCTATTTTAACTAAATTGCAAAATCATTTTAAAAAATGAAATCCCTGTCTCCTCTGGTGTGTGACACATGAAGTGGTGTAGGTAAAAAAGGTTTCTCCATAGGGAATTTGATACAGTCATGTAAAGCAAGAGCTTTGGAGTCAGACAGCCCTGCAGTAGGTTCCAGACTCCATCACACACAAGATATAAATTCTATGATCCTCATTATACAAGTGAGGTAATCATGGCATCAAGAGATGAAGTAAACTCCTCAGATGAAACAGCTAGCCAGTGGCAGAACCAGGTCTCAAACCAGAGCTGAAGTAAACAAATAAGACAGGAGCAGAAAAGGAACAGTTTTCCATGACATACCTTGAGTACTACCCAATGATGTTATCTTCAGTTATCAATGAAGCTAAGAAAGAAATCTCTGTACTTATTTCCCACTGAAGAAATCTTTGTTGCATTTAAGGCAACCACAGGCATGGACTCTCTACATGCTGAAGATCTTTCAAGGGACTAAGGTGCTAGGGTTTAAATCTGGTTAAGGGCTTAGTCCTCAGCTTGATGCTACTGGGAGGTGGAGGAAAGTTTAAGAAGTGAGGCCTACTGGGAGGTTTTAGTCTTTGAAGGGGACTGTAGGACCCCAGCCCCATCCTCTTCCTGTCTCTCTGTTACACTCAGCCATGAGGTAAACAGGCCTCCTCTGCCACATGCTCCTGCCATGAAATACTGCCTCGCCACATGCCCCAAAGCAACAAGGCCAATGAATGATCGGATGAAACTTGTACATGGAGACAAAATAAATATTTTCTCCTCATAAGTTGATTATTTCGGGTATTTGGTATAATAACAGAGGAGGTATTCAACAATGACCAAACACAGCTCTTAACTTCACAGGGCACACAATCTAGTGAAGAGATGTGGCCTGTCTGCAAAGCTTCTCAACTACAGGGCCACCAATGGATTGTGAGTGAGCTGACATCCCCTCTACCCTCTATCCCCCTATCCCCTCTGCCCTGTGACACCCACCCTCAGCCCCAGAACCCATTCTGTGTCTGGCCTCGAGCAGCCTTATCCTTCCACTCAGTGTGCCTTGCTAAAGAGTATTGTCTTCTATGTGTGCTGTGAAGTAAGAAAATGTCAGAAGCATTGTACCATGGATCTTGAGAGTTTATACGAAAAGGGCCAAGCTACCCTTCAAGCACTAAGACATTGAGGCAAAGTACTGCCACACAGGCAACCACAGGCATGGAGGAGTCAAAGGACCTTGTGAGTAACTACACAAGCTCTAAAACCCCTGATGAGGAAATACAACTGGAGAATGAAACCTTTTTTTCTCAGTGTAATGCCTGCTCAATTGCCAGGGCAACCTGGAGTTTGAATATGAAATGTTTTATATCACACTGCAAAAGAGAAAGAGAAGTTGATTTCTAACAGCTCCTACGAATGTGAACTCTTTAGCTTTCCTTTTTTTTCCCCACTGGGAAAAGCATATAAAATGATGTTATGGCTGCAGATTACATGTAAATTCCTCTGAGCCCCACCCAGCAAGCACACACACCATCCACACCTTATCTGTGTCTCCTACCCACCCACCTTTATCCCCCAGAGCTCACTATCTTTACATGAAGGGTGTGCCACCAGGGAAAAGGGTTCTCAGGTAAAACAGGAACCAAACCCACAGTGTTAAAATAGGAGGAAAAACAAGAACCAAGAGAAGGCCTGGGAAGAACTTCTCGTGAGAAAAAGACTTCTTTATTTATTGCTGTTTGTGTTACTGAAACAAGAGCCTTGATTTTGTACTTCAGGTCAATTTTCTGTGTTCAGTTTGGAGTAAGCTTGATCTGAATACCAAAGCCCTTTTTATGCTTACAGTATACTTTTGTTTCGAGATTCAAACATTTTAACTTTCTCAACAACAACAACTTAAAGAGAGTTCCATCACCCCACCCACACTAGCCCTCTTTCATCTACTCTCTTCTTCTTCACAATGGATAGAAAAGTCTCCAGGTTGTCAAAGATTCCCCATGGCTGGCTTTTTCCTGCCCTTCAGGTCTTAACTCAGAGGTTGTAGCCTCAGAGAGACTTTTGGAAGTGCTTCCTCCGTAACCTGGCTACTCCATCTCACTGCCTCAGTTTATTTACTTTATAGCATTTATCAGCATTTTTAATAAATGTGTGCAATTATTTCTTTACTCAGTTATGGCTGCCAGGCCCTCTTAGAACAGACATTCCATGAGATCAGGGACCTTCTACTTTGTTTGAAACCGTATGCCTAGCACAGAGAACAATGCTTGGCACTCTTAAACGTGTAACAGATGTTTGTGGAGTGGATGAATAAAGAAGAGCTTAGAGTGGTAAGGAGAGCTGTACTAGTCACCTTTCCATTGCTAGGACAACACTTGACATACACAACTTAAAGGAGGAAAAGTTTGTGTGGGCTCAGTTTCAGAGGCTTTAGTCCATGGTTGGCTGGCTAGCAGTAGAAATATCGTGGTGGAAGGGATGGTGAAGAAAAGCTGCTCACCTCATGACAGCCAGGAAGAGAAAGAACAAGAAAACCAGAGAAAGGAAGGGGCTAGGGACAAGTGTATACCTTTCCATGTTACACCCCCCAGTGACCTACTTCTTCCAGCCAGGCCTCATCTCCTAAGAGCACATTCAGCTAAGAACTCATCAGTGGATTAACCTATTGATAAGGTTAGCTGCCTCATGATCTAATCACCTTCCAAAAACCCCACCTCTGAATACATGAGCCTTTGGGGGTACATTTTGATCCAAATCATAACAGGAGCAAAAGGTTATCACTTTTATAATGTTCTAACAACTATTCAACTCATTGGGGAGTGAAATAGTAAGCTATAGATCAGATTTAGTTTTGATGTTCAAGGAAGCATGTTACTAACTCACAGACTCTCAAAGGTTGAAAAAACCTGGGTTCCAAAGTTACTCTCCCTCAAAGTTCATCATCTTTCAACAAACTCCCATAAGGCCTTGCTTCCCTCTCTCAATTTCATCCCTCCGATATTTTCCTTGCTTACTGCCTTCTAGATGTGACAACAGTTCTGTTCTGTAGCCATTGCCCAGTGCGTTCCCAGGAACATGTTACACGTATGTCGCTCATCCTGGCTCTTCTCCCAGATCTTCTTGTGTATGCCCTTTCATTCATCATCCTCTCGTCATTGCATTCTCAACCCAATACTGCCTCTTCAGTGGGTACTTTGTGGGCCACAATTATCACATCCCACCTTAAGCAACTCACCATGTTATCTTTTTGGCATTTTTCAGTTGCCTAAAATGATCTCATTTGCTTACATTTTTATAGCCTGCCTCCCCCAACCAAATCTAAGTTCCTGAAAGGTGGACTCTGTGTCTCGTCCACTGCTGTTATCCTCAGTGTCCAGAACAGGGCCGAGCATATAACTGGTGGTCAATAAACAATTACTGATTGACTGACTTACAGCCTCAATTGCTTCAACTGTGGGTAAAGACAATAGTACCTATCTGATCATATAATGAATGTTAGGAACTGATTATATACAAAAGTGTCTGATACCACACAGACCCTTATGAGTGCTCAACAGATACCTGCTATTGATACTTTTTTTTTTTTTTGGAATAAATATTTTGGAAATATCTCATGCTCAAAATTCCTTTTTTTTTTTTTTCTTTGGTACCGGAAATTGAACTGAGCACCTTGTGCTCGCTGGGCAGGCAGCAGAACCACTGAGCTAAATCCCCGGCCCTAGCTATTGATACTTTTACCCCAACATTTATTCAAGAGCCATTACATGCTAACTGTACCCCAACACTGGTGGTTTTACAAAAATAAATGCTGGTTTTACAAAAGTAAATAAGAAACAGTACCTGCCATGAGGCACTCACAATGTAGTGAAGGATGAATACAGAAACAGGAAAATAATTACAACGAGAAAGGAGAATGAAGAATCCTGGTGGAGAGTAAGTGTCACAGTTTAGATCTAAAGTGTCCCCCAAAAGCCTGATGTGCTTGGAAAGTGACTAGGTCATGGGGATGCTATACTCATAGTTAAATGCACTGTTAGGAGGTAGGGCCTGGTCAGAAGATGCAGGTTACTGGGGATGTGACCAGGAATTCCTGATTTATCTTTCTCCCTGGCTCCTCCCTCCTCTCTGTTTCCTGGCCACCATGATGTGCTCAGCTTTCCTCTGCTATGCCTCTCTGCCATACTGTTTCTGCCTTGGAGTCAGCCAACCATAGAGTGAAACTGTGAGCCAAAATAAAGTTCTCATCCTTTGAGTTGTGGGTGTTGGCTATTTTGTCCCAGGGATGAGAAAATGACCAAGACAGTAAGGATCTATAGAGCTCTGGCCATGGAGCACTCTCTTTGCCTTCCTTGGTGAGCAGAGTGGGCAGAGAGGGCCTTGCAGGGAAAGATGCTAGAGGAGGTGATGCTGTACAAGTCCTTAGAAACAATATGAATTTTTCAAGTATAGGAGACTCAAGCAGATGTTCTCAAGTAAGAAACAGGCAAGCACTGTTCCTAAGATTGAACAGGGTCCACAGGGAAGCTGAAGATCGGGACTGGAACTACTCAGTCCCATAGGGGAGCTGCTAGCCACATACAGCTGGTGAGTGCAGAAGGGACTACTGCCAGATATTGGAGTAATAATACTATGGATTTGCTGTATTAAATGAAATTATTAAAATTAATTTGATCTATTTTCACATTTTATACTGTGGCAACTAAAAAATTACATTATGTGGCTTGCTTTATTTTCCAATTGGACACCAAGAGTCTGGAAAGATAGAGATTTGTCATGAAAGGATTTGTATATTACACTAGGAAATTGGGTTTATTTTATAACCATTCATTCTATAGGTTCTAAGAGCTGCTGAAAGCATTTACGTAGGCAAGAAACGTGCTCAGAGCTGCACTTACAGAGACAGGCATGCAGGTGATGCCAAGTATGCTTTACATAGTTCAAATCAGTCCTCTGGAAAGAGAGCCTCTGCACACCTCCTCTTCTTTCTGCCAGCCCAGTGGAGAGCCCCAATCCCAGTTCTGGGCAGCCTGAGCAGATCAAAGAAGCATTTTCCACAGCTATGATTTTGGACCAGAGCAGAGAAGACTCAAGGCCATGAATGACCATCATGCACACATATGCACTCCAACCTGACACCAGGGTAAGGGGTGTCCGGCCTGCTATATCACTGGGGGCCAAGACACCATCTTCCCAAGGATGCCCAGAGCAAGAGTAACTCCAGGCCTTGGAAAAGGTCTGCCTGTACCTAGGGACTTGGAAAAGACTGAGTAGTTCTAGTCTCTTGACTTGAGCTACTGAAGTTCTTCTGCAGATTTTATTTCCCACCTTCTCTTCTAATCTTAGGAACACTGCTTGGCTGTTTCTTTCTTATAAACATACTTCAGGGAACAAAAACATGTACTTCTTAGGTCTGCCTTGGATACCACCTATCCTGAATTTTAGTATCAAAAATTTCATGATTGAGCCAAGCATGGTGGTACATGCCTGTGATCCTAGCACTCTGTGAGGCTCAGGCAGGAGGATCACAAATTCAAGTCAAAACTAGGGGCAACTTAGTGAGATCTTGTCTCTAAATAAAATATTTTTTAAAGGGCTGGAGATGTAGTTCAGTGCAAAGACTCTAGGTTCAATCCCCAATGTCTCCCCAAAAGATTCTGTAACTCTTGAAAATCATCAAATTCATACATCATATTCTCATTCCCCTTCACTAAAAACAGCAAAAGTAAGCAGAGGAATTCCTAATTATCTCAAGGATTTTTGCAAACATCTCATATTCTCTATTTAGGACATCAGCAAATATCTTAACTTATCAAACACCTATAAATTTTGCAAAGACATGGGACTGTATTTTTCCTTCCTCATAGAGGCATCAGATCTTAAAAGAAGAAATGATGAATGTGTATAGCTATAAATATTCCAAAGCTAATGAGGATCAAGGATGAACTGTAGAAGAATCTGGTGCTTGGAGAGTGGATGCTAGGTTGTGCATGAGTTAACAGGTCCTGACCCACATAAATTCCAGAGCTGTTTTATCAGATTAGAAAAACAAAGCTAAGAAAGCATTTATAAATTATTATAAATTTAAATTTCATCAAATATTGTTTAATTTTTTAGAAATGCCTATTTTTCAAAATATAAGTGACTGCTGATTAAGATGTAAATTATATCTATGGATATTTTAAGGGCCTTAATAGAAAGCCATTAACAGTGGAGGCAGGGAAGAAACATTAATCAAAATCCTACAAATGGTAAAATGTGTTTGAAATAGTAACTCCTCATATCTGAAGAGGAGCTTAGAGTGGAGGACACTCACTGAAATTGGCTGAAAAGTGTCTTATCATTTGATAAACACTTATGCACTATTATTTATATACTTGTACCAATATGTTCTCAATGTCATGGATTATAGGTGGATGCTGCCTAACCCTGTCAAATTTAGCAAAAAGGGGCAGGGGGGGGCTCTAGTTAAATTATAGTTTCAGATAAACAGTGGATAACTGTTTTGATATAAGTATATTCCATTCTGAATAACTGAAAATGTAAAATAGGAAGAAAAGGTCCAAAGGGGTAGGGGTAGTGGGAGGGGCAGGAGAAAGGAAAGAAGGGAAAGGAAAAATGATGAGAAATGGAAAAAATGGATATAAAGTCTTTGTAAATAGGGAAGGGTGGAGGGTGTGAAGGGAGGGCTAGGAATGGGGAAAAAATAAGAACCAAGATGCATTATGTAAAGGTACAATTCCCAATGAGAAATGTAATTGTGTTGTATACCTACAATGTACCAATAAAAGAATTTAATTTAAAAAAGTATATTCCATTCTAATACTAAAATTTTAAAAAGTTATTTTTAAATAAATAAATAAATAATTCATAGTTTCTGTGTGCTGTGATTTACCTGGCAAATCTAATGTTGTCTGGTGGTTATGCAAAGCTGTTAGAACATTTTAAGTGAATACCAGAAAGAGAACAGATCCCTCTAAGTACCTTGAGTTGCCCTCAGACCAAAATCCAGTAATTCTTTTATGCGAGATGGTGCCAAATGTGACTAAGCAGACACCTCTATACAATATCCACAACGTCCATGGAAACACCTTCAAAAACTGTCTGTCTGCCTTCCTAAATTAATTTAGAATCATACAATCATAGGATTTTAGAATTGGAAACTTGCATAGATTTATTTTTACTTTTTTAAAGAAAAAATTATGTCATTTGCAAGTGCTCAGCTGCACGTGCTCAGCAAGTGCTCCTGTGATCAGCTACCAACATGGGGGTAAGAGGAAGGATGAGAACAGCACATTCAACTTCAGGAGAGCCAAGATACCATGCCTCTGCAGTCCCAGATTCTCTTTACTTTTCCAATGTTAGCAACTTGTTAAGGGACAGCTTAAGGAGTGGTAATATAAATGGAGATGATGTAAAGAAATAGGTGTGAGGCTCACAAGGGCCCAACCAGTGTCTTTGTACCCCAAGTGTTTGGCACCCAGTGGGCACTGCATGGATGGTGACGAATGACCCAGTATGTATATGGAGTCTTGAATCACTGAAACCAATGTGTTTTGAGGTCCAGATGGAGAGCAGGCCCAAAGGCATTGTGACCATAGCCCTTCCTGCAGGCCATGTTCCTAACCAGGTCTTCTGTTTTTCACAATTCTATTAACTATGCAGTGATGCCATCACTCCCTGAATTAAATTTAAATAGGAAAACAACTAGACCTCAGCCTGAGTTCAGCTCAGATCCAGCTTCTTCCTTTTCAGGATTCATTTTACCCATGAGGGTACAGATTAGTGGGCCACAGACTTTTCCCAGACCTACAGAAATATCTGTGACCCAAGGAAAAAACAATTAGCTCCACACTATGAAAGGAAATCAAAACTACGAAAATTAATAAATGCTTGCTTAAATGTTGGCAAAATACTATTTTAAGTCAATGATCAAGAACTCAATGCTCATATTGTTAAATATGGGTGCATTTTATTAATTCCAATACATGAGGTGTGGTGAGCCTTGTCCACATTATTTCTTTCCTCTGTAGCTCCTATGATCACAGTGTAAATCACCTAATAAATCCCCTCTTGCAGCACTGAAAACAGTCTTCTAGTCTCTCCCTACTTCCTATCCTTTTCTTCAAACCTGCTCATTCAGTGATGCTCTTCTTTATGCAATAAATTTCCTGACTTGTGAAGTTTCATCCATAGACCCCTACACACTGATGTACCAATGGCACAGCTAAAGAATTCAGTGTAGGGCTGGGGATTTAGCTCAGTGGTTCCACTGCCTGTCTTGAAAGTGCAAGGTCCTAAGTTCTATACCCGATACCAAAAAAAAAAAAAAAAAGAATTCAGTGTAGGTCTGCTGGGAAAAGTTCCAATGGTTGAAAAATTAGGAGACATAAATATTAAAAATGGCTAACTGAAAGAGTGCTCACCCTGCATAAGTTACTAGGCTCAGTGAGGTACTGACACCTCCCACCACCCACAGAAGTTGGGTCTGTTTTCATCCTGAGATGGGACTCAGAGAGGTTAAGTATCTTGCCCAGGGCTAGACTGCTGAGCCAGATTTAAACATGGGTAACCTGATTCTATTTTAGGTAAGTCATAGAGCATTGTAATCCTGGAATGAAGTTGACAGAAATCATCACCCATGTGTGGTTCAAGTCGGTAAGAATGTTACAGTGGTCATGCCCAGAATGAGCTAATTCTAGCATAAAATAGAGAGAGAGTTGAGGAAGAAAGACAATCAAGATTTCTCTTTTTTTCCCCCAATCAAGGACATTGGTGAAGACAGAAAAGGTAAGATGCATATGTCTGAAACTGAAAGTGGTGCTACTCAGTCAATAATTTGGTGCTAGAAGGCCACTACATTAGAAAATAAAGCTTCCTAATGCCAAGAGCTGGAGGAAGACATCAAGTTCATTCATTTCAACCAAAGCCAAGAAAGGTTAAATAACCTGCTCAAGACCACCCAGCCAAATCAGACCTAGGTCTCCAGACTCAACTCCATGCTCAATTCCTTCTCCTTAAATGTCACCCTGGGCCCACTAGTGACAAGTAAAAGACAAAATAACTAGAAATATCTGGGCAAGAAAAGAGGCAATCTAGGGTGGATGAAAAGATCCTGACCTTGAAGCCTTTCTGTGAAATCTTTAAGAGAAATTCTGCAAACAAAAGACTTGTCATGTTTTCCTTTTCCTTTTTTTTTCTTGATAATGGTAGATCCAGTAGCCAGATTTCTCTCAAAGCTAAAAAGGGGCTTTAGCAGCTTTTGTAAGCACAAGGCACTAATAAGGATTCACTAGGAATATCACATCAAGTTAACTTTTATATCCTGTTTCTCACAGCTCTTGGTGAGCAGAAAAAGTTTGGTCCACATAAGGTGTCAAGAGCTTGGCAGTATATGTGACAGTCTGATACCTGGAGAATAAAATGGCTAAATAAGATCTGGATTCAGCTCCAACATAACCTTATAACACCTTTATCAGCTCTACATTGCCCTGTAGGCCTCAGCCCTGCACTCCCAGGGGATTGTTCCCTTGCTGTGCTCAAAAAATCTTGTATTGGGTCTTCACATATCTGAATCCCTCAAAGTGGGAGCTGGTGGGTCTCCGGGCCTCGCACATAGGATGCACTCAATAAATGTCACTTGAATGTGCTAACTCATGGTTTGTGTTTGGGATCCTTGAGCCATTACCTGTGGAGCAGTTCCCATGTGTCTGCTATTGTGCTAAGCACCCATGGCCTTCGTCAGCAGACAGACAAGGTCCCTCCCTGCTGCCCTCAGTGAACTTGGAATCAAGTGGAAGAGGCAGGTACTAAATGAATTATAATTATACAAGTAAAAAACAGTGTTATGAAGGGAAAGCACTGATTGCTGCAAAAGGGGGAATTAGGGGAGATAGCTCTAAGAGATTTCAGCCAAGGATCAAGATAGAAGTTACCAAATTAATAGATGGAGGGACAACGTTTCTAGAAGTAGAAAAAGCCTGTGGAGCTCAGTGAGTTGAAAGAAGGGCTGTGAGCCTGGATAAAGGCAGAGATCATCCCAAGATGGGTTGGGGAGAGGGCCAACCATCTGAGGTAGGGGGATCTCTCAAAGATTCCTGCTCCAAAAGCAATGGAGCAGAGAGGTGAAGGGCTTAACACTACCAGAGAATGACAGGATCAGACAGGTTTAGAAAAGATCACTCTAGCAGTGCATGGGGAACATACTGGAGTGAGAAAGAGAAGACCCCAATTAGCAGAATCCTACAGAAATCCTGGCAAGTTTTGAATGGTCACACATATGGATTACACAGCATTTTGAGGATTCACCGTTACACAACAATAACTGAGTTACTTCATGCTTGGATAATAATTTGGAGGAAGAGCTTTGCAGGGTTACATTTCTCCTTGGCTCTGCCCTTGGTCTCCATCCTTTCCAACATCTTTATCTTGATGGAGATGATTTCAGAAGGGAAGCTAGCAATGCTGCTGAGCACTCAACTTTGGGAGGGGCGGCCAGTATCAAAGACCCAACTGAAGCATATCTTGACTTTTTATAGGGTGGGGAAAGAAAAGGTCATAAAGATGAAAACTATAAGGTCTGTATTCTCAAGGAGCTCTCAGCTAGCGGGGGATGTCTGGGCAAAACAAACATTAGTCAAGACAGACTAAGATAAGAGCTTTCACAGTGCTATAAACAGTTGTGTGAACATGTACTGGCAAGAAAATGTAATTCAATGTTTTTCAAAATTGGCCTCTGACCTTGCCCTTAAAGACTGAGTAACAGAGGTAAGAGAAGAGTGGAAGGGAGTATTCCTAGCTGCAGGAGAAGCCTGAGGAAGGCAAGAACAGAGACAGTCTTTGGGTGCCCACAGGGGAGGCAGGCTCTGATACATATTTTAAAAGAACAGGGCTAGCATTCACTGACTAGTTTTTACAGTCCTTTCATATATACTGGCTTGTTTAATCTCACATCTGTGCTGAAGTCAGTATGACTGATCTGGACTGATATCTAAAAACACTGCTGTACCACCACCCAACCACATGGGCCAGAGCCAAAAGTCACACCCAAGGGGTCAGGCCCTATTCATGAGCCTTTTGATGAAGAGTTTTGTGGAAACTCTTGATGAACAGGATTTGGCAAGTCCAAGGTGTGACATTTAACAGAGGTTAAAATAAAGACCTCATTCAGGCTCAAAAACTGCAGAAATGCAAGATAAAGAACACCTAGCTGATCTGTTCAAGCTATTAAAGAGCTAAGCATCTGATAACCACAAACCCAACACATGCTCACATATACTATGCTTTAGCTGGTGTGTCTTCATTCAGGTATGCTTAGAGATCCTGCGGGGAAAATGTTTCTGTGGCAGGAGATGAGTAACCTCCTAACCTTGTAGTCAGACAGCACTGAGTTTGATTTTTCAGCACATCCAAGTTATATGCTCTGTGGCCAAGGACTGGAAGCCATTTCATTGCTGTGGAGCTCAGTTTCCCATCTGGAAACTATGTAGCTTTTTTTTTTTTTTGGTACCAGGGATGGAACTCATGACCTTGTGCTTTTGAGGCAGGCAGCACAACCACTGAGCTCAATCCCCAGCCCCCTCCCCTCTGGAAACTAGCACACTAATTTAACCCTACAGCTTGCTGAGAGAAAATTCAGGTAACAAGGCTGGCAAGAAGCTGGCACATTTTCGCAACGCTGGCCTTTATTAGTTCTCACTGTGGCTCTCTGCCAAGGTCAGAACAGATTTGAGACACTACACTGAACTTTGCGTTCTACATCTTTGAGGCTATTAAAGATTTTACAGAATATCTGGGAAGGGTTATTGGAACAGACAGTTTGAGAAAGCAATAGTCTTGCAAGTCTGGACACTGGAAAGCCCAAGCTCTTGTCCTAGTTTTGTCACTCACTAGCTCTGTGATGTGGCAAGTCACAAATGTATCTGTAACTCAGATCCTACATGTAAAATGATGAGGGCTGAGATATGAATTCTAAATGACTTTCTAAAGTCTCATTCAGCTCCCAAAGTCCTTAAATTTTATGAATTTGCCTTATGAGGCTGTTTTAAGGGAACTGGATTTTTCAACAAGATCAAGAAGTTCCATGATATAGTTTGTGAGTAAAATTAAAGAAGTCACATAAAAGGAGAGTATAATAATGTGTTTCATAGGGAAAAAATTAAAAAGTTGAACCAATAAGAGAAAAGCTTCAAAGAGAACAGATTTTAGCTCAGGCTAAAGAAAACAGAACACTTTCTGACAAGTTTATTCTATAATTGACACACAGTGTGATCAATGGATTGTGAAATCCTCAAGGGAAGAACTACCATATTCAACCTGACACTCCCAGCATTTAGTCTAGTATTTGGCACATGGGAAAATATTTAATGGATAAATGGATGGCTCGATGGCTGGATGAACTAATGGTTAGATGGACTGATGGATGAAAGGATGGACAGGAAGGAAGAAGGGAAATAGAAGACAAGAAAGATAAGAAAAAAGGAGCTGCCTAAGGGGGTGCATCCCCTTGTTGGGTACATTCAAGCATCAGTTGGATGACCATCTGTAACAGCTGCTGCAGAATGGATTTCTATCCCGTGTAGGAGGTTCCACTAAAGGTCTATGTGATATTTATTTCCTCACTTCTCTCTCCACTAACTCATCCTACATATTTTTGTCAAATTAATCTTCCTAAAGGACAGTTCTGTTGATGTCATCCTCCTACTCAAAAAAATTTAATGGCTCTCCATTGTCTATTCAATTAAGTTCCTGAACTCTGCCTTATGAATTTTTTGGTGTTTTTTGTTTGTGTTTTGAAATAGGGTCTCAGGCTGGCCTTGAACTCACTATGTAGCCCAGGCTGGCCTAGAACTACTGGGGATCTCCTGCCTCAGCTTACCTCCTGCCTCAAGTCTCCCAAGTGCTGGGATTATAGGCATAAACTACCATGCCTGGGATATCTTAAGAATTTCTATTTATTTCTCAAAATCCAACTTAGAGATATAATCCACCAAGAAACTGACTATTCTTGTCCTTCTTCCCCAACATGGTTTATCCAAGCTACGTCTATTATTGTATATTAATGCAAATAATTATAAATACATCTAATGATAGCCCTCTTTTCAGGAATTGAAAGAAAGAGGGAACAGTCTTTATCTCTGTACCTCCAACAAACAGTAGGGTACTTGGCATTCAATAGTCATTCCATAATAATAATCAGAACTGTTTATTGGTTGTCATACACCATTCTATTAAATCTCTGATATGCATCATCTCTTCTGCTTTTTATTACCAACTCTATCATCCCCATTAAATAAACAAAAAAGTGAGGGCTCAAAGGAAAACATGTAAGTTGCATAAGACTCAACACCAATAGATGCTAGGGGTTGGATTCAAACCTAGCAGTATATATCTAAAAGTCCTGGATATGAACCACTCCACTATCCACGGCAGTTAAAATAGGGTTATATTATCGTTGTTGTTTGTATTTTTGTGGGGCTTAGCACTGAACCTAGGGCCTGAAACACTCTAGGCAAGCGCAAGCACTCTACTAGTAAACCACATCTCCATCCCTGTCAAAATGCTTCATTTATTCAGTCATTCACCAAGTGCTGACGACACTTTTAAAGGACAAGCTCTGTATATAGTTTCTGTCTTCAAAAAGCTTACAGTCTAATAAGTGAAACAAACACATCAATTATTGTGGCACAGTGCAACAATGTTATTAGAGAAATATGTACAAGAGGAAAAACCTTTTAGTCAAATTGAAGGGACAGGAAACATCCATAAAAGCAATGACTTCCAAAAATCAAGCATCCAGTACATGCCGAACACTGTGCTGAAAATCACAAGGCATTGCAAAGAACAGACTGTGGAATGGCAAAACTACAGTGTGGCAGGGAAGAGCCAGTGTCTGACTCTCAGAATTGCTCTTTTCTAGCTCTGTACCCTTAAACAAATTACTTATCTTTTTTGTGTTTCAGTTCCCTCATCTATAAAATGAGAACAATAGTAGTTCTTACTTCATGGGGATCCTGTAGAGATTAAAAGACTAAACTAATACAAGGCACCAAGAATGCTGCCTGACAGCCAGAGTCATACAAATTTCCCTTGTTATTAAATAACTTGCTCGGGAACTCAGAAAACAAGAGTACAAATCCAATATCCACATGTGTGTGTTTGCTTGTTTGCAGTACTAGGGCTTGAATCCAGTACCTTTGTACTGAACTACATTCCCAACCCTCTTTTTATTTATTTTTATTTTGAGTCAGGGTCTCTAAGTAGCTAAATTGTCTGGGCTGGACAGGAAACTACAATCCTCCTGCCTCAGCCTGCCAAAGTGCTGGGTCTGCAGGCCCGTGCTGCCATGCCCACTCCTTTGCCATACGCATTTCTAACAAAGCCTTCCTCAGTAATACATCTAGGACAAAGTCAAGCTTGAGCTGAGTTTTGAAAGGCAAATAAGGGAATAAGGGAAAGGAAAGGGTAATGATTGGTGATGGGAACCTTCAACGTCTAACACGCCTTGCTGCTGCGGCAGGGTTCATCCTTTCCTCTGCCTGACACTCCTCCAGGGATTCTTACCCATCTTACCCATCACACAAAGTCAACCCCAATCTTCTTCCCATGATTTGCTCAGTGCCTATTTTGTCAAGGTTAATCTTGTGAATACTGCTGCAACTTCGTCTGCACACCTGTGCACATACGCACATGTCCATGCACACCTTCCCAAGGAGTCTATGCTTGTGAAGTCTATGCAGCTTCCTTTATGAAGCACCACCCCAGACCATGCTGGCCAGCTCAAGTTCAGAGACATTGGTTATACCAATTTCGTTTCAAAACTGAAATCAGAAACCATCCCCACGTGGTATCCCCATTACAGCTCCACTGTAAATGGCATTTCATACTTATCCTAATTCATCTTGGATTTCTGACCAACAGGGGAAGTAAGTTGTGATTTATTACTTAAAACTGCCACTCCGTGTAAGGAGTAAAGAAGAACCAAAGACAAAGAAACCTCTACTATCCCCAAGACTTATTTACTGGAAACTTTGACACATTGCTTTATTGGTTTCCTTATAAAAGTCGAGAGGAAGAAAGTGGGAAAGAAGTTTATGTTAAAAATGATCAGAAATACTGACACAGAAATATATTGAAAAATATATATCAGAAATGTATTGACACACATGCTGTGTCAAGTGTTGTTTTATTTTAAAGCCCGAGGAATTTTTTTTTTCTTATAGTCAACTTCTTGTTTGATCAAATACCTCAAGATATGCACTCATTCCCCTACTGGGTATCTTCCCCAAAGAATTAAAAGAATCATACCACAAGGATATATGTGCACCTATGTTTATAAAGGCACAATTTGTAATACCTAAGGTTTGGAAACAGCCCAAGTGGCCATCAACTGGAAACTGGATAAAGATGTGGTTTTTTTATAAAATGGAGTACTACTCAGCCATAAAGAATGAGAAACTAGTCATTTATAGCTAAATGGATGCATATCAAGGCCATACTCTTAAGTGAAATAAACAGGACACACATGTGTAAATACCGAATAGTTTCTCTAGTGTGAGAAACTGATAGTGTAATTAAGGATGAAAATGATTAAAATGAATAATTGATAACTTGAAATAGGAAAAGGTCCAAAGGCGTAGGGGTGGTGGGAGGGGAAGGGGAAAGGGAAGAAGGGAAAGGAAAAATTATGAGAAAGAAAAAAATAATGGAAACAAAGTCTATGTAAATAGGGAAGGGTGGAGGGGGTGAAGGGCGCACAGGTAATGGGGAATAAATGAGAACTAATATACATCATGTTCAGGTACAAACACCCAATGATAAATGTAAATGTATACCTAAAATGTACCAATTAATATATAAAGAAAAAAAAAGAAATGTACTCAAGTAGAAGTGTAACAATGGGTTGGGGATAATGCATAGAAAATGCAGTAAAACAATGATGAATGGAAGTTTATGGATGAAAATGAACACACAAAAATCCCATCTCTTTTCCCTCTTTTAGCCTAATCATAAAAGTGAGGTAATTTGTGGTCACAAGGTAAGCCAAGTGACTGAAAGTAAGCAAAAGGACCAAGACAATCCAAACACTAGATAAACATCTCTCCCCCAAATTATTAATTAAACATCTGTGCACTAATTCATTTATTTATTTAATTTTTTTTTGGTACCAGGGATCGAACTCGGGTCCTTGTGCTTGTGAAGCAGGTGGCGGAACCACTGAGCTAAATCCCCAGCCCTAATTAATTTTTATTTATTACAGATCTCCTTAGTTAAAAAAAAAATGAAAAGCTTTGCCAGATATAGTAGCATGTGCCTGTAATCTTAGCTTCTTTGGAGCCTGAGGCAGGAAGATTACAAGTTTAAGGCTGCTTAGGAAGACCTTGTCTGCAAATAAAAAACATAAAAAGGGGTGGGATGTAGATCAACACTCCTTAGTGTTGATCCTAGTACCATGAACAATTCATGTGCTTAAAATACTTAGCAAATAGTAACTGAAGGAGGTTTAATGTTTTGTGGGGTATTTTAGACATTACCCCCATTTTTAACAACTTCAGGCTAACATCATGGAGGATGAAAACATATTTTGATGCCAAATAACACATTTTAGAGATTTCCCCAAAGCAGAGGTAAGGAAGAAAGCCTGAGGGGATCCACTGTTGGCCACTGATAATAATGATAAGGATGAATGGTAAGGCAAACCCAAACTAAATTATCTTCTCTCTTAACAGTCTAAAATTAGATACCTCAGCAATGCTATCTTCAGGTAAAGATGATATATTATTACACACTTCAATTTTTAACACCACTGTAGAATTTTGGTCCCATAACTCCTTGATGGCTAACTTCACAGCTTACCAGATCTAGAGAATTTAAATCTAATGACTTGTCACAGCTAACAATGAAATCCCACATCTTTTATGAAGTATTTATCTATAAACTCAAAGTTATGTGAACAAACACCCCAAAAGTAACTTTAGGCTCCAAAAATGCCTCAGCTTTCATCCCCAGAAGATACACTGTTAGTAAAATAAATGGCACCAGCATTTATTTTCCCTTCTTGCATAGCCTAAATCCTGGCTTCTCTGGGAGTAACAGAATAGTGTCAAGATTTCCTTGACGTTTTCCTTCAGTTTTCCATGTCTGATATCACAGGAACAGAGGCAGACCCAGGATTCAAACCCTGACTCCAGATTCTTTGCTAACTCACAGCAGGTGTTAAAGGTGTCCTCTGAGATCAACACTCTCCATCTACACTGCTCACGTCCATTGGCCATGATCCTACTCAACTCAGATCCATATCATCCCTCTGCTAAAAACTCTTTTACCCTTCTCAGTAAAATCAAAGGCCCTCAGTGGCCTCCAGGGCCCTATGTATCCTAGCCTCTGCACCTTCACCTCCTGCCCTTCTCCTTTTGGTCACTCCCTCCAGGGCACATTGGCCTGGGTGGCCAGGGCCTTCCCTGCACCAGCTGTTCCCTGCCTAGAATGCTCTTCTTCCAACAACTGCATGGCTAACTACTTACTTCACCTGTAAATCTTTGCAAATCTTTGAATAAATGTTTCCCTTCTGATTAGATTCATGCCAGATTACATGTCTTTAAACTCTATTCCCCACTCCACCCCCATGGTACTTAATCCTTTCAAACAAATGTCATAACTGAGTTATTTACTGTGTTCACTGTTTATTGTCTGTTTTTCCCCAGCTAGCATATATGTACTGAGACTTGCCTGGATTTCTTATCCAGTGAAATCTCAAACATTTGGTAAGTATCATGTGTTCAATAAATATTTGCAGAATGAGTGAATAAGATCTTCTATTGCTCTAATCCTTACAGTTCCAGGAAATATTTAGCATTCCTTGTTTAGTAAACTGGTGACTGGTTATTCGCCACAGAAACCAAGTCAAGAAACTAAATTACTAAATGATATGGTTTGGATATGGGAGGTGTTGGAGCCTTTACATAGAATTAATGCTTTTTTCAAAGAGTGAGTTCTGGCTCTTTCACAGGACTGGATTGGTTACCTGAGGGGGTTGTTATAAAGCAAGACCACCCATATATCTGGCATGTTCCACATGCACCTGCTCACCCATTCCTGCTCATGCTGCTGCCACATCAGCTGCTATATAGTAATGCAGCCAGGGGAATGTTTCAAAACCATACTTGGACTTTATAGCCACCATACCTGAGAGCAAAATAAACTTCTTTTCTTTAAAAGTTAAGCAGCCCTTCCTAGGGCAGAGAAGCTCAGCCGGTCCCAGCACACAGAAGGAAGCTCCCCCGCCGCTGAGCCGCGTGGGCGCCAGAAGCACACCCCCCCGCCCCGTGAAAATGAGAAGACACATAAGCCTCAAAAACAGAGTTCCAGATCACCTACAGCAACCCCAAAAGGAAAAGAAATGGAACAATCTGATACTCAACCACCTGGACTCTCTGAACTGGCAACAAAAGAGGATCTGGGAAAAATGAAATCAGAAATAATTACTCAGATAACAGCAAAGATTTTGCTCATGGTGCAAGACATGATTAATAAATCTAGGGAGGACACAGATAAAAAAATAGAGGATCTGAGGAATATGATGGAATCCCAACGTAGGAAACAAATGGAATCCATAAAACAGATACAAACAGATTTCCAAGAGATTAAAAACTCCATCGAAAGTCTGCGCAGCAGAATGAACCAATGTGAGGATAGAATTTCACATATAGACAATAAGACTGAAATTAGTGTGGAGGAAAAGAAAAATTGCTTTAAAATTATAAGGGAACATGAGAAATCAATCCAGCAGCTACTAGACGATGCAAAGAAGAATAACATAAGACTGACTGGAGTCAATGAAGAAACAGGAGAGAGTGCAGATGACATAAAAAAAACTCCTCCCAGAAGTGATGGCAGAAAACTTCCCAAGGAGGGGAAAAGAACTTGACATACAGATAAGTGAGGCATATAGGACTCCAGCTAGCCTTAATCAAAAAAAATCTACACATAGGCATATAATAGTTAGGATCCCAGAAATCCAACAGAAGAACAAAATTCTACAAGCAGTGAGAGAAAAGAAACAAATCACATACAAAGGAAAGCCCATCAGAATCACAGCAGACTTCTCAATGCAAACCCTCAAAGGCAACAAGAGCCTGGAGTGTTGTATTCCAAGCCCTAAAGGAAAACAGCCTCTAACCCAGATGGATGTACCCTGCAAAACTATCTTTCAAAATTGATGGAGAAATAAGATACTTTCATGATAAAGAACACCTCAGGAACTTCATGAATACCAAACCGGCACTCCAAAAAATTTTAGACAATACCCTAGGAAAAGACAATGAGGATCACAACCCCAGGAAATCCAGCAGAATGAATCCATTGGGCGTGACAAATTAAATGCAAAGGGGGAGAATCCAACAAAAAGAAAAAGTCATGACAAGGCTTTTAAAACTTTTGACTTCATCTCCCTAATGAGTGTATAATTCAATCTTATTATTGTACTGATTAGTATTTTTCTGATTCTAGAATTGCACACCATTCCTTGTGCTATACTGGCTATTTATCATCTTATGTCTACATTTTAACTGGGTTGTCTATTAATGAGCTCTAAGAATTCTTTATATATTCTGCTCATAGGTTATATGCATTGGAAATCCGATCTGTTTAAGGACTACTTTTCATTTTAATGATATCATTTAAAGTTCTAAATTTTGATGGAATCTCATTTATCAATTTTTTTCTTTTATACATCATGTTTTTTGTATCCTAGGTAGTTCTTGCCTACCCTGAATTCATAAATATTTTCCCTTATAATTTCTCCTTAAAGTTTTATACTTTTAGACGTTCTTATTTAGGTTCATAGATCCCTTCAAGTTATTTTCATGTATGGAAATAAAGGGTTGAGGTTAATTTTTTATATACGGATACCAGGTGTTCTAGTGCCGTTTGCTGAAAACACTATCTCTTCCTCGGCTCTTGAATTGAGTTTATATTCTCTAAAATGCTAATGTTAAATAATCTTTCAAAACTCAGTGGACGATATATGTGTGGTTCTATTTCTAGATTCTCTGTTTTATTCAAATGATCTATATGTCTTTCCATACACCAGCACTCCCTTGATCACTGTAGCTTTAGAAGAAGTCTTAAAATTAGGTACTAAACATCTTCCAACACTGTTTTTGTTTTTGTTTTTAACTTTTCTAGGTCCTTTGTACTCCTACATAACTTTTCAATTTCAATATCCAATTCTTCATTTATAGCAAGTATATACAGACCTGAATTTTTATATATACCTTGTGTTTTCTAATCCTGCTAAATTCAAGTACAAGTTCTAGGGGCTCCTAGAGATTTCTTAGTATTTTCTCTGTAGATGATCATTTCATCTACATATATAGATTTTGCTTCTGCAGTGCCAGCCTATCCTAGTTGTGTCATTTTATTGCCAGACTATTTTGGTGGGGACTAGGTTTCAAAGTTTAATGGACAGATAAAGAGTAAGCATATCTGCCCTTGTTCCCCACCTTAAGGAGAAAGCATTGTATCTTCTCCATTCATATAAGGCATTCTCGCTGGAAGTATGGAGTACATGTCTTTAATCTGTTGAGAAGTTTCTGTTCCACTTCTAGTCTCCTGATAGCTTTTACCATGAACAGCTGTAGAATTTAGTCCAATACTCTTTCTCCAACTAGTGACAGGATCATATAGCTTTTTCCTTTCCTCTGTTAAAATGATGACTTTTGGGGGTGGATCTTCCAATGCTGAACCAACACTGCCATCCCTATAACAAAACCACTTTCTACATACTGCCAGATCTGACTTCTAAGAGTTTGTTTTGTTAAACAAATTTCTACCTATGTTCATACTTTTTTCTTCTATTATCTTTATCCAGTTTTAGGATTAGCACAATGTTGATTTCCTAAAATGAGGGGAGAAGTGTTCTTTCTTTTTTCTGCTTTAAATGTTTGATATAATTTATCAGTTAAAATGTTTATGAGCCTGCTGTTGTCATATAGGTAGGTTTTCAAGCTAGGAATATACTTTCTTTAATAGGTGCTATCCAAATTTTATATTTCCTCCAGAGTTAGTTTCATTAATTTGTCTTCTAAGTTACTTCTTAGAACTTGTCAAATTTATTTCAAAAAAGATTTTTGTAATATACTTTCTATATCCTTTTAAATTCTGTAAAATCTGTGGTAATGTCTCCTAGATCTTAATATTGTAATTTAAAAAATGTATAACTGATATTGTGTAACAGGAAGAAAAGGTCTAAAAGAGCAGGGGAATTGGGAGGGGTAGGGGAAGGGAAAAAAGGGAAAGGAAAAAATATGAGAAGAGGAAAAACATGGAAACAAGGTCTTTGCAAATAGGGAAGGGAGGGCAAGGCAAGGGAAAAAAAATAAGAACCAAGATACTCATGTAATGGTACAAGATCCCAATGATGAATGTAACTGTATTTTATACCTAAAATGTACCAATAAAGTTAATGGGGGAAAAAATGTTAATCAGCCTTGGGTATTTTGTTATAGCAATACAAAACCAACTAAGACATTAAAGTACAAAAAACTTGCCTACCACCATTTAGTGAGAGTTTATCATGCAGCAGGCAGCATGTTTTACATGTTTTCTCATAACACCTTTGCCAAATTCAGTGAGCAAGACATTATTACCCTAATTTTACAGCGGAGAAAACATAAGCTCAGAAAGATTAAATAAAGAAACTAAGTTCACATACCACTGCAAATGCCCATGCTGGGCTTTCTGCAGATTCAGGGCAGTCTATGATCCCATTCTGCTTCCTTTACTATAAAACTAATTCACCTCTTCAATAGCAGCAAACAGCAACACCCCACGGACACGTTATAGAAGGCTCTAGGGTGCAGTTAATGATTTAAAAACAAACCTGGACTACAAAGATAAAGATAATAAAATTTTGTGAAAGAAGTTGTACTTTTATAATAAAACATATAGTCATCCATATACAATCATTCTGACACTGTTATAGCCAAACCAAGAGTAAAACATGAGAAGGAAAAAGCATGCCCTACTGACCCTAGCGTGAGCCTCCCTAAGGTCAGGCTATGGACCAGAACAGTCCCTGACTTCCTCACTGGGCCTCATGCTGCCCAGCCTCATGTAGTCCTGCAGATCTGGACATTATATAAGAAAAATCTATGTGCAAAATAAATAAATCTATAGAAGAAAGGTACTCTTATTTCTTGATCACAATTTCTGGGCATGGGAGGAGTCATTTGAGAGCCATTTCATAAGCCCAACAGAGAAAACTTTAATCATCTCAAACAGCTGAGTCCAGCAAGTCCCAGAGCAGCAGAAAAAGTCATGATAACCCTTTTGGAGGTCCTTTCCTCTGAATCATCACAGTGGTGGACCAACATCTTGGTTAACACCCAGCCATAATAAAAGAGACAGGATCTATGAGCAAGAGTTTCCAGAAGGGCCAGTCTCTCTTCACAGAAAGGGAAACAGTCCAAACCAGTCAGCCACTTGTTTGGCTTAGAATAGGCTGAGAGAGGCAAGGCTGTGAATGCCCACCAGGAGACATCACCTCCTTACTCAACTTTTCAAGCAGAGACACAGGAGAAGAGGAGAAAGGCCAATCCTCACACATGGTGTGCAATGATGTTTGGTCACCTGTTGAGCCCGGCCTTCTTTCAACAGTCCATTATACCTTCTTGCCCAAACTCATCTAGTGGTCTCTCCACCAGACACTGCATAAGAAAACACCTGCTTTTACCTTTCTGAGATGGGAGGTGGCAATTTTTGTTACTAGGAATGGAGGTTAAAGGAGAATATAGCATTTCAATGTCTGAAATTCCCTGATTCAGATCAGACACATGGATAACTGAAGTTTCCTTTTATTTATTAATTCTATATTTTGAGCTCAAAGATCTAAAATTAGATTATACATGAATAAGAATTTATTTCATGATAACTACTAAAACTTCCAAATTTTACACCCCTGCTTAAACTGTTTTAATCAGGATAGTAATCCTAACCTTAATTTTTCATGCCTATAATTTGCAGCAATCTTACTTTATCAGTAATATAAAATAAATAGGTTTTCCTTAAGGGAAAAATTTCAAATTAAAAGCTTTCCTAAGTATTCCGCAATCACTCTGAGCGCTATCTTGACACAGGGATGTCTTTAGGGGAAGGGTGTGCTTAGGCTCTCACTGTACTTAAAAATTAGCATTGTCGCTATGGAAGCAGCTCTAAATTTTGACTGTTTTTCCTTAGCTAGCAAAGGCCATATTCTTTATATGAAGCTTTTCTTTTCACTGAGAAGGGTTCTGACAGTAATCCGCCTAGTTTGTAGCATGCCTTGCCTTCCCTAGGCAGTCACCCTTCCCTTTCACTGCTCACACACTGTTGAGCCAAAAACAAGAGGACAAAGCATAAATGAACTGGATCTCTCTCTCTCTCTCTCTCTCTCTCACACACACACACACACACACACACACATTCATTCATTCATTCCATCATTCACTCTTTGAAGGAATCATACACAAGGTCCATTCAGGTCCTTGTCACTAGCTAACTGGCCTAATTCCCATCTCAAGTTTCCAGATCTTTCATTGGCAACCATCAATCAAAATCATCAAGTTGGGCCGGGGATTTAGCTCAGTGGTTCCGCTGCCTGCCTCACAAGCACAAGGACCCGAGTTCGATCCCCGGTAACAAACAAACAAACAAACAAACAAACAAACAAATAAATAAATAAATAAAAATGAGCCAATGAAATGGGTGAAATTAATTTTTTAAAAAAATCATCAAGTTAAGTGTGCCCAATTTTTATTTTAAAATGGAAGCTTCAGAAATTTCACATAAAAGCACACTGGCCTTTCCAAGTGGTCATCTTTAGAATCTAGCACTTCCTCCAGGAACACATGAAAAGGGGACCAAGCTTGCATAGGTTTGAAACTGGTCCTGCTGAACAGCATTCAGAGCCATGTCCCATTCCAGTAGCTCGGGTGCAGCAAACTGTCATTCTTAGAAAATGTATTTGAAGCTGGGAAACAACCAATAAGCACTCAGAGCCAAGATAGCAAAATAAGGAAGGCAATCATGCTGTGTAATGCCGTTGTTCATAAAAATGGGGTATAACCACTAAGTAATGAAACTGGTTTTCTCATTGAGGATCATACCTACTTCTGAAAGGAAATTCAAAGGAAGAGTTCTAAAACTGTTTCATGGTGAATATGCTTGGTTTTTGTTCGTTTGCATGCAATGGCAAGATCTTTGGATTTAGTACAAAAATCACCAAAGCTACTTTGAAGACATCCCATTCAGACACATGTGCATATACATAATAAATAAAATTAAATTGACTTCTGCTATCTGCCTCACAATCTAACATTTTAATTACTTTTCAGAAAACTTCACTTTTTCCACTGTCATTCTCTTAAGTTAAAACATCTACTATAATGAAAACAAAATATTAAAATATATGATTCCTTCAAGAAACAAATGATCGGGCCAGGGATTTAGCTCAGTGGTTCTGGCGCCTGCCTAGCAAGTGCAAGGTCCCGAGTTCGATCCCCGTTACCCATAAAAAAAAAAAGAAAAGAAACAAATGATCTAATAAATTTAAAAAAGGTCTTATGTAACATCTTAGAATTAAAGTCGCTTTAGAGGGCCTTCATCCAAAAAAATATTTATTGAGCAAATACTGAGAGAGAGAGAGAGAGACAGAGAGAGAGAGAGAGAGAGCATGCGAGTGCTAGGAGCAATCACCTTTCAATAAACCATATCTGTAGGAAGACACTTTTGCTCCTATGAAAATATAGTTTATTCCTGGCAATCTGTGTGGTCTGGAACTGTTATTTATATGTTATCTAAGTTGTTTTACGTTAAAAGAAGAAGGGCTTCCTGTTACAGTAGTCCCCTCTTATCTGCAGTAGACACATTCCAAGGCCCCCAGAAGATCCCTAAAACCATGACTAGTACTTACATTAGTCCATTTTCTATTACTATAACAACTTAGCTAAGGCTAGGTACTTCATAAAGAAAATAATATTATTTAGCTCACAGCTCTGGAGGCCGAAGAGCATGAGGCTTTGCCTTGCCAAGGACCCCACTGGCTGCCACACAACACGAGGAAGCAAAAAGGAGAGCAGCCCAAGTGCAGAAGGGGTCGAGCACTTAAGGTGGTATCACTTTCACTAGAGCCAACTAGCCTGCAAGGCCAGCATTAATGCCTTCCAAGGGCAATTCCCTAACAACCTAGTCATCTTCCAGTAGACCCCACCTCTTAGAGGTTCTACCACCTTAATACTGTCATACTGGGGAGCCAAGTTCTACCATATGAACCTTTGAGGCCAAACAAAATCCAAACTATAGAGTAGCAAACCCTATAAAGACTATGTTTCTTCGTATACATACATACATCTGATAAAGTTTAATTTATAAATTAAACATAATAAATATTTAACAATAGCTAATGACAGAAAAATTGTAACAATATATTGAATAAATGATTATGTGACAAGTAAAAGTCTGGGTTTCTCTCTTTTCATTTTTATGGTACCAGAGATTGAACCCAGGGCTTTCACACTGAACTATATCATTGTTATTATTATTTGGGACAGAGTCTTGCTAAATTGCTAATGCTCGGCTGAAACTTTCAATCCTCATGCCTCAGCCTCCCACAATGCTGGGATTAGAGGACTGGGCCACCACACCCAGCTTTTATCTTTCAAATTATTTTCTTGAACTTTCCCCTCTTCACTTAAAGGAAGCATTTTCACAGCTTCTTTTCAGCATATCCAATTGCACGTACAGCATTACTACTCTATTACTTTGGCACTATTACTGAGCACAATAAAGTTACATAAACAAGTACAGCAATATCATAATTATCATTCTGGTAATAGACATTACTACTCTATTACTTTGGCACTATTATTGAGCACAATACAGTTACATAAACAAGTACAGCAATATCACAATTATCATTCTGGTAATAGACACAACCACTAAATGATTAACTGGTGGATACAGTATACAGCTTGGACACAATGGACAGAGGGATGATTCACAACCCCAGACAAGATGGAACAGAATGGTGCAACATTTCATCACACTAACCAGAATAGCTCACAATTTAAAACTTAAGAGTTATTTATTTCTAAAATTATACATTTAATATATTTGGACCACAGTTGATCACGGGTAACTAAAACCATGTATGAGGAGAGAGTACTGTATATTCCTGAAGAGAAGACTTAGGAATGACCTTCCTATATTTTATCGCACTGAGAAAGTTTCTTTCTCAATGGTGGACTCAACATGTCTGTCCTGTGGTAGCTCAGGTGACACCATAAGTATCAAAAGCCCTTGGACAGGTAAATTCACCTTCTTGAAATAATCAGCACTACAGGAGAAAGATGAGCTCTAAATCTCTCTTTCTCATTTGAAGTCAATGGGCAGGGAGTGGGCACGACTATTTTTTCAAGATACAGTACTTGGAAGTGAGATACCTAAAAATGGAGCCAGTTACTTTTAACTTTACTGATCTCCACTCCATGATACCTGCGATATTTTCTCTTCTGTTTCATTTTCATAATCTATTAAGGTGACTTCATGACTTGTTAATGGGTCACCTCCTACAGTTTGGAAAGCACTGACCCTGCCATGTGTTTCTCATCATGTGGGCCACGGACCACCCCCATCAGAACAGAACATGCAAGACAGGAACACTCCTGGGCTTATCTCAGACCTCCTGCAACAGAACAGCTGCTAGTGAAGCCCAGAAACTGTCATTTCCATAAGCTGCCTAGGTGGTTCTGATTGTTCTAAAATCTGAAAACAAGTTTAGACCATCGTTATCTAGTCATGAGTCACAAGAAAAGTAAGTCCAAGAAGGCTAGGTGACTTATCAAGGTCACACTTCTAATAGACAGGAAAGCCAACAGTAGGATCTTTGCCTCTTGCCTTCCTGGTTAGTATTCTTTAATCACATAAAGCTCTTTTGAATACCCATGTCCATCTCTAATCCAGGATCCTACACTTTACTTAACGACCATGGTTCAATGCCTAGAACGGTGCCAGGTCCCGGGGGAGTCAGAAAGAACCATATGAATGTACGCCCTACCATTTCTAAAATAAAAACAAGATAGGAGGGCCCCTCCCTCCACACAATCGGCCAATTCAACTCTTCTGGTTAGTCCAGTGTCAGGTTTTAGGAGGGTAGGAAAAGATACTCTGCAATTCTCACATCACATTGTTCAAGAAGTACTGACTTCCTTCACATGCACCTCTGAGCTAACAAAACAAATTATCTCAAGGGCTAAAAAATGAGATAATAGAAGCATAGGTGCCTTGCTTCCCTGCCACACAGAGGGATGGAGAAAACATTACATCACTGATTCAAAGACAGGCAAACACATACATATTCCCAGATGCAAACTGTAGCACACTTCTCTCTCTTAAGGACCCATATTCTATTTCTTTGAGGGTGTACTTTTAAATTTCTGCCTAATAAATCCCTTTATGCTTCTTTAAAATGGCCAAAAGAATCAATAAATTAGGAATCAGAATCATCAGTTTTAGTTACTGAATCATAAAACCTGCAAATAGTTTTCCAAGATTTTAACAAAGGAACAATCTTAACAAAAAGCAAGTCACTTACCGAGTGTGGTGGACAGGCCTGTAATCCTAACACGTGGGAGGCTGAGGCAGGAGGTGGCCAGTTTGAGGCCAGCCTGGATCGTCTAGAAAGATTTTGTCTCAAAGGAAAGAAAAAAAAAAGGAAGCAAGAAGGGAGGAAGGAAGGAAGGAAGGAGGAAAGGAAGGAGAGAGGGAAAGAATGTAAGCAAGTCAATGTGGGGTGCTAAACAAAGCTATATGTAAGAAAATAAAATTAGATCATGAACTTGGAAGATTTATTGCCAAATCCACAGTTTGGGCAGACTTTCTGATTTTGCCTTTCTGATACCATTTTTCTACCAGGAGAACGCTTCCATTTGGTTCAGGTTTACATGACCAAGCTTTAGTGTTCACAGACACAGTAATTCCCACTAAGTGCAGTGCTCAATGAGGATTCTGCTGAATAATGTTTGTCGTCGCTTCCAGAGGCAGCCCAAAGGCAGTTTTCCAAGGGCCTAATCAAATTAATTCAATATGTGCTTAGGGATATGGGGACACTGCACTTCTCCAGTTACATATTCTACTGCAAAGGCCCTTGAGTTTCCATCAGCATCGTGCTATTTAGAAATCACACAGGGGTACAGAGTGGTGCCTTGGATTTACTTATAGGAAGGAGGTGGCCCATGCAGTGTGTTAGTGAAGGATATATGTTTCAGGAAAACATGCAAATCTGAGGCAGAATAACCTCTCCTTGTTCCTCTTCTCTGGCTTTGAGATTCCTCCTTCCTTCCTTCTTTTCCTTTCAACTTTCTTGTCACAGTAAAAATGGAAAAACAGTCCTGAAGATGCCCCAGCTATACACATGGCCACATTTTCAGTGGTAAAGATACCTTTCTACGAGGCTCTAGGAGTAAGGGCAAAGGTAGCATGCCCTGCCACTTCGTTTCTTATATCTCTCTCGGGAACACACACACACACAGAGCCCACTGTGTCCCCTAACTCAACGCCTCAGGTTACTGGGTACTTTTCAGACTCCCCCAGCACGGTCAGGTCTGACCACAGACACCTCAGAGGTTTGCTGCCATGCTCTGGAGCTGATCAAAACAAGAAAGAAATATTCCAGAGATTTAAAACACATCAATGAACCTAAAAAACCAACTCTGGCATCATTAACATGTTACTACAAGAAATATCTGCTAATCCAAAGCAACCACTCACTCCCTTATTTCAGTCATTCTTAATACCTTAAGATTTAGTTAGAATAAACTAGAATTGAGTACAAATACACTACATAATTTTTATGGAGATGTAAGGATAAGCTCTACCTCTGGAATTTGATGACAAATATTCATGTCTTAAGAATTTCTTGCACATACATGTTGTCGTGTATGTGCATACATATACATCGCAACATACACAGAGAGCCCTCCATCACTCCCTCCTTTTTCTTCTTAAGAAATGTACAAGGTGCTCACAGGAGACCCTGCAGGATGCCCCCCTCAACACGAGTCCACCAAGCATATGATGACAGAAAGAGCAGCACAGATTAGATCTCTTCCTCTTGCCCTGGGGGGTCTTAGGTTGACTGTATCCTGAGAGTTAATTCCTCTAGCTGTGTAAACTGTGGTATCCTGCATTGCTCCCTGCCTGCACTCACGAATCGAATGATTTCTAGAAAGGTTTGGGAAGACATGCATGTTTTCTCCACCAAAGTTAAACTGTCAATACTCAGTGTCCCCTCACAATGAGAAATTTTCCCTGTAGGAATAGCAGGAACATCTGCACTGATCCAAAGCAATGATATATTTTTGTCTCATAGTTGAATCTTGCAAGTGATAGTGTTTCTTTCTTTTATATGGCTACAGGGAATCTCAGGGCCAGATTTACAGACCACTTTTAATATCAACAGGCAGGACTTCACAGACTGGATATTAACATTCTGGAATTAACATTCTTCTGGTTTCATGTGTTTGATCTGTATGTCATTTTTGTTTTGATTTCTTCATTTTATTATTACTGTGTTTCCTTAAGAATCAAGCAAATAAAGAAGTACCTAGATTTTGCTTACCCTCCTTACACTCTTCCTAAGGGATGCCTACCACCTGTGAGGTCATTTTCAAACATGGAAACATGAGCCAGGGATTTAGCTCAGTGGTTCCGGTGCCTGCCTCACAAGCGCAAGGTCCTGAGTTTGATCTCCAGTACCAAAAAACAAAACAAAAAAAAGAGTGGGATGAGCCAGACTTGATGGCACATGCCTGTAATCTCAGCACTCTGAGAGGCTGAGGCAGGAGGATGTCAAGTTTGAGCCCAACCTGTCTCAAAAAGAAAGAAAGAAAAAGGAAAAAAAAAAAAAGGAGGGTGGTAATGCCATCTTCCATTCAAGTAGTAATTAAACCTGGCTTCATCATTTCCTAAGAAAATCTTTGTTTTATTTAACAGTAATATTTTTTAAATCTGGGCTATGGAGGTAGAATAACTAAAAACAAGAAAAATATAAAACCACCCAATATTAGCATCTTCAATATAGAATCCATCATATAAAAAAAGCTATCTGTACTTCTACAATAAAGGCAAAAGTAGATTGCAAAATCTTTTCCTTCTAGTTTCTCTGCAGTTTTACTGGACAATGAATAGTTCAATCAAAAAATTTCAAAATATACAATCACCTCGCACAATTTTAGGTATCCTAGCCATAGTATTAATACCAGGAGATGATCAAATAAGTTTCATATCTCACAGAAGAACTCTGTGAGGCAAATTGGTGGACTGAAGCTAACTTTCAGCTTATGACAAAAGAAAGAGAAGTTGAAAGCCTCTGAAGGAATGCACACACCAATACTCTTTAATTATGATGGCTTAAGGAAAAGACAGCACTCCCCACACCCTAATTTGAAAGTAGCATGGAAAGCTGTCAGTTGCCATGCGTTACTGCAAAGAATAAATAAATATTCTTGTTTCGCAAGTCATTAATAAGGGAGTAGCATCCTCCAGTTCACTGGCAGAAGAGCTCACTGGGGACTTGAAAAGCCAGCAGGTTTTCCAAGCCCATTTAAAAGCTAAAACCTGGAAACTAGATGCAACCTCAAAGACTCTTGCATTTCACCACAAACTTTCTCTTAAGTCACATTTAAACAAATATTAGCAGTAAACAGAAAATCAATGAGGCATTTTCTACAAACTGGAAGTTTTAATTTAAATCATCTATTTAGGATTTTAGAACTGCCCAAGAGAAGCAACTCTATTTGATACAGAGATATAGGGGGGAAATATTTTTGGCAAATTAACCTTCCATTATACCTAATAAAATAAATGCAAAGAATAAATTAGAAGAAAAATCTGAAAACTGACTACAGGTTCTTGTGTAATATCAACCTCTCCATATAAAATCCACTGTAATTCATTTTATTTTACAGCAATATGTCCATTTGGAAGCCAACAGGCTGTCACTATTATTTCAATACTAAACCATCAGTGATATTTCTTGTGCTATTACAAATTTGATCAAATCATCCAAAATCTTCAATAGTATAAAAGCATAAAATTGAAGATATTGATCCCCCCCCCAAAAAACCTGTATTTCAACATAAGCCTCCCCAGATAAATTCTAACTTCTTGAAACTTCTTCACCTATACAATTATCAGGACAGTGTTTCCAAAGCCATATTTTCTAGACAAACTACCCATAGATCTTTTATCTAACACAGTTTTTTTAAATAACCAGAACAATAAATTTTTAAGAAGAACTTTGCAGTATACTATACTATATTTTAAAATTTCAGATCAAATACTTTAATCCATATTGAAAAAATAAATTTCCTATTGTCCCTATACCTTCTTTACCATAAAACACATCTCATATATCTCTTCTATTTCTCATAAGCTTGTCAATTTTTCATACTTTATCCTTATTCTGCTATATTTCTTTGCCTGATACTACACAAATTTATATAAATGTTTTGATTTTTTTCTGCTAATAGTACTCTGCAGTGCTGAAAGAGCATAAATAAGAGCAAGGCCAACCGAGGGTATAGCTTACAGAGAAGGGAAATGAAACAATGAATACTCAGAGCCCCTGGAGCTACCACAACACTAAATTCAATTTACCATGCATCTGTTGCAGTTGTCCAGGCCCACCGTGTACCAAGCACCATGCCAGGAAGAAGATGGGCTACAAAGATGGGGTACACCACGTAGACCAAAGTCCTCTCTGTCAGCTGTCACTAAGTGTTCTGTAAGGAGCTCATAATTCATGACCGAGTTCTACCACTTAGTGAAGATCATTTTCTTACTTCTTTTTCCTGTTTTAATTCACCAAGATCTACTATGACTCTCTATCCTAATTGGATACCTGAAAGAGCACGTGTATTAAAAATCCACATGGAGGTCATGTTCTGCAGACTTCTCTTCCCTTCCCTCAAGCCTACATTACGCACCCCACAAACATTCCATCGCTACCTCATTTCATTTACCTCCTCCCCAATTAATTACGAGGTGATTTCTTTCTACAAAAGGTAAAGATCATAATCAAATGCAATGTAAGAAGAATCTACTCATTGAAAAGAACAAACAGCTGGTTTCTGTGTTCTTCAGCTGTGATTCATTTGGACCAAGAAGAAACCATGACAAGATCCCACCCTATGTTAGCCAACTGCTGGCCAAGGCCATCCCAACACTACAAAACATGCCACAGGAAACTTTCTTTGAACACCGAGCAAGAATGAAAACAAAAAGTGCTAAACAGAATATGTAGTATTGGAAACTACCCATCTTTCATCTTCTTAGCTTGAAATAACTCTTGGCAGCCTCCTATAGAAACAATGCTGAGATCGAAACCCATTAGGTCACTATAATAATGGCCATGTGATTGAGGCACTGTCTTTGTTCTAAACTTTTCTGATGGTGTACTGTTAGAATTAAATAAAAGGACCCTAATTTGCCATTTTGGTTATGCATGAGACTTCATCAGATTGGGATGCAGGAGAAAAGGTGGTGAAATCTGACCAGTCTTACAACTGCTTTTTTAAATGTCAGACTATCCCCAGTAGATGGTAGTCTTCAGGAGGACAGGCCTTCACAGTCTACCCTGTGAGCAGCAGCTTGGTAACTATTCCCATTTCCAAGTGCTTATGCAGGATTCCTCCCTCTAACACAGACAAAAATTCTTCCTTGATAATAAGCATTTTAATTTAGAGATCAATTTTGCAAAGCTCCAAGTCCTAGCAAATGACCCAAATAACAATCCTTTGTTGATCTGGATTCAATATAACGAATGGTGAATAAACAAAAAATCAAGGCATTAAAAAGTCCAGCAGAGCAGTGATTTCTCACTGACAGGCCCCAGTGACAGGTACAAAAGTCTCTTTGGGGGCAGGGTTCGCCCATTAACACAGACCTTCCAAGCCCTGGGCTGCTGCGGCAGAATCAACTCACTCACCTTTTCTGTTCATTCGGCTGTCAGGTTAATGAACAGTAATGTTTCCTTTCAGGCTTTATATCTGATTTGCAAATAAACCACCACCAACAAAAATAAACTATTCCCCACTGTGATGTAATAATAATACTTACACACTTTCCAGTTTTAATAGAGCAATTTTAATGTTTTACCAAGTGTACTGAGTCATCTACCTACTCAGCAAGGAAATACTGTACTGAATTGCTACCATTTCTAGTTAGGACACTTTTCTCATTCTTAGCTGCCTAATCTCAGTATTACTGAGTTATTAATTCTCCAACTGCTCTGTCGTGTGTCAGCCATCTGAAGTAACAAAGTTAGAGGTTAGGTTAACAAAAACTAAAAATAAAAACCCAGACTCCCTATGCCCACCAGCAGTTTCTAACCTCTGACAGTGGAAGGTAATGGGTCTCTTCTTCAACTGATACACATTCACCCATGTATGATGAGATTGTATGCCCAGGCAGTACTAAAAATCAGACCCTGAGGTTTCTCCAGACTGCTCCTTGTTTATCATTGACTATTATGCAACCAAGATATCTTTTATTTCAGAGTATTTTTATTCTTGATAAAAAGAAGAATGAATAGCTATGTTAAATATAATGTTCATCTGACATCCCGTTAACCAGGAAAGATTTGCTAGCGATCTGTTACATTTCCTTAAATGCCCCTGTAACTTTGTCCTTCATTCCTACAATAGGCATGGTGCATCAAAGGTAAACAGGTAAGAGATTAAAGCTACCAAAATAACCCAAGACAAATGCTGGCATGGGTGTGGGGAGAAAGGAACCCTTCTTCATTGTTGGTGGGAGTGAAGACTGGTGCAACCACTGTGGAAATCAGTATGGAGATACCTCAAAGATCTAGGACTAGAGGTCCCATTTGACCCAGCTATTCCCCTACTGGGTATCTTCCCCAAAGAATTAAAAGAATCATACCACAGCGATACATGCTCACCCATGTTTATAGTGACACAGTTTGTAATAGCTAAAGCTTGGAAACAGCCCAAGTGCCCATCAACTGGAAACTGGATAAAGAAGATGTGGTTTTTTTATAAAATGCAGTACTACTCAGCCATAAAGAATGAGAAACTAGAGACATTTATAGCTAAATGGATGTATATTGAGGCCATACTCTAAAGTGAAATAAATAGGACACACGTGTAAATACTGAAGTTTCTCTAGTGTGAGAAACTGAAAGTGTAAATAAGGATTAAAATGATTAAAATGAATAACTGATAATTTGAAATAGGAAAAGGTTCAAAGAGGTAGGGGTGGTGGGAGGGGAAGGGGAAAGGGAAGAAGGGAAAGGAAAAATTATGAGAAAAGGAAAAAATGGAAACAAAGTCTTTGTAAATAGGGAAGGGAGCACAGGGAATGGGGAAAAAATAAGAACGAAGATGCATCATGTAAAGGTACAAGCACCCAATGATAAATGTAAACGTACTATATACCTAAAATGTCCCAATAAAAGAATTAAGCAAAAAAATAAAAAATAAAAAATAACCCAAGACAATGTATGTTATTTGCTTCAGAGGGAAAAGAGTGTTTGTGGATTTCTGGACTAGCACGCACTCATGTGTTTAACAGATGCACACACTGTACTAAGTAGATGGAGCAGAGCTCAGGATGTGACCCATGGGGAAAGTTTCATTTAGCTGAGGAAGAAAACCTTACCTGAGAGATTTTCTGAGTTTTTCAAATTAAATGTTACCAGACAAATGTAGTTGTATATTCATTCAATTATGGGAAATAGCATTTAGGTACCTATTTAATTTTCTCCCAATCATCTCAGATACGTAAAATTGTTATAGCCACAGTTAGTTCCATATCAAAGACTCAACTCCTTAGAGAGATGGGGGGGCAATCAAAAGGACAAAACCCATTTACTGTGATGAAGGCATCCAAATTCAGACCAAGTCTTCCACAAGCTTCCCTTTCTCTTCATGTGCAGCAGGCCTATTAAAGCACAATGTAAGGGACAGAGAACAGCTCAAGTCCTTGGAGAGTCTTTTAAAGGTACAATCAGAAAAACCATTCTGGGGTTGGGGATATAGATCAACAGTAGGGCACTTGGTTAAGTATTTTTGAGGCTCTAGGTTCAATCACCAACACTATGCAAAATAAGGAGGAGGAGGAAGAGGAGGGGAAGGGGAGGAGGAGAAGGAGGAGGAGGAGGGGAAAAGAAGGGTGAAGAGGGGGAGGAGCAGGAGGAAGAGGAGGTGGAGGAAAAAATTCAAAATGCGGTTGCCTACATTGTAAGGCTGTCTTGCTGTCTTCAGGATGTATGATTCAAACTATACTATTTGATGATAAATATTAAAGACATTTATCATCAAAGATAATACTTTCTTGCCCTCACTCTAATACCACATTTGTGACTGATATTTAAGATCTAAAGAAGAGTCCCAAAACTGTTAATACATGATCTAAGCAAGCAGTAGAAAACCAAGATGACCCTTCCCCTCCCTGTCTCTTGGTACTTGGGACTGAATTGAAACAAGGGCTTTCACACTGAACTCTATCCCTAGCCCCTTTTGTTTTCTATTTTGAGACACGGTCTTACATAGGCAGGGTTTGAACCTGAGATCCTCCTGCCTCAGTCTAATGAATAGCTGGGATTTCACACCTATGCTCAAGATGAATCTCATATGTGTTTCACTTCTGTATATACTTACTTTATTTCCTTGATAACTGTATGAGTTTGATTCTCCAAATGAAAATTTCATTCATTTTTAATTTGGTTAGTCTGAGATACGATAATTAAAAAAAGTGAAAAATCAAAACACATGTAAGAGATTTTATCTTCACATGGGGCATCACAAAACTTTCTTTTGAGATTATACTATGAGAAGGTATTTAGGTATTTTCCTGGATATTTGAAGTAAAGCAAACTTGGCAGAAACTCAAACATAATGAAAATAGAAGAAATATAAAAACATGGCTTCAGTGTCATTATAACTATCCCACTGGGGCATGGAGAAGCACAAAAAGAAGTCCAGATAAACAGAGACCCATCACTTTCAGTATTATTCTCTCTCTCTCTCTCTCTCTCTCTCTCTCTCTCTCTCTCTCTCTCTCTCTCTCTCTCTCTCTTTTTATGGTACTGGGGATTAACCTTAGGGCCTTGGGGATACTAGACAAGCACTCTACCACTGAGCTACATTCCCGGCTCCTAAAAAAGCTTTTTTACCAAGTTGATTCCCTTAATCAGCAAATCAAACAGCACCTAAAGAAGAGATGGAGTAGATATAGGAGCTTACGCCTGCTCCAATGCTAGAGGGGTACCAATCTAAAAAGGAATGGACAGAGACCGCAAGCAATTCTGCTGTGATTTTGATGTAACTTTTATTAATCACAATTTCTAAGCAAACCAAGTTCCCTAGTAACCAAATGCTCAACTGAATTCTCCTTCCACCCTGTCCACTGCATCAGCTGCATTTTCTTGTGAAAACACCAGTTAGAAGGAAGGGGTAGTAGGAATGGGGGGACTGTGGAGATAGTAACTTCACAGCATAGTAACAATTCCTAGTGCTGAATCTGATTTAAAAACCTGCTAAATAATGACACAGAGGAAACACCAGCAAATAAATCTAATTTGCTGTTACAACTTGAGGTACATAGGTTATCCTTCAAAACCCAAGATACAAAAAAGTGGGGTTTGACAAGCTGGAGAAATAGATACATATTATCTGGGGGCTTGGGTTTGTTTTGGTTTACAGTAGAAGGGATTAAGCCCATGGCCTCACTCTAACAGCCCTTTTTATTTTCTGTGAAGATGGTCTTGAACTTGTGATCCTCTTATTTCCCAAGTAGCTGGGATTGCAGGCCTGCACTATTGTGCCTGGCCATACAAAGAATCTTAATGCAAGAGAAAATGGGCTGCAGAGGTTTTGCACAGGCATACCCAAGAGAGATTCTGGAGTTTAGGGTAATCTTAAGGATGCAAAACAAAGGATTTTAGGATGAGAAAACAAAGATACCCAGACAGGTTTACCACCATTCAATGAACCAAATTCTTTAATGCCAGCAAATACATGGAAGTCAGAGGAGTAGAGAACAACTGCTTATGGTACTAAAGAGAAGAAAACTTAAAACAGAGGTTAAAAATTAAGAAAGCCGGGCATGGTGACTTATACCTGAAATCTCAACTCTTGGAGACTGAGGCAGGAGGATTGTGTGTTCAAGACCAGCTGGGCTACATAGTGAGTTAAAGGCCACCCTGAAGAACATGGCAAGATCTTATATCATAGTCATTATGTGCTACACACATGTACTAATGAAAACTAAAAAATGAATAAGAAAAAAATCACTTAGAAAGTCAGATGTGGTGCCATACACATTTAGGCATTGTGAAGAATTGTACTAATATAGTCAAAGATTTCCCTCCCTGAAACGTTAGGAGAAGAGTAGAAATAAAAACTTCCAGGGGAAGAAAAAAAAAAAAAAAAAAAACTTCCAAGGATTGACAAAAGGATAGGGCCGGGGATTTAGCTCAGTGGTTTCCCGCCTGCTTCGAAAGCGCAAGGTCCTGAGTTCGATCCCTGGTACCAAAAAAAAGAATGCTGCCATTGACAAAAGGATAGATCAGTACCTGAAGTTCTTAATAAGATACAGTACTTGGGAACAGAAATTTTGACTATACCCTGTGGGGCCAGATAAACCTGGATTAGCTCAGTGATACAGCACTGTTGTAGCATACGTAAGTTCCTGGGTTCAATTCCCAGTGCCAAATTTTTAAAAAGAGACAAAAAATGGACAGGAAAAAACCTCCATTGAAATCATATCATGTATTTCTTGTATGACTCTGGACAAGCTGCTTACCCTCTCTAAGTATCATCAGTTTATTAATCTGTAAAAGGAAGACCAGATCTACCTCTTCATGAAACTGTTTTTCAGATTAAATGCGTTAATGTACATGTTACATCTGGCACATAATTATACTTAATAAAAGCGTGCTTCAAAAATATCTTTTTGGGGACTGGCGATTTAGCTTGGTGGCACCGTACCTGCCTTGTAAGCAAGCACAAGGTATTGAGTTTGATCCCCAGTACCACAAAAAAAAAAAAAAAAGAATCTTTCTGAATAAAATATAAAATTGGCCAAGATGATATTTTGCACAATTAGTACCAATAAAATTACTACTGGCAAAGGGTCAAGGACACTACTTGTAGTTGTTCTGGGTGATGTAACAGTCAATGCTATGTGTACACTATACAATAATGTGTTTCTTGCTGTTTGACTCAACTTTAAAAGCAAATTTCTGCCTTCAATATTTCATATAACAACTAAAAATGCATTGCCACCAAAAAAGAAACAAAAAGAGCCAAGTATCTCCTGACAGGAATTTTTCTCAAACATTAATTTAATTGAGTTTTGGTTAGTTTATGCCTATGTCTGGATTTTTGTTACTGCTGGCTTTCTTTTGTTATGAAATAACTACAGATACACACTTTAGTATATAAAAGCAAAACGAACATTTATGTACCTACCTACAGATCATCACAAGCACTCTTGAAGTTTTGTATGCATCCCAAGTACAACTTAGCCTTCAATGTAGAAGTATAAACTATCCTCTTGCATTTTAATCATTCCCTTGCTTCTTTGAATAGTATTCCCACATATGAATGAATCTACCCTTAAACAATATATTGCTTCAATGCAGTGTTCGATCTTGCTTTTCCAGTCAGCATTAGGCTTTCCACTCCACATTATGAAACTCAAAAACATAATGCGGAGTGGAAAAGCAAGGTAAAAGAGTAACACAGTATGACACACACACTTGTAGGTCATCCCTCACTACTGTTCAGTATGAATGTACCACAATTTCCTTGTTCAATAGTCTGGTGATAGACATATAGGCTGCTCCAAGTGTTTCACTACTATGAAGTGTTTTATGGACTCTTACATGTAAGAGTTTCTCTAATGTAGCGCTTCCCAGCCTTTGCACAACCCAACTTATATAAAAATGGTAATACTGGCATTACAAACTGAAGCTAAGCAAAACTGCTCCCTCTCCAGCCTCAGTACCTGCCCTAGTAAGACCTTGCTTTCCTAACCTTATGGCTAAGGGAATTGGGAGACCATTTTACAAGGTATTCCAAACCTCTTTCCAAAATCTTTGTACCAATTTATAGTGCCCTCAGTGGTATATGCATATTCCCTTGTTCCATGTCCTTGCCAAGCATTTGATATAAACAAATCTGCCAATCTGGTAGATGTGGCACAGCATCTCACCATGAAAGGTTTTAGTATTAAAAGATATTATTCAGGGCCAGGGATTTAGCTCAGTGGTTCTGCTGCCTGCCTTGCAACCCCAATGTCCTGAGTTCAATCCTTGGTACCAAAAAAAAAAAAAAAAAAGATATTATTCATTTTTTGTAATTAAAACAGTAGGGTAGTGAACCATGAAGGGACAGAATTAAATAGAAAAGGTAGAAATACAGGAAATACAGCTGACTACTTATGGAAATTAATTCTTTAATGGTGACTCATCTCAAATTAGTGGGTAAAGACAGACTGCAATACTCACATAACTTACGTGGCAGAAAGAAAAAAATGGACTCATTCCCCATACTACACATCAAAATAAGTTCATAGATTTAATTTTGTTAATGATAAAAGCACATAAATACTAAAAGAAAGTATGAATGACTCTACCTCCACATAACTATGTTCTCCAGAAAGACGGTCACTATGTATACATGGCGAATGAAAATTTAAGATGCAGCTAATATGACTGAAGAACTGAACATCATTTTATTTAACCTAACTGAAAGTGAAACTGAAAAACTGATACTCAATTCAGTTATTAGAAAACTTTCAAGTCACTTGGAACAACTTGGTTGTGTGAATTTACTTTTTGCATCTGTATGACGGTGATATTTAAATACAAATCAAATATTTACAAGAAAAAGTTTAGTGACCAAATTGAGATGTGTTAAAAGCTCTTTAAAATATAGTATGAAAAAAAGAACACAAAATATCTCCACAATTTTACATGACTGTTTATTAAAACAATATTTTTGATACTTGGGTTAAATATATTATTAAAATTAATTTCACTTTTTGTTACTTTTTTTTTTTTTTTTTGGTACTGGAGATGGAACTCGGGACCTTGCGCTTGCGAGACAGGTGCCAGAACCACTGAGCTAAATCCCTGGCCCAACTTTTTGTTACTTTTTAAAAATGTAATTACTAAAAATTCATATATGTGGTTTATATTATATTTCTACTAGATGATATTGCTCTTCAACCTGAAAGAAAATTTTTTGAACTATGACTCAAAACCACAAGGCAATAAAGAAAAACATAAAACTGACTATATCAGAGGAAATAATTTATCTAGCAAATATTATAATCAGAAAAAAAGACAAATGATAAACTGCAAAAAAAAAGTTCCTCAAATATTATGGATAATATCCCTAATATAAAAGAAAAATACATCTCTATGAAGATGGCCAATAAAAATGAAGAGACAATCACAGAAAAAGAAAAACAAATGATCCATAAACAAAAGAAAGATATCAAGCCAGATCATGATGAGAGATGCAAATTAAAATTGCACAGGAGTGTTATTTCTCACTATTAAATGTCAAAAAGAAAAAGGTTTTACAATGTACATATTAGTGAGGGTCCAAAAATATTAAATGGAAATTTTTAAAAAGATAAAGAATTCATAAATTCTAGATAATTTTTATTACAGTATATTATAATTGTTCATTTTAATCTTTTGCTTTGTCTAATTTATAAATTTAATTTTAACATAGGTATGGTAAGTTTGGTACTGTCTGTATTTCAAAGCATCCACTGGGGGACTTGAAACATACCCTGGAGAATAAGAGGAAACTACTGCATCTAGCTAAACTGAAATGTATTTAACCTCTGACCCAGTGATTCCACTTCTAAGAATCTGCCACAAAGATAAACTGGCAAGACTACTAACATAAACATCCACAAAGCTTTTTACTCTAACTCTGTTCTTTTAGCTATGCATGGAACAGTTAATGGAAAATAATGTCCGTTTATCTTGCTTTTAACTCTGATTTGCAAATAAAATCTATCAACAAAAATAAAACACTCCCCACTACAATGTAGAGCAAGACTGAAATGGCTATATAAATAATTTTGATATATTTTCACAACAGAATTTCTGCAGTGATAAAAGGCAATGAGAAAACTTAGTATATGGTTCCAGAGTGATTTCTGAAATATGCTGTTAAACACAAAAAGGAAGATATAAACTGGGTGTGTGGTGCACACCCGTAATCTCAGCACTTTGGGAGGCTGAGGCAGGAGAAGTCCAAGTTTGAGTCCACCTGGCTAATTTAGCAATTTAGCAAGACCCACTTCAAATTAAAAAAAAAATTAAAGGGCCCTAGGGCCGGGGATTTGGCTCAGTGGTTCTACTGCCTGCCTCGAAAGTACAGGGTCCTGAGTTCCATCCCCAGTACCAAAAAAAAAAAAAAAAAAAAGGGCCAGGAATGTAGCTTAATTTAAAGACCTTTAGTTCAATCCCCAATACAAAGAGAAAGAAAGAAAGAGAAGAAGAGAGAGGAAGAAAGAAAGAAAGAAAGAAAGAAAGAAAGAAAGAAAGAAAGAAAGAAAGAAAGAAGGAAGGAAGGAAGGAAGGAAGGAAAGAAAGAAAGACAGACAGAGAAGGAAAGGAAAGGAAAGGAAAGGAAAGGAAAGGAAAGGAAAGGAAAGGAAAGGAAAGGAAAGGAAAGGAAAAGGAAAGGAAAGGGAAAAGAAATAAGTTGGGGGAGGGGGATGTGCAGAAATGGCCAGGAGTTGATCATTGCGTTGAGTGGCCAGGCCTGGATTCCAGTCTGAGTACCACCACTTATTGGTCACTAGACCTTGCTCAAAGTCCTAAACACACAGAGCCTCAGGTCTTCCTATCTAAAAGTAGAGATAATAGCAGTAACTGTTGCAAGCACTAAGGAAGATAATGCATGTAATGCACTTGGCATAGAACCTGGGCACTGAGTAAACACTTAAGGCATATGTGTTAGATACTTTTCTCTCATTGCTGAGACAAAATACCTAACACCCAAAGTTAGAGGGGAAGGGGTTTATTTGGCTTACAGTTCATGGAGGTTTCAGCCTGTAGTCAGCTGGCTCTAAAAGAGGGATGGCAAACAGACATCACAGAGGAGAAACAACATGACTCACACAAGGTAGCAAAGGCAACAAGAGGGTTTCACAGCATCTTTCTGCCCTTTTTATCTTATTCAGATTACTGGGATTAAGGCAGTGCTAAACTAATCACTCACAGTGTTAGTGGTTCAATAATCACAGGCCCTTAACCCCAGCATCACACATTCCAGTTCAACTACCTCTGAAAAAGGAAGTCCCACCTCATCTGCATGAGGCTTTGAGGGTGGGGGCATCTAAACACAAACCATAACAGCATATTAACTTCTATTATTGTCTTTGTCAATTATTGCACTGTTATTCAAGATCACCAAACTAGAAGTGGAGGACCTGGAATGGAGTGTGTTTCAACCAAAGCCTGCATTTTCCTACTACATTATGATGCTCCCCAACAACTTCTAGCTTGAGTATCTCAGGGGAGACTAAGAACAAGGAACAAGCATGCCTGGCCATACACTTCCTTATCTATACTACAAACCCTCAGTAACACTGCTTCTCAGCCTCCACTTCTGGAATCAGACAATTAGCCATCATTTGTTATAATGTTACAACTTCATGTGGATGGCTATTCATCTAGTGGAATGTAAGAACCATGTAGTTTTAGCCCCTTATAAATCAATATGCACACTCATAAATTCACAATGATTAAACATTGTGGCGTTTCATCATCTTCCCAAAATATGGCTCCAATTTTTTACTACATCAAGTATTGAAATAAATTCTGTAAAGCTGAACTCAGATTTCAAACATCCAAAATAACAATGATAAAACACCAAAATCTGCATGCAGCAGAAGCTAATATATTACAATTCCAAAAAGTCATAGTTCCTTTAACAGTGAGGAAATACCTTGATATCCTCTAATATGGCAAACATTTTCACCTCTGTTTTCACTGTTGTTTAGACAGAGGCTCACCATGTAATTCAGGCTGGCTTTGAACTCACTATGTAGCCCAGGCTGGCCTCAGACTCACAGCAATTCTCCAGCCTCAGCCTCGTGAGCACTGGGATTACAGGTGTGTGCCATCTGGCCTGGCTTCCACTTTTATTTAATATCAGTGATGACAAATCTTGGGAAAACCTCTTCAGTATTATTTTGCTTTTTCATAAAGAAATTCTGATAACATGCCACTGCTTAATCCTTTCTTTTCTCTCTGCAGGTTTTACTCTTACCTGGTACTCCTGCTTCTTTTCTATCCTGAAAGGCTGGGGTTTCCCAGAATTCTTCAATTTTTTTTACATATGCTGTCTGAGCAATCACATGCTGAAACAGAATAGCAACTACATTTGAAAAGGCTGTCATTCATCCATCCATTCATTCACTCATTCATTCAACACATATGTCCTACACCCTCATTGTGTGGTAGGTGTCCTGTTTTTGGTTTTGGTTTGTTTGTTTGTTTGTTTGTTTGAGATAAGGTCTTCATATGTAGTCCAGGCCAGCCTTGAACTTACTATGTAGCCCAGGCTAGCCTTGCATTCATGACCTTCTGCCTCAGCCTCACTAGTGCTGGGACTACAGGTGTGCACCACCATGTCTGGTGGGTGTCCTTTTGATGCAAAAGGATGAAAAGGAGATAGGGACTGGGGATTTAGCTCAGGGGTGCCAGTGCCTGCCTTGAAAGCGCAAGGTCCCAAGTTTGATCCCCAGTACCAAAAAAAAAAAAAGGAGATAGAATCTTGCCCTTATGGACCTTAGAGTTGTGGGGAGTAGAATTAATGTCAATAAGAGAATCACAAAAATAAATGTGCAATTACAATATTGCACAGTATGTGCAGGTAAGGAGGTCCATGGTGTAGTAAGAGGGCAAGAGATAGGGATTTGACTTCACCATGGAAATTGTGACATGATTTCCTGAGGAAAAGCTGAGCCCAAACTCGTAATTCCATCCTAAACCTCATCTGAATTCCAGACTAGAATTTCCAGACTAGTCACATACTAGGTGTCTCCACGTAGGAGAATATGCACATCTAAAACTCAACATATTTTAACTAAGTTAATTACTCTTCCCTCTCAATGCCTGGCTTCCTCATCCCAGTGGGTAAATTCATGAAGAAAATCTGTGATTATTCTTTACTCCTTTCACCACACTCTCCACCCAGTTTTACTGAGTGCTACCAATTCTGCTTTCTAAATCCTTCAACTGGCTGCCCTCTTTCTCCACTTTTAGGCATTAATTTAGTTCTCAGCATCTCCTGCCTAGTATTAGAGTTCACTTGTCCTTTTTGTTCTCTGACCCCCTACCGCCCCAGTTCGGGGATTGAACTCAGTGCTTTTGCACTGCACTACAGCCTTAGCCTTTGTTTGTTTGTTTGTTTAGACAAGGTCTTGCTAAGCCATTAAGTTGCCCAGTCTGGGCTTGAATTTGAAATTCTCCTGCTTCAGCTTCCTATACTGCTGGGGTTACAGGCATTTACCACCATGTCCAGCTGATTTTACTTGTTCAACTATCTCAGTCCCTGTTCAATCTCTTACCTACACTCATGAAAGAACCAATTGTTGTGTAAATTATGCCCTTCCTTCCTTATGCTCTTTCAGTGACTCCCACTGTTTATATTTTGGGCAAATATCCAAACTCTACAGTATGACCTGTGAGATGTCGCATAGTTAATCAGCCTTATCTCACACTGTTCTCCATTACATGTGGAAAGTCCAACCTTGCTGATCCACATCCACACATCTTCTGCCTGAAATGCACAACTTTATCAATTTCTTTTATCCTCAAATGCCTGTCTGTGAACTGATCTGATTCTATAAGATGAGAAAAAATAAAAGTTGTCAAATGAATGTTAGTCCCCCAATATTTTTTGAAATGTAAGCAGTAGTCTAAAGAACTCCTATGTATCATTCAACAGCCCAAATACTTCCCTCTTGGAAGCTTCCACGATTTCTCAATGTGGGGAACCATATAATTTATTGTTCAACTTGAGACCTTTTTGAGAGTAAAGGGGTGATATCATTAACTGTGTTGGACAGCAGGAATAAACCATGCCTTTCCCAGGGAAACCGGGGCAAACTGTCAGCCTACCTTGAGACAGGATTGGTGCTTGCTTATCTCGGCTCCCAGAGCACCTCGGTCTGTTCACTATGTATCTTACGTTTGCTGTCAGTTCTCCTGCTTGACTAAGAACTGCACAAAGGCAGGGTCAGGCTTTTTATCTATCTCCAGCATCTCTCCAGTGCCAGGCACCAAGATGACACAAAGCGTCATCAACATCAACGAAAGTAAATGTTTGTTCAATAAATTATCTGACACAGAGTAAGAAAGATTAGGTGCCTTAACCCTGGCTGACAACAACAAAAATTTAATTCCTATTATCTTTTCTTGCTCCAGACTACATTTCCTCATTTGACTAAAGACAGTTTTAAATGGGAGCAAGGTTTTCAAAGAGAAATCCAAAGCCTCAGATCAATGACCAGCTGTCCATCAGCCAATAGCTACTTATTCAGCACAGTCTACTTCAGGCTCAGAGGACATGCATAAGAGAAGGGCTTACATTTGGCTGGGGACAAAATGTATAAAAATGATGGGCTGGAGGTGTAGTTTTGTGGTAAAGCACTTCCCTACATGTGTAAGGCCCTAAATCAATAACCCAGCGCTGCAAGTAAATAAATAACATATAATGAACAAGAACATAAAATGAGTGTTACAGGAGTTTGTGGAAGGTAAGGGAGAACCATTCTTATGGCAGAAAAGGGGCTCCTTGGAGGAGGAAGAATTTGAGTTGAGACTTGAGAAACAGCTTCCACCTCAAGAGAAACAACAGGAGGAAAGGCATCCTGAGGGAGGGCAGGGTGGGTGTGGGGAGGCCATGAAGGAAAGCAAGATTTATTTTGGGAATTGTATTTAGATTGTCATGGATTCCTGGCACAAAAACCAGAACATATGAATATGCAGCAAATATTCAAGAACTCAGAGAGGTGGCTGGATTATCAATTCCTTCATCAAAATCTATCTGATATGAGATATATTTTGGTTATTCCTTTATAATTTTTTTTGGCAGTACTGAAGGTTGAACCCAAGGTTTTCACTTAGCTACATCCCCAAACTTTTCTAAAATTTTTGAGACGGCATCTTGCTAAGTCACTAAATTGACCAGGCTGGGCTTCAACTGGAGTTCCTCCTGCCTCGGCCTTTCAGTGCTGAGGTTACTGGCATGTGCCACCACACTTGGCCTTTATAATGTTTTAATTGTAACAACTGTTACAGAATTATCTTAGGAAAATTGCTTCTGGCACAATGTTCAGATAAAACTGCTCAGGTTCCCCCAGCATGCAGGACACATCTGCATGTCTGAAAAGCACTCTGCAAACCTCAGCCTGCAGCATCTCCTTACTCTACCCCTGGTCTTTCAATCTTCTCATGAGCGAAATTATAACATGAATCCAAGGGCTCTACTATGCTATAAACAACTACATGCAGAGTTCTGTCAATCTTGGGGTTGAGGGAGAAGCTGTTGGTAGTGGCTCTGACTCATGCAACATCTCTTGGGTTGTTGTTGAGTCTTACTTCTGTGATGATGGGTTATGAAAAATGTCCCCACTCCAGTGAAAACTATCCACACTCAGTCTCCTTTCCCTACTCAGCTTTGGCAGGAAAAGCTATAAGTCACCAAGTGAAACGGAATGAGTCCTAACATCGTAACGTGGCTTAACAATGAACTGAAACTACTGCAATATCTACCACACTCAAATAAAACAGAGATCCATCAAGGAAAGGGAATTCTTACTTAAAAGCCATTCTCTCTCTCCTCTGCTGTAAGCATCTTCCAAAAGCCCTAAAGCATTCAGGATATTGCATAATCAGTGTTGGATCTATTTTTGAAGTGCGGTTTTCAAAAAGGCCAATCCACATTCATATCTAGTAAATCAGTAGGATATCTCTTCCCAGTAGCCATCTTAAATTTACCATTTTTCTCCTACTAATGTTACAAATAAGGTCACTATAGGCTACAAACCTATAGAAGAAATAAGAAAATGTTAGGTATTATTTTTATTTGGCATAAATGTGTCCTATAAGCTTGTTATATTGTCATGGAGGGCAGTAAAACCACAACAAATGAGAAAAAATATATAGTTTAAGTTACAGTAATGCCTATTTAGCCAAAGGAGAAAAAAGGTAATGAAGATGAAACTAAATAAACATTCTACTTTTATGATTAGCAGGTAGAATCTGATGTATAATAAAGCTTTTGAATGGTGTTATTATGAAGAGCTCTGAAATGCTATACAAGATTTGTTGACCAAACCTTTAAAAATAACAATAATCATCAAATTTCCTTTATCTATTATCCAATAGAGTATGTAATACCTAAGCAAACTGAAGAGCCAAAGTACTTCAGCTGTATTATTAAATGGCTTAAGAGGCTTTAAAAGTCAACAGTATAACATAGTAAAACCAAAAGTGAAAACAAAGGCAGAAAGATCCCTAAACTTGGGGTGCTCTTACTCCATTTTTCTAACAACATATAAAGTATGTGACCACTGACTCATGGATGCTATAAACACATCTTCTGAGATGGTGGGAGCCTGTGAAACAGGCAGAGACAGGCATGTGATGGAAGATCTAAGGCTTGATGGAGAGAAGTGGGTGGGAGGAATTAGGGAGGAGATTGTGGGGCAAAGTAGGACAACAGCAAGAGTGGCCCTGAGGGCCCTGAGAAGCTTGGCTGGAAGCAGGTAGTCTACCATTGGGCAGACAGGTGAGAGTATCCCAGAGAAAGTGGCCTCGGAGATGTGGTGAAGATACTTCAACAGTGCATTCAGACCCACACACCCACATCTTACGATCAAAAGGTGGTGGTGGGATAAGAGGCAAGAGGGTCTATGGATGAAAATCTGTGGAACAGAAAAACATGAAAAAGCTTTGGGAAAAGTAGGAAGGGGAAAGAGGCTTCTGGCAGACGAGCAAGAAGTAAAAAAGACAGCCCAAGAGGGGAGAACAGATTTCTGAAGAGAGCCATGGGATACAGACAGCCTGAGGGAGCTCAGTGCACTAGGCAGGGCTCTGCTTTCTTTTTCAAGTTATTTTAGGGGGAGCAGCTGTGAATCTAACAAATAAACTGAGGCTACCTGAGCTTTTGTAGGACCCCTCCATCCCTCCTTGGTCCAAGCACACTCTCAGAGACATCGCAGCATGGAAAACCCTGATTACTAAAGCAGCGGCCGAATGTCAATGAGACAGGAGACATGAAAGGTCTTTGACAACCATGTCCCACACTACAAATATGATGTAATGTTATCCACTGAGCCCCTGGGACAAATAAGATAAAGACCTTTATAATCATGAAGAAAGAAGTACTTATCAAATGGGGAAAGTATGTATATTCCACGTTAAGTTACCCCTAACTAGGAATTCCAGTTATCTTTCAGAACATCATGTTTGGTATGTTTACTTTCCTGGCAAATATATACATGTTTCAACATTTTAAAAATCCTACCTGAGGCATAATATGGAACTTTTCCCTCCAGTGCTGGGGAATGGATCCAGAGTCTTCACACTGAGCACACCCCTACCCCTATTACTGAACTTTTCATAAATTATCACACAGATCTATTAAAACTTGTGTCTGCATCTAATGTAGCTCTTCAAGGTTTCAACACATTACAGATCTTAACTAATTAGGCTAATTCCTTGGATTGCTCCTTGAGTGGCTTCCAAGTGCAAGGTAGTGTGCTGGCTGCCACCAGAGCTGCTGAGATGAGCAAGACAGCCCTGCCTTCGGTAGCCCGGCCAATTAAACTTCTCAGATTCCATTTCAGATTGGGCACGCTGCATGTCCTTTCACAAGTGTAAGAAGAAAGCAATCTTTACATTGCCTACAACCGAGGAAATGCATTTTCCAGCGACATAATCAATAAGAAAATAAGGGAACTTCTGAATACCTGGCAATTGCAGACACTGTTGTATGTTCATTTCTATGTTTATCCTAGCCCAGTTTATGTCCAACCACTCTTGTCATAATTGCATAATCACAGCATGTCATGTTGTTTCTTGTTGCAACTGTAACTTGTACAATTAAACTTCAGAACTGAGATAGTAATGCTAAATAATCGCCTACTTTTAAAATGTCTATAATTTACATGCTACTTCAAATAAGCTCTTGAATTACGATCTCTGAAGTCAAAACTGTCACCATTTTTAAATGCGTAATTTCACTGTCACAATTTTCCTACACACAAGCCTTATCCCAGCTTTTGTAGTTTCTTAGCAGTATCTTATACTGTCTTGTAATCTGCTTCTCACGCTTTATCAAAAATCTGTTTAACACAACTTTTACTTCCCTTATAGTATGGAGTTAAAACTCAAAAGACTTTGAAATGGCCAAAATATGTGCTTACTTGCTAAAAAAATAATAATAATAATAAAACAAAAGTATCCCTATAAATTTTAAAAGAAAAATGTCAGTGAAACATTTGACCACCTGCCATGTACTGGTGGGGTCCTCACCCCTGCAGTGTTTCCTGTAACCCTCTGCTCACTTGGGTGGGTGTTGTTCACTCTATCCACCTCTACAATACCATTTTTTAAAAAGATTAACATTTTCATGAAAGCAAGTCTGACCCATCCAGTATCTGAGTGAATTCCTATTTACTTGATGTATAAGTTGATTTATATAGTCAATATGTTCCTGATAAGTGGGAGGCAAATCAACTCTTACATACAAACCATTTTCCCATAACTTTGCATTATAAGACCAGATCTGCCAGCCTTCATCTCTGATTGATAATCAGCAATGTGCTGCTCCAAGGGCTCGCTGGAGCACTGCGTCCATCCGTGTGCACATCCCCATCACTAACAACCCTCTGAGGAGTTTGGATTTCATTCCACCCATGGAGAGGTCCAAATTAAATACCTCAAACCACATAAAATAAGTGGTGCCCACAGTCTGAAATGTCAGCAGAATAGCAGGAGGAAAATACATACAGAACACACAAAGCAACGCCACCCCTCCTCCCTTTATATTTGGTTCCAATGAACTGGAGAAAAACAAAGTGTTGTACTGTAAGACAATGAGATTTGGACAATTTCTCTGCTAATTGACATTCTTCTTCCACAGAATTTCTGTCATATTCTCTCCTTGGGCCATCCTCAAAGAGAGCTGAAAGGAAGCTTGGAAGGACCTGTGTATTTAAATGTGCACACCCTAAAAGGTACTTTACACGGCTGCAAGTTTTACTGATAAGTTCAAATGAAGCTTGTGATACTTGGCATATTTGGAACTCTGTAAATAAGTCTCCTGCCATCTCCTGCCCTAACAGGAGGTTCAGGGACACTCTCTATCCAGTCTTTGATATCTGAGATATCAAAAAATATCCAGTAGAAGAGGGCTACAAGGAGCCTGGAACAAGCCACTCAAAATGTAACATGCAGGTTGGGCAGTGCCTGTAATCCCAGGGCTCTAGAAGGCTGAGGCAGGAGGATCCCAAGTTCAAGCCCAGTCTGGATTTACCAAGTCTCCAAATAAAATGTTAAAGAAGGGGTCTGGGGATTCAGCTCAGTGGTTTTGGTGCCTGCCTTGCAAGCGCAAGATCCTGAGTTTGATCCCTGGAACCAAAAGAAAAAAGTAAAAGGACTAGAGATGTAGTTCAGTGCAAAGGAGCTGGCTTCAGTCCCTGGTGAAAAAAAAAAACTAAAAAACTAAAACCTCAAACCACTTTTGACAGTGGCCTATTAATTCCTAGAAACCCACATGAAACCATAAAGTGAGGTGGGGTAGGGGAGGGATAAATTACTAGTCCAAAAAAACAAAATTGTCATTTTTCTCAACTCAGAGGGAAATGGAGTCAGCCCTAAAGAAGGAAGCTAGAACCTCAGGATCCTTGTAGAATGAATTTTCACTTTGGAGGATGTGAGTTCTCTCTACCACCAGAGGCCATTTTGGGGGGGAAATTTGGTCCAAATGAGTTAACAGCAAGACAAGGAGGCAGTGGCTCCTCCTCAGGCATCCATGATCCAAGGGCCCAGAGTGCCTGTCTTGGTTGATCTCCTGACAGCCATCTAGGGCTATTGTCTGAAGCTGATTTGCACAGCAGGAAACACTGAGAGATTACACTTTGATGCTGCCTATGTGCTCTATGAGGTGCTGGCCTCAGCATAGGTTCCAGGTCTATAAATACACTTGGATGTTCTATCATACACATTAGCACTTCCCACTTTATAAGTTGCAAAACAAAAGCCAGGGATATAGCTCAGTGGTAGGGTGTTTGCCTAGCATGCAAGCTAGGTTCAATTCCCAGAAAGGCAAAAAAATAAAAAAACAGGAAAACAAAAATAGATGATCAAGTCCAAATTAATTTCCACGTCTAATCAACTGCATTTCCAGTCAGCACAGAACATAGTCTGTTACTCGTTTAACCCAACTCTAGAAGTATGAAAAAACCCCAACTTCAGAAACATCATCTTCTCCTTCACCAGAACCAAAGTAGCCCTGACCCACTCCACCCATGTTTCTTTCTCTCCTGGTATATCTACCAGGATTGATTCTACCAAACTGAGCAGTTATTCTCAGTAGGTAGAAGGTGGGCCCATCCCCTTGAATGGGGAAGTGTTCCTTACATCTGTCTGTGTGATAAACTTGTCATTTCCTCAAAGGATCTTTAAAAAAAAAGCAGTACTACATGGAATCTATGGTGTGTCAGTCAGTCCCCTCCCAATCCCTGAGTCAGAGTGTGTGTCTCTACTGAGGTTCTGGCTGATCAGGCTGTATCACTTCCAGAGTCGCTCCAGTAACTGAATTTATGGCTGTCTTCCAGCCAGGGAGAACATAAGCTCTATCTATTTTAAAACAATTTTCCTAACCCACACTCAATGGAGGTATCTCATAGGTTGTCAACTTCCTATTGGAAACAAATCACTTCTCTCAAACTGTGCTTGCCATCGCTCAAGATTAATGCGTGTTTATGTGTGTATATTTTTATATTTGACCGTGTAGCTCTTGGAGCAAAGAAAGCCACCCGATTTCACCAATGTGCCTGTGCCTTTCAGAGCTTCTGAAGAGGAATGAATGGGTGATAAGAGCCCTTAAGCCCAGGGACTTCTCTCTCACAAACACTAAGTGGGGAAAAAAAAAAAAAAAACCCTCGGTAGAGGGAGGGGGCAGGGTGGATGATAGGGAAGGACATTAACCAGCAGACCAAAGGCACTTCTCGAACTGCCTGCAGAGGGGAGTGAAATCTGTTCAGTGTACAATACAAGCATCCTCCTGCTGCCTCGCACGAGCACAAATAATAAAAACACCGAGGAGGGCAAACATGCACCGAAACAAGCCACCCTGGAAAGGTCAAAACTTCAGAAATCCTGGGGACCACACCACCCACATAAACACATCAATTACTGGGAGCGGGAGAAGGGACTGGGAGACTCAGCCATGGATCCTAAATTTTGTTTTTTCCTCCCCAGCTCTGGCTTGCAAAGTACAGTGGTTTTAGGCAAAGCTAGAGACCAGCAGGAAGGCTGAGGGCGGCGGGGGTTGCGGGTGGGAAGGGAGGGGTGCCTAACACCAGCCACCCAGGCCTCACTGTGACGAAAGTCGTCAGCAGCCCCGACCTCATCCAGCCCATCCACCCAGGCCAGCAGACCCCCCCCCCCTGCGGCTCCCTCACCCCAGCTTCCGTCCCCTGCAGCAGCCCCGGCCCGCACCTAGCTGCCCGAGCCACCGCCGCGGCTCCCCTCTCGGCCGCGGCAGACACCCCGCAGGCCGCCCTCCCAGCCGGCCCGGGATGACCGGGAGCCCCGAGGCTGGCGACGGCTCTCGCTTACCTTGGGCGCTCGCGGGGGGCCGAAGGTGGCGAGCCCCCCGCCCCCCAGTCCTCCTCGCCTCCGCTCTTCCTCCCTCCTGCTCCTCTTCCTCCTGCTCCCCACAAGGTCCGGGCCCCCTCCCCGCGGCTCGGAGTCCCAGCCCAAAGCCCCGGCGCCGGCCCGCGTGCGTGCGTGCGGGAGGCGGCGGCGCGCGGCCAGCTCTCCAGTCACTGAGCGCGGCGCGGCTCCCAACTAAAGTGTGAAAGAAGCGGCGGCCGGCACGGAGCGTCCCCCGGGAGTGGGCAGGGAGCGAGCGGGCGCTGGCGGGGAGAGGGCGAGGGAGGGGATGGGAGGAGGGAGGGAGGGGACATCGGCGCCCAGTCACTCGCTCCGAGGGGCGAGGGGCGGGGGCACCAGACACTCCTCCGCCCGGCCTCCGTGGCTCCCGCTTGTTCTGCGCCCTCCCCGGGGAGGGGCCTGCGGAGGCCGCCGGGGCGCGGCCCCGGGAGGCAGGGCCGCGGGTTGTGCGCGCGTGTGTGCATGTGCGCGCTACCGGCCCGCGGGACGAGACCCTGGAGAGCAAGGCTTCGTCCCGTCTGGCCTTCCGGGCCGTCACTCAGTCATGCCGGAGCCCGAGCGGACGCAGCTCCACGGGAGATCGGTGCCCAGCCACCGGGCTTTGCCTGCTGGGGGGGGGGGGGGGGCGGGGAAGGTTGGCCCCACCCCTCCCCGGCCCTCCGGGCCCCGCCACCCAAGCGCCTCCACCCAGCCCCTCGGTCTTGGCGCCTGCGAGGTGAATGGAGCATCGGCAACGAGGAAGAAACGGCGCGGGGCTCCTGCACCCTCTCCCCGCTCTCCCCGGCCTCCGAGGACCGAAGGGTGAGGCCACCGTTGCGGGGAGATGAGTGGGGTCTAGAAACGCCGCCGTCTACCACTTCATCTGTGCAGGTCTTTGTGGACCCTCACAGAAACGATTTCCCACCCTCTGGGAAAGGGTGTTGTTCTCTCCTTCCCGGCATATTGGGTGGTTGGTGCGCGCACCGGATTGATCTCCACCGATGGTCTTTGGATGTCTTTTGTGCAGCTTCCCCTCGCTTCAGTGCTCCTTTATTGCCTCACACACGGGAGGAATGTCAGGCCCCCAGAGTGAGGACACCCAAGAAAACAATAGAGGCAAAAGATCCTCCTCGGGTCCTGCAGATTACACACAAACCGAATCATTTCTGTATTCGGCCAAAATGAAGTTGCAAAATGGAAACAGTCACAGAGCTATGACAGTGATGAAATACTTAATTGAAAAGCAAATTCATCCTAAAAAAAGAAAAGCAAATTCATAATTCACTTTAATTAAATGAGTTAGTAATCACCCATTAATGTCTAGTTAATCAGCTTTTTAAAAGACTTTTTCCCCTTTTCCACCCTTTTTTTCAACTTGAAAGGCTAATCTCACATTGTTCACGAAATTCAACTTGGATTCTATTTTGTAAAATTGCGCATATTTAGCCAGATGTGGTGGCACGCCTGTAATTGCAGCACCAGGAGGGCTGAGGCAGGAGAATCACCTTGAGTTCCCCGCCAGCATGGGCTGCATAGTGAGTTCCAGGCCAGCCTGAATGACATAGCAAGACCCTGTCTCAATATACCAAAAATAAATAATACAAATACCCATATTCTAATTTAAGGTTTTTTTTTGCAATCTGAATTTTTTATAGTCCAGCCAAAAAGCAGTGGTTAAGAAGGTGGAGGGTAGACAAACTGACATTCACCATCTCTACTACCATCACCAACTTATTTGACTTCCTTCAACCTTTCTTTCCTCATCTGTAAAATGGGATTGATAGTAGCAGTTCCTACCTCAAAATCTTACTGTGAAAGTAAAAGAAAAATAAAATGAAGTGACAGTGCATATAAATAAGACGCTTTACATTGTGCCCGACACATAGTAAGAAATGAATATGGGGCTGGGGATTTAACTCGAGGTCCCGAGTTTGATCCCTGGTACCAAAAAAAAAAGAATAGGCGCTACTAATTCAGTATATATTTTTGACCACAAATTTGGTACACTTTTTTCTCTTTATGTTCCTTTTTCAAAGGAGGGAGGTGGGATCGTTGCTGAATTTATCCAAATGTAGCCACTTCTTTCCTGGGGTTTATAGAACGTACTTGAAACCTACTACGAGCAAATGAAATAAAGCATAACTAAAACATGTGTGTACATATCTATATGTATGTAAAAGTAATGTGGAGGATCGCGCACCCTGTTCTTGCCCTCTTTGGCCCTCACCTGCACTGACCGCCCTGAAGGGATCAAGTTCTCTAAGGTCTTGTGCAGTGTTCCATCCCCCCAGGGACAGTGACGGGGAGGCTAAGTGGCCTCCTTTGACTTGACATCCTCAGAAGTCAGAGCAGGCCACAGAGCATGCAGTCTGTTTATGTGTAATACTCATCCACACTGTGAACTTGTAAAGCCTGCTCAAAAATTATTCAAGATACTACATGTTCATTTTGGAAAATTTCTCTCAATTTAATGTAATTCAAGCCAAGTGTGGTGGTTCATGCTTGTAATCTCAGAACTCTGGGAAGCTGAGGCAGGGTGGTTACAAATTCTAGTCTAACCTGGGCAACATAGGGACCCCATCTCAAAAAAGGGTGGGGAGTCTGGGATGTAGCTCATTGTGAAGGCCCTGAGTTTAGTCTCCCAGTACACACACACACACACACACACACACACACACACACACACACAAAGTAAAATATTCAGGTAAGTATAGAGAAAAAAAAAATCATAATTCCACTATCCAGAGAGAAGGGCTCAATAAGTTCTTCAAGCACACTGTACCCATTTTCCCTTCATTTATTTCATTGTCATTAAGTCAGCAAACTAGTTAGCGACCTGGCAATTTACCAGATCCTAGAAAAGTGGTGGTGAACCTATGGCACGTGTGATGCAGTGGGCTGTTTGTATCATTGAAAGCTCCAAGGGGTTGGCCATCACTGTCCTAGACACACTGCGCAGTGTTAATAAGTGCTGTTTGTTTCTCAGATAAGTCATTCCTTAGAAGCAACGTTTTATGCCAGAACCTACAAAAAAACCTACAAAACCCCATGGAAGATATCCTAGAATTAAATGCCTGTGCTGACCAAAGCAATCCAGGTTTTGTAGGGCGTGAAACACAATCCAAGGAGTTATTTTTAAAATTAAGAAAAAGGACAAAAGTACAAAACCTCCTTGGAAGGGCTCAGGTACATGAACATCATGAAACAAGCCCTGTGGGCTTTTCAATAAGCTCACTTACTGGTACTGAAATTCCTGTAGAAATTCCTTGCTTCGATAAACATCCTCCTTTTCACCGGGGATCTCTGGGTCTTCTCTCCTCCCTTCCTCCATAGCTGTGGAAGGGATGGGAGTGAAGCCAACCACCACTCACCACCATGCACATTTTCTCACTCCTGGCCTCCAGGAACGGTAGGTCTGGGCACTTCTGCAGTGGCTGCGGAGGACAGGGCGGAAGAGCGCAGTGGCAGGGGAGGGGAAGGCAGGCGACCACCACGCTCTTGCGGCTCCCATTTGGGCCACCACTCCCCGTGCAACAGGAGTGGCTGCAAAGCTTCGTGGTCAACACAAACCACATACCCTAGAGAGTTGAGTACCCAATAATCTCTCCTGTTCTCCCTAATTATTAAGATACCCATAAGCATTCTTACATAAAAAGAAGGAAAAACATATATTTTCCTGGCCTTACCACCTCTGCCCCTCCACACTACCAAAATTTCTCAACTCCACCTTTAAACACTATAAACATAATTTTTGAAAAGAAAGATACTCTTTGTACAAACAAATTATTTTTTAATCTTCAAAGATGCCGTTATCATAATAAATTTTCTTCTGTTCCTCAATTTTAGCTTCTAGATACTTGGCCCCCAGAGGGCCATTCATATTACAACAAATTAAAATTTTTTCCTTTCCTCCTCCCCTCTCCCTCTTTTCCTCCTCCTTTCTCTTCTTCTCCTTCTTTTTCCTCTTCCTCTTCCCCTTGCTTCTCCTCCTCCTTCTTCCTCTTCTCTTTGGCGGCACTGGAAATTAAACCCAGAGCCTTCACACTCAACTACATACTTAGCCTTTTACTTATTTAATGTATTCATTTATTTTGTTTTTTAAGACAAGGTCTTTTTATGTACCCCAGGTTGGCCTCAAACTTGTGATCTTCTTGCCTCAGCCTCCTGAGTGCTCAGATTAAAGGTGTGCGCATGTGCCACCATCCCCAGTTTATCTTTAATTTTGAAACAAGCTCTCACTAAGTCACCAAGTTGCCAGGCTGGGCTTGAACTTTGGATCCTCTTGCCTCCACTTCCTGAGTAGCTGGGTCTATAGGTATAATTGTGTTATACACTGAATGTTTGTTTCCTTCCAAAATTCATACTGTTAAAGGCCGAGATCCCGGTGTGACTGGTATCAGGAAGCAGGACTCATGGGAGGAGGTAATGGGATTTAGAAAAGTTCTTGTGGGCAGTGTCTTCTTGCTCCCTCCTACTTTGCTATGGGAACACAGCTAGAAGCCAGCCCTCTAAGCCTGGAAGAAGGTCCCCACGAACATTTGACCAAACTAGTATCATGCTCTCAGATTTCCAGCCCCCAAAACTATGAGCAATACATTTCTTCCATTTAAGTCCCTCGGTCTATACATTGTTACAGTACCCCACACTGACTGGACCATGGTTCCCTTTAACTTTGACTATAAAAAAAGGAAACCAAGGGAAATGTAGGCTGATGGAAGAAAAATAGTAAAGGGTATATACTGCCCTTGTAGATCCTCTTTTGTATAAGTAAATCTAAAATGGCAATGTATGTGGCTTGTTACAAGTTTTCCAATAAGATTTCTAAATAATCAAGTTAAATGTAGTTTCAGCGGGGCAATTAAAATGTAAGTGATGCTGAGATGCTTTGAAATGTGTTCTTTTGCATTTGCTCCATGCAATAACAGGGAGCACTATCACTGTGTATGGAGCATGGCATTGTGTAATTCACAATGAGTATGCACTCACTCCACCTTCCCAACATCACAATCACATAGTCATAGCATTGACATTCACAGGTAGACGTAGAAACAGGCACAGGGGAGAAGGGATGAATGCAAAGCCAAGTGATTGATTCTTACTAGCCCAATGCCAGTGCACACACTTTTAACTGTTAAGAACCATGTTTTGTTTTGTTTTGTTTCAGTTTCCTCTGCTTTTCTGCCCCAGTTTTATTCATCCCTCAAAGCCAGGCTCAAACTTTTACTATTTATTTATGTTTCGGTACTGGGAATTGAACCAAGGGCCTTCACACTGAGCCACATCACCAGCCCTTTCTGTTATTTTACATTTTGAGACGGTCTCTGTGAGTTGCTGTGTTGTCCAGGTTGTGCTCAAACTTGTAATCCTCCTGTGGCAGGCTTCCAAAATTCCAGGATTACAAGCTGAACCCATCATACAGGCTCAGGTTCGAACTCTTTTTTTTCCCCTTTTAATTCTTCTATTGGTACATTTTAGGTATATAATACATTTACATTTATCACTGGGTGCTTGTACCTGTACATGACGTATCTTGGCTCTTATTTTTTCCCCATTCCCTGCCCTCCCTTCACCCCCTCTACCCTTCCCTATTTACAAAGATTTTGTTTCCATTTTTTCCTTTTCTCATAATTTTTCCTTTCCCCTTCCCCTTCCATTTCCCCTACACCTTTCAACCTTTACTTCCCATTTCAAATGATCAATTATTCATTTTAATCATTTTAATCCTTATTTACATTTTCAGTTCTCACACCAGAGAAACTATTCAGAATTTACACATGTGTGTCCTATTTATTTCACTTAACAGTATGGCCTCAAAATGCATCCATTTAGCCATAAATGTCTGCATTTTATTAAAAAACCACATCTTTTTTATCCAGTTTCCAGTTGATGGGCACTTGGGCTGTTTCAAGCTTTAGCTATCACAAACTGTGTCAGGCTGAAACTCTTAGCACCTAAAGAAAGGTCCATCTGAGTCATGTTGGGTGCTGAGAATCTGCCCTCAAGACTATCTAGTATATGCTCACTTGCTGAAATTTTACGGCCTTCACTAGGAAGAGCCTTACACGTCTGTTATGTTAGAACCACCATTAAGATCAGCAGCTAGAGACTTGAGACGACGTGTGTGTGTGTGTGTGTGTGTGTGTGTGTGTGTGTGTGTGTGTATGTAGCTTCCCTTGCGTTACTACAACACATGCACAGGTAAAGCACCCAAATAAGCACTTGTGAATGGAGAGCTGTTTATAGGTTTTGATTTAATGGCGCCACTTTTAGTGATACAGCTTCTCCTGAATGTTTCAGGGCTTAATCAGAACAGAGTTTAAAGTCAGACCTAACAACGCACTAATAGTTCTAATTGGTCTTTCAATGATGTGTGAATTACTCTGACTAACCTGCTTTTCTAGATCTGAAAATTATAGCTCTTATATCCATTTTTTCCCCTTGGGTTTCTCCATAGGGTATGCATTTTCTTTTATTTCACTTTCAAAGTTGGACAGATAGAAGAAAACAAGAAACATTCATGCTTGAGGCAAAAAGTGATAAGAACCCATAATCAGGGACTGAGACTCAGCCAGACTTGGAAAAGAATGAGGTAAAGGGAGGAGAAAGTCAGAGGCCCGTGTAGATAAACCAGTAAACCAAGCCTCACAGGGCTGCCTGCTTCTTCCTCTTTCTGTTTCATGGCCTTTGCTTTGCCCAGAAATTGCTGGTTAGTTTTCTAGTGGAACCTTTTTCTCCTGGGTCGTAGGACAGCTGGGTGAGTGTTCTGTACCTGTGAATCCCCAGGCACTGAAGTCCTATGGTTCTTACTGATATCTGCTTAGAGCATTGTCCTGCATTAACGTGTGCTGTGGCTGCTTCACACCTTAGCCCTATCCCTTCGGTGGACTGTAAGCGCTGTGAGACAGGAGGCCTGCCAGTTCCCACAGGCTCAGGCTCAACACATCCTTAATGGTGGTTGAAGGACCAATCTATTCGTGGTGTTGGCAAATACTGACATCCAGGAATTTCAGCAACTGTGACACAGCCAGAACATTGTGACTAAAGGAAGAAAAGGAAAGACATTGGGAGAAAAAAAAAAGGGGGGGGAGCAGCAGGGCGTGGTGGCACATGCCTGTAATACCAGCACTCTGGAGGCTGAGGCAGGAAGATCACTGAGTTCAAAACCAGCCTGGCCTACATAGTGAGTTCAAGACTAACCTGAACTACATAGTGAGACCCTGTCTCAAAAAAATAATAATAAATAAATAAAACAAAACCCCAAAGAACAACAACAACAACAACAGAAACCTCACATTATTTTTCATTATTTTTCTGTATTTTCACCTCTTTGAAACTATCTTCTCCTTCCCCTACTCCCTTTCTGAAGTGGAACAGTATTGAAGGGATAAACACAAGGAGAGCTGTATCTCCATTTACCATAATGAAACAACCCAGAACGCGGCCAATAAGTCATTAGCATTGATTGTGCTACAGTTTTTAAAAGCTGCCCCGGTTCTGACAGCATGGACTGATTGCAGATTATTGAGAAATTCATTCTTTTAAGAACTAATGGAAAATGTTACTATCATAGAAATATATGCAAACTATTGTCTCCAGATTATATTCTAAAAGAGAGAAAAAAAGGAACCATCAAATCCCAAAACAAGAGTTCCAAATAGTTTCTTGGTATTAGCATCTATAAAGAAATTTTCTGAATTTTCCTAGTTTTAACTCATTTAAGGCTCCCAAGAATGTTGTGAAGGTATTGTTGTTATTATTATCTTTATTTGAGGAATACAAAGGTTAAGTAAATAGGATGAAGCCAAAGCTACTCAGCTAACAAGTAACAGCACTGGGATTTGTTCTTAGACCTGGTACTTAACCATTACACCATCCTGATGTCCACACCAAGCCGCTCTGACTCCGGACATAGGAAAGAATAATTTTATCTCTGCAGTCTGCTGAATGGTAGACATCTTTAGTATACTTTCTACCTTCTATGTGACATCAGGAGAAGAAAAGGGAATTAACACACAAGGACTGAGATAGGTAGAAGAAATAAAGATAGGTAAAAGGGAAACAAGGAAACTATAGTTTTAAGGCTTGCTCAAAGTTGCCCAAGGCTTGTTAGTATTCTCTGGGATTGTTTATACTCCCAAAACTTGTTTTCTTCCAGGTCCATCACACTCAAATTCCTTAAAGATACTATGAGTCCCTAAACTAACTTAGTTAATAAAGTAAAAGGTAACAACCTGACCTTATCATGAAGAAGCAAAACAAGTTCAACAGTTTCAAAGAATGTATTCAGGCAAACCATCGTTGATCATTCACATGGAGACAAAGAGAGAGAGAGAGAGCCTACAGCCCTTATTTTGATTTTTTTTTTTTTTTATCTTGAGACAGTGTTATGGCTGTATCTAGATGTTCCCCCCCAAATCTCATACACTCATACATAGGTGGGGGTTTGGGGAGATGTCTGGATCGTGGGTAATGTGATACTACATTAAAGGTGTGTGATACTGGATTAGTTCACTGATTGGTTTAGCATGAATCTGGGTGTGACTGGATGGATTTAATCAAAACAGAAGCTCCACCCTGGGTGTGGGTGGCACCAACCAATAGGCTTGTAGCCTGAATGGAATATAAAGGGAAAGGGAGGCTCCTGCTTGCTGCCTCCTGCCTGCCACTCCGTGAACTACTTCTCTTCTATGCCACTCTGCTGTGCCACCCCTCTGTGGAGCTGACTGACTATGGACTGAAACCTCCTCAAACCATGAGCTAGCTGGGGATTTAGCTCAGTGGTTCCGGTGCCTGCCTTGCAAGCTCAAGGTCTCAAGTTCGATCCCCGGAACCAAAACAACAAGCAAACAAAATGTGAACTAAAATCAACCTTTCCTCCTTTATCTTGTGGGTGTCAGGTATTTTGTCCCAGCAATGAGAAAAGTAATTAAGGCAGACAGGATCTTGCTAAATTGTGCAATCTGGGCTCCCATTTATGATCCTCCTGCCTTAGCCACCAAGAATGCTTGAATTATAGGCATGCACCACCACATCCAGGTAGATCATCCATCTTTGAGGAAGGGTATTATGGTTTCTGTTTAGATGTCCCCCCAAAGCCTCATGCAGATGAGGTGGGACTTTCTTTTTCAGAGGTAGTTGAATCTGGAATGTGTGATACTGGGGTTAAAGGGCGTGCCATTACTAAACCACTACATGTGAGTGATTAGCTTGGCACCGCCTTAATCCCAGTAATCTGAATAAGATAAAAGGGGCAGAAAGATGCTGTGAAACCCTCTTGTTGCCTTTGCTACCATGTGGGCACCATGTTGTTTCTCCTCTGTGATGTCTGTTTGCCATCCCTGCTTTGGAGCCAGCTGATTACAGACTGAAGCCTCTATGAACTGTAAGCCAAATAAACCCCTTCCCCTCTAACTTTGGGTGTCAGGTATTTTGTCTCAGCAATGAGAGAAAATTAACTAACAAAGTGTACTACCAAGAAAATATATATAATATACATATATATGTATACATGTACACACATATATATATCTCCAACTGCAGGCCACAGTGTCTCACTCTTTTAGACACCCATACTCTATTTTCTTCCTGAGTGTGTTTCTTCAACTCTGTGTAATTAATCTGCCCATGTCTCTCACTGACACATATCTTAAGATACTTTTTTCTTTTTTTTGTATATCCTTTTATTGGTAAATTTTAGGTGTACAATATAATGACATTCATCATTGGAGATATGCACCTTTGCATACTCTCTTGGTTCTTATTTTTTTCCCCCTTCCCCTGCCCTCCCTTCAACCCCTCCATCTTAAGATACTTTTCAAGGAAGCTGCTCTATTACGAAAGTTGAGGTCCCCTTCCCTCTTTGGGGGACCTCCTTATTAACTCTCTCCAGAAGACTGTTAACTGAGTCAGACATTACAGAACAAAGGTGGCTAGCCACCTTAGAGCATTCTCATGCTTCAGCACTCAGTTTACTTAAATTAATCCTTGGTCCAAAATAACTATTGATTGAGAAAAAAAAAAAGTGAGCCGGGGATTTAGCTCAGTGGTTCTGCCACCTGCCTCGCAAGCACAAGGTCCTGGTACCAAAAAAAAGAAAACAAAAACAAAAACAAAAACCCAAAATAACTGTTGATGAAAAATTCATCTGTTGTTGTTTTGGTTCTTTGAGATAGGATATTGCTATATAGTCCAGGCTGGCCTCAAACTCCTCATGATCTTCCTATCTCAACCCTCTAAGCGCTGAAGATTATAGGTCTGCACCACCACACACAGCTGAAAAACAGTTTACCTTTCTGAAAGTGTCAAATGTCAAGAGAAAGTACACGTAAACATAAACACTAAAATGCTTTCAATGGTGCTAGAGTATAACTCAGTGATATAGAGTCCTTGCCTGGCAAGCATGAGGCCCTGGGCTGGATCCCTAGCACTGCAAAGTGAAAACATAGAAGAAAGAAGGCGGGGGGGGGGGGGGGGGGGAAGGAAAGAGAGAAAGAAAAGAAAAAAGAGAGGCATTCAATAATTTGAAAGGATAGTTTTATTAGTTTCTTCATTTTCTCCTTATTTAATTCTGCAACCCCAGTCCAGGCTCAGCCCTCTTTCCTGGTTTCTCAACCAACTGTCTTGAGTTCAGGCTCTGTAGCTGCATATCATTCTTAATTTTGAAGTACTTTCCCTAAAGCACAGTTCTCCGTCCTCGCTTAAAAGGCTCTAGCTCTTTCCAGAGTTCAAAATGAAACCTAAACTTTAAAACCTTCTCTAGTTTGGCCCTTGCCTACCTTTCCAGACTGATCCTCAGTTCCATCTGCTAAATGTTCAGATAGCCCAAACACCTGGCTCACTCGCCCCCCTTCCCCCATATTCTGTTGTTTTCTTCCCAGGTGCCTCAAACTCCGCCCATTTCAAGAGCTGCCTCCCAACCTGTCCTGCTCTTTCCCCGCCATTTACTAGCTCTGTGGCCTTGAACAAGTTATCTTGACCTCTCTCAGGTTCAGGTTATTCATCTGCAGCAAAGAGACCATACTATGCAGATGTAGAATTGGAAAAAGCCTGGAAATCTGCACGCTTACAGAGAATAGGCAAGTGCTTTGTGAATGGCTATTATTACATTAACCCTTACACTTTGGGGACCGCCTGTAATGCTTTTTGTCCTGAGAGGCTTTCTGAAACCTCCCTTGTCAGAACTGAGGTCATCCTGCCTCACCTCTTCTTGAAGTTTTGAGGTTTTCAAGAAGCCTTTGAAATTTGGTTTATTTGTTATAACAGTAAACCAATTCTGACTATGACAGGGCAGATATGTGTTTTCTAAGGTGTACCTAGAATTCAGTGACTTTTAGTGTATATTCACATGACTGTACAACTATTGCTGTTATCCAATTCTACAACATTTCCATCATTCCAAAGAGCAAGAAGTTCAATTTCTCCAGATACTCACAAACATTTTTATTCCCTGTTTCATTATTATTATTATTATGTTATTATTATTATTATTATTGGTACTGGAGATCAAACTTGGGACCTTTTGCTTGCAAGGCAGGTGGCAGAACCACTGAGCTAAATCCCTGGCCCCTCTTTTTTTATTATTATTATAGCTATCTATTCATCAGCTTTCCCATTGCTAGACACAATAACTGGCAACCACAACTTAAAGAAGAAAAGGTTTAATTTTACTCATGTTTTAAGGCAATTCAGTCCATGGTGTGCTGGCTCCAAGGCAGGAATATCATGGTGGAAGGCGTTCTGGAGCACAGCTGCTTAATTCATGTGGCTGGGAAACAGCAGGGCAACATGGCATAGAGTAGTGGGCAAGAGACCAAATATAGTACCCAAGGTTCCACCTCCATGATCCACCTAGACACACCCAGGAACATGCTCTACTGATCTGCTAGGTGCTTCTTAATCCCATGAAACTGACATGCAGGATTAATTGTCACTGTCCTAGTGGGTGTGATATGAAATGTTCTGCCATTATAGTTTTGTTTTGTTGGCAGCAGTGAGGATTGAGCTCAGGATCTGAGCTTTAATCCAGCCCATTTTATTTTTTATTTTGAGACGGGGTCCAGCTACATTGCTAAATTGCCTAGGCTGGACTTTACAATCCTGCTGCCTCAGCTTTCCAGATTGCTAGGGTTGCAGGCCTACCAAAGGGCTTGTCATTGTTGTTGTAGTTTCAACTTGCATTTACTTAATGACTAGACATGTTGAGTGTCTTTTCATGTTTTCTCCTTTTGAAATTTGCTTATAGTTTTATAATGGTAGACATGGTAGAGCATACCTGTAATCCCAGCTCTCTAGGAGGCAGGAGAATTGCAAGTTCAAACCCAGCCTGGGCAACTTAGTCACTTAGTGAGGCCCTGTCTCAAAACAAACAAACAAACAAACAAACATCTAGAAATATAGCTCAGTAATGGTTTCAATTCCCAATAACTCCCCTCCCAAGGAAAGGAAAGGCAGAGTCTTATAATGGCAGTTGTGGTCATCAGCACTTGGATACCCTCAGAATCTCCTACAATCCTTTGCTCAGAGCTAAATTATAGGATTCAGATGCAATTATTAAATGAGTTCTTCATTCCTGATATCATCCACTAGGTATCCTGATATGATAAGAAAGAAGAAAGAGAATAAAAGAAAATATAGAGAAAAGAATAGAGCAAAAACATAAATAAATAGAGAATATGGTCCCTATTGTCTTGAAAGTATCCAAGTTATATGTTGAATAATGCTTTTCAGCTAATGAATATGTCCTGGTATTTCTAACTGATCCCATTCATTGTGTTTTTTTACATGATTACATTGGCAGATTCAATAAGGAGATATTAAAAATTAAAACTTTTTAGTTTTTAAATGAAAAAAAGAAACTAGGAGAAGTAATTTTTCAATTCATAATGATAAACACAAAGGCCTAATTCCTCCATGCTTCTTCAAAACCTACTCTGAAAGGAATTTTAAAAGGAGAGATTCTAGCTGGGCATGGTGGTACATGCCTGTAATCCCAGCACTTGGGAGCCTGAGGCAGGAGGATCAACAGAGTTTGAGGCCAGCCTGGGCTACATAATGAGTTCAAGGCCAGCCTGAACTACACAGTGAGATCCTGTTCAGAAACAATGCCAACAGGGCCAGGGATTTAGCTCAGTGGTTCCGGTGCCTGCCTCGAAAGTGCAAGGTCCCGAGTTCGATCCCTGGTACCAAAAACAAAAACAATGGTAACAAACAAAACTGGAGGAATTATGTAACCCTCAGAAATTAAACTAAGGAGCTACTACATTCCAGAAAACCTAAAAAAGCCTTGTTAGGTAGTCTCTTTGAATGTAGTGGTACTCATTTGAAAGAAAAGAAAAGCGACCCTCAATTCACTACTTGCAAAAGAAAGGGCTAAGGAGCAAGAAAAAGAAGTGGGCAGTGGAATCTCACTGTAAAAGTTACTGGAGAGGCCAGAGTGAGAGCCGCCAGGGAGGCCGGAAGGGGAAGGGCACTTACCGATTTCCTGGTGTGTCAACAGCAAGGCTCAGGGTGCCAAGCCCACCGCGGGACCAGGCCAGGCTGGCTGCTATCCAGGTCTGTTGCAGGGAAGGCCCAGCCCAGCTAAGTGTGGGTCACTTCTCAACAGCAGCTATGTGGTGAATGACTCTTGCTCTATCAGAGCGGCCTGCCTCTATCGTGGAGATCCTGCTTGAGTTTCACATTCACCTCCTCAGGCTATTTATTTGTCTGATAGGAACTTTCCCCTTCTCTCAGCCCTGAAGGGTATGGGTGTTCAAATTAGGTTTTTTTTTTTTTTTTTTTTTGGTACCGGGGATCGAACTCAAGTCCTTGCACTTTCGAGGCAGGCACTGGAACCACTGAGCTAAATCCCTGGTCCTAGATTTTCTTTTTTAATTTGTAAGAAACAGAGCTTTAGTCCTACTAGCTTGATTCAGAAGGACCAAGAAGAAGTCCTGTAATTATTCTCTGAAGCATCGTGGGAAACAGGGACTTTCTGGAAATTCAAGAACAGAAACCCTAGGACATAGGCCTCACAGACACCAAAAGAACTTTAGAACTTTAGGAGCCACGCCCAGCACAGATGGGATTCCATATAGTTCCCATCAACCTGCCCTACTGTAACAAACTCAGTACTGGATGGTATTATTGTGAGACATCAAAACTACTCTAGTTTATAAATACGTACACCATTATTTTATTAGTCATAAAATTTATTTGCAACACTATCCCACACTATAGTTCAGTCACTGGGACCTACAACAGTACTTGACAAAACAGAAAAGTCTATCTTCTTCCCAAAGTATGAAAATGTATAATCTTCATTATCTGAAGATGATCCAACAAAAGAGAATGAATAATAAAGGTTTTTTGTTGTTGTTGTTTGTGCCTGTACTGGGAATTGAACTTAGGACCTTATGCTTACCAGGCACAAAGGGGTTTTAAAAACCTACAAAAGTTTTAAAAATACTATTTCTGTGAAAGGTAAAAATTCAAGTAAATGGGGAAAGGATAGACTATGTCATAGTTTTGGGAAAACTGGCAACAGTTTGTAAAATAACAAAATTCATTGCCTACCTTTAGCAATATATAATAATAAATTCCAGGTGAGTGATATATTTAAATGTAAAAAATAAGATCACTTTTGTATTTCTTTTAGTAGAAGAAAAAACATGAAAATTTAAAAAATAATGTAATACTGAAATAAGTAAGACTTATGTGAGCAGCAACCATAAATGAAGATTGCAAGTTTTGAATGCATGAAACAATTATATATCAAAAAAATTTATAAAATTAAAAAAAATGACAGATGACATAATACTTGTAATATATTGTACCTGATAGATAAATGGCTTGTTCATATGTAAAAGGTCCTATAAATCAATAAGAAAAGGAGGGCTGGGATGTAGCACAGTGGTAGAGCGCTTGCCTAGCACACATGAGACACTGGGATGGATCCCCACTGCTACAAAATGTAAAGAAATAAGACATTATTTAAATTAAAATATAAGAAAGACACAAACTTCCTAGAAAACTGGCCAAGTATATGAAGAAATAATTCACAAAAAAGGAAATATAAATGATTAAGAAAAACAAATGAAAAAGTTCAAGTTACTAATTTTTAAAGGAAATATATTAAAAATACGGTGTTATTTTCTATTCAGTTGGCAAACATTTTAAAAAAATTATTATGTCTATAGTTGAGAAAAGTGCCAGGTGTAGTGGCTCAGGGCTATAATCCCAGTGCTCGGGAGAAGCTGAGACAGAATGATTGCCTTGAGTTCCAGGCCAGCCTGGACTACATAGTGAGTTCAAGGCAAGCCTGGCCTGAGTTACAAAGCAAGACCAGGTCTCCAAAACCAATTAAAAAAAAAATGGGGAAGGTTTAGGAAAACAGGCACTTTCTATCCTGCAGATAAAATCACTTATAAGTACATATCAAAAATATTTAAAGTTTTGTGCCTTTTGTCCTAGTAATTATTAACCTCATAGGAATTTACCATAAATAATCAAAGACATATACTAAGCTAAAGAGGGATTGGATCCAGGGCCTTCACACTGAGCTACATCCCCAGCCCTTTTATTTTACTTAAAAAAATTTTTTTTTGGTACCAGGGATCAAACTCAGGACCTTGCACTTGCAAGGCAGGCGCTGGAACCACTGAGCTAAATCCCTGTCCCCTACTTTTTAAAATTTTGAGACAAGTTCTTGCTGAGTTGCTGCTAAATTGCCCATGCTGGGCTAGAACTTGTGAACCACATGCCTGTTTTTTGTTTTATTAGAGTGTAGTCCAGGATGGTGATCCACCCTGCCTCAGCCTCTCAAGTGCCAGTATTACTGGAATAGGCAACAGTGCCCTGTTTCAAAGTTTCTACAAAGCGCACTTTTGTAGTCAGAGTACTCTTTCAAGAGTTTTTCCTTGAAAACAGCTAGAGAATTGGGACTATTCGAGTTGGAAGTGACCTTTAAGATTTGAAGTCAATGCACCATTCTGCTCACTGCACGATCATCAACACTTCAATTTATACTGTAATTAATATACTTCGGGTTACTCTTTTTTCTTTAAATGCGCATGAGAGATGAGTGGCTATTTTAAGTCTGGTCTCTTGCAGAGAATATGCTGGTCAAGCCTTTTCTAGAGTGACCGTTAGCCTGTTGGACACCAGGGAGGGTGCTGGAAGGCTTCCGACCTGCAGTTCCGAAGAACTGCTGGCCCAGGGCCTGGGTGACTTCACCCTGAAAGCCACTGCTGTCCTTGCTTTGTTTGTTTTTTGGTCTCTCTTCTATTAATATATGTTTCTGATGTATAATAATTACCTTCATTGTGAAAACTGGTAAAATACATGTGGAATCTTAATTATTTTCCACACACACATTTGCACAGAGGTTGCCTTCCATTCCTCAGGGGCTGCTCCCAGCCCAGGACCAAACACAGCTGGGATTCCTGGCCCTGTTACTCACTTTCTTCAGACACAGAACATCCAGACTTTGCTGCAGGGCTCCTCCGACCTTTGCTGAGCCTCCCTTAGACCACCTGAGGCCCTCTGCTTCCACCCGCCCTTTTCTTCCTTTGTCCTCCACTGTGGCTCAGACTCCCTGTCCCAGACCTATTTTCTCTCCCTCAAGCATTTCCCTAATAAAATCCTGGCACACTTAGTTCCATCTGGGAATTTGCTTTTCCTCAGAGAATCCAAGCAAATACAACTCCCTCAAAGTCTTTTTTTTCTTTCTTTCTTTCTTAAAGACAGGGTCTTACTATGTAGTTCAGGTTGGCCTTGAACTCAAGATGATCAACCTGCCTCCACTTCCCAAGTGCTGGGATTATAGGAATGCACCCCCACATCAGGCAATCGCAGCAGTCTTCAAATCTTAAACCTTAGGACCTCCCCTCCCTCTTTCATCTTCATCATTGTCTTTGAGTCCCAACTAGGGCAGAAGGAAAAGAAGGCTCAGGATGGGATTGAAGGACAGGTGTCACAGCATGGCTTCAGATTCCGTGATGTAAGACGCAAACCTGGCCACATTTCACCTGTTCAGATTCATGCTCCGTTTTCATTAAGGTGTACATCGTACTCCAACTTCTGGAATTTTGTGTAAATTTCTGCTAAACATGCATTCACAATCAAGACCAGTGCTGTCAAACAGAAATATAATACATATCACATATGTAACTAAATTTTTAGTAGCTTTTAGAAACTAAAAAGAAAAAGATAAAGTTACTCATAATAGTATATTACCCTGGGTGTGGTGGTGCACACCTGTAATCCCAGCACTCAGGAGGCAGAGACAAGAGGATCGCAGTGAGTTCGAGGCCAGCCTCGGTTACACAGTGACTTTAAGGCAAGACCCTGTCTCAAAAAACAACAACAAAAAAGTAGATTGCATTTGATCCAATAAATAAAAATGTCATGACTTCAACATGAAATGAATATAAAAAATATTAATGATGTATTTTTCTTCTTATTGTGTATGTCTTTGAAATCCAGTGTGTATTTTACACTTACAGCAAGCACTTCTTGATTTAGATTGTTATTGACATCTGCACAGATGAGTCCTATGTTGCTTTATCAAAGGAGGCCAGAACTGGGATTGAACCCAGGGCCTTTGTACTAAGCTACATCCCCAGCCCTTTTTATTTTTCAGAGGCAAATTTTCGGAGCCAAGTTCAGGCTGGCCTTCACTTCACTGTGTTGGCCAGGTTGGCCTCTAACTCAGAGATCCTTCCTGGCTCCGCCTCCCAGTGCTGGGATCAGACTGCCTCCCTCACTGCAGAAGACACCACCCACCAGTGCAATCAGCAGGCTCAGGTACTAGATATGTACCCCCTTCTATTGTCCCACACCATAAACACTAGCTCCTGTTCTGAGTATCCTCCAGGCAGCCCACCACTTCCTGTGGGTGGGGGATTCAACCTGATTCTGTAGTTCTGGGCTCTGAGTGAGCAGAGCTGTCACTTTCACTAGATGTAACTGACAAACCTTTGAAGACAGACAAAACACAGCACAATCTTCTGTGAAAAATGTTGGGAACAGGGTTCCCTTCACCACTGGGACTTACTGCTGCCACCCTCTCTTAGGTCTGGAAGAGCTCATACAGCCAGACAACAGAAGATTGGGGTTTAAACCCAGAGCTTTCTGATTCCAGGGCTTAAATTCTTCCCTCATGCTCACTGGGCAGATTGTGTTTCCCCACAGCCTTCAAGTTGTTTCAGATCCAACTGAACTTTGCTTGGACCCGGACATGGAATAGTAATCACAACAACAACTGACATGCACTGAGGCTTTCTACGTGCCAGGCGCAGTGCTAATGGTTTGACCTGACCCTTTTCCACTTGATGCTCTAAACATCTCTACGAGGAAGGTGCTATTATTAACAGATGAGGACATGGAAGCTCATGGAATTTAGGTCACTTACTCAGAGTCTCAATGCTAGTAATCCAGAGTTTCATTTCTTATCCCATGCCCTTCCTAAAAGGATTTGAGGTTGGTATTGTCAGCTGTGATAAATCGCAGAAGATACTTTTATAATAACTGATTCTAGTGGAAGGTGGGGATGAAAGAGAGGATTCTGGGAAGTCTCAAGTAAATCGTTCTGCTCTAGGAGCCAACATATCTAGATCAGTCTGGTGACAAAGTCTAATTTAAGTTAGGTTGTCAACTGCAAAGTACTTTTACTGGGTTGCCCAAGTTTAGAGTCATCAACCACTTCTCCCTCTCCCACACCCATCCAAGCAGTTAGAACTGATTCTCATCCAGTCCACTCCTCTACTTTTCACCCATGCTCCCTCCAGTCAGGTCCTTCTCATCTCTTGATGAATATTCAAGTAGTTTCCTAGCACTCCTTCCTCCCTCTACCCCCTTTAGTCCCACTGCCACAAGAATCCTGTTTCTCTTTACCTCCCAGGTAAGGGTAATTCTTTCCTATTCCTTCTCTGTTCCAGCTCAGACCCCATCATCTCTTGCCTGGAGATGTTGTGGGGATCTAACTTCTCCCCTGCCCCTTGACCTTCTCCATATACCAATTGGACAAGATCAATTTTCTGCTTAAAATTACTTACTGTCATTTTGTACAACAAAAGGCTGTATCAACAAAGTGGAAAGGCAACTCGTGGAATGGTAGAAAATATTTTCAAATCACATATCTGGTAAACAAGCAATATCCAGAATATATAAAGAACTCTTGCAGCTCAATAACAAAAACCCAAATAACCCAGTGTAAAAATAGGCAAAGGATTTAAATGGGCATTTCTCCAAAGAAGATATACAAATAACTATTAATACATAGGAAAACCTCAACATCACTAAGAATTAGGGAAATGCAAATCACAACCAGAGTGAGATAGCACTTTTCACTTCACATGCATTATGATGACTACTATTAGCCACCTTCCCCAATAAAAAATAACAAGTGTTGTCAAGGAAACAGAAAAGGAATATGGAACTATTATGCATTGCTTGTGGAATGTAAAATTGTACAACCACTGTGAAAAATAGCCCTCACAAAGTTAGATATGGAACTATTATATGATCTATCCATTCCAAGTCTGGATTACACCCCCAAAAATTAAAAGCCAAGACTCAAGCAGATACCTGTATATTAATGTTCACTATTCATAATAGCCAAAGGCCAAAGAAACTCTTAATATCTATCAACAGATGAATGCATTAATAAAATGTAGTATATATACAATGGGATAATACTCAGCCTTTAAAAAAAAACAGAATTTTTAGTGGGGCATGGTGGGGCATGCCTGTAATCCCAGCACTTGGGAGGCTGAGTCAGGAGGATAATAAATTCAAGTCTACCTGGGTACCTTAATGAGACCCTGTTTCAAAATTAAAATAAAATTCAGTTTAAAAAGAACAAAATTCTTATATGTATTATGAATGGATGAGCCTAACAACTATACTAAAGGAAAAGCTGGGCAATAAAGGACACAAATGTACAGAGTATGATAAAAATATAGTGAATATTTAAAAAGTATTACAGTAAAAGACACATTGCCATTAATCTCCCTCAAAATACACCCCCTTGTTCTGAACACACTTCTCCCATCTTGTCACATTCTGAAGCAGCTCTGGAAGTCTGCTCTTGTGAGTGTCTTTAGCTGTGCTGTCATGGCTGATTTGATGTCCTGAATCGATTCAAAACATTTACCTTTCATGGTCACTTTGACTTTAGCAAAGAGCTAAAGAGAACTTGAATAGTGACAGATCCAGTGGATGAAGACACATCATAATGTTTTTATTTGATAGAAATTTCCATAAATGTTTTGAATTGATTCAGGATATTGAGACAGCCAGGAGAAGATCCTTACAAAAGAGAACCAGGACCACTTCAGAAATTACAAGAATCATGGGATAAGTGTGTTTGAAGCAAGGGGGATATTGTGTTGGGGATTAATGGCAATATGTCTTTTACTGTAATAAATTTTTTTTTTTTGGTACCAGGGATCGAACTCAGGTGTTTGCACTTGTGGAGCAGGTGGTGGAACCACTGAGCTAAATTCCTGGCCCTACTGTAATAAATTTTTAAAAATGTAAACATTCACTGGATTTTTTAAATCACACCTCATATGCTTTCGTTCACATAAGGTACCTAGAATAAGCAAATTCATAGAGATAGAAAGCAGATAGTGCTACCAGGGTCTAGGGGAAAGTAATGGTTAACAAATAGAGTTTCTGTTTAAGTTGATGAAAAAGTCCTAGAAATGGATATGATTGTACAATATTATGAATGTACTTGGTACCACTGAACTGCACACTCAAAAAATATTAAAATGGTAAACTTTGTTATGCACAGTTTACAAAAAATTATTTACTGTCAACAAGATAAAATCAAGACTGCTTAGTAAAGTCAATAAGGCTTTTCATGACCTCATCTTCCAAACTTCCGAACGCTGGAATTACAAACATGCACCACCATACCCAGCTAAACATTTTTTATACATCACTCAGCCCCTGGAATTTTGTTATAGCAATAGAAAACAGAAAAATACAAAGATCCTCTTAGTTGCCATTATTTCTATATTCAAGAAGAAAAATATTGGAAAAAAGAGACTCAACTTCTTGAGAATGTGGGTTTTAAAAATTACAATTGTTAACACATTGATTGTACAAATTGATGGATTTCACTATGACATTTCCCAACATACATATATTATGCTTTTATTGTGTCCACCTTCCCTTTTAACCTCTCTTTCCGTTCTCTCTGTATTTTATTCACACCATATAATATGCCATTTCTATTTTAATTTGTATTAGCCAATCTTTACTTTCCAATAGAAATCATTATATCATCACTACTGTTTTAAGTAATACCTATCATCATCAAATGTTTACCTTCTACCAAAGTCATTCTTAAGCATAAACTTTCAGAAAAGTACAACATTGAACAAGCACACATCTTGAATACCTACTATACCAGATGTTGCCTTCTCTATACTACTGATGTCATCTATATTAATTTGCTAGGATTGCCTTACTAAAATACCACAAACAGAGGGACTTAAATGACAACAGTATGTTCCCTCCAAATTCTGGAGACTAGAAGGCCAGGATCAAGTCCTACAGATAGTGTTGGTTCTTTGATTGGGTAGGTGCTGTGAAGAAGGGTGTGTTCCATGCTTTTCCCCTGGCGACTGGTGGTTTGCGGAAAATCCTCCATGTTCCTTGGCTTGTAGAACGTCACTCTATCTCTGCCTTCATCTCACAGTGTTCCCCCATGTGCATGTTTGTTTCTCAATTTTCCCTTCTACAGTTTTTTAATTTTTAAAATGTGAGACAGCGTCTCACTAAATCACTAAATTGTCTGGGCTGGGCTTGAATTTATGATGTTCTTGCATCAGCTTCTCAGAGTGCTCATATTATAGCTGGGGATTTAGCTCAGTGGTTTTGTCGCCTGCTGCGCAAGCACAAGGGCCCAAGTTCGATCCCCGGTACAAAAAAAAAAAAAAAAAGAGTGCTTGTATTACAGGTGTCTGCCACCAGACCCAGCCCTAAATTTCCCTTTTTTATAACAACACCAATCCTATTAGAGTAGGGTGGCATATCCTACTTAATCATAAATAATTACAATTGTAATTATCCTATTTCCAAAGAAGGTCACATTCTCAGTACTGGTGATTACAACTTCAATAGATGAATTTGGAGGGGACCACAATTCAGGCCAAAGCATCCCTCATTTAACCTTCTCAACAGCCCTTTGAGAAATTTGTGATCCTCAGTTTACAAAAGATGAAACAGGCTCAGTGACGTTAAATAGCTCAAATTAGAATAATCTGTGAGTGACAATGTGGGACTTCAAAACGTGGTCTATCTGATTCCAAACCCCAAGCTCTTCTCATTACATAAGCAAAATATCTTTATTTATAGTCTCTGTCTTATTTCTTCTAAGCTTAGTAAATATCTGTCAACTGACTGAATCTAGGCCTTTTCACTATTACATTTCAAAATATTTACTGAGTGCCTGCTACTGTAAGTATTTCAGTCACTGAGCTTCAAAGATGACTTTAAACCATGAACCAGGCTTCAAGACAGTTAAAATGTGATGGAAGAGAGAGACAAGCAAGCAAGTTACTATTTCATAAGGAACATTAAGTAAGGATTTGGTAAAGGCTCAACACTGATGTGGAGGGATTAATATTAATCCTTGGTATTAGTTATTCAGCCAATAATGTCCTTTCCGTTCCCTTCCGTTCCCTTCCCTTCTGTTCCCTTCCCTTCCCTTCCCTTCCCTTCCCTTTCCTTCCCCTCCTCACCCCTCTTATTTTGTGTGTGTGTGTGTGTGTGTGTGTGTGTGTTACTGGGGATTGAACCCAAGGACTTCACACTGCACTACAACCTCAGCCCTTTTCTGTTTTCACAGACTGCTTCCCTGAGTCCCTAAATTGTCCAGGCTGGGGTGGAACTTGCAATCCTTCTGCCTCGTGCTTCCGGGGTGCTGGGATTATAAATGTGTGCCAAGCATGCCTGGCTCAGGTAATAATTTTCACATTCTCACACAGATGACCGCGGGCTTCAGGAAGCACATGTGATATGCATGTTTCCTTTGCTCTAGCAAGCTCTCCTCCTTCATGAAGCTACTGCAGATGTGCTGTCCACCCAGGGATTAATTTCTGAAGCAGAATTTCTCTAGAGAAGCCTCATCTTGCCATGACACTCCCTTCTCTCTGTTGAAATTATTCAGTCTCTCACTGGGTAATATCTGGTTCTTGAGACATTTACTCCTTGGATGAAGAAGCCTTTTTTTTCCCCTCCAAGACAAATGGTGAAATTTCCAGAAGAAAGTGGGAAGACATTTTCTTCTATGCCCAAGGCCACTCTGAGTGCTACAAACGGCCCTTCACTGGGTGAAAGCCACACGGAAGGTGAACCAAGCCAATCTTTTCCTTACTTCAGCTACGGGTCAGTCTGCTGGAAGAGACAGTTCCAATGAACGCACTTCTTCAAGGTGATGCCATATGTAGTCCATGACTTTGAAATTGTCCAATAAATGAGTTAGTGCAGAATTGATGTCAGTGCTTACTTTTCTCAAAAAGTGCACTCACACCCCGCCTCCCCACACATATACCTACCTCTCAATGAGCCAGAGACTTGTACTTGGAAATGATGGAATTCTTTAGCTTCAATAAAAGATCTTGAAGAATCAGATTACTGACATCCTGAAAATTCCAGAGACAATAAACATTAGATTCAGAGCAAGAGAAAAGAGAGAGGGCACTTAATTCTTTAAAAGGGAGCTACAATACTTTTCATTCTTTTGTTTTTAATTGGGGCAGGAAAAGGCTAGTATTTCAGTTTCTGTCTTAAAAAATAAAGCCACAAATATTTTTAAATTCTGCAATTCCTCATTGGCTTTCTATTTGCAAATAGAATTCACTCAAGAATTTACTTAACATTTGTTGAATGCCTATTGTGTGTGAAGCACTGGGCATATAGAGAAGCTTTTAAAGAGCTCAGACTGATGGCTTTAGTGATGACAATGTCAAGGGTAATAACAATAAAAATACCAGCAATAAACAATAAAAATACCACACCTGCATGGTAGGGCCTATCCTTCACTGTGTTAGTGTCTGGCATGGATGGGGCTGCAAAGTTAATAGCTCAATCAGGTCTTTAAGAATAAGAGGCAGATATAAAGTACTCAGCAGAATATTGTGGTGGAGAGGAGCCATGTCAATAAGGCTGAAAACTACAGAAGGAATGAGTGAAAAAACTTTCTCCCCACAGAAACACACCTGGTGCTAATAAGCATGAGCTTGAGGTCATCAGGCACAAAACTATCATCCATGATTCATACCTGGTTATGTGGCTAGCAATGCCTTTAGACATTGAAGCTCCAGTGCTCACTCCTGACTCTGGGACTTACACCAATACCCTACCCTGATTCTCAGGCCTTTAGCAGTGGACTTGGAGTTATATCACCAGCTTTCCAGGGTCTCCAGTTTGTAGATGGCAGACTGGGGGACTTCTTGGCTCCTATAATTGTGTGAACCAATTCCTGTAACATCTATATGCAGCCTATTAAATCTATTTCTTGGAAAACACTGACTAATACATTATCTTTCTATCATGCTATGGTGTGTTTTGGCTCCAGATATGTTCCACCATTGTTGCAAGACAGGAAATCTAGGCATCATGTCCTCATAAAACTATATCCAGTGATCTAAGAAGAAACATTTTTGATCTAGGAATAGAGCTTAGAGGTAGAGAAATTTTCCTAGCATGCATGAGACCCTGGGTTCAATTCCCAGCACTACCAAAAATTTTTATTTTTGCATTCCATTTGAACAGCAAAGAGAACTTTCCAGAAGCCACCCTGCAAACTTCCTCTGAGGTCTCATTGTCTAGAATTGTGGGTTATATGCCTATTTCAAAACCAATCATAGACAAAGGAAATAGAATTACTGCAATTTGTCTAGCCATCAAGATTCAACCCCTGAGCCTGGAGGGGAAGTCAGCCTTTCCTGAAGAATATAGCTGTTTGATTCTTGAACAAAATGGGAATGTTGTAACAGTTAAGATGGGGCAGTAGTTGGTGGGAGTATGGGATGGGCACAAGAGAGATAAGCAGGGGGTCTACACACCAGTCACAAAGCAGAAGAGTCTCCAGGCAAGGAGAGATTCCAGTTAAAGGCTCCTTCTCTGATGATCACAAGGCTTGACCTTGCTTCACAGATGAGCTTCTCTTACAGGAATGAGTTTTGCTGATCTTTAGGATAGCTGCTAAGGACACACTGTGCTGTATATTCTGCTGGTTCATATTACACCACCTTGACCTGAAGCCAAATTATGCATAAGAGTTCTAAATTGGTTTATGGCTAGAGCAGGCTAGCTGATGTCATTTGTCAAATGTGGCACTCTAGAATTATCTTACCAGTATAAAACCATGCGAAGGTTTTTCCAACGAATACTTAGAAGAAAAATATGTTTTTGAAACAAGAACGAACATGCTACAACTTACCCCATGTGGAATAATGGAGTCATAGACCCAGCCCAACCTGGGAATGGTGAGGGAAGAGAGGCAGTGGTGAAGTGAAGATATCCTGCAGGTATAAGCTCAGAATTTGGAAAAGGAAATGTGGGCGGTGCTGCCCCGCTTGGGCCTTCCTTGTGAAGCTGAAATGGAGAAGTTTTCATTTTCTATGCAAATTACTGAGAAGTAGATAACTCAGTATAATTTAAAATCCTGTGTCCAACATAGTGTTTTATGTGTAGTATTGAACACCATCTCCTGATTAAGTGGTTGTGGTGAGATTTCTTGAAGAAGTTATCAAAACAAGAAGACTGAAATTATTGCACCCCTTTGGCAATATCATTAGCCTTAAATCTTTCTTTGCAGATATGAAAGCAATCTAGAGTTGCCCTAGCCACAAGGGCTGCACATTGAATCACCTGCAGGACTTTCAACAGCATTGATGCGTTGGTCCCACTCCCAGGGTTTTTGATTTGGTATAGGGTAAAGCTTGGGTAGTGACATGCTTTAGAGCTTATCAGGTGATTCAAATATGCAGCCCAGGCTGACCAACTGTATCAAAATCACACCAATGGCATCTTACAACATAGATTGTTGGGTGCAAATTTAAAATTTCTCATTCAGTAGGTCAAGATGTGGCCTTAGAACCTACTTTTTTTTGAGACAGTGTCTGGCTATGTAGTTTAGGCTGACCTTGAACTCACTATGTAAACCAGGCTGGCTTCGAACTCATGGCAATCCTCCTGCCTCAGTCTCCCGAGTGCTGCCATTACTGGCAAGTGTCATCATGCCTGGCAAGAATCTACATTAAAAAAAAAAAAAGAATCTACATTTTAATGAATTTCCAAAAGCTGTTGCTGCTGGTGGTTAGGAGACCACACTTTGGTAGCCAGTGAATGCTGGCTGTACAGCAGAATTTAGCAAACTATAGGTTATGGGTCTAATCTGATAGGAGCCCTGGTTTTTTTATAGTCCATAAACTAAGGATAGTTTTACATTTTTAAAGGATTTTAAAGAAAGAAAAACAAAATAGCAACAAAAGCAGAGACTGGGGCCTTGGAAAGCCAAAAATATCTAATATCTGGCCTTTTACAAAAAGTATTTGTAGATTCCTGCTCTATAGGATTGTGGAGTCGGCTGGGAAAAAAAGTAAGGATCCTAAAGGACAAGTGAAAAAGTTTGGTGGGAAAATTTGTTTTTGTAGGCATACGGAAAATGCTGAATATAGCTGAGAGATTGTTTCTCCTCCTACAATGTGCCATGGGAGTGGCATAATTTCATTTAATCCTGACAATGATACAGTTATTTTCATTCCCTTTTAATAGATTAGGATATTGAGACTCAAGAGATATTAATTTACTAGTGTGTAAAGCTAGTAACATGATAAAACTCTCACTCAAAGTTTTCTACCAGGCACATTATGCCCCAGAAAAAGCTTAGAATTCTGTTTCAAAGTAGTTGGAATTCCTACAGTGAATCTAAATATAAAATAATCATTTAAAAACATCATTGCCTTCCCAGTGATTCAGTGCAGTTTGTTTTTGATGGATTGCATTTCATGCACTGTGTTAGGCACTTGAGCTACAAAAACATGGGAAATATTATCCCGGTTCTCAAGGAATGTAAAGTCCAGCAAGCGGAACAGACATGGGAAGAGGCCTGTTCAAAACCCAGTGGGGGCTCAGGAAGGGATTGGTGGGGCAACCATTTACAGAGGACAGAGTCCTTTAAGCTGGTTCTCCAGTTGGATGGGATCAAGGAGATTTCCTAGCCAAGTAAGTAGCACTGATACTCTAGTATAGGTAAATTCCAGATGGAAGGATTTTAGCAGCTTGATAGTTTCCCAGGATTCCTGCAGAGCTCAATTTTGCCTTGGCCTCTGGCAATACAAACAAGAAACAATCAGGCAGCCAACAGAGAAAAGGCCCCTGACCAGTCAGTGACCACAGCATTAAGTGTGTGACAGTAAATGTTGGTCCAATTTCAGTGAAACAAGAAACTTGCAGTTCAACTTCATGGTTTTATGCAGTCATTTCCAAGCAAAGTTATTAAACGAAATCCTTATTTGAGTTAATGCTTGGGCTGTTGATGGACAAGGAGAGTTGTAATAGAACATGTGAGAGTGATACAAGGCTTGGATTTCATACAGCCACTTTTGGGCAGAATATTCTGAAACCACTTACTTTATATGTGTGTGATTTGCCATGCTGAGTTGAGGAAGCAGGCAGGATTCTCCATCGTTTATTGATCCTAGTTTAAGAGATTGATTTCTTTTATTTGAATTCATTTTCAAGCCTCAAGATTCAGATGAAACTCCAGGCAAGTAATACTTTGGATTGCTCAACACTGTGTTCTGAGGCTACACAGGTGAGCAAAGCAGAGACTTGTGCAAAAGGAATTCATGGGGGGTGGGGGACATTGAACAGAGTATTGCAGGAACTGCAATAAATGCTGAGTTCAAGTCAGGACAATCTGGGAACTCAAAAGAAGCCCTCCCAACCCTCCAGGAGGTTTACAAAGAATGTTTAGAGGGGACTGTACTGAACAGATTTTCTTTCTAAAGTCTGATGGTTGCACCTTTGACTCTTCTTTGTGACAGGTTGTTTTATTTTTGTTTTGGTGCTGAGGATTGAACCCAGAGCCTTCGTGTTTAGTACCAGTGCTCTGCCACTGAGCTATACCCCCAGACCCAGGGTTTTTTGTTTGTTTTTCTTACTACAAACCACGTATCTGACCAATCAGGTTTGATGTGGCTGTTAGTAATTTAGGTACAGTCTTAAAGGGATTATATCATCCATCCCTGAAGTGAACCTGCCCCCAGAGGAGGTGAATTGAGAACAGTTTTAAGGGCATGACATAATCCCTGACCATGGAGCTCAGGGAATGTACTGAACATAACTTACCCAGAAAAAACTGAATGTTTGTATGGAAACATTCTAGAACCTGGTATTTAGATCAGGTGCTCTATTTCTTTTTAAATTTAATATGCTATTTTTTAAAGTTAGGGAAATATATGAATGTTGTAGAAAATTTGGTAAATAAGGAAAAAGTACAAAGAAGGAAAGATTCAATCATATTATCACAACCCAGAATTTATTTATTTATTCATTAGTTTGTTTGAGCAGAGTCTTAAGTAGCCCAGGCTGGCATTGAATCATGATCCTCCTGCCTTAGCTTCCCAAGTGCTGGGATTACAGGTGTGTACAACAACATCTGATTCAGAATTAATATTTTAATATCTTAATATGTTTCCTCATAACTTTTCAATGTATATATAGACATACAGGTTCTAGGCAACAAAAATCATACTGCACAGATAACTATAACATTTATCATGTGAATTTTCTCAAGACTTTATAGTTTCATCAAAAAAATTCTACATGTGATTTAATTATTTTAAATATTCCTTTTCTTTTCAGGCATCTATATTTTTTCCAGTTTTTGGCCATCATGAGTAACAGAATGAAAAAAATGTGATAAATACAACTTTGCCCTTATTAAACTGAAAGTTTAAAGGTTTTTGGCACATCATCAAAATGCTTTCCAGAAAATCTATACTTTTGCCAGTTTTAAGTATTATTTCTTAAATCCATACTAAAGTGATAGATCAAACTGAGTATCTCATTTTAGTTTCAATTTCTGTACTACTATTAAAGTTGATCATTTGAAGTGTTTCTAATGGCTATTTTTATCTTTTCTTCTTAAAATTGTCATTGCTCTTTGCCAAACTTTCTATTGAAGAATTAATTTTCTTATTGATTATAGGGGTACTTTATAAGTGAAGGCTATTAAACCTTTGCATAGTAACAAAATTATGTTATTACTTTTTGTTTACCTTTAGATTTTTTTGTGTGCAGGAGAATTTAACTTTTATGCAATAAAAATCTAAAAAAATTTTTTTTAAATTAAATTCTTTTATTGGTACATTGTAGGTATACAACACAATTACATTTCTCTTTGGGAATTGTACCTTTACATAATGCATCTTGGTTCTTATTTTTTCCCCATTCCTAGCCCTCCCTTCACCCCCTCCACCCTTCCCTATTTACAAAGACTTTATTTCCATTTTTTCCATTTCTCAGCACTTTTCCTTTCCCTTCTTTCCTTTCCCCTGCCCCTCCTACTACCCCTACCCCTTTGAACTTGTTCTTCCTATTTTACATTATCGATTATTCATTCTAATCATTGGCACATTTTAGGTATACAACATAATGACATTCATCATTGGAAATTTGCACCTTTACATAGTCTCTCTTGGTTCTTATTTTTCACCCTTGCCCAGCCCTGCCTTCAACCCCTCCATTCCTTCTTATTTACAAGGATTTTGTTCCTTTTTTTCCATTTTCTCATATTAATCCCATTCCCTTCTATCCTTTCCCCTAGCCCTCCCACTTTCTTCCCCTTTGCCCATTTTCTTCCTATTTCACATTACCTATTATACATTTAGTCCTTATTTACACTTTCAGTTTCTCACACCAGAGAAACTATTCGGTATTTATACATGTGTGTGCTATTTATTTCACTTAAGAGTATCGCCTCAATGTGCATCCACTTAGGTATAAATGTCTCTAATTTCTCATTTTTTATGGCTGAGTAGTACTCCATTTTATAAAAAAACCAAATTTTCTTGATCCAGTTGATGGGCATTTGGGCTGTTTCCAAGTTTTAGCTATTACAAAGTGTGCTGCTATGAACATAGGTGCACATATGTCACTGTGGTATGATTCTTTAAAATTTTTTTCTTAATGGCTTTATGGCTTTTTTTTCTTTGTGGTACTGTAGATTGAAAATAGGGCTTTCACACTGAGCTCTATTCCCAACCCCTTTTTATGTTTTATTTTAAGACAGGGTTTTGCTAAATTGCCCAGACTGGGCTTGAACTTTTGATCTTTTTGCTTTAGCTTCCTGGAGTGTTAAGATTACAAGCATGTGCCACCACACCCTTCTCCTTAGTGATTTTATATTTAGAGTCCTTTCTCAAATGTAAGACAAAAATTTATAAACTTTATTTTACTTTTAACAAAGTATTATTACATTTTCTACAATTATCTCAAATCTTTCTGGGATTTATTTTGGTATGGTGTGAGGTAAGAATCACACACATAATTGAGAGAAGTTTCTTTCTTTTTTCTTTTTTTAAATTAAGTTTATTGGTACATTTTAGGTATACAATACAGTTACATTCATCATTGGGATCTTGTACCTTTCCATGATATATTTTGGTTCTTATTTTTCCCCATTCCCCTGCCCTCCCTTCACTTCCTTCACCCTTCCCTATTTACAAAGACTTTGTTTGAGAGAAGTTGCTTAACTAAGGTAATATTCCAGAACCAGAAAGTGTCTTTCATTATTTTTTAAGTGAAACTCAGCGAGAATAAAAAAATCACAATCAATAGGGCCAAACATAATCTCAAGCAGCCTTTCATTTACTTGAGGTCACCGAGATGAGGCTAAAATATATGTTCATTTGCATTTGACTGTATTGAGTCCATGAGATAAAACTAAGCATACCATACCAATCTGAAAAGGTAAATTCATCATTATTACAATACAAACTATTAGACATTCTCTTTCAGACTCTGGAATATATAGGAGAAAATGATACAAAAGTATCCTTGATAATCATTTACCCGATGCATATGTATTGAGAGCCTATATGTACAGACACATTCCAGGTTGTGAAATGACTACAAGTACTATTTTTATGCTCAGGACACAGCATGGCATGTCTTACATTATGGAATAGAGAAATATTGTCAATTTAATAGGTTTCATATGCTTGAAAAAGCAATTCATCTAAAATGTAACTTGGAAATGCCTTAATATAGGACATAGCCATTATGAGAGAATGCAAAGTGACAGAAATTGCTGGCATACTGGAAAAACTACTTAAAAGAGGGAGAAGAGCAAAATATTGCCAGAGCTCACCCAAGGGTAATGCTATGTTTTGATATTATAGTCATCAGATATTTTATACTATGTAGGGGGCTGGGGATAATATCCCAAATTTAAAAACATCCTATAAAACTATCAAATTTCCTTTGGGATTACCTACCCATGCTTCTTGGTAGACCAGTTTTCTAGGATCAAATTAGAATACATTATCTTGTCTGTTTCTGGAACTACCTTCATTGAATTATGTCTGAGGTCTGTGCTTTTGGCATTTACTGAAGGATAGTACAAGCAATCACCTTATTAAGTCCATTGTGGCATTTGTCATAGAAATATAGACATTGTCTAATGCATAATTTGCTGTACCTCCTGTGATATTCCATCTAAAAGCTTTTTCTGGCTGAATGTGTGGCTTAGCGGTAGAGTGTGTGCTTAGTGTGCATAAGGGAGTATACTTCCCAGCAGTCTCCAATGATTAATTGCAGTAATTAAAAACTTCTTTTTCCTTCCCATCTACTTTTCTTTTCTTCCTCCCTCCCTCCTTTTTCTTTCTTTTTTAAAAATCTGATGGCAACAAACAATATTTTTTTTTAACAAACAATATTAAGTTCTAATGACATTAACTACATAACTAACAGGCCCCTCCTGATTGTAATCTTCTACTTTTTAATTCTTTATCTAATTTATAATTCTTTATATCTAACTTATTTTCACTCATGATATTTCATTTCCTAATTGTACTTTGTTTGGAATTGGGCAATTGCTCTAATTCCATTCCTTCCATTATTTCAATAAATTATTCCTTCATAGTTACCTTGATATCAGGAAGAATAGCATGCCAGGAAAAATTCAGCCTAATATGCCATCATGGTCCATGGCAATGGATGCTTGAACTGCTGTGCATGGAGGAAAGAGTCCCAGCTCAGTGATAAATGCCTGCCCTCAGTTTGGGAGAAGTTATCAGCACTTCCACCAGAGGTCTGACACACTGTTTTAAACAAAATACATGAATATTCTAATAAGAAAACCATAAACATGTTAATCAATTTCCTTTTCACTTGTAAACTAGTGATTTATGAGTTTCATTAGTTCACATCCATTCCCAAAGCATGAATATACCTATGCAAAATTTTTAAAAATTAAGTTTTAGCTGGGTGCAATGGCACATGCCTGTGATCTCAGCTTTCTCAGAGGCTGAAACAGGAGGATCACAAGTTCATGGTCAGCCTGGGAAATTTAGTAAGATCCTGCCTCAAAATAAAGTCAAAAAAGTTGTGGGATGTAGCTCACTGTGAAGCCCTGGTTCAATCCCTAGTAGCACACACACAAAAAAGGAGTTTTTAGACTTCACATAGGAATTGGATTTTTTTTCACAAATCTTCCTAGAATAGGCCTCATGAGCAAGTAAAACAGATTTCTTAAAAGAGAAGATTTCAGAAATCTGGTCACTAAATATCACTTTCATTGTGTATTGAAAATACAAAAATGTGCAATTAATTTCTCCAGATTCTAAAAGCTGCATCTTTTCCTTTAATAAAGAAGTCTTCTAAAGTGTTAATATTTTAGTTTTTCCTGGCTATGTGTCTATTAAAGAGGAGACTGGACAATGAAGCTGGGGGACAGGATGAGGATATGAACAGTCCTAAGTGGGGACAGCAGAGCTAGAATTTGCTTATCCACAGTCTTGCCTGGGTGAGTCCCACAGTTCACATGAGATAAGCAGTGAGTAAGCTCATAGCTGCATCACTGTTGGCTGTAAATGATGGCATGCAGCACTTCTCCAACAAAGAATTTGAAAGGAATATTCAGGCAACCACTAATGACACAAATAAAACATTCAGATGCAGATGAGGAAGACTTAATTTTTACCAAAACTCTCAAATCCAGCAGACATGCTTCTGGGAGCTTCTTTTTAAAATTGACATCCTAGAAGAAATGGGCACTCCCTATTCATTCATCCACTGTGTTTTCTAAGCATATAGGTACATAGTATATGAATGAATGTTTCTCCTGTGCTTATAGGATCTGACATGGTGCAATGCCATTCAGAATGCAAAAGGAATAGAAGACAGTTCCTGCCTCTGAGGAGGTTACTTCTGGACCAAGAGATGACAGATAAGTACATAAAACAACTGGTGAATAATAACAGGCTGGATAAAATCAAGCATGTGGGTGTTCAGTTCAGACTGCAAGCACTAAAGAAATTCAGAGACAAGAAAGCTCATAAAAGGAGAGAAATCAAAGAGCAGTCACTTTGAAAGGGATTGCAAAGGCCCCTTTTCCTATCTCAGGTGTCAGCAGCAGACTCTGTGGCTGTTATGTCCTGGGAAAGACAGAACAGACTGTGATATTCCACACCTGTCCTGGATGAGCCAGCATCCTACCGCAAGAACATCCAATTAGCCACCTACAGAAGGAAATTAACCAAGAGCTCTTAAAAGATCTAAAATTGTCTATATTTGAAAAAATAAATAATTCCTATTCCTCTTGTTGTATAAGTTCTTTGTGCTATATCATAAAATTTACTATTCTGGTCATGATTTTTCTGGAGAAAGTATCAAGCATAAGAATATGGGTATGAGTGTAGCAGAAACAAATTTCAATCCATAAAGTCATGCTCATTTTCATTCAAATTTTGGAAACCACTGATAAAATTCCATAAGTTAATATGTAGTGTCTACTTGAACGTTCAGATCAGTTGTTTAGAAGAATGTCCCTGTACTTGAATTTTATCAAGTATTTCTGCATAGTCATTTTATATTTTCTAATTCAATTTATATTTGATGCCCATATCAAGCTAGTTGCTTGAGCAGTTGTTTCAGATCCATGCTTGAAGGGTTTGTTTTGAGGCATTGTACACTGCCCATATTTCCTAAGCATCACTGAAATAAAATTTCTAAATTTTTGTCTTTAACAATATCTCTAAGAGCTTATGAAAGATGCTAACAACATAGCTTTCTTTCAGATGTGCCCTCTTGATTTTCCCTGAATTATGGCTGAATTCTGGAAACTTCCAAGGTACTAAGTTGTCAGGTGAGTCCTTGGATATTAGTTCACAGAAGCCACTTTGAAGATGGTTTACCTGGCCGGTTCTGGACCGCCCGCTTTACCACTGGGACACCTGGAGAGCAGGAACTCTGGCTGCCTCAGCTTTGCTGTCTTCTCAGGGCCCACAGAGGGCAGAGCCTTTCTCTGTATAAATCACTGACATGAGTATGTAGTCATAAATTATCCCATTGTCCCCTCCTTCTAGTCTGAGAACAAAGAAGTCTTCTATTTGCCTAAATCTGTATGTAGACTGGTGATCCTCAAAGTTTGGCTCCTGGACTGGCAGCGGCGGCAGCGGCGGCAGCGGCGGCAGCATCCGGGAACTTGTTAGAAATTCAAGTCGCAGCCTCCCATCCCTACTGAATCTTATATTCTTAGGATAGGATTTAGTGATTTTTTAAAATAAGCTCTCTCAAAATAAATAAATAAATAAATAAATAAATAAATAAATAAATAAATAAAACTCTCTCAGTGATTCTGATGTAAGATAAAATTTGAGACCTACTAATCTATGCCTTGAAATTTTTTTCTTTCCCCAGTGAATTGTTCTCAAATTTTTAACAGAGTTACCATAAATTGTTGGACCCCACTCACAAAATTTCTGACCCAACAGGTCAGGGGAAAGGCCTGAGAAGTTGCATTTCTAAGTTTCTCAGGTGATGATGCTGATTCTGCTGTTGTGGAAACTATATTTCAGAACACCATTGTCTCAGAGGTCACTATCATAGCTGTCACTTCTCTTCTTTCTGTGTCTTCCAATATGATCCACTTGATTCTCACTGCTAATTTAATAACATATTTTCTGGAAATGTGCTTATATAGAGATACTTCCATCTCAGAGCTAACCACTACCCGTTTGACATGGACATATACTGATGTTTCTGAAAGCCAAGACCTGATGCTAGGCCAGCAGCTCTTACGCTTGTCACCCCTGGTTCATATTCCAATTCCAGGGCTACTGTAGTTGGTCCCTCTCTAGGAGAACAGCTCACAAGATTCACAAGAAGAAAAAGGTCCACTGTTAACTTTATAAGTTATGTTTTATAAATAGCAGGCCAGAGGTCCACTGGCTTCTTTCTGCCTAGCATCTAAGGAGCAGACACTGAGCAAAATATGGCCTGTGGGGATATAAAGAGCAGTCAGAAGGAGAGGGTGGGTAGGAAGGCGGAGCAAATGAGTGAGGAAATGCTTTACAGTCAAATATTATTTCCTTGAGGTGAAGATTTTTTTTCATGCTTTGGGAAAAAGAGAGAATCTCATGACTTCTTCAAGTTTAAGTCTTGGTGCTAATATCTCCAGACCAGTGGAGCATTAAAAAGTAGCTACCACCTCTTGTTCATGCTTAGTTGAATTTAAATTCTTTTTTTTTCCCTGCAGCATTAAGTCTCCCAAAGCCCTTGATCTCATTTATTTTTGTTCACTACCTAACTTCCTGAAGACACACATAATATATATGTATATATAGTTAATTAATATATAAATTAATATATATAGTTAAATAAATGAATATGACAATATAGGTTTCCAGAACAATTATTTTAAGTCTATAGGACACAGCCACACTCTTAGCTAAGTAAGGAGCCACTCCAGAAAGGAGCTTATCTTATGTTGCTTTTTTAAAAAATAAAATTCTCCTTTATTAAGTGGCCCATATGGCTCTATGTTACCAAAGAACATGCTGAATATTAGTTACCATGATTTTTTAGATAGTTCAGCATCATTGATTAATGCTTCCAAGCATTGCTATTATTAGGATGGTCCTGAGGGTTCTCAGACCATGCACAGAACTATCTCACTGAAGGCAAGTGGGGAGACTTGGCTGCTGAAACAGCATTCCAGGACCCATGACAGTGATAGGTGTGAATTTTGTTCTTTACACGGTGTCTCTCTGTAGAATGGGATTACCTGTGTCCTTCACATATTTGCTATACATTTCTTTCTGTTTGGTTGTTGTTGTTGTTGTTCTCCAGCACTAATCACAGCCTCTTGTTTTTCATAAGCCTGAGTAAATATTTATTGACTTGAGTTAAATTTAAATAGAGATTTCCAGTTAATGATTGGAAAGAAGCCTTTTCTGCTCCACTCTTACCTATGAAACCAACAACAACAAAATAACACAGAAAATAAAATAAAATAAGGAAGGAAGAATGCAGAATAAAATAATCTGTAAAGAGTACTATGTGGTCCAAACATACTTTCTTCTTAATTTTATTGGATTGTTTGCAGCTGTAATGTATTGTTTTGCAATTTTGTAATGTAATTATATTGTAGTGTTTGCAACTAAAATGTATCTTTATGGATATATATATATATATGTGAGATTTATTTTTGTAAATATTTTATTGCCATAAGAAAATTGTATATTTTATCTTACAAGTTTATAAAATTATCCTAAATATCTCAATAACTTGGATTTTGGGGGGGGGGGTTGTATCAGGGATCGAACTCGGGACCTTGCATTTGTGAGGCAGGTGGCAGAACCACTGAGCTAAATCCCCGGCCCAATAACTTGGATTTTTGATGTACTATTCAATTTTTCCTTCTGTTTTGTTTGTTTGTTTGTTTGTTTTAGTACCATAGTCCCTGATTCTAAAAGAAGCCTCATGATGTCTCACACTTTGGTTGCATTTTATTTATTTATTTATTTATCCAGTACTGGGGATTGAACCCAAGGCTTTTGCACTGAGCTACATCCCAGCTCTTTTTATTTTTTATTTTGAAACAGAGCCTTACTAAGTTGCTAAGTTGCCTGGGCTGGCTCAAACTTGTCATCTTCCTGCCTTAGCCTCCTATGGTGCTGGGATTAGAGGCATGCACCACCACACCCAGCTTGGTTGCATTTTAAATAAATTCTAATATATTTACTTTATTTATTTAACTCTTATGTGTTTTGGTATAAAAAAAAGGCCTGTGATTATTGTAACTTCTTCATAAATATTGACCATAAATTTTTATTAACATATTAAGCTCATCTGTATCCTGTTTAGAGCTTTTAACCTGATTTCTCTCCATGCCCAATTTTAATATTATCATTCTTCTTTTGCTTTTGTTTATTTGTATTTGTCTTATAACTTTTTACTAATGTCTATTTCCAGCCTCTTCAAATCACTTTGTTTGAAATGTTGTTACTATGTGTGGGATGCTCCTACAGTTTTAAGTTATCCCATTGTGACAGTCACTGTCTCCTTTTATAAATGTTTCTATTGGAGTATATTATACACTTAGAAAAGCACACAAAGCATAAATGTACATATAGTTCTTGGAATTTTACATGTCTCTGTAACTACCCAAGTCAAGCTATAGAACATTACCAGTATCCCATACTCCAAGAGGGAGTATCCCTCCCTCATTCCTTTATGGTCCCTGCTCCTCAAAAGTTAAACATTATTCCGATTTCTCTGACCATAGTTTAATTTTACCTCTTTTGAATTTTATATAAATGAAAATACACTAGAATTCTTATAGTATATCTTCTGTTGTGTTTGTTTTCTTCGGCTTTATAATATGCTTGCACATTTTATCTACATTTTAGCACGTGGTAGTGATGGGAAGAAATCACAGGAGAGTTTTAAGGGGTGAATGTTCATGAGTGTTCACTGTTTAAAGATCATCATGGCTACTGTGTGATGGGTAAGATTAGATAGCTGTGGCAGAGAGACTAATCAGGAGCTTCTTGCATGAGCTCACATGGGAGATGGAAGCGGCCCAACTTAGGTAGACAAAGGTGGAGAGAAGTGGACAGATTCAGGTTCTGTTTTGTAGAGAAACCTGACAAGAGCTGCAGCAAGGAGAGCAGGAAAGGTGACATTCAAGATTTTCGTCTCCATCAATTGCATGACTGAGATTGGGAAGATGGGGAGGGAAGGAGCAAAATAAAACCTTCAGAGGCCCGGGGACTTAGCTCAGTGGTGCTGCCGCCTGCCTCCCAAGCACAAGGTCCTGAGTTCCACCCCCAGTACCCATCCCCCCCCAAACCCCTTCAGATTTGAGTTATTTAGCAGGGCATGTTTCACATGCCTGTTAGACATGCAAGTGGAGATATCGATAAGGCAGGTGGATATATGATCTGAAGATACACATTCAGGAATTGAATTTAATATATGCAGGGTTAAATATCTGGCTTCAACATTCAGTGTTTATATTACCCTGGCCAAGACACATAACTTCTTGGTCTTTATTTCTCTGTGTAGTAGTAATATTGTCTCTTTCCTAGGGCTGTTATAAATATTAAATCAGAAAATGAATTTGAAGAACTTGACACAGATCCTAGCACATAATAAGTGTTTAATAAAGGCCCCTGTGCCTGGAGAATAGTGACAACATAAAGTAAAGGAGGTCGGCAGTGGGAAAATCATGCCAGAATTTTTAGGTCATGGTAAATAGCGTATAATACGTGGCCATTAGGGCCTTTAGTGTGGGAAGAGCCTGATCTGGCATTTCTAATAGTATTGACTGATCATTTAAGAATTTGTATTTGACCTTGCATTTTCAGGCTGTAGATAAGCAAATTATCAAAACATCAACTAACCAAACAAATAAAAACTTTTTGATTCTATGAGAATATAATTAGAAATTGTAACCAGTGGGAGTCTTGTTATCAAAAAGGCGTTAGGATGGTCTCAAAAATTCTTGAATCTGCAGTATTGTCAGGAGCTTCTCTGCTAGCTTGTGCATAGTTCTGTTTTGTACAGTGACTCTGCTCTTGAATAGTAAGCAATTGGAGCCTCAGAGACAGGTGGCATTTTGAAGCTAAGCAGAGTTCCAGAGCCAGAAAATGAGGCATCAGTACTTTATATGAACACAGATGCATTAGCACAGATGCTGAAGTCAGACATTACCCAACATCTCAGAAAATATCATCATTCTGATGCATCCAATAGGTTACCTTTATCCAGTAGTGATTTATTGCTTCAGAAGAGGTTGGCTTTCACAAAAGAACAATTTTCTAATATCTAGTTTTTACACATAACCTTGAGGTTGTTTAATTTTTGGATTAGCTTTGCTGTGGTTCACTTTTACCTTACCTTAAAGGGGTGAGTAACCATCCTCATCCAAGAGGCAGTAGCCTGAGCTGAGGGTGCCGGTGGTTCTGAACTGACATTTGTCTTTTTTTATATGCTTGATGTAACAAGTGAAGATGGGCCTCCATAATTCTTTTAGCTACTCGTCTTTTATTAAGCCCAGGAGTAGAATAATTATAGCACAGGTTTCACATCATGTGTTAGTTACTTTTCTTTTGTTGCTTAGACAAAATACCTGGCACCCAAAGTTAAAAAGGAAGGGGTTTATTTGACTTACAGTTCATAGAGGTTTCAGTCCAAAATTGCCTGGCTCCAAGGCAGGGATGACAAACAGTGCACACTGTAGCAAAGGTAACAAAAGAGCCTTACCAGTGTCTTCCTGCCCCTTTTATCTTATTCAGACTACTTAGGGCGGGTAGCACTCACACCCTTAATCCCAGTGACTTCAGGCCTCACCCTTCCAGGAGTCAATCACACACACTAGATTCATCCACCTCTGGAAAAGCGTGAGGCTTTGAGGGGACATCTAAAGACAAGCCAAAACACTTCAAGACTAGGAGAGAAAGGTTGCCAGGAAGCACTGAAAAATATAAGAAGCAACAAAAATGGGAATGTCTTTTAATTGTTTTTCAAGTTAGTGACTACCACTCAACAAAGAGCCCTGAAACTTAGTCTTTTAAAATGAAATAACCTTTAATTATTCTTATGACTCTGTGGGTCAGGCCTGGCTCAGCTGGCTAATTTGACCCTCCCATGTGGTGGTGCTGGGGGTCCCTGAGGAGGACTCCTTCAGTGAGTGATTTCTTGGGTCTGGAGGTCTAATTTTCCCTCACTTACCTGGTTTCTTTTGGGGAATCAGAAAGCTGGGCTCATCTGGGCCCCTCTCCTACTCTAGGAAGTTTCAGTCTTCTCCATGTGATCTCTCAAGCAGGATAGGTAGACTCATTATAAGCTATCTCAGGGCTTTGAGAGACCACTTCCTTCAATGCCAGGCCTAGGACTGAAGGAGTACTATTTCTGCTTTACTCTCTTGCTCAAAGTGGTCATAGAACAGCAAGATTCACATTAAGGACACAGTCTCCACCTCCTGAGAAGAGGGTAAAAGAATTTTAACCACACAACCGTGGACAATAATTTAGCTTGTTACAGTGTCTAACTAGACCCTATAGGTGGCATTATCTTCTGATGACAGCACAGGTGGTAGAGTTGGACTGCCTGGTTTCAAATCCAAGCCTTACAATTTTAGCTGTGGAGTTTTGGAAACATTTAAAAAACCAATTTTATTGAGGTATACTGTTAGGGTTTGGATTGAAAATGTCCCCCACAGGCCTCGTATGCTCATAGGTGGGGGTTTTAGAAGATAATCAAAGGGGATATGGCTGAGTTGTGTTAGGAGGTGGGGTCTGGCCAGAAGAGGCCAGTGACTGGGGTAAGTCCTGGGAGAGTATATCTTCCTTTCCAGCATGTCCCTTCTCCCTCTGCTTCCTGCCACCATAGCATAAGCAGAGGTCCTCTGCCCAGGCCCTTCCACCTTTCCTTCCTACCTTGGATTGAAACCTTTTACTCAGAAGGAATTATATAGTACATATACTGTTTTGTGGGACATTTTTCACTTACATATATTTGAGATTCATCCATCTTTTGTTCCTGGTTCAGTATTCCCTTTTATTGTTTAGAAATATTCCATTATATGGATATACCAAAATTTGTTTGTACATTTTCCTCTTATAGACCTTTGAGTTATTTCCAGTTCAAGCTGTTGTGAATAAAGCTGTTAGGAACATTTGTGTACAAATCTTTGGGTGGACACAGGTTTATATTTCTGTTTGGGAAATTTCTAGGAATAAGAATGATGGGTGTAGGCCAGAGATTTAGCTCAGTGGTACCACTCCTCGAAAGTGCAAGGTCCTGAGTCCAAACCTTGGTACTGGGGGAAAAAAAAATGATGGGGTTAAGTATGTATTTATCTTTTGTCTTTTTGTTTGTTTGTTTTGAAACAAGTTCTCCTTGTATAGTCCAGGCTGGCCTTAAATTGATATGTAGCCCAGGGTGGCCTGGAAATCCAGGCAATTCTCCTGCCTCACTCAGCCTTCTGAGGGCTGGGATTACAGGAATGTGCCACCATGCCTGCTATATGTTTATCTTTTAAAGAAATTTTGAAAATATTTTATAGTTTTTTATTTTTTACCATATTTCATCTTACACCAACAATATTTGATAGCACCATTTGATCCATAGCTTTGTCAACACTTAATATTTTCCTTTTTTTGGTACTGGGATCGAACTTGGGACCTTGTGCTTGCGCGGCAGGTGGTGGCACCACTGAGCCAAATTCTTGGCCCTGAGGACGTCATTATTATTTTAACTTATATTTCTCCTGATGACCAATGATACTGGATATCTTTTTTTTTTTTTGGGTACCGGGTTTGAACTCAGGTCCTTGTGCTTGTGCAGCAGGTGGCGAAACCACTGAGCTAAATCCCTGGCCCTTGGACATCTTTTCATTTGCTTACTGGCACATATCTTCTGTGAAGTGTCTGTTGAAATATTTTCTATGCCTCATTTTTTCTTCAGAAAAATAGGAAAATATTAATTATATATACCTCTTAGAGTTTATAAGATTAACAAAGCATATATATATATCTATATCTTAGCATATATAACAAGGCATATATATATATATATATATATATATATATATATATATATAGTGGACCCTCAAGTTATAACTGGCCTGACATATTAACCCAATAAACTTGGGTTAATTAGCTAATTAACGAACCTAATTCTGCCTCTTGTTATTTACAGCATGTACTCAAGTAAATGTCCAGATCTCAGCTGTATTGACTTACAAAAAAACTTGAGTTACAACCAGCCCTTAGGAACTGATTGACTTTGTAAGTCAAGGGTCCACTGTATGTATACTCCCCTTGAATACAGTGTATTAGTTTTATATCACTGCTGTAACAAATTATGTGAAAATGTAGAGGCAAAACAGCATAAATTTATTAGTTCCTAGTTTTGCAGATCAAATTTTCCACACAGGTCTCACTGGGTTAAATTTCAGTAAGTGGCAGGGCTGTGTTCTTTCCTGGAAGGTCTAGGAAAGAATCTGTTTCTTTTCCAGCTTCTGAAAAGGACTCATATTTCTTGTCTGGTAGCCCTTTCTTATCTTCAGACTACTGAGACTGGAAGTCCATCGATAATGTCCAATCTGGCTTCACTATTTACCAATTGGACCAATTAATTTTAATTTTCAACTTGACCAGAGTAAGAGATTCCTGGAGATATGATTGGCTCATTGGGATGCTACACTCATCAGTGGATTAATCCTAAATTAGTAGCTGAATGTGCTAGAATAGCCGAAAAGCTGGATTGATAGCTTAATTAGGAGGTGGGAGCCTGTTGGAGGAGGTAGGTCACTGGGGTGTGCCTTTGAGGGTGTGTCTCTTGGTCAAGGTCTTCACCTGTGCTCTGTGGCTCAGCTGCCATGAGGTAAACAGTTTTGCTCCACCATGATATTTTTGAAAAAATGTCAGACATCTTTCACCAGCAACAGGAAAGCTGACCAATACACCAACTGCATGGTTATGGGCAAGTTAATCATCTTTTGAATGGCCATTTCCTTAGCTGTGAAATTTCAGACAATCCTATCAGCCATCTTCACAGAATTTTAGTGAGGAATACCTGAGCAGGATAAGCAAAGAGAGCAAACAAAACTGATTTCCAGTTAGACTGAGAAACACACAAAGTTATGTTAACGCTCTGCAAAATGTGAGAGAAAGAAGAAACCCAGTAAATTGTTTGTAAATAGAAAGAAAACAGTAGAGACACCCAAGCAGTGACGGAAGCTCTGGTAGACAGTCCTGCCTTTGAGAAATGCACCATTTCCCTGTCAGAACTCAGGCTGAGAAGGCTGAAAGGCCCTAGGGGCTGTGGAAAGGAGAGTTCAAAGCATGAGTGTGGAAATCAAGGACTGTTGAAAAGTCTGCTAACCCCTCTCTAGACCCTATTTTGCCCTGTTAGGAGGCAGACAACGGCAGGAGACCAGCAGTTTGTTACAAGGAGAAATTGAACCGGAGATATAGACCATGGAACAGTGATCCCAGAATTTCTAGTACCAGGGCCTGGTTTTGTGGAAGACTATTTTTCCATGCACTGGGATAGGGATGGTTTGGGGATGGCTTAAGTGCATTACACTCATTGTGCACTTTATTTCCATTATTATTACATTGTAATATGTAATGAATTAATTATATAACTTACCATAATGCAGAATCAGTGGGAGCCCTAAGCTTGTTTTCCTGCAACTAGACCATTCCTTCTAGGGATGATGGGAGACAGCAACACCAGAGGTATGCTGCTTGTGTCTGGTCTAAAACACAATCTTGTTTTGGTTGCTGTTAATGCAGGAAAACCTGCTCCACAAAGATAGAATGTTGGAAATGAAAGCAGACTTTTAGAACTTTTGTAGCAATCTCAGGATATTTTGCCTTAGCATAACTCAGAACATATGGAGATTTGAAGTTGTTTCAAACACACTTTCAAGGCCATAATCATTTGGGAATCTCAAGTTGTTGATCCTATTCCAGCACAAAGTTGATTCACCTGGCTTATTCACAGAAGGGTTGCGGATCCATTCTCTCTCTCTCTCTCTCTCTCTCTCTCTCTCTCTCTCTCTCTCTCTCTCTCTCATTGGGAACATCTTATATTTAGATGTCCCTTCCCTCCAAAGCCTCATATCTTCATGGGTGGGCCTTTGGGGAGGTGACTGGATCATGGGTATGTGATACTGGGTTAGTCCACTGCTGGGTTTGTAGCTGGGTGTGATGTTGAGAGGTGAAGCCTGGTGGGAAGAGGTGGGTTCTGTGGGCATGGCCTGGAGGATGTATGTCTTTCATCTTCTCTTTAGTCTGTGTGCTGCTTCCTGCCTTCCATGGCCCTCAGCCCTGCCACCCTGCCTTGGAGCCAGCTGACTATGGATTGAAACCTCTACAAATTGTGAGCCAAGATAAACCTTTTTTACTTTAAGCTGTGAATTTTGGGTATTTTGTGCCAGCAACGAAAAAGTAACTAAGATAGAAAAGAATGTTCAAACTCTTTTGAAAGCTGTGACAGGCAATTAAGTACCAGCTGAGAGAAAGAAGGCCCTGTCTTGGTCTTTCAAAATCTCTAATATTTGAAACATATCAAAAATCCCAATGTCCACTATAATTCCAGTTTGGCTTTGAATGCATCCACTTTATCTACCAACCTGAACACAGCTGTCATGCTCCCTTGAAGTGACAGATTGGGTTTGTGAGAAGGTTGACTATGTCACATGAGTAAAAAAGTTTTGTTTTTCTTTTTTGATTTTTTGAGACAGGGTCTTGCTATGTATTTCAGGCTGGCATTCAACTCACTACATAGTCCAGGCTGGCCTTAAATTTGCACTGATCCTTCTGCCTCAGACTCCCGAGTCCTGGGGTTATAGGCATGTGCCACCATACCTGGCTGAGTAAGGAAGCTTTGTGACACTTTCTGTGTCACTGAAATGTCCTGCCAGTAGTGACTGATTTTCTAAAGAAAGGAAAATTCTCTAAAATTGCTTTCATAACTCAAAACTCTGGCCAGTGATCTACCTTTAGAAACCATCTCAGTTCTGGGGATGAGAGAATACATGTGTGCTCTGCGTCCATCTCCTCATAGTGCCGTACATGGATGTGAGTTAAGAGCATGCACTTTTATGTGGTTGTCAGTTTTAATCACATCCTGCCAAGTGTTACGTTCAGGTGACATTTTTGATTAGACAGTATTTCTCTGTGGATGACACAGTGTGTGGACTCACATTCAGAGCCGACCTCTTGGACCTAAGAACTGAAACCAGAAAGCTGTCCGTGCATGGCAGCCATTCTGTCCATGAGTATACCAATGCGAAATGTCTAGTTCAGTTTTCTGGATATGTAACCATTCAAAGACTGGAATAGCTCTGCAGCTGTGGGTGTTGTTTGGTAACAGAAATGTACATAACATATCCTTATGTACAACCTCCTGAAAAATATATTGCACTAAAACAAGCATGATTACGTTGTTGTCAACATTTATAGACTCATCAACCTGGATGGAATGCCGCAGTGACTAATTGGTCCTCTGTTAAATTGTGCCTCAACATTCTCTGCTGTTTCATCAATTTATCTAGTTACCATGTGAGCTGAAAGAGAAACATATGCCACACTCTGAACTACAGCCTCTCCTTAAAGTTTAGGACAAATATTTTTAGCAATAAAACTTTTCATCAATAATAAAGAGCTTTTTAACTGTGGTGTTGGAATTGGCCACTAAAAATGATGCTCTCAGCCCAGACAGAGTTGATGAAGTGGTGGCTTTCAATAATTGCTTCTGTTGTTTGTGTTTGTATTTTTTTTTTCTTTTGTAAAACTCCAACAACTTGTCTTTTAATTCAGGGTGTTTGGTCTTCATGTGGCAAAGCAGTTGTGAAGATTTTATGGCTTTGTTGGATAGTTGGTCACCATATATTACGCAAAATGGAGTTGGAGAATGCTAATCACCTGTTGCAATGAACCCATAATTTAAGTAGGAGTCCTGGTATTTTTTTTTAAATGCAGCTTTCTTTTTGTTGGCACTCTTAGAGTCTTTTGCTCTCTTATGATTTAGTCTATTGACTTTTTCAAAGAAGGCTCCAGCAGGGTGGGTGTGGTGGTGCACACCTGTAACCCCAGCACTTGGGAGGCTGAGGCAGGCAGATCGTTTTGAGTTTGAGGCCAACCTGGGCTGCATAGTGAGTTCAGTATTAGTCTAAACTACACAGTGAGACTCTGTCTCAAAAAAAAAAATTAAATAAATTAAAATGAAGGCTCCAGAGATGTTCGGTTTTCACTCATTTTGGCTAGAGATAGCATGTGTACTTACCAAAACTGTGACTGAGATATGTGCACAGTGCAGAAAAGAAATGTGGACAGAAATGATAAATAAAATGATGGGCGGGACATGCACAGACTGAAACAAGTATTCGACTTACAGTCTGTCACCAAATGCAGTTGTACAACTAAATACAGCAACTCACTAGTCACTATAAAACTTGCCACCAAATGCAGTTTAATTGCCATTTGCCACTCACAGATAAGGGTTAGATATGAGTCTGAAATCAATGGTCTCTGGGTGGTGAAACCTCTCTGTAATGTTAATCTATATTTGCAGCTGCTCCCCAGTGCTCCCATCACTATATCAGCTCCATCTCAGATCATCAGGGGTTAGATTCTCATATGCACATGCAACATAGATCTCTTGCATGTGATCTGCAAGGAAGCATGCTTGGGCTATAATGTGAGTGATGGTAAGTGGCTGTAAATGCAGATAAAGCTTACCTCACTCTCAGGCTTCTCATTTCCTGCTGTGTGGCCAACTTCCTAACAGGCCATGGACTGGATATTAGAGGTTGGAGACCTCTGGCATGAAGGCCAAATGAAATAAGGAATAGCAGAATGCCCAAATGGATAGCACCACATGTTTACACACACATGAATACATGCTTGAATGTATGCATGCTTGCATGTATGTACATGATCCATACCAGATTGGAATTTGAAGAATTTTTCTCTACAGAAACCAAGTGCCCCCAGAAAAAAGACTTTAAGACTGATATAAGAGTTTTCCTAATAAGAGTGCCAATGGGCCCTATTACTCTATAATTATATGAATTACCAGCCCAATTTTTAGTGTTTTCGTCTTAAATATAAACAGGCATGTATCACAGACATTTGAAGTCTTTAATGAGAAAGGTATAGAAGAAAAGAAATACACAAGAGGAAAGAACTCAGATAAAACAGAGGCAAGGTAGGAAGCAGGATAAAATTGAAAACATAATTACATTCCCAGACAAAGAAGGAAGATATTGCTTCACTTATGAAGAACAGCATAGTATAAAAACAAAAAAGTTAGAGAACAGAAAAGAGCTCTTAGATTTCAAAAATGTGATTATTGACAGTAGACTACTGGAAATGAAGGTATAATGTCAAAAATTATAAATGACTAGGTGATAGTACACTTTTAAGCATGTTATTTGGAAATATGCAGAAAATATCTAAAAAATCAACTATCTGAAAATCAGATAGTTGTAAGTGGAAGTTCTGGGCTTTCAAACTGGGAAGTAGAGATGGATGGGACAGGGTTCTGATAGTTTATTAATCTTGACTTTAAAAGTATTTTAGCTCTATTTGTCTTTTAAGAAATTTTTATTGTGATAAAGTACATACAACTTAAAGCTCACCAATAGTAAGAGTGTATCCACAGTGTTGTGCAAATATTAGTATTATCTTGTTCCAGAATATTTTTATTACCATCAAAGGAAACTTGTGCCTATTTATCAGTCACTTATGATTGCCAATTCCTCCCTGCCCCTGGCAACTACTAATGTGCTTTCTGTAACTGTGAATTTTCTGGTTCTTGATGTTTCATATGAATGGATTCATAAAATATAGGGCTGTTTTAGTTACTTTTCTTGCTGCAGAGACACAATACCTGACACCCACAACTCTAAGGAGGAAAGATTTATTTTGGCTCACAGTTTGTAGAGGTTTCAGTCCATAGTTGACTGGCTCCAAGGCAGAGTGGCATGGCAGCAGGGCGCATGGCATGGCAAAATAAAAGAGAGAGAGAGAGAGAGAGAGAGAGAGAGAGAGAGAGAGAGAGAGAGAGAGAGAGAGATTAAGGGAAGTGTGGAGAAGAGAGAGACTCAGGCCATGCCCCCAGGGACCCACCTCTTCCAGACACTTCCCACCTCATAACAGCAAATCAGCTAAAAGCTCCCCAAATACAATTACCTTCCAAAAGCCCCACCTATGAATACATGAAGCTTTGGGGACATGTTAGGTATAAACCGTAACATTCTGCCCCTGGACCCCAAAAGTTATGTGCGTCCCTTTATGCAAAATTCATGTGTTTATCTTTAAGAGCTGCCAAAGTCCTAATAGCTTCAACATTGCTTGAAAATCCAAGTCCAGATTCTCCTTTGAGATTTAAGGCAAACTCTTGGCTGTGAGCCTCTGTAAAAAATGAAAAGAAAGTTAAACACTGCTGACATAGAAAGGCACAGGGTAAACATTCCTTTTCCAAAAGGGTCAAGTAGGAGCATAGAAAGGAATGGGACCAAAGCAAGACTGAAACCCAGCAGGGCAATCATTAAATCCCATAGTTCTATGTCCAGCACCCAGGGCAATCTGTGGCAAGATGTGAACTCAGAAGCACTGCTGGTTGTAGCCCTCATGGCCTCTCTTTTGAAATAGATTTGCTCACTCTTTGAGGCTTTCCTCAAAGAACCACATTCCTGGCGTTACCAACATCCAGGGGTCTCCACTGAGCTTTTGGCTTCAGCCTCACTTCTTCTTAGACTGCCCTCTCAGGGGCACACTGCCTGGCCTCCCAGGCCTTCTCTGAGATCTGGGTGGAAGCCTCCCTGAACCCGCAACATTGGCATTCTGCATGGGAGTAAAACCATTGCTACAAGGATGATGCCATGGATTGCCACCAGCTGAGGCAGTAGTCAGGTTTCCTTCTGTCATGGCTGTAGGGGTCTCTGAGTACCTGGTGGCTGAGCACTAGGAACCCAATCCCCAACAACAAATTTCCTAGGCAGCTGTCACTCTAAAGCATGGTGCTCTCTTTTCAAAGCAAAAACTTTCAGTTTTGCAATTTTTGAGCCTTCTAAGACCATCCTGCTGGCTCTTTTGCTGCCCTGAGGCTATCTTTTCTATTGTCCCATTCCAAAGTACTTGGCTTCTTTTTTAATCTTAATCATTTTATCAACTAAGCTCTCCTCTGCTCCATCTTCACCAAACTTTACCAAAACTTCCTTTCTGGCCAAATTCAAAACTTTTTAAATCATTCAGCTAGGCTGTTTGCATTTGATTCTCAATGTAGAGCTGGCTAAAAGCCCCCAGCAGTAGCCATACCATTGCCTCAACATTAGACTGCCTTGCAATTTCTTTCACCAGATTAATTAGTCCACCACCCTTCATCTCAGTCTCCCACAATGTCCTGGACATGAGCAAAATGCAGACAAATTTTCTACCAGAGCATAACACACATGGCCTGGAGCTCCAGCTGCCAATGGAGTTCTTCTGTCCAACTGAAACCTCCCAAGCCTGGTCTTTATCTGCTGCATTTCTATCAGCATTCTGGTCTTCTGAGCTCCAACCAGAATCTCCCATCAAGCTGGGCTCACAACATTCTAGGACTGCTTCTTCCACCAACATCCCAAACCTTTCCAAAGTCCTCCTGCAATCCAGTTTCAAAGGCTTCTAGACCACATGGTCAGGTAGCATCACAGCAGTGATCCCACTACTCTGGTACCCAAATCTGTCTTAATTACTTTCTTGTTGCTGGGACAAAATATCAGACACTCACAAGTTAAGGGGAGAGAGGTTTATTTTAGTTCACAGTAAGTAGAAGTTTCAGTCCATAGTCAACTGGCTCCAAGGCAAAGCAGCATGGCAGAGGATAAAAAGCTCATGGCATGGCAGTGGGAAGCAGAGAGAGAGAGAGAGAGATCAAGGAAGGAGTGGGGAAGAAATAGACCCAGGCCACATCACCTGTGACCCACCTATTCCAACCAGGTCTCACCACCTAAGCCCCCAAAGTCCAATCATCTTCCAAAAGCCCCACCTATAAGCATATGAGGCTTTGGGGGACATTTTAGATAAAAATCTAACTAGAAATACATCTTTTGTAACTAGTTTCTTTCATTTTTACAATAGTATCTCCAGGTTCATCCAACCTGTTGAATGTGTCAGTTCTTCATTCATTTTTGTGACTAAATAGTATTCCACTACAATGCATATACAATTTGTTGTTTATTTATTCATCTGTTAATAAACATGTGTGTTGTTTCCACCTTTTGAATATTATGAGTAGTTTTACTATGAACATGTGTGCTCAGGTTTTAAACATTGTTTTAGTTCTTTTGTCCATACCCAGAGACTCTGGGTTCCCTATGACTTCCCAGGTAATGACAAAGTACCAGATGATTAGGAGTGTTGCAGATGCTTGTAGATATCTGTGGAAGACATATGTTGCTGTTTCTTTCACTTAATTTATAAAGTGGCCTTAGACCTATTCATCTCATTAGCCAGTAGAGCAATCAAAAGAAAGCCGATCTCATAAAAGACCCCCCAAACAACTTCTAGAATTAATACTATGGGAGGAATGTCTCATAGCTTACAAGTTCAATTTCTCACCTATTTCTGCTAGAAGGTGTAATAAGGACTTGGAACATGGCCCCTTTTCAAGAAATCCTTAACATCACAGTCCTTCCCTCCCCCAGCAACTGTATAGATGTCTGCTAATATTTCCCTGAGGGAAATATCGCCTTAGCACACACAAATGCTGAAGATATGTCACAATTACACTTTCCGTTGAGAAATTTATCATTTAATTTTGGCAAATAGATGGGGCAGGTAATGTTCAAAATTGCAATTTTCAGGGTTTAAGTGGCTGAAAGTTTGGAGACTAATGAAGATTTGTTATTGGAGGGAAAGAGGAGCTTGGACAGTGTACAGAGAATTGCCAAAGGGACAGTGTCAAAACAAGCATTCGTGAAGGCTGATTGAGAATCTGCAGCATGTAACAAGTGGGCACAGGCCTTTGTGGGTCCATGTGATTAAACAGCTACAGGGCAGGGGAATCAGGTCTTGTGCGAGAGGCAAAGAAGCTTAAAAAGATAAAAATGATGCAGTTTAAAGCATCATTAAAAATATTTAATATTAAAGTATTTCTGCTAAATAACTCCTTGATTACTTTACAAAACAGGAGCGATATTGTACATTTCTATTCCCATGCTATGTTAGAAATTAAATAACAATTCTTTTATCTTTTACTGTCTGATAAATTGTCATTTGGTTTTGCTTCTTTTTTGGTAAAAATGAGCAAGTCTTACAATGAGATGAATTCCCTTCTGATTCAAACTTTGTTCTCCAACAACATAAACTTATTTACTTTGTCCTCCAATAACCTGACCAGAACTCTATCTTTACCTCTTAGCTCTGAAATGACTTTTAATTTTAATTTTCTTCATCTTGTACATATTCTACGTGAGCTTCAGAGAAAATTACATTTAGCTCTGTAGGCATAGTGTGATTCTCACAAAATTTGTAACTCCCTTGGCTTTTGGCTGAAGCTGTCATTAAGTGTGCATGAAATTGTTTCTAGGGGTGTGACACTTTGGACGTGATTAGAAGGCCAAGTGAAAAATATTTAGCAGTCTCACATGACAGGGCCACTTGGACAGAAGAACTCTGCACATGTGACTTCACACAATGGGAAATTATGAACTTTTCCTCACCCTGTAAGTGGCAGGGTGCCAGGGTAAACTCAGAAGCTACTCTCTGGCACAATTCTGGAAATCTTTTTGGTTCTGATATCTGGAGTTTTTATACTGAAATATAAATTAACATTGAGAAGAATTATTTTTCATAGAGTAAAACTAGATAGTCCCCTAAAATCTTACTCAACACTACTATCCTCCTAGAGGCCAGAAATCTCATTCATTATAAACATTTTTTGTGTTTATACAATATGTTTTTGCATTTTGAAATGCATATAAAAGATAAGCACATGCTAGAGCAATAAGAATGGGGAAAAAACCATGAGAACAGATTTAAATTCATTGTTAATTTAAGTCATTGTTAATTTAAGTCAATGTTGTTCTTCCAGAGAACATCACTTAAATGATTATTGTTCTCCCATAGAACAAGCTTTTTCATTTGCAAGTTTTTAATATTAATGAAATAAGGCACTAAAATATTTCTGAAGCTTTTACTGTGGACTATTACATTGCATTGTGTGTTATGGAGATTATAGGGCAGTACAGAATATAGGATCAACATAGATTCTATCTTTTCAAGGAGAGGACAGTCTTGTAGAAAGAGGCAGAAAAACAATTAAGAGAGAAGGGGGATCCTATAGCATGAGGGATTTTATATGCTTTATCTCCTCACAATATTCTTGCAAAGAAGATATTATCCTTTTACATTTATGACTCAGGAAGGTGAAGTAACTTGCTTAAGCTGACATAGCTAGTAAGTTTCCAAAGCAGGATTCACATTCCCATCTTCTTAACTTTATAAAACCCAGTGTTTTTCACTATATCTAACCATCTTCTATTTCCACTGTACCAACGTCTTTATTTTTTGAATAAGTCAATCAACTACTCTTATTAGTTACTAGCGTATAAAATGAAGGGGTTTTCTTTCCTGGAGTAGACATCCATTGTATCATCTTTAGGCTAACTCATAAAGCACAAAGTAATTGATGTCAGGCATGATGTTTAGGTGGAGTCACTAGCCTCCATAATCTGGTTCGGGGTCACTGGAGTGTTCCACGTTCAATGCAGACACAGTGTTCAGAGCAGCTGATCTCTGCAGAAAAGCAGGATTTGCATGGACACAGAGGAAGTGTGTGAAGGGTCCTCCAGGCTGAGGAAGTAGCCAGCACAGAAGCATGAAGCCAGAGCCAGGAGTGCTGTGGGGCTCTTTGCCAGAACATTGAAAGTGCAGAGTGGTGGAATGCAAAGGGCCCGTTGTGGAATTATAAGGAGAGGGTTTGCTGGGTCAAGGTGAAGGAGGATCTTGAATACTAAGTGTTTGTGCTTGTCTGAGTCGCTTTCTCATCGTTGGGACCAAATACCTGATATCCACGACTTAAAGGAAGAGACGTTTATTTGGTTCATGGTTTCAGTCCACAGTCAGCTGGCTCCAAGGCAGAAACACCATGGTGGAGGAAAATTGTTTAACCCATGTTGGCTGGCGGGGAGAGAGAAGTTAGAAGCCAGGGGCAAAAATATACCCTTCCAGGTCATGCCTCCAGGGACCCACCTCCTAACAGTACATTCACATACTGAACTTACCAATGAATGAATTTTTCTATGACAGTATAGCTCCTCCATGGTCCAATCACCTTCCCAACACATAAGACTTTTGGGGGATACTTTAGATCTAGACCATAACAGTGCTCAACTTGGAAGGCTCAGACAACCATCTCAAAACTTGCCAGATCACTGAGCAACTATTTAATGATTCAGACCTTGAATCTGTTAAACCAGTTGGCTGAAGTGCTCAGATCTTGTAGTAGGAAAGATAACTCTTAGATTAAAAAATGTCAGTGATTTGATAGTGCCTGTAAGTGATAGAAAGTTACAAGTACTTGATAAATGAATGAATAATATCTTTTTTCCCCCATTAATTTTATTGGTACATTTTAGGTATAAAATACAGTTACGTTCATCATTGGGATCTTGTACCATTACATGAGTCTCTTGGTTCTTATTTTTTTTTCCCCTTCCCTTGCCCTCCCTTCACCCCCTCCACCCTTCCCTATTTGCAAAGACCTTGTTTCCATTTTTTTCCTCTTCTCATATTTTTTCCTTTCCCTTTTTTCCCTTCCCCTATCCCTCCCAATTCCCCTGCTCTTTTAGACCTTTTCTTCCTGTTACACAATATCAGTTACACATTTTTAAAATTACAATATTAAGATCTAGGAGACATTACCACAGATTTTACAGAATTTAAAAGGATATAGAAAGCATATTACAAAAATCTTTTTTGAAATAAATTTGACAAGTTCTAAGAAGTAACTTAGAAGACAAATTAATGAAACTAACTCTGGAGGAAATATAAAATTGGAATAGCACCTATTAAAGAAAGTATATTCCTAGCTTGAAAACCTACCTATATGACAACAGCAGGCTCATAAACATTTTAACTGATAAATTGTACCAAACAATTAAAGCAGAAAAAAGAAGGAACACTTCTCCCCTCATTTTAGGAAATCAACATTGTGTTAATCCTAGAACTGGATAAAGATAATAGAAGAAAAAAGTATGAACATAGATAGAAATTTGTTTAACAAAACAGACTCTTAGAAGTCAGATCTGGCAGTATGTAGAAAGTTTTATTATAGGGATGGCAGTGTTGGTTCAGCATTGGAAGATCCACCCTCAAAAGTCATCATTTTAACAGAGGAAAGGAGAAAGCCATATAATCCTGTCACTAGTTGGAGAAATAGTATTGGACTAAATTCTACAGCTGTTCATGGTAAAAGCTATCAGGAGACTAGAAGTAGAACAGAACCTTCTCAACAGATTAAAGACATGTACTCCATACTTCCAACAAAAACTCCTTCTATGAATGGAGACGATACAATGCTCTCTTCCTAAAGTGGGGAATAAGGGCATATATGCCTACTCTTCATCTGTCCATTAGACTTTGAAACATAGGTCTAAACCAAAATAGTCTGGCAATAAAATGATACAACTAGGATTGGATTGGCACGGCAGAAGCAAAATCTTTATATGTAGATGAAATGATCATTTACAGAGAAAATACTAAGAAATCTCTAGGAGCCCCTAGAACTTGTATTTGAATTTAGCAGGATTAGAAAACACAAGGTATATATAAAAATTCAGGTCTGTGTATACTTGCTATAAATGAAGAACTGGATATTGAAATTTTAAAGTTATGTAAGAGTACAAAGGACCCAGAAAAGTCAAAAACAAAAACAAAAACAAAAACAGTGTTGGAAGACATTTAGCACCCAATTTTAAGACTTCTTCTAAAGCTACAGTAATCAAGAAATAAGATACTTTCATTTGAATAAAACAGAGAATCTAGAAATGGAACCACACATATATGGTCCACTGAGTTTTGAAAGATTATTTAACATTAGCATTTTATAGAATATAAACTTGATTCAAGAGCCGAGGAAGAGAGAGTGTCTTCAGCAAACAGCACTAGAACACCTGGTATCCGTATATAAAAAATTAACGTCAACCCTTTTTTTCCATACATGAAAATAACTTGAAGGGATCTATGAACCTAAATAAGAAAGCATAAAAGTATAAAACTTTAAGAAGAAATTATAAGGGAAAATATTTATGAATTCAGGGTAGGCAAGAACTACCTAGGATACAAAAAACATGATGTATAAAAGAAAAAAAATTGATAAATGAGATTCCATCAAAATTTAAAACTTTAAATGACATCATTAAAATGAAAAGTAGTCCTTAAACAGACCATATTTCCAATGCATATAACCTATGAGCAGAATATATAAAGAATTCTTAGAGCTCATTAATAGACAACCCAATTAAAAAGCAGACATAAGAAGATGATAAATAGCCAGTATAGCACAAGGAATGGTGTGCAACTCTAGAATCAGAAAAATACTAATCAGTACAATAATAAGATTGAATTATACACTCATTAGGGAGATGAAGTCAAAAGTTTTAAAAGCCTTGTCATGACGTTTTCTTTTTGTTGGATTCTCCCCCTTTGTGTTTAATTTGTCACGCCCAATGGATTCATTCTGCTGGGTTTCCTGGGGTTGTGATCCTCATTGTCTTTTCCTAGGGTATTGTCTAAAATTTTTTGGAGTGCCGGTTTGGCATTCATGAAGTTCCTGAGGTGCTCTTTATCATGAAAGTATCTTATTTCTCCATCCATTTTGAAAGATAGTTTTGCAGGGTACATCAGTCTGGGTTGGAGGCTGTTTTCCTTTAGGGCTTGAAATATATCACTCCAAGCTCTTCTTGTCTTGAGGGTTTGCATTGAGAAGTCTTCTGTGATTCTGATGGGATTTCCTTTGTATGTGATTTTTTTCTTTTCTCTCACTGCTTGTAGAATTTTATTCTTCTGTTGGATTTCTGGAATCCTAACTATTATATGCCTATGTGTAGATTTTTTTGATTAAGGCTAGCTGGAGTCCTATATGCCTCACTTATCTGTATGTCAAGTTCTTTTCCCCTCCTTGGGAAGTTTTCTGCCATCACTTCTGGGAGGAGTTTTTTTATGTCATCTGCACTCTCTCCTGTTTCTTCATTGACTCCAATCAGTCTTATGGTATTCTTCTTTGCATCGTCTAGCAGCTGCTGGATTGATTTCTCATGTTCCCTTACAATTTTAAAGCAATTTTTCCTTTCCTCCTCACTACTTGCAATCTTATCTTCTATATGTGAAATTCTATCCTCACATTGGTTCATTCTGCTGCGCAGACTTTTGATGGAGTTTTTAATCTCTTGGAAATCTGTTTGTATCTGTTTTATGGATTCCATTTGTTTCCTATGTTGGGATTCCATCATATTCCTCAGATCCTCTATTTTTTTATCTGTGTCCTCTCTAGATTTATTAATCATGTCTTGCACCATGAGCACAATCTTTGCTGTTATCTGAGTAATTATTTCTGATTTCATTTTTCCCAGATCCTCTTTTGTTGCCAGTTCAGAGAATCCAGGTGGTTGAGTATCAGAGTGTTCCATCTCGTTTCCCTCTGGGGTTGCTGTAGGTGATCTGGCAGTCTGTTTTTGAGGCTTGTTTATGTGTCTTCTCATTTCCGTGTGTGTGTGGGGGGGTGCTTCTGGCGCCCACGCAGCTCACCTTCTCTGCCCTAGGAGCCTGGCATGGCAGCAGGGGAGCTTCCTTCCAGGTGCTGGGACCGGCTGAGCTTCACTGCCCTAGGAGCCTGGGATGGAGGGGTGGAGCTTCCTTCTGGATGCTGGTACTGGCTGAGCTTCACTGACCTAGAAGCCTGGGATGGAGGCGGGGGAGCTTCCTTCTGGGTGCTGGGACCGGCTCACCTTCTTGGCCCTAGGATCCTAGGATGGCAGCGGGGGAGCTTCCTTCCAGGTGCTGGGACTGGCTGAGCTTCACTGCCAAATGAATAATATCTAAGAGACATGAAGATCCAGTATTACCTGACTGTCTTAGGCAAACTGTCTTAGACCCAGACACATAAGAGAGGGACCTGATAAAGGTGCCATTTGTGATGGTGAATGTCTTTCCTCTGTGTGAAGAGGCTGTCTCATTTAGGGCTCAGCCTGGAGCTAGGCTAATGACAGCTGTGCCCTGGTCAGTTGAGCTGAAGGATCTGCAGGTGGGCAGAACTGCTTGGCAGTGTAATGTGCCACTGTACATGCAAAGTAACAAGGTCCATAGGCTACCCAGCCAGAAAGGGCGGAGAAGTAAATGTGGTGCAATTTGCAACAGAATACTGGAGAGTAAAAGCTACAAATCCTCAAAGACAAAAGCAAATTGTTTATGTCTGATGGGCTATAATGTAAATGAATGGTTATCCACAACATTTCTATATATTGTTTTAAAATTGATGCCTCTGAGGGTTTAACCATTAAAGTGATGTGATACATTAACAAAGTTCAGTTCTTGGGAGCTGATGATAGTTAAAGCCCAATCTCATTTTTCATCCTTCACTCTTCAGCCATGACCTTCTCTCAGCTCCTTGTACTACACTCTCTGTAGCCTTGGGTTTTTCTCTTGGGAATATTTTACATACACCACTTCTCTCTTTCTCTGTCTCTGATAGTCTTCCCTTAAATGTCAATATATCTATATGTACCACCTTTGTCAGGGAAATTACACCTCCACACTATTTTTGTAATTCCTTCTCTTCTCATCAGTTTTGCCCAGGTCTGGAAACATTTGAGGACAGGGTCCATGCCTGACATATTTACCCTTGAATCTACATTTATGGGATAGTGAATGGTCAGTGTATATTTTTGAGCTGATGAATAAGTCAGTGAATAAATAACATCTCTTGAGCACTTCGGCAATCATTGGCAGGGCCCATCTTGAAGGCAGAAGATGGCAAGATTTTAGGTACTTGATTTACCTGGTCTCACCCAGGCATAACTCTCCCTGGGCCTTCTGCCTGCTAAGTATGCACTGGCAGCTTTCACTTTGTCATCTTTGGTAGAACCTTTGTCAATCAGGCATAAACTAATCATTCAATCCATAGAAAGATTAAGGATGTACCTAACATAGTGTTTTGATGCACTCAATAAACATTTAACAAATGATTATTGAATGAATGTGTAAGTTAAGAAGCCTTAGAATTGCCATCTGTGGGGTGTGTCTTTCACAACAAACCTCTGATTTTAATCTGGGAACTGTGCACAGTGTTAGTGAGTACAAACATAAATAGGACCATCTTCTTGGATCTATGAGGAACCATCATCATGAAACATTGAGAAAAAAATAAGAATGGAAAGACAATTTGAGGTGTTTTTATTTTGACTTCTTGATCCCAAACATCAGAATACTGGGGAAATGAACAGTTGAGTTGGTGTTTTGGAATTTTTGCCAGATATTGACACATGTGAATGCGGCACAATCAGTCAGGACTATTATCTTTGTGGTAGCAACATGGAGTTTCATTATCCAGATTTACCCTGTCATTGTCTTTTAATTCTACTTGCTTGTAAAGCATGATGCTTTCTTGATGACTGCTCCTTTTCTTTTTATTCTTAGCTAATATTTGATTAAATATTCACTCTCTTCCAGGAACTTCTCTAAATTATGGACCCAGTTAATCTTCACAATTATTTATAATTATTTGGATCATTCTTAGATTTAAGAAACTGGAAGCACAGAGAGGTTAAGCACCTAGACCAAGTTACACAGCTAGCAGGTGCCTTCTGACTCCAGAGCTGCATCCTTAAGTGCTGAGCAATGCTGTCTTACCCTCATAAAACAATAGGCCATATTTTTCTGAGCAAGAATTATCTTTAGATGATCTGTAAGGAAGAATGACCAGGAATAACTTGACCTGTGAAAGAACACAAAAACTTACATTGTTGAAACTGTCTAAAGGAAAATTTGCATAAAATTAAATTTTAATAGGATAATATTACTTAGTCAGAATTCTTAAGGGAGAGATGGGTGAGCTACCTTGCTCTGCACAATACACATGCTCCTATGGTTTTATGGGTTGAATCATATTTTAATGTGAATGTTTGAAGAAAAATTATGATACAGTATTTGTAGTGTAAAATAAACAATTTCCTCACTTGTTATATAATATTGGTTACTTGAATACAGAGTTTTATTAAAAGGGCACACAAACAGGGTTTATTACCAAATAATCACACTTGGTATATGGCTACATTTGCTGTGTCTAGCTTTGAGTGACTTCTTTCTGCTCTTGGCCTAGGAGAAAAATACATAAGCATTTTTCCAAATCTTAATAGAAACTATAAATGTTTTGTTACATAATAATAGGAGAAAGCAATGAAAACTAATATAATGGATTTTTCAGTCAGTGATTCAGAAATATCTGCTAAGCAATTACTATATAGCCATATTACTCTAGATATATACAATATAACTATGAAGAAAACAGATCAAATCTCTGTACTCATAGAACTTACCTTCTAGTGGGAAAAGACATAATAAATAAATAAAACTAATTTTCAAAGAAAAAGTCAGTTATTTTAGCACATTATATCCTTTACTCACTGTTTTAACACAGAGAGCTGAGTGTGCTTGGAGTTGTTTCTGCATCCTTTTTCCATTCCTTTGACCCAAACTGGTTTTCACCAATATCATGCTGTTTTTAAAAATTCATTAATTTTACTGGTACATTTTAGCTATACAATATGATGACATTCATCATTGGGAATTTGTACCTTTACATGATATATCTTGGTTCTTATTTTTCCCCAATTCCCCTGCCTCCCTTCAACCCCTCCACTCCTCCCTATTCACAAAGATGTTGTTCTGTTTTTTCTTTTTCTTATATTTATTCCTTTCCCCTAACCCCCACCTCCCCTTCCCCTTCCCCTTTGAACATTTTCTTCCTATTTCACATTATCTATTTTACATTTTGGTCCACATTTACACTTTCAGTTTCTCACACCAGAGAAACTATTTGGTATTTATACTTTTTAAATTTATTCCTATGTGTCCTATTTATTTCACTTAAGAGTGTGGCCTCCATGTGCATTCATTTAGCTATAAATATCTCTAGTTTCTCATTCTTTATGGTTAAGTAGTACTCCATTTTATTTAAAAAAAACCCCACATTTTCTTTATCCAATCTCCAGTTGATGGGCAATTGAGCTATTTCCAAGTTTTAGCTATTACAAACTGTGCCTCTATGAACATGGGTGTGCATATATCATTGTGGTATTATTCTTTTAATTCTTTTGGGAAGATACCCAGCAGGGGAATAGCTGGGTCAAATGGGACCTCTAATTCTATGAAACTATACTACAAAGCTACTGTGATACAAACAGCATGGTGCTGGCAAAGAAATAGACCTGAGGATCAGTGGAACAGATAAGAAGATGTAGAAACAACTCCAGACATACTCAGCCACCTCATCTTCAACAAAGGAGCCAAACACCCTCAAAGGAGGAAAGATAGCATCTTTAATAAATGGTGCTGGAAAAATTGAGTTTTAACTTGCCAATGATTAAAACTAGACCTATATCTCTCATTATGCACTAAATTAAGATTGAAATGGATCAAAGATCTAAATATTAAAACACAAACACTGAACTGGCTGGAACAGAGGTTAGGTAGAACTCTTGAAGATATTGGCATAGGAAAAGATTTCATGAACAAAACCTCAGTCATACATGAACTTGCACAAAGAATCAACAAGTGGGATCTTACCTTATTAAAATCTTCTGCACAGCAAGAGAAACCACCAACAATGTGAAGAGACAACCTACAATGTGGGAAAAAATTTTCACCTGCTCTTCCTCAGACAAAAGTCTACTATCTAAAATATATAAAGAACTTTAAAAAATCAGACCTCCCAAATGTAAAGACCCAATCCAAAAATGGGCATCTGAAATGAACAGACATTTCTCAGACAGAGTAATAGAAACAGCTAATAAACACATGAAGAAATGTTCAACATCACTGGTCATTCAAGAGATGCAAATGAAAACAAGGCTGAGATTCCACCTCACTGAAGAAAGAATGGCTGCTACAAGAAATCAACCAATAACAAATGTTGGCGGGGTGTGGGGAAAAAGGAACCCTTCTCCACTGTTGGTGGGAGAGTAGACTGGTGTAACCACTGTGGAAATCAGTATGGAGATATTTCATGCTGTTTTTATCACTGTAACTTTGTAGTATAACTTGAGGTCCAGGATTATGATGCCTCCTGCCTCTTGTTGCTAAGGATTGCTTTTAGTACTCTGCATCTCTTCTTGTTCCATATGAATTTTAGGATTTTTTTCTCTACTTCTGTAAGGAATGCTATTTGATTTTTGTGTGTTGATTTTGTGTCCTGTTATACTACTGAATTTGGTTATTAATTCTAGGAGTCTTATTGGTGGAATTTTGGGGTCGTCTATGTAGAGGATCATGTTATCTGCAAATAATGATAATTTGACTTCTTTTCCTGTACACATCTCTTTTATTTATTTCCCTTGCCTGATTGCTCTGGCTAATGTTTTGAGAACTACGTTGAACAGGAGAGGTGATAGTGTATATATCTTTGTCTCATTCCTGATTTTAGAGGGAAAGCTTTCACTGTATCCCCATTTAATAACTGTATGATGTTGACCATTGGGTTGTCATACATGGCTTTTATCAGATTAAGATAAGGTTCTTTTCTATCTATTTTCTTTAGAGTTGTTTATCATGAATGGATGTTGGTTTTTGTCAAAGGTTTTTTTCTTCATCAATTGAGATGATCATGTGATTTTTGTCCTTGCCTCTGTTTATGTGATATTTTACACTTAACAGCTTGTATATATCGGACCATCCCTGGATCCCTGGGATACATCTTATTTGGTTATATGGTCTTTCTGTTTCATTGCATTCTATTTGCCAATATCTTGTTGAGGATTTTTATATATATGTTTATTAAAGAGAATGACTTGTAGTTCTCTTTTTTGGGTAGATCCTTTTCTGGTTTTGGAATCATGGTAACGCTACCTTCTAGGAATGACTTTGTGAGAATCTCATTAAAGAGTTTGAGGAGTATTGGTTTAGATCATCCCTAAAATTCTTATAGAATTTGGCAGTGAATCCATCAGCACCTGGAATTTTCTTAGTTGGTAGTTTTTATTTATTTTACTACTGCTTCAATTTCATTGCCTGTTATTGAATTATTGTATGTATGTAGGAATGTATCTAGTAATCTATCCATTTGTTTTGAATTCTCAGTTTATTAGAGTACACGTTCTCACAGTAGTTACTAATAATCTTCTGGATTTTGGTGGTGTCCATTGTGATATTGCCTTTTTCATCTCTATTTCCATTAATATGGGTTTTTTATTTCCTTTTTTAGTAAGATGGCTTAGGGATTTGTCCATTTTGTTTATTCTTTCAAAGAGCCAGCTCTTCAATTCATTAATTCTTTGTTTTCTTTTTGTTTCAATTTCATTAATTTCTGCTCTGATCTTCATAATTTCCTTCCTTGTATTACCTTTGGATTTGAATTGTTCATGTTTTTCCATGAACTTGAGGTGGATCATTATTTGGGCTCACTCTGTTTTTGTGATGTGGCCATTCACAGTCATAAACTTCTGGCTTAGGACTGCTTTCATTGTTTCTCATAGGTTCTGATATGTTGTACTAGCATTACTGTAGGAATTCTAATTTCTTCCTTGATTTCTTCTGTGATTCACTGGCTATTTAAGAAGGTATTATTTAATTTCTATTTGTTTGCATAATTTCCGTGGGTTTTTTTGCTGTTAATTTCTAGTTTCATTGCACTATGATCTGATGACATACATAGGATAATTTCCATTCTTTTGCATTTACTTAAGTATGCTTTCTGGCTTAGCATGTGTTCTATTTTGGAGAAAGTCTCAAGTGCTGTTGAGAACATGTATTCTGTTGTTGATGGGATGCTATGTAGATCCCTCTCTCTCTCTCTCTCTCCTCTCTCTCTCTCTTTGGTACCAGGAATTGAATGCAGGACCTTGCACTTGCTAGGAAGACGTGGTGCAACTGAGCTACATGCTCAGGTCTGTAGACATCTATTAAGTGCATTTGGTCAAAGGTTTGGTTCAACTCTGATATTTCTTTATTGATTTTTTTTGGTCTAGTTGATCTGTCTACTTGTGATAGTGGGGTATTGAGGTCCCCCAGTATCATTGTGTTGGTGTTTATCTAATTTTTTTTAGTCCAGTAGTATTCATTTTATGAAGTTGGGTGTGCCAGTGTTTGGTACCTATGTTTATAATTGTTATCTTTTTCTGTTGGATTGTTTCCTTAACCAATATGTCATGACCTTCTTTGCCTCTTCTAATCAGTTTTGGCTGAAGTCCACTCTATCTGAAATTAGGATAGATATTCCTTCTGTTTTCCAGTTTCCAATTGCATGGAAAATTGTTTTCATCCTTTGATTTTTAGCCTGTGAATTTCTTTTTGAATTAAATATGTCTTTTGTATGTAGCATATCATTGGGTTTTATTTATTGGTCCATTCTGCCAATCTGTGTCTTTTGACTGGAGAATTGAGTCCATTCACTTTGAAAGTATTACTGAAAGGTATTTACTTGTTCCTATTGTTGCATTATTTTCCTCCTGCTTATCTGCCCGGTCTATTCATCCTATTAGACTTTTGGCATTGTTGGCTTCATTGTCTCTTTCTAGGATATCCTCGAGAATTTTTTGTAATGCTAGTCTAGTGATCATGAATTTCTGAGGTCTCTTTATCATGGAAACATCTTATTTCTCCATCAGTTTTGAAAGATTGTTTTGTAGGATATATAAGTCTGGATTGAAAGTTGTTTTCTTTTAAGGCTTGAAACATTTCATCCTAAGTTCTCCTGGTCTTTAGGGTTTATGTTGAGAAGTCTGCTATGATTCTTTACCTTTATAAGTGATTTATTTTTTTTTTATAACAGCTTTTAAGATTCTGTACAGTGTTGGACTTCTGAGATATTCACTATAATGTGTCATGGAGAGGTTCTTTTCTGATCTTAGCTATTTGGGGTTTTATATGCCACATGTATCTTTCTCTACATTTGGAATATTTTCTGCTATTATTTCTGTAAACAGGTTTTTAAAAAATGCCATTTGTTCAGTCTTTTGATTTTTCACAAATTTCAGCTCATCTTCTTTGTGTCATCTAGCAGCAATTGTATTCATTTTTGCTCTCTTATTCTTTTTAAAGTATCTTTGAATAAAAGTATCTTTGGTCTCTGATATCAGCCCCATCTTCTAGTTCTGAAACTGTATCCTCACTCTATATATTTTCAATAGAATTTTTAATCTCCATGATTTCTGTTTGTAACCTTTTTGTGGACCCTAATTCTTTATTAAACTGGTCATTCATGTTTTGTATCATTTTATTTAGCTCAGCAAGCTTTTTATGAGTATCCTCTATAAGCTCCCCACTTGTTTTATTTATTGTCATTACCTATTTAATTATACCTTCTTTGAGCTCACTGAGCACCTTATTTTTCTGTTTTATTTTTTTTTCCTCTCCTCTGTTATCCTTTGAACAATTCAGCTTTGTGGCTTTAATTTCCTTCCCCTTGATTCTGTATGGATTGGCTTGTTGGGAATTTTTGGAGGGATTTTATTGCATTGTCTTCTTATGTTTCAAATGTTTTGGCTTTTCGTGGTGAGGCTTGTGGGTATTTACAGTGGAAAGAGTTTGTTACTACTATGAAGATCTCTTTAGTTAGTGTCTGCTTGTCAGTGATGCAATCTTTTTTTTTTTGTATCAGGGATCGAACTCAGGACCTTGTGCTTTCAAGGCAGGCATGGCTCCAACTGAGCTAAATCCCCAGCCCTAGTGATGCACTCTTGAAATGGCTAACTATAGACCTTTGCCCTAATTTTTTGTCCCATTAATTTGGGAGGAAAGGATGCAGTGTAATTGGCCCAGCATCCAATTCTCTGGGAATGGTCTACAGTATTGTTAATGACACAAAAGTAATCTAGATATTGGCATACAGAGAACACAAATAATAGTAACAATACTGAACTGTGACATATCATAAGAACCAATAATGTAGAAAAAGAGAGGTATAATTATACTGAAATTGCTTAGATAAACCAAATATTGATATACAGTTACTATCTACTGAGTATCTCAATTAACAATAGAAAAGAATTCAACAGTAATAACAGAGTTAACTATCTGAAGATTAATAAAGCTTAATGATTATATAGCAAATATGGAGAGAATGGGGAACAGGAGAATGAAAGAAGAAAAATTTGAAAAATTAATGGTGGAAGATGAGACATGAAGAGAAAAGTGAGATAAAGGACCATATTAAGGAATAGACAGGGCCGGGGATTTAGCTCAGTGGTTCCACTGCATGCCTCACAAGTGCAATGTCCTGAGTTCAATCCCTGGTACCAAAAAAAAAAGGTGGTTAAGGAATAGACAGATATAATAGAATTTGATAAAAGTAACAGGAAAGAAACAAGAAAGAAAAAGAGAGAGAGAGAAAAACAAGTAAAAGAAAAAAAGAAAAAATAAAGAAAAAGGAAAATTCCTCAAACCCTGAAAACCAGTGAAGAAGAAAGGGGAAAAAAAGAGGAAAAAGTTCAAAAAAAGAAAACAAATTCTGTTTTTTTGAATGAGTGGTTTCTTTCTGCAGTTTTGAGATCCAGCAAGTCATGGTTTTCTCTGTCTAGATTTACAGCCTGTGGGATTTTGAGTTGCCTTCCTGTTGCAGAGGCTCCTCTGTCCAGTTACTCCAGGCTGTGGCAACTGTCCAAGCCAAGGCATATTGTTGCTCGCATTGGTAGATAGGGAAATCAATGAGACCTCGGATCTGTGCTGGTTGTAGGCATCAGGGCAAGGGTTCAAGCAGCCCACTGTATTTAGTTCCAGCACTTTCAGATCCAGCCACTTCCGAGAGTCACACAAGCCAGGCTTTGTTTCTCACCACGGAGGGCAGGGTCTGTGTCTTTCCCAGTCTGAGTTTAAATTTCTTAGGGGATCTAGTCCCTATTTTCAACTGTCTCCTATGGCTGTCTCTCACCCAGTCATTGTGGAGGGGTTACACTGGGAACCTTGAGGTCAAATTGTTTTTAGTTTTTCTGAATTTCAATCTTAAATGATCAACCCCTTCCCAAGATGGCTCCTGATTTAGCACTCTTTGGCAGTATGGGAGACACTGCACTGAATTCCTTCTCTGGTTGTTGTGTCTCATGCAGAATCTCTTTAGAGTAAAAAGCCCATGCTGTGTTTTTGCAGTGGACTTTTCTTGGGACTAGTGCTGCCACCCCACTCTGTTGTTTCTTCTTGGAGTTCCTAACCCTTGGGGCTTACTTTGTGTCTGAAGAGACATGTTTCCCTTCCTGGAGCTGAGGTGAGCTTCCAGGCTGTTTCATTCTTTTCTCTACATTGTGTGTGGTCCATTTCTCCAACTTCTCTGTAAGCTTCTAAGTTTCTCTTCAGTTCCTTCCCAATTCCCTGAGATCTACTTTATTTTCTCTGGACCAAATTGTTATTTTCCTGGTATCTGGATTCTCCGTCTCACAGAGGCTTAATTTTGCTGCTGATCACTACTCTGACATATCCTAGCCCTAAATGTTTATTTCTGCAATATATTGCAATTTCTTTGTATATTGATTTTATATCTGTCAACTGATTTTGCTGACTCCAAATATTCATTCTATTTTTTTTTTTAAAGGAGGAGAGGTTTATTATGGCTCACAGTGTGTAGAGGTTTCAGTCCACAGTGGGTCCAAGACAGGGCAACATAGCAGAAGATCATGGCAGAGGAGGATTCCTTTATGACATGGCAGCAAGAACTATTCATTCTATTTTTTTCAGAAGGTTCTCTTGGATGTTTTATGAACAATCAATCGTATTATCTCAGAGCAGTGGCTTACAACCGGTAGTGACTTTTGTTTGTACAAGGGCAACTGACCATTTCTAAAGACATTTTTAACTGTCACAACTGGGGTTACCGAAATTTTGTAGTCATTTGCTAGGTAATTATTTAGTGTCATCTTATTGTGTATTAGGATTCATATGAAAAGCTAGGTATTTAACAAAAATCAAAATAGATATATTCTTACCTACTGTAAAATTTAAAGTATCGTTGATACCATGCAAACAGAAAGCACATCTTTTTTCTGCATTTCAAAATGCAGAAGTTATATAAATAACATTCTTTTACCATTAAATTACAAATAAGGAAATGAATTCATGTTTTAATATGTTCATGACAGGGCCATAAATCGTATCTCACTGCCAGGTGGCTCTGATCTGAATTCAATTGTCTGATATTATACAGGTAACCTGTATATGTTTTTATTAATGTAGAATACTAAAACAAAAACAGTCATTGTTATTTCACAGCTATATTAGTATTAAGATCAGTGGTAAATTTTTCTTTTATTATTCCTTTGTTGTTCCTTGATGGGTCTTCTCGTTTTTGTTTGGGATTTTCATTTTTAAGGAATATATCATTTTTCTATGTATATTGTAATCTATTTGTTTTTCAGTTTTGAGTGATTTCAATTTTGAAATTTTTTTCAAGAATAGAAAATGGATTATTCCTTTAATTTAATTTTTATTGGTATGAATAGCGTTAATATTTATATTTGGACAGTCATTATTCAGACTCAAGAAACTAACTAGATTTGGTCCATTTGTAGACTTTTTATTAATTTTATTAGTAAAAAGATCGATAAAAGTAATTAGATTCATTTATAGCACCAGTGGTACAAGCTGCCCAATGGGATAGTCATACACATAACCATTGGTGGTTCAAGCTGGTAGGACAACTGAATTCAAATTAGAGCCAACCAGTAGTGAAACATATGAATTATAGCCCTATCATGAACATGTTTAAACATCCAGATTTTTTAAAAATCTAGGAAAAAAAGAAGTACGTAAATACCAAATACAAAAGGATATGACAATGGATATAGAAACTATAAGAGAATAATGTATATGAGAAAATAATATATTTCATTATTTAGATGAAATACATGATTTTCTGGGAAAACATGATGCTTTAAAGAATGTTAGAAAAAGACTCAGGCACAAATGGAAAACGTAAAAGAAAGGCTCTGGGACAAGATGTTGTTCTAGTGCTTGCTGCTTCCGTCTGTTGGTATTCACGTGCTCTGTGTGCTATTTCAGAGTACAGGAAGTCATCCAACTCAAGCTTAAGTCCTCAATATCCCATACCACTAGTTGTAGAGATGGGCTGCCCACTTAAGCTATTTGGTTACAGTTCTCAAATTAGGAACTCCTCTGGACCTTTGTTTCTTATCTGCAAAATATAGATAATGCTACATCTAATTTGTCAAACTGATGAAAGAATTGCCTGAGAAAACTCATGTGTTTAGTGCAGTGAAACATAAGATGAGCCTACAAAATCATCTCATCTGCTATTATCATTACTGATGGAAAAACCTATCAAAAATAGAATAACAAGAAAACTAATATATTTTAAAATTCTAAATAATTTACCAGCCAAATGAACTAAAAATATTTGAAAAGAACAATGCATCAAAACCAGGTAGAAAATATCAATGCAGTTACATCATATCAATAACTCAAAAAGAGGAATTATAGTATTAAAATTTGAAAGACATTGATGAAAGTATTATAATCATTTCCCATGAGAAAAATATTTTGGTTACCTAAATGGAAGAATAATTTCTTAACACATTGAAGAATATTTTGTGATGACAGCCTATGTCATAACTTATTGGGAAAATGCCAATAGAGACATTTTTATTAACATTAGGGAAAAAGCCAGGATTTCTGCTATCTTCCTTATAGTTTAATACTATTTTATGAATTTTGCTTATAGCAGAAAACAGAAATAGAAAATTTGATTACTGGAAAAGAGGCAACAAAATTATCATTATTTGTAGATGATATTATCATATACTTAGAAAGACCCTGGAGAGTCACCTAAAAATAATTAAATGACAGTTCAGCAAGATGAATGAGTACAAGTTCAAATAGATTTAAACATACCAGCAATAGCCCAAAAATATAATAAGGAAAGAAATGTCTTTCACAATAGTTATAGAAATATAATAGACCTAGAAATACAAGCTTAAGAAGAAATGTGTCAGACCTTTGTGAAAAATACCACAGAACTAGACTAAGTAACATAAAATAAGTTTTAAATAAATGGAAAGACATATAATATGTCAGTGTAGGTTATTATAAAGATCTCAATTTTTGCCACATTATTATTTAGGTTTAATGCAATCCAATAAGCTCTTTTTTTTTCTTTTTTTTTGGTACTGGGGATTGAACTTGGGAATCCAACTTTTTTTTTTTCTTTTTGAGGAAATTTTTTTTTGGTACCAGGGATCGAACTCGGGTCCTTGCACTTGTGGGGCAGGCAGCAGAACCACTGAGCTAAATCCCTGGCCCCCAATAAGCTCTTAATGGAACTTTTCTTTCTGAGTTTTGCTGAAAGAATAAATTCATGAGAATAGGAAAAGACAAGGTAATAAGAAAGGGTGAATTTGAGAATAAAGGGATGATAATATTACAGATCTACAGCAAAGAGAGGTATTAGGACAAGTATGGATCAATAAAAAAGAATGGCCCTGAAAAAGAAAACGTCTTATTATATATAATGGCTTGAAACACTGTAAAGGTGACACCACAAAACAAAGGAAGGGGTAGAGTACTCAATAAATGGAATATGGAAACTGTAAGCTAGATCATTACCTTATTCTATATGTTATAAATAATAATTCCAGGGGTGCCTACAGAATTCAATGTATATAGCAAATGAAACAACACTGATAGAAAAGAAAATAAGGGTGACTCTCATAAGAAAACGCGTTGAGAAAGGAAGATCACAGATTTGATAACAAAGTTTAATTGTCTATATCAAAACCATTGTTTTCTATGCTAAAAAAATCACATAACATTAAAATGACAAAAGAGATAACTTTGCTACTGATGATAGGCAAAGAGTTGGGAACATTTGTTTTCAGAAATGTTTATAAATCTATAAGTAAAAGAAACAAAAAGGGTTTTCCTGATGAGAGATTGAAGGAGAATTTACCCTAGTAGGCAATCATCCAAATTCTCCAAGAGAATTCATTCTGTAAAGAATTGAGATACAAGATCTTATTTAAAGTTATGAGTAAATATCTGTAAAAATAACGTATAGGAGTTGTAGGAAAAAACAGAAAAAGAGAAGAAGAGCGAATAGATTTGCAGGAAAGTTCAAATTCTACCCCCAATCCCACAAATCTAAGCATAATGTTTCACCTATTTGTCCCTTTAGAGCTAGAACGAGTCAGGTGCCATTGCTGGGCAGTGCCAGCAGAGTGTTCCCTGCTACCATCTCCCTGTGGTTGTGGTGGTGGTGGGATGGGGCTTTTGGCCATACATATTAGGAGCTTAAAAACCTCTGGCCTCCTCTTGAACTCTGTCGTTAGAAGTGAGAAAGATGTGGGCAATGCTTTCTGCACAAGAATATGCTACACGTTCTACTCATACTTACAATGTCAAAACTAGAAAGAAACTGAATGACAAATTGCATTGGATGTTTAGATTTTGGTACATTGATAGTTCTGAAAAATTCTGAGTCTGAGGAAGATTAGTGGTATGATAATTGTTCACAATATAATTTTTAAGTGAAAGTATAGAATTCAAAAGTGCATCCTAGAGAAATTATCTCTGGTGGATGTCTAGAGTGGAGTATTTTAGTTGGATTCTTAAATCCATTTTTAATTCTTTTACATTTTCTAAAGAAGATGTGTTGCCTCCATGATCTAAAAAATAGTGTGTGGGGGGATCTGTAGGTATTCAGAATACACAACATGTGGTTGACTGGTGTGCTCTTGAAGAGATTAATCAAAATTGATGAAATCAAAAGAGGATATCACTATTTTTTAAAGATGTTTTTAGTTTTTCTCTGAGATATGCACCTTTCTTTACCTCTCCAAATATATTCTGTTTTTTCTAAGATACATTGTTTATGTATAAAACCCACTTTGCTTGTTACCCCTATTTTTCTTTTCTTAAAGATAAAGAAATATAAACTTGACTTTTATTTTTACAAGTTTATTAAAAGATTTTTAGATTTCATTTTGCTAAAAATGAAGAGATGTTAGCACAGAATAATTTTTGTTGCCTAGGTAGCAGAATTGCTAACAACTCTATCAAATGTAAGATTTCTAAATAAACCTATGCCCAAATTGAAGTGGCATCTCCAAATGGATAAAATGTTAAGAGGACATGGAAAATCTTGAAGAGGAGAATCAGTTAATGACTTAGAATAAAGAGGAAGTACTGTGTCAATATTCACATAAATGGTTTACATTACACAGCAAACATACTCCAAAGGCTTACTGCGGCATCTCGAAAACATTTTGTTAATACTTAAATTTTCCTAATTCCCTAGAATATATAAATACAAAAAATATAGAGATAAAAATAATCACCTGTTATTGCACAATCTAAGTCAAGTTTCTTGCCATTTATTTTCTCTCTCTTTTTCTGTTTTTTCCTACAACCCCCACATGTTATTTTTACAGATATTTATTCATAACTTTAAATAAGATCTTGCATCTCAATTCTTTACAGAATGAATTCTCTTGGAGAATTTGGATGATTGCTTCCTAGGGTAAATTCTCCTTCAATCTCTCACCAGGAAAGCCCATAGTCAGTGGCCAGCTCTCCTATGGACAGCTGCTCAGATGCTCAAGCTAAGATGAAATCTGAGAATTGACAAGCCTTACATATACAGATAGAGCTTTTATTGTCTCTTTCTTAAGTAAAATCAAGAAAAATATTTTAAGCAAATATGTGCCTACTAAGATCAACAAAAATATTTTTAGATAAATAGGTGCCAGACAGAGTTCTTGGCACACAATGCTGACCAAAAGAATCTAATATCTCTGCCCACTGGGAGATTACATTCAAGTTATGGGAGAGGAGAAAAGTAGGCAAAGTACTCAGGATTTAAAAACTTGACATGTTCTGTGGACAAAAGTAAGGCAGGAAAGGAATGAGAGACGGAACGCTAAGGAAGGTGTACAACTTCAATGGGATGGTCAGGAAAGGCCTCACCATAAGGTGATGCTTGTGCAAAGGCACTAGAGAATCACATGAATACTATTCAAACAGCCCACCTGATGCCAAGAAGGGTTAGTGGACAAAGTTTTGTGAAACGGGATGTGAGGTCAGAGGATTTCCAGCAGTGGGAGCAGGATTGGAGGACTAGGAAAGAGCTCAGATGTGAATCAATGAGATCCAAGTTAAAATAAAGTTTTCCAACTGTAATTGTGAATGCTAAAATAAAATGAATCATTGTTTTTGAATAATGAACAAAAATGTTTTCAATTTAAAATACAGCACTCAGCCAAATGGTCAATCCAACAATAAAATGTGGATATATCAGTACATTGAAAAAAATATCTCCCATGCATCCTGCTTTTTTTGCTTAGGTACTTTTTTTTTTGGTACTGGGGATCTAACTTGGGTCCTTGCGCTTGCAAGGCAGATGGCAGAACCACTGAGCTAAATCCCCGGCTATCCTGCTTTTTCAAATTCATTGTTTGTTGGTACATTTTAGGTATTCAATATGATGACATTCATCTTTGAGAATTTGTACCTGTACATGACATATCTTGGTTCTTACTTTTTCCCTTAATAAGAAATGTGTCAGACCTTTGTAAAAATACTAAGGAACATAAAACAAGTTTTAAATAAATGGAAAGACATACAATATGTCTGTGTAGGTTATTATAAAGATCTCAATTCCTCATTTTTTATGGCTGAGTAGTACTCCATTTTATAAAAAAACCCCCACATCTTTGCCTAGTCACCACTGAGTAATACTCCATTTTATTAAAAAAAACCCCACATTTTCTTTATCAAGTCTCCAGTTGATGGGCATTTGGACTGTTTCCAAGATTTAGCTATTACAAACTGTGCTGCTATAAACATTGGTGTGCATATATCGCTGTGGTATGATCTTTTTAATTCTATTGAGAAGATACCCAGTAGGGGAATAGCTGGGTCAAATGGGACCTCTAATTCTAGTTTTTTGAGGTATCTCCATACTGATTTCCACAGTGGTTGCCCATGCATCCTTCTTAAAGAAGTTACTTGAGGATGTGTACTTCAACAAATCACAGATATAAATTAAGGAAGAGTACAGATGGAAAAATAAGATTAGGTGTATCTAATAGAGGAGATAAAAAATATATAGGGAGGAGGAGGGACAAGAAATAAATCATAGCATTGCTTTTGCAAAAATCCAATAAGTAACCTATTTTCTAATGTTGATCAGTCAAGAAATAATTGTATACAGTGAAAGATGATAAAAATGTCCATTTCCAGTGTTTATGAACTTGTTAATGGAAATTGTAGAGCAGTATGTATCTGCTGCCAGTAGTGAGGGCAAGAGTGAGGAAAAAGATGTTGGAAATCCTATTGAGACTGGATAGTTTGAAGCAATAGAACTGAGAATTTCCTAGACTAAATGTGAGAGTGTTGCAAAGCCTTTTATAGAGTGTAGGGCCTAGGAAAGAAAAGAAGTCTTAAGAGAATTTTCTCTATGGGCTCACAGTGCTCATGAAGAATATAGGAAAGATAAAATGCATTGGTTTTGGTTGTTAGCTTAAGTTTATACAATACTGTGAAAGCTGATTTGTCAAACTTCACTCCTTCTTTTAAGATTTTTTTGAGACAGAATCTTATTATGTCCAGGCTGGCCTTAAACTCGAGATCTTCTGCCTCATCCTCCTGAGTGATAGAATTACAAGCATGCACCACTACAGCAGACTCGTTTAAGATTTTTTATGTGCTACTATATATCAGGTTCTATCAAGGTGATTAAACTATAAAGATAAAAAATTATCTTCCAGCAGAGAACTCCAGTCATCTTCTTAGGGATTCATAGATAGAATCTGGTAAGGGGAGATAGGCAGGTGACGATTACATTCCATAAAGTATTTTAAGGTGTTGTGACAGAAATATGTGCTGAGTCCATAAAGGAGGAGCGATCCATTCTGTTTCTGGGAAGATAAGCTCAGGGATACTTGAGAGATGGGGTGAGAATTGTTCTGTTTTAAGAAAGAGTTCACCTTCATATCTTGGAAAACAAAATTATTGTTCAGTGAATTTGGCTGAGGGTGCAAATACTAAATTTAAAAGGCTTTTCTGGTGAATCAGCTTTGAAAGTATCCTATAGGGGTCTATAATTTATTAAGTAGGCTTACAGGATCTGAGATGAGAGAATCCATAATGGCGTCTGCATGCTGGAGAGCAGAAGGACCTGCTAACTGCTCCAAGAAACTGGAAGCCATACAACAAGAGGGATCAAGCATGCAATGTAAGTGCAAGACCAAAGGTCTAGAAGCCCCCTGGAGAGTTACTGGTAGGAGTCAGTGTTGGAATGCTGAAGAAACTGGAGTCAACATACACAGGTGATGGCAGCAGCAAAGGACATCCGCTCAAGCAGAATGGATCTTTTCAAAGGCAGGCCAAACTCCTCTTCCTTTCTCTTTGATTCCGCCCAGGCTACAAGCCTATTGGATGGTGCCACTCACAATCAGGGAGGGTCTTCCCCCTTAGTTTGCTGTCCATATGCCCATCATCACTTGAAACATCCCCAGACACACCCAGAACTAGTCTACGACGGTTTTTAAAATCCAGGGAAGTTTATACATCCATTAAGTCATAAGAGCCTATACCAATGAATCTCCAATATGGAATAAATCAGTTACGGCAATTCCATTAGTAGAGTGGAGATGATAATACTTCCTTTAGGATTATAGTGAGAATTTGAAATATTATGCTTATAGTTATAGGATATAATAAATATCTGTTTAGGTTACTGTGATGATGGTGAGGAAAATTTGTATATGATTCTTTGTACTGGTCCAGAAAAATCCAGAGTGAATTCAGCTCTCTATACACTGAGCTTTCAAGAGAATCATACAAGAGGGCTGGGGGTTTAGCTCAGTGGTTCTGACGCCTGCCTCAAAAGTGCAAAGTCCCGAGTTCGATCCCCAGTACCCCCCCCCCCCCAAGAAAAAAGAGAGAGAATCATACAAGGTAGAGGGCTTGAGCTGGTTTGTGCCTTAAAAACCAGTCCAGTTTTCTTGTTTTATTAAAGAAAAGAAGCAGACATGAGGAAGTTAAATGATCTGGCTAACCTATTCTGGCAAAGGCTACATGAAGCTTCAGGGTATTTTTCTTGAAACCTGGAAAAGAAAATTGTATGTCTTGAGGCAAGAGGCATTGGTAAATTGAGAGCCTTTCATGTTTTCTAAATTATTTAAGTATTGTGTCAGCAAAGCCTGGCTCACAAATTACAGACACAGTGCGCTTCAGGAAGCTTATCTCTTTTCCTGAAATCAGTTATTAGCCCTATCCGTCATAGCATTGATTGTTCTAGGAGCTAAAATCAGAATAATCAAAATTTACATCTTAGCTGGGTGTGGTGGTGGATGCCTGTAATTCCAGCACACTGGCAGGCTGATGCAGGAGGATCAAAAGTTAGAGCCCAGTCCAAGTAACTTGGTGACTCAGTGACACTCTCTCTCAAAATTTAAAACAAAAACAAAACAAAACAAAAGGCTAAGGATGTTTAGTTCAAAGGCCCTAGGTTCAATCCTAGTACCATAAAACAAAACAAAACAAACCCCTACAACTTACGCAGTGTTTGGGGCACAAACACTGTCAAGATGAATTTTCCCCTCCTTTTCAGCATTTCATAACAATATCAGGCATTTCCTACTGTAATTCTATAATCTGCTTATCCCACAATGGTAAGAAGGTTTAAAGAATCATTAATACTAATACAATTTACAGAAGGGAAACCACTAAAAGTCCTCCTGGCACTTTATCCTTTGTCACATCTGACAAATGGGGAAGAAACTAGCTTTTTTCAACATTAACCCAGAGCCAATGTTAAGGTCTCCCTACTTCATGGTGATAACTATGATCTCTTTGTTACAGTCCTACAGTCAAAGGCAGGAAGCATGTAATAAGTACGTCTGCCACACACATCCTTTCTCTCACTCTGTGACCTGTTGAGGAGGTTTTCCTTTTCCATCCATGTCTCCTTTCTTGTGTGCTAAAAAATATGTGGCTTTGCATTCTTTGAACTTCAGTTTCCTCAGTTCTAAATATGGGATATTAATATTAGTGGCTTGCTGAGATAATTTAGCTAGGTAATCCTAATAGTATGGCCTATTGGCTACATTTACATATAAAGTAATACCTTCTTGTCTTTTTTGACTGCTTCCTTTCTCCCTCCCATGTTCCTTGTTTGCTCACTCCTTCTTCCCTTTCTTTCCTCCTACCTACATATTTTCTGAAACTGTACCCACTTCTAGCATCTTACAAGGATCATAGGGTCTCAGAAGCCACAGTTTCTACTCTTGGGAATATGTCTTCCATTTGTGAACTAGAGAAGCAGTCCCAGATCCTTCTATCTCTAAAATTCTACAAGTATGTGTGTGTGTATGTGTGTGTTGTTTTTTTTTTAAACCATCCAACGTACATGATAAAGGTGTTTCTAAAGGTGTTTCTAAAGGTATTTTGCCTATAAATGTATGTATTTTTTGCTTTGGATCTTGGCCTTTTAACTGTTTCTGATGAAAATCATTCTTGCCCTTTCCTTGAGTGAAAGTAGAAGACTAGCAGGCTTGAAGAGAACACATCTTTCCAAAGTGATCTTTCACGTGATTACAGGGGAAAAAAAACTCAGGTTGATTTATGGTTTTTTTTCATTTTCTCAAGAGGAAGATGGATGTTCTGTGTGCTCTTTCCACCTACAACAAATTTGGGGCTGAAATAATTTTTTCAAAGAGATTATACATCCTGAGAACCAACCAGGAAGTTTTCTATGGGTGGATTGTATTTGTAACCACACCTGACTATTTCAAATTCATTGAACTACACAATATACTATGGTATGTAGGGTTTCACCATTCTTTTGCTTCTGTGATTTGGAAATCTAAAGATACAAAACAAAATGAACAAAAAAGAAGGCAATGTCTCGGGAATTTTTGGAAATTATTTATTTAAGTTTACAATACTTTTTTTGCATTGGCCACCCACTTCAGGGAAAGTCCATAGATTCAAATACATCATAAAAGCAAAAGAAGCATCATGAGCATCAAGGGCTGGGAACCAAAAAGGAGTAAGAAGATAGGTGTAGTGGTGCCCACCTGCAGTCCCAGCACTCTGCGAGGATGAGGCAGGGAGACTGTAATTTTGAGCCCAGCCTAGGAAACTTAGTGTCTTTTTTTTTTTTTGGTACCGGGGATCAAACTTGGGACCTTGCGCTTGCAAGGCAGGCGCCAGAACCACTGAGCTAAATCCCCGGCCCCAAGGAAACTTAGTGTCTTGAGTGAAACTTTGTCTCAAAATCCAAAAATTCTAAAGGATTGGGGATGTAGCTCAGTGTGAAGGCTCTGGGTTCAATAATCCTATGAAGAAGAAGAAGAAGGAGAGAGAGAAAAAGGAGAAGGGCAAAGGGAAAATGCAGAGAGAGAGAGAGAGAGAGAGAGAGAGAGAGAGAGAGAGAGAGAGAGAGAGAACAGATAAATGAAGACAGATCTTCTCCTAATCTTGTGGGCATAAAAATTCTGCACCATCAACACAGAAGATTGGTTTAGGGGAGATTTCTAAACTCACAGTGAGTATTATTTGCCTTCTCACACTAGATGATTGCTTAACTTAATGTCAGAACAAAAGTTTAGGGTTGAGGTTTTGATTAGACCATTACTATTTAAGTGATACACCAAAAATAGAAGGTGGAGAAGATGATAAGAAAAAAGTGCCAGATCCCTGAGAGGAAAAATCAGAGAGGGAGGCAGCAGAGCACAAAGGGCTTTATTCACCCAGGACTAAGTTTTCCTGAGGGCTGTTCTGTTCCTCAATTTTATCAGCCCCCACCATGAGCTGCCAAATTCCTTTTTTTTTTTTTTGGTACCGGGGATCGAACTCGGGTCATTGCGCTTGCGCAGCAGGCGGCGAAACCACTGAGCTAAATCCCGGCCCCCAAATTCCTTTCATCCAGGTGAATAAACAAAATGTGACATATATACATATATTAGAATATTATTCATCCTTAATAATAATAACATCCTTAATAAGAAAGGAAATTCAGACACATGCCTGCAACATGGATCAACCTTGAGGATGTTATGCTGTGAAAAGAAAGAGCAAAATAAAAGATAATAGGAAACAGGGAGACAGATCTTTTGCAAGTAGGAAGGTGTCTTGGTTACATTCTCTTGCTGAGACAAAATACCTGACACTAAAAATTAAAGGAAGAAAGCTTTATTTCAGCTCATAGTTTGTAGAGGTTTCAGTCCATAGTTGGCTGGCTCCAAGGCAGGGTGCCATGGCAGAGGGGCATCACAGAGGAAAAACAGTTCATAGTGTGGCAGGCTGAAGGCAGCAAGCAGCAGCAGCAAGCCTGCCTTCTTTCTGTCCCTTTACATTCCATCCAGGGTACTAGCCTATTGATTGGTGCCAACTATACCCAGAGTGGGGCTTCCAATATCCTTAATCCAGCATCCTTAAGGGTCCTAGTACCCTAATCCCAGTATCACAGCCTTAATCCACATTCACCTACCTTAATCCAGCCGCTTTTGGAACTCCCCATCTATGACCACGTGAGACTTTGGGGGGACAAGCCATAACAGAAGGGGACAGAAGATGGAGAGAGTGGGGAGGTAGAGGAGAAGAGGAAAAAGTAGAAAGAATTAAATGTTATGTACACATACTGACTCTCCATGGCGAATGTAGCCATTATGCACTGCAAGCATTTTACTGATAAAAAAAGACACATACTATCTGATGACACCTATATAAAATACCTAGAGTAGTCAAATTCAGGGAGTCAGAAAGAAGAAGGGTGGCTGCCATGGACAGGTACAAAGGGAGGGGATTGTGGGCTTAGTGTTTAATGGGTACAGCGTTTCATTTGCAAGATGAAGAGTTCTGTGGATAGATAGTGATTACAGTTGTACAACAACTTGAATATTCTTGATACCACTGAACTGTACACTTACAAATAGTTATAGTAAATTTTATGTATCCTTTGCCATAATTAAAATAATAATAAAAAATTACCTGAGTGAGTAATTTATTATTACCTGCAATGGAGAGTAGCAATCAAGAAAATTTCTTTACAAAAATAAGCTGCCTCTAGATGAGCTGTGACACAAAGAAGTGGAGAAGAATAATCCCGTGTAAAGTTTTTGCTATCTCCTAGTTTTTGTTAATGTTCTGTTGTTCAGCAAAAAGCTCTGTAGGGCAAATATCATCAGGAAACTGAGGCTCAGAGGTTACTGGCTTCTCTATTTTTACAATGTGGGGGTGGCCACATAAGGAACCTGATGCCAAGGAGTCTATAACAAAGACTACACCCTCTTCTATGCTGCACTTTCTTTAAAGGCTAGTTTTCACTCAGTCTGAAATACTGAAAGTCATAACTCCATGTGTAGGACTATTTAAGGAAATGCAAACATTGCTCAGTTGTGGAACGAGAAAGCAGGAAGAAATGACTTCTAACAAAAGTTACAGTTAAATCCTAGAAACCATTTTAAATTTGCTAGGCACTTTGACTTCTTTGTTCGAAAAATCAGTAGCATATGACATATCTACCCTACAACCATACTTCTGTAGCTGACAGAAGATGAAATGAAGTCAAAACTAGCTTTCTCTGGCTGTGCTTATGATAACAAAGGGTTCAGCATTAGCTTTAATAAAAGATAGCACAGATCACAGTTGAATTAAAAACTTAGGGATCGGAAACAAAGTCTTTGTAAATAGGGAGGGGTGGAGGGGTTGAAGGGAGGGCAGGGGAATGGGGAAAAAAATAAGAACTAAGATACATCATGTAAAGGTACAAATTCCCAGTGATGAATGTCATCATATTGTGTACCTAAAATGTACCAATAAACTTAATAAAAAAATAAAAATTAAAAAAAATTTAAAAAAATAAAATAAAAAATAAAACCTTAGGGAAGAGGGCTTCCAGTTAGCAATATAATTATAGCCTGACCATCTTAATTGAATGAATAAATTATCTTGTGATAGGAAGAGCACTGGCACTAACATCCTAAGAATGTGATTCAATCTAATTGTGTTATTTTTGACTCCTCTCTTAGCCTCTCTGAGCCTTGATTTCCTAATACGTAAAATGGGAATGATAATGTCTAATATACAAGACTGTCAAAAGACTGAATTATACATTATGAGATGGCATATGTTAAAGTGTTTGGCACACTTTGACTTATAGGGAAGGGTTGATAATGCAGCATGAAAAAGTTTGTTTATTTTTGAAGTAACAGGTGTTTTGTGTGTCTGAACAAGTAGGCCATTTCAGGCCTAGCCAGATCTCAGCTAAAGTTGCTAGTAAGGAAGGGAAAGTTTTAATAAAAAATTAAATCTTTCCATGGCTTGACACAAAGGCATAATTGGAAGAGTATTAACATTCAATGGAGACTCAATGTGTACAATAAGATGATGGCTTACTATTGTCTCACACTTGGGGCTGATTAAAAATTCTCCCCATCTGATGTCTTTAGTTTGGGTGTTCGATAATCATATTCATAAGGAAAATACTTTACAGCTTAAATATTTTATTTATAATTGTTCCACATGCAAGGCATGAGAAATAGTTCACTTGAGCCAGTAAATAACTGGGCAGATTTAGAACACAACTGTTAAAAGCGAGATTAATAATTAAAACATAAAGCCACCATTTCTTTAAAAGCTACAATTATTGGCTTCAGTGGAGTGAAAATTTTCTGAGCAACCAGCCTTTATAGTCTCTCACCTCCCACCCCCACCCCCCTGCAAATGAGTTAGAAAACTAGTTTGAACTCCTGGTCAGAGCTGTCAGTCAATATTATTTATGGTGGGGGTGAGCTGAAGAATAGATAAGTTTATGCTCTCTTTTTCTTGTGAAAATGTTCTATATCTGGATCCTCAATTTGTACATAAGCTTGTGGTATGGAGAGTCATGGATTCTACCCACTGCTGTTAGTTAATCTTCCAGATTGCTAATCCCAGTTTGTGGAGTGGAAAACATAGCCAGGTAGAAAAAGCATACCAAATCTGTAGAAATATGAAAGAACAGATATTTAGTTCCAAAGCACATAGCGTTTGCATGCTTACAATCATGGAAATCTTTAGCTACAGTATTTGCTGGTAGTCGTTTGCTTTTTTTGCCCTCCTAGAAGAAAACAGTAATGCTACAGAGTATTAAAGGTGTGAGGCCAAAGCAGCTTGTCAAAAGTTTTAAGAGAGAGGAAGCAATTTCTCCTCTGCCTTTTGGCCAAGATCAAGCATCAGGGAAAGGAAGCTGTGCTCTTTCCTGTCAACACGGAAGTTTAGACGAATTGGACCTTGGAGATAGAAAGAATGTTAACATTCTTAAAGACAAAAGAGGGGATTTATTTTTTATCCTGTGCCAATGAATTTGGTGCAAATTAGAGGGGATGACACCTGAGGTGGAAAGAAGCTTTTCTATGGATTATGGTGAATTTATGATATTTTTATTTACTGAAAACAGCACTTATAATCAATCAACTGGAAATTTACTATCATATCACTGGCTATTTTTTTGTGAGAGTATTTTTGTCCTTTTCAGTTTTGACCTTCATACTTCTTTGAATTCATAGTAAGGGAACAGACCAAGCAAGAACTCAAAACTGGGCATTTCCCCAGATATCTAATTTTTATATGTCAAAATGTTCCTGAATAAATTAGAGTCCTCTTCTCTGCATTCCATGCTTGTTTCAGGTCCAGAGGATGATGGTGAAATGGTTAAAGACCTGAGCTGAATGTAACCTGTTACTCTGATCATCTAAGGCATTTTGGAGTATGGTAACTGCCAAAATTCCAGTGATTCCATGTGCGGTAAGAAGTTGCAAATAAGGAAATCATTTCATCTACTTCATCTTATCTCCATCGCTTTTGCCTAACTGGCCACTCAACTGCATATCTGTTCCATTCTAAGACCCAGGAGAACACCTTAACCCCGCTACTCCAGCAGTTCTCATTTGTTTATTTTACATTTAAGCAGATTTCAGTGATTTGTTTTCCACACTCAGAAGAGAATTTGTGTTTTCCATGAGATGCCAATTGATAAAACTTCATGTCACTAGTTTTTTTAATGTTAACTGCTCATTCCTTATTGTAGTTTGATATTGTTATTCAACTACTGTAAATACATGCTAATTAACAAAATGTCAATTGACTTTCAACGCAGCTGCAGATGGCTTTTACTTTTCAAAAAACACTGTCATCTTTATCAGCAACAGATGAAGAGCCACCATATCTGACATAATGGCAATCTATTATGGCTCCAACATACGCATTCTAAATGAGGCTCGATGCAATGTCTACTAAATTATATATTTTAATTAACTTAATAATATCTAAGGGGATTGTGAAATATGGGTCTCATTGGATGGATTCTAAATATAGTTAAAAGTTTTTTGGTTTTTTTTTGTACCAGGGATTGAACTCGGGTCCTTGCCCTTGCGCAGCAGGCGGCAAAACCACTGAGCTAAATCCCCGGCCCAAGTTAAAAGTTATTTAAGGGAATCACAAAAGGGAAAGATTACAACTGGTATATAAAAAGATTTACATAGAATTGCCTCATTTTGTTCATTTTGTACAAAAGTATAGGCTCAGAAAGGAAATAACTGAGAAACTGTTCTGGCCAAATAGTTTTTAGAATAAATAAGGAAGCTCCACTTCTGAACAGTATGGAGAACCTCATTAAATTTAAAAAAATTTAGAAGTTATCAGAGACTAATCTGAAGCTTAAAAACACAGATGAAAGAAATAATGTCTTCCCAGACAATAGTCTGGAGGCTTAGAACTCAGGAGACATGTAACAGCCATTCTCTCACATGACAGTCTGGGTATATCTAGAAGTGTGAACAAGATACCCGCCCCCAAAGCACTGAAGCCATTTCATTTTTCAGTAGTAAAGGAAGAAGGTTCTCATGTGTCTGAGAAGGGACCTACAGCCAAACTTTCTTAGGCCGGAGATTTAGCTCAGTGGTTCTGCCACCTGCCTTGTAGGTGAAAGGTCCCAAGTTTGATCCCTGGTACCAAAAAAAAAAAAAAAAAAAAAAAGATTTGAACAAACTTTCTTGTATCTGACAAAAGAAAAAAGATGGAACCAAAGATAAAAATTATATGTTTCTATGACAGGCAATATTTTCTAGTTATGACCTTGGTCTGCTGCAACAGAAGCAGACCAAGTATCCAGCTGAAAAGACTTGGAATATCCACATGAAACAGAAAGTACATATTTTTATAAGGCATCAAAGAACAGCCAAGATATACAGGACTCAAGGAGTCAAGATCCTGGGGAGAAGAGAATCTCGTTGAAGTAAACCCGTGCTTCTCTATGCCATCTTTAGGGAACTTGCTGATTTGGGGGCATGGAAGGAAAGGTTGAGAACTGGGGAGAGGCAGAGAAGCCAGCAGTGCTTTTAGCAATCTCATAGCTGAGGTGACACAAACGGAGTCCAGGACGCCAAGAGAGACAAGACTGGGGAGGTAAGGTCTCTGAGAGGAGGGAGGCAAAGAGTCTGCTCTGGTTTTCACCTAGAGCCATTTGTTAAATTTCTAAGGTACACAGGCAAGAGGTTAAAAATGTAAAGTATAAAGCAGGGAAAAGTCACAAGAGAGTTTGTACCAGTCTCACGGAGGTAAGGAGATAAAAAATGCAGCTCAGGACTTGTCAAAGAAGAGCTCAAATAAGAACCCTTGGCTGTCAGTTGGTGCCAGAATCACATGAAACTTTCCAAAGACTGCAACTCATCTCCCTCAGGTCTGTCCCTGGTTTTATTAATGTGATCTCCTGAACTACAACTATCTGTAGAGGATAGGGTAAATCTTCTCTGGAGAAACACAGCATAATCCCCTTTTGCATAAACAATGTGCATTTAATAAAATATTACCAGACAAACCAAGAAACAGAATTAAAAACAAAATCAGAAAATAGGAATATATCCAGATTTAAGCCAGATATTAGAATTAGGCAATAAGAATTAAAAATAACAGATTAATATGTGCAAGAAAAATAAATATCCGAAGAGAGATTTTCACCAGGGAACTGAAGTAAGAACATCAAAAAGAACTTTTAGAACTGAAGACTTTAGTGAGTTATATTAGGATCTCAATAGAGGATATTACTGCATTTTGGACATAACAAAAAGGCAGATTTGTGGGCCAGGGATTTAGCTCAGTGGTTCCACCGCCTGCTGCTCAAGCGCGAGGACCTGAGTTCGATCCCCGGTACCAAAAAAAATTTTTAAAAATTAAAAAAAATAAAAATAAAAGGCAGATTTGTGAATTGGAAGACAAGTTAGGTAAAATATTTAAATTGAGGTACAGAGAACAAATGGACGAAAAATGCAGAAGTAGCATAAGGGCTGTATGGAACACAGAGAGTAGGTCCAAACACATGTACCTGGAGTCCCAAAAAGGGAGGACAGAGATAGTTATGCAGAAGCCATATTTGAAGAGATAATGGCTGAGATTATCATAGAGGTGCTCCAAGTTCCAAGCAGAATAAATGTAAAGGAAACCACAATTAGGCCCATAATTTTAAAATTTCTACAAACCGAAATCTTAAAAATATCCAGAAAAAAGACACTTTACCTTTAAAAGAGTATCAGTAAGACTGACAGCTATTTTCTCAGAAGAGAAATAAAAGCCAGAAAGCAATGAAATGACACTTTTAAAGTACAGAAAGAAAAAACCAGAAACCAAAAGTGCCGACCTGAAATTGTTTATCCAGTAAAAATATCCTTCAATGTGAAAGTGAAATATATATCTTTCTAGACAAGCAAAAAAAGAGACTTCATCACCAGGGTACTTTCACTAAAAGAAATGCTAAAAGAAATTCTTCAGACAGAAGGAAAATTATCTAAGAAATCCAAGTATGAATGGAGAGCAATACAAAGAGTAAGTGGTAAATCGAATGTGTAATTATTGTCTTAAAGGTCATAAAATATATACAGAAAAAAAATTCATGAAAACTCTGAAGCAAATTAGGGCAGGGAGTGTTATTGGAATTAAAGTGTTCTATAGTCTGTTATAGGGACAACAACGACAACAACAAGAATCTTACTGAATTTGTGCAGCTAGACCTCAGGGTTTTGCTGGTCAGAGCTCACTGAAGTGAAGTTACTTACAAAGACATTAGAACAAACTGAAATTCAGTGTAAGAACTTGAATTCCACTGTGGCGGATCAAGTGAATTTGGCCATGAGACCAAATTCCTTGATAGAAGAAAAATATCAACTACCTGATGGGGAGGTTGTAGGTAGGAGATGGAAAGAGGCTCCAAAATTGGGTAGAAAATTATCAATTTAATGTGGGCAAGGAAAGACAAGTTTTCCTTTCACCTTTAAAAACATATATTGCCACAAAGTTGGCCTTGGATCGAAAAGTCTGTGAGTGGCTGGGCATGGTGGGACACACCTCTACTCATCACTTGGGAGGCTGATGCAGGAGGACTGATGCAAGTTCGAGGACAGCCTATGCTACATAGTAAATTTAGAGCCAGCCCGAACTACATAGTGAGACCCTATCTCAAAAAAAAAAAGTCATTTACTGAGCACTTGCTAATTGTGAGATATTGAGTATTTTTTTTAAATGGGGCCTTTAATATCTCTTTCTTTTGGAATATCTAATCTGCTATTTAAAATATCTATTAAAGTTTTACATTTTGATTGTTTCATTTTTGCTTTTTAGACATTAAGTTCTAGTTTTTTGTTTTTTCATTTTTTGAGACCAGGGTGGCCTGGAACTTGTGATCCTTATGCCTCAGCCTCCAGGAGTGCTTGGGGCTGTAAGTGTGTGCCACCACACTTGGGTATTACTGATTCTTTAAAGAAAAATCTACTTTGTCTTTTTTAATAGTTTTCTGTTACCAAGCCTGATCTTTTTTTTCTTTTATAATAAATATTCTTTTTTTCTCGTTAAGTTTATTGGTACATTTTAGGTATAAAATACAGTTACATTCATCATTGGGATCTTGTACCTTTACATGAATATCTTGGTTCTTATTTTTTCCCCCTTCTGCTGCCCTCCCTTCACACCCTCCATCCTTCCCTACTTACAAAGACTTTGTTTCCACTTTTTCCTTTTCTCATATTTTTTCTTTTCCCTTTTTTCCTTTCCCCTACCCTTCCCACTTCCCCTACTCCTTTAGACCTTTTCTTCCTATTACACAAAATCAATTATACATTTTTAAAAATTACAATATCAAGATTTAGAGGACATTACCACAGATTTTACAAAATTTAAAAGGATATAGAAGGCATATTACAAAAATCTTTTTTGAAATAAATTTGACAACTTCTAAGAAGTAATTTAGAAGACAAATTAATGAAATTGACTCAGAAGAAATATAAAATTTGCATAGCACCTATTAAAGAAGGTATATTCCCAGCTTGAAAACCTACCTATATGACAACAGCAGGCTCATATACATTTTAACTGATAAATTATATCAAACATTTAATGCAGAAAAAAAGAAACACTTCTCCCCCCATTTTAGGAAATCAACATTATGCTAATACTAAAACTGGATAAAGATAATAGAAAAGTACGAACATAAATAAAAATTTGTTTAACAAAACAAACTCTTAGAAGTCAGATCTGGCAGTATGTAGAAAGTGGTTTTATTATAGGGATGCCAATGTTGGTTCAGCATTGGAAGATCCACCCCCAAAAGTCATCATTTTAACAGAGGAAAGGAAAAAGCCATGTGATCCTATTAGTAGTTGCAGAAAAAGTATCATACTGAATTCTACAGCTCTTCATGGTAAAAGCTATCAGGAGACTAGAAGTAGAACAGAACCTTCTCAACAGATAAAAGACATGTACTCCATACTTCCAGCAAAAACGCCTTATATGAATGGAAAAGATACAATGCTTTCTCCCTAAGGTGGCATATCCCTAAGGGCAGATATGCCTACTCTTCATCTGTCCATTAAACTTTGAAACATAGGCCCAAACCAAAATAGTCTGTGATAAAAAGAAACAGCATAGGATTGGCAAGGTAGAAGTAAGAATTTTATATGTAGATGAAATGATCATCTACACAGAAAATACTAAGAAATCTCTAGGAGCCCCTAGAACTTGTATTTGATTTATCAGGATTAGAAAACACAAGGTATATATAAAAATTCAGGTGTATGTATACTTGCTATAAATGAAGAATTGGACATTGAAATTTAAAAGTTATGTAGGAGTACAGAGGACCTGGAAAAGTAAAAAGACAAAAAAATAACAGTATTGGAATACATTTATTACCTAATTTTAAGACTTCCTCTAAAGCTACCGTTATCAAGGCAATGTTGGCATAAGGAAAGACATACAGATCAATGGAATAAAACAGAGAATTTAGAAATAGAACCACACATATATGGTCCACTGATTTTTGAAAGATTATTTAACATTACCATTTTATAGAACATAAACTCAACTCAAGAGCAGAGGAAAAGATACGGTTTTCAACAAATGGTACTAAAACACCTGGTATCCGTATGTAAAAAATTAACCTTAACTGGGCGGGGGATTTAGCTCAGTGGTTTTGCCGCCTGCTGCACAAGTGCAAGGACCTAAGTTCGATCCCCAGTACCAAAAAAAAAAAAAAAAATTACCCTCAACCCTTTATTTCCACACATAAAAATAACTTGAAAAGATCTATGAACCTAAATATGAAAGAACAAAACTATAAAACTTTAAGAAATTATAAGAGAAAATGTTCATGAAATTGCAAGAATTTCCTAGGATAAAAAAACAATGTATAAAAGAAAAAATTGATAAATGAGATTCCATCAAAATTTAGAACTTTGAAAGACATCGTTAAGAAAATGAAAAGTAGTCCTATACCAGAACACATTTATAATACATATAACCTATGACCATAATATATAAAGAACTCTTACAGCTCATTAATAGACAACCCAATTAAAAAGAAGACACAAGAAGATGATAAATAGCCAGTACAGCACAAGGAAAGGTGTGCAATACGAGAATCAGGAAAATACTAATCAGTACAATAACAAGATCATATTATGCACTCATTAGGGACATTAAGTTAAAAGTTTTAAAAGAACAAATGTCAGCTTTGGTGTGAACCAGTTAGAACTTTCTAGCACTTCTAATATGAATGTAAAGTGATAAAACCATTTTGGAAAACAATATAGAAATTTCTTGTATTACTGTTAAGAATAACAGTTCTGTTAAGATTTTACTTAAGAGAAATGAAAACACATGTTCACAATAGATTTGTACATACAGGTTGACTGTCCCTTATGTGAAATTCTTGGGACCAGAAGTCTTTCAGATTTTGGTTTGAAATCCACTTGATCTGCAAAGAATAGTGCTTTTTTGGGGGGTTCCTGTGCCATGGAGTATTGTTTTCCACCCTTTAGCTTTCAGTTTATGAGTTTCCTTTTAAATTAAGTGTGTTTCTTATATGCAGCATATTGTTGGATCTTGCTTCTTGACCCATTCTGCCAGTCTATTTCTTTTGATTGGTGAATTGAGACCATTAACATTGATGGTTATAACTGATACATATTGAGTTATCATTGTCATGACTTTTTCTTTTTGTTGGATTCTCCCCCTTTCCATTTTTTTTTTTTTTGCATTAGGTTATTTATCTGAGTTTTCTCTGTTTTCCTAATATGGGCATTCACTGCTATGAATTTCCCGCATAGAACTGCTTTCATTGTGTCCCATAGATTCCTGTATGTTGTACTGGCATTATCATTTACTTGTAGAAACTGTCTAATTTCTTCTGTGACCCATTGGTTGTTCAGGAGGGTGTTATTCAATTTCCATGTGTTTGTGAGAGTTTTGTGGTTTCTTATGTTATTGGTCTCCAATTTTATTGCACTAAGGTCTGATAATATACAGGGGGTAACTTTAATTCTTTTACATTTACTTAGACATGTCCTATGAGCTAGCATGTGGTCTATTTTGGAGAATGACCCATGTGCAGCCAAAAATAATGTGCATTCTGATTTTGTGGGTCCACCCCTATTTTTTTCCCCCCATTAACTTTATTGGTACATTTTAGGTATAAAATACAGTTACATTCATCATTGGAATCTTGTACCATTACATGAGTCTCTTGGTTCTTATTTTTTTTTCGCCTTCCCTTGCCCTCTCTTCACCCTCTCCACCCTTCCCTATTTGCAAAGACCTTGTTTCCATTTTTTTCCTCTTCTCATATTTTTTCCTTTCCCTTTTTTTCCCTTCCCCTACCCCTCCCAATTCCCCTGCTCTTTTAGACCTTTTCTTCCTGTTACACAATATCAGTTATACATTTTTAAAATTACAATATTAAGATCTAGGAGACATTACCACAGATTTGACAGAATTTAAAAGGATATAGAAAGCATATTACAAAAATCTTTTTTGAAATAAATTTGACAACTTCTAAGAAGTAATTTAGAAGACAAATTAATGAAACTAACTCTGGAGGAAATATAAAATTGGAATAGCACCTATTAAAGAAAGTATATTCCTAGCTTGAAAACCTACCTATATGACAACAGCAGGCTCGTAAACATTTTAACTGATAAATTATATCAAACATTTAAAGCAGAAAGAAGAAGGAACACTTCTCCCCTCATTTTAGGAAATCAACATTGTGCTACTCCTAAAACTGGATAAAGATAATACAAGAAAAAAGTATGAACATAGATAGAAATTTGTTTAACAAAACAGACTCTTAGAAGTCAGATCTGGCAGGATGTAGAAAGTGGTTTTATTATAGGGATGGCAGTGTTGGTTCAGCATTGGAAGATCCACCCCTAAAAGTAATCATTTTAACAGAGGAAAGGAGAAAGCCATATGATCCTGTCACTAGTTGGAGAAAGAGTATTGGACTAAATTCTACAGCTGTTCATGGTAAAAGCCTTTCCATTTAATTTCTTGTCGTGCCCGATGGATTCATTCTGCTGGGCTTCCTGGGGTTGTGATCCTCATTGTCTTTTCCTAGGATATTGCCTAAAATTTTTTGGAGTGCTGGTTTGGTATTCATGAAGTTCCTAAGGTGCTCTTTATCATGAAAGTATCTTATTTCTCCATCAATTTTGAGAGATAGTTTTGCAGGGTACGTCAGTCTGGGTTGGAGGCTGTTTTCCTTTAGGACTTGAAATATGTCACTCCAAGCTCTTCTTGCCTTGATGGTTTATATTGAGAAGTCTGCTGTGATTCTGATGGGCTTTCCTTTGTATGTGATTTGTTTCTTTTCTCTAACTGCTTGTAGAATTTTGTTCTTCTGTTGGGTTTCTGGAATCTTAATTATTGTATGCCTATGTGTAGATTTTTTTTGATCAAGGCTGGTTGGAGTCCTATATGCTTCCCTTATCTGTATGTCAAGTTCTTTCCCCCTGCTTGGGAAGTTCTCTGCCATCATTTCTGTGAACAGTTTTTTAATGTCGTCTGCACTCTCTCCTGTTTCTTCATTGACTCCGATTAGTCCTACGTTATTCTTCTTTGCATCATCTAGCAGGTGCTGGATTGATTTCTCGTGTTCCCTTATAATTTTAAAGAAATTTTTCTTTTCCTGGTCACTATTTGCAATTTTATCTTCTACATCTGAAATTCTGTCCTCACATTGGCTCATTCTGCTGTGTAAACTTTCAATGTAGTGTTTAATCTCCTGGAAATCTGTTTGCATCTGTTTTATGGATTCCATTTGTTTCCTATGTTGGGATTCCATCATGTTCCTCAGCTCCTGTATTTTTTTATCTGTGTCCTCTCTAGATTTATTAATCATGTCTTGCACTATGGGCACCATCTCTGCAGTTATCTGAGAAATTATTTCTGATTTCATTTTTTTCCAGATCCTATATTGTTGCCAGTTCAGGGAGTCCAGGTGGTTGAGTATCATATTTTTCCACCTTGTTGCCCTTTAGGGTTGCCTTAGGTGATCTGGAAGTCTGGTTTTGAGACTTGTTTACATGTCTTCTGATTTCAACAGATGCAGCCTGATTGTGCCTTTGCTGAGGCAACTTTTTGCTCGCCCAGTGGTCTTCAATTCTCAGCAACCCATGGAGCTGCCTTTTCTCTGCTGCTCACCAGTACACTAATTCCTGGGTTCAGAAAGGTGGCCTACTGGATCCCTGAGCTGACCTGTTGTCTGAGTGGGCTTCTGGCTGTGGCCTGTGCACACTTGGGATGGTATTTAGGTGTGCCAGTGGCTAGGGCCCCTATGTAGCTGTTGTCTGGGAGGACCTTTGGCTGCAGGATGTGCACCCCAGTTCCTGTTGTGTGAACCAGCTTCTGGCTAGGGTCTTGCGCATTTACTGATGGTATTGGGGTAAACCTCTGGCTGTTGCTTGTGTGCCTGTGCAGCTCTTTTACAGGTGGGCCTTGGCTTGTGCCAGTATGCCCCCGCCTCTGGGGTTGGGGCAGAGCCCTGGTTGGGATCTGCTTGAAGCCAAGCTGCTCTGGTCCACACAGCTGGTCCCCCAACTCAGGTGGTCTGGTGTGGCTTTATTGCAGAGGTCTTCACTTTTCTGGTGGGCTTTAACTTTCATCAACAGGCCTCAGAGAGGCCCTCTTTCTGTTGTTCACTTCTAGTCTATCTTCTCCAGCTCATAACAATGTCCTTTATGACCCCTGCAACTCTTCGGTGTGGCTCCAGGTAATGGCTCGGCACAGCGTGTGTGTGTGTGTGTGTGTGTGTGTGTGTGTGTGCACATTGGTGCCTGTGTGGCTCACCTCCTCAGTGTTCTGGGGTGGAGGTATGGTGACCCGAGAAGCTCACCTCCTGGACACTCTGGGGTGGTAGTATGGTGGCCTGAGAGGCTCACCTCCTTGGTGCTCTGGGGTGGTAGTCATAAATATTCATGCTCTATAACCTGTATCTGATCATGCCGGGTCAGTAAAGTATTTTTTTTTTGCTACCGTGGATCGAACTTGGGACCTTGCACTTGCAAGGCAGGTGGCGGAAACACTGAGCTAAATCCGCAGCTCAATATTTGTAAATTTGTTTTATCTAACATCATGATGTTCCACTTACTTGTGCACCTCATTATTTTTGACTATATGATTGGTCCCTGTGCCAAGAAAATCACTTGTATAGAGTCTCTAAGGCCCAGGATGAAATGAATGGCTCTTCTTCTAGGGCAGATTTGTACTTGCTTCTGAAATGCCCAGAGGAACAAGCTGCCACTTTAAGGCCAAATGTGAGGCTCCAGGGCCTGTGATCTGCCAGGGGACCTGAAATCCACCTGACCACTTGCAGGCAGGAAGGCTGTGCCACTTCTGCTCTTTTTTACTACAGGAGTTATTTCTTCCAAGTTCAAGCTTATTGTTGGGTAGGGATGAGTTCTTAACATACCATATAACTTATGTTTACTATCAGATCATTCCATGAATTCACCAAAATGAAAGTTCAGTTTTGCCAAGATCAGCAAATGTGTCAGGGCAAAAGTTGCTTCTGTGCTTGTGTAATATTTTCCTCTGCTCAAATCTGGTACTTCTTGTCTGCATTGTTTGCTCTTGGGTGTTTTTTTTTCTTCAGGACTAAGGATTGAACCCAGCGTCTTTGCACTAAGATATATCCTCAGCCCTTTATTGTTTTTATCTTGAGACAGGGTTTCAGTAAGTCACTGAGTTGTCCAGGCTGGGGTCATACTTGTAATCTTTCTGCCTCAGACTCCCAGGGGGCTAAGATTACAGGTGTGTACCACAATGCCTGGCTTCTTTGGTGCTTTTAAGCAGATGCTTTTAGTAATATATTCATCATTTCAGTAGGCTAATTACCCTGGGTAACTTACCCACTATTCTCAGAAACTGAAAATCTAGGATAATAAATGTTCTGTATCATATTGATGTTATCACACTGAATTGGGAGTTCAAACAGCAAATATGTACTCTGTAAGCTGAAAATACTGTAAATTGTCATTATTTAAAAGCAGAGGAAAGAAACCCACTAACTCTACTGGCCACCAGCCCGTGCAAGGAAATGTCATCCTCAGAGAATGATGAGTGTCCCAAGCTCCCACTTACTATTTAGCCAAAGAATAATATTTATTAGGGTTTTACTACAAAGCAGAGGCAGACAGACTATGAGTCAAATCCAATATGCAGGCTGTTTTTATAAATAAAGTTTTATTGGAACATGGACACATTTATTCCTTTGTGTGTTCTCTATGATTGTTTTTGTATGACAAGGACAGAGTTGAACCAGGTTCAGTGGCACAAGCCTATAATCCCAGCACTTAGTGAGACTGAGGCAGGAGAGTTGCAAGTTCAAGTACCACCTGGCTAACACTGTAAGACCCCCATCTCAAAATAACAAATAAAATAAAATAAAATAAAAAGGGCTAGGAATGTAGCTCTGTGGTAGAGCACCCTTTGGCTTAATCCAAGTACTGCAAAATAATAAAATAAAATAAAAAAAAAGACAGAGATCTCCGCACACCCTACTGAGGTCCCGAGTCGCGTGGAAGATGCCGAATCACCATGCTGCAGACAGGCAGGTCTGCCCACGCGCTACTGAGGTCCTGAGTCTAACGGAACATGCCAAATCAGCCTGCTGTAGACAGGCAGGTCTGTGCATGCCCTACCGAGGTCCCGAGTCTTGCAGAAGACGCCGAATCACCCCGCTGCAGACAGGCAGCCACCTGGTTCCACACTACAAAGATACAGAGGACACCAGACCACCAGACCACCAGACCAAGGCACTGAGTCCCGCTGCTCCTGGCCCAGAGGTAGGGGCTTCTGAGCCATCGTCCCACTGCTCCTGGTCCAGAGGAAGTGGCTTCCCGGTTACCATCACTCCTGCTGCTCCCAGCCTAGAGGAAAGGGTTTTTGGGCCACCTTCTGTCCCACTGCTCCTGGTCCAGAGGAAGGGGCTTCCTGGCCACCACCCCTCTGGCTGCTCCCAGCCCACAGGAAAGGGCTTTTGGGTCAGCATCCCTACCACTGCTCCCAGCCCCTGTCCCACCTCTCCCAGCTCAGAGGAGGTAATCCGTCCAGGTGCGAACAGCCACCTGCCCCAGTCGAAATGAGAAAACATGTAAATAAGTCTCAAAACCAGACTTCCAGATCACCTGCAGCAACCCCAAAGAGAAATGAGATGGAACACTCTGATACTCAACCACCTAGACCCACTGAACTGGTAACAAAAGGGGATTTGGAAAAAATGAAATCAGAAATAATTTCTCAGATAACAGGAGAAATTTTGCCCCTAGTGCAAGATATGATCAATAAATCTAGAGAGGAGCTTAAGAACATGGTGGAATCCTAACATAAGAAACAAATGGAATCCATAAAACAGATGCAAATAGATTTCCAGGACATGAAAAACTCCATTGAAAGTCTATGCAGCTGAATGAACCAATGTGAGGACAGAATTTCAGATACAGAAGATAAGATTGCAGTTAGTGACCAGGAAAAGAAAAATTGCTTCAAAATTATAAGGGAACAAGAGAAATCAATCCAGCAACAGCTAGATGATCCAAAGAAGAATAACATAAGACTGATTGAGCTCAATGAAGAAACAGAAGAGAGTGCAGATGACATAAAAAATCTCTTCACAGAAATAATGGCAGAAAACTTCCCAAGCAGGAGAAAAGAGCTTGACATACAGATAAGTGAGGCATATAGGGCTCCAAATAGCCTTGATCAAAAAAAAAATCTACACATAGGCATATAATTGTTAAGATTCCAGAAACACAACAGAAGAACAAAGTTCTCCAAGCAGTCAGAGAAAAGAAACAAATCACATACAAAGCAAAGCCCATCAGAATCACAGCAGACTTCTCAACACAAACCATCAAGGCAAGAAGAGCTTGGAGTGACATATTCCAAGATCTAAAAGAAAACAGCCTCCAACCCAGATTGATGTACCCTGCAAAACTATCTTTCAAAATGGATGGAGAAATAAGATACTTTCATGACAAAGAGTACCTTAGGAACTTTGTGAATACCAAACCAGCACTCCAAAAAATTTTAGGCAATATCCTAGGAACAGACATTGAGGATCACAACCCCAGGAAGCAAAGCAGAGTGAACCCATCTGGCATGACAAGAAATTAAATGTAAAGGGGGAGAACCCAACAAAAAGAAAAAGTCATGGCAATGACAAGTCAATACGTTTCAGTTATAACCATCAATGTTAATGGTCTCAATTCACCAATCAAAAGAAACAAACTGGCAGAATGGGTCAAGAAGCAAAATCCAACAATATGCTGCATACAAGAAACACACTTAATTCAAAAGGAAACTCATAGACTGAAAGTTAAAGGGTGGAAAACAATACTCCATGGGACAGGAAGCCGAAAAAAAACAGGAGTAGCTATCCTCTTGGCAGATCAAGTAGATTTCAAATCAACACTAATTAAGAGAGATGAAGAAGGACACTACATCCTTGTAAAGGGAAGAATCCAAGAGGGAGAGATGACAATCATAAATATCTATGCACCAAACACTAGTGCACCCAACTATATAAAACAAATACTAACAGACATGAAAAGCCATATATGCACTAATACAATTGTAGTGGGGGACCTCAACACCCCACTGTCACAAATAGATAGATCAACTAGACAAAAAATAAGTAATGAAATACTATAACTCAATCAAACTCTTGAACAAATGAACTTAACAGATGTTTACAGTCTTCCACCCCACAAAATCAGAATACACATTCTTCTCAGCTGCACATGGGTCATTCTCCAAAATAGACCACATACTCACACATAGAACATGTTTAAGTAAGTGCAAAGGAATTGAAGTTATCCCCTGTATATTATCAGACCATAATGCGATGAAATTGGAGATCCATAGCAAAAGAAACTCAAAAAATTTCATAAACATGTGGACATTGAACAACACACTTCTGAATAACCAGTGGGTCACAGAGGAAATTAAAGAAGAAATCAGACAGTTCCTTCAATTAAATGACAATGACAATACAACATATCGGAATCTATGGGACACAATGAAAGCAGTATTACGAGGGAAATTCAGAGCAGTGAATATGCATATTAAGAAAACAGAATGAGCCCAATTAAACAACCTGATGCTGAACCTCAAGTTTCTAGAAAAAGAAGAGCAGGACAACCCCAAAGCTCATACAAGGGAGGAAATTATAAAGATCAGAGGAGAAATCAATGCAATGGAGACTAAGAGAATGATACAAAAAAATCAATGAAGTCAAGAGTTGGTTCTTTGGAAGAATCAACAAAATTGACAAACCCCTAGCCAACCTTGTCAGAAAAAGGAAAGAAAAGGCTCAAATCCATGCAATTCGGAATGAAAAGGGTGAAATTACAACAGACCCAGAAGAAATCCAGAGGATCATCAATACCTACTTTGAGAACCTATATGCCAATAAGATGGACAACACAGAAGAAATGGACAGATTCCTAGATACACATGAATTACCAAAGTTGAAAGAAGAAGACCTAAAAATTCTGAACAACCCAATATCAACCAAGGAAATTGAAAATGTAATGAAAAACTTATCAACTAAGAAAAGCCAGGGCCCTGATGGCTTCACTGCTGAATTCTACAAGACATTTAGAGAGGAACTGCTGCCACTACTGTTTAAACTCTTCAATGAAATTGAAAGGGAAGCAATACTCCCAAATTCATTCCTGGAAGCAGGCATCACCTTGATCCCCAAAGCAGAGAAAGACCCAACTGAAAAAGAGAACTATAGGCCAATCTCACTAATGAACATAGTTGCAAAAATCCTTAATTAGATAATGGCAAATAGAATGCAGAAGATCATCAAGAAGATCATACACCCTGATCAAGTGGAATTCATCCCAGGGATGCAGGGATGGTTCAATATACAAAAATCAATCAATGTAATACACTATATCAATAGAGACAAGGACAAAAACCATATGATTATCTCCATAAACACACAAAAGCATTTGACAAAATCCTACTTGCATTTATGATAAAAGCCCTACAAAAAATTGGAATAGATGGTCTCTACCTCAAACTGATAGAAGCCATCTATGAAAAACCAACAGCCAATATCACATTAAATGGTCAAACACTGAAATCCTTCACACTAAAATCAGGAACAAGACAAGGATGTCCACTATCACCACTCTTGTTCAATATAGTTCTGGAAACATTAGCCACAGCAATTAGACAAGAGAAAGAAATAAAAGGAATAAAGATAGGAAATGAAGAAGTCAAATTGCCATTATTTGCAGATGACATGATACTCTATATAGAAGACCCCAAAAACTCCACCAAAAGTCTTCTAGACTTAATAACCAAATTCAGTCAAGTAGCTGGTTACAAGGTCAACACACAAAAATCAATAGCTTTCCTCTACACCAATGACAGACTCACTGAGAGAGAAATAGGGCAAATAATTCCTTTCACAATAGCATCCAAACAACTGAAATACCTAGGAATCATCCTAATGAAAGAAATCAAAGACCTCTTCTCTGAAAACTATGGCACTCTGAAAAGAGAGATTGAAGAGGATATTAGAAAATGGACAGATATCCCCTGCTCCTGGGTAGGAAGGATTAATATAGTGAAAATGGCCATACTTCCAAAACTGCTATATAGATTTAAAGCAATTCTAATTGAGATCCCAGCAGCATACTTCATAGACCTTGAGAAAACAATCCAAAAATTTGTTTGGAACAAGAAGAGACCCAGAATAGCAAAAGCAATTCTAGGTAACAGAGACATGGCAGGGGGTATCACAATCCCCAACCTGCAACTATACTACAAAGCTACCGTGATAAAAACACCATGGTACTGGCAAAGAAACAGATGTGAGGACCAGTGGAACAGATTAGAAGATACAGAAACAATGCTAGACACACTCAGCCAACTCATCTTTGATAAAGGAGCCAAACACCCTCACTGGAGGAAAGATAGCCTCTTTAATAAATGGTGCTGGAAAAACTGGGCTTCAACTTGCCAAAGATTCAAACTAGACCTATATCTCTCACCATGCACTAAACTAAAATCAAAATGGATTAAAGATCTAAATATTAAAATAGAAACTCTGAACCAGTTGGAACAGAGGTTAGGTAGAACCCTTGAAGACATCAGTGTAGGAAAAGATTTTATGAACAAAACCTCAGTTGCCCGTGAACTAGCACAAACAATCAACAAGTGGGATCTCTTCTTATTAAAAGGCTTCTGCACAGCAAGAGAAACCACCAGCAGTGTGAAGAGACAACCCACAATGTGGGAAAAAATCTTCTCCTGCTCTTCCTCAGACAAAGGTCTACTATCTCAAATCTATAAAGAACTTAAAAAGATCAGACTTCCCAAATTGAAAGACCCAATCCAAAAATGGGCATCTGAAATGAACAGACATTTCTCAGACAAAGAAGTAGAAATAGCAAATAAATACATGAAAAAATGTTCAACATCACTGGTCATTCGAGAGATGCAAATGAAAACAACACTGAGATTCCACTTCACTCCAGAAAGAATGGCTGCTATCATGAAATCAACCAATAACAAATGCTGGCAGGGCTGTGGGGAAAGAGGAACCCTGCTCCACTGCTGGTGGGAGTGTAGACTGGTACAACCACTGTGGAAATCAGTATGGAGATACCTCAAAGAACTAGGTCTGGAAGTCCCATTTGACCCTAATATTCCACTGCTGGGGATCTTCCCCAAAGAATTAAAAGAATCATACCACAGCGATATATGTGTGCCCATGTTCATAGCAGCACAGTTTGTAATAGCTAAAACTTGGAAAGAGCCCAAATGCCCATCAACTGGAGACTGGATCAAGAAAATTTGGTTTTTTATAAAATGGAGTACTACTCAGCCATAAAAAATGAGAAATTAGAGACATTTATAGCTAAGTGGATGCACATTGAGGCATTACTCTTAAGTGAAACAAATAGCCCACACATGTACAAATACCGAATAGTTTCTCTGGTGTGAGAAACTAAAAGTGTAAATAAGGGCTAAATGTATAATAGGTCATGTGAAATAGGAAGAAAAGGGGCAAAGGGGAAGAAAGTGGGAGGGGTAGGGGAAAGGATAGAAGGAAATGGGATTAATATGAAAAAATGGAAAAATAGGAACAAAATCTTTGTAAATAGGAAGGAACAGAGGGGTTGAAGGGAGGGCTAGGCAAGGGTGAAAAATAAGAACCAAGAGAGATTATGTAAAGGTGCAAATCTCCAATAATGAATGTCATTATATTGTATACCTAAAATGTACCATTGATTAGAATGAATAATCGATAATGCAAAATAGGAAGAAAAAGTCCAAAGGGGTAGGGGTAGTGGGAGGGGCAGGGGAAAGGAAAGAAGGGAAAGGAAAAATGCTGAGAAATGGAAAAAATGGAAATAAAGTCTTTGTAAATAGGGAAGGGTGGAGGGCGTGAAGGGAGGGCTAGGAATGGGGAAAAAATAAGAACCAAGATGCATTATGTAAAGGTACAATTCCCAATGAGAAATGTAATTGTGTTGTATACCTACAATGTACCAATAAAAGAATTTAATACAAAAAAAGAATAAAAAGACAGTTGAGTAACTGTAGCTGAACCTATATGGACACAAAATGTACATAATATTCACTCTTTAGGCCTTTACAGAAAAAGATTGCAAACCCCTATTATAAACCATTATTCCTCAGAGGGCTTGCCTGACCAGTTTAAGTTCAGGGAGCCAGTTAACACTAGCACATCTTTTTCTGCATTATTTTTGTGCAGTTTTAAACCCTGGAAGCCTGGATTCCACATGATAGACTCTTCAGTCACGTGAAGAAGTTGCAACAGGAAAGAGCACTCCAAAAATACCTCCAAGTAGCAATATAGTAGTTTCATCATTATTCTTAATGGAGAGGGCTTTGAGGCCATGGACATTCACACACAGCAAGAAAGGCCAAACCCAGGCATGGATCGTCGGTGGCGGAGACTTCCGCAGACCCAGAGCTCCTTCCTCCAGGCTGGGCTGGCAGAGCCGCCTTGGCAGTGTGAGGCAGCAGGGAGTTCACGCCCAGGGCAGGATAACTTCCTGAGACCACTCCTGCTCCTCAGGGGAGACACAGCAGAGCAACTGAAGCAAAAACTGGAAAAGGAAGTGAGGTTCAAAGCCCCGGAGTGTGCTGCTTCTTTTTCTCAGCCCCAGCTCTAGCAAACAGGCCCCCGCTTCTGTGGAGAACGTCAGTGACCCCAGTGCTCCACCCTCACCACTCCCCAGCTTCTCTGGGTAGATGGTGGCGATGCCACTCTGCGGGTGTTGAGACTGTGTGTTTCTGTGTAGAATTCTGGCTTAGTAGTGAAAGCCACTGAATCAAGAAGATGATCAGGTTGAAATGTGCTTTTTTGAGATGAACCAGGAATTATGAAAAATGCACTCATCTGTGGTGAGTCTGTTTGCGCTGGTAGATAAAAAGCAAGGTACAGAACAACTTCCCCTGTACCAGAGCCCTGTTGGACAGATGCCTTCCATGATGGGAAAGTGTGAAATAGACGCTGGGTCCAGGAGTGAGGAATAAAGAAAAAAATGGTATCATTTCTTCACGAAGAAAGAGCTGCCTTACATGCCTGCTGCTTTGTTTATTAACCCATCTGAAAATTCCCTGGGGAGTTTGAGCTGGCCCTTTGCCCGCTGATGAGTCTGTAACTCTGTGACAATTAACTGTAATGGCTTTGAGACAGGCCCTTCTCAATCACAGCCTGGTCCTGAGCTGCCAAATGCCATCTGCACCTGGGTGGCTGGATAACAGCACTCCCATTTTATTCCTTTTTTTTTTTTTTTTTTCATGTGGAATCTACTGTCTTCTGTGTTAGCCAAGGAGCCTAGATGGCTCTAAATTCCTTCCTCTGATGTGGAGTGGTAGGAAAGGAAGGGGGAGTATGTGGGAAAGGCTAAGGGACTCCCTTCTCTAAGACCAGGATACAAAAAGCCCCTCTATTCCAGGCCACCTGGACTCACCAGGCTCATTATGTGAACACTAGAGTGTTGACCAGGCAGTTAGCAGGCCAAAGAGCATGGGAGAAGAGAGTTCCTATGTGGCCAGTTCCTGGTGCCCATGGTGGGAGAAGCGGGAGGCTGCCGGTAATTTTCCGGGCACTCAGCATGCACCACGATGCCCTTCATGCAAGCACTGTGGCAATGTGACCAGGGAGCCAGCTGGACTCGATTCCAAGCGAAGGCAAAAACGGGACAACAGAGTCTGGTTTCGCTTAGCTCCTCAGCCTTGCTGCTGGCCTTCTGTCTTTTGACACTGGACTTACCTTTCATTAGTCCCCAGTGGGAGGGCACATCCCAGCTGGGTCCTCTGGAAGCTGTGGATTTGCTGATTTGCACCCTTCTTGTGCATATTTTTATGTGGGCCGAGAAAACAGATGGCTCCATCCAGGTTGCTGAAAACCCAGCTGGTTATTGCTGCACTAGAATGACCTGAGTTTGGGGATGTGAATTTTCCCTGCCAGAGCCTTGGGCAAATTGGGAAATATGTTTGTCTTTGAATTAGAGCACAGGAGGATGAGGTCCAAAGCACTGCCTACCCACTGGGCCCTGTGGGCTGTGGGAGTACAGGAAAAGCAACATTAAGCACAGAACATTACACACAGTATTCCTGTTCCTTTACATCTTTTTTTCTGAATTAGGCAGGTTAAAAATTAATTACAAGATAACAATAGAGTCATCTTCTTTTTTCTCCCACTTTTTAAACCAAACATGTACTATTCTGTATTCCAGGTAGTGCTGGAATAGACTTTCATAAAAGAAATTCACAAAAATACCAGTCGACCTTTTCTGAGCACGTATTTTATTCCAGGAATTATTCTAGCTACGGGAAACATAAAAATGAATAACATATGGTCTCTATGATCAGAGACCTCAAACTCTGGCTGGAAGAGAGACATATAAAAAGAAGAGAGGTGGAGAAAATGGAAGTCCCATAATAAAGGTAGGTACAGAATGGATGGGAAGATGAAGAGGCAATGTCTTCCCCTCGGGAACAGTAAGACCTAGGCCTAGAATGGTGATGCTAGAAGCAAAGTAAGACTTCATCTGGGGCATAGGGTGGGAGGATAGTCCCAGCTAAGGAATCTACATCTGTGAGAGATGGAGGCCTGTGTAGGACACCAAGGGCCACTGCACAGTGTTTAGGCTCCCAGTTCTTCCTTCCTAACCTCCGTCTATTCAGGTATCTACCTCTGCTCACATCATACTGGGGAATTTGATCCTCTCCCCAGCTTCGGGGCAGGTTCCAGCTAATCTAACATAATCAGTACATTCTTCTGAATGTTGGATATAGATATGGGAACATGACTGAATTCTGGCCAATGAGACATGATATCTCCCCAGGAGAAGCTAGGAAAGCTTCCTCCCCACTGAGGAAACAGCACATGAAGAGATGATTCCTTTTCTCCCCAGGGATGTTGTCTTGCCTGTTCTAGGCAATGGAGGGTTTTCAGCAGGGGACAGACATATTGGATTTGTGGATTAAAGTATAGCCAGAGAAGGATGTGTCTGTGGAAGAAGCTGGAAATACCTGCTGAAGAGCCTTGAGTACATCAGGAGCTATGCTTCCCCAAGGAAAGCGAATGGGGTTACTCCTACAGTCACAGAGCCATGCAGAGTGACAGTTATGCACCAGGACTCAAGATGACTTTGGTCCGGGATGCACAAAGCAGTGCAGGCAGGTGAGGTAGTACAGTTAGAAGAACAAGGTACTTCCTTTTCAGCCAAAATGACACATAGTCTTCCCAAGCCGTACCACTGCTATGTACTTGTGTTGTAATCAATCACCACTGAGTGACATGTATAAAGTATTTAGTGTGTATTCCAAATGTGCAAAAAGCCCTGAGTCCATGTGAGCTATCGACATTATCACAGACAGCAAAGCATCCTTTTCAGATGCCAAGGATAGCAGAATAATCTATAAAATAATCCTAGGGAAATTTGTCTTCCTTACCCTGCTTGTTGGGAGACTGGTTTTCTTACTTGTATGTCATATCTAACACTTGCCTGATTCATCTCCTAAGTTTTCTCTTGCGTTCTGGAGTCTGTTTGGGCTCATGGTTCCAGCATGGCTCCAGTATGGAGCTGCAGGCTGCATCTGGCCTCCCTGATCGAAGTTCTCAAATTCAGCTTGCTGATTCCACAAGCACGAACCTTTCAGCTCCATGTCTGGGCCTTGCTGCTCTCATTAGACAGGAAACTGGGGCTGGGCAAGTCTCCAGGGTTTCAGATTGGCCTTCTGTTCAGATAAGTGTCTAAGGATATTTCTCCTCAGGAACAGTGGCAGCTCAAGTTCTTTCCTGGGTTATAACTTGTGCCTTTGTGACATATCAACAAATTTAGATCTGATATTATAATTGGAGTGAAAATATCCACATGTGACTTGAATTAAACAGACCTCCACTTATCAGAGGCACAAGGCCAATTAATCTCAGAGTGTTGAGCGGAAACTCTCTTAGAGGCGCCAAGCAATCCATTCTATGAAAGATAAGTCAAGGAAAGAAAGACTCTGACCTATGTGTGTTTCAAAAACTGAGTTCATTTTTATGTCAGGATACAGAGCAATTTCTGTAGTATCTTAAGAGAGGAAGCCAAGTAGACTGGGAAAATGGGCTTTGGGGTCATTTGATCCTGAGCACAAATCCCTGCTCCTCCCTTGTTAGGTGTGGCTAAATTAATTTCTCTAATCCTCGGTTTCTTGACTGAAACTTATCAGAATAATACCTTTTTCAAAGGATTACTGAAGATCAAATTAGATATATGCCAGATGATTACAACATAATAAATGCTTAATAAATAAAATTATTTCTAAGCCCCCAAAGAGTGGATATTGCTGCTGTCTAAATTTATTTTACAAAGTCACAAAGAAATCATATTAACAAACATAATGAAAGCTAGTATTAATCAAAAGTTTCCTATGTACCAGATTCAGTTCTAATCATTTACATGTAATTACTCATTGAATTCTCACAAACCCCATTTTTATAATCTCTATTCTTCAGGCAAGAAAATTCAGGCACTGGGAGATTAAGTAACTCCTTTAAAAGGGTAATTCAGTATATTCCTAAGCAATGGTTCCTTTTGGGCCAGTTTGCTAGAGAGGACAAACTTTCAGACATTCTCATTATCTTGGATTCTTTCTGGATCTTTTACATTGGTTACCCAGGCTTAGGAACTTCCCTGTGTTCGCTAGAAGCAATGTATTAGGGGGGCAATCTTTCCAGGATTGCTGCAACTAACCATAGTATTTTCTAGCTCAAATGGGAAAATGGACATAGCTCCAGGGAAAGGAAATTCTTATTTTACTTTTGGAGTCCATTAAGCTTCATAAAAAGCACAGTAACACAAACACAGCCTCAGAAGGCAGGTAACTATGAACTCACAAAGAATCTCTGTCCACATTCAGCTTGCCCCCGTCAGAAACACTGCATGGAACTACTGCAGATATGGTGATTTCTTCCTTTAAATTCAGCTTCATTTAAATGTGAAGTACCCGTGATCAGCAAATGATCTTTGAGCACTTACTAAGGGCACAACACAGAAGGACTCAGTGATTATAGAGAATGAATGTGTGTCTTAGGTCAGATTTGAACTTGAGGAAGAGGAAGCAGTTCCAGTCAGGAATCTGAAATTTAAGATTCATGATTGCTGGCCTCGAAGAAGCACCTTAAACCCAGACCAGGTGCAGGTCCTCCCCCAGTGGGCCTAAACTCTCCCGAGCCATCCCTCACCCATTTCTGCCCCTCTCATTCTTGCCTTATTCCAGCCTGTCCTCCATCAATTGTTTGAGAAAAAATTCTCAAAATTTAATTGAAGGCACCCTGATTGGTGAGAACAGTTTCTTAAAATTTAAACATTTATGCTTAAAACTGGACAATAGAAATACATTTTCACCACATATAAGTAATTGCTTATCATGTGCAGAGCTCGGTGCTCTTTGATTCTCTTAGCACTATGGTGTTTCTCTACTCCACCTTCTGCCTCACTCCCCATGTCCTGCACATCTCTCCCTGTCTGAATCCTGCATCTTATATCAAGCTTGGTTGCCATGACTCCTTCCTTAATCCATAAGATATGAGCCAAAATAAACTTGAAACAATTGTACCATGATAAGAATGTTACTCTCTTCTTACCAATTTGGGTGAGGTGTTTAAAATGTCTTTAAGGGGGAGCAGTTGCAGAGCAGCATCCTTTGCCCCTCAAGTCTTTCTGAGAGCAGAATCCTACGAGGCGCTTGTTTAATAAATGCCTTCTACCTGCCAAGATTGTCATTAGTAACTGTAATCAAATGACCCTCTGGAAATGCTGCAAGGGACTATGACGCAATTATTGCTGAGCTGTTCTAGTTGCTACCTGGGCTTTGCTGCCTTTGTTTATATCTCAGATGAGCACATTTTAATGATCCAGAGAAAATGAGCACAAGCTGCCACTTCCAGTTAATATTAATTCTGCATAAATAAATGCAAATGGAATTATTGGTGACAATGAGTTCTTTTTGATTTTGGCCTTTCTGGTTTGCATTTGCCTTAGTGGGAATCTTGTTGAAGGCTGAAAATACTGCTCATGCTGGAGGTGGTGGCCCCTTTTACCTCCAACCCCTTCAATCCAGCAAGGTGCAAATGTGCCCCAGTTAGGGCTCCAGACAGACAGCTTGTCCCCTGACTGGAAGCACATCCTGTGCTAGCCAGGAAACACCCAAGGAGATCTACATTTTCAAAAATATGCCATTTGCTTCTATGACAACGCTGGAAACGTGCAAATATTATACCTTTTAGCAAAATCCCACACATTAGAGTGCAGACTCCTGCTTATCTGAGATGTTCAACAGTTTTCAGTTTTATTGGCCATATTCCTTTCAAGTCTAGCATTTTGAGTAAAAGAAAATTTGTTGCCGTAGGCCAAGTGTTTACTTCTCCAACCTCCTAAAGGGAATGACACTACAAAATTCAGCAAGAATTTGTGATCAGGATTTTCACAAAAACTTTTGATGGTTTCTTTCTTTCTTATATTTCAAATTCACTAGGCTTACACAATCTGATACGAAGGAACTTTTCTAACCTTCCAGGTTTTCGGCTACTCCTTCCCTTTTCCCAAAATCTTATGCTCTAAATAAATGGCATATAACTATTCTTTAAAACCACCCTCTTTCAAATCCTGTGAAATTTGTTCCTCTTAGCATTATTATTACTCTATCTTTTCCCTCGTCCCCAATACCCTGCAAAATACTGATTTTCCTTTCAAAATTCTACAAAATCTTGATTCCATGAGTAAGGCAAAATAAAAAATTTTTTAAATTTACTACTATTGCAACACTACCCACAGCCTGCCTAATTATAGTTATTTTCTGCTTGTAGTTTATTCACTTTTGAGATTCCCCAGACCTACCACGCTGAAAGGCTGGGATATGGTAGATACTTACTGACTGACTGATCTTATATGTGATGGACTGAACTGAATAATGGTTACTTATTATTATTATTATTTATAGCATTACACAATAATTGATTTAACAGGTATCTTAATTATATCAAAATAATCATATACATGATCCTTCTTCATGGACAGTTTCATTTACCCTCCATAAATTCAGGGCTAATTTATTGGTATTTTAATATCCTTTCAAACTGGTCTTTTATAACATTGTTATCTGTCACAGTGAACAAAATATGCTTTCCTTCTTGGGAGGTAATAGCATCAACATGTTTACCAGAGGCACTGTGATAGGCAAAATGAAGAATTCAAAAGAAATATGCATTCTTTTGGGAGCAAAGTCAGTAATATGCAACATATAGGGAACACTAAGTGGTCATGGTGTCAGCTAATAATGCAGCAGGAAACCAGGGACTGGCCTGGAGTGGTGGGGGTCCTGGAAGAGATGAGTTGGGGTGAGCCTTGAGGACACATAGGACATTGTTATATAGTGAAGGTGAGGGTATTGTCTGAGGAGTAAGTAACTGAACAGAACCATATAGCTGGCATGCCAAGTGAGGGGGCTGGGGGTGTGCGCATGCCAATGGGACGGGAGGAGAGCCACCTACTAAACTAGAGTGGACAATCAGTTGGGCGTATGGAACAGGAAGAGGAGCAGCAAGCAGGTTAAGTCATTTGGATGAGGTATGAAAATGAGGGACTTTAGGAAACAAAACAAAACAACACCACCACCACAAATGAAGGTATTTCAGGAAAAATCACAAATAGGGAACCTTTATAGGTTCTTGCATAAAAGCATGGTAAGAACAAGCTTTTCTCTTTATGATGATTAGAGAAGGTGGATTGCAAAATGGGCCAGAGAGAGATGACAGAGGAGGCAAGCAAGGAGGCTATGCTGGACCTCGTTGCAAGGAGGAGATGAGGAGGTCGCTCCAAGGGTGGCAGGGGAGGGCCTGGAGAGTTGAGGATGAACAAAGGCATTCCACAGGAAGGAAGGACTCACTGCATGGAGAGCAGGGAGCCAAAGAAGAATCAGCTTCTAGCACACGTGCTGATTTTTGTAGCAAGGAAGGGTGGCTTCTCTTCTTTAGGGGAGAGGGAGAAAATGTCTGAGAACAGAACATTTTTGTATGATGGCCTGACAATTATATATTGAGTTAATATAGCGATCAAAAACTTAGTGAATAAGCACAATTTCTGTCCTCAAGGAGTTTAAATTCAGTAGTAGATGTGGTCATAGGAAGGAGGAACAATAGATATTGTCAGGATACTCAGGAAGGTCCTCAGGAAGGCTTTCTGGAGGACGTGATTTAAAGAGCAGCCAGCAGATGGTGAGTGGGGAGGGCAGATGGGAATGAAGCCTTCAGGTAGAGGCAGAAGCTTGAACAAAGATGAACAGGGGTGAAAAACAGGGCTTCTAAGTGGGTACTAATGATTGGCATCATATGTTTTGCAATCTGTGTGCCAATATGATGCTTTGATAAATTGCCCACCCGGCCCACGCATCACCCAGCACCTATAGGAGAATTGCATAGGACTATTAAACAACAACCCAGGTAGAAGTGGAATCACAGAAGCCAGCTCTGAAATTTTCCACAAACAGTGAAAGACATTTTTACTCTTTCACTTTGTGTCTCCTCTGCAATTGATCTTGAACTATTTAATGATGCATGTACAGGCAAGGCGAAAATATCCTGCAGTGAGAATATGGATGTGAGCCCTCTGTTTGTCAACTGATGAGACAGGGCAGGAAAAGTGTCCGTGGAAACAAAATCCTGTAAATCTACAGCATAGCCTGTAGCCCTTATGGATATGAAATACTGACTTAGTGTTACCACTCTTCTAAGTTCAGAATAAACTACCTTAATACCATCTAAACATCTAAGGGGCTGCAATTTTCAGCAGCAAGATCAAGGATTGCCTCATTGATTATCAAAAACATCCTGAGCTCCTACTAAGTGCCAGACGTTATGAAAAAATTACCATGGTTGAGAGAAAGTTGCATTAAAGAGGTTGTCAAAACTGATGTGCAACCATTTTTTTTTTCTTGCAGAGAACTCCTCAGGCCTATCATATAATCAAAGATAATTAATTATACATTATAGTCATAAAAGACACCATGAATGTGAAGAAATATCGTATCTCCAACAGGAAATGACTCTTCTTTCTTTCTCTCTTTCTTCTTTCTTTCTTTCTTTCTTTCTTTCTTTCTTTCTTTCTTTCTTTCTTTCTTTCTTTCCTTTCTTTCTTTCTTTCCTTCCTTCCTTCCTTCCTTCCTTCCTCCATCCCTCCCTCCCTTCCTTCCTTCTTTTTCTTTTTCTTTCCTTGTGGTGCTGGAGATCAAATCCAGGGCCTGGTGCATGCTAGGCAAGCTTTCTGCCATCAAGCCACACTCCTATCCCAGTGAGAGAATTTCTTAAGGAGTATGATATATATTAGGGACATGGTATTGTAATCTGGGGTTTTTCTTTTCCTTGGTGATTCTTCCAATGTTTTGTGTGTTTTAATGTGTTACTGAAAGTAAAGAAGGTTCATGGTACAGTCTACAGTGTAAGAAAATTCTTTCTAGAGTCCCAGAGATCCTAATTTATTTTATTGCAATTGAGGCCTGGGGGTTATTATTTTTAAGCAAGTTCTCCAGCTGACTGTAATGTATAGCCAAGATTGAAAACTCCCAGTCCAGACCAAGAGCACTATGAAAAGATGGACATATGGACCTATGGCTTTAGCACCACAGGCAAAATCAGCATGGCTATCACCCTGTGGTTCCACACTCCACACAACCTGTCCCCCTGCCTTTGAATCAGGCCAGGGCACTCACACCTTAGGGAGTGAGGGATGGGAGCCGTAAGCTTTGCTTTCTGACTACTGTCTCAAATTGCCCCACTTTTGTTTTACTCTTCTGCCAATACTTGGCTTCTCCAAAGAGAAAGTGGACTATGGAGGGGCTAGGGGTAGAGCTCTGAGGCTAGTGTCATCAGAGGCCAATCACTGTTAGGTTTCTTGAAGGTCAGCTGACTGCAGCTGCCAGGCAGCCTCGAACTAAGATCCACTGTGATCTGCAGGGCAGGACTTATCCCTGTGAGCTTCTGTCTCCCATTTTAAACAGATTTCCTATCCTAGGGCACCATGTCTTCGGGGCCTGCAGATAAATGATCAGCCTGACCCAAGGAAACAAAGTCTCGTGACCATATGGGTGGGACAAGGGCAAGACTCTTTAGGAGGCAGAGTTGGCTTCTAATTTCTGATACTTGAAGATCAAAATATAATCTTAGGTCTGAGGGTGACAGGGCACTTGACCGGCATGTATGAGGGCCTGAGTTTGATCTCCAGCACAAAACACACTCACATATACACACCATTTTAGACAAACACATTAAAGATTAGCAATATTTTTCAGACTTCTGCTCCCTCTGTTCAATTGGGAAACACCCTCTGCTTCCCTGCTTTTGCTTCAGCAAAGTATCCAAATGTACAGTCTCAGCCTTTTTCCCTTACACTGTCTCCTGGAAGGAAGACAGAGATTAAAAACAGGTATAGAATTAAGCTGGGTGATAAAGTCACTTACAGATCCCTCTCTGTCTAGACTATAATGATACTATGAGATCTGGGGGGACCTAGTACTCAGATAATTGTTCTCTTTTTACAGGACAGGGAACAAATGGAGCTCCTCAGAGTCAAAATGATGAATCCAAAGTCACATAGCCAGTTGATGCCAGCCTTGTCTCCTTTAACCTTCTTTCTTAGGGTATTATTTTCCAGCCCTTCAATCATCTTGACAACTTTCCTCTGAAGCTGATCCAAATTCTCTTGCCCTTCTCAGCTGTAGCTTCTGGAATTAGATGCATGACCCCAGAGGGGTCTGATTTTATCTGAGTATAAAGAGCAGATCACTCCATTCTAGGTATGCATTCTGGTACCTTGCCTGCTTCCTCCAGCAGTTCATTTCTGACCATGACTCTGGTCTATTACTGACAGGCTTGAACACATTCTCTACCTAACATGTCTGGGGTCTAGTTTCCTTCCCTAAGTGGAAGAAAGCCTTTGTTGAGTCATACTCTACAAATGACAAACTTCAGATGTCTTAAACATCTTTCTTTCTGGAAATCCAAAGAACCTTTCTAAGACTGTCAGCCTGCTTGATGCTTCTGTAAGGGAGGGTTGGCTGCCAAATTCCAACTTTGTGGACAGGCAGACTGAAGTCCAAAGTTTAATTGGTTTAGCCCAGGTCACCTATGAAGATGGGTCAGAATTATTCTGGAAAGTGGGGGTACCTTTATCCTGAGTTAGCACTGAGGCAATTAGTCCATATGTACCACCCCACCCACCTGTCACACACACTGCCAGCTGATGCGCTTGTCTTTATGGTCCCCGTTCTCCCCAGAGTCAGTGTTCACCTGTTCTTAGCTCTGTGAGAGATAGGAGGCAAAAGGAGTCAGAGATGTTCAGTTTTTGGTCTTGTGGGACTTTACAATTCAGCAATTTTTAAATCATCTGTGATCTACTCACTTTCTAAATCCCACCAAGCCATGTTCCTATAAGTGGGATTTTACATCCCTTAGGGATATGGATAAACTTCCACAGAGCTCTCTGAGCCTTTTGCTTGTCATTTTCTATTACTGAGCATTTCCGATTATCTTGGGCATCCTCACTTAACCCGTGGCTCTTGTTCTCCTTCTCCCACTCCAGGCCAGGAGCTCCTCGGGAACAACTCATGTGTGTTTGTGGAATGGATGTGTGCTCTGTGGAAGACACCCCTGTACCTCCACCTGTGTGGACCATGACTCTACTTTCCTGGGGTGTCCCAGGAAAACAGCAAAATTGCTCCCTGATGGTGAGCACATGGGTTTCACTGGACAGTCTGGGTTCTGCTTCATCCTCAGGGCCATGAATTGATGGTCAATTGTCAGGGAAACATCATCTCCAACACTGAGAGTTGAGGTTGTCTCAGGTCAAAAGGTCATGGCATGGGATATTAAGCAAGTGTGACCACAGTATGGAGTAGGGGGTAGGCAACACAAAGCTAACTACAAAAACTGGATGATTTTGGCACATGGCAAGCTGCCCTGGAGACAGAATGTGTTCAGTCCAAACTTATTGATGGTGGTGACCATGATATCCATGTTGTCTCCCTAGAAACAATGGAGGATAGGCTCCAGCCTCCTGCTGCAGTTCCTTTTGAGTCACAAAGTCTGAAACCAGGCTGCTGAGGACACAGCATTCTAAACACTGAGCCTCTTGGCATGGTGCCTGAGCAAGGTTCCAGGAACACAAAAATATTTATATAATCCCTGGGGTGAGGCTACTGATGGAACCAGCTGAGGTGAAATCCCAGCAGGGGGCTTGTGATTCCCCAGCCTTCTATTTTTCTGCCTTCCAGCGGGGAGGATAAATAAAGCTAGCAGCCAGCTCTCTGGAACTCCTCAAAATGGCTGTCATTGTGCGCCAAAGTGATGACCTAGTGCTCAGCACTGCCACAAATTCAGATGTGAGATTATGTGACTAAAATAACCCAGATAGGTAGCCATCACTCCTAGGAGTCAGGTTTATCATATCAGTTGTCTTATTTAATAGAGGTATATACATCAGAATTCCAGATGCGGAGGGCACATGGATCTCTCAATATTATGCAGTTCAGTCAGTTGTGGAATCGACAGTTCTAACTCAGGTTATGTAAGACCGAGGGCCTTACCAAACGCTCTGAGGAGCTGACTGCAGTGAAGCACACCCGGGGATCCCAGCGGTGCCTTCAAAATGTAAGACCGAGGGCCTTACCAAACGCTCCGAGGAGCTGACTGCAGCGAAGAACTCCCGGGAAGGAACACACCGGACAAGTTGGAAAGTAAAACAGACCTTAGTCTGCCCAGACGGCACTCCCAAAGCAAAGTAGCTTAGAGAGGCGACTAGCCCGGAGTCCGAGGTTCTTTTATAGGGGGTTGCAGGGGAAGTTAACAGGTGAAATTTACAGAAGAGGAACAAAGGTTAGTGGTCAGCTGACACGTACTGATGGTCAGCAGATGTTTGTAGATTGCTCTATAGATAGCGGTGTCCGGAACATCAGTTTTCGAACAGAGTTGAGTAATTTACTTTGGGACCTTATGGCTGATACAGATCTTATCTAGTGTCCCGGAACTAACAAGCATCTTTATCTATTTACTCACATTCACAATTGGGGCTAGGGGAGTTTCATGATTACAGTTATGCAGTCCCACAGTTAGACTTGGAGTATGCAGACCATCATGTTTCCAGTTCATGACACTTCCTCCCTGATGGTGGCAAAGGAGTCTTGGAAGGATTACACCCAAAGAATCACCAAGGCAGCAGAATGAAAAAGTAGCAGAGTCAAGAGTTCACACGGGGAAAACTCAAAGATAAAATGAATGCGTTATCCACTGGAGGCACCAATGCCCGTACTGTAATGCCTTGCTGATTAAACATCTTAAACAGTCTCCTCAGGGAGGCCCCCAGTCAGCCCCCAGGAATCTGAGACACACACACACACACACACACACACACACACACACACACACACAAGCAGAGTGTACTGAATCAAAGGCACAGACAGCCTTCTGTTCCCTTCTGTTTTCTGGATTTTCAACAGTCTGCAATGTAGCCCAGACAGCAGAATTCAACAGACTGAAATTGCAAAACTTTTGACAAGGTTAGTTGCAAGACCCAGACAAGATGCTTCAAGTAAGAAAATCCTGGCTTTTCTTCCTAGAAATTACCTCAAGAGGAAAACAAAGAATCTTTCTTTTCAGGGTATTTGAACCAAACGTTGAGACTGTGAACTAGACAGTACAAGACGTTAGCTGTGAAAGGGTTTTGGCAATTGCAAAGAGCCACCCATCCCAGCCCACACCCTCCCGCTTAGGACAGACCACTTTCACCCTGGCCCCACTGCTGCTTAGAGATTGTTTAAAAATGATTCCTGCAATACTTTCTTCACTTGATCTTAGCCAAAAGGCTGAGAAGCGATTCCTGTAATACTTTCTTGCACATATTTGTTAATATCTACCTTTCTCCCCTTTTAGATTTTGAGATACCTAAAGGATGAGTTCATGTCTCCAATACTCAACATGGTATTCACAAACACAGTAAGAGCCCGAAGGTTATTTGCTGAATTAATCTATGAGTTTACCATTAGATTGCCCTCTTTCTGAGTCAATGAGGGCATCCTGGTTCTTTCTTTACCTGAAATCTATATTTCAGTTGTCACAAACTTGTGCAAACTTAGACGTTGTTTTTTAAGGCTTTCACGAAAATGAGTCCAGATTTGCAAGCCAGACAATGCTAGTCTGATTTGATTCCTGGCTCTGCCACTTACTTTAAAATGGCTTGATTGCTCTACCCCTTGACTTCTCATTTGTAAGATGGGAATTCCAAGAATCTCAGAAGACAATTGCATTAAATGAGATAATATATGAAAAATAGGGTATTATTCTCAACACAACAGCCATAGTGATAGGTAAAAAAGGAAATTAGACCATGCCAGTTGTCTGCTACTATCTTGCAAATGACTTACCACGTCACTCAGAGTAAAGCCCAAACTCCTTCCATTGGTCTAAAAGGCGTACAGGCTCTGCTCCCCGTTATATGTCCTGGGTCTCCCCTGCCCAGCTATGTGGAACTCCTCACTGTTTCTCAAACACTCCAAGCACCTCCCCACCACGGGGTCATCACACTGGCTGTTCACTCTGTCTACCCTCTTCTCAAGAGACCACGTAGCCATCTTCTTTAGCTACTTCAGATATCACCTTCCCAATAAGGCCCACTGTCATCACTCAATTAAAAAATCACAACCCAAACTCGATAGCCACAATCCTGACCTGCTGTACTCTGATCTACTATTTCTCCATTGCACATATCCTCTTCTAACCTATTCTCTAAGTTCCCTATTTATATATGTGTGGTCTGAGCATCTCCAGGGTCAATTTCACTCCTACGCAAAGCTTCATAAGAGCAAGAATTTTTGTGAGTTTTGTACAGTGATGTATTTTAAGTATGTAGACCATGCCTGGCACACAGTGTAGACACTCAATAAGTGTTTTTTTTAATAAACCAAGGCATAATGAAAGTAGCATAGTGCCTAGCACACAGAAAGCCTCAATACTGGGGGCTGTCATTATCACCACCATCTTCTTGTCATTGACACACTAGCACAATCTGATAGGATCCTAAGAAGAAAAATTAAGGTATATAAGGTGTCTAACACAAGTTTGTATATATTGGGTACTTGGAAGATGTTATTTCTTTTTCTCTTCTCTTTTGTGGGTCTTTATGCTGCTTCTTTTTTATGGAGGACTCTCAGAGCATAGCTGTAAAGCAAAACCAGCCAATCAGTCCACATAACAGTCATGTGAGGACATTTATAGAGCACTTTGAAACTGTTGATTCATTATTATTACTATTATTATGAACCAAGTATCAAAGTGGAATTTCTGTGACTTTATGTTCTCTTGATCATGAATTCCAATAGTAAGCACACTTTCTACTATTTTTCATGTAAAGTGAAGAAGAATGAAGAAGAGGAGGAGGAGACACACACACACTCACACACAAGTCCATTTTGCTTTTATAATGTCTGGGTGTGCATTTATACCAGGGGGAAATATACCTATAGTGAAAGAAAAATTTTATCCTCAAGTTAAAGTTAAATTTTCTCCAGAAAAACTGGAAAACATCATAAGCATAAAAGCCAAGAAAAACAAAGGTAGACATTTTCATGCCAGTGGCTAGAAATATCAGTCTAGAGATGTTTTCAAGTCAGCAGAAATAATTCCTTTTTTTCACGTTTTCTTTTCTTTTTCCTTCGTCAGCCTAAAGGCAACTATTTTGAATGTTAGGCATGCAACGGTTCACAAATTCTGCCTGTTGATAGCTATCATAAAACACAGCAATGACAGTGCGTCTTCACTGCCTCCTGGAGAATATGGCTGAGATCTTGGGCAGGAACATTCATCAGGACAAGTTCTCTCTGGCTGTCAAATCCAATGTGCACCCTAGGCTGGAAATGGACTTCTCTCTCCTCTCTTCCCTTAAAACCCCAGAAATCAGCATATGGCTCTCTCTCATCCTTATACTTCCACATAGCTTATTTCTTATCATTTGTTTTTCCAAATCAAGTAATTGTTGAATATTGCATGAAATTGCACTAGCAATTGTTGATGGAATTGTCTTCACTGTCAGCTCACTGAGCTATTCTGTTTTTTCTGTAAACTGCTTTTACAAGAAGATATGCTTATCATGTCACATTAGAAAGTCAAATGGCTCTCTTATAAATTCTATACTTCCTTAGTTGGAAATCAGGTCCAGATGCCAACTGTTTTACTGTGCCAAAATTACATATTCTGAATAAAACATGAATTATCTTAACTTCCTATCCACTACCCTCTCCCCCAAATTAAGGGATAGTCAAGGTTGGCACAGCCATGGTGGTGGCCAAGAACCTGTCATCGGTGGCAGTTCCTGGGAACAAAACTAGAATGGGATTTGTACCTAAGTCAAGGTTCAAATGGTAAACAAACGTAAACATTAGTCCTATAGGCCAGAGGCAGGGCTGGAGTTACGATCCTAGAGCCAGGAATAAGACTTACGTGGAACAGCAGTGAACCAAGGAAAAAGGATGCAGACCAGAGCGGTAATTCTCTCAGAAGCTAGGGGCACAGGTAAATGAACAGATCAGGCTGTCTTCCAGGGCCAGGTAAACAATGTTTATAACTGAGAATGGATACTTCTTAGGGTTTTTTTCAACAAAAGAAAATTATTGAATACCATACACAAAAATCAAATTAAAATGGGTTGAAGACTTGAACTTAGGACTAAACCTATAAAATTCTTAGAAAAAAATATAGGAGAAAATGCATATATCACTTAGCTACATAATTTTTTCCTGGGTATAGCATCAAAACCACATTTAACCCTCAAAAGCAAAAATAAACAAGTGGGAGTACATCAAACTAAAAAGCTTTTGTACAGCCAAAGGAGCAATTAACAGTGAAAGGGCTGCCTATGAATCGGGAGGAAATATTTGCAAACCACATTATCTGGTCAGGGGTTAATATAAAATTATGTAAGGAACTCACACAACTCAATGGCAAAACCCTAAATGAACTAATTTTTAAAAGGACAGAGGACTTGAATAGAGTTTTTTTCTGAAGACATACCACATACCTAGGAAGATACCATCATCACTAATCATCTGGAAAATGCAAATCAAAGCCATACTCTAACACCAGTTCACACCTGTCAGGATGATATGATGAAAGCATAAAAGATACCAAGGGTTGGCAAAGATGTGGAGAAATAGGAAACCTTGAACATTGATGTTGCAATTGCATACTGTTAACAACAATCACAAAAAATATGGAGTTTCACCACATAATTAAAAATAGAACTACTATATTGCTCAGCAATCTGAATTCTGAGTACCCAAAAGAAGTGAAATCAGGGTCTAAAAGAGCAATCTGCCTCCTATGTTCCTTACATTAGTCACAATCACAAAGATGTGGAAGAGACCCAAGTATAAGTATATATTTTACTTTGTTTTTGCTAGGCTTTTGAAAGACTGTCATAGGTTCATGACAAAATTGTTTTTAGAGCAGTTTCATGTTCACAGCAAAATTGAGGGAAGGCAAAGAGCAACTTCCATGTGTGGCCCAGTCCCAAACATACACAGCCTTTCCCCTGTCAGTATCCTTCCCCCTATCCAGAATGGTACATTTGTTACCATCAGACCTATATTGTTACATCATTGTCCCTCAAAATCCATAGATTATGTTAGAATTTATTCTTGGTGTTGTGCATTCTACAGGGTTTTGGCAAATGTATAATGTATAATGTCAGTATCCTATTAAATAGTTCACCCTAAAATTCTTCTGTGCTCTGCTTCTTTATCTCTCTGTCCCCCAAATTCCTGGCAGCCACTGATGGTTGTACCATCTCCACTGCCTCAAATTGATTTCTTTACTTAGTGTCTTCCATGTTTCTTTCATAGCTTGATTGCTCATTTATTTTCAGTGATAAATAATATTCTTTTGCCTGGAGGCACCAGAGTTTAATTAATCTATTTACTTACCAATGGACATTTTAGTTACTTCCAAGCTTTGACAATTATTAATGAATATCTATAAACAACTGTGTATAGGCTTTTGTGTGGACATAAGTTTTCAATTTATTGGGATGAATAGGCATACATTAAACATTGCATGTTTAATTTTGTAAGAAATTACCAAACCATCTTTCAAAGTGGCCATGTCATTTTACATTTCCACCTGCAATGAATGAGAGTTCTTGTTATCCCACATCCTCTCCAACATTGGGTGTTCTTGGATTTGGTCTTTCTAACATGTGTATAGTGGTGATGTCCCATTATTGTTTTAATTTGCAATCACCTAAATATATATGGCACGGAATGTTTTTTCACATATTTATTTACCATCTTTATATTCTCTTTGGTGAAATGTCTCTGCAGATATTTTTCTTACTTATAAATTAGGTTGTTTGTTGAGTTTTTTGGGTATATTTTGCATAATAATTCTTTGTCAGGTATATCTTTGCCAATATTTTCTCCCAGTCTGTGGCTTGTCTTATTTTCTTGAATATTCTTTATTTTTTTAGGTTTATAAATTGAAGTGGTAGGTTTTGGTACACATTTTTTTGAATCTTACTTTTTCACTTAATAGTGCTGGGGATATTTTCATCTGAGTTTGTAGGGAGGTTATCATTATTCTTTCAGTATACCCTAATCCACTGTGTGACTGTATCTTTTTTTTTCCCTTAACTTCTTTTATTGGTACATTTTAGGAATACAATACGTTTACATTTATCATTGGGTGTTTGTACCTGTACCTGATGTATCTTGGTTCTTATTTTGTCCCCATTACCTGTGTGCCCTTCACCCCTCCACCCTTCCCTATTTACATAGACTTTGTTTCCATTTTTTCCTTTTCTCATAATTTTTCCTTTCCCTTCTTTCCTTTCCCCTTCCCCTCCCACCACCTCTACCCCTTTGGACCTTTGCTTCCTATTTCAAATTATCAATTATTCATTTTAATCATTTTAACCCTTATTTACACTTTCAGTTTCTCACACTAGAGAAACTATTTGGTATTTACACATTTGTGTCCTATTTGTTTCACTTAAGACTATGGCCTCAATATGCACCCATTTAGCTATAAATGACTCTATTTTCTCATTCTTTATGGCTGAGTATTACTCCATTTTATAAAAAACCCCACATTTTCTTTATCCAGTTTCCATTTGATGGGCACTTGGGCTGTTTCCAAGCTTTAGCTATTACGAACTGTGCTGCTATAAACATGGGTAAGCATGTATCGCTGTGGTATGATTCTTTTAATTCTTTTGGGAAGATACCCAGCAGGGGAATAGCTGGGTTAAATGGGACCTCTAGTTCTAGTTCTTTGAGGTATCTCCGTACTGATTTTCTCAGTGGTTGCACCTGTCTGCACTCCCACCAACAATGGAGAAGGGTTCCTTTTCCCCCACACCCCTGCCAGCATTTGTTTTTGGTTGATTTCTTGATAGCAGCCATTCTTTCTGGGGTAAGGTGGAATCTCAACATTGTTTTCATCTGCATCTCTTGAATAACCAGTGATGTTGAACATTTTTTCATATATTTATTTGCTGCTTGTACATCTTTGTCTGAGAAATGCCTTTCATTTCAGATGCCCATTTTTGAATTGGGTCTTTGAATTTGGGAGGTTTTATTTTTTTCAGTTCTTTATATATTCTAGATAGTAGTTCTTTGTCTGAGATACAGCTGCTAAATTTTTTTCCCACATTGTAGGTTTTCTCTTAGCTCTGTTGGTAGTTTCTCTTGCAGAGCAGAAGTGTTTTAATAAGATGAGATCCCAGTTGTTGATTCTTTTTGCTAGATCCCATGCTACTGAGGTTTTGTTGATAAAGTCTTTTCCTATGCCAATGTCTTCAAGAGTTCTACTTAACTTATCTTCCAGCAAGTTTAGTGTTTATGTCTCAATATTTTGATCTTTAATCCACTTTGATCTTAGTTTAGTGCATGGTGATAGGTATGGGTCTAGTTTTAATCTTTGGCAGGTTGAAATCCAGTTTTTCCAACACCATTTATTAAATAGGCTCTCTTTCCTCTAATGAGGGTGGTTGGCTCCTTTGTCAAAGATGAGGTGGCTGAATATGCCTGGAGTTGTTTCTGCATCTTCTAATCTATTCCACTGATCCTCAGGTCTGTTCTTTTGCCACTACCATGCTGTTTTTATCACAGTAGCTTTGTAGTATAGTTTCAAGTTGGGGATTGTGATACCTCCTGCCATGTCTCTGCTTTTACTATTCTAGATCTCTTCTGATTCAAATGAATTTTTGGATTGTTTTCTCTAGTTCTGTGAAGTATATTGTTGGAATTTCAATCAGCATTGCATTAAATCTATATAGTAGTTTTGGAAGTATGGCCATTTTCACTATATTGGTTCTTCCTACCCAGCAACAAGGGATGTCTTTCCATTTTCTTATATCCTCCTCAATCTCCTTTTTCAGAATGCTGTAGTTTTCAGCGTAGAGGTCTTTTGCTTCCTTTGTTAGATTGATTCCTAGATATTTCATTTTTTGGATGCAATTGTAAAAGGAATTGTTTCCCTAATTTCTCTCTCAGTGAGTCTATTATTTGTACATAAGAAGGCTATTGTTTTTTGAGTGTTGACTTTGTATTCAGCAACTCGACTGAATCTGTCAATTAATTGTAGAAGTCATTTGGCAGAGTTTTTTGAGTCTTCTATGTAAAGTATCATATCATCAGCAAATAATGACAGTTTAACTCCTTCCTTTTCTATCTTTATTCCTTTAATTTCTTTCTCTTTTCTAATTGCTGTGGCTAATGTTTCCAGAACAATATTGAACAGGAGTGGTGATAGTGGGCATCCTTGTCTTGTTCCTGATTTTAGCATGAAAGTTTTCAGTTTTTGACCATTTAGTATGATGTTGGCTGTTGGTTTTTCATAGATAGCTTTAATCAGATTGCAATAAAGACCTTCTATTCCAATTTTCTCTAGGGTTTTTATCATGACTAGGTGTTAGATTTCATTGAATGCCTTTTTTGCATCTATTGAGATCATCATATGTTTTTTGTCTTTGATTCTGTTAATATAGTGTATTACATTTATTGATTTAATTATGTTGAACCATTGCATCCCTGGGATAAATTCAACTTGGTCAGGGTGTATGATCTTCCTGATGACCCTCTGTATTCTGTTTGCCAGTATCTTGTTGAGGATTTCTGTATCTATATTCATTAGGGAGATTGGCCTGTAGTTCTCTTTTTGGGTTGGGTCTTTCCCTGGTTTTGGAATCAAAATAATACTTGCTTCTAGGAATAAATTTGTAAGCCTTGCTTCCCTTTCAATTTCCTTGATGAGTTTAAAGAGTAATGGCAATAGTTCTTCTTTAAATGTCTTGTAGAATACAGCAGTGAAGCCATTAGGACCTGGGCTTTTCTTTGTTGGTAAATTTTTTATTACATTTTCAATTTCACTCATTGTAATTGGGTGTTTAGAATTTCTGTATCTTCTTCATTTAACTTTGGGAATTCATATTTATCTAGGAATCTGTCCATTTCTTCTGTGTTTTCCATTTTATCAGAGTACAGGTTCTCGAGGTAGGAATTGATGATCCTCTGGATTTCTGCTGGGTCTGTTGTGACTTCCTCTTTTTCATTCTTAATTGCATGGATTTGAGCCTTTTCTTTCCTCATTTTGATAAGGTTGGCTAAAGTTTTATTGATTTTATTTATTCTTTCAAAAAACCAACTCTTTGATTCACTGATTTTTTTTGTATCATTCTCTTAGTCTCCATTGCATTGATTTCTGCTCTGATCTTTATAATTTCCTCTCTTTTATGAGCTTTGGGTTTGCTATGCTCTTCTTTTTCTAGGAGCTTGAGGTTCTGCATTAGGTTATTTATTTGATTCTCTCTGTTTTCCTAATATGGGCATTCACTGCTATGAATTTCCCATGTAGAACTGCTTTCATTGTGTCACATAGATTCCTGTGTGTTGTACTGGCATTGTCATTTACTTGTAGAAACTGTCTAATTTCTTCTTTAATTTCCCCTGTGACCCATTGGTTGTTCAGGAGTGTGTTATTCAGTTTGTATGTGTTTGTCGAGGTTTTGTGGTTTCTTATGTTATTGATCTCCAATTTTATTGCACTATGGTCTGATGATATACAGGCAGTAACTTCAATTCTTTTACATTTACTTAGACAAATCCTCTGAACTAGCATGTGGTTTATTTTGAAGAATGACCCATGTGCAGCAGAAAAGAATGTGTATTCTGATTTTGTGGGGTGGAACACTCTGTAAACATCTATTAAGTCCATTCATTCAATAGCTTCGTTCAGTTCTAGAATTTCATTGCTAATTTTTTGTCTAGATGATCTATTTGTGATAATGGGGTATTGAGGTCCCCCACTACAATTGTGTTAGTGCTTATTTGGTTTCTCATGTCCATTAATATTTGTTTTGTATAGTGGGGGGCATTTGTATTTGGTGCATATATATTTATGATTGTCATCTCTTTCTCTTGGATTGCTCCCTTCACAAGGATGTAGTGACCATCTTTGTCTCTCTTAATTAGTTTTGGTTTGAAATCTACTTTGTCTGCAAATAAGATTGCTATGCCTACTTTTTTCTGGGTTCCTGTCACATGGAAAACTATTTTCCATCCTTTTACTTTCAGTCTTTGAGTTTCTTTTTGAGTTAGGTGTGTTTCTTGTATACAGCATATTGTTGGATTTTGCTTTTTAATCCATTCTGCCAGTCTATTTCTTTTGATTGGTGAATTGAGGCCATTAACATTGATGGTTATAATTGGAAGATATTGACTCATCCTTGTCATGATGTTTTACTTTTGTTGGTTCTTCTATTTCTTATTTTTCTCCCTTTCCCTTTAGTTTCTTACCTTTCCTGGTGGCTTCCCTCTGTTGAGCCTCAGAGTTGTGACCTTCATTGTTTTTTTTCTAGGATATTGTTTAGAATTGCTTGGAGCGCTGGTTTGGTGTTCATGAAATTTCTCGGGTGTTCTTTGCAGTGGAAGTATCTAATTTCCCCATTGGGTTGAAAGATAATTTTGCAGGACAAAACAGCCTAAGTTGGAAGTTATTGTCTTTTAGGGCTTGAAATACTTCATTCTAGGCTCTCCTTGAGTTGAAGTTTCGTATTGAGAAGTCTGCTGTGATTCTGATGGGCTTTCCTTTGTAGGTGATTTCTTTCTTTTCTCTAACTGCTTGTAGGATTTTCTTCTTCTGTTGAGTTTCTGGGATCTTGACTATTATATGTCTAGGTGTAGATTTTTTTTGATTGTGGCTAGCTGGAGTTCTATATGCCTCACTTACCTGTATGTCCAATTCTCTACCTCTGTCTGGGACATTTTCCACTATTATTTCTGTGAACAGTTCTTTTAATGTCAATTGTACTTTCTCCTGGTTTTTCATGGACTCCTATCAGTCTTATGTTATTCTTGTTTGCATCACCTAGCAGCTGCTGGATTGATTTCTCATGGTCCCTTACTATTTTTAAGAAATCTCTGTTTTCATAGTCCTTAACTGCAATCCTGTCTTCTATATCTGATATTCTATCTTCAGATTCCCTTAACCTGCTGTGTAAACTTTCAATGGAGTTTTTAATCTCCTGAATATCTGTTTGAATCTGTTTCATGGATTCCATTTCTTTCTTATGTTGGGTGATCAGGGTTTCCATTTCTTCCTTATGCTGGGCACTCATGGCTTTTAGCATGTTTCTGAGCTCATCTATTTTTTTTTTTAATCTGTTTCTGTTCTAGAGCCTCTAATCATGTCTTTCACTCTGTTCACCATCTCTGTAGTTATCTGGGAGATTATTTCTGTTTTGAATTTTTCTAGAGCCTCATTCATCTGTTTTGTTACTTCCTGTGCTATCAGTTCAGGGTGTACATGTAGTTGATTATCAGACTTTTCCATCTTGTTTCCCCCAGAATTTACCCTTGGTGGGGTGGAAGTCTGAGTTTGTGCCTTGCTTAAATGTCTTCTCATTTTTGTTTTTGGTACTGTCCTTGGTTTAATTCCTGGGTTGATACTTTGAAATTGCTTATTGTAAGTATCTTTGTTGCTTGTAATTAGCACCCTTATGGAATGATTTCTTCTCAGAGGTGTCTTCCAGATATAGCTGGTCTTTAGGTATTGAGTCTCTAATCGCTCTGAGGCTGTCTCATTTTCATTATGCCAGGAAAGACCACTGACTAGATCAATCACAACACCTTAGCCCAAGTGATACAATCAGCAACATCCTAGCATCAAGTACATCTTAGAAAATGACAATTTGTGATAGTTATTAGCCTATCACCTTTAACTGTGTGAATTAAATCAAAATTGAGGACCAACCCAACATATGTTTATAGTGAATAATAGCAATTTTACCCTTTGGGATGGGGAGTTAGAAGGAGTTGGGGAGGGAGGGATACGTAGAAGGATAGGGGAAGGTTAGCAGTGAGGCCAGAGGACACAGGTGAGCAAAGGAAAAAGAGAATAAAAGGAAAATAAAGAAAAAATCTGAATTAGGGCCAGAACAGGAACAAAAAGGTAGATGAAGAACAATGTGGAACAGCAAGAGAGTAAGTGTGAGGGAGAGTGAAAGGAAAGAGAAAAGAAAAAAAAAGAAGAAAAAAATAAAAATTTGAAAAGATAGGAAAAAAAATTAAAAATAAGAGCAAAAAAATCCCCAATAATAATAATTTTGGAAATAAAAAATAAAAATGAAAATGAAGGGCCTCCTTCAGGGTATGTCTCTACTGTCACAGTAGACAACATGGGCAGCAGTGTGCAGATATGTCAGTGAGTCTCAGCAATCCAGTCGCAGACTCATGGGATTCAGGCAGATTTCTGGCTGCAAGTCCCAAGTTGAGCTCCCTCCTTCTGTAGGGTTGAACTCTGCAGAGTTCTACTGCAGGTTCCAGCTGTCCTTCCCCTGAAGATAGTCCCGGTTCTGATGGGAGGTGACAGTCCCTCCAACTTACCCAGTATGGTGGTCTGGTGTTCCCAGTGTCTTTGTAGTGTGGAACCAGGTAGAGGTACAGCCAAGAGGCTAGAGGTGGTGGTGGTGGGGGGCGGCTAAGTGGACCGCTGCCGTGGGCGTGGCCAGCGGCGAGGGGTCCTCACCTTCCAGCTGGTCCCCGCCAGTGTGCTTGGCGCGGGCTGGATGTGTGACTGTATCTTGATTTATTTAACTAGTTCCTTACAGAGAAATAGTGAACATTTCTAGTCATTTCTAGGATGTGCAGTACTGTAATGAATAACTCATGCACACCATTTGGTGCAGGTACAGGTGTGACTGCAGGAGAGCCTACAGCTCACCATTTGCTGCCATGGTGCCTTAATGGGCTGCTTCTTTATTGCATGTCCAGTATTGTGTGGATTACAAGTATTTCATAAGCAAAGCTTATTCTCACTGGTTACAGATGTCTCTGCAGTTCAGAGATTGCCTGGGGACGTCAAGTGAAGCATTTCAGGCTGCTGTCTGGAGACACACTGACTTTCTCGTGCCTTCTCACCTCTGGGCTTTCCCACAGGCAGAACTGCTCATCTCACCCTTCCTGTGGCTAGCTGTAGCTGACCTAAGCTCAAACACTATCTTCTCAGGGTCTTGTCTTCCCCTAAGGATATTGATTCCCCCTGTTGCTCAGTCTCATAGGTCTCCAGTCCTTGCCTTTGATGGACCTACAACAACCTCAACTCCCATTTCTTTACGTGATTTTCTGTCACTCTCCCTGATAGCAGTGACCATGTCTGTTTTGTTCTGCTTCTTTGCATCCTGATGTTCAGCCCAGTGGTTTAATGGCCTAGTTATTGATAATTATTTGGGGGAATGAATGAATGAACTTTGATTCATTTGTAACTGTCTTCTTGTCCTTCAGATCCATTTTATCTTTCAGAAAACATTTTAAATTTTAAAATCTACTGGTATTAAGACATATTTGAATAAAGGGCAAACACCTCTAGATTAGGTGATACAATACTTTAAGAGAGACAAGCTAAACATTAACATCTGGATTTAGGAAGCATCCACTTATGTGTTCCCTATGAAAACTTACATTGACTACCAATTGGACTTAGGCACTGGCCAGCCATAGTTTCTGAATGTGCTTAGCATGCCAGTCCCTTTTCCACAAGAGAGCTCAATTCTACATGTTAAAATAATCACTTGTTATTTTACGGTTATGACTGCTAATCTCTGGTAGCTTTTAAAGGGATAAGGGAAGTGAACATGCATGTTATGGCATTGTGGACTGGTGGTAGAAAAGACTAGGAGGAAAAACAAGTGGAATTTTGCCTGTAAATAACTATACTACTTCTACTTCTGAGAGATGGAAGGAGTCACATATCAATTCCTAGGCAATCTTAATTCACTGATAAACAGCTGAATGCAAAGTTGTAACTGTTCCATGACAAGCAGTCCCTGGAGACCTACATGTAATGCACAAAGGAATTCCTAGAACAAAAAGGATGACATTTGCTGTTTAAAAAGTTCATGTTCTGAATATTGGAAAAAAGAGATCACAAAAGATGCTGCCAAATCTCCTATTATCCATCTAAACAGATTTATTCTGATTTTTAGGCCAATGACATTTTCTTTTTCCCAAACCCTTTACATTCATATAAATAAAACTGACTCATGAACTATGCCAGAAGAGGTCAATAATTTGGTTTAATTACTTCTCCTAGGCCACAAGGAGAAGCTCAGATACATGATACTATAACAAAATAATCACGCATATGTTGACCCATTACCTCCTCTCCCACAGTGGCCCTAAAAGACATGGTATAAGAGGGAAAATAAGAGACTTGTTGTGTTTGGCCTCCTAAGAGGCATTTGTATTTCAGAGATTAAAAAAGCAACTTATTATTAGAGCTTCACAGGGTCAGAGAACTTCAAATAAAATGAAAGATTTGATATGGATAAGCAGTATGCTCCTTCCTGGAAAGACCATTGAGAATATATGAAGCTTTCCTGGATCTGCATATCCATTCTTCTCCCTTTATAGATCTATACCACATATTTTCCAGTACATTAAGTGAGATTTTTATTACCTACTTATATATTTAGTTCAACCAAATAATCAATAGTTATTAAGTGTCCTCTGCAGGCTAGGCAGAGGCAGAGGCATCATATGAATATGGGAGACAGCACAGATTCCAGAGACAGGCTTCCCCCTAACTATGTGCTTCCCCCTAACTGTGGGTCCATGGGACATTTGCAGATCTCTCTTACAGTGTTTTTGCCTATTTTGGGTCTTTGCATGGATTAAATGAAACAATGAATAGAAGGTGGTTACCACATTACCTAGCTGAACATATGGTTAGCACACGTAAATAACAGTTATTATTATTGTTGTCATATAGAAGATACAGTCCCTGTCCTCACTAATTCTAGAATCCAGTGGTGAAACAAGATTTGGGTAAGTACTAGAACAACTGAAAATGAAAGGTAACGCATGATTCCTACTGCAGGTTATTTGAACAAGACCATGACACATTGTCCCACAAAATCTGAAACTTCTATGCAGTGGCAGATGGAACAGAATCATACCTTCATGTAATAATGATAATTTATTTCACTTTTTCAAGTTATCAAAAAGTTTCCCTCTTCTGGAAATTGGAAAGGGGTTCATAAGTTTCCTCTTTTTTCTTTTTCTTTTTCTTTCTTTTTTACTTTTGGTTTTAAAGATTGAACCAAGGACCTTGTACATGCCGGGCAAGTGCTGTACCCCCAAGCTATATCCTCAGCCTTTCTCCTTAGCTTTTGGCTATGTTGATGACATCTGTTTTTCTAGTTAATTTCAGCTTATGACAGTGCAGTTTTCTAACAGTATGATTATATTTTATTGGTTTTTACATAGATACAATAGTATATCTTTAAAATTATGTTTTTCCGATACATTTATGTTACAACACACGTGTTTTTATGAAAGTGTTTGTCAAATCTTTTTGAAGAGGTGGTATGGGAAAGTTATGAGAAATAGGAGAATGAGACTTGTACACAAATCTTCAGATAGACTTAAATATTTGTCAATTATTTCCTTAAAAATTTTTTTAAATTTTTTGGTACCAGGAATTGAACTCACAGCCTTGTGCTTGCCAGGCAGGTGCAGTGCCATTGAGCTACACTTCCAGCCTGAATTATTTCCTTTTATGACATGTTTGTAACTTTGAAAAATATCAAACGTGCAGTGCATCTATTAAAAAATCAGCAGTGCCAAATATATTGAGCATCAAATTTCCCTAATATACTGTTTCCTAACTTTTATGCTTATTAAATAATGGTTTTAAATGGTAACCATAAATATCTTCAGTTAAATAATCTCATATCTGAATTAAATCATGGTAGAACTGTTATATTTTAAAATTCCAATTTATTTATTCATCAGTAAAATGGATGGTTTGATGATATCCCCAGAGGATGGGGCTTTTATATATAGGAAGATGATAATCCTCTACTGCTACTGTCACTGGTATAAACACTAATGTATCAGACTTTTTTCCACACTGATATTTCTACTTGACCAAAATCCTAGAAGTAGTCATTATCATACCAATACTGAAGAATTAACCATTCCTCAAACAAGGAACCAACTTTACATTAGTATTTCTTGGTTATGGTACTTAGTCTTGGTATTATTGAACACAATGAATTTTTCTTACTGAATATGGGTGGATTAAGGCAGAAGGATATATAGCCAGGCCCCTTCAGTAGTTTATTCTTTCTTATTTAAAACTGTTGCTGAGGCTATAAAAACTATATATCTGCTGGTTGGAAAGATACAAATTGTCCTTGGACCAACCAACACTCAGTATTTGAAACATGGTATTAGAATCTTGGTGTTCATAGCATCTTCCTTTGATCTACCATAATGGCTGTTGCTTAGCAGTGTGCACAATGCTGATTTTCAAATGATGCCATTTATTGCCATGTATCTTCACTGGGTATCAATTATTTCTCCTTATTAAAAATATTTAAGTTTGGGCAATAATCTACTCTATCTTTGCAAGCTCTCCATTGCCTAATTTTTCATTTTTATAACCATTTCCTGAAGGGCTACTGCACTTCTGTTCTGTTGTATTTTTCACGTAACTATGTGGTCCCTTCCCCTCAAAGGAGGAAGGATTTTTAAATGAGCCTCCAATTCTGTCCCACAATGTGAAGTACTGTCCATAGTTATAGTCAAAGAACAGGTAGTGGTCTGTATGATGAGCTGAGCCATTAATAAATGGCCTGAAGATCCGAGGGACATGAAAAGCACCATCATGAATGGAAATTGTCTAGACATTAACAAAAATGTACAAACCTAAGTAAACTAACTTGTGTAATGGAAAAACAAAAGGGGCATATGTGGTAAGGTAGACTCACCTCATCCAGAGGGTGAAAAGCATGACTTGCAAATGGAGTAGTAATCTTCCACATATGATGAGGTTTATGTATGCGCTTGTATACAAGTTTATGATGAAGGCCTCTGTGAATCCAATAGATAAGCATGTTGGTGAAAAAGAGGAAGGATATTATACTAACAATGAGTTGCAAGCAGCCACGGGGAAACTCTATGTCATCACATAATTTGCTGTAACCTTTCACCTCTAGCAGGAATAATGCAACGGTGGGAATACTGATCCATGGCATTGACTGGATGGTGAATTTAATCTCTCGATAGACTTGATTCTCTAAAAATTGTTGATGTTTCATTAATCAATGGTCATAGATAAAATAATAGCTCAGTGTTGCACAGAAGAAATAAAGGACAAAAGCATCAAGGCTTGTTACAATCAGGAGACTAATAGTTTGTCGAAATATGTCATCCTCTGGCCATGTGGATGGATATACATATGGTATAAAAAAATAATAATCTGAGCCACGGAGAACATAGTCCATCTTCACCTCTGGACAGGGTTGGGCGTTGTTTCAGACCATGACAATGTGGTTTGAGCCTACTAAGTCACTATGGCAGGTAAAATGTATTCCATTACATGCACTGAGCATGAGACTAAATAAAATACAGATGTTCCTCTGCTTATGATGCAGTGATTTCCAGATAAACCCATTGTATGTTGCAAATATCATAAGTCAAAACCTCATTTTAATAACCTACCCTACTGAGCATCCTAGTTTAGCTACGTGATACACTGTAGAGCAACATTGTTTTTCCCCTGTGATCCCATGGCTGACTAGAAGCTGTGGCCCACAGCCACTGACCAATGTGGTAAGAAAGTATAGTACTGCATATATTACTAGGCTGAGGAAAGATCACAAATCAAAACTCAAAGTAGTCTCTACCAAATGTGTATTTCTTTTATACCATGTGTCTTAGTTACTTTTCTCTCATTGCTGAGACAAAATACTGGACACCCAAAGGTAAAGGAGAAAGGGTTTATTTAGCTCACAGTTTGTAGAGGTTTCAGTCCATAATCAGCTAGCTTCAAGGCAAAGTGGCACATGGCAAAGGGGCATCACAGAGGAGAAACAGTTCATGGAGCCCACACAGTAGCAAAGGCAACAAGGGAAGTCTTTCTGCTCGTTTTATCTTATTCAGATTACATAGGGCAGGTAGCACTCACACCCTTAATCCTAGAATCAAAAATCAATCCTTAAACCATGAATCAATCATAAATTCTAGATCCAGTCATCTCTGAAAAAGCCCCACCTAAGACATGAGGCTTTGAGAGGACCTCTGGACACAAGCCATATCACCATGATAAAGTAGACAAATCATGAGTCAAACCATTATAAATCAGGGACTCTGCAGAGAGATGTGAGAAGACAATATATTCCTAACAAGAGAACAGGAGGCTCTGTCAGTTCTTGTTCCTAGGGAAGCAAAAATGAGGACAAAGAAAGAAGTATAGGAGATGTACTGGGGCAATGCCTGTGAAAGGGGAGGAGAGGATCAGGAGTAGGCAAGAACTAGATTTTATGGGAGGGGCCTAGCAGCTTTGAAAGGACAGGAAAAGGGAAGAGGACTGGGGAGAAGAGCTGCAGACTGCAGTGCAGCTCTGTGGAGAGTGTGCCCACAGTCTGGGGTATTCCCCGGTTCCGGTCCGCGCCATGCTCTGCCACTGGCCAGGAGCTCCTGGATCGAGGGCTTAGGTTGACTGTTGCCTTGGACTCCTAACGCACTGCACCCGAGGCACTGGCTAAGTGAGCTCCCTCCAGCGGGTTCTAAGCAAAAGGAGAGCTGAGTGGCACCCCACTTCCAGACAGCCTCACAGCGGGTCAGCAGGATGGAGCATGCAGAGAAGGGCGCATGCTCAGAGCGTGGAGTGATTGCCGAAATTAGATATGCAATGGAAGGGTCGAAAATCAAAGCTGAGAAATCTCTCAGAACGTAGAACTACAAGTCAGAGATAGGAAATATTAAATATATGAAATTTAAAAAATAAACATGAGAAGGACAATCCAGGAAAGCCATTATCTTATCAACAGAAATCTGAGAAAAAGAGAAGAGATAAGCAAAGAAATTATATTATGCTTAGAAATTTCCAGTACTGAAAACTTGGTAGAGTATTCAATGCAATGTAGAAAAGAAGGCACTCATCTACATCCTCATAAAATTACAGAATGCTAAAAAGAGAAGATGCTAAAAACTTTCAGAGATGAAACAGTTCACATACAAATGAGTGGGTATCAGCCTGTCATCAGACTTCAGAAGAGTCGCAGAGGATGATAGAAAACAAAAGATGCTAAGCTTTTAAAGACTTCAGAGAGAATTATTTTCCTCCTAATTTGTATGTTGGTCAATAGTAAATGAAGATTAAAGCATGAAACCGCTTAGAAAGTCTAATTTCCAAGCAACTTGCATTAGTTACTGGAGGATGTACTCTGACATAATATGAAAAAAGAAGAAAAATGAAGACCTGAGATCTGAGACTCAGTGAGTTCAACCAAGTAAAACAATAACTGAAACTTTTAGGAACACATTTGCAGTAGACCTAGAAAGCTTCAGTCTAGACTAGTCCAAGAGGCCAGAGGGGAGGGAAACCTTAATGGAACACAGTGTATGATTGAAACTGATAATAACTGCGGATATAATAAAGCCTGAGGTGACCCTGTTCTTCAAAAAAAGAGAGATACAAAAAGGATTCTAGGAGAAATGAAAATTCTATAAGGAAAACATGGTGTGATATGCAGCAACTCAAAATGTGGTGTCAATTTAGGCAAATGACACAGTGGAAAAAAGGAAAATCTATTTGGCTCAGATGCTAGGAATAGTGTCTTTAAAGTGGCTCAAGAACCCTGGCATTGACATTATCAAAAATGAAAAGTACAGTACTTTGAATATGCTATCCGGCCAAGCAATCAATGATATTTATATCACTTACGAATATAAAAACTACTTACTTGTTTTCAAATTTCAGAGTCAATCTGCAGACAAAGAAGAATATCGATGAAAATTCAGAGCAAATATAATCATTATAAATATTTGACAATATGAGATAATGTAGCTACAGAAAATGGAATGTGAGGTCAGGAGAGAAATACAGAGGGAGGGTAAGGGCAGAACTGGAACTGCTTCCTAGTTGGAATGATACAGTACAAAGAAGAAACAAATCATTTTAACAATGTTATTTAATGTTACAGAAGCAACTAATGGAAACCTTAAAATAATAAAAATAATAAACACTGAGAAAAGGATGGAAAAGAAGAGGTTAATGTGAGACAAATTTTCATTTTTCATAAATTACCTGGTAATGACTATAATTGAAACAGCAGGATATAGAGTTATATTAACTACACTTGTAGATGTAACTAGCCACAGAACTAAATATGGAAACAATTAAATAAGAGATGGGAAGGCTATATAAAGAACTGGCTGAGGAAAAATACTAGGTTTTTTTTTTAGTTCTCCAGCATTATATTATTTTCACAAAGTACAAGTATTATTTTGACAAAAGTTAAAATTAAAAACAAGAAAAAATTGTAATATTATATTGTCTTGGGCAATATGGGTTACAACATTGTAGAAATACATCCTAGAACAGTAGGTTTTATTCTTAGATATTCTTTCCTTTTAGTGGAGCAAAATGTTGTGTGAACTATCAGTCCAGTTCTGCCCTTCTTGCTCTCTCTCTCTCACAAAATGACAGAATGGATGCAAAAATTAGCATACCTGATAAAGTGACACAAATAGAGGCCTCACTATTTTTAATTACCTGTCATAATTAAATTATTATTTCATGCTCAAAATAAAAATGTGCAGACATTGGCATATTGTGAGCATTAAATTTATGGTGACATACAGTTAGAATGATCTGGACCACGTTCAACTCTCAGGCCTATTCCTTTCCCTAGCCCTATCTTCAGGCTTTTCAGGTTCCAATTCAAAAAAAATGTATGGTTTTTATCTCACCTTTAGATTGATACATACCTTGCCCAGGGAGCCAGCTGCCTTAGTTACCAACACCTTCATAGCACATAAGGACAGATTCTGTTTCTCAGAAGCTCCTTGCTCCCAGCATCTACCTGTAGCATAAATGGTTGGATTCAAGGACATCTGGCCTATCAGCTCTCCTTGGGGACAAGTAAGCTTAGCTACTTGATACCTAACTAGCACAATGATAGTTATCTTTTTTGGAGGTCTTCACTCTTACACCTTTGTAGAAGCCAGAGAGAAACTCCTTTGCCACACCCTGAACCAAGATTTAATCTATTAGAAGGATACTGGTCATTTTCTTTTAGCCTGACATTAAGGGATGGACAAACATTTATTGCCTATATGCCATGTATCATGTTAGACACTTTGCATATGTTATCTCCTTTAATTTTTGCAGTAATCCTAGGGGGCAAGAACTATGAGAGCCATTTTAAGTATAAAAGCCATGATTCAGAGAAGTTATACAGGTAAGAAGCAATCAGGATTTAAAGTCTGCCTATTTCCAAATTATGTATGAGAAAGATCCTTCAGGCTACCAGTAAGCCTTAGGGTTTGTGTTTGTCATCATTCCTCCCTTGATCTACATTACTCAATATAAAAGTTCATTACTTTAGCAGATACTCTATCAAGTGTATCTTTTCTTTTCTGCTTATATCATCTTCTTTTGGTCCTATAAGCTCATTGTTTATTTATTTATTTTTTTAGTACAATTGACCAAAATTAACTTACAGGCTTAGTCTACCGCTGTTTGTACATTGGGATTAGATCTCCTCTGTCATTTTCTAACATTATATTATCATTAATTTTACATCAGAAACCTCAGCCAGGGATTGCTTTCATCCACAATTAAAACATTTCTTTGGAAGGAAAGAATGACTTCCAAACAATTGTAATTATTAAGTAACATACACTATTTCAGTCCCACATGAATTACATTAAATTTGTCTTCATTGGATAAAAGTCTCAGTTCACCTTTATGTTTTAAAATTAATTTTATTGGTACATGTTAGATATACATAATGATAACATTTGTCAAATGGACTTTGTACCTGTACATGATATATCTTGATTCTTCTTTTTTTCTCCCTTTCTCTCCACTTCCTTTAACCCCTCTTCCTCTCATTTACAAAAGCTTTGCTTCCATTTTTCCTTTTCCCTTCCTTTCTTTCCTCATTCCTCTGCCCAGTTCACCTTCCCATTTGAACATTTTCTTATTTCACATTTTCTATTATACATTCTGGTTCTTATTTACACTTTTGTTTTCTCTATCAGAGAAAGCATGCAATATGTGAACATGTGTGTCTGATTTATTTCACTTAAGAGTATGCTTTTGAGGTACATCCATTTACCAAGAAATGCCTCAAGTTTATCCTTCTTTATGGCAGAGTACTACACCATTGTATAAAAAAAAACCCCACATCTTCTTTATCCATTAATCAGTTGATGGACATATGGGCTGTTTCCAAGATTTAGCTATTATAAAATGTACTGCTATAAACATGAGTGTGCCTTTATCATTGTGGTATGATGCTTTTAATTCTTTGGGGAAGATACCAAGAAGGGGAATAGCTGGGTCAAATAGAATCTCTAGTTTTAGTTTTTTTCTTTATTAAGTTTACTGGTACATTTTAGGTATACAATATAATGACATTCATCACTGGAAATTTGAACCTTTACATAATCTCTCTTGGTTCTTATTTTTTCCCCATTCCACTGCCCTCCCGTCAAACCCTCCATCCCTCCCTATTTACAAAGACTTTGTTTCCAGTTTTTCATTTTCTCATATTGATTCCATTCCCTTCTTTCCTTTCCCCTACCTCTCCCACTTCCCCTTCCCCTTTGCCCCTTTTCTTCCTATTTCACATTATCTATTATACCTTTTAGTCCTTATTTATACTTTCAGTTTCTCACACCAGAGAAACTATTCGGTATTTATACATGTGTGTCCTATTTATTTCACTTAAGAGTATCTTCTCAATGTGCATCCATTTAGATATAAATGTCTTTAATTTCTCATTTGTTATGGTGGAGTAGTATTCCATTTTATTAAAAAAACACATTTTCTTTGTCCAGTCTCCAGTTGATGGGCAATTGGCCTGCTTCCAAGTTTTGGCTATTAAAAATTGTGCTGCTATGTACATGGATGCACATATAACACTGTGATATGATTCTTTTAATTCTTGGGGAGGGGATAGCTGGGTCAACTGGGACTTCCAGTCCTAGTTCTTTGAGGCATCTCCATACTGATTTCCACAGTGGTTGCACCAGTCTACCCTCCCACCAGCACTGGAGCTGTGTTCCTCTTTCCCCACAGCCCCTCCAGCATTTGTTATTGGTTGATTTCATGATAGCAGCCATTCTTTCTGGAATGAGGTGGAATCTCAGAGTTGTTTTCATTTGCATCTCTCAAATGACCAGTGACGTTGAACATTTTTTCATTTGTTTATTTGCTATTTCTACTTCTTTGCCCAAGAAATGTCTGTTCATTTCAGATGCCCATTTTTAGATTGGGTCTTTAAATTTGGGAGGTCTGATTTTTTTAAACTTCTTTATAGATTCTAGATAGTAGACCTTTGTCTGAGGAACAGCAGGTGAAAATGGTTTCCCACATTGTGGGTTGTCTCTTCACACTGTTGATGGTTTCTCTTGCTATGCAGAAGCTTTTTAATAAGAAGAGATCCCACTTGTTGATTGTTTGTGCTAGTTCATGGGCAACTGAGGTTTTGTTCATAAGATCTTTTCCTACACCAATATCTTCAAGAGTTCTACCTAACCTCTGTTCCAGTCGGTTCAGCGTTTCTGTTTTAATATTTAGATCTTTAATCCATTTTGATTTTAGTTTAGTGCATGGTGAGAGATATAGGTCTAGTTTTCATCTTTGGCAAGTTGAAAGCCAATTTTTCCAGCACCATTTATTAAGGAAGCTATCTTTCCCCCAGTGAGGGTATTTGGCTCCTTTGTTGAAGATGAGGTGGCTGAGTGTGTTTGGAGTTGTTTCTGCATCTTCTAATCTGTTCCACTGGTCCTCAGGTCTGTTTCTTTGCCTGTACCATGCTGTTTTTATCACAGTAGCTTTGTAGTATAGTTTCAAGTTGGGGGTTGTGATACCCCCTGCCATGTCTCTGTTGCCTAGAATTGCTTTTACTACTCTAGGTCTCTTCTTTGAAACCAGAAGAAGAAACCAGAAGCCTAAACTTCAGTGGAACTAAAGGCCCAGATTTACTGAGATTAAATTCTTTAATCTGTTGTGAGGATCCTACCTCTTCAATTTATTGGAGATGAGATATTGCTGCCTATTTGGCCTAGCTGCTGGTTCTTTGGCAGTGGCCTCCAGTATTGTTTATGAACCTCAGGCAATCTCAAGTTTGGCATACAAGGAAGAACAACTGATTAGAACAACTATGTCACTTTGGCTAATGTAGTACAATCAGAAATAACAATAGCATCAAACACACCCTAGAAAATAACAAACTGTGCTAACTATTAATTTGTCACCTTTAACTGTACGAACAGGATTTGTACTTATATAGTCAAATCTAAAACAAACCAGAAAATTTTGTACAGTAAATACCCCCTCAATATTGTGATTTTACTCTCTGGGGAGAAAACTGAAAGGAGTTAGGGAAAAAATAGAGAAATAGAAAAAGAAAAAAGGATTAGAAGCAAGGCTGGAGGACAAAGAAAGATTACAAAGCTTTGTGAACTAGTGAAGAAGACAAGAAGGAAAGAAAGAAGGAAGAAACAGAAATAAGAACAAAACAAAAAAACTAAAACAATTTTCTCACTTGTTTAAAAATAAGAAAAATAATCAAGAAAAAGAGAAAAAATAATAAAGAATTTAAAAATAAGATAGAAAAGTAGAAAAAATTGTCTACTTCTGGGTGTGTCTCTGCTGTCACTGGTTGACAGAGGAGGCAGACAGAGCCCAGATCCATGTTGATTGATTCCAGCAAGCCAGCAGTAGAATTATGGTGGTGGTGATAATCTCAGTAAATCTGAGCCTTTAGTTCCACTGAAGTTCAGTCTTCTGGGTTCTGGCTGTGAGGCTGGGACCCATGACATTCTGAGTGTCTTCTGCCTGCTTGAACTTGGTTCCACCTCACCTCAACACTTAGAGCTGCTGATGGAGTCAACCCACACCTGCTCTGAGGTCTGACTTCAGTTGGCCCCTTTCCAAAATGGCTACAGGCCAATTGCCCTCTCCTGGGTTGGGAAGTGTCTGAACTTGAATAACTCACCATCCACTGCAGTCTGCAGCATCCACTGTACCATTTTACTGGTGCATTTCTCCATGAAGGTCCCTAGGGTCACCAGTAGTCAGTGTGCCTCTGAAGTTTTGAGTTACCCTCCCCCACCGAGAGCCATGGCTCAGGGAGAAAGTGCTGTTTGCCACCGTCCTCTTCTGCACTGTGATCCCTCTCTTTGCTTCCCCGTGAGCTCTAATTCTCACTTCAGATCCTTGCTGAGTCCTGGGACCCACCTTCCTCCTCCTTTTCTTCCTCACATTGCTATATTCCAGCATCTGGATTCCAAATATCAGAGAGGCTGTTTTTCTGCTGCTCACCATTCTATCATCTTCCTGGAAGTCTCATTTTTTATACATAAAATGAAATTTTACATCATATCCAGTGATGATGATGATGATTGTTATTGCAGTGATGAGCTGGAACCCAAGATCCCACATATGCTGGACAAATACTCTACTGGGGAGCTATACCCTCACCCCCTAATTATTGTTAAATAATTAAGCAAGAAACAAAATGGCAAATCAGAAATACAACATGTTGTTTTCATAGCACTTTCATATTCATAATGTATGAATATTTAAAAATTGAATTTTATTTGCAATTATAAATAATATTCATTTTGACACACGATATATAAGATATAATGATATCTAATGTCCAATGAACAGGTGCAGAGCTTGAGACAGTCTCTTAAGAGATTGAAGATTCAGTGACCATAGGAAATGTGCAGTTGGGGAGATTTTATGTGAATCATCTGACCTAAACTGAGGTCAGTTATTTTATAAGAAAAAAAAGGCAAGAAAAATAAGTTATTTGAGAGTCTACATTTTCAATTTGTGGTCCACTTTATCTTTTTACAGAAAGCAAGATAAACCAGATTTATACAGATAAAAATGTGAAACCAAAGACATGAAAATAATACAATATAATTAAATTAGGATGTTTGAAATGTTATTTTAAGTATTCCCGTTTTGCAAGTAAACTTGATTTAGAAATAATTTACATATAATAAAATGTATGAATTTTAAGCTTACAGTGTGATGTTTTAGCAAATTCATCCACCCATTTAACCACCCGCACCATCAATACACAGAACATTTCTAGCATTTCAAAACTCCTGTGCTCATTTCTAGTTAATATCTCACAACCCCAGCCTTAGGGAAACATGAAACTGTTTTCTAACATTGTTCATTAGATGTGATTTTTTTTTATACATGATACCCAGTAGCTTGACTATGATATGCCTACATGTGTTTTTTTTCCCTTAAATTCTTTTATTGGTACATTTTAGGTATACAATATGTTTACATTTATCATTAGGTGCTTGTACCTGTACATGATGTATCTTGGTTTTCATTTTTTCCCGCCATTACCTGTGCACCCCTCACCCCTTCCACCCTTCCCTATTTACATAGACTTCGTTTCCATTTTTTTTCTTTCTCATAATTTTTCCTTTCCCTTCTTTCCACATGTGGTTTTTGAAAATATTTATCTTGTTTGGAATTAACAATGGCTCTTAGATCTGCAAATAAATATTAATCATTAAATCTGTGAAAAAGTTGTTTTTACCACTATTTTCTCTGCACCTTTATCACTTTATTCCTGAGATTTCAATTACATTTGTTCTTAGCATTTTATAATTTCTATTAATCTGTCTTCAAATTCAATGAATTTATTTTGTCATCTCCACTCTGCTGTGAATCCTTTTCAGTGAACCTTCCGGTTATTTATATTTTAGTTCTAGAGTTTTTATCTGGTTCTTTTTCATTGCCATCATTATTTGTACCCTCTTTCTTCTTCTTATTTTCATTTCTGTGTTAGGATTCCCTATCTTATCATTCAATAAGACCATATTTTGTTTTAAATTTTGTATTTAATTTTTGGTTTTTTAATAAAATGGAGTAACCCTGCTCCACTGCTGGTGGGAGTGTCGGCTGGTGCAACCACTGTGGAAATCAGGATGGAGAAACCTCAAAGAACCAGGACTGGAAGTCCCATTTGACCCAGCTTTCCACTGCTGGGGATCTTCCCCAAAGAATTAAAAGAATCAAACCACAGTGACATATGAGCACCCATGTTCATAGCACCACAGTTAGTAATAGCTAAAACTTGGAAGCAGCTCAATTACCCATCAGCTGAAGACTGAACAAAGAATATGTGGTTTTTTAATAAAATGGAGTACACTCAGCCATAACAAATGAGAAATTAGACATTTATAGCTAAATGGATACACATTGAGGTGATGCTCTTAAGTGAAATAAATAGGACACGTGTAAATACTGAATAGTTTCTCTAGTGTGAGGAATTGAACGTGTAAATAAGGACTAAAAGGTACAATAGATAATGTGAAATAGGAAGAAAAGGGGCAAAGGGGAAGGGGAAGTGGGAGAGGTAGGGGAAAGGAAAGAAGGGAATGGAATTAATATGAGAAAATGAAAAACTGGAAACAGTCTTTGTAAATAGGGAGGGATGGAGGGCTTGAAAGGAGGGCAGGGAAATGAGGAAAAAATAAGAACCAAGAGAGATTATGTAAAGGTTCAAATTTCCAGTGATGAATGTCATTATATTGTATACCTAAAATGTGCCAATAAAATTAATTTAAAAAATTTGCATTATAGCTTCTTACAGACTATATGTGCAAGCCAAATTCTTGGGTAGTCTGGTAGTCAGTTTTTATTGACTATTTTTCCTTAACTATGGCCTACGTTTTTCTTTTCTTTTTTTTTTTTGGTATCAGGGATCGAACTTGGGACCTTGCGCTTATGAGGAAGGCAGCAGAACCACTGAGCTAAATTCCCAGGCCAAGCTACATTTTTCTAATGTTTTGCTTTTTTATTATTATTAGTTTACTACATAATAGACATTGTGAATGGTATATTTTTAGATTCTTTGGATTTTATTATGTTCTCCCTGAAGAGTGTTAATTTTTATTCTAGGAGGCAGTTCAATTACTGGTTGAGCATGCGGAATTAATATAGACTTGTTTTATTAGGACAGATATATGGAAAGGGCAATGTGTTTGTCAACACCTTCCAACCTGGATTTAGTCAGCTTCCAAACTCTGATGCCCTGAAGATCTTATTAAATTTTCTTTTAAGGTTTTGCAAGTGTGGGTCTATTGAAGGCTTTGTTGTATCACAGTCCCTCCTCCTAAAGAGTGGCCTTCTGGTGTCTCAGCTGGACATCCAGGTTATAAATAAAAGCTGTACACTCTGCTGGGCTAGAACTCTTAACATCTCTCAGCCCTGCCTAATCTCTGACAATCTTTTTCCTTTCTCTAAAAATCTACTATAGTTGCACCATGAACACTCAGGCTTGTCCTTAGCCAAAGACTCATGAAGAACCCTATCCTGACTTTTGAGTTCCCTTTCTGTGTGGCATATTCTTCTCTAGGGCTCAGTTTCTCTATACTCAAGAACTGTCCAGGCAGAGCGTTATGGCAATTATTGGACTCATCCAGTGAGTTTTCCTTCTATCAAGGATCATAGTCTTTGCAGCTGAAGCTGGACCTACAGTTCAAGAGATTCCTAATGAAATCTTAGGTGATGACAACACTGTAGATATTTAAGTGATTGAAAAATGAAGCCATAATAACTAAATTAAAAAATATTAGTCAAAATATGGTCCAGATAGTGGTGAGATCTCTTAAAATGCCATTTGCTTTTGTCTTTTAGTGTATCTTCCTTGGAATAACCACCTTCTTTCCACTTTATAGATTGTGAATGGCTTCCAGCTGCAATGTCTGCCCAACTACTCCCAGTCACAAATGTGGGCATTTTCCCCAGATGAACCAATCAAGTCTTCTAATCTTATGACCTCAGAGATTGGTGCAGGGATGAGCACCCAAACAATACCAATAAGAATTTTTTTCTGAGCTTCATCTACAAATATCATTAGAGAGCCATTCTCTTTCCATTAGGCAAGGGCGATATGAGCTGGGCCCCTTGACAGACACCTTGCTCACCAAAAGGACAGAGCCTGTATAATCAGTGTTTGTCTCCCTTGGGCTACTCAACATACAAATCTTCTTCAGTTTGAGATCTCTAAAATGTAACCCTTAGAAGGTGGCAGAGCTTCATAATTGCCATAGCCTTCTGCCACCTACTAATAAAAGGACCAAATATTCTCTCTTCTTGTCCCCTGGAAGCCATGACTCAGTCTGATTGACTTGGCAACATGACTCTCCTACCCAATATTTTAGATATGAAGGTTATGATATAAAGATGCAGAAAGACTGGTGATTTTTTGCACAACTGTGGTGGAGTAGAAAATCTGATGACAGCAGGAAGTCTCCAGTTATGGCACCACCAGACATATTTAAAACAGAAACCAGCAGTGACATCCACAGTAGCATTAACTAGATCATTTTGGTGATTGAACTTGGTTATATTCACAACTGTATAGGAAACTTTGAATATTGTCTGTTTTCTATTCCTGGCATTCAATAATCCTGCAAGTTATTCCATAAATTTATATAAACTCATTCTTTACTTAAGATTTTTTGAAAGATTGGTAGCTGCTCCCCCCCCACCCAAATCTCTTTCCCCTCTATCTTAAACACATAACCACACAGATATAGATCATATTTTCTGGTAGTATTAGTCAGATTTCTGTTACTATTACAAATACCTGAGATAATCAACTTATAAAAACAAAATGTTCATCTTGGCTTACAGTTTTAGAGGTTTCAGAGCATGATTGGTTGGTGCCACTGCCTTTGGACCCATGACAAAGCATCACAACATGACAGAGATGCATAGTGGGGAAAACTACTCAGCTCATGGCTGGGAAGCAAAAGAAAGAAAGAAGAAGCCAAGTTTTCACTATTCTCACCCAGGGCAGGCCTCCAAGTGTCTAGAAAGTGCCCAGTAGGCCATATATCTTAGTTTCCACTACTGATTAATAGTGCCAATCTTGCCACCAAGACTTTAACACACAGGCCTTTGGGAAACATTTAAGATCCAAATTTAATCTATAACATTGGCCTTTGCAGCTATATTGAATAACTATGGGAATAAATTTAGCCAAGGAGATATAAGCAAGAGTAAATTGTGTAACTCTTGGTTTATGTTTAACTTAAAAAGAAGTTGCCATCCATAGATTTTGGTCATTTCCCCTTTACTGGAGTTTAAAATACTTACGTGGTTGTGACATAGCTTAAGACAAGGACAAGGCAGATAAGGACACAGTGTGCTAAGAGACAATAGCCTAACAACACAGAACTTATATAACAAAGATTACCCTGAATAAATAGGAAAAACAAAAAGATTTAGAGGAGTAGGAATACTGAAGTAGATTTAGACTGTAAACCTATACAACTACCCTCTAGCTACAGTTCCCAAGGGGACCTAGAAATAACTAGACACTTGAGAAACACATTGATGAGGGCTGTTCTGCTGACATCTTTGAAATGCACTTTAGTGGCTTCTTTCTGCAATCTAGGGCTAGCCAACAACAGGATGAGAAAAGATGAAATTGTTATGGGTTCCCTGATATTAGGATCCTGGAATGTTGGAAGTCAATAAGAGGATTTAACTAGTAGAGACAAAGCAGAATGGCTAACATCATAAGCAGGAGATCTAGTGGGGGTACTCTGAAGGTTTTGAATCACAGTGGTTAACTGATCACAAGATCACTAAACTGAAGTACGTGGACAACCACCTTACTGCAATTTGATTTATATTAACTAAAATCTTCACTTTTATTGCAGAGGTTTTACTTAATAAAGATGATGATCCTCCCATTTCCCAGATCTGAGTCAATTTACAAATCCCAAAACATTCTGCATGAAGGGATCTTGGGAATCTTTCACTGTGAATCTATCTCCAAGCATCCCCCAATGTCTGGGAAACCATATAATACCTTATGAGGAGAAGAGATTATTGAATTCTGGCTCTGAACATTGATCCCAGAATAACACTATCATCCACTGGTTACAGTAACACTCATGGGTACAAATCAAAGAGCTTCGGACAAGGTTCTCCTCAGTAATAACTACAGACATATATCATGACTGTTCACTTAGTTTCTGCAGAGAAAGTTAGAACATACGATAGTAATGACCCGAGAGAGATGAAAATGTTCAGGGATGGTTAGATGCTACTCACTCTGACAGCAGCTTAGTTAGGGGTTCAGGAGCTATGCTTCAGGTCCCTAGCAGTTCAGTGTCCAGTGATGATAGAGTCTTCCTGTGGCTTATTCCTTCTAGTAATTTCTGCTTCTGAGCCTCCTTTAATTACTGTCTTCTCTTCATGATTAATTTTCTGCATTTCCCTTTAATTCTGTATGTTATTCAATATTCTTCCATTGAGAATTCTATTTATTTTAGCCAGATTTGGCTTCTAATTTCTGCAACCATATACTCTGATCAGTACAAATTACATATAAAAGAAAACTAAATAGACAGAATAGAAAGTGGGGGACTGGAAGCAATAAATATTTTTATTTATTGGGTGCAGTGCTTTGTTGATGGCACATGACAAAGTAATGCTCCCTAAGTCCCTTCCCTTCTTCAGGAAATCTGGGATGGAAAGTGTAAGGAGGGAGAGTCTCAGTGTGGTAGGGGACTGAGATAGGGCAAAGATTTCCCAGCAGCTGAAGGCCCATGTCTTCCTCTTGTGTTCTTGCTGGGGCTGGTGGTCCAAGGGACCCTTATTCTGGAGGTCTTGTGAACTATAAAGTCTGCCACCTTGTTGCTATAGACAATTCACTGTCATATTAGGAAATGAGCTTGACAAAACAGTCATTGATGACAATGCCAGCCTCAGCATTAAAGGTGGAAGAGTAGATGTCACCATCAAATTTACAGGAGACAACCTGGTCCTAAGATGTCTTTTACTGGGCCTTACAATCCCTGCTTCACCACCTTCTTGTCAACATATTTGGCACCTTTTTCCAGAAGACAAGTCAGATTCATGACCAACATATTAGGAATATGCACACGGAAGCCCAGTGAGCTTGCCATCTCAGAAATAACTTGGCCTACAGGCTTGGCAGTGCCAATAGATTCAGGGATTATGTCCTGGGCAGCCATGTGACCATGACACCACAATTTCTCAGAGGGTCCATCCATAGTCTTCTAGATGGATTGTGGTCATAAGTCCCTCCATAATGTAATAGCTGTCATGGATGAGCTTGGCCTAGGGGGATAAGTAGCTGGTGCAGCAGGAGGGATTTCTGATGATCTTAAGGAAGTTGTAATATTTATTTTGGTTCACACCCATTATAAACATGAAGAAGGGGCTGCCATTCCACCACTCCCAGGGTAGAGGAGGTGAGCCTATCCCAGCACCCAGGAGGAGGCTCCCCACTGCCATTCCACCACTCCCAGGGCAGAGGAGGTGAGCCAATCCCAGCGCCCAGGAGGAGGCTCCCCTGCCACCATTCCACCACTCCCAGGGCAGAGGAGGTGAGCTGCATGGGCACCAGCAGCACCCCCACCCCCCATGGAAATGAGAAGACATGTAAACAAGCCTCAAAAACAGACTTCCAGATCACCTACAGCAACCGCAAAGGGAAACAAAATGGAGCAATATGATACTCAACAGCCTGGACTCCCTGAACTGGCAACAAAACAGGATCTGGAAAAAATGAAATCAGAAATAATTTCTCAGATAATAGCAAAGATGGTGCCCATAGTGCAAGACATGATTAATAAATCTAGAAAGGACACAGATAAAAAAATAGAGGAGCTCAGGAACATGATGAAATCCCATCATAGGAAACAAATAGAGTCCATAAAAACGATGCAAACAGATTTCCAGGACGTTAAAAACTCCACTGAAAGTCTATGCAGCAGACTGAACCAATGTGAGGACAGAATTTTAAATACAGAAGATAAGATTGAAATTAGTGGCCAGGAAAAGAAAAATTTCTTTAAAATTGTAAAGGACCACGAGAAAGCAATCCAGCAGCTGCTAGATGATACAAAGAAGAATAACATAACACTGGTCGGAGTCAATGAAGAAACAGGAGAGAGTGCAGATGACATAAAAAACTGTTTTCAGAAGTGATGGCAGAAAACTTCCCAAGCAGAGGGAAAGAACTTGACATGCAGATAAGTGAGGTATATATAAGACTCCAACTAGCCTTGATCAAAAAAAAAAATCTACACATAGGCATATAATAGTTAGGATTCCAGAAACGTAACAGAAGAACAAAATTCTACAAACAGTGAGAGAAAAGAAACAAATCACATACAAAGGAAAGCTCATCACAATCACAGCAGACTTCTCAATGTAAACCCTCAAGGCAAGAAGAGCTTGGAGTGATGTATTTAAAGCCCTAAAGGAAAACAGCCTCCAACCCAGATGGATGTACCCTGCAAAACTATCTTTCAAAATTGATGGAGAAATAAGATACTTTCATGATAAAGAGCACCTTAGGAACTTCATGAATACCAAACCGGCACTCCAAAAAATTTTAGACAATATCCTAGGAAAAGACAATGAGGATCACAATTCCAGGAAGCCCAGCAGAATGAATCCATTGGGAATGACAAGAAATTAAATGCAAAGGGGGAGAATGCAACAAAAAGAAAAAGTCATGACAAGGATAAGTCAATACATATCAGTTATAACCATCAATGTTAATGGTCTCAATTCACCAATCAAAAGAAATAGACTGGCAGGATGGGTCAAGAAGATCCAACAGTATGCTGTCATTTAAAATTCTAAATTTTGATGGAATCTCATTTATCAACTTTTTTCTTTTATACATCATGTTTTTTATATCCTAGGAAGTTCTTTCCCACCCTAAATTCATAAACATTTTCCCTTATAATTCCTTCTTAAAGTTTTATAATTTTAGTCTTTTATATTTAGGTTCATAGATCCTTTCAAGTTATTTTTATGTATGGAAATAAAGGGTTTAAGTTAATTTTTTATATATGGATACCAGGTGTTCTAGTGCCATTTGCTGAAAATACTATCTTTTCCTTGGGTCTTGAATTGAGTTTATATTCTATAAAATGTTAATGTTAAGTAATCTTTCAAACCTCACTGGACCATATATGTGTGCTTCTATTTCTAGATTCTCTGTTTTATTCCAATGATCTATATATGTCTTTCCTTACACCAATACTGCCCTGATTACTGTAGCTTTAGAGGAAGTCTTAAAGTTAGGTACTAAACATCTTCCAACACTGTTTTGTTTTGTTTTGCTTTTTTTTTACTTTTCTAGGTCCTTTGTACTCATACATAACTTTTAAATTTCAATATCCAATTCTTCATTTATACCAAGTGTACATAGACCTGAATTTTTATATATACCTCGTGTTTTCTAATCCTGCTAAATTCAAATACAAGTTCTAGGGGCTCCTAGAGATTTCTTAGTATTTTCTCTGTAGATGATCATTTCATCTACATATAAAGATTTTGCTTCTGCCGTGCCAATCCTATCCTAATTGTGTCATTTTATTGCCAGACTATTATGGTTTAGGCTTATGTTTCGAAATTTAATGGACAGATGAAGAGTAAGCATATCTGCCCTTGTTCCCCACCTAAGGGAGAAAGCATTGTATCTTCTCCATTCATATAAGGCATTCTCGCTGGAAGTATGGAGTACATGTCTTTAATCTGTTGAGAAGATTCTGTTCTACTTCTAGACTCCTAATAGCTTTTACCATGAACAGCTGTAGAATTTAATCCAATACTTTTTCGCCAACTACTGACAGGATCATATGGCTTTTTCCTTTCCTTTGCTAAAATGATGACTTTTGGGGGTGGATCTTCCAATGCTGAACCAACATTGTCATCCCTATAATAAAACCACTTTCTACATACTGCCAGATCTGACTTTTAATAGTTTGTTTCATTAAACAAATTTCTATCTCTGTTCATACTTTTTTTTTCTATTATCTTTATCCAGTTTTAGGATTAGCACAATGTTGATTTCCTAAAATAAGGGGAGAAGTGTTCCTTCTTTTTTCTGTATGAAATGTTTGATATAATTTATCAGTTAAAATGTTTATGAGCCTGCTGTTGTCATATAGGTAGGTTTTCAAGCTAGGAATATACTTTCTTTAATAGGTGCTATTCCAATTTTATATTTCCTCCAGAGTCAGTTTCATTAATTTGTCTTCCAAGGTACTTCTTAGAAGTTGTCAAATATATTTCAAAACAGATTTTTGAAATGTGCTTTCTATATTCTTTTATTTTTTTTCTTTTTTCTTCTTTTTTGGTACCGGGGATCAAACTCGGGTCCTTGAGCTCACGCAGCAGGTGGTGAAACCACTGAGCTAAATCCCCAGCCCTATATTCTTTTAAATTCTGTAAAATCTGTGGTAATGTCTTCTAGATCTTGATATTGTAATATTTTAAATGTATAATTGATATTGTGTAATAGGAAGAAAAGGTCTAAATGAGCAGGCGAAGTGGGAGGGGTAGGGGAAAAGAAAGAGGGGAAAAGAAAAAATATGAGAAAAGGAAAAAAAATGGAAACAAGGTCTTTGCAAATAAGGAAAGGTGGAGGGGGTGAAGGGAGGGTGGGGGAATGGGGAAAAAACTAAGAACCAAGGTACTCATGTAAATGGTAGAAGATCCCAATGATGAATGTAACTGTATTTTATACCTAAAATGTACCAATAAACTTAATGGGGAAAAAAAACTTGAAGAAGGGGCAGAGATGATGATTCTTTTGGCTCCACCCTTCAAGCAAGCTGCAGCCTTCTCCATGGCAGTGAAGACACCAGTGGATTCCATATACATTTAGGACCAGCACCATTCCACTTGATGTTGGCAGGCTTTTGCTCTGCAGAAGTGGAGAGGGGCTTACATTGGTGACAAGCTTCCCATTCTCAGACTTGACTATGACATTAAACTTCACAAGAGTGCAATTTTATATCGGAGTATGTAGGCCATTGTTAATGGAGAGATCATTGATGGCAACAATATCCACGTTACCAGAATGACCAGATGCCTAACACCAATTTAATTTACTCCAATTTTCACCATTATGTCTCAGGGTTATGCCTGGTGCTACATGAGAAGATCCAGCTTCTCAACAAATGAGCAAGGAACACAGATCTTAGATTTCTGAAGACAAATTTTTATCTCATAGTTTTGATTTTATTGTAATTTTCCTGGTAAGCCAAAGTACCCTTCAAGTATTTTAAGTATACAGAATTAGGATTCTTTCATGTGATACTGAAATAAATATTAATTGCATAGCCTCACATTTCTAGTTTCTTTAAAGAATGAACAAGTGAAGAGGCATTATTAATGATTGGCCTTACTCTTGTAATAGGAGTGTGGGTAAGAAATGTACCAATGAATTGGGGTTGAGTTGAAAGACTGAGTGAGCCTGAATGTTTTTGATAGTATAACCAAAGAAAATGAAGCTCACTATTGATGAGAAATTACTCCATGGTTGCAAAAGGAAAAGATAAAAGAGAGGAAAGAAAGATGGCAACACCCTTCCTTCCTTTGGAATCAGGCTGGGTTTATTGTCTATTTGGCAAAAGTAGTAAAGAGCTTGCTCCTGCATTTTGTATATTCCCGAGTTTTGGGGAAGAAGTACAAAGACTGGAGAAGAAGAAACAGTTTGCCACCTTAAAATATTTCAAAGGGATTAGGCACAGACAGACAGAAAACAGACAGACACACACATGCACACACAAATGAAAAATATATCACAACACACTACAAACACAGATAGAAACCTAACTTTCAACACTGGAGATACTGTCTTTTCATTTCTTCAATGTTACTGTATGATGGACCTATGTATGAACCATTCAGTGACTTGCTACTCATTTTATACACTCTACCATATCTAGGCTTTTCTCAAAGACTTAATCTCCCTTTCCTTGGCATTTATGACTCTTTGATTAAGTCTTAATTGGCTGTGATACCCCATCCTCATGAATAGACTCAAGGAAGGTTATTCTTTGTTACCTTCAGCTGGGCAGGGTCCTTTCTTTTTCTATTCACCAAACTGGATTTTCTAGCTCTGGCTCAGGGATTAATTTGAACAGCAGTAAAGAGTTTTAATGGGGTCAGAACAGGTCATCTTCACAGAACAGCAGCTTACCTTGGAGATTCTAGGCAAGCCAACACTGATTTGGGCCTGATTCCATAGGTAATAATAACTGGAGTCTATCCCAGGAGTAATCCCTGGTTTCTTTTTTATCATTGCAATACTCCATGAAGTCAGTACCAAAACGTTTTTAAAACTATGTTTTGCAGAGCACCTATTCAGTGTTCCGCACAGGAGGAGAAACCAGACAAACAACAACAAACGAGAGTCATATTTTCCCACTAGTCTTTAGAAAAAAGATGTTTAAATTTCTGTTTTCTAGTGTTTTCCTATTCTCAGGAAAAGCTGATCCCACAGCTGATGACAGAGCCCTTTTCAAGGGCAGTTGCCAGAGGACCCTAACAAAGGAAGCAGCTGTTCCTCATCCTCTGGGAAATTTACTCAACACCATTGGCAGGTGGGGAATGGAGAGCAAAAACGCTTGCTTTTCTCAGCATGCAGAGGAGATCGCAGTGAGTAAATCAGCACTGATTCCTATTCTATATTTTCCCTGTCTTTTCAAGTCTGTACTCAGCCTAGAGGGGAAGAAATCACAGGCCCAAGATATATAAACCACAGGAACTCTGGGGTTTGACTTGAATAATACATCCCACAACAGGCTTTAATTCTATTTAATTCTAAGAGCTATTGTTTTTCATAGCCACCCAGGTGACATTGATTTCAAACATTTTAAATTGTCCTGGCTAAGGATTTCTGGTACTCAGGGTTGGATCAGCAATTTAGAGGATAGTCTACGCTTGGGTGCCAGGAACCTGGGTTTCTAGACACTGAGCCAAATTTGAGAGTCATAGAGTAAACAAGCTAAAACTAGGACCTGAACCCCCATTCCCATCATGCCCTCTTCCACATAAGGGAGCTAATTCAGGGCTAACTTAGGGTATTTATCCAAAATATCTCTGGATAACTATCCTTAGAATCCCTACCCCAGGAAGGCTGGAATTATTCAGAACACTGAGAAACAGACTGTGACAGGAGCCTTATCTCACAGACCCTTCTATATATGCTGTATATTAAGTAAGAGTCTGGGGTAGGTGTCTCAAAGCAGGCGGGACAGCTGGTCAACCTCCTTAGCCAGGAGTGAAGGGCTTGAATAGATTCAATCCAGTGTTCGGTAATGTTGTGGTTTGAATGCATCCTTCAGAATTTATGTGTTAGAAACTTAATTCCTAAAGACAGATGTTAATGATATTTGGAGGTGGGTTCTTTGGGAGGTGGAAGACTCTCTGTGCTTGTGAAGATTCTGAACTGAATGAATTAATCCACTTATGGATTAAGAGATTGGTGGGTTAATAAGTTATTGTGAGAGTAGCTCTGTTATAAAAAGTGAGCTTTTAGAAGCACAATTTATAATAGCTAAATATTGGAAACAGCTCATATGCCCATCAACAGATGAATGGATGAAGAAAATGTGGTATTTACATACAATGGAGTACTACTCTGCCATAAAGAAGGATAAACTAGGGACATTTTTAGGTACATGGATGCATACTGAGACCATAATTTTAAGTGAAATAAGTCAGACACACAGATTTACATATCAAATTGTTTCTTTTGTGTGAGAAACCTAGTGTAAATAAGGGGCAAAATAGAGGATAGAGATTGGGAAGCAGGAAGAATTTGTTCAAATAGGAAACAGAACAAGGGAGGGGGGAAGAGAAGGAAGAGAAAAGGGATTTCAAAAAATGAGAAAATGAAAGGTAAAACATAGAAACAGAGCTTTTGTAAATGGGGAGAGGAAGAAGGGTTGAAGGGAAGGGAGTAGAATGGGAAATAAAAGATTTCATATATGTATAGGTGCAAGTTCCCTATGATGAATGTGATCATTATATTTGGCAAACATACACTAATAAAAAAAAAAACAGTGAGCTCTTTCCAACATGCTCATTTCATCTTACTATGTGATGCCCTTGCCATGCCGTGATGCAGCATGAGGTCCTCACCAGATGTTGAGCAGATGATGGCCCCATTCTTTTGAGCATTCCAGACTTCAGAACCTGGAGCCAAAAAACCTTAAAACAATTATTTTTGTAATGCTGGGGATTGAACCTAGGGCCTCACACATCATAGAAAAGCATTATACCACTGAGCTCCAATGCCAGCATCTAAATTTCTATTCTATCTAATTACCCAATCTTAGGTATTTTGTTATCATAACAGAAAACTAGCTAAGAGAAGTATTCACTCAGATCCCTCTTCTGTGGCTTCTTATCCTATTTGGAGACACTCCAGGTACCAAGGGAACCTATTTTTCTGACAATTAAGACTCCCTATAAATTTAAGTCTGTTTATCAAGAGAAATGTTTGGTTTTTGCTTTGCATTATTTTGTGCTATTTAAACTATTAAGAATATTAAGCATGTATTGTTCTGTGAGTATATGCAATGCAGGAACCTTGGGAAGGGCAATTCCTCCCTGAACTTCACTTTGCCAAAAATGCAACTTCTCTTTGTAATGTCCTTTCTTTCCAGATATTTTGGAGGTAGGGATTTATAGACCACAGGTTTGAGGAAGAATTTCCTCACTGAACTTTCTGCCCTGAATTTTCCTTGGAAGATGCTCCTGTTTATTGAAATATTTTCCCTCTACAACTGTCTGTTACTGGAAAATCCTCCAATTGAAAGAAACTCCCTTCCCTGTGCCTGTATTTAATTAACCTACTGCTTTTTGTTTGATTTTTTTATGAGTCACTCACACATGAATATTCGCTCCTCACTCTTCTACTTTCGGATTTACATGTCCATTGTAGTTACTGAAAAATACAGTGTCATGTGTCTGAGAGAACCTCAGTGGCAAGATGAAAAAGCAAAATGTAACCTACACGCACTGGCAGACTGGTATATGGTCCTGTGACGAGCACCACTGTGTTTAGTGATAAATTCCTGGAGAAATGGTGGGAAAGCTATGGCTCCTTTATGGCTGTACTCTGTGTGAGTCAATGCTGACATGACTGATAGAATGAGGTTCTTCTGGTCCATGGTAGTGGGGGACCTAATCCATGTGATTCTTCCTTCATTAAAAAGGATGACATACTAACATCCTATACTTCTGCATCTATGGTACCTCTTTATTTTTAATAGATGTAGATATACACAACCTATATGTATGTTGCCTGTTGGGCAAGAGGTCCTGTGCATCTTTTAGTAGGAATTATCTAGTTAAAGAATATGCATGTTATAATCTGTCTGACCCTATAGATCAATTATTCACCTTCTCTACCTCTTGTGTGACTAGGATGATGAACTTATTGGCCACATCAACCTGGTGTCTTTGCCTTCTTGGGCACATTGGCCAATGGGCAACATTGGAAGAAGATCAAAGGGTTGAAGGAAAGAGAGAGGGAGGGAGGAAAAGAGAGAGGGAGGAAGGAGAGAGAGAGAGAGATTGATTTCCTCCACCGGTGACTTCCTTGTAGGGCCATGCTTAGCCAGTAGTTGTGGTCCCTCTAAAACCGCATCCCCTAACCAGTCCTGGGAAGTGTTTCTACCAGTCTTTGCCCCTTGCCGCTGTTATTTACTTTAGGTTTCTTTTAAAATCCCTTATTAGCTTATTTTACCCATCTACTTCTTTGGAATTATCTCTTAATTACACGTTTTCCAATAATATTTTTGAGTGTGCCATTTGTTTTCTTGCAAGACCCAGATGAAGAAAGTAATACCACCAGCGATGCCTCAGTGGTATATGGGATTGTATAGTGCAATAGGGAGAATAATAGCCTTCTAAAGATGTCCATTTCCTAATCCCAGGAATCTGCGAATATGTTATGTCACATGGCAAAGGGGAATTACATTTTATATAGAATTAAGGTTGCTAATCAACTGACCTCAAAATAGAGAGATTATCCTGGATATCCAGGTAGGCTGAATGTAATCAAACAATTCTTAAAATTAAAAGGTGGAGGAGGAGAAAGAGTTACCACCAGACTTGATGTGACATGAGAAAGACTGACCAGGCTTTGTCAACTTTGACGATAGAAGGGAACCATGAGCCACAGAATGAAGACAGCTTCTAGAGATAGGAAAGTCAAGGGAACAGATTGTCCCCTAGTAGCTTCAAAAAGAATGCAATCTTAATTTTTCCCCATTGAGACCCATGTTAGACTTTTGACCTACACAGCTGTAGAATAATAAATGAAGTTTGTTTTAAGCCAATAAATTTATGGGATTTTATTGCAGCATAATAGGAAACTGATATTTGATGAGAACACAGGATTTTCTTTGTGTAGAAAAATGGGTTTCAGATAATCCATGGTATATATATTTTTTCATTAAGTTTATTGGTACATTTTAGGTATACAATACAGTTACATTCATCATTGGGATCTGTACCTTTACATGAGTATCTTGGTTCTTATTTTTTCCCCATTCCCCTGCCCTCTCTTCACCTCCTCCACGCTTCCCTATTTACAAAGACTTTGTTTCCATTTTTTTCTTCTCTCATATTTTTTCTTTTCCCTTCTTTCCTTTCCCCTACCCCTCCCATTTCCCCTAATCCATGGTATATTTATTTAGATTATTACTCATAACAAATGGGGATCCCACACAGGTGAAGGGCAAGATGTTATAAGATCAATTAGATGTTGACCTTAGCTGCTATAGTGATGATGGTAATTGTCAAGATTGGGCTGTGAGCTGGATGTTTCTGCAGTCCTAAGTGATGTAGACAGATTAAAGGATAAATTAAAGCTTCAAAGTTGCAGCCAGGGAACAAGTAGAAAATTATAACACCTTTGTGAAAATTTTAAAAGAGTTGATTACCATCCTGAGCAGAGGTTAGATAGGAGTGAGGATCAGTCTTGGGCCTGAGAATTGTACCATCAATGTCTGTTTTGCTATGAAACAGAGGAGAATAGAACCTTCAGACACAGAATGGGAATATTTGGGCAGACACAGATAAAAAACTTAAAACCTCCAGATTGTCTTAAAAGTTTCTTGCAAATAAAGAATCAAATCCAGCATAGGAGCTAGGGAGTAAGGAGATTGGTGGTGGGTAAAATAAGCTATGGTTAGCAACATTTTTTTTTAAAGATCAGCCTTGGAGAACTATACAGCTATGTTTTATGTTAGTCACTTTTCTATATTGTTTCTCTGCTATCTTATATAAAAGGCACTGACAGTGTTAAACTTTTTAGCTTTAAATGTATGGTAGAACTCATATCATGTATAATGAAATGGTAGCTGGTAGGACTTTGTGGATGCTAAGTGTTGGAGATATATGTTTTTCACTCAGATAAAAGGGTGCTGAGATGAAGTGTCTCTCCAGAGCCATTATGTACCATTCTCTGCTCTGATCTTTATCCTTAGAAGCTGACCTTTATGGACTGTATAACTGAGACTGATCTCTTCATTAAACTCTCCTGGAACATTCTTCTTTGCATGCTAGATCCCTGACTGATACTATCATGGTTGCCATCATCATCATAGCAACTAACATTTATTGAACACTTTATTTTTTTGTTGAACTCTTTATTATATGCCAGTCACCATACTTAAACATCTGACATAAATTAGCTTCTCGTATCTTCCCTACAACTGAGATATATGACCTTTGTACTTTATTTTACAAATCAGAAAGTTGAAATTGGCACATAGCTTACCTCAAACCACTCAGCTGACTAAATGCCTGAAGCAGGATATGAACCCAATCTATATACTTTAAACAAGCAAGCTAGAGTAAGTATAGAAGGAGATTTTTAGATCATTGTTGTTGCAAGGCTGGGGACTGAACTCAGGGCTTCCTGTGTGTTATGCAAGGGGTCTATCCCTGAGCTATATCTCCAGCTTAGGAGATGCATTCTGAAGCCAGAGAGACTCAGGTCCAAATATAAATGATGACGTGAGTCAGGACACTTAATTCCTCTGAGCGTATGTTGTTTCACTATTTCTAAGTTATTTTGATATTTCTACAGTACTTATGTCAGAATTCTTTGTTTGCAAGAAGCAAAAACAATCAAAATTATCCAAGAATCAAATGATAAAAATTGCTGAAATCCATGGAGGTGTAAAGGATCCAGGTAGCAGCAACTAATGAATACATTCTTCAAGGCATTTGTGTTACCAAAGCTAACAATTTTCCACACATGACTGACTGCTCAAGGTAAAATTTGTGGAGGTAGTGTCTTGTGACCTAACTGGTGTTTTGTCCACACCTTTTGCTAGGTGGGACAGGGGAGTGTCCACAAGTTTGTAGCCACCAGTGGTGGGTTAGGCTCCATGGGAAGATCAATGTGATTTTACCAGAAAAGGTGGTAAGGAATGCTATAAAGACAACATAAAACCAAAATATGCACAGTATAAAGCCCGCACCCAGAATTGCTACAAAAAGTAAAGAACAGAATCTCAGCAATGAGCTTGCCACAGAGTTTAAGGCTTTCTCTTCTTCATGCCAGAGCATTAAGAGAATAGGATCTTTGTTTTGGTACTGGGGATCGAGATCGAACTTGGGTCCTTGTGCTTGCAGGGCAGGCAGCGGAACCACTGAGCTAAATCCCTGGCCCAAGAATAGGATTTTGATTGCAGTGGGAAGAATGGTAGTGGAAGGAATTCATGCTCCACTAGCTGCATTTATTGTCTGTCTCTAACAGTCTCTCGCAGAGTCTCTCTGATGTATATCTCTTGTGTTGCCCATTGAGAGCTGCCAATCCCACCCCATAATGCCAGTGGTTGTATAGATTTCTCCCCTATTGTCTATTGGCTTCTTCCTAGGCTATGTCTGTGTACTACTACTCCCTTCTTTGATCTATTTCTCTGTTATTCAAGATCCCTTTTTCCTCTATCATTTCATTTTGAAAATGTTGAAACATAGGAAAATGAAGTAATTAGTGAAAACCCATGAGCATACCACCTAGATTTTACCATTAATATTTTGGTTTACTTACTGCATTTCCACCCATCCAATCCAGGCATCTATCCATCCAACCAGCCAGCCAGCCATGTATGCATCCATGCCCCTGTTTGACAATATGTTGTATTTATGGGTTCATAAAGATTTTTGTTTTATAATGATCCTAAGCCTTTTTAAAAAATCAACATTAGCAGACAACCAAATGACAAGGGTCTCAGCAACTCCTAGGGGTTGGGCTTGTCTCTCTTGGCTCATGCTGTGAAAGGGAAAAGTTTTTAAAGCATTTGTTTCTCACAAAAAAGTAATAATCTGTTCCTTTTAATGGGTTTCTTCTATTATTTTAACTATGTCAGTAAAATAGATTTTTTCAGAGAATTGTTTTGAAATGATGGGAAAGAATTCTTAGGAAAAATTCACTGACTGAAATGACCCAAGACTACACTATCTGGATGGAGCATGTCTTAGAAAATAATAATAATAATAATAATGATGTTACTTGAAAAAATGTCCAAAATTTGCTCTATGATTACAAAAGGGATTTTCACATCTGATTGCTAATTTTGGAGCCGTTTAACATTGTAAAAGAGAAATTTTCTGATTAGATAAGCATCTCAACTCCTTTAAGATTATGGGAATACCAAGATAATTCACATATTTCAAATTGCAAAGATCTTTTTGTGACTAGGTTTCATCGTTAGATTCATGGTTCTGGTCTGATGAATAAATTCAAGATTCAAGCATCTGAGCATTCATCAATTTACTTAACTTGCTGAGAGAAGTTCTGAGTCAGGGATGGTCAAATTTTAGGTATGGGGAAGGTGATAACGTGGAAGAAATGTACCATAGACATTTTTGAAGTGTGCATGTGAGTAAATTTACATTCAGCTTTAAAGTAAGGAGCACCTACTTCATTGTCTACATTTCATCTTGTTAGATGAGTTGGCATGGAAGGGTGGGTTTAGTATAGAGAGGTTGGAATTAGTAGGTGGAAAGTTTGTTGAAAAAGGAGATGAGAATAACCTTGCCAGTAGGGGAGAGAAAGTTTAAGCTGTACAGCAAAGAGTATTGAAATAGAATCAGAATCCCAGGACATGTTAAAGAAAATTAAGTACAGAAAAAAAGTAGGTAATCATATTAGAGAAAAGTTTGAGCAATCCACAGATAAACAGACACAGACCAAATGGAAAAGGAGCATCTGTCAGTTCAGCTGGAAAATTATCAAATAACCCAGGCAAAATATGGCCTTGGGTAATATAATATGATTTTTTAAACAGATGAGCACCAAAGACAGTTTGTTGGTTGCTTACCTTTACTTTTTAAAAAACTCTATCACCTATCCTTTCCAAGTACTACAGTACTCCAGATTATTGTTCAGTTGTTCATCACTGCCTGATCCCTCAAGTTATATATTTCAGTAGAAGCTGCTCTCACCCATTGCTGGAAGGGACTCTCATTTGCCCAAGTCAGTTGGCATAGCCTACAGCCTAGTCATAATCACTGATTCAAAGATGGTTATGTGACCTTTATTGAAATGTGTAGAAAGAAAATATCTCTCCTAGATGTTATATATTCTATGGGTGTGAAGCTTGGAACCATTGTAGTCATGTTGACACTATGAGGAAAGACAACCTAAGGATGAAGCATACTAATGAAAAGTAGAAAAATAAGGTTATTAAGGACAATACTAAGCTACTGAGTCAACATCCTCTCAAGTTCAAACAACTCCCATACTTAACAAATTTGATTTCATCATAAAATAGTGACAAGTTGATAATGATATTGATGTAGCCCAGAAAATATTATAAGCATAATTAATAATGTAAAAATGGTTCCTGTATTTTAAAATATCTCCTGCCACATTATCTGGTACAAAAGAAATGCTCAATTAAAATACAAGATGAGTGGGGGGGAATCTCATTTTACCCCACACATGTTATTGCTTTAAAATGAGGGCTGGAAGGAGAGGTACGATGCTACAGGTTTGAGTTTGCAGATGCTGTTGGTAGTAAAGCAGTTGTGGTCATGAAAGGTAAGGGAAGAGAGGAAGAAAAAAATATGGAATATAATTTCTTCCATTTACTGTCTGTATCCAGAGATAAAGTGCCTGAGGACATAGGAAGAATGATCAGTAAGCAGTTTTCTCACATTTTCTCAGCCACTCTTTGAAATTAATTTATTCCTGAAAGCCAGCAACTCACAAGAAGAAAAAGTTAGTGTTCTTTTTCCCAGGACTTACTTTCCAGGACTGGGGGATCTGCCTAAAAGGGAAAATATCAGTGTTTATCAAAGCTCAAGTCTGACATCAATTCACTATGAAAACATTGTGGACCCAAATACTCTTTCTACTATTAGTAACTGTCTTCCCTTTTCCAAGATGCAAATTAATTAACCAGTAAATTCGACTAATAAACTAACATAGCCTTTCTGTGATGTTTGGAAAATCTTCAAATCTTCAAATATCTTCTGAATACTTGAGAAATATTCAGAGATTAGCTGGTTAAATAGAGAAGAAATTACTTCCGACAAGGAATAAAAAGTGCCTTTTCCACAGACTTCCTCTCCAGGACTTGTGTGCAGAGCTAGTGTATAATCCGTCAATGAGTGACACCCAGGAGCCCATTGCTAATGACCCTAAACATATTTTAAAATTCAAATAAGGCATCATTCTGCCTAATAAACAAGATCGTAAAGTGCATACACAAATGTCTGCGCTGCCATTGTTTAGAGGGATATTTTTGCTTTATGGACTAACCACATTAACTTTTATGGCAGCTAACTTCCTTCTGGAATAGTGGTGCTTTCAACTTATCAGGACTGTGTGTAGCCTTTAAGGGTGTGTGTTGTGTTACTGGGAGGCAGTTAATGAATATGTGCAAATTATACAGTGCAATTCAGCCATGTGGAGGAAGGAGTGAGATGAGCAGAGTGAATAAGGAAAGGAAGGAACTTACTCAACACCTTCTGCACTGTGGCAAAATCCTTGAAGGTTAGAAGGAACCCTGAACATGAGGAGCAGGGAGGCCAGAGATTAGCCACAAAGTAAGTATCGACTAACCTCCAGGCCTCAGCTCAAAGCCTGTTACTCCCCAAGTGTAGTGGCACATGCCTGTAGTCCCAGTACTCAGAGGATCACAAGCTTAAGTCTTGCCTGGGGAATTTAGCGAGACTGTCTCAAATTAAAAAAAAAAAAAAAAGGGCTGGTGATATAGTTCAGTGTGAAGGCCCTAGGTCTCATCCCCAGCACCACATCACCACCGCCACCACCACCGCAGCCTATTGTCAGGTGCACAAGTACACAGAGAGGTAAACGAGAAAGTTTCTGTTCTCCTGAGGCATATACTCTACTAGCAAGACAGATTACACACCTAGAAAGATGGTATCTCATACCCAATATTGACACCCATGAGCTAAAAGAGTTGCAGTCCTGATGTTGTAGGAGCTCACAGGAGGGCTGTGGGTTTGGGCAGTTAGAGAGGGAGAATGTCTGGCGGTTTTGAGCTGGGCTTTGAAGCAAGAGTAGTGCTGAATTGTTGGGTGAGTGAAAATGTGTGAATGAAACCACAGAGGTAAAAGAAAAGGCAGAGGAAGTGGTCCCTTGGTGACTCTGGGACATTCTTGTGCCCCTCTGCATGCCCACAAATTATCCCTTCGTTTTCTTTCTTCTAAGCAACAATGTAAAAGAAGATCATTTGAATGAATAAAACCAAGACAAAGTGCCAAGGAGCCCTTCTAGAATCCTTCAAAAAGAGTAATACTGTTGTCATGCTGGTTTACTCTTACTTCTGTATGTATAATTGATATCTGAATGCAGAAATTAAAAAAACAAGGGAAGAGTATAGACTCTGACTGTATACCAGTGGTTCTTCTCAGAAACTTAAGAATAGCAGTTGCACAACTATCTGAGGTCTGAACTCACTTCAGGCACAATATAAAACAGTTTAAAAGGAAATGTATAAACATCATCTTAGGAATGAGTTCAGGTTACAAAATAGTTAATTAAGGAAAGAGTCATTAGGCACAAGAGGAGAGCCATTTATTTGCGAATCTTTGTCATCATCAGTCATATTCCCAGCACAGGCTTTGCTGCTATCATGTGGACAGAGGAAAAAAGTAATAATAATGGGAAATGATGACCATGTCTTTTATAATTCTCAAAAATCCCACAGGTCTTTCCTGTAATTGCTAAAGGGTTTCCATATTCTTCATGAGCAATGCCTCTTTAGGAAGACGCTGGTTGATGTCATTGGTGCTGCAGAGGCCTGTTAGAGAGAAGATCAACATCTACTCAGTTGCCTTTTAAGATAATATTCTTCCCATCATTTGAAATGTCTGAAACTCAGGTCATGATTTTATCCTTTTTATTTCTGTTCTCACCCATAGACTAGTCCTTGCCAACCGCTCTTGGAGAAGGGCACCACCATCCATCCAGTGATCTGAGTCAAAACCCAGACTCTTGTTTCTTCTCTATCCTGATTTCCACTTCTCTCATCTCTATTCCCTTAGCATTTCTCCATTTTATCCCCTCCACGCAATCTACTTCGACATCCATTTGTCAGACTCTTTCCATTGCTCAGATGGAATATTTTAACAATCTCCCAGCTGGCCTCTGTTCTCTTATAACCAATTCTTCATAGTGAGTTATCCTCCCAAAACACAATTCTGTTCATGTTACTCCCCTAAACTAAACCCTTCATTTCTTCTAGGATAGGGTTCCAACAATTCAACTGGCATAAGAAAGTTTTCATGATGTACTCCCGGCCTACCTCATTAATCTTTTCTCTTTCCACATCCTCCATTTCTTATGTCTCACAGTTCAGCCTGAACAAATTTTATTTCCCTAATCTCCAAGTGTACCCCACACCCTCCTGATTCAACATCTTTGTCCAGGCTCTCTCCTTCCTGTCTGGAATGTTCTCTTTGGTGACCATGTCTACCTGGCTAACAAAGTTCATCATAAAGGCTCAGCTCAGGAGTCATCTATGATGTCCTTCCTGTCTGCTCCCATAAGACAACTCATTACTAATTCATTGCTCCTCTCAAACTTGTGCATTGTTCTGGTATAACATATTCCTACAGTGCCCCCCATTTGTATGTGTCTTCCCTTTTAGGACAAAGAAGAGGGATGATACTGTATTCTTCCTAGTTTTAGATTTATGTTTGCGTTGGTAACTGGCTCCTTGCTAGGCTCTGCCAAAGAGAACTGTAGGACAAGGCTGCAAAGCTGCAGGAGCTGAAAAGGTGTTGCTTCTATCTGGCTTCCGGTCTGCTTCCTGTTCTTGTGAACATCACTCCAGCAGTGCTTCTTTGACATCCTGCATCAGCAGCTGAGTCCACAATTTCTCCAACTCTGGCAAAATTAGCCTTGTTATGTTTCCTAGAGGGATATCGACATGGGTTATTCCCCTCTCCACAGAGCTATGTACTACAGTTGCAACCTCCATGATACTGCAAAGTTCTTTCTGGATGTGTTTAGTTACCAAGGTAACAACTACATCTAGTTGTATTTCTTTAAATTCACTCCATTAAAATAACTGTGGCTACCCTCTCCTGACTGAAGCCTGATGGTTACACTTGCTAACCCAAAATGGAAATCTTTTAGCAGGAGGGTGTCAAGTTCAGATTTCTTCCCATAAAAACACCAGGTAGATTAAAAAAAAAAAAACAGCTACCGCAGAGCTATCACATTAAAAAAGCTTACCTCCAAGACATTCACTGCATTTGTCATGGCTTAATGGGGAACTTCATTCAGGACAACTTCACTCTTCAGGTTTTGAGTTTGAAATCTTTGCTTTACAGAAATCCTGGATAATTTATCTTGATCACTTTCTACAGGGCTTTGATTAAACTCTTTGTGTCTCACTAACACTAATTCCAGACCTGTTTGACTGAGTCCACGGTCCTGAACATCTGATCATATTCTCTGCTTTGTAAGTTCTGTGTTTCCTGCCCTTTTCTTCCCAGACTGACAGTGGGATCATTTGGTTTCTATCCATAGCCCACAATTTAGTAAGTGCTGTAAAACAAACAAATAAAGGCATGAAAGTAAATAATCAGGGAAAAGGAAAACCCATTTGCTTTGAGTTGTTGATGCTGTCAGCAGCACTTGGTAAACACAGCCAATGGATCAACTCACTGGTAGAGTACATGATCCCAGTCGCTCACGAGTACACCTGACCTTGCTATTGTTATTGGAATCTAGATCTCTTACTCGTAACATTAGTTTAATTTCTGTTAGTGGTGACAGGAAAGGCATGAGTAAAGAGTCAGAGAAACCCAGGTTCAGATTCTGAATCTGCCACCTACCCTCTGGATGACTTTGGGAGTTATTTAACTTCTTAGAGCCTCAGTATCTTTATCTGAAAATTGGAGTAATAATTAATAATAATAATAAACATTTATTGAGTACCATGTACCAGACATATCCTCAGTATTATATATGTATTAGTTACCACAATCCTCACAAAAACCCTGTGAAGTATTTACTATTCTTACCCTCATTTTACAGATGAGGCCAATCTCTGAGAGGTTCAATAACCTGACTACCACCACTGGCAGGATTCCTAGGGCTGAGATGTGGTGTTCCTCTTCTGCTCAGGCTGCCACACCAAACATCACTGGCTGTGTGTCTTAAACAACAGAAATGTATGTTGCCACAGTTCTAGAGGCTGGAAGTCCAAGATCAAGGTGCCAGCCTAGGCAGGATCTGGTGAGGGCTCTCTTTGTGGCTTGAAAACTGCTGCTTTCCCACCATGTATTTGCACGGCAGAAGGAAACAGCAAGCTTCCTGGTACCTCTTGTTCTCAAGACACTATCCTCATCATGTGGACACTACTCTCATGACCACATCTAAAAATGATTACCTCCAGAGGCACCATCTCCAAAAATCATCACATTTCTGGTTAGGTCTTCAATCCATGACTCTGAGGGTGTTGGGGGAGACCACAGTTCAGTCCCCAGCACGTGGTTACCAGGACTCCCCAGTGAGCTGCTGGATGTTGAGGGCAGGGCTTGTAGAAGTGCTGCATAAGCTATTCTGCATCCTAGGAAGAATTCAGGGCAGGGCGAGCTTGCACTCGGGAGCTTAGGTTCAATTAAGTTTACCATTGAAATGGCCTGGCTCATGTGGACTGTTATTTTGTTATGAAAAATTTTGTTATGAACAATGGCCTCTGCTTCAAATAGTAGCAGATATTTTCTTGCCATCCCTAATGGTCAAGTTGGCGAAAGGTATTTGGTTCTGTCATGTTTATTCTGTGCTCTGTTGCTAAGGAAAAGGTGACGTAGCCAGATAAAAAGGTGGGAAAGTTGAGCCATGTAAAGGAGGCTTCCTGAGCAAGTCATCTGGCATAGCATACACTGTCCTTTTGCTCTGCTTCACTTTTCTTCCAGGATTTGTCACTACCTGACATGATATATTTGTTTATGTGTTGTCTGTCTTTCCACTAAGAACAGGCTTATGGGGACCAGAAGTCTTTGGGCTTGGTTCCCTTCCTTATGGTCTTTTCCTGCAATGTGTTCTTCTCAGGATGGGACCTTATTCAGTGTTTGTACAGTGAACTGTGGACAGTACCTTCAATATCAATTCCCCACAAACTCCAGGAAGATTGTTCATGTGCTTTTTTTCATACCCACCTTTTAAAAGCCTTTTTATTTAAAGAAGTATCATTCTTTCATAAGGAAAGAGCTAGTGCAATCACATATTTGAAAGGAGAAATGACAAGTACTAAACTGGAGGGAGAGAAGAGTGAGTGTCCAGCATAGCTGGGTGGATACACGATCATGATCCCATTTCCCATCCAAGGTAAAATTTCCCCAAATGCATATAAACAAGCTGCACAGTACACATTTAGCTACCATTTGTCCTTTCAAATATCTGGTCTACATGAAAAGACAGAGAGGAAAAGCCAAGATGAAAGCAAAAGGAAACAAAAAAATAACCCTCTCAAAACAACTCCCCCAATCCTTTTTATTACTCAAGGCATGAGGTCGAAAGCTTAGAGTCCAGGATCCCTTTTAAATGCTGGAAGAAAGCCCTTTGACTTTTGATTAGTTAAAAACTACAGCACATACCCAACCAGCAGAATTCTTCAAGGGTGGAGGAACTAATCAGCCTGTTTTACTATAGTTTTGAAGCCAGCCCACAAATCTTTGAGGAAAAGGAGTTACTTCATTTAGTATTGTCTTTGAGACAAGTGACTGCTTTTCCATTTGAGTATACTATTTTAAAGGATATTTCTCCTTTAAAATCTTGGAAAGCCTAAGAGAGTAACAGGCATATTGGTTTGGTTTGGTTTGGTTTGGTTTTACTGGGTTTTTTTTAATCTATATGCAAATAAAACTGCTTCTTCCTTGTACTGCTTGAACTAGAAAGTAAGATGTTTAATGTAGGCTACTACTAATAAGCACAAAAGACTCATGTATAAGAAACCAGATTTAAGTGTTAAGTAAAATGTAAACAAAGTTTTTATTGGTAGAGATGACTCATGGAAAAATTGTGTTGGCTTGGGTCTGCATGTTTAATGATGTGCTTGTATATCTTTAAGTAAGAAGTACACAAGCAAGCCAAATTTTAAATGACAAAGTCCATCAATAACTGGAGAGTTTTTGTTGTCTGTTTTTATTTAGTTGAAATTTATAACCATTTATCACTAAATTGCACATTACTTTTATTTATTTATGCTGTTTTGTTTACAGTGTAATAATACCTCATTTAAAAAGTAAAAACCACTACTGTTACATTTTGTTAATTTAAATAGCTAAAAAAATTCATGTGGTTACGTTTTTATATATAATCTGTTAATTCATGACTTTTGTATCTGCCACAGTTAATTAAAGCATTGCACAATATTTATCAGTAAAAAAAATAAATAAATAAAAATAAATAAATAAAAAATAAAAACTATGGCACAATTTTAAAATGAAATCCAGAGGAGACACAGAGCCAGGTAAGGCCAGAACCAGAGCCATATTTCCTTTACCACTTGAGAACAAATGCCATTTGAGACATGGCACCAGGCAATGACTCTCAGAGCAGACATTTGAGGACAGACCTGAGAGAAAACACAGAGGTAGAATGATGTCACCACCTTCAATAAGACCCAATGTTCAAACTTTCTTTCAGAATTTAGCACCTGCAAAAACGTTGTCTTTCAAAAATAATGTCTTAGGGAGGGGTGGAGGGGGTGAACGGAGGGCAGGGGAATGGGGAAAAAAATAAGAACCAAGATGCGTCATGTAAAGATATAAATTCCCAATAATGAATGCCAGCATATTGTATACCTAAAATGTACCAATAAAATTAATGAATGAAAAAAAAAGCCAAAAAATGACTTAAAGTAGGTCCATGCTATAATTTTTCCCTTTGATTCTTTGGAAGCTCAGAATCAAATTTAATGCCCCATAATAGTGATATTAGCCTAGTCTGTGGTTATTTATATATATATTTTAAATGGGAGATAAAATCTATTTGATCTATTTCTATTTTAAAAGTCATTATATATGTTTCTTTTATTATAATTAGCTACACATTTAGAAAGCCAGATATAAATGTATATTTTAAATACCTGAGTAAGAGCACAAAGAGAAGGCCTAAAGACACCCAGCCATGGCAGGTCAGGTGCGTGGCCCTGGAAGGACCCTTCCCCTCTAAGCCCCTGCCTGGTGTGACTTCCTCCCTGTCACCACCCCACTAATCCTGTGCCTCACTCTGGATTGGCAAGTAGTGGTCTCAGTCAGTTCATTCATTTCCTTCCCCCTCTTTTTGCTATGTCACAGGTGCCAGCCACATATCCAGCAAATCTGACCCTGACTCCTCTTTAATCTCCTTTAAGCAGCCCCATGGCCCAACAGAGAAGCTATTGAGACATGGATGGGCTTCAGCTGCATCCTCTGTCATGTCTCTCTCCAGACTTCAGCAATAATGAGGCTAAATGTCTCAAGTTCCTCAGGCTTCCATATTGTTCATACTTGTGTGATTTTTCCATTTTGTCTTCTTGAAAACTCTTTATCCTTCTGATATCTTCAATTTATTCAATACAAGTCTGTTTATACAAATAAATGGAACACCATGTTTGGCACTATGTCCTGGGGGTACAAGACCGAGCTCTCCCTGTGTCTCATTCAACTTACCTCGAGTGCATCACATCTCCCCATGGCTGCCCGTGGGCCTCACCTAGTCCTCTACTCTTTTGCTCCAGACCACACTGCTGGGCAGAGGTTCAAGTTGGCTGATGGCGGTTTCCTTTGTTTGATTCTGAGTGTATGGACAGCAGGAGATAGTCTTCTTTTATCTCTGCATCTCCAGGTACACAGGCAAACACAGTGGGCATTGTTTTATACATAATATTAGAGTTGAATAAACTAAGGATGTGATATGGATAAAGAGAACCTAGAACAGAGCATTTCACAGAGTACATGCTCTCTAAATATTTGTTTAGGGAAAATGAGATTCAGAGACACCCAATAACTGAGTAAGGAAAAGGGAAAAGTGATAGACAGGACGTACAAGTGACAGCGTACCTGTATGAGAATTTCATCTTTTAAATGTAAATGTAGTGACTGAGCCTTTGAATGTATGTGTTTGGTCTGATCTGGTAAATATTCTTGAGTATTAAGTGCTGAACAAGTGGCTGAAATTTGAGCAGTGAGGCGTGTGTGTTGGTTACTTATGAAGTACTCTTATATTAAAGGTATGATGAACCCTGGGTTTAACTTTTGTCTCAGACCCACCACTTACCAGACTTATAACTTCAGGAGTTAGTTAACCTTTCAGAGCCTCTTTTTCTTATATAAAGTAAGAATAATACACAATTTACAAGTGCTTATGATTTTGAAATGAAACAATTTATCTAGAGTACAAGGTACACAGCAAGGTTGCTATAAAGGATTGTAGTAAGATATCACATTAACTTTTCAAGTGAGTACTGTACCAAACCCCCAAATATTAAGATGAACTGATGAAGTGATCAAGATTCAGCTGTTTTTGACATATTAAAATGCCAGTTGCCATGCATGGCCCAATTTCTCCTGTATGGTACATTTGGTCACTGGCTATTCAGAGGCAAATTCCTTAGATTTCCTCTCTCCACTCTGACCTCTTTCTCTCAGCTTACTTGTTTTTTTATGCTTCACAAATGTGTGCTCTGCTTATTTCCAAAAGGACCAGAAGAGTCTCACCTGCTATAGCAATGAGGCTGCCTGTGTGGTTCATTGGGCAATTAATCACATAGGCCTTGTGACAAATGCTCCATATTCTTAAGCTGGTGTACAGACCTCATGTTAGTTTTAGCTTTTTGCAGGGAAAAAGCTTTTAATGGAGAGAGACCTGATGGGCCAACTTGGAAGAAGAGTGGGGAAAATGCTGCATGCATCTTGAGTTGCAGGATGGGGACCCCAGGAGCTGGAAACAGAGTCTGCCAAGGGGGAAGGCTAGGAGCCACTGGTTGTGCTCAGCATCTGGGTGATGATCCCACAGAAGGACTTATTCGATTTGACTGCAAGAGGTAAAGAAGTGGAATCCCCAGAGAGAATCTGCTGCAAGAGAACCTGCAGGGCGGTTCCCTGACCTGAGCAGAGACCTGAGGCTTGTGGTTATATCTTGCCTCTGTGGCGAGAACATAAAGATTGGGGCACAGAGCTGTAGGGGAATATAACATGTACTTTCTAGACACTGATCTGCCCACGAGGATAAGTGTTTCTGAAACGTTGGAAACTACCAGACTATCAATGTTGTAGTTCCTCGTTTTATCCTCTATTTTCTAGACTGTGTCCTGTCTATGGGTGGGAATTATATTCAATCTATTCTCATATCCAGTACAGGATCCACCCTGTGCTAAAAACACTACGTGTACTTAGTAAATGCCTACCAGGGTGGTGGACTCGCTCCTCGCAGTCCCATTACCTGGCAGGACACTAAGGATACAAGGACAGCAAATGCTCATTTGAGGATAATCACAGTATGAGAGTCCATAATGGACTCGGTAGCTCTTAGCTTTAGCTTGAGACTAAGGGTATCTCCAACAAAGCTGAATATTAAAGTCAGGTATCATGATTATTATCGTTCTTATTTGTGGAGTATGCTTCTCTATACAACCTTCAATATAGCACTGAACTCTGCCTTATAGAGAAGACATGTATTATTCCTTTATTTTAATGAGGATTCACAGGTTCAGAAAGGCTGAAGAACTTACCAAGGCCACACAGCCTGTAGTGTAGATGGCAGTCTTGTCTTTGGACTTCTGACTGACTTGGGATAAGTTCCTTCACCGAAATCGATGTCCACAGATGGGAGGACATGGGGGTATGATATGTCTCATCCCCATCACTCAGCACCATTTCCAGGTGTAGGTGTTGATCTTGTGTCTTTAACACTTGTGTCCTTGCTCTCCATATGGGGTGTTTCCTTGGGCCCTTCCCAGGTTTCTGTAGAGAGAGAAGACCACAGTTGTTTCTTCCCAAATCAAGTATAATAAGCTCATCCTCTTTGCTGTTCTCTCACCTCCGTGGAGGTCTGTCACCTGCCCTTGGCACTTCCCATGCTCCATCCAGCCTGTCTGAAGACCTCGGCTCTGGCTTGAGAAGACTTGGATGGGGTGGCAATGCCAGCGAGTGACAGGGGAGGAGCAGCGAGCCAGGAGAGCTACAGCTAGGCTGACGAGGTCATCTTATCTCTTCATTCTGGGTGTCTGGGTGTCTGTTAGCTCTTGTCTTCCCTCCTCCTCTTTGGCTGTTGAATGGCCCCTGGCTGAGGAATACTACATATGCTCCTCCTAATTAATATGTGACACAGTATCTCACAGCTACCATGGCAGCACTGGAGGCTGTCTCTCTTAAAGTGAAAGGCAGATGACAAGCCAACTTTGGTCTTTCATATGCCATCTAGGCTGTGACATGCCCCCATGGACAATCTAGCGGCCATGGGTCTCCATTTGTTAGAGATGCGACATGTGTCAGGAAAATAAGATGGCTCCCTCTTCATTTCAAAGCTTGCTTCTTGCCAAGGGCCCGGTCATAGCTCCCAGGTGGCTCACTCTGTCTGCAGCGCACACAGAGAGAAGCTGTTACCCAATGCTGACCCTGAGCACAGCCTTCTCAGCCAGGTAGCTGCTTACTGAGTGCTGTGCTCCTGGTCTCAGCTGGATCCTGAGCCTTAAGTCAATGGCCAGATCTCTCTTTACTACTGCTTTTGCAATGGAGAAGTAACAGCTCTGCAGTTTGTTAACAAACTTGGGGAAGAGTTCATAAAATGAGTTGTGATACCCAGAAATAATTATTAATCGAAGCTGACAATGTGGAATATAACAGTGCCCAAGGAAGAAAAGCTTATCTGATTCTTCTAAATGATTTCCATAAAGCTAGGCTGACTCTCAAATGACATTATGGAACTGTTATACAAGAGAACTGTATTTTCAATTTTTAAAAAAATCTTAGCTCAGGGGTATTCAGATGGCTGTCCTCAGGGGACAATATCAGTATCCCCTTTGTGTCAACTTCATAAAAAGGTATTTATAAGTTATGTATCATTAATCTGTAGCATCAGTGTTCTACGAATATCTGCATGACCCACCAACTGTGCTGTCAAAGGAATGAGCCTGCACCCTCTAGCATCTAGAAGTCCTTAGTAGAATAGGCTTTCTGCTCCATCACTCCAACACTATGACTCTCAGTGGTGAGTGATTGGCTCCCTGGATACTTGGCAGTGTCTGGAGGAAACTTTTGTTGCCGGGAGGATAACCAGCTTGGAATAGGTACTTCTGGTACCGGGAGGGTGGAGGCAAGGGATGCTGTTAAACATCCTACCACGTGGAGGACAGATCCACACAACAAAGGGTGATTTGACTCACAGTGTCAATAGGGCCAAGGTTGAAAAATGCTACTATAACTTAAAGTTAAAGGGGTTTACAAACCTGCTTTACAAACCCCATACCCATCAGCTCCAAACAGCACCCCACAATTGTGCAGCAATGTCCTATTTCAGTCATGAAGGATCTACTTTGCTGAGCTTGGCCAGTATGGGATGCTGTAGGAGAGGTGTCATAGAAAATTCATGAGATAATTACTGGGGGTGTGGGAGGAAAGTGTTTCAATGTCACTTTGGAAAATTCTGAGGCAGTACTGCAATTTTTTTTAGAAAAGAAGATGAAGGAAGTATGAGAATTAAGAAAGTTCTGGCATTATGCTATGGGTGAAACATGACCTTTTAGGGGTTTCTGCAGTACCCAGAAGTGACCAGCAGAGGGAAGCTGGGGCAACAGAGCAGCCGAAGAGTTTCTGTCCTCCAAGGGGCAATTCCAAAGATGACCATACATCATCATAAGTCAAGAGTTCAACTGGAATTAAAAGCAGTTGTTTGCTGGCTCCGGGGCAATGCAGAGTTCTCGGGTGAGAGATGAGATAATGGAAAAACTGGGGGACACAGAGCATCAAGGCCAAGGGGGTGAAGAGTCCAAGTAAACCTGGGGCTGGGGCAGAACCCGATCCATTCACAGGTATGCATCCTAGAGCAAGAGAAGACAGGCCTCTGATGTGCCTTTAGGTGGCATCTGGGTGCTGACAGTGTTTACCTCCTACTCCCTTGGGCCTCCACTTTGCTTCCCATAGGTCCAGTGCCTGGTGTCCCTAGTATCTGCTGGTACCTGATAGGCAGTGGTGGGACAGCTGCAAGCATAGGCCTACACGGTGTGCAGCATGTGAGTTGTGAGTGCATCTGAAGAGGTCATTCAGAGCCGGTGCAGAGAGCCAAAATTTGCCTACCTGGCTTTGGTTGGAAACTGGCCATTCTCTCTTGGTGCAAGTTCCTGCCACAGTGCCATGATGGCTCTGCAAACCCAGTTTCTCACTGCTGTGTACTGGGTCTGCATAAACTTCCTTTAAAAGTCACTCTTGCACATACTTTTTGCTTTGTAAAAATAAAGCAATGAAGAAGAGTTAAGACACCTCCGTGGGAGTTCCCAGAAAGACATATAAATATTCTGGACCAACCAAGGTGGAATTCTCATTAGAATCAACACACAGGGCCACCTTCTAATGCTCATTTTTATCATTACTGATGATACTTACACATCCTTCAAGCTTGTTTCATGGGTGTCTGTGGCAGAAGCAAGTCTGAGCATCTCAGAATTCTCATCTCTGGTGTATATCTTCCCAAGTGGGCTGTGTGAAGGGTTAGGGCTGGTAATGGCGTAACCTCTACAGTGCTTATAGGTCACAGAACGCTGGCCTTATCTGGAAACCCAATTAAAACAGCAACACAAAATTTAGACCCCAAGTGGGGAACATTGTGGCTTATGTTTTATAGAATATTTTTGACTACTATCTATGAAACACAGAAATAAATAACTGTCCCCTACTAAAAGAGTAGGGAAAGGAACTATGTGTTATTTAAGTGCTGGATACTGTCCTGAGTACTTTACTTGTTTTAGTATTAATCCTCGGAGTGGCTATTTGCGTTAGTACTGTTATGGCATTTTACAGAAGGTATTGAGGTTCTAAGGTATCATTGTAATAATCTAATAAGTTTTACTAAGTGCCTTCTGTATCAGGAACTAAGCTATATTCTGGGGGAAAACATAACATAACAGTCTTCTCTCTGTGTATAGGATACGAACACTGACAACCACTTATTAGAAATATTATAATGCAAATGAGAATAACAGGGAGTTGACTGAAAGAGCTAGAGACAGTTTCACACTGTAGCCCAGGCTCGCCTCGAATTTGTGGCGATCCTCCTGCTTCTGCCTCCGGAGTGCTGGGATTATAGGCGTGCTCTGCCACACCCAGCAGAACCACCTGATTCTTGAAGGCACAGAGATTTTGGAGTCTTCCTGTACACCTGATACCATAATCTTGTTCTGTTGAAAGTGTTATCTCCAATTTCCATGGAAACTCTCGGCAGGCTGACTAGAATATGGCTTATAAATTTAAAAAGGTAGAGCTTGATATTCTCTAATACATACCAGTGTGCACTTTCTGTTGGTAGAATTAATTCCATGACCCATCAAGAACCATCTGGGAATCTGTAGTATGGGACAAGACTGATACAATAGCTTACCAGATGTATGTCACCATTCTTTTCTTATCCAACAAACTGCACTCATCTGAAATGCCACCTGGAACAATTGAGTCACCTATGTCTCCCATCTGCCCTAAATTGCAGCCACTTTGAGGGATAAAGTGCCCTTTGCCCCTCACTTGAGGTTCTTACACAAGCCTTGGCCAGCCCACCAGTGGTCTTGTCCAAATGTCCTCACCAAAGCCCATTTCTAGAGTACAACCACGCAAGGAAGTCTGACATTAACCGTCGGTCACCTAGTCTGTAATGGCAGAACCTCCACTAAGATTCCTCTAGTTATCAACATTCTCTTTCAAATATCAATTGAAGCTAAAAGGAAGAGTTGAGACTGTATGTGCTAAAGCGTATATTATGCCCAAGTTTTTCATGGTGACAACTGCTGCCGTCACAGGGCTGGCTGGTTACCAGTGTGTTATTAACCAGAGGAATACTTATTGTCATATCACATCTGACAGGATATCAAAGTGTGCTTCTCATTCTGTTGGATTGCTTTGACTGAAACGTTAGTTTGTAATGTATGGGCTACTTCCTTAAAAGGAAGTCATTAAAATGACTTTAAATCAAGCATTGCAAGAAGTCAGAACATGGGTAGCAGCTGTGTGGTTAAGGTGGCTTATAGGATCCTTGCTCAACAGAATTAAGAAAAAGCTGAAACCCTGTTGGCTTGCCTGGAGACCTTACAGAATATTAATGTAGAAGGCTCGTACAGGCAGTCTAGTTCACTTTAATTAGGATCCCACACCTAGAAATTAAGTTGGAAAAGATCTATTAGGTCATCTGGCCTGTCACCTTCCTCATCCCCTCTTTAATGTGGAATTGTTCCCTGGGGTCTGCTTACGAATGCATGGCTCAGTCTAAATTTAAATGACTGCAGCTAGGAGGCTTACATCATTCCCCTTGGGAAACTATTACACAGCCTAATGGATTTCACCATGATATTCTTCCCCCAGCAATTCAGCCAAAATTTCTCTTTGCTTGAATTTCTCTCATTTTTCCTCATTACATACCCTCAGATTCAGAACAATCACAAATGACAGTGAGAATGACCAATCCTCCAGTTTCTACACTTCAGTAAAAAGACGGGAATTGACCTTGAATGCTTTCTCAGTTCCACATCTTGTAGGTGAGCTGAAATATTACCAACCCTTTTTTTTAGCCATAGATGGTGACAGTTGCCTTTTCTTATAAAAGGAATCCACAAATTCACCAGATGGAGGAAATTTTGAGTTCTCATGGTGGCAATGTATTTCACATGATTTGTGTCACCCTGCCTTGTTTGACTCCCATGTAAATAACAACACATTTCCCAAGACTTGCAATGCTCTTGGTATCTAGAGAATAGAAGGAATCACTCTGGATTTAGGAAGATGGAACCTAAGACTTTATCTTTATTAGCACAATTTACCTACATGAACTATATTAATTTTCCTTGAATGATAGTCAGAGAAACTTAGAACTTCAAGTTGGATAGGTAAACATGGTGGTCTGGGTCCTCTTGAAGTCCTGTATTTCTCATAAATGCTTATTCCAGTACAGAGAAGCAGGGGAACCACAAAGAAATGAAAGAAAAATAGCAGCAGGGCTGCACAGAAAATACACTCCATGTTTATCATCCCTTACTTATAAAGGAGAATGAAGCTCCATGCATAGCGGGACTGTAACTCATTAGGATTTCCTTAATTAAAAAGGAAGGCCTCCCTGGTGATTTTATTTCCTTGGGTTTGTTTTGGGTTATTATTATTACTACAATGTGAGAAAAACACCAATGCCCTGCTCTGAGAGAGGATCATTCTTCTAAGCGTAATGATGCAGGAAAATGCTAATGGATTCAGAGCATAGCCAGGGCCAAACTGCAGTTCCCCGCTGTCCCACAAGTGACAGTCCCTAAACACAATTCCCCTGAATTATTAAGTGAGATGGCAACTCAGGCAGATGAGATGGATGGGAAAGAAATGACTCTCAAAGTATGATCAAATGATAAAAAGGGCACAGTGTACACATGGCCATGCCTGTTTCCAGGGACCAGATGCCCATTCACCTGTTTACTCTTCCCATCTCTTATTTATTGGATATGTTCTGCTGGGTGCAGGCACTGTGCTAGGTACAAGGGGCCATTGTCCTTGGGTGTTGGAAGGAGGTCACACTTTGGCACTTTAAAGAGTTATCGTCTCACTTTGCTTTGCTTTGGTCATAAAGGCCAATTTAAAATATTTTAAAATGGATTACAAAAGCCTGTAAAAATGTATGAAGTAGAAGAAAATAACAGTTAATACTTGTCTTCCCTACCTAACTCATCATTTAGTGTATTTTCTTTCAAAGCCTAACAGATTGGCATATTTTCTGAAGGTATTTTAAAGTAATGAATATCCATACGGTAACCGAAGCCTCCTCTGCACCCCTCTTCTGACTCCCCCTACTCAGATCCCGTCATCCTCAGTTTCATGATTTTCATTCCTATTCATGCTGGTGTCTTGTATGTCAAACATCCAAAACAAATAGGACTGTTTATGCTTTTTTTTTTTTTTTTGGTACCAGGGATTGAACTCAGGACCTTGAGCTTGCGAGGCAAGCAGTGGCACCACTGAGCTAAATCCCCAGCTGTTTATGCTTTTCAACTTTATACACAGTAGACTATTATATCTGTCCTTCCATAATTTGCTTTTTTATTTGATATAATGTTTTGGATATTTATCCATTTTAATTGTAACATAGAATTCCATTGTATGACCATGCCACAGCTGATTTATGCACTCTTGATGCATTTGGGTAGTTCCTTCTTTGTTCTGTTACTAATAGCATTGCAAATCTCTCGTGTAGATGACACATCATGGGACTGTATGACAAGAAGTGGAATCTCTGGCTCAAAGTGATCAGAACTAGATTCAAAGTAGTGTGAGAGAATTCCTACCTATCTTTATCCTTGCTTATACTTTTAACAATGTGATCAACTTGAGTAAGTAATAGTATCTTACTGTGGTTTTAACTGTAGTTTATTAGGTATTGGGGTCTTTGAGCATCTCTTCACTTACTTATTAGCAATGAATGACTATCATCCTATGTTTTACATGTTTCCTATCATTTTTTTTTCTTTTTCTTACTGAGTTGTAGTTCTTTTTAAATTCTGGGTTCTAGACCTTTATCAGTTATTTGTGTTTCCTACAATTTCTCCTAGTTGAGGGCTTACCTTCAATCTTCTTTATGATGCTGTCTTTCATTAAAAAGCAGCCTTAAAGTTAATGTAATCAAAATTGTTGCTATCTCCCTTTATAGATTTTGTTTTTTGTGTATTATCTAATGAATTCTTCCCCAAACTTTAACTCAAAAATATTTTCCTATATTTTTCTAAAAGTATATTTTGCTCTCACATAGCACTTTTTAAAGGCACGTAGACTTGCTTTCTGTGAATGATATGTTCTTATTTTCCTCCATGCTTATAAAGAATTGTCCACCTTTTTTCCTAGTCTATTATATCAAACTATCCCTGATGCATGTTTTTGTGGTGTTGTGGTCTACTCTGTTGTTCTTATTTTTTGGGTACCGGGGATTGAACTCAGGACCTTACATTTGTGAGGCAGGCAGTGGAACCACTGAGCTAAATCCCCGGCTATTCTGTTGTTCTTTTTTCTGTTCTTGCACCATTTATTTTAGCAGCTGTAACATTACACTGTGATGGTTACTTTTTTTGTGTCAACTAGACTGGGCTAAGGGATACCCAGAGAGCTAGTGAGACATAATTGCTGGGTGCCAGTGGGAGCATTTCTCGAAGAGATTAGCATGTGAATTGGCAGACCAGGTAAAGATGATCACCCTTGGTATCGTGGAGAGTGTCACCCGGTCTGTTGAGGGCCTGAGTAGAATATGACAGAAGAAGAGTGAATTTTCTCTGCTGAGCTGGAGATTGCATCTCCTATTTTTCTTTCAATTACACATTGTTTCAATTACAGTATCAAAATTTAGAGGACATTACCACAGATTTTACAGAATTTAAAAGGATATAGAAAGCATATTACAAAAATCTGTTTTGAAATAAATTTGACAGCTTCTAAGAAGTACCTTGGAAGACAAATTAATGAAACTGACTCTGGAGAAAATATAAAATTTGAATAGAACCTATTAAAGTATATTCCTAGCTTGAAAACCTACCTATATGAAAACAACAGGCTCATATACATTTTAACTGATAAATTATATCAAACATTTAAAGCAGAAAAAAGAAAGAACACTTCTCCCCTCATTTTAGGAAATCAACATTGTACTAATCCTAAAACTGGATAAAGATAATACAAGAAAAAAGTATGAACATAGATAGAAATTTGTTTAACAAAACAAACTATTAGAAGTCAGATCTGGCAGTATATAGAAAGTGGTTTTATTATAGGGATGGCAGTGTTGGTTCAGCATTGGAAGATCCACCCCCAAAAGTCATCATTTTAGCAGAGGAAAGGAAAAAGCCATATGATCCTGTCAGTAATTGGAGAAAAAGTACTGGACTAAATTCTGCAGCTGTTCATGGTAAAAGCTATCAGGAGCCTAGAAGTAGAACAGAACCTTCTCAACAGATAAACCATGTACTCCATACTTCCAGCAAAAATGCCTTACATGGAGAAGATACAATACTTTCTCCCTAAGGTGGGGAACAAAGGCAGATATGCCTGCTCTTCATCTATCCATTAAACTTTGAAACATAGGCCCAAACCAAAATAGTCTGGCAATAAAATGACACAATTAGGATAGGATTGGCAAGGTAGAAGTAAAATCTTTATATGTAGATGAAATGATCATCTACAGAGAAAATACTAAGAAATCTCTAGGAGCCCCTAGAACTTGTATTTGAATTTAGCAGGATTAGAAAACACAAAGTATATATAAAAATTCAGGTCTATGTATACTTGCTATGAATGAAGAATTGGATATTGAAATTTAAAAGTTATGTAGGAGTACAAAGGACCTAGAAAAGTAAAAAGAAAAAAAAACAGTGTTGGAAGACATTTATTACCTAAATTTAAGAACTTCCTCTAAAGCTACAGTAATCAAGGCAGTGTTGGTGTAAGGAAAGACATATAGATCATTGGAATAAAACAGAGAATCTAGAAGTAGAAGCACACATATATGGTCCACTGATGTTTGAAAGATTATTTAACATTAGCATTTTATAGAACATAAACTCAACTCAAGAGCAGAGGAAAAGATAGTGATTTCAGCAAATGGTTCTAGAACACCTGTTATCTGTATGTAAAAAATTAACCTCAACCTTTTATTTCCATACATAAAAATAACTTGAAAGGATCTATGAACCTAAATAGGAAAGACTGAAATTATAAAACTTTAAGAAGAAATTATAAGGGAAAATGTTTATGAATTTAGGGTAGGAAAGAATTTCCTAGGATTAAAAAAACATGATGTATAAAAGAAAAAAATTGATAGATGAAATTCCACCAAAATTTAGAACTTTAAATGACATCGTGAAGAAAATGAAAAGTAGTCCTTAAACAGACCACATTTATAATACATATAACCTATGATCAGAATATATAAAGAATACTTACAGCTCATTAATAGGCAACCCAATTAAAAAGTAGACACAAGAAAATGATAAATAACCAGTACAGCAAAAGGAAAGGTGTGCAACACTAGAATCAGAAAAATACTAATCAGAACAATAACAAGATCGTATTTATGCACTCATTAGGGAGATGACGTTAAAAGTTTTTAAAGAACAAATGTCAGCTTAGGTGTGAACCAGTTAGAACTTTCTAATACTGCTAATGTGAATGTAAAATGATAAAACCATTTTGGAAAACAATAGAGAAATTTCTTGTATTACTGTTAAGAACCAATAGTTCTGTTCTTAAGTTTTTACTTAAGAGGAATGAAAACACATGTTCACAATAGATTTGTACATATAAGTTGACTATCTCTTATCTGAAATTCTTGGGACCAGAAGTGTTTCAGATTTTGGTTTGAAATCCACTTGATCTGCAAAGAGGATAGCTACTCCTGCTTTTTTTCGGGTTCCTGTCACATGGAGTGTTGTTTTCCACCCTTTAACTTTCAGTCTATGAGTTTCTTTTTGAATTAAGTGCTTTTTGTATGCAGCATATTGTTAGATCTTGTTTCTTGACCCATTCTGCCAGTCTATTTCTTTTGATTGGTGAATTGAGACCATTAACATTGATGGTTATGACTGATACGTATTGACTTATCATTGTCATGACTTTTTCTTTTTGTTGGATTCTCTCCCTTTGGGTTTAATTTCTTGTCAAATGGATTCATTCTGCTGGGCTTCCTGGGGTTGTGATCCTCGTCTTTTCCTAGGATATTGTCTAAAATTTTTTGGAGTGCTGGTTTGGAATTCATGAAGTTTCTAAGGTGCTCTTTGTCATGAAAGTATCTTATTTCTCCATCAATTTTGAAAGATAGTTTTGCAGGGTACAGCAGTCTGGGTTGGAGGCTGTGTTCCTTTAGGGCTTGAAACACATCACTCCAAGGTCTCCTTGCCTTGAGGGTCTGTGTTGAGAATCTACTGTGATTCTGATGGACTTTCCTTTGTATGTGATTTGTTTCTTTTCTCTCACTGCTTGTAGAATTTTGTTCTTCTGTTTGGTTTCTGGAATCTTAACTATTATATGCATATGTGTAGATGTTTTTTGATCAAGGCTAGTTGGAGTCTTATATATACCTCACTTATCTTCATGTGAAGTTCTTTTCCTCTGCTTGGGAAGTTTTCTGCCATCACTTCTTTTGTTTTTTGTAATTTTAATCCTGTTATTGATAAATTTTAGGTATACAATACATTTACATTTCTCATTGGGAACTTGTACCTTTACATAATGCATCTTGGTTCTTATTTTTTCCCCATTCCCTGTGTTCCCTTCACGCCCTCCACTCTTCCCTATTTACAAAGACTTTGTTTCCATTTTTCCCATTTCTCATCATTTTTCCTTTCCCTTCTTTCCTTTCCCCTGCCCCTCCCACTACCCTTACCCCTTTGGACCTTTTCTTCCTATTTGACATTTTCGATTATTCATTCTAATCATTGGCACATTTTAGGTATACAATATAATGACGTTCATCATTGGAAATTTGCACCTTTACATAGTCTCTCTTGGTTCTTATTTTTCACCCTTGCCCAGCCCTCCCTTCAACCCCTCCATCCCTCCCTATTTACAAAGATTTTGTTTCCATTTTTTCATTTTCTCATACTCATTCCATTCCCTTCTTTCCTTTCCCCTACCCCTCCCACTTCCCCTTCCCCTTTGGCCCTTTTCTTCCTATTTCACATTATCTATTATACTTTTTAGTCCTTATGTACACTTTCAGTTTCTCACACCAGAGAAACTATTTGGTATTTACACATGTGCATCCTATTTATTTCACTTAAGAGTATTGCCTCAATGTGCATCCATTTAGTTATAAATGTCTCTAATTTCTCATTTTTTATGGCTGAGTAGTGCTCCATTTTATTTTAAAAAAATACATTTTTTTAATCCAGTCTCCATTTGATGGGCATTTGGGCTGTTTCCAAGTTTTAGCTATCACAAACTGTGCTGCTATGAACATGGGTGCACATATATCACTGTGGTATGATTCTTTTAATTCTTGGGGAAGATACCAAACAGGCCAATAGCTGGGTCAAATGGGACTTCCAGTCCTAGTTCTTTGAGGTATCTCCATACTGATTTCCACAGTGCTTGCACCAGTCTACACTCCCACCAGCAGTGGAGCAGGGTTCCTCTTTCCCCACAGCCCTGCCAGCATTTGTTATTGGTTGATTTCATGGTAGAAGCCATTCTTTCTGGGGTGAGGTCCTTCATCCTTGGTGGGCCATGGCTCCATACAGCTGAAAACCAGCTCTAAAGGCAAATTGCCTTCTTCAGCCTGTGGTTTCAGGGGTGCATATTCATACTTTTATTTCATTTCTTAACACTAGAGGTGGTAAAACTAGAGTGCAGACCAACAAAGCAGAGATCTTTCTGACCTCTGACCATGATTGCTAAATGACAGGACATATGCATTTTCTAGGAGATCTGTGAAAAAAGCTGTAAATGCTGGCAATAGCAAAAGTAAGTCTGTAAGAGCAGATTATACAGAAAGTAATTAAATAAGAAAACATTGGTTAGGAGTTGTCAAAAAAGCTAAAGAGCAAACATGTTCTAAAAAGATACTCCTTTGCTTAGGCTGGGGGGCTAAAGGAAAGGCTTTGTCATTAGCAGATTTTGGTGTAAATCTCAGCTGTGCCACTATTGTGCTCAGTGACTTGAAACAAGTCACTCTAGACAGCCTGATGTCTCTGTTCTCAGTAAGGAAGGAAACCAGTTTGTTTAGGAAAAAAATGAACCCAAGCCTATTAGTGGGTGCCTGACCTGCTAGAAATGTGGGGGCACCTTGTTTTTCTGAAAGTAGAAAGTGAAGGAGCAGGGGGGACGTTTTACAATATAAGGTAAATTTACTCTGGACTCCCCCAAAGGCATTTATGTGTGAGATCCGTATTCACTTTTTTCTCCACTCTTTTATCTGGAAAACAGCTTTGACAAATCACACAATTTCCCCATACGTCAGTTCCTTCGTGTCTAAGGTAGGATTAGAGTACAGCTAGTTTGAAACAGGAACAGATGTGAAAGCTAATGTGAGGTGCTAAATGTCAGCGCCTAAAGTGATTAGAGGGAAGTGAGGATGGGAGGTGGGATTAAATGGGGTGTTCTGGTGGTCCGTACTCCTCCTGCCCAGCTGCAAGGGCCGAGAAAGCCGGCAAGACAGCCCAGGCCTTGGAGAAATTTGCAGTGCTGGCTCAGCCTTGGAATTAGAAGGCTTCCTATGGGCTTTGATGTTAATGAGGTGATTACTGTGCAGGTTTATGCACCTGTGCCTTCTTCTTAGCATCCCCACGTTTCTTCTGCAAGCAACAGAATTCCCCGTGCCCTTTTCTTTAGCAGAAAAACATGCACACAAGACCCCTTCCCTTAAGGGTATTCCTCACTAGTAGTGGATATCACTTACACACACACACACACACACACACACACACACACGCGCACGCATAAAACCAACCACACAATCCAGAATGTGATACCTATGGGGGGCATAGATCAAGAGCTCTGTGCCTGTGGAGGCAGAGCCTGCAAACTCTGAAAAAGAACTAGAAGTTAAAAGTGAGGGTCACAGACCACAGAAAGATGTAGAATGCAGAGCCTAAGAAGAGAGGCAAGAATAGAAGTGAGAAGGGAGGGCTTCCAAGGTAGGCTAAAGAGAGTGGTTTTGTCAGGTAGATCCTACGCAGTCATGAGAATCTCAGGGAAAAGAAATCTCATATATACCATGTTTTTGTTGAAGGATTGAGGAAGAGAGAAAGCCATTATTTCTCTCAGCCTCTTGATATCAGAGAAGATGGTAAGCAGAATTTAAAAAGATACATTTTGTAAGAGTTCAAGGTAAACAGGGAATACAGCAGTCCCTTCCTAGCTTGAGAGCATATATTTAAGGACCTCCAGTAGATACCTGAAACCATGGGTAGTACTGAACCTTCCATATACTATCTTTTTTCTTCTGTATGCATATATCTATAATAAAGATTAATTTATAAATTATGCATGGCAAGAGATTACAAAAAATATATAAAATAGAACAATTATAACCATATACTATAATACAAGTTATGTGAGTGTAGTTTCTCCCTGTCCCACTCCTCTCAATATCTTATTGCACTGTACTCCCCTCTTTTCTTCTTGTAGTGATGTTAGATGATACAAGGCCTAAAGGATGAAGTGAGGTGAGTCATATAGGGATTGTGATGTAGCATTAGACTGTTACATAAGGGTTACTTGAATGCAAGCACCCCGTGGTACCATGACCATCACTCTGATAACTGAGACAGCTACTAAATTACTAATGAGAGGATAGTATATACAGTGTGGATACTCTGGACAAAAGGGTTAGTCATATCCCCTGGGTAAGATGGACTGGGATAGCCCAAGATTTCATCACAGCCCAGAATGGCACACAATTTAAAACTAATGAATTTTTTATTTCTGGAATTTTCCATTTAATATTTTCAGATAGTTATTGGCCTTAGATAACTGAAACTATCATAAGTGAAATCATAGACAAGGGTGAGAAGGGATTTTGGTGCATCTTAAGCTAAACTTTGTTGGGAGGCAGTAAGGGAGTCAGCTGGGGAGGGAGAATAGAAACTGGGAGAAATTGGAAGGATTTGCCTTTGCAGCATAAGAGATAACTGGAAATTATAGGCCCAAGGAAGTCAACCATGGCAGTAGAAGACAAGCATCAAAGTGAAAGGCCTTTCTTCACTTCAGGACTTGTCATTTCCCAGCAGCAAGACCTCAGGCAAGTCCTGAGACCTGCGAGAACCTTTTCTTCTCATACCTAAGATGGTAGCCACGATTCTTGCCTCAAGGTTGCTGAGGAACAGAGAGAAATGAGATCATGTATGTGAAATCACTTTGTAAACTTCAAAGTGTATGGGAAAAATTAGGAATGGTGTTTTAATAATTTTGTTCTGAAGGCAGGACAGGGGTTATGAAGTGCTGCATGCTGCTTGCTGCATGCTTGGTGTATGGTCTGGCTGCTCAGCATTTGTATCCTGTGTAAGATCATAAAGTTTGATAAAGGTGGCCAGAAATGTTGAGGTGGGAGGATGAGTGGTCAGAATCCTTTTCAAGGGGAGCACTTCCCTTTCTTGTGGACTGGAAATAGATGATTCATTGAGGGGAGAGAGACTGGGAAGCTGGACAACACTTGATTGGTGGGATGGAGGACACCATACTGAATGCAGTGCTTCGAGGAGACCCTGTCATTATGTTTTACCACTGAGAAAAATTTACAAAAAGGCTTGGGTCTTAAGAAACATTAATTTTAGGAAGGATGGTGCTTTTTGTTGTTGTTGTTGTTGTTGTTTTTAAAAGCCATCTAGTGTGCTGCTGGTGGAAGGAGGGAGAGGAGGGAGACCACATAATGATTTGGTGTAACTAGGTGAGGTGAAGGTTTCTCTGCAGATCAGAATACCATGTACACTCACAGCTTCCAATTCAAACAGCTCTCTGAGCTCTCTTCAACCCTCCAGGACCTGATGGTTTATAACCTGCTTTATTCTGATCCAGTAGTTTGTCTTTTAAGAAAAACAAATAGAAATTAGGAGTATAGCTCAGTGGGAAAGCATATGCTTTGCATGCTTAAGGCCTTTGACTCAACCTCATCTCACGCACACACACACACAAAATACAAATAAACTTTAGGTCAATAGAAAGGATGTCTACTATACAGTGGAGCTGCATCACAAGCCTGCACTCAAAAAAGGAATTTGAAGTCAGGAAGGAGTGCAGGAAATAAAAGTTATATTAATGAATGGTTGGTGGTTTCAAATTAGGGCCATTTCTTGTAACTTGCCTGACCTCAAATCTCGAGCCACTGACATGGCATTCCCAAATCCCTGAAGATTTTAGTGTGCCTGTGATTAGCAGATTCCTAAATAAGAGCCCAGCTTTTGCCTCAAACCAGCATCACCGAAAAGGGTGTTGTGCCAGCTTATAGCAGACACTCAGTGTAGGTACTGATATCTCAAAGCACTCTGGTTGCCCATGGGACTTGATCTGGAGATGCTTTAATGTCCAAAAGTTGTAAGAAACTACACAGCCCAAATGACTGGATGATATCAAACTATACAAACCCAATTCCTGGAGTTAAACTTTGTATACTACAGATATTCTCAATCCAGTATGCTCCACATACAAATTAAACCTTGATGATCTTAAATAAGGATAACTACTGCACCTACAACCAGAAGGTTCAAAGGACAGCAAAGTTAGTAAAGGACCAAAAGGAAATGGTGAATACTGACATTATAAACTAAAAAATGTGAACTAAAAGCAGTGTGGTAGAATAAAGGATGTTGAAGGTAAATATGGAAATAGATATTTATGATAATTAGGTTTTGACTACTTCCAAGAAACCAGCACAGGCAAAATATCACTATAACTTGACAGCATTAGACTGGAAATCTGAGTATTAGCAAAATTATTCAAAAGCTTCTGATTGGCCCCCTTTTGTGTAAGACAAGAGACAGATTATTTGTGGTTAGGAGATGAGGACAAGCTGTTGTCCCCAAAAGTAGCTGACAGATCTGTATCTTGCTTGCTGCCTCAGGCTCTCAATCTGCCAGAGACAGCAATGCCCAGCCTCCCTCCTAATGGAGAAAATGAGAGAGCTGTCACGTTATTGCAAAACTACTAAGAGCTAGAATCTGTAATCACTTAACACCTACAAAGCAATTTCCAAAATTAGAGGCTATTTGATCCTCCCAACAAAGCAGTGGATAAAACCTTATCAGACAGTAGACCCTCTACATAATGAATCTTTTGTAATGCCTCTTACTATTACATGTGAAATTAACAACTTCAATATGTATAAGATTTCTTAAGTGATAACAATAAAAGGAAAATAATTCAAAATTTTATAACATGGTTAATAGTGTGGATTGAGAAATGCAACTCTTTTATTTTACCACCATAATCTTTCCAGAATCCCTGAAAGTATTTTTTAAATTTAAGACAATTAAAATTAAGATTTAGGCATTTCCTAATACTATCATTTTGACAACTCAGAAAATAGGAAAAACACTGTTTTTTCCATGGGAATTACCTCTCCTGCTGTGCCTTATCTTACTGTATTAGTCTGCTTTGCTGCAGTGAGGAATGATCCCCATTCCCAGTGGCTCCCAGCAATGTGTGTCTGTTTCATGCCAACGAAGGTGGTCAGCTGCAGCTCTTCACACACTGGCTTGGCTCCAAGTTGTACGGCAGCTGCTGATCTGCTCCACGGGGCCTTTTCTTTCTGAGATTAAGGCAGAAGGATCACAGGGTGTGTAATTCTCACAGCAAAATGAAAGAACTAGAGAGCAAGCTGGTGATAACCCTCAATGCCTCATAAATTTCTGCTGGAAAGAAAAATAGAAAATAGTGACTTGCTTTTTACTTTACTTATTTTTAAAATAAAATTGCTTTAAGAAAAAAAATTTCTGCTGGAATGATCCGCACATGGTCACATGACAAAGGCCGGGGATGTATGAGTCTCTTACGGAGAGGAGTAGAGTAATTGCACACTGCCCTGCAATCTGTCGTAGCTTATCTCAGATCCACCACAGTATTACAGGCTGTCTGACTAATAGACTTGAGTTGGCACATAGAGAAACTTCGTCACCTTTCTTGAGATCACAGATCACCAATTCAACATTAATAGCAAGTGGTCAGAACGGTAGCAAAACGTCATCTGTCCTTTAAAGGGGCAGTGACTCTAAGGGCAGGAAGTGGTGCAATGTACAAATGAGAGGCTAAGATCTTGATTTCCCAAGAGAAGTCAGAGCACTTCATAGTTACGTGAAACCTCCTTATTTAAAAAAAAAATAACTACTTTCACTGAACAACAATAACTATTACCCTTCAGGCTAAAAAATAAGTCTAAATCCCAACTTTGGACCTCAACTTGAAAATTTGAATCCTACTTCAAGGATACCCTTGAGACGTGGCATATGCACTTATGGCACTTCTTGTCCCAGAGAGGAGAGTTGACAGATTTTTTGGCTCACCTGGCCCAGCATCATACAGACCCATTAACTGAGTCAGTACTCTGGTCCTGATCTCACTCCTGGCCTCTGCTCTCTTGCCCTGGGTCATGGCTCTCTAAGCTATGCCAGCTCCCAAGAGATGCCTTTCAGCTGATTGACTTAAAATTAGAGCTCAGATGGCAAAAGAAGAATGGAATAATAGAGAGAGAGAGAGAGACTGTTCTCATTTGCCTCTTTAAATTCTCACATGGGGTGCACTTCGTTAACAAGGGGGAGGTCCCTAGACAGTGAGGGCATCAATAATTCAGCAGAGGCTGTCAAACTGCAAATAGCCTCATGGTGCCCAGCTGAGCTCCTGCCTGTGACATGGGCTGCTCTTTCAGGCTCTAAGAAAAAAGGCCAGGTTTCCATCACTCTGCCTGTTTCAGTCCTGTCTTTCCCTGGCTCCCAGCTGGAAACCATTGTAGTGAAGGCTGTGACCTCAGGTAGACGGACCCAGCGCCTCACAGTCCACGATGCCAAGCTGGTTGCACATTAAACATAAAGTTCTTTGAGGAAGATGGTGGACACAGTGTTAATGCTGCCTCCCTACCACATGCTTTTAATGCCCAGGATTTAGTGATTGCCCCCTATCTTCTACCCGCAAAGTGAATGCTGCTATTTCTCAGATCTTGTTTATTTCCCTTTCTCGAAACCAAACTCAAATCTCACCTGGACCTGGTTACTGGCCTTTTTGGATGACAGTGCCCCTTGATCAGGAGCAGAGGAGCATAGAGGTGACAAAGTCTCACCTTAGACAGATTTACTCAGGCTCCCTAAGCGCTAAATCTTCCAAACGAGGCCTCAGCTTCTGGACTTCTGCATCGGTCTTTGTATCGCCCAATTTCCACAAGAATCCTGTCAACTAGTTCAGCCAAAACCTCCTACACTCCACTCAGAGCTCCAGATCCTATCAAGCTTCCTTGCATAGCAGGTCAGGCCCAGTTACCAGAGAAAGAGAGAAGGGGCAGATGTTGGCCAGTGGATTCCAGTAGCAGATGCTCTCTGCCAGAAATAGGTCCTGGAGATGCTCTTCAGCCCTCTTCCCATTTCTGAGTGAAGCAGAGAGCTGAGATTGATACTGTGACAAAGAGAATTTTGCTCCTGACAAAGGGCCTGTCCTGTCCCCTCTACTGGTTAGTCACACACCTGGACACAGAAGGCAGAAGCTGAACTTGGGTGAGTGCAGAGTAGGGGGAGGCACCTTTGCCCTGGAGCAGGGTAAAATGCACATTTAGTCTACAGTTTTAGTATTTTCATTTCTATGTTGTACTTCCCTTTGGTTGCTCTAGGGCTTCAATAAAAGGCCAAGCTCCTAAATCTTTTTGAGAAGTGGTACTATGTGCATTAAAGGCAACAATAGCAGAGAATTTCATTTTCCCTCACACCTTCTCAGTGTCTTGGCGGAGGAAGCAGATTCTTATCCACAGGCCCAGGACCTCCAGGTTATAAATGGCTGTGAGATGACTGGTGACCAATGTCAGAGTGAGAGGCAGTTGAAAATCTTAGGAAAGCTGAGTCCTTTTCTTTCCTAGTATGTAGCATGGGAAGATTAGCATTGCAAGGTAGGAGGAAAAGAGACTGACAGCTTATGCTGGAGTTTTACATTCATAGCCACACACGTGCTTTCCAACTTACGTTGGGGCTATGTCTCATAAAACCATTGTGAATTGAAAATATCCTAAGTCAGAAATGCTTGTAGAAAACTAACCTACTGAACTTCCCAGTCTAATCACATAGTACACTGTGGAGTATTAGTTGTTTACCCTCACTGTTGTGAGCTATAGCTCACTGGCACTGGCCAGCACCACAGAGATGCCACTGCATCTCTCTAGTCTGAGAAAAGACTGAATTTCAAAATTCAGCCCAGGTTGTGGTGGTACATGCCTATAATCCTAACTATTTGGGAGGCTGAAGCAGGAGGATCACAAGTTCAAAACCATCTTGGGCAACTTAGCAAGACCCTGCCTCAAAATAAAATTCAAAGGGTTAGGGATGTAGCACAGTGATAGGACCCCGAGGTTCAATCCTCAGTATTATTTTTAAAAGTTAGAATTCAAAGTATAGTTTCTATTGAATTCCTATTGCTGTTAAACCATTGTAACATCAAAAAAATCTTTAAGTTGAGCCATCATAATTTGATGACCAAACATCTGTATAAAGAAAGTCAAAATATAAAAGATTAAAATAAACTTAATCTGGCTATATAACAATTTTGTACTTTGAATATAGTGACTTTTCCTTCCCCCTGGAAAGTCTTTTAAGTCTGTCACTGCATATCTAACTGGAACTTAGACTCACAATAAATATGACTGGTGGGAAATGTGGCATGAACCTCAAAAATCTGTCCAGTTGTCCATCTCTGCACTACTTTCTTCCCATGTTCACCCGTACAGCAGCCTCCTCCCCTAACTGTGCTTTTCCAGTGTCTTCTCCACAGAACAGTCTGAGTGGTTTCTATCAGAGGCTAGTTAGCTCACCTCTCACTCGCCGGCTTTAAACTTCAAAGGCTTCCTAGTGCCTTTGTGGGAAAATGCCAAACGGAATGAGCTGTATGTGACAGTCCCTGCCCACATCTCTGGGCTCACAGCTCACCACCACCAGAGCCCCATTCTATGAAAGGGTTGTGGTTCCTCCCTTTTGCCCTCAACCTTCTGTACCCGCAGGTCTGTCTTCCCCACATGTGCTTTCTGTCCTCCTACCTCACCTGGGCAACCTCTACATGAGGTTTCATGGCCTAGGTGTGGGGTTGTGTGAGATTCTGCATAAGCCTCTGTCACAGCACCAGCTCTTCTCTGCCCTTCTTCTGGCTGTTCCATTGTCCCTGTCCCCCACTAGACCGCATATTCTTTGAATGCTATATGCATTCACATCTTCCCTGCATCTAAGCATGGTGTAAAGTGGGATAAGTGTAATTATTTTTGAATGAATAAAGTCATTACTTTGATAAGGAACTTAATCCTCAAAGGAATCTTGGTCCACTAAAGGTCACTCAAGCTATTTATTACTCAGTGCAGGCAGGCACGAGCAGCTTCTTAAGACATTAATCTTTTCTTACTAAACAAGACACAAAATCCTAGTCATGAAGAAAATGTTTGTATGACAAAAGATACCATAATGGAGTTGACAGAGGTGTGATGGATTGAGGAAAATATTTGCAACATATATAATAGGCATTATCTCTAAAAAGTACCTGTAAGTCAACAAGAAAGACCACCAACTTTGTATAAACTTTCAGTTCATGCAAGTTCAAAAAGATCTTCAGTCTCAGCAATACAGAGATAATTTTTTACCCATTAAATTATTAAAATGGAAAAAGATTGATAAAGCAGTGCTGATGGGGGTATGGGAAATGGGCTTTCTCTTTCACTGATGATAGAATTGAAAAGGCTTCCTTTACTTTTTGTGAAACCCATTTTCATTATCCATCATATTTTAAGTGTTCATTTTCCCAGTACCCGTAATGTTACTGTTCTGTGGCTGCTACAACAAATTACTGCCAATTGAGTGTCTTAAAGCAACACAGATGTGTTACATTTCAGTTCTGTGGTTCCGAAGAATGAATGAGCCTCCCTGAGCTAAGACCAAGATGTTGGCAGGGTGGAACTCCTCTCTGGAGTCCCTAGAGGAGAATCTGTTTCCTTGTCCTTTCTGCTTTCTATAGGCTGCTCACATTCTTTGGCCCACAGCCACTCCATCCATCTTCAAGGCCAGCAGCATCAGTCTAAGTCCTTCTTGCACTGCCACCTCTCTAGTTCTGTCATTTGATTCCCTATTCCGTGTGTAGGAACCCTTCTGATTATATTGGGCCCACCTGGATAAAGTAGGACAATCACCCTATTTTCAGGTCAGCTGATCAGGAATCTTAATTCCTTTTGCAGTATTAATTTCTTTTACCATTCACTGCAACACACTTTAAGGTCCCTATAGACATTTTGAAGAAGGGGTATTATTCCATCAAATATGCCTAGCAATTTCAGTTCTAGGAATATATCCTATAGAGATAGACACATGTATCCAAAAGTATGCAATCAAAAGTTTTTATTGCAGTCATATTTCTACCTGTCATTCTAAAGTGGAATAATTACATGATCTTTTGTGGTGGCTAATTTTATGTGTCAACTTCATTAGGCCATGATGTGTCCAGATGTTTTCTCAGAGGTCAACATGGGTGTTTCTGTGAGAGTGGTTTTGGATTTAAATCACAGTCTGAGTAGAGCAGAAGCCTTCTGTAATGTGGATGGGCCACTTACCACCAGTTGTAGGTCTAATAGAACAAAAACTCTGACTCTCCCTTGAGTAAGAAAAGATTCTTTCTGCCCATTGGCCTTTGAACTGGAACATGGGCTTTTTTCTGCCTTCAGACTCAAACTGAAATATTGATGTTCCTGGGTTTTAAGCTGGCTGGCTGGTGGACTGGAACTACACCAGCATAGGCTGTCTTGGGCTTCCAGCTTGCTAGTTCACTTTCAGATCTTGGGACTTGCCAGCCTCCATAGTTGTATGAGTGAACTCCTCCTCCTCCTCCTCCTCCTCCTCCTCCTCCTCCTCCTCCTCCTCCTCCTCCTCCTCCTCCTTTTCTCCTCTCTCTCTCCATATGTATTTGTTTCCTACTGGTCTGTTCCTCTGGAAAATCCTGAGTAATGCATCTTTTTTTTTTTTTGCAGACAAGAAAACTTTTTATTTTAAACCAAAAATAGCAGGCGGCCACAACTATCCATGTTTCATTAAAATCGCATAAAACCTAGGTACAAAGCACCACTGATTATTGCTCTAGAAAAATTGCATGAAAAATTCAAATATGCACAGTAAAAACACCATGGTATGCACAGGACTAAATTCTTAAAGCAGGTGCATGGACCGCTCAATCAGTTTTATACACAGCTTCCAATATTAAGATGGTATTTATTTTACTTGATAATAATGAAAACTTCCAAAAAGCATGACTATGAGAGGGTAAAATGTCTATCCTTATATACTTTGTTTGCCTACTAGTAGAGTCCTAAAAAATTTGCATTTATAAAATACTTGGTAAAAATAGCTTTTAAAACGTGTCCCAAGAGGTACATAAGATCACCCCCAACTTTTTGTGACAATTCATTCTCCCTCATTATCTACAGATTCAGTTTTCTGTGCCTCTTCAGCTTTAGTTTCACCATTGTCAGATGGTGTAGTACCTTCCTTTCCAGCTTCTTGCTTTTCTTCCTTCTTCCCTTTAGCACCTCTGTTAACCTTTGTTCCAGGTTCTTTCTTAGTAGATGTTTTTCTTAGTTTAGGTTCAGGTTTTAGTGGAGCAGGTTTTGTGGACAATCTGGCAGACCGTCTTCTGTGTTCCTGTTTAGTTACTTTGGATCCATCTTTGCCCTCTGTATTCTCTGAAGACTTTCTCTTCGGCATAATGACCGTCGGGTCGGCAGAAAGTACAGCGACAGGCTCAGACCGTGGGCTCCTGGACGCCACCTAGCCGTGCCGCCGCTCCCGCGCAGGGCCTGAGTAATACATCTTATTTATTAGATGTATTTATTAGAAATGCAACACAACCACAAGGAACAAGAAGGCAGAGCTTAGTGGACTAATATCAAAGGACCTTCATGGCATAGAGTTATACAGAAAAGGGAAAGGTGTAACCTGATCTAGTCTGTATAAATTTGGAAAGGAAAACTCATAAATACACGTTTCCATGAATAAGTATATAGAAAGAGACTGAAAGCTGCATATTTGACGCTTTTTTTTTGCACTTTATTAAATTCTTTTATTGGTACATTGTAGGTATACAGCACAATCACATTTCTCACTGGGAATTGTACCTTTACATAATGCATCTTGGTTCTTATTTTTTCCCCATTCCTAGCCCTCCCTTCACGCCCTCCACCCTTCCCTATTTACAAAGACTTTATTTCCATTTTTTCCACTTCTCATCATTTTTCCTTTCCCTTCTTTCCTTTCCCCTGCCCCTCCCACTACCCCTACCCCTTTGGACCTTTTCTTCCTATTTGACATTTTCGATTATTCATTCTAATCATTGGCACATTTTAGGTATACAATATAATGACATTCATCATTGGAAATTTCCACCTTCACATAGTCTCTCTTGGTTCTTATTTTTCACCCTTGCCCAGCCCTCCCTTCAACCCCTCCAGTCCTCCCTATTTACAAAGATTTTGTTCCTATTTTTCCATTTTCTCATATTAATCCCATTCCCTTCTATCCTTCCCCTAGCCCTCCCACTTCCTTTCCCTTTGCCCCTTTTCTTCCTATTTCACATTACCTTTTATACATTTAGTCCTTATTTATACTTTCAGTTTCTCACACCAGAGAAACTATTCAGTATTTATACATGTGTGAGCTATTAATTTCACTTAAGAGTATTGCCTCAATGTGCATCCACTTAGCTATAAATGTCTCTAATTTCTCAGTTTTTATGGCTGAGTAGTACTCCATTTTATAAAAAAAAAACCCCACATTTTCTTTATCCAGTCTCCAGTTGATGGGCATTTGGGCTGTTTCCAAGTTTTAGCTATCACAAACTGTGCTGCTATGAACATGGGCACACATATATCACTGTGGTATGATTCTTTTAATTCTTTGGGGAAGATCCCCAGCAGTGGAATAGCAGGGTCAAATGGGACTTCCAGTCCTAGTTCTTTGAGGTATCTCCATACTGATTTCCACAGTGGTCGCACCAGTCTACACTCCCACCAGCAGTGGAGCAGGGTTCCTCTTTCCCCACAGCCCTGCCAGTATCTGTTATTGGTTGATTTCATGGTAGCAGCCATTCTTTCTGGAGTGAAGTGGAATCTCAGTGTTGGTTTCATTTGCATCTCTTGAATGACCAGTGATGTTGAACATTTTTTCATGTATTTATTTGCTATTTCTACTTCTTTGTCTGAGAAATGTCTGTTCATTTCAGATGCCCATTTTTGGATTGGGTCTTTAAATTTGGGAGGTCTGATCTTTTTAAGTTCTTTATAGATTCGAGATAGTAGACCTTTGTCTGAGGAAGATTTTTTCCCACATTGTGGGTTGTCTCTTCACCCTGCTGGTGGTTTCTCTTGCTGTGCAGAAGCTTTTTAATAAGAAGAGAACCCACTTGTTGATTGTTTGTGCTAGTTCACGGGCAACTGAGGTTTTGTTGATAAAATCTTTTCCTACACCTATGTCTTCAAGAGTTCTACCTAACCTCTGTTCCAGCTGGTTCAGAGTTTCTATTTTAATATTTAGATCTTTGATCCATTTTGATTTTAGTTTAATACATGGTGAGAGATATAGGTCTAGTTTTCATCTTTGGCAAGTTGAAGCCCAATTTTTCCAGCACCATTTATTAAAGAGGCTATCTTTCCTCCAGTGAGGGTGTTTGGCTCCCTTATCGAAGATGAGTTGGCTGAGTGTGTCTGGTGTTGTTTCTGCATCTTCTGATCTGTTCCACTGGTCCTCACATCTGTTTCTTTGCCTGTACCATGGTGTTTTTATCATAGTAGCTTTGTAGCATAGTTGCAGGTTGGGGATTGTGATACCCCCTGCCATGTCTCTGTTACCTAGAATTGCTTTTGCTATTCTAGGTCTCTTCTTGTTCCAAATGAATTATGGATTGTTTTTTCAAGGTCCATGAAGTATGCTGCTGGGATCTCAATTGGAATTGCATTAAATCTATATAGCAGTTTTGGAAGTATGGCCATTTTCACTATATTAATCCTTCCTACCCAGGAGCAGGGGATGTCTGTCCATTTTCTGATATCATCTTCAATCTCTCTTTTCAGAGTGCCAAAGTTTTCAGAGAAGAGGTCTTTGATTTCTTTCATTAGGATGATTCCTAGGTATTTCAGTTGTTTGGATGCTATTGTGAAAGGAATTATTTGCCCTATTTCTCTCTCACTGAGTCTGTCATTGGTGTAGAGGAAAGCTATTGATTTTTGTGTGTTGACCTTGTAACCAGCTACTTGACTGAATTTGGTTATTAAGTCTAGAAGACTTTTGGTGGAGTTCTTGGAGTCTTCTATATAGAGTATCATGTCATCTGCAAATAATGACAATTTGACTTCTTCATTTCCTATCTTTATTCCTTTTATTTCTTGCTCTTGTCTAATTGCTGTGGCTAATGTTTCCAAGACTATGTTGAACAGTAGTGGTGATAGTTGACATCCTTGTCTTGTTCCTGATTTTAGTGTGAAGGATTTCAGTGTTTGACCATTTAGTATGATATTGGCTGTTGGTTTTTCATAGATGGCTTTTATTAGATTGAGGTAGAGAATGTCTATTCCAATTTTTTGTAGGGTTTTTATCATAAATGCATGTTGGATTTTGTCAAATGCTTTTTCTGCATCTATTGAGATGATCATGTGGTTTTTGTCCTTGGCTCTATTGATATACTGTATAACATTCATTGATTTGCATATGTTGAACCATCCCTGGATCCCTGGGATGAATCCCACTTGGTCAGGGTGTATGATCTTCTTGATGATCTTCTGCATTCTGGTTGCTACTATCTTATTAAAGATTTTTGCATCTATGTTCATTAGTGAGATTGGCTTATAGTTTTCCTTTTCAGTTGGGTCTTTCTCTGCTTTGGGGATCAAGGTGATGCTTGCTCCCAGGAAGGAATTTGGGAGTATTGCTTCCCTTTCAATTTCATTAAAGAGTTTAAACAGTAGTGGCAGCAGTTCCTCTCTAAATGTCTTCTAGAATTCAGCAGTGAACCCATCAGGACCTGGGCTTTTCTTAGTTGATAAGTTTTTCATTACATTTTCAATTTCCTTGGTTGATACTGGGTTGTTCAGAATTTTTAGGTGTTCTTTGTTCAACATTGGTAATTCATGTGTATCTAGGAATCTGTCCATTTCTTCTGTGTTGTCCATCTTGTTGGCATATAGGTTCTCAAAGTAAGTATTGATGATCCTCTGGATTTCTGCTGGGTCTGTTGTCATTTCACCCTTTTCATTCCTAATTGCATGGATTTGGGCCTTTTCTTTCCTTTTTCTGACAAGGTTGGCTAAGGGTTTGTCAATTTTGTTGATTCTTTCGAAGAACCAACTCTTGGCTTCATTGATTTTTTGTATCGTTCTCTTAGTCTCCACTGCATTGATCTCTCCTCTGATCTTTATAATTTCCTCCCTTGTATGAGCTCTGGGGTTGTCCTGTTCTTCTTTCTCTAGAAGCTTGAGGTTCAGCATCAGGTTGTTTAATTGGGCTCATTCTGTTTTCCTAGTATGCATATTCACTGCTCTGAATTTCCCTTGTAAGACTGCTTTCATTGTGTCCCATAGATTCTGATATGTTGTATTGTCATTGTCATTTAATTGAAGGAACTGTCTGATTTCTTCTTTAATTTCCTCTGTGACCCATTGGTTATTCAGAAGTGTGTTGTTCAATTTCCACATGTTTATGAAATTTTTCCAGTTTCTTTGGCTATGGATCTCCAATTTCATCGCATTATGGTCTGATAATATACAGGGGTAACTTCAATTCCTTTGCACTTACTTAAACATGTTCTATGTGTGAGTATATGGTCTATTTTGGAGAATGACCCATGTGCAGCTGAGAAGAATGTGTATTCTGATTTTGTGGGGTAGAAGACTCTGTAAACATCTGTTAAGTTCATTTGTTCAGGAGTTCAATTGAGTTCTAGTATTTCAGTACTTCTTTTTAGTGTAGTTGATCTATCTATTTGTGACAGTGGGGTGTTGAGGTCCCCCACTACAATTGTATTAGTGCATATATAACTTTTCATGTCCCTTAGTATTTGTTTTATATAGTTGGGCGCACTAGTGTTTGGTGCATAGATATTTATGATTGTCATCTCTTCCTCTTGGATTCTTCCCTTTACAAGGATGTAGTGTCCTTCTTCATCTCTCTTAATCAGTGTTGGTTTGAAATCTACTTGATCTGCAAAGAGGATAGCTACTCCTGCTTTTTTTCAGGTTCCTGTCACATGGAGTATTGTTTTCCACCCTTTAACTTTCAGTCTATGAGTTTCCTTTTGAATTAAGTGTGTTTCTTGTATGCAGCATATTGTTGGATTTTGTTTCTTGACCCGTTCTGCCAGTCTGTTTCTTTTGATTCGTGAATTGAGACCATTAACATTGATGGTTATAACTGAAACATATTGACTTGTCATTGCCATGACTTTTTCTTTTTGTTGGGTTCTCCCCCTTTACATTTAATTTCTTGTCATGCCAGATGGGTTCATTCTGCTTTGCTTCCTGGGGTTGTGATCCTCAATGTCTCTTCCTAGCATATTGTGTAAAATTCTTTGGAGTGCTGGTTTGGTATTCACAAAGTTCCTAAGGTACTCTTTGCCATGAAAGTATCTTATTTCTCCATCCATTTTGAAAGATAGTTTTGCAGGGTACATCAATCTGGGTTGGAGACTGTTTTCTTTTAGAGCTTGGAATATGTCACTGCAATCTCTTCTTGCCTTGATGGTTTGTGTTGAGAAGTCTGCTGTGATTCTGATGGGCTTTGCTTTGTATGTGATTTGTTTCTTTTCTCTGACTGCTTGGAGAACTTTGTTCTTCTGTTGTGTTTCTAGAATCTTAACAATTATATGCCTATGTGTAGATTTTTTTTGATCAAGGCTATTTGGAGTCCTATATACCTCACTTATCTATATGTCAAGTTCTTTTGCCCTACTTGGGAAGTTTTCTGCCATTACTTCTGCAAAGAGGTTTTTTTATGTCATCTGCAATCTCTCCTGTTTCTTCATTGACTCTGATCAGTCTTATGTTATTGTTCTTTGCATCATCTAGCAGCTGCTGGATTGATTTCTCATGTTCTGTTATAATTTTGAAACAATTTTTCTTTTCCTGGTCATTAATTGCAATCTTATCTTCTATACCTGAAATTCTGTCCTCACATTGGCTCATTCTGCTGTGTAGACTTTCAATGGAGTTTTTCATGTCCTGGAAATCTATTTGCATCTTTTTTATGGATTGCATTTGTTTCCTATGTTGGGATTCCATCATGTTCCCGAGCTCCTCTCTAGATTTATTAATCATGTCTTGCACTAGGGGCACAATTTCTCCTGTTATCTGAGAAATTATTTCTGATTTCATTTTTTCCAGATCCCCTTTTGTTGCCAGTTCAGTGGGTCCAGGTGGTTGAGTATTGGAGGGTTCCATCTCATTTCCCTTTGGGGTTGCTGTAGGTGATCTGGAAGTCTGGTTTTGAGACTTATTTACGTGTTTTCTCATTTTGACTGGTGGGGGGGCTGTTGGTGCCTGCACAGATTACCTCCTCTGAGCTGGGTGAGGTGGAACAGGGGCCAGGAGCAGCGGTAGGGATGGTGGCCCAAAAGGCCTTTCCTATGCGCTGGGAGCAGCCGGAGTGATGGTGGCCGGGAAGCCCCTTCCTCTGGTCTAGAAGCAGTGGGATGGCAGCTCAGAAGCCCCTTCTTGTGGGCCAGGAGTGGCAGGACAGAAGGTGGTCCAAAAGCCCTTTCCTCTGGGCTGGGAGCAGCGGGAGGGATGGCGGCCGGGAGGCCCCTTCCTCTGGACCAGGAGCAGTGGGACAGTGGCTCAGAAGCCCCTACCTCTGGGCCGGGAGCAGCGAGACTCAGTACTGTGGTCTGGTGGTCCAGTGTCCTCTGCATCTTTGTAGTGTGGAACCAGGTGGCTGTACAGAGGAGCAGGGGGTGGGGGTCCAGTGGATTGTTGCTTGGGTGGGGGCTGATTCAGCGTGTTTGGCGTGACTGGGGACCTTGGCAGGGCATGGGCAGACCTGCCCATCTGCAGCGGGCTGATTTGGCATGTTCCACACTACTCAGGACCTTGGTAGGGAGTGCGCCTTGACTCTTACCAGTTATTCTCACTGATAATTGCCAGAGAGTGAGTCTGGCTGCTGGGGGTGCAGATGGAGGCTTGGTGTTTAGGGCTTGGTGTTGAAAGGGCTCTCATGTACCTTTACTCAATTGTTTGGATTTCTTATCATGAGAAAGTCTATGTAAAGTATTTGTGTTGCTTTAAAAACTAAAGTAATAAGAAATTCATTTATTTGTGGCCAGAATTTTTCCTCCACTAACTAAATTGTAAAGAAATTGTCTTTGGCTGGGGATTTAGCTCAATGGTTCAACCGCCTGCCTTGCAAGCGCAAGGACCTGAGTTTGATCCCCATTACCAAAAAAAAAAAAAAAAAAGAAATTGTCTTAAAAGATGCAATACATGTGTATAAATTTACAATAGGAAACTTCCTTTCTAGTGACTAGAATACCCATATTCACTAACAAGAGCACATTTCCACAATAAAAAGTACAGAAGAAACCAAATTAGTGAACAGAAGGGGCTTATTAAACATGAAATCAGAGCACAGTATATCAGATGTCCTTGAGGGGTTTTTATTGTAGCTAAGGTTTTGACTCCAATGAATTATCCAATTGACCCAAACACTTGGGCCCCTTGACAGAGCCTCTTTTTCTGATAATAGCTGTCTCTCTGCCCTGAAGAGGCACTTGAGAATCACTACCAAACTCTCAGTCTCCCGCTATCATTTTGCGATTCTCCTTTAGATCCACCCTTCCCATCTGAACAAAGCTCTGCACCCTGACAGATTCCATCAGACTGTCTTCCATCTCCTGGTGTTTGTAGTTTGCTGGTAGGGTACAAAAGGTCAAGTGCATTTCCTCAGCAGACGCACAGTAGAGTGTGTGACTTCAGGGGCATTTTCTGTTAAACAGCTAACTCCAATCATTCATTTTGACTTGTTCTTAGCCTCTCTGATGTCATTCCTAGATCTATGATGTTCAACTTACTTTGGGGAACTGGATTTATTGACTACACTGAGCTGTCTTTTTGGTTGAGTGGCCATGCGCATTGTTGTTACTTTTTGCCATGGGTTTTTTTTTTTTTTTTTTTTTTGGTCTAAGGTAAGGAAATGAGAACATTGAAATGGCGATAATACCCAACTTCTGCTACTTCACATGATTATTAAGAGATGAGCACAAGTAAATGTTTACCCATTTAGAAAACCTGTGCTGAGGTCCTTACTTGGCCGAGCTCCATTCTTGTTTCTGGGGACACAAAGGATGGATTAGACACAGTCTTTTATGGCACTCAGTTTTCTAGGGAGAACATACCCTGAATAATTACAATACAGAATCCTAAGTGCTACCCTAGGGTGTCACGTTACACCCTGGGGGACATAGGGTTAAGAAAGGTATGGCAGGTTAACTGGAGCAGAATCTTAGAGAAAGAGCAGGAAGTAGGAAGGTGGGTAAAGATGTTCAAGACCAAAGGAACAGTATGTGAAAAGGACTAAAGCAGGAAGATCATAAGAATTGTATTGTTGTAGACTGTGGCAGATTAAAGAGACCCCTAAATTCTTTGGCATTCTCCCTTAGGAAGTGACATTCATGTTCCACCTATGGATCTGGATAACCAATATAACACAGCAGTAGTGCTATGCCAATTTTTGGCCCTAGGCCTGAAGAGACTACTTCCCATCTCTTGCAACACTTACTCTTAGAACCAGTCACCACATAGGAAGGAAGCCCAAGGAGCTCTACAAACAACCTCAGAAGGAGAGGAACTGAGGCTCTCTGGCAAGTTTCCCTGGGTGAGCTCCCCCATGAAAACCCAGAGCCATCCTGCAGCCAACTGTCTTTCCTTGGAAATGGATCCTCAGTCAAGACATCTTAGCTGAGGTCACAGGAAGCAAAGATAAGCCATTCCTGCTGAGCCCTCTCAAATAATAAAATGAACCAAATAAGTGACTGCTGTTGTTTTCAGTACTGTACTGTTATACCTCAAGACTTACCAGTTAATACATAACTGAAACATGGAGGTAATAAACAGGAGAAAATCAATCATGATTCCCTAGTCAATGGCTTATGGAATATGTTGGGGATCCCTTTCTATAAAATAAGATTTGTAGAAGCAGCAGGTTTGGTGAGAGGGCAGGGTATTGGAGAGTAATAACAAGTTCAGTTGAATATGTGGGGCAATGGGCTTTTCTAGTATAGACAGATGGCATAGCTGGACTTGTAGATCTAAAGCTGGAGAGAGAAAGAGAGAGACAGGAGAAGGAAGGAAGACAGGAAGGAGACATTTGCAAATGAGTATTGACAGAGGGAGAATGTGTGATCATGGATACAAACATCTCTGGGAAAAAATGCAGTGAGAAGAAAAGAGGGTCAAGGAGGAGAAGTCACAGATGAGAGCCATACAGAAGTCTAGAAAGAAGTCTACAAAAAGTAGGAGCAGGGAAGCAGAGGAGAGCTTATTCTTTCTACTCCTCTTGAGCAGTGCTTCCAAGAACACAGAAGAGGCTGCATGGGGTAACCCAGGCTCAATGCTTGACACTCCTTTGGTCCCAGGGAGCCTGTACCTCCAGCACGCACTGGCTCACTGAGTGCTGCTTTGCTACCTACACGGCAAGGTAAGGGTAGGCTGGGGCTGAGAGTGTCCCGAGGTCTCCCCTGTCCTCTCTAGCTATTGTAGTCTCTGCTTACATCTGTGCCAGGTCTTCTCCCTGTCCAGGAGCCCAGGATGTCAGCCCCAAATGCACTTTTGGAGAAAGAACAACATACCAAGAAATGAATTGGTGTTCTGTCTCTGAGCTAAACTGAAAAGAGGACTCTGCACTGCTGTGTGAAGCTTTTCTTCTCCACACTGCACACCTAAACAGATGGGAAAGCAATGCTTTATTGATGCAGTGGGGCAGGAACTGTGAGGAAGAGTAGATGAATATTTCATGGGCACCAGTGGCAGTTAATAAATCATGAGATGCTGCCAAGGAGCAGATCATTCATTCTGTCCCGACAGTGGTTACTCAGCTCTGGTCAAGTAGAACCACCTGTCCCAGTAGGTCCAGTGTGTCCTGAGGGTGCAGGGACTTGATTTCTCAATTCAGTATGTGCAGGGAAGACTAGTCCTCTTTTTCTTTTCTTTCTTTCTTTCTTTCTCTCTCTCTCTCTCTACTTCCTTCCTTCCTTCCTCCTTCCTTCCTTCCTTCCTTCTTTCCTTCAGCTACAGCCAAGTATGTGAAGACATAAAATAAAGGAGTTCAGAGAAAATTAACTTAGTAATCAGGAGATTTGACTTCTGGTTCCAGCTCTGCTGATAGCTAAGTGTGTGACATTGGACAATGTACTGAACTTCTCTGAATCAAAGTTATCTGTTTCTACAAGATTAAATGGATTTTTTCCTTGAAGTTTCCTATTTTAACATTCTGGGAATCAGTGTGTTTCTCAATGTGCCAGTCAATGACTCACGATGTAGGGTGACCCGTTTCATGAATACTTATTGATAAAAGTTTCCATGCTTGCTGTGTACTTTATTCCTAGAGAGCATGGGCAGCCTCTTTCTGTATCTAGATATAAGAATGCACTTATTTAGAAAAGAAAAATAAAGACAAGAGAAGAAAAAACCTGGACTTACTCAATAATTAGCTTTGGAAACAAGTACAGAAATAATAACCATCTTGCCAGATTCAATATTTACAGTATATTTGCTTATCTATTTGTGATTTTAAACCTTACCTATATTCAAAAAGAATTTTAGCTGATTATATCTGTAATGAAAAGAGCAACAGTTGATTACATAAACAAAAAATTTAGTATTGTTAAAGTTGTCAATTTTAATAATAAAAAAATAATAATAGTATTTTAATGTCATAATAACAATAAAATATACTATTTACTGGATATTTTATAAGTTTTATTCTATTTATGCTTCACAATTCACAAAATAGGTATGAGAGTACATGCTGATAAGAAAATTGGGCTGAGAATATTGAATTTTCTTACTTAAGCACCTAATTAGTCAGTGGCTGATAGGAGATTCAAACCCTATCCTTTCTGATTCCAGACATGCAATTTTGTGATAATAAATAATAGCTAAAACTTACATTGTACTTAATATGAACTAGAAAATATTCTCAGGAGTTTAAAATCTATCTGGATTACATCTACCTTTCATTATCTCTGAGCTATTTTATAACTCTGTAAAGAGTATAACACTGACAATAATCGGAATGATTTTTTTTTATAGAAATGCATATTAACTGATTGTTGCTCTGAGGGTTGATATATTTTGCATCTGTTTGTCAATTCATTTCTTAAGTCCTTATTCCCCATTCATGTGTGGTTCTTGGAATTGTTCAAACATATTGTAAAGTCAGACTGATTCCCTTATTTATTAAAGAACTAAATGCAATGCCTGACAAGTGTTCATTGTCTATTTGCATGATATTTATGATTTTAAATTAAAAAGAAAATGTTTTTGACAATTGTTGAGACAGAGAAAGACAGAGAGAGAGAGTGAGAGAGAGAGGGAGGGAGGATGAGCCCAAGGCCACTTTGCCAGCCCCACCTCTCTCTTGGGATGTGGGTGTGGCCTGACCTGTCCCCATCTAAGTTTGGTGCTGACAATGTGCTGGCTGCTCTGACCTGAGTGGTCTAAGGGTTGCTCCCGTACCTCTTCCTGTGACAGCTGCCTTCCTGCATCACCGGCAGTGCCCCTCTGCCATCCATGGTCTTCCATGGCCTTCCATAGCCCTGTTCGCTCCAAAAGCACTAAAGAAGAGGACAAAAAAGCTAACCAGCTCTCTAAAGTCATCCCTCTTTCTCTCTCTCGCTCTCTCTCTCTCTCTCTCTCCCTTTCTGATTTAAAAATAACAGAGCCCTTCAGGGCGAGCATGGAATTGTGGATCCTCACAATTAAATACCTGTAACTTTTTTTTTTATACTACATGCCGTGGAACACCAGTGTCCCATTTCTAAACTCCAGGTGTGCTGTAAGTAAATGGAAAAATACTTTCAAGTCTTACAATAAATAACCATGATTGTGAAAAACAGTGAAGCAATTTTTTATTTCTGTACCTCCCAAGACAAAGTTACTGTAGTTTGTTTTTACTGTATATTATTTTATTATAGTTGATGTTTTGTGATTATCAAAACTTTGAGAGAATTTGGTCACAGCCCAGGGGCCACCTCACTGTGTAACACAGAAAGTGTAAGAAACGAGGGCTTCTGAGCGAGACTCAGGTTTTTTGTTTTTGTTTTTAATCAGTACAAAATCTAGAAATTGATCTCTTTTCTAGATTTGGGAGCCATAAAAACATTCCTGCCCCTCCTTGGGGTGGGGGGATCCCACCTGCCATTCATCAGGAAGCAAAGACAATAGGGCTCAATGAGAGAAAAATTATACAGCAACACGATCTCTGAAGTGGTTATAAACAGTTGCAGAAGACATTATTCCAAAGTCGGAGATTTAAACAATTGTAAACAGAAAATTTAAATCCCAGAACAAAGAATTACCATTCTGATGCAAATTGGCTTAGGAAATAGAAGAGAATATACCAAGGCTATTGAATGTTACATGTGGGTGATCTTCAAGAATCTGGCATTACTCCTCTATACACTGTGTGTCTTCTCTCTATGTTCTTAATCCACTCCCATGACTTCAGCCACCTCTTCCTTGGACCTGGGGTTCAATTCCCACCTCCAGTCTAGATTTCTTGCCTGAGGTCTCACCTTTATGGAGAACTATTTGGTTATCACACTGAGAGCAGACATTAATATTTTCACTTCATTCCCCACTTCACTCCTCAGATCAGTTCTTCCACTTATATTCTTTGTCTTGAAGAATGACACTAATATCCACTAAAAACATGAGATTCGTTTTCAAATATTTCCTATTCATATCCACATTCAACCCATTACTACACTTCATCAAATCTACCTCCAAATCATGTTGCAATGTCTTTTTCTCTTCACTCCCACTTGCCCTTTTATCAGATCAGATCCTTATCCTCTCTCCTCTCTCTCTCTCTCTGTCTCTCTCTCCATCTCATCGGTTCCTGAGACCTCATTTTAACTCATCACTGCATCTGTTATATAACTGACGACCTTTTAGTCAGTTCTCATCAGTGGCGGATTGATTCCTCTATAATGAATATTGAATAATGTCACTCTCCTATACAAAAAATCACTGGGCAACTCTCCATTGACTTTAAGATTCACAACCTGAGTCCAGTTTACCAGGTCAATCTTATATTTTACCGAACTCCCATCCCATCATAGATTATGTTCCAGCTGCACTAACCTGTCTGCAGAACCCCAAATATAACATTCTCAGGACACATCATCAAAGTCTACACTCTCTGCTAGCACTGTCCATACAAAGAAAAAGCATTTAGGAAAAAGCCCTGTTCTTCCTTCTAAATATGTTCTGATACCCTCGTCCTTCCTCACCTATAGGGCGGATGGCAGTCCACACTCCCTGCCCTTTAGAGTAGGTCTCTGTTAAATGAGAGTAGGAAATTAGTTAATGTTAGCTTTTTCAGTGTCTCCAAATAGACTGAAGTTGGCAGTTCATTGTTGCAAAAAGGATATTTTCAAGGATTAAAATCCTGGGTCCTAAATATCTTGCTCAAAGTTTATTCCCTAAACAACTGACTAGGAAAATCCTACAGACTAAAGGCAGAGGAAGGTCAGCCAAAGACAGGCAGGGACAAGAGAAGGTGGGTGACTCTGAAGGGAGAGAGGGTAGGAGAAGAGGCCATGGCCCAAACACAGAGGATGCATCTACAAGTTCCATGTCCACACCCAAGAAAGGAACTTAAGGAGCTGGGAAAGGTTTGTGGCCTTGAAGGGGTCTTCTGTGAGCATGCAGGGTAGGGCAGCATGTGTCCTGTGTGCGTTGGTGACTGGAAATCACACAGGAGCTCCACCACAGCAAATGCCCACTGGTTAAACAACGGTATCCTTCCTACTGATGGAGAACCGGTGGGACTGAACCCTAGGGAGAGAGGCAAGGGGGAACTCTGACTTTTCTGAGATTACTCTGTCAAGAGTAAACTTCTATAAGCAGGATGAGAGATCATGATGGAAATGAAATGTGGTTGTGGAAAGCACAGTGCACAGTTCTTGCTATTCTAAATGTGTGGCCTGGGATTCCTACTTGTGATACTTATTTGAAAAGCAGGTTTCTCTACTTCACTAGGAGTATTTTTAGGACAATAATCATTTGCATTTGTCTTTTTAACCACAAAAAGTAATAAATGTTGATCAAAAAAAGAAAGGAATGAATAAGCAAGCCTGGATGATGAAGGCTGGAGGTTTGGATGGAACCACGGCAGAGAAATTTCCTTCAATAGGGTATGAGCTTCTTTAGTGGAATTGGAGTTGAGTATTAGAAAAAAATTGTATATTATCTGTTCTTTTCTCCATTTTTACAAATAAGCTTGTTCAGATGAATGTATTATTAATATTTAGTTTTTCTTATATTGCATGCATCTAACATTCTCATTTAATACTATTGCTGGCATTACCATGACAACTAAATGGAAGAATTCTAATATACTTGTTATGTTGTTTGATTTACTTTAAAATATTTCATCATGAAGATTGTTCTGTAACTCTGTGTGTGTGTGGGTCTCTGTGTGTTGGCTTTAAGCTACATATTGCAGGCACCTGATTAGCATTTTTAATCAAGAATAAGCTCACACCAGGCACATCAGCAGATGCTGGAGAGAGGTCCCGGGTCGCAGGGAACCCACTCCATCCAGCTCGTGCCCATAGCAGCGATCCACATAGCCATGCGGGCACCTGCAGGACACGCGCCCCCCCCCCCCCCCGCACTCCTCTGGCCTCTTGGCTGTACCACCACCTGGCTCCACACTACAAAGACACAGGGGACACCAGACCACCAGACCGCCATACTGGGTATGTTGGAGGGATCATCACCTCCCATCAGAACCCTGACTATCTTCAGGGGAAGGGCAGCTGGAACCTGCAGTACAGCCTTGCAGAGTTCAACCCTACAGGAGGACAGGAAGCTCAAGTTGGGACTTGCAGCCAGAAATCTGCCTGAATCACATAGGTCTGTGACTGGATTGCTGAGACTCACTGACTTATATCTGCACACTGCTGCCCATGTTGTCTACGGTGACAGCAGAGACATACCCTGAAGGAGGCCCTTCATTTTCATTTTTATTTTTATTTCCAAAATTAGGATTATTCATTTGGTTTTTTATCTCTTATTTTTAATTTTTTTCCTACTCTTTGCAAATTTTTTTCTCTTCTTTTTTCCTTCTTTCTTTTCTCTTTCTGTTCCCTCTCTCTCACACTCACTCTCTTGCTGTCCCACATTGTTCTTCATCTCCCTTTTTGTACCTATTCTGACCCTAATTCAGATTTCTTCTTTTTCTTTTCTTCTATTTTTCCTTCTCTTGCCCTTGTCCTCTGGCCTCACTGCTAACCTTCCCCTATCCTTCTACGTATCCCTCCCTCCCCAACTTCTTCTGACTCCCCATCCCAAAGGGTAAAGTTGCTATATTGAAGAGTTTATTCACTATAAACGTATGTTGGATTGGTCCTCGATTTTGATTTAATTCACACAGTTAAAGGTGATAGATTAATAACTACCACAAATTGTCATTTTTCTAAGATGTACTTGATGCTAGGGTGTTGCTGATTGTATCACTTGGGCTAAGGTTTTGTGATTGATCTAGTCAGTGGTCCTTTCTGGTATAATGAAAATGAGATAGCCTCAGAGTCATTAGAGACTCAAAACCTAAAGACCAGCTATATCTGGAAGACACCTCTGAGAAGAAATCATTCCATAAGGGTGCTAATTACAAGCAACAAAAATACTTACAATAAGCAATTTCAAAGTATCAACCCAGGAATTAAACCAAGGACAATACCAAAAACAAAAATGAGAAGACATTTAAGCAATGCACAAACTCAGACTTCCACCTTACCAAGGGTAAATTCTGGGGGAAACAAGATGGAAAAGTCTGATAATCAACCACCTGGACACCCCGAACTGATAGCACAGGAAGTAACAAAAGAGATGAATGAGGATCTAGAAAAATTCAAAACAGAAATAATCTCCCAGATAACTACAGAGATGGTGAACAGAGTGAAAGACATGATTAGAGGCTCTAGAATAGAAACAGATTAAAAAAAAAATAGATGAGCTCAGAAACATGCTAAAAGCCATGAGTGCCCAGCATAAGGAAGAAATGGAAACCCTGATCACCCAACATAAGGAAGAAATGGAATCCATGAAACAGATTCAAACAGATATTCAGGAGATTAAAAGCTCCATTAAAAGTATCCACAGCAGATTAAGGGAATCTGAAGATAGATTATCAGATATAGAAGACAGAATCACAGTTAAGGACCATGAAAACATAAATTTCTTAAAAATAGTAAAGGGCCACAAGAAATCAATCCAGAACCTGCTAGATGTTGCAAAGAAGAATAACATAAGACTGATAGGAGTCCACGAAAAAACAGGAGAAAGTACAATTGACATAAAAAAACTCTTCACAGGAGTAATAGTGGAAAATGTCCCAGATAGAGGTAGAGAATTGGACATACAGATAAGTGAGGCATATAGTACTCCAACCAGCCACAATCAAAAAAAAATCTACACCTAGACATATAATAGTCAATATCCCAGAAACCCAACAGAAGAACAAAATTCTACAAGCAGTTAGAGAAAAGAAACAAATCACCTACAAAGGAAAGCCCATTAGAATCACAGCAGACTTCTCAACACAAACCCTCAAGTCAAGGAGAGCCTGGAGTGAAGTATTTCAAGCCCTAAAACAAACAAACAAAAAAACAAAATAAAAACAAAATAAATTCCAATCTGGACTGTTGTATCCTGCAAAATTATCTTTCAAAATCGATGGGGAAATTAGATACTTCCACAACAAAGAACACCTGAGAAATTTCATGAATACCAAACCAGCACTACAAGCAATTTTAAACAATATTCTAGAAAAAAAACAATGAAGGTCACAACTCCATGAGGCCCAACAGAGGGAAGCCATCAGGCAAGGTAAAAAACTAAAGGGAAAGGGGAAAAATAAATAAAAGAGCCAACAAAAATAAAACATCATGACAAGGATGAATCAATATCTATCAATTATAACCATCAATGTTAATGATCTCAATTCACCAATCAAAAGAAATAGACTGACAGAATGGATTAAGAAGCAAAATCCAACAATATGCTGTATACAAGAAACACACCTAACTCAAAAAGAAATTCATAGACTGAAAGTAAAAAGATGGAAAACAGTTCTCCACACTACAGGAACCCAGAAAAAAGCAGGGGTAGTAATCTTAATTGCAGACAAAGTAGATTTCAAACCAAAACTAATTAAGGGAGACAAAGGTGGTCACTACATCCTTGTGAAGGGAACAATCCAAGATGAAGAGATGACAATCATAAATATATATACACCAAATATGAATGCCCCCAACTATACAAAATAAATATTAATAGACATGAAAAACCAAATAAGCAGTAACACAATTGTAGTGGGGGACCTCAATACCCCATTATCACAAATAGACAGATCATCTAGACAAAAAATTAACAATGAAATTCTAGATCTGAACCAAGCTATTGAACAAATGGACTTAATAGATGTTTACAGAGTGTTCCACCCCACAAAATCAGAATACACATTCTTTTCAGCTGCACACAGGTCATTCTCCAAAATAGACCACATGCTAGCTCATAGGACATGTCTAAATAAACGTAAAAGAATTGACGTTACCCCCGTATATCATCAGACCATAGTGCAATAAAATTGGAGATCAATAAGAAACTGCAAAACTCCTGCAAACACATGGAAATTGAATAACACCCTCCTGAACAACCAATGGGTGACAGAGGAAATTAAAGACGAAATTAGACAGTTTCTACAAGTAAACGATAATGCCAGTACAACATACAGGAATCTATGGGACACAATGAAAGCAGTTCTACATGGGAAATTCATAGCTGTGAATGTCCATATTAGGAAAACAGAGAGAATCAAATAAATAACCTAATGCAGAACCTCAAGCTCCTCGAAAAAGAAGAGCGTAACAAATCCAAAGCTCATACAAGAGAGGAAATTATAAAGATCAGGGCAGAAATCAATGCAATGGAGACTAAGAGAATGAGACAAAAAAATCAATAAATCAAAGAGTTGATTTTTCAAAATAATAAATAACATCAATAAACCTTTAGCCAATCTTATCAAAAAAAGGAAAGAAAAGGCACAAATCCATGCAATTAAGAATGAAAAAGGTGAAGTCACAACAGATCCAACAGAAATCCAGAGGATCATCAATACCTACTTTGAGAACCTCTGCTCCAATAAAATGGAAAACACAAAGAAATGGGCAGATTCCTAGATATATATGAATAGCCAAAGTTAAATGAAGAAGATATAGAAATTCTAAACACCCCAATTACAATGAGTGAAATTGAAAATGTAATAAAAAATTTATCAGCAAAGAAAAGCCCAGGTCCTAATGGCTTCACTGCTGTATTCTACAAGACATTTAAAGAAGAACTAACTCCATTACTCTTTAAACTCATCAAGGAAATTGAAAGGCAAGCAAGGCTTCCAAATTCATTCCTAGAAGCAAGTGTTATTTTGATTCCAAAACCAGGGAAAGACCCAACCCAAAAAGAAAACTACAGGCCAATCTCCCTAATGAACATAGATGCAAAAATCCTCAACAAGATACTGGCAAACAGAATACAGAGGGTCATCAAGAGGATCATACATCCTGACCAAGTTGGATTTATCCCAGGGATGCAAGGATGGTTCAACATCCATAAAGCAATAAATGTAATACATTATATTAACAGAGTCAAGGACAAAAACCATATGATCATTTCAATAGATGCAGAAAAGGCATTCAATGAAATCTAACACCTAGTCATGATAAAAACCCTAGAGAAAATTGAAATAGAAGGTCTTTATCGCAATCTGATTAAAGCTATCTATGAAAAACCAACAGCCAACATCATACTAAATGGTCAAAAACTGAAAACTTTCATGCTAAAGTCAGGAACAAGACAAGGATGCCCACTATCACCACTCCTGTTCAATATTGTTCTGGAAACATTAGCCACAGCAATTAGAAAAGAGAAAGAAATTAAAGGAATAAAGATAGGAAAGGAAGAAGTTAACCTGTCCTTATTTGGTGATGGTATGATACTTTACATAGAAGACCCAAAAAACTCTGCCAAAAGACTTCTAGGCTTAATTGACAGAGTCAGTCAAGTAGCTGGAAACAAGGTCAACACTCAAAAAACAATAGCCTTCTTGTACACAAATAGCAGACTCACTGAGACAGAAATTAGGGAAACAATTCCTTTCACAGTAGCATCCAAAAAATGAAATATCTAGGAATCAATCTAACTAAGGAAGCAAAAGCCCTCTACAAAGAAAACTCCAGCACTCTGAAAAAAGAGATTCAAGAGGATATAAGAAAATGGGAAGACATCCCTTGCTCCTGGGTAGGAAGAATCAATATAGTGAAAATGGCCATACTTCCAAAACTACTATATAGATTTAATGCAATGCTGATTGAAATTTCAACAATATACATCACAGAACAAGAGAAAACAATCCAAAAATTCATTTGGAACCAAAAGAGACCTATAATAGTAAAAGAAATTCTAGGCAACAGAGACATGGCAGGGGTTATCACAATCCCCAACTTGAAACTGTACTACAAAGCTACTGTGATTAAAAACAGCATGGTACTGGCAAAAGAACAGAACTGAGGATCAGTAGAATAGATTAGAAGCTGCAGAAACAACTCCAGACATACTCAGCCACCTCATCTTTGACAAAGGAGCCAACCACCATCATTGGAGGAAAGATACCCTATTTAATAAATGGAAAAACTGGATTTCAACCTGCCGAAGATTAAAACTAGACCCATACCTATCACCATGCACTAAATTAAGATCAAAGTGGATTAAAGATCTAAATATTAAAACAGAAACACTAAACTGGCTGGAAGATAAGTTCGGCAGAACTCTTGAAGACATTGGGATAGGAAAAGACTTTATGAACAAAACCTCAGCAGCACAGGAACAACTGGGATCTCATCTTATTAAAAAGCCTCTGCACTGCAAAAGAAACCACCAACAGGGCTAAGAGACAACCTACAATGTGGGAAAAATTTTTAGCAGCTGTACCTCAGACAATGGACTACTATCTAGAATATATAAAGAACTGAAAAAAAATCAGACCCCCCAAATTCAAACATCCAATTCAAAAATGGGCATCTGAAATGAACAGACACTTCTCAAAGAAGTAAAAGCAGCAAATAAATACATGAAAAAATGTTCAACATCACTGGTTATTCGAAAGATGCAGATAAAAACAACACTGAGATTCCACCTCACCCCAGAAAGAATGGCTGCTATCAAGCAATCAACCAATAACAAATGCTGGCGGGGCTGTGGGGAGAAAGGCACCCTTCTTCACTCTTGGTGGGAGTGTAGACTGGTGCAACCACTATGGAAATCAGTATGGAGATACCTCAAAGAACTAGGACCAGAGGTCCCATTTGACCCAGCTATTCCCCTGCTGGGTATCTTCCCAAAATAATTTAAAAAATCATACTACACCGATATATGTGCACCCATGTTTATACCGGCACAGTTTGTAATAGCTAAAGCTTGGAAACAGCCCAAGTGCCCATTAACTGGAGACTGGATAAAGAAGATGTGGGGCATTTTTGTAAAATGGAGTACTGCTCAGCTATAAAGAATGAGAAACTAGAGTCATTTATAGCTAAATGGGTGCATATTGAGGGCATATTCTTAAGTGAAATAAATAGGACACACGTGTGTAAATACAGAATAGTTTCTCTAGTACGAGAAACTGAAAGTGTAAATAAGGGTTAAAATGATTAAAATGAATAGTTGATAATTTGAAATAGGATGAAAAGTCCAAAGGGGTAGGAGTGCTGGGAGGGGAAGGGGAAAGGAAAGAAGGGAGAGGAAAAAATATGAGAAAAGAAAAAAAATGGAAATGAAGTCTATGTAAATAGCAAAGGTTGTAGGGAGGAAGGGCGCACAGGTAATGGGGACAAAATAAGAACCAAGATACATCATGTACAGGTACAAGCACCCAATGATGAATGTAAATGTATTGTATTCCTAAAATGTACCAATAAAAGAACTTAAGAATAAAATAAAAGAATAAAATGTCTGCAGGTACTTAGAAGTTTTAAATTTCCAGCCAACTATCTCCAGATCCATCTGTAGTTGAGGTGTAGGTATTTCAGTAGCATAAGTAGACTTAGAAACAATTTTTCAAAGACAAGTTGAGTAGTGTCAACAGATGTGAAATGATAGAATTATATGGATGTATCTTTAGAAATGTACAGGTGAATGAGTACCTGTTGAGGATTCTGCCCAGCAGCCTAACACCTGCCAGTGCTACACACCAGGCCTGGAAGTCCTATTTGGTTATGTGTCCATCTCCTATCAGACAATTTAATGCTTGACTCTGACTAGATGGCTAGCTGATCCTCCCAAGAGAATACTGCTGTACTTGCCACAAGTGAAACTCGTATGAGCAGTGTCTGCCAGGGGACCAAGGGAGGGAGCCAGTAGAAGCATATTGTGTGACTGTCTGTATTTGTGTGCTAATATATGTGTGGGTGTGTTTCAGGATTTGGTCTGAAATTTGTTTTTCTTGTAATATACCACCTGGTAGCAAGTTTGTCAGGAAGGAGACATAGAGCATTCCTGTTAGCTAACCTTAGTCATTAAAACTTACTGTTATTTACCAAAAGAACTCAGTTATGAATGATTGAGTTTATTTAGGTTAGTTGGAAGCACAGAATTTAATGTAATGCACATAACCAATGATTTCTCCTAATAATATTTCAGTTTTCATAGATATAGGTACACATACATATATCAAAACCAAATTTTCCTACGTTATTTCTCTGCTTAATATCCTGACTCTCTTATTTTCTTTTTTTTAAATTCATTTTATTGGTACGTTTTAGATATACAATATAATGACATTCGTCTTTGGAAATTTGCACCTGTAAATAATCTATCTTGGTTCTTATTTTTCCTGCTTCCCCTGCCCTCCCTTCAACCCCTCCATCCCTGCCTATTTACAAAGACTTTGTTTCCATTTTTCCATTTTCTCATATTAATTCCATTCCCTTCTTTCCTTTCCCCTACCCCTCCCACTTCCCCTTCCCATTTGCCTGTTTTCTTCCTATTTCACATTATCTATTACACCTTTTAGTCCTTATTTACACTTTCAGTTTCTCACATGAGAGAAACTATTCGGTATTTATACATGTGTGTCCTATTTATTTCACTTAAGAGTATGGCCTCAATGGGCATCCACTTAGCTATAAATGTCTCTAATTTCTCATTTTTTATGGCTGAGTAGTACTCCATTTCATTAAAAAAACCACACATTTTCTTTATTCAGTCTCCAGTTGATGGGCAATTGGGCTGCTTCCAAGTTTTCGCTATTACGAACTGCGCTGCTATGAACATGGGTGCACATATATCAATGTGGTATGATTCTTTTAATTCTTTGGGGAAGATACCCAGCAGGGGAATAGCTGGGTCAAATGGAACCTCTAGTCCTAGTTCTTTGAGGTATCTCCATACTGATTTCCACAGTGGTTGCACCAGTTGACACTCCCACCAGCAGTGGAGCAGTGTTCCTCTTTTCCCACAGCCCTGCCAGCATTTGTTGTTGGTTAATTTCATGAGAGCAGCCATTCTTTCTGGGGTGAAGTGGAATCTCAGCATTGCTTTCATCTGCCTCTCTCAAATGACCAGTGATGTTGAACACCTTTTCATGTGTTTATTTACTATTTCTACTTCTTTGTCTGAGAAATGTCTGTTCATTTCAGATGCCCATTTTTGGACTGGGTCTTTAAATTTGGGAGGTCTGATATTTTTTAGTTCTTTATAGGTTCTAGATAGTAGATCGTTGTCTGAGGAACAGCAGGTGAAATTTTTTTTCCCACATTGTGGGTTGTCTCTTCACACTGTTGATGGTTTCTCTTGCTGTGCAGAAGCTTTTTAATAAGAAGAGATCCCACTTGTTGATTGTTTGTGCTAGTTCATGGGCAACTGAGGTTTTGTTCATAAAATCTTTTCCTATACCAATGTCTTCAAGAGTTCTACCTAACCTCTGTTCCAGCTGGTTCAGAGTTTCTGTTTTAATATTTAGATCTTTCATCCATTTTGATTTTAGTTTAGTCCACGGTGAGAGATATAGGTCTAATTTTAATCTTTGGCAAGTTGAAACCCAATTTTTCCATCACCATTTATCAAAGAGGCTATCTTTCCTCCAGTGAGGGAGTTTGGCTTCTTTCTGACTCTCTTATTCTCATAGCACAACTGACCCTTAGTTGTGTCAATCCCTGGAATGCCACTGGAGTCCTCATTTGAATTTCTTTGTGTCTTGGTCTTTATCTTATACATCTTTGAATGGCCCTCTGTGCCTCCTCTGATCCTGGAGGAGGTCCTCATCACTAACCGTCTGGTGGTGGAATGTGATAAAATACATACGTTTCACTCTTTGGGATCATAGCTTATGCCTGTAGAAAGAAAAAGAACAAACTGTTGTTTTGAGGGGCAGCTGAGCCCAAGAATAGTTGAGGGCAAACTACAGAACCAGGCAATCTGTGGCCTTTGGTGGCAGAGAGAAAGTGGCAGACTCGCTCTGGTCATGAGCTGCCTTTTTATCACTGGGTGGACAGAAGACTAGGAGGAGTATTGGCCAGCTTCACTGGAAGGAGAGGAGATGATGTCCCAAGAGAACAACTTTACACAACTAGTTTTTTTCAACCTGGTAGCCATGTCTGTCAGTAAAATATGAGACTGAAGCATTACTGTCCTATTTGCCATATCACTTTGGGCCCCAAGCCTGATGGCTCTTTATCCCTGGGCAGCTGTAGTTCCAGGGAAGCTGGATGCAGGAAGAGCTTTTAAGGAACAAATCCCTTGTGGCGGCGGCGGGGTGGGGGGTGGGGCGCTGGCACAGAGGCACAGAAGGAGGGTTTGTGATGTGTAACTCAGACACAGTCACCAAATGGCAGAACCTGGTGACAGGGGATTGTTTTAGTTAAAGCCATTTGGGTTACAAATCTACCCACACTGGGAGCCAATTTAGGTAAAGATATAGATAGGAATTTCAAACTAGATAATAAAAGAGAACCAGATATGGACGGTACAGTAAAAGGTTATTCTTCCCATTTATCCAGGGTCCTATGATCTGCCCAAGAGCTTCACTATTTATTCTTAGATTTTATTTTTGTCCAGATTAGCTTTGCTCTTTCCACACTGGAAATGGCTGATGGGAGCCCCACTCTTGACCCAAGTCATGATCTGAATCATTCACCACCATCCCCCCCTCTAATCTCAATACCTGCTTCCACCACCATCACCACCACCACCATTGATCAAATCACTGACCAGTCATTCTACCACAGAATATCCAGACTTGCTGAAAATCAGAGGGATCTGTTAATACATCTTAAAACTACACATTCTCAAGCTCCCCCAGTGCATATTCTGGAGTGGATCTAGGAAGCCCTATCTTTAATAAACTTCTCCAGGCCAGTCTATAATTGGATAAGCTTGGAAACTGCACTGGAGCAATTCTAAAACTCTATTTAGTTAGCGTTAGATAATTTAGGTGCACATTATAAATAATTGTACCTCATTTCACAAATTTAATTCTTTTCACAATTCTGGTCACAAACCAAATTGGACAAGAACTGAATCAAGTTTCCCCATAAGGTCAACACTGAACCTAACCATTGAATTTGATTCTGTTCTTGCCCAATTCAGTTTGGGACCAGAATAATGGAAAGAATTAAGTTCATGAACTGAGGTACCACTGTACAATCTTATCCTCTGCCCAAAGAGTCTGCTTCAAAAGCCCAGGAGTGGGACCCTGGGAATCTGCATTTGGACAAAGTGATTCTGATAGACAGATCCATGGGCTACACTTTGAGAAACATTATTTTGGAGAAATTCCATTTCATCTCAGATTTTCCACCTAGAGATAGTGAGATCTGGGAAGAACCCATTTTCTATTCTATTTTGAAAGGGGTGGACCAGATAAGGATTTGGGGGTTATGGAGGAGCCCAGGAGTGATAGAACCAAAACCACTGTGCAGGAGAGATAAGGAGCATAGTGATTAAAGGGATGGACCACAGAGCAATGAAGTTATATCTCACATTTAACAAGAGGCACAAAACTAGCTGCATTTAAATCAAGTGGGGATAAAATAACCTTTATATACAAATCCTCTAATAACAGAATGGAAATTGCTCATTACTGTATTAAGTTCTTAACTATGCCCTGAGTGCCTTAGGTATGTTGTTTAATCCATGCAGAAGTTTTAATTTGTATTTAAGAGAAAACTAAAAATGCTTTCAAACACATAGCAAGTAAGTAACAGAGCCTAGTCCCAAATCTAAGTCTTGCCTGAAGTCAAAGTATGCAGTTTTAAGTACTATGGTCTTCTGTAGCTAGGAAGAGGGATTACTTCCAAAGTCAGGAAAAAGAAATCCATAAACACAATGTTATATGGATTAGAGACTGGCTAATAAAAGGGATCTTGAATTTGATCACAAAATTCTTTCCTGGTTAAAAAAAATCCATCCCCATAATTTACCAATTTTGTAAACTTGGATTTTTATGAACTGCATTTTATTAAAATTACACACCTGTGTGATCTAGGAGGGCTCTAGGGTTCCTGAAATGTGTAAAACATTGAAAGTCACACAAGTTATGTAAAAGGAAACCAGCTAAGGATACCAGACTAAATAATTTCCCATTCCCGTGGAAACACAGTCCTTGAATAAATCACACAGCTGCTGGCACTGTGACATCCTCCGCCTTAGTCAGCACCAGCACCTTCTGTCCCGGAGTCTCCACAGTCTACAATCCCACTCTGTGGAGGAGAGGGACAGTGAAGGCTGTGTCCCTGTCCTGGGCCAGGTTCACCTTCAGGCCATGCACTAATGCCTAGTACACTCCATCCAGGCTTGCTGCGTGGGATTGTCCTGATTTGCAAGAAGAGGAGAGATCAGATCTCTATTTTCTGAACTCACTGTGTGTTCAGAACAAATAGCTATAATCAAAATGACTCTCATTGACTTTGCAGAAACCTTGAGGAGGAGCTTACCAGTGCTAAACATACATCTCCAAACCCTCATCTTCGAAGCAGCCCTTTAAGATATAAATGTGTAGGAGGCTGTGAAGGAAAAAGCAAGAGCTATAGAGCAAGCTCTTAAAGGTGGGGCTGGAGAACTGAAAAAGCAGGGATGTCCCTAATCTTCCCCTCCTTTCCCCTCCATCCTTTCATGCAGTTCCTTGTATCATAAACAGTATGGATCCTGGGAAAAGGTCTTTATTTGTACTTTCTGTCTAATCAAGTAACAAACACAGATAAGAAACAAAGATTATGAGATACTGATGTCTACTTGGGATTTTGAAAATGGGTAACAAAAATGACGATATGTAAGTAACCTCCAAACCACGGGTAACCTCAACCTCCCAACTCCCAGGGATCAGCCTGAATAATCAGTTCCAAAACAACTGGACTCTCTGATTCTTGCATTAGTTGCTTTATCAACAAGCTTTTATGGGCTATATATATAAACTCATCATTGACTTGAGCAGGAACCAGAAATGGAAAACCTGGATTGGCCTTCAAGAAGCTCATTGTTTAGAGGAGATCAGACAACTCCAGCTACCTTGAGGATAACTAGAAAGAAGGCCTGTGGAGGATCAGAACAGGAAGGTGGCCTGGCAGTATCAGTGGAAGCTTTATGGAAAAAGGAGGCTTTGAATGTTTTAGGGTTTAGAGAGCCAGAGAAAGATGTACTGAGGGTGTTCCAGGAGAGAAGAGTTAAGGGCTTCTTTCCACTTATCAAAATCTCAGACAAGACCTCAGATCTGGCTCACCCTTTCCATTTTGCACCAGGAGGCCTGCAAAGATGAATGCCTGCAAGTTTCCTTGAGACTCCATAGACAACAACAGTGTTATATGTGTAGTTATGTAAAACTTCAGTAACATTAAATGACATCAATTGCAATTTAAGTATTATGGATTTTTAGAAAAATAACGCCCTATATTCTAAACAGTATAAAGTTAGAAAAACTGTCTACTGAGTTCCTTTCTCCCTTCTCTTTGTTTGGATATAAAATGGAGGAAATAATTAGTTGGACAGATAAGCAAATACTCCTTTCCAGATGTGATTATTTATTTCCTCTATATTATATAAACCAAATAGCTGCATTAGGACAGATGCATAAGATTCCAATATAAGGAAAGACATTACAAACCTGTCATTTGGGGGGAAAATTTTTCAACACTGAAAATATAGCTGAAAAGACTTTTTTTTCACATTTGGTTATGAAAAGGCAGCATTCTATAATTTAGATGAAAGTTGATTGAAAGCCTACTCCAGCTTGCAAATAGAATTTTAACTGGCAATTTGGCTTCTAGGTAGTGTATTATGACTTATAAAATAAATTAATCTTTTTTCTTTCATAAAGAACACAAGGCCACAATTAGTGCCAAGTCTGTTCCCCAAATTGCTTGGCAGTGTTCCCAGATGTTCCAACAGACTTGCAGCACAAGCCTTCCAATCTATTTGTTAGGTGGATCTTTCATTTTCTTCTTCCAGTGTAACAGATTGCAATATGTCCCATCCTTCCTGGTATCACTGGACAATAGCATTAATGTCTCCCTAAATGCCTCATGTTCCTGAACCCAAGGTCTTTCTGAGATTAACTCTGAGTTTTCATGGTTCTATCTTTCACTCTCATGGATTCAGATTCAATTTAAAGGTGTTCTCAAAACTTTCAAGTTTCTCAAAATATTAATAAACATGCCATGAGATAAGGTTCTAGGGTCAAATAAGCATAGGAAATGCTGCAGACCCTCTAAGTCTCTATGTAGGGATTTAAAATGCACATTAGTTGAGAATAAAATTTAAAGAAATCAAGCAGGAAATGTTTATTTCAAAACGGATTTGACTACAGAATTTCCTCCTCCTTTTTCTTTCTAAAAGATCCCTGGAATATAATCGTAATTCTAAGTATAACAATAATGAGAGCTCATATGCATAGTTATTGCTATTTTTTTAGTGATTATCTCAGAAAGTTTTACATATACAATTAATACAGATTAGTATTGCTAGTTTGAATCTTTGTCTGAACCATATAAGAATCTTAAAATGCTGTCATACTAGCCAGGTGTGGTGGTACATACCTATAATCTCAGCACTTGGGCGGCTGAGGCAGGAAGATTGACTCTAAGCCAGCCTGGCTACTTAAGGAGACCCTGTCTCAAAACAACAAAATGAAGCAAAAACAACAACAACAAAAGACTGCTGTCAATCACCACCTACCCTAAATTATGTTATCTTTTCTTGATATTTTATTCTCATAAATTAGACATTAATTTTGTCATAGTCAACATTTATGCTTTCAATTTTCAAGTATTGCAAATCTTCCTTCTTACCTCAGAAGCAAGTACCATTACTTGATAGTAAATCTCTCGGGTTTGTGTTTGAACATTTCTCTATTTTGCTTTATTTTTGAAAAATCAAATTTGCTAAATATAGAATTCTGGATTGAAAATTATTTTTTCAGTACTTTGAAAGTTTATTTTCTATTTTTCTCAATTCCATTTTGGTTGCTGAAGAGTCAGTAATTTGTCATTGCATATGGTTTTTATTTTGGGGGTTTGTTTATTGTTTGGTTTTCTGTTTGGTTGTGTCTATTGTCTTTTCCGTGTTTTTATTGTCCTGAATTTGTTCCTTTGTTCCTTATTTCTTTTCACGTATGGTTTTGGCACTTTGGGGAAATTCTTTAATTTGTGAACTGGCATTCTTAGTGGTCTAGGCTCTTCTAGAAAGCATTTAGTTATATCTTTTAATATTGGATCACCTATATTCTTGCTATTTCTCCTTAGAACTAAGATTATATGTATGTTGGGCTCACCCATTCTGCCCTCTATGTTTCTTGATCTTTTTTTCATATTTTTCTTGTCTGTGTCCCACATTGTATATGACTTCCTCAACTTTAGTTTCCAAGTCATTAATTGTTTCTTTAACTATGTTTTTTATAAAATGATAAGCCAATCCATTTAGATTCTGCCTCAATTATATATAACTTCCATTTTTGGGCATTCTTTCCAGGACTCCTTTCACAGATTTGTTCCTTTAGACACATTGATTAAATTAATTTATATATTTAAATATTATGTTGTTTACTTCATATTTGATAATTTGAATTACCCAAATCAGTAGATCTAACTCTGTGGTTTGCTCTTTCATGGCTGTGAGCTTCCCCTAAGGGTATGTGAGTATATGCAGGGTGAAACTTTAATGTGGGAATTCTTTAAGGTTAGATTGGAAAGGCTGCTACAGCAAAGATTTGCATTTGTTTCTACTGGATGGGAACGCTTGCTCTGGTAGACAATGCTATAGAGTTATAGTGAAGACCATGTGGTACAGAAATAGAAAAATAGAACTCTTGAACAGATGTTCACATATATGAAAGCAAATGCATGGTAGAGGTAGCACTGTAGACATTGGTGGTCTATTCAATAAATAATGCATCAAGAAGATCAAACGCCCTGACCAAGTGGGATTCAATCCAGGGATCCAGGGATGGTTCAACATATGCAAATCAATCAATGTAATGCACTATATCAATAGAGCCAAGGACAAAAACCATATGATTATCTCAATAGATGCAGAAAAAGCATTCGACAAAATCCAACATGCATTTATGATAAAAACCTTAAAAAAAATTGGAATAGATGGTCTCTACCTCAAACTGATAGAACCCATCTATGAAAAACCGACAGCCAATATCATACTCAATGGTCAAACACTGAAATCCTTCACACTAAAATCAGGAACAAGACAAGGATGTCCACTATCACCTCTCCTGTTCAATATAGTTCTGGAAACATTAGCCACAGCAATTAGACAAGAGAAAGAAATAAAAGGAATAAAGGTAGGAAATGAAGAAGTCAAATTATCATTATTTGCAGATGACATGATACTCTATATAGAAGACCCCAAGAACTCCACCAAAAGTCTTCTAGACTTAATAACCAAATTCAGTCAAGTAGCTGGTTACAAGGTCAACACACAAAAATCAAGAGGTTTCCTCTACACCAATGACAGACTCACTGAGAGAGAAATAGAGCAAATAATTCCTTTCACAATAGCATCCAAACAACTGAAATACCTAGGAATCAACCTAACAAAAGAAATCAAAGACCTCTTCTCTGAAAACTTTGGCACTCTGAAAAGAGAGATTGAAGATGATATCAGAAAATGGACAGACATCCCCTGCTCCTGGGTAGGAAGGATTAATATAGTGAAAATGGCCATACTTATAGATTTAATGCAATTCCAATTGAGATCCCAGCAGCATACTTCATGGACCTTGAGAAAACGATCCAAAAATTCATTTGGAACAAGAAGAGACCCAGAATAGCAAAAGCAATTCTAGGTAACAGAGACATGGCAGGGGGTATCACAATCCCCAACTTGCAACTCTACTACAAAGCTACTGTGATAAAAACACCATGGTACGGGCAAAGAAACAGACCTGAGGACCAGTGGAACAGATTAGAAGATGCAGAAACAACACCAGACACACTCAGCCATCTCATCTTCGATAAGGGAGCCAAACACCCTCACTGGAGGAAAGATAGCCTCTTTAATAAATGGTGCTGGAAAAATTGGGCTTCAACTTGCCAAAGATGAAAACTAGACCTATATCTCTCACCATGTATTAAACTAAAATCAAAATGGATCAAAGATCTAAATATTAAAATAGAAACTCTGAACCAGCTGGAACAGAGGTTAGGTAGAACTCTTGAAGACATCGGTGTAGGAAAAGATCTTATGAACAAAACCTCAGTTGCCCGTGAACTAGCACAAACAATCAACAAGTGAGTTCTCTTCTTACTAAAAAGCTTCTGCACAGCAAGAGAAACCACCAGCAGTGTGAAGAGACAACCCACAATGTGGGAAAAAATCTTCCTCAGACAAAGGTCTACTACCTCGAATCTATAAAGAACTTAAAAAGATCAGACCTCCCAAATTTAAAGACCCAATCCGAAAATGGGCATCTGAAATGAACAGACATTTCTCAGACAAAGAAGTAGAAATAGCAAATAAATACATGAAAAAATGTTCAACATCACTGGTCATTCAAGAGATGCAAATGAAACCAACACTGAGATTCCACCTCACTCCAGAAAGAAAGGCTGCTATCATGAAATCAACCAATAACAGATACTGGCAGGGCTGTGGGGAAAGAGGAACCCTGATCCACTGCTGGTGGGAGTGTAGACTGGTGCAACCACTGTGGAAATCAGGATGGAGATACCTCAAAGAACTAGGACTGGAAGTCCCATTTGACCCCGCTATTCCACTGCTGGGGATCTTCCCCAAAGAATTGAAAGAATCATACCACAGTGATATATGTGCACCCATGTTCATAGCAGCACAGTTTGTGATAGCTAAAACTTGGAAACAGCCCAAATGCCCATCAACTGGAGACTGGATCAAGAAAATGTGGTTTTTTAATAAAATGGAGTACTACTCAGCCATAAAAACTGAGAAATTAGAGACATTTATAGCTAAGTGGATGCACATTGAGGCAATACTCTTAAGTGAAATAAGTAGGACACACATGTATAAATACCTAATAGTTTCTCTGGTGTGAGAAACTGAAAGTGTAAATAAGGACTAAAATATATAATAGGTAATGTGAAATAGGAAGAAAAGGGGCAAAGGGAAAGGAAGTGGGAGGGCTAGGGGAAAGGATAGAAGGGAATGGGATTAATATGAGAAAATGGAAAAATAGGAACAAAAGCTTTGTAAATAGGGAGGAATAAATAAGGGTGGAAGGGAGGGCTGGGCAAAGGTGAAAAATAAGAACCAAGAGAGACTATGTAAAGGTGCAAATTTCCAATGATGAATGTCATTATATTGTATACCTAAAATGTACCAATGATTAGAATGAATAATCGATAATGCAAAATAGGAAGAAAAGGTCCAAAGTGGTAGGGGTAGTGGGAGGCACAGGGGAAAGGAAAGAAGGGAAAGGAAAAATGATGAGAAATGGAAAAAATGGAAATAAAGTCTTTGTAAATAGGGAAGGGTGGAGGGGGTGAAGGGAGGGCTAGGAATGGGGAAAAAATAAGAACCAAGATGCATTATGTAAAGGTACAATTCCCAATGAGAAATGTAATTGTGTTGTATACCTACAATGTACCAATAAAAGAATTTAATAAAGTAAAAAAAAAAAGAACTCTTGAAGAGATTGGTGTAAGAAAAGATTTTATGAACAAAACCTCAGTTGGCCATGAACTAGCACAATCAACAAGTGGGATCTCTTCTTATTAAAAAGCTTCTGCACAGCAAGAGAAACCACCAACAGTGTGAAGTGACAACCCACAATGTGGGAAAAAGTTTTCACCTGCTGTTCCTCAGACAAAGGTCTACTGTGTAGAACCTATAAAGAACTTAAAAAAATCAGACCTCCCAAATTTAAAGACCCATCCAAAAATGGGCATCTGAAATGAACAGAGATTTCTCAGACAAAGAAGTAGAAATAGCAAATCAACATATGAAAGAATGTTTAACATCACTGGTCCTTCCAGAGATGCAAATGGAACCAACACTGAGATTCCACCTCACCACAGAAAGAATGGCTGCTCTCATGAAATTAACCAACAACAAATGCTGTCGGGGCTGTGGGGAAAGAGGAATCCTGCTCCACTGCTTGTGGGAGTGTAGACTGGTGCAACCACTGTGGAAATCAGAATGGAGATACCTCAAAGAACTAGGACTGGAAGTCTCATTTGACCCTGCTATTCCAGTACTGGGGATCTTCCCCAAAGAATTAAAAGAATCATACCACAGTGATATATGTGCACCCATGTTCATAGCAGCACAGTTTGGAACAGCTAAAACTTGGAAGCAGCCCAATTGCCCATCAAATGGAGACTGGATCAAGAAAATGTGGGATTTAAAAAAAATAAAATGGAGTACTGGTCAGCCATAAAAAATGAGTAATTAGAGACATTTATAGCTAAATGGATGCACATTGAGGCCATACTCTTAAGTGAAATAAATAGGGCACACGTGTAAGTACCAAATAGTTTCTCTAGTGTGAGAAACTGAAAGTGTAAATAAGGACTAAAAGGTATAATAGATAATGTGAAATAGGAAGAAAAGGGGCAAAGGGAAAGGGGAAGTGGGAGCGGCGGGGGAGAGGAAAGAAGGGAATGGAATTAATATGAGAAAATGGAAAAATGGAAACAAAGTCTTTCTAAATAGGGAGGGATGGAGGGGTTGAAGGGAGGGCAGGGGAAGGGGGAAAAATAAGAACCAAGAGAGACTATGTAAAGGTGCACATTTCCAATGATGAATGTCATTATATTGTATACCTAAAATGTACCGATAAAATTAATTTTTTAAAAAAGAAATTACAACCACTAAATTATCATATTTCCTTATTTTTGGTCTCTCCCTACTAACTCTAATCCACGTGAATTCAAGAACTCTGTTAATTTTGTCACTAAAATGTCCCCAGAACCTCATACGCTGCCTGATAATATTGAATAAATGAATGAATGAAGTTAAATCATACTGTTACCTCACAGGGCCACTTGTAATAAGACTTTCCTTGCAGAAATAAAGGCATCTCTATTTGGGAAGTTTAGAACTCAGATATTGTAAGAGTGAATATATCCATGAAATTATTCTTCATGGGGTCCCTGAACCTGCCTTCATATTGATTTATCCTGACAATCATTCCAACAAGGATTCACTTTATAATTAAAATTATAATAAAAGAAGTAATAACATTGATTTGCTTTGGGGAAGGTTCTTTTAGGCATTAAATCAATCTTTGTGGCCATATAACTGTTTATTGGCCTGATAAGAAACCTTGTGCCACCTTTCATGAGATCTCTCTCTCTCTCTTTCTCTCTCTCTCTCTCTCTCTCTCTCTCTCAAACCCTTAGGAAAACCTAAAGAAGTGGCCACAATTATTCCCTTGGACTAGACTTAAGATCTATCATCCTGTAAAACACCCACTGTGCATACCCACTTCTAATATTAGTATATAGCCATGAGTCTAACTGCTGTAGAGGTAAACTATGTCCCGGACCTCATGCCAGATGAGCAGACAATGAAGTGAAGGAATTTGCTGAAGACGCCAAAAGTCTGGTTTGCTTACAGACTGTGTTGTTTAACCTTCACCCAGTCAGCAACTGCCAGTAACTCTGTTGTCGCTATTCTCATTCCATAGGAGTGTGCAAGGTCAAGCTTGCATTCACTAGCACTTGATTTATATTACCCTTGTCCTCTTTTGACACTAATGAGAGTGTACTTGATTAGGATAAACAAAACAGGAGATTTCTGTGAGTTCCTGTTTCCAAGGAAAAGGGGACACTATTGACACCACACCCATATCCCCTCCACTTACCCTGGAAGTCACCTGCCAGTGGCTCCCACTCACCATGATGGCTTCCTGTGACTTTTTGCTGAGGGCATTGCCTATCTGCAAAACTAACTTTGCCCTTGCTCCTGTATGCCCAACAGCCAGTGCTCAAAGAGCAGCCCTTTACCAGTGAGGGATGGGAGCTGATGAACAAATAATTTAGCTTTCTGTTCCTTTAGAGGGACACTTAGCTTGCATCTATTTTCTTAGAACAGCCTCAGAAGTATTAAGTCCCACTTACTCTTGAAAGTAACCTATTCATTAACTCACAATGTATTGGTTTTTCCTGCCTTTTATGCTTTATTTTCCTAATGTTCCAATATCTTTCCTGGAAGTGCCTCTCTCAAATAAACTACTTGTACTGAAATTCTTTTCTCAGATTTTGGGGAACCTAAGCTGACAGGGGAGTATGTTGCTACTTGAAGTGGCCTGGGTCTAGGCTTCTCATACAGAGAGCAGGTACTTGGAGCTACAGAATGTCTAAACTAGAAGTCTCTGTTGTTACCTAGAAATTGCCTCTGAGCTGCATGAAGTGATATGTCAGATAATGTCTTTTATTACTTGGATAACAAATAAAATCACTTACTGGTTAGTAAGTGCCAAGGAACTAATACTTCTTCAATATCTTATTGATAGCAAAATTTATGGATAGGAATAGAGTAATGCACACTATTGTTTGGATTATAATAATATTGGTTGTCATAGGGTACTTTTAAGAAATAATGATCATTTATGCATTTAATTTATTGAATTTTATAAATATATTCAAGGAGTTCTGTAATCAAGGGAACTCAAATACCAAAATGAACAAAAATTCCAGAAATCTAACTGAGAGTCACGTTGAGTCTTTATGATAACAAACACTCAGCTATACTGTACATACACTGAAACTGCCCAGAGCTGTTCAAAGGAAGTGGGAAGTTGTAAGCCTACGAAGAGGTGGGAGTATTGAAACTGATTAGCCATGGTGGAGAATCTTTGGAGATCACCTGGAGCATTTGTGGAGATTCCTTTAAACATCACACCTTACAAGGAGTAATAAACTATCCTTGGAGACTTTAGCCACCACATAGAAAAGCTTAGAGGTCATCCTCAAGAAGTCACTTTGATCTGAGAGTGACTCAACTGTCTACCATTACTAAGTCCAACCATTTTTTAAAGAATATATCAAAATCTAGACGCTCAATAATGTAAAGTTTACAATGTCTAGAATCAATATGTTTTTCTTTTACTAGATATGACAGGAAAATAAATATGTGGCCAAAAGAAAAGACAGTCAATAGAAACAGACCCAGAAACTAAAGAGATTGTGGAAGTAAAAGGACCATAGAACAGCTATTAGTATAACGTTCAAGTACAGAAAGACATTAACACACTTTAATGGGAGGGAGAAATGGAAGACATTGAAAAAAAATCAAATAGAACTTTTGAAATGAAAAAATTTAATATTTAAAATAAAAATTCAATGGATATGACTAATGGACTAGATGTTGCAGGAAAAAAATGCTAATAACTTTAAATATATAGCAACAGAATCTCTCCAAAATGAACCATAGAGAGAAGAGTCACATTTTAAAAAGGAATAAAGCCTCACTGGCCCATGTGATGATATCAAGAGGTTCACAATACACACAGTTGGAATTTCAGAAAAAGAAGAGAGGGAGAAGGGGAAAACAAATATACTGAAGTGTGGAAGAATGAAATATTTCCAAATTGGATGAAAATTATAAATCCTCAGATTTGAAAAGCTCAATGAATCTTAAAGAAGGTATCACAAACAAGGGAAAGCACACAAAGTGACATAGGCACATATTATCAAAGTGTTCCAAAGTAATGGCAAAGTAAAATATCTTGACTGCCATGAGCTCAAGACATGTAGAGGAAGACCCATCAGAATTAATGCATTCTTCTAGTCAAAAACTATGTAAACCAAATTACAGTGGATGATCATCTTCAAAATACCGAAAGGGAAAAACTATCAACTTAGAATTCTATATGAAATTAAAACATCCTTCAGAAATATGATAAAATACTTTTTTCAGACAAATGAAAACCAGGATAGGTGGTGTGGGGCCTGCGTCCAGAGATTTGCTGCTATGTCAATCGAAATCGAGTCTTCAGATGTGATCCGTCTTATTATGCAGTACCTGAAGGAGAACAGTTTACATCGGACATTGGCTACCTTACAGGAAGAAACTACTGTGTCTCTGAATACTGTGGATAGTATTGAAAGTTTTGTGGCTGACATTAATAGTGGCCATTGGGATACTGTTTTACAGGCTATACAATCACTGAAATTGCCAGACAAAATCCTTATTGATTTCTATGAACAGGTTGTTTTGGAGTTGATCGAGCTCCGTGAATTGGGTGCTGCCAGGTCACTTCTGAGACAGACCCACCCCATGATCCTGTTAAAACAAACACAACCAGAGCGGTATATTCATCTGGAGAACCTCCTGGCGAGGTCTTATTTTGATCCTCGTGAGGCATACCCAGATGGAAGTAGCAAAGAGAAAGGAAGAGCAGCAATTGCCCAGGCCTTAGCTGGGGAAGTCAGTGTAGTGCCTCCATCTCGTCTCATGGCATTGCTGGGACAGGCACTGAAGTGGCAACAGCATCAGGGGTTGCTTCCTCCTGGTATGACCATAGATTTGTTTCGAGGCAAAGTTGCTGTCAAAGATGTGGAAGAAGAAAAGTTTCCTACACAGCTGAGCAGGCATATTAAATTTGGTCAGAAATCCCATGTGGAGTGTGCACGATTTTCTCCAGATGGTCAATATCTGGTCACTGGGTCTGTTGATGGATTCATTGAAGTATGGAACTTTACTACTGGAAAAATCAGGAAGGATCTTAAGTACCAGGCCCAGGACAACTTCATGATGATGGATGATGCTGTTCTCTGCATGTGTTTCAGCAGAGATACAGAAATGTTAGCAACTGGTGCCCAAGATGGAAAAATCAAGTTCTGGAAAATTCAGAGTGGACAGTGTTTAAGGAGATTTGAAAGGGCACACAGTAAAGGTGTCACCTGTCTGAGCTTTTCTAAGGACAGCAGTCAGATCCTTAGTGCTTCCTTTGACCAGATAATTAGAATTCATGGTTTAAAATCTGGGAAAACCCTGAAGGAATTTCGTGGTCATTCCTCCTTTCTTAATGAAGCAACATTTACGCAAGATGAACATTATATTATTAGTGCATCCTCTGATGGCACTGTAAAGATCTGGAATATGAAGACTACAGAATGTTCAAATACCTTTAAATCCCTGGGCAGCACTGCAGGTACCGACATTATTGTCAACAGTGTGATTTTGCTTCCTAAAAACCCAGAGCACTTTGTGGTGTGCAACAGATCGAACACAGTGGTCATCATGAACATGCAGGGGCAGATTGTCAGAAGCTTTAGATCTGGTAAAAGAGAAGGTGGTGACTTTGTGTGCTGTGCCCTGTCTCCCCGTGGTGGATGGATCTACTGTGTGGGAGAGGACTTTGTGCTCTACTGTTTCAGCACAGTCACTGGCAAGCTAGAGAGAACTTTGACAGTTCACGAAAAGGATGTGATTGGTATTGCACATCATCCTCATCAGAACCTCATTGCTACCTACAGTGAAGATGGACTCTTAAAGCTCTGGAAACCCTAATTCAACTTTTCTTTTAGAAAAAGAAAAAGCTGAAAGCATGTACTTAAATGAAGACATACTCATATGTATGTTGCTGGGGTTTTTTAAGCCAACTTTTCTAAGCAAAAATATTGTCTGATTAGCCATAAGAATAATTTTGTGAAACTTCATGTTTAGCAGTTACCTTTCTTAAGATAATTTTTTGGGCCAGGGATTTAGCTCAGTGGTTCTGCTGCTTGCCTCACAAGTGCAAGGACCAGAGTTTGATCTCCGGTACAAAAAACAAACAAAAAAACCACCTTTTTTAATGTATTTGTTTTCTTTTGCTTTTCCAATGCCAAGAATAGCACCCAGGGCCTCACACACATTAGGCAAATGCCCTTTGAGCTATAGCTCCAGCCCATAGTCTGTCTGCTTCTAACAGGACCAGTCACTTAAATGTTTTCATCATTCTTTCCTGGAGAGTGAAGTACTGGTATTTTTTTTAAAAATTCCTTTTGATTATTTGAGATGGTTAAAATTTGCCTGTCATAAAACTTGTAAATAAGTACCCAGAATTCAGTAGCTATGTCCCCCCCACCCATTTTTCAAGATGTTAATAAACTTTACACCTTTCTGGAGATTGAAAAAAAAAAAAAAAAAGAAAACCAGGATAATTAATGTACAAGATACTGAGGGTACAAGAAATATACAAAGAAGTTCTTCAGGTAGGAGATAATGAGTCAAGATGGAAATGTGTTTTTACTTAGAGAAATTAAGAGCACCAGAAATAATAAATATGTAGATGCAAACAAAAAATTATTTCCTTAGTTTTAGATTTCTTTAAAGGATAGCTCACAAGTAAGGGCCCACACATATTAAAAGGAATATGATATAAGGGATGACATATGACAAAAGTAAAAATAGATAAATCATGTGTCATCAAAAATAAATCTTTTTTCTTTAAAGAACATCATGAATAATATGAAAAAACAACCTATAGCATAGGAAATATACTTGCAAATCATATACCTAATAAGACCTTTACTCAAAATATATAAAGAACTCCATAATAAAAAATTAATTTAAAAAAGACAACCCAATTTAAAAACAGGCAAATGATCTGAACAGATATTTTTCAAAAAAATACATACAAATGGCCAATAAGCACGTGAAAGAATGCTGGACATCATTAGCCATCATGGAAATTCAAATCAAAACTGCAGTGAGGTATCACTTTATATGCACAAGAATGGCTGGAATCAAAAAAGCAGGCAATAAACTGGGAATGGTGACACAATGCTGGGTATGGGTATGGTGTGCATGGCTGTAATCCTGATATTCTGGGAGGCTAAGGCAGGAGGAGCCAACAAATAAAAGAAATGTGAAAATTTTGTTCAGTTTCTTATATGTAATCTTTTAACCTCTTTTCTTTGACACTAAGCATCCTAATTCTCAAAGACATAGATTCTCAGGGGAAAATATCATACAGTTAGAACATCCCACAATTATTCATTTGCTTTATCTTCTATGACATATGTAACAGTCACACAAAGCAATGCTGATACTATCACCAATTATAAGTTAAAAAAATGAATATTTTGCAAATATAATATTTTTCTGATACTTTATGCATATTCATGCAATTTTTCATAGCTATCAAGGTTCACACATACCCTGGAATCAATATATGAATCTTAATATAAGAATGACTCTTGTTCAATTTAGTTCTCTCATGATCTCTCATCATCAAAAATCAGATGTGGCTAAGAAACACTTTCTCCTTATAGCCCCATTTTAAAAAGTTCTTTTTTATTATTAAATATTATTTATTTTTTCTTAAATTAATTTTATTGCTACATTTCAGGTATACAAAATAATGACATTCATCATTGGAAATTTGCACCTTTACATAATCTCTCTTGGTTCTTTTTTAAAAATTAATTTAATTTTATTGGTACATTTTAGGTATACAATATAATGACATTCATCATTGGAAATTTGCACCTTTAGATAATCTCTCTTGGTTATTATTTTTTCCCCATTCCCCTGCCCTCCCTTCAACTCCTCCATCCCTCCCTACTTACAAAGATTTTCTTTCCATTTTTTCATTTTCTCATATTAATTCCATTCTCTTCTTTACTTTCCCCTACCCCTTCCACTTCCCCTTAACCTTTGCCCCTTTTCTTTCTATTTCACATTATATATTGTACCTTTTACCCCTTGTTTTCATCTTCGGTTTCTCATACTAGAGAACCATTCAGTATTTACACGTTTGTCCTATTCATTTCACTTAAAGAGTATCGCCTCAATGTGCATTTAGCTATAAATGTCTCTAATTTCTCATTTTTTATGGCTGAGTACTACTCCATTTTATTTTTTTTTAAACCCACATTTTCTTTATCCAGTCTCCATTTGATGGGCAATTGGGCTGCTTCTAACTTTTAGTTATTCCAAACTGTGCTGCTATGAACATGGGTGCACATATATCACTGTGGTATGATTCTTTTAATTCTTTGGGGAAGATACCCAGCAGGGCAATAGCTGGGTCAAATGGGACTCCAGTCCTAGTTCTTTGAAGTATTTGATTTCCACAGTGGTTGCACCAGTCTACACTCCCACCAGCAGTGGAGCAGGGTTCCTCTTTCCCCACAGCCCTGCCAGCATTTGTTATTGGCTGATTTCATGATAGCAGCCATTCTTTCTGGAGTGAAGTGGAATCTCAGCATTGTTTTCATTTGCATCTCTCGAATGACCAGTGATGTTGAACATTTTTTCATATGTTTATTTGCTATTTCTACTTCTTTGTCTGAGAAATGTCTGTTCATTTCAGAAGCCCTTGTTTGGATTGGGTCTTTAAATTTGGGAGGTCTGATTTTTTAAGTTCTTTATAGGTTCTACACAGTAGACCTTTGTCTGAGGAACAACAGGTGAAAATTTTTCCCACATTGTGGGTTGTCACTTCACACTGTTGGTGGTTTCTCTTGCTGTGCAGAAGCTTTTTAATAAGAAGAGATCCCACTTGTTGATTGTTTGTGCTAGTTCATGGGCAACTGAGGTTTTGTTCATAAAATCTTTTCTGACACCAATGTCTTCAAGGGTTCTACCTAACCTCTGTTCCAGCTGGTTCAGCGTTCCTGTTTAATATTTAGATCTTTAATCCATTTTGATTTTAGTTTCATGCATGGTGAGAGATATAGTTCTAGTTTTAATCTTTGGCAAGTTGAAACCCAATTTTTCCATCACCATTTATTAAAGAGGCTATCATTCCTTCAATGAGGGTGTTCGACTCCTTTGTGAAAGATGAGGTGGCTGAGTGTGTCTGGAGTTGTTTCTGCATCTTCTAATCTGTTCCATGGGGTTCTCAGGTCTGTTTCTTTGTCAGTACCATGCTGTTTTTATCACAGTAGCTTTGTAGTATAGATTGAAGTTGGAGGTTGTGATATCTCTCTGCCATGTGTCTGTTCCCTAGGATTGCTTTTGCTATTGTAGGTCTCTTCTTGTTCCAAATGAATTGTTGGATTATTTTCTCAAGGTCTGTGAAGTGTGCTGCTGGGATTTCAATTGGGATTGCATTGAATCTATATATCAGTTTTGGAAGTGTGCCCATTTTCACTATGTTGATTCTTCCTACCCAGGAGCAAGGGATGTCTTTCCATTTTTCCATATTGTCTTCAATCTCTCTTTTCAGAATGCTATAGTTTTCAGAGAAGAGGTCTTTGATTTCTTTTGTTAGGTTGATTCCTAGATATTACAGTTTTTTGGATGCTATTGTGAAGGTAATTCTTTGCCCTATTTCTGTCTCAGTGAGTCTGTTGTTCATGTAGAGGAAAGCTATTGAGTTTTGTGTGTTGGCCTTGTATCCAGCTACTTTACTGAATTTGGTTATTAAGTCTGGAAGACTTTTGGTGGAGATCTTGGTGTCTTCTATATAGAGTATCATGTCATCTGCAAATAATGACAGTCTGACTTCTTCATTTCCTATCTTTATTCCTTTTATTTCTTTCTCTTGTCTAACTGCTGTGGCTAATGTTTCCAAGACTACGTTGAACAGTAGTGGTGATAGTGGACATCCTTGTCTTGTTCCTGATTTTAGTGTGAAGGATTTCAGTGTTTGACCATTTAGTATGATATTGGCTGTTGGTTTTTCATAGATGGCTTTTATCAGATTGAGGTAGAGAATGTCTATTCCAATTTTTTGTAGGGTTTTTATCATAAATGCATGTTGGATTTTGTCAAATGCTTTTTCTGCATCTATTGAGATGATCATGCGGTTTTTGTCCTTGGCTCTATTGATATACTGTATAACATTCATTGATTTGCATATGTTGAACCATCCCTGGATCCCTGGGATGAATCCCACTTGGTCAGGGTGTAAGATCTTCTTGATGATCTTCTGCATTCTATTTGCCAGTATCTTATTAAGGAATTTTGCACCTATGTTCATTAGTGAGATTGGCCTATAGTTCTCTTTTTCAGTTGGGTCTTTCTCTGCTTTGGGGATCAAGGTGATGATGCTTGCTTCCAGGAATGAATTCAGGAGTATTGCTTGCCTTTGAATTTCACTGAAGAGTTTAAACAGTAGTGTCAGTAGTTCCTCTCTAAATGTCTTGTAGAATTCAGCAGTGAAGTCATCAGGACTCAGGCTTTTTGTAGTTGGTAAGTTTTTAAACATATTTTCAATTTCATTGATATTGGATTGTTTAGAATTTTTAGGTCATCTTTGTTCAATTTTGGTAATTCATATGTGTCTAGGAATCTGTCCATTTCTTCTGTGTTTTCCACCTTAGTGGAATTTGGTTCTCAAAGTAGATATTGATGATCCTGTTGATTTCTGCTGAGTGCATTGTAATTTCAACCTTTTCATTCACAGTTGCATGGATTTGGGCCTTTTCTTTCCTTTTTCTGATAAGGTTAGCTAAGGGTTTGTCAATTTTGTTGATTCTTTCGAAGAACCAACTCTTAGCTTCATTGATAGTTTTGTATCATTCTCTTAAGTCTCCATTGCATTGATTTCTGCTCTGATCTTTATAATTTCCTCCCTTGTATGAGCTTTGGGTTTCTCCTGCTCTTATTTTTCTAGAAGCTTGAGGTTCAGCATCAGGTTGTTTAATTGGGTTTGCTCTGTTTTTCTAATATGAATATTCACTGTTGTGAATTTCCCTCACAAGACTGCTTTCATTGTGTCCCATAGATTTGATATCTTGTATTGTCATTGTCATTTAATTGTAGGAAATGTCTGATTTCTTCTTTAATTTCCTCTGTGACCCATTGGTTATTCAGAAGTGTGTTGTTCAATTTCCATGTGTTTATGAAATTCTTGCAGTTTCTTTTGCTATTGAACTCCAATTTCATCACACTATGGTCTGATAATATACAGGGGATAACTTCAATTCCTTTGCACTTACTTAAACATGTTCTATGAGCGAGTATGTGGTCTATTTTGGAGAACAACCCATGTGCAGCTGAAAAGAATGTGTATTCTGATTTTGTGGTGTGGAACACTCTGTAAACATCTGTTAAGTTCATTTGTTCAAGAGTTTGATTGTGTTCTAGTACTTTGTTGCTTACTTTTTGTCTATTTGATCTATCTGTTAGTGGCAGTGGGGAATTGAGGTCCCCCACTACTATTGTATTAGTGTTTATTTGATTTTTCATGTCCATTAGTATTTGTTTTATATAGTTGGGTGCACTAGTCTTTGGTGCATATATATTTATGATTGTCATCTCTTTCTCTTGGATTGTTCCCTTTACAAGGATATAGTGTCCTTCTTTGTCTCTCTTCATCAGTGTTGGTTTGAAACCCACTTGATCTGCAAAGAGGATAGCTACCCCTGCTTTTTTTTGGGTTCCTGTCGCATCGAGTATTGTTTTCCACCCTTTAACTTTCAGTCTATGAGTTTCTTTTTGAATTAAGTGTGTTTTTGTATGCAGCATATTGTTGGATCTTCCTTCTTGACCCATTCTGCCAATCTATTTCTTTTGATTTGTGAATTATGACCATTAACATTGATGGTTATAACTGATATGTATTGACTTATCATTGTCATGACTTTTTCTTTTTGTTGGATTCTCCCCCTTTGCTTTTAATTTCTTGTTGTGCCCGGTGGTTTCATTTTGCGGGGCTTCCTGGGGTTGTGATCCTCATTGTCTTTTCCTAGGATATTGCCTAAAAGTTTTTGGAGTGCTGGTTTGGTATTCATGAAGTTCCTAAGGTGCTCTTTGTCATGGAAATATCTTATTTCTCCATCAATTTTGAAAGATAATATTTCAAGGTACATCAATCTGGGTTGGAGACTGTTTTCCTTTAGGGCTTGAAATATATCACTCCAAACCCTTCTTGCCTCGATGGTTTGTATTGAGAAGTCTACTGTGATTCTGATGGTCTTTCCTTTGTACTTGATTTGTTTCTTTTTTCTAACTGCTTGTAGAATTTTGTTCTTCTCTTGGGTTTCTGGAATCTTTACTATTATATGCCTATTTGTAGATTTTCTTTTGATCAAGGCTAGTTGGAGTCCTATATGCCTTACTTATCTGTATGTCAACTTCTTTTCCCCTGCTTGGGAAGTTTTCTGCTATCATTTCTGTGAATAGTTTTTTTTATGTCATCTGCACTCTCTCCTGTTCGTTCATTGATGCCAGTCAGTCTTATGTTATTCTTCTTTACATCATCTAGCAGCTGCTGGATTGATTTCTCATGGTCCCTTACAATTTTTAAGAAATTTTTCTTTTCCTGGTCACTAATTGCAATCTTATCTTCTATGTCTGAAATTCTGTCCTCACATTGTCTCATTCTGCTGCATAAACTTTCAATGGAGTTTTTGATCTCCTGGAAATCTGTTTGCATCTGTTTTATGGATTCCATTTGTTTCCTATGTTGGGATTCCATCATTTTCCTCAGCTCCTTTTTTTTTTAAACCTGTGTCCTCTCTAGATTTCTTAATCATGTCTTGCACTATGGGTACAGTCTCTGCTATTATCTGAGAAATTATTACTGATTTCATTTTTTCCAGATCCTGTTTTGTTTCCAGTTCAGGGAGTCCAGGTGGTTGAGTATTAGAGTGTCCCATCTTTTTCCCTTTGGGGTTGCTGTAGGTGATCTGGAAGTATGGTTTTGAGGCTTGATTACATGTCATCTCCTTTTGACAGTGGTGGTGGTGGGGAGTGATGATGTGTGCTATTGGCAGCCTTGAGGCTCACCTCCTTGGCTCTGGGGGTGGTGGTATGGTGGCCGGGAAGGTTCACCTGCTCTCCTCTGGGGCAGCTCTGCTCCTCAGAACTGGGGGAGTGGTTGTAATTTCTAAAGCTCACAATAAATGAAGATCAATGGGATTAAGAATGTGAAAGTGATTAATTGCTATTTTTATTAGGTGGCCTCTCTCGAAAAGTGATTTTTGACTACTGTCCTAAAGTAAAAGAGGATGTCAGCCATGCATCTACCTGGGAAAACACATTCCAGACTGAGTGATTCCATGTGCAAAGACTCTAATGAAGGAACATGACTCATAAGCTAGAGAACAACAGGAGAACAAGGGAAAATGAAGAGAAACTGTAGGAGTGAGATGTGAGATAGTGAGAAGACTTCTGATATGTGAATAGTCTTTGACAAAACCCACATACTTACCTTCATCTAGTATAGTATGTAAGTCCTTTCCTCTTGTCCCAGAGTCTAGGAATCCTTTGTTGCTGCTAGCCACGACAGCTTTCTGTCTCTTCTGCTATTAAGTTCTTAATAAATTGCATTCTTTGTTTAAAAAAAAGAAGGATAGGGCTGGGAATTTAGCTCAGTGGTTCTGCCACCTGCCTCAAAAGCACAAGGTCCCGAGTTTAATCCCCAGCACCAAAAATAAATAAATAAATAAGAAGAAGGATAGTTAGATATTAGGAAATCTGCAAAGTACTTGGAGCTTGACTATTGAAGAAACTTAGCTAGTGATCAAGAGACATTGGAACCCACTGGAGGATTTTGACTTTGATTTAAAAGGATCACTCTGTTTGCTAATGTTGAGCAGGGATGGAGGAACAAAGCAGTTAAGATGCTGTTACTATGATCAATGCATGATTGCAGGTACTTGGAACAGATCAGAACGATAGTTGTAGAGATGATGAGAAGGCAATGAATCAGGATATATGTTTATACTAATGACACAGGATTTATTCTTATGGATACAGGATAAAGGGAGGAAGAATCAAGGATGACCTCAAGACTCTTGACCTAAACAACTGGAAGAGTGGAAGTGCCATTTACTGACATGGGAAGACTGTAAGAGAAACTGATTTGATAGGAGAAATCATAGCTTTGGTTTTGGTTATAGTAAGTTTGAGATGTCTCTTAGATATTGCTGTAGTCTGAAGAATTGTATTCCTGAAAAATGTATGTGTTGAAACCTAATCACCAATGCAGTTGTATCAAGAATATAAGGCCTTTAGGAGGTAGTTAGACAATGTATCATTTCATTTTCAGTTGCTATAAAAGACATGAGGCTAGATATTTTATAAAGAAAAGTTTACTTAGTTCACAGTTTTGAAAGTGTAACTAGCTCCCTCCTTTTTGTTGGGTTCTTGTCCTGAGGGTGTTGAAGATTGAGGCAACAGGACAACGGGACACAGCAAGCAGTGGGGAATGCCTGGCTGTGGTTTATTAGAAAGAACAAAAAGGAAAGCTTCCACTGTCAGGAGGATCTCCAAAGGATGGAAATCATAGATATTTAAATCCAAGGACTTATGCATAGTCGTTGGTGTGAAAACAGTGCAGGGAAATGTGAGAGAAGGCATTTGTTGCTGTTTGGGTTGCTTGGCTTTTGAGGTCTGGAAAGTACTCTGTAGTATTTCTTTGCTTCCAGCCTTTTTAAGCTTTTTTTTTCAGTTTACTGGGGAACTTGTCATTTGTCTTTTGTATTATAATTTCCCAAGGTTTATCCTTAGCTCATTAAGTACTGGCCTTCAATTTACTAGGTTTCATTACTTAATCTACTTGGTTTGTTTACTCAGCCCTGTGATCCTAATCTGCTCTCCTTCTATTTCCTCATCTCAAAAGCAGATGTCCAAACAGTGCAGCATCAGCTCTAGTGAGGGACCCAAGAATCCATCACATCATGGCAGATGGCATCGTGGTGGGAGCACGTGCAAGTGAGAGAGATTAAATAATGAGGCAGGAAACCAGAGAGAGGGAAAGGTCTTGCTCCTTTATAACAACTTTGTTTTACAAGAATTACCTTAATTTCTTCCAACATAGCACCTTTAGTGACTTAATTGCCACAGACTAGACCCCAGCTTTTACTGATTCCACATTGTCTCTCAACATCACCACCATGGAGACCAAGCTTCTAACACATGAACCCGTAGGGGACACATTCTAATCATATCCAGACTATGAGTGCTCTTATGACAGAGGCCTGAGGGAGCTTGCTCATGTTTCCCTGTGAGGACAGAGAAGTTCCCATCTATAGGAAGCAGGCTTTCAACAGATACCAAATTCATTGGCTCCTTAATCTCAGACTTCCCTGCCTCTACAATTGTGAGCAATGAATTTCTGTTATCTATAAATTACCCAGGCCTATATATTTTGTTAAAGCATTCCAAACAAATGAAGATAGATGTCCAAGAGGAGAGATCAAGTAGGCAAATGAACATATATGTGTCTGGAGTTCTGGAATAAAGTTCTGATGGGAAATATAAACTAGAAATCATATTTAAAGCTATTTCACTAGAAGGAATTGCCAAGAGAGTGAGTGTACTTATGGAAGGGAAATCCATAGTTGTTGTTCCCTAACAGCCACTGAGGTGTAAGGAAATGGAACAGAGAACAATGTATCAGCAGTCAAGGAATAAAGTGATCTGTTATGTCAGAACAGCTGGTACGACAGGCAAGAGGAAGATGGATAATTGAACACTGGGTTTAACATCAACATCCCTTGGTTGTTAGTGACCTTGACAAGTAAGAGATATGTGACCAACATAGGCTCTTTTCCTGAAAATAGGTTTCTTTATAAATTAAGGGAATTGAGAACTTGAAAGGCAGCGAAGAGGAAGAAGGTGAAGAATTTATAAAGGAAGTCTGGGGGAAATAAAATAAACCTCAATTCTTGCATGCTATATCCTTCACTTCCTTGGTACTGAAACTGACAAATGAGAGATTGATTTCTGACCTACGTATTCCCTTCTGAATAAGAGGAATATTAATAATAGGGTTACACTTTGAATTCAATGAGCTGAAGTGTATAAAGTATTTGTAATACTTTCTGAATTTCTGAATATAGTAAATTCATAGTAAATATTTGTTATGATCATTGTACTCAATATTCTTGTCTTCTTTTTAGCTTGGAAACTTCATAACTGTATGTCATGACCATTTTGCTTAAGAACTACTCTTAAATGAAATAAATAGGACACACATGTAAATATTGAATAGTTTCTCTGATGTAAGAAACTTAAAATGTAAATAAGGATCAAAATGTATAATAGATAATGTGAAATAGGAAAAAAGGGTCGAAAGGAGAAGGGAAAGTGGGAGGCATAGGGGAAAGGAAAGAAGGGAAAGGAATAAATACGAGAAAAGGAAAAAATGGAAACAAAGTCTTTGAAAATAGGGAGGGGTGGAAGAGTTGGAGGGCAGAGGATTGGAGAAAAAAATAAGAACCAATATATGTCATGTAAAGGTGCAAATTCCCAATGATGAATGTCATCATATTCTATACAATTCTAGTATATGTGCTGCCAAAGCGAGCACATATTGTATACAATTCCAGTCTTATACTGCCACAGAAGGGCAAATTTTTTCCCTGTCCAAATATTAGGCATAGCTTTTTTGTTTTCTCATAATTGATATTAGATCAGAGTAAAGTAGGTACAGAAAAGAGTTGGGAATACTCTTTCCTTGGGTGCATGGTAGTTCATTGGTAACCATGGATTAGTAGATACAACAGGCTATAATCTTAGGGCTTTAACCTTAGATATCTTGACTTGAGGTAGAATATTCTCTTAGAAACTGATCCTTGAGTTTGTAATAGCTTTGGAAATGGCTGCTCTCTTTAGCCTACATTTCTTTATCTGGTTGTTCTTGAAGTGTTTACATTGCTCTCTGCAGCTAAAATCTCTAGCTGGCTTCATTTCATCTGAACTTTATATTATGCCATAATGATTAATCCACTCAGTCTTTGCCAAATCCTACTAGCCTCTAAGAACCACTTGTAATTTCCACATCCACTGAAGTAATTTGTCCTAGCCTAGAGTCTGTACTTGATAAATGTCCAGTCCTTGTCTGTGATGTACCTGCAACCTTGAGTAGAACATCAAAATAATGAGTTTTTTTAAAAGTTAATTTGTGGCTGTCTTTTTAATCTTCTATCCATTCTTCAGATTTGAGGAAGGACTTTATGGATATGAGATCAGGGTTGAGAAACTCAGAGGGAAGGAAAGGGCCAAAAGAACATGACAATCAAGTGTCTCTCATTGTATCTGAGACCTTCTGTCTCCTGAGGCAAACGTGGCGAGATGGAGCCAGGACAGAGCTACACAACTCCTTCTCCAGACACTCAGTCACTGTGCAGGCCACAACAGAGAAGGAGGGGCAGCTTTCAACTGGCCTCCACTGTGCTGGCTCCCAAAACACTCAGCTCGTCAGCCTCTTTGATGGATGTGTGTGTGTGTGTGTGTGTGTGTGTGTGTGTGTGTGATGATATCTTTATTTATATTTTCCAGATGTGGGCACTGAGGTGGAGGCAGAATTTGTGCCTTAGTAAAATCATGTAACCAGCAAGTAGTAAAGCCAGGAATTGTACTCAGGCTAGCCTAATATTAAAGTCTGTATTCTTAAACATACTCACCGATGCCTCCTGATTCAATATTATGTTTTTAAATCATATAACTCAGTGCCTTTTAGTATATTTAAGATTTGTGCAACCATTGCTGCATTTTTAGATTTTCATTACCAAATGGAAATTTTGTGCTTCTTACCTATCACCTTCTAAGCCTACCCCGCCCCCCCCCAGGCCCGAGGCAAGCACTAATTTACTCGCTGTCTATAGATTTGCTTATTCTGAACATTTTATATAAGTGAAATCATACAATATTGTTCTTTTGTGATCGGCTTCTTTCATTTAGGATATTTTCGAGGTTCATCCATATTGTAGCATGCATTAGTGTCGTTCCCTTGTATTGTTGATAATATTCTATTGCATGATTATATGACATTGTATTTATCCATTCATCAGTTAATGGGGCTTTGCAATCCTTCCACCTTTTGAGTATTATGCTGGAAGCTTCTATGCACATTTATATGGAAGTTTTTGTGCAAATATATGCTTCGATTTATCTTGGGTATATACCTATGTGTAAAATTTCCGGATTAACATTCTGAGGAACCACTGGATTATTGTCCGAAGTGGCTGCACCATTTATATTTCCACCAGCAATGTATGAGGGGTCCAATATCTATACAACCTCACCAACTCTTGTTATTGTCTGTCTTTTTTATTCTACCGTAATAGTATATGAAGTGACATCTCATTGTGGTTTTGATATGCATTTTCCTATTGACTAATGATGTTGAGTATCTTTTCATATGCTTGTTAGCGTTTTTCTTCTTTCTTTAGAGAAATGTCTGTATGAATGTCTTGCCCTGTTTTAAACTACAATGATTTTCTTTTCATTATTAAGTTGTAAGGGTTCTTTTGATATTCCTGATACAAATCCCTTGCTATATTTGATTTGCAAATATTTTGTCTCATTCTGTGGTTTGCCTTTTAATATCCTTATGCTATCTTCAGTCTGTTTAGTGCTAGTACAGAATGCCATAAAGTAGGTGGCTTATAAAGAAGAAATTTATAACTTTTTTTTTTTTTTTGGTACCGGGGATCAAACTCAGGACCTTGAGCTTGTGAAGGAAATTTATTTCTTGTAGTATGGAGGCTAGAAGTTAAGGATCAAGGTGCTTATAGATTTTGTTTCTGGTGAGGTTTCTCCCTGATGACTTTCTTTTCATTGTAACCTCATATACACTGAGATGTAAGTTCTATGAAGGCAGGGATATTTTGTGTTGGGTTCATTATTTATCCCTGCACTTAGCATAGTGCCTGGTACTCACAATATAATTTCTATTTTTATTTGAATTGAATGAAATTAATCATATAATAAGTAATATTCTTTCAACCAAAAATATTATAAATTCTGTCTATTTTTAGACTTAAAAGACAGAAAGACATAGTATATAGGAAAGTATAAATTTTACAAATTTTGACAATGTTAAATTAATTCTCTGATAAATTGAAATTGTGATATGGGGGTGACCATGAGGGGAGGGAGGGAGGGCAGGAAGTTGGGACTGTTAGATCCCATATTATCTTAGAAGGAAGGCAAGACATGCTACCTAAATTGATGAATCAATAAATGGAAGGCTCAATGTGTTATATAAAGTTACAGAATTATCTCAATTTTTAAAATCTATGCCAGTCATTGTTAAAGGTTAAGCATAAATGAGCCAAGTCTCAGTTTTGAAAAAGGGGCACTATAGATATACAGTAAACCTTGGTTTGTGAGCATAATTCATTCAGGATGCATACTTATAATCCAAAACACTAGTGTATCAAAGTGAATTCCCCATAAGAAACAATGGAAACTCAGATGATTCATTCCACAAGCCAAAAATAGTCACATAAAAATGACTACAATAATGTAATATAACTCAAAATAATAAAGAAAATACAAAATATAGAGAAAAATAAACAAATTAACCTGTACTAACCTTTGTGACTGGTGTGAGGGGTACAAGAGAGAGAAGCGTTATTGTGTAGGACAACTTTCACTATCACTAACGGAATCATTGCTGTTGGCTCAATAGAATCTTTTTCTTTTCATGCAGCTTTAACAAGCAACCTTATCCAATGATGCTTGCTTTTGCCCCCTTTTGATGATTTCACAGAAATATAATGTTCGTTGTTGTTAAACAGACTCATCGCTCATACTGCTACAGCCTTATTTGGGAGGTGTTTTCTACACAATTTTGCACTGTTTCCCACATTTTACACATCTCTCTCATCTCATGGGAAGTGAGGGATTCCTCTGCCTCTTTTTCTTCCTCCTCTGCAGACGAGATCTCCATAACCTCTTGCTGTTGGGAAACAATCACCTATAACCCTGTTGTGGGGCGGGGGGAGATCATTGGCTCAGTTGTGATCATGTGATGTTTGTTATCATATACTTTTATTACAAGATATCACTTATTTATTGAATTAAAATTTATTAGAAATGTTTGGTCATCTTGCAGAACACTCACAGAACAAGTTACTTGCAATCCAAGGTTTTACTGTACTTTGAAGTTGATACATTAAAAAAAGAGAAATAAAAAAATTATTATTGTTGGCTCTGGGCCCGCCTCGGCCGCCGCCGCTGTCGGAGGATGTCTGAGCGGCCTCGGCGGTCTGGGCTAGCGGCCACGAGCTACTTCTGTGGCTGCCCAGAGGAGCAAAGGTCGCCAGCCACGCGTCGGCCCCTCTCTGCCCCCGGGAGGGGCGAGAGGGAGCACAGCTGATGTCAGTTTCCCTGTTGCTGGATGGACAAGCCGGGTGTGTGTTGGGGCACTTCTGCGTGGAAGAGGAAAGAAGTTCTATGTTGCTTCTCCCCTCCTTGGCCTGGAGATAGTGCGCTGGGATTTCCAAACGTGTTGTTGTCAAGAACATTTTGGAAGACTTTATGATTGTGTCCCCAAGATAAGTTTCCGATCATGAAATGATAGATCAAGAAATACACTTTCAGGAAATGGCCTCTAAATCTTGGCTGAATTTTTTAACCTTCCTCTGTGGATCAGCAATAGGATTTTTTTTTATGTTCTCAGCTGTTTAGTATTTTGTTGGGAGAACAAGGTGACACCCAGCCTAATATTCTTCATAATGATCCTCATGCGAGACATTCAGATGATAATGGACAGAATCATCCAGAAGGACAAATGAACTTCAATGCAGATTCTAGCCAACATAAAGATGAGAACACAGACATCGCTGAAAACCTGTACCAGAAAGTTAAAATTCTTTGTTGGGTTACGACGAGCCCTCAAAATCTAGAGAAAAAGGCCAAACGTGTCAAAGCTACATGGGCCCAACGTTGTAATAAAGTGTTATTTATGAGTTTAGAAGAAAATAAAGACTTCCCTAGTGTGGGATTAAAAACCAAAGAAGGTAGAGATCAACTGTACTGGAAAACAATTAAAGCTTTTCAGTGTGTTCATGACCATTATTTAGAAGATGCGGATTGGTTTATGAAAGCAGATGACGATACATATGTCATACTAGACAATTTGAGATGGCTTCTTTCAAAATATAGCCCTGAAAAACCCATTTATTTTGGGAGAAGATTTAAGCCCTTTGTAAAGCAGGGTTACATGAGTGGAGGAGCAGGATATGTACTAAGCAAAGAAGCCTTGAAGAGATTTATTGATGCATTTAAAACAGAAAAATGTACACATAGTTCTTCCATTGAAGACCTAGCACTGGGAAAATGCATGGAAGTTATGAATGTAGAAGCTGGGGATTCCAGCGATACCACAGAAAAAGAAACTTTTCATCCCTTTGTACCAGAACACCACTTAATCAAAAGTTATCTATCCAGAACCTTTTGGTACTGGAATTATAACTATTATCCTCCTGTACAGGGCCCTGGTTGCTGTTCTGATCTTACAGTTTCTTTTCACTATGTTGATTCATTCTACAACCATGTATGAATTAGAATACCTCGTTTATCATCTTCGTGCATATGGTTATTTGTATAGATATCAACCTGCCTTACCTGAGAACATACTAAAGGAAGTAAGTCAAGTAAACAAAAATGAAGATCCAAGAGTAAAATTAGGGAACCCTTGAAAGGAGCACAAATGAGCCAAGGTAAAAAGTCTGACATTGCACTAAAGAAAGACTTCTGCATTTCTGACACAGAACCTTGAAATCCCAGTGAGGTATAGAACTCTTTCAAATGAATGTCTGCAAACTAAAGCTTTAAATAAGCTGTTAAATGTTTTTTGATACGGTAATATATAAATCTATATAAGAAGTTGTGTTTTCTAAAGTGGTGGCAAGTAGAAGAACTAGAAAAGAGATTTTGTCACCTGTTCTCCACCATGTGTATCATTGTCACTGAGAAACTAAAACGGTTAAATTTACTAAAACTGCTGTGAACCACATTAGTTACACACAATGCTAAACAGATCTGCCTTAAAATTTTAGAAGGAAGTACTGTTGCTCAGTATTGTTTATAAATTTATTTGCAGTATGATATAAATGAACCACTCCTCCACACAGTTGTCTAATGAAAAGTTTGCTGTGATTATTAATAATTAGTATTTCTTAAAGAAGGTAGAATAGGAATGGCACTTACCGTAAAGTGCATTAATAAAACTGCATTTTAAAATTATCATGGGCCTCAATATATTTGGTTCTAATTAATCTTTTACTGAATCTGTTGTCTTTTTTTTTTTTTTTTTTGGTGCTGGGGATTTAACTCAGGACCTTGTGCTTGCAAGGCAGGCAAGGCACCTCTGAACTAAATCCCTGGCCCTCTGTTGTCTCTTCTTAATGTTTAACCACTCTTGAATACCATTTTCCACTATTCATATTTATTAAAGCATTAATGTTCTGTAAACAAGCATTTTAAAATATTTTGTTCCAAAATTTACCCATTGTTAACGATATAGTAAATTTAATAGTAAATTTAATGCTATTTTGGCATGCTTTTCTTTACAGATATTTTTAGTTGGTTATTTTTTTCCAGCTATATAATTAAATTTTCATTCTTATCCTTTTGAGAAATGAGAACTTGCTTGTGCCTTTTATAACTTGGTTAAAACTGTTTTAAAATTCATATTTAGGTTTGAGGTGGCTGTTATACTGGCAAGATATTTTGAATTGAGTTTTGGCCAGAGTTAATTAAATGCATTAGAAAATAGAATGTTTAAACTAAAATATGTTAAAAGACCAAATAATATATGAACAACAACCTGAAGTTTGATGTTGACTTCTTATTTTGGAATAATGTCTCACCAGTGGATAATTCTGACAGCAGAGTACCCATTGAAGACTACCATCAAAACATGTTTGTAAATGTCTCATTCTAACTTAGTCACTCTGAAGAGTTTTTGCAAAGAAAGAAAATCTTAAACTTTTTTGGTCTTTAGCAATACTGGGTGTATAACAATATTTTACAGACTTTCTGTAAGATTATTTTTAATGTTACATATGATTTTGATTGTGCTAATTTTATCTAGTTGTCATTCCATCGATTCTGTTGCTTGGCTAAATAATTTATATTTATTGTACCAAAACATGACCTCTTTGTATGGTATATTTGAGAGAATGTAATTTCAGTGACTAATTGTGGATTACTTTTTCACATACTGAAAACACACACCAACTTTTACCTATTATTTTAATGATATCTACCAAAATTGCAAGGCATTCATTCTGTTCTTTGAACACTTCTTTACTATTGTGTGGATATATGAGTTTATCTGTGGTCCATAGATACTATTCTTTATTAGAAGTGTAAATAGTTTATCATAAACATTAAAAAAAAACTTTTAAAATTGACTCATAGGAAATGAATGCTGTGTTGAATCCTGGACTTTAGAATCAGACTGCCCGGGTTTTAAATTTTTGTAACCTTGAGCAGTTAGTCTCTCTGTGCCTCAATTTCCTCATCTATAAAGTAGGGGTAATAATCTTAACTACCTCATAGGATTTTTATGAGGATTAATAAATGAATATATATAAGACTCTTAAAACATTGTCTAGGCCAGCATAGGGAGTTTTTATTATTCTGTTGTGAAGCATAAATATTTAAATGAGTAGAATGATCAAATCAGATAGCAAAAGATTTTTGTATGTTTCTTAAACAATAAATAATATTTAGTGTCTACTGTATATCAGGTACTGTGCTTATTCTGTATACAGGAGTGTTAATCTTCACTTTTCCCATATCATAAATAAGGAAACTGAGGCTCAGGGAATTAAAGTAACTTTTGCACTGTCACAAAGCTAGTAAGTAACAGAGCTAGGATTCATATTCAAACCCTATGTGTTTTGTCAGCCAGCCTCGGGGTCATTAGGCATTATTCTCATTTTCACGTATACGATAGGTGACATGTAGTACATTGGCTAGTAATAATCAAATTAACCAGCCAAATTGTCATACTGATACTTAAATTGTGGTTCTTATACTCTTTCCTGGGAGGGTTTTTAAATAGAGATCAAGACCTCAGCCCCAGGAATTCTGATTGTAGCTTGGGCCCAGGACTATACATTCTTAGCAGATACCACACAGTAGTTGTCAAACAGTGGTCCCAACAAGCAGTATCAGTCTCAGCTGGGAACTTGTTGGAAACACCCTCGCTCCAAAGAACTAAAGCAGAAACCAGGCTGGGTCCACCACCCATGAATAAACAAGGCGTACAGGTGAGTCTTAATTCCTCCTACTGTGAGAACCATTGCCCAACTGCTTACATGATTATGGTGCAAATAGTCTTTGGAACACACTCAGGATGCCCCCACAAATAAGACATTTTTCAAAAACTTAGACAAAGTATGTTTTAAATCAATTCAGCCCAGGATCACACTATATTAAAGGTAAAATAAAGAAAATTTAAAGGTTCAGTGGGTCATTGATTTTGGCAAAATTCTTTAACTTCTCCAGACTGACTAATAATCAGGGAACCGATAATAAACTTGTAAAATCTTTAATTCTCCATTACTAGTAAGGGCATATTCATTGAAAGCATACATAAATGAATGTCATCAGATGGCCACAGATGTATTAGTAATAAATTTTAGATAGCAAAATGCTATTTTTTAATATAAAATGTTTGACTATCCTATATGATCTAATGAAACAGAAACATTCTCCCAAGTATTCAGCAGAACACATGCAATCACATTTCATAACAGTGATTTATTCACTATCTTTTAGATAAATTATTTCAGTATGGTACCCATATAAGGCTTTTGATGTCTTTAATAATACCAGGCTTGTATTTTCTGGTTGGAAGTTCATAGAAAAATTTTTGTTCCAAGATTTGGTTATTTTCAAATACCTTAAATTTCAGAGGACTTTCGGTCATCGTACTAAGATTAGAAAGTAAATCACTGACCAATTTTTAATGTTTTTGAATGTAGTAATTGGACCTATGCATTAAAGTTGCTAGCTAGTTATTTTCGTAATTGTTTCTTGAACATTGGCTTTTCATTTCCTTGAGCCCATCAAACTGTATCACCTGTTTTTGAGGCACTATTGTACTTGAAAGACTCCCTCATTTGATTGATCAGGTCATTCTGGACTTTTATTCACTTAAATTTTCAATTTAGTAGATCATTCTGTCTTTCACTATTTTTGCTTCTTTGTATTTATTGCCCTTCTTTGTTTCCTTAATAACTAACCTCCACTTTCTAGCTACTCTTTATGCTGCCTTCATAATGTTAATTTGGTTGTATTAGTGATGAGAATTTGTATTACTTGCTGATCATTTTATGCCTACTAACTTTAGGTTTTCCTGTGAGATAAAAAGTTTAAGAATAATGCCTGCTGGTTCTCAGGGTACTTGTCCTACTTAAAAATACACAATTTTAAACTAATTCTACATCTGTAATTACTAAAGGAAGTAAAGTTATTTGGATCATTTGCTTCATTTCCCTGCCTCTTTATAATAGGTCTGACAGAAACCTGCTTAAGAAATCTGGGAGACAGCCTGTGGTGCATTGTATGCTAAATATAATCTCTTGGTTAAAAATGATTCATGTTTATATATCAGAGTTGAAATAGAAATTAACAAATTGAAGTAAGGACTTCTACAAGTTCTCCATACAGAAACCAGCCCTAAAAGCAGCTTTAGAGTTGAAGTGTGCTGTGTTTAAACTTCCTTCTCTAGCTTTCAGTTTGTATTTAAGTTTGAATGACTTTGCAGGGCCCTACAGTGAATAATCTGCATGAAGTATGTTATCAGAGGGAAACTAATCTTACTGCTAAGCAGTGTGTTGTACTGTATAGTGAATGTGTTTTGAAATTTAAGAATTATTTAAAGTAATAGTGTCATGAATGATTTTAAAATGTTTGGTGACTTTCTTATTTTAAGTGATCACCATTAAGTCAGAAAAATGTACTTTTAAATGATTTTAAAAGTGCCTTTTGAAAATTTTTAAACAATGGATTTAAACTGCATAAAATAAATTACCATGTTCAAAAAAAATTATTATTGTTAGGGTTGGCCTGAAAAAGGATTCAAAATAGAAAAACTTTAAGCTGTTACCTCCCAGGAATGCCTTGGAAAAAGAACTTTATTTTTAAAAAATTACTCCCGAGTACCAGCTGAATTTTTATTGCCATGTGCCCACATTTTAAAAGTGGTGTTTTAATTTAAAAACACTTTCTAGAGAAAAAGAAGAATTTTTAGGACAGAAAAAATATGATCCAACAGTTTGCAATTACATACTGCAAGGACCATCAAACATTTTGCAAACATTGTCTGATGGTGAGTGTCAGAATCTACATTTGCCAGATGGAGAAATCCAGACAAAGACGGAAGTGACTTGACCATTTTCAGTACATCTGTGACCAAGCTAGGGATAAAACCCAGGCTTCCTGGATTCTGAGTCCAAAGACAAATTTGAACCAACTTCTCCTTAGAAAAACTACCACATATTGGTATGAAGAGAGTTAAGAAAGAAATCCAAACTAATAGATTGCACACTTAGTGTTTAGGGCTTGGAAAATGTCTGTATTTTTCCATCCAATAATCTGGTGCCAAAATGCACATTGCCTGTCAAGGAAAAGACCAGTGCTTCTCTGAAGCACCTGATAAAAATATATCTCAGGTTGAGAAGTTGTTCCTGTGAAGATAATCACTGTAACAACCACAATTTAGTCTCTTAAACAAATACTATGCTGCATTGTATGTACAGAGATTTCTGCTACTTTGTGGCCACTTAAGAGATAAATCTATGGTTAACTGGCTTGATAAACAATTCTGATTACTCTGCCATATGCCTCTCTTATTAATTCAGACTACTAGCACAGGTGGAAAGAAGAAAATACGTATTTAACTGATCTGGCATCATTTTACTATTGGTCTCACTTTTAATATACATTTTTTTATTTCTTTGGCTCAGCTTTCTTACTTAGAAGATTGGAGGGAGGAGTGGTCATTAAATGATTGTAAGATATTTCCCCCGTTTTGTCAGTATAATTTCCTTCCCCTTCTATCCTACTCCCCAAGCTCCACAAAAACACTTTTGAAAACAAGTCTGTATCAGATGATACTAGCTCAAATGGCCAAAGAGAGTGGTGGGTCAAAGTATAGGCACTCCTCAGGAAGTGAGTGTGTGAGCTTTCTACTGCTGTGACAATATTCCTGAGAAAAACAACTTAAAGGAGAAAAGGTTTACTTTGACTCAGGAAAGATTCAGAGTTTGCCGTCCATGGTCAGCTGGCTCCATTGGTGTTAGGCCTGTGGCAGAAACATCTTGGAGGAAGGAGAAAAAAATGCCCACTTTGTGGCAGCCAGGAGCAAAAAGTGGTGAGAGAGCCAGAAAGAAAGGGGCCGGGGACAAGATACAGGCCCCAAGATCATGTTCCCATTGCTGACTCTTTTCAACTAGTCCTCGCTTCCTGGGTTCCATCATCTTGCATTAATTCCATCAAATTATCATTTCATCTTGATCCAAACACTTTCTGAAAGCCCCACCTCTGAACACACGAGGCTTTTTAAGGGACATTTTAGATCCAAACCATAACAATGACCAAAGCTATGGCAGAACTTTCAGGAGAATCTGGGAGATGGAATTATGAGAGCCCAAACTCAGTCTGCTTGGCATTCTTGAGTAAAGGAGAGGCAGATCCAGAAAACATTAGTGCTATATTTTTAGTGTGTGGACAGAGAAACAGAAATGTCAAAAAGAAGTGAATAGACAGGGAGAAGTGAGAGATTAACAGGGTGATTACGAATTAATCATCATTTTTTATTGTGGCAAAATATGTCCAAAATAAAGTGTATCATTCTACCCCTTTTTGAGTGCACAATTTAGTGGCAGTAAAAATATTCTGATTATTGTGCAACCATCACCTCAATGCATCTCCCAAATATCTTCGTTTTTCAAAATTAAAACTTCGTATTCATTAAACAGTAGCTTTTCTTTCCTCTAGCCCTCAGTCCCTATTCTATTTTCTTTCTTTATGGATTTGATTATTTTAGGAATTAGTCATTTTTACCAAGTTACTCCTGGGAGTTGTGTCCATTAGTAAACTATTACCTCCCAGATCCAAATACACCCTCAGTACACGTTCTGCAATAATGGACAGAATTCCACTAAAGATTTCTCCCTATAGAGTATGCACCATGTTGAGCTTCTCAGTAGAGAAGGGGCTGCATGGACAATGTAGGAGGAAAGGTCTCTTCTGTTCTTCGTGGCTGCACTAGGAGTCAGCAGCGTAGGTGCAGGAACATCCAGTAGAGCTCTTAGCTAGCCTCACATATGGTCCCTTGGTGACCTTGAAACCCTGGCCTGGCCTATCTAACACCTTCGTGTGACCTAGTTTTTCTAGTTAATCTGGACAAACACTTGGGAGTCATGATTTCTCTTATTTTACGCTCACATTCCACATTTGCACTGTATGCAAATTCTGGCCATACCACCTTGCAAATATGTCCAGAATCTGGATGCTTCTCAGAACTTCCATTACTGCTTTGCTTGCCAACCCTTTGTCACTTCATGCCTGGATTTGTGCAGTAGCCTCCTCACTGGTCTCCTGTCCCTTTTCCTTCTGTTTACAACTTGATAGCCAAAGGCTCCCATCAAAAGAAGTCTGATTGCCTTCCTCTTTGCCTGGAAACGTTCCAATGGCTTCTCATCTCAGAGTAAAAGCCCAAGAACCTTCACTGTCCTACAAGGCCCTAGACCAGCTAGATCATCAGTCATTATCTTTCTGACCTTACTTCCTACCAACTCAGTGTGGTATACTAATGGCAAAAACTGCTCTTCATTTTCCACTTTTCACTCCATTCACACACTGCAATGTTTTTTTGGAGCTCTTCCCGTGAAGAAATGGAAGTCGTTTCCTTTTTCCTTGAAACCAAACTAGTCTGGTCTTAAAATTGCTTGGCCAATAGAATGTGGCAGAAGCAATGTTGTTTTATTCTAAACCTAGGCCTCAAGAGATCTTCTCTTTCTTCTCTCCTTTCTCTCTTCTCCTTTCTCCTCTTCTCTTTTCTTTCTCCTCTCCTTCTTTTCCTTCTCTTTCTCCTCCTTTTTCTTCCTCTTCCTTCTGCTCCTACTCCTCTTCTCTCCTCCTCCTCCTCACTTCTCCTTCTTTCCCTTCCTCCCTTCCTCTCTTTCTTCATCTCTCCCTCCCTCCTTGAAATGTCATGAAAGCAATGAGAGAATATACAGCTACAAGAGGATATGAGACAAGGAGACAAGTAAAGCTGAATCAACCCAGAGGACTTATCCAAAGTCCAAGATACAGGAGAACCTAGCCAAGATCAGCAAAACAGTTCTGGCTTGCAGCTGCCTGCAGAGCCATGAATAAGTCCCACCTAGACAAGCTCACATCAGCAGGACCACTCAGGTGATCTTTATCCTCGTGAATAAAATTGAATATTTAATATTGAATACCTCTGAGGTTTTGATGTTGCTTGTTATTCAGTATTGTTGTGAAGTAGATAACTGTTACACTCCCCCTTGCCCATTATTTTTCAGCATCCTGGAAAACACTAGTCTCATCCTTACATCTGAGTGGCCCTGACCTACTCAAGTGAGTTTTGGGGGCATTTTGATACTGAGGATCAAACTCAGGACCTTGCACTTGTGAGGCAGGCAACAGAACCACTGAGCTAAATTCCTGGCCCTCAAGTGAGCCTTTAAAAGCAGAGAGCTTTCTCCAGTTGGTGTAGGGAGAGAAGGCGGGAAGGAGCTCCTGTTGGTCTTGTCTTTTCTCTTGTCCCCTACGACAGGAATATTCCTCCCAACCCACCCTCCATCCAATAGTTTTGTGCCTTGATCCTCGACCTACTGCAAGTCTTTTTTCAAATTTCACCTTCCCAGTGAGATCTGATCTGAATATAACATATAGTGCAACCCTTTTTTTTTTTCTTAAATTCTTTTATTGGTACATTGTAGGTATACAACACATTTACATTCCTCTTTGGGAATTGTACCTTTACATGATGCATCTTGGTTCTTTTTTTTCCCCGTTCCTAGCCCTCCCTTCACCCCCTCCACCCTTCCCTATATACAAAGACTTTAGTTCCATTTTTTCCATTTCTCAGCATTTTTCCTTTCCCTTCTTTCCTTTCCCCTGCCCCTCCCACTACTACTACCCTTTGGACCTTTTTTTCTTATTTTGCATTTTCGATTATTCATTCTAATCATTGGTACATTTTAGGTATACAATATAATGACATCTATCATTGGAAATTTGCACCTTTACATAGTCTCTCTTGGTTCTTATTTTTCACCCTTGCCCAGCCCTCCCTTCAACCCTCCATTTCTCCCTATTTACAAAGATTTTGTTCCTATTTTTCCATTTTCTCATATTAATCCCATTCCCTTCTTTCCTTTCCCCTGCCCCTCCCACTTTCTTTCCCTTTTCCCCCTTTCTTCCTATTTCACATTACCTATTATACATTTAGTCCTTATTTACACTTTCAGTTTCTCACACCAGAGAAACTATTAGGTATTTATACATGTGTGTCCTATTTATTTCACTTAAGAGTATCGCCTCAATGTGCATCCACTTAGCCATAAATGTCTCTAATTTCTCATTTTTTATGGCTGAGTAGTACTCCATTTTATAAAACAACCACATTTTCTTTATCCAGTCCCCAGTTGATGGGCATTTGGGCTGTTTCCAAGTTTAGCTATTACAAACTGTGCTGCTATGAACATGGGCGCACATATATCACTGTGGTATGATTCTTTTAATTCTTTGGGGAAGATCCCCAGCAGTGGAATAGCGGGGTCAAATGGGACTTCCAGTCCTAGTTCTCTGAGGTATCTCCATACTGATTTCCACAGTGGTTGCACCAGCCTACACTCCCCCCAGCAGTAACCCTTTTTTTCATACTTTCTATTTCCCCTCTTGGCTTTTAACTTTCTTCTCAACAGTTATTGCTGTCAAATATTTTATATTTTTCTTATTTTCCTTGTTAATTATCTAACTTGCTGTGAGCTCCTTGAGAGCAGGGATTTTTGTTTGTTTTATTCACTACTATATCCCCAGGCTTGAGATGGTGCCTGGTGCATAAGATGCACAGAATGGAGTGTTGAATAAGTCTGTGAGAGGATGTGAATTCTGCACAGAGCAAAGGTGATGGGAACAACAGGCCCCCACCTTCCATCTTCAACTCACACATGTGCTTCTCCTCATTCTGTTTGTTCCTTCACTAGATTTCAGGTTTCTGAAAATAACCATGACCCTTCCTGCCTCAGGGCCTTTTCACAAGCTGTTCCCTCTTCCTCAGAGGAGCAGTCAAATCCTACTTATTTTCCTAGTCCTGTCACAAAGATTATTTCTTCAGGAAACCCTTCCCTGAATCCTCACACTCAAATTCTTGGATAGTCTGTACCTTTTTCTTTTAAAAATACACAATGCAGTTTATGCTTCTATGCTTGTATAATTATTTGTTTAATGTCTGCTGTTCCCAACACACTGTAAACTCAATGAAAACCTGAAATCCTCCAGTAATTATTTGACTAAATCTGCCCTTAGGTTCAGATAAGCCATTTGTAGTTGAAAGATTTGCAGTGTCAAACGGGAAGCCACATTCAGAAAGGAGCTTTTTCATAACATGTTGTCTTCTGGGAAAGATATTTTTATTCCCTTCTAAAGCCGCAAGGTCTATAAAGCACTCCAGGACCATTTCTAGTCCATTAGCAGAAGACAGTGAGAGGGAACACTTAGATTCTAGGGGGTTATGGCAAGAATATGCGCCTGTCATTCTCACACCATCATGATTTATGCAATCAAGAATTGCATTAGACAGTAGCAATTAGGAGCAGAATCAGACACAGCACGAGCAACAGAAATAGTGCTGATTAACTCTAGATAGTGTGTTAGTGTTCTACTGCTGTGAACAGATTAGCACAAACAGTGCATTAAAACAAGACAAATTATGACCATACAGTTTTCATGCACAGTTTAGCCGGGCCCTCTGTTTGGGTCTCCTGAGGCCATAGCCAAGGCATTTGCCATGCTGAGGTTCTCATCTAGACCTGGGGTGCTCTTCAAGCTCATTTAGGATGCTGGCAGAATTCAGTTCCTCGTGGTAGTGAAGTGAGTTCCTCATTACCTTGCTAGTTGCCAGGTGGGCATCACACTCATCTCCTCGAAGCCACTAATGTTCCTTGTCACATGATCCCCATACCTGTGCCCAGCATGAACGTCTGCTTCCTCCGTGCTGGCAGGAGCTCCTCTCTGCCTCCTCTCCACTACACCAACCAGAGAAAGCTCTTGCTTTCAAAGGCTCACCCAGTAGTCAGGCCTAGTCAGGATAATCTTCCTTTGCTGCATAACATCACCAGCATGATAGCTCATCCTATTCCCAGATTCTAGTCACACCCCAGGGAACCATGCAGAGCCTAGGCACCAAGGAGTTAGAAATATTGGGCCTTTTTTTTTTTTTTGAGAATCCTGCCTACCACAGGATAGCTCATCATAATAGAAGATAAAGTATTGAGTGAGTATTTTTATTGCCAGCACTGTGTTAAGTGTTTTTTACCATTTAATCTTTAAAATAATCTAAGAGATAAGCTGTATTACTTTCTTTGTTTTATAGGAGAAAAAACTGAAGCTAGGAGGCCAGGTGACTTTGCCCTAAGGAACACACCCTGAGGGCCAGGGATTTAGCTCAGTGGTACCTGCCTTCCAAGCACAAGGTCCTGAGTTCATTCCCCCATACTGGGAAAAAAAAAGAAGAAAAAAGAAAGAAAGAAAGAAGGAAAGAAAGAAAGAAAGAAAGAAAGAAAGAAAGAAAGAAAGAAAGAAAAAGAAAAAGAAAAAGAAAAAAATAAACACACCCTGGATATTGAACATTGGTCTTTCTGATCCAAAATCTCATTTTTTATCTGCTATGCCCCATCAATGCTAGTTCTTTTGTGACCAGTGGAATGATGATGATCACTGTATGGATGCAAACACCACTTTATGGAGACCACCCAGTTAGTAAGTGATAGGGCAACCTTCAGTGTAATCTTTGCCTTCTTTGTCCCACACTATTGGCATCCCATGTAATCGAGGGACACTCCCAAATTGCTTGTTGGCATGAGGAAAACTTAGCAATGAATCATTCCACAGACACAGAGGGGAGCAGCATGTCTTCGGGCTTTGAGGCTTTGAATTACATAATATGTGTTATCATTTCTATTTCATTTACCCTGTAGTGAGTGAAAAGCAGAAGTGTTTTCTTTCCATGCTCAAGAAAATGATCGGAGTTAAGGGCACCAGGTACTTTCTTGTGCAGAAATTTCATAGTCTTTAGCACCAGGAGGAGGCACACCCCCAGGAAGGTAAAGCATGAGTGATCATTAATTTCTCCTCCTCGGTGCTTTTGCACCTTTAAATGCAAGGTGTCAAAGCAAATAATAGTTCAGGGGTGATGATATATTTGCTTGAGATGAACAGCATTTCGCATTACCTCGTACAAGGAGATGAAACAGCTTTGGCCCAAACATGTTAACAAATGCAGTTGTCCATTGCAAACACCATCACACTGCCCACATTGTGTGCTTTGCAACCAGAGCCTAGTTTTCTCTGACAGTGATGCCACCTGGCTTCCCTTGTTTGTTCTCACTGTCTTCAAATGCCAGTAGCACAGCCAGATATTAAAAAAGCACAGTCATCTCCAATATCTGACATTTTACCTCCCCTGTCCTGCAAATGTACTTCTGGAAGGAAGTATGAGACCAAGTCTCTCGGGTGCCCCCCACCCTACCCTGTGTGCTAGCAGGACTGCTCCTTCCTAGCACCTTTACCTCTTCAGGTGTGGGAATGGCCATGTGATCCCGGGAGCCTCACCATCCCTGGCTGGTTCCTTCAAACTTGTCCACACTGGAACAAAAACTCCTTCATCAAAACAGTCTTAAAACAGGAACCCCAACTGATAATCACTCCAAATCTATCATGGAATTATGAATTGAAGCACAGCTTTAAACCGATGTTTAAAAGCATTAGCATACTACTGACAGGGAGCTAAACATTTGTATACTGCCCAAATAACTCCTACTGCTGTCTTCTTGGTCAGGCGGGATCCCCAAGGTGGATCAACCAGAAAATATCCGTCTTCTGCCCAAATACAGTATGAAGTCCAAATTTTCTATTGTATAATCTGGCCAACAAAGCTCAAATTGAAGCCATTATGCCTTTGCATTTTACTTCCAGCTTAAGAGAAATAATAGGATTTAGGAAAACAAGCAAAATGACACCAAAGGGAAGCAACTAGTTAAATCTAGACAACAAGATGTTGTATAGGCTAAATGACCAAATCCATTTAAGGCAAATATACTTCACATGCATAATGTCCTATCTGCTTGGTAGAAGTGCTTAAGAAATACCCATGTGATGTATAGGCCCAAAGTGGTTTCTAATTGGACAAATCTTTTGAGGATGACTTATGCTATTAGATATAGATTGATTATTAACTAAAATATATTTACATGCATTGATATGGAAAGCTTCTAAACAGTGTGTAACAATTTTTTTAAAAGTATTGTGTTTGTAGCGTAAAATAACATGTCTGTGTATATAGATGCAAACATTTCTAGAAGTATATACAATAGGATATTAATAGTGGTAATCTCTGGATGGTGAGAGTTGTGGGGTTTTTCCTTATTTTTGCTCATTTATGTGCTACTTTGTAATTTTAAGATATTTTTGGTCTTAGTAAGGAGAAAAAGAAAATCATCTGTCAGTTGTAACTGAACCCATGAGTGCAAATGAGATTTCCCAGGAAAGGCCACATGAAGAAAAGAAAACTGAGGAAACACATTTTAGAAGCATCTAGACTTCAGAGAGATATGGAAGCAAAGTTGGTCAAAGCTTGAGGATCCGTGAGGAAACAGAAGAAGCAGAAAAGCCAGAGGATGGTGTTTCCGGAAGGAGGGGAGAGTCGGGTGCACCAGGCCCTACAGAGAGCCAATCAGCATGGCACCACCCTGGGAAGTGCACATAGACTTGTTCGTGGCTGGGTGAGGAGGTAATGGAAGGGGCTGAGAGCCACAGGCGGTAGGTAAGTGAAGCAGCTGTGGTGCCCTTCTTTGCACACGGAAGGAACTGTCATTACTGTTGTAGTCTGCATAAAGAGCACCCCTGAACACTGCCCCCTTACTTGGAATAAAGTGCATGTGGCACTCCCTGGAGGACATAAAGAGAAGCTGGCAGAGGAAATTTGTTGGAAACTGGAAACATTTAAGGAATCTGTGGACTAATTGAGAAAGGATGATGGGAATGGAGAGATTGAAAATCTCAGAGGAAGGGGATTCTTTATGGCCCAAGCTCCAGGAATTCACAGAGGACAGACTAAATGGAAAGCACAGGAGGCAGCATAGCCCTTGTGGAGGATTGTCATCCTCTGGATCAGAGGGGAAATAATCAAACCCTGCAAATCACTCTTTCTGTGGAATGCACCGGGTTCAGTGGTGATTAGCAATTGTAAATATGCTTTGAAACAACTTTCCAGAGACAAGGTGCTGTTTGGTGATTACTGCAAAGCCACATTAGCAGTGTTTGGATGATGTGGGCCACACACTTCACTGGGGCAGGGGTCTGCCAAGAGGATGGGATTTGAAGGGTGGTCAGAGACCCTTGTCACCCAGGGGAGAGGTTTTCATAACGACAAGCAGTGTGATGACGTAAATTGACAATGCAAAGTTTTGAGTTGGCAGATGAGTTTGCAGTTCATCTGCATGACCAGAATACTGTTGAACTTCAGTTTGACTTGCTTCAGTGAACATTTACCAAATATATACAGGGTTAAAAGGGTACTTTTCTCAGGACAGCCTACATTATTATTTGATCAAGAATCTAACAGGGAAGGGGCTAGAATATTCGAGGTTTGTACCTACACAGTTCTCTGTGTGCCTGGAACTGAGAACTTCCTCCTAAAAAATGATGCCCAATCGAAAAGTTAGGTACAGTGCTAACTGTGGTCATTTCTTCTCTTTCTGTGTTCTCTTCTCTTTACTCCATTACTAAGCCAAGAAAGCCCAGTGTCTTCTGGCTTCTTTATACCCTTGGAGGTCTGCCTTGGTGCTAATGATGACTCTGTTTCTGGAGCCAGCAAGTCTCAGATGTGCACATAGGGCTTTGAGGAGACCATAGCAGGCTTCAAAGAGACCCCCACACACTCAGGGTTGAGCAGGCCAGAGCATGGATCAAAGGTGAGTGCCCCCTATTTCTGGGATTACTGTCCCCAGCTGCTTGAGACAAGCTATTGGTCAGAGGGCTTTTTCTCTGGTGCCTGTTTCTAGAACTTCTCTTTATAGTTTGCCCTTTAAGCAATGCTTAGCTGCAGAGAAGTAGCATCCTCATTTCCCTCAAATTTTTAAAAATCTGGGGCTTTGTAAAAAACGTGTACAGAATGTAGAGGCTCCAGCCAGGAGTTGAGAGTGAAAAGGAAAACTTCTGTGGGAACGAAAGTGTTGGAAGGTACTGAGCCATTAAGTACCTAGAGTTCAGTGGGAATGGGACAGGATGGACGCAGGAACTCAGACAGGACCAGAGCTAAAGTAATCAGGAAGGTTTTAATGAGAAAGTCCCTGAGAGGAAATGACTCAATGTTACAAAATAGGCACTGTCCATGGAGAGGGAGGGAGCCAGTCCAGAGGGGGCTTTGGGAAGAGGCAGGACTCTCTGTTACACCTGGCCATTTAGCAGACTTTTAGAGACCATGTAGGCATGGGTGCCCTCTGTCACCCAGTTATGCTGGTCAGTGTCCCCGGCACCCAGTAAGAGGCAGGACTTTCCCTGTCTGGAAAGGAAGCTATAAACAGTCTGAGAGGAAAGAAATTTTAGGGTGGAAGGAGAGAAAAAGCATGAGCCTGTTAATTCTGGAAGAACAACTATTAAAGGCAGTGAAAAGGGGGAAAAGTCAACACAGATAAACTGTGGAGCCGCTGGGCTTTGTGTGACTTGAGGAGCAGCCTTGCCCCAAGAATGTGGGAACCTCAATTATATTACAGAAGCTCATGAAAAACTTCCCAACCTTCCCCAATCTACTGAGCTGCTCCTTCAATAATTCCAAAGTGCATTTTATAAACCACTTAGCAAGGACCTCCTGTGAGGGGGAGGAGAAGGCTTCTGTCATTTCCAACTAGACTCAGATCTCATTGCTGTCGCTTCTGGGTATCCTGACTTTCTCTTAAAAGGTCTCTGTCTCTTACATTTTGTCATTTACACTACTTGCTTCAGTGACCCTGAACTTGGTTTGCCACTCTGCTCCATGGTTTTGCTGCTGTCGGATCACATGCTTTTGCCTGCATTACCTAGCAGGGTGTGTGCCCTGGGCTTCCGGACAGGGACCCAAAGCTTCCTATGCAGTTACCCAGGCTAGCTGGTGGCTCCTGTCCTCAAGACACACTCTCTTCCTCAAGGTCTTTTTGCTCACTCTAACTTAGTCTTAAAAAAATGTTCCTAGGGCACCCAGAGAAAGAGTTCAAGTCAATTCAGATTAATATCCATTTGGGCACCTACCGTATTCCAGGAAGGCGGCAGGATCTGAAGGTGAGATAACTCTTAGTTTTTACTTTCCTGGGCTTTACTATCTAGGAGGGAGACCAGTTCTGACAGGCTGTGAGTGGAGACTGACTGGTGTCCTGGAAACAGTTCATTGTTCTTGTACTCATTCAGAAATACCTATGAAGAACCTACCTCGTGCTGTGCACCTTTCAGTACCCCAGGGAGACAGCAAGGATATAGGATCTGAGAACAGACAAACCGGAGTTCAAACCCTGCCTAAAATAGGACTGTGACAGTAGGCAAATCTCCTCACCTCTGTGAGCTCCAGATTTCTCATTTTAAAAATTCAAATCACAATACTGATCACGTTAATAACACTCTTTTCAAAGTGCTTGTGAAGTTAAAAGGTAGTTAAGATAGGCACCAAATAGTACAGTGGTACCTCAGTTCACGAACTTGACTCTTTCCATGATTCTGGTCACAAACCAAGTTGAATGAGAATGGAACTCATGGGCATGGTAAAAGGAGAAATATAGCTGTATGAAGTTGGCCTTCCAGTGGAAGGATTGCTAAAAGCAGTAGTCTTCAAAGGTCTGTGAGTTTTCTACAAGAATGTTTTAATTTGCCACCTTAAAATTATAATTTGGTAATTATTTCATATGTATGTATATATTATATTCTTAAAGCTCGTATATTCTAAATTATCTGAATGTGCAATTTATGGCCCAGGGACCACAGGATTCCAGCTTCCATGTTTGTTTTATGATCACATTAATGCTAAGTATAGCTACTTTATTTATCAGGCTAATGGAGCAAGAAGAGAGATGGACTTAACATATAAATGTGTTTACATCAGTTGAAAGCTAAAACACAGCAGGGTGCATTTCATACAAAAGAAGGTTTAGAAGTAGTTCAAATAGAGAAAAACTGAGAAGGAAGAAAGGATGTCTGTATCAGACATGAGAATATGGATGAGCTGGCTTTTAAGACTAGGCTCGCTATCAGTACCATATTTTGTGAGTAGAGATTTCATTTTAGTAAAACAATATGATGTCACATTTTATTAATGTTATTACCTTTAATTTTACTGCTTTTGTGACTTTTTGATATTTTAGTCATAAATTTGTTATATATAAGCACTGAAGTCAAATGAATTAGTACCTGGTTTTAAACTGTACAAATTTAAGCAATATATTAATAAAAATAAGTCTAACCTAAGGGTCCACCAGGCCCTAAAAGGCAGGATGTGCTCTGGTTTAGGAGAAGGCTGCTGGAATCTCTTCTGGGTGTAGGAGGAGGAAGCCCAAACTGGAAGTGCCACTATTCTGGAGGAAGAAGCCCTGTGGGGTCAGACTCCTGGGACCATTCCGGAAGCAAGGCTATTCCAGGAGAGCTTGGAAGGGTTTAGAGGAGCTTATGTGACTCACAGAGACCTCGCCTCCCATTGTTTCCCTCTATTCTCTTACTCAGCTCGCTGCCAGTCACACATGGCCAGTACATGGCAGTGAACAAGGTGGACACAGTCCATACCCTCAAAGAGTTTGCAATTCTCAGTTTGTAATTCTTAGTTTTCACCTCTTGTCCCTTCCCACAACCTATTGTAACAGGGAAGCAGAAGCTGGGCCTGCAGATGCACAATGATTAACTCAAAGCAGAATGAAGCTTGACATCGCTCCCTTCATTTCTTAGTTTCCTTTATTACCTTAAAACTTTGAGCCGGATCCCTGCTTAGCTCCAAACATAGGCATGTTAATCACTTTAGGAATGAGTGTCTGGAGAACAGTTTATTAGCCCCGAATTTCTCTCACTTATCTCATTCCCTTTCAAGACTGAGGACACCAAGATAAGAGTAACTAAAGAAATTTTCAAGGACACATCCAATTGCTAGCTTTTACAATGTCCAGTTCCAGACTCCCTGGAGCAATACCTAGAAGACTCCAGTCATTGTCCTAAACCTGCAGTCACCTCCGATTTCAGGAAAAGCAGAGCCTCAAAGACCACCACATGATGCCCCCACCCCCAAGCAAGAGCAATTATCCTAAGAAAGGAACAGAGTCTGCCCTCCTAATCAGGAGCCATCATCCACCATGAGAACTAAATTGTCCCCTTTGGTGATGATGGCTCTTTAAGAAGCTCATAGAACCATCCCTGAGATACTGATCAACAAGACCACATCTAGACCATGGCTACCTAAGCTGCCAGCTATGCCAACCTCCGATTATGCAAACCCCCCATCTCCTGCCTTTGCCCCCCCGCCCCCAGCCATGTTGATTAAAGCTCCTGTCCTGTCTGTCACCACTGCTCTTTTTGATTTGCATTAGGGAATGGGTGGCTGGTCTTGGTCTGCTGGGACCCCTGAAGTTGGGGCCTTCAGCCAAAAACTCTGATAACACTAAGTCTTTAAAATCATGCACAAAATTACCACCCTATTTGTGCAAATAAACAAGCTCCTTTGGATGTAATCAACCCTATACCTAGAAGGGACTGTCCCAGGTATGTCAGAGACATTTTCTCAAACTTTTGTCTTAGTGCTGGTCTTCGTGCAGGCTAGGCACCTTCAAAATCCAAGAACTTTGAACTTCAGGAGCCAGGGCAATTTAGGTCGGTGCTTTGGAAGCAGAACCTGAGACAGAGGTTTTTTTGGGGTTTCTTTTCTGAGACAGAGTTTTGAAGACACATGATCTATTGATTTATTCAGGAAGAACTTGGAAGGAAGGAAGAGCAGCAGGAAAATAAAGTGAAAGAATGGGCCAAGGATCTGCAAAGAACCCCAGAGCACAAATGATATCATAGATTTTCTACAGTGTGTACATGTGATACAAGGGGTGTGTGTGTGCACGCGCGCATGTGTGTGTGTGTGTGTGTGTGTGTGTATGTGTTGGGGGCAAGGAGTGACTGGGGTATAACTTCCAAGCAGAGGTCACTCTTATCAATTGTAAGGTTAAATTCCCAAAGAAGGAAGAAGCTGTGAGCTGTTAGCGTATAGCCCCTGTAGGATGGAAGTACCAGCCCTATAAAAGGTTGGGCACCAAATGAACCCAGCACACTGAGATCCAAATGCAGGGCATCAGTTACCATGACCATTGTAGGTCTATGAAAAGCAACCAGACCCAGGGCCATCCACCCTCTCCATTTGAACATTACAGTAGAAATTCTTTTTTTAATGAAAAGGCAAGAAATTTACTTAAATTGTCAAGATATTGCAATTTTGTTCATGATGGAAACATTCACATATAATAAGAACACTTACAATATCATTTTCAGATATTTGACATTAAGGTAGCAAAGACAAGAATGACATTTTATTTGATAATGAGTGCAGGTCTATGGAAAACAATCCACTGTTCATCATTTCAATATGAATACTAATCAACCAATCTGCTATTTTGGCTTAAAGTTAAATATGGAGGTTCTTCTATTTTTACATTTATTTGCTCCTATGTCTTTTTTTTTTCCTTTTTTAAATAATTAACTTTATTGGAACATTTTAGGTATACAATATAATGACATTCATCATTGGAAATTTGCACCTTTACATACTCTCTTGGTTCTTATTATTTCCCCATTCCCCTGCCCTCCCTTCAACCCCTCCATCCCTCCCTATTTACAAAGACATTGTTTCCTATTTTCATTTTCTCACATTAATTCCATTCTCTTCTTTCCTTTCCCCTACCCCTTCCCCTTTGCCCCTTTTCTTCCTATTTCACATTATGTATTACACCTTTTAGTCCTTATTTACACTTTAAGTTTCTCACACTAGAGAAACTATTCGGTGTTTACACATGTGTGTCCTGTCTATTTCATTTAAAGAGTATCTCCCAATGTGCATCCATTTAGCTATAAATATCTCTAATTTCTCATTTTATATGGCTGAGTAGTACTCCAATTTATTTTTAAAAACCACATTTTCTTTATCCAGTCTCCAGTTGATGGGCAATTGGGCTTCTTCCAAGTTTTAGCTATAACAAACTGTGCTGCTATGAACAAGGGTGCACATGTATCATTGTGGTATGATTCTTTAATTTGATGAAACTTCATTTGTTGATTTTTTTTTTTTAACAGGGGATCGAACTTGGGACTTTGTGCTTGTGAGGCAGGTGGCAGAACCACTGAACTAAATATCCAGTGCATGTGGTTAAGATTCTTTTAATTCTTTGGGGAAGATACCCAGCAGGGCAAGAGCTGGGTCAAATGGGACTTCCAATCCTAGTTCTTTGAGGTATCTCCATACTCATTTCCACAGCGGTTGCACCAGTCTACACTCCCATCAGCAGTGGAGCAGGGTTCCTCTTACCCCACAGCCCCGCCAGCATTTGCTATTGGTTGATTTCATGATAGCAGCCATTCTTTCTGGGGTGAGGTGGAATCTCAGCGTTGTTTTCATTTGCATCTCTGGAAGGACCAGTGATATTGAACACTTTTTCACATGTTTATTTGCTATTTCTACTTCTTTGTCTGAGGAATGTCTGTTCATTTCAAGCGCCCATTTTTGGATTGGGTCTTTAAATGTGGGAGGTCTGATTTTTTAAAGTTCTTTATAGATTCGAGATAGTAGACCTTTGTCTGAGGAACATCAGGTGAAAATTTTTTCCCTCATTATGGATTGTCTCTTCACACTGTTGATGGTTTCTCTTCCTGTGCAGAAGCTTTTTAATAAAAGATCACATGTGTTGATGGTTTGTGCTAGTTCACGGGCAACTGAGGTTTTGTTCATATAAGCTTTTCTTACACCAATGTCTTCAAGAGTTCTACCTAACCTCTGTTCCAACTGGTTCAGTGTTTCTGTTTAAATATTTACATCTTTAATCCATTTCAAATTTAATTTAGTGCATGGTGAAAGATATAGGTCTAGTTTTAATTTTTGGCAAATTGAAACCCAATTTTTCCAGCACCATTTATTAAAGAGGCTATCTTTCCTCCAGTGAGGGTGTTTGGCTCCTTTGTTGAAGAAGAGGTAGCTGAGTGTGTCTGGAGTTGTTTCTGCATCTTCTAATCTGTTCCACTTGTCCTCGGGTCTGATTCTTTGCCAATAACAAGCTATTTTTATCACAGTAGCTTTGTAGTATAGTTTTAAGTTGGGGGTTGTGATACCCCCTGCCAAGTTTGTGTTGCCTAGAATTGCTTTTGATATTCTAGGTCTCTCGTTCCAAATGAATTTTTGGATTGTTTTCTCAAGGTCCACGAAGTATATTGCTGGCATTTAAATTGGGATTGCATTGAATCTATATAGCAGTTTTGGAAGTATGGCCATTTTCACTATGTTGATCCTTCCCACCCAGGAGCAAGGGATGTCTTTCTATTTTCCCATATCGTCTTCAATCTCTCTTTTCAGAGTGCTATGGTTTTCAGAGAAGAGGTCTTTGATTTCTTTTCTTAGGTTGATTCCTAGGTATTTCAGTTTCTTGGATGCTCTTGTGAGAGGAATTTTTTGCCCTATTTCTGTCTCAGTGATTCTGTTGTTCATGTAGAGGAAAGCTATTGATTTTTGTGTATTGACCTTGTATCCTGGTACTTTACTGAATTTGGTTATTAAGTCTAGAAGGCTCTTGGTGGAGTTCTTGGGGTCTTCTATATAGAGTATCATGTCATAATGACAATTTGACTTCTTCGTTTCATATCTTTATTCCTTTTATTTCTTTCTGTGGTCTAATTGCTGTGGCTAATGTTTCCAAGACTATATTGAACAGGAGTCGTGATGGTGGACATCCTTGTCTTGTTCCTAATTTTAGTGTGAAGGATTTCAGTGTTTGACCATTTAGTATGATATTAGCTGTTGGTTTTTCATAGATGGCTTTTATCAGATTGAGGTAGAGAACGTCTATTCCAATTTTTTGTAGGGTTTTTTCATAAATGCGTGTTGGATTTTGTCGAATGCTTTTTCTGCATCTATTGAGATGATCATATGGTTTTTGTCCTTGGCTCTATTGATATAGTGTATTACATTTATTGATTTGCATATGTCGAACCATCCCTGGATCCCTGGGATGAGTCCCACTTGGTCAGGGTATATGATCTTCTTGATGATCTTCTTCATTCTATTTGCCAGTATCTTATTCACGATTTTTGCATCTATGTTCATTAGTGAGATTGGCCTATAGTTCTCTTTTTCAGTTGGTCTTTCTCTGCTTTGGAGATCAAGGTGATACTTGCTTTCAGGAATAAATTTGGGAGTATTGCTTGCCTTTCAATTTCTTTGAAGAGTTTAAGCAGTAGTTCCTCTCTAAATGTCTTGTAGAATTCAGCAGTGAAGCCATCAGGACCTGGGCTTTTCTTAATTGGTAAGTTTTTAATTATGTTTTCAATTTCATTGATTGATATTGGGTTGTTTAAAATTTTTAGGTCATCTTCGTTCAACTTTGGTAATTCATCCATATCTAGGAATCTGTCCATTTCTTCTGTGTTTTCCACCTTAGTGGCCTATAGGTTCTTGAAGTAGATATTGGTGATCCTCTGAATTTCTGCTGGGTCTGTTGTAATTTCATCCTTTTCATTCACAATTGCATGGATTTGGGCCTTTTCTTTCCTTTTCTTGATAAGGTTAGCTAAGGGTTTGTCAATTTTGTTTATTTCAAAGAACCAACTCTTGGCTTCATTGATTGTTTTATATCATTCTCTTAAGTCTCCACTGCATTGATTTCTGCTCTGATCTTTATAATTTCCTCCCTTGTATGAGCTTTGGGTTTGTCTTGCTTTTCTTTTTCTAGAAGCTTGAGGTTCAGCATCAGGTTGTTTAATTGGGTTTGCTCTGTTTTTCTAATATGAGTATTCACTGTTGTGAATTCCCCTCATAAGACTTCTTTCATTGTGTCCCATAGATTTCGATATGTTGTATTGTCATTGTCATTTAATTGTAGGAAATGTCTGATTTCTTCTTTAATTTCCTCTGTGACCCATTGGTTATTCAGAAGTGTGTTATTGAATTTCCACGTGTTTATGAAATTCTTGCAGTTTCTTTTGCTATGGATCTCCAATTTCATCACACTATGGTCTGATACGATACAGGGGATAACTTCAATTCATTTGCACTTACTTAAACATGTTCTATGAGCGAGTGTGTGGTCTATTTTGGAGAACAACTCATGTGCAGCTGAAAAGAATGTGCATTCTGAGTTCGTGGTGTGGAACACTCTGTAAACATCTGTTAAGTTCATTTGTTCAAGGGTTTGATTGCATTCCAGTATTTTCTTGCTTATTTTTTGTCTAGTTGATCAATCTATTGGTGACAGTGGGGAATTGAGGTCCCCCACTACTATTGTATTAGTGCTTATTTGATTTTTCATGTACGTTAGTACTTGTTTTATATAGTTGGGCACACTAGTGTTCAGTGCATATATGTTTATGATTGTCATCTCTTTCTCTTGGATTGGTCCCTTCACAAGGATGTAGTGTCCTTTTTTGTCTCTCATAATCAGTGTTGGTTTGAAATCTACTTGATCTGCAAAGAGGATAGCTACTCCTGCTTATTTTCCAGGTTCCTGTCACATGGAGTATTGTTTGTCACCCTTTAACTTTCAGTCTATGAGTTTCTTTTTGAATTAAATGTGTTTTTTGTATGCAGAATATTGTTGGATCTTCCTTCTTGACCCATTCTGCCAGTCTATTTCTTTTGATTGGTGAATTGAGATCATTAATATTGATGGTTATAATTGATATGTATTGACTTATCCTTGTCATGACATTTTGTTTTTGTTGGATTCTCCCCTTTGCATTTAATTTCTTATCATGCCCAATGGATTCATTCTGCTGGGCTTCTTGAGTTGTGATCCTCATTGTCTTTTCCTAGGGTATTGTCTAAAATTGTTTGGAGTGCTTGTTGGGTATTCATGAAGCTCCTTAGGTGCTCTTTGTCATGAAAGTATCTTATTTCTCCATCAGTTTTGAAAGATAGTTTTGCAGGATATATCAATCTGTGTTGGAGGCTGTTTTTCTTTAGGGCTTGAAATACATCACTCCAAGCTCTTCTTGCCTTGAGGGTTTTCATTGAGAAGTCTGCTGTGATCCTGATGGACTTTCCTTTGTATGTGATTTGCTTCTTTTCTCTCACTGCTTGTAGAATTTTGTCCCTCTGTTGGGTTTCTGGAATCTTAACTATTATATGCCTATGTGTAGATTTTTTTGACCAAGGCTAGTTGGAGTCCTATATGCCTCACTTATCTGTATGTCAAGTTCTTTTACCTTTCTTGGGGAGCTTTCTGCCATCACTTCTCTGAACAGTTTTTTGTTGTTGTTGTTTGCACTCTCTCCTCTTTCTTCATTGACTCCAATCAGTCTTATGTTATTCTTCTGTGCATTGTCTAGCAGCTGCTGGATTGATTTCTCGTGGTCCCTTACAATTTTAAAGAAATTTTTCTTTTCCTAGTCACTAATTGAAGTCTTATCTTCTATATCTGAAATTCTGTCCTGACATTATCTCATTCAGCTGCATAAACTTTCAATGGAGTTTTTAATCTCCTGGAAATCTGTTTGCATCTGTTTTATGGATTCCATTTGTTTCCTATGTTGGGATTCCATCATGTTCCTCAACTCCTCTATTTTTTATCTGTGTTCTCTCTAGACTAATTAATCATGTCTTGCACTATAGGCATAATCTCTGCTGTTATCTGAAAACTTATTTCTGATTTCATTTTTTCCGGATTCTCTTTTGTTGCCAGTTCAGGGAGTTCAGGTGTTCCATCTCGTTTCCCTTTGGGGTTGCCTTAGGTGATGTGAGAGTCTGGATTTGAGACTTGTTTAAGTGGCTTCTCATTTCAATGGGGGGGGGGTGGAATGTGTGTTGCTGGCGCCCACGTGGTTCACTTCCTCGGCACTGGGGGCGGTGGTACGGCAGCCTGGAAGGTTCACCTCCTCTGCATTGGGGGCAGCTCTGCTCCTCGGCACTGGGGGCAGTGGTACACCCTTTGCTTTGTTTTGTTTAAAGTTGCCTGAACCAGAAATGTTTTCAGTCAAAATGGAAGCAGTGCAAAGTGTTGCTTTTCTTTTACATTAGAAATCAGAGAAATTTATACACAATGTAATACTATAAAATATTTATTTAAACATAGAAAATGGACTTAACTTTCCTTTTCTGAGCTTGAGAAGAAGACTGATCAACCCCAAGAACAGCTACTGAGAGTCATTGTCTTAGGCTGGCATAGTTTCAAAATTGTCTTCTATCAAAAATTTTTGGATTCCTTTCTGGGATTCCAAGGAGGAAAAATGTGGCTGGCTGGAATATGTGTCTGTTGTGGTAGTATAACATTCTGGGATGTTTGGTCTGAAGAAGTGAATTTCTTCTCCTGTGCTAGGGAGTTGACACTCACTTGATCCCACTTCCTATCAGCTCAACAAATGTGCATAGAAGAAAATCCTGAGAGGCTCAGAGGGTTTTGGTACTAGAGAACATTTTGTTTTTGTAGTTCTCTTGGATGGCAGTGCTTCCATGAAGAAGAATTCACTTTCCTCAATAATCTGACATGATAAGTCTTGCTCTTTATTCAGTATCTTTCTGTTGACACAAAATGGCATATATTTTTTTCTTGACTATATTAGGTTTGCTTTGTCTCTTAGACATTCATATATGGAGAACACAGTTGAATATAACACTCTTGACATTAGAGGTGATGTGTATTGGCATTATCAAGGTAAGGAGAGTTTTCTTGTGTGTGAGATTTTTTCATTTATTAGATATACAGAGTGCTGGATTTCTTTTTGACATGTTCATGATGCACCTAACATACAGTGATCATTTCCAACTTTCCAGTGTTTTCTCTGTCCTTTCACTTCCTGCTGATTCCTTTCTTTTTCTTGAAAAACTTTGAAAAAAAGTTAAGCTCCTAGTAACCATTGTTGTTTATTGATGTTTTCATAGTTTTGTAGCAAACTGTTTGTCTTTAGATATTTTTGACTTATACTTCATCACTTTTAACCATTGTTGATGTTGCCTTTCCAAAGCTCAAGTCTCAACATCAGAATAAGAAAAATGATAAGATGTCTTTTGTGCCTAAAATATCTTCCAGTTTCTTAAAATGACTATTAGGCAACACAGAGAGCTGTTCTGTCATTCTATAAAAAGAAAAAAATTAGGTTTGTCTAACGTTCTCCATACAACTTGTGTGAGAGCTCTTTTCCCAAACTTGGATGTAAACAAAATGACAATAAAAAGGGAGTTATCTGCTTAGTCAAATTGTACTTAGGTAAAACATGTTAATATAAATATCCTTTTATCATTGTATACTTTTTAAGTGAAAAGGGGGCATGCTGCTATGCCTGGTGGTAAATTCCCATTGTCCTAGCATATGGGAGGCTGAAGTAAGGGGATCACAAGTTCCAAGCCAACCTGGGCTACATAGTGAGACTTCGTCTGAAAGAGAGAGAGCAAGGCAGCAAGAGAGAGAGAGAGAGAGAGAGAGAGAGAGAGAGAGAGAGAGAGCGCCAGAGTGAGACCAAGAGCGAGAGGGAGAGCAAAAGAAAAAGAGAAAGTGAAAAAGAAACAGTAAATGAGACAGAAAGATAGGAGCCTGGGACGTAGCTCAGTGAAACCACACCTGCCTGGTTCTGAGAGGTCGTGAGTTCAAACTTGAGTTCAAAGAGACATGCTTCCAGATCTTTTTAATGTAGTCATCATCAAAGTGTTTAACAAGTCAGTAGCTGTATGGTCTGCTGTGTCTAAACCAGGCTTGGATGCACTTTATTTTGCCTGGAGATCCCTGTTTATTAATGTTTCAAACTTCATGGTCTCCAGCAGCAACATCCGCTGCCTCCTGTTGCTTTTTCATCATTTTTGGGGTGTTGAGTGCTTTCAGACTGATTGGATGCAGGTTTAGAAATCTGTATGATAACTTCTTGAATTTTGGCCATGATTTCATTTTGCCGCCTTCTGTTTAAGGATTGCTCTCGGGAAGTCTCACTTTTCATGTTTTGAAATTTTAAGCTTGCCAGAGGCTGTATAGTTGGTACTTGTACTTCAGTCAGCCCACTTTTCTTCTTTTTCTGAAAAGCAATATACACTTGATATAGGAGTTTTGTTGCTGCACGCTTTTCTGTGATGATGATTTGGGCCATATTCTTTTTTTTTTGGTACCAGGATCGAACTCTGGTCCTTGCGCTTGCGCAGCAGGCGGTGAAACCACTGAGCTAAATCCCTGGCCCTGGGCCATATTCTTATCAAACTGCACACCCAGAAGGTGAAGCATTGGCTCCAAGTGGGAAAGACAAATGTTGAAATCCTGATGTCTGAAAATTCTGAAAAAGCATCCTGAAGTTCAAATTTGTGCAGAACTTCTCCAATCAGCCACTGGAAGACGCCTTTGCAAATGACTTGGGATGATCTGCTAATCACAGAGAACATTGTCTTCAGTTTTTCTGGCATGAGTTCTTCATGGGATTGAGCCAAGCCCTACACCTAAGACCAATCAGGGGATGCTGTCTTCTATTCTGGAACTTCACAAGAGCAAGTGAAGGCCTGCACCTGATACAAATCTTCTGCCTGAGCTCAAGAGCAAGCCTCCAATTATGCTAATCAAGTAAGAGAGTGAGAGAGAGACTGGGGGTGTAGCTGAGTGGAGCCAGTGCCTGCCTGGTAAGTAATGCCTGGTAAATCACCCTTGTTGCCTTTTACAGGGGAGCCAGGTGGGGCCCCGGCCAGCACTACTGCACCACTGAAGCAGCCCCTAGCTGTTGGAGAGGCCCCACACTGTGCTGCCTCAAGAGTAGGGTGGCTGGCCTGTCTCTAGGACTCCTACAAATCCATTTAACCCTCCCGGACTTCCACACAGGCCACAGGCTTCTTGCTTCTGTTCCCATTTCCCAAACTAGGGGGCAATCTGGAGAGTGGACCAAAACTAGGTCCTGGCCTAGAAGGCCAAAGCCCTTTCAAGGTTCACAAAGGGGTGGAAGGTGCTCCAGGAAGATTGTTCCTCCAAACACATGTGTAGGCCTCTTTCTGAAGGCTCCAGAGCTGTTGCTTAGAAACAGAGAATTCTGATTTGCACATGACTTTGCATAACCACCTGCAAGCTATTGATTTAACACAGATCAACGAACCTGGTCCTTTGCTTCATTCCTCTTCAGTATTAGTGTCAAATTACCTGCCTTTCTGTTGTCCCCAAACTTTCCCGAACCCCCCCTCCCCACCCCGCCTCTGTCTCCATGTGAATGTGTGTCTTTCATCCTTCCCTGCTGTCCTGCAGGGATTTGGGACGGGGTTAGTGTGGAGTTAGGGGCTGTTCCACTGAAATGTGGAAGTCACTTGGCCTTGGCTGTTGACCACCCTGGTGATGAGTGTGTGTGCACCTGGGAAAACCCTGCCCCCAGTCTCTCAGATTTCTCATTTGAAGGTTGACTGAAGGGCCAACTGGCAACATAACATAAAAACCAGAAAATCCAGTAGTGCCCTTGGTTTCCCATGAACGACTGGTGGAGCAGTCACATGTGCACAAAACGGCATGTACTAAAATAAGCAGTTGGAAATATTCCTGGCAGATGGTGCTAATTATAGACACAGTGACAGATTGGCCCCACAGAATAGCTCTTGTCCTGCTTGCTAAGAACATGCGAGAGCCAAGAAGCTTCTCTGCTAGTTTCTCCTTTCTGGAAGATTGTGGCAACAGCCCCAGGATCTCACCTTGATGGAGAACTGCTAAGATTTTGAGAAGGGAGAAATATCTGAGGGTGACCACGGGCTCCATGCTGAAGGGTTCCCAAGTCCCATAAGTGTTGGAATAAAACAAAGGAGGCAAATAATGAAATTTTGGTGAACTGGATTCCATTGTATTAGCCCCTCTGAAAGATTAACTACTCTTACAAGAGGTCTCTTAGATAAGCACAAATCTGCTGAATGGATGTGTGGGTGGGATATATAAAGGTTAAGGGGGGAGAAGTTTGGGAGACCAGAATACTAAGATTGTCCTCTTCCTAGCTGTATGAGTGTGGTCAAGTTTTTTTTTTAACAATTTGGTACCTCCACTTTTCCATCTGCAAAATGGGAATAATAACACTATCTACATCATGTTTTTTTGAGGCAGGGTTTCACTAGGTTGCCCAGGCTAACCTCAAACTTGAGATCTTCCTGCCTCAGTCTCCCAAGTAGGTGTGCGCTACCACATCCAGCTTTGTGAAGATGAAATAACCTAATGTATGTAAAAGCTGTGCACGATGCCTGGCTCAAAATAGCTCTTGCTAGATAGTAGTTCTTTTATTTAATGAACTAGGGAGGAGAAAGAGATGACTGCAGGTTTTAAGGCTGGGAGGAATAGTTTGGACAAGAATAAAACTCAAATAAAAGAAAATAAAGCCAAGTTTCAAATTCCTAGATAGTTCTTCTGTATCCTGAAATTGTATTTGAAGTGGGCGGTACCATAAATATCAGTGGACACTGCTCTTTCAGCAGATAGGATGAGAGAGTGTAAGAGGTAAGCTTTTCCTTTTCATTAGTACATGTTTGTAATACAAAATAGTGATGTTTGGGGGAACTGGTACATGTATATTGATCATTTTCAACCTCTCCCTGTCTTAAAAGTCACATCTACCTTTTCATAACTGGTAAAGACAAGGGACTTTGGACACTGTAAAATCTGCTATTTGACTTCCATTGAAGAGACCTGGAGGATTTTCTCTTCACTTTGATGGCAGAGCATGCCAGTTTGAGGCAAGTAAAGCAAGGAGCCTCGGGTGGCCCTGTGCTCTGGCTCTACTTCTGCTGCCTGTCATCCTCCCTTGCAGCCGTTCCCCTGGTTTTCTTCTATCCTACTTTGTTCTTTCCAAATTTTGGAGTTAGAATTTCTCAGTATTTATTTTAAGCTCTGTGTGGTGCTAGGACCACCCATGACCTAAAAGCTAAGAGAATGTTGGCTTATGCATCATTCTTGGAAAACCAGAATTCTTCTGAAAGCATACACCTTTTCAAAAATTTCTTTGTTTCTTATTTTTTGGGGGAGTAATTTTCATCTTTACATAATCTCTCTTGGTTCTTATTTTTTCCCCATTCCCCTCCCCTCCCTTCAACCCTTCCATCCCTCCCTATTTACAAAGACTTTGTTTCCAGTTTTTCATTTTCTCATATTAATTCCATTCCCTCTTTCCTTTCTGCTACCCCTCCCACTTCCCCTAACACTTTGCCCCTTTCCTTCCTATTTCACATTATCTAGTACATCTTTTAATCCTTATTTACACCTTCAGTTTCTCACACTAGAGAAACTGTTCAGTATTTACACACGTGTGTCCTCTTTATTTCACTTAAGAGTATTGCCTCAATGTGCATCCATTTAGCTATAAATATCTCTAATTTTTTGTTTTTTATGGCTGAGTAGTACTCCATTTTATTAAAAAACCACATTTTCTTTATCCAGTCTCCAGTTGATGGGCAATTGGGCTGCTTCCAAGTTTTAGTTATTACAAACTATGATGCTATGAACATGGGTGCACATATATCACTGTGGTATGATTCTTTTAATTCTTTGGGAAAGATCCCCAGCAGCGCAATAGCTGGGTCAAATGGGACTTCCAGTCCTAGTTCTTTGAGGTATCTCCATACTGATTTCCACAGTGGTTGCACCAGTCTACACTCCCACCAGCAGTGGAGCAGGGTTCCTCTTTCCCCACAGCCCCGCCAGCATTTGTTATTGGTTGATTTCATGATAGCAGCCATTCTTTCTGGAGTGAAGTGGAATCTCAGCATTGGTTTCATTTGCTGAAATGACCACTGGTCATTTCTCGAATGACCAGTGATGTTGAACATTTTTTCATGTATTTATTTGCTATTTCTACTTCTTTGTCTGAAAAATGTCTGTTCATTTCAGATGCCTATTTTTGGATTGGGTCTTTAAATTTGGGAGGTCTGATCTTTTTAAGTTCTTTATAGATTCGAGATAGTAGACCTTTGTCTGAGGAAGAGCAGGTGAAGATTTTTTCCCACATTGTGGGTTGTCTCTTCACACTGCTGGTGCTTTCTCTTGCGTGCAGAAACCTTTTAATAAGAGATCTCATTTGTTGATTGTTTGTGCTAGTTCACAGGCAACTGAGGTTTTGTTGATAAAATCTTTTCCTACACCGATGTCTTCAAGGGTTCTACCTAACCTCTGTTGCAACTGGTTCAGAGTTTCTATTTTAATATTTAGATCTTTAATTCATTTTGATTTTAGTTTAGTGCATGGTGAGAGATATAGGTCTAGTTTTAATCTTTGGCAAGTTGAAGCCCAATTTTTCCAGCACCATTTATTAAAGAGGCTATCTTTCCTCCACTGAGGGTGTTTGGCTCCTTTATCAAAGATGAGTTGGCTGAGTGTGTCTGGCATTGTTTCTGCATCTTCTAATCTGTTCCACTGGTCCTCAAGCCTGATTCTTTGCCAGTACCATGCTGTTTTTATCACAGTAGCTTTGTGGTAGAGTTGCAGGTTGGGGATTGTGATACCCCCTGCCATGTCTCTGTTACCTAGAATTGCTTTTGCTATTCTGGGTCTCTTCTTGTTCCAAATGAATTTTTGGATTGTTTTCTCGAGGTCCATGAAGTATGCTGCTGGGATCTCAATTGGAATTGCATTAAATCTAGATAGCAGTTTTGGAAGTATGGCCATTTTCACTATATTAGTCCTTCCTACCCAGGAGCAGGGGATGTCTGTCCATTTTCTGATATCATCTTCCATCTCTCTTTTCAGAGTGTCAAAGTTTTCAGAGAAGAGGTCTTTGATTTCTTTCATTAGGATGATTCCTAGGTATTTCAGTTGTTTGGATGCTATTGTGAAAGGAATTATTTGCCCTATTTCTCTCTCACTGAGTCTGTCATTGGTGTAGAGGAAAGCTATTGATTTTTGTGTGTTGACCTTGTAACCAGCTACTTGGCTGAATTTGGTTATTAAGTCTAGAAGACATTTGGTGGAGTTCTTGGGGTCTTCTATATAGAGTATCATGTCATCTGCAAATAATGACAATTTGACTTCATTACCTATCTTTATTCCTTTTATTTCTTTCTCTTGTCTAATTGCTGTGGCTAATGTTTCCAGAACTATATTGAACAAGAGTGATGATAGTGGACATCCTTGTCTTGTTCCTGATTTTAGTGTGAAGGATTTCAGTGTTTGACCATTTAGTATGATATTGGCTGTTGGTTTTTCATAGATGGGTTCTATCAGTTTGAGGTAGAGACCATCTATTCCAATTTTTTGTAGGGTTTTTATCATAAATGCATGTTGGATTTTGTCAAATGCTTTTTCTGCATCTATGGAGATAATCATATGGTTTTTGTCCTTGGCTCTATTGATATAGTGTATTACATTGATTGATTTTCGTATATTGAACCATGCCTGCATCCCTGGGATGAATCCCACTTGGTCAGAGTGTATGATCTTCTTGATGATCTTCTGCATTCTATTTGCCATTATCTTATTAAGGAGTTTTGCATCTATGTTCATTAGTGAGATTGGCCTATAGTTCTCTTTTTCAGTTGGGTCTTTCTCTGCTTTGGGGATCAAGGTGATGGTTGGTTCCAGGAATGAATTTGGGAGTATTGCTTCCCTTTCAATTTCATTGAAGAGTTTAAACAGTAGTGGCAGCAGTTCCTCTCTAAATGTCTTGTAGAATTCAGCAGTGAAGCCATCAGGGCCCGGGCTTTTCTTAGTTGATAAGATTTTAATTACATTTTCAATTTCATTGGTTGATATTGGGTTGTTCAGAATTTTTAGGTCTTCTTCATTCAACTTTGGTAATTCATATGTATCTAGGAATCTGTCCATTTCTTCTGTGTTGTCCATCTTACTGGCGTATAGGTTCTGGAAGTAGGTATTGATGATCCTCTGGATTTCGGCTGGGTATGTTGTCATTTCACCCTTTTCATTCCTAATTGCATGGATTTGGGCCTTTTCTTTCCTTTTCCTGATAAGGTTGGCTAAGGGTTTGCCAATTTTGTTGATTCTTTCAAAGAACCAACTCTTGGCTTCATTGATTTTTTGTATCATTCTCTTAGTCTCCATTGCATTGATTTCTGCTCTGATCTTTATAATTTCCTCCCTTGTATGAGCATTGGGTTTGTCCTGCTCTTCTTTCTCTAGAAGCTTGAGGTGTAGCATCAGGTTGTTTAATTGGGATCGTTCTGTTTTCCTAGTATGCATATTCACTGCTCTGAATTTCCCTCGTAAGACTGCTTTCATTGTGTCCCATAGATTCCGATATGTTGTATTGTCATTGTCATTTAATTGAAGGAACTGTCTGATTTTTTCTTTAATTTCCTCTGTGACCCATTGGTTATTCAGAAGTGTGTTGTTCAATGTCCACATGTTTATGAAATTTTTTGTTTCTTTTGCTATGGATCTCCAATTTCATCACACTATGGTCTGATAATATACAGGGGATAACTTCAATTCCTTTGCACTTACTTAAACATGTTCTATGTGTGAGTATGTGGTCTATTTTGGAGAATGACTCATGTGCAGCTGAGAAGAATGTGTATTCTGATTTTGTGGGGTAGAAGACTCTGTAAACATCTGTTAAGTTCATTTGTTCAAGAGTTTGATTGAGTTCTAGTATTTCATTACTTATTTTTTGTCTAGTTGATCTATCTATTTGTGACAGTGGGGTGTTGAGGTCCCCCACTACAATTTCATTAGTGGATATATGACTTTTCATGTCCATTAGTATTTGTTTTATATAGTTGGGTGCACTAGTGTTTGGTGCATAGATATTTATGACTGTCATTTCTTACTCTTGGATTCTTCCCTTTACAAGGATGTAGTGTCCTTCTTCATCTCTCTTAATCAGTGTTGGTTTGAAGCCTACTTGATCTGCAAAGAGGATAGCTACTCCTGCTTTTTTTTGGGTTCCTGTCGCATGGAGTATTGTTTTCCACCCTTTAACTTTCAGTCTATGAGTTTCCTTTTGAATTAAGTGTATTTCTTATATGCAGCATTTTGTTGGATTTTGCTTCTTGACCCATTCTGCCAGTCTGTTTCTTTTGATTGGTGAATTGAGGCCATTAACATTCATGGTTATAACTGAAACATATTGACTTGTCATTGCCATGACTTTTCTTTTTGTTGGGTTCTCCCCTTTACATTTAATTTCTTGTCATGCCAGATGGGTTCATTCTGCTTTGCTTCCTGGGGTTGTGATCCTCAATGTCTGTTCCTAGCATATTGTGTAAAATTCTTTGGAGTGCTGGTTTGGTATTCACGAAGCTCCTAAGGTGCTCTTTGTCATGAAAGTATCTTATTTCTCCATTCATTTTGAAAGATAGTTTTGCAGGGTACATCAATCTGGGTTGGAGGCTGTTTTCTTTTAGGGCTTGGATTATGTCACTGCAATCTCTTCTTGCCTTGATGGTTTGTGTTGAGAAGTCTGCTGTGATTCTGATGGGCTTTCCTTTGTATGTGATTTGTTTCTTTTCTCTCACTGCTTGGAGAACTTTGTTCTTCTGTTGTGTTTCTGGAACCTTAACAATTATATGCCTATGTATAGATTTTTCTTGATCAAGGCTATTTGGAGTCCTATATTCCTCACTTTTCTGTATGTCAAACTCTTTTCCCCTGCTTGGGAAGTTTTCTGCCATTATTTCTGTGAAGAGATTTTTTATGTCATCTGCACTCTCTCCTGTTTCTTCATTGACTCCAATCAGTCTTATATTATTGTTCTTTGCATCATCTAGCAGCTGCTGGATTGATTTCTCATGTTCCCTTATAATTTTGAAGCAATTTTTCTTTTCCTGGTCACTAATTGCAGTCTTATCTTCTATATCTGAAATTCTGTCCTCACACTGGCTCATTCTGCTGTGTAGACTTTCAATGGAGATTTTCATGTCCTGGAAATCTATTTGCATCTGTTTTATGGATTGCATTTGTTTCCTATGTTGGGATTCCACCATGTTCCTCAGCTCCTCTCTAGATTTATTAATCATGTCTTGCACTAGGGGCACAGTTTCTCCTGTTATCTGAGAAATTATTTCTGATTTTGTTTTTTCCAGATCCCCTTTTGTTGCCAGTTCAGTGGGTCCAGGTGGTTGAGTATCAGAGCGTTCCATCTCATTTCCCTTTGGGATTGCTGTAGGTGATCTGGAAGTCTGGTTTTGAGACTTATTTACATGTTTTCTCATTTCGACTGGGCCGGGGGGCTGTTAGCACCTGCGTGGATTACCTCCTCTGAGCTGGGTGAGGTGGGACAGGGGCCGGGAGCAGCGGTAGGGATGGTGACCCAAAAGCCCTTTCCTGTGGGCTGGGAGCAGCGGCAGGGATGGTAGCTGAGAAGCCCCTTCCTCTGGACCAGGAGCAGTGGGATGGCGGCTCAGAAGCCCCTCCCTCTGGGCCAGGAGTGGTGGGAGGGATGGTGGCCTGGAAGCCCCTTCCTCTGGGCCAGGAGCAGCGGGACAGAAGGTGGCCCCAAACCCCTTTCCTCTGGTCTAGGAGCAGTGGGAAGGATGGTGACCAGGAAGTCCATCCCTTCCTCTGGACCAGGAGCAGTGGGATGATGGCTCAGAAGCCCCTACCTCTGGGCCACGAACAGCGGGACTCAGTACCTTGGTCTGGTGGTCTGGTGTCCTCTGCGTCTTTGTAGTGTGGAACTAGATGGCTGCCTGTCTGCAGCGGTGTGACTTGGTGTCTTCTGCGTGACTCAGGACCTCAGTAGGGCTTGGGCAGACCTGCCTGTCTGCAGCGGGGTGATTTGGCGTGTTCTCTGTGACTCAGGACCTCGGTAGGGCGTGCACAGACCCGCCTGTCTGCAGCGGGCTGATTCAGTGTCTTCCACAAGACTCAGGACCTCGGTAGGGCATGCACAGACCTGCCTGTGTGCAGCAGGGTGATTCGGCGTGTTCTCTCCATCACCGTTTATTAAAGAAGCTATCTTTCCTGCAGTGACGGTGTTTGACTCCTTTGTTGAAGATGAGGTGGCTGAGTGTGTCTGGAGTTGTTTCTGCATCTTCTAATCTGCTCCACTGGTCCTTAGGTCTGTTTATTTGCCAGTATCATGCTGTTTTTATCACAGTAGCTTTGTACTACAGTTTCAAGTTGGGGGTTGTGATACCTCCTGCCATGTCTCTGTTGCCTAGATTTGCTTTTGCTATTCCAGGTCTTTTCTCATTCCAAATGAATTTTTGGATTTTTTTCTCAAGGTCCACGAAGTATGTTGCTGGGATTTCACTTGGGTTTGCATTGAATCTGTGTAGCAGTTTTGGAAGTATGGCCATTTTCACTATGTTGATTCTTCCTACCCAGGAGCAAGGGACGTCTTTCCATTTTCCCATATCGTCTTCAATCTCTCTTTTCAGAGTGCTAAAGTTTTCAGAGAAGAGGTCTTTGATTTCTTTTGTTAGGTTGATTCCTAGGTATTAAAGTTTTTGGGATGCCATTGTGAAAGGAATTCTTTGCCCTATTTCTCTTTCAGTGAGTCTGTTTTTCATGTAGAGGAAAGCTATTGATTTTTGTGTGTTGACCTTGTATCCAGCTTACTTTATTGAATTTGGTTATTAAATCTAGTAGACTTTTAGTGGAGTCTTGGGGTCTTCTATATAGAGTATCATGTCATCTGCAAATAATGACAATTTGAATTCTTTGTTTCCTATCTTTATTCCTTTTATTTCTTTCTCTTGTCTAACTGCTGTAGCTAATGTTTCAAAGACTGTATTGAACAGGAGTGGTGATAGTGGACATCCTTGTCTTGTTCCTGATTTTAGTATGAAAGATTTCAGTTTTTGACCATTTAGTATGATATTGGCTGTTGGTTTTTCATAGATGGCTTTTATTAGATTGAGGTGAGACTCTCTTTTCCAATTTTTTTGTGGGGTTTTTATCATAAATGTGTGTTGGATTTTGTCGAATGCTTTTTCTGCATCTGTTGAGATGATCATAGGGATTTTGTCCTTGGCTCTATTGATATAGTGTATTACATTCATTGATTTGCATATGTTGAATGATCCTGGATCCCTGGGATGAGTCCCACTTGATCAGGATGTACGATCTTCTTGATGATCTTCTACATTCTATTTGCCAGTATCTTATTAAGGAATTTTGCATCTATGTTCATTAGTGAGATTGGCCTATAGTTCTCTTTTTCAGTTGGGTCTTTCTCTGCTTTGGGGATCAAGGTGATGATGCTTACTTCCAGGAATGAATTCAGGAGTATTGCTTGCTTTCAATTTCTTTGAAGAATTTAAACAGTAGTGGCAGTAGTTCCTCTCTAAATGTCTTGTAGAATTCAGCAGTGAAGTCATCAGGACCCAGGCTTTTCGTAGTTGGTAAGTTTTTAAACATGTTTTCAATTTCATTGATATTGGATTGTTTAGAAGTTTTAGGTCATCTTTGTTCAATTTTGGTATTTCACATGTGTCTAGGAATCTGTCCATTTCTTCTGTGTTTTCCACCTTAGTGGAATTTGGTTCTCAAAGTAGATATTGGTGATCCTCTGAATTTCTGCTGGGTCTGTTGTAATTTCATCCTTTTCATTCACAATTGCATGGATTTGGGCCTTTTCTTTCCTTTTCCTGATAAGGTTGGCTAAGGGTTTGCCAATTTTGTTGATTCTTTCAAAGAACCAACTCTTGGCTTCATTGATTTTTTGTATTGTTCTCTTAGTCTTCATTGCATTGATTTCTGCTCTGATCTTTATAATTTCCTCCCTTGTGTGAGCATTGGATTTGTCCTGCTCTTCTTTTTCTAGAAGCTTCAGGTTCTGCATCAGGTTGTTTATTTGGGCTCACTCTGTTTTCCTAATATGTGTATTCACTGCTATGAATTTCCCTGGTAATACTGCTTTATTGTGTCCCATAGATTCTGTTATGTTGTATTGTCATTGTCATTTAATTGTAGGAAATGTCTGATTTCTTCTTTAATATCCTCTGTGACCCATTGGTTATTCAGAAGTGTGTTGTTCAATTTCCATGTGTTTATGAAATTCTTGCAGTTTCTTTTGCTATTGACCTCCAATTTCATCGCACTATGGTCTGATACGATACAGGGGATAACTTTAATTCATTTGCACTTACTTAAACATGTTCTATGAGCAAGTATATGGTCTACTTTGGAGAACAATGCATGTCCAGCTGAAAAGAATGTGTATTCTGATTTTGTGGTGTGGAACACTCTGTAAACATCTGTTAAGTTCATTTGTTCAAGAGTATGATTGTGTTCTAGTATTTCGTTGCTTATTTTTTGTCTAGTTGATCTATCTATTTGTAACAGTGTGGTATTAAGGTCCATCACTACTATTGTATTCCTGCTTATTTGATTTTTCATGTCCATTAGTATTTGTTTTATATAGTTGGGCACACTAGTGTTTTGTGCATATATGTTTATGATTGTCATCTCTTTCTCTTGGATTGGTCCCTTTACAAGGATGTAGTGTCCTTCTTTGTCTCTCTTCATCAGTGTTGGTTTGAAATCCACTTGATCTGCAAAGAGGATAGCTACTCCTGCTTTTTTTCAGGATCCTGTCACATGGAGTATTGTTTGTCACCTTTTTAATTTCAGTCTATGAGTTTCTTTTTTAATTAAGTGTGTTTCTTGTATTCAGCATATTGTTGGATCTTGCTTCTTGACCCAATTTGCCAGTCTATTTCTTTTGATTGGTGAATTGAGACCATTAACATTGATGGTTATAACTGATATGTATTGACTTATTCTTGTCATGATTTTTCTTTTTGTTGGTTTCTCCCCCTTTACATTCAATTTCTTGTCGTGCCCAACGGATTCATTCTGCTTGGCTTCCTGGGGTTGTGATCCTCATTGTCTTTTCCTAGGATATTGTCTAAAATTTTTTGGAGTGCTTTTTGGGTATTCATGAAGCTCCTTAGGTGCTCTTTGTCATGAAAGTATCTTATTTCTCCATCAGTTTTGAAAGATAGTTTTGCAGGGTACTTCAGTCTTGGTTGGAGGCTGTTTTCTTTTAGGGCTTGGAATACATCACTCCAAGCTCTTTTTGCCTTTAGAGTTTGCATTGAGAAGTCTGCTGTGATTCTGATGGGCTTTCCTTTGTATATGGTTTGTTTCTTTTCTGTAACTACTTGTTGAATTTTGTTCTTCTGTTGGGTTTCTGGAATCTTAACTATTATATGGCTACATGTAGATCTTTTTTTTTTTTTCGGTTCTGGGGATTGAACTCGTGTCCCTGCACTTGTGAGGCAGGCAGCAGAACCACTGAGCTAAATCCCCTTCCTGTAGATCTTTTTTGATCAAGGCTAGTTGGAGTCCTCTATGCCTCACTTATCTGTATGTCGACTTCTTTTCCCCTGCTTGTTAAGTTTTCTGCCATCACTTCTCTGAACAGTTTTTTTTAATGTCGTCTGCACTCTCTTCTATTTCTTCATTGACTCTGATCAGTCTTATATTATTCTTCTTTGCATCATCTAGCAGCTGCTGGATTGATTTCTTGTGGTCTCTTATAATTTTAAACAAATTTTCCTTGTCCTGGTCACTAATTGCAATCTTATCTTCTATATCTGAAATTCTGTCCTCACTTTGGCTCATTCTGCTGCATAAACTTTTAATGGAGTTTTTAATCTGGAAATCTGTTTGCATCTGTTTTATGGATTCCACTTGTTTCCTATGTTGGGATTCCATCATGTTCCTCAGCTCCTTTTTTTTTTTTTTTTAATCTCTGTCCTCCCTAGATTTCTTAATCATGTCTTGCACTATGGGCACAATCTCTGCTGCTATCCGAGAAATTATTTCTGATTTCATTTTTTCCAAATCCTGTTTTGTTGCCATTTCAGGGAGTCCAGGTGGTTGAGTATCAGATTGTTCCATCTCATTTCCCTTTGGGGTTGCTTTAGGTGATCTGGTAGTCTGGTTTTGAGACCTGTTTATATGTCTTCTCATTTCAACAGGGGGGTACTGGTGTTTGTGCAGCTCACCTCCTCAGCACTGGGGTTGGGGGGTGGTATGGCAGCCCAAAAGGCTCAGCTGCTCAGCACTGGGGGCCTCTGCTCCTCTGCCCAGTGTACCTTTTATCCCTGGGTTTAGAGACTTTTCTTGACAATTTTCTCAGTAAGGCTTTGTGGTAAGCATAACACATACAGAAAAATTATGCAAACATGTTCAGGGCTTTGGCTCCACAAGTAATAGGTCAGTACATGGTCTTCATGGTACAGACTTGCCTGTGTTCTCACATCTTGTATTACTTAAAGTAGGCTAACTGCAGTTACACACATACCCCCAAATTTCAGAGGCTTAACAGAGCTAAGGTCTATTTCTCTCTCAAGTAAAATCCATGGACAAGGGATGAGGAAAAGTAAGGATGGGCTTGTCTGTATTCCATACAGTTATCCAAGGACCCAGGCTGTCAGAGGCCCTGACATTTTTGACTGTGGCTTCCAAGGTTGCCTGGGTGTCATTGTCATTCAGTAGCAGAGGGAGAAAGCACCTGGAGAACCACAGTAGAAAGATTTTATACAGCAAGTCTAAAAATGGCCCATATTACTCTACTCATATTCAGATGGCTAGAACTTAGTTTCATGACCATGCATGCAATGTAAAGGAGGTTTGCATGTAATTTACCTGTATGTCTGGAGAGGAGAGGGAAGATAGGAATTTTGATGATCATCTAGTCCTCTTTAGACACATTGAAGTTCAAGAGACATTCTGAAGGCTAGTCTGGAGAAATTCTAGAACTTTTTCAAATTTCCTGTGCTGTTTCCTCTCAGTCTTTGAATTGGACTTGCTAAATAGTTGCTTCAAATCTTATGTTTCATCCTATTAAGGAAATCAAACAATATCACAGCTTCACTGCAGTAGGAGTGGCGCTAATCTATCCCCTATAACTTCATAACCTAAATTTTCTTGTAAATAGCATGGTAAATAAGAGCTTCCTTTTAAGAAAAAAACACCAATTACTCATTAAAAGAAAGATTGGTTCTCTCCATGCAAGACTCAGTTTTGCATTTTGCATCATTGTTGGAGTTTTAGTAGAATACTGCTGTGAATATTTCTCCAATGCTGTCTGAATCTGTTTTATCAACAGGCTGCAATAGAGCTTAGAAGGCAAATGAAGATAAAAGGAAAAACTGCTTTTATTTATGAATGAATCCATTCTGTAATGACATAGAATAGCTCCCCAGAGTTTTAAGTAGGAACCATCAGATACTTTTCTGCATTTCTACTAAAATAAGTTATATGCATTGATATAATAATATTTGTATGTTTATAGCATTCCTTTACCTTTATGATCATTTTAAGGACTTTAAAATTTTCTGTAATATTAATGGAAGTAAATCATATTGCTAGGGAATTAAAATCCTAACAAAAAATCTCCATTATAGTTGCAGATTGCAATAATATTGTTCAGTGTACAGTCTCCTGCTATGAAAAGACAGAAATGTAATAAAATTTAATATATACTCTACCCAGTGTGTACTTCTGACACATTCTAGATTTTATTACATTTAGTTTTTTCCACTCAATGTTTTTATATAGACCAATAATTCTAAAACTTCTTTGTATGGCAGAGTCACATGAACATATAGGCTGCTTCTAAGATTTAGCTACTATGATTTGTGCTCCTATAAACAGGTATACATGTATCACTGTATTATGATGTCTTTAACTCTTTCTGGAAGATACCTAGAAGAGAAACAGCTGGGTCAAATGCAATTTCTAGTTTTAGTTTTTTTGAGGAATCAGATAAATGTGGTGTTTATATAAAATAATAAATAAAATGTGGTATTTACATAAAATGTAGTATTACTCTGCAATAAAGTTAATCTTGAGTCATTTGTAGGACAATGGGTGCACATTGAGACCATAATCTTAGTGAAATAAATCAGACTCACAAGCTTAAATATTACATGATTTCTCTCACATGCACATGAGAAATGAAGTTATAAATAGCAAATAAAAGATAGATAATAGGAAGTAAGGAAATAGATCTTTCTCAAAGGGGAAGAAGATCAAGAGATGGAGGGAGAGGGAGAAAGGGGAAAGGAATAAAAAAAGGAATGAATATGTGTTATGTGCATGTACCAACTCCCCATGATGAATACAAAACTTACGCATTGCAAACATGTACCCAAAAAAGCATAAGGATCAAGAGGTGGGAGGAAGAGGGAGGGAGGGGAGGGAAAGGGAACAAAAAAAGGAATGAAGATGTGTTATGTACATGTACCAGTTCCACAAAGACAATGTAAACATTATGTACTACAAACATGTACAAATAAATAAATAAATGAATGGGTTTTTTGACAAAAAATCACGTAGAGAACTTGTTATGAAACACTTCTGAACCTTTCCTGTCCCTACTGAAAATAAGCAGTGTTATGTACAAGTTTGCAGGCTGGTTTGAATGTACACCAGAAATGTGCTTTACTGTCCTCACTCTCTAGTGTTTTGCATATAATAGGCCCTTAATATATGTTTGATGGATGTATAAATGGATAAATGAGCTGAATAAAATAGTACTATTACCAATAAATTGATCACTGAGACTAAAGAACTAAAATAAAAGTTCATTAATAATGTACTGCCACAAATACTAAACAGAAAATAAGAACAATTCAATCACCAGAAAAACTGCCATAATAGTTGTTTTAGTAATACAATGTTTGTTTTCATTTTTCTGCAACATTTAATATTCAAACTACTACTAAAATGCCAAAAAGTCATAAGTGAGTAATGAGATCATCAGTAGGATATGTCAGACTTTTGGAGAAATGCCAGGATTGGAGTAAAATATTTTGATGAAAACAGCATCATTAACACAAAGTCTTCTTGCTACCAACGTTCTAGGTATTATAGGCCGAGATCTATTTAACAGTGTGAAGAACAGCAAGATTATTCAACTAATGATAATTTATTATTAAATGACAGGTGCTTTACTGGAGGTTAGACTCCCCCAAAGTAAGTACAACTGCAAGTTTTCAGAAAGAAGCCACATACCTAACTTAGATTCAATATCCTCCTGGTTTTCCCTTTGCCTTGCTGGATGCTCTTTTTCTGCACTTTCAGACTTGTTACCCTCTAATTAGGCACTAAATATTACAGTTCTTCAAAGTTCTATCTTAGGACCTCTCTTCTTCTCACTCCCTAAGGAATGTGACTCATGTCCACAGCTTTAATAACCACATTTTTACATAATGCCTAAATTGCTGTCCCAACCCAGACTTCTCCAACTGATTCCACAAGCCCTATGGGAAAATTTTATGAAACTCACACCTTACTTTCATGAGAAAAAGAAAAAATGTCAGTCAGGATTAGCACTTAGCTTATGTAAATTTTTGACATGCCAGAAACATGTAAAGTACCTTGATATCGTATGTCAACCACTCATTAACTAGTACATGCTGGTTTTCTTAAAATTTGTAACATAACCCTCCAAAGCAGTATACACATTAAAATTCAAAAGCTATGTCAAGGTGTATATCTGTATATCTTAATAGTGTCCATCATGCCAGAATGGAAAGATATTTGGCTGGGCACCTGAACACCCAATCTTGGACCAGTTATTTACGGCAGCCACTTTCAGGTTCAGGAGCGAAAAGTACATGTGCAAGGGGAATCTCTGTTCACTGCCCTGAATTTCCAGCCCCTCTTTGTCCTCTACACTTGGGAATTAACCCCTGTTGAGCTCTACAGGGCCAGGTGATGCCAGGGGGGATTCTTTTGACTGAAGAAGACAGCCAAATAGCCTGGATAAGAATGAAGAGCTGTGACCTATTTCCCTGATACCTACACCCAGTTCTGGTCCTCAAGTCCCTACCACTTTGATGACTAGAAAATGTAAAAGGCATAAAACCCAACAACAAACATGAAAGGAAGAATGTTTTTCCATGGCCCAAAGTAGTAGGTATACCTCATATTTCCCACCTAAAAGTCCTGAATCGACCTCAGTATTCCATGGCTATTGACCCATTTTAGACATCCACCAGAGGGTGAGGATGTGGAGTCTCACATTTGTCCAAGGAACTAGAGGGTACCATTTGTTTGGTGATGTATTTATTCATCCAATAAATATTATTTTTGAGTGACTAATATGTGTCAGGCACTGTTCTAAGTGCTAGGCATATATTAATGATGAAGAATCCTTGCCATCAAAGGATCTTTGTATTCCAGTATACAATAAAATATATAATGGGTTGGATGGTGATAAGTCCTATGGAGAAAATTGAAGCAGGGATGGTGGATAGAGAATGTCATGCTATTACAATAACATGATCAAAATAAGATAGTGCTCAACAATGACAGTTGGAGATGTTAATATCACATTCCCAATAATTATTGAACAATGAGATAGACAATCAAGGATATTTAAAACCCATACAATACTTGACCTTTGTGCCATTTGTAGACATTCTGCTCAACGACAACAAAATTGGCACTCTTTTCAAGCTCACATGGAACATTCTCCAGAATAGGCCATATGCTAGGGCATAAAACAAGATTCAAAAAATTTGAAAGTTTTGAAATAATAAAAAGCATGTTCTCCAAATACAATGCACTTAAATTAGAAATCAACAGAAGGAAGTTTGAGGAGTCACCAAACACACAGAAATTAAACAAAACACTTCTAAATAACTCATGTGTTGAATAAAGTATCAGAAGGAAATATTTTAATATTTTGAGCTGAACAAAACATGAAAACTCAACCTATCTGAATTTATGGAATGCAGCTAGAGCAGTGATCAGAGGGGAATATTTCACATAAATGACTACATTAGAACAGAAGAAGGAAAATGAACCCATACCTAAAGATTTGGCATAAGAAAATAGAAATAGAGAAACTAACTAAATCTAAAGCAAGCAGAAAGAAGAAAATAATAAAATTTGAAAAAACAGTGAAGTAGAAAAGATAAGAACAATAGAGAAAATTTATGAAACCGTAAGTTGATTCTTTAAAAAGATCAACAAAATTCACAAATTTTTGGCTAGACTGATCAAAAAATAAAAGACACAAATTACAAAAATCAAGAAAAAAACCAGGGCAATCACTACCAAACACAAAATTAAAGGATTATAAGTATTATGAACAACTTTGTACTAAAAAATTAGGTAATTTATATGTAATGGACAAATTTCTAGACACAAATAAATTATTTAAACCAACTTATGAACTAGAAAGTCTGAATAGACCTAAAGAAATTAGTAATGTAAAATCTTTCCACAAAGAATATGTCAAGCTCAAATGACTTCAGTGGTGATTTTCAACAAATATTTTAAATAGAATAATGCTAACAGTACACAAACACTGATGAGTAGAAGAAAACATTTTCAAACACATTGTATAAGCCCAATATTACCCTGGTATAAAAATCAGATATCTCAAGAAAAGAAAACCAGACTGATATCCCTCATTGGCACAGATGAAGAAATCCTTAAAATTTTAACAATCTAAATTCAAAAACTTTTTTTATTTGGTACCAAGGATCGAACTCGGGTCCTTGCACTTGTGCAGCAGGCGGTGAAACTGCTGAGCTAAATCCCTGGCCCTAAATTCAAAAACTTAAAAAGAATACTATGTTTTTATTCCTTGGAATTTAACCAAGGAGTACAGAGTTTAGTGTTCCAAAAGCAATTAATGTAATACACCATATTAATAGAATAAAAGTTAAAACTCACATAATCATCTTAGTAGGTGAAGAAAAAATGTTTAACAAAATACAACACCCATTAATGATTTTTTTAAAGTATAAACAGGGAATGCAAGAAAACTTCTTTAACTTAGTAAGTGAAATCACAACCTATTGTTAACTTCATACTTAATGATAAAATATTAAGCATTTTCCTGCTAGGAGTAGGAATAAGTTAAAGTTACACACTCTTACACCTTTTATTCAACCATATCCAAAGTTCCAGCCAGTTTAATAATGCAAGGGGAAAAAAGGCATAGCAATTGGAATGAAGAAATTAAACTGCCTTCAATTGTAAACACTATAATCTTTGATGTAGAAAATTCTCCAAAAATTACACATTAAAATGTTGCAGAACATGAGATTAATATAAAAAAATCAATTTTATTTCTATATATTATCAAGGAATAATCCCAAAATGAAACTAAGAATAGCATTCACAATAGTACCAAGAATAAAATACTTAGGAATAAATCTAACCAAAGAAGTGCTAGATAGGATTTATACAATGAAAACCATAAAATGTTGCTAAGTAGAGATTCACTACATGTTCATGAATTGCAAACTCAATATTATTAAGATAACAGTCATCCACAGAATAATTTGTGGATTCAACATAATCCCTATAAAATTTCCAGCAGAGGATTGTTTGTGTGGAAATTAACAAACTCAATCTAAAATGCATATAATAATGTAAATAATCTAGAAGAAGTAAAACAATCTCGAAAAAGAAGAACAAAGTTGAAGGACTTGCACTATCCAGTTTGAAACTTACCATAAATTGACAGTCATGAAAACATTGATATATGATAGGCACACAGATCAATGAAACAAAACTGAAAGTACAGAAATAAAGCCTTACATTTAGTCAGTTGATCTTTAATAAATGTGTGAAGGCAATTCAATGGGAAAAAGAATAGTCTTTCCAGCATTTGGATATTCATATGCAGAAAATTTAAAATGATGTACAAATTCATAATAATAGACACTACACATCATATACAAAAATGAACTCAAAATGAATCATAAACTTACTTTACAAGTAAAATCATGAGTCTTTTAGGAGAGACCATATGAAAATAAGCTTAGTGACACTGAATCTGGCAGAGTTCTCGGATATGACATCAAAAGTATAATCCATAAAAAAAATTTGATAAATTGGATTTTATCAAAATTAAAACTTTTGCTCTTTTAAAAGGCACAATTGAGCACCTGGAAGGAAGCTCCCTGCCTCCATCCCAGGCTCCTAGGGCAGAGAAGTTCAGCCAGTCCCAGAACCTGGAAGGAAGCTCCCCACCTCCATCCCAGGCTCCTAGGGCAGAGAAGCTCAGCTGGTCCCAGCACCCTGAAGGAAGCTCCCCCACTGCCATCCCAAGCTCCTAGGGCAGAGAAGGTGAGCCACATGGGCACCAGAAGCACCCCCCCCCCGTGGAAATAAGAAAACACATAAACAAGCCTCAAAAACAGACTTCCAGATCACCTACAGCAACCCCAAAGGGAAACAAGATAGAACAATCCGATACTCAACCACCTGGACTCTCTGAACTGGCAACAAAAGAGGATCTGGGAAAAATGAAATCAGAAATAATTACTCAGATAACAGCAAAGATTTTGCTCATGGTGCAAGACATGATTAATAAATCTAGAGAGGACACAGATTAAAAAAATAGAGGATCTGAGGAACATGATGGAATCCCAACATAGGAAACAAATGGAATCCATAAAACAGATACAAACAGATTTCCAAGAGATTAAAAACTCCATTGAAAGTCTGCGCAGCAGAAGGAACCAATGTGAGGATAGAATTTCACATATAGAAGACAAGATTTCAATTAGTGAGGAGGAAAAGAAAAATTGCTTTAAAATTGTAAGGGAACATGAGAAATCAATCCAGCAGCTGCTAGACGATGCAAAGAAGACTAACAGAAGACTGACTGGAGTCAATGAAGAAAGAGAAGAGAGTGCAGATGACATAAAAAAACTGTTCACAGAAGTGATGGCAGAAAACTTCCCAAGGAGGGGAAAAGAAAAAGTGAGGCATACAGGACTCCAAATAGCCTTGATCAAAAAAAAAATCTACACATAGGCATATAATAGTTAGGATTCCAGAAATCCAACAGAAGAATAAAATTCTACAAGCAGTGAGAGAAAAGAAACAAATTATACAAAGGAAAGCCCATCAGAATCACAGCAGACTTCTCAGTGCAAACCCTCAAGGCAAGAAGAGCTTGGAGTGATGTATTCCAAGCCCTAAAGGAAAACAGCCTCCAGCCCAGATTGATGTACCCTGCAAAACTATCTTTCAAAATTGATGGAGAAATAAGATACTTTCATGAGAAAGAGCACCTCAGGAACTTCATGAATGCCAAACCGGCACTCCAAAAAATTTTAGACAATACCCTAGGAAAAGACAATGAGGATCACAACCCCAGGAAACCCAGCAGAATGAATCCATTGGGCGTGACAAATTAAACGCAAAGGGGGAGAATCCAACAAAAAGAAAAAGTCATGACAAGGCTTTTAAAACTTTTGACTTCATCTCCCTAATGAGTGTATAATTCAATCTTATTATTGTACTGATCAGTATTTTTCTGATTCTAGAGTTGCACACCATTCCTTGTGCTATAGTGGCTATTTATCATCTTCTTATGTCTACATTTTAATTGGGTTGTCTATTAATAAGCTCTAAGAATTCTTTATATATTCTGGTCATAGGTTATATGCATTGTAAATATGGTCTGTTTAAGGACTACTTTTGTTAAACAAATTTCTATCTATGTTCAACTTTTTTCTTCTATTATCTTTATCCAGTTTTAGGATTAGCACAATGTTGAGTTCCTAAAATGTTGAGTTCCTTCTTTTTTCTGCTTTAATTGTTTGATATAATTTATCAGTTAAAATGTTTATGAGCCTGCTGTTTTCATATAGGTAGGTTTTCAAGCTAAGAATATACTGTCTTTAACAAGTGCTATTCAAATTTTATATTTCCTCCAGAGTTAGTTTCATTAATTTGTCTTCCAAGGTACTTCTTAGAAGTTGTCAAATTTATTTCAAAACAGATTTTTGTAATATGCTTTCTATATCCTTTTAAATTCTGTAAAATCTGTGGTAATGTCTCCTAGATCTTAATATTGTAATTTTAAAAATGTATAACTGATATTGTGTAACAGAAAGAAAAGGTCTAAAAGAGCAAGGGAAGTGGGAGGAGTAGGGGAAGGGAAAAAAGGGAAAGGAAAAATTATGAGAAGAGGAAAAAAAATGTAAACAAGGTCTTTGCAAATGGGGAAGGGTGGAGGGGGTGAAGGGAGGGCAAGGGAAGGGGAAAAAAATAAGAACCAAGATACTCATGTAAAGGTACAAGATCCCAATGATGTAACTGTATTTTATACCTAAAATGCACCAATAAAGTTAATAGGGAAAAAAAATAAAAATAAAAGGCACAATTAAGACAATGATAGCGAAGGTACAAAATGCAAGAGAAAGTGTGTCAAGAATACATTTAATTAAAGACTCATTATAGAATATATAAGAAACCTGAATAACTCAAGAAGACAAATGATTTAATTTGTTTTAATTTTTATTTTAATATATACAAGTAGATATTAATGAAGAAAATGTAAAAGCTGTCTTATGAAAAAATAATTTTTCATAAAAAAAGATTAGAGAATAACAAAGTAAATACACTGTGTATCCTGATCTAAAAAGAATATGGTTTCATTTGCTAACCTCTCACCTCATTTCCTAATAATACTATACCTTTTTGTGCATAAAACATTTTAAGTATTTGCAAAGTATCTCACATTCTATATAATTTTGAACAATTTCTTCCTATTTCACAATATTTATTATTCTTTTGGTCTTTATTTTCACTTTCAGTTTCCCACACCAGAAAGACAATGCGATATTTACATATGTGTGTTCAATTTATTTCACTTAGGAGTATGTTCTCAAGGTGCATCCACTTATCTAGAAATGTCTCAAATTTATCCTTTTTTATGGCTGAATAGTTCTCCTTTATATTAAAAAAACACACCTTTTTTATTCATCCATCAGTTGATGGGCATTTGGGTTGTTTCCAAGATCTAGCTATTACAAAATGTGCCATTATAAACATGGGAGCACATATATCACTGTGGTATGATGCTTTTAATTCTTTTGGGAAGATACCCAGAAGTGGAATAGCAGGGTCAAATGGGACTTCCAGTCCTAGATTTTTTTGAGGAATCTCCACTCTGATTTCCACAGCCATTGCACCAGTCTACACTCCCACCAACAGTGGAGTGGGGTTCCTTTCTCCCCACAGCCCCACCAGCATTTGTTATTGGCTGATTTCTTGATAACAGCCATTCTTTCTAGGGCGAGGTGGAATCTCAGCATTGTTTTAATTTGCATCTCTCAAATGACCAGTGATGTTGAACATTATTTCATGTATTTATTTCTTGTTTTTACTTCTGTTGTTTTCTGAGAAATTATTTCTGATTTCCTTTTTTCCAGATCCTCTTTCGTTGCTAGTTCAGGGAGTCCAGGTGGTTGAGTATCAGATTGTTCCATCTCATTGCCCCTTGGGGTTGCCTTAGGTGATCTGCAAGTCTGATGTTGAGGCTTGTTTATGAGTCTTCTCATTTCAACAGATGCAGCCTGCTGTGCCTCTGTTGAGGAGACTTTTTGCTCACCCAGTGGTCTTCAATTCTCAGCAAGCCTCAGAGGGGCCTTCTCTCTGCTGCTCACCACTGCACCAATTCCTGGGTTTCTGGATCCCTGTGCTGCCCTGTTGTCTGGGTGGGGTTCTGGCTGGGGCCTGCGCACACTTGGGATGGCATCAGTTCATGCCTCTGGCTGGGGCCTGCCCTCCTAAGTAGCTGTTGTCTGGGAGGCTTTTGGCTGAGGGCTGTGCACCTGAGTCACTGGTGTCTAAGTGGGCTTCTGGCCAGGCTCTGTGTGTATTTATGATGCTATCTGGGTGGCCTCTGGCTGTTTGTGCACCTGCACAGCTCTTTTTCAGGCGGGTCCCTGGCTGGGGCCTGTGGGCCCAAGCTGCTGGTGTCTGGGCCGGGCCCTGGCTGGGATCTGTGTGCGCCCATGCCACTCTGGTCCACATGGCTTCTCCCTGGGATCTGTGCACACTTACTGATCTGTTGTTTCTACTTCTTCTTCTGAGAAGCGTGTATTCATCTCAGATGCCCATTTTTGAATTGGGTCTCTAAATTTGGGTGGACTGATTTTTTTCTGTTCTTTATATGTTCTAGATATTAGTCCTTTGTCTGAACAACCACTGGCTAAAATTTTCCCACTCTGTGGATTGTTTTGTCACTCCATTGGTGATTTCTTTTGCTGTGCAGAAGATTTTAATAAGATGAGGTCCCGGTCGTTGATTCTTTGTAGTATTTCCCGTACAGTCTGGGTTATGTTTATGAAATCTTTGCCTACTCCTATGTCCTCAAGCATTCTACCTAATCTCTCTTCCAGCAGATTTAGTGTTACTGTTTTAATATTCAGATCTTTGGCTGGGGATTTAGCTCAGTGGTTCTGCCACCTGCCTCACAAGTGCAAGGTCCCAAGTTTGATTCCCAGTACCATAAAAAACAAAACCAAAAATATTTAGATCTTTGATTTTCAATTTTAGTTTAGTGCATGGTGAGAGACATGCGTTTGGTTTTAGTCTTCTGCATGGAGCAAGCCAGTTTTTCCAGCACCATTTATTAAAGAGACTGTCCTTCCAGTGAACCTGTTTGGCCCTTTTATCAAAGATGAGGGGGCTGAGTGTGTTTGAGGTTCTTTCTGCATCCTCTAGCCTGTTTCACTGATCTTCAGGTCTGTTTTTTTTGCCAGTACCATGCTCAAACAACTTAATTTTAAAATGGCTGAAAGATGTGAGTAGACACTTCACCAAAAGTAATACATGAGAAAATGTTTAGATCTTAGTCATTAAAGACAAGCAATTTAAAACTAAATTGAGGTACTACTGCACCATCATTAGAATGATTACATTAAAACAGACAGACAATAACCAATATTGATGCAAATGAGGAAAATTAGAATCCTCATGATATGTTGAAATGAAATATGATAGAGACACTCTGGAAACAGTATGACCACTTCTTATAAAGTTAAATATAAACTTACCATACAACTTAGCAATTCCACTTCCAGATGTCCACACAAGAGAATGTATACATGTATCCACAAAAAGACTTATATGTTAATGTTTGTAGTAGAATTACTGTTATTAGCCAAAAATCAGAGACAATCCAAATTTCCATCAACTGATGAAAGAAAAAGTAAAATGCAGTCTATCTATGCAACAAACAACTTCTTAAAAATTAAAAGGAACAAACTGTTGATACATGCTACAATAAGATAAGCCTCACAAACATACAAAGTGAAAGAAGCCATACACAACACACTACATATTGTGCAATTCCATTTATAGCAACTGTCGAGAAAAGGCAAATCTATAGATATAGAAATCAAATTAGTGGTGACCTAGATTTGGGAGTGGGGACAGAATTGACTGTTAGGCACAAATAAATATTTTGGGGTGATGAAAATTGAAAAATCTGGGTTATGATGATGGTTATACAATTCTACACATTTACTAAATGTACAGAATTACTGAATTGTGTGCTTACAATGGGGAAATTTTATTGTATGTAAAGTATATCTCAAGGTTTTTTTTAAAGGAAGCAATGTGGTTTGGATCACAAGTTTCAGAGGAGAGATTATGATGAAAGACGTAACATTTACAGGTAGATAAAGTGGGGAGATTAGGGCCTTGATTCTGGGTCACTGTATAGATCTCTAGGTTCATGAAAATAATACTTGTGCTTTCTTGTTCACTGTGGATTGTACTGCAAATCTTTCCTTCTTAGGAAATCCTGGGAAGATATGATAGAGTATTTGCATTCATACATCCTGAAGACTCTTGTCAGGGAGACTCTGCTCTAGTGCTGAGGTCCCCAAGCCTGCACCCATGTAAACCCCCTTTGAGATGCAGTCAGTTCTCCTGGACTGTAACACCTTTTGGTTTACGTCTAGAAAACAGCCCTCAATGAGAAGTGTGAATCAGTGCTTGAAGGGTGATTTCAAGAGTCCTCTGACAAGAAGAGAAAGAGGGAGTAAGGGAAGACACGTCACTTTTTAGAGTTCGTTACAAGGTTATTCATTCCATCTAAGGCACCTCACAACGAGAAAGTCCTTATAGAGGCCCTACATGATTTGTTCTCCATTACCCACCTCTCTGATCTTATCTCTTAATACCTTTGCTCTCTCACTCTGTTGTAGCCACATCCTTCTCTTTGATGTTCCCCCAATTCACCAGGCATATCCTACCTTGGGGCATTTGGTCTGTCTGTCTCTTCTTATTGGAAAGCTTTTCTCCAAATATCCACATGCTAACCCTCTAACTTGCTTTAGGCATTTATTCAACAATCTCCATTTTGGTAAGGCCTTCTCCAGACTTAAAACTTAAACTTAAAATTGTTCCTTCCATTCCCCTTCCCCTGCTTTCCATACTCCATTCTATTTACAACCATCTGACACACGAGGCATTTCCTTCTTTATTATATCATTTATCTTTATGTAGACAGTTTATCTAAAGATTGCCTTTAGAATCTAAGATATATTCTTAGAATATTTTCAATAAAATGATATAAAATTCTTATATTCTTGACCCTTTAGAACTAAGTTCCATAAGGGTATGGATTTTTGCCTGCTTTTCCACAGCTGTTTACCCAGAGCCCGTGACCATGCCTCTCATTTAGCAGGCCATCAATAACTACTGATGGAATGCACAGCTAACAACCAGGGGATAGAAAAGCACCTACAAGTGGAACTCAAAGCAGGGAGCTCCTCCAGGGAACTCAGGGTGTAGCCTGGAGGCCCTTTAACCCTGCTGAGGCTCCATTAGTGCTATTTCTTTGCCCACCCCACCTTTTTATCCTTTTAGCAATACTTTACACTTCTCAGGCCAGTGTGTTTCCATTGATGATGAAGTGATGTAGTCACTCCCTCCTCCCCACTTTATCTTCACAAAGCTCAATTTTAAAACAAGTTGGTCACAAAACACTTCCTGGGATTCATATCATCTACTCAGCTGCCGCAATTCTGATTGCCACATTTTTCACATTGTTTGAATTGTCTACTATTCGTCTATGGCCATACCACCCTGAACGCGCCCGATCTCATCTGAATTGTCTACTATTCTTTTTCATCTCTAACTGGTAGAATGGGATGTCTCTGACTTGCTACCTTCTTCTAAGATCCCAGCAACCAAGTTCTGACAACAATGCAACTATGAAACATCAGTTAAACTTACCCATGCTTTAGGGACCATAGAGAATGATTCCTCTTACCTCCTCTTGCTTTGCTAGTCCAATGTGTGTCTCCATCCAGCTCCATAAGATGTAGTTTTTACAGGTGCCAGATGTAGTTTAGTTAGCCTGACCAGCCACGAGAAGGGCTCTGATTTGCATCCGTGGCCTGATGGAGGGACCCTGACAATACCGATCCCATTGCTTCCTATGATCTTCCTGATTGTGCAAAACTCTTTGGTGACTAAATTATTTCCCAATAAATATTTAAAAGAAAAGAAATGGGAAGAAAACAACTTTAATATAAAATAAGTCTATTTCTGACCCATTAGTAGCATCTTGATTTTCATCTTTACTTTTAGTGCATATACCCCCCCACACACACATTTATCCCCTTGCTTGTTTGAATTTAGTTTCTAATCCTAGGTACTGGAGCTGGATTCTGTTTTCCATTTATGAGCAATTTATTAGTGTCACCACAGAAGACATCATATCATTTTAAATTGCAGAGTTTCATTACCAACATCAGAGTCCCAACAGCAATCATAGCTGTCCCATTTAGAAAAAGAAATAAAAGAAAGGTTATAGGAAATAAAGCCAAGGTTATAGGAATGTGATGATAAGGCATACTCTACCTTAGAATTATGCAGTCATTCATTTTTCATATATGCGGAAGAGTTTTACTAAATTTCTAATATGTGAAGGTCACTGTGGAAGTGTTCAAGGAATGCTAAATTCAAATTACAGACTTTACCTTCACAGAATTTGATGACAAATAATGAAGATAAGAGAGACATGAAAGAAAAAGAACAGCAGATAAATCCTAAGCACCTAAGCGAGTGGTGGTTTCAAGGGGTGGGTGCGGGGGGGCTTGGGCTCCCTCCCAGCTGGTCTAGTCAAAGGAGAGATCATGGAAGCGGTAACATGACGGTGGCATTTGAACTGGACCTTACAGAAAGAGTAAAGCTTTGAAAAACAGAGAGAGGGGAGTAGCAGGGAAGGAATTCTGGCGAAACAGAACAGTGGAAGCAAACCCAGGGAAACAGAAGAGCTTAAATTTTGTTTGAGGATCTCATGGATACCAGGGCCTCCTCCTTCATTTGGAGGAGCAGAAAGCAGAGCACCCACCAATAGGCCCAAGTCTCAGCCAGAGATTCTACTCCAATGTTCTTTCCATTTCTCTTTGCAGGGCCAGCTCTTTCTTATAACTACAACTCAGAAGTTACGTGTCACTTTCACACAAAGGAGGTTCTCTATCCATCACTTCTGTAATAGGACCACATCCTGCCAGTTTTCTCTTTCTCAGCTCCCTCTGTTAGATCTCAACATGTATCATAATTTATAATATCTTTGTTTACTTTTGTGTCTCTAACAGTAGCATCTAAAATCTCTGATAACAGAGACTATGTTTACTTAGCACATAAAAGAAGAAATTACTATTTTTGATTGAATAAATAGTTGCATTCAGAATAAATAGACATAAGAAAATTATGCATTATGACTTTTATGAGCCCTAAGCATTTTTGCTTCATGAGTCTCTTCCTTCATTAAAAAACACTAAAAATTATATTTTACAACAGTGTTAGAGTATATTCATTTGAAAAATGAATATATTTTTCATTTAAAAAATTGAAACAGCATGACTCCTAAAAACATCATGGGACTATGTATTGTGCCTTTATACCTAATGGATAAGTCAGCCCTGTGAATAGCAAAAAGTTCATAAAGAATGAATAGGAAGCAATGTCAGACAGATAATATGGAAGATAATTACAGAAGGTTTGTATATAAGAATTTTAGTTTAGTAAATTTGAGCTTTATTTGGAAGGCAATAGAAATTATGGGAAGAGTTTAAGCTGAAGAATAGTATGATTTCAGTATGCCAGAGCCTTTGTAGAAAGCAGAGTGTGAGATGAGGGTGGAAGATGTTAATAGGGAAGGTTCCACAGTGTGGTCCAGACACCAGGAGGTGGAAAGGATCTGAACCCTGGTGGTGATAGTGATAGGGGATTTGGAAGAGTAAAAGCAGATCTGAGCAATTCTGTGACTATCTCCTAAAACTCTTTGTCTGGGGAGCATGGATCCGTTCTGAGCCTGGACTTGGAGAATGGTCCAATCATAAACAGAAACAGTTTCACAAGGGGAAAGAAAGAGAGATCACCGGGAATGTGACTTGGTTTGGCATTTGTTTTGGAGAAAAGTTTTAGCAGAAAAATCAAGTAAAATATTTTAGTAGTCAGGAACAATGCTCAGCCAACATCAAGGTTTTCAAAATCATAGCACATGGATAATTAAACTTGTAAACAATGCTCCTAAACAACTGTTCAAGAATTACCTCCTCTTGGGGCTGGTTGATTTATCCCAGTAGCTATCCCAGTTAACAGGCTCCTTCCTCTTTATTCTTCTAGCCAATAAAAAAGGAAAAACAGATTAATTCTTTTGTAACAGAGGGTAAATGTAGAGTTGGGTGAGTTTACTCTTATCCTCAATCGGTTCCAATTAAATGAGCTCACTGGTCATAGAAGGTTAGCAATATATTTTTAACTAGTAGAGATTCAAAAGCTCTTCATTCTATAAACCTGATAGCAGTATGAGGGCTGCAGCATTTCAGCAGGTTCCAGCCAAAGAGAAAGTTGGATAGAAGCAGAACTACTTCCGCATTAGAGGCCGGGAAATCACTAAAGCTTCATGGTTGCCAGTCTCCAAGTTTGCAATTCGGAAACAGATTCTAGAATGGCCCATTTCTCCCCCAACCTCCATCCTGACTCTAAGTCCTAGGTTGCCGTGAGTTTTTAGGCAGAGACAGCCTATATTGCTGGAATGATACGAAAAATAGCTATCCTGGTAGATTGAATCTAAGAAATTTATCCCTTTCCATTAAAGCTCCAAGATCCTCAAACTTTCAGATTTTATTGAAGCAGGACTTGAAGTCAATGTCTTCTCAAAATAGCATGTGCCTCTGTCACCCTATCTGTAAAGTGGAGAAAATATTAAACAAGTTAATTTATGTATACATTTTTATACAGTGCTTAGAAGACTTCCTGGTCCATAGTAAGTACACAGTAAATGTTAGTTTTTTCATTTTTATCATCCAGTAGCCTTCTTGTATCTCCTACACTTTTCTCTTGAAAATGGAAATTGCATATTACCTACATCAAAATCACTTAAAGAACATTTTGAATGTAGATTCTTGGTCCCCATCATAGATGAACAGAATAGTGATCTCTTAGGATGAAAACCAGAATGTTCCATTTGATCAGTTTTTCTAAGAGATTTAGTCTCCCTGGAGTTTGAGATCACTGGTCTGGGTTTATATAAAGTATGGAAGGGATCTCTGCTCGGCTTCCATCTCCTGCTGTCTGAACCAGCTGTGAAATATGTCCAGCATGGACGACCCAGAATCTGAGATGTACTCAAGACAAGGTGGAGCCTCTGGGGCTAAGGTCAACTGTGTAACTCTGAAGGCCACCTGGCACCTGCTGACTCTGGGTTAGGACCAATTCCCAGCCTGCAGGCACTGGAGGGAGCCTGCCACACCTACCAGTTTCCCTTGAAGGAGATCTGTTCAAAGAGCCTGGCACATGCTTTGAATACATATGTAACTACATCAGTCAAGTCACTTACACAACATACTGATTCCTGCTGTCTCCTGACTATGAGTTATCTGATTCTCAGCACATCAGCGTATCAGATGACGCATGTTGAACCACAACCCCAAGGAATGAGACATTTGAATTTAACTCATTCAAGCATCCCAGAGTAGCTATTGCCTGTATCATTTTAAAGTATGTGAATCTTAAAAATCTTAAAAATCTCCTCATCATAGCAATCACCATACAAAATAAGCCATCACATTTCTGTAGGACTTCATGTTGATTGTCAAAGAACTTTCAGACCTATTAACAGCAGGCTCTTACAATGGGAATTAGAAAAAAAAAAGGCATCTTCTCTGCCTTAGAGAAATAGGATCTTCAAGGAGTTTATGAGACTTACTTAAATGTACCTAACAGATTTCAGGCTAAGGTGGCCCCTGGGCCTCCATGCTCTGGCTCAGGGCCAGGATCTCGTACTGCTATCCTTACTACTTCCCTGCTGTCAGATCACCAGAGAAGAGATTGGGAGTGCTGATTTTGGACCACACTTTGAATCCTGAGTCCATCACTCAGCAGCTTTGTGATCTTGAGAAAGCCACTTTCCAGGGTGAGGTAAAGATATAACATAAAGCACTGTTCCTGACACATAGTCAACACTTCATGGTAGAATATGTAACTACTACTACTGTTACCAACTACAGACATCACTGATGGTCAGTAATGATTGTTTTAACCCAAATGTCTAAGATTTTGCCAGGAGTCTATCTCTTCTCCAACACTCTCTTTTTTAAATAAGAGTATAAAATGGTCATTATGCACCATATTTTCTTGATTTTTGTTTGTTTGTCTGCTTGGGTAAAATAGAGAAACTCTTTGGAGCTTATTCTCCAACTGTCTAATATGATAGTATGTTTCATACCAGAAGTAGATTATTTCTCCCAGAGAACCAAATTTAAACTCCACCCTTGTCCCAAAACAAATGAACCTAGTTATTCTGTTTTGTCCCATTAGCTTCTTGACCAACATTTATAATAAATGCTTAAGAGTACTGAATCAGATGTGTAGCATCATCAGAGGTATGACCAGTCAAGGAAAAGAAGTTGGATGAATTACCCTGATATTTGCTTGGTTTGGTGAGCTGGTCCCTCACTAATTTCTCACAACATTTAGAAATTCAAAATGAATATATTAAGTAAAGAAATAAATAAAAATATTGGTACCCAGGGAACTATTTGCCTTACAGTTAATTAGTCATGGAGATTTTAAGAACAATTCACTTTATTGCCACTACTTAACACTTTTTGTTGTTGTTATCATTGTTGTTGTTCCAGGTAAAACACTTACCAGAACAACACTTGCTTAATAGGCCCTTGGGGGATACTCCAAAAGCAAAGGAAGAGAATAAGCTACCTGTCTGGTCAAGGGCCATGAAGATTCCAAGTGAACAACAAACTTCCAGCAGAGGCAACATCTATAGGATAAAACATGTTAAGATAATAATTGGTTTTGTCTGTCCTAAGGAGCTTGATTCTCCTCCTGCTTGACACTGCCCTCCCATCCAGCTCCCCCAAAACAGTTTATAGCAGATTGTGAATCAGAGTGACCATGACATGCAGAGAAGTGTTCCGAGAGGAAATGTAACTCCTCCAGAAAAGAACTCAGAAGAAAACAAAACTATTTCAAAAGGCAGTCTCAGTGTTTCTGTTTTTAAGGAAACAAAAAATATACAGAACAGGGGCCAGGGATTTAGTGCAGTGGTTCTGCTGCCTGCCCCGCAAGTGCAAGGAACCGAGTTCGATCCCTAGTACTAAATATATACCCCGGTACCATATATATATGTATATATGAATACTATACAGTTACACAGTTATTAAAAATAATGCATTTATGGTATACAAACATGAGAAAATATGCAGACATACCAATAAAGTGGAGAGTCAATAACCAGTGTTAAAATTAATTCATATGTCTGCATCAAACTGTTGAACAAAATCCTATACAAACATCTCATAAGGTGAGAAATTAGAATTATTATGGATTTATCATACCTCCATTTAAAAGGACTACACAATAGTTTCACTGTATTTCTCTAGCAAGTTTGTTCTCTCAGTCTGCCAACTGCTATTTCATACTTTCTCCACTAGGGCCAAACTTCCTAGCCTTCCAATACTATAACAGAATCCCAGGATTGTCTGGCGTTCCACTAACATTTGGCCACATAACCCTTCTTCTTTTCTGTGGTCTAACCACATTGGCCTTTTGGATCTTTGAATTTGCAAAGGTTTCAATGTCTTGAGGTCTTCTTTTATGCGCTTTCTGCTTTCTGGAATACTGTTGCCCCAAGTCTACGAACTTAAGCTTTCTATTTGTTTCCACTGTTATCCTCACTCCTGAAAGTCTGTATTTTTTCCTTCAGAGCAGATAGCACAATTTGTAATTTTACATGAATTTACATGTTTATGGATTTACTGTGCTCCCTCCCCCGCCTCAAGAGAATCTGAGCTCCATAAGGAAGGTGATGGTAAGGTTTATGTATCAATTTGATCAGGTCATGGGGTGTCTAGGTATTTGTTCATTGATCTGGTTGGTTCCATGCAGTAGTTTTGCGATGAGATGAACTTCTCTTTTTTTCCTTTTTTTCTTTCTGAGATGGTCATTTAAATTGATAGACTGAGGAAAGCATATTGTTCTCCCTAACATGGCAAGGTCCATCCAATCAGAAAGGTCTTACTAGAACAAAGGGCTAACCATCCCTCAGATAAGAGAAGTCTTCTCTCCTCACTGCCTTTTAACTGGCACACTGGATTTTTCCCCCATCTTGAGACTACAGCTAAAACACAGGATTTCACAAAGAATACATCTTTTCCTTCAGGCACCCACGTTTTCCTTTGTGGCTGGCCCACACTTTAAGATCAAATACTTCACTCCTGAATGCTGAGTACCAAGCTCCTCATTTCTCCAACTGGGGAAATGACTCTCTAATGCTCAGATGCTCACCAGCCCCTCCTAGCTTTGATAGTGTGGCTCCAATCAAACCTGTTTTGCATCAAATATAAAATGTTTTCATTAAACATTATTATATCATTATGTGAGTGTTTCATAAGCCAATCTGAAACAGGCTTAACATTTCTTAATTTTCCTCAGGTGTTGAAAAACACAAGCAAACCAGAGAGAAATCTAGTGAGACAGTTATATGCAGATTTCCCACAGATGTCGTGGGTTTCACCCTCCACTCACCACACAGTTTGTTATTTTTGGGGTTCTGCAAAGGAAAGGGAAAGACCAGTTCAACAAGAATATTAACTAGCCAAATATTAATTCAATAAGCTTGTAAATTTCCTGTGCTTCACACAGATTTTCTTGATTTTGTGATACCTATATGCTTCTTCTACCTGCTCCTCCATGACCATAGACAGGTACATTGTTGTGGCTGGTATCTACATGTCCCACCAAAAAAGCCTCGTGCACTTATGGGTGGGGCTTTTCAGAGATGGCTGGATCTAGGGTGTGTAAATATAGATTATAGGTGTGTGATAACTCCATTAGTTCACTGATTGGCTTAGCATGGTTCTGGGTATGGATAATGAGAAGGCTTGCCCTGGCTGTGGGTGGCAGCAACCACGAGGCTTATTTGTTTATTGCTCTTTTCTTCATTGAATGGTAGGCAAGAGAAAGAATTCAAAGTGCAGGACACCAAGACAAAATGAACCTCTCCTCTGAATGGGATAAAAAGGGAAAGAAGGCTCTCTGCTTTGCTAATTCCTGCCTCCCATGCCATGGACTCTTTCTCCTCTGCCATGTCCCTCTGCCATGCCACCTTGCCTTGGAGCCAGCTGACTACAGACTGAAACCTCTACAAACTGTGAGGTAAAATAAACCTTTCCTCTTTTAACATGTTAGTGTCAGGTATTTTGTCTCAGCAACGAGAAAATAACTAACACACATGTCTGAGAAGGGACATTGGCCAAAAGTAAGCAGCTCCAACTTCTTATTGCTCTCCCCAATGACTTGAGCTCTGTGCCTGTTGCTAGATGATGGGGAAGGAAATGTGGGCTAGAACACACCTGTAATCACCACTCCTTACACTCACATTTGTTAACTTTGGTCTCATTAATCACACAAGAGCAACGTGTTGTCATTATAAAATCCTAGTTGCCAGCACCTTTTACTGGAGTTCTCAGTTTCTGTTCTGCTCAATCAGTAATACTAATAAGCTAAGCTACATTCAGCTCTTGTTAAGACTAAAGGTTTTGAATCTACAAAATCACAACCTTGGATGAAGTTGCATCAGCTCTGTGAGTGTGTGTGTGTGGGGGGGGTTGGATTATTAAGGTTTCAATAGATATGAAACCTTTGCTGTCTTTTAACTCCTAAAACAGAACTGATATTAATGTAAGGGAAGTATTACGGGCTTCTCGGGAAAAGGCACTGTGTAAATATAGTGGTTTTGCCTCATTATCTTGGCTTAGCCTAGTATTGAAAGCTAAGTCAGCATATTAACCTACCTACAGGTTTAATGAGGACACTGGATATTTTCTCAGAAGGCATTTACTCATCTTCCCAGCCTCAATGAAAGTAGATAGTAGGCTTGTGACCCTATCCTGGCCCATGGTATTAAGGGGGAAATCTTCTAGGAGGTGTATTCTTGGAAAACTTTTCCAGAGAAGGGTGGGGGTGGAGAGAGAGAGTGGGAGAAATTCTTTCCCTGGTTTCTTCTGGATTTTGTTGTGTGAGGATATCATGCCCAGCCAAAGATGGCTGAAGTAGTCATCTTGCATGCATAGGGGAGACATAAACAATCACACAAAGTCAATTTAGAGCCCTAACAACCTTGTTACTGGGTTAACTACCTTTAGCAAATAGACTTCTTATTGCTTAAGCCACTTTTAGTTTCATATTCTGCCTACTTCCAGTTCATTGCAATAGGACATGGTATTACAAAAATAGCCCTGTGGCACATGGCTGGGGATCTGTTTTCAGCTGAAGTTTTCAGTTTTTGTTCCCCAAAACAAAGATGTTTATTGCTCTTTTCTTCATGGCATAGTAGGCAAGAGAAAGAATACAAAGTACAGGGCACCAAGACAAAATGAAATTTAGCACTGGTTTGAAAAGACACAGAAGTGTCTTCCATCAGGAAGTAAGCTGGAAAGAATCAAACTCCCCTTGCAACTGAGAAAGGTTGTATGTAGAGGGAACCCTAAGGACATAGGAGGATAGACAAAAACTAAGGACTATGAAAATGATAAGGATCCAGAAGCAAGCAAGTCACAGCCAGTGACACTGGAGTGGGATACAAATTAGGAGAATCTGGAAAAAGAGGTAAACCCAAGCTCTACCCAGACTACTGTCTTTTCTCAGCTCAGCTCTATAGATGTCTGGAATTTTCAACTCTGCTTTTTGCTTTTCTTTAAAGACCTCAACATACTGGAATAGGTTCCTATCAGGTCTGTGTAGGCCTGCTTCAATTCTTGAAATAAATATTATAGTGAATATTTTATCAGAAAACTTTTCTATCAAGCTAATCATCTTTCTGGGGTTATTGCAATTTAGATGTTGATTAAGCATTTTTTTTAAGCTAGTGGTATATTGGATACTTCCAAAGTTGATTAAACAGGCACAACCAGAAAAGGGAAGACAGTTCCATCTGTCCATTCTGGAAGCTCTGAAAGAATGATCCAGCATGGGGAAATCTGTCACATTCTAGCTATGCTTGTACTGTGGTAGTTTTAAGATGGCCCAAGATGCTCTGTGGCATAAAGCAACTAGAATTAGCACACTTCTACAAAAAAAGAGATGAATTCTTTGGTATAGCCTACCTCTTTCTCCATGCTCACATGCTAGTATTTTTTTTAAGGAACTCCAATTTCCCTGATAGGTAGCTGATCCTAATGCTTTGCAAAGGACTATGTTAAAAAAAAATTCAGAGCCATGAATAAATGCATACAAGTATCCTCATAAAACTGAAGCCTATGTGAACTACAACTGTCTATACCCACCAGGGAGTAGTAGTGAGCCTTCTCACAAGGTTCCACTTCCTTTTTAGGGCTAAATGTGGAATCAGGAATTCCAGTCCATATCATCTGATCCTGATCAAGGGAAGAGATTTTTGGCTACCCTTTCAACATTTAAAGAATGTGATATTATTCCCCTGATACCACAAAATTCTCCATGAGTTGTAGTGTCCCAGTGGAGATGTAATGTTTTGCCTCGGGTGAAAATGAATTTCCATGGAAAATATGACACAAATACCTTTTGTGTCTCAAATGAATCAGATTTTACACTGGAAAGACTTTTCTTGTTAAAATTGTACTTTGGGTGAGTGGCTCTCAAAGGATTTGTAGGGGTTCTAATGGTTTTCTTGGGCCTTCCCAGGACTCCATGACCTGTACTGTTCCATTCTTGTTTGTAAAAGGAGTAGTGTGGAGCAGAAGGAAGAGCATGGAGTCCGATCTGGGGTTAAATTTATAGCCTGCTTGATATATCCTGTGTTTAGATGACCCCTCAAAGTCTCATGTGGTCATAGGTGGGCCTTTTCAGAGGTGGCTGGATCTAGAGTGTGTGACACTGGAATTGATTCATGGTGCAATGCTAAACTCAAGGGCACTAGGATTAAGGGTGTGAGTGCTACCTGCCCTAAGTAGCCTGGATAAGATAAAAGGGATAGAAAAAGCTGTAGTTGTCCCTTGTTGTTCTGCCTCCTTTGGACTGGCATGAGCTGTTTCTCCTCTGTGATGCCCCTCTGCCATGCCACCCTGCCTTGGAGCCAGCCAATTATGGACTGAAACCTCTACAAACTGTGAACTTAATAAACTTTTCCTCTTTTAACTTTGACTGTCAGGTATTTTATCTCAGAAATGAGAAAAGTAACTAAGACATTCCTCCCTCATTTCTCTGGACAATTATCTTACAGGATTGACATGAGATCATATAATAAGTACCTAGGATGACAAAAGAGATTATATTATCAAAATCAACAGACAAGAATAGAGATCTTAACCAAATATCAAACTTTACTAGTAGTTTCAGTGAACCAAGCAATTGCAAGGCTTGGGTGAAGCAGGGAGTGCCCAGGATTAATGCAGCCCTCTGGTGCTGTCATACCACATCAAGATACCTATCTTGCCCAGATTAACACAGATCTTCAACCCATATATGTTGTCACATCACCAACACAGAAAAGAGCCACCATGAAATATCTTCATATTTACTCAGCTAAATAACTTACTTGACTTTTCTCAGGACTCATGCTCAATATGTCCATAGATTTCAGATTTGTTATAAATGAGCAACTTATGTAAACTAGGTACTTTTTTCTAAAAGAACTCTATAGGTTAAAACCCCGCATAGGCAAATATCATTAGTGTGTCTACCTAGAGTTATACAGGTCACATGAGGGTCGGATTGGATTTTTCCTTGGTAGGGAGAGAGACTAGATCATAAGCCTATTGCTAAATATTTCCTGCTCAGCACCTAACTCAGAATAAGATTTGACATATAGCAGCTTTCATCACCTTATTAAGAATAACAATGAGAACAGGACTCTGCTTACATTTTCATTTCTGCTTGACTTTCAGATCTTGCATAATCTAGCTTGTTTGTCTCCTGACACCACCACCAGTTGGCCTCATTTCCCTATTTGTGTATGATTCTAATCTCTGCCTTTTTTTCTCTTGTTCTCCCATCTGAATACTAACCAGACCTGCCCCTGCTTAGCTTAGGAGATCAGACAAGATCAGGAATGTTCAATGTGGTACGTCCACAAACTTTCCCCTTTATTTATTCTATTGATCTACCCATCTGAGGACAATCTAAGTGCCCTTTCCTCTTGGAAAACTTCCAAGTCTACTTAGGACCTCATCAAATTCATCCCTTTCTACCCTCTATAATCTGTAATCTAACACAGAACCTAGTCTATCTTACATTGAACTGTTTCTTGTTTTTCCATGCATGACAGTCTTCTTTCTCTAAATAGATTATAAGCCTCATTAGAGCTGAGAACTCTAACTTCATTTGAGTCACTTACACCAGGAAGCACCCCTTGATTCACTTCCTAACAGATGTCACCCTTCTGATGTTGGACCTATTAGCACCTCACTTAGCACACTGTGATGATATCATAATGCTTGATTTAATTGTTGTCTTTCCTTATAGGCAGCAAACACTAGGAAGACAGAATCATGTCTCTCTTTCTCATTGTTACATTTAGTGTCTGACAGAGCACCTGGAAAGGGGTAGAAATAAATATCTGTTGAAGAAATAGACATTCTAGTGGTAAAGCTAAATGGAGTGAGGAAGCTCATTAATTTATATAATAAACATATGGAGTGTCTACTCCAGGTACTTAGGATGCACGACATGATTTTAGTCATCTAGTTTTTGAACTGAAAAAATTTAGGCAATCCTTTTGCACCACTAGTTGGGTCTCCAGATATGTTCAAAAGAATTGTGCCAACAAAATCAAAACCAGATCCCATTACTCAAGCCTTGTAATTTAATAGCAGAAAAGGGGGAAAACCAAGCAGCCCTATAGAGCTATGCCTGTTCTTAGAAACTCTTCTTCCCCCATTGCCTCCTCTTCTTTCAGAAAGCCATAATACAAGCCTTGGTGTATTAGTGATTTTCTTATTGCTGGGACAAAATACCCAACACCCACAACCCACAGTTTCAAAGGATTATGTCCATGGTAGGATCATACTAAGGCAGACATCATGGTGGAAGAGCATGGCTGAGGAAAGCCATGGTGTCCAGGAAGCAGAGAGAGAAGCCAGGAACCATAATACACCCTTCCAGGTAATGCCCCCAGGGGCCCACCTTTTCTGACCAGATCCTACCTCCTAACAACACATTCAGCTAGGAACTCATCGATGGATTAATCTACGGATGAGTATAATGCTCTTGTGATTCAATCAACTTCCAAAGGCTCCATCTCTGAACATAGGAGACTTTGGGAGGACATTTTAGATATAAATCATAAAACCAGGGACCCCAATTCATATAAAGAGCCATTCTTAAACTTGAGTTTGAATTCATTAGCTAGTATATCCTTCTCTTGTTCCCATCCTCCTGTTCCTTGTGGACAGTCCTATATTTATGTATGTACACAGTAGGATACATCTTTGGAAATTTTCTTTTTTTGAGTAATGCAATAGCAATATCATTCCAGCTTGTTTGTAACAGATTTTGGCCATAAAGACAACAAATTCAAAGCTACATGTTAATTAATTATAATATTTAAACCAGATAATAATATATGCTAACTTTATCCTTCTTCATTTCACCCTATTAGATAAAGTATATCACATTTTTATTGCTTTTCTTTGTTGATGTACTTCTCATGAGTTTGGTACAAAGTGAGTCCATTTCTTCATCTTCTTAGAAATAAGAGAAATAATGATGTTGGTGTTTTTTAGACACTGTGGAAACTAACAAGAAACTCTGGTAGACCAATGTCTCCACTTCTTAGAGCAGGGGTTGAGAATATAGAATGGGATTAGGTACTGATTCACCAATAATATTTTCTCAAGCACGTGCCTCCACACTCTCTCCATACCTCCCTCTTTCCTTTCTCTCTTTCTTCCATGCCCTCCTCCCTCAGTCTCTGCTCCCCTCCTTTCTTCCTTGCTTCCTGCATTCCTTCCTTCCTTCCCTTCCTATTTCTTTCCTTTCCTTCCTTTCTTCTTCCTTCCCTCCTGTATTTCCTTGCTATTTCCCTACCTCCTTTCTTGTGTGTGTGTGTGCGCGTGTGCACGCGTGCGCCAAATAACTATGTCATGCATCTCATTGATACCAACATCATCAGCACCCTTTGGCCATACATCAAAAAGATTGATTCTTTCAGAGCAAACTGCTGGATGCTTCTTTTTTCCCAATGACATTTTTCCTCCTACTAATGCTCCTCTCTTTTGCCCCCTGGGAGGTCACTTCTATGGCCATTAGAATTCTCTTCAAAGTTTTTTTCTATGCCTTGTCTTCCTTAGGGCCATATGCTAGTAACTACTTCTCTGCCCTTCTACTAAACTGGACCTCTTTGAAGGCAGGGTCTGTGTCATTTGTCTTAGTATTGTCAGTGCCTTTAAGAGGGCTCCACATGGTGGATGTTGTTTGAATTTAATGAACACACTGAAACAATGTTGAGTAAGAGAAGAAACACTTTAAGGCAGGCACAAAGAGAAGTGGTTTTATGATTCAGATTTGAGCCTTTCATCCATCTGTGTTGGAGTACAAATGGCAAAGGATCCTCTGGGCTATAACACCCTACCCTGTGGAGTGAGGGTTGGGGAGAAGGAGTAACAGGAAAGGACAGTAGAAATTCCAGGGGAGTTTTATGGAGTCTCTGGAGACAGTTGGACAAGAAAAATTTTGTGGGAACAAAAGCAAATAAAAGAACTCCAACTGGTTTCAATTCAGCCAATGTAACCCCTTCTCACCTATCAGAATTCAGCACATACTTCCGTTTTCTACCATTCAGAGCTCTGATCAGTGATCCTAGATAAAATCTGTTTTCCAAATAGATTTTAGTACTTTCTAAAGTATCTTCTTAGATTAAAAATGAAGCAAAAAGAGAAGGCCCTTCTCCCCACCCTATCTGTTTATAGGAGGTCTGAAACCCAGAAGGCCACTTGGGGGACTCGACTGAGGTGTTCTAAGAGTTGTTCAAACTACGTTATGAAACTACAACCTCAAAGTTCTGGGGAGAGAACAGAGCCTTGAACATCCTTCTCCCTGATGTGCCTATGAGTCAGAGATGGCTGGACTTCAAAAGGTGACGGAACAACCACCAGTCAAGGCCAACTTGGACTTGAGGAAATATCTGTCTTGTCTGGTAAGCTCGACTGTGCAGTTCCTAAAACCACCCAGCCTGGCCTGCTTCCCAGTTTGCACAGTCTAAACTACTGAGCGGGTAGAACAAACTCAATTATCTTACCTCTTAGTGTCCCATTGGGCACAGTCGTCGCCTTGGGCACGTGGCCTCTAAAACAGCCCCTCAGTTCATCCTCAGAGGCAAACATTTGCCTGACGCAGAAGCAGTTTGCCTAAGCATGTAAAATTCCTACGAGGAAAGACACATTTTTATTTGACACAAATCATTATGACTGATATACAGAAACGAGACTGGAAGATTTCAGTGGATGTTGTTTGCTTTACCTGTCTTACACTCGATTTCTCATCAGAAGCTTTAGTGGATTTGCAGCTGTTCAGTATGAAATTTTCCAGAATTCTCTCTCCCTCCTAAAAAGGCAGCTGTGTTATTAGAAGCAATATGGCAACACACTTGATGAATCTACATTGTGTCAGTTCTTTACCAAAGCTCTTCCCAGGAATTACTTCTGCATTAGTCTGCTAGGGCTGCCATAACAAAATACTGCTGACTGGTAGCTTGAATAATGAAAATTTGTTTTCTCACAGTTGTGGACATTAGAAGTCCCAAATCAAGGTGTAGCAAAATTCAGTTTCTGGTGAGATCTCTCTTCCTGGCCAACAGACACCTGCTTCTTGCTGGCAGGAACAAGTGGCTCTTCTAGGGCATGAACAGGAACTAGTCTGTTTTGACAGAATGACAGATTTGATGTCCAAAATGCCTTCTTTGGATTCCAGCTCCACCGCATACTAGCTACGTGGCTCTTTAATATTTCTGGGCTTTATTTTCCTCATATGTAAAATGGGATATAATGTTTGTTTGTTTGTTTGTTTTGGTACTGGGGATCGAACTTGGGTCCTTGCTCTTGCACAGCAGGTGGCGAAACCACTGAACTAAATCCCTGGCCCGAGATGTAATGTTTTTGACCCCAAAAGATTGTTCCAAGGATGATAATAATAGCTAACAGTATCCTAAGAGGCTTACAGTAAGTTAATGTAGCCCAACAATCTCATGAAGGGGCATCACAGGCCTTTACCCAAATCTCTTGAAGCCAGATGAATTTTGGAATTCAGAATTCAGATGTAATAAGGGAAACAGTGTATGTAACATGTATTTCAGAACCTGATCAGGGTCTGGTCTGGATCAGGGTCAAGTGCCCAAACAGTATTTCTTTACCAAAAATAGGAAGATTTGTACTAAGCAATTGAAGCCAAGAAACAGTTTTAATTTGAACAGGGTGTGGTGGCTCATGCCTATAATTCCAGCACTCTGGGAAGCTGAGGCAGGAGGATCACAAGTTTAAGCCCATCCTGAGTAATTTAATGACTGAACAAGGCCCTGTCTCAGAAGAGCTAGAGATATAGATCACGGGGGGAAGGCCCAGAGTTCATTTCCCCAGTAGTGAAAAAGAAAAGTTTCAATTTGGAGTTGTAGATAAAGAGTTATGGCTTGGAAAAGTTAGACAACTCGTGCAAGGTCAGACACCAGGATCTCACCACCGTATGCCTCCTATGCTCCATGCTTTAATCACTACACAGCACTATCACCAGCAATGGAGCCTTCTCACCAGAATGAACAAAGGCACCAAGAGACTTGCATCCAATTCATAGGGGATGTGAGAACTGCTTTTTGTTCAACTCATCAATAAACTTATACAGCAAGCATATTTTTCCCAGAAATAAAATTAGAGATCTGGTCACAAATACCGCAAACTATTTACATATATATATGCCGGGGATTTAGCTCAGTGGTTTCACCGCCTGCTGCTCAAGTTCAAGGACCTGAGTTCCATCCCCGGTACAAAAAAACCAAAAAACAAAAAACACCCCATATATATATATATATATATATATATATATATATATGTTTTTAAAAAGCTACTATTTCTGAAAAATGCTCTGAATAAATTACATAAATATATCCCATTTAATACCTACAAGAGCCCTAAGGGATATATATATATATATATTTTAATATTACTCCATTATATAGAGGAAAATAACTTACCCAAGGTCACCCATAAATAAGTAGCAGTGCAAGAGTCCAATCCAAGTCTGCAGAAGCCTGTGCCAATAGTAGGACATTACCCTGCCTCCAGGGGGCAGTATGCGCTGCTGACCATCATTGTATGGCCCACTCAGGTCACAGGCAGAGCTGTGTCCAGCGCAATGTGTACCTGGGCCTTGTGACCTTAGAAGGCCTTTCCATGATTGCCTGTCACTTTGGACAGCTCCAGGAGTCAATATCATTTCTTTTTGCTGCCCATTCTTGCCACTCTGAGAAAAGAACAGTACCTAATATTCGAGGAAAAATGCAACATAATTGATGGGAAAGAATAGTTTATCTTATTCCAGTCCTGTCCATAGTGTTGCACTGTTCTATATTTAGATAAATGCTCTGCACAGCCAAAGACACAATAAAAGCAAGCTAAGGTACCAGGCTCATGCCAGGAAACAATAAGAAGCTGCAAGTTCTTATTCTTTGCCCAAAGAATGACTATTTCAAATATAAGAGACAATAAAAACAAGCAATCTCAGCAAACAGAATGGTGCTTTCAAGTCTGGGGCATGTCATATTTGTGAGGTGGGCAAAGGAGGATTTGGATAAAAGGGCGCTCTTCTCTCTTTACAAAAATCAGGCTCTATGGCAGATCTCGGTGTGAGGAACTTGCAAAGTCAGGGAGGAACGCAGACAGGGAAGCCATGGCAGGCCTGAGACAACATCTCAATGCCTAAGGAATCAGCTACAGCCCCACCAACCAAATTTGAACCTTGATGTTTCAGAAAGATAAAAATGGGCATGAGATACAGCTGAGGTCCATTCACTCATAGATTTGAGGGCCAGATGAGCAGCCACTGTCCGAGCTCCCCAGTCATCGCAAGAACGCTTATTCTGGGCTCCCCTAAGAACTTTGTTTTACTTGAATTATTTATAGCAATGTATGTTTCAATCTTCAATTGTCTTCTGCTGAAATTACTTGTACACATGAATCATCTCTTCTGCTAAGTTGTAAAGTACTCAAGGGCAGAGATCAGTCCCTAGTTATTTCATAACTTCTACAGAAGCTAGAATGGTATTTATTAGCTTGAGATGTTTAAATGGAGATGTGCTACTCAAAGCCTTTTTTTCCCCTCAAAGCCTTTTGCAGTTATATTGTCTAAGACTGAGTTCAGAAAGAAGTCTATTTTTCCCATCCTATAAAGCTTTAGATTTCTGAACTCTATCTAGTCCTTTATTTCTGCACTCATGAAAACCAGTCCTTGCCTGAGCATGTCTCTGTCTTGCTATACCTTGCTAAATATAATCAGTAATAACCAAATTTTTCCCTGGAGGTAGTTGTCAGTCACTTGGCCTTGCCTTTTAAATTATCACCAGCAACAGATCTACCAAATTCTTTATTATCTTGGTAAATCTCCATTTTCCCAGCCTTCAACATCAGGGTCTGTGACACCATCCAACTCTTAAGCCAATGCAACATATTTTAGGTTTTTCTTCCATTAACCCCCACTTCAAAGTGTGAATTTTTAAGTTGATCAGAGTAATTAACATTAGCTGTTCTAATAAATAAGAATCTCAGGGATGTAGTCCAAGATAAATCACCTCTTCCTTCTGAAATAATCCAACACAGGTGTTCCTGGATGACAGATAGTTGCCTTCCAGGTGGTGATGTGGGCAGCCCAGGATCCCTACATGTGGTGGTTCCACTATCTCCTAGATCTCTTTATATTCTGCTTAAAGGCAACAGAAAGGGAAAGAAAAAGTGGAGAAGGAGTGTTTGCTTCTAAAATCCTTACCCGAAGAGTGACACATAGTATTCACATTCTATTGTTTCCACGTCATATGTCCACACCTAGTGGCAAGGAAAGCTGATTCTGCACTAGAAATAACTATAGAATAAATATAACGAGAATACACTGCGGATGTGCCCTTTTCAAACTGTACATTAATTCTCACATGCACACAACCTTGAAAAATGGAAAATACAGAAATATATATATATTATATATATATTATATATATAATATATATATCTGAATCTTGGTGACTATAAACAGTATACATTACCATATTATATATGTATATATTCTGGGGCTCAGAGAAAGTAAATAACTTTCTCTAAATTATACACAGCAGGTCAAGATGTGAACTCAGACTTGTATTACACTTAAGCACTTTCCATTTGTTTTACACCATGCAGCAAGAAATACATAGATGTATTTGAGACTGGTAAGTGGGAAAGGTTAGGAATAATGACTCAGACTGGGCTTTGAAAAGTAAGTCTCTGACCAGTCAGAGAGGTGTTAAGGCTGGGGAATGACTTTCCTGGTTAAAGAAATAACATGTGCTAAGACACTAAGGCCTGAATGGACATGGTATGTCTATGGAGACTTATTTAGGAATGATTACAATGTCTAGATGGTATTTTTTTAAATAAACTTTAATTTAAAAAGGGAAGTTACAGGAAGTTTGGCAAGAACCTGATTCTATTGAATCAATGCAATAATGTTTTAAAATTACTTTTTTTTCCCCATTAAGTTTATTGGTACATTTTTGGTATAAAATACAGTTACATTCATCATTGGGATCTTGTACCTTTACATGAGTATCTTGGTTCTTATTTTTTTTCCCCTTCCTTTGCCCTCCCTTCACCCCCTCCACCCTTCCCCATTTGCAAAGACCTTGTTTCCATTTTTTTTCCTCTTCTCATATTTTTTCCTTTCCTTTTTTTCCCTTCCCCTACCCCTCCCAATTCCCCCACTCTTTTAGACCCTTTCTTCCTGTTACACAATATCAGTTATACATTTTTTAAATTACAATATTAAGAACTAGGAGACATTACCACAGATTTTACAGAATTTAAAAGGATATAGAAAGCATATTTCAAAAATCTGTTTTGAAATAAATTTGACAACTTCTAAGAAGTACCTTGGAAGACAAATTAATGAAACTAACTCTGGAGGAAATATAAAATTTAAATAGCACCTATTAAAGAAAGTATATTCCTAGCTTGAAAACCTACCTATATGACAATAGCCGGCTCATAAACATTTTAACTGATAAATTATATCAAACAATTAAAGCAGAAAAAAGAAGGAACACTTCTCCCCTCATTTTAGGAACTCTACATTGTGCTAATCCTAAAACTGGATAAAGATAATACAAGAAAAAAGTATGAACATAGATAGAAATTTGTTTAACAAAACAAACTATTGGAAGTCAGATCTGGCAGGATGTAGAAAGTGGTTTTGTTATAGGGATGGCAGTGTTGGTTCAGCATTGGAAGATCCACTCCCAAAAGTCATCATTTAAACAGAGGAAAGGAAAAAGCCATATGATCCTGTCAGTAGTTGGAGAAAAAGTATTGGACTAAATTCTGCAGCTGTTCATGGTAAAAGCTATCAGGAGACTAGAAGTAGAACAGAAACTTCTCGACAGATTAAAGGCATGTACTCCATACTTCCAGCGAGAATGCCTTATATGAATGGAGAAGATACAATGCTTTCTCCTTAAGGTGGGGAACAAGGGCAGATATGCTTACTCTTTATCTGTCCATTAAACTTTGAAACCTAGTCCCCACCAAAATAGTCTGGCAATAAAATGACACAACTAGGATAGGATTGGCACGGCAGAAGCAAAATCTTTTTATGTAGATGAAATGATCATCTACAGAGAAAATACTAAGAAATCTCTAGGAGCCCCTAGAACTTGTACTTGAATTTAGCAGGATTAGAAAACACAAGGTATATATAAAAATTCAGGTCTGTGTATACTTGCTATAAATGAAGAATTGGATATTGAAATTGAAAAGTTATGTAGGAGTACAAAGGACCTAGAAAAGTTAAAAACAAAAACAAAAACAAAAACAGTGCTGTAAGACGTTTAGTACCTAATTTTAAGACTTCTTCTAAAGCTACAGTAATGAAGGTAGTGTTGGTGTAAGGAAAGACATATAGATCATTGGAATAAAACAGAGAATCTAGAAATAGAACCACACATATATGGTCCACTGAGTTTTGAAAGATTATTTAACATTAGCATTTTATAGAGTATAAACTAAATTCAAGAGCCGAGGAAGAGATAGTGTTTTCAGCAAACAGCACTAGAACACCTGCTATCCGTATATAAAAAATTAACCTCAACCTTTTTTTTCCATACATGAAAATAACTTGAAGGGATCTATGAACCTAAATAAGAAAGCCTAAAAGTATAAAACTTTTAAGAAGAAATTATAAGGGAAAATATTTATGAATTCAGGGTAGGCAAGAGCTACCTAGGATACAAAAAACATGATGTATAAAAGAAAAAAATTGATCAATGAGATTCTATCAAAATTTAGAACTTTAAATGACATAATTAAAATGAAAAGTAGTCCTTAAACAGACCATATTTACAATGCATATAAACTATGACCAGAATATATAAAGAATTCTTAGAGCTCATTAAAAGACAAACCAATTAAAATGTAGACATAAGAAGATGATAAATAGCCAGTATAGCACAAGGAATGGTGTGCAACTCTAGAATCAGAAAAATACTAATCAGTACAATAATAAGATTGAATTATACACTCATTAGGGAGATGAAGTCAAAAGTTTTAAAAGCCTTGTCATGACTTTTTCTTTTTGTTGGATTCTCCCCCTTTGCATTTAATTTGTCACGCCCAATGGATTCATTCTGCTGGGTTTCCTGGGGTTGTGATCCTCATTGTCTTTTCCTAGGGTATTGTCTAAAATTTTTTGGAGTGCCAGTTTGGTATTCATGAAGTTCCTGAGGTGCTCTTTGTCATGAAAGTATCTTATTTCTCCATCAATTTTGAAAGATAGTTTTGCAGGGTACATCCATCTGGGTTGGAGGCTGTTTTCCTTTAGGGCTTGAAATACATCACTCCAAGCTCTTCTTGCCTTGAGGGTTTGCATTGAGAAGTCTGCCGTGATTCTGATGGGCTTTCCTTTGTATGTGATTTGTTTCTTTTCTCTCACTGCTTGTAGAATTTTGTTCTTCTGTTGGATTTCTGGAATCCTAACTATTATATGCCTATGTGTAGATTTTTTTTTGATTAAGGCTAGCTGGAGTCCTATATGCCTCACTTATCTGTATGTCAAGTTCTTTTCCCCTCCTTGGGAAGTTTTCTGCCATCACTTCTGTGAACAGATTTTTTATGTCATCTGCACTCTCTCCTCTTTCTTCATTGACTCCAATCAGTATTATGTTATTCTTCTTTGCATCATCTAGCAGCTGCTGGATTGATTTCTCATGTTCCCTTATAATTTTAAAGCAATTTTTCTTTTCCTCCTCACTAATTGCAATCTTGTCTTCTATATGTGAAATTCTATCCTCACATTGGTTCATTCTGCTGCGCAGACTTTCAATGGAGTTTTTAATCTCTTGGAAATCTGTTTGTATCTGTTTTATGGATTCCATTTGTTTCCTATGTTGGGATTCCATCATGTTCCTCAGATCCTCTATTTTTTTAATCTGTGTCCTCTCTAGATTTATTAATTATGTCTTGCACCATGAGCAAAATCTTTGCTGTTATCTGAGTAATTATTTCTGATTTCATTTTTCCCAGATCATCTTTTGATGCCAGTTCAGAAGTCCAGGTTGTTGAGTATCCGATTGTTCCATCTCATTTCCCTTTGGGGTTGCTGTAGGTGATCCAGAAGTCTGTTTTTGAGACTTGTTTATGTGTCTTCTCATTTCCACAGGAGGGGGTGCTTCTGGTGCCCATGCGGCTCATCTTCTCTGCCCTAGGAGCTTGGGATGGTGGTGGGGGAGCTTCCTTCCAGGTGCTGGGACCAGCTGAGCTTCTCTCTCTAGATGATATTAACATAAGGGTCTTTGTGATATCCAAGTCATGTCCCCACTTGCCACTCCTCTCCAAAATATCCCCAAGGGAGCTCTATACCTACAGAACAGTGGTAAAGGAAAACAAAGCAGATGTCCCATTCCCAGCGGAAGGTGGGCCCTGCTTTGGATTAAATATTTTTTTCTCCCTTTGAAACTCACATGGAAATTTGGTTGCCATTTTGGAAGTATTGAAAGGGGCATTTAAAGGTGACTAGGGTATTAAGAGGGACTAATGCCTTTCTCTCAGGACTGCGTTGATTCTCAAGGTAATTTCTGGGTTCTAACTCTGCAAAAGCAGATTGTTTTAAATTCCATCTCTCAAGCTTTATCTCTTTTGCATGTGCCCACTTCCTTTCTTCTATGACACCCTCACCAGAAGCTAGAGACACTACTATGGTGGTGGATTTTCCAGCCTCCAGAACAGGGATCCAAAATTAACCTCTTGTATTTGTCAATTAGCAGCAGAGGATGAGCTGAGAGAGGTCCCTGCCCACAAAGCAGAGCCCTTGTAGCTGACAGGAGCACTGGAGTGATCCTAGAAGCTCAAACAGGAAATATATTTTCTACACAGAAACCAAACCCTACCTCGAAGTTTCATCACACGTTGGGTACCATAAAAGAAGACTGAAAATCAAATAGATGAAAATACTTGGTGATGTGAGATAAGAGAAAACTGTGGGCTATACATGTCCTAAGCTGAAAGGCCCTGGCTCTCTCCCCTTTCAGGCTACATTCAGCAAGAAGGAAAGAAAGGTTAGGTAGGTCTGCAGCACAGGTGATCCAGGTCCCTGAGAGAATTCATCTTTTTATGTGGACCTTTTGCTTTCTATTAAATCTACTGATGTATAACTTACAAAAAGTAAGATGCATCCATTTTAAATGAAAGTTTGATGAGTTTTGAAACTACAACCACACAAGGAGTCATCACCACAATCAAGCTACAGACCACTTCCTTCATTCCCCCTAAAAATGCTGTCTTGCAATTTTATATACCATGCTCCACTCCAAGTCTTATGTAATTATTGATCCATTTTGTAACTAGAGGTTAGATTTGCCTTTAATAGAATTTCATATAAATTCATATAGTATGAACACTTTGGGTTCAGATTTATCTTGTTCAACAGAATGTTTGGTCATTTATCCATGCTGGAGTATATATGAGTAGCTTGTTCTTTCCATTGCTGACTAGTACTGTATTCCATTATGTGGATATACCACTGTTGGATTATCCCTTCATCTACTGGAGGACATCCAGGTTGTTTCCAGTTTCCATTATTCATAACAATGGATAAAATTGCTATGAACTTCATGTAAGGCCTTTGTATGGACACTATACCTGATCTTTTAGTGACCCATCTGGTGGCAAGCACAGTCCAGTATCCTAGAATGTCATCAGCCTGTAGCAACTCTGCCCCAGAAGACAGGAAAGAGAAAGGAGGAATAAATAACAAAAGGGAGAAAATGTTGCTTCTCTTCTTCAAACCCAAGACCTAGAGTTTATTAATATCCAGTGAGGAATGCATATGATGTCTATTTTGTTCCACACATTTCTCTCCTACGTTTCTTCCCAATATTCCTGCATTTTCTCTCTCACTGAGTTCCTCCTTCGACTTACTTGTTTTATTTTTTTTTTATTTAAATTTGATCACTGGAAAGAGTATTTTTTTTATCATGAGACCTAATACCCCCATGGATGGCTGATATTTCATTTTGCTTTTAAATATGGAATTTACTTTAACCTAGCAGCTTCTTGAAGGAGTCCCCACCTACAATGACCAATTGCACCATGATCACTAACAAATCTCACTACAATTGTGACCTAAGTCTGCCAGGAAGATGCCATTTCCCATGAACGATCTGCTGTCTTAGGTCCCTGTAAGAGTTAAGGGTCACAGTACCTCACATAGCTCTGTCTGTCTTCTAGAAATGAGATCAATGAATGAATAAGCCTGGTCCATTAGTTTTTATTTTCAAATAAAGAAAGCAAGCAACCCATATGAATATTGGTGGTTACAATAGGAAGCACCAGTAGAAAGACACAATTAAATATGACATGTATACTGACATAAATAAAGCATTCAGATGAATATCAAAAATTCTCCCCGTTATGAGGAGAGAAGCAGCTCTAAGGAAGGGCCCACATGACATGAGACTGAGGCTTCCTGCCAACAGTCACCTGAGCAATCCATCCTGGAGACAGGTCCTCCAGCCCCAGTGGACCCTTTGGATGATGAGGCACCAGCTACTGTCTTCACTGTGACTTTACGAGACACCTGGCTAAACTGCTCCTGAATCCCCAAGCCACAGAAACTATAAAACAATAAATACTGCTTTAAGCAGCTGAATTTTTGGATAATCTGTTACACAGAAATATATATATTTATATATATATATAAATATAACTTATATACCGCTTATGCCCTTCATCTTCTCCCCACTTCTACCTAAGGGTAGGAGAAGAAAAGAGGAGAGAAGCTACTAAGAAGTCAAACTTATGCTTTTCCAATGTAGATAACAAGATTTGCTTGAAAGTCATCCCGTGGTTCATTGACATTTTTTAATTAGTGAATTTTCTTCTCAGATCTCATCACATTCTCACCTCATGATACTTGCATTTGCTGTTCCCTTTGCTGGAAAGGTAGTTCTTCGGTTATTTGTGTGACTCACTCCCTTCCCTCAGTCTGGTCTTTGCTCACATGTTATCTGCAGAGAAAAGCCATTCCTGACTAACCTAACTAAAGTTGCATTCCTGTCATGCTGTGTCCCCTTACCCTACTTTACTTTCTCCATAGCATTTTTCACCACTTGACATTATTTTATGTGTATTCATTTTTAAAATTTTCTTTCAAAAATATTTAGGTAACACTTGCAGTGTGTCACTATTCTGAGCACTGGGCACACAGAGGGGAACAACATAAATACCCTACATTCCCTACTCTAATGTATAAAAATATAAATTTTTAGTTGTCATTTCATCTTGTTTTACTTGCTCCTTCAAAAAGAGGACCAATCCCCATTATCAACAGAAGACTCCATGCCAGGTCCCTTGACTTGAACTTTCCACTTTGTCTTGAGAGAACTTTTCAGGGTGCTTTCATGCTGTGCTGAGCTAGTTGAACTTGATTGTTTTTAATCTTAATGAATCTTCCTGGGACAGTTTTCTTGTAGTGAAAATGTCCACTTGATACAAGTCCATTGGTTGTCTTATTCCTGTGCAATTTATCTGAATTTTAAAAGGCCCCCAGAATGGGACCAAAAGGTTTTGTCACCATCAGCAGCAACAGCAGCAACATCTGCAGCAGCAAGTTTAGGCCTGAGAAAGCTTTCAAGGCAGAGTCTGTCTTTGGTGTTCTCCCACCTCTTCCTCCACCTTTGCAGGGATGGTTGGAAAATTTGTTTGCTCCAAAACTCCTGTTGAAACTGAATTGGTGGTGTAATCATATTAAAAGGAGGATTTTTAAGAGGTAAAATTGAGCTCATGGATAGGACTGAGGCGATGGGTAGACTTGCTACTATTAAAAAGGGTGGGTTTGTCCCCTCTGGCTCTCTCTTGTCCTTCTGTCTTCTACCATGGGGTGATGTAGCGAGAAGGCCCTTGCTGGATTGTTAACTCCTCCATCTTAGATTTCCCATGCTGCAGGACTGTAAGCCAATAAGTACATGCTTATTAAAAATTTCTGTGATATTCTGTTATAGCATCACAAAATGGACAAAGGCAACCTTTTCCTACCCTACTATACATCCAGCTTCCATTCCTTGGAGACCTGGCTCTCAGCAAGTTATGTTTTTCTTCCTAAAGTGGCAACTTGCACATCAATAAGAAGCATTTGGAGATGGCAAGGGAAGGGGACATTGATAGCTCATTATGAGCCAGGCTTTATTCACCCTCATCAATCATTTCATTATGTGAGGAAAATACAACCCTGGAAGGAAATATTCTGTCCTGTGTTTACCAGATGAGAAACTGAGGCTCAGGAAGATTCCGTAATTGTCCCATATCACCTTGGATGCTGTGAAGCTAAAGCTCTGCCTTTCAAGTCTCCAGAGCCTCAGGGTTTCAAGGGAAAACAATTCTAAAGGTGTTTTATCAAACCCCATGAGTAGAATTAATGACAGGGGTATAGGTGGAAAGAGCACAATAAGAGTGATAGTGAGAAGGGGAGACTTGTGTTGGAAGATCCTTCGAGGTTCTTTAGGCTTACCAAAATTTAGTCCTAGAAACGACCTCAAACAGTAAGTGCATCAAACCCTTCATTTCACAGAAGTGGATTATTAAAGTCAAAGTGGATGAATTCCATTCATTTATATCTAAAGGACTGATAACCTAGAAAAAGTATACCTATGTGATTACATTTATAGGAGATACATTTCTAGTGGTCTTACTTGGGATAGGGGAAGAGACGAACAGTTTCCCACTCAATTTTCAAACCCACAGTATCCCCATCTGTGGCCATCAACAGAAGTATAACCACCGTAATGTTATAAGTATGTGCAGGAAATTACCATTCTAAATAGAGTTTCCAAATTTAGCAGTGTTCACATCTCTATTCCCCTCCCCCCAAAACTGTTGGATAAATAAATGCACAGGTTCAGCAGAAGAATAGATATGTAATGAAATAATAAGTAAACTAGTTGAGTAGGTAGATTCTGTTTGTAAAGCAATGTTTTGATTTCTGAAAACTACTAAGACATGAGATGAAAATATAGTGGATCTCAGAGCACCAGTGTATTCACAGGAGAATATAGTGTGGGAGGTGATTCCTCTTGTGGCCCAAGGAACACGGGGGTCCACTTTTTACACAAGGAAGCAGGGTCACAAAACTTATCCTTTCCCCATCCTTTAAATAGCAGGAATACGCCTGGGTGAAGAGTATGAACATTTGAATGCAATCAGATAACACATTTATTGAACTCCTACTCTGTCAAGTACCAAATTACCATTAGATAGGTAAGATTAAATATACACTCCAAAAATTAGTTCCTGTGAATATAAATATGCATGTTAATAATAATTAACACCTTCTGTTTGCGAATATAGCAGGATAATATTTTGATATATTAACGGGTGTGTTTTCCCTTGTCAGTGATTCTTGTTACCTGTGAACCTCTTCCTCTTCGCATGAAGCCTTTCTTGGCACAGTGCCTGAGGGATAGGATTATACTACTGAACAAAAGAGGCAAACTCTGGGCTTTTCAAATTCAGAACCTGAAATCTTGGCAAAAACAATATGTTTGGAGGAAAATAGACCTGGAAATGATCAGAGTCAGATTTTCTACCCCTAAGACAAGATAAAACTAGGAGGAAAAAACGGGAAGAGAAAAACAGAGCAAAAAGCAGAGGAGTTAAACTCCTGAGCGGGTCATGGAGGAGACCCTCGTCCTCTGACCCTGATTGCCTGATCCTGGTGTAGAAGAGAAACAGACACCCAGGGGTGGGGGTGAGGGCAGGAAATGTGAAGGAAATCTGTGGCAGAACCCACCCCACCTCACACTACTGTTGCCCCCAGGTGAGGTGTCCACAGACCTCAGGCCCTTAGGACCTTTTACCCTGTGAGTTGTGGAGACAACAGAATGCCTGGCTGAGAAAACGTTATCTACATGAAAGGACCCAAACCAGCTTGAAAGTTCCCCATATACCCATGGAGTTCAGGGATAGAGCCAAGGATTTTCCAAGTGTCCAAGAGAAATAGCTAAGAGACACCCAGATCTGAAAGCCCTTGGATTGGGAGAGCTTGGTGTGACTTGTTGAGTAGAGCACTCCAGGATGATACTTCATTCAGCCGATGCCACATAGCTGATGAGAAACCTTAAAGACTGTTGTCTACCCCACCAACTGTCTCCTCCACCTCACGCTAATGCATCCCCAAAGCCCTCTGGATCTATAAAAATATTCTAAGTTCATGATCCCCCATAGACGATTATCTACTTAGAAGAGAAGTTGCCAGGCTTCTCCTAAACCCAGCCCCATCTATGCACCCATGTGTAATCAGCTTCCTTCATAGATATTCTCCCCAGAATCAATTAAATTCCCTGCACTACAGGCCCAGGTGCTTTCTTTTTTCATTCTTAGGAAGACCAAAACAACACTGTGTGTGTGTGTGTGTGTGCGTGTGTGTGTGTGTGCACATGTGCATGTGTAATAGCCTTTGATGAATCCAAAGTAGAAGAATCGAGTCTCCAGTGACCCCAGGTTGCTGATACATAAAAATTTCAAACCTGAGCAGGAAAATGGGAAAATGTTTGTCTTTCTAACTTTTCTCTTCTCCCCAGTCCTTCAGGCTGGTCCCTGGTCCGCCCCTGTGAAGCTTAATGCCCCTTTCCTTCTTTCAATGTCCTTTCATTATTTTCTTTTTGCAATCCCCAACTCCCATGTCTCTACAGCTAATCAGTGTTAAATCCACTTCCTTACTATCTCCCTTTTCCACTACCTGAAAGTGCTCTTCCCTGAATACTACATTCCTTCTCCACAGTCCAGAAATATGGTAGAATTACACTTTACTTCCTTTGTGAAGTTCATGGCCAGCCACCTGACTAGCTTTGGCCAATGAAATATGGGCAGGATTACTTAATGCTTCTGGTGGGAGCATTTGGTTGCAGTATATAACAGTACAATACTCTTTCTCCCAATGCATTCCAGATGGTGTAAGCTCTGTGGACCTGACTCCCAGAGAAAGGACCCCTTAGTTGATGTGTCATGTAAGCACATGCACAAAGTGTAACATGTAATGTGAGTATGAAACAAACATTCATTAAACCAACCCACTGGTCATTACTGGATCATAATCTAACCCATTCTGACCAATGTACCTGGGCTGCTGTTGGTTTTCAGGTTTTTGTCACTTCTCACCTGAGCTCTTAACACACGATATGTGCATGTGTGAGCAGTGTGATCTGCACACAGGTATCAATTTACAAACTACTGCTGGCTTGCAATAAGAGAAGTACAGACATTAAAAACAAACATTTAGAAATTCTTGTATCAAATTGATTAATTTGATGTGTTAAGATTAATACTTAATGAAATGTTTGGTCTTATTTTCCTCCAATATCTTAGCTTTGTGCTTTGCCAATGGGGATGCTACAAAAACGTTAAATTGAATCACAGATTTATGATGAAGTACAATTATGGTAGGATTTCAAACAATAGCAAGATCTCTTTGAGGTCCCCAGAGTTTTCCCTGGGCCAACACATAATTTAGCTCCTCCAACAAGCAGAGAAACATTCTGAAATCCTCCTCATTTACTATTGAAGGTTGTTTTAGGTTTGCCTAAGAACGTGGACATGAATGTGTTCATCCTCTGGAATACAAGTCTGTAAATATATTGCCTATAAATATAGTATTTGAAATTATCCATAAATAGCTTGACATTTTGATACATTTGCTTAACAATATAAGAGGATAATATGACTGATCCCTAAATCACTTCCTATCTCCCCCTGGGACTAATTTTCTTTCCTCCTAAAAGTTCTTTGACACATGTTATTGTATTTATCTGTGTCATACAAGAGGCAACTTGGTACTCTGGAAAAAACAGTGGGCTGGAAAGAACTGGCTCTAATCTTCAGTCCACCTCTCTCGCTTGCTACTATAGGAAGCCATTACTTAACCACTTGGTGCCCTAATCTCTCCCTCTTCTGAGGATAATTTAACAATGAGTAAATAACACCAGCACTGTTGTGGAATCAAGATAAAGGGTACAGAAGCACTGTAGTGAAGAAACTAAAATACAATTATAACTTAGCATTTATACAGAACACTGCCTCATAGTGCCCTCAAATTATTTCACAAATAGATTTTCTCCTTTCTAGTCGGGCAATAAGTTTCTTGAGAGGCGTGTACTGTGTAATTTTTCTTTGTATCTGGTGGGATACATAATACACATAGAGTTATTGTTTGAATACTGTTTATATAAAGTTTCTTAACCCCTTCACCATAAACCGCATAAACGAAATAAACTTCATATACTTCATGACAAGTATTGCTCAAATAACATTGACAACATAATTCTAGAGTTTGGGCTACAGGGAGTTGTAACTGGCACCTGAATTCCTTGAGGACAGAGCTCGTGTTTCATTAATCTTTGTATCACCAGCACTTAACGGTATCGAAGCACATAGAAGGAGCCCAATTGTTATGGACTGTATTATATACCCTTGCTCCAAACTCATATAGTAAAGCCCTAATTCTTTTTAAATAAAATAAAACTTTATTATCATTCACTAAACACACACATATACAAAAATTAAAATTATTCAAAGAAAAACAGTGCAAGGGAAGAAAAACTATAATAATATTCAAATATACTAAAACTTAACCAAAGCAAAACTGAAAAGTACTTAAACACTTTTCCATATAATTTTTTAAAAACATCTCAAGCATTAACAAAACATCAGAGGATGTGATTTTTTTAGAAAGATTTTCAAAACTAATATTGAACAAATAGTGGTCTGGAAAAAAATTCTAATTAGCTAGTAGACTCCACGTAGGCCAAATTTTTTTTAACTTAAATTTCAATAGTCTTGTGACACGTGATGGAAATATAATCTGAGAAATATGTTATTAGGCAATTTCATCCGTGTGTATTGCAAAGTACCACACAGAGTGCCAACTTCTAAGTGCAAACTGAAAAGGTATACATCAGTCATCTGTGATGGCCCTTGATATTATCCAAATATGCAGTTAAACACGAGATACATGAGGCTACCACTGGCATAGCAGCACACTGTTTTACAGTAAACTCTTTTATATAAGTAGGATTATGCTCTAAAGGATGAAAAGCACAGCATATTATGATAAGTACCTAAAACAGTAACAGTCATTTATCACACTATCGAGTACTGTGTACTGTACATAGTTGTATATGCTTCTTCTGGAAACACACCCTTCTCTCCTTTGATCTCAGTGACTCTTCCTTCCCAACCCACTGATGAGCTCCAGCCTAGTCTCTATCTACATCTCTTCTTATAGTTTTAACCACAATCTATATATGGATTCTTTCCAGATTCCAGCCTGTAACCTGATCTCTCCCCTACCCCTCCTGCCACCCCTATCCCTTTGAACCTATTCTTCATGTTTCAAAATATCAATTATTTGTTTTAATCATTTTAACCCTTAATTACACTTTCAGTTTCTCACACTAGAGAAACTATTCGGTATTTACACATGTGTGTCCTATTTATTTCACTTAAGAGGATGCTCTCAATATGCATCCATAAATGTCTCTAGTTTTTCATTCTTTATTGCTGAGTAGTACTCCATTTTATTTTAAAAAACCACGTCTTCTTTATCCAGTCTCTAGTTGATGGGCACTTGGGCTGTTTCCAAGCTTTAGCTATTACAGACTGTGCTGTTATAAACATGGGTGCACATATATCACTGTGGTATGATTCTTTTAATTCTTTTGGGAAGATACCCAGCAGGGGGATAGCTGGGTCAATGGAACCTCTAAGCCTAGTTCTTTGAGGTATCTCCATACTGATTTCCACAATGGTTGCACCAGTCTGCACTCTCACCAACAATGGAGAAGGGTTCCTTTCTCCCCACAACCCTGCCAGCATTTGTTATTGGATGATTTCTTTATAACAGCCATTCTTTCTGGGATGAGGTGGAATCTCAGTGTTGTTTTCATCTGCATCTCTCGAATAACCAGTGATGTTGAACATTTTTTCATATATTTATTTGCTGCTTTTCCTTCTTTGTCTGAGAAATGTCTGTTCATTTCAGATGCCCATTTTTGAATTGGGTCTTTGAATTTAGGGGGTCTGATTTTTTTCAGTTCTTTATATATTCTAGATAGTAGTTCTTTGTCTGAGGTACAGCTGCTAAAAATTTTTCCCACATTGTAGGTTGTCTCTTAGCTCTGTTGGTGGTTTCTCTTGCAGTGCAGAAGCTTTTTAATAAGATGAGATCCCAGTTGTTGATTCTTTGTGCTAGTTTCTGTGTTAGTGAGGTTTTGTTCACAAAGTCTTTTCCAATGCCAATAGGAACTATAACTATCAATGTCAATGATTTCAATTCACCAATCAGAAGAAATAGACTGACAGAATGGATTAAGAAGCAAAATCCAACAATATGTTGTATACAAAAAACACACCTAACTCAAAAAGAAGCTCACAGACTGAAAGTAAAAGGATGGAAAACAGTTCTTCACGCCACAGGAACCCAGAAAAAAGCAGGGATAGCAATTTTATTTACAGACAAAATAGATTTCAAACCAAAACTAATTAAGAGAGACAAAGGTGCTCACTACATCCTTGTGAAGGGAATGGTCCAAGAAGAAGAGATGACAATCATAAATATATATGCACCAAATATGAATGCCTCCAACTATACAAAACAAATATTAATGGACATAAAAAAACCAAATAAGCACTAATACAATTGTAGGGGGGACCTCAATACCCCATTATCACAAATAGACAGATCATCTAGACAAAAAATTAACAATGAAATTCTAGAATTGAACCAAGCTATTAAACAAATGGACATAATAGATGTTTACAGAGTGTTTCACCCCACAAATCAGAATACACATTCTTTTCGGCTGCACACAGGTCATTCTCCAAAATAGACTACATGTTAGTTCATAGGACATATCTAAGTAAATGTAAAAGAATTGAAGTTACCCCCTGTATATTATCAGACCATAGTGGAATAAATAAAACTGGAGATCAACAACATAAGAAATTGCAAAACTCCCACAAACACATGGAAATTAAATAACACCCTCCTGAACAACCAATGGATCACAGAGGAAATTAAAGAAGAAATTATACAGTTTCTACAAGTAAATGATAATGTCAGTACAACATACAGGAATCTATGAGAAACAATGAAAGCAGTTCTAGGAGGGAAATTCATAACAGTCAATCCCCATATTCGGAAAACAGAGAGAACTCAAATAAATAACCTAATGCAGAACCTCAAGCTCCTAGAAAAAGAAGAGCATAACAAACCTAAAGCTCATATAAGAGAGGAAATTATAAAGATCAGAGCAAAAATCAATGCAATGGAGATTAAGAGAATGATACAAAAAAAATCAATGAATCAAAGAGTTGGTTTTTCAAAAGAATAAATAAAATCAATAAACCCTTAGCCAACTTTATCAAAAAAAGCAAAGAAAAAGCTCAAATCCATGCAATTCAGAATGAAGAAGGTGAAGTCACAACAGATCCAGCAGAAATCCAGAGCATCATCAATAGCTACTTTGAGAACCCATGCTCTAATAAAATGGAAAACACAGAAGAAATGGACAGATTTCTACATACATACAAATTGCCAAAGTTAAATGAAAAAGATATATAAATTCTAAACACCCCAATTACAATGAGTGAAATTGAAAATGTAATAAAATATTTACCAACAAAGAAAAGCCCAGGTCCTTATGGCTTCACTGCTGAATTCTACAAGACATTTAAAGAAGAACTATCACCATTACTCTTTAAACTCATCAAGGAAATTGAAAGGGAAGCTAGGCTTCCACATTCATTCTTGGAAGCAAGTATTATTTTGATTCCAAAACCAGGGAAAGACACAACCCAAAAAGAGAACTAAAGGCCAATCTCCCTAATGAATATAGATGCAAAAATCCTCAACAAGATACTGACAAACAGAATACAAAGGGTCATCAAGAAGATCATACACCCTGACCAAGTCAGATTTATCCCAGGGATGCAAGGATGGTTCAACATTCGTAAATCAATAAATGTAATACACTATATTAACAGAGTCAAGGATAAAAACCATACATCATCTCAATAGATGCAGAAAAGGCATTTGACAAAATCCAATGCCCATTCATGATAAAAACCCTAGAGAAAATTGGAATAGAAGGTCTTTATCTCAACTTGATTAAGGCTATCTATGAAAAACCAACAGCCAACATCCTACTAAATGGTCAAAACCTGAAAATTTTCACATTAAAGTCAGGAACAAGAAAAGGATGCCCACTATCACCACTCCTGTTCAATATTGTTCTGGAAGCACTAGCCACAGCAATTAGACCACAGAAAGAAATAAAAGGAATAAAGATAGGAAAGGAAGATGTGAAACCGTCATTGTTTGCTGATGATATGATACTTTATATAGAAGACCCAAAATACTCAGCCAAAAGACTTCTAGACTTAATTGACAGCTTCAGTAGAGTAGCTAGATATAAGATCGACACTCAAAAAACAATAACCTTTTTATATACAAATAATGACTCTCTGAGAGAGAAATTAGGGAAACAATTACTTTTACAATAGGATCCAAAAAAATGAAATATCTAGGAATCAATCTAACAAAAAGAAGCAAAAGACCTCTACACTGAAAACTACAGCACTCTGAAAAAGGAGATCGAGGGGGATATAGGAAAATGGAAAGACATCTCTTGTTCCTGGGTAGGAAGAACCAATATAGTGAAAATGGCCATACTTCCAAAACTCCTATACAGATTCAATGCAATCCCGATTGAAATCCCAACAGTATATTTCACAGAACTAGAGAAAACAATCCAAAAATTCATTTGGAGCCAGAAAAGACCTAGAATAGCAAAAGCAATTCTAAGCAACAGAGACATGGCTGGGGGTATCACAATCCTCAACTTGAAACTATACTACAAAGCTACTGTGATAAAAGCAGCATGGTACTGGCAAAGAAACACACCTGAGGATCAGTGGAATAGATTAGAAGATGCAGAAACAACTACAGATATACTCAGCCACCTCATCTTTGACAAAGGGGCCAACCATTCTCATTGGAGGAAAGATAGCCTATTTAATAAATGGTGTTGGAAAAACTGGATTTCAATGTGCCAAAGATTAAAACTAGACCCATACCTATCACCATGCACTAAACTAAGATCAAAGTGGAATAAAGATCTAAATATTAAGACAGAAATATTAAATTTGCTGGAAAATAAGTTAGGTAGAACTCTTGAAGATATTGGCATAAGTGAAGCCCTAGCTCTTGGTGTGACAAGATTTGAAGACAGGGCCTTCAGGGAGTTAGGAGTGAATGAGGTCACAAGAGAAGAGCCCTATTCTGCCACTGCTGGTGTCCTTATAAGAATAGGGACAGACTCCAGGGCACATACTCTCTCTGGATGCAACACAAGAAGGGCCATGTGAGCACGTAGCCAGAAGGTTAAATGCCCTTAGCTGGGAAAAGATCCCTGGAACTAAATCAGCCAGCACCGTGATCTGAAACTTCTAGCTTCCAGAACTGTGAGAAAATAAATTTCTTCTTTTTAAACCACTCAGCCTATAGTAATTTTTAGCTAATTAAGACACCAGTTAATGTCTGAAGATACAGTAGTAAATGAAGTAAACTTCAACAAAATATTTAATATTATCTCTACTTGGTAACCCTCAAACAAAAAGCCAATCTTCAGTTTGGCTTGCACTGGTTTCAGAGAAATTTTCCTGAATCATCTCAGTATTATAATAGCACGACATAGCTAGGCATTCTAACAGTTTCACAGACATGTGATTTTCCATCCTCTGTTTAGCAAGCACAAGCAGTTCTTATTCAAACATCATTAAGAGGATTAGGCTGCTAGGGGGGAGGTGGCAAGGAACAGAATAGTTATTGGCTAGAAAGAAGGGGAAACTGTACTATTATCTGTTCAGATGATAGAACATTATTCTGTAAACAGTCAAGGTAAAACATGGTTGCTGAATAAAGAGCTCCTGGATGGAAGAACTATAAACTTTGGCAGGAACCAGTGTACAGCAGCAATGAAGAGGCCTCATGTTAGGGGGTTCCATGGAAAAAGTGACCTCAGAGAGGAATTCAACACAGAAATGTTCAAGAGAGAAGAAACACTATGAAGTTTAGATTATGTCGTTTAGTTCCAGGCTCATAAAACTATAAAGTTGTTTCAGCCAAAAAATACAGATTACATGAACTTTATAGGAGATTATCTGCCTATTCGAAATGTAGCTTGGAATTCCCAAGTACCTCTGTTCTCAAGTTCTTTATTCGGAAGAGGCCCAGGTAGGAGAAGCGATATGTCAGTCAGAGCCATTGTACTGGCTGCCCCCGCCCTGTTTCCCTGAGCCTCCCCAGCACGGGGCACACAGCTCAGGGACTCCAGAAACCCACAGGCCCCACAGCACAGGAGAGAAGCCCTCACAAGCCCTTTCCCTTTCCCCTGCCCCAGTTAGAGGGGGCAGCTCATTTACAGAGAAGTTTGAGCATATTATAGCCGCAGTTCATGTCTTTTACCACTGGGATTTAGCCAGTACAATAAACGTTTCAGAACTGAAATTTCTCGCTATGAGATTAATGCTGAAATTTATTGAATATGTCAACCGTTTGCACAAAAAAATGAAATGCATAATTTCATATGGATATGAACAAAACCATAGACTATAATAAAACACCCCACTCCACCCACCCCATACCTCAAAAAGGCTTTATTTTTAAATATAGATCTACACTTTGAGCAAAGCATGAATCAAGTCATATGCCAGTAGAATGTAATTTTAGAGACCTGCCAGAAAGAAAGAGGGGGTGTGAGCACATAAAACTTATTTATATTTTTATTTATGCTACTTCCCACAGATTGAAAATAAATTTTCAAGAATACTTTTCAAATTTATCTAAGCCTAGAGTCTGAAAATGTGATCTAGCAGTGCCCTCTAGTGTTGAAATAGACCATTTGAGTTTGGCTTCAGCCAAAATGTAAGCCACAATACAACCAAACTAGTCTATAATTAGCATTCATTTGTTCAACAAATATTTATTGAAAGTCTGCTATGTGACAATTACTGTGGAAAGTGGCAGAATATAGAGATGTATTTTTAAAAGACATGACATTTGTTCTTAAGGAGCTCATAGTTTAACAAGGGAGACAAATGTAAACTCAACATAAAATTACTTAAATAATTTTACTTAGTTTTCCCCTAAAATAAGACAGACACAGATGGCTGCCTCCCTTTCCAAACTGTGTTGGAAATTCATACTAGCAGGCTTTAGACAGAACAACTTCAGTCAAGTACACAGGGAACATTCTGAAACAGAGTAAACATCCCAGGACATACAGTGACATTGAATCCTGGTTTTAATGACTTGAAAAAGTACTTTTCACAGCCAAACTCAAGACACTTTGGATCTCATTTACCAAGGGGCCTACTCGTCACCAGATCTGACAATACAAATCTGACATTTGTTAAGTTTTCCACTTCTACCTGAAAATATGAACTGTTTATCTACCATAGTGATGAAAGTCCTCAAACAGAATCCAGTGAGACACTAGAGGAACTAAGAGATCCTAAGAAAGGGAGTCTAAAGGAATTGTGAATACTTTTGATCAAGAATTAAAGTGAAACTCAAATTACCAACAAAAGAAAGAAGCCAGGAATACAGACCAAGAATGTTTTATATCATTTTGCAATGTTTCTAATTTTTGTCATTTTTTTCCATTCTTGTTACTGTTGTTTCCTGATCAGCCATGAGACCCCAGTATGGATAGGACTTGTGACTTGCTTCTGTGGAACATGGCAAAGGATTATGAGAGTCATCCTGCTGAGACTCTCTCCTTTGCTGCTGTGACAGAGTAACCAGTTGTGCTGGGATCTCATCCTATTAAAAAGCTTCTGCACTGCAAGAGAAACCACCATCAGAGCTAAGAGACAACCTAAAATGTGGGAAAAAAATTTTAGCAGCTGCTCCTCAGACAAAGTACTATTATCTAGAATATATAAAGAACTGGAAAAAAATCAGACCCACAAATTCAAAGACCCAATTCAAAAATGGGCATCTGAAATGAACACACATTTCTCAGACAAAGAAGTAAAAGAAGCAAATAAACACATGAAAAAATGTTCAACATCACTGGTCATTCGAGAGATGCAGATGAAAGCAACACTGAGATTCCACCCCAACCCAGAAAGAATGCCTGCTATCAAGAAATCAACCAATGAGGCAGGTCTGCCCATGCCCTACCGAGGTCCTGAGTGGCAGAGAACACGCCGAATCAGCACGCTGCAGACAGGCAGGTCTGTGCACGCCCTACCGAGGTCCTGAGTCACGCGGAAGACACCGAATCACCCCGCTGCAGACAGGCAGGTTCCACATTACAAAGACGCAGAGGACACCAGACCACCAGACCAAGGTACTGTGTCCCGCTGTTCCCGGCCCAGAGGTAGGGGCTTCTGAGCCGTTGTCCCACTGCTCCTGGTCCAGAGGACAGGGCTTCCCGGTCACCATCCTTCCCGCTGCTCACAGCCCAGAGGAAAGGGGTTTTGGGCCACCTACTGTCCCGCTGCTCCTGGCCCAGAAGAAGGGGCTTCCAGACCACCATCCCTCCCACCACTCCCGGCCCAGAGGAAGGGGCTTCTGAGCCGCCATCCCACTGCTCCTGGTCCAGAGGAAGGGGCTTCCAGGCCACCATCCATCCTGCTGCTCCCAGCCCACAGGAAAGGGCTTTTGGGTCAACATCCCTACTGCTGCTCGCGGCCCCTGGCCCACCTTACCCAGCTCAGAGGAGGTAATCCGTGCAGGCGCTAACAGCCCTCTGGCCCAGTCGAAATGAGAAAACACGTAAATAAGTCTCAAAACCAGATCACCTACAGCAAGAAATCAACCAATGCCGGGGATTTAGCTCAGTGGTTCTGCCACCTGCCTTGACAGTGCAAGGTCCAGAGTCCGATCCCTGGTACCCCCCCCCCAAAAGAAATCAACCAATAACAAATGCTGGTGGGATTGTGGGGAGAAAGGAACCCTTCTCCATTGTTGGTGGGAGTGCAGACTGGTGCAACCACTGTGGAAATCAGTATGGAGATACCTCAAAGAACTAGGACTAGAGGTCCCATTTGACCCAGCTATTTCCCTGCTGGGTATCTTCCCAAAAGAATTAAAAGAATCATACCACAGTGATAAAAACAAAAAAGAATCATACCACAGCGATATATGTGTGCCCATGTTTATAGTGGCACAGTTTGTAATAGCTAAAGCTTGGAAACAGCCCCAGTGCCCATCAGCTAGAAACTGGATAAAGAAGATGTGGGTTTTTTTTAATAAAATAGAGTACTACTCAGCCATAAAGAATGAGAAACTAGAGACATTTATAGCTAAATGGATGCATATTGAGACCATACTCTTAAGTAAAATAAATAGGACACACATGTGCAAATACAGAATAGTTTCTCTAGTGTGAGAAACTGAAAGTGTAAATAAGGATAAAAATGATTAAAACAAATAATTGATAATTTGAAATAGGAAGAAAAGTACTAAAGGGGTAGAGGAAGTAGGAGGGAAAGGGGAAAGGAAGAAATGAGAAAAGGAAAAAATGGAAACAAATATGTAAATAGGGAAGGGTGGAGAGGGGAAGGGAGCACAGAGAATGGGGAAAAAAATGAGAACCAAGATACTTCATGTACAGGTACAAGCACCCAATGATAAATGTAAATGTGCTGTATACCTAAAATGTACCAATAAAAGAATTTAAGGGCAAAAAAAGAAAAAAAGAGTAACCAGCTGTGTTTGAAAGGCCCATGTGGCAAAAAGTCAAGTATAGTCTTCTGTGTTGGGAGCAATGCTACATAATTTTAGGGAAAAAAACCCCATTTGATTAAGCCTAGTTCTCCTGCTTACAGCCCAGTTATGGCATTTTGAAACATAATTCCATTTTGGCCCCCGGTCACAACTGAGACCTCAATGATCCGGTGATGCTGTGATTTTCCAAGACAAGATTACACCAGCTGAAGACATCCCGGGAGGAACAAAATCGTCATCTACTCAGTTCCTCATTGTTCTTGGATTGTTACACTTTGCTTCTCCCGATGTACTGAATAAAAGGTGCAGTAAGCTGGGGTCTTCGTCTTTGTCACCCAGAGCAGCACTGATCAGACCCAAAGCTCAGCTTCTTCTCAATGTCTCAATTTTCTACCTTTCCTGTAATTCACCTTGTGCTGCCGTGGCTCTCAGGAGACTAGGACTCACTGCAGAGGTTCTAGTAAAGTAGCCCCTTTCCCTGTTCCCTACATCCTGGTGTATCGTTAGGAACTGAGGCCCTCAGCAGGAATGGAAGGCTGCTGACAACCACATGAACAGTGAAGCAGATTCTTTCTAGGTCAAACCTCAGGTGAGAATGCAGCCCTGACCAACACCTCAGCTGCGGTCAACTAATCCACGCCCAGGTCACTTACCCATAAAAACCACAAGATCACAAATGTTGTGCTGTTTTAAGTTGCCAGTATTATTATGCAATGATAGGTAACACACAGATTTCAATGTACATTTTTACTCTAAAATATTTTTATTCAAAAGTAATACAATTAAAAAATGAAATACTGAGGAAAGACAAAGTCATCTATTTTCTGCCGTACCAGCCTACTATAACCACAGTTGGTAATTTGATTTACTTTGACATCTTTTTATGACACATCAAAACATATAACCACATGTGAAACCATGATCACATTCTTTCATTGTTTTGTATCTTGCTGTTTTCATTTAACATTTTCTCATGCTTTTCATATTAATTTTTAATGAGTATATACAATACCATTCATAGATATCTGATTATTGACTACTTACCTAGACTAGGGGACAGCAAACTATGGCCTCAAATTTGTAAATAAAGTTTTATTGGAACACAGCCATGCCCACTTGTCTATGGCTGCTTTCATGCTTCAAGTAGCAGTATTGAGCAGTTATGACGGTGTGTTATACAAAGCCTAAAACATTCACTTTCTGGACTTCTAAAGAAAGTGTGCTGACTGCTGCATGAAACTTGTAAATGACTTATAATTTGGGCTATTAAAAGATAATGTTGGGCCAGGGATTTAGCTCAGTGGTGCCACCCCCTGCCTCACAAGCAAAAGGTCCCAAGTTCAATCCCTGGTACCAAAAAAAACGGTAATATCACTTGGAAAATCTTTGTGTATGTAATTTTTCATACTTTACCAATTTAATAAAAGTAGAGTAACTGGTTCTAATTAATACAGACATTTTTAGGGCTGACATTGTCCCTTACTCTCTCTTAAAATCTTCTAGCTATGCTATGACAAGGACTGTGGTGGTAAGAATGGGAAGGAGGACCAGTACTCTTCTAGGTAGCATTTCTCTGGTCCCTGTTAATGCAGGTATGTACATTTACACTTTTTATGAGCATAGTTTCAGTTCTGATTTAAAGTCAACCAAACAGGGTAGTACAGAAACAGTAAAGTACAACAGGAAAATAAACCAACTGAAAGAAATCTTTTACTTTCTATGAAAGATGAAAATGCAGGCAGAAGTAAACTTTTCACTGTCAAAGTGCATCCGAAGTGCCACTCAAGCTAGCGAGAGGGCAAAGGCACTGGGAGAGCTGAGTGAGGAAAAGAGGTGGTAGCTTCCGCAATGACCTAGCAGTGGCGGCTGAGAAAGGGGTGACAGAAGACACACACTCTGAAAAAGCCTCGACTTAACCTGCGTACAGCTGCACTTCAACTGTCTCTATGAAGAACGTTCCTTAGCAGCTACTCTACTTTTTTGAGTACTGCAAATTCTTTTATCTGGGCAAGTTTTATTCTTCAGAAAGAAAAATTATGGATGGGACCAACTAAGTCAACCCTGAGATAAAATCTGAGTCGGTCTCTGAGATAAAAGATGAAGCAGGCTGATGGGTCTCAAATCCAATCTCTCATGAATGAGATAAGCACCAAGAAGTGTAGATGTCATCTTCTAAGGGAAATATTCTGGAAAATAAAGGGGAAAAATATTAGGATGGACCCTTTACCTAGCAAATAGTGAATTTACAAGCAAAATCAGAGACACTTAAGATAATTATCCCAATTATGTCAACAAAGTATGTAAAACATTTAATTTATTAAAATGTTCCTGTCAAAATGTCAAAGAAATTGGGCCAGGGATTTAGCTCAGTGGTTCTGCCGCCTGCCCTGCAAGTGCAAGGACCAGAGTTCGATCCCCGGTACCAAAAAAAAAAAAAAAAAAAAAAAAGTCAAAGAAATTAATATTTCCTAAATAAGTGTTCTTTTGGTTGAAACTATTACTAGCCTTTACATTCAACTTCAATTACTCACTAAATAATTAAACAGCAACTTCATGAACTATTCTGGGGAACTATGAAATTCTCCATACAGAAGGAGAATCAAAGTACTTTTGTAAAAATAGTTACGAAGATGTTACTTTGTAAAAAAAAAATAAGCAGTTTTATGAAGTAGGAAAATCAAGGTTTTTTTTTCTTGAAATTTTCATATGGTAAAGGAAGAAGTTCTATGAATGGTTTGATTTGCACTTAAAATCATGTCATAATTTTCTTCTTTTTCCACTGTTTATTGTCAGTCACTTCAAAACTGACCTGAGGGTCTGGCAGCATAAATCCATCAGTAAGTTTATAATAGACTATTGTAGAGTCAGACTCCACTATGGCCAAAGTAAAAGACATCGGCAAATCTGGATCACCTTGCAATTTTCGAGATGCCTTCAAGATCTCTCTTATCCTAAAAATAAATAACAGATTTAGGAGCCACGGTCCTCCGATTAGTGATAATAATAATATACTGTAAAATCTTGAAAAGGTAGGTAATTATGCTAAGGAAATGTCTGAAGGCTCAATATATACATTTAAAGCTGACTTCTCTCATAGTAAATAAGGGCTATCTATTGACTTCCAGTCCTTTACAAAAGCATTCACCTCCCTCTCCTGATCAACTGTTTAAGAACTTACAAAACCGGGCACTTAACAGGGTTTTGTGTATGTAGGACCATGGGTACTAATTTTTTAATTTTCCAACTTGGGATCTTATAGTGAAACAAGTTGTATTCAGGTTTATTATTTTAAAAAATAGACGGCAATAAGTATTTTCCTCATGTTTTTACATGGGGCTTATAATTACTACCTTTAGAATAAGATTACTGTAAGGATCAGTGAAGTAGCATATACAAAAGAGCTTTGTAAAATGTCAAGTCCTCACTGAATACAAGTATTAGTACACAGTGGCTACACTAGCTTTGCTACTTTACCAACTGAGACATAATGTGTCCCCCTCCATGGTTATTGTTAAAAACAAATACTAACCCAAACATACTAAGCTATACTGTGCTATTAGTGTTAAGTATAGAAAATATATAATTTTTGAAATACGTATCCTGAATTGCTCAAAACTGACTTAGTCCTTAAACAATAATTTCCACCTATGTTGAGTTGCAGGACAGTGAGTTAGATTCTGTTCATATAAGTAGCTCAGCTTAGAGATTCGGAAACATTCAGACATTAATCAGAAACTTCATTACTCAACACTGATGAGAAAAAAAAAAAAAGACAGCATACTCTGCCTATTTCATCAATGCAAACCTTTTAGTAAAAAGATTTTTCTTCTTTAAAAGTAGCAAACTAATAGTCATAGAAAAGATCAATATTATAGACTGTCCATCTTGAATTTTTTCTACAAAGATGAAAAACAACAAGCTGGGCATGGTGGTGCACACTGCAATCCCAGCAATTTGGAAGCTGAAGCAGGAGGGTCACCATGAGTTCCAAGCCGCCCTGTACAACACAGCTATTTCAAGGCCAGCCTGAACTACATAGCAAGACCTTAAATTTTAAAAAAAGAGGAAAACAGACTGTGAAGTAACTAAAATTTTAATATATCTAAATCTTCTGTTGTCAGTACTTATCCCAGTTACTTCTTAGTATGCAATATACATAAAACTCAGTACATAATACACATAAAACCACTGCAGTGCCACAAGTTAAATATAATTTCTCTGAACATCTCTAACTGGTAGACTATGACGAGAATGGAACACAAAAGAAGGGAAAAACCTTGTAAGACAACTCTACACATTTTTCTGTTACTCAGTATTGTTCAAATCAAGAGGGGAGCACGGGTGTAATTTTTCCTAAGGTAAACTGTATGAGACTCTAACTCATATACTGAAATTTCAGATAGAAATTTCCATCTCATTCACTGATCTTCTTTCAACCTCAACTGAATATTTTGTTTTCAAAGGTATTTAGTATAAACAGCAAAACATTTTCAGACTTACTCAAAACGCTCATGTGGGAGACCTTAAGGTTTGAAAATTAGCTTAGCCTTGTAAAGGGGGCTTTGTTTTCAGAGTTGAGGGAAATCACTGTCAAAAATGAAATGGAAGTTCCCATCTCTGAGCGCATGTTTACACTTGGTAGTGGGGGGGGGGGGACTAGGGATGAATCTTCACAGTAATGACAGGGCAAAACAGTTTATCTGCCTCTGTTACTTAAAGCACACTTGAGAAGTCTTACAAAGTTTCTTGTTTAGGATCTTTTCTAGTCTATTTTTCAACATTATCTTTCCCCATTCAAAAGCTTTCTACTTTGTTTCCTTCATAGGATACTGTATAAACTCATAAAAATGCTTACCCTACCTTTAACAGATTGTGTTTCTTAATCCATTAATAATATTAACAACAAAAACGTTCTTAAGTTCCAAGTTCTAAAGTTCTCCTTAAAGAATCATACACAATTGTAAAGATGCCAAGAATGGAGAAGTATTAGTAGAATATTATACATAATCTCACTTTGTCTCCAGTAAAATTGAAATCTTAATTTATAAGGCACAGAAATCTATATGTGAAAATGTCCTGTATATTAATAAGAAGAATTTCAATTTTTCAATTCAGTTAAATCTTAAGGGGAAATAAATCACATCTAAAAAAAGAGATACATCAATAATAACCATAGCTGTTAACAGTAATAAATTTTGATGTTCATAGCAGATGCTTCCTTCTTATAACTGTTCATAGATGAGTTTTACATACTAAAAAAGAAAGGGGTGATTCTAAAGCTTAATATAGCTAACTTGACAAATGTGATGCAAACACATAGTGAACGAAATTTAGCTAATTAATGTCCTTAGTCCAAGCTACTTAAATGCTTAAGTCTTAGCATTGATTTTTCTATAATGATCCTAAAACAGAGACTAAGTAATCTCTGGAAATTTACACTGAGAATGAGAAGTTGAAGAAAATACCACTTTAAGCTAAATATCTTGTTAAAATAGAGTGCATCATTAAAATTAGTATTAATTTCAATGCACAGAAGGTAGTATTTTCTGCCCTCAAATGGCCAAATTGGTACATGTTGCAGCCTTATCAATAAAAGGCACCAACTCCTTAATCTGCTTCATCATGATATAAGTAAATGATACACCATAATACAACTCTGAAACACAATGCAAAATTAACTCAGTACCAGAAGCACCAAAGAGGCCGTATTCATCTACAAGGTCAGTCCCAAAGAAGAGTTTCATGGATAACAGAGTGCCCCCCAACCTTGGGAGTCATGCCAAGAAAAAAAAAAATTTATAAAAATCAAGCAACTGTAATCTCAAGGGGATCTGTTGAACAAGCAGTGCCTATGTGGCTATTCACCTCAGTGGGGAGTCAGTCTGCTAAAATAAATTTGGGTCTTTTTTTTTTAGGGTAAGACCAAAAATGATGTTTAAAATTGAAAGAAGCTGCCAAAAGTGGAGGTTTTTACCAGCAAGCAATAGATTTCTCCAACAGAGGTAAGTTGAGGACTCACATACTGATGTAAAAAGAAGCCAAGTAACAGACATCATTTTACCAGTTACTATACTTCAGGCCTCAAATTAGTGGTCATTAAAGAAATTTAGAGTACTATAAACATAAATTTATAATAAAGTCTATGCTTTCAGAAATAATTTTAAATTACAGGAAAATAATAATGGAGCATCTGTCAAGAAAATATGTAGCATTTTAGTACTAAAGCCCATAACAAAGAATATCTCTAGTAATATCCTGAAGAAATCAGTTCTTGCAATCTTTTATTCCACTGTTAATATAGTCCTTTTTCCAAGATGAAGAGGATCAAGAGATTAGGGGAGGAGACAAAGAAAAAAAGAATTGAGTGTGTTATGTACATGTACCAACTCCCCAGAAGGAATGTAATCATTATATAACACAAATATGTATTAATAAAAATCAAAAACTGGAAAAAAGAAATCACAAATTTAAAAATAATAAGATACCACTCATCATACCAAATACGGTAACTAAATCCCTCCTAAAAACTATCATGATTCCAACTATGTAACATTCTGGAAATGTTGAAACTACAGGGAAAGTGAAAAGTTCAAAAGCTGCTGGGGTAGAGGCTCAGAGTGAACAGAATGAACAGATGAAGCACTGGAGATTTTTAGAGCACCGAAACTATTTTGTATGCAATTGCAGATATTTGACATTACGTGTTTGTCAAAAATCATAGAATTATATAATACAAAGAATGAACCCTAATGTCAACTATGAGCTTTAGTTAATAATGTATCAATGTTAGTTTATTAGTTAAAACCAATGAACATATTAATGCAAGATGAAATAACAGGAAATGGTGACTGGGGCTTATGTGGGAAATCTTTGTACTCCCTGCTCAATTTTTGTATAAATTTATAGTTGTTCTAAAAAATAGTCTCTCTCTCTCTCCATTTTTTTTTTTTTAATGATGGCCAAGGTTTTGACCTGAACTTCAGAATGACCGGCTGCCATTTACTAACATGTGGAAACTGCAGAAGGAGCAAGTATAGGGGCAAATCAAGAGTTCTGTTTGGACAGGCTAATTGGTGATGCCTTTTAGACTGCAGTGGAGATGTCAAGTAGACAGTTAAATGAATGCAAAGTTCAAAGTATAGACTGAAGAAGAGATACAAACTTGGGGGACATCAACTACTGAAATTTTAAACTGTGAAAACAGCTTAGAGTGCTTTAACAATTAGAGGCCACAACCTTGAAAAGGTTCAGCAAAGGAGTTGAAAAAATGACAAGTGAAAAAGAAAGTTATGTAACCTCCTCAAATCCTCAAGTGACACTCTTGCACTAAGAGGTGATCATCTATATCCTCACGGATTTGTATGTTTTAATTTTAATTAGTATTCACTACAGAAAATAGGAACAAGCATTACAATTCTTAATATTGTGACTCAAATAATTTGCCCTTCTTTGTTTCAGTATATACTAGTGTTTCCTAGAGATCTTGGGCAAAACCCTTGATTTAACTTTCTCTTACGTTTGACTTGTTTAACACCTTAATAAGTCTTCAAATTCCTTAATCACTTAATTCTACCAGATTGCTTCTTCTGAATTTGCTTCCTATAAGGTGGTTACTCTTTAAATATTCTTTCCCTATCTCTCCTTTCCACATTCTCCTCACACACACACACACACACACACACACACACACTCACTCTCTCTCTCTCTCTCTCTCTCTCTCTCTCTCCCTCTCCCTCTCTCTCCAAGACTTTCTCGCCAGCTGCAGGCAGTTACTCCCTTTGCCATTACTACATTCCCAGTGTCTTACTTTTCTCATCGCTAGGACAAAATACACAACACCCACAACTTAAAGGAGGAGAGGTTTGTTTTGGCTCTCAGCTTCATTCCATGGTCAGAGGGCTCCAACACACAAATGGATTGGTGGGAGAGACTTCATGGAAGAAAGCTGCTCATGTCATCCTAACTAGAAAGCAAAGAGACAAGAGAGGAGCCCAAAAGGGAGACACACCTTTCCAGGTCATGCCCCAAGTGACCCACTCCAACTAGGCCCCACCTCCTAACAGTAAGTCAGATACAGCTCCCCTATAATCCAGTTACCTTTCAAAAGCCCCATGTCTGAACACGTGAGGCTCTTAGGGGACATCTAGATCTAAACCATAACACCCAGTCACAATAAACTATGTGCAATTTTCAGGCTCTCTTATCCCTCAGTACTTTGTTCATGTTATTACTCCTGCAGGAACATATATCCTCATTTCTGTTCTGTATTAAATGCCTACACATATTTCATACAACTTGTCCTCCAAGAAGCTTCCACAGACTCTCCCACCTCCTACTCTACCTCTAAAGATTTCCCCTTCTGCAGTCTCCCTCAATGCCCTATGTATATCTTTCACTACATTTATCACACTGGAGATTAATAGCTGTCCATCTCAGTTCTGGACTGCAAGAATCTTGTGGGCAAGATCTGTGATATTTTGTACTCCTTGAGAATAGGGATCCAATAAATAAATGAGGAACTTAGAAAATAATGAGGTAATCTGCAATTTACTTTTTATCGTCTCCCAAAACATGCTTATATTTTGCTCCTAGTCTATAATTATATACATATTCATTATAATGCTTAAAGAAAAGTAAAATTATATACACATACAACATTTTCACTGAAGGGTATATCATTTTAACATAAGACTGGTAAATAAAATTTTAATTTTCCCCACACACCTCAGTGTTTTAAAATGTCAATTCTTCTTATTCTCCCCATAAAAATACTAGTGTAATAGATTTGAAAATAAATAATTAAACCATTTATATTATCTGGGTAACTACTGTGATATATTACTGTGACAACACAAATAGCTAATAAAATATTTTTAAAGTAATTATGTCCTTTAAAAAAAATTACTATTGACAGTATTTATTTATTTATTTGGTACCGGGGATCGAACTCAGGTATCTGTGCTTGTGAGGCAGGCAGCGGAACCTCTGAGCTAATTCCCTGGCCCTATTGACAGTATTTGAAAGCTATACTGGGATAAATTAAGTCTGACAAAGAGAAAAGAACTGCATTTCACTTAACTCAATGTAGGAAAAAGGAGAATATATTCTCCACAATATTGAAAACAATATTTTGCCAAACAGGATATAATATACCTTTACAAACTAAGCACTAGATTTTAAAAATCAGAGTCTAAGAACCATTATTTTGGCTCCAATGATCACTTCTTACATGTATTGAATTGTTTCCACTTTTCTTGAGCAGTAAATTTCTTTAACTGTACAAGAATCTTGCCAAAAAAGTCTTGATCAAACCAAAAGACAAAACTTCCTTGACTTTTATCTTTATGGCTGCTGAACTAGCAAATGAACAATCTGGAATATGAAATGTTGAGGTTTTGGGTTTTTTTTTTTCCTAATTTCTAGAACAATACTCAGACTGAAAGAGATATTAAGAAAAGAACAATCTGGAGTACTATTTTCTCACATAAAAAATGGTGTAAAGGTTACCAGTCTCCACAAAATAAAACTACTAATTTGTGGCAAGAATTAAGATGGTCACTGGAGAGGTTCCATCCTCACATCCACTATCCTCCTCTGCCACAGAGAGGAGACTGCATTTATATTTTAGCCAAGTTTGAAAGAATGAATGATCCAAGGATATTACTACCATCCTTGGTAGCAAAAGAGATTAATAGATTATTTTTTTAAATGGTGTATTAATTGCTCTTGGGTTTTATGATTGAATAAAATATTTCACTTTGCTCAGATTTTTAAAACATATAACTATGGGTAAGCTTTAAATATGTCAAGTATGGTTTCAGTTTTTATCCCCTTTCTGCTGTTCTTAGAAGGAAGTAATTTGACCATTGAAATTGGGAGACCAAAAATATATACATACACTCATAGTCAAAACATAGAAAACTTTTTTTTTTTAATTTGGTTTTTTGAGACAGGGTCACACTATGTAGTTGAGGTTGTTCCTGAACTCACTATGTGGCCCAGGATGGCCTTGAATTCACAGTGAACCTACTGCCTCAGCCTTCCAAGTACTGGGATCACAGCCATGTGCTACAATACCCAGCACAGAAAGCTATTTTTTTCTCATACATGGGGCCTTTGTGTAAGTCACTTAAGATATTTTCTTATATACAATTACCTATAATACCCATTCTATTTCAGAAACTTATAATACTATTATCCCAATTTTGGTATAAAAGACTTCTCCCACTTAGAGTGTTCAACAAATACCAACGGCAAAATGGTCCAAAGACAAGCTATTTGAACATAAGTTTGACTTTATCTCCAACTTCGGGACTGAAAAATACAGGTCCCTGCCTTTAGTTGGGACTCTCTTTGTTGTCTCATCTTTAAATTGATCAGATCTTTTTGACTTCTATGAATCCATGAATATGATTTCAGATCTTCACTGTGTCTTGGGAAAATGTACTCCTACATTAGAGGCATTTACCTAGGTTGTTACATGGATTTACTTGAGCAGAAAGCCATCTAAGGAACTTGCCATATGGATATAACTTCCAAATACATAATATGGTTTTTCATAATACAAACTAAAAAAAAATTTTTTTTTTGCAGTACCAAGGATCGAACTCAGGACCTTGCACTTGCAAGGCAGCCACGGCACCACTGAGCTAAATCCCTGGGCCTAAACTAAAATTATTTTATATTAGTTTTGGAAAGCATTTAGATAAAAGAAAAATATATGTCCTTTCCCTCAAGAAACACTAGCAATTAATCACCCTATACTCCACAGCTTAATTTTCCCACCAATAATCAGAAATGGGTATTTTACCAATTTTATCCTCACACTGGAAATCAGTGATTAGCATTAAATCAATATTTTCAGAAGGACTAGTATATACAAGACGTTCTAGGACTTGAAAAATATGACAAATGTTTTAACTCTGATCAAAATATATACTAACAATTCAAATACACATTCACCCTGTAATGGAATCTGTCTGCTTTCATGCCAGAAACTATGTTTAAAAAAAAAAAAATCAGGTCCAGAGCCTGGGAAAGTAAGTGGGAAAAACATTAAAAAGAAAAAAAGAGAAATTATTCAGGCATTTTTAGAAATGCACCCAGATCCACAGCAACATTAACATTGCTCTAAACAGCTACCTTTTAAGGAATCAGAAAATACTGTATACTGGGGCGGGAATTTAGCTCAGTGGTTCCGCTGCATGCCTCATAAGTGCAAGGTCCTGAGTTTGATCCCCAGTACCAAAAAAAAAAGAGAAAATACTGTATACTATAACACAATAAAACAAAAACTAGAGAAAATAAACCTTGCAAATACATATTCCAGTCTGCCACTCAAGAGTCAAACAGCAAAACAGCTATTGAAATGGTTTTTACTGATATAGAAATCGTCTTCACTAGCAAAATGTCTTATGACTAAGTTGTAGTCCAGTTTTACAAACAACAGATTCTAAAACTTGGGAACATTAATAAGGAGACAGTTATCAGGCTCTGTAAATAATACTGAATTGTATCTTCTACAAACTGCCCACTACTCTGTCTCTCGGGTTTTATATGCTATCCAGCTTCCCTATTAATAAAAATGCTATTACTTAAAGGTTTTAAGGAATACAATGAATTTAACAAAGAGCACTCTATACTCACGCAGTTAAGCAGCAAAAGCCTAGGGTGCTTTTTATAACCAATGTGCTACACAATATGTGGTAAGCAATTTATTTCTAGTAAGCACCAGAGTTGCCAGGTCACTTTTTAATATAAAATTAATATTCCTGATGATATATCATCAGTCTCATCACTCACATTTTAACATGCTTTCTCAAGTGAGTGTCAAAATAAAGTTAGAAATAATAGGTCCTGGGAACAGTATTTGGGCCCAAGACTCTGTTATTATAAAAGTAAGAATAGTGGCTACTTTTGTGATGAAGAAGTTATGGGAAGGGGTTCTGGGATGGCTGGAAAAGGTCTATTTCCTGACTTGGTCACAGTTCCAAGGGTTGCAGAAGTTTGCCTCGTGTGTGTGTGTGTGTGTGTGTGTGTGTGTGTGTGTGTGTGGTTTTTCATATCTGGTTTTACTCTGTAATAAAAGATTTTTAAAACTCCAATACAGTAAGAAGAACTCTAACAGCTAGGACATCTTGGTACAACTCACTTTTTAAAATACTGTATCTCCTGGAAGCAGTAACCATACAAATAAAATCATATTTTTAGTCTCAGATTTTTATAGGTAAAATTGGGATTAAGATAAATAACTTTTAAACCACTCAGGATTTTAGTGACAATGAAATCAGAATACATTTGTGAAAGTACTTTGAAATACTGTACATACTCTACAAATGCAAAACACTCATAATCACATAGAAAAATTTATAATACTACTTCCATGCTTAAGCCCCATCAGTGACACAATCTTCTTAGCAGTCACTTTCCCGATGCTGTTTGTGGAAATCTAGGACTCTCTAGGCATCCTTCAGGAGAAGGAAACCAAGTATGGTTGTACAGACAAGGCCTTGCACAAGGATGCCTGGCACAAGAGGGCCTGAAATTTGCCCTTCATCGTTCGTCAAGACTTGAACACCAGTGAAGGGACTTTTTTCTTTGTATACCCAGAGGGAACACCCTTTTTCTAATGTGCTCAAAGACACTCTATGTGCTAGCTGTGGCCCTGTTCAAAGGCTCCCCATGAATGAAGTATCTTCTTTTCGGCAACCAAATATATATATACACACTGCTAAGAAGCTTCTACAAAGTTAAAGAGATACCACAGATAAACACATTGCCTTGGTCACCATGGCATCCCCAGCACCTAGATCATTCATTACCTGATATATGAGAGTCACGCAATAAACACTATGTAGAGATCAAAAAATTCAAGGAGTATTATCTGACAAATAATGATATTAAAAAGTGAGCACAGAATACAATTATTTCTGTAGATGCCTTATTACGGAAAAAGTAAAAACTGTGTAATGTCTACACACACACACATACACACACACACACACACACACACACACACATATATATTTTTTTTAATTCATGGCTGCCTTCATCTCTTCCCACCCAAATACTTTTAGGATTTGTCTCAATGAATTTCTTCTTTATTTAAGGTAATCAAGGACTCAAAGTCAATAATTTTCTTCTCTGTGTTACTAATATAGGAAAATTCCTATGTTAGCCACAAAAGTTTGAAGTTGCAGCATTACTGTTAGATATACAATATTTTATACTACAAAGTACACTGAACTAAAATAGTAGTATGTCCACTGTTTAAAAACATAGCTCCCATTAAAGACTGAGAAATCACATGCACATAAATCTCTATTTGTTAAGTCATCTGCATATTTTGATTAGAGAAAATGTTAAGCTCTAAAAAGCATAATAAATCTAGTGTGGATGAGTCTTCATTTGTACTATTTTCTATATATTATTCTACTGCATAATATAATTGTAAATATAAATATAAAACAAGACACAAGACTTAAGCCTTATGAGTTACTGAATACAAGAATATATAAATTACTTACAAAATTATCATTCCAACTAATTCTAATTACAGAAAAAAAATCTTATTAAAGCTAGAAAAGCACTAATTACCAATTGGAAAATTTTAGAAATTAATACTGAATACAAATTTACACTTATAGACTTGGGAAATCATTTTGATTAAAAGAAGCTACTGTTTTCATTTCATTCATTTCATTTTCTAAGATTAATTTCAAATTAATCTGAAATTAATGCTGTTTTCTATACAAACAAATATAACAGTAATACTAGCTAGGATAATATTTATTACAGTAATGAAAAGACAAGAAGAACGAGTTTTAAGGAATGAATTATTGAGTCTCTTATATGTAGAAAGGCTTAGAAATCATGCTAGTAAAAATCAGAAAGTACTAGAGATCAAATCTGCTGTCAACTCAATCAACTATCAGTGACTCTCAGAAAAAACTCAGTGAGAAGACTCTCAAAGAAGCATATGAACATCATGATATATCAAGAAACTATTCTCATTATGAATTATACATAAAAATATTTTATAAAAATCTGCAAATTTTTTCAGTACACCTATATCATGTACTCATAATCTAAATTCCTCAATAAAAGATAAGGACACTGAAACCCAGAGACATGAGGTATATTGTTAATTATCAGCACCAATGTCAGTGACCTCATTTGGATGCTCCTTCTACTAAATCACTAGGCATTCAGTCATAGTGAACTAGAAAAAAACAAGTATTTATGAAAGTTATTCATGCTGGAATTTAAGGTGCTCTGTCTAGCCCACTTATATGGATACCAAAGTGCAGCTATGTTTCATGTGACCTTTCTTCCTACACCCTACTCTGCTAAGGTACTCTCTTCCTGTTTAATACCACACTCTTGAACTATACTCTTGAATCTAACCCTCCCTATCTCTCAACAATTTTGCTCCATCAGTAATTACCTTCTCTATTTTCAGTCTTTCAGAAGAACAACTCACATGATAGCTGTCTTCCCTCAGAGCAAGCAAGAGAATTCCCAAAAGTCAGAGCCTTGTATAACCTAACATTGGAAGCCACATCCCATCCTTTTTGCTAAATTGTATTCATTAGAAGCAAGTCACTGGGTCTAGGCTACACTTAAGGGAAGAGAATTACACAAAGTTATGAATACCAGAATGCTGGCTTAAAAGACACCACCTCAAAGGCTGACTGCCATATCACCTAAAGAACAACAGCAGGCAAGGACACTTGCTAACTAGGTGCCAGAACTTCTTATAAAGGAAGCAATTAATAAGATGTGGTAATGGCACAGGATAAACAAATTGACTAGCGGAATATAATAGAGAATCCAGAAACAAATAAGTGCATAAATGAAATTTTGGGAAATGATAGGGTGACAAGATAAGTAACAAGGAAAAGGAGAACTATTCCAAATGGAGGTAAAAAAGTAGTTATCCATATAAAAAGTGTGGTCCTAACCTGCTCTTTCACCATTTAAAAAATAAAACCTTAAAACTCTCAGTAAAAACATAGGTAGTAATTTTTTAGTCCTTACAGAATGATATTGATTATAAAAGATATAAGATTCAAATTAATAAGCTATTCACTAAAATACCTTTAAAACAGGGCTGGAGATTTAGCTCAGTGGTTCCTGCGCCTGCCTCGCAAGCGCAAGGTCCTGAGTTCAATCCCTGGTACCAAAAAAAAACCCCAAAAAACCTTTAAAACAGTAAAATATAGATTTAAAAACTGGGAAACATAGTCAACAAAAGTCGACTGTCAAAAAATAAAGAAAGAAACATACATTGGAGGAAAGATAGCCTCATTAATAAATGGTGTTGGCAAAGTGGTTATCCACATCAAGAAGATTGAACCTGGACTCATAACTCTCACCACGTCCTAAACTCAAATAAAAATGGATCAAAGAACTCAATATTAAAACACAAACAATCTACTGGAAGATAAAGTAGGTAAACTCTTGAAGTCAAAGGCATAGGCAAGGACTTTCTGAACAGAACGCAGTTGCACTTGAAATAGTACTACTGAGAATGAACAAATGGGATCATATCAAATTAAAAAGCTTTGCACAGCAAAAGAAACAACCAGCAGAGTGAAAAGACAACCTACACAAGGGAGAAAAAACTGCCAGCTATTCCTCAGAGGACTACTATCTAGAGTTTATAAATAACTGAAAAAAAAATCAGACCACCAAAATAAAAGACCCAATCAAAAAACAGGCAAGTGAAATGAATAGATACTTCACAGCAGAAGTACAAATGGCCAATACTTGAAAAAATGCTCCACATCTCTGGCAATTAGAGAAATGCAAATTAAAACAACACTGAGATTCTATCTTACCCTAGAAAGAATAGCCATCATCAAAAAAAATCAAATAATAACAAATTGGCAAGGGTGCAGAGATAAAAGCTAAGAATATAACTAGTACAACCCACTATGGAAATCAGTATGGAAATTCCTCAAAAAAAGAAAACTAGAAACTCCATGTGACCCAGCTATCCCCCTTGTCGGTATCTTTCTGAAAGAATTAAAGACATCATATTACAGTGATACACACATACCCATTTTTATAGCAGCATAATTCATAATAGCTAAATCTTGGAAGTGGCTTATATGTCCATCAATAGATAAATGGATAAAGAAAATGTGAAATTTACATGAAATAGAGTACTACTCTGCCAAAAAGAAAGATAAACGAGTCATTTGTAGGAAAATGAATGCACCTTGAGACCTTAATGTTAAGTAAAATAAATCAGACACACTAGCTTATATATCACATGGTTTCTCTTATATAAGAAGCTCAAATTATAAGTAAAGAGCAAAACAAAAGACAGATAATAGGAAGTAAGGAGATAGATCTTTCTCAAATGGGAATAACATCAAGAGCTGGAGGGACAGGGAAGGAAGAGATGGGGAGGGAGATGAAAAAAGGAATTAAGATGTGTTATGTACATGTATCAATATCATACAAGGAATGTAAACATTATGTACGGCAGACATGTATTAATAAAAATAAATAAATAAATATGATTTCATAGAAAAAAAGAGTAAATAAAGAACTCACATAAATTAATGAGGAAACTAAAAACAACCCAACGGGCAAAGTATATGAATAAGCACTTAAGAGAATAAACACATAAAGAAACACTCAAGATTATTAGTAATCAAAGAAATACAACTTAAAACCACAGTGGGATAATCCATTCAACTGGCAAAAATGAAAACATCTGACAATACCAAATATTGGAGACAGTACAGCTCCAAAAGATCTTGTATACATTGCTGTTACAAAGTAAACTGAGGAACCACTTCGGAAGCACTGCTGGAAATTACTGTATCTTCTGATGTTGAATATTAGCAACACTCCATCATTAGAAGAGTAAATGTGAAAGCCACAGTACAATCACACAATGGGATACTATACAGCAGCCCTGAAATGCACAAGGATTAATTTCAACAATATACAGTAATATTGAGGGTACAAGGTAAAACCTAAAAGATTATATACTTTTTTTTATAAAGTTAAAACACTTGAGATTAAACAATTCCTACTGAATATGAGATTCGGCATGACAATTTCCTCAGGTCTGTGGAAGAAGATAAAGGAGAGATGCATAAGATTAGATGTCAGTTACTGTTAAAAACCTAGTTTTTGTGGTGGTGGGCTTTGAGTATAGTTATTACATTAAAAATAAATAAATAGCCTGAACTAATGAGAGTGTGTCATGAAATAAAGGTATGTTTATATAAACTGTACAGCTAAATTTTTAAAAAATGTTCCACAAGCTGCATGAAGCATTTTTTTATTTCAGTTTGCATGTTAATCACACTCTTCAACAACTCCTATAGCAAGTATAATTTGTATCACATGCTGCATCTTCTCTCTGTTGTTTCAAATGTAAAGGTCTTACTACCGTCCCAAGAATATAAATATTTCCGACTTTCTTAAGGATCTGTTAAATTAATAGAAAAAGCACCTACTAACCTGTTATGGCTGAGGGAAGCAGAGATGGATATAGGCACGACCGTCTGTGACCCTTCACCTTCTATCTCAGTACCAACTAGGCAGATGAGCTGGAGTTCTGGTAATCCTACACAGTTTACTTCATGCCAACTTTTACCTGAAAGAGTGTCATTGAGTGGACAATAATGTTTATCAAAAATAAAAGATAAAAATTTCAAACTTCTACCTAGTACCCAGCTAAACAAATTTATTTATAATACTACCTCCTTTTTTTTTTTACTTTTCTAGTCTTTTCTGTTACCTAGTTATTCCCAATGTAAATGAATGAATAATATAAAATTAACTGGCAAAATTAATAGCAAGTGAATAAATGGTTGCTTCTTAAATTTTAACAATGCTATATTCCAACCCAACTCCTCAAACTCCCACCACACCCTGGTAACAAAACAATATAAACAAACAACTTACTCTCCATGAGGTCCAGGTAAACCAAGAATGCTATATATACTTGGGTGGCATCTCCTATATCTAATTCCATCATTTCTAAATACTGAAAATCAAAATGTAATTGTCAAATAGAGAAGGAAGAATCTCAAAATTGTCTTTTAATAAACAAGATATACACATGTATATATTTTTATATAAACAACTATCATCTAGATTTAGAGGAAGTTAAAAGGCAATGTAAGATCTGATCTGTCTCTCTAAAGAATTTACAATTGTGAGAGTAAACATATACTACACAGCATCTTCCCACCAGTGTCCATGGGAGGTTGGTTCCAGGACATCCTACCTTCCATAGGTAACAAAATCCAAGAATGTTCAATACCCTGATATAAAATACTATAGTATTTGCATATAACTAACGTATGCAATACTTCCATATATTTTAAATCATCTATAGATTACATATAATACCTAATACAATATAAACTTATCTAAGTAGTTGTTATATGCATTGTTTAGAGAAAATAACAAGGAAAAAGTCTACACATGTTCAGCACAGATGCAATTTTTTTTCAAACATTTTCAATGCAAAGTTAGTTGAATCTGAGGATACAGACCTCATGGACATGGATGGCTGAGTGTACCTATAATTTTAGGTAAATAACAACATATGACAATGATTAAAACCATGTAAGTCAGAGGAATTAAGGAAGGCTGGTTGATGAATGCTTCATGACATATGGGATAGAAGTGAATTTTGTAACATACATATTTGAGTAAACAGAGAAGTAGAGTTATAGTGCAGGTAGTCACACAAAGGTGGGAATAAGCCACACATACTCAGAAACCAATAAAGAAATCTCTCTGCCAGGAATAGGTAAGTTTTTAATAGAATTTTTGTTGGGATATGTTAATAGGGAGCCTGTACTTACCTGACCTCTTACTGCTTATGGAAAGAGTCTCTAGAATACCATTCTAACCTGTCTTTCATTTCTCACTCAAGGGCAGGGAGATGTCTAATTGTTGAATTTTAAAGAAGCAAACTGCTGCTTCTTTCATACTTGCTGGCAGGCATGAAAGGAACATTTTTCAGCAGCCTACCCCTGCAGAGGAAGCCCAAAACTGCCCAGATTTGTCAGTAAGGGGATAAACAGTGTGATGAAGTGGTGAGCCATTAATCAAATCTGCACAGGAGTAGATGTGAAGTCACCTTCTCCCAATACCTTAATGGTAAGTGGACAGGTGTAGAAGAGGGGTGTCTGACCCAAACCGCAAATGGATTAAAAAAAAAACAAAACCTCAAACGGACTGAAAAAATAATTTCAGGTTAGGTTAGAAAAATCTTTGTGGTCAAGCTTTAAAGCATGGATTTATCCATAAGGAAATAATTAAGATTTCTAAACTGGAGAATAGTATAATAAAAGTGGCATCTGCAGATGGAAAATCTGATACCATTTTACTGAATTTCCCAATACCATTTTATTAAGCAATTTTCTAATTGAATAATAAGAAGAAAGAACTGGAAAATACCCACTATTATTTGTTTTTTTCTTCTATTTTGTTTTTGTTTTTGTTTTGGTACCAGGGAATTGAACCTGGGACCTTGTGCTTTCGAGGCAGGCACCGGAACCACTGAGCTAAATCCCCGGCCCTCTTCTTCTTCTTCTTCTTTTTTTTTTTTTTTTTAAGTCAATTGGATCCTTCAAGAACAAAAATCAAAAGGAAGATTTGGTGATCAGGGATTATGTAGCCACTGACTTAAAAAAGAAAAAGAATCTGCACGTAACATTAAATCTGTTACTGTTCCATACTTACATAGTGCTTTCAATACGTCTATACACCTTATAAAAATTACTAATCCTCTGAGATAAGTGTTACTATTATCTGTTTTTTATATAAAGAAACAGGCATAATGGAATAAAGCAAAGAAATCGAGGCAGAATGAGATCAAGCAAGTCAAATCAAACCACAAAGCTGGTGACAGAACTAAAATTCGAACTCAGGGAGCCTGAATCTGAGTTCTTGCTCATTCTTTTTCTTTTTATGGCACTGAATAACATTTCCATGCCATTGTTTCCTTTGGGACAGAATGAAAGGAACAGAACTGGAAGATAAAATCAAGCAAGAAAAGATTTTTTTTAAGGTTCACTCCAGATTTTTTCTTTTCTTGACTGCTTTTAGATGATTATCTATGGATTACTGTTCTCAAACAAACGAGTGCAATTCTACTACAGTAATGAACCAGTCTGGTCAGCGAGTCCTACAAAACTCACCTCTCCATTCACTGTTTGGGGAGCTAATGGTAGAGGCAAAAATTTTCCAAGCAGAAGCAAACAAAGGGCTACCTTTATCTCCCTTGCTGGTAACACAGAAAAATATTCACAATATGACTAGCTTTTCCTTTAGCAAGAACTTACTCAAATTTTCCCAGAAATGTGGGAAATTGGGAATCTCCACCTGTGCAGAAGCAAGGTGCACACTCTGGGCCTAAGGCTACCTTGTAAATGTTGACTGTGCTTAAACCTTTATCCTTGGGGCCTCCAAGGTCTCATCCACGGCCCAGGGTCTTGCAGTTAGTTACTGTAAGGATTAAATACATCTCAGAAAGGAACTCTTTTCTAGACACCAAAACAGGTACTAGTGGAGAGCTTGGGGTGTGTGTGTGTGTGGGGGGGGTCCTTCGGGTTGAGAAAGGAGGGGGGTTGATGTCTTGCCCTTTAAGAATTAATTTGGTGAGGGCCTAGGAAAGGTGTCAGAGCCACGGTTCAAATCATTTAAACAAATGAAAACTCTACTGCTTGTGGCTTGCGGGTGCGCACACGGGCGCCCTGGGAGTGGGCGTGGACGTGCCAACCCCAGAGGTAGCGCAACCCAGGTGCTCCACCTGAGGTAGAGTCCGAGACCCGCGCCCTGGTCCTTTCCCGCCTCCTGACCTTAGGATGGGTGCCCATCCAGGCGTCCTCCGGGGCCCACGAGTGAGCGCCGCCGCCACTGCGAACACCACGCGGGTCCAGGCAGCTACAGCCCGGGGTAGGCTCGGAATCGCCGCGCTCCTCCATGCCGGCAAGGGCGGCGCGCCAGTGTGCACTCGGACCGCAGCCCGACCAGAAGCAGGGGTGCGCTCGCCCGGGTTCCGCTTCCGTGCCGCTTGCAGCCGCGCTCGGAAGGCTCCGACCCAGGGAGGAAAGCTAGAGCAGACTCTCGCTGTAACGCTGGGAGCTGCGCGCGCACAAATGCACACTCATTTCTCCGGTTTATTCAAATCTGGGCAGACTGTAAGGTGAAGGTTCGAGTGTCACTCTAAGCCCAGAAGCCTTTAACCCCCCTTAAGTCAGTGCTGCCTGCAGTTCTCTTAGAAAGTGGGGGGCATTTGACTCCCCTTTGCCTTGAACAAGGAAGCCTTGTTCGGTGCTCTGTCACCAAAGTTTAAAGTAGACCCATACTACACCTTTCAAGATCCGAGGAAACAAGAGTTGTTGAGTGAGTGGTTTGACGTGATCTGGAAGCTAAGGACAGAGTTTTAGAATGGCAGGTAGGACCTTGTAAGCATCTTTGGCTTCGCTATAGTGAAACAGGGAGCCGTTGGAGGTTGATTTTTCGTAAGATCCTTGCAACTGATGCATTGACAACAGACTGGAGGGCTCAGGGTAGGAGCAAGGAGTGGTTGAGGGGTGGTTAAGGGGCTATTGCACTAACCAGGGAAAGAAAGGACTCTCACAAATTTAGTAGGATAGAACTTTACTTCCAAACATGATAGAACAAGAACCTACTGTTGAAACTGACAGATCTAAGTATTTTAATGTGACGATTATAACTATTCTTAATGAGATGAAACATGTTTTCAGTGGATGAGAGAATCTCAAAAGACAAGAAGAAAATCTCAACAAAGAAAAAGAAAAAACTTTTAAAACCAAGTAGACATTCTGTAACTGGAAATTATAACTTAAGACTTTTTTTTTTAAAAGCTCACTGGGTGATTTTTAATAGCCGAAAGGAAATAGCAGAGGAAGAAGTAATTGAGTTTAAAATTAGAGCAATAGATACCATCCAGAGCAATAGAAATCATCCAAAGTGAACTACAATGAGAAAGATGAGTTTTAAAAAATTAACAAAGTCTCAGAAACTTGCTACATCATATTAATCCAACATACATGTAAATGGAATAATAGAAATAGAGTAAGGCTCAAACTTTTGAAATAATGGCCAGAACTTCCCCAAATTTGGTTAAAGACAGAAATGTGGCAATACAAAATGCCAAATGAACAACAACTAAAATAAACTCAAAGGAGTCCTCACTGTTTCAAATTGTTGAAAGTCAAAGAAAAAGAGAAAATATCAATGCATCAGAAGAAACATAGTCTATTACACATAAAAAGCCATGCACTAAGATTCCAAAGTTGTCACTGAATACATTGCATTTGACTAAAATCATTAACCTTTCCCTCCTCAAAGCAGCTACTGAGTCTCAAAGAAGCAAATGGCATTGAAATTAGTAGGCTTATTGAAGCGTTGAACACTGACACTGATTCAAGTGAGAAGTGAATAAATCTTTCTCTCTGACTCCTGAAGATTAAAATCAGTTTGGATGATGCTATTTATAGAAGCATTAGGAGCCTTTTGTTGCTAGTCTGAATGGAAGGGAAATTTTATAAATCAGAAAGGAGATCTAATAGTATCAGATCCTATATGAACAAGGCCTAAATATCTTCAAGGAATGATTTTCAGCTTAAATTTAAGAAAAAAAAGGAAGAGTCAAGGGTGGTGTTAGGGCACCCCAGAAGGATGAAGAAAGAATCATAAACTCAAAAAGCAGCAGAGGAATGCCATGCTTTGGCAAATAGATTAGGTGCTTTTGCTTAGAAAAAAGCATGATATATTCAAGCCTAAATATTAAATTCTTCTGACTTTCAATGTCACTTTAGGAGTTAGACAATGAAAATGTAGTACCTCTTGGCTTCCAAAGTAAGCAATAAAAGGTTTAAATAGGTCTTGCTGATGGCAAATGGCTAAGAACAAACACAAGTATGAGGACACTTAGAAAACCTAGTATTTAAATTATAGAATCAAGGTGCTATTGTGGCAATCTAAAGTGAAATTCACCAAAGAACAGGGTTGAGTTTCAGCTTCTGGAAAACTGAAGGATTTCTCCTTTTGTAAATATTTCAGTAGTTCACTATAGTAGAGAACTAAAGTGATTAGGAAAAAACTCAGTAACAACAAATAAGATTCTCTCCTGAGTATACTATATTTAATCAAATTCTGTGTAATCTAGCACTTGCTGCACTGATTTCTCAACTTGATATCCTGAGCCAGACCAGTTTATTCCTGTAAAAAAAAGTCTGTAATGTTTAGGCAGAGATGTATTAGTTCAGTTACAGTCTCAAGAGGAAAAGGAAACATGGAATTGTGATGCAAATCTTTAGTGTGTTAAAAAAAAGAAAAAGAAAAAAGAAAAAGCTTTTCCAACGTATTGTATCAGACAATTATCTCAAGTTGGAAAATTAGAGATAACATTCAAGATCAACTTTTGAATAATTTTGAATAAGCTAATGAAATTAGCTTTTCCTATATCTTATTCATTTGGGGGGCACAAACCATACAATTTGTCATTCTGGTTTCCAGAATTGATGAGAGTTAATTCTTCTAGTATAATATTTAGAAAGCTGTGATATGTTACTATGCAAATCTATGACCATATTTGAGGAATCTCTATCATGTGGAAAAAAATAGAATATTCCAGATACTATTCTATTTTTTTCCATAAATTTACCAAGGCAATCTGAATTTATGAAATCAGGATGTAGTATATTTTAATTTTTAAGGCTGCTTACATTTAGAACAAAACAACAAAAGTAAGGTACCTAAAAAAAGGCAATCAAGATCTTTACAAAGAACATTGTGCATGTTATTGAAGATTAATAGACAGGACCTAAAGGTCCTGAAGGACCTCTCTCTGGAGAAAAAGATTAATTATTGTAAAGATGGCAATTTCCCCTAAGTTGATCTATAGATTCTGGCAATCCCAACGAAAATTCCAAAAGACAAATTCCTGATAGATTCCTAACACTTGATCAGCTGGTTGTGAAATGTAGGAATATAGGGCCAAAAATAACCAAGACATTTCTTATGAACAAATGGAGAGAATGTCTTATAAAGATCTTAAATTAAGAATATGTGATATTGATACAGAGGCGGGTAAGAAACATCAATAGAACAAACTAGAGAGCCGAAGAACCAAAGAACAGTCCCATACAAGTATGAACAGAGGTGAAGTTGCAGATGTGGGAAAGGAAGAAAAGAAAGGATGATTCAACAAATGGTACAGAGGCAAACATTTTTAAAGTTTTAGGAGAAAATATAAAAGAATAATATATGATCCCCAAATAGAGATATATTTCTTAAACAAAACACAAAAAGCGTAAGCTGTATGAAAAAAGTTTGACAAATTTAACTATATTTCAATTAAGAATTTCTGCCACAAAGAGAGTGAGGTTTTGGAAAAGATGTGGAGAGGGCATCTAAGCATGTCGTTGAAAGAAAATATACAGAACTTCTAAGAACCAATTAGGAGACAAAATGAAACACCTCTTAAGGAAAAAAGACAAATAGCCAGCAAACATGAATTCATGCTCAAGAACATGAGTTAGGTGTGAAAATACAAATTGAGGCATAGCAATCCATCAGATTACCTGCCAAACACAGGAGCTGGTTGAAAAGAAGAGCAAAGGGAAGACACACAAAGTTATGATCCATCAAGTCAACTCCCAGCTACCAATCCCAGAGCAATATTTTAAAAATGAACTTCTAGTACCCATTAATGGTTGCAAAATAACTTGAATAGGTAGGGTATAGTTTTGTAGAAGGAATTATTTAAAAATGAATATATAGCTTAAATCAACCACTTGAATGGGTCCCCCAAAACCCCTACCATCAAAAATGTTAGTCACTAAAGAATATATAAGGTATGATTTAATTTACATAAAATTCATGTATAGTAGCATTATTTATAACAGCCCCCAAATGAAAACATCCTAAATATCTATCAGCTAAAGAATATATAAGAAAAATGTGGTATGTTCACATAGTGGAATGTTTTTTGGTAATAGGAAAAAAGTACTGCTACAATGTGGATCCAAGTTTAAAAAAAAGGAGCCAATCATAGTGGATCACATAGTCTACAATTCCATTTGTATGAAATGTCTAAAATAGGCAAATCCATAGGGACAAAAAAATAGTAGTTTCCTGGAGTTGGAAATGAGGGGGCACAAAGACAGAGAGAGAAGAATTGGCTCCTGTGGGTGGGAAAGGCTCAAATCTGCAGGTTAGGCTGGTAGGAGGAAGGCCCAGGAAAGAGTGGATGGTGCTGCCTTGAGTCCAAATGCATGATTCCTTCTTTCTTTGGGGATCCCATTCTTTTCTTGTAAGCCTTCAATACCCTGGACAAGGCCCACCCACATTATGAAGGGAAATCTGCTTTTCAAATTCTACTGATTTAAATGGTAATCATATCTGAAAAAAATCCCTCACAACAACATCTATACTGATTTGATCAAACAATAAAACACTTTAGCCAAGCCAAGTTGATACACAAAATAAACCATCACAGGAAGTAAAATTATAAACAAAATTTTAAAACTGATTAAAATAAAATTCAGTCTAGTGCTCATCTCTGGATAGTAGAGCAAAGTATCATGACAAAAAGGGACACACAGAGCCCCCAATTAATGGTCATGTTCTGTTTCTCAAGGCAGGTACTAGGTATGTGGACATTCATTTTATTAATAGTATTTTAGCTAATGGCTTACACATGTGTTCATTTATAATGTATTCCATGTTTATAAAATGTTTTATGTTAATTTTTTTCTGGACTACAAAGGGATAATAAGTTGGCATTTCTGTAAATAAAGAGTTGCATATATGCATAGAAATAAAAACTAGCTTTGCAAATATGAAAAGACATCAAAAGCAATAGTTCAAAAAATGTCCCATCTCTCTAGGCATTTAGTAAACATCTGCTTTCAACGTATGTACTATATGGAGCCTCACTGAAGAAGACTGAGTACAACTCACACAGAAAATATACAAAGTGAAAATGCCACTAAAATTACTTCAAGACCCACAGCAACCAGCCAGCAAACGGTGAGGACCTGGGCAGCATGGAACCCCCGCTCCGTCCGCATGCCCCACCCAAAATGACCAGCTTAGCCCAGCCCCCCACCCACCTCTGGCCTCCTGGCTGTGCTGCTACCTGGTTTCACACTACAGAGGCACAGGGGGTCATAAAGGCCATTGTCCTGAGCTCCAGAAGATAGAGGAGACGTGAACAACAGAAAGAGGGCCTCTCTCAGGCTCCTCGATGAAAACTGAAGCCCACTGGAAAAGTTAAGTGAATCTTTGCAATAAAGACACACCAGACCACCGTACTTGGTAAGTTGGAGGGATCATCACCTCCCATTGGAACCTGGACTATCTTCAGGGGTAGGGCAGCTGGAACCTTCAATAGAACCTTGCAGAGTTCAACCCTGCAGGAAGACAGGGAGCTCAACTTAGGACCAGCAGCCAGAAATCTGCCTGAATCTTACAGGTCTGCTACTGGCTTGCTGAGACTCATTGACTTGTATGTGCACATGGCCGCCCACGTTGTCTACTGTGACAGCAGAGACATACCCTGAAGGAGGCCCTTCATTTTTATTTTTTATTTGTTATTTGCAAAGTTTTTGTAAGACTGAACAACAGTTACTCCATCTTTGTAATAGGGCCCCAACTTTTTGCTTCTGTTACGGATCACCAGGTAGACATCGAGTTCCAGGGATGTGCTTATTGTTGTGCCAGGAAGGTCTGTTGTGTGCGTAGTGTTCTGTCATGCTCTCCCAACTCCATATCTGAATATGTTATCTTAAGGACAATCTGTAAAAGGTCTGTTTTATCTCTCTCCTCCGCTTTTGTATTTCTGCTTGCCAACTTCCCCTGAGACCCCCTATAAAAACAGCTTCAGACTCTGAACCAGTTGCCTCTCTAAGCTATTTTGCTTTGGGAGTGCCATCTGGCCAGACTAATAAAGGTCTGTTTTACTTTCCATCTTGTCCGGTGTGTTCCTTCCTGGGTGTTCTTCGCTGCATTCAGCTCCTTGGAGCGTTTGGTAAGGCCCTCAGTCTTACAGTTTTTTTCTCTTATTTTTTAATTTTAATTTTTAATTTTTTCTACTTTTTTCAAATTTTCATTTATCTCTTCTTTTTTCTCTTTTCTCTCTCTCTCTCTCTCTCTCTCTCTCTCTCTCTCTCTCTCTCTCTCTCTCTCTGTCTCTCTCTCTCTCATTCTCTCGCTGTACCACATTGTTTTTCATCTCCCTTTTTGTTCCTGTTCTGGGCCTAATTTGGATTTTGGATTTCTTTATTTTTCTTTTCTTTTTTCTTCTCTCTATTGTCATTAGTTTTAAAGGAAATTAAATAGTTTCTAGCCTCCCTATTGCTGTTAGGTTGTACTGTTCTCGTCTTTGTTCTTTCATTCTGCCTTTTCCTCTTGTCTTCAATAGTTTCTTAGAGTTTGTGTGATCTTCCTGTGTCCTCTGGCCTCTCTGCTAAACTTTCCCTATCCTTCTACTGATCTATCACTCCCTCCCCAACTCCTTCTAACTTCCATCCCAAAGGGTAAAGTTGCTATATTGAAGCGTTTATTCACTATAAACATATGTTGCACTGGTCCTCAATTTTGATTTAATTCACACAGTTAAAGGTGGTAGATTAATAACTACCACAAATTGTCATTTTCTAAGATGTTCTTGATGCTATGGTGTTGCTGATTGTATCACTTGGGCTAAGGTGTTGTGATTGCCTTCCTGGTGTAATGAAAATGAGATAGCCTCAGAGTCATTAGAGACTCAAAACCTAAAGACCAGCTATATCTGGAAGACACCTCTGAAAAGCAATCATTCATTCCACAAGGGTTCTAAATACAAGCAACAAAGACACTTACAATAAGCAATTTAAAGGATCAACCCAGGAATTAAACCAAGGACAGTACCACAAACAAAAATGAGAAGCCATTTAAGCAAGGCAGAAAACTCAGACTTCCACCCCACCAAAGGCAAATTCTGGGGGAAACAAGGTGGAAAAATATGATAATCAACCACGTGTACACCCTGAACTAATAGCACAGGAAGTAACAAAAGAGATGAATGAGGCTCTAGAAAAATTCAAAACAGAAATAATTTCCCAGATAACTACAGAGATGGTGAGCAGAGTGAAAGAAATGATTAGAGGCTGTAGAATAGAAACAGATAAAAAAAAATACATGAGCTCAGAACTATGCTGGAAGCCATGGATGTCCAGCATAAGAAATAAATGGAAACCATGATCACCCAACATAAGAAAGAAATGGAATCCATGAAACAGATTCAAACAGATATCCAGGAGATTGAAAACTTCATTGAAAGTATTCACAGCAGATTAAGGGAATGTGAAGATAGAATGTCAGATATAGAAGACAGGATTGCAGTTAGTGACCATGAAAACAGAGATTTCTTAAAAATAGTAACAGACCATGAGAAATCAATCTAGCAGCTGCTAGATGATGCAAAGAAGAATAACATAAGACTGATAGGAGTCCATGAAAAACAGGAGAAAGTACAATAGACATAAAAAAAAACTGTTCACAGAAGTAATGGTGGAAAACTTCCCAGACAGAGGGAACTGGACATACAGATAAGTGAGGCATACAGAATTCCAACTAGCCATGATCAAAAAAAATCTACATCTAGACATATAATGGTCAAGATCCCAGAAACCCAACAGAAGAACAAAATTCTATAAGCAGTTAAAGAAACAAATCACCTACAAAGGAAAGCTCATGAGAATCATGGCAGACTTCTCAACACAAGCCCTCAAGTCAAGGAGAGTCAAGGAGAGCCTGGAGTGAAGTATTTCAAGCCCTAAAAGAAAATAACTTCCAACCTAGACTGTTGTATCCTGCAAAATTATCTTTCAAAATTGATGGGGAAATTAGATACTTCCACAACAAAGAACACCTGAGAAATTTCATGAACACCAAACCAGCACTCCAAACAATTCTAAACAATATCCTAGAAAAAGTGAGTGAAGGTCACAACTCCATGAGGCCCAACAGAGGGAAGCCAACAGGCAAGGCAAGAAACTAAAGGGAAAGGGGGAAAAATAATTAAAGAGCCAACAAAACTAAAGCATCATGATAAGGATGAGTCAATATCTATCAATTATAACCATCCATGTTAATGGCCTCAATTCACCAATCAAAAGAAATAGACTGGCAGAATGAATTAAGAAGCAAAATCCAACAATATGCTGTGTACAAGAAACACACCTAACTCAAAAAGAAATTCATAGACTGAAAGTAAAAGGATGGAAAACAGTTTTCTACATGAGAGGAACCAGGAAAAAGCAGGAGTAGCAATCTTATTTGCAGACAAACTAGATTTCAAACCAAAACTAAGAACAATCCAAGAGAAAGAGATGATAATCATAAATATATATGCACCAAATAAGAATTCCCCCAAGTATACAAAACAAATGGACATGAAAAACCAAATAAGCACTAACACAATTGTAGTGGAGGACCTCAATACCCCACTACCACAAATAGATCACCTAGACAAAAAGTCAATATGAAATCCAAGAACTGAACCAAGGTATTGAACAAATGGACTTAATAGATGTTTACAGAGTGTTCCACCCCACAAAATCAGAATACACATTCTTTTCGGTTGCACATGGGTCATTCTCCAAAATAGACCACATGCTAGCTCATAGGACATGTCTAAGTAAATGTAGAAGAACTGAAGTATATTATCAGGCCATAGTGCAATAAAATTGGAGATCAATAACATAAGAAACTGAAAACCCCCCACAAACACATGGAAATTGAATAACACTCTCCTGAACAACCAATGGGTCACAGAGGAAATTAAAGAAGAAATTAGACAGTTTTTACAAGTAAATGGTAATGCCAGTACAACATACAGGAATCTAGGGGACACAATGAAAGCAGTTCTAGGAAGGAAATTCATAGCAGTAAATGCCCATATTAGGAAAACAGAGAGAGCTCAAATAAAGAACCTAATGCTAAACCTCAAGTTCCTAGAAAGAGAAGAACATAACAAACCCAAAGCTCATACAAGGAAGGAAATTATAAAGATCAGAGCAGAAATCAATGCAATGGGGCCTAAGAGAACAATACAAAAAAATCAATGAATCAAAGAGTTGGTTTTTTAAAAGAATAAATAAAATCAATAAACCTTTAGCCAACCTTATCAAAAAAAGGAAAGAAAATGCTCAAATCCATGCAAATGAGAATGGAAAAGGTGAAGTCATGAGATCCAGCAGAAATCCAGAGGATCATCAATAATCTACTTTGAGAACCTGTACTCTAATAAAATGGAAAACACAGAAGAAATGGACAGATTCCTAGATACATACGAATTGCCGAAGTTAAATGAAGAAGATATAGAAATTCTAAACATCCCAATTTCAATCAGTAAAATTGAAAAAGGAATTAAAAATTTAACAACAAAAAAATCCCAAGTCCTGATGGCTTCACTGCTGAATTCTACAAGACATTTAAAGAAGAACTATCACCATTACTCTTTAAACTCACCAAGGAAATTGAAAGGGAAGCAATACTTCCAAATTCATTCCTGGAAGCAAGTGTTACTTTGATTCCAAAACCAGGGAAAGACCCAACCCAAAAAGAGAACTACAGGCCAATCTCCCTAATGAACATAGATGCAAAAATCCTTAACAAGATACTGGCAAACAGAATACAGAAGGTCATTGAGAAGATCATACACCCTGACCAAGTTGGATTTATCCCAGGGATGCAAGGATGGTTCAACATTTGTAAATCAATAAATGTAATACACTTTATTAACAGAGGCAAGGATAACACCATATGATCATCTCAATAGATGCAGAAGAAGCATTCGACAAAATTCAACACTCATTCATGGTAAAAACCCTACAGAAAATTGGAATAGAAGGTCTTTATCTCAACCTGATTAAGGCTATCTATGAAAAACCAACAACCAACATCATACTAAATGGCCCAACATTGAAAAATTTCACCCTAAAACTGAAAACTTTTCATGCCCACTATCACCACTCCTGTTTGATATAGTTCTGGAAACATTGGCCACAGCAATTATAAAAGAGAAAGAAATAAAAGGAATAAAGATAGGAAAGGAAGTTAAACTGTCATTATTTGCTGATGATATGATACTTTACACAGAAGACCCAAAACACTCTACCAAAAGACTTCTAGACTTAATTAACAGCTTCAGTAGAGTAGCTAGATATAAGGTCAACACTCAAAAAACAATAGCCTTTTTCTATACAAATAATAGACTCACTGAGAGAGAAATTATGGAAACAATTCCTTTCACAATTGCATCCAAAAAAATGAAATATCTAGGAATCAATCTAGCAAAGGAAGCAAAAGACCTCTACAAAGAAAACTCCAGCACTCTGAATAAAGAGATCAAAGAGGATGTAAGAAAATGGAAAGACATCCCTTGTTCCTGGGTAGGAAGAACCAACACAGTGAAAATGGCCATACTTCCAAAACTGCTATATAGATTTAATGCAATGCCAATTGAAATTCCAACAATATATTTCACAGAACTAGAGAAAACAATCCAAAAATTCATTTGGAACCAGAAGAGACCTAGAATAGCAAAAGAAATTCTAGGCAACAGAGACATGGCTGGCGGTATTACAATCCCCAACTTAAAACTATACTACAAAGCTACTGTGATAAAAACAGGATGGTACTGGCAAAGAAACAGACCCAAAGATCAGTGGAATAGATTAGAAGATGCAGAAACAACTCCAGACATACTCACCCACCTCATCTTTGACAAAGGAGCCAACCACCCTCATTGGAGGAAAGATAGCCTATTTAATAAGTGTTGTTGGAAAAACTGGATTTCAACATGCCAAAGATTAAAACTAGACCCATATCTATCACCATGCACTAAACTAAGATCTAAGTGGATTAAAGATCTAAATATTAAAACAGAAACATTAAACTTGCTGGAAAATAAGTTAGGTAGAACTCTTGAAGACACTGGCATAGGAAAAGACTTTATGAACAAAACCTCAGTAGCACGCAAGCTAGCACAAAGAATCAACAACTGGGAACTCATCTTATTAAAAAGCTTCTGCACTGCATGAGAAACCACCAACAGAGCTAAGAGACAACCTACAATATGGGAAAAAGAGAAAACCTACAATATGGGAAAAAATTTTTAGCAGCTATACCTCAGAAAAAGGACTACTATCTAAAATCTATAAAAAACTTTAAAAACTCAGACCCCCCAAATTCAAAGACCCAATCCAAAAATGGGCAACTGAAATGAACAGACATTTCTCAAAGAAGTAGAAATAGCAAATAAACATATGAAAAAATATTCAATATCACTGGTCATTTGAGAGATGCAAATGAAAACAACACTGAGATTCCACCTCACCCCAGAAAGAATGGCTGCTATCATGAAATCAACCAGTAACAAATGCTGGCAGGGCTGTGGGGAAAGAGGAACCCTGCTCCACTGCTGGTGGGAGTGTCGACTGGTGCAACCACTGTGGAAATGAGTATGGAGATACCTCAAAGAACTAGGACTGGAAATCTCATTTGACCCAGCTATTCCCCTACTGGGTATCTTCCACAAAGAATTAAAGGAATCATACCATAGTGATATATGTGCACCCATGTTTATAGCGGCACAGTTCATAATAGCTAAAGCTTGGAAACAGCCCAATTGCCCATCAACTGGAAACTAGATAAAGAAGATGTGGGTTGTTTTTTTTTTAATAAAATGAAGTACTACTCAGCCATAAAGAATGAGAAACTAGAGACATTTATAGCTAAATGGATGCATATTGAGGCCATACTCTTAAGTGAAATAAATAGGACACACATGTGTAAATTCTGAATAGTTTCTCTAGTGTGAGAAACTGAAAGTGTAAATAAGGATAAAAATGACTAAAATGAAAACTTAATTATTTGAAATAGGAAGGAAAGGTCCAAAGGAGTAGGAGAAGTGGGAGGGGAAGAGGAAAGGTAAGAAAGGAAAGAAAAAATTATGAAAAAAGAAAAAAATGGAAATAAAGTGTTTGTAATTAGGGAAGGGTGTAGGGGGTGAAGGGAGCACAAGGAATGGGTAAAAAATAAGGACCAAGATACATCATGCACAGGTACAAGCACCCAATGATAAATGTAAACATACTGTATACCTAAAATGTACCAATAAAAGAATTTAAGCAAAAATAAAATAAAGTTACTTCAAAATGTGGCCATAAAAAAGATATACTAGAGTCATTTTAAGAAAATAGATGCATTTTAAGACTACATTGTGAAATAAAGTGAAATGAATCAGATACAAAGCTTAAAGATCACATGGTTTCTCTTATTAAAAATTAAATTAAAATTATAAATAGCAAAATAAAATAGATGATAGAAAGATAGATATTAGAAAATTAAAAATTTGAAATGTAGGTTTTCAAAAATACAAAATGTCAATCATAGTGTGGTAGGATAATGAATTGTAGGTTGATTTTCTTTCCCTTTTTTTTTTTAACCATTTTCATCATTATTACCCTCTAGTACAATAAATTTTAATAAATCATTGAATTTTGGACCGTTTGGCCTAGAAAACTAACTCACCCTCCATATTCATGTTAAAATATCTCTTCCACCATACTAATCTACTTTTAAATGTCTCCATCTGCTTCTTCCAATTCCTCCCTCCCACTTCTCCTCCCTCCCTCCCTCCCTCTCTTCCTTCTCTATCCTTCAGTACAACATTGAACAGTCCTGAAATATGTCGATCTTGTCTTTCTTGCGCCTGATATTAAGGGAACACTGTTAGTCTTTCACCGTTAAGTATGATGTTAGCTGTAGGTTATTTTGTAGATGCCCTTTGTCAGGTTGAGGAAGCTCCCTTCTAATTTTACACAAATGAGAATTTCTATGAGGTTGTGTGATGGATCTGTAAAATGCTCGTCCTGAGTCTCTTGTGATGATCACAAGGTTTTCTTAGGTCTGTAATATGGTAACTTGCATCGATTGATTTTTTTTATTTTTTATTGTGACAAAATATATAAGACAATTTACCACTTTAACCATTTTAAGAATATAGTTTAAGAATACTAAATGTATTCATATTATACAACTATTACTAATATCTATCTCTAAAACTTTTCATCTTGCAAAACTAAAGTTCTATAAGCATTTAAACGATAATTCTCCATTTATCCTACCCCCCCACCCAGCAAGCACCATTCAAATTTCTATAATTTATACTACTCTAAGTACATTGTATAAGCGGAATCATTCAGCGTTTGTCTTTTTGTGACTGATGTCTTAGTTTCCTCGTTGCTGAGAGACAATATCCAACACCTACATCTTAAAAGAGGAAAAGTTTATTTTGGCTCATAATTTCAGAAGTTTCAGTCCATGGTTGGCAGCCAACTCAGAAAGAGCATGGTGGAAGGAAGGGCCTGCTGTGCCAGAAACCTGATCACATCATCATGGCATCCAGAGAGAGAGAGAGAGGGAGAGGGAGAGAGAGAGAGAGGCACACAGGTTTTGAGGAGGGAGATAAACCCTTCCAGGTCATTCCCAGTGAACTGCCTCTTCTGACTGAGCCCACCTCCTAACCGCTGTGGATTCATCTGAATTAATCAAGTGATGATACAGCACCCCCTGATCCAATCACCTTCCAAAAGCCCAATCTCTGAACACTTAAGGCTTTGGGGTAACATTTCAGACCCAAACCATAAAACTGGCTTATTTCATTCAGCATAAGCACCTCAAGACTGACATGTTGTAGCGTATGCCAGAATTGCCTCTTTTATAGTATTCCACTGTAGGCATATTTCACAATTTTCTTATCTACTCATCAGCCAATGGACACTTGGGTTGTTTCTACCTTTTAATTATTGTAAATAATGCTGCTAGGAATGTAGTACAAAAATCTCTCTTTGAGACCTTGCTTTCAATTCTTTCAGTGATATTCTTGGAGAACGGTTGGATCATATGGTAATTCTATTTTTAATTTCTAGAGAAACTATCATCATATGTTCCACAGCAGCTATACTTTTTAATATTCTTACCAACAGTGTACCAGGATTCCAGTCTTTCTACATCCTTAACACTTATTATTTCCTGCTTTTTGATAGTCACCATTCTGATGGATCTGAGTTGTATCTCACTGTAGTTTTGATTTGCACTTCCCTAAAGATTGGTGATATTGAGAAACTTTTCTTGTACTTACAGCTTTTATATATCTTCTTTGGAAAAACATAAATTTAAGTATTTGCCCACCCCTCCATCCCAGGATTCAATTCAGAGCCATCACAGTGAGCTATGTCCCCAGCTCTTTATTATTATTATTATTATTATTTTATCTTGAGATACTGTCCTTGTCACTTTCTCATGGCTGAGATACAATACCCAACACCAGCAATTTAAAGGAGGAGAGGTTTATTTTGGCTTCATGTTTCTCAGTCCTTGCATGGTCAGCTGTCTCTAGAAGGACAGCATGGCAGAGGGCAGTGGCTCATGGCACAGCAGACAGAAAGCAGAGAGTCAAGGGAGGAACCAGGAAAAGAGATGTGCAAGGGAGATACAACCTTCTGGGTCACACCCATTGTGACCTGCCTCTCCCAATCAAGCCTCACTTCCTACAAGCTAGTCACCTTCTAAAGGTTTGCCGATGATCATAGGAGGCTTTAGGGGATAGCTAGATATGAAACATATTAGAGTCTCACTAAGTCACTAAGTTACCCAGACTGGCTTCAAACTTATGATCCTCCTGCCTCAGCCACACAGATTACTGAGATTACAAGTGTTCACCACTGTGACCAGCTGCCTTTGCCCATTCTTAAGAGATAATTACACAGGGCTGGGGAGTAATAAAGTGTTTGCCTAGCATATGCAAGGCTGTGGGTATGATCCCTAGGGGGGAGGGGGGGAGTGCATGCGGAGGGAAAGAAAGAGAAAGAAAGAAAGAAGGAAGGAAAGAAAGAAAAGAGGGAGAAAAGAGAAGAGGGAGAGTGAGAGGATCATATATTTCCTCAGCTTTCTTTTTCTTCCCCTCTTCCCCTCCAGCCATGCTGTACTCTGCAATTTCTCAAACATGCCATCCTGGTCATGCCTTTCTCCTATGTTCCATTTACTTGAAATTCAAAGTCATTTTCATGGACAAAACTTTGAAATTGAGAGTTTGACTTTAGCTCTTGACAACTCAGTTACTGCTCTTCCCTCTCATATTCTTTCTCTTCCTAGGGATCAGAGTCCTCGTGCCCATAAATCAGAAATCCATAGGACTTTGTCATTATAGAGTTCCATGCTCCAAATGAGGGCCCATTCGGTCAGTTTCCTTCAGCAAACCCTCTGATAATCCATCTCAGTATAGGTGCTGAAATTAGGAAATCTGATTTAATCAACTCACCAATGTATGAGTGACAGAAAACATTGCCTACTATTCTCTTTTCAAGCATTTTCACACTGAAATTGGCATGCTTATCAATTCAAGTAAATTTGACCTTGTAAGATTTTAGGCTGGATAAGGGAGCAAGGCAACCTAGGTAGTGAAAGAATAAAATTTTAGTACAGAAGAGACAAATCTAGAAGATTCAACCAGCCATGAGGCCCAGCAGGGGTATATATTTTCCCCAGGGAGGATTCAAGTATTCAACTCCCAAATGACTGGCATTTGGTAATTTCATAAAAGTTTGTTGAATGAAAATAATAAGACAAACTTTTACTTTTTTATAGGAAAAAAATGATGTTCAGAGATGTCAAGTCTCCAAGGTCACATAGAAAAGAAGTGACAAATGAGATGGAAATTCAGCTCCAACTCTAAACATCCATTGCTTTTTCTTACCATCATAGCTGCTGCAAAGACATTTATTTCTGCCTCGTTTGAGGCCTATGAGTATTTTGCCTTGTGGGCTGGTTAGTAAGCGAGATTTCACTTGCTCCTGGTCACATCTGGAAGACCCACAAAGCTTTGATGCTCTCAGGGTAAGATAATATCTGATGAGGACCTGACTCTTCAGAACAATGGAGTAACAGTAGAGGTTGAAGTCCCTCTTTAGGGGAAAACTCAAGTTCCCTATTAACTTCTATTCCATTCTTACAAGAATGCTTTGTTCTTTGATTAGCCCATAGCACCCACCATTGCTGTTCCTTGAGTCACGTACCATCCCCTCTGAGTGCTTATGTGTACTCAATAAATAGTAGCAAGCTTGGGGAGTCTTTGTCTTTTGGTGACCTGAGGCACTGACTTCCCAGGCCCTCATTTATCTGCAAAATTATATTTGTCTTTTATCCTTAGCTGTACCCCTCAAGCAGGCAGCTGTGGGGCTTGGTCGGCCCAAGGCACTTACCCACTATAAAGGCCCTGCTCCTGCCATGGACGTGCTAAGAGGTAGGGTAAAAGGAGTTTTGTTGTTGCAAAAGGAAGCCTCTTGTGCTGGACTAGCTAAGGGAGAGGATATGAGAGAAGGTGCTTATTTCCAAATTCATGTGGAAACTATCAGGACAGACTAGTTGCAGAGGAGACAAAAACATATACACAGCCCTGATTTTCCATTCAATCAGTTTTTCATAGGGAGAGCATCATAAGCAATAGCTATTTAAAAAATATAAATGTCTTTTGTTTTTACAGATTAACTGTATGGTAACATTGATTCTATGAGGAAGAAAATCCAAAATCCACATCACTGATTTTTTCAGAGGGCAAGTCTGTGAGCAAAATGAGGACCCGAGTTTCTTAAGCTTCTCTCCTCCTTCCCCTCCCCAGTCCTGCTCCCACACTTAAAGTGATGTCCAATTGCCATATACCCTGTCTTGACTTCAAGATTCTTGGTCACTAAATTAGTGTTCTACATTGATTAAAGGTTTTAAGCAGGTGTTTTGAAAGTTACATGGCTGGGAAACCTTTCACTGTGTTTTTTTCAGGAGAACTTTGTAGAGAAGATTCCATTATAATGTCATTAGAGGCCGTAGAGAACCGAGTTTTAGGTGTTTCTTCATTCCTTAAAAACATGAGCTCAATCAGCCACTGATTTAAGAAAACACAAGGAAAAGCAGATAGAAATATGCTTTCTTAGCTCCAAACTCTTTCTGTTTGCAGTAAAGTGAAGAAATAATGAATTTTAGACCTTTGGTTTTCTCCTATTCCTAGTGTGGGGATCTCAGTCTTGAAAGTTGAGTAGGCACTAGAAGTATGGAGTACATGTCCTTAATCTGTTGAGAAGTTTCTGTTCTACTTCTAGGCTCCTGATAGCTTTTACCATGAACAGCTGCAGAATTTAGTCCAATACTTTTTCTCCAACCACTGACAGGATCATATGGCTTTTTCCTTTCCTCTGTTAAAATGATGACTTTTAGGGGTGGATCTTCCAATGCTGAACCAACACTGCCATCCCTATAACAAAACCACTTTCTACATCCTGCCAGATCTGACTTCCAATAGTTTGTTTTGTTAAACAAATTTCTATCTATGTTCATACTTTTTTCTTGTATTATCTTTATCCAGTTTTAGGATTAGCACAATGTTGAGTTCCTAAAATGAGGGGAGAAGTGTTCCTTCTTTTTTTTGCTTTAATTGTTTGATATAATTTATCAGTTAAAATGTTTATGAGCCTGCTATTGTCATATAGGTAGGGTTTGCAAGCTAGGAATATACTTTCTTTAATAGGTGCTATTCAAATTTTATATTTCCTCCAGAGTTAATTTCATTAATTTGTCTTCCAAGGTACTTCTTAAGAAGTTGTCAAATTTATTTCAAAAAAGATTTTTGTAATATGCTTTCTATATCCTTTTAAACTCTGTAAAATCTGTGGTAATGTCTCCTAGATCTTAATATTGTAATTTAAAAAATGTATAACTGATATTGTGTAACAGGAAGAAAAGGTCTAAAAGACCAGGGGAATTGGGAGGAGTAGGGGAAGGGAAATAAGGGAAGGGGAAAAATATGAAAAGAAGAAAAAAAAATGTAAACAAGGTCTTTGCAAATAGGGAAGGGTGGAGGGGGTGAAGGGAGGGCAAGGGAAGGGGAAAAAAATAAGAACCAAGAAACTCATGTAAAGGTACAAGCTCCCAATGATGAATGTAACTGTATTTTATACCAAAAATGTACCAATAAACTTAATGGGAAAAAAAAAGAAAGTTGAGTAGGACTCAGGCCAAGAAAGGATAAACAAACAAGAAGACAAAACAATGTAAGATTTGTCTGTAGAATCCATCTAATAGTCCCTTCATCCCCATTACCCCAGTAGAAGTGATCATGCCTTTATCTTCTCTCTCTTGTAGCTGGTTCACACTTCAGTCCTGGTTCTTCTAACAGATGTTTAACTCAGCATCCTTGGCAGGACTGTGAGCCCCTTGAGAGCAGAAATATTTCTGTCTGTTAGATATAAAAGTATGAATATGGGAGAAGAAGTTGGGACAGGAAAGATAGATTTAGAGGATAAAATTATCCTAGGAGGCCACAAAGACCAGAAGAGTAGCACCTGATGAAAGGACTATTCAAGGAAGGGGCAGAAAAGTAGAATCAGAGGAAATCAACGCAGAGAGGTTATGTAACAGAGGTCAGGGAAGGCAAGAATTCACCAGTACTGAAGTCATTGGTGCGGTTTGCCAGGACAGTCTCAGTGGAGAGAGGGCAAGCCACATTGCAAGCGGTGGGAGAGATGGCAGATAAGTGGAGAGAGGGAGTGTAAACCCCTCAAGCAGCTTGGGCAAGAGAGATGATCCCTAGAAGGACACATACATTTTTTAAGAAAACTTTTCCACAGATGAGAGAGGACTGACTAGCATTTTAGACTGAAAGAAGGAGTGGATAGAAAAGCACCAGCTGAAGATTTTGTGGAGAGCAATGATGAAGACAAATCCAGACCTGGAAGAAGAGCAGAGGGGATCAAAGACCCTGTAGTGACCAGGAATCTGCAACTAGGTAGTGAACTGTAGGGATGCTGGTTAGAGACAGGGGCATAAGGGTGTCATGGTTTTCCAAGGGAGAAAGAGGGCCAAAGGAGAAGGTAAGGCTTCCAAGAGTTGCAAAGAAGTTCTGACACAACTAGTAAAGACTGTTGGACACCGCTGAAGCAGCACTGGGACTGGGGGTCATGGACCAGTGTGGTGTGGGTGGGACCAAATCATCCTGCACATTTAAGAGGTCAAAGGCCACATGATTTCACAAAGGAGCTTCACGTTTCATTACTCCCTTCTTTATCCACCAGAAATGCGTTCTCACAATTTCATTTTACCTGCTAATGGTGTTCTTCCTTCATCCCTTTCTTCTCTTTTTTCTCGTCTACAATCCAAAATGCATGAATTTTCCATTTCTTCATTACTTTCTGTTAATTGGGTCATTAAGTAAAAAGAAAACCATCTCAAGTGAATCTCTTCTTTCACAACCAGCCTAAGGTGGAGTGGCTTAGCAAGTATCCATAAGTACTTTGTTTATTTGCAGAGGTCTGATTTGACTTTAAAATTGTTGTACAAATCTTCAAATTTGGTGTTATTGAGTGTTTACTCAGTCAGGAATGAATATTAGGAGAAGTTGAGCGTCTTTGGAAATGCAAACATTCTGCCTTTGAAGTAGTTAAAAAATTGTTTATTGTAGTCATAAATAGTTGGAGTGACTTTCCATTTTAGAATTCTACTCATTGTCAATAGCTGCATTATGAAAAATTGGATTCATTGCATCATTGTGAAGGACCTCAGACTGCGGTTTGCAAGAGCAGAATAAATTTTCTTGAGGTTGTACCGTTATGTACACACACACACACACACACACACACACACAGGCACACACACACAGGCACGCATTGGCAGACAGGGCCACACCTCGCAGGTCTGGGGAAAGCCACAGACCTCAGCTGTACAAGCTCAGCCTGCGCTAGAGGAACTTTCCGCAGGGCTCCAGACAGCCTCACGGCCACTACTGACCGCGAACCCCAGCCTCAGAGGAGCACAGGCAGCGGCAGGTACGCGGTGCGCGCGGCGCGAGGCCCGGGGCGGTGCGGCGGTGGCGTGAGGGTCCTGAGCGCTGCAGGTCTCGGTGCCAGCGCGCGAGCGCGCGCGCGCGCGGCCGGCGGGCTCAGCCGCATCCCTGGGTAGCCTCCTCGCTCTCCCGGAGCCGCCGCAGCCCTCCCCGCCGGCCTCGGGGCCCCCTGGGCGCCGGGCTCGGCGCTGGCTGCAGAACCTCCCCGCCGCGCGCCCCAGCCGGAACATGGCTGCGCGCCCCGCCGCCACCCTCGCCTGCTCGCTGCTGCTTCTGTCCTCGGCCCTGCTCCGCGGCGGCTGCCGGGCGCACTTGACCGCTGAGCCGGACTCAGAGCACGAGGAGGCGGTTTTGCCAGAGTCGCCCCTGCAGAGACCCACGGTGCTGGTGGCCATCCTCGCCCGCAACGCTGCGCACACGCTGCCTCACTTCCTCGGCTGCCTGGAGCGGCTGGACTACCCCAAGAGCAGGACGGCCATCTGGTGAGCGACGGGGCCGCTGCCGGGTGCGGTACCGCGGAGGGCACCGGGGGGGGGGCGCACACCCCTCGCCGCCCGCGCTGGTTCTGGGGAAGGACGCGCCGGTCTGCGTGCGCGCCGGGTGCAGACGAGAGAAGCCGGGCTAGTAGGGGTGTACGGATTGGGTGGCCTTGTCCCTTCTCATTCCGCCATCCCTCACTAGGGGCTTGGGAAGACTTGGGATTTCCTCCCTTTTAACTCTCGAGGTTTTCCCCAAAGCCCTGGAGTTCAGGGTAGGGTCCCTGTGGCGGTCTGCTTCTGCGGAACACAACTTCGGCAGGCGAGGGTCCGCAGAGCGTGGGCTGGCGTTCAGTGCCCTGAGCTGACGGCGGGGCCGGGACCCTGGGCCGGCCTCCGAGGCTGGGAAAGTGGCTCAGGTTCTCCTGGGAACAGAAGGAGGAGCTAGACCCAGAGATGGAGCCCCGCGGAGCTGCCCGACCACACTCCCGCCGCGGGCCCGTCTCCGGGCGCCCCAGGCTGTGCCCCTCGGTGCGTCCTCCAGGGGCGCCTTCTCTACGTCAGACGCGAACCGCGCGGAGCGCCTGGGCTACTGTGTCCCGGGCGCCGCGGAGCCGCCTCGGGAAGCTTAAACAGCCAAGTTTTGTCCCAGAGGAGAGACTTCTGGGTCTAGTTCCAGTGTTTGCTGCGTGGAGGCTCGGGAGATCGGTGAGAGTAGCTGCCTGCTCCACCTGTAGAACTCAGTCAAATCTCGCACCTTTTGTAAACCCAAATACCAGAAGACGACAGTTTAAGGATATGTCCTTAAAGCAGCGGTGGGGACAGAGCCAGGAAGGAGCAAGGATAAAGGCAGTAGCTGGAATTGGCTGCCTGATGGTACCTGGTCAGAGTGGTGCAGAGGTGCAAAAGCAAACAAGTGATATAGTACAGCTCTGTGCCTTACACTGCTTCACTCCGAGCCACCGATACGTGACTGCCTCCACGGAGAAGGGCGTGCTGTGTGGAAAGCGGGCCCACTGGGGCAACCGGGTTTTAAACCAGAAAAGTGATTTTTTAACCACTTCCATGCAAAGAAAATTTCAAAAATGCCAGTTCTTAAAGTGCCATTTTTTTTTTTGAAAGAGAAGTTTTACACTATGGCCTCGGTTTTTATGCACTAGTTTTTCAAAACTTTACAGTATTTGCTATAAAAGGTTAGTAAGTGGGGAGGTGGTCACCAGGCATATGTTTTTGCCACCCAATTTACAGATATTAGCTCTTTTATTACACAGTAAACTTTTAAGAGAAAGACTGTGATCTTTATTTTACAAAGAAAGGAACTGGGATTTGGATCAGTTTGAAAACTCAACTTCAGGTCACAGAATCAATAAATGGTAAGACTGGGGTCGGGGATTTAGCTCTGTGACGATGCACCTGCCTCCCAAACGCAAGGTCCTGAGTTCGATCCCCTGTATCAAAAAACAAACAAACAAACAAAAAAGGCAAGACTGGAACCTGATCCCAACTTTGTCCCTAACAGACTCCTAAAAATGTAGAAGCAGCAGGTACATGATATAAGTGAAATTTATACAAACCTGTAAGTTACAAATTAGGAGAATTGAACTGTTTGTCAATAAATAGTTCAATATGTAATTTGGATCAGATTGTGTGACATATGTAGATATCAATTTTCTTCATCAGTAAAATGGGGCAACTGGAATATAGGAGAGTTAAAAATTCTTTCCAGTTCTTGAATTCCAGAGATTTTTGTGATATGATTAGAATCAACCGGCAATGAATGTACATCCTAAATTGCGCGATAGTCCAGGTAATGTGTACATTGGTGTTGTATTTAGGTGGGCAGCATTCCAATTCTGCATAGACCTTTGAGGTTTATTTTCCTTTACCTTCATTCATGGTCCTTGTCACCTGTACTTCATCCTTTATGACCAACCCAATGCTTGGGATAAGGCTGTGGGCAACTCCTGCATTAGTCACTAAAGATTCTTCTTTGAAAACTCTTGATTCTGTATTAGAAACTCTGTATAATTTATTAGGTAATAACAGAAAATGCCAGTTTTCAAATTGTGCCCTCCAGCTCTTAAAGTACTTTATTCAATCTCTTTAAAAGTTGAACAAAGTAGGGCTCCTGATTGACAAACTTGGCTCTTTTTCCTAGACAGTGTAATGTGATCTGAATGGCATTTAAAAGGTTTAGGAGACAACCAAAGGATTTCTAAATCACAACTGGAGCATATGTGGGGTCATGCTAGGTGTCTGGAGGAACTGATACTTAGTTTGAACTGAATTTTAAAGGACGAGTAGAAATCAACGAAAACCTGGAAAGGAACGAGGCCAAATGTGATGATGGGGGCATGAACCAGAGTTTCCACTCTGGGAAAATAAAGTTGGTGACAGAGCTAATGAGGGTCTCCAAAGTTCTTGTATTTTACCACAATAGTCTCCCTGGAAATGGTGACTTCTAGACTGGTGCTAGAAGAGTATTTGGCTGGGAAGGCTATTAGGATGTCACCTTCCAGTTTAGGAGGTTATAGTTAGTTGAAAGGTCTTTGCGAGTTGCTTAGCCCTACTTTCTTTAACCCAAGATCTATTCGGTATTCAAAGCCCAAACTGGCTATTGACTCTGCAAAGCCAGAACACACCAATGTCAAAAAATGCCTGTGAGGGGCCAGGGATATAGCTCAGTGGTGCTGCTGCCTGTCTCACAAGCACAAGGTCCTGAGTTCAATCCCTGATACCAAAAAAAAAAAAAAAAAAAAAAATTTAAATTTAAACAAAAAATGCCCTTGAGCTACTGAGAACTTTACAAACAGGCATCATTAAGAATAGAATCTGGGTTCCAGCTTCCCCCGAATCTTACCTCAATCACTCACTCTGCCCAGACTCTTTCTCTTGTTCATTCAGTTATCCTCTACCAATGGCTGGAGGATCGCCCAGTACTAAGACTTCTTTCCTAGATCTTGACTTTTTTTCCTTAGCTCAGAGGATCATTGAGAGACCTGGCTTGCGGATCATATGCCAGCTTTCCTGGGATATGATTTTTTTCTTACCTAAAGTTCTAGGTCAGGTCTGCATCTGTACATACAGGTGGGACAAGTGCCAAAAAGTGATCTAAGATTCCACTGTCAGAATGAGTGCAGTTATCTCACCATCAAGGATTTTTTTTTAGATTAGGTTGAATAAAGGAAAGTTTATATTTAGAGAAAATACATATCAGCAAAAAGAAACACTTTTTACATTTACCGAAAATCCTCTAAGCTGTTTTCTCTAAATATCACAACGCTGTGATAAGAAACAAAGGAAGATGTTCTCTTGTGCACTAACTAAAGAAAGCATGCACTGAATTCATGGGAATCACCACTCTGCTGAAATGAAGGGTGCTATGAGGCATTGTAGCATGCGGCAGTATACTTCAATGGTTCTGTGTCATTCGTGGAGCTATGAACAAGTGGCCTTAACGTTAGAGGGAAGGCTGAGCTCATCCCTCTTTTCAAAGCTATAGGGGAGAAGGACCATGTACAGTGGTAGTGAGAAATGGAGCAGGACACAAGGAAAAACACTTGGCCCTAAAGGAACATTAAGTTTTGTCATGTGGAGAGCCTGCTGTTGCTTGTGGGAAGACAGTTAGATTGACACAGTCTGTGCAGTCATAGGCAATAACTGCTATGTAGTTACAGAATGATTTGGGCTTTTCTTTTGAGTTTTTGAAAAGTATTATGCTGCATTGGGAGCCATTTATGGCTTTTTAAAGCACGCGATGATATTCTGTTGACATAAACATAAAAACTGATGCATTTCTGTTAGGGGGTGCTCGTTCCGACATTTTGCACATACTTTAGCCTTCATTTGGGGGAAATTATCTTGACTATATCTCCACATTTTATTGACCAACCAGTAGCATTTTGGTTTAACCAGGTTTATAAAATGCTCCAAACTACTAGTAATGATAGTTTTAGCACCAGAGGTGAAAATGATGTCCCATGTTATCACAGTCTTGTTATTGAATGCTGCATATTATCCGAATGGATAGAAGTTTCAGCTTGTGGCTGAAAAAGTACTGATTCTTTAGTCCCCTTCTCACTTTCATTTTACTTTCCTCATCTTTCCCCTCCTTTATTTTTCTGCCCCCTGGAGAAAGGGGCAGGTAAGCTTAAAGTCAGATAGATGTAGACGCAAATCATCTGTATGATTATGAGCACATCAGTGAACATTAAAGATCCGCTTCCTCATCTGAACGTGACTAATAACTATCTCAGATTGGAACAAATTAATGAGATCATGTCTGTTACATAAATGCTACTAAATAAGTGATTTACTATTTTTTATCTTCTTTTTTTGTTTCATCTTCTTTCCCTTTCTCTTTTGAAATGAAGTTTTTAAAAAACACACTAAACTCTACTAATATGTACAACTAGTACATATTAATGAAATGAAATACAACATAAAAGTCATTGACAAGGAATTCCATTTATTTTCTTCCTTCCAACACAAAAATATCAGCATAGTGAAAACTAACATTTATTGAGGCCCTGTTCCAAGTACTTTGGTTGATAACTGATTGACTCCAAACAGCAGCTCTGGGGGGAAGGTGTCTCCACTTTACTCAGGAGGAAACTGAGGCATGGAGAATATAAATGACTTGGCCTAGGTCAGAAGATTAGTGCTCAGGGAGCTAGGATGTGGACTGAGGCAGCTAATGTCCCAGACTAAGCACTGTTTAGGATCAGGAAAGAGCCAATTAGTTCTAGTTTTTGCTTCTGTCAGTTGACCCATCTTGGGCAGATAAGAGCACCAGTGTATCAAATGAGAACTGTCACTTCTGCTTGAATGATTCCAGGGACTCAGTGATTGCATTCTGCTGTCTTGACCATTTCATCACTTAGCTCAGGCACTTTCTAGTTAATGAATTCTAATTTAGTAGATTTCATAGGAACATAATGAGCCTAAATATGGGGGTTGTCCATAAATATGCAGGCCACTTGCTATGGTCATTGCTACATAGCAACAGAAAGCAATTTCTCTTGTATTGTTAGTGGTAAATGATGAAAGCAGCACTTTTCCTACAAATATTAGCTGAAATTTGGGTTCATATTGGAAAGCACAGTCTATTTTTAAGCTTTTGAAATTACTGGGTGTTAAATTTGCTTTGCCCCAAACTCAACTTTTCTTTACAACAATTGGAGAAAACTGTCAACTCTCCCCCCTCAACTCCCCCTCCAATTTCAAATGATGATTGGACTTTATAATTTTATATGTCCTTTAGGTAAAAACCGAAGTGACTAATAAAGATCAACAATCCTATTGTTACAGTCATGGCAAATTGCCTGCAGAATTAGAAAGGATGCCTCATTGTCCTTGTTCTATTTTATTGAGTTCCATGAATGATGAATTCAAAGCACGAAACAGTTAAGGAATTTCTCCCAATAAATTATAGAGTGAAAAATGTTGGCTCTAGGTGACTGATTTCTAGATTTTAAATCCTGGGTGGCTGTTTTAACATTGCTTATTTTAGAAAAAAATCCCTCTTCATCTCAGGAGCATGCCAGTTATTCTAAGCAGAGTTTGGTTTAATAGATTTGTCTTGAGGTCCTTTATTCAAGCAATTCCCCCACGTAAACTTCCTTATGACACCAGGTACATAGCATGTGCTTCTTGTGGTCCTCTTGCTTGGCTGTCTCTGGTGGGTGTGGGAATGAACAATGAGCACTTTGTAAGCAGGAATGCTGCTGGTTGTGCCTTGGTCCTTTTTCCAACACTTAAATGTGCACATGGGGCTGTATCACTGTGTGGCAGTCTCCAAGTGTACAGCACAGTATAGTAGGACCATTATAAGGCTTTTATAGGAGCTATAGTAGGACAATTACAAGGCTTGTTCCAGAAAGTTTCTTCATAGAACAACAATATTCAGTAAAGTCTGAGAGAAAACTGTTAACCTATAGTATGGTTGTTAGATTATTCCCCAGTTAACATGTTATGAAGAAGTTTCACTGTATGCATTTAAGTCATAGCTATTATTCATCCGAAGTTATGAAATGTGTTTATTGTATGTCTTGACGTTTTATTTCAAAGGAGTGAGTTATTCATTTAATTGTACCTACATTGTTAACATTTCAAAGATTGTTGATTTAAAAGAATTTAAATCCCTTAGGGTCCTTGTAGATTTATTTCATAGTAATATAATTCAAGAATTTTCCTGCCTGACTTTTCATGTTTTAAATTGAAGAAACAATATCCTCTCATAACTTAAAAGAATCTAACAGTATGAATGGGACTCTGATGAAAGTAAGTCTCCCATCTACTCCATACCACCTGCAAAAAGGGATCAATGATTAGTTTCCTGTTTATTCTCCTATGAACTTTCTCTATCTATCTAGCTAGCTAGCTTTCAGTCTGACTCAAATATGAGTGTTTTATATGTCTTGTTCTGCACAAGTGTAATATTTTTAAACCTGCCTCTATGTGTCAAGTTCTTTAAACACTGCCACACCCATGCCCTGGGTGACATGGTAAGAGCCAGCTTCATATAGCACCTGTTGCAGGTAGTTACTCTGAACACTTCTCTGATAACCCCCATCTTGCTCTTTTGTCCTTGTCTCTCTGACCTGTAGAGACTCTGGCCCTATGCTCCCTTTTTACATTACTTCTTGATAAAGTGTAGTATATATCAAAAGTGCACATCATCAGTGTTTAACTTGATAACTGTTCACACAGGAAACGTGCCTGTGTAACCAGCACCTGACCTTGCCGGGCTTGCATTGTACACAGCGACTGTTGTTGGGGCTGAGTAGCCCCTTTGTCCTGGTCTTTGTCCCGCCAGGTCCCCACTGAGGCCACACTGTGTGTGCTTGCAAATTGCTCTGTTGTCTCTTTAACTTGACTTACCCGAATCCTGATGTCTGGTCTCTCCTCAGCCTGCTTTAGGAGCCCTAGGACCCATGTACTGTGATATCCCCTTGGAGAGCTAGCAGCCTTGGCAAGCTGCCAGCAAGTGATCTAGTGGTAACAGGATCTGGATTAGATTACTTTTGCTTCTGTTCTCCATTCCTCTGGTAGAAAAGCTGTGTGTTAATGTTCATAAAAGTAAGAACAAAAAAGGATCTAGTTATAGGTAATAACTGAAAAGTCATGTGGGATATACACAGAGTATCTACAATCAGTTCACTGGAACTTCCTGCCATTCATTTCTATTTGTGGTTGGTGGCACTAGCCAAGTCTCCTTCATGAATCAAGCTTTCGATTTGGCTGGAGGACATTTCTTTTCCTCTTCAGCAGCACCATATGTACGGAAATAATAGCTTCATGGCATCCTGTTAGGACCGAAGATTTGACTTAGTAACAAGTTTCATTGAAGTGAAGCAGTAGCTATTATTATTACTATTTTAGTTTATCAAACTCACAAGCTGAGGCCTAGCCTATCTTGTTGAGATTTTGTTTCTCTGCAAACATAGTGCAAAATAACCCCTTCCCTTCCTGGGAATGTTTAAAGATCTTCTAGAGGGTGTGCATTTCAGAGCCATGAATAATATAAGTAATGATCCTGAGTTGTATGCTCCCAAGAATATGGCAGAAACGAGTCTGGAGATAGGCTTCTTCTCTTGCAGCATTTTCATGAATGCCTGGTTTGGCACATTGGATGTATTAGAATAGTTCATTTTCTTCTAGGTTTAATGACTGAAAGGTCTACTTAAGGATGTGTAACTGGCTGGAGAGAGGAGATTAATTAAATGGAGCTTTCTCTATTTTTGCTGCCAGACCCCCGAAACTCATGAAGGAAGCTCAAAGTGCATTTTAGACAGTAGGATTCTTAGGACAGTATAGGATTCCTCTCAGTCTCTTTTCCTTCTGAGAGTGATTGTACAACTTTTGGAGAGAGGGAGGGCAGTGGGCACTGGTAAGTTATTATTCTCACAGGTGACAGATGTGACTCTAAGAAACAAGAATCAGTAGATATGAATTTATTCATATTCTCCCCAAGAACTGTGTTAAGTGAGAAATTCCTGCTCTTCAAGGCCTTGGGAGAGACAGAACTTTCTAGACATTAACAGCAAAACTTAAATTACTGGGATATCTGTGAAAAATGTGTTTGTGGACATTTGGGGCCCTGGCATTCCCAACATGAAGGAGTCTCTTGCTGGACCAATAGATGGCTTTTTAGTTTCTTGGTTGCCAGCCAGCCTCATAATCCTCTGCAAGCTGCACACACCACAGCGATTATGGTTTGGACCTGCCAGCATAGTGGGAAGTTGCTGCCAAGTGGAATCATGGTTTTTTTCATGTCATCCCTGCACCATTGAGCAGCTCACTTATACACAGCCCACATGCTGCTGCTTCCTTTCTGCTAGAAGCAGGTTGAGTGAGAAAGCATTCAGGCAGTCAGACTGGGTCTTATGTTGCAGATGGATTTTGTGGAGTTGGCATGGAAGGCTTGAAATAGCCAGAATACTAAAATATTATAGAAAATTGCAAGTCTCTGCTCTTCCTCAATCTTGTTAGATTTTAAAGTACGTTGAAAAGTCTACCACTTTCTCTTTAGCAAGAAAACTGGACTTTTAAACCAGTGGATTAAAAAATGTTATATATCAAAGAACTAGAAACATAATAAACTAAACTCGAAAATGAGAATGAAAGAAATAGTAAAAGCTCAAGCAGAAACAAAGAAAATGGAGACTAAAGTGCAATACAAAAGCTCAATTTAAAAAAGAGCTGTTTCTACAGAAAGATACACAACATAGACAAATTGTTAGCCAGACTAAGAAAAAGAGAGATAAGACGATAGTGAAATCAGAGATTAAAAGGGGACATTATAGCTCACACCACATAAATACAAATTTGGTAATCTAGAAGAACTGGACAAATTCCTAGACATATATACCTCACCAAGACTGAGTCATAAAGAAGTAGGAAACCTGAAGAGATCAGTATCAAGTAGTAAGATAGACTCAGTAAAAAAAATGCTATCATAAAAGTCTAGCACCAAATGGCTTTACCACTGAATTCTACTAAACAATTAAAGAGGAACTAATATAGTTATCCTTAAATTATATTAAAAAATAGAAGAGGAAGAAATTTTCCCAAACATCTTATGAGGCCAGCATTACCCTGATATTAAAACCAGATAAGGACACAACTAAAAAAGAAAGAAAGAAAGAAAGAGAGAAAGAGAAAGAAAGAAAGAAAGAAAGAAAAAGAAAGAAAATGTAAGTCAGTGTCCTTGACAAATGTAGGTGAAAAAATCATCAACAAATTACTAGAGGGGGCCAGGGATTTAGCCCAGTGGTTTCACTGCCTGCTGCGCAAGCTCAAGGACCCAAATTTGATCCCCGGTACCAAAAAACCCCCAAAAAACAACTATTTAGGGCCAAGATTTAGCTCAGTAGTTCTGCCACCGCCTCGCAAGTGCAAAGTCCCGAGTTCGATCCCCGGTACCAAAAAAACCCCAACAACAACAATAACAACAAATTACTAGAAAACTCAATACAGTAGCATAATAAAAAAATTATTCACTGTGATCAAGTGTGAGTCACTCCAGGGATATAAGACTGGTTCAGTAGGTTCAAATCAAGTATGTAATGCACCACATCAACAAAGTGCAGAACAAAAACCATATGGTCATCTCAAAAGATAGAGAAAATGTATTTGAAAATATTCAACATCTTTCAAGACAAAAACACTGAACAAATTAGGTATAGAAGGAAGATACCTAAACGTAATAAAGGCTACTTATAAAAAGACAACACCTGACGTCATACTGAATGGGGAAAAGCTGAAAGCTTCCTCTCATAAGATCTGGAACAAGGCAAAAATGCCAACTTTCACTATTTTTATTCAACATGGTTCTAGAAGTCCTCACCAGAGCATTCAGGTAAGAGAAAAACAAAGAGGATACAAATTGAAAAAGAAGTCAAGTTGTCCCTGTTTGTGACATGATCTTTTATGTAGAAAACTCCAAGCCACCAAAAAGCTAGTAGAACTAATAAATGAATTCCTCAAAGTTGCAGATCAAAAATCAACATAGAAAAATCAATGCCATTGCTATATACCAATAGCAAATGATCTGAAATTAATTAGTAAATTAGTAATTAGAAATTAGTAGAGCAATCCCACTTATAGTAGCTACAAAAAACCCACTAAATACTGAAGAAGAAATTTAACCAAGGAGGTGAATGATCAGTTCAGTGAAAATTATAAGACATTAGCTGAAGAGAACACAAGAAAGTAGAATGACAGCCTATGTTCATGAGTAGTAAGAGTCAAGATTGTTAAATGTTTGCACTACCCCAAAGAAGTACAGATCTAGTGCCATCCCTATGAAAATGCTAAAACATTCTCCACAGAACAAGAAAAAGCAATTCTAAAATTAAATGGGACCATAAAAATCTTCAAATAGGCAGATTGTCTTGAGCAAAAAGAATAAAGCAGGAGCTATTATACTACTTAACTTCAAAACATATCAGAAAGCTGTAGTTTTGATGAAAACAGCATGGTATTGGCATGCAAAACTGTTGTATAGATGAATGGGATGAAATAGCCTAGAAAATATACCCACATATCTACAGTCAAATGATTTTTGGCAAAGAACACACATTTGGAAAAGGAAAGTCTTTTCAATAAACGGTGCATGCAGAAGCATGAAACTAAACCTCTTTGTCTCACCAGTATAAAAATCAACTCAAAACGGATTAAAGAATTAAATGTAAGACCTGAAATTATGAAGCTACTAGAGGAAAACGTAAGAGGAATGCTTCAGGACACTGGAATAGGCAAGAATTCTTTGGAAAAGACCCAAAAAACACAGGAAATAAAAACAAAATGGGATTACATCAAACTAAAAAAGCTTTTGCAGAAGAAAAATTAATTAATTTCAGAGGACACAATTAATAGAGTGAAGAAACAATCTATAGAATGAGAGAAAATATTTTTAGCTATACATCTGGCAAGGACTTGATACCCAGAATGTACAAGAAACTCCAAAAGTAAGTGGCAGAAATAAAAATACTCTGATGTAAAAATGGGTAATAGCTCTAAATAAACACTTCTCAAAAGAAAACATACAAATGGCCAATGGATTCATGAAAAAAAAGTTCAATATCAGTAATCATCAGGGAAATGCAAATCAAAACCACGATGAGATCAGAGGAGATGAGATATTATCTTACCCCAGTAGGGATAGCTATTACCAAAAAAACCAAAGATAACAAATGCTGGTGAGGATGTAGAGCAAGGAAACCTTAGCATACTGTTGTTGGGAATGAAATTAGTATATCCACTCTAGAAAACTGTATGAGCATCCTCAAACAAATAAAAATAGAATTACCATATAATTCAGCAGTCCTACAGCTGGGTATGTATTTAAAGGAAATGAAATCAGTATGTCTGAGAGACATCTGCACTCCCATATTCATTGCAGTGCTTTTCACAATAGCCAAGAAATGGAAACAACATACCTGTCCACTAACTGATAAATGGATAGTGAAAATGTGGTACATATACACACAGTGGAATACAATTTGGCCAGGAAAAAGAATAGAATCCTGTCATTTGTGACAACGTAGATGGCACTGGAAATCATTATGTTAAGTGAAATAAGTCAAGCATAGAAAGACAAGTACTGCATAATCTCATTCATTAGCAGAATCTAGGATAAAGGAGCTGTGTGTATCCAGGCTTCTGAGTGCATCTGGCCAGGCTCTGGCCAGCTCAAGATCCCTTCTTGCAGTATATGTTTTGGTGTGTTGCCCAGCTTTGCTTTTAGGGTTTCTATTTCATACTGATGCAGGGCTTCTAATCATCTCTGAGTATTGAATTTCTTGTGTTACTTTAATGTGTTTGGAGTTTAGCTTCTTTTGTTTCTTGGTTTGCACAAACAGTGCTGCCTTTGTCCTGTGGTCTTGACACAGCTTCAAAGCTTTGACTGGGCATCAAAGACACACTGGATCTTCGTTTCGTAGGCATCAGATTGCAGCAATGCCAGCAGGTAACTGAAGGTTACAGCCCCACTTCTGGGTCAGTTTTCTGTCTCTCAAAGAAGATTAGATTAGATTCTGCCAAGTCCTCTCTGATAATGCTTCTGAATCTTAACAGCTTTTTGTAAGGCCTGTGCAAATACAAGTGAGCCAAAAGGGGACTGTTGGTGCTTGTCTGAAGAGGAAAGGACAGTAATGCATTAATATTTTCTGAACTCCCCTTGCCCCACGAGAGGCAAATTAGTAAGAGTTCCTCTGGGAAGCATGGAAGTTTTGAGTCCTTTGGCCTGACTTTGCTACTGATGTTGCCAGGTTGATAACAGGTCAATCAGGTCAGTTTAGTCCAATCATAAAGCATAACTTGATCTTGTTTCTATGCGGCCCAATAGTTTTATATTTAGTCAGAGAAGCCCAGTTTTCTTCTCAGCTCAGAAATAAAGCTGAGAGATACTCAACAAAGTCTGTACAGGGCTTCTAGGTACCAGTTATATCTGATTTCTTAACCATTTGCACTTTTACATTGTCTCTGCCACGCACCAGAATATTATCAGTTTTTCCTAAATTCTTTGCCCTACTTTGGTCATCTCATCTGTCCAGTGAGTTTTGGATTGAGGGATCTTAAAAAACTTTTATAGCCATAATCATGGTATATATTTGCAGTTCCACTACTTATACCATGGAAAGAGAAATCACTTTATCTATTGCCACATTATTTAAGATGGCACTTTGAGCTTTTCTTTCTTTATTTGTACTTAGCTTTGACTTTTTCAGTAGTTTTGGCTTATCCATGTCCCCAAACCTTGGTGATTAGACCATTGATTTATATCTGCATAAAATTTTTTAAAGTTTTCTTGCCCTCTAACATGAATGAAAATGCCATCTCTTCCTGAACAATAGCAACAAAAGAAAAAGCTGTGATGAGATATAGAAAAATCCAGAGAATTATGACAGATCTGAAAACAGAAAACCACTGCTGTCAACATTGAGATAGAATATTTATAGCCATGGGTATATGTATTGCAGATGCGTGGTTATATTTGACTTTTTATGCATACTAAATAGGTAAATCAAACTCTTTCCTAGAAGTCCCCCCTTTCTTTGGAAAAGGCAAAAATAGGAGTGTGACATTTGCCATTGTGATGGGAAACTATACATAATATATATGTTATATATTATATATGTGTTATATATTATATATGTTATGATATGTACAAAAGTCACTGGCCAGCCAAGCCTGTAGGCTGCTGCATTTTGCTCAGTCTACTGCAGGAGGGTAGCTTGTGCATGTTGGGGATTAGGAGAACCTGGCAGTTGGAAGTCAAGTCTCACCAGGACAGTGGGTTATTAAACTGAAGTGGTAGCTACTCTGTAGGGAAAGGTTTTACTTCACGGTGGTGTCATTATATCGTAGAGATGCTAAAAAATTGGTCTGAAGTAGATGGCTTCCAAGGCCAGAAGCATAAGCGCCGTGAAAGTATCTTGTAACATGAAGCTGGGAAGAGCCATCTACTTCCTTGCTGATGTTTGAGTGTAGGACCAGAAGGAAAGCTGGAGGAAGTGGAGATTTGGGAGACCCAATATCTCTTACTTCCTGATTTTTGAATTTATATATTATAGAAAAATAAGATCAAGAAGGCAAAAATTTCCTTTGTCAAAAACTGTTGGTGAGTCTTTGATTTAACGTTCTGTGAGTTTAGTCTCCAAAATCAAACTCTTCCTTTTCTGAGCTGTAACCAATTAAAAAGCAAATCCTTCTGCTGAGTGAGAATTTTCTTGAGAAAGCATTGTGTTGTGGCTGCTCCCTCAGCCCTCCTGGTCTTGGCTGCTCTGTTGATATTCCAGCTGTATGCTGGCTGCCTTGGGTCCCTAAACTCCAGTGCCAGCTGTTTTGATTTCTGAAAGATTTTTCTGGGAGGCTTTGGTAACACTGGGGCTCAGGCATGGCAACATAAAATACCCTAGTGGGTGTTTACTCTGATATCATACTAAATGAGTTTTAATGGATTAAGAGTAGAACTGTTTCTCTCCAAAGTAAAATGAGTTTTGAAGGCCTTGCCTACCTCATCCATCCTGAGATTTAGTGTGGTTTCCTCTGATCTGTGTATCAATTGTCAAGTTTTCCATAATACATTGCCTTGGCACTCTGTAGCTTTGAGCTACAGAGCAGATAGTTTTCCTGACAGGAATGCTTCATTGTTTTGATGTCAAAGGATCAGAGGGTGAATAAACCATAATTTCTCTTTAGTGAATTTTTGAGTTCTCATATTAAATAAATCTCACTCCTACTTTTACTAACATCATAGATTTAGCTTCATTTTTTTCTTTTTCAGTGCTTTCTTTTATATGTTTGCAAAGAGGCATTTTTCTAGATTGGCTTTGGTTAATTTATGGATTGATACATTTATTTGTCCAAATGATTAGTTTTAGTGGTGGTAGTTGAAATTCACCTGTTTCATCTCAAATAATTGGGAGGAACTGCCTCTCCTTTCACTTTGTAAAAAAGAAAAATGATTATGGCTTTTTAAGAATCCAGACAGATAATTTTTGTTTTTGGCAACTTAAAAAAATTTGCCTTCTTTGGCCTTTAATCTTTGGGAAGATAAAGGGTACACAGGGCTACAGTCTGTAGTTAGCTTCACTCTGGGTGGTAAAATAACACAGTATCGTTTCCAGATCCCTGAAGAATCTATTGCTAACAAGTGAGATCATTTTTGGTAGAAGAATGGCAATATGTCATTGTCTTAAAAGAGAAATGGGCTGCAGATTCTGTCTGGGGACCTGCTTCCAAATACTTCTTCAGACTCCTCTCAGCTTAGTCTGAAGTTGGCATTAATCCTGCTTTGATATTTCAAAGAGTTTGAGTGCTGCACATGTCCAACTAAGTAGACAGTAAGACAAAACCAGTAAAATATGTAAATAAAAAGTGCAAGAGACAACAGTAATCATTTTATGATTGTTTTCATGTATTCTGTTACTCTAAAGAAATTAATATTTTCCAAGGTCTTTAGAAAAAAAGCTTTAAAAGTTCTTTATATCTTTTTGCACATTGAATAATATTTTAATTGAATATTATATAAAAATATGAGCTTGCCTGTATTTTTTTTTTTTTTTTTTGGTACCGGTGATCTAATTTGGGACCTTGCCCTAGCGAGGCAGGCACTGGAACCACTGAGCTAAATCCCCGGCCCTTGCTGTATTTTTTTTGCCATACCTCAAAGGTCTGCTGTTTAAAAATAGTGAACTGTAATCTACAGTGTGGGAACTTTCAGGCAGTCCCAGGGAAAGGCCCTCATGGGAAGAATCAAGGTCTGCAGCCAACAGCCAGCATCAACGTGCTGAGGTCATGTGAATGAGGTCCCCAGGAGCCGGGTGTTCCAGTCCAATCAAGCTTTAATATGACTGCAGCTCCCGATGCTTTTTGAAAAGGTCCCATTGGTGCCAATGCCTGATGACAGGAAGGAGCTGCTTTGTCGAGATGGTGAGGAAGGGAGAAGTGGAGGAATCATGGAAAGGGTTTACTTAATGGAAGCAAACAGAGAAGGTTGATATGGCTAAGGCTATTTTAGACTTCTATCACAATTGCCTTCTTAATGACACTGCATTCTTTGAGCTTCTACTTGAGTGAGATGTGATCAATTTTTTATATCATCAATAGTAAATTTTTATTTTAATTCTTACCGATCTATTTACCTCTGCAATTTAACAACCACTGGTTGGAGGAAATAAACATTATCTGTGTTGTTAAACTTTGTGCATTAGGTCAGTAAATTCTGTACTTGAATATCCTCTATATCCTGATTTTACAGTAGGATGTCCTAAAATACTTTTTAAAAATTGCTCTACTGTCATCGGTGGCAGTGTCATTACTAACAGGATTTCTGGGGTAGTACTCATAAAAAATCAGAGTGCTTTACTTGAAAATAACAAAATTAAATATACCATCTCAACAACAAAGGTGATATCTACATAACTACCCAGTGAGTCTGAGAACTAATAGAGTGTTGAGCAATGTCAGATCAGCATTTATCTCTTCTCTTATTTAAACCTAGATTAAGAGTGTTGAAAGGACCTGCTCATCTTACCCATTCATCTCTGAGTTTTTGATGAAGCACTTACTGTTTTCCTGCACTTCCATTGTTTTTTTCAGACTTTGAGCAAAAATTTGAAAAAATACAGCTCAGTGTTTTGGATCCTGCTTTGCATCTTCCCACAGAAATCATTTGAACACAACCCTCCTTTGATGTTCCTGTTCTTTGACTGATATCCCAGCATCTCTCATCTTGATTTAGAAGATTTTGCAGATTGGCTCTGGGCTGCAGAACAATTTGTTGTGGGTTTACATCACTTTGCGCTTACATTTGAGTCTCAGCTAGAGGACACTATACCCTTTAAAATCTCCTTTATCGATTACAACGGTTTGAGACTTTGATTTCTTTGTCTCCTAAAATAGGAATGAAGTCACTAAACATGAAAGAATGTGAATTTAAAACAACTAGCTTTAATCGTGTTTATTTTATATCAAATTCCCCAGTTCATTGATTAATATAACAGAGGACTTTGTCCAGCCCAAGTATGGGCAAAGGGTCCTGATTACTGATTTTAAAAGAAACACCCTGTAAATCAATATTGGAGTTATGTTTCCTGCATAAACCCATTAGCCCTGTCCTGGGGAAAAGTCTCAGTGAGCAATTATTTCAGACCAGTGAGGTCATAGCTGTCTGCTTGGCAAAGCTCAGCACTAGCTTCTTCAGGAAAAATAAGAGAGCTGCCAGGACTTTTTCTATGTCATACCTGAGCCCTCACAAATGCTACTTTAGACCCTATAAGACTGAAAGTGTTATTTCCTTTCATCTCCTATAGTGTGATCAAGATACTGAGAAGCAAAAAAAATCGGAGCAGAGAGCAATAATTCATTTATTTTGGAAGGAAGAGGCACATTTACAGGAACTTTGAGAAGGACCTCAGCTTTTCAAATGCAAAAGTTCAAATTCAAGATGTTTCAAGGTCTAATCTACTAAGATCATAATTACAAGTACAGTCTGGTTTGCTTTAACCAGATGTATGGTTCTATAATGAATTCTATTTGTTTTTTTCAAAAGGCTTCCTCTATTCCCGTACATTTGGCATTCTTACTGCTTGCTAATGGCAGAAAATATTTCTAGCTTCACGATTTATTCTGATCCCTGCTGTCTAGAGAATCATCCAGCATATTAATTGATGACTTTGAGAGATTACATATTCATTTTTAAGGGGCTATGGGTCAAATTTGGCTCTTAAATATCTCATATCTTTTCATTTAGATATTTCATGCAGCATTACTGTTTGTTCTTATTAAATATTTAGATTTTCCAGGTAAAGAGTGTGCATAGCCTCAAAAAGGTTTATACTGTTCCTTCATTTTATTAGCAATGAAAAATTTTCCTATGAATGAAATTATTGTTAGGATTTGTTCCATCTTGTTTGTTTTTCTTCTGTAGATGTTTTGCAACCTTGATTTCTAGGAGTGGAGTTATTTATGTCCTTCCTAGGAAAGGAAATATAACACTCTAGTTATGATAATTAATATTAGAAAAGAAGTTTCCTTCTCCCTCCTATGATATGAGAGTGTAACAGGTCACCCCCTCCCCAGCTCAAAAGTACTGAGAAAGGAATAGGGGGGTGCCATCCATAGGAGTTTAATCTCTTGAGTATAATTTTTAAAAGGAGTTTTATTTGCAAATATATATGGAAATTTAGGCTAATGTTATTCTTAAAGGATCAGCTTTAGTTAATATATATGACAACTGTGTCTGCTTAGTGTCTTCATTGTTAGTATCTGAATTATTCTAACCAGTTTGTTGTATAACACCCTGCATTTTATAATACCTTTCAATTAATAGTGACAGCTAATATATACTGAACATTTACTATGTACCAAAGGTTATGACAACAGTTTCCATGAATAAACTCATTCAGAGCTCACAGCACCTCCAAAAAAACACATAGTATTAGTAGCAACTTCATCTGACAAAGGGAGAACTGGAATTCAAACAAATTAAGATATTTCCAGAACCACATGCTTAGGGCAGAGTAGTAGCCTGACCCAGAGCCAAATGTAGGTTAACTGTGATCTAATGATGCTGGAATTTTACTGATCACCACCCTTCCCCTACTCCTGGGGGCCAATCACAGTGTTTTCACATTGGTTTTGATAAAACAGCAAAAGGAAATAATCAGAAATTGGCTGAGCTCACTCTAGCCAACCTCCTCTCCACCACACTTCTTGGTAAGGTGTGACACTCTTGATCTTGCTAAGAGAAAAGTGTTTTGGATATACATGTAGGTTGGGGTTTGTAGGATAATGGGGTTCATAGTTCCTTGTGGATTGTTAGAGTCCACTTCATCTGAAGTACAAAAAGGCTTACTTATGTAGCCGGTGTCAGAAGTAAGTGAGGTATAGAAGAGAAGCAACCATTTAACCTTTTTTTCTGGAAAATACCCTCAATCATCAAACATGAAAAATTTAAATGACTCATATAGTTCTCATCAATGTCTGCTCAAAAGAAAACTTCTTTTAGAAACATACTTGATAATGTACTGAATATAACTGAATATCAGACACATTTATTTTCTGTGGGAATCACATGAAATTGGTGATATCTGAACTGCTGTGTTGAAAGAAAATGAGCCCATGAGAGTACCATGAACAGTATGTGCAAGTCCCTCCCTGCATGTCTTCTATATTTTAACCCCTTGGGGTTAAAATCTAAGGCACTGTGGCCCAACAGCCTGGCGGTTCCATTGAAACAGCACGTAAAACTGTCATCACCACAGTGAAGTGGCTTGAAATTTTTCTAAACTGTTACTGATAAAAAAAAAAAAATTTCAGTCAACTTTTGGAAAAAACTAACATGTGTTTGCATTCTCTCCATACAAAAAGATATTTGTTTATGAAGTTGAGAGCATATAAACAAAAAATATAAGAAAGTAAATTTATGGAAGGCAGTTAATTCATGAAATATTTTTATAGGTTGTGAATGTTTGTGGCATTTTTCAGCTTTTCAAGATTTGTTATACTTTATTTTCTTATTTGAAATGAATACTCACTTTATATTTTAAAAATAACATCAAAATAATCACTTTTTATGTTTAATCTTGCATATGGAACTTTGTGTTCCTTTCCTTAAAATGGGTATCCCCCAGGTAATATAAGCTTCAAACCCCACAAAAACTGATTTCTGAGTTAATGAAATTTTGCCTTAACACTACAATCTCTCTACTGAAAAAAACATAGCATCCCCAAATTTGTTGTTATAAATAGAATTTTAACACCCACACACTTTTGCACAATAAAATGTTTTGCAAGTGTTCCATACAGCTGCTGTTACTGTACAGAATTGGATGATTCATAGCAGAAGTCCCTCTCCACACTGGCATTATGATTCCCTCCTGGATCTTTGGTGTAATTGAGTGAATGACAACAGTTTTAGTGACTGATAATTTGAAATCAAAGTGGAAAATTGTAAATCATTTTGACTCTGAGAGAAATTTAATAATTAAGGGTCATTTAGTGAATAAAAAAACCTATTTTGTCACATTTCATTCGCTGTGTTTGGCCTCAGAAACCACTATAAATAAGCGCCTATGGACAATCTGAAGCTTGGAGTAAGAATTCATTTTTGTAGCATTACCTTTGACATTTTAACTAGCATATTCACTAAAGTTAATAGTGACTGTCATTAAATTATAATGAGTCAGAATTTCTAATATATTTCAATATCACACACATCTATGGCATCCATGGTTGGGACTTAAAATTTTTTCATAGTTTTACATCTATAGCTTCTTACTTTATCTCTCGAGGCCTCTACACTGTTCAGGGGATATCTGTGAACTCTTTGGCTTCTCACCTACTGCTAATGCATTCCTTCTTCTTCACATCAGCCCCATTGTTCCTCCTGCAGCTTTTTTCTTGACTTCCAAAAGAATGACTTCATAGCAGAAGGCTACAAACTTGCTGTGAGGATCTCAGAACTAAGGATGTTCCATCCATACCTATGCAGGGAAGTGAGCAAAATAGCCTCTATCTTACCAGGAAAGATGTTCAAAGACATGGAGGCACTCATTTACTTATTCCTTCATTAAAGATAAAAAAAACTTTTGTGCCGCAGAACTCTCCAAAGTGCGTATATTGCTGCCTCCCCGTGCTTTGGAAGGTCAGCATCACAGAAAGCAAAGTGGTTCAGGACAAGCCACTGCTCTGAGAACCTGGAGGGTTGCCAAGGTTGCCAAGGTTGGTTAAAGCTCTGCTGTAATGGCTACACAGAAAGTGTAAATGTCTATGGACCTGACATTTACATAGAATTTCCCCCATAACAGATTCTGTCAGTTTTTCCTACTTAATCCTCTAGAATGTTTTCACTTTTTGCTATCCTCCCTCATGCCTCGTGCTGCTACCTTCCATGGGGTTACAACCCTCTCTGGTCTCTGGGTCTTTGTAAGTGTTCTTTGTTAGATCCCAGTCAGCTCTCTCCACCATAACAGATCCTGTCTTCTTCTGGTAGCTTCATCCTGGCACTGAAATTTGGGCTGAGATTTCTTTTGTGTACTCCTATGCATCTCCCATAGCATTCTTTTAAGTGTTTTTAATTACTCACCTACTTTCTGTCTCTGGCCCCAGGACCAGGTTCTTGAGACAGGCCCTATTGTAACCCCAGGTTGGAACACTGAGGCACTGGTAGGAATGTGTTCAGTTAATATTTGGGAAAGGGTAAATAAGTTATTTTAATGGATTTTCACATCAATCCCACTTTATTTACATTTTATGATAAAACTAAAGTCCCCTAAACAACCAATAGTTTCCTCCCTCTTCCTCAATGACTACTCTGGTTGCAAAGTTAAGATTAAAACTAAGGTCTTGTGTTATTTTTCCAAAAGCAGCAAATTGGGGATTCTCTTCTGTGGAATGCTTTCCCTCATGAATTTAATGTTTATTAGAATTCCACACCCATACTAAAAATACATAGTTTGTAAATCATGATACTAGACTCAGTAAAAACAAAGTATGATTTATTGTTTGAAGGAGTCATCCATATTCATTATGAAAATGAGATTCAGTCTTTTTTCTCTCAATAACAAAGAATTTATTCGGAAATATGATCCATCATCACATTTTCATTTGGTTTAGAAGAAAACATTTTTCTCCTGCAACATCCTAGATGCTGTAGGATTCCATGCACTTGTTGAATTTAGATTTAGTGACTATCAAAATCTCTGATCAAATAGTTTTTGTGTGTGTGTTTGTATTTATTATGTAACATTTTATAGTGTTTTTAAATACTAGTAAAGACTTTTTCACATAAATACTTGTAGGGACAGTAGATTTAAAAAATAATTTGCCACCACCATTTTAAAAAAGGAGGCAGCAGAAACAGTAGGACCGTGAACACATGGTAGGGTAGACGCAAGAGCTATCTTGGGGACCCTTACTCTCTTTCCTTGTTACCCTTTTTCTTTCTTCTCCTTGGGGAAGAGGAGTCTTAGAAAAAAGGATCAAAAATTATTCCTTTTCATCTCTTTTCCTTCCTCCTCCTTTGATATACTTTCCATGGAGATCACAGAATTATAAATTACAATACAGTATTCTAAAGTAAAGTCCAATGTAAATACAGAAAATGTATAAGGTTTGCATTTGCCTTACAAATGACACTGATCAGGTTACACTTATGATTGGTTTATGTAAGAGTTGGAGAACATCCCTAGTACCAAAAAAAAAAAAAAAAAGAGTTGGAGAACATATAACCAGTAGACCAGACAGCTACTGATTTGTACCTCACATACAGGTTTTACATGTAAGATTTTCATACTCTAAAGTTGAAACAAAACAGACAAGTGGGAGAACTTCAGATTGATCAGAAGCATATAATTACGTTGAGAGCAAAGCGGGAGTGGAAGGTTGCCATCTCTTGCATTGCTGAAAGGGAGCGCCTTGACTATGTGTTAAAATGGTGAGGAGCATGACAGCTGATTAGAACAAGGAAGTCAGTTTTTGAAATACTGGCTGGCACCTTAAGAAGTGGTACTAGATATGGAGGCTGTTTGGGTTTCTTGGGTAGCAGATGGCAGCAGACAAAGCAGGAAAAGATTTTCCGCAAACAGCTTTGCAGCTAACTGGTGATTGGTGACTTGGAAGTGAACTGGAAAGAGACAAAAGAAGGGACTCCAGTAGAGTTCTCTCTCTCTCTCTCTCTCTCTCTCTCCCCTTTTTTTCTCAGTCGAGTCATTAGAGAACTATGTTGGAGGACATGCTGAAATGGAATCTGGTCCAAATTCCAACACTCATTATACAGGCTCCCAAAACAAGCCCCGTGCACAGGTATAGCTAGCATTAACTGGGAGTTGTTAACAGTGTGCTGCATTTGACCTAGGTAGAGCCATGCTCTAAGGAGACTGTGGATTTCATTCTTCTAACATACTTTTGAATCATTTCTCGAAGAAGAAGAAAAAGTCCTGGATCTCCTTTGGCTTCATTAGTAGATTTCTGTCAAGTAAGGCCTTTTCCCAGCTCTGGTCCCTGTTGAGCCACAGCATGGTGCCACTGAGAATTAAAAACAGACCTTTGTCCCCAGTGGCCTGCTGTGTTCGCTTCTGCTAGCTCTAGGGTGTGCCAGCTTCCTGCTCAATGGCTGTCATTCATCTACTAGGAGCTGATGATCACTTGTTTTGTTTCCTAAATCCGGACAGGAGATTCTGTTGGTGCTGCTATACTTGTGAAGCAAACACTGACTGAGTCCCAAGGAACCTTGAAATCCTTTCCTCCAGGAGCTTGTCAAAAGCAGGGCATTTGGCAACTCTTGGCTAGGATTTTTAGTGGTTCTGTAATTTTCCTGTCTGTCTTTACAATAATTATTGTTCTTATGGACACATTTTAAAGTGATTCTCATTTCACTCAGGCCTTCTTTTTTCTTTTGAAAAAGAAGGGGGGAGACTGGCAGGAATCTCCTTTTGGAAAACATGTTCTTTGTCTTTAAATCATCATGATGTCTTTGAGGTTCAGTTAACTCCTTTGCCCACTGTGCCTTTTAAGGTTTTGGAGTGGTTTGGAGACATTTTGTGATTATATGGCAGAGCAGATTCCATTCCAGCATCTGCTCTCTGATAACGGTTGGGAAACTGGAGTCCATTCTGCCATTGACGGTCACTGGGCCTGAGTTTCCAAAATGGTAGAATAACAGTTACACCTTAAGTCAGAGTAATATATATATATATATATTTTCACATTCATTTCCATGATTAGCTGATCCTTGTGGATTTTTAGGCATAAAAATTAGACCCTACATATGGTATTTGGAAACCTCTCATATCCAGTCATAGCTGCTGCAAGATCTTCCTGCTTCATGAAGCTACAGTAACTGGAAACTCCACTGGTGCCTGCAGGAATCTAGAGAATGGATGTTGTGTATGAAAAGGAGATTTATCTTGGGGTATCTGATGCTTTAATGTTGCATAGCTCCCTCCAACAGGCAAAGGCTTGGCTTAAGCTCCGCGGTGACCATAGAACATGAGCAAGAGAAGAATGAAATATAAATCACATCTGAGAATCAGGGAGAGAAATCGTATTATTAAATACCATAATAATTACAATTTTTTTATTTCACTAGAAATCTCTATTTTTAAAAATTCTGTCCCTGTTGTTTGGCTGTCACTGTGGTGTCTTGGTTGTTCAGTGATTTTGAAAAAGTAATGTTATCTTCAGTCCACAAAATGAATAAAACCCCCATGATGATCTACTCAAAACTCTTCATTTAAAATGTAAAAGAAGCACAATAACTAATGTTCAGAGGAAGTAAGTGAGATTCATAAAGAGGGCAGAGTATAAAACAAGTCGACAGGACTTAAAGAGTTGCCATTTACAGTGGCTTGTGAGTTTTCTAGAATAATTGTCCAAATATAATGAATGTGGCTGAGAAAGACACCAAGATAAGACTCATACAGCTGTTAATTTTTTTATACTGCCCCTATTTCTAGAAAGGATTTGAAGGAATTATGTTGATTATGAAAATGTCAATCTCTTAATAAAATGTAATATCTGGAATGCTGAAACAGAAGGAAAATTTCATTCTTCTTAATTCCTATTTTAACAAATCATGTGTAATGTTGACAAGTCCTCTTTGATCTTGATTTCATTCAGTTTCATTTCCGAAAATCTGGAGATTAATGTGTCAGAACTTAATCTGAATTTGACAGGTTTACTCATCTATTAGATTTTATTTTCAGTTTAAGAATGGAGTTCTCTTTAATTGTGTTACAACCATAAAATATGTACAAAAAATTCTCATGTGAATTGTCTATCTTTTACTTTTATTTTAAAATAATTTGAAACATTATAGAAAAGTTCCAAAAATAATATGAAGAGCTCTCATAAACTAACATTTGTCATATTTGCATTATCATTCTTCTTATATGTGTGTACTTAACACATATTATTATTTTTTAACTATTGGAGGTAGTTAACCTACCTCATGTCCCTTTATCTCCAAATACTTCATTGTATTTTTCCTGAGAATAAGAATATTTTATTATATACCTACAGTTCAGTTATATTAAAAATATAGCACAGATAAAATACTTTAATCTGTAATTTACATTTATGTTTCATGAATTATTTTGTCTTTTATAGAATTTTCTTTTTTAACAAGCAGCATCCAAGATTATTGATTACATTGTCACTTTGTATTTTTAGTCTTAAATTAATATTTAATTTCAGCCTTTTCCCACTAATATTTAAAAAGATATGAAGACACCTGTTTATAAAACAATCCTCAGTTGGGTTGTTTTGTCAGATGCTTGCACATGGTTAAGCATTTCCTTAAACTTGGGACTTAAATAAATACAGTCTTAGTAATGTGTCTTTGAAAGTACATCTGCAAGCTGATGTCTGTTTGCTCCTTTCTGATGATGTTAATTTTGATCATTGCTTAATGCATTTCTGATTTCTCCACTGTATAGTAATATTTTCCTTTTGAAATTGGTAATTTGTCTCATTAGGTTTCCAGTTCCTAGGGAGCAGAAAGTTTATCTTCTTGGCCAAGCATGGGATCTGGCAGTAGTGGGTCCTGGATTTTTTTTTTTTTTTTTTTACAAAGTGGATCTGTTGATATTTAATACTTTAATAGTTATCAGATATTTTTAAAAGAAAGTTGAAAGATGGTAGATGAAAGATTAAAAATAGTAGGTGGGGCTCTTTTCAAAAGAGTTTTTGTTTGAGAACCCTAGGTTTAGCTGGACCGCCCTGGGGATTATGATCTGTGCACACCAGTTTCACAGGAATCTACAGCAAATAGACCTGTGGTCTCGGTTCTCAGAGCAGGCACAGTCTCCAGGCAATGTGCCCTGCTCTAACTCTTCTGCAAAGAATGACAACATATTAAGAGGGCAGGACCTTGGAGCACATTAAAAGCCACATGATATGTTGCAAGTATTAAAAGATTATTTAAAATTGCTTCAATTTCCTTTATTATAGTGTACTCTTATATTTTAAGATATGGTATTTCATCAAGTCTAAAATATGTTATAATTTTGTGTATTATGGAGAAAAAAAGAAAAGCTACAGGTTAAATAGAGTGTAATTCTTATCATTCAGAATATTTATTTTATGCTTACTAATAGAGCTCTTTTAGTGTTGTTGGGAAATAGATATTTATCTCTTGTGGACATATAAAAAGAAAAATGGGAATAAAAAAACCAGGATACACCTAATAGGCACAGTCCAACTTTCCAGAGTTATTTTTCCCCTGGAGGCATCATAATCTGTTTCATACATGGCATCATCCTCTTTACCACCAGGAGCTTGGGGTCACAGCATTGCTAAGAAGTGTGCTTTTCTTTGGGCTTCAGGATTCTCTTGTATGCCTAGTCTACACATGTGAGTCCTGCCTCTATCTTGATCTTACCAAAATATGTCAACAACCATGACTTATATTCCTTTTTTTTTTTTTGCACTTTATTAAATTCTTTTATTGGTACATTGTAGGTATACAACACAGTTACATTTCTCATTGGGAATTGTACCTTTACATAATGCATCTTGGTTCTTATTTTTTCCCTATTCCTAGCCCTCCCTTCACACCCTCCACCCTTCCCTATTTACAAAGACTTTATTTCCATTTTTTCCATTTCTCATCATTTTTCCTTTCCCTTCTTTCCTTTCTCCTGCCCCTCCCACTACCCCTACCCCTTTGGACTTTTTCTTCCTATTTTGCATTATCGATTATTCATTCTAATCAATGGTACATTTTAAGTATACAATATAATGACATTCATCATTGGAAATTTGCACCTTTACATAGTCTCTCTTGGTTCTTATTTTTCACTCTTGCCCAGCCCTCCCTTCAACCCCTCCAGTCCTCCCTATTTACAAAGATTTTGTTCCTATTTTTCCATTTTCTCATATTAATCCCATTCCCTTCTATCCTTTCCCCTAGCCCTCCCACTTCCTTCCCCTTTGCCCCTTTTCTTCCTATTTCTCATTACCTATTATATATTTAGTCCTTATGTACACTTTCAGTTTCTCACACCAGAGAAACTATTCGGTATTTATACATGTGTGTCCTATTTATTTCACTTAAGAGTATTGCCTCAGTGTGCATCCACTTAGCTATAAATGTCTCTAATTTCTCATTTTTTATGGCTGAGCAGTACTCCATTTTATTAAAAAACCACATTTTCTTGATTCAGTCTTCAGTTGATGGGCATTTGGTCTGTTTCCAAGTTTTAGCTAGCACAAACTGTGCTGCTATGAACATGGGTGCACATATATCACTGTGATATGATACTTTCAATTCTTTGGGGAAGATCCCCAGCAGTGGAATAGCAGGGTCAAATGGGACTTCCAGTCCTAGTTCTTTGAGGCATCTCCATACTGATTTCCACAGTGGTTGCACCAGTCTACACTTCCACCAGCAGTGGAACAGGGTTCCTCTTTCCCCACAGCCCCACCAGCATTTGTTATTGGTTGATTTCATGATAGCAGCCATTCTTTCTGGAGTGAAGTGGAATCTCAGTGTTGTTTTCATTTGCGTCTCTCGAATGACCAATGATGTTGAACATTTTTTCATGTATTTATTTGCTATTTCTACTTCTTTGTCTGAGAAATGTCTGTTCATTTCAGATGTCCATTTTCAGATTGGGTCTTTAAATTTGGGAGGTCTGATCTTTTTAAGTTCTTTATAGATTCAAGTTAGTAGACCTTTGTCTGAGGAAGAGCAGGTGAAGATTTTTTCCCACATTGTGGGTTGTCTCTTCACACTGCTGGTGGTTTCTCTTGCTGTGCAGAAGCCTTTGAATAAGAAGAGATCCCACTTGTTGATTGTTTGTGCTAGTTCACAGGCAGCTGAGGTTTTGTTGATAAAATCTTTTCCTACACCGATGTCTTCAAGGGTTCTACCTAACTTCTGTTCCAACTGGTTCAGAGTTTCTATTTTAATATTTAGATCTTTAATCCATTTTGATTTTAGTTTAGTGCATGGTGAGAGATACAGGTCTAGTTTTAATCGTTGGCAAGTTGAAGCCCAATTTTTCCAACACCATTTATTAAAGAGGCTATCTTTCCTCCAGTGAGGGTGTTTGGCTCCTTTATCGAAGATGAGATGGCTGAGTGTGTCTGGCGTTGTTTCTGCATCTTCTAATCTGTTCCACTGGTCCGCAAGCCTGATTCTTTGCCAGTACCATGCTGTTTTTATCACAGTAGCTTTGTGGTAGAATTACAGGTTGGGGATTGTGATACCCCCTGCCATGTCTCTGTTACCTAGAATTGCTTTTGCTATTCTGGGTCTCTTCTTGTTCCAAATGAATTTTTGGATTGTTTTCTCGAGGTCCATGAAATATGCTGCTGGGATCTCCATTGGAATTGCATTAAATCTATATAGCAGTTTTGGAAGTATGGCCATTTTCACTGTATTAGTCCTTCCTACCCAGGAGCAGGGGATGTCTGTCCATTTTCTGATATCATCTTCAATCTCTCTTTTCAGAGTGCCATAGTTTTCAGAGAAGAGGTCTTTGATTTCTTTTGTTAGGTTGATTCCTAGGTATTTCAGTTTTTTGGATGCTATTGTGAAAGGAATTATTTGCCCTATTTCTCTCTCAGTGAGTCTGTCATTGGTGTAGAGGAAAGCTATTGATTTTTGTGTGTTGACCTTGTAACCAGCTACTTGACTGAATTTGGTTATTAAGTCTAGAAGACTTTTGGTGGAGTTCTTGGGGTCTTCTATATAGAGTATCATGTCATCTGCAAATAATGACAATTTGACTTCTTCATTTCCTATCTTTATTCCTTTTATTTCTTTCTCTTGTCTAATTGCTGTGGCTAATGTTTCCAGAACTATATTGAACAAGAGTGGTGATAGTGGACATCTTTGTCTTGTTCCTGATTTTAATGTGAAGGATTTCAGTTTTTGACCATTTAGTATGATATTGGCTGTTGGTTTTTCATAGATGGGTTCTATCAGTTTGAGGTAGAGACCATCTATTCCAATTTTTTTGTAGGGTTTTTATCATAAATGCATGCTGGATTTTGTCAAATGCTTTTTCTGCATCTATGGAGATAATCATATGGTTTTTGTCCTTGGCTCTATTGATATACTGTATTATATTCATTGATTTGCATATGTTGAACCATCCCTGGATCCCTGGGATGAATCCCACTTGATCAGGGTGTATGATCTTCTTGATGATCTTCTGCATTCTATTTGCCATTATCTTATTAAGGATTTTTGCATCTATGTTCATTAGTGAGATTGGCCTATAGTTCTCTTTTTCAGTTGGGTCTTTCTCTGCTTTGGGGATCAAGGTGATGGTTGGTTCCAGGAATGAATTTGGGAGTATTGCTTCCCTTTCAATTTCATTGAAGAGTTTAAACAGTAGTGGCAGTAGTTCCTCTCTAAATGTCTTGTAGAATTCAGCAGTGAAGCCATCAGGGCCCAGGCTTTTCTTAGTTGATAAGTTTTTAATTACATTTTTGATTTCATTGGTTGATATTGGGTTGTTCAGAATTTTTAGGTCTTCTTCATTCAACTTTGGTAATTCATATGTATCTAGGAATCTGTCCATTTCTTCTGTGTTGTCCATCTTATTGGCGTATAGGTTCTGGAAGTAGGTATTGATGATCCTGTGGATTTCTGCTGGGTCTGTTGTAATTTCACCCTTTTCATTCCTAATTGCATGGATTTGGGCCTTTTCTTTCCTTTTTCTGACAAGTTTGGCTAAGGGTTTGTCAATTTTGTTGATTCTTTCAAAGAACTAACTCTTGGCTTCATTGATTTTTTTTGTGTCGTTCTCTTAGTCTCCATTGCATTGATTTCTCCTCTGATGTTTATAATTTCCTCCCTTGTATGAGCTCTGGGGTTGTCCTGTCCTTCTTTTTCTAGAAGCTTGAGGTTCAGCCTCAGGTTGTTTAATTGGGCTTGTTCTGTTTTCCTAATATGCGTATTCACTGCTATGAATTTCCCTCGTAAGATTGCTTTCATTGTGTCCCATAGATTCTGATATGTTGTATTGACATTGTCATTTAATTGAAGGAACTATGACTTATATTCCTTACTCAGATGGTCCCTGGTTGCTCTGTAACTGAACTGTTTTGGAGGATAGTAGTTGTTCAGTTGTAAAACTAGAATGAGCAACCATGTTTACTTATCCTGGAAACTAAGTCACAACTGCTGGCTGGTCTCAAGTGATTGGACAATTCTAACTATTGTAAGGTGCCCATGAGTTTAGAGATGTTAAAATGAGTGGGCAAGGGGGGGGGATAGGTCCTTAGACTTAATGCAGTGCACGTTGTATATGGCATGTAAAAAGAAATTAGCAAAATTAAAACAATGGTATAGTACAAGGTTGGTGAGGATGTGGAATCAGAAGCACTCCTAGTACTGGAAATTGTTACTCTGGTGGAAAGTAGTTTAATAATGTAGATAAATAGCCTTAGTTGTATTAGTATCCTCTGTTCTTCTAATCTAATATTTTTGTTTCTAGTCTAAGAAAATAATCAAAGATGCAGTAAAAACTTTATGAACTAAATATTCATCACAGCATTATTTATAAAAATGAAATATTGAAAACAAGTTCAATATTTAACATATGAGAGTGGTAAAAAGAATGTTTCCAAAAATATTCAGAAATATGAACGAATGCTTCTTTGAACATACAAAATGGTACTTATATCATGCTCCCAATTCTGTTTAACCACATCCTAGAAGGGTGGGAAAAACAGCATGATGGGGGACAAAACTGGCCCCTGATTTCTTTCCAGTACCTCTCCTCAGACAGCACAGGAAGGTCTTTTCCTCCTAAAATCCTTCCCTAGTTTCTATGACAGCAGCCACACATTAAAAGTCACCACTGGGCCCTTTTAACTTTCTTGTATCAGCTGACTTTTTCACCTATTCAGTAACTTCCATTTCTACTTCAAACGTGTTGTGATGGGGAGCTGCACTTTCGCCATGGCTTCCTATGTCATGTTGGAGATTGAGGCACAGTTGGCCTCATCTGCCTGACTCATGGTAAGCTTGTGTGATGGGGCTGATGGAGGAGGAGTCCTGGGATTTGCACCTGGGATAAGGAGTCTCTTAGGGAATGATCTGAGTTATGTCAGTGCTCCAGGACCAGATCTGGGCATGCCTGCTGACCTGGTGGACTGAGAATTGAGAATCAGAGTGTGAGTGGGCTGTGTAGGGTGCTAAGAAAACTTCCAGAAGAAAAGCCATCCCATCAAACCAATTCTAGGCTGAAAGGGCATTGGGTGGGAGTTCTAAGTATAACCAGGTGGCTCTTTTTCAAATCTGTAGCCAGCCCAGTTCCCAAAGAGTTAGTTGTCTGGGCCTTAGGGACCATGTCTGTAGCACACTGGAGCCTTTTTAGTCCCACTAACCAGGAAGGTCCTCATTGCCAGTCATCCTGCACTAACGAAGAAGCACTGTGTCTGGGGAGCCACTAAGCAGCTGGGAGAGATTAAGATGACCAACTCACATGACATGACAGTTGTCTCTCTGAGGGCTAGAGTTCTGTGTGACAGGGTAAAGGATAAAGGCCATGCAATTCAAAGAACTGACATTTATTGATGGTTCTATGTCTGTAGGTTCAGAAACTGTGGAGAAGTTTGGTCTTTTTTGCTAATCATTCATCTGCAAATGTTTATTGTGCCACTTCTGGGTCATGCTGCTGGGTCCTGGCCAGATTCCATGCAGTCTGAGACATAGGGGGCTGCTGAGCACTTGCTGGAATTTTGTACCAACGTTCCATGTTACCCTGTGTTTTCAGGTCCTCCTTCCTCATATATGGAGGTGTTTTCTAGTCAGTAGAAAAGACAGCTTCCTCAAGCATTACTTTTGATTCTGAAAGCGGAGAAAGACCCAACGAAAAAAGAGAACTACAAGCCAATCTCTTTAATGAACATAGATGCAAAAATCCTCAATAAGATACTGGCAAACAGAATACAGAGAATCATCAAGAAGATCATACACCCTGACCAAGTCAGATTCATCCCAGGTATGCAAGGATGGTTCAGCATACATAAATCAGTAAATGTAATACAGTATATTAACAGACTAGAGGACAAAAACCATATGATCATCTCAATAGAGACAGAAAAAGTATTCAGCAAAATCCAACACCCATTAATAATAAAAACCCTACAGAAAATTGTAATAGATGGTCTTTATCTCAATCTGATAAAGACTATCTATGAAAAACCAACAGCCAACATCATACTAAATGGTAAAAAACTGAAATCTTTCACACTAAAATCAGGAAAAAGACAAGGATGTCCACTATCACCACTCCTGTTCAGTATCGTTCTGGAAACGTTAGCCACAGCTATTAGACAAGAGAAAGAAATAAAAAGAATAAACATAGGAAAGGAAGAAGTTAAACTGTCATTATTTGCTGATGACATGATACTGTACATAGAAGACCAAAAAAAACTGCTAAAAATCTTCTAGACTTAATTGACAGATTCAGTAGTGTAGGTGGATACAAGGTCAACACTCAAAAATCAATATCCTTCTTGCACACAAATAACAGACTCACAGAGAGAGATATTAGGGAAATAGTTCCTTTCACAACAGCATCAAAAAAATGAAATATCTAGGAATCAATCTAACAAAGGAAGTAAAAGACCTCTACCTTGAAAACTACAGCACTGTGAAAAAAGAGACTGAAAAGGATGTAAGAAAATGGGAAAGACATCCCTTGTTCCTGGGTAGGAAGAATCAATATAGTGAAAATGGCCATACTTCCAAAACTGCTATACAGATTCAATGCAATCCCAATTGAAATCCCAACAGTATATTTCACGGAACTAGAGAAAACAATCCAAAAATTCATTTGGAACCAGAAGAGACCTAGAATAGCAAAAGCAAATCTAGGCAACAAAGACATGACAGGTGGTATCACAATCCCCAACATGAAACTATACTACAAATCCGCTGTAATAAAAACAGGATGGTACTGGCAAAGAAACAGACCCAAGGATCAGTGGAATAGATTAGAAGATGGAGACACAACTCTAGACATACTCAGCCACTTCATCCTTGACAAAGAACCCAACCACCCTTACTGGAGGAAAGATAACCTCTTTAATAAATGGTGCTGGGAAAACTGGATTTCAACCTGCCATGGATTAAAACTAGACCCATAGATACAGACCTTCCATTCTGTAGTCATTCCAAGTAGATCTGAGTTTTATATTCAAAGTTTTAATACAGTTTTGAGCTTTGTGTGATTTGAATTTTTAATCTTTCTGTAAAATACATAACTTAAATGAACATATTATATGTATATCTTTCCTTCAGATGCCAGATTTGATATAATGCTTTAACATAAGTGTGTAGATAGTGGACCCTGGATGGAACTGGCTTCTTTATGAAAAGAATATAATTCTGCATGAGGACTTAATGAATCCAAACCTGTGTCATGCCTGTGTGCATACCCAATTAAACACTGGAAATAAAAATTGTTTTGGTGAAAAAAAACAAACTAGACTCATATAGGGCCAGGGATTTAGCTCAGTGGTTTCACTGCCTGCTGCACAAACACAAGGACCTGAGTTCGATCCCCGGTACCAAAAAAAAAAAAGTCCTTGAAGACATTGGCATAGGAAAAGACTTTATGAACAAAATCTCAGTAGCACAGGAACTAGCACAGAGAATTAACAACTGGGATCTCATCTTATTAAAAGACTTATGTGCTGTAATAGAAACCACCAACAGAGCTAAGAGACAACCTAACCTACAATGTGGAAAAACATTTTTACCAGGTGTTTCTCAGACAAAGAACAACTATCTAGAATATATAAAGAACTGAAAAAAATCACACCCCCTAAATATAAAGACCCAATTCAAAAATGGGCATCTGCAATGAACAGACATTTCTCAGACAAACAAGTAAAAGCAGCAAATAAGCATATGAAACATGTTCAACATCACTGGTCATTCAAGAGATGCAGATGAAAGCAACACTGAGATTCCACCTCACTCCAGAAAGAATGGCTGCTATTATGAAATCAACCAATAACAAATGCTGGAGAGGTTGTGGGGAGAAAGAAACCCTTTTCCATTGTTGGTGAGAGTGCAGACTGGTGCAACCACTGTGGAAATCAATATGGAGATAACCTCAAAGAACTAAGATTAGAGGTCCCATTTGACCCAGCTATTCCCATGCTGGCTATCTTCCCCAAAGAATTAAAAGAATCATACTACAGCGATATATGTGCACCCATGTTTATAGCAGCACAGTTTGTAATAGCTAAAACTTGGAAACAGACCAATTGTGCATCAGCTGGAGATTGGATAAAGGAGATGTGGGGCTTTTTAAAATATAAAATGGAGTACTACTCAGCCATAAAGAATGAGAAATTAGAGTCATTTATAGCTAAATGGATGCACATTGAGGCCATACTCTTAAGTGAAATAAATAGGACACACATGTGTAAATACCAAATAGTTTCTCTGGTGTGAGAAACTGAAAGTGTAAATAAGGATCAGAATGTATAATAGACAATGTGAAACAGGAAGAAAAGGTCTAAAGGGGAAGGAGAAGTGGGGGGGCAGGGGAAAGGAAAGAAGGGAATGGAATTAATATGAGAAAAGAAAAATGGAAACAAAGTCTTTGTAAATAGGGAGAGGTGGAGGGGTTGAAGGGAGGGCAGGGGAAGGGGGAAAAATATAAGAACCAAGATGCATCATGTAAAGGTACAAATTCCCAATAATGAATGTCATCATATTGTATACCTAAAATGTACCAATAAACTTAATGAATAAGAAAAGAAAAGACAACTTCCTTTGGGTATAAAATAGTAATCATCCCCAATGCTTTTCACAAACTTTATGATAGGAGTTAGGGCTCACTACAGGAACAGATTTAATATTTAGTATGTGATAAATAAAAGATTTATGAGATAGGCTCACAATGGCCAGAGTCAGGTGTGGAAGAAAGCAAAAAGGTTGTCTGCATGCTGGAGATCCAGAGGATCCAGTCAAAAGTCGAAGGCCTAGAGCTCGCTGTGGGACTCTGTATGGTTCTGATTTGGAGGTCTGAAAAGTACGCTGGAAACCTGGAGACGGTGTCCAAAGGTGAAGGTGAAGACTGGAGCTCCTCTGAAGAAGCAGAAGCGAGAGTTCCTTCCTCTTTTCCTTTTTGTTCCACCCAGGTTACAAGCCTGTTTGTTGATGTCACCCACACACAGGGAGAGTCTTCCCTCTTCAGCAAGTCAATCATCCTGACACACCCAGAACTGTACTAATCAGGTAAACTAATCAGATGACACCACAGGTAACTATCACTAGGAAAAAAGTTTTAATGGAATTCAGAGTCACATCCACGACAAACCACCAACCCTTGAGGGAAGGACCATACTTGCCATGACTCCCACTGCTTTCTATTGCACTGCACTGAGATTGTTTCATCATAGCATAGACTACATCAGTCTTTCTACAAAATTCCCAGAAAGCTCATATTCTCTCTATTTTTCTGAAAGGGCTTTGGTGTCCCTCAGGATGCTCGTAAACCATCTATTCTGCTGGCTTAGAAATAAGGAAAGTAGAAAATTCTGTATTTTGTGTGCTATGTAAGTACTGCATGATTTTTACAGTGAACTGGTTGCCATTTGCTATAACTCCTCCTAAAAGGGTTTTATTAATTAAATGAAATAGAGAAATTTAAAAGTATCTGGAAAGGTTCCTGTAGAACACAGTTAAGGATGTCAACGACTCTGTTTTATTATTTCTGTTCCTATTTCCTGATATTACTTGGAGTAAATCTTCTGAGTCAATGGTTACACTACATTTTCTCCATTAACTTTACAGTGCTGCAAAAAGAATAGTTAGAAGTTTCGTTTTTGTTTTTTTTTTAAACAGCAGGATACTTGTTTGAATTGCAAACATGCTGCTTGCCTGCAATGGTTAGGGAAGCGTGACTGACAATCTTTTAAATCTGAGGTTCTCTCCGAATTACCCAAAACCTGATTTGCTTAGACTGTACAGGGATTTTTTTAGGCTGTGGCTATCTTGCTGTTTGGAAGATGTGAAGCAAAATGTTATGTTCAACATTTATACTAATCTATGATTAAAATAATGCTACTTTAAATCTTGGGCCTGAGCTAGCTACTGGTAGTTTTCTTCTTTAGTTAATAATTTATTGTGTCGTGTGAAATACTATATTGTTGAGATAAGTAATATGTTGTCTGCACTTTAAAATTACAAAGCCTGGAATATTATCTTCATCTTCTCAGACTTTTTAGCACATATACCTAATGAGAATTCATGCTTTTAGAGCTATGTTGCCGGTGGAAGCTGGAGGCCTGCATGTCTCTGGAGCCACATAACTTCCTCAAGAATGTCGTTATTTCACACATTCTCAGAAATGGGGTAGTGTATGAACATGGTGAAAGAAAACTGAAACAATGTAAAAAAGCATAAAGGGTAAAGTAAGTTTTAAACCATACTACTATTATGTGACAAACCACCCTAAACAGTGTCATAGAAGTAAAACAGTTTTACTGTGATCACTAATTCTGTGATCTAGAAATTCATAAAGGGCATGACAAGGGTGACTTCTCTGCTCCATGATGCCTGGATCCTCAGCTCAAATAACTGGAATGCTGGGAGGCTGGAACCATTTCCAGACATTCACTCCATGTCTGGCCCTGGAATGGACAGATGCATAGGCAAGAACTGCTCAGTAGAGCAGAAAGAGACAGCCTTCCTCACCGTGTGGTGACCTCGTACACAGTGATTTCTGGCTCTAGGGATGGTGAGTCTTCTGGCCAACAAGGGGAAGGTAGCCTTGCCTTTTCTAACTTAGGCTTAGAAGTCAACAAGTGTCACCTCTGCTGCCCAGATTTAAGAGGAAGAGACCTTGACTCCATCTCTTTAAAGGAGGAATGTCAAGGTCACGTCATGGAAATGGGAGATATTGTTGCAGATGTATTTGGAAAAACTTTTTCCACCAAATGGAAATTTACACCTCTTGGAGATGATTTCATAATATGCAATTAGCAGCTGCATAATAATAGACAACTTGACAACACATATTTAACCAGTCACCTACTGTTGAGTATTTAGTTGGTTTCTAGTCTTTTGATGTAATGAACAATGATATAATAAACATGTTTAATTGTACCTATTTATGCACATACCTACAGAAGATATAGTCATAAATGGGATTTCTTGGTAAAAAGTAATTTGAAATTAAAAAAAAAATTTGGTAGCTGTTAAGCCCAATTCTCAACATCAAGATTATTTTGGCTGAGTATGATAAAAAATTCAAAATAACAATTAGTTAAACACATGAGAAATTATTTTTTCTCATGAAAGAATTTGGAGGAAAAGAGCCTAAGGGCCACATGTTGGTTGTACGATGTCACTAGGACTCCATTCTTCTTCCGATTCTCTATTCTCTAGGTATGTCTTTTGTCTGAATGGTAGCTCACCATCTCTTCCAAGTTCCAGGCAGCAAAATGGAATAAAGGAGAAAGAGAGGCTATTCATTACCCTGCCTTTGAGAGAACTTCCTAGAAAACATGTACCACACTTCTTATATGTTATTAGCCTCAACCTGTATATACGTAGGTGTGGGATTTGGGGGAGCATCTCCTTTTATGTGAATGGTGATATGCCCAGATAAACTCATGGTTCTTACCTGTAAGGAAGAGGAGGGCAAGGGATACTTATCAGCCACCAGCAGTTTCTATATTATTCCTGTAATGTGACATCTCCAAAGCTCACAAAGGAATACTAGAGCTCAGAGACATTAAGAAACTTGCCCACATTCCCAAAGATTGAAAATGGAGAGTACAAATTCAGACCTGAGTTCTTTTTCCACTGTCCCAAACTGGAATAGGACTGCAAATTATGAACTCATTATCTCCTCTTATATGATTGCTTTTCTCTAAGATTCCAATAAGGTCATTTGACCCCATTTTGTTTGTGTAGTGTGTGTGGACTGTGTACAAAGATTAGCTTCCTCAGCGGTAACTACTTGTTAACTGGAAAATTATCCTCCTCCTTCTGCAAAGCAGCAGCAGCCTAGGACCAGCTGCTTTGCACACTGACTTGATTAGCTTAACAATTTTCTCTCTTTTCCTCTGCTGTTTTTTCTTTCAGATCTTCTTCCTTCTGCTTCTCATACAGTGGACCCTTTCATAAAGAACAGCTGAGTCATAAGAGGGAATGCAGATGGCCATGAGTTTATTTACAGGCCTGGACTCCAACCCAGGTTTCCTCTCACAGCCTGGGGTGGCCACCACCTGAAAGCTGTCCACTCTGGGCTGAATAGATCCTTTCGCTGACAGACCTAGGATGTCAAACTGCAGGTTCTAGATGCAAAGCCTGTTGGATAAGTCCAAACAGGAGCTTAGGATGGACTTACACAGGGCACTGGCCTAGCTCCCATCCTACACACCAGCTCATCTAATGTTTACATTTTGTAGTACTGAAATAAAAATATAGTCTTCAAAATTGAATGAGGAGAATAAAATAGGAGCATAGAATAGCACAGCCAATGGGTTTAAACTTTGTCATTAGAAAGCTTAACTTGGAAGACCTTATAAAGAAATGAAATTTTCTGCCAGAGAAGCATAAGATCCATGCTCTTAGACTATAGGGTATTCCCCACTGTAACTGAGTTCGGCCTTCTGAATTAACCTACACATTGTAATAGCCTTGAGATTGAGGGATAAAAAGTGTGAAGCAGGGAATTTCATAGGATGTTATAAATGACACAAAATATTTGTATGTGATTTCAGCTGACTTTCCTGATAACAAAGACTCATCTGCAGAAGTGTAAAAATAGATTAATAAATGTATAAATTGAATGGTAATAAAAGTGCTATGGAAAAACATGAAGTACAGTGCGAGACAAAACTAATAAACCAGAAAATAGAGTTGAAGAATTATCCTGACTGCAGTATCAGAAATCAAAGAGATGGAAAATTTAACAGAGGTTTAGACATGCAGGAAAAGGTGAGAAAATTTAATAATGTACTTAGTAGGATTTCAAAAGTAAGTTTTTAAAGAGACCGAGAGAGAGGCAATATTTAGACAGAATATGGCTGAGAATTTTCCAAAATCTGTAAACACTACCAATCTTCAAATCCAGATTCCAGTGAAACAAGTATGATAAACAAAAAGTAACCCAAAACTTGATACATTATAAACTTTAAAATATGTATTTTCAAAGTAGAAGACCTTTAAAACAGCAAAGAGAAAGGGTAGATTATTAAAACAAAAAAGGATAACATACAGTACAGCTGACTTTTCGAGAGTGAAAACCAAAGCCAACATGACATCTTTTAAGTGTTGAAATAAACTGTCCTCCTGGACTTCTATACCTAGCAAAATTTCCTCTCAACAAGGAAAGTCAACTGGAGACATTTCAGACAAACAAAAATGAGAACTTACTACCAGTAGATACTTACTAGTCTTACTAGCCTTACTCCTAGTCTGTTTTGTGCCCCTACAACAAAATACAGATGCTCCTCAATTTACAGTGGGATTAGATCCTGATGAGCTCACCTTAAGTGGAAAATGCACTTTACACACCTCACCTACTTAGTGTTGCAGCTTAGTAACACAGTGCACTGTAGAATCAGCTGTTTACTGTGGTTACTGTGAGGCTGACTAGGAGTTGGGACTCACTGCTGCTACCCAGCATCTTGAGAGTGTATCTTACCATATATTGCTAGCCTGGAAAAATACCAAAATCCAAAGTAAGTTTTCTACTGAATGCATATCACTTGAGTAATGCATATCATAGCATCAGAAAAATTTAGTCAAACCATCATTAGAGGCCATCTGTACCCAAACCCAGGAAATTTACAGTGAACAGAAATATCTCTCACAGTTCCAGAGGGTAGAAAGTATAAAGATCTAATTACTGACATCTGATAAGAGGCTTCTTACTGCATCTTGCCATGGCAAAAGAGCAAAGAGAGAAGGAGGGAAGAAGTGAAGGGTGCAAGGGAGGAGGAGGACAGTGAGAAGGAGGAGAGAGAGAGAGGGAGAGGGGGAGAGAGAGAGAGAAGGGGAGAGCGGAGCAAGCAAGAAAGGGCCAAACTTCTCCTTTTATAAGGGACCCACTCCCATGATGACAGACCCACTCCTCACGTAACACCGTTCATCTGCTCACACAGATCACCTGGTGACCTGAACATGTCCCACTAGGCCTCACTTTCAACACCTCCACGTTAGGGATCAAGTTTCTAACTCATGAACTTGGAGGAACACATTTAAACCACAGCATTTATCAAGGAAGCACCTGAATGCATGTATTTCAGGAAAAAGAAAACTGTTATCAGAAAGACTTATGATGCAAAATGTAATAGTAAATAAATTGTTAAACGTGGTGAATCTTAGATTATTGATTTTATAAAATGATAATAATACTGTCTCATTTTAGGAATTGAAAAATCAAGATAGAACTAAAATACAGTATAATGATAATATTTCATTTGAGATGTAGGATGACTCCAGTAAAATCATTTCAAGGTCCTTGTATTGATTTGGAAAGATAAAATCTTTATTAAATTTAAACTTGGTCATGTTAGACACACACATTCTAATTTCTTTGATAATCATTAATTACTGATGGGTAAAATAAAATGAGAGGGAAACATCTCAATTTAAATAAGTCAAGAAAGGGAAAAAAATAGCACCACAGCTGCAGAACACATATTCTTCTCAGACTCACATGGAATGTTTACAGAAATCAAATATTAAAATACTGAAAAGAGTTAGTATAACATTCCAAAGATGCAACACAACTAGACAGAAATCAACAACAAAAAGATAACTCAAAAATTGTTATATATTTGGAAAATAAAGTCATAATTGTAAATAACTCAAAGGCTAAGAAAGAAATAATAATGGAAACTTAGGAGATATTAAGGATTAAATATTGCTAAATAAGCTAAGTGGTAAATTTAAAACACTAGAGGGAAACCAGAATAAATTCAGTGAGAAAGTGAAACACATAACACATATAAAGACAAAAATGAATGAAATAAAAACTAAAAATACTAAAGAGGATCAATAATCCAATATATAATTCTCTTAAAAATTAAAATCAACAAAATTCTGGTAAGATTGATCATATAAACAATGTAAGATATGAAAGGAGAACATATAATTGTGTGACTCGTATTTAGAAAATAATAGTATAAATAAATTTATACTAATAAATGTAGTATAAATGTATAGGTGAAATATTTACAAATTCCTAAGGAAAAAATATTTAACAGTCTGACTTATGAAGAGAAATCCCGAATGTTTCTATGACCATTAAAGAAACTGAGTCTCTACATATGCACTTAGATGCAAAATTCCTAGGCAAAGTATTAACAAACTTAGTTTTATTCCTCAAAAAATAAACTTGAGAGGTAAATTTATTTGCTTGAAATTTCATGCAAGCCTCATGTTCTAGAGAGCCTGCTCATTAGTGTTCCATGCCATGAATTTGTCTATTCACTTAGTCATCAAATATGTATTGTACCTCTTCTTGACTCAGGCACTCTACTATTGAAATTCTCTCAAGGATAAAGCTGGAGAATGTAAGAAAGCTTAAGGAGTTAATATTTTGATTTCCTGAATGGCCATGTCCTTTGTGTATATACCCTCCCTGTTAATAAAAGGTCATTTCCTCTCAGATGCTTCCTGTGTGTCCAAACATTCATTTTCTCTCGGCTGATATTTCTCAGTTGAGAGGACCGCAGTCTCCTCCTATCAGCTCCATTGCCTGTGTTCAGGGAAGGCAGATGTCCAGCCTGCCAGCTGACAGGCCCCCAGCTCCAGGCAAGCAGCCCTTTGCTCAAAAGTTGGAGAATTCATGGAGCCTGCAAAAATGTCAAAACATTTATTTTTGTCTATGGAGATAACCTGTCAGAAAATGTCCTTTTTTTAGAGCCTTGGTATCTGATGTTCAGAGCTAGGTCTCCTTGTTGTATCTTCATAGATTTTTTCTCTCCATTTTGCTCATCAGTCCTGACACTGGAGTTTCTTTGTTTACCATTACAAAAACATCTCCACTTCTAGTGGCTGATAAATGCCATCAACTGCAGCTTCCTCCTTCCTCTTACAGATTTCTGTCAGCTGAAGGGACCACAGACACAGGGTACAGAGCAGGACGCTTCGTGGAGAGTTTATCGAAGGTATGAAGAGCAAGCGAGATCCTGTGTCACATCTCCCTGGGTGGGATTAAGGCTGTTAGAGCAGAGAGGTTAATTTCCCATCATTTACAATCTGTCTTTCTTGAGCACGAGTTATTAGGCATTGAAAGTCAAACTAATTAGGACAGAGCTGGAAAAGAATATACATGTTATAGTTGGCATTGTAGATTGAGGATAAATAACAGTAACAAGTTAGAAGAAAATAATAATCAAAGGGCTGTGTTTTTTAAAAGGGAAAATTTAAGATTCATAAAGAACAGGGAGAAAGTACAGTTAAAAGAATATAAGCTAAGAGTGTAGGGGAAAAGATGATGAAAAGATGACGGTTAATGGGTACAGGGTTGCAGCTGGATAGGAGAAATAACGTCTAATGGGTTAAAAGTACAGGATAACTGTGATTGAGAAGAATTAATTGTATCTTTCACAATAGTTCATAGAGAGGATTTTGAATGTTCCCAGTACAATAAAAGAGTAAGCATTTGAGGCAATGGATATGACAAGTACCCTGATGAGATTCATTACTATATATGTATGAGTGTGTGTCACACTGTACTTCGTACATATGTATGGTTACCATGTATCAATTAAAAACAAAAATATTTTTCAAGAGTATAAATGAAGACAATGCAACTATATGTATTGAGATTATTGGGATATTTTAATGGAATTCTAAGTGAAATGAAGAAACTGAGGAAGGTTTGCTTAGAAAAACAAATAGTCAAACCAAAAAAGAAAACACACACACACACACACACACACACACACACACACACACACACCCCAGCTGGAAGTAAACATGCACCGAAGTAGTACAAGAAGCCCTTGAGCTCCTGCTGGCCTTAGGTCTTTCTGGCTGCCCAAGGCTGAGCCTTCACCTACAAACTATCTTGCTAGAGAAAACTCTGAGGATTCTTGGAGTTTCCCCTCACTCCCTCCATCCCCAGCTAGCTCTATTGGGTTCTTCCTTCTCTACATTCAACACATTTGTTGCATTCTACTTCATTAAGGTTTTATGATTTTTGTTCATCTATAGTCAAACCATGACTACATGTATTTGGAGTTGTTCATTACATATTTAGGGTTCAAAAATCACTTTTGCAGATAAACCAAATTAAAAATTTTTTTCTTGCTTGGAAGATGTTTTCACTGGATCAGAACCAAATACCTTTTATTTAATTATAGTACACATTTTATTTATTTATTTATTTATTTATTTATTTATTTATTTATTGGTACCAGGGATCGAACTTGGGTCCTTAGGGTTGCGAGGCAGGCGGCGGAACCACTGAGCTAGATCCCCAGCCCAATACACATTTATTTTAATTGATCAGCTACTTGGATTTCCAATTTCTTGCTAAATAGATTTGGAAATTTTATAGATTCAAAAATGACTATTGATATTCATGTTATTGTTTTTCTCCAATGGAGTTTCTTTCTACTAATTTGGGTATAAATGAAGAAAATAAGCCTTAAAAACATGAGATAACTTAGCCAAGATTAAATAGCTGAAGGATTTCCTAAATCATTTTGCTACACAGCCTTCTATATAGAATGGAATCTGTCTATAGACAGTATAAAGTAAGATACACTTGATTTTAATTTCTATTTTTTAAAAATTTGACTATAAGATCCTTGTTTGTATGCCAGGAACTTTACTGCCTTTGAGACTTTATCACAAAGAAATGTCTTCCTCCATTACTTTTGAAAATTCACCTTTAATGTACAGGTTAATTAGGCTTTAATCCCATGTTTCCATTTACAAGTTGAGTGTCCCTGATCAGAAGTGTTTCAGGTTTCAGAGTTTTAAATATTTCCCTAGATTTTATCAGTTGAGCATCCCTCATTGAAAACTCCAAAATTCAAAATGTTCCAAAGTTTTCAAAAGTTGCAGATTTGGGGTAGTTTGGAATCCCAGATTAGGGGTGCTCAATCTGTCAAACTGTGTGACTGTTGACTGTTTTCTTATCTATAATATGGGAAGGGTACCTACTTCCTAGGACTTGTAAGAATTAAATGGGGGACTATATGTGATTTCATTTTAACAAATCCTCATCTTGAGTGCTACAATGTACCAAAGAGCTTCTGTAATGTCTTCATACAAATAAGAGTCATGGTGGAAATTTTGGTCCCTCTTGGATACTTTACCAAAAAAATTTGGGTTGGTGAGCTCAAAGCTGGCTCTGGTAATGCCTAATTCCTCTTCCAAACATCAGTGTGTGGGAATGAAAATAAGAATTTCATCAGTGTCATGTTATGAGATAATTTACAAAGGCAATTGAAAATTTAGTTGGGGAATTACAGAGAAGTGGACTTTGACTGTTGGACATTGTTGGCATTCATGGTGCCTCCAGAAGAACATGGTGGCAGCTCAAGATTGACACTTGCCTTAGACATGGCCTCACTTAGGTTGGGGAAGGGAGAGCAATAAGAGCCACTTTGAGCCTGCTTCATCCTGGGGAAGCCACTGGGCCCTCTTATGAGTCAGAAAGAAATGTTGCTGTCTTCTCCCTGCATTGGCCAGAGCTGGACTGTTTTTAAGATGAATGCCAAATCCTCTTGCTGTATTTCTAATTCTGCTGAAAAGACACACCCTAATGAAAGCCAGGAAGAAGAATGACTCACCTGCTGCCATATTTAACACCAGACACAATTACATTTCTTTGAACTCTACACTGACTTAATGTCTCCTGGGTGCTGCCTTCAGAGCAACTGATCAAATTTCCATTTCTTCCTGGTCAGGTTATTGAACCCTCCAGGGCCTTTCAGCAGCTCAGTGCCAAAGAGCATCTGACCCTACCCTATTTCCAGGGTCAGTCTCCCAGATATGGATTAAGAAACAGCAAGGAAGTATCCAAATGATATTTCACCTTATCTGATTGTGTGTTTTCTTTTAACAGTGCTGAAGCCAGGCACTGTCCTGGGCTTGAGCATATGATAACGAGCAAAGACAAACATATCACTGTTCTCTTGGAGCTCATAGACCAGAAGGGGAGAGATGAATTACTCAATTCCATAGAACGAAATATAGAATTGCAACTCTGATAAGTACTATAAAGAAGAGGTACATGAGGGCCAACACATATAACCTGGGATTGACCAACATGGGGAGGTTGGGAAAGGCCTCAAAGCCTTGGTAGTCTAGGACCCAGCTTCCTTGTCCTATCAAAATCACCTGAAGAGATATGGATCAAGCTTTTTAAATCTAGTGTCTCAGTCATCCTTACCCCCATTTGTCCACTCACAACAAGGGCAGGGATCTTTAAACCTACTTTTTAGAGAGGAAATAACAGTTAATGGGAATTTTTGAGAAACATTAAGAAGAACAGCCAGTTATTGTTAAGTGCATTAACTGTTCAAGATTTTACTTAAATTATAAATATTTGGTTGAGTATGTTTGTTTCTAAGGCATGTAGATGGCCAGTGACCTATGGGGGCTCTAACATAACCTAAATTCCATGCAGCAGCAGCAATATTACTAACTACATAAAACCTGCTGATACACCTAGCACTCTGAAGCCAAAGTTACACTTTATTCCCTATATGTTTAAAGTGTTTTCTTCTGTTTTAAACTTTACTCCAAAGTACAATTTCAAAATAAAACTTAAAGTACTGATAGATGGGACCATCATCGTCTGAGTCCCACTGTCTGACACAAGTCTGGTTCTAATTTTTTTTTTTTTTTTGGTACTGGGGATCGAACTCGGGTTGGTTCTAATTCTTAGTACATCTGAGACTTTGGACCACTGTGCACCCGATTTTCCTCTTTTGTATAATGGAGATAACAAAATATTACACCATAGGGATCATAGGGTCTGATAGGAACAATCATAGGGTTGTTGGGATGATGAAGTGAGATCCTACAAGGATTCCAATTTCCTGCCTAGCAGGTAGAAAGTTACTCTTATGTCTTCCCTCTGTGCAGAAAGGAAGTGAGTACTACAGATAGTAGGAGGCATCCCTGGACTGTGTTTGTACATATCCTCTCCCCAGTAGCATGTTACAAATTCACATGAAGCCTGGAAGTGTTAGGCGCGCATGGTGTTCCCTCCCTCTGACTGTAGTTTTCCATAATAGAGATGGAGGAAAATACCATCAAATAGCTTCCTATTTTCTCTGACACAACCATGAGCAAAATAACTTGAAATGTCTCAAAAATATCCTTTGAGACTCTTCTATTTGCTTGTGGTTGTGTGTGTAGAATAAGAAAATGTATCTAACACCAGCAACTATAGTCTGCTCCACCCCCCTTAAAGAAACCACAAATGAAATGATATGAGAAAACCAGACTGAAAACTTTCCAAAGCAGGTAAATTCAAGGCAAACATTTTCCTCTCCCTCCTGAACTGGTTCAGTGTGTTGTTCTTGGAACCGAGATAGTAGGTATTGGGTAACAATGATGGACTAGACTGACATTTTTGGTCAGTTGGAGCCAAGTTCTCATTCTGGGTGACTCTGGGAAAACAGCCTTGAATTCAATTTGAAATTAGATGTTTTCTCTCTTTGCGTGTTTCTGATCCATGTTTTTCAATGGGGAAACAAGTACTCTACCAAGAATAAGTTTGGTAGCTTTGAAACAATTAAGATGCTTTATGCAGAGCCAGTATTGTTCTGTTGTAGATTTGCTACTTTTTTTGAGTTTGGGTAGGGCCTTTGATAAATATGGTCACCATATTTCATTTAAATGTTTATTATGTACCAGGCATATTTGGTTTTGAATGAAAATTTTGAACACATATTCTGGAAAGTACAAATAAAATCATGGAAATATCAGTGAGAATGTTAGAAATCACACCTATCTAAAATAATTTGACCTATGTGACAGCTGAACCTGCAAATGAATTGGAGTACAGCCATTCCCTTGGTGTCTGTGAGGTATCCATTCCAGAATGCCTGGCGATACTGAAATCTGTAGATGCCCCAGTTCCTTATATAAAGTGGTGTAGTATTATTTGCATATAACCTATTTATATCCTCCTACATATTTTAAATACTCTCTAGATTATTCATCATATACAAGACCATGTAAATGCTATGCAAATAGTTGTTATGCTAGAATTTTCAAGGAATAATGACAAGAAAAGTCTGCATGCATTCAGTACAGACCAGAAGAACTGTATAGGTATCTTTACAGTTCTCATTAGGCAAAGGGTTAGATGAAAAAGGAACCGACCATTCAATAAGTATTTGTTAAGCACATCTGATGCCTGGGATGGAGCAATGAACAGAACAGACAGGTATCTCTGCTGTCATGGAGATCAGTCTGTTTCTTTAGGCTGAATGGTCATAGACTCAGCTAAAAATTCCACTACTAGGAAGAAGAAGAGAACCAGTATTGAGATACTTAGCAGTCTTTACCATACTAGCCTTTCATTTTTTCTGTGTGTAAGTGAGCATGTATATTTTTTTATTCCTTATAAATGGTAGTAGACTATAGTAATTCTGGTTTGTTCACATTAAGTGTTGAACTTTATTGCATTTGTCTTAAAAGTCTACTTAACAGGCTGCCTAATTTCTTGAGTGTGTGTGTGTGTGTGTGTGTGTGTGTGTGTGTGTGTGTAGGATAGAGAAGGGCCAACTTTCAAAGAACATGTTCTTGAAGCCTCCCTCACATGATAACCCACTGAGCTAGGAAGATATAACAGATGTTATTAGCCCGTTTTCCAGGTGGAAAAAAAAGGGTATAGACAGTTGAATTAAATTTGTCAAGATTATAGAGCTAGTTCCTGGAACAGCCATATCCCCTGACTTCATAGTTTTTATTTGATTAAGTATGTGGTTTATTAAATAGTAGAGTCAAATATCTCAACATCAACTGATAACTAAAATATTTACTGTCATTTTTAATTGTAGTTGTTTCAGAATAAATCAAAACAAACCTCTGTGCAGGACTTTCTGTGGCCCTTGATCAAAGGAGCCACTTTGCCTTTGTATCGTCACTGCAGTTCACACAGAGTAGCTCAGGGCAGTGAGACCCTCCTGTCGGATTACTTCACTTGGCAAGCCCGGTCCTTGGGCTGTGGCTTTCTCTGTGGTCACACTGGCTCCAATTCACCATGACCTCATGTTTCGTAGGTTCCACGTTTTGCCGTAGCATTGCACTGCCACGCCCTACGGTGACTGTTTACATCCGTAGAATTTACCCAGCCTCCCCATTAGGCAGTGCTGGCTTCTCTTCAAGGTTTAATCATCGTGTCTTGTTCCAGCCTCTCCACCCACCTCCTCTATTGAGGCCTGACACATTGCTTGGGTACTTACAGCTATCCTTGAGTTCCTGAGTCCATGCATCTCTTCACGTAATACACAATCAGGATATTCATGAAACAGAGTAAAGGATCCCTCTCTGTGTGCAGCAGGTATATGCTTACGCTCACTCCATAGTGCCTATGTCTTTTTTTCCAAGTCTTTTGGTATCAGAGAATTATTTAGACCTCACTCAACCTATATGTGTCTGTCTTTCCTTTTTCATTGAAGATGCCTTCTGTGTTTGTGAAAGCAAAGAAGTGATATTTTTTCTATCCTCCCAGTCATATTTGAAATATTTAATTACTGAGCTATGTTCCGTGAGCACGTGTAAATGGATGGGCTTGGCTATTAGGCACTGAAATAATGAAGTTTTTGTTTTGGGTCCATGATTTTCAGAGAGGCGCTGCCAGGCTGGAATATTTTAATGGCATTTCAGCCTAAAAGTTGTTGTAGGTAATAAAGAGACTTTTATCTCTAAAACCTGGATGGCTGGCTTCTCTTGAAACAATTGGAAAAGCTAGCATTTCTGGGCACACATTCCCATGTGACAGTAATCAGATGGTGCCTCAAAGTGCTTATTCTGAATAATCCCTTTCTCCCATTTAGCTCCCAATTCATTCCGTTATGTTATCTGTGCTCAACCTTTGTGGACATTTGGGTTGGATGGTGGAAATTTGCCCTCAAATTGTTCATTCATTCATCCACTCATCAAACCCATAATTGGTACCTGTTTTACACAGTAAACTCTGCTACTTCCTGGGAGTGCCTTTATCCTAGGGAAGAACCTAGTGATACAGCAAGAAACAGAACCAGGCAATCAAAACACATGAGCAAGTGCAATGCTGGAGGTGTGGATAGAATATTGATGTAAAATTAAAGACACAGGTGTCCATCTAATCCCAGGTGTTTGAGAGGCATAGGGAGGTTCAAGTCTTCTGGAAGAGTTCCTGGGTTCCGTGGTGGCTTCTTTTTAGTACCAGTGCTTCAGTTTTTGACCAGGGAGGAACATTTCATGAGTAACTCCATGTCTTTGGGGCACATCTTCAAAACAAGAAAATTAACAGTGTTGGAAAATCCAGCAATGAGGAGAAAAGAAGAAAAGAAAAAATGAACAGTGGGTGAAAGCAGGTGGGAAAACGAATAAACAAGGGCCAAAAGAAAAGAAAAAGAGGTGCTTTAGAAAAATGAGAAATAACTGTCTTGCCTCAGGCACTACCAGTGATGTTTTCATAGAATTCTGAGGGTTTTGACTCTAAGGAAAATTTAAAAAATTCCGAGCAAAGCTTGTAGGGAATTGATGAGTCTTCCCATTTTTCTTGTTTTATTTCCCGCTGGGACACTCTATACAATCACTGTGAGATGATCATAATGGTCATGTTGAGTAGTGCCTTTGACAAGGTAGAGAGCTCCTTCCAGTCTGACAAGTGTTTCCTGGGCATCCACTCTCTGTTGCACAAGTGTGATGGTGAAGCTGGGCTAGGACGTTAGAAGGCCTGAAGGAAACATCCAAAATGGGGGGAATAAAAATAGTACTTAACTCAGCTAATCATAGGGCAGGATATAAAGATTGAGATATTCTTACTATGATGAGAAGAAAAATATAGCTCAGAATCAAAAGCATCACAAAATGGCTCCTGGTAATATGTTTAAGTTTGTCTCAACTTTATTAAAATGATTTGTCTAGACTTTATTAAAATGATTTTTGGGCTTAAGAATTGACTGGCAACTGGTCAAATGGCAAATTTTATCATTAGAAAAATTGCTGTCCTTTAGCAATGCAATTGATCAGTTCATGGCATGGATATCCAGAATGAAATATCTTTTTACACACATTTAACCAAGGCTCCAAGTGTGTTATGCCTATCATTTTTTAATGAGATGAAGGAGGAATACTGAGAAAGGCTATGGAAAGAGTACAAACATTTATTTTTTTTAGGAGAGTCTCACAAGAAATAAGTTTTTCAGCTGGGTTTGGTGGCACATGCCTGTAATCCTAGCACTCGGGAGGCTGAAGCAGGAGGATCACCATGAGTTTTAGGCCAGCCTGAGATACACAGTGAGTTTTAGGCCAGCCTTAACTACATAGTGAGACATTGCCTCAAAAAACAAACAAACAGCCAGGGATTTAGCTCAGTGGTTCCGCCCCGTGCCTTGAAAGTGCAAGGACCTGAGTTTGATCCCTGGTACCAAAACAAACAAAAAGAAGTTTTTCTGATTTCTTAGTTAAGAAAAATTGCAACTAATTGATTTGGTAGGACCTAAAGAAATCTCCAACTCTTAATCCATATTTGTATCCTAAACATATCCATATGTAATTTCCACCCAGCAGATGTGTTCTAGGTCTTTAGAACCCTTCCTAGTAACCAGACAGAAGAACCAATCAGGATAAGTTGCCCGATGGTCCTGTGTCTCTGCCCATGAGAATTGCTGCTGAAGAGGCTCTTCCTGAGCTCAGACACAGAGGTGGGGGACTTGATGACACGACCGTCCTAGAAAATGAATCTCGCTCGCTCCCTCTGTCCATCCCTGTCTTTCACCAACCAATGCTGCCTGAGCCCTCTGGGATCTCAGTTCTGGGCTTCCCAGAAGGACAGACAGTGTGAATTGCATGTCACCCACAAGTTCAAGCCCAGCCTAGGCAACTCAGTGACTCAGTGAGACCCTGTTGAAAGAGAGAGACAGCGCAGGCTGGGGATGTCGCTGCATGTGGTGGAAGCCCTAGATTCAATCCTCAACTGCCCCAAATACACACAGACAGACAAACAGACAGACGGACAGACAAATAATAAAACGAAAAAGGCAGGGCCAGAGAAGGCCCTCGCTCCTTTGCTTCATTTTGCATTCATCTCATCTCACCTCTGTGAGGTGGCACCACTCTACATTTGGTCCCAGCCACCCAGAACAGAGGTCCCCCCTAGGTGCTTGTGCTCCCGATTAGGATAACAGCAAGGGGAACGCCAGAGGACCTCAGCAACTGGGGCCTGCGCCTGCCTCCCTGTCCTTCTCCCCACCCCCACCCTACCCCCCTCACCAACCCCCCTCACCCCCAAAAGAGGAGCTACAGTTCCCAGGTGGGTGCGGTTGGTCGGTCGGCCAGCTCCTCTCTGTGGCATCTCTCTAGCAGCAGCTTGAAAAGCCTCACCGTGGGGTTTTTCCACCCACCTGCGTGAAGATCTCCCGGAGTATGGCCCAGGAAGAGAAGATACAGGACACTCGAAGGCATGGGTGACTCTGTCACTCACACTCGCACACACACTCACACCCTGGCACCCCTTTCCTTCAGTGGACCCCATCCACAGAACAACAGATGCCACCCGGCCTGGCTAGGTTGGGGCACCAGGAGCCCCTAGTGGACAGGCCAAGGCTTCCCTCCCAGACCAGAGTGAGGGAGAGGCACAGAAACTGTCACTCAAGGAGGGGGCACCCCCACCCCCACCACTTCCACTTGCACCCCATCAGGGGACGTGTGCAAGTCAGGATGAGTGGGCGTACACTTGGACAAACGGGGGCCTCAGCCAGGCATGGTGGCGCACACCTGTCATCCCACCACTCACCGGGGAGGCTCAGGCAGGAGGATTGACAGGAGTTGAAGGCCAGCCTAACCCTAACCCTAACCCTAAGTAAAACGCGCGTACATCTGTGTCATCTCCACGTAGTCATTCACGGAGTTCCTTTGCGTCAAGGCAACATATTAAATACAGACAGTAACCAAGTGTGCACATGATATATAATTTTGTCCTTTAATTTGTATCTTTAATTTTGTCCTTTGTCTTAGTTACATCAAATAGAGAGCTATTAAATCGTTTTGATACTATTACTTTCTTTTAATACAAATGGGGGTGTTTAAAAAAACAGAAACAAAATTACACCGAACCAACATCAGAACTCTCTTCCCCATGTGTCTATATGCCAAATCATCAGCAGGACACAAGTGACAGTTGCCATTTTTGTACATGTAGAAAATAATTCACTATATATAAAGTTCTTTCCTTTCTTTTGTGTGGCCTGATCTTTAAACTACACCATGAAGCATCAGCGTCAAGCCAGACAGTGTGACGGAGCAGTAGAGGTCAGAATTCAGTGATGAAAGCCCCGCAGGAACCGTCTATTTCTGCTTTCCCTCGAAAGCGTCATCCATTTATAGTTTTAGTGTTCGCCCCACTGTGGCCGCAGCCTAACGTTTCCTAGGAAGGACAGGCCCAAATCCACACATCAAAGGTTCAAAAGCTCCAGGACGGGGTGAAGAGGAAGTACAAGTACTTCTGGCCTACATTAAAGGACTGAGTTTTGTCAACTGCTTTGGACCATGTAAAACACTGATATTGACAGGAAACCCAGGTCACCTTCAAAATCATGATAAAAGGACCAGGTGTCAGGTCACAAGATGATGCATGGGCAGTAGCAGATATCTCTGGCAAAATAGTTCTCAAAAGGGATCACTGCAGAGGACTGTAATGTTGATTATGCCCAAAGCAGACTGTAAAGAGTTAACCCCACAATTGGCTGGTTTATAGAAATGAGTCTGGCCGAAACCTATGTGCCGAGGTCAGAGTAACTCGCACCCAAATTCCATTCCCACAACTACAACCTTCAGACTAGAAGGACAATGTTCTAATTACAATCATATATTTTGTCTATTCTGTTCCTAATTTGAGAGTGTTTTGTCTTGTCCTTTCTGAGCCTTGTTTACATTAATTTCCATAGAAACCACACATCACCTTTACCTCAATGGATTGCCAATAAAAGTCAGTTCCTGGGACTGGCCAGCGCCTTTGTTGATTGTGCCAGCATTGGTCGTCCTGGCACCCTGCTTTCTCTCTCTCAAAAAGAAAAGAAAAGAAAATGAATCTCACTAGCTGCATCCACAAGTGGAATTTTTTAGGTGGAGTTCTTTATTTTCTACATCAATGAGTATTCCTAGCTGGAAAAAAACAAGAAACATGTAAGAGGGTAGTTCAGTGTTTGAAGTCTCCAGTTGGAAAATTTACTTTTGCCAACTCACTAGTCATGGTGGGAATTGTCCAGTTAGTGACTAATGTTGTTGTCCATTCATTTTATCATGATTGCCTTGAGCCTCTGGCATGTGAATTTTGCAGGTTCTTAGGCAAAGAAAGACCAACTGCCACCCACTAGCACCATCCTCCTACCCCATCAACTGCAGCCTTGTTGTTCTAATCCCAGAGGTCTAGACTTCCTGGGGCAGCAGGGAAGCCAAGAAGAATCCCTGAGGGTCAGTGCAAATGGAAAAGATCAGGTGTACCATGTCCTCAATACCCATGTTCCATATGCTGGGAAATCCAGCCTGCATCTTTAATATGGTTCCAGTGGCTCCACATTTACCAGTGTGTGTTTAGCCCTAACAACTACAGTAGGACTTGTGGTAAAAATAAATGAGTCAGTTCTAATAATTTCAAGTTGGCTATCAGTTTAAAAGCCAAGACTTAGGAATGAAAACTGCTTTTCTGGAACAAGGAGAAATGTCAGTGTTTTTAGACATTGCCAGATAAAAAAATATTTTTGGCTCTCAGTCATCAGTAAAGCTATATCAGCTTGCATCATGCTTCTTTACTGGTTCTATCTGTGTTCTCGTCCACATATCTAACAGTGACAATGTACCTGTTAGCCTAGGTACTTCCTCAACCAGGATATCTCTACACATTTCTAGTGTGTATTTACTTATATCCTAATAGGAATTTGAAGCTGAGGCTCATGGGCTTTTGGTAACTTACATAGCTGGAGAAGAGGAAGATGGGAAAACAAAAACTAGAAGCAGGTCCAGAGAGGGAGCACATGGGTGGCATTAGGGGGAGTGATGGCCTACACCACCCTCTGAGGCCACATGGATGCTGCACCTGTCTCGACCAGCTCTTCCATTTCAGGTTGCAAATCCACAGAAGGCAAGCAGAGACTGATGGCCAGACAGGGGACCTACCACGAGCACTGAAGCCATACCAAGGCCACAGCTGCTCCTCTCAGTGCTAAAGGGACCTGGTGCTCCTTAGAGGTAAAGGGAAATCACTGTCCCAACATACTCTTTGGAGAAAATTAAATACAACTCAGAAGCTGAGCTCTTCTTGCTGCCTATCCCAAGTCAGAGAAACCCAGGGCAATGAGAAAGAGGGGAGCTAAGTAGAAATCTACTCTGCTTGGGAGATTTGAGGGAAACACTGATTAGTTTTAGACTCTCAGGAGTGTGGCCTCTGAGCCAGCACATGTCTTAGTCTTTTTGAGCTGCTACAACAAAATACTTCCAGGTGCATAATTTACAAGCAATAGAAATTTGTTTGGGAGCCTGGAAAGTACAAGATCAAGGTGCTGGCAGATTTGGCGTCCAGCAAAGACTCTATCCCAGCACCATAAATGGCATCTTGCTGCACTGACGTCTAGCAGCAGAAGCCCAAGGGGCTAGGGTGCTCCCTTCGACCTCCTTTATAAGGCTCCTTGCCCACATGACTGACTCCCCTCCTGAAAGCCTTACCTTTTAACACATTCACATCAGTGGTTAAGTTTGGACATGTGAATTTTGAGGGACACATTCGGATCACAGCTTGAAGTTTGTGTTTTCACAGATTAGGGTTTTCCAGTTTGATTCGTGGCTATGAGTCATTTGCAGAATGCCTCCCCAGGTGTCCAGGGTCCAGGTGTCTGTCCACATCATGGGTTTTCTTCATGGGACCCATCAGTGATGCCTGTTCCCTTTGGGCACCTTTCCTGTCTGACAGAAGTGCAACAGGCCTGTGACAGAGCTTATTTTCCACTGGGACTGGATGGTGCTTCCAGGTTGAGAGAGGCAGGGTGCCTCAGCTTCTCCTAAGGGTGTTCTCACATTTGGGATGCTCAGCTTCCTAGCTTGAGAGAAAAATCCAATTCAGCCATGGAGTTTCCTTTGTCCAAGTACTTGTGAAGTCTTGTGGCCAGAGAAGCACCTCACTTGTATTGTTCTGCAGGGCTCTGAAAATAGAATTGCTAACACACATCCCACTTTTCCTCCCAGGAGTCTGCATCTGGGCCTCTGGGGCCGCTCTCTGCAGCCCTCTGAACAGCCAGAGCCTGCGTGCTTGTTTTATTATGTATTCAAGCAGAAACACATTTTTGTCAGAGGGATTAAAAGGCAGTAGTTAGAAGTATCTGCCCAGATTTCTGTGTATTTGCCTATTGCCAGGGGAAGTTGAGGGGTTGTCAGTGTGGATGCAAGGCTTTCTCTGTGGGCTGGGGTGGCCCAGTGCTGTTCTTCTTCCTCTGGGACACAGTATAGGACATCAAAGACCAGCAGAGATGATCTCCCTCCTACTGCAGCTGGAGCACTGGTTCCTTTTGGAGGAAGCCTGAGAACAAAGAAAAATCTTAACAATTCAGGGAAGTTAATGGATAGGAAGTTTTCTAACTTAGTAGAAGGAGTATTGTAAATCTTGCCTTCTATTTTTAATTAGACAAATGTTATCTCCACATATTCCAGGCAGCTAATCTTTGAGGATGTTGGTTATGCAGGTTTTGGAATTTGTGTAATTTGTACACCAAGAAAATATATTTCATATAATAAGACCAACTTTTTCAAAAGGATTAGAAATGTGTCTATGTAGAGGGAGAGCAAAGAAAATTTAAGTCCTGTGCAATGCAGAAACAACCAAAGGAAATAAATAAAATTTCCATTGCTACTTATAAGTACTTTAGAAATGATGTAGAATGCTAATAACATTTGGCTAACAGTGTCGTCAAGATTTGGTTTTGTTTTAATTTACCCTTACAATGTTTTGAATAAGGAATGATGTGCCTTGGAGCTCAAGTTCAGGAATTGCTTTATTTGTGCTTCATTTAATGAAACCCGTGGCTTGATGCTCATCGCGTTCCTTGTGGACCTGTTATGCTGGGCATTTGCAACTCATGGCCATGTGTCTCAGGATGAGATGCTGGCAAACACACATGCTGCACTTCTTGGCTAAATGACAAGCGCTTCACATTGCTTTCCTGGCACTTTCCCGTCTCTTTGAGTTGCTCAGGGCTCCTTAATGCCCTGTATTTGTGCTAAGGTGCTCACCTGGTGTCCTGCAAGACCACCAGCTTCACAAGTCACTTCTCTCCCTCTCCAGGTAGGGGGAGGTCCAGGAGGCCTGGGGCCCTTTGTCCCCTTTAGACGCTGGTTCTAATCCAATTTCAAGAAGAGACTTGAAAGTAGTTTAAAGTTAGCCATTGCTGTCATCTCAGTTTTTGAATAATGCTTTTTAAATAAGGCTAGTTTTAATTCATACATTTATTTTACAACATAAGATTTTTAAAAAATTTTTATTTTATTGGTACATTTTAGGTATACAATATGACATTCATCATTGGAAATTTGCACCCTTACATAATCCATCTTGGTTCTTATTTTTTCTCCCCTTCCCCTGCCCTCCCTTCAACCCTCCATCCCTCCCTATTTACAAAGACTTTGTTTCCATTTTTTCATTTTCTCATATTAATTCCATTCCCTTCTTTCATTTCCCCTACCCCTCCCACTTCCTTCCCCTTTGCCCCTTTTCTTCCTATTTCACATTATCTATTACACCTTTTAGTCCTTATTTACACTTTCAGTTTCTCACACCAGAGAAACTATTCGGTATTTACACATGTGTGTCCTATTTATTTCACTTAAGAGGATGGCCTAAAAACCAAATAGTTTCTCTAGTGTGCGAAACTGAAAGTGTAAATAAGGACTAAAAGGTGTAATAGGTAATGTGAAATAGGAAGAAAAGGGGCAAAGGGGAAGGAAGTGGGAGGGGTAGGGGAAACGAAAGAAGGGAATGGAATTAATATGAGAAAATGAAAAAATGGAAACAAAGTCTTTGTAAACAGGGAGGGATGGAGGGGTTGAAGGGAGGGCTGGGCAGGGGTGAAAAATAAGAACCAAGAGAGACTATGTAAAGGTGCAAATTTCCAATGATGAATGTCATTATATTGTATACCTAAAATGTACCAATGATTAGGATGAATAATCGATAATGCAAAATAGGAAGAAAAGGTCCAAAGGGGTAGGGGTAGTGGGAGGCAGGGGAAAGGAAAGAAGGGAAAGGAAAAATGATGAGAAATGGAAAAAATGGAAACAAAGTCTTTGTAAATAGGGAAAGGTGGAGGGGTGAAGGGAGGGCTAGGAATGGGGAAAAAATAAGAACCAAGATGCATCATGTAAAGGTACAAGTGCCCAATGAGAAATGTAAATGTTATATACCTAAAATGTACCAATAAAAGAATTTAAAAAGAGTATTGCCTCAAATGTGCATCCATTTAGATATAAATATCTCTAATTTCTCATTTTTCATGGCAGAGTAGTACTCCATTTTTTAAAAACCACATTTTCTTTATCCAGTTGATGGGCATTTGGGCTGTTTCCAAGTTTTAGCTATCACAAACTGTGCTGCTATGAACATGGGCGCACATATATCCCTGTGGTATGATTCTTTTAATTCTTTGGGGAAGATCCCCAGCAGTGGAATAGCAGGGTCAAATGAGACTTCCAGTCCTAGTTCTTTGAGGTATCTCCGCACTGATTTCCACAGTGGTTGCACCAGTCTACACTCCCACCAGCAGTGGAGCAGGGTTCCTCTTTCCCCACAGCCCCACCAGCATTTACAACATAAGATTTTAAAGTATTAGTTACATACCTCTGGCTCCCACTTTTCTGAATGCATGACCTAAGCTACATGGTTGCAGGTCACTTGGTGTTTTACAGAATTTTATTCTTTATCTAAATTTCACTATGCTTTGCTTAATAACTTTTTTTCTTTTAAACATTCCTGAACACTCTCCCTCTTAAAGATTTTAATTACTTTTGGAAGAAAAGCCCAAGCAAGAAGAACAAAAAAGCCATTATGGCCTGGGTTTAACAAAGCCCCGTGTGCTGACATTGCCATATACGGAGGAAGTCCCCACTGTTCCTGTCTCTTCGTGCCTCTTATCCAAGCCATACCCCCAAGGAGCCACAGCTACTGACAGTCCCAGTAGCTCTCTCTCCCCGCAGGAGCAGCTGCATTGTCAGCATGATCGCAGCATTTTTGCTCCCTTTTTAGAGTCTCAGAGACTTCTGTCTTCCCATGCTTCTTTCTTTTCTCTTTCCTTCTTTCACACCTTTCCTTCTTTCCTTTGAGAAGTTTTATTTAATGTCCAATGTGTGCAGATAAGTTGCAAATCTCATACACAGCATAGAATTGGGTTTTACTTTGTGATATGATTCGAAAATAATTTATTGAGGTAAACCCCTTTACAAGTGAATTCATCTGATAAACTTTCAGGGTAGCCCAGAAACAAGTTCCATATATATTATTTGAAGACTTTTGAAGATACCCTATTTTGTACAAGAGTAAAGTTAATCCAAAATAGAGGAAGATAACTTAGATTCCAAATTTTATATGAGAAAATATTATCATGGTTTTCTCTTCTCACACAGATGATTAAAATAGCACTGAATAGATATTTTGTTGTGACTGGAACATTGACTTAAAAATAAAGCTGAATTTTTGCTTAACTCCGGGGTTATTATTAGTGAAGTTATAAGGTAGACTTTACAGCTTTGATAACAAAAAAGTGAAACAAATAGCAAAATTTCCAAGACTTATTAACTCATTTAGGTTATCTCATTGTTATGCATATACTGTTCGTGTTTTCATGTGTCTATTTATTAATACAACCACTTGTGGTTTCTACAATTAAGTGAACCCTGTTTAAGGCCCTAGTGACACAAAAGTAATATTAAGCAGTATCTCTCAGCTCAAAAACTCATTGTGTAGTTTAGACCATGAGGGAATAATTTTTTGTACATATAATTTTCCTGCAGAATTTTTAGTAAGGATTTCTTCCTTTCTTTGGATGACATACCTAAACTATACTGTGCCTTTTTCATGCAGGGCAGCCACTGATCACAATGTGGATAATACAACCGAAATACTCAGGGAGTGGCTGAAAAATGTACAAGGACTCTATCACTATGTGGAGTGGAGGCCGATGAATGAACCAGAGTGAGTAATAAAACCAGTTTTGTGAACTCATTATTTTTCTTTCCTTCTTAACTAACTCTCCAGCCATTTGGATTTCCAGTCTTGAGGACACATGTGACTTTTCATGGTCTTGCATCTCTCTATCCAAAGGAGTTACAAATATCTGCTATTTCCCCCCAGTCTTCAGTGTTCTCTCTTTACTCCTACAGCTGCCAGCCACGTTCAGGTTTTTGTTAGTTCATAAATAAATTACTACAGTGTTTTATATGTATGTGTGTATTGTATGTGTATGTGTAATGAGGAATGAACTCAGGGCCTCACTCTAGGCAAGGACGCTATGACTGAGCTACATCCGTAGGCTTTTTTAAATTTTATTCTTTGAGACAGGGTCTTGCTAAGTTGCCCAGGATGACCTTGAACTTGCAGTCTTTGCACCTTAGCATCCCTGGTAGCTGGCATTACAAGTGTGCACTATTGTTCACAGCTTATATTTTTATATATTGGTATTATTTATTGATATTTTGAGCATAAGGCTTTTATACTGGAGGAATTATCATCAAAAGTTTGTGGACTTTCTATACACACCTTGCTTGTGTCACTTATCATACTTTGGCCATTATTATGTAGTAAATAATTAAAGAGTTTTATTTATTAGCTGCATAGTATCCATTGTATGGACATACTAAAATTATTTAGTCTGATGGGCATTTAGGTTGTTTCCAATCTTTTTTTTTTTTTAATTTCCAGTCTTAATTATGGCAATTTCTTAGTCACTTCTATGTCCAAGTCATCCTACACACCATAGTATCAAACCAATCTACCTAAAATATAAATGAAGTGGTTTCATTTTTCTATTACAAAAACTCTAATGGATCTTGAGTAACTATAAATCAAAGTTCAAATATCTAAGTCTTTTAATATTTAAGAGTTCAAAGCTTAGCACTCACATTTCCTGTTTCTTCCCCAAAGAAAATCTGCTTTATCCTGAATGTCCCTTTTATTTTCAAGCCCCAATTTTTTGCTTATGCATGTCCTAGAAATGCCTTTCCTTCTTTGTAACCAACTCTTATGCTAAATCACATGTACTACTAAAAGCTATTCCCAGTCGTTCCCCTTATAAAGATTTACCTTTCTTTCAACAATTGGATTGCTTGTTTCATATATGATCCTTTTTGACACCATGCATATAACTAGAATTGTTAATTAACTATACAACTTATGCATTTTTTCTAAATAAATTGTAGGTTCTTTGGCAGGGGCTAGATCATGTATACACTTTATAATTCCTCCCAGTGCTATATTCTTGGCAAACACTAAATTAATATTTTTGGATGAACAAATGAGTAGATAAATGTATTTAAAACTTATTGTAAATGTTCCCAAGGCTATTATAGTTCTACCTTAAGGAAGGAATAGAATAGATGAGTTGCCTGATTTCTTCCCAGTGGAAGTCATTTATTAAAAGCCAAATTTCAGGCTGGAGATTTACCTCAGTGACACCATGCCTGCCTCACAAGTGTGCAAGGTCCTAAGTTCAATTCCTGGTACTATAAAAAAAAAAAAGCCAAATTTGTATAACACTAACAAAGGTCATTCTAGGACAAATTTGTTCTTTTAGTCTCTCTATATATTTAGTATATCCAAACATATAGATATACTAAACATATAACAATAAAGTTTGAATACTATGAAAGATTTTAAACACTCCTTTGAAGTTTCCCATAATGGAATTTGGTTTCTTTTTTTTTTAAAAAAAACACAAAACTACACAGAAAGACTTTGTGTACCTACCTCACAGTCTGATAATGTTCTCTGCAACCAGATTTTGACTAGATGCATTATATGCCAAGGTCAGTGTGAAAAATACTAGGGAAGCCATTATTTTTTGGCAATATATTGAGAAAAACAGGAATTTCACTGATTTTTTGTTGGGGCAGTAATTGGGGAAGACATTCCCGAGAGTTCTTGTGCTGTACATAGTTTTATTAACCTTACTTGTTTAGTTACAGTCCTTTTTTTATTCTTACTAGAACATATTTGCTGTACATGATGATTATATTATTGTGGAGGTTGGTACGTGTACATAACACATCTTAATGCTTTGTATTCCCCTTGTCCTCCCTTCCTTCTCTCCTCCCTCCTCCTCTAGCTCTTCTTCCTATTTGCAGAGGATTTTTATCTCTTATTTCATATTATCTGTTTTATTTTGCTCATTAAATTATTTGTAATTTAGGTCTCTCATATAAGAGAAACAATGCAATATTTGTGCATGTGTGTCAGCAGTCTCGCCGTTGTGATTTTTCATTCATTAAAGCAAACGTACAGTCAGCACAGCTACAAAAACTTGAAGTGGTGGCCAATTTGGGGGCTCCTGTGACAGCACCAATGCCTGTCCCAGTTGGGGGTTTTCAGAAGGATTCTGGAGGGTACACTGACCCACTGACTTGCCCTCGAACCCCTGGGCTCAATTCGAGTACAGAAATTAAAAAGTCTTGGCCTGCCTGGCTGTTTTGTGGATATTAAAAGAAAGCCCTAGGACATATTGTATATATCTGTTCTCTGTTCCCCGACCTCACTTTACCAGGGTTAAATCAGTGTGTTAAGCTCTATGGAATCATTTACTGAGACTCCACCAACTAAACTAAACCTTTGTTTTTCCTCAGAAACTTGTAATTTTACACTGAAATATATATCGATATACATCAAATTTACTTGATGGCAGGATTTATTTTAAAAAGCATCAAAGAGCATGAGCTTTGGGACTAAGCTGCCTGGATTTGAATTCTGATTGTACCCCTTATTAACTGCAGCACTCACTGGTCAGGTGGTTTTCCTACTCCACACCAATATCCTCACCTGTGAAATGGGGAGTAAGCGGGTCATAGGACTCTTGCTAGAACCCACTGAAATGCTTCATATACAGATTCTTGTGTTCAGTAAGTAGCAAGTTTCTTAATCTCTCATTGCTCAAATTTCCTTATCTATGATGTGGGAATGGTGATGGCAATAATTGTACTCATCCCTAGAGTTGATGGAGGATTAAATGAGTTAAGTATGTATAACCATTTAGGACTTAGCCTGGTACCTGTAGGACTCAGTAATTATAAACTATTAATATTATTCTCCTTTCAGGTCTTATCCTGATGAGACTGGGCCCAAGCACTGGCCAAGCTCCCGGTTTGCCCATGTCATGAAACTCCGACAGGCGGCCCTTCGAACTGCGCGGGAGAAATGGTCAGACTACATTCTGGTAAAAACTGATCCTTGATTTGTTTGCAACTGTTATCCAGAACGTGTCCAAATAAGTTGTCCAAAAACCAGGACCATGGGAACAATGAAAACAACCTTTGTTTAGACACCATCTCCCCAATAAAAGGCTCACAAGAAAATTCTGGTAACAATATGGTGAAGCCTGGATTTCATCTCTAACTCACTCCTGATAGACCAAATTCTTGAACCAGTTGATCTATTTTACGTAACACACGTAAAAGACTCTGAGTCTTTTTATTAGGTAATTCAATATAAATTGTCTCAACTTTTTGGAAGAATTTTAGGAATATGAGAAAATGAGTATATCAGAACACCTCTGAAGCTCTGTTCCCTTTTGCTCCTGGTATCTTGGAGAATGAAATCTCTGATTTGGCTTCCTGTTTGTTTCCAATTCTGCTGGGTTCTTGTAGAGAATTCTCTCCATTGAGAGGTTCCATTGTTTTCCCTGGTCCAGAAAAAAGCTGGAATTGATGATGATTGGAAATCAATGCATCTTCATCCTCGGTAAACCTGTCTCAGTTGGAAAGGAGGAAAGCTCACTAGGAGAAAATAGCTCCCTCTTCCCTGAAAGACATTTATTAAGTTTATGGACATCTGCTTTCACTACACTGTGATTCCTAAAGGGAATGAATACTTTTGACCCGTGTCCCTCTCCAGGCCCTCAGACACTCCAAATATCAGCCTAACAATTTATTGCATACATTTGTAACAAAAATGTTTCATAGAACTTTTCACATTGTACTGACAATATTTAACATTGTATGTAACTATTTGAATGTTATTGAAATATATGAATGCCAAACCACAAATATTTTAGTAAGCAATTTGACTTTTATAGGAATGAATGCTTCTGATGATTTTTAATTGTGATGAAAGATATATGACATAAAATCCATCATGTTATCTGCACAATTCAGTGATCATTTATTTCTTATGGTAGAATCTGTTACTACACTGTCTTCTATAAGTGAATCAATGTTAACATGGGGCCCTGCAAAGAATGAGAATCAGAGTTAATGTAAACTTCTGCTAAGAAATTCATGCCATTTGGCTAATATGGATTGATATAATGTACTTTAATTTTTTTTTTTTTTTTGGTACCGGGGATTGAACTCAGGACCTTGCACTTTTGAGGCAGGCGCTGGAACCACTGAGCCAAATCCCTGACCCATCGATATAATGTACTTTAAACAAAATTCTACTTGTAACTTTAAAATACCATTGATGGATCTGTTCTGGGCCATTCTGGCCTAGAAAATATAAATAGATCTGGCCATCTGTATGGACAGTGGACACTCAGTAAGTGTTTTTGAATGAATCATTAAGTATTTAGAAGCTGTTAATATTTTTTACTTAAGCCATTACCAAGGTTGGGTCCTGCTAACACCAATCCATTGCTCAGTGGCTCATGTAGAGCTGAACATGTGGAAGTTAGACTAAATGTATTATGATGGAGTGAAAGCCACCCAACTGCAATGGGGTAACTAAGGAGGATACAGATACTGGTCCAACGTTTCATGAGCCTTTAGATGTGGGGATTATTCTTAAAGCTATTACTGAAAAATGCCTTTGCACTTGACATTTCCTTTTCTTCCCTTAGTTCATAGATGTCGACAACTTCCTGACTAACCCACAGACTCTGAACCTAATGATTGCAGAAAACAAAACCATTGTGGCACCCATGCTGGAGTCTCGGGGCCTGTACTCTAACTTCTGGTGTGGAATCACACCTCAGGCAAGTGTTTTGGTTCATGAATGAGATTTAACAAGGCAATAGCATCTCCCTTACCCTTTTTCATGTTTCCTCCCTTGAAACATGCAGGTTACTAGAGCAAACATTTCAGAAAAGGAGGTAAAGCCAGGTCTAGAACCCAGTGGGCTCCTCTATAATAATTATCAATACATATTGGCTTAGAATCTCAAAAGTAATCAATAAAGCATGCTGGGATTTGTATCCTCCCTCCCCCAATTCAGAAATTTTAAAAGAAAAATTACAAAGTTACCCTAAGAGCACTGTAGAAAAACTTAGAAATGGAAAAAAAGTAAAACTACAACAATGTCCATATGTATCCCTACCACTGTAAGAACACCATAAAGAGAAGTTTTCATGTTTTTAATAATTATATTATCATTATAGGTACACTGTAATTTACTTAATCTTTCTCTTAGTTTGAACAACATTGTTTGCAACTTTTAACTATTATAATGACATCATGATTAATATAAATGTTTAAATTTAACATTATTTCCTTAGGATAGCTTCTTTTTTTTTTTGTATTAAATTCTTTTATTGGTACATTGTAGGTATACAACACAATTAGATTTCTCATTGGGAATTGTACTTTTATATAATACATCTTGGTTATTTTATCCCCATTCCTAGCCCTCCCTTCACGTCCTCCACCCTTCCCTATTTACAAAGACTTTATTTCCATTTTTTCCATTTCTCAGCATTTTTCTTTTCCCTTCTTTCCTTTCCCCTGCCCCTCCCACTACCCCTACCTCTTTGTACCTTTTCTTCCTATTTCACATTATCGATTATTCATTCTAATAATTGGCACATTTTAGATATACAATATAATGACATTCATCATTGGAAATTTGCACCTTTACATAGTCTCTCTTGGTTCTTATTTTTCACCCTTGCCCAGCCCTCCCTTCAACCCCTCCAGTCCTCCCTATTTACAAAGATTTTCTTCCTATTTTTCCATTTTCTCATATTAATTCCATTCCCTTCTATCTTTTCCCCTAGCCCTCCCACTTCCGTCCCCTTTGCCCCTTTTCTTCCTATTTCACATTGCCTATTAAACATTCAGTCCTTATTTACACTTTCAGTTTCTCACACCAGAGAAACTATTCAGTATTTACACATGTGTGTCCTATTTATTTCACTTTGAGTATCGCCTCAATGTGCATCCACTTAGCTATAAATGTCTCTAATTTCTCATTTTTTATGGCTGAGTAGTACTCCATTTTATAAAAAACCCACATTTTAATTGAGATGCCAGCAGCATACTTCATAGACCTCGAGAAAACAATCCAAAAATTCATTTGGAACAAGAAGAGACCCAGAATAGCAAAAGCAATTCTAGGTAACAGAGACATGGCAGGGGGTACCACAATCCCCAACCTGCAACTATACTACAAAGCTACTGTGATAAAAACAGCATGGTACTGGCAAAGAAACAGACCAGAGGACCAGCGGAACAGATTAGAAGATGCAGAAACAACGCCAGACACACTCAGCCATCTCATCTTCGATAAAGGAGCCAAACACCCTCACTGGAGGAAAGATAGCCTCTTTAATAAATGGTGCTGGAAAAATTGGGCTTCAGCTTGCCAAAGATGAAAACTAGACCTGTATCTCTCACCATGCACTAAACTAAAATCAAAATGGATTAAAGATCTAAATATTAAAATAGAAACTCTGAACCAGTTGCAACAGAGGTTAGGTAGAACCCTTGAAGACATCAGTGTAGGAAAAGATTTTATGAACAAAACCTCAGTTGCCCATGAACTAGCACAAACAATCAACAAATGGGATCTCTTCTTATTAAAAAGCTTCTGCACAGCAAGAGAAAGCACCAGCAGTGTGAAGAGACAACCCACAATGTGGGAAAAAATCTTCACCTGCTCTTCCTCAGACAAAGGTCTACTATCTCGAATCTATACAGAACTTAAAAAGATCAGACCTCCCAAATTTAAAGACCCAATCCAAAAATGGGCATCTGAAATGAACAGACATTTCTCAGACAAAGAAGTAGAAATAGCAAATAAATACATGAAAAAATGTTCAACATCACTGGTCATTTGAGAGATGCAAATGAAAACAACACTGAGATTCCACTTCACTCCAGAAAGAATGGCTGATATCATGAAATCAACCAACAACAAATGCTGGCAGGGCTGTGGGGAAAGAGGAACCCTGCTCCACTGCTGGTGGGAGTGTAGACTGGTGCAACCACTGTGGAAATCAGTATGGAGATACCTCAAAGAACTAGGACTGGAAATCCCATTTGACCCCGCTATTCCACTGCTGGGGGTCTTCCCCAAAGAATTAAAAGAATCATACCACAGTGATATATGTGCACCCATGTTCATAGCAGCAGTTTGTAATAGCTAAAACTTGGAAACAGCCCAAATGCCCATCAACTGGAGACTGGATAGGATAGCTTCTTTAAAGTGGAATTACTGAGTCAAAGAGCCAAAGCATTCTGGTAACCTTAGACAAATGTTGCTACACATTTCTATAGATTCTAATGATTAAAACTGACATGGTAGCTCATTTTTCCAAAATTCAAGTTAAAAACAGAATATGAATTTCCTTCATTTTTTTCATATAAAATCTTCAATGTCTAGAGCTCTGTTATGGTGAATGCTTATGGCTGTTTATATTTTTATTCTTTAGTTAATGAATTAGCTTAATTAAACTGATTAAATATATATATCAGATCATGTGGAAAGGAGTCACAGCCAAAAATTCCGCCTCCCTGTAGGAGTCACAATTACTTTCCTTTTCTCTCTTTCTCTGCTTCCTTCCCCCACCATCCTCACTCCCATGATGCTCAGTGATTCATTATTGTCATTAATTTTTCAAGTTTCTCATTCCAAGAACATTGTCCCTAAGAAGCTAGAGCTTTCTGTTGATGTGGGTCCTCAGGCAGCCCTCTGAAGACTCGGAGGTCCCTTATCCTGTGGAGGAATGCTCATCAGCTGAAGTGTTAGGAGGAACAAAGAGTTTAAGTATGGACTGAGATCAGCAGCTAGAAGACCATAAAATTGACTCTAAGACTAATGTCATCTCAGTCTTCATTTGTCATCCCCCTACCTTATAACATGGTTAGTGTTAGTGTTAGCCATCGGGACACTGCTATACACACAGAGGACAGTCACCGAGCCAGAAGAGGCTGACTGCCAATATAGAGTTGCCAACATCATGTAGGAATGCACCCATAAAGGAGTATGTGTGATTAAAGATTACACAAGACTTTATGTGTCCAAGGAGTATTGTGCCCTTGTCAAACTTGGCATTTAGTCCATGAGTCTTCCATCACCTACCCCATTTTTAAAAATGCCTTTTAAAGCTTTCACATACTTTTAAGTATGATTTGATGAGATGCATCTTCATCTTTTCTGGAAAGAACTGAGCTTTGTTCATAGTCCAGTTATAAGCCGTGTCCCTGGAGTGTAATCTCCTATACTAGATTCTATCCTCCATGAAAGCTAAGCCTGGAGCTGTCTTATTTATTAAATCACCACAATTTCCCACAGTGCCTGGCTTATAGCAGGTAGTCAGTGGGTATTTGTTGAATGAACAGCTGGGTTTGCAGGAGAAACAAGCTGTGTGATGGCCTAAGTTGTTCAAAACCAGTGTGTTTGAGATTATAAAGAAAAAAGATTGGTTGTCCTGTGTTATTGTACAGGTAGCAATTTCAAAAGGTGAATCCTTGAAAAGTATGGAGCCATTGCAAGTCCACCAGACTATCAAATAAATAAGTGCACTGAAAGAGGCCCTCATTTGCATATCTAATTAATGTCTCTGATTAAAATATTTTACACAGTGTAATATTTTAATACTAGCCAATATTTGTTGATACTTTCTTGGTGCTAGGGATTATTTCAAGTACTTTACAGTTTTACTTGCTGGTTTTTGCAGAAAACCCTGCGGAGTAGGTATCAGCATCATTCCTGTTTGAGAGATGAGGCAGTAGGCACAGCAAGGCAGTGTCATCTGGCCTACAGCTGTAGACAGTAAGGAGCTGAGGTGGACGTGACCTCACCCATCTGACTAGAATTGTGCTCTCCACAGCTCCGCTCTACCATCTCCTAATACTCATACTTCATATATAATCATAGGACAACATATAATACACCTTTGTGAAATTATTAAACCAAGAGATTATGCTGACATCAAAGTTATTTCTGATACAAAGATCCTTTAGGTGTTGTTTTATATAGAAATTGCATTTCTTGAGCTCATTTCGAAATTCTTAGGCCAAGATAAGAGGAGTGAGGGTGACTTTGGTGATTTCTCCTAACTGATGATGACTTGGGGGAATCTGCCCAGCCGATGACTGGGAAGGAGGAAGCCCACAGATCAGAGAACACAACCCACCTATTTGCTCTTTTACAGGGCTTCTATAAACGGACCCCAGACTACCTTCAGATTAGAGAATGGAAGAGGATGGGCTGCTTTCCTGTCCCCATGGTCCACTCCACCTTCCTAATTGACCTCAGGAAGGAGGCCTCTGACAAGCTGACCTTCTACCCCCCACACCAGGACTACACCTGGACTTTTGATGACATCATCGTCTTTGCCTTCTCCAGCAGGCAAGCAGGTATTGTTTGTGTTTGGTTGTACGTACAGCCACCATAGAAACACTGAAAATGATTAGCTCCTTTGTTTTGGACTTCTTATTTTTTTAAAAAAAACCCAGCAGGGTACAGTGGCCCATGCCTATAATCCCAGGACTCCAGAAGGCTGAAGCAAGAGGATTCCAAGTTCAAAACCAACCTGGGAAGCAAGACCCTGTCTCAAAATTTAAAAAGGAAGGGGATGTGGCTCAGTGAGAAGGCCCTGGGTTCAATCCCCAGGAGCACAATCACTCTATTAATTCCCATCCAGCAAAAAATGACTTCCTTTTCAGGTAGTGTTAGAGGCCATAAATTGTCTGCAATAACCATACAGGAACTGTCAGTGTTGCTGTCCCTGTGATCACTGATGACCAAGAACCAAGACTTCCCTGCCCTCAGAATCCATTTTCTTTTGGGGAACTGACAGGAGGGGGAAGCAGTAGGGATGACATTGGGAGTCAGGAATTTGATTGGTTCTCTATAGTACTGAATGCATTGCTGTTGTTGACTATAGGAGACCCTTTATTAATTAGAAAATTGTGATAGAAGCCCAAAACAACACTAGCAAAATCCCAAGACTTTAAAAGTGGAAGTTTATTTCTTCTTTTAAAAATCTGAGCTGCTGTCATGGCTTTGTTCCACTAAGTTTTTGGAGAACGAGGATCCTTCTGTATTGTCTTTCTGCCCTCCATGGTCAGATTCTTCATGGTCAGGTTTAGGTTGCCTCACCACCATCAAGGCAGGAACAGAGGGAGGACATGCTCCATCCCTACAAGGGTACGATCCAGAGACTGAACTCAGCACTTCTGTGCTAATCCCCTCAGCCAGAACTTGGGAAGAGGACAACACTGGGAGGGAGGCTCGGAATGTCATCTTTATTCTATGAGGTCATGGGCCCCAATTCTCTCACTCCAGAAAAAAAAGAGGACAGATATTGGAGGTGGCTAGAAGTCTCTGCCTCCATCCCTATGAAAGGAGAAGAAGCTAGACGTCTTTGTGAATCCCTGGGAAAACATTTCCAGTGGAATCTATATATTTTTTGAGAAAGACAAGCAATAGAAAGGATAGGTTGTTTGTTTAGGTTTTTTTCACCTCCACATGAAGTCAGGGAGGATACATACTCACAAAAACAGTTCAACAGAAAGATACATGGCATTACTAAAGTACAGCTTTATTAGAATAACTCAAACCTTCCCGATAGAAGTCAAGGCTCGTTATCAATGTGCCAGAAATGTACCACTTAACCACTAGCAAAACTAGGTTTAGAACCAAAATGATGATAAAGTAAACTTAATGTGGCCATGTAAATTAGGGCAAGACAGATTTTTCTGAAGACCCCAAGAAGTGGGGATGTTGCTGGCAGATAAGAATGTTAATGCAAATTCAACCTACAACTCATACATCAGGCCTATCTAAGTGCCCCATTTGCCAGTTGTAGATTTGTTAAAAATGGGGCCAGGGATTTCGCTTAGTGGTTCTGCCACCTGCCTCAAAAGCACAAGGTCCCAAGTTCGATCTCCAGTACCAAAAAAAAAGAGGAAATGTGTAAAGCTGATTTTTTTTTTTCTCTTGGTTGCCAGAACAATTTAGACCAATTGGCCAGGTATAGGCATTTTTTAGGCCTACATTTTTTTCAGGGACAAAGCAATCCTCAGGTGGACTGGTGTTTTCATAAAGGTTCTTGTGTCGACATTAATGGAAAGGTTTGTTTCATGATTTACTCTAACTTCTCCAGGATAAAAGCAGAATCAAGGCCTTCCTGTTCCTTCAAGTTGTGCCAGTCCTTTTGCTTCAGAGTTTGAAGCAAGGATGGTCTAAGTGAGTGATATATTAACAATTACAACGACAGTCACTGCCTGACAGAGTCCTCTTTTATGACCACTGCACAAGGTATTATTGTAACCTGTGCGCTAAATTATGATGACGTATTTTGGAAAACCAATACCCGAATATTTGAGCTGGAAAAGTGACATAGACTGAATAGGAATGTTTCACCTCTGTCTTTGGCTTGGCCTGTTCAGCAGGACTTTATGCTCTGACCTCCCAAAAGTCTTTCCAGGACATTGAAAGCAGGTGTGGAGGCTCAGAGCTCTGGCCCAGGCAAAAGCAGGTATGGAGGCCCAAGCCCAGGTGGAAAAGGAGAAGAGAAGACCAACCCAGCTAGCTCTACCTTTCAGCCTAGGATTGTGTTAGCCTCTGTGCTGGTTGGAGAGTTGAGAACAGTGGGGGAAAAATAGGCAGTAATGATGACAACAGTGAATATAGAGGGCCACATTGGTGTCACAGACCGAACAGTTGCAAGTCAAGACAGGAAATAATCACAGAAATTTGGGAGAAATTAAAGCTATTTCCTGACAGTAGTGTAATTCTGAGGTAGTATTTCACTGATCTCGAAGTATTTTCAAGACCAATATGAATGAGTCTCCGTTTTGTGTCTTGAGGCTCTTCCTTTCTTGGGTCCAAAGCAAAGCACTTCCCCTTGCTTTTGAAAGAGGCTGACATATAGCTAGTGTTCTTTGATTCTCACTTTTCTGAAAGTCCCTAGCTGTGTATCACCTATTGTAGCATCACTGTATAAAAATGCAAAAGGAAGCCAGGGGTCTGCCTGGGACTATCTTAACCCCAGACTTTGGTCCAACTTCTTCCATTCGGATGATAGCCTTTGCCACAAAAACAGACATGGATCAATGGAGCAGAATAGAGGATGTAGAAATAACCCCAAGCACATTCACCTATCAGATCTTTGACAAAAGAACCAAAACATGACCAAAAACATGCTGGAGGAAAGGTAGCCTCTTTAACGAATGGTGCTGGGAAAACTGACTATCCACATACAGAAGATCTAGACCCATATCTCTCACCGTGTACTAAACTAAAATAAAAATGGATCAAAGATCTAAATGTTAAGACTGAAATCCTTAATCTGCTGGAAGATAAAATAGGTAAAACTCTTGAAGACATAGGCATAGGCAAGAGCTTTCTGAACAGAACCCTAATTACACCAGAAATAGCATCAAGAATCAACAAATGGGACCATATCAAATTACAAAACTTCTGCACAACAAAGAAAGCAACCAACAGAATGAACCTACAGAATGGAAACAAAACATTTGACATCTATTCCTTGGATAGAGAACTAATATCTAAGTATATTTTAAAAATTCAAATACTAGACTTCCTCCCCAAAATAAAAAAACTCAATCAAAACATGGGTAGCTGAAATGAATAGACATTTCTCAGAAGAAGTACAAATGGCTAATAAATACATGAAAAAATGTTCAACATTTCTGGCCTTTAGGGAAATGCAAATTAAAACAACACTGAGATTCCATCTTACTCCAGAAAGATGGCTGTCATCAAAAAGTCAAATAATAACACATGCTGGTGAGGCTGCTGGGATAAAAGAACCCTTCTACATTGTTGGTGGGAATGTAAACTAGTACAACCACAGTGGAAACCAGTATGGAGATTCCTCAAAAACCTAAAAATAGAAATTCCACTTGACTCAGCTATTCTCCTTCTAGGTATCTTCCTGAAAGAGTTAAAGACATCATATCACAGTGAGACATGCACACTCATGTTTGTAGAAATACAATTGAATATAGCTAAACCTTGGAAGTGGTCTATATGTCCATCAATGAATTAAAAATGTGACATTTATATACAATAGAGTACTACTCTGCCAGAAATAAGGGTAAACTTGAGTCATTTATAGGAAAATGGATGCACCTTGAGACCATAATGTTAAGTAAAATAAATCAGACACACAAGCTTAAATATTGCATGGATTTTTATATGAGAAACCCCAAATATAAATGAAGAGCAAAATAAAAAATAGAAAATAGGAAATAGGGAGATAGATCTTTCTCAAAAGGTAAAGGAGCCAAGAGATGGAGAGAGGGGGAGAGACAGAAAGAGGAGATGAAAAAGTAAGATGTGTTGTGTACATGCACCAACTCCCCATAAGGAATGTAATCATTATGTACTGAAAACATGGGCAGTGCTAATAAAAGATGAAAGTTGGAAAAAAAATTATAGCTATTACAACATACGAGTGATGAGTGAGAGACAATCCAAGTGTTTTGGTGAGCTAGACTTGGCAGCCCATCTGACCCAAGAAGAGAGCACAAGGTCAGAAGCGAATCACTGTGACTATAAAGAAGCTAATGGCCAGAAGTTACCTCCACGTGGCCAGTGATCTGGGCTCCATATCATAGCCACAGGAATGCTCCTTGTCCAATCATCTTTCAGATATCTACTGTGAGTCAAAGGAGGCAGGAATCGAAAGTGATATGGAGACTGCAAGCAGTTCTGCATCCAGGACCTCACTGGTAATGATCAAAAGAATCTCCATTTTGGGCAATTCCTAGTGATTAATGGCCCCAAGGGTAAGCTTCTGAATCCTGAAATGGTAAAAACCCTTGGCATTGGCCAACAGGGACAAAGGTTTGGCTTCAATGACTTACTGTGAGGCCTTGGACAAGTCACAGCTTTTATTATTTTTTATCATCATGGGTAGAGATCATTGTATCAATCTGTGGTGTTAAGGTGCTACATGAGTACAAAAGAATGATATCTAAAAGCGAAGACTTTCAATTATACCATTCAGTTCTCTTTTTCAAAGAAAAATTGTTTTTCACAGAGACAGATTTCACTGAGTGTACCAGATTCCTTCATAAACTTTATCTAATTATCAACACATTTCCCTTTTAATTTTTTATTTTTATCAAATTACTCATGAGTTGAAGAGTTCAAATAGTTACCTAAGGTTTATTTAAAGAATGGGGAATGGGAAAAAAAGAGTCAAGATATATTATATACAGATACAAATTCCCTATGATGAATGTGATCACTATTTAGACCAATAAACTTAATTAATTAAAAAAAACACATTGGCAACAGGTAAAGAAAAAAAAAAGATGAACAGTTTCCTGTACATCACTCCAAAATCATTTCTCTCTTCCACAAGAGAGAAACCACTTTTACCTCTTTAGATGATTATATTAATATAATATTTATATACCTGTTTCTAAATAACATGCTTGTGTTGCTACTTCCTTAGTTTTTGGCTTTCTTTAGGCATTTTCTCTGCTGATTCTCCACTTCGGGAAATGAGGAGTTATCTCCCTCTCTGCCCTTTGCTCCTGCCCCATGCAAACTCATTCTTCTCCTCCCTTGTCCTCTAAGTATAATTTAGGATAGTGTTTTTGTTGTTATAATCACGTGAACCTAACTCCAAGCTCAGCCATTTATAGACTCTAACTATTTTTTCTTTATCTAAATAATTATACTTCCCCCTTTTGCTTAGTTTTATTATTATAAATACAATAACAAAGTAATCGCTAATTTTCTTGAGCTCCCCTCAGATTGTTCACAACCATCAGATGTACTCTATGGCATGTCTTGAAGATGTCCCTCTGGAAGTCTTCTGATATGCTCTAATCTAAGAAATGTCAAAGCCATCAACCTGGGTCTCATTTCTCTTCTCCCATGCATTGACTTCTGTTTGTGTCCTAAGATTTTTTCACGCATTATAATTCTCTTCTCCCTCCTTATCCTTTTCTTTATCTTCCTCTTTCTCCTCTTCTTCCTTCTCTTCCTCTTCATCCTCCTTCCACATCATCCAGTCATGGAAAGTAAATATTTTATAATCTTACATGTCTGAAAATGCCTTTTCTGTGTCCGATTACTTGATGGCTACCTGAGCTGGGTATCATATTCCCTTTTATAAAAGCTTTGGAAAGTTAAAAATGGTTTACCTAATTCAGTTAGAGAGGCATCCTAAATATTAAATCTTTCTTCTACTTCCTGAATTTATCACTGTTTTGCAAGAAGGTGCATTGGAGTTTGAAGTTCACCGTAAGCATTCATGTTGGCAAATAGCAGAGCTAATAAGTTCATTTGGAGAAAGCAAGAGAAGTGACAGTCCTGGTGGGCCAGCCCAGACTGAAGCCAGATTCAGTAAAGATGGAAGATAAAAGCTCTTTTCTTTTCCTGTTCATCTCTGTTAATTCTATGAGACAGATTCACCTAACTTGTCGGTGATGTAGCTTGACTGGTGGAAATTTCATCTGCACAAAATACAAAAGTCACTATGCACATAATTCTGTCTCAGGAAAATATTGATGATTGTGAGAATTAACAAATCACAGGCTTAGGCACATGTGCCGGACACTGGCAGACTTATCCTTTTAACTCAGCAGTCTTAATTAGGACTTCCTACTGCTGGATCTAGAGGAGACCATCCTGATCCCCGTATTCCTAGCAGTCTGGTTTATTATGTCTTATTTATTATGGGCTGTGATATGTTGTTGAGAGAGTCAAATTGCAGGTTCTTAGTAGGACTTGAAATGCAGGCTTCCTTTTGTCCCTTTATAAACTTTTTTGAAGTTTTATGTCTGTTAGTTGACTCCAAATCCATGTGTGTTTAGGGAAGAAATAAAACCAAGCAGAATCATGGAGAATTTTTAATTTCCTTTGTAATTTCTTATTTTTTGTTCTGCATATGCCTAGATTTAGCTTTAATAATCTGTCAGCCTTACAGGATTTTCCAGTTTGCTTTCATATCAAATACGGATTTCATTCCTCATTTTCTCGTTATTTCCTGTAGGTGGATTACAGTGTTCCATTCTGCTCTCTTGAATGGGAATTCATTGCTTCCCTTCTGATCCCTTCATGCTCTTAGTTTTCATTTCAGGCCATGAGTATGCTATTTCTTTAGAGAGAAAAATCAATTTCCTCTGGGCTGAAGAATAGCCCAGATTTTTTATGAGTCCCCAATGCTGCATTTTACTTTTTTAAATAAAAGAACATTTTTGAGGTCTGTTTGTTCTCCTTTCTCTTAGCTGTCAGTAAGAAGCGTGTTTTCTTATTGGTTGACTATTTTTCTCTTGGATTCTCAGGCATTCAGATGTACCTCTGCAACAGACAGCACTATGGCTACCTGCCTATCCCCCTGAAGCCCCACCAGACACTGCAGGAGGACATCGAGAACCTCATCCACGTGCAGATAGAAGCAATGAGTGAGTGGCCCAGGAGCAGGCAGTGGCTCAAGCCAGCCACATCTTTCCTCTTCCAGGCCTGGAAACTCATGACCATAAGTCTACCTTGGTTGAAATGTAGCTGTTCATTCATCATTCATTCATTCATTCATTCATTTTAAAATGTTTCTTCTGTGCAATACAAATACCACAAGGTTCTTGTCTTCAGGGAGCATCCTGTCCTAGTGGAGGACTGAGTACACAGATACTTTTCATACAATGTATTAAGTACTATAATAGTGTTTGGGGGCATGAATTTGAATCCTAACTAGGCTGCTTTCATATCATATCACTTTGAGCAAGTACCTCCTTAGTTACAAAATAGAGATAATGAAAACTTCTGGGGTTTGAGGCAGAATATATCATATATGTCTATATATATGATAACAATAATTATGAATTTCAACTCAATAATAGCTTATGATGTAACAGATACCACACTAAGTACTTTTTGTCTATGTCTCATTAAATTTCATAACAACCTAGTTTAGGGTTTATTAGTCCCACAATAAAGATGAAAAAACTGAGGTATAAAGATCTTACTTTCCCTAGATCATTTTATTAAACAAATGACAGATCAAGATTTAAACCAATCTTTCTATCTCTGGATGTCATGTCCTTAAAAACTATTTTGCCATTGTCTCTGAACATAGCATAATGTTGGAATCGGGATGTTTAATAATCAGTAGCTTATTGAATAATGTATAGTGATAGCCAGAGAAAAAAGTACTGTGGTGATCTACTTATCTCAGGGCAGGATGTTGGAAATGATTTCCCATAGAAGGGAATGTCTTCTATGTTTCATCACTGAAGCGTAGAATTATACATGGGGGCAGTAGAGGTCGTTAAGAGGCCACAGCAGGAAATAAGACTGGACAGTAGGCAGGAACCCAGCCAGGACCTCTGATGATTTAGGTGTTCAGATTTTTCCTCAATTGAGAGGAGCTTTTAAAGAGATATGAGCCTAGAAATTTAAGGTTGAAATTTGGATTTAAGAAGCTTACTCTAGGGTAAGAGAAGTGACAAATGCAGCATGGGTGAACAGTGAATACAGGTGAAAGATCAATTTTGAAATTATATGGAAACTAGGCAAAAATTGTGAAGATATGAGTTGAAGCAGTGGCTGTGGGAATAGAGAGGCAGGAACAGAGAAACTCGGGACATAGATGTGAAAGAATTTAGCCAAGAATTGGCTATAGGTGAATGAGCAAAAGGGTGGCAGAGCAAAACTCCAAACTTCTGATTCTGAGATGGTTTTAGGAATTTTAAATGGAATAAGGCATCTGGAATAAAAGGGAGATTTGAAAAAAAAATCCATGAGTTTATCTTTTAGACCCATTGAGTTGCCTATGAATATCTATTTCCCATGCCTCTACCCCCAGACTATAAGTTCCTTTTTTACCATGTTAGTCTCAATACCTAGCATGTTGCCATCACCTAGTGGACATCTAGTATATATTTCTTGAATGATTGAATGGATGGATGAATGAATTAATTAATGAATGATAGAATAAGGATTGGTTTGCTGTGACAGTATCTCTTAAATCAGCCCTTAGGAATATTTTTGTGAATTTCTTTACTGTATATTATTTTTACCTCTTTTCCTATCTTCAGACCCTAGAGCAGTGGCGATGAACTTAGGGCACATGTGCTGCAGCCAGCTGTTTATCACTGAGTGATCTAATAGGTTCACCATCACTGCATTAGAGGAGGATAAAGTCGGTAACTTATGGCCTTGTATCCCAAGCACCTAGAACAGTGTATGGTATATGGTTGGTACCAAATATGAATGCATCATCAGACAAGTGAATGTGTGAATGAATGAATACTGTATTGTCAAGCATACTAAACCTGAAGCCAAAATAATCTACTTAAACCCAAGCTTTGTCAGTTATGAAGGGCGAATCAATTTCTGAAACCTTCAGTTCCTTTATCTGCAGAGTAAAGATAATAACATTGACTTTGCAGACTTGAGCAGAGCAAATAAAACAATATATTTTATAAAACAGTGAAGCATTGCTATTATTGTGACTCTATTTAGCACTTAGTAAAAATACTGCTCCTTATCATCCCTATATCCTTGCAGCCTTGTCTCCCAAGTAGATGTCACTCAGAGAGGGGCTGGATGAAACTTTGTGTTCTCTTGTTTCCTCCCACATGACTGGGTACATAGAACGGTACATAGAAATGCAAACATTATCAACAAAGATTTTAATGATTATGAATTATAAATATGTACAGCTCCTTTTTTAGCCAGATAAAATTCATAGGAGAAGAACCTATAAATTATAGCTTTCATTATTGATGTCCCTACATAGACTGAGCATTTGATTTATGGTATTTTAGTTAATTCTTGTACTTACCTTCTTGAGTTATAGTTTTGTTAAACTTCACTTCTGAATTTTAAAATATAGAACATAATTGGAATAGTAAAACAATTGAAAAACCAAACTTTGAGAGTTATAATGCAGAAATACAGGCTAAAGACCCATGTAGGATGAATAAAATGTTAGTAATGAAACCATGTCTGACAGGTGTCCTCCCCTAAACTGGATATTAAAAACTCTTCTCATAGTGCCTAGAACTCAAAGCGCAGTGAAAAAAAAGGCTACTAACAAAAATGGCTGATATTGACTATATTGACTGAAGCATTAGACGTGCATTTTTTTAATGTCCAAACATGAAATCCCTATCTGTAATGTGTGAGTCATTCTCTAAAGGCACTAGAGAGTCAAAACTTTTTATTATCAGTTCTTAGTTTTCAGTTTAATTGGGGAGACAGGACTGATACAAAACAGAAACTAATAATGCAGCATAGTGCTTTGTGAAAGAAGCAGACACAAAGGCAATAGGAATTTGGAATAGAGAGAAGTTGCTATGACCTGTGTGATCCAGGAGAACTTCAAATCCTGATGATTCTTAAGCTAAACTTGGGTAGAAGCAGAGTTTCAACAAGAGGAGAGATACAGTGAGGTTACTGCAGGCAGAGGAAATAGACTGAGCAGACAAAACATTCCCACCCTGGAGGAGAATTGGCTTAAAACTGTAGAAATAAAGTTTGACAAGTCGGATTAGTTTAGTTGTTGTGGTCCTTGTATGCCCAGGTAAAACACAATGCCCACCCCAAGGACCTACTGGAGGTTTTAGAAGAGAGGACCAGACTACAAATATTTATTCATCACAAACTATATTCCATAATTGCTTAAGATGCTGAGTATGTAGCAGTGAACAAATCGACAGAAACTTTGCCACCAAAGACTTGTATTTTATCAGAGATATCCAGCCACATCAATCAAGGAAGCAGCCACATGAATATTTGGGGAAAGAGTGTTCCAAGCAGGAAGAAGAGCACATGTAAAGGCCACTAGGTAGGAAAAATCTTGAGGATGTCCCAGGGACAAAAGGCCAACAGTGTTAGGAAGAAGGAGTTGGGTAGAGGTAAAAGAAGTCATGGAGGAAGACTGCAGAATGCTCTGGCCATGGTAAGGAATTTGAATTTTATTCTAAGAGTAATGGAAATCCACCGGGACTGACCTCATGTAGTTCACACATTTAGAAAGATTGCTTCCGTTGTGGTGTGGATACTAATGCATAGGCAATCAGTACATCTCCCCTGGTGAGAGATGTTAGTAGTTGACATTTGAGCTGTAATAGGAGATGATGAGAAACAGATTTAAGAAGTTTTGGGGTAGAGCCCATAGGACTTATAGAAGCCTGGATGCAGTCCAGAAAGGAAAGAAAGAAATTAGGAATAACTCCAGGACTTTGGCCTGCTTTACCACTTACTGAGATGGAAAAGATTTGGGGCCAGGGATTTAGCTCAGTGGTGCTGTGCCTGCCTTGCAAGCACAAGGTCCTGAGTTTGACACCCCACCCCCACCCTTCAGTACTGGGAGAAAAAAAAAGATTTTGGGAGGGAAGTTTTTGGTCATGTAAGTTTCAAATATTTATTAGATATCTGAATAGGGAAGTCTGGAGATGATTATGTATTTCTGGGGTTCAGGAAGAGGTTCCATCTAGAGATAGACATTTTGTAATCATCAACATAGAAAGGATATTTGAAGCCAAGGAACAGTGTGAGTTACAGAGAGAGAGAGAGAGAGGAGAATCCTGAGGGTGACAAACACCCAGAAAGCAGAAAGCTGGGAAGAAAACTTGAGAAATGCTTCAAGAAAAAGTCAAATGTTACTGAGTCAAGTAAAATGAGAGTAGAGTTGATCATTTTTTCTGTCTGGATAGAGCTCTGTTGATAACCTTGATAAGATCCACTTCTGTGTGATGAGAGAGACACAAGCCCATTGGAATGGAGCAAACAGAAAACACTGTGGGGATGAGAAAGTGGAATCCTGATGGGATGGGGAGTAGGAAAATGGGATGAGGCTGCTAGGGTGTATGAGAATAAAAGAGGGGTTTTTTTCATTTAGTTTAGTTTCTTTGTATTATTTATTTTTTAATAATATCACAACATGTTTGTATGTTTATGAGAAGGATCAAAGATTTAAGGTGAACTTGATGATGTAGAAGAGAATTGTAAGGTTGTCATTGAGCAAGAGTTGTAGCCCAGACCAACACAGGAGAAGTCATGCTAGGGGGAAACAGGGAGCCTTCACCCTGTATGGGAGATGGGAAAGCAGAATGTGTAGGTGCACATGCAATTCAGGTGGAATGAAAACGTGGATCTCATTTGGTGCTGAGTATTTTCTTGGTAAGTGTATAGTCCAGCCATAAACTTAGGAGTGCTGTTAGAGATTTCAGGAGTCAAGCATATCATAGATCTCTCAGAGACTAGGAAAGTAGATTTACTATGGAAGTATAGTTGCATCACTTGCTGATGTCAATTACTAATTTGGCTTCTTTGGTTGTAACTTTGAAGTGACTTGGTCAGTACAATTTGTGGAGTTTCTCCTGAAGTAGTCTGTTGGGGACAAGTAAGTGGACAATCAGGTTTAGAAAGGATTAGGGTCTTATCAGAGAAGATCAATGGGAGGGAATTAAGAATATTTACAAGAGTAATGATCAGGAAGTTTACGAATTATAGACTGAAGTTTCAGGTCCAGAGTGAAAATTTTTGAGGAGTATGGAAATGAGTTATAATAATAACAACTTATTAAAAATTCAGTGCCTAAGGAGCTGTACAGAGAGGGAAGTGCTTCCTTTGGGAGAAGATTGACAGGAGGCTGAATCTTGCAGAGATGATAGATGTGAATGAATTGTGAGGGATGAGGAGACTGGTCCTGTAAATCACGGCATGAAGTAAGGGAAATCTCAGGTGCCTGTTCTCAGTATCAGTCAACAGTCTGAGGCAGCGTCATATAAATATTACTAAGATTACTGGATCTGAAGTCAGAAAGGTCAAAAACTGAGTTCCACCACTGCACTCTTTAATTGACCTTGGGTAAGTCCACCTCTGGGTTGGTCTCAGTTTATTTATCTGTATAGACAAACAACCATGACAACAGAAAGTGAAAATAAAATTACCTGGTGGCTGTGAAAACACCTAAATTATAAAACACTTAAGTTACAGATATAGCCAAGAACAGATTAGTACTTGCAGAAGATTATTTTGACGACTGTGTGCCTGATGAGTTAGAATAGCAGGAGCAAGGGAATGTTTAAAAAATACTAAAACAGCCCAGGCCTGGTAGGTAAGGACATGAACTAGGGAGGACATGAGCTAGCTAGGCAGCCATGGGAGAAATTCAGGAAGAACTAGAAAGAAGTGTTAGAAAGTGCTTTTTCAGGCATGACTGGTCTAAATTAACTACTGAAAACCCTGCCCAGCTGTCCAGTTGCCCAACACCAACAGATACCAAGGAGTAGCTTTGGGGGACAGGTATACTGGAGGTCAAGAGCTCAAGTTGTGACCTTGGGCAAGTTGGTTAAGCTTTTGATTCCTTGTCTGTAAAATAGAGACATTTAATCATACATATGAAGATTAAGTGTCCGCCTGCTGCACAAGCGCAAGGACCCGAGTTCAATCCCCGGTACCAAAAAAAAAAAAAGATTAAGTGTGATTCTTACATTGTCCAGTAGAGCTCAGAGTCCAGGAATAATAAGAGCTATATAACAGTAGCTTTAATTATTAGTCCTAAATTTTGAAACTATTCAGAAGCCAATGAAGCCCACTGTCCTAAAAGGAGTCCAGGGAGGAGCCATTTACAGGAAGAGACTCAATGACAGACTGGATAAATTATGTATGATGGAGTCAGAGATGACCACAACAAAAGCTGGAATCTCCTAACCTTAAAGTCTGATGTCAGCAAAGATACATCAACTTTCTTTCCATAATAAGTTTCTTAGTTCTGACCCATTCTGTCATATCCTATTACCTAAACTTAGTGCTGCTTTCAGTGGCAAAACCTAGGCAAATTGCCCTGTTATTTTTGTTCAACAGTGACTTTCAGAAGCCAACCATTTGTGGCTTTTTGAGAACATTAGTTCTGTGAATGCAATGACTGCCTATGTTTGATGGAAGCAAAATGACTAAATTCAGTAACTTTATTTGATGGAAGCCTATGACTAAATTCAGTCAGTAGCTTTGGCTAAAATATTAAACCCACACAGGCCATGTCAATACCAAACAGAGTCCAGCAGCCTAGAAAGGGTAACTTAAAATGTAATGCCCTTCCATGTCTAAAGTCAAGGAGAAAAAGCAAGACAGCTTCCAAACACAAAGGAGTTGTAAATTAACTGTCTTTCTCTTAGAAACCTTACATGGTACATGGTAGACCTTCCACATTTATTTTTAACGAAACTAATAGGAAGTACTGGAGCAGAAAGAAGCAAAATATTCTAGGCTGCTACTGGAAAGAATACACATGCTTGTATAAGAAGAAATGTGACTGTAAAGATCAGGTTTGAAGCAGTGAGGTCAACTTCTGTGTTTGGCTTAGGAAACCTGTCTCATTTACTACCTTCTAGAATTTGACATTATTTGATCATAAGCAAAACTGGTCATAGTTTTTCTTTAGTGTCTCAGAGCAGGATAAGTTAAACAGATCATACCGTGCAGATAGCACAGGATATCTCTGTCAGGATGGAGAAATTATGCTGGGATATCAAACAGTGGTGAAATCTCATTGGCTTAATGCCACATTGGCTTATTTATTGCTATTCAAGGTCTGCAGTCCTGGTGTCTTTCCGGGGCAGCTGTTCTCCATGTGTTAGTGCAACATTCCAGGCTGCTTCAACTTTGTGGCTTCTTCATATCAACACATGCTACTGTGATCATTGTGATGGGACTGGGGCAGGGTTGGAAGAAGGGTTTGGAGATCTGGCTAGCAGAAATTTAAACCCCCACCCCTCAAAAAATCATACGACATTGACTAACTTTAAGGGCAAGAAAGTGTATCTTTCTCATGTGCCTGCAATACAGGAGAATGATGGTCATCATCAACAGTTCTTTAAACAACACTGTGACCATCTCTCATTTTTAATTTTCTTTGTATTCTCCCTTTAATGAAAATCAAGTTACTGTAAGCTAGCCTATTTCTGAGCTCTATCACCATAGGCCACAGTAAGTAATAGAAGAGTATTTACTACATTAATGTAGTGAGTGTGTTGCATGCAGATCTCATTTTAATTTTATAACACAATAAGAAACATCTATTAAACAACTTTTACATGTGAAGAAACAGGCTTAGATAGTCACCATGACACTCCTAGGCCTTGTAGGCCAAAGATTAGACCTATATCATTTGACTTCAGAGCTAGCTCTCTCTCTCTCTCTCTCTCCTATTACCCTAAACTGCCTCTCAATACTCTTAAAATAAATCTTAAGGGGAATGGAGCAAATATTGCAATTTGCATATAAATAAGTGCTCTTGAAATCATGTCCTGATCATCATGTTTCCTGAGGGACGGCTGGAAGATCCACATCAGGTCCCAGCCCTACAGAGTAGGCATGTAGATGGAATTCTGCTTTCTGATCCTTCACTAACAAGCACTCTATGAGTTTCTTGTGTCTTCCAGTTGACCGTCCTCCAATCGAACCCTCCCAGTTTGTGTCAGTGGTCCCTAAGTATCCAGACAAGATGGGATTTGACGAGGTAGGAAAGTGTGTGTGTGTGTGTGTGTGTGTGTGTGTGTGTGTGTAGATGTCTGTATGTTTATATTGGAGCACAGCCCTGAGCATATCTGCAAGCCAGCAAGATGGGTTTGGCTGCTGAGGAAACACCAGTGTCTTGGGAAAACTACTCAGATTTTATGCCTTAGTTTTCTTATCTTAAAAACAGAGGGTCAGGGTAAAAGGGGGTTAATCATCGAGTCAGAATTATTTAGTAGTAAAAGTGAATTTGCTGTATTTTACCAACATTTTTATTGAGGCTCAAGGGTAAGGTAAAGCAGATACCTGTCCTAGGTATTGAAAGATACTAAGTTTACTCAGTCACAGATGAGTGGAAACTATTTGGAACCCTCCTTGCTGTATTTTCTTTCTGTTACTCTTCCATGGTTGGAGGGGAGAGTTGAGAGGGCAAAGAAAAGGAAAAAAGAAACTTGTTCTAAAATTCTGCCTTTCTACAGTCAAGAACATAACAGGCTTCCCAAAGGCCATATTTATTTGCTTTTTTAATTGTATAAAGAGTGAAGCAGGGGTGGAGGTGTGTGTAGCTCAGCGTAGCTCAGTGATAGTGTTTGCCTAGCATGTGCAAAGTCCTGGGTTCAGTCCCCAACAAGAGGAAGGGAGGGAGGAAGAGAGAGATGATGAAGGGAGGGAAGGGTGGGGAGAAAGTGAACAAAGGAAAAAAAGGAAGGGAGAAAGAAAGAACTGAAGAAAGGAAGGGAAGCAGAAATATAAAGAGATGCCTTCCCCATTGTGGGTCCATCATGTAGTTTACTGATCAGCATTCAGGAGAAACTTGATGACCTAGAAACTAGGACAGTGCATCAGAAATCTATAAACCAAGTCAGAGTTCTGTAGATTCTGGATATGTTACAGGCCAAACATTGTACATTGTACTCATTGCCACTGCTTAATGGAAGGTAAATGCCTTATGTCTCTGTAACATACATATGTGTGCCCCAAGGGTAGGTCCATCCTAAAGAGCTGCTGGAATAGTCAATTGGAATTTCTTCTATAAAACTGATTCAGAGCTGGAGTCCATGAATGGGAACGAATATTTCATGACTATCACATGTGAAAGAGTTAACAGCTATTATGCTGTTTCCACAGAGGAAAGAGACTTGGTCGTACAGAGTTTTCAAAAATGCCCTAGGGCCAGGGATTTAGCTCAGTGGCACTGCACCTGCCTCACAAGCACAAGGTCCTGAGTTTAATCCCTGGTACCAAAAAAAAAAAATGCCCAGCACTACAGAACAGCTCGGCCCACCCAACATACTGTTGCACCCGCTCGGTGTAGTCCTGTAGTTTTCCCTCCCCATAACTCTCCCTCTCAGCTCTCTAGGCAAAAAGACCTATTTTACACATACTCATTTTTCCTGCTAAAATCACATCATTGAGAGGACCAAACCAAAGCAAATAAAACAGGACAAGCCAGATCTTCTCTCTCTGGGATGCTTTTGGCAGGACATGGCACAGGGACCGTGTCACTCCTGGAGTACTGGGAAAAACCTGCTCAGGAAGTGACGCCCTCAGGGACTCTGTTTTCCTGACGCTGGGGTAGTCAGCTTTGGGGGACAAACATGAGGTGGTGAGAAGGGATTTTCAGAGGCTGTCCAGTCCTCCCAGCACTGTGACCTTGTCAGTCATGTCTGGACTGCACTTGGCCCTGAGCTCTTTCTATGTTTACCACCCACTAGGTAGGCGTGAGCTGTCTGTGCTTTGCTTTGTGGCTCCCATTTTTATTGCCCTTGTCCTGGCAGGGCCTGGCACTGGATTGTTGTTTACCAAAGGGTTCCCAAGCTGGAGGTCTCTGGTTGAGGGGACTATTTTGATGCATTTTTTTTGTTCTGTGTCTGTTCTCCTGGAGTGACCCCCGGTGGCTCCATGCTTGCACATAAAGAAATGCTTTTTCCTTTCTGTGTCTGTAAAGTTAAGGGGTGGAGCATGTCCATGACAGAATGTTCTAAATAGGGAAAATGGAACAGAATGGAACATAAAAGAGCACAACCCATTAAATTATAAAATCCCAAGTAATAAGGCACATAGAGTCACCACCAAAATTATGTTTTTAAAAAATAATTATCCAGTTAAGTAAGTAAAGAAGGTAATAAAATCATTACACACTTAATCTGCTTTGGAGATTTGGAGATGGATAATTTTCAAAGAGGACATCTTCCTCTCCTATCAGTTTCTTTGCCTAGAAATTTATAAATGAGTAGAAGTGAGAATATATTGCAATGGAGGTTAAAATTTTAGTTATGTACCTTTTGATCCTAGTAAAGCATACAAATTATTTGCAATTACGTTCAAAATGACTCCCAAACAAAAACTTAATGTAGTATATTTTGAACTCCAGGCTGGTTATAAAACATAGCTTCTTCTCTTTTTTTGGTCATACCATAAAGCATACAGATGTTTTCATCTGTACAGGATTTAGAGATAAGTTTGTTCAATTCTTTCTGTTTAAAGATGAGAGAATTGGATCCAGAACTACTGAATTCCCCAGTCATCCACACGGTTAGTCAGAATGAAGTCAGCCTCCTCTGACTTTTTCCTGTAGGTTCCTCCTTCACCACACTGTGTGTCATCATCAGTTCTTGCTGGCAGCTAACATCTCCCAATCTTGGAGCACTAGTTTAACATTAAAATTTGTTGATTATTGCTTGTAGCAAGAGGACCTTATTAAATGCTAATTTGGAATAGCATTCATGAGACTTTAAATATTCTGTGGTTCCTTAACTCTGAGAATGGCCAAGATAACCTGATTGTCTGTAACTTCTGGTACTGACCTCATGTGTGTGTGTGTTTAGTGCAGCCATCAGGAATTTATAGGCAAAGGTGAGGAATGATGGGTAGACACAGCCATCGTGAGGAAAAATCTGCATGCACATACTTCTTTATTTTACGGATCTATAAGGGTCCTTTTTATAGCATTTCTCAGAGAACCACTCAACATTGAAATAATATCTTTCCATTTTTTCCACCTTCTTTATCAAAAGGCCACCTCCAGGGATAGGGCTTCTTTTCTGTACTTCTTTCCCTTGTTTCTAAGGGAGTTAGAGAATTCCAGCAGAGAAGCTGCTAAAATTGAAATCCCTATAATTCACCTTGGAATCTTTGCTAATAACAGCAATAAATTAAGGCTTTAGATTTTCCTTATTCTTTGAATGACTTTGAGTTTATCTAGTGGATGTAAATTATAATGGTACTAATATGTAATATTCATGAAGTAGGACAACTGTTATCCCAGTTTTGCAGGTAAGGAAACTGAGGCATAGAAACTGGCCAAAGGAAAACAACACATAACAAACAGGGTTTAAAACTCAGATCTGCTTGACATGATACTCTATATAGAAGACCCCAAGAACTCCACCAAAAGTCTTCCAGACTTAATAACCAAATTCAGTCAAGTAGCTGGTTACAAGGTCAACACACAAAAATCGATAGCTTTCCTCTACACAAATGACAGACTCACTGAGAGAGAAATAGGGCAAATAATTCCTTTCACAATAGCATCCAAAAAACTGAAATACCTAGGAATCAACCTAATGAAAGAAATCAAAGACCTCTTCTCTGAAAACTATGGCACTCTGAAAAGAGAGATTGAAGATGATATCAGAAAATGGACAGACATCCCCTGCTCCTGGGTGGGAAGGACTAATATAGTGAAAATGGCCATACTTCCAAAACTGCTATATAGATTCCATGGAATTCCAATGGAGATCCCGGCAGCAGACTTCATAGACCTTGAGAAAACAATCCAAAATTCATTTGGAACAAGAAGAGACCCAGAATAGCAAAAGCAATTCTAGGTAACAGAGACATGGCAGGGGGTATCACAATCCCCAACCTGCAACTATACTACAAAGCTACTGTGATAAAAACACCATGGTACTGGCAAAGAAACAGACCTGAGGACCAGTGGAACAGATTAGAAGATGCACAAACAATGCAGACACACTCAGCCATCTCATCTTCAACAAAGGAGCCAAACACCCTCACTGGAGGAAAGATAGCCTCTTTAATAAATGGTGCTGGATAAATTGGGCTTCAACTTGCCAAAGATTAAAACTAGACCTATATCTCTCACCATGCACTAAACTAAAATCTAAATGGATTAAAGATATAAATATTAAAATAGAAACTCTGAACCAGTTGCAACAGAGGTTAGGTAGAACCCTTGAAGACATCGGTGTAGGAAAAGATCTTATGAAAAAAACCTCAGTTGCCCGTGAACTAGCACAAACAACAAGTGGGATCTCTTCTTATTAAAAGGCTTCTGCACAGCAAGAGAAAGCACCAGCAGTGTGAAGAGACAACCCACAATGTGGGAAAAAATCTTCACCTGCTCTTCCTCAGACAAAGGTCTACTATCTCGAATCTATACAGAACTTAAAAAGATCAGACCTCCCAAATTTAAAGACCCAATCCGAAAATGGGCATCTGAAATGAACAGACATTTCTCAGACAAAGAAGTAGAAATAGCAAATAAATACATGAAAAAATATTCAACATCACTGGTCATTCGAGAGATGCAAATGAAAACAACACTGAGATTCCACTTCACTCCAGAAAGAATGGCTGCTATCATGAAATCAACCAATAACAAATGCTGGCGGGGCTGTGGGGAAAGAGGAACCCTGCTCCACTGCTGGTGGGAGTGTAGACTGGTGCAACCACTGTGGAAATCAGTATGGAGGTACCTCAGAGAACTAGGACTGGAAGTCTCATTTGACCCCCTATTCCACTGCTGGGGATCTTCCCCAAAGAATTAAAAGAATCATACCACAGTGATATATGTGCACCCATGTTCATAGCAGCACAGTTTGTGATAGCTAAAACTTGGAAACAGCCCAAATGCCCATCAACTGGAGACTGGATCAAGAAAATGTGGTTTTTTAATAAAATGGAGTACTACTCAGCCATAAAAAATGAGAAATTAGAGGCATTTATAGCTAAGTGGATGCACATTGAGGCGATACTCAAAGTGAAATAAATAGGACACACATGAATAAATACTGAGTAGTTTCTCTGGTGTGAGAAACTGAAAGTGGAAATAAGGACTAAATGTATAGTAGGTAATGTGAAATAGGAAGAAAAGGGGCAAAGGGGAAGGAAGTGGGAGGGCTAGGGGAAAGGATAGAAGGGAATGGGATTAATATGAGAAAATGGAAAAATAGGAACAAAATCTTAGTAAATAGGGAGGAATGGAGGGGTTGAAGGGAGGGCTGGGCAAGGATGACAAATAAGAACCAAGAGAGACTATGTAAAGGTGCAAATTTCCAATGATGAATGTCATTATATTGTATACCTAAAATGTACCAATTATTAGAATGAATAATCGATAATGCAAAATAGGAAGAAAAGGTCCAAAAGGGTAGGGGTAGTGGGAGGGGCAGGGGAAAGGAAAGAAGGGAAAGGAAAAATGATGAGAAATGGAAAAAATGGAAATAAAGTCTTTGTAAATAGGGAAGGGTGGAGGGCGTGAAGGGAGGGCTAGGAATAGGGAAAAAATAAGAACCAAGATGCATTATGTAAAGGTACAATTCCCAATGAGAAATGTAATTGTGTTGTATACCTACAATGTACCAATAAAAGAATTTAATTAAAAACAAAAACAAAAAACTCGGATCTGGTGATAAATTTAACCACCGGCAAACAGCTTCCTGCTCCTCAGTGTCATATGTTTTAGGTTTACTTCACCTTTGGCCTCTTAAAGAGTATCTTTTTGAACTTTGTTTTCTCAAGAGCAGGGAGAACATGTTTATCAGTGAGTATCAGAGGGACAAAGAAAGGGTTAAGTCACTGCAAATAGTTATGTTTAGAAAGAAGTTCATTTTGGATAAGTATCATCTGTCCTCCATAAACCCAATATGAAATATAAACAAATCTTCGCCACAATTTTTCCTGTCTTTTGCATTCTTTATCCTACCTAAAACTTTGATCTTGACATTGCTAGACTTTTCAAAAGGCCTAAAATAAGATGTAAGTCATTTATGAGATTTTCCCCCTTTTTGCTTCCCACATTAGATCTTCATGATTAACCTCAAACGCAGAAAGGACAGGCGGGACCGGATGCTGCGCACACTTTATGAGCAGGAGATCGAGGTCAAGATTGTGGAGGCAGTGGACGGGAAGTAAGTTGGACTGCCTGTCCTCTTGCAGATGTGTTGGCGAGGGGGTTGCCTTCTCTGACAGTGGTAGTCCTGCATGAGTCTCTTGGTCATTAGACAATAGACACATTATATAGATGTCCAAAGTAGCACTGAACTTAGTGTTACCCTGTGGCTCAGATCTGAGAACCACTCCCCATCTGGTGACCCTTGGTTGTTATTACAATAAACACTTACACTGGACATTATTGTCCCTGGTCCCCGGCCATTCTTGCAATAGTTGTGGTTTGCCACGTTCTGTGGTGCAGCAGAAACATCGTGTGTGGAACTGTCTTCAGACCTGAAGAAAATAAACAGAAAAGTACATAAAGTCTCTGTGTCCTGTTGTGTGAAATGCCTGGTGCAATCTGCCTAGGCTGATCCAAGTGGCCACCTTTCTGGGGAGTATGGCATGAAAATCACACAGGGAACCTGGTTCAGTTCCTTTGAGAGATTTTGCTGTTGTTATTATTTTGTTTGTTTTGCTTTGCTTTGCCCTTTTGTTTGGCACATTAAACCATTTCAAGGAACACATTTCTATAAAACATATTTAGAATATGAGTGGCATTGTTTTATGTTTATCTACTAGGACTGTAGCTAGCAGCCACTGAAGAAGTTCCTACGGCTCCCTTAGAGAATCTCACCAGTGCTTCTCAAAGTGACACCCACATCTGAGTCCCCAGGGATGCTTAAGTGGGTAGCTTCCTGGTTGACTCATCATGTTCTGTAGTGCTGGGCCCAGGAACTGCATTTAAGAAGCCTCAAAATGATTCTTGGGTGAGAGTCCCACATAAAATACAGTAAAATTTTGTCCCAAACATTGCATGGAGCTTACTTATACTAAAAGAAAAAAAATTGTTCATTGTTTATCTGAAGTTTAAATATGATTGAGGGTGCTGTGTTTTCACTTGCTGTATGTGGCACCCTATCCTTTGTTCTAGTAGAGTTTGGGATCCACTATTTCAAGTACCACCCATAGCCCCTGTCCCACTCATAGACCACATAGACCAAAGAAACTAGTTGAATTGTGAGAGTTTTTTCTATATTCCAGATACAAGTCCCTTATAAGATATATAATTTGCCAATATTTCCTCCCATTTTGTGGATTGTTATAGTTTTGTAGTGATTTCCATTAAAACAAAAAAATTTTATATTGATGAAATCCAAATTTGTTGTATCTTGCTGTTTGGGTATCGATCATCAAACCCAAAGCCATGAAGATTTACTCTTGTTTTTTTCTAAGAGGGCTATAGTTTTATTTCTTACATTTAGGTCTTTGATTCATGTTGAGCTAATTTTTTTATATAATATGAGGTGGGGGTCCAAGTCTTCTGATTCATACTCCTTTTATTGTATTTATTTATTCATTTATTTATTTATTTTTGGTACCAGGGATTGAACTCAGAACCTTGCCCTTATGAGGCAGGCGCAGTGGCACTAAGCTAAATCCCCTTCCAGTCCTCTTATTTTTTAGATCTTCTTTATAAATAAAATTGTTTTGTCACTTTTAGTTTTTAAGTCTTGTACTTATTCTGTTAAATTTATTTGTTTTTTGATGCTATGGTAATGGAATTGTTTCCTTAATTATTTTCAGAATCATTGCTAAATGCATAGAAACATAATTTATTTTTATATACTGATTTCATATCATGTTACCTTGATTAACTTATTTATCAGTCCTAATAGTGTGTGTGTTCATTCATTAAGATTTTCTGTAGGTGAGACCATCTCATTTGCAATGAGAGATAGTATTGTTTCCACTTTTCCAATCCAGATACCATTTATTTCTTTTCCATGCTTTAGTACCCTGACTGTATCCTCAAGTACAATGTTAAATAGAAGTGACAAGAGAAGATATTCATATCTTATTTGTGATCTTAGGGAGAAAGCATTTAGGCTTTTGCCATTTAGGTATGATTTTAGTATGATTTTTTCATAGATGGCCTTTATTGAATTGAGGTAATTCTCTTGTATTCATATTTTGTTGCATATTATTATCATAAAAGGATGTTGAATTTTGTCAAATATTTTTCTGTGTCTATTGAGATGATCATGTGGCTTTTGTCTATTGATATGGTGTATTACTTTGATAGGTTTTCACATGTTGAGCCAAACAAAGCAATCCTGGAATGCATTCCGTTTGGTCATGCTATATAATCCCTTACATAGGCTGCTGTATTCTGCTTACTAGGATTTCCTTGAAGATTTTTACATCTATGTTAATAAGGGATATTGGTCTGTAGTTTTCTTGTAACACCTTTGATTTTGTATGAGAATAATACTGGCTTCATAAAATTAGTTGGGGTATATTCTCCTTCTGTTCACTTTTTAGAAGAGTTTGTTAAGAATTAGTATTCATTTTTTTTTAATATTTAGTAGATTCTCCACCAGATCCATCTGGCTCAGGGCCTCTCTTTGTGGAAAATTTTTTGATTCTTAATTCAACCTCTCTACTTGTTATAGGTGTATTCAGAATTTCTATTATTTTCTTGAATTAATTTCAGTAGTTTTTGAGTCTTTTGATCTATTTTTCCATTTCATCTAGATTGTCTAATTTTTGCAAATAATTGTTCACAGTATAATCCTTTTCAGTTCCATAATGTCAATAGAAAAGTCCTCTCTTTCATTCCTGATTGTAATAATTTGAGTCTTTTTTCCCTTTTCATTCATCAGTGGTAAAAATAGTCAATTTTATTCATCTTATCAAATAACCATTTTTTTGTTGATTCTATTTTTTCTATTCTTTAGTGTATTTGTTTCCACTATAGTCTTTATTTTTTTTTTCCTGCATGCTTTGAGTTTAGTTTGCTTTCCTTTTTCTAGTTTCTTAATTTAGTTTATTAGATTATTTATTTCATATAAGCTTTTTTAATATAGACATTTACAGCTGTAATTATAACTTTCAGTACTGTATTAGGTGCATCCCATATGTTTTGGTGTGCTGCATTTTCATTCATTTCAAAAGATTTTCTAATTTCCCTTATGATTTTCTTTTTAATCCATTAGTCATTTAGGAATGTGTTACTTTCACAAATTTTTTTAATTGGAAAAATTTTCTCATTATTTAATTTTCAGTTTCATTCCATTGTGGTTTGTGAACATTCCTTGTATCATTTCAATCCTTTTAAGTATCCTTAGGCTTTATTTATAGTCTAACATATGGTCTTTCTTAAAGAATGTTTCACGAATACTTGAAGGAATGTATATTTGGCTATTGTTGAATGGAGTGTTCTACAGATGTCTGTTAGGTCTAGTTGCTTTATAGTGTTATTTAAGTCTCCTATTTCCTTGTTGTTCTCCTGCCTAGTTGTTCTGTCCATTGTTGAAAATAAAACATTAAAGTATTCCAGTATTACTATTGGATCTGTCTATTTCTCCCTTCAATTCTGCTAATTTTTGCTCTATCCTTTGGGGTTCTGCAGTTAGGTGCCTATACACTCATAATTGCTATATATTCCTGATACATTTTATCACCTTGTTTTCTCTCTAGTATAAATTTTCTGTAGAGGTTTATTTTGTCGAATATTAATATAGTTCTTCCTACATTATTGTGGGTACTGGTTACATAACATATCTTTTCCCATCCTTTTTGTTTCAATCTATTTGTGTTTTTAACTCTAAATTCTGTCTCTTGCAGCTAGCATCTCTTGGATATTTTTAAACTTATTATGCCAACCTCTGCTTTTGAATGCTATGTTTAATCCATTTGGCCTCTTTTTTTCCCCAGGTCCTTACTCTTTTCACTATTTTTCCCCCAGGTCTTCAAGGTTAGATGTGAAATTGGAATCTTCTCTGGTCTCTTGTAGGGAAGTGCACAGCCATGAAAATGGCTAGGTCTTCTAGATTCCCAGGAATGTGTGGGAGCTTTTCAAAACTCCTTACAGACAAGACTTGCTGTTCCTCAGTTTTTTCTTTTAAGTTATTTAGTCAGCCTCTCATTAGCTGTAACTGGCAACGCTGCCCAAATAGCTGTAATGTTAAACAGTTGCTACTGATGGTTTTTGACAAATACTCCACATACAGAGCTTTTCACAGAGAATAAGCCCTGTATCAAGTCAGATGAAGACAAGTTCTAAGAATGGAACTTTTCAAGGACTGCCAGAGAGGTTGAATAGGAACTGTTTTCTGACAATAGGTCTTTAGAGAAGTCTTCATGCATCCTGTCGTTTCCAGTGACTGCCAGGTGGCTGATTGTCACAACCCCATACTCACGAGGCTGTTGGTTTTTAAGGCTTCTGTAGGGCTGAGGAGAGAGGGATTAGAACAGATATAAACTCCACAGAGCTCATTGTGCTTACATATATTCAGCTATTTTTTGTAAATAAATACTCCTTTGATTATTGCACGCTTTTAATTAATTTCTGGAGCTCTGAAAATGCTAATTGCTAATTGTGACCTTTTTGTCTGTGTCTTCATGCTTTTGTGGAAGAGTGGGATATTCAGAAGTCTTTAGCACTCTGGAAATGCTTCTCAGTTGTTTTTATTTTTAATCTTGTTTTAATTTTAGATACAAAGGAACAATCAGCATGCACATAATCCCTCTTCCCCATTCCTTCCTGTCCTCATCCCTTGTAGTATTGAATGCTCTTATGAGCCACTTTCCTTCATTAGGCAGTTACTCTTCCAAAGCTTTCAGGAAACTTATGGTGCTTAGAACTATGTTAAGCACTATGAGGGACAAACAAAAATAAAGACGCCATCTTGTCTTCACAAACTTCGTAATGCTGCCATCACACATTAACTCCGAAGAGCTCATAAAGAATAACGGGAAGAAAGCGCAAGGTCCTGCATTCCATCCCTGGTACCAAAAACATAATAATAATGGGAAACTGGAAAGTCTTTCCCTCTATGTATTTTCTCTCTGACTTCTGTGAGGGAGGGAGAACATTATCTTTGGTAATTTTCAGGCACATTCTCTGTCATGCAGGGCACTCAACACAAGCCAGCTGAAGGCCTTGAACATTGAAATGCTGCCAGGTTATCAAGATCCCTACTCCTCCAGGCCTTTAACCAGAGGTGAAATTGGCTGCTTTCTTAGCCATTACTCTGTCTGGAAAGAGGTAAATAATGCAAAAAAAAGGTTCAGTTTTGTAACGAGGGGAAAGGAAGGTGAGGTTTTGTAGGTGAATTAGGTCCAGGCACAAAGTAAGCCCATGGGTGTTCTGGAAATATGCCTGAGCATTGCTCCTGCCTTGTGTCTCCCTTGGGCCCAAGGCCAGCAACAAAGGGACAAGGAGGGTAGCTTAGTGCCACTCAGAGTGGTGACGGGGGAAGAGACCCATATCCTAGGACCCATACTCTTGTTAGTTTATTCTCATTGTTCAGGCATGCCTTTTACGTATCTATCATGTTGTCACTTATATAAGAGATTCATATAAGAAATCACACAGAAGTCTTGTAAGGTACAATAGAGGAATGGATCTCTTTAACCCAAGAGGAAAATTTTAAGTAACTTGGCCAGGTAAGGAGAGAAAGCAGAGCCAGAACTGGACCCCGTGTCTTACAGATCAAGGTATTGATGGAGGTGGAACTGGAGGGTAGCGTTCCTGAGTAAGGTTCAGTTCCCACACAAAATGGTAAAGTCCCCCAAAAGAACCTATGAATACCTTCTTTCATTTAATGATCCAGCTTATGCCTCTCTTTAAAATTTAAATGAAATGTGGTAGATATATAAAAGTTTCTAGGTCATAAAATATAGCTCATTGAAATCTCTCAAACTGAACAACACAATCATGTTAATTATTACCCAGACCAATAAACAGATTATTGGCGTCTTTGATGTGCTCCTCCCTGTACTTTTTCCTGGTCACCAGTGCCCAGGGTGATCATCATCTGACTTCAAACAGCACAGAGTAGCTTTGCCTCACATAGCACATTGCATTTAGTTGTAGACTTTACATTCTCATTTCTGTGATAGACCACAGTTTATCCATTCCAGTTAATGGGCCATTGCTTAGATTCCAGTTATGAACTATAACAAATTATGTTACTATGCTCTTGAATTCCAAATACTTATTTACCTAATGAAATTTTCATAGGGTGTCTTCCCACTGATGACCTTTGCAGGTAATTGACCGAGAACTGGAGAAGACTCTTGTTATTGAGGATGATGTGCGTTTTGAACATCAGTTCAAGAAGAAGCTGATGAAGCTGATGGATGACATCGATCGGGCTCAGCTGGACTGGGAATTGATGTGAGTAAGAAGCCAAAGTTATTACGGAATGTGAAAGGCACTGAGTTCTTTCCAAGGGTCAGAAAAACCCCACCTCCCCAGCTGGTAGGAGACATAGCTCAGGCTTTCATTACCTGGCTTTCACTCCCTAAGTGTTTCCAGCCATAAAAGTGGGTTAGTCACTGTTTTTTGAATTTGTTTACCCTTCAGGTTAAGAAACTATAGGAGATTCTTTGGTGCTCGAATCTGCTTGCAGTTTAGGGACCTTTTTACAGAGCAGAGGTATGGCTCTGAGCACCACTTGGGTGCACAGTGACAATCTCACTTGTGAAGCAGAGGGGAACGTGTCCAGGGTATGAAGAAGAGGACGAGGCAGTCATTCAATGGCAAGAGTCCCGTATCCTACTTGCTTGAAGCTCAGCTCAGGAAAGCAGGTACTTTTGCAGCCCCTAGTGGAATAGAACCTAGGAGGGTCAGCAGAAGAGCCCTCCATTGAGATGTGAGGTTGTGGAACAGGAAGAACAGTGAGAGCTGGGCCCAGGAGGGGAAGGAGTTTTGAGGCTGGTGCGGGAAAACCAGGCTAATGAGGCAGCGCTGGCTAAGTGCTAGCGTTTAGTTAATGCTCCCTGTCCCCTGTCTCTAGGAATTAGATTTGGTTTGTCTTTTCTCTCCTCTTCTTTTTAAAAATCTTCTCTTCTCTTTTCTCTCTTCTCTTTCTGAAAACAACACTTTCTATTTCCCTCTAATGAGGTAGAAATTTTCCAAGCATTTTGTTCTGTTCCCAGCTGTTTGTCAAAAGCAAATTTTATGAAGTCAGAGCCAGCTCCTTTGGAGCAGCTGCAGTAGCCTCCTCCCATCCTCAGAGGGAAACTTAACTGTGGGCTAGGGTGGAATACTTGCTCTCTCAGAAAATGGGCTGCCATCAAAAGAAACCCACCAAAGGCCCAATTAACTCATGGGAAATAGGCCTCCAAATCAGCACTATGTAATAAGAAGAGACCTGCTCCCTGTCAGGACTCAGTCATGTGACTCGGTTGGGAATTCACAGTCCTATGAGGTCACTGTTCTGCCCTTACATGGGTGCACTTAGCCCTTCTGAATCAAGGGCTCTGCAGCCTGTGGAAGAGGCCCCGCCAGTCTGGCACCTGGACACTATTTTACGCCCACATGACAAGAGTGGTGTAAAAGCAACTTTCATTTAAACCTCATGATCATACTCAAGTTAAAGATTCAACTTCAGAAACCTAAGGCTTAGAATCCCCTCACACCTAGTTTGACTGCAGCATTGCTCAGGACACAGTGCCAACAGTACCAGGAAGGGTTGATGGTTGTCCCGAGAAGGACATAATGAGTAAAATGCTCTAAATTTCACAGATTGATCAAGTCAAGATATTCCATTAAAATATATTGTAGAGTCTCAAAGAGCTACAGTAAATCCCCGACTTTTGAGCATTCAAGCTGCGAGCTTTCACAGATACGAATGGACCTCACATTATAAATGAACATTTGTAGATTGGAACAGATAGCGGAAGTAGGTCACGCGTCTGCCAGACATTGTCGCAGTTGTGCTGCTGTGTGCTTCCTGTAAAATTAAAAATAGTTTATATTTACAGTTGTACTGTACCATACCACCATTTTGCTTATGAACACATCTGACTTAGGAATGTTGTCCTGGAACAGAACTCAGTTGGTAAGTGAGAGACTTACTGTATAGCAGTGTCAACTTTTACCTTTCACCTCCTAAAAATGAAGAAGAAATAAATATTACTTAACCACAAAACATGAAAACTAGTAACCTGTCCATGATTGCTACATTAAATCTTCTTGGAAAAAGGAAATAGAGAGAGTTCTTCAGCAGAAATATAATGTGAGTCACACATGTTGTTTTTAATTTTATAGTAATCACATCAAAAAGGTAAACAACTAGGTGAAATATGTTTTGGTAATATATTTCATTTAACCCAATATAGCCAAATGTTATTATTTTAGCATGTAATTAATATTTTAAAACCATTAATGAAATGGAGTTTTTTTTGTTCCAAGTTTCAAACTCCTATGTGTGTTTTACGCTTGGAACACATATCAATCCAGAAGATAAATTTTCATCTGTTAAACTGTAGTTCTACCAAATAATAAACTTGTTTCACAGAAAGAAAAAAGGATTTTACAAACCTTGCACTTGTGAGGCAGGTGGCGGAACCACTGAGCTAAATCCCCGGCCCCCAAACCTCAACTTTTAAATTTAAATTAATTTAAATTAGCAACAGTATAAACTCAGTCCCTCTAGCCGCATTTCAAGGGTTCAGTTAGAAACTCTCACCTACTCAGTGACACTGTAGAGAAATTCAGACTCTGTAGTCTGTAGACATTGGCTGAGAGGACATTTGTTTCATGTCCTCAGAAGAAATGAAGATGGCACTTAGACACCTTCTACAAATCCTGGGATTCGTTGACCAGAGAAAATCCCTTGAATGCTGAAAGAGCTTCATTTAGCACAAAATAGAGGAAGTACTGCTTTATCAGCAGGCAAGAAACTCCTCAACTTGCTCCAATCAAGCCCAAACTGAATAGGTTCCTGACAAAAGTAATAGATCACAGAGCTGGGAATAGGCTGTGGCAAGGCAGAAATGGCCAAAGGTATATCTCGTGTGCTAGAAGTTGTTCAGGAAGGACAAGGCAGGCCTCGATGTCCTCCTCCTCATAGCAGAGTGTGTGGGAGGAAGCTGGGTAAAGCTGGAAGAGGACCAAGGGAAGAAAGCCTTTCAGGAGCTGTCATTCCCGGTTCCCAGATGGAACCATTGGGCTGCTCTTGAGTTTCTAGGCCCTCTTCTGCAGACTGTTTCTTTCCCACAGCGTTTTCTGTCTTGTGTTTACCACCACCATTTGGAGAGCTGTGCTGAAAACATCCAAGACTGAAACTCTGGGATGTGAAGACAGCAAACTCAGGATTCCCACATCGGACCTTTTTTTGTTCCTTTCCAACTTCTGTAAACACAAGTGGAAATCCCATGCCATATTCACAAAAGATGCAAATCTTTTAATCTCTTTACATCTTAATTTTCTGGCTCAAACACAGTCACCTAGGGAGGGATAGTTGGAGTGGTAAGTGGCACATGACAGTCACGGTGAGTGATTTCATGTGGTCTGTGGTGTGATACTTTTAACATAGAACACAGTTGGTCCACACTTTCAAAGATGTCTGTATAAACCAAAGCTTTGCTTTATTCTCATTAATGACTAATGTTCAAGTTGGAATTTTTCTCCTCTACCTATTTCTTTGTAGTTACATTGGTAGGAAGAGGATGCAAGTAAAAGAGCCAGAGAAAGCAGTACCCAATGTAGTAAATCTGGTCGAAGCCGACTATTCCTATTGGACCTTGGGCTATGCCATCTCTCTGGAAGGAGCACAGAAGCTAGTTGGAGCTAATCCTTTTGGGAAGATGCTGCCAGTGGATGAGTTTTTGCCAATCATGTACAACAAGCATCCTGTGTGAGTCTCCTTCAGTGGCCAACCTGTCCCTTGGGCACAGCCTGTTCATGAATAACACTTTCTGGGTAGTACTGGATATTTTCCAAAATTGTGCAGCTTTCTTCAGTGATTTACTATAATTGTGACCAAGAGAGGCTTATTCAAGTGATTATTCCTTTTACCAAATAGGAAAAACAAAGAGATGATGAAGTCTTGTCTGGTGGTTTTCTTTAACACTCAGTGTGTAGGACATAATCTGCTCAGATCTCTTCTTATCTTTGCTTTTCTTACATAACGTCACACAACATAAGGTGAAGGTCATTCTCCTAAGCCTCCAAAAACTTTCAGTTCATTCAGCTCAATTCCTGTGCACACTGTTGGCTAGGCAGTGGTAAACATCCTTGCAGAGCTCAGGATCTGGTCTGCAACACTGACTTACGAACAAATCATTGTGATATATTATGATGCCTGCAGTCACAGAGATGTATGAGAAGTTCAGAGGTGGCAGCTGGGCAGAGCTTCTGTGGAAGAAGGCACGGTGATGCTCAGAATCTAATAGCCAGGAGTTTATACTGGGGTAGCAATTATCAAGAGATATGGTAATTGATGGCTGTGAGGCAGTCTCCCCAATATGCTATGAACCCTTTGTGGCAGAAACAGTCTTATATCTGTATCTCCTTAAAGCCTAGTCCAAATACTACACATAATAGCTACTCCACCAATGATTCCTAGATTCAGGAATGGAGAGAGAAACCAGGTTCCTCTCTCTATTGCTGAGTGATCTACAACTAGATGGCCTTCATCTTAGCCATTGAGACTTCCCATGCTGCATCTTGTTCATCTGTTTCCTGTCCTCTGTAAAAATAGAGCTTCTTGCTCTCTTATATGCTACATATCAGAGACTGGCTTTACCTTAGCAGACCTTAGCAGTACCTTACAGAAACCTGGAGGTTAAAAAAATACCATTGTCCCCAAGACTAAGGGGAAATTAATACCTATTGAATTAATTCTTATTCCACTCACAGACCAAGGAACTGTACAGATGTCATCTGATGTGAGCAGTGCAGGAACCCTGGGAGGGAAGCCGAGTTATCCCTCTACTTTACACTTACAGGAGGCAAAACATTGCACCAGGGACTGGAAGGCACAGCCCCAGTGGCATCTCTCCAAGCCGTCACCATGTCACTCAGCCCATTGCTGCTGTCCAGATCTCAGATTTTTTAATTCATTAATCTAAGAACAAAGCACTTTTTGTAAAATGTTCATGTTTATTTATCATTATGGTGCAACAGAGCTTAATTTTTATCTTTTAGAGTAAGCTCAATTCAACCATTAAAGTATTCTGTCCAAATGCACCAGAAATATCCTAACCTTTTCACTTGTTCATACAGTTCTTGTGAAAGCTCTAAACAAACTTTTATTGTGTTGTAGCCTGAAGTTTGTCACAAAGGACACAACTTAAAAAATAAGGAAATGAGTCCATGGCAATTTCAGAGCCCATACGCAGGGTCCCTCTGCTCTTTTCACCCATTCCCTGAGCCATCTGTCCCTCAGGCACCTGTGTTCCTCTTGTTTTCAGAGCCGAGTACAAGGAGTATTATGAATCCAGGGACTTGAAAGCCTTCTCTGCAGAACCCTTGCTCATCTACCCCACGCACTACACAGGCCAGCCAGGCTACTTGAGTGATACAGAGACGTCAACCATCTGGGACAACGAGACAGTGGCAACTGACTGGGACAGGACACATTCCTGGAAGTCACGGAAGCAAGGTCACATCCACAGCAACGCCAAGAATACAGAGGCACTGCCGTCACCAACTTCTCTGGACACTGTGCCCTCAAAGGACGAGCTCTAACAGTTTTCTGAAGCTGGGCCCACACTGGTTCATCGCTGTTTGGGTTTTCATCTGTTTGCTCCAGGTTTTTTTGGTGATCACAATCATCTAACCAAAGTGGTCCAATCTGATTGATCAAATTAATATATTTTTGATGGGGGAAGGGGATAGAGAAATTAAACTCAAATTTTCTACTATGGCTAAAAGATAGGCCTTATGGGAACTACTAAGTTAAACTTCAGTCCATATACCCAATTCTTTGGCTCACTGGCCACCCAGTAACACTCACTGCCCACATTAGGGTGGCAGCATGCTCAGAATCTTGTCCAAGAGGCAGATTCACCAAGCTGTCACATCAGTAAATGGGTAGTCAGAGAAATCAAGCCAGCTGGACCACATTTAATGGTCTGGTTTGTCTGATGTGACAGATGTGACCTGAAAAGTCCAACCCAACAAGACTACGTTCACTGGCCTAGTTGGTCCATTTTAGGTGGCCTTGAAAACTTGTGCATGTAACAAGTTTTGTTTTGTTGTTTTGTTTTTGAATGACGGAATCAAACCATTTAAAATTACATTAATTGGGCTTTTTCTTTAAAGGAATTCTATCATGAACCTTATTATAAAGTGGGGTTTTTTATTGTTAGCCTTATTTGTCCGATAGAGATGGTAATCGAGTCTGGGTGAGGCATGACCCTTGACCAGCATGGCAACTGGGCTCTCATAAAAATGTGTCCAGTTTTCCATGTGACTGTAATATGGTAGGTAGATACTGAGGGGCTTATATGGCTGTTTGAGGTAAAAAAGAACTCAACCTTTGGCCTTTTTTATTGTGGCCACTTGAGCCAGGATGCTGTATTTATAAAGATAAATGTAATATATACCGGGAAGAGCAGGGGGAGTCCTGCCCCGTCCTGAGGTTCATATGCTGCCATGGCACTTCACATCCTCCTCGCCACCCCTTAGCCTGAAAATGAACTGCAGGTGTGAGGTTTCTGGGTTCTTGTTAATAGACGAGCACATTTCCAGGCCAGCAACTACCCCTTCCCTGGTTGTTCATTATATCCCGAATTATTTATTTTACAAAATGGGGGGGAAACATTTTTGGTAGGATGAGGCAGAGAAACAGATGTTGGAAGCTTTTGTTGCACCCCAGGGAGGGGCCAGTCTCAACACATTTGTTCCACCATCTGAGTCTCCTGAATCTCCCGGCCTAGCTCTTGCACAGAGGCCTGTCTGGGGATTCTGACCATCTGGAAACAAATTATGCTGCACTTAAAGAGAGAGACTTTGGCCAGAAACAATGGACTAGACCACAGATTTAGGCCAACAACCAGGGACGCAAGCTCTTGGAGCCAAAATCCTAAGCAGACACCCTTTCTCAAAAGATGTCCTCTGAAATTCCTGTTTTGTTTGTAGATTGGTTTTATGTAAAATTCAGGCTTGGACCATGTGATCACATCCAGATCCACTCACTGTCTGGTGTCCTAGGATATCTCACGATGGTTGGCCTCAGCCATCACCTTCCTTCCTGGTTTATTGCTGATATTCTTCTCCGCTGACTAAGAAGCCAGGAGGCTGAGGAAAGGAGTGTTGCTCAACTCCAGTTTTTACTACTTGGACAGAATTGTCACAGCTTGACTCTTCTAGAAAAACAGGAAAAGCACCTAGGGAGCTAGTGAAAAATCCTTAGGTAATTCCTAAGGTTTCCTTGCGTAGCTGGTATAGCTGATATTTTGTTTGCATATTTGAGTGTGTGCAAGTGTGCTTGGTTTTAATTTTTTTAAATGGGGTGTTGGGAGTAGAGGGAGACTGAGTTGATTTTTGTGTTGTTTTGTTTAGTAGAGACTTTTTTTCCCTTTTTTCCCGTCAGCTGGTCTGACGAGTTTAAGAATTTTCATTCCTTAAATACATTGGATTTAAATTCTGGAGTTTTAGACTAGGATTGTTCTACTGTGAATAAAGCTCTGGCTCTGTCAGCCCAGGCGTTGCTTTTCCCCACTCAGGTCTGCATCCCAAGGAATGTTCTTTTCTTATGAACTTTGTAAACTGCAGATCTAGTATTTTTTTTACAAAATCATCTCTTTAGCAATCCAAAGGTTCTTTGACCTTTTTATTTGTTCTGCCTCCTTTCTGGTCTTAAACCAAGACATCTGCCCTGTGCAGTTTCACACGAGGCCATCAGTACAGAGCCTTTGCCCCTGGCCTTGGCACCTGCTCTCTCTGCCTCAGGTTAAACCCATCTGGATTCCCCTCAGGATCCAAGGTGGGACCTCTGGACAGACAAGCCTGACGTGAGCAGCAGTGGTGCTCTTGGATGTGACCTGAGCACCTACAATTTGCAGAGAAGCTGCTGATGGGCCTTACTTTGGGTTCCTTTGGTCTTCCGCGGGAATCCTGGAGATCGGGAGCTGATGTCCCACACCCTGCTTTGTCCATCTTGCTATGCTATTTCAGTGTGTAAGAGTGATAAAGTATTTATTTGCCTTTTGGAGCTCTTTGTGAAAAATTAAAAAATACTTAGCTCAAAGTTATGATTGGTCATTGGTTGTTCAAACACTGGTCAATGGCCAACACTGCTGGGATTTCTGAGTTTGCACTAGACTGGGGTGTGGGAAGCCAGAGAGTGCAGGAGGGCTGGGCATGGTAGGTAAGGAAGCTTTTCAGGCTTAGAGAAAAGACGACTGTGCAAAGATCGATCTGGAAACGATGGGGACTCAGTAGGAGAGAAGAGCTATGGACATGTTGGGACTGGTGATGGGAAACAAGAGAGACTAGATAATAATGCCAAACTGAGTTGGCTACCTTCCTTCTGTGGGCTGATCCTAAAATACACTGGCCATTGTTTCTAGGGGAATTCTAGGTTGGGTTACTTTCCTGAAAGATAATGCAGAAGTTCTCAGTCCTATGATATCAAAAACAAAGTTTCCCATTCAGCTGCAAACTTAGAAATCTAATGATTATTCATTTATGTTGGAACAAATCCCTTCAACTGATGACTCGAAAATAAAGATAACTCTACAATGTGGTTTGGGGACATTCTCTCCAGCTAGATGAAGGGGAAAGAAACGATCAGAAATAATTTCCATGACTGACAAGGAAACAATGCATTAAGGCGTTAAATAACGTCAAAGTGAAGCTGAAATGAGGGTGATAATTTGAGAAGAAATGAGCAACATACTCAGACAACTAAGGGGAAGCAACTTGGGAATCATCGGCAGGCCCAGGGTATGCTTTGTGGTGATGTTTGTTACTGCAGAGAGAACCCTTGCAGAACAGAGATGTTCTGATCCAGGTGGAGGGAGGAGAGCTGGAGGGGATGTGGAGGAACGGGGTCCCCTGGGAGCTACCATGGCACTGCAGGGCAACTGAGACAAGGACTACACTTCTGGCCAAGCTTTACTGTTTGCCTGCTTGGAAAAGAAGTAAATGATGGTAAGTTTTAGCACTTTATGTTACAAAAGATGGCATGGAGCGGAGTGGATTGACACGTGCCTGCTATGCCAGCGCTCTAGGAGGCTGAGTCAGGAAGATCCTAAATTTGAGCCCAGCCTGGACAACTTAGTGACTTAGCATGATCCTGTTTCAGAATTTCAAAATCTTGAAGAGAGGTTGGGATATAGCTCGGTGTCAAGGCTCTTGGGTTTGATCTCCAGCACCAGAAAAAAAATTACATGGAAAATAGTACCTCCTCTTATGATAAGGACAGAAAAAGAGGATTTAGATGAGTCCTCAGGAAGAATTTATTGACAGAAGTATTAGACATGGAATGGAATCCCAAGGCAAGGGTAGCTCCATTCACATTTGTCACTGGGCAGAACGGCTCTCTGTCTGCTCTGTGAGTTTGCCTAAAGTGGCCTGTTGGGAGCAATGCTACATAATTCTAGGGATAAATCATTTGGTTAGCCTAGTTCTCTTGCCTACAGCCCAGCTACAGAATAACTCCAGTTTGGCCTCCGGTCACAACTGAGACTTCAGGGATCCAGTGATGCTGTGATTCTCCAGGACAAGAAACATCCTGGGAGAACAAACATCTGCTCAGTTCCTCATTGTTCTTGGACTGATTAACATCTTGTTTGCCGGAGATGTACTGAACTCTCTGCAAGCCTTCCGTTACACCTTGTTTATCCCAATGTGAACTATTGAACTCTCTGCAAGTCATCTGTTACATTTGTTTCTCCCGATGTACTGAATAAAAGGTGTGGTAAGCTGGGGGCTTTTGTCTTTGCTGCCCAGAGCAGCACTGATCAGACCCAAAGCTCAGCTTCTTCTCGGTCTCATTTTTCTACCTTTCCTGTAATTCGCCGTGTGCTGCCGTGGCTCGCAGGAGACCAGGACTAACTGCAGAGGTTCTGGTAACGTCCCCTTCCCCTGTCCCCTACAGTGGCCTCGTGTTTTTGTTTTTGCTTTGCTTTCTCCTGTTGATGTGCTACTATTCGAGATGATCTTTGGGTTGTTCTTGCCACACCAGCTGTGCAGCTCCCAGCCCAAAGCCATCCTCCCATCTGCCGTGGAAAGGGTAGAAAGAATGAAAATTGTCTCTGAGGATTGTTTTCTCTTCATTTCTAATTTTTTGTGTTTATTTTCATGCCCCCCCCCCCAATTTAGTTTCCTTAGCTTGGCTTCCTCTGCAATGGGCATTCCAATAAAATTCCCATCTCTGAGCAACTTGGGCCTGCAGAGTGCCTGCTTCAAAGCCCCTGTGGATCCAGAGAGGGCTGCACTGGGCCTTTCCCTGACTCTTAGCCTTAGAGGAACTTGATTTTCTGAGTGGAGTGAGCAACCCTCCCTCTCTGTTCTGCAGAGAAGCTTAGAAAACAGTGACAAGGAATCCTCTCTCAAAAGGGCATTAAAAGTTTGAAGGTGACTCCCAAATGGGAGTTTTTTCCAAGTGTGGACAGTGTGGTCTGAATAGGTTTAGCTGCTTCCTAAAACCTCCAGCATGAACTGTGCAGACCTGAAGGGGATGCTGGTTGCTCAGGCTGTGCACAGGCTTGTGCAAAGCTGTGTGTAAGGAGACAGGGCTCCCAGTCTATGGAATTTGAGAGATGAGGACAGCGGCAGCTTCCAGAGCAGCACACACAGAGCAGAGTTTTGCTGCTCAGAGCTGAATCGAGGAGAGAAATGCAGGGAACAGGGGAGATGAGAGATCCAGGCTGGTTGGTGCAGACAGTAAGGCAGGCGTACAGGCCAGAGGAGGAGAGCTAACAGATGGGAAGAGTGATAGAAAGGAGGCTTAAACTGGAAATGGAGATAGCCTGGTTCATAAAATGAGAAAGGTTTTAACCTTGCAACAGTGGAGGAAGTCTGAGGTGGGGTTCAGCCAAGCAGCCTGCAAAGGAATGGTGCATCTGAGTTGTCCTGGATAGGGACTTGGGAGCTGAGAGCCCCTACTTGCAGTACAGATACAGAGGCAGTGGTGGGAGGACCCAGCAGCACTGCAGATTCTGGTGAGAGGGCATTCAGGAAGGTGCTCGGAGTCACTGCATCCCTCTGGCTCTGACGGACGCTGTGGCTCTGGGCAGCTTCACGGTGTTTATCCTTGAGTAAAAACCCATCTACACTGCAAACCCCACAGGCCAGCCAGGGAGCTGCGCAGGCCCACACGCCTGTCTCCAGGAGCCTCTTTGGGCCACAGCAGGGAACAAACTACAGGAGCCCTGGACACTGTCCAACTCCATGAGTCAGTCTTTCCCCAAAGCAGCAGCAGGCTGAGAATTTCCCAGGGTGCTGCAGTTCCACATGTGGGAGCCCCACCTCTGTTTCACAACTCACATCTGGACCAATTGGCTGCTCACCCAGGCAGGGAGGCTGGGAACTTGAGGACATGACTTCCCTAGGCCAAACGTAAGTGCTTTGTCTATGGGTGCTGTCATGCAATACTACACGAACTTGAAGAGGTAGGAACTACTAGTAATCTCTACTTTTCAGATAAAAGAACAGCTAAGTCATAGAACTTGCCTAAAATAGTAAGTGGGTTGGGAGTTTGATGCCTAGGCAGTAAAATCCCACCCATGCCAAAACCAAAGCCACTTCAAAGCTTCTGGCAGACAGACAGACAGAGATACACACACCTTGCCTAATATATACAGGAGCTTATGGCTCCAACTTCTGTGTACTTCTCACCTATGTAATCTCATATATTGATTATTCAGCTGATCATACTGCAAATCCTCAGACTTAATATGGGAGGGGTCTGGCCACTAGACGGTATTAAACATGGATCAGAAGTAAATGTCTGGGAAAGCTAACAGTCTCATTTGGAATGCTCTCATTTCAAAACATTCTTTTTGCTGCTTTTTGTTCCTCTTTCTGTTTTTTTCTTCTCTCACTCCTCTCCCATTCCCCTTCTGCTCTCTCTCGCTTGCTTCCATTCTTTCTCTCTCTCTGTACCAGGGATTGAACCCAGGGCCTTTGCACTGTCCACCTCCTACACACACCCACACAGGTCTTTCGTAGTCACTAAATTGCCTAGGCTGGGCTTAAACTTTTGATCTTCCTGTTTCCACCTCCCAAAGTGCCAGGATTACAGGTGTGTGCCACCATATGCAGCTTCACTATTTTTCTTTTAATTTGAGGTACCAATACCTCTTTAATTCTTGTGTAAGTAACTGGACCAGTAGCACGTTACTTGGTAGTGAACAATGGTGGGAAGAAAATGATTTCTCTGAACAGCCTATGATAAGGCACAGGAATAGCAATGGCTGGCTGACAGAGGCTAAACAGAGGCCTGAGGATGGCTCTCCTGACAGTGCTTGAGCCCAAGCACACCCTTCCCTTTGGTAACTCCTTACTTGGTGTTTTTCCTAGGAGCTCTCCATCTGCACCTACCCCTATGAGATCACTGGGTTCATGGATCAGAAAAGGATTCAAATCCCTGTTGGGTAAATAATTCACAGAAATCCTAATCTTAACAGCCATTTCTTCATCTGTGAGATGGAACTAGAGCTCTGGAAAATAGGTAGCACAATGTTCTGTCCAGCAACACAATCTTCCCTGGAGATTTTAAGAACTAACCAAATGCCCACCTGACCAAAATAGCTTGTGTGTGTGCACACAACTGGAAAGCTGGAGATGGAGCCAACAGACCCCAGGATTTGCTCCAGCTGCCTGAGGCTGGAGCTAAGTCACTAAGTTGCCCAGCCTGGGCTTAAACTGCAGGGACAACACTGCCCATCAACTTCTCCAAATTCCCCAAGTTTCCCATCTCCCCTGAACTTAGAATGGGGTTACAGGATGACCAATGGACTGTGAATGGAAGTAATGTGTCACTTTGGTCTAAGGCAGAACAGTTGTGAGTTCATGCTCTTTGTATCATCATTGTGACTTGTAAGAAAAAACTGAGATGGTAGAGTTGCAAGATGAAAGCTGGCTGGATCCCTGAGCCACCATTAGAGGAAAGCCACTAAACAGATTTGCCTGACATTAAGTACACTGCCACTTTAATGAAAAAATAAAACATGGTTTAAGTTACTTGGTTTACTTTAATCTGGTCTAGCCTAACCTAATACATCCTTTCCAAAGGTATTCACTTTAAGAGAGATTCGAGGGGAAACAGCAATGGAAAACAAATGTAAGAGCGCCCAGGAGGAGGCTCCCCTGCCGCCATTCCACCGCTCCTAGGGCAGAAGAAGTGAGCCAATCCCAGCACCCAGAAGGAGGCTCCCCTGCTGCCATTCCACCACTCCTAGGGCAGAGAAGATGAGCCAATCCCAGCCCCCAGGAGGAAGCTCCCCCACTGCCATTCCACCACTCCTAGAGCAGAAGAGGTGAGCCAATCCCAACACCTAGGAGGAGGCTCCCATGCCACCATTCCACTGCTCCTAGGGCAGAGGAGGTGAGCCGCATGGGAGCCACCAGCACACACACCACCCCACCCCCCTCCCCCTATGGAAATGAGAAGACACGTGAACAAGCCTCAAAAACAAACTTCCAGATCACCTACAGCAACCCCAAAAGGAAATGAGATGGAACAATCTGATACTCAACCACCTGGGCTCCCTGAACTGGCAACAAAACAGGATCTGGAAAAAATGAAATCAGAAATAATTTCTCAGATAACAGCAAAGATTGTGCCCATAGTGCAAGACCTGATTAATTAATCTAGAGAGGACACAGATAAAAAAATAGAGGATCTGAGGAACATGATGGAATCCCAACATAGGGAACAAATGAAATCCATAAAACAGATGCAAACAGACTTCCAGGAGATTAAAAACTCCGTTGAAAGTCTATGCAGCAGAATGAGCCAATGTGAGGACAGAATTTCAGATATAGAAGATAAGATTGCAATTAGTGACTAGGAAAAGAAAAATTGCTTTAAAATTGTAAGGGACCACCAGAAAGCAATCCAGCAGCTGCTAGACGATCCAAAGAAGAATAACATAAGACCGATTGGAATCAATAAAGAAACAGGAGAGAGAGTGCAGATGACATAAAAAAACCTGTTCACAGAAGTGATGGCAGAAAACTTCCCAAGCAGGGGAAAAGAACTTGATATACAGATAAGTGAGGAATATAGGATTCCAACTAGCCTTGATAAAAAAAAAAAACTACACATAGGCATATAATTGTTAGGATTCCAGAAACTCAACAGAAGAACAAAATTCTACAAGCAGTGAGAGAAAAGGAACAAATCACATACAAAGGAAAGCCAATCAGAATCACAGCAGACTTCTCAATGGAAACCCTCAAGGCAAGAAGAGCTTGGAGTGACATATTTCAAGCCCTAAAAGAAAACAGCCTCCAACCCAGATTGATGTACCCTGCAAAACTATCTTTCAAAATTGATGGAGAAATAAGATACTTTCATGATAAAGAGAACCTTAGGAACTTCATTAATACCAAACCAATGCTTCAAAAAATTTTAGACAGTATCCTAGGAAAAGACAGTGAGGATCACAACCCCTGGAAGCCCAGGAGAATGAATCCATTGGGCGTGACAAATTAAATGCAAAGGGGGCGAGTCCAACCAAAAGAAAAAGTCATGACAAGGCTTTTGAAACTTTTAACCTCATCTCCCTAATGAGTGTATAATTCAATCTTGTTATTGTACTGATTAGTATTTTTCTGATTCTAGTGTTGCACACCTTTCCTTGTACTGTACTGGCTATTTATCATCTTGCGTCTACTTTTTAATTGGGTTGTCTATTAATGAGCTGTAAGAGTTCTTTAATATAGTCTGGTCGTAGCTTATATGCATTATAAATATGGTCTGTTTAAGGACTACTTTTCATTTTAATGATGTCATTTAAAGTTCTAAATTTTGATGGAATCTCATTTATCAGTTTTTTTCTTTTATAGATCATGTTTTTTGTATCCTAGGAAGTTCTTGCCTACCCTAAATTCATAAACATTTTCCCTTATAATTTCTTTATTTTTAAATTAATTTTATTGGTACATTTTATTGGTACATTTTAGGTATACAATTCATTTACATTTATCATTGGGTGTTTGTACCTGTACATGATATATCTTGGTTCTTATTTTTTTCCCCCATTACCTGTGTGCCCTTCACCCCCTCCACCCTTCCCTATTTACATAGATTTCATTTCCATTTTTTTTTCTTTTCTCATAGTTTTTCCTTTCCCTCTTTTCCTTTCTCCTTCCCCTCCCTTTACTCCTTCATCTTTGGACCTTCTTTCCTATTTCAAATTATCAATTATTCATTTTAATCATTTTAACTCTTGTTTACACTATCAGTTTCTCACACTAGAGAAACTATTCGGTATTTACACATGTGTGTCCTATTCATTTCACTTAAGAGTATGGCCTCGATATGCATCCATTTAGCTATAAATAACTCTAGTTTTTCATTCTTTATGGCTGAGTAGTACTCCATTTTATTAAAAAACCACATTTTTTTTATCCAGTTTCCAGTTGATGGGCACTTGGGCTGCTTCCAAGCTTTAGCTATTACAAACTGTGCCACTATGAACATGGGTGCACATATATCACTGTGGTATGATTCTTTTAATTCTTTTGGGAAGATACCCAGCAGGGAATAGCTGGGTCAAATGGGACCTGTAGTCCTAGTTCTTTGAGGTATCTCCATACTGACTTCCACAGTGGTTCCATCAGTCTGCACTCCCACCAACAATGGAGAAGGGTTCCTTTCTCCCCACAACCGTGTCAGCATTTGTTATTTGATTTCTTGGTAGCAGCCATTCTTTCTGGGGTGAGGTGGAATCTCAGGGTTGTTTTCATCTGCATCTCTTGAATAACCAGTGATGTTGAACATTTTTTCATATATTTGTTTGCTGCTTTTACTTCTTTGTCTGAGAAATGTCTGTTCATTTCAGATGTCCATTTTTGAACTGGGTCTTTGAATATTGGGGGTCTGATTTTTTTCAGTTCTTTATATATTCTAGATAGTAGTCCTTTGTCTGAGGTACAGCTGCTAAAAATTTTTTTCCCATATTGTATATTGTCTGTTAGCTCTGTTGGTGGTTTCTTTTGAAGTGCAGAAGCTTTTTAATGAGATGAGATCCCAGTTGTTGATTCTTTCTGCTAGTTCCCCTGCTGCTGAGGTTTTGTTCATAAAGTCTTTTCCTATGCCAATGTCTTCAAGAGTTCTACCTATCTTATCTTCCTTCCAGCAAGTTTAGTGTTTCTGTCTTAATATTTAGATCTTTAATCCACTTTGATCTTAGTTTAGTGCATGGTGATAGGTATGGGTCTAGTTTTAATCTTTGGCAGGTTGAAATTCAGTTTTTCCAACACCATTTATTAAATAGGCTATCTTTCCTCCAATGATGGTGGTTGGCTCCTTTGTCAAAGATGAGGTAGCTGAGCATGTCTGGAGTTGTTTCTGCATCTTCTAATCTATTCCACTGATCCTCAGGTCTGTTTCTTTGCCAGTACCATGATGATTTTATCACAGTAGCTTTGTAGTATAGTTTCAAGTTGGGGATTGTGATACCCCCAGCCATGTCTCTGTTGCTTAGAATTGCTTTAGCTATTCTAGGTCTCTTATGGTTCCAAATGAATTTTTGGATTGTTTTCTCTAGTTCTGTGAAGTATATTGTTGGAATTTCAATTAGCTTTGCATTGAATCTATATAGTAGTTTTGGATGTATGGCCATTTTCACTATATTGGTTCTTCCTACCCAGGAGCAAGGGATGTCTTTCCATTTTCTTGTATTCTCTTTGATCTCTTTTTTCAGAGTGCTGTAGTTTTCAGTGTAGAGGTCTTTTGCTTCCTTTGCCAGACTGATTCCTAGCTATTTCATTTCTTTGGATGCTATTGTAAAAGGAATTGCTTCCCTAATTTCTCTCTCAGCGAGTCTGCTATTTGTGTACAAGAAAGCTATTGTTTTTTGAGTGTTGACCTTGTATCCAGCTACTCTACTGAATCTCTCAATTAAGTCTAGAAGTCTTCTGGCCAAGGTTTTTGGGTCTTCTATGTAAAGTATCATATCATCAGCAAATAATGACAGTTTAACTTCTTCTCTTCCTATCTTTATTCCTTTTCTTTCTCTTTTCTAATTGCTCTGGCTAATGTTTCCTGAACTGTATTGAACAGGAGTGGTGATAGTAGGCATCCTTGTCTTGTTCCTGATTTTAGTGTGAAAGTTTTCAGTTTTTGGCCATTTAGTAGGATCTTGGCTGTTGGTTTTTCATAGATAGCCTTAATCAGGTTAAGATGAAGACTTTCTATTCCAATTTTCTGTAGGGTTTTTATCATGAATGGGTGCTGGATTTTGTCGAATGCTTTTTCTGCATCTATTGAGATGATCATATGGTTTTTGTCCTTGATTCCGTTAATATGGTGTATTACATTTATTCATTTATGAATGTTGAACCATCCTTGCATCCCTGGGATAAATCTGACTTGGTCAGGGTGTATATCTTCTTGATGACCCTCTATATTCTGTTTGCCAGTATCTTGTTGAGGATTTTTGCATCTATGTTCATTAGGGAGACTGGCCTGTAGTTCTCTTTTTGGGTTGGGTCTTTCCCTGATTTTGGAATAAAGTAACACTTGCTTCCAGGAATGAATTTGGAAGTATTGCTTCCCTTTCAATTTCCCTGATGAGTTTAAAGAGTAATGGCGTTAGTTCTTTAAATGTCTTGTAAAATTCAGCAGTGAATCTATCTGGACCTGGATTTTTCTTTGTTGTATAATTTCTTCTTAAAGTTTTATAGTTTTAGTCTTTCATATTTAGGTTCATAGATCCTTTCAAGTTATTTTTATGTATGAAAATAAAGAGTTGAGGCTAATTTTTTATATATGGACACCAGGTGTTCTAGTGCTATTTGCTGAAAACACTGTCTTTTCCTCGGCTCTTGAATTGAGTTTATATTCTGTAAAATGTTACTGTTAAATAATCTTTCAAAACTCAGTGGACCATATATGTGTGGTTCTTTTCTAGATTCTGTTTTATTCCAATGATCTATGTCTTTCCTTACACCAACACTGCCTTGATTACTGTAGCTTTAGAGAAAGTCTTAAAATTAGGCACTAAATGTCTTCCAACACTGTTTTTTTTGTGTGTTTTTACTTTTCTAGGTTCTTTGTACTCCTACATAACTTTTAAATTTCAATATCCAATTCTTCATTTATAGCAAGTATACATAGACCTGAATTTTTATATATACCTTGTGTTTTCTAATCCTGCTAAATTCAGATACAAGTTCTAGGGGCTTCTAGAGATTTCTTGGTATTTTCTCCGTAGTTGATCATTTCATCTACATATAAAGATTTTGCTTCTACTTTGCCAGTCCTATCCTAATTGTGTCATTTTATTGCCAGACTATTTTGGTTTAAGCCTATGTTTCAAAGTTTAATGGACAGATGAAGAGTAAGCATATCTGCCCTTGTTCCCCACCTAAGGGAGAAAGCATTGTATCTTCTCCATTCATATAAGGCGTTTTTGCTGGAAGTATGGAGTACATGTCTCTAATCTGTTGAGAAGGTTCTGTTCTACTTCTAGTCTCCTGATAGCTTTTACCATGAACAGCTGTAGAATTTAGTCCAATACTTTTTCTCCAACTACTGACAGGATCATATGGCTTTTTCCTTTCCTCTGTTAAAATGATGACATTTGGGGGTGGATCTTCCAATGCTGAATTAACACTGGCATCCCTGTAACAAAACCACTTTCTACATCCTGCCAGATCTGACTTCCAATAGTTTGTTTTGTTAAACAAATTTCTATCTATGTTCATACTTTTTTCTTGTATTATCTTTATCCAGTTTTAGGATTAGCACAACGTAGAGTTCCTAAAATGAGGGGAGAAGTGTTCCTTCTTTTTTCTGCTTTAATTGTTTGATATAATTTATCAGTTAAAATGTTTATGAGCCGGCTATTGTCATATAGGTAGGTTTTCAAGCTAGGAATATACTTTCTTTAATAGGTGCTATTCAAATTTTATATTTCCTCCAGAGTTAGTTTCATTAATTTGTCTTCCAAGGTACTTCTTAGAAGCTGTCAAATTTATTTCAAAACAGATTTTTGAAATATGCTTTCTATATCCTTTTAAATTCTGTAAAATCTGTGGTAATGTCTCCCATATCTTGATATTATAATTTTTAAAATGTATAAATGATATTATATGATAGGAAGTAAAGGTCTAAAGGAGCAGGGAAAGTAGTGGGAGGGGTAGGGGAAAGGAAAGAAGGGAATAGAAAAAATATGAGAAAAGGAAAAAAATGGAAACAAATCTGTGCAAATAGGGAAGAGTGCAGGGGGTGAAGGGAGGGCAGCAAAATGGGGAAAAAAATAAGAACCAAGATACATCATGTAAAGGTACAAGATCTCAATGATGAATATAACTATATTTTATACCTAAAATGTACCAATAAACTTAATGGGGGGGGGAGAAAAGAAAAGGAAAGAAAACAAAAGAAAGAACCGTAGGCATCTGTAGAAGAGGTTATCAGGAAGTCCTCAATCCCACTGAAGCCAGAACACAGCAACAACACTATTGACTTCCTAATGGTCTTGTGCTGTGTGAAGAATGTGAAAATGGTCCAAAGAAGGAAATCTGAATCTATTATTACTTCAGGCAAGTCACTAAGCCCAATTTTCTGGATAGAGACAAAACAAGGGAAGTGGTTTTCTAGAATGGTCTTAAAAAGCAATGACTTATTGGAAGAGACACAAATCCCTTGCCTGCCCCAGCCCACAGTGTCAATTTCCTATTAAAACACCTTTCTCTCTAAATTTCCGTAAGTATCCCCAAAATATAATACAAACTATAATAATTTGGGTTCATTTAGTAGTCCATCAGAAAATAATTTTGGGTAACTTTTGGAAACAATATGAGAAATGAAAATACTATATGTTGAGTAAAGTCAGATTCAGACTGAATGCCTTTTGGGAAGACCTTTCCCACCTCTCCAGCTTCAGGAGAACCATGGAAGGTTTCAAGATTATCCAGTGGGCCGCTATTGCCAAATAGGGGAACAGTGCTCAGAAAGGCAGAGTACTACCTCAGCTCCTCATTCTAAGCTGGATTTTATGAGGTGGCCCCACTGCATGACTCCTCAGAATAGCACCCCAGCAAGGCATCATCTCTGGCTGGAATTTCCTACGTCATCGTCCTTCCTCCTAACTGCTCCTGACACTTGCTGGTGGGGAGCATCCTGACTCTGCCGCTGGCTTTCCTGCTGCTTGCTCCACCTGATCTCAAATGGGATTCCGAAAGGCTTGCCGACCTGTCTGGAACCCACAGCCCACCTGATGAACACTCCAGATACAATCCCTTTGGGTCTGGCAGCGCATGCCAACCAAGTCCCAAACCAGTTTATTAGTTTAACCAAAAGGTAAACAGGTGATGGGGATGAAGAAAGACAAGCATGCAAGCAGCTGGAAACATTGCCCTGCTGTTGACCATGAAACAAATCTAAGACAATTAAAGTGGCATTAAATAAATGAGGCCATATTTTATCTACTTGGAATTTCCATTGTCTTTTTAAAAAGGTAAATGTATACTTTTTACATTGCAGTATAGAAATCTAGGCTGTACATGTACAGTATAAATACACAGGGTGAGCACATGGGCACAACAGGTATGTCTTGGTAGCCACACCCTAAGTGAGACTGATAGTTTTACATCTTCTTTTTGACCTTCACACCAAGAAAATCAGCCTGAGGCTACATTCCTTCAATCTTCATGATGGCTGAGACCCTGTCCATCTCTTCTCCATGCACAGAAGCACAAATCCAACCAGGCTCACCGACAGAAGAACGCTTTTGACCAGTTGAAACCCAGTCACTCTCCTACAAAGTCCGATCTCCTACAAAGACCAAGGAACTCTGAGGACTTCTTGGCTCATTCTTTGGTCCATCACCACAAATCTCTAAATGTTTCCCGCTATTTCTTGCAGAATTCATATGGCTATTTATATAACACAAATCCCACACAAACTGTGAGGGCTGTATTACAAGATCAGAGGAAAAAAAGCTCCATGTTATAATCTGCACTTTTTTCTGGGTTCGATCTCTCTATTTTTGGAATAAAAACTGGTATTCGGGGATTTTTTTGCTTAAAAAAAATAACAATTTGAAAGTGCTTCTTACATGTGTCAACTTTCCACATATGGCTTTTTAGTTCAAACCCCAGCATAGCTCAGATTTGGAAGGCAGAGTACGATGGTGTTACTAGAGACAGAACTGTCACTTAACAGTGACACCATGTTAGCAAATATGGGGACCTAAAGAAGAAGGCTATTGAGTCCATCCGGAAGAATGTACCTCTTTGAGAAAGGACTGAGATAAAATATGCACTCCTGTTTCTTTCCCCATGACGAGGCACAGGGACACTATAAAAGTAAAATGGATATTGTTATCAGCAGGGAACATCTGTGGGGCCAGTGACAGGGGAATCACTACTCAGAAATCATTCACAGGCTCAAACTGATCAAATGTAGTCAATTGCAGTAGAAATTTCTACACCTGAGGAACAAATTGCACATAATATAGAGGTACTAGGATCCAGATGGCAAAAAAATCTAGACATACAGTTTCACATGCAAAAGGCAATCAGAAAAGGCAATGAAGTAGTGGCATTCAAGACAGGTAAGAGTCCAAATGAGTCACCATTCTTTTGTATTTTCTTTTCTGGCTGATAAGTTATCAAAAAGCATGGCTTTTGTGCAATGATTATGGTATATTCTTTAGGAGACAAAACAGAAACAACAGGGTTGCCAGAAATCAAACAGGCTTGTGTTGACTCCAGACGAGATCCAGCATGCTCAGGATGGTATGGCCGTGACTCTAGAGGTGTGTGATGGCAGCCAGTGGGGTGTAGGGGCCTCGGAGCTCTTCCTGGCCCTCCCTGGGAGCAGAAATCGGCAGATGCAGACAGAGGTTGGAGGCCACTGACTTATCCAAACCCTTTCCAAAGTGGCCTTTCATTCAGCCTGTGGCAGTTCCAGCCTCTGCAGTTGTTTCATGTGGTGGCACTTGATTGAGAAAGTAATCCTCTCCCTTTACAAAAATAAAGCTTGGACTTCTTGTAATACTGGCACAAAGGACACTGTGTACTCCTAGGACTGACTGACTCTACTTCTTGGGAAGTCTAAGACTAGGTTCTCAGTTCCTTCTGTTTCCCTGTAAAAAGTGACCTCAACTTCCCAAGCCATTGTGCAAATTTGTTTTTCCATAGTTCCGAACATCCCATAAAGTCTCTCTTATATATCATATATATGTATATATATACATATATATACTAAATATGTGTGCATATATATAAAATGTGGATAATTTTGTATTTCAGTCTCAAAAAAGTCAAAGAGGATCAGTAAATCATTTGTCCTTTTCATGTCGAAGTCATTTCCAATTTCCCTACGTAGTGCTACGCGCACCACAGGTACTCAATAAATATCTCTTGACTTCACCAATAACCTACTAACACTGGATGGTAGTAGCAATCACCAGGCCTGTTCTTGGCAGACTCTGCTCTGGGCGAGCCCTGGGTCCCTGTTGTCCGTGCTCAGAGGGTGATCTTGCTGTGCCTGTTACTCCAGCAGGCCCGTTTAGCTGTCCTGGGCAATGTCAAGCTGGTCCGGCTACGCAGTTTCACTGGTTCTTCCATTGAGTTCTTTTTGCGTAAAATGAAATCAAAGTTCACTTGGCTGTTCATGGCATAAAAGACATTTGCTGAGTCTGGGATCACAAGTTCTGAAAAAGTAAAGTAAATAGAAGACAGTCAGCTTGAGTAGGGCAGCGAGGTCCAACAAAAGCAGGTATAAATCTCATCCAAACTCAGGGCTAGGACAAGAGCCCCTCATTCCTGGGATGGGACCTGAACCAGACAGCATCCACTCTGTCCCAAACTGGTCCCAACAACACCTCAATTACCTCCTAAAAGCTAAATGCAAATAAGGATTTAGAAATCCTCCCCACCACGAACCTGATGTTCAAGTGCAGAATGTGAACCAGAAGAAAGTGCAGGGGGGGACAAAGGCCCCGCGAGGTTACAGGAGGTTATAGCCAGAGAAGCAGCAGCACTGGGACCAGAATGCAGGCTTCCTTCCCCCTGCAGTCCATTTCCTACCCAAGTGCACAGATTTCTCAAAGACCAAGGGAACTCAGTGAGGTGGGAAAAGATAGAAATTCTACAGCATTTTCTAGAATGCTTTACTCGGAATGCTGAAAATCTTTCTGAACTAATCCAAAGTCAAACCATTTATTCTAATTGAGTTGCTAATTTGTTCAGAGTTTACATTGTAATTTTTTTATTGTTGTTTTTTCTTGAGACGGGGGTTGCTATACGGTGTAGGCCGGCCTTCAAGTCACTATGTAGCCCAGGCTGGCCTGGAACTTATGGCAGTCCTCCTGCCTCAGCCTTCCAAGTGCTGGGATGACAGGTGTGTGCCACCATGCCTGGCACATTTTAATACTAAACAGCATCCTTATAAGACAGTGAATATCTGGTAACTACTTCAGTGATTCCCAAATAAATACCTGTAGATGGTGAACATGAATTTCTCCCAGTGTGATATGCAATTACCAGTCTAAAGTAATTTGGATTCATTTTTATTTTTAAGAGAAGGCATATAGTACTTAGCACTCAAATGGTCTTCTTATAGGTATATGAAAGAAAAAAATGGAATGAACAATGGAAGTGGGCAAGTTTAGCTCTGTAGCAGTGGGGTGTGAGAGGGGAGCAGCAGAGGCACCTGACCTTGGAACAGGGTTAAGTGAGCCTCAGTAAGCGTGCCCTGCTGAGATCTTCTGGCAGGACTGATGTGATCTGGTTCCAAGTGGCCCTGGGACACTCCCTCCACAGAGATGCCGTGAAGAACAGCTCCTCCAAGTGTCCCCGTGCTCCTGCCCAAGCATTCCTGGGGCAGCTGTAACATTCTTCCACATTATGTGTCACTGAGCACTTCCTCAGAGCACTTCCAGCTACACTGTTTCTTGCTACCTTCAGATTCTCCTGGTGATGTACAAGGGGTGCCTGGGGGTACTGTCTCCATTGTGGCCAATTGGGACAACAGCAACAGCTTCGTTGAGACCACACAGCTGATGGGCCAGGCTTCACCTCAGGACCCTCGATCTTCAGACCCACTGGCTCCACTGCGCTGGACAGTACATCTGGAAAAACTCAAGAGACTACTTTCTAGGCTGACTTTCATAAGCCCAATTTTTTACTGAATCTTCATTAACTGAGACAGTTTTCCCACAACCTAAGTTGAGAAATGAGTGAGAAAACTTCTGGCGGTAACTGAAAAAGGATTTTCTCAGAAGCTGTGTCTTTTACTCTCTAGGACAAGGTACTGTTCTAATTGTAGCCACTGTCCTCTAAGCCTGATGTGGAGGCCTGGGTGATCTGCTGCTCAAACGCAGTGCGAATCCTCTTCCTTCCCATCTCCCACACTGCCTACTCCTTTACACAGTGGTCCATGTTGGGCCTGTGGCACACAGCACTGCCCTCGGTCAACAATATGTGCTGCTCCTTCTTCACTTGGAGAAGAAATCTTTTCTAGGTTAGTCTCTGCCATCTGACAGGGAAGTTATTTACCAACCTGTTTCCTCCTCTCAAAAAAACACCCCAATTCAAATAAGCAAATAATACTTCCAGGGGTGATTATTTGTCCCCTGAGGCTTTGGAAAAGGGATTTCTTTAAATAATCGTTTGCTGGGTGTATTGGTGGCTTTCACAGACCATCAGCTCTATGCCTCAATATGAGTGAGGGAAAGAAACTTCAAAACAGAAGTTGATCATAATAAATATGCACCATAAATAAAATAGCTTAAGCAAACATGCATGATCCTGAAGACTCTCATAAATGATTAACTGAAATAATGAGAAATTCTTCCACAGGCTGCTAACATGTAGGTTCATGTACAACGGAGAAACACATTATCAGATGAAGGAGGTGTGTGGCCATCTGGGAAGACCCAGCAGACTCCCCACCTACATCCTGCCTCCTGCCACACAGAGAGACCTCTTCCTAGAAAATTGCTTGATGAGCAGTGTACAAAGAACAGGCAGAAGAATTCCTAGCAAAAATGTAGAAAAACAAGAGTTGGTGGGTGGGTGAAAGCAGCTTGAGACGCTTCATTCCACAAGTGAGGTGATGGCATGGGTTTTTTCACCCTTGCGTGATTAAAAACCACAACCAGGCTCTGATTAAAAGTTTAAATCCCTTTTCTGCCTTCAGCAGCTGGGGAGCAGTATGGACAAGCTCCTGGCACTTGCCACCAGAAGGAACACATGCCCACCTTTGTCCTCCGAGATGACTTGCACCAGCTCGTACTCCTCGGCGGGCTCTGAGTCCAGATTGTGCTTCAGCATTGCTCTCTGGATCACGGTAGGGGTTTTATCCTGGCTTGTCAACTGCAAAGACAATGAGTGTATTTCTAAACGATTTAGCTTTGCGCTTCCCGAGTGAGTCTTCCTGACCTTCTCTTCCTTGATATTTTGTGTTGTGCACCCCTCTCTAGAAGGAGACTAAAGGTATAACGATAGGACCAGGAGCCAGGACTCCTGAATTCTAGTCCCCGCTCCACCCTTATGGACAAAAGATGATGGGAAAGTCACTTGATCTCTCAGAGTCACAGTGTCCCGCCCTGTTCAAATGGCAACACCTGCATTGCCTATTGCCCCCGCCCTGGATGAGGTTTCCACAAGAAATAATATATGAGGGGACTGTAAAAAATGTAAAGCATCATCAGTCCTGGGCCAAGATGATTCTCACAAGTTGACCTGCTGCTATGACACTGCTTATAGCCAGTGGCACGGAAAGGGCTTCAGTTCTGCCCTTTCATCATTTCAAAATCACAAGCAACCCTATGATCAGTAGTTCCACTCCTAAAGGGATTGCAAATGTAAGTTCACAGGACGTGCATACAAGTATTCATAGCATATTTATTTATAACAGCCCAAAACCATCAACAGGCGCACAGAAGCATCTATAAAGAAATGATAAGGTATTCACTACAGAATACTTCCAAGCACCAATAAACCAAGACTGGCCTGTGTGACAATGTAGTGACAATATAGACAAATCTCAAAAACTTCCTGTCCAGCAAAGGACAGATTATATACTGTTGGAGTCTATTCTTTTAAAAACAGAAAAAAATAATCTGTGGCATTAGAAAGCTAATTTCAAGGTTAAGGGGGATTGGGAATTTGAGGGGACAGAAATGCTCTTTATCTGGATCTGGGGTGGCAATTACACAGATGTATATTGTTATTAAAACTCAAAGAACTGAATATGTAAGATTTGAGCGTGTAATTGTATTTAAGTTATGCTTCAGTAAAAATCAGCTTCTCAGTAAAGGTCCCGTCATTTGCAAATCTGACTTTGTCTTCATCTCCATCCACTAGCAAGGCATTGGTAAGGGCTCAGGGCTGGCTTATATACACACTGTGAGTGATTCCTTTGAATGCAAAAGAAGCAAAGGAAAACTCAGATTATTCTTAAAAATCAAGTTGTTCTCACCAGGAGGGAAGAGGACCACGGAGAGAAACACACACACACACCCCTACACATACGCACAGACATGCTAATTTCCACCCAGAAAATGTCACTGTGAATCAAGGATGGCAGTGACTTGGATGCCCCCCTCTGATCTTGGCAGCAGCTGGTGTTTGCGATTCAATAAATAGCATGGATTACAATCGGGTCCTTGTATGCAACAAAGACCCCGTTCATTTTTCTAGTAACAAAACATCTGGCACAGCCATTTACAAGGGAAAAAATGGGTGCACACAAAATTGTAAAGGAAACAAATGTTTCTGATAGTCTAAAAGACATTTCCCCAAACTGGGTTAATCAGGACTAGCAGCATAAAGCAAAAAAGATAGGACACCACTTGGGGGTGAGTATTAGGCTAAGTTGTGGAATCATTTAAGGGGAAAGCCAGACTATAAAATGAGGATGGTGGCCAAAGGCTTTCCTTGGGTGTTTATTACCTTGTACCGTAAAAGTTATGTGGGGAATGAATGGTAACAGTTGTATGGCCAGCTCAGTCATGTATCCTCAGGCTGAACTGGCACTGCCACATATCTAAGTCTGTCTAATGTCCACATTTTAAAAACATTCTAAAAACAAAATTAATTTTAATAATATTTTATTTAATGTAACACATCCAAAATATCATTGCTTTGTATAATCAATACAAAAATTGTTTGTGAGTTTTGGGGTTTTTTGCGCTGTCTTTAAAATCTGGTATATATTTTTACTCACAGCTCTTTGCAAATTATTCCCATTTTGAATGCTCAGTTGCAACATGCAGCTGGTGGCTACTATACTGAAGGCACAGTAATGAATGATGCTTAGTTATCAGCATCATGTGCCCTCCTGTGACCATGAATATTGCATTCTTAAGGGGCCTCAGGACTCTGATTCTATGATTGACATAATGGTGAGAAATATCATTTAGAAAGAGTGATGGGTATGGTGGGTGGTAGAAGACACTTAACCATGGTCAGTGGGAAGATGAGGGCTACTTTCTATGAAAGAATACAAACTAGGAGACAGAGCAGTTCCTACAAAGCAAGTTCTCTAAGCCAGCAGTTCTCAATGGAAAATGTAGGGCCTCTGTAGTCCCTGAGATCTTTGAGAGGATCCAAAATTGTTTTCATAATAGTACTAAGATGTTGTTTGTCTCTCTGCTTGTGTTGACATCTACATTGTTATTGCAAAAGCAATGGTGGATGAACTGCTGTCACCTTAGCTCAAACTAGTACAGGGCTTTACTTTTACTGTATTCGCCAGTAACTTGTACTCACAGTAAAAAAACAAAAAGAAAAAGCCAGTTTCACTTGAGAATGTCCTTGAGAAAGCAGTAAAAATTAACAATTTTATTTAATCTTGACCCATAAGAAGCACACCTACAGTTATCTGAAAAGGCATTAAAATACTTCTCCTTTTTCCAACTCCAAATTGAACAATTTGAAAAAAGGTGGCACTGATCTGGATGAATAAGTGTTAGAAATTTTTAAAATGTAAAAATTACATCCTATATGCACTGTTGGCAGATATATTTTCATATAAATATACCATTAATACCCATGGAGATTTTGTTCTGTACATAGTTTTTTTAGTCTTCTTTTTTGATTTTATGAAAAAATAAAACAAATTTCCTAGCAAAATAATAAGAGAATAACAATAGTCAATATACTATGTATCATTATCTTCAAAGTAGCTACTCAGAGTACAAGCCAGACAAAAAAGATTTTCTCTTAAAAAGAAGAAACAAACAGGTAATCGTACAAAATACATACTCATTTTACGTGCACATACAGGTAACTATGACCGTGTGGTCTGAGTGGCCAACAGACATGGAGAAGCAGCCTAAATGGAACTCTCAGTGCTGCCGGGTGAGCTCCTTACCATGATGCTCTTGTACATGTTGCCATTGTTGTCTTCTACGCTGATGCGGATGATGCAGGTGTCTTCGTTCTGTTGGTTGTAAACGGGGGGCAGTACTGTGGAGGTAATGGACGTCACAGAGACAGAGCGCTTGTGGATTTTAGGGTTGTTGTTGCAGGACGGCGGGGAAGAGAGGGGGTTGAGTAAGGTCGACATCCCTGAGGAATTTGTGTCCATGGAATGGATAGAGGAACACGATGAGGAGGACTCAGAGAGCTGGAAGATTAAACACATCCCAGAAGAAAACAACTATTAGCATCTGGGCCAACAGGGATCTACTTTCAAGGCAGAAGCAGATACCAAGGCCAGTAAACTTCAGCCCACACATATCTTGCTGCTGGTGTGAACATATCCCCTATGGTAGATGCCTTTCAGTGACTCAGTGTAACCCAATTATAACCACACATGAGACAAAGAGGTTTTCTAATTTTCCTAGTTTTTAGCTGTTTGTATGAAATTCAATCAGCAGGGGGCAGCATTGCCACAAACTAGAGCCAGTACAGGCTCCTGAAGTAAATCAGCTTCTAGGGCTGCAGACCGAGGAGCTTCCCAGCATTTCAGTCTTGAACCCTGCCTTGAGCCTCAACAGTTTTCAGTATCGCCATGGAGATCATTCTGTCCTGACTCCACAATCAGATTTTGTAGTAGGAAACAAATGGCTGTATTTTTGGAAGTTTCTAAGATAAGGAATACAGACTATGTCTCTGCATGGAATGTGAGTGCGGGAAAGGGCCTGCCTGAGAGATCACCTGGCCCTCTTCCCTTTCTCATGCCCAGGAGCCGGAGACTCTGGGAGAAACCAGGGCTCCAGGTTCACACAGCCAGTTGACAGTTCCACCAGGATGAGCATCCCTGTTCCCTCACTTCCACCATCACCCACGGAGCAAGAGCATAGCCAGGGCTCGGTCTGCTACTGCAGATAACATGGTGCATTAACCCAGTATGTCGTTACCTTGGGATGTTTTAGCACACTGAGGTCGCTAATAAGTTTTCATGTATTTTACGTTATTTAGATCTTGTAACTGTCATGTGAACAAAAACCAGAGGATTATAAAGATGAAGAGAGTAAGATTCAGAGAAATCAAGTACTTGACCAAGGGAACACAGCCTCTGACTGGCTCTGCCACATTTGCTCTAGAATCAGCTGTACACATGTTCACAGTCCACACCAGGATGATCAAAAACTATGGTGAATATTTAATTTTTTAAAATTACAGTAAAAGACACATTGGCAAAAATCATAGAATAAATGTTCAAAGCGAAGAGGAATATTTTGACTATTTTGAGGGATTAGTGTCATTTACTGTATGGGTCACTTACTGTATTAAATTTTTTAAATAAGCATTCACCACGCAGTATTTTTTATCACCTCATAATCGCTTCTCGGCTTTTTGGCTAAGATCAAGTATAGTTTATCATCCCATATATCTAGGACAACTGAGAAATGGGGTGCTACAATTAATGTGCTTTTCAAGTTAACCATATATTTATCATTCATGCAACACCAATTACCAAAGAAAGAGGATGCTTAAAACTCATTAAGAGATTTCACCCTTGTTCAACATCACTGGTCATTCGAGAGATGCAGATGAAAACAACGCTGAGATTCCACTTCACTCTAGAAAGAATGGCTGCTATCATGAAATCAACCAATACCAAATGCTGGTGGGGGTGTGGGGAGAAAGGAACCCTTCTCCATTGCTGGTGGGAGTGTAGACTGGTGCAACCACTGTGGAAATCAGTATGGAGATACCTCAAAGAACTAGGACTAGAGGTCCCATTTGACCCAGCTAGTCCCCTGCTGGGGATCTTCCCCAAAGAATTAAAAGAATCATACCACAGTGATATATGTGCGCCTATGTTTATAGCGGCACAGTTTGTAATAGCTAAGGTTTGGAGACAGCCCAAGTGTCCAACAACTGGAAACTGGATAAAGAAGATGTGGGGTTTTTTTAAATAAAATGGAGTACTACTCAGCTATAAAGAATGAGAAACTAGAGACATTTACAGCTAAATGGATGCATATTGAGGCCATACTCTTAAGTGAAATAAACAGGACACACATGTGTAAATATCGAATAGTTTCTCTAGTGTGAGAAACTGAAAGTGTAAATAAGGATTAAAATGATTAAAACAAATAACTGATAATTTGAAATAGGAAAAGGTCCAAAGGTGTAGGGGTGGTGGGAGGGAAAAGGGAAAGGAAAAATTATGAGAAAAGAAAAAAAATGGAAACGAAATCTATGTACATAGGGAAGGGTGGAGGGGGTGAAGGGCGCACAAGTAATGGGGAATAAAATAAGAACCAAGATACATCATGTACAGGTACAAGCACCGAATGATAAATGTAAATGTGCTATATACCTAAAATGTAACAATAAAAGAATTTTTTTAAAAAGAGAGATTTCACCCTAAAAACTCATTAAATTGAACCATTTTAAATTCCGGTCCTTATAGAGAAATTATAACCTCTTGGAATTATTTAAGGTAAATTATACCATATTAATCCTATAAAATATTCTGGAAGTCTTTTAAAAATAAACAACATTAACTTCTTTCATACTTGTCTGCCCTTCCATGGAAACAGAGTACAGAAGTTTTGCTTTCTGATAATCTGGCTTCTAAGTAAAATAAAGTCTACATTATCTTATGTCCTGGAGGCTGCTTAAATTCTACTACATGTTTTGTTTAATTAGAGCCGGTAAGCTGATGTGATGATTCTGATATGCTGGAGTAACTGTATCTACCAGAACATGGTTTTCTTTTTTTATTTTGGGTTTTATTTTTTTCTTATCTTCCCAAGTAAATCAACTCAGTAGTTCAATCTGAGAGGTGATGGTGGATAATTTTAGTAGCACAGTCAAGTTAGATCCATCTTCCAAATACTAATTCACCTTTTTACCTTTATTTTCTTTTATACAGACTTTTTCCTTTGTTGGATTTCCATGTTTCTAACATTTATAATTAAGATAATTGTGATTATAAAGAGACCACCTGGTGAACCCAGGCCCTGTTCTTATTGAGCACTTAAGTAGTGAGGAGCAACTGCGAATATAAATGTTCAGAAATTATGATCAGGAGAATGAAGAAAGGGAATGCGAATTACACTTCACTTTAAAAGAGAGTAACCTCACAGTGTAGCCTGTGGGCAGGAAGGTGATGGTCTACAGCCAAAAGACACTGCGGAGGGCAACCAAGCCCACCTAGGCACTAAGCAGGAGAACTGAGCCTTTCTAGGCAACATGCAGGGACTCTGCATCCCAGGAACTTCTTGCATCCAAGTCAAGCACTCATCCTTAAATCTCCAGAAAGTCATGACTCTCAGATTAATCCAAAGAATAAAAAGCCACGACTTGTGCAAGAATCAAACAATAGGGTATGGGTTGAAGCAAATAACATGAAGCAAGGGGCCTGCAAAGACCAGCACCCTAGGCATCTGTATGACTTAAAAGGGCTGATCTCAACTTAGGCACCCTTCCTCTGTGCCAGCGGATATGAACACAATTCTCTCCTTCCTAAATAGGGAGAAATTCCCCAAAGATGTGGGTAATACCTCAGCGGTCACCTTCGAACACTATTCATCACCAGATACGGGCCCTACCAAGCACAACAGCCTGTTCAAAAGTGAATGAGACTCCTTTCTAGATTTTGACAAGACCAGCACTATCTGTCACACTTTGGAGAATGGTTACATTCCGGGTTTAAGAAATGAGTCTTTTGAGAGAAGAGCCACTCCACAGGGATTTGCAGAGCTTTTTCTTTAACATTCAGAGCACAAAGGGTTGTATTCCGTGGACTCTCAGAAAAAAGGTGAGAAATCCAACTGGGGCAGCAATGTGAGCCACCTTCATCTGATGGACCCTGAATACAGGGCCTCTCCTGGATTGGCTCCTTTGTGACAAAGTCACCGGAGAGCTCCAAGATTGCCATTATTGCTAATAACACCACATTATTGCTAATAACACACAGCTCCCTTTGCAGGGCAGCAGACAAAGTGATGGGATTGAACACTCTACCTAAAAGCATAAGCTAAGAGGCCAGAAGTCACTACAGAGCAAGTGTGGTGGCCAAAAATATCCCCCAGTGTAAGTCCTAGTCATAGCAAAGTTGACCTCTCTGATCCAAGCTCCCTGACCGCTAGATTGAAGTGGATGTGTACATAATATTAAGACTGATCTTTTGTTTTCTTTTCATTTATTTATGCAGCCATGATAAATGGAAGTCTATGAGAATTCTTTTATCACTTATCACTACCATTTGTTTCAGACATGGTAGATTGTATCATCACTACCAATTCCTCACCCTTTCTGTGTCCATGCCTTTGCCCTGTGGTTTTTTACAGTTCCTCCCACTAAAAATGGAGCATATGTCCCTGCTTTGTTTGTTTATATGAGATTTGACCACATGATTGCTTTAGCCAGTGGAATATTAGTAATATGAACCAAGTAAAGGCTTTCTATGTGCTTGCAGGGTTGGGCTCATCCTCTTCTTCATCTGTCTTAGCATGTTAACAGCATGCTTTTGGTAGTCTATTACTCCAAAAACAATGAGGGGTAGGTAGAACAGATCTGGACCCAAATTAGCCTAGGACCAAGCCTGAATCAAATTAGCCAACCCCTGAGATGCATGAGAGAGAATGAATGGCTGTTAAGTCACTGAGCCATTCCAGGGACTCTGCGTCCCAGGAGCAGTTTGCTGTGCAATATTATACTGACAAAAGCCTGGTTAAGACAAAGTCTGGCACCAAGAAGTTGACACAACACCTCTGACACTGACTTTTTCACTCCTTCTAAGCAATGCTACTTCCCCAGAATAAAGTACTGTACAGCTTGTTATTAGTCAGTTCTTTAGTTCCTTTACATGTGAGTACTGAATAATATTTGAAAGGCCAAAGAACAAATCAATCTGATTACTGCATTTACACTTGTTTTATAAGGAATAAGTCCCCAAATTGAACCCTGCTTTTGATTCCTCTTCAAAACCTGACTTCGAAAACATCACAATGAACTTGAAAGCAGACACTCCTTGGGTGGCAGAAACCTTGTCAGAAGCCTGCATGAGGAAGGGTGAAAAGGGTTACGCATGCACCTTTTTCTGAGGCTCATCAGGGGTGTCCATGGGGGTCATGGAGCCCTCCTCCACCTCTGAGTGGTTCGACTCGCAGGATGACACACTGACTGAGTCCATGCTTTCACCGGAGCTCCCGCTGGCTGTGGACTTGGGCTGCTCTTTGGTGGGAGTGCTGCTGGTGATAATGTCAGACCCCAGAAACAGTCTGCAGAAAACAGAACGTCAAGCACTCAGGCGGTTACAAATCTGGAATCCATGATTCAACAAATACTTTTTATTATTATTATTATTATTTTTGGTACTGGGGATCGAACTCAGGACCTTGTGCTTGCGAGGCAGGTGGTGGAACCACTGAGCTACATCCCCAGGCCAAGAAAATACTTTCTGCAGAGTAAGTCCTCGATGGTTTCTCAGTCTTGTATGACTTAGTATTGCTATTAGTATTTTTGGGGGGGGGGGGTTACCAGAGATGGAACTCAGGTCCTTGTCCTTGCTTGGTTGTTTAGCGTCCAAATCTGGAGTCTTTCTAGGTCAATGTTCCTCTATTTTTTTAATAGTCTACAGACCACTTTGACAGAAGCAAAATATCACCACCACACTCCTGTAACTTTCTACCATAAAATGAACCTCACGTGGCTGAAAAATGAACTTCACAAAGCTGTCGTGGTTTGAGTAAGAAACTGAGAAGGACTTCTACTTCCAATCATCTGGTGACCTGCAATAACCCAAACCCCTCCTCTATAAAACAACTAGGTAAGAAATATAACATAACAACTCCTTTCAGTTGAACTTGCAGAATGCTAAGGGAAATCCCTAAAGGTCATGAATGAAAAGGGAACTGAAAACTAGAAGCATATAAGCTATTTCTGCAGCTGCTTTGTTTGGGGAATTGACAGATCTTGGCAAAATAGTGATTTAAAAATATTTTTAATAACACATGTTAATTGTACATACTACTGAGGTTCAGTATGATATTTCCACCTATGCATACACCATGCATTGATCATGGTTTTTAGTATGTACACAGGACTCAAAGATGAGGGCCTGCTTTATAAAAGGTGAAAAAACAAAACCCCTTATAGATGGCCAGGGCCCTCAAAGAGCTGTACTCTTAGTAAAGAGAGAGGCTATAAAAATATGTTCTAGTTGCACAGGAAAACAACAGGGAAACATAGCTGTCTTGGCCTGCTTGGTTGGAAGAAAAATATATCCCTTGAAATCATACGTGAGCTTGGCCTGTGTGTCACTGATTTGCTACCCACGTGGTCTTGAAGTTATGGTATCTCAGGCCAGTGACACACAGGGGAAAAGTAGATGGATGGAAGGGAGGGAGGGAAGAAGGATAACAAAAGGAAGAAGGGAGGGATGAATTCAAGGAGGGAGGGATAGAGGGAGGGAAGGAGAGTAGGTGGGAGGGAAGAAGGAAGGGAGGGCAAAGAAAGTAGGGAGGCGGAAGGATATACCTTCAAGCCAGGCTGCAGAGAATTCCCTGATAAAGATGAGCTTCCAATACTACACTACACAAATACACACAAGAAAACATTCCACTCAGAGAGTCAACAGGCATAATCCCAGGTTCAGATACCTGAGAACCTCAGGTATGAGGACTGCCAGAAAGAAACTAGTAATTTGTTCATTCATTCAACAAATATTTGCATGTCTATCATAAGCCATGCTATTAAAATAAGCACGTTTAAAGACGTTAAAGACATATGAGAAAAATTAAAAACAGGACTTCAGAGCAAGACATTCTGACAAAAGAACAAGAGAATAATTTGAAAAAAATTTTCAGTTCTAAGTGAAAAATGTAGTTAATTTAAATAAGAACTTAGAATGGTTAAATAACTGTTCTATTGCTAAGTACTCAGTACTCTGGACTTCATTCAATGGGAGACAGAGCTTGTGAAGTTGGCTGGGAGAAGACTCTCATCTACCTGGCCCTCAGCTAGGCGTGGAGCACTACGGGCAAGACAGGTTCCTGTTTTCAGACTGCGTACACTGCCCTGAAGGAAAGAGTCAGCACAAATAAGAATGATTGGGTAGACAGCAACATCAGCGAGGGTTCTCTCTCAGGAGGTAACATTTGTGCCAACACCTGAGGAAGCTAGCCATGAAAACAGAGCAACCCAGGCCGTAGGAACAACTGGTGTGAAGGCCCTGAAGCAGGAACAGGCCATGGTCAAAGCACAGTGACAAGGCTGGCGTTATGGGTCTTGGGGAGCAAAGGGGAGTGTTATAAGGGAGGGAAAGTGGAAAGAAGGTCACATAGTGCATAGGAAACTAGGATCAGGAGTTTAAATAGTTTTATATTATATTTATATTAAAATAAAACTATGAGGGGTTTTAATAAAGACAGTGACACCATCTATTGCTCAGAAGATCACCAGCTTCTTCGGTGGAGAAAGGCTGTTGGGACCAAGGAGCAGCCAGGGGACAGACACCAAGGCTGTTTCTGTCCTGGTCCAGGAAGGAGGTAACAGTGGTTCACGCCAGAGAAGGAGAGGAGAAGAATGAATGGATTTAACAAGCGTTTCCAGCTCATGACAGAAAGATAAGCTCCCTAAGTGAATGTGCACTTTTGCTTGGCCCCCAGGGCCCTTGAGTGTATTTTTTCTCCCTCACTCTGCTGTCCTAGGACTCCAGGGGGCGGTGCACTCACAGACTGAGCCTCTTCACCATGCTCTTCCGAGGCTTGGGCGAAGTGGTGCTGGCTTCAGCGGCTGCTTCAATCTCACAGGAGAGGGCATAGCTGGGAAAGAGAGAAAGGTTAAAGTCTGAGAACTAAAGAACGGATTTAAATTCTCATCACTTACTGGTTTCACTTTAGAGGAAGGCTCTGCTTATTTGAAATAAAGACACAGACTATGTTGCTCTAACATGAATCTCTGGGCCGGGGATTTAGCTCAGTGGTTTCGCCGCCTGCTATGCAAGCGCAAGGACCTGAGTTCAATCCCTGGTACCAAAAAAAACAAAAAAAAGAATGTAAACACTAACATGAATCTCAGAAAGTACTTACTTGATGGTCAGATTTTATAAATTTCCCTCCTCCCCTCCACTGGTGCAGGCTTGAGACTGTTTACTTCTTATGCCTCAAATACAAGGATATGTGCACTTCACAGCAGCAAAAGCTGACTCCATTCTCACCCCACTGCTAGGCCAGGGGAAGATCTTCCTCCCTGTATCACCCTCCTCCTATTTCTTCTCTACTGTCTCCTTCCTACGACTTCGTGTGCATGTGAGTGTGTGTATGTGTGTGCACATACATTCATGACTTTTATCTAAGGGAAATGAAAGGAGATTTTTGTACAATATCTAACCTTCATGAATAGACACAGACAATTACTTTATAAAAATAAATAAATATGATTGTAACTATGATTCCTAGTTGCCAAAACATCCTAAATTAAAAAGACTCCCAGATTCAGACATCTGGGACATCTTGTGCCAGGAAAGATGCACAAGAAGGATTTATGTCTGATTGAAATGCCTTTTTTGAAAGACTGTAGCTCAGGCTGCAGATGTACATGGTTACAGGGCAGCTGGGGAAGGGCGCCCAGCATTACACAACCACCTTGAGAGCTTGTGGAGGTGGGCAGACCTGAGTAGGAACCTAAACGCTTTCACTGACTAATTATAATATTCCTCCAAACCCCAGCCTGTCATCAACAAATACTTATTTTGCTGTCAAGTTCACTCTCTCTTATGACAAACTTTCAAAGAAATTCCCTGGTCTACAGCAGAGAACAGCAAACATCTTCTGGAAAAGAGCAGATAATAAGTATTTTAGGTTTATGGGCCGTATGGTCTCTGTTGCAGCTACTCAACTCTGTCTTTAAAGCATGAAGGCAACCATAGATAAGATGTAAATGAATGGGCTGTGTTCCAATAAAATTTTATTTATGGATTCTGAAATTTGAATTTCAAATAACTGTCCCATGTCATATTCTTTTTTCCCAATCACTTAAAAAATATAAAAACAGGCAGGCAGGGGAAGGGGGAAAAAAATAAGAACCAAGAGAGACTATGTAAAGGTGCAAATTTCCAATGATGAATGTCATTATATTGTATACCTAAAATGTACCAATAAAATAAAATTTTTTAAAAAACAGGCAGTGGACCACATATGGCCTACAGACTAATCTGACATCCATCAGACTACAGGAAAGGCCTGAATCCCCACTGGGTCCACATTCAAAGCACTAGAGTTAATGTGCCTGTCTATATTCATCAACCCTGCACCCTGTGTCCCAGTTACCACTGTTTCTCCAAATGCCAAGTCTGTCAGGCTAGCAGGCCTTTGCTTGTGTTCTCTCTCTGGAACGTTCTTCTCCAGTGAGATCCAGCTTCCATGGAGGTGGCCATAAATCTTCCCTACCGCCCTCCTTACCCATGGTAAATGAACTGCTCTTGTCTGTTCATTCTGCAGCACTTTACTTATCCATCATATTTCAACTCTTCATGAGTCTGTCTCCATCCCTAGACTGAAAGCTCCCTGACAGCTAACACTCTTAACACTAGAGACAAACATGGTGATGATGACAGTGAGAGTGGCGGTGACAACCGTGAGGATGATCTGCATTCTAACGATGCTTTCCCAAATATGAGTTTACTTAAGCCTCAAAGCATTTTATGGGTGAGCATCCTAAACATAGGGAAGAATAAAAGGTTTGTTCCAGGCTACAAAGATAAATGTGTAGCAGAGCAATACTGAACGCTTATCTTCTGATGTTATCAATTCACTTCCACACCACCCTCCTTGGAAAACCAAAGTAGCTGCCACCAAACAGCTGTTGAGGGACACATGAGGTACCGGATTCCTCTCGCCTGCACCTCAGTTCCACCTTGATGATGACAGGCAAGCCTACCTCTCCTCCTCTGTGAGGAGCTGCTGCCGCTGGAACCACTGGATGAACCTGGGGTCTGGGGTCATGCAATAGCTATTGCAAGCAGACTGTAAGAGCTTTATCTGGGCAATCACTTCGAATTCCTAAAGCAGACAGAATAGCAAAAAGAAAGAGTGACTAATATGGCCAACCAAATATAGATCTTTTCAACATGAAAATACAGCATTTTAGAATAAAAAGAGGAGAACCTTGAAATAGTTCTTCCACAGACATAAACTATCTGGAGAACTCTCACAAATTCTAACTCTGAGGGCAGAGATTATAGCTCAGTGGTAGAGGGCTTGACTAGAATACTCAAAGCCCTGGGTTTAATCCCCAGCACTGAGGTAGGGCGATCTAACTCTGAATCTCTATTAAGTCCTCATATGCTTTGATTTTTAAACCTCTTTTCTCCTTGAAAAAAATTCATATAAATAAAACAAGCTACCAAGGTCAGCCAAACCAGTCACTACCAAAAGTCATAATGGCTTCCTTTCTTTTCCGTTTTCATTCTAGAATACAAAGGTTATTTTTTAAGGTTTTAAGTACATACTTCATAACATATGTGAAACTTTTGTATTTCTATTTCTTAAAATATAAACAAAACAAATAATTTAAAGTCAAGAATCTCCCAAGTTCCCCATCCTCAACTTCTTCAACCCTTACCCCTTTAATAAATAGGTTGAATATCTAAACAGTTCAGTGGCTCATAAAGTCCAATGTTTAGATTTCCTGAATCCTTAGGTTTTTACTACTCCAGTAAATCATTTAACTAAATCTTCTAAAGCTCACAAGAAAAGCAAGTATATAATTATGTCCCAAATTATTTATATCTCCTTAGATGGTTCAATAGATTATTTTAAAGTCAGCAATGAATATAAACTTTAGCTTCGGGTTTTATAATAAACTTTCTGAATGTTGAACATCTTAGTCTTACAAGGGAAGAAATTACCATCCAGGCTTATTCTGAAGTTAAAGAACAAAAATGGTTACTGCGGAGGCATAATTGAATTTTTAAAAAGTATATCATTACGGAAGATGACAGAAGTAACACAAGAACTGGTAGATTCTCTGGGTTCAAATTTCCATCCAGTAACTTCAGGCCTTGGTCTCAATATCATCAAGGAATATTTATTAACATGCTAAAGAAGATAGTATATGCTATGAGGAGCAGAAAATTAATGTTCATTGAAGTATCTTGTTACTGATGAGCTCAGCCTAGATAGCTCCTCCAGTGTCCTTTCATTTTTTATTTCAATGTCATCTCTTCTTGCAAATTTTTCTGACCCTACAAATTGGGGATAGATGCCCCTTCTGCATGCCTCTCTGAGATCCACTACTTGTGCTCATAAGCCCTTATTTATTTGTCTATCTCCGTCCTAGACTGTGATTTTATGAGGGCAGGGAGCTCTGGTTTTTCTCTGCTGCCATCCCCCGAGCTCCATTTGTAGGATGAAAGAACAAATGACTTACTAAAAAAAATATGATTACTGTGGGTGAAGTTATTTTGCTCACTCATTTTCCTGTGAAATATTTAAATATACCATTTGACACAAAAACCATAGCAAAATGTTAAACTTGCTTTATCTTTTTTATCATAACTCAAAACTTTTCTATCCACAAAAAATTCAAATTAATGGTGAACACCCCTTCTAATACTGACGAGAGGACAGGAATAATTACCTCTACCTACTAGTGAAGACCACTTCCTTTCCTCTCCCTAAACAGACCCACAAAAGTTAGCCAGCTTTATTAATTCTTCTGTCATTTGCTCTTAGGAAACTCCTTCTCCTTAACAGGGTGACCTTTTTTTAAAATTGAAAAATAAAAATTCTATATGTTAATGGTGTATATACAATGTGAAGTTTTGAAATATACATATATTGTGTAATGGCTAAATCAAGATAATTCACATATAAATTACCTCCCACAGTTATTTATGAGGAGAATACTTAAAATCTACTCATTACAATTTTTAAGTATACAAGTACATTGTTATTAAATAGGATGGACCTGTTTTTGCTGAAACTGAAGCCCATTAATTTCTTAATGGGCCTCAGAGAGGCAGGATAGGGTCTGAGCTCTGGCTCTGTGATCAGGTAACTCTGGTCCAGTTTTTTAACCTCTCAAGTCCCGGTTTAAACTAAGGATAATAAAACTCGCCTCGCACAGGCTCTTGGGTCTCATGCACAGTAGCATGCCCAGCACAACGGCATAGAGCAAATGCTCGACAAACATTCTTTTTTTTCTGCTTCTACCAAAAAAACCCTTAATTTTCTGCTCTTTAAGTTTTTTCATGCCTAGATGAAGAAAAGTGGAAAATCATAGACTTACCCTTCTCCTTTTTTCAAAGTTTATCAGTCCTCCCTGAAAGAAATGTTTAAAATAGAGTGACCAACCAAGCTTCTTTGAAACACAGCCCTATGTTGCTCTAGGTCACATTAAAATAGTTCAAAGGGATGATAAAATCATAATTATTAATGATCCTGTAATTATGCCTACTATAGAGGAAGAGAACCATCTTTTACTTTAAGAAAAATATTCTTTCATTTACAATAGAGCAGGATAGGTAGACAATCTTCTCTTAAAATGTCTGAAATAAACTAAACTGTGATGACAAATAATTACAAGTCAGAACCCAAAGTTATTTGCAGAGGCAGGAAAGACAAATGATTGAATAAATATTCCATTCTACTTTTTTCCTTGACCAAAAGCAACAAAAACAGATGGTCACTGACTCATACTAAAAACGAAATTGTCAATGGTTTATCAAAAGGGAAGTCACTTCTACATAGTATCATGAAAAGTTAAGCTTCAATTCTTCATCCCTCTCACTCCTATTCTCAGTAGGATGAATTTAACTTGTAAATCTGTGATCTCTCCCCCCAAGTTCCCCAACACTGATGGGTGTTTCCTGAGATAAGCTGGGGCAGAGGATGTGAAGAGACAGAGAGCTCAGGAAATGCAAAATGAATGAACATGTCTGGATACTCGTGGCAAACCTTCTTATAGTTGTACTATAAGCAAAGTAACTTCTCCTCTTTCCAGTTACATACAATAAAAGCAGGCTGTTTGTGCATGATAACCAGCTAACTAGAATATACTTAAATATATAAGTAATCTTCAAATCTTATTTCAAATATCAAATTTCCTCCCCACTTAATATTTTATTACTGCTACTAACAAGTATCACCTCTTTCCCCAGCCAGAGAGACACAGAGAGAGAGAGAGAGAGAGAGAGAGAGAGAGAGAGAGAGAGAGAGAGAGAGTATATGCCTCAGAACAAGGAACAATACAAAAAGAGGGGGTTTACTTGAAAATTCACAAACTTGACTCACTCCTGACCCCCTAGGTACAATGTTAGGACATATTCCTCCAACTCCATCTGTAATATTCTACTCAACATCAAAGTCTTGCTCGTACCCACTGTTTCATGAGGTCTTTTCATCACATCCCCTCATGTCTCATGGCCTTTCTGTTTGAATATCCAGTATTTCTATAAATCGCTGCCTACTTTGATATATTATTCCTCCCATTGGCTTTGGAGCCACTTGTGGTGCTACCTTTTTGTGTTACTCTGTAATCTTCCTAGCACCCAGCACAGTAGCACACGTATAACCGGCTGTGAATTTCTCTGCTGAGATCCCAAAGAGAAGGCTGCAGGCCTAGTTACATTACCCACACACTGCTCACCTCGATGTAGTCCTGAAGAGCAGTATCCAGCATGGTCAGGTCGGTCAGGAAGGTGCCCAGGTAGGGTACGGTTCCCTGCATCACACCCTGAAGAGCAATCAGAGCAAAACTGTCTTTATTGTTACTGAAAACTTTAAGGGTTTCAGGAGCCTCCACACTGGAAAAAATGGACCCATTCAAGGACTATTTTGGAGCCACTAGTACTAACCTCCATGACTATAATTTTGTAAAAACCTGACAAATGGGGTAGGAACTCAAAATGTAATGTCTGACTTTCAAAGTCATGAAAGCCATGCCTAAAACCTAGCAGATCATAAACATACGTTCAGATGTGTTCACAGGGGGTTTATACTTCACCTGGGCTCAGGTCAGTGGGTCATCTGTTCTCTCTGAGTGTGTGAACATTTCTGGTGGTCTGCAATAGCCCTGGACAGTAACAACCTCACCCTCAGTAAAATCATGGGCGACTGCACAGTGGAGAAGTATGTATCACAAGAGCGCAGGCATCACTCTTAAAATGGCCCCTTGGGCTGGGCCTAGTGACTCACTTCTAAGGAATAGAAGACAGGGAAACTGAGGGCTGGGGATGTTGCTCAGTGGTAGAGCACTTGCCTAGCATGTATAAGGTTAAAAAAAAAAAAAAGTGAACCCTGGCAAACTAACCAAGTGATAAAGGTCAACATTACCAGTGGCTCCATCAACACAATCGATATTGATATCATTCCCTCTTTGATATGAAAAAAAGAGCCCTTCACTCCATGGCATGGTTTCCAAAAACCTATACCCTCAGTCTCAGCACTAGAATAACAAATGTAACCACTGACTATGAGGCTTATAAAAACCAAGGAAAGACTGAGAAACTGCCGTGAGCAGAAGAGACCAGGAAGAACTGGCAACTAAATGCAGTGGGTGTGCTGGACCGGGTCCTGGGACGGAGAGAAGACACTAACAGGACTCCTTCTAGCTCACAGTATGATGCCAGGACTGACAGATGTGCCATGGTTACAGAAGATATCAACAATGGAGGAGACTGGTGAGAGGTGTGCAGAAATTTTGGGGTTTACAGTATTCTATGTTACCAACTTTGCAACTTTTCTATAAATCTATAATTATTCTAAAATAAAAAAGGTTTTTAAAATTGCCCATTGGAAATGAAAGTGGAAGCATTCACCATACAGCTGCAGGTATATTCTATGTTCATTCCCCCAAATCTCCTCTAAAATCATTCCTATTCTCCACAAGGTCACAGGATATGAACCATTCTGCAAGGGAAGTAAAAAGGGGCTCCCACAGACTATGTATCTAAACGTATTAAGGTATGCACAGAAATCCTGGTGGGAACACAAGAGTCTCAACCAGGGCAAGGCCAGGCTATTTGGCATGAGGCTGGCAGCTTCCTAAGCCAGGTCACACCAGGGAGGGCTTTGTCCTTCAGGAACTCACTGTCCACTGCAGCTTGTCCTTCCCCATTATGTGGACAAGGTCTCACCTTGAACTAAAATAATCTTTTCTCCCCATTTGTAACAACTATTTATAACTTGCCTTTGAACATCCAAACAATTTTTAAACACTGTGAGTTTTGTAGGTTTTATGTTTCAGCATCAAAAATATTCCTGATTTATGCCCAGCTTTCCAAAGAAGGAGAAAATCCTCTCAAGGTAGGGATGAGAATATTTAGTTTGCCAGTTTCTAATCTCCTCTTCCTGGTTTCTCAACATGTATGCTAAATTAAGAGTTTAAAATACAGCTAAAGAGCTGGGCATGGTGGCACACCCTTGTAATCCTAGCACTCAGGAGGCTGAGACAGGAGGATCACCATGAGTTCAAGGCCAGTCTGAGCTACATAGTGAGGTCAAGGCCAGCCAGAACTATATAATTAGACCCTGTCCTAAAACACACAGAAAGAAAGAAAGAGAGGGGGGAGGAAAGAAGGAAGGAAGGAAAGAACGAAGGAAGGAAGGAAGGAAGGAAGGAAGGAAGGAAGGAAGGAAGGAAGCAAGCCAGCCAGCCAGCCAGCCAGGGATGTAGCTAGCTCAGCGACAGTCGCTGCATGGCAATCTCAAGGTCCTTAGTTCGATCCCCAGTACCACTCCCTGCCGCCAAAAAAAAAAAAGAATAGAGAAAAGAATAAAGAAATAAAAAAGAAAGAGAAAAGAATAATAAAATAATAAAATAAAATACAGCTAAAGAAAACAATAACTAATACCAGACTTCAGAAAGGAGGCATGGTAATCCTTTGAGTGCTGGGAAACTAGATAGGTTTGGTTGTCCCAGGGATTAGTAAGGGGAGCTAGGCAATGACTAGAGGAACTGGGAACAAATGAAATGAGGAAAGGGACTAAATCCTCCTGGCAGCACTTTTTCCTTGGCCATCATATGTCAGAAGCACAGGGAGACAGGAAGTCCTAGGGGCTTCTACGCAAAGAGGCAGAAGCAGTGGGTGCAGAAGCCAGTGAAAGGGACAGAGATGGACCTGATGCTCACCTTCCCTTATTATCGATCAATCAATAAAACCTATTCCAGAAAAAGTCCTTAATACATGATTTGCAACTCTCAGTGTTCACTTCCTACTGGGTCAAATCCAGCGAGTATCATTCCTCAAGACCTCCCAGCACTGCTAAGGACCAAGGAGATAAAGAACAGGAAAGCACGAGCACCCTGCAGATTGCAGACACTGATGCCACCAGAGCCCAACTACCCAATCACGACACAGGCCCAGAGCCTATGGCTCTCAGGGAGGAACACGGGCTGGACATACCATATCCTTCTGGAGCTGCAGCCGCCTCTGGGTTCGCTTCTGGTTTTCCTTCACACTGCTGTCCAGGTTTGCAAACTTAGAGGTTCCTTCCTAAGGAACAGAGCACACCCAGGGGAAAGTGAGAGAGGCTGCCACTCTGGGGAGAGGGAAGAGGCAGCTCCTTTCTGGCACACAACTGCAACCTCTGCCCAAGTCTCTGAATGCAAATGAGGAGGCCTCCAGCAGGCTCTCAGGTACACTATGCAAATGCTTGGTGGTCCTATTGCAAGCAGGCTCTGTATGAGGCCTGGTGGTCTTGGATTATCCCAGCTCTTCCCTCACCTTTTTGGAAGATGACTGAGTAGGCTATAAAATCAATTGTCACTACAAGGCAGGCAATTCCCTGAAGAGGAGACATTTTAACACGTTCCCAATTTCACTCAAAATGGTCCTAAGTCCTGGAAATGAAGGTCTCTTCCTCTGTACAGTTTGTGCCATCTTGATCTTGGCCTGAAATGGGTGTGCTAGCATTCTGTGAAAGAAAAGGGCCTAATTCTGTGGTATTTCTTAGGCAAATGAAACTGCTGGATCGGAAGTTTTCTGAGGAAGTCCAGTGTCACGGTACATGATCACTTCGTGAAAACTAGACCTTTATGTATTTCACCCCTATTTTCCCAACAGTCCTCCTAAAGCACCTCCCTGGTTTGGAATCATTACACATCTATCCTTCCTCTTGGCACCTGAGGACAGATGGCTACCCTTTCTCTCCTCCTGGCTACTGTAACAACAAACTCTTCTACATAATGACTAATCGTGAGTTGCTGACTGAACATGAAGTGTTTTGGTTTTGTGGTTTCAGAGGCTTGCTAAGTTCTCATTTTCCAGGAACTGCATGAATGGGAGGCAAATTTCACAATTCAGTCACGTGTAACCTCTACATTAGCTAAAAGTTTTTCCATAGTCAGGTTTCCCTAGGTTTATTATATATTGCCTTAGCATGTGACTTTTCACTACCATACAATGCAAGAAAATTCCTTCCCAGTGACATGGCCTTGCCGATGGTGATAAAGCATAAATATACTCTGTCATTACCCACCCTTGACCCAGGTCCAGGTGCAGAACCCCACCCTCACCCTAGGACTCCTCATCTATTTCAGTTCTCCATACAAAGGATAAGGACAGCTATCAATCAATGATCTCTCACAGCTTCTCCTGGAGATGCATGGTGGCAGCCTAAAATGTGCCCCTTCCTACGCTGGGGGCTTATAAGTCCTCATAATTCTTAAGAATTCACTTGGAGTGAGAAATCAATTCTCTGACAGGAGTACGAGTGTTCCCTCTGTCTAGCATGTAGGTCCTTCCAGGATTTCAATCATAGGTAGAGGATAACATATGAGAATTATTGCAAATATCTAAAATTCTTTTTTTTTTTTAATTTTAGCTTTATTGGTAATCCCAGAAAACCTATATACTAATGGTTGTATCTTTCAAGAACAAACAGAAAATTAAACATTAGGATCAGGAATTTCCTTATAAAATCAAGATAATGAAACATCTAAAGGGTCTTTAAGTTATATATTGGCCTTATTCCTTTGGAGACCACCCACTTAAAATATTAAAAATATAATGCATGTATATACAGAATTCTTAGTGAGCATTTCTGAGAAGTCAGAAAGCTCCTAAGAACTACAGAACAACATGGGTAGGAAGGATCTTGAAAAGCCCCAAGGATCACCCCCTTGGCAGCAAGAGAAAAATCTGAGATGGGAGCTAAAAGACTTGTTGATTCATGACTTTAATGTGAGAGATTCTATGCCTGGATGCAACACCAGAAAGACTTGACTAGTGCCAGTTCTTCCAAAAGAGGTGTTGACTGAAAAGCCACTTCTTTGCCACATAACAGTGGTTTCAGTTTTCCCTTCCTTGACCCAAAACTCCTTACTCTGTGCTGTTACAACACCAGCCCCTTGAACCTTCTTGAAATTTTTCAGTTCTTTCCTCCTGCCTCCTTTGCCACTCACACTCAAATTCTTTTAGTGACTCCACTTTCTGCCCAAGTCATCTTGCTTTCCAGTACACTCAGGTCGATGGAAAGAACTGTCCAATCACCTCTGTTTGGATGAATTCTGAATCGCTCCCTCTTCCTTCCCATTCCTTCCTCTCCTCTGTTGACTCTTTACTTCTTCCTCTATAGTGCACACTTCTCATCTGAGACTCGCCTTTCTCTGTCTCCATCTTTAGTGGAGTTCAAGGCCCTCACTCATGTTTTTTCCTGGCTTCAGAAGAATCTCTGCCACCAGGTATATACAGAAGGACCCTGCCTGTGTGGCACTAGATCCATTTTGATAACTATTGGTTAAATTATAGCTCAGAAGCTACTGGCAATTTTTATTTGATAGCTCTTCACACTTCTAATGGTCTCCTGCTCCAACTTTCATGTTATGTTAGGGAGCATCACTAAACAGACATCTCCATTAGAGATTCTTTGTATCAATTCAACCAGGGAGAATTCTCACCAGGAATCATAAGAACCAAGAAAATTTGGTAAGTCTTCTTTCCTATTGTTAAGACACACCTGCTCAAAGAAAAAAGAAGATTCACCTGCTCAGAATTAGCTAAGTTTCAGAAATCAAAAGGACATAACAGGTTTGAGGTAATCTTTGAGAAGAAATAAAAATATTTTTCCAACAGTTAAAAAGAAAAACCACAGATTTTTGCTAATTATTATGTTGTCTGTGTCATCATATTATAGAAGCAGCATGTTAAATTTACCCAGAAGTAGAAAATAAATACTTTAAAACTGAGATTACCTAAGTATAATCAGTAGACGTCTCAGAGTAACATATTAGAAACAGAGACCAGTAGTTTTTTCGAGGTGCTTTTGAGAACCTAAGTACTTTGATTTCAATTTTTAACAGGTGTGCTGTTAATTTACACACAGAATTATACACTTTACATAAAGATCAACAAAGATGACAGGAAAGGGACTTGCTTGTACATAAGGGCTGCCCAAACCATTTCACTATCATTAATGATAATGCACAGACCATGTGAAATCATAGCCAAATTTTTCATTTCTTTGGGATTTGAGTCATATATAAGAAATTTCACTTTGAATACTGAGATAAATTCTTGCATTTTAAAAAAAGTTTATGGGCTCTTTAATGCCTAGATATAGCTTTGTTTCTAAGGTTTCAGCCAAAAGACTGCCACCAGGCAATGATCTGCACAGTATTCAATTTATCTACCTTGGAAGGATGACTCGGGACTACTGGGATTTAAATGTGTGGCTCCAGTTAGTCTAGCTTTCTTTTGCAAATAGGGAGATCACTAAGCCATCTCCTTCCAACCAGATGGGTTTCCATTTAAAGTCTGCAAATCCAGAGGGACATGAAGCAGGGAATAACATGGTCTCAGCAATCTTTAAATGTGCAGTTACTCAGGAGCCAGAGTCCAAAGTCAGACATCAGCATAAACTGCCCAGCTCATATCATTTACTCCAAAAAAGACGAACAGTGGGTACACTGTTAAAATCCTGTGAGTGATAAGATCCATCAATCCACATAGTCAAACAATAGTTTCTGAACACATACTACATGCCAGGCACTCTATTAGGCATTAGGAATACAAAAGTGACAAAAGATATATTCAATCTCTGCCTGCAAAAAGCCTACAGGCCTGCAGGGAGACAGGTCAAGTTCACTGGCAATTCCAATAGAGCACGCAGTAAGTGGCAGGACCGAGGAATAAAGGGCTTCTCCTAGGACACACAGGGGATCATTTCGTCAGACCTCAGGGTGTTGAGAAAAAGAAGGCTTCCAGAAAAACAAGAGTCCACACAAAGATATGAAGGATGGGCAGAACTTAGGAGAACAGTCATGGAAACTGTAACAAACACCTTTATAGGACTGACTAACCTATGAGTTTTAGACACTAGAATATGACAAGTTATCAAATGGATGCCTTTTTTTAATAACCCCACCTCCACCTGACTTTTGTTCCTACCCCAAGTGTCCCAAAGCTCAAGTGTGCAGCTTATAATTTATTCATTTTCACTTTTTATGGACACTTTGTTTTTATATGTATATAGCTTACCAAATACTACAAATCACTTACACTTGCATAGTACTTTCACATATTTTATTGCAATCAACCTTCAAACCAATTCTGTGAGATCAATAGATCCATTACCATTATTGCCTCCAAGCTGCAGAAATGGAGATTAAAGACTAGGATCAAAATCTTCAAGTTACGGGTTCAGGGCTTCCCCTATGCTAGGGCATATCATACTATTTTATAATTGTCTACTTTTCTACCTTCCCATAAGACTGTAATCCCCTTATTATCAGAGACCTGTAGATCAATATGGTTCTATCTCCAATATCTAACATATAATAAGTGCTCAACCAATATATGTTAGATTATTAATTTATCCATTTCCCTTTTCTATGAAGTTGGACCTCATCTACCACACCTTTTACTCCCAAGGTATCAAAAGAAATACTTTAGTCCCTAAGTAACAAAAGCTCAGGTTTTAGAGTTACACCAAGTTGGATTTACATTTTAGTCTACCCTCTACTGCGTGTATGCCTTACAGCATGTAGTACTTCCTTCTCTGAGTCTGGGTTATTTGTAAAACAAGAATAATAAAATCTACTGTATAGAGAGCCTATGAAGATAGTATCTGGTCTACGTTAGCTCCCTTCTAGTGACTGTTCAGTCTGTTGTTTCAGTTTTGTTTTTTTTTTAATACTACTTATTGTTTAGTGCCTCTGGCCACCAACTGCAGACGAACTCCTGAAAGAATCTATGTTAGTAGTCTTCATATCTCTAGACGCAAGTTCAATGCATTATAAACATAAGACATTCAACATGTTCTTTGGAGAAATGAGCCAAGATATAGCTTTGCCTAGCATACAGGTCAGAAATCACCATTCATTTGATTGTTCAACAAATGTTGCTGACCACAAGATCGCGCAACTTGCTCTAAATAAAGGATGTGGAACTGCAGGCCTGGCCTCTTATCCGAGAGTTTTACTGAGAAGGATAATTTCAGGGTCCCTCATCCACTGAACTGCCAGTTCTTGGTATCTGCAAAGCAGCACGCTAAGAAAGCACACATATGAACACACGTGCACATAGAGAAGCCACAGAGGGGAGGAGAGAATTCAAATGGACTTTGAATGTTCTTGGCCCCTCTTTTCCTGGATTATGCATAAAAGAAAACATTCTGCTTTCTTGCAGAATGGAAGGACCTTAAGGAGCCCTGAGCTACTCCTCCCTTGGTTGGAGTCCAAAACTATCAGCAGTGCCCACCAGCACTCTCACCCCGGGCCTCACCTTCATCAGTAGTTCCCGGCTGGTCAGGTGGTTATTATGGTCTGAGAAGATATCTGAAAGTTCTTCGAACATTAGCATTCGGTCCCTATGAAGAGGGATTAAGGAAATATTAACAAGGAAACAGTAAAATTCAGACTTCTTCAGGCTAGCTGTTTTCAGTTCCTACAGCAATGGAAGTATGTTCCAATGTCAGGATTGGCTTTTTTTTCAAACAAGTTTTTTTAAAAGGTAAACAAGGCTATGTGTGCAAAGAGAGAAATGTTTCCTAACAATGCATGTTATAATCATAAAAAAAGCACCGTTCAATTGCAACATTAAGTTATTCAACTGGGACACATTTTCTTCAGTGAGTTTTTAAAAAAAATTTTTAGCAATATATACAGAGCCAAATGGGACCTAAGAGGTCATCTTAGCCAGGCCTCTAATTTTACACAGGATGTTGCCAAGGCCAAGGGTTTGTCCAAGTTTTCACCAGAAACTTCTGAGTGTCTCAGAGACAGAAGCCACATTTCTGGACTCACAGGCCAGTTTCTCACCCTGAGCCAGAGGAGAATGGTGGAATCAGAATGGGCTCTGCAGCCAAGGGTGAAGGTGGAGGTCAGAGCCAGATCTCAGCTCTGCCACTTACTTCCTCAGCGATCTTAGACAAGTTGCTTAACTTTCCTGAGCTTCCATTTTCTTATGTGCACAATGGAAACACTACCGCACCCTTGGAGGATTGCTGTGAAGGTTAGTAGGGGTGACACATGTAAAGCACCTAGCGCCCTTGCTCCTACCCAGTGCCCTGCATACTGTATCTCTGTTAAGCCTCCTGCTGGTCTCCACACAAGGTTACAGAGTGGATGATGCTGAAGGCAAAGAATGATTAGGGGCTATAACCTTCCTTATATGTGCAACATTCTCATTATCATGAAAAAGCCATTACTGGTGAACTTACTTGCATTACAATGAGTATATTGTTCTTGTAATAAAGAAAACCATTAAAGCTGCTTATATTTTACAGAAAATAGGAACTTAATTACAAGTAGCCCTAAATAGAGAAATAACTTAGGTATCTTCTCTGTCTACTAAAAGCTGAAATGTAAAAGATTACAGGGAAAATTAAAACCAAATAAGATATCGTGACCCTGTGGCTAGAATTTACCAATGAAGAGCATAGAAAGCTGACAGGAGTCTTCTCTAAGCAAGTGGGACACAGTAGCATCCTAGCTAAAATATAAACCAACCAACGAGCTAAGAATCAAACCAGACATGCTGAACAGAAGCTTCTGAAAGCTAACTTAAAATGTCAGTTGGAAGAGTGGACCTTCTTATATGGCAACCACAGAGACTAAATATAGGTTCACTATTATCTTCATTTTAAAAAAAATTTTATTAGTATGTACATGTTTGCGGTACACAATGATTGTATTCATCATGGGGAGTTGGTACATGTACATAACACACCTTAAGTCTTTTTACATCCCGTTCTCCTCCCTTCCCTCCTCTTGGTCCTCTTCCCATTTCCAAAAGATCTATCTCCTTGTTATTATCCTTACTTGTGTTTTAGCCTCAGACTTGCTGTAAAAGAAAAGAGATCTTAGACTGGGTAAGTGATTGCCCAAAGAAGATACTAATTGACTAATAGTCAACCACCAAAAAAAAACGAGGTAAGATTGCGTGTCCCTGCAATCAGATAAGGTTGAAATTGTACCACCTGACTATCCCCATGCTTTTGATACCACTGCTGGGTGGGGAGCAGTGATGAATGAGAAGGAGAGCTGATGTGACTGTACAAAGGATGAGGGCACTGTATGCTTCTGATTGTCCCATTGTATTTACCAGGGACTATTATCTCATGATTGAGATAATATACAACCCAAATCTTCCACAAGATGTGCATGTAGAGGAAAATCATCATCTAATCTCTGTCACACAGTCACCTTCATTGTTGAAAATAATGTGGAGGAAAAAGAATCCAAGACAAGACTGATAATCAAGAAAATTGCACTGGACTTTGAAAAGCCTATCTGCCAGGTTTTTCCTGATAGATAATGGTGTCATAAACAAAGTGTAAGCTTTGGAATCCAAGTGGCTGTGGCTTCTGTGACATGAAGCATTAAGATCATCCACTTTTTTTCTTTTTACCTGTGAAAGAATTACCCAGTAATAATATGACTTCTCTCAAGCATCAGTATCAGTAAGCTAGAATGCATCAGTAAGCTAGACTATTCTGGCACTCATTTCCCAGCATACATTTTTGAAACTCTGGTTTGCCAATGTAGGTCTCATGCAAGTGTGAGGAGTGTCAGCCCCTTCGGGGTTAATCAGTTCCAAATGAGGTGATGAAACTGATGAAACCTAGACCTTCTACTCCGAGGACAAACTCACTATTTCCACCCAACATCCCTGGCTGGGGAGCAAACTGCATCTCTTCTGCCAGACACTGACTATACTGCACACAGTTTACACTCTCTCCCCTGATACAGCCTGACAGGCTGAGTAGTTCAAACCCAGGAAGATATAGGTGGTCTAGTTCGTATCCATGACACACGCCCTAGCTTCTAAATCTGTTCTGAGTGGTACTGAACCTGCTCCCTCCTTCCCTTCCTGTGCAAAAAGGTCTGGTCTACAAAGTTCTAGAAGTGGAAGACAGCAATAGTTGAAATCATGAGGACATAGGGCCGGGGATTTAGCTCAGCAGTTCTGCTGCCTGCCCCACAAGCGCAAGGACCCGAGTTCAATCCCCCTAAAAAAAAAAAAAATCATAAGGACATTACATTGCCAATCCTTCTGAAGGCTGCACCAAGAAACATGAAGAAAAACAGCCCAGAACATGGCTGGGGAATAATTTCTTATCAATTGCCGAGAAGGGAAGGAACACTCTAAGGTTTTTAACATCACTAAGAAACTTTTAATATAAGACTATACAGTTTTAATATTGCTATATAAACTAGCTTCTAATACGCAGAAGCACAAAGGGACTGAGCAGTTTCTTGCTGCACATCAAGCACTAACACCACAGCTATGCAGGTGATGCCTCACATTCTGGAATGGCCTCGGGCTTTGGAATGAGGCTGAACAATAACCAGAAGTCATGGCAAACTGTAGTCACTTCATCCCTCAAAATGTAGATAATAAGCACATCCTTCAAATCATCCCCCAAAACCGACAATCCTGGCTTGGCATTTTGAGAATGGGGTTGACTTCTGCAGCAGCTTTGCTCAAAACTCACTGATGATTATGCACATCACCTGGAACACTGAGAGGACTTTGAATATGCCTCTCTCATCATATGATGGTAAGGACCTATAGCACTGATGTGGCAATGAATCACCCAGGACAAAGGAAAGCAGAGCAGACACTTGCAAACTTACTTTGGGACGGCAGCCCAAGTCTTTTTCAAGCGATAGATGGAATTAGACTGCAGTGCTGAAACGATGGCCCTTAAGGAGGAAAAGTTCTTCAGGATTCTACATTCCTGTATGGGGAGTGATTAGGGCATAAAAGGCATTTAAATATCAATATTACAGTGAGTGGGTTGTTTCCTGTTTTAGAGGTATCACAGCTGCTATGAATTCTTACCACTAAATAGGCAGCTGAATAAATACTAGACATCAAAAAGTGGCTCCTTCCTCCCACCCCAGTCACCCAAACACTTTATAGATTTTGGCACTGTGTGTTTGTTTTTCTCCCTTTAAGATATTTTTGTGCTGTTGTTACAGTTTTATAGTTTCCAGCTTTCCCAGTAAAAACATGAATGGAGGTGAGTCTACAGAGAGAGGCTAGAGAAAGCTGCTTTCTTCTGTGGAAAGCACACACATGCCCGAAAAATACACATGAAAGATCACTGTATCCTTAGACCCACAATGAAACTGGCCAGCAGCCACCTCGAGTTCAGACAGTATCAAACATCTCATGACCAACCCTTGTCCTGAGAGGAGTATATAACTTGGCAATAAAAATTCGCCACAAGTTGAACTTTGGCTTTTATGCTCTTAGCCAAGGGGGAATATTTTTATACACATTCATTTAGTTTCAAATTGGCTTGTACCGCATTCATAAACATTCTGAAACACCTTGGTACTTCAATGCTTCCAAAATAACTTGGGCTTTTAAAGTAAGATTCATTTTGGCAGTGTTTAAAAACAAAATAGAAAGAGAACAGGAAACATTCTGGGTAAGGAGAGAGCCTCCCTACTTACACTTAAGCTACTATAAGAAATCAAGGCCACAGTATCAGCAGTCAGTGACCTTGGAGTTCAAGTCCTGCCAAATGAATACCAAGGAGAGCAAGAGTCGGGGAGAGAGAGGGTCCTATTCTTGGCTGGCACGGGGTGACATGAGGCAAGTAGACTATGCCTGTGTCAAGGAGATGCTTCCCACACAGGCACGTGGCAGTGCAACACACCCACAATTTACTACTGAGCACACTGTGTGAGTATGCCCTTGGCTTCAGGGAGAACATCTGGGGCAAGATGTCCCAGAGTGGCTGGGCATAAATGCAAATCACTTCAAGGATCATTTCATGAAGTAATACTCATCCTGACTATGAAGGAAAAACAGCACTCTAATTTAGCATGCCAAAATCTGGATGCTAAAAACCATGCCAAACAATCCTTCAGTCATTTTCTTTAGAGTAAAAGCCAATGTATTTTATAAAAGCCATGCCCATCTTTTTTTAATGCCCCAAGGTTCTCCCCATTTGGAAGGAAAGAAGGAAGGGAAGAAGGGAGGAAGAGGAGAGAGGAAGGAGAAAATGATAGAGGGAAAGGAAGAGGGGGAGGGGGAAGGGAGAGAGAGGAAGAGAGGGAAAGAAAAGAGAAGGGGGAGAAGAGAGGGAGGAAGGGAAGGAGAGAAGGGAAGGAGGGCGAGAGAGAAAGAGAACCCAGCTTGTGACAGTATGGTTCAACAAAGGTTCAGAACCCACAGTTAAGTTCTAAAAATCAGGAAACTTGCAATAAATAAATGGACTGAGGCACAGATATATCATGCAATTTGTAATAAACATATGGAACTTATTATTTAGAAAGAGGTTTAAATTAAGGGTTTAAAGGAGTACAAAAGGCATCTGGTCCCGTTTCTACAAAAGGAGGTAAGCTTCCAGAAGATGTGATGCAAAAGTAAAAATCCAGCAGTAAGGCCAGTCCAAGAAAACATACCCTTAATAGGTCAGAAGTATTTTCTCCATGTAAAATTATTATCATTTTTCAAACATCTTTTCAATAGATCCGACCATGACAAATGCAAGAGTAGTAAATAAATCTTGGCAGGAACACTTAGGGTTTCATTTACTTTATTAAGTTACCCTGTACAATTGCAAGACACAACATACTCAATATTAAAAACTATTATCACCAAGGGTGAGGACTCTTGGCTTTGTTGCATATACTATGGGAACTGGGATATACTTCCAGTTATTCAAACTGAATATTTCTCATTATTATCTAAATGCACATTTTATATTTAACTTGGACCAAGTCATTGTTTGAGCCACACTATGTCCTATACACAGATGTAGCTGAATAGACTGGGGGTAGATAAGCCATGTGCTTTCAAGACACAGAGCTCTGTAAATGCTGTGGCATTTATGGCAAAAAATATTTTCTTATTACTTGAAAAAGAAAGAGAAATTCTATTCTACTATCACATTCCATTAGAATTTCTTTATAGTTACTTATTGGAAAACAAGCTCAGTTTAGAATAGGAGAAATGTAAGTTGTTAATGCTACTTATATTCTTTTTTACTTTTTTATATACAAAAAAGTCTATAATAATAGACCACTTAAATACTCAAAATGAGGCAAATTCATTGGCATAATTATGTTTTTGCTTTTTAATCAAAAACAACAGAAGAGAATGTGAAAAACTTAGGCACTGTGCCCGAGAGAGAAAGGCTTAATGAAAAATATATCTAAAGAGATATAAAGCAAAATATGTTTTGGTTAATGGTTGACCCATACAGTCCAGGACACAAACTAATAGAATATTTACATAATAATTATTTTTCAAAATCTTTTTTGCTGATGTAATCTCTTATCTAGAAAAAAATTATAAAAACCTTTGATCCTCAAGCTCCAAAAATCCTATTATTCAGAACCAAGTTCAAACATCAACTCATCCTTTCTTCATCACCCTCATCAGAAATGACTTCTCTCCTCTCCACTTATACAGCACTTAATATTTCCATTATGTGTTGCTCCTCTGGTTTCACGTCAACTCTGTTCTATACTGTTATGTCTCTAAAGTACATAATATTTAGTACTCAGTAGTTTATATATATCAGTTTATGTAAAAAATATATGATCAGTTCACTGAATGCTGTCATTTTCTCATTCATGACATGAGATGCTGGTAAGTGAGGGTTATGTAACATGTAAGCAATTAATCCAAGAGATTAGACTCTGACCCTCAGCAGAATGTAACCCAGGTCTAAGAACAGACTACTCCTCTCTGCCTTGAGACCTGAGGCTGTGAGGCCCTCCGAAAGGCCCCCGATTAGTGATTAATGTGAGATCTGTGGAAGTGTCTCAGTCCATTGGAAAAGAGATTGAGGGTCGTGAGGAGGTACCTACCATCTGTGCAAATCCACAGAATATGAAATGTGTGCAGGTACTACCGAGACATACGGGTGATCATTCTGGGATGAAAAGCAGTTTACTGGACACCCAGACCAGGAATTTATATTTACTGAACATGGGCAGACATTCAGTCAGTCGTGGATAGAAAGGAAAAAGCAGATGGAATGTTTCTCCTTGGAGAAGCAGCAGTGTTAGGGACCACGGGTGGAAAGAAGTGACCAGATGACCAGTTTTGTTTTGTTTTTCTTAAGAGAATAAATACATAAGTCCTCAAGGTAAGAAGACAGCTTGTTTTCTTAGTTTAGAACAACAACAACAACAGAACCCAATAGGCTTGCACATATGGTCTTCTGACTACCTTTCAACCAAACAGCTGAACCATTTAAACAGAGTGATGGCATGGTCTCCAATACCTACTAAACGCAAAAATTATTTTTAAAAAGATAATTACATGAGCAATGTTAATCCACTTCTCAATGATTTTGGCTCTCTGCTGGGTTTTGAGTTCTTTGCTGCCCAGGATGGTACTGACAACACACTTGGTGAGGGCATTGAACTGAGAAATGGTAGCACGGATTGTAGGAGCCAAATGTTTGTTTTCCTTCTTATCCCTCTGAGACCAAATGCAGCCCAAGCAGTGGTGAGGCACAACTTTCTTGAATAGTTGCTGGAACGAAAGAGGGAACTGACGTTAATGACAACACACACATTTCATATGGCAAAGTGTATCATCTAAGTCATCTGTAAATCAGTATTTTGTGAAGAGATGAATAATCCTTTTCTACTTAATTTGCCTTGCAGTGTTCATTTCAACAGACAAAGGTCAATAATATATTCATGGGTCAGAAAAGCCTACATGATCTTTTTAACTCTACTCAACTGAGCAAATAGAACACAATGACCAAAAGAAAATTTAAATGACCCAAAACATTTTGACTTTCCTGTCTTGCAAGGAAAGTCAAACAAGATCTCTGATCAAACATGTGCTTACGGTTATTTTAACCTCAATCTAGGATTCCCGTGTACTTGCGATCATGAACTGTCTAGGAGGCAAATGGATGTCACTGACCACCTGAAAACTGACCCCATCAGGGTCACTGTTTCCCATTCCTTACAATAATGAAAGAAAGAAGCATATGAAAGGAAAAAGTATTCAACAACACACAGCAAAAGGAAGAAAGAGAGATTTGAAACCTGGTTCCTAGGATTTTCCCTTAAAATTATAATAAGATTTTCTGTCTTTTCCTTATATGTATTATCAATCATCCAAACAACAGCCAAAAAATATGTTCACCTAATCAAATTTTCATTCCTACAACAATTCAATATGGGCTTATTATTTCATGTTTATTAGATGGAAACTCTTCGCCACTTTCAATACTGTTTTCTCACAAGTTAACGTAGCCGGACACAGTGACCCACACCTGTAATGTCAGCAACTGTGAACGCTAGGCCAGGAGGACTGCAAGTTCAAGGCCAGCCTAGGCAACTTAGGGAGACCCTGTCTCACAACAGTAAGAATTTAAAAGGGCTGGAGATGTAACTCAGCACTCCCAGGTTTAATCTCCAGTAACACAAAAAAGAAAACAAAAAGTAAGCACAGAAGAGCTACAACCACTGTGATAATTCCTAACAGTCCCCTTTAACAATATTTACCAGGTAATATTGAGCTATGAAATGTGACTGACATAATCAAATATGTACAGCTAAAAACAATATTCAAACTTCAAAAGTACAGGAAACACACAGGGAAATGAGCTGTCACATGTGGATTCAATGAATTTATTTTATCCTAACTTATACTCTGACCCCTTTACAATCCTCCAAATAAACAGTTCAGCTCTTGAAATATTTATGAGTCTAAAGGGAGAGAAATACCCATGGAACAGGGCAGGTTTTGTTTCACTAGGATTAGAGTTCTTATTTTCCTCTGTGACTTGAGCGCCAAGCAAAATGCATCTTCACCCAAAGTTGCAAGAAGAGCTTAGGCCTGAATTATTCAGAGGATTGATCTGAGTAACATCTTAACACGGCATTTAGGGGTACAGCCTCTCTCAAGGATTCAAAAACACTTCAACCGCATTACCCCACCGCCCTTCCTGGGACACTATTACTGTCAGGGCCCCACATTTTAGGCAGAGGCGCATATGAAAAAGGAGAAGGCAGACTGCTTCCAGGCATGGTGGTACATTCCTGTAATCCCAGCACTCAGGAGGGTGAAGCAGAAAGATGACAGGTTCCAGGACAGCTGGAGCTACCTGTGATTTCAGGACCACTAAGCTACATAGTGAAACCCGGCCTCAAAACAACAAAAAATCAACCAACAAACAAAACTGTGGACATCAGTATGCAGATTCCTCAAAGAAAAAACCCTAAAACTAGAAATTCCATTTGGCCCAGCTATTCTTCTTCTAACTTCCCAAAAGAGTTAAAGACAGCATATTACAGTGATACATGCATACTCATATTTACAGTAGCATAATTCATATAACTAAATCCTGAAAGCAGCCTATATGTCCACCAACAGATGAATGAATAAAGAAAATGTATTTATATACTCTGCCATAAAGGATGAACTTGAGGCATCTATAGGAAAATGGATGCACCTTTAGATCATAATGTTAAGCAAAATAAATCAAATACACAAGCTTAAATCTAAATGAAGAGCTAAATAAAAGATCGATAATAGGAAGTAAGGACATAGATCTTTTTCAAATGGGAAAGGGATCAAGAGGGAGAGGGAAGGAAAAAGGGATTTTAAAAAAGAATTGAGATGTGCTATATACATGAACAATTCCCCACAAGGAATGCAACCATTATGTAATGTAAACATGTACTAAGAAAAAATAAAAAGGGAAAAATAAAACCTACTGCGTCCATGTATGTCAGCTGCTCTGCCACAAGATCTTCTGAGAAGCAAGTGAATTCTGCTGGCCCTCCACCCTCTGCTTCCTCTTCCTCCTCTGGGCTGAAGGAGATGGTACTGGGAAGTCCATCTGTTCACATATGGAGAAGAAATCAGTAACTGGGTGCCCCCAGGTATGATTTTGCTTACCGAGTCAAACTCCTTTCACATCAGGACAGAGGGCTAACCCTGCAGGGAATCCACAGGGAGAGGGAGCAAACAAACAACAAATCTGAGTGAAAGGGAGGCCCAATCTCTGCTTGTTCTCAAATTCTTTATTAATTTCCTAGGCCTCGTGTTGTCACTCAACAAGCTATTTCTAGGTCAGGTCAGGTAGAGTTTGGAAAAACAAAGGTGGGCCATATTCAGGAGGAGCACTCAAGTTAGACATCCTCAGACTCCAGCACTAATCCAGTGAATTCCTACATGCCAACCACCAACCTTTAGCTGTTGGATCACCTAGAGCCAGAAGCCTGGAGGACTGGGCATGAAAGCAGGCTAGGCCTTGAACAGGTGGGATGGGTCATTTAAGTGTCAGAAATGTTGACGAAGCCCTCAGAATTCTAAAAAATATTTAGCATTCTCAAAATAGTCAGTGTTGCTTTTAGCTTTCACCTGAGGCTAAGTATATATGATGTAGTAAAATACATTTAAACTAGATTCACCTGAGCTTTATTATAGACAAGCATATCTGTAAGCAAATTACATAGGCAAAAGCCCAAAAAGGTGAGAGAAAATTACTACCTAGAACTTCAAATAAAAAACTAAAGAGCCCAGCACCTAAAACAGACCCTCCAGTCTGGACTTGGAAAGGTGGGAATTGGACAAAGTTAGATTGGCATTCCCAGCCTCCCTTTCCTGCAATCTTTCCCCAGTTCCTGGGTCATTTCCCAACCTCATCCCCCTTAACTCCTCACTCTCTTTCCTGCCGAACCTGTTCTCAGAGAAAATCTAGTTGCACTCAAGTATATCCTGGCAGAAATTTAAATCAGTGTGTCACTACCCCCACCCCTGAATGTGTTTTTTTTCATTTAGTTTATTGGTACATTTTAGGTGTACAATACAGTTTCAATCCTCATTGGGATCTTGTAGCTTTACATGATGTATCTTGGTTCTTTTTTTATTATTATTAAATTCTTTTATTGGTACATTGTAGGTATACAACACAATTACATTTCTCATTGGGAATTGTACCTTTACATAATGCATCTTGGTTCTTATTTTTTCCCCATTCCTAGCTCTCCCTTCACACCCTCCACCCTTCCCTATTTACAAAGACTTTGTTTCCATTTTTTCCATTTCTCATCATTTTTCCTTTCCCTTCTTTCCTTTCCCCTGCCCCTCCCACTACCCCTACCCCTTTGGACCTTTTCTTCCTATTTTGCATTATCGATTATTCATTCTAATCAATGGTACATTTTAAGTATACAATATAATGACATTCATCATTGGAAATTTGCACCTTTACATAGTCTCTCTTGGTTCTTATTTTTCACTCTTGCCCAGCCCTCCCTTCAACCCCTCCAGTCCTCCCTATTTACAAAGATTTTGTTCCTATTTTTCCATTTTCTCATATTAATCCCATTCCCTTCTATCCTTCCCCCTAGCCCTCCCACTTCCTTCCCCTTTGCCCCTTTTCTTCCTATTTCACATTACCTACTATACATTTAGTCCTTATTTCCACTTTCAGTTTCTCACACCAGAGAAACTATTCAGTATTTATACATGTGTGTCCTATTTATTTCACTTAAGAGTATTGCCTCAATGTGCATCCACTTAGCTATAAATGTCTCTAATTTCTCATTTTTTATGGCTGAGTAGTACTCCATTTTATAAAAAAAACACATTTTCTTGATCCAGTCTCCAGTTAATGGGCATTTGGGCTGTTTCCAAGTTTTACTATTACAAACTGTGCTGCTATGAACATGGGCACACATATATCACTGTGGTATGATTCTTTTAATTCTTTGGGGAAGATTCCCAGCAGTGGAGTATCAGGGTCAAATGGGACTTCCAGTCCTGGCTCTCTGAGGTACCTCCATACTGATTTCCACAGTGCTTGCACCAGTCTACACTTCCACCAGCAGTGGAGCAGGGTTCCTCTTTCCCCACAGCCCCACCAGCATTTGTTATTGGTTGATTTCATGATAGCAGCCATTCTTTCTGGAGTGAGGTGGAATCTCAGCATTGTTTTCACTTGCATCTCTCGAATGACCAGTGATGTTGAACATTTTTTCATGTATTTATTTGCTATTTGTACTTCTTTGTCTGAGAAATGTCTGTTCATTTCAGATGCCCATTTTTGGATTGGGTCTTTAAATTTGGGAGGTCTGATCTTTTTAAGTTCTTTATAGATTCAAGATAGTAGACCTTTGTCTGAGGAAGAGCAGGTGAAGATTTTTTCCCACATTGTGGGTTGTCTCTTCACACTGCTAGTGGTTTCTCTTGCTATGCAGAAGCCTTTTAATAAGAAGAGATCCCACTTGTTGATTGTTTGTGCTAGTTCACGGGCAACTCAGGTTTTGTTGATAAAATCTTTTCCTACACCGATGTCTTCAAGGGTTCTACCTAACCTCTGTTGCAACTGGTTCAGAGTTTCTATTTTAATATTTAGATCTTTAATCCATTTTGATTTTAGTTTAGTGCATGGTGAGAGATACAGGTCTAGTTTTAATCTTTGGCAAGCTGAAGCCCAGTTTTTCCAGCACCATTTATTAAAGAGGCTATCTTTCCTCCAGTGAGGGTGTTTGGCTCCTTCATCGAAGGTGAGATGGCTGAGTGTGTCTGGCATTGTTTCTGCATCTTCTAATCTGTTCCACTGGTCCTCAGGTCTGTTTCTTTGCCAGTACCATGCTGTTTTTATCACAGTAGCTTTGTAGTAGAGTTGCAGGTTGGGGATTGTGATATCCCCTGCCATGTCTCTGTTACCTAGAATTGCTTTTGCTATTCTGGGTCTCTTCTTGCTCCAAATGAATTTTTGGATTGTTTTCTCAAAGTCTATGAAGTCTGCTGCTGGGATCTCCATTGGAATTGCATTAAATGTATATAGCAGTTTTGGAAGTATGGCCATTTTCACTATATTAATCCTTCCTACCCAGGTGCAGGGGATGTCTGTTCATTTTCTGATATCATCTTCAATCTCTCTTTTCAGAGTGCCATAGTTTTCAGAGAAGAGGTCTTTGATTTCTTTCATTAGGATGATTCCTAGGTATTTCAGTTTTTTGGATGCTATTGTGAAAGGAATTATTTGCCCTATTTCTCTCTCAGTGAGTCTGTCATTGGTGTAGAAGAAAGCTATTGATTTTTGTGTGTTGACCTTGTAACCAGCTACTTGACTGAATTTGGTTATTAAGTCTAGAAGACTTTTGGTGGAGTTCTTGGGGTCTTCTATATAGAGTATCATGTCAGCTGCAAATAATGACAATTTGACTTCTTCATTACCTATCTTTATTCCTTTTATTTCTTTCTCTTGTCTAATTGCCGTGGCTAATGTTTCTAGAACTTTATTGAACAAGAGTGGTGATAGTGGACATCCTTGTCTTGTTCCTGATTTTAGTGTGAAGGATTTCAGTTTTTGACCATTGAGTATGATAATAGCTGTTGGTTTTTCATAGATGGCTTCTATCAGTTTGAGGTAGAGACCATCTATTCCAATTTTTTGTAGGGTTTTTATCATAAATGCATGTTGGATTTTGTCAAATGCTTTTTCTGTGTCTATGGAGATAATCATATGGTGTTTGTCCTTGGCTCTATTGATATAGTATATACATTGATTGATTTGCATATATTGAACCATCCCTGCATCCCTGGGATGAATCCCACTTGATCAGGTTTTATGATCTTCTTGATGATCTTCTGCATTCTGTTTGCCATTATCTTATTAAGGATTTTTGCACCTATGTTCATTAGTGAGATTGGCCTATAGTTCTCTTTTTCAGTTGGGTCTTTCTCTGCTTTGGGGATCAAGGTGATTTTAAGCCTTTTCTTGCTTTCTTTGTAAAATGGAAGACATTTTTAGATATCTTGGATCACACTGGTTTGGCTTTTTCTAAGTTTCCTAGGGAACAGGGGTACTGAGAATGGGTCCTACACCCTCCCTGTTAGGATACCACATGCTACCAGCCCATTCTGGTGGTAGGGATGTTACTTAAGAGTTGGCCCCTGATCCCAGAGCTGAAGGTCTTGAAGTGAGTAGGGTTGAGTTACAACTGGAAAACACAGAGCGTCCCTTGAGTCTGAGATACAAAGCAATGACCAGTTAATAAAGACAGGCAAAAGCCCATGATATGGAGGATGTTAAGCAGTCTGATTTCATCAGTTTTCCTCCACATAACTCTGGTAACTCATTCATTCCGGGGGTCCCAAACAAAGGTTCAAAAAGTGTCTGTCATCCTTCTTGACAGCTACTATATAAATATATCCTAATATATTTAAAGCAATGCAGAGGCTGGCCCACTTTAGCCAAGAGGTGTATGTGCTAAGGTTTAATCTCCTTCATTCATTCAACAAACACTTATTAGTACAAAACGGATGTAGAATATTGGTAGGCATGAAGATGACATGATCCTTTCTCTCTGGGGCTTAGTCCATCCCTTCACTGTTTCAGCTTCCAACTGTCTTCCAGAGATAAGTAAAAACTTAAAGCACAATTTTACTTTTGAAAAATACAGGAAAGCTTGTTTTTGCCTGAGTGAGAGTGGGTAAAATAAGCACACTGGAACCACACTCCTAAAACTCCTTTTCAATGATGACTCCTGTACTTAATAAGCAGAGTTTAGAGCATTCTTTATTTTTTTTATTTTTTAGAGCATTCTTGATTAAAATTTTCTAAACTTAGAAAAAGATTCATTCTTGGCCATTGCCTGAAAGTTTTCATGAAGTCAGGCAGTCTCTATCTCCCCTGCCTCAGCCTGCCAAAGGGGCTCTGCCTTCCAGGCCCTGGGCTGGTGACAAAGAACGACTGGTCCCACAGGTTCCCCAATTAGGCGTGGAGCCAGTGGGGAGAGCTGGGCTCCAGCAGCATTTTCCACTGGAGCACAAAGCCAGGGGGAGGCCCTGAGGGGACTGAGGTCTGCAGCTGGAGGAATGCCCCTGGTATCCAGCATTGCAGGCAGATGAAGTCATCAGAGATACAAAGCCTTTGGCAGGCAGCTTCTAATGATGCAACTGCCCTCCCCCCACTGTGGTCCCCTATGCAGAAAAAAATTCAACAGGTAGTGTGTGAATTTAAGGTTACTGTATTTTCTTTGGAGCTGAGGCAGCTTCCTTTATCTGGATGGAGGACTCGTGTCCTTTCTCTCACTGAGGAAACCAGGCATTGCTTCTGGGAAATGCCTGTCAGAGGCTCCAAGTGGGTCAGCCACCATGGCAACCATCGCCCAGCTCCCTCATGAAGGGATCAAACATCACGCTTCAAGCCTGACCAAAACTCTTCCTTAATTTTGACAAAGCCTGATAGTTCCAAGCACCCCATGACCTACAGTGGGGGCCTTTCCTTTGTTCTTGAAAATAGGGGGTCAGTTCCTCAAATAGGAAAAAAAAGCCTCAGAAACTTCCTTTGCTGAGGGCGCTGGAGACACTAAATGACAGTGGTCTCAGGAGACACATAACAATGGTGCTTTCTACAATGAAGGAGAAACACCTTCCATGCTTTTGTAAGGACAGGAGGGGGTGAAATTTTTTCAAGATGAACCACTTATTATAATTATTAATGCATATTAATTGTACAGATCAATGGAATTCACTGTTAAATTTCCATACATGCATAAATTGTGCTTTTAATTTCTTGCGTGCTAGTTAGGGGTGGTTGTATATGATGAATTTGTATTTGATTGCAGGATGAACCACTAGGCAGATAATAAAGAGCAAGTTCAGATTCAGCATAGCACATCCTGACAAGGGAATAAAAAAGAAACCCTCTTCTTGCTAACAAAAGAAATCCTAGGAAATAACTTCTCTGAGCCAGTTTCAATTTCATCTATAAAATGAAGAAGCCAGAGCAGGTGGCCCTAAAAGTCCCTCTCCTCCCCTTTTTTGTTCTAAAACTTTAAGGCTCCAAAATTAGCACCTCAATAATTTTATATTCTCACCATTTTTCTAGCAGCCTGTCCTGAGTCCTAGGGTTCCTTGTTCAGCCTGTATAGGGAGAACCTTTGTGATGCTGAATCAGAGTCTAGCTTTTTTTTGGTGATGAACAAGTACTCACTGTCAGTTTCCACTTCTTGTTTCTGAAATTGCTCAAGGAGATTTTGCGCTCGTCTTTCTGGGTCAGAGCCTGGCATCATCCTTTTGAGATAATCCAGCAGTTTCTGTAAGCAAGGGAAGTGAGGCGGCTCTCGGAAGTCTTCTGCACATTGGTCAAGCCAGGCCCTCAGGATTGACGCGATGGCACTGAGAAAGAGAAATGGAGAATCACTACACCCAACAGGCAGTGGGGCTCAACGCAAGCCCTGCACATGGGGGCCTATTCTGGGTGTACACTGGGGAAACATGGGCAGGTGGTCAACAGATAGCTCACCTACGAGTTCCTGGAAATAACAATGAATTTAAAGCATTTCAAAACAAGCTTTATTATTTTCAGCAGTGGCTGAAGAGGAGGGATGGTGGAGATTGATAAGGTTCAAAAAAAGGAACCTAAACTTTGGAAAAACCCATCCAGGGCACAAAAAGACACGCAGAAGAAGATTTAGTGGGTTCTGAGTTCAAAGCAATCTATACATAATAGGGTTATGTGGTTTCCAATTCTGGACTCTCTCAAATCAAAGATCACAAAACCTACTCCACTAATACTTCAGGAGATAGCTGACCACCAGTAGGTCACCCAGGCTTAGAAAAGATAAATGCACAATTCTAATTTTACAAAGCTCACAAGACCTTCATGGCGAGCACCAAAAATGTCCATGTAAAATTAACCTTTTGTTTCTCAAATTACAATGAGGAGAATGTTTCAAATGGGAGAAATAGCAGGGTAGAGAAGATAGGTCTCTGAAAGGACTGGAGAAAAACCTGACAAGCAAAACCACTGTGAAGATGATTTCCTCTCGTGGCTCCACAGGTCACAGGCTCCATGCAGGGTCCACTTTGAGCAAAACAAGATTCCAAAGCACAAAGAGAATGGGTCATAGCGTGTGCACAGCCTTCTCCAGACAGTTCCCAATCACAGGGGTGCTGTCTCCAAGTAAGGGGCAGCCACTCACTCAAGGGAAGAGACACATGAATGACAATAAGGATAAAATGGCTTGAGTGCTATTACCCTAGACTTCCTACTCAAAGACTCCCTGACACTTCTGAGTCAAGCACATGATGGCGTGTGTCCCACAGAGAAGAACAGATACTTTGCCTCCCTAACAATCAGTACCCGCACAGCCAAGACATATTCACTGATGGCAGGGACTGCACACTAATCCATGCATCTATTATTGACAGACACACAATACTGAGTCTTAACTATAGACGCAAAATTTTTCAAAAAGATTTTTAAAAAAATTACCATTATTATCTAATTGTACTACAATTAGCTATAATGACTAAAAGTTATTTTTATCCATATATGTGAAACTGCAGTCCAGGCTTTCACAGGTATATATGACATTCACAGCAAAAAGCTGGACTACAGTCAGAGCATAAATATGACTAAAGCCCACTGAACACTTAACTTTTGGAATCAAAATGCAAACATACAGAAAATTGTTGTGTTAAATGTCTTCCCTACTGTGTACATAATTCTTTCACTAATTGGACTAGAAGGTATTGGGGACTATAATATTCAATTATCTAGATCGAAAGTAGATCAAATAAAAGTCACAGAAATAATTCAATACCTGAAATCTTTATCCAGATTAAATAAAACTATTAAAAATATTTCATTTCTTTCCAGAAAGCTTGAAGAAAGTAATCTGGGCTGTGAGATAAATCAAAAAATGAGTAAAATAAATCAATGGACTTATTTTGAGGGCGCTCACATTGTATTCGTTATTTCTCCTTTCTTCACTAAAACCAAATATTGTGAATTAAAGAAAATATTGTTCTAAGACTTCGTTTTTAAAAGGCTTATGATATTTTCTGTGAATAATTTCCTTCTTTCTAATCAGCAATGAGCTGAGAACTATGATATATACATAAATGGGGGACAGAACATGGGGGACCTGATATTTTCATAGAGCAGGCTGATTCCTACAAGAACAGATGTGCACTTCTCAAAAGAAGGATGAATTGATTTACTTAATTCCTAGCACTCACTAAGAATGCCAGTGAAACAATGATACTGATGAAAACACAAATTTGGAGAGGCAGTAATTCACATTATACAGTAAAAGTCAAAAAGATCATTGGTCTAACAATTAGACAACCTAATGACCCTTCTGGGTTTCATAACTTAAAAGAATTCTCACACTGAAATTCAAAATAACAGGTAAAAATTAATAATATTAATATATCATTTACTTCTTAATTGCTCATAGTTATTAATTTTGAAGTTACAAAACTCATTATTACTAAAATAGTAAATCTTAAAAGTAAACCTTCATCTAATCCCATTCCCATTCCCATGACCTGTTATGAATAGTTTGGAGTATATCCTTCTAGACTTTTCTAGACAGAGAGTTTATCCTTTCTAGACACATATTTGACTATACACAGTATGCATACAAAACCAGGTGTGGTGGCACACATCCCTAATCCCAGCACTGTGGGAGGCCAAAGCAGGAAGAAAGCAATTTCAAGCCCAGCATGGGGAATTAAGCAAGAGAAAAAATAAAAAATAGAAGGGCTGAGGAGGTAGCTCAGTAAGGAGGCTTTGGGTTCAATCCCTAATACCACAAAAATAACAGGTATACAAATCGACATGGTTTTTTCACTGAGCAGTATGTTATAGACACCTCTAGATCTATCTCATGGTTTCTCCTGACTACAGTGTTTCATGGCATAATTAATTTCAGTTATTCTCCCAGTAGGCAGATATTTAGGTAATGTTCAGGTTCTCACAATTACAGTTGTACAAAGTGTATCCATGATTACACCTCTGCCTGTCTGTGGGTCGTTTTACAAAGCATGTTCTGTAGAACTCACATCCATGGAAAGCTGCACCCTCGGAGGCCTGAGGGAGTTCAGAGAAAGAACCGTGGTCCCAGGCAGGCATGTCTACAGGTACACACTCTTTCCTCCTGAGTCTGACGCTTTCAACTAGCTCTGGTAATCTTCTCAGTTTACCCTCTGTGACAGTGACTTAACCTAAGAAGGCTCTGAAAATTCACTGCAAACCCACATACTGAATTTGCCAGAGAAAGCATTTGTCACACAAAAGAGGAGGAGGAAGAAGAAACAAAAGAAGGGAAAGACATACACAAGCAGCATGAAAAAATGCACAGTAGACCCCTGCTTCCTAATTGGCACAGTGTTTCTCAGCATGCCAGGGAGGGAGGCTTTCTGGAAAGGCCTGGACCCTTGCCCAAAGCTCACAGTAGCTTTATGTTTGCCAGTGCTGGGAAGAAACTTTCTGTTCTTGACAGAGTAAGAAGCAGATAAAAATGTGAAACTTTTAAGATTCCACAATGGAAAGCAACATCACAAAATCATGACTGAGAAAACACAATTATGGACAACGGCCTTCCATCCTACTCTGCCTGGTCCCACTCCTAAGCCCCAGCTTCTATCTTAACCGGGTCTGAGCAGGAGGATGCACAGAATGTTACTAGGAAGTCCAAACATATGGGAAAAGTGTGACTGTGGGAATGTCAGGCTAGAGAAGTCACCTGGGTCGGTGCACAGAAGAAAAAGGAAAACCTAACTCCTCAGGGAAATTAAGAGAATCAGATAAGTCAGTTAACTTCATTGACTCCTAACTGGAAAAGAGACAGAAATACCAGCTGCTCCTGATACCAAGCAGTTGTGACTTCAAAGGACACAATGTCAATTAAGACATTTTGAGATACCTGGAGACAGAGATGTAACTGTTAACAGAATTACAACTAGTTTCCAAAAATCACAGGAGGAAGGGACTGAGAAACGTAAAATGGCTTGGTGAAATCAACCAGTACTCGTGGAAACCAAGTCAAGAATTTTCCAGTTATCACAGAACACAGAATGTAAATTACATTATAACACACATGGGTCCAGGCCTGCAGGAGGAAGGTAACCACTGTGAACAAATATACAAGGGTGCATGTGTATGAACGAGTGCGCGCATGCACACACGCACGCACACACACACACACACAAACCCTGAAGCATATTCCCTGGGACAGATCAATTCAAAGACAGAAAATTGTAATATTAACTACGAAACATGATTCTTGAATGACGTGCAAAGACTGAGGAAATAATTTCTGAAACCACATGGAAAAGTTAAGGTTGTGACATAGTCTACCTCAGTAAGGAGAAAAGCCAGTGTGTGGCTTCCCTGGCCAATGTAATCTTTCACAGCTGCAGAGCAACTCCTCAGCCCCCAGGGGATGTTAACCCTGAGTGTGGGTTAGGCAGGTGGGGAAATGTCACACCGAAGCGACAGCCAGAGTGGCATTTTCCACATCACACATTCTTGGCAACATGCAAGGTTTATGGCATGTGAGGGTTTTCCGACCTATTACAATGACCATGGGAGAAAGAAAGACACACTTGGATTCCAAATATAGAACTTCCAAACCTTTTCCTTCCAGGAAAGACTGTTAGGGAGACTTAGTTCACAGATTAACTTAATAATTAGAGTGTCCTTTATTAATTCCATGTTCACAAAAACTTATTACGTGAGAAGGGTCACACTAGGGGTGTCCAGGGTCCTTTGGAAGCATTTAACTTCACAAGGAGCCATGGTGGTCAAGGTTTCGGTGAGGGCCTCCTCGAGAACATAATGTTAAAGCTGAGATCTTAAGGAGAAAAAGGCAGTGGGGGAGGACTCTGCAATGCAAGTACAAGTCCTGAGGTGAATGACAGCCAATAACTAGGGGATGTAAAGAAGACATGTTTAAAGAATAGAAAGAGAGAGAAGGGGCACAGCACACTGAGATTTGCTATCCTCGTTGATTTCTTAGGCAATCAAAGCTCATACTTCATAACACCTCATTAGAAGGTACAGTGGACCCTTGACTTACGAACTCCATGGGCTCCCAAGGGCTGGTTTTAACTATGTCAATACAGCTGAGACATGGATGTTTACCTGGGTACATACTATAGATAACAAGAGACAGATGAATCTTCCATTAACCTAATGAACTCAAGTTGTTCGTATGTCAGGCTGGTTGTACCTTGAGAGTCCACTGAATTAGATGTCTTGGCAGGGCAGAGTACAAGAAAAGAGCAGCCTTGGAATATTCACGCTCATAGCAGAGCTAGTGCTCTGAGGCTAGCATTAAAGCAGCAGTTATGATCAAACCACAGATACTTAATAAATGCAGTGAGTTTGGGGAAAGGTGTTCAAGAATACTAAAATTCTATACGTGATAAAATAGAATTAGTAAAACATTTAATAAATTTTTCTAGGTATAAAATCATCCTCCCATAATGTATATTCTCCAAGTCAAGACAAAAAGAACAACTCTTTCTATTTAGAGCTCTTTTCTCTCCCCTGAAATCTATTTGAGATAATAATTTATTGTACATATTCATCAGCAGAAGATGAGACATGGAATTTCCTTTTTTTTTTTTAGCAGCAAAGCGTTTTTTTCTATTTTAGAACATTCTCCAAAAGCTAGATTTCCTCATGTAGATAATGAAAAGGAAAGTTCTACATGGTGGGAGGGCCCTGTCAGCACTGCGGGTGTGGCCTCTGCCAAGCCCAGGGTGGGATCTAAGGCATTGGTCCTTCAGGGAATGAAGGCCAAGTTAACCTTGACATTGACTCTGAGCTGAATTCTCCACCTTGTTCTCCTCCTCACAGTGTGATTTTCCTGTTTTAAGAAAGGCTGCCAGATACAGTGGCCTCTGAGTCTCCAGCTAGATGTTTTTCCTGATGAGAAAGAACAAAAGAAGGTACAGAGCCTTTCTCTCTTTTTTTTTCTAAAAAAGATGGAAACATTATTATTCGGACTTGTCAAGGTCACCTTGCAGTGCCTCCTTGTACTCTCCCTTGTCACATTTGTCTACTAGTGGTAAATAGGGATTAGGCTACTAGGAGAGGAAGTGAAAGAGGGATTGAGACAGGGCCAAAGAAATCAATGCCAACAAAGCCAGAGTAGAAGACAAGGGTTGGGGGCAGTTAACAGAAAAAGCTGCAAGACAAGGAGGAGGGAGAAAGATTCTGATAAGAAGACACAGAATACTCAGCAAATGTGACTTCAAAGGAGCCAACAGTAGGATGAGATGAGCCTGAAACCAATTACCTAAAGTCAAGGTTACTTACACATCTGCCTTTCACTCCCACACTAGGTACCTAAAAAAATGTTTTCATTTTTATCAGACAGGAAGAAACAGAGGCCATGTAGTATAGAGGTTAAGGCCTGGTTAAACCCAAGCTCTTTCATTTATTCACTGTATGATCTTGGGTATGTTCCTTAACCTACTATGTTCCTCATCCCTAAAGTGGGAATAATAATAGAGTCATTCAAAGTGTATATAGTATTAATCCCAGGCACTGTGCCTATTAAGCAGTCCCTAACATCTAGCTACCATTAGAAAAGAGAATCACCCCTTACTGAAATTATCTCTTAGGGCCCACAATAACTCATTTTTCATAATCCTAGCACTCTGGGAGGCTGAGGCGAGAAAATCACAAGTTTGAGCCTAGCCTGGAAAATCTGAACACTTAATGATATCCTGTCTCAAAATAAAAAAGGTCTGGAGAGGTAGCCCAGTGCAAAGGCCCTGGGTTCAATCCCTAGTATGGCAAAACCAAACAAACAAATAAACAACAAAATCACTTTCCAATTTCCCACAGTTTAAGAAGGGAGTTTTCACGTTATTCAATAGACCTGTATTTAAAGAAATTGTGGAGAACTTCTATGCTTTCACCATTTGAAGGGAGTTTCCATTGATAATGTCAGTTTCTACCAGGCCCTGAGAACAGGAAGCAGGCTCTCAGTTGATGGGCCTGACTAATTTGGTCTTCCCTTTTTCCTCACATCCTTCAGCCCATCTCCTTCCCCAGGAAACAAGTCTAACTTCCACATTTCCTAACAGCTGTTTGAGGGACCTTGCTCAGGGCATTCATTCCATAATAAACCAACAGCCTGGCAAAACAGCATGGATTAAAGGAAATAATGCCAAATTAAAAGATCTCATAATACAGAGTAACAATCTAAAATTTCAATCACAACAGTGATACTCTAACATCATTCTTCATGTACTTCTGTAGGCTTACTACCCTGATATAGACATATGTAGCAAGAGATCATCACAAGCATCTGAGATTCCAGTATTCTCTTAAATGGCAGGTCTAAGAACAAGATCTGAGATTCCAATATTTTCTTAAATAGCAGGTCTAAGAACAAGACCTAGGTGGCATGTCCAGGCTTTAGTGTCAGTTGGACCCATGTCACTTAATCAACTGGGTTGATCTTAGTCAAAGCACACAACTTCTTTGAAACTTCAATTTAATACACCTATAATGTGAGGGCAATTATCTCAGGGTATTCATGATCATAAAAGAAAATACAAAGCACCTAACTCAGTGATGGTGAAAACTTTAGAGCTTTCAATGATACAAACAGGCTGCTGCGGCACATATGCCATAGGTTCACCACCACTGACCTAACTTCATGCCTGGAGCACGCTGGCACATACTGTAGCAATATGTGGAGGTGGCAAGGCTGGTCCTGTCATATTCATTCTCTGCTAGGCCTCATTGGATGGAGGGACAGGGTCTGGTTGTGATGTCTATTCACTTCCTCTAACACACAGAAAAACGCTTGCATGACTGATTTTTCTTCTTTTTGAATAACTGATTATTGATACTGATTTATTCTTCCCCAATCATTAGAACACAATTTCTGCTCGGAAGCTCTCAACCTACATCCCTTGAATGCACTTTTCACTGTCTTCTTTGAACATTTTGAAGATAATGTCAGGCTCTTTTATATGAAATATTACTTCTCTATTTCTTCTTTCTTTTTACTATTAAACATATTCCTTTTACCTATAACCTCTAGTACTTTTAAATTTGAGTTTTAAATCTCATTTTTGCTGTGTTCCTTATCCCTCCTCCTTTTTTTTCTATTTTTGTTACAATCAGTCAGATTAAATTAAATTGCCCTCTTAGAGTATTTGAATTTTCAGGAATGAATATTGACTGCAAACTCTCCATGAAGTCTTTTTAACACTTTCCACTATAAAATTCCATAGGCTTCAAGAATCACAGCCAGCTTTCTTTGACTCATTTCTCTTTTCTTTAATGTGTGTCCAAGATCTTGGATCACTACTGTTCATTTCATCTTTTACCAGTAACTAAAATCTGCTGTCGCTGTTTATAATCTGGGGGAAAAGATTACAAGAATGACATTTGTAACACTTGAATGTGTGGAAATGAAAACAGAATTATCCTAGTTTTTGTCCTTTTTTTTTTTTTTTTCAGTGCTGGGGATCAAACCAAAGGCCTCATACGTGCTAGCTAGGTAAGCACTGTACTACTCTGCCACACTTCCAACCCCACATAGAATACTTTCCACAATCTGAAATACTGCTGTAATAAAGACTTTGAGAAAACAAAACTTGGCATTCCAGAAGGAAAGTGATGAGATTCAACTAAAAAAAGGAAACAGCTTTTTCAACATTATAATAGTCACTAAAGGGAAGAAATAAAGCATCATTTCCTGAGAAGTTTCAAATCTCTTTAAATAGAATGCGTGTGTCCACACATATACAAACACACACACACACACACACACACATGTAAAATAGTCTCATACATTTAAACAATGTAAGATTCATGATGTAAAAGCTCTATGTAGTTAATATACCTTCTTTATATTCTCTTCACTTCTGGATTCAATGACTGTAATAAATTTACCCTAGAAAAAATATCTTTTTTTATCTAGTTCAAATTGCATTCTTCTCAAAGACAGCATTTTATCATGTAAAAAATGTCTCCAGGAAGGATGAGGACACAGGTAGAATGAACACAAACAGATATTCCTTCTGTCACATGCAGAAAGTGAGTCTCCTGATTCCTATATATTGTGTGCGTTTGTGGGTGTAGTGTGTGTGTGTGTGTGTGTGTTCATGCATGTGTGCATGGTTCTGGAGGCGAATCCAAGGACTCATGCATGTCAGATAAATGCCCATTCCAGCCCTGATTCCTAAATAGTGGCCAGTTTGGGAATTCTAGAAAAAACACAGCACATCAGTCTGGCCTTAAAATCAGAAACCACTGTGTGGCAAAGACTCCAACATCTGGAGGCTGTGGTAGCTGAACTGCAACTGAAGGCATTCTTGTTTTAGCCACATTGCTTTAGAGGTTCCTAATGCTGTACAAAGCCTGAACTGGGCATTTTTGGGACTGAAATTACAAATACTCTAAGTGAGGGAGTAACTCTGCACAATCTGATACTTTTTTAAATGCATGAAGAGCGCTAGTCAGCTGTGGCCTGAGACCAGAAACCAATCTTTCATCTTAAATGTGTCGCCTGTATTTCCACATTTTCCTTCTTTAAAGCTCTTTTGTCTGCTGATAGGTTGATTAGATCCACCTAAGAAACTCGGGACATGGGATCCTGTATAAAATGGAAGGGTCACTCAATGATTTACTACAAAAACTGAAAAACCAAACATTTTGGGGCATTTTTTTTTTTGCGCTCATGGTTAAAATAAATAGTGATTTTTAAACAGGACCTCAGAAGGAAGGAAGGGGAGCCCAAGGGAGGACAGAGGACGGCAGCTCGGCAGCTCGGAGCTCCCAGCTCCCGCAGCAACCTGGGCACCATTATCTCCCATTTTGTCTTTGTCTTTTGTGTTTCCTTTGATCTGTAAATGTGATGTTAATGTTAATCTCTCCTGGATTTGTGCGGGCACTTCAGCATAGGACAGTTGTTAACTAAGCTAAAACTGGGCCCTTTGATTTAAAGTGTCCCCCGGCTTACAGGCAGTATTCCATCCCATAGTACTTGACGGTTCTGTACGAATGCTCTCCGCTCAGCCTGTCATGTGCTGAATTTTTGTGTAAGCAATGAAAAATTGCTCGTATCCTTTTAAATTCATCAGAGGCTAAAGAAAACCACCTCGGCTAAGTTCGCGTGACCTCCACACAGTGGGCAGGCGGGAGGAATTACACCCGCGCCCGACCGCTCCACTTGCCCCGCCAATGCCCGGGCCAGCATCGATCAGCCGCTGTGCTCACTCGAGCTCCGGCGGCCGCCCGACCTTCCCGGAAGTCCCCAGAGTTCAGCCTGGAAACCTCAAGACCTGCACTGTTCCGAGTTGAGTTCCTTGTTGATGTCGTCGATGTTTCTGTAAATACTTACTGTGTCTTTCTAGTTAGCTCATTTCCAGAAATTTTATACTGTAACAAAATGATCTAAACATCACAACTTATGCTTCTCCTTTTTTAAACCTGTCCTAAGCCTTTTCCTCATCTTAAAATAAGTTCTTTTCAAAAAAATAAATAAATTTAAAAAAAAATAGTGATTCCCTGTCCCCATTCCCTGTCCACCCAGGTCTGCAAAATTGAAAGCGACTGCCCTAAAGCAGGATGTTTACTTCTTAGAATGTCACTGGGTTCCTGCGGTCTGTGGCCCACCTGAAATCACAAGAGAACACATTCATAGCAAAGGAAAACAATGGGCATTGTGCCACAGCCTTTCTTACCCCATGGGACAATGTTTTAGCTTAGCTCTTTACTTAGGACCACAGTGAGCAGTGTGGTGTCACGATTGCTAAATAAGCATACAAAACCAATCTACTTTTTTTTTTCTCACTTTATCAGGGCCAATTACACAGACTTTTCAACAAAGAAAAGCGGTCAAGAATATTTCTCAAAACTTCAATATAACATTTGGACCCATATCTCTGTTTCAGTTCCTGATACTGTTTTGTTTTGTTTTGTTGAGATAGGGTCTTGCTATGTCGTTCAGGCTGGTCTTGAACTCACTATGCAGCCCAGGCTGGCCGTGACCCTCCTGCCTCAGCCTCCTGAGTGCTGAGATTACAGATGTGTGCCTCCACACCTGGCTTCTGATACTCATTTTTTTAAACAAACAAAAACAAATTTTATCACAGACATCACTGAACTTGAAAGAACATCAGAGATCATATGTTCCAAGCACTCATTTTTCAGGTGAAGAATCTGAAACAGAGGTAACGTGATGAAGCTGAGGCCACATGGCTGGTAAATGACAGAGCGATAGAATAGAGCTACAATCTGCATTCTCCAGGTTCCTCATCCAGGACCTTTCACCTTCCATGTGGCTGATCCTGAACTACCACTAATTAAAGAAAGGGCATGAATGAATTTTCTAAATAAGCATGCTTAAATGTACGTAGATACAGTTTTCACTTGAGGACTATCGCCTGAACACTTTGTAGCGGGGTTTCTTGGGTAGGCTCTATTGACAGTTACGGTCCGATCACTCTTTGCTACACATTCTAGTACGCTTAGTTGCATTCCTGGCCCCTGCCCAGTGGCAACCCTCCCCAAAGTTAAGAAAACCAAAATGTTTCCAAACACTGCCAAATGACCTCTAGGAGACAAAGTCACTCCATTAAGAACCAAAGCCACACAGCCATATTTCATACACATCTATCAGCCATCAGGAAGCCTTCAACCCTTGCTACAAGTCAGATGCCAGAGGCCTGGGAGAACCAAGGAGTTCAAAGCCCACATAGATGGAAGAAGATGCTTCCCTGGTTTCCTCCAGAAAGACAAAACAGTGACACTATCTAAGAATGGAAATTTTCAGAAGGATAACTTCAGAAAAAAAGAGCAAACAGGTAATCATGAAGTGAGATTAAAAAGTAATAAAAGAAGTGGGAAAAAAGAAAAACAGTGAGAAAGACAGAAGAAAGAGAAATAGAAGAAGAAAGAGGTCACCAGTGAAATGCGGTGTTAACATTCCAGAATTTGTATGACAGAGAAACCCACTGTAAAATAAAGTCTTATATTCTCATCAGGCATGATTTTTTTTTAGAAAAGGCAACTCAGTCTGAGGAAAAGGGTCAAGAACTTTCCACAAAGTCATTGTGAGGTTTTGGGAAAGGACCATTGTCCCCATATGATGGACCCCTCAGGGGAGTTCTGTGTGAAGCTCTTTGTTGAAACTTCATGTGCTTAAAACTCTAAAGCCCTTTGGAACAGCTTAGCCCGGGGTGTCACCCACGTTAGTGTCCCTAGCACACAATGAATTTCAGTGGGACCCTGAAATAATGAACATGACTTTTCACATCCAGGGTACAATTTTCTTAACTGCTACTTCCCCAAACCTATTTAATCTCAAAACACCCCCGGGGAAACAGAAAAGAAAGCTCTGTGTATCTTTTTGACTGATCCTCTTCATGTACTCAGGGGGCTAACTGAACAGCAGCTCTAGATTTGACTCTGTTCCAACACATGTAGATGACAACATGTTTGTGTCTGAATCAGAATCTGGTCACAGATTGAGGTGGTTATGCTGGACAAGCTGGTCACTCAATTCTTACAGTATTTCCTTCCATGTGTGCTCAAAACTACCCGTTACATATCCATTATAAAAAGGCTCTTTATTAAGAAACATTATTTTAGTGAGTTTTCATGGATAAAATTGTTTTAAAAATATCCCTAAGTCTATGGTTTGCAAACCCTAAACTGTTTCACGTGAGAACCCTGTACACTGCAGCCAGCCCCTCATCTAGCGCGGCATCTGGGTGGAGCTCGAGACTGTATTTCTCACAGGCTCTTATCTGATGCTGGTGCTGTAGTCCATAGTCACCCTGAGTAGCAAAGCTCAAAGTGCAATGCATTCTAAAAGAATCATCTACTGAATTAGATTGTTTCCCTTCTGTAAGAACTTTTTACAGCTGGCTGGTCACTGCTTACCAGGAAAAGTCCAAACTCTCATGAGAAATTGAAGCCCTTCACAATATAACCTCAATTTGGCTTCAGCTCCACAGACTCCCCTCACCCAAGATGTCCACCACGAGTCAATCATACCAGTTCTGTGTTGTTCTCCAGAATTCCATGTAAACCAACTTCCCTGATCTAGTGACCTGTTCCCTTTCCCTGGATGCCTCTACTACCCAAGTCTTGACCACCCTTCACTGTCACCTCCTCCCAGGGCCCTCCCTAAGCCCTCTAGAAACAATGTGACTGTTCTTCCTGCCATTCCTTGACTTAGCATCCAAGTATCTACATTAACGAGTCTGGTTTTCTGCAATGAAATTATAAAATAAAATTATAAAACCACATGGAGCTTAATTCAGGAGTTTCGGAGGCTTTCGGTTTTCTGACTTTCATGTCTCTGGCTCCTGAGGAAAGAAGTTCACCAATAACTCCTCTGAGGAGTTAAAAATTCCACAGGATTTCCTCAACTTTTGCCTCCCAAAATGAATATTTAAAACCAGAGGTTTCGGGCACCAGAGCATACATCTCAGGTACTCAGGAACATCATCCCTAGAGAAGCCCCACCCCTGCATCCCAGGTGTTCCCTCAGTGTCTCCCAGATCAGTGTCATCAGCATAAACAACCTCCCACTTTTAAAAAACACACACACAAAAAACAAGAACAACAACAACGACCTCCTTTGTCCCCAGATCACTCTTCATCCCCTTTCTTAATTCCCCTTCAGACCAAAACTCCTCCCCACTGTCCCTGCTTCTTCCCCTTTGTCCTCTCTTGACCCTGCATCCTACAAAGCTGCGCTGGTCAAGGGTCACTGAAGCCTGCAGCATTGCAAAGTGCAAGTCCCCCCAGGCCACCCTCACTTGAGCTACAGACAGCACTGGGCATAGCTGCCACTCCCCCCCCCAACCCCCTCCTTCCCTTGTCTTCTGGGACACAACTTCCTCTTCTTTGTTCTCTTTCCCCACATCCCCCCACAGCTTCTCTGTTCTGGTCTCCTCCACCAAACTCTGTTTTTCTAACTCTAAACACTGGAGGACACCAAGACTCAGTCCCTGGACCTTCTCTCTTCTTTCTCTACCGTTGGTCCCCAGGAGGTCCCAGCCATTCCTATGGCCTCAAATACCATCTGTAAACCAAGTATACACAAATGTATAACCTCACTCCAGACCCCTCCCTGAAATCCAGACTCATCCAGCGACCTTGAAATTTACAGGTCTATGACTTATTGACACACTTTCTCACCAAACCTGCTCATTACTCGCCTTTCTTGCCTCATAAAGCCAAGGTTCTGTTCTACCAGGTGCTCAAACCCTAACCTGGGTTGCAACCTGGCCTCCCTTTTTCTCTCATAGAGCTCCAGCACATCCTGCCAACCTTCAAGACACCTGTAGAAGCAGAGCACCTCCACTGTCCCTGCCCAAGTCCACACCACCACAACCTTTGCTTGGATCCTAGAAAGGGTTCCAATCACCCTTTTGCCCATCAGCACTGCCACAGTCTATGTTCCACCCAAAGCCAGAGCAAGCCTTTTAAAATAGAGTTAGGCCATGTTCTCAAAGCTTTGTACGTGCTTCTTGCCGTCTTCAGAGTCAAAGTCAATGTCCTCTCCTGCGCTCTTCACATCCACACGTGACCGGGACACCCTCTGCCTTACACATCTCACCACCTAGCACTGCTGCTCCACTCACTCGGCTTCCTGAGGCTTCTCCTGCACTGTTCCTGCCTCGGGGCCTCTTCCACACTTGCTTTGCCTGAGCTTAGTCAGCACCTCAGACAGCAGCACTCCATGTCGCCAGAGCCCACAGCCCCAGGAGGCACCCCAGGTGACCTAGCCTCTATCCTTGTTTCATTCTTTGTCACTTTTTGATGTTTATTCTGTATCTTTCTCTGCTGAAATATAAAAAGAGGTAAGATTTTCTTAGTTTTGTCTCATTTGGTTTTTTTTTTTTTTACCTATTTTATATCCCTTAGCACGATGTCTGGCAAATACAAGGTGCCCCATATATTTTTCCTAGATGAATAAATGATGATTGTTAGATAGTAAAAATTAAGCCCATGTTTGTATGCATCATGGAAAGGAATATAAGAAGCTCTACTGAACTACTAATAACTTTTATGATATTGTCTTGACTGAGCTAATAATGTGAAAAAAAGATGCACTCACTTCCTGATCACCGCCTTGGACTCTGATGAACTCGGGCTTCCATCTTCTTCACAGCTTGGGCCTGTCAGGTTTCCGTATCTTTACAGATAAAAACAAACAAGCAAACAAAACAGTCAATGGCATTGAGGAGCTGTTCTGTTCACTTTAGCCACAAAATAACATGTACACATCTTGGGAGTGACTAAGGAAAGAAATATTTATAAACAGCATAAAAAATGCTGCAATATTACTGACAGTTACTGAATGGTATATCTGTATATTCCAAAGAGAAAAGCAATTTAATAATAACACTACTTAAAACTTTCTCTTCACATTTAACATGTGTTTGAGGATTTTAGATTAGAGTAGGCTTTTTCTTTCAGCAGGAGAGTCAGATGCTGTGTAATAAAAGAAGGCAGAGGCCTCTTGAACTGTGTTGCACACCAAAGCCCACACTCCGCCCTGCTGCTCTAGCAACCAAGGCAGGCATGGCTCTGCTGGCACACACAGCTGCTCAGGCCACACGTGGGCACAAAAGGGGGACTCTCAACTGCACTTGGGAGTCGGTCTCCTTCCAGAGAGGTCATGCTGGAGAAGAAGAAGGATCCTGGAAATGACTGTGGATCTCCAAATAAAGGTCAAGATAGTGGTCAACGGCTGGTGACCAGAGTTCTTGTGCTACAGAAACTGAAGAGCAGCTGTGAGCCAGGCCCAGACACAGAAACTAAGGAAGAGGGGCCCAGGGGTGCAGTATTTTGGAAAGTAAAAGGCACTTAGATTTTTAAATATTGTTTATTACATATTTAAATTTTACCAAATAAATTGAACACCTCACTGTTAGCTGTTCTTCTAACTCCATATATAAGCAACCCCATTTTTTGCAAATATGTTTTATTTGGTTCAGACTGTACATTTAGTAAATTCACATTCAATCCTTAAGGAGGAGGAGTCTCTATTCATTTATAATGCTGGGGCTATTGCTGCAGTTACTCCTCCTACCCATGAGCAATTTAGAGTCCCTGGAGTTTCACAAGATGGTTGTCTGCCCAAGGTTTTGATAAGAAAAATTCTATAATTGGTAGGCTTACGTTTTTAAAGAACACACTTTTGTCTTTTAATTGGATTAAAGGCCTCAGTACCCTTATGGTTCCTTTTTCTCCTAAGATTTACAAATCCTCTTAAAAATAAAAGCCCACCATCTGGTTTGACTGACTGCCAGTCCATCTGGTGTCCCCAGGACCCACCCCATCCTGGTAGGTCCCAGTTTGTGCCCTTAGGCACCCCCCACACACCTGCTCCTTTCTGTAGTTCATCAGCCATAAGGATTTCTTGGCCTCCTGAAGATATTTTCCACTGGCCTCCGCCCTCTCTGTTCCCCTTCATTCTGTCCACATCTGTTATTTAGAGGGCTTCCTGGGCTAGCTACCCTTTGCTCTTCCTGAGATAAGAACTCAGACAAATTAGGATTTACTCAACCCCATGCAAGCAAGGCAGGGATGGGAAACAAGATTCCTACTAAATAATCACAGTAGGATTTTTTCCCTCTATCCTTGGCCACCATCGCAGTGAACTCTGTCCTCATGTTCTTACAAAAGGCTTTGTGGTTTGCTGAAGAAGGAAAGATTGAGCTGGGTACAGCAAAGAGGCAGGCTCTTGGGAGGTCACTGCACCTCCTAGAGTGACCCATAAACTCTTCTCCTGTCAGACCTCAATGACTAAAGGCGGGACTTACTCTGTTTTTGTCCTGTTAGTTAGTGTCAAATTCTCTCTCTCTTTCTTTCTCCCTCCCTCTCTCCCTCCTTCCCTCCCTCCCTCCCTCTCTCCCTCCCTCCCTGTCTCAATATTCTGGAAATACCATCACTTTTACCTTCTGATTGGAAGCAATGAGAGATAGAAACCAAGGAGGAAATGCTCACAAGGAGGACACACACTTTATGTTTCTGAGATTTTTTAAGAGTTTTATACTAAATGTTTTCAGATCTTCCTATTCTTTGTCTCTATTTTTGCTTCACTTCTCCTGCTTGCTTGCTCTTTTTCTGTATTTTTCCATGCAAGTTTAGATGGCACCAATACCTACTGCAGTGACCCCCACCCCGAGTAAGATGCCACAATGTACAGTCAGGTGGTGTCAAGAAAGACTAAGCACTGGTGAGCAAAGGTCTCCTGCATTAATTCACCTGGCATCTTCTGTGGCTCAGACGATCATAAAGGCATTTGTCTTGGCTACCAGAGGGCCTACAGGTTCACAGATAGGGCCACAGTGATCATTTGATGATAAATGGGAGACATGGAAGAGCCTCAATAATAACAAGGCACATGAAGCAGAGCACAGAGTCCAGCTGCTCAGGCTCAAACCTTACAGGCATCCCTGACTCCACCCTCCCAACCCCTCAGGAAACCCTCATGGCTCAGCCTCTGTAACATATCCCTGAATCCAAGCACTTCTCCTCAGTTCTGTTGTTTCCAACCTCAAAATGTCACCATCTTTGGCTTAGATCAGTGCAACAGCAACTTAACTAGTCTAATCTCCTGCCACGCTATAACCGTGATCCTGCTCGATGTAAATCAGATGGTAACTGCATCTTTAAAACCCTCCCATGGCTCCCATCTGAGAAAACCCCACAGAATCGCAGGCCCTGAATTATGTGCCCAGTAGCTCTATCTATCCTTCTCTCAATCTTGCCTCTGCACCCCTGGCCAGCCCTTGCCCCTACACCCCCTACCACCACCACCACACTCTGCACTTGCTTCTGTTTCTTCTCCCATCTATGCCAATGGTCAGCTCCCTCAAGCTGCTCAATGCTACCTTACCAGTGAGGCCTTCCCTGACCACCCTGTTTAAACCACAGAATAACTCACATCATTTCCTTTACTATCTTATTTCTATCTATAGCTTTGAACACCTTCTAGTATACCGTAAAATTAACTTACTGTGTTAACTGTCCATTAGAACAAACTCTATAAAACCAAGTTTTATTTATCTCTATTGCTCACCTTTCTCTCTGTCTCTCTCTCTCCCTTTCTCCCTCCCTCCTTCCCTCTTTTTTCGGTACTGAGGATTGAACCCAGAGGTGTTCTACCACCACTCAGCTACATTTCCAGCCCTTCTTATTTTTTATTTTGAGATAGGCCCTTGCTCAATTCACCAGGCTGGGCTTGAACTTGCAACCCTCTTGCCTCAGCCTCCCAAGTGCTGGGATTGTAGGTGTGCACCATGCCTGGCTGTTTACTACTTTTAGGGTTTAAAATGATGCCTGCACCTGACAAGCACAGAAGAACTATTTGCTTTATGAACAAATTATTGGTCTAGTGGGGTTCAGGAAGCAGATATGATAATGGACCTCCCTACTGCTAGGTCCAGATTTGCCTCTGCAGAAGCACCATCTGGCCTTGAGCTTGTTCAAGTGCCTTAGCCTGTCTCAGTTTTCATTTTTAAAGGCTTAGGAGCATAAGAAGGAAGCTTTGAGATAGTGGTGATTACTCAAAAGATCTAAAATCAAGGTGAAAAAGCAAGTGTTAATTAAGTTTTTAAAGCTGAAATCTTGAAGGGATAAGTAGTATGAAAATGCGAAAGCACAAAGGAGACTTCTGGATGTAAGATAAAGTTAAAGAGCCAGGAACCTTCTGGATTTAACCAACTGGGGGAGGAATGAGTACTTGGCCCTCACCTTTCTTATCATTAAGGAGAATGAATGCTTTACAGATGAAACTAGACCCCCATTGGAATCCAGAATTCTCTGATGTTCATTTGAGTCTATTTTATCAGATTAAGAATACTTCTTTGATGTTTTCCCGAACCCGCTCATAGTTTCCCATAAAAATTAAAGTCAAATTCAATTCTTTTCCTCCTGTGGAGTAAACAAAGAGCATGCGTATGTGTGCTTAATTAACGGGAGTCAAAAAGCTACAGACAAATCTGTCAGCAATGTCACCTCCAATTTCTGCAAAACCTCCTTAGGATTTAAGATCAAAGCCCAACCTCATAAGAAGTCTTACCAATGAGCAATGCCCTTTTGTAAATGGTAGCTTATAAAATTTCTATTAAAATACAAATTCTCAGATGACCTTTGACATAGTTTTGTTATCACAAGGTAAAAGAAAGATTTACAAATCCTCCCAAAGTACAGCCTTTAGAGATTACTTACGATATCCTAAAAATTGCTAGAATATAGAAAAACACTAACTATTTAACTGGATACTGTTATTTAAACAGGAAAGAGTTATTTCCAGAGGGGATGTCTGCATTCCTTAGAGCCTATCTGGGCAGAAGAAATGCTTAATATCTGTTTGACAGGGAGGAGCAGGAGCACTTGTGGCTCAAAGAAACCCTAAGATAAAGTTGTCCCCAGGAACAGTGTCTCTGGTAGGAGGTAGCTTTCTAACCTTTGCCCCTCAACAGGAAAGTCTCAGCAACACCAGACCAGGATGAAAGTAATCCTGAAGAACTTTGTGGGCTCTACTTGATTCTGGCAAAATGAGCCAATACTAATGAACTTACTATATGCCAGGTGTTGTGCTGAGTGCTTAGCATGGATTGTTTCTTTTGATTCTCACAATAATCCCCTTAGGTGGTATTATTATCCCAATTTTACAGATAAGAAAAACCAGACCCAGAGATCCTAAATAATCAGCCATGGAAGACACAGCTAATAAGTGAAACAGGGATTTAAATTTCAACAATCCAGCTCTAGCACCCAGTGCTAAGTCACCACCCTCCCACACAAGCCATAAGGTCTTATTCACTCATTCATTTTATATCTTCCTCTACCACATAACTCTTTGAGGTTAGAAACCCTGAGCCATTCATTCATTCATTAATGCATTGTTTCACCATTTAGTCCTTATTCAATGAAATTGTTGATTAAGGACTATGTCCAGGTATTGTTTTAATCATTAATAATGTAGCAGCGAAGGGCTGGGGATTTAGTTCAGTGGTACCTCGCCTGCCTCTCAAGTGCAACGTCCTGAGTTTGATCCTCGGTACCACAAAAAAAAAAAAAAAAAGAATGTAGCAGCAAACAAACCAAGTCTCTGTTTTCATGGAATAAAAACTGCAGTGGGGAAGATTAGAAAATAATAATTAATTAATATATGCTAAATTGGACAGTGAACAGTGCAATGCGGAACATAGAAAGCAGGCAAGGGTATCTGGGCATGATGGAAGGTCAGAGGTTGCTATTTCATACGGAGTACTTTTCAAGACAGGCCTAATATGAGTGCAACGATTAAGTAACCTGCCAGAGGGTGGAGTGTGCCGTGTGCATTCCTAAGGAAAGAGCCTTCCAACAGCAGAAAGATCCACCATAGAGGTCTTGAAACAGCGGCACGATGGTGTTTTTAAGGAGCAGAGCACAGTGCACAGGAGGTGGGGCACGGTGGAAGCAGAGACAGGTCACAATGGACTGGTGGACCACGGCAAGACTGGCTTGAGTCTTTCGTCTTGCTTACAGCTACATCCCCTGAGCCTATACATACAGACATCCTATAAACATCTGCTAAATGAATTAATTACACTCTACTACCATGAATACAAGAAGCCTGGGGAAGGGAATGAAAGGAAGGAGATATTCAGCGGGGATGGTGAAAGCCCAGAAAGGAGGAGGAAAAAGAAAGACCTCACATGAAGCTGTTGGCCAAAGACCTCTGGATATCTTTGCTTTTTTAAAAAGCTCCAGCCTTGGAACAGCTTAGGCATTTTTAACTGACCCACAAGAACATAGGTCAGGTATGGGAAAAATGTTTAGAAGCTGACCTTGACTCAGGAGAATGACAAGGGTGGAATAGCTTGTAGATGTCTGGAACTCCAAGTAAGTCTGGGTGAAGACTTTGGACTGCATTCTACAGAGCAGCAAGAGGACTTTTTTTTTTTTTTTGGTACCAGGGATCGAAATCAGGTCCTTGCATCTGCACAGCAGGCAGCAAAACCACTGAGCTAAATCCCTGGCCCAAGAGGGCTATTTTTAATCACCCTGAATAAAACCCTCCAAGGTAGGCACCTCTCCACCCAAGTCTAACCTGAGAACTGGGCCACGGCCACCAAGCCTACTTTGGAGAAATCTTGCTTCCACAATCAAGTGGAAGACAAAAGTCAAAGAAAAGACAAAAATTTCTCATTCTCCTGCAGAAAAGAAGACCCAGCAGAGAACCCTGTGCTATGCTTTCTGCTCATGAAGTCTGGTTCTCTGGGCAAAGGTTTTCCATATGGTTAGAAAAAGCTAGAAGACCCTAAAAGAGCTTCCTTCCCATCCTCCTGCCCTTTGCTGGAAAGGGTTTCCACTGTCCTTGCCCTTCAATTCTCCACAGTATCTCTGTGGTTACCCCTGACAGTGGAGGCAACATTAGCAGCAAAATGTACCAGTGTTTCTGCTCTCCTTGACAGTTACAAAATACTATAAAAGTTTCCTGGAGAATAACACCTTCATTCCCAGCCCCAGACTATAAATGTCCAAAGAGGAGACCAAGAAGAGGAGAAAGATGTCATAGGTGTCTCTTGCTGCAACTTGTTTCTTATCAAAAAGATGGTTATCTAAGCATAAGAGTGCTCTCACACTTTCACACAGAATTTCTTCCAGTTCCAAGTCCCTGACATCCACTTCTTTTCTCTGGCTTGTTTCTGCACTCAGAGCCTTGTGGGTCATCAGTATTTTCTCCTTCCACTTCTAGCTCCTTACAGTTCTGCACCAATTGCAAATCCAGTTTGTTAGCATACCACAATGGTGCCTATGACCAATGACAACAGAAAAATCAGGGTTAGGAGAAGAACAGTGAGGAGGCATCACTCAATCAACTACATGCTCTGTTAATGAGTCTAGATTGTTCTTAGGTTTAAGACGAGTTAGCACATTATGAACAAATCTGTCCAAGCCTGTGGCTCAGTTTTTCCAAACCACAAAAAGTTGGTATTGCAGAACTCTTCAAGAAACATGCTATGCAAAAGCAAGCAATGAATATGAGTTTGATATCATGGCATCATGGCATCTTCAAAACTACTTTTCTCCTGCCTAGAGAACCAGGTTGCACCAGCACTCACTCTGCAATCCAGCCACGAGTACTGCCATTAGCTCCTCCTCTATGCACAGTACCTGGTCAACGAAGGGTTTGAATACTGACTCTGAGAAATATGCAAGGACTTACTGGGTCCTGTTCGCTGCTCCACTGGAAGCCAGTGGGAGTCAACAGTAGAGGGTGTCTATGAAGAGGGAGTTGCTGAAGGAGCTGCTGGCAGGCATCGGGCAAAACCTCCACTTCCAGCATCTCTTCACTGAGTATCAAGAACAGCGTGACATCCTGAGAGACAAGTAGCCTGCTCTGGCTTGCCTAAGCTTCAGGAAGAGCAGGGCCATAATCTCGCCACTAATGATGCCCAGAGCTACCTCTCACCTGGCCAGGCTACGGTAGGAAGAGAAAACACTGGCAGGAGATGAGCTGTCCTACACCAGCACCCACCTAGCTCCACAGGCAGATGTGCAATGTGTCCTGGGCCTGATGTTGCCTTGGAAGGGACCAGCTCTTCCCTCCCTCAAAGCCCCCTGTGGAGCTGGGTTTGGGGGTCTTCCCAGATCCCCTAGGGCCAGTGAAGTGCTCCTGGGCCTGCCATCTCCAGCATGACCCCAAGGTGGACATTAGCCCCTGCCAGGGCAGACACTTCGCTGCTTCACCGGTGATGAATGAGCCATTTGTGAGAGTGAAAACCCAGAAATATCAGGTATTATGCAGCCAGCAGACTGACCCGAGACCTATGTAAAAGGAAAGCTGTTCCAACACATGGACTATTTTCGTTTGCTAACTTGTATATGGAATTTTTCTTTTGGCCAATAATCAGGATTTCCCTATAAGTTACTTGGACATTGATCACTTGTAGGAAATTTAAACCCTAACTGTTACAGCTACACTGAAAAATAATTGTACTAAAATTAACTTGTCTATCTTCATTTGGTTTAATTTTTAAATGTTTGTAAAAAGAGATTTTTGGGGGACATAGGGCAAAGGGGAGGGCTATTTCTTTCTTTCTTTTTTTGGTACAGGGGATCAAACTCAGGACCTTGCATTTGAGAGGCAGGTGGTGGCACCACTAAGCTAAATCTCCAGCCAAGGGAGGGCTATTTCTTTTCTAAGTGTAAAATAAATGAACACATGGTGAATATATATATATATTTAAAAACTACTTTTTTCTCTCATGCTTACCAAAAACTCAATGTAGCTTAATTTATTTAAGTTAGTGTCTACTGGCAACTTTAGAAGAACCCAAGAGCAAAAGAATTGTGTTTCCCAGGTCTGGGGGGCCTGATTTTACTCTCAAAGACAAAGTTTATAAAATACAAATATTTTTTTAAAAGTCAAATAAGAGAGAAGTGAAAAAAAGCATAAAATTAATTTGAACAACCAATCCCTTTTCCTTTTCAAGATTCAGAAATATTTTTCTTAAAAAGCATTAAATTTATTTTAATGAACTATTAAATATACTATAATTTAATGAAACTAATTACTTTTTACAACCATACTTAGGATTTTTGCTCCAATTATAAGCTAGGAGCAGTGCCCTCCTTTGACTCCCAATGGCCACCTATGTGTCTCCTGTCACCTCTGCTAGGAACCCTTTGCCTGAAGGGTCATGACCCAGGGTTCCTGGGGTGAATGTAAAGAGGAAACCTCTTAATTATACACAAAATTTTATGATATAGTTTTTCTCTAAAGAGAGGGTCCATAGTTTTTAGCAGACTATAAAGGGGTTTCTGATCAACTCCTCCTACCCATTGCTAGAAAAATGGTCATAACTACTGCTTTAGCTTATCAAGCTGTAATTAAAGCTTTCTGGTTACCACTCAGAATATATACACACTGCCTTTCAGTTTCTTGTCAATTTTGTAGTTTCCAAACATCAGCATATATATTTTTAATCCTGTTGGGAAATTCCATATTCTTTTTGAAGAAAAGGATAACCTGATGTCCTGCCTTCCTTTGTCAAGTGAGGTGGGAAAGAAGGTTCCTTCATGGAAACATTTTTATCTCTTAGGTCTTATAAATCCCATTTCAGGAAAAGAAATCCAGCCTGGTTATGATCTGAGGTGAAGCTGTTGACAGCGGCCCTTCAGTATCTACTTGAACAGCCATCACTGCTGTCCCATGACGCTAGAGTTGTGCAGTCTCTGCTTGTTCCCATAGAGAATCCCTTTGGTGCTGCTAGGTGGGAGTGGCATCTACTTGGAAAAAGTAAATAAAGAGTTCCCAAAGACAACCAACCTAGCAGGGAAGAGAACTTATTTCCATTTTCCCTCATGTGATTATGGCTGGATGTAATTCTAAAGCAGTACCAGATTAAAGTTTTCTGGTTAACCCAAAGTATTTGGCATAGTTACAGGGAGAAAATAGTAACAATGCTTGTTGTGTTGAGGCTGAGCCTTTTGTTTCCAGCACTGCTTCCTGGAACTCAATGTGTGGGCCACAGTGGAGCAGGGCATGAGATCCTGAACGAGCAAAGGTGAAGGTGAACACCTGACCTTCACCAGTCTTGAACCCATGAGCACTATACTTTTGGAGTCAATTTCCCTAACAAGATTTCCCTGTTTCTTATCTCTTGTTACTACAACAAATTACCCAAACTTAGTGGCTTCAAACAAATGTACTGTTTTATAGTTCTGTATGTGAGAAGTCCAACACAGGACTCAGTGAGCCAAAGTCATTAGCAGCACTGCATTCCCTTCTGGAAGCTCTGGGAACAATGTGTTTAATCGCCTTTTCTGGCTTTAAGAGAGGCCTGTGTCCCTTGACTCATGGCCTCCTTCCTCCTTCAAAGCCAGCGACACAGCCTCTCTCTAAAACTGTTTCCATCCTCAGATCCCCTTTCTCTGACTTTCTTCTGCATCCATCTTTCATATTTAGGACCCTTGTGATTATACTTACCCCACCTAGATAATCCAAAATAATATTATTTTAATATCCACTTAATTAGCAATCTTAATTACATCAGAACCTAAATTCCCTTTGTCATTTAACTTAACATATTCACAGCTTCTGGGGATTAGAATTCGGACATCTTTCAGGGCTGTTTTTCTGCCTACAGCAGACTGATGTGTAAATGATTATATATGTTTTATCTTCTATTGTTCTGAGCTAAGCGTTCTTCTCCACCTGATAAAGCATGAATCAGCAAAAGCATCCAGAAGGACAGGCCCTGTAAGTTTTCAATGCTTTTCTCTATGTTAGGAGTGTTTCAATACCCAAAGTTTCTCATAGTCCTTGTTACCATCCAGTCTTCACTTATATTAGAATCAATATTTCAACTTAACTTTCTCATAGTCACAAGAAATAAGATCTGAGTTCAATTTATCCTTTAACAACCTGCCTTTGTTTTTAATTCATAACATACCCAAGAAGCGTTTTGCCTAGAGTCATCAACACCCAGACCTAAAGAAAATCTGCTTAAACTCATTAATTGTAATACAAATCCTAAGAAATGCTCGTTATTTACAAATAAATTCTCACCCTAGCCAGGATATCCAGGATGTCTGTATTTTAAGCTAGAAAGGAAAGGAAGCAAGGTTAAGATTTCCTGAAAGCTTTCCCTCTAAATAGATGAGATGAGCATCCTGGAGCCAACTGACTGATAAATCTCAACATTTTCATGCACAGTAGCACAAAAGACTCATGGGTAATCCACTCTACCTGTTTCCATTTGGCCCTGCCAGGAGTTGGGGGGGGGTGCTAAATTAATAGAAAATGGCATGTCATTATTTTGAAAAGCTTTCCTATATGAGTGATAGAAGTCAAACATTAATAAGTAACTCTTAGAAAAAACAAAAGCATAGGAAAAATAATAATATGAGTTTAGTAGTAACAAAAGTTACTCTAACTGTTAGTACTGTAAGAGACCAGCACTCCGAGGTGACGTGGTCATCACAGTAGGATGCTTCGAGACCCTCCAATTTGGTTTGGTTTCTATTACCTGATTCCTCCAGCTGTCTCTGCTGATAACCTAATTTCCCTGGACACCGAACCCTAGAAGGAAGATACTGAAATCATGCCTCCTACTAAACGAAGAGAAAGTAAGGGAATCTTCTTACTTCTATGAGCACTACATGCCAGCATGAATATAGGAATATTTAGCAAGTGCCTAGTCTAAATCTAGCATTCAATAAAAAATATATATTTTTAGGGAGACTTAACAAATAGTAATTTAAAACATATCATATGCATCTCAAAACTGTTTACCCAGGTTCTTATGCTAAGAAAACATCTGAGAAGGGAATGGGTTTGTACTATGTGCTTTTTACAGAAAATTTACTACTGTACTACTACTACTTGATAGCTGCTAAGAGGAAGGAGGCCTATTAAAGGTGCATATTCAGTGCTCACTTCCTTGACAATGATGGTACAAATCTATAGATTTATCTCTCCCACTAAATATAGGCAGAAGTTGGGCAATGTGCACCACTGTACCTTCCAAGTACCTACTCATAATAGGCAAATAAACAGCTCCTACTGCAGGCACCATTCCTCTCTGAGGGTAGAGCAATGAATAAGATGGACATGACTGAGTAGGGGAGACAATCAAGAAATAGGCAAGATAAGTTAAATTTAAATAAGTGTAATGCCACACACAAAAAAGAAAACAAGGTAATGGTTATCTCTTAAGGACTTATATTTTCCAGCCAAGGAACTAAGGACTTCACCTGTGTTATCCAGTTTAAACCTCATAATAATTCTATAAATAAGGAACTATTTTACATTCTCAATTGTTCTGTGCTACAGAGTAAGTAGTGTTAGCCAGCTTTTCGTCACTCTGAATACCTGAGATAATCAATTTATAATGAGTATAATGAGAAAGGGTTTATTTTGGCTCTAGGTTTGGAGGTTCGAGTCCATGGCTGGTTGGCCCCATTACTTTTGGGCCTGTGGCAAAGGTTGTGCATCCTGACAGGAGTGCACGGTGGAGCAAAACCACTCCCTTCATGGCCCAAAAGTGAAAAAGAGACAGAGCCTGAGGTTCCTCTATCCCTTTGAGGACACATCCCAAAGAAACCAAAGATCTTCCCCTAGACCTGCCCCTTAAAGGTTCCACTGCCTCCCCAGAGTGCCAACTGGAGAGGGCTTACAACATGGGCCTGTGAGAGATGCTTGTGATCCAAACTACTGCAGAGTGCAAAACTGAATTCAAATTTGAGTTTTCTGACTCCTACACCCATACTCTTTATTATACTATATGCTTAACACACAGATCTCATAATTAAAAGATAAGCTGCTTTTTTCCTAAAGTATCTTAAACTCTAAAAGAAAAAAGAAACATTTCTGAGACTTATGACAATATTCTTGTTAGTAAAAAGAAATTTTTCAAGCTTTACGTTTGACCGATTCATCTCTATTCTTACTAATAATCAGAACATCACCTTTTGTACACAAGAGTATTACTATTCCAGGAGACATGAAGTACAGATTTAAAATTACTATTTCATAGTTACATAAATCCACCCAGACCTCCTCATTTGCTAGCACCCACTCCCCAAGAACAGTGCCTCAGGGAAGTACAGTAGTTTATGGAGGTCAGGGATTTGGCTAATAAAACCACAGAAATACTCCAGACATACAGATCCAAACAGTGACTTTTCTGATCCACAGTCTATCTAACCACCTAAGATCACTGGCCACATGCAGTTTTATTTGAATAAAACCTCTCTTGTATATTCTCTGTCACAGAACCTAGATCTCATCTCCCAGTGATTATATCAATTTTAATTAACATATTTATCCATATGTGTGTTTAGTATTACATTCTCCCACTAGACATTATGTATGAAGAGGGCAGGAACCATGGCAGGCTCTGCCACCATGATATACATAGCACCATGTATTATACATGCTATGTATTAAACAGCTGATAAATATGTTTGAGTAGACAAATGAATAACAGTATTGACATTCAAGTAAATTGCCACAACTGTGTGAGGAAAGTGTCCTCAGGAAATGCAGCTTCTAAGGAAAATAAATTGAAGTAGTGAGAAAGATGACTAAGAGTGGATTCTAAATAATCCCTACCTTTTAAAATGACATTTTCAAATCATGGGAGGTGAAGTGGTACAAAAAGACCTTCTGAGTCATAAAGGCATAGGTTTTAATTCTAGCTCTGCCACTTACTGATTGAATGTTTCTGAGCCACAATTTCCTCATCTGTAAACATGGGGTTATAATAAGTAAATGAAATGAGATACAGTGTGTGAAAATACATAGCAGGAAAACATGGGAAAAAAAAATAAGTTCAAAGAGATACTGAATTAGCCTCTTCTCTGTGACATAAACAAGCAAGTTCAAGTCAGACTAGGGTCTTAAGGTTTAGGTTTCCAGATAGCTTCAATCTTTAACCTGCCAAACAGTCCTCTACTGGGAGAAGTCACTTGAAATAAAAGGAGTAATTCAGACCATTCTTGGTGCTTTCCACACTATGATCGCAGCATGGTCATAGTTTATGGAGACCTAACTTACCATACCGTGCTTCTTGATGGCACTCTGCTAACTTCTGATATCAGAGAAAGAGAATGTTTGAGAAACACCCCAAAAGGTAGCTACTGTTACAGTCACCTGAAGAAAGATCTACTTATTTGTATAGACATTTCATGGTTCTCAGGCTCACAATCTGAAGTGGGATTCTGTCTCCACTTGAGGTTGGGCATTTTCAGTGGCATCTAAATCCCTTTTTAAAAATATAGTAAGAACAATAGATTTTGAAGTAGAGTGTATGTTTGAAATTAGAGAAAATAAAATCTCAAAACCCCAATCCAAACAGCCAACCCACAATTCAGTAACTTTCTCTTGGGTTAAAAGGAAGCCAGTGTGGCCTAGAATCAACTCTGAGCCATCGTGAGAAGCACAGCAAATAGGTATCCTTACCCCAAGTAAGGGACAAAATAAACACACAGAATTATTCATACATGACTTAAAACCACTGTCTACTGGTCAATCACACAGGCACATATTAGCACAATTTTTAAAAAAAACTATAAAAAGAAAAAAAGGAAATCCCAGAAAGCAAACAGTTCATATAAGAAAAGCCAAGACTGAAAGTCTCAAGGGAAAACAAGGCTTGACTTCAAATAAGCTATTCTCTGGTGGGAAATAAATATTGCATCTGCTCTCAATCTCTTCTTGACTGGTTATTACAGGATTAGCACAGACTCTGATAGTTTCTTAGTGTTAATTTCACAAAACATAATCAATGTCCTATTAAGAAAACCAAAAGAAATAACATAAAAAATTATATCAGAGACCCACAAATATCTACCACAATCTACTGACATGAAAATAATATTTCAAATGTTCATCTTCAGAATAGGCAAGTTTGTATAATGTAATTGCTTCCTTCTAATTACAGACATTAGAAGTCCCAACAACCAATTTAGGAATGCAGTGTTTCATGGAATATGCATTTTAGTTCAATTTAATCAAGATTGAAGCCTGGCCACAAGATCTAAGTGAGAACAGGAAGTGGAGTTAGGAAGAAATATTCATGTTGAGGTTTGTACATATATGGAAAAATCTAAATTCTGCAAAAGAAGCAAAATAAATGGCATCAATATCTCTAAACCTTGTTTCATCTGCAGAACACATTTGAGTTTTATTTTTCATCATCATGGGTATTGACCTACTTGTTCCAGGGGTGCAAGCTCTATCTCTTGCATTAAAATATAGGAGTAGATCTAGATTTGTAGGACTAGCATACATAATTTGAGGGGTCTTCTCCAAGGAAAACAAATTTAAATATAAAATTATGTGAGGGTACTGCAAATGAGGGGCCCTCAAGATAAAGTACCAGCAGTTTCACAGTAAATCTATCTCTAACCTACATCAGGGCAAAAACCAAGCTTTATATTTCCAAGTTCCATCTGAATAGTGTCAAGCAGAACACTGGGTATTTTATTTGTTTTTGATTTTTTGTGTGGTACCGGGGATTGAACTTGGGACCTTGCACTTGTGAGGCAGGCAGCAGCACCACTGAGCTAAATCCCCAGCCCCAACACAGGGTATTTTATAGGTGTTCAGTACCTACTGGTTTCACTAATTTGAGGAACAAGCAAAGGATTAACTATGAGATAAAATTCAAAGCAAAGTTTTTGGTCCACCCAAATGGCACAAAGTAAGTCTTAACTTTTCATTCAGTTATATCTTAAATGACAGTTTGAATTAAATGTAATTTGAATTCATGCTGAGTCTGTTATTTAATAATTATCCAATTAGTATTTTAAAAATCCAAAAATGTCTATCCACTCTAATAAGAAAACAAAGAGAAGATTTTAAAAATCATCCAATAAAAACAGGATGTACCCCGGTCACAGACTAAACACTCCAGTTCCTGTGTGTATGTCTACTCTTTAGGATGAACAGCAAGAATCTATGCCTGCTATCAATGGAGTTACCCCCTAGCTAGAAAAGGTTACAACTTCAAAGCAAATCTGACCTATTTCCTCCTATTGCCTGCCAATAGTTACTATCTGTATCTTTTAATAAATACAAAACACCAAAAAGAGAAAATTCATAGTTCTTTAATTTCTACTTATAGCTATGAACTATTATACAAGTAAACAAACTATGATGAAAATTACTCACCAATCCCAGAAACTTACATTCCAGGCTTAATATTTTGTCAAATATTTCTATGCAAATATTTACAGAACCTCCTATGTTACAACCCAGGGTATCTTAACCAGATAAATATATGATAAAGAACTGATATTTTGTGAGTATCTTTGAATATGCACATATGAATGACCATTGATCCAAATTATTAAGCTCTATATGCATCTACAAGAAAACTAATACTATAGTTTGGATCTTAAATGTCCCCCAAAGCCCAATGTGTTAAATTCTCAGAGTGGTGCTATACAGAAGTGGTGGAATCTTTAAGAGGTGGGGTCTGGGGTCTGGTAGACTATCTTTAGGCCACTAGGGGCATTTGTGTTTGTTTGTTTAAGGTTTTTGTTTGGGTTTTTTTGGCAGTACCAGGTATCGGACTCAGGACCCTGCACTTGCAAGGCAGTGTGGCACCACTGAGCTAAATTAGGGGCTTTTGCTTTTTGAGACAGGGTCTCGTTATGTAGTTCAGGCTGCTCTAGAACTCACTACATAGGCCAGGTTGGCCTTGAACTCACTGCTATCCTCCTGCCTCAGCCTCCCAACTGCTGAGATTATAGGCACGCACCACCATGTCTAGCAAGAGGCATGTTCTTGAAGAGGGCAGTGGGACCATAACCCCTTGCTCTTCCTCTCTTTGTTCCCAGGCCAAGAGATGAGTGTCTGTGCTCCACTGTGTGATATGGTGACTCAACCCCGGCCTACAAGCAACAGGGGCTCGTAATCATGCACTGGAGCCTCCAAAACTGGAGCCAAAATGAACCTTTCTCTTCATAAGCTGATTATCTCAGGTATTTTCTGTGGTGACTGAAGGCTGGCTAACTCAACTAGTTTGAGGAAAAACCTATCGTTATCAATAAGCTTTCCTGCATTGGAAGAGAACTTGACTATTAAAGGTCTTTCTTAATAATAAGATATAATTACATTTAAAATGCTTAATTTCTTCATACAAAGAATATCAATAACAAATTTTAAAATCAAAGAACTAGCAAAAATATCTCCAACATGATGATAAGCAAAAAACTAATTTCCTTAATATAATACGAACCACAATTAGATGATCAGCAGTTACAGGAAAACAGACACCCCCCCCCCAAAAAATAGGCAAAGGATAAGAAAAGACAGTTTACAGAAACACAAACAGTCAGCGAACGTTTTAAAAGGTGCTAAACTGTACTTGTGAATGTAAGAAACATAAATTCAAAAACAAGGAGCTACTGGTTTTCCATGGACAGATCATAGTAAAGACGATCTCGGTGACAGGGATGAAAACAGCTACAGCTGGAGAGGGTGTGGGAAAGGGAGAAAATGGGCGCGCTCATTCTCGCTGCATGGGACGTGGCTGGTACAGCCTGCTGGCGGCCAATCTGGCGGCCAATCTGGCAATACCGGTCAAATATTTACATGCTAATATATTTTCACCCATCAGTTACTCGTCCATGAAATTATCCTATAGAATTCTCAAACGAGGACTCAGAAAAGATGCTCCTCCTAGCACTGTTCACAAAATTCAAATATATTTCCAGAAAAATTTGGGAAGAACAACCAGAAAAATGTCTTATTGTGATTGTAAGAGAAGATGAAACTAGAGAACTTAGAGACAAGGAAATTTTTGGCTTATTATTTATAATTTTCTGAATTGTTTGAATTTTTCATCATATATATGGATACATGTATTTTTAAACTGTTATTTGATTATCTGCCTCCTTAGACTATGGTCTGTTTAGTTTTCATCTTTCTACTACTGTATTAGTCATATATATATGTATGTATATGAGTTAAGAGTAGATATAATAAATCTAGATTCAACTATTTATAGATTTCAGTAATATATTTATGTAATATATCTTATTAAATTTTACAATCTAATAAATGTTATTTGGAAGGAACTGTAACAATAGAACAAAGCTCTTTATACCCTTCCATAGTAGAAGAATTCTTAACATTTTCAACATGAGTAGATTACTTTTATAATTTAAAAAATCTAGGTATCAGGGCCGGGGATTTAGCTCAGTGGTTTCGCCGCCTGCTGCACAAGCGCAAGGACCCAAGTTCGATCCCCGTACAAAAAAAAAAAATTGCGCCAAAAAAATCTAGGTATCAAAATCAATACTCAACAAGCCCATCAAAAAATACCCTATCTTGGCCGGGGATTTAGCTCAGTGGTTCCAGTACCTGCTTTGCAAGCGCAAGGTCCCGAGTTCGATCCCCGGTACCAAAAAAAAAAATACCCTATCTTATTTCCTTCCTTATGCAGGACACTCCAGAATATAAGGATCTGAATGAGGATTCTCATGATTCAAAAACAATTGTTTGGCTGACAGGTTTTTTTCCTCCCAATATCAAATTAATTTAATGGTATTTTTTCAAATGGCCAAGTTTAATTATAAATAAGACCAAAGTAAAGTAGAAAATATAGAAGTTATCCATATGTCAACATAAACTGTTCTTGGGTACATGAACTATAACAACATGGATCAAGGATATCTATATGCATATCCAAAAGCAGCTAATACATGGTGATTGCTAATACCTATTATCATCATTATCAGAGCTGCCATTTAATAGCTAGTTGTTATTGTGGGTCTAAGGCCGAGTTCCATACTTCATACATATTATCACATTTCTTTCTCACAAAAAATTCATTAATTACTGAATTTATATAAAATTATAAATATTAAAAATTAATTTCTATAAAATTAAAACAGGGTGGCAAATAGTACTGAAATATATAAATAGTTGAATTTAGACTTATTATATCTACTCTTAATTCATACACACACAACACACATACACACACAGAAACACAAACATATATGCATTTTGAAGTACTGGGGATTGGACCCAGAGCCTTGGGCACACTAGGCAAGCACGCTACCACTGAGCTATATCATCAGCCCTAGTTTTTAAATAAGATTTTGTTCCCCAGGACCCATACAAGTGGCTTCTGAATAGTTTTCAATGTCATTTGTTGCAAAGGTCTTTCCTTCCAGTTAATCCTTCTTCTCACTCCCTCTCAGAGCACCAACCTCAGGTGGCTCAGAACCTCACGCCTTCTCTCTGCACTCAGCTTTATATTCCCAGCAACTCTCAACCCTCTTCAGATCCTCACCTGTCCAGCAGCAGTTCCAGCACTTCTTTAGTGGAAGCAAAGCCTCTGTAGGTTGACAGGAAGATGCTGATATAGGTAAAATCATTGTCTCCAAAAGCTGTCAGCAAGTTCTCAACAAGTTTCTCCAAGGTGCCAGCTTTTATGGTTCTGATCTTACAGGTCTCATACTGACTGACTGTATGTCCTGGAGGTAGCTGGTCCCCTTCAACCTGTATAATAAATTAATGATTACCATTAGGAGAAATTACTTTTTCAAGTAAAACCAAAAGCATCGAAATAGTTAAAGCTACAGTCTATTGTTTGTCTTTGCTCCTATTTAATTTCCCTGTAAGTCATATAAGGCAATGCTCTCTCCTATGAATGTATGCAGCAGCATGGTGATGACAGTGGTGGAGGACATATGTATGTGTGTTCCCCTCTCCTCTCCAGAAGGTCCAAGTGTTACTTCATAACAGTTACATTTGCTTCTACTTATTCCCATGTCAAGAACTAGGTTGCCGGCATATTTTATCAGAGATGTTTCCTATGATCCCAGGATTGAGTTTTGCAAATATTATCAATCATTCCCTTCATATTGTTCCAAGATGAGTTTTCAAACTCATTTTTAAAGACAGCTCCAAAATGGTGTGCCAGAGTCAACTCATACTGATTTTAGAGAGGTGACTGTTAAAAAATTTTTAGGCTTTGTGTGAATCAACTGACATCATGTTGATAGCTTGAAAAATCAGCCATGGTAGGGGTACATTTTCCATGGAAATCTATGGCGATCAAATCACAAGCTCATATTCTTCAGCCCGTGGAAAGCAGCATACGTTCTGATTCAACAGCATCAGCAATCAGTAGTGCTGGTTGAAATATGGCTGTACCGAGGTACACTGGGTTCATCTCGGGGGAGCACTAAAAAGGGTGAGTGGATGCATGAGCTTTGCCTTTGGAAAATGGAACTGTACAAGATAAAACGTTTACTCACGAGAAGTAGTTATTACTTGAGAATAAAACTGTAAGAATGGTAGATATGACTGTACATTGGTAGACATAAACATAATATATAAAAATTGATTGGTGATAAAAGCTGAAAGCTTAAAGACCAAGAATAAGGGAAGAGAATTAAAGTGAAGAAAAATGTGATTGTGCTTTACATTCTGCCATGTAATGCATGGTGACAAAGTATATAGAGAAACAATTTTCAAGTTTAATGCCTTATCCTTCACAGGCATTAGGAAAACTGTCCTTTCAAGAGAAGTTCTGTAGTGAATCCTTTTCTAAAACAAATAATTATTCTAAGTTATGTGAACAATTGCAAGTTTATCTGAATCATAAATTGAATTGCATTATTGAAGATTTTCCTAAATTTAAATAATCAGGCAAGTAAAAATTAAAGAGGGGCAATAAAAGAGAAATGAATCCCTAATGGTAGTAATTGTGCTTGCCAAGAAGCATGTTTTCTTTTTCTTCACTTAACCTGGAAGATGTTAAACTACTGGAAAGAAACTAACCAACGAAATGCTTTCAGAAAGATCAAAATGATGGTAACTGCTTTTAGAAAGGGGTTGGACTGCTTAATGTCATTATGTCTAACTGCTAACAGAAATTAATATTAAGACCCCAGCTTATGCAGTGAATGGCTCTTTATTTCATTTCACTTTTAAGTTTTCTAAGGAAAGAGATCTGGTTCATACACAATACCAAATGTTTCTTTGGGCCTTGCAGGACTGCTGAGTCAGATCAAGGCCTAACAACCATCCTTTATCACTCTATACTAGTTTTAGAACAATCCTAGTAGAATCCATCCGTTTCCTAGAAGCTCTAATTAACTTAAAGCAGAAACAATAAGTGAAAAGATACATGGTTTCAAAATCTAACTACCCCACATTTTTAACTATTTGGTGCAGTATTGCTTTAATTGTGTGCTATAAAACACTATTTCCAAAATAAAGAAGGGCCTGTGGTCATGTATGGAGACTACAGAGTTCAATAAAGTAAGATATTTCTCTACTACAATATGTCTTAGTCTTTTGATATGTTAACATGTGTTATTAACTCCTAGAGAGAGACGGGGATGTGGCATTTCCAAATGGATTTCTCTTTCTTCTTTGAGTATTGTTGCAGAACTTTGGAATGCATTTATGTTGGAAAATGCTACGATAATGCATTTAAGACCTAGTTCATATTTACTATTTTTCACTAAAAAAAGAAAACAAAAAAATCAAAACACTATAAAACATGTTAATTTTTATCTACAAACATCTATATTTCTTTCATCTCTTTCTTAATGCAATACTAAAATATAGAGATGTTTTGTGTTTTTCACATTGCATTTCAAAAGACCTAGCCAAAACAGGTAAAATATTAAAAAGTAACAGCTTAAAAATATGCTTAAATGTCAAGTGTTAACAGCAAAAGGAATGAGGCTTTTCACTTGTTAGGGACATTCAAGCTCTAATTCTAAATCAAGCTTCCTTACCTTGTGTTAATGTCAGGGTTACCTTACCAAACAATTCTGATATTTGATGATTCTTACTGTGCTTAAAATGAAAACTCCACTTTAAAACTTAATCTTTCTTATTCAAAGTAATGACTCCTTAAAAGAACTAATTTTTCACTGAGTATTGATGTGGCCAAAAATTCAAACAGAGAGAAAACTGCTTATCAAAAGACCTGATGAAGTGGCTCCCTTTTCCTGCCAGAAAGCAGATTTGGCTGGAAGCCAAGGTTCTCCCTTGGGAATGGAATTATGTTTCTCATTAACCCAAACTCTTCTTTTCAGCCCTCCTTTACTCAGAAGAAAGAAATCTCAATCTGCATTCCTGATTCCCCTTAGTTCCTTTAACAATTTTTGTTCCTCAGTGTTTGGATCTGTACATTTGGAAGAATCATGTTTGACCTAAAAGAATGGCTGAAACACTTAATATTTAGATTTTTAAAAATCATTCTCTGAGTGCAGTAAGTGAGCAGAAATGATAATGTCATAAAATAAAATACAGAATTGTTCTGGTGCCTAAAATCATTGTCATAGAAATTAACAATGCATGTAAGGTGTCAGACCATTTCCTAAGCATCATTTTCTACAGATTTGCTAAATCCTCTAATGTCCACTTGCCATCACAGGGGAAAGACCGGGTTTTTCAAGATGAGTTCTAATTTACCAAAATCTTTACAAAATAATAATTTAAAAGTTATCTGTTTAGAACTGGAATTATCTTGAAATGAAATTGTACAGAAGTGAAACACACACACACACACACACACACACATACAAATGCACACATACTGTCTATGCCATAATAGCCAGACTAGAGAAACTAAAATGTTAAAGTGTCACTGTTACACCGAAAGATTCGATAGATCTGTAATCCTTTTAAGAGATTTCAGGACCTGTTTTTGTTTGTAGTATCCTAATAACTTTGAACTGAAGTTTGAAGGAAAAGAGGTGGAACCCTTAGCAGACAAATATTTAATAACTCATTTAGAAAATGAGACAAGGAAGGCTGAGCCTGCCCTGTGGGTTAGCACGCTAACAGGAAACAGCTCAATCTGGATTTAATCACAGACCATCACTTTACTCACAAGATCATGATACCAAGGCCACAAAAATGTTTCATGACTGATTGTTTTTGGTCAATCTTTCTGCCATTAGAACTCAGCTTTTTCAAAAAGAAAATGTCTAATTTCTATGATAAATATCTACAATTCTGCCCAAGTACCCTAGGTGTAGAATTTCCATAATTATCAAGTTTGGCATAAGTATGAATGGAGAAAAGAGTGTGAGAGATGAAACATACCATATTTCAATTATGTTTCCAGTCATGAAGAAATACACTCTTTCACCTTCTAAAACATAAACTATTCACATCTTGGGTGTTTCTGAGTTGTAAAAAATCCTCCAATAAAAATAATATTTCAGTCATCTGATATTTTAATAGGGAATGAGCTAAGTAAACAACCTCATTATAATGGCAACAGTACGGAGTCTTTCTCCAAGCCACGCTCAGTGTCCGGTACATCAGTTCTCAGGCATCTTGGCCTGAGCAGCAAAGTAAATTATGAGTCCTGTTACAGTCAATAACTCCCTAAGAACACCCTTATCCAGAGTTTTATAGACCTTATCAAGGTACACATTGTTTTCCCTACATTCATCCCAAAACACCAGCAGTGAATTTTATACTCTCTGGTCAAATGCTCTACAACCACTATCCAGCAACAACAGGTCAGCATAGGATAGAAGATAGCATGAGCCAACTCACAAATAAGCTCTGCTCATCTCCCCCTCTTAACTGAATGCATACATTAAATTTCCTTACCAGGCAAAGAAAAGATCCATTCTCTCAGTAGAAATCGTGTACATAGTGACAAACAGCAGAGAATTATGACAAAGGAGTACGCCTGAGTACCGAGCTATTTACACAGTGGACATTCAAAGACATAAGGCAAAGTCTACAAAAACTCTAGAGTCTGTGATGTCAAGCCCAATATGAGCATCTACACTGTTTGAACTTCTACTCTGAAAACTAATTCACTTTTTGCTAGGTTAGAATTTCCAGATAAATGATGCAAAGTGAGATTTTAATTTCAGATAAATAATAATTGAATAATATTTTTGGCATAAGTATGTCACATGAAGTATTTGAAACCTACTCATAGTACTAAAAACTATTCATTTACTTGAATTTCAAATACAAGTGTGTGCCATTTATATGTGCCATGAATATATGTCTCATATACAGAACCTGCCAAAAAATGTATACACACTTCAGGAAAAGAAAAATAGTATGATGTTTTTTCAACAGATGGTGTTACCCTCATATGCGGGATTCTAGAGGATATTGTACATCAAAAACCCACTACACTGCCAGCCCTTAGAGAAGAAATTAAAAATGCATGTGCAGCAATCTCAATGACCAAGGTTACTCAAGCAGCAGTTTGCCATACTAATAAGCATCTGGAAGCTAATGCCCACCACTCTGAGCACCTCTTGTAATTATGGTGGTCAAAGGTAACTTGTATTAATCTCATGATGTCTCAATAAATTTAGTGTTAAAATATTTACACAAGAGCTGGGGATTTAGCTCAGTGTCACCATGCCTGCCTGGCAAGTGTAAGGTCCTGAGTTCGATTCCCAGTTCCAAACAAATAAATAAATAAAATTTACACAATTTTTTTTTCTGAAGTGTATATACATGTTTTGGTGAACTCTGAATATCAATATTATTACTCAAGACACGTATACAATTTGTAATGAACAAATCAGGGCAATTCATATATTTGTCCATTAAATATTATCATCTCTATGTGTTGGGAACCTTCAAGCTCTTCTCCTCTGGTTATTTTGAAATGTATACTCCCCGGACAACTGTGTTTTGGTGCCCATTATGTACCTTCTCATTATCTTTCTTCCCCTGTCCTTCCTACCTCTAGTAACCTCTACTGACTTCTGCAAAATGAGTCAGAACATGTGGTACTTGTTTTTCTGCACCTGGCTTATTTCACTTAACATAATGTCCTCCACTTCCATCACGTTGTCACATATGACAGGATTTCATTCTTTTAGGCTGAATAATATTCTGTTGTGAATATAATATCATATTTATTATCGATTCATTCATGAATAGCCATTTTGGTTGCTTCCACATCTTGGCTATTGTGAATAATGCTGCAATAAACAGGGAAGTACAGGTGTCTCTTTGATGCAAAGATTTCATTTCTTTTGGGTATATATCCAGGAATAAGACTGCTCCATTATGTGGTAATTCTGTTTTCATACTATCCTACATTTTTATTTGTCAAGTCTGCCAACCCTATGCTAGTTGACTAAATTTCTCTTTCATTTATTTATCTACTTATTTGGCCACACATTAACTAAACAGAACCATGGACCAGGCACTGTTCAAGGTACTAAAAATAGAAAGGGACTTGGCATGCAATTTTGACATCCAGGTTGTTCAACCTAATAGAGGAAACAGATACAAAGAAACTATTAGAACAAGAGAGGCAGAAAAGTACCTTTTCTTACCCAAATAAGAGTCATAGCTGACACTCCTACAATTAATTACAAGAGAAAAATAAAAAATGTATTTAATCAATGATTTATATGACATGGGAGTCTTCAAAAATGAAGGCAGTGTCTATTTTTATGCTTCAGTTCAATGAAGAAAGGACAGCTGTGTAAAAATGTAATTGGACAAAAAGTGAATGACCTAAGTAATGGACTGAGAAGTAAAGCTCAGTAAGGCCTATCTGTTCATACATTTCCTGGCTTCTCTATGTAGCATCCTTCCTCTTGATTATACAGCAGGACCCCTTCTGGAATTAGAGTTTTATGATCTATCAGAGAGTGTAGGCCAGAGAACTTATTTATGGCCAACACTTGCACAGAAATGCAGGAAAAGTTGAGAAGACTATTTCTAGTTTACATGGTTGGCTTTAACAGAGAGGAGCTGTTTCTATGGCTTGTATTGGGGGATAAAAAGGAACTGAAACATGAAGCGTAGAAAAAGGTCAGAGAGATCTCTTTCTTTCAGTTCAAAGGGCTCACCATGCCAAAGTGCCATACTTTGGGGTATGGTTTTCTGAGCCCCAGTGCAATGCAATGTAGTAAAATGGTGTAGAGAGAGGTAGGACATCACAGAAGCACTCAGAGGGGCATAGCATGGTCAAGGTGTCAGAAAAGCCTTCCTGAGTAGGTGGTGCCCAAACTAGGCTTTAAATTATGAATGGGAGTTAACAATGTTGGCAAGGACACAGCAGGGAGAGAGCCCAGCACAAACAAAGAAGAAGTGTGGGGAGGAAATGTGGTGGCAGGAGTAATATGACAAGGGAATGATGGGTTGGCTAGAGAGCCAGTAGGAGCCTACTTCACCATGGAGGACTTAGGTTGCATACTGAAGAGATGAGACTATCCTTTAGAAAATGGGAAACCAAGCTTAGGTTTACACATGGTCAGAGAAATCAGTAGGAAGGACAGATTCAATAGATACAGTTTTAAAGCTGGGAAACCAGTAGGGGAGATGCTGATAAACCAGATGGGCAAATGTAAGGGTCTCAACCAGTAACATGAACACAGGGACATAGAGGGGCTGGTTAGAGGAACTGGTTATGTAAGAAACAATCAGAAAGAAAATTGTTAAGAGTCAGTGATTTATTGGACATAAAAGTAAAATCTGAAGATAAAGAAAGAATTAGGGATCTTACCTGGCTTCTAGTGTGGGTTGACTGGACACCTAATGGTGTTACCCATATGAAAGAAAATTGAGGAAAGGGAGACAGATTTCCTTGGGCCAGAGGTATTGAATTCTGTTTTAGAAATGTAGAATTTGAGGCATCCTTGGAAACATATCAGTGATATACTCCAATGGGCAGTTAAAATCTAGGTTTCTAAAATAGAAATCTAGGGGCTGGGGATTTAGCTCAGTGGTTCTGGCGCCTGCCTCACAAGTGCAAGGTCCCGAGTTTGATCCTCAGTACCAAAAAAAACCCGAACAACATCAACAGGCCATAAGCTTTACACCTATACTCGCTTGTACATTCTTAGTTCTCTGAATAACTGTTACAAAATAAAGCAGAAATCTAAAGTAGTCACATCATTTAGAATAGTCACTCTTCCAGGAAGAGTAATTAAAACAGAAGGAGGAAGAGGAGGCTGAGGATAGCAGCAGGATTAATACTAAAACTAAGATTTTGAGAGTAGAGAAGGCAAGACTAGAAGAGGCACCTGTATACGTGGCAAAGTCACACATCCCCTGATCTGTGGTGGCATTCCTGGACAGAGAAACCAGAAATCTTCACTGCTACAAATGTGTGACCAAAATATATGCTGAATGTTTAAAAAATCATTACACTAAAAGACACATAGTCATGCCTCCCACTCACAACACCTCCCCTTGCTTTGAACACATATCCCGTCATTCTTGCCACCTTATGAAATAGCTCTGGAATCCTCTTTCGTGGTTGTCTTTATGAGGTTCTGACAAAAAAACATAGTGAATGCTGCTGATAAGAATCCAATGGAAAGGAAGCCTTGTAAAAACATTATAGTGTGTTCTCATCTACCACATTCACTGGATCTGGCATTAGGGAACTTCTGGCTCATCGTCAAAGTCAAAATTACCATGAAAGATAAAATGTTTTGAATCAACTCAGGACACTGAATGAATGAAAAAGGACATGCAGAACTGCTTCAGAGAGTGGCAAGAGTGATGGGATAAGTGTGCTCAAACTAAGGGGCAGTATTTTGAGGAGGATTAATGGCAATGTGTCTTTTACTGCAAAAATTGTTTTTAAATTCAAACATTCACTGTATTTTAACATCGTATCACATAAATGCCAATATATGCAGCTTCCATTTAAGTTTGCAAACATACCAAGGCCTAGCCACCAGTATCCTGGGCTGAACTTGCAAGAGCTAAGTATGAGTACTCCTTCTCAACTCTTCACTCAATCGTGTCATGTTGGTGGTGTGGATTCAACTGCAGTGGGGATATTTACATCATGGAAATTAGCAAATGCTACAGAAGAAGGAAAATCATGGCTCTGAACTATGAAAAGCAGAAATTTGAAGAAAGACGGGCTGAGCATGTTCATGACGAATGTGCTCTTAAAAAAAACCAAAAAAACCCCAAGATCCTCAAGGGTTAACCCTACTTGAAGCCACTTATTAGAAAGAACCCACATGACCAAGTGTCTGTGATGTGTGTCCTTCATCCTCAGGAATATGCTAAGGGAGTTTTAATAACAAACAATAGCCAGTGTTTTATCACACTGAAATCCCATCCCCCTCACCATCCTGCCTCAGCAGGGTTTCCTAGATCACCCTACATTCCAGGAACCCTCCTGGAGGAAACAGGAAATTGTCTGTTCCACCTCCTGAAAAACAGAGTTACTCCTGGTGACTTGGTTCAACATTAATCCATGACAGGCTCTTATCTTCTCTAACATAAATCCCTATTTCTGATAGTCTAGTCACCCTTTAAGGATTCCAAAGTTTTCCAAGAGGTAAATTCAAAAATTAAGTGGACTTTAGTAAGTTTGAAAAACATTATTTTTCAAATAGAATAAATTCACATTTATGAAACTGAATACTTAATGATGAAGGAGGTATGAAGGTGCTATGAATTAAACTGGGTTTAATTTCTTTTTTTCTTTCTTTTTTTTTTTTGAGAGTCTCTTTATATTGTCTAGGCTGGCCTCAAACTTGTACACTCAAGTGCTCCTCCTGCCTCAACTTCCCAAGCAGCTGGAACTACAAGCACCAGCCACCCTGTGCAGCTTCTACTTCCGTTTCTGAGGCCAATGTGGTATGGGACCTAGAGCAAATACTTAAAGTTTCAATGTCCTGGTCATTTATCTTACAAAGGAAAAAAACCCACATGCTATTTTGAGAAGTTCAAGGTTTTAGGGTGGCAGGGAGGGATGGAGTTTGAACTAAAATAGTCACTATTGCATTTGCCAAATAACATCACCAACTGTCACATATAGTTTAGTATCCAGAGTGCACGTCCAACATTCACAGCTCTCTCCTTTTTCTCTCATTCAGAGCCTCCAGTGTGAAACTCTGCAGATGCTGATGTCACAGCTTAACAGGTGCCGTGGCTTTCTGGAATCCATTCTGGTTTTGTGCAGTGCAGCCAGTCTCTGGCTCTACAGGTCGGGGCGGGGGAGGCGGTCAGGTAGCGAGCTTCTGTGTGACCTAATATTCTCTGTGAATGAAGCTGGCTATGAATGGAAAACCTTCCACACAGCCCAGAGCTTTCTCCGTGAGCCATAAATCCCACAGGCAACTCCATGGGTCTTTATCTCCTTGTGAGATTTATAAGGGCTCCTTCCCCAATTCTAGGCTAGAGAAGGTAGGGGTGGCAACTGCCTGACGTTTTCAAATTTAAAGTCCTGAGTTTGATTCTTATTCTGTACACTACATTAAGGATTCGATATCCTCCCCATTTTCCTATGGGATTAGTTTTAAGCTAAGTAAATATTTCCCACCATTATTTTCACCTGTTATCACAATGATCAAGCATAAAAATCAAAGCCTTGTTATCAAGATGCCAATAGAATCTTTACTCCCTGGATTTTAGAATTCAAGAAATGACACTGTCTAACTTGTTCTTTGTCCTATCCAAAATGAAATCTTTAAAGCCTGTGTGGACTTAAAAATCCAAATGTAAAATACAGTTTTATGGTTTGTACAAAGCTCCGGGGCATAGGGTTTCTGACAAGTACTCCGTTTCTTGATACTGTGTTGGCACAAATAGTATTCCTAGATCACAGGCTTGCTAGAATTGGCCACTGATAGAGCAAAGATGTTTCTGTTAAGCAAATTATCAGGTAACCGAATGTAAGGGCAGGTGTGAAGAACAACTCAGCCCTCTTGAGTACTTCTCTCTTTAAGATACACTGAAGGAAAATGGCTTTTTATTCTTAATAGGTTTTCCTCTTCATAATCTATACATTAATTCTAAAAAAAAATCATATACATGCCCTAAGTGAAGATAAAAAAGAAAGCTAAGAAATATTTTTGAGCACTGATTATAGATCAGATGCTCAAACTATATAACCACCCTCTGGTATAGGAATTATTACCACTTCATCTGATGAAACTGAGGTTTGGAGAAGTGAACTGGTCTCACCCAGAGTTACCCAATTAGCATAAACATCAAAGCCAGGATGTAAAACCAGCCCTGTTTTCCTAGCATGATACACTGCTTAATGACAAAAAGCAATACAGTGTTGCATATTTAATCTCTGTATCAGAATACCCAGACTGTCAGAACTCAGCAGCCCAGAATCTACACAGTATTGTTATTGTTACTATTGTTATAAGAGACATTAAATGAGATGATAGATACAAAGGCATATCGCAAAGTTACAAGTTTTTCAGCACTCCACAAATAAAAGAAAATACTGCATTTCATGCTAAAATCCTTTGCTTTCATTTTGTTTTCTCTATTCTAACTACTTTCACCAAAAAGTAGGTCTCCTACATAAAATATTCTCTTGTATTATCCTTCTTACCTCTCAACACTGACTGAAATCTTTAACACTACTGTTTTAGTGCTAAAGACCACCTTTGGAGGAAAACAAAAATCTCTCATGATTACAGTTTCTTAAATGAGTAAACTGAGTCTAAGGAAGAAAAATGACTTCACTCAAGGGTTCAAAAGAACCCTGAGAACAATGTCAGTACCACACAAGGAGCAACTGGACCATGCAGAACAGGAATCCATGAAATGCACTCATTTTCTGTTCCGGTTTCTAGACTATTCATTAATTTTCCTACCAGCTAGGTTTCTTACCACTGTGTGTGTGTGTGGGAGGGTCAGTTTCCTTCTATTTTTAAGAAAGGAAAAGGAACACAGAATGACAGTATGATTGATAATGGTATCTAGACAGGCAAAAAGACAGGTTTCTCAATTCTGACACTTAAAAAAATAAAGAAAAATGAAGGTAGAGTACAGAAGGGACTAATAGCTGACCAAAACACAAATCCAATTTCTCCAGAAATTGAAAAAACAATCGTCTAAGACTAGATCTTAATGCCCGTATGTGTGTGTGTGCGCATGTGTGAAAGACAGACATGTCAGCTGTACAGAAAGTATTTATCACACTAATAATATGCTCATCATTCCCATGGCTCATGACCCACTCCTCATGTCAGTCAGTAAAAACAGTATTAAAAGAGCTTCCACTGTACAAAGAACCCAAGTAAGAAACTCATAAAAGAAATGAAGAACTTCTACTGTTTAAAAATCTAGTCATATAGATTATAGCATGAAAGTGAATTTTTCTCATTTAATGACATGGAAGGAGAGGGATAGATAGAGCTTAATATTAGGGTATAGGACACAGACATTAAATAAATGCCAAGTAAGTAAAGAAGAGCCCTAAAGAGAGAATTTTAAAAGAGACAAAGAAAGACTTTTTGCAAGGCTGGGTCTCAATGATGAAGATGGCAGACAGGAAAGAAAAAAGGAGTCTAGCAAGGAGCTAGACTGTTTCTAGTGCACATTCAGTTAATCATCTAGTGCTTTCCACTGCTTTCTGTGTATCTCAGCAATAGGCTTGCACAACTCTTTTTAATTTGGTTGTTTTTGTTTGCTCCTAAAATCCACTTGAGTAGATTCATTCATTCAACAATTTGGTAAGTCTCTACTATGTGACTACTGGAAGCCAAAGATAGACACAACAAAGACCCAGACAGACAAAATGCCTAGACACCCCACAAATAAAAGCACCTTCTCTACAACTAAATAAGAAAGCAGATTCATGAACCCACCCTTGACTGACTTATCCTTATGTGTCCTATTCCTTGCAAAAAGAATATTCAAGCTATATGAGTCTGAGTTTGTGCTACTGCATTAGAAATAACACAGATATGGCTGATTCCATCAATGTACGCACAGAGAGAAAAGCTATGAATATAGAAAGAGCAACTCTTTCTAACCAACCCTATATAAGTAGTAGCTACAGACATGGTTCCCTGTGATGTCTCCCGCAGTGCTGTGGTAGTTCACCAGTGGATTCTGCCGTTCATTCACACAGGTCAGAGCAGTTTTACTTTCAATCAAAGGCATTATGTAACTTCAGAAAGACAATTAATCATATAGTATGTTCAGAAAAAGGTTCTAAGTTTTATAGTAGTGTGAATTTCTGAATATATTAACATTTTTTTGTGAAAAACTGTCAGTAAGAATGCATATTTGGGGATTTGTCTCATCCCTTGAATACAACGTTTTTCAACAAAATCACCAGGGATGCTGGGAAAAATACCTACTCCTGAGGCCCAATCTTAGAAATTCTGACTAGTAGACTAAAAATAAAACCCAAGGGTCTGCATTTTAATCAGCAACCTCTAAGTGAATCTAAATGCAAAGATCTATTGATCAACCTTCAAGAAATACTGTGCTTGATAATGTGAAAACACAGATGAACATGGCTCATTGATGGAATAAAGACATGGATTAACTATTATAAGCTCGGACAACATCATCCGGCCTCCCATAGTATTGGTTTCCTCACATAAAAGCTAAGAATAATACCAATTTTACCTTCCTTAACTCACCTTGATGTTATGATTTTTTAAAATGTGGAATGTAGTTTAGAGTGCTTGAGTTTAAAGAGGAATATAATAAATAAAAGTATTATTAATACTCACGGCAGTGACCTGAGATGCTTTCAAGCAGACTATGTAAACTTTCCTAAGTGTTTATATTAGGAAACCCAAAGGAAAGGAAGGTGTGAGGGGCAGACTACAAACTTTGCTTCTCCCTCATTACTTCCACTTGGCTATCGATTCTGTGAAAAAGTTTCAGCACTATTTTCTCTGGTAACTACAGAATTGGCACTATGAATTCCCTCTTCAAATTCTCTGCCACTTTTACTCATTAACTTCATTTTCTCAAGGATAACAGCAACAATTAATAATCCTAAAAAAATAATAATAATCCTAAGCACTCTCCATGTGTCCATAATAACCTTATAAACCAGATAAATCTACTATCAGACTTAACCATAATACTATCTCGTTTCAAAGCTCTCCTGAAAATCTCTAGGCTCATCTCTACTTCTCATCCTTCATTCACTGTGTCTCTTTTCCATTCTCATTGCCTTTGCCTTAATTCAGATCTATGTCTTAACTGGGAATGTACAATAAGCACCTCACTAGTCTCACTTGCCTCTAGTTCTATCACTTCAACCAGTGATCTGTAGACAAAATGGTCTTTTAAAAATATAACTACTGCTTCAGAATACAATCCAAGTTTCCACAAAAGTTAAACATGCGGATTCTACAAGTTAATGACTTCCTTTAGGTACATTCTCAAAAAAATGAGTATAAATGCCCCCCAAAGACATGGACGGATAAACTGAAGTTTAATTCATAATAGCCCCTCTTTCCACATTATGCTGTAGACGTACAGCTATCTTCCCTTGGACTGTGAAATCTTTAAAGGAGAGAACTAGACACATTTAGAATCCTCCCTTATCTGTGGGAGATACATTCCAAGATCCCCAGTGGGTGCCTGAAACTGCAGATAGCACTGAACTTTACACCTTTTCCATCTTGACTAAGCACATATCATGTACAGTGGTTGTAACTTTTACAGTTTGAGGTGTAACAGCAAAACTAACACAATTTTTTTCTTCTTTGCAATTTCATGCAAATAGAAGATTTGTTATTACTATAAACCTTAACAATCTTAGCATACAGTTCTTTTTTCTTTCCTTATTGAAAACGTTCACCTTTGCATTTAGAGAAAACATTTTACAGCTTCTCTGTGGCCTATTAAAATGGCCAGGATCAACACTCTTGCACTTTGGGGCCACTAGTAAGTAAAATAAGGGTTATCTGAATATGAGCACTACAATACCATAGCAGTCAGTCTGATAACCGAAGTGGCTACTAAGTGACTGACAGACACTGTCATAGCTTGGATCAGGAATGTCCTCCAAAGCCCGACACGTTAAAGGCTTGGTCCCCAGCACATGCTGTTACTGGGAAGCAGTAGACCCTTTAAGAGAAGAGACCCAGTGGAAGGAAGTTAGGTCATTGTTTCCTGGCCACCACAAGCTGGGCAGCTTTGCTCCATCACATGTTACCCACCATGATATACTGTCTTGCCACAAGGCCAAAACCAACAGGCCAATTGACAGTGAACTAAGACTTCCAAAACTTTGAGCCAAAATGAATCTTTCCTCCTTATAAGGTGATCTTCTCAGGTATTTTATCACAGTAATGGAAAGCTGACAAATGCAGCCGGGTAGCATATACAGAATAAACACACTGGACAAAGGAATAATTCATGTACCAAGAAAAAAGGAATAGGATGGCTAGGATTTTATTGTGCACCTCAGAATGGCACACAATTTATGAATTGTTTATTTCCGGAATTTTCCATTTAATTTTCAGATCGTATTGGGTATGAGTAACTGAAACCACAGAAAACAAAACTGATGGTAAGGGAGGCCAACTGTATGTCCTATTATTTCTGTTTCTCTGTGGAATTCAGACAAACACTTAACCAATAATAATAGTTTGGCATATTTAAAAATCAGTCTAAATCACATCACTAACAGCACTTCATAAATATTAATTGAATAAAAAAGTGTTTAAGATAAAAATGAGTTTTCTCACGCCGAATCAGCCTGCTGCAAACAGGCAGGTCTGCCCATGCCCTACCCAGGTCCCCAGTCCCACGGAACATGCCCAATCAGCCCACGGCACACAGGAAGGTCTGTGCACGCCCTACCGAGGTCTTGAGTCGCACGGAAGACACCGAATCACCCCGATGCAGACAAGCAGCCACCTGGTTCCACACTACAAAGACACAGAGGTCACCAGACCACTAGACCAAGGTACTGAGTCCCACTGTTCCTGGCCCAGAGGTAGGGGCTTCTGAGCCATCGTCCCACTGCTCCTGGTCCAGAGGAAGGGGCTTCCCAGTCACCATCCCTCCCGCTGCTCCCAGCCCAGAGGAAAGGGCTTTTGGGCCACCTTCTGTCCCGCTGCTCCTGGCCCAGAGGAAGGGGCTTCCAGGCCACCATCCCTCCCACCACTCCTGGCCAGAGGGAGGGGCTCCTGAGCTGCCATCCCACTGCTCCTGGTCCAGAGAAAGGGGATTCCAGGCCACCATCCCTCCTGCTGCTCCCAGCCCACAGGAAAGGGCTTTTGGGTCACCATCCCTACCGCTGCGCCCGGCCCCTGTCCCACCTCACCCAGCTCAGAGGAGGTAATCCGTGCAGGCACTAACAGCCACCCGCCCCAGTCAAAATGAGAAAACACGTAAATAAGTCTCAAAACCAGACTTCCAGATCACCTACAGCAACCCCAAAGGGAAATGAAATGGAACACTCTGATACTTAACCACCTGGACCCACTGAACTGGCAACAAAAGGGGATCTGGAAAAAATGAAATCAGAAATAATTTCTCAGATAACAGGAGAAATTGTGCCCCTAGTGCAAGATATGATTAATAAATCTAGAGAGGAGCTGAGGAACATGATGGAATCCCAACATAAGAAACAAATGGAATCCATAAAAAAGATGCAAATAGATTTCCAGGACATGAAAAACTCCATTGAAAGTCTACACAGCAGAATGAGCCAATGTGAGGACAAAATTTCAGATATAGAAGATAAGATTGCAATTAGTGACCAGGAAAAGAAAAAGTGCTTCAAAATTATAAGGGAACATGAGAAATCAATCCAGCAGCTGCTAGATGATGCAAAGAAGAATAACATAAGACTGACTGGGCTCAGTGAAGAAACAGGAGAGAGTGCAGATGACATAAAAATATCTCTTCACAGAAATAATGGCAGAAAACTTCCCAAGCAGGGGAAAACAGCTTGATATACAGATAAGTGAGGCATATAGGACTCCAAATAGCCTTGATCAAAAAAAATCTACGCACAGGCATATAATTGTTAAGATTTCAGAAACACAACAGAAGAACAAAGTTCTCCAAGCAGTCAGAGAAAAGAAACAAATCACATACAAAGGAAAGCCCATCAGAATCACAGCAGACTTCTCTACACAAACCATCAAGACAAGAAGAGCTTGGAGTGACATATTCCAAGCCCTAAAAGAAAACAGCCTCCAACCAAGATTGATGTACCCTGCAAAACTATCTTTCAAAATGGATGGAGAAGTAAGACACTTTCATGACAAAGAGCACTTTAGGAACTTCATGAATGCCAAACCAGCACTCCAAAGAATTTTACACAATATCCTAGGAACAGACAATGAGGATCACAACCCCAGGAAGCAAAGCAGAATGAACCCATCTGGCATGACAAGAAATTGAATGGAAATGGGGAGAACCCAACAAAAAGAAAAAGTCATGGCAATGACAAGTCAATACATTTCAGTTATAACCATCAACATTAATGGTCTCAATTCACCAATCAAAAGAAATAGACTGGCAGAATGGGTCAAGAAGCAAAATCCAACAATATGCTGCGTACAAGAAACACACTTAATTCAAAAGGAAACTCATAGACTGAAAGTTAAAGGGTGGAAAACAATACTCCATGTGATAGGAACCCGAAAAAAAGCAGGAGTAGCTATCCTCTTGGCAGATCAAGTAGATTTCAAACCAACACTGATTAAGAGAGATGAAGAAGCACACTACATCCTTGTAAAGGGAAGAATCCAAGAGGAAGAGATGACAATCATAAATATCTACGCACCACACACTAGTGCACACAACTATATAAAACAAATACTAATGGACATGAAAAGTCACATTTGTACTAATACAATCATAGTGGGGGACCTCAACACCCCACTGTCACAAATAGATTGAGCAACTAGACTAAAAATAAGTAATGAAATAATAGAACTCAATCAAACTCTTGAACAAATGAACTTAACAGATGTTTACAGAGTCTTCCACCCCACAAAATCAGAAGACACATTCTTCTCAGCTGCACATGGGTCATTCTCAAAAATAGACCACATACTCACACATAGAACATGTTTAAGTAAGTGCAAAGGAATTGAAGTTATCCCCTGTATATTAACAGACCATAGTGCAATGAAATTGGAGATCCATAGCAAAAGAAACTCAAAAAATTTCATAAACACGTGGAAATTGAACAACACACTTCTGAATAACCAATGGGTCACAGAGGAAATTAAAGAAGAAATCAGTTCCTTCAATTAAATGACCATGACAATACAACATATCGGAATCTATGGGACACAATGAAAGCAGTCTTACAAGGGAAATTCAGAGCAGTGAATAGACATATTAGGAAAACAGAACGAGCCCAATTAAATAACCTGATGCTACACCTCAAGCTTCCAGACAAAGAAGAGCAGGACCACCCCAAAGCTCATACAAGGGAGGAAATTATAAAGGTCAGAGGAGAAATCAATGCAATGGAGACTAAGAGAACGATACAAAAAATCAATGAAGCCAAGAGTTGGTTCTTCGAAAGAATCAACAAAATTGACAAACCCTTAGCCAACCTTGTCAGAAAAAGGAAAGAAAAGGCCCAAGTCCATGCAATTAGGAATGAAAAGGGTGAAATTACAAAGGACCCAGCAGAAATCCAGAGGATCATCAATACCTACTTCCAGAACCTATACACCAGTAAGATGGACAACACAGAAGAAATGGACAGATTCCTAGATACACATGAATTACCAAAGTTGAACGAAGAAGACCTAAAAATTCTGAACAACCCAATATCAACCAATGAAATTGAAAATGTAATTAAAAACTTATCAACTAAGAAAAGCCCAGAACCTGATGGCTTCACTGCTGAATACTGCAAGACATTTAGAGAGGAACTGCTGCCACGACTGTTTAAACTCTTCAATGAAATGGAAAGGGAAGCAATACTCCCAAATTCATTCCTGGAAGCAAGCATCACCTTGATCCCCAAAGCAGAGAAAGACCCAACTGAAAAGGAGAACTAGAGGCCAATCTCACTAATGAACATAGATGCAAAAATCCTTAATAAGATACTGGAAAACAGAATGCAAAAGATCATCAAGAAGATCATACACCCTGATCAAGTGGGATTCATCCCAGGGATGCAGGGATGGTTCAATATATGCAAATCAATCAATGTAATACACTATATCAATAGAGCCAAGGACAAAAACCATATGATTATCTCCATAGACACAGAAAAAGCATTTGACAAAATATAACATGCATTTATGATTAAAAACCCTACAAAAAATTGGAATAGATGGTCTCTACCTCAAACTGATAGAACCCATCTATGAAAAACCAACAGCCAATATCATACTCAATGGTCAAAAACTGAAATCCTTCACACTAAAATCAGGAACAAGACAAGGATGTCCACTGTCACCACTCTTGTTCAATATAGTTCTGGAAACATTAGCCACGGCAATTAGACAAGAGAAAGAAATAAAAGGAATAAAGATAGGAAATGAAGAAGTCAAATTGTCATTATTTGCAGCTGACATGATACTCTATATAGAAGACCCCAAGAACTCCACCAAAAGTCTTCTAGACTTAATAACCAAATTCAGTCAAGTAGCTGGTTACAAGGTCAACACACAAAAATCAATAGCTTTCCTCTACACCAATGACAGACTCACTGAGAGAGAAATGAGGCAAATAATTCCTTTCACAATAGCATGCAAAACACTGAAATACCTAGGAATCATCCTAATGAAAGAAATCAAAGACCTCTTCTCTGAAAACTTTGGCACTCTGAAAAGAGAGATTGAAGATGATATCAGAAAATGGACAGACATCCCCTGCTCCTGGGTAGGAAGGATTAATATAGTGAAAATGGCCATACTTCCAAAACTGCTATATAGATTTAATGCAATTCCAATGGAGATCCCAGCAGCATACTTCATGGACCTTGAGAAAACAATCCAAAAATTCATTTGGAACAAGAAGAGACCCAGAATAGCAAACGCAATTCTAGGTAACAGAGACATGGCAGGGGGTATCACAATCCCCAACCTGCAACTATACTACAAAGCTACTGTGATAGAAACAGCATGGTACTGGCAAAGAAACCGACCTGAGGACCAGTGGAACAGATTAGAAGATGCAGAAACAACGCCAGACACACTCAGCCATCTCATCTTCGATAAAGGAGCCAAACACCCTCACTGGAGGAAAGATAGCCTCTTTAATAAATGGTGCTGGAAAAATTGGGCTTCAACTTGCCAAAGATTAAAACTAGACCTATATCTCTCACCATGCACTAAACTAAAATTAAAATGGATTAAAGATCTAAATATTAAAATAGAAACTCTGAACCAGTTGGAACAGAGGTTAGGTAGAACTCTTGAAGACATCAGTGTAGGAAAAGATTTTATGAACAAAACCTCAGTTGCCCGTGAACTAGCACAAACAATCAACAAATGGGATCTCTTCTTATTCAAAGGCTTCTGCACAGCAAGAGATACCACTAGCAGTGTGAAGAGACAACCCACAATGTGGGAAAAAATCTTCACCTGCTCTTCCTCAGACAAAGGTCTACTAGCTTGAATCTATAAAGAACTTAAAAAGATCAGACCTCCCAAATTTAAAGACCCAATCCAAAAATGGGCATCTGAAATGAACAGACATTTCTCAGACAAAGAAGTACAAATAGCAAATAAATACATGAAAAAATGTTCAACATCACTGGTCATTCGAGAGATGCAAATGAAAACAATGCTGAGATTCCACTTCACTGGAGAAAGAATGGTTGCTATCATGAAATCAACCAATAACAAATGCTGGCGGGGCTGTGGGGAAAGAGGAACCCTGCTCCACTGCTGGTGGGAGTGAAGACTGGTGCAAGCACTGTGGAAATCAGTATGGAGATACCTCAAAGATCTAGGATTGGAAGTCCCATTTGACCCCGCTATTCCACTGCTGGGGATCTTCCCCAAAGAATTAAAAGAATCATACCACAGTGATATATGTGCACTCATGTTCATAGCAGCACAGTTTGTAATAGCTAAAACTTGGAAACTGCCCAAATGCCCATCAACTGGAGACTGGATAAAGAAAATGTGTTTTTTTTATAAAATGGAGTACTACTCAGCCATAAAAAATGAGAAATTAGAGACATTTATAGCTAAGTGGATGCACATTGAGGGAATACTCTTAAGTGAAATAAATAGGACACACATGTGTAAATATCGAATAGTTTCTCTGGTATGAGAAACTGAAAGTGTAAATAAGGACTAAATGTATAATAGGTAATGTGAAATAGGAAGAAAAGGGGCAAAGGGGATGGAAGTGGGAGGGCTAGGGGAAAGGATAGAAGGGAATGGGATTAATATGAGAAAATGGAAAAACAGGAACAAAATCTTTGTAAATAGGGAGGACTGGAGGGGTTGAAGGGAGGGCTGGGCAAGGGTGAAAAATAAGAACCAAGAGAGACTATGTAAAGGTGCAAATTTCCAATGATGAATGTCATTATATTTTATACCTAAAATGTACCATTGATTAGAATGAATAATCGATAATGCAAATAGGAAGAAAAGGTCCAAAGGGGTAGGGGTAGTGGGAGGGGCAGGGGAAAGGAAAGAAGGGAAAGGAAAAATGCTGAGAAATGGAAAAAATGGAAATAAAGTCTTTGTAAATAGGGAAGGGTGGAGGGCATGAAGGGAGGGCTAGGAAAGGGGAAAAAAATAAGAACCAAGATGCATTATGTAAAGGTACAATTCCCAATGAGAAATGTAATTGTGTTGTATACCTACAATGTACCAATAAAAGAATTTAATACAAAAAAAAATGAGTTTTCTGTCAAATGAATGTAAGTAGTGATATTATGTTCTCTAAGCTTTACTCAATCCTAAATTCAGTCACATAAAGTCTGGACATATAAGCAAGGAAAGTCTGTACACATACAATAGAAGGATGTAATCCTTGCTCATCACCTCTTACTTGGGCTGTTAAAATAAACACTCTTTTCAATTATTCTTATAGTGACTTTTTAAAGTCACAAGTCAGATCACGTCACTCCACTGCTTCAAACCGCCCACTGGCTTTCAATAACCCTTGGAAATGTAACTCAGTCTTCTGTTGGAGCTCCAAGGCCCCTTCTGCCTGTCTCCTTGACTCCACTGCCAAAGCTCTCTCCTGCCCCTCTACACCCCAGCCACTCTGGCGTCTTTCATTTACTGAACAGCAAACTCAGTTGCACCTAAGAATCTATTTGTTCCTCTCTCTGCCTGATCATCCTCTCATATCTGGTCCCTCGCTGGCTTCTTCTGAGCAGGCAGTGCCGCTGTATGTTCTCAGATAAACCCCCGAGCATCTGTCTGGGCTCACACTACCCATCTTCCCCTGCTACTCCAGAATTCTTTAGAGCACCTACCTGTTCATTCATTTTTCCTCTGTAGACTCCAGAGGAGTAGTGCCCTTACCTATCTTGTTCATATCTCTATCCCTGGTGCACAAAATAACTCTATCACAGTGGTCCTTAATAAATGCTTGTGGTAGTGAACGAAAAACCAGTTAGTATAAATAAATTGTATTATTTAAAAATCTGAATTAAACAATAGTAACTGCCATAGATTCTCAGAAAAATATAAAAATCTGCCCTTTTGCACTAAAAATCTCAAGTAAACAAAGTGGACTGATACAATCTTTTCTAGCAATAGAGACCTGAAATAAATTTATTAAAATAATTACTCAGCTTTTTATGAAGACTAATTAATTCTACACTTGGTTGTAATGATTTTAAAAATTATTGAAGTCATGAGATTTTTCTTCAGAATTCTTTTCTCATCAAGATTGAGATGCTGAATTAAACTACACATAATGAGCTCTCACTCTCTAAGGCTGACATTGCTCTTTTTGTTCTATAGCTGTAAATGTCACTGAGCCAACTACTTGACTTGAAAACAGAGAGTGGGGATATGCACTTGTTTGACTTTTTACAACTCCAAGTGGGAGTATCTGAGAAATGAATACACAGTCTACTCAACCAGCTATGTGACATAAGTATAAATAAATACATTGCAATAAATTTACTTGTGAGGTGTTGGACTAGTAGGCAACTTCCAAAACTTTGTGCGTGTAAGATGTCACCCAAAATAAGTCAAGATTTCATCCGAAACCTTTTTAACTTTCCCTTTTCCCTATACCAGGTTCTAAGCCTTGAACACAAAATTGTGTGAGGCCTCTGAATTTAATGAGTTTTCATTAGTGAAACAAACCAGTGCTGTAACGTCCATTCTACAAATGCTCTGTCAGGGTCATTTCCACCGCACTGCAAGGCCCAGTCACTCACTACATCAGTCATTAAACTCTTGTCAGTGAAGGCCTAGAGCATCCCACTGTCATTCATTTATTGGTTTAGAAATACTCGTTGACCATTATAGGACACTGTGGACACAAATAAACAGCACACACATGCTCCCAGCTATGGTTTCCATGCGGTTTACCCTCAAGACTCAGGTGTTGGGAGCTTGGTCCTCAGTGTGGAAATGTTAAGAGATGGTAACATCTTTAAGAAGTGGGGCTTAGTGGGAGATCCGTAGAGCATTGGAGGCAGGTCCTCAGAAAGGTTAGGGTGCTTCTGTGGAACCCTAGTGGTCCGTGTGAGATCCAGCTGCTACCCAAAGAGCAAGCTTGGCCCCTCTCCTCTTCAGGCTCTGACTCTGACTTTCCATGTTCTCTTCTTCTTGTACACATTCCTGTCGTTGTGATGCTATCTGCCATGAGGTCCTCACCAAAGCAGTTGTGATGCCAGTCCCATGCCCTTAAGCTTCCAGAATTGTAAGCTCAGTAAACTTCTTTTCTTTATAAAGGATCCAGCCTCGGGTATTTCACTCCACAGAACTAATACATGTCCTATCTAGAAATTTGACTAACACAGGCCCCTACCCACGTAAAGCCAACATTCAAGCACAGAAGACAAATAGTAGACAGATAATTTAGCAACTAATGGTTCAATGGCAGTGAAGAAAACTGCTCTCCAAAAAGAGGTACTTAACAAAAATACACAAAATGAAAAATAGATTGAGAAGATCAGATTTTGCCTTAGAGGTCAGAGAAAGTTTCACAGAGGAAACAGAGATCAGAATAATGAGTAGGTGTTCACCAGGTAAATGATGTCAGAGAGAGAAAATTTCAAATAAGGCTACAGCATGACATGCCCTGAAGTAACTCAAAGTCCTACAAGGGCAGAGAGAAGCTGAAGTGGCCAAAGGAGAGTGAACCAGGGGAGAGTGATGGAACATAAGCTTAGCAGGAAGATTTTGATATTTAACTTGATATCAGTGGGAAGCTAGTAAGAAGCTTCAATCGGGTGAGGATATCATGAGCAAATGTAAATGTAAATTTAAATACATCATGATCAAAAAGATCTACATGAAGAATGAAAGATAAGGGGAAAAAACAAAGCAGAAGACTACTAGAAAAGGCAAAAGATGTCATATCTCAAAATATGGTCCATAATCCACCTATGGCAGAAGCAGCAGGGGTACTTGTTAAATGCATATTGATGGGCCCCACCTCCAACCTAGTAAATCTAAATCCCTGTGACTGGAGAATGTGCATTTAGCCCTAGGCTATTATTATAACAAGATTAATAAGAACCACAATAACAACACTACAGGAATTCCAGTGATGATAAAAAGAACTGCTCTTTCTAGGACATAACACCCATATTCCAAAATTGTGGTGTCACTACTTTGTTCTGCAACTCCCTTTCCTCCTTACTCCTAACAAGTGATCAGTTTTACTCCTCTTCCACAGTCATCGCCTGACGTGACTTTTACTCAAGAGTAGAAGCATACACTTGCTTTGACCTGTTCCTGACTGGAGCAGATCAGAGGAAATAAATACACAAGTCAATCATTGTTGCTATACAAATTCATACCTAACTAGAAATTTTCTGATTGGGAATAATGTTATGTTTTATTTGTGTGTCCTTTTCTAATATTCAGTCTTTTATACACACAATCTTATTTGATCTCACAACTCCAGCTTACAGATGATGACACTGTGGTTCAAAAGGGCTAAGTAATTTATCCAGGCGTGTTGCTAGTAATTGATAGAGGTGGGAGTCAAGCCCAGATGCCTCAGACTCAAAGCCATGTTGAAGGAAGAGTGTCAAGGCGGTGAGTAGGTCAGACCCACCATCTGCTCAAGGAAGATCCCCGGCACCTTACTTGCTGCACTTCTCTTACCCTTACCCTTACTCCACACAATGCAAATAATGTAAGATGCTGTGAATGAGTCACAAACTCGGGTCCTACACTTAAGCACAGTTCAAAATTCCTCCATCAGGTAGTGAAAGGGAAAAGATACCATCTGTGTTAGCCAGTTTTTTATTACTACAACAAAATACCTAAGGTAGGCTAACTTTATTATTAAAAAAAAAAAGGTTTACTTAGCTCAGATCTAGAGATTCAAGGACATCACACCAGCATCAGCTCAGCTCTGATTAGGACCTCAGCAAAATGGCGTCACAATGGCACAAATGTGAAGAGCTCACATTTCCAAACAGGAAGCAAGACTGACTCAGGAGTCAACTAACTCACAAAACTTCAGTGGTCCTGTGAGAGCTTCCTTAATCCCTCCCCAAGATCAGCTTCTCCAATGGGGACCTCTGACAAGGCTCCAATGTCTTTTAAGTGCCATACTGTCTCCCAATGCCATCACCCTGGGAGCAAGCTTCCAACACACGAACCTCTGTTCCAGAGTACCTTTGTAGGCAAATTAAGGCATAGCTGTCCCACACTAATGACAACACTGGGAAGGTAAATATTTAGATTTCATATTAATATGACAGAGGTCATACAACTATGGGAAATTATAACTGTCTAAACAAACAAAACATAAGCCTGTCTTATGAAAGAGGTGTAATGGTCATGTAGCCAGCAGTAATTGTATGTTTAGATTTTCAAACAGGCATTCTCTTTTCCCATTTAAAAAAAAATAGTGGCAACATTGCCTTTTCCAGGAATGTGATTTAACTTAATAACTAAGCTAATAATCATGAGCTGCTTATTTGGTGCAAACAAAGAAAGCACTCTCTGCAAGTGGACACAATGGTCCTGGATATGAGATGGATTTCAGTATCTGCGGTGAGTGACCATTCTATTATGTAACCAATGAGGCTGCATGAATGCCTATTACATAACTCCATACTGCTTTGTCATTCTAATTAAAACGGGGAGGCCTTTGCCTCATACTCAAAAGCTTTCCTCCCTTACTCTAACAGCTTGTTAAGATTTCAAAGCTTAAATTATATTGAGCCAGGGAAACATGTACACAGCTATAGTATCCAATGTAAATAATGAAAAGGGAAGGAGAGGAGGGGAAATGATTTTTCAAGGACTAGTAACCATTAACTGTTGGGGAGTGTAAAATGAACAGAAGAAGGCCAGGCAACGGGACTGAATGGAAGAGCTACACATTGCAGCTACGCCTTAACTGGAGAAAACACAGCATTTTTCAAATCTACTTATGTGGTCTGATAGGAACCCAGGAGTCATTTAGAAGCACTGATTCATTTTGGCAAAAAGATGTGAGAAATACAAACAATCCATTGATATCATACAATAAAGCATTGGTCAGTGTGGAAGCAAAACAAGTGAGAGTTTCTAATTTAGTACTTTTTAATGTCAGCTGCAATATATTTCTGTGTAACCCCAACATCTAGCTAACTCCATACTTTGTTGCTAAAATTTTCACAGATTAAGAAGAAGGCAATACCTTTAACAGTCCTTCAAGTACATCTGGGAAGGAAGTTGCCCAGGACGTGAATAAAGTCAAGGAAGAGTCCAATTTTAGGAAACCAGTACATTTAAATCACACAGCAGTAATCTGGGGGAATTCAATGTTTAATTTGGGAATTATCTTCCCAAGGAGAAATACTTTAAACACCAATATTTTGAAAGTTTCATTTCTTTGGATGGAAATGTTTCTGACATACTGTTTTTCTGCCTTAAAAAGTAGAATATCTTAACCAGGTGTGGTGGTGAACACCTGTAATCCCCAGCACTCTAGGAGGCTGAGGTATGACTGCAAAATTCAACCCCAGCCTCGGCAAATTAGCAACTTAGACTCGGCTGCAAAATTTTAAAAATGAAAAAAAAAAAAAAGAGAGAGAGCTGGGAATGTTGCTCAGTGCAAAGGCCCTGAGTAACTATCTCTAATAACACACACATGTGCGCGCGCACACACACACACACACACACATACACACACACACACACACGTAGAATATCCTGAGTATGATTTAATCTTTCATTCACAGCTCAGGAGGATACCAGTTACTACAAGGGCCTGTAGTACAAGCTCACACCACAGATATGCTTATTCCAAAATAAAACAATCCTACATACCCACATTTTTCTAGCTCTTCTGCCCATTAAACCAAACCCATGTTCTCATAGGACTTATATTCCAATGCAGAAGACAGGGAACCCATCAGTAATGAACAAATGGATAAATAAAAAGGGATGTTAGACAGTGGCATTCAGGCAAATCAACCAAAATGGGAGAAACGGAGTTCCAGGGTCAGAGGGACTGCAGTTTGAAGGAATGGCCACAGAAGGTCTCGCCAAGGAGGTGAGGTCTGAGCACAGCCTTCCACTATGATTGTGGGTGTTTGTCTCTCTGAGTGAGTCCTCCTCTAAAAGCCCCACTCTCTTCAAATTTTCTACTAGTAAATGTGAACAAAGAACTTCATTATGACTACATACAAGTAACCAGCTTTGTTACACATGAAGATTTGACATGCACTACGAATGATGAATGAGAGCTATTTGGGATACTCAGAGAACTTCTACATTAACATTAATTTTTACATAGTTTTTTATAAAAAAGATGAAATGATCAAAAGCGTGAGAGTGCTTCTCATTTTTAGAGTACATAAAACCCTCAACATCTTAAAACTTTGGCCTCCCCTGAACTCTACAACAATGAACTAGCCTGTTTCTGTTCTCACCTCCCTAACTACACCCTGTCTGATTCCTACAGTATCTGCCCTCTACCTTCCTGCCTCCAAATGTGACATTACCCAAGCCTGGCTCTGTCTTCCACCTTCCTTTTTTTGGTATATCATTCATTCTTATTGCTGAAAGTATCCCGCCTATGTGTAAATGACACTCAATATACTCTTCTAACCCCAATCTTCTAATCTAGCACAACGTCTAAAATTCAAATAATCATATTATTACCCCCTCACACCCGCACCACAAAGAAGTTCTGCCCAGAATCCCTGTTTCTGCTATTGATGCCACTACTCTGTTCAATTATATCAAAATCTTAGAATTATCACTGAGTTCTTCCTGTCACAGTACAAGGAGTCGCCTATATCTACTGATGCTTTCTTCTAGGTTTCTATCTGCTCTGCTAATAGGAGAAAATAAAAACAACTGTTACTTCAGATGCAATGAGAAATGCTGGACGATTCATAGAAACCTCGGGGAAAAGTGATTATGTTCCTGTATAGGTATCACACATGCAAACCTAACGTGAGGCAGGCAATATTTTCTAAAACTAATATAAACCTTCTTTAATGTGAAAAAGGGTTCAGGAAAGGTGGAACAAATATTTCAAATATGAAATGAAAGAATGAAAAACTCAAAACCGGCTACTGTGGTTTAGATGCTGTTTCTCCCCTGAAGGTTCAAGTGTTGGGCCCTTGGTCCCCAGTGTGACCACCTGGACAGGCACGGTCTTAAGAGGCAGAGTCTGGCAGGAGGTCCTTGCATGAATTGGGCCACGCCCTCAGAAGGGACTCTGGCAACCCAGTCCTGGTCTGCCATCCTGGTTCCCTCTTGCATGTGCTCCCAACACTGCTACCTGCCATGGGTGACATGGGTGCAGAGGGTAGCTCCAGGGCCTGTGCCATGCTGTTTGGACTTTCAGCCTCCAAAATTATGATCTAAATAAACTTTTTTCATTTATAAAGTTAGCCTACCAAATTTTGTTACTGTATTTCATTACTGTAATGAAAACTTGGCCAATACAGTCATTGGACAGGTATTCTAAACTGTAAGAGATAGGAAGAAGGTCCTACAATTAAGATAGATAGATAGATAGATAGATAGATAGATAGATAGATATATGATATATGTAGCGATAGATAGATAGATAGATAGATAGATAGATAGATAGAGATATATTTAGGGTAACACATAACTTAAAGAATTGAGCCTTGGAAGAAATGTTGAAGTCAAGTGAAAGGACTTTTTTCAGATATTCTTTTTTCTTTTTGGTACCAGGGATCGAACTCAGGTCCTTGAGCTTGCGAAACCACTGAGCTAAATCCCCAGCCCTTTTTTCAGATATTCTAGGAGCAAGAATAAGGAAGGGAGTGGCTCATTGCTGATGGCTGGGGTAATGTTAACTGATAACAGAAAGAAAGTAGAACTACTTCACCCCTCTTATGCTTCTATCGAGAAAATGATCTTTGAGCTGGAAAGGGTAGGACCAACATAGTGAAGAGAAAACTAAAGCCCAAGATAGAGAAGGTGATAGGGAAAAAAGCACTTTGTCCTTTAAGTGATTTCATGTCTCCAGAGAGAGATCAATAACTAGAAGAGGCACTGAAAAAACCTGCAGATGTAATCTTAACACTGATGAACAAGACCTTCACAGAAGCACAGAATCTTCACAGAAGAGGCATCTAACAGTGTTGACAAGAATGAACCAATTTTCAGACAGTAATTAAGACACAGTACAAATGATGGATTAGTATTCCTGCCATTTACTATTGCTGAAATTCCAGATTTTGTTTGTAAGCAATGATCACTGGGAGCTAACAGGAAATCACTGAGAAAAATGAAATCCTATCAAACTAACTTTTCTTCCTTTTCTGAGCCTACACAGGGAACATGGAATGCTACAGACATGATATTCTCAGACTTTAGCAAACAACCCCACCAACTCCTTCCCTTAGATCCTTATAAACATGATGGATCTCTGTAAGCTGAATAACTGTAGAGTTGACATACCATCAGAATCATAGTACTTTTCATCTCATAGGACCTTGAAGATCATTTAGTCTAATTCCCTCAAAAATTCTGGGTGACTACCAACAGGACTGGAAATACTCAAGCAAAGCAGAGGCAAAGGCTGCCTGGCCCTCTGTCAATTCTTAGGGTAATCTAATTCACCAGGACAAAACCTCCAAAGGAGACTTCGGTTCAGTAACTCCTAAATGTTGTGCTTTTGGGTTCTTTCCTGAAAATGGATGCCATCTAAGTCTACAAATTTCAGAAAAAAATGTTTGGTGGCTTTTGTGGGCAATTGTTTTTAAAAAAATCAAGCATGTCTAAGATATAATTTTAAAGAATCTGGCTCCAGGAGAAAAAGCTGAAGCATTAGTCACATGTTTTACATTTCTTACTCTTGCTTGCCAGATTTTTTTTTTTAATTAAGAAAGGAAAAATGGGTCAGCCCCAAAGAATTTTTACAACTGTCAGAATAAATACAAGCCCATGTAACTCCATAAACTTCATTTTTTGGAACCTTTCCCCCTTCTCTCTATGGTTTTACATGTCCTCTATTCCAACCAAAGCACACCCCTAGTGACCGCCCCTACATCGTGTGTACTCTAAGGACAAGTCTTCTGTCAGGCAGGAATAAGACTGATGTGATCATGGATTAGAACACAGCCTTTTCTGATTTCCATAGTACATGGTGGTGGGGAGGACCTGAGGGTCACAAGAAACCCTCTTCAAGCCAGCTAGGTTCCAAGGTCACTAAGAAACCACTGTGCTTCTTACAAATTATCACCACCCATTAGACCATTTGAAAAAGACTTTAAGAAGCAAGGAATCACACAAAAGTGATTCCTGGACTCCAGGGGACACTTTAGGACTTCAGGGGCATTCAGAAAGTCTCCTGAGAGGTTCCTGCCTTTAGGATGGACATCAGTATTTATGTTTATTTTCCTGAAGGGTCTGGATTAGTTGAAGAGTTCCAGAACAGCCCCACTAATCAGAGCTAAAATCATTACAATGTTCCTGTACCAACCTGCTCTATAACAGAGCAGACCAGGCCTCCTGGTAATGCTTCTGATTAAGCCAAACAATGCAGAACACTAATTTTCAAACTCTTTCACCATGACTCAGTTTTTAAAGTATATATTTTACCTAGGACTCATATGTCTATACATATTCCACATATGTATATTTTAAAACAAAACAGTTGCCAATAATGCCATTCTGATGTTTCCTATATTCCATTCTGTTCTAATATAAAAGTACTAATTTTTTAACCCACTAATAAACCACAGGTAACTTTTGAAGCTAAGGCCTGAAAACAACACTGCCCAACAGAAACACAATGCCAGCCACAGGTAATTTTAAATTTGTTAGTGGCCATATTAAAAAACACTGAAAAGAAACAGGTGAAATTAATGTTGACATTATTTTATTTAACTTGTTATACTATATTCAGAACATCATCATTTCAAGATGAGACCATTACAGGAAATTACTGGATGTTTTAAATTATTTTTTCATTGAAGTCTTCATCTTCTAGAGTGGATTTTACAGAAACAGAACATCTCAATTTGGCTCAGGTACATTTTGAGTGCTCCATGGGCACAAGAGGCAAGTAGCTGCCACAGTGAACAGTGTAGCCCTGGAGGGTTCTGGTCTCACATCTCCAGAGCAGCTGTCTGGAAGCAGAAGAAAGGGGCACCACTTTCGGCTCAGTTCCCCTGCACACGCAGTCACAAGCTCTTCTATCACAATGTACTATCAGCTCCTCATGCGGGCTCATGGCCCTGATAAAGGATGGGAAGTTTCACAAGAAAATGAACAGAAAGAGGCTTGTAAACCAATAACACGCATTATTACCTTGAAATGCCTCAAATACAAAGTCCAAGTGTATTTTCTGTCTGTGACAGCATCACATACAATTCAAAGCAGAAAGTAACTTTTAGACAATCTGTTCTGAAAAATATTATTTGCTGATTACAAATCAGAATAGACACCATGACTGCAACTATGTTAAAATGCATGCCTGTGAACAAAAATCAGAAGATAACCAACAAAAGTGAAAAGAACTGGGTTACCATGGCAGGAGTATGGATGATTTTCTTCTTCTTTTACAAAATAAAAAAATTAAAAAACAAAAACAAAGTACAAAGTTCTTGCTTCATTCTTTCAGGGCTGGGGGGGTGTTGGTAGTTGCACTGGCTTAGCACGTGCAAGATCTCCAATACCACAAAATAAACAAATAAGATGAATAACATAACTTTAAGAAAGTCTTCCTTCTTTTCTAAAGTAACCACATATGATATTGTATCGTATTCTATATTATATATGTATATGGTTAATATCTAGATGTCTCCCAAAAGCCTCATGTGATTATAGGCAGAGATTTCGAAAGGTGATTGGATTATGGGGGCTTACAGCTGACTTTGTGTTAGGACATGGGATCTGGTCAAAACAGAAGGGCCCCTGGGGACATGGCCTGAAGGGGTTTACCTCTCTCCTGGCTCCTCCCTCGGCTCTCTCCACTTCCCCATTGCCATGCTATGGGCAGTTCCTCCTTGGCCATGCTCCTAAGACATGTCATCCTGCCTTGGGGTCCACTACAGACTGTAACCATGAGCCAAGACACCATTCCTCCTTTCAGGTGCAGATATCAGTGACGAGAAAAGTGACTAAGACATATTCATTTGGGCACCCAAATGAATAGGGCAAAGAGAAAAAAAAAACCAGGTGATCGAGTAACAACAGAGCTTTTGGTAAAGTGCTACAGAAACCCAGATAAAAGGACAGTTACTCCAGAAGAGAAGAGTAGAAGAGTAAAGATGACATCTGAGCTAGGACTTCTCTGAAAGGGAAGCCTGAGTTCAGTAGTCAGCCTGTGAACATTAAAGCACAGTAGGAGGATACGCAGTGACATACAGTGACACAAGGAAGACATTGCGGCATATAAACATGAACCTCACCATGGATGATGAAATCTACAACTCAGGATTCTCAACTAAGAATAGGACCAGTTCTTTTCATGGAGACCAACCACGTAGCCAGAGGGCCAGATGAAAGAGAACGCTTTAAACTGTCTTCTGCCACTGAGAGGAGAATCGTTGACCCTGTGGCTGTGTCAGGGCAAGGGGCTGAAATCAGAGCTGCCACCACCAGCACTTTTTTAGCCCAGCCATCTAAAGTTTTACAAGCCTTTATCCCTTAAGCAGACACTCCTTTGTGGATTGTCTAGATCAACACTGGATAGAAAGACATTTTTTTTTAAAAGGCCCGGGGATTTAACTCAGTGGCACCGCTCTGCCTTGCAAGCTCAAGGTCCGGAGTTCAAACCCCTGTACCAAAAAAAAAAAAGAAAAGAAAAGAATATCACAATCCTCCAACTCTAAAGACTTGAGTCAACTTTAGTTTCCTGAGAAACTTTTTTGGGGGCAAAATGGCAGCAGGACCCCCAGAACCCCTTAACGGTAGACTGTCTGAAAGCTGGTCCTGGGGCTCGGCTGCTGATGGTATCACAGCTTTGTGCAAAAAAATGAATGCTACACATACATCCTGAGTCAGTGTACAAGAATCCCTTCCCCTCAGCACCACTCACAAAGTCAGCAGATAAGAGAGAGTTCAGTGTTTGTCAGTAACATGTAATGTGAGCAAATCACTTACTAAGCATTTTTGTACAAGAGCTTTAATTTTCGGTTATAGTTCTGAGTACAAGGGTTAGTAGCTCCATAAGTCAGCTGAAAACTGGCACAAATTAACAGGGAATGGATGCTGGGGTCCAAGCACCTTCACAGAGTAAGAAAGATGCTTGGGGGAGCCCACATGAATAGAAGGAAGGTCAGATTTGTGGTCAAGCAGCCAGAGACCCTGGAGACTATTTTTAATCCAGAAGGACAGGAAGGAACAAGAACAAAAAAAGGAACTTATACAGGAGAGATGGAAAGCAAGAAGGAAGCATCTGTAATAAGCAAATGGAAAGACAGTGAGAAAAACAGATCTTTAGAACTGTGTTCCTAGCAGGGCGGCCAGCAACACTGCAGGGGAAAGACTGGCAGGGAAAAGGAAAGAGAGAAAGCAACTCCAAGACTACTCAAAGGAAGTATTTTAAATGCCTGCATCTTACAAGGGTCAATGTAGGTCTGCTGGTTACATTTTTGCCTCTGGCATTAGGTCATGAGTTCAAGTCCTGCGTTGAGATTTGGCCTCAAACCAGGAGTTGATTTTCCAGCAGCTCTGTAAGGCTGGAAGCATTTTTCCATTCCTTGGTGCATTAACTTTACCACATTCTCTGCAGCAAATTAAAAAGTACAAGAAAAAAAGGAGAATCAAAGAGACAAAGAGAAAATAGAAAGTTTTCTTTTTCAATTTTTATTACTGTATGTTTGCACAACATAATAACCACATTTATTGTGGGGAGTTAGTACATGAGTCTAACACATCTTAACCCTTTTTACTTCCACTTCCCTCCTCTCTGTACCCTTCCTCCACCTCTTGGTGCCCTTCCCTTTTGAAAAAGATCTCCTTGTTTTCTATTATCTATCTTTTAGTTTGTTTTTTATTTTTCTTTGAGTTTCTCAGGTAAGAGAAATCATGTGATATTTAAATTTGTATGTCTGATTTATTTCACTTAACATTTTGGTCTCAGGCTGCACCCATTTTCCTACAAACGACTCAAGTTCATCCTTCTTTATGGCAAAGGAGTACTCCAGATGCCACATTTTCTTTATCAATTCATCTGATGAACTTATAAGCAGAAAGTTTTCATATGCAAGATATTCGCTGATATGTCTACTGAATGCTCTAAGAATGAAATGTTCTTCCCCACAACCAATCTATACAGAGAAGCTTAGCTATCTGCGTTCTCAATGCTCCAAGAATTTCAGTGGTAACAAGCAACCCTTGCTGAGCATGGAGATATCACAGGTAATCAGCAAGGAGAAAGAAAGAACACAGAATATTCCCTCTGGAAGAAGGGAAGAGAGCTGAATGAGCAATTCAACGTAGTCTTGGTTAGGGGCTCGAGTATTGTATCACCCCATTAACAGGTGGCATAGTAGAAAACATTATTTTCTTTCTGTTTTGTTTTTTTGAGACAAGCTCTTTCAATATAACCCAGGCTGGCCTCAAACTCAGTGATCCTCCCGACTCGGCTTCCAAAATGCGGGAATCACAGTTGTGTGTCATCACGTCAGGCTGGAAACTTTATCTCATGTGGTGTAATTGAGGACTTGAAATTTATGCTGCAAGCACAATGTGTTAACATCCTAAATTATATCTAAGACTAACATATTGTTTACCAAGAGATTTTAGAAAATTTGTTTCTCACCCTCTAATTTTTACCACCAGAAATAGCAACTACAGAAAAGGGTATTAACCACTGTTAAATAACAAGATTATTTCTTTAAATACAAAAATAAGAACACCAACAAATTACAGAGAAACTGAAGGAATTTGAAATACAAATTTCTGGAGCCTGAGGAATAATTCCGTCTTTCACTGTGCAGGCAGCCAGGTAAGGAAAGCACAATAGATGTTACTTCTAATAAACAAGGGTTACTACACCCTGCCATGGTTATCCTTCCTCTCAGGTGTGCAAAATGAGGGAGAAATATCAGGAACACATCTTAAACTTTTCTGATGCTGCTGCTTAACCAAGCAATCTTGGGTTGCATATAACCCCAAACTTCAGGAGGCACATGTAAGAAAGCCACCCAGGCCTGTAGAAGGTTCCATGGCAGGGTTCAAACAAGGGCCCTGAAGAGAGGGGCTGACTACAGCCCCAGCACTCAGTGAGTGAGTGAGCACCATATCCTAGGGACCATGCCAAGCACCACCTGGGCATAACTCATGCCTTGCAGTAATTCCTGAGGAAGGCATTGCTGGTATTAATCCCCTTTATGTGTGAGGAATCCAAGCTTAGGGAGCTTAAATAACTCCACAGTTAAGTGCATATGACACATGTGGCAGAGGTGAGTTTTGCATTCAGGTATGTCTGGCTCCAAAGTGCAAACTCTTGACAAGTACATGAAGTTACCTTCCTACACAGGCGCCCACTGGAAATGTCCCTGAGAAGGAAGGGCTGCAAGGAGGTGCCAGATCCTACAAAGGCCGTAGCAGAGCAAAAAACCAAGCACTAATTCTCCAGCCAGGCTCTGATGGCTCTAGGCTCTGTCAATACTTGATTAGATCATTTAAAATGGACTTGTTTATTGCCCTGTCTCATTGGGAGGAGTTAACCTTTGGACAGAAGTGGCAAATCTTTTCCCGGGGTTCCCAAACTAGCCAAATGCTTCCATTTTCCTGAGTTTTCTATTTAGGAGTATCACTTATCTCAGTAAACAATTTCAAGTGTTGCAATTTTAACTGAAAAAAAGCATGCCTATAAAGCATTTTATTTTTAGCCAACAACTAATCCAGTTTCAATTATTTTTACCTATATCTATGAAACATTCTTTGGTTAGATAAAAATTCCACAGATTCTAGCTCCATCACCAGATGAGACAGGAGTTATGGGCACGAGGGCACTTACCTAAGGAAGAGGTACTAGCAAGAGGGCTGCACAGAAGGGCCGGGGATTCAGCTCAGTGCCGCCACCTGCCTCACAAGCACAAGGTCCTGAGTTCGATCCCCAGTACCAAAACCAAAAAAAGCTGCAGAGACTCAGTTGATACAGCTGACCAAAGACATCCACCTTTAGCAGAAAAGGTATGGTTTGGGCCTGCAAATTATCTTTAGAATTATGAAACTGAAAAGACTTGGCCTTGGCTTCATTTTTATAAAAGAAGAAAAAATAAACGAAAAAAATTGAATTGTTTACTACTTTGCAAAAGGTGCAAACAGACAACTTCTAGGGGAGTTCATATAGAGTAAGGTTAACTGTGTTGAAATGAATTCAAATGAAGAGACCACAGATGGCATAAGCAATTAAACACTAGAAAATGTAGGGTAATGAGTCTTTTTTATAAAAGAGTTTTTAAAAATCTAGAGCCACCAACAACACACTGTCCCAGCCATCACCACCGCTACCCTCAGATGTCATGTGGTGCACAGTGTAAAGGAGAAGGTGGCTTTGAGGGACCAGAGACCCAAAGCATCAGAATACAATGCATAGCCACATCAGCAAAAAGGCACCATTGTTTCTACCCTGTTAAGCAAGAGGATCAATGGTAAATGATAGGATCTTCTCTCTCTGCACGAGACTAACTGGGTTTCTTACAAGGTAGTATCTCCTGTTTAAAATTGTAGGATTGTTCTAAATCTGTCCCTTCTTTTCTTTCTCTGTTGTAGTTCTTTTTAAACAAAGTATTTCTGAGAGTAAAATTAATTGGGCAAATCACAATAATGACACAACTGAGGAAAACCAAGCAAAACATGACAAAGTCAGGCTTTGATCAATTATATAGAGATCGCTGAGTGAAATGATAAAGATGCAGTAAATACTGAAAAACAAAATGTGAAAAAACATTTTAATATTTAGGCTGTATGTGTGCAAATGTCAGTGTGGGTTTAAGAGAGACAGGGTGAGAAAGAGACGGAGATGTGGTAGTGGGTAACCTAGGGAAGCACTGGATTGTACTAAAATGATTCTTTTAAGCAAGAAGTAGAGCTAGCAATCAGAGTAATAATGCCAGCAGCTAAGACAAACAGTGCCAGGGAGGGTTTAAAAACATTGAGTAGGGAAAGAGAAAAAGACGGGGACACCTAATCATAAAATGTTTGTGTCCTTGACAACACAATTCTAAGTTTAAATGCTGTGTCGAAAATAAAACTCTGTAATCACAGTCCTGTGGGCTTCATTTTTATTCTCTCTCCATGACCTACGGATTCAATTTGTCTAGTTTGTAGGAAACGGGAAGAAAGGAAAAAAGAAGAAAAGAAAAGGAAGTACCAACTCTACAAAGACTTCTGGAGTCCAAAAAACCAGGCAGTGCTTCCTACCTTGTTCCTAGGAGCCTGAACTGAGATTTTGTCTCTAGACGAGATACATCAGGCACATCCAGATCTGGTTTTTCTGCAGGGCCTTCTCAGGGAGAGGAGGCGTTTTCTAGTGTATTACGTGGATGAAGCCCGATGTGAAGTCCCCTGTAGATTTGACCCAAAGAGAACAGCACAACTCTGACCCCAGGACACCCGATGACTTCCGCTGATCTGCTCCCTGAAGCCCAGGTGCCTGAGACCCATCCCTGCCAACACTCCCCTTCTCACCCTCCATCTTCACTCCCTTCCTCCACTCCCAATCCTCTTCATTCCTTTCAGGTTCTCTTCCCTTTCTTCACCTCATTACCACTAAAGCCTCCTCCTGAGTCTCCTTGCTCCAGCCTGGCTCCCCTTCCAATGCATCTACCCTGCAGCTGTCAGTCATCCCTCTAAAATGCAAAAATTTTTTATGTTTTTTTGAGACAGATTCTCACTATGTAGTCTAGGCTGGCTTTGAACTAACTACATAGGGCAGGCTGGCGATCCTTTTGCCTCAGGCTCCCAAGTGCTGGGATTACAGGTGTACCTTACCATACCTGGTTTAAAGTGCAAATCTGACCCCATCACCCTGCCTAAACCCTTCACTGATTAACCCTGTTCAGAAGCAAATTCCATAGCTGAGAAGCACACTCTCGGCGATGTGACTCATGCCTTTCTTCCCAGCCCCCTTTCCTGTCATTTTCCCACCAGGCTCCATTTCCCCTTCCCCAGGCTGAGCCTCACTCAGGGGTCTCCTCTCAGGCTCCAGGCCTTCCCGCAGGCTAGAATGGGGCCTCCTACTCATCTGTCAACTCTCCACTGAAAGCACCTCTCTTGTGTGCAAGCTTCCTGGACAGGCTGTCCCTCTGTTGCATTTGAGTGTGACACTCCCTTGCTGGGCTCCTCTAGGAGGGGTCATACTTCCAACATGTTTCTCTGTTACCTGTACATTCCTCCAGAACAAGGAGTGTTCATGTTACTCTCAATATTTAGCATGGGTCTGGAATAAAGCTTTGGATGAATAAAAGAATGCTACCAAAGGAGAGGTCAGCAGGCTCAGGTATGGATGAAAGAATGAAACAAGACAAGACGCAGCAGTGAGACAGTTCACATTCAATGTGTTTTGTTTTGTTTTTGTTTTTTTGGTACGGGGGATCGAGCTTGGATCCTTGCACTTGCGAGGTAGGCAGGGGAACCACTGAGCTAAATCCCCAGCCTGACATTCAATGTGTTTATCCACAAATGACCTAGAAACTGGAGCAACTCCAGAGAACTCTGAATCAACTCTGTGGAGCTGGCCACACCCCTCAGCAACCAGACGCTGAGTGAGCTGAGTCTCTCTAATGGAATGAACATCTATTACCCCCATCTTTTAACCAATACTTTTCTTGCTGTGTTTATAAAAATCAATTTTTTCTGCAAAAAGTATACCACAACAGAAATTAAAATGTTTGACTAGCTTAGCATATTTTTCTTTTTTTAACATGAAATATATGAGACAGTCACTATAAGATGTGGATTATTTAGGACTGGGAATGTAGTTCAGTGGTAGAGTGTTTCCCTAGGATGCATGAAGCTCTGGGTTCAATCCCCAGCACTGAAAAAAAAGAAAAGAAAATCAGATTTAGATGGGGAAGTTTAAAAGGATATGTGTACCATGGACAAAGGAAACTAAAATAAGTAGGATAGGGCAGTGAAAAATTTCAAATGTCAGCTAGAGTGGGAGACATACTATTTACCTTACTTCTCTCATTTTCTTTCTAAATTTAAAACTCCAAGAGGCTTTTCCTTTAAAATGTCATATAATTAAAAATGAAATATGTTCATAATATTAATTTAGCAGAATGTATACTTTTCTATGAAGAGTTAATGTGCCTTTTACCTTTATGCTGTTATTCCTTGCTAGGGATATTCACGTATTCCTGAGTTTGTGAACTGAAATGTATATTCTTGATTACATGCTATGTATTTCTTACACAGATCCCAGTGGATTTTGAAAGCAGTGAAAGGCACCAAATGTAATAATGTTTCCAGCAAGTCAAATTTACTATATTTTCTTGATTGGTACAGGCTACCACACTACTAGATTATTTTAGAAACATGTTCCCAAGGTCAAAATGAAAAATACCAGTTGGTTATTTACAGATGGTTGCTAAATTTTAAATGTTAATTTCTAAAGCCTAAATTAAACATTCCAACAGACATGAATAACGCAACCCAAGGGCCTGTTTTCCTAGATGAAAACAAGGATGACCAACTGTAAACTAAAGGCTCCTCTAGGGCTTATCTCCTTACAATTCTAAAATCCCATCCCTGCACTCTCAAACCACACATAATTGTAACACGTGCCAACACTTTTTAACTCATGCATTGCTTTCTTTCCTCAGTGTTCAGCACTAAGCAACCTGAACCTCTTGGTTTTAAAAGTCATTGGGGAATTTTTGTTAAAATCTGTAAGTGCTACCTTTGTGCCTGCTTTGTTCCAGAAAGGACAAGACAACTATAAGCAATGCCTACTTGACTTTTTCATTCCTACAATCTTCTCCTCCTCTTTATAAACTAGTATTTTCATGCTGATTTAGTTTTAAATGAGAAGCAATGATATATTTATTTCAAACAATGTTAGTCTTTCAAAGAAGGATGAGGCTTCAACCATTCATTCAACAAGGATTTATTGAGTTTTTGCCAACTAAACAGCCATAGTTACAAGTTTGGGATCTAGTGGGGGATACAAACAAATAGGCAATTACAGCAGAGTGTGATAAATGCATGACAGGAAGATAAAGAATGCTCTGAATCCCACAGAAGGGACAGTTCATCCAGATTTACGAGGATCAGAGAAGATTCCCAGAAGTGAATTTAGCTGAGAACTCAAGGGACTGTGTACTTATGGGTAGCAACACCACTGAAATGCCAGGTACAGTCAATCTAAATGGTGTAGCAACTGAAAGTCAGCATTTCAGTCCTGATACAACAAATGGTAACCTTACCACTGCAGTCACATAACCCACTGATTGGCCACAAGTCACCCAAATACCACATTCTATCCAGATTTCCACTTCCTTTTATTTTCTATAGTCTCCATTCTTCTGTCCCAGTTCACTATCTTTACCAGCCTCATACTTATCAAGCTTTTAAACAAATATTTGCCAAGAGCCTATGTGGGAACAAGTATGATGAACACTGGACACAGGGAAGGGAGGCACTGGGGCCCACCACAAGGACCACAGGACCACACATGTGATGAGCTGAGAAAAGCTACATGATTGTCCATTGGTCCATCCACTCCCCACAAACCTTACACTAACAATCCTGTTTGTGAAACAAATATCCATATGTTGAACTTATGTTAGTTTTGAAACATTTCTCTGAACCCTGAATCTGACTTATTCTGAAGACACCAAAACTCCCTCCCTGAACTCTTTTCCTCTGTTCCTCTAAACATTATTCCTAAAAAATCATAATTTCTTGTTTCCAGAGAAGACTGATATTTTCTTAACTGATTTCTACATATTACTGTCGATATACAATCACAATGCTGGGAACAAAGACAAATACGACCAAGTTGTGACCATCTGCCTTTCTCAAATTCATTGGACGTTCTACAGGCTAAGTGAATAGCTAGATGAGATTACTTTTTAATTTCTCTTCCAAATCCTGCAATTTTATGATTCTATAACATAATTGGAGACATTTTTCTATGAGAGCTATAGGTTGGTAAATTATCCCAGCCTAAGATGTTATTATAAAGGAAAAATGGGTCAGCATTTCAATAATATTTGGGTTTTCAAAGTTGCCAACATAACCTCACTGCCAATGGGCAAGAAAGACCACAGCTACATGCATTAAGTAAACCAGGGTGTGATATTAGGTTACAATGAAAGATACACTCTTTTACTTCAAGAGATCAACTAAACACAAAACTTAAGAAATAAATTTAAGAAGAATGACCTAAATGCTTTGGATTATATGATACTTCTGAGTGTGTATAATTATTCTCCTATACTTTCCAAAAGTGAATCTTCATTATGTTTTGAGATCTTAGTACTAGAAAACATAATAATTGTACTTCATCTTTTAGGCTTTTTGAATAATATTCCAGACATGTAACAAGTATATGCCCACGCTCATGTGCTATACAGTCTCATAGATGTTTTAGTGTACCATGCTTCACACATCCAAAATGGAGAGTTTGTCAATAAGATCCACATCTTCACAACACATCTCTCAATTTGTACACATCTCTCAAGTTTATCAACGAAATCATAAAGACCAGAAAGCCACAGGTCTCAAGGCTTGCACCAGGAGCAACGTGTAGGGGAAAAGTCACCATAAGCAACCATGTTCTTTCCAGCCAATGATCTCTTCCACTATTATGTGAACAGCTTTAAGGTCCCAAGCAGTTCTTAACAGCTCAAAACTTCCTAGCTGTGTGACCCCAGTACCCAACTTAACCTCTCTGGGCATTAGTTCTTTATGTACTACAAAGAGGGAGAGACAGAGACAGACAGAGACAGAGAGAGAGAGATTGAGAAAGATTTTCATAATACCTAACCTTCCTCATAAGATTGTTGTCATACTGTAATAATTTCCTCACCTAATCTGAAGGTTATTGGAATGCAGAAAAACAATGGAGAAGCCACTCTATTCTAAAGAGAAAGGTTTTGTAATTGCTATGGCTCAGTTGGTTAAGTCACATATAATTAAGTCTGGAATTTCCAAGGACAAAAAGAGATCTTCTTCATAAAACACCTAACATAATTTTTTAAAAAACAAAAAGTGGTATTAAGGTGGAAAGCTCTAAGAACTGGCTCTTAAAAAGCAGGGTAGCACACCTGTAATCCCAGCACTTGGGAGGCTGAGGTAGGAGGATTTCCATAGGTTCGAGGCCAGCCTGGACTACATAGTGAGTTCAAGGCCAGCTGTTCTACATTGTGAACTACATAGCAAGACACAGTCTCAACAAAAAAAAAAGAGAGAGAGAGAGAGAAGGGTAGTAGCACTAAGTCACAAGATTCCTCCATCAACTACAACCAAGTTTTTTATATTATCCTACTTCTCAGTGTTCAGATCTATTACTAAATCCAGGGTCAACCACCTTTAAGCTCTATATATAATTTGAGAATACACAGAAGGGCAGAGAAGAAAAAGGAAATGGAGCCCAGTAAGAATTATTAAATAATTGGATATCTGAATAAATGATAGGTTACATAGATGGGGCCTACAGATTGAATCCCTCCACATCCCCTGTGATGTTCACTGCTGCTATATTTGGCAGGAAACTAAAACTGTCACCCAAGCAACATCAGTCTCATCAGAAAGAAGAGAGCAACATGAGAGCAGAACTGGTTCAGAAATTGTGAATCATTTTGAAATAGCCAGGCAGGCCAAACCACATCAACATTACATTTAAATAAAATACATAGACACAACCACCAAAACAAAGTGATGACTTGTCAGAACTCTAGTTCTGCTCTCCCTATCAGGCCTGCTTGGGATGCAGGTAATTAATTTTGCAATCACATTCTCAGTAAGGTTCCTCAATGATAAGAGAGACCTCTAATTTCCAAGGGAAAGGACCCTATCTTTCACAACCACACCTTCAAAGTCACTAAGTTTACTGCCCTAGTGGGTACAATCTGGGCCGAGGTACACCTGTAGGGAAGGCCGGAGGCCAAAGCAGCTGGAGAAGGGCTGTTTCTCCAGTAGAGGAAGCAATGGCTGCTGGCCAGTGGAGGACTAAGTAGAGAAAGCAATGGCTGCTGGCCATCCCCTGCCAACTCCAAGACATCTAAGTCCCACACTGCCTCCACTCTTAATGTGAGGGGGCCCTGGGCAGTTCTGCTTCCTGCTCTCCATCACACTCCATCTAGGAATGCTACTCCAAACATTCTGAATTTTCTGAAACTCAAAGCTAGTAAGGATGCCCCGAAGCCCATGAATTCTGAGTGTGACTAGAATCAGACCAGGAGAAAGCACACTCCATCCCTCCCACCACACTATCCCAGAATGAGTTCTATCTCCAGATCAAGAATGTCTCCTTTCTTCCATGTGTTCATGTTTGCCCAAGCAGTAATCCTGTCACCAGGCTTTCTGTTTCACATAGCACCTTGATTTGGGATGTGTTGAAAGATCTACTAGACAAATGAAGAACTCACATGACGCTATCCAATGCTCAAACTCTCAGTGGAAAAGAGTCTTGTTTATAGAAGCAGCGTTTTTCCAAAGGCCCCCCAACTCTTCACACTCTACACGCAAAGCCGTGGGCTTAAGCAATGCCTCTGCCTCCTCTTGGGCTACAGAAAGGAGATCACAATGGAAAGTCTGCCACCCCCTCAAAGGAAGCAAACTTGGAATGGCCTGTACCCTGAGCATTGCAGACACTCTGGGAGGAGGGCGGAGAGAGAAAGGGTGCCATCTGGGCAAAGTTGCTTATGGCTCTTGTCTGACAGAGTGCTGCTTTCTGGCCTGTTACTGTGTGTCACTTTCAGCCACTCCACCCCCAGTCTATTTGCCAAATACTCCAAGATGTTTCTGAGAGGTTCTGAATTATTGACAAAGCTAGGGAAGATGCTTTGGAAAACATCAAGCAAAAAAAAAACAAACAAAAAAACCAGCCGTCCACAGCTAGTGCAAACACTTGGTCATTAGCACTTTCCTTTTTAAGTCCAAAGGAAAAGGAGAGAAGGAAAAAAAAAAAAGCCTGTCTCTGCTCAATAATAATGATATTCACAGAATAACAGACACTGAAATTCCAAAGTTCGAGATCTGTCCAGTTTTACTCACCCCTAGCCATCTCGCTCCTTTATTGGCAGCCTGTTGAATCTGGACTCTTTTGAGGGTGACATGGTAAACAGCTCCTTCCTCTACCTCTTCACCCCAGTCCTGAATCGAGCTCTGCCGGGGATGGGATAAAGAGAAAGAAAAAAAGTGGTTTTTTTTTTCTCTCTGCTAACCACAATCTATCCCAGCTGCTTTGCTGCTTACAACAGCACTCAGGGCACAAGATGGGCTGTTCAAAATAAATATTCCAATCAGAGCAATACAAGACACATTGCAATAGAGGGAATGCTGAGATTTTCTTGGCCCCTAGCCCTTTCCTGTGGTATCAGGATCTCCGGACTTTTCCATTTAATTACTTTTCCTAGACCTGTTCACATATCTTAAACATTTTTTTAAGTCTTTTTTTCTTCATAAAGAAGCTATGGCTTAGTCCTGATTAACTTTTCCCCCTTTACGTGAAAAGAAAAATAACTCATTTGTCTAAAAAGTTTGTACTTTTAAAGTGGTTCAGTCATCTGAGCATACTAGATTTCAAACTCAGACACAAACAAGTGTTGATATGCCAAGAGTCCTCACGCCTTTGGAAGTGAAATGCTTTGCATGTCCTTTTCTCTTCTTACTGTTTCGGAACCCCAAAAGTTAGCAGAGGTGGAACTTTTTATTTCCGTAAAATAATCTGGCAAGCGCAGAAAAGCAACACATAATCATGCAGCTTCAACTAGCATTTCTGCAGCGACCCCCTGGTTTTCCCTGTCGCCAGCTCTTACACTGGGGTTAAAGGGCCGCCGGGACTCAGAAGCGCTCCACGGTTCACCCAGACTTCACGGCTCCTTTCTCTTCAAAGTTCTCTCCTGACAAGCATCTGCCCAGACACCCCCAAGGCAAAGGCTGAGAAAGTAGGTATCGTTCAGGGAGAAGACGCGCGGAGAAGGAGGAATACAAAGCAGAGTGAGAAAGCTTCGGCTCGCTAGTTCAGAATCGGATTGCTCCGCTCGCTCCGGGAGTCCAAAACACGCCCAGGGGAAGCAGAAGATTCCCCACCAGAGCAGCCTGGGGAGAAGGCAGAGAGCTCTCGTTACCATTTTAGCTTGCCAAAGCAATTTCATTCTCAGCTTTCTCTCCGGTTCGTGGACGCTGCATGATGCGCCCTGCTCCAAGGCCAACGCAGCGTCTGCTGGGCTCAGCCCGGGGCGGTTTCCGCGGCCAGGGTCCCAAGCGGCCCCGGCACAGACACGCGCCGCGCTGCCCGCCGCCGCCGGTGCGCGCGACTCGGACCACAAAGGGAGCGCGGCGAGCGGGCGGCGAGGAGGGGCAGACTCCTCCCCACGCGCTCCGTGATGTCAGGCTTTCCTGTTTGTGCTTGCGAGCGCACTCTCCCTTTCTTCAATCCCGTGGATAAAGTCAGCATGAAATCATTTCTCCAGCTCTGAAGGGATCAAGAAACAACCCTTTCAAGTTTATCAGGTTTTCCTGATGGCTACCAGGTGCCAAAACAGAACCATGTGTGCGGTGGGGGGTGCAAGCCTGTGTGTCTTCTCCTTCCTTGACTACAAGGAAGGGAAGCGAGGACCAGAAACACTTCTATTATCTATTTGGAATTTAGAATAATTAAATCAAAGTAACCTTGGTGAGAGCAGCAATTGTAGAAACCAGGAAGTTGTTCATTAGGACCAAGGATAAGGTTAGAGGATACCTGGATATCCAAAAACCATGCCCAGGGCCGTACCCTGTCCTGCACCGCAGCCTCCGACAGGAAATCGCTCTGGACTTCTTTCCACCACCCACTCCGATAAGGCTCAAATACTGAGTCACTGGCTGCTGTGGGTGGGAAGGAGACAAGAGGACACGGGGGGGGGGGGGGCTTCACGGGATGCCCCAATGGGAGTTTTATCATAACAAAAAGATCAGTGTCAGGATAAAAGATGATTGCATTTCCTAGATCTAAGTTTTACTAAACCAACAGCAAGAGATACAATCAAGTTTGGCACCTGCCAGGATTCCATGCCAATTACGAAAACCTTTGGAGCTTGCACGTATGCTTCATACTATTCACCCTAAATGAATGTAATCACCTTTAAATTAAAAGGTGGGTGAGGGTCATTGCCATGCTAAGGCATAAGACTGGACTTTAGTTAATATTAAATATATCCTGAGCTAAAAAGTTAGAAGACTAAATGTGCTGAGTTTCCCAAAAGAGTAGAATAAATGACAGCAAGGCACATCAAGAAAAACAAAAAGATCTTCGGACACTTGAGAATACCTTCAAGTCACCCAGGTAAGTTCCCCTTAACCCAGACTGACAGGGCACAGTGACTATGTAGAGAGAAGAATGCTCTTTTTACCATACTGAAGTGGTTGTTTCTGTAAAAAACAAAAAGGAACACCATGCAGACTAGATCCTTCTGTGACGACCAGGACTGGGTGTGCACAGAGCCAGGGGAAAGTCACACGGAGGCCCCTCCTGCCAAGCAATGCTCGGGACCCAGAGGACCTGTCTGGAGATGCTGAAGACCACAAAGCAGTGGGGGATGATTTAGCAACCCATAAGATTAATTTCACCAGCACTTAGCCTGATTTTTATGTGTAAATTTAGGGATTAATGTAAATTTTCCACTTCAGAGACATCAAGCAGTTCTTCAGCCTCACTCCACTCAGGACCCCCTTCCTGGGCAGGGCAGCTTGCAGCACACAAGGCCCCACTCAGGTTTCAGATGTCCTCACCCTCCTCTCCTCCCCAAACTCCCTGCCTGGCCACCTGGCATGTCGAGGGTGGAGCCATGGATCCAGCTTCAAATCCAGGGTTACAGCAAGAGTGAACCTGGACACTACTTCCCTAAACCTACATTTCCTTATCCAGAAAATGGAACAGATATCTATTCATAGAATTTGAAAGAAAATTGAATGAAATAATGTATACAAATCTATTACATAGCAAATGATCAAAAATGTTTCATTCTCTTTATATTACACTTCCTCTGAAATTATATTTACCTAAATTTCATGAAAAGTTGTGCTGTGTATGCAATGCAGGGAAATCTGAAGTCAAGTTGTCTCAGGGAATTAAATTAAAATTTCAGGAAGCCTGTGATCCCAGCACTATGGGAGGTTGAGGCAGGAGGATCACAAGTTCAAGCCTAGCCTAGGCAACTGAGCAATTTAGCAAGACTCTATCTCAAAATTTAAAAAAATTTTAAAGGGCTGGGGATGTAGCTCAGTGCAAAGGCTTTGGGTTCAATCCCCAGTACAAAAAAAAAAAAAATCCAGAGATTTTTAAAAAGAATAATTATTTATATTTATGCCTGATAACCTATATAATTTTGTACAAATCTTTTTCTGCAAAAAATAAAACCACCACCAACAAAAAAGGCTAGTTTTAGGCTGTGGAGAATAATCAAATGTTGCAGTTTTTATATTTATTTTAAAACATTTCACCTCTAGGCAGTGTAGTCAGTATTACCTTATTACCAGTACATTGGGTTAAAATACTCCAGGTCAATATGTGGGAAGGATAAATCAGTAAATTGTTTAAGACTCATTTTGAATTTATTTACCAGATTAGCCTATGCATAACCTAGCAGGGTCCTGAGAAGACAGTGTAAGTGTTTTAAAATAATCTGATAATGTTCTCAGTGTATACACTTATCCTCAATCTTAGCAAGTTGTATCCATTAAATATGTTCAGTACTGTCATTCATACCTCAATAAAGTCATTTTAAAAAAAAATTTTTCTTGGGCCAGAATTTAGCTCAGTGGTTTCGCCGCCTGCTGTGCAAGCTCAAGGACCTGAGTTCGATCCCCAGTACCAAAAAAAAAAAAATTTTTTTGTCTTGAAGATATCAATGTAAATTGATAAGAAATAACAAGCTCTTCGCTTTATCATCCTCAAACTCAATACTGGACTATAATGTCCTATGCCCAGTCAAAAGTTTAGAGGTAAAAAAAAAGTTTAGAGGTAAATGCTCCTAAGAGGATAATGATAGTAATAATTATGTGAAGAAAAGTAAATAAGTAGCGGTCAGGATTTCTCTTTGTGCTTTTAGACTACAGAGTACAAACTGTCTCTACCTGCCTCCAAGCATTACCTAAACAGACTAGTTTGTGGATTTTTAATGAAGTTGATAATACTTTATTCATAATCTATATCTTCAGCTATCCAAAGATTTTTAAAAATTTGGAGGAAATATGCAAACAAATCTATTACTTCTTAATTCCTTGCTCCCACAAGATCAAAATATTATGAAAATTCCAACTACTTAATCTTTTGAATGGCCCTATAAAATGTATCTCCCTATTTCTTGGGTTTGCTTACCAACTAACTTTCCACACTCAGTTTCCCACTATCATCTGGGCACTCTGTTATGGTTGTTTCCAGCTAAGAAAACTAGGGTTGGACTGGGGGTGTGGTTCAGTGGTAAAGTGCACACTCAGCTTGCATTAGGCCCTGGGTTTAATCACCAGCACCAAAAACAAAAAACCTGCAGTTACCCTATCCACCTACTTTTGACTAAACTTTCAACATTGCTTTGCAAAGGGTAAGGAGCCAGTCATGCTTGGTTAAAGATGAATGGTCTTTTGAACATTTGTTAAGCAGTAGGCAGTTGCCTTTATCTTCTGAGAGACCAAATTGACTTCATTAATTATTGCAGAAATACTCTAAGGAATTAGTTCAAATTCTCAATGCCCTGTTATTGGGTTCTTCTATTTAGGCAAGCAAATTACAAGCCAATTTTAGATAGACCCTACTACAACTCCAGAAGAGGCTGCCCTAGGGGATAGAAAATGAAGACAGAGAAATGTGTATGTGCAAATTGTACTCTACAGATGGCAGGTCAAAGGCAGGGGATTCCTCTGGCCATGATAGCAAACGTTTGTCAACTACTAGTTTACCAATTGTTGGCAGTTACTCTTTATTGTTGATGATGCTTTCCTGAGGAGGTATCTGAGTACTGGGATACTATTTGTAACTTGGGCTAATGAGCATTATTAGCTCATCTAATTATAGATTTCTCCAAAAGAAAAAAGGACATACAGCCAGAAATTTGTTCATGTGATCGAGAACATCAAAGCACAACAATTAGCTCAGACATAATACCAGGTTGTGAGATATGTAATAAACCACTGCAAGGTGGGAAGATGAGTAAGTGACCTAATGCCATGAAGGGCTTTGACCAACTTTCTGGAAAGAGTTACTGGGAAATTAGCTAAATCATATTTTGTTTTCAAAGCTGAAGGAATCTCCTTTTTCCATAACAATGGTATTGAAATGGTACTGAAAACTCAGAATAAGGAGAACAGCTGTAACAAAGTGGCTGAGAGTAAGGGCTCTTCAGTCAGAGACAACTAGACTTGAGTACTGAGTCCACCACCTTCTCTGACAAAAAGCCCTTAAGACCTCTAAGCCTATTAAACACACAGACACAGACACACACACACACACAGAAATAATAAACATTATCTCTTCCTCATTGGCTCATTGTAGGAACTAATTGAAATAATCCAGATCAAGCCTTGAGCACAGGACCTGGCACCATGGTGAACACTCCATATTATTAAATGTTAGGTCAAAGAACTGCAAAAGTTACAGATTACATTAAAAATCAGGGGCAGGGATTTAGCTCAGTGGTTCTGGCACCTGCCACCCAAGTGCCAGGTCCCAAGTTCGATCCCTGGTACCAAAAAAACCCCCAACCAGACCCTTTGAGTAGCTTCAGATGTAGATTGAAGCCAAAATTAATGATACAGTGAGAAGTATATAAGCTCCACAAAGTGTTCCATTAATAAGAAACATTGACTGAGTTGCTACATGGCGCAAAAAAATACTGTGTTTGATTTTCTTGCCCACTTTCCTCCACATAGTTCACAAGTGATCTTTTAAGATCACAATACCACCTCTTCTTGTTCTTTTTTTTAAATTAATTACATTGGTTTATTTTAGGTATACAATATAATGACATTCATCATTGGAAATCTGCACCTTTACATAACCTCACTTGATTCTTATTTTTTCCCCATTCCCCTGCCCTCCCTTCAACCCCTCCATCCCTATCTACAAAGACTTTGTTTCCATTTTCTCATATTCCATTCCCTTCTTTCCTTTCCTGTGCCCCTCCCACTTCCCCTTCCCCTTTGCCCCTTTTCTTCCTATTTCACATTTTCTATTATACCATTTAGTCCTTATTTACACTTTCAGTTTCTCACCCTAGAGAAACTATTCAGTATTTACACATATGTCGTATTTCTTTCACTTAAGAGTATCACCTCAGTGTGCATCCATTTAGTTATAAATGTCTTTAGATTCTCATTCTTTTTTTTTTGGGTACCAGGGATCCAACTTGGGTCCTTGCGCTTGCGCAGCAGGCAGCGAAACCACTCAGCTAAATCTCCAGCCCTAGTTTCTCATTCTCTGTGGCTGAGAAGTACTCCATTTCATTAAAACAAAACAAAACAAAGCAAAACAAAATAAAAAAAAGACATCTTTATCCAGTCTCCAGTTGATGGGCAATTGGGCTGCTTCCAAGCTTTAGCTATTACAAGCTGTGCCGCTGTGAACATGGGTGCACATACATCACTATGGTATGCTACTTTCAATTCTTTGGGGAAGATACACAACAAGGCAATACCTGGATCAAATGGGACTTCCAGTCTTAGTTCTTTGAAGCATCTCCATACTGATTTCCACAGTAGTTGGGGCAGACTACACTCCCACCAGCAGTGGAGCAGTGTTCTTCTTTCCCCACAGCCCCACCAGCATTGGTTATTGGTTGATTTCATGATATCAGCCATTCTTTCTGGGGTGAGGTGGAATCTCAGTTGTTTTCATTTGCATCTCTTGAATGACCAGTGATGCTGAACATTTTTTTATATGTTTATTTGCCATTTCTACTTCCTTGTCTGAGAAATGTCTCTTCATTTTAGATGCCCATTTTTGGATTGGGTCTTTAAATTTGGGAGGACTGATTTTTTTATGTTCTTTATAGATTCTAGATAGTAAACCTTTGTCTGAGGAACAGCAGGTAAAAATGTTTTCCCATATTGTGGGTTGTCTCTTCACACTGTTGGTGGTTTCTCTTGCTGTGCAGAAGCTTTTTAATAAGAAGAGATCCCACTTGTTGATTGTTTGTGCTAGTTCATGGGCACTTGAGGTTTTGTTCATAAAATGTTTTCCTACACCAATGTCTTCAAGAGTTCTACCTAACCTTTATTCCAGCCAATTCAGTGTTTTTGCTTTAATATTTAGATCTTTAAACCATTGTGATTTTAGTTTAGTGCATGGTGAAAGATACAAGTCTAGTTTCAATCTTTGGCAAGTTGAAAGCCAATTTTTCCAGCACCATTTATTAAAGAGGCTATCTTTCCTTCAGTGAGGGTGTTTGCCTCCTTTGTTGAAGATGAGGTGGCTAAGTGTGTCTGGAGTTGTTTCTGCATCTTCTAATCTGTTCCACTGGTCCTCTGGTCTGTTTCTTTGCCAGTACCATGCTGTTTCTATCACAGTAGCTTTGTAGTATAGTTTCAAGTTGGGGTTTGTGATACTCCTGCCATGTTTCTGTTGCCTAGGATTGCTTTTGCTATTCTAGGTCTCTTCTTGTTCCAAATGAATTTTTGGATTGTTTTTTCAAGGTCTGTGAAGTAGCTGCTGGAATTTCAATTGGGATTGCATTGAATCTATATAGCAGTTTTGGAAGTATGGCCATTTTCACTAGGCTGATTCTTCCTACCCAGCAGCAAAGGATGTCTTTCAATTTTCTGATATCGTCTTCAATCTCTCTTCTCAGAGTGCTATAGTTTTCAGAGAAGAGGTCTTGGATTTCTTTTGTTAGGTTGATTCCTAGGTATTTCAGGGTTTTTTGATGCTATTGTGAAAGGAATTATTTGCCCTATTTCTCTCTCAGTGAGTCTGTTGTTCGTGTAGAGGAAAACTATTGATTTTTGTGTGTTGACCTTGTATCCAGCTACTTGACTGAATTTGCTTATTAAGTCTAGAAGACTTTTGGTGGAGTTCTTGGGATGTTCTATATAGAGTATCATGTCATCTGCAAATAATAACAACTTCACTTCTTCGTTTCCTATCTTTATTCCTTTTATTTCTTTGTCTAATTGCTGTGGCCAATGTTTCCAAGACTATATTGAACAGGAATGGTGATAGTGGACATTCTTGTCTTGTTCCTGATTTTAGTGTGAAGAATTTCAGTTTTTGACCATTTAGTATGATATTGGCTGTTGGTTTTTCATAGATGGCTTTTATCACATTGAGGTAGAGAGTGTCTATTCCAATTTTTTGTAGGGTTTTTAATCATAAATGTGTGTTGGATTTTTTCAAATGCTTTTTCTGCATCTATTGAGATGATCATATGGTTTTTGTCCTTGGCTCTATTAATAAAGTGTATTACATTGATTGATTTGCATATGTTGAACCATCCCTGCATCCCTGGGATAAATCCCACTTGGTCAAGGTGTATGATCTTCTTGATGGTCTTTTGCATTCTATTTGCCAGTATCTTATTAAGGATTTTTACATCTATGTTCATTAGTGAGATTGGCCTATAGTTCTCTTTTTCAGTTGGGTCTTTCTCTGCTTTGGGGATCAAAGTGATGCTTGCTTCCAGGAATGAATTTGGGAGTATAGCTTCCCTTTCAGTTTCATTGAAGAGTTTAAACAGTAGTGGCAGTAGTTCCTCTCTAAATGTCTTGTAGAATTCAGCAGTGAAGCCATCAGGACCCAGGCTTTTCTTAGTTGGTAAGTTTTTAATTATGTTTTCAATTTCATTGGTTGATATTGGGTTGTTTAGACTTTTTAGGTCTTCTTCGTTCAACTTTGATAATTCATATGCATCTAGGAATCTGTCCATTTCTTCTGTGTTTCCATCTTATTGGCATATAGGTTCTTTAAGTAGGTATTGATGATCCTCTGGATTTCTGGATCTGTTGTAATTTCACCCTTTTCATTCCTAATTGCAAGGATTTGGGCCTTTTCTTTCCTTTTTCTGATAAGGTTGGCTAAGGGTTTGTCAATTTTGTTGATTCTTTTGAAGAACCAACTCTTGGCTTCATTAATGTTTTGTATCATTCTCTTAGTCTCCATTTAATTGATTTCTGCTCTGATCTTTGTAATTTCCTCCCTTGTATGAGCTTTGGGGTTGTCCTGCTCTCCTTTACCTAGAAGCTTGAGGTTCAGCATCAGATTGTTCAATTGGGCTTGCTCTGTTTTCCTAATATGTGTATTCACTGCTATGAATTTCCCTCGTAAGACTGCTTTCATTGTGTCCCAGAGATTCCGATATGTTGTATTGTCATTGTCATTTAATTGAAGGAGCTGTCTGATTTCTTCTTTAATTTCCTCTGTGACCCATTGGTTATTCAGAAGTGTGTTGTTCAATTTCCACGTTTATGAAATTTTTGCATTTTCTTTCACAATGGATCTCCAATTTCATCATCGCACTGTGGTCTGATAATATACAGGGGATAAATTCAATTCCTTTGCACTTACTTAAACATGTTCTATGAGTGAGTATGTGGTCTATTTTGGAGAATGACCCATGTGCAGCTGAAAAGAATGTGTGTTTTGATTTTTTGGGTTGGAACACTCTGTAAACATCTGTTAAGTTCATTTGTTCAAGAGTTCAATTGAATTCTAGTATTTCATGACTTATTTGTCTAGTTGATCTATCTATTTGTGACAGTGAGGTATTGAGGTCCCCCACTACAATTGTATTAGTGCATATATGACTTTTCATGTCCCTTAGTATTTGTTTTATATAGTTGGGTGCACTAGTGTTTGGTGCATAGATATTTATGATTGTCATCTCTTCCTCTTGGATTCTTCCCTTTACAAGGATGTAGTGTCCTTCTTCGTCTCTCTTAATCAGTGTTGGTTTGAAATCTACTTGATCTGCAAAGAGGATAGCTACTCCTGCTTTTTTTCAGGTTCCTGTCACATGCAGTATTGTTTTCCACCCTTTAACTTTCAGTCTATGAGTTTCCTTTTGAATTAAGTGTGTTTCTTGTATGCAGCATATTGTTAGGTTTTGCTTCTTGACCAATTCTGCCAGTCTATTTCTTTTGATTGGTGAATTGAGACCATTAACATTGATGGTTATAACTAATACGTATTGACTTATCATTGTCATGACTTTTTCTTTTTGTTGGATTCTCCCCCTTTACATTTAATATCTTGTTGTGCCTGATGGGTTCATTCTGCTGTGCTTCCTGTGGTTGTGATCTTCATTGTCTGTTCCTAGGATGTTGTCTAAAATTTTTTGGAGTGCTGGTTTGGTATTCATCAAGTTCCTAAAGGTGCTCTTTGTCATGAAAGTATCTTATTTCTCCATCAATTTTGAAAGATAGTTTTGCAGGATACATCAATCTGGGTTGGAGGCTGTTTTCCCTTAGGGCCTGGAATACGTCTCTCCAAGCTCTTCTTGCCTTGAGGGTTTGCATTGAGAAATCTGCTGTGATAATGATGGGTTTTCCTTTGTATGCAATTTGTTTCTTTAACTGCTTGTAGAACTTTGTTCTTTTGTTGGGTTTCTGGTATATTAACAATTATATGCCTATGTGTAGGGTTTTTTTGATCAAGGCTATTTGGAGTTCTATATGCCTCACTTATCTGCATGTCAAGTTCTTTTCCCCTGCTTGGGAAGTTTTCTGCCATTACTTCTGTGAACAGTTTTTTTATGTCATCTGGACTCTCTCCTGTTTTTTCATTGACTCCAATCAGTCTTATGTTATTCTTCTTTGCATCGTCTAGCAGCTGCTGGATTGATTTCCTGTGGTCCCTTACTAGTTTTTTTTTGGTACCGGGGATCGAACTCCAATCTTTGCGCTTGCAAGGCAGGTGGTGGAACCACTGAGCTAAATCCCCGGCCCTGTCCCTTACTATTTTAAAGCAATTTTTGTTTTCCTGGTCACTAATTGCAATCTTATCTTCTATATCTGAAATTCTGTCCTCACATTGGCTTATTCTGCTGCATAAACTTTCAGTGGCATTGTTAATCTCCTGGAAATCTGTTTGCATCTGTTTTATGGATTCCATTTGTTTCCTATGTTGGGATTCTATCATGTTCCTCAGCTCCTCTATTTTTTTTATTTGTGTCCTCTCTAGACTTAATAATCATATCTTGCATAATCTCTGCTATTATGTGAGAAATTGTTTCTGATTTCATTTTTTCCAGATCCTCTTTTGTTGCCAGTTCAGGGAGTCCAAGTGTTTGAGTATCAGATTGTTCCATCTTGTTTCCCTTTGGAGTTGCCTTAGGTGATCTGGCAGTCTGGTTCTGAAACTTGTTTAAGTGTCTTCTCATTTCAATCAATTTGGGGGGGTGATATGTGCTGCTGGCACCTGTGCAGCTCACCTCCTCTGCACTTGGGTCAGTTGTATGGTGGCCTGGAAGATTCACCTCCTCTGCGCTGGGGGCAGCTCTGCTCCTTGGCACTGGGGGCAGTGGTATGGCAGCCTGGAAGCCTCACCTCCTCTGCCACCTCTTCCTGTTCTTAAACCCTGCCACCTCTTCCTGTTCTTAAATCCTTCCCATGGCTTCTCATTGCTGATGAGAAAAGCCTGAATGTTTCCCACACCCCCACAGCCTGCTCAGGCTGGCCTCTGCTTACCTCTCCAGGGTCTCTCCACTCCACTCTACCTGTGCTCTCTGATTCCCTCTGATCCATGCTTTTGCCAGTGTCTTAAACATATCTGGCTCCTCCTGTCAGAGCCTTTGTGCATATATTTCTACCTACGTGGGACCTCTTTCCCTTTTCCCCTCTCATGTGGGTTAACTACCCCTATTCATGTTCTTCTCTATTTGTAGCTTCATCACATTGTATAATTGTAAGATTATTTGATAAATATCTGTTTCTCCTCTCAGAGTCTACAAAGGCAGGGATAATGTCAATTTCTTCTCAACATTATATACTGGTACCTTACACAGTGCCAAATGTGTAGTAAATGATAGGCAGATGCCATGCTATGTAATCAATAAATGCTTAGTTATTATAATTGAATGATATAAATAAATCATAGACATTACTGCTATCTTAAAGTTGCCTATACTTTAAACCCAGAAATATAAAGGAAATGACTGCAAAAATGATTTTACAAATTCAAAAGTTAACAAGTACAAATTAAGAATCAGGACAGATGGAGCAGTGTGTAGTGAGAGACACTGAGAAAATCCATCAAGTGTTCTCTTTTTTTTTTTTTTTTGGTACCGGAGATCAAACTCAGGTCCTTGCACTTGTGAGGCAGGTGGCAGAACCACTGAGCTAAATCCCCGGCCCAGGTGATGCTCTCTTAAAGAACTTCCAGGCCACTTTCTATTAAGGCTGTGTTAACTGCTGCCTTTGAAGAAAAAAGGAAACATGTCTTGGGAGGAAGAGGGATCTTCCAAAAGAATGGTGTTAATAGAGATGGAAAAAGATTTGGTTGGAGACATGGACCACATAGTCCAGGTAAGTGTCAACAGGTAAAGTAGCCAATTGGTGGAGATTTTTTAAATTTTTCTTAAAAGATAATTGAAATGATGAAACAGTATCAACAATGGATTCTAATGCTTATCCATACATTACCTTCAAATGGAGAAAACACAAAGGAAAGACTATTAAAGTAATGTGGATGCCAAATAGTTAATAACCATATTAAGTAAGACAACATGAGGAGTTTTTTTTCTTATATTCTTTTATTGGTAAATTTTAGGTATACAATACATTTAAATTTATCATTGGGAACTTGTACCTTTACATCATGTGTCTTGGTTCTTATTTTTTTCCCATTCCCCTTTCCTCCCTTCAACCTCTCCCCCCCTCCCTATTTACAAAGACTTTGTTTCCATTTTTTTCTTTTCTCATATTTTTTCCTTTCCCCTACTCCTCCCACTTCCCCTTCCCCTTTGGACCTTTTCTTTCTATCTCACATTATCAATTATTCATTTTAATCCTTATTTACACTTTCAGTTTTGAATACCAGAGAAACTATTCATATTTATACATTTGTGTCCTGTTTATTTCACTTAAGAGTATCGGCTCATTGAGCATCCACTTAGCTATAAATGTCTCTAGTTTCTCGTTCTTTATGGCTGAGCAGTACTCCATTTGATTAAAAAGCCAACATGAGGGTTTTGAAATAAAGAAATGGATCTAAGTGATATCTGAGAAATCAATGCAATCTGACAATAGCTAGCAATGACACTGACACTGAAAGCAAATGTGTGGGAGAACCAAAACGCACACACAAAACCACAAGGGGAGCCTATATTGTGGTAGGGACATGAAAATAAATAGATAATGAGAAGGGCTTCTGCTTTGGAAAAAAAAAATATCAGCTCAGTTCTGGAGAGAAAGAAAATGGAGATATTGAAAAGTGATAGAAATAAGAAGGGAAGACTAGAAATGAAGGTCACTGGTAAGTTAGTACATTCACAGGAGGTTGTCAGAAACCATGAATCCACATGATCCCTCCTTTCATAGAGGAAAAGCAAAGTCTAAACCATCATATGATACTTTCACCCTTGAAGAAAAAACAACAATGACCAGGGAAAAGAGAAGAAGGGAAAGAAGGAGAAGGAAAACTGGAGGATGGAAATGAATGCTGAAAGAACAGCTCATTCTCAAAGTCAAACACAGTTAAATCAGTTTCGGCATAGAGTCAATGCACTTTACAGTGTTCAAACAAGAGTTTTACATTCCACCATTATCACAGACACTATATATATTTTAAGAGTTTTTTCTATTTAAAAATATATAAAAGCTTTGAAAATTTATCACCAGTTATTCCACTCTATGACACTCTTCAATAAAATGTAACCAGAGTTAATTGAAAGTCTTAGTGTGGTCAGTTACATAACACCAGAATTGCTGAATAGCTTAAACACAGTGTTTTCCCAGAAATATTTGTCTTTTGGATGAAACCAAGAATGGAAAGTTTCTGCCTTGAAGGAGAGCTTTTGAGAAGGTGGAAAGAAAAGAAAAACATATATGAAGGAAATATAACTTTAACAAAAATTAACCAAAATGCCACAAATATGCCGACTACTCACACAGAGACACACAAAAGCACAAAGAGAATTTTACCACTTTAGAAAGCTGACTGTGGATTGTGCATCAATTAGATGACGTCTTTTTTAAAAAGCAGAAAATATATCATATATTGCCTTTGCCAGAAACAAATTTAGACAGATTTTTGGTTCTTGTTATTTTCTTGTTATATTGGCAGAATCAACTCATAGTGACCCACAACAATCCTGTTTTGTCTAAGACATGAAATGAGACCTACAGCAAGACGTGATTTTTGAGGGGCAGGAGAAGGGAAGAGCAGTTACCTTGCTTTATTTGACTTGCAGAAAGACCAATAACTGCTGGCCTCAGAGGTGCATATAGCTTTCACTCCTACTCTGGTTTTTTCCCCTTTCTCTCTCCCTCTCCTCCAGGGATATCATGTGGGTATGTGTATATGCATGCATGTGTTGTGGAAAGGAAAAATGGATAGAGTAGGATGGGTTTCATGTCCAACTTTAGTCATAAAACTTAACAATTATTCTCAACATAAACCCAACAGGAAGGCTTTGTAAGGAAATGACAGTGTAGTGGTCAATTTTGTGGCAATATCATCACCAAATAAGTAATATGCTTTTTCTTGTAGCCAAATGGATAACATTTAACACTGTTCAAAGAAATTTCTCCCTTATAATACGTCAGAAGGTCCTGTTAGGTTAGTGTGTCAGGAGACCATGCTATCCTGGCCAAAGGCACATGACCTCAGCATGGGACCAGCTGGCATTCTTGGCATGCATTTCAAACCCAAGCCAAGTTTAAGTTTTTCCTCCTGACAAGTCTTGGGAAAGAGTGAAGAATGGGCAAGGAGTGAGGAATTCTTCAGTTTCAATGGGCCTATAACTCCATACCAGACTCAAGCTGCCCTGGAGGATCCAAAATGTCCTAGTATCAGTTTCAAGAAACTAAACTGGCTATGGGTGTGGGTTCCAAGAACTCCAGGACAAATTTGGATCTCCTAGGACTCTATCATGGCAGTGAACCATGGAGACAAGGGCATCATCCTAAAACGGTGGAGTAGCAAGACAGGCAAAGCCTGTCTAATTCTTTCCTCATAGAATACAACCACTTATCTGTGACTGCCTATCTCTAGGAGAGAAAAGTAGAATTCCTTCTTGCTTAATTTATCATAAACTTTGCTCTCTGGGACAAGCAGCCAAACCTATAAAGCCATTAATAATCCCTGTTAAGTAGAACATACATCAGTAGAATCGCTTAGCCAAAGACTAGATCATCATGTCCCAAGACTTACTCAGATACACCTCGATTCTGAAATTGTTCTGACCTGTACCTATTTATTATCATACAATGAATATTTACAGTGTCCCCTGTATACTAGGGCCTGTGCCAGGCATTAGAGAACTAACTTTTAATAAGACAGATTTCTTGCCTGCCTGAGAGTGCTACTGGATTAGAGGACAGACACACAAAGTGCTTACAGCACAGAATGATAAATACTGAGAGAAAAGGTATCACTGGAGCATACAGGTTAGGCCTGGGATTCAGGAAAGGCTTCCTGTGGAAAATTATTTCTAAGGGGAGATCTGGAAGAGGACATGGAATTGATCTAGTAAAGGAAGGAGGTGGTGGAGGGGGAAAGAAAATCTAGGCATAGGAATCAGACTTGGGGGAAGACCCAGGAGTTAAGAGGGCTCACAGATCAAAAGGAATCCTGCATATGGCCCACTAGTTCACAAAAACACAAACACAAAACAGGCAGATACCATATCTTCTTTTTTTTTTTTTTTTGGTACCTGGGATCAAACTCAGAACCTTGTGCTTTTGAGGCAGACCCAGTACCACTGAGCTAAATCCCCAGTCCTATATCTTCTTTTTTTGTTTGTTTGGTTTTTGGTTTTTGAGACAGGGTCTCTCTATGTGGTTCAGAGTTCAGGTTGCCCTTGGACTCACTATGTAAGCCTGGCCTCAAACTCGGCAATCCTCCTGCCTCAGGCTTCCAAGTGCTGGGATTATAGGCATGAGCCACCACACCCAGCTTTTTATCTTCTCTTCTTGAACACTAATTTGCCTTAACACAGTAGTCTCTCCTTTATCCGCAGGGGATAGGTTCCAGGATCCCCAATGGATGCCCAAAACCACAGAGTACACAACCCTATGGTATATACTGCTTTTCCTTATACATACATACCTATGATAAAATTTAATGTACAAATTAGGTGCAGTAAGAGAATAATAAAAATTGACTAATAATAAAACAGAATAATTTAAAAAATATAAATAATGTGAATGTCTTGACTCTTGAGAGTCAATATTATTAGTATTACTGTGTCTTGACTTTTGAGAGTCAGTATTAATATTAAAGTATTCATATTTTCAGATCACAGCTGACACAGATAACGGAAACCATGGATATAGGGAGGCTACTTGGTATATTATGTCAACTGCACCTATGACTCTTGGAAACATGAGCTATGCTTTTATTTTATCTTATGTAATTCTATAATACTCTGTGAAGATCAGGGAAGTAAATACCCATTTTAATGGCCTCAAAAGAGCAGGTACTATGTATAAAGCACTGAATTATGCCTGCTGGTCCTGGATCTAAAATTAAGGAGGTATAATGGTTAATTTTATGTGTCAACCCAACTGGGCCAAGAAGTCCCCAGATTAAATATTGTTTCTGGGCATCTATAAGGGTATTTCGCTTTTGAAATGGTGAAACTCCTCTCCTGTGGATGGAAATCATCTAATCCACCGAGGCCTGAAAAGGACAAAAGGCAGAAGGAGGAATTCACCTCTTTCTGTTCTGCCTGCTTCACTCCTTGAGCTGAAGCATCTCTGTCATCATCCTCTGAGCTCAGATTAGGATTTATCATCAGCTCCCCTGATCCTCAGACCTTTGCACTTGGATTATACCACTGCCTTCCTGGGACTCCAGCTTGCAGATGGCAAATAGTATGACTTCTCAGCTTCCATGATTGAACCAATTCCTCATTAAAAAACAATACAGAGAGAGACAGAGACTCTTCCTATTGATTCTGTTTCTCTGAGAATCCTGTATAATAGAGCAAACAAGGAAATGAACACTGTAAGCAGTAAAGAGGAAAAGGGTGATCGTGGGCTTGTGTGAAACCATCCTGACTCTAGATTCCACGCTAGAGTAGTATTTTTCAGTTTTTCCCCTGAGAACAGCCATCCCAGCACATCCCAGGTGAGGGACTGGCACATGTTGGGGACAAGAACACAGGCTGCAGGGAAGGGTCTTTTTCAATTCACACCTTGGAAATGCTTAGGTGTGGGCACTATCCCTGACTAGTGAATGGGAGACAAGACCAGATATTGCCATCTTCTCTGAGAGACAAAAAAAAAAAAAAAAAAAGACAACTTTAGAAATACTGAATGCTGAGGGGCTTCAGAAAAAAAAGAAAAGAAAAAAATCATGCCCATTAAGGCATGTCAAAAGAGACACAAAGTATAGATAGGGTTTCAAGGTGAGAACGGAAGGTTTTAGGGAAGCAGGGCAAGATAGAAGAGGGCAGTCCATGCAGAGAGAAAGGTGTGAACAAGGCTGAGATCAAATATGACATCTCATAGACCAGGCAGGGGCAGGGAAGCCACTCTGGGCAGTCACATCATTGCATCCTTCACTCATTAATCAACCAGAGCATTCCACAGGTCCTACTGATGGGAATATCACTCTACCCAGGGGAGACTGCCCACACTCCCGTGTGCTAGGGTGCTCTGTCTGAGATTTACATCATGTGGGTAGCCTATAATAGGGGTGGCATGGTCAGAGGTGTTGCACCACGCTCACCCAGACAGGAATAAAAAGAGCAGACATAAGCAGTGTCTTAGTTACTTCCCTCATTGCTGAAACAAAATACCTGATACCTAAAATTAAAAAGGGAAAGGTTTATTTAGCTTACAGTTCGTAGAGGTTTCAATCCATAATTGGCTGGCTGCGAGGCAGGGTGGATGGCAGACAGGCATCTAAGAGGAAAAACACCAAGGTAGCAAAAGCAACAAAGGACCTTAACACAGTCTTTCAGCCACTTTTATCTTATTCAGACTACTTAGGGCAGGTAGCACTCACGCCCTTAATCCTAGTGCTCTCCGGCCTAGCACTGCACCATGAATCAATCACACACTCTAGATTCAGCCACCTCTGAAAAAGCAGGAGGCTTTGAGGCGACATCCAAACACAATGCATAACAAGCAGCTTGAAGGACTATCATAGATGGGGCCAGGAGGGAGATCAAGGAAGCCACTGCAGAGATCAGGCTACAACTGGGCACTTGATCAGTTTCACTGCGCCCTCTTCCTCTCCAATACAATTGAAGGTGTCCAAACATAAGACAAAGGCAAAACCTCCAGCTAGCCGTGCCCACAGGAGGTAATGAGAAGCAGTCTCAGCAGTCCGTCTGGATCCCCCCAACTCCTTCACTCACCGGTAGGTCATTGGAGAACAGGTCATCGGAGGGGAACCAGCTCAAGCACTCAACCTACCAGTCACAAGCCACGGAGGACTAGAGCTCAACCTCAACAAATGCTGTAAGACAAATTCTTTCCCTTTTTGAACTAAGGGGAAACAGTACACTGGCCAAGTTCTGACTGAGCATAAATAGGACTGAGAGGACTCTTCACTTTTGTGTTTTTATAGGTATGTGGGTTTTTTCTCTCATTTGTGTCAGAAGAGTTTGTATATGTGAAATAGAGAATAATAATTAATTACTGCTTTAGTTACTTAATACCTTTCATGGCCATATCAGGTAATTTATGTATGGGGGATTCAAACACAAGCTTTCTATCAGCATCTTAATTGGTTCCCAACCTTTTTACACTTCCTCAATCTCACATTATACTCCTCTCCCTCTTATTCCTTATTCCTCCCCCGACAAATAACCTCTCAACCTCCTCTGCCCTCCCTCTATTTCAGATATAAAAATAATATCACCAAAGTCCTATCTCTTTCATTTGCTATTGTCTGTTTTTTCTTCTTTCCTTCTTCTGAACTATTTTCTTCCTTTCTCCTTCCCTCATCCTCTACATTCCATCAGTACCTCATTGTCTTCCTGAGCTATTAGAAAAAGTGTAAATTTTTAAAAAAGTTTTAAACTACATGATTGACATATAGTTGGTTCTACAGATGCTGATATAACTGATCTCCTTGCCACACAGTGACTGGGACTGATCCTGCTATGGTGAATAGGTTCAACAGGGGAATGAACACCAAAACATGAGCAAGTCAAGGTCACAACACAAGTTAGGTCACATAACTAACTGAAGAAGTCCTCACACTAGCGACAGGATTCTCCACCGTAGCTGATCTTCAACTCTTAGCACTAACACAATAAAAAGAAACATGAGAAAAAAAGGTAACAAGATGCCTCCCAAAACTCTTAACTTCTCTAAAGCTGATCCCACGAGTACTGAAGTGGAGAAAGTTTCAGGCAAAAAATTCAAAAACCAAGTGGTTAAAATGTTAAAGCGATCAAAGAGCATGTAATATAAACAAATGTAAAGAATTAGAGGTTATGAACAGGAATCAAGAATAAATCCTGGATATGAAAACTTCAACTGAAACTATGAGCAGCAGAAATAATCAATGTGAGGAGAGATTGTCAGGACTGAAAGACATGCTTGATATACTCAGTGATAGCCTAAAAACAAGACACCATGAATGCTGGATCCAACATTTGATAGATGATTCAAAGAAAGCTACCTAAGAATTATAGGAGATAAGGAAACATTAGAAGATGGCAACAAAAGTATAAAAATGTATTCACCTAAATCATAGCAGAAAATTTTCTAAATCTAGGAAAATAATTCAGTATCCAAGTAAATGAGATACAGAACCCCAAATAGCCACAATCAGAAAAGAATCTCTCCATGAGTTCAATAAAAGGACAGATCAGGGCCAGGGATTTAGCTCAGTGGTTCTGGCACCTTCCTCACAAGCAAAAGGTCCTGAGTTCGATCTCTGGTACCTACCAAAAAAAAAAAAAGGACAGATCAATAAATGTATTACACTACATAAACAGAAGGGTAAAAATCACATGATCATCTCAATAGATGCAGAAAAGAACCTCTGACAGAATCCAACACCCATTCATGATTTAAAAAAACACTAACAAAAATAGACATAGAAGGACTCTACCTCAAAATGATAAAAGCCATTTATAACAAATCTACTGCCAACATCATACTAAATGGGGAAAAAACTGAAAGTATTCCCTCTAAAATCAGGAACAAGACAAGGGTACCTGCTCTCATCACTCCTGTTCAATATAGTACTCAAAACTTTTGCCAGAGCAATCAGGCAAGACAAAGGAAGAAAAGGGATACAAATAGGAAGGGAAGAAGACCAACTATTCTTATGTTCAGATGACTTGATTCTTTACAAAGAAGACTCAAAAAACTCTGCCAGAAGACTCTTAGAACTAATAAACAAATTCAGCAAAGTGGCAGTATACAAAATCAACACACAAAAATCAATAGTGTTCCTGTACATCAACAATGAACTCACCAAGAGAGAAATCAGCAAAAGGACTAATTCACAATAGCTTAAAAAATGCCTAGAAATTAGCCTAACTGAGAAAGTAAAAGACCTCACAGTGAAAACTATAATATTCCGAAGAGATTGAAGAGGACATTAGAAAATGGAAAGACATCCCCTGTTCCTGGATAGACAGAACCAATATTGACAAAATGGCCATATTACCAAAAATGACATGTAAATTTAATGCAATTCCAATGAAAATACCAACAACATTCTTAACAGAACTAGAAAAAACAACCCTAAAATGCATATAGAACCAGAAGAGACCCAGAATAGCCAAACCAATACTGATCAAAAAAAGCATTACAATCCCAGATTTCAAGTTATACTGTGTTAGTTACTTTTCTCTCATTGCTGAGACAAAATACTCAACACCCAAAGTTAGAGGGGAAAGGGACTATTTAGCTCACAGTTTGTAGAAGTTTCAGTCCATAATCAGCTGGCTCCAAGGTAGGGATGGCAAACAGGCATCATAGAGGAGAAACAATGTGGCATGCATGAGGTAATGTAGGTAACAAGGGGAACAAACATGGTGGCAGAAGACAGCAACAAGGGACCTTAACAGTGTCTTTCTGCTCCTTTTATCTTATTCAAACTACTAGGATTAGGGCAGTGCCAAACTAATCACTCACGTGTAGTAGTTTAGTAATCACATGCCCTTATTCCTAATATCACACATTCCAGATTTAGCTATCTTTGAAAAAGACTGCATGTGGCTTTGGGGGAACCCCTAGACACAAGCCACAACATATACTACAAAGCTACAATAATAAAAACATTATGGTAATAGGACAAAAATAGACATATGGACCAATGAAATAGAATTGAGGGTTCAGAAACAACCTCATATACCTTCAACCATCTGACTTTTGACAAAGGGGCCAAAAATACATTCTGGAGAAAAGACAGCCTCTTTGACAAATGGTGCTGGGAAAACTTGTTATCCAGGTGCAGACCCATATCTCTCAATTTTTATAAAAATCAAATAAAAATGGATCAAAGACCTTGATATAAAAACAAAAACCACTGAATCTGCTGGAAAATAAAATAGGTAAAACTCTTGAAGACGTAGTCATGGACTCTCTGAACAGATTCCCAACTGTACAAAAAGTAATACCAAGAATCAACAAATAGGATTATATAAATTAAAAAGCTTCTGTGTAGCAAACAACCAACAGAATGAAGAGACTACCTACAGAATGAAAAAAAAAATGTACCAGCTACTTCTTGGACAGGAGATGTATATCTAGAATAAAGAACTACAAAAGATTAACCACTCCCCCAATAAAAGACCTAAAGAATGAACAAATGAAATGAGTAGACACTTCTCAAAAGAAATACAAATGGCCAATAAGTACATGAAAAAATGTACAACATCTTTGGCTATTAGAGAAATGCAAATCACACAATACTGAGATTCCATCTTACTTCAATAAAAGTTACTATCATCAAGGACTCAAAAAAAACAAATGCTGGTGAGGTTATAGGAGAAAAGGAACCCTTCTACATTGTGGGTGGGACCGTAAGGCAGTGCAACACCTATGGAAGTCAGCATGAAGACACCTCAAAAAACTAAGAAACTCCATTTGACCCCACTATTCTTCTTCTGGTTATCTTGGTGAAAGAGTTAAAGACATCGTATTACAGTATATATAGCTAAAATATGGAAGCAGCCTGTATGCCCATCAACAGATAATTGGATAAAGAAAATGTGAAATACACACACACACACATATATTTTCCATAGCCACTGGAGTACTACTCTGTCATAAAGGATAAATTTGAGTCATTAGTAGGAAAATGGATGACTCTTGAGGCCATAACACCAAGTGAAATAAATCAGACACAGAAAATTAAATATCACATGGTTTCTCGAGAAAACCAAAATACATGTAATTTGACAAGCAAAAAGAAAGAGAGCTGGTAAGAAGCAGCAAACACTATGCCACTGTTGAGGAGCTAAAACATCTGAAGTTGGAGACCTTAATGGGAAGCAAAAGTTAGTCAAGGAAAAAGGGAAACGTGTTCAGTTCAGGTAAAAGAATAAGTGAACACAGGGATACCAAAGAGAACAAAGCAATTTCCTGCCTAGAACTGAAATGAATTAAGACTTCTCTGAAGGACAGGAGGGGCTTAATGAAAGGGAAGACTGCAGAGAGCTTGGGAGCCCATTAAGGTGTGTGCACGTTGCCCTGGGGCAGCAGAGACTGGGGGCAGACTTCACGAAGTCTGTCATCTGAGAAGACTTGCATGTTAAAGAGATCTGACTGCAGGTCAGAGAAAGGATTAGCACAGCACTGTCACACTGAAATATAATGCGAGGCACTTACTCAGGTTCAACTTTTCCAGAAGCCACATTAAAAAAGTAAAAAGAAGTAGGTAAGATTAGTACTTTATTAATTTTATTAATTTTCATGATACAGTTTAATGATACAATTTTAATGATCTACATGACAGTTTTTAAAGGCAGCTCAGAAGAAAGTGAACACATTTGGAGATGTATTTAGGAAGGGGAATAGCAGAAATTTGTTACAGATGAGGACTCACTTAACTCTAGGTCACTTTCCAAACCAGGCTCAGACCATCTTCCCACAATGCATCTCCAATTCAGATCCTCCCATTTTCAAGTTTCCATTGTCCCCCTTTTGCCTACCAAAGAGCAGCTGATGGGCCTGCCTGCTTCTCTAGGGTGTGTATCTCCCCTCCTCACAGCTGGACCACTTTGCTCCCACCTGCAAATCCAGTGTCTAAGATCTGCCATAACCTTAAGCAGAAAGAATGAAAAGACTTTGGCTCCGCACCCTGGAATGGAGCATCAAGTCATTCTTTCTGCTAGTCAGGCCCCGTGTTCCTGGCTTGGAAGCCTGCCTGGTCCCTCTGAGGCTGGGGCCCAGCTTCTTGCTTTCTGTCCTGCTCTCTCCTCACAGAGCTTGGAAGTCTGCCCATAAACCTGAGGAGAGGGGTTGGAGCCTGCTAACTGCTGACAGACATTTTTATTCCCCGACTCCTTGTTACATTTCTAAATGTCACCTGTCCTATATTTCCCAGCATTGGCACACCCCCTCTTTGAGACTTGTTACCTCCTTCTCAATGCCAGCTCTGCTTGCCTGGGTGACACCTGTTTTCTGCTGCCATATTCTCCTGCACATTCCTTCCAGTGCCCTATCTCCTAACCTAGACTTCCTTGCAGTTCCTGCCCCATGCTTGTGGGTAGATTTATCCCCTCTCAATTTGCTCTGTGTTTTTCAGTGAACCTGGCCATTTCTTTTCTTCATTTGTTTGTTTTTGTTTTCCTCTGAGCCAGGGTCTTGCTAATTAGTTCAGGCTGGCTTTGAACTCACTATGTAGCCCACACTGGCCTGGAACTCATGGCGATCCTCCTGCCCCAGTCTCCCGAGTGCTGAGATTACAGGCGTGAGCCACCACACCCAGTTTTCATTTCTAATAATATTTTAAAATATGATGAATGTCCAAATCATAGAGTCCCACCATATCACTGAAGGGTACACTTATGTACCCTTCACTCCAATCAAAATAATCCTATCATCATTCACTATTCAGGCCCCATGCTAAGAGACTTCCTTAGTTAGTCCTGCCAACCCCACAGTCTGGAAAGGGCCTTTTCCTATTCTATTCCCCCCTTAGGCAATTCATAGTAAATAGTCAGCTTAAAAAATGTGACAGTCCCTAATTCCCTCCCCAACCCAACTAGAAACTCCATCTTCCTCTGACCTGTGACTCAGTATCTGGGCTTCCATTATGGATTTTATTGCATTCTTATTTTGCATGTCTTATCTCCTTAAGAATATAAATATCTTGGGAATAATATACATGTCTGATTATTTAGCAAAGCAAAATAGCTAGGAGAGTGGAAATGAGGAAAAAAAGGGAGAGAGAGGAAAACAGGGAAAGAGGGACTTGGCTCAATTTCACAAAATGAGTAATGGCCCAGCAAGGATTATAACTGAACAAGTCGGCACTGTTGAGGACCTGCTTAGCCCTCTTGGTCACTTCATTCGTGAAGCATGGCAGGACACAGCTCTACACACCCTTTACCTTTTAGAAATTCTACAGCAGGAAAAGGCACAGGTAGAAGAGCCAGACTGACAGGTGGATGTTTCTGATTATTGTTAAGGTAGACCGTTAATTCTTTACTTCCCGTTCCCTGTACAAGATCTAGATGTGGAGACCCACTGCACTCTGACCTTGCCAATGTTTGCGTCATCCGGTGCCAGGGGAGTTCAGTAAATTGTGCGTCATTGTTTTACACTCATTTTCCACTTTCCTCTTAGATATTTTAGAAATATGACAACAATCTCACCAAATCCCTGTAAGGTGGTTGAAACGTATTACCAACAAAAATAAAATAATTATTCTACCTGCATTATTTGATGTTAAACATCGGAATGTCTTTCATGTGTAATATTCCTGTTCAACTCTAAAAATATATGGTGCCAAATTCTAGGCCATGAGGTCTGAAGGTCAATGGTCAACAGTCCTATGATGCCAAACAGACATCAAAAATCAGGTTTTATGAAGAAGCATCCAACTGTGACTGAACATGCTTCAAAGTGCTGTCAGTTGGTTAGTCATTCCTCCCAGCTTTCCTGGCCGAGTGATGAGCTCCAAGAAGCATCAAAGAAGATTTTCTCTTGCCTCACAGATTTGATGGGGCTCTGTAATGGCAAAAGAATTCTCAAAATCACATGTGCCTTAGGTGAGATGCAATGGTCAAGCTCTGTCTTCTGAAATGGTCTTCCTAGAAATGGAGTCCCGGTATCCTTTTGGCAGGTACAATATTTGGAGACAGAGTGCCACCACTGGACAGTTTTTCCAATTAGAAATCACATTCTTTTCTGGCTCAGTGGAGTATGAACAGTAACTTTTTTTTTTTTTTTTTTGGTACCAGGGATCAAACTCAGGACCTTGTGCTTGCAAGGCAGGCGGCGGAATCAATGAGCCAAATCCCTTGCCCTGAACAGTAACTTTTAAAATGTGGTATGAAAGTTTCTCTGATTGACTTCAGCATTGGATGGATCCCTGCAGGGCAAGGAGGAAGGATGTCTTGAGTATCACTTGTTTATGTGTCAGATGTCTAGAAGCTAAAACACAGACAGCAATTTAAGAATAAAAGCAGAAGCCAACTACAGGAATCTGGGAAAGCAATATTTTTCTACTTGTTCAAATGAATTTTTATGCTCTTGAAAGGAAAATGGGCATAACTTTCTAACTGCATAATTTGACAATAACTATCAATATTAAAGACATACATTCCCCTTGAAGGAACAATGTCACTGATAGAAATTTACCCTGTTGATAGTCACACAACATTTCTTTTTTCTTTTGTTTCCTTTTCCTATCTATGTATGTATCTATCGCCTATCTAGCTATTATCCTATACTCTTCTCCCTGCCTTATCCCACAAGCCAGTGTTACAGCTAGAAAAGAGGTTCTAGGAGAGAATGTTGACAAACCTACTTAGCAATAGGCCCTGAAGTGTGAGGAATGAATATAAACCAGCAGCAGAGAACAGATCTCCAAAAGCTGCCAGTGGCTCAGTTTCCACTGAACCCACGACTCTTTTGTTTTCTTGGTCCTGGGGAAAAAAAAAAACCCTTTTGCTCTTGTGTACAGGACTGAACTGCGGCTTCATTAATCCACTTCACGGTTGAGTGGGTATGTCATATGCAATTATTCATCCACATAGTATGAAGAAGTAAAACAAGACGAGTCCACTGCACTAAAAGTGTCACCTGTCACACAACTTTTGTTTGTGGTACACATAGAGGCATTCTACTCGCCAAAACTCACCTCAGTGGCTTTCATGATGAAACAAGGTCCTCAACATTTATCTGAGTAAAACATCCACTAGCATTGGCCTGGAAAAAAACCTGTAAAATGGGAATGACTTTAACTTTCTTTCTACCGGATGGTGGCCCAGAATGACTAACATCAGGATTAGCACAGAATCTCCCCTCTTCTCACTCATCAACCAAGCATTCATTACCAAGTAGAAGACGGTAGGTCATCAAAATTATAAGCCTTGTTGGATAATTGCTAAATGCTGGAGCTTCTTCAGGAAGTGGACCTTCCCCCAGGGCAGGTTACTTCAGCTAGTTACAGCACAGGGCTAACAAGGCCAAGGTCAGGAGCTTGCTTACCCTGAGGACCAATTAGCTTTGATCTGTTTAGTGGCCACATCCTGCATCCCTCAACCCAAACAGCTGTTTCAAAAATGGACACCTTTGATGACAATGGGGATTGGTCCAAAGCAGAATAAATATGTTAGGCTAAATGTATTGTGCTCTTGGAAAATGAAACAGAATATGTTCAAAACATTAAAATTGCATTATCTGGTATTGTTCCAAAGGGAAGAGGAATAATAGCACCAAGAAAATCTCAAAGACCTGTACAACTGTTAGATTGGTTGCCAGACAGAAAAGAGTTATGTATTCAGAGACAACCTATTTCTTCTTAAAAAGAAGGCTGTCACACTATGAACCCATTTTCCAATAAAATAATTCCTTGAAGAAAATTATTTTGTTTAGCATACTAAAAATGTCCTACTTGTTTACAAATATTCCCCCAGGGAAAAAACTGAAATCAAGATGAGCTCTATCAAATTCTATATCTTTCATATCTCAATAAATATTTTATATAAAATAACTGAATTAATATTTTAGTCACTATTTGTTCTGAACCTTTACACACTAACTAGATACTAATTTCTTTCTTATAAATGGTTAGTTCTTCAACTTGACCTAGTTTTCCTTCACAAATACGTTCTCCACCCACACACTATGCATGAAATACTCTTTTTCAGTTGGGTACAGAACCCAACACTGATGCTTTCCTGTCATTCATGAAAAGATACACATTTATAAACTGTCTTCCCTCACATGTGTGCCTATCTCTTTGTTTTTAAAGTTTCTAATACAATCCACAAAATAATCAATATTTAAAATACCACATGCATCAATATCTGAGACATTGATATCTAAAGACCTAGAATTAACCTTGGGGGTGTCTCACACACTTACCTTGACCCAGAATTAACTTTGGGGCTACCTCACACTGACCTAGAGTTGGTGTTGAGGACCATCCTCAGCTGCCTTGAAGTTTGACCATATCTGCAACTGTAAACTCTTTAATCTCAAGAGAATAAAAGAAAATTTTACAATGTTCTACATCACCTATGGTACTTTCACATGCACAAGTCTTCTGGGAACTGAATCCACAAATGAATGGATAAAAAAACGTGGTATTTACACATCATGCAGTACTACTCTGCCATAAAGAAAAATACACGAGTCATCTGTAGGAAAATGGATACATCTTGAGATGAACTGAAATCTTAAGTGAAATAAATCAGACATATAAGCTCAAATATCACATTATTTCCCTTATATGAGAAGCTCAGAGTAAAAATAAAGATCAAAATAAAAGAGATAACAGAAAGTAGGGAGATAGATCATTCTCAAAGGTGAAAGGAATCAAGAGGAAAGGGGGGGTGGGAAGAATAAGGAATGGAAAAAGGATTTGGGATGTGTTATATACATGTATCAACTCCACACGAGGAATGTAAACATTATGTACTGCAAATAGGTACAAAAAAGGGCTGAAGGATCAAGGGATGGGTGGATCAAGGAATGAAAAAACATGTACTACACACATATACTAATAAACTAGAAAATAAAACTAAGTTCTTCTAGGGAACTGGAAAAGAACCATTTCTTTCAGAAATTGCTTCACCTATCACTGCTCATTTGTCTGAAAGTAGCACTTAATCCAAGCCTCAGGGAATTCAGTGAATTCTCTGAATGCTAGGCCTGTCTTAGTAATGATCTTGTGAAGTCTGTCCCCTATACTAAAAGAGATTAATGTGGACAACACATATTGTGACCCAAAATCTGAGACATGTGATTCAACTATGGATTACATACATCACATCAGGCTGAGGACAGACAATCTAGAATCTGGAATCCATAGCCTTTTTTCATCCTAATTTCCCATTCTTCCCAACTTCTTTCAAGAACCCTCCCAGATCTCCATGGGCTCTCAAGCTATCCTGTAGTTCTTCTATTATTTATGTTCATAAAGGACAGGAACATACAGAAAATAAGGTGTCTCAAATCCCTGAAACCATGAAAATTTATATATAAACATATTTTTCTTAATGAAACTTTATATAGTACAGTAATACCTTGGTTCATAAATGCTTCTGCTTGCAAACAATTCAGTCCGCAAACTAGTGTTCGGCAAAATTTTTGCTTCTGTTCACAAACTCCACATCAGGTGACACAACCATGGCCATCTTCACACAAACACAGCCACCTTCCCCAAAATTGTAAAACAAATTGAGTTTGTAAACTGAGGTACACAGTTTTCCTCTACTACATGTTTATGAGGTCATTAGGAAAATCCCTACTCTGCTAACGTCTTCCTTCTGTTTGTCTTTGATAGTCCCTCTTCTCCCTCCCTAGCTTTTCCTTTCTGCATCCTATAGAACAGAGCTTCCTTTCTTCTTTTCTATATAATTCTAAACACAACTTCTGCCAATAACCCTAAACTATTGCTTTATCATGCTGATTTGCACCAGCTGTGCCTTATGGTGGTTAACCCAGGCTTATACCAGAGTCTCCTTAGGTCTTCCTCCGAGAACCAGATTCCACATATACATCTCAGCGTCACAACCAGTGGGGTGGAAACTGAGCCAAAAACAGATTCTGTTTTGAACTACTGAGCACATTAAATAAAGGGGGAAAACACAACTGGAGGAAAGAAAAATGCTACCCAGAGTTGTAACTTAAGCTGTAAAGACCATCTGCCCCTTTGAACATCCCACTTCCAAATGAAATGTTAATTTTCTCAACGTTAGCAGGAACAGGGAAGGGAGAACAGAATAGCATAAGGGGAGACTGTCATCAAAAAGACTCAAATGACAACAAAAGTATACTTCTCAATTAAAAGAAAAGGAGCATAAACTTTATCATGTAACTAGGATTTGCAAAGGTTAGAGACTTTGAGAATCTTATAAAACTGTAAAAAACAAGTCTATCAAACAACAGTTGGGAATTAGAATGTGACGTTATTTTTAAGCTTTGGGCAAATCACAATCTCAGAACATCAGTTTTTCTATGGACTCCCCCCCGAGGAGTCACAGGCAAGGTCATCAGATGGTTTGTGGACACTAAATTTTCTTGCCCATTTATTTTCCATTATGAAACCATGTGGAATGGTCTTGTGTTTGAACATGATCAGATATTGAAAATGACTGTCATCAGAATGTAATCATCCTTCATCTCTGCCTCAGTGCAACTGTGTGTTCCAAATTCTCCAAATCAAACTCAAGTTGTCCTAATGCCATAGGATAATGGACAAGTGCCACGGGTTTTGTTAAGAGGAAAATCTTCCAGATTGTATAATTATTTATTAGTTTCAAAATTTCTGGCTAACCTCAAGATTAAGGACACAAACATGATCCATCTGATGCAACAGAATATCAGCAGTCTAAGAAAAAATATGATACAGTCAACTATTTATTACAAGGCCTGTCTACTTACAAGTTAGGTTCCCAAAGGCTATCCGCAAGTCTGTTTCTCTGTAAATCCAAAAAGACATTAAACAAGCCTCTACTAACATTTTCTGTTGATGGCAGATAGAACTGGTACACGTTGATCAGCTATGAAACTTCATAGGCTGAAAATGTGTAAGAGATAGAACTTCTATACTGATTTTATTTACTTGAAATACTAAGTTTCTGTCCACTAAAAAAAGCAGCAACATGATTTCAGGCTCCCCAGGTAATAGAGCATTCAGATACCAAATACTGAATTGTTGATTCTTATGCATCAACATGAGTACAAAAAGGGAGATGGCACCAACAATGGCAGATGGGGGTCTTGATGGTTTGGTGGAAAATCTCCCCAAGAAGCACAAAGCTTTCATGGTCCTTCATGAGGCACTCCCTTTTCAAGCTTTGTCTCTTTCTCCTGTATGGAGGCTCTTCGTCTGTATGGAACAATTGTCTTCATTCTCCACTCCCTCAAGCCTCTATGCCTTTGCATGTACTTTACCAACTGTACAGAACATACTTCACCGCTGCCCTATTCACTCTCCATGTGCTGATTTATATCACTTCCTCCTAAACACCATTAATTCCCCTTAGCTTTTCCTAATCTCCCCATTTCAAATAAAATGTGCAAGGGCCAGGGATTTAGCTCAGTGGTTCTGCCACCCGCCTTGCAAGCGCAAGGTCCCAAGTTCAATCCCCGGTACCAAAAAACAAAACAAAATCAAATAAAATGTGCATCACATGTATCCCTTACAAGCTTATTTATTTCTTTTTAATTGCCCTGGTCATAGGGATGATACTTTTTTTAAAATCTGTATTTCCCACTGAAGTGTGAGCTCCACAGGTCAGAAGCTCACAGCCCTATTCACAGTAGCTACTCAACATAACTTGACATGACACAAGTGAATGACTCAATTCATTGTAATTTATGTTAGATGTTTTCTCTACTTAATGATATGTTATTTTATTTAAACTTTTTGTTTTGATGAGAGTAATTTTTAGGAGTGTAGACACAGAAGACTACAAATATCATGTTCATATTACCTGGAACTGAGAAAGGTTAACAGTTTTTCATACTGTTTCCAGTCTATTAAAGTCTATTTTCAAAGGGCCACAACTAAAATGGTCAATTTGTGGTCAATCCTGAGTTAACTAGAGAAGAAAAAAGTAGGAAAATATAATTAAGCCCTTGGTATGTCCCAATCACTGTGCTAGATGGTTCATATACATTGTATATTCAACCTTTCCAAAAAGGTATTATTATACATATTTTATAGATATTTTAAAAACCAAGACTTATGAGGATTAACTCCTGCCCAAAGTAATATAGCCAGTAAAGGTCAGAACTATGTTCAAACCAAATTTATTTAAATTTAAAATATATGATTTTTCCCCTTTATTGCTTACATCCTCAAATTCTGTCCATGTTTGGAAGGAACTTGAACTTTCTGAGCCAGAGAACGTGCTTTCACATATGTTATTTATCCAGTTATTTAACAAACATCAATTAAGTGCCACTCTGGGCAGTATGTTGCTATCTCTCATAAATGTGCAGAAAATTAAGTTAACCAGGGCACTGAATTCATAAGCATTCTTGTTAATTTAGCTGAAGAATAAGAAATTAAGAGGTGATATAATGCCATGGATATTTCTCTACAGCAAAAGAAACATGCAACCATCAAGGCAAATTAAGAAAACTGTACTGAAAGGTGGAATTGACCCTGTGGTTAAGGACTACATTAAGACTATATGGCCCCTGAAATTTTTCTCCTGGTCCTATAATGACTATGATTTTGTGATTGTGGTATGAAAAAACTGTATAAAAAGACTTGATATTTAAAAATTGACTTCCCCGTATGATTTCTTCAGTGCCCCATATTTTTGTTTTCACAATAAAACAACAACAAAAAAGTGCAAAACCTAGAACTGAATAATTTAGCCCTTTTCTCATATGTCTTCTCAGTTCTCAATTCAAATTCTTAGAGCCACTATTTAGTCAGCCTGGGTGCCGACGCTGAGTTCAGGCCAGGTACAGTTGAGCCTCTGCACCCTCTTTCTCGGGCTCCTGCATGTTCCTGAAAATGCACAGGAGGCTTGCTGCCCATGGGGATTACTTGTCCTCCTGCATGGGCCTTGTAGCAAGGGGCTTGCTACACTTCTCCCAGGAAGTTCTGTTTGGGAATTACTCACTTTCTTTGTGACAGTACTGTTAGTAGTATGAATTTCTCTTTGTAAATTATAATACTTCTGGACTCTTATTGAAATCCTGGCTCTTACTGCTTTCTGCAATCTCTACCATCCACTATTATTTCCTAAAAATAACTTCTCTCACCTTGATACAGCATAAATCTTCTACCACAAAGCTTCAATTCTCTGTTTGCCATTTTTAGCTTCCTTGATCAACATTTTTACTTTGAAACAATTCAGATTTATTCCTGCATTGCATTCATCCTACTTAAAATGAATATTTTGAAGCAACAAAGAATTAGTTTGTAAGCATAGCCTGACTGGAAGGGTAAACAAGAGTGGGAGGACTCCTTTGCTTACTGAGGTCTTTTTTCATCAGGCTATTTGCTTTTGTTGCTGTTGTGTTTTTACTATGCACATGTGTTGTGAATTCTCAGACATCTAGTAAAACTGTAATGTTTCCTATTATTGGCAAGTATAAGCCACACAATAAAACATGTGAGTCTTGGGTGGGTCTGGTCTTTCATGATGTCAGAGAAAACATCCCGACTCCTCAAAAATCCTATCACTTGAGAGCTCTTCTCAGGGTGAATCATGAATGTACCTACAGAATTATCTGTCCATTCCTTTGTTCATTCATTCATTAATCTGTTGATTCCTTCAACAAACATCTCAACATTGCAATGACATAACCATGAGTAAGACATAGTTCTTTGTGTTAGAAGCTCACAGTCTATTGGAAAAGAACAGAAAACAAGCAACTGCCATATGTGATGATGTTCAAAAAGGGAGAGGAAAGGGGAAAGAGATAGAAAAGGAATAAAGAAAAAGAAAGAAGAGAAAAAGGAAAAGAAGGAATGTTAAGAGCACACCGTGTAGTCTTCAGAGATCAGGGGCAAGCCTCAGTTGGAAGGATGAGTAGACATTAGCCAAGTGTTCTACAATAGAGAACACCATGATGTACAGAGGCACAGAGGCTACAAACATCAAACTGCAATTTTTAAAAGAATGTTATCTTTTTCCTACTAGGGACAACCTCCCCTCAAGAAGTTTCCACCTTGCCCAGAGGGCCGAGGAGGTGAGTCAAGTAGGTGCCAGTAACCCCCCTACCCCAAACCATTACCTGGATCCACACCGAAGAGTTGCAGGGGTCATAAAGAACATTGTTCTGAGCTGGAGAAGATAAACTAGAAGTGAACAACAGAAAGAAGGCCTCTCTGAGGCCAACTGATGAAAATTAAAGCCCACCGGAAAGTGAAGATCTCTGCAATAAATGCACACCAGACCACCTGAGTTGGGGGAGCAGCTTGTGGACCAGAGCAGCACGACAAAGCAAGCAGATCACAGCCAGGGCTCTGCCCTGACCCCAGAGGCTGGGGCATACCGGCCCAAGCCAAGGGCCTGCCTGGAAAACAGCTGCACAGGCACACAAGCAACAGCCAGAGGTTCACCCCAATATCATCAGTAAGTGCGCAAGAGACCCTAGCCAGAAGCTTGCTCACACAATAGGAACCAGGGTGCACATCCTGCAGCCAAAGGCCCTCCCAGAAAACAGCTACATAGGGTCCCTAGCCAGTGGCACACCAACATACCATTCCAAGTGTGCACAGGCCCCAGACAGAAGCCCACCCAGACAATAGGTCAGCTCAGGGATCCAGAGGCCACCTTTCTGAACCCAGGAATTAGTGTACTGGTGAGCAGCAGAGAAAAGGTAGCTCTGTGGCTGGCTGAGAATTGAAGACCACTGGGTGAGCAAAAAAGTTGCCTCAACAAAAGCACAGCAGGCTGAATCTGTTGAAATGAGAAGACACGTAAACAAGTCTTAAAACCAGACTCCCAGATCACCTAAGGCAACCCCAAAGGGAAATGAGATAGAACAATCTGATACTCAACTATGTGGACTCCCTGAACTGGCAACAAAAGAGGATCTAGAAAAAATGAAATCAGAAATAATCTCTCAGATAACAGCAGAGATTATGCCCATAGAGCAAGACATGATTAATAAAGCTAGAGAGGAGCTGAGGAACATGATGGAATCCCAACATAGCAAACAAATGGAATCCATAAAACAGATGCAAACAGATTTTCAGGAGATTAAAAACTCCATTGATAGTCTAAGCAGCAGAATGAGCCAATGTGAGGACAGAATTTCAGATATAGAAATAGGATTGCAATTAGTGACCAGGAAAAGAAAAATTTCTTTAAAATACTAAGGGACCATGAGAAATCAATCCAGCAGCTACTAGACAATGCAAAGAAGAATAACATCAGAGTGATTAGAGTCAAGGAAGAAACAGGAGAGAGTGCAGATGACATAAAAAAACTGTTCATAGACGTGATAGCAGAAAACGTCCCAAGTAGGGGAAAAGAACTTGACATACAGAGAAGTGAGGCATATAGGACTCCAAATAGCCTCAATCAAAAAAAATCTACACATAAGCATATAATAGTTAAGATTCCAGAAAGCCAACCGAAGAACAAAACTCTACAAGCATTTAGAGAAAAGAAACAAATCACATACAAATGAAAGCCCATCAGAATCACAGCAGATTCTCAACACAAACCCTCAAGGCAAGAAGAGCTTGGAATGACGTATTTCAAGCCCTAAAGGAAAACAGCCTCCAACCCAGACTGATGTACCCTGCAAAACTATCTTTCAAACTTGATGGAGAAATAAGATACTTTCATGACAAAGAGCACCTTAGGAGCTTCATGAATACCAAACCAGCACTCCAAAAAATTTTTATACAATATGCTAGGAAAAGACAATGAGGATAACAACCCCAGGAAGCCCAGCAGAATGAATCCATCAGGCAAGACCAGAAATTAAACTCAAAGGGGGAGAATCCAACAAAAAGAAAAAGTCATGATAATGATAAGTCAATATGTATCAGCTATAACCATCAATGTTAATGGTCTCAACTCAACAATCAAAAGAAACAGACTGGCAGAATGGGGAAAGAAGCAAGATCCAACAATATACTGCATACAAGAAACACACTTAATTCAAAAAGAAACTCACAGTCTGAAAGTTAAAGGGTGGAAAGCAATACTCCATGCAACAGCAATCTGAAAAAAAAGCAGGAGTAGCTATCTTCTTTGCAGATCAAGTGGATTTCAAACCAAAATCTGAAACACTTCTGGTCCCAAGAATTTCAGATAAGGGGCAGTCACCCTGTATGTACAAATCTATTGTGAACATGTGTTTTCATTTCTCTTAAGTAAAAATTTAATAACAGAACTGTTGGTTCTTTACAGTAATACAAGAAATTTCTATATTGTTTTCCAAAATGGTTTTAACATTTTACATTCTCATTAGGAGTATTAGGAGGGCCAGGGATTTAGCTCAGTGGTTTTGCTGCCTGCTGTGCAAGCGCAAGGACCCAAGTTCTATCCCTGGTACCAAAAAAAAAAAAAAAAAAAAAAAGGAGTATTAGGAAGTTCTAACTGGTTCACACCTAAGCTGACATTTGTTCTTTTAAAACTTTTAAATTCATCTCCCTAATGAGTGTATAATACGATCTTGTTATTGTACTGATTAGTATTTTTCTGATTCTAGTGTTGCACACCTTTCCTTGTGCTGTACTGGCTATTTATCATTCTTCTTGTGTCTACTTTTTAGTTGGGTTGTCTACTAATGAGCTGTAAGAGTTCTTTATATATTCTGGTCATAGGTTATATGTATTATAAATATGTTCTGGTTAAGGACTACTTTTCACTTTCTTAATGATGTCTTTTTTTTGGTACTGGGGATCGAACTCGGGACCTTGCACTTGTGAGGCAGGTGGTGGAACCACTGAGCTAAATCCCCAGCCCCTTAAAGATGTCTTTTTTTTGGTACTGGGGATTGAACTCGGGTCCTTACGCTTGCAAGGCAGGCAGCAGAACCACTGAGCTAAGTCCCCAGCCCTTAACGATGTCTTTTAAAGTTCTAAATTGTGATGGAATCTCATTTATCAATTCTCTTCTTTTATGCATCATGTTTTTTATATCATAGGAAATTCTTGCCTACCCTTAATTCATAATATTTTCCCTTATAATTTCTTCTTAAAGTTTTCTAGTTTTAGTCTTTAATATTTAGGTTCATAGATCCTTTCAAGTTATTTTTATGTATGGAAATAAAGGGTTGAGGTTAATTTTTTTATATACAGATACCAGGTGTTCTAGTACCATTTGTTGAAAACATTATCTTTTCCTCTGCTCTTGAGTTGAGTTTATGTTCTATAAAATATTAATGTTAAATAATCTTTCAAAAATCAGTGGACCATATATGTGTGGTTCTATTTCTAGATTCTCTGTTTTATTCCATTCTTCTATATGTCTTTCCTTACGCCAAAATTGCCTTGATTACTGTAGCTTTAGAGGAAGTCTTAAAATTAGGTAATAAATGTCTTCCAACACTGTTTTTTTTTTCTCTTTACTTTTCCAATTCCTTTGTACTCCTACATAACTTTTAAATTTCAATATCCAATTCTTCACTTATAGAAAGTATACATACACCTGAATTTTTATATGCACCTTGTGTTTTCTAATCCTGCTAAATTCAAATGTAAGTTCTAGGGGCTCCTAGAGATTTCTTAGTATTTTTTCTATAGATGATTATTTCATCTACATATAAAGATTTTACTTCTACCTTGTCAATCCTATATTATTTGTTTGTTTTTATTGCCAGACTATTTTGGTTTGGGCCTATGTTTCAGAGTTTAATGGACAGATGAAGAGTAGGCATATCTGCCCTTGTTCCCCACCTTAGGGAGAAAGCAGTTTCTTTTCCATTCATATAATGGAAGTATGGAGTACATGTCTTTTATCTGTCAAGAAGGTTCTGTTCTACTTCTAGTCTCCTCCTGATAGCTTTTACCATGAACAGCTATAGAATTTAGTCCAATACTTTTTCTGCAACTACTGATAGGATCATATGGCTTTTTCCTTTCCTCTGTTAAAATGATGACTTATGGGGGTGGATCTTCCAATGCCGAACCAACAGTGCAATCTCTATAAGAAAACCACGTTCTACATCCTGCCAGATCTGACTTCTAATAGTTTGTTTTGTTAAACAAATTTTTATTTATGTTCATACTTTTCTCTTCTATTATCTTTATCCAGTTTTAGTATTAGCACAATGTTTATTTCCTAAAATGAGGGGAGAAGTGTTCCTTCTTTTTTCTGCTTTAAATGTGTGATATAATTTATCAGTTAAAATGTACATGAGCCTGTTGTTGTCATATAGGTAGGTTTTCAAGCTAGGAATATACTTTCTTTAATAGGTACTATTCAAATTTTATATTTCTTCCAGAGTCAGTTTCATTAATTTGTCTTCCAAGGTACTTCATAGAAGTTGTCAAATTTATTTCAAAAAATATTTTTGTAATATGCTTTCTATATCCTTTTAAATTCTGTAAAATCTGTGGTAATGTCCTCTAAATCTTGATATTGTAATTTTAAAAAACGTATAATTGATATTGTGTAATAGAAATAAGGTCTAAATGAGTAGGGGAAGTGGGAGGGGTAGGGGAAAGGAAAGAAGGGAAAAGAAAAAATATGAGAAAAGGAAACAAAGTCTTTGTAAATATGGAAGGGTGGAGGGGGTGAAGGGAGGGCAGGGGAATGGGGAAAACGTAAGAACCAAGATACATTATGTAAAGGTACAAGATCCCAATGATGAATGTAACTGTATTTTATATCTAAAATGTATCAGTAAACTTAATGAAAAAAAAAGAAGTTTCCACCTTTCTGAAATTTCTTCCTCCATAAAGTTTCCTAATATTTCTTGACCAAAGTTTCTCATTAAGTAAGGTAGGTGAGTTTCTCAGATACCGGTTATGGGAGGAGAGTTTCTCATTTGGGCCCCTGTAAAAGGATGGGCCTTTGAACTAGCTACTCACTGCAGTGGAAAGAAGCGTGACCTTTCCCAAACACTCTATATTTGTCAGCTATTTGATTTGGTTCTAGATGTCCCCGCAAAGCCTCATGCAGTCATAGGTGGCTTTTTCAGAGGTGGCTGAATCTAGAGTGTGTGATGTTGGGATTAAGGATTACTAAAATTATTAAATCAGTACACTGAATGAGTTGTCTGGATGGGATAAAAGGAGCAGATAGACACTGTTAAGCTTCCTTTGTTGCTTTTGCTACTGTGTGTGTACTATGCACTATTTCTCCTCTGTGACGCCCCTCTGCTATATGCCACTCTGCCTTGGAGCCAGCTGATTATGGACCAAAACCTCTACAAACTATAAGCTAAACAAACCCTTTCCCCTTTAACTTTGGGTGTCATGTATTTTATCTCACCAACAAGTGAAAAGTAACTAAAACATAACCCAAGCAAAAATTTAAACAATGTCATTTTTCCTTATGTTTACCTCCTCAAAGAGAAGTCAAAAGGAGTGAAGTTACTGCTTTTTCCTTTTGTGGGAAACAACTCAGTATGTAAGCTCTTCTCTCCCATTCTCTGCCTCTCTATTGCCTGATGTCCAGCATCCCCTGACAGAATGAAGTTTTCAAGGGAATAAAAGGAAACTCTGAAGTTTAAAGCAAACACATTTTGGGAAGCAAAGGGCTGAAAGAGAACTGTCTTGAACTTTTTCTTGGAGACCTAAGACTCCTATGATTAATGATTTCTAGACCCTCAAGTAACTGATTCCCAACCCTTTGCTTTTTTTTTTTTAAATTTAACTGGGTTTCCTTTGCTCTTTGCACTAAACTGAAAAGAAGTGTTCATGTCTGGGAGCCAAGTGGAGGAGGCTAAACTGGCTGCAAATGTCTAAGAGACTGTTACAGGACAAACATTCTACATATTGATCCTGTCTTATTTTTATTTTATCCTCCTAGTGGGGTTTGTCTTTTCCTTCTCAAATAACTGTCTCCTGAGCAACTGAATCAGCATCATGGATAAAACAAGATTATAATCCAGCCTGGAGTTCAAGAACACTGCCCCTGAGGGGCACTGCTCACTGAGTACTGAACCACCTCACACATAGATGTGAGGGGTTCTGATGCATCCACATCTGGCCTCCCCCAAAATAATCTGTATATCTCCACACATTTCATTTTAGTTGGGGCTGACTGCCTTCCTTCCTGAAAGATCATACTGTACAAACCTTAGCAAAGATATCTCTTTGGGGTCAGGAAACTGTGTTGTCCAATTCAAATTCCACAGGCATTTAAAACATGGAGGGATCCTGGAGTGTGGGAGAAATTTTGAGTTCAATTAACAGAGTTCAAGACCAATTGTCACTCAATTGGTAAGCCAAAGCGGTGAAACATTTGTACTTGCTATGGTTTGAATAAGACTTTTCCCTCCAGAATTCATGTTGGAATTCAATCTCCTTGGTGAGGTATTAAGAGGGTAGAAACAATCTTACCATGGTATTTGGAGGTGGGGCCTTTGGGAAGTGATTAGAATTAGATAAGATCATTGAAGGTGGAGCCCACATGGATGAATCCTGGTGGCTTATTAGAAGGGAGAAAACAGAAGTATGCACAGTGCACATACTCCCAGCCTGTCACCATGTATTCCCTAGCACCTCTTTAGGACTCTAACATCAAGAAGGCTATTACTAGATGTAGCTCTCAACCTTGGACCAGAATTGTGAACTGAAATAAATCTCTTTTCATTCTGCCATATTGCATTTTAGCAACAGAAATCAAGACAGAACTCTTTTCCCAAAACTGTTTATTCAATAATAAAAGTCGACATTTGTATGCATTATATATGAGGCTCTGTTCTAAGAAACTTACAGTTGTAACTTAGTTCCCATAAGAACTCTATTAGTATACCCATTTTGCAGATGAGGAATCTGGAGTACAGATTAAGGAATTTGCTGAGATCAGAGCAGTCTGGCTCCGGAGTTCATGCTCTATACTTTTCTCTATACCTCTATACCTTTCTTCTATTCAATAAATATTTATTAGGTGCTCACACTATGAACAATATTTGACATATACAAGTGAGTATTTTGGGCCGGGGATTTAGCTCAGTGGTTTCATCACCTGCTGCGCAAACGCAAGGACCCAAGTTCGATCCCCAGTACCAAAAAAAGCCCCCCAAAAGCCCAAAAAAACAAGTGAGAGTGACAGAGACATGCTCGTAAGGAGCTTATATTCTAGCTTGGAAGACAGCAATATATAAACATACAAGTACCAAGTGCTACAGGACCGCACAGCAGAGCCACTGATCTGGTGTGAGGAGTCAAGGGCTTCTCCCTTGAAGAAATGATAATAAAGTATCTTCTAACACCAACACTAAAATATGATTATAATGAAAACATTAATGTCCTGACTCTCCCCTATTAATTTAGAGTACAAAACTTATTGAAAGCATCATCCACTAACTCAAATAATCTTACACACAGCGAAACTTGGGACTCTGGCAGCAAGGGTCAATGGAGAAGAATAAAAAGAAATGCTTTTACTTCTTTAAAAACATTTTTTTTTTTGGTACCAGAGATTGAACTCAGGACCTTGCATTTGTGAGGCAGGCAACGGCACCACTGAGCTAAATCCCCGGCCCTAAAAACATTTTTTGATACAAGAAACTGCCCCTTTGGGGGATAACCCACTCATAATGATAACAAAGGGCCCTGAGCATGTCTTAGAGATGCAAACTAGTCGATCCAGAGTTACAGTTCTTCTACCTAGCCTGTACACCTCAGAAAACAGTATCTTTCTGCCTTAATCTCTCCAGGCCAGGTACCAGGCAAACAGAGGCCCGCCTAAATCCCCCCGAAATTACTGAAACTAGCCATCCCAAACTGTTCACCCTGCCCTGCAGAAACCCCAGTGAAAGAATGGTTTAAACCTTCCCCTGGATCCTACCATCTGCCTACTGATTGCTGCTGCGTATTTTCCATGTGTACCTATGTGGCATGCCTTCCCTCCAATCTCTGGAGCCTGTGGTGTGACAAACTGTTTTTTCCCGATCCTCCCTTACGTCTCCTCCTAGGGCTATACATGATTGAATGGGTCATAAAAACCACAAAACAAGGGTATAGGAAAACTCTGATATGATTCAGGCAAGCTTTCATGTCCAGGGAAACAGCAAAAGTCGAGGGAATGGGTGAAAATAACCAGGTTCCAAACAGTAGAGACTATTCAATATTAAACCCCAGTCAATAGCCTGGATTATGTGGAGCACAGCTCACTTATGCAGAAGACAGAGCTACAGAGATCTTAGCAGAGTTTGAGGAGTCCATATAAATAGCACAGGGTCATGGGAAGGAGTACAGTCTCCATGGAATAATAGGATACACATGGACTGAATGTGTTCTCCAACCTTTGTATATTGGAATCCAGACCCTTGATGTGATAGTATTAGAAGGCAGGGCCTTTGGAAGGTAATTCAGTCATGAGGGTGAAGCCCTCAGGAATGGGATTTATGATCTTATAAAAGACACTCCAGAGATCTCTTTAACCTTTTTTGCCATATGAAGACAAAGAAATAAATCAGTTGTCTGCTACCTGATATTGACCCCTCACTGGAACCTGACCATGCTGGCGCCCTGATCTTGGACTTGTAGCCTCCAGAACTGTGAGAAATAAATGTGTGTTGCTTAGATGCTACCTAGTCTATGGTACTTTATTACAGCAGCTTAAACTATTTGAGTTACTATATGGAGGGATTAAACGGAAGCTTAGTCACAAAAACTAGGCGGTCAATGTGAGGAATGAAAGAAGAGTATGACTTCGTGGGTACATTGGTGTTTGTTCCCACAGACACTGCAGTCACATTCTATGACAGCAAGATTGGTACCAGTCATTGGGCTGAGGTTCTGCTTTGGCCAGAGACTGGCTGATTTCTGGGCAGGGAACCCAAATACAAAATCAATTCAACTTAAGCAATTTTGATAGACAGCTTCATGAGAAGGTAAGAGTATAGAAATCAAGAGAGATAAACTTGAATTTGAATCTTACTCTGCCACATACCAACTACTGTATGTGAATTTTAACATGTGCCTTAACCTCTAATCTTCAAATTTCCTATGAGTAAAATGATAATGTTCTCATGGCCATGAAACTTAGATATACTGATGAATATGAAATTGCCACGCACAGTTTTTAATATAGAGTAAGAGCTCAGTAAGTATTTTTCCTCCCTTACAGATCCCAACTAAATATTATTAGATCTCAGTATTTTATTCCTCACTACTATGTTTACTTTGCTCATCTCAGAGACTCATGCTTCAAAGCATTTTTATACATTAATAGCTTCCTAGGAAGTAAATTTCTATCCTTTGCCTCATATGAAATTTTGGCAGACACAAGAAGAAATTCATTTAGTCATTAAGAACCCTAGCTCTGTCATCAGACCACAACCTTTAAATTCAGCAATTGGCTGGCTCTTCAGAACTTAACACAGTGTGCTCCTGCTGCTTGTTGAGATTGTCATCCAGTTTTTTAAAAGTTCTCCCTCTTCCTGTCCTTTGGATGAGCATGATTTAATCTCTGGAGTATGCATGAAGAATACATTACTCTTTCCTCCTCCAAGAATGTGATGTTTCAACGTGGGGCCCCATTCCTGAGCTGGACAGAGAAGAAGAGGTCATGTCCAGTCTCCATGGGAGCACTCACTAGATTAGTCTCACACAGAGAACATCTCTGTTCCATAGCCACAGAGAATATTACTTATTTTGCTGGGCTTCTCACAAATATAAAACACTGGGCCCAGATAAGCCCAGTGTTTAGTAGATGTCCCAAAGAAAATTCAATCAAAAATAAAAGAAAAAAAAAAAAAAGAAAGAAAGAAAGAAAGAAGAGGAAAAAAAGGTCACCACAGCTTAGTGCTATCTAATGGTGCATGAAGCCAATCTCCTTTCTGCCCACAAATGACATTTTTGTTGATATTCCAGTTTAGAGAAACAACATACACCCTTAATTCATAAAAATGATTCATGAATCAATCGTCAAGTATTTTTTCAGTCTGTATCCAATAGTATGTCAGTGCTTTGGGGAGTTGTATGTGAAATAGAATTAAAACTGAAATATCTAGTAATCAACCTAACAAAAGAAATCAAAGACCTCTTCTCTGAAAACTATGGCACTCTGAAAAGAGAGATTGAAGATGATATCAGAAAATGGACAGACATCCCCTGCTCCTGGGTAGGAAGGATTAATATAGTGAAAATGGCCATACTTCCAAAACTGCTATATAGATTTAATGCAATTCCAATGGAGATCCCAGCAACAGAGTTCATAGATCTTGAGAAAACACTCCAAAAATTCATTTGGAACAAGAAGAGACCCAGAATAGCAAAAGCAATTCTAGGTAACAGAGACATGGCAGGGGATATCACAATCCCCAACCTGCAACTATACTACAAAGCTACTGTGATAAAAACAGCATGGTACTGGCAAAGAAACAGACCTGAGGACCAGTGGAACAGATTAGAAGATGCACAAACAATGCCAGACACACTCAGCCAACTCATCTTCGATAAAGGAGCCAAATACTCTCACTGGAGGAAAGATAGCCTCTTTAATAAATGGTGCTGGAAAAATTGGACTTCAACTTGCCAAAGATTAAAACTAGACCTATATCTCTCACCATGCACTAAACTAAAACCAAAATGGATTAAAGATCGAAATATTAAAATAGAAACTCTGAACCAGTTGGAACAGAGGTTAAGTAGAACTCTTGAAGACATCGGTGTAGGAAAAGATTTTATGAACAAAATCTCAGTTGCCCATGAACTAGCACAAACAATCAACAAGTGGGATCTCTTCTTATTAAAAGCCTTCTGCACAGCAAGAGAAAGCACCAGCAGTGTGAAGAGACAACCAATAATGGGGGAAAAAATCTTCACCTGCTCTTCCTCAGACAAAGGTCTACTATCTCGAATCTATAAAGAACTTAAAAAGATCAGACCTCCCAAATTTAAAGACCCAATCCAAAAACGGGCATCTGAAATGAACAGACATTTCTCAGTCAAAGAAGTAGAAATAGCAAATAAATACATGAAAAAATGTTCAACATCACTGGTCATTCAAGAGATGCAAATGAAAACAACATTGAGATTCCACTTCACTCCAGAAAGAATGGCTGTTATCATGAAATCAACCAATAACAAATGCTCGTGGGGCTGTGGGGAAAGAGGAACCCTGCTCCACTGCTGGTGGGAGTGTAGAATGGTGCAACCACTGTGGAAATCAGTATGGAGGTACCTCAGAGAACTAGGACTGGAAGTCGCATTTGACCCCGCTATTCCTCCGTTGGGTATCTTCCCCAAAGAATTAAAAGAATCATACCACAGTGATATATGTGCATTTATGTTCATAGCAACACAGTTTGTGATAGCTAAAACTTGGAAACAGCCCAAATGCCCATCAACTGGAGACTGGATCAAGAAAATGTGGGGTTTTTTTTATAAAATGGAGTACTACTCAGCCATAAAAAATGAGAAATTAGAGACATTGATAGCTAAGTGGATGCACATTGAGGTGATACTCTTAAGTGAAATAAATAGGACACACATGTATAAATACTGAATAGTTTCTCTGGTGTGAGAAACTGAAAGTGTAAATAAGGGCTAAACTGTATAATAGGTAATGTGAAATAGGAAGACAAGGGGCAAAGGGGAAGTAGGTGGGAGGGCTAGGGGAAAGGATAGAAGGGAATGGGATCAATATAAGAAAATGGAAAAATAGGAACAAAATCTTGGTAAGTAGGGAGGAATGGAGGGGTTGAAGAGAGGGCTGGGCAAGGGTGAAAAATAAGAACCAAGAGAGACTATGTAAAGGTGCAAATTTCCAATGATGAATGTCATTATATTGTATACCTAAAATGTACCAATGATTAGAATGAATAATCGATAATGCAAAATAGGAAGAAAAGGTCCAAAGAGGTAGGGGTAGCAGGAGGGGCAGGGGAAAGGAAAGAAGGGAAAGGAAAAATGCTGAGAAATGGAAATAAAGTCTTTGTAAATAGGGAAGGGTGGAGGGCGTGAAGGGAGGGCTAGGAATGGGGAAAAAATAAGAACCAAGATGCATTATGTAAAGGTACAATTCCCAATGAGAAATGTAATTGTGTTGTATACCTACAATGTACCAATAAAAGAATTTAATAAAGTGCAAAAAAAAAAAAGACTAATAGACATGGCCTTGTGGACAGACAGTGTAGCTTAAAATTACTACCATGGAAAGAAGAGCAGCCCACATGATCTCTACTGTACCAGACAGCGAAGAGAGACCAGCGGGAGCTGCAGTGGTTTGGACATACTAGGCCATCTCACTGCCTAACAAAGTAGCATTTCTGAAAAACAAATCCGCCCAGGTCTCTAACCCTATCTAAAACTCTCTATTGACTTTTCAGTGTCACAAGATAGTTTTTAAATTTCTGAGTAAGAAACAAAATTTTGAAAAATAATTTCATTATTTAGTCCTTGTCAGAGTCATTTCTTATCATTCTTCTTCTGCTAAGGATGTTCTGAGCTCTAGGACATTCTAACACTCCTCTTTTCCAGGAATACATTTGATCTGATTCCTCTGCTAGAATTCTATTTTCCATGCTGATTTCTATTTTTCCTTTAAGAATGAGCACAAGTACTAGTTGCTGGGAAGCTTGCTTTTCCTGACACCCACACCTACATGGGCATACTCGTGCCCATTGGTTTACACCTCTAGGCTCTCAAAATACCTGTGGAGACATTTATGATGCATCCATCACACTATACTGCAATTATTGTTTATTAATTCTTCTTCCATCCCCTTGCCTATTTTTAACAATCAACTTTATTCAGGTACATATAATGAAATATGTCTATTTTATGTGTGTAATCCAAGTTTTGACAAATATAGAAAATACAGAAACCCATGTAAACAACCATGATGAGAAAAAAACAAGACATTCTCATCATCCCAAAACATGTCCATGAGAAGCAGGAGCAGAAGAAAGATCACAAGTTCAAGCCCAGCCTGGGCAACTAAGTGAGATCCTATCTCAAAATAAAAAACAAGAGCACACAAGATGCAGCTCAGTGCAAAGGCCCTGCGTTCAATCCCCAGTACCACACGTGCGCACACGCGCACACACACACACACAAACACACAATATCCAACCATCCTACTACTCCCTTGTTCCCTTTTAGAAATCAGAGTTATTTAGATTTTATAGACAGTTCTTTTTCATACCTGACCCTTCTGTAACAGTTTTAATATTTTCTACTATATACAAGTATTATTTATAATTTTAAATTCTATATTTGTATTTTAAGAGCATATTTGGATTAGTTACAATTAATCACTACATTGAAAATGAAACTAATATCATAAATTCAAATACACTTGATGTTGACTTGTACATATATAAAACTTTTAAGTGATTATGAAAAGTCAGTACTGCATATTTATGCATAAGGCTAGTACTTAATTAATATGACCAAAAATAATAAAAATTCAGCATTATCTAAAATGATACTTCCTGACCAAATAAAATAAGTTTTAAAAGACACATTTTTAAAAAATACAGGTTTTTAAGTTTTAAGAACAGAGTTTTAGGCCTGGGGATGTAGCTCAGTGGCACCGCACCTCCCTAGCAAGTACAAGGTCCTGAGTTTGATCTCCTGTACTGGAAAAAAAAAAAATGAACAGAGTTTTAAATAACTCACATTTCTAGCAGTATGGTGTATTGAATACCCTGATTCTCCCACTAAAAACAACTTTAAAATGTTTGATAGAAAAAACCCTAAAATACCTTTCCAGTATATGAGAGCCTAGTAATAAATTAAGAATTCTTAAAAGCCAAAACTTAAATAAAAGTAGAACCTGCAAAGATAAGCATTGAAGGCAGCTTCCATTTAGAGATCTTAACCAAACCAGGCAATTTTTAGCTTTGTCAGGGTTTTCTTTTTTTGACACTTATTTAACCGTCCACCAACCTTCTCTTTGCACTTGCCTTCCATACCATTCATCAGGTGATCGCTATAAGTACTTGCCCAACTAGAGCTTACATTTCTCCACCCACCTCCCTCGCACCTACGTGAGGCAAGGGGACTAGCTCTCAGTGGTAGAATACAAATTGACAGAATGCCAGTCACTTCTGGTGCAAGAGAGTGAAGAATTGAGTGTGTCTCCTTCGACCTCTTTTTTGTTGTTGGTGGTTTTTTTTTTTGCAAATTGCCAGCTAAATACAGAAGATTCCTGGGCCCCAGGAGATGGCAGAGCTGCAAGAAGGACAAAGCCTGGCTCTCTGAATTACCATATAGAAAAAAGCAGCACTGTCACCAGAAACATATAAATTACATTACTATGTGATTCAGAAATATTATGTTGTTATTTAAATTTTGGACTATATTTGTTACAGTTTGATGTTACTCTAATCAACATAGGTTTTATCTCCTTGAAACCCACAGGGAACAACATACTAATCCAAGATGGTTTAGGGGGGATAATCTACAGGAACTGCATAAAACTGGGACCCCAAAATGGTATTCCCTCAGCATTAAGTGAGCTAGTAATAATATTCTTCCATGTCAATACAAGGAAAGTTGACTATCTTGAAATATAATACTGAGTAGGAACAAGGAGAAGTTATTTTCCCCTTAGAATTCACTACCACAAGCATGCTCATCCATAAGTTTCCAGGCTGTTTGTATCAAGCAGTATAAAAAACAGCAAGCTAAGAATTTACTTTTTTTTGAGACAGGACGTTGCTATGTAGTTCAGGCTGGCCTCAAATTCTCAGCAACCTTCTTGCCTCACTCTCCTGAGTGCTGGGATTATGGATGTGTGCCATTGTATCCTCAAGAATTGACTTTTTTAAAAAAATTAACTTTATTGTACATTTTAGGTATACCCTATGATCACATTCATCTTTGGGAATTTGTACCTGTACATGATATGTCTTAGTTCTTGTTTTTTCTCATTCCCCTTCCCTCACTTCCAACCCTATTTATAAAAACTTTGTTTCTGTTTTTTCCTTCTTTTGTCATATTTTTTCTTTTCCTTCTTTCCTCTCCCCACTCTCCCACTTCACCTTTGAACCTTTGCTTCCATTTCACATTATCTATTTTACATATTTTGGTCCTCATATCAATTTCTCATATTGAGACAATTCGTTATTTACACGTGTGTCCTATTTATCTCACTTAGGGGTATGACCTCAATGTGCATCCATTTAGCTATAAATGTCTCTAGTTTCTCATTCTTTATGGCTGAGTAGTACTCTAATATATATATATATATCTCCACATCTTTTTTTATCCAGTCACCAGTTGACGGGCATTTGGATTGTTTCCAAGCTTTAGCTATTACAAACTGTGCCATTATAAATATGGGTGCGCATGTATCACTGTGGTATGATGCTTTTAATTCTTTTGGGAAAATACCCAGGAGGGGAATAGCTAGGTCAAATGGGACTTCTAATACTATACTACAAAGCTACTGTGATTAAAAACAAAAACAAACAAACAAACAAAAAACCCCAGCATGGTACTGGCAAAGAAACAGACCAGAGGATCAATGGAACAGATTAGAAGATGCACAAACAACTCTAAAAATACTCAGACACCTCCTTTTTGTCAAAGAAGCCAAACACCCTCACTGGAGAAAAGATAGCCTCCTTAATAAATGGTGCTGGAAGAACTGGGTTTGAACTTGCCAAAGATTAAAAGTAGACCCATATCTCTCACCATGCACTAAACTAAAATCAAAATGGATTAAAGATCTAAATATTCAAACAGAAACACTAGTGCTCGCTTCAGCAGCACATGTACTAAAACAGAAACACTAAACACTTAGAAGAGAACTCTTGAAGACACTGGCATAGGAACAGATTTCATGAACAAAACCTCAGTCGCATGTGAACTAGCACAAAAAATCAACAAGTGGGATCTCTTCTTATTAAAAAGCTTGTGCACATCAAGAGAAACCACCAACAGCATGAAGAGACAACCCACAATGTGGAAAAAATTTTTACCAGCTGTTCCTCAGACAAAGGTCTACTATCCATAGTTTCTGAATGATCAGATTCAGAATTTTTTAAATCATATTTAATATTATATTGAAACACTCCCCTTTTGTTCCTGTACATCTTAATATGTGCATGCTGAAAATTTAAGGCCCTGATTGAACTTCATCCATACAAATTTCACACATATTTGGAAGCCATTTATGAATTCCAAAAGGTTGAATAAAAAGAAACTCACACCCAAAACCAGAAGAATGAAGAAATGCAATTTTGCAGAATAGCAAAAACATAGAGAAGGCCTAAGTATTCAGGGAGCAAAGATATTACATTCAAAGCAATGAAAATTATACTAGCCCCGCCCCCAGTGCAATGAAAATTGGAGGATAATGGAATTATTTCAATGTACTAAAAGAAAATAACCATAATTCTACACCCATCTAAACTATAATTCTAAGGTTGCACTCAAAATAAAGGCATCTGGAGAGAGAGGATTTTGTTATTGTTAGACCTCAGAAAAGTAAATACTAAAAAAAAAATCTCACATAGACTTGAGACATGAAAAAGAAAATTGATGAACAAAGAATAAGATTCTACTTTAGACCAACTAGATTGGAAAAATTAAATCTAACAATTCTAAGAGCTGGCAATAATGTGAAATAGGGAAAACTTTTACACTATGTTGGTAGAAGAATAAATCAGTATCATCACTTTGGAAAACAATTTGACAATAACTTATTAAACAAAACTTGCATGTATCCACCTAAAAAATTCAGCTAATGACTATTCACATGGAAAAACTTTTACATACGGGAATTTATAAGCATGTTCAAAACAGTATAACTTCCCTAAGTTTTCTCCTGCCTTTATTATTATTATTACTATCATCAATCATAATCATCACATTATGTTAAGACTATTCTGCTGTTATATACATAGGAAAATAAAATTGCAAACTGAGGACCAGAAGACCTAGACAATCATCCAAGCTAATGAATATCACCCAGAAAGGTCTACCAGAAACTGACTGTTGGTCTTTCCAGTACCATTTACTAAATGTTCTGTGTTTTCTTTATTGCATATCTATGCCACATTGTCTTAAAGTTCTTGTTTCTGTAACTCTCTGAGATTCAATTCAGGTTCAGAGCAGATAAGATGAACAAATCCCAACCTCAGTAAAGTCAAGATTTTCCCACACTCAGGTTAACAGCTCCATTCTCTTGTCCAGTCTCCCTCCTGCAGCTCTTCATTCAATTATGCCTATAGGGCAATGGTTCTTCAATTCTTACCATTATTTCTGAATTTACTTCAAATACATAACAACAGTAAAAGACAAGAATAAGAAGAACTTCTCACACACACAGAACTACTAGCATTTGATATAATTCAAATGAAACTTCAATAATATGCTTGAAAGAGAAGAGTCTCAGAAGAGCATCCCTGAGAGAGAAGGCAGGAAGAATACTCTCAGCTATCCAATTGGTGAGGCTAAAGAGTAGATTACATGCATATGAGCCTCAGATCTTTTCTTTTTCTTTTTCTTTGAGACAAAGTCTCTCTATGTAGTTCAGGCTGGCCTTGAACTCACTGTGTAGCCAAGGCTGGCCTCGAACTCTCCACAGTCCTCCTACCTCAGTCTCTTGAGTGGTGGGACTACATGTATGTGATTCCACACCCAGCTCAGATCATTATTTTTTTTTCTTAAATTCTTTTATTGGTATATTTTAGGTATACAATACATTTTCATTTATCATTGGGTGCTTGTACCTGTACATGATGCATCCTGGTTCTTATTTTTTCCCCATTTCCCTGCCCTCCCTTCACCCCCTCCACCCTTCCCTATTTACAAAGACTTTGTTTCCATTTTTTCCTTTTCTCATAATTTTTCCTTTCCCTTCTTTCTTTTCCCCTTCCCCTCCCCCTTCCCCTACCCCTTTGGACCTTTTCTTCCTATTTCAAATTATCAATTATTCATTTTAATCATTTTAATCCTTATTTACACTTTCAGTTTCTCACACCAGAGAAACTATTTGGTATTTACACGTGTGTCCTATTTAGTTCACTTAAAAGTATGGCCTCAATACCAATCCATTTAGCTATAAATATCTCTAGTTTCTCATTTTTTATGGCTGAGTAGTACTCCATTTTATATAAAAAAAATACATCTTCTTTATCCAGTTTCTAGTTGATGTGCACTTGGGCTGTTTCCAAGCTTTAGCTATTAGAAACTGTGCGGCTATAAACATGAGTGGCACTTATATTGCTGTGGTATGATTCTTTTAATTCTTTAGGGAAGATACCCAGCAGGGGAATAGCTGGGTCAAATGGGACCTCTAGTCCTAGTTCTTTGAGGTATCTCCGCACTGATTTCCACAGTTGCACCAGATTGCACTCCCACCAACAATGGAGAAAGGTTCCTTTCTCCCCACACCCCCATCAGCATTTGTTATTGGTTGATTTCTCAATAGCAGCCATTCTTTCTGGAGTGAAGTGGCATCTCAGTGTTGTTTTCATCTGCATCTCTCGAATGACCAGTGATGTTGCATCAGATCATTATTTTTTAAGGTCCAGCCTGATGTGGTACCTCCTTTGCCCGAATCACTGTTTTCATCAATGTCCAAGGGACACATCTCTGATTCTTGTTCTCCAGTCATAGCTGTGCATATGGCTCCAAAATAGACCTGCAAACTGGTCCCTTGTGGAGATTACACTAAGAATTATAGTCTCAGGTATGAGCAAATTCATCATTGCACCAACTGTATCATTTAAAATTGTCTTACCTCCTCCGTCTTTAAAACTTCCCATATTCGAGCATGATCTTCCACCACCCAGTGTCCTGTGCTTTCTACCTTGGTGGAAAGTTTGAGTTTAGGTACCTCTTGAATAGGCTCTTCCACAAGCTTCCCCTCCATCTTGAGAGAGGTGGGCAGGAGGCATTACGGATCTGTATAGAAGAATAAAGTGGGGTCCAGGTTAAAACCTTAACGTAAAAAGAGATATGACAGCAAGTGATTGTGCTCAACTTTTGAATAATGAGACCATAGAAGACCATATCACAATAGGCAACTCTTATGCCTACTTTTTATATTCTAAATGTTAATAACTGGTAGTTCAGTGCAGACTTCGGCAAGTAAAAGGGCACATCTTGATGACAAAGTAATATAAATTTTAAGGCAAAGCAAAAGTATCACCTGCCTATTGCATCTGTTTACCATTTTGCTCTGCCCTCCTCAGGAAGAGAAATGGACTGTGGTGGATGTAAGGGAAGTCTGAGTGATCTTATCATATGTCCATGCTGTGTGGTCAGGTGGAAGAAACACTGGCAATGCTGTCTGAAGTTTTCAGACATCTACTATCCACTTAGGCTCCATGCTAGGCAGACATGGATAATTCAGTAGTTTGCTTCTTATATCTAAGAAGCTTAAAGCCTCTGGGCAGAAAGGTGGTAAACAAGTATTAACAACATGACATACTTAGTATGTGAAATCCCACAATAATCATGTTTCCAAACTGCAAAAGAGGGTTGGGGCATGGCTCAGAGGTAGTGCACTTGTCTGTATTCCTGAGGCCCTGGTTCAATCCCCAGCACCAGAGGGAAAAAACTGCAGTGGCAACAAAGAAGATTCCTTTTGACATTTACAGGCTATTCTGCTTTCTGGGTCTTCAGTTCAACATCAGTCGCCATGAAACAACATTCAAAATTTGATACTAATGTCTTCTCTGTTGGCAACTTTCCATGAGCTACCAAAGAAGGTTTGCTTAGAATCTCATCCTCTCCTGCCTGGTTCAGCACCACAATGTGAAGCAGTCTCCTTGCCTCCGAGTCACCTTGAACCTATCCTCCTCAGGTTAATTGTTATAAAAAGCAAGTCTGTTAATGATGTTCTGCCTGCCTGAAACTTTCTCTTGAGACTAAAATCCAAGATCCTTCACATGGCATAGAAACCTTTTGTGTCTGACTTCTTCCACCTCCCTCCATCCATTTCATGTATGCACTGCTGCCTCCTCAGCTACTCTGCTTCAGCCTTTTCCAAGGACTTATACATCCTGCACCTTTACTCCTTGTGATTCGTCCTCTCCAACCCGCTCCCCTCTCTTTTGTTACTCTATGTACGCTGGACAGACTTCCATTGTGTCAACTACAACACTTTATTTGCTTTGAACTCCATTTCTACCTTCTAGTCTTATAAGCATATGGAGACTAAAGACGGTGTCATATACCAAAAAAAATACTAAATAAATGTTTCATGAACACATTAATTCAATCGCTTCAATTGGGAGAATATAATGAAAAAGAGAGCAGAATCTAATATAATCAAATAACAATTGTAAAAGTCAAGTTATACCTTCCTTTTAACTTTGTTAGCATAGTGGGCTAAGTTCTTCATAAGAAAGAGACTAGACTAATCATTCATCATGTATCACCAAGCAGCTAATACTTCAAGATAGAATTGCTCAGCTCAGTGGTTCCGCTGCCTGCCTCGCAAGCACAAGGTCCTGAGTTCAATCCCCGGTACCAAAAAAAAAACAAACCAAGATAGAATTGCTCATATCTTACAACAGAACTGTTTTCATGGAAATGTCTTCAGGGAATTGAACATGTTTGCAAAAAGTGGGTCTTATGCTCATATAACCCACAGTCCAAATAAAACAGTGGAAAGTGAAATCAACACAAGGGGCAGAGGTGAGAGGTCAGGGGATTTGAGACAACTGTCTTCTGCAGGAGTTGGCACCTCACATGCTCCATCTGCAAGCCATGGAGAGCAGAACACCAATGAGGAAACTGATAAGCAGAGCTCTCATGAAGTACTTAGAAACACAGAGCACTTAATATGCTCCCATTAGTAATCAGGAAGCAGAACCCACATGATTAATGAGCAAAATTCTTCTGAGTGGACACACTAATAAATGATGCTGACACAAACATACGAGGAACTAAATAAAGCAGAGTCATGTGGAGATTTCTAGCCAAAGAAAAAAGGAAATTAAAATAAACAAGCAAGATGGAAAAAGGCCAGATTAGTAGGGAAGGAAATTCCATTGTTGTTACTGGAGATAATACTGTAAACAATAAATAATAAATCAAAACAAAGTGGGAAAACTACATAAAATGGTTTGGGTTGTATTCTTCATATATCGTAGAAATGCAACTGGATAAAATAGACAAATTACAAAAACTCAGCACAAACAATGGAACATCTGTAAGCCTAATGTATCCCAGCAACCCCATAGCTCTTCCTCTACTGTCTGCCCACAGCTGCTCTCTCATTTCCACAGTGTGGGTGAAAGCTGGCAATTTTTCAGTGCCAGATTGAACTCTACTGAATAGTGACTTCCCACAGACTGCTCCTTGTCCTGTTTGGGAAGAAGACTCAAAATTGCAGACAGTTCCAAAGCATCCAGAAAACCAGAGATAAATCAAGAGGCAGCGAGCACTTACAAGGCCCTTCAAGCATTTTGAGTTCCTCCACCCCATGGACACTTGAAGTCTTCTTGGTCATCCTCAGTACATCTCCTTACTTTAAAAAATGATCCTATATACAATATATGTTGGGCTTCCAGTGTGCTAGGCATTGTCCACATGATCTCTATCCTGCAAAATAACCCTACAAGGTAGATACCACTATTTTACAATAATAGGAAAATAAGATTCAGGGAGGTGAAGTAAATTAACTACACTGTTAGAAATTTGTAGAATTTCCAGATTCATTCTATCCCTCCCAGGTCAGCTGAAAGGGCCTCTGGCTCCATCCACTTCCCCATCACTGGTGGAATGGTGTCCCTTCCTGGGCCCTAGAGTTAGTGTCAGGGTCTCCACTAACTGACACAACACTGCCCCCTTGAGAGATAGTCACACCTGATGAGCTCAAAGTTAAGGGTAGGCTAGAGATAGGGATGGACCTTTGTACTGCCATCTCAACTTCTGATCCCAGCAGGCATTATGGGTGTATGAAGTGTACAGCCACCCAGCACCCTCTGCTCAGAAGGGCCCCATGCTTGGCTGAATGCTCTGCTGTCTTTGTCTCGAACTTCTTAATTTTTGCAAATGGGACCCTGCAGTTTTGTTTTGCATTAGGCCCCACAAATAACATACCCAGTCCTGCTGTGACTTGTCTTTTCCTTGTCTGAAGTTCCATGTCATATTTTTTAACAATTCATGCATTATAAGTTTTACTACCAATTCTCTTTAAAAGAGTGAGAAGTCTATATGGTAGAGACATTTTTTGTTGAAACAGGAGGCACATATAGACCTTCATCTGTCTCTGAGGTACTGTGTGTCTCAGAACTGAACTACTGCTTTATTTTTTAAGGCACATGGACAAGGCTTACAAGTTAACCTCCACAAAAATGCCACCAACATGAGCCCACTTGACAGTACCTCAGACAATATAAAATCACTGTCAACTGAAAGACAGAATCTTTTGTTCAGGGTAAGAATGAGCCTTTTAAAAGCTCTTTTGCAAATTAATTTTTAAAAAAACAAATCCTAAAACACCTGAGACCCAAAGCAGAATGATTTTTATAAAATGCTGAATAGTCAGATCAGCCTTAAGATAGAAGCTGGGTAGGAAAAGGAATCTGGGTGTATATAAAGGCAACAATCTGATCAAAAACACAGAAGCAAAATTTTTCTCAAAAATTAAGATATAAAATTGCTTGAGACAGGCCGGGGATTTAGCTCAGTGGTGCTGCTGCCTGCCTCACAAGTGCAAGGTCCTGAGTTCAATTCCCGATACCCCCCCCAAAATTGCTTGAGAACTTTTTCCTGATAAAAAAAAATCGTGGCAGTACACTGTGTCTTCTTCATGAAGCAGAGGAGAAAAACTAAAACCAGAAAGATGAGTCTGATGGAATGAAAGAAAGTTGCTCTCCTTTGGCACAGAGAAATTATCTGCAGATGAGAAAAGCCACAACAGGATCTCTGAGGTCACTCTGTCTTCAAGTCTGAGAGCCCTAACATCTGCACCAGAGACGAGGGGGTTTTATTAGGAGCTTTTAGAGTTAAGTTACATCCAAAGATCAGTCTAATGAAATTGCATAGATTGAAGAAATTGATTGTAATTTAAAACTGGTAAAAAGATGCTGCTGCTGCTGCTGCTGCTGCTGCTGCTGATATGGTTATTACTGAGAAAATATGTATTTCCTTAAATAAAGGTACTTATTTAAAATTTACGTTCTTAATATTTCTATAGTCTCTTCAAAATATTCACTAACACTATGCTTGTGATACACTATAAATTATCTATAACATATACTTTTAATCTATTCTATTCTTTCAAAACTAATCACTGATTGGAGCTTGTAATTTCTTGCCATTGGTAAAAGATTATCCACAAGTCTTATGGATAAAATTTTTGAAACATAGCTTTGAAATAAGTTTTAGGCCACAGCTTCACTGAAGTCTGTATTTATTTTATTAACCTCATGCTGGACTTTGATAAATCAATTTGTACTTTACTGAATTTGACTTTCTTTCCTATGATAATAAATAGTGGATGAGATATCCCTCATAAATTATTATCTTTTTTTCTCCTCCCTCTCATCTTTAAATATTTTTGGAAGGAAAAAAAGTGTTAGTATTCAGAACTTTCCTGGAATGGTTTGGTGTTTCTTGTCTGCATCTATCAGGGCCATGCTTTTCTCTGGTCCTCCAAAGTCTATTACATGTGTCAATAATACAGTATTTCTGCTTTGTGCCCTTTATGCACATAAACTTTTTACTTCCACTTGGAGAAATATTTTTATTTTAAAAATTCAACTCAGACTTCTTCTAATCTGGAAAATGTCTGGCATTTTCCCTGTTTCAGTCCCTTCCCAAAATTATTTGTCTTTCTGCCATTTCTTTTCTCCTACCTTCTCTCTTCCTCATGCTTCTCCCTAATAAACTGAGGTCCTGCCCAGACAAGATAGGTTTGTTTATTTCCTACTATTTTAACTCTTCCAACATCAGAAATAGTCTTTGTATTTTAGTTTCACTTAAAGGTTCAGAATTGATGCAGAGAGAAGTGAAATTCAAGCCAGAAAATGATTCCAAATCATGAAGCTATATTTAATTCTCTATATAACCCTTGGACAAGCCAGTTCACCTTTTTTAAGCTCAGTATCCTTGTCTTTCATAAGAATAGATAAACTACAAGGCTGCTGAGGCTCCTTACAGTTATAAAACAAGAGATTCCCCTTCCCCAAAATGTGAAAACAAAACTAACATATACTGAATTATTTTTCCAGTAAATCTGATGGATTTATACTGCTAAACAAAACCGTGAAAGGTTGTGATTTCTGTAGGTCAATCTTACATTGTGCTTATTCCCACATTATACATTCATTATTCAAGTGTAAAACAAGCAGTATGGTATTTTAATAGCCCCTTGACCTCCAAGGATATATCTGAGATTTGACAATTCAAGTACAACCTCAAACTCTCAGTCAACAATAAGTTTGCTGCAGCTTTATAAAGCTGGTGTTTGGACATCCTTGCCAAAAGAGGCAATTTACCTATATTGTACTCTGCACATTGCTCTCTCTGCTTTCAGCAACTTACTCTGACCTCCCCTGACTGCCAGCTCTCTGAGAGCAAGACAGAACATAAATTTATTATACTGCTTCAGTTTTTAAAAAGTCCATCATGCTTTTAAAACAAACATTTTCAAATTTAAAAATACTAGAATAAGAGAGTAAGCATGCACTATTATGACATATTTTGGAATAAATGTCAATCATGGGGCAACCATTTTCAAAGGAATTTTAATTAAGTAAAGATCCCACCAAATGTTGAGCCAGGTTGCACAATAGTGTCTGTGGAATAAGAACTGACTCCGAAAGCACCTGCTTCCTGATAAATTCAGAAATTTAAAGAAGTGCAAGACATTCTTACTTTATTCAAGTTGATATTGTTTAAAAGTTGGTCCAATTAGACTTAAGATTTTGTATACTTTTCCCCCTTCACTGATAGTATTTGACGGTTCTGAGTAGTCAAGAAAAAAACAAGAAAGACAAATCCAGATTGAAGGTGTGCTACTCTTTTGAACTTCCCCAGAGAAACGTTGCTCTTTGCTCAGCAACTCGTGCAGAGACAGCCAAGCCCAGGAAGACAGCGGGGCACCCTTTCTCATCTCCATTCAGGGCAGCAGTCTGGTGACTAATCTGCAAAGACAGCCAAGGGGGAGGAAGAGGACACCTACACAACACAGACCTAGCTGGGGTCAGGAGGAATCCTCCAGTGTTCCAGAAGAGATATAAGAAATTCTAGGGGACTGGATTTTTTTATATCCTGAAATTTTAGCATGGTCAAAAGCTCAGGGATTATGTGGCTTGAAAGCTTAAAATGAGATAAAACTGTAAATCACATGACTGTCCCAGACTCAAATGTTTCACAATTCTGTAAACTCCGGCATTAACTGGCTGAATGAAAGCAAAATGCAACAGTCACTAGGGAAGCATCATCTAGTTCCACAGTCCCAGGCTAATGTTTATCTTCAAGTGGAAGAAAGTCAAGCTGATTTAGATGAAAATCATCCTTTAGGTCTCAACAATAATGACAACATGAGCAACATGACCCCTACCACAGTGCGTTCAGCATTTACCTTGCCAGGTACAGGGCTAGTACTTCAAAGCTTCACCTCTCCTCAGGACAGCCTCGAGAAAAACTCAGATCAAGAGAGACAAAGGAATAAGCTCCAGGGCTTCTCCCAAGAGCCTGATCTCAGAGCTCTGCCTCATCACTCCACTCTCCTGCTAGCCTCCAAGTCAGTGTTCCACTTCCAAAATAGCGTCATATAGATGTCAAAAACCTGAATTCCCAAGAATCTGGACTCTTGAAAACATTCAGAGGTGGGCTTTGCATGGCAGCAATGCAAAAGTAGAAAAATGTTAGACTCAGAAAAGGAAATCTGTTGGATTTACCAGTTAATACACTGAATTATTTTAACTAAATAGACTGGCCCTTCCGTGTTTCAGGTTAAAGAGGAGTCTATTCTCATTCTTCTATAAACAGAAGTCTATTCTACTAAATTATAGTCACTATTAGGACATAGCAAAATGGCAGGTGTGGGTGGGGAGAAATCTCAAGAAAACACTTCTGAGAGCAGCACATAGGGTGAGCTGGTTCTGGGCCAACCTTATGCTCATTCACAGTCTCAAAGTAGTAAGAACATCATCATTTTCACATATACCATACACTGCTAGGTACCATTTCTCCTTTCACTTGATCAGATGATACCTTATCCCACAGAGGACCCTGATTAGTGTCACACGGTAATGATGTAGTTAGTGTTGCTGAATACCCTGACACTCATTTGCTAAACTAACTAGGTGCAAGAAGCTTTATTTTTTATTTTTATTTTCATCTAAACATGTTGTTCTTTTCCTGACCTTGATGTCTGGGATAGAAATAAATTTCTATGAGTGGTGCTAGGCCAAGGAACTGGGTCCAGCATTTACTCAACATGGAGGTTGGGACCTGTGGCTTGTGCTGGAGTGAACTAATACCAAATCATGTTTGTAACTTTCTTTTCAACTTTTTGAATCTATATCTGGTGTTATTGTTATTTTTTGGATTTTTTTAAAGACAAGGTCTCACTATGTAATTCAGGCTGGCCTTGAACTCAAGGTGATCCTCCTGCCTCAGCCTCCCAAGTGCTGAGTTTATAGGCCTGTGCTACCATGCCCAGACTTTGGGTCTTAACTCCAAAGATCCATGTATGCCAGGCTGTGGCGCTAACAGGAGGTGGTATAAACTTTAAGAAATGGAGCCGAGGGAAAGGGACTTAGGTCAATGAGGACTTGTCCTTGAAGGGGATTTTGGGGACCTCAGCCCCTCCTCTCTTTTGTTTCCTGGCTGCCATGAAATGGACATTTTTGCATCACCACACACTTCCTGCCATGTTGTTCTGTCTCACCACAGGTCCAAAAACAATGAACCCAGTCTACCATGGACTGAAACTTCTGAAACTGTGAACCAAAATAAACTTTTCCTCCTTTAAGTTGATTATCAATGTTGCTCCATGACTTTGTCTCTTGCATAGATCTTCTGAGCTTATCTTCTGGTGGCCTGTGTGCCCTGTGGAGCAAAAAAGCTGTACTGTACAGAACTCTAAAAATACTTTCCTAAAGGCTTCAGCTTGCTGTAGCATAGTGACATTTTCAAAGTAAAGACTGTTATTTTAGTTATGTTCCTTTATGTGGGAGAAAAAACAATTCCTGCTTTGCTTGCGTGTGTGTGTGTGTGTATGCACACATGCATGTGCATGGGGGAGGTACTAGGGATTGAATCCAGGTCCTTCATGCTAAGCCACATCCCCAGTCCTTTTTTTTTTTTTTTGGTACCAGGGATCGAACTCAGGACCTTATGAGGCAGGCGTGACATCACTGAGCTAAACCCCTGGCACTTCAGCCCTTTTTTATTTTGATGGAGGGTCTTGCTAAATCACAAAGTTTCCCAGACTGGGGTTGAATTTGTGATCCTCCTGCCTCAGCCTGCTGGGACTACAGGCATGTTCCACCATGCCTGGTGCCTTTTTTTTTTGGCACCGAGGATCAAACTCAGGACCTTGCGCTTGCAAGGCGGGCACAGTGCCACTGAGCTAAATCTCTATTTGTCTTTTTGTAAACTCTATAAAAACACTGCACATTTTTTCTTACATTTTTTCTCTCTCACTCCAAGCTCTGCAAGGGTGTACTATACCACAGGGAATCCATCCAGCACTTGCGTGCATATTGGATGGGAGGCAGTTGTTAAATTTAACCTTCATACTCCATGAAGTATGAAACCCTCACATCATTTTGGAGTAAACCAAAGAAATCATTAAGCCTAAATGAAGCTATTGAAAACCAAACTGCCTTCTCAAATTTCAAACAGGTTTTCAAAACATGTTAGGAGACTGCTTTGCTGGGAAGAACTTGCTGGGGTAAATTAAATAGTTACTGAATTAGAATCTACTTTTTCTCTAAAACTGCAAATATTTCTAGCAGAGCCAAGCCTGGATTTCTCATTAGATCTTCAGAACAGCACCAGCTATCTATTACAGTCTTTTCAAAGGCTGCACTAAATGAGGTTGTGTACATCTGCCGGGCTTCTGTGTTTGATCCCAGATTACGTCTTCATTAAGGTTAAGGGTTAGAGTTTTGACGGACATTGCTGTGGTTTAATTGGCCCATTTTATCAGCTCCTTTTCCACATATATACAGTATTGATAGCCGAATTTGTGAAATGCCTCAATTTAGATACCAACAAATGAGAGATGGATGGAATGTGAGATTAGAATACTACAGTGGGTGTTGGTTTTAGTTTCAAAATCCAAATGAAATGCATTCCAGCATCTGTCTAATGGGGAAAAAGGACCGTTTCATTGCACCACAATTTCAATCCAAATGGACTGCAGTTTCCTTTCTCTTTCTTTTACTTTTCCCTCCATTAACTTTTACAGGACTTTCACTGTTTTCCACCTTTTTTCATTGCCACCCATTGACCTTGCTATTGTAAACCAAAGTAGAAACTGAATGAGACTCTGTTCTAGATTCAGGCTCCTTAGCACAATAGCAGTTGTACAAATATGAGATTTAGCATCCCTGACTTTCTAGCTGGGGGGAGGGAGGGCACAATGGACCAGTCTGATTTACTGCAACAAGATGGCAAACTTGCACATATATGACATGTCAGTTGATTAAATCTTACCCAGCACCACGCTGTGCACAAGAGGGAACAGGAACATTTTACTTCGCTATTCCATAACCATTATGCCAGGTATGAATATGGGGTAGTGCAAAGTAAGGGTAATAAGCGTGTGTCCTTTACTAACTGGTCTACCTATTGAGAGTTCTTAATCTTAATCACCGTGGAGTCCACAATCATATGAGAGATGCACTTCAAAATGAGAGGACAAGTGTTAGAGGAGAGATGTGTGCAAAGTGCACATTGAGAGCTCTGCGAGGTAAATATTAATTTCTTCTTAAGATGAAACTGAAGTTCACAGAAGTGATTTGCCCAAAGTCACACAGAAGAGTTCAAATTTGAAAACAGATCAGTCTGACTTGGAACAAATCTTTCCTTTTCACTCTGTTATGGCCTTTCAAATTTTTCACAGAATTATGGTCATGTAAAGTTTTGACTTTGTAACTTTCATGCAAAGAGAAATCCAAATTCTCTTTAATAAGATAGCAAGGAGAAAGGCCAAAAGGGTTATCTGAAATTTGTGCTCCCTATCTACCAAAGTTGAGTGTCAGCTGCTTCTATCTTCCTTCATAGTCCACTTTCACTCCCAACATTCTCTGGTGCCTATCTCTTTCCTTTGCCCTTCGAAAGCAAAATAAACAGTTTTCCACTGTTAAGAAAAAAGCAGCAGAAAATAGAGCAAAGATTTGACAGTCCTTTTTTTCACTTCTTATTCACATATGTAAATTTTTGCTACAAAATTATGGTGACCTATAAGTCTAATTATTTTTAAGCCTTCTTAAAAAAACAACATATGGAACCTATTACAGTATTCAATGACTTCTGCTTCTGCTCTGGACGATGGGTTTACGATTTACAGCTCATGTGAATTCATTTCTCGGGTTCATTGCTCCAATTGTGCTTGACATTCATTCTGAATACTTGAGAAGACTTAATTGTTAGTTTCAGCGTGGGCTGAAAAATGATTCACACACTAGTGAAATGTAAGTGGACTCAGAGTCGCAACTTCTATGCACTTACTCCATTTCTCCACTTCAGCCTGGAAAAGAGGTGTGGGGTTTCATATTTTACTTGTGTGCCTTTAAAAGGAAGTCCAGGCTCATTATCTTGTAAGTATAACATCATGGATAGGAGGAAGTATGGAGGAACAAGGTCCAAATAGTTTTGAAGTCTTACCTGAGAAATAAGTACATTGATTAAGTCAGCCTAGAAATCTGTCAACAGGCTGCCTGAGTGAAGGCTGATGAAATCTCTCTCTCCTTCCCTGTTTCCTTGCCATAGACCTCCAGAGTTGTTTAGATTCTATTCCAGTTCCTACTGGACCAATTAGTCAAAATTATGTTTTGTACTCTCCAAATTAAAATCTGGCAACACTAACCTTCCATGTATTTCAGGCTGACATAGAAGGTCTCACATAACCACAAAGGAAATTGAAATAGAAAGGCAGGGTTTTGGATACACTTGTGCAGTACATTAGCAGTGACATCAATTTTAAATGTTAGGAGGCCCTGATGATTTAGTCTGAGTCATTGAGCCAACCTAACACACTCACTCTTTTATCTTAGGGAGGAGAGGTCACAAGTTAAACTCCTTTGTGGCTGGTCAGATGATGTAAGCTCCTTCCTCTGAGACCAGGTTGGTTGGGACTTATAGAAGAGCACCCCTATCTCTTGGTTTTAGCCAGTTTTTGTAGGGGAAGGTGCTTTGTATTACAAAGTTTGCACCAAAAGAATTAAACCTTCCTTCTTTGAATGACAATGACCTTTGGGGAACCTTTTAGAGCTTTCAAAAATACAAACACCCCATTGGGGGACACATGTCCTAGGTTCCCCACCACTGCTCTAGGGCAATGTGCCACAGATGTTAAGAAAGCTTCACAAATATATTTATCCCAAAGTAGGGGGAAACACCTAGAAAATACAGTTCTGGGGAGGTGAAAGGAAGGGTCAATGAGCTTTCTCCAAGGTGAAGACAACTCCTCCCCTCCCGGTTCTGCAATGCTGCAGGCAACCAGATAGTTGCTCTTAGATTCAGTGAGTCTAAAATGGGTTGCACAAATCCCCTTTCACCCAAAACTACATACTGGTGGTTGGGGTGGGGGTGAGAGATTAGAACTTCAATTTGTATGTTTATCTCATTTCATCTGTTTTTTCTATTTTATGTATATTTTATAATGGATATAAATATTGGCTAATATTGCATGCACTTAATGTATAAATAATTAAATATATATTAGAAGATGCTCAAGAAATGTGTAGTGAGAAGTCAATTAAAACACTAAAAATCACTGCATTCCCCTCACTGAAAGTGTCTCCTCTACAGTCAGGAATAAGACAAGGGTATCTACTCTTACCACCCCTGTTCAATATAGCAATGGAAACTTAGCCAGGGCAATCAGGCAAGAGAAAGAAACAAAAGAGATGCAAAGAGGAATAGAAGTCAGATCATCCCTGTTTGCAGACAAGATAATCTTTCACAGAGAAGACCCTAAATACTCCACCAAAATAGGATACTCTTAGATCTAATAAACAAGTTTAGCAAAATGACAGGATACAAAGTCAACACACAAAATTCAGTAGCTTTCTTGTAACCAATAATGAACCCAGCAATGAAGAAATTAGGAAAACAATTCCACTCAAAACAGCTTTCAAACAAAAAAATACCTAGGAAAAGGTCTACTATCTAGAATCTATAAAGAACTTTAAAAAATCAGACATCCCAAATTTAAAGACCCAATCCAAAAATGGGCATCTGAAATGAACAGACATTTCTCAGACAAAGAAGTAGAAATAGCAAATAAACATATGAAAAAATGTTCAACATCACTGGTCATTCGAGAGATGCAAATGAAAACAATGATGAGATTTCACCTCACCCCAGAAAGAATGGCTGCTATCATGAAATCAACCAATAACATATGTTGGCAGGGATGCGGGGAAAAAGGAACCCTGCTCCACTGCTGGTGGGAGTGTAGACTGGTGCAACCACTGTGGAAATCAGTATGGAGATACCTCAAAGAACTAGGACTGGGAGTCCCATTTGACCAGGCTATTCCCCTGCTGGGTATCTTCCCCAAAGAATTAAAAGAATCATACCACAGTGATATATGCACACCCATGTTCATAGCAGCACAATTCATGAGAGCTAAAACTTGGAAAAAGCCCAATTGCCCATCAACTGGAGACTGGATAAAGAAAATGTGGGTTTTAAAAAAATAAAATGGAGTATTACTCAGCCATAAAGAATGAGAAACTAGAGACATTTATAGCTAAATGGATGCACATTGAGGCGATACTCTTAAGTGAAATAAATAGGACACACGTGTGTAAATACCGAACAGTTTCTCTGGTGTGAGAAACTGAAAGTGTAAATAAAGACTAAAAGGTATAATAGGTAATGTGAAATAGGAAGAAAAGGGGCAAAGGGGAAGGGAAAGTGGGAGGGGTAGGGGAAAAGAAAGAAGGGAATGGAATTAATATGAGAAGAAGAAAAAATGGAAACAAAGTCTTTGTAGATAGGGTGGGGTGGAGGGGTTGAAATGAGGGCAGGGGAAGGGGGAAAAAATAAGAACCAAGATGGATTATGTAAAGGTGCAAATTTCCAATGATGAATGTCATTATATTGTATACCTTCAAGATACCAATATAATTAATAAAAAAACCCCTAGGAACCAACCTAACCAAGAAGATGAAAGAATAATGAAAAGTAGAAAACATTGAAAAAAATTAAAGAAAAAATTAAAAAATAGAAAGACCTCCCTTGTTCATGGGTTGGAAAAACTAATATTATTAAAATGGCCATATTACCAAAAGCAATCTACAGATTCAGTGCTATTCCTATTAAAATACCAAAAACATTCTTCACAGAACTAGAAAAAAATCCTTTAAAAATTTGCATAGAAGAACAAAAGATCTAGAATAGCTAAAGCAATCCTGAGAAAAGAAAAAGAAAGGCTGGAGACAGCACAATACCAGATTTCAAATTATACTACAAAGCCATAGTAAAAACAAAAACCAGACAACAAAAAAACACAGTATGGTACTGGCACAAAAACAGACATGTAGACCAGTGGAACAGAACAGAAGACACAGAAACAAACTCCATGTACCTACAGCCATCTAATTATTCTCAAAGGGGCCAAATATACTGGAGAAAAGGGACTGGAGAAAAGACAGTCTTCTAAAGAATTGGTGCTGACTGAGAAAACTGGATAGCCACACACAGAAGACTGAAACTAGATTCCCACCTCTTACCTCATACTAAACTCAAATTAAAATAGATCAAAGTCTGGGCTGGGGATTTAGCTCAGTGGTTCTGGCACCTGCCGCACAAGTGCAAGGTCCCAAGTTCGATCCCCGGTACCCAAAAAAACCAAACAAAACAGATCAAAGTCTTAGATATTAGACTGGAAAAGTTAAAACTGATAGAAAAAAACAGGGGAAGCACTTGGAGCCAAAGGTACAGGTGAAGACTTTCAGACTAAGACCCCAGTAGCACAGGAAATAATATCAAGAATCAACAAATGAGACTACATCAAATTAAAAAGCATCTGCACACCAAAGGAAACAATCAACAGAGTGAAGAGTCAGCCTAAAAATGGGAGAAAATCTTTGCTAGCTACTCTTCTGATAGAGGGTTAATATCTACATTAAATAAATAACTCAAAAAATTAGGCCCCCGAAACAACTCAATCAACAAATGAACCAAACAGACACTTCTCAAAAGAAGAAGAACAGATGGCCAATAAGTATAATATGAAAAATGTTCACCATCTTCAGCCATTAGAGAAATGTAAATCAAAACTACACTGAGATTTCATCTCAGAATGGCTATCATCAAAAACACAAAAAAAGCAATGAATGCTGGGCCGGGGATTTAGCTCAGTGGTTCTGCTGCCTGCCTCGCAAGCGCAAGGACCCAAGTTCGATCCCCAGTACCCCCCCCCAAAAAATAATAAATGCTGATGAGGATGGGGAGGGCCTCCTACACTGTTGGTAGGAATGTAAAATAGTACAACCACTATGGAAATCAGTACAGAGATTATTTTAAAAAAACTAAAAATAGAAGTACCATTTGATTTAGATATACCACTCCTGGATATATTCCTGAAAGAATTAAAGACAGCATATTATCATGACACATGCATACGCATGTTTATAGCAACACAATTCACAATAGTTAACCTGTGGAAACAGCCTAGATGCAACCATGGGCTTTTTTTTCTATAAACATATATTGTTTTTCTTTTCTAAAATTACTTGTTAAATACAACATCAACTCTTTTTTATCTGCCTTCTTTCATTTAAAACATTTGAGATTCATCCATATTGTTACATATTTGAATAGTTTATTTCTTTTTATTGTGGTGTAATATTCCATTGTTAAATGTTTTGTCTGCATGTTCATCTGTTGATGGACATTTGTGTTGTTTCCAGTTTGGGATACTTTAGACAAAGCAAGAAGAACATTTGTATACAGCATTTTATGTGGACATATGCTTTTATTTATTTTGGATAAATACCTAAAAATGGACTTATTGGCTCATATGATAAGTGTACATTTAACTTTCTAAGAACCTACCAAAACTATTCTCTAAAATGGTTTCACAATTTTATACTCTCATTAGCGGTGTATGAGAGTTTCGGGTGCTTCATAAATTCACCAAGAATTGGTAATTTTAGTCTTTGATGGTTACGCTTATTTGCCAACCTGACTGACTTGAGAGCTGCCCAAGGGATTAGCAAAGCACTTCTGGATGTTTCTGGATGGCTCATGGAGATGAGGCCTTGGGTACTCTACATGGTCCCTGGCCCCTTCTTCTCTGGCACTGTTCTCTTGCTCTTGATTCCTGGCAGCCATGAACTAAGCAGCCATGAACTAAGCACCACACCCTTCTACCATGATGCTTCTTCACTGAAGCCAGCTGATCATGGACCGAAACTTCTAAAACTGTGAGTTAAATCAAACTCTCATGCTTTAAGATGGGGGTTTGGGGTATTTTGTACCAGCAACAGGAAGATGAATGGATATATTGTCTGTCAGTATATCTTCTTTGGTGAAGAGTATATTTAAATGTGTCCATTTGTACTGACTTTTTAATTGGTTCTATTAGTGAGTTGTAAGAGTTCTTTATATGCTCTGAATACTAACCCTTATTAACATAAAATATCATGTACTATACCCATTACATATATTGTATATTTTTCTCCCAGTCTGAAGTCTGTCTTTGCATTTTCTTTTTCTTACTGATATGAGTAACAGAAGTTTTAAATTTTTATGTGGCCTAATTTACAAACTTTTTCTTTTATATTCATATTTTTTGTGTCCCATCTATGGAATCTTCTTCTACTCAAAAGTTATTAAGGTTCTTATAGAAGTTTTATAGTTTTAGCATTTACATTTAGGACTATGATCCATTTCAAATTGACTTGTGTATGAGAAAGTAAGAATTGAAGTTAATTTTTTTATATACAATAGAAAGCAAGTTGTTCCAGAACACTTACTGAAAAGGTAATTCTTTTCATATTGAATTACCTTCACATCCTCATTGGAAACAATTTACCATATGAATATGGGTCTATTTCTGGACTCTCTTTTGTGTTTCATTAATCTATGTGTCTAAATTTATACCAAACACATTAACTTGATTACTACTGCATTATAGTGTTAAAGTCAGTTAGTGCAACTTTTCTTTGTTCTATTTCAAAATTGCGTGGGTTATACTAGGTATTTATATTCCCATTATAAATTTTATAATTAGCTTGTTTTTATCTGAGGGTAACTCATTTAGGTTTATCTATTCCATAGAAATTTTCAAAGAACCATTTTTTGTTTTATTGATGTTCTTTACTGTTTTCCTATTTGTTATGTTTTTCTTTTTGATTTCTGTTCCTTAATACTTATTTTCTAGTAAATTGGAAATTATTTGCTTATATTTTTAGTTTAAGGTAGAAGCTTCACCTATTATTCATTTTTATTTCCTTATATAAGCTTTTAAATCTATAAATTTCTCAAACATGAATATGTGTTCTCCTTTCATTCAGTCCAAAACATATTTTAACTTCCCTGTGATTTCTTTGAACTATCCATTATCTAGAAGTAAGCTATTATTTTTCAAATATGTTAGAATTTTCTAGGTATCTTTCCATTACTTATTTCTAATTTAAACTCTTTTCATTGGAACTTTTTTTCATTTCTGGAGACCTTCTTAATTGCTGAGCTATTTCATGTGTACTAGAAAAGTACATATTTTGTACTTGTTAGCTGAAGTGTTCTATAAATGCAAATTAGCTCAAGTTGGTTGAGAGGTTGTTTAAATCTTTCATATTCCTATTTATTTTCTATTTCTTCTATGAGTTACTGAAAGGAGTGATGAGATCTGCAACTATGAGTACAGATTTATCTTTTTTTGGATCTGTCAAGTGCTTAATAAATTTTGAAGTTCAGTTACTAGGTGAATACACAGGACTCACACTTTCTTCATTAGTTGACATCTTTCTTGTAAAATATCTATATTTATTTCAAGTAATAGTTCTTAGTCTGAGTTTATTTTTCTACTATTAATATAATTAAACAGCTTTATCTTTTCCCAACCTTCACCTTTTAACTTGTGTCTATATTTAAATTGATTTTTTATAGACACACAAAGTTGGTTTTTTTTTTAAATACGGTCTTTCAATCTCTGGCTTTTCACTGGAGAATTTAGACTATTTATATTTATTATAATTACTGATAGGGCTGTATCTAAGTCTACCATATTCTTGTTATTTTGTTATTTGCCCCATTTGTTCTTTGGGGTTTTTTTTTCCCCTATTTGCTTTCTTCTTTTATTATCTAGCTTTTGTTGTTGCAGTGCTTTGTTGTTGTTTTGCTGTGCTGAGGATCAAGCCACGTCCTTGCACTTAACAGCATTTTAAAATTCCATTTCATTCATACTCATTTATTAGCTATACTTTATTTTTAATGATTAATCTAGGATTTACAATATTATCTTTATCTAACATGTTTGCCTTGAAAAAGATCACACTATTTTGCATTGAATATAAAAAGTTTGCAATAATATACTTACATTTCACTCTCCTATTCTTTGTTATTGTCATACATTTTGCTTTTTCATGTTATAAATCCTACATATTGTTATTATTTTTGCTTTATGCAATCAGCTACCTTTTAAGAATTTTTAAAATGTTAGGAAGACTCTTTGATATTTACCCACATCTTTACAAATTTCAGAGTTCTTCATTCCATTTTTGTATAGAACCACATTTTATCAGGTATCACTGTCCTCCTGCTGGAAGAACTTCCTTGCATGTGTCTTCTACAGCACATGTCCTGGCCACAACTTTCATAGCTTTTCTTGGTCTGAAAAAGTCCTTACTTTCATGTTTGATAGGTATTTTTACTTAGTCTAGAATTTCTGTTCTCTTTTTTCTCTTCTGAAGAATCCAATTGACATGTTTGTTATTGCTGCTACAGATGTATCTACTTTTCTTAGTCATTTATGTCTGTGTGTAAGCATCATTTTAGATAGGTTCTATTATTAAGTCTTGAAATTTTTTTAATGTCTTTTATGTGGTTCTTTTTTTTGGAACTGGGGATCGAATTCAGGATCTTGCACTTGCGAGGCAGGCGGCAGAATCACTGAGGTAAATCCTCAGCCCCGTGGTTCTTTCAGTGAGTAAAATTTTCCTTTCAGATAGAAGTACTCTTTAGTTTCTTTTTATCTATTCTTTTCCTCACTGCATTCATATTTTTCTTTCAATCATTTATCATTTTGAGTGTATTTATAATACTATTTTCATGTCCTTGCTAATTCTATTATCTCTGTCATTTTTGGAGCTTTGTTATTGACTGACTTTTCTCGTGCCTAAGGATCACATTTTCCTGATTTTGCATGTCTTGTAATTTATCAAATGCTAACTGCTGTAAATTTTTCATTAAGTGCTAGATTTTAATTCCTTTAAAAACTGCTGCCTATTTTATTGACAGGCAATTATGTCTCTTGTGGATTAGTTTGAATCTTTTGAGGCTTATTTTAAAGCCTTTTAGTGTGTCTAGATTACCCTTTACTCTAGGGCTATTTTAACCCCACCACTAATAGTTGAGTCATACAAGGTCTCTAATGAATGTTCCATGGTTGGAATGAGATCTCTCTGCACTGGGTGGTAAAAACCAAATTTTTTCTGGCCCTTTGTGACCTCTGGGAATTGTTAAGCTTGCAAACACCTAATAATTTTTCTTTTCCAAGAGTTTCACCCTACACTTGTGCAGATTTCTATCTGGCCAAGACTCGGGCACCCACCTATAGGCAGATTCCTGGTGCCCTTTCCTAACAGAACAGCCTCAGTTCCTGTACTCTGTCTCACAAATTCTAGCCGCGTCGGCTCACTTGAATTCTAATCTCTATCTTCACAGCTCAGCAGAACATGGCTCTCTGTCTAGTTCCCACTCCATGCACCTGGTCTAAAGCTTCCAGAGGGAGAGGCCCAGGATAATCACTGCACTCAGGGATCACAGTCTTTTGTTAGCTGATGTCTGTATTCAAAGAGATGCATTTTTTGTAATTATTTCTAGAGGTTTTATGGAGTTTTTTGGTAGGAGATTGAGTAGCGACCCTCTTGTCCTTCATAGCTACAAGTGGAGATCTACGTAGTTGTGTTTGGTTGGGGAAAAACAACAACTGTATTTTTAAAGTTGTTATGTTATGTATAACAACTCTATATAGCATAAGACTATTTCAGAACACTTTTAAACAGCAAATCAATCAATGACATAAATCAACTAATATTTAAAGAAATTATAATTATCTCTGAACATCCAAAAATTGAGGAGTTAGTACTTTATTCCCAAAATGTAGTGAAATCCTATCAAGTCAGCTAAGGCTCATTTGTATTTAAATAATATCACTACTTTTAAGGACGTAAGTAGTTTTTCAATATTTCATATGAGAGCCTTTAACTACCTATTTTGCTCTTGGGAAATTGTTCTGACCATCAGTGTGAGCTTCCCTAATATCTTGTCATGATTCCTTGTCACCTTTTTTTTTTTTTTTTGCCAAATAACTTCTGTTATTTGCTGTTTGACCTATGTTGGGTGCAATGCTACATAATTTCAGGAAAAATCCTAGTTCTCCTGCCTACAGGCCAGCTATGTCATTTTGAGACATAATTCCATCATTGCCGCCCTCTCACCCCACCCAGTCACAACTGAGACCTCAATGGTCCAGTGATGCTGTGATGCTCCAGGACAAGATTACACCAGCTGAAGACATCCCGGGAGGAACAAAATCTCCATCTACTCAGTTCCTCATTGTTCTTGAATTGTTACACCTGGCTTCTCCCGATGTACTGAACTTTCCATCCTGAGTCATCTGTTATATTTGTTTCCCAATGTGCCGAATAAAAGGTGCTGCAAGCTCGGGGCTTCTGTCTTTGCCGCCCACAGCAGCACTGATCAGACCCAAAGCTCAGCTTCCTCTCAAAGACTCATTTTTCTACCTTTCCTGTATAATACGTTAATTCATCTTGTGCTGCTGTGGCTCACAGGAAACTAGGACTTACTGCAGAGGTTCTAGTAATGTCCCCTTTCCCTGTTCCCTAAAGACCTCTAAAATGTAGAGGTAATTTTCATATGAGAATACTAAATGTAAGATTTCCTATGGCCTTCGATGCCTTTCTAAACATTAAGTACTCCTCCAAACCTCAAGATTCATAATGATTAATTTGAGAAAAAACATTTTATGCTAAATATCTCTTAATTTCCACTGGAGACTGGTATTCCTCTTCCCAGTCCTCGGTGCCCTACACTTCTTGAACAGAACCATCCACCACAACTATGACACAACTAGTCCCAGCTTACACTTGGGCTAATTTCCAAACTGTTGTTTGGTTTTTGGGTTTTTTTTAATCCTGGTTGCCCAGAACTTGGAATCAATTTTTTGCACATGTTAGAGAATTTGTGACATATTTGATTACCTGTTAGATTCTGTTCAATATCCAGACCAGACTCTCATAAAGAAGGAAAATTGCCAAGCATATTTTCAGCACAAACTAATGACAGTAGACTGAACTTGTCTTCTTTTTATCACATACACTGTGAGGTGGTTCTTTGTGAACATAAAGACTGGAGTGATCCTGGCCTTGGAGTCAAGGATTGGGATAAAAATGGTGTCTCAATCAATTGCTACCCTTGTTCCATAGTTGGCCAAAGGGCAAAAGCACAAGCCGAACTTGCCACTGACTTTGTTCAGTATCTCTCCCAGATGACCCTCCTTACCCTCAAGGAACCTCTTTCACCACTGCAGGCTACTTGGTGTTTAGTAAATTAACTATAATCTCAAATTATACATTTGCTAATTTACTTGTTTATACTGTCTCCCACAGCAATAAATTAACCATGAGAGCAGAATCTATTTCAGTCATCACTAAGCCCCGGTACACAATCACTCTTCTAGCTTCTTGAAATTTTATTTCACCTTTGTAACAGAATTTTATCTGAATGCAAAATAGTTTTACATTTACAGGTGTTTTAGTATTTGACTGAGATACATTCTCAATTATTATTAGTTCATAATTGATGAAAACAAAATAAATACAGGTGCATTTTCATAAGTAACTATTAACATAAAAGTTTTGGGGGCTGTTTGTTTGTTGTTTGTTTTTACAGGCTAGGAATAAAACCCTGGGCCTCACGTATGCTAGGCAAACACTTTAACCCTGAGTTACATCTTCTGCCCTTAAAAAGTAATTTTTATTAGAAATGCATCTCTAAATGAGCTGGATGGAGAAAGTATTTTTCATATCTTGAATATCAATGACATATTTTTAAAAACTGTTTTGTTTGTTGTCCTACAGATTTTATACTTGGGACAATGAACTATAGACAATTCAGGCTCAGAAAGCAGTAGAGACCTTTCTTTGTAATAGGAAGAAGGGCAACTATGAAAAGGAAGATGAGACAGAAAACTAACAAAACTCCTTAATGGTAGATGTTCTTTGAGAATTTTAGGAACTCATACATATAAAAATTAAATATAGTTGATCCTTACCACTTGGAAAATCTTTATCTTCCCCAGGGGCACACACACTCGGGAAAGAAGACCGCTGAAGTATGATGAATTGCCTCCTATTGATCAATGCCTATGGCGTCCAGTGGATAATAACTTAGCCAACATAGGATCAAAGGAGACCCTAAACTTGGCTGCCATTTTCACTTGTATGAAGTATGGCAGGAGACAAGGTTTACTGCATTAAAGGACTTTCAATGCACTTGGGCAAAAAACTATCTGCCTTCACATGGAACATTTTATTTTAAAGAGAAATATAGAGCTATAAAATTCAAGAGCTAGAAGTTGGATGGACTAATTAAAAAAACAGTAGATTCTTAACTTATAATGTGAAAACTTATAATGTGAAAATAAAGTGTCAATAGCATCGGTTGCCTAATTATTTAAGCTGTTAATGACAGCACAGTATTCTAAAACTCACACATAAAAGATACAAACTTATGTTGTCTTCAGTGGTCCCCTTAACACACCATCATGGAAGACAGATGTATAAAAATCTATATATCAATCAGCCAAGGATTTAACTCAGTGGCACCACGCCTGCCTCACAAGTGCAAGGTCCTGAGTTCCATCCCCAATACCAGGAAAAAAAAAATCTATATATCAGTTCAATCTAAGGAACCCCACAAGTGGATTAACTCTTCAAAGCCCAATATCAGAAAAAGAACAAGATCAAATGAAGAATCTCTAGAATTTGAGATCTGGGAGGAATCTGAGAGATCATTCAAATACTTTCTTTTCCCAGTGAAGCCCACAGGGAGTAACTGGGCAACATCATAAAGACTGAGATTCAAATAAATGCAGCTCTGTCACTTATTAACTGTGTAACTTTAATTTAAGTGTTTCCTAACTTTCCTAAACCTTAGTTTCCTCATTCTCAAAATAAAAATAACCATACTCACTTAGCATAGAAGAATTAAACAAGATAAAATATATCTGGTTCAATAAATGTTAGTTTCTTTCCTGCAACAAAATCAGATCAGATGGGTCAGGGATTTAGCTCAGTGGTTTCACCGCCTGCTGCTCAAGCATAAGGACCCAAGTTCGATCTCTGGTACCAAAAAAAAAAGACAAAATCAGATCAGAACCCAATGTTCCTTACCTCCCCAGCTCAACACCTTTGCCTCCAACTCCCAGTTCTCAGCCTTTTGCAAAGAGATTTTAAACACTTTCTAAGACTCACTGGGGATGGTCCATGAAGTTCTTTCAGGTGGCCTAGAGGCTGGGACCCGGCAAATATAAAAACAGTAATATCTGTACTCTTTTTTTTCTGCATCATTTGATACATATAGTGTTTTTAAAATGCAAAAGATACTTGCTCCCTGTGGCTTGCTGTGGCAGTACTGTAGAAAAAGTTTACTGTGAGTGAGCAGGCTTAATTCTTAACTCAAGGGTCCTTCCTCCCTTGTGTTTTTGAGACAAAGTCTCACTATGTACCCCAGGCTGGGCTTGAACTCATGGCGATTCTCATGCCTCAGCCTCCCAAGTACTGGGATTACAGATGTACACAACCACTCCCAGTTTTCAAGTTTTTTATACTTCTTTTTTTTGTTCTCCTCTGGGCCTTGGTTTGCTTAGATGTGTATTAAAGGGGTTAAATGATATGATAAAGCTGATATTTACTGATTGCAAAATTTTACCTGTTCACTAATGTCTCATCAAAAGAATCATCTTCCTTTAATCCTAGAATGTGATTCTTATTTCTGTGATTTTGTGGCATTTCAATGTATGCTAGCAAAGCTGGAGCAGATGCAATAGGTTCTCTGACCATTCGTACAGATTACTTCTGCGTTTTAAAAAGGCAAGATAGACTACCTTGCAAAAACTGCATGAAGCCATCTGAAAGCTGAATTACATTGCTCTCTGGCACAGGATGGAGTGTGACTCAGATGTTAAAAAATGAAAAAGTCAGTAGTTGGGTTAAGTTCAACATCACAGGGGACATCTGCATGAAGTAATAACAAAAGAAAATAAATATCTGCTCCAAAGAGAAATAATGAAATACTTCCCCACCCATGATATGTGTTCATATAAGAAATATTTTTGGAAAAGGAGAAAACCTTTGGGTAGGGATTTTATAGGCAATCACTGTAGTGGAAACAAACTCTATTCCTTGTGGCTTAAGACTGTAGAACTTACAACACCCACAGGGTGATCCCAAAAGATGAGGATACTAATGGTAGGTCATATTCCTTTTGATTGAATTATTCATTTAACAAATATTTACTGAGCAAAATAAATGTATGCCAGGCTCAGTTCTAAGGTCTGAGATACACTGGTGAGTAAACTACATAAAATCTCTTCATACATACTGTTTTCTTCTAGTCAGGTGGCTATAAGAAAATACCATAAACTGATGGCTTATAAACAATAGAAATTTATTTTTCACTGTTCCGGAGGCTAGAAAGTCCCACATCAAGGCAGACTTGGTGTCTTGTAAAAGCTCACTTTCTGGGTCATACATAGTGCCTTCTCACTGCATCCTCACATTGGGGAAGGGATGAAGGAAATCTCTGGGGCTTCTTTGTAAGGACACTGTCCCATGCAGTGAAGACTGTGCCCTCATGATTTAGCCGACCTGCAAAGGCCCTACCTGGAAATGTTATCACACTGGGGATTAGGTGCCAACATAAGAATTTTCGGAGGATGCAAACTTTCAATCTACAGCATATAGAAATCACATTCTACTGTAAGATAAGATTTCAATCAGAAAGGTCATTTGAAAAAAACTGGAGTGCTATACTTCTAGATTTTTTAAAAAGGCAATGTAGCTTCTTTTAAAAACTTCCATCCCACTAGCAGCCAATCATCAAATGCAAAGGACAACCATGCAGGTCACAGCTATTCTGTGGACTATATATTCCATGCCACCCAATAAAAATTACCTCCTCACAGTTGGTTTGCTTAGCAGAGATGTATAAGTCTTGGAACCTCAAAATTTTAATAATCTGCAGTGGCAACATTAAAGTTCAACAGGGACTTCGGAACTTCTTATAAAAATTCCTTTTATAAGAATGTCACAGAACAGTTATTTTAGACCAGAAAACTTGACTTCTATGACTCCACTCTGCTTTAGGAACTGCAATTAAAATCTTATCAAACATCCATCTTCTATTGCCCTTGCTACCAGTCAGTCTTCATAACAATGATGATAAAAGCAAAATTATTATATGACTTACTGTGTTAGCTTCCTTATCCTGCAAACCAAGCCATCCCAGGAAAACTTGCTTAACACCAAACAAACCTCAGAAATTTAAGAATGTGGCCCACTAATAATCACAAAGTGGGTGAACAGAAATTGTTCACATGAATGCACACACACACACATACACACTCAAGCACACCTGGGGAGTTCCAAAGTCACAGCATTAAATCACCAGCAGGAGTTATTACAGCTGAACTAAAAATGAACTGCTTCCAACCCTGGGCTGTCCTCTGGCCACTGACGCCTCCTTCCCATTACAGTTGACAATGGCAGGTTGTCAAGAGAATACCTCACGGCCTCCTCCTGCTGTCTCAGGCCTCACATTGAAGCTTTACAGAGATAAAATAATAACTGCGTGTCAATCAGCCCTTCTTAAACTAGCTCTGTGTAATGTCTGTCAAAGCCCCTCTCAGGCCAGTTCCTGCCAGGAAATTACTACTGCCCGAGGAATGGCCGGCAGCTCAAGCCTCTCACTGGGTCTCTCAGTAAATAAGTATTTTTCTCATTTCCATGGCTCTTCAAATTTGGAAAATATTTTATGGTCATCTTAATTTCTTGATTTAGGGTACTTTAATTCTCAGAACAACCCTGCCAAGTATATCTGTACTACTACATTTTATAGATGAGAAAACAAAGAGTCACTCAAGACCACACAGCACTCGGCATTAGTGACTAACCATTTAGCTCTTGGGTCTGTAGAGTGACTTGTAATAATATCTGCTTGCTACATGAGGTGTCATCTGTGAAGGCCTTCTGCTGCTCCTCTGCACACCCTCCCATGCCTACAGTTCTTTGGTTATTGTAGATGCTCGAGAGAAACTTACTGGGTATCTACGCAGCACCCCAGGGCAGAGCTCAAGAAAGCACTGACTCCACTAGGTACACATGTTCAAATGAATACAGATCCAGATGTACAGATGATTGTAACAGGTTGCAGAATGTATTCCCCCGCATGGCTTGCCAAGGGGGAATTCTACAGGCTTCTAAACCTTCACCTGCACACCTCATTCACCTTAGTGACCATAGAGAGGGTTGGACATACTCAGCAAGAGTGGGCTGTGAGATTTCACTCCTCTCTGTCACCCACATGAACACCTCCTACATGCTCACTGAGTTCAAAGGAGGGTGAGAGAGTAGGAGGACTCCAAAAAACTGCTCGTTAAAGAAGACAGTGAATGCAAGCTCCATGGGCAAATGCCTACTGAACTGTATCTCAGGACGGTTTGTGGAAGAAACTGACAGGTGTCTCTGGATTCTGGATGTCAGGGAACCCAGCACCTTCTTCCCACTGAAGATGTTGGCTGGAGCCAATGTGCAAAAATAGAAGTCAGGCATGGTGGTGCACACCTGTAATCCCAGCACTCAAGAGGCTGAGGCGGGAGGACTACCATGAGTTCCAGGACAGCCTGAACTACATAGTGAGTTCAAAGCCAGCCTGAATTACAGAGTGAGACTCTGCCAAAAAAAAACAAAAAAAAAAAAAAGAGAGAGAAAGAGAAAGAAAGGAAGGAAGGAAGGAAGGAAGAAAGAAAGAAAGAAAGAAAGAAAGAAAGAAAGAAAGAAAGAGAAAGAAAGAAAGAAAGAAAGAGAGAGAGAAAGAAAGAAAGAAAGAAATGAAGAAAGAAAGAAAGAGCAGAGCACAGAACAAGGGCCTCAAGCTACACTCTGGATGAACATGTTTGCATTTCCTAGGACCTGAATGGGTTCTGCAATGGGTAATTGGGAGCTGGGCACAGTGGCGCTTGCCTATAATCCCAATATTTGGGAGGCTGAGGTAGGAGAATCATTGCAAGTTTAAGGCCAGCCTGGGCTACATAGTGAGTTTAAGACCAGAATGAACTACAGGGGGAGACCCTGTCTCAAAAAAGGAAAAAAGGGTAATTCAGGCTTGAGATGTTTTGAATAGACATCTCTAAGAGGGCTGACTCACTAACTTTATGGGATTAGCCTTCGGGGGCAGGAGGCAGGGTAAAATGGACTGAAGCAGGGAGGTCCCAGTGAGGGGCCTCTGAGGAAAGCAGGAGTGCCGCCTAGAGTGAGTGGTATGGAAGCATGTTATACTCAGAGAACACTAAGGGCCAAGAGGAAAGTGGAGCACAGATAACACAAATACTACACAGATAGGCAAGAGAATACTACCCCTTTCCTCCTAGTCACCCAGTGCCAGCACTTCTCTGATCCTGAGAGAGACCCAAAAAACACAGGGGATGAAAAAACAAAAGATAAGAGCCCTACTATAGTGGTGCCTTTAGGGGGTCCAAGTTTAATAACCTCCACATCTCCAACCTGCCCCCCCTTCCAGCCCTGTCCATATCTTCCTGCGGATCTATGCTAAGACCCAGGTGCCTCACAGTCTTGGCCTAAGTGGGCACCAAGAGAGGTAAAGGTAATTCTGAAGCAGTGAGTTGGGACTTTGGAGGTGGTGGATGAGCTCCCATGGCATCAGAAGTAGGAGAACCTGGAGTACCAAGTGGGCACTGCTAAGGCCAGGAAGAGCCCACTGTAAATCAGTATCAGAGCACCAGCTATCATGAGCCTGGAGCAGGGTGAACTGTGGCTGTGTTCCCAGGAGGTCACCAAATAGATGATCATGACCAACAGAAGGAGGATGTTTGCAATGCTGAAGGTGTACAAACATGTCTGTCCTGGATTCCAATGTATGTACTCTTGCTGGATCTTGTGGTAGCAGATAACCACTGATGGCAGTACAAGAATGGAAAGTGTGTACCAGAGGGAAAGCCTGACCTGCAGGTACTGAGCTAAGTGTTCATGCCCTCTGACTCATGCAATTTCAAGGGTCACTGGGTGAAGGCAGCATCAGCAAAGTCAAACTCACCAACAAGCCCCACCAAGGGGGCCAGATCACGTTTAATTCCTTAATAAATATGAGCTTTGAATGCATACAGTAAGAGGCAGTGATTTCCAAAGACCCAATGCATAAATGCTTAAGAAACTCAGATCATCGCTCTTAAAACTTATAATACAGCCCATTTGCACAGTTTTTCTTAAAGAAAAGAAGAAATTATAAATATATGATGGAAGAACTTCAAAACAGATGGAAATACCAGAACTCCAAGTCAAGGGAGTGGCATATGTCTGGAACAAGCACCCTCTGTACTTGTCCATCCATATCCTGTTTAGAGGCTCCCCTCTCATAATTCTTCCAGATAAGACTGTGAAGAGTATCCCACCATTCATCCTCTTACCTCAACTTATGCTAAAGGGAACAATTCTCCAACATACTCCAATGATTTATCTGGATATTTATCCATCCTCTAATCCCTTGTCAATTGGTCATCTTGGAATGACTCCCCACACAAGCAGATGCCCTCCATGAGTCATAGAACCAGTCCATCTACTAGCTTAGGGCCCCTTCTGTATGAAAGGGCTCCCCTAGGCACAGACATTATGGACAGCCAGTACAATGCCTCAGCTCACCTCATAGCTTCATGGATATCCATGTAGCCATCTTCCATGTGAATCAAGATCCTTGTTTTGCAATGGCTTTTTTTTTTTTTGGTTGTGGCAACCAGTGTTAGTTTCATTGATCCATTTGGTAGGTACAAAATGGGTTTTATGGGTCAAAGAAAAGAAACAAAACCTTATTAACTTCATTTTTAAATCAGAGGAGGAATGTATATTCTGCTATTTATCAGAGTCCCACTGCCAGCAACCATTTATTTATCTGTAATAACAGTGCTATCCTGAGTCATTTATATGCTACTGTTGAATTCAAGTACAGAAGCAATATAGTTGCTCTAACTCACCATAATTAACATTAAAAAGTAGAAAATTAAAAAGTTGCTAGGATCCAGAAACTTTTCACAGATTTGTTTTTTATACAGTATATGGATGACTTTAGTACACAAGAATTTGTAAACTCCAATGGTCCTCCTTCAGTGAGATAAAAAGTAAACCTTAAGTCTCTCTCTTCCTTATGTCCAAGTAATTGTTAAGTCCTTTTGTTCCAGGGGTCATAGATAAAGTTGAGTTGTTAAGGACAGATTTAAAAATCACAGTTGTGAACAGTGGGCTTTAGTTGAATTAGAAATTTGCTCCGTCCACTAGAGTGTGTTCAAATATAAGTCTTTGATAGCCATTCTACTCTTATCTATTCTCATATTAACTTGCTTAAGTAGCACAGTAACAAACATATTTCACATTTCATTTGACAATTATTTGTTGATAAAATGAATTTACTGACCCTTGCCAATAAAGCATGATCTAAGGAGCAAAAAAACCCCCCCAAAACCCTAAAAACCAAATATATGTAACTAAATCTCTTCTACTGTCAAACCAAACACTGTTTTATATTTTTCTGTTAACAAAGTATCCAAAGACAATCAAAAGAAAACATTTTACGCAAAATAAAGACATTATGCAAAAAGAAATTTTTTAAAGAAAAGAAAAATGGAAACTAAGAACCTAACATCGTTGAAGGCAGTGTATGGGGTGGTGTGTCTTAAGGGAAAGCTGTTCCCTATTTCAACTTCCACTGAATACTGTCTGTTTAAAAACCTTGGTTGTACAAAAAAAAGTGAAGACAAATTTTTTAATTTTCCTAATGGATCGCACCCCTCTTCCACTCTGCTTCTCCTTTCCTCCAGGCACATGATATGGGGGATGGGGAAGCTGGGTAGGGAAATGGAGAATATCTATTTTCTCAGGAACTTCATGATTATATCTTGAGTGTTGTCTTTAGTTCATTTTATGTTACTCTATGTTACAGAATACCACAGACTGGATAATTTATAAACAATGTAAGTTTATTTGGGTCATGGTCCTGGAGGCTGGGGGGTTCAATACCAAAGGGCACCATTTGGTGAGGGCTTTCTTGCGTCATCCATGGTGGAAGGCAGAAGGGCAGGAGAGGAGAGCTCAAGGGACCTGAGAGCAAGAGGGGGGGAAACTGGCTTTTTCAACAACCCATTCGCATAAACATGTCATTTCATTCTCATGATAAAGACATTAATTCTTCACAACCACATCACCTCTTATTAGACCCCACCTCCCAACACCATTGCATTGGGTATTAAGTTTTCAACACATGAACTTTAACAGACCCATTCAAACCATAGCAAGGATTCAGGCTAATAACCAGGTGATCTCCAACGTCAGTCCAGGGCAGCTCTAATATTAAATTACTCTAAGGCTTTAGAGATATGAAAACCACCAAGGTTCGAAGTCCCTGGTTTAGTGGATTGGTAGTTCCCAAAACCAAAACCTAGAATCTGTTGTACCAATAAATTCCTGTGTGACCTCAGGGGCAACAACTGATGTGTCCAATTGATGAGCCTATGTCCCCATCTGCTGCCTAAGATTTGTGAAATTGCTGTCTTTTCCTGAGACACAGGAAGACTTCATGTGGTATCTACATTAATGGTACTATCCAGATGCTCTCAGAATAATACTACAAAGTTGAAGTCCAACCATAATGCTTTCTTCAGGGGGTTGGATAGAGTGATAATAAGTCAATACCATTACCATCATAAACTTTCAATTTCTTTCTTCCCCTAAAACCACACAACGTAATTAAAGTAGTTAGTGGCACAGTTTGGTTTATCATGAGACTTAAATGGGGAGATAATTACTTTGTTCAGGTCTAAGCAGGTTGAGAATAGAAGTGGAAAGAGGGATTAGAATTTAGAATTTGTCTGGCCACAGTCACTGAGAGAACTGGTACATTCTCATGTGATAAGGGAAAGCTCACTTTCGCAGGCAAACACCACATCCAATACCACATCCCATAATAGTCCAGACATCAGTTGTAGAGAAAAGTGAGATGGGAGCACATAACACCAGAGAACTGTGAAGGGACACTTCTGAGAAGGCCAGAAATGCAGAGCATAAACTTCAAGGAAGTTTGTCAACCACTGGCAGAACCCAGGCTTCAGGTTGGAATTTGGGGCATATTTATGGGTGCTGGGAAATGGATAAGTAAGAATGAAGAAAGGGCTGGTGAACAGACAGATAAACAAGTACCAAGACAAAAGGCATAAAACCAAGACAGAGGTTATTAAAAAGAAATAGAGCTGCTCCTGGTCCAGAGGAAGGGGCTTCCCAGCCAACATCCCTCCTGCTGCTCCCAGACCACAGGAAAGGGCTTTTGGGTCACCATCCCTACCACTGCTCCTGGCCCCTGTCCCACCTCACCCAGCTCAGAGGAGGTAATCCGTGCAGGCCCCAACAGCACCGCCCCTCGCCCAGTCGAAATGAGAAAACACGTAATTAAGTCTCAAAACCAGACTTCCAGATCACCTACAGCAACCCCAAAGGGAAATGAGATGGAACACTCTGATACTCAACCACCTGGACCCACTGAACTGGCAACAAAAGGGGATCTGGAAAAAATGAAATCAGAAATAATTTCTCAGATAACAGGAGAAATTGTGCCCCTAGTGCAAGACATGATTAATAAATCTAGAGAGGAGCTGAGGAACATGATGGAATTCCAACATAGGAAACAAATGGAATCCATAAAACAGATGCAAATAGATATCCAGGAGATGAAAAACTCCATTGAAAGTCTACACAGCAGAATGAGTCAATGTGAGGACAGAATTTCAGGTATAGAAGATAAGATTGCAATTAATGACCAGGAAAAGAAAAATTGCTTCAAAATTATAAGGGAACATGAGAAATCAATCCAGCAGCTGCTAGATGATGCAAAGAAGAATAACATAAGACTGATTAGAGTCAATGAAGAAACAGGAGAGAGTTCAGATGACATAAAAAATCTCTTCACAGATATAATGCCAGAAAACTTCCCAAGCAGGGGAAAAGAGCTTGACATAAAGATAAGTGAGGCATATAGGACTCCAAATAGCCTTGATAAAAAAAAAATCTACACATAGGCATATAATTGTTAAGATTCCAGAAACTCAACAGAAGAACAAAGTTCTCCAAGCAGTCAGAGAAAAGAAACAAATCACATACAAAGGAAAGCCCATCAGAATCATAGCAGACTTCTCAACACAAACCATCAAGGCAAGAAGAGCTTGACATATTCCAAGCCCTAAAAGCAAGACATATTCCAAGCCCTAAAAGAAAACAGCCTCCAATCCAGATTGATGTACCCTGCAAAACTATCTTTCACAATTGATGGAGAAATAAGATACTTTCATGACAAACAGCACCTTAGGAACTTCGTGAATACCAAACCAGCACTCCAAAGAATTTTACACAATAGCCTAGGAACAGACATTGAGGATCACAACCCCAGGAAGCAAAGCAGAATGAACCCATCTGGCATGACAAGAAATTAAATGTAAAGGGGGAGAACCAAACAAAAAAAAAGTCATGGCAATGACAAGTCAATATGTTTCAGTTATAACCATCAAAGTTAATGGTCTCAATTCACCAATCAAAAGAAATAGACTGGCAGAATGGGTCAAGAAGCAAAACCCAACAATATGCTGCATACAAGAAACACACTTCATTCAAAAGGAAACTCATAGACTGAAAGTTAAAGGGTGGAAAACAATACTCCATGTGACAGGAACCCGAAAAAAAGCAGGAGTAGCTATCCTCTTTGTAGATTTCAAATCAACACTGATTAAGAGAGAAGAAGAAAGACACTACATTCTTGTAAAATGAAGAATCCAAGAGGAAGAGATGACAATCATAAATATCTATGCACCAAACACTAGTGTGCCCAACTATATAAAACAAATACTAAGGGACATTAAAAGTCATATATGCACTAATACAATTATAGTGGGGGACCTCAACACCCCACTGTCACAAATAGATAGATCAACTAGACAAAAAAGAAGTAATGAAATACTAGAACTCAATCAAACTCTTGAACAAATGAACTTAACAGATGTTTACAGAGTCTTCCACCCCACAAAATCAGAAGACACATTCTTCTCAGCTGCACATGGGTCATTCTCCAAAATAGACCACATACACACACATAGAAAATGTTTAAGTAAGTGCAAAGGAATTGAAGTTATCCCCTGTATATTATCAGACCATAGTGCGATGAAATTGGAGATCCATAGCAAAAGAAACTCAAAAAATTTCATAAACACGTGGAAATTGAACAACACACTTCTGAATAACCAATGGATCACAGAGGAAATTAAAGAAGAAATCAGACAGTTCCTTCAATTAAATGACAATGACAATACAACATATCGGAATCTATGGGACACAATGAAAGCAGTCTTACGAGGGAAATTCATAGCAGTGAATACGCATATTAGGAAAACAGAAAGAGCCCAATTAAACAACCTGATGCTGAACCTCAAGCTTCTAGACAAAGAAGAGCAGGACCACCCCAAAGCTCATACAAGGGAGGAAATTATAAAGGTCAGAGGAGAAATCAATGCAATGGAGACTAAGAGAACGATACAAAAAATCAATGAAGCCAAGAGTTGGTTCTTCGAAAGAATCAACAAAATTGACAAACCCTTAGCCAACCTTGTCAGAAAAAGGAAAGAAAAGGCCCAACTCCATGCAATTAGGAATGAAAAGGGTGAAATTACAAAGGACCCAGCAGAAATCCACAGGATCATCAATACCTACTTCCAGAACCTATACACCAGTAAGATGGACAACACAGAAGAAATGGACAGATTCCTAGATACACATGAATTACCAAAGTTGAACAAAGAAGACCTAAAAATTCTGAACAACCCAATATCAACCAATGAAATTGAAAATGTAATTAAAAACTTATCAACTAAGAAAAGCCCAGAACCTGATGGCTTCACTGCTGAATACTGCAAGACATTTAGAGAGGAACTGCTGCCACGACTGTTTAAACTCTTCAATGAAATGGAAAGGGAAGCAATACTCCCAAATTCATTCCTGGAAGCAAGCATCACCTTGATCCCCAAAGCAGAGAAAGACCCAACTGAAAAGGAGAACTAGAGGCCAATCTCACTAATGAACATAGATGCAAAAATCCTTAATAAGATAATGGCAAACAGAATGCAAAAGATCATCAAGAAGATCATACACCCTGATCAAGTGGGATTCATCCCAGGGATGCAGGGATGGTTCAATATATGCAAATCAATCAATGTAATACACTATATCAATAGAGCCAAGGACAAAAACCATATGATTATCTCCATAGACACAGAAAAAGCATTTGACAAAATATAACATGCATTTATGATTAAAAACCCTACAAAAAATTGGAATAGATGGTCTCTACCTCAAACTGATAGAAGCCATCTATGAAAAACCAACAGCCAATATCATACTCAATGGTCAAAAACTGAAATCCTTCACACTAAAATCAGGAACAAGACAAGGATGTCCACTATCACCACTCTTGTTCAATATAGTTCTGGAAACATTAGCCACGGCAATTAGACAAGAGAAAGAAATAAAAGGAATAAAGATAGGAAATGAAGAAGTCAAATTGTCATTATTTGCAGCTGACATGATACTCTATATAGAAGACCCCAAGAACTCCACCAAAAGTCTTCTAGACTTAATAACCAAATTCAGTCAAGTAGCTGGTTACAAGGTCAACACACAAAAATCAATAGCTTTCCTCTACACCAATGACAGACTCACTGAGAGAGAAATGAGGCAAATAATTCCTTTCACAATAGCATGCAAAACACTGAAATACCTAGGAATCATCCTAATGAAAGAAATCAAAGACCTCTTCTCTGAAAACTTTGGCACTCTGAAAAGAGAGATTGAAGATGGTATCAGAAAATGGACAGACATCCCCTGCTCCTGGGTAGGAAGGATTAATATAGTGAAAATGGCCATACTTCCAAAACTGCTATATAGATTTAATGGAATTCCAATTGAGATCCCAGCAGCATACTTCATGGACCTTGAGAAAACAATCCAAAAATTCATTTGGAACAAGAAGAGACCCAGAATAGCAAACGCAATTCTAGGTAACAGAGACATGGCAGGGGGTATCACAATCCCCAACCTGCAACTATACTACAAAGCTACTGTGATAGAAAAAGCATGGTACTGGCAAAGAAACCGACCTGAGGACCAGTGGAACAGATTAGAAGATGCAGAAACAACGCCAGACACACTCAGCCATCTCATCTTCGATAAAGGAGCCAAACGCCCTCACTGGAGGAAAGATAGCCTCTTTAATAAATGGTGCTGGAAAAATTGGGCTTCAGCTTGCCAAAGACTAAAACTAGACCTATATCTCTCACCATGCACTAAACTAAAATCAAAATGGATTAAAGATCTAAATATTAAAATAGAAACACTGAATCACCTGGAACAGAGGTTAGGTAGAACTCTTGAAGACATCAGTGTAGGAAAAGATTTTATGAACAAAACCTCAGTTGCCCGTGAACTAGCACAAACAATCAACAAGTGGGATCTCTTCTTATTCAAAGGCTTCTGCACAGCAAGAGAAACCACCAGCAGTGTGAAGAGACAACCCACAATGTGGGAAAAAAATCTTCACCTGCTCTTCCTCAGACAAAGGTCTACTATCTCGAATCTATAAAGAACTTAAAAAGATCAGACCTCCCAAATTTAAAGACCCAATCCGAAAATAGGCATCTGAAATGAACAGACATTTCTCAGACAAAGAAGTAGAAATAGCAAATAAATACATGAAAAAATGTTCAACATCACTGGTCATTCGAGAGATGCAAAGGAAAACAACAATGAGATTCCACTTCACTCCAGAAAGAATGGTTGCTATCATGAAATCAACCAATAACAAATGCTGGAGGGGCTGTGGGGAAAGAGCAACCCTGCTCCACTGCTAGTGGGAGTATAGACTGGTGCAAGCACTGTGGAAATCAGTATGGAGATACCTCAAAGAACTAGGACTGGAAGTCCCATTTGACCCTGATATTCCACTGCTGGGGATCTTCCCCAAAGAATTAAAAGAATCATACCACAGTGATATATGTGCGCCAATGTTCATAGCAGCACAGTTTGTGATAGCTAAAACTTGGAAACAGCCCAAATGCCCATCAACTGGAGACTGGATCAAGAAAATGTGGGTTTTTTTATAAAATGGAGTACTACTCAGCCATAAAAAATGAGAAATTAGAGACATTTATAGCTAAGTGGATGCACATTGAGGTGATACTCTTAAGTGAAACAAATAGGACACATGGGTATAAATACCGAATAGTTTCTCTGATGTGAGAAAATAAAAGTGTAAATAAGGACTAAACTGTATAATAGGTAATGTGAAATAGGAAGAAAAGGGGCAAAGGGGAAGGAAGTGGGAGGGGTAGGGGAAAGGATAGAAGGGAATGGGATTAATATGAGAAAATGGAAAAATAAGAACAAAATCTTGGTAAGTAGGGAGGAATGGAGGGGTTGAAGAGAGGGCTGGGCAAGGGTGAAAAATAAGAACCAAGAGAGACTATGTAAAGGTGCAAATTTCCAATGATGAATGTCATTATATTGTATACCTAAAATGTACCAATGATTAGAATGAATAATTGAGAATGCAAAATAGGAAGATAAGGTCCAAAGGGGTAGGGGTAGTGGGAGGGGCAGGGGAAAGGAAAGAAGGGAAAGGAAAAATGATGAGAAATGGAAAAAATGGAAATAAAGTCTTTGTAAATAGGGAAGGATGGAGGGGGTGAAGGGAGGGCTAGGAAAGGGGAAAAAATAAGAACCAAGATGCATTATGTAAAGGTACAATTCCCAATGAGAAATGTAATTGTGTTGTATACCTACAATGTACCAATAAAAGAATTTAATAAAGTGCAAAAAAAAAAAATAGAGTACAGGGCCAGGGATTTAGCTCAGTGGTTCCGCCGCCTGCTTTGCAAGCGAAAGGTCCTGAGTTTGATCCCCGGAACATAAAAAAAAAAGAGTACAAAGAACTACATATTAGGACAAAGCAAACATCTGTGTTCCATGGTTCAGATAAAAATCCACAGTTGAAAAAATGGTCATTAGGGGTCTTAAGGAGTCAGGAAAATGAGAAGAAAACAGAAAGGAAGCAGAAGTGGCCAAAAAGGTGGAAGAAGGCCAGAAGAGAGTAGAGACCTGGAAGGAAAGTGGAGGGAAAAATGAAGACTGTCCCAGGAAATGAGACTAAGAATTTATGGCCAGATTTGGCTCATGGGGGTCTAGGGACTTTGATAAGTACAGATTCAGCAAACAGTGATTAAAAGAGAATGGGAAACGTGAGCCTTTTTAGGCATAGCTATATAATGATTCAAACCAGATCTAAAACTTCCTAATAATTTTTCAAGTGCCTGGGTAAACCTGACTGAAGAATATTCTGAGTAGGCTTAGTTGTTAAGAAAATTATAACCATTTTCAAGAATTTATCTGTATATAAAATTTTTTTTCAATACTGGACAACCAAATAAAACTAATGAATGCTGAGGCTCCCACTGACATCTATAAATACATATTTCAAATATTTACATTCATAAGTGACTTTGTTACATTACTAAAGAACTCAAAAATAGGTTGTTATTAGCAACATGAACCTGTAAAATAAATTCATATTAACGAAATAGAACTTGTAGCTTAAAATAATGAGCTATTACACAAGATTCACTGATCAAAAATATTTAACAATCACTGATACAATCCAGCCTTTCCATTCTTTAAATTTCCTTATTAGATATATGGAGAGCTTCAATTACTTGATAGTTGGCCACTGACAACATAAAATACATTGTTCTATAGTCCTCATGATACTGCAGTCTGTTCATATAATATGCACAAATCACATAAAATCTCTGAAATCCAGTCTCTTTTTCTCCAGAACAGGAATGATAATAATTATAATAGGATACATTAAAAATGTTTTAGGAGCAAATACATTTTGTTCTCACTAGGAATAGCAAGTGATATATTAATATTGGCCTGACTGGACACAACTGGAAAGTCTGAGATGTTTACTGACCGGGACAGATGACCCATCTGACTCAGGTGAATAGAAGAAAAGAGAATCTAAAATAATAGAAAGTAGAAATATAATGTGCAGAGTTTCTGTAAAGGAGTATTTGTTGAGCCTGCCGTGGAGTTCTACCAAGCTTTCAGGTGCCATCAACATTATGTCACATCTGCAAGGGCAGTTTCCACACATGTGCTATGTCATGCACACCTTCAGCTTTTTTCCACTTATATCATCCAAACGCTTTAGCAATTGAGGCATGGATACTTGAGATTCTGTGGACTCCTTTTGCTTTTCATTTTTCAAGGCATTCTAAAAACAGCTGCAGAAATACCAAGATCTTTGGAAAAAGCTGATCTTACTGCATTTTCAGCCAGACTGCAAACTGAGAGATGTGGAAATATTACAAGCCTGTTTTCCTGAAATCTCTGTCAGAGCTGCTCCAGCAATTTCTTGGCTTCACACATGACCTCAAAACAGGACAATCTCCTTTTCCAAATCCATCTGCTTTTGTAGCTTTCTTAGATTTAAATATTCAATCAAGTCAGACACAAAAGTTGCACAGTCCCAGTAGTACCTAGATTTGCAAATTGGAGTTATGATGACCACAGGAAACATAAATCAGATGGTGAATTCAAAGCACAAATCCCATACCAAAGATTCAACTCCAAGAAATCCATTACAGCAACATTTCTGCAGTATATTTTCAGACTAGCTAAAAGACAAATGGTTTGTGTTGAAATGATCTTAAGCAAGAGTTGTGAGTAGGTTTGGCAAACATCAAGAATTTCAGTTAATATTATCTCACAACTAGAGGCTTACAATCCAGAATAAGCTAGAGGAAAGATGGAAAGAAAAAGTAGTTACCAATGTTTAATGTAAAGAATGTAAGTCAAGAACTTCAAGTTGATCTTTTATTCATTCACCCTGGAACTGGAAGACTCAGGAAGCTGCTGTAAACAGGCAGCTCTGCACAGTCAACCGCGCCTGCATGGAACTACACACACCGGCTGACACTGTGCTCTCCTAGGGACCAAGGCATTCAAGAATTCATGCTGCCAGTGCTCTTAGAAATGAAAGTTAACCTTTCCCCTCCCAAGAGATATAAAACTCTATCCTATGGTCCCTTATCCAGAGCTGTTTTCTGGGCAAATGACCACAACAATACCCATTCAGAAAATCAGAAATAAGGTTGCCAAGGAAATGGGAAGGTAAAGAGACAATATTGAGGAAAAATGCCATGTTGTGAACTCCTTAATAGATCTTCAAAATCTCTAGGAGGCTGATTTAAATTTGGTTCATGCCCAAGATTTTAATTTATTCTTTCGAATGGACAGAAAAGCAAACTTTGGACATGAGTAACCCTGGGAGGTTTAACCCAAAGAACACTGAAAGGTCAAAGTCTATTTAAGAGCTCTAAGAGTCTTCTGATCAATTGTGGACAATATCCAAATTCTGGAGCCTGGGTCAATTTCAACTCAAGTCACATATTCAGCTCCAGAACAAAAAGTTAACATTGTCTGAACTAAGGAGTCCTACAGATAGAACTGGATATCACAGGAACGTTCTGGTGAGTAGCAAGGCTTCTAATTTTGGTTTTGTTCTACTCAGCCATCCACCCTCATGATTGCAGCAGAGCTGGACTTGCTTTTCAATCCACTTCTGATGTCCCTTTCACCAAAAGCCAGTTGTGGCAAAAGATTTGTAATCTAGAATGTCAGTTGATCATGTCAGATAGCATGCACTAATTTAAAGAGAAAGAAAGGAAGGTCTATTTTAAGAGAGAAAAGAAAAACTACTGTACCCAGTAATTTTCAGCTTCCAAGCAACACCTTTTAAATATGTCCTCCACCAACATGAATAGCAAAAAAGCAAACAACATACCATTAGTGCCCCTGCTTTCCTATGGCATTCTAGCTGTATTTGAGTTTACTTTGCTCTTTCATTTGCATTGTATACATATAAAAGATCTTTTATTTCCTTGTTAGCATTTTTTTGCTTCAAAAATTAGGGGCATTTAAAGAGGAAAGGAGGAAGGCAAATTATTCCTGTTTGCATACATTATTTTACAGAGAAAAACCTAAAGGTTTCACATGAAAGAAAGAAAGAAGGAAAGAAAGAAAGAAAAGAAAGAGAGAGAGAGAGACTGTTAGAACTAATATTCAATAAGGTTGCAGGACACAAAATCAACATGCAAAAACTGTACATCAATAAAAATACTGCTGAGAACCTCAAGACCATAATGTTAAGTGAAATAAATCAGACATACAAGTTTAAATATCATGTGATTTCTCTTATATGAGAAATCCAAAATATAAATAAAGAACAAAATAAAAGATCAATAATAGGAAGTAGGAAAACCTTTTTCAAATGGGAAGAGGAACGAGAGATGGAGGCACGGAAGAAAGGGATTAAAAAGAGAGAATCAAAAAAATGGAAATAGAGTTTTTTCATATGGGAAAAGGAACAAGAGTTGGGAAAATTAGGGAGGGCTGGGAGGAGAAAAGAACAAAAAAGAATTAAGATGTGTTATATACATGTGCAAACTCCACTAGATAAATGTAATCATTATGTACTGTAACATGTACTAATAAAAATAAGTTTTAAAATACTGCTGAAAAAGACATAAAACAATCACAAAAACTACTAAAAATAAAATAAAATACTAAGGATAAGTTTAACCAAGGAATAAATTACCTCTAAAAATAAAAATTATAAAACACTGACAAAAGAATTTGAAGCATATACAAAAAATGAAAAAAAATCCATGTTCATGATTAAAAGAACTCAATATCACAAGAATGTTCATATTATCTGAAGTAATCTACAGATTCAATGAAATTCCTATAAAAGTACCAAAGATATTCTTCACATAAATAAAAATATCACTCCTAAAATTTTTATAGAACTAAAAAAGATCCCAAATAGCCAAAAAAATATTGAACAAAAAGAACAGAGCTGGAGACATTATAGTACTTGCCTTCAAAACATTTACAAAGCTATAGTAACCAAAATAGCATGGTAATGACATAAAAACAGACTCAGACCAATGGAACAGATTAGAGAACCCATAATAAATACATAATTGATAGTCAAACGACTTTCAAAGAAGGCAGCAAAGAACATGTATTGCAGAAAGAAAAGTCTCTTTAATAAATGGTACTAGAAACACTGGATATTCATTTACAGAAAAATAAAACCAGAACCCTATCTCTCACCACATTAAAAAATCAACTGAAAATAGATTGAAGATGTAAGTGTAATATCCAAAAGTATAGGGCTGGGGATTTAGCTTAGTGGTTCTGCCACCTGACTCACAAGTGCAAGGTCCCAAGTTAGATCCCCGGTACCAAAATAAAACAAACAAAAAAACCCCCAGACAAACAAAAAGTATAAAGCTATTAAAATAAAACTTCTAGGACATTGGTCTGGCCAAAATTTTTTGTATATGACCTCATAAGTACAAAAAACAAAAGCAAAAATTAACAAGTAAGATTACATCAAACTAAAAAGCTTCTGCACAGCAAAGGAAACAATCAACAGAATGAAGAGACAATCCATAAAATGGAGAAAATATAAGTAAATTATCCACCTGACAAGGGAATAACATCCAGAATACATAAGGAACTGAAACAACACAAATAATCATCATTGTCAGCATCATCATTATATTTTTAAAATGACAAATTACCCGAATAGACATTTCTCAAGAGAAGATATACAAATGACCCATAAGTAAATGTAAAAATGTTCAACAACCCTAATTATTATGGAAATGCAAAGCAAAAATCACAACAAACTGCAAATAATCTCACCCTAATTAAAATGGCTACTATCAGAAAGACAAAAAAAAAAGTAGCAAATGTTGGCAAGGATGTGTGGAAGGAGGAGCTTCCTACATAACTGATGGGAATGTAAACTGGTACAGCCATATGGAAAACAATGAAAGGTCCTTTAAAAATTAAAAACAGAGTTACCCTATGATCCAGCAATTCTACTACTGGGTATCTACCAAAAGGAAATAAAATTAGTAAGTCAAAGACACATCTGAATTCACATGTTTATTGCAGCACTGTTCATGATAGCCAAGACATGGGTTCAACTAAGGTGTTCACTGATAGATAAATAGATAAAGGAAATACTCAACAGAATACTGCTCCACCTTGAAAAAGAATAAAATGTGGTCATTTGCTCAACATGGATGGAACTGGAGGACATTAAGTAAGTCAGGCATAAAAAGACAAATGCCATGTGTTCTCACTTATATGCAGAAGACAAAAAGTTGATCTCATGGAAGTGTAGTATAGAATAGTAGTAACCAAAGGATGGGAAGGGACAAAGGGGAGAGTGGTTAATGGATACAGGGAGGCAGTTGAAGGAAAAATAATTTGTAATGTTCTATAGCACAGTAAGATGACCATGAATGGTTATCTATATTTTAAAAGAGCTAGTAGACGGGATTTTAAATGATGTTTCCAAATGTTATGACTTGGATCTAAAATGGCCCCCTCATCATCATGTATTTGCAGAGTGACTGGATGGGGGGATTAGAGTAGCTGACTTTCTGTTGGGAGTCTGGTAGGGTCTGCTCGAAGAGGCAGGTCATTGTGGGCATGACCTGGAAGGGTCTATCTCCATCCCTCCTCCCTCAATCCCTCTCTCTGCTCTACTGCCATGCCATAAGCAAGCCTCCTCTGCCATGCTCCTCTCCCATGACATCTTGCCTGGGATCCAGCCAACTATGGACTGAAACCTCTAAAGACTGTGGGCCAAAATAAATCTTACCTTCCTGGAGTTGTAGGTGTCAGGTATTGTGTCTCAGCAATGAGAATATAACTAAAACAGCCAACCTCCAGCCTTCAGCCCTAAGCTCCCATAATGGCACATGAGGCCAGCATACTTTCTCATTCCAATCTGTTCCCCTAGCAATTGGCAAGTTCTGAAGATACTACATTTCCCAGCTCGCATTTCAATCATCTAAAATGCCTACGTACCCCATCCGACGCTCTCCCAGCTGCAACCAGCCAGGTGAGACAAGCAGCTTGAAGCTCCTCAGCCTTCGCGGGCCCCGCCCACACCATGGTGAGGTCCGCTTAGCCGCACGGGAGCCTCCAAGGCCCAGTCCTCCCGGCCCCCTCCCCATGCGCCCCTGGCCTTCTGGCTTTTCTGCTACCTGGTCCCACACTACAGAGGCACAGGGGATTACAAAGACCCTTGCCCTGAGCGCCACAAGATAGAGCAGAAGTTAGTAACAGAAAGAGGGCTTCTCAGGCTCCTCGATGAAAACTGAAGCTCAGCAGAAAAGTAAAGAGAACCTCTACAATAAAGGCACATCAGACCACTGTACTAGGTCTGCTGCTGGCTTGCTGAGACTCATTGACTTGTGTATGCACAGGGATTCCTATGTTGCCTACTGTGACAGTAGAGACATACCCTGAAGGAGGCCCATAATTTTTATTTTTTGCTATTTGCAAAAAAGAAAAAAACATTTTTTTCTCTTCTTAATTTTTACTTTTTTCTACTCTTCAAATTTTTACTTTTCTTTCTTTTTTCTTTTCTTTCTCTCTCACACTCGCGCTCTCGCCGTCCCACATTGCCCCTCATCTCCCCATTTGTTCCTTTTTGCACTGAATTCGGATTTCTCCCTTACTGTTCTTTTCTTCTCTTTTTCCTTCTCTTGATTATCATTAGGTTTAAAGGAAAGTAAATTTGGTATCTAGCCTCCCTGTTGCTGTTAGGCGATTCTATTCACATCTTTGTTCTTTCATTCTGCCATTTTCTCTTGCCTTTAACAACTTCTTAGAGTTTGTGATATCTTCCTGTGTCTTCTGGCCTCACCGCTTAACTTTCCCGATCTTTCTACCTGTCCCTCCCTCCCCAACTCCTTTTAGCTCCCCACCCTGAAGGGGAAAGATGCTATATTGAAGAGCTTATTCATTATAAACTTACGTTGGGTTGGTCCTTGGTTTTAATTTAACTCACATAGTTAAAAGTGATAGATTAATAACTACCACAAATTGTCATTTTCTAAGCTGCACTTGATGCTATGGTATTGCTGACTGTGTCATTTGGGCTAACATGTTGTGATTGATCTAATTAGTTTTCCTTCCTGGTATAAGGAAAATAAAATAGCCTCAGAGTCATTAGAGTCTCAAAACCCAAACACAAGCTATATTTGGAAGACACCTCTGAAAAGCAATCATTCCACAAGGGTTTTAAACACAAGCAACAAAGATACCTACATTAAGCAATTTTGAAATATCAACCCAGGAATTAAACCAAGGACAGTACCAAAAACAAAAATGAGAAGACACTTAAGCAAGGCACAAACGTACACTTCCACACCACAAAATGGAAATTCTGGAGGAAATGAGGTGGAAAAGTCTGACACGCAACCACTTGAACACCCTGAACTGATAGCACAGGAAGTAACAAAGCAGATGCATGAGGCTCTAGAAAATTTCAAAACAGAAATAATCTCCCAGATAAATACAGACATGGTGAGCAGAGTGAAAGACATGATTAGAGGCTCTAGAGCAGAAACAGATAAGAAAATAGATGAGATCAGAAACATACTGGAAGTCATGAATGCCTAGCATAAGAAAGAAATGGAAACCATGATCGCCCAACATAAGAAAGAAATAAAATCCATGAAACAGATTCAAACAGATATTCAGGAGATTAAAAACTCCATTGAAAGCATGCAGAGCAGACTAAGAGAATCTGAAGACAGAATATCAGATATAGACGACAAGATCGTGGTTAAGGACCATGAAAACAGAGATTTCTTAAAGATAGTAAGGGACCGTGAGAAATCAATTCAACAGCTGCTAGATGATGCAAAGAAGAATAACATAAGATCCATAGGAGTCCATGAAAAAACAGGAGAAAGTACAATTGACTTAAAAAAAACTGTTCACAGAAGTAATAGTAGAAAACTTCCCAGACAGAGGTAGAGAATTGGACGTACAGATAAGTGAGGCATATAGAACTCCAACTAGCCATGACCAAAAACAATCTACATCTAGACATATAATAGTCAAGATCCCAGAAACCCAACAGAAGAACAAAATTCTACAGGCAGTTAGAGAAAAGAAACAAGTCACCTACAAAGGAAAGCCTATCAGAATCACAGCAGATTTCTCAACCCCAACCCTCAAATCAAGGAGAGCCTGGAGTGAAGTATTTCAAGCCCTAAAAGAAAATAACTTCCAACCTAGACTGTTGTATCTGGCAAAATTATCTTTCAAAATCGATGGGGAAATTAGATACTTTCATGACAAAGAACACCTGAGAAATTTCATGAACACCAAACCAGCACTCCAAACAATTTTAAGCAATATCCTAGAAAAAGACAATGAAGATCACAACTCCATGAGGCCCAACAGAGAGAAGGCACCACGCAAGGTAAGACCCTAAAGCGAAAGGGGGGAAAATAAGAAATAAAAGAGCCCAAAACAGTAAAACATCATGATAAGGATGAGTCAATATCTCTCAATTATAACTATCAATGTTAATGGCCTCAATTCACCAATCAAAAGAAATACCCTGATAGAATGGACTAAGAAGCAAAACCCAGCAATATGCTGTATACAAGAAACACATCTAACTCAAAAGGAAATCCACAGACTGAAAATAAAAGGATGGAAAACAGTTCTCCACATGACAGGAACCCAGAAAAAAGCAGGCATAGCAATCTTATTTGCAGACAAAGTAGATTTCAAACCAAAACTAATTAAAAGAGACAAAGATGGTCACTACATACTTGTGAAGGGAACAATCCAAGAGGAAGAGATGACAATCCTAAATATATATGCACCAAATACGAATGCCCCCAACTATACAAAAGAAATATTAATGGACATGAAAAACCAAATAAGCACTAATACAATTGTAGTGGGTGACCTCAACACACCTCTATCACAAATAGACAGATCAACTAGAAAAAAAATTAACAATGAAATTCTAGAACTGAATGAAGCTATTGAACAAATGGACTTAATAGATGTTTACAGAGTGTTCCACCCCACAAAATCAGAATACACATTCTTTTCAGCTGCACACAGGTCATTCTCCAAAATAGATCACATGTTAGCTCATAAGACATATCTAAGTAAATGTAAAAGAATTGAAGTTATCCTCTGTATATTATCAGACCATAGTCCAATACAATTGGAGATCAATAACATAAGAAACCGCAAAACTCCCACAAACACATGGAAATTGAACAACACCCTCCTGAACAGTCAATGGGTGACAGAGGAAATTAAAGAAGAAATTAAACAGTTTCTACATGTAAATGATAACGCCAGTACAACATACAGGAATCTGTGGGACACAATGAAAGCAGTTCTATGTGGGAAATTCATAGCAGTGAATGCCCATATTAGGACAACTGAGAGAACTCAGTTAAATAACCTAATGCAGAACCTCAAGCTCCTAGAAAAAGAAAAGCATAACAAACCCAAAGCTCATACAAGAAAGGAAATTATAAAATCCGAGTAGAAATTAATACAATGGAGACTAAGAGAATGATACCAAAAAAATCAATGAATCAAAGAGTTGGTTTTTTGAAAGAATAAATAAAATAGATAAAACTTTAGCCAACCTTATCAAAAAAAGGAAAGAAAAGGCTCAAATCCTTGCAATTAAGAACGAAAAAGGTGAAGCCACAACAGATCCAGCAGAAATCTAGAGGATCATCATTACCTACTTTGAGAACCTATACTCTAATAAAATGGAAAACAAGAAATGGACAGATTCCTAGATACATACAAATTGCCAAAATTAAATGAAGAAGATACAGAAATTCTAAACACCCCAATAACAATGAGTGAAATTGAAAATGTAATAAAAAACTTACCAACAAAGAAAAGCCCAGGTCCTGATGGCTTCACTGCTGAATTCTACAAGACATTTAAAGAAGAACTATCACCATTACACTTTAAACTCATCAAGGAAATTGAAAGGGAAGCAATACCTCCAAATTCATTCCTGGGAGCAAGTGTTACTTTGATCCCCAAACCAGGGAAAGACCCAACCCAAAAAGAGAACTACAGACCAATCTCCCTAATGAACGTAGATGCAAAAATCCTCAACAAGATACTGCCAAACAGAATACAAAGTGTCATCAAGAAGATCATACACCCTGACCAAGTCGGATCTATCCCAGGGATGCAAGGATGGTTCAACATACATAAATCAATCAATGTAATACACTATATTAACAGAATCAAGGACAAAAAACATATGATCACCTCAATAGATGCAGAAAAAACATTCAACAAAATTCAACACCCATTCATGATAAAAACCCTACAGAAAATTGGAATAGAAGGTCTCTATCTCTATCTGATTAAGTCTATCTATGAAAAACCAACAGCCAACAACATACTAAATGGTCAAAAACTGAAAACTTTCATGCTAAAATCAGGAACAAGACAAGGATGCCCACTATCACCACTCTTGTTCAATATTGTTCTGGAAACATTAGCCATAGCAATTAAAAAAGAGAAAGAAATAAAAGGAATAAAGATAGAAAAGGAAGAAGTGAAACTGTCATTATTTGCTGATGATATGATACTTTACATAGAAGATCCAAAAACCCCAGTCAAAAGTCTTCTAGACCTAATTGACAGATTCAGTAGAGTAGCTGGATACAAGGTCAACACTCAAAAAACAACAGCCTTCTTATACACAAATAGCAGACCCATTGAGAGAGAAACTCGGGAAATAATTCCTTTTACAATAGCATTTAAAAAATGAAATATCTAGGAATCAACTTAAGAAAGGAAGCAAAAGACCTCTACACTGAAAACTACAGCATTCTGAAGAAGGAGATCGAAGAGGATATAAGAAAATGGAAAGATATCCCTTATTCTTGGGTAGGAAGAACCAGTATAGTGAAAATGGCCATACTTCCAAAACTACTATATAGATTTAATGCAATGCCAATTGAAATTCCAACAATATACTTCACAGAACTAGAGAAAACAATCCAACAATTCATTTGGAAACAGAAGAAACCTAGAATAGCAAAAGCAATTCTAGGCAACAGAGACATGGCTGGGGGTATCACAATCCCCAACTTGAAACTATACTACAAAGCTACTGTGATAAAAACAGGATGGTACTGGCAAAGAAACAGACCCAAAGATCAGTGGAATAGATTAGAAGATGCAGAAACAACTCCAGACATACTCACCCACCTCATCTTTGACAAAGGAGCCAACCACCCTCATTGGAGGAAAGATAGCCTATTTAATAAATGGTGTTGGAAAAACTGGATTTCAACTTGCCAAAGATTAAAACTAGACCCACACCTATCACCATGCACTAAACTAAGATTGAAGTGGATTAAAGATCTAAATATTAAGACAGAAACACTAAACTTTCTGGAAGATAAGTTAGGTAGAACTCTTGATGACATTGGGATAGGAAAAGACTTTATGAACAAATCTTCAGTAGCATGTGAGCTAGCACAAAGAATCAACAACTGGGATCTCATCATGTTAAAAAGCTTCTGCACTGCAAGAGAAACTACCAACAGAGCTAAGAGACAACCTACAATGTGGGAAGAAATTTTTAGCAGCTGTACCTCAGACAAAGGTCTACTATTGAGAATATATAAAGAACTGAAAAAAATCAGACCCCCAAAATTCAAAGACCCAATTCAAAAATGGGCATCCGAAATGAACAGACATTTCTCAGACAAAGAAGTGGAAATAGCAAATAAATACAAGAAAAAATGTTCAACATCACTGGTCATTCGAGAGATGCAAATGAAAACAACAATGAGATTCCACCTCACCCCACAAAGAATGGCTGCTATCAAGAAATCAACCAATAACAAATGCTGGCAGGGCTCTGGAGAGAAAGGAACGCTTCTCCATTGTTGGTGGGAATGTAGATTGGTGCAACCACTGTGGAAATCAGTACGGAGATACCTCAAAGAACTAGGACTACAGGTCCCATTTGGCCCAGCTATTCCTCTACTGAGAATCTTCCCCAAAGAATTAAAAGAATCATACCACAGCGATATATGTGCACCTATGTTTATAGCGGCACAGTTTGTAATAGCTAAAGCTTGGAAACGGCTCAAGTGCCCATCAACTGGAAACTGGATAAAGAAGATGTGGGTTTTTTTATAAAATGGAGTACTACTCTGCCATAAAGAATGAGAAACTAGAGACATTTATAGCTAAATGGATGCATATTGAGGCCATACTCTTAAGTGAAATAAATAGGACACACATGTATAAATACCGAATAGTATCTCTAGTGTGAGAAACTGAAAGTGTAAATAAGGATGAAAATGATTAAAATGAATAATTGATAATTTGAAATAGGAAACGGTCCAAGGGTTTGGAGGTGGCATGAGGGGAAGGGGAAAGGGAAGAAGGGAAAGGAAAAATTATGAGGAAGAAAAAAAAATGGAATCAAAGTCTGTGTAAATAGGGAAGGGTGGAGGGGATGAAGGGTGCACAGGTAATGGGAGAAAAAATAAGAACTAAGATACATCATCTTCAGGTACAAACACCCAATGATAAATGTAAATGTATTGTATACCTAAAATGTACCAATAAATATATAAATAAAAAAATAAATAAAATGCCTACATAAATTTATCTGCTATGTATGTGACTTCATAAAAAATATAAAATATTATGAACTCAAGGGCACTAAGAGATGGAGGAAGGGCACACAGAATTGAGATGTGTTATGTACATGTTCCAACTCCCTATGATGAATGCAATCATTATGTACTACAAACACGTAGTACATAATAAAAATTAAAATTAAAATAAAGAAAATTGAGCCAAAAAAAGAAAAGATAAAAACGATTTTAAAAGTATATAATATACAATAACATAATATTATTTACCATATACCACATTATAATACATATGTATTGATTCTTACATATACAAAATATATATTCAAAATTTCCAGGTTTGATAAATGGGATTAGACCACCAAGGTGGCCCTTTATGTTGAATTTTTTTTAATGTTTATTTTATTTTCAATTGAAACATAATAAGTATACCTATTTACAGGGGTCAACATGATGCTTCAATGTATGTCCACATTGTATAACAATCAAATAACATAATATGAGGAAACTTTAATAGTTTGAACAGTCTAACATTATATCTACAAATCTGTACAATCTGAACATTTACATATATTCTTAATATTTAATTTTAAAGCTATTAAAATTCATCATTATTAAACTCACATTAGTTATGTATTTTTAGGTTTATAAATCTAAATGAACAGTTTCCAGCATCATCAATTTCTCAAGTCCTCTAAACTGAATTCTGGGTAGTAATATGACTTAACAATACTTGAAATATAATTAAGGTTTAGACATCATTCCCTCTCTCAATATTACTATCTTCTTTAATATCTAATTAATTATTCTCCTAAAGAAAAAGTACATAAAAATCCCTCCTTATATTATTTCTTTGCATGAACTTACACATCTCTTGCTCCTCCATTTGGGAGTCCTTATCAATTCCATAAACCAATAGTATAAAATATTTTTCATTGCAAACTGTTTTCAAAAATGCAAAACAACAAATGACCAGACATGTTTTTCATGTGTCTCTTTCCTTCCCCATTAATTCACAACTGTGACATCATAGTGCTATCACATCAAGCATATTTGTGACAGAAATGTTCACTAAACCAGGAGTAGAAATCAATCCATCATCCCTATCTCTGATATGGTACTATGTTAATGTCCAGCTGACAGTGGCCAAAAGACTGTAATGTGAATGTCTTCTATATAAAATAAGTATTCAATATTTTCAAAAATGCGTCTATGGCAAATAACCAAGTCAAATTCATTACATACTATTTGTATGATGAAATACATATTTTTCATTGAAGTAAATTCGTAAACTCAAATTCTTGAATTCTAAATAGAATAATCCTTTTTTTTTTTTTTTTTTTTTGGTATTGGGGATTGAACTCAGGTCCTTGAGCTTGCGCAGCAGGTGGAGAAACCACTGAGCTAAATCCCCGGCACTAGAATAACCCTTAAAAGTGATTTTAGCTAATTAAAATAGAGTTACAAATTTTTAAAAATCTCAGCCAAATCTACAGAATTCTCTGCTTTTAATTTAGTACATTTTCATTTAGCCAATAAAGAGACACATTTTCATTCACTTTAGTTCTTAAATAGGTAGTGTTGGCCCCAAAACCGTAGCCTCCACTGCTTGAACGATTGCATGATAATCAGCTAAAGATAATTCATTCTATGACTCACTTTCAGGGAAATGTCACTTAATAAGTATTTATACCTACATTATTTTGATCTTTCAAGCATCAGCTTTAATTTCCCTTCTCTTTCTTCCCCTTCCTTTCTTTGCTTGTCTCTTAATTCTTCCTTTTTTCCTTTTATTTCTTCAAGACCTTATGAAAACACAAATAACCATATTGCTGCCTGTTCTTAATCAAAATTACAAAATTTAACATTCTTTAAAAATTTTATACATCCTTTTTTTTTTTTTGGTACCAGGGATCAAACTCGGGTCCTTGACATCTACGTCTTTTAAAGCTGAGCCACTTCTCTCTGGAAAACTCCCCATATACTACATACAACATTTTGCAAATAATTCCAGGGGTTCAAAGCATCCCTCAAGCCTGCCTGTGGATATCCAAAGAGTCTCTGGTCCACAGAGTAAACCGAGCTCCACAAGCCAATTCCCACACAGTCTGCTATTTAAATCCTACCTAGACCATGGTTCTCCATCTCCTCAGCCCTTCCTTCAGTCAATACTGATGAGCCCAAATTAACTTGCGGTTCCCTGAGGAAGCCTTCCCCAACTCCTTCAACTCACATGGCTCTCCAGCTTCTCTGGCTTCTTTATATAGAGTCAAGTCTTAAACTGAGATTTCAATCTCCTTTGAAGTGATTTACATATGTAAGTTCACTGGTAAACCTCCCAAAACAAATAGAGTGTACCTTACCCCCTCTGTGGTTTCTCCACAGAACTGGGCACAGGGCCAGGGACCCAGCGAATACATATTCAGTAGTCGGCCAGCCATCTACTCATCTTCTGGGTGGCTTCTGTCCCACCACTCCTGCCTCGCCCCAAGAAGGATGAGGCCAGGAAGCACATCTCTATCAGCAGTATCTACGTCATGTAGTGATCAGGAACTCTCATGCACCATTTTATTTGGTCATTCGGAAACACTTACTAAGCTCCAACAAAATGTCAAGCACTAAAGTAGGCACTGGAGATGCAAAAGTGACAGAAACAATGTATTTATGATGTGCTACATGCAATGGGAGGGGCACACATAAGACAGTAGGGGAAAGAAGCAACTCTCTACCTGGAGATGCTAGTAAAGATATCACAGAGAACAGGATGCTGGAAATGGATGTTGAAAAAATTAGTATGACTTTACCAGATCGCTCAGGATGGGAAATGCATTCCAGGAGGAGAAGAGCAAATGCAAAGCCATACATGGATGGAATAATGTTTCTTTGATCCTCTCCTTACCTTCCCTAGTCAGCCTTGGGCTGAACCTCCATTCCAAAAGGCCAACTTTCCTCAACCTTTAGGAGGATTTAATTGAATTAAGTAATGAAAACTTATTTTTAATTGTTTACTAAAGTGCATTGTCTAGGAAATATGCACTTAAAAATATTAAGCAAATTTACTATTTTGGATTTGGAAGTCACTCCAAAACCATATTTAGAGAGAGAAATAAATACATATCACTGACTCAACATGCATTTTGAGTTATTCTGATAGAGATTTTTTTTTCCATTTAGTTTACTGGTACATTTTAGGTATACAATACAGTTACATTCCTCATTGGGATCTTGTACCTTTACATAATGTATCTTGGTTCTTATTTTTTCTCCATTCCCCTCTCCTCCCTTCACCCCCTCCAACCTTTCCTATTTACAAAGACTTTGTTTCCATTTTTTCCATTTCTCATAATTTTTTTCTTTTCCCATCTTTCCTTTCCCCTTCCCCTCCCATTTTGCCTGTTCCTTTAAACATTTTCTTATTTCACAATATCAATTGTACATTTTGATTCTTATTTATGCTTTTAGTTTTTCACACCGGAGAAACTATTCAGTATTTACACGTTTGTCCTATTTATTTCACTTAAGAGTATTGCCTCAATGTGCATCCACTTAGCTATAAATGTCTCTAGTTTCTCATTCTTTATGGCTGAGTAGTACTCCATTTTATAAAAAAACCCCACATCTTCTTTATCCAGTCTCCAGCTGATGGGCATTTGGGCTGCTTCCAAGCTTTAGCTATTACAAACTGTGCTGCTATAAACATGGGTGCACATATATTGCTGTGGTGTAATTCTTTTAATTCTTTTGGGAAGATACCCAGCAGAGGAATAGCTGGGTCAAATGGGACCTCTAATACTAGTTCTTTGTGGTATCTCCATACTGATTTTTACAGTGGTTGCACCAGTCTGCATTCCCACCAACAATGGAGAAGGGTTCCTTTCTCTCCACACTCCTGCCAGCATTTGTTATTGATTTCATGACAGCAGCCATTCTTTCTGGGGTGAGGTGGAATCTCAGCATTTTTTTCATCTATGGCTCTCGAATGACCAGTGATGTTGAACATTTTTTCATATATTTATTTGCTGCTTTTACACCTTTGTCTGAGAAATGTCTTTTCATTTCAGATGCCCATTTTGGAATTGGGTCTTTATATTTGGGGGGAGTCTGATTTTTTTAGTTCTTTATATATTCTAGATAGTAGATCTTTGTCTGAAGAACAGCTAGTAAAAATTTTTCCCACATTGTAGGTTGTCTCTTAGCTCTGTTGGTGGTTTCTTTTGCAGTGCAGAAGCTTTTTAGTAAGATGAGATCCCAGTTGTTGATTCTTTGTGCTAGTTCCCGTGCTATGGAGAATTTGTTCATAAAGTCCTCTCCTATGCCAATGTCTTCGAGAGTTCTACCTAACTTGTCTTCCAGCAAGTTTAGTGTTTTCTTTTTTAATATTTCGATCTTTAATCCACTTCAATTTTAGTTTAGTGCATGGTGAAAGATAGGGGTCTGGTTCTAATCTTTGGCAAGTTGAAATACAGTTTTTCCAGCTCCATTTATTAAAGAAGCTATCTTTCTTCCAGTGAGGATAGTTGGCTCCTTAGTCAAAGATGAGGTAGCTGAGTATGTCTGGAGTTGTTTCTGCATCTTCTAATCTATTCCACTGATCTTTGGGTCTATTTGTCAGTACCAAGCTGTTTTTATCACAGTGGCTTTGTAGTAGTTTCAAGTTGGGAATTGTGATATTCCTGCCATGACTCTGTTGCCTACAATTGCTTTTGGTATTCTAGGTCTCTTCTGGATCCAGATGAACTTTTGGATTGTTTTCTCTAGTTTTGTGAAATATGCTGTTGGGATTTCAATCAGGATTGCATTGAATCTGTATAGCAGTTTTGGAAGCATGGCCATATTCACTATATTGGTTCTTCCTACCCAGGAAAAAGGGATGTCCTTCCAGTTTCTTTTTTTTTAAATTGATTTTCTTGGTACATTTTAGGTATACAATATAAGGACATTCATCATTGGAAATTTGCACCTTTACATAATCTCTTTTGGTTCTTATTTTTCCCCCTTCCCCTGCCCTCCCTTCAACCCCTCCATCCCTCCCTATTTACAAAGACTTTGTTTCCATTTTTTCATTTTCCCATATTAATTCCATTCCCTTCTTTCCTTTCCCCTACCCCTCTCATTTCCCCTTCTCCTTTGCCCCTTTTCTTCCTATTTCACATTATCTATTATACCTTTTACATATTATTTACACTTTCAGTTTCTCACACTGCAGAGTAATGCAGAGTAGGAGGCTTCTGGGCCAACCAGTGCAGCTCCCAGTGCAGAGTAGGAGCTTCTGGGCCAACCTACCACCACTTCCAGCACAGAGGTCGCCATCAGCAAAGCCCCACCCCGCTCCCCCCATTGAAATGAGAAGACACGTAAACAAGCCTCAGAACCAGACTTCCAGATCACCTACAGCAACCCTAAAGGGAAATGAGATGGAACTGATACTCAACCACCTGGACTCCCTGAACTAGCAACAAAAGAGGATCTAGAAAAAATGAAATCAGAAATAATTTCTCAGATATCAGAAGAGATTGTGCCCACAGTGCAAGACATGATTAATAAATCTAGAGAGGAGCTGAGGAACATGATGGATCCCAACATAGGAAACAAATGGAATCCATAAAACAGATCCAAACTGATTTCCAGGATATTAAAAACTCCACTGAAAGTCTAAGCAGCAGAATGAGCCAATGTGAGGACAGAATTTCAGATATAGAAGATAAGATTACAATTAGTGACCGGAAAAACAAAAATTGCTTTAAAATTGTAAGGGACCACGAGAAATCAATCCAGCAGCTGCTAGATGATGCAAAGAAGAATAACATAAGACTGACTGGAGTCAATGAAGAAACAGGAGAGAGTGCAGATGACAAAAAAAAAAACAACTGTTCACAGAAGTGATGGCAGAAAACTTCCAAGCAGGGGAAAAGAACTTGACATACAGATAAGTGAGGCATATAGGACTCCAACTGGCCTTCATGAAAAAAAAAATCTACACATAGGCATATGATTATTAAGATTCCAGAAACACAAAAGAACAAAGTTCTAAAAGCAGTTAGAGAAAAGAAATAAATCACATACAAAGGAAAGCCCATCAGAATCACAGCAGACTTCTCAATGCAAACCCTCAAGGCAAGAAGAGGTTGGAGTAACATATTGCAAGCCCTAAAGGAAAAAAGACTCCAACCCAGACTGATGTACACTGCAAAACTATCTTTCAAAATTGATGGCGAAATAAGATACTTTCATGATGAAGAGCACCTTAGGAACTTCATGAATACCAAACCAGCACTCCAAAAAATTTTAGACAAAATCCTAGGAACAGACAATGAGGATCACAACCTCAGGAAGCCCAGCAGAATAAATCCATCAGGCATGACAAGAAATTAAATGCAAAGGGGGAGAATCCAACAAAAAGAAAAAATCATGACAATGTAAGTCAATACATATCAGTTAAAACCATCAACGTTAATGGTCTCAATTCACCAATCAAAAGAAATAGACTGGCAGAATGGGTCAAGAAGCAAAATCCAACAATATGCTGCATACAAGAAACATACTTAATTCAAAAAGAAACTCATAGACTGAAAGTTAAAGGGTGGAAAGCAATACTCCGTGTGACAGGAACCCAAAAAAAAGCAGGACTAGCAATCCTGTTTGCAGATCAAGTGGATTTCAAACCAACACTGATTAAGAGAGACAAAGAAGGACACTACATCCTTGTAAAGGGAACAATCCAGCAGGAAGAGATGACAATCAAATATCTATGGACCAAACACTAGTGAGGCCAACTATATAAAACAAATATTAACGGACATGAAAAATCACAAAAGCACAAATACAATAGTAGTGGGGGACCTCAATATCGCACCATAACAAATAGATAGATGAACTAGACAAAAAACAAGCAACGAAATACTGGAACTCAATCAAACTCTTGAACAAATGAACTTAACAGATGTTTACAGAGTCTTCTACCCCACAAAATCAGAATGCACATTCTTTTCAGCTACCCATGGGTAGTTCTCCAAAATAGACCACATACTGACTCATAGAACATATTTAGGTAAGTGCAAAGGAATTGAAGTTATACCCTGTATATTATCAGACGATAGTGAGATGAAACTGGAGATGAGTAGCAAAAGAAACCACAAAAATTTCATAAACACATGGAAATTGAACAACACACTTCTGAATGACCAATGGGTCACAGAGGAAATTAAAGAAGAAATCAGACATTTCCTACAATTAAATGATAATGACAATACAACATATTGGAATCTATGGGAGACAATGAAAGCACTCTTAAGAGGGAAATTCATAGCAGTGAATACTCATATTAGGAAAACAGAGGGAGCCCAATTAAACAACCTGATGCTGAATCTCAAGCTTCTAGAAAAAGAAGAGCAGGACAAACCCAAAGCTCATACAAGAGAGGAAATTATAAAGATCAGAGCAGAAATCAATGCAATGGAGACTAAGAGAACAATACAGGAAATCATTGAAGCCAAGAGTTAGTTCTTCCAAAGAATAAACAAAATTGACAAATCCTTAGTCAAACTTATCAGAAAAAGGAAAGAAAGGGCCCAAATCCATGCAATTAGGAATGAAAACGATGAAATTACAAAGAACCCAGCAGAAATCCAGATCATCAATACCTACTTAGAGAACCTATATGCCAATAAGATGGAAAACATGAAGAAATGGACAGATTCCTAGATACATATGAATTTAAAAAGTAGAACAAAGATGACCTAAAAATTCTCAACAACCCAATATCAATCAATGAAATTGAAAACATAATTAAAAACTTACCAAGAAAAGCCTGGGTCCTGATGGCTTCACTGCTGAATTCTACAACACATTTAGAGAGGAACTACTGTTTCTAAACTACTATGGTTTAAAGTCTTCAATGAAATTGAAAGGGAACCAATACTCCCAAATTCATTCCTGGAAGCAAGCATCACCTTGATCCCCAAAGCAGAGAAAGACCCAACCGAAAAAGAGAACTATAGGCCAATCTCACTAATGAACATAGATGCAAAAATCTTTAACAAGATACTGGCAAATAGAATGCAGATGATCATCAAGAAGATCATACACTCTGACCAAGTGGGATGCAGGGATGGTTCAATATACACAAATTCATAAATGTAATATACTATTATTAATAGAGCCAAGGACAAAAACCATATGATCATCTCAATAGATGCAGACAAAGCACTTGACAAAATCCAACACACCTTTATGATAAAAACCCTACAAAAAATTGGAATACACCATCTCTACCTCAATCTGATAAAAGCCATCTATGAAAAACCAACAACCAATATCATACTAAATGGTCAAAAACTGAAATCCTTCACACTAAAGTCAGGAACAAGACAAAGATGTCCACTATCACCACTCCTGTTCAATATAGTTTTGGAAACATTAGCCATGACAATTAGACAAGAGAAAGAAATAAAAGGAATAAAGATAGGAAATGAAGAAGTCAAATTGTCATTATTTGCAGATGACATGATACTCTTTATAGAAGACATCAAGAACTCCACCAAAAGTCTTCTAGACTTAATAACCAAATTCAGTAAAGTAGCTGGATAAAAGGTCAACACAAACATCAATAGCTTTCTTCTTCATGAACAACAGATTCACTAAGCGAGAAATAGGGCAAAAAATTCCTTTCACAATAGCACCCACAAAACTGAAATACCTAGGAATCAACCTAACAAAAGAAATCAAAGACCTCTTCTCTCAAAAATTATAGCATTCTGAAAAGAGAGATTGAAGAAGATATCAGAAAATGGAAAGACATCCCTTGCTCCTGGGTGGGAAGGATCAATATAGTGAAAATGGCCATAATTCCAAAACTGCTATATAGATTCAATGCAATCCCAATTGAAATCCCAGCACCATACTTCATGGGCCTTGAGAAAACAAGTCAAAAATTCATTTGGAACAAGAAGACACCTAGAATAGCAAAAGCAATTCTAGGTAACAGGGACATGGCAGTGGGTATTACAACCCCCAACTTGAAAGTATACTACAAAACCACTGTGATAAAAACAGCATGGTACTGACACAGAAATAGATGCAAGGACCAGTGGAACCGATTATAAGATGCAGATACAATTCCAGACACACTCAGCCACCTGATCTGCAATAAAGGAGCCAAACAACCTCACTGGAGGAAAGATAGCCTCTTTAATAAGTGGTGCTGGAAAAATTAGGTTTCAACTTATCAAAGACTAAAACTAGGTCTATATCTTTCACCATGTATTAAACCAAAATCTAAATAGATTAAAGATCTAAATATTAAAACAGAGATGCTGAACCAGCTGGAACAGAGGTTAGGTAGAACTCTTGAAGATATTGGTGTAGAAAAACATTTTATGAACAAAACCTCAGGTGCCCATGAACTAGCACAATCAATCAACAAGCGGGATCTCTTCTTACTAAAAAGCTTCTGCACAGCAAGAGAAACCACCAAAAGGGTGAAGAGACAACCCACAATGTTGGAAAAAATCTTCATCTGCTGTCCCTCAGACAAAGGTCTACTATTTCGAATCTATAAAGAACCTAAAAAAATCAGACCTCCCAAATTTAAAGACCCAATCCAAAAATGGGCATCTGAAATGAAGACATTTCACAGACAAAGAAGTAGAAATAGCAAATAAATACATGAAAAAATGTTCAACATCACTGGTCACTCAAGAGTTGCAAATGGAACCAATGCTGAGGTTCCACCTCACCCCAGAAAGAATGGCTGCTATCAAGAAATCAACCAATAACAAATGCTGGTGGGGCTGTGGGGAAAGAGGAACACTGCTCCACTGCTGATGGGAGTGTAGACTGGTGCAATCAATGTGGAAATCATTATGGATATACTGCAAAGAACTAGGCCTGGAAGTCCCATTTGACTGAGCTATTTCTCCACTGGGTATCTTCCCCAAAGAATTAAAAGAATCATACCACAGTGATATATACGCACCCATGTTCACAGCAGCACAGTTTGTAATAGCTAAAACTTGGAAACAGCCCAAATGCCCATCAACTGGAGACTGGATAAAGAAAATGTAGTTTTTTAATAAAATAGAGTACTACTGAGCCATTAAAAAGAGAAAGTAGAGACATTTATAGCTAAATGGATGCACATTGAAGCGATACTCTTAAGTGAAATAAATAGGACACTCATGTGTAAATACCGAATAGTTTCTCTGGTGTGAGAAACTGAAAGTGTAAATAAGGACTAAAAGGTATAATAGATAATGTGAAACAGGAAGAAATGGGCAAAGAGGAATGGGAAGTGGGAGGTGTAGGGGAAAGGAAAGAAGGGAATGGAATATGAGAAAATGAAAAAATGGAAACAAAGTCTTTGTAAATCGGGAGGGATGGAGGGGTTGAAGGGAGGGCAGGAGAAGGGGGAAAAATAAGAACCAAGAGAGATTATATAAAGGTACAAATTTCCAATGATGAATGTCATTATATTGTATACCTAAAATGTACCAACAAAATAAAATTTTAAAAAAGAGTATCTCCTCAAGTAGCTATAAATGTCTCTAATTTGTGAATTTTTTTATGGCTGAGTAGTACTCCATTTTATTTTAAAAAACACATTTTCTTGATCTAGTCTCCAGTTGATGGGCAATTGGGCTGCTTCCAAGTTTTAGCTATTACAAACTGTGCTGCTATGAACATGGGTGCACATATATCACTGTGGTATGATTCTTTTAATTCTTTGGGGAAGATACCCAGCAGGGGAATAGTTGGGTTAAATGGGACTTCCAGTCCTAGTTCTTTGAGGTATCTCCATACTGATTTCCACAGTGGTTGCACCAGTCTACACTCCCACCAGCAGTGGAGCAGGGTTCCTCTTTCCTCACAGCCCCACCAGCATTTATTATTGGCTGATTTCTTATACCAGCTTTTTTGTTTTGGTACTGGGGATCAAACTCGGGACCTTGTGCTTGCAAGGCAGGTAGCAGAACCACTGAGCTAAATCTCCGGCCCCTTGGCTGATTTCTTGATAGCAGCCATTCTTTTTGGGGTGAGGTGGAATCTCAGCATTGTTTTCATCTGCATCTCTCAAATGACTAGTGATGTTGAACATTTTTTTCATATGCTTATTTACTGTTTCTACTTCTTTGTCTGAGAAATATCTGTTCATTTCAGATGCCCATTTTTTTGACTGGGTCTTTAAATTTGGAAGGTCTGATTTTTTTAAGTTCTTCATAAATTCTATATAGTAGACTTTTGTCTGAGGGACAGCTTGTGAAAACTTTTTCTCACATTGTGGGTTGTCTCTTCACACTCTTGGTGGTTTCTCTTGCTGTACAAAAGCTTTTTGATTGTTTGTGGTAGTTCACAGGCAACTGAGGTTTTGTTCATAAAATGTTTTTCTACACCAATATCTTCAAGAGTTCTACCTAACCTCTGTTCCAGCCAGTTCAGGATTTCTGTTTTAATATAAAGATCTTTAATCCACTTCAATTTTAGTTCAGTTCATGGTGAGATATATAGGTTTAGCTTTAATCTTTGGCAAGTTGAAATCCAGTTTTTCTAGCATCATTTATCAAAGAGGTCATCTTTCCTCCAGTGAGGGTGTTTGGCTCCTTTGTCAAAGATCAGTTAGCTGAGTATGTCTGGAGTTGTTTCTGGATCTTCTAATCTGTTCCACTGGTCCTTGGGTCTATTTCTGTGCCAGTACCATGCTGTTTTTATCACAGTGGCTTTATAGTATAGTTTCAAGTTGGGAATTGTGATACCCCCTGCCATGTCTCTGTTGCCTGGAATTGCTTTTGTTATTCTAGGTCTTTCTCATTCCAGAAGAACTTTTTGATTGTTTTCTCTAGTTCCGTGAAATATGCTGTTGGGATTTCAATTGGGATTGCATGGAATCTATATAGCAGTTTTGGAAGTATGGCCATTTTCACTATATTGGTTCTTCCTACCCAGGAACAAGGGATGTCTTTCCATTTTCTTATATCCTTTTCTATCTCTTTTTTTCAGAGTGCTGTAGTTCTCAATGCAGAGGTCTTTTGCTTCCTTCATTAGATCGATTCCTAGATATTTCACTTTTTTGGATGCTATTGTGAAAGGGATTGTTCCCGTAATTTCTCTTTCAGTGATTTTGTTATTTGTGTATGAGAAGGCTATTGATTTTTGAGTGTTGACTTTGTATCAAGCTACTCCACTGAATCTGTCAATTAAATCTAGAAGTCTTTTGGCAATTTTGGGGGGTCTTCTATGTAGAGTATCATATCGTCAGCAAATAATGACAATTTGACTTCTTCATTTCCTATCTTTATTCCTTTTATTTCTTTCTCTTGTCTAATTGCTGTGGCTAATGTTTCCAAAACTATACTGAACAGGAGTGGTGACAGTGGACATCCTTCTCTTGTTCCTGATTTTAGTGTGAAGGATTTCAGTTTTTAGTCCTTGCTCAGAGGCGGGGTGGGGGCAGGGTGGGGCAGCAGCCCCAATTCCACGCAGCTGAGGTCCTCACTGGTCTGCTGTCTTGGGGCTCAGGGGCAGTTTTTAGAGGCTTCAGTCTACAGTTGGCTGCCCAAGGCAGGAAGGCACGATGAAAGGGCAGGGGCAGTGGAAGGTGCTCTAGTGATGGCCATCAGGAAACAGAGTTGATAGAGATTTTTAAACACAATTTTAAATTTAATGATCTATCTGTCTTCAAAGGATAAACCACTATCAAGAAAATATAGCCTAAAAGTTATTTAGTCAGTGTTTCCATTCTTGTATCATTTACCTCTCCAAGTGAGTTTCAGTTTCTGTCTGCTGGTTTTATAAACCTCTCTTTGGAATTTAAAACAACTATGGAATCACTTTCACTGTGAAGTTCAATATCCTGCTGTAAAACCCAAATATGATTCACATGTTACATCTCTGATATTTCTAAAACAAAACAATCTGCTTTAAATATTTTTAAAAATTACTTTTCTCCAGAATACTTAAAAATATCCCTCTAAGAGCTGAAAATGGAACTCATTTAAATGAATGCAATGATACAGCTCAGGTTCATTTTTCTGCCTTTTATTTTAAGAACAAAACTTAATAACACTACTAAATTAATCTTAAGAAATTCTAATAGTATTAAAATATATCAGTAATATGGCTTTGAAAAAGGGAATTGAAAAAACTGTCAAGAACAAAATGGTTGTGGAGGTATCATTGTAAGCACTTAACTGCAAGCCTTGGTCCGCTCTCCTCTTGATACATCCAAAGAAAATTTCACTCTCAGACCTTAGAAGATGCTTGCAAATTTATAAGACTCACACAAAGCATGAAGCATGATGGTACAAGCCTGTAATCTCAGCACTTGGGAGGCTGAGGAAGGAGGATGGTGAGTTCATGGGCAGACTGGGCTACTTAGCAAGTTTAAGGCCAGCTTGAACTATATGGCCCTGATTCAAAACAAAACAAAAACAAAAAACCACAAAGCCTCATAGATGGTACTATATAAAGTACTTTTATTGTTGTTGTTAATCTCACCTATACATAAGTAATCAATTATACACAAAGAAAAACTTTCCAGAGAAGTCATTTAAAACTCTTTAGATTATTATGAATCTCTGTGTAGTCATTGTAGTTGTGAGGCCCCCAAAGCTGAAAACAGCCAGAGAATGAAGGCCTGAATCTGCATATCGGAATAGTGAAATAATGATAATCAGGATAATACCTTACATATTTATTGTGCATTACACTTTTAAAAAGTCTTTCATAAGATACCTGTCAAGTGATCATTCTAAAATGTCAACAAGAAAGTCTAGATTCCAGAAGCAACACACCCAAAGATACATGGCTAGCCAGTGTCATGACTAGAATCAAATCCCAGATCTTGCTGATACAAAAATAAAATTGCTGCCGGGGATTTAGCTCAGTGGTTTCGCCGCCTGCTGCGCAAGCACAAGGACCTGAGTTCGATCCCCGGTACCAAAAAATAAAATAAAATAATATAAAATTTCCATGACACTAGATATAAAATAATGAATCAATTTCTCTCTTCACTCACTTTGTTTTTTTGTTTCTTAATAGAGTCATTGATTTTTTAAAAATATAATGTGTCTGGATCATTGGATTTTATTTTAGGTTCTCAGTTTTAAAAATTTATCGATCAGCCCAATATCAATTTCTTTTTTATTCAAAGTTAACCTTACTAAAAGGGTAGTCCAAAGCCAATACTGATGTTGCATTCAATCCTTTTGTACTCTTTTGTATCAGTGCTGAACCACATATTAAATGCCACTCTTACCCAGCCAAAGTTTCTTCCTACTCATTTGCTGGGCCAGGCTTCTCCGATAAAGCACTATAATTGGTTTTCTTTTCCAGTTTCCACAGAAAACCTCTCAGAAAGATCTTAGGGAGCACGAGATGAATGTAGCAAGGCCCAAATTATACTATATATTTAAAATCATAAAACTCTAATATCAATCTCAAGAACACATCAATAAATAATAGTTTTTCAAGAACCCTGAGAAAACCAGCAAAGGAGTACTTTTTCCTGAATCTCTACCAAAAGAGCACTAAATTTCTTCCTTTTGTTCATTTATTTGTTCATTCACTCATGCATCCATTGGACATGAAATCCACTGTCATGGGATTTAGTGGTGACAATGTTTCTGCCTTGTGGAGTTTATATTCCAGAAGGAGAGTAAGACAAATAACAAACCCATGAACAATACCAGATATTGTTACATATAGTGAAAAGATAAAACAAGGTAATACAATAACATTAATGGGAATGAAGTACAAAGTGGAAGCAGGGAAACCATTGGAAAGTTATTGTATCAGCCCAGTAAGAGATAAAACTAGGCTTTTTAAAAGGCTGGGCATGTAGCTCAGTGACAGTATGCTTGCCTATGTTCAATTCCCAGTACCACCAAAAAAAAAAAAAAAGTAGATTGTGGAAAAGCAGTTAGCTTGAGGAACAAAGGAACTGAGGATTATTCCAAGGCTTTTGGCTGAGCAAATGGGTAGCCAATGATGCCAGCAGGTAAAATGGAGAGGTCTTTGGGAGAAATGGTAAGAGTGAGGATTTCCTCGTTGAGTCATGTTTGAGATGCTGTAGAGGCAGAGATGTTAAAAACAAAACAAAAACAGACAGCTGGCTAAGCAAGTCTAAAGGTCAGAAAAGTCAAGTCTGAAGAGGAATTAGAATACAGATGGTATTGAAAGGCATGAGACCAGAGGAGTTTACCTGGGTTATGTGTGAGCAAAACGGGTTCCAGTCAAGCCTTAGCCACATCTTGGCTAACTTGGACAAAGTCTAAGCTTTCTGTGATCTTTCTAGTAAGCTCAACATATATCTGAATGTGCTAGAAAAGTTGCATAGCACTACACAAACATGTGTTGTCATGAAGGCCTTAGGAAACAACACCAGAGGAAGAGAGAAATAGTAAAACCAGGAATGAAAAGTCAAGTTTCCCAACTATGATAATGGTATTATGAGTTATCTTAGCAGACAAATAAGACAAACTGTCAGCAAATTCACTAAAGAAGGTGCCTTGGAGGGAAATGAAGATGGGGTGTCACTACTTTTAGTCCCTTGAAAAGGGGGAAAATTCACTAACACAGCAACTGATAATAATACACCGGGCTATTCACAGTGATTATTGCCAGATACCAGGTTTCTAGAGAATGATTTAACAGCTGAACTTTTATCATGAACATATATTGCTTTTATAACTAGAAAAAGAAAGCTATATAATAGGGTAATATAATAAAAAGTTACAACTTCTATAAAAACATTGATTTGGTATAGCAACTAAGACTGATAAAATTGGACTAGTGGGTGATACTTGCTAAACTATAAACTTATATGTGTTGGTAAGATACAATATTTTTTCAAATGCTGAGGTTTTCAAATATAATTATTCTAGAAAGCTCAAAAATTCCAAACATTTTGTTATTATGATCTTAAAACTAATAAATAGGTAGATATTATGTTTTCCAATTGGATCCATCAAAATTTGTTAACTGATAGAAGAAAAATTTAAAACTAGCAGACAAACAAGATCACAATAATTATTACTGTAGCAAAAGCAGTAATATTATATAATCATATTTTGTGCAATGCTTTGGCTTACCAGTATCTGCCCACTCTATTTATGTTATAGATTTATTAAGTTTAATCAACAACCCCAGGTTTTCCTAGAAATGAAAAATGCTGCACAAAAAATATTCACGCAATCTTTTTGAAATTGTAATTGTGGTTTTCAATGTTACTGTAGGTTTTTAAAATTAAACACTAAAGGACCTTGTAGAAAGCCAGCCTTTGCCACGTTTGTAAAAGGAAGAACTCCCTCTAACTCTATAAACCCAAAGCTTTAAAATGTTGAGAAATATTTTTTATACTCTATGTAAATTGCCGGACAGAATAGAATTTCTGAGTCTCCTGTCTCTTGCTGGTTCTTCCAGTTGCAGTTCAAGGTAGTTACCACTAGATAGCACTGCTGATTTGATTTATAAGCAGGCCATCACGGAATCTTTTCAGGTTTCACACTAAACTTAAGAATCTTTTGCTCTTAACAAAACTAAACTTCTTAAGCAAAGAATTTTGAAATATTTTAAATAAAAAAGAACCCGGGCCACCTTAGGATGTTCTCTACATACACTGTATCTTTCTCCAATTAATTTTACTCTAAGTACTCCAGATGAAGTTTTAAATATGAAACTACAAAATAAATGTACCTATAACAATATTTAAGTCAAGCACTGCTGTACTTTCAGATGAGAATTATAAATAGAAAGAAATAAGATTCTCCAAAGCAACCTGCTACCCGCATCCCAAGAGTGCCTGCAGGAGGGGCAAAAAGTAAATTTTGGGTTTAGCCATTCATCTCTGTGAAGTGCTGAGGAGCTGCACATAGAGGCTCTCCTGACCCCTGGCTCTTGCCCCCCGCCCCCCCCGCCCCCGCAGAGGCTGGAGGCGTCGATATGGCAAGCACGCAGCCCAAGCAGCTTCTGTAGCTACTCTTGGCTTGTGAAGCGGACTGACAGTTCTGTCAGGGATAACCAGCAAGGGCAGGAACTAAAAGCTAAAAAGCCTCTCCAAAAGCAAAAGCCATAGGAAGTAAACCTGCCCTTTCAAAGAAAACAACTTTTTAAAGATAATCTTGTACTTTTAAAAAAGATAAAATACAAGTGATAAATACAAAGATAAAATAAAAGCTCTTAAAGCTAACATGGAGGTGGTGCTTCGTCAATTCGTTGATAAAGTCAATTAATGTGGCACTGTGCCATGAAAGGTGCTCAAAGCAACAATAAACAGAAGACGTGTGTGTCCCTGTCTTTATAGCGCCTACTCTTTAGTAAGTGACAATGTTGATATTTTAGAAGTATTTTAATGTTCCCAATGAGTCAACAGAAAAGTATTTGATACTACTTCTTCTAATCATTTTTGGAAGTAAAGCTATTATAAAATGATGAAAATTAAGCTCACTGATAATATAAAATGTTAAACTATGAAGAAAGAGAAAATAATTCAAAAGAAAGCTCTCTGATCTTTGGTGTACCAATCTCTTCCACAGAAAGCAAACTGTTTCACAGCCTAAGAGGTTATACACAAATGCATGTATTCTTTACTTCCTGTTTTTTAGGCAAAGCAAATAAATAGACATTTTGGATGTTTTACAAGAAAATAAACTGCAAGTTCTCCGCAAATTATAACCCCCCCAAAAGTTCACATCATCTACATCTGTTTTAAAAATTTCATCTTTATGGAAAAATAATGCTTTGAATAAGGACTGAGTCACCAGTGAAATGAAGAAGTACGTATGGAACATTAATTTTATCACATCAGAAGAAACCCTCCCGATTTAGAAGACTATTTTAGAACCTCTGTTCAAATTTATTTCTGAGGGTACCCTGTTCTCCAATCATCCTTACATCACATTTGAACTGGGTTCAAATCCATTTTACACCTTACTACCTATATGACCTTGCTTTCCTCATCTCTAAAATGAAAATGATACCTATCTTAGAATGTAGCACAGCATTGACTAAAGAGAGATATTGTGTAAAATGTCACAATAGTACTTTGCACACAGTAAGGACTAAATAAATAATAACTAGTAAAATTTCTGATTTTTAGTAAAGAATTCCATTAATATATTAATAAGAGGTAACTGAAGCCAAAGCTGAGCAAGATTTCAAGACAGTGACTAGCTTCTCTAAAGAAACTTTTATCGTCTGTCCTGGACAAACTATATTCTAGAATGTGAACAAAACTTAAGAAAAGAGATAACTAAGCCAACAGTGGTTATTTTTAAGAAATATTAGCAAAGAGAACCACCTGGGGGAAAAAAGGAAGAAAGTCCTAATATTCAAAACAAGAGAAATCAAGTTCTTCAAACAACTAGACCATAATAAAATTCTAGAACAGATTATTAAAATATTGTATGTGAGGGCTGGGGATTTAGCTCAGTGGTTCCGCCACCTGCCTTGCAAGCTCAAGGTTCTGAGTTTGATCCCCGGTACCAAGAAAAAAAATATTGTATGTGAGCATTTAAAGAAGGTTATGGAGCCACCAGGAGTGCTAATTCACTGAGGTTGAACAGTCCAAACAACACTGTACCCTTCTTTCGTAGCACACTAAGTGTAGAAAATATGATAGACATAGCATTTAAAACAAAGGCTTTTAATAGTAGGTTTATGCCACCCTTTTGACAGAGAGAAATTCAGATTCAGTGACAATATAATCAGACTCATTAGCTGTTAAATCATTAGTAAATGATACTTTTTAGTGGATACATATTATTAAACCAGAAGGAATTACCTAATGACCAGAACGGGGCTTTATAGAAATCTGTTCTGGTAATCCTTGCTTGCGTGGATGATGACATAAAGTAAAGAATGTTACCTTCCTAGGAGAAAGGACTCGGCTGGTCCTCTGCTCCCTCCAGTGTCCTGGAACAGGACCTGACATGCTGTGGTAGTCTGTTAAATGTTTGTTGAAAAATGAAAAGAAAATGTGTGAATAACATGAAGTTGATAAGTTGTAAACACATGAATTGATAGAATCAGAATCCAAAAGCTCTTCATAGAACAGGATGTGCCAAATTAAACCCAGCTAATTGGGCCTATGCCAGTTAATCTTGTCAATTTAACTACATTGAGACTCCAAGAGAGGTGACTGGATTGTTTGTAGATTTTATAGCTGAATGACCTCTTAGGAGCTAGGATGCAGTTGAAGGAAGGTTGTGGAGACATAAATTTGGGGTCTCTATCTGGTTCTAGGCCCCTTCCTCTCTGATTTTTCCCTTGCTTTCTGATTCTGGAGTTGATGAGGTAAGCAGCTTTCCTCTGCCATGACCTTTCCACCACGATGTTTCTGCCTCAGATCCGACTAAACATAAATTGGAACCTCTGAAACTGTGAGCCAAAATGAATCTCTCCTCCTTTAAGTTATTTTGTCCCTGCAATGGAAAGTTGACCACAGTACAGTGTCTAAAGGGAAATGCCTTTGAACTCAGGCAGATTTAAGTTTGAAGTTTGGTTCTGCCAGTTGCCATGAAGGGAAAGTGCAGTGTTAGGCAGCTAAATGAAGTAAAACTTCAATAGAAAAAAAAGTAAAGTCTTCCATGTCAGTTCAAATTTGATAAAGTAGTTAGTGAAAAAAGATACGGTTTGATCCAGGATGGCATACAACTAGGAAAAATATTAATCCCTAATATCAAAATAGGGTTTAGAATAATCAGACCTGAAGTTCTGTCTGAGCTTTTGAAAATAAAAGGGGCCATTCTTAATTACGCCAGCACAACAGATGCAAACTGAGGGTGCCCTGGAAAAACTGGGACACAAGATCACACTACCGAAAACACATGCCACAGCTCTACACATTTAAATTATGAAGAGTTCAGTGGATCAAATTTTTACTGTAATTTAAAAATATATATATTAACTTACCATATATTCCTTACTAATTCCCTTACATAAATTGATTCACTTAATACTTATAAAATATTATGACATGAGGAAGAGTGGCAAGATGGCTGAGTATAGGCACCCAGAACTCACCCTCTCCTCCACAAAGAAGAACCAAAGCAACAGGTGTTTGGCTGCATGTTGAGGTAACTACAGGAAAACACTGGAACTCAACAGTAGAAAAATGGAAAATTTGTGAAATCCAGGGACCTGCTGCACAGCAAGAGAAATGAAATGTCCCAGCACCTGCCACCTTGACTCCACAACTAGGAGAAAGGGAGTCTCCTCTCAGTGGGGATAAATGTGAAACAGCCCCAGAAAACTATCAGTGAAGATACTGTACTAGTAATCCTAGCTATTGGAAAGCTTTACAGCCTTTATAGGAGTGAGTCTAAATAGGTAAGAAATCTGAAATCTACACAGTAGTCTGGCTTGGAAAAGGAATTCACTTTATCTCTCAGAGAACTCCCAAGGTTCTGCAAGCCAGGAGTCAAAGGAATTGAGGAGGGGCCTATTATCTGAGTTTGGACAGCTCTAGGGGTCAGAAACTTCCACATGTTCCCATCTCTTGGACCCCACAGACATTCCACTGCACTGTCTCAGCAGGTGGCTACCTCACAACCAGATTTGGCTCAGTGGAATTCCTCTCAAATAGACATGCTTGGAATGAATGTTGCAACACAAGAAGAACAGTGGGCACTATTCTCAAGAACCAGGAGGAAGCATGTCCTCTGAGACCAGGGACATGGCAAATCCTGTGTGGTTCCAGGCGGGTGCCAGGACTGAGGTCCATTGCCTACATAGTTCCATACTATTCTTCCAGAACTGAGAATGGAAGCTTGTCATTAACAAGTTGCCAAAAGAATTATGAGGTTCCATTGCTCCCTGTTCACAGAGATATGCTGGGATGGTCTCAAGCAATACCTCCATGACTCCAGGTATTTCCCTACCCACACAGTATACAGGCTAAAAAGATTCAAAGAGAAACTTTGCCCAGCACTGGCCATGTTCTGCTCTCACTTCTGCAAGAACCTCAGCCAAAAGGAATTTTATAAGGCTCCAGCCATGATTCACTCCTAATCAACCCTTGGTAGGGACTCAATCAGAGGGGCATCATCCTATTCCTAAGCATGCACAGACAGCTAGATACGCTTCTGATATCTTGCTCCTAGACAGACATACTCACAATAACAGCGGAAGAATATAACTTTTGCTTCCACCATACCTACACAGGTTCCTTTCATTGGTCATACCATTCACCCTCACTTTGTCTACTCATGCACTGCTGACAAGACTGGCTGTGAGTCCCATAAAAAGGGTTCAAGCTCTCACATCTCTCCATAAAGCACCCGACTCCACACCATGTCCAATCAGACAGCAAATGCTTCAGGCTCCTTACCCTACTGAAGTAGCCAATACCAGAGATCCTTTCAAGTAAGAGATCAAATATCAAAAGTGTTTAAGGAAACCTCCCAAACCCAATGAGGGCACCATTCCCACTATAACAGTGACACAGGGTGCACCATACACACACTGCTGTCTATACCACACCTGCCTGAACTGCTAGGGTATTCTCACTCTTAAACAACATGCAGAGACCATAAGTGTTTCTATTTCTGATACAATATGCACCATACATGAAGTCACTAATCACAGCCAAGGAAGCAACAGAAAGAATACACTATGGCACCCAACTGAAAATAAACTCAACACTGTGCAAACCAATATCAAAGACATATCTTCAAAAGAAAGCCACTTACTAAGACTTAGGCCATCCCATGAAAGTGATAGAGATATCTATTCCACAAGATGTGCAAATCTCAACATAAGAACACAAAAAATATGAAAAAACAAGGTAATATGACCCCCTCCCAAAGATCATAACTCTCCAGCAACATATTCCAAAGATATAAATGTGGATGAAATTCCTGAAAACAAGTTCAAACAGATGATTTTTTAAAAACTCAGTGGGATCCAAAAGAGTACAGATAGTCAAATGAAATTAGAAAGACAATGCAGGATATGAATGAGATAGAGAATTGAAAAGAAAGATAAGAGAATTTGAAAAAGAACCAATCAGAAATATGAGAAATACAGAGCTCAATAAGTCAGATTAAAAATTGACTTGAAAACCTCAATAAATGAACTAAGTCAAGCAGAATAAAGAATTAACAGGGGTTGAAGACAAGTCTTTTGAAAGATCATAGTAAAAGAGAAATAAAGAAAAATAAGAAATAATGACAAGAGCATTCAACATATATGGGATACCTTTAAAAAAATCAAATGTCCTCATCAACTGCTTACTTGAAGGCAAAGAAATAAAAGTTAAGGGCATAGAAAACCTATCCAAGGAAGTAATAGCAGAAAACTTTCCTAACTTGATAAATATGTAAACATCTAGAAATATGAAGCCCAAAGAACCACAAATGGACATGATCAGAACATACCCACCATAAAATGTTATAGTTAGTCAAAAGTATAGTATAAAGAGAATTTTTAAATCTTCAAAAGAAAAAGGCCAACTCACATTTAGGGGCAATCCTATTAGACTAACAGCAAATTTTTTCAGTAAAACCCCCCACAGACCCAAAATTACTATACCAGTAAGGGTATTGTTCAAAATCAAAAGAAAAATGAAGACATTCCAAGATAAGCAAAAACTAAGGGAATTCATGACCACCAGACCAGTATTACAAAAGATCATAAAGGGAGACCTACACCCAGAAGTGAAAGAAGGCTAACTACCATTAGGATAGCATGGCGAAGTATAAACCTCAGTAGAACAGATAGACAAATAATAAATAGAAAAGATTCAAACATTATCAATACAATAAACTATCAAACCACAAAGATGAATAAGAGAGAAAAAACAAAAAGACAAAACTGGAAGAAAATTAACAAAATGACAGGCACAAGTATAAACCTTTCAATATTAACTCAAAGCAAATATTTTTAGTTCTCTTATTAAAACACAGAAACTGGCTAAATGGATTTAAAAAGCAAAAATCAACAATATGCTGCCTATAAGAAACTCACCTCATTGGTAAAGGTACAGATTAAAAGTGAAAAAAACAGAACATGTTATTCCAAGAAGGTGGAGCCCCTAAGCAAGCAGGAATAGCTATACTTACATATGAAAAAATAGACTTTAAGACAAAAACAGTAAGAAACAAAGAAGGTCACTATGTATTAATCAAGGAATCAATTCATCAAGAAGATATGTTTATAAATCTACATGCACCTAATGTTGGAGCTTTTATAAAACAAACACTACTAGACCTAAAAGGAAAGATGGGCTTCAGTACAATAACAATGGAGGATTTCAATACCAACACTCTCACCAATGGATAGATCATCCAGACCCCCCCAAAAAAAAATCAACAAAGAAATAATCGAAGTTAAACTATTCTATAGCGCAAATATACTTAACAAACATTTACCAACTATTTCATCCAACAGTAATTTTTTCATCAGCACATAGAGCTTACTTTAGAATAAACCATATATTGGTCCACAAAACAAGTCTGCATAAATTCACAAAAACTGAAATTCTATCCTGAATTTTTTTCTGATCACAATGAAACTTAAGTCAACAGCAAGAAAAACTTTAGAAAGTAAACAAATACATGGAGTATGAACAATAATAAACAGTAGGTCATATAATAAACAGTAGGTCTGAATAAACAGTAGGTCATTGAGGAAGTCAGAGCAGAAATTTTTAAATTCCTGAAATGACAATAGAAACATAACATATCAAAATGCGTGAGATACAGCAAAGGCACAGTAAGAGGGAAGTTTATAGCAATGAGTGCCTATATAATAAAAAGAAAGATTTCAAGTAAACATCCTTAAGATGAATCTCAACAATTTAGAAAAGAACAAACCAAACCCAAAATTAGTAGAAGGAAAGAAATAATAAAGATCAGAGCAAAATAAAGAGTCAAAAAAAATACAAAGAACTGATGAAACAAACAGTTGGTCCTTTGAAAAATAAAAATAAACATTTATCTAGATTATTTATCTAGAGTGGGGGGGACCCAAATAAATAAAATTAAAGGTAAAAAGGGAGATATTACAACTGATAGTACAAAAATTCAAAGGCTCATTAGAAATTATTTCAAAAACTGTATGCTAACAAATTTTAAAGTCCAGAATAAATGGACTTACTGAAATAGAGCCAAGAGAATATAAAAGACCCAAACAAACTAATTGCAAGTAATGAGATTGAAGCCATAATAAAAAGTCTCCTAACCAAGAAAAGTCCAGGACTGGATGGCTTCACCAATGAATTTTACCAAATTTTGCAAGAAGAACTAACATCAGTGGTTCTTAAATTATTCCACAGAATTGAAAAGGAAGAAATCCTTCCAAACTTATTCTTCTATGAGGCCAGTGTTAGCCTGTTACCAAAACCTGACCAGAATACCAAAGAAAAGCAAACTGTAGAGCCAGGGATTTACCTCAGTGGTTCTGCCACCTGCCTCGCAAGCGGAAGGACCCAAACTCAATCCCTGGTTCCAAAAAAAAAAAAGGGAACTGTAAACCTTGATGTACACAAATGAAATTTTCTCAACAAAATACTAGCAGGTCAATTTCAAAATCACATCAAAAAAATCACTCACCATGATCAAATTCATTTCATTCCAGGAAATCAAGGATAGTTCAATATATGCAAATCAATAATATATCACACATAAATAGAATGAAGAATAAAAATCACATGACCAGCTCAATAGATGTAGGAAAAGCATTTAATAAAATTCAGCATCACTTCATGATATAAGCTCTGAACAAATTAGGTACAGAAAGATCATCCCTCAGTACACTAAAGGTTAAATACAACAAACCTACAGGCAATATTATACTAAATAGGGAAAAACAGAAAGCATCAGGAACATGAAAAAGGTATCCATTCTCACCACTTTTATTTTAGCTGGAACAATTAGGCAAGAGAAAAAATAAAATAACATACAAAGAAAAATCAGGAAGTCAAATGATCTGTTTGCAGGTAATGTGCTTCTATTCAAAGAAAACCGTAAAGACTCTACCAAAAGACTATGAGAACTGGAAAACAAATTTGGTAAAGTAGGAGGATATAAAAATCAACATGCAAAAATCAGTAGCTTTTCTATATACCAGTAATGAATTTGCTGAGAAAGAAATCATGAAAGCAAAATAAAATGAAATACTAGCACAGAGGAGGCTTCCGGGTCGATGTGCCACAGCTCCCAGTGCAGAGTAGGAGGCTTTCAGGCCAAGCTACCACCACTCCCAGCACAGAGGAGCTTCCAGGTCAATGTGCCACAGCTCCCAGCACAGAGGAAGAGGCTTCCAGGTGGACATGGCACAGCTCCCAGTGCAGAGTAGGAGGCTTCTGGGCCAACCTACCACCAATCCCAGCACAGAGGAGGTGAGTCACATGGGCAACAGCAGAACCCCATCCTCCCATCAAAAGGAGAAGACATGAAAACAAGCCTCAGAACCAGACTTCCAGGTCACCTAAGGCAACCCCAAAGGGAAACATGATGGAACACTATGATACTCAACCACCTGGATTCCCTGAACTAGCAACAAAAGAGAATATGGAAAAAATGAAATCAGAAATAATTTCTCACATAACAGCAGAGATTGTGCCCATAGTGCAAGACATGATTAATAAATCTAGAGAGGACACAGATAAAAAAATACAGGAGCTCAGGAACATGATGGAATCTCAACATAGGAAACAAATGGAATCCATAAAACATGCAAACAGATTTCCAGGAGATTAAAAACTTCATTGAAAGTCTATGCAGAAGAATGAGCCAATGTGAGGACAGAATTTCAGATATAGAGGATAAGATTACTATTAATGTCTGAGAAAAGAAAAATTGCCTTAAAATGGTAAGCCACCATGAGAAATCAATCCAGCAGCTGCTAGATGATGCAAAGAATAATATAAGACTGATTGCAGTCAATGAAAAAAGCAGGAGGGAGTGTAGACAATATAAAAAAACTGTTCACAGAAGTGATGGGAGAAAACTTCTGAAGCAGGGGGAAAGAGCTTGACATACAGATAATTGAGGCATATAGGACTCCAACTAACCTTGATCAAAAAAAAATGTACAAATAGTCATATAATTGCTAAGATTCCAGAAACCCAAAAAGAACAAAGTTCTACAAGCAGTTAGAGAAAAGAAACAAACGACATACAAAGGAGAGCCCATCAGAATCACAGCACACTTCTCAATGCAAACCCTCAAGGCAAGAGAAGATTGGAGTGATGTGTTGCAAGCCCTATAGGAAAATAGCCTCCAACTCAGATTGATCTACCCTGCAAAATTATCTTTCAAAAATGATGGTGAAATAAGATACTTTCATGACAAAGAGCATCTTAGCAACGTCATGAATACCAAACCAGCACTCCAAAAAATTTTAGACAATATCCTAGGAAAAGATGACAAGGATGACAATCCCAGGAACCCTAGCAGAATGAATCCATCAGGCATGATGAGAAATTAAAAGCAAAGGGGGAGAATCCAACAAAAAGAAAAAGTCATGCCAATAATAATTCAATACCTATCAATTATAAACATCAATTTTTCCCCCCATTAAGTTTATTGGTATATTTTTGGTGTAAAATACAGTTACATTCATCATTGGGATCTTGTACCATTACATGAGTCTCTTGGTTCTTATTTTTTTTCCCCTTCTCTTGCCCTCCCTTCATCCCCTCCACCCTTCCCTATTTGCAAAGACCTTGTTTCCATTTTTTTTCCTCTTCTCATATTTTTTCCTCACCCTTTTTTCCCTTCTCCTACCCCACCCCCTGGTCTTTTAGACCTTTTCTTCCTGTTACACAATATCATTTATACATTTTTTAAATTACAATATTAAGATCTAGGAGACATTACCACAGATTTGACAGAATTTAAAAGGATATAGAAAGCATATTACAAAAATTTTTTTGGAAATAAATTTGACAACTTCTAAGTACCTGGGAAGACAAATTAATGAAACTAACTCTGGAGGAAATATAAAATTTGAATAGCACCTATTAAAGAAAGTATATTCCTAGCTTGAAAACCTACCTATATGACAACAGCAGGCTCATAAACATTTTAACTGATAAATTATATCAAACAATTAAAGCAGAAAAAAGAAGGAACATTTCTCCCCTCATTTTAGGAAACCAACATTGTGCTAATCCTAAAACTGGATAAAGATAATAGAAGAAAAAAGTATGAACATAGATAGACATTTGTTTAACAAAACAAACTATTGGAAGTCAGATCAGGCAGGATGTAGAAAGTAGTTTTGTTATAGGGATGGCAGTGTTGGTTCAGGATTGGAAGATCCACCCCCCAAAGTCATCATTTTAACAGAGGAAAGGAAAAAGCCATATGATCCTGTCACTAGTTGGAGAAAAAGTATTGGACTAAATTCTACAGCTGTTCATGGTAAAAGCTATCAGTAGACTAGAAGTCGAACAGAAGCTTCTCAACAGATTAAAGACAAGTACTCCATACTTCCAGAGAGAAAGCTTTATATAAATGGAGAAGTAACCATCAATGTTAATGGTATCAATTCACCAATCAAAAGAAATAGACTGGAAGAATGGGTCAAAAAGCAAGGTCCAACAATATGCTGCATACAAGAAACACACTTAAATCAAAAAGAAACTCATAGACTGAAAGTTAAAGGGTGGAAAACAATACTCCATGTGACAGGACGCAAAAAAGAGAAGGAGTAGAGACAGGCAGGTCTGTGCACGCCCTACCGAGGTCCTGAGTCACACAGAACACACGGAATCAGCCCGCTGCAGACAGGCAGGTCTGTGCATGCCCTACCAAGGTCTTGAGTCATGCGGAAGACACTGAATCACCCCGCTGCAGACAGGCAGGTCTGCCCACATCCTACCAAGATCCCCAGTCATGTGGAACACATGCCGAATCAGCCTGCTGCAGACAGGCAGGTCTGTGCACCCCCTACCGAGGTCCTGAGTCATGCAGAAGACACGGAATCACCCCGCTGCAGACAGGCAGCCACCTGATTCCACACTACAAAGAAGTAGAGGACACCAGACCACCAGACCAAGGTACTGAGTCCCACTGTTCCCGGCCCAGAGGTAGGGGCTTCTGAGCCATTGTCCCACTGCTCCTGGTCCAGAGGAAGGGGCTTCCCAGTTACCATCCCTCCTGCTCCTCCCAGCCCAGAGGAAAGGGCTTTTGGGCCACCTTCTGTCCCACCACTCCTGGCCCAGAGGAAGGGGCTTCCGGGCCACCATCCCTTCCAAAGCTCCCGGCCCAGAGGTAGGGGCTTCTGAGCCACCATCCCACTGCTCCTGGTCCAGAGGAAGGGGTTTCCAGGCCACCAACCCTCCGGCTGCTCCCAGACCACAGGAAAGGGCTTTTGGGCCACCATCCCTACCGCTGCTCCTGGCCCCTGTCCCACCTCTCCCAGTTCAGAGGAGGTAATCCGTGCAGGTGCTAACAGCCACCCGCCCCAGTCGAAATGAGAAAACACGTAAATAAGTCTCAAAACCAGACTTCCAGATCACCTACAGCAACCCCAAAGGGAAATGAGATGGAACACTTTGATACTCAACCACCTGGACCCACTGGACTGGCAATAAAAGGGGATCTGGAAAAAATGAAATCAGAAATAATTTCTCAGATAACAGGAGAAATTGTGCCCCTAGTGCAAGACATGATTAATAAATCTAGAGAGGAGCTCAGGAATATGATGGAATCCCAACATAAGAAACAAATGGAATCCATAAAACACATGCAAATAGATTTCCAGGAGATGAAAAACTCCATTGAAAGTCTACACAGCAGAATGAGCCAATGTGAGGACAGAATTTCAGATATAGAAGATAAGATTGCAATTAGTGACCAGGAAAAGAAAAATTGCTTCAAAATTATAAGGGAACATGAGAAATGAATCCAGCAGTTGCTAGATGATGCAAAAAAGAAAAACATAAGACTGATTGGGCTCAATGAAGAAACAGGAGAGAGTGCAGATGACATAAAAAAATCTCTTCACAGAAATAATGGCAGAAAACTTCCCAAGCAGGGGAAAAGAGCTTGACGTACAGATAAGTGAGGTATATAGGACTCCAAATAGCTTTGATCAAAAATAATCTACACATAGGCATATAATTGTTAAGATTCCAGAAACACAACAGAAGAACAAAGTTCTCCAAGCAGTCAGAGAAAAGAAACAAATCACATACAAAGGAAAGCCCATCAGAATCACAGCAGACTTCTCAACACAAAATATCAATGCAAGAAGAGCCTGAAGTGACATATTCCAAGCCCTAAAAGAAAACGGCCTCCAACCCAGATTGATGTACCCTGCAAAACTATCTTTCACAATTGATGGAGAAATGAGATACTTTCATAACAAAGAGCACCTTAGGAACTTCGTGAATACCAAACCAGCACTCCAAAGAATTTTACACAATAGCCTAGGAACAGACATTCAGGATCACAACCCCAAGAAGCAAAGCAGAATGAACCCATCTGGCATGACAAGAAATTAAATGTAAAGGGGGAGAACCAAACAAAAAGAAAAAGTCATGGCAATGACAAGTCAATAAGTTTCAGTTATAACCATCAAAGTTAATGGTCTCAATTCACCAATCAAAAGAAATAGACTGGCAGAATGGGTCAAGAAGCAAAACCCAACAATATGCTGCATACAAGAAACACACTTCATTCAAAAGGAAACTCATAGACTGAAAGTTAAAGGGTGGAAAACAATACTCCATGTGACAGGAACCTGAAAAAGGCAGGAGTAGCTATCCTCTTGTCAGACCAAGTAGATTTCAAACCAACACTGATTAAGAGAGACAAAGAAGGACACTACATCCTTGTAAAGGGAACAATCCAAGAGGAAGAGATGACAATCATAAATATCTATGCACCAAACACTAGTGCACCCAACTATATAAAACAAATACTAAGGGACATGAAAAGTTATATATGCACTAATACAATTGTAGTGGGGGACCTCAACACCCCACTGTCACAAATAGATAGATCAACTACACTAAAAAGAAGTACTGAAATACTAGAACTCAATCAAACTCTTGAACAAATGAACTTAACAGATGTTTACAGAGTCTTCCACCCCACAAAATCAGAATACACATTCTTCTCAGCTGCACATGGGTCATTCTCAAAAATAGACCACATAATCACACATAGAACATGTTTAAGTAAGTGCAAAGGAATTGAAGTTATCCCCTGTATATTAACAGACCATAGTGCAATGAAATTGGAGATCCATAGCAAAAGAAACTCAAAAAATTTCATAAACACGTGGAAATTGAACAACACACTTCTGAATAACCAATGGGTCACAGAGGAAATTAAAGAAGAAATCAGACAGTTCCTTCAATTAAATGACAATGACAATACAACATATCGGAATCTATGGGACACAATGAAAGCAGTCTTACAAGGGAAATTCAGAGCAGTGAATAGGCATATTAGGAAAACAGAACGAGCCCAATTAAACAACCTGATGCTGAACCTCAAGCTTCTAGAAAAAGAAGAGCAGGACCACCCCAAAGCTCATACAAGGGAGGAAATTATAAAGATCAGAGGAGAAATCAATGCAATGGAGACTAAGAGAACAATACAAAAAAATCAATGAAGCCAAGAGTTGGTTCTTTGAAAGAATCAACAAAATTAACAAACCCTTAGCCAACCTTGTCAGAAAAAGGAAAGAAAAGGCCCAAGTGCATGCAATTAGGAATGAAAAGGGTGAAATTACAACAGACCCAGCAGAAATCCAGAGGATCATCAATACCTACTTCCAGAACCTATACACCAATAAGATGGACAACACAGAAGAAATGGACAGCTTCCTAGATACATATGAATTACCAAAATTGAACGAAGAAGACCTAAAAATTCTGAACAACCCAATATCAACCAATGAAATTGAAAATGTAATTAAAAACTTATCAACTAAGAAAAGCCCGGGCCCTGATGGCTTCACTGCTGAATTCTACAAGACATTTAGAGAGGAACTGCTGCCACTACTGTTTAAACTCTTCAATGAAATTGAAAGGGAAGCAGTACTCCCAAATTCATTCCTGGAAGCAAGCATCACCTTGATCCCCAAAGCAGAGAAAGACCCAACTGAAAAAGAGAACTATAGGCCAACCTCACTAATGAACATAGATGCAAATATCCTTAATAAGATACTGGCAAACAGAATGCAGAAGATCATCAAGAAGATCATACACCCTGATCAAGTGGGATTCATCCCAGGGATGCAGGGATGGTTCAATATATGCAAATCAATCAATGTAATACACTATATCAATTGAGCCAAGGACAAAAACCATATGATTATCTCCATAGACGCAGAAAAAGCATTTGACAAAATCCAACATGCATTTATGATAAAAACCCTACAAAAAATTGGAATAGATGGTCTCTACCTCAAACTGATAGAACCCACCTATGAAAAACCAACACCCAATATCATACTAAATGGTCAAAACCTGAAATCCTTCACACTAAAATCAGGAAAAAGACAAGGATGTCCACTATCACCACTCTTGTTCAATATAGTTCTGGAAACATTAGCCATGGCAATTAGACAAGAGAAAGAAATAAAAGGAATAAAGATAGGAAATGAAGAAGTCAAATTGTCATTATTTGCAGCTGACATGATACTCTATATAGAAGACCCCAAGAACTCCACCAAAAGTCTTCTAGACTTAATAACCAAATTCAGTCAAGTAGCTGGTTACAAGGTCAACACACAAAAATCAATAGCTTTCCTCTACACCAATGACAGACTCACTGAGAGAGAAATAGGGCAAATAATTCTTTTCACAATAGCATCCAAAAAACTGAAATACCTAGGAATCATCCTAACAAAAGAAATCAAAGACCTCTTCTCTGAAAACTATGACACTCTGGAAAGAGAGATTGAAGATGATATCAGAAAATGGACAGACATCCCCTGCTCCTGGGTAGGAAGGATTAATATAATGAAAATGGCCATACTCCCAAAACTGCTATATAGATTTAATGCAATTCCAATTGAGATCCCAGCAGCATACTTCATAGGCCTCGAGAAAACAATCCAAAAATTCATTTGCAACAAGAAGAGACCCAGAATAGCAAACGCAATTCTAGGTAACAGAGACATGTAGGGGGTATCACAATCCCCAACCTGCAACTATACTACAAAGCTACTGTGGTAGAAACAGCATGGTACTGGCAAAGAAACAGACTTGAGGACCAGTGGAACAGATTAGAAGATGCAGAAACAATGCCAGACACACTCAGCTATCTCATCTTTGACAAAGGAGCCAAACACCCTCACTGGAGGAAAGATAGCCTCTTTAATAAATGGTGCTGGAAAAATTGAGCATCAACTTGCCAAAGATTAAAACTAGACCTATATCTCTCACCATGCACTAAACTAAAACCAAAATGGATTAAAGATCTAAATATTAAAATAGAAATTCTGAACCAGTTGGAACAGAGGTTAGGTAGAACCCTTGAAGACATCGGCGTAGGAAAAGATTTTATGAACAAAACTTCAGTTGTCCATAAACTGGCACAAACAATCAACAAATGGGATCTCTTCTTATTAAAAGGCTTCTGCACAGTAAGAGAAAGCACCAGCAGTGTGAAGAGACAACCAACAATGGGGGAAAAAATCTTCACCTGTTCTTCCTCAGACAAAGGTCTACTATCTCAAATCTATAAAGAACTTAAAAAGATCAGACCTCCCAAATTTAAAGACCCAATCCTAAAATGGGCATCTGAAATGAACAGACATTTCTCAGACAAAGAAATAGAAATAGCAAATAAATACATGAAAAAATGTTCAACACCACTGGTCATTCGAGAGATGCAAATGAAAACAATGCTGAGATTCCACTTCACTCCAGAAAGAATGGCTGCTATCATGAAATCAACCAATAACAAATGCTGGCAGGGCTGTGGGGAAAGAGGAACCCTGCTCCACTGCTGGTGGGAGTGCAGACTGGTGCAACCACTGTGGAAATCAGTATGGAGATACCTTAAAGAACTAGGACTGGAAGTCCCATTTGACCCTGATATTCCACTGCTGGGGATCTTCCCCAAAGAATTAAAAGAATCATACCATAGTGATATATGTGCACCCATGTTCATAGCAGCACAGTTTGTAATAGCTAAAACTTGGAAACAGCCCAAATGCCCATCAACTGGAGACTGGATCAAGAAAATGTGGGTTTTTTTATAAAATGGAGTACTACTCAGCCATAAAAAATGAGAAATTAGAGACATTTATAGCTAAGTGGATGCACAGTGAGGCAATACTCTTAAGTGAAATAAATAGGACACATGTGTAAATACCGAATAGTTTCTCTGGTGTGAGAAACTGAAAGTGGAAATAAGGACTAAACGCATAATAGGTAATGTGAAATAGGAAGAAAAGGGGCAAAGGGGAAGGAAGTGGGAGGGCTAGGGGAAAGGATAGAAGGGAATGCAGTTAATATGAGAAAATGGAAAAATAGGAACAAAATCTTTGTAAATAGGGAGGACTGGAGGAGTTGAAGGGAGGGCTGGGCAAGGGTGAAAAATAAGAACCAAGAGAGACTATGTAAAGGTGCAAATTTCCAATGATGAATGTCATTATATTGTATACCTAAAATGTACCAATGATTAGAATGAATAATAGATAATGAAAAATAGGAAGAAAAGGTCCAAAGGGGTAGGGGTATGGGAGGGGCAGGGGAAAGGAAAGAAGAGAAAGGAAAAAATGATGAGAAATGGAAAAAATGGAAATAAAGTCTTTGTAAATAGGGAAGGGTGGAGGGCATGAAGGGAGGGCTAGGAATGGGGAAAAAATAAGAACCAAGATTCATTATATAAAGGTACAATTCCCAATGAGAAATGTAATTGTGTTGTATACCTACAATGTACCAATAAAATAATTTAATACAAAAGAAAAAAAGAGCAGGAGTAGCTATCCTGTTGGCAGATCAAGTGGATTTCAAACCAACACTGATTAAGAGAGACAAAGAAGGACACTACATCCTTGTAAAGGGAACAATCCAAAAGGAAGAGATGACAATCATAAATATCTATGCACCAAACACTAGTGAGCCCAACTATATAAAACAAATACTACGGACATGAAAAATCATATAAGCACAAATACAATAGTAGTGGGGGATCTCAATACCCCACTGTCACAAACAGATAGATCAACTAGACAAAAAACAAGCAACAAAATATTAGAACTCAATCAAACTCTTGAACAAATGAACTTAAAAGATGTTGGTAGAGTGTTTCACCCCACAAAATCAGAATACACACTCTTTTCAGCTGCACATGGGTCGTTCTCCAAAATAAGACCACGTACTCTCTTACATAACATATTTAGGTTAAATGTAAAGGAATTGAAGTTATCCCCTGTATATTATCAGACCATGGTGCGATGAGATTGGAGACCAATAGCAAAAGAAACAATAAAAATTTCATAAACACATGGAAATTGAACAACACACTTCTGAATGACCAATAGGTCACAGAGGAAATTAAAGAAGAAATCAGACAGTTCCTACAATTAAATGACAATGACAATACAACATATCAGAATCTAGGGGACACAATGAAAACAGTCTTACGAGGGAAATTCAGAGCAGTGAATAGGCATATTAGGAAAACAGAACGAGCCCAATTAAACAACCCGATGCTGAATCTCAAGCTTCTAGAAAAAGAAGAGCAGGACAAACCCAAAGCTCATACAAGGGAGGAAATTATAAAGATCAGAGGAGAAATCAATGCAATGGAGACTAAGAGAACAATACAGAAACTCAATGAAGCCAAGAGTTAGTTCTTCCAAAGAATAAACAGAACTGACAAACCCTTAGCCAAACGTATCAGAAAAAGGAAAGAAAAGGCCCAAATCCATGCAATTAGGAATGAAAAGGATGAAATTACAAAGGACCCAGCAGAAATCCAGAGGATCATCAATATCTACTTCCAGAACCTATACACCAATAAGGTGGAAAACAAAAGAAATGGCAGATTCCTAGATATGTATTAATTTTAAAAAGTTGAACAAAGATGACCTAAAAATTCTAAACAACCCAATATCAATCAATGAAATTGAAAACATAATTAAAAACTTACCAACTAAGAAAAGCCTGGGTCCTGATGGCTTCACTGCTGAATTCTACAAGACATTTAGAGAGGAACTACTGTTTCTAAACTACTACTGTTTAAGGTCTTCAATGAAATTGAAAAGGAAGCAATACTCCCAAATTCGTTCCTGGAAGCAAGCATCACCTTGATCCCCAAAGCAGAGAAAGACCCAATCAAAAAAGAGAACTATAGGCCAATCTCACTAATGAACATAGTTGCAAAAATCCTTAATAAGATACTGGCAAATAGAATGCAGAAGATCATCAAGAAGATCATACACCCGACCAAGTGGGATTTATCCCAGGGATGCAGGGATGGTTCAACATATGCAAATTAATCAATGTAATACACTATATCATTGTAGCCAAGGACAAAAACGATATGACCATCTCAATAGATGTAGAAAAAGCACTTCACAAAATCCAACACGTCTTTATGATAAAAACTCTACAAAAAATTGGAATACACACTATCTACCTCAATCTAATAAAAGCTATCTATGAAAAACCAACAACCAATATCATACTAAATGGTCAAAAATTGAAATCCTTCACACTAAAGTCAGGAACAAGTCAAAGACGTCCACTATCACCACTCCTGTTCAATATAGTTTTGGAAACATTAGCCATGGCAATTAGACAAGAGAAAGAAATAAAAGTAATAAAAATAGGAAATGAAGAAGTCAAATTGTCATTATTTGCAGATGACATGACACTCTTTATAGAAGACACCAAGAACTCCACCAAAAGTCTTCTAGACTTAATAACCAAATTCAGTAAAGTAGCTGGATACAAGGTCAACACACAAACATCTACAGCTTTCTTCTTCACGAACAACAGACTCACTAAGAGAGAAATAGGGCAAACAATTCCTTTCACAATAGCATCCAAAAAACTGAAATACCTAGGAATCAACCTAACAAAAGAAATCAAAAACCTCTTCTCTCAAAACTTATAGCATTCTGAAAAGAGAGATTGAAGACGATATTAGAAAATGGAAAGACATCCCTTGCTCCTGGGTGGGAAGGATCAACATAGTGAAAATGGCCATACTTACAAAACTGCTATATAGATTCAATGCAATCCCAATTGAAATCCCAGCAGCATACTTCATGGACCATGAGAAAACAATCCAAAAATTCATTTGGAACAAGAAGAGATCTAGAACAGCAAAAGCAATTCTATGTAACAGAGACACGGCAGCGGGTATTACAACCCCCATCCTGAAACTATACTACAAAGCTACTGTGATTAAAAACAGCATGGTTCTGGTAAAGAAACAGACCTGAGGATCAGTGGAACAGATTAGAAGATGCAGAAACAATGCCAGACACACTCAGCCACCTCATCTTCAACAAAGGAGCCAAACAACCTCAATGGAGGAAAGATAGCCTCTTTATTAAATGGTGCTGGAAAAACTGGGTTTCAACTTGTCAAAGACTACAACTAGACTTATATCTCTCACTGTGCACTAAACTAAAATATAAATGGATTAAAGATCTAAATATTAAAACAGAAACACTAAACTGGCTGGAAGAGAGTTTAGGAAGAACTCTTGAAGGCATTAGCATAGGAAAAGATTTTATGAACAAAACCTCAGGTGCCCCTGTGAACTAGAACAATCAATCAACAAATGGGATCTCTTCTTATTAAAAAGCTTCTGCACAGCAAGAGAAGACACCAACAGCGTGAAGAGACAACCCACAATGTGGGAAAAATTTTCACCAGCTGTCCCTCAGACAAAGGTCTACTATCTAGAATCTATAAAGAACTTAAAAAAATCAGACCTCCCAAATTTAAAGACCCATTCAAAAAATGGGCATCTGAAATGAACAGATATTTCTCAAAAAAGAAGTAGAAATAGCAAATAAACATATGAAAAAATGTTCAATATCACTGGTCATTCAAGAGATGTAAATGAAAACAATGCTGAGGTTCCACTTCACCCCAGAAAAAATGGCTGCTATAAAGAAATCAACCAATTACAAATGCTGGCACGGCTGTGGGTAAAGAGGAACCCTGCTCCACTGCTGGTGGGAGTGTAGGCTGGTGCAATCACTGTGGAAGTCAGTATGGAGAAACCTCAAAGAACTAGGACTACAGGTCCCATTTGACCCAGCTATTCCTCCACTGGGTATCTTCCCCAAAGAATTAAAAGAATCTTACCACAGTGATATATGTGCACCCATGTTCATAGCAGCACAGTTTGTAATAGCTAAAACTTGGAAACTGCCCAAATCCCCATCAACTGGAGACTAGATAAAGAAAATGTGGTGGGTTTTTTTTTATAAAATGGAGTATTACTCAGCCATAAAAAACAAGAAATTAGAGACATTTAGGCGATGCACATTGAGGTGATACTCTTAAGTGAAATAAATGGGACACATGTGTAAATACCAAATAGTTCCTCTAGTGTGAAAAACTGAAAGTGTAAATAAAGACTACAAGGTATAACAGATAATGTGAAATAGGAAGAAAAGAGGCAAAGGGCATGGAGAAATGAGAGGGGTAGGAGAAAGGAAAGAAGGGAATGGAATTAAGATGAGAAAATGAAAAAATGGAAACAAAGTCTTTGTAAATAGGGAGGGATGGAGGGGTTGAAGGGAGGGCAGGGGAAGGGGGAAAAATAAGAACCAAGAGAGATTATGTAAAGGTGCAAACTCCCAATGATGAATGTCATTATATTGTATACCTAAAATGTAGCAATAAAATAAAATTCAAAAAAAAAGAAATACTAAGGTAGACAAACTAAAGAAGTAAAAAATCTTTATAATGAAAATTATAAAATACTGATGAAAGAAATTGAAAAAGACATTAAAAGGCAGAAAGGTTTCCCATGTTCACGGATTAGGAAAATTAATACTGTTAAAATAGTCATATTATTTTAAATGATCTGCAGATTCAATGCAATCGCCACCAAAATACCAATGACCTTCTTTACAGAGCTCAGGGAAAAAAAAAATCCTACAATTCACATGGAAACACAAAAGATCCGGAATAGCTAAAGCAATTCTAACCAAAAAGAGCAAGCCTTCAGGAATCACACTACTTGGTTATAAGAGGTACGATTATAGAGTCATAGTAACATAAACCACATAGTAGCATCATAAAAACAAACACACAGACCAACGGGACCAAATGTAAAACCCAGAAATGAATTCATGTATTAACAGCCTACTGATTTTTTTTTTTTTTTTTTTTTTGGTACCATGGAACAAACTCGGGACCTTGTACTTACAAGACAGGCAGCAGAACCACTGAGCTAAATCCCCAGCCCTGGCCTACTGATTCTTGACAAAAGTATCAAAAACCTACAACGGGGTCGGGGATTTAGCTCAGTGGTTCTGGCACCTGCCTCAAAAACGCAAGGTCCCGAGTTTGATCCCCGGTACCAAAAATAAATAAATAAATAAATAAGTACAAGGTCCTGAGTTCGATCCCCAGTAGCAAAAAAAAAAAAAAACCTACAATGGTGCCAGGAAAAACGGATATCCTAATGCAGAAGATTGAAACTTGACCCTATCTCTCACCCTGTACAAAAATCAACTCAAAATGGATCAAAGATCTTAATATAAGACCTGAATTTCTGAAACTATTGAAGGAGAACAGGAGAAATGCTCTGATATACTGGTGCAAGCAATAATTTTCTGGCTAGAACACCCAAAGCACAGGAAACAAAAGCAAAAATTGACAAATGGGATTATATCAAACCAAAAATCTTCTGCATGGCAAAGGAAACAACAGTGATAAGACAATCTTAATGGGAGAAAATATTTCCCAGCTCTTCGTCCGACAAAAGGTTACTATCCAGAATACATAAACAACTAAAAAAAAAACCTAAATATAATTCAATTAAAGATGGGCAAATAATCTGGATACTTCTCAAAACAAGACATACAAATGGCTGATAACCATAAGAAAAATGCTGACTATCATTAGCCATCAGGGGCATGCCAATCAAAACTTCAAGTGATACCGTCTCACTTCAGTTAAAATGACTATTATGAAAAATAAATAGCAAATGCTAACAAGGTTGTAAAGAAAAAGGAACCCTTATATAACACTGCTATGAATGTAAATCAGTACGGACACTATGGAAAACAGTGTGGAGGCTCCTCAAAAAACTAAAAATAGAACTACCATGTGATCCAGCTATACCATCCTGGATATAGATTTAAAGGAAATGAAGGCAGCATACAAAAGAGATACCTCCATGCCCATGTTTGTCAGAGTTATTCACAACAGTTAAGGTATGGAAATAAAGTGCTTATCCACAGATGAATGGATAAAGAAAACATGGTGTGTATATACATAATGGAGTATTACTCAGCCATAAAGAAAAATGAAACACTGTCATTTGCAGCAAAATGGATGAAAGTGGAGGACATTATGTTAAGAAAAATAAGTTATACAGAGAAAGACAAGTACTATATCACATATTCTCTTTCAGGTAAAACCCAAACAAATAAAAAGTCAACTTGCAAGTAGAAAAGGGATTATTAAGGACTGGAAAAAGACCCAGGAGTGAGGGAGAGAGAGTAGGAGAAGAATGTAACTATGCATATATGGAAATATCACAGTGAATTCCATTAATTTGTACAATTAATGTGTTAATAATTTAAAATTATGAAGTATCCTTCATAATATACATAATATCCGAAAATATAAAATATCATGAAATAGCCTTACATTACAATTGAGGAAATTGAGGCACAGAGAAATTAAATGACTTGCCCACTATTCCTATTCAGTTTACTCTCAGGCTTATACTAACTAAAGAGACTCCAAAGCCAAAGCATTTAACTGCAATGACATATGGTCTCTTCAGACATAAGATAAGCTCTGTTAACCAGGAATACCACAGTTCTGCTTGGCTCTGTTTCAGTGGAACACCTAAGGACATTGTTTTTTAGTCCATGTACCAATTTTTTCATACAAACTAGGTACCCTGGGGTGGATTCTGGGTAGCAGGGAAATGTGAGCCCATGATACATATGGATGAGTGGAAGGAAAAGGAAATATTTGGCTGAGAGAAGAAAAAACTTGATAGGGCATGAAAATGGTTCAACTAAGGAAATGGCCAGAGAGGTTAGATTAGCTCCATTCACTTCTCTCAATTGTTTGTAATCATTGAGAATATACATAGGTAGTTAATTAAATCATTAAATAACTATACAATCAAGACAAAGATTTCAAGAAAACTTTATTACCTGTGATGTACAGTGATATTTTATATTCTAATGTATGCCCACTTTACCTTATTTTTTCTTCTCCTACTCTTTCAATGCTAGTCAAATCCAGTTAAAATTATTTTACAACCCTGGATTTCAGCCTAAACATTGAAATAATACTGCTGTATATGGTCCTGTAGTGAGAAACTAAGAAATAATGGACAGATGTAGCAGAAAAGAATACTTTAGCTCAACATAATCAGTAGCTAAATAACAGAGATGCTCAAAGTTGTAATGGGCAATTTGAGGACAAAGAAGTTTACTACCACTGTGAGGAATGTGGGGATCCTATACTGGACTCTGAATATAGTTGAAGGGATTCAAGCATTAGTTAAATAGTTGAAACAGAGGAACATCATGGTTCTTTCCACATGTTTCATTATTCTAAATTACATTTTTAATGGAAATAATTCTTTTCCTTCAACAATGTCTACTTTACAAAGATTTAATTATGTTCCAAGCTAACAAGATAGAAGGAAAGAAGGGAGAGGGGAATAGAAAGAAAGAAAATAAAGAGAAATAAAGGAGAAAGTAAGCCATATGGACTTAAAATGTTTCTTAAGTAAATTAAAAGAGTTTTGCTTTCAAAATAAAGTCTAAATGGCTAGGAGATGTGATCAGAATATACAATGAATACTTAAATTTAAAAAATGTATATAGTAAAAGACAAATTGTCTTTAATTCCCTTAAAATATTCTCCTTTTTTTCAAACACACTTATCCCAGTTTTCTTGACACTTTTTGAAGCAGTTCTGGAAGTCCTCTTTCATGTCTTTTGTCCCACTACTCTGGCTGCCTTGATGTCCTGACTCAATTCAAAATGTTCATCTTTCATGGTTATTTTGACTTTAAAGAAGAGCCAAAAGTCACTTGGTACCAGATCTGGTGAATAAAGTGGATGAGGACATATCGTAATGTTTTACAAACCTACCTTTCTTTAGGAGGGTACTCAGCAGTAGTGTTCACCATATTTTGATCATGCCTTGTAAGACTCTCAAAGCAAAACACTCTCACAAAAGAAAACTTCCAGAACTGTTTCAGAAATTGGCAAGAATGATGAGATAAGTGTGTTCAAAGCAAGACAGAATATTTTGAAGGGGATTGATGGCAATGGATCTTTTATTGTAATAAATTTTTAAAATTTAAACATTCACTGTATACTTTGATTACCCCTTGTACTTCTCCCAACTAAACCAAAATGTAAACTGGGTTCATTCAGGGTGCCAAATTCCTGAATCCCCTGTATGAATAAATGAAGAAGAAGAAAACAGGCATCTTAAATCACTCTCAGCTCTATAATTAGCTCTGAAGCTTTCCTTTCAGATCTTTCTGGATGATCAGCTCAAAACTGAAGAGCTGAGACTGACTTGGAACTTGTGTATTATAACTTTCACCAAGGTTTGACCAGTTCCTTTTCACAGGCATACACATTGCAACAATCTTGAAAAGCAACTTCTGAGAGAGCTTCCTAACTCTTTTTGAAGATATTGCCAAGAAAGGAAAGAAAAAAAGAAAGAAGAGACATCCAAATAAGGACAAAATGATTGAAAGGAAAGCATTCACATCAAGCCCGAAGTATGTAACTGAGTGATCAAAAATTAAACTTTCTATTAGACTGAAGACCACCCTTTCTGTGGGTTTGTTAGCATACCTAGTGCACTCTGCCACCAGGAATCTTTTTTAATCCTCAAAGCCATGTTCATAACCAAAGCTAGTATCATTTGCATAAGGCCAGAGGCTGTTCTCTGAGGAAAAGTAATGTTTTAGTATAAATCTCTTCAGGGCTTCCTAAAAGAGATAGGAAATTAAAACTTGGGTACATAATCCATCAAAACTGCCAAGAGTTTTGTGGATGTTTTTCAACAAATTCAACTTCTTTATGAGGTCTCATAGTGAAAGAGTTCAGGGACTAGAACACAAGAAAATCACTACTCATGAAACAGCAAAGAAATACTGTAAACTCCCTTATTCTGACAAAATGAGTTGGCTCTGCATCTATCCTCAATTAATACTGTAGGTATCAATGTTATAAACATGTAATAGAAAGTCTTCGACATTTACATATTTAATAAGTTGAGTGTTTTTTAAATGAAGTGGAATGTTAGAAGCTTTTGCTAAGACCATCTGGGTATCCTAGAAATTTGAATCCTACCTTGGACTCATTCCCATGTTGCTATAAACTGTTCTACAAACTCTCAAATCAGGATAGAGTTCTTTGTGGAAAGATGAGTCCAGGAAATAAACTGAAACCAGACTTGAGTTTGGCAAGTCAGTGAAGACAGAGAGTTGGAAACAGAAGAAAAAAGAAAACAGCCTGACATAATTCAGGTAGACTGGAATTCAAAGCATGCTAGGTCCTTGGTAACACAGACCAGCTGGTGTGAGACAAAACTAAGACCAAGCCAAGCAAGTCTAGGAACATAAACATGCTCCAGAGGCCTGTTTGCCAGGTGGATACTTGCAGTGCACTATGTCTAAAGAAACAGCAAGCTCATATTTGGTTCAGGCAGGCATTAGAAGTAAGGGATGATCCCAAAGGTCAGGGCATGCCAAAAAGGTATAGATTGTCATCACAGTAAGACTTTTTCCAGCAATACTGTTGTCTAAGTACTCAGAAAAACCTAGACTTGATAGGTGAAATATAACAAAAACTCTAAATGCAAAACTGAGCTCAAGGGGAAGCACTGCAAATTCTAGAATCAAAACCAAGGGGAAAATATACAATAGAAGTGGTACAATGTCAGTGAAATTTAGGCTGCTCAAGAGGATATTTGTTGACACTAGTAACCAAGAAGTTTAAGGGTTTTGGGGTGTGTGTGTGTGTGTGTGTGTGTGTGTGTGTGTGTGTGTGTGTTATGTGTATATTTTTGAGAGCAAAGAGAAAAGTTTAATATCTATGGTACAGAGTACAAATATTGGGTTATGATGCAATGTACACCTGTGTAAAAACGACAAACCTAATACTTACAGCTTCTGCTTGCAAAGTTGGGAGTATTCCCAAACATCCATATTATTAAATGGTTATAAGTCATGGATGAGTTAGTAATTCATTGTTTTACAAACAATTAGAACTCAATATATCTAATATTCAATCACAGGCCTCGACAGAACAGCCATTTATCCTGTCCATAGTAAGAGCCTGAAGAAAAACCACATCTTTAAGCTTTATGTGAAGAAGCTTAGTTTTTTTAAAAATAAGAGTATGGAAATAGATACAAAGTTTGACCTTGCTCAATGTGAGGAAGTGGAACAGAGCCCCTCTCTGTCCCTTCCAACCCCTAAAGGGGTACTCAGTGAAAACGGGTAACAAGGAACCCATCAATCTTAGCTTAGACAATTGTGAAAGAAGGCTCCCCAAACATGGATTGAAATCTATACTTCTTACATAGTTCAAGAGCCCCTGCCTGAGAAGTTGATATTAAAGTGTTCAGTGGCTGGAAAAACACTTTAATGTCTGTGAAACTCAAAAGCAAATTTCTTTACAACAGTGGTTCTAAAACACAGATGCATTGATCTCACAGTCAGTGTCGAGTTAACTGGTCTGAGGTTCGGCGCACCCTCTTAAGTTTTCAAGGCTCAACAGGTGATCCTAACGTGCATCAAAGACTGAGGCACTAGAGACTTGCCTTCCACGAAAGCCCCGCAGGATTCCCACCAAGTATCACTTGTTACATAAAATTTTACAATAGCCAAAGAAATAATTCACTTAAGCAAGAGTAGGTGGAAATTAAAGGCAAAATTTAGACCCTTAAAACTTTAGATAATAAGAAGTATTTATTACAGAAGAAGATTTAAATTAAGAAACAAACCCAAACCAAAAATATAGGCACAAAATAAAACTTCTAGAAGGATAATCACTAAAATAAAAATCTTAATAATTGGTTTAATCAGCAGATTAATAGATTCTCACAGAGAGAAGTGGTGAACTAGATGACTGATTGAAAAATTACCCATAATGCAGCACTGAAAGACGAATGATGGAAATTCTCACAGAGAAACTAAATCACATAAATGAGAATGTTCAAAAAATACTCAATCAATGCCCCAAAAGAAGAGACAAGAGAGACTGCAGGAGACAAATGTTTTGAGAGATAATGCCTGAGGTTCTTCCCGAATTAATAAAAAATAGGAATCATGAAATTTGGGTTGTAACCAGGACAAATAAAACTAAATCCACACCTGACTCACAATAGTGAAACTAAAACATCAAAGTCAAGGAAAATTTCTTAAAAGTCACCAGAGAAATGACATCTATAAAGAAACAACAATTAGACTGACAACATATTTCTCAGCAGCAGCCACTTGGGTAATTTTCAGAACTCACTACTGTCTATTCCCTACTCAGTCTAAAGCTATAATGCTTTCTTCTAATTGGGGAACCAGATTAAACTAAGCTCAGCTCAGCACTGTCAATGACCCCACTTGGAAGAGATTGAGACAAGAGAAGCTGAAAGCAGTAGCAAAGAAAGTAGTACCAAAGTTCTTGATAAACACGGTACCCTTTCAAAACTTAACGGACATTAACCATCCAAATGAACAAACAGGATGCTATAAAATTCCATCAATTCTTCATTGTCTTCGTACCAAATGAAAGTTTAACAGAAACTAGTCTTTCTCAATTGATATGGTAAATATTCCTTTTCACTGATTATGCAAAGTGTTAGCAAGGATGCAGAATAACTAGAATGCTCATAAATTGCTAGCAGAAATGTACAATGGTAAATAAACCACTTTCAAAAACAGTTTCGTAGTACTTAGAAAATTGAAATGCACTTACTATATGAAGTGTGATCAAAAACTATAGCGTTTACATTTAAAAATTATTACAGTAAAAAAACACATTGCCATTAATATCCCTCAAAATATTCCCCACTTTGAACATACTTATCCTATTGTTTTTCTCACTTTCTGAAGTTAGTTCTGGAAATCCTCTTCCTTCCATATTGCACTGTCATGGCTGCCTTGATGTCTTGAATTGATTCAAAATATTTACCTTTCATACTTATTTCATAGCCAGAAGTCACATGATGCCAAATCCCATGAATAACTGGATGCGGACACACTGTAATGTTTTGATGAGCCTGCCTTTCCACTGGATGGAACTCGACAGCAGCGTTAACTGTACTTTTGGTCATACCTCATAAACACACTCACGAAAAAGGACCTCTAGAACTGTTTCAGAGGGTGGCAAGAATGACTGGATAAGTGTATTCGAAGCCAGGAGGAATATTTTGTGGATTTTGTTTTGTTTTGGTTTGCTTTTTTTCTTTAAAAAAATTTTTTTTACCTTTCATTAGTACATGTCTGTAGTATATAATGATTACAGCCACTGTGAGGAGTTGACACATGTACAGTATATAACACATTTTAATTTTTTTTACTTCACTTTCCTCTCCCCACCCCTTCCTCCATCTCTAGATACCTTTCACATTGAGGGGAAGTATTTTAAGGGGATTGATAGCAATGGATCTTTCATTGTAATAAATTTTATTTAAACATTTATTTTATATTTTGATCACACCTCATACAACCTAGTAATTTCATTTTTAGGTATTTATTCAAGAGAAATGGAAACATGACCACACAAAGACTTGGACACGAATGTTCAGAAAAGCTTTACTCATAATAGCTAATGCTAGAAACAATACAAATGTCCATCCTAATAGCAAGTAAGTAGAACAAATTGTGACAACAACAACCCTTCTAAGATCCATTAGAAAAGTGAAGGCACAGGACAAAACACGGCCCCAAAGTAACCGAGAGACAGATATGCTGATACAGAGAATCACAAACTTCCCAGAACATAAACCTCCAAGCAGAAAGCGCCACAGAAGCAAGTACTGGGATAGGAATATCTGGACGCTAACTGATGAATTGCTAGAAGTTCAGGGTAAAGGGAAACCTGATCATGGATGGGGTTTGGGGGCGGAGTCGCTGCTACACTTTTGCAAATTTTACCTCAGGGAGCCCTACCAGGTCTTATAGCAACCATCAGAGGAAAACTCTTTACTGCTTCCAGCAGAGGTACACAAAGTGAAACCATTTTTAAATATCCAAGACCATTCAATTCTTTTTAACATTCTTTTTTCCTTTTTTCTTTCCCAGAAGAAAGTATTTTAATGTAGCCTATTGGGGTTTTCCCTCCCTGGGGGAGGAGGGGTTGAGATTTGGGGTCACAATCCAAGGGCACAGGTTCACAAAAGACTGAGAATTCCTCCTAGGACTAAAGAAATCTTTCCCTCTCCCCTTCACCCGACTACTGTATTACTACAGGCCTATTTACTGCAGTTCCTTTTACCCAGTACATCACGTTTGCTCACCTTTTAACAAGAAATTACAAAGGCAAAACACAGTTTAAAGATATGAACATAAAGAACAAGCATATCTTTGGAGTTTATGGCAGGAATTTTGGCATTGTCATACCAGAAATTTAAAACAACTATGATTAATGGAAAAAGTAGACAGCATGGAAGAACAGATACATAAGTAGAGACATGAAACTCTAAGAAAGAGTGAAAAATAAATCATAGGCATAAAAAACACCGCAAAGGAAATAAAATAATTTTTTAATGAGCTTACTAATAGAGTAGAGAGGCTGAGGGCCAGGGATTTAGCTCAGTGTCACCTCACCTGCCTTGCAAGTACAAGGTCCTGAGTTTGATCCCTAGTACCAGAAAAAAAAAAACAAAAAAAAACACTAGAGAGGCTGAAGAAAGAATCTCTGAGTTTGAGGATATGACAATAGAAATTTTCAAAACTGAAAAGTAGAGGAGGAAAAAAGACTGAATAAGAAAGAACAGAAATTGTGGGATGCAGGAAGCTGAGGTAGGAAGCTCACCATGAGTCTGAGGCAACCCTGGGCTACATAGTGAGTTCAAGGTCAGCCTTAACTACATAGCGAGAGCCTGTCTCAAAAAAAAAAAAGAAAAGAAAGAAAGCAAGAGAAAGAGAAAGAAAGAAACTGTGACAATTACAAAGAAAGTAATACATATATAATAAGAATACCAGAATGAGAGGAAAGAGAAAAAGGAATAGAAGCAATATTAAAGCCAAACTGATTGAAAAATACCCCAAATTAATGTCAGACACCAAGCCACAGCTCTAAGAAGCTCAGAGAGCACCAAACAGAATATGAAAAAAGAAATAACTTTTGCATACGATACTCAAACTTCAGAAAATTAAAAAAAGGAAAAAATCATGAAAGACACAGAAGGGGGAAAACACTTTATGGAAAAAAAAGCAAAGATAAGAATCATATCTGACTTCTCCGATACCAGGTAAGCAAGAAAAGAGTAGAGGAAAATATTTAAAATGTTGAGAATAAAATCAACCTAAAATTCTGTATGAAATCCGCCTGCTCTGAAATCATCCTTCAGAAGTAAAGGAGAAATAAAGACTTCCTCAGACAAACAAAATTTGTTATCAGTAAATCTGTCCTGTAAGAAATCTTAAAAGAAGATCTTCAGAGAAAAGGAAAATTATATAAGTTAGAAGCTGGATCTACATAAAAAGGAAGAGTGTTGGAGAACAAATAAATGAAGGTAAAATAAATTTTTTTATTTTTCTTATTCTCAATCTAACAGATAAAAATTTGCTCAAAAACTACTGGCAATTATGTATTTGATTACATCTGCATATATATGCATATATAGGCTTATGAGTAAGTTAAATCAATTATAGCAATGATACAAGGGATCCAAAGGAGAAATAAGGAATATTTTATTATTATCATCCATTTGTACTACCCATAAAGCAGTAAACTGGTGTTTGAAGACAGACTTAGGCTAGTTGTAAATGGAATTACAAAGTCTAAGCAACAATTAAAACAAGTTTAAAACAAACGAGGTACATCTGAGGTGCTAAGAAAGGAGAAAAAAATGGAATCAATTAAAAAAACAAAAGAGAAAGTGTAGAAGACACAACTAGAGCAGAGAACAAGAGCTACAAGTAAATAACAGTAATAGATTAGATATTAATCCAATGATATCAATAATTAGTTCATAAATCAATGATGTAACTACATAAAATTACACCTCAAGCCAGGCTGAATAATCAAAAAGAAAAAAGAACCAAATTACCTCAGTGACATTAAAAGAATAATCAAGGAGCACTATGAACAATTCTCTGCCTAATAATTTGATAACCTATATGAAATGTACCAGTTCCTTGAAAGGCATAATCTGCCTAAACTTACACAAGAAGAAATAGACAATCTCAACGGGCCTATTGTTTATCTATTAAATAAATTGAATCAATAATTAATACTCTTTCAAAACAGAAAGCACCGGGTCCAGATGGTTCCTCTAGTAAATCCTAGGAAACATGTTAAGGAAGAAATTGTATCAACTTTCTACAATCTCTTTCAGAAAACAGAATCATAGGGAATACTTCCTAACTCATTCTATGAAGCCAGCATTATCCAATACCAGAACAAGTAAAAGACATCACACACACACACACACACACACACACACAAACTACAGACCAACATCTTCCATGAATACCGACACAAAAATTCTCAAAAAAATTAGCAAATCAAAATTCAACAATGTATAAAAGGAATGACACTTTATGATCAACTGGGATTTATCCCAGGTATGCAAAGTCAGTTCAGCATTCAAAAATTAATTAATGTGTGCTGAGCATGGAGGTGCACACGTGTAATTCTAGCAGTGTGGGAGGCTGAGGCAGGAGGATAGCAAGTTTGAGGCCAGCGTGGACAATTTAATGAGGCCCTACCTCAAAATAAAAAACACAAAATAGGGCTGGGGATGTAGCTCAGAGAAAAAAACAAAAACAGAAACAAAAAAGCTCTCTGTGAACTAGGAATAAAAAGGAGCTTCTTCATTACTGGTAGATAAAGAACATCTACAAAAACCTATACCTATCATCACATCTAATATATAATGGTGACAAACTCTGAAGCTTTCCCATTAAGATCAGGAACAAGACAAGGATGCCCTCCCTCCCAGCCATTACTTTTCAAAAGTGGACAGGAAGGCCAGGCATAGTGGTGCACGCCTGTAATCCCAGCACTTGGGAGGCTGAGACAAGAGAATCGCTGTGAGTCTGAGGTCAGCCTGTGCTACATAGAGACTCTGTCTCAAAAAAAAAAAAAGTGGACAAGAAATCCTAGGTAATGCAGAAAGACAAGTAAAGGATATTCAAAGCATATAGATTGGTCATTGTAGGCAACATGATCATCCAAAAGAATTGACAAAAATACCAGAAATAATGAGAGTAAAGCAAAGTTAAAGGACACAAAGTTAATATACAAAAGTTAATCACTCTCCCATCTGTTAGTAAATAACAAGTACAGGTAGAATTTGAAACTAAAAAATTATTGCTATTTACATTAACATTTTAAAACAATGAATTCATTAGGCATAATTGATAAAATATATACAAGATCTACATGAGGAAAACTATATAACTCTGATGAAAGATATCAAAGAACTAAACCAATGATGAGACATTCCATGTTCATGAATAGGGAGATTAAATAGAAAGGCCAGATGTAAGTTCTTCCCAATTTAATCTATAGATTGAATACAATCCTAATCAAATACCCAGAAAGTTATTTTGAAGATACTGACAAACTGGTTTGAAAATTTATATGAAAGGCAGAGATGCAAAGAAAACAACTTAATTTTGAAGAACAAAATCAAAGGAATGTCACTGTTCAAGTTCAAGATTCACTATTTAAAGTGGATACAAAACTATTTCAGCAACACAGACACTGTTAAGGGCTGTGCTGCTGGTGTTAGGTGCAATGTGGTGGGTGGTGTTGGTATCAGTAAAACGTGTCTCTTAATACAACAAATACCTATCCAAATGTACTGATTGCTTTTCACAACTATGCAGTCATCATTGTGTGAGAGACAGCCATATACTCAGACTTTCTGATATGTTAGGGCAAGAGAATTATAACAGATTATGATTGCTGGGTTATCCACAAACAGATGCATCTCTAGTCTGTTCATTGATCTCTCTACCCTAGTTTAAAAATATGAAAGAAAAGTAGGTGCCTGAGATAATTTACCACTGTTCAAAGACTCCTTCCTTGCTTGTCAGGATCCAAATCTATCTTAATCATGATCCCCTATTACCGAGAAACTTGCCAGGAACAAGCAGGAGCCTATCGCTGCAGAGCTTGCCAGCGATCTGAGGGCTGGCAAATGTATGGAGTGTTCTGCACTCGCACAGAAGGGCAGCTGTCAAAGCAATATTGGCTGCCCTGGAGTCTAGAACCAAAGGAGAGCTGTAGATGAATTAACCCAACAAAGACTCTTCATAAATCAGCTGGAGGTTTGTTATTTTCCCTTCATTTCTTCCTTTTCAGCATGCATTACAGTGTTTGATGTTTTCTCTTCATTTCTTCCATGGTGGTGATAACACAACTGGAAAAGTTCTAGATTAGGAGTTAGAAACATAGCTTCTAATTGGGCCACCAGAGCTTCTTTGTCAAGCTACTGTACCTCTTTGGATCTCAGTTTACCCTACCTAGGTATGAATAAAATTCACACACACACGTAAAATTTACTATAACATTTACCATAAAGCATAGCAATCAAGACATGGTGTTGGTGAAAGAATAGATAAATATATCAATGAAACAGAATAGAGAGCCTAGATAAACATAGCCAACTGCTCTTTGACAAAAAAGCAAAGACAAAACAATGGAGCAAAGATGTCTTTTCAACAAATGATGCTGAAATCGGACATTGACATGTAAAAAAAAGTCTAGACACAGACCTTAAAGGGATCATAGATTTCAAGATAAAATGCAAAACTGTAAAACTTCTAGATGATAACAGGATAAAATGTAGGTGACCTTGGGTATGGAGGCAACTTTTAGACACAACACCAAAAACACAATCCATGAAAGAAATAATAAGTTGAACTTCATTGAAATTTAAAACTTGCACTGTGTGAAAGACAATGTTAAAGAATGAGAATACAATCCAAAGAACAAGAGAAAATATTTTCTAAGCCACATCTGATAAAGGACTATTACCCAAAATAAAAAGAACTCTCCAAACTCAACCATGAGAAAGCAAATAGTTCAATTAAAAACTGGGCAAACAACCTAAAGAGACACCTCACCAAAACAGGTACAGAGATGTCAAGCAATGTTCAACATCACACGTTATTAGGAAATGGCAAATTCAAACAAAAATGAGACACCACTATCCCTACAATAGCCAAAATAAAAAATTTTTTTTAAATTTTAAAAACCACTAACACCACCAAATACTGGCAGTGGATATGGAGCAACAAGAACTCATGTTCACTGTTGGTGGGAATGAAAAATGATCTACTTTGGAAGACAGTTTGGTACTTTCGTATTAAATCAAACATCTTCCCACATGATCCAGCAATCATGCCCCTTAGTATTTACCCACAAGAATTGAAAAGTTATATCTACAAAAAACCTGCACAAGGATGTTTACAGCAGCTTGATTCATAATTGTCAAAACTTGGAAGCCACCATGATGCCCTCCAGTAGGTGAATGAACAAATAAACTATAGTAATCCAGATAATGCATCATTATGTAGCACAAAAAAAGGAAATGAGCTATCAAGCCATGAAAAAACAAAGAGGAATCTTACATAGATCTGAAAGAAGCCAATCTAATAGGGCCATTTACTCTGTAATTTCAAGTGTCTGACATTCAAGAAAAGGCAAAATGATAGAGACGGTAGAATAGTAGTTACAGTGTTTGGGGAGAGGGAGGGTGAGTAAATGCAGCGCAGAGGGCTTTCAGAGCAGTGAAACTCTTCTGTACAACACTGTGACAGAAGATCGTGCCGGTCTACATTTACCACAACACACAGAATGACCACACAAACAGTGAACTTGAATGTAAACTATGGACTTGGGCAATAACGAAGTGTCAATATAGTTTCATCAATTTTAACAAATAAGCCACTGCAGCACCCGATGCTGACGGTGGGAGTTTGTGCATGTGTGGGCACAGCGGGTATAAGGGAACTCCGTACTTTCCCTTCAGTTTTGCTATGAACCTAAAGCTGCTCTAAAAGTGAGATTTTTTTTTTAATTACTGATATCCACAATCACTTTGATGAAACTGCCAAATACTAGTTATGTGATAGTGAACAAACAACTCTGAGCCCAAATTTCCTTATCTATATAATGGAAATTATTACAATACCCACCTTTTAGGGATATAAAGCATATAGACCTTTGGCACAGAGTAGGCATTCAGTAAATGTTATTCTCTACTCGACAAATTATATTTTCATTTAAATTCTTCATCATTCCCTAGTATTACTGTGATACCAAAGCCAGAAAAGAGAAAGAAAAAAAGGAAGGAAAGAAAGAAAAAGAAAGAAAGCAAGAGGAGTCGCGCGGAAGACGGCGAATCACCCCGCTGCAGACAGGCAGGTCTGCCCATGCCCTATCTAGGTCCTGAGCCGCACAGAACACTCCGAATCAGCCCGCTGCAGACAGGCAGGTCTATGCACGCCCTACTGAGGTCCTGAGTCGCGCGGAAGACACGGAATCACCCCGCTGCAGACAGGCAGCCACCTGATTCCACACTACAAAGACGCAGAGGACACCAGATCACCAGACCAAGGTACTAAGTCCCACTGTTCCCGGCCCAGAGGTAGGGGCTTCTGAGCCATTGTCCCACTGCTCCTGGTCCAGAGGAAGGGGCTTCCCGGTGACCATCCCTCCTGCTGCTCCCAGCCCAGAGGAAAGGGCTTTTGGGCCACCTTCTGTCCCACCACTCCTGGCCCAGAGGAAGGGGCTTCCGGGCCACCATCCCTCCCACCACTCCCGGCCCAGAGGGAGGGGCTTCTGAGCCACCATCCCACTGCTCCTGGTCCAGAGGAAGGGGTTTCCAGGCCACCAACCCTCCGGCTGCTCCCAGACCACAGGAAAGGGCTTTTTGGTCACCATCCCTACCGCTGCTCTCGGCCCCTGTCCCACCCCACCCAGCTCAGAGGAGGTAATCCGTGCAGGCGCTAACAGCCACCCGCCCCAGTCGAAATGAGAAAACACGTAATTAAGTCTCAAAACCAGACTTCCAGATCACCTACAGCAACCCCAAAGGGAAATGAGATGGAACACTCTGATACTCAACCACCTGGACCCACTGAACTGGCAACAAAAGGGGATCTGGAAAAAATGAAATCAGAAATAATTTTTCAGATAACAGGAGAAATTGTGCCCCTAGTGCAAGACATGATTAATAAATCTAGAGAGGAGCTGAGGAACATGATGGAATCCCAACATAAGAAACAAATGGAATCCATAAAACAGATGCAAATAGATTTCCAGGACATGAAAAACTCCATTGAAAGTCTACCCAGCAGAATGAGCCAATGTGAGGACAAAATTTCAGATATAGAAGATAAGATTGCAATTAGTGACCAGGAAAAGAAAAATTGCTTCAAAATTATAAGGGAACATGAGAAATCAATCCAGCAGCTGCTAGATGATGCAAAGAAGAATAACATAAGACTGATTGGGTTCAATGAAGAAACAGGAGAGAGTGCAGATGACATAAAAAAATCTCTTCACAGAAATAATGGCAGAAAACTTCCCAAGCAGGAGAAAAGAGCTTGACATACAGATAAGTGAGGCATATAGGACTCCAAATAGCCTTGATCAAAAATAATCTACACATAGGCATATAATTGTTAAGATTCCAGAAACACAACAGAAGAACAAAGTTCTCCAAGCAGTCAGAGAAAAGAAACAAATCACATACAAAGGAAAGCCCATCAGAATCACAGCAGACTTCTCAACACAAACCATCAAGGCAAGAAGAGCTTGGAGTGACATATTCCAAGCCCTAAAAGAAAACAGCCTCCAATCCAGATTGATGTACCCTGCAAAACTATCTTTCACAATTGATGGAGAAATAAGATACTTTCATGACACACAGCACCTTAGGAACTTCGTGAATACCAAACCAGCACTCCAAAGAATTTTACACAATAGCCTAGGAACAGACATTGAGGATCACAACCCCAAGAAGCAAAGCAGAAAGAAACCATCTGGCATGACAAGAAATTAAATGTAAAGGGGGAGAACCAAACAAAAAAAAAAGTCATGGCAATGACAAGTCAATACGTTTCAGTTATAACCATCAACGTTAATGGTCTCAATTCACCAATCAAAAGAAATAGACTGGCAGAATGGGTCAAGAAGCAAAACCCAACAATATGCTGCATACAAGAAACACACTTCATTCAAAAGGAAACTCATAGACTGAAAGTTAAAGGGTGGAAAACAATACTCCATGTGACAGGAACCCGAAAAAAAGCAGGAGTAGCTATCCTCTTTGTAGATTTCAAACCAACACTGATTAAGAGAGAAGAAGAAAGACACTACTATATTCTTGTAAAATGAAGAACCCAAGAGGAAGAGATGACAATCATAAATATCTATGCACCAAACACTAGTGCACCCAACTATATAAAACAAATACTAAGGGACATGAAAAGTCATATATGCACTAATACAATTGTAGTGGGGGACCTCAACACCCCACTGTCACAAATAGATAGATCAACTAGACTAAAACTAAGTAATGAAATACTAGAACTCAGTCGAACTCCTGAACAAATGAACTTAACAGATGTTTACAGAGTCTTCCACCCCACAAAATCAGAATACATATTCTTCTCAGCTGCACATGGGTCATTCTCCAAAATAGATCACATACTCACACATAGAACATGTTTAAGTAAGTGCAAAGGAATTGAAGTTATCCCCTGTATATTATAAGAAAGAAAGCAAGAGAAAGGAAGAAAGAAAGAAAAAGAAAGAAAGAAAGAAAAGAAAAGAAAAGAAAAAGAAATGGAGTGACCGGCTATAGGCAGCTGATGCAAAACTTCTCAATAAAATATTAGCAAATCAAATTTACCGACACAGGTAAGATTATACAGCATGACCAACTGGGATGTATCCCTGGTACACTAGATTAGTTTAACATTACATAAATCAGTCAAGATAATACATCACTAGTAACAGGATAAAGAATAAAGCTACATGATCATTTCAATAGATGCATAAAAAGGATGATAAATTTCAATATCCTTTCATTACAAAAACTCAACAAGATAAATGTAGAAGGAAATTCCTCTAACACAATAAAGGCCATTTTGAAAAGTCCATAGCTAACATCATAACCAGTGGGCAGAAACCTGAAAAAACCTTTCCCTCTAAGATCCAGTACAAGGCAAGGAAGTCTACTTCCACATACACTGTACTGGAGGTACAGGTACAAGGATAAGAAATAAAAGGCATCCAAATTGGAAAGGAAGAATAAAATTACTTCTGTTTATAGAAGACATGCTCTTATATGAAAAATTCCAAATGATTCCACAAATTCCAGAAAGTCACAGGATTCAAAATCAACATACAAAATTAATTTCTGTCTAAAAATTTGTTACATCTCTCTATATCAGTAAAATCAAACATCCCCCCAAAAATGAAGAAAACATTTCTACTTATCATCAGAAAGAATAAAATACCTTAGAAAAAATTTAATCAAAAAGCTAAGAGCCGGGCCGGGGATTTAGCTTAGTGGTTCTGCTGCCTGCTGCGCAAGTGCAAGGACCCGAGTTCGATCCTGAGTACTAAAAAAAAAAAAAAAAGAGCTAAGAGCTATACACTGTACCCTATGTATATGCACACTATATGTATACACATATATACATGTGTATATATATATATGTATAGTGTATAATATATTACACACTATATATTATGTTTAGTATACACTAACAACGTAGATAAAATAACAAGCAAGAGGACCAGGGATTTAGCTCAGTGGTTCTGCTGCCTGCCTCACAAGCGCAAGGTCCCGAGTTTGATCTCTGGTACGAAAAAATAAATAAATAACAAGCAAGAAGCGAGTTGGTCAAAATGGAAACTTTAAAAATGAATACACAAAATGCTTATAAAATGTGTGTATACAGGACAGCAATATGGAGATTTACGATTTCCTTCATAACTTTTTTATTAGTTACAGTTGTGGGATATAATGAGAGCAATAGTGATTCTCTGTGTTAATCATACACACACATATATAAACTTTCAATAAATAGCATTTATAGTTTTTGTAATTCTTTTCTTTTTTTCTATGTTATGTTTATTCTGTTTATATTTATATAATGATAGACCAATAAAACAGAATAGAGAGCCCAGAAGTAAACTTAGGCATATATGGTCAAATGATTCTCCGATGATGGTGCCAAAACTACACAACAAAGGATAGTCTCTTCAACAAATTATGTTGAAAAAACTAGACAGCCACATGCAGAAGAAAGAAACTAGACCTCTGTCTCAAACCGTACACAAAAATCACCTCAAAAGGGATTAAAGATAGAAAGGTTAAGACTTGAAACTAAAAGAAAACAGGATTTACAGGTATCTATTCAGGAATAAAGATGATGCTTTCATTTTGCACTTTTCCTCAGCCTCAATTTTAGGAGTCACCCTTATTTCTAAACTTTTGCCACTGATTGCCTAGGATAATGGAAGAAATCAACAGGGAGGAACTTTTGAGTCAGTCGTGGTCTAATAGGACATTCCCTGCTGTTAAGACTGTGCTGCCCCCCTGTGGCCATTTGGCTTATGACACCCCAAACTAGAAGACCCATTCTTTGCTTTTTCTGGTCTCTCTTTCCTCAACCCCAACACTTCCTATCTTTCTCATCTATTTACCTGATGAGCTCCTTGAAATATATTAAACCTGTTCACCTTCTTTATTTCATGCTTCCTTTTTAAATTCAGTGCCTGTTTTAGGTAGTTTGTTACTGATACATAAATCTGGGCATTATTATTTAGAGTGTCAAGCAAACCACAACAAAAGCAGTGAAGTAGATAATTAAGCACAGTATGTTCAAATAAAAGTTAAAAATTCTAGCAATAATAATGAAATGTTATGGGGAAAAACAGAGCAATCTGTAGGCAAGCACATAACATAGGAAAGGCTTTTATATACAGCTTCTACAAAATCTAGTGTTTTGGGATCTGATAACTCAAAATGGCATCAAAATAGAGAAAATAAACTGAAACTTTTCTGGAAAATTAGGTAATCATCACAAGCCACATTTTTAAAGTTTCTTTTTATGAAAGCTTTTTGAAGGGTTTTAAAATAATCTGCACCCCAGTGTGTGTTCACTGTATTTTTTATGACCAACAACATAGAAAAGTATGTTTTCTGTGGTTGTCTTTAGAAACTAAAAGCTATTTTAATAAAAAAGTGAGATGAGAAAAAAATTCTAGCAATAAAATATATATTATTTTACTTCCTCCCACCAAAAAAAGATCACCTCATATGCTCAAAATTAGCAACACAAGCTATCCTGGATAGATCGCAAATTGTGCTGTCAGAACACAGATTAATAATTTATTGAAGTGTTAAACTCAGTAAAGGTCTTTTTTAAATGTAGATAATTTTAGGGGCATTTGGTCTTTGTGAATCTTCATTATACTTGAGTACTTTTATATTGACAATGTACATCATAACTCATCTGAAAAAAATGAAACACCAGATTAATAAAAGAAGACAAAAGGAGTCTTTTTCCAAGCTTCTCTTTTTCTGTAGTTGTTTACTTAGTAAAACCTATGAATAGGAACCGCGATCAGGGCCCTTTGCTTCCTTGTGACATGAAGAAATTTAGCTTTTAAAGTTATTCTGTGCAACCTAAGTGGAACTTTGCAAAGTCAACCCTTGTAACAGTCTTTTTACACAGCTAACAGACAACCTTTTTAAAAAATGTTGGCTACTCTATACAAAAATAAACTCAAAATGGATCAAATACTTAAATGTAAGACCCTAAATTATGAAACTTCTAAAAGAAAACACAGGGGAAATGCTTCTACACTCAAAAGTTTACTGCAGCATTTTGCAGAATCAACGTAGATGTCTTCCATGGATGAATGGAGAGAGAAAATGTGGTATTGTTACACAATACCATATTACTCAGCCTTTAAAAAGAATGAAATCCTGTCATTTGCACCAACATGTATGGAAATGGAGGATATTATTAAATTAAGTAAGTTAAGTCCAAAATTCTTCTTGCATAAACAGAAGCTTAAATGGTTGATTTCATAGGAGTAGAACAGAACAGTGGTTACCAAAACCTGGGTAGGATGTGATGGATGAAGAACAGTGAGATCATTACCAGGGATATAACTTGCTAGAAGAAGTAATCTCTGATGTTCTACAGTAGGGCAACTATGGTTGATAACAACTGTGTATTTCAAAACATATCTGTGGTACATACCTGTAAGTCTGGGACTCTGGGAGGCTGAGGCAGGAGGGTCACATGTCTGAGGCCAGCCTGCACAACTTATCGAGAACCTATCTCAAAACTGTTTTTTGATCCCCTTCCCTTTTCTTGTACATGTTTGAAGTACAAATGATTACATTCCTCATTCCTCGTGTGGAGTGATACATACCACATACGTACATAACACATCTTCATTCTTTTTTTTTTTTGGTACCGTCAGGTCCTTGGTACTGTTGCTTGCGGAGCAGGTGGCGGAACCACTGAGCTAAATCTCCTGGCCTTTCATTCCTTTTTTCATCCCCTATCCTTCCCCTCTCCTCCTCTCCCTCCCTCTCTTTATCTCCTTCCCCTTTGAAAAAGATTTCCTTACTTATTTATCTCACTTAACATGTATTTCACTTAATATTACAGTCTCCAGGCGCATCCATTTTCCTACAAGCGAGTCAAGTTCATCTTTCTTTATGGCAGAACAGTACCCCATTGTGTGTAAATACCACATTTTCTTTATTCATCTATCTACTGATAAACATATAGGCCACTGCTGAGCTTTAGCTATTATGTATTGTGCAGCTATAAACATAGATATGCGTGTATCACTATAATATGATGTCTTTAACTCTTTTGGAAAGATACCTAGAAGAGGAATACCTGAGTCAAATAGGACTTCTAATTTCAGTTTTTTGAGGAATCTCTATACTGACTTCAGTAGTAGTACTACTTTAAATTTCCATCAGCAGTGTAGAAGGGTTCCCTCCCCCCACCTGCAGCCTCACTAGCATTTATTATTATTTGATTTCTTAACGATAGCCATTCTTTCTGGTGTGAGATGGAATCTCAGGTCGCTTCAATTTGCATTTCTCTAATGGCCAGCAATGTGGAGCATTTATTGTCCATTTGCACTTCGTCTGTGAAGTGTCTATTCATTTCACTTGCCCATTTTCTTGCTGATTTTTTGGGAAGCAGTTAATAGTATTTTGAGTTCTTTATATTGTAGATATAAGTCCTGTCTGAGGAATCACTAGTGAAAACTTTTTCCCACTCTGTAGATTGTCTTTTCACTCTGTTGTTTCTTTTGCTTTTTAAAAGTTTTTAAATTTGATATGATCCCATTTGTTGATTCTCAGCACTATTTCCTGTTCAACCCGGGTTCTGTTCAGAAAGTCCTTGCTTATGCCTATGACTTCAAGAGTTTTACCTATATTGTTGTCCAGTAGGTTAAGTGCTTCTGGTTTAATATTTAGTTCTTTGGTCCATTCTGATTTTAGTTTAGCACATGGTAAAAGATATAGGTCTAGATTCAATCTTCTGCATGTACATAGCCTAGTTTTCCCAACTCCATTTATTAAAGAGGCTATCTTTTCTCCATTGTATGTTTTTGGATCTTTTGTCAAAAGATCAAATTCAGGAGACCATCTTGAAACCACACTGAGCAGGCTTTAAGATATTATTGAATTGGCTTATAATTCGACCACTGATTAAAATTATGAGTCAATCCAAGGCCTATATGTGACTTGTTAAATGAGCCTTCAGCTGGCATATGGAAACAGAATTCCTTATGCCAACGGTCACAATTGGGATCTCAATGATCAATGAGATTGTGACATCTCTAATAGCAAGATGACACTGCAGCTGAAGAATTATGATTCTGTAAACCCATTCTCCCAGATCAAATGTTAGCTAAAGATAACCCAGGTGGCTTGTTAACCACAACCTGCAAAGCTGGGCGTGGTGGCACACACCTGTAATCCCAGTACTACGGAGGCTGAGGCAGGAGGATAGCTATTAATTCAAGGTCAGCCAGGGCTACATAGTGAGTTCAAGGCCAGCTTCAACCACATAGCAAGACCCTGTCTCAAAAAACAAAAAAAAGAATAAACAAAACAAAACAAAAAAAATTATGACCTGCACAATAACACAGGTGGCTTAACCATGATCTGTCCGCAAAAAACCAATCATTCCTCCCTTTTACAGCCTGGCTCATTAGTGCATTAGTTCTTCTATTCCTTATATCTGCCTTTATGACCCCTGCTGTGTTGTGTAAACAACAAATGGTGATGAGACAGAGGATTGTGGTCTTAGCCAGGAGGGAGCTAAAATCAAATCCGGCCCTCCAAGTAATAAACTATCATTTATTTTTTATTCTATGTTCTTTGTTCTATTATTCTTTTATCCTCTGCTATACCCTCAGTCAGGCAATCAGACATCCCCTGATAACTGGTAGGGCAATCACCCAATAATCAAATAGTTGAATGTGCCTGGGGTTATTTCTGCATCCTCTATTCTGTTCTATTGATTTTTTTTTTTTGCCAGTACCATGCTGATTTTATCACAATAGCTTTGTAATATAACTTCAGGTACAGGATAGTGATACCTCTTGCTTTGCTCTTTTTACTCAGGAATTCTTTCACTCTTCTAGATCTCTTCTAGTTCCATATTAATTTTAGGATTGTTTTCTCCAGTTCTGTGAAGAACACTGTTGGAATTTTGATTAGGATTCCATTAAATCTGTATATCAATTTTGGAAGTAGGCCATTTTGACTGTATTAGTTCTGTCTATCCAGGAACAGGAGATATAATTCCAATTTCTGATATCCTCTTCAATTTCCTTTTTCAAAGTACTGTACTTTTAATTATAGAGGTCTTTTAATTCCTTAGTTAGGTTAATTCTTAAGCATTTAATTTTTCTAGGTGCTACTGTGAATATTTTTTCCTAATTTCTTTCTTAGTGGGTTCACCATGAAAAGATGTTAAGATTTTGTTAAAGGCTTTTTCTGCATTTATTGAGATGATCATGTGATTTCTGTCCTTGCTTCTGCTTATGTGAGGTATTACAATTATTGATTTGTGTATGTTGAACCATCCTTGCATCCCTAGGAGGAACCCTACAAGGGGTAATCTTTTTGGTGATTCATTGGATTCTCTTTGCTAGTATCTTGTTAAGGATCTTCGCATCTATATTAATTAAAGAGATTAGTCTATAGTTCTTTTTTTTTTTTGGTTGGATCCTTGTCTGATTTTGTAATCAGGATAATGGTAGCCTAATATTTTATAATTATCATTAAAGTTATAAAATTAAACAATCATTTATTAAATTTTTTTTTCTTTTTGGTACCAGGGATCGAACTCAGGACCTCATGCTTGCCAGGCAGGCACTGTGCCATTGAGCTAAATCCCTGGCCCATTTATTAAAATTCTTAAAATTATACAATTAAAAGTATAATAGAATTAAATAAGAGATGAGCTGTGAGGACCAGCTTTCAGTTTTATATGGGCATGTTCACTCAGCTAGAAGGAAGAATGGGAACAAGGGCACAATCCAGAGCACATGGGGGAGAAGGAAGAGGTAACAGAGCATGAACCAAAGGCAGTATGAAGGAAAGTACAAATGGAAAACTACTAGCTGAGGAGTTAATGAGTGTCCCTGAGACCCTTAGAGGGCACAGAGACCAAGATTAAATACGGAGCCCCCAGACAAGGGAGGACTTTTGTTGCAGAGGCTGCTGAAGTCTGGCAATGGAGGCAAGTCAAGAGCGGTAATGCTGCAGAAAGGCAGAAGGTGTCTTCCAGGTCCTCATCACTCCTGAGGGGTTACTTTTGTTTTTGTTTTTGTTTTTGTTTTGGTACCAGGGATCAAATTTGGGTCCTTCCGCTTGTGAGGCAGGTGATGGAACCACTGAGCTAAATCCCCAGCCCCTGAGGGGTTACTTTTAAGAGCACACATGCTTGGGGCCGGGGATTTAGCTCAGTGGTTCCGCTGCCTGCCTTGCAAGCCCAAGGACCCCAGTTCGATCCCCGGTACCGAAAAAAAAAAAAAGAGAGAGTACATACGCTTAAGAATTATTGGTAGTAACTAATGGAAAAATACATCAATCACCACTCATTCCATCAAGAGGTCTGAGGATGAGGAATAAGGGACTGATCAAGAGTAAGCACAATAAGCTGAACGTTATACAGTGTGCCTGTAATCTCAGCACTCTGGGAAGCTGTGGCAAGATGAACACAAGTTTGAGCCCAGCCTGGGCAACTTAGCAATTCGGCAAGCCTGTCTCAAAATAAAAAACGGGGCAGGGGTGTAATTCAGTCCCAAAGGTTCTAGCTTCAATCCTCAGTATCAAAAAAAAATTAAAGTGAACACAATGAATTACAACTATCAGTATGTCTGGTGTTCAAGAGAAGGTGAGGCGTAAGAGGCAGAGGAAAAGAATGCAGAAGGACAAATAGCTCTTTCATCCGAAACAGAACAAAGGAAACCACTGATCCAGGAGCAAAGTGAGTCTTAAACTAAAAGGAACCACATACACCCCCAACATCTAGAGTTCTCCAGGGAACTTCTAGAGGCCAGAAGCTACCAACAGTAAAAACTCAGGTCTAGAAAGAATTAAGAGTCCTCCCTTCAGGACCTGTGGGCCTATCAGTTCAACTTGTCTCTCAAGAAGTCAAGTCATCTCCCTAGGAGAAGCTCTGCCACCTACATAGGCCACAGTCCCACCAGATCTTGTCCACACACCATGCCTGTACCTACTCTAGGCCAGGAGGAAGGTGCTAAAACAAGGGCCTCAGACTTGGTTCTTACAGGCACAGGGAGAAAAATCCTATTGTGCTCATTTAAACAGTCAGCTACCACCCTTTTATCCAGACTGGAATATGCAGTCATGTATATTTTCATCTTTGGAACAGGAGGTTTCATATGCAAATAAAGTAATAAGTGGCAGAACTGTATCCTAGCAGTAGCTACTTTGCAAACGTTACCATGGCACCAATTCAACAGTGTTCTTAGAGGCAGCCACACCTCAGCAAGGTCTTTCTAACTTTGGACAGCAAAGTTCAAGTGAACTAACAGGTACAAACTGTAAAAAGGGTCCTGAACTGATACAGGAGGAGAATCTTTACTGCACAATTGCCCTCCAAAGCTACCTGACACAGGGCCTGGGCCTTAAGAGGACAAAGGAAAGGAAATGGACCATCTCTTATAATACCTGGAATCGATCCAAGCCTGGAGAGAAAATGACGGTAATTATAACCACGAACGTTTGTTTTTAGCTGCTAACAGATTGTGTACAGCTTGTTAAGGGCAAACTCCATTCTCCAATTCCTCCAGTGCAAGCTGTGCTTTAACACTACTCACTAAATCCTGGTTGGGTAAAATGAGAAAAGAGTGTCTCCCCAGTGTGGGTCATTTATGATAAACTAAGAAAGGCTTACCCATCCCACCCTACCCTACCCGTGCAGCCCCAGTATGGGATCATTTAACAGCTGGGCTCCTCAGACCTCTCGTTGTCTATGCCAGAAGTTCTACTCTACAGAAGGCAACATGTACTTCCCAAGCACAATGCAGAAGCATAAGGAGTAAGTAGAACAGACACAGGCAGCTGGGAAAACACGTCTTAACTTGGCTTGAGAACCAGTCAAGGTCACTGAAGTAGGCCCTGAGCTACACAGGGCATATCTCTGCCTGTGAGGGAAGAATAAAGGAACAGATACCAAAAGTTAACAATACAAGATAGACTGTGATCAATGACAAATTGGCACAATGTACTGTGCATTCTATAAGAGGCCAAAGGGGGCAAGAGTTCTTTCCTGCTTCATCTTCAGATGAAGATGATCAAAGAAACCCAAAGGACCTTAAAAAAGTGAATATTTTAACAACAGAGAAGCGAAGTTGGTTGGTGCTGGAAAGACACCGATAAAAGGAGACTCCAGAATGCCTTCTATTATATATCAACACTACTGGGTGGCAGACTCTCTAGAGACAATAATGTGATGTACCATTTCTGCAGATCTGGCTAAAATAAACATAGCAGAGGGGGTATAAGGAAGAGGGGTTCAGTAAAGCAATCTGGAAGTTTCTATTTTGCTGCCTTTATCTTAAAAGACCCAAAGATTTTTGATTTCCTAAAAGGTAAGTACGAGAGCATTATACAGAGTTAACTCTACACATAAACCAGCTTTAAAAAAATAATAATAAAGGCAGAAAGGGTCTCTTGGTACAACTTCCATAACATTTTAGCCAAATCAAACTGCAAATTTTCTATGGCTGGGTGCAAATTATAATGTGAGTGATAACCGAGATAGCAGGTGTATGTCATCCATGAATCAACAAGATTGAGGGTACAATATTGAAAATACTGAGAATTTAGGATTGGTTTAAGCAAGTTTTTTATTGTTGTTTTGCTTTGTTTTTTTGGTAGCTGGGATTGAACTCAGAACCATGAAGCAAGTTTTGATAGTCAGAGAGAGCTGGTCTGATGAGGAGGGCTGAGAGGAAAACAATCCAAGGAGAAAACAAGGCTCTCACGATCAAGCAGAAGGAAACAGTGTTAGTTTCCAAGAGACAGGTCCATTGCCAAGGGTTAAATCCAGCTTCCTGAAGGAAAAACTATTCCAGGGACTAGAGAGCCTCAAGGGCAGGAATTCATATGCATCAGGAAAATGATACTAAAGAAGAAAGTAAAGCAAACATTTAATCTCCTATATTAAGCTAACATGGCAGAGGTTAGGAGAAATATGGTATGTGGTACCAGAGTTACTGCAGGGCTATTAGCCACTAGGATAATGGTGACATGGATAAAGCTATATTATATCCTGATGTTCTTAAAGCCCAGGACAGGATTAGAACAGGAACTCTACATTTTTCAGTCAATCAAATACAAACTGTATTAATAGCAGTGACTGAGTTGATCTGGGTTAAAGAAGACAGAAGTTGACCAAAGTGCTTCTATGTGGGAGGTCATAATACATACCTGAGAATTAGATTTTGAAAAGTGAAAAATATATTTTGCTGCAATAGTCAGTTTACCTCACTATATTTTCTTCCTTGTCTGTTTTGCTACATGGATAAAATTAAATGTAAACAATGAAACCATAAATACCAGAAGAAAATATGAGGAACACTTAATTATTTTCTCATAGAGAAGGCTGTTCTAAATTTAAAAACAAAAAAATGAATTGTAAAATAATGATTGAAACTGCACAAAAGGTAAAATTTGGTGCAATTAAAATATCAGCATAATTAGGAGGCTTTCTAAATGGCTATACTTTCAAAATTGCTGTATAGATTTAATGCAATCCCAATTGAAATCCCAGCAGCATACTTCATAGACCTTGAGAAAACAATCCAAAAATTCATTTGGAACAAGAAGAGACCCTGAATAGCAAAAGCAATTCTAGGTAACAGAGACATGGCAGGGGGTATTACAACCCCCAATATGAAACAATACTACAAAGCTACTGTGATAAAAACAGCATGGTACTGGTAAAGAAACAGACCTGAAGAGCAGTGGAACAGATTAGAAGATGAAGAAACAATTCCAGACACACTCAGCTACCTTATCTTTGACAAAGGAGTCAAACATCCTCGCTGGAGGAAAGATAGTCTCTTTAATAAATGGTGCTGGAGAAATTGGGTTTCAACTTGCCAAAAACTAAAAGAGACACCTATATCTCTCATCATGCACTAATCTAAAATCAAAATGTATTAAAGATCTAAATATAAAAACAGAAACATTGAATCGGCTGGAACAGAGGTCAGGTAGAACTCTTCAAGACACTGGGGCCCGCTGCAGACAGGCAGGTCTGCACATGCCCTACCGAGGTCCCCAGTCATGGGGACCATGCCGAATCAGCCCGCTGCAGACAGGCAGGTCTGCGCACACCCTACCGAGGTCCCCAGTCATGTGGAACATGCTGAATCAGCCTGCTGCAGACAGGTAGGTCTGCAGACATCCTACCGAGGTCCCGAGTAGCACAGAACATGCCGAATCAGCCCGCGCCCCAGCAACAATCCACTGGACTCCCCCCACCCCACTCCTCTGTACAGCCACCTGGTTCCACACTACAAAGACACAGAGGACACGAGACCACCAGACCACTGTACTGAGTCCCGCTGCTCCCGGCCCAGAGGTAGGGGCTTCTGAGCCACCGTCCCACTGCTCCTGGTCCAGAGGAAGGGGCTTCCCGGCCACCATCCCTCCCACTGCTCCCAGCCCAGAGGAAAGGGCTTTTGGGCCACCTTCTGTCCCACCACTCCTGGCCCAGAGGAAGGGGATTCCGGGCCACCATCCCTCCCAAAGCTCCCGGCTCAAAGGTAGGGGCTTCTGAGCCACTGTGCCACTGCTCCTGGACAAGTGGAAGGGGCTTCCTGACCACCATCCCTCCCGCTGCTCCCAGACCACAGGAAAGGGCTTTTGGGCCACCATCCCTACCGCTGCTCCTGGCCCCTGTCCCACCTCTCCCAGCTCAGAGGAGGTAATCTGTGCAGGCCACAACAGCACCCCCCTCCCGAGTCGAAATGAGAAAACATGTAAATAAGTCTCAAAACCAGACTTCCAGATCACCTACAGCAACCCCAAAGGGAAATGAGATGGAACACTCTGATACTCAACCACCTGGACCCACTGAACTGGCAACAAAAGGGGATCTGGAAAAAATGAAATCAGAAATAATTTCTCAGATAACAGGAGAAATTGTGCCCCTAGTGTAAGACATGATTAATAAATCTAGAGAGGAGCTGAGGAACATGATGGAATTCCAACATAGGAAACAAATGCAATCCATAAAACAGATGCAAATAGATTTCCAGGACATGAAAAACTCCATTGAAAGTCTACCCAGCAGAATGAGCCAATGTGAGGACAGAACTTCAGATATAGAAGATAAGATTGCAATTAGCGAGGAGAAAAAGAAAAATTGTTTCAAAATTATAAGGGAACATGAGAAATCAATCCAGCAGCTGCTAGATGATGCAAAGAAGAATAACATAAGACTGATTAGAGTCAATGAAGAAACAGGAGAGAGTGCAGATGATATAAAAAAATCTCTTCACAGAAATAATGGCAGAAAACTTCCCAAGCAGGGGAAAACAGCTTGACATACAGATAAGTCAGGCATATAGGACTCCAAATAGCCTTGATCAAAAATAATCTATACATAGGCATATAATTGTCAAGATTCCACAAACTCAACAGAAGAACAAAGTTCTATAAGCAGTCAGAGAAAAGAAACAAATCACATACAAAGGAAAGCCCATCAGAATCACAGCAGACTTCTCTACACAAACCATCAAGGCAAGAAGAGCTTGGAGTGACATATTCCAAGCCCTAAAAGAAAACAGCCTCCAATCCAGATTGATGTACCCTGCAAAACTATCTTTCACAATTGATGGAGAAATAAGATACTTTCATGACAAACAGCACCTTAGGAACTTCGTGAATACCAAACCAGCACTCCAAAGAATTTTGCACCATAGCCTAGGAACAGACATTGAGGATCACAACCCCAAGAAGCAAAAAAGAATGAACCCATCTGGCATGACAAGAAATTAAATGTAAAGGGGGAGAACCCAACAAAAAGAAAAAGTCATGGCAATGACAAGTCAATAAGTTTCAGTTATAACCATCAACGTTAATGGTCTCAATTCACCAATCAAAAGAAATAGACTGGCAGAATGGGTCAAGAAGCAAAACCCAACAATATGCTGCATACAAGAAACACACTTAATTCAAAAGGAAACTCATAGACTGAAAGTTAAAGGGTGGAAAACAATACTGCATGCAACAGGAACCTGAAAAAGGCAGGAGTAGCTATCCTCTTGGCAGATCAAGTAGATTTCAAACCAACACTGATTAAGAGAGACTAAGAAGGTCACTACATCCTTGTAAAGGGAAGAATCCAAGAGGAAGAGATGACAATCATAAATATCTATGCACCAAATACTAGTGCACCCAACTATATTAAACAAATACTAACAGACATGAAAAGTCATATATGCACTAATACAATTGTAGTGGGGGACCTCAACACCCCACTGTCACAAATAGATAGATCAACTAGACAATAACCAATGAAATACTACAACTCTTTCGAACTCTTGAACAAATGAACTTAACAGATGTTTACAGAGTCTTCCACCCCACAAAATCAGAATACACATTCTTTTCAGCTGCACATGGGTCATTCTCCAAAATAGACCACATACTCACACACAGAACATGTTTAAGTAAGTGCAAAGGAACTGAAGTTATCCCCTGTATATTATCAGACCATAGTGCAATGAAATTGGAGATCCATAGCAAAAGAAACTCAAAAAATTTCATAAACACGTGGAAATTGAACAACACACTTCTGAATAACCAATGGGTCACAGAGGAAATTAAAGAAGAAATCAGACAGTTCCTTCAATTAAATGACAATGACAATACAACATATCGGAATCTATGGGACACAATGAAAGCAGTCTTACAAGGGAAATTCATAGCAGTGAATACGCATATTAGGAAAACAGAAAGAGCCCAATTAAACAACCTGATGCTGCACCTCAAGCTTCTAGAAAAAGAAGAACAGGACAACCCCCGAGCTCATACAAGGGAGGAAATTATAAAGATCAGAGGAGAAATCAATGCAATGGAGACTAAGAGAATGATACAAAAAAATCAATGAAGCCAAGAGTTGGTTCTTCGAAACAATCAACAAAATTGACAAACCCTTAGCCAACCTTGTCAGAAAAAGGAAAGGAAAGAAAAGGCCCAAGTGCATGCAATTAGGAATGAAAAGGGTGAAATTACAACAAACCCAGCAGAAATCCAGAGGATCATCAATACCTACTTCTAGAACCTATACGCCAATAAGATGGACAACACAGAAGAAATGGACAGATTCCTAGATAAATATGAATTACCAAAGTTAAACAAAGAACACCTAAAAATTCTGAACAACCCAATATCAACCAAGGAAATTGAAAATGTAATTAAAAACTTATCAACTAAGAAAATCCTGGGCCCTGATGGCTTCACTGCTGAATTCTACAAGACATTTAGAGAGGAACTGCTGCCACTACTGTTTAAACTCTTCAATGAAATTGAAAGGGAAGCAATACTCCCAAATTCATTCCTGGAAGCAAGCATCACCTTGGTCCCCAAAGCAGAGAAAGACTCAACCGAAAAGGAGAACTATAGGCCAATCTCACTAATGAACATAGATGCCAAAATCCTTAAAAAGATAACAGCAAACAGAATGCAGAAGATCATCAAGAAGATCATACACCCTTATCAAGTGGGATTCATCCCAGGGATGCAGAAATGCTTCAATATATGCAAATCAATCAATGTAATACACTATATCAATTGAGCCAAGGACAAAAACCATATGATTATCTCCATAGACGCAGAAAAAGCATTTGACAAAATCCAACATGCATTTATGATAAAAACCCTACAAAAAACTGGAATAGATGTTCTCTATCTCAAACTGATAGAAACCATCTATGAAAAACCAACACCCACTATCATACTAAATGGTCAAAAACTGAAATCTTTCACACTAAAATCAGGAACAAGACAAGGATATCCATTATCACCACTCTTGTTCAATATAGTTCTGGAAACATTAGCCACGGCAATTAGACAAGAGAAAAAAATAAAAGGAATAAAGGTAGGAAATGAAGAAGTCATATTGTCATTATTTGCAGATGGCATGATACTCTATATAGAAGACCCCAAGAACTCCACCAAATGTCTTCTAGACTTAACAACCAAATTCAGTCAAGTAGCTGGTTACAAGGTCAACACACAAAAATCAATAGCTTTCCTCTCCACCAATGACAGACTTACTGAGAGAGAAATAGGGCAAATAATTCCTTTCACAATAGCATCCAAAAAACTGAAATACCTAAGAATCAACCTAACGAAAGAAATCAAAGACCTCTTCTCTGAAAACTATGGCACTCTGAAAAGAGAGATTGAAGATGATATCAGAAAATGGACAGACATCCCCTGCTCCTGGGTAGGTAGGATTAATATAGTGAAAATGGCCATACTTCCAAAACTGCTATATAGATTTAAGGCAATTCCAATTGAGATCCCAGCAGCATACTTCATGGACCTCAAGAAAACAATCCAAAAATTCATTTGGAGCAAGAAGAGACCCAGAATAGCAAAAGCAATTCTAGGTAACAGAGACATGGCAGGGGGTATCACAATCCCCAACCTGCAACTATACTACAAAGCTACTGTGATAGAAAAAGCATGGTACTGGCAAAGAAACAGACCTGAGGACCAGTGGAACAGATTAGAAGATGCAGAAACAATGCCAGACACACTCAGCCATCTCATCTTCGATAAAGGAGCCAAACACCCTCACTGAAGGAAAGATAGCCTCTTTAATAAATGGTGCTGGAAAAACTGAGCTTCAACTTGCCAAAGATTCAAACTAGACCTATATCTCTCACCATGCACTAAACTAAAATCAAAATGGATTAAAGATCTAAATATTAAAATAGAAACTCTGAACCAGTTGGAACAAAGGTTAGGTAGAACTCTTGAAGACATCAGTGTAGGAAAAGATTTTATGAACAAAAACTCAGTTGCCCGTGAACTAGCACAAACAATCAACAAGTGGGATCTCTTCTTATTAAAAGGCTTCTGCACAGCAAGAGAAACTACCAGCAGTGTGAAGAGACAACCCACAGTGTGGGAAAAAACCTTCACCTGTTCTTCCTCAGACAAAGGTCTACTATCTTGAATCTATAAAGGACTTAAAAAGATCAGACCTCCCAAATTTAAAGACCCAATCCTAAAATGGGCATCTGAAATGAACAGACATTTCACAGACAAAGAAGTAGAAATAGCAAATAAATACATGAGAAAATGTTCAACATCTCTGGTCACTCGAGAGATGCAAATGAAAACAACGCTGAGATTCCACTTCACTCCAGAAAGAATGGCTGCTATCATGAAATCAACCAATAACAAATGCTGGCGCAGCTGTGGGGAAAGAGGAACCCTGCTCCACTGCTGGTGGGAGTGTAGACTGGTGCAACAACTGTGGAAATCAGTATGGAGATACCTCAAAGAACTAGGACTGGAAGTCCCATTTGACCCTAATATTCCACTGCTGGGGATCTTCCCCAAAGAATTAAAAGAATCATACCACAGTGATATATGTGCGCCCATGTTCATAGCAGCACAGTTTGTAATAGCTAAAACTTGGAAACAGCCCAAATGTCCATCAACTGGAGACTGGATCAAAAAAATGTGGTTTTTAAATAAAATGGAGTACTACTCAGCCATAAAAAATGAGAAATTAGAGACATTTATAGCTAAGTGGATGCACATTGAGGCGATACTCTTAAGTGAAATAAATAGGACACACATGTATAAATACCGAATAGTTTCTCTGGTATGAGAAACTGAAAGTGGAAATAAGGACTAAACTGTATAATAGGTAATGTGAAACAGGAAGAAAAGGGGCAAAGGGGAAGGAAGTGGAAGGGGTAGGGGAAAGGATGGAAGGGAATGGGATTAATATGAGAAAATGGAAAAATAGGAACAAAATCTTTGTAAATAGGGAGGACTGGAGGGGTTGAAGGGAGGGCTGGGCAAGGGTGAAAAATAAGAACCAAGAGAGACTATGTAAAGGTGCAGATTTCCAATGATGAATGTCATTATACTGTATACCTAAAATGTATCAATGATTAGAATGAATAATCATAATGCAAAATAGGAAGAAAAGGGGTAGGGGTAGTGGGAGGGGCAGGGGAAAGGAAAGAAGGGAAAGGAAAAATGCTGAGAAATGGAAAAAATGGAAATAAAGTCTTTTTAAATAGGGAAGGGTGGAGGGGGTGAAGGGAGAGCTAGGAATGGGGAAAAAATAAGAACCAAGATGCATTATGTAAAGGTACAATTCCCAATGAGAAATGTAATTGTGTTGTATACCTACAATGTACCAATAAAAGAATTTTTTAAAAAAAGACATTGGGGTAGGAAAAGATTTTATGAACAAAACCTCAGTTGCCCGTGAACTAGCACAAACAATCAACAAGTGGGATCTCTTTTTCCTAAAAATCGTCTGCACAGCAAGAGAAACCACCAGAAGTGTGAAGAGACAACCCACAATGTGGGAAAAAATTTTCACCAGCGGTCCCTCAGACAAAGGTCTACTATCTCGAATCTATAAAGAACTTAAAAAAAATCAGACCTCCCAAATTTAAAGACCCAATCCAAAAATGGGCATCTGAAATGAACAGACATTTCTCACACAAAGAAGTAGAAATAGCAAATAAACATATGAAAAAATGTTCAACATCACTGGTCATTCGAGAGATGCAAATGAAAACAATGCTGAGATTCCACCTCACTCCAGAAAGAATGGCTGCTATCATGAAATCAACCAACAACATATGCTGGCGGGGCTGTGGGGAAAGAGGAACACTGCTTCACTGCTGGTGGGAGTGTAGATTGCTGAAACCACTGTGGAAATCCATATGGAGATACCTCAAAGAAGTAGGACTGGAGGTCCCATTTGACCCAGCTATTCCTCCGCTGGGTATCTTCCCCAAAGAATTAAAAGAATCAGACCACAGTGATATATGTGCACCCATGTTCACAGCAGCACAGTTTGTGATAGCTAAAACTTGGAAACAGCCCAAATGCCCATCAACTGGAGACTGGATCAAGAAAATGCGGGTTTTTTATAAAATGGGGTACTACTCAGCCATCACAAATGAGAAATTAGAGACATTTATTGCTAAATGGATGCACATTGAGACAATACTCTTAAGTGAAATAAACAGGACACACATGTGTAAATACCAAATAGTTTCTCTGGTGTGAGAAACTGAAAGTGTAAATAAGGACTAAAAGGTATAATAGATAACGTGAAATAGGAAGAAAAAGGGCAAAGGGGAGCGGGAAGTGGGAGGGGTAGGGGAAAGGAAAGAAGGGAATTGAATTAATATGAGAAAACAAAAAAATGGAAACAAATTCCTTGTAAATATGGATGGATGGAGGGATTGAAGGGAGGGTAGGGGAAGGGGGAAAAATAAGAACCAAGAGAGTATGCAAAGGTGCATATCTCCAATGATGAATGTCATTATGTTGTATACCTAAAATGTACCAATATAAGGATATACAAAAAAAAATTAGGAGGCTTTCTAAACCAAGTAAAATATTTTCAAGAAATGTGACAGATAATATCTTGATAAATAAAAAGCTTTTCCAAATCAATAAAGAAAAATCTTTAAAAAAAAAAACAGGTGAGAGATTAAGAACATTTGATAGAATAAATATTATAGACCAACGAGCATGTGAAATATGTTCCACCTCACTAGGAATAGAAAAGGTATACATTATAACAACAAAAATATATCAATGCTTACTGCTCAGATTGACAATGGTGTGATAAACATCACTAGGAGAGAAAATGATAATATTTGTGCACCTTCCTAGGAAGCAATTTGACAATGTTTGACCAAATACTATGATTTATCATAATTTACACAAATGAGAAGAATCAAAGAGAAAGTTATAGAACATTCATCGAAGTGTTATTTATAATAATTAAAAGAGAAAATAAACTAAATGTTACAGTTATATAAGAAAATACTAATTACCCATGTATATTGTGTTTTTTGAAGAATGTTTAATGACATGGGGAAATTCTATGATACAATACAAAGTGAAAAAGAAGGGTATAAAACATTTATTTATGTTATGTATTTTATTTATATATATAAAGACTGAAGGGAATAGATCTGTTATCAGTAATTGGTATGTAAACTGAAACAAACCAATGAGACTTTTTTCTACTTTACATATCAATATATTAAAATTTTTCTACAAGAAACATAACACTTTTATAACAAAGTGTTCATTTTAAATGTTTTAAAAACTATATTAAAAGCCCTATATAATTGCCTGGAAACAATGATAATTGAAGGAATATTTTAAAGGAAAAATCTTAACAACTGGGATTTTAGCATACCAGAAACTACTAACTTGAAATATTCTAAACAATACATATTTGCTTTCCACAATAGTAATTTTTCAAAAATCCAATAACTAGGCCCACCCACTGGACATAATCTTTCAAATGTTAGTGAATGAGTGTCCATGACTTAAAGAATACACAAGAGGCACTTCTACCTGTACTATTAAGCAAAATAGACCTTAAGATCCTCAAATGCATAGTAACTCCAATTCATCAAAGGATTTAAGAAATAGCTGATTTAAAATGCAAGCACATTCAAAACCTTTGTACAATGTATTAGTACTACCATATTTAGGGAAGAGACAAAGGAAGAAATCATGAACAAAATGCAAAATTCCTGCTTATTTTTATGAACTTTCATAAACATGAAATGTCTAGATTTGAAATTTGTACTACTATTGCTAAGAACTAATATTTGTTGAGCCTTGACTATTTGTCAGAACATAGTAAAGCATTTTATATTTGTGTCATTATTTAGTCCCAAGGCAACCTTATGAGGTGTGTACTATTACAATCTTCATTTTACAGACAAGGAAGCTGTGGTTCCCAGCTGTTAATTTACCAAAGGCCACCAAGCTGGTTAAGTGGCAGAGCTCAGATTTAAAACAAAGGAGTTTATTTCTAGAATTTGCACTGTTAACTCATTTGCTATACTGATTGGGAATCCATGAAACTGGTGAAGCTGTATTCTGCATTTGTCTGTGTCTCCTCCTCATCCTCCTGGAGCCTCAATGAATAAAAATGAATCCTGGGCTGGGGATTTAGCTCAGTGATTCCGCCGCCTGCCCTGCAAATGCAAGGACCCGAGTTCGATCCCCAGTACCAAAAAAAAAAAAAAAAAAAAAAAATGAATCCTGAGCTGTGTAATCTGTTCATGTATATCACTATCTTTTAGAATCAAAGATGCTAGTATAGTTGTTACACATATTCTTCTTCCTTTAAAGAAAGGTATGACAATAAATGCATTGTCTTCAGGTTTTTCCTGCAATGGTTTTATATATAATTTCTCTTTCTTGTTTAGGGTTGCAGCTAGAAGATAATAACACCGGCAATGGAACCCTTATACGAGGAATATCTCACACATGGTGGAACAATAGTCAAACCTTATCACTGGTTAAACTTCTCTCTAGACTGCACTAACTGTCCTTACCATATCCGGACAGGTGAGGAAGCAAGAGTTCCCTACACAGAATTTCATCAGGTTTTTGGATTCCCTCATGGGCCAACATATCCTCCAACAAAACACCTCACATTTTATGAACTAAAAACTTCTTCTGGTACCCTGGTGCAAAAAGGCCATGCTAGCAATTGCACCGGGAATGACACCCACCCAGAATCAATGTTATTTGAGATGAACGGTTACCTTGATTCAGCCATACACAGTAATAGCACCATTAAGCATATCATTCTGTATTTAAACAACTTCCCTTGTAATGAAGCTAACCATTGCTGCATCAGCAAAATGTACAATTTCCTGATGATGTATCCAGATATCACTCTTAGTATTTACTTTTCTCAGCTCTATCATACTAAAAGTGAATTTCCTACCTCAGCATGGAACCGCGAAGCTCTCAGAAGCCTGGCCAGCTTATGGCCCCAGGTCACACTGAGTCCAATAAGTGGTATGATTTGGCATTCTCTCCTCAACAACTTTGTTATGGGTGTCTCAGGACCAGCTGCTTTCCAGCCCATTTTAACAGGGAGAGCATTGGCTGACAGACACAATGCATATGAAATCAGTGCCATAACAGGAGTGAAACCTTACTTCACTGATGTTCTTCCCCAGACAAAAGCGAATCAGAACATAAAAGCTCAGGTAGCTTCAGGGAGCTATCCCTTAAGCAATGTCTTTGCAGGACAGTCTTTCCAAGGGACAAAAGGACAACTGCAACACAACCTGACTCCAGACCTCAGAATTCCTGTTGTTTTTGTGCTGGTGCCTTACAGAGATCTACCACCAACCCAGGTTGGTCAAAACCTGCATAAACCCAGGCATGTGGTAAGGCACTTAAATATGCCTCAAATGTCAATCTACGAAAACAAAGACTCAAAAAACTTCCCATCGGAAGACTAGAGGAGATAGTGGAAATCACAGAACAGTCTGCAAGTAGCAAAGAGGCAGATAAAAAGAAGAGAAGAAACAAAATCTACATTTTATGAATACATAAAACCAAACAATTTCCAGAGGACTAATTAGATGGCAACAAAAATTTGGAAATTCTGTCTCTCAGGTCTGACCAAGATGGAGATAAACTGATACAATAAAAGCAAAACCTGATTTACCGTATCAACAATTCTAAAACTATACTATGCTTAATGTAATACAAAATGTTGCCATATGTAACTTGATATCATCCTTTTATTTTGAAAGTGACAGTAACAAAATGGAGTCATTAGGACCTTGCTGGTATTTTGATGCAGAAAAAGAATGTCATTACTCTAGTTTACCCACACCATCCTCCCGCTAAAAAGAAAAAACAAAAACCATGGACTAAGTAGCTTCCAAAATTATGTAGTCAATACAAAAATTTACTGTAAAATTGGAAACAGCCTGAAGTTACTGACAGTAAATGCTGCCTGCAAGAGTAAATCAGTGATTTTCCATTAATTATTAATTGTGAGCAGAAGATTTTAGGCAGCCCATTTTTTATACAGTAATTCAAAGTAGTTTTGTGTGAGTAAAAGCTCTTCTCTAGCTACAAATATTGATTTTTGGAACCTAGCCACCTGCTCAATTTGGTCTTCCCCATCTCAGAACTCTCCCTCCTGAACAGATGATAGAGGCAGGATGATACATGAACATCTCCAAAGCTCCTCCCTCACATGCCATATAAAACCCAAGCCATTCTTACTGGCTTCCAGGGCTCCTGATGCCTTGCCTCATCAGCAAAACTGTAATTTCCTCTAGTACAAGCACCATCTCTTTCTCTTTAACCTTTCTCTTAGTATCCGGCAGAACATTCAGGCAAAATGTGGGTAGCAAAGCTGAATCTACATCTCAATAAATTCACCAATCACTACTCCCTAATATCCCTTCTCCACCCCAAGCTCAGATAATTTTGCAGGTATATACTATATCTTCCTAAAACAAACAACGTGGGAATTATCTATCATTCAAATGATTCCAGAGCACAGAAAAAAGGTTAAAATTGCACAAGTTCATCTCCAAAGCTACACCAATCCTAATATCAAAACTGGATAAATTGGTGGGAGATATAGCTCAGTGCTACAACAGTTGCCTGGCATGCAGGAGACCTTGGGTTTGATCCTCACTATTACATAATACAAAACAAAACAAAAAAACTAGGCAAAGACCACACAAAGAAATTGTAGATCAATCTTCCTTCCTTTCCATATAAACAAAATATAAAGAAATTAAATCCACCAATTGATTAAAATAGTCACATTTCATAAACAAGTCAAGTTTAATCTTTAAAAACCTGGGGATGTTCTAGTGCCCAAAAATATATAAACATAACTCATTACATTCCTAAAAGATCAAAATCTTTATGATGCTTATCTTTAAATCTTCCAAAAAATTTTTATAATTTCAGCAGTCATTCCTAAAGATCATAAAACAATAATAAATATAACACCAACTGGTGAAATGCCAGAGGAACAAAGCAGGAAAAGCCATTATCAACTCAATGTTTCAACACTCTTCAAGGGCCTAGCTAATGCAATAAGATAAGAAAAATAAATAACATTAATATTGGAAAAGAAGATATAAATTATTGTCTCAAATATTATGATTATAACTATGATGAGCAATGCCTTAAAGCAACTTAAAAGGCATTAAAAAAATTAAAGCATTAAAAAAATCCAAGTGATGGGAAGAAATACAGGCTGTGTTTTTAAACCCACAGCATCCCTTTATTATAACAGTTAAAACATTAAATGGAACAAAGGTCTCATTCACCACAGTGTTTATAAAACAAGGTTTATTCTTTCTTCTGGCACTAAATATTTTTCCTAAAAGCACAGATTTATAATTTTTTTTAAATTTTTGAAACACTAATATATATCAGTCCTATAGTTAAATAGTTATTTGTAGCTACTTTTCTTCAGTGTTTAATCATAAAATTAGGTAAAGCTAGAACTAATCAGAGAAAAAAATTTGAAGATTTATGGTTTCAACATAGCACCAGTTGATCCTGATATCAGTAGAGCATTAAACTATAATATACTACATAGTTACAATGCTATAAATCTTTTTATACTCTAATTATGTTGCTAGAGAACAATATTAAAACATCATTATGATAACTAAAATTTTATACCATAACACAAGTTTGACATAGTTTATTAACAAAGCTCACTGCCATTTCAAATAATAAAAACAATAGTGCCATGCCAAAGATTCAATGTCTTGACTTTTTTTAAGTATCTGGTAGCAAATTTGAGGAAAAGAAGCACAAAGAAGGTGAAGTACTTATATTAAAATATCTGAAAAGAAAGACCTATTATTATAGGATAGTTTCATTAAAGTCTCTTCTATCTAAAAAGATCCTTGGTTCTTTGCATCATCACAAAAATAAGAAGCTACATAGGAAGCATTAACCTTGAGAAAACCTAGATTCAGTCTTGCTTTAATAGGGAGCCAAACCAGATTATTTGCACAATATATCTTAAATCAATATATCTTAAAGCCTAACAGATCCTTACATCAGGGGAAAGCACACATCTGCAAAATTAAATTAATGGAGAATAATACTACTTAAGATGAATTAAGTATCATGGTTAACCTTAAAATTTTAGAATTTTCAAGGAAATGGAATAGTGTGTGTTTTCTAATTAAAAGATAATTAAAGACAAGTTTCTCCACACACAAAAATGTCCTTAAAGATTTAAACATTTAACTATTACCTAATAAGGGTAGGGAGATAATTAATGCATTCATTATAAATACCATTCCAAAATAAACTTGTCCAATCATGAATTCATTGGATAGAATGCCTGCTATGGTATCAGGTGCTGTCATCACTGTGAGGAAATATAAAAAATACTGAAACATTTAAAAATTTCAACGTGTAAAGTAAAATTCTGAGCCACCAAGAAAATTACATCCTTGAGCAACTGATTTTATAAATTCTTCTCACTATTCCATTAAATTGATTTCCACCCCAGAATTTCTTCCCAGTTCTAAAATAAGAGAACAAGAAAATTACCTAAATAAGACAATACAAAAGAATAGAAATGTACCAGAAGCCTTGTTTCCATTTGCACTCAACAGTGCATCTAGTGTTCAATTTTTTCTTCAAAGAAAATCTTGATTGAAAAGAACAAAAAGTACAACCAGCTTTCACATCTAAGAAAGTACACTGTTCAGTGCTGCTGCCTGCCTCACAAATGAAAGGTCCTGAGTTCAATATCTATACCAAAAAAAAAAAAAGAAAGAAAGAAAATACACTGTTCAGCTTTTACTAAAGTGTGCAAAAGATTGAAACAAATACTATTAACACACATCTTTATTCTAAGTTACATAATGCCATGGACCATAGAATTGATCTAAGACTTTGATATATGACTTTTTGAAATAAATATTACCAACAAGTAGAAATTTTTCATTTGTTGTCTGAAGATAGTCTTAGAAGAGTTTTTATCAGTATATTTTCTCGTAACTTAAGGAAATGTCACTTCTATAACCTAAAAGATGCATTTTCTAGAAAGGTGATTTACTTGGGGGGGGGGCACTACATTGCTTCTTCCCAAGGAAAATAGATGCATTCCATTCTTGAGCGTTCTCTCTATATACACACACACATATATGTACATGCTGTATATATTTATACTCAACAAAGGCTTGCTTTTGAGATTTCCTCTTTTAACTAATTCATTATTCTCTGTGTGACTTAAACTGTACTGCCCTATACTTATTTAATCAAACATGTAGTGAGTACCATTTGCATATCTAGCTTTATGTGGAAGGAAGGAAGAAAAGACAATCTGTCCTTCAGAATCTAGGGGTCTCTTTCAGAGGCAAAAAAACACCCCATGATATATCATTACGTTATGAAACTAATGCCAAAACCAATGGTACAAGTATCATGCATTTTATATTTATGTAGAATTTTGGTGTATTTAATCCTCAGAACAATCTTGAGAAGAATACAATATTGGCCCCATGTTAGCGACAGGAACCTGAGGTCAGAAATGGTAAGCAACATGCAGATGATAATGGAAGAGTCAAGACTCAAGCCGGGTTTTATGATGCTAAGCCCAGTGCTCTCTTCCATACAGCTCAAGGAAACCAAGGATGGGGTAGTCAACAAGACAACAGGCAGCCTTCAGAAGAGATGAAACTGAACTGAACTGAACCTGATACCTGAGCAGTATTCACCTCAATGTCCAAATTAATTTTATTTTCCAAATACTTACATTACAGTGTGATAAGCAGAGGACGACTACCATTTCCTTAATCTTAGTGCCTTTACCTCTTCAATTAGAGCTCTGCCTTCATAAATGGTGATGTGGAATATAATAAAAAGTCGGCTTAACGGGCTCAGATGTCTTAAATCATAAACATCAATCTGAAAAGTCAAGTTTCTATTATCCTATTTTGTTTTCCCTGAGCACTGGGGAGCATAACTCGCTCACCCTTTTCTAGCATTCTTGCTCCTAATAACCACTTAAGATGTAACCACTGACCGTCCCCCAATCCCACAAGTTCACCCCAGTTCTATCAGGCCTCCAGCCCCCTCCCAGACACCTTCCCCTTCCTCCCGATGGATAGGATACCGAGTTCAGATTCTGCAGATCCCGTCGCGATGCTGTCACACAGCACTGACAGGTAAGATTTGACTTTTCCACTCCGTCCTTGGGGACCTCTCGCTGGCTGCGTAGCGTAGCTCCAACCCCGGGAAGGGGGCTCCCGGCTCGGGAAAGCAGCCCCTGTTAGCGCGCGGTCCGAAGCTATGTCTCCGACAACTAGAAGGAGACAGGGCGCAGAGCGTGCATCACTCCGCCCCATACTCCTGCCACCGGCAAGGGACTGGGTCCCTCAGCCAGTCCATCCCACTCCACAGGCAGGTCCAGACCAGCCGGACCTTACACAGGACCCCAAAGACAGGTCGTCGGTCGCGGCGGCGGCGGCGGCGGCAACAAAATCCAAGGCCACCCGCCCCGGGTGCCCATCGCTGAAAATTCAAGACCCCCTAAAACTGGACCGCAGAAAAGCGTTTCTATGGGAACCTCCTGTGATCACGTGATGCACTCCAGCAGCCAATCGCCTCTTACCTCAGCCGGCGGGCCCCCCCCTTTCGGCTCGCCCCTCCGCCCCCGCCTCCTGAGCTCAGCTCCGCCCCTTTCCTGCTGAAGGCTTGCGCCTGCGCACTGTGCCCTGCGCGCTCCCGCCCTGGTGCGCGCTCCCCGGGGGGAGCGGAGGCGGTGTGCGTCGGGGGGGGCGGTGCTGGAGACGAGCGCAAACCTGAGGAGGAAGGAGTGGGGCGAGCGCGCAGGCCCAGAACCGCCCTAGCCGCGGCTGCCGGCGACGCCCCAGAGCGGAAGAGGGAAGTGAGTCGCGCCGGGCTGCGGGTTCGGACCGGGCTGGGCTTGTGAGGTAGAGCCAGCGCCGAGAGGAGGCCTTCGCTGCCAGTCGGGATCCGGGATGGCGAAGAACACGGTGTCGTCGGCCCGCTTCCGGAAGGTGGACGTGGATGAGTACGATGAGAACAAGTTCGTGGACGAGGAAGACGGGGGCGACGGCCAGGCCGGGCCCGACGAGGGCGAGGTGGACTCCTGCCTGAGGCAATATCCTTGCCTGGACGGTGCGCCGCCGCCCAGTCTGCGGGGTCGCGTTCCCTGCGGCCCGGCTGGAACCTGGCCCGCCGGGTCCTCATGTTGGGAGGGCAGGGTCTTTCCCAGGGGTTCTCGCGTGGGACCCCGAGTTGCGCCCCAGTCCACTTGGCCTTGCCCGGAATCCTCAGGCTGCGCGAGTGTGCCGCCTGGGGAACGGGCCCTGCCGACCGCGCCCTCGCGGCGCAGGGCAGTCTGAGCTGGCCGGGGGACTGGAGTGGGCGCTTAAGTTTTCTTTCAGAGCTCCGCTTAGTGAGGTCGCGTCAGCTCCAGAAATTTCTGATTGGAGCAGAACGGGCCTGTTTCTTTAATGATTTTTGTTTTTCTCTTGATGCTTTTGGTTTGGGTAGCGATGGGATAGCTGATTCCTTACTAGGAGGGAAGGATCAGTTCGCCAGTTGAGACCTCTGCTTTGAGTCTATGGGCTGTTTGGGGGGGGGGGGTTGTAAGAGAAAGGGATGTGGGCAAATACAGGTTGCACATAATTTGTTAACCAGACAAAGGGAGTGAATACAAAACTGCAACACTCGCAGTAAGGAAGTTTGGACCCTTTTACCTGCTAGGAAAAGGACAATAGAAAAAGACAAGGAGTGCATGTGGAGAATCTCTGGAAATATTTAAAGTAAATTCCAATGAATAAAATAGGCAATGAGTCATTGGTATGAAGCAGAATCATTTTTGTGATCCTGAAATTGTTTCCATTTTAGTTAAAATATGGCTGTCAGTTCCTGGTTTCTGGTTTTGCATGTTTGAATATTCATAACTTGAATTACCATTTGGATCAGATCATTTTTAGAACAATGTAAATGTTGCAAAAATCACAACTGTGGTTTTAGAAAATCTCAATAGCTCTTTATACAATTGTAATTATCCTTGGGTATATTCATGAAGAAAGCTCATCAGTGTTGTATTAAATTATAATGGAGAAATATATGAGCAACTATATATTGCTGCGCAGTGTCTTGCAGGCTCCCACCCTCGAAACTGTATCTTGTTATAAAGACACATAAATACAGCATTAAATGTTTATCAATATACACTATAGGTTTTCCTTTGATTGCCACAACTTCCAAAAGCAGTTGTTACTGTTTTGCATTAAGTACTTGTTAACTAGTTTAGGTCTAAAAAAATAAGCCAGTCTACAAAAGGCATGCTTCTTTAGAAACCTAGGTAGCCTTGAAAATAGCTTAGCCGCAACCATAGATGTTTTTTCTTCAAAAGATAAGTGAACAGTAGTCTTTCTAAAAGCATTCTTTGTGATAAATGATACTTTATGAAACTAACGTCGTTCTTAATGAATCCTAAATGGTACTGCTGTGTCCCTGTCAGTGGATCTATTTTTTAATCCATTCATTTCTTCTTACCTTTGTTATAACCAGGAGAGACAGACTCAGGGTGGGATAGCACAGATGGAGGAACAAGTGAACTCTGGTTTACCTTTTAGGGGAATGACTGTACATTCTGACTGTGATTGGCCTTCCGTTTCTCGTGCTTGCTCACTGGTGCTAAAGAGAGACTAAATTTAATAGGTATGGTCTAACCAGTTTGAATAACCTTTATGAAATAGGGAAGAGTATCTAAGAAAAAATAACCTGCCACTTAAGGGTTATGTGAATTATTACACCTTCTGCAATACCTCTGACACTTATCAAAAGATTGCTCCTAATGTGTATCATTCAGATTGCTAAAGCAACCTCCCACAGTTTCCTACTAGCATTTCAGTATGAAGTGTTGGTCTTTACTTTTCAAGTTAGAATCATAAGACATATTAGGCTGTTTCATATGGGGACATAATAATTTTTATATATATTTTAGGGTTTCTTTAATACCAGTCTGGGTTGTTTGCATACATTTCACTTGGAAATGAAAGATCAAGGTATTCATTTCATAGCTAGAACCAAGGGTGAAATAGTCTTTGCTTTATTTTTAAAATAGTCTTATGTTCTCTTTTAATTTCAGTACAGTATTTTACTTTTGATTGACATATTGGAAACCAACACATTGAATTTCCAATATCGAGCATAGTGACCATAGTAATTTTGTTTCTTATGCATAATCTTAAAAACTAGTGATTCCAAGTGGTTATAATGCTCACCCAAGAGCTTCCCTTTGCTGTTACTCCCTTAACCTCTATCACAGGAAATATGACAGCTGCTCTCCAGGCAGCTCTGAAAAACCCCCCTATCAACACCAAGAGTCAGGCAGTGAAGGTGAGTCACAGACCTCTGCCATATCTTACTGTTCTTAGCAAAATCTTCTGAAATCTCAAAAAATCAACAAATATTTTCAACTGTTTACTGTCTTTGGCTTAGAAGAGCATTTAGTGTGCTTTGGTAAAAATTTCATATGAAAAAATAGCACTGTAACATGGTTATGATACGGCTACATCATAGAAATTCAAATGATAGAGAAATCATTTCTGTGTGTTTTCAAAGGAGGCCACTCAGGCTGTATTTAAGCAAAGGCATAAAGAACAAGTAAAACTTATACCAAAATAAACAGGTTCTGTTGGCTTCTTAACGATTTTTTTAACTATACAGATATAAAATATTTCATATACAAAGTTCAGAGATGAGAGGATAAAGGGATCATAATAACCACTACTCAGAGGAAAAATTACTATTTGGTGTTGCTCTATCCCTATGGAGTTTTTCTGTGAGTTTTTGTTTTCATAAAAATAGAATTTTTAACCTCCTTTTTCAAGTGTATAGCAATATATATAAACTTTTCCTTAGCAATAAGATTATTTCTGTAGCATTTTTAACATCTATACACCAATTTGCTGAAGTTTATACATAATTGATCCCCTTTAGTCATATAATTTAAACAGACTATTTTTCCTGGTTGTGTACAGTACTGAAATGAATAGTTTTAGATAAATTTTTAGTTACAGACATTCTTCTCTTAACAACCAAGTTCCATTCCTTCAACTAGGTAGTTACATGAATTGGTCACTAAATTAGGAATTGTATATCGTTTGTACATTACAATATTGAAAACAAGGAAATGGGGAAATGGTGAAAGGAAACTCCAACCTGATGGCTTTGCTTTTATTTGGATAAGTCTTACATGCAGTGCTGTAATGTATAACAGAATGTAAAACTACAGTACTGTACTGCACAGCACAATCAGCAAAAACTACAGTACTGTATAAACAAGATGTTTACAAAAAAAAAAGACATTGAGCCTCTATCCACAAGATCTACAGAACTATACAAAAAAAAAGATGTATCACAAGTCGGAACAGTTGTTAATCAGTTGGGTCGTTAAATCTGTATTTCCTTTCAGTAAATTCCTAGAAATGAAACACTATATCAAAGAATGAACCTTTTTAAAGACTATGGTACATAAAGTATGGCTAAATTGCTGTTAAGGCCAGTTGTGCAACTAAGGTCCCCTGCAGCCATCTTTCACTAGTTCTGAGTCGCACTGTTTAAAATGAAGCCTAAAGCGTCAACATTGCTGTCAGTGGCTAGTCATACAATTCAGAGCTTCAAGAATCTCTGTAATTGAATAATAGTAAATAACTTAGGTAAATGTAATAATTAAGCAACAAAAAATTTTGTAAGGGGAAAAATTTTCTTTGGTTTTTAATACTTAGGAACATCATGGAAATTTCAGTTTTACCACCTTCTGCTCTTATGGGGGTGGTTTTTATCACAGCTTGTGGGTGGGAGGTTTTAATTCTGGATGCAAAGATATTTTTCTGAATCAAGTAATTGCACAGTCTTTAAACTGAAGATAACAGTAAGTGGTAGAACAGTCTGGAGAATCCTGAAAGTAAGAAAGCGGAAGATACTACTTTGTGTTGAATAGAAGGAAAAGCAAATTGTTGAAAGGGTCAATTAAGTATTCCCTTTGCTTGACTAAATGGGTAAGAAAATAATTGCTTTTGGAACAGACTTTTACCAAAGAAGAAAGATTATTATAAGTGCATGTCACTATATCTATAGATAATGAAGCTTAACACTTAATAAGTCTTCTTAAAATTTTAAGTAAGAAAGTTTTAAGAAAAAATTATTTTTGAATAGTTCAAGGTAGAATGGCAAATCAGTTTTCTTGTTTTGTTAGGATTTTTTTAAAGACCAAGAAGGAAAATTTAAATGTTTTAATAAATTGTTATATTATCATATCAATCTGCTAGTAAATCTCAGCTCTGCCTTCAAATATGCCAAGAATCTGTCCACTTTTTACCACCTCTTCTGCTATCATGCTAACCAAAACCAGCCAGTCTTATTGCAATTACTTCCTCATTGGTCTCCCTGCCTTGTCCCCATGCCCCTACAGCTTATTCTCAACATAAATGCCGAAATGAGCTTATTAAAATTAGTCAGATTATGTTACCACTTTTTAAACCCTTCAGTGTCTTCTCATTTCTCTCAGAACAGTTATGCAAAGTATTTATAATAAGTAGAAGTGGTGGCACATGCCTGTAATCCCAGCACCAGAGAGGCTGAGGCAGGAGGATCACCATGAGTTTGACCCCAGTCTGAGCTCAAGACCAGCCTAAACTACATAGTAAGACCCTGTCTCCCAAAAAAAAAACAACAACAAACAAAAGTATTTTAAATAAATCAGTGGCCTACAGGTCTTACATGAACTGCCTTTCCGTGACCCCTCTGACTTCCTCTCCTATGGCTCAGCCCTACCCACATTGAGTCTTTGGAATACACTGAACCTGCACCAACAGCACATGTTCTTCTGTCTAAAACACTTTCCATATCTCCAAGGTTTCCTTTTTTCACATCCTTCAGGTGTCTGCTCAAATGTCATCTCAGCAAGGTCTCTTACACACATCTAAATGCTTTATTATATATTTCCCCTAGGATCGGGCAGGCAGCATTGTCTTGAAGGTGCTTATCTCTTTTAAAGCTAATGATATTGAAAAGGCTGTTCAATCTCTGGACAAGAGTGGTGTGGATCTCCTAATGAAGTATATTTATAAAGGCTTTGAGAGCCCCTCTGACAATAGCAGTGCTATGTTACTACAATGGCATGAAAAGGTAAGATATTATAAATCTGTATAATTCCTTTATAATAGAGAATAACAGTGCCTCCCTCACCTAAATGACCACATTGACTTAATTGTATATATTTATTATTACAGATAAAATGCATGAAAATGAAAAGGTTTGAGGCTACCAGCCTCTTAAGAGTTTCTGATTTACATGTATATTTTCACATATATTTAGCACATACATTTTTATTCATTAAATATTGTCTTGAACCTTGAATTAAATGAAAACTTTGCAGAAGAAATTAAGGAATAAAAAATCAGTGATCAAAAGGTGAAAACAACCCAAAGTGGACACATAATATATGGTCCACAGAAGAGAGACTATTAGAGAAATGGAAGAAAATCAGGGAAAAAAGGCAAGGGGGGATAATGGGAGAATGAAAATATTTCTTCTTATATGAAGTAGTCTAGAGTAGATAAATTCAGACAGACAGAAAGTCATAGAGGTAGTCAGGAACTGGGGAAAGCAGGGACTAGGGAGCTACTAAATAGACAAAGCTTCTATTTGAGGTGATGAAAGTTTTGATAATAGATTATGGTGATGGCTGCATTGTTTATATTTTACCACATTTGTTTTAAAAATCAAAGAAAATTAGAATTCTTAGGTTCATTTCTCCATTTTCATGCATTTTATTTTTCAATGTAAGCAAATGCTGGCACACTACCCATTAAAGAGAAAAAGAAGGGATTTTGAGCTCTGTATAAAGTTGGTACGGTAATCTTTAATACCCTACTCTTACTGGTAAAAATATATAAATAATAACATTTAAATAGAACCATGAGGTAAAGAGTGTGTTCTCAGATATTCTTAAAATTCTCAAAACTCAGTTTTTTAAAAACTATTGATTGTTGTAAGTTATATGTATGAAACACGCATGTGTATAAGATTTAAGTGCGGGGGGGAGGGTGCATGCCTGGGGAAGTAGTTCAGTGGTAGAATACTTGCCTAGGATGCTTGATGCCCTGAGTTTATCCCTGACACGGTGGGGGGGGGGGCAGGCCCAGTGGTCAATTCCTGTAGTGCTAGCTGCTCAGAAGCTAAGGTGGAAGGATCACTTGAGCTCAGAAATTTAAGACCAGCCTGGGCAACTAGCAAGATCCCATGTCAAAAAGGATAAATAAGTAGTAAAACTTATTTAGCCTTGGTTGAATAACTATCCCTTGCATGTTATCAAAAAGCTAATATTTGTAGATAAAGTAAACATTCCTCATAGTTTTTCCCAATATAGTCCCCATATATGCCTTTTTTTTCTTTTTTTTTAGGTACTGGGGATCAAACTTGGGTCCTTACACTTGTGCAGCAGGTGGCGAAACCACTGAGCTAAATCCCCGGTTCCCCATATATGCCTTTTGTCCCATCATAATTATGAATAGTTCTCCTTTTCAGTCTAAAGTGTAACAATTTGAGCATAATTTATATGGTCGTGTTATTCATGGAACACTTTCTGTTTGTCAGGCAATATACTGTTCATTTACATTTCACTTAATCCTCACAACTCTCCAAGGTATGTAAACAGGTGAAGAGCCAATTGTAAAACCCAAGTAGCCTAGTCCAGGATAGAGTCAGGATCGTAGTGAACATCAATTGAGAACTTATTACAGTCCAAGCACGCTTCCAAAGACTTTATAATATTAACTCACTTAATCCTCATAAAAATACTAAAAGGAAAAACTTGCCATTATTCCTCTTTTGTAGATGAGGAAATCTGGAGGCATGTGCTAAGTCTTCATTTTTTCCTAATATCAGTCACCAGTGTTTGCCAGTTGTGTCTCCTGAATGCATCTCACATCTATCCACTGAGTGAATCTCTAATACACCAGTTGGCAGCATCTTTCAGTCTGTTGCTGTAGCTTCCTGATTTCCCAGCTGCCGATTTTGCCTCCCTCAAATCTGTTCTTCACCCAGCCACCAGAATAATCTGTTTAAAAATGTGCCCTTGTCAGTTGCCTGCCAAATAAAGTTTGAGTATCCAAGCCTAGCCTCATCTTCCATGTCATTCTTCCCTTAGACAGTAGCAGTTCCAGCTTTTTCCTGATTGTACTAATCCTTTTCACATCTGTGTACATTTGCTCATGATTTTCTGGTGTCAGACTTAACACATGCCTCCAATTCCCTCATCTACAAAAGAGGAATAACAAGTTTTACCTCCTCGTCCATTTAATGTATTATTTTTCTCCAGGAGGTTTTACCTAAAACATTGCAATAGTAGTATAATCAAATACTACTGTTACACCACCTAAATAAATTAAAAACACCATTAAGCCTAAAAATGACCCCCCATTACTGAAAATAATTGCACACCCAACCCCACCACTAATAATTAATGCCAGACCTCCATAGACAGGAGAAGGTTTCACAGATAGGCCAACAAACCCAATAACAAATATACTTAGAAGATATACAGTGTTTAAAATCATAATTCCCACATGGAATTTGACCATGACTAATGATATGAGGTATATGCCCCTTCTCTGTAGCACCCTTAAGCATAACTCTTAGCATTTTAGACATATTAAAATTTTTTTATATGACTATCTCCTCCCAGCATCTAACTCAGTACACAATGGTACTCAACATTTTTGTTAGGCCACAGCAAAGGTTCTCTTTTTTTTTTTTTTTTTTTTTTGAGCCAGTCTCATTGTTAGTTTAGGCTGGTCTTGAACTCATCAGGTAGCACTAGCTGGCCTCGAACTCATGGCAATCCTCCTGTCTCAGCCTCCCAAGTGCTGGGACTTGGCCAGTGTCAACATTTTTGGACAGAAGTAAACCAGAGCTTCCAATTCCTAACACTTAATCATGACTTCCAACTTTTCAAGTTAGAGTTATAGTTTAAGTTTGTATGTTCTTAGCTCTTCAGTAGTATCTTCTTACCTTGGGGGAAAAAAGTCTAATTCCAACTAATTAATCTAAATGTATATTAGTAATGGTTCATCCCATTTTAATTTCTTCCTAACTGGAAATAATAAGAGATGTGCAGAACATCCTGCGTTACATTTGAGCACCTGTTTTAGGCAAGAACACTATGCTGTGACTTTTTTTAAAAAACTATTTAGAAACAGTGTGGATAAAGTACCATTCCTCACAGTTGTAAACTAGTATCTGAGTAGAATGTAAGACCATGAGTGCAAGGGCATTGAAAGGTTTATTTTTTATGATATCTCTAATGCTGTCAACAGTGCCTAGTGCATAATGGGTACTCAGAGTACTTACTAAATTAATGAATTCACACTCTGTGGTGTACATATTTCTTAGGAAAACTCTCTTACTTAGTATGAGACTTGACCCTCTATGATTATGTGAACATTTACCTTTGGTTTGTGTTTAGGCACTTGCTGCTGGAGGAGTAGGATCCATTGTTCGTGTCTTGACTGCAAGGAAAACCGTGTAGTCCAGCAGGAACTGGCTATCCACCATGCGAGTTGATGGTACAAAGACCAAAACAACCAAATGCCACCGCTGCCCTGTGGGTAGCACCTGTTTCTCTCAGCTTTGCCTTGCTTCCTTTTCGTATCTGTAAAGAAGAATATTATGTATCAGTTTTTTCTTTAATGAAAATCAGGATAATGTAGAGGAAATTTTGTTTCAACAAGAGTATTTCACTTTGACATAATCATTTCAATGATGTGTATACCAGTCTATATATAGTATAATTTACATTCAACTTTAATTGTGCAATTTTTAACTCCTATTGGCTGGATTTTATGTTGTTTTATATTATTTTTAATTAATACTGAGATTTGATCAGAATTTGAGGCCAGTTTCCTAACTCATTGCTAGTGAGGAAATGATCTCTATTTTTTAAAAAAAAGTATATATGTGAGACTGGCAGCTATTAACATTGCACAACTGGACCATACTTCCCTTATTTAAGCAAAATGTGTTTTCAGAACAAGTAGTGGGTAAACACCACTACTAGTTTCCAGTTTTATGTCTGTTTGCCTCCAGATTATCTATGCTGGGTTTAAGTATGCTACTACTTTTTAGCATCCAATTATCATGGCCTCTCAAGTTCTTTGTGGTCACCCAGGGTCCAGAGCAAGGAGTCTTGCTCTATACAGATGTATCTATAAAATACTAGAGCCTGTTTGGCAGGAACATCAAATTTTTCTTCCCATAATATGGCTCTGTTTGGGGAAACTACTCCAAATTAGAAAGGATGCAGAAACGATGCTGTAATTCTAATTCTGGGCAGCCCTTGAATGAAATACTATTTTCTTTAGAAATATAGTAGCTGCCTTATATATTATATGGTATATAACAAGTACTTAATATACCATTTGATATACCCTGTAAATGTCTTCAGTATTCTTCAGGGTAATTGGGTCTCAAAGAATTTGGTTCCGATCCAAACAAATATAGTCTGTGTTTCAGCTCAGTGTTTTTTAAGAAAGAAAATGCCACGCAGCAAAAAATTGTTTACTTTGTTGGACAAACCAAATTGGTTTTCAAAAAATGACCGGTGCTTGTAAAAATTTGTTAGTATTCAGTGGTTCCAAAATAAACTACCTGAATGCATATGACCAAGAGAGAAATCAGCCTGTGTCTAGTATTTACATTGGATACCAGTTTCATAATCACTGACTTATGTGAAAACTGGTGCAGAAATTCTATAAACTCTTTGCTGTTTTTGATACCTGCTTTTTGTTTTCTTTTGTTTTGTAAAAATGATAAACTTCAGAAAATAAAATGTCAATGTTGAATAATTTATTTTTCCTACTTTAATACTTATGCATGCATGGGTAATTTAAAAGATTTCCTGGTGCTACCACCATGTATTGTACTCTAGACAGTTAATTTGGTAGAGTTCATAGAACTACTTTATATAAATAGGAGCCAGTAGAGAAGAGGAGTCATTACTCTAGTGATGTCAGAGCACTTCTAAGGCCTTTGGAGGGAATCCGTGGCCCTCTGGATGGCAGCAAAATTCCTGTAGCATCACTGCCCAAACACTTAGACTCAGATGTGCAGATTTGCCTCTCAAGTGCAGTCATTCCCAGTTTCTAAACTCTTTTTTTTTTTCGCTACCGGGGATTGAACTCGCGTCCTTGTGCTTATACCTCAGGCCTGTTTCTCATACAGTACTACTAACTAAATTCCTCTTTGTTTTTTTTTGACAGACAGGGTCTCACTAGATAATTTAAATTGACCTTGAACTGACTGTGTACCCCAGGCTGGCCTGGAACTCACAGTGATCCTCCTACATCAGCCTCCCAAATGCTGGGGTTACAGGCATTCAGTACCACACCCGACTTAAGTTCCTGCTTTAAAGCTTTAAAAGCTTATAGGCGATTCAGAAGACTATGAGTTAGGAGAAGCTAAGCAGTAATTAAAAGAAGTAAGTAGTTACAACATAACCACTTACAGAAAACAAAAGTGATACTGCAGTGCTTTTTTATAGAATCCTTAATATCATTTCTGAAGTGTTGGGAGAAATTCTAGAGTTCCATATTCTGTATACACAAGAATGGCTATGTTTAAAGTCTGCTGGCCTATCAAATATACTCAGAAAGGTAGTAAAAATACAAGCAGTGCGGCACAGGAACCAAATCAGAGAGCATCCCCGCTGGAAACAGTGAGCTGAACTGATACATCCTGGCTAAATCACGCAGGTTGCAGTAACCATAGCACAGTGCCATCCCTGATGGAGGGTGGAGGATGGGGCCAACTGTGGAAAAAAAAATGTATAAAAACCAAGGGACACTTTTGCACAAAAATGGTTCTTTACCTACCATACTTTTCTACTTTCATATCAATAGCTTTTGTTTTTGCCACTTTTTAAGTGGGGAAAAATGGCAAACATTGAGTCATACTTGATAAGTATGATGTCTTAAGGAGATCCATTAACACAAGTGAAGTCTGTGTAGTGGTACAAATTAACTAAATATTTATTTTTAAGCGTTTACTGTGATCACCAAAATTATAAGGGGCATATAAGAAGAATAAGATCTAAATCTTCCTCACAAGTTGCTTTCAGCCTAATTGGGAAGATTTAGATACTGTAAAATTCATGTCCTACAATTTAGCATTTGACTGTAAATGCAGTTAGGGCTGAGAGAACAATGAGACCGGGGTGGACCAGAGTACAACGAGACAGATCAATATGAACCAAGCCTCACAGGACAGGGGAGAAGGTCCAAGTGACAATAAAAAGAAGAGGGCCGGGGATTTAGTTCAGTGGTTCTGCTGCCTGTCTCGCAAGCACAAGGACCCCAGTTCGATCCCCAGTACCAAAAAAAAGAAGAAAATAAAAAGAAGAGAAAGTGGGTTTAATTTCATGTTCTTGTGGTTTTAATGTTTTTAACATAAATTCTAGACAGTGAAAGCTATTTATTAAACAGATTAGGCTTTCATAAAGAATCTTCATGAGGGATTCAGGACAGGAGATTATAGGAAATCATAGGATTTCTTTTAGCTGAAGTAGACATTGATGGTCACTTAATCTCCCCTCATATTTTATAACAGTAAAAATGGGAAAATCAGATTTTCTAAGAAGAAAAGCATCTCGATTTAATAATAAAGAACTTCACTTATTAAAAGTTATTATGGGGCCAGGGATTTAGCTCAGTGGTTCTGGTGCCTACCTCATGAGTGCAAGGTTCTGAGTTCGATCCCCGGTAACCCCCCCCCAAAAAAGTTGTTATGAATAATTTTATCCTTTATTTTTTTTCCCATTGCTAGGAATCAAACCCATGAGCACTCTACCAAATTTGTTAGTTATTGAGACACCAGCAATAGTTTAGCCTGGGTCTGAGTGGCCAGAATTACCCTGAGGTGATATGATTATAATGCAGATAAATACAATGCAGGAAACAAAACATCTCTAATAAATGGTAGTAATGTGACTTTTCATTTTTCAAAACAAGATTCTGAGCTGGAGGTGGACTAAGGCAAAAAAAAGCCACCCTTTATTGAGTCTTAACCTCCGCAGCTGAATTTTAGAGAATATATGTAATCTGCCCAAGATCAGACAGTTCGTAGTTGGTAGAGCAGAAATTCAAACTCATCTGCCTGACTCCAAAGCTATGTCACCTTCTTTCTCAGTCCTGGTGCTTGAGGAATAGAGATACTTCTAGGACAGTTAAAGATAGATTTTTCTCTAGAAACCCCAAACCTTGCTACATGGAGGATACTGTTGAGCAATATGGTCAACTCCGAAGCCTACCCTGAGGCAAAAATTGACCGATGTAGAAGTCAGAAGATTGGGAGGGGTGCCATGACAACTAGGGGCATACTCAACAGCACATAGCTCATTTTTCACTTTTACCTGCACTCTGATGATTCTTTATTAGAGAATTTTATTTTATTTTTAATAAACTTTATTTTATTCCATTCCCCCTCTCAGACCTTCTCCCCTCCTTGTGTACAAAAGCTTTGTTTCCATTTTTTCCTTCTATTTTCACTTTTTTTCTTGTCCCTTCCTTTCTCCCTCCTCCCTTGTTCCCCTTCCCATTTGAACACTTTCTTCCCATTTTCAAACATTCATTACACATTTCAGTCCTTATTTCCACTTTTGATTTCTCACATCAGAAAAACAATGTATTTAAACATGTGGCCAATTTATTTCACTTAGTAAGGTCTCAAGATCCATCCATGTAGCTATAAATGTCTGAAGCTCATTCTTTATGGCAGAGTCGTACTCCATTGTATAAAAACCCCGCATCTTTATCCACTCATCAATGGATGGGCATTTGGGTTGTTTCCAAGATTTAGCTATTATACACTGTACTGCTAAAAACATGGGTGCACAAATATCGCTGTGGTATGATGCTTTTAATTCTTTTGGGAAGATACCAAGAAGAGGTATGGCTGGGTCAAATGGAACCTCTAGTTTTAGTTTTTTGAGAAATCGCCACACCGATTTCCACAGTGTTTGTAGCAGTCTACACTCCCACCAACAGTGGAGAAGGGTTCCTTTTTCTCCACAGCCCCTCCAGCATTTGTTATTGGTTGATTTCTTGATAACAGCCATTCTTTCTGGAGTGAGATGGAATCTCAACATTGTTTTAATTTGCATTTCACAATGACCAGTGATGTTGAACATTTTTTCATACATTTATTTGCTCTTTCTAATTCTTCATCTGAGAAGTGTCTCTTCATTTCAGATGTCCATTTTTGGATTGGGTCTTTAAATTTGGGAGCTCTGATTTTTTTTTTTTCTTAGTTCTTCATATATTCTAGATAATAGCCCTTTATCTGATGAATAACTGGTAATAAATTTTTCCCACTGTGGGTTGTCTCCTCACTCTGTTAGTGGTTTCTCTTGCTGAGAAAAGCTTTTTTTGGGGGGGTGGGGTACTGGGGATCGAACTTGGGACCTTGCGCTTGCGAGGCAGGCACCGGAACCACTGAGCTAAATCCCCGGCCCCTAGAAAAGCTTTTTAATAAGACGGGGTCCCAGTTGTTGATTCTTTGTAGTATTTCCAGTGCAGTGTGGATTTTGTTCATGAAATCTTTGCCTGCTACTGTGTATGCAAGTGTTCTACCTACTCTCTCTTCCAGAAGATTTTTAGTGGTTCTGTTTTAATATTTAGATCTTTGACCCATTTTGATTTGAGGTTAGTGTGGTGAAAGATAGGGGCCTAGTTTCAATCTTAAGCATGTGGAAAGTCAGTTTTTCCAGCACCATTTATTAAAGAGGCTATCTTTGTTCCAGTGAAGATAAGGTGGCTGAGTGTGTCTGGAGTTGTGTCTGCATCCTCTAGTCTGTTCCATTGATCCTCAGGTCTGTTCTTTTGCCACTACCATGCTATTTTTATCACAGTAGCATGGTAGTATGATGATTTTTTAATCTATTAAAAATAGGCAGGGAGGCAGGGCCGGGGATTTAACTCAGTGGTACTGTACCTGCCTCACAGGCACAAGGTCCTGAGTTCAATCCCTGGTACTGGAAAAAAGAAAAAAAATCAGGTAAAGATCAAGTTGCAAGAGAAAACCACACACTTTTGTGACCCAAGCCCTCAGTCACTTTTTTCTAGTAGAATTACGTATGAGTTTTTACCTTGAACTTCATTTTTAATGGATTTCCTGTTTTCTGTTTTCATAGATGATATATTTAACAAACAACTATTTTAATTAATCTTGTTGTGGGCCAGGGATTTAGCTCAGTGGTTCCGCCGCCTGCCTCACAGGTGCAAGGTCCCGAGTTTAATCCCCAGTACCAAAAAAAAAAAAAAGAAAGAAAGGGAATTAATTAATCTTGTTGTAGTTCCATTGAGCAAGAACCAGAGCTACCATCTCATATCATTGGCCAAGCTCAAGATTATTGGTCATAACTAAAATTTATTAGATTTACACATAATCAAAAAAAAATAAACAGCACCAAAAGGATTGGTGACAGGACAATAAACCCAATTTAAAACCATTTTTTAGGAAAAGGTGTTCTAAAACAAGGCTTCTGTATCCATGATCTCACCATGGACCGCTCTCCAGCTCTGTCTGCCTCAGCTCCGCATTCCTGAATGCCTATAGGAGAACCCCATGTCAGAATGTTCTGTGGACTACAGGATGGTGCCTCTTAAACCAGCCAAGACAGAAAGGGCCTGGGAAGCCCACAGGGGTCCAACATAGCATCTGCCTCTAGGTGGCGCTGCTTCACCATGTTGATGCAATCACAACCCCCATGGGACACAGCTCACTTGGACATTTTTGTTTTGCTTTGTCATTTATGTCCCTTGGTTAAGCATAATAAATATAAATTATCTTTGTTCATATCTCATTTCCTTTTGAAACAGATCCCTAAAGTCCACATAACATGAAACAAATTGATTAGTACATGACTCTTCTGAGTTCCACAGTCCAGCCTTAGAAGAATCCTGTATTTCCAGCCATGCATTTGAACATAGCTTCTGGATCTCACTACTAGATTCTGTAGCTCCCCTGAATTCACTGTAGCTGTGTCTCATCCCCCACAACCCTTCAGCATAGTTGATTCTCAATAGGTATCTAATTGCTTCATAATAATGATTTTTAAACCAAATCATGAAAGATTACCCCAAGCTACATGCACAGAACTCTAGGATACCAGAATAGATCAACATATCAGAAGCACAAACTGACCACTATACCAAGTAATCCTCACAGAGTTCAGATAGCCTAGACACAATCAAGGTTTGTCATGAATTCAGTTCATGTCAGCGCAGACATTTAAGCAAAGAATTTGTCGGACTTAAGTAAAACTCAGAGCCACCATGGGCCTTAAAATGTTTACCTATGCTGGAGGTCACCAGAGAAGGTGATAAAGGACAGAATTGCAGCTCACATCTGTGACTCCATGGAAATTTATATGATACAGCTCTTACTACTCTGGCAGCTTCTGAGATTAGAGATGTATCCCAATACCCTTTGTTTCCCTTAAAGATAAAATTTTTACAATAATGCCCAAGAGCTTATATCACCTTGAGTCAGGTTATTCTAATCATGTCAACCTTTAGGATAATGCCATAAATGGACAATACCACTAAGTATTTTTGTTTTGTTTATCCCCAAACCAAATCAAGATTCTAGAAGCAAATCTAAGAGTTTCTTCAACTTGATGGCTGAGTTAAATGTCCATGTTTTCACTGACCAATGATTTTATAATTTTATTCATTTTAATTTTTATTCATTTGTTTTCAAATAACTTGCTCATATGGTTGAGTATTCAAAAGGTTAAAAAAAAGTATTGTAGTAATTCTCCCTTCCACTGTAATCGTCTCTGACAATCAACTAATATCATCTAAAACTCAACTAACATCAGATTGCTGAGCATCCTTCCAGGTATAGTATGTGTATTTACATGTAAACATCTTTACATTCCCCCCTTTGTTTACATAAACACTAGCATACTACCCCTAGTGTTCTATGCCTTCCTTTCTTTTCATTAAATGTATTTGTGGTGATAATTTCCTATCAGTATGTAAAGAACTTCTTTATTTTTTTCTGATTGCATGAACTTCTACGAGTAAATGTACCTAACCACTTATCCATTTCCATGTTGATTTAGGTAGTTTCTGATATTTTGCAATTACCACCATGCTACAGTTAATAACATTATACACAAATTATTTTATATAGGTTCAAGGCTATTTGAAGAGAAATTCCTACAAGTGGAATTTTACATATTGCTAAATTGCCTTCCTTAGAAGTCATATCAGTTATACTGTCTCTAGCAAAGTAGGAGAATGCTTGTTTTCCTACCCCATTACCTACTCTGTACTTGCCATCAAATGTTTTATCTTTGCTAATTCAATAGGTTTTAAAAATTGTATCATATATTTGGATTTCTCTTATTGTGAGATTGAACATCCTTTCATGTGAGTAATAGCCATTTTATTTTCTCTAATTCTGCATTTTCTTTGCCCATTTGATGATCTTTTCCTTATTGTCTTGCAGGAGCTCTTTTGATCATACAGAAATAAGCCTTTTGTTTGTGATAGGAATATCCAGTAGTTTCTCAGTTTGACTTTATAATGGGCTTTATTATGAAGGAAAATATCCTTTGCTTGTTTGTTAATCTTATGGAATTCAGAGTTTGAGTCATACATACTTAGAGAGGTTTTCCTAATGCCAAAATGAAAAAAATATATATTTTTCAAAGTTTCCTTTGGTGTTTGTATGATTTTGAACTTTAGAGTTTTCATTTTAAAACACTGTTATTTTTCTTCCGAAGCCACGGATCTTAATGATTAGTTTGTCCCCCTAATTGATCAGTTAGATTGCCTTTCCTAGGTTTTTTTTGGTATGGGGGATTGAACCCTGGTCCTTGGGCTTGCAGGGCAGGCACTGGAACCACTGAGCTAAATCCCCAGCCCATCTTTCCTAGTTTTGTTTTGTTGTGTTTTTTTTCCGGGAACTAAAAAAAAAGACTATTTATTGAGGACAAGAATATGCAAACAATATAAAAATCAAAAGCTTATCTAGCATTTAACTAACTTTCCTTTCTCTGCTTGTCCAATCGAAGTTGGATGTTATTTGTACATTTTCTAAGGGTCCTGATCTGCTCATGAAATCTTTATACAAAGGGAAACTGAGGGGCAGATTCCATAAGTGGCCCTTTGGGAGAACTCTCATCTGGGCAGGAGTAAATGTTCAATTCTTCCTACTTCTTTCCCTTCTGCTTCATGTGCACTACAAAATAATCATTGCACGCAGTGGTGAGGCCTGCAATTAGTGAAAAGAAGCTCTGGAAGCCCACTTTGCCGTCTCGGCACTGGTCCAGGTCCTTCATGATTTTGTCCACAGCCAGAGGATCTTTGATTTTCCAAAAACCCAGGGAACTCCTTTTCCATGAGTACTCGCAGGTCCTCCTTCGTTAAGTAGCCTTTGTACCCGGCAAATTTGTGAAATGTAAACATTATGGTTTCCATGGCGTGTTCCATTAGGGATGGCATTTTGGTGAAGTCTGTCGAAACTGGGGCTCTCGGGCTTCGGGCTGTGGGCGGTGGGCGGGCGGCAGCCCATCTTTCCTAGTTTTGAGGATGTTTTTCTTGCAGCGTAACAGCTAAAACTATTCTGCCAGTTAATCTTGATTGTCAGCTGGATTAAGAGACACCCCCCCCAGGTTACTGGATTGTGAAGGTGCTGACCCACTAATGGGCTGACCTACTGAGTTTCATGGCTGAATGGGCTGTTAGATAGTTGGAGGAAGTGGGTCACAGAGGTGTGACCTTGAGGAACATATCTGGTCTCTGACTGACACCTTCCTGTCAGGCACTTCCCCTGCTCTCTGCTTCGGGGCCACCAGGAAGTGGCAGCTTTTCCCCACTGTGACCTTCTGCTGTGATCTTCCTCTCCTCAGATCCACACCAGTCATCCAGCTGACCGTGGAATGAAACCTCTGAAACTGACCCAAATAAACCATTTCCTCCTTTAAGTTGTATGTGTCAGGCATTTTGTCCCAGCAACAGAAAAGCTGATCAATAACAACTTGTATTGGTATTTCATATGTGAAAGTGCAGTTACACTGTCATTCAATCAAATGCATGCCAGTGACTAAAGTATTTAAGATATACCTTATCTTACAGGATCCAGAGTCTAACGAAGTGACATACAGGCAACAACTAAAGACACAGAATTACAAAATTGGAGAGATTACTTTTCCAAAAGTAAATATTAGCAAAAATGTATTTTTTTTTAGTTTTGAAGGCTATATGAGTTTGCCAAATAGAAGAAAGTGAATACCAGAAATCACACTATTAGTTACCCAGAATCCTGTTCATTATTGGTATTAAATCAAGTTAATTAACTGACACTATGGTACACTAAGTGTGTGAAGACTGGTTCCAGATTTTTTGGTCCTCAGATCAAAAGCAAGATTTCCTTAACTTGGACTGGGGATTTAGCTCAGTGGTTCCGCTGCCTGCCGCACAAGTGCAAGGTCCCAAGTTCAGTCCCTGGTACCAAAAAAAAAAAAAGTATGAAGATTTCCTTAACTTGATTACAATACCTAGTGTTTATTCTAACCAGAAGGAAAACATCTGCCACTAAGATGCAGCCACTCACGAATGACGTGGCAAGGCAGTTATGGGAGAGGAACGAGACAGGCAGAATATCTGCTGGATAGTGCATCGCAGGGATGCTGTGCTGGGTAGGACATGTTGGCTCTCAACGATTACTAGTGATGTCTGGTGTGGGTTTAAGAAGGGTAGAATCACAGCACACATGCTATTCCTGCTCTAAATTATATTCAGTACCTCTTTGCCTTCGACTTTTATCTAAATCCCCATCCCCAGCTAAAAGTAAGGCTGCCTCACAGCACAACTTTACAGGGCCACACAGCTGTGGTGTAAATGGTGCCACACAAATGGAATGAATCAGTGTAAAGGATCTCCCCAGAGCTACACATAATAGGACTAAAGCTCTTCCTCCTTTTTATATGACAGCCGCTGAAAAACATGAATTTACATTTCTCTGAAGGTCTGCTCCTTCTTGCTTTTATTACTAACAACTAGCCTCCTCCACCAGAAGACCTCTGAAGTTTCCCACCTTGACGCTCAAACCAAGTTGACTTCTCTTTCTCCATTCCACTTCCAAAGTCCCAGGGAAGGATTCTGGACCAATCAACTGAGAAGTAGACTGGATCATACTTTACTCACACAGTGACTTTCACTGTAACCATATGGGTGGAATGTAAAGAGGAAAAGTTCTCAGAAATGGGATTATTATTATACACACCAAGAAAAGAGTATTTCATATATACGTTCTTCTAGGACAAGGTCCATGTATTATTTATCTTTGATTGCTTTATAAAACCTTGTACATAATTAAGGCTCCTTACACATTTACTGAAGGATGAGGCATCTTTTGGTGAACAAATGAATATAGGTGTGTTACTGCCCCATTTTAATGAGGTTACTTTGGAGGAGTATATTGCCTAATTAATCTCATTCTGGTGATCAGTTAGACTTTAGGTGTCTGGTATTTAACCAGATTTTCTACTACATGAAAGACTCCAAATGGTGTCTTATAAGAAATGTGGTATAATAAAATAAGTTCTTACTTCAGAACAAACAGACCCTGCAAGCTATGCAGCTTCTGTGAAGTCTCTTTATCTTTCTGAGCCCATTTCTTTATCTGTAAAGTGAATTTTAGTATGAAATTTTATGCAGCATAAATCAATAAGGAGTGTCAAATGCCTGGCACATATACTAGATTTTTAAGAAATGTTAGTAATATTTTTATGTGCTAATTTATTGGCTGATGTGGGTCTTAATAAGTTATTTCTTAATTTTTCAATTCTGAGAAGCCAAAAACTATGTCTGCGTAACTTACTCTTTTTAAAGAATACTAAGCAGAAGGCTGATTATGCTTGGGAATTGTAAATATGCTACTTGGTGATAACAATGTCTGAATTACTAGAATAATCTAGCTAGTTTTTGTGGGGGACCACCCTACTGAATATGCCCAAAGCAGGATGTAAGCAGTATAGGCTGTAAAGAGTTAATCCCACATTTGGCTTGTTTTGAGAAGTGAATCTGGCCAAAGCCTACATGCTGAGATCAGAGTGACTTGCACCCAAATTCTGTTCCCAAAGTTAAAAACTTCTTTACTAAAAAGACAAGGTTAATTATTAACCACAACCTATAATTTGTCTGTTCTGTTCCTAATTCAAGAATGCTTTATCTCTTCCTTTACAAGCCTCACCTGCATCAGCAACATATCCGTAGCAACTCCACATAGTCCCTCCACGTAGCCCCTTTACCTCAATCTAACTATGATGTCACCAATAAATATCAACAGGTCTGGGAGTTCAGCCAGTTCTTTGCTTGTTCAGCCTTGCTTGCATAGACATTGGTCTTCCTGGTTTCCTGTATTTGTCTCTTTAACTCTGTCTCTGTCTTTCTTCTCCACATGCATCATAGCAGCAAGCAGGAGATCGGTACCCACTGCAGGGGGCTCCAGTAGGTTTTCACACAGATGCCCCCCAATTTATTCTCTACACAGCAAGACTTTTTAAGCCAATGATTTTAAAATATAAAAATTACTATCAAAAAGTCTCAAAGGTTTCCCATTGCTCTTGGTATAAAACCCCAACTCCTTAATATGTCCAAAAAACTCTGGAAGAACAGCCTCTGTCTCCCAGGTTCACTGCTCATCCTTAATGTCTGAGCCCTAGTCATAGTACCTTTCCCTCTGCCATGCTCCAACCAGCACAGGGCCTTTGCACATGCTGCTTCCTTGGCTGGTTGTGCCCTTCTCTTCCCCCTTCCTATTCACATAACTAAATCCTCATTCTGTTTATTTCCTCATGGAAACCATTCCCAGCCCCATTTGACATGATGTAGATCCCCCCCCGCCTCGCCAGCCCTTTTCCTGGGTAGCACTTGGCATTATTGTAATTTATATTTTTTGATTATTTAATTATCTAAGTCACTACTAGATAGTTCATTCCATGAAGACAAATACTGTGTCTGTTTTTGCCAGTACAGTTCTCCCATGCCTAGCACCCAATACAAGTTAATTGTTCCTTAGTAGACAAGGTCACCATGTCTAATTACACAATACTTACTTAGCAAATGTACAGAAAATACTGCTTAGGACAATGAACTATGAAAAATAAAAATCACCAGCAGTGTATATTGCCTATTACCACACAACAAAGTTCTGCCAAAACCCCTGAATGGGGATGGATAGAGCTGAGGAATTCAACACAGAAATCTCTCTAAACAGCTGGCACTCAAGGGAGATTCTTTCTTGGACAAAGCCAGGCTGTATTTGTCCCAGTTACAAAACTATTCTCATAATCTTCTGTTAGAAACAACTCTAGCAGTTATTACACTCAGGTAATAACTCACTGAGCTGGATACAATATGTGTGTCTTATAAGTAAATTATACTTCCAAAGACAGGAAGGAGAGAGGAAAGGAATAAGAGAGGATGGAACAGAAAGAAAACCAGGAGGACAGGACAGTGGCGGATAGTCTCCACAGAGTGTGTTGCCTGTCCGAGCCCAACTCTCTCCAGGATGCTGAGAGAACAAAAGACCTGTGGACTTTCTGCCCTCATTCCAGCTGTACCAAATGAACAGCTAGTGTTGGCCCTGAGCCCTTTCCTCAGCACAGTTCATTCATTGTTGATAGTCAGTAGTATGCACGATGGAGTAATAGAAGATTAAAGAACGTCTCTGCAATAACAAAATGTGTGTGTGATATTGGGAAGGATTAATGGGTGATCCCCCCATACATTCCTTCTTTTATTTTGCAACCTTTTCCCCCTCTTCCTGTGGAGAAGGAGACTGCCATTTGTCTCAGAAAAGAATTGTTGGGCTGAGGATTTAGCTCAGTGGTTCCACCGCCTGCCTCGGAAGCGCAAGGACCCAAATTCCATCCCCGGTACCAAAAAAAAAAAAAAAAAGAAAAGAATTGTCATGGAGCAAAAGAATGTACAGCAAATCACTGGTTTTAAATTCCAAAGCCATGGTTCTTATGTAACAGTGGGAGAGAGAATGTCTGCTAACCTGTCTGCTCCAGTCCACCATTCTCTCCTCTCCCTGCCAACCTCCCGGCCCCTCAGAAGGTAGATAAAGGAGAAAGACCAGGGAGAGGAGAAACAGACCTGTGCACTGAGTGCAGAATAAGAGGAGGGACTGGAGGCTTCAAATGGTACAGTGACAGACCCCAAGAAAAGTGTGCGGACTTCAGAGCAGGCGAACTTAAGTGGGTTTAAACCTAAAAGATCCGAGTATGCCTGGAACTGGGTAAGATCGTCTTCTGCCTCTAAAAAAAAAAAAGAAATAAAAATAGAGTTTGGAAGAATAAAGACTTGAATGTTTTTAGCATTTCCACATTAGTGGAACAAATTGTGCCACAAAAGTACAATTTTCTGAACTGCATGGTTTTGCTTTCATTTTGCATCACTCTTATCATGAAGACACATTTTCCAAGCCTAGAAATCACGTGTCCTAACTGGTACAGTTTGAAGAAAAAAAATCACCGTGGTGCAGCTGCAGCTCTCTGGCGATTTCCATCCAGAGGTCAGCTTAGACACTAAATGAGGAAGCACAGGGCCCTAAATTCCCCACCACCCCTGCCAACAAGATGCATTTTCCAGGCCCCTGTGCCCAGGCCTGCCAGACCAAATTAGGATAACCAGCCCTGTGACAGCAAGGTTCATTTCCCAGCCCTCTGTACGATCTCTTCCTGAATATGACTGGAGGTGCCCAGAACCAGAGGAGGGCATGAGGCTTCAGCTCCCTCCTGGTGGATGCAATGGCTCAAGCAAAAAGAGGGGCTATGAGTAACGGCTTCCCCAAGCTTGGGCCACCTCAATACCTGCACCCCTACATGTCTTCCCCTCCTCACAGCCCCAGAACCTTGACCTCCAGGAGTGGAAAGGTTTGCCTCGTCCAGGATCAGGTCCTGGCCTGGTTGTGTATGGTTCACTTCTAAGAGCTGAGCTGGGGGGATCGAAGATAAGGTTTTCCCCAGCTACCTCATTAAAAGCTAATGAACGTTAAAATTCTACAATTTTACCTCCCTGAGCGGATGCTGGGTGGACGGAAGTGTGGAGTAATCAGCTGATGTGCAGAAACCCAACTTGGTTGCTTGAATGCTTGGGAAATAGTTTCTAAAGCAAGAGCCGTGGAGATAACAGAGCAAATCCTAGCTCCAGGATGAGCAAACTGGACCAGCAGAGCAACTGGATGTTTACATAGGTGGTGTAGTTTCACACTTTATAAAAGGTGTAGAAAATCCTGATTGAAAGCCAGGTGGCTAAAAGAACCAAAAAAGGAATCCCTTTGAGGTTCACTGAAGATGGCACATCAGAAGAACCAATCTGCTGGAACATTAATTTAAGGAAAAGGCAGAATTACCTTAGATACATTTGTGCAAAAAGTCTGAGAAATTAACCATAAGGCATTTGCATCTTCTGGAAACATGGTCAGGTGCACACAAAATAGGGCTTATTTTCGTATGTTCTGGATTGTTCTCTGATTGTTTTGCCTGAGCTCGTCTGTCATTTTCCACCACAAGTAAGTTTTTCAGGGCAAGGAGCCTTTGCTCAAGAAACCATGGCAGTATGCAAATTGACACGGTAATTATTTGGGGACTTAACTAAGCTTGATAACAACCCTGGATTCCAGTTCTCCCTTTCCTTGGTTAAAATGACAGCAAGGATAGGATAAATGAGAAAATGATGACTATGTAGTTTAGAAGGCGGTTAATTCAGAGATAGAGCATTGTAACGTTTTGCTTAAACAAAATGAAAATGAATTGCTGAACCTTCAGTGGTTAAATTTAAAGTATGGGTATTTGACATAAAAATATAACAAAGGAGCCAATACATTAATCATTTGCCCAGAATTAGGAAGAAAGCATCTGATACGTAAGGATACATAATGGGCAGCTTTTTTTTTTTTCAAACTTCTCAGAATTCTTACCTTGAGGAGAAAGGAGGAAGTCCTCTGCAGAACTGCACTTCCTGTTAGTGGGTTGGGCAGCCCTTCCACATGCCTGCAGTCTGGCCTCATGGTGTCCCTGGGTCTCCAGCTGGCACAAAGATTGCTATCAATCCCAGGAGCAGAATCTGGAGTGAGTACTTGTCTGAGGAGTCTGAGCTTGAGTCTTGAAAACACCAGCAGGTGGCACAGATTTTTCCAGAGTTTTAAATGAAGCCCCAGGGAGCAAAGATCCACCTGCTCCCTCAGGCAGAAAAAAAATAAAGTAGTTAAGAGTTGGTGTCCTCGTGGCTTTGGCAAATGACCTTGTCACTAGGCTGGCTCTGCTGAGGGTCCCAAGCCTGAAATAAGGAATCTAACCCACCCTTTTGTAGAATAAGTTTTCTGATTTGCTGACTCTCATCTCAAAATAGAATTTTCAAGATGCATCAGTAAGGGTTTATTAGGCAGATAGATACTTTAGGACGCAAGAGTGGAGTGCAGGTGCTCAGAAAACGAGACACATTATCTCCTGGAACAGGGAACATTTATGCTTTTCTTAAAGGGGTGAAAACGCTGAAAAAATGTGGCCCACCCCTCAGAAAGGTACTGTCCCATTTCACAGATGTGGGCAGATACAGACCCAGATTATATTTGCTTTGTTTTCTAAGTAATTTAAACATTCTTTGGATTCTCCCAATTTGTTCCTTTATCTCAAGATCAGGCTCCTCCTCTTTATTTTCTCAGGTGAATTTACAGACTTTCAGTATTTTTGAGGAATTTGGGGTGTGATGGATCTAATAGGAAAGGAGCCTAAATTTAACCCCCTCAAAATGGATAGCCATGGATAAATTTGGCTGAGTCTTGAAAGTTGCAGTCTTTTGAAAAGGATAATTTTTAGTTATAATTTTCTTGTCTCCTTTGTACCTCTCTTATATCCTCCCTCAACCTAAGCAGAGCTTTATTTGTAGCTGGACAACTAAAAGCTAGGAGTTCCCCAACCCCAGTCCCACCAGTGAGGCAAATCTGCTCCCCTGCCTACCTATCTAGAAAGGTGTCCCCACCTGAGCCAGAGAAGAGCTCTGAGACCCTCAGATGGCCCCGTGCGATGGGAGAAGGCACCTGGGCTTCAGGGAGACTGTGAGGGTCTGCAAGAAGTCACGGGCCTGGGGTTCTCTTCAGCTTAAAAGTGATTGAAGCCAGGACCCCAGGGTCAGCTTCTCAGGAAGCCAGAGGACACACCTGAAACAGGGAAAACAGGCCTGTGCCAGGGGTTCCGATTCCAAAGGTCTCAGGCATTTTTTTAAAAATCTGGCTATTTTCGTATTTATTTTTATACTAATTTATGTTTACAGAAACTTGTTTTGGGGCCCAGGGATGTAGCTCAATGGCACTGAGCCTGCCTGACAAGCACACAAGGTCCTGAGTTTGATTCCCAGTACTCCCCCATCCAAAAAAAGAACCAGTAAGAAACTTGTTTTTGATTGCAAGGTGAGGAAACATTTCTAGCTTATTTAAGCTTTCAAAAAGTTAGAAGCATGTGTGTAGTTCCTCAAGAAAGCATGTGCTCCGGCAGGCCCTCCCATGCAGATGGAAGCCCCTGACCTCTCCCGCTGCTGGTCACCTTTTCTCAGCTGTCGAGGTCAGGCTTTGCTCCCTGCTGCCCCTAGGAAGTGACAACTTCTAGATTTGGGTCTATGGAAGGCCTTAGGTCTGTCAGGTCATGGGTCAGGATTTTAGGACACCTATACAGGTCAAATCACCCCCTGCCCATAGGTAGATTAGTGCCATTCCTGAAAGAAAGGTCCCTGTATGGCCAGATATGGTGGCACACTTGGGAGGCTGAGGCAGGAGGATCATTGCAAGTTTGAGCCCAGCCTGGGCTACATAGTAAGTTCAAGGCCAGCTTGAACTACATAGGGAGATCCTCAAAAAATTGTCCCTGTTTTTGTTGTTGTTGTTTGCTGTTGCTTTTTTTTTTTGCACTGGGGAACTCCGGCTTTGTTTTTTTAATTGGGGAAAAAACAAGTTTACAGCTGAAATATCCTTGATATGCTTTGGATTAATGAAAACAGCTGAGACACATTCCAACCGGGTGAAAGGCTTGAGAATGGCATTTTCTTTCTCTCCTCTCTAGGAAACACCACTTGACTTCGGAGCTTGACAGGCCTGATTTTAATCATTTAGGCCTAAGTCATTTAGGAAGTCTGTAACCTTCAACAAGTTACTCAGCCTAAGATTCAGTTTCCTTAATTCTCAATGGACTTTCATAGGAACAAAGAAAATGATGCATACAGGGCAAGCATTCAAGGACTCTTCTCACCTAGGAATTGGGTAGAAACTGTTCTTGTCATAGCTGCCAGCACCTGGTCTTTCCTGCGGGATTCCACGAAGCCTCTCAGCTACAGCAGTTATCTGTGTAGTTGTCCTGAGGACAAACCTCACGAAATATGGACTCAGTTCACCTTTGAAGAGCCACAGTGGCAAAAAGAGTAATTCTGGGAAGGAGAGGTAGTGTTAGGGACTAGGCGGGTCCTGCTAAATTCTTATGAAAGTCTCAGAACTCTGCTTGCTCCATTGGTCTCCGCCCTCTATTCCCAAAGCTTCTGTGAGGTGAAGTAGGAACCTGAGTGGACTTGTGCCCCTCCTGCTTTGGTATACCTACATGGGGAGGACTTTACCGGTTGGGTGCAGTCATTACCTTTCTTCCACGTCTCGACGCTGCATTTTAAGTACATCTGATGTCCAGACGGTGTGTCTAGAAGGGAGGACGCACGTGTGAACAGTATCAGCCTCTTGCGCCTCTGCCTCAGCCCCTTGCTTCTGACGTCCCTGCTACTTGACACAGGCTCATGGACTGGGTCCCCGGGCACTTCTTGGCCTCTTTGGTGAACTCTTTGGAAATGAGTTGGGTCCAGCCTAATTTAGCTGCTCTGTTCTGTTCAGGAAAAAGGCAGCTAGAGCTGACACAGAGGGCAAAAGAAAGACATGTGTCATCAGCTGAGAGGTATTGCCACAGGCAGGCCAAAGTTTCAGAAAGAGGCTTGAACCTTCATGGGACTGTGAGCCCTGTGTGAGGAAGACACGGAGGCCAAGGACCGAGGGCTGCAGACCAGGGGCCACCTCTTTTCTCCTTGTGCCAGTCCCACCTTTTTGGAGCAGCCAACCCACTAAATGTGGCCTCACTTTTTCCTTTTCAGAGTTCCCAAGAAAGCAGCCCACCTCTTCTCCCTGCAGTTCACCCTGTCTCCTCAGCTTGTCCCAACCTGACTTCTACCTCCTCAGTCCACTGGCCCTGTTCTGCCGGTGACCTTGGGCTGACCCTCCGCCGCCTCTCCCTCCCTCCTTCCTTCCCTGAAGCGCTGCGCCTCTTGACATGGGTGACTGCACTGACCCCCATCTTCTCCAGGCTCTCTGACATTTCCTCACAGTCCCCACTGGCTCCTCCTTCTACCTGCCGTAATTAGGAACTCCCCCAAGTGCAATCTTCCTTTTCTAAAGGCCATGGCAGCCAATCTCAGATTTATGCTTTAGGGAGACGATGCAGCCAGAAGCATGACTTGAGAGTTATTTGTAGAAAAGTGCAGAGCTGGATGACATCACTGTCCATTTGCTGTGGCAACCAAAGGTGCCGCCAGCCTCCCAGTCACCCAGGCTGAGAACACCAGGGACTCCCGTACCCTCACACGGCTCTTCTCCCTCTTCTCCGTGTGCTTCACCACGTTGTCCTGGCATTGAGTCGCACCCATCCTCTCTTCCTGCAGCTACCTCAGCATCACTTCTTACCTGAAATACTGTGCTTGGTTCTCAATCTGTTTCCGTGCCCTGCTAAGAACCAATTTTCCAGGCTTCAGAATGTCTCATTTCCCGGACTTTCTATGTCCCAGTGGACAGAGAGGGAAGGGTTAGCAAGAGAGGAAATGGAAAAATCGGCTGGAAGAACTGGATGTTTCACCTACTGCTTATAAGTGGACAATTGGAAGAAGGGAGGGAAGTATAACAAACCACGTTTAGTTTAATGAAAAACTACTACAGACTTTAAATCATGAAGTTCAGTGTTTCGTGGAGAAGGGGACTTGCAGAGCATGTAATGACCCTAAACAGAGTGTCATGTATGTCATCGTTTTATTGTACCACAGGGCAATAAACTATTCTGCAAAGCTTTTGTGTGCTAGGGATAGCTTTTGTGTGAGCAAAAGATAACTCCTTGGGGTTTGAACAGGGCTGTAACTGAATGTGCACCGACAGCAAGGAGGTGGTGCCTACATCAGCCTGGAGTAGGAGGGCAAGAACGTCAGGACAGAGGATCGGCCCACTACCAAACAAAGATTGCTTGTTCCTTTCTCTGTTATAAACATATTTTAGTCTCACAAGAAACCAGCAAGTTATTCTTTTTTGCTTTTGTGTTTGCAGTCCTAGGGATTGAACACAGGGCCTCAAACATGCTGGGCAAATGTTCTACCACTGAGCTATCTTTAGCCTTGTTTGTTGGTTTGTTTGTTTGTTTTATTTTGAGAGAGGGATCACTGAGTTGCCCAAGCTGGCCTCAAACTTATGATCTCCCTGCCTCAGGCTCTCAAATAGCTAGGATTATAGGCATGCACCCCTGTGCCTAGCCAGATATTATTCTTACAACCATTTCTGCCGGTGGTTAATCTGAGGCTTTTGAGAAGAGAAGGGACTAGTGAATGTTTACTCAGGTGGTACATGACAGAGTCATGATTTGACTTTGGGATTTCTGAGTCCAAATGCAATGCTTTCTTGGTCAAAATGTAGGGCAAGAGAGGCACAGATGGTTAAGTGCTCCCATGGAGCTCAGGTAACTTTTAGGAGCAGGAGTCATGGAGGTGTAGACTCAGGCTGAACCAGTTAGGGCACTCTGGAAGACCCAGGGGAACTCAAAACACGGCTCCCACAGCCTCTCCCCTGGAGTGACCCTGAGAAAGTCCTAAAAGATGCAGGACGAGGACCGATGGTGTTAGCAGATGCCCGTCCACCACCACAGCAGAACCAACCAAGTTTCAATCTCTGTAGGTGGTCCCTTGAGTCAGCAGCTTCCTCAGGCAACAGGAGATAGTGTGAGTGATGGCAGCGGGCTGTGTGAATGCACCAGTCACACCCTATTATGGCAATGGCAAACCTTTTAGAGACAGAGGCCCAAACTGTGACCCCCAAACCCACTTATTTATCACAAAGTACCAACAGTGCAATTAAACCTGAATATTGAGATTTTAGTTTAGAAAAAACAACTCACATGTTAACATCTTTTGTTTTAAAAGAAAAACAATAACAGCTTTCAATGATACAAATAGCTTTTTATTGAAAGGCAAAAATTTGCATCTGGCATGTTTTTTCACAATCAATGTGATTTTGCTGTTGTATGCATGCTGATAATTTGTCAAACCTTGGCTAGAGCAACTTGGCTTGCATGCTGACAGGGCTCTGCATGCCTGCCTGCAGCACGCATGCCATGGGTTTGCCACCACTGCCCTATTGTGTATCTGGCTTAACTTTCAGCTGCTGCTGCTGTAAAGATACTTACAGAGCAAGAATGCAGAAAGGGAAAGGTGAGCAAAGATTCTGCCTTCTCGCTCTTCCCCACATTCACTCAGAACAGCTGAGGTAAAACAACCACAGTTTATCACAGAGGCACTGAGTTCTTGGCACCTGACTCATCCTCTTCCCAGCAGCTTCCCACATAAGAAGAGTGAGGCCCAGGGCCGGGGATTTAGCTCAGTGGTTCCGGTGCCTGCCTTGCAAGCGCAAGGTCCCTAGTTTGATCCCCGGTAGCAAAAAAAAAAAAAAAAAGAGTGAGGCTGCAGAAGCTGTGCGCTCCAGAACCAGCAGCAGGGAAGTCAGGGTTTGAACCCAGGTCTCCACACTCTGAAGCTCTCTCATCTACTACACTCTACCTGTGATACTATTGAACTCTATAGGCAATTACAGCTTTTAGGAGCTTAGGGCAGAGAAGTTGATAGTTCCATTCTAGGTCAGAGCTTCTGAATGCCAGCCCTGTATGTACTACTTTCATAACGTTCAGTCAGTCACACTGTCAACTACTGACACTGCGATTTGCTTAGTGTTTTTCTTCAACTCTTTCTTTTAAAACTGAGTTCATTACAAAAATACTAATTGTGAAATTGTGGATTTGTGTGCTAGCTATACATATTTTCTCACATACATTAAGATAAACAAATCCTTGGGCTCAGTTATTCTACTTCTGTAAATATTTCCTATAAATATGTTCTCAGATGTTTGAAATGGTGTGTCTACAAGAATGTTCGTTGCAACATTATTATGATAGCATCCCACTGGGAACAACCTGACTGTCCCTCAGTCAGAACACAACCATAACAAGGATGAGGAAGCTTCCGAGGTACTGGTGAGGACCTACTGTTAAAAGAACAAAGTACAGGATCGTGTTTCAAATGGTGTGTGTATGAAGGGGGAGGGGACAGGATCTACATTTGTATGCACTTAAAGTCTCTGAGAAAAGAATGTCAATAAAGTAATAAAAGTGGTTTCTGATAGACAGGAAGGGTTTGGCAGTGATGGGGGAAATTTTAATATTTATTAATTTTTGAGCCAGTGAATATATTATTCGTCAACTATTAAGTGAGCTACAGTATAATAATTATGATAGAAATATTTGTTCATGGACTACTTAAAAGCATCTCATGAGATGGAAATCATCCATGTTGCATGGTGCTACTGGGGTAATGCTGCTCTGGTGGGACTGACTCTCCACCCAGTGCTCACACAAGTGGGGTGAGGGCCTCAGTGTGCACTGTTAAACTCTGTCACATTGCAGAAGTCCTGGGGAGGGTGACAGGCTCAATGCCAACACTGAGGAGAAAGTGGAAGAATACATCCTTATGGATGGCTCCTCAGTCAGAGTATCTGCTGATGAAGTCCTCTTTGCTGACCACCCTGAAGTTCCAAAAAGAATTGGTACCCCAGAGAGGAGGGCAGGTGTCTGTCTCTTAGTGTGCTCTCAAGGTATCTGCTTTGATGGCTCAACTGTGAGCAGATGAGAAAAAGGACTGAACTAGGGCCTTCCAAGATGACGCCTTCTACTCTAAGCCAAGGGTTCTGGAGAAGGGGATGTGAGTACCAGCAGAGTCCGCATGGGAGACTGGGTCACAGAGCAGTGACCAGAGGCAGGGAGGGTGTGGGAGAGCATGTTACAAGTTGGGGATTAGTCTCAAGCACTGGGCAGCAGAGGTCCCCAGGCCTCCGGATGGGTGGTTGAGTCAAGAGCCGCCTGACACAAGACTCAGTTGCATTTCTGTTGAGGCAGCCTCGGGTTGCATTAGCTGTTTTGGCAACTGCGTGATTCTGTTGACTCACGCCAAGCTTGCAGACAGCCCAAGTGGTTAAGCCTTCTTCCAGTACACAGCTCTGCAGAGCTGTCTGCTTCCTACATTTGGGCAGTTGAGTTTTTAAATTTAGGAGGAAGCTTTGCATGCACCCCTACTATATTTTAACTTGGATGTTTTGTGAATCAGTGTGAATCAGGCAACCTTTTAAATGATTTTGTTAAATGTGTTGATGTTCTCACTCCAAATTTTGGGTTATTTGTAAATGTGATCCATGTAGTTTATAAAAAGGCTAAAATTAATATTAATATTAAGAAGTTTCTATGGATATAACATTTAGCCAACTACATTGTTTAAATTTTCTTTAAGGAATATCTTGCCCAAATATCTTACTGATATTTGCATATGGTATTTTCCTCATATACCTACCAGGAAAGGCCTCTCATAAGAAAAACATTTGCTGGGGCTGGGGATTTAGCTCAGTGGTTCCGCCACCTACTTCACAAGCGCAAGGACCTGAGTTCAATCCCCAGTACCAAAAAAAAAAAAAAAGAAAAGAAAAACATTTGCTGGACTTGGTGGCTCCACACCTCTGATCCCAGCTGTTCAGGAGGCTGAGGCAGGAAGATTGCAAGTTTGAGGCCAGGCTGGGCAACTTAACAAGACCCATCTCAAAACAAAACTAAAGAAGGGCTGGGCTGGAGATGTAGCCAGAGGTAGAGTGCTTGCCTAGAAAGTGTGAGGCCCTGGGTTTAATACCCAGTACCATTAAAAAAAAACAAAAACCACTTTGGTTTGACCAGACTTGCTTTTAGTAAACCAAGCTAGCTCCTGAAAATCTCAACTTCCTTTTTGTTTTCAAGTACCTTTTATAACGTATGTTTTCGAATTCTTCAAGGGGTCAGCTCATGGATCTTTGATGTTTCAAAGTTCACAGCTTTAGGAGAGTAGAATCACACTTACCCATCCATTGCAGCATTCTAACATCGGCCCAGTGTCATGATGCTTCAGTTACTGACAAGGTTTTAGGGATCACACGTGCAAATGCTATTGGTTCCTGGGATTTACCGAGTCTGGATTTGATAACTAAAATTTCTGTACAGCAGCTAGCAGCTTTCTCATCATCCACTCTCTGGGTCTTCCTTACCCTGTGCAAGTTGGAAACAAAGAAGCGCTGAGTTCTGCTTTCTCCCTGACATCGGTTAATGTGACGCCATCCACATAAAACTGGGTCCCTCCCTGTTCTTCTTCCTCTGACACTAAGACCTCTGTGTTGTTCTTAGCATTCTTTTGCAACCTCAGTTCCTGGTTTTGCCTTTCCTTTTGCTCTGCCTTTGGTCTGCCAAGCACTTGGGTTTCTCCTAGGTCAGGACCTCCATCTCCCATCTCTTGAGCAGATCTGGCCTCCTTACAGAGCTCCTGGGGAGTCCTGTTGCCTCCCCATTTCCTTTATCTTTGAGGTGGTTGTGTTTGTTTCTGAGAATCTCTCATCTCTCTTCAGTAATCAATTGTTTTAGAATCTTTGAGCAGAGGCACACATGTTTTTTGTTTGTTTGTTTGTTTTTCTCTTTTGGGAGCCTGGGGATGGGGGATGCCTACAGTCAAACTAACTAGAGCAAAGTTGATCAAACATTGAAATTTATTGTAAGGAGCTAGGCTTGGGCAGGAGTTCAGATGAACCTCAGGAAAGAGTGGACCCAGGGGCTGCAAAGCCTATATTCCTTGTCTCTGCTCCTCCTGGGGACTGGCTTCATTCCCTCCGTATGTAGACTTGCTTCCCCTGCTTTCCTGAGTCTTGGGGCAGAACACAGTAAAAACACAGTTCCTGGGTTTATCCCTGAAGCCTAAATCCTGATTCACAGCAGAGAGACCCTCATGGGCCATGCTTGGCAGATGCCCACCATGGTCTGAGCAGCCAGGAATCATGCAGGTTTGGTTTTGTTTTGGTTGTTTTGTTTTATTTTTGTTTTTTGGGTTTTTTTTTTAATACTAAATTCTTTTATTGGTACATTTTAGGTATACAACACATTTGCGTTTCTCATTGGGAACTTCTACCTTTACATGATGCATCTTGGTTCTTATTTTTTCCCCATTCCTAGCCCTCCCTTCTCCCCCTCTACCCTTCCCTATTTACAAAGACTTTATTTCCATTTTTTCCATTTCTCAGCATTTTTCCTTTCCCTTCTTTCCTTTCCCCTGCCCCTCCCACTACCCCTACCCCTTTGGACCTTTTCTTCCTATTTTACATTATCGATTATTCATTCTAATCATTGGTACATTTTAGGTATACAATATAATGACATTCATCATTGGAAATTTGCACTTTTACATAATCTCTCTTGGTTCTTATTTTTCACCCTTGCCCAGCCCTCCCTTCAACCCCTCCAGTCCTCCCTATTTACCAAGATTTTGTTCCTATTTTTCCATTTTCTCATATTAATCCCATTCCCTTCTATTCTTTCCTCTAGCCCTCCCACTTCCTTCCCCTTTGCCCCTTTTCTTCCTATTTCACATTACCTATTATACATTTAGTCCTTATTTACACTTTTTGTTTTTTGAGACAGGGTCTCACTATGTAGTTCAGGCTGGCCTTGAACTCACTATGTAGCCCAGGATGGCTTAGCCTCCAAGTACTAAAATTATAGGCATGTGCCACTACACCTGGCCTCATGCAGTTCTAATGTGGCCACAGGGCCTCCCCTGTGGTATGGGGTAGACAGGCAGAGCCTAGAGAAGCAGGAAGAAGGACATACCCTCATCAGTGTCTACTCTTTATGTATTCACCATTCCTTGGCAAATATTTATGTCCAGTTACTAGTTTACTTGTTAAGGACACATCACAGGGAGAAAAAGAAAGAGTCTTTTGAAAATTCTTTGAATGTGGAGTCCATGTCTAACTCTTCTGCACACCACCCCTACCTAATGCTTTTGTATTAAGACATGATCAATTACATCGAGCCTTGTTCCCCTTAGACACCCACTGTTTCAGAAGCATGGACCTGAAGGAAACATGCTGAAGACACACATGGATGAACTAACTGGAGACCTGTGCCTCCCTAGAGAAAAAAGAGCCATGGAGTTTTAAGTATATCTAAAAGAGCTCCCTCCCTGGCTATAACAGCTCCCTCCCTGGCTATAGCTAGATTGCATTTAGTGGATGGTATTCTGAAAAGAAGATCCAGAATCAAAAAGAGAAAGTTAGTAAGTTATGCAAGACTCAGATCAAGCCACATCAGCCATCTTTTCCCACTTTTTACATCAGCACATATTTATTGAGCCTTTGATACAAGATATTAGGTGCTACGTTCTACAGAAAACATAGAGAAAGAAAAAGCACGCTCCTGCCTCCAAAGCTTATAGCCTCAGAGCTTATAGCTAGCTGGATAGTAAGGTAAAAATAAATATTGGCAGTTGTGGTTTGGAGTTTGATTACAAAATAATCTAGAAATTCAGACAAAAAAATTACTAAAACCCTCTTAGGTCAAGGATGGCTACAGCGAGGTGAGTCAGGATTGAGTTTAAGGGTGGGCATTATTCAGATCTACAGAAGAAAAGTCAGAGAACAATTTATAATGAGGATTACTTGCCCCACTCAAGGTTCAGAGCTTCAATCACCATTCATTCATTCATCAGCCTTTTACTGAGTGCTCACCCTCTCTAGGTGCTAGACATTATGTACTGAAGGTGCACAAAGATGAAAATGATCCTAGTCTCTAGTGTCCTTAATATGAGAGCTAAACAACAACAAAAAAAGGCATGACATGTGCCCTCTTTCTGATCCAAAAAGACAGAATAGACACATGTAGCCAACCAAATTAAATAACTACACTGACTTTAAAAGGGCCTTCTGCAGCATCAATATTTAACACATATTTTAAGTCCCTACCCAACCGATGGGCACAAAAGAAACTATGAGAAAATCAAACATGGATGCTATAGTTCTGGAGCTTAAGGTCTAGTTTGGAGACAGCCATATGAAGAATCAGAATTTCACATGGTTGAACTCACACTAGGGGTACATGGCAGGAAAATCTAACCTTGCTGGTGAAACAGAAGGGAAGACTAGAGCTATAGAGATATGGCAGGCAGAATCCTAAGGTGATCCCCAATGATCCCAGCCTTTATGTAATGCCCTCACTTTGAGTGGGAAGGACTTGTGGATTGCTTCTAGAATATGTCAAAGGTGAAGGTACTTCACAGCAATGATCCATGCCCCTGAGTAGCTGGCTTCAAGTTTATCAAGAGAGAATATCCTAGGTGGGCTCCACAGAATTAGGTGATCCTTTTTAAAAGGTCTAGAGGTGAGAGAGTCTCCCTGCCTCCCCTGATGGCCTGGAAGAGCACACTTCCTTCTGTAGAATACGTGGCTACAAGGAAGTGCATTCTGACAGTAACAGAACATAGTGTAGAAGCAAATCTCCCTTAGTCAAGCCTCCAGAAAAGAAGCTCTCCATTTTTTTTGTAAGGTGCCTCATCTCATGTTTTTGTTCATTGAATCAGTAGATAAATCCCTGTCATGTGCCTAGGACTGTGCTGGATATGCTGAGAAACTGAAGGACTGTGGAGAAAGGTGCTGCTCTTCAAGGGCCTTGGGAGAAGGTCCACACAATAGTGCTAGAAAACAGCAAAGGACCACACAACAGTGAACTCCAGCTTCTGGGCTGCTGTACCACCACCCAGGTGCTGAGGAGCAGAGCTGCCCCCAGCGCAAAGGAGGTGAACCTTCCAGGCTGCCATACCACTGCCTCCGGCACCAAGGAGGTAAGCCATGTGGGTGCTATCAGCACACATCCCCCCCCAGACCCCCACACCCGTTGAAATGAGAAGACACTCAAAAAAGGCTCAAAACCAGACTCCCAGATCACCTAAAGCAACCGCAAAGGGAAATGAGATGGAACAATCTGTTACTCAACCACCTGGACTCCTTGAACTGGGAACAAAAGGGGATCTGGAAAAAATGAAATCAGAAATAATTTCTCAGATAACAGCAGAGATTGTGCTCATAGTGCAAGACATGATTAATAAATCTACAGAGGACACAGATAAAAAAGTAGAGGAACTGAGGAACATGATGGAATCCCAACATAGGAAACAAATGGAATCCCTAAGATAACAAATGGAATCCACAGATACAAACAGATATCCAGGAGATTAAAAAGTCCACTGAAAGTTTACACAGCAGAATGAGCCAATGTAAGGACAGAATTTCAGTTATAGAAGATAAGATTACAATTAGTGATCAGGAAAAGAAAAATTTCTTTAAAATAGCAAGGGACCATGAGAAATCAATCCAGCAGCTGCTAGACGATGCAAAGAAGAATAACAGAAGACTGATCACAGTCAATGAAGATACAGGAGAGAGTGCAGGTGACGTAAAGAAATTATTCACAGAAGTGATGGCAGAAAACTTCCCAAGGAGGGGAAAAGAACTTGACATACAGATAAGTGAGGCATATAGGACTCCAAATAGCCTTGATCAAAAAAAAAAACTCTACACATAAGCATATAATAGTTAGGATTCCAGAAATCCAACAGAAGAATAAAATTCTACAAGCAGTGAGAGAAAAGAAACAAATCACATACAAAGGAAAGCCCATCAGAATCACAGCAGACTTCTCAATGCAAACCCTCAAGGCAGGAAGAGCTTGGAGTGATGTATTTCAAGCCCTAAAGGAAAACAGCCTCCAACCCAGATTGATGTACCCTGCAAAACTATCTTTCAAAATGGATGGAGAAATAAGATACTTTCATGATAAAGAGCACCTCAGGAACTTCATGAATACCAAACCAGCACTACAAAATATTTTAGACAATACCCTAGGAAAAGACAATGAGGATCACAGCCCCAGGAAACCCAGCAGAATGAATCCATTGGGTGTGACAAATTAAATGCAAAGGGGGAGAATCCAACAAAAAGAAAAAGTCATGACAAGGCTTTTAAAACTTTTGACTTCATCTCCCTAATGAGTGTATAATTCAATCTTATTATTGTACTGATTAGTATTTTTCTGATTCTAGAATTGCACACCATTCCTTGTGCTATACTGGATATTTATCATCTTCTTATGTCTACATTTTAATTGGGTTGTCTATAAATGCGCTCTAAGAATATATAGTCTGCTCATAGGTTATATGCATCGTAAATATGGTCTGTTTAAGGACTACTTTTCACTTTAATGATGTCATTTAAAGTTCTAAATTTTGATGGAATCTCATGTATCAATTTTTTTCTTTTATACATCATGTTTTTTGTATCCTAGGTAGTTCTTGCCTACCCTGAATTCATAAATATTTTCCCTTATAATTTCTTCTTAAAGTTTCATACTTTTAGGCTTTCTTATTTAGGTTCATAGATCCCTTCAAGTTATTTTCATGTATGAAAAAAAAGGTTGAGGTTAATTTTTTATATACTGATACCAGGTGTTCTAGTGCCGTTTGCTGAAGACACTATCTCTTCCTTGGCTCTTGAATCGAGTTTATATTCTATAAAATGCTAATGTTAAATAATCTTTCAAAACTCAGTGGACCATATAGGTGTGGTTCTATTTCTAGATTCTCTGTTTTATTCCAGTGATCTATATGTCTTTCCTTACACTAACACTGCCTTGATTACTGTAGCTTTAGAAGAAGTCTTAAAATTAGGTACTAAATGTCTTCCAATACTGTTTTTGTTTTTGTTTTTGTTTTTAACTTTTCTAGGTCCTTTATACTCCTACATAACTTTTAAATTTCAATATCCAATTCTTCATTTATAGCAAGTATACACAGACCTGAATTTTTATATATACCTTGTGTTTTCTAATCCTGCTAAATTCAAGTACAAGTTCTAGGGGCTCCTAGAGATTTCATAGTATTTTCTCTGTAGATGATCATTTCATCTACATATAAAGATTTTGTTTCTGCCATGCCAATCCTATCCTAGTTGTGTCATTTTATTGCCAGACTATTTTGGTGGGGACTAGGTTTCAAAGTTTAATGGACAGATAAAGAGTAAGCATATCTGCCCTTGTCCCCCACCGTAAGGAGAAAGCATTGTATCTTCTCCATTCATACAAGGTGTTCTTGCTGGAAGTATGGAGTACATGTCTTTAATCTGTCGAGAAGTTTCTGTTCTACTTCTAGGCTCCTGATAGCTTTTACCATGAACAGCTGTAGAATTTAGCCCAATACTTTTTCTCCAACTAGTGACAGGATCATATGGCTTTTTCCTTTCCTCTGTTAAAATGATGAGTTTTGGGGGTGGATCTTCCAATGCTGAACCAACACTGCCATCCCTATAACAAAATCACTTTCCACATCCTGCCAGATCTGACTTCTAAGAGTTTGTTTTGTTAAACAAATTTTTATCTATGTTCATACTTTTTTCTTCTATTATCTTTATCCAGTTTTAGGATTAGCACAATGTTGGTTTCCTAAAATGAGAGGAGAAGTGTTCCTTCTTTTTTATGCTTTAATTGTTTGATATAATTTATCAGTTAAAATGTTTATGAGCCTGCTGTTGTCATATAGGTAGGTTTTCAAGCTAGGAATATACTTTCTTTAATAGGTGCTATTCAAATTTTATATTTCCTCCAGAGTTTAGTTTCATTAATTTGTCTTCCAAGGTACTTCTTAGAAGTTGTCAAATTTATTTCAAAAAAGATTTTTGTAATATGCTTTCTATATCCTTTTAAATTCTGTCAAATCTGTGGTAATGTCTCCTAGATCTTAATATTGTAATTTAAAAAATGTATAACTGATATTGTGTAACAGGAAGAAAAGGTCTAAAAGAGCAGGGGAATTGGGAGGGGTAGGGGAAGGGAAAAAAGGGTGAGGAAAAAATATGAGAAGAGGAAAAAAATGGAAACAAGGTCTTTGCAAATAGGGAAGGGTGGAGGGGGTGAAGGGAGGGCAAGGAAAGGAGAAAAAAATAAGAACTTAGAGACTCGTGTAATGGTGCAAGATCCCAATGATGAATGTAACTGTATTTTATACCTAAAATGTACCAATAAAATTAATGGGGGCAGGGGGAAAGCTTCTGCACAGCAAGAGAAACCACCAACAGTGTGAAGAGATAACCCACAATGTGGGAAAAAAATTTCATCTGCTGTTCCTCAGACAAAGGCCTCCTATCTAGAATCTATAAAGAACTTAAAAAAATCAGACCTCTCAAATTTAAAAGGCCCAATCCAAAAATGGACATCTGAAATGAACAAACATTTCTCAGACAAAGAAGTAGAAATAGCAAATAAATACATGAAAAAATGTCCAACATCACTGGCCATTCGAGAGATGCAAATGAAAACAATGCTGAGATTCCACCTCACCCCAGAAAGAATGGCTGCTATCATGAAATCAACCAATAACAAATGCTGGCAGGGCTGTGGGGAAAGAGGAACCCTGCTCCACTGCTGGTGGGAGTGTAGCCTGGTGCAACCACTGTGGAAATCACTATGGAGATACCTCAAAGAACTAGGACTGGAAGTCCCATTTAACCCCACTATTCCACTGCTGGGGATCTTCCCCAAAGAATTAAAAGAATCATACTACAGTGATATATGTGTGCCCATGTTCATAGCAGCACAATTTACAACAGCTAAAACTTGGAAGCAGCCCAATTGCCTATCAAGTGGAGACTGGATAAAGAAAATGTGGGTTTTTAAAAATAAAATGGACTACTACTTAGCCATAAAAAATGAGAAATTAGAGACTTTTATTGGTAAATGGATGCACATTGAGGCGATACTCTTAAGTGAAATAAATAGGACACACGTGTAAATACCGAATAGTTTCTCTAGTGTGAGAAACTCAAAGTGTAAATAAGGGCTAAAAGGTATAACAGATAATGTGAAATAGGAAGAAAAGGGGCAAAGGGGAAGGGGAAGTGGGAGGGGAAGGGGAAAGGAAAGAAGGGAGTGGAATTAATATGAGAAAATGAAAAAATGGAAACAAAGTCTTTGTAAATAGGGAGGGATGGAGGGGTTGAAGGGAGGGTAGGGGAATGGGGAAAAAATAAGAACCAAGAGAGATTATGTAAAGGTGCAAATTTCCAATGATGAATGTCATTATATTGTATACCTAAAATGTACTAATAAAATTAATTAAAAAAATAAAGAACAGTGAATTCTACAAGTGCGGAAGAGGAAGTACTGCTGAGATGATGCCAAGCAGTAGCAAGTTTTATTTTGACTTTGTAGACTCTTTCCTCAAAGAAAGGGGAAGGTTTGGGCAATGTTCTTAGCATACAGCTGAATAAATAAAGGCAACAGGAATTTGTGATCTGATGGTAGCTAATCACTTGGAAACCTTGCTTACTTGGAATTTGGGAATCATTTTCAAGACACTGAAATGGAACATTTAGCTATCCAACCAATACCTCACAAACACAGTGCTGTGTCCATCAGAATGTTTTAAATTATTACAAGTAGAAAATCCCATTCAGTTGCTTAAACAATAAACAAATTTAATATCTAACCAGGCAAGAAATCCTGAGGTAAGTGAGCTCACTTACCAAGATTTGTTAACTTAGATGCTCACCAACATAATGAAGGAGCAGAGTTTTTTTATTTTCTTGTTGTCTTTTCCTTATTACAATACATTGTTCATAGTTAGTTTTCCTGGTGGTCACAAGATAACTGCCACTATTTTAGGTACGTCTTCACAATACAGTCTGAACAAATACTATTTCTTTCCACGTGTCTTTTTCATCACCAAGGAAAAAAGATCTTTCCCAAAAATCATCAACAGACTTCCCTTAATGTCTCAGTGACCAGAATTCTTTCTATTTCATGCTTGTGCCTAAATCAATCAGAACCCCACCTCCTGGGCAGTGTTTGGGGCCTAAATCATTGAATCTCATGTTCTGAGGGAGCTAGGGTCCTAACAAAAGAAGGAATGAGAGTGAACGGGAGTTCACATTAACAGCATTAGGTGATGACTGAGTAGGCTGTCTTGCACTGGGGATAGAAACAGTCTTACCAATGGGAGACAACAACAAATAGGGACAGATACTCACTACCAGGAACCGTATGCCGTGAGAGAGTGAGGTCATGGATCCAGAAAGGCCACTCCAGGGAAGAGAAAGATGGGTAGGAAGCAGCCTGGCGATGCACACAGGAGACCACTGGAGCAGAGGGAAAGGCCTGGCTGATCCAAGAACAAAACCGGAAGCTGTTGTGGCTGGGGAGAGCGGGCAGTGGTGGTTGGCAGGGTCTTCCTGCCCAGGGAGGAGAGTTTGGGTTGGGTCGTTAGAGCCAGGCAAAGGCACCGAAGGTTTAAAAACTCAGTCTGGCTGCTGTGTAGAGAATGGATGGAGAGGTTAGGAGACTATTAACCCATGAGCTGATGGTGATTTGGACTGGGAAGTAACAGAGGATTAGAAGGAAAGAGAACAGATGAGAAGCGAAGGGCATTGCTAGGGGATACAAGGTGAGTCAGCCCCAAGTCCCTCCTGAGGTGCACGAGGGGTGAAGGTGCCACACATACACATAACCTCCACCACGGCGGAAGGACTAAGTACCACATGGGAGGTGGAGGGGAAAAGATGCAGGGGTTCAGAAGAAGGTGAGGTCATGAGCTTGGTGTGTGCAGGCCTGAATTCAGGGCAGCATCTTAAGGAAGGTGACATCCGAGCAATGTTCCAAAGCCAGCAAGACCGGCAAGAAGGTGCAAATCTGGAAAGGGCAGCCCAGGAGTGGAAGCTAGTGTGAGCAGTTAGCTGGGAGCCAGGAAATGGGGCAGGTAGGCAGAGCAGAGCATATAGGAGAATCTGCGTGGAATGGTGAAAAGAAGTGCTGGAGATTAAGGCTAGAACGTTTTGAGAGTCATATTCAGAATTCTAAGTGTCAGACTAGGCTAATAAACAAGAAAAGTCTTTTGGGACAGGAGTGAGGTGGGGCAAAATGTTATAGTTTAAATTAGAATGTCCCCTTATATATTCATAGGCGGGGCTCTAGGAAGGTGATTGGAATGTGGGGGCCTACTCTCATCAGTGAATTAATTCATTGATTAGTTGAGCTAAACATGCTCCTAGGGGGCCTCGTAGAAAGAGGTGATCACAGTAGGTGTGACCCGGAAGGGTTTATCTCCTTCCCTTCTCCTCCCCTCCTCTTTGTTTCTTGGCCACCAGGACCTGAACAGCTTTCCTCCACTAGGACCTCAGCCATGCCATTTCTGCCTTGGAGCCAGCTGCCTGAGGACTGAAACCTCTAAACACTGGTAGCCAATGTAAAGCTCTCCTCCTTTAAGTTGTGGGCACTGGGTATTTTGTCCAAGCAATGAGAAAGTGACTCAGATAGGGGTCAGATTCAAGAGAGTTTTGAGTGTCAGGCTAGGGTAATAAACAAGAGGACAAAAACATTGCTTAAACTGGGCAGGTGGTGCACATCTGTAATCCTGGCTGCTTCGGAGGGTGAGGCAGGGAGATCTGAGGTTCAAGTCCAGCCTGGGTAGCTTAGAGTAAACTTGTCTCAAAATAAAAAAGGAATGGGGATGTAATTCAGTGGTAGAGCATCTCCGAGTATAATCCCCAGTAATGGAGGGAAAAAATTGTTTCAATAAAGTCTACCTTTGGAGTTATAACTCCAAAGTCATGTGGTTCTCTTAGGAACAATTAATGTGCTATTCAAGTTTTAATGATTCACTGGATGGGAGTCAGTAAGACTATCAGCATCTGTTCCTGGCATCGCTGCTGTCTGTGGGTCATTTATCAGTGATTTCTAATGTCTTTTACACTTCATCCCTTCCTTAGTTATTGAGTATTGGTACTGGGGATCCTGGAAAAAATATGATCTCAACTTTCAAGGGGTCTAAGAGTTGAACAGATGAAGAGTTACATTGCAATAAATATTTGGGATGAGATAGTACAAAGTGGAAAATATTCTCTCTAACACTTGGAGTATGGCACTAGATTTCACAGAGGTGGTGACATATAAATCTCACTAGAAAGGTGGGTTCTGAAAGGTGGGTAGGAATTCACGAGGCAAAAAAAAGTGAGGTGAAAAAGGGCTTCCAAACACGGGAGGGTCTGTGCAGACACACGTACATCTTTCCAGTTCTTACACTTTTGACCCTACGTACCCTGTAATGAGTTCTTCCAGTTGCTATAAAACAAGAGTTAGCATAAGTATTTGTCTCTCAGAAATATGCATTTTGTGTTTGTAAGTCACATTAGTTAGACCCATTACCCCCACATTTCCCTCAGGGAAATTTTACTGGATTTCACTTTTCCAGGGGATCAAGGAAAGGAATCTTAACTGTTTTTTCAAAGGTAGTGAACTCGTCAGCCATCCATACACAGCCCTTATCTCTGCACAGGACTGGAGAAGCCACAAGTCACATCATACCTGGCTCCCACTTCCTGCATTTGCAGGAAATCAGTTCGAACATCTTGAGCATTCAGGAAAGTTGTCTTAGAGGCCCAAGATCATTCATCTTATCTCAGAAATGCGTTGAATTATTTATTTGGCTCAAGATAAAAATTAACATGTGGAGACCATCTATGAGACAGAGAAAGCGAGCAAGGAATTCACTGAAGGCTGGAAAGCACTTTCCCGTCACCCAACACCTGTGTTTGACGAAGGTGTGGACTCCAGTGCGGGCAGGTGCCCTGATCTGCCAAGCCTGCCCTGGCTCCGGAAGGGGGTGGGATACAGAGAGGAGCAGCCGAGAGAGAAGAAGCACTTTGAGGAACTGACCTATCTGATGTACTTCCTCTCTCCCCGACCCTCCGCCTCCAACCTCCCCCAGTCTCTCTCCTTTTCTCTCAGAGTAGGTTGTGCGTCAGTTCCTGGAAGGTGGGGGCATTTCCTGAGGCGTTTGCAACACCAAGAAGTTGTCCCAAAGGAGGCCGAACCCTACTCTGCACACCAGGCCAGGAACGTGAAGACCTGGTCCTGGGCCATCCTGCTGTGGAGACGGCCCGTCATCCCCCTGTGCACTGGCAGCTCTCTCAGCCAGCCGCCTGGGCTCCACCTGACCATGTCCCTGGCTGAGGCCATCAGTTTCTGGAATGAAGGGGTGCTGGCAGCCGACAAGAAGGACTGGAAAGGGGCCCTGGAAGCCTTCAGCGCAGTCCAGGACCCCCACTCCCGGATCTGCTTTAACATGGGCTGTGTGCACAGCATCCTGAAAAACATGCTCGAGGCTGAGAAGGTGAGTGGTGGGCCTCTCCTTGCCGCCCGCCCGGTGCCCTTTAATTATTGCTCTCAGTCCCAGCTGCACTTTAGAGACTTTCCCTCTGGGGAGCTCTAAAAGCACAAAAAGTTGTCCAGGCCCCAACCCCAGAGGGCCCGATTTAATTGTTCGGGGGGGGGGGGGCTGGCAGCCACAGTTGTAAAAGCTCCCCAGGGTTGCAAGTTACACCCTCCTTTCTGATCCATCTATGATACTCAAAACATTCTGCAGTTATTCTGTAGCAACTTTATGAAGACTCTCTTGTGGGAGAGAAATGAAATGTCTTTATGAAGATATTTTCTTGTGCGATCACCTGCTGGACTTAGCATCTCTATCAGTCTCACCACTGTGCATCTGATTGTAGGCAGCTCTATGGCTTTCTAAGAATTATGTGTGTGTGGGTTTTGCCTGCCCAAGAGATTGAGGAGAGGCACTTAGGAAAAGTAAGTTTCATCCCAAGTGATGATTCTGGCCAATTATGCAGCCACTTGTTTAAGAGTTTCGAGACTGGCAAAAGGAAATCATACTGTGATTGATTACTGCTGTCTTCCAAGGGCATGGTGTGGGATGTCTTTTAAAAAACATTTTTTATCTCTTAAATATCCTAATATAGAGGGAAACATTTTCAGTAACCACATTTTTGGATTGATCATTATAATGTGGAAAAGGCACGAAGTTTGGAAACAGAAGACTTAGCACTGAATCCCAACACTAACTCCCTGGGCCTGAAGTAGCAGGCAACATAAACTTCTGGCTCTTAGCATCTTGAGAGTTTAAATATAATGAGGATTGGATGAGACAGCAATTATTAAAAGGCTGTACAAGTGGACATTGCAGTGTATACCTATGTAATCCCAGGTACTTAGGAGGCTGAGGCAGGAGAACTGTAAGTTCAAGGCCAGCCCAGGCAACCTAGCAAGACCCTGTAGCAGAATAAAAAATATAAAAGGCTAGAGATGTACCTCGGTAGTAGAGTGCCTGCCTAAAATATTCAGTCGCCGCTACTAGAAAAAAAAAAGCCGTATGATTTCATATCACTGCATAATAGTTCTTATTCTCATTTTTCACTGCCAGCTTTTCAAAGTAGTCTATAGACTGACTCCCAGCACACTTGGGGACAGGGTTTGTTTCCCAGTCATCCTGCGCTGCAAGTGCATGAGCCCTGGCCACACCCTCCTGACAGGAAGGGGCAAGTGGCTTGAAATGCGCTCACATGTGAGTCAGTTTCAGGTGCCCAACACACACATGTGCAGGTGTCCACCTCTGGCTGTAGCGGGGACCAGGTAGGCCAGCGGGAACTGCTGCTCCCACTTGGCCTAAACATGGATCCTGTGGCCACCACACCCCTGTCTTGTGTGCCTCTGCCCGCAGGTCTCCCTGGAGCCCTCTGCTCCCAGCCCTCTCACTCTCTCTGCCCTGCTTTGTTTCCTGCTGGAATCCTTATACTAGTGCTTTATATATGTATATTTTTGTTTTCTATTACTTTAATTACATGCTATTTTATATTATAAACAAATTATTTCATATTTTATAGTATTTGAATTTTAATCCATTTTATTATTTTGACTCTGCCAATAATCTTGAAAGGCAGATGGTAACATTCCCATTTTGCGGAGGAGAGAAGTTCCTGGAGGGTAGGTATCTTGCCACATGCTATGCAGGGAGGAAGGGGCAGCCTGGAGAGTTCCGACCCAGGGGTTCTGTGCTGCCCCCTGTTTCTTAAAGACCTGCATCGTTCCCCTTCTTGACTCGCTCTCCGGCTCACCCCTTGTCTCCTCACCTTCTCACTGGCCACAGCCTTCTCTCTGCAGGCCTTCACCAGAAGCATTAACCGGGACAAGCACCTGGCAGTGGCTTACTTCCAGCGAGGGATGCTCTACTCCCAGATAGAGAAGTAAGTGGTCCAGTGTTGCCTACACTGCGGAAGTTTGAGAGAAACCCAAGGGGTCTCGGTGCTGCTGGGGCTGGCACTGGAAAAGTGTGGTCTTCCAGCCTTTGTTGGGAAGGAAGCCTGGCTGGACTGGCCCTTCTGCGCTGTTAGATGAAAAATTACCAAGGCAGGCCGAGGGAAGGCAGGTGAGTCCCCAAGTGTAAGTTAGTGCTGACATCCTCACAGTGTGCCTCAGATGCCACCACGGCCCTGCTATCCAGCCAGTGAGGGCCCCACCGGTGTCCCCGAGAGGTCACTCATGGTGGCCTCCCACTCTGGGAGCTGTCCCCAGAAAAGGATTATTCTGAAACCACATCAGACTTTGGCATCATCCCAGAAAAGTGCACGTTCAAAGCCTGGCTTAGTCTATTAAATGAAATATAAAGCAGCCACAGAAATGAGAATATAAACTATTACCAGTATAAGAATAAAGTAATAGAGATAAATAACTAATATGTATGTGTATATATATTACAAGAGAAAAAGGTGACAGTAGGTGTGAAAGTTTAAAAACAGATTTCAAAACAGTGCCTATCACAAATACCATTTGTTTCACAGAATAAAGACTACAGACCAGAGACCAAACTTTATGGGTAATTCTTTCTGGATGATGGGATGATAGATCTATTTTCTTCTATCACTCTATCTTCATCTTTTCATATGTTCACAATCAACATGAGTTAGTAAAAAGATAAATTAAAAGTGAAAGTTAATTTCAATCCCCACTGTTCCTTCTAATGCCCAAAGAACAACCCATAAATAACAAAGAAAACGGCCGGGGATTTAGCTCAGTGGTTTCGCCGCCTGCTGCGCAAGCCCAAGGACCCGAGTTCGATCCCCAGTACCAAAAAAAAAAGAAAAAAAAATTCTACGTGTGAATTTCAAATGTTTTGGGGATGGAAGACTGGACCCTGCATATAAATTGTTCCATCTGTGGGCACAAATTCTGGGGAAAAGGGATTTGGCTCTGGCTAATGAAGATCTAACAGCAAAACTGGTCAGAGCACGGCACATGTTGAGGTGCAGGTGGGCAGGGCAGTGACAGAGTGCAGACAGGCTGTGGTAGAGGGGCAGGCAGGGGAGGCGCTGGGCTGTATCCCGTGTGCCTTGGAAGGTTTTGATCCTAGGCTTTACAGAAACATGGCTTGTAAAGCCCAGGTTCCTAGCTGTTGCTAGGAGCAACAATAGGCACTCAGAGGACTTCACAGAGGTAGATGTAGTCCATTACCTGCATGAGTAAGAGCAAAAGCAAAGTCTTCCCCAAAGAAAAACCATAGCCACAGAAGCACTCTGGGGAGAGTGCCTGAATTGGGGGGAGATAAGGGGTGTTTACCTTTATCAGCACCTTGCCTCTGTCTAACCACCTGTCTCCCTGCTTAACATCCTTCTGTCATTTGCTCCCTCCTGCATCTTCTGTATTCTCCAGATGGAGAGAATGCACAGGGAGGCCAAGCACAAGTGCTGCAACCTGTTTTGACTCTCAAAAGACAAACTCTAAGGCCATCCCTTTAATTAGCTCTAATAACCTAGAATGTGGAGAACCAACAGAAAGAGGGAGGGCTCCTGGAAGGAGTTCCCACAGGAAGATGCCTACAAGTTCCAGAACCTGGAAGGCTAAGATTTCAAATGAGCTAGAAAGATCTAGAAATAAGACTCCAGACTCAGTTAATCTGCTTGATAATAGTTAAATCCAAGAAGAACATCTACAAGAGTTAATCTATAGTTCAGCAACTCTCTAATGAAAAAATCGTGAATGAGGCATTTCTCTCCATTCCATGCTGGCTCCTTTTCTTTTGCCCAATCTATAGGTATCAATATTGCTCCTAACATTCTGTTCTTAACCCTTTTGTCTTGTATGACTATAGCAGGGGTTGTTTAATGGCAAAATGTGCAGGCTCTCTCCCCAGAAGTGACACACAAGCACAAACATCCTTTCATGTACAGTCTTGGGGAATATGGATATGGAAGTCCATATGTCCTCCTGAAGGACCCATTTTTGGGCAAAGGCACCCTCTCCTAAAGTACCAATCTCTATTTGTAACCACCTAGCTCCTAAATCTGTATCAACCCAGAATGTATCTGGATCAACCCAGAGTGTCCCTTGCTCAAAACCTTGTCAAAATGACATCTTAAGTATATTTATTTCTCTTCATCCCCACTGGTGCTAACCTGGTTCAAACCCTCATTTTTCATAGGACAACCGCAATCACTTCCAAACTGATTTCCCAGTCACCAGTCTTGTACTCTTACCACACTCAACTTTGGGGGTGAAGACCACACACTCCTTCTCCTGTGCCTCCTTTTATAAATCAGTCTAGTCTGTGACAGATTTTTTTCTTTTTTATAGTTGTCTCTTTCACAACAACCCTGAAGGAGTCTTAGGAAAAGAAATCTACACACTCGTGCTGATATCCCGGTAGATAGATAGCAGTTACTCAGTACATGCTTGTTGAATTAATTCAGTGGCAGTGCATGCATCTCTGCTTGGAGGAACTTATAGATTAGAAGAGGGAAACAAGTCGCCAAGACCAGTAACAATGACGCAAGGCAGAACTGGGCATGTGCTGTAAGTGCTGTTTTTCCGTGAGTGCACCAGGGAGGTTACTTCCCACTGTGTGGCTTAGGAATGCCCTCTAACTGTGGTGGGACTTGAGTTGGGTGATAATGTCATGGGCAGTGCTTCTCTACTTCCCCTATTCACTTGTGTGGCTCTTCTGTCATTATAAAGTTCCAAAAGAACAAAGTTATAGCATATTTCCCAGGAAGCAGGTGGCATCTCAGGGAAGACCTGGCCAATCTGTCTTATTTCTCTGTCCCTAGCCTTGTCATCAGAAAAGGGAGGGACTCTAAGTTGTCCTTCAGACTTTATGCCTCATGGAATCAGGACGCTTACGATGGTGAAAATAAAATAGTGGCAAGACCCTGTAGCCTGAGCTGGCTTAAGAGACAAACCTGGACCTGCGCCCAATACAGCAGCTTCCCAAAGGTGTTGGGCGTTGGGACTTCCGGCTTGCTGAGATCAATTCCCTGAAGGTAGGCAAAGGAGCTGCAGGATTCCAGGCCTCATGCGGCACTGGTAGCAGAGGAACCAGCAGGAACGTCAGGGGTTACTAAGAGACCCCTGCCAGGCCTATTACAAAAATGATGATTGGGAACATTCTCAAGCTGGCAGCGGTGAGAAGCCACAGCCAGGCTTATGCTTCTGTGGGGAGCCCCTGCCTGAGAGAGCATGGTCAGCATAGCCAGGGTGCCCCACAGAATGTCATCTGGCATGGGCATGCAGATTACCAGGGGCAAGCAGGGCTGCCCGGCCGGCTCCCGATGAAGGGAAGGCTTCCGACGGCACGGAAGAGAACTGTGAAGACGGGCTACAAGGACCACGGTTTGGGGCCCGATGACCCACAGGGCTGAACATTGCTTTGGAGTTTGCACACTGACCCTGCTCGGACTTGTGCTGTGTGAAAAGTGACCCCGTCCCCCACCGCACCCTATGGTACACCGCAGGTCCAACCCTTGGCGCATTCGGTAGAGGCCCATGGATCCGCTCAAAGACGTATTTATAAACGGACGTTTCACAGGGATACCTCGCTGCTTTTTGTCACACAAAGCAAACTCTGCATAATCTCTCCATTCCTTCTCCCTCCCACAGGGCCCAGGTCTCTCTGACATCTTGATGGGCTAGAGGATTATAAGGAGGGTTTTGCTGGCTTCGTGCAATGCCTGGTAGACTCAGTGGGTCTCTTGGTAGCCGAAATCCACGCCCTCAGCCAACTTGGCAGGGAGGAGGTACATTTGTGGGTTAAAGCTGAGCGTACTTTGAGCACACCCTCTGGAACTTTGTGCTGCTTTCCAGTCAGGCTGTGGGAAGAGCACAGGGGAAATCAGATGGGAGGGAACGGAACACTTCAGCTTCCACCTGCTCCTCCTTCTTGGCTCAGTGAAGCCATCCAACTACCCAGGTTTTCGTTTAGAAACCTGTGATGCCTACCTTCTCCTCCCCAGGATGATCTGAAAGATGTATGACAATGACTTGAATCACCTGTTGCTTCCTAAAGAGTGGCCTGCTTCTAATCCTTTTACAGCTGTCCTTGTTAGGAGCAGGGATACCAGGAAGGCAATTTTCCTGTTTAAACCCAGGTTCTCCTCTCCCACCACTCCTGTAGCCACTGCAGCAGCCTGCTTGTGAGCTACTTCAGACCTAATGGAACAGCAAGTCCAGCTTCTCCCCCAAACACTTGGGGTGCACATCCCCCAGGATGCTTCAGCCAACCAGCTCTCCTGGGCAGCTCTAAGCCTATGTGAGTTGTCCAGGTAAGAGCCATAAGAGTTCCAGCTTCTACACTGTATTTATTTTTTACATCTCCCGATGACACCTAATAGGTGTGGTATATCAAGCTTTAAATAAGCATGTGATGAAAGATTGGTGCGTGGGTTTAACTGATAGAGTGTTAAAGTTGAAAAATAAAGGAATTACTGTGTACACTAGGCACTCCCTGAGCACCTGAATACATGATCTCATTTAGTTCGCACAGCAGCCCTGTGAGGCATATATACTATTTTTATCATTCTCTTATTCTAAAGGTGAGGAAACAGACTTTAGGGAAGCAAAGTAACTTTCCCAGATGTAAGTGAAGTAACCAGATGTAAATGGCAGAGCCAATACTCAAGCCCAGTTGGTTTTGACTGCAGAAATTGGACCCAGGACCACATAGTAGCAAGCTTCTTATTAAATGCTCTATGTGTATAATATGCTCCTTGTATACAATATGCTCCCACATTATTGACCAGGACCTGAGGCCACAGTAGTACCTTGCTGGAGCCTCCCGGTTAGTGGCAGACCTGCCCGGTGTGGTCCTTGGCCCTTTGTTCCTAACTTGGGTGCCTTCCTGCACATCACTTCTTCCTGAGGATCCCTGCCAATCTGTGTCCCAATTCCAGGCTTGTTTCCAGGAGAAGCCCTGGAGGAATCAGAGAGTGGCCTAGGGGCTTTTTGCCTAGTTGTCCAGATAAGAACCAAAACCAAGCAGCCAAATCTGTCCCTGCTAGGCCAGAGGCTGAGGGAAGGAATAGGTTTGGTAGCTTGTTTTTGCTGTTGCTCACTCCCTGCAGCCCAGCAATGGGTGCATCCCCTCAGCACAGCTGGAGGTCAGAGTTGGGCCACAGACTTGGCTACCTCTCTCAGGAGTGTGAATCTAGGTCCTGCCCACACACACCCCTTGAACCCCATTGATGTGGCCACCCTCTATTCTTGACCACGATTCAAGGATAGCAGTCCTAACACTGGCTGGGCCAGGCTCATCTGACCTTACAAGAAGTAGGGGGTAGGAGGATGTGAGGAGCGAGCAGTGCTCCGAATCAGCTCTGAGACTCTGTAGGGACACAAGGTGGGCAGGTGAGGCTCTGCTCAGAGTCCTCAAAAGAGAATGAAGCTGTATTTGAAGGGGGCAAACTAGGTTGCCAGAAAAGTGGGAGTTGTGTTCTGTCTAATGGAAGAAAATCCCTGAGGGTATCTCTGACTTGGGGCCTGGAGGGGCCAGGCTGTGACACAGCCTCACGGGGCAGGTTCACTGTGTCCATGGAATCCTTGGTTTCAGGGTTGGTGAAAAACTAGAACAGGTCATGAGAAATTGAAAAGGCTTTTTCTCCCGGTGAGATGGATGGGGAAGGGAGAAGTAGAGACACATTTATTCTTCATTTATTCCTCCATGTCCTGGACTGGTTTATTCTCTCTCTCTGTCCTGCAGATATGACTTAGCTATTAAAGACCTAAAAGAGGCCTTGACTCAGCTTCGAGGGAACCAGCTGATAGACTACAAGATCCTGGGGCTGCAGTTCAAGCTGTTTGCTTGTGAGGTAAGAGACAGGGCCAGCCCAGGCAGGAACGGACTGTGGCTGGACAAGCAGCAGACAGTTAAGATGCACAGTAGTTTGGTGACACCTGCAGGGGCTTGTGAAAGTCACTTGCCTCTTGTGCCTTGAGGTCAGATTTTCCCTTAAGAGAAGATTCAGATGGGCTGATAATATAACTCAGTGGTAGACTGCTTGGCTAGGTTTCACCTCCAGCTCCACAAGAAAAGAAAAAAGCAAGACTTGAATGACTGCAGTATCATCATAGCGTCATTAGTTGGTGTGAATCTTAACTGGCTCAAAAAGCCATGTAAAATGAGCCCACTGGGCTCTCCTGAGGGAGATGATGCCAATGTGCTCCCTGTGAAAGTATTCGGAATAATTTGCATGTTTCACTTAGCAATTCAAGTCGATCAGCTATTAGTTCGGCATCTTACTGACAGATCCAAAATTACAGGCTCACTCTCCACGTAGCACCTGCTGGAACTTTGCTATCCCCAGGTGGCAGAGCATGCTTTTCAATGTTAATGGTTCTCACCCCAGTACTTAATTGAGACCAAAAGACAGACAGAAAATTTGGCACAAATCTGGCTCCTCTTGTTCAAAGAACAGCTCAATGCTCAAATTTAGGTAAAAGTTTCCATAGAAGGACTCCTTTTCTGTATTACCAAAAAGGAGAGACATGACAAGTTTTGCCTTAGTGGGTTCATGGACTTTCCCCAAACAACCCTCCCCCCCACATCAGCAGCTTTAAAAAACTAAAATCCCTGCAAATGTCATGGATCTTTATTTAGAAGAATTGCTGGAAAAAAATCCCTTTGCTTTAGTTTCTCAGGCATAAGAAGTATTCCCAGGGTTGCTCAGGGCTAAAGATAGAGTCCACAGCTGCCCAGGGCCCCTGGGGACATGGGGTCCCATCCCAGCCCTACAGCAGGCTTGGAACTTACTCCACTTCTCACAGTCTGGGGAGAGGAGGGTTTGCTTTAGGAACTGGCTGGCATTTGACCAGCTTCCAGAGGAGGGTTTCTCAGCCTTGGCGCCACTGATATGTTGGATCCGACAATTCACTGTAGGAGCTGTCCTGTGTGCCGTGGGATCTTTGGCAGCACCCCTGGCCTCTACCCACTAGATGCCAGTAGCACCTCACCCCTGGTCGTGATGACCAAAAATGCCTCCACTGAGAACCACTAATACAGATTTAAGGGTTGGGAGACCAAGTGGGTCTAGAAAAAGATCATGCCACAGTGGCATCAAAGCAGGCCTTGAGGAGAGGAACATCCTCTATGTTGCTGGGGTTGAACCAACCTGATGGACAAGAAATAGGGGCTGAGTGGGCTCCTTTGAAAACGGAGCTCCCCCTTTCGGGGTCTAAGGCCCTCCATGCCATGGGGGACCCACAGTCATTTCCCTACTTCTAATTTTGGTCCTCTCTTCTCATCATGGTGAGAAACCGCATCTGACTTCTGAGAAACCACATCTCTTGTTGAGGAGTCTCAAGGTTTTTCTAGTTATCAAGTCATAAAATCTTGTTGTGGGAAAAATTCTCAGGAGAAGGTGACAGAGAACCAATAGGAAGTTTGGAACCACCTTTGAGTTCTTTTTGTACACAGGGCTGAGATAGCAGCCAAGCATGTACAGATGCTCCTCTGCTTATGACTACAGGTTGTCTAGATAAACCCATTTTAAATTAGAAATACCCTAAATTAGGCTGGGTGTGATGGTGCATGCCTATAATCCCAGCATTCAGGAGGATCACTGTGAGTTCAAGGCCAGCCTGGGCTACATAGTGAGTTCAAGGCCAGCCTGAGCTACATAATGAAACCATGTCTTAAAAAAAAAATCCTAAATTGAAAATGTATTTAATGCACCTGACTGAACACAGCTACCTGCTGTAAAGTACAGTACGGCTGTAAAGTGCCAGTTATCCACCTTTGTGATCACGTGGCTGAATGGGAGCTGTGGCTCAATGCCACTGCCCATACTGCAAGAGAACATCATAGTGCATATTGCTAGCCTGGGAAAAGGTCAAAACTCAAAATTTGAAGTACCGTTTTTGTAGAGTGCATATCACTTTTGCACCGTTGTAGAGTCAAAAATTCCTAAATAGAGCTGGGTATAGTGGCGCGTGCCTGTAATCCTAGCTACTTGGGAAACTGAGGCAGGAGGATTGCCAGTTTGAGAGAAGCCTAGGCAGGTTAGTGAGGCCCTTCCTCAAATCAAAAAATGAAAAGGGCTGGCGGTGTAACTTAGTCGTAGACTGCTTTCATAGGATGCATGAGGCTGAGAGTTCAGTCTCCTCACCCAGTCCTGAATCAGGCCATCGTGAGCCATCTGTATGCAGCAGGCATCAGTTCAGGGACGCTCAACAATGGGCCTGGAAGGGAGCCTAGGTCATCACTGTTGGGCTTGGTCTTGGCCCCCATCACCTAGCACCAGGCGTTGACTCCATGGAAACACCAATTCTGCCACCCATCCATCCCTGGCAAGTTAGCATCTCCTGGCAGGAGACCTCAGCTCTTTCCACATAAACTCCTCCCTAGGGCTGCCTGAGTCTTGGCATGCCACGGCCACCGGCTTCCCACAGAGCAGAGAACCAAGAGAAGGTAAGATGGAGTGTCAAGTCTTTTATAGCCTAGTCTTAAAAATCACACCCCTTCATTTCCATAATATCCTTATCTTTTCTAATTTTTTAGTCAAGTAGGTGTTTAAAAATCTGGCTAATGCATCTAAAAGATTATTTGATTCTATGTGTAAGTTGTGAAGCATGATAATAAAACAAATACTCATAACCCCACACCCCATTTAAAGACCTGCAAAATATGAAAATGACTGAGTTTTCCATTCCCTCCTACCCCAGGAAAAGTCCTCCATGGGCTCCATGCTAACTCTCTGTCTGCTCTGCTGAATTTTTCCCATGCAGTTTCCTCACACACATTGCTATGTTACAGTCTGCTTAACCTAGGTGACCCAAGCCAGATCCGGCAGGTGCCACTGCAGGACAATGCATCTGGAGCCCTCTACAGACCTTGCATCTTTCCAAAGGTTTGGCCCAGCCTCGGGCAGTAGCTGGGCTGGCAGGACACACACTTAATTTTATTCTCAATTCTTCCTCTTCAAGGGGACTTGAACAAGTCACTCTTCTCCACACTAAAATAACACAGCAGTTTTGGTCCCCTTGTTGAGTTCACACCTTAACCCATGCTTGTGCTTGACATAACTCAGTAGAAAGACGAATCTTCTGATATTCAACATAGTACCAGGAGAGCTGGGGAAGGCAAAGATGTCATCAGGCCACATTCCCTGGGTGTACATGTAAGCCCTTCCCTGGTACTTTGTTTCAGAGCAGCCTCGAGTTTTATGCTGTGGCCTCTGCCTTTGTAGGTGTTGTATAACATTGCTTTCATGTATGCCAAGAAGGAGGAATGGAAAAAGGCTGAAGAACAGCTAGCTTTGGCAACAAGCATGAAGTCTGAGCCCAGGCATTCCAAGATTGACAAGGCCATGGAAAGTGTGTGGGTGAGTGTGGCGGTGATGCAGGTGGCAAGAAGACTTGCTTAGGTGCTTACTGGTTTCAGAGGACACCACTAACGGGGCTTTGCTTTTTGGAGAGTTCTGGGAAACATTGCTCTTTCAGCATCCATCCATTTAAGACCTGTACTGAGTAGCCAAGCCTGAAAGCTCGTACACGTCTTGTACTAGGGCTCTGTGGAAGCCCCGCACCCATGGGAAGCAGGGTGTTGGGTATTGAGGAGTGTTGTGCAGCCCCCATGCACTGTGAGGACAGAGGCTGTGTTTGTTCGTCTCTTTCCTAAAGCCTAGCACGGTGCCAGGCACATAGTAGCCTCAGCAACAATGTACTGATTATATGGGTAAATGGTGAAAATTACCAAGGAGTGTATTGGGGAATGAAACTAGTTTTAAATAAGAGTTTTAAAGCAGCAGGGAGGAGAGGGCTCAGCTCAATCTTCATATGGCTGCCCATATCAGCAATGCCAGTCCCAGGAGAGCACTATCATGACTCTTGCTTGGGTCCTGGCTGCCTTGAGGGACAGTACTATACCAGGACACTGCACAGACAGGGAGAGGGGTGTTGTCCCCTAGGAAAAGAGGCTGTGGGGCAAATAATGCTGGCAGATGTCCCCATGGCCTTGCAACACAAGGTGGTATTGAAACCAGCTGTTCCCACCTGGCAGAGAATAATAACAAGGTGCTTTCGTGAGGTTATTTCACTGAATCCTTATGTCATTTGATGAGGAAAGCTGCACAGGTATCATCACCTCTGTTTTCAGATTAGGAAATATAATCACAAGCAGCATAAAGATGTTTGGGTGGTCACATATTCAGTGGTCCCGGTGCAGTACTAACGGCACCCCATGTGCCGTTGTTTGTACGATGATGAAATCAAGAGACAAGGCAACTCTCAGAGCGAGCTGTGAGTATTAAGCAGCATGTGACCATCTGTTGCTTTCTGTGCTACAGAAACAGAAGCTGTATGAGCCGGTGGTGATCCCTGCGGGGAGGCTGTTTCGACCGAATGAGAGACAAGTGGCCCAACTGGCCAAGAAGGATTACCTAGGCAAGGCCACGGTAGGTGGGAGTTCTCATGCACCCCGGAGGCTCCTCTGCCCAGGCCACGTGGGACCAGGGGGTAGGGATGCTTGAGAAAAGCTGTCTTCACTGTGGCTCACAGTGACAAGGTCTGGCTAAAGGACAGGTAAATGCTTCTGGCTTCTTTTCTCCAGGCTGCTCTCTTCTCTCTGCTGGCCTGTGGTTACTCTCAGGATGCTGAGCCTTGGAGCTGAGCCAGGGGGAAGAGGGTTCGGCTGTGAGGAGAGACCAGGTTAGGGGAGAGGACCCTCAAGGCATGCGCTGGGCTCACCTGAGAAGCAGTTCGCTTCTCACAGCTACGAGGACTCTCTCCCCCTTCCACGGCCCTGTGACCAGACTCCTTCATATACTGGACTGCTTTGAATCCAGGCCTTCATCCTTTCAGACAGGGTCCAAGTTGAGTCAGCAGTCCCACTCCAAAACGGCATTTGACTTTGACACATATTTAGGACTAAAGATGTCCATATGTCCATCAGTGGATGAATAGATAAACAAAATGTGATATGATCATACAATGGAGAATTACTCAGCCAAAAAAAGGAATGAAGCGCTGATACATGCAGCAACAAGGATGAACCTTGAAAACTTTATGCTGTGTGTAAGAAGCCAGACACAAAAGGCCACATGTTGTACAATTCCTTTTGCTATATAAAATATTTAAACAGGTAAATTCACAGAAACAGAAAGCAAACTGGTGGTTTCCAGGCTTTGGGGAAAGAGGACTGTGAGTTAATTGCTTAATGGTATAGAATTTTCTTTTGGGGTGATGAAAATGTTTTGAAACTAGATAGACATGCTGACAGCATAGCATTATGGCTGTACTAACTTGGTTACTTAAAAATGGTTAACTTGATGTTATATGAATTTCATTTTAATAAAAAAATTTTCTTTTTAAAGGGAGAAAGAGTGAGCTGGGTTATTGGAGGTGAGGTGAGAGCTAGTTTCTTTGGTTGCTGAAACTTCTAGTATAGAAGATGAGTAATCTAATCCTCAGCCACCATCCACTTCTGGTACTGGCACAAGTGAACATGGATCTGCGAGTGAGAAAGGAGGAAATCTTAGAAGACAGGAAAACAGGGCCGCAGAGCCCTCACACCCGGCTGTCCTCATTTCAGGTTGTGGCGTCTGTGGTGGATCAAGACAGCTTCTCTGGGTTCGCTCCCCTGCAGCCGCAAGTGAGTGGTCCTGCCCTGCTTCACAGAACTAGTCTCCAGAGATATCAGGAAAACAGCTCCTGGGGAGAACTGTGCTGAGCTGCTCCTGTAAGGGCTCCTTGGCAGCTGCTCTGTGCTGCTGGGGGAACTGCCTGCCCGTTCAGTCCCAGTGTCCAGGGCCAGTCGGGAATATGATTATGTTAGCTAATCTCACGTCCTCTTCTTTCTCTAAATTCCAGTGGATCTTTTGTCTTGTGAAGCCTTGATCATTCCCTCAGAAAACTGAAATGCAAGCTGTAGAAACACCCCTCCCAGTACTAAGGATTGATTTTGGCTGGGGCGGGGGGGGGGGGGCTTTGCACTGAGCTACATCCCCGGCCCCACCTCCCCCATTTTGAGACAGTGTCTTACAGGTTCCTAAATTGAGCAGGCTGGGCTAAAACTTGTGATCCTCCTGCCTCTGGCTCCCAAAGTTCTGGATTGTAGCCATGCCCCACCAAGGCTGGGTTATGGAAGGCTTTTTAACAAGCCTGGGGCTCGAGGACTTGGGCTTTCCCCATCCCATTCATTTGCCTCTGTGCCGGGGATTTTCTTGGCAACACATGCAGGGTGCCAGAGGGACTCATTTTTCAGCCCTAAATGGGCTTGGAGAGATGGTCCCAGATGAGCAGAGCGGTAGTGAATCTAAAAGCGAAGACAGAGCTTCCTTGTGACTAGAGGGTAACATATGAGCCCTATTGCAAAGAAGCCATGATGGGCAAGAGCATTGGCTGGTATAGCAGACGAAGGTGTCCTGAGCATGCACACCTACCCTGCAGTCTGCACACTCCCTAGGCACTGTATGACAGCGCAGCACTGATCACCTCACTGGGTCAGGACGATCATTGCTGGACCAGAGTGTGATCAATGCTGGGGCTCTGGGAGGGGACAGAGGGCCAGTGTCCAGATTCCTTCACCTGTTTCTTCATAATACAGTTGAAGAAAACCCAAGTGCCTTGGGTTTCAGTTCAGCCAAAGGACCACAAGAGGGAAAAGAAGCCCAGGTAACAGGACTCCAAGATATTCAGTGTAGAAATGGAATATACATTGGAAGAAGATTCTTGCCTGGCCAGTGGGTCCTGAGTTGATTTTAAAGACCCAGAAGTGTCACGTGATACAGCAGACATTAATTATAGAACTGAGCTTTCGGAGACTGTCCTGGGAAAGGGACAGAGCTCAAGGTCAGAAGCACTCCCTGACATCACATTGCTCTGTGACAGCTAACCTTCTCCAGAAGCCAGCTCTGGCTCAAGCTGAAGTGCTGTGCTGGTGAAATCACTGCCTGGGGAGCTGGTGGGAGGTGTTATTTTCCAAGGTTTAGTCAGGATGCACTGTGCCTTCTCCCTAGGCAGTGTTCCCATCAGCCAGAAATGCAGTCTTTGATTTTCTGGACTGGAAAAATGCTCACATTACCATTAACAGTCTGTTCTCTCTCTCCCACTTCTTCCCTCATTGTCCTCCCTTCTTCATTTCTCCTGAATGTTCCATAGACAGCTGAGCCTCCAACCAGACCCAAAACCCCAGAGATCTTCAGGTAAGTTAGATTCAGGTCCATATGCAGAGTATCCAACTCTAAGCTGGAGTTGATGGCAATAAGAGGGTGAAGAAGAAGAAGCTGGGTCAAGCCTAAATCTGTGGACTTTTCTAGGATGTGAGGCTCCTTTTGCAAGGTTACAACAGAATGATACAGTGGGGATGCGAGTCTTGGCTCTCGAGGAGCTGACCATCAGGCCCTGGCCGTAGGCTACATGGTATCCCACATCAATGTGCACAGCAACCTATGTGGTGAGGGCCTGTTGAAGTGCAGCAGTTTGCGTGGGGCAAGGTCCAAGGTCAGAGGTTAGTTTTGTGCTGGCGTCAGGGCCCCTCAGAAAAGAGGGAAGCCAGAGCTCTCTGGACAGAAAATTACAGTGGTGTCCCCTTTCCTGTGTGGGTGTTTCCCACTCTATTGACACATGCTTTCTGAAGCAGTAAGAGGAAGGACTCAAGAAAAGGAAGTCATTCTTCTGTAAGATGAAAAGCAGAGTAACACAACCTACAGTTTTCTTAAGAATTCCCTTAGTTCCTCTACCAATAAAAGAGGTTAGAAAAAGTAAAAAGTGACTACAGAAGTAAGGGGGCTAGGTGAGCTCATTTCTACACTCGCTGGGGCTGGAGGAGTCTGTGTTCCTTACATAAACAGACAGGATGTTCGGAGACAAAAGAAAGGGATGAGTATAGTGTGAACAGAGGGAGCCTGCAAACCATACAGGGGCAGCCTCGAAGCTAGCCCCACTCACACATCCCACCAGGGTTCGAAGCAGCAGCCCTGGAGTGGGGAGGAGTGAAGTGGGTCTTGAGGAATCAGTAAGGGGAAATGACTCTGCCCAGCACACAGCGAGACTGCTTGGGGAGCCCTCTGTACACAACCCTCACACTGCTCACAGCTCACCTCTTGCTCTTCAACTCCTTCCCTTACTGGCCCGAGACTGGGCTAGGTGACTTCTCCCACCTCTTCCCCATTCTTCTCTCTCACTCAGCTTCCACCTGTGCCATTCCCTTCGCCATACTCCCCTGACCCACCCAGACCACATGTGGGACTCTGCCAAGTTTACCCAGCTAGGAACTTCCACCCTAGAAGGGTGGAATCCACCCTAGGGGTTATAGACTTCATTATCCTGTTTTGTTTTGTTTGGTTTTTTTGGTACTGGGATCAAACTCAGGACCTTGTGCCTTCAAGGCAGGCGCTGAAACCACTGAGCTAAATCCCTGGCCCTAGACTTCATTATCTTGTACTGCTTTGATGTTTGCTTGTTTTTTATCTTTGTCCCACAGCATATACAGTTGTTCCCCCTTTATCTACAGGTTTGCTTTCTGAGGCTTCAGTTACTCGTAGTCTACCATAGTCCAAAAATATTAAATGGAAAATTCCAGAAATAAAGCATAAATTTTAAATTGCTCCGTTTTGAGTAGCATGAAATCTCACACTTCCTGTTCCCTCCCACCAGAGACATGAATCATTCATTTGTCCAGCGCTCTAGGCTCTCTGTGTTACCTGCCCATTAGGCACTTAGTAGCCATCCGTCTATGCAATCAAGATGGTCTGTTGTGATATCACAATGGTTCTGTTCGAGTAATCCTTATTTAAACTCTCCAAAGTGTAAGAGTTTTGCTAAAGAGAGCTGTAAAAAATTTCCTTTATGTGAAAAGGTGAAAGTTCTCAACTTAATAAGGAAAGGAAAAAAATCATATTCTAAGGTTGCTAAGACCTAAGAAAGGATTTTCTACTCATGAAATTTTGAAGACAAAAGAAATTTGTCCTGGTTTTGCTGTCACACTTCAAACTAAAAGCTACAGCCACAGTGTGTGGTAGTGTTTAGTTCAGATGGGGAAAGCATTATATTTGTGTGTGGAGGTATCAGAAAAAAATAGTGTATTCAATGTTCAGTACTATGTGTGGTTTCAGGCATCCCCTGGGGGCCTTAGATCCTAACGCCCGTGGAGAACGAGGGATGGAGTCTCCTGTGTTTATGAAGCATCCTCAATGCAGTTTCTTGCCAGCCCCCTTTAGGAGGCCAGGCAGGTCACACGGGCAGTTAGATGTGGATCTGGAGTGAATCTAGAGCCAATTCTGTCTCATTATGCTTGTCCCACCAGAGAGAGGATATGGTCCAGGCTAAACAATGGGCTGGATCTTCTGTCTCCCCTTCTGCAGGGCTCTGGAAGGGGAAGCTCACCGAGTGCTCTTTGGGTTTGTTCCTGAGACACCAGAGGAGCTCCAGGTCATGCCAGGAAACATCGTCTTTGTCTTGAAGAAGGGCAATGATAACTGGGCCACAGTCATGTTCAATGGGCAGGTAGGTGTTCAGAGGTTTGGGGAGATCCTAAGGGTTTGGGATCATGGCACGAAATGGCAGAGCTTCCTGTGAAGCAGTACCTGCTACTTATTTGCAGACCAGCCAAGTTCTTTGGTCTGTCTCGGTCTCTCCCCTGTGGCTCTGGGCATGGTAGGGATACTGATGAGCATAACTTTGTTTTCCCCTTTCTGATTCTGTGATGTTGAACTGCAGAAGGGGCTTGTTCCCTGCAACTACCTTGAACCAGTTGAGCTACGGATTCATCCTCAGCAGCAGCCCCAGGTAACAAAGTGCCTGACCTGTTTCCTCCCACCTTTGGCAGATCTTTCTTTGGAGGGAAGAAAAGTAGTGTGGAAGAGGTTCTATCACTGTCACTGAAGAAAGACTTGTTGGTCCTGGGCCAGTTGAGTTGGCACCAGCTGCCCAGAGCTGAACCTGGGGACAAGGGAGAAGGCCCAGATGTGCTGAGTGGAGGATCCATGAGGCCCACCGAGCTCTGACTCCTCCTGGTCAGGGTGGTTTGGGAATCAAAGCTTAACCATATTATGAGAGTTAGGTCTTCCCATGTGTACTCTTCACCAGGAAGAACAGCCAATGTATTGGTGCAATGCCATTGAAAACAAGATCTATCTTAGTGTTGAATCAGAATGAGCCTTGCCAGCCACTGATTCTGAAGCTGTCAGCACCTCCTCCAGCCCCTCAAAGAGCCTACCCTTCTGCCGAGCCTAGAGAGTGCTCTTTGCTGGATCTGAACAGACTTATAAGTGATCTGATGGCAACAGAGCCTATCTTCTCATTCTATGGGATCAGCACCTCCTGCTGCTTTGAAGTTTCTAAATGCCATGCAAATAAGAAGGGGAATTATTCCTTTCTCAGTGGCCTCTCCGGCTGAGACAAGAGTGTAGTGTTCTACACTCCAGCGTAGTGTAGTGTAGTGTCCTGACTCCAGTGTATTTCCAAGGGAAGATAAGGTGGCAAGGGGCTGCTGTTAGGTGACCGTTAAGATCTTTATTTCTATTGTGACTTTTGTTTTCATCAGGCCAAATTTCCTCCCCTTTAAATCAACATTTTTCTTAGCCTTCCTCAAATGTCATGACCGCCCTGTGAACTTTGTCTGAATAAAGAAAGTATCTGACTCTCTTCCTGTCACTTCTAGGAGGAAACCTCCCTGGAATCTGACATCCCACCTCCTCCCAGTTCCAATGCCCCAGGGAGACCCCAGCTGTCACCAGGTTAGTGGCCCTGGAGCAACATCTGGAGCAGACCTGGTTTCAGGAGTACTCCAGGCTGCTTTCTGACAGTGGCTCTCCCAGCTTTCCAGGAAATTCTGTTTCTTTTCCCAACATGCCCCTCAGTGTATTACCAACAACTCTCTTTCTATACACTACCTACCTATCTCAGACATGAAGTTGAAGTCCTTTCTCCCTGCCTGCTCCAAAACACTCATGGGGCATGGTTGAACAAGCTTTCTGAGAGACAGTGAGTATCACCTCTCAAACAGTCACCATAACCCTTATTTGTTAAGTACTGAAACCATGTTATAGAAGAGAGGTGGCAGTACTTCCATGTTTTTACCCCAGAGGGGCATGGAATGGCTCTTTTCAAATGTCTGAGGGCTGTATCTGGAAAAGAAACCATGCAGAGCCCTGGGAGGGTGTAGTGTGAGCAAGAACCAATGGGAGATGCGAAAGTGAGATTTTTCTCCCTGTAAGGATCTTACCTGGTGTGGAGAGGGCTATCTGGGGAAGTAATGGGCTTTCTGTCACTAGTGTGATTTAAGCAGATTCTGCCAGAGATGTGTATCCAATCTTTTGGTCATCAGAATCACTAGCCATGCCCCTCCCTGCATTTTTATTTTGAAAAATTGCGAACCTATAGAAAACTTGAAAATAGTATACAATAAACATCAGAATGCCTTTTACCCAAATTAACCAATGTTTACAACTTGTACTATGTACATGTCCTGCTGTCCTACGTGTAATTTTATTTTAACCTTGAGCCATTTGACAGTTAAGTTGCAGACACATGACACAATCCACACTTGAGCACGCCTCTCCTAGGAACAGTCCTTTGTGTAACCACAATACAGCTGTCACATCTAGGACATTTAACATTAATATTGTAAAATGTATATTCATACCCCTCCCATTCTTGGTAGCTTTGTTGTTCTTATTTTTTCTGTCTAGGAGCTCATCAAAGGTCACATATTACCCGAGGAAGATTTTAGGAATAGAGATTGCTGGGCCTTTGATTCTGACTTCTTTGTGTGCAGGGAGGGATAGGGCTTGGGAATTTGTATTTTTAGCAAAAAATTCTTAGGTTATTCTAATGATCAGCAGAGTTTGAGATAAGTGGTTGTTTTTAAAATCCATGGACCCCTATAGTAAATATATTTATGCTTCTGTCACATAAGTTATATGCATACTACTATCTTAATAAATTATACACAGTAGAAGATATACACAAAATAAAAGGTAAAAAATAAGTGATTCTAATATTTCTTCCAGTGGCCTGTGGCTCATCTCACATTCCCTGCCTTTCACTTCTTTGGATTATACAGGTTTAACTGATCCCAGGGACCTGGCTAACCCCCCGGGTTGGTAAGGATGTACTGCTAGTCCTTCAAGTATTATCTACTGGTGCCCTAGAAGCAAAGATTGGCTTTATTCATGACCTTCATATTTCCCCAGAGTGAGATGCTCCCTGAAATTCACTAAGGTTAAGAACCACCCCAGAGATTAGAGGCTAAAAAGCTGGATCCTATGCTCTAAGAGGTTCCACTTTATGCATGGCAGGGGCTGGCCAAGACTGTTCATTCACCACTTCCTTTTCTTTTACTCCCTACTTTTTCCATTTAGGTCAGAAACAAAAAGAAGAGCCCAAGGTAAATTTTTCCTTTACTTTTTCAAGTGGGAGAAGATGGAAGAGTCTGAGCTGTCACATGGCATGGCTGTCAGGATTAGAGTCCCATGGGAAGGGCTGAACCAGTTCCACCTTACACAGTCTGTGGACTGCCATTCCCCTCACTTTCCCACGTCATGTACACATCTCCCCTTAGCCCATAACTTGTCAACTCTTGCCCAGTAGAGTATTTGTTCAAGTGGGAGTTGGGCTGGAGGTTTTCTGAAGGCCTTTCAGGGTAAATGTGGAGCCAGTCACTTCTTGGCCTCTCTCCTGCGACACAGGGTACTCTTATGGCAACACAAGCGTTGGTCATCCAAGATGCTGCTGAAAACCTCACTTAGGAATTTCCTTTGCTTCTATCTCTCTCAGGAAATACAGCTCAGGATCCCCAGGCTCTACACACTCAAGGTGCACTACAAGTACACAGTGGTCATGGAGACTCAGCCTGGGCTCCCTTACACCCATGTCTGGCACATGGTGTCCAAAAAACTGGAGCTCCTGCCGGAACATACTAAGCTGAGGTGAGCTCCTTGCAGGCCGCACTCAGGGGCACAGCTACAGATCTTGTGCTGGCCCAGAAGACTAACCGGATGATTTTTGTGCTTATGGTCTCTAACTTGGTCCTTGCTCATTAACCCCATTCAGTTATCTGCCTCGGGACAGCAATGAGCTGGTGACCCTTTCAGAAGAAAGCATGCAGGATGCCTGGAGCCAAGTGAAAAACTACTGCCTGACTCTTTGGTGTGAGAACACAGTGGTGAGTGCAGTGAGCCCAGGGCTGACAAGTGATTCAACATTTATCAAGCACCTCCTGGTGCCGGCACTGTGCGTAGTGTTGGGGACATGGTGGATAACAAGCTGAAGCTCTGCCCTCTTTTCTCTGCATCCTCATCCAAGCTGCAGCTGGGAAAGGTTTCCCATGGATAAGAGTGGGCCCAGCAGGCCCAGGGGCCCACAGGAAGCCTTGAGCCCCCTCCATGGGCTGCCAGGCCTGAATGGGTCAGTATTATGCCCGACACTGTCAAGCAATGGCTAGGATGAAGTCAAAGCTTGAGGTCGAGCTCACTACCATTCTTGACCTTCTTTAGTTCCTATGAAGAACACTTGCAGGTGAAAAATAGTGAGCATTCCTTTCAGAGATGATTCAGGTAACAGCTTCCTCCTAATAGCAAGCAGCTCCTGAGAACTTCTCATGTGCCAGACACCATGCATGTGTTCTATAAACGACTGTTATAATCCCTGGAACTGAGAGGGCAGAGAGGGCAAGCAACTCGACTGAGATGACACAGGCCATTTGGTTCCAGAGCCTGCCTGTATTTATAACCACCTCGCTGTAACTTAAAGAACAATGAACAATGTGAGTCAGGAGCAAAGTGAGATGACAGAAGGGCTAACTACAAGGTAACACTCTTGACTTGTCCCTTCAGCTCCAGGGGAAAATTTTCCATGTCTTTTTGTTGTTAACTCTCTGCACTAACTCTGGCCCCTGAAAACTATGTATCTGCTTTCTGTCAACATTCTTTTGCCTTTTATATAACCTTATATAAGTGCATTATATTGTACAGTCTTTTGGGTTTCTAGAATCCATTTCTTTTAATTGCTAAATAGTATTCCAGTGCATGGATACTTCAATTTATCCATTTACTTGGACATCTGCCTAGAAGGGATTCATCTGCTCTATTTCACTTAAAAACACTTTTTAAAAAATTATTTTTTCCCTTTGAGGAGGTTGGTCAATTTAGTGGCTATACATATATAATGTTTCCCAAATTTCTAAGTCCCTTTGGAACTCATTCAGGCTCAGGGGCCACTGTTGAACACTTTCTATCTCTCTTATCTTGGAGATAGGGAGTCAGGTTCTCACTAACTAGGAAAAAATAATATCTATTATACATCTACGGTAAACAGGAACACAGCGTTAACCAAGTTTAAACATATTATTTTAGAATAGTACTGCTACAGAATGGGTGTTCAATAAACAACAATTATTATTCCCTGCTGTCTCATTTAATTTCTTAGCCTCTTAGGGTGAGGATCTGAAGTTCTGAGGTTACACTGCTATTCGGGGACATACAGCTGGTAAGCAGTAGTTATAGCTAGGGATATAACCCTAGATCTGTTGCCCCCAGGGGGTCACTCCCACCTCACTGTACTGCCCTATAGTAAAGAGGATGCTCCAGGGTTCAACACACAGTATAAGAAACTGGAAATTTTAACACAGCACTTTAGTCTACCACGGTTTCTAATGTTGATTTATTAAATCCCATGATTCAAACCGCCAGAAATTGCATCCTTCTATTTATGGAACAAAAACTGATAACATGTAAGAGGCCTAAGATCATAATGCCTAAAATGTGTAAAATGTTTTTATAGAAGGCAAGCTTATTTCATGGCCTTAGGTAGTATGGCACTGTGCATTGGTTCTCAAGCTTTAGCAAATACAAGAAAATACCTAGAGGTCTTCAAAGAAAGATTGCAGGGCCCCACCCTTAGGAAGGTTTTTTTTAGTAGATCTGGGATAGAGAAATGCAAGAAAATGTGCATTTCTAACAAGGGCCCTAATAGTGATGCTGGGGAAAGCAGGTTAAAACTGGTGCTAAGAAGCCCGAGTTGGACCACTGGTTGTTACTTGTGACTCATAGTTTCTCTACTGGAAAAGAATAATGCCCATTCTACCTTCCTTAGGACTACGATAAGGTTCCAGTAAGGTATTTTAAGACTATGTGTACTTCTTCAGAGTTTTTGATTTCACTCATCCAACCATCCTGTATCCTTAAAATGCCTTAAAATGCTAGGCATCGATCAAAAACTGGTCTTTATGAGTTGATATTTCACTGTTTCCTTTAGTGGGTTCACTGTTCACAGGCCAAGAAATTGGGAAAATTAACAAGCTGTTTATTTTTTCAGGGTGACCAAGGCTTCCTAGAAGAACCCAAGGAAAGTGAAGAATCTGATTTTAACAGCCAGACAAAAGAATATCAGTTTAAAGAAGGGAGCCGAGTGGTAGCACTCTTCAGTTATAAGGCTACCCAACCAGAGGACCTAGAGTTTCTGGAAGGGGATGTAATCCTGGTGCTATCAAAGGGTAAGTGCTCTCACAGAACAGAACTCACACTTAGCAGAAACAAGGTCACAGAAAGAAGGAAAACACCAGTAACCCATAAACCAAACTGGAGCCAGTGGTTTCAATCTCCTTTCCAGCTTTTAGCAAGAGTGGACAAATGCTCACTCATTCCTTGTCTTTTGCTCTACCAAGCAGGCAAGTAATTACCATGCATATGACTGATAACACCTTGGTTATTGAAGAGGGCTGCTTTGAAAACCATAGATTTTCATTCTAAGAGTTGACAAATTGGCTAGAATCATTTTGCTTATGCACCCAACCACAGATCTTTGACTTGGTGCACTTTCCAAAGAGGAAAAAAAAGGAAGGTAAATTTTGTTTTAAAAGCATCCATTCACTGGGCATGGCAGTGCATGCCTGTAGTCCAGGACTGTGGGAAACTGAGGCAGGAGGATTGCAAGTTTGGGCCCAACCAAGGCAATTTAGCAACTCAGTAAGACCCTCTCTCAAAAAACATGGGGGATGGGCCGGGGATTTAGCTCAGTGGTTTCGCCGCCGGCTGCGCAAGCGCAAGGACCCAAGTTCGATCCCCGGTACCAAAAAACAAACAAACAAACAAGAAAAAAACTCAAAAAAACAAACAAGAAAAAAACATGGGGGAAGAGGGAACTGGGGGAGCTATTCACAACTGACCTGTATTTCCGGTAACTTTCTGGATTGTTCTGAGTGAACAGATTAAAAAGTGAAACAGTAAGTGGAGAGTTCGAATTAGTAATTCTTCAACTTCAGTATGCCCGAGTATCACTAGAACTGTTTGCTAAATCAAATTCTGTGGCCGACTTCCCAGAGATTCTGGTTCAGATATAGGATGGGGCTCAAGTTTACACTTCTGACCACTTCCCAGGTGATGCTGGTCTGACTGTACTCTGAGAACCACTGTTCTAATTTATAATTTGATAGTCTTATTTGTTTTCCTGGAACAATAGATTTCCATTACAAAAAGCCTTGCTCATGTGGCAGAAATGCTGTGCATGAGCAATACAAAGTCATGAAAATCTATTAATTATAATAGAAAATCTAACAGATTAAGAAATGAGTATAATATTTTAAAGTTGAAGGGGTACAAAGTATACAAATATGTACAGGGAATTAACTCAAAATGAGGAGAGAAACAAAGCAGAGTGCCTGCAGTGTATTTCTCTCAAGGGAGATTGGAAACTCAATGGGAAGGATTGGGCTAAGACCTCCCAGGGCAATTTTCTGTCAATATCAAAGGATCAGCTAAATTGTCCATTTTTGGGGAGGTGGGGGGTGGGTAGGGGATAAAAATGAGAACACACAAGAAAAAACTCTTGGGATATTTGAGAAGGCACTGTGCTCCTCACTGACACACACAAGTCTTTACCAGGAAGTACCCTTAAACACTTCAGAATTTCACTGGTAAAAGTTCAACATGAAACAAGATTCAGCAGACACAGATGAAACTGAGGGTGAATTCAACTGCATTCAGTAGTTACAAGATGGTTTCATCTAGAAAGTGTTTCCCAAACTTTGATGTGCATATGAACCACCTGGGGATCCTCTTAAGATGGACATAAGTGTGGATGGGGTCTGAGATTTTGCATTTCTAATATGGTTCCAGGATCTGGGACAACCAGATGCTTCAAGTCCATATTCACTGTAAGAATGAAAACTGGTTTACAATCAGAATTACCAGAGGAAATGCTTGATGCTCAGCCACACTCAGCACTAATTTCAGAATCTCCAGTGGCAGGATCTAGGCATCAGAGTTCCATCTTACACCCTAAGGTGGACTTCTAAGCTGCTTGTGTGGTCTGGTAGATGTGTTTTGGAGGTTATACCTAAGATGTCTGGTATTTACTGGTAAAATGGCTCTGAGCAAACTATTAATCTCTCGGGGCCTTTTCTTTAGTAAGATGGAGATAACTACAACTGCTGATCAAAATACATGATAAATGTTTAAACAAAAAATATTTCAGTAAAACACTGCCATTAAACCTGCTCAAAACACCCCCTAGCTTTGAAAACATTCCATCATTCTTGCCACTTTCTGAAGCAATTCTGGGAGCCCTCTTTTGTTAAGAGGTATGATCAAAAATATGGTGAATGGTGCTGTGAATTCCATCCAGTGGAGAGGGAGGCTTGAAAAAAGTACGGTGTGTCCTTCATCCACCTCATTCAGTATCTGGTACCATGCAGCTCCTGGCTCTTTCCCAAACTCAAAACGACCATGAAAAGTAAATATTTTGAATCAATTCAGGACATGGAGACAGCTACAATAATGCAACTAAAGACACCATAAAAGAGGACTTCTGAATTGCTCTAAAAAGTGGCAAGAATGATGGGTTAAGTGTGTTTGAGTAGTATCTTAAGGGAGATTTAAGGGCAATGTGTCTTTTAATATAATTAAAACATTTTAAACATTTTTTTTCAATTGCATCCCAAGTAATTGGGTTATTATGAAGTCTTGAGTGTATATATACTTTAGTACAATATCTCCACACTATTAGACTCAAAGTGGGAATTACTAAAATCCTTTTTACAAATATGTACTAACCCTTTACCAGCTCCAACTTTCAATGCTCTGATGAACCAGTGACAAGGGAACTTTCACTTTTATTAGACAATGGCTTGCCCCCTTTCTGATGTTAAAATGAAAATTCCCAACAAAACTCCAATCACAACACTCTTTTCTCAAGAAATCATATCTAAAGATTCAATTTCATCTTCTCCAATGACTTTTAAAAATTGTAATTTATTCTTCTGCATTTTATTCCTTCAAAACAAATCAGTAAGACAGCTAAACCTTACATTCATTTTAAGTTCAGAGCACTTTCTCTTCCCTGTTGTCACAATTTGGGGTGGGGGATGATTGATAAGATATTTGTGTGGGCTGGGGGTTTAGCTCAGTGGTGCTGCCACCAGCCTTGCAAGCGCAAGGTCCTGAGTTCAATCCCTGATACCAAAAAAGAAAAATTTGTGAAATACCTAGATGGGGTAATTTCCCTATATGCTCCTAGTAATTAATGTGTACTTTTCATTTTATCAGTGAACGAAGAATGGCTGGAAGGGGAATGTAAAGGAAAAGTTGGCATTTTCCCTAAAGCTTTTGTTGAAGAATGTGCAGCCACAGATTTAGATAGTACTCCTAGAGCAACCTAGGATGATTCACAATCTACAAACTTGAAGGAAGCTTTATTATTTGTCTGCAAGATTTAACACACTTCTGCTGTGGACCACAGAAGACATCACAGTTTGGAAGTATTAACTAACCTAACTTTTTTATATAAGAACTCAGGATAAAGATTTCCTGGTGCATGGAGAGGCAGGGAGTGAATGAAGTATCTGGAAGGGCATGAGAACGTTCTCTAGAGTGCTGATAATCTGTTTTCTGCTAAGTGCTGGTAATCCAGATGTATTTACTTTGTGAAAATTCACAGAATTGCAGTTTTAATCAATGCATGTTTCTGTATATTGTGATAGCTCAATAAAAAACTTATATATATGAAAAACTTATCTACAAAAATAAAATAAAACACCCAGAGTCCTAGCGCCAAAGCTAAGTGGAAACTCTTATTTCTGTATGACTAATATCATAGATTCCTGAGGCTTCAGGTAACCTTACAGGTCACTCTGAACACATACACATATAAAACTAACTTTTTGTTTTTCCTTGCCAAAAGTTTCACTGCTTAAACATAATCTACACTGAGTTAGGCTTCCATGGAATACAACATTCAATTACACAGAGAATTAAAAGTACATTCCTTTATGCCTTCCCAGAGAGGGACTTTTATTAGAATTCAAAACTAAATATATGCCACTAAAGTTAAGTGATGAAAAGCTATATTCAGAAGTCAGTTGGTTAGTAGTAATCTATTATTTTACACTTATTCTATATATAGAATATATATAGGGTTAACTTGGATGAAGGATTCCGTAAATACTACATCTTAGGACCTGGCCTTAATTCCTTCTGCCCTTTCTTCTTACAGAGCATGTATGGCTTTGCTAACAATTTTCCAAGTGTGTAGGTGCTTGTGAAAAGTACAGTAAAGAGATGAACTATAGACTGAATCAACACCTCAGTGAAAGGACAGTCAGTGAGAGCACTGGCTGCCAGCATGCTGCTGAAGGTCCAGCAAGTTACTAGTAGAAACTTGGGACATGGGACACAAATGGATGAAAAGCTACCCCAAGGCCAAGAACAGAAATTATTATTGGTATTAATCAGATTTAGTGAATTTAATAGGTCAAAAGGATAAATTATCTCGGAAATGCCACATTAACAACTAGAACAGGGATTAAAAATGGGCTATTAACTCGTTTATATAAGTCAATCTTCCTTTATTAAATAAAAGAACTTTGGTAATCAGTTTCTTTCTACCTCCCTTTCTATAACAATTCACTGATTTGGAATGCCAAGAAAAGCAATTAACAACTCTGAAACACACTCAAGTTCTGATTATCTCTGCCTTTTATCTGGATGACTTATGAGTAGCTGAATTCTTTAAGTTGGACTTTCTTCAATACTGTATTTTTTAGGGTGGAAAATAAATACATACACAGATATGGTTGGAGAGAACATGGTTTAATTAAAGGCAAAGCTGATTTCAGCAGCTGCAGGTCTTGTACAGACAGACAAAAAAAGAAAAGAAAAAGAACCCCCCCCAATAACAAACAAAAAACCCCCACAAAAGTAAGTTTACTACACAAAACCAGTTTTTGATGAAGATTCTCCTCCCCCTCCTCATTACTCCTGCAGTGAGGATGATAAGGCGAGGAACCCCGCTCCAAGAGTCAGAAAACATTCCAAACACCAAATTCTCATGCAGAATGGGGCTGTAGATGGGAACTGGGCACTACTGGGAGGGAGATGGTAAACCTGGTTAGCTCGTCTAGGGTGCAAGGGTCAGTGACAGTTCAAACACTGGAATGTTGCAGCTGCCTGAATGCAGAGCTCAAACACACAAACCGGGTAAAGGCAGTAGGGAAGGGGGGGGTAGACACAGGGAGGGGATGGAGAGAAGCACAAAGGGTTTTTCATATTGCCATTAGATGGGGGGGCTTTACCCTTTCAGACCTTTCAAAACAAACAAAACAAAAACAAAAAACCCAAATACCATGTCAAACTAAAAGACCAATAATGTAAGCATATGGGGGCTTCAACCACTCTTTCTGAAGAGCAATGAGCATTATCTCACCCCTTTTAATTGCTGGGGTTGCCAGACTCCAGTGACAACTCGGGCTCCTTGATGTGCTTTGCTCTGCAGCTGTTTCCCAGCTAAGTTTCATACCAACTCCATACACTCATACACACAACCCCTTCCCTCTGGGGGAGCAGATGGGCATGTGTGGGTACACACACACACACACACACACACACACACACACACACACCTCCCAGAAAATCCCTACCACTAGCACAGCAATTGGACATTTAGATTGTTTCCATAATTTTCCCTTAAAATATTACTTTTCCAGGAAGTGACTAACAGAAATGCTGTCCTTCTGTTTCTACACAAGAACATCTTCAGTCCTCTTTCCTCCTAATAAATATCAAATAAAAAGTTTATTTTCTTTTCTCTCGCCTTTTCCAAAATGGCCTTCATTGTGTTTTCTTCTCTTCACGACGTGCATGTGTCCATGGTGCCTTTAATCTCACTCTTGAAGTGGAGGCTGGGAGACTGCTGCTGGGCAGGGGCCTGGCCTCTCTGGCTATGCAGACGGTACTGCTTCCCTCCTCTTCAGACTGTCCTTTGGGCCCCAACTGCTGGACCCCATGCTGTTGCTTCTTGGCGAAATGTTGTACATATCAGGAATAAAAACAATTACTAGCAAAAGGGATGGACACAGGTGCAGGAGGCTGGTAAGTAGGATGAGGGCACAAAACCAACCAACCAAAAATAACCACACTGAAAGCTTCTACCTAATAAAATGTGTCAGGCCATGAATGAACTAGCCTGCCTTCTGTGAGACTGCTTGCTATGCTACTGCAAAAAGTACAGGAATCAAAAACATTAATTTGAAACCCTACAGCAGTCACCTGCTAGTCTAGCCCAGCACCAATACCCACACTGCATCCTCGAGGGCTCGAGCACCTACAGAGTGAAGGGCATTTACTGCTGGAATCTCCAGGCCAGAGAAGGGCCTGCCAGAACCTTCTGTGAGGCCCTGTATTCTCTCCACAGAACACTTCCACTGGCTGAGGAGGTCGGTTCCCTATCCTGTCACCACCAACCTCTCACAGGAGCAGTGAATGGGGCTGTCTTTGCTACACACTGACTAGAAGAACACCTTGTATGGAAGAATTCAGTGTGATATTTTACTACTGAGAGTAATAACAATAATAAAAGATGTTTAGGAATAATTTCAACTACATTCTCAGTCAGCAAAGCAATCATTACTGGATTCCTACTTTATTCCCCAAAGAGGGAAAAAAGGACTGAGAAGTTCCCATTGGCTTCTCCCACCTGCCTTCCCTTCTCAGCTTTCACTTCCCATGTGGCTGGGGACATGCACGACGGAGAAGGTGAGAGGTGGTGATATCAGGTAACTGAGTGAGACAAACAGCAGTTCCTCTCTCCCTCCAGAAGGACCTGGAGGGACCGAGAGCTCCTGATGGATTTTTCTTTTCGTTGCACTGCGGGCATATCGTGCACACTCAGCAGGCTGGTGGAACACTTACATCCTCTTGACAGCAAGGAACAGACAAGAGGGCTGCCACCTGCATGGGACTGTGTGGGCCAATCCTGCAAACCCAACATGCCATGGTTTATGGAGCCTTCATTCCCAGGGTTGTCACTTTGGCCTCAGTGTGGAGGGTTCATGGTGCCTTGTCCCCGCTGCTGCTTCTGCTTCTGCTGCATTAACAACTGCTCCAGAGCGGAGGGTCCAGGATGCATCATGGAACTGGACCAGATAGACTGAAAAACAGCCCAGATCTTGTCAGCAGAGGTCAATTGGTTGTCTGATGGGGGATTTGTTGTTTAATCCCTGCCAGCTATATAGGAATATATGCCCCAAGAACCTACTCTATAAAACACTTAGCTATTAGAGAACATTATTGTAAGTCTTTAAGTTAGCTCCTGCTAAAATTATTTTAAACTGTAAAAGGCGAAATTATATATTTAAATGAAGTCTTTCTGCTAACAGCTCCATGTGGTACCACGGGGTATGTTTATATAAAGGCTTTAGGCAAACAAGTCATTTCTTAAATTACAAATTTTTCTTTCACTTGGTCAGAAAAGACTTAAACAATCTAAGATGAATCAGAATTTTCTTAACCTTAGAGTGAAAACTTTTATGCCTCTAATCCTCTGAAGAAACTTCTTTATGACTAGCGGATTCACACACTAAAAAATAAATTTTACAAAGACTCCTGGTAAGGCAGGCCATATTTCTAGAATTCTGTTACATATATGGTATACACCTGTCAATTCTAAGGGGTGTAGAAGCCAGCCTAGCTTTCTGAGTCAACATAGAGGCATCTTTGCTGCCAGAACCTTGTGGTTCTTGTTCTGGAAATTACTCACCTTTAGGCTTTCCATGAGGACAGCAGAGGAATCCTCCATGGAAGGGCCATGGCCTGTCCAGGTGCCAATTGGAGTGCTGGCCTGATGCCAACTGCTCTCAGAGGATGACGTTGCTGAGAGATAATCAACACCAAACCCACCCATGGCTAAGGGATGAAGAGAGATAAGAATTCAAGATGTTCTATTATTGCCAAATACTGTACCAAACCCCAGGAAAGGATATGGCAAATTACTTCACTTTCCCAGGATAATGAAACCTAGACTTCACCTGGTTTATCAGTTTTCCACCGATCTGCAGTCCTTCTATCCCTGTTATCTGGAGTCCCAATGGGTCCAAAATTGGAGAATGGAACAGAATTATGGTTGTGTGTTGGAGGAGAGCTGGGCAGGCTGCTTGGGTTGGAGGAATGAGGAGACTGGCTGGCTGGTGTTGAATGATCTATTAAATGATAGCAATGCAGGTCAATGAATAGATGTTTCACAAATATCACAAGAAATATTCTCTAAACTCTATTAAACATAACTATAGAGCTTTGAAGGAAAGGTGATTTAAAGGCCTCATAAAGAAATCTGCCAGGTGTACCAATTTGACTTACTGCACATATCTAAGGCCCAATTTTTGCCTTAAAAAACCAAAAAAAAAGTACTTTTGTTAAATGAATGCACTATTCTGGCTTTTCAGAAGCCAGGTTAAGTTATTTACTAGTTGTCTCTATCAGAAATAAAATTTCTTGACTTTAAGAATTACTATAATATCAGAGCATTATTTATAAAACTGGGATGAAAACTCTTTATTTGAAAAAGTGTAATTTTCTCTACAGTTGTTATCTACAGAGAAAACTAAAATACAACTGGAACCGTGACAGAACTCGTATGTTTCTCTCTTACAATTCTGCTAGTTACCTAGGATGTAAAAACATTTAAGTAGGATTTATTAGATGAACTGTCTTAGCAGGCATTTTTCTCTCTTCTTTTAGAAATTATTTTTTTAAACTAATTAATATATTTGTAATTACAGAATCCTATTAACTCTCTAGTCAATCTGAATGTACAGAACAGGCAAAGTTTATAACTTGTAAAGACTAATTAATACCTGAACTGGCAGGAAGTGATGGGGACCATGGAGTCCCTTCAAAAAGGGAATACAGTGATGTTTCCTGGGAGGGCATCGAGGGATTAAGCTCTGCTTTGGAACTGGCTGTCAGGTTCTTTCCATATACCTCATTGAACATGCCGTTATTTGGGTATCTTTCCTGAAAAACAAGGTAGTCAAAATATGAACACACTGTGAAAAAGAGATTTACGAAAAAGCAATGTTACATTCATGGATTCCTGATACATGGAAAGCTTTTCTTAGCAAGCAAGACAAACTTTTGGAGGCTTTTATTTCTTTTAATTTTCTCTCATATTCATTTTCCCTTTGCTTTCTCTTACCCTTTATTTTGCTCTATATAAACCATCCAGATTTAAAAAATATGAATAATTCATTTGGCTGAACACATAGCCATGAGTATTTCAATATTAATGAGAAGTTAAAGTGTTCGAACTCATAATGTACAGGTCACTAGCCCGCTCGAGTCAGAGGGAAGGGGATAAAATCAAGTATCTGGAAGACACTAACATATGGAAAAAGAGAGTAAGACAAAAGCAGATATACTGAAATACAATGGGAAAAAAATACCAATTTATAATTGAAATACAAAGCAAGATTCTTAACTGTTTACCTACCTGATTAAGAGAGAACCCAGTGAGGGACAGGAAAGAGGATGAATGTGACATGAGCTCTGAAGGCTTCTCCAACAAGGATTTCTTCACAGTCCCAGAAAGAAAAGTATTAAGTTATGCCTTCTACTTTCATAATGTTAATCTTAAAATACTATAGAACCAAAATAAAAGAACCCCCACTTAAGCATACTTGTACTCATTCAATGTGTACCATATAACACTTAGAAGATATGAATTCCAATCTGTTAACAGCATGATATCAGCTAAAGGCAAGATGCTACAGGTGAGTCAGAATCCTCCTTGACCAGTGTATCCACTCTAGTGCAGAGATTAAAGGAGGGACCAAAGACTCTGGAAAATAGGAGTTCTGAGTGTTTTTTAGGTATGAACCTCAGGAATCCTTTTGTCAGTAGCCCCATTTAGAAGAATTTCAAAACGAGATGCTGAAATGTTCCAGCACTGTTTATTGCCTAAATTTCTGAAACACTGACACTGATGCCAGATATGGAGGCCCACGCCTGGGGGGAAGAGACAGGAAGAATGCAAGTTCGAGGCCAGCTTGGGATACACAGTGAGTTTCAGGCAAGCCTGGACTGCAGAGAGACCCTATATCAAAAACAAAATAAAGCCTAATAAAAACATTGACACCGATGACTTTTAAAAAGATTTTCAAATTCATCTGACAAGTTTTGTTTACATGTTTCCTAACTAGTTATTTTTGTGGTACATACTATAATACTAAAAAAAAAAATCAGGATTATATCTATTTATCCCAAGAAAGTTATGAGAAAAAAGAAAGTTATGAGAAAAAAGAAAGCCAAATTTCTAATGCTCACTGTCATTGAATAGTGTTAACAAAACATGTACCTACTTACATGCAAGGCATTTTCACACACAGTAGACTGTTAGCAATGTTAAACATAAGATGGGTTATGATCAAGCTTTTTTTTCCACTGTATTTGTAAATATGAAAACAAAAAGCAAAACAAAAAACTTGCTCCACCATAAGCTCCATTTCCAGTGGTAGGGACAGGAGCAACAGAATTTAGGGATAAGGAACCAAGTGGATGGAAAGGTACCATCTTCAGTTTCTCCAGCCCCTCCAGCAAGAAAGCAGCAAGCAAAGTGTGCATGCTTAGGCAACAATACAGCCACTGGGATTTTACACTGTCTGTGCTCCTGGTCACCACACCACCACCATTTAAGCTTTCAGGGGATCTCTTCTTGCTAATATGGGATGAAGCCTCTATTGGCACTCAGCCAGGCAAATGCTTAAGGGAATTTTCAAGCATCAGAGATGGCAGCTACTGTCATGAAAGCTGTTCAATTTTTATTTATCCTGATACTATAATTAATGCATTTTAATCTTATAAATGTCTTCTTGGCCCATGTTTATGGAAAATCAGCAGGAAAGGAGAACTCAGAATTTTATGTTTTATTTAGATGTAGTGAAAGGAGGTTGAACGAACTCATGGCACACATCTTCTTTCCCATCACCATCGCCCTCAGTAAAATATGATGTAAACACTGATAGGCACAAAGAAGGACATTCTTTAAAATGCAGGCTGAAAGATGATTATTTCTATTAATCTCCTAGAAGATTATTTCAAAAAGACAGTATTAGTCAACTCTTAAATTTTGTATTATCTTAGTTATTTATCTTCCTATCTACTCATTTATGGTACAGAATCCTCTTCGTTTTTACTCATCCTGTTTATAGACCCAACTGTAAATTGAGACAGGGCTCTTTCTGAGTTCAGTCGGCCAAACAGAAAAAGAGTTGGATACTTAGTATTCAATAATGTTAATTTAAATCTAGTTCTTTCTCTGCTTCCTGTCTGCCATGCCATGAGCAACCCTCCTCTGCCATGTTGTCCTGCCTAGGAGTCAGCCAAGTATGACTGAAACTCTACAAACTCCTGCTTGAAATGGCATAATGGCCAGGCTTGCGAAGAGGCAGCACATCATGATGGGTGTTTATGGCAGAGGAAAAACCACTCACCTCATGGATAGAAAACAGAAGAGTGAAAGAGGAAGAGACCTGGAATCTTACACTCTCCTTTGAGGACAGGCTTTCAATCACCTAGACTTCCCACCAGCAAAGTTTCCTCTATCTCCCAACAGTAACAAACTAGGGACTGAGCCTTTAATACACAGGTCTCTTATTGACATTTAAGATCCAAACTGTAATGCTTGCTGAGATGCCATCTGCAGTTAGGCCCCACCTAGAGGGTGAACCAATGAAACTGTCTAATTTGGAAGCTTCAGCTTCCAAAAACGCGAGCCAAATAAGCCCCCAACTTTTTGATCAAGGAAAAAAAAATCTAGAACATAGTTCCTTTCACATTTTACATACATGTAGAACACAAATTTCACCGTTCCTAGACAAGATTAAATGACACTTGAAACTTCTGGGTCCAGATGGAAGTGCCACCCAAAACATGAATGGTTAATTTGCCAGTAGCACACCCCAAGTATGATCAGCCCTGTGAGATGTTTCCTGGACAGCACATATATCCAAGCTATGACTCTAAGACTTGAGGGAACTAGAGTCAGAAATGTTTGCCATGTTTTACTACCATTTGAAGGTTAGTTTAAGACAATCGGGAAACCTATTCTATGCTTCTATAAAGAAAGCAAACCCCAGAAAGAAAAAAATCACCTTGATACCAAGTACTATAGACTTTTAGAAAAGCTGGGGTTAGAACAAGAAGCAGAATTATGTCAAATACATACAAAGAGGCTTCTTCCAGGAAGAGAGGCGAGAGGCCCCAGCAGAGCTGGGTAAAGATCAGGAGGGTTAGAAAAAATCAGCTCTTCCTCTTCCTCCAAGGCAGCCAGACTCTTTAACAGGTCCGGAGGAAGCAAAGGGGAGCCCTTGGGGTCCTAGTGACAGAAAGGATTATAGTAAGATGCAATTAAGCATGACAAAAGCATAAAGAAGTACTAGTATGATTAGGTGGATAAGGCAAATAAAATAAAATAAAATTGGAATCATCAACAGTGAAACAAAGAGGAAAAGGTTTTGAGATATAAAAGTAAAGTGACACAAGAACAACAGTGAAGAAAGATCAAGACAAGAGAAAACTGCAAAAATACTGACAGATCAGAACACAAAAGGTTAATGTGGTTAGCGAGTAAAACAATGCAAAGGAGCAAAATAAGCATTATTTGTGTGAACAAATACAGAGACAACACTTTTAAACAGTAAAAGACCTACTCCTCATAAATAAGAGGAATAAGGAAAAGGAATTCTACTGTGCAAGATAACTGGTTGACTTTGCTTCTCTCAGAATGCAATTTATCTAAACACTCAGTAAACCTATTTTAAAATTTAGATCAGTCCAACTGAGAGGAGCACTGTCTCAGAATTGTCTCATATGCCACATTAGAGATTTCTGCTCATTTCTCTGCAAGACCATCACACTTTAAAATCAGTTGTAGAATTCTTCAGCTCCCCAAACTAAACCATACTGTGTAATTCTGAAGAGATTTAATGCTCTAATTCTGCTCCAGAGAGGCATTTTTAACATCTATTTTCTAAATAAGTACTACAACTTTCAAGTTGTCAACTTAAAAACTATAAATAAATGTAGTATCTACTTGAGAAATTTAAGACATGCAAACCCAGACCTATCTCCAATGAGCCTGGGGACAGAAAAGGACACGCACCTCAAATGGCATCCTGGGGACAGGATCCTGCTCTGGACGGAAGACTCCTGGTGACCGTTTGCCCCTGCGGTCCATGTTTGCTTGCTGTGCCATTACAGCTCTGTTATCAGCCATGCTGTAGGAAGAATCCCAGTAGAATTCTGGGACCTTGACTTCTGAGGGATTATGGTTATATGGCTCCATGGGAAAAGGCTTCATTTTTTTCTCTAGAGGCTGCTGCTGCATTACAGGAGGTTGCAATGACGGCTCAAACAGTTTTATAGGGTCTTGAGTCTGAAGGTAGTAGGGCTGTTTCACAGGCATGATTTTCCCTAGTGGGCCTTGAACCTGAGGGGGATTCCACAGCTGTTTGGAGGCATCTGCCTGTTGATACTAAAAAAAAAGAGATGCCCATCAACAAGATGAAGATAAAATGCAATGTTGCTTATAATCAGTGCTTAAGAATGACTGAATGAACTTGAGAGATTTTACAACAAAAAATCCTCTAGGCATGCAACAGTTTCCTTTATCCTTTGGGCTTTTTCAGTATACACCAATTTCTGGGAACAGACTATGTATAATGAACTTACATTCTCTTCAAATAAGAGGTTCAATATATGAGTAAATGCATTTATGAGGGGAAGAGAGGGAGAGGGAGGAGGGGCAGAGAGAGATTCATCCTTCTGCTTTATGTGCTGTAGGGACAACATTTAAGATTGGTGTCACATCCACCTAGAATCAAGACTATGATTCTAGTTCCATTCTGTAATTTATTTTCAAAGAGATAATTATTTATAGAAAATCTATAAAGCTGCGAATTAGTAGCAGCAAAGAATAGCAGTGAAGATCTAAATAATCTTTTATGAATAAAGAAAGAAAACATTTAAATTTCCCAAACAGTAGAGAGAAAAAACTTTGTATTTCCACAGTCATAAGTCTAAGCAGGAAGTATCTTAAAATTTAATTAGCATTTTCCAACTGTCTAAACACTGAGACATTTCAATATTTTCCCTTATTCCAGCTGGTCAGTATCACAACTGTACCTTACCTGCTGGAATCCAGAGTGGTGAGGTGGGCTTTTCCCCAAAGCTGGCACGGCTTTTGTAGGGGATTGTTGCTGCTGAGCTAGAGCTTGAACCTGCAACTGGCTTGAAGACTGTGCTGTTGGCTGAGCTGGTAAAGGTGTAAGGGGTTGCTGGGAAGGTGGCTGTGATTGTTGAGGTCCCTGGTTCATTGGCCCTGGTCCAGAGGGCCGTTGCTGGCTGTAAGGAATGTGGGACTGTTTCCCAGCTTGCACCTGGTTTCCTGCTGGAGAGTGAGCTGCAGACTGAAGAAAGGTTCCTGGGACAGAAACACCAGCTGGGAAGGTGTAACCTGAGCCCATAGAAAATGCCACAGGAGGGGGGATAACATATGTTGGGGGCGGGAACCCTTTAAAATAAAAGAACACAGTTTTAGTTCCAAAGAAATTTAGAAAAAAACAAAAGAGAGAAAAAGTCATCTTCTTTGGGGGAGGGGTTACTAACACAAAAGAGCAACCGATCAACCTTGTCACTCTCTAACATGATTTTAAGAATTAAATACAGACAACTGGCTACTTTTGTTCTATCCACTGAAGCAATCAGAGTTCTATAGCTGGCTTCTCATGTTTAGTGACAGGAATTCTACATAGGAGCTACAAAGAAATGGCTCAAAAATAATTTCATAAGCATTAAGAAAAGTCAAACTTATACTTCATAACATTATGCTTAGTAACATCACTCCAACAGCACATATTACTCAGTGAGTGAACAGAAATCCAGACACAGATGGTATTAGGTAGGAGAAATTATAAAACATGGCTTACCTGGACGGCTGGGAAGAGGAGGGAAGGCTCCAGGATGATGAATGGGGATGAACTGGGAGTTACTTGCTTGACTTGGGGTTTGAGTTACAGGTGTTTTCCTGGCTTCGGACACCGGAGTTTTTCTTAGTTCTGTCTGGGATTTTACCTACGACAATCAGAGGCAAAATTATCTCCAAAACCTGGAACTCAAATGTGTCAGAAAGAAGTACCTACTCCTAAGAAAGTATTTAAAAGTTTACTATATCAGAAAGCACATGCTGACATTTAAGCTAACCCATGTTGAAAATGAAAATCGTCAAAAGATTATTTTACTAATGCACTTTTTTGCTTTCAATCACTTTGGCCCACACTCTAATTTCATCTGGGCAGCTAAGTGTACAGTCAGACACCCACACTCTACCCTGCAACCTTATTACCCTTCAGAATAAATAAACACACTTTCAGCACTAAGAAATAGGCCCAACAGCCTATACACTGATCCAGAAAGAAATAGATGCCATATATACTGCTCAAGGTTGAGCAAAACTACGGAAAAGTAACATTTATAGCAAATTTGGAATCAAGCAGAGTGTGGTGATATATTACATATGTCAGGCTTTCTTGATCTACAGGCAGATTTGAGATGGTAAGGGCTTGGAAAAACGATTTTATTATCAGCCTGGACCTTACTGGAAGGCCATTACACACAACAGAGGAAGGGAACCCAGCACGAAATGCTGGGTTTGTTATTCCTAAAACATATTCCTTTGGCTTTCTAGTTTGTTTACTTTCTTCCTGCCTTTTCCCAGCACCTCTCTTTTTTCACACCTTTTCTAAATTTTTACCATGTTTTTCTCTTTATCTTATTATTAATCTTAAAATGAAACTATTATTTTGTTTCTCCCCTTTCTCAAAAAAAAATTCCACTAGAGAAATAAATTGAAGGTACTATTTATGTATGCATAAGTAGCCTTAACAATGTAATGTTTCCCCTGCAAACACATACATTTGCCAAAATGTGTCAACAAGTCACACGGCTATTTAAGTATTTATTCAAACATTAATGGTATTACTAAAGCCAACAGAGTGAAGACTCTTCTCTGTTTATATGAATTTATCTATTTCTTTGGAAAGGTACAAAATAAAACAAAGTCACAAATAATAGCATTATCTTTTCGCAGCAAGAGACTTGAGTTCTTGTTTTACAAATTCCCATAGCCAGAATAATATCAAAATGATAGAAGCCACTGGCTGGAAACAGGTATAAATGCCAAGAAAAACGGCTTCATCTCTTTCCAAGAATTATATTGTACAGTAAATCTGGGGGGGGGCAGGGCAAAAAAAACTGTATAAGCTTTAACATACCTTCGGTTCTATATAAGACCCCAAATCTCTATTGTAATATTAACAGCTGGGAGTGACACCTTCCAAAGAAAAATATAATCTGTGTGGAACTGAGGGCTCCACAATAGGTCATCTAAAGTCACTTAGAACTGATAAAAATTTCAAGTCAGGAGGAGATTTTTTCCACTTACATTCTAATTTCCAAGAACCGATAAAGTAACCATCTACCATAGGTCTTCATTCAAATTTCAAATCTGCCAAAGCTCAAGGTTTTAGGAACAAAATGAAAAATCTTGCCTTTTGTGTGAGCCTTCCTCTACCTGCTTTGTAGTTCAAATACAGCTTACCTGCACTGCCACATTCTGCTTTCCTGTTTCCTGTAACTTTTCTAAGGTGCATTTCTTGGATTCAGTTTTCCTCTTGTTGTTGTCCTTCTTTCCATCATTCTTAGTTATAGTTATTCCTTTGCTACAGTCCCTTCTCACCTCTTTGGGAGGAAAACTTCTTCCTTGGTCTCTGTTCACTTCTCGTGGCTTAATGTTCTCTTTGAAGGTAACCACTGGTTTCTCTCCGGTGTCACAGTTGTTGCTTAGATTTCGGCCTGTAGACAGCACTGATTTCAGTCCTGGGCTCCCATCAGCAGCCAGCGACTCTATCACTGATGGTTCTTGAAGAATGAGGTTCTCTTTGGCTTCACTGGGGTCTTCCAGTATTAATTCTGGAATTTCTGTGATAAACAACAATTTCCCTACCTCATTTTCACACTGAATCAACCTAAAAAGTAAAAATAAGTACACATATAAAAAACATAAACCTAAAAAACAATAACTCAACTGTGTAAGGATCCGAAGTTATATATATTCCTAGTGCTAAAACATACAAAAACTGCAGGATATAACAATATGAACGTAGGTGACACAAAAAGTAGTCACACAGGAACTCATTATTACTCTGAACGTAACCACAGAATATTTCCCTACCTTTTTAGTGTTTACTAATAACCACAGTTACATTTACTGAACATGTTTTAAGTACAGAATAATAGTGTTAAGCCCTTGGTATGTCCCATAAGGTAGACACACATAATTCCCATATTATAGGCATGGAAATGGAAGCTCAAAAGTGGTAAGGTCATCCAAATACAGAAGTATTCAGGTATTGTTGATTGCATGACAGGAACCCAAATACAAAAATTAAAAAATAGTTACTGCTTTTGGAAAGGCAGTAATCTATTCAGGAGATCCCAAGGACAAATACCTACAAAGTGGTTGAACTAGAAACTAAACTCAAATCTATCTGATTCTAAAACCTATGTTCATTCCACTACCCTACTTATCACATCTTTGTATTTAACTAGCCACCATTATGATCTTGGTCTGCCCTGACTGAAACTGACAACAATGGTTTGGCTGTACAAAGTACTCTGACCGAGAACATACAACTCAGACACACAAACAAACATATATATATATGTATGTATATGTGTGTGTGTGTGTATATATATATACACACATATGTACATTTATTATTATTGTTTTTTATGGTGCTGGGGATGGAACCCAGGGCATTGCACACAGTAAGCAAGTGCTCTACCACTGATCTACATCCCTAGGCCCATATGGGTGTCTATAAAGTAGAAACTTTAGATAAACAAGGGAGACAAAATCAATTCCTCTATAATAGGCAGTGTAAATAGAGTATACTCATGATCATTAAGGTCATAATTAGATACTACAGTATAAACACTTTGATTTAATTCATAATCAATAGCATTTATATCAATGCTAATATACATATAAGGTAAAGGTGTGTGTGTATGTACTGATAAGCTGATTAAAAAGGAATAGACAGAAGCCCCACAGACATACCTTGGCTGATTATCAGCAATCCATTTGCCTATAGAAATCAAGCGCTGCTGTCGTATTCGTCGTTGCTGACCCCCTTTGACTCCTGTAATACCCTGATGGCCTTTGGAAAAATCCAAGTTCCTAAAATTGACACAGCAAATTACAGAAAATTAAACTCAAAAGAATCTCCAGGGATTAGGGGTACAGTTCAGCTAGGCAGTGACCTAGCATGTGTAAGGTCCTGAATTCGATTCCCAGCACTGCAAAAAAAAAAAGTTGCACATGATTTCAATGTGGCTAGTGAGGCCAAACTAGACCAAAGGTCGAGAGAGAGAGAGAGAGAGAGAGAGAGAGAGAGAAAGAGAAATTTTCCAGGTAACTTAAGTTTACCTAACTGCAATGGCTTCAAGACGTTTTCCATATAATTAATTAATTGATTAATCAGCTATGTTCATTTGAATTTATACTCAAGATTTTAAATACAATGAAACAAAGCAAAAGAGAAATATGCAAGTTCATTACATTAATGTAATGTTTATTTATCTTTTCCTTTCTCGTTAAGGAACTCAAGTTACCATCTTTTATTAGGAAAGATTCTTTTGTCATTTTAAGAACAGTGTTTTGGGTTGGAGATGTAGATCAGTGGAACAGTACTTGCCTAACATGTGGGAAGCCTGGTTTCAATTCCCAGCGCAAGTTAAAAAAAAAAAAAAAGAATAAAGTGTTTGCTTTGTGATGCTAGAGATTGAACCCTGGGCTTTGCTAGGCAAGTGCTCTGCCACTGAGCTAAAGCCCCCACCAGAATGAATGAAGTTTTATAAAGACCTACCTTGCCTTCTAAAATTTACATAAAATGACCATGGCAATGCTAAGTGTTTCTGAGGTACCATTCTAAGAAACAGTATCAATCTATCCACTTTAAGATGGCCCATTCTAAGTCAGAAAAATGTATATATCATAAAGACATGAAAAGAGTAAATCAACCTGAAAAAAAAAATTTTCCAGATTTTTCATTAAACTTAAAAAAAAAATTTTCTAAATTACCAGGTGATAGGTTAGACGATAGGGACAGAAGTGAGAAACAGTTCCTGCCTTTAGGAAAAAATAACTATGATTTGATAATGATAAAAAATAAAATAAAAATCATAAACGTGATTTAATCTGATTAGCACTGTAATAAAAACCATGCAAAGAATAAAAGAACAAAGTAAAAGAAGGATAAATTCCTTCCAAGCAGCTCTGGAAGGGTTTCACAGAATCAATAGATCCCTGAGCTGGACCTTGACAGGTGTGGATAGCTGTTTACCAGACTGGTACTCAAAGAACAGAAGATGAGAAGGGAATCTGATTACCAGGGACAATATACAAAGTAGAAGGGAAAGGACACAGAAAGAATTCTGGAGAACAATATTCAGATGCATGTGGTTCAAATAAAGAGTAAAAAGAGAACTAAGGGTGGGAGAAGAAGAATAATGTTACAAAGCTAAAGAAAAAGATTTCATGAATGAAGAGGATCAACAGAATCAATGCTGAATAAAATTTGAGAAGAATGAAAATTATAGTGTCCTGTAATCTGGTATCTAAAAGGTCACTGATTATGTTGCTAAAAGTGAAGAAATGACTAGAAGTTAATGCAGAGTCAATAAGGTTAGTTCACACTACTCTTAAATTATGATGATAAAGAGAAATACATGGCAAAAATAGAGAAAGACAGGGACCGTGAGTTTTATTTTATTTAAAAGAATGGAATACACACACTTGAATGTTACTAGGATAAAGGGAGGTAGTTGGTTGAAAAATGAAAAAGAAAATGATACTAGAAGAACAATGTGGAGAAGATTAAAAGATGAAGCAGGGTTCTCAGACAGGCAGGATGGGATGGGACAAAGGGCACAGATGAAAGCTTAGGATCAGGAAAATAGTTAGAACTTAACTCCCCTCAAAGTGGAAGGAAAGAGACAAAAAGGTAGAATTCAATGATCAAATTATCACTTAGGAGAAACATTTTTTCCCATTCTTTTTACAAATATTTTCTTAAAGCACTCAGTATTATACAGGAATTACAGGCATAACATACACAAATCCGTTTCACATCAACTTTCATTATTAGTTGTTCTTATTAAAGTAAGGTAGAGTTGGGACAGATTAAAGGATCCTCTATACTCTAGCCTATTCCTATTAGTTTTAATACTGCAACCACCAGCAAAGAAATAAACCTCAGTCAGCAGCCACCTACCTGAAAGAAGGTCTCAAAGCCAAGAAGCCTTGTAACTCAAACTCCTCTGGAAGTGGTGTAGCTAAATAAGGGAGATATATCAAAATTTGTAAGCATTTTAATTAAAATACTGGAAAAAAACCATAAAGAACCTATATAAAAATAATTCACCTATAAAATTCTCCATGTTACCTTTGGGGCCTGGAGATTCCCCTAATATTCAGATAATACTGAGTGCTCCACAGGATGTGTCTGATGACTAGATCAGCAGTCTTAAAAACTCCTAGCCTCAGATCTAGTAATTCCAATGTTTAGATCACCTCTTTTTACTCAAAGTACTCAGTAACAACTGCCATCCATGGGAGTTTATAAGAAATACAAAATCTTGATCACTATTTCAAACCTACTGAAACAAAAGCCATACTGCAACACTTGCAAAGTAACACTTGAGGACAACTGATCTAATGGAAAAATAATGAGAAAGGAGTCAAGTTACAGGTTGCTGAGTGCAGCCCTATTTATAATGGGGAAAAATTTAAAACAATAGAGAGTAACAGATTATGGCACATACACAGGATGGAATATTATGAAGCCAGTAAAAGTATTTCCAAAATGCTCAGAGACAAAAGAAAATGCTAACAATATGTTAAATTTACAAAGTAGGTACAAAGTTATTTGATACCAACCATTTCTCCTGTGTTTGCAGTATATACAAGAAAAAGGCCTGAAGAAGATATACTATCATGTGGATACTATGAGAAAACTACAGGCAACTTTTAATGTTTGCATGTGCCAAATTTTCTGAGTATTGTTCCCATCTACTTTTTTTGGGTACCGGGGATTGAACTCAGGACCTTGTGCTTGCGAGGCAGGCAGCGGAACCACTGAGCTAAATCCCCAGCCCTACATTTTTTAAATAGTAAGAATGAAGAGGAATGGTAGAAGATGGAAAGAATTTAGATGTTGCAATGTCTGGACTCCTACTCAAATGTAGCTGAATAAGAGTAAGCTCTTGAAAGGATTGGAAGAACATTATCTCTACTTCTACCTACTTAATCAGTATAGAGCTCAAAGTCAATTCTGAAACACTGAGTTTAAAGTCAAAGATTTTGCACCACAAACCTATTTTTCTTTGGCTTTCAACCATCAGTGATGGACCACCACACTCATAGTTTGGGTACCCCTTACCTACCATTAGTACTTGAGAGATCTTCTTCATGGGGATGGAAACTATTTAGAAGAGAAATGAGCCAGGGCCAAATGCTGTAGATTAAAGAAATGTTTCAGATTTTATTTTTATACAAGAGAAACTGGAATATTAGTAAATCACAAAAATGATATCTGTAGCACTTGATTTCATGTATTTTTCCTTCATGTCAACATTTTAAAGGCTGTGTAATTCTCTAAAATATGTTTTCAAAGATATCTAGATAAGATGTACCAGGAGACCAAATGCTACCACAGATCTTTCCCAGGTTCCTAATTTAACAGACAGTAAAAATAACATGCTATACACTGCAATTTGATATTTACTGAGAAAACTCTGACTAAAGATAAGAACATACTATGTTTTCACGGCACTTTCACATACATTTTCCATTGTGGAACCCACTGCTAGATCTTTAACCTATGACAGGGTCTGGTTACATCACACTCAAATCACATTCTTTGTTCAAAGTGATGAACAATGCCTTTTTCTTTATGGTACAAAAAAGTCCACATTGCTATAATACTCATGACTCTGAACTCTGGGCCAAAAAGATCACTGGACTGGAGCAAAAATAAAACAAAAAGGCAATCGCTGTTTGTAAATATAAAAACTTTATAAGCAAATGGTAAAACACAGAATTATTCTTTCATAGCATTACTGATACACATTACTGAAAATAGAAATTCAAACTATATAAGAGTAGAGAAATTGTACTGCCCGAGTTAAGAAATGGAAGTTTCATGCAAAAAAGCAATGCCTGGAACTCTATATTACTAAAACATACACTAACATCAAAAGGAAACAGAATATTGTGTAATGTTCCCTAACTCCATCATGACAATGTCAAAAATGAATACACTTAACAGTCAGATGAGAGAAAACAGGAAAGGTAATTATGAAGTAGAGGGATCACAGGGTCTTAAAATGAGATTAGACCACTTTATTTTCTAGGTTGCGACCTTCGTCAGTGTGCACAAAAACCTGCAATTGCTGGGCCACAAGCAGAAATTTCAGAGATTTTTCCGTAAGTCTACCACCAAAATATATACTGTAAAGCCTACTCAGTGTAAAGCTTTCTTGAAAGTATTCCTATAATCAAATGTACACTGAAAGTTTTCACTTGCCACTGTAAAATAGTTTTTAAGACCTGTCAAAAGTACTTTGAGTAGAAAAAATGGTTAGAATAAAAATAACTTTCAATCTACATTTAAAATAAATATAATTCAGATTGGGTATTACTGTAAAGCAACATCAGTTTATGTATAAAAATAATAGAGAAATACAAATTGTTTCTTTTCAATTCCTAAACAGAAAATTGGGGCACAATGTACTGTTGAAGAAACATTGTATGTCAAATTCCTTTTGAAATGTGAAAAATGCCTTTCCCCCTGGATGGCAACTGGGAACAGGGGACTGCAGAGGGAGTCATACATCTTACAGAGTGCCTCACATGGAGAACTGAGATAAATAAATAAATGACAAGCACACAAAGAAGTTTTCAGTTCAATTTTCAGAGTAGGCAGAAAACACAGTCTTTCATTGTTCAAATGTTATGTTTTAGAAGGCAGTTTTTACATATCTACGAGTATCAAAAAAAGAAAGCACACAAGCTACCAATAAATTTCCAAACACTTACTACTGTCTTTCATCCACCACTGCCTCCTGAAAGACTCTGGGTCTGAGTCTCAGCCAGTCCATGGAGACCTTGACCGCAGGAAGAGGATAGGCATTGTACGTCTCCTCCTGAGACTCATTTTGAAGAGGACACTTGCACAGGATGCCAAGAAAAGACACTTAAAAAAATGTATTTAGAAAACGTAAGATATTTGAAACTATATTCCAATCCAAATTTAAATATCATTATAAGCCTCTGTTGTATACTCAAGTATTTTCAAGTTTTTTTCTAAAAAGACACTTTCTTTTCCAGGCTAAAAATGTTATCAGGTTGATGGGGAGGACATCAGATGAAAGGACAGAACTTGGAGTTTAGGCCTCCTGATTTAATATCAGGAAATACAGGACACTATTATGTGTCATTTTGTTTTGCTGCATTTATGAAAGGACCAAGATAATGCTTTTCCAAGATGATGGCACTGGTTAAATAATTTAATACTCACTAAAGAGGGCCAACAACTGTGTCCAACATAGCTGCTCATCTTGGCTATAACTATGCTGTTCCGTTTCATTGCTAAAGTCACGGAGGTGATGAAGTTGAAACAGGTTAATGACAGTGACATGAACTAACTGCTGAGAGTTGAAAGCTTTCTGGAATAACAGCCTCTGTAAAGGAAAAGAAAAATACCATATATATTATCAAGAGAAGGAAGCATCTTAAGACAGGAATTAAACTGGTAGCCTGCATTTAGAACCACATTAAATCCTAGTATTTTAGTTGGATCTTATATTTTCCAAGGTGACTTCTTCCCATGAAAAGAATTAATTCATATACTAATGAGATGTTTGAGCTGCTCATCAACAATTTTCCACTAAAAAGTATGTAGATTTTTTATGTGACCGGAGAAAAAGAATTGGGAAGGGGTGTTTCTAGCATACATATCAGCATAGTAAATTAGGAGGAAGAAACTCTAGAATACAGAATAAAGGGCATGCTGAAGCAATCATTAGGATGTCTTACAGGGACCTACACCAATTACTACACTAACATTTTTTTTCAAGAAAAGTATACATATGATTTCCATCAAATTTTGCTCACTTAATAATTATGTTCAGAGTGACTTGCTAAGCAGCACTATGAAGTTGTCACCCAGATGTTCTCAGCTGGTGGCCTCAGCTTAATTATCCCTCCACTTTAATATCTGCAATGGTTTTAGATTATTCTCATGTAAAGGACTTTTCAAAAACAAGTCTCTGAGAAAGCTGATAGTTATTGGAAATGATATCCTGGTCTTACCCTATACTTTAACCATACAAGCCCCCCGGCTCTTTCCAGGGAAAATCTATGGAGACAACAGGGATTGTCACTAGCATTATGGTAAGAAAGGATAACCCCCTACTTACAATTTTATCAGCAGTGACAGGAGATTCTACCATATCAGAAATTCACAGCTGCTTTTCACTATTCTGAGATTTGTTTTGCTTTTATTTAAATAAAGAATTTGAAATATCCACAGTAAGGTCTATGATTCTAAGCAAGGTCTTCCACACTATATTACTGGAGAAAAATACAATTCCATTTTACTCTACTCTATCAACTTTCAGCCACTTGCAATTTGCCCATTTTACTGTATGCATCTCAAATGCTTATCCTTTTTCCAAAGGCACTATTTCTTTTCCACAAAATTTCCTAAAATCCTACCTCTTCCCCCAGAATTTTCACACAAAATTTCTCCTTCAATATATATTCAATCTTGTAAGTAAGCTAATCATTTATACAAATTAGAGTGCTAGTTTGATGTAATGAAGTATGAACATGGATGATGCTAATTATCTACAAATGTTTTAGATATAACAAGTACTTTTTGAAATTTACTTCTCCTTTTGAAAATTTACTATAGTAAAATTTAGCTCCAATAATGTTCTTCTGTTGTTTTAATTCTGAGTGCTAGAATATGGATCTTGAATGTTTCTCCAAGGAGAAGGCTTGGTCCCCAGCCTGTGGAGCTACTGGTAGGTACTGGAACCTTTAGGAGGTAGGGCCCAATGGAGGAAGTTACTGAGGGCATGTCCTGGAAGGGGTACCCAGGGGGCCACTAGTCTCTGTTCCTCCCTCCCTCCCTCCCTCTCTCTCTCTCTCTGCTTTGTGGTGGCTGGGAGGTGAGCAGCCAAATGCTCCCACCATTATGTATTCCCAAACCAGAGGCCTAAAAGCAACTGCTATAGACTAAAACCTCTCAATCTGTAGGCCAAGAAAATCCTTTCCCCCTTTTTAAATAATGGAACACTAACACACTGGGTAAAGTTTTAAAAGGATCGTACCACATTTAACTTTAGAGTGTTGCAATGATACTTCAAAGTATATTTTAGCAATTGCCCATTTTATACCCATCAAAACTTCACAAGTAGGGGCAGGGATTTAGCTCAGTGGTGCCGCCGCCTGCCTCGCAAGTGCAAGGTCCTGAGTTCAATACCTGATACCAAAAACCCCCCACCAAACTTCACAAGGAAATTTATAAGGCCAGTGCAGTGGTACACACTTGCAATCCCAGCACTTGGGAGGCCGAGGCAGGAAGATCACCATGAGTTCAAGCCCAGCCTGGGCCACATAGTGAGTTCAAGACCAGCCTGGACTACACACAGTGAGACCTTATCTCAAAAACAAAACAGGGCCAGGGGTTTGGCTCAGTGGTTCTGCCGCCTGCCTTGCAAGCGCAGGGTCCTGAGTTCAATCCCCAGTACCAAAAAAACCCCCCAAAACCAAAAAACAAAACAAACTCAAAACCAGAAATTTATAGCTGAGGAAAATATGCTTGAGGTTCTAAGTAATGCAAAGCCGACTAGTTTCTAGACTAGAATAATTACATAGTGAAGATCTCATTAACACAGCTTCTTACCACCCAATTTAGGGAGTATATTTTTCACATAATCAGAGTTAGAAATAATTTTAAGAGGTCATCTAGTCTAATACTCTGTCACTTAGTAGGACCGTGACTAAACCATCCAAGGAATATGGTTGTCAATCTGACATCTAAACTCTCTAAAAAAGGAGAATCCAGAATCTCCCTTAACAACTACCTACAGAACTCTACACATAATTTAAGATTTTAGTTTTGACTCCAAGAAAGACAAAGATTGGTTCTCTTTAGATAATCCCTCATAGGGGCCGGGGATTTAGCTCAGTGGTTTCACTGCCTGCTGCACAAGCGCAAGGACCCGAGTTTGATCCCTGGTACCAAAAAAAAAACAACAAAAAAAGACCTGTGTAAATAATCCCTCATATATATGAATAATTATTACAAATCTATTTATATATGGTTTTTCTTTTCCAGGCGAAATAGCCTATGGCATTAAAAAGTTAGTGCTCCTTTCACATACCCCACCCTGTAAGTAATACATTATGGGCTAAGTTTAAATAGGTAGCTAGAATCAGAAAACAGAAGGGGATTGAATAAGCTCATTTTAAAAATAAGCTATTCCTGGGCCGGGGATTTAGCTACTGGTTCCGGCGACTGCCTCACAAGCGCAAGGTCCTGAGTTCGATCCCTAGTAACAACAACAACAAAAAACTATTCCTATTATAATTATCTAATAAAACCTTTTACACATATAAAGTGTCAACAAAAAGATTATTTCTAAAACTAAAGATGATCAATTCTAAAAACTATTTTGTATTGACTATATTTGACTGATTCATATAGTAACTGTCCAAGTTCTAAAATCTCTTGGAATATGAGACTTTAAAAATACTTACAGAAAAACAGTTGAAAATAATTACAAGTTATAGACAGTATCCTATGTACAGATACAAAGAAATAACAAAGAAACGTAAGTTCTTTGAGATCATTTTGTTCACTGTTGATCCCAATGTCTACAATAATGACAAGTCACATGTTTGTTCAATAAATGAATTAAAAGTTAATACTTAATTTTGACTCTATTTTTTACACTGCTTATTTCTCAATGTATTAATAGAAGTGTTTTCACATATAAGTGGAACAAAGGTTAATTTTAATCTCCTTATATATAACTAAAATAATTTATTTCTACTGAAAGAAGTTTTTATTGCTTTCCTTCAAATGATCACAAATCCTGATGAACTGAAACACAAACAGAATAAAGACCATGGTTTGTAGATTGGCAATATTGATAAAGTAGGTCAAAGAATACAAAAACCATTAAAAGTAGTGCTTTCAAAACTAAGAAAGATGGAATTATGTTTTTCTACTTTGATATTTTCTACCAAATGGAAGTTACTTAGTGAAAACATTGTCACTCTTTTTGTTAAGATACTATACCCAAGTTTAAATTGAGGGGATGCTGTATGCAAGAATTTCATATACTTCAAAATTAACTTTTACAGTTAATTCAGTTAATTTACAGTTAATTCAGTTCATGGTTAAGTTAAAAACTGGAAGTTAGTTTCCTCCAAATCTTATACTTTCTGATTGAGACAAGAAAAGCATCTCTATTTTTAAAATCTAACCTTAAACTGTTCTTCCAATTTCTCTCGAAGAGGCCTCAACTTTTCCAAGCTCTTACTCAGGTACACATGGCCATGGAATTTAATAAAGGCCCTGATAAAGTCAGAAACACTCCATTTGGTTTTCACCTCATCTCGGCTGAAATGAAAGAAAAACTTCAATGAATCTTAAGCAGCAAAATGGCTAAAATCAGTTAAAAGAGACTTTGGCTTGCAAAAGCAAGTTATTTGAGCATCTGGTATATAAGGTAAGGGTTCTGCATCTAACTTTTCAACAGCAATAACTTAGATGAGTCAGTATTCAGCTAGAACAAATCAGACACTGGGTAAAATTCAGTGACTATAAACTGTGGTATGTCTATCTATAGGTTTAGAAATAGGAGAAAAGAAGCATAGGTCCTTATCATTATCTCCTGTATGCCAAAATCTGAAGAACTAAGGCTTCAGGTTATACAAGGACCTCTTGAAAAAGTCAACCCTACCTTTCCAGTGCTTTAGAAAGTGCTTTTTGTAGATTAGTGGAGGCAGCTGGGAAAGGGAACTTCACAGCGATGCTTCTGCAGTAGTAGAAAATTGTGGTCAGATGGTCTCCTTTGGAAGAAGCTAAGATAGCCAACTGATTGTAAGGCTGACCTAAAGAAGAAAGTTAAGATTCTAAAGTAACCTAAGAACAGCAGTCTTGCCGTGAGAATACAAATGGTTGGATTTTATATCCTTAAATTAACAATGGGAAATATTTTATAGGACAAATTGCCTAAGTATCAAATGATAAATAAGCATGATATAAAATAGCATTTTTAGAGATATTACGTACTATCACAAACACATTTCAAAAATCGTATGACTAGGATGGAGGGTAACTTCAAATAAGGCTTCAGAAAGGGCTAACTAGCAAATATTTTTGGCTTTGCATGCCAAAGGGTCTCTATCACACTACTCACCTCTGTCACAGTAGTGTGAAAACAGTCACAGGTAATATGAAATGGATGGTGTGGCTAGACTGGCACCCCTGTGTTAAGATTTTTTTCTAGAATTTAAAGGAATTTCAATATGGCTTAGTGCTAATGATTTATACTACCAAATCTTTGCTGAAATTTCTTTAAGAATCACTGCTAATGTCTACTTTGGCAAGGCCATCAAAAGATGAAAGTACTAACTTTTAGATAAGAAATCATTTTTCTAAAGGGAAATGGTAGCATTAAAGAGATAATTCTTCTATAATAAAGGAAGCCAGAATTGTAAAAACAATTTTATGTCACAATAAGTTCTATTTATATTGCTTTACTGACAATAAAAGTAATCTTATTTCTAAAAAGTTCATTTCAGTTATATGAAATGTACAGTTAAAAGGGGAAAATATAAAAACCAAAACCAAGCTCACATCTATTGCTTTTATAAAATCTGAAAGGTAAACCTGAGTTATCTGCTACAGTACTATAAAGAACAAAGAGTCAATGGTCAACCTCTAGTTGACAGGCCCACTCACCATTGGAGGGGACAAGCTGAGCTGCATGCCTATAGTAGGACTCTGCCTGGCTGGTCTGGTTTCTGTATCGAGCTGAGAATAAGAAAAAGAAAATTTAGCTTAAAAAAAAAAAAAAAAAAAAAGTAAAACATCCACCAGGAGAGTATTTCCAAAAGAGCTGGAGTTTAAATTCTAAAGATAATAAAGGTATTACTAATTTTAAATGTAGAAGTAATTTTAGGATCATTAAAGACAGAAAAGACTTTAAAACAAATTAACTATAGGATTATGTGTGAAGTGTCCATCCAGCCTTCCCTATTGGGGACAATCAGCACGTAACCAATTTCAAAGCTTACCTAGCCCCCATTTTCAGGTCCTCCAGTGTCATGCACCACCAGCTCACACTATGGACTATGCTGGTGACCTGGAGCCGGCCCACAAGAAGGAGTGAGTTATATGGCACTTAAAAACAAAACAAAACAAAAAACACTATACAATACGATCTGAAAATTATGTAATTTCTTCAATATCTTAAAAGGTGATTTTGTAAAATGCTTCATACGTATTGCAATATTATGTGTGTGCAAAGAATACATTTAAAGCGAAAATAACCTAAATACATTACCACTGAATCTCCCTGCAGAACTCACTGCTTACTTTAATGTAATCCCTCTTGGAGCCACCAGTTTATGACATTAAAAAAACCCTAAAATCTTCAAACTCAAAAGCAATGATGTTCTCCATTCCTTGCTTTTTGAGGACAAGCAAAACATAATCCTATAGTTAATTTGTTTTACAACCTTTTTAAGTCACCTTAAAGGGATGAAAAAGAATAAATAAGTTCCCACATAAAATATAATGCAAATACAAATTTAACTTTATAAAGAAAACAAAAATTTAAAATGAGCTTTTAGTGTACTGGTAGGAAGGAAAAAAAAGCAATCTAGCTCTAGCAGAAAATTTATAAACCCTATTTATTCCGAAGAGTATAGATTTTTAATTTAGAAAATATAACATCGTCACTTTGATAAATTTAGCTCAGATTATACTTTTGGTATTTATTATTTGCCTATACCTACATAAAGTCTGAATAAAATTTAAACTTAATGTAAAAATTATTGCCTATAAGGTCCTTCTCCAATCCCAAAACACTAAGAAATTCTAAGCTTCTAGAAATACATTTTATGATTTCCTTTTATTACGGTCTAAATTGTGTGTGCATATTCACTTTAAAAGAAAAGAGCTTCTTTCTATGACTACCACAAAGAAAAGGATGAATTCATTATCGGTTTCTTCACACCAAAGACTCACCAATGTCTCCAAGGTGTACGAGGCAGTGCTGGCAGATATAAGAACAGGAGCTAGACTGTGGCTTCACTATGGCGCTGGTATGCGTCTGTTTATTGCTGATAATTCCCAACTGGGAAGACCTCACACGGCATGGTAAATCTACATTAAACACTGTACACAGTTCTTGTAATAACTAAATGAAAAACATAACCAATATTTAGTAGAAAGTCGGAAGTGTTTTAAAAGTAAAGTTTGTATGCTGTAAGATATATATCCAGTATCACTCCTTGGATATGAGCAAGTACTATATGAAAAATGTATGGTAATCACTGATAGGATTTAGTATCATTTGATAGAAACCATATCTTTCGAATTTTCTACTATTAGAGCATTCTAAGATGTACATTTAAAAGGTACAGAAGTATTTTTTAAACAGGCTATTGTCTATGGCCATACCACCCTGAACGTGCCCAATCTCGTCTGATCTTGGAAGCTAAGCAAGGTCAGGCCTGGTTAGTACTTGGAAACAGGTTATTTACCTGAATAAGAATTTTGAACTCAATTAGCAAGCAAACAAAAGCAAGAAATTCCATGAAATTATCTACCTACTTCTCTCAAAAATACACAAAACCATTAAAGATTGGTTTATGACATTAAAAATGTGACTTACAAATTATGACATTACAAACATGACTTAAATGCAAGATAAGGTAATTTTAAGAATTTAGTAGGAGTTTTTCAATACTTATTTTCTTTTTTGATATTTCCGGGGGTGGGGGGTGGTCTCACTATGTTGCCAAGGCTGGCCTGACATGCATTTTCTTAAATTCTAAGACAATTCACATGTCTACATTTATAACAGAACTCATGGCATCACAGACTTTAATTAATCACTCATTCTTCCTTCATCTAGTCTCTCTTCTTAAATTATGAGGGGGCTCTTCCTCCTGGTCAGAGGTAACTCCTCTACCTGTGTATACTTGTTATTCCATTCTTTTCTGACTCCTGCCTATCACCTCCTCCCATTTCTTCCTCTATTTTTAAACTCTCTTGTATCTGTTTCTGTGGCCCGGACATATTAAAGTTTCCTGCAGAAAACAAAAATGCAAAGCAACAACAACAAAGAAAACATTCTGCTTTGACTCTAAATTCCTTCCCAGCAAACTTCTAATGTGTCTTCCTCTTCTTAACAAAATTCCTTCAGAAGAATGCAAATTATCCAAATCTGCTTCTCAACTCCTATCCATTCCTTAATTCATTACCATCTAGCTTCCATGTAAGTCCCCTCCTCATCCTAACATCTACTACTGCTGTAAAAAAACCACTATCAGACAATTAACTACCTAACAGCTAAATACAGTACCATGCTACTGGGCCTATTTCTTTAAAAACAAATCTTATGGGTGGATTACTGAATTTTTCTAGTTCTCATACTTCTCCAACCACACCTTTTCAGTTTCCTTCAAAGGCTTTCCTCCTCCCACCTTGCCATGTGTTTAATTCTTGGTCCTCACACAGTTCTTCATGTTGTATTCTTGCTTATTTAAATATTTACAAATAGGTCCATTCAAATTTTTTTTGAAATTATATTTATTCAAGTATCTGCCTATTATGTCAGACTCAGGATAAGCAACAGAGAAACAAATATGAACAAGAAAATCTGTGTCCTTAAAGAGTTCATAAAAGAGAAAGAAGAGAAGGGGATAGAAAGGGTAGGAAAAGAACAGACATAGGAAAGAGAGGAGAGGAAGCATGAAACACAGCATATGCCAAAAGAATATTCTAGATTTATAATAAACTTCATTCTCTAGATAATTTGTCCAATTCTACCCTTGTGATAAACTAGAAGCAACACAGTGTATGTAGGTATAAAGTTCCATTTTTTCAGATGAGGAAGTGAAAGCAACAGGAAGTATCAAGTCATTTGACTAAGGTTACAGAATTAGAAAAACTTTGATCCCATCATTTTTTAATATGTACAGAATTCACAATAAAAAATACTGTATAAAACCCCAAGGACCCAACTCACAAGAAACCAAAAGGCACTATCTTTTTTTCTAACATAAAAACCACTTTGATAACTTAATATAAATCCTTTGTGCCCTTTCTTACTAAGCACAGGAATTATCTATTTTATTTTCCTTGTGCCTATACATCTGTAAAGGGAAAAAAATTCCTGACATAAAATCAGATTAACAAGTTAAAACCTCAAGCTAATCAGAAAACAGAAAAGGCATAAAGAACAATAAAAACTAAAAGTTAAAAAAAAAAAGAAAAACAAAACGAAACAAAACCAGTGGAAGATGACAAGTAAACATGAGAGTCGAGAATTGAGATCAATAATAGGTTCTCAAAGAACAGACTGGAAACTTAGGTAAAGCTGAATATCTAGCCAGAAGAAAAAAAAAAATGATCACAAGAAGTTAATCAAATATGGTCTGAACATCACATAGAATGGCTGTTTCTGCTTGAACGCAGGAGCTGTAAGAATAAATACCAGAGAAAAAAAGCTTCTCTGAAAATAGAGCATCATTTTATTTAAAGGGAGCAACAAAGTGGAACCCAAGAAGAAATCAGGTAGTTCGCAAGTGAAAACTACGTTTGGCAATTATTCTATCAAAACTAGAGCCTATCTCTATATAGGTTTACTCTGATGTATATGTACTTGGTAGTAGTTTCCTAAATGTAGGTGGATGGCTGAGGTAAGAAGTTACTTCATTATATGGCAGTACTAGATGTTCTGAAGGCTAGACCTGAATATACTTTTATATCATTATTTTTCACTTAATTATAGTAGATATTTTTCTCATCTTAAAAAAACTTCATGATTTTTAAGTTTCATATTTCCCTTTTATAGTTTTGCCATAAATTATTTAACCATTAGTCTACTGTAGGACACTGGTATTGTTTTCAAATATTAAGATTTGAATTATAAAGTCCACTTGCTCCTTCAGATGTGATTATTATCATTATTATAAAACATTCATTGAGCTATACACAAAGGAAAAAATATGTAGTATAAAAAAAACCTGTGCTAACTTTTGTACTTCAAAAACTCTAAATAAAGGCAAAACAGGAGAAATTAACCAAAAATGTTATAAATGATGGCTTTTTGGGAAAACAATATCTTTGCACAATATTTAAGCTTTTACTAATCTAATAATTTCAACTTAAAGAACTGGTCCTCAGGAAATAATTCAGTATTAGAGAAAATACTTTATATATAAAGATGTTCATTAAACTGTTTAACAAGCAAAAGCTTATATGTTTATAAAGCAGATACAAGTGTGGTTCTAACTGTAAAAAAGTATAAAAACATTGTAAGGATGTATACTAAAGTTGTAATTTATCTTGAAAAGTGGCACATGCCTATCATCCCAGCTACTTGGGAGGCTGGGGAAAAAGGATTTAAAGTTTTGAGTCCAGATTAGGCAACTCAGGAAGATTGTCTCAAAATAAAATTTAAAAAGGACAGGGAATATAGCGCAGGAATAAAGCACCTGCCTAGCATGTGTGAGGCCCTGAGTAACAACAACAACAACAACAACAGCAACAACAGCAACAATAAAGCAGTGATTTATTCTGAGTGGGGGAATTAATGAAAAAAGTTTTGTATTTTGTATAATTTTGAAGTTACTTGAAATTAGTATGCACTATTTTTATAGTCAGGAAACAAAAGACATCTATACTATATCCATCTTTTCATGTACACTAGATATTTCCTTGAAGGTAAATATTATGTCTTATATTCCTCCGTATTTTTAGTACCTAATATTGTGTCTTATAAACAGTAGGTTTCTGACAGACACATGTAGAATGAGTAAGTTTTTAACATCTACTTACTAGTACACCAGTGCCTCTTTCTGAAAGTAAACCCTCTCCAAAGTATCAACTTATACTGCTAACACTTGGCATAAATTTGAAGATGAACACTGAAATAAGAACTGTACTTGAGCGGTTTCAATGATGAACTGTGATGAACATTCTTTGGTTTAAATAAAGTATAAATGATCTCTGAAAGATGACAGCTATTTGGTATCTTCCAACAGAGATTCTTTTCTTTTTCTTCATTCAAAGGAATGATAAAACAAGAATAAAACAAAAATATAGTAGGTGACAAGCAGCATAGGAAGAACTAACGAAAGTTCAAATACAAGAGCCTGAAAACCTTATCTTATTGTAAAATGTTAATTAAAACTTATATATTAAATTTAAATAAAACATTTAATTTATACTTAAATTACAAATAAATGAAATGGGAATTTTCAAAAAGATAATGCTTAAAGAAAATCCCATGGTCAGAAATAAGATTTATTTATGCCACCTTTACCGTGCCTGATACAGAAGTTATATGAGGATGTAACAGGAAAAGAGAAAATCTGTGACAATGATGAATATAGCTTATTATTCAAACTGAGGAAAAGCTACTTCATTTTTAAGGTAGTTTAGAAACATTTCAAGGTCACAATAAATTCTACAATATAAATAATATACGGAGGGGCAGGGATTCAGCTCAGTAGTTCCGGCACCTGCCTTGCAAGTGCAAGGTCCCCAGTTCGATCCCTGGTACTGAAAAAAAAAAAAAAATGCGGAAAGCTCACTTGATAATTACAAATGTTAACTATTTCTTACCTGGTACAAAATAGCTACTTTTTTTGTTTTGTTTTATTTTTCTGAGATAGGGTCTTGCTATGTAGTTCAGGCTGGCCTTGAACTCACTATGTAATCCAGGTTGGCCTTGAACTCAATGCCAATCCTTCTGCCTCAGTCTCCTGAGTGCTGGGATTACAAGAGTGCCCCTCCTCCATGCTCAGCTGTTAATTTTATGATTATACGCATACATATGCTCTAATGCCATTTGTAACTGACTTATGCTGTTTCATTAATGCTTTGCTGTCATTAACCCTTTTTCTGTACATACAGTTATACCTTCAACATATAAAACACAATATCAACCTGAGAGTACAGTATTCATTTATTTTTTTTAAAGGTCTTGTGGTAAATAATTTTGGACATTTGTATTCACTTGAGATATCAACCCCTGGATGGTGCATGAAGTGGTTACACAAAAGTGCACATGAAATAAAGATGTGTACAAAGAGCAGAATATTTACCATTAATATTAGGAAAACTATTATACAATGCAGAACTCACCTGAGTATAGAAGCCACTAGCTGCCTCTAGGAACAGAGAAAGGTTTGCCTGAACTTCACTCCGATTCGGGTTTGCTCGATTCTTTGCTTGGCCTTGTAGTGTTGTGATCTGATTCTTAAAGGCATGATTCCAGCTGAAAACAAAATGTAATTCTATTTGGTTTAGCAGTGACTCACTAGGCAGACACTGGTCCCCCTGAGAACAAGAAAGAACTGTTTGTTATAATTGTATCTTGCTAGACAGTAAACCTGCATAAAAGTTATTCATTTATTTAAAATAACTCCCCACTGAATAAGAATATGCAGAAGAACCCAACTGTCCTTACTAAATACTTACCAAATTTTGAATAATCAGATTTGAATTTAGCTATTAATCTTTTAGAGTTACCTGAGCTAAGTCTATTTAGGAATCCCAGTTCAAAGAACTATAGTGGCAAGATCAAAGTAAAAACAAGCTATTCACAAATTTCCATACATTGTACCAAAAATAATTGTACTCTATCAAGTTACATGTGGGGGAGGGACTTGTACATGTTCGCCTATATTTATTTTCCCAAAAGTTATTTTACATAGCATGCAGCTTCATCCTTATTTAATAGTTTTGTTTATTTCTCTTGGGATTAATGTTTTCTTTGCATTATGAAATATAAGCCACATTTTAATTTTGTCTATTTAAGATAAACAATACAATGCTGACTATGGCATCAAAATCCTGTTATAAAATGCCCTTCATTAATAAAATTAGGTTTAGAATCTCTTTAAATTCAGTTTTCGTGAAAAACAGTCATTCTCCAAATTGAAAATCACAAGAGAGAGGAGAGGAAGAAAAAGCAAACACAATAAAGGTTTTCCAGTCTAGCTGGAATGTTCCTAATAACTAACATCAACTCGTGAAGCACTAGGGCACCAGGTTTTTAATGATTTAGGAGTTCAATCACTCTCTAATATTGCCAAAGACATCTTGTCCTTGATTCTAATATCTCAGATATAATATTGATTGATTGTTATTTAAGTCCCGGAGTTACAAAAGAATCCCCTTCCAGGAGAATGTTCCTAAGTCTGATTTGTTTGTAATCCAACAAAGTGAGTCTTACATAGTACACCTGTGAACATTTGCAACTCTAATGTTTCATGGGACTTACTGTAACTAAATTTCCTAAAAATATAAAGCATATAAAGGCATGGAAGATAGAAAAAAACCAACTAATCTTCACTGCAATGTAGGGTACTGGGCAATATAAAACAGAATATTCTTCATTGGTTTCCATCACTAATTTCCCTATTCCAATTTATAAGGCAAGGCTTTTCACTAAAGGCATTTATTTACTCACTTAGGAATCTGGTTATCTTCCATTTTCACCCTTCTTAGAAAGAATGGAATAACCAAATACACAAAATCTTTCTTTAATTTTATTGGGAGGAAAAGAAAATATGAATTTATTTGATTAAAAAGAACTTTCCTTACAATGCAAATGTATTTTTCTGTTGCAGAAATTTACAGAATAATATTTACCAAAGAAAAGACTTTTCTAAAAAGTTAAAAAATCAGGCTCAAATGTAGGACTTCACAGAGAGAACCAAACATTCTTAATACTTTTTTTTTTGGACATTCTTAATACTTGAGACAAGTCACTTGCTTTTTGGATGTGCCTTAAAAGAGCTGCCCTTAATAAACATTCTCCTCTTAGCTTCAAAGATTGTACCTGAAACACCAATGCCCAAATATTTTGTTTAAAAAAAATCACAAATATTAGAACCTCTATCGAAAGAGTTTACTCTGGAGTAGGATAAGAAACAACCAAGCAACCAACCAATTTTAAAGTTGTGGTAAGATGCTTGATCTTACAGTAACATCCCAAATAAGAATACTTACAGATCTTGTTCTACTTTCTTGTCTAAAGCATATTCCAAATCAGTAACTAGCATTTTCTGGTACAGGTCCTGCAGGGCCTGCCTGGATGTCCAGACCTCAGCTGGACCCAGCTTAGAATCTGAGTAACAGAACAAAACAACACATGGATAAACAGCTTAATATACACAGCACACCAATGATTCCTTCCCTCTCCACTCCCCAAAGTAAATCTGCTCTTAAGTATATTCCAAAGACTGCTACAGAAGTTTTATATTAAATGACTTTCATCTTTTGGCTAATGACTAAATCTGGTTTAAAATGCTTTTGCATCTCTTAGTCTTTTAGCTTTGAAATAATATCACACACACAAAAAGATTTATGCTTCACTTTTTAGATTTCTGTCTCTTCCTATTCTAGGTTCCTATCATTGGTAGCCATATGCCTCACAGTAAGTCACTTCATTGAAATAATGGACTACCAGTTAGGTAAGTGTTTTTGTTTTTGACCCTAACTATATTCTTTTGCCCAAAATAGCTTTACCCTTTTTATTTCAAATAAGAATTTATTTTTAATATTTCCCACAAATGTCCTTACAGAATTTTCACGTAAGTTCACTAGCAGTTGTCCTATTCTATATATGTCAACCCGATACAGCCATGAGAGTGAGAACCATTTTAATGATATACTGCTTTCTAAGACATTTTTGCAAGTAATTCAATCTGCAATTTCATGTGAAAGAAGGTTGGTAGAAGACTGGGATTAAACTGCTCAAGCAGCCACATAAAAGACCAGGTGTAGAATAAAATCAGTAAGTTAGTCTCTCACTATACATTATAAAATTGAAGCCATGCTGTCTACTGTCTGCCTGAGTCCTCCAAGAACATTTACCTTGATGATTACTGACTGGTTTCATGAGCAGTTCAGTAACTGACAGTAAGATGCCTCTATAGACAAACTTAGTAATGGACTTTTCAATTACACTATGTATTTCCAATAACCAGTTAAACTAATTGAACTCATTTAAGAAGTCTGTTGCTGAACAATCACACAATCTTCACTCCTGTTTAAATTTGGTTACAGTATCTATAGTCTCCACAATCCTATTCTGCAAACAGAATCTCCTGGATACACTATTTGAGTCAATGCTCACAAGAGTATGCTGGTTAGTAAGAAAGAGTCTATTATCAGTTTCTTGGTTTCTTATTAAGTTTTTAATCAATAATAGATTTGTAGATTTGCTCAACCCTGCTTCAATTTATTGATGACAATAAAAGGGGATAAGAGATCATTAACTCTGACCTATCAGATAGACTATCACTTACATAAATAAGAGTTAACATCCGAAAGTTTCTGGTCATCTAAAACTCCCCTATAAAAATCCAACCCTAGGACTACTTATGAGGGTGTTCAACAGTTAAGAAAAAGCACATGGTGTGGCTGGGGATTTAGCTCAGTGATTCCACCGCCTGCCTGGCAAGAGCAAGGTCCCGAGTTCGATCCCCGGTACAAAAAAAAAAGAAAGAAAGAAAAAGCACATAGCATAGGTAGCCTGATGTTACTCTATGTACCATTTTTGTCACATGACAGATTCCACTTAGAATGCCATTTCAAGAGCAACGGTAGTAGCTCAAAGCTGACACTGATATAAACAATAAAGATCATGACAAATTTGTTCAACAGTAAGAATCAAAGTATTCTATACTAAGTAAATCTATAATTACTTTCCTCTCCTTTGTACCTTTAGTACAATGACAATAAGATTGCCCAGGATCTCTTACATTAGCCTGTGGTTCTGGAAGTTGAAGAAGACATCTCAATAATCCACACCCTCCCTGACTATAAACAATAAATATTTAAAGCAAATAAGTTATTATCTCTTTTAGCAACTAGGACAGGATTTTGAGTTACAAGTAATATAGAGATTATCTTTCCCTTAATTTAACGGTATAAAATAAGTTGTGAAAAAGAAGCCAGCCAATACCTGTCATGTCAGCCTTCAGGACTTCTGCCTGCCTAGATAGGGAAAAAAAAAAAATCAGTTAGAAACTAACCAACATAGTAAGAGATAACTGAAATCATGTATTACAATAAAGCTACAGCAGCTAAACTTGTGGTACTACAAATTGTCAGCCCCCCCCAACATCCAGGATAGCATTAAGCCTTAGAAAAACAATTCCATTATTTAAGTTTATACGACCATCAGTAACCAAGTAGTTTACTTTTTTATTGTTTTCCTCCAAATCTGACTTCCATTCTCCTCAAGCTGCTGATTCTTGTTCCTCTTCCTCATTACCAAATGACAGCCACATATCTCAAGAGAAAATAATTCCCACTTACTGAGTACTTACTATATTTATACAGCCCTCTCCTTACTTTCTGTTTTGGTACCGGGGATTGAACTCGGGTCCTTGCGCTTGAGCAGCAGGGGGTGAAACCACTGAGCTAAATCCCCGGCCCTCTCCTTACTTTCTATAGTTAAAACCCTAGAGGTATTGTATCTCTTATTTAAGACCTAACTTTCACTTAGGTATGCTCTTTATAGCTCTTCTTAAGGACTTGTCCCTTTAATTAACCCCTCTTCTTTTTGAAAACTCTGAAATCTCCCTCTCTACTAGGTCCTTCCCTTTCTTTGGTATTTAAACAGGTACAAACCTTTCACACATTTTAAAATCTCCTACCCCACATTACCCTCTAATTGGTTCTCTTTATTCTCTCTCAATTCTTCAAAATTGCCTGTATTTAAGAGTTCCAAAACCAAACTAATGGCCACCTGTATGCCTCACCCTTCTATTTCTAGTTTTTAGTTTGTTTTACCTTAGCAAATGAAGCACGTTTTCTAGTTGTGGATGGCAGAAGTCTGGAAGTTATCTGTGACAACTTTCTCCAAACTCCTAATATCTGCCAACTCCAGAGAACATTATCTCCTAATCAGATCTTGTATCTTTCCTTCATATCCTCTTCAACCACACTCATTCAACTTCTAAACATCCCTTGCCTAAACAAATCATAAAACTGGTTTGTTCCACTTCACCACTGGCCCATTTCATGGTGCTCTCCCATTGCTATAAGAATCTTTAAAATGTACATCTGATCTGTCAATGATCCACTTAGAATATGTACTTGATTTCCCACTGCTCTTAGGGTACAGAACAAAATCGTTACCAAAGTTTCCTACCAAATTCTAGTCTGAATTCCCACTCCCCCTCCCACTCCCGCCTCTACTCTCCTCAGTTTCCGTGTTCCATCACTGAGTTGTGGTGTGATGCTTCCTTCACGCTCTGGGCCTTAGTAAAAGAGTTCCTTTGCTAGGAATGCCCTTCTTCTCCTTTGTCTGATTAATTACAATTCATTCTGTGAGTCAGAACATTACTTCCATGAGAAAATCATTTAGATTAAGAACGTTCCTACTTGCTCTCAAAGGTTGTATGTTTTCTTCTTAGTATATATCACACCTTTTAACACTGCTCACTGTGGCAGTCAAACCAATTTACTTTGGGAACCACCTGGGGAATCGGTAGAGTACACTAGTGGGTTCGCCTGGGTGGGTCACAGAGGCTTGGTTTTGGGGTCTCTGATTCCTCACCCCTTTCTCTCTGGCAGTATCCTACTACTCTGCTTCCTGGAGGCCATGAACTAAAAAGCTTTGGTTTGCCATGCCCTTCTACCATGATAGTCTGCTTTGCAGCCAGTTGAGCATGGACTAAATCCCCAGACATTGGCAGCCAAATTAATCCTCTCCTTTAAATTGTGGGTACTAGATGCGGTGTCTCAATAACAAGGGAGCTGTCTAATATACTCACCACCACAACTCCTTGTCTACTACTTTTCTTAAGGCATTCAATAAATATTCTAATGAAGAAGATAAATCATGCATATATACTGGATTTAATTATCTCACTCATATGTGATATCTAAAGAAGCTCATCTCATAGAAGCAGAAAATAGAAGATTACCAGAGGCTGGGGATGGTAAAGGACAAGGGAAGATGGGAGAGACTAGTCAATGGGTACAAAGTTACAGTTAGAAAGAATAAATGCTGGTGTTCTGTGTCAAGTAGGGTCATGATGGTGACAATACTGTAACAAATCTCTCAAAACAGCTAGAAGAGATTCTGAGGAGGTGTACTCACCACAAAGAAGTGATAACTATATACGATGAATATGCTAAATATACTGGATTATTATACAATGAATATATGTACTGAACCATCACACTGTACCCCATAAATAAGTACAATTACTAGGTATCAATCAATTAAAAACAAAATGTAAAAGGTTAACTACATAAACTCGAGATTTCTGTCTTTAAAAATAATGTTTCTGACAGGAAAGCTAGAGAATATTAGTTCTAAATTTTTTACTATAATGTTTTTACATAACTAGGTATTAATAGCCACTATGAACTTTAATTTGGTTTTGAAATGTAAAGTGAGTCCTTTAATTCTCTTAGCCTTTACAAAAAAAAATTTTTTTTAAATTAAGCTTTCAAACAACAGAATCACAATAGGGTCCTGTTGAGATAACCACAAACCACATGAGAACTATCCATATAAATGAATAATACCAAATAAATACTTATGTGTAGTCCTAAAATATAACAGCACATCAAATTCCATTAATCATACAGCCCTACCTTCACTGTCCACTTTGAGTGTTAAAATTTGCCACTAAAAAATCTCCACAAGGCTTATGCATTTTAAAAACTAAGGTCATACAAATTGATAAAACATACAATAATATACCCTATTCTACCAAAGTCAGAACTTTTTCTGCTTCCTGGAACACTACTCTTAATAAAGTATTAGTCTTCCTTTCTTATTGTATATAGGAAATCAAATAAGTGAGTATGTGATTTCATACAAATGCTTTAATAAAGGCTAGCACAAACTGCCTATTATTTTTTTAAAAACCCACACCTCAACTTTACTGGTTTTGTTAAAGACCTTCAATAGATTAATATTACATTTTCTAGCCAATGCTTATATAAAAAGAAAAGTTTTAATGTTTTTCTTGGCAAAAGGTGTGGCAACATGAGTTCTTTTATTCTTAAAGCTGAAGGAATTAACAAAAAGAATGAAGCAAGAATCCAAAAATTAAGTCATTATGCCTTTAATAATAAAAAAGCACTAACAGCTATAAAATATGAAGCTTTTAACACATTAAATAAAATGCCTTAGTTATTAAGTGATAACAAATTAAGCACTTCTATCAAGCAATAAAAAAATGATTAAAAGGCTGAATAAAATCTGGAACATCTGGTGACAAATATGTTTAAAGTTAATCTGAAGTTCCGCTTCCTGTGTGACAGCGGTGTCTTCGCTGAGGGTCACATTGAGCTGCTTGCGGCTTCAGGGTTGTATTTAGGAATCAGCGCTATGGCAGAAGACATCAAGACCAAAATCAAGAACTACAAGACTGCCCCTTTTGACAGCTGCTTCCCCAGTCAGAACCAGACCAGGAACTGCTGGCAGAACTACCTGGACTATCACCGCTGCCAGAAGGCAATGAACGCGAAAGAGGGTGATGTCTCTGTGTGCGAGTGGTACCACTGAGTATACAAGTCCCTCTGCCCCATATCCTGGGTCTCAACCTGGGACGAACACCGGGCTAAAGGCACATTTCCTGGCAAGATATGAACTGGATCCACCTGCTTCTCTGTCCTCTGTCCTTCTCAGTGGTAAAGGGGACCTGGGTACATGATGGTCCCTACCCCGGGACCCTGAATCATGACTTAACAATAAAAACTCAGTTGAAAAGCAAATAAATAAATAAATAAATAAAGTTAATCTCAAACAATACTCATGGAGATAACGTAACATCAAGATATACAAGTACATTTAATGCATTCTAAGCACTGGTACCGTAATAACACCATGTACTGCACTTATACTGTACTAAGGCTTTTATATAAAATAATCATTTAATTCATACTTAGTACCATTACTCTTCCCACTTTGTACTTGAAGAAAATACATGGAGACAGAGGCTAAAGAACATGCCTAAGGTCACAGAGTTAAGTAGCAGAAGTAGTATTTGAACTCAGTTTGGCTCCAGAGTCCAGCTCCTAGCCATTATATCACATTTCTCTCTTGCACAAGAGTGTAAGAAAAAGAAAATCTCGCAGCCTGCTGCTGCGCTCCAGCCTTCCTCTGAGAGGGACACTAGGTAATGGCAGCCATGCTCCTCACAGCCTAGCCTCAGAGCCTGATCCATGGATCAGGCCCTAGGGCAGCAGGAACCTGTTGTTTCAGAAGTTGGTGACCTTTGGGGATGTGGCTGTGTATTTCACTCAGACGGACTGGGATGGCCTGTCTCCCTAGGGTTTCCACTTCTGAAACTGGCTGTGATCTCACAACTGGAGAGCCTATCTCCACTGGCCATTGTAACTGGAACAGGCCCTCAGGGCCTCTGAACGGTAGATACTGATATACAGACAAACAATAATTTGACAAAGGAAATGTATGAAGAAAAAGACAGAACATCATTTGAACTTCCGAAGGACTTTTCCCTGGAAACAGACTTTTTAGAAGCTTATATGCCACAGCAACAACAGGAAGTCCTCTCAGCAGGAAGGTTGACGAAGAACAACAGCAATAGCATGGATAGAACAGTGAAAGATGAAACAAGCTCCGTGGAGGAGTGTTCCTTTAATAACAGTACAAACTTGTTTCAGCATCGTTGTATCTTCACTGAAGAGCAGCACCCTGGTTGTATAGGATTGATGAAAGCTCTGACACAGAATTTATTAAGCATGAAATAATGTGGAAAGTACTCTGAAATGTGAAAATTTTGTGGAAACCTTCAGATTTGACTCTCAACCTAGTCAGCATCTAGAAAACTACACTGTAGAGAAGCCTTGTCAGTGTGTGGAATGTGGCACAGCCTTCAGTGTTAACGCAAAATTAATTTAGCATCAAAGACTTCATAGTGGGGAGAGACCCTTCAATGTTTGGAGTGTGGGAAATGCTTCAGTTACAGTTCCCATTATATCACACATCAGACAATCCACAGTGGGGAGAAGCCCTATCAGTGTAAGATTTGTGGGAAAGCCTTTAGTGTTAATGGGAGTCTTAGCAGGCATCAGAAGACCCATACAGGACAGAAATCCTATCAGTGCCAGAAGTGTGGAACTGGCTTTACCTGTAGTTCTGCATATATTACACAATGGAGAGTCCACATTGGAGAGAAACCTTATGAGTGCAGTGACTGTGGGAAAGCTTTCAATGTTAATGCAAAATTAATTCAACATCAGAGAATCCACACTGGAGAGAAACCTTATGTGTGTAGTGAGTGTGGGAAAGGCTTCAGGTGCAGCTCCCAGCTTAGGCAGCATCAGAGTATCCATACTGGAGAGAAGCCCTATCTGTGTAAAGAGTGTGAAAAGCCTTCAATAATAATGCAAAACTCATTCAGCATCAAAGAATCCATACAGGCGAGAAACCTTATGGGTGCAACAAATGTGGAAAAGCCTTCAGTGTCAAAGGAAAGTTAATCCAGCATCAGAGAATCCACACCAGTGAGAAACCATATGGATGTAATGAATGTGGAAAAGCCTTTAGGTGTAACTCTCAGCTTTGACAGCATCTGAGGATCCATACTGGGGAGAAGCCCTATAAGTGTGATGAGTGTGGAAAGGCTCTCAGTGTTAATGCAAAACTAATGCAACATCAGAGATTTCACACTGGGGAGAAGCCATTTGAATGTAATGAATATGGGAAATGCTTTACTTCTAAAAGAAACCTACTTGATCATCACCAAATCCATACTGGAGAAAAGCCTTACCAGTGCATGGAATGTGGGAAAGCTTTCAGTATCAATGCCAAGTTAACTAGACATCAATAAATACATACTGGAGAAAAACCTTTCAAGCGTATGGAATGTGAGAAAGCATTCACATTCAACTGTAGTTCCGACTATATTGTGCACCAGAGAATTCATGCTGGAGAGAAACCCTCTCAGTGTAAGGAGTGTGGAAAAGCCTTCCATGTTAATGCCCATTTAATTAGACATCAGAGAAGCCACAATAGGGAGAAACCTTTCCGATGTGTGGAGTGTGGCAAAGGTTTCAGCTTTAGTACTGACTGTATTATACACCGGACTGTCCACACTTGGAAGAAACCTTATTTGTGTAATATCTGTGGGAAAGCCTTCAGGTTTACCTTCCAACCTGGTCAGCATCAGAATGTCCATAATGAAGGGAAATGTTAGTAATGAGAAGGATGAAGAAGCTCTGAAGGTTAATGCTGAAATAGATCATGCATCATCAGATTCACCCTGGAGGAAAACTCGGGGAAGGAAATGAATGTGGCAAAGTTTTCACATGGAAACATATTTTCTGTTTTATTCAATTTTTAATGAAGAATGTATCACTAGTTAAAAAATAATATCTAAAGGGCCAGGGATTTAGCTCGGTGGTTCTGCCACCTGCCCTGCAAGTGTAAGGACCCAAGTTCAATCCCCGGTACCAAAACAAAACAAAAACAAAAACAAAACAAAAAAACAGTATCTAAAAATAAATAACTTTGTTTTATACTACCAACCAGCTAGAAAATACTAAAGAAAATATCTCCTTCCCAGCAGTATCAGGAACAGTAGATTTTCTAGAAACAATTGTTTTGTGGAACCTATATGGTGAAAATTGTAATTCTCCACTGAGGGCTACCAGAGGAAGCTTGAATAGAGAGATAGCAAAAAACAGTGTTCTTATATAGAAAAACCCATATTATAAAGGTATCTGCTTTACCTAAACTAATTTATTTGTTTAATTTTTGGCACAAGCATGTATTTTATAAAGAAGGAAAACAAAGATTTCACTTTTATGAAATAGGAAACTTTTCAAAGTATCAAATGAATGCTAGAAATAAAATGTTGATAAATTGATCATTCGTATGTTTTTGTTTTAAATACTCCCAAATAAAGTTAAAAAGGTAAAGCATAAAAAAAAAAAAAAGAAAATCTAGAGTATTTGATAGTAATAGTTCACAGAATTGGAGCATTCTGTATTTAACCATTTTATGATCATTTTTATGATGTCACTAGAAGAAAAAACTTAAAATTTGGGCTATCCTCTTTAATAAATATCTTGGTCACATTTAGTATTAATATAACAATGCAAGGTAAGAAAGGGTAATCTCTTAAGAATACATATTCTAAAATTTGGTATAAAAATCTAAGATATTTCTAAACCATAGACACATAAAATGGGAGATTCCTTCCACATAAACTCCAGACCCCTTTCTCTGTAAGGAGAATTCAGAACAATAAACCAACATTTTCTAAACTCATACCGTTGGTCAGAAAAGGCAAATCACTCTCTTTTGTTTTAGAAGCATCTAGAGTACTTCTTTTTGAAAAATGTAAGGAAAAGCCAAGGTAGGTTTTAATTTATCACTTTGCTCATTTTTTTCCATAGAGTTAGGAACAATTTGGGATAACAGTATTTATCAATTGTAATTATAAAAATAAGAACCTAATCATAATTACACATGCTAAGTAACAGTCACACATGTGTATACACTTATGCACACACTCACAGAAATAAATACACAATATATAGCTCTCTCATATATCATCAAGTCTCATGGTATTAATCAGAGAAAAGAATAAATCACTGCCGTACTACTGGATTTCATTTAGAAAAGAGAATCTAGGAAAAATGTTGCTTTTAAAAGAGCTTTGCTCAGTTCATGTTAATAAAAACAGTAAGTTGCTGTCTATGGTACTTCATCTTGTATTTTCAAATTTCCTGACATTCCAATGCTCTATACCACAACATTCACTCCTTATCTATTTTCTTCGAAAATGTGTGCCTAGTTTTAGTTATTAAGGACCAAGAAGGCTTCTCCAGGAATTTCAAGGATGAAAAAAGGCAAAAGAGGGCCAGTGGTTTCACCACCTGCTGCCCAAGTGCAAGGACTGGAGTTGATCCCCAGTACTGACAAAACAAAACAAAACAAAACAGAAAAAGGCAAAAGAAATAATACAACAATAAAAGCACTAGCCAGTGAGTGAGGCAGACTGGAGCACAATTTAAGGCAAGAAGCCACAGATGCTGTTGCTAGAGGACCAAAGAAGACAAGAGATTGTAAGAAACCTTGCACAACATTTCAAGGAGCTCAAATTCTGTTCTTTAAGCAATACAAAAGCAAGGCTGAATTTTAAGTAAGGATACAGCACTGTTAGATTTGTATTTTTTTAAAAGTTATGTATTTCATATGTATGAAATATGGATTTTAAAACATCAAGACTAGAAATGAGGTGATAATACAGATGGGTTGAAAAACTCAGATTAAAAAAAAATCTGGAAGTTGTAACTAACAGACTAATTATAGAGATGAAGCAGTCTAAAATCACTCCCACATTGTTAGCTAAAAGAGCTGGGTATCTGAGAAGGTGGAGAGAGGTATGTAAACTGGCACTTACAGAAATGAGAGTTGCTATGAGGAATAAATAAGTTACATGACTGAAGGTAAATGACCCCTCAAAGAAGGAAGGTAATCTGGCTGTGACCTCCAAATTACTTTTGTGCATTTAATTACTACTGAATGGCTAATCAGGTGTTACTTCCCCACTGCTGCTTCATGGGAGCCCCCCTTCTGAAGGGCCACACTAGGTTTAAGATAAAATTCTGAGGTGAAGGTAAAAAAAATTCTAGGTCCTCTACCACCACATAATACTAAGCAACAAAGCAAGGATAAGGTGTTTTGATGTCATGAAGATCACATTCTTAGTATGAAAAGAAAAGAAAATCAAAGGTAGATATAAATATTACAAAAGAACTGGTCACATGTTACTTTTTTCTCTCTAAACATTAGCATTGATGGGCCTGGGGGTTTAGCTCAGTGGTTCTGCCACCTGCCTTGCAAGCAGAAGGTCCTGAGTTCGATCCCCAGTACAAAAAAACCAACCAAACAAAAAAAAAACAAATACAAAAACATTAGCATTGATTACATTATTAGTAGTATTAATTTTTGGGGGGGGTACCGGGGATCAAACTCAGGACCTTGTGCTTGTCAAGGCAGGCGCGGTGCTGCTGAGCTAAATCCCCGGCCCACTTACATTATTATTTAACAAGTATGCTTTAAAAATTGGACCACACATCAACCAAACTATAAATGACAGGAATGCCATGCTAATTGATTATATTTTAGCCCCACCTGCTAAAAATTAATGAATAGGCTAATAATATGCTCTCATCATTTATTATTTGCCAGGTCTTATTTTCTCATGCTTTCATGTACTATAAAACCTTTAAATATCACAGCAATTCTATTAGGTTAAAAGACCTCCATTCTGCTGATAAGACAGAGACACAGAATGGTTAAGTAACTTGGACAAAGTCACATAACTAGGAAGCAGTTGAGCCTGGGTTCTACCTGCAATTTGAATTCAAGAACCAGAGCTCAGAAGCATTATACAATAAAGCAGGTCTTCTGAAATAACCCAGCTATCGGTTTCAATTTATAAGGGCAACTATCACCTCTCAGTTAAAACCACACCTTTTGAGATTTAGTACATGCTCTGTCATTACACTATAGCAATAGTTACTAACTCACCATGTAGAATACAGCTTCTCTAGCACTTTATCATACACCATTTCTATAGGCAGTTGGGAGGCTGAGTTGCATTCATGTTAATATACAAAACCTGGAGTGTGGTTTCTGCACTCAAGGAAATTACAAAAATGGAAATCTTCATTCTAGATGATAATGTACAAAATAGGTATGTTTTATGCTTATAAATATTCACTGGCTTCATGCACAAAAGTAAGTTCTTAAAAATTTACTTCAGTAAAATCTTTAAAATGTTTCTTAGACCACAAGACACAAATGTACAAAACAAAGTAAACATATGCTGAAGTTTTTATAAAGCCACATAAGTGAAACAATTTTTGGCAGGTTCCCCCCAACTTGGCCAACATCAAATCTTTCAGAAAGTGCCTAATTCTTCTATTAGGAGCCACAAAACATGATTACTTTAACATACATCTCTAAAGTTAATAAAAACATGTAGAAATCCCTTGTAATTTTTAATCCTACCTAATATTACTTGATTTCAGATGTTCTTCTGATTTCAAGTTTTCGGTCCTCATCTGGGACTTAAATGAAACGTTTTCTCCCACAATGACTATCTGCAAGAACATCCAATTTCTCATAAGGTAGAATGGTTTAAGACATTCTAGATAGAGGAGAGGAGGAAAATATAAGTTAACTCACAAAAGCAGAGAATTCCCTGGAATACAATTATTTTTTCTTCATTTGAAATGATTTAATGCAAAAGACAAAGGCAAAATATCAAAGACTTTTTTCTTTTTATATCTAATTTCTTAGAACACACCTTTTAAAATTTTTTTAAATGTATCTAACAGAATCTTGTATTAGATCAAATTGTTAGCCCAGTCTATCACACTCTCTAAAAGCTTAGAGATCTCTACAGGACAAATACAGGTTACCCAGCTGGGTTCTTGCAGGACTAAGATGAGAATGACCTGCAGAACATAGGAGGAGATGGGCTAATTACTGAAGGAAAAGCATGTAAAACAATTAAACCACAACTATAAGGGTATGAATAATGCTTACATTTGAAGATCAACTGAAAATGTTGGGTTTTAAATCTTCACTCATCAAACAATATTTGGTCATTTTTATGTCCTAGATATGCATTAAGGACTGAGTATACAATGATGACATAGCTATCATGTCTACCATGGATTTAAAATTTAATGTAGAAACAGAAAACAAGGAAGGAAGAGGCAACAGAAGTTAAAAGCATGAGCTCAGGAGTCCCTTTGTCATCAGTGGTCCACCAGCGAGTAAAATCAAGACACAGGAAAAATAGCACAATTTCTTGGGGACATTAAATTAACTCAAAGGTTTGTGTAAGGAGAGTAATTACTGGCCACTGATTATTGTTTACATTTATAATTATTAAGTTGCAAATACTTGGCTACATGTACTATATGTGTGATTTCTCAAACTGGAGCATAACATGACAGATTGTTAAAGAGTCTTGTGTTCAGACTCGGGTTCAAATTAAGCTCTGGCCACTTGCTAGCTAAGGTGAATTACTTCTTTATGTTTCAGGTTTGTTGTCAAAAGATGAATAAAATAATCTACTTCACTGAGATATTTTCAGTATTAAAAAAAATAACAAGAAGTAAAGCATTAGGATTGCAAATGAGGCCTCAAAATGTTAGTCATCATTATTATTGTCACTATCATCATTTACAGTTATTATTAATCCTCCCAACAATCCAAAAAGGTAAATGCTATTATCTTTATTCTATAAATTATAAAATTGAAACTATGAACTCATCAGAACACAAAGTTTTTAATCATTTTTTATTTTTGGTACCGGGGATTGAACTTGGGTCCTTAGCTTGCGAGGCAGGCGGTGGAACCACTGAGCTAAATCCCCGGCCTAGTTTTTAATAATTTTTAACCATAGAATAAGTAAGAATTGCAAGAAAAATCTCAAACATACAGCAGTGGACTTTGTTTCCACACTTCAAAGCATATTTTCCAGCTCTTGTGACTTTAGTCGTAATTCAGTGGAAATGAATAAGATGAAACCTCAAAATAAAACCCAAACTCTTCATTAGTCCAGCATATAAAATCCCATAGCTTTCCATTTTGAGTCCATGAACCTATGTGATCAAAAAATAAATTGAATGTTTAATTTTAATTTATTACAATAACAGACACATTGTCATTAATCTCCCTAAAAATACTTTCCCTCACTTTGAAGACTTTTCCCAGTTTCTTGCCACATTCTAAAGCATTTCAGGAAATCCTCTTTCATGAGTGTTTTTAGTTATGCTTCTGTGGCTACCTCAACTGCTTGAATCACTTAAAAACATTTACCTTTCATGGTCATTTTGACATTGGGAAACAGCCAGAAGTTTCATGATGCCAGATTCAGTGAATAATGGATGACAACACACTGTAATGTTTTTACAAGACTCTCTTTCCACTGGATGGCACTCAGTAGTAGCATTCACTATATCTTTGATCATACATCATTTAAAAAAAAATCACGAAAAAGGACTTCTAGAACTGCTTCAGATCATGTTTGAAGCAAGGGGGAATATTTTGAGGGAGATTAATGGCAACGTATCTTATCATAATAAATTTTTAAAAATTTAAACATTCACTGTATATTTCAATCATATCTCATATTCTTAGTTTCTTGCTATTTTTCCCCTCAGTATCTTTTTTTTTTTTTTTTTTGTACTCGGGCTTGCGCAGCAGGCAGCAAAACCACTGAGCTAAATCCCTGGCCTCTTGTTTCTAATCCCCTCAGTATCTTTCTTCATACCCTTCCTCTCTCTTTTTTTGTAGTACCAGTGAATGAACCCAGAGCCTTCATGCACACTGAGCTACATCCCCAGCCCTTTATTATTTTGAGACAAGGTCTCACTACATTGCTAACTTGCCCAGGCCGGGCTGTACTTGCAATCTTCCTGCCTCAGCCTCCCAGAGTGCTGAGGATTTACACGGTAAGGCTGGCTATTCATGCTCTTCGACTCAACTTGAAATGCCCTCCTATCTTCTTTTTTGTTTGGTTAATCATTTCTAGTACTTTAAAACTCAGCAACTCCTGTAAGAGTCTTGGATTTGCCAAGGATTGCTAGTGTATCTTAATGCTCACTTCTGCTACAGCACTCAGAGTGCTACAAGGAAGTCATTTATTCACACATTTTCTCCAACAAACACTGTCTTCACCCTTGTATATCCAGTGCTTAACACAGTGCCCACCGTACTACAATTTGCTCATATAAACCTACATTAATTGGGACCAACATCTGTCTTTCAAAGATCAAGATCCTAAAAATTCAGCTTTTTATTTCTTGACAATAACTTCAAGTCTTGCAGGAAAAGAAACTCAGAAACTTTTTCATCTGAGAGCAAGAAATAACAACTTTCTTTTATGTTCAGAAAAATCTACCAATTTATATAGTCATTCAGATAAACATGATCATTTATACTGGCCCACTGAAATTCAGATTTGGTTTTCATGGTAGCAGGATCTATATGGAATATAGGTAAGTTCAACAACCCAAATACATTAAACAAGAAATTGAGGTTAAGTCATCAACAACTGAAAAGCTACTTCTTAGTTCAATTTGTCAGAACAAGTTTTTGTCAGATATGTCAGAACAAGTTTTTCAATCCCATCCAAACTATTTCTTTAAAAAGAAATAGTACATTCTTTGCAATAACCACTGTACCTTCCTGAAACAAGACACAAAGATAATACAAACTACTTAAAAGGCTGGGGATGTGGCTCAGTGCAAATGCTCTGGGTTCAATCCCCAGTGTTCAAAGAAGGAAGGAAAGAAAGAAAAAGAAAAGATGACTTACAGGTAACAGATAAGAAAGACAATAATGAAGTAATCAGATGCTTGTACATAACAGATAATAAAAAATTAAAAGAATACCAAACAAGGGCAAAAAATGCAAGGAAACATTAGTAGATATTAGTTTAAAAGTATGGCTTATGTAAGTAATAAAAGGCCAGACTTATTAGGAAAAGCTAAGAATAAATGAAAAGTAGGACAGTGATGCCATAGGACAGTGATGGTGAACCTTTTGGAGACCAAGTGCCAAACTGTATCCCAAAACCCATTTGTTTATAGCAAACTGCCAACACTTCAATTAAACCTGAATACTGAGGTTTTAGTTTAGAAAAAACAACTCTACATTAACATCTTTCACCTTACAAGAAAAATACAGTAACACATGTGCCAAAGGTTTGTCACCACTGCCACAAGACAACACGGTAATGTAAAGTACAATACTGTTAAACAAGACTGGGAAAAAGTAGTTTTAAAAGACATATTGGATAAAGGACTATTATTAAAAAAATACAAATAACTCTTAAAACCCAATAGCTAGAAAACAATCTGATATAAAAATGAGCCAGCTAGGGATTTACCTCCGCAGTGTCATGCCTGCCTGGAAGGTACAAGGTCCTGAGTTCGATCCCAGGGGGGAATGAGCCAAAGCACCAGACACCCTACCAAAGAAGATATACAGAGGGCAACAAGTAAAAATATAAAAAGGTGTTCCACATCAAATGTCCTCATGGAAATGCAAGTTAAAGACAACAATGTGATACTACTGTCGGGTTCTATTAGAGAGACCAATACCCAGAACACTGACAAAACAAAATGCTGTTAAGGATGAAGAGCAACACAAACTGCAATTTCCTGCTGATGGGAATGCAAAATAGTACAGCCAATTTTGAAGACATCTGGCAGTTTCTTAAAACGAAACACACTCTTACCACAGGATCTAGCAATTACTCAAACAAAAGACAAATTTATGCCTACATAAAAACCTTGACACTGATTCCAGCACCTGCCTCGCAAGCAAAAGGTCCTGAGTTCGATCCACAGTACCAAAAGAAAGCCAAACAACCAAAAAACAAAACAGACCTTGACACGTTTACAGTAGTTTTATTCATAATTACCAAAACTTGAAGCAACCAAGATGTCCTTCAGTAGGCGAAGATTATGTAGCACACTGAGACAATGGACTATTTATTATTCAGCAGTAAAAGAGCTATCAAGCTATGAAAAGACATGGAGGAAACTTAAAGGCTATCACTAAGTGAAAGATGCCAATCTGAAACTGCTACACGCTATGTATGTATCAAAGGTATATGGCAAAGGCAAAATTATGGAGACAGTAAAAAGGACCAGTGACTGACAGGAACTGGGGAGAGTGATGAGGATGAACAGGAAAGATTTTTTTTTTTAGGGCAACAAGAATCGCTCCTTGACTTACAATGAGCTTACATACAAAAAAATAAATAAATAAATAAAACCTAGTGGAAGCTGAAAATACTGAAAATTGAAAGCTTAGCAAATAAGACTGCTTAGCAAATAAGACGGCACAGTACTGCTTGCCCCTCCCACACACATTGGTTGTCCCTCCCCCTCAGTACTAGGACTGAATCCTGGGCCACGGGGACATGGTAAGAAAGGGGGCATGCTAAGTGCTCCATTACTGTACCACATCCCCAGATCTTTTTATTTTGGGACAGGGTCTAAATTGCCCAGGTTGGATTCAAAAACGTGATCCTTCTAGTAGCTAGAATTACAGGCATCTGTCACCATCCTCATTCTGTTTATCCTCTTTAATTGTGTAGTAGAAGGGAAGCTGTAGCTCACTGCCAGAGTCCAACATCTCAGTCTCATACTAGCTCAGGAAAAGATAAAAATTTCTATTAAATATATACAATACTAAGTAAAAAAATACTCTTAAGTTGAACCATCAAAAGTACTCTGCGCAGTACTATAATGGGGATATGGCATCATAAATTTGTTCAAATCCACTACAATGGCAAAAGTAAATCCTAATGTACACTATGGACACCAGGTTATTATGATGGGTTAATACAGGTTCATCAATTATGAAAAATATAGCAGGGAGAGAGGATGCTAAGGGGAGCAGGTATGCTGTGTGGGACAAAAAGTATACAGGAAATCTCTATTACCTCCCTTTCAATTTTGCTGTGAACTCAACACTGCTCTAAAAGAAAATTTAGAAAAAATTTTAAAAATGAAACTAAAACCAAGGGTATGACTCTTATCCTTTTGATATGTTAGCATAAAAAAATGGACTGGAAAAAGAAACAGCAACCAATCATTTATATAATGTAAGGCACAACATAAATTTTCATTAGGGAGAAACAAAGTTCACATTCCTAACAAGGTAAATAGCCAATTTAATTAAACAGCTAGCAGCAATATTTAAGATACTGTCTGATTTAACTGAAATGTACCTATAAGTCATAACTGTACACATTATATATTCTCTACTTCTGAGTGATCTCTGATATAAAAATGAATAGCTGGTGTGGTAGCACATGCCTATAATCCCAGCACTCTGAGAGGCTGGACTGCAAATTCTATCCTAGCCGGTGCAATTTATGAAATCTTGTCTTAATAAATCAACAAACCAACCAACCAGTTAGGGGTGTAGCTTGATGGGAAGGCCCTGGGTTCAACCTCCAGCACTACAAAAACAAATAAATTTACAATGTTTTCTAAAAAGATTGGGAATGTAGCTCAGTGCAAAAAGCCCTGGGTTCAATGACCAATAAGGGGATGGGAAAGACTACAAAAGTCCAATTTAACTTTTCCACTAAAGAACCATTATTTACCCCATATTTCAAACAATAGTTTTCTCTAAACAGCTCCTTTTTTATTTTCCAATTCAATGAAAGAGATGAGTGCTATAAGCTAATACTTTAACAAATGTATTTGATAAAGATCATAAGGAACCTATAGTTTATTATTTTATTAGTAACTCCCAGTGAATTACTCACTTCCTGGCATCTATCTGGACTCTCAAGAATTACCTTCAAACACTGGCCTTCAGCTTGGCCATGTGACTTACTTCAGCTAACTAGACTTCAGCAAACATGACACAGAGGCCTGGTAAGCACTTGTGCCTTGGGCTTGCCCATTTGTAACACCATCATCACATCATGAAACTGACGATGCCAGACCACTTGGAAAAAGAGATACAGTTTTCCCACCTACCATAGCTATTCCAGTTGAGGGCCCAGACATTTCTAAGAACTGGACTATGAAGGTCAGTATCACCTTGAGCTAGTCTGAAGGTGGGAGACTTTTGGGCAAAATCTTTGAAGATTTGAAGAAAGACATGACATGATCTAACAGATTTTAATAGTTTCCACCCGGCTGCACTGACTGGCTTACAAGTAGACAGCCATGGAGATGGTAAGATGTGATTAGATTAATAACATCTGTCAGCAGACTGAATGATGAGTGGAAAAACAAAACAAACAAAACAAACAAAACAAACAAAACAGGATGATCCTGTGGTTTTCAGCCTAAGAAAGTGAAATAGAGAATGTACCATTTATTAACATGAGGAATGCAACAGAAGTAGGTTTAGGGGTATGAGACTATTTTGGTAGAACAACATTTAGTATATGATATTATACAAGCATTTTTAAATAATGATGATGATGATTAGACATCCAAAGAAATACAACTGGCAGTTTGTTAGAGGGTGTTTAGCTGAGAGGCTGAGGTAGGAAACTCACTTGAGCCCAGGAGTCTGAGACCAGTCTAGGTAATACAGTAAGATCCTTTCTCAAAAAAGTCTGGGGTTTAAAGGAAAGATTGGGAGTACAGATATCCACTTGGGAGTCATTAGCATATATATATAATTTAAAGCCCAAGATGACAGTACCAAAAGAGTGTGTGAGTACAGGAGTACAAAAATCTGAGGCTCCCCCATACTTAGAGGCTATACTGAAAAGGCAACTGTCAACAGACTGAGAACCAGTGGCCAGAGAGATAGAATCTGTTGACATGGTGTTCTGGAAGACAAATAAGCAAAGTTTCAATAAGAGAGTGTAGAATCAATAAATCCTGCTGAAGCATAAAGTAAAATGAGGCCTGAGAGATGTCCATTTTATTTAGTAATGTGAAATCACTAAGGATCTTGTTAAGAACAATTTAGGGTAACTGAGTAACTCAGTGGTAGAGCATGAGGCCCTGGGTTCAATTTCAGCACTGCTAAAATGATAGTAATTTTGGTGGAGAAATGGGAGTATACGCCTATGGACTTATTCAGAAGAAAGTAGGAGAAGGAATGAGACTAACACTGAGTTCAGACAATTTTGTCTTAGGAAAGAAAAGCAGTACCTGGCGGAAAATATGGAGGGCAAAAGGGTTTTTAAGATGGAACACCCAACAGTTTTTGAGATGAGATGGGATAAATATCAACATAGAAAAGATTTGACAGAAGGAAAAAAAATGGATGAAAACAGTCTTCTGAAGGTCATAGGGACTTGTTTAAATATTACACACATTTAAAAGAAAAAAGGATTTACGATAATGCAAAATAGGAAGAAAAGGTCCAAAGGGGTAGGGGTAGTAGGAGGGGCAGGGGAAAGGAAAGAAGGGAAAGGAAAAATGATGAGAAATGGAAAAAATGGAAATAAAGTCTTTGTAAGTAGAGAAGGGTGGAGGGGGTGGAAGGAGGGCTAGGAATGGGGAAAAAATAAGAACCAAGATGCATTATGTAAAGGTACAATTCCCAATGAGAAATGTAATGGTGTTGTATACCTACAATGTACCAATAAAAGAATTTAATTAAAAAAAAAAGGATTTAAACGGAAGAATAAAATTAAAAGAGGATACAAAAAGAAGAAAAGACAACTAATAATTACTGAGGACCTATTAAATGACAAGTGAAATGCATAAGCCATTCAGAGTTCACTCTTCATAGTGATCTGAAATTTTTTCAATTTCATAAATAAACAAAGATCAGAGATTTTAAGGAACTTGTATAAGACCAAAAGATAGTTATGTTCTTGGAACGGGGATTCAAATCTACATTTCTGAAGCCTAAACTTTTTCTATTCATAATGTACAATAAATCTCAATTTTCAACAGTTCAAACATTCAAACACTATCTAACACTAAATATCTTACTGCTTATGATTTATTCCCAGTTTGCTTCTTCAGCAGGATAAGACACACCCACATCCTCTGTCTAACCCTTAAACCTAAAGAACTTCTCTAAAAGAATCTTCCCTGGTTTTAGCTTCTAGCTTAAACCATTTACCTGGTGGTGTCTCTTTAGTTCTTCCCACTCTTCCTCTCAACACAAAACAAAAATCCTAATTTTAGAAATCTTTGATTAATAAGACAATTACCAGACAACACAGGTTTCCTATAATGGCTCACATAAATTATATAGGAGAAATAAACACCAAAGACTTCAATGGCAATTGTAGAATGTTTCTGGAAATACCTGTAAGTCATTATTACAAGTAACTTTTTCTATTGTTTAGAGCCAAAATTATTGTTCACTGAATACAAGATAAAAAAAGAGGGGGCACAAATCTTCATGCTAGGTGACTTTCTTTAGTAGTATCTAAGACGTACAATTAGTTGAAACATTATAATGTACCTTCTCAACCTTTGACTCAATAACAAAGATATAGACTAGCTTCTTTGATACGCTAACATCACTCTAACTCCAGATTTTCAATTTGTTTCTGCAAAACAAGGAAAAAGCTACTCTCTTAACTGGCTAAATGTGCAGCAGAAAATGCATAACTCTGTATTGTATCAATAAAATTAAATTACCAGTTCATTTGGGCAAGAAGAGTTCATATCAAATCATATCAAATCAAGTTTATAACAATTATTTTTAAAATTAGGTGAAGAAATAATGACCAAATCTTTTCCAAATTTGATGAAAATTATAAATCCACAAATACAAACTCAATAAAACTACAAGTATTTAAATACAAAAGAAAATTCACAAAAGCATTTAATCATGGTTGAAAAAAGATAAAATCTTAACGGCAGAGAAAAAGACATATTTCTTATAAAAAGCAATAAAGATAAGAATCATGACTGAATTCTTATCAGAAAAAAACGCAAGCCAGAAAGTAACAGAGTAATATTTTCAAACTACAGAAAACAAAAGCAAAAAACCAAAAACAAACCTCAATTTATAATTTTATATCCAGCAGAAATATCCTTCAAAACTGAAGGCAAAATACATAGTCAAAAACACAAAAGCCAAGGAAATCTGATGACATCAGATCAATACCATAAGGAAAACTAAGAAAGAAGGGCTTCAGGCTTAAGAAAAACAATATCACATGGAAAGGTGGAACTAAAAAAAAGAGATGAGGACTGCCAGGGATAATAAACATGAGGAAATACAAAATAATTTTTTCTCCTTGCTTTAAAATTTATTTTAAAAGATACTTAAGCAAAAAATAACACTATATTTTGGAGCTTAAAAAAGTTGGTATTTGACAATAATGGTACAAACAAAATGGAAATGAAAGTACTGTATACTGTTGAAACTTTTTGTATTACAAAAGAAATAGTACGACAGAAAAAATGCATAACATTAATTCCTAAAGTGACAAAAAAAAAGTGAGGCATAGTTCATAAAGGATTGAAGAGATAAAACAAAAATGAGAAACAGGAAAGAAAAAATAGATAAACCCATAATTACTTGGAGATTTCAAAACTCTTTTCTCATTAAACACCAGACCAGACACAAAACAAACATATTTAATTGGTATTTATGGAACATTTTATCCAACAACAGAATATAGTATACATTCTTTGAAAGTGCACACGGAATTCATCAAGATAGACCATACGCTGGACCACAAAACAAGGATTTATAAATTTTAAAGAACTAAAACCACACAAGTACAAATTAGTAACAGCAAGCCAGCTGGAAGCTGGGCATGGCAGAACAATCTGTAATCTCAGCAACTGGGAGGCTGAGGCAGGAGTTCTAGATCAGCCTGGGCTATATAGTGAGTTCAGGGCCAATCTGAACTACAATAGTGAGTCCCTGTCTCAAAAAAAAAAAAAAAAAACTCAAAACAACCCAACCCCCTGAAGACAAATAAGCAAAAACAAAACAAAAAAACCCCCACACTACTAAAACAAACAAAAGCCAGATGAAATTAGCCATCTAACTCAAGGAATAGAACAGTCTTAATTCCTCAAATATTTAGAAATATATTGTCCCATTACCAAATAACCAAAAGGCAAAATATAGATCACAAGAAATTTGAAAAAAATTTTAAATCAAATGAAAAAAGAAATACACACAATGCACAGGATGTAGTATTGAGAGGTACTTATAACTTTAAATGCTTATAATAAAATAGCAGGGTCTAAAAGCATTGATTTAACCATCTACTTTAAGAAGCTATAAAAGGGAAGAGCATATTAAGCCCCAATCAAGTGGAAGGCAGGAAATAACAAAGAGCCAAAAAAAAAAGACAAAAAAATGAGTGAAAGTGAAAAGCTAATTCTTAAATACCTATAATCCCCCTCAAATTGATCTATAGTTATAATACAATTCCAATAAAAAACTAAGCAGGCTATTTATGGTAGAAACTAGCAAGCTGATTTTAAAATTTATCTGTCAATGCAAGCACCCAGAACAGCCAAAACTGTTTTTAAAAAGAGTTAGAAAACTTACTCTAATTGATTTCAAAACCTAACAGCTAACCTAACAGCTATAGTAATCAAGGGAATATTGTATTTGTTTTAAGGGCAGATATATAATGGGACAGAACAGAGGTCAGAAATAAACTTATCTACTTATGCATTTGTGTGTACAGCCAATTTTTAACAAATATGCCAAGGAATTTAATGGAGAAAAATAATTTTCTCAACAAATATTGTGGAAAAAACTAGAAGAAAAATCTGAAACTAGAAAAAACCTCAATATCACAACATACACAAAAAATTCAAAATTGATCAAAGACTTAATCTACTAAATTATAGAAGAAAATTTAGGAATAAAACTTTTCTCCCCTGCTATGGGGTTTGAATGTTTATGTCTTCTCCAAAATGCATGTTGCAATAATCTCCAATGAAACAAGATTAAGAGGTGGAGCCTTCAGGAGTTAAAACCATGCAATGGAATCATTCAACAGTAAATAGAAAAGATTACTGATGTATGCAACAATGTAGATTAATACAGATAAGAGTACATACTATATTATTTCACTTATGAAGTTCTGGTAAACAAAGGTAATCAACAGTAATAAAAATTAGAGTACTGATTTAACTGAGCCAGAAAGGGTTAAATTAAATAGGTCAGGACTGACTACAAAGGAATGTAAGAGACCTTTTTGAGATTTGAAAATATTCTGTTTCTTGATTAGGATGGTAGTTACAGGAATATGTTTGTCAAAATTCATAACTGTACAACAAAATGAAGTATACTGTATTATAGAAATACCTTGATTAAACATTATATGCTGGGGTTGAGAGTATGGCTCAGCAGTAGAGTGCTTGTCTAACATGCATGAGGCTCTAGGTTCAATCCATAGCACCACATAAAAAAGAAATGAAACAATACATACATATATATATGAATGACTTGTCTACAGTTACTGGCTCATAACTCCATTAACCTGTAGGATTTGTGCTATTTCTAGGAAAAGAGTGTCAGAAAAATTGGATTAGCAGATATCTGGCTAATGTCTGACACTGAACTGCTTGCCAGTGGGGGAAAACCTTCACACCTTTTAGTGTCACAGAAGTGTTGATTTTAATAGGATAGTAGAGGAAAAATAGACCATGTTTTCTTCTAAACACAATGCTTAATCTAATTAAAATGCATTATCTGTATAAGCATAAAATGTACTGTATAGTCTACATTCATAAAAAAGATTGGGAGATGTTAACATTTCCTTCGCCCATCATATCTAACCAGTTACTAAAATCTCATTGATTATGCTACTGTAAAAACTTTCACTGGCTGGGAGTAATGATGCACACCTGTAATCCCAGTTACGTGCGAGGCTGGGATAGGAGGATCACAAGTTGGAGACCAGTCTGCACAACTTAGTGACATGAGACCCTTGTCAAAATAAAAAATGAAAAGAGCTGGGATGTGGCTCAGTTGCAAAGTATCCCCAGGTGACCCCCATCACCAAGAAAAAAAAAATCTCATTTATGTTTCTCAGTATTGTTATTTAGGCTCTCATTGGATACAGACTTCAGCCGTTTTCCCAAATGTCTTTATGACTTCACCTCTACAGAGTTCTCAAATTTATGATAACCAATTCTAAACACACCAATTTCTAACTCAAAAAAGGATAAAGCCTGAACTAAGAAGCTTACCATCTATGCCTCAATGTACCTTTAAATTTTGTGTCCTTCTACATTTGCCATGACTTGTGCTCCAGGCACTTGTGACCTCTTCCTGTGTCTTATGATCACATTTTCTCTGCTGGACTATCCTTCTCCAGTTGTCCACAAAATTCTTAACTATTTTTAGGGAATAAGACTTCCTAAAACCTCACATCTTTCTGGGAATCCTTCAATTTTGTACTTACCATGCTACATATTACGTCCTAACATGTTATTTCTTTATAAATTTTTTAAAAATATAATTCAAAGGGCCAGGGATTTAGCTCAGTGGTTCTGCCACCTGCTTCGCAAGCGCAAGGTCCCAAGTTTGATCCCTGGTACCAAAAGAAAAAGAAAAAAAGAAAAAAATACAATTCAAACTGTAACTCCTCCAAAATTGCCTAGAGAAGTGTCTGCATAAATACGTTCAGTCAATGTATTTAAGATATCTGTGTATTTAAACACTAAGGTGGTAAGTACGATTTCACACACACAGTTAAAAAAAAAAATTCCTTGGTGGAAACTCCTTAAGGTCTATGCTATGGCCAACAGAAAGAAATATGAGTCACACATATATAATTAAATTTGCTAGTAGCTACATTTAAAAAACAGTGAAATTAATTATTAGCATATACAAAATATCAGTATTTCAACAAATGGCCAATATAAAAAATATTTAAATGTTTCCAATAACTCTAGCAAGGACAAATTTTAAAAATTTAAATTAAACAAAGCCAGGAATGGTGGCACACATCTGTAATCCCTGCATTTGGGAGAATGAGGTAGGAGAAGTCCAAGTTCAAGGCCAGCCTGAACTACATAGTGAGATCCTGTCTCAAAAAGCCAGCCAAGCAAATAAACAAAACTTAAAATTCAGTTCTTCAGTACTCAATATTCCTAGGTGACTAGTAAGTGGCCTCTACACTTGGACAGTGCAGATATAAACCATCCATGAGAAGATCCCTTATTTTAACAATATACAAGGAAGATTATAGGAAGACTCAGTTCCTACCACCAGACCAACAGGGTGCACTTCAGAGCACCACCTTGCTTACTGATTGATAAAGTTTGAATGTATCTCCCAAGGGAACTATTTTTGGATGAGACTTAATAAAAGTAAAGGTAGGTGATGAGGGCTTTGCCCTCATGGATTCATGTTCTTATCTTGAGAGTGGGCTTTTTACAAAGTTTGTCCCCACTCTACCTCTCTCCTGCCTTTCTGCCTTCTATCATAAGAAGACAGGAAGAAGACCCCCATCAGACATGAGTCCCTAGATGTTCCAACTTCCAGAGCTATAAGAAACAAATTTCTTTTCTTTATAACTGACTCAGTCTGTGGTTTTCTATTGTAGTAACACAAAGGGGACCAAAGCACCGATAGAAACAGATTATACAATTCACCACTGATTCCTTAAAGTATATGAGGGACTATTGTATCTTTAGACATGATGGTATGCCCTGGAATACAGCAGCGAAGAAAGACAAATGGTTCCTGCTGGGAACTTAGAATAGAACTTATAAAAGTGATGAGGGGTTGTAGAATAAAATTAATAAGCAAATCACTATATATAGCAATCTAGTGGGGATCATAGCCTGAAATTGACGGAGGATGAGGCTGGCACAGACTCCCTGGGAAAAGCCAGATGCATTCTTGGACATTAAGGGCCCAATTCAAGCTGCAGTGAAATGCACAACTTAAGTAGCCTGTAACAAGTTTCAGGGAAACTAAAATTCATTCTCCAAGGAATGTTTCACTTGCTTTTCCTTGGCCAGACTAACCAGAAAGATTCACCATGAACTTGAGAATAAGGCCCAGACCTGGGCAAAGGGAGTAGCTTTTTCAGTATCTTTTCATTTAACACAATACTTAGCACCCTAAGTACTTTATATTGCATTGAGTAGAATTAAATAATTTAAGCCCTCTTTGCTCTAGTCTCTTAAGAGCTTCAATTTCCTGTACAAAAAGTAAGGGTTAGCAAAGCTTATTTTACAGGAATGGATACTGTAAATACTACAGCACTATGTGAAAAAGAAAAAAATATTAAAAACCTTATAAATATTTTTCCTGGATTGACTGTCACACAACAAACATATTATACTGCTGGCATAGACCTAGGCTGTCCAACAGACAAATGAGTCCTTGAGACTTGGTTAATGTGAATGAAAAACTGAATTTTAACTTTCATTTAGCTTAAATAAATTTAAACAGCCAAATCTAGTTTGGACAACACAGCTATATATCAGTATTACTGTTACTGATAACCTAATAGAGTGAAAGAGGAAGGCTCAAAACCTACTGACCTTCTCCCACCAATTATTTTCATGTCATCATTTTAAAGACAGTCGATGGTATGTTTGATCAACAAGTATTGTCTCTTGGTACCTGCAGGGAAATGGTTCAGGACCTTCCTTTTATATTAAAATATATACAAGTGCAAGTCCCTTATATAAAGTGGCATAGCATTTGCATATAATGGTTATTTATAATACTTACTATAATGTAAATGCTATGCAAATAGTTGTTATACTATTGTTTATGAAGAATGATGAAAAGTTTGCACATGTTCAGTACAGTTAGAATATTTAAAATAACATTTTCATCTGCAATTGGCTGAATTCAGATGTCAAATCCATGGATATGGAACTGACCACACACTAACTGAAAAGCCCTGAAATAACAAGAGTTGGCTTCATATTAGTTAGAGTCTGAGAGAAATAATACTGATTTGTTAGGATACTGGGATCTGAACATGGCTTTCCACTTTTGCCCTGGTTAGCACTAGAGAAGAAATTGAAAGGTATCTCACTCATCTGTGTCTGTCAACAGAATTCTCCTACCAATGACTCTCAACATATAGGAATTATAATCTGTTTCGGTGGCAATCCTTTTAAAAGCCAATTACCTGAATTTTTCTTCCTATTTTTTAGGAATCCTCTCAACTTACAAGGCAGAGCTTGCTTTCTACTATAAATTTACCAGTTTTACTTGCAGATAGGGTCAGGCACATAATTCAGGTCCATTAATGAAGACAAGAACTCTGTATGTAATTGGGAACTAATGTGAGAAAGCAGGAAATGTGGCTAAGACAGTGGCAGCAACTACAACCAATTTCCAAGGGCGGTGGAATGGTGCCAGGCACGAAAGGAGATTAGGGACAGAACTGAGGTTCTGCACAGTATCTTAACAGGCTTATATCTAAGGTGCAATTTGAGGTACTGTTCCAGGCTGTATAGCTGTTGTGGGAGGTAGAATGATCTCCCAAAGATGTTCACATCCTAACCTTCTGAACCTCTGAATACATTAAGCTGAAAAAAATGACTTTCCAGATGGGATTAAAGACGTTTTTAGAAAAAAGGAATCTTGGATTATCTGAGTGTACCTAATATAAATCACAAAGATCCTAACAGGTGAAAGAGGGAGAAAAGAGAGTCTAAAGGAGATGTGCTGAGGTAAGCAGAGGGTTGAGTGATGTGATACCTGGCTTTGAAGATGAAAGACCAGCAGCCTCAAAAACTGGAAAGAGCAAGAAAAAGGATTCTCCCTGAGAGACTCCAAAAGGAACAACCCTTTGATTTTAGAGCAGTGGGACCCATTCAAAATTTCTAACCTCCAGAAGAGCAGAACTTATTTGTGTTGTTTTAACCTGCAATGTTGGTGGCTCTTTGTTACAGTAACAATAAAAAACTAATACAGTTATGAATCTAGGTCTCTAGCCCTTTATGCTAAAATAAGACCAAATTGCTTCTGTTCTTCATGACTATATTGCCCTTACCTTCTCATCTTTTTTTTTTTTTTTCGATACCGAGGATCGCACTTGGGACCTTGCACTTGCGAACCAGGCGGCAACTTCTCATCTTTATACCTTTAATAAATCAACATTTCGAAGGCCGGGGGATTTAGCTCAGTGGTTTCACCGCCTGCCTCACAAGCGCAAGGTCCTAAGTTCAATCCCTGGTACCAAAAAAAATAATAAAATAAATAAATCAACATTTCTTAAAAAGAAAATGATACAGTTCTTGCTTCTTTTCATTGCTTAAATTGTTTAGTTTACATCACAATGATGAATGTTGCTGATTAATTATTTAGATTACACTATTTCTTGAAGACATAATTATGAGAAATTCATGTCATTCAAAATGTTTACAGTAAGTACAAGCTCATATATTATTAGTCAACAGTTACTGACCGTCAGTATGGCCCTAAGGTTATACTATATTAAGTGAAAGCTCTCCCTTCAAATGTTAACACAAGAACAAAATATGGCAAACACAAACAAAGTGATATGACCAATGAAAGGGGATTAAGAATAAAGACATGGGGCCGGGGATTTAGCTCAGTAGTTCTGCTGCCTGCTTTGCAGGCAGCAAGGTCCCGAGTTCAATCCCCAGTACCAAAAAAAAAAAAAAAAGAATAAAGACAAACACCTACTCATAATATGAGAAAATTCAAGATGATTGAAAAGACAACTTTCTGGAAGAAGATCATCCCAAGAGCAATCTGAAGTCACATGATAGAAAGAAGTTAAAACTGTGAAGTTGAAAAAAGTTGCCCCCTTTGAGTTGTCCTGGTGTTTCAATTTCAATTAACAAAATGTTTAAGAAGGAAAACAGTAAATTAAAAGGTGTCAAGTAACGTACAAAAGTGTATTTTTAGTAATTTGTTACTTTAAAATTTTTCTTTAACGTCCTTTCTTTTTTTGGGTCTCATTATGTAATCCAGGCTGGCCTTGAATTCTCTCCATCCTCTTGCCTTAGCCTCCTGAATGCTGGGATTACAAATGTGTGCTATCACACTGTGGAATCTTTTATGTTTAAAAAGTCACACCTGGGGTTGGGAGGATGTAGCTCAGTGGCAGAGTACTTGCTAGTATGCGGGAGATTCTAGGTTTCATCCCCAGTACCATAAATATAAACAAGTAGATGGATAGATGATGGTACACCAACCAAATAGACAACAGACCAATACACTGAATTTTCCTTTTGAAACAACTTACTAAGATTTGAATTTCATATATGCAAAATTATATCCTTTAGTGTTAAGTAAGATGCTAGCACCTAAACATCTCTGTGTAATAATGCTACTTAGTCAATAAGGAAAAGAGAATACCAATCTGTACTTATAAAAACTGGCAGATCATTCTCTATTTGTCCTATTAGCCCAAGTGAATCAGAATTATTCACTCCCACAATAGCTGGTTCTTAATATGTATTCCCAAGGGTCTTGGGAAAGACTGAATCTAACTACCAGTACTAAAGGTAGAAACTATAGAAAAAGTAGTTTTAATAAGGGGTAAGTATTAGGTCAACCAGTCAATAAGATAATTCAGTCTAAATAAATTTATTTCAAATATAACAAACAATTATTTCCCCTCTCTGTTCCCATCAGTAAGCCTTTTGACAAACCTATTCTGCCCATTCCTTTATTATTCATAGAAAATAAATGCATTAGAGGTTGAGACTGATGAGAAAAGTTTGTTCTGACTATATATATATATATATATATAAAACTGTTTTATATTAACATATAAAACTATATAAACAAAACAAAAGAAAAATCCTACAATCCTAAGCAAATAAAAACACAGAACTATAAAGATACATTCAGTATGATGTATGGTTAAAAGTATGGATCCAAAGTCTTAACTCCTACATTCAAAATTCAGTTTTGCCACCTGTTACGTGACCCTGGACTTAACTGTGGCAGGTCTCTGTTTGCCCAACTGTAAACAGCAATAGTAGTACATATCCCACAGGACTGCTGTGAGAATTCAAAAAATTAATAAAACACACAATGTTTGGAATAGGGCATGGCACAAAATAAAATGTAAGTGCTGGCCATTACTATTAGTAATCTGTCAAAAGAACAAACAAGCAGCTTCTATTCATAAAGTTATTCTCCACTGGAAATCTATACAAGCCTCATTATAAGAAACGAAAAAGCAAAAGGTATGCTAGTGTCTGCCAGACTATAGGTAAATGGAAGCTAACCAAGAATCTATGTCACAGTCTAAGAACATGTTATGGCTCATATCTAGATGTCCCCCCAAAGCCTCATGCAGTCATAGGTGAAGCTCTCTGGAGATGGCTAAATCTACAGTGTGTGACACTGGGATTAATGAAGTGATGCTAGGACTAAGGGTGCCCCACCCTAGGTGTGACTACTACCTACCTTAAGGGCATGTAGCCTGGATAGAATATAAGGGACAGAAAGAGGGCTGCTGTGGTTGCTTGCTGCTGCTTCACTGTTTGGGTGCCTTTTGCCTGCCTTGAACAATTTCTCGTTATGATGCCCCTTTCTGCCATGCCATCTTTCCTTGGAGCCAGCTAATTATGAACTGAAACCTCTTCCAATTGGGAGCTACAATAATCCTTTTCTCTTTTAACTCTGCGTGTTGGGCATTGTGTCTCAGCAATGAGAAAATAACCAAGTCAGATTTTGATTCCAGAGAAGTGGGGTCATTGCTGTGACTGTACCTGACCATGTGGCTCAAGAGCCTTTGGAATTGGCTTGTGGGAAGAGTTTGGAAAGGTCTGGAGATGCTAGCTGCAGATGCAACCCTGGAATGTTTTAAATTGTATTTGATGGAAGATTCTGGCCAGAGTTCAGAATACCAGAATGCTGACAGAAATGCTGCCAGTAAAGATCAGGCTCGGGAGGTTTCTGCTGGGAAGGACCACACAGGCTGTTGGACTCCAATGAATGTTATGCCTTGGCAGAAAATTTGTCTGCATGTTGGTCATGTCCAGAGACTGCCTCAGACTGAGATGAAGGGTGGTGGACTAATTAATCTTTTGGAAGATATTTCAAGACAGTCTAATGTTGAGGTGGTGGCATGGCTACTGTTGGGGGTTTTTAGCCAGATCTATGATGAAAATCAAGAGCAATGAGCCCAACACAATGATTTAAAATGTGAGTTTGGTCAAAGACGCACCAGTAAAGCTTCAGACTGCAAAGATAGAGCAGAGAACTTGGTTGCTGGAAAAGATGTCCTGAGAACATTATAAGAAAAAGCAGGACTCCAGCCTTTGCAGCCTCAAGGTTCCAAAGGTGAAAGAATTTGCTTTGAGAAGAGAGCCCCAGAGCACCAAGTTCCAGAATGGCAGAGGCCTAGAGAATTCATTCCTCAGGATTGGGTTCAGAGTTCTCAGCTATCCAGGCACTCAACCCCTAGAGCCAAGAGAGAAAGAAGCCCAGCTACTGCTCCAGCTGGCAGGCAGACCTTGGCATCATCCACATGGTACTGATTTTAGGTGCATGTAGAATGCAAGAGTTGTGGGGTCAGGAAGGTTTCCACCCAGATCTCAGAAGAAGGCCTGGGAGAGCGGGCAGGGTGTGAAGCTGGGGTATGAAGCCAAAAGTGCAGTGGAGACTCCAGAAGTTTGGTGAACAGGAATGTGGATCACCTGAGGAAAGCTGCAAGGTTTGAGCAAAGCCAGCCCAAGAGAGAAACCATCGGCAGTCCTACCCACTGATCTTGATAGGAGAAACAACCATTGCCAATGCCATAAGCCACCCAACAACTTTGGAGCTCATATCTTGCCACAGACTGCCTTGGACGGTGGACATGGAAATATAGGACTTAATATTTGCCCTGCTGCATTTTGGACTTGCTTTGATCACATTTCTTTTCACCCTCCTATTTGGAATGGGAATGTTTATCTTCTTCCATCGTACGTTGGAAGTACTTAACTTTCTTTTCATTTGTACAGGGGCTTGGAGCTCACAGTTTACCTTAAATCTCAGAGGAGACTTTGGACTTGGACTTTTCTGCAATGTTGAAACTATTAGGACTTTGGCAACTCTTGGAGATGGACTAAGAGCCTTTTGCAAAGGGGTGTATATAGTCTTTGGGGGGCCAGCGGCAGAATGTTATTGGCATGCGTCTAGATGTCCCTCCAAAGCCTTATGAGGTCATAGGTGGGGCTTTTCAGAGACGACTAGATCTTTTCAGAGGTGGTGTGATAGTGGGATTAAGCAAGTGATGCTGAGATCAAGGGTCTGTGATTACTAAATTAGTCCACTAATTGGTTTGGCATAGTTCTGGGTGTGGATAATAGGAAGGTCCATCCTGGGTGTCTGAGCTACCTGCTCTAAGTGTGGGAAGCCTGGATAGAATATAAGAGACAGAAAAGGGGATGTTCTATCACTCGGTGCTTCTCCATTACTTTACTGTTTTGCTGCCTTCTGCTCACAAGGAACTGAGTGCCCCTCTGCCCTGCCACCTTGCCTTGGAACCAGCCAACTACGAACTGAAACCTTTATCAAGTGTAAGCCACAATAAACCTTCCTTTAACTTTGGGTGTTGGGTATTCTTTTCAACAACGAAAAAAGGAACTAAGACAGAACACAGTCATTAAGAAGGCCTTAAACAAGTCAAAATGATTTCTAAAAACATTATTTATAAAATCATAAAATAACAAGGGCCAGGGACTTAGCTCAGTGGTTCTGCCACCTGCCTCGCAAGTGCAAGGTCCTGAGTTTGATCCCCAGTACAAAAAAAAAAAATCGCAAAATAACATACCAAAAAATTTTAAATAAAAGACATTAACTGAGGATTCCCTTTCAAAGTTTCACATAGATAGCTATATGGTAACATCAGTATATAGTCCACACATCTTCCAAATCTAATACAAAAACAATAAATCCTTACATAAAGGAAAACAATTCCTTGTCAGCATTTAAAACAAAGCAAGTTAGTCATAGCAACACAGTTTTGAGAGCTGCCATCACTAGTAGCTTCACAGCAGCTGGCAAAAACAGTGGAAAGGAAAAGGAATCATTATTTTTTGATATGAAGAAACAATGGACATAACACATAGAAAAGCAGAAAACTTATGGGTTATTGTGGCATAATATGAAATTTATTTGGTCTTTGTCTCTGCTTCTCATCAGGGCACATAAAATAACTGGACTCTCCTGAATGATAGAACATCTATTATTTATAATGAATCCTTTTTGATCATATCTGAATTTATGCTAATGAGGTGACTAAGGTTGGGGCTTCTAGATGGCTTGAGGAGGAGGTTGACCACTGGAAAAACAAGTGATTAGAGGGCTGGAAATTTCAGTCCTACCCACTGACCTTGATGTCTGGAGATCAAGCTCTATAAAAACTATGGAGCCGGGGATTTAGCTCAGTGGTGCTGATGCCTGCCTTGTAAGCGTAAGGTTCTGAGTTTGATTCCTGGTACCAAAAAAACCCCAAAAAACAACAACAAAAACACCCACTATGGAACAAAGATTTGATCGGTTTCTTGATTACTGAATATATAGAGGTACTGGGAAGGTGTTCTGCCCAAAGAGGGCATGGATGCTCTGTGACCCCCTCCCCATATCTTGCTCTATTGATCACTTCGTATGGATGTTCATCTGATCCTTTACAATATCTTTTAAAATAAACCAGTAAATATAAGTGAAGTTCTGAGTCATCCTAGAAAGGAGGAAGGCTATGGGAACAATAATTTACAGCAGGTCAATCAGATATATATAAAAGTGACAACCATCTACTTGTGATTGACATCTGAAGTAAAAACAGTCTAGCAAGCCTCAGAATTGAATTGAATTATAAGACAACCACTTGGTGCCCAGTGAAGAATAGCTCCATGTGTAGGGAAAATGTCACATACATCTGGGCATGCAAGTGTTCTGAACTGTGCTGAGTGAGAGTAGAAGGATCTATAGTTATTTTATTAGCTTGGAATCACATTATATCATTTTCAAACTCACTTTACAGTACATGGCCAAAATTCCAGATCCTAAATTGTTCTCTCATTTCCTTCGTACCTCACATGGAATCTGGGGATCTGAAAATGAGTAGCATAAAAAAAGAAATTACGTCCACATCTGAGTCTAAAGCCAAAGAAAATCAACTCATGTCTCATCAAGAAAAACATCTACTTTAACAGGGTTATTGGGTGAAGTTTAACGTACATTAGTCACTCAATCTAGGTCTGCCACATCACTTTTCACCTAGAGCCTCTTAATCACCTCTTCCAACTCACTATCTAGTATTACCCCCGCTTGTATTTCTGCTTAAAACACAACTGAGATTCAAATTCAGTCTCCAATGAACTTCATAATCTATCACCTGACTGCCTCCTTAGCCCATGTCCTTACATTCTTCTGCACATTACCCTTTACTCTGGTCCTTAGGTCATGATGCTCCTCTCTGAAAGAAATTTACCTTCTTCTTGAAATGATACTTATAGATAGGATTGGTTTTATAAATTTAGTTTCCTTTATGATGATTTATACAATCCATCATGGTATCCTCAGTATTTCAATTTCTTTAAAACCAATCATTTAAATAATATTGTTACAATAAGTTCTATTCCTAGTTCTCTGAATAAAATGGCCAGAAGTCAAATGAATGTGTATTAAGGTATTCTCCATGATCCAGTGACCCTATCATAGTTGTAGAACTTCATATAGGTAGTTCAAACAAAGGAGAAAACTAAAGAAATCCACTAGAGATAACACAGGAGAACTGCTCCATAAGAATCTGAGGTTTTTATGTAACAAATATATTACTACTGCTATTACTAATATTAATAACAACTCCATTTCTTGGTTTCTTTTACTAAGTGCAAAGTACCACGGTAAGAACTTTTACTGTGACCTCATTCATTTGTCAACTCCTAAGAAACATATTATCTCCATTTTACCACAAAGGTAATTGGAATTTGAAAGGTTAGATAACTTACACATCCAATATGCAAAACCATACCCATGAGAAATCAAAGGTCTTGCTCTTAAACTACTGTATTTTTAGGTGCTAGACTTGGCCTGCACTCTCACTTGGAGTACCAAGCTATCCTTTCTGGTAACAGTATTGCTTTTTAAAAGGGAAGCTAACAAACATAAGGTATGTCACAAGAGATAACAGCTTTTGACATAAAGAATTATTCTGAGCAAAACTTAAAAAGGCAAGTTTAAAAAAAAGTATTAGACGAATTCAAACAGAACTAAAATAAAATAAAGCCACAAGGAAACACCTGAAAATATAAACAAGGCCCAAGCAAAAATCATAACATAGGGCCGGGGATTTAGCTCAGTAGTTCTAGCACTTGCCTCGCAAGTGCAAGGTCCCAAGTTCAATCCCTGGTACAAAAAAAAAAAAAAAATCATAATATATATTAGTAAACTGAAGTATGTTCACACCTTCTTTGAATAGACATTCAGCAGAGATGCTAAATTTCCATTATGTACCTGACTCAAGACAGGAGAGATTCAACTATTATTAACAAGGTGGCCCTTTTGCTCAATTTGTGAAGTGGAGGCAAAAGGAAGAAATAATTGATGCTGCAGAGAAAATATATGGTAATGAAGAGTCCATGGATTAAAAAAAAAAAGGCAGACTTTCCGTTACCTGGGCAAATATAGTTTGAGTAGAGTGCTGGGGACAAAAACTCGAGAGCAATGATAAGGTAGTAGAGTCAGTGCAGATCACCTTCTGAAGGTGATAAATAGGGAAGATAAATAATAGAACACTTCTAGGGGGAGCTTGTTTAAATGTTTACAATGGAACTCCAATGAAGAGAAAAAAATTACAAACAAAAAATACTGTGAGATCCACAGCAGAGATCAACTTAATAAAAAGGGAATATTTTCATTCTGAGAAGAGGGACAGAGGCCGGACTAGTGGAGGAGGGAACAGGAATAAGATCAATCCCTCCAAAAGGCTTCTATTTTTATGTTTGTTTTAAAACTCATCTGCTTAGAGTACTAAAGCTTCAAGAAAACAGTAAAAATTAAAATAACTACTATAAAGAAGTAGGCAATACCATGGCATATGCCTGTAATCCCAGCTACCTGGAAGGCTGAGGAAAGAGAATTCCAAGTTCAAGTATAGCCTGGACAACTTAGGAAAATCCTTGTCTCAAAATAAAATTTAACAAGGGCTGGGGATGTGGCTTGGTAGTAGAGTGCTTGTCTAGCATGCTCAAGGCCCCATGAGAAAAGAGAACTAATGACAGTGAAGCAGAACAAGATGCACTTAAACAGCAATTAGCCTGAAAGATTTTTTTCTACCCATAATACCCAAGAAGCATACTGTCAGAATCATTCAGTTTTGGATTCTCCCAGACAAGTGAATAAAGACAATGTGACAATGGAATCAAGGGTTCTGATAAAGTGATTCTAAAGAGCAGGAAGGGAGAACAAAGACAGGAAGAAGAAAAGGAAAAGGTAGAAATAAACAGAGTAACAGGAAAAAAAAGAAAGAAAACAAACACATCGAAAGTCTTAACCAGAAACAGTTAGATTAATGGAGATGAGGTTGTGTTCAAACTAAAATGGCTGTATTTAAGATTTTAGAGGTAGAAGCATTCCAAAGAATGACAAAGTCTAAGGTATGATATGCGTATTCGTGAAAGTTAATGTATTTAGAAACATTAAAAAAGAAAAGATCTGAAAAAGGAGAGCAGCATTTTCAAACAAGCATTTCCAGAAAACATTATCCTGGTGAAATATGATTTAACTCTGGTAAACAAGAGAAGTCCTATATTAAAGAGTCCATTTTAATACTGTTCTAAAATTTACTTTGCCTTAGCAATAATGATAATCTTAATGCCCCTGAATATCCCAGAGAATTCATGTTCAACAGAATACATCTTAAAATATGCTAGGCTACTGGACAGGCTTGCCTAGATATAACATAAGATATCAAGTGTGTCTACTTTTTTAAAAAGTACAGTGCTTGAAACTCTCAGGACAGGTGAGAAAGTGTGGGAAAAAATGCTTTTAAACATTGCTGGGACCAGCATAGTTTGAATTTTATTACGCTTTGTGGCAATATCTACTGCTTTAGTTTCTTATTGTTTACCCTAACAGACTACGACAAATTTAGTGGCTTAAAACAACAAATTTATCATCTTACTGGTCTGGAGGTTAGAAGTCCAAAATGGGTTCTAATGAGCTAAAAAATCCAAGTGTCATCATGGCTACAACACTTTATGGAGGCTTCAGGGAGAATTCCATTCTTTGCCTTTTCCTGGTTCTAGAAGCTGCCTGCCTATCTTGACCCTTGGCCCTCTTTCATCTTCAAAGCCAGAAAGATGCCAACTCTCCAATTCTGACTCTTCTGCCTCCCTCATGACATTGAAAGGTTCTTTATGCTGACATTAGATACACCAGATAATCCATGATCATTTCCTCATTTTAATGTCTGCTGATCTGCAACCTTAACTTCCCCCTCTCAAATGATATACAGTAAAATATTCATAGGTTCCAAGGATTAGGATATGGAAACGGAAGGGGAGGGATGCACCTAAAGACATATTTTAAAAGGTGAATATATTTTCACCCAAGCAGATATACATGAAGGATATGTGTAGAGAGATGCTCCTAAAGGCTTTTAAAAAAATAATAACAAAGTATTGGAGAAAAATCTAAATTTTCATTATTAGGACATTAGTTTAGAAATTTATAGTACTTCAACACAACAGAACAATGTTTCCAATGATGCTATAGGAAACACATCTTTAATCACATGCTACGTGAAAAACAGTATATTACAAAATCATAACAGCATAATCTCAAGTATTTAAAGTATACACACACAAGTATATGGGCATGTTTATGTACATATAAAAAAAACTAGAAGGTTATAAAATTCTAGATGCCAGGGTGATCATAGTTCCTGTGTAACTAGAACATTCCAGGCTTAGTTCTGTTGTCCTAGTAGAGACTAGTACTCTTTTTCACTGTCCTATAATCACACTTACCATCTTCTGGTTTTTGTTTTTATTTTTAAAACAAGTATGTATCCCTACCCTAGATATTAAAAGTAGTAAGGACCAGATTTATGTTAGCATTTCAAAATTTATAAAGCAGAGAGGAAGGAGGGGAAGGCCAAGTAGATGTGTTATGTGCATGTCCCAACTGCCCATGATGAATAGGGTTCATCATGCCGTTCAATTTGTACTGCAAACAGGAACTAGTAAAAATTTTAAAATAAATTAAAAATAAAATAGACCAAGTAACTTTTTTTTTTTTGGTACCATGGATCAAACTCAGGACCTTGCACTTGCGAGGCAGGCAGCGTGGCACCACTGAGCTAAATCCCTGGCCCTAAACCAAGTAACTTAAGAAATGTGCTTTTTAATACATGAATTTGCAACCAACTACCTGTGAACCATTTAAATTAAATGTATTACACCACTTGACAACATCAACAGTAAATATGGATACTCAAAGAGAAACATCATTTTTAAATTCAAATGTTTGCAGTGGACAAAGAGTAAGTGGACTAAGGCCAATCCAACTCTACCATTATTTATGTACCCTGATTTGAGTTTCACTCTCCTTTTCTATAAAATGCCAATCAAATTATATGGTTACTGCATATATTTAAGAAGACAATTATATAAAAGCACTTAAAAAATAAAGTACTAATAAACTATAAGATGGTATCCTTGTAGAATAAAGCCCACTTCACAGTAAAGATCAATTACCCTTTGAATATACCACAAGGCTACTAATTCATTAGCATACTTGTAAGTTACATACTGATGTTCAGAAATGCAGGAAATTAAATCGATGCAGAAACTAGGCTCTTTACCCACATGAAACTATATGTATACATAACCTCGTGTAATTCTAGTAACACTATCATGGTCATTTAACAGATAGCAAAACTAAAACTAAAAAGATTCAAGGTCACATTGCTAATACACAGCCGACTTGGAATCTGAACTCAGGACAACCTAAAAACAAATTAGGGCAATCTTAATTCAAAGGACTTGCTCAATCAATTTGTGACACTATTCTGCTATCTCAGTATCCCTGCCCCAAACCCTACTATGCATGAGTTTACTGACAACCAAATTAATTATTTTACTAGAAAACTATTAATCTGTTAGATTATTTCCTTTTATAAATTAGAATGCACAAACAATATACCTTATCATTTAAACTGTACTTTTAAAAATGTTAAAAACACCACCCTACTACTAGAGACTGGACAGAGATTCACCTTGGCAAGTGCTCTACCACTGGGCTACATCCGCAGTCATTTTTATTTTATTTTAATTTTTGAGACAAAGTATGTTGCCCAGGCTGGCCTCAAACCTGTAATCTTCCTGCCTCAGCCTCTGAAGTAGCTGGAATTATAAACAGATTACAGGTGTTGGCCACCATGCCTGGCTGTTCTAAGTTTTGTACATTAAAAAACATGACTCCTGGTCATGGTGGCACACACCTGCAATCCCAGCACCTGGGAGGCTGAGGTAGGAGGATTGCCTGGAGTTCTAGGCCAGTCTGGGCTACATAGTGAGTTAGAAGGCCAATCTGAACTTCATAGTGAGTTCCTATCTCAAAACAAGAACAAAATGATTATTTCAAGCAAACAGATAATGCTGTCATTTTAATTATTTAAATTAAGCAAATTTGAGAAATATTAACTTTTTTTTTGGTACCAGGGATTGAACTTGGGACCTTGTGCTTGCGAGGCAGGCAGCAGTACCACTGAGCTAAATCCCTGGCCCAAGAAATACTTACTTTGTAGAACTGTATATTAAAAGTTAAAAAAATTTACATTTTAAAATGTTATAAAAACTGTGTATATGCACTCATGTGAAATTTTACAGATGCCCTCGTAAGTCAGTGGTGGGCAAACCTATGACATGCATGCTGCAATGGGCTATATCACTGAAGCTCTAAAAGTTCGTCTTCATTACCCTAAGTTATTCTTTTTTTTTTTTTTGGTACTGGGGACCGAACTCGGGTCCTTACACTTGCAAGGCAGGCGGCAGAACCACTGAGCTAAATCCCAGGCCCCCTAAGTTATTCTTTTAATATTTGAGCTTATCCTATAGTGGTTCTCTTAATATTATGCTTTTTTATCTGTTTTCACTACTGATAAAATTTCTGAAGTAAAAGGGAGGAAAGGGACGTAAAAAGAATTGAGATGTATTTTGTACAAGTACCAACTCCCTATGATGAATGTAAACATTATGTACTACAAACATATACTAATAAAAATAAAAAATTAAATTATATAAATTCTAAGAAAGCAGTCTTTCACTTAATTTTTTCTTTGGATACTATCTTCCAATTACATTTTGATTATTTCACTACGAATTATCTCATTATTGATTATGTGATCATGTTATAAAAAAAAAAAATTGTGACCTAAGAAGCAGTATTAATAAAACACATTCTGATATACTGTATTTCAACCAGCATCCTAAAAACTATGCCTTAGGGAAGGAGAGGGAAGGAAAAAGGACTCAACTTCTATGGTCATGAACACAATTTTAAGAAAGACTGAGGATATTAAAAGCATCATTACCACAACTATTTAAACATAAAAGACTGAGAATCACTTCAGATAGATCCCATCACCAAGAGCTGTGATTGGAGGGTGGGGAGCAGCCAGTGGTAGAGCATTTGCCTAGCATGTTTAAAGCTTAGTTGAATCCCAGCATGAAAAAACAAAACAAAGCACCACAAAACAACCTTTTCCCTTAAGACACATTTGAGTGAAAGGTACAGAATATATAAAATAAATTCAATTCGAAGTTGTTTTCAGAATCACATGTATTCAGGAGACTTCTGGGAAGATGGTGGAGTGGTGAAGAGCAGAGAAAGAAACGGTCTCTCTGAGATTTAGTGTCCAAATGTAGGAATATGGCAATGTCAGGAAGAAAAGAAGGAGGGAAGTGGGTCCCTGGGACCCAGCAAGGATCTGAAGCAAGAATTAAAGCCCTCAGGGAGAGCAAAGAGAGAGACCTAAATGCAGAAGAAGGAGGTTGCAAGTGGCACTTTCTCCCAGACCCCTGACTCACTGCATGGGATCAGAGACATACTGGTGACCCCAGAGGCCTCCATGGAGAAACACACTAGTGGAACAGAGCAGTGGACACAGCTGACTACAATGGCTAGTGAGTTATTCGGGTTCAGACATCCCCCAGGAGAGGGCAACTGGCTGGTAGCCATCTTGGAGAAGGGCCAACTGAGCTCGAAACTCAGAGTAGATGTGGGCTGGCTACACCTAGCAGCTCCAGTATTAAGGTGAGGCAGAGCCAAGTTCAAGTCAGCAGGAGGTTGAGGAGCCGACTTCAAACTGACAACAGGCACACAGAGTGTTGCAGGCTGAACAAATTGGGTTCCAGCCTTAAGGCCAGAAACTGGCCTGAACTTCAGTGAACTAAAGGTGCAGACTTGCTGGGGTTATCCACTATCCCACTATAAATCTACAGCTGACTTTCTGGGATTAATCAACACAGATTTGGGCTCTCTGTGCCTACTCTCTCTACCAGTGACAGCAGAGACAAGCCTTAAAGTGGACATTTTTTTTCTTCCTTTGTTTTTGTTTTCTTTTTTTCTTAATTTTCTTGTTTTTATATGAGTGTGAACAATTTCTAGTACTTTTTGTTGCTGTTGTTCTGTTCTGTTTTTGTTTTTATTTCTTCCTTCTCTTTCCCTGTCTTCTTCACCAGTTTCCCAAAGTTCGTGTAACCTTCCTTTGTCCTCCTGCTTTACTTCTAATCTCTTTCTCCTCTTCCATTTCCCTATTCCCCCTACCAACCTTTTAAATTTTCTTCCCCTCAAGGTAAAATCATCATATTGAAGGCATATTTACTGGATACAGTAAAAATAAAAATCAAATAAACACTAATATAATTGTAATGGGGACCTCAATGCCCCACTGTCACAAAGAGACAGATCAACTAGACCAAAAAAAAAAAAAAAATCAACAAAGAAATATCAGAACTGAACCAAAGTTTTGAACAAATGAACTTAGTAGATGTCTACAGTGTTCCACCCCACAATATCAGAATACGCATTCTTCTCAGCTGCATACTGGATGTTCTCCAAAACAGACCATGTACTAGCTCAAGAACCTGTATTCTAGTAAGATGGAAAACACAAAAGAAATGGACAGATTCCTAGATACATATAAATTACCAAAACTGAATCAAGAACATATAAAAATTTGAAATAAACCACTTATCAGTCAATGAAATTGAATATGTAAATAAAAACCTACCAACAAAGAAAAACCCAGGCCCTGACAGATTCCCTGCTGAATTCTACAAGAAATTTAGAGAAGACCTATTGCCACTACTTCTCAAACTCTTTAATGAAATTGAAAAGGAAGTAATATTCCCAAATTCATTCCTGGAAGCAAACTTTAACCTGATATCAAAACCAGAGAAGGACCCAACCGAAAAGAGAACAGGCCTATCTCCATAATGAACACAGATGCAAAAATCTTCAATAAGATACTGGCAAAGAGAATGCAGCAAATCATCAAGAAGATTATATACCTTGACCAAGTAGGATTTATCCCAGATGCAGGGATAGTGCAACATATGCAAATCAATAAATGTAATACACTATATTAACAGAGCCAAGGACAAAAACCATATGATCCTCTCAATAGATGCAGAAAAAGCATTTGACAAAGGTCCAACACCCATTCATGATACAAACCCTAAAGAAAATTGGAATAAATAAATGGTCAGCTCAATCTGATAAAAGCCATCTATGACAAACCAACAGCCAACATCATACTAAATGGGCATAAACTGAAAACTTTCACTATAAAATCAGGAACAAGACAAGGATGTCCACTGTCACCACTTTTATTCAATATAGATCTGGAAACATTAACCAGAGCAATTAAGACATGAGAAAAAAAATAAAAGGAGTAAGGATAGGAAAGGAAGAAGTTAAATTGTCATTATTTATGGATGACATGATACTCTACATAGAAGACCCCAAAAACTCCACAAAAAGACTTCTAGATTTAACAACTAAATTCAGTAGCACAGCTGGATAATCAATAATCAAAAATCAACATTCACAAATATATACACAAATAACACACTCACTGAGAGAGAAATCAAGGAAACAATACCTTTCACAATAGCATCCAAAAAAAAAAAAAAAAGGAATCAATCTAACGAAGGAAGAAAAAGACCTTTACATTGAAAACTACAGTACTCTGAGAAAGATTGAAGAGGTTATCAGAAAATAGACATCCCTTGTTCTTGGGTAGGAAGAACCAATATAGTGAAAATGGCAATACTTCCAAAAGTGCTACAGATTTAATGCAATTCTGATCAAAATACCAATAGCATACCTCACAGAATTAGAGAGATCAATATTAAAATTCATTCGGAACCAGAAAAGACTTAGAATAGGAAAAGCAATTCTGGGCTACAAAGGCAAGGCAGGGGGCATCACAATTTCTGACTTGGACAAGTTCCATCACTAGGACAAAATACCCAACACCTTCAACTTCAAGGAGGAGTGGTTTATTTTGGTTCACTGTTTAGGTCTGTGGGCAGAAACAGCATGGTACAAGGGCATGGCGAAGGAAAGCTGTTCAATCCATGGCAGCCAGGAAGCAGAGAGAGAGAAGGGAGGAGGACAAGTATTCTCTTTCAGCTCAGGGTCCCAGTGACCCACCTCCAACCAGGCACTACCTCCTAACAGCACTCTCAGCTACTGAACTCACCAATGAAAGAATCCACAGATGAGCCAAAGTGTCCCCGTGATTCAACCACCTTCCAAACAAATGAGATTTTTGGGAAACATATTAGATCTTAAACTACGGCAACTAAGTATTTTGAAAATGGTTTACAAAAAATATGAAAACTTTATTTATCATCTATTAGGTACACTATACTTTTTAAAAATGCTGATACATATATTACAGTTTAGCTGCAGAGTCAAAAACACATATAACAAAAAGAGATCACTACAAAATCAAGAAATAATTCATGTTCAAAGAATGCACAAATCACCATAGTAGGTAAGGGAGTCATCATTTTAAAAAGGTGAAGCTTATTAAATTAAGCTAGGGAGGATGGCAATTCCTACAGAAGAAATGGCATGGGAAAAAAGATTTAAGCAGAAACAGATATGCCATGTTTAGAAGACAATTAGTAAATTACCCTTACTATCAAAGTTTAAGGATAAATCACTTGACATAAGTAGGTAAGTATCATTTTATGGAAGCTCAACAATGTCAGATTAAGGAGTGTGAGGGAAGGAAAGCCAGATACAAATACTTTTTCAGGATTATTACTACAGAAGCAATACAGAAGATTAACCTGCAGTGGGACAGGTGCTGGAAAGTTTGGAAAAGAGCCAGAATTGAGCCTAAAAGAGAAATAAGAATTGTTAAACACAAATAAGCTTTTGCATTTAACAGTAATTTCATGAGATCAATGTTCCATTTTACATTTAAAGAAATCAAGACCCCCAGGATGCTAAGTTGTTGGTCCAAAAACAGAAGGAATAATGGGCAGTGTTTAAACCCCAAAGTCAATGCTTTCTTCTCACTATTTATAAGAACTGCAGGCAAAGTTTCAGTTGGAAGAGTACTTCAACAGTATGGCCATAAAGTTGACAGCACTGATAAGGAAAAAGGAGAACAAGAAAGCAACATTTCCAAAATGGTGTAGCAAAGGTTTTAAGGGGGGTGGGGGGCTGAAAGCACTAACGAGGAAAATGAGAAAACATGAGGAACAGGATGGGAGAAGGGGAAAGATAGAGTTTACTTTTAATAATGTTGAGCTTAAATGACAGACTTCTAAAATGAGAAATGCCCAGAAGGCAGCAGTTCAAAATGATCATATCAGTCAGTTCCAGAGGTTAATTTTCAGGTGTAATACATAGTACTTAATATGTGCCAGAACCTTCCCTAGCACTTTATACATTAACTCACTTGATTTTTATACCTATGAGATAGATACTGTCATTATTCCTATTGTACAAATGGGGAAAATGAAGCACAGAAAGTCTAAGTGGCTTGTCCATGGTAACATACAGCTAGTAAGTGGCAGACCTATGACTGAGATCCAGGCAGTTCCACCCCAGAGATTATGCTCTTAAAACACTATAGTCAACTGTACTTTATGTATTATTTTATGTTTATGACTATTTTATTAAATAGTTTGTAACTCTCTAGATGGCAGATATGCTGAGACCATTTTGTTCACACAGAACCTAGCACAATGACTTATACTAAGTAGTTACTTAATAGATTTTAAACAATGATACAATGACAGAAAAAATTCTTTGAACAGATGTGATATCTGAGGAAAAGAAATGCTGAGAGAACAGGAATGGGGCCTGCCTTTCTTTCTGACACTAGTAGGGTGAGGTACACCAGGAAAACTAAATAGGCCAGGTAATTAGGATCTGTTGCTTTTGGCAACACAGCTCAAGAATTTCCCATAGGGCCCTTGTATACACATAGCTAGCATGAACTACATAGTAATTAAGTACTTGTGAGCTTAGTTAACTACTTCAGGGTGTATTTTCTTTTTATCCCCAGGTACCTGGGATATACTATGGCCCAATACAAATGCTTTGAGATAAATGGACATGAAGAAAGGACAGATAGAGAGAAAGGAAAACAAAAATGAATATGAGAGAGAAAGGAAAACAATCAGAGGATTGATTTGGCCATTATGAGGTCTTTGGCAACTCTGGAAGTATCATTTCCCATAAAGTACTAAGGAAAAACAACTGGATCACAATAATGGAAAAACATGCTATAGGGCAAAGTTGAAATGCTTAGGAAAAAAAAGGGCAAGGATGGACAGAATTTAAAGAACTCTTAAAATAGAAGCTGGTTCACAGAAGACAAGAGTAGTAGTAAAGGGAATAATTTAAGACTGAAAGAAGAGCAGCACCACTGAATCAGGTCCTAGAGGAACGGCATACATCCCAGAGCACAGGTAAAGGAAAGGATTTTATGGAAACCTACTGGACCAACTTGCTTTTCTTTTTCTGAGGCCTTTAACAACCATCAAATCTTCAGAACTACAAACTCTACTTCTCTATTTCTCTATCCATAAGCCCATCTATCGTAGAAAAACTTTCAGTGCTGTGGTCAGAATACTAATGTCATGTGTTAAATGGGTAACAGACATTTAAAAGAAGTTATTTGTAATAGAAGAGCCAATAGATATTTCTTCCTGCCTGAAATGTCAATTTGACCAATATCTACTTTTAAAACTCCCATGTGTCTTTCAATATCCAGATCAAATCTCACCTCTTCAATGATGTCCTCCTCATCCTACTGGAATAAATGTCATTCCTGTAAGTGTATCTTTGCTTCTCTACCACACAACTTACCAGTTTACCAGCTGTTACAGGTACTTAAATGCCTTTTTAAAAAAAAAAATTCTTTGATTGGTACATTTTAGATATACAATGTTTACATTTATCATTGGGTGCTTGTACCTGTACATGACGTATCTTGCTTCCTATTTTTTTCCCATTACCTGTGCACCCTTCACCCTTTACATAGATTTTGTTTCCATTTTTTTTTCTTTTCTCATTTTTCCTTTCCCCTTCCCCTCCCACCACCCCTACATCTTTGGACCTTTTCCTATTTCAAATTATCAATTATTTGTTTTAATCATTTTAATCCTTATTCACACTTTCAGTTTCTCACACTAGAGAAACTATTTGGTATTTACATGTGTGTCCTATTTATCTCACTTAAGAGTATGGCCTCAATATGCATCCATTTAGCTATAAATGTCTCTAGTTTCTCATTCTTTATGGCTGAGTAGTACTCTATTTTATAAAAAAACCCACATCATCTTTATCCAGTTTCCAGTCGATGAGCACTTGGGCTGTTTCCGAGCTTTAGCTATTACAAACTGTGCAGCTATAAACATAGGTGCACATATATAGCTGTGGTATGATTCTTTTAATTCTTTAGGGAAGATACCCAGCAGGGGAATACCTGGGTCAAATGAGACCTCCAGCCCTAGTTCTTTGAGGTATCTCCATACTGATTTCCACAGTGGTTGCACCAGTCTGCACTCCCACCAACAATGGAGAAGGGTTCCTTTCTCCCCAAAACCCCGCCAGCATGTTATTGGTTGATTTCTTGATAGCAGCCATTCTTTCAGGGTTGAGGTGGAATCTCAGTGTTTTTATCTGCATCTCTCAAATGACCAGTGATATTGAACATTTTTTCATATGCTTAATTGCTGCTTTTACTTCTCTGTCTGAGAAATGTCTGTTCATTTCAGATGCCCATTTTTGAATTGGGTCTTTGAATTTGGGGGGGGTCTGATTTTTTTCAATTCTTATTTCTTTTTTTTTGTATTAAATTCTTTTATTGGTACATTGTAGGTATACAACACAATTACATTTCTCATTGGGAATTGTACCTTTATATAATGCATCTTGGTTCTTACTTTTTCCCCATTCCTAGCCCTCTCTTCACGGCCTCCCTCCACCCTTCCCTATTTACAAAGACTTTATTTCCATTTTTTCCATTTCTCATCATTTTTTCCTTTCCCTTCTTTCCTTTCCCCTGCCCCTCCCACTACCCCTAACCCTTTGGACCTTTTCTTCCTATTTTGCGTTATCGATTATTCATTCTAATCATTGGTACATTTTAGGTATACAATATAATGACATTCATCATTGGAAATTTGCACCTTTACATAATCTCTCTTGGTTCTTATTTTTCACCCTTGCTCAGCCCTCCCTTCAACCCCTCCAGTCCTCCCTATTTACAAAGATTTTGTTCCTATTTTTCCATTTTCTCATATTAATCCCATTCCCTTCTATCCTTTCCCCAACCCCTCCCACTTCCTTCCCCTTTGCCCCTTTTCTTCCTATTTCACATTACCTATTATACATTTAGTCCTTATTCACACTTTCAGTTCCTCACACCAGAGAAACTATTCGGTATTTACACATGTGTGTCCTATTTATTTCACTTAAGAGTATGGCCTCAATGTGCATCCACTTAGCTATAAATGTCTCTAATTTCTCATTTTTTATGGCTGAGTAGTACTCCATTTTATTAAAAAACCACATTTTCTTGATCCAGTCTCCAGTTGATGGGCATTTGGGCTGTTTCCAAGTTTTAGCTATTACAAACTGTGCTGCTATGAACATGGGTGCACATATATCACTGTGGTATGATTCTTTTAATTCTTTGGGGAAGATCCCCAGCAGGGGAATAGCGGGGTCAAATGGGACTTCCAGTCCTTGTTGTCTGAGGTACCTCCATACTGATTTCCACAGTGGTTGCACCAGTCTACACTCCCAACAGCAGTGGAGCAGGGTTCCTCTTTCCCCACAGCCCCGCCAGCATTTGTTATTGGTTGATTTCATGATGGCAGCCATTCTTTCTGGAGTGAAGTGGAATCTCAGCATTGTTTTCACTTGCATCTCTCGAATGACCAGTGATGTTGAACATTTTTTCATGTATTTATTTGCTATTTCTACTTCTTTGTCTGAGAAATGTCTGTTCATTTCAGATGCGCATTTTAGGGTTGGGTCTTTAAATTTGGGAGGTCTGATCTTTTTAAGTTCTTCATAGATTCGAGATAGTAGACCTTTGTCTGAGGAAGAGCAGGTGAAGATTTTTTTCCCACATTGTGGGTTGTCTCTTCACACTGCTGGTGGTTTCTCTTGCTGTGCAGAAACTTTTTAATAAGAAGAGATCTCACTTGTTGATTGTTTGTGCTAGTTCACGGGCATCTGAGGTTTTGTTCATAAAATCTTTTTCTACACCGATGTCTTCAAGGGTTCTACCCAACCTCTGTTCCAACTGGTTCAGAGTTTCTATTTTAATATTTAGATCTTTAATCCATTTTGATTTTAGTTTAGTGCATGTTGAGAGACATAGGTCTAGTTTTAATTGAAACCCAATTTTTCCAGCACCATTTATTAAAGAGGCTATCTTTCCTCCAGTGAGGGTGTTTGGCTCCTTTGTTGAAGATGAGATGGCTGAGTGTGTCTGGCGTTGTTTCTGCATCTTCTAATCTGTTCCACTGGTCCTCAAGTCTGTTTCTTTGCCAGTACCATGCTGTTTTTATCACAGTAGCTTTTTCAATTCTTTATATATTCTAGATAGTAGACCTTTGTCTGAGGTACAGCTGATAAAAATTTTTTTCCCACATTATATATTGTCTCTTAGCTCTGTTGGTGGTTTTTCTTGCAGTGTAGAAGCTTTTTAATAAGATGATACCCCAGTTGTTGATTCTTTGTGCTAGTTCCCATGCTACTGAGGTTTTGTTCATAAAGTCTTTTCCTATGCCAATGTCTTCAAGAGTTCTACCTAACTTATCTTCCAGCAAGTTTAGTGTTTCTGTCTTAATATTTAGATCTTTAATCCACTTTGATCTTAGTTTACTACATGGTGATAGGTATGGGTCTATTTTAATCTTTGGCAGGTTGAAATCCAATTTAAATGCCTTTCTTTAGTATCTTTTGAATCTGTCATAGGCAAGGGCCCTGTAATTATACTCTACCCACAATAAGTATTCAATAATTTAAAATCCTTAAAATAAAACCCAAAATTTAAAAAATGAAGTATTTACAAGTGCTTATGGATAAAGTATTGAAACAGTAACTATCATATTACTACCTAAGAGAAAACTAGTAAGAAAAGCTTAAAAAAATAATCTGTTACTTGGAGGAGGAGGCCACAAGAAAATGAATCTATATATACTATACGCTATAGTTTAGTTCTAGAATGTCCCCCAAAGGCGCATGTGTTAAGGGATTGGTCCTTAGAGTGGTACTATTGAGAGGCTGTTAAATCTTTAAGAGATAGAGCCTCCTGAGAGCTCTTGTCATGGGGACAAGCCCTTGAAGGAGACTGTAAGACACAGGTCTTTTGTTCTCTCTTTGCTTCCCAGCTCTGCACACTGTACCATGTGGTACTGCCTCACCACTGGCCCAAATCAACAGGGCCAACTGACCATGAACTGAAATCTCCAAAACTATAAAGAGAAAACAAACCTTCTCTCTTTGTAAGGTGATTATCTCAGATATTTTACAGTAATGGAAAGCTGGCCATATGCATATATGATATAGTTTTCCTATACATATTTTCTAAATTAGTGGTTCTCAATTGAGGATAAGTTTTAAACTCTAGGGAACACCTGGCAATGTGTGAATGCATGTTTTTGTTGTAATGCACAGGACAATGCAACACCCCCCCCATAAAAAATTATCTGGCCCCAAATGTCAGTAAAGTGCCAAGGCTGAGGCACCCTATTCTAAATGAAGCAGCAAGAAAAAAGCCAAAGTTTGACAATATATAAGATTCTTAATGTTTTCTTAAACAATTAGTATAGTCATCTCTTCTTACGAAAAACTGGTGTAAGGGAGAATGAAAACTGTTTTAAGCAGCTCCAATTACATACTAACAAGAAAGGAGTTGGTTACAAGTTCTCACTTACCATGTGACAAGTCTGCCAAAACTACATTTATATTCCTGTAACTGTTGCTTACCCCTTCTCAGTTACAATCTCCCAGACTTCTGATAAGTCTGTTCACATCAATAAGGTAAGTAAATTGAAATATAGCTTGACTGGAAAACTTAAATAGCAATATGGAGAACTATCTGCCAGCATACCTGCATACAGATGAACAAGCCACTATGTCCAAGACTCTGCTTAATAATTTATTTTCTAAACAAGATAATCGGTTAAACTACACCATCTAAACTTTCAAGCACTCATACATGCCACCAAAAAAAAAAGCCTGAAAGTCTAGCCAGGCTCAGAGGTGTACTCGAAGACTGCAAACAATTTCACTCCACTATAAAATGAACTAGCCCTTTTAAAGTCTGCATCATTCTGCATCCGAAAACTGCCTCAAGATAAACTTGCTATACTGGTGGCTCCAGATCTTACTATAATATATCCATTAAAAACAACAACAAAAACCTCAGCAGTTGCTATCAGGTAGAAGATAATAGCTGCTAGAAAGCAAAGAAATGAAACACAAGCTAAAACAGGAAGTATGCATTTTGAATCCAACTGAAACCACAAAGGAAGCAAAAATTAACTGCCAAAATAATTTGGTCAGTCAATATCCAAGTAGGTAATGCACTATTATAACTATTATAACAAAGACTTTATAAGCCTCAAGAGACAGTAATTTCAAATAATTCTGAAATAATGATTATTTGGTAAATCAGCCATGTTGACTGATTTTCTAGAACCAAAGCTACTCTACATTCTGTAAAGTAAATGGATAGTGGGGCTGGGGGAGATGCAGTATGGGAGATGACTTTGTGGACCACATGGATTAAAATTAGGATGTGGTACAGGACTTTTTGAAGGTTCAGGAGACCGTGAATATCAGGCCCAGCATCATCCAATTATTCTAAACCTAGAAGAATATATAACCCTATTTAGTTGTATATTTCTCCCAATGCTTTTACTATCCTCTCTGTTCCCCTTCTCAGGCTATTAACAAGGCTTTGCCTGCTACTTTCATTTAGCCTCACTCCAAGATTTACAGTGACACATTTTATCTTACAATAAAGTATATTGGATATTTTCATTCCTATTTGAATGATAACCATTTTTCTGCAGTCTCAGAAAATTCTGTGACAATTATTTCTACCTCTGATAACAAAATTTCTGACAAGGAAGTATATCACTGGAAAGCTGCCTTTTCACCACAGACTTACAGAAAACAATCCTAACAAAACAATTGTGGTCCTTTCCCAAGTGGATCCCACTGAAATACCTAAGCATAGGAAGAAATTAAACACAAAAACAAAACACAAAACACAAACAGTGAAGGAATGAAAGGAGGAAAACTAGGGGAAGAACAGGTATGAACAGTGCCTCCCACAATGGCAGCAGATATTGGTGAGTGGCACCTATAACACCTTTCATAACAGGATTTGACCTGTTTGACTGCTATTCCCTATGGCTATGATTTTTCTACTTTCTCATCTTCAGAAATAAACTGATGACATCTTCTCTGTCTGGTACTTTAATACTTCGCCCACCCCTGCTTTTCCCTCTTTGATATGTTAATTTCCTTATTTCTATTCTTTCAAAATGCCATTCTTTTAAAGCATATTATACCTCATGTACTATCCCATCTACGGCCTCTATCCTTACCCTTCTTCCACCTCCACCAAATGAACTATATTCAACTCACCCTTTTCTTTTCTACTCAAAAGAGGTGCCAAAGCCTTTTAAAATCTCTAATTTTGTCATAAACCAAAAGAGAAAATACCCGACTTTTTCTTCAAATTTGAATAATAAATTCCCATACCTATTCAGCCCAGAACCTTGACATTTAAGGCCATTCCTTATTTTTATAAAATTTAAGAAAGTATTTTTAACTTACTCATTTGGATAGTCATATCAGTTTGCTATTTTTAAAAAATGACATTCCTTTCTAACAACAAAAACAACAATAATAAAAATTCATTCTTCTTCAGAGCATCATCTCTTTCTGATAGAGGTTTTCTTCCTTTCACTTCTGCTCTACAACTTGACACTAATTTACTCCCTGGAATTTTCTCTCTTTTTCGGTCTTACTAAGGGCTTCTTACTTCATATCCTCACTTCTCACTCTCTTGAAACTGCCATCTTGCTCCTTTACCACCATTTCACAATTTCAATGCCAGGCACCCCTGCTCATTTATTCTAAGAAATTAAAACTTAGCTAAGAGAAAACTAAGTTTCATCTACATGATCTACATGGGGGAAGACCTATAGCTATGCAGTTTAAAAACTGCCCAGTCATGGCCTTCCAAACTGAAAAAGGTAGGCAATAAAACTCAAGTCAAGGTCACAAATAACCTCTATACTTCCAACAACACTCATTCTGCAAACCCAGCAGCTTCCCTGATTTTTATAAAAACCAAATTTTATTTTAAAGTGAACATGTTTCCTTAAGACATTCTCTGGTCTCCCCAGAGCAGCCTTTTTTTTTTTTTTTTTTTGGTACCGGGGATCGAACTCAGGACCTTGTGCTTGCAAGGTGGGCGCCGTAACCACTAAGCTAAATCCCTGGCCCCCCAGAGCAGCCTTTTAATGCAATGATTGTCCAGAGGAAGAGAAAAGAAAACAAGGTTGGTGCAAGCCTTTCTTTAGGACTCCTCCCCACCCTCCATCCCACTGCAGGTCCCAGATTCTTATCATCCCTAAGACTTATTTTATTTACTTATAACAAAGGCACAAGATTGAGACAGGATTGTCTCCCAGGAATCTTAAATGGACTCCAGGTCCTCTGTGGCCCCCTTCTTGGCTATTCAATTTCAGCTGGAAATAGACAAGTTATTTTAAAATTGTGTTCATTCTTTTTCTTTTTCTCTTCTTCAAAAATCTAAATTCATCTCAAGCTGTCTACCACTGATTTCACAACCTAAGGATAACTTCCCCACAAGGCTGACTTACGATGCAGAAAATATATTAACACAGAAGTCCACTGATCTTCTATTAAAAGTTCTACCACTTTTCCAACCCCATCACTTTTCTACTCCTACTGCAAAGACCTTATTTCTACCCCTAAGTATCCACTATTATATCACACAAACAGTAATTTTCCTAATATACAGCTACAAACATGAATTCCTTTCCAACAAATCATTTTAGATTCTCTATTGCCTACCTATTTTAACTATAGGCTGTGGATCACTTATTCAAGAGCATCTTAAATATGGTCACCTTACCAAATACTTTCCCTTTATATCATGTCTCTATAAACAGTATGTCCTTATTTTTTATTTCAATTCCTAGCACTTTCAACTACCTGACAATCATATGTTCATGCTCCTTGACTATGTCCTTCTACTAGAGAAACTCCTTCCATGTTCACCCTTTTCTTAACCCAGGTATCCTCAGCACCTGGAATATGTTAAGTTCTCAATATAAATTTGTGGAAAGAATAAACAGACATGCAGCACAGTATCTCAGCTAACTTAAAGCTAGAAGACCCACATTTGAATTACAATTTGTACATACCAGCTATGTGATCCATAACAATTTTAACTTCTTCAGGATAACTTTCTTAGTCTGTAAAAGGAAAGAGTCAAACCCAATACAAGTCTATCTGAGCTTTTCCAGCTGTATTATCCTACATTCTCGTCTAACTAAACACCTCTCCAACTTCCCTATCTACACCTTTTCTCAGTTTCCTTCCACATGGAATCTCTTCTTAATCCACACCTGCCAGAATACTGTTCATTCTTCAAGTTCATTTTAAGTACTATGTTCTCTTTAAAGCTTAACAGATTGTAAGCTCTGTGAGAGGAGGGTGGAGTTCTTACTTCTATTCTTAGTTGGTACAATGACTCCCATACAGGTGAGATCAACCAAACAACTAATGAATCATGATTGTATGAATGAGCAAATGAGCAAAGGAAGCCTTTCATGATTCTCCCCAATTGTAAAGTAATCTCGTGCCTTTGGACTCACAGCACCTGCTATCTTTTATGGTACTTACCATGTTATACTTAATACTGTTATTAATTTACTTGCCTAATAGGTACTAAGCATCAAATTTCTTAAGGACTGTCTTGATGGTTTTCATATCCCCTACAGCATCTATCATGGATCTTTACCATTGTTGTATTTTTAAAACTTTATTAGATACATTAAACAATAAAAGAATAATACAGGAGAAAAGTGGGCTTCAATACACAGGTACCATTTCAATTCCAACTTTACTATGGTCATTGGGCGTTCATGTTATGTTATACTGAGACGTTCAAGCATAGTTCAAAGATCTCATCATTTCACTCTGCTTAACTATTGATACTTTCAAAAGTACAATAGACACGCTGTGTATCACATAACTACATCCCTTCTCTTACAGTATAGAGATCCACACACACATCAATACTTTCACTTCACTAAATAGCCAATGTGATCTTTCTGCTCATTTTAGACTTCTACTCCATCAATTCCCTCCTCTGCAAGATATGAAACAACCTTTTAAAAAATATCTTCCCATAAGGTCTCCCTTTCTTAGTTCTGCTTCTGAAAGGTGAAAAGACCCAGTTTTAAATCTTTTCTTTTTCTAAGAAGCGATTTTCTGATTAATCTTAAGCTCCAACAACCTTTTTTCTGACATCAAGATTTTTGACACTCTCTAGCTCTACCTCTAAGCTCTTATTCAGCTTCATGGAACCTTTCTGGCTGCACAATAGCTGGTCTCTTTCCATTCAATATGTTCTCACCATCAGGTACCAAGTCCCAAAGTATCTGGATCTTCTTTCTGAAATGTGCACCAATCGCTATCCTATTCACACCCCAGACAGTCTCACAGGCACACACACTGTGCTCACGCGCCAGTCTACCTCCGACCTACAAGTTCCTTACAGCACTCTTTACACGACTCTAATAATGGTATCTCCCAACCACTGTTTTTAGCCCAGTTTTTTCCTGGAGAACACAACCTTGTTCATAGTACCTCCCTCTTTCCTCACTTCCCCATCCATTCCCCTCTTCATGCTCCCCCCACCCGGCTAACTAACCACAGATGACATTATTTCTCGGTACTCTCGACCTGCAAATGAAGAACAAGCTCCTGCTTCCTGCGGTCTATTCACCTCCTGTCTGCCCTCAAACACCCCACCCCCCGCGGGCGCCAGGTGTGCTAATTGCCACACTGTATTCTCCTGCATCGTTCCAGCCAATGCTACACCACACCACGTTTCCTTTGCCGCGCAGATCAGACTCCTCCACACCCACCTCCACTCTGGGTCGCCGCCGCCTCCCCGAGCGCCTCTTCCCACCTCTCGCCGGCGAGCCCGAGACTCCCCGCGCGCGCGCACACACATTCTCACGCTTCCCCAACCTCCCCTCTCGCACCGGACCGGCCGGCTACCGTGGAGCTTAGCGAGCCGGCGGGTGCTAAGCACCCAGGCAGGCGAGTGAGTGATCCCTAGTCCCTCCGATCCCCTCGCAGCCACTCCCCTGCCTTCCAGCCCTGAAAGGAGAGGACATAGCAACTCCCCCACCACTCCGGACAAACCACCTCCAGGTCTGTTGCTCCAAGCCCCAACCCTTCACCCGCTTCCACTGGTCCTAGGCCGGCCTCAGCACTCACCGGAGATACTGCGCGCTCTGCAGGCTCATCCTCCGCCGCCGCGTCTTCCCGCGAAGCCTCTGTGGGTCTCTTAGGCTCCTCGGAGCGGCCCCGCGGCCCCGCGGGTGCTGGCGGCCGCCGCCATCTTCCTCTCCTCCAGCTCCTCCTCGCTCGGCGGGGCGGCGGGGCGGGGGGGGGCGATGAGTGAGGCGAGGGGGAGGGAGCGAGGAAAGCTGCTCTAGCTGCTGCTATGGCTCGTGGGGCGCAGGGACACTCCGACCCGGGCGGGGGAAGGGGGGAGGGAGAAGGGAGGGGGCGGTGGAAAGAGGAGGGAGAACTAGAGGAAGGAAGTGGGAGAGGTCCCTCTCGCGAGAATTCAAGAGCGCCTGTCCCTCAGGATGACTTCCGCCTCTCGGCTCAGGTCCCTCTTCGAATCAACGGGCCTTGTGGCGCGCTGGCGGCAGCTGAGAACCCTTCTGGTGGCGCTTGGCTGCTTCCTGACGATGCACTCCTCTCCTCCCGCACGAGGGGGCAACCCCAGCCCACCGTCAACATCGAGCCCAAATCAACCGGGAGTTACACTTAAAGTCTTCCCCCGTGTTTACCCCCCTCCCTTTTTCTCTTCCTTCTTCCACTCCTTCACTCTTCCCCACCGGAAACACCGCCCCTTCCTTCTATAGTTCCACCGGCCAGTCCCACGATTCTTGTCGTCCCTCGCCCACTGGAGAGTGACCCGAAGGCCTCGCTCTTGTCTGGTGCCCTCCTCATGCACGCTAGGAGACTTTTGGAGGGGATAGGGTTGGGCCCAGGAGGAAGAAAAAGGAAACCAATTGGATTGGCTATGTAGCTGCCATGGCAACTAGAGCTGTGGTTGTATTGTCATAGTAACTGGTGTGTGCGGACAGGGTGACCCTCCCCTTGGCGAATGGATTTCCCCGGATTCTCCCATAGCTTCCCTTCCATCTCAAGACTTCCCTACGTTGGGAATCGTGGTTCTCCCCGGCAGTGAAATCCATTCCTTCTCCCTTCCCCCTTCCCGCAGCAAGTGGGGGGAGACCCCGAGGCATTCACCGTGGGCATTTCCACCCGCCCGCGAGCAGGAACCACCTCCATAGTTTCCGCTCAGAGTCAAGTGTGGAGAGGGCCGGGTTTATGAAGAAGATGCAGGCCTGAAGGCTGGCGGGTGATGGGGTGGAGCGGCGAGGGCGCGGGTGAGTCGCGGCGCCCGGCTCTGAGGTAGAGCAAGGGGTTTCCCCACAACTGCCTCGGGCTTTGGGAGGCGGGATCCCGATCGGCCGGGGTCCCTGAGGGAGGAGAGCGGCACACGACAACAGCTAGCCCTCCCGCCGGCAAGGACACCCAACTTTCCCTGGCAACCCTGGCAAGTAGACCCCTTCCCGAAATCCCCCCCACTGCACCCCCACACACACCCTCCTTGACTGAGCTTCCGGGAGCCTGCCGGGAGAGCTGAGGATGGAGACACCTCCTAGAAAGCTCACAAGTGGTTTTCCAGCGTTTAGAATCCGGGACGAAAGGAGAGGCTGGCAGAAACACCCCACCCCACCCTGGTGGAGATCTTGATTATTAAAGGCCTGTCTCCACATTCTTTCGACTGCAACCTCGTTCCTCTCTGACGAGGCTGCAGTGTTTCAGAACTTGTCACCATTTTTGGAGTTAGGAAAACACCGAATAAAATAATATTTTGGGATGAAAGTCCAATGAAAGCCTAGGAAATGAATTTTCTATTCTTAATAGAATAAATATTTTTGAATGTCTATTGTGTGCATTTTGTGTCAGGTTTGGGGCTAAAACAGGCATAAAGAATGAGATCAGTGATATTATAGGGTATATGAGAAATTGCTGGAGAAGTCATTTTAATGGCTTGAAGGAATTATTTGACATCTTACGAATTTGATTTTCATGGAATCGCGTAACCAGCCATCCCAAAATACTTTAGGATGAGTAAGGGCATAAGATCCTTCATGAGGACATAAGAGCCCTCACTGATAATTAAAATTCTTGGTCTATTTTGGTTTGGGTACCTGATTCCTGCTGTCTTTCCATGCTAGCTGAGGAGGTACTCTCAAGGTCCTTTTCAGAGACCACGCCGCACCTTTTTTTTTTTTTTTTTTTTTTACCCTGGATCGAACTCAGGACCTTGTGCTTGCCAGGCGGGTGCGGTGCCACTGAGCTAAATTTCCCAGCCCTGACCTCCCATATTAAAAAAGTAGACCTGTATGTATTTGGAACATCATGTACGACCTACTTTGGAATAAATCCCAAGGACAGGTGGTCATTAACGAAATAGAAAGTGAGCTATCCCCTTCATGCTGCAAGCCAGCGCCTAGTGTGATGCGCTATGACGTGCAGTGATTGCAGGAGTACAGTGCCCCTAATCGCCCCACCTGGCAACGACTGACGCGCTGCCCACTCTCGGGAAAGAGAGCCACCTAGTGATTGTTCTTATCCCTGCTGCTTATCTTGCTTTTCCTTCAAACCCGAGCTCAAGGATGGAGGTTACTACTATACATTACCTCAAAAACCCTACATTTATTTTTCTAAATTTACTAGTTATATTTTAAAAATATTTTTAATAGCTTCTCGGCCTTTTGGCTAAGATCAAATATATTTTTTAAAGATTTTAACCGTTATTTTGTGTTATGTAAAATAATTACCAATTTATTAATCGTCATAATGACCTTTTATGCTGGGGCACATATTTTTGGTAGACACTATATGAGCAAGTCACAAACACTCCTGATTCTATGACAGAATTACTATTTTATCATTTTGGAAAAAAGGGGCATCAGAAAGATGAATCCTTTAATTATGGTTTGTTTAATAAATACTGACTAAACACTTACTATGTTTCAGGTACTATCTGAGATACTATGGATACCACAATGAAGGAGATATGGACCCTGTCTTGGAAGAACTCACCTGCTGGTAGAGACAGTAGAGAAATTATTAGGATGCAAAATGATAGGTGCAGTAAATGAGGTATGAACAACCAAAGGAACATAGATGGGGCCAGAAAAAATAAATTTCTTATTTTACAGCAGCCTTCCTACATATTTTATCAGATTCTTTAATAGCTCTACAGTATCCCTACAAACTAGATAGAACAATGATAACACATTTACAGACTAAAAAACATTAATGTTCATTTTATAAATAATTTCCAAAAACAATAGGATTCAGAAAAAGTTACTACCTGGAATCTACATATTGTTAATGCAAAATATCCTATCTCACCTCTTTCTGCTGTCCTAATCATCAGACTTGATCATTGTCCACAGTGAATTGAAAATCAACAACCTTATGGAATATAAACATCTTTCTGTAGTAGGTTTGATTAATGTTTTACTCCTGCAGATATGTTACATCTAAACCAAAAGAAATTGCCTCATTTCCATTAATCCAACCTCATTTGAAGTTTTTTGGTTTGTCTTTTTGACTAAGTGATTTCATGGACAGCTCATAAGCTAACACATCTGTGTGTTTATCCTACCTCTGTCATCTCTCCATAAGAGCCTCTCTTTGCTGAAGATATTACCTGTCATAAGGTCCTGTGAACTTTAATGATATATATGAATGAGTTCACAAGTGCCTGATGCACAACACTGGAATTTGATAAATGTTCATTTTCTTTCTGCTCCTTTGCTCTTTTGTAGCTAACTAAAATAAGTATTTAGAACTGCTGCAGCATAAAATTATTATTTAAATTTTTGAGACAGGGTCTTAATATGTTACCCTGGCTGGCCTGGAACTTGTGGCGATCCTCCTGCCTTAGCCTCCCAAATGCTAGGATTAAAGGCATCACACCCTGCTAATTTAAAAATTATTTTAAAATAATACTCTAATCTTTGTCTATAGTACTTACAGAGCAGACATCAAAGTCTATTCTAGTCAGTGCTAGAAGACAGCTTTCTTTATCTGTGACTTTGATTACAGAAAAGAACACAATAGCAGGACATTGTGAATCAGCTTCTAGAGATTTGAAACTTTTCAAAAACCTTTTTATCATAACCAAATAGCCTAATATAACCATATTTTTTTCAAGTAGATAGAGCAGCTTTGAAAATTCAATTTAATTTTTTGAGACAAGGTCTTGCTAAGTTGCCCAGGCTGGGCTTGAACTTGTGATCCTCTTGCCTTGGCCTCCCAGTGTACTCGAAATACAGGTGTGCTCCATCACATCCAGTTGAGTGGCCCCTTTTCAACCAAGAACACTGAGAACTTGATGAGAAACTACTATTAACATTCCTACCAGATATGCCAAGAGCTTTGTAACCTGACAATTAATGCATAGCAAGCCTCTTCTCTTTTTACAGTAATAGCTCTTTTCCTATTTCATGAAACCTTAACAAGCATGCATTTATTTTAATATTTAGCCTACATATTCTTAATGTTTTCAAATCATGTGCACAGTCAGACACTTAATAGATATGTTTCTATTTTGGTGAAAATGATTATCAACTGCATACTGAAATATACACTGTATGTAAAGCTGGTTATTGTTCTTCAGGGCCACAACCCAGGCTACAGAGCTAGGAGATTCAGTCTGGTGAGTGATTCATTCTCTTCAAATAGTGAGTCAGATACAATTGACATTGAAACTCAGATCTTTTGTTGCTCAAGATTTCTTAGATCAAGGGTCAGCAGCCTCCCTCAAAGAGTTTACCAAGTATTTATTCATTCATTCCTGAGAGGGAGTCGGCCTGAAAAATAGGAAGCATTGCAGTTCAAGATCCAAGGGAAAAAACTTCTAGTTTTGTAGCAATAGGGTGACAGGGAATGGTAAAATGTTCATTCCTCTCCTCCCTTCTCCCTCTCTCTTTTCTTTTCCATTCTCCTATATTTACTAAGGGAAACTTTATTAAGCTTCAAGAATTTTCCCCAACTTTCAATAAACAAATACTTTTAACAGCCAGGCAGGATCACATGCCTATAATCCCAGCACTCAGGAGGCTGAGACAGGAGGATCACTGAAAGTTCAAGGCTAGCCTCCCTAGAGACCCTGTCTCAAAAATAAAACAGAGAAGACCCAGAAGGAAACTCCCTGCCTCCATCCCAGGCTCCTAGGGCACAGAAGGTGAGCCAGCCCCAGCACCTGGAAGGAAGCTCCCCCGCTGCCATCCCAATCTCCTAGGGCAGAGAAGGTGAGGCATGTGGGCACCAGAAGCACACCCCCTCCCCCCTGTGGAAATGAGAAGACACATAAACAAGCCTCAGAAACAGACTTTCAGATCACCTACAGCAACCCTAAAGGGAAACGAGATGGAACACTCTGTTACTCAATCACCTGGACTCTCTGAACTGGCAACAAAAGAGGATCTGGGAAAAATGAAATCAGAAATAATTACTCAGATAACAGCAAAGATTTTGGTCATGGTGCAAGACATGATTAATAAATCTAGAGAGGACACAGATAAAAAAAATAGAGGATCTGAGGAACATGATGGAATCCCAACATAGGAAACAAATGGAATCCATAAAACAGATACAAACAGATTTCCAAGAGATTAAAAACTCCATCAAAAGTCTGTGCAGCAGAATGAACCAATGTGAGGATAGAATTTCACATATAGAAGATAAGATTGCAATTAGTGCCCAGGAAAAGAAAAGTTGCTTTAAAATTGTAAGGGAACATGAGAAATCAATCCAGCAGCTGCTAGATGATGCAAAGAAGAATAACATAAGACTGATTGGAGTCAATGAAGAAAGGAGAGAGTGCAGATGACATAAAACTTCACAGAAGTGATGGCAGAAAACTTCTCAAGGAGGGGAAAAGAACTTGACATACAGAGAAGTGAGGCATATAGGACTCCAGCTAGCCTTGATCAAAAAAAAACTACACATAGGCATATAATAGTTAGGATTCCAGAAATCCAACAGAAGAATAAAATTCTATAAGCAGTGAGAGAAAAGAAACAAATCACATGCAAAGGAAAGCCCATCAGAATCACAGCAGACTTCTCAATGCAAACCCTCAAGGCAAGAAGAGCTTGGAGTGATGTATTTCAAGCCCTAAAGGAAAACAGCCTCCAACCCAGATTGATGTACCCTGCAAAACTATCTTTCAAAATTGATGGAGAAATAAGATACTTTCATGATAAAGAGCACCTCAGGAACTTCATGAATACCAAACCGGCACTCCAAAAATTTTAGACAATACCCTAGGAAAAGACAATGAGGATCACAACACCAGGAAACGCAGCGGAATGAATCCGGTGGGTGTGACAAATTAAATGCAAAGGGGGAGAATCCAACAAAAAGAAAAAGTCGTGACAAGGCTTTTAAAACTTTTAACTTCATGTCCCTAATGAGTGTATAATTCAATCTTATTATTGTACTGATTAGTATTTTTCTGATTCTAGAGTTGCACACCATTCCCTGTGCTATACTGGCTATCATCTTATGTCTACATTTTAATTGGGTTGTCTATTAATGAGCTCTAAGAATTCTTTATATATTCTGCTCATAGGGTATATGCATTGTAAATATGGTCTGTTTAAGGACTACTTTTCATTTTAATGATGTCATTTAAAGTTCTAAATTTTGATGGAATCTCATTTATCAATTTTTTTTCTTTTATACATCATGTTTTTTGTGTCCTAGGTAGTTCTTGCCTACCCTGAATTCATAAATATTTTCCCTTATAATTTCTCCTTAAAGTTTCATACTTTTAGGCTTTCTTATTTATGTTCATAGATCCCTTCAAGTTATTTTCATGTATGGAAAAAAAGTGTTGAGGTTAATTTTTTATATACGGATACCAAGTGTTCTAGTGCCATTTGCTGAAGACACTATCTCTTCCTCGCCTCTTGAATTGAGTTTATATTCTATAAAATGCTAATGTTAAATAATCTTTCAAAACTCAGTGGACCATATATGTGTGGTTCTATTTCTAGATTCTCTGTTTTATTCAAATGATCTATATGTCTTTCCTTACACCAACACTGCCTTGATTACTGTAGCTTTAGAAGAAGTCTTAAAATTGGGTGCTAAACGTCTTCCAACACTGTTTTTGTTTTTGTTTTTGGCTTTTCTGGGTCCTTTCTACTGCTACATAACTTTTAAAGTTCAATATCCAGTTCTTCATTTATAGCAAGTATACACAGACCTGAATTTTTATATATACCTCGTGTTTTCTAATCCTGCTAAATTCAAGTACAAGTTCTAGGGGCTCCTAGAGATTTCTTAGTATTTTCTCTGTAGATGATCATTTCATCTACATATAAAGATTTTGCTTCTGCCATGCCAATCCTATCCTAGTTGTGTCATTTTATTGCCAGACTATTTTGGTTTAGACCTATGTTTCAAAGTCTAATGGACAGATGAAGAGTAGGCATATATGCCTTTGTTCCCCACTTTAGGGAGAAAGGATTGTATTGTCTCCATTTATAGAAGGAGTTTTTGTTGGAAGTATGGAGTACATGTCTTTGATCTGTTGAGAAGGTTCTGTTCTACTTCTAGTCTCCTGATAGCTTTTACCATGAACAGCTGTAGAATTTAGTCCAATACTTTTTCTCCAACTAGTGACAGGATCATATGGCTTTCTCCTTTCCTCTGTTAAAATGATGACTTTTGGGGGTGGATCTTCCAATGCTGAACCAACACTGCCATCCCTATAATAAAACCACTTTCTACATACAGCCAGATCTGACTTCTAAGAGTTTGTTTTGTTAAACAAATTTCTATCTATGTTCATACTTTTTTCTTCTATTATCTTTATCCAGTTTTAGGATTAGCACAATGTTGAGTTCCTAAAATGAGGGGAGAAGTGTTCCTTCTTTTTTCTGCTTTAATTGTTTGGTATAATTTATCAGTTAAAATGTTTATGAGCCTGCTGTTGTCATATAGGTAGGTTTTCAAGCTAGGAATTTACTTTCTTTAATAGGTGCTATTCAAATTTTATATTTCTTCCAGAGTTAGTTTCATTAATTTGTCTTCTAAGTTACTTCTTAAAAGTTGTCAAATTTATTTCAAAAAAGATTTTTGTAATATGCTTTCTATATCCTTTTAAATTCTGTCAAATCTGTGGTAATGTCTCCTAGATCTTAATATTATAATTTTAAAAAATGTATAACTGATATTGTGTACCAGGAAGAAAAGGTGTAAAAGAGCAGGGGAATTGGGAGAGGTAGGGGAAGGGGAAAAAGGGAAAGGAAAAAATATGAGAAGAGGAAAAAAATGGAAACAAGGTCTTTGCAAATAGGGGAGGGTGGAGGGGGTGAAGGGAGGGCAAGGGAAGGGGAAAAAAAATAAGAACCAAGAGACTCATGTAATGGTACAAGATCCCAATGATGAATGTAACTGTATTTTATACCTAAAATGTACCAATAAAGTTAAGGGGGGGAAAAAACCAACAGAGAAATCACTGTACCTGAATATCTGCTAATTTAATGGATATAGTTGAAAGAGGAAGTGCTCACAGGAAAGATGGAAGAATACTAAAAAATAAAATAGGAATCTAAGCCTCTCATATTCTATTGACAGAGGGTCCTAGCTTCATGCAGTTCTTTATTACTGCAAGCACAGTTCTACCGCAGTCATCTTGTGGTCCCAATTCTAAGTCTGTGTTATTGTCCAGAACCACCATTTCCTTCTTAAAATGTCCAACTAAAGGAACATAATTGTTTAATGTTTTCTACTGTCTCCTAATTTATATTGAGTAAATAGTATTTGAGGACACAATGAATATGATACTAATATTTGTCATAAATCTGTTCTTCAGATTCATGGAAAACCACATCCGCATGCACAGACACAGACACAAACATACATCTTCCTCCTTGCCCTGGCATTATTACTTAATCATCTCAATTTGCAATTCAAGTTAAAATGTGATGCAAATGAAAAACAAATTTAGGATTTAGGTTCATCACTTCACAGCATACCAGCAGTATGCACCCAACTACTCTTGCTTAGCTTAACTACCACAGGATATTTTTCCAGAAAACTTTTCTATATCAGAAACCTGAATAGTTTGTGCCATATTTATAAAATTGTTAACATCATTGGATTAAGATAAAAGCACATTCCAGAATGGATTAAATAATGAATGAATGCATGATTATATTCAACACTTTAGCCATAATAAGCTTTTAAGGTTTTTTCCTAGCTTCGTCTCCACTGGCTATTACCCTGAGGATAAAATTCCTAATCCTTTGGGTGACCTGTGTACTTGGGCTTCTGCCTTACTTCTCTATCTTCTCCCTGTACTCTACCCTGACCACTATATTAACCTTCTGTTAGGGCCTTGAATGAGCAGTGTTCTTCTCTTCCCAGAGCCATTACAAAAATTGCTCCCTCTATTTAGATAACTTTTCTCTCAGACTACTATGCTTCAAGCCTAAACTTGAACTTCTTTGGACAAACCTCTGCCTCCCCACCCACCACCATCACACTAAGTAGGTCAGTATTCCATGTTTCTGTGGCACTTTACCCTTCTTCATGGCACTGGTCATGTTTGTAATTCTTTGTTCAATGTATATTACCTCCAACTAGCTCAGTAAGGGTAGATAATGTGCTGATTTTGCTTTCTTCTATAGTATCATTCCCCTGGCAAAGTGCCCGATGCAAAAGGTACTTCATTAATGTTGAATCCATGAATTAAAAAAAAATGGAAGAACCATGACTTTCAAGAATATGCTTAAAATTCATGACCACCTTACTGAAGAATATTTTCTAGAAGCAATTGCTAAGCAGTAAGAATTTTATTGGGCCTTCAACCAATCTGGAGGATTAAATATTTAACAAAATGAAAGTTTTAATTAAATGAAATTACCTAAGCATTGAGTAAAAATACACTTATCAGACCAAAGATACCTCAAGCTGGGCTTGGTAGTATATGCCTATAATCCCAGCACTCAGGAGGCTGAAGCAAGAGGATTCCAAGTTCAAGGGTAACCTGGGCTACATAGTGAGTTCAAGACCAGCCTGGACTACATGGTGAGACTTTGTCTCAAAACAAAACAAACAAAAAAGATTAAGGATAACTAATCAATTATTTCACAGTAAAGTCTCAGATTTCAATGTAGAAAAAAAAAGTCTTTGGCATCCCCATTATTTTTTATTTTACTCCATGTTTTCTAATTTGGGATTTGGTGACACAACCCTTTCATTACATGGCAGGAAAAAGAGACACTGCTTAGGGAAGATGGGAAGAGAGTGGAGAGGCCATCAGCTAATCTGCCGTAACAGGGCAGAAAAATTAAATTTAAAAATTCAGGAAAAAAAGGGGATCAGGACATAGAATGAAAAGCTCAGTGTTTTCTATTTCTCACCAGATAAGTGTTTACAAATTCTAACATTATTGTTATTTTTTTCTCTTGTAATGGGATAGGCCTAAGTAAATTGAATACAACATTCTCATTGTGCACATCTGTAATCTCAGCACTTGGCAGCTGGGGCAGGAAGATCATGGTGAGTTAGAGGCTAGCCTGGGCTATCTAGTAATATCCTGTCTCAAAAAACCAAAATTGGTGCCAGGCATGGTGGTGCACACCTGTAATCCCAGCATTTAAGAGGTTTAGGTAGGAGGATCACCACAGGTTTGAGGTCAGCCTGGGCTACATAGTGAGTTCAAGAACAGCCTAAAGGCGGGAGATTTAGCTCAGTGGTTCCTCTGCCTGCCTCCCAAGTGCAATATCCCGAGTTAGATCCCTGGTACCAAAAAAAAAGAATGACTTAAACTACATAGCCAGACCCTGCCTCAAAAAAACAAAGCAAACAAAATAAAACAAAATGACCCCCCAACAACAACAATAATAATGATGATGATAACAGATTGAATGTAACATTCTTGGAGAATGAGCCAGCCAGCATGATGGTGCTAAATGTAATCTCAGCACTCTGGCAGGAGGATCACAAGTCCAAGGCCAGCCTAGAAAATTTAGCAATTTAGTGAGACTTGTTTCAAAAAAAAAATTTTTTTAAGGGCCGGAGATATATCTCAGTGCAAACGCTTTGGGTTCAATCCGCAGTACCACAAAAATAAATAAACAAACAAATTTTTAAAAGAGCAATATCTGATTTCAAAGTATATGATATGATTAAATTATGTTACTGGAGGCAAATTGTCCAATTAAACTAAATAACATGTAATATGCCTAGCAGTGCCTGACACTTGCTAGAAACTCAACAAATGGTGCTTCTCTTATGCACTAGGCATACAGTAGTGTAGGTTAAACTTCTCTTTTTATGCACATAGGCATTGGTAGTGTAGGTTAAACTTTTTTTTAAGCAAACAGAATGCTATAGAATTGTATTTGTGGAAGGGGAGATATAGAGCACACTGCCTTAAAATCAGCAATGTCATATGACCAATTATAAGTTGCTAAGAAACAAAACAGCTTTTACCTACTTACAGAGGATGTCTCAATTCATTAGCTGTTTTATGTTTGAATGAAATGAGATTGATGATCTGTCTCAAAGCTAAAGAGGATAAAGAGGTTCATACAGAGCAAAATGAGCTGCTCATGCCTTCCCCTGCCTCCTTTCAAACTAACCTCTATAAAGTGACACTAGCTAGCATGTGCTGGACCTCTCACTTGCTTGTTTGCTCTTTCTGTCTCTCAACCATTGGCTGAGATGTTTCTATTATCATCCTCCAAGTTACCCAATCCTTTGTCCAAGCGTATATGGATGGTTTTAGTTCTTCTTTAACAATGCACCTATGGTGAGACCAAGTTTATAGGGCATGCTAAGTATTGAAATGCAACATGGAGGTACCAGTGGACCTAGATGTTACAAACGGTTATCAGCTGTAGAAAGAAAGGGAAATTATTTTTCTGTAAGCATTTGAGGAAAAACCAAATTTTGGCATTAAAGCACAGCAAGAATATTAGGCAGAGTTAAAAGTTTAGAATATGTAAAGAATATTCAATTAATGATCAATTCCTATCTTTCTGTTTTTTCAAGATAAATTTATATCTAAATTAAAATTTTACTTTCAGGATCTTTAATCTGGGTGTGTCCTAATAGAAGAACTTTGATGAGTCATGAATCCTGTAGAATTTTAGTACTCGTTTATTAATTCTTTCATTCAGTCTTCAAAAATACATTGAGAATTTTGTAGTTCATATGCTACTGAGTGCAAGTGATGGACAATACAGTCTTTCTCTGAGCCTAAAATTTAGAGGAGACCTAAGAGAAAGGGCAGTTACTATTGTAATACATACTATGGTAGAGGTCTTTGGAGTCATTCCCTCTTGAGATCAAATGCAGACATGCAATCAGATAATCCACATAAGTATACCAATCAATTTTTTTCAATTTCTCAGCAGAAAAAGGAATACATATAGATCAGAAAAGTGACAAAGTATACATAAAATATATAAAACTATATAAATATGACTATGAAATAGAGTTGGTCAGAAATACAATAAAAAGTTAATAGCATTTATTCTGCAGTAGAGTACTTATGGGTAAATTTTATTTCATATCTTTTTCAATATCCCCCACCAACCAAAAAGTGGAGTTAATTTTATTATTGTTGTTATTATGGTTTTTAGCAGTTTCATTGTTTGTTGCTATTATTGTTCTATAATACTGGGTATCAAGCCCAAGACCTCCTGCATGGTAGGCAAGTGCTCCACCACTGAGCTACATGCGTGAATTGTCTACTATATTACAGGAGGCTGAATTTAACACTGAAAATTTAAAGAGTTAGATTTAAAATAAATGTAATAGTTGATAATAGAAAAAAATCTCATAGGCAATTTCTGTGATTCTAATGAAATATAAGATACTGATACTTACAAGCAAAAATTGATGAGGGTGATCATATTTGAATACATTATTAGTGACCAACTCTGTTTAGTAATTTTGGATTTACTTTTGGGAGCCATTACATCCTGAGAAACATCATATGTCCTGGATAAGATTCATAAAAGAATCATTCTAAGTAATAAAAGTCTAAAAGTAAACCTTTATTTAACCTGTTTGCCTTCTCTTATCTTTATAATTCTTTTCCTTCAACTTTAAGGCACAACCCTGGCCCCTCGTAGTTATATAACAACCTCATTTACTCATTTCTTTGAAATGTGACCTATCAAGGAACCTCAGCATTTTCCCTCCCTCTCTCCCCTCCCGTCTCCCTCTCTCCTTTCTTTTCTTTCTTCTCTGCTCCTTCTCCTCCTTCTCCTCTCCCTTTCCCTCTCTCTGACAAAGAAAAGGAGAGTCAAGAAAACTAAACTGTGAAAGAAGAATGAATAAAGGAGACAAAAAAGAAAACTATGCAGTCTGGAGGGAAAAAAGAAGAGACATGATAGATTCCAGCAAGGAAACACACTACCTGGTTATAGTAATATTGTGAGATACTCATCTATTAGAACCCACTTTCCATTAGAACTCTTAAGAGGCCAGATCCCAATCTATCTTTAAAAGCAAGATAAGGCACTTTGTGATCACTGAAGTATATTTTCAAACTCAGCAATCTCCAACTTCTGAATGGGAAATCCCTGGTTTTGCTACTATGACTGGTGACAGTGGCGATCCCTTTTAAGATCTAATTCAAGAGCCTGCTCTACACCATGAGAAACTTTGTGTTACCATTTTAAAGAGCATTATTCTCCAAAACAAAATGTATTATTTTAATTTGGCATTTGCATACAGAGTGGAATGTTATTCTACTCTTACCTATTTTAGTAAGAGTGAAGTTAGAGTGAAGGAAGAGTGAAGAGTGGTTTAGATCCCAAATGTCCTTCAAAAATGTCTCATGTTTGGAGTTGGAGCCTGGTGTCTGGTCCAAGAAGGCAGGTCACTGTGGACATGACCTAGAAGGGTATATTCTTGTCCTTGTCCCAAGCACCACCTTTGTACCTCTGCTTCCTGGATCCCATGAAGCAAGCAGCTTTCTTCCACTATGCCCTTCCGTCATTCTGTTTCTGCCTTGGAGCCAAACCAACCATGGACTGATGCCTCTGAAAAACATGAGCCAACTGAACCTCTCCTCCTTTAAATTGTGAGTATCAGTATCTTGTCCCAGTGATGGGAAGCTGATTAATACATCATGTAAAATAAAACAAAAACTGAGGGATAAGCGTGTAGCTCAGTGTAGAGCTCATGCATGCAAGAAGCCCTGGGTTCAATCTCCAACACTACAAAATTAAAAAAAACAGTTTTCTATTACATGCTCTGCAGATAGAGATAGTCCAGATCTTGAGATAGGAGGGAGAGGGAGAGGGGGAGGGGGAGAGAGAGGGGTTGGGGGGGGGGAGAAACAAACAGATTCCAGAACACTAACATTTTCTTGCAGCCCTTCAAAGAATTATAAAAATGCATAGAATGAAGAAATTTAGGATGAAGGCTGATGACTTAAGCACTAGACTTTAAGCACCAGAATATATTCTTTAAAAATTTCTCTGATGGGCCAGGGATTTAGCTCAATGGTGCCGCTGCCTGCCTCGAAAGTGCAAGGTCCTGAGTTTGATCCCCGGTACACACACACAAAAAAATTTCTCCAATGGATATATACAGGAAAGAGACCACCCCCCTCAAAAAAAGCCACAAAAAACCAAGCTGGGTTTATGCTCTGCTTCCCACCCCAAGCTAGAAGTTCTGAGGAAATGTATGGTTATTCTAAACAGGTTTCTGGCATCTGAGAATAAAAGAAACTGAATCGCCAATACTAAGTAAAGGCAAATGTAACAAGAGCACATGGTTCCCCATCCTTAAAAGTCCCAGGAAAATAGTCAAAATGGTATGATAGGCTCACACTTTAAAGTACTACCTCTTCTCCCAAAATTTCAATAATGAAAAAAGTGAAAAGACGACTCTGGGTTCATTGTAACGATAATCATCTCTGAGCCTTCGAAGTGAAAACAGCACAACATCTTAGATAATCTTCTGGGTCTGGAAGAAAGTAGAAGTTGGGAGTTTAAACTCTAAAGGTAGAGAGATCAAAGCCATTCCATATGAAGTATTGTATTTTAGTTTCATCATAAACTGGAATTTAGGAAAAGATGTGACTTTCACCAGAGAGTGGAGTTTAAAAAACAAAACAACTGCTTAGCTACGATGCTGGAAGAAGAGAAAAAAGTCAGCACATATGTCCGTCACTCTGCTTTTTGGTAGAAAGACCTGCAATGTCCCCAATATCCCTGAGAGACAAGAGTCCTGAGACATCTACCTCTGGTCTGGGGTGTGTGTGTGTGTGTGTGTGTGTGTGTGTGTGTGTGTGTAACAGACTTGGAGGCAGCACTAAAATAGAAGGTAAGTGTGGAGGGTGTGGATGCCTGGTACCAGCTACTCAGGAGGCTGAGACAAGAGATTAGCAAATTTGAGTCCAGCCTCGATAACTTAGAGAGGCCCAGTCTCAAAATAAATTTTTACAAAAGTTCTGGGAACTGTAGCTCAGTAATAGATCACCTGCTTAGCATACAGAGGCACTCAGTTCAGTCCCACCCCCACCCCCACCCCGTACTGCACAAACTAAAACAGGAAATGGTACAATAGGTAGAAAAGAGAAAAGGCCGGGGATTTAGCTCTGGTTTCGCCACCTGCTGCGCAAGCGCAAGGACCCAAGTTCAATCCCCGGTACCAAAAAGGAAAAAATAAATTAAAAAGTAGAAAAATAAATTGCTATTTAAAGATGAGCTGCAAATTACAATTTGTACACTAGGAATATCAGCACTAAAAATATCAGCCATCTTCTCAATTTAACATATTTAATCTGTGTTTCAAATAAGCATATATTAAAATTTTCAATGTAGTCGTTGAACTACTAATTTTTTCCTGATAATTCTGTTATTTTTTGTTTTGTATCATGGTTATATGGTTAGCCAGATGGGCCTTCTTCTAATGTTTTAATTTTTATCATTATGTAATTCTCTATCCTTATTGTTTTTTTGCTTTGTACTATTTTATCAGATGCTAAAAAACTTTCTTTTGGTTAGCATTTGATTCCTATAAGTTTTTCTTATTTTCAACCTTCTTATATTGCATTTTTTTTAATCTTCACAGTTTCAGTTTTTTAACTGAAAATTTCAATTCACATGGATAAAATCAATTTGAAATTATCTGTACTATACTCATGTATTTTTGGTTTTCTGTTCAATTCTTTTCCTTTTTATGTTTGTTTATTTGCTCTTCCTGCCTTCAGTAGATTGGTAACTTAAATTTTTTTTCTTTTTACCTCTGCTGGTTTGAACTCTGTAGATTATATTTTTTTCTCTTTTAGAAGCCACTATTAAATTTTGGACATGCATAACTAACCATTTATTTTCCTAAGAGTTTGTAAAGTTTCCAAAATACACCTGCCCTCCTGCCCCAACAAGATTGTGTTTTAGCTTCTTGATATTTTGAGTAGTTATTTTTATCTAGAATTTTAGTTCTATATTTTCAGAATTTAAATCTCTTACTGTACAATCACAGGATAATTACATTTATTAATTAATTGATTTTAGTGTTTACCATTTATTTAATACCACAATTTTGTTCTGAATTCACTTCTCTTGTTGCAATGCATTCTTTAAAATAAATAAAATAAAATAAAAACGTATGGTTGATAAACTCAGTTTTGAAAAAACATTCTCTATTTCATTATTCTTGAGTTATTGCTTAGCAGGATATAGAGATCAATGTGGCCAGTAATTTTCCACTCAGTGCTTTTGGAAATGTTACTCAGCTTATGGTATCTCTTTCTACTGATGAGAAGTCTGGTATCTAATTATTCTTTCATGGGTAATCTATGTTTCTCTTTGATGGCTTTTGAAATTTTCTCTTTATCCTTAATGTTAAGCATAGTCATTACTGTGGATCTAGTATGAATTTGTTTTCAGTGTTTTGCACTTAACATGTAATTTTATTTCAAGAACCTTAGAACAGTCTCGATATCTCCAAATATTACATCCACCACTCCTTTTTTTCTTTTTTTCTGAAACTGCTATTAGGTATGTCTTTCGTGGGTTCTATGTATCATGTAAGAAACTACCTCAAAACATAGTATCAAGAAAGAATAACCATTTTATTATGCTCATCAAATCTATGTGATAGGTATTTGGATAGGTACATCAAAGATAGCTCGACTCTGCTTCACAATGATCACAGTACCAGATGAGAAGACTTGAATGATGGATAGTCACTTGAAATTGCTGGAAGATTTTCCACTCACATGTCTAGGCTAGAGTGACAAAGTTTAGACTATCCTGGGTTGCTAGATTGGAGTGTCTACATGTGACTTCAACATGTGGTTGGATTTCTGCACATCATATTGGCCTCAGGGCAATCTGATTTTTTACGTGACTGCTCAAGGCTCTAACTGAGTGTTCCAGCAAAAAAGCCATGGACTTTTATTATGTAGTTTAAGAACTCACAGAGTGTCCCTTCTACCTTTACATAGTCACAGCCCACCCATGTTCAGGAATGCAGAAGCTAGACTTAAATCTTAATGGGAAGAGTTCAAAGAATTGTGGTCATAAACTGTCACAATATGTCTTGTCTTCTATATTGTGATGGATTCTGGAAATCCTGTAGTGTAATCTTCCAATTCAATAATTTTTTCTCTGACTGTGATAGGCTTAGAGTTTATTTCATTTTTTATCATGTCTCCATTTTTATAGTTGTTTTCATATTTATTTATATCTGTATTGTTTAATTCTTTAACATTGATTATTTATCTCTTTGAATATAATTATTTTAAAGTCATTTTAAGATTACTTTGCAAACTGGATTTATCTTCCAATGGGAATGAATCATCTCCAGAAAAGAGAAGATTTCTGTAATACATACATGCATGAGTAAATATGTTCCCCCAACAAATGAAGAATAAATATTTTTCAAATGCATATCACTTATGTAATTTGACCACATATCCAATAGGCCAGATATTTTAAAGAATCACAGTATAGACCACATTCCACAAGAAATCAATTTTCATATGTTTTAAAATAAAAATACATTCTTCTGTAATTCATGACTTAAAAATTATAAACCATTGAGAAAATAATAAGAAAATATTGCATGAAACAAATATCAGCCATGTTGAAAATAAAACAAACCATAAATAAGCAACATTAGGACTTCAAACAAGGGCATAACCACAGGTATGTATGGTAAAGATTTAAAATGCCATTTATTGTGTACCTTAGAATCTATAATATTAAGTAGTTTTTGTCAAATTGAAAACAGAGGTGAGGCTGACAATTTACTATAGAAATAAAAATTAAATTGACTCAAGAAATAGAAATCTGAATAAATCAATTATCAATAAAGAAAATAGATCAGTAGTCAAGCATCTTTGAATCCTCCCTTTTCTATCTTTCTGCTATCCTTTGTCAAAGAAACAAGGCCAATTGGTTTTACAGGTGAGTTTTACCAAATTTCATTGAACAAATGATCCCACTTAGTAATATTTCAGAAAACAGAAAAGGAGTAAAGGTTACTGAGCTTATTTTATGAAATTAGTATAATCTCTTTCTTTGTGGTACTGGGGAGCTATATCTCCAGTCTTTAAAAAAAATTTTTTTTAAAAATTGAAATAGGGTCTTGTTAAGGTGTTAAGATTCCCAGGCTGGGCTGGAACTTGAGATCTTCTTACATTGCCCCCCAAGAGTATTGGTATTATGGGCAGGCTCCACCATGCCTAGGCTGTAGTTAGTATAACCTTGATACCAAAATAGGTTGAGAACTCTGTGGACAAAGAAGATTAGAAATTAGTCTCACATTTTGAACATTGGCATGAAAATGATAAAATAATAATGACATCATATCTACCAAAGAATACAAAATAATACATCAAAGAACAATAGTTCACTATATGTTCAAAGGTCATACCCCAGTTAAAATTTGTCTCATCCACCTCATTATCAGAGTAAAGAGAAGACAAATATATTCCTCCCAATGAATACAAATAAAGTATCAAAAAGTCAAGATTGAGCTAGGCGTCATAGCACATACTTATAATCCCAGTGCTTGGGAGGCTGAGACAGGAGGATTGCTGTGAGTTCAAAGCCAGCCTGGGCAACATAGTGAATATAAGACCTGGCTGGACTACACAGTGAGACCTTGTCTCAAGAAAACTAAAACAAAACAAAACAAAAAAAAGTCAGGGCTGTAATTTAAAACAAAATCTCTTAGCTAACCAGTGTCTCAGTTACTTTTTCATCACTGAGACAAAATACTCAACAACCGCAACTCATAGGAGAAGAGATTTATTTTGTTTATTTTGGCTCACCTGGTTGGCTGACTTTAAGGTAGAAACAGCATGGTGAAAGGCTCTGGCAGTGGAAAGCTGCTCATGTCATGGCAGTGAGGAGGCAAAGAGAGGAGGGAGGAGCTGGGGAGGGGGAAATACTCTTTCAGGTCATGGTCCCAGTGATCTACCTCCACCAGGCCCTATCTCCCAACAGCAAGTCAGCTATGAACTCATAAGTGGACTAATCCACCGATGAGTATAGCATCCTTATGATCCAATTACCATCTAAATACATGAGACTTGGAGGACACCCCAGATATAATCTGTAATATTTCACCTCTGGCCCCCAAAAGACTCATGTTCATGCCTTTATGCAAAATACATTTAGTCCACCTCTAATAGTCTCTAAAGTTTTAGCAATTGCAGTTTGCTGAAAATTCTAAGTTCAAAATCTCTGAGACTTAAGGCAAACTCTTAGCTACAAACACCTGTTAAAAATCAAAAGAAAGTTAAACACTGCTAGCAAACAAAGGCACAGAGTAAACGGTCTCATTCCAAAGAGAGAAATAGGATCAAAAGGAATGGGACAAAAGCAAGACTGAAACCCTCTCAGGGGCATACTGTCAAGGCTCCAAGGCTTTCTTCTGAAATCTAGGTGGAAGCTTCCCTGATGCCATATATCTTCATTCTGGTTTTATAACCAGAATCATGTGGATGATGCCAAAGTCTGCCACCATCTTGAGCAGTAGCCAGGCCCCCTTGGATAATGTCTGTAATGGCCTCTGCATCCCTGGGTGGCTAAACTTGAGGAATTAATTTCTTAGGTGGCCCTTCTGGAGCAAGGAGCCCAGGACCCCTCTTCTCAAAATAAAGCTTTGCAGTTTTACACATTCAGTCCCCATTAAGGGTAAGATCTTGCTTATTCTTGAGATACCCTGAAGCCATTTTTCCTATTATCTTGATGCAAAGTAGTTGGCTTCTTTTAATGCTCTCTTTGTCCAAATTTTATAAGAACTTCATCTCTGGCAAAATGGAAGTCTTTTAAAATGGGATTTTTGCTTCTGATTCTCACTGTAAACCTGGTAAAAAGCAGGCTCCAGTACGTGTGCCACAGTCTGAATCTTGTGCTGACATGACATTTCCTCCACCAGATTAATTAGTCTGCTGCCCTAATCTCAGTTTCTTGCAAAATCTCAGAACATGGGAAAAATACAGACAAATCTTTTGCCAAAACATAACACACATAGCCTAGACTGCAGTGATAGTGAAACTTTTAGAGCTTTCACCACCAGTGGCATAGTCTACCTGCCAAAGGAGTCTTTGTTCCCAAGTGAAACCCCCTGAGCCTGACCTTTGTCATCTGCATTTCTATTAGGATTACGGTTGTCTGAGCTCTGACTAGAATCTCCCATCAAACTTGGCTTACACCATTCTAGGGCTTGTCTAAGTGGCATTTCCAAATCTTTTCAAACTTCTTCTGCAAACCATTTCCAAAAGCTTCTGAACCACATACTCAGGTAACCACAGCAACAGCCCTACTGGAGATGAGAATACACTCTTCCAGGTCATGCCCACAGTGACACACCTCTAACCGGGTCCCACTTCCTAACAACAAGTCAGCTACAAACTCATAAATGGGCAAATCCATTGATGAGTATAGCATCCTCATGATTCAATCGCTTTCCAGTGAGGCTTTGGGGGACATCATATCTGAAACATAACACTAGGGATATTAAATTAATGCAGGTATATACGAAGAGTCTAAAACAAACATAATTATGAGATAATGGAAGCATTCCTATTACAAGGAAGAACAAGACCAGACTGCTGTAAATTAAACATTATACAAGTTCTATTCCTTGTATTTAAGAGAAAAAAGAAGTACTTACTATTAGGGGGAAAAAAGTTAAAAAAAATTAAACAATATCATTTCTTAGCTAGAGACTCTCAGCCACTCCACAAGAAAAAAAAATTAGAACTGAACAGTGATGCTAAATCCATGATTAATGTAAAGGTTAACAGCAATTAAATCCATACACCTATGTCGTTGTGGTAGAACAGATCACATTTACAACTGCATTAGAAACAATAGGATACTGAGAAATCTTTCAAAAATGCACAAAACCTTTATAAGAATCTTATGAATACCAACGGGCAAAAAGAAGATTGTAATAAAAAAAAATACTAAATTCAAAGAACAGAAAATCAATAGTGTAAGGATTATGATTCACTTATTGAAGTTTCAATCAAAACTCCAACAAGATTTTTTGGAATTTGATAAGCTGATTCTAATAAAGAAAAAAATCTAAGAAGAGTCAAGTAATGCTAAAAAGTGAAGGAAGCATGATTTACCCTCCCAGAAGAGTCCTTATAAAACTATAGTAATCAAATAGTTCAATTCTGTAATATGAAAAGAACAATCAGATAGACATAAGTATATATGAGGCCTTGACATTTGATAGAGGAAATATAGATTTAGTAGGTTCAGGGTTACTGGACTTTATATACTAAGAAAAGAAAAAAAAACACCCTAGATCTCTGTCTCATACCACATACCCACAGTTGTCAAACTTTTGGTCTTGAGACTCATTTATACTTTAAAAAAATTATTGAATATTCCACAGATCTTTTGTTTATGTAGGTTATCTTTTATTTATGTATGTTATACCCATTGTTCTTTACTCTCTTAAGTTACTTTTTACATTGCTGAGACAAAATATTCAGCAACCAATGTTAAAGGAGGAAAGGTTTATTTAAGCCCACAATTTGTAGGGGTTTCAGTCCACAGTCAGCTGGCTCCAAAACAGGTGAGATGGCAGGGGGGCATCATAGAGGAGAAACAACTCATGGTGTGGTAGGCAGAAGGCAGCAAGCTGCCTGGATTCTTTCTGTCCCTTTATATTCCTATTGACCAGGGCCACCCACACCCAGGATGGGGCTTCCATTTTCCACACCTAGAATTATGCTAAACCAATTTAAGTTATCATATACCCTTAATCCCAGTCTCACACACCCTAGATCCAGCCACCTCCAAAAAGCCCCACCTATGAGTGCATGAGGCTTTGGGGGGGATGTCTAGATACAAGCCATAACATTTACCATATTAGAAATTAAAACAAATATATAAAGCACACAAACATATAAGTATATTTCATTACTCATAAGATATGAGAGTGAAAAAGACAACATCTTAGTAATATTATGAAAATAGTTTTGTCCTTACAGACCTGAAAGAATCTTTGGGGATTCCCAGTTTCTCTATACTATAACTTCTTCTATAAAATAAATACCAGAAAAAAAATGATCTAAATTTGGTACAAAATAAAAGCTTTACAACTATTAGAAAAAAATTAAAGGAGAGTATATTTATGATCACAGAAGAAGGAATGATTATTTAAATGTGGCATCAAAAACACAAATTATGAAGGAAAGGTGTAATAAATTTCAACATACCAAAGTGAATATTTCTGTTTGATAAAACATATCCCATAAACAAAATTAAAAGGAAAGCAACAGTCTATGACAAGTGAATTATAAAATATATATCAAACAAAACATAAGTATTCAGATAAAAATAAATTACTTTTTATACATAAGATATAGACAACCCAATGGAAAAATAAGCAAAATACACACAATCAACCTCTGTAATCAGAGAAATGCAAATTAAAACATCCATCAGATTGCAAAAGTCTGACATTAGCAGTGGCAAGGATCTAGGGAAATGAGATGTCTTACCTATTGTTAGTTAAAATGTAAATTGGTACAACCACTTTGGAGACCAACTTGGAAACATCTTGCCTACTTGAAAATAAATGTATTCCATGATCCAGAAACACCTATAATATAGAAAAATGTTGAAAATATGCATAAGGAAACATCAATTCATTTATGTAGTGAATAAACATTTGTCAAGATCTTCTATAAACCAAGTGTCAGGGTACTTGATGAACAAACCTGTGCTCCTGAAACTGAAATAGACTTTGGGTGAATACCAAAGACAGTTCAGGCAGGGGTGAGTCCCTAGAAGGGATAGGGGCTAAAAATGCTGCTTTAGGTAGGATGCACAGGAAAGGCCTTCCTAACAAAGTGAATCTGAGGAGATCAGAAAAATTACATCCTTTGCTTAAAATCTGAGGAAAGCGGATTTCAGGCAAGAAGGAATAGCATGAGCAAATGCTGTGAGCAGAATGAGCTTGGAAGATTAGAAGGAAGTAAGAGAAAGCCAAGATGAAGTGAGGTGGAGGTACTGAGTGGAGAGTGGAAGATAAATCTGGAGGGGTGAGGTGCAAGGGCTAGATCACATAGGTCGTTAGCCTAGGTAGAGAATTTGGACTTTTTCCTAAGGAATGAGAAACTATTGGAGGATTTTGTGCAGAGATATTACTGATCTAATTTGCATTCTTAAAAGGTCACCGAGCTATGCTATGGAAAGACTGTAGGGCATAGCGTAGAAAGATATGGCAGTTGTAGTGCAGATGTTGGCAGCTTGGATGTGGCTGGAAGTGTTGAAAAGTGGTTGAATCCAGAATATATAGTACATTGAAGACAACTTGGTGATGGAGATATGAAGTGTGAGGAAAATCTTTCAAAGATGAATGAAATGTTTGGCAGAATTTTTGGCCTAGTGCTTGGTGAGGTCATTTACTGCCATGGGGATAATTTAAAGAGTAGCAGATGGTAAAGAGGGATAGAAAAGAATAATTCTTGCAATATTATTTGTAGTAATAAAACACTACAACAGCCCAAGGATGAATTAATAGGGAACAAACTGTGGTGTATTCATTGTACAAAACACTGTTCAGAAGTTAAAAAACAAACTGACTCTACATCAGTATAGGATATGTTTGAAAACATTCTGCAAGATCAAATTGTAGTGTATTATATTCGGTATGATACTGTGTGTATACACTTAAAAATACAAATGCAAGGGATCATGTCTATCTGCAATTATGTTAAACGAAAACACAACAACAAAGACTACCCTTGTATCAAACGTATGATACTCTGAAGGGAGTAAAGGATGGAAGGGAGTTGGACTGGAGAAGAGCAATCTGTTTTATCTGCACAGTTTTAGTGCTTTAAAAAATATCTGAAGGAAATATGAAAAAGCAGTAATATTTGACATTCTGGGTGTTAAATACATTGATTGTTTATATTTGTATTTGTACTTTTAAATATTTTATTTTCCTGAAAGGATAAAGAAAGACTGAGTGATGTCTAGGAACATGGGCCCAAGTCAGCCTCATGCATCTGTGGAATGAATTCCTGTGCACCAGAGGGCCTGAAGGATCCAACAGCCCCACAGCTCAAGCATGGGATAATGGTCAGATGATCTGCAGGATACCAGTGCAAATTGACAACAGCTGTAGTACATGTGACCTGGGTCCTCCAAGCCCATCCATTCTCCATGACATAGTAAAATCCCCAAACTCTGAAGTTTAGATACAGCCCAGAGAAAGGGAAGGAATTGGCCAAGATTATATTTCAACCAATGTTAGGATGGAGAATTATAGTTGAAGTTGAATTTATTCATACAAAAATGAAATATTTTATAAACATCTAAGTTTATGCTGCATTTTTGTGTTAGGAAAAAAAAGCAAGGATGAATACTCATACAGCTAAAGCAGATTAAGAAAAGCAGATTGCTGTGGGTACGGAAGGAAAAGGAAAGGTGAGAGGCTAGTAAACTGACAGAAGTGACAATACTGGAATGAAATAGCTGGAAGCCCAGAAGCTGTGGTCAAATGTTGAGGGGTGTGAATTTGAACTTTGGCGGGTCAAAAACCTTCCAGCTCATTTTATTCATTAATTCTTTTTTTTGGTACCGGAGATTGAACATGGGACCTTGTGCTTGCGAAGCAGGTGCCAGTACCACTGAGCTAAATCCCTGGCCCAACCAGCTCATTTTATTTATTTATTTATTTTATTTTATTTTTAAATTCTTTTATTGGTACATTTTAGGTATACAACACAATTACATTTCTCATTGGGACCTTGTACCTTTACATGATGCATCTTGGTTCTTATTTTTTCCCCATTCTTAGCCCTCCCTTCACCCCCTCCACCCTTCCCTATTTAAAAAGACTTTATTTCCATTTTTTCCATTTCTCATCATTTTTCCCTTCCCTTCTTTCCTTTCCCCTGCCCCTCCCACTACCCCTACCCCTTTGGACCTTTTCTTCCTATTTTGCGTTATCGATTATTCATTCTAATCATTGGTACATTTTAGGTATACAATATAATGACATTCATCATTAGAAAATTGCACCTTTACATAATCTCTCTTTCTTATTTTTCACTCTTGAGCAGCCCTTCCTTCAACCCCTCCATTCCTCCCTATTTACAAAGATTTTGTTCCTGTTTTTCCATTTTCTCATATTAATCCCATTCCCTTCTATCCTTTCCCCTAGCCCTCCCACTTCCTTCCCCTTTGCCTCTTTTCTTCCTATTTCACATTACTTATTATACATTTTAGTCCTTATTTACACTTTTAGTTTCTCACACCAGAGAAACTATTAGGTATTTACATATGTGTGTCCTATTTATTTCACTTAAGAGTATCGCCTCAATGTGCATTCATTTAGCTATAAAGGTCTCTAATTTCTCATTTTTTTATGGCTGAGTAGTAGTCCATTTTATTTTTAAAAACCCACATTTTCTTTATCCAGTCTCCAGTTGATGGGCATTTGGGCTGTTTCCAAGTTTTAGCTATTACAAATTGTGCTGCTATGAACATGGGTGCACATATATCACTGTGGTATGATTCTTTTAATTCTTTGGGGAAGATACCCAGCAGGGGAATAGTGGGGTCAAATGGGACTTTCAGTCCTAGTTCTTTGAGGTATCTCCATAGTGATTTCCACAGTGCTTGCACCAGTCTACACTCCCACCAGCAGTGGAGCAGGGTTCCTCTTTCCCTACAGCCCTGCCAGCATTTGTTATTGGTTGATTTCATGATAGCAGCCATTCTTTCTGGAGTGAGGTGGAATCTCAGCATTGTTCTCATTTGCATCTCTTGAATGACCAGTGATGTTGAACATTTTTTCATGTATTTATTTGCTATTTCTACTTCTTTGTCTGAGAAATGTCTGTTCATTTCAGATGCCCATTTTTGGATTGGGTCTTTAAATTTGGGAGGTCTGATCTTTTTAAATTCTTTATAGATTCGAGATAGTAGACCTTTGTCTGAGGAAGAGCAGGTGAAGATTTTTTTCCCGCATTGTGGGTTGTCTCTTCACACTGCTGGTGGTTTCTCTTGCTGTGCAGAAGCCTTTTAATAAGAAGAGATCCCACTTGTTGATTATTTGTGCTAGTTCACGGGCAACTGAGGTTTTGTTCGTAAAATCTTTTCCTACACTAATGTCTTCAAGAGTTCTACCTAACCTCTGTTCCAACTGGTTCAGCATTTCTATTTTAATATTTAGATCTTTAATCCATTTCGGTTTTAGTTTAGTGCATGGTGAGAGATATAGGCCTAGTTTTAATCTTTGGCAAGTTGAAAGTCAATTTTTCCAGCACCCTTTATTAAAGAGGCTATCTTTCCTCCAGTGAGGGTGTTTGGCTCCTTTATCAAAGATGAGATGGCTGAGCACGTCTGGCATTGTTTCTGCATCTTCTAATCTGTTCCACTGATCCTCAGGTCTGTTTCTTTGCCAGTACCATGCTGTTTCTATCACAGTAGCTTTGTAGTATAGTTGCAGGTTGGGGATTGTGATGCCCCCTGCCGTGTCTCTGTTATCTAGAATTGCTTTTGCTATTCTGGGTCTCTTCTTATTCCAAATGAATTTTTGGATTGTTTTCTTGAGGTCCATGAAGTATGCTGCTGGGATCTCAATTGGAATTGCATTGAATCTATATAACAGTTTTGGAAATATGGCCATTTTCACTATATTGATCCTTCCTACCCAGGAGCAGGAGATGTCTGTCCATTTTCTGATATCATCTTCAATCTCTCTTTTCAGAGTACTATAATTTTCAGAGGTCTTTGATTTCTTTCGTTAGGTTGATTCCTAGGTATTTCAGTTTTTTTGGATGCTATTGTGAAAGGAATTGTTTGCCCTATTTCTCTCTCAGTGAGTCTGTTGTTCAGGTAGAGGAAAGTTATTGATTTTTGTGTGTTGACCTTGTAACCAGCTACTTGACTGAATTTGATTATTCAGTCTAGAAGGCTTTTGGTGGAGTTCTTGGGGTCTTCTATATAGAGTATCATATCATCTGCAAATAATGACAATTTGACTTCTTCATTTCCTATCTTTATTCCTTTTATTTCTTTCTCTTGTCTAATTGCTGTAGCTAATGTTTCCAAAACTATACTGAACAAGAGTGGTGATAGTGGCCATCCTTGTCTTGTTCCTGATTTTACTGTGAAGGATTTCAGTTTTTGACCATTTGGTATGATACTGGCTGTTGGTTTTTCATAGATGGCTTTTATCAGTTTGAGGTAGAGACCATCTATTTCAATTTTTTGTAGGGTTTTTATCATAAATGCATGTTGGATTTTGTCAAATGCTTTTTCTGTGTCTATGGAGATAATCATATGGTGTTTGTCCTTAGCTCTATTGGTACAGTGTATTACATTGATTGATTTGCATATGTTGAACCATCCCTGGATCCCTGGGATGAATCCCACCTGGTCAGAGTGTATGATCTTCTTGATGATCTTCTGTATTCTATTTGCCAGTATCTTATTAAGGATTTTTGCATCTATGTTCATTAGTGAGATTGACCTATAGTTCTCTTTTTCAGGTGGGTCTTTCTCTGCTTTTGGGATCAAGGTGATGCTTGCTTCCAGGAATGAATTTGGGAGTATTGATTCCCTTTCAATTTCATTGAAGAGTTTAAACAGTAGTGGCAGGAGTTCCTCTCTAAATTTCTTGTAGAATTTAGCAGTGAAGCCATCAGGGCCTGGGCTTTTCTTAGTTGATAAGTTTTTTTATTATGTTTTCAATTTCCTTGGTTGATATTGGGTTGTTTAGAATTTTCAGGTCTTCATTCAACTTTGGTAATTCATACTTACCTAGGAATCTGTCCATTTCTTCTGTGTTTTCCATCTTATTGGCGTATAGGTTCTGGAAGTAGGTATTGATGATCCTCTGGATTTCTGCTGGGTCCTTTGTAATTTCACCCTTTTCATTCCTAATCACATGGATTTGGGCCTTTTCTTTCCTTTTTCTGACAAGGTTGGCTAAGGATTTGTCAATTTTGTTGATTCTTTTGAAGAACCAACTCTTGGCTTCATTGATGTTTTGTATCATTCTCTTAGTCTCCATTGCATTGATTTCTCCTCTGATCTTTATAATTTCCTCCCTTGTATGAGCTTTGGGTTTATCCTGCTCTTCTTTTTCTAGAAGCTTGAGGTGCAGCATCAGGTTGTTTAATTGGGCTCATTCTGTTTTCCTAATATGTGTACTCACTGCTATGAATTTCCCTTGTAAGACTGCTTTCATTGTGTCCCACAGATACTGATATGTTGCATTGTCATTGTCATTTAATTGAAGGAACTATCTGATTTCTTCTTTAATTTCCTCTGTGACCCATTGGTTATTCAGAAGTGTGTTGTGCATTTTCCATGTGTTTATGAAATTCTTTCAGTTTCTTTTGCTATGGATCTCCAATTTCATTGCACTATGGTCTGATAATATACAGGGGATAACTTCAATTCCTTTGCACTTACTTAAACATGCTCTATGTAGGAGTATGTGGTCTATTTTGGAGAACAACCCATGTGCAGCTGAGAAGAATGTGTGTTCTGATTTTGTGGGGTGGAACACTCTGTAAACATCTTTTAATTTCATTTGTTCAAGCGTTTTATTGAGTTCTAGTATTTCATTACTTAGTTTTTGTCTAGTTGATGTATCTATTTGTGACAGTGGGGTATTGAGGTCCCTCACTACTATTGTATTAGTGCATATATGACTTTTCATGTCCATTAGTATTTGTTTTATATAGTTGGGCGCACTAGTGTTTGGTGCATAGATATTTATGATTGTCATCTCTTCCTGTTGGATTGTTCCCTTTACAAGGATGTAGTGTCCTTCTTTGTCTCTCTTAATCAGTGTTGGTTTGAAATCTACTTGATCTGCAAAGAGGATAGCTACTCCTGCTTTTTTTCAGGTTCCCGTCGCTTGGAGTATTGTTCTCCACCCTTTAACTTTCAGTCTATGAGTTTCCTTTTGAATTGTGTTTCTTGTATGCAGCATATTGTTGGATTTTGCTTCTTGACCCATTCTGCCAGTCTATTTCTTTTGATTGGTGCATTGAGACCATTAACATTGATGGTTGTAACTGAAATGTATTGACTTATCATTGTCATGACTTTTTCTTTTTGTTGGGTTCTCCCTCTTTACATTTAATTTCTTGTCATGCCAGATAGGTTCATTCTGCTTTGCTTCCTGGGGTTGTGATCCTCATTGTCTGTTCCTAGGATATTGTGTAAAATTTTTTGGAGTGTTGGTTTGGTATTCATGAAGTTCCCAAGGTGCTGTTTGTCATGAAAGTATATTATTTCTCCATCAATTTTGAAAGATAGTTTTTCAGGGTACATCAATCTGGGTTGGAGGCTATTTTCCTTTAGGGGTTGCGATACATCACTCCAAGCTCTTTTTGCCTTGATGGTTTGTGTTGAGAAGTCTGCTATGATTCTGATGGGCTTTCCTTTGTATGTGGTTTGTTTCTTTTCTCTAACTGTTTGTAGAACTTTGTTCTTCTGTTGAGTTTCTGGAATCTTAACAATTATATGCCTATGTGTAGATTTTTTTTGATCAAGGCTCTTTGGAGTCCTATATACCTCACTTATCTGTATATCAAGTTCTTTTCCCTTGCTTGGTAAGTTTTCTGCCATTACTTCTGTGAAGAGTTTTTTTATGTCATCTGCACTCTCTTCTGTTTCTTTGACTCCAATCAGTCTTATATTATTCTTCTTTGCATTGTCTAGCAGCTGCTGGATTGATTTCTCGTGTTCCCTTACAATTTTGAAGCAATTTTTCTTTTCCTGGTCACTAATTGCAATCTTATCTTCTATATCTGAAATTCTGTCCTCACATTGGCTCATTCTACTGTGTAGACTTTCAATGGAGTTTTTCATGTCCTGGAAATCTATTTGCACCTGTTTTATGGATTCCATTTGTTTCCTATGTTGGGATTCCATCATATTCCTCAGCTCCTCTCTAGATTTATTAATCATGTCTTGCACCATGAGCACAATCTCTGCTGTTATCTGAGAAATTATTTCTGATTTCATTTTTTCCAGATCCTCTTTTGTTGCCAGTTCAGTGGGTCCAGGTGGTTGAGTATCAGTGTTCCATCTCATTTCCCTTTGGGGTTGCTGTAGGTGATCTGGAAGTCTGGTTTTGAGACTTACTTACGTGTCTTCTCATTTCGACCTGGGTTAGTAGGGGCAGGGCTATTGGCACCTGTGCGGCTCACCTCCTCTGAGCTGGGAGAGGTAGGACTGTGGCTCAGAAGCCCCTTCCTCTGGGCTGGGAGTGGCAGGACAGATGGTGGCCAGGTAACCCCTTCCTCTTAGCCAGGAGCAGTGGGCTGGATGGTGGCCCAGAAGCCCCTTCCTCTGGGCCAGGTGCAGCAGGACAGAAGGCAGCCTGGAAGCCCCTTCCTCTCAACTGGGAGCGGTGGGACAGCGGCTCAGAAGTGCCTTCCTCTGGGCTGAGAGCAGCAGGTAGATAATCGATAATCTACTTAAATCTTAAATTACTTTGTGTGTGTGTGTGTGTGTGTGTGTGTGTGTGTGTGTGTGTTATTGTAGACTGAACTCAGGAAGCTCTGTGCTACATCCTCATCCCTTTTTAAATTTTATTTTGAGACAGACCTCACTAAGTTGCCCAGGCTGCCTGGCCATAAACTCATGGTTCTTCTGCCTCAGACCCACAGCAGCTGGGATCACAGGCATGTGCCACCATGCCCAGCCTTAAATTACTTTTGCTCTAGGGTTAATTTATTTTAATTCAATATCTTTGTACAATTTCCTAAATTCAATAAAATAAGAAAGTATGCATCACATTATCAGTGGAAGAGATAGGGTTAATGTCCTTAGTTATAACTTCCCTATCTTTAGTTTCCATGTTATAAAAATATATACAGTTTTTTATTCATCAAACTGTGGAAGAGCAAAAACTTTATAAAGTGCCGGTCTGATAAAGACTTAAGGAAGGAGTCATTCATACATTAGATGGGTATATAAACAATGAAGAACAGTTTGGAAAGATCCTTCAGAAATAAAAATGGACATACTGACACAAATTCCATTTCTAGATGGCTAGCCAGTAAATCTGTTCAGTGCAAAATTACTATTAATATGTAGTGGCCACAATAGTAGAATGGTAAAATAAAATGGCCTAGAGATTCAGTGAATACCAACCAGCTGCTAAAATAACCAAGCCACTAATTCTCAATGTAATGTACTAATATGAAGTTTATCTAAGGTACATTGACAAATGAAAAAAAAAATAAAGTGGGGAGCAATATGTCTATATACTACTCTCTGTGTGAAAAACATGTGTATATTTATAAATATACAGGATACTGAGGAAATGGAATTTAGCAATAGTAATTATATCTGGGGAAGAAAACAGGATTGCTGAGGGAAGGAGTAGGAAAACATACTATTCATGATATGCTCCTTTGTGGCTTTTAATTTTGTATATGTGTGCTACCTATTCAAAGATAAATAAAAATTTAAAACTAAAAATCTATAGCAAGACAGAAATAACCATTTACTTATTCATTAAATGTAAGTAGACACACCCACCCACATTTAAATTATTGATGAAGCTTATGGCAGCAATTTATGGCTAATTGAAGAAATATACATAGAGTCAGACATACCTCCTTCAAAGACAGCATCATTCTGCAGAGTCCTCTTCATATATAAAGAAAAGGCAACTTCTCAAGCACAGTCTGTGGATCATTAAGGACCTATCTAACCCAAAACATTTCCTTCTGTAAACTTACTCCAGTTCTGGAAACTCTTACTTCGAATTTCTTTTTAAAAGGATAGGCACTGTATTTTCAGGAAGCCTCTGTTATAATGCAGATATGCAACCTGCTAACCTGGTAACACCAGGACGGGTTTATTTGCAGGTCACATTTGCAGAAAGCTCTTCTAGGAGGAAAGAGGCTGGTTTGGTGGGAGAGAATTTAAAAACTGTTTTGATACAACAGTCTTGCAAAGAAAATTTATATGCTGGAGAATTGCCATTTAAGTAGTAACAGACATCATGAAGATACTAAACATTAAGAGAAATGGAGAAGATCATGAAACTTTCTTTAAAGTGTCAAATACAAATGTATGAGCCCAATATTGACTGTATAGTAGGATGAGGCTCTGTGGTGAAATACAGGAAGGTCAAAAGTTACAGTAATTGAGTCCTGGTTGGAAAAGGTCCATGCCCCTCAGTATTGTTTTTTTGTTTGTTTGTTATTGTTGTTTTAGTTTGGTTTTTTGATATAATAAAATATAACATTATGCACCATGTACCCTAATATAAATTGATGTAAATATAACATTATACACCATCTACTCTAATATAAATTGATGTATGTCTTGGGATGTTAATAAATGTTGCTCAAGTAATGTAAGTAATGTGTTCCGTGATCAAATAAGTGTGGGTAATGTTAGTTTAAGTGCAATTTTTTTCCTCAGTGGCAATTCTCAGGGTCTATAACAAGAACATGTGTATTTCTCCAAGGGAAAAATGTTCAATGTGCCCCAAATTGTCTTCCCCCAGAATCCTTTTTCATCACAGCACATCCTATGGAATAATCTTGTATGGGACACTTGGGAATTGCTGATACTCCTTACTCTTGTCCTGGCCTCCCATTTCTATTCAGATGATCATTTTTTATCTTGTCTTACCTTGATCTCTCCTAAATACTACATATCTTCTATTGTGATGTCACAGCTGGAAAATATTGGTGACATCAAAAGTGCCAATGAAAACTTTATGCAAGTTCATCTCTAGCATTTGTTACCAGCCTTCTATGCATGTCTTAGCTACCTTCTCATTGTTGGCACACAATACCCGACACCTGCAACATAAAGGAGGAGAGGTTTATTTAGGCTCATGTTTCAGTCCATAGTTAGCTGACTCCAAGGCAATGTGGTATGGCACAGGGGAGTGGCAGAGGAAAAGCAGCTCATGGCATGGTGGCCAGGAAGCAGAGAGATCAAGAGATGAGCCTGGGAGGGAGATAGACCCTTCCAGGCCACACCCCCAGTGATCGTTCTCTTCTGACCAGACCCTACCTCCTAATAGCAAGTCACCTGCAAACACCCATAATCCAATCACCTCAAGGTCCGGCCTATGATCACATGAGGCTTTAGGGGGACATCTAGATATAACAAACCATGAGCACCAGTAGGAGGCTCTGAATATTTAACCTGTAACAATATTTGGAGAGATCAGTGTGAGATTGGAACAGGTCTGAATACTACATCTTATTGGCAGTGATGCCTGTTCTTTAGATAATCATAATATCTGCAATCTTGTCTTGCCTTCTTTTAGGCCTCAAACACTAAGAGGGCTAGGTGTGTAGCTCAGAGGCACAGCACTTGCCTAGCATGTGCAAGTCCCCAGGTCTAATTCCTAGCACAGAGAGAGGGAGACAGCATATTCATCAGAACATTTTGTCTCATTCGAAAGACTCATAGATTCCTTTTTTTTTTTTAATCTATTCATTTTTTCCCATTAAGTTTATTGGTACATTTTAGGTATAAAATACAGTTACATTCATCATTGGGATCTTGTACCATTGCATGAGTATCTTGGTTCTTATTTTTTTTCCCCCTTCCCCTGCCCACCCTTCCCTATTTGCAAAGACTTTGTTTCCATTTTTTTCCTTTTCTTGTATTTTTTTCTTTTCCCTTTTTTCCTTTCCCCTACCCCTCCCACTTCCCCTACTCCTTTAGACCTTTTCTTCCTGTTACACAATATCAATTATACATTTTTTAAATTACAATATTAAGATCTAGGAGACATTACCACAGATTTGACAGAATTTAAAAGGATATAGAAAGCATATTACAAAAATCTGTTTTGAAATAAATTTGACAACTTCTAAGAAGTACCTTGGAAGACAAATTAATGAAACTAACTCTGGAGGAAATATAAAATTTGAATAGTATCTGTTAAAGAGAGTATATTCCTAGCTCGGAAACCTACCTATACGACAAGAGCAGGCTCATATACATTTTAACTGATAAATTACATCAAACAACTAAAGCAGAAAAAAGAAGGAACACTTCTCCCCTCATTTTAGGAACTCAACATTGTGCTAATCCTAAAACTGGATAAAGATAATAGAAGAAAAAAGTATGACCATAGATAGAAATTTTTTTTTTTTAGTTCTTTTATAGGGACATTTTAGGTATACAATTCATTTACATTTATCATTGTAAAAAGAGATCAAAGAGGATACAAGAAAATGGAAAGACATCCCTTGCTCCTGGGTAGGAAGAACCAATATAGTGAAAATGACAATACTTCCAAAACTACTATATAGATTCAATGCAATGCCAATTGAAATTCCAACAATATACTTCACAGAACTAGAGAAAACAATCCAAAAATTCATTTAAAACCAGAAGAGACCTAGAATAGCTAAAGCAATTCTAAGCAACAGAGACATGGCTGGGGGTATCACAATCCCCAACTTGAAACTATACTACAAAGCTGCTGTGATGAAATCAGCATGGTACTGGCAAAGGAACAGACCTGTGGATCAGTGGAATAGATTAGAAGATGCAGAAACAACTCCAGACATGCTCAGCCACCTTATCTTTGAAAAAGGAGCCAACCACCATCATTGGAGGAAAGATAGCCTATTTAATAAAAGGTGTTGGAAAAACTGGATTTCAACCTGCCAAAGATTGAAACTAGACCCATACCTATCATCATCCACTAAACTAAGATCAAAATGGATTAAAGATCTAAATATTAAGACAGAAACACTAAACTTGCTGGAAGATAAGTTAGGTAGAACTCTTGAAGACATTGGCATAGGAAAAGACTTCATGAACAAAACCTCAGCAGTAGGGGAACTAGCAGAAAGAATCAACAACTGGGATATCATCTTATTAAAAAGCTTCTGCACTTCAAAAGAAACCACCAACAGAGCTAACAGACAACCTACAATATGGGAAAAAATTTTAGCAGCTATACCTCAGATAAAGGACTACTATCTAGAATATATAAAGAACTGAAAAAAATCAGACCCCCCAAGTTCAAAGACCCAATTCAAAAATGGGCATCTGAAATGAACAGACATTTCTCAGACAAGGAAGTAAAAGCAGCAAACAAATATATGAAAAAATGTTCAACATCACTTGTCATTTGAGAGATGCAGATGAAAACAACACTGAGATTCCACCTCACCCCAGAAAGAATGGCTGCTATCGAGAAATCAACCAATAAAAAATGCTGGCGGGGTTGTGGGGAGAAAGGAACCCTTCTCCATTGCTGGTGGGAGTGCAGGCTGGTGCAACCACTGTGGAAATCAGTATGGAGATTCCTCAAAGAACTAGGACTAGAGGTCCCATTTGACCCAGCTATTCCCCTGCTGGGGATCTTCCCAAAAGAATTAAAAGAATCATACCACAGTGATATATGTGCACCCATGTTCATAGTGGCACAGTTTGTAATAGCTAAAGCTTGGAAGCAGCCCAAGTGCCCATCATCTGGAAACTGGATAAAGAAGGTGTGGTTTTTTAATAAAATGGAGTACTACTCAGCCATAAAGAATGAAAAACCAGAGTCATTTATAGCTAAATGGATGCATATCGAGGCCATACTCTTAAGTGAAATAAATAGGACACACATGTGTAAATAGTGAATAGTTTTTCTAGTGTGAGAAACTGGTAGTGTAAACAAGGGTTAAAAGGATTAAAATGAATAATTGATAATTTGAAATAGGAAAAATGGTCCAAAGATGCAGGAATGAAGGGAGGGGAAGGGGAAAGGAAAAGAGGGAAAGGAAAAACTATGAGAAAAGAAAAAAAAATGGAAATGAAATCTATGTAAATAGGGAAGGGTGGAGGGGGTGAAGGGTGCACAGGTAATGGGGAAAAAAAAAATAAGAACCAAGATATATCATGTACAGGTACAAACACCCAATGATAAACATAGATTCCTTTTTAAAGAGCTTTGAAAAATAATTTATCTTCACCAAAGTCTCTTGAAAAATTGGTGGACTGATTAATCATATCACACAACAAACAATAAGACTTCATTAAATTCTTCCTTTCTTGTAATTTTCCCTAACCCCCACAGAGCAGCTGCTTCCAAACATCCCTGCTCTGCTTTTTAGTCACTCTTTTAACTTCTTCCCTTTCATACTCTTTCCAGATAGTTTTCACTGTGTAAGTTTGAAAATTTTTAAATTTTTATTTTTTTGAGGTACTGGGGATTGATGCCTGGGCCTTTGTACTGAGTTACATCCCCAGCTCATTTTTTATTTTGAGTCAGGGTGTCACTAAGACACTAAATTGCCTAGGCTGGGCTCGAACTTGTAATTCTCCTGCCTCAGCCTCCCAGAGTTCTGGAATTATATACCTGTGCCACCAGGACCAGCTTTCACTCTATAATATGACACTCTAGCTTCTCTTTTTGTTCTTCTGTCTCTTATCATTCTTTATTTCTCCCTGTTACCTTCCCCACTAAGTCCATCTACTTAACAAGAAAGCTGGAAGATAATGGTCAATTCTTATAGGCACACTTTGTCTGTGACTTACGAATGTTATATACAATATATGTGATAGTGTATCATATATACAATATGCCATAGTCAATATATATGACATACACATTAAATTGTGCCATGTCCGGTACTGTTGTCATACTATCCTTTGTCCTCTAAGACTAAAAGGCTAAACTAATGGACCAATAAGATGTTTTATTCTATTACTCCAGTAACTAGTTCCCTTTCAAAAATTCATGCTCTTCATTCCTTAGCATAGCTAATGGAGTTCTAAGGAGCTTCTCCAAAGACTTGTAATTAAGCTGTGTGTGATTAAAGCAAATGGATAAAATACTGAAGCTTTGGCCATTTGTGTGAATAAAGCTGTCCATCTCTCTTCTTCTGGTCAGGTAATCTGGGCTCCCATGGGAAGATCCTTTTGTGTCTTACTTGTGCTTTGGAAGATAAGAAAACTGTTGTGGAGGAACTAGGTCAGTTGCCTTCCACTGCTTATTACAGTCATCAAAGCACATTTCTTAGGCTTAGAAGTTTCATGTCTTTTAAATGGATTCCTTGTTTCCTTTTCTTCTATCCCAATCACAAGGGCATGTGCTAATCATCCCACTTTCAAAGACGTTTACACGTGTGTGTGTGGTTTTGTGAGATTTTTCTCACATTATTGTTTTTTGACTGCCTATCTGATTATTTGCCAAACAAATACATCATATGTAAGCTATGCAAAAATACATATTCAGGATAAGTATAAAATTTTAGAATCAAAAGTAGGAACTTTTTCAGAGAAACCAAACTTGAAAAAGAAGAGAAAATATCAATATGTACTCCCCATTCTTACTGTTGCTTGATCTTGGACAGAGTAAAATGAGGACCATGTTCTGTTGCCATGGAAATGATTGTACTGTCACAAATTTGGTACTCTGACTTCATGGTGAAGAGGAACAAATGGTCTGGAAAAGAATGAAAACCTAAGGTTAGCACAATTGTTATGGGAATAAGCCATCTTAGGACCTTTTTCTAAGTAGGTGAGAGCCTAAAAAATAAGCAAAAATTACTTCATTGTAGCTTTACAAAAGAAATTGAGCAAGAAACAGTTTAGCCAGCGTAAGACTGCAAACTCTTTTCCAATGAGAAAAAAAAACCCTGAACATTTTAATGCAGGATGAAGCATAGGTAAGAAGACAAAACTAGGGCTGGGGATTTAGCTCAGTGTTTCCATCACCTGCCTCAAAAGCACAAGGTCCCAAGCTCAACCCCCAGTACCAAAAAAGAAGAAGAAGACAAAACTATTTACAATAAGTCCATACTCCAAAGTTACCTCTCAACCCCTTCCCAGCTGCTTACTATATCTGGCCACTACTAAAGTCAGTGATATCTTAAATTCTTAGGCCCAGTGGTGAGGCCCACATTTCCTATACCTGTTATGTTACATAATTTTTAGGTACTTCTGTAGGCTTAGTAGCCTCAAAATAGAGGTTTGGATAGTTGGGCTGATAAGTTTAGCACCTGCACAGTAAAATCAGGGGCATATGTATCTTACTCATCTTACTTCTAAGAGGTCAGAAGGCCGGACTCAATTTTCTAGTCAAGACAGAAGACTGGAAACCAGTGCCCACTGACGGTGCAATAAAGGTATCTCTCCTGCTAGTCTATATACTGACATAAAAGTGTGAACTTTTAAAACTGTCAGCCAGGTATCTTTCCATCATGACATTGTTCATTAAAAGGGAAAATATCCAAAGTTTATTATTGTGATCTGAATGGTTTTGTTCTTCCAAGATTAGTATACTGAAGTTCTAAGTCTAAGGGGATGTTATAGGAGGTAGGGCCATTAAAGAGGTGATTACTGCCCTCATGGACAGTATCAGTGCCCTTACAAAACAGGCCCAAGAGAGCTTTTACCCTTCTAACCTAAAAGGTATCTATGAGCTAGAGTGCAAGGGCCCTTGCCAGACACCAGATCTGTTGGCACCTTAATCTTAGACTTCCCAGTCTCCAGAATTGTGAGAAATCTGTGTTTTTTATAAGCTACCCAGTCTATGTTCTGTTATAGTGTTTTGTTACAGTAATCTCAATGGACTAAGACACTTAATATGCCTCTAAAATCACTCATTTTAAGAAAAACATACTTTTTGTTTGGAGTAGAGGCAACAAGAGAGATTTACCACCATTCTCCAGGGATGATTATCAAGTGCATCCGCCATGTTCATTGCTGGAAAAGAAAACATCCCTGGTGTGTACTGCTCTGGTTTGGGTCAGAAAGCACAGGAAGATCAGATGTATATTTCTCCAGATGCCCAGTATGTGTTTTCCCCCTAATGATCTGCTATGTAACCTTCCGGTGTCATGATAATAAATTCTAGCCATTTGTACAACTCTATGCTGAATTCTGTGAGTCCTAGAAACTTACAGAACAGGTAGGTGGTCTTGGATACGCCCAAACAACCCATCCTTTGTTATCTTTTAGCACTTCCTACTTTCTGAAACTACAAGAAACTCCAGACTGATCTTTTATTTTCTTTATTCTAACTATAGAAGCAGCAATTTCTTCGGAGTCCTGGATTCTTTTATTGGAGAATAATATTTGGAAACTGAGATCTTGGTGCTCACTGCTATTGAGATTATAGCTACTCACTTCCATCAAATAGAGCAACACATGTGCAGGTACACACATTTATATTAATTTTTATATCTTGCTACTTGTATGCACATGCCACACCACACATACATACACACGTTGACACACACATACACTGAATTCATACTGATATTGCCAACTTTTATCTAGACTCACAAAGCTTATTCTTCTTTGTTTCCTTTTTTGTAACTTTTTTTTCTGACAAGAAAAAAACCTGGCTTCCATTAGCTACCATTTACTGACTTGTTTAATCCTAGCATACATGTAAAATAGTTTAGAATTCCTAACTCATATTCCGGAGTTTCTTGAAGTGTCAGAAACACAGTTACAAATAAGCAAAAGTCTTTATGTCCTTTATGTGCTTTAGCCTTACAGTATCTAGTCAAAGCCGTTTCCAGTCCCTTAGATCAGCTCCTCTCCCCGTCCCCTCAGCACTTCAGCCTACATTCCATCCTGGGATTCTCTACCTCCTAATTGATTTTTTAAAAAATTATATACAGTAAATTTTATTCTTAGTTTTAAATAAGTCAAACTGAATTAGAATAGGTGCTATATGTGTTCACAAGTGAATACAGTCATGTACCTACCACCACAATACCATATAGAACCCCTTAGAATCAAAGTGTGTTACATAATATACCAACTCCCCGCAATGAATGCAATCATTATGCACGCCAAACATGTACTAATAAAAATTTAATTTTTTAAAAAGGAAAATGAACACAATATCAAATTAAAGAATTGTTTTATGTAGTTTCTTTTCAGCCAATCTCTTCATAACCCTTGATAGCCACTGATCTGTTTTCTGTTTCTATAGTTTTTCCTTTTGAAGAATGACACATAAATAAAATCAGTTTGTGCCCTTTTAGGTCTGGTTTCTTTTACGCAGAAAAAATGCACTTAAGATTTATCTGTGTTGTTGAATGATATAATGTCTCCTTTCTGTTTATTGCTGAGTAGTATTGTATGGATGTATCACAATTTTTAAATCTGTTCACCTCTTGAGAATATTTCAATTGATTCTAGTGTTTAGTCCTTATGAATTAAGCTATAAATAGTTATTTATAGGTTTCTATGTATATAAATATTCATCTTGCTTTAGTAAAAAATTAGGAGTGGTATCATTGAGTCATGCAAGTGCATGCTAACTTTGTCAGAAACTGACAAACCAGCTGTGCCACTTTATATTCCACAAGCCATGAATCACATTGCCTGTTGTACCACAGCTTAGACAGCATTTGGAAGGATCAGGTTTTTTAAATGCAGCTATTTGTGGCTGTGGGTGTAGCTCGGTGGCTGAGCACTTGCTTAGTATGCACAAAGCTCTGGGTTCAATCCCTACTACAAAAGAATAAAAAAGTATCCATCCTAACAGGTATCTTATTGTGGTTTTCATCTGCATTTCCCTATGGACTAATGATCTGAAGCATCTTTCCATATGTTATTTTCCTTTTGCAGATCTTGCTTTTTGTCTTTTTTTCCCCTTTAATTGGGTGGTTTGTTTTCTTATTGAGTTACAAGTTCTTTACATTTGGCTGTAATTTATTGGGTATACAATCTGCAAATATTTATCCCAACCTATAATTTGCCTTTCAATTCATTTAACAGAGTTTTTTTCAAGGCCGAACTTTTTAATTTTGATAAGATATGAGAATCCCAAATTGAAGGCCAGCCTGGGCAACTTAGTGATACCATGTCTCAAAAGAAAACAAAAAGGGTTGAAGATGTAGCTCAGTGGTAAAGTGCTTGCCTAGCCTGAATAAGCCTCTGGTTCAATCCTAAGTACTGTAAAATAGTAATAATACCATTAACAAATAATAATAATTCTACATATCATTGTACTCATGATTAATCTTATAGTTATGAAGACAAAAATAAGTTTTTGCAGTGATTATATTAATTAGAAAGATGTTTTCATAAAAATGCATTAGCTTAAACTATTTAATAGCTTGAAGTTATTTTTTTCCACATAACTTGAAATTTTTATTAAACATAATTAAAATAATTTTGTGGCTCCCTATGAATTGTAGCTAGTCTAATATGAAAATTTCTTATTTGCATCAACTGAAGGCTAAATGATATCCTGCTAGCTATCCAAATGAAGTATTTCCAGTAGATTAGAGAAGAAAGCAGGCAAATTAAGTAATCTGTATCATAATAGTTGCATACTGTAAGTGGATATTATTGCTTAGCTCTTGTCTTTTTCAGCCCAGTTTTATCAGATTATTAGATGAACTATGGCAATGTAAACTCCAAAAAGAACTTGTATTGAATAATAATTTTTTTATTTATATTTTAGAGTACCTTATTAAACAATGGACAATCCAATATCAGATGTGGGCCCCCAAAACAAGCTCATTGTTTAAAATGAAAAGCAATAATAAACAGCCCCAATTTTGTCCAAACTCAAATCGAGTCAGTAAATAACAGAAAGCAAAAGGAGTGCTCATTGCCCCTCCACACACACACAGCACACATTTTGTTAGGAATTGGAGCTATACCATGAGTCCTTGGAGCTACACCCTGTGTCCTTATGCCACCCACAAGCCGCAAGGAGGCAAGCTGGTGAACTCTAGTGGACACGTGGCAAAGAGGATGAGTGGGACTTGATATCCATGTGGGAGCAGGACCACTTCTTAATGTGCATAGAGGTATCAAATGGAGTAATGGAAGCCTTGATTGAAGAATCTTTTCCTGTGTTGGGCCTGTTGAATCAGCCAGGATTCAACAGCTGCAAGTCATAGGACACACGACAAACAGTGGTTTAAGAAATGAACACATTTATCTACTAACAGATGGTTCCAGGGTTGGGAAATGACTCCATGATGCTATTAAAGATCAGTTGTTTTTTCACTCTGGTAGCTCTAGAGTCTTAAATGTTTATCTTGGTGCTGTGGCTTCGATATCATATCCTCATGCAATTGATTTTCTATTTGTTTTTATCAGGAATAAAGATCATTCCCTGAAGTAAACCCTTCCTCCCACTCCAGCAGACTTCCCCTCATATATCTTTGGTCAGAAATGGATCATATAACTACAGAAGAGCTAGGAACGACAACCTAAAAAGGAAAAAGAGAGCTAGCAACCAACAATGTTGGCAACCACATTCATGAAGGAAGAATCTTTTTTCTATTTCCTGTCTTGGGAACAAATAGCATTTCAACTACATATTTTTCTTTTTTTTTTTTATTAGTATATGTTTGCTATACATAAACATATCATAATGGGGCATTGGTATATATATGGGATCTTGATCGTTTTTACTCCCTCCTCCTCTTCTTCCTATCTATCCTCTTTCCCAGAACCCCTTCCCATCTTCATAAAGCCTTTCTCCCTGTTTCCCTTCCTCTTTTATTTTTCTCTTTAAATTATTTATCCTTTGGATTTCTCATATGAGAGAAACCATGTGATATGTAACCTTCTGTGTCTGATTTATTTCACTTAGCATTATGGTTCCAAGGTACATTCATTTTCCCACAAATGACTCAAATTTATCCTTCTTTAATCCACTGTGCATATATATATCACATGTCTTTAACTCATGGGGGAAGATACCTAGAAGAGGTATAGCTGGTTAAATGGAATTTCTATTTTTAGATTTTTTGAGTAATTTCCATACTAACTTTCATAGCGTCAACCACCTTTTTCTATGACTCTGGAATCTCTTGAATAACTTCATAGTATTGCTACCATGTCTCACTTATACAAATTAATTGGAAAGAAGATAACTCTGAGTTATTCAGAATTATGGAATAGTTTTGGGACCTTATATGTCTAGCATTTTATACTGTAATTTATCAAGTAGGACTGGGCTGAACAGGGAAGACCAAGAACTAGTCTCTCAGAGAAAGCTTTAAGGAGTAAACATTAATCCCTTGGGATGAACATATTATTTACAGAAACATCTATCAAACTCCTTAAACAGGGTTTTGCCTTAACTATCCCACTTCAGCCTTGTTTAAGATGTGCATCTTCTGTGTGTGTGTAAGGTGGAAGATAAGTTAATCGGGGTGAAAGGAAAGGACTTTGGGCAAGTTAATCCTATATTGGCTTCGTCATGTATCCATAACTCAGCTTTTTCTTTCTTTGTATAGAAAGAGTCTTTCTGTTAAAAATTTATTTTGATTCATTCCATCTTAGTTCTGGTGTCATTCTACTCAAAAGGTATTTGTGAGCAGGGCAAGGTGGCACACTTGTAATTCCAGCTACTTGGGAGACTTAGGCAGGAGGATTGCTAGTTGGAGACCAGCTGGGCAACTTAGGAAAATCCCTGTCTCAGAATAAAAATGAAAAGTGCTGAGGATGTAGCTCATTGGTAAAACACCCTGGGTTCTAACCCCAGTACATACATAAAAGAAAAAAAATTTATGTGATTCTGAAAACTGAAGTGTAAATTAAATTTTCCTAAATACAGAGCATGGATATCCAATCAAAATCTTAGTATTTAGAGAAATCCTATTTGTAAATCTTTCTCTAAAACAAAAAAGTCCATCACTAAATCAAATGAACAATCTCTAGTTATATCTTTTGCGGTACATAATTACATTCATTTTGGGGAGCTGGTACATGTACATAACACATGTTAATTCTTTTACATCCCCTTCTCCTTCCCCCTCCCTCCACCTCTTGGTCCCCTTCTCATTTGAAAAAGCTCTAGCTCTGTTTCCTGTTATTTATCCTTATTTTGCTCTTTAAAGTTATCTATTTTGTAAACATTGATTTACATATGAGGTTTTACTAACATATGGTATACTTTTCTGCGTTGGTTATTTCTTAGTTGTATTATTTTAATAATATCCACATTTCTCTTTAAAATGTCCAGGTATGCTCATAATACAACGTAAGTTCGACTTTCTCTCTCTTTCTCTCTCTCTCTCTCTCTCTCTGACACACACACACAAACACACACATATGTACACACACATAGATACACACACCAAACTCCACCTTATGTGAAGAAAAACCCTTCCTGCCCAAACTTACCTTTTTCCTTAGTGAAGCTTTGAGGGAAAGGTATGAGCTAGCTACATTCTTTCCTCTCTAAATTTCATTTTTAAGACTGATAAATTAAATCTGATCTGCATCATTTTCAGGTGAAAAGTGCTTTCTTTTCTTTCAGTGTCCTAGATTCTCTGAAGAGCACAATGGTAAGAGCAGAGAACAGTGTGTCAGTATCATCACGCAGGCAGTTACCACTGTATCGCAAAATTGCCTCTTTTTCAGTAGTGTATTTAATTTAATTCACATTATAGCTTCTGCACTTTTTTCTGGGAGGCTGACAATGCAAAAGACCCATCATTCTTAATTATACAAAGTTTGATCACTTCAAATACCCTTTCGGTGCCATTTATATAAGGAAATAAACCCTTTACTATGTACTAACAATACCTTCTCTATGTGAGGAATTTGCTCAAATTATTTTGGAAGCTGATTCAGCTCATACCTTTTATAGGACCTAAAGGAAGATTTTAACATGTTTTCATAACAAATGGTCCCGCACTTACCATCTGTCAGGAAGTCTTTCTTGGAAGAGATGCTCTGTGCCAGAGACCTTTTACAGCCTCTCTGCTGACGGGGTAGGGAAGTCTCAGCAGAGGTGGACTAAATGAAGGATGAAGCAGAACAGGGCACTGATGGTCATCAATACAGTCACTCAAATTCCATTTGGTGGGATTCTGGCAAACAGTCATTTCTGGACAAGCTGTCCTCAGCCTTTGGTTGGAAATGTCATTGAGCGGAAAAGTGGAGGTGGCACAGCAGTGTCCTCATCCAGGCTAGTTTTCATGTTTGAGAAGCAAAAGGGCTCAAAGGTAACAGCTGGAGACCTTCACACAATTCAGAGTTTTACAGCTAAGAGAGGCAACTGTGTACCCTGAGCTATGAGCCTTTCTTCCAATAGGAGCAAACTCTGCATTCAGGCAGACCTGGTTCAAATCCTGGCTCTGTCGACGGTTTCATGATATTGGACAAAAACTTGCCCCCTCAGGCTCTTCTAATTTGGAAAATGGTGATAATAAATCCTGTCTACTTTCAAACCCTTCCATGATACACACAGGTAGAGAGTAAAAAGTCAGAAGGCACCTAACTTTTAAGCCTCTTGATGGTTTACTTTCCTTTCTTCCCTTCAAAATACATTTCCCATACTGAGAGTGAGAAGAGAGAGCAGAGAGTGAGAAGAGCCCCCAACCAGAGGGATGGGAGGAGAATAATTGTGGACACCTGGCCTAGGCAGGCTGGTGGACGTGTGGATGGGGCAGTTTTAGAGAACATCTACCCAAAAAAGCCATAAAGGTGAGTCCCATGTGTCTGCTTTTACAAGATGAAATCTCAAAACTTCCAGGGCTTCCAGGGATGTCTAAGTTCATCTTTTCACCCTTAGCTCAAATAGCTACATGGCCATCTGTTAGTTTTAAGACTGGGAATGTATATACTATTATGTAGGTCCAATGTGCTATAGTGTCCTATGGTCAACTATTTCTAAAATAAATTTGCCAATATTTTTTAAAAATTGCCTACACCATATACACATATAGAAACTTTCAATTCCCAGAGTCTCCTCTCATTCCTGAAGTCCCCTTTAGGTCTTCTTTCCTGAGAGATAGTAGCTAGCCAAGTGAGCTTGCTCCTTTCATCTTGCATTTTCTTTTCTAACCAGGGCAGCTCCATGCCCACCTGGTTGACTCTTGCCTACATTTGTGGGACAGGAGAAAATATCACCAGACCTAAAAGAAGTAGCGGAAACCCTTGCTGTATAATCTTCCTAAGAATGTTTTATTATTCCCCATAATTTGGGGCCAGATGCATGGATATGTATCAGGTGCCTGTCACTTAAGGGAAAGAGAACTGTCTTGCTTTTGCCTGATCCAGTAGTGCCCTTCAAAAAGAAGAAATAAATCATAGATCCAACTCTTTTTGTCTCACCTACATGATGGCTCATTCATTCCTCCCTCTCCCAAACTATTTTTGAACTATTTGTTTTTGACATTCCATTAATGGAGACAGCTCACTCTTTTCCCCAAGCAATGCTACTTGTCTAGTCACACCTTAAAGCGGGAGTGACCAGGATGATAGGAAGTTTGAGAGTAGTAAGGGAGCCTTGTGGAAGGCAGAACACAAACACTAGGGCTCCTCTGGAAAGAAGTTGCCTATTCACAACTCGAACACTCAAAGAGCATCCTTCTCTTTAGATGAATGAGGCTTAGAACCACACTTAGCCTTTCACTTTGCCCCAGTGCCTTTCTTTAACATGAGTTAATATGTATTCAGCCAAATTTAAGCACAAAATTGACAGTATTGGAATATACAGTCAACATATTTACACAATACCAAATTTTATACATCTTTCATAAAGACTGATTCTACTTTGCTCCTCAACTCCATGGCTAGTCACCGAGGCTCTACCTCCCTAGGACTAGGCACTGAGAAAGAACAAAGAAAGGTATCTACTAGCATCTAAAAGCCAAGGATCTTTGTGACTGACCCTACAGCCCTTGCCTTCAGACTTAAGACATCATGCCTATTACCTCTAACAGCCTAAATTCCTCCATTCTTCCCTCCTTCTTAAACCAACAGTGAGTTCTATTGCCAGCTGCCTGGAGTAGGACACTGACTCTTGGGATCAATATTCTGACCCAGCTACAATCTTAAGTCACTTAGAGTTCTTGAGTGTTGCTCTTGCTTCATATGTAACATTCATCTGAGGGCCTGCCAACACCTAACTCACAGAATCAGTCATTGTAGAGATAAAATAACATGAAGTAACATATCACAATGAGGTAGCTCTCTGAGCACGGAATACCTCTACCCATGGAAATAATTATTAGATATTAATAATAGTAACTGTTGTTAACTCCAAATCTCCTGTGGTATTTTCATATAGAACCTTAAGATTCTATGTCCATTCTCTATTCCCAGACATCCTATCATTCTGGTTGATTTATGCTTTCCAACATCTCCCTTTCCTGACTCATGAAACACACACACACACCATATAATTTTTGTCCATTAGTCTAATTCCTGTCAATCAATTTCTTTCTTTCTTTCTTTCTTTCTTTCTTTCTTTCTTTCTTCTTTTGTTTTTTTTTTTTTTGGTACCAGAGATCGAACTCAGGAGCTTACGCTTGGAAGGCAGGCGGCGGCACCACTGAGCTAAATTCCCAGCCCGGTCAATCAATTTCTTATTCATCATACATTTACATTTCCCAAATAACTGCATTTACTTATAATTTGCTCTTTCCATGCATAAAAAGTGGGTACAGTATAAGTCAGGTTTCAGTTCAGGAAGCAGAAACAACTCTAGCATTTTTAAACAGAAAGGGATTAAAAACAAGAAATTAAGTGCCTACAATATTCATTAGAAGAACTAAAGAAACTGATGTTAGGGACCACCACTGGATTCTATATTTTAAGGGCATAGTACAATAGTCAAACTTCAGAGAACAGCTGCCAAAATTGCTTCTCATTGCCCTTGTCTTTGGTGACTAGAATTTGGTGATTACTGGAATGTGGGTGCTGCCCTCAAACACATCTCTACAGCATTGCTTAGTATCCATAGCGATGGAAGGTGGCTTCTACCTCATTCTACCTTCTAAATCTCCTACAAGGAAACCCCCAGGTAGAATCTAATTAGTATCCAGAAATCTAGCTGCAAGGGAGTCAAGAAATGTAGTTTCTACCTTTCTAGACCCTAAAGTTCAAGCAAATGCATAGGAGCCTTTGGGAATGGATGGCTACTTCTGACTGACAGTAACCCATGCAAGGAAAGAACTCTATTCCTTGTAAACAATGAACAACACAGTCATGGCCTACAAGAAAGCTTGAGGGGAGAAGGGAGAGGGTGTTTAGATAATTCTTTTTTTCATTTTTAAAGTCATATAACTTAGAATAGAAGTCGAAATACATGGAGACTAGATACAGCCTTAAGAAACATCATTCCACATTTATTAGACAGATATTTTTGAACCCTTACTATATGCCAGATTGTGATGGGTGCTGGAGGTACAGTGGTGAACAAGACAGAATCAGTTCCTTCTCTTATGGAGGTCTTGAAAGAGTAGGATATTAGGATTGTCTACATGACTACCCAGGTTCAAAGCCGTCCTCCACCACTTAATCACTGTGATGCATGAACAAGTTATTTAACTTCTCTATTTCCTCATCTAATCTTAGAACCTACATCACTAAAATATAGTGAAAATTAAATGAGATAATGTCTATAAAGTATTAAGCGTACTTCCTGTATATGGTAGGGTCTGAATAGATGTTGGTAGAAGAATCGAATCAAAAGCTAAATGCAATGCAGGACACTGTGATAAGAGATATGCTGCAGGAAGCTGTACCTCAGACAAAGGACTACTATCTAGAATATATAAAAAACTGAAAAAAATCAGACCCCCCCAAATTCAAAGACCCAATTCAAAAGTGGCATCTGAAATGCACAGATATTTTTCAGACAAAGAAATAAAAGCAGCAAATAAACATATGAAAAAATGCTAAACATCACTGGTCATTCGAGAGATGCAGACGAAAACAACACTGAGATTCCACCTCACCCCAGAAAGAATGGCTGCTATCAAGAAATCAACCAACAACAAATGCTGGCGGGGTTGTGGGGAGAAAGGAATCCTTCTTCATTGCTGGTGGGAGTGTAGACTGGTGCAACCACTGTGGAAATCAGTATGGAGATACCTCAAAGAACTAGGGCTAGAGGTCCCATTTGACCCTGCTATTCCCCTGCTGGGTATCTTCCCCAAAGAATTAAAAGCGATATTATACCACAGTGATATATGTGCATCCATGTTTACAGCAGCACAGTTTGTAATAGCTAAAGCTTGGAAACAACCCAAGTGCCCATCAACTGGAAACTGGATAAAGAAGGTGTGGATTTTTTTTTATAAACTGGAGTACTACGCACCATAAAGAATGAGAAACCAGAGTCATTTATAGCTAAATGGATGCATATTGAGGCAATACTTTTAAGTGAAATAAAGAGGACACACGTGTAAATACCGAATAGTTTCTCTAGTGTGAGAAACTGAAAGTGTAAATAAGAATTAAAATGAATAATTGATAATTTGAAATAGGAAGAAAAGGTCTATAGGGGAAGGGGAGAGGAAAAAAGGGAAAGGAAAAATTATGAGAAAAGAAAACAATGGAAACAAAGTTATGTAAATAGGGAAGGGTGGAAAAGGTGAAGGACACACAGGTAATGGGGAAAAATAAGAACAAGGATACATCATGTACAGGTATAAGCACCCATTGATAAATGTAAATGTATTATATGCCTAAAATATACCAATAAAAGAATTTAAGCAAAAAAAAATATATGTATAAAAAAAAGAGATATGCTGCAGGAAAAACAGCATGTATGAGGACAGAGGTTAATGCAGACCAGGGCCTCACAAAAGGTAAGGGAATCAAATAAATTCTAGGTTAAGCCAGAGTTATCTATAAGTGATGGAGATGAGAAAATAACATTTATTGGCTAGGAGAGAGCATGTTCACTTGATGACTAAAAGAAGTTCAGAATGTGGCTGGAATAAGGGAGTAAGGGTGAGGATGGGAGGCCATAAAGAGCCAAATCATAGCAGAACTAGTTAGGTTTTTTGGAGAGTCTGAGTTTTATATGAAGAGTACTGGAGAGGAATATTAAAGGACTTAAAGCCAAAAGGAGTTACGATCTGATTTATATTTTTGAAAATAAGTCCCTTCAGCTGGAACAATGGGCAATGGTTAAGAGGAAGGAAAGATTACTGGCAGGAAGTTCATCCAAACTATTTCTTCAATAATTTAATAAGGTGAACCTAGGGAGTAATGAAAAGATAAAGAAAAATGGAAAAATTCTGGAGACATTTAGTATGTAATGAGTTAGAAAGTAAGGTATGCCTTTTTTTTTTAACTATCCTTTACCTTCCTTTGTCTTTCTTTATTCCACTTCTTTACTTGCTCTAATGAGGAAAAAAATCCTTCAAATAAGTTACAGCACTATCTCTTCTATCAGTGACTCTCAGAAGCATATGTCCCATATTAGCTATTTAACATCCTTTTGAATTTAAGGCCTTGTGGGAAAAAAGATGGTGGAGGGGACTATATTTGTGTATGGCTTTTGCTTTGGTGGCCCACAAATCCATGCAGTGTAGTTTAAATATGATCCTCTTTTCACTCTCTTCCTTGGATAATTTTTTGATCCAAGCTACTTCTTGAAACAGACATCTTAAGCTTAACAAGAAGGATCATGTCACAGTATCCTCTGCATTCTTCTTCTGGTTCCTGGCCTGTTTTTAATGTGAAGTTTAATTTTGGATGTGTCTGGGTCATGTATTATTTGTGCCTAAATTTATATCTGTTCCTTGACTTTACAATTAGATGGATCAATAAATCCCCTCCTTACCTCAAACCCTAGTTTGAATAGAGTTTCTATTAGTTATTTCTGAGATAGTCCTGAGTAATACAATCATCTTTAAAATCCTAAAATGTACAGTTACTAACTTTGAGCCATCTCATTCCAGAAAAAGAAGGTATATAAATTCTGAAGGTTGAGGCTACCATGTCCAATTGGTGTAAGTTTTTCTTATGCCTCCATTTCCTCTGAGATTAGTTATTACTAGCAAGTTATTAGCATAGCTCAGCTGCAACTATTATCTTCTACACCTAAATGGGGGGTGTGTGTGGTTGGTGTCATATGATTGAAATACCAGGTTAAATCTGACTTAACTACATTGTGAAATGTTGACCTAATGTTAAAAAAACCCTGTATTTTAAGTTCCTTCTTCTTTATTTAATGTTCCCTTGAGTCAAATATATTCTCCATTTGGGTGACTGAGGAGGGAGGCAGAGATGTCATTTCAGGGAATAATTTTACTTCTTAATCAATTATACTTCTTTCCAAATCTGCTGGAACTGATTTTTCTATCTCTTATTTCTGCTCTTGGGAAAAAAATAGAAGTAGTGATATCTTCAGTCTCAAGATGAAATAATTATTTGTACCACCATGACTATCTGAAAGAAGCCATGATGAATAAAATGAGAAACCTCTGAATTAGCTGAAGAAATTTATTTTTAATGGTACACAATGCTTATTGGCTATAGAGAGCCATATAGTTTTTTCCTCTTCCTGGGGTGCCAGAAGTATTGCCATTTTTATAATTGATAACCAGGTTTTAAATTTAGGAACATATTTCACTTGTGAAAAGTGATTTGAATAACTAGAGATATTATAAGATTATAAATCTGAGTGAGATCTTGGATTAGAGCTGGAGGAAGGAGGGTCTTGATCTATGGACTATTTTTAACCACAAGAGATGAAAACATTTGCTTGTAGGAAAGAGGGGAAGAGCAATGGCAATCGTTTTAGCTCTACTCCTGAAGATGTTTGCCTTGAAAAGTGGAACAAGTAGAGAGAGCACTGTATAAATGTAGAGAACTCTAGAGAATTCAAATGTATGACTTTCTCAGAATAATATTTTTACCAGGAAAACATGAAATATATATTCTGTACCTTCCTTGATGCTGGAAACTACGGGAGTCCTATTTTGTGTGTCTTTTTTCTCTTCCTATGAAGAATGATCCTAATATTATTTTGGAAGTCAGCTTCATAAACATGGAATGTTCTTACCCTGATTTGTGATAAAAATATATGAGCAATCTTCATGAGGTAAACAAGGAGGTAAGTGAGTAAATATATCTACCCTTTATATATGCCTATTTACAAATGCACATTTAAAATCAGACCCAATAGACACTGAAGCCTGCCCCATATACAGCAGGGAAAGTTCTGGGTTGGACTGTCTGCCTTGAGTCATTAGGAAGCTAACCTGACTAGAGCAGACTGTTAGGGTTAGGCAGCAGGAGAATGACTCTGGTTCCTCCTCCTGAACTTAAAGCAATTTCTAGCTGTCAGAAAGTTGAAATATTAGACCAAATTACATTACCTAAGTTAAAATAAGCACTCCTGAGAATAGATCACTGCATATATATACATATATATATATATGTACATGTATTATACAACAGTTGGTATCCCTATTTCTATATCTTATGAATGAATATTGGATTCTTCACTACAGACAAATTCATTGTTAGTATGTTTTTGGTTATTTTTTCCCTGCTGGTTGATATACAGGCTACTAGCACATCTCCAAAGCTGTTACCCTCTAAGATTCATTATTTCCAGAAATGTCCTTGACAAGCCCATCAATAGGAACAACTAAAAACTTAAAAAGCGATAGGTATTTTGTATCTAGCAACTATGTAGTTTGACCTGAAGCTGACAATGGGCTTTTTAAAGAAATCTCTTTTATTTATTTGTTTGATCCATACAGCAACCTTGTAAAGTACACAAGATGTTCCCCCATTTAATGAGTAATAGTTATAGCTGATTTTTTAAAGTGTTCATTATCTTCCAGACTCTAGTTTTCAAAAATGTTTCATATATGTATGGATATATTTACATGTTTCTATATATATTTAACAACCTAGAGGTAGACATAGTTCCAGGTGACAAAATATTTAACAATAAAAGATTTTCCCCAAAGCTACACATTTAGCAACTGACAGAGCCAGGTCTTGCTCTCCATGTTTTTATACTCTAATTCTAAAGCCCTCTTTAGGCATACACAAGTTAGAAGTAAGAATAATGAAAATCACAAGAGATAATTCAGATCACAATCTAATTTTAGAATTTAAAGTATTACTTAAGATATAATCTATAAGCTTAAAATATATTTATTGCATCATATTATAAATCCTTATCTCATTTTTACTCCCTGGGCACCAGGCAGGTAAAAAGTTTTATATTTAATTCATCGATGTTTACTGAACACTATTCTGTGTAGGAATTTGAGTTGGAGTTTTTCTTAAAACGAACTTGAAGAGCTAAATGAATGTCCAATAAACCAACATAATACACTGAATATTGCTGCCCATGCATCCATTTTTCCTGGATAATGAGGAAGGGGAAAACCTGAATAGCTGCTATCTTAGTCTACTCTGGCTGCCATGACAAATACTACAGACTGTGTAGTTTATGAACAACAGAAACGTATTTCTCACAGTTCTGGAGACTGAGGAGTGCAAGTCAAGGTGCCTGCAGACTTGGTACCTGGTAAGAGCCTGTTCCTGGTTCATAGATGATGCCTTCCTACTGTGCCTTTACATGATGGTACAAGAGACTGTTAGCTTTCTAGGGTCTTTTTTTTAAAATAAGGGTACTAATCCCATTTATAAGGACTCCACCCTCAAAACCTAATCATCTTCCAAAGACCCTACCTCTTAACACTCTCACTTTGGAGATTGTTTCAACACATGAATTTTAGAGGGACACAAACATTTACACCATAGCACCTGGCAAGCAATTCTCAGTCAACTTCAACCTCTGCTAAGATATCCCAGCCTAGACAGTCTACTGTATACTCAGTGTTCTGCCTTCATTACCTCTACTCTTCACATCTTTGTGGCTTGGTAGATACTGTTATCCTCATTTCACAAATGAGGTGAGTACAGCACAAAAGTGAAGCAAGAGGAGAGTAGGCTTGGATCAAGAGAAAGGCTTTTATTCAAAACTACCAGGCATTGAATTTGGCTTGAATCTGGGTCTATACATACCAACTGTCAGAAAGTTTCTTAATTTTTCTGTGCCTCTGCATGTTGATCTCTAAAATGGTAGAGACATATAAATTCATACAGTTATTATGAGTGCAAAACAAGTCAAACAGTTTATAGTGCTAGGGTTTGTAATAATATCCAATGAATGTTAGCTACTATTGTTACTTTGGTGTATGAGTCCCAGAGCTGAATCTGAGGGCCTGTTCTCTGCATATCTGTTTTTTCCTAGTGATCTCATTCAATCCCATGACTTTAAATACAAAGTATACTGATGAGTCCAACATTTGTTTCTTCTGCCATACTGGTACTTTCCAAACGCAAGTAAGCTTATGACAGTTCTCTACTCAAAATCACTCCAATAACTTCCCAACTCTCTTTCTCAGTAAAAGAGCCAGAGTTATAACCAGGGCAAATGAGGCCCTACATAATCTGTCCTACTTTTCTGATTTGTCTCCCAGATCTTTCCACATTCTTTCTTTTCTTCAGTCACCCTGGGGTTGATTGTTGAATAGCCCCCAAGCACTCTTGCTTCTAAGACCTTTTGTAATTGCTGTTGGCCTAGTATGCTATCCCCAGATATTCACACAACAGATGCCCTTGCTTGATTCAGGTGTTCATAGTCCCCAAATCAGTGTTTGGCATAGATTCAATAAATATTCACTACTTAACTCTACTTATGTTAATTCCCCAGAAAGTAAAATCTCTTCCTCTTTCAGTAATCTGCATCCTATGGCAGGGAAGATACAAATTTCATTATGAATATACAAAACTTTTAAAGACTCTTGTATTTAAGCTAGAAATTGTATGCATATTAAGGTTGATTTACTATTCAGTAACATTTAACAAATATTTATTGCACGTCCACTACATACTTTGGATAAGAAACAAGAAAGAGCTCAGTACTATGGGGCAGAACTTTGTCCAAGAAACTTGAAGCCAAAAAAAAGGTAACTCATTGTATTTGTGAATCTCAAAGCTAATTATTGGTTCTATCCATTGTGTCAAAGTAGAATGTTTGAGCATCCTTCGAACTTTCGCTTCCTCCATATTTATAAATCTCAGCCCACTCATTTTCCTAACCCAAATTTTAAGACATTTTCTTAGATTTCTCATCCTCTGAATTCAGTTCATCAGCAAAGCCTATAAACTACAAATTCTACAAAACTTATCCTGGGATCATCTCTTTCTCATCACCTCCACTTCTATGAAACCCTAGTCTCAGGATGACTCTGCTTGCTTAGGGTTACAAGCAGAATTCCCTAACTCCTCCATGTCTTCCCATTTGTATGCATTTAATATATAATATAAATTACATATTAGTCCCTTCCTTAAAAACTTCCTTTTGTGATTCTACTATAAATAATTCCACTCAGAAAAATGTCTGACCCATTATCTTAGCCTTCATGCCCTATTTGATTTGGCTGTAATTACTAGTATGATCTTTCCTCCCATTTCTCTCTTGCCTTTCATTTCTATGAGCACAGGAAGCCCTTCTCTGTCCTCAAATAGTTGTACTGGCAATTCCTTCTTGTCTAAATGGTCTTACCTTAGGTGTCAACTTTTTGAAGAGGCCTTCTTAGACTACCTGATTTTCCCCTCTTGTCCACTCTCTGTTCTCTCAGAGTGGATTGCACTCACTTACTGTGCATTGCACCATTGCAGTCTAATGTTTTCTTTCTCTGTTTATTGTCTCTCTCCCTCCAGTAGAATTTAAACTCAATGAAGATGTAAGCTTTGCTTTATTAGTAGGGTTCATAACAGCACTTAAAACATAGTGAACACCCAAAAAATAATTGTCAAATGATAAATCTTTGTCTAAACTTTGGTAGCATACGTAGGACAATAGTTTTAGTAACTCTTTTCCATTTATATTCTCTCAACTGACAGCATTGCTTCAACCCATACAATGGAGCAAAATAACAGAGGAAGGGGTATTGCCTTCCCCCATTTCCTGGAAACCCCTAGGTAAAGATTTGGATTCAGCTCAATATTAATTAGTTCAGAATTATTGGGGGTGGGCGGTGAAGACAACTGTCATTTATCAATTAAAATTTTGAGGAAGTAAGAAAAAAATTCTTAATATCAAACATATTTGGAGGTAGAGATGTTAGACAAAGTCAGTGGGGGAGAGAAAAATGTTAGAATGAGGGAGGGAAAAAATCAGAAGAAAGGAAGGGACAGAGTTTGCACCATGCTGTAAGTATCCATGGTGCTGGATTTGGGTACCAGGTCTTGCCTTGTAGATAAACCCCAAAGAAAGAAAAGTGATGTAGTGAAGTGGGGAGGGGAGGAGAGAAAGGGTAGGGTGGGGTACGGGGACCAGAAACACGAAAGAAGCTAGAAAGAAACGAGAAGCATCGAGGAGAGACGAGAGGAGAGCAATACACAAGCAGCCTCGGATCTTGCCGGAGCTGCAAGCGTTAAGGGGAGGCGGGGAGTGACGCGGTTTGCGTCTGGAGCGGCTCCTTGGAGTCCACAGCATCCACCGCCGGAGCCTCGCCTTCCTTTCTCCCTCTGCAGACATATCCAGACACAAAAAGAGAGGCAAGCCCTGGACCACCGCGAGGGGCCCGCACCATGACCGAGACCACTAAGACCCACGTTATCCTGCTGGCCTGCGGCAGCTTCAATCCCATCACCAAAGGGCACATTCAGATGTTCGGTGAGTCCTCCCGCCCACCCCGGAGGCTGCTTCCTCTCCTCTCCTTTCCCCGCACCTGTGTTTTCCAGGGCGCCTGAACTGGAAGGCGTGTGCCCCTGCAGAGGGCTGCGCGGGCCGACCCGGCGGGGGCGAGGTCAGCGCTGCCTTCGCGGCTCCCGGGAGTGGACGCAGACTGCGTTTCCAGGCGCCGCTCGCCGGGCCGGTCCCCGCGCAGGGGCCGGGTGGGGGCGGGGCGCGACGGGGCGAGGGGCCTGGAGCCCAGGGCTGGATGGGGTGGGCACAGAGGTGGGGGTTCAGAGAAGCGAGGAGAGGGTGGGGAATAACGTGCTGTTTGTTTAGGATGGACGGAGAGCTCAAAGGAGTTAAATATGTCTGGGAGGCGCAAACACACCCACACGAAACACCACCGACAGGGGCTGGGGCTTCAGGGGATGAACACAGGCGGCCCCGGGGCGAATGCTGGGGGCGGCGGCCGAGCCTGGCCCGCGCGAAGTGGATGTTCGAGTGGGTGGGGAGGGGGCCCAGGGTCCTGAGGTTCGGCCGGGGGACCTGCTGCCTGGGCAGGGGAGGCGGGCGGCCGCGGCGGGAGGCCCGTGCGAGCCGTGCTCAGGGCTCCGGGCCCCAGTTGGCGAGGCTGTGCCCAGGGCGGCGGTGGCCCGGGAAGGCTTGCGGCGCGGGAGTGCGTAAGAGGGTGTGAGCGCGAGTGTGGTGGGGCGGCGGTGCAGCCTCGCGACTTTGTTTCTTAGAGGCTTTGGGGCGGGGGTGGGGGGTGGAGAGAGCGAGCCGGGGCTTCTGGCTGCTGGTTTAAGTCCCGCAGAGCTAGGGGAAGCGATGGCGATCCGGCGCCACTGGTGGAGAAACCACGCGGCTCCACTGCTGATCCAGAGCCACCCAAAGGAGCGGGGGTGGGCGCATTTAGACCCTGAGAGAGAACGCGGAGGGCACGTTAGAAGCAGGAATTACGAAGTTTGAAGTTGGGGGTGTGCTTTTTCCTGGGACTCGGGGAAAGGAGGTGTGGGTGAGAGCGAGTGCGCGGGGAAGGACCAGAGGCCAGACGCGAGGCCCAGACCCCGGCCTCTCTCGGGGCGCTCTCCGGAGCCGGCGGTGCTGAAACGCAGCGAGCGCCAGAGCTGGCCACGGACACACGTGTTTAACCTGAGCCTGGGCATTGCGATAGCTTTCCCAGGGCTGGTTAATGAGAGCCACAGGCCCTCCATAAAGACCAGGCGAGATGGTGTAGGCTAAAACTATTCGTCTCTAAACCTGAAAGATGCCCTGAACTGGGATCGCTTGTTAAAAACCTTGCAAAAAGGATATAGAACAGCTTTGTACAGAGGGCAGAGCTGATGGGCACTTCTGTACTTCGAAGGAAGGGGCCTTAGAAGGAGCCATCCCTTCCTCACTATTTCTTCTGCCTTTAAGTGGTTTATATGGAGCTAAGGCCAGCTTTTCGGTTAAACAGAGACTTTGGTTCCAGCAAAGACCAGAGATCCTTACTTTCACTTTCTTTTGATTCTGGTGTCTTTCTCCCCTCCCCACCTCACGGTGATGTTCTTTACTGCTTTCCCTTGATCAGGCAGGCTTGGGCTCTCCTGGGGAACTCTTTAGCTCTAGGAACTTTGAACGGGCCGTGGTTGCTACTCTTCTCTTGCTGGAGCTAAGGATATGCTTAATTTTGCTTGTTTTAGATCAGAAGAGGAACAGATTTAGGTTGAGAACCAAGGTCTGTATCTTGCAGCTGAAAGAGTTTGGTAGCAGTGATAAAAGATGTTAAGCTAAATGGATGCTAACCTGCTAATTCTCCTGGGGCCTGGAAGCTAAAATATGTGAAAATAAGCACGGGCCTACAGAAGAGTTGAGACATAGAATAGATGGAAGGAGACTTTTGACAGTGCTGATTACTCACTTGATAATAGCACTGAGGATCTAGTGACCTGTCAAAGAAGCCCTTGAGGGTTCCTTAGTTAATTCTAAACCAAAGACCAACAGAAAAAAGATGCAGTGTGCTCACCATGGCTTTAAAGAGCTTATTGCCTAATGAAGGATTTAGCACAGAATCATATGAAAAGCAAGAATAAGAAGACAAAATGTGTATTAAATCGTTTTGCAGAATCTCTGGAATCTGAGCGCTTGGTAAATTTTGTAATTTATTTTTGTAGAGCACTTGCTAGCTAATGATACTTTTTCATATATTTAATGTAATTTATTCCCATGAACAACTTTGTAAGAAAGGTATCGTTACTTCCATTTTACAATGGAGATTGAGAGGCTGATTCTCTTGTGAAGCTACGTGTAAAGAAGGTGACAGTTATCTTGAGCTTCATATTTCTGAACCCTCTTGCAGAGGCCTTTGTAATGTGTGAAAGGTGGAAGGAAATGCTCACCAATTTCCCGAATGCAAGATTCTACAAACACTGCATTTCCTTCAAACATATACTAACAGAGTGGAATAAAATTGGCCATCAAATAAGGGTTCTTATATATGCATTTCCATAAGACCTCTTTCTCATCAACTTATCCATGAATTATTTCCTTCTCTTAAATGGCTTTTTATATTTTCTGACAAAGAACACAGCAATATAAAGGATCTGAAATTTATAATAAAAAATTTTAAACAAGATTGTACAATAAGACTGAAATTAGACAGCTTTAACAGAGCACCTGTATTTTAAAATCCAGCTGCTTTCCAGAGGAAAAAGTAAAAGACTATAAACAGAAAGAGGAAAGTAGCAATTGTATAATTCTCAATATTTATAAAATATTTTAGAATGGACTTTTACTATGAAAGGGGAATTGATATAATTTTGCCTGCTTATTACTATAGAAACAAATGGAGAGGGGTTTTTTTGACAGAGATACTTGACATCTATGTATTCAGTTGTAAAATGTTTTCAGGGAGGAATAAAAGTTTTGTGGTAAACTAAACTATAAACTAATGATGTTGTATTCATGGGTCTTTCTCATCATATAAGAACACAATGTGAAGCTAGAAGTTTTTTTAAAATGTGAGTTCTTAGCTTTTAGAACTTTAAAGAATTATTCTGAATTATAATCTCTGCCATATGGAAATGCAATCTTTGTGTACTTAAAAACTAAGAACTTTCAGTGCTCTATTTGTCAATAAATTCACAACTTGGAAGTCAGATAGCAAGTTTAAATAAAATGTAAGAAAGTACTGATAGATTAGTCTGGCCATAAAAGCTAGAAGAATTTTAGTTTTTTTGATGAGTGCAAAATAACTGGATTTCTCAGTGTTTCTACTTCAAAATATTTTTACTTTGAACAATTGGAAAATTTTTTTAAATTGGATCTTTTGAAAAGAGATATGATCCAATTTTGCTTCACTTCAAGAGTAGTAAGGAGGGTTCTCTACTTGTGTAATTGAAAATGAAACTCCAAGAAAAATGATTTTGGTTGCAATTGATAGAGAACTGTCAGAAATTAACGAAATGTTCATTATGCTTGAAATGTTTATATTAAAAAGTCACTAAGCACAGTGTAGTACTTTACACTTTTGTACTACTATTTCATTTGCTCCTACCTGTGAGATAAAGAGGTTAATATTATCATCCCTTTTACCAATGGCAAGATGTAGGTACAGGTGTAAGGCATTTGGTCAAGGTCATGAATAAATATCAGAAAAGAACCAGTTTTAGGATATCTAGACTCTCATCCATGATGCCATTTCATTATTCCCTTATAATTGCAAGAAAGTTATGGAGATTTAGTAACACCTCTGAAAGGAGGAGTCATCTGAACTTAGCTGTCAACAAAGGGTAATTAGGATCTTACATTTCTTTGTACTTGGCAACATAGGCCACCAATAAAATATATTCAGTGAAGATATTTGTCCCCCTAAGACTGTTTTTTCTCGATACTCTCATATTTTTCATCTAACTGTGTTATCTGAACATTCTTGCTACCACTCCCCAAACCTTCTCCTTTCTCCCTACTCTGTTACTTCAACTAACACCTATTCACCATTAGGTTTTAGCTTCAACAGCACTTTCTCAGTGAACCTCCACTGATTCTTCAAAAATATTTTTTGGTACTGGAAGTTGAACCTAGGCCCTTCTCCCTGAGCAACATCTCTAGCCCCTTCAAAGTATTATTTTTTATTTTGAGACAACATCTTCCTAAGTCACTGAGTTGCCCTCGCTGGGCTCAAACTTGTGATTCTCCTGCCTCAGCCTCCAGAGTGCTACGATTACAGGGGTACACTAGTACCCCTGGCTCTGCTTCCTCAGTTAAGTCTGGCTACCCTGACATTTGGTCCCACATTGCCTTCTAATTCACCATGCCCTAACATTCATTTCATATGTTTTATGATTATTTCCCATGCTACAGCTTAATCTCTAGGACAGGAAAAAATGCTTGGTTTCATCACTGACATATTTCCTTGTATCTAGTACTGGGTAGGCTCACCACAACAGTTATTTAACAAATAGAAAATAAATGAATGTATAGAACCCTGTGTTGGGCAGAGCAATTCACCATGCAGAAGAGTTGAGGTTATGAGATACAGAGTCATGGTACTCTGCTGGAAAAAAAAATCAAGATGATTCAGGAGGAGGAGAGTGAGAAGTAAGGCTAGAGAGGCAGGTGGAAATATTATCAGTTATGAAGGTTTATAAGTCATGTTAAGGAATTTAGATGTTTTAGATATCCCTGAGCATGGTGGTGCATGCCTACAGTTCCAACCTTCTGAAAAGCTGAGGCAGGAGGATCTCAAATTTGAGTCCTTCCTGGGCAATTTAGTGACTTAGTGAAATCTATCTCAAATAAAAGGGAAAAAAGAGCTGAGGATGTAGCTCAGTGTGAAGGTCCTGGGTTCAATCCCCAGTACAAATTTAAAAATTAGACATTCCAATGACAGAGAAGATATTGCATTGTTTTGTAAGTAAGGGAGTAAAATAATCACATCTCAAAATTAAGGTTTAATTGAATTTTGAGCATATCTTGGTGAATGGCAAGAATTTGGTCACTACTTAGGCACATATTTCAGCATACAGAGTTTAAGTCAGAAGATAGTTAACGCGCTCTGGTTGGTGGTATCTGGATGGAGAGTGACTGCATTTGAAAGTTATTTGGGAGGAAAAGAGATCCTTATCTGGCGATTCAGTAGTGAAGCAGTTCAGAGTAATTTGTAGATTTCTATCTGAGGTAGATGAATAGAAAACACCAGAGGAGAAGCAAGCTTGGTTGGTGCAGAAAGTAAAGACTCATTTCCTACTCTAAAGTTTTGGAAATATGCGTTTTAACCAAGCATTAATGCAAAAGAAGAAAATACCTAAATTCAAAGACTCTTTGTATCTGGAGACACAGTTGAGTCTTAGAATAAGAATTCCTAGTGGACTCCTGGACTCCAGTTGAATCATTCAGAGTTCTTTACAAAAAGATACTACGATTCATTAACATTATGAAAAAAAGAGGTTGTTTTTTTTTTTTAGTAAGAAATAGGAGAGAATCGAGATCTTAAAATTGACTCTTTTTAAATGATGAGGCTCTGAAACAGTTGATACAGTTTGCAAAACTCCTCTAAAACTTGCCCATCACTGAGCTGATGGCTGTAACAATATGCTCAAGTACATACATGGGAGTCTATCCAACTCAGCAATAAGTTGAACACTTGGATGATTGATGGTGGTTTCACTGGTTAAAGCTGTGTCTGCTCCTGACACAGGACAAATAGTCTGAAAAATAAGTAAGACACTTTTGTTCAATCAAACAAGTGACTTCACTCACTTTCTTCTGTTGAATTGACTGTAAACCTCATGTAAATATAAGCTAACCGTGAGAGGCAAATCTCCCATTCAGAGTTCATCCTAAACAAAAGGACAGAATATAACTAAGAAGGGTGATATTTCTAACCGTTTTTAAATGAAAAACTATTTTCAGTATCTCTTCTCTTCTTATTGTACTTAATCCTAGTCTACATATCTAAGCTTTTCTGTTCACTGCAATCAGAATTAAGAGGCTTATGGGGTGAGGATATGGCTTATGACCCAGCATGTATGAGTGTGAGGAGGTGGGTTTGATTCACAGCACACACATAGACATACACAGACAGACGGACAAGCAGACACACATATGCACGGACACACATGACTCATTTGCCTTTTAAGAAATGGTGTGAAGCTTCTTAACATAAAGAAACGATAAATGTTTAAGGAGAAGGAAATGCTAATTACGCTGATTTGATTATTACTCATTGTAAGCATGTGTTGAATTATCACACTATACCCCATAAGGATGTACAATTATTATATGTCAAAAAAAGAAATAATTGGAATTCTTATTTAGGGGGAACATCCTTTGAAATGCTATGAATGTCAGAGAAACATTTATATACAAGTTTCCAAAGTTAGAACAATTTAAATGAACAACCTAAAATATGGAGGCAAACTAAAAATCATAACGTACCAACACTCAAGTTTGAACCCCTCTGTTTCTAACATATCCTCAGACATGAGAGGAAATTGTAAAAGTAGATGGATAATATATACATTTTTTGTTTTGTTTTTTTTTAAATGACAGCCAATAGCTGTGAAAGTAGTTTATACATGACTGGAAAAAAGAATGAAAACCATTTTTTATATCCTTTTATTTGTACATTTTAGGTATACAATATAATGACATTCATCATTGGAAATTTGGACCTTTACATAATCTCTTGGTTCTTATCTTTTTCCCCTTCCCCTGCCCTCCCTTCAACCCCTCCATCCCTCCCTATTTACAAAGACTTTGTTTCCATTTTTTCATTTTCTCATATTAATTCCATTCCCTTCTTTCCTTTCCCCTACCCCTCCCACTTCCCCTTCCCCTTTGCCCCTTTTCTTCCTATTTCACATTATCTATTATACCTTTTAGTTCTTATTTACACTTTCAGTTTCTCACACTACAGAAACTATTTGGTATTTACACATGTGTGTCCTATTTATTTCCCTTAAGAGTATCACCTAAATATGCATCCATTTAGCAATAAATGTCTCTAATTTCTCATTTTTATGGCTGAGTAGTACTCCATTTTATAAAAAAAACAACAACACATTTTCTTTATCCAGTCTCCAGTTGATGGACATTTGGGCTGTTTCCAAGTTTTAGCTATTACAAACTGTGCTGCTGTGAACATGGGTGCACATATATCACCATGGTATGATTCTTTTAATTCTTTGGGGAAGATCCCCAGCAGGGGAATAGTGGGGTCAAATGGGACTTCCAGTCCTAGTTCTTTGAGGTATCTCCGTAGTGATTTCCACTGTGGTTGCACCAGTCTACACTCCCGCCAGCAGTGGAGCAGGGTTCCTCTTTCCCCACAGCCCTGCCAGCATTTGTTATTGGTTGATTTCATGATAGCAGCCATTCTTTCTGGGGTGAGGTGGAATCTCAATGTTGTTTTCATTTGCATCTCTCAAATGACTAGTGATGTTGAACATTTTTTCATATGTTTATTTGCCATTTCTACTTCTTTGTCTGAGAAATGTCTGTTCATTTCAGATGCCCGTTTTCAGACTGGGTCTTTAAATTTGGGAGGTCTGATTTTTTTAAGTTCTTTATAGATTCGAGATAGTAGGCCTTTGTCTGAGGGACAGCTGGTGAAAATTTTTTCCCACATTGTGGGTTGTCTCTTCACACTGCTGGTGGTTTCTGTTGCTGTGCAGAAGATTTTTAGTAAGAGATCCCACTTGCTGATTGTTTGTGCTAGTTCATGGGCAACTGAGGTTTTATTCATAAAATCTCGAAAACCAGTTTTGAAAGCTTTTCTTTGAAAAGATGCAAGTCTAAATTTTATAGTATCATTCCCCTCTTGGCCACCAGTATAGTGTTTGCTTTATTATTATTATTGTCGTTGTTGTTATTTTTTGGTGCTAGGGACTAGGTCTAGGGCCTTGCATGTGCTAACCAAACACTACTATTGAACTATATATATCCTCAACCCTTTAACTAACATTTACAATGCTGTAAAATATACATTCTAGTATAGTTCTTCAACTTTAGAGTTTGAAGATAATCCTAAATTGCTAAAAAATACACAAAGAAATGCATTAAATATTTTTTCAATATTATTTTTTTCACAATTCTCAGTGTACACCATTTTGTTTAAACAAAGGCATTCAACATAATGCTGTAGGATTTGATGTTGTAGACTAAGACCTGGGATACAGGAGTTCATTTTCTAGAGAATTACATAGCTATTTATGTATATATTCCATATCTCAACATATGTAAATCCAGCTTCAATTTACAAGGAGAGATGTCTTCCACTGCAGGAGATCTTCCAACTATAAACATTCAATTGCATGGAACACTTTTCCTTTTTGGATACAATTTGGCAGCTAGCCTCAGAAGTATTTTTGCTTAAAAAGATGTGTCAACAGCTTCCATAGTGTGACTAAGGCCAAACTCCTGATATTGGCTCTCTTCCTTTTGTATTTTACAATATCTCCATGATTTATGAAGTCTGCAGCAAAGGCAAATGCTGTAACCACTACCGGCATCATCGTCTTCCTCATTATCATCATAATAATGGAGTCTCCATATTGGAACTTCTTTAAATCCTACTACCGTTAAACTGTTTTCCATTAAATTTATTACATCATTCCCTTTAGTCTTGCATCAGTCTCTTTAGCCAGCCAGGAAAATTCTTATAATCCTGGGGACAAAGGGTAAGAGGAGCAAGACAATAGACCCTAGCTCCTAGAAGTAGTGACAGCTAAATAATACTCATGTTCTGCTCCTTCTCCTGCATCATACTGTTGCCACATGAGTAGCTGTGCTGCTATGTGTGCACTTCATTTAACATTTACTAGACATAGGAGTCTGAAAATAGTTATCTAATGGTTATTTTGTCTAATAACCATTAGATAAAACTAAGAATTCATTGTTTTTCATTTGTTCCAGTTGCTTGGACCAAAAATCTGGGACCGATGCTTAATTCATCTCTCTTTTGTACCCCTATATATGTTAGCAAATGTTTTGGGATTTCTCTATCTTCAAACTATAACTAGGACCAGCCACCTCTCCCCATCAATACCCTGCTACAAGCTGCTGCTATCTTTCATCCAAATTATTGCAATAGCCTCTTAACTGGTCTTCCATTTCTACCCTTAGTCTCAATATTCAATTCATGCCAGGCATGGTGGAGTATGTCAGTAATTCCAGGTATTTGGAAGGCTGTGTCAGGAGGATCACCAGTCCAAGCCCAGCTTGGGAAACAGTGAGATCCCGTTTCAAAATAAAAAGTAAAAAGGGATAGAGATATAACTTAGTGGTGGAACACCCCTGGCTTTGACCCCCAGTACCTCAAAAAACAAACAAAAAATTCAACTCATAATAGCCAGAGTGATCCTTTTAAAAATATTTCAAAATGTAAGCCAGAACTAAGTTAGATCATGTTGCTCCTTTGCTCAGAATCCTCTCATATTTCCCCATTTCATTCCTAATAAAGGTCAAAGTCATCCTAATGTAATGACCTACAGGCTTCCACGGTCTGCCACCTATCCCATACCTCTTCTACCTCACTCTCAGCCACCCAATGATCTTCTAGCTTCAGTCTAAGTCTTTAAGTCCTCTTCTCTCTATCTGGAATGCCTGAGTCTCGATGTTTAATTCATTCTCCTGCTCTCAGTCTTTGCTAGGATGTAAATGGTGCACTTGGCAGGTCCTATTCCATCAACAACATAATTTTATATATATATATATATATATATATATGTACCAGGGATGGAATTCGGGACCTTGCACTTGTGAGGCAGGCGTGGCACCACTGAGCTAAATCCCTGGCCCTTAACAACATAATTTAATTCACACATACTCAGTTCCTCTTATCCTGCTTTACTCATGTCTCTTTCCTTTAGCTTTTACCATCTTTTAACAAAGCGTGTTATTTTCTTATTTGTTATTATTTAATTTCTGTATTCCCAGATAGAAAGTGAGTACCTCAAAGACAGAGATCTTTGTTTACCCTGCTTACAAAAACTTCTGGAACAGTCCTAGACACATCGTGGGTATCCAGTAAATGGTTGTTGAATGAATGAATGAATGAATGAAATGAATGAAGCATTAGAATTACCTATTACTGTGGCCTCAAACCTCTGGCAGACTTTTACGCAAGAAGGGTGGAGCTCAGTGTCCTCTGATCCTTTCAATAAATGTGTTCTGAGTTATGTCTGTGCTCCAGATGCAGTGCTAGGCCTCCAGGATATGACAATTAATAACACACCTTTCTTATCTAAAAGATGATCTAAAATGAACTAAATATAGCAGTTCAGGTGGCAAGGATTAAAAAACAGGTAAGAATTAGGTAAATGGGAGGATGGAAGATGAAGTTGTCACTGTGGAAAATAGTGGACGAGTCACCAGGGCAGGAATCAGTTGGAATCTGAGCATAAAAGTCAGAGCTGACCAGTGGACTGGATGGACAGTGGCATTCTTGGCTGAGAACATCCTAAGAGTGAAGGCCCCCAATAGTTTGGCTCTCCAGGGAGCTGGCTATTCTACTAGAATGCACATGGATGGACAGAGGGGAAAGCAGAAAACAGCTTGGGAGAGGGCATGCTAGAGGCCTCAGACTTTACCCAGAACATTCAGCAAGCCCTTGAAGGGTAATGGGCAGAGGAGGATGTGGCAGACTGTGGGCTTTACCTCAAATATCAAAGTTCCTTCTACTATCAGTTCATTGGAGGTATGCTGTTGAGATATTATCTAAACATTTTAAAATAATTTCTATATTATTCTTGGAAATGAAGAGTGTTTTTATTTTTCTTTCTTTTTTCATGATTTTATTTTCTGAAATAGAACCATTGTATAAACCATTTCTATTGCTGGAATAAATAAGTGACTGTTATTCTGCTAGACAGCTGTCCAAAATGATAATAAAATCCCCCAAAAAACCTAATCACCTGATGAGAAGTAAGTCTCAGCTAGTTGACAACTTACTTCCTATTGTGCTTTAAGTGGATGGCTCTTGTTCAAGTCTTCTCAGATTTGGTGAACTCAGTTCACCCTAGTTCTATCTGCTGTGACTTTATAGCATTTAGATATGCCCCTGCTGTCATTTCCACAGGAAATTGTGGAGCTCTCCCTTTGACATTTCTTTTAGCTCTAATCTTGGATTTGAACAAACATTTCTCTTCTTACTATAAAATTACAGTTTCCCATGACTTTTAAAATTATCATCATATCATCTTAAAGACTTAAATTAAGTGAGATATTGGGCTTTCCAATGTTTTATTGTTCAACATTCTTCCAACCCTTCATCTTGATACCCATAGAAAGGTGGAACATTAAATTTAAACTACATTAATAACTACTCAGACTATTTTTGAAATATGTGCTGATAAATATTTAGCAGCATGTGACTCATCACATGTAATACAAGTTCTTTAAAATAAAGCAATTGTCTTGCAAGCGCAAGGACCCGAGTTCGATCCCTGGTACCAAAAAAATAAATAAATAAAATAAATAAAAAAATAATAAAATAAGGCAATTTTAAAAATGGAGGATGTCATACATTGCAAATTAAAAGTAAGAAACACAATAAAATATTGCACATATAAATTCAAGCCGTAATGTCTTTATTTACCATGGACTAAACTTGCTAAGCACCATTCAAATATTATTTATTCGTTACTCCCCAGGGAATAACAGTTGATAGATAATATGTGATTTTTTCCATGCTGTAAACAATGTTGATAAAAAACAGGTAAAGATTCCAGTTTTTCTTTATATGGAAACTAATAAGCTAAATGTCTATTAATGTGTAAACACGCTATCTTTTGGAGCCTTGTTTTTCTCATCTATAAAATAGGATGATTGATAACTCAGGAGTTTGTAAACTATGGCCTTGGGGCCAAATGTGGCCTGACAACTGTTTTTGCAAAACATTAAAGCTAAAAATGAGTTTTATGTTTTTAAATGCTTGAAAAAATGTAAAAGGAAAATAATATTTTCTGACTGGTAAAAATTGTATGAAATTAAAATCTGAGTATTCATAAAGTTGTATTGACACATAGCCACCATCATTCATGCATGTATTATTTATAGATGTTTTTGCCATAAAACAGCAGTATCATGTAGTTGCAACAGAAACTTTATGGAACACAAAATCTAAAATATTTACTGTCTGGACACTACAGAAAAAGCCCACCCCTTCTTGATATAACCTACCTTTGGAGGTAGGAATGAGAGTGATTCTAAAGTGTTCTTAAAACAGGAAGTCTTGTTGAAGTCCATTACCCAGAGGAACTATTTAATGAACAATTTTTATTCTAAATTAAATCCTAAAAAGACTCATGTAAGCAGCAAGTGTAGTTTCAATTTCATAATTGTAATTTTTCTGGCTGACTGGGTAAATGATCATTTCACAATGGGGATGATTTTCTGGTGTTTGGTTTACACTGGACATTGATTAGTGCCTCTGGCTATTGTGGAACATTTATCTGCTGTTGAACATTGGGTATATTTTCAGAGAACATGTTTGTCCTTATTTTGACTCTCAACTGCCTCCTTTTCAAAATTTAATATTTTGTATACCTTAGTTTTGGATTTAAAACCTTAGCACACCATTTGCATCAAGGGTTAACAGCTGCTCTTGCAGCTTCATCGAGGTTTTCTTCAGCCTCTCACCTCCCTCTGAACTTTGATAGCACTTAGTTTGTACCTCTCTTATATCACTTAGCACGTTGTTCTGTGGGTGTAGCTATTTATGTCCGTGCTTTATATTCTTTATCAGACTTAGACTCTTGCCAGGGTCATCTGATTTTTTTTTTTTAATCTCCTCAGGTAACTAACACAGTGCTCTAAGCACATGAAAGATACCATGGATATTTAGCAAATTGAATGAATTATTAAACTCTTAGGAATATTCAGAATATCAACACCTAGTCAAAATAGATGGTTAGAAAAGATAAACATTTGAAAACCAGAAAATACAGAAAAACATCCTCAAGAAAGACAGGGCCAGAAAATAAGACAGGGAACATAGGTGCCAATGATTCAAGAACTTCAAAGCTGAAGTGATTCTTGCCTCAGTATAGGAAAGCCTGTGTTTGCTAGAATGGAATCCTATCCCAGAGCATATTCTTCCTAGCTATGGTAGTCATAGTGGAAATCTGCAAGTCATGTTTAGAAGCTATTAAATATGTAACTTGGCAAGAAGGAAAATATGGGTTGAGAATGAAGGTGAATACTGATACTGTCCATTGGTTGCTCTAGTCAGATGCATGGTACATCTAAGAATGGTTTCTCAGTGCAATAAAAGTAGGCTTAAGGGTGGCATAGGGGTTGAGTTTTATTTTTATTTAGTCACTGTTTGGAAAAGGTTTTATGTCCTTGGCATCCAACAAAGGAAAGCTTGTAAATTATTTACTTAAGACAAACAAGATGAACAACAGCATCAAAAAAAAAAACCCTCTTGACTTGGCAATTCTAAGTGCTCATCTTCAGAAGTCATAGAATCTCCATCTGAAGATTTCAGAGATCATACAGATGTTCAATCAATCTTGCAGTCTCCCGTAGAGTATCTTCACAGGTGTCTGTCCAATCTGCCTAGGATTTTTCAGGTCTGGAGAATGTGCTATTTTCCAAAGCAGCCAAAGAGCAGTTGGCACAATTGTACTTTTTCAAGGTTGGTCTTTCTGTTGGGCTGATGCTTGGTTTCCTGAGACTCCACATGTTGGTGTTTGTTCTTTTCTGTGACATGAGGGTGAGGGGAGATCTAACCTGTTTTATACTTGTGAGACATTCAGTTAGCCAAAGACAGCTGCTCCACCTCCTCCCCACCAGTTCTTCTCTTTAGGCTTCCTTCAGCTGGAATCCACTACCATTTCTAGTCTTCATGGCATCCTGACTCATCTTCTTTGAACACTCACTTTGGAACTCATGTTTTGTTTATTTGCTCAACAGTTTGGGTTGCAGATGGGGCTGGTATGGGGACAGTGTCTAATATCCCTCTTAAAATGAGAATCCAATTCATGGTGGAGCATTCTGATGTGGCTTAGGTGGGTGCTTTGGTCTGTTATTGAACTCAGTATAGCAGAAATTCCCTTTATTTGTGGTACTATGATCATTTCTTTCTAATTGAATAGGGTTAGGCAAGCTATGACTACCTGCATGGTAAAAGTCCTGACATTCTGAATAATTGGTCAATTTTGGTAGACCAAACCACTAATCTCGTCCAAATTATTAGAAGATTTAATTGGTATATTGTCAAGCTGTGCTATCTTTAGAATTTTGCAGGTCAGAGCTCCTGCTTAGTCATATAAGATTATTAACTACACACTGGAAAATACATCCTGCCTTTGGATAAGGAAAAAATCTTTGCAGTTTCCCAGACAGGGCTGAGAGTAAGAGTCAGAGACTTATTTTTTTAAAAAATGGGTTTTGTTGAGAGTTCCAAATCAACTTGTCCATACTGAAAAGTCCTGGTTTTCTCTAGTTCCTTCCCTCCCAACCATGCCTTATTCCTGGAGCTCCTGTGCAAGTGGAAAAAATGCCTTTGTTCCTTGCAATGGTGTCTTTGTCCAACAGAAGTGGATTTATATTGGGCTGGTAGAATCTTCAAATAAATAAATAAGGAAGCAAACCATTTTTCCTATGGAAAATTCCAAACATATGTAAATGAAAACAAACACTAAATGAACATTGATGTACCTGTCACTCTCCCCAGGCTTTTAAAATTATCAATTTGTTGCCAATCTTGATTTATTGATACCCCAACCCTCTTGCTGACTGCTGCTCTGTATTGTTTAAAGGCAAATCCCTGACATCTGTTATTTCAAGGAAAGATTCTTGCAGCTGGTATATAATTGCTTCTCTATCTGACCTCTGTTTTCAGACTAGTCCCTCTCCTCCCTGTTTTGTTTGTTTGCTTGACAGTTTGGGTTGCAGATGGGGCTGGTCTGGGGACAATGTCTAATTCTTATTCTTGAATACAGAGAATAATGTCTCCAATGCAGTCCACAGCGGGAGACGCTTCAGCCAAGGAGTTGCCTTAAACCACAGGATTTATGGTCCTTCCCGTCGTCTTCTCACATCCTGGGGGCCTCTGAGGCTTCCCTTTAGGGTTGTGCTCCCACAGGACACAGTAGAACATTCTTCTCGGACATGAAACATTTCAGCTCTTTATCCCCAAATGATGAATGTGTGTGTTAGATGCTTCTGCATCAGTGGTTCCCAATCTGGGGGCTCCAACAACCAAGTCTTGTAGGTCATAATGAAGGTCTAGGAACTGTCCAGTATTTCTAAGCATTCTCATTCACTCTCAACAAGGCACTTGTTAGCTAAGTATGAAGTAAAGGGCTTTTATTTGAATTATTTTTAGTTGGGTGAAGTAAATTCATACTGCTCAATAATCCTGATTGGTACACATAACTGTCTTTGATGAACAAAAAATGAGAACTTGTTTTCTTGTATTTCCTCTCAAGAAGAAAAAAACAAATCCTGTTTCGTGACACAGTAGTCCCCATAACAGCATTTGAATTCTTGGCTTGTTTGGCCTGACTTTCACACTCTTTATAACATTATAATAAAATCTTTTTTACTGGTCCCTTAATTCTCCCCTTATGCTGCTTTAAATCAACTTTTCAAAGTGTGTTGTCATGCAGTTTTGTTATCATTTGCGTTTAAATATAGTGAATAAAGAACTCCCTGCTGGATCCCCTGGGGAATATTTCAACCCAATGTCCCAGTTTGCCCAGTAAATCATATGGCAATGAATATTCATTTAAAAGGCCTGACCAACTTCTCCACATGGAATTTGCCCTTCTTGCTACACTTGTTTTGTTAAGATTGGTTCTTCATGGTTTCATCTCGGATGGGGAAGGAATGATGGGGAGTAGGTAAAGACAGCCTCCCATCATGGCCACCCAAGTGTTTTAACAGCATCGTTAGGTCATTGGCCCCTCTACGTGCTCCCATCCTCCACTTAATACAGCACACCCTCCTACACACACACACACACACACACACACACACACACACACACATACACTCTTTAGATGCAAATTGGTTTATTTCAGTCTATTGTGATTTGTAAACAAGTTTGTTTAGAGAAATGCAGGAAAAATATATTTTTATAGTCAAGAAAGGAATAAGAGGATGTTTGTGTGGAATCATTTTATTCTATGACAGTAGCTTGGGAATAAAGTTTAAAGATCGAAAATTAAAGAGATAAGGAAGAGAAAGGAAAATTCAACTTGTCAGTTAGATGATCCTCATTTTCTTTTCTGCTCCCCCTTTTGAACCTTCTCTGAGGGATCTGCCCTCTGGAATGGAATCACTTACAGGCTTTTCCTTGGGTTTGTGCAGTGGGGAGCAGCAGTGACTGACATCCCTGACACTGGAATTTTTTTGATTTTTGAGGTGACCAACCTTGTTTATCCTCTCAAATAAACAATCACTGTAAACTAACATGTGTGCTAACATTTAATGAACATTTGCTATGTGCCAGGTATTGGTGTAATTGCTTTCCTTTCCTGAAGTCATTAAATCCTTATAGGAAGAGTCCCGTTACCATCTGCATTCAGCTAATGATCAAAGAGATTAGCTCACTTGTGTCACATGACACAGCAAGTGCATGACAGGCACAAATACAGACCTACACTCTCTGACTCCTGTGGCCAAAGCTTTAACTACTGTAAGATGCTGCTTTGGTATTTGTTGAATGAAGAATGATCCTCAGTGCTGTGTTAAGGGCTGGGACAATGTAGAAAAGGGCCCAGGCCTCATTTGGCACTTGAATCTACCAAACAGGTCAGTGCCAGGTTTTTGCACTCTGCTCTGTGGTCCTGCCCAAGGCCCCATAGGATGGAAAGGCAGGTAACTCTGCGGGCCATCAGTAAGACCTGTGGGCAAGTCTAGAAAATAGGAACAAAAGAAGAACTCATCCTGTCACCAGATAACATGGGTCCTTGCTTTAATGATTTAAAGGAAATTAAAGCTAAGGCAACAGTATGAATTTACAGGCTAAAGCTTTAATTGGAAAGTAAGAGAAAATGTTAAGTGACTTAAGCTTGAAGAGCTGACAAAAATCATATCAGTTCTTTAATGAAGGAAAGTAAGAAAAAATAGGGAAAGCACTCCTGCTTGAGTAGCTGGAAGGGGGTACGTGCTGATGAAGAGGATCCGACTGATCTATTCACAAAAGAAAGGAGACCAGTTTTAGGGAGGGTGTGGTGGGTTGGAGGCTGGAAGATCATTATCCCAGGCTTGGTTCTGTAGCTCCAGAGGAATCCTCCTGACTTGAGGGCCAGTTTGTTTTCTAAGAGATGATGGGAGCAGCCTCTGTCTTGTAAGGGTCTGCTAGAATCCAAAGTGACCCCAGGGTCAGGGCAATGGGGATTCTGGGTGTGGATAAATGCTCCCTGTAAGTCACTTATTCTCTGTCCTCAGTCTTGAAGGTAATGAGATAGGTTAGGTAAATTGAAGGCTACTAAACTTTGTTTTGCCACCTTTAAAATAGATGTTCCCTAAATTACTAGCAGGCTGAGATGAGAAGGATTGACCCAGAGTTGTACAAGATGGAGGCCAAGCTTGGCTCTATGGGCATCTGTAGGTCCAAGTGAAGGCTTTTTGTTTTTGTTTTTTCAGCAAAAACCTCTTTGAAGTCCCTGTCTGCTTCAGAAAAAAGCACAAGTCATGTTTTTGTTTGTTTGTTTGTTTTTGTACGGGGATCAAACTCAGGATCTTGCCCTTATGAGGCAGGCGTGGTGCCACTGAGCTAAATCCCCGGCCCACACGTCGTGTTTTTAATGAGTAACGGTAAGTGCGCAGGAGTTTGTCCTCTGTCCCCACGGTAGCCTCACAATCTCCAACTATGTCAGTCCCAGAGCAAGAAGTCACTGGAGGAAAACAGGAAAAGCTTGAGAGCAAATCAAGAGGGGTTCTTGTCGGGCTGGGGATTTAGCTCAGTGGCACTGCACGTACCTCACAAGGGGAAGATCCTGAGTTTGAGCCCTGGTACAAGAAGAAGGAGGAGAAGGAGAAGGAGGAGAAAGGGGAGGGGGAGGGGAGGGGGGAGGGGGAGGGGAGGGGGAGGGGAGGGGAGGGGGGAGGGGAGGGGAAGAAGAAGAAGAGGAGGAGGAGGAAGAAGAAGAGGAAGAAGAAGAAGGAGAAGAAGGGTTCTTGTTGACTGGTGACTGTGAGCAGGGTAAGGTAAACACTAACCTTTGTGCTACCTCAAAGGTCTAAGGCAGGAGTAGATGCATAAAAATATAGTATCTCTCCTCCCTTTACATTGCAGGTGTGTATGGAGGGAAGGAGTAAGGAGAGTGCTCTACCACTGAACTGCATCCTTTTTATTTTTATTTTTTTATTTGAGACAGGTTCCCACTGGTTTGCCTTGGCTGACCTCAAATTCGTAATCGTCCTGCCTCGGCCTCCCGAGATTACACACATAGACCACCACACCTAGTCTACACTGTAGCTTGTTTGTTTGTTTTTCAGTGCTAGGAATTGTACCCAGAGCCTTATGTTCGCTAAGCAATCACTCTATCACCAAGCTCTGTCGCCAGCCCTCTTTTACATTGTTGTTAATAACAGTGCAATAATTATTCGATAACCTCTCTTCCTACATACACTGTAAAGTGAATATAATAATGCCTACCTTACTGTGCTGTTGTGAGGATTAAAAGAAATAATGTTACTATATATCATGACAGCACCTCCTTAGACTGCCTGGCTCCCCCTTCCTAGTGCTTTAATGCAGCCCCTGCATGGTCATAGACCAGTTCCTAAGCACTGACAAGTGCTGTGGATTTTACTGGAAGTTTAGGAGGAGATGGCAGGACTTACAACATACATTACCAACAACTTCCATAATGGCTCCCTCCACTACTACAGAGAGGAGATTTGGTTTTTCTCCTTGTGCAGCAAGATCATCTCCTTTCCTCTAGCAACCTGTCTTCCCTGCCCTCCACCCCCTCACTTAGTTTTCTTGGCCCACCTGCCCCTCTGTCCCTTTCTTGCATCTCCAATTTCCTTAGCTGGCCTACCCTACTCAGTAAGTGAAGTCACCCCTGCTAGACAGACTCTGACCAACTGCAGTTCTCCAGCCATGTCCTGGCCACATATACAGTACAAGGGTTATGGACCATCATTTATATAAAGCGTTTCTAGCACATCATCTGGCCCACAGTAAATGGTATATAAGTGGCAATAAGATTAGCAATTATTGCCAGTGTCTGTCTGGTGATGTCTTCCCTGGGCCAGCACACAGTCACCCTGGCGATCTGGCTGCCCATGCTAGTGGAGGGTTGGAGATGTGGTTGAAAGGCAAAGGAGGGCAGGTGATTGCTAACCAGGGATGCTGTGAGCTGACTGGGATCTCAGAGAGGCCTGCAGATATAGACATTGCCAGTGAGCACCCAAAAGTTACAGAGAGACAGCTTCCTGTCTGGGGTAATTTGTTCTTCACTTTTCTAAGATACCTTAATTGTCAGTGAGAAAGAGACATCTGCCTGCTACCACTGGACAGAGGACCTGCCTAGATTTGAGCTCTTGGTGGGTGCCACAGGGAAGGCTAGAAGAGGCTGTGCCCTAATCTTTCTGCAGAAGAGGCAGCTTTTGCTGCTGCTGGATGGATCAGAAGACAACTCTCAGGTGACTGTTCACCCTCTGTGAGAGCTGGCAAGAGAAGCATGGGCTGGGGCCAGATTTTTGAGCGTGTCCTTACCCCATCACCTTTTCTCACCCTTATAGAGCCCCTCACAGGAATTAATGGTGATTTAGGGTGGAGAGAGACTCCACAGAACAGAAAATAATCAGATTTAGAGTTGGAAGAGACTTCAGAGGTCATTCATTTGCTTACTGGAAACTTTCCATGACAGAAAGCCCATTTTCAGTCTCATTCATTGTTGGGTGGCCTTGATTATTAGAAAGCTTTCTGTCTTAACAAAATCTGTGCTTTTATAACTTAGTTATATAACTTTTACAACTTAGTTATAAAACTTTTATATCTTAGTTTTATAACTTAGTTATATCTGTCCTTATGCTATATTCTGAAATTATCATCCAGGCTCTATTTAGCTTTAATATCATTCCATTTCCTAGCGCTTAGATTGGGAATCTTGAACATCTTTGATACCCAAATATATAATAATACATTTCGTAGCATCCCCAGCCAGCAGTCTGAAGCACTGTCCACCCCATTACCAGATGTAGAATTTGTGAGTTGCATGTTAATAGCTTATTACTAGCATCTCACGTGGTTCATCTGTTCAGTTCCCTGTTAGTCTCAATGCCTTTCTTCTTCATAGCCCTATCATTCCCTGATAATACTTTAGATGATTTGCTTATTTGTTTATTGTCTATTTTTCTCAAAGAACATAAACTCCATGAGACATGACCTTGTCCTCCTCTATATTTTCTTGCCTGTATTTCATGTTTAGAATAATGCTGAACACATGAAATACTGGATTAATATTTGTTGAATGAATCAAAAACAAAATTAGGATAGGGAAGTTCCCAGATTCTATCCATATTCATCTGAGTCCTCCAGAGAAGGCAAATTATTTCTTTTTAAAGGTTGATTGATAAAGCAGCAATGATCCTAATCCTGAAGTTAGGGGATTTAAATTCTTCCCAGCTTTGTATTAATGATTGGATGACCTTTAAACTAGGTATTTAATTGCTCTGATGCTTGGCTTCTTCATCTGCAAAAGGAGATTGGCACCCTCTGCCCTGTTCACAGGTTTTCCTGGAGAAGAACTGAGACTATGTAGGAGTAAGAATTTTGTAGACTGAAAAATACTATGTAAATATGAATTATGATGATTTAAGCAGTATAGTTTTGATATAGTCAAAATGTATTCAACAAGTCAACAAGTGAGCAAGTCAAAAGATGGTCAACAATTCCACTTGAGGTGAATTAATTTCTGGTGCTCTAAGGATGATGTGATTTCTAGAGATGCTTTTGTGAGTTTACTCGACAACACAACTGACAACAAATTCTTGACTGCCTACTATGTAGAGGCTTTATTGTGGAGGCAACCAGAGGTGCACAAGAGAACAAAACAGGAAAAGTTTTCCTCCCTTGTGGTGTTTATAATCTATAGGAGACAGAAAGATAATCATAAATAAACTGTATAGTATATTAAGGTTATAAGTGTTAAATGAGTAAACAAATGATTACAGGAATAAGAATATAGGGATGTGGAGATTCCCTAGAGGTAACATTTGAGCAAAGACTTGAAGGAGATAAGGAATGCAGCCACACAATTGCTGGGGAAAGCATTCCAAAGAGAGAGAACAGCAAATACAAAGGCCTTATGCTGAGAGCTCTCCTTATATGTTTGTAAATAAATACATAAATAAATGAACAAGTAGAAATAAGTAGTGTATCTGGAGTAGAAGAAGAGAAAGGGAGTGGTGGATGGTGTTAGAGAAATAATAATAATGGTCAGATTGTGTAAGGCTTTTGAGTGAGGCCTTTGGCTTATACTCTAAGGGAGAAAGGGAACCATGTGAAAGTCTTGAAGAGAAGTATTATATAACCTGACTTCCCACTGGACTTTTTCTGGCTGCAGTGCTAAGACTAGACCATAGGGAACCCATTAGGAAGGTGCTACATGAGATATAGAGGAGAGATGATGGTGGTGTACACCCGGGTGTGGGCTTGAGAAGTGATGGGATTCTAGATACGTTTTGTAGGAATTGCCAATGGGATTTTCTAATGCATCTGTTTTTGTCACAGAGAAGAAGGAATGAGGGATGAACCAATGTTTTTTGCTTGAGCCATTGAAGAATGGAGTTGCCACTTATTGACGTGGGGTGACAGTGAGAAAGGGGATTTGGAGGGAATAGATCAGCAGCTCAGTCCCAGACATGTTGGTTCTGGGAGGATGATTAGACATTTGAGTGGACTTTGAGTAGCGTGTAAGAGCCTGAGGCAAAAAAAGTAAATAAATCAGAAGTCATCGGCATATAGTCAGTTTTTAAAATTTATTTTATGTTTCCTGTACATAGTGTTCACATTCTTCGTAGTGAATTTGTAGCTATGCATAAAATATCTTAATTCTTTTTTCCCCATACCCCTTCCCTCCCTTCAACTCTTCATCCCCTCCCTATTTACAAAAGCTTTGTTTCCATTCTCTCTTTTTTTCCCCCTTTTTCCTTCCTTCCTGTCCCCTCCCCCTCCCTTGTTCCCCTTCCCCTTTGAACATGTTCATCCTGCTTCTCAATATCTACCCTCCATTTTGCTCCTTATTTACTTTTGGGGCTTGTCGCACGAGAGAAACAATTTGATGTTCGAACTTGTGTACCTGATTTATTTCACTTAAAATTGTGATCTTGAGATGCACCCATGTACCTAAAAATGTCTTAAGTTTGTCCCTCTTTATGGCAGAATAGTACTCTGTTGTTTATAAAAATCATGTTTTCTTTATCCATTCATCCATTGATGGGCATATAGGCTATTTCTAAGTTGTGCTGCTATAAACACAGATATGCATGTATCACTGTGGTATGATGCTTTTGAATCTTTTGGGAAGATACCTAGAAGGGGAACTGTTGGTTCAAATGGAACATGTAGTTTTAGTTTTTTGAGGAATCTATCCTAATTTCCACAGTGGTTGTACTAATGTACACTCCCACCAAAAATAACCTTGCCAGCATTTGTTATTGGTTGATTTCTTGATGATAGCCATTCTTTCTGGAATGAAATGGAATCTCAATGTTGTTTTAATTTACATTTCATGATGTTGAACATTTTTTCATGTATTTATTTGCTGTTTGTGCTTCTTCATCTGAGAAGAGTCTGTACATTTTAGGTGCTCATTTTCTTGGATTAGGTCTTTAAATTTAGGGGATCTGATTTTTTTGAGTTCTTTATATAGTCTAGATATTAGTCCTTTGTCTGAGGAGTAGCTAGTAAAATTTTTCCCCATCTTCTATTGATAGTTTTAAAGCCACAAAACTGTCTGCGAATACCAAAGAAGTGAGTTTAGGTGGAGAAGCAGTCAGAGCCTGAGTCCTGGGCACTGCCACGATTAGAGAGGGAGCTGGGGGGAGGGACAGCAAGGATGACTGCGAAAGAGCAGCCAGCAAGGCAGAGAAAGAGCGAGAAATTGTGATGCCCCAGAAGCCACGTGACAAATGCTTTGCCAAGTGCCTTGAGGGGGCAGTCAAACATGTCAAATGTCACAGAGATAATCCCAGTGCTTGGAAGACTAAGCTAGGAGGATTGCAAATTTGAGTCCTCCCTGGGCAACTCAGTGAGACCCTGTCTCAAAATAAAAAAGGAAAAAGGGTTAGAATGTAGCTCAGTATGGTAGAGCACCCTTGAGTTTGGCCCTCGGTACCATTATAAAAAAAGAAAAAACAAAAAGAAGTCACTGAGACATCAGTGAGGTGAGCAGAGAGATCAGACTGTTGGCATGTCTAAATGGAGCCATGAAGGCTGTAACAAGAGCAGATTTGCTGGATCAGTGTAGGAAGAACCTGGACCAGAGTTGAGTGGCAGGAATATACTTGGGGAGAGTGTGTTTAGATGATCTTTGGAGGAGTGTTTCTCCAAAGCAAGGCAGAGAAGGGCGTGGCTGGAGGAGGATGTGAATCAAGAGAAGATCTTTGTATTTTGTTTATGATTTTTTATGATAGGAGAAATAACAGCGTGTTTGTATGCTGATGGGAATCATCCAATAGACATAAAAAAAAACAATATTGCAAGAGCAGCAGGGGAGAAATCTTGGATGAATGTCCTTCAATAGGTGAGAGGAGTTGAGTCAAGGTGAAATCGAGGAGATGTCCTTGCCTGTGAGCCCCAGCCATGTACCTCATCATAGTAGAAAAGAAAGTCATATATAGATAGAGAGATGGATATAGTGGTGTGAACATGGGGAATTCTCTTTGGAGAGCTTCTGTCCTCTCAGTGAAATGGAAAGAAAGATCATCCTTGCAGAGTGAGGATAAGGATGAGGTGGAGACTCTGGGATTTAAACCAAAGGGAGAAATAGGCAAAGGGATAAGGGAGCCAGTGTAAGTGATGTAGGGTGGAGGTGCTCCTCCAAGGGCTTTGACCTTCCACTTGTGAAAGGGAACTCTTCAGTTATGATCCATGCTATGAAATATCAGGGGTTCCTGCCCTTCCTTCAAGCTTTCTTGGTCAGATTTGTATCAATTTTTAGGCATAAGTTTTGTTAAAATTTACTTGTGCACAACTCTAAGTGATTTCAGGCTTAGGAGCTATCAGAGTGGTCGTGGTATTTTGAAAATATGACTTCATAAAAAGTAAAAAAATATTATGTCTTGACCTAAGCTGACCTTCAAAATGTTCCATATTTATGTGGCATTACATGGCTTAATTTGGGGTCAGTCTTGGCCTGGACATGGAATTATTTCTTTTGTTTTGGACAAATGTATCGGCCTTTGCATTTATTTATGCCATAACGTCTTTGGTTTACCTGTCTAGGCATTCTTAGCCTGAGTTATTTTATGTATTTATAAAATTTGAAGTGCTCATTTGAGTCACCATTTTTCAGATAGTCTTCAGTTTTGGTTTTACATATGATTTATATACCTGCAATTAGAATCAGCCAACGGTATTTGTGAGGCATTTGTGTTGTATCAGAATGAGAGTGATAATGCATGGTGACAGCAGGTACGTACCTAGCATTAACAGTGTCAAATGAAGATGGAACGGGATGTCTTCTCAGGCCCGGTCACCTTACACAAAGGAAACTGAGGGCTGAGGAGTGGTAATAGGGTTCTGATGTGAAAGTGACCTTGGCTTGTGACATTTGCTCCCCATAAGCACTAACGCCTATTCCTTCTGTTCACTAAGATGTATTTGTCCCCTTTACAAGGCCTACTAGTATTGTGGAGATTTTTAAGTAGCTGTTTTAACAGCAAGGGGATGAGCAGCCCACCCTACTAAGCCATTTCTGATTTGTAAACACAGAGACTACAGTGATGCTTCCCTCACCGTTGCTGTCTGCAGGCCTGCCCACCGAGTCGAGTCCCCGGCTCCACAGAGAGAGTGTTCTAAATGGTGGTGCATTTCTGTTGCACTATTTTGTTGAACCTCAACTCTCCTTGCTTCACAGTTCCTTTTAGATCATACAGAATTAACTTCAAGCACAAAGAGAAAACTAACCGTTCCCTTCATGGCTATTCTGCACCAGGTTCTTTTGCCTATTTGGTCCCATTTAATTCTCAAAACAGCTCTGTCTAGTCAGTTATATCTTTTTATGTATAAGATGAGGATGCAGATGATGAAGGATTATGTAATTTGACCAAGATTAAGCAACTACAAAGTGGCTGAGAACCCTGATTCAAATTCAAGTCTTTGTGTGTGATAGGAAAAGTGAAGACATTTGTAAGAGATGCTTTATTTTTAATTCCCGTGTTTCCTTCTAATAAGATGGATCCCAATGGCTATGTCCTTTGCTCATTAGGGGTGACAGATATGAGGAGATACACTGGAGACCTTACATTCCTCTGCAAAATAAAGAGAGGGAAGGAGAGACACAGGAGGGACACCAATTGTGACTGGCAGTGCTGGAGGATTGGCTCTGTGAGAGGACGGAGGGATGCCAGCTGGCAGGCAAGGAGCTTGCTGAGGACAGAGAGGCCCAGTGGAGACTGAGGGAAGAGCAACCTGCTGTGCTCCACGGGAGGTCGCTTCCTGGTCCTCCTGGCTCCTCCTGAAATCTCCTTTTCTTTGTGCTCTGTGACATGTGTTCTTCATGACCCGAGTGTGATGACGGTGTGTCTATGCACTAATTCAGGACTGGCTGGCAAAAACAAGGGCTGCCCACCAGGGCTGGCAACGATCTTCAAAGCCCTTTCTTGCTTAACTATTCATTTCATAAATATTTATGTTATTACTGTGTGCCAGGTATTGTTCTACGGTGTCATAAATACAATGTTAAACAAAAATGAAGTCTCTGCCCTTTTGTAGTTTATGTACTAGTTGAGAGAGACTGACAAAAGAACCCCCAAACAAACAAACAAAACCAGGAGGCACTATAAAGAAAAATGCAATAATTACTTTAAAATATTGAGTAGAAATCTCCTTAAATGTCTTTGACATATTTCTGTTTTATTAAAGAGACACAACAAAACTGAAAACTCATAATTTATACACATTTGTTTAACTGAGATTTATTGATTAATCACTATGCACAAAGTTCAGTTCTAGATACTGTAGAAAGTGAATTGAACATGGATCCTCAAAAAAGCACCTCGTTAATAGGAAAAATGCGATTGGCTTGCCAGTAATTTAAAAAGTGATAAGACACCTAAAACGTGGTGACTCTTTCAATGCACTTGGTTGAGATGTATTTCATTGGGACCCTGAAATTGGCCTAGAGTGGGAGTAAAGCCCTGGTGGGTCCAGCTCTGTGTCCTCTCCTAGCCACATCCCTGCTACCTTAAAATTCCCCTTTACTTCTCCCAACTAAACATGTACGCCTCTATATTCTTCAGCATAGCAGCCTGTCTTCCTGCTCACAGCTGGCCTTTTTTCTGGCAGTCCTTACTAATGAGAGCATAATGGTTATGTCCATGTTTTCTCAGCTCTGTTACTTGTAGCTAGCTGGGCCATCTTGGGTAAATCAATTAACCTGGGCTGTAGTTTCCTTATCCATAAACTGTGGATAATATTATGGTTGCTTATCAGGTACTAATGATGATCAAATTAATTAGTAGAGCTAATTAGTAAAGCTGGTGCATATCAAATCTTGAGTTGGAGTTAGCTTTTATTATTCTGGTGTTAAGTATTCATTATTATTTGGACTGGCCTCACTTGCTTAAGACTACCCCTGCTGAGAATCTACCTCCCCACTCCCACCCAAACAGAAAAGTCACTAGTGCTGAGCTGTTGGCACTTCAGAGTTGGGATTACAGAAAAGAGGTTTACTCAGTTGCCCGTGAACTAGCACAAACAATCAACAAGTGGGATCTTTTCTTATTAAAAAGCTTCTGCACAGCAAGAGAAACCACCAGCAGTGTGGAGAGACAACCCACAATGTGGGAAAAAATCTTCATCTGCTTCTCCTCAGACAAAGGTCTACTATTTCGAATCTATAAAGAACTTAAAAAGATCAGACCTCCCAAATTTAAAGACCCAATCCGAAAATGGGCATCTGAAATGAACAGACATTTCTCAGACAAGGAAGTAGAAATAGCAAATAAATACATGAAAAAATGTTCAACATCATTGGTCATTCAAGAGATGCAAATGAAAACAATGCTGAGATTCCACCTCACTCCAGAAAGAATGGCTGCTATCATGAAATCAATCAATAACAAATGCTGGCAGGGCTGTGGGGAAAGAGAAACACTGCTCCACTGCTGGTGGGAGTGTAGACTGGTGCAACCACTGTGGAAATCAGTATGGAGGTACCTCAGACAACAAGGACTGGAAGTCCCATTTGACCCCGCTATTCCACTGCTGGGGATCTTCCCCAAAGAATTAAAAGAATCATACCACAGTGATATATGTGTGATATGTGTGCCCATGTTCATAGCAGCACAGTTTGTGATAGCTAAAACTTGGAAACAGCCCAAATGTCCATCAACTGGAGACTGGATAAAGAAAATGTGGGGTTTTTTAATAAAATGGAGTACTACTCGGCCATAAAAAATGAGAAATTAGAGACATTTATAGCTAAGTGGATGCACATTGAGGCAATACTCTTAAGTGAAATAAATAGGACACACATGTGTGAATACCGAATAGTTTCACTGGTGTGAGAAACTGAAAGTGTAAATAAGGACTAAATGTATAATAGGTAATGTGAAATAGGAAGAAAAGGGGCAAAGGGGAAGGAAGTGGGAGGGGTTGGGGAAAGGATAGAAGGGAATGGAATTAATATGAGAAAATGGAAAAATAGGAACAAAATCTTTGTAAATAGGGAGGACTGGAGAGGTTGAAGGGAGGGCTGGGCAAGGGTGAAAAATAAGAACCAAGAGAGACTATGTAAAGGTGCAAATTTCCAATGATGAATGTCATTATATTGTATACCTAAAATGTACCAATGATTAGAATGAATAATCGATAATGCAAAATAGGAAGAAAAGGTCCAAATGGGTAGGGGTAGTGGGAGGGGCAGGGGAAAGGAAAGAAGGGAAAGGAAAAATGATGAGAAATGGAAAAAATGGAAATAAAGTCTTTTTAAATAGGGAAGGGTGGAGGGGGTGAAGGGAGGGCTAGGAATGGGGAAAAAATAAGAACCAAGATGCATCATGTAAAGGTACAATTCCCAATGAGAAATGTGATTGTGTTGTATACCTACAATGTACCAATAAAAGATTTTAAAAGAAAAAAGAAAAGAGGTTTACCTCTACTCAAGACTCATGAAGAACAATGAAGGGATGCTGAGATGGATCTTGGAGATGGGAAGATGCCGATATTTGGTGGGAAAGGTGAAGGAAAAGCCAGTTTGGTCAGAGAGGATAGTATGTTTTAAAGAACAGAAGTCATGCACTGGGGACTAGCACTGAAACACTGGGTAGTTTGATTTATCTCAATGGCCGATGTATGAAGCCAAGACCAGAAGGTAAGTGTGGAAACTTGGTGAGGTAGTTCACAGATTGTGGAGGCAAGTGAATATTAAGGTTATGGGCCTTAGACTTTATAGGCTAATGAAAACCTGTTGTGGTGATTTTTAAGGATGCAGATTTGTTCTCTGTTATAATGTAGGTGTTTAGATATAGGAGTTATTTACCTCAATGTTAAATAACTCAAAAATTATGTAAATTTTTAAATTTCCCATTTATTTATTTATTTATTGGTACTGGGAATCGAATCAAGACCTCGCACTTGCGAGGCAGGCATGGTGCCACTGAGCTAAATTCCCAGCCTAATTTTCCGATTTATTTTTTAAAAATAATTTTATGTATCTATTAGATCCTCATAAGTATAGGACAAAGAAAACCTAAATGAATTAATTACATATTCCAAATGAAGGTATTCCATGTTTTCTCAATAAGAAGATACAAAAAATAGATCAGAGTTTTTCATCATAGTTACATAAATTTGCAGAGCTGAAGATGATATTTTAAAATAACATTTATTCCATGAATATAACTGTTCTTGGGGATTTAGAATTATAAACTCTATGAAATAATATATTAATTTATAAATTCTGCCTTTCTTCATGCACATTTCATCATATAATTTTATTCAAACTCATCATAGACATTTTCAACATCAACATCTCTGTCAATGTTGAAGTGAATTTTTGAATCATCAAAATATTTGAATAGCTCCTAGAGCACAAATCTGCACAAGCAGCTACATTCATGTTTAAATTATTTGATATAAAGCATTTCTTATATCTGTGTATACATTTTTTCCTAAGCTACCAATGTCCATTTGCATAACATATGAGCATTTATGATTTTGTATTTATCCAATATCTAGTTATTCATGGTCTCCACAACATAATTAGGTACTATTTTGCTTTTTTTATTCTTAAAGAATTTTTTCATTTTGTGCAAAAATATTGACACAGTGATATCAGATGGAAAAGGCAGAATACATAAATTAGAGAAAGAATAACCTCAACTATGAAAAGTAGTATCAAAACCAATTATATTTTTTAAAAGTGATCTTTAAAAATTGATCTGTGAGTTTATATCTCCAAGAACAATCATTATGTATGTGTTAAATTTCTTTTCTTTTACCACTTTCATCAATGTTTCAAGAAGCACCCAAACTGAATAGGTAGAAGTTGTTTTAGTTAAACGTACTATTCCCCGAATGGCACAACACTGTAATTGAAATAGCACCTCAAAATATTAGCCTTTGTAAAAATTTTTACATAACTCTTGCCTGAGGAGTTTTCAGGGAAGAGAGGAACCTCACCTTATGTTCTGGACATATGTGGTTTCTTCTCTCCCTTTGACAGTGCCTGACCTTGTGATCTGTCTGCTCATAGCCTTAATCATCTTTAAGTCATATAATTTTGTTAAAAGATAGTCCTTCAAGTAACAAAATGGTAGAGTAAATTTAATAAATTTAATTTCATAATTAAATTTAATTTCCTAGCAGCCTACTCAATGGACATCAGGACTCACCAGTTTTTATGTCCTTTTCTTTAGAGCTTCCCTAACATGCAGTTTAGTGCTCCCTTGTGCTCTCTGCACCTGGGACTTGTCTCCTTGGGACCCTCATCAGTTGACCTCATATGCACCAATTTCCTCATCTGGCTCATTAGCTAGAAATTAGGTGACCTGAGGACAAGCACTGTGTCATGTCCACAACTTGTGTTCTCAGCACCACGCCTGAGAAATGATGGAACAGGTAGGAGCCACACTTCCTCATTGATAAGGAATCATTCCAATATCTTAGAGAGTTGGTATAAATTTTAAATGATGTCATATGCAGACTTTACTGTTTGTTGATTCCAACTATGTACACATATTCAGATAGTTCCCATCTGTTGCCTAAATGTATTGGGGGCCAAGTCTCATGCATAAGGTGATAAAAGGAGGGCAGGCAATGCCTGAAGTTTAAATGTGGAGGCTCTTCTGAAAAAAATCCAGGCTCTGTCTGTTACTTTCAAGGTGTTGGTTTTGTGATGGTGGCGGGCTACACTCCTGTCTTCACGGCAAGTTCAGCATGTATGATTGGTAATCTGCACTGTTTTGGTTTTTTTTATCTTTAGTAGACCTGCACCCATCTTTTTCCCAGGCTGTCTTCCATGGGTGTATTTTTAGATTGTTTTAGATTGTTTCATGATTGCTCATGAATGTTTTCCCAGGAATTTCTGGCATCTGTGGATGTTAGGCCAATGTGCTACTGGTTTGGGAAGGAAGTTACCATGACCAACCCAGATGGTGTTCTTCCCTTCTGACACAGTAGGGGCTACTTGTATTTTCTCTGTTTGCAGCAGCTGGGAGACGGAAGGCCCAGGTCCTGTCAATTTTCTGTCCAGGACAGCAACCATGGTGATGCTGGCCATGTATATATATGATCGATCCCTTTCTCTCTAAAGCATCTTCAAAGCCATCCTATGACACTTCCTGGAAATTTCCTCTCACCGTATATCCCATTTCATCTCCTCTGCACTCTCACAATGCTTGCTGCAGGTCCTCATTATAGTTCTACTGGACCATTGATGAAACCTCTCCACTCTCTTCTCTACCTCGCCTCCAGTCCTCACACTGCTTCCAGAGTGATCTTCATACAATTCAAATCTCAGTATCCTTCTTCTCTGCTGAATACTTTCACAGGCTCCCTACTGCCTGCGCAATAATGTAAGATGCCATTTGGCTTTGAGAACTTCCTACAATGTGCCAAGAGGCTCATTTCTCTATACTTCCCATTCTCCTCTATTCCAGCCAGTTCCTAAACCTCTGCTTCGCACTTTGATTCAACCCATTTCCTTTTCCAAATACTCAGGAGGCTAAGGCTGTCATGGGCAACACAGCAAGACTCCACCTCAAGAAAGTTGTTTTTGTTGTTCTGTTTTTTAATGAGGCTTTTAATCTGAGATTCTGTACTCTTTCTGAGCCCATTATTTATCCAGTCAGAGTTTTCCATCTTTGATGGGTACAGTGGCCCAACTACTTGGGAGGATGAGGCAGAACTATTACAAGTTCAAGGACAGGCTGGGCAATTTAGCCAAGTCCCTGAAGACCCTGTCTCAAAAAACCCAAAATAAAATAAAAAGGGTTAAGAATGTGCCTCAGTGGTGGAGCCCTTGCCTAGCATATGTGAGGCCCTAGATTCAATCCCCTATATCATTCACAGACACACACACACACACACACACACTTCATTCTCTCATATCCACAGTAATTTGTTTATATCTCTGTTAGTGCTTAGTATAGACTGCCTTATGATATTCATATTTACTTTTACTTGTTTCAAACTGCTCTTAGATGGCCTACAAAATGATACAGCAATATTTGTCAAAATTCATTGAAGTATACATTGAAAATGTGTTCATTTATGTGCAAAATATATCTCTATTACACTGACTTTAAAAGATAAAGTGTGGTAAAAGCCTAACAGAATAAAAACAAACAGATGAGAAAGTTAGGGTGAAAGGGAGAAAAGATGAGAAAGTAAAAAACTTCCAGGATAAAGTTAGTATAAAAAATGCACACCATAATATCCACAGGCTACAGACTTTCCTGTAGCCTTCTTAGCTGCTGAAAGAAATAGAGAATTTTGACCAGAGAAGTAGAGATTGTCCTAGTTTTGAAACCTGAGCAAAATGTCTGACCTGAGCCTTTCTGAAGAGGACATGTGATCTGTTGAAAGCTTTCTCAACAGTAACCCGATGTGAAACCAAATAAAGAGTTGTATGGGCTTTTCTTATAACATCTCTCAGTTCAAATTACTGGCAGATCATCAAAGTACAGTTAAGAAAGGAGACCCAGGAGGGATTAAAGTAATACAGTTCATACTGGGAGTGGTGGTGCATGCCTGTAATCCCAGCAACTGAGAGGCTGAGGCAGGAGGATTGCCGAGAGTTTGAGGCCAGCCTGGGCTGTTACAGAGTGAGTAAGTATAAGGCCAACCTGAATTACAGAGTGAGACCTTGTCTTAAAAAAAAAAGTAATACAATTCGAGTATACAGATTTCTAATAGTTTGGCTGGATTAGAAAATGAAATTTAAAATAACTATAAAAATGAGTAAACTGCGTATTCTTCAGAAAATCCCTGAATTTATATGACTACATTATGAATGCATCTTTTATTACTACTGAATGAGTTTAAGGCTGTAGAGTCAACTACTAGGGTGACTGCTGTGACCAACTAAGAGCAAACCTTTGGTTTATTTCTTTTCCTCCTCCTCCTCCTCCTCCTCCTCCTCCTCCTCCTCCTCCTCCTCCTTCTCCTTCTTCTTCTTCTTCTTTTTCTTCTTCTTCTTCTTCTGGAGAAAACATCTCACTATGTAGTTTAGGCTGGTCTTGAACTCACTATGTAGCCCAGGCTGGCCCTGAACTTGCAGTGATTCTCCTGTCTCAGCTTCCGAAGTGCTAGAATTACAGGTGTGTGCCACCATACCCAACCAGAACTTTGTTTATGAAGCTTTCTTGTTAAGTACCTACATATTTAAGATTATTGTGTCTTCTCATTGACTTGACCACATTATCATTTCATAGCATTTTCATTCCTGATCACATTCCTTGGTCTGAAGTTCACTTTGAAGGTAATGTAGCTATTCTAGCTTTCTTGGTTAATGTCCCATCTTTCTCCATCCTTTCATTGTTAATCTATCTATAGCTTTATATTAAAAGTGAGGCTTTTGAAATTTGTATAAAATTTGAGTTTTGTATAAAATTTTTTTAAAATTGTTCTGACAATATGTGGTTCTTAGCTAATATGTTTAGACTATTCACATTTAAAGTGATTACTGATATGAATAGATTAAAATTAAATTAAATTAAATTAAAATTTATCATCTTGCTTTGTTAACTTACAAGTTGGTCTGTGTTTGAAGTTTGTTGTTACTGTGGTTGCCAGTATTGCACCAGAGGCTTCCAGTTCCTCTAATAATAATTTACATTTATGGTATGGACTACTTTTCTAGATTTTTTTTTTGTCAGTTTTTTTCTCTACATGACTTAATTTTCCTGCTTGGCTTTGGGTCACCTTTTGTAGCTTTCCCAGTTGTATCTCAGAGTTATTTATACTTGTTGCATGCTAGCATGGGGGGTGTAGGAGTGGGGAGGATCGTTCTCTGATGTTTGATGCAGCCTCAGTTGTAGGCAGGGACCATCAATCTGGGACTCAAGGATGTGGCTTTCTCCTATGCTATTGGCCCTCCTCCAGATGTTGAGCTGCACCCAGCATGTGGTCCTGCCCCTCCACCGTAGTTAGAACTTTTCTTTTTTTCCTATTCCAGTAGCCCAGCCTGTGTTTGTCAGCTTTCCTTTGCTGTGACAGTATTCCTGAGAAAAGCAATTTAAAAGAGGAAAAGTTTATTTTGCCTCATTGTTTCAGAGGTTTAAATCCATGGTCAGCTGGTCCCATTGCTCTGGGCCTGTGGTAACTCAGAGCATCATGGTGGCAGTGTGGTGTGGCGGAGGAGAGCTGTTAACCTCCTGAGAGCTGAGAGAGACAGAGAGAGACAGAGACAGACAAAGAGAGACTGAGAGAGAGACAGAGAGAGACAAAGAGACAGACTGTATATGAGTTATGTTCCCAAAGACACACCTCCATAACCAATTCCCTTCAACAAGGCCCCACCTGCTGTTTCTATCATATCCCAAAAATGGCATTAATTAATTAATTAATCCACCAACAAAGTTAGAATCCTCATGATCCAATTGCTTTCCAAAAGCCCTCCCTTGAACATACAAGCCTTTTGAGGAACATTTTAGATTCAAACCATAATACAGTAAAACCTTGGTTTGTGAACATAATTCATTCCAGAAACATACTTGTTTTTGGGGGGTTTTTTTGGTACCAGGGATTGAACTCGGGTCCTTGCACTTGTGGGACAGGCGGGAGAAACACTGAGCTAAACCCTTGGCCCCAGAAACATATTTGTAATCCAAAGTACTTGTAATCCAAAATGCTTGTATATATCAAAGCAAATTTTCCCATAAGAAGTAATGGAAACTCAAATGATTCATTATACAACTCAAAAATATTCATATAAAAATTATTACATTATTATAATGTAATACAAAAATAATTTCAAAATACAAAATATAAAGAAAAACAAACAAATTAATCTATATTTACCTTTGTGGCTATTATATAAGACAACGTTCACTATCACTAACAATCACTGTTATCTATTGGCTCAATGGAATCTTTTTTTTTTTCATGCAACTTTAACAAGGAACCTATCCAATGATACTTGCTTTAGTCTCCTTTTGAGGATTTTGCAGAAATGTGACACTGCATTGTCGTTAAACAGATTCATCACTTGCACTGGTACAGCCTTATTTGGGTGATGCTTTTCTACAAAATTTTGCAGTTTCCCACATTTTGCACATCTCCGTAATCTCATTTGAAGTGAGGGATTTCTCTGTCTTTTTCTCCTCTGCAGACTAGATCTCTGCCAGAACATTTTGCTGTTGGGAGATGATCATCCACAATCTTTCAGAGAGGGACAGAGACAGAGGAACCATTGGCTTAGTTGTGATCATATGCCCTGTGGTATCATGTACTATTCATATTGTGAGACATCGCTAGCTTATCAAGTTAAAATTAATTAGAAATATTTGCTTATCTTGCAGAACACTGGCAGAACAAGTTACTTGAATTCCAAAGTTTTACTGTTGTTTCAATGGGTTTACACTAGTGCCTTTAGACTACAGTTGTGTTGTCTTTCCTGCCAAATATTTTCTTCCTTAGGGAACAGAGGGAAGGTAGAATTTCAGCAGGGACTGTTGTTCTATCCAGCACCGCAAGGGTAGCTTTCCTGCATTCTTCCCTGCAGGCTGTTGGTGGGCTATCTAAAGGAAAAACCTTCAAGGAGAGCCTTGGTTTTGACAATCAGTTGAGCAGAGTTGGACTGCTTTAGTAAATGGTGAAGTTTCTAAACAGTTCTCTGGCCCGAGGAGATGGCCATTCTCTCTCTAAGTGGAGGAGGCTACTGGAGGACCCGTAGAGTGGCAGGATATTTCTTGGAAACAGGCTTGTTTTCACTCTGTCCACGACATGGTCAAATGCATCTTGAAGACTGTCAGATTCTATGTGGAAAAGCAGGATCTCATGTTTGAATTTCATGGGATAGTAAATTTGAAAGGGAGGATTCACATCAGATCCTCAACTTTTTATTTTTCCACCAAAAGCCCCTACCTACTATCATATTATTCCAATATGAAAAAAAACATTTAAAATACCCACACACCTGCCAAAATAAGGATGTACTCTTGAAATTGTCAACAGTCCTTTACTTGGAATAAATTTAGCCCTCAATAGAGTGAACTTTTTTTTTTTCCCTCCTCACCATAGATCAATGGATGCTTCACTGTGGACGAACACAAATCTTCACCCCAGCACTCATGAGCCACTACTGTTGAGCTTAGCTACTTTTCCATGTAGCTCTGTCTTCTACATTTCTTTCGTGGAAAGCAGGATGAAGTCATTATGTATTTTTTTAATTAACTTTATTGGTACATTTTAGGTATACAATATAATGAATGACGTTCATCATTGGAAATTTACACCTTTACGTAATCTCTCTTGGTTCTTATTTTTCCCCCTTCCCCTGCCCTCCCTTCAACCCCTCCACCCCTCCCTATTTACAAAGACTTTGTTTCCACTTTTTCATTTGCTCATATTAATTCCATTCCCTTCTTTCCTTTCCCCTACCACTCCCACTTCCCCTTCCCCTTTGCCCCTTTTCTTCCTATTTCACATCATCTGTTATAGCTTTTAGTCCTTATTTACACTTTCAATTTCTCACACTAGAGAAACTATTCAGTATTTATACATGTGTGTCCTATTTAATTCACTTAAGAGTATTGCCTCAATGTGCATCTATTTAGCTATAAATGTCTCTAATTTCTCATTTTTTATGGCTGAGTATTACTCCATTTTATTTAAAAAACCACATTTTCGAGCTCAGAGGGGCCCAGCACCCAGAAGGAAGCTCCCCACCTCCATCCCAGGCTCCTAGGGCAGTGAAGCTCAGCCAGTCCCAGAACCCGGAAGGAAGCTGCCCGCCACCATCCCAAGCTCTTAGGGCATAGAAGATGAGCTGCGTGGGCACCAGAAGCACCTCCCTGCCCCCCCCCACCCCGTGGAAATGAGAAGACACATAAACAACCCTTAAAAACAGACTTCCAGATCACCTACAGCAACCCCAAAGGGAAACGAGATGGAACACTCTGATACTCAACCACCTGGACTCTCTGAACTGGCAACAAAAGAGAATCTGGGAAAAATGAAATCAGAAATAATTACTCAGATAACAGCAAAGATTGTGCTCATGGTGCAAGACATGATTAATAAATCTAGAGAGGACACAGATAAAAAAATAGAGGATATGAGGAATATGATGGAATCCCAACATAGGAAACAAATGGAATCCATAAAACAGATACAAACAGATTTCCAAGAGATTAAAAACTCCATCAAAAGTCTGCGCAGCAGAGTGAACCAATGTGAGGATAGAATTTCACATATAGACGATAAGATTGCAATTAGTGAGGAGGAAAAAAAAATTGCTTTAAAATTGTAAGGGAACATGAGAAATCAATCCAGCGGCTGCTAGACGATGCAAAGAAGAATAACATAAGACTGATTGGAGTCAATGAAGAAACAGGAGAGAGTGCAGATAACATAAAAAAACTCTTCACAAAAGTCATGGCAGAAAACTTCCCAAGGAGGGGAAAAGAACTTGACATACAGATAAGTGAGGCATATAGGACTCCAGCTAACCTTAATTAAAAAAAATCTACACATAGGCATATAATAGTTAGGATTCCAGAAATCCAACAGAAGAATAAAATTCTACAAGCAGTTAGAGAAAAGAAACAAATCACATACAAAGGAAAGCCCATTGGAATCACAACAGACTTCTCAATGCAAACCCTCAAGGCAAGAAGAGCTTGGAGTGATGTATTTCAAGCCCTAAAGGAAAACAGCCTCCAACCCAGATTGATGTACCCTGCAAAACTATATTTCAAAATTCATGGAGAAATAAGATACTTTCATGATAAAGAGCACCTCAGGAACTTCATGAATACCAAACCAGCACTACAAAATATTTTAGACAATACCCTAGGAAAAGACAATGAGGATCACAGCCCCAGGAAACCCAGCAGAATGAATCCATTGGGTGTGACAAATTAAGTGCAAAAGGAGAGAATCCAACAAAAAGAAAAAGTCGTGACAAGGCTTTTAAAACTTTTGACTTCATCTCCCTAATGAGTGTATAATTCAATCTTATTATTGTACTGATTAGTATTTTTCTGATTCTAGAATTGCACACCATTCCTTGTGCTATACTGGATATTTATCATCTTCTTATGTCTACATTTTAATTGGGTTGTCTATAAATGCGCTCTAAGAATATATAGTCTGCTCATAGGTTATATGCATCGTAAATATGGTCTGTTTAAGGACTACTTTTCACTTTAATGATGTCATTTAAAGTTCTAAATTTTGATGGAATCTCATGTATCAATTTTTTTCTTTTATACATCATGTTTTTTGTATCCTAGGTAGTTCTTGCCTACCCTGAATTCATAAATATTTTCCCTTATAATTTCTTCTTAAAGTTTCATACTTTTAGGCTATCTTATTTAGGTTCATAGATCCCTTCAAGTTATTTTCATGTATGAAAAAAAAGGTTGAGGTTAATTTTTTATATACTGATACCAGGTGTTCTAGTGCCATTTGCTGAAGACACTATCTCTTCCTTGGCTCTTGAATCGAGTTTATATTCTATAAAATGCTAATGTTAAATAATCTTTCAAAACTCAGTGGACCATATATGTGTGGTTCTATTTCTAGATTCTCTGTTTTATTCAAATGATCTATATGTCTTTCCTTACACCAACACTGCCTTGATTACTGTAGCTTTAGAAGAAGTCTTAAAATTGGGTGCTAAACATCTTCCAACACTGTTTTTGTTTTTGTTTTTGGCTTTTCTGGGTCCTTTCTACTGCTACATAACTTTTAAAGTTCAATATCCAGTTCTTCATTTATAGCAAGTATACACAGACCTGAATTTTTAGATATACCTTGTGTTTTCTAATCCTGCTAAATTCAAGTACAAGTTCTAGGGGCTCCTAGAGATTTCTTAGCATTTTCTCTGTAGATGATCATTTCATCTACATATAAAGATTTTGCTTCTGCCATGCCAATCCTATCCTAGTTGTGTCATTGTATTGCCAGACTATTTTGGTTTAGACCTATGTTTCAAAGTCTAATGGACAGATGAAGAGTAGGCATATATGCCCTTGTTCCCCACTTTAGGGAGAAAGCATTGTATCTCCATTCATAGAAGGAGTTTTTGTTGGAAGTATGGAGTACATGTCTTTGATCTGTTGAGAAGGTTCTGTTCTACTTCTAGTCTCCTGATAGCTTTTACCATGAACAGCTGTAGAATTTAGTCCAATACTCTTTCTCCAACTAGTGACAGGATCATATGGCTTTCTCCTTTCCTCTGTTAAAATGATGAGTTTTGGGGGTGGATCTTCCAATGTTGAACCAACACTGCCATCCCTATAATAAAACCACTTTCTACATACAGCCAGATCTGACTTCCAATAGTTTGTTTTGTTAAACAAATTTCTATCTATGTTCATACTTTTTTCTTCTATTATCTTTATCCAGTTTTAGGATTAGCACAATGTTGAGTTCCTAAAATGAGGGGAAAAGTGTTCCTTCTTTTTTCTGCTTTAATTGTTTGATATAATTTATCAGTTAAAATGTTTATGAGCCTGCTGTTGTCATATAGGTAGGTTTTCAAGCTAGGAATATACATTCTTTAATAGGTGCTATTCAAATTTTATATTTCCTCCAGAGTTAGTTTCATTAATTTGTCTTCTAAGTTACTTCTTAGAAGTTGTCAAATTTATTTCAAAACAGATTTTTGTAATATGCTTTCTATATCCTTTTAAATTCTGTCAAATCTGTGGTAATGTCTCCTAGATCTTAATATTGTAATTTAAAAAAATGTATAACTGATATTGTGTAACAGGAAGAAAAGGTGTAAAAGAGCAGGGGAATTGGGAGAGGTAGGGGAAGGGGAAAAAGGGAAAGGAAAAAATATGAGAAGAGGAAAAAAATGGAAACAAGGTCTTTGCAAATAGGGAAGGGTGGAGGGGGTGAAGGGAGGGCAAGGAAAGGGGAAAAAAAATAAGAACCAAGAGACTCATGGAATAGTACAAGATCCCAATGATGAATGTAACTGTATTTTATACCTAAAATGTACCAATAAAGTTAATGTGGGGGGGCATATTTTCTTTATCCAGTCTCCAGTTGATAGGCATTTGGGCTGTTTTCAAGTTTTAGCTATTACAAACTGTCCTGCTATGAACATGGGTGCACATATATTACTGTGGTATGATTCTTTTAATTCTTTGGGGAAGATATCAAGCAGGGGAATAGCTGGGTCAAATGGGACTTCCAGGGCTGGTTCTTTGAGGTATCTCCATACTGACTTCCACAGTGGTTGCACCAGTCTACACTCCCACCAGCAGTGGAGCAGTGTTCCTCTTTCCCCACAGCCTGGAGAGCATTTGCTGTTGGTTAATTTTATGATAGCAGCTATTCCTTCTGGGTTGAGGTGGAATCTCAGCATAGTTTTCATCGGTGTCTCTTGAATGACCAGTGATGTTGAACATTTTTTCATGTATTTATTTGCTATTTCTACTTCTTTGTGTGAGAAATGTCTGTTCATTTCAGATGCCCATTTTTGGATTGGGTCTTTAAATTTGGGAGCTCTGATTTTTCTAAGTTCTTTATATTTTCAAGATAGTAGACCTTTGTCTGAGGGACAGCTGGTGAAAATTTTTTCCCACATTATAGGTTGTCTTTTCACACTGTTGGTGGTTTCTCTTGCTGTGCAGAAGCTTTTTAATAAGAAGAGATCCCACTTGTTGATTGTTTGTGCTAGTTCATGGGCAACTGAGGTTTTGTTCATAAAATCTTTTCCTACACCAATGTCTTCAGGAGTTCTACCTAACCTCTGTTCCAGCTGTTTCAGCGTTTCTCTTTTAATATTTAGATCTTTCATCCATTTTGATTTTCGTTTAGTGCATGGTGAGAGATATAGGTCTAGTTTTAATCTTTGGCAAGTTGAAACCCAATTTTTCAAGGACCATTTATTAAAGAGGCTATCTTTCCTCCAGTGAGAGTGTTTGGCTCCCTTGTCAAAGATGAGGTGGCTGAATGTGTCTGGAGTTGTTTCTGTGTCTTCTAATCTGTTCCTCTGGTCCTCAGGTCTGTTGTTGTTGTTTTTTGCCAGTACCATGCTGTTTTTATCACAGTAGCTTTGTAGAATAGTTTCAAGTTGGGGATTGTAATACCCCCTGCCATGTCTCTGTTGCCTAGAATTGCTTTTGCTATTCTAGGTCTCTTCTTGTTCCAAATGAATTTTTGGATTGTTTTCTCAAGGTCCACAAAGTATGCTGCTGGGATTTCAATTGGGATTGCATTGAATCTGTATAGCAGTTTTGGAAGTATGGCCATTTTCACTATATTAATCCTTCCTACCCAGAAGCAGGGGATGTCTGTCCATTTTCTGATATCATCTTCAATCTCTCTTTTCAGAATGCTATAGTTTTCAGAGAAGAAGTCTCTGCTTTCTTTTGTTAAGTTGATTTCTAGGTATTTCAGTTTTCTGGATGCTATTGTGAAAGGAATTGTTTGCCCTATTTCTCTCTCAGTGAGTCTGTTGTTCATGTAGAGGAAAGCTATTGATTTTTGTGTGTTGACCTTGTATCCAGATACTTTACTGAATTTGGTTATTAAGTCTAGAAGACTTTTGGTGGAGTTCTTGGGGTCTTCTATATAGAGTATCATGTCAGCTGCAAATAATGACAATTTGACTTCTTCATTTCCTATCTTTATTCCTTTTATTTCTTTCTCTTGTCTAATTGCTATGGCTAATGTTTCCAAGACTATATTGAACAGGAGTGCTGATAATGGATATCCTTGTCTTGTTTCTGATTTTAGTGTGAAGGATTTCACTTTTTGACCATTTAGTATGATATTGGCTGTTGGTTTTTCATAGATGGCTGTTATCAGATTGAGGTAAAGACCATCTATTCCAACTTTTTGTAGGGTTGTTTTCATAAATGCATGTTGGATTTTGTCAAATGCTTTTCTGCATCTATTGAGATGATCATATGGTTTTTGTCCTTGGCTCTATTGATATACTGTATCACATTTATGAATTTGTGCATGTTGAAACATCCCTGGATCCCTGGATGAATCCCACTTGGTCAAGGTGTATGATCTTCTGTATTCTATTTGCCAGTATCTTATTAAGAATTTTTGCATTTATGTTCATTAGTGAGATTGGCCTATAGTTCTCTTTTTTTGGTTGGGTCTTTCTTTGTTTTGGGGATCAAGGAGATGCTTGCTTCCAGGAATGAATTTGGGAGTATTGCTTCCCTTTCAATTTCACTGAAGAGTTTAAACAGTAGTGGCAGCAGTTCCTCTCTAAATGTCTTGTAGAATTCATCAGTGAAGCCATCAGGACCTGGGCTTTTCTTAGTTGGCAAGTTTTTAATTACATTTTCAATTTCATTCATTTATATTGGGTTGTTTAGAATTTTTAGGTGTTCTTTGTTCAACTTTGGTATTTCATACGTATCTAGGAATCTGACCATTTCTTCTGCATTTTCCATCTTATTGGCATATACGTTCTGGAAGTAGGTATTGATGATCCTCTGGATTTCTGCTGGGTCCTTTGTAATTTCATCCTTTGCACTCCTAATTGCATGGATTTGGGCCTTTTCTTTCCTTTTTCTGTTAAGGTTGGCTAGGGGTTTATCAATTTTGTTGATTCTTTCGAAGAACCAACTCTTGGCTTCATTGATTTTTTGTATCATTCTCTTAGTCTCCATTGCATTGATTTCTCCTCTGATCTTTATAATTTCCTCCCTTGTATGAGCTTTGAGTTAGTCATGCTCTTCTTTTTCTAGAAACTTGAGGATCAGCATCAGCTTAATTGGGCTCACTCTGTTTTCATAATATAAGTATTCACTGCTATGAATTTCCCTTGTAAGACTGCTTTCATTGTGTCCCATAGATTCCAATATGTTGTATTGTCATTGTCATTTAATTGCAGGAGCTGTCTGATTTCTTCTTTAATTTCTTCTGTGACTCATTGGTTATTCAGAAGTGTGTTGTGCATTTTCCATGTGTTTATGAAATTCTTTCAGTTTCTTCTGCTGTTGATCTCCAATTTCATTGCACTATGGTCTGATAATATACAGGGGATAACTTCAATTCCTTTGCACTTACTTAAACATGCTCTATGTAGGAGTATGTGGTCTATTTTGGAGAACAACCCATGTGCAGCTGAAAAGAATGTGTGTTCTGATTTTGTGGAGTGGAACATTCTGTAAACATATGTTAAGTTCATTTGTTCAAGAGTTTGATTGAGTTCTAATATTTTGTTGCTTATTTTTTGTCTACTTGATCTATCTATTTGTGACAGTGGAATATTAGTGCTTATTTGATTTTTCATGTCCATTTAGCATTTGTTTTATATAGTTGCACGCACTAGTGTTTGGTGCATAGATATTTATGATTATCATCTCTTCCTGTTGGATTATTCCCTTTACAAGTATGTAATATCCTTCTTTGTCTCTCGTGATCAGTGTTGGTTTGAAATCCACTTGATCTGCAAAGAGGATAGCTACTCCTGCTTTTTTTTGGGGTGGGGGGGTTCCTGTTGCATGGAGTATTGTTTTCCACCCTTTAACTTTCAATCTATGAGTTTCTTTTTTAATTACATGTGTTTTTGTATGCAGCACATTGTTGGATCTTGCTTCTTGACTCATTCTCCTAGTCTATTTCTTTTGATTGGTGAATTGAGACCATTAACATTGATGGTTACAACTGATACATATTGACTTATCATTGTCATGACTTTTTCTTTTTGTTGGGTTCTCCCCCTTTGCATTTAATTTCTTGTCATGCCCAATGTATTCATTCTGCTGGGCTTCCTGGGGTTGTGAGCCTCATTGTCTTTTTCTAGGATATTGTCTAAAAATTTTGGTGTGCTGGTTTGGTATTCACGAAGTTCCTAAGGTGCTCTTTGTTATGCAAGTATCTTATTTCTCCATGAATTTTGAAATATAGTTTTGCAGGGTACGTCAATCTGGGTTGGAGGCTATTTTCCTTTAGGGCTTGCAATACATCACTCCAAGCTCTTCTTGCCTGATGGTTTGCATTGAGAAGTCTGCTGTGATTCTGATGGGCTTTCCTTTGTATGTGATTTGTTTCTTTTCTCTGCTTGTAGAATTTTGTTCTTCTGTTGGGTTTCTGGAATCTTAACAATTATATGCCTATTTTTACATTTTTTTTGATCAAGGCAAGTTCAAGTCCTATATCCCTCACTTACCTGTATGTCAAGTTCTTTTTCCCTCCTTGGGAACTTTTCTGCCATCACTTCTGTGAACAGTTTTTTTATGTCATCTGCACTCTCTCCTGTTTCTTCATTGACTCTGATCAGTCTTGATTTCTCATAGTCCCTTACTATTTTAAAGAAGTTTTTCTTTTCCTCATCACTAATTGCAAGCTTATCTTCTATATCTATAATTCTGTCCTCACATTGGCTCATTCTGTTGTGTGAACTTTCAATGGAGTTTTTAATCTCCTTGAAATCTGTTTGCATCTGTTTTATCGATTCCATTTGTTTCCTATGTTGGGATTCCATCATGTTCCTCAGCTCCTCTACTTTTTTTTTAATCTGTGTATGTCTTGCACTATGGGAACAATCTGTGCTGTTATGTGAGAAGTTATTTCTGATTTCATTTTTTCCAGATCCTCTTTTGTTGCCAGTTCAGGGAGTCCAGGTGGTTGAGTATCAGATTGTTCCATCTCGTTTCCCTTTGTGGTTGCTTTAGGTGATCTGGAAGTCTGGTTTTGAGACTTGTTTACATGTCGTCTCATTTCTATGGTGGCGGGGAGGGTGTGTGCTACTGGCACCCACGTGGCTCACCTCCTTTGTGCTGGAGGCAGTGGTACAGTGGCCCAGCAGGTTCACCTCCTCTGTGCTGTGGGAAGCTCTGCTCCTAGGCATTGGGAGCAGTTGCTATTGGCTTTTTTCTGGTGAATTTGTAGAGGTTTCAGTCCATAATTGTCTACCTTCAAGGCAGGGTGGCAGAGGGACAACAGGTCATGGTAGCAGAAGACAGCAGCCTCAAGTCATTATATTTATTTCTGCAACTTGACTCTCAGATATGGCCCCCTTACTAGGTGCTAAGCAAATAATTATTGAGGATTAATATTATCTAATTAATTATTGCCATTGATTTATTATAAGAATATGTTAATATTAATAACTGCTGTAGTTTAGATCTTGGATGTCCCCCAATGGCCCATGTGTTGAAGGTTTGGGCCCCAGTCCCCGGCTCTATTGGAAGGTAATGGAACCTGTAGGAAGTCAGGCCTATGGAAGAAAGTTAGGCATTAGGAGTGCACCCTTAAAAGATATTGGGACCCTGGCCCCTCTTCTTTCTCTTTTTCCCAGCTGCCATGTGCTTAGTAGCTTTGCTCCTCCACACACTCCCCTCATGATGTACTGTTTCACCATGGGCCCAAAAGCAATAGAGCCAACTGATCAGAGACTGAAACCTCTGGAACTGTGAGCCACAATAAACCTATCCTATTATTAAGTTGATTATCTCAGGTGTTTTGTTACAGTGACAGAAAGCTCACTAAAACAATAACACACACATCTCCCTAGTAATTATTAGCTGGACTGAACTGACATCTTTGCATACCTTTCCCAGCTTTCCTTAAGGTCTCTCCTCGTGGGTCCCTGGGCTTACCTGGAAGGATGAGAGTTTAATTTATTAACTTTTATCTTAATAATGTTTAGTGGATGTCCACTTTTAGATTCCATAGGTTTTTTTTTTAAAGAAACATAAGACAAGCGCTTTGCCCTTCAGTGGTTTATACTGATTAAATACAGGTGTTTATAGTACTACTCAGAGTGTGACCAATGATCTAATTAACAACACAGAGTGCCATGAGAACAAAGCAGAAAGTGCCCATGTGCCTATTTTTTTAATGAATATTCTGAGTGGCTATTTTGCTCTGGACTTAGGTGGAAGGAGACGAACATAGATTTGTTTAGAAGTATAGTGATCAAGAAATAATACCACCAAGGTGTAAAGAAATGATGGAGGGATGTGGAAGAGCATAGTAGTTGAAGAGTTTGGAGGAGGGAAAGCTCCTTCTTCCAGAAGATAGGAGAGAAGCAGGTGGTCAGAGAAATAATTAATGCTCACTTGGGGAACCTGAGGTTTCATGGAGAAATTGGCACTTCAGTTATCCTTGAGGCTGGGTAGGACTTGGACAAACATGTGTGGGCACAGGGACTAGGCCACAAGGAAGAGCCTGGGCCAAAGCACAGGGAAGGAAAAGTACAGATCAGAAGCAGGAAATAGAAAGTGATAAAGTCAGGGGAGTGGGTGTAGAGTGAAGGAGTGCAGAGTGGAAGACATGTCTGGAGAAGACAGCCAGAACCAGACTGGAGGTGGCACAGAGCAACTGCTCAATAAATATTTATCAAATGATTGAATAAAGAAATGGAAGCCTTGGACATTGTTACTTTGTTTATTAATTTTTTGTGGTAGCTAATGGTGAAGAACTTTTGGGAGATCGTATTATGGTGGTGGCTCTGTGAAACACGAATGAGAGACAAAGCTGAAGAGGGCAGGAATGTGGGGTAGGAAGCTGTGGCAATTGTCCTATAGGGCTTCCCTGTCCCTATACCTGCAATCCTGATTCTCTGCCTTTGTGGAAGCCAGGCTAAAATGCTTCCCACTTTGGAAACATTAGTGGGTCAGTGACTCTCAGCACTCATTCTAAATGCAGAACAAGTACAGCCGCACGGGAACATCAACACACATCCTATTCTTAGGGAAGGACTGAGTTCCCCCACCTGCATTTGTGCCAAGGTCAGATGGACTGCCTGGGAGTATCTGGAGAGGTGCCACTTAATGTGGCTGTCATCCCTGAACATTATCGCAGCCTCTGAAAGTCCCAGGCTTCACGGTTCTCGTTTTTATTTTCTAGGAGGAAGATAGAAAGCCATCTGACATTCCTCTTAGAGCTCCTCATCTACTTGGTATTGACATCAATAAACAATGAAATCACAGGATCCAGATTAAGTAAATCTATTTTCCTAGCATGTGGTACAACACAGTTTGAAAATAAAAACAAATCAAATGCTCTGAAAGCAAAATGAATGCAAATTAAGGTCTGGAGAAATCTGTCCGCATTCGAACATTTAGTTTGCTTTTGTTTCCCCTTTAAATTAAAGTAACACCATTTTCTAAAGCTCAGATGTGAATCACAGCCCCTTCTGGAGTGAATGATTATGACTCTGCCCTAATTTAAGTATATGATCACCACAAGTAGGGAGCAAAAGTCTGTTCTCTATAGGACCAGTGTCCCCTTGAGGGCAAATGACTTGATCTAGAGTTGTCTAAACAAGGGGCATAAAAACAAATTTCTGCAGTGTTTCTCTTTTTTATGAGACAACACCCATGGTTTTTTCTTTTATTAGTGCTTTTTGTTAAAATTCTTAAATGTTAAGATTAGTGTACTGATTAAGTGTGTGGGCTTAGAGTTAGAAAAACTGGTTCAAATCCCCACCCCTAGATGTGTGACCCTGGGAATAGTTACTTACCTCTTCAAATTTGAAGACAATAATATCCAATACACAGGTCATCCATTGCATAAGGGTTATATGCTGTAATATACAAAATGTACTTAGCAAAGTCACATGTAGTGGGGAGTACAAAGTGGCTGCTCTATATCATTAACAAAGAGTAAAGCTCGGCTGTCTTTAAGGAGAAGGCAGAGGGCTTAGAGTCAATGCAGACCCAAATTCTGGACATTTGTCCTTTCCTTGATGCCTGTGGAATCCTGTGGCTCTGCTGATGTTTTTCCTGACGTGGTTATTACAGAAGGACCGAAGAGTCCCTGCCAGACCTGGTGCTGCTTGTGACAGTCAGACCCTGTAACATATTGCTTGAGAAGAGTAAGGAGGATTCGGTGGTGCATCAAGACCCATGTAAAGGGTCCTTTTGCAATCAAATCCCACAGATAGGACCTCAGCTACCTGAGTCACCTAGAGAAAGTTGAATTTTAAAGGCCAGTCATTTTATTTGGCAGTGTTGCACTACCGTTTTCCTGTTTAAGATTGCCAAGAAATGATAACTCAAAGGGCACTTGGGTGAAGAGAAAAGCTACTCTTAGCAGGAGGGGTGGCCCTGTCTTGCTATCTAGGGCAAGGTGCTGCAATAACTCAGTGCACCTGGCACCATCCCAGTGCTCTGGCTCAATAACCTTGGCCGGACATCTGGGTCTGGACTCTATGGCTTCCTTGGGGGAGCTGGTCTTTCCCATATGCAGCCCAGTATATGAAAGAAGTTGGGCATTCCCAACTTCACAGGGAAAAATCCATAGCGTGTTTCCCACCTCCAGGCCCTGAGGATTTGCCTTCCATACTCATCCCTACTGCTGCTCACATGCCATTGGCCAGATTCTTTCTGATAAACTATCTTATCTCTATAATAATGTCCCTTTTAAATCAGCTACTCAGCTTGGACATTTCCCAAGCTTTACACTTTTGGATTTTGATTTGAAAAATCTCCTTGGAAATTACCTAATCATTAAATAAAAAAGAGAAGGCATTTTTCCCCTTTTTTGTTTGCAGAAGTAGAACATTTGAAGAGAGGACAAGGAATCAAGCAATTCTGAAGTAGGTACTGAACATTATTTTCCTGAAAATTGGATCTATTTTATTTTGAGGAACAGGAAGGACCTGGGGCCCCATCTGCTGTTCCACACAGGTGGCCCCACATACATGACAGCTACTTTTCTGAAGTTGAAGGCAGGGGCTTGTTCTCTGTCTCATTCTTTCCAGCTCTTTTCTTGGCCCCTTGCTTTCACTTCTCCCCTCAGTCTCCACCTGTCTTTGCTGTTCTCTCCTTCGTCTTTCCTTGCTGGTTGTGGCTGACATCATTATTTCTGTGTCTGTGTCTTCCTAGTGTGATGGGCACCTTTCATTTCTAATTTTTTCACCAGCCAATGCCTGGAAACCCAGTTCCTTGGGGGCATGCCTCTGTTTCTGGAAGCCTTTACTAGTTTCAGATATCTCCTTGAAGCTGCCTCTTGTTTTTGCAGAGGAGCAGGCATAGCTCACCTTTGTTTCTGTAACACATTTCTTGCAAAGGATAGAAGAGGTTCCAAAGACAGCAGCTTCCTCCTTCCATGACCTCCAGCCACCAGCAGACCCAGCTTGAGTTCAGAACACCTGAGTTGAGTTCCAGGCCCTTAAAAAAAAAGACCTTAGTTTTACTTTATTTTAGCAGTTTTAGGTTCACAGAAACATTGAAAGAAAGGTAGAGAGAGTTCTTACATATCCTCTTTCCCTCCCCACATGCACAACCTCTTCCATTATCAACATCCCCACCAGACTGGCACATTTGTCACCATAGCTGAGTCTATATTGACACATCATTATCACCCAGAATCCATAGTTTGCATTCAGACTCACTCTTGGTGGTGTACATTATGTGGGTTTGGACAATGAATGCCGCACATCCATCATCATAGTATCATACACAGTAGTTCACATGTCCTTAGGTCAGTTGTGCTCTGCCCATTCGTGCCTCCCTCCCCTTGACTTCTGGAAACCACTGATCTTTTTACTATCTCTGCAATTACACCTTTTCCAGAATGTGCTACAGTTGGAATCATACAATATGTAACTGTCTTGGTGTGTTTTCTGTTGTTAGTATCACAGACAGGATAAGTTTGATAGAAAGAAAAGAGGTTTATTTGGGCTGGAAGTCAAAGGTTAAGGGGAAACATCTGGTGGTGGCCTTCTTGCTGGCAGGGTCCCTCGGTGACATAGCATGTCACATAGTGAGAGATAGGGAGCAATTGGGCATGTCTGATTTCTTTCCCTCTTCCTGTAAATCCACGATTCATTCATGGGGGGCTCTAATCACTTCCTGAAGCCCTTCCTTTAAACACCATAGATTAAGTGTACTCACTTTGGAACATACACAAAACACTATAGTTTAAGTTATTCTCCTTGTGGTACTTCACAATGGGGATTAGGCTCTAACATGAGTTTCAGAGGGGATAAACCACAGCAGCACTTTCAAGCAGTAATGAATTCATTGGATTCACAGTCAGGAAGTTTGTTTCATGCCCCAGGTGGTTGCAAGCAGCAATCAAACCAATCTTCACCTCATTTTTTTTTTCTTGTGGGGGCACAGGGGAATCCAACATGAAATGTTTGTCCAGGCAGTATATTTGCTTTTTCTCAGTGAAAATACACTGGCATACCCTTCTGTGGGCCCGGCCCCCGGGGAAGCACCGGGAAGACAGTAGAACCTAAGTTATGCTTGGCAGGAGCAGTCTGGCCCACCTGAATGGTTTGACACCTCACAGCCTCAGTTTCCTGGGAGTCCACCAGTGTCACCTTTGTGGCAGACCCCCCTGGCCAGGCTTAGAGTGGGCCACAGTATGGAGCAGGCATTTTCCCTCCATAATTGGCTAAAATGCACTCGGAGCCAGACTGAAGCCCATGTGGCTGACGGGAGCATGTTGAACGGCACACAGGCTAGTATAGCTTCCCTGCCAACGGCTGCTGTGGAGATCTAAGTCTTGATCTGTGAAGCTGCAGGGATCCTAAATGCAATAACATTGCAGCGGAAGACCACGTGGCTCCAAATCCCATCCCATTCCTAGAGCTACCCCTCCCTTAATTGTTTCAGTAGCTTACTAGTTAACCCTGACCCACCTTCGGTCTGTTCTGCTCCTTTTGAAAGAATGCCTTATCCCCTTTTTATAAGCCCTGGCTGTGTTAACTGATATCACCAGACACCACATGTATCCCCCTACACTATTCTTACTCATGCTTGTGTAATCAATAAATACCGATAGTCCTCATCACATGCTTGGCATGGCCCATCCCAGTTCCCTGCTTTTTATTTAAGTCTTGTTTCCGTGTCTTTCCTTCACCTTGCATCATACTGCCTTGCAGGAGACAGAGACTCTAGGCCAGGGGCCTCGATACCCTTCACTTCTTCTGCCAGTACTTGAGATGCCAGAGGCAGGACATACTTTTCTGGGGATTTTATTTCATTCTGCAGGATCAGTGAGTCCGAACCAGTCCTCCTTTCAACCACTCTTCTTCCTCTTCCTCATTCTTCTTTCTTGATATTAAGAGCAACTGACTGGGATCCTATGGATTCAGGGGCCTTTCTCAGTTTTCCTTCTAGGGAAGGGTGAAGAGGAGCAGGGCACAGGAGTGATCACATACTGGGTTCCTGCTCTGGGTCAGGCCTTCTGCCCTTAGTCTCAGTACACCTGAGAGGTGGATAATCTCCTTCTCACACTAGTGAAGGAGAAGCAGAAGTTCAGAAAAGGGCAAACAAATTGTCGAAGGGCAAACACTTTGCACATTTCCGAATCATATCTGGAACCCAGATCTGTCTGAATCCAGAACTCAAATTCTTGCTACCATCAGTGTGCGTGTGTGTGAATGTGTGTGTGTGTGTGATGGGAGCTGGTGGTAGTGGTGGAAGGTGCTAGGGGTAGATAAATCAAGCAGTAGGGATCATCTCACTCTTTTTCTCCATCTTGTGCCCTGGCTCTGGGGAGCACCTTGATACTTTTGTCCCGGGCCCAGCCTTTGCTTTTCCCAGAGACATTCTAGAAGCCAGTGCAGAGCTTTGTAACTCAGGTTGCCATGAGAAGAGGTCTCACAGCAGTGTCTGGAGCTGTTCCGTGTCCCTGTGATTAGGCAGCTGTCAGAAGAGGCTGGTGACTGTGCATTTTAGTGGAAGAGTACTCATTTCCCATGTTGAGCACCAAGGTTATAAATGGAACACTGCTTGCTAAATTGTCCCATCTGTACAGACTTATCTCATGAGTTTCTGGCTGTGATATGTGGCTGAATTTAGTGGTTAAGAGCAAAAGAATTATGAACCTGTGGAAGAAAACATCAATTAAAGGGCCTCAACACAGTAATATGTCTAAGAAGAGAATGGTGTTTGGATGTTTTTATTGACCTCGCCAACACCTATTTATGGAGTGAAAACAGGGAGGGAGAGAAGGGGCAGAGTGCTAGAGTTCAGATCAGGAAAGCCAATAGCATGATGTGGAACAGAGGAGGGAAAGCAGACACACAGAAGTTCTAGGGACAGGACCTATATCCTAGTAAGGAGCCACATTCTATTGGATCTACGGACTTCCTACAAGTAATCCTCCTAATACCCAATTCCATTCAGATGAACATTTATTATGCTCAGAAGAGAGCAAACAGCCCAACCCAGGGGCAAGAAATGGTCAGGAGAGGACTTCTCTGTCCTTAGTGTGCCTCCAGGAACACTTTCTAGTGCACCGCAGCCATGATGCTGCCCCAGTTCTGGAGCTAGAAGACCATGGCCCTCTACATGGACTTACTCTCCAAGGCCTTCTTAGAGAAGGAGCTAAGACTTCCTGCCTGTTCTAGAGCTTCTTGGGCTTTCTGAAGTGAAAGACCAAGTTTTTATTTTGTTTTGCTTTGTTCTTAGATTCCAATCTACTGTGGGGTCAAAGCTTTTATATCATCAATATGCATCATTAAATTGATTTAGTAAATACATGAAAAAATAAATGAAGTAAGAAACAAAGAGATAAAATGCAAGACCATGACTTTCAGTGATTGTATTCAGCAGACACATTGAGCTAGTCATATTACCAAGTGTTTACTCTTTTTGTGCTTTTTTTGTGTATGTCACAGACTAGTAAGAAAATGGCTTGTACCTGGTTGGGGAACCCATTCTGAATGGCTGTAGTCTAGCTCACTGATCTCCAAAAATGGTGTGCCAAGGTAAATCTGCTGGGCACAAGAAAAAAATACTGACAATCCTGTTTATATTTTTATTGCATCCTCTAATTTTAATTTTTGTGCATATTTTCAATGAACACAGAAAAATAGAAAAATAGGACCCAAATATAATTTATAGGCAGATAAATTATATATGGTAAATTGTACCATATCTTTTTATAGAAAGTTATATGGTCAATAACATTTGAAGTCTTCTCGACTACTCATATAAAAAGTTATTGCTATGCCTCTTTGGGCCATCTCTTATCTTGCCTTAGGCTCCTATTATTTAAGATCTCACATATTTAACCCTGTGCTAAAATTATAAATTCTTTGAGGAGCTGTGCTTGTTTATGCTTATTTACTTAAGCTGAGAAAAGCGTAGATGTGATGCTGAGACACTTTGCTAGGAAGTGGAAATATGATGAGGGCTAGGAATTGATCTCCATTCTTTAGGATATACATATTTAAGTCTGAGCACAGACTTGCAAATAGGTCATTGCTTTTGCCATAGCATGAATCAAATAAGTATGTATATGAAGCATGTGTGAAAGGTATAAAGAATGGTTAACTATATTGAGGTTGGTGCTCAAATAGACTCCCAGAGGAGCTTGTGCCTGAGGAGGCATTGAGGAATGAACAGGCTTTGCATGGTTGAAAGGAGGAGATAGGATATTGGAGTAATATTAGCACATAAAAAGACATAGATATCTTTATACTCACTGGCAACTCTCATTCCCTTGCTCTATTGTTTACATTTCAGTAATTCCCATATTGACATTTCTATTCTAGATCCCTTATCTTAACACAAGATTTCTTCATCTGCCTTTTATGTGTCCTCAGTCAGCATACACACAGTGCATCAATGGCACCATCATTCACCCTGTAACCAGGCCAAGCCCTCCCTCTCCCACCCCTACATCCATTCTGTTGATATCTGTTTGATTCTACCTCTTTACCATGTCTCAGTGCATTTCCTTTCAATATAAACAGTGATAATACTTTCCATAAAACTACTATTCTTTTTTTTCTTTTTTATCAATTTTATTGGTACATTTTAGGTATACAATATAATGGCATTCATCATTGGAAATTTGCACCTTTACATAATTGCTCTTGGTTCTTATTTTTTTCCCCTTCCCCTGCCCTCCCTTCAACCTCTTCACCCCTCCCAATCTACAAAGACTTTGTGTCCATTTATTCTTTTTCTCATATTAATTCTATTCCCTTCTTTCTTTTCCCCTACTCCTCTTCTTTGCCCCTTTTCTTCCTGTTTCACTTTATCCATTATATCTTTTAGTCCTTATTTATACTTTCAGTTTCTCACACTAGAGAAACTATTCGGTATTTACACATGTGTGCCCTATTTATTTCACTTAAGAGTATCGCCTCAATGTGCATCCACTTAGCTATAAATGTTTCTAGTTTCTCATCCTTTATGGCTGAGTAGTACTCCATTTTATTAAAAGAAAAACAACCCACATTTTCTTTATCCAGTCTCCAGTTGATGGGCAATTGGGTTGCTTCCAAGTTTTAGCTATCACAAACTGTGCTGGTATGAACATGGGCACACATATATCACTGTGGTATGATTCTTTTAATTCTTTGGGGAAGATCCCCAGCAGGGGAATAGCTGAGTCAAATGGGACTTCCAATCCTAGTTCTTTGAGGTATCCTCCATACTGATTTCCACAGTGGTTGCACCAGTCTACACTCCCACCAGCAGTGGAGCAGTGTTTCTCTTTCCCCACAGCCCTGTCAGCATTTGCTATTGGTTGATTTCATGATAGCAGCCATTCTTTCTGGGGTGAGGTGGAATCTCAGTGTTGTTTTCATTTGCATCTCTCAAATGACTAGTGATGTTGAACATTTTTTCATATGTTTATTTGCTATTTCTACTTTGTCTTGTTCATTTCAGATGCCCATTTTTGGATTGGGTCTTTAAATTTGGGAGGTCTGATTTTTTAAGTTCTTTATATATTCTAGATAGTAGACCTTTGTCTGAGGGACAGCTGGAGAAAATTTGACTCTTCACACTGTTGGTTTCTCTTGCTATGCAGAAGCTTTTTAATAAGAAGAGATCCCACTTGTTGATTGTTTGTGCTAGTTCATGGGCAACTGAGGTTTTGTTCCTAAAATCTTTTCCTACACCAATGTCTTCAAGAATTCTACCTAACCTCTCTTCCAGCTTTAGTAAAACTACTATTCTTGGGGCCAGAGGATTTAGCTCAGTGGTTCTGCCACCTGCCTCGTAAGCTCAAGGTCCCAAGTTCTATCCCCAGTGCCAAAAAATAAAAAAAACTACTATTCTTGAGCATTGGGTGCTCTTCAAAGGCCCCTAGGAACTGAGACATAATCATCTTGGAATCCCCAGTGGCTAAGAGTGCTTAGCTTACTACACAGTGCTAATATTAACTAATGATAATGGTGATGACTATGACAATACTTAGTGCTTCTGCAGTGATTAATATGTGCCAGTCAATGTTCTAAGTTCACATGTAATGACTCAATTCTAAAAATAACATTTTTGAGGTAGACACTATTGTGATCTCCTTTTATAGGTGAAGAAACTGAGGCACAGAGGTTAAGTGACTTATCCGAGGACCATAGCTTATAAAAACCCAATGTTGAAGGAACAAATGTATAAATAAATAAGTGCATAGAAGAGTAAGTGAGTGAGGCCAGAAAGGTGGGATGGATTGTACAGTGGTGACTTTTCTCACGAGTATAGTTATTGGGTTGGGAGCAATTTCTTGGTTTTTTTTTCTAAATAGGCAGAATTGCTCTTTTGGCAGTTGTAGTTTGACACAGGTTATAGTTGTGCATCAGAAATAACAGGAATCTGATACAGATGATCTAAAGAAGCAAGGGAATAAAATGCCCTTGATAGAGAGAGAGAAGCTGGCTGGCTCAAGGTATTATTTCAGTTGGAGGTATGAGTCAGGGATGGCTTATCTGCAGTCTGTGCCTGCAGAGTGATGTTGGCATCCTTCCTCATCCAGCCCTTGCCACAAAAACATCTTGACAAAGTGTCCCCCAGGGAGCCACATACCTGGGTTTATACTGCACTATGCCACCTGTCATTGTCTCTTATTTTAAAAATTCATTCTTGATACATCTCTTCTATCACTTTGGAGCCTTGTTACCACAAACTACTCATTATACATTTTTTAAAAATCTAGAACAATGATGCTGCCTGGACCTGCATGTTGTCTTTCTCAATTTTCAATCCTCCGCAGCTTCCTCTCGGTCACCATAATGCTCAGTGTTACAGTTCTGTGGTTCTATCATTGAGAAAGAAACACGGTGACAAAGGGTCCTTCTCACTCCCTCACTGCCCTCCACAACCACATAAATGTTAAGACACCTCCAGTTTTACGGCTACTCATTTTCTTCCTTTCTCCGAGTTAAAAATAAACACACGAACAAACAGCCCACTCTGATTCACAGGCTGTCAGAACCACTAGGGATCTTAAGGACGTACTGGTTTAATCTCTCCATTTTGAACATGTGCCAACAGAGGTCTCAAGCAGGTTGAGGATCTTGTCGTGCAGCACAAGATGGAAACCTTTGGCAGATTCTGGGGTACATGGCAGACAAAACTTAGTATTCTCCTTTTGCCTAGATTTCTTCTTATTACCTGTGTTTATCACATATCAAAATTAAACTGTAAATTGATTTTAATACTTTCCTGTGATTTTGCCTGTTATTTTTCCACTTAGGAAGAAACATTTTAGAAAATCTGTTCTTTTCATTTTCTGTCTGCTGGTTTCCTGCTCTAAACTCTGCTTTGCAGTAGAATGATAAAGAAGTGGCTTATGAGTCCCTCCCTTTAAGTGATGGTATCTGAATGTGGGATTGCCCACAGGCTACCTGAAGAAAGATGACCTTCACTCTCTGCTCTTCCTGCAGAGCCTACTCTGTGAGCTCCAAAGATGGAAAGTGCTTTAGGGAAATCATCAATATGACCATATTTGTAAATATCTGTTTAAACAATGATCTGACCCAACACATTATGAGCTCTCTGAAGCCACAAAACTATGTCATATTCCCTTCTGTGTTTCTAATATATAGTGAAATGCTGTACACATAGTACCTGCTCAATAAATAACCACAGGATTAATGATTGCTTTATCATTTTGACCAATCAGTCAGGACTCAACCCTCCTCTAGTAAGTAAGACTACTTAGAGGAAATGGCCTTTGAACTGACTCTTAAAGGACAGAGAGACAGCACATCATAACAGGAGGAAGAAAGTTGTTTCTATGCATATGGAACAACCCAAGCAAAGGCTTGGGGCAGGAGACTAAAATTACTAGGGTGTCCATCAGGAAATTATGCAACCTATCCATTCATTAGAGAAAGAACAAATGACAGACCTGTGCATTGGCAGACTGTTAATAAGCAAGATCCAGATTTGCTGTTATGGGAAGCCAGCTCTGAGTGTCATGTTGCCCAATCCTTTCAATTCACCCTGTTCTTAAAGTCTTGCTATTCACAATTGCAAAGATCATGAGGAATACTGGTGCTGGAAAAGAGCTTACAATTCCTCTTTTATACTCATCTTTTCCCTCCTATTTCTCAATTGACTGAGATAGTATTTGTTCAAATGATCTCAGGCTGAAATCAGCAAAGCCAGGTCACCTCTAATCCCAAAGTGAAGGCTGTGTGGGGTGTGTGTGTGTGTGTGTGTGTAGGGGAGAACTCATGATATACTCACTGATCAGTTCCAGTTGGGGACTCTGCCTTTTAAGCTTCAACCCACACCATTGGCCATGTCCATTAGTCTGCCCAGGTCAAAGACAATTTCCCAAGGGAAAATAGGCCTGTAATGAGGGTAAAGGAATGAGACCATCTAACAAAATGCTGAGTGTCTATTGAGTGCCCCAAACTAGGCTTGACACTTTATATGTCTCCTATGTTTCTCTCAACAGCCTTGAGAGAGAGAGATGACCCATTTTTTGCAGATAATACAGCTAAGATTCAGAGAAGTGAAAACAGTCTTTCTCCAGGTTACATAGATAAGTGATGGAGCCAGAATCAAATACAGGCCAAACACAAGTGAGCCTGTGATTCATCAACACACTGCACAAGCAACAGTGATTATAAAAATATCTGGTATCACAATAACCCAACTAAAAAGAGGGAAAGTATTTGAACAGACATTTCTCTGAAGAAGATATACAAGCAGCCAATAAGCTCATGAAAAGATACTTGACATAATCAGTCATTGGGGAAATGCAAATCAGAACCCCTTGTTGGCAATAAATGCAGATCAAAACTACTAGAATGACTGTAGTTTTAAAAAACTAAAGAATAGCAAGTGTTGAATATGTGGAAAAATTTCAACTCTCATGCATTGCTGGTGTAGAATGTAAAGTGGCACAGCTACTTTGGAAGACAATCTGTCAGCTTCTCTAAATGTTAAACATAGAGCTACTGTCTGACCCCAAAATACCACTCCTATGTGTATACCCAGGAGAACTGAAAACATGTCCACAAAACTCCTACATGAATGTTTACGGCAACATTATTCATAATAGACAGAAAGAGAAAACAACCCAAGTGCCCATCAGCTGATGGAAATAAGTTCTGGTATATGTATATAATGAAATATCATCCAGCCATAAAAATGAATGTGATATTGATATATACTACAGCATGGATGCATATGGACAGCATTATGTTAAGCAAAAGAAGCCAGTCATAAAAGTCCATGTATTATGTAATTCTATTAATATGAAATACCTAGAAAAGGCAACTCTATAAATATAGAGTAGATTAGTGGTTGCCATGGGCTCTGGGAGGAGGAGAATGGCAAGTGACTGTTAAGGGGCATAAAGTTTCTTTTTGGAGTCATGAAAACATTCTAGGGTCAGGATGGCAGTGGAGTGAGTAATGTCTACTCCAGCCCCTGAGGTCAAGTGCCTGGGTTTGAATGTTGCCTTTGCCATGCAAGTATGTGCATACAAGAAGGCTATGACCATGCTTGAACATAACAAACACTCAGTGTTCAGAGATGTTATTATTATCTTATCTGCACAAGTGCTCAAGGTCATGGGAGGTGAGGGACTATCACTAAGACAGAAAGACCTCTTTGTATTTACAGTTGAAACATGGATAACTCTGGGGTACAGTTTTGGGAGAAAGGTAGGATAAACAAAGAAGACAGATGGTTTCTCTCTCCCTTATTTTTATAAGGCTTGAAATTATTTTATAATCATGCATTACTTTTTAAAGTAAAACAAAATGCAACTGATAAATTGCTTCCACTGCTGGGTGTGGTGGAAAATAGCTGTAATCCCAGTACCCTGGAGGTTGAGGCAAGAGGATTGAAAGTTTAGACCTGGTGTGGTGGCACACACTGTAATCCTAGCACTCAGGAGGCTAAGGCAGAAGGATCACCAAGAGTTCAAGGCCACCTTGGACTACATAGTGAGCTCAAGGCCAGCCTAAACTACATAGCAAGACCTTGTCTCAAAAGAAAAAAAAAGGATCAAAAATTTGAACCTAGCCAGGGCAACTTAGTGACTTAGCAAGACCATATCTTAAAATGAAAAGTAAGAAAACAGCTGAGGATGTAAGGCCTTGGGTTTAATCCCCATTACTGGAAAAAAAAAGTTCCCACCAAGTTCCCACTTGTGTTTGAGGGAGAAACAACTCTGGGAATCTGTGTTTATTTAGTTCTTGGGAAAACCCAGAAAGTTCGCTTTCTATCTGCAAGGGGAGGGGCACAGTGCTAATTTTATAGATTAATTTTTTGCTCCTTCAGCCTATTTTCCATTACAGGCAAATTTGCTGTCATTTGATCTTGATAAATGACCTGGCAGATGTATCTAGACCTCAGCTCTGCATAAGGTACCTCTCAGATTCCTCCTGCTGGATACTCCCAGGATGGATGATATTAGCTGGAGTTTGCAAGCAGCACCTTCCTCTATGGACTCATGAGTGACTGGGGAGTCTTGTAGAGTGGAAGTGAGATTTTAATCAGGGGTGGGATCTAGGTCTAAGTAGAGAGAAGCAAAGGGAGAGGTGAGCAGCTAGCATTCTTCTGGATGTGAGAAGAGAAATTGTCTCCACTATTTCACCCTGGGAATGAAGTATGGCTATAGTTTCCATCTTACCTAGTCCTGCATTTTCTATGTCAACTCTATAAGGCTATTGTTCTTTGGTTAAGATTTGGCTTTTTCATCCATGAAATGAATTTTCTGTTTCCTTTGTTCAACAGATTTGGGAAAAGTCTACTTATCTTTGGCCTGAAATGTGTTGTAATCCTCCTAGGAGCAAATTTTGAGCTTTTTCATGATGGAGAGTGAAAGGTCAGAGAAGAGCAGGGTACAGTTGAATGACATTGTCAGACTTGTAGGAGCCTAGGGGTATGTGAAGGCCCCTAATTCACATTTGGGTTGAACAGCGCCCCCAGAAAAAACTCAGTGCTTTATATGAAACTTTATATAAGGACAAGGGTATGCCAGAAGTAGACATCATGAAGAACACAAGGAGAATATTTATTCTAGAATGTTGTAAACAGAAACAAGCAAAGAAAAATCTTTCAGGTCTCCCTACAAGAACTATATCTAGAAATTTTTATATCCAGGCTAAAGTTCCAAGAACAAACGCCTCTCAGTGCTTCCTGCTGAGCCAGATCTTGGCAAGGCAGCAAAAAGGAGGCATCTGTAAGGGCTGTGTTCCTTCACCTTGAGCTGTCACCATCTCCTACATCCCTTCCAGTGACAAGACACCTCTGTCCTGTTCTGTGCTTGGACAGAGATTTACCCAAAGCCAATGAAGACTCATCCAGAGGAGGCAGAATCCACAGATCACATTACTGAAGTTATAAAATGACCCAGGTAGTCAAGAGACCAAGACGCCTGGCATCTCTCCTTCGTGGCTTTGTTCTATTCCCCCCCATGCAGCCAGACAGTATGGGATGGGCTGAGGTACTGTCCCAGCTGATCAACAAATCGGAGAAAGAAAGGGTTTCCTTTTTCTGAGTTCTTCATCTCCTTATGGAAAAGTTCTCTTTATGGTAATGACAGCACAATATGAGTGTTATGAAAAAGTTCTTATTTTACTTATGTAATTTGTTGCTAAGTGTGGCACTGGGGAGGTCCGAAGGGACCTAGCACATTCCCTAAGCCCCGTTCCCCAAAGACAGGATATTTTTGGAAATGTGATAAAATTATTAAAATTACATAATAAAATCAACTATATGCTAAAATCATTTTCATGCATTCTATAATTTAAGTCTCATCTTATTTTTAAGCCAAGATAGAAAGTAAATCCTATAAGTACAATTAAACAACTCAACAAGCAGTGGCACTTGTATTGTACCACCTCTGTCCAGATGTTTGTTGCTTTCTTACTTGCACGAACCTTGTTCAGGTGCACACTTTCTTAGCTCTTTATTATTAGAATATTGCTACCTATGGGTCATTCATATTGTGCAGCTTTGTTTGAGTGAATTAGGAGTGGCTTGGCAGGGAATAGGCACCTGCACTCCATACTTTACAGTATACTGCCCTCTGGGAAAGAGGAGAGGGCTGTAAGGAGGCAGAGCAAGAGGAGAGTTGCACATTCTTGGCCTTCCTGAAGAGTCTAGAAACATTTAGAATCCGGCATGTTTAGGGATCTGGAGTTGGCAGGTCACATGACAAAGTGGAAAAAGTGATGAGGCGAGTATCCCGAGTCTCCTCCGGTCGCTGCCTCTCCCACCTCTCTCTGACTTGCTCTCTAGTTCTTTGTCCTCAATCTGAACACACAGATCAAGGTGTTTCAGAATATATTTGCACCATTTTAACCTTTATACCTTTATTTGAGCCTCCCTTCTTTTCTCCCCACCCTTCAAGACCTAGCTCAGCAAATCATGTTCTTTGTGAGGCTCTCTGGAATATTCTATTGAATTTGGTATCTCTTCTTCCTGAGCCACCTAAGCACTTGGCCTTGGTACTTTATGTGCTGCCTTGTATTATTTTAGTATTTTTTTAAAAAAAATACCTCACCAGTCTCTCCCTCCATTCCATTTTATAAACTCAAGCTATTTTACTCAGAATTAAACCAAGGGCCTCATACGTGCTAGGCAAGTGCTCTATCACTAAGCCATATCTGTGGGGCCTTACTTTTTTGGTATTCATTTCATGTTATCCACAGCATACAGCACAAACCCAGACCACTGTGGACATTGAAAACTATTGGCTATGAATTTTAACAGCAAGCATGATTCTATATGTGAAAAGTTGCTTGGGCTTTAGAGACTCAATTTGAAGTATATCTAGTTTGGTCTAGAAAATGCCATTCTCTACTGCTAACCTGACAAAATTTCAGCACCTTCCAAAGGTGAACATTTCTCACCTCTTGCTAGTTATCTCAGTTTGTTTATATACCATGAGGACAAACAGTCATAATTGATTGGGTCAAGCCATGTTTTATCCAGCTAGTCTTGTTTCTGGCATGACAGTGGGATCCATGGGGGTCTATGACCTAATGGGAGTTGGATCCAAGCTCAAGTTAAAACAAAAAGATTTGAGATCCAGCATATTTACACATGATGATGATAATGCTATATTTTCATGCTCTGTAAACGAGGAAGTACATGCTAAGCTGCACACCCAGCTAGGGGGTACCCGAGTACTTGGATCATTCCCTAGCATTGCTGATTAGAAAGCCTTCAGGAGCCAATAAGCTGCTTAGATGAACCCAACAAGCTCCTCATTGCAGGCATCTCTAAGAGTCTGTAGCTCTCTCTGACTCGTGGGAAACAGTATAGCAAAAGGAATACGAATGAGAAGTCCGTTCGGACAGAGCTAAGTTAAAATCCTTCTTCCACTACTACTAAAGTAGTGATATAAGAGAAAATAGCTCATCTTTTTACGAGTAATTTTTAAAAATCTGTAAAATGGAGAAATAGCCCATTTGGTGGCATATTTTTGAGGTTTATGTGAAATTACGCAACTCTCAAGGGGAGTAGGCACACAGTAAATGCTCAGAACGTGCCAGCTACTGTGAGAGTTGACTGCTCCCAGGTGCTGAATGACATGCTCAGCCTCCTGCAGCAGTTCTCCATGGAGTCTAGCTTTTAAGCAGGAGGTGCTGCTCTAGGTAGACGTGCTGAACCCACTCTATCCTCAGAAGACCTCTGAGATTTCCAAAGGAGAGTCTAATAGGTAGAGAGGATAATGGTGCAACTCTAGTTGTTAAAAATATTCCCTAAATGTCTGAGACTGAGTGCAGAAGATCTGCAGTCTCAGCAGCAGACACTCCATGGGTTCCAATGACAACACGACCTGTGCAGCCCCAAGAGCAGGCTGGGAACAGAATCCAGACAGGGAACCTGTTGAAAAGTTAGCCATTAAAGTCCATAGAACAGAGCAAACAACAGGAGTCCATGCCTGAGCTACATTTCTGATCTTGGCTTTATTAGCATTTCTCCCAACCAACCAATATAATGCATGCCTATAATTCACTCACTCAACAAAATTTTATTAGGTACCTGCTCTGTACCAGGTACTACTAAGGCTCATGGAGTTTTCACTCAAATAGGGGAGTCAGATGCCAATCAGCTTGCCATAGGCATAACATAGCACACAGTTTTCTCCACATTAGTGTGCATTAGAATCACCCAAAGCCTTTGCTGAAACGTGGATTGGGGCCTCCCTTTGGCTTCTGATTCCATAGGTCTGGAGCAGGACCCAAAATTTGCATTCCTGACAAGTCTCCAGGTGATACTGATGCTACCAGCCTAGGAACCATGCTTTGAGAGCCACTAATAGTTGATAACAAATTGTGATAATTCTTTGGGGGAAAATGCAAAGGGCTCTGGGAAAGCAGACCAGGAAATCCCACCTTGGATCAGCAAAATCATACAAGGCTTCTCTGAGAAAGTGGTATTTAAACTGAGTCCTGAAGGATAAGCAAGTATAGCAGCATTGGGGTAAGAAAGTGGAGGCTGTGCAGAGGAAAGGGGCAGGGACAGTTGGAGAAAGAAGCTCTTGTGGCTGCAGCACTGTGATGTTAACAGGGCAGAGTAGGCTGGACCAGGCAGGGCCTGTGGATGAGCAGAGTGCCATGGGTCTGTGCCAAGTACAATGGAGAACCTTTGTTTAGCAGATTTATTTATTTTTGTTGCTCTGATTTACGTTTTTAAAATATAACTTATTACTGCCACTGTGTGAAGGATGGAGTTGGTGGAGGTAGGCAAAGATGCTAGTGAGAGAAGAGGTAGAGTCCTGGCCACAGGTGGTGGCTTCACTGTGGGTGGTCCTCATAGTGATTGACGGATATAGGTAAATCTTCTTCAAAGACAAAATGGGTAGAATTTAGTGATGTATTGGATGTAGGGGAGAGAAAGAAAGAGGAACGAACTAATGATGATTATAGGCAGTTATGAAATTACAGATCTCAGGATCTGCCTGAGAAAGTGGTAAAATTTTGTGTTCACATCCACTGATGATCTTTATTTAGCCTCACCTTCCATCCTTTCCCCCAGTCCCCTTTCATCTTTTTGTGCTTAAGCAGTCTACATCCTCTGTCACTTTAGGGAGCTAGGTGGGATTGAAAAATATGATGTACACTAAAATTTTTTTTTAATTACAACGAAAGACACCATTGCCACTAATCCTCCTCAAAATACTTCCCCTCATTTCAAACACATTTATCCCATAGCTCTTGCCATTTTCTGAAGCAGCTCTGGAATTCCTCTTTCATGACTATTTTTAGTTGCACTATCATGACTCAGTGGACATTGAGGCTCACTGTCCTCAGTGGATCCAAACATTTACCTTTAATGGTCATTTTGACTTTGGGGAAGAACCAGAATTTGCACTACTCCAGATCTGGTGAATAAGATGAATCCATAATGTTTTTATGAGTCTGCCTTTCCATTGGATGGCACTTGGCAGCACCTTAGCTGTATTTTTTATCGTATGTCAAAAAGACAAACTCACAAAAGACTTCCAGAACTATTTCAGTAAGTGGCAAGAACAAGGGGTTAAGTGTGTTTGAGGCAAGGGAGAGTATTTTGAGCGGGATTAATGGCAATATGTCTTTGCTGTAATAATTTTTTAAAACTGTAAACATGTACTGTACATTTCTATCACACTTCATATGGTGGAAGCAATTGGTACCTGAAGACAATGGCAAGGCCCTGGCAAGTTTGACCAAGATCTATGGGCTTCAGCTCCCAATTTGAAAAACATGCTGGAGAGGAAAAATATTTCAGGCATACTCTATCCCTTTAAAATTTTTTTACTAAACTATTAAAACCCCAGAGAACACCTAATATTGTTATCTTTATTTAACAGTGGCAATTCTGAACCATAGAATGATGTGTTTTGTCCTCTGTGAGACAGGAAAAAGGAGCCAATTCCAGAGGAGTGTGTGAAGCCTCGTCACTCCCTGGCATCTCACTGAGGCCTCTTGCTCAAGCAAGTAGAAATAGGTCATGTGCTACAATAAGGATAGGAACAGGATGTTCCCAGCTGGAGGTCTGCATACCAGTGACTCAAAGTGAAGGTTCCCATGGTAATAGGAATACCACCTCTTCTTGGAGACCAGCAATACAATACAGGGGAGAGTCAAATGTTGCTTTGAAAACTTGTATTTCTTCATTTTCGTGCCTCAGAGGGGAAATATCTGTGGTGCATTAGGTCCTAAGCATTTGTTAAGAGTCTCAGGTGGTTTTCCGCATGGTGGTGTGACCTTAGGATAGAAGCCCCCGCTGTGCCACGTCACTATGCATCTTTCTCCTTGTGCACTGCACAACACCGGAGAATGACTGGCTTTAAAAGTTCCAATGGTGGCTGGGGACTTAGCTCTGTGGTTTCGCTGCCTGATGCGCAAGAGCAAGGACCTGAGTTCGATCCCCGGTACCAAAAAAAAAAATAACCACATAAGTTCCAATGGTTTGAGATTTTCTACTTTTCTGATTTTAAAAAATATCAAGAAGTGAATGATGAATGGAAAAGATCTTACTGTTTCCAAAAGATCTCTGAGAACCTTTGCCCAGGATCTTCTGTCTCTTTAGGATGTATTCAGAAAAAGATGGTTAGGAAAAAAAAAAAAAAAAAGATGGTTAGGGCTCCTTCCTATCCAGGTCCTCTTCAGATCCCCTTGCTGGACTGGTCATACTGCTTGCTCAGGCCACTCAGGTACCCTGACGCCCCATCTCAGAATGAGTCAGTGAATTCTTGAATTACAGGATCTCAGAGCTGGCAAGTGCTCCCCGCCCCCCCGCCAAAAATAAGCTGGCTGAGACTTTAAAACTTCAATCAGGTATGGCCCTCCCTGAGGACCCACCAAAGCAGGGCTTTGGCGTGGGCTCTATGTCTGGGACCTGGCATTAGTTCATAAGTTCTGGCCTCACAGACAAACTCATAATCACAAGGCTTGCAATAAATTGACATATAAACTCAAATGCTTATATTTGTGTTTTACAGTGGGGAATATTCAATTTCAATGTACCAGAATTCTCACACATCTCTTACCCAGAGTCAGAGAGATTGGATTAGTAATCAAGAGTTTTCTTAGTGATCAGAGGTTCAGAACAAAGGCATGTGGATGACCTTGTAAGACCTTTGATTGGAATATAAATTCCTGATCAACTATCCCTAATCAACATCAGACAATTCTAGCATTATAAAAGAATGCCCAGGTGGCCCTGAACTAGCCATTGTCTTACTAATCCTTTACAGCCCTGGGAAAGTAAGTCTCTTAGTCACTTTCCTTGTCACTCAGACAAAATATATGATACCTGCAACTTAAAGGAGGAGAGGTTTATTTTGGCTCATGACATGGTAGAAGGATCTGGTGGAAGAAAGTTGCTCATGATCCTGCTCTCCAGGAAGCAGAGAGAGAAGGGAGGAGCTGGGAAGGTAGATGTATCCTTCCAGATCATACCCCCAGTGACTCACCTCTTCTGACCAAACCCTACATCTTAATAGCATGATGACAGCATCCCCATGATCCAATCACCTTCCAAAAGCCTCAACAAGGAGTGCATGAGAGTTTTGGGGATTATTCTTGATCTAAGCCAAAACATTCCTGCCCTGGGCCCCAAAAGACTCATGCACATCTCTATGCAAAATGCATTTAGTCCATCTCTAAGAGTCACCAAAGTATTAACAGTTCCAGCATTGCAGAAAAATTTAAATCCAAAGTGTCCTGTGACCCAAGAAAAACTCTTAGCTATGAGCCCTATAAAATTTGAAAAGAAAGTTAAACACCGGTGATATACAATGGCACAGGGTAAATATTCCCATTCTAAAAGAGAGAGATAGGAAGTTAAAAGAAAATTGGATCAAAAAAAGACTGAAACCCATCTGGGCAAACATTGAATCCTGTAGTTCCATGTCTAGCAACCATGAAAGATGTTAACTCCAAATCATTCGAGTGGCTCTGTCCATATGATATTGCCAGTTGCAGCCCTCATGGCTTCTCTCTAGGAGTGGGTTTGCTCACCACTTGTGGCTTTCCTCAGTGTATGTTCCATGTTTTTGGCATCTCCACCTTCCTAGAATCTCCAGTGCACTTTCAGCTTTACTCTCACAATTTCATGTACTCCCATCATGCCTTCTGAAATCTAGGTGGAAGCCTCCATACCCCCACAGCTCTTGCATTCTGCATGCTTGTAAAGCCAACACCAAAAGATGACACCAAAGTCTGCTACCAGCTCAAGCAGACTTGACCCCTTGCATCACAGCAACAGAGGCCTCTGTGCTGGATTTCTGAGCTCCAGGAAGCTCCACACTGGATGGGCTCCAAAAGAGCTGGGTTCCCTAGGGCTCTCTTCTCAAAGTAAGTTTTTCACTGTTGGACCCTTGAACCTGCAAAGTATAGGGTCTTGCTGATTTCCAGGATGCCCTCAGGCTTCCTTCCTATGGTCCAGATGTAAAACACTTGGCTCTCTTTTTTTTTTTTTTTTTTTTTTTTAATCTTTTCAGCAAACTTGCTCTCCAATGCATCACCTTTTCAGACACATCCTTTCTGGCCAAGCTGAAAATTTTTCAAATAAGCTTTTTCCTCCTGACTTTCAGAATAAACCTGACAAAAAGCTGCCAGCAATACCTATGCCACACCCTGAACATTGGGCTGCCTTGAAATTTCCTCAACCAGATAAGTTTACTGCCCTTAATTTCAGTCCTTCACAAAGTCTCAAGGCATGAGCAAAACATAGACAAATTTTCTGCCAGAGTAAAACACACATGATCTCAAGTCCAACTGCTCATGGAATCTTTGCTCCCAATTGAAACCTCCTATGCTGGCCTTTATCTTCTTCATTTTTAATCAGCATTCTGGTTTTCTGAATGTTAACCAGAATCTCCTATAAAGATCAGCCTACATCACTCTAGGGCTTCTCTAGCTGATATCTCCAAATCTTCCCAAACTCTTCCTGCAAATCTGCAATCTTTCCAAACTCTTCCAAAGGGTTCTAAACCACACTATTCGATATAGTCACAGCAACAATCCTACTTTTCTGGTACCAAAATCTGTCTTGGTCACTTTCCTTGTCATTGGGACATAATACAACTTGAGGGAAGAGAGGTTTATTTTGGGTCATGTTTTTAGTTCATAGTTGGTTGACTCCAAGGTAGGAAGGCATGGTGGAAATGTCTGGTGGAAGGAAGATGCTCTTGACATTGTGGCCAGGAAGCACAGAGACAAGGGAGGAGTTGGGAAGGTAGATATACTCTTCCAGGTCATGTCCCAGTAATCTATCTTTTTCAACCAGACCCTACCCCCTAATAGCATGTTTAGCTCTGAACTCCATGGATGAGTACAGCACCCCCATGATCTAATTACTTTCCAAATCCTTGACTCTGAGTGCATGAGAGTTTTGGGAATCATTCTTGATCTAAATCATAACAGAAAGTATTGGTAAGTTCTGTTCTTTTGGGTTTATATGGGATCCACTTAGACCATATCCCTGTTAGCAGCACATTGTATTTCATTGGCTTTCAACTATCTCAATGCTATTATTGTTTGCAGTTTTATCTGCTCAAGTCACACCCCGGTCCCTGTGACTCCTCATTTTTAAATTTTCTCTTAGATGAATTGATTGCTAATAGCATCCTTTCCAAGTGTTCTAAATTTCCATATTCTTACAAGGGGACTACTAAAGCCTTTTCCAGCACTGTGGAAGGGTCAGCAGCCAACCCAGCCTAACACTTTAGAATATGGAGACCCAATGCCACCTTCCCAGCCTGCCTAGGCTTGAATGCTGCCAACTGTGAGAAGTTCACCATTCTATTGAGGCTCAGTCATTTTAACCAAGACCTACACTGAGAGGAATGAATCAGTCAGAAGACATTGTAATAATGTCCAACTATGTGCCCAGCACCTGCCCTGTGGACAGAATTTTCTTGGTTCTAGAGGGGGACATAAAAGAAGAGTAAATGGATCAGGAATGGGGAGCTGGCTCATTTCCAAAGTTCTTCAGGCAAAGAGGGTCCAGACCTTCATAGACTTGGCATTTTGTGTCCTCAGCATTCTTGAAGTTCAGTCACCTAGAACTACACGACTTCTATCCAGGGCTCTGTCCATGAGGACACTGAGGGTTTGACCCTCTGACGGAGAGGGATGACGTCTGTGACCCATGTGAAGAGTTGTAAGGGCAGGGTTGGGTCTAGCGTGGAGGGAATAGCCTGCTGCAAGAACCCCAAGAGGCTTGTGAGTGTCTGCAAATCCCACCATGCCCTTGAGCCCTTCTTTTTTTGTTATGTGTGTGGTGGGTAAAACATTGTCTCTAGAAGTTTTCCATTATGATACAAGTCATTTTATATGAAATTAATAACAAGAATATATAAATGGCTGAGCAAAGAGCAAGACTTTAAGAAAATAAGGCCCAGGTGCTAAAACCTTGATCTGCAATATGAAGAGGAGGTAGAATTTGAATTATGATGGTTTGGTTGATGATAAAGATGGAATGTAGCTCCCAGTGACCTCCAAATCCCCAACACAAGATTCCATGGTGATGTTTTATTGCCATTTTACTGACACAATTCTGGAATTGGGGAGTTTTTCCCTCCAAATCCTTCTTTAACTCAATGAATTAGCTCATGGTTCAAATTCCAGCTCTAACACTTAATGGCTTTGTGATCTTAGGAAAGATTCTTAATTTTTCCGAGCCTTAGTTCACCTCACTGTAAAAGAGAGAAAATAATGTCCACCCACGAGGACTGTTTGTGAAGATTAAGTGAAATTGTTCTAAATTGTGCCATGTGGTAGACATGAAATAGATGGGAATTATTATTTCGCCTTTTATGTCTATAGCGGCTTCCTTTCATGATGTCCATGAAGAATTTCTTCTACTCCAATTCCATGGTTGTTAATTAGATGAAAAAAAATTTACTCCAGTATTCCAGGAATCGAATTGTGATCAAGTCTACTAAGAAAAGTGAATTTTGACATATTAGCATTGGGCATTCCAGTCAGATATGCATGTTTCTTATTATAGACAACTTACATACTGAAATGGTAAAATTGTGGTGATAAAATTGTCCTTTTCCTAAAGAAAGATCTCTTTCTTTCTGTGTTCCACCTTCCTTTCCTCTTTCTTCCCTGGATAATCAAGACCTCCAGCATGCAGGGTATCTTTGAATGGATTTCTTTCCATTTTTTCCTCCCAAATGAATTGAGACTAACCAGAACTGTTCCTTGATCTGTGTGGGTGTGTGGGAATGGGACTCCCTTGTCCTTCTGGCACCCTAGGTCACAGCTCTTGCTGGGTGAGGGAAGGAAAAAGGAGGACCCTGGCTATCACATCACTCACGTTATTAATTCATAGACTCTTCCCACCCACAATACTTACTCCCGTAGAGGTGAGCTCTGGGAGCTAAATTTTCAATACCATTAAATGTTCTGTGTTTGCAATTGGTACACAGCAGGGATTCAATACCAGCAGACTGACTGAATCAGTAATGTGTAGGACTGTGGCATGGTGGGGCAGAGTTACAGGGCAAGTCTGGGAATCAGCCCAGCTCTGGAGCCTTGGACTACACATTTCCAGTCAAAGCAAGGGAATCTCCTATTTTGGTCCTGAGACATGCATCTTCTAGCAATGTCAGCATTAGGTTAACTCCTGAGCTTTCCTTCCCTGAGGGCTGAGTCTCCTAGTTCTCTGACCTAGGCTCCTGATCTGCACAGCCAGTCTCTATTTCTGGGAGGAGACCAATATTTTCTCTTCCTATATTTCCTGATGTTGATTTGAAGCTCGGTAAATGCCCTCCACACACCACCCAAATGAGAAATTTCTTCTTCCACTCTTACTTTCTGGGCCCAGGCCACCCACTGCTGCTGCGGATTTTAGCCCTATGATTTTCTGCTGCTTTGAGTGCCAACAACACACTCAGCATTAGACACAAACATGCAAAGACACAGCTCTTGCCTGCCCCAGAGGCTTGCCGGGTAAGTTAAACAGACAATAAAATGCAGACTTCAAATATGCCAGAGGAGAAGGCATTTAAAATTCTCAGCGGGGGCTGGAAAGAGAAGGCTTTTAAAGTCTTTTCATTTCTTCCTTTTTCTTTGCCTTCAGCATCCAAGCTGCCTGGAAGTTTTCCTGCCTCTTCTCTGTATGGCCATGTAAGGATGACTGACTGGTCCCTTTGTGAGCAGGCAAAAGCTTTGCGATTTTGGCTGTGAATGTGGAACACTTCTCCCAAGCTGCCCGAAGGAGCAGAGGCATCTAACTTGGCACCAAATGTTTCCGAGACTGCCTTCCATTCGCCCGTGCAGAATGGCATTATTAAATTGATGATTCAGGATTGCAAACTAGCTTAGCTCTGTCCTTTGGGGGAAACATAATCCATGTAACAGCTTTCACCTGGGCTATTTCTGAAGAGAAGAAGCCGGTGCTCAGGACAGTGTCGATCAGAAGGCAGGTGAGCCTGGTCCTGTGGGTCAGATGCTACCTGCGCTGGAGTTTCACTGGTAATGCTTTCACTGCATATCTTAGGAAGGAACGTAGCCTGGGCATCCTGGTGCACTGCGTCCATGTTTGTCCACTTTGGTGTTCTTTTTCTAGCAAGAGCCTAACCTGGGGTCATATCTCTCCTAAGTAACATGAGGAGAAAGTGCAATGACTTCCAAGAATTTGCTTCTGGATCTTCTGGTGTCATTTCAGGGAAAAGTTATGGTCACTGGGTAATGAAAAGATAGTTCAGTAAGTCAGGCATCAAGAACTCACCCAACCCTAGACCCTAATACTTTCCTCCTATCTGGAATATGTGTTAACATTGAGTGCAAGAGAGGAGCTTTTGTTTTGTTAAAGTGAAGGGACTTTGCCTGAAACACCTCTTATCATACATTTTGTCCTAGCAAATCTCCGAATGTGACTGGAAGCTGATCTGGTATATTCTGCAAAAATATTTACCTTTCTTCAGCCACTCGCCACCACCTCCTTTTCTTATTTTGCTCTCGGTACTGTATATTCAGATCATAGGGACAAAGAACACACATATCTTGGTGTCCTAATGTCTGCGCTTGATGTAGCTCCTTTTACAGATGGAAACCCACTCAGTGGATGGGCATTGATGGTGAGGGGAAGAGTACACATGATTTACCATGAACTCTCTCAGCATTCCCAGAAAAAATCATCTCCATTCCCACTGCGTCCTATGTGTGCACTTACTCACACATGGGCACACATGGGTGCACACTCCGATCAGCACCAAACAAACCATGTTGTTCACTCAAGGGACCAAAAACCCCTCTAAAATATGCTTTTGCTGGATTGATGATTTTAACTAAACTTCCCATCACACTGAAAAGGAGGGAGTGTGTCATCCTAAAGCAGAGTTTTATACAGACCTCATCTTTTCAACAAAGGCAGTTAAAGACACACTTCCTGAATGAGGTGTGGCAGGGAGAGGGAGGGATATCAGGGATCCCTTGGGGATGCCTTTTTATGCACAGATACTCATCCATTCACCCTCCAGCCCATGTCACCTTTGAAGGCAGCCCCGTTTCTGAGTTGTGTGTACTCTCAGAGAGTTGGTGTGCAAGAAAGGTGTAAAAGAACATGGTGATTAGAGGGCTCTCTGCTGTGGTTCGAGTGTGTCCCCAAAGTGTTCGGGTATTGGAAGTTTGAACCCTAGGACGGTTATGTTACAGGGTGGTGAGATGTCACTGTGAGCTCTGCAACCCGAAAGGGGGTTAAATTTGTTTAATGGGACTTTGAGTTCCTTCACATAGGAGGGGTTGTTATAAAAGAGTGACCTGACTTTGCCCCCTCTCTGGCTTCCTGTCTCACTGTGTAATCTCTCCTCTTTTCTTTTCTTTTTCTTTCCTTTCTTTTTCTTTTTCTTTTGGGTAGGGGGGTTGAATATAGGACCTTCACACTGAGCTACATTCCTGGCCCTTTTTAATTTTTTATTTTGAGACACAGTCTTGCTAAATTGACAACATGCTCAGGTCGGGCTCAAACTTTCGATCTTCCTCCCTCAGTTTCCCAAAGTGCTGGGGTTACAAGCTTGTGCCACTCCACCCAACTGTGATCTCTCCCATTTGACACAAGGTAATACTAATAAAAGAAAACAATTTTATAACACTTATGTGTGTCAGGTACTTTGACAAATATTTTCCATATAAAAATTTACTTTTGCAACATTTTCATCAGGGAGATACTATAGTTATCCCGACTTTCAAGATGGGTCCACTCTCTATGTAAGGACAGAACCCTCCCAAGAGAAAGTGATGTGGTACCAGAGGAGAAGACACAAAGGAAGGGCTATAGTCGCTTGTAGAAAGAATAGATTGATTCCCAATCAGAAGGTCAAGGGAGGCTTCATGCAGAGGTGACATTGGCCTTGACCTCAACGAGTGGGGAAGGTTTCTGTTAGCTCCTGCATTGTAAGAGCAGGAAAGGGAGCGGGAAATTACTACCATGGGTTGAGAATGAAGTCCAGGGCTCTTCTAAGGAATGGAGACATAGAGATAGCAGGTCATGGGGATGATGAGGTGTTCGTTTTGCTGGGGAAGTGGGGCGGGGGGGGAAGGGGCTTGGAGGTGGAGGAAGTGAAGCCAAAATGAGTCTGGGAAGTGAGATCAGAGGTGTTTATTCTGGTAGCATGGGGTGCAGTGAAACTGAAAATGAAAGCCTCTGTCACAGAGAGTCCCAGGGAGAGGCCGGAGAACCAATAGCAGCAGAACTGGGCTTGGGAATCAGCAGAGAGAAGTAGAGATGACAAATGATTGATGTGGGTAGAAGGTAGTGGACAGAAGAGTCAAAGATGGTTTTCAGGCATAACGACTTGGAGAAATGGGTGATGTATTTGACAGAAGTTGGTCAGCTTGGAGCAGGAAGGTGGGGTGGGAGAGACAAGAGGAGATTATGTGTAAAGGTAATTTTGATGGACAATAGGCTATACAGTGGATATTTCCAACAGGTAGAATGGGGAGAAGGTTTGCTTAGATCGAGAACCTGGACCTGGAGATGACTACTTCTCACAATCCCTCTCTGGCCCCCAAGGTTCTGAATCAACTGAAAACAGACACAGAATAGCTGGACAATTTCCAGTGGCTCCAGGAAGGGAAGAAAGGCCTGACTGAGGCAGGCTTCAGCTCAACCCAAGTTCCATCATTACTGGCTGCATCATCCTGGGACAGATGCTTGGGCTTTCTCAGCTTCAGCATCCACATTTGTAAGATAGGATTTAACGGCGGTAACGTGTGAAACGCCTTGTACAGTGCCTAGTACTTAGTAGGGGCTTTAAATATTCTGCTTCTTCATTGTCTGGAAGTGTTTCCAGAGTTTGTGTCTTCTTGTTCCGAGGAGAAGCCTGAGTAAATTAAAAGAATTCCAACTCCACACTTGCTATTTTCCTTTGCTAATAGGGGAACTAGATGAAAGGGGAATTTAGCTTTGTTAATGATGGGTGGTAGTAGTAAAATCACAGAAGAAAGGGGATCCATTTCATTTTCATTAGTATTGATATGGAGGTCAGGGGAGAATTGCCTTTTGATTGTGAGGTTGCTTCCAGGTCGTGAGTTGGTTAAGAGTTTCGACTGCATAGTTGGATGACGTGCTGGATCTTGGGCTTCGGTGGAGGTCCGTTTACCATCTGGTCTAGCCACACAGTTCTCAATGAGGGGCAATTTTTTCTCCTAGTGAACATTTGACAGTCTATGGAGACATTTTATATTATCACAACTGGGGTAGGGTGGGGCTACAAGAATCTGAAGTGAAGAGACCAGAGATGCTACCAAACACCTTACAACACACCGCACAGCCTCCATAACAAAGAATTGTCTGATCCAAAATGTTGGTGCTGAAGCTGAGAAACCCTATTTTAACCCACTCATTTATTTCCTATAAAACACTTACTAAGTGCTTGTCCTAAATTAAGTGTTTAAAATGTAAAGATAAAAAGGCAAATTTGTGCTCTCAAAAATATGACTGTACTATAAGGAGGCAGACCTCTAATCAGAGAACTACATGGAAATAAGACACATGCTATCAAGAGAGTGCAAAGATGAATTGCTCAATGGAGAAAAAGGCCAGCGTGATGACTAAAAGCAGCCTCTTTGGGACTGGCCAGCCCTGGATTTGAATTCCAGTTTTATTCCTTTCTATGTCATCTGGGACAAGCAACTTAGACCCTATGAACCTCAGTTTCCTCATCTACAATGCAGGTAATTACATTTGTTTCATTGTGTGCTTGTGAGAATAGAATTAATTTAATACAGGGCTAACACATAATAATTGGTCAGTAAAATGATAATGATGAGGATTTCTGATAAGAAAATAATATGTTTCTGGGCCGGGGACCTAGCTCAGTGGTTCTGCCGCCTGCCTCACAAGCTCAAGAACCCAAGTTTGATCTTCAGGAGCCTAAAAAATTTAAAAATTTAAAAAAAGAAAATAATATGTTTCTGTCTGAGGATTTAGAAAAGCTTCACAGAGTCACATTGTATCTCAGGCTTGAGGGATGAGTAGACGTTTGCTAGGTAAGCAATGAGGGAGTGGCATTTTAGATGCAGAAAATAACACAGGCAAAGACTCTGAGAAAGGATACATCATGACTCTTTCGGAGAATTACAAACAGCTCCATGCAACTAAGGTTTAAAAGAAGTTGAGCTAATTTCTGGGGATGGAATTAAGGGACAGCAAGACAAGAGGCTGGGTAGGGGAAGGAGGCTCCACCATGAAGTGCCTTTTATTCAGCGACGGAGCTTGGCTTTTGTACTACAAATTGTAGAATATTTAAAATGAGAAGTGACAAAATCAGACTTTGGAGGGAGGGAAAATAATTGCTCTTTCTGAAGTTTGGAAGAGAGATGACAGGTCAGTAGGCATATGAAAAGGATTTTGGGATGGGTGTGGGAGTGCAAGCCTATAATCTCAGCACTGGGAGGTTTAGGCAGGAAGATCATGAGTTCAAGGCCAGGCTGTTTTTGAGATCTTGTCTCAAAAACAATAATAAAAACAAAGAAATACTTTGAAAAAAGAACACTTCTGCAAAATCCAAAAGAGAGAGGTAATAGCAGCTACTCCTTTATCTCAGGTAATTTTTTTCCATTAAATTTATTGGCACATCAATTGAAATTCCAACAATATACTTCACAGAACTAGAGAAAACAATCCAACAATTCATTTGGAAACAGAAGAAACCTAGAATAGCAAAAGCAATTCTAGGCAACAGAGATATGGCTGGGGGCATCACAATCCCCAACTTGAAACTATACTACAAAGCTATTGTGATAAAAACAGCATGACACTGGCAAAGAAACAGACCCAAAGATCAGTGGAATAGATTAGAAGATGCAGAAACAACTCCAGACATACTCAGTCACCTCATCTTTGACAAAGGAGCCAACCACCCTCATTGGAGGAAAGATAGCCTCTTTAATAAATGGTGTTGGAAAAACTGGATTTCAACCTGTCAGAAATTAAAACTAGACCCATACCTATCACTGCGCACTAAACTAAGATCGAAGTGGATTAAAGATCTAAATATTAAGTCAGAAACACTAAACTTGCTGGAAGATAAGTTAGGTAGAACTCTTGATGACATTGGCATAGGAAAAGACTTTATGAACAAATCTTCAGTAGCATGGGAGCTAGCACAAAGAACCAACAACTGGGATCTCATTGTATTAAAAAGCTTCTGCACTGCAAGAGAAACTACCAACAGAGCTAACAGACAACCTACAATGTGGGAAGAAATATTTAGCAGCTGTAGCTCAGACAAAGGGCTACTATCAAGAATGTATAAAGAACTGAAAAAAATCAGACCTCCCAAATTCAAAGGCCCAATTGAAAAATGGGCATCTGAAATGAACAGACATTTCTCAGATAAAGAAGTAAAAACAGCAAGTAAATATATGAAAAAATGTTCAACATCACTGGTCATTTGAGAGATGCAGATGAAAATAACACTGAAGTTCCACCTCGCCCCATAAAGAATGCCTGCTATCAAGAAATCAACCACTAACAAATGCTGGCGGGGGTGTGGAGAGAAAGGATCCCTTCTCCATTGTTGGTGGGAATGTAGATTGGTGCAACCACTATGGAAATCAGTATGGAGATACCTCAAAGAACTAGGACTACAGGTCCCATTTGACCCAGCTATTCCCCTACTGGGAATCTTCCCCAAAGAATTAAAAGCATCATACCACAGCGATATATGTGTACCTATGTTTATAGCGGCACAGTTTGTAATAGCTAAAACTTGGAAACAGCCCAAGTGCTCATCGACTGGAAACTGGATAAAGAAGATGCGGGGTTTTTTTAATAAAATGGAGTACTACTCAGGCATAAAGAATGAGAAACTAGAGACATTTATAGGTAAATGGATGGATATTGAGGCCATACTCTTAAGTGAAATAAATAGGACACACGTGTAAATACTGAATAGTTTCTCTAGTGTGAGAAACTGAAAGTGTAAATAAGGATGAAAATGATTAAAATGAATAATTGGTAATTTGAAATAAGAAAAGGTCCAAGGGTTTGGGGATGGTGGAAGGGAAAGGGGAAAGGGGAGAAGGGAAAGAAAAAAATTATGAGAAAAAAAATGGAATCAAACTCTGTGTAGATAGGGAAGGGTGGAGGGGGTGAAGGGTGCACAGGTAATGGGAGAAAAAATAAAAACTAAGATGCATCATGTTCTGGTACAAACACCCAATGATAAATGTAAATGTATTTTATACCTAAAATGTACCAATAAATAAATATATTTTTAAAAATTTTTTTTAAAGATCAAAGTTTATTGGCACGTTTTAAGTATATAATACAGTTACATTCATCATTGGGATCTTGTACCTTTACATGATGTATCTTGGTTCTTATTTTTTCCCCATTCTCCTGCCCTCCCTTCACCTCCTCCACCCTTCCCTATTTACAAAGACTTTGTTTCCATTTTCAAGTAATTTCTATAGAGCATGAAGTTCTGAGTGTTCAGAATGCTGAAGACAAAGTCTCTGATCTCATAGAGACTAGTTTCTAGAGAGATGAAAGAAAGTGAAGAAATTAAGCGTTGTGAAAAAAATTAATTAGGCAGTGTAACACAAGTGACTGAGAGAAGCAAGCAGGTCTGCGGATGCCCTACCGAGGTCCAGAGTAGCGTGGAACACGACGAATCAGCTCGCGCCCTGGCAGCAATCCACTGGACACCCCTCCCCCCGCTCCTCTGTGCAGCCACCTGGTTCCACAGTACAAAGATGCAGAGGACACTGGACCACCAGACCACAGTACTGGGTCCCGCTGCTCCCGGCCCAGAGGTAGGGCCTTCTGAGCTGCCGTCCCACTGGTCCTGATCTGGAGGAGGGGGCTTCCCAGCCACCATACCTCCCGCTGCTCCCAGCCCAGAGGAAAGGGCTTTTGGGCCATCATCCTTACCTCTGCTCCCGGCCCCTGTCCCGCCTCTCCCAGCTCAGAGGAGGTAATCTGTGCAGGCGCCAACAGCAGCCCCCCTGGCCCCCCCAAGATGAAATGAGAAAACATGTAAATAAGTCTCAAAACGAGACTTCCAGATCACCTACAGCAACCCCAAAGGGAAATGAGATGGAACACTCTATACTCAACCACCTGGACCCACTGAACTGGCAACAAAAGGGGATCTGGAAAAAATGAAATCAGAAATAATTTCTGAGAAAACAGGAGAAATTGTGCTCCTACTTCAAGACATGATTAATAAATCTAGAGAGGAACTGAGGAACATGATGGAATCCCAACATAGGAAACAAATGGAATCCATAAAACAGATGCAAATAGATTTCCAGGACATGAAAAACTCCATTGAAAGTCTACACAGCAGAATGAGCCAATGTGAGGACAGAATTTCAGATATAGAAGATAAGATTGCAATTAATGACCAGGAAAAGAAAAATTGCTTCAAAATTATAAGGGAACATGAGAAATCAATTCAGCAGCTGCTAGATGATGCAAAGAAGAATAACATAAGACTGATTGGAGTCAATGAAGGAACAGGAGAGAGTGCAGATGGCATAAAAAATCTCTTCACAGAAATAATGGCAGAAAACTTCCCAAGCAGGGGAAAAGAACTTGACATACAGATAAGTGAGGTATATAGGACTCCAAATAGCCTTGATCAAAAAAAACTACACATAGGCATATAATTGTTAATATTCCAGAAACACAACAGAAAAACAAAGTTCTCCAAGCAGTCAGAGAAAAGAAACAAATCACATACAAAGGAAAGCCCATCAAAATCACAGCAGACTTCTCAACACAAACCATCAAGGCAAGAAGAGCTTGGACTGACATATTCCAAGCCCTAAAAGAAAACAGCCTCCAACTCAGATTGATGTACCCTGCAAAACTATCTTTCAAAATTGATGGAGAAATAAGATACTTTCATGACAAAGACCACCTTAGGAACTTTGTGAATACCAAACCAGCACTCCAAAGAATTTTACACAATATCCTAGGAACAGACATTGAGGATCACAACCCCAGGAAGCAAAGCAGAATGAACCCATCTGGTGTGACTAGAAATTAAATGTAAAGGGGGAGAACCCAACAAAAAGAAAAAGTCATGACAATGATAAGTCAATATATTTCAGTTATAACCATCAATGTTAATGATGGTTATAATTCAATTCATCAATTCACCAATCAAAAGAAACAGACTGGCAGAATGGGTCAAGAAACAAGATCCAACAATATGCTGCATACAAGAAACACAATTCAAAAGGAAACTCATAGACTGAAAGTTAAAGGGTGGAGAACAATACTCCATGCAACAGAAACCTGAAAAAAAGCAGGAGTAGCCATCCTCTTTGCAATCAAGTAGATTTCAAACCAACACTGATTAAGAGAGACGAAGAAGGACACTACATCCTTGTAAAGGGAACAATCCAAGAGGAAGAGATGACAATCATAAATATCTATGCACCAAACACTAGTGCACCCAACTATATAAAACAAATACTAAGGGACACGAAAAGTCATATATGCACTAATACAATTGTAGTGGGGGACCTCAACACCCCACTGTCACAAATAGATACATCAACTAGACAAAAAAGAAGTAATGAAATACTAGAACTCAATCGAACTCTTGAACAAATGAACTTAACAGATGTTTACAGAGTCTTCCACCCGACAAAATCAGAATACACATTCTTCTCAGCTGCACATGGGTCATTCTCCAAAATAGACCACATACTCACACATAGAACATGTTTAGGTAAATGCAAAGGAATTGAAGTTATCCCCTGTATATTATCAGACCATAGTGAGATGAAATTGGAGATCCATAGCAAAAGAAACTCGAAAAATTTCATAAACACATGGAAAATGCACAATACACTTCTGAATAACCAATGGGTCACAGAGAAAATTAAAGAAGAAATCAGAAAGTTCCTTCAATTAAATGACAATGACAATGCAACATATCGGAATCATGGGACACAATGAAAGCAGTCTTACGAGGGAAATTTATAGCAGTGAATACACATATTAGGAAAACAGAAAGAGCCCAATTAAACAACCTGATGCTAAGCCTCAAGCTTCTAGAAAAAGAAGGACAGGACAACCCCAGAGCTCATACAAGGGAGGAAATTATAAAGATCAGAGGGGAAATCAATGCAATGGAGACTAAGAGAATGATACAAAAAAATCAATGAAGCCAAGAGTTGGTTCTTCAAAAGAATCAATAAAATTGACAAACCCTTAGCCAACCTTGTCAGAAAAAGGAAAGAAAAGGCTCAAACCCATGCAATTAGGTATGAAATGGGGTGAAATTACAACAGACCCAGCAGAAATCCAGAGGATCATCAATACCTACTTCCAGAACCTATACACCAATAAGATGGACAACACAGAAGAAATGGACAGATTCCTAGATACATATTAATTACCAAAGTTAAACGAAGAAGACCTAAAAATTCTACACAACCCAATATCAACCAATGAAATTGAAAATGTAATTAAAAACTTATCAACTAAGAAAAGCCCAGGCCCTGATGGCTTCACTGCTGAATTCTACAAGACATTTAGAGAGGAACTCCTGCCACTACTGTTTAAACTCTTCAGTGAAATTCAAAGGGAAGCAATACTCCCAAATTCATTCCTGAAGGCAAGCATCACCTTGATCCCCAAAGCAGAGAAAGACCCAACCGAAAAGGAGAACTATAGTCCCATTTCACTAATGAACATAGATGCAAAAATCCTTAATAAGATACTGGCAATCCGAACGCAGAAGATCATCAAGAAGATCATACACCCTGTTCAAGTGGGATTCATCCCAGGGATGCAGGGATGGTTCAACATATGAAAATCAATCAATGTAATACACTATATCAATAGAGCCAAGGACAAAAACCATATGATTATCTCCATAGACACAGAAAAAGCATTTGACAAAATCCAACATGCATTTATGATTAAAAACCCTACAAAAAATTGGAATAGATGGTTTCTACCTCAAACTGATAGAAGTCATCTATGAAAAAACCAACAGCCAATATCATACTAAATGGTCAAAAACTGAAGTCCTTCACAGTAAAATCAGGAACAAGACAAGGATGTCCACTATCACCACTCTTGTTCATTATAGTTCTGGAAACATTAGCCACGGCAATTAGACAAGAGAAAGAAATAAAAGGAATCAAGATAGGAAATGAAGAAGTCAAATTGTCATTATTTGCAGATGACATGATACTCTATATAGAAGACCCCAAGAACTCCACCAAAAGTCTTCTACACTTAATAACCAAATTCAGTCAAGTAGCTGGTTACAAGGTCAACACACAAAAATCAATAGCTTTCCTCTACACCAATGACAGACTCACTGAGAGAGAAATAGGGCAAATAATTCCTTTCACAATAGCATCCAAAAAACTGAAATACCTAGGAATCAACCTAATGAAAGAAATCAAAGACCTCTTCTCTGAAAACTATAGCACTCTGAAAAGAGAGATTGAAGATGATATCAGAAAATGGACAGACATCCCCTGCTCCTGGGTAAGAAGGATTAATATAGTGAAAATGGCCATACTTCCAAAACTGCTATATAGATTTAATGCAATTCCAATTGAGATCCCAGCAGCATACTTCATGGACCTTGAGAAAACAATCCAAAAATTCATTTGGAACAAGAAGAGACCCAGAATAGCAAAAGCAATTCTAGGTAACAGAGACATGGCAGGGGCTATCACAATCCCCAACCTGCAACTATACTACAAAGCTACTGTGATAGAAACAGCATGGTACTGGCAAAGAAACAGACTTGAGGACCAGTGGAACAGATTAGAAGATGCAGAAACAATGCCAGACACACTCAGCCATCTCATCTTTGATAAAGGAGCCAAACACCCTCACTGGAGGAAAGATAGCCTCTTTAATAAATGGTGCTGGAAAAATTGGGTTTCAACTTGCCAAAGATTAAAACTAGACCTATATCTCTCACCATGCACTAAACTAAAATCTAAATGGATTAAAGATCTAAATATTAAAATAGACATGCTGAACCAGTTGCAACAGAGGTTAGGTAGAACTCTTGAAGACACCGACGTAGGAACAGATTTTATAAACAAAACGTCAGTTGCCTGTGAACTAGCACAAACAATCAACAAGTGGGATCTCTTCTTATTAAAAGGCTTCTGCACAGCAAGAGAAAGCACCAGCAGTGTGAAGAGACAACCCACAATGTGGGAAAAAATCTTCACCTGCTCTTCCTCAGACAAAGGTCTACTATCTCGAATCTATACAGAACTTAAAAAGATCAGACCTCCCAAATTTAAAGACCCAATCCGAAAATGGGCATCTGAAATGAACAGACATTTCTCCCACAAAGAAGTAGAAATAGCAAATAAACATATGAAAAAATGTTCAACATCACTGGTCATTCAAGAGATGCAAATGAAAACAATGCTGAGATTCCACCTCACTCCAGAAAGAATGGCTGCTATCATGAAATCAACCAATAACAAATGCTGGTGGGGCTGTGGGGAAAGAGGAACCCTGCTCCACTGCTGGTGGGAGTGTAGACTGGTGCAACCACTATGGAATTCCATATGGAGATACCTCAAAGAACTAGAACTGGAAGTCCCATTTGACCCCGCTATTCCACTGCTGGGTATCTTCCCCAAAGAATTAAAAGAATCATACCACAGTGATATATGTGTGCCCATGTTCATAGCAGCACAGTTTGTGATAGCTAAAACTTGGAAACAGCCCAAATGCTCATCAACTGGAGACTGGATAAAGAAAATGTGGTTGTTTTATAAAATGGAGTACTACTCAGCCATAAAAAATGAGAAATTAGAGACATTTATAGCTAAGTGGATGCACATTGATGTGATACTCTTAAGTGAAATAAATAGGACACACATGTATAAATACTGAATAGTTTCTCTGGTGTGAGAAACTGAAAGTGTAAATAAGGACTAAATGTAAAATAGGTAATGTGAAATAGGAAGAAAAGGGGCAAAGGGGAAGGAAGTGGGAGGGCTAGGGGAAAGGATAGAAGGGAATGGGATTAATATGAGAAAATGGAAAAATAGGAACAAAATCTTTGTAAATAGGGAGGACTGGAGGGGTTGAGGGGAGGGCTGGGCAAGGGTGAAAAATAAGAACCAAGAGAGACTATGTAAAGGTGCAAATTTCCAATGATGAATGTCATTATATTGTATACCTAAAATGTACCAATGATTAGAATGAATAATCAAAAATTTAAAATAGGAAGAAAAGGTCCAAAGGAGTAGGGGTAGTGGGAGGGGCAGGGGAAAGGAAAGAAGGGAAAGGAAAAATGGTGAGAAATGGAAAAAATGGAAATAAAGTCTTTGTAAATAGGGAAGGGTGGAGGGGGTGTAGGGAGGGCTAGGAATGGCGAAAAAATAAGAACCAAGATGCATCATGTAAAGGTACAATTCCCAATGAGAAGCGTAATTGTGTTATATACCTACAATGTACCAATAAAATAATTTTTTTAAAAATAAAAAAAAAAGAGAGAGTAGAGGACAAAACCCTGAAGAACCTGACAAGTTAGAGGAGGAATCTGGCTCCTTCCAAGGAAAGTCTTAAACTCTGACCTCATAGAGTTAGCACACAGAAAAAAGGGTGTGCAGACTTCAACCAACCCGCTTCAGAAAGGGCTTTGTGAAGCTCTCTTCCTCTGAGAACCATGAAGTGCAGCCGAAGAGAAGAGGGGTGCCTCTACTGTTAGGGGTTTTCTGCAGTATGAGAGATGATTCTTGGACAAACTGCATTGCAGGACTGGCCTGTAGAAGGAGCAGTGGGCAGGGGTCCCTCAGTGACAGAAGGGAGAAGCGGTGAGGATAGAAGATGAAACAATCACATAGATGCTGTTGGTCTGTGAGGTCCCCCCTTAAAAAAAGAGTTCATAGGTAAGTTTTAGGTAAATGTCTTGGAGCCCAGACTCCATCAATTAATTTGATAATTGTGTATCCAGGCAGAAAGCACATTAATAAAGCTGACAGAATACGAGTACTTTGCTATACTTTTCTGTGTGCTTCTGAGATGACTTTTCCTCCAAGTGTGATGGAATAAAAACAATCTTAAATAAATAAGTCTACAAAGTAACCTGAATTGAAGGAAATTGTTTATCGTAGCTAACAGCAACCAACATTCTCTGTGGTGATTGTTATGCATGGCCAGTTGTTCCAAAATGTTTCCTTCACATTATTTGATAAAACTGTGGCTGCCATTTCACCACTGCAGCAACTGATGAGTAAGTACATAATAAGGACCTGGTATTCCCAGATTTCCAAGTAGTCACAGCAAAATGCCTTATCGTGACCTGAGTTTGAACTGTCTTTTTCAATATGACTTTCTGCAAATTACTCAGTCTTTCTGATTCTCAGTCTCATCATCAATAAAATGTGGATAATAATGTTGCCTACCTGGCATCATTATAAGAAATGAGGAATATACACAAAAAACAGAACTTTGCATTTCCAGACAGAAGAACCTTAACTCCTCTAGCCATTCCTTGGTGTCATTGCACCTAGGACCTTTCCGATCTTAGTGGATTTGTGTTGGCCTTTGCAGCTGGCTAGAATGTGTCCCTCTTGTGTGGACAATGGCACCATGTCTTGTTTGGGAGAACCACCGTTGACTGGACACAGTCTGATGGGACTGTGACTCACTGCTCAATTCTACCAACCTGAGCAAAGAGCCAAGGGGATGAAGTTAACCGAACTGGGTTCAAATTCTAGCTGAACTGCTCATTCACGGCATGACCAATGGGAAGTCGCTTAGCCTTTCAGAACCTCAGTTTGCTCTTCAGTGAAATGAGGAGATGTCTTGCCTTAGCTCAGGCTCGTTGTCAGGATCTAATGAAATCATGCCTGAGGAGCCTTTGTTCACTATAGCTGTCTTGGTTATGTTTTTTATTGCTGAGACAAAATACCCAACGCCCAAAAGTCTATTTAGCTCATAGTTTGTAGAAGTTTCAGTCCATAGCTTGCTCCAAGGCAGGGTGATATGGTGGAGGGTAACTGCAGAGGAAAATAGTCCATGGCAAGGAGGCAGAAGACAGCAAAACAGCAGCAGAAGCCAGCAACAACAGCAGATGAAACAGCCACGCTCTTTCTGTTCCTTTATATTCCATCCAGGCTGGAAGTTGATTGATTGGTGCCACCCACACCCAGTGTGAGGCTCCCTTAATCCCAGTATCTCACCCTTATCCACATTCGTGCACACTAATCCAGCCCTCTTCGAAACTCTCCACTATGACCACATGAAACTTTTAGGGGGCATCTAGAAACAAGTCATAACAACAGCCTACTCATAAATAAAGGACATTAGTCTAAAAATCTCCACCCTTAGTGTAAATCCATGTTGTTACATGGGGCTCTGGGTCCCAAACATTTTGTTCCCCTGCCGACAGGGCACTGGCTGGATGCTATAATTAAACCAGCAACCTGGATTGTACTTCTTCAGCCCAGTTTCCAGCATCCAGACAAGTATGTTCACACCGAGCTCAAGAAAGTATTTGCAAGAAATTCCCAGGCTGGTTAACCATGAGAAGCAGCCAGCCAGGAGAGATAGTGTCAGGATCCAAATGGCCACCAACCACTTCACCACCGGGGTACCAATCAGCCGTATCTATCTGGGATGCATCTTCAGAGGAAGTCAGGATTGGAGCCCGGGTTTGCCAATACAGCTTTCTGCTCTTCATTGCTTTGGCCACTGCAGGGAAGCAGCAGCCAGGAAAGGAGGAGCCAGAGCTGATTCTCTAGCTAAGGCCCTTTGTAAGGCTGGACTGGCAGTTCACCTTAAGGAATACATCAGGACCTTCCTCTTTTAGAAGACCTGCCTATGGGCCTAGAACAACCAATGCTCCCCTTTTATGTGTCCATATTTCCAGGATCTTGATCCTAATAATGGTACTGGCCTGACCTCCCAGGACAATACCCATGTATGTTAATGAATGTTTCCAACACTCCTGCAGACACACCTCTTTCAGGACAAGGCCACCCAGAAGGCAGAGATAAATGTGCCCTTTCCCTCAAAAAGGAGCTTAGCTCTAAGGATGAACATGGTCCTTTCCTGGCTTCCAGGATAGTTATTACAAATTCATTGTGTGATGACTAAATGAGATAATACAAGTGTTCACTAAGTACTGGTCATTATTATTACCTTTCTCACAGCAACCCTATAAAGAAAGTGTTGTTGTTGTTGTTGTTGTTATTGTTATCATCTTAACTTTAAGCAGGATTCCTTCCTGTGGAACTTGGACAAAGTAAATCTCTTGCCCTGGGATCTTTAGCTTGAAATGGGCCTAGGATTCCTCTGGGCTAGACTTCCTCCCACACTGAGGCTATTAACTTTAAACTCTCTCCAAAAGATGCTGAAGGGACTAAAACAGTGCTTTCTGAGCACTTACTCTGGGTGCTCGTTCTTGAGTATTTAAAACTGTGATCTCAGGAACTGAAGGTGCCTGTTCCTATCCATGATGGAATGCAAGTCCCTAGGGGAGCCCCTGTGGAGGAGTGGAGGGACAACTGCAGCACCCTGAGTGTGCAGCCCGCAGTTAACAGAGGCATTTGGCTCTGATCACCTTCATTTCCTTCATTCCTCCCAGTCTGCCCTCCCACTCTATTCCATCCCCTTCTCAGCCAGAGACTGACAGGCAGTCTCCAAAAGGTGTCCTGGCCGGCTCCCGTGCGGGACAGTTGTAGTTGCTTCCTGCTCTCATCAAGGCCCTGCTGCCTAATTGTGGGGCTTGGCTCCTGCTCCCCTCTGCACCCTCTGGGAGCACAAGCTTCTTCCCAAGCACCAAGGTAAAAAAAGTTTCCTTCTTAGGTCAGCTGCGGAGACTCGGGGAGTTTTTTAGACTGATGGAATGCACTCAGGAGACCTGAGTTCTACTTTTAGCTTCCCACTTACCAGCTAGGGCAACAGCAGTAACAAGCATTAATACAGAATTGACAGCTTCTCAAACCTTGTTTCATTTGATTTTCTAAGAGTGTACAAGTAATCAGGACAGATTTTCTCATTTTCATTTTACAGAAGAGAACTGAGGTCAAATGCTTTAGCAAACCATGGGCCCAAGATTTTAAAACTGAAATTCCAATCATATTTCACTATTTCCACATTGCTTTCTCCCCCCTTCTTCTTCTTCCTCTTCCTCCTCTTCCTCTTCTTCTCCTCCTCCTTCTTCTTCTTCTTACTCCCCTTCATTTTTCATGGGTGAAGTGAGGGTATTTGGAGAACATGATATCTGGGGTCCCTTGCAGCTCTCAAGTAGAATCCAGAATCTTTCTTTCAGCTTTCTGATGCACCCTTTTTCATTTGAAGAACTCAATTATGATCCAGGGTTATGTACCAGGGTTATGATCTTTTAGATCCTTACTCCTCTATCTGTATCCTATAACATTTCTACTTTTACAGCATATGCTTTGTTCAGAAAGAGGAACTATTTAAGTTAAGTTTATTTCTTAGATTCTGCTAACAAATAAAGAAATAGCCCAGCAAATGTGTGCACACTGGCACTCCCGTTACTTGAGCATTAAACATCTCAGCACAGAACAGACTATGTAAACAAGCCCAGGTTGTGACATCTTCCAGCATCATCTATAGACATTTAGACCCTTGGAGATAGCAGTAATAGTGTAAATGGATGGAGAATATTGATGGCACAAGATATCTAAGTGATGAAGAATTTTTAAATGGAGCAAGAAATGATTAATGCCAGTGGAGAGAAGCTCCAGCTGAATCTTTGCTCCATTACTCTTGAGGCAATAATTGTAAAAGCCTGAAGACTGATGGCGTCTCTCATCTGCAGATGGTTCTCAAACATATGGTGCTTTTTGCTGTGGAGGGGAGGTGGTTAAGATTATTGGTAGTAGTAAAAACAATGTAGATTCAAGATCTTGTTTTTTAGTAAGTGACTTCACTTCTTTATGTCATATTTATAAAATCTATGTTGCAAAAATAAAATATCAAATAATGGTACAAAGATTTAAAAACCAAGTTTGTAATTCTATCCAGTAAAACATATTCATGGTTTAAAAAAATATCATTGGCAGATAGAGAGAAATAGGCTTCTCTCTTTTGCTCTCATTTTTATCTAATTTACTTTTCCTATTCTCTCCCTCACTAACTCACTCTCTCTTGTTTTATTATTTGAGACAGGGTCTCGCTATGTAGCCCAGGCTGGCCTTGACACACACAGCAACCCTCCTGCCTCAGGCTCCTAAGTACTGGCCCACAAGTGTGTGCCACCATGCCCGGCCTGAACTCTCTCATATTGTGAAAATGTTTTCATTTTTGAAAATCAAAGAAAAAAGTTACATACAGTGAGAAGCATAGATCTTCAATGTACAGTTAAATGAATTTTAATAAATAATAAACACCTGTAAAACCAACTCCTCTATCCATCCTCCCAGAAAGTTGTCTTATGTACCCTTCCAAGCAATGCCTTATCCCCCTAGGCAGCCATTGCTCTGATTTTTGTTGCCATACATTAATTTTACATTCATGACCTTTATATATATGAAATTACACAGTACAGATTGTTTTGTATTTGGCTTCTAAACCCAATCTAATGTTTCTGAGGTATATCTGTGCTTTTGAGAGTAGTATAATGTATCCTTTTATATGGCTGAGTTGTATTTCATTATACGAATCTGCCATTATGTGTTTATCCATTTTCCTGTTAGTGGAAAATTTGGTTGTTTCTGGTTTGGGGATATTGTGAATGCACCCACTGTCAACATTCTTGAATGAGTACTTTTGTGGAAATGTCTTCATTTCTCTTTGGTAAATATTTAGGAGTAGAATTTCTGAGTCTTAGGGTGTATGTTTAACTTTGTAGAGAACTATCAAGTAGTTTTCCAAAGTAGTTGCAATTTTATAATCCCACGAGCAAGATATGAGAGTTCCAGGTCCTCTGATCACGAGCAGTACTTAACATTGTGAGTCTTTTTAATTGTGTGTCTTCAAATTGATGTGAAATGATATAAGTGGTAACCAGAGGGGGAGACTGGGTAAGGCGTGCTCTCTCTGTACTTTCTTTGCAACTTCCTACGAATCTATAATTACTTCCAAAAGAAAAAAGTTCTAAAAGATATTGTAGGTTTTTTTATTTTTAAAAGGGTATAAAGTAGTATCTCATCATAGTTTTATCTTGCATTTCTCTGATTGATAATAATGTTAAGTACTTTTTCATATGGTTTTAGGTCACTTGTGTATCTTCTTTTATGAAATCTCTGTTCCAGCTTTCATATTTTTCCTTTAATTAGGTTATTTGTCTTTTTATTATCAAATTGTAGGGGATCTTTTTATATTCTAGATGTAAGTCTTGTTAGATGCATCTGTTGTGAATATTTTTTCCAATGAATTGACTATTCTTTTGCTTAACAGTAAAAAAATGTCTTTTGATGAGTAGAAGTTCTAATTCTATGAAAGTTCAATTTATCATTTTTTTCTATATTGTGAGCATTTTTATCCTACCTAAGAAATCTTTGCCTACTCTAAGATCAATTTATTTCCTTGTATTTTCTCTTAAGAGATGAGGTTTAATCCTTCTTATTTAGAAAAGTATGCTAAGCTCCATCTCAAATTAATTTTTGTGAATGTGGTAGATAGGAGTTGAAGGTATTTTCTTCTGTACATGTATCCACTTGTTTCAGCATCAATTGTTTAAAAGACTTTCCTTTACCTTACCATTGAATTAACTGCTGTTGAGAAGATCAGTTCATTTCAGTCAGATTGGACGTCCTGAATTGATTTACCTTTTTTAAAATTTCCTATTGTTCTTTGTTTTCCTGGTTTACTTTATGCAGTTTCCTTGACCTATTCTTCCAGGGTTTTAGAATTTTGAAATATGTCTGTAATATTTTTACTGGCAAGAGTTTTGTTGTTGCTCTCCTGTTTGCTCCCTGGCCTCCATCATTTCTATGTTCAAAGGGTCTTTATGATCATCATGCTAAATGTAAAAGGTCCCTCCCTGCACTCTTGGCTTTCACTAACCCCATTCCTTGTTATTTTTTTCTCCATAGCATTTATTACATACATTATTAGTCTGGCACATTATTTAGCTTATTTTTTACTTCTTATCTGATTCTCTGCCATACTATGAATCATGAGAGTCCAGATGTGTATTTTGTATATGTGCTGCTGAAGCGAGCACAAGAGGTGTATTTTGTACACTATTATTGTTTCTGCATTCCTAGAATAGGAACAATAGGCATAGGAGATAGCTAATGCATGAATTAACAAATAACTATTTCCTTTTTATAGCATTCTATTTCATAGATATCAGAACTTTTTATATCCCTCTGAGGATATAATGATATGTTTAAATTTCTCTTCTATTTTTTTGCATTTCCAGTGTCTCTGTGTTCCTCCCCTTGCCCTCTACTTGTTTATTTTTGTTTTTTCCCTTTACATTGGATGCTTTTTTCAAGTGATTGATAGTCTTTGGCTGTTCATTCACTGGACCCTGTTGAGCCATGGTTGTTTCCCCAAAATGAAGTGCTCAATTTTCCTGCTTAAGGGACTTAAGCCAGTCTGCTGGTCTTTTGGGAGCCTCAGGGAAAAGAAGGCTGTGGGTATCAGGGCTCCACCTCGAGACTTTCATTTAACCTCCTAGGTGTTTCCAGAACATTTCCCCTCTGTACTCCACTTTGTCTGCTTTCTTTGACTCTAGAACATCTTAGAATACTTTGCTTCCAACAATAACATTCTCATCTTCTGCCATGTGCAGGATGGGCAAACAAACAAAGGAGATCAAGGGGAGCACAGGTCTAACAGCCTGAGTTTTACTCATTCTCGCTATGATCAGCTGCACACTTTCCGAGGTAATTGTGCCTCCAATCCCACACCTTTCTGAGGTCTAGAGGTGCAACTTGGCTTGCTTATTCCTAGCATTCCCACTTTGAGCACTTAAAGTTTGATTTTCTTCACTCTGCCAAATCAATTACCACTCATCTATGTACTGCCTGCCTTCCAATGACGTATAGCCATCTTTTGTCTGTTGTTACTTCCCCTCTCTTTTTCTCTGTCCTTGATTTTTTACTTTTTGATTCATTTGGCATCATTTAAGTGGCAATTCAAGAAAGTGGGAATAAATGCATGAATTCAGCCTGCCCTCTGTAACAGAAGTCCTGAGTAAGGATTAAAGAGTGAAGGGAATAGTGACTCATGAACAGTTCTCATGTTTAATCCAGTCACCCTAGATTGACTCCTGATCTAGTCTGTTGGGTTTAGATTGGATCATGGTACTGCTGTAGTGACACTAGTGACTCTATAGTGGTGATGCTGGTTTAAAAACTATAACATAAGATGACTTTGCTGATTTAAGAAGCCATTAACGTCTGTTGCCTGGGAATAAAACTGATGTAAGAGGAAATCACATAAATTTAGGGAGTAACTTCTGATCATGCTTTTGTTGCTCCCAGAAGGAAGTTGCACAGAGATCAGATACTCCTGTGAAGGTCTCTGCCTCCAACTCTCCTTGTAGACTTCCTTATCTCCTGAGATCAACCCATTCCCAGCTTGTATTCATAGATTATTTACATGGCACACTTTGATGAGTGCCTATAACATGTGAGCTAACATTGGGCTAACTGTAAAAAAAAAAAAAAAGGTATGTATGAGTTAATGCGAGAGCACAGAGACATGTGATCAACTAACTCTACCCTGGGATGCCAGGGAAATTATATTTTCCCCCCAAGCTTCAGAAAGGCATCATATACATGAGAGAAATGCCCACCCAAGGAGATATAGTCAAGCAGTAATTCACGATGACTAAAACAGAAACATCTTCAACTTTGGTTGCAGCAAAAGCACCTACAGGTTAGAGAAGGAGCAACTCCCTCAACACCTCACCACAGAGGGAGAGGAGTCCCAGGTGGTGGCCATATTGGTTATTTGCCTTTTATACTAAGGAGTGAAGGGCTGCCTCTTTCTCACCTGCACCTATGGCCAGAGAGGCAGATTTTCCAAGACATGGGGATAGAATAATGGAGAAGTATAAGAGTAGGACAAAACCATAGATTTTCTACCAGACATTTCTAATTTTGGCATCTGAGTGGATGGTGCCACCATTAACAGAGATGGGATCTAATAAGGAGGAAGAATCTTATTTCGGAAGTTGTGGTTGTTCAGTGACTTTTCACAGGAGCCCAGTAAAATAGAAATAATGGGATGGTTGAATGATTAAATAAGACATCTATAAAGTGTCTGATAGATTTTGCTTCACAATCATTATTAATCAGCATGATGAAGAGTTGGGAGACCTGAATGAATCAGATTTTTATGATAACCTGATCTGAAACTGTGTTCTGGTCCCATAATTCTTTTCACTTAGGACAATATCAATCTGACAAGAGCAGACAAGAAGTGGACCTATAGGTTCCTTCCTAGGGCATCCTGGAACATCCCAAACCCTAGTGCTCAGCTGTCAGAGGTGTCTGAGATAGGACCTGAGGAACGAGTGATCTTATTCTCACTTGGGCTCCCATCCATGAGGCAGGGGCAGAGCCAGATAGACTCCTGAGTGTGTGGAAATGAATTCAGTTGAATCTGGCTTTTTGGCCCCAATAGACTTTCATAAAAACCATGGAGTGTGTTAAAAAGCAGCAGGAAGCAGCTCTCTTGGAGTTAAAGAGTGGCTCGCATCAACTTGGGCTCAGAGAGCTCTGAAATGAGCTCTGGCCTATGTAGGGAGGAATAGAGAGACAAATACCTTTCCCTTGAGGAGACTTTAGGAGTCTTCTTTGATATTTATTTAACCCGATTGCTCATAGAGGCAGTGAGGTAGGCTGGAGTCATCTAACTTGCTTGCCTGTCTAGCACCTTTCCAGAAGTGGCTGTGGGCCCTGCGCATCCCCAAGAACAGTAGTGTGCCTTGGGCAAGCCACAGACTCCATGGCCTGCTCACACAAAGACTTTTCTCAGAGGTGGCCAGGAGGGATGGAGGAGAAGCCTTAGCTAAGCTGTACTATCAGTAGGTACCCTTCCAGTGCTCTCTTCGTTAAGTGAGGAAAAGGCGCCATGGCATCTCCCCCACAGCCTCTCAGCTTTACCACTGTTTCCTTTTAGCTGTCACACTTACTGGCAACAATTAGACTAGACCAGCGGGTCTCTGAGATAGCTGAGGAGAGCAAGTTCACAAATGGCAGTGGGTAGCAGCAGCATTTGTGAGTCAGGAAGAGGAGCAACAGCATAGATCGTCTGTGAGGAAGGCCAGAGGAGGGCCATGTTTCAGGCTTACCCAGAAATGGTTTGAGTCATGGGGATGTGAAGTCACTTAGTGAGTGTAACCGTTTTCTTTTACTGGTGTAACAAATCACCACAAATCTGAAACAGCATAAATGTATTTCTTGTCTTACAGTTCTGGAGGTTAGAATGGGAAATGGGCTGAGTAGGCTGCCTTTCCTCTTGGAGGCTGTAGGGGGGATTTGTTTCTTTGCCCATTCCATCTTCTACAGATTGCCCACGTTCCCTGGCTCATGGCCTCACAATCCTCTGTTCTCTACTTCCTTCAGCACATCTCTGTCTCTGCCACTCCTGCTTCATTCTAATAAGGACCCTTATGTTACTACATTGGGCCCACTTGAATGATCCAGGATAATTCCCCATCTGAGTACCTGTAAGACAACTGCAAAGAAATTTTTGCCATGTAAGGTAACATATTCACAGATCCTACAAATTAAGATATGGACATAGTTGGGAGACTATTATTCTGCCTACCACTGAAGAGATCATTATTTAACCCATCTCTGGCAAAGGTTTCTTTGGCCTTCAGGCCTACCTGTGGGTCTATCTGGAGTTGTTCAGTAAACAACTCTGAGTGCTAGATATCAAGCATCTCACTTTTATTAGCTTCAGGTGTCCATTGGAGAGTTCACTGGGCACTGGTCTCCTTCTGGCTTTTGTTGCTTTCCTGAAAGGAAATTAGTGCAGCTGGTTGGAGTCCTTCTTTATGAGGTTTTCCACTGGGAATCAGATGCATCCTAGCTTTGTGCTAGTGTGGATTCCATTGCTTGGGACAGTCATCTCTGCCTGGGCAGCCATAAGGCTGAGGGAGGGACAACTTCCTGCAATCATTTTTTTTTTTGTACCAGGGATCAAACTCAGGACCTTGCACTTGCAAGGCAGGCACGGTGCCACTGAGCTAAATCCCCCGCCCTCAATCGTCATTTTTGAGTGCTGTTACCATGTGGCTCCTGACAGGCTGATGGCAATCACTGCTGCAAATAAAATGCAAAGAAATGTGCAGAAATCAGCAATGAGGGTGGTAGGGCAGCTGGGAATTTTCCATGGAAAGTTTGGATCCCTAGAAGATCCAAGGAGGCTGTGGAATTTCCTCCTGGTCCAGAACAGCTGAAAAGTGATCCTGGGGTGGTCCTCATGGGCTTGGCCAGTATGCTGTCCTTCAAGCACAAAGGCAGGCAAGTGTCTTTTGGACTCTTTCAGAATCTCTCTCCCTCCACTCCCTGTGGTACAGGGCATGGTGCAGGCCAGAGGCTCATGGTAGGGGAACATACTGTGGCCCCTGGGTAGGGCTGGTCCTGAGTTACCAGTGTGCGTCTACATCAGGATCTCTGGAAGGCTCAGGCCTGAGGCCACAGCAGACCTGAGGAAGCATCAACTCACAGTCCACCAGGGGCAAGCAGAGCACCTCAGAAAGGAGGAGAGTTCAAAAAGAAGGCCTGGTGGCTTTTCACTGTGGGGGAGAAGGTGTTTGCATTCCAGCTCCCTAACTCCCTTGGCCACCCCTGGAGACCAAACCTGCCTCTGCTTTCTCCTCTGCCACTCAGCCTCTGCGTGTCTCCTGCCTTTCATCTTGCTTATCCAGCAGGCGTCCTGCCAGCTCCTCACCCTGCAGCCTCCTTCTCTTCCCCTTCATGCCTCCCTTCCACCCCTCCTCCTCCTCAAGTCCCCAGCTGTGGACTGAGAAATAAGCCTTGGCATCCTCCTCTGGCCGCTCCCCTGGTTTCCATGCATGTTTTATGACAGCAGCAGTGATTGATGTCTGCCCCTTTCCAGTTTCAGTGCTCATTTTCAGCTAGCCCAGCCCACCCTCGGCCCCTAGTCCTGCAGGCCTCTGTGCTCTCCCTTTGAGAGCTGCTATGAGGCCTTCCTTTTGCAGGGAATCCCAGCTGAGTCTCAGCCTGAAAATCCATTGTGGACCTTGAATAAATGCAGGGAAGGGAAAGGGAGGGAGGAAAGGTAGAAAGAAAGGACAGAGAGGGAAGTGGGAGAGAATGTGAATACAAGGGAAAGAAACAGAGGAGGTTCCTCCAGCATTTCTGAGAGGTTGAGTGAAGAGCTGCAGATGTTAGGATCATTTAGAGAGGGATTGGGAGCTCTGAGTCCTGAAGGAGGTGAAAACCTTTCTCTGCATATTTTACACTAGATATCTGAGGTAACATGAAAGGGGGAAGAACTGCCAACTGAAATAACATTCACCTCACTGATTTTGTTTGGATTAGCCCTTAAGAATTAGATTGGCAGAAGAAATATCTGCTTTTAGGATAATAAGAAAGGAAGGCCTGATTTATTCAAGAGTTCCTTTCTTTACCCAGCTCCACAGTTAGAGCTCGTGGCAGGTTGACTCAGGCTTTCTGACACCTCCGCATCTCCAGCAGGAGGCTCCAGCACCTTCTCTTCCCACCAGGCCCTGCTCTGGGAGGGGACAGTCACTGGCCGATTGGCATGTGGCCCCTCTGCCACCAACAGTGTTCTCAAGGATTAACTAGCTAAAGCAAGGCTGAGAAAGAACATGGAGTGTTCCTGGGGAGGGCACACGGTTAGGGAACATGCTGAGGTAGCCTGAGCTGCTTGCATTTTTGTTCCTGTCTCTGGCTGGCTGCTTTTATAACACAGCCCACAGACTTGTGCAGAGGGACTCTGTGCACCTGAGGTCCCACGATGGCTCTACTCAAGAATATCTCACCAAATCCATGGTGTCCAGAGCCAACTTGATTTTAATTAACAAACGCATATGCAGAGTGTGCTGTGTCAGGCACTGTTTAAAATGCTTTAAATAAAATTAAAGTAATGTTTGTAACAATCCTATGGGATAGATATGGTCTTTGTCTCCATTTTAAAGATGAAGCAACTGAGGCAGAAAGGGGTTAGGTAGCTGGCTTGAGTACATGTAGTCTGGGCAGTGGGGAAGTTGGGCACTGCGGCTCCAGAACTATACTCAGTCACTATTATGTTGCATCTCATGATGGCCTCCTTTGTCTCCCTGATGGATATCTGACCTCCTTGGTTTAGGAGGGAAAGAGAAGTTGTGACAGATTGGGTGGAGGACAGAGCTAGAGGCTGATAAACCTGGCTCTAGTCTGAGTTGTGCCATTATCTGACCAGGTGACCCTGTGTAACACACTTGAGCCTTCTGACCCCCAGCTCATGTCTTTCAAAAGAGGGACTTGATTCAATGACTCCTACACCTCTCTTACACTGCATGCTTGCAAGGAACCCATAGAGAACTCGGCCAAGTTTGGGTCCAGCTACCCCTACAGCTGTCTGGACCCCACACTGGGGATTACCAGGGAAAGGTGGGGCAGGGAGGCAAGCAAACCCTCTCAGTGAAAAGACTATGGGTGGGCAGCCCCTGTTGGAAAGGCAGAGTTCAGTGTAGCTTTGACTGTGTCCCCCCATGAAGGGAACAGTAAGGCCTTGGATAATGATCCTAGCAGGGTCATCCATTTGACAGGTTCAAGAAGAAATTGCTAAGGGATATTCTTTAACACCCAAAGGCTACCCAAGTCAATCTCTTCCCATGAAGGTGGTAACAGACAGGTTCCAGCTACTCCTGAAAGACCTTGAGACAGACAGTTGAATTAAGCTAAATAGACCATTTCACTTAGTGAAGAGTCAGAACCAAGGAATTTAAAGTATCCTATCTCCTCAATGTTGAGATGTGTGCTTTTCATGTGGAACATTTCTAATATTGGAATAAGTCTCATAACCCATAATATTTTTAATATAGAGCCCCCGCCACCACAAATGGGCACTGTTTAAATTGATGGTGCTTCTTAGAATTAAGGAAATATATAGTATTACTGTTGCTCTAGGCTTTGTTGATGGTGAGGATAGCAGTTAGCAAGAAGAGGTGATTTATAAATAATCATAAACCCCCAAAGGCTGAAATGGGCCTCAGAGAGGGTAGAATCCCAAATCTGGAAAGCTGTGGGGAGCCCCCAAAGTATGTTTACCTCTTATCTTTGCCTCTCTCTGTTTCTTCCAGTTGCACAGCATGAAAATGGCCAACAACAGCCCCACATCTGATCCAGATCTCTTGGTCTTTCTCCTCCAACTGAAATATCAGGGAAAGGATTCTCATTGGCATTTCTAGTCCAATCAGTTGAGGATAGGGTGAAGATTAGGGTCACATTTTGCAGGCAGGTGGGCTGCGAACTTTTTATTACTGTAGGTTTACAGGTCAGTATAGAAAAACACTGTATCTCAGGCAGACATTGCATAAGATTTCTCACCCAGGAAGTACAGGCTTGCAGCCGAAGAATATCTTTCCCATGGCACTAAGGTCAATGGGCAGGGCACCAGGAGACAAGTCACCGGGACTAGAGCCAGGAAGACCACCGGCCCCTTACACAAACCTGACAGTCAGATCAGCAATGACCCTGTGACTTAGCTTGGTGGTTGTGTCTTTGCTCTGATCACTGTCCCCTTCAGAAAGGACCAGAGGATACAGGACTTGCCCAAGGGCACTGCCCAAGGAGGCAGAGATGGTGAATCCCAAGAGGACTCTCTTAGAAAGGCTTATTAATCTTTATGTAAGCATCAAGGAGACCCTTTCAAAATGTTCTGTGAAGGCTGGGGATTTAGCTCAGTGGTTTCGCCTCCTGCTGCTCAAGCACAAGGACCCAAGTTCGATCCCCGGTACCAAAAAAAAAAAAAAAATCCCCAAAAGAAAAGCAAAACAAAATGTTCTCTGAGGGCCTCAAATTGTGTCTAAAGAAGCCACAGCCCCTCCACAATCTCTGGAGGTGAGATGAGAGGAGGAGGCGAGTGGGGAGGAAGCCAGGGAGCCAAGGTCCTGCCCTGTGGGATCTAGCACCTTACCTTTTTCTAGGTCTTGCCAACTCAGTGTGTCCGTGTGACACGAGTCCAGCCACAGCCCTGTAGTCTGCAGTTCTGAGACCAAGTGATGGTCCTCTCACATGACATCCTTCTCTTTCTCTCTGACCTGAGTGCTGGCTGCAGCTACCTCCCTGCCTGCCCCAGGGGAGCTGCAGAGGCAGCTGGCATCGTGAGACACCAGAGATTTGGCAACCTAGAGATTTGGCAGGAAAGCTGCTTGCTAAGTTGGAGAGGATGTCAAGGGAGAATGGGTGGCATTCAGTGCCAGCTCCTCTGAAATCTAAGGAGGCCACAAAGTGGACAGGGCCAGAGAGGAGCAGGAAGAATAAGCAGGAACTTCTCAGGGCAAAAGAAGAAAACCAGCAACCTCAGGACTGTTCTTAATTCCAACTCTCCAGGCATCACTCCCAAGAGAGCTGCCCGAGTCACTCCGAAGTGTCCATGTGGCACTGGGAAACCATCCAGTGTGTGAGAACTGAGAACTCTGCTGTCCAATGAGTACTTCCACTCCTCTTCAGGCACCTGTCTGCCCATGGCAAACAATTCTTCTGGAGAATACTCATCTCTATGCAGTGGGAACTTACCCAAATTTTGGAAGGGTTATTGGATCACAGACAGTAGGAAGCACTGGTATAAATGAACTGCTGATGTAATAGGAAGAAATCCATGCAAATATGGCCCATTTGGATTTGCTGGATTAGTGCTTCTTCTGTCAATACATCCCTGTAGTTTGCTGTGTGAGCTGAGAGAAATCATTTCACCAATTTCACTTTTCTATTTCAAAAAAAACTCTGAACCCTGTTGGGAAGCCACAGTGGTGACAGCTATCCCAACTCTTTCACAGCTGCATTATGGGACTGGAGTCTCATTCTATCAACCTCTTGGTCCTGGTCCTCTTCCAGGCCTCTGCCACTCACCTGTTGTCCAATCCCTTCTTTACACTCAGAACCAAACTTTAGCTCCCCTGGTGGGCTCCTTGCAGAGTGTCCCAGGAATCTCTTCTTTCCTTCCTTGCAGTGGTCTCTCACCTTGGGCATTGCAATCTTCTTCCCCTGGCTTCTCAATCCATTCTCCTCACAGCCTAGAGTGCTTTTTTAAAGAGATAAGTAAGATGGAACACACACTTTTTAATAACTCTCCTTAGTGGCTCACTTTCCCTTAGGGTGTGCCCAACATGACATTGTGCCTGCTGACCACACCAGGGACCCTGGACTTTTCCAGTTCTGAGACACACCTACCTCTTTGCTGTCTAGAGTCTTCCTGTGGGCCACTGTCTCCACATAGAAAGCTAAAGCCCTAAATGTCTGCCCACGAATCCTTCCTTCACTTGTGCCTCCAGGTAAAATGATTTCTTCCTACACATCTTCCCTGATGACCACACTGAAATAGTTCTATCCTGCTGTCTCATGTGTGTCTGATTGCTGCAGTCTGTTCATTACTTTCACACATTTTTCTTCATTTGGATCGATGTGTGTATTTGTGTGTATACTTAAAAGTAAACACTCATGCCTTCTCTTTCCCTCCCCCAGCTGTAGGCTCCTGGGGCAGAGACCATGTCTCTTTAGTCACCTCCAAACTTCAGCACCCAGGCCAAGCAGGTGCTTGATAAATATTTACCTACTACCTTTTTGAGTACCAATCAAAAAATAAAGAATTGTACTATGTGCTGGGCAATAATGAGGAAATAAAACATGCTGTTTGCTTAGAGCTCACAGTCATAACACATGGTCTAGGCCGGGGATTTAGCTCAGTGGTTTTGCCACCTGCTTCACAAGCACAGGGACCTGAGTTCAATCCCTGGTACCAAAAAGAAAAAGAAACACATGGTCTAACAGTTATTTGCATATGAGAGGAGAACAGTTGTGTCCAAAGCATATTGAAATTATATTGAAGCACTCAAGAGACTGAGGCAGGAGGATCACTGCAAGTTCAAGGCCAGCCTGGGCTACATAGTGAGATTAAGGCCAGTCTGAGGCCCTGTCTCAAAAAAGAAATCCCCAAATAAGATAAATTAGTAGATAGATGATAGATAGATAGATAGATAGATAGATAGATAGATAGATGGATAAAAACACCACAGGAACAGCAGGTTTACCTGTTTAGCTATGTGTGAAATACCCTACTAGGGAAAAATATGAAGTAAAAGAATTTTACTAAAAGTTGCTCCAGCCCAGTTGCAAAGCCTAGTGAACTATTTTCTCTAGTGTTTCCTTGTAGTGCTTTCCTCAGTCAAGTCTTCACAGCTTTAAAGTAGCTTAAAGGAAACCTTCAAGTCTCACCTGGGCAACTCAGTGAGACCCTGTCTCAAAAATTTAAAAAGAAAGAAAGAAAAAGGGCTGGGGGTAGGGCACCTCTGGGTTCAATCTCCAGTACCTGAACCAAAAAAAAAAAAAAAAAAAAAGATTAAAGATGTACCTGAATATCTTAAAGAACATGATACTTTTAATTTTTCCATTTCTTCTTGCAGATAAATCTTTATATCTCTCCAGAAAATTCAGGGCTTGTGGTTCTTTTACTACTTTGTCATGTTTGCATTTGAGTTAATCCCTTTTTCCTCCAGAGAGGAAGAAGTGAATTGAGGGGAAAGCTGCCAGATGAGGGGGAGTGCACTGAGCAGGACTCAGAGGCTTGCATGCTGGGTTCAGTTCTGCCACTAAGCAAATGGCAAGTCAGCTAATCACAGTGCCCGCAGCTTTCTCTCTGGCGAGTCAAGGTACTAACCTAGATGAAGAGATCAGGTGTGTCCTCCCGGGAGATCAGGATGGAAATCCTGGCCCATGGCTCCCTGGTCACATACTGTGTCCTCAGAGACACAATTGATGTGACTTCTGACTCTCAGTAACCTTGGGGACTGTTGGGACAGACCGCAATCATTGAACCCATGGTGTTGGATGTTAGAAGCTCTACTGGGTAAGCCTGGGGTCCAGAGAGTCGTTCATTCAGCAAATGTTTGTCAAACATGTAGTAACACACAGACCACAGTCCGGGAGCTGGGTATATGATGGTGATGGAAGGAAGGGTTGAGTCCTTGCCTTCAGGAAGTTTAAATCTAGAGGGGGAGACGAGCAGCAAGCAAAAAAGGAGAAGGCACAGTGTGAAGCACTCAGAGGGTGGAAGAAGGTGCTGAGACAGAGGGCAGCCAGGTAGCCATTTAGAAAGGGATCTGAGAAGGCTTCCCTGAAAGATCAGAGCGGAGGAGAAGTGAAGAGCCTGTCCTGGGGTAGGAAAGGGCTCGAGGAAGTCAAAAATGCCAGAAAGGCCATAAATCGAGACTTCTGGGTCAGAGTAAGGGGTCTGGACTTTAAGTAAGGGAAAAGCATAATTGGATTTACATGTCACAAGTTGGAAAGTTCCTACTTCCCACAGTCCAAAACTATGCTTTTGTGTACAAAACTATGATTTTGTTTATTTTCCCATAGTGAAGCCCAGATCATGAGAGTCCATTTCCCCCTTGCCAATGCAGAAATCATAGTTATTTCTGGTACCTTCTTGGGTGTCTTCTCAGCAATTAAAGAACTCTTTCCCTCCTCTTCCCTCTTTCTTTCTCCCTGCGTGCACTCAAAACTCCAAGTGCCTGTGTGTTGCTTGCTGCTGAGGAGGGCCATGTGGCCTTCTCAATATTCTGTATGTGTCTGCTGTACCTCAGCATCTGTTCATTGCTCTCGGCAATCTGAACTGGTTTCTCCAGGAAAGCTGAGGAATCTTCTCTTCCCAGCTGTCTTCATCTCAGTTCTTACCACTACTTCCCACTCAGGTCCCAGTTTGGGTCATGTTCCTTGCAGCTGGGTCTTCTTGCCCACTTTATGCAACATCCCAGCAGGCCCCAAAGTGCCCCACATTGCCTCATTCTCAAACCTATCTCTTGCCCCAGACACCTCTCTGCCTCTCTGTCTCTCCCCACCCCCATTATGTATAGAGCTTGGCCTCTTCTAGGAGGAAAGAAGGGCTCCCTTGTATAGCAGCACTCTTTTGTTGTTGTTTAGTTTTGTGGTGCTGTGGATGGAACCCAGGGCTTTGCATGTGCTAGACAAGCACTCTGCCATTGAGCTGCAGCCCCAGTGGATGCCTCCTTTCTGTACATGTGGAAAGAAGTTTTACCTTTGTCAGAAGTATTCCCATGTCCTAGGAAGCAAGGATGACTGGGACTGGGGAGAGGTTGTAGGGAAGATGGCTCTGAGGGCCATCTTTCTGCCTAAATCTGCTCATCTGCATTAACAGAGCCTCTCTCACTGGTGCTACAGTCTCCTTCCAGAGTTGTGGAGTGTAGTAGGGCTGAGTTCTTTCCAACCACAAACCTTTTGAATTTTGATTCCATTCAACAGGGATGAGGGGTTGGGGAGCAGTGAGCAAGGTTTCCTTTCCAGCCACATTCCCTTCTCGGATCCCTCTGGGCCTAGGACACAGGGGCCTTGGAGTATAATCATGGCAGTGGAGATAGGAGGACCTTAGGGGCTGCTGATGGCAAACCAGGGAAAGGGATTGGGGAGAGGGAGGAGCCAAGGACACTGGTTTCTGGCTTCAGCAGCTGCCCCTTGGGGAGGTGTGCTTGCTGCTGGGAGGGAAGGGGCAGGTTGCAGCACTGCCAATTTAGGGGTGAATATAGAAAATATAGTTTTGTATGTACTGAGTTTTAGATGTTTGTGAGAGACCGCCAAGGAGAGATGTCAGGCAGATAACTAGATCTCTGATATTAGTGTTCAGAGGAGAGGTCTTTGAGGCGGTATAAATTGGGTATTTTACATCATGGAAACGACCTCAAATAGTCCTGTGTGCTGGGGTGGGACTTAGGCTGCAGTGTGCAGTTCTTAAATCTCATTGAGAGATTTGGTGAGGAGAAGCATTTACACTCCAGATGGCTGCTCTGGGGGCCCTCAGGACCCAAAGGATGGATCACGGGTCCTTTGACAGCTGTTGCTGCTCAGCCTGCAGACTCTATTAGTCTGGTGAGGTGTGGGAGTTCCCAGCTGGGGACAGCAGTTGGGGCAGGCCCAGGTTTTGAGACGAGGAGTAGCACAGGGAGAAATCTGTCCAGCTGGATGGGTTCGGAGGAGGAGGGTGAGAAGGTGAGAAGCAGGACTGATTGCTAAGTGGTTCTGGACACACCCTGAGCCTTGAGACTGCAGGTGCAGTGTAGGAGAGAGAGGTAGAATCCATGATCCATGGTACCCAGGTCCAAGGAGAGCCCAAGACCAGACACCTGAGTATCTTCTCCCCATAGGGATCTCAGAATCAAATGACACTGTCCCTCGCATTTGCAACCTTCAATCCAGAAAACCACTTGCTTCCATTCAGCGGGTGTCATATTCAGGAAAGTCAGTTCAATCTTCACTTAGAGTTTAAAAGGAATTGCATCAAGGATCTCACAGGGTGGCATGTGCCTGTAATCCCAGCTACTCAGGAGACTAAGGCGGGATGATTGCAAGTTCAAGGCCAGCCCGGGAAACTTAGCAAGGTCCTATCTCAAGATGAAAAGGGCTAGAGATGTAGTGCAATGGTACAGTCTAGCATGTGTGAAGCCCTGGGAAGGAAAAAGGAAAGGAAAGAAAAGAAAAGGATATTACGGGTATTTGAATATATAATCCAACTTTTTGGAGTAACTTTATTATTATTGTTTTGTTTTGAGACAGAATCTTACCATGTAGTTTGGGCTGATCTTCAATTCACTATGTAGCTCAGGCTGGCCTCAAACTTACAGCAATCCTCCTGCCTCAGCCTCCTGAGTGCTATAATTACAGGTGTGCACCACCACGCCAAGCACTCCAAGTAACTGTAATTAAATTTTCATTTCCCTTTCACTCACCTAAGAAAACTCTTCTACATCAGCCTCTGAGGTTTCCTTCCTTCCTCCTCCTCCTCCTCTTCCTCCTCCTCCTCCTCTTCCTCCTCTTCCTCCTCCTCCTTTCTCTTTCTCGCCTTTATTGTTGTATATAGGTTTGGCTTCCATACAGAGATGCTTTTTGATTTGCAATCAGGTTACATCCCAATAAGCCCATTGTCAGTTGAAAATATCATAATTTGAAAATCCACTTAATACACCTAACCTACAGCACATTATAGCTTAGCAACACAGCATACTGTAGACTGCAGAGTACCAGTTGTTTACTCTCATAATCATGAGGGTGACTGGGAGCTGTGGTTCACTATTCCTGCCCACTACCAAAAGAGCATATAGCCAGGCATATCGTTAGTCAGGGACAAGATCAAAATTCAAATTCAGTTCCTACTGAATGTGTATAGCTTTTACATCATCATAAAGTAAAAATATTGTAAGTGGAACCATCATAAGTTGAAGCTTATCATCATAAGCTGTCTAGGTTGGGTTTGAACTTGTGATCCTCCTGCCTCAGCCCCCCAGTGTCCTGGGATTACAGGGCTGCAGGTAGGAGGGTCTCTTAGTCACTCTTCTCATTGCTGAGACAAAATACCTGACATTCAAAGTCAAAGGAGGAAAGATTTATTTGGCTCACAGTTTGTAGAGGTTTCAGTTCATAGTTGGCTGGCTCCAAGGCAGGGTGGTGTGGCAGAGGGGCATCACAGAGGAGAAACAGTCCATGGCAGGCAGAAGGCAGAAGGCAAACAGCAGCAGCAAGCAAGTGACAAGTTACAAGCAAAGCAACAGCAGCCTTCTTTCTGTCTCTCATATTTTATCCAGGATACTTGCTCTTAGGGAAGGTAGCACTCACACCCTTAATCCTAGCATCGAACTTTGAATCAATCCCAGCATCACATCTTTGATCCCAGCATCACACACTCTAGATCCAACCACCTCTGAAAAGCCCCACCTGTGACTGCATGAGGCCTTGGATACAAGCCATAACAGAGGGTAAAGGTTTATGGGATTAGATCAAAATTATAGGACTTTGGTGGGATGGAGGAATGGGTATTTTCATTTCAGCTCACATTTATAGGTCAAATTATACTTTCATGGCCACATTTGAAGTTCCCCAACATCATGTAGTGCTTCTTATTAACCCAATTTTATGTGGGCGTAACCTAAGGTGCAGATATGAAGTGATGTGCTGAAAGCCACATAGCTTATAATAGGCAGAACAAGGACTAAACAGCCTGCCAGCACGAAGGTGGCTGAGATGTGGATTACCAAAGAAAGAAATGAAGAGAGAAGTAGCTCCTCTCTCTTCCTCCTCTTTCACCAATGTCCTCTGTGTCCCCTTCACAGATAGAGGACAGAGGCAGCTTTTTGGTCAGGCAATTAGATGAGAAACCAAAGACTGGAATCTGTCTGGCTCCTGATTTGCTTATCTGTAAAATGAAGAGGTTAGAACAGATGGATTCTGATTAGATTCTATGAATGTGGTGTAACCCACACAAAACCTAACTCCTATGACTCGGCACTGACATGAAGATGCTTTCAGAGAAACAACTGCCTACCAGACATCTAAAAGGTTCATAAAGAAACTAAGTCTATCAAAGGACATGTGAAAGTTATCAGAATCAAGATGGAGACATTTTTGTGATGCTCTAACAAGGAAAGAAAGAAGAGGGAAGAAAGGAAGGAGATGATTAGATGCATTATGTATATGTACCAATTCCCCTAGATGAATGTAGCTATTATGTATTATAAATATATGCCAATTTAATGAAAAATAAAAGAAAGGAAAGAGCAGAAAAGCAGCTTGCATGGGTACACACACCTGTAAATCCAGCACTCTGGGAGGCTGAGACAGAAGGATTGCAAGTTTGAGGCCAGTTTGAGGAATTAACAACTTAGCAAGACCTTGTCTCAAAAACAAAACCAAAAGGGCTGAGGATGCAGCTCCATGCAAAGTCCCTGGGTCCAGAACCAGCAAAAAACAAAAAGGAGAGAGAGAGAGGGAGAGCCAGGAGATTCTGAAGGAGGGACTCTCACACATGTGTGCCTGATAACAAGAACTCTGAAAGACTCCACTAAAACTACAACCTTGCCCAAGGCCCAGTGCCACCTCCTCTTTCTCCAAGCCCATCTGCCCAGCAACTGTGTGTTCCACCTCAGCCTGGTGCCACCATCATTATTAATTCTTGTAGCCAAGGATTATTGTTTCAAATATCTTGTGTAATTCTCCTCATTTCCCTTTAAAAAGCTTTCCTTTGCTCAGTCTCTGTGAGTACAATCATAGTTTACTATGGCATGAATATTCCCACTTGGGAATACTCTGCTATTCCCAAATAAATCTCATTAGTCTTTAGAGCATCTATCTCTGATTGTTATGCATATGGACAAATTTGAAGAATTCTCCTTTCTCTCTGTGTACATTTCAGGTACATATCAAATACAGTCACCCTCTCTACCCCCTAAAAACTCTCTTCTGTCTTCCCTCATCTCACCCTCACATCTATTTATTTCTCCACTAGTAACTCAGAGAGTTGCTTTCCATAAGACATCAACCCAAGTGTTCTGGTTTCTCTCAGTTCTCTCCTTTCCCATTACCCCATTTAGCCAGGAAGACAGTGGCTGTGCCAGAATTCCCCCAGACCGAGAAAGGAGAGCTGTTAATGGAGGTGGAAATGATTTTTCTACCATAGTAGGAAGTCAGGAACTAGAGCATGGGAACTCATCTGCACCACAGATGCTCAGAGAGGACACAGCATGGAAAACTAGCTCATAGGTTCTTCCTAGGTTACATCCTACTCTCAACCCCACAGTTGTGGGAATTCACAATTGCTGACTCTTGTTAGATGGCAGAGGAATACACTGCTTCTTTCTCTGCTGAGGACTTCCTTTGGACACCCATAGAACAGTGGGAGCAAAATAAAAAAGAGGAAGGAAGGGGAAGGAAGGAAGGAAGGAAGGAAGGAAGGGGGGAAGGAAGGTCATGTTACCCTGGCCTGGAACACACCCTGATAAGAAGGGAGGGTTTGCCTTGGTATATTCCCCTAGACTTTCCCATCCTGGTTGGGGTCCTCCATCTGTTCCTAAAATGGCGGGTTTGGCCTCAGGGAAATTGGGGTAATCCTTGGATCTGTTAAACACTTGCGTGTGTCTCATTTAAACTTTAGAACCACTTGAGCTTGTCTCCCTTGTCTTGGAATGACATGTTTATATGTAGTTCTCCTCCAGGGCAGGACTTCCGTTGAAGTCCTAGACCCCTGAACCCCCAGCACTCAGCCTTGCTGTGCTGGCACACAATAGGTGCAAGGCATATTGATGGAATGGAAGTACTCTGAGCAGACATTTTTAGGTGATCCAGCTAATGTCCAGAGCCACAGCCAGTTTCTGGTGAGTCAGGACAAGAGCTTAGCAATTTTGACATCTATTTCAGCATAGTTTCCCCTGTGACCTGGTCCCATGTAATGTCCATGTGGAGACATGGGGTATGCACATACCTATATTCCCACCAGGTGGTACCATAGCAGCAAAGAGAATGCATGGGCTCTGGTCAGACCTAGTATGATTCCTCTTTCTGCCCTTATAAGCAAGATTTTAATTTCTTATCTGTAATGTGCCTAATGATACCACCCCCAATAGAGGGGATGTGGTGATTCAATAAATAATAACAACAATAAAAAAAGTCATTTAAAAAATCCTCAACTGGCTTGTCCTTTCCCCTCCCACCTTTCCTGTCCCAGGCTCCCAGGCCCCAGACCACACAGGTATGTATCTGGGTCACAAAACGCCCCCTGCTCTTGTGTCCAATTTCAAGAAGTCCAGCAAGGTGAAGGTAGAGGTCAGTAGCTGGGGCCTGTTTGTGTGTGGCTCTATAAGCCCTCAGCAGATGGAGCCCGTGGCCTCTGGCTCACTTGAGGCAGGAAGGGCTGGGGCTTTTCCCAGGAAGAGAGGGTTGTGCGATGATTCCACTGCCCTGGCCTCCCTCATCCCTCGCCCTTGACTTCTAGAGACTCCTGGCCCTCAGAAACTCCTCCCCACCACCCTGTGTGGAGATTTCCATTCTCAGGGAGAACAAGACAACCTCTCTCCCTGGTTTTCCAGAACTTCCTGGGAATAAACCTCCCAAAGACAATCTGGCTTTCAATACAGAACTCAAATTAATCCCTCCCTTCCTGGGAGCCATCTCCTCCACATCCCCTGTTTTTCCTGCCCCAGAGACAGAGCCCTGTTCCCTCATGTGGTCTGGACTCCCCCTCAGCAGACTGGACCAAGGTCTACAAACAGCTAAGTAGAGAGAGGCCCAGAAGGATACAGGATGCTCTGAGGATGGAGGCAGACACCCCTGTCGCCCAGGGTAGGAGCCAGGAAGAGGAACTCCATTTCCTGTCTGCCCAGGAAACTCAAAGCTTTCCTAGCACATGAGTGTACCATGAAATAACCTTTGTAAAGACTGGAGAAAAGTGCCCGGCACATGAAAAGACATTGGAAAGTTTGACTCTTATTACACCTCTTCTACCACCATGTTGTATTGGTCTATTTATGCATCTCTGTCACACTGGGACTCTATATGAATCTAGTGCTTAGCACAGTGTCCCTCTCACGGTTGAAGCTAACTTTAAAAAAAAAATTTTCCCGGACACTAGTCAACAATCTTTGAATAGTCCCTAGCATTAGCCTGGATAGAAACTTATGCCTTGGACAGGGACAAAAGGAGACCAACCTTTTGTGAATCTTTTTTCCAACCATGAGGTTCTCTTATATCTCTCTAGGCCTTTGCTTTTCTTTCAGTACAATGAGGGAGAAATGAGATCAACTCTACAGGGCTTCTCTGCTTCCAAAGACTGGTAAGAATATATGTCCATCACCAGGTGTCTGGATAAAGAAAACGTGGTATATATACACAATGGAGCATCACTCAGCTATAAAGAGGGATACATTTGAGTCATTTGTAGGAAAATGGATGCACCTTGAGACGATAGTACTAAGTGAAATAAATTAGACACAGAAGGTAAAATATGGTATGGTTTCTTTCATATAAGAAACTCAAAGTATAAATAATTTAAAGAGCAAAAAATAAAGAGAGGTGGTAGGAAACATGAAGGCAGACCTTTTGCAGATAGGAAGGGGATCTAGGGATGCAGGGAGAGGGAAGGGAGAGGAGAGGTAGGGAAAGTAAAAAGGACTAAGATGCAATATGTGTATGTACCAATTGCTCGCAATGATTGTATTCATTGTGCATCACAAACATAGACAAAATTTCTTAAAAAGGAAAAACAGAGAAGAAAAAAGTCCATACTAGCAAGGGTAGACTTGATTGTGGGTGATAAGAAGGGGAGCAGAGTGGCCAGCCTCATAGTGGGGTCACATCTGGGGCTGAAGGGAAGGGAGTGAAGCTGGGCTTCCCTTGAAAGGTAAAACAGCCAAATTGTCCTGTGGCTGCCACTTTTGAGGTGTGAGCCCAGGGCTCCAATTGAGAGAAGTGTGCCCAAACTTGAAATTTCCATCTCAGTCACTCTTTTGGGGAGAGATGCCAGGGACTCGTTAAAATGCGTATGTCATGGGTCAGGTAATATGCATCAAACACACCTGTGTCTAGTGACAAGTAGTGTTGGGTCACTAAGTACAGTACCTGAGGGCATGGAGCACAAAGGCCTGGACATGGGGATGTCAAGCATGTGGAATTAGAGCCCCACAGTGCAGGCTCAGGGACCAGTAGGCAGACACAACATTGCTGGGGAAAGACCTCAGTTCTACATGTGGAAAGGAGACTCGGATAAAGGGTGATTTCCAATAAATTCTGCCTAATACACACTACTCCCCATGGCCAGGCCCACCTGTATTCACTCACCACACTAATCAGTGTTTGCTGAGTATCTATAATACTTATGGTGCTCTGCTAAAAACTGGGTAGGGAAGCAAGTTGGATGGGATACAGTTCCTCTAGAATGCAAGCTAGCCAGGCATGGTGGTGCACCCTAGTACCCTGGAGGCTGAGGCAGGAGGACTGTTGCAAGTTTAAGGGCAGCCTGGGCTACACAATGAGTTCAAAGCCTGGTAGCAAGACCCTGTCTCAAAAAACCACACACACACACACACAAGAATGAACAGTCAATCAGGCACCTGGGGAGAGAAAGACAGAGACAGAGAGAGAGGCTGGGGGTGTGTGTGTGTGTGTGTGTGTGTGTGTGTGTGTGTGACCTTTTCAAGCTCAAGGCCCTGGAGGGAAGAGGGAGGCCAGCCCTCTCCCCATGCCCACATCCCACAGAGTAGCCATTGATCTCAGGGAGGAGTTGGGGTGACAGACCCCGGGGTGATGGAGACATTTGGCCCGCCACTGGCTCCCTCCTCATTGTTCACATGGCTCTCTGTGGCCTCTGCCAAAATGAATTCCAGACTCCAGGGAAGAAAGTCCCTGGGAACTGGAGTGTATGTAGGGTCAGAGGGGCCCCTGGGCCTGTGATGTTACCTCCACTCCTACAGCAAGCACGCCTGCCTCATTAGCTCAGACACCGGTTGTACCATTGATATCAGGGATGGGCAGAGGCTGACTCCAAGAAGAGACCCCCATCCCCTAGGCCAGATGTTTTATTTCAAAGTTATTCAGAAGAAGAAAACTGAGAATCAGAGATTACAGATTTGGCTACTGTGAGTTTGGTAGTTTGCTTAGTTCATAGGCTATTCCAATGTTTTAGAAGTAGTTTGGTTATGATATGTTTAATTGGATTGAATTAAATACCCCCCCCCACACACACACAGCTTGTCCTCTCTGGATTGTGCTCTCAAGGAATTCAGGACTAGTTACACACATGTCAATGAACATGTATGATAACTTTGAAAATAGTTTGTCAGTGGTGAAAACTGTGCTTATTTTTCATTTTGTTGAAACAACTGAAACACGTACGTCTGCCCTAAGTGATTTTGGAATCAGATACAAATGACCATCACAGTGTGACTGATGGCCCAGTGAATATTCTCTTCATCTTTTTTTGGGTAGACTAATTAGATGATCACAAGAGAAAATATATAATTGGTTGGAATATTAAGATGCATTGTAAATTTAAGATTTTGGTCTTTTGATCATTTCATTCTCTTACAACCTGCATAAGGTGATATTAGGAGTTTAAATTCATAAAACTACCACATCCAAAGTGTCCAACTTTTTTCCCTCGATAAGTTACAATAATTATATGTGAAAAATTCACTATTAGACTGGAGATTCTGGCTTTTAACTTGCCCACACTTTGCCACATGCATCTGCTGCTGTTCAGCACAGGCCTGTGCACATCGTGAGCCCTCATTCGCCTTACCGAGTATCTGGTGAACAAAGAGGGGCCAGAAGTGGGGAGACAACCACGGCCAAGGCAGCTCTGCTCCTCTCCTGAGGGCGCCCCAGGCTCCACTCCCTGTGGCCTCCAGTTTAACCCAAGCAGCCCCTGTTGCACCCACTTAGGCACAGACCATGCAAAGGGCACGAGCGATGTGAAGGAGAACAGATTGCAGTTCTGTCCTAAAAGGACAATATGCTCAAACCTATTCTGGAGATGCCTATGGAGTTGTGGAAGAACAGGACCAACTCCAACCTGAGCATCAGGGAGGGTAGCACGGTGAGTTGGTTTGTGAAGGGTTGGCAGGAGTTACCACAGTGGGGAGAACATTTCAGGCAGAAGCAACCTGGGAGTGAAGAAGGCATGTGCTGCAGGTTGAAAAAGGCATGCAGGAGGTGTGGAAAAGATCTGGAGGGCTCAGATGTAAAAAGCCATCCAATATGCTGCGCTTGAGATATGGGGCCTTATTTGCAAGCAGCTGTGGAAGCTTTACAGGCAGGCAGGAGAGCAAATGGATGCCTCAGGGAACAGGCAGGAGGCTGCACAGGGAAACACTGGAAACTGCTTCTGAGGTTCTGCGGATGGCCATTGGCAGGGCCTGCTTCATAAACAAGGGAGCTGAAGCTGCTGCTCAGCCAGGGCCACCCTGCTCCCAGTGGTGGCACATCTAGCAGGTCCCTGGAGATGAAACCCAGCTGCAGCTGCAGCCTTGAAATCTGCTTTGAGTCCTTTATTGCAGCCTCCCCTTTGAGGCTTTCCATCACTAATAATTAGTGATTAATTAATACATTTGGTTGCCGTCAGGTTAAAAAGGTCTATTTGTCAGAAAGAGTGCTTAAAAGTGAAAATCTCTAAACATCAAATGAAAGCGCCAAGAATATTGATAAATCTCTATTAAACACATGTTTTCTTTTTCCTTATTAACCAAATGCCCAATTATCTATAAATAGGAAAAGTTCAGGTGCTTGATCCAAATACCAGAAACCAGGTTTCTTCGATGATAATTATTCAGTCACAGCTCATTGCTTGGTCTGAGGCATGCTAGATTCTTTGTGGTTGTCCTACTTAAAGTACAGGTATTTTAATAACCTTACAAGAAGTGATGCTTCATTCTCTTCTATTCCATAGTATGTTCATATGCTTCAAAATCTGTCAGAGTTAAATGAAACAGAGAACCAGGATGCCTGAGTGTTGGGGCCCAGAGCTAGGTGGTGGGCTGGCCATGGGAGAGAGAAGCTATGGAGACTGTTATTAAGCCCCACCAATAAAAACTGGGATTGGGCCTCACCAGGACGGACACTGGATGGAGAAATGCTAAAGAATAATAAGCCTGAGCCAGGTGTGGTGGTGCATGACTCTTAATTCCAGCGCTCTGGGAAGACTGTGAGTTCAAGCTCAGCCAGGACAATTTAGCAGCTTAGCAAGAACCTGTCTCAAAATAAGAAATAAAAAATGGCTGAGGATATAGCTCAGTTCAGTGGCCCAGGAATCCACCCCTTGTACTGAAAAAATAAAAGAATAACCCAGAATACAGTGAAATAAGAAGCGAAAAGGGATAATAGTATGTGATAATTAGTAAATTAATGTTATTATGTATGTTGAAGCTATGTGGTTTTTGTCTTAAGCAAAACATTTATTGGTATATTTTAGATATACATAATGATAGCATTCATCACAGGGAATTGGTACCTGTACATGATATATCTTGCTTCTTCTTTTTTTCCCATCCTCCCCTTCAGCCCCTCTTCCTCGTCTTATTTACAAAAGTTTTTCCATTTTTCTTTCTATTTTCTCTTTTCTTCTTTTCCCTTCTTTCCTTTTCCCCTCCCCCTGCCTTGTTCCCCTTCTTATTTGAACATTTTCTTCCTATTTCCCTACCTATTATACATTTTGTTGAAGCTATTTGTGGATGGTCTTATTTAGTAATTTATTCATTTGATCCTGACAGCAACCAATGAGAGGGCTACTATCATTATCCTCATTTTAGAGACGAAGAAACTCAGGCTTTCAGGTGTCCAAAGTCATGCTGCTGGAAAGTAGTAGTCAGGATTTGAATCGAGATATACTGGGTGATCCTTGGAAAATCCCATCCTGCAGGGCCAGACTTTTAAGCCATTTTCCAAATGTTCATCCTTTCTTCAACTAGAAATAGATGAGCTTGTTAAACCATCACTAATATATCCTTCTCCTTAGGAAATACTTACTGAAGGATTTAGGAATAAAGAGGCAGCTTACTATCGAGTAGTTTGAAAGTATTAATAACATGAGTATCCAGACAGCAAGCATGTTCTTGTAAATATGGTAAGATTAACAAATGGGGGGACCTAGGAGACTGGGACATCTTTGCACTATGTCGGTAATTTGTTTATAAGTATAAAATTATTTTCGAAGTTTTCAAAAAGCCCTGTGACTAAAGTGACTAGAGAAAAAAGATTTTCTGTCCTTTTCTATTTCGTATAATGCTTATAAATTTCTAAACCTATTGTGATTATATTAGGCAGAATACCAGGGTGTGTGTGTGTGTGTGTGTGTGTGTGTGTGTGTGTGCATGCAAGGGGCCTGAAGTGTAAGATGAATTGTGCAGTTCTTACCATAGCTCTGTTGTGAGGTGAAGCCCATTTCTTCTGCATGGGAAAAGAATAGGGTCTGGACTTTAGACTCCTGAGAGGCAGAGGCAGGTCCTGCTGAGGAGCAGCAGATAACCCTCTCTGGCCACCTTCAAAAAGGTCCCTGCCATATGAACAGGAGAAAAATATCCTTTCCAGCAGAATGCCAAGAAACCAGAGCAATGAATTTTACCTGCTGATTACATAATAATATTTAATAGAAGACTGCTGGAAAATTTACTCACTGCTGCTTTGAATTACTCCCTCACAGCTTTTCATAAAGAACCAATTACTTAATTAGTAACCGTGAGCAGAAAGGCTGTCCCTTGAACTTTGGCCATGAATTCCTCAAACCACCCAGTCCATTCCAAAATCCTCTGTTCTTAACTCCTGGACACAGAAACCATTCCTTTGTAAGATCAGGGGGATTTTTGAAGCTTGGGTGCCTAACACCCAAGACTGGGATGTGGTTTGTAAAGCAAAAGGAAGGGAGCAGGTAGAACAGGAAGAAGAGGGGTTAGCAGAAGCTGGTTGCAGATCATGGTCCTCTCAAGCAGGGGAGAGTCTCAATGAGCAGCCGCCTCATTGAGTGTGAATGTAGGACTAATCTCTTACCAGCTTCATGCTTGGAAACCCCTTTGCCCTGCAGAGCATTTGTCATAATGGTGTTTGACTTGGTCACTTTTTCCAATAACAGTTCCTTGTGCTAAAAAGGGGTGGAATGGCAGACTCTGAAATCCCAATGTCCTTGTTTTGTTTTGTTTTTTAATTCTCATGGGACCATAATCCTGTGTTTGCTTATTAGTTTTCACTTCATCTTTCAGGTGAAGGCTTTGCCTTATATATCTAGACCTGGCTTTCTCAACCTTGGATCTGTCAAAGGACAAAATTACAACAATTTAAAGATCTTGTTTGGCTTTATTTTCAATTCTAGAATCATGCATCACTTCATGCCATTAAATAGAGTAAGTGTTCAGAGGAGCCAAGCAGATGAGGTTGGTTTTACAGACATAAAAAGGCTTGAAGAAAGCAGAAGCAACAAATGAAAGCTGAGCAGTCCTTTCAAAGTTTCTTTTGTTGAAAGGCAGGGACAGGGAAATAGAAAAATAGAAAAACAACTGATTGGTTAACTTTAGGTTACCTTTTCCATGAAAGGTTTAAGGCAGAAGGAGCTTCTTATACCACTGGAAATTGGCTTGTTTGGAAATTTTGACTCTAACCCTTCTTTCTTAAGTCACATAAACAGCTTGGTTTCATCTTGGTGATGTGGAATTTTAGCATGGGTGACTCCATTTTCATTTTTAGTCTGGTCTGTGGGGTTCAGTACAGGGAGCTAGTCCAAAACAATGTCCTCCTTTAATTTTTGTGGGGGGTTTTTTTTGTTGTTTTTTTTTTGATACCGGGGATCGAACTCAGGACTTTGCGCTTGCAAGGCAGGTGGCGGCACCACTGAGCTAAATCCCCAGCCCCTGTCCTCCTTTAATTTTTAACAGCACTGTTGATATATTGGGCTAGTTAGTTCTTCACTGTGGGACATTTCCTGTGCATTGCAGGATTTTTAGTAGCATGCCTGGCCTCTACCAACTAGATACAAGTAGTTCCCCCAGCCCCATTGTGACAACCCTTAATGTCTCCAGACTTTGCCAAATGTGCCCAATGAACAAAGATGAGTTAAAGATGCTGGATCTAGAACCTCTTTGGGTATAGGGGTCTTTCTGGTCTTCGTGGGTAACCATTGAGACAAGAGAGGGACCAGAGCAGGCAGGTGCCACTGAATTCAAATGGGCTGCTACAGAGAGGAGCAGGAGTTATGATTTGATATATGAGGCATTCTGGAAGACAGGATTTGCCAGGTCTAAAGTTCTAAGCTTTGGAACTCTTTGCTATTCCACACTGGCTGTTCATGAACCCAGCTGCTGAAAACAGATCTGGGATAAGGCAGCACAGGAAGCTGACCTGGAGATATGAAGATCCGGTTTGCCAGCCTCCATCTTTGAACAATTGGAAATGCGGCATCCTAGGAATGTTGGGAGAGCCTCTTAAAGACCCCACTGAGCTGTCTCTCCAGACTTACCTAATCCTGGCAGTCTTTCTCTTCACTCTTTAATTAAAACTGCCCTCTTTGCAAAAGGTCACAGAATTCATCTTTTACATTCCAAGGACAGAGCTGTGGACAGCCTGGGGTGAATTTCCATAATTCTTCAGGTGTCCACCCTATAGTTTTAGGAAAGTGCTGAGAGGCTTCACCTAAGAGAAAATATTTGCAATGCTTTAAATTAGGGTGAAAAAAATAAAGTCTGGTCTTCAGGGGTCACTGAAATTTTACCTGAAGAATGAACCAAAATGAAGTCAGCAGGAAGTGTGCTGAAGCACATGCTTAATATACTTACAAGGATGATGATATGAGACCATAGCCCTTACTTACAGGTTCTGTACAGATTTTCCTAGTTCCTAGACCTTTTGATTTTTGGTGTTGGGAGTACAATGCTGCTACTCATTTCATAAGCTAACAACATAAACTGCCATGTTGTGGGAACACAGTTTACTCAGGTCACATACAATCATAACACAATAATCTGCATAATTAATGAGCTGTAGAAAAATTAACTTCCATTATAATGCAGTCATATATCATTTAACCCAGACACAGTCTGAGAAATTTGTTATTGGCGATTACATGGCTGGGCAAAGAAGATAGAGTGTGCTTATATAAATGAAGTCACTGGTCTGCGTAATCTTGGGCAGCCTCCATTGTATACATGGTCTGTTACGGGCTGAGATGATATTATTTGGTGCGTGACTGTGTTAGACCTTCTTACTTTTAAAATAATATCTTATTATCAAACATGTTAAGGTGCATTAATAATGCATTACTAATGTAATCTCCAGACACAAGGCCCGGAGATGAGTGAGCTCACACCGACGTTATTTCTCACCTGGACTCCTATGATCATCTCCTAATTGATCTCACTTCCCCCCTCTTACTCGCCACGAGTCATTTTCCATCCAAGAGTCAAATGATTGTTCAGAAATGTAACTCAGATCCCTCTCTTGATTAAAGCCCTCAAAGGCTTAGAATAAAATCCCAGCTTCTTCCCTGTCCTCAGGAAGCCCTTTCCATCTGCTCCTTCCAGCCTCTCCAACTTGGGGACCGAGTGTTCTCCCTGAGCCATGGACATGCAGCCTGGCTCCCTTGCCAGAAGGGCTCTGTACCAGTTGCTGCCAGGCTCTGCTACCTTTCCCTTCTGGTCCTGGTATGGGGCAGAGAAGCTAACCCACACCATCCAATATCTATCCCATCTCCTTCTTTTATTTTCTTCACTGTTTATATTATTACCATCTGAAATTATTTTATACTCATATAGTTTTATTTCAATGTCAATATGCTACAGGTGATCTGAAACTTTTCCTACCTAGTAATGTGTCTTGGAGATTTTCTCATGCCAGACAGATAGGTCTACTTCATTCCTTTTAATGGCTAACTACTACTCCTTCACATGTATCTGTCATCATTTTTTAAACTGCTTCCTTATTTATGAGATATAATCTAAATATAATGTGTTTAAATTTTTAAAAATATATTACAGTAAAAGTCAAATTATCATTAATCTCCCTCATATTATTCCCCCTTGCTTTGAACACATGTGCCACTTTCTGAGGCAGTTTTGAAAGTCTTTTTTTAGTGAGTGTCTATATAAGAGGTAATCAAAAATATGGCAAATACCTCTGCTGAGTGCCATCCAACAGAAAGGCAGACTCTTAAAAAAATTATGATGTGTCCTCATCCACTATATTCACTGGATTTGGCATCATGTAACTTCTGGTTCTTTCCCAAAGTCAAAATGACTATGAAAGGTAAATGTTTTGTGAAAAAATCCAACATCCATTCATGATAAACCCTGAGGAAAATAGGTATCGAAGGACCTTATCTCAGTCTAATACAAGCTATATATGACAAGCCAACTGCCAACATCATATTAAATGGGAGAAAATTGAAAAATTTCCCTCTAAAGTCAGGAACAAGACCAGGATGTCCACTGTCACAACTTTTGTTCAATATAGTACTCAGAGCACTAGCCAGAGCAATCAGGCAAGAGAAAAAGGGTATATAGAAAAGGAAGAAGTCAAATTATCAATATTTGCAGATGACACAATCCTCTACATACAAGACCCAAAAAAATTTGACCAAAGGACTCCTAAATTAAGAACCAAATTCAGTAATGTAGCAAGATACAAAATCAAGGCACAAAAATGAAAAACATTCTTATATACCAATAATAAAACCTCTGAGAAAGAAATTAGGAAAACAATACCATACATAATAGCATCAAGAAAAAAATACTTATGAATTAACCTAACCAAGGAAATGAAAGACCTCTACAATGAAAACTACAGTATGCTTTAAAAAGAGATTGAATAGGACAACAGAAAATTGAAAGATATCTTGTATTCTTGCATAGGCAGAACCAATACAGGTAAAATGACCATACTTCCAAAATGATATACAAATTTAATCAAACCTCTATCAAAATACCAATAGCATTCCTTGCAGAACTAGAGAAAACAATCCTAAAACTCATGTAGAACCAGAAAAGATCTAGAATAGCAAAAGCAATCCTGGGTAACAAGAGCAAAGCAAGAGGCATCACAAGCCCAGATTTCAAGTTATATTACAAAGCTACAGTGATAAAAACAGCATGGTACTGGCACAAAAACAGATATGTGTATCAATGGAAAATAATAGAGGATTCAGAAACAACCCTAGGCACCTTCAGTTATCTGATCTTTGACAAGGGACATACATTGGAGGAAAGGTAGCCTCTCTAATAAATGGCTATGTAACCCTCTTTAATAAGTGGTGCTGTGCATGCCCTACTGAGGTCCCGAGTCATGCAGAAGATGCCAAATCACCCCACTGCAGACAGGCAGGTCTGTCCATGCCCTACCAAGGTCCCAAGTTGCGCAGAACATGCCGAATCAGCCTGCACCCTGGAAAAAATCCATTGGACCCCACCCCCCACTCCTCTGTACAGCCACCTGGTTCCACACTACAAAGACGCAGAGGACACCGGACCACCAGACCACAGTACTGAGTCCCGCTGCTCCCAGCCCAGAGGTAGGGGCTTCTGAGCCACCATCCCACTGCTCCTGGTCCAGAGGAAGGGGCTTCTGGGCCACCATCCCTCCCACCGCTCCTGGCCCAGAGGGTGGGGCTTCGGAGCCACCATCCCACAGCTCCTGGTCCAGAAGAAGGGGATTCCCAGCCAACATCCCTCCCGCTGCTCCCAGCCCACAGAAAAGGGCTTTTGGGCCACCATCCCAACCACTGCTCCCGGCCCCTGTTCCACCTCTCCCAGCTCAGAGGAGGTAATCCGTGCAGGTGCTAACAACCTCCCCCCCAGTCAAAATGAGAAAACACATAAATAAGTCTCAAAACCAGACTTCCAGATCACCTACAGCAACCTCAAAGGGAAATGACATGGAACACTCTGATACTCAACCACCTGGACCCACTGAACTGGCAACAAAAGGGGATCTGGAAAAAATGAAAAAAAGAAATAATTTCTCAGATAACAGGAGAAATTGTGCCCCTAGTGCAAGACATGATTAATAAATCTAGAGAAGAGCTGAGGAACATGATGGAATCCCAACATAGGAAACAAATGGAATCCATAAAACAGATGCAAATAGATTTCCAGGACATGAAAAACTCCATTGAAAGTCTACACAGCAGGATGAGCCAATGTGAGGACAGAATTTCAGATATAGAAGATAAGATTGGAATTAGTGACCAGGAAAAGAAAAATTCCTTCAAAATTATAAGGGAACATGAGAAATCAATCCAGCAGCTGCTAGACGATGCAAAGAAGAATAACATAAGACTGATCGGAGTCAATGAAGAAACAGGAGAGAGTGCAGATGATATAAAAAAATCTCTTCACAGAAATAATGGCAGAAAACTTCCCAAGCAGGGGAAAAGAACTTGACATACAGGTAAGTGAGGCATATAGGACTCCAAATAGCCTTGATCAAAAAAAATCTACACATAGGCATATAATTGTTAAGATTCCAGAAACACAACAGAAGAACAAAGTTCTCCAAGCAGTCAGAGAAAAGAAACAAATCACATACAAAGGAAAGCCCATCAAAATCACAGCAGACTTCTCAACACAAACCCTCAAGGCAGGAAGGGCTTGGAGTGACATATTCCAAGCCCTAAAAGAAAAGAGCCTCCAACCCAGATTGATGTACCCTGAAAAACTATCTTTCAAAATTGATGGAGAAATAAGATACTTTCATGACAAAGAGCCCCTTAGGAACTTCATGAATACCAAACCAGCACTTCAGAGAATTTTACACAATATCCTAGGAACAGACATTGAGGATCACAACCCCAGGAAGCAAAGCAGAATGAACCCATCTGGCATGACAAGAAATTAAATGTAAAGGGGGAGAACCCAACAAAAAGAAAAAGTCATGGCAATGACAAGTCATTACATTTCAATTATAGCCATCAACATTAATGGTCTCAATTCACCAATCAAAAGAAATAGACTGGCAGAATGGGTCAAGAAGCAAAATCCAACAATATGCTGCATACAAGAAACACACTTAATTCAAAAGGAAACTCATAGACTGAAAGTTAAAGGGTGGAAAACAATACTCCATGCAACATAAACCCGAAAAAAAGCAGGAGCAGCTATCCTCTTGGCAGATCAAGTAGATTTCAAACCAACACTGATTAAGAGAGACGAAGAAGCATGCTACATCCTTGTAAAGGGAAGAATCCAAGAGGAAGAGATGACAATCATAAATATCTATGCACCAAACACTAGTGCACCCAACTATATAAAACAAATACTAAGGGACATGAAAAGTCATATATGCACTAATACAATTGTAGTGGGGGACCTCAACACCCCACTGTCACAAATAGATAGATCAACTAGACAAAAAAGAAGTAATGAAATACTAGAACTCAATCAAACTCTTGAATAAATGAACTTAACAGATGTTTACAGAGTCTTCCACCCCACAAAATCAGAATACATATTCTTCTCAGCTGCACATGGGTCATTCTCCAAAATAGACCACATACTCACACATAGAACATGTTTAAGTAAGTGCAAAGGAATTGAAGTTATCCCCTGTATATTATCAGACCATAGTGAGATGAAACTGGAGATCCATAGCAAAAGAAACTCGAAAAATTTCATAAACATGTGGAAATTGAACAACACACTTCTGAATAACCAATGGGTCACAGAAGAAATTAAAGAAGAAATCAGACAGTTCCTTCAATTAAATGACAATGACAATGCAACATATCAGAATCTATGGGACACAATGAAAGCAGTCTTACAAGGGAAATTCAGAGCAGTGAATACACATATTAGGAAAACAGAAAGAGCCCAATTAAATAACCTGATGCTAAACCTCAAGCTTCTAGAAAAAGAAGAGCAGGACAGCCCCCAAAGCTCATACAAGGGAGGAAATTATAAAGATCAGAGGAGAAATCAATGCAATGGAGACCAAGAGAACAATACAAAAAATCAATGAAGCCAAGAGTTGGTTCTTCAAAAGAATCAATAAAATTGACAAACCCTTAGCCAACCTTCTCAGAAAAAGGAAAGAAAAGGCCCAAATCCATGCAATTAGGAATGAAAAGGGTGAAATTACAACAGACCCAGCAGAAATCCAGAGGATCATCAATACCTACTTCCAGAACCTATACACCAATAAGATGGACAACACAGAAGAAATGGACAGATTCCTAGATACATATGAATTACCAATGTTGAACAAAGAACACCTAAAAATTCTGAACAACCCAATATCAACCAATGAAATTGAAAATGTAATTAAAAACTTATCAACTAAGAAAAGCCCAGGTCCTGATGGGTTCACTGCTGAATTCTAGAAGACATTTAGAGAGGAACTGCTGCCACTACTGTTTAAACTCTTCAATGAAATTGAAAGGGAAGCAATACTCCCAAATTCATTCCTGGAAGCAAGCATCACTTTGATCCCCAAAGCAGAGAAAGACCCAACTGAAAAAGAGAACTATAGGCCAATCTCACTAATGAACATAGATGCAAAAATCCTTAATAAGATAATGACAAACAGATTTCAGAAGCTCGTCAAGAAGATCATACACCTTGATCAAGTGGGATTCATCCCAGGGATGCAGGGATGGTTCAATATATGCAAATCAATCAATGTAATACACTATATCAATAGAGCCAAGGACAAAAACCATATGATTATCTCCATAGACGCAGAAAAAGCATTTGACAAAATCCAACATGCATTTATGATTAAAAACCCTACAAAAAATTGGAATAGATGGTTTCTACCTCAAACTGATAGAAGCCATCTATGAAAAAACCAACAGCCAATATCATACTAAATGGTCAAAAACTGAAATCTTTCACACTAAAATCAGGAACAAGACAAGGATGTCCACTATCACCACTCTTGTTCAATATAGTTCTGGAAACATTAGCCATGGCAATTAGACAAGAGAAAGAAATAAAAGGAATAAAGATAGGAAATGAAGAAGTCAAATTGTCATTTTTGCAGATGACATGATACTCTATATAGAAGACCCCAAGAACTCCACCAAAAGTCTTCTAGACTTAATAACCAAATTCAGTCAAGTAGCTGGTTACAAGGTCAACACACAAAAATCAATAGCTTTCCTCTACACCACTGACAGACTCACTGAGAGAGAAATAGAGCAAATAATTCCTTTCACAATAGCATCCAAAAAACTGAAATACCTAGGAATCAACCTAATGAAAGAAATCAAAGCCCTCTTCTCTGAAAACTATGGCACTCTGAAAAGAGAGATTGAAGATGATATCAGAAAATGGACAGACATCCCCTGCTCCTGGGTAGGAAGGATTAATATAGTGAAAATGGCCATACTTCCAAAACTGCTATATAGATTCCATGCAATTCCACTTGAGATCCCAGCATCATACTTCATGGACCTTGAGAAAACAATCCAAAAATTCATTTGGAACAAGAAGAGACCCAGAATAGCAAAAGCAATTCTAGGTAACAGAGACATGGCAGGGGGTATCACAATCCCCAACCTGCAACTATACCACAAAGCTACTGTGATAGAAACAGCATGGTACTGGCAAAGAAACAGACCTGAGGACCAGTGGAACAGATTAGAAGATGCACAAACAATGCCAGACACACTCAGCCATCTCATCTTTGATAAAGGAGCCAAACACCCTCACTGGAGGAAAGATAGCCTCCTTAATAAACGATGCTGGAAAAATTGGACTTCAACTTGCCAAAGATTAAAACTAGACCTATATCTCTCACCATGCACTAAACTAAAATCAAAATGGATTAAAGATCTAAATATTAAAATAGAAACTCTGAACCAGTTGGAACAGAGGTTAGGTAGAACCCTTGAAGGCACTGGTGTAGGAAAAGATTTTATGAACAAAACCTCAGTTGCCCGTGAACTAGCACAAACAATCAACAAGTGGGATCTCTTCTTATTAAAAGGCTTCTGCACAGCAAGAGAAACCACCAGCAGTGTGAAGAGACAACCCACAATGTGGGAAAAAAATCTTCACCTGCTCTTCCTCAGACAAAGGTCTACTATCTCAAATCTATAAAGAACTTAAAAAGATCAGGCCTCCCAAATTTAAAGACCCAATCTGAAAATGAGCATCTGAAATGAACAGACATTTCTCAGACAAGGAAGTAGAAATAGCAAATAAATACATGAAAAAATGTTCAACATCACTGGTCATTCGAGAGATGCAAATAAAAACAATGCTGAGATTCCACCTCACTCCAGAAAGAATGGCTGCTATCATGAAATCAACCAATAACAAATGCTGGCAGGGCTGTGGGGAAAGAGGAACCCTGCTCCACTGCTGGTGGAAGTGTAGACTGGTGCAACCACTGTGGAAATCAGTATGGAGATACCTCAAAGAACTAGGACTGGAAGTCCCATTTGACCCTGCTATTCCACTGCTGGGGATCTTCCCCAAAGAATTAAAAGAATCCTACTACAGTGATATATGTGCATTCATGTTCATAGCAGCATAGTTTGTAATAGCTAAAACTTGGAAACAGCCCAAATGCCCATCAACTGGAGACTGGATAAAGAAAATGTGATTTTTTAATAAAATGGAGTACTACTCAGCCATAAAAAATGAGAAATTAGAGACATTTATAGCTAAGTGGATGTACATTGAGGCAATACTCTTAAGTGAAATAAATAGGACACACATGTATAAATACTGAATAGTTTCTCTTGTGTGAGAAACTGAAAGTGTAAATAAGGACTAAATGTAAAATAGGTAATGTGAAATAGGAAGGAAAGGGGCAAAGGGGAAGGAAGTGGGAGGGCTAGGGGAAAGGATAGAAGGGAATGGGATTAATATGAGAAAATGGAAAAATAGGAACAAAATCTTTGTAAATAGGGAGGACTGGAGGGGTTGAATGGAGGGCTGGGCAAGGTTGAAAAATAAGAACCAAGAGAGACTATGTAAAGGTGCAAATTTCCAATGATGAATGTCATTATACTGTATACCTAAAATGTACCAATGATTAGAATGAATAATCGATAATATAGAATAGGAAGAAAAGGTCCCAATGGGTAGGGGTAGTGGGAGGGGCAGGGGAAAGGAAAGAAGGGAAAGGACAAATGATGAGAAATGGAAAAAATGGAAATAAAGTCTTTGTAAATAGGGAAGGGTGGAGGGCGTGAAGGGAGGGCTAGGAATGGGAAAAAAAATAAGAACCAAGATGCATTATGTAAAGGTACAATTCCCAAAGAGAAATGTAATTGTATTGTATACCTACAATGTACCAATAAAAGAATTTAATAAAAAAAAATAAGTGGTGCTGGAAATACTGGCTTTCTACATGCTGAAGATTAAAACTAGACCCATGTCTCTCATCATGTACTAAACTAAAATCAAAATGGCTTAAAGAGGGCCTGGGATTTAGCTCAGTGGTTTCGCTGTCTGCTGCCCAAGCACAAGGACCCAAGTTCGATCCCCGGTACCAAAAAAAGTGGCTTAAAGATATAAATATTAAAATAGAAACACGAATCTACTGGAAGAGAGAATAGGTAGAACTCTTAAGGACATAGGGGTAGGCAAAGACTTCATGAAGAAACCCAGACTCCATAGGAAATAATACAAAGAATCAACAACTGGGATCTCATCTTACTAAAAAGCTTTTGAACCACAAAAGAAATCACCTCCAGAGTGAAGAGACAACCCACAGAATGGGGAAAAAATTTTACCCAGTAGTCCCTCAGACAAAGAATATCTAGAACATACAAAGAATTGAAAAAAATCAGATCCCAATCTGCTCCTTCCAGCCCAATCCAAAAGTGAACATCTGAAATGAATAAACATTTCTCAGATGAAGAAGTACAAATGACAAATAAATATATGAAAAAATGTTCAATATTATTGGTCATTAAAGAGATGCAGATTACAGTAATACTGAGATTCCATCTCACTCCAGAAAGAGTGGTGAATATCAAGAAATCAACCAACAACAAATGCTGGAAGGGAAGTGGGAAAAGAGGAACCCTGCTCCACTGTTAGAGGAGTGCAGACTGGTGCAGCCACTGTGGAAATCAGTGTGGAGATTCCTCAAAAACTATGCTTAGAGGTCCCATTTGACCCAGTGTCCTCTTCTGGGCACCTTCTCAAAAGAATTAAAAGCATCAGACCACAGTGATATGTACACACCCATGTTTATAGGGACACATGTATAGCTAAATATTGGAAACAACCCAAATGCCCATCAACCAATGAATGGATAAAAAAAGATGTGGTTTTTGTATACAATGAGTATTACTAAAGAAGGATAAACAAGCCATTTAAGGCTAAATGGATGCAGCTTGAAGCTATACTCGTCAGTGAAATAAATGGGACACACGTGTATAACTGTCACCCTGTCTCTCTGGTGTAAGAAGCTGAAAGTGTAAATGAGGACCAAAATGTATAATAGATAATGTGAAATAAGAAAAAATTGTTTAAAAGTAAGGGGGAACGAGAGTGGGGGAGAGGGAAAGCAAGGAAGGAAAAAGAAAAAAAATTGAGAAAAGAAGAAAAAATGGAAACAGGGCTTTTGTAAATAAGGAGGGAAAGAGAGGTTGAAGGGAGGGAAGAGGAATGGGGAAAAAAAGAGGAATCAAGATATATCATGTACAGGAACAAATTCCCTATGACAAATGTGTATCCTTATGTATATCTAAATTGTACCAATAAAATTAAAATAAAAATAAATGGCTATCTACCTACAGAAGATTGAACCTAGACTCATGTACCTCACCATATAATAAATTAAAATAAAAATGGATCAAAGATCCAAATGTTAAAACAGAAACACTCAATGTGCTGGAGGAGAAAATGGGTAAAACTCTTAAAGACATAGACATAGGCAAGAACTTTCTGAACAGAACCCCAGTGACACAGAAAATAGCCTCAAGAATCAATGAATAGGATCATATCAAATTAAAAAGCTTCTACAGGGCAAATGAAATAACTAACAGAGTGAAGAGACAACTACAACCAACCTTTTTTGCCAGCTATTCCTCTGACAGAGGACTAGGCCATATAAAGAACTCAAAAAAATTAACCCCCCCCCAAAATAAAAGACCCAGTCAAAAAATGGGAAACTGAAATGAATAAGTATTTCTCAAAAGAAGAAGTACAAATGGCCAATAAATACATGAAAAAATGTTCACCATCTCTGACCAGTAGAGAAATGCAACGTAAAGTAATACTAAGATTCCATTTTACTCCAGAGAGAATGGCCTTCATCAAGAAATCAAATAACATATACTGGTGAGGCTTCGAGGGGAAAAGGAACTCTTCTACACTGTTGATTGAAATGTAAACTAGCACACCACAATGGAAATCAGTATGGAGATTCCTCAAAATACTAAAACTAGAAATTCCATTTGACTCAGCTATTCCCCTTTTGGGTATCTTCCTGAAAGTGGTGAAGACATCATATTACAGTGACACATGTATACCCATGTTTATAGCAGCACAATTTACGACAGCTAAACCTTGGAAGCAGCCTATATGTCCATCAACAAATGAATGTGTAGGTATACACAATGGAGTACTACCCTGGCATATTAAGGATAAACTTGAGTCATTTATAGGAAAATGGATGCACCTTGACATTATAATGTTAAGTGAAATAAGTCAGATACACATGCCTAAGTATCACATGGTTTCTCTTATAAATAACAAAATTAAAAAGATAATAGGAAATAGGGAGGTAGCTCTTTTGCAAAAGGGAAGGGGACCAAGACATGAAAAAAGGGAGGAGAGAGAGGAGGGGAAGGAGATGAGAAAAGAACTAAGATGTGTTGTGTACATGCATCAACTCCCCATAAGGAATGTAATTACTATGTACTACAAACATACACCGATGAAAATTTTTTAAAAATTAAAAAGAAAATTAAATGTTGTTTAATCAATTCAGGACATCTGAGCAGCTAGGATAGAACAACTAAAGACACTCATAAAACAGAACTTTAGAAATGCTTCAGAAAGTGGCAAGAGTGAAGGGATGTGTTTGAAGTCAGGGGAAGTATTTTGAGGGGGATTCATGGCAAAGTGTCTCTTACTATAATAAATTTTAAAGAATTGAACATACGCTGTATTTTTTGATCACACTTCGTAACTCTGACTTTTTACTATACACATAATGACGAAGTGAAAAATCCTCTTGAGTCAATCCCTGTGCACACGCACACATTTTTTTCTGTAGTATTGATTCCTGGAAGTGGAGTTCCAGCTCAAAGCTTGTGCCCATTTGTCATTTTGATGGATAATGCAGCTGCCACATTGTTTTCACCAATTTACCCTCCCACTAACTGTGTGTTAGTGTACACTCTTCCCCTCATCCTTACTGATACTGATTGATAGCATTTTTTTAAAAATGTTTTAAAATGATACCCAACAGTGGTATCTTATTCGTGTCATACTCCTAAAGGCCAATTTACTGCTGTTTTCCACTGGTGTCCCAGGGAGTCCTGCATCCAGCTCAGCTGAGGGAGAGCCAGCAAAGCCCTTTGTGAGCGCCAAGAGTTGCAGAAGACAAATGAAACGTTTCAAAGCAGCCTCATCCATTGCGGCAGAAACCTCCTCTGTCCCACCACCAACAGAGCTCAATCAATAGCCTGGTGAGCGGTGGGCCAGCCTGACATTTCCTGCATGCAGCTCTCTCTCCCATCCATCATCCACACACACCCCAGCAGCTCAGCGGAGGCTCTGAAGTAAGTCCATCTGCCTAAGTGCAGCACCTGCCGTCCCCAGTGGGGGTTCCTCTGACATTGCTCAGAACCTTTTGTTTGGTTTCACTTAAAGAGGAGAGAAGATCAGATTCTGCTAAGAGTCAAGCCCTCTGTCTCTGCAGATGGTTTCCCAAGCCCAGAGGGGAACATCTGCTCTCTCTAACGGAAGGCAGGACAGAAGAGGCAAAGAGCACCAAGAAAAACATTTCTTTGCGGCCGTGGATAGCTTTGTAGACCAAAAGTACAGCTTCTAAAAGTAAATGCTCTCACACTGACAAACTGAATGTTTCGCCTAAAAAGAGATTTTGAATTTTTCTTGTCCCCTCTGTCTTCCTCCCCAGAAGATTTGTTGGACTCCCCCAGGAAATAAAAACATGGTCAAGGTTCCCTGAGTGCCAGTATTTTGTGAACCTCTTTGCATCTATTATACAACAACCCGCAGAAGCCAGATAATATCATCTCTAGCTTAGAGATGAGTCCACAGCCAGGGCAGTTGAGTGACTTGTTAGGTAATCCAAGGTTACCCAGCTAGTAATGCCTGGCCCAGGCTTGGAATCCAGAACCTGTAAGCTTTCTTCTTTTGTGTACTATGCAGGGATTAGTGTCTTAACCCATGGAATTTTTTTTTAAACTTTATTTTGGGATGTTTATAGGTTATTGTGAATTTCTTTCATTCTCAGCTTTTTAAAGTCCAAAATAACAGTGGAATTATTTTTAAATCATGCTCACTGTGTCCCTGAAGAAGTTTCACACATGGTACCCTTCTGTGGCAGTTGGCTCTTGTCCTTTGGCTCTGTGTGGAAGTGGTCCACTGGCTCACTGGGCATCCTGAACAAGGGAGGGGTTGGGTGACCAATTAACTCTGTTAGCTACCAGTTGTGTTGCTACTGTAATAAATTATGAAAAACTTACTGGCTTGAAGCAACACAGATTTATTGTTTTATGGTTTTGGAAGTCTTAAAATAAAGGTGTGTTCTTTCTGGAAGGTCTAGGGGAAATTAATTCCCTGGACTTTTTCAGCTTCTTGGTCCCTTCCTCTGGCTTCTAAACCAGCAGTATGACATCTTTAGATATTCTCTCTCTCTCTCTCTCTCTCTCTCTCTCTCTCTCTCTCTCTCTCTCTCTCATCTCTGGTTCTGTCACACCTCCTTTTCTGACTCTGATCCTCCTATTTCCTTCAAAATTATGCTGGACCTGACCAGATAAACGCAGGACAATTTCTTCATCTAAAAATATCTTAAATTACATCTGCAAACCCTTTGCATGTAAAGGTATCATCCACAGGTTCCAGGGGATATCCTTGGAGGGGTATTCACTGATCATGACACCATTTCAGTGTATCAGGGACTAAGATCTCTGGCTAAAACCAAAGAAGTCTCTAACAAACCTGGCCAGCTGATCACTCAAGAAGGGAGGGCTCATTCTAGGAAAATAATTTGCCTTAGAGAGGTAGAGGGAAGATGAACATCAATAATAAGGCTATGAGGCTAATGCAGGAGGATCACTGCAAGTTCAGGGCCAACCTGGGCTACAAAGGGAGGCCCTGCCTCAAAAAACAAAATAAAACAAATAATAATAATAATAATAATAATAATGCTATGAAGGAAACGGCGTTTTCCAATAGCATTGCTTAGGGAAAACACAACATTTAACCTTGAAAAACATCCTAGATTAAATAAAAAATAGAACATCAGCATGATAGACTCGGCATGACCACATTCTTATGAAAAGGAATCTTCTGAGCTTAATACTTTCCCACCTGTGTTTTACCTGATGGAAACAAAGCCCTCTCCTGGATAAACTCTGTTTCAGAGCCTGAATTAGCCCTAAGTGTGAAGCTGAACAGTAGGCTTGTGCACAAAAAGGCTAATAAAATGTGGAATAATAGACTTGTAGTTAAAAATAGAACCTGATTCCATGCAAATGACACAGACATGACTTCTTAATGCGAAGCCAGGTGGGTTTTCTACATCAAGTGTCCTCTTCCTGTCTTTAGTCCCTCCCCCTCACCTTCCATTCTTTCCCCCACCCCAGTCGACCCACCCACCCAGTTATATTTAGTATTACAGCCTGTGGGTTTCTAAAAGAATTCTCTCATGTGTTTTTGAGTTTCACTGAAGGGAGAACCTTCTGTTTTGTGTCACATTTTTATGTATATATTTAGGTCATGTCTTGTTTTTATGTATCTACTTAGCTTTCCACTTCTGAAGAAATAAATATTAAAAAACTTTCTCAACAAATGAGTAAATTCCAAGAACCCTGGTTTAAAGTGGCTGGATGGGGGATGGGAATGTGGGTAGCCAGTCCAGTGGAAAGGCTTTGCATGGGGCCAGGCTTCTGGAGTAATCCTTCCCAGCTGGGGACAGGTGAGAGGTTCACTCTGCATGGTGCCTGTCAGAAGTGACAACTGTGGAAGTAAGGAGCATAAATCATTTCCCAGCTGTGAAGACAAAGGAACTCATATTGTGCCTAGCTAGAGGGAGTGGAGCAAATAAAATTAACAGTAATGAGGGAGCAACTGAGCACTCTCTGTCACTCCTCGAAAGCCAGTGGTTAGTGTGCCACACTAACTGATGGAAATCGGGACCTGGAGGAAAGTCAGGCTTGTGAGGGATTCTGGGAAGCATTTGTTACTTTCTCTGGTGAGTCCGGACTGAAGCACAGGCAGTGGGGCTGGGGGAGCTGGAGGGCGACAGAGAACTGGATTCTGCACCTCCAGGAGAGCTTTTTGCAGGCTGCTCTGTACACCATGTCTGTTAGGTGCCTCAGCCTGATCTGCATGTGCATCCACCCAGGCTACCCCCTCTTGCTGCTATGCCATGGGCAGAAGAACACACCAGATCTGGGCACCCCAATGTCCCCTTAGGAAATCTAGCTTCCATCCCATGGCTTCTTGAGTCAGAGAAACAAGACCAAGGAGAAGTCTTTCACTCTGAAGAAAAAACTGTGGCCCCATTGCGGTTTCATATTTTGTTGCTTCTTCTAGAGTCAGAGGTAGAGGGTATGAGAAAAGAGAGGACACTGTGCTGGGGTATCCACAGCCTATTCTTCATTTTCTCTGAAGTTTGAGGACAAGCATTTGCACATGGCCAGCTCTATGAAGTGCAAAGCTGTTGCTTCCTATGGGAAGTAAATCCATAACTAGCCTGTACTTATTAAGGGCCTCTGCCCATGCAGCTAATCATGTCCAAGGGACACCATGACCCCACCTATGGGTCAAACGTCAGGGACAAGACCTACCCTTTCACACTTATTTCGGCTCTGAGTAGAAATCTTCCTTGAAAACTGTCTTATGCTTTAGGCTGGATAACTTAACCAGAGAAGGTCTAATATGATCATCTATTCACTCAGCAGGGGAACATGTTCACCCAGCTTTCTGTTCCCCAAACTAGCCAGATTGGCAATGGAGGAGCTGGGATTAGTGGATGATCCCAAAAGGTGCTCCAGGTTGTGTGGAGAAGGGTGAGGCACCCTTAGTGACAATGGATGAAAATAGCATCATTGCTATTTCTTTCTTTTCTGTCACGATTTTTAAACTTATTTTGAATTGACACAGAGTTGTACATATTTATGGGGTGCAGTGTGTTAATTTGATACATATGGACAGTGTAATGATCGGGTTACGGTAATTCATGATCCATCTCCTTAGGTATATTGCTTTTCAAACTAGGAATGCCAAGAAATGAGGCCTTCAGCAGGGCCTAGAGACTTTCATTCCTGACCTGGTTCATCCGCCCCTATTGCTTTGTCCCCCAGAATGAGTGTCTTTCTTCTGCCTTAGAATGGAGGTTTTAGCTGGGTGTGGTGGTACACACATGTTATACCAGCACTGGGGAAGCTGAGGAAGGAGGATCGCCATGAGTTTGAGGCCAGCCTGGGCTGCAGGATGAGTTCAAGTCCAGCCTGCACCATAAAGCAAAACCTTGTCTCAAAAAAAAACAAAAAGAAAAAGAAAAAATATTTTACAGTTTTTTAGGGATGGCGAAGCTAACAAATATGTTCAAAGATCCTAGGGGGAGGCACAAGCCACTATCTGGGCCAGCATGGAAACCCCAGAGTCAGCCTGGCAGGGAGAGTTGGAGAATGTGGTGAAGGCCTTCATTGTAGCTTCTTTGGGAAGAACAGGTGAGGCAGGTGTGCAGGCTGAGGGCGGGCTATTTTTGCCGATTTCTGTGGGCTCTGGGGCATGAGGTATGGCTCTAACTTGTTGGTGCCTTACCTGAGCCCAGGAGTGATTAGGGTAAGGGAATAGAAGCGCTCAGTTGGACAGCCGGATAGAGGAGGTGGCTGGAGTGTGACTAATGTGGAGGGTTGGCTTCCATTTGAAAGGTGGGCTCAAGGGCCTTGTAGACTACTGTGTCTCTAAGATCTGGCTCAACTAGAGAGGAGCAGTCCCTCCAGGGTCCAAAGGTCCTGAGGTCAAAACGTCAGATACAGAAGATCAAAAGACATGGTTAATGGATCTTCCTCTTCTCTCAAGCTCACATAATGTAGGCCACTTCACCCCCACAGGATGCTCCCTCCTATGAAGCCCCGTAGCACTGAATGACGCTGACATTCATTTTGGTGTCTATTTGGGCTAAGTCCACCCATCAAAACCTAAGCTCCTTGGAGATGGGGACTGTGTCTCGCTTATGTAAGTTCCTTATAGCAATGGCACACACTCTTGAACATAATAAACATTCATTACATTCTGTCAAGGAAGGCTCAAGGTTCAGTTTGGCAGGCCTTAATCCTGAAGCAGAACTAACTCTGCCTTAAAAGGACTCACAGCTTGATTTCTTCCTCATTATCCAGTGCTTGATCTTTCCACAATTTACAATGTTTACAAACCCACACAGCCTTTGTGAAATTCACAAACAAGGAAAATACAAGCAGCTCCAGCTGTGATTACAACTGAGAAGGGGTCATTTCTAATTGTAACTGAAAAGGAAAAATTGAGTTAGTATGGATGGCCTGACCACAGTGTTTCCTCCATTAACTCCCTGGAAGGGGAGAGTAGATTACGCATGTTAACCTGGTTCATTGACTAGTCAGGAGGCAGAGGGACATGTCTGCCTGATGAATGTTTATTAACAAGCAAGTCATCTGTGCTGAGTCTGTTCTCAGCTGGTCAGCACAGCCCTGGCTACTAGGAAGCAAGACTGACCTGGGTTCAAGTGGCCCAGACATAGTGGATGCTCAGGGTACTGAGGGTGGACCTGGTAATGCAGCTGCAGGCCTTGGGCTCCTCCTCCAGGAGAACAGGAGCAAAGAGCGTAGACCAAATGAAGAGTGGGTCAGACCTGAGTGTAAAATGTCAGACCAATTTGGCTCCATCCCTGGGGCAGAACCGATGAATAAAAATAGACTACACTTTGGGAGGCCTGGCATGGAATTAAATTCCAGGGCCCTAGCTACAGCTTTGCCAAATGGGCTGGCTTCCTGCCTGTGTCCAGAAATGCCCTTGTCATCCAAGGTGGAGGTGGGGGGGAGGTAGAGGAGGAAGGAGAGCTTTTTCTGTGGGTACCCTAACACTGGGGGGGCTGCCCCAGCTGTTATTAGTCTTCACTGTTCAAAATGTAGTCTGCAGCCCAGCAGCAATGGTCTCTTTTGGGAGCTGGTTAGAAATTCTAGGCTTTGAAACTAAGGTGTAAAACTTAAGGGGACACCTGAACAATAATAAAAAAATGTATTTTAAAATTACCAAAACGAATGCCAAAAATTCATGATGAATACAATATCAACATTTTAAATAAGGGCAGGATCTGACCTTGCACTTGAATAAACCCACACCACTCACTGTACTTCAATCTTGGCTCTGACCTCTTGTACCCTCCCCCAGCAGACTCAAAATATACATTCTAACAAGATCCCCAGAGGACTCATTTACATCAAAATTTGAGAGGCACAGCTTGAGACAATGCCACGTCATGCCATAACAACCCCAAATCTTGGAATCCAGACAGCAGCAAAAATGGAAGAGGAAGGCCAGAGATAAAGTTCCAGAAGCACCAAACTAAAACTCGCTTGCTTACCATTTGCCTGGCTTTGCACAAAATCACCTTAAAATTATAGCATTTCATAGTTTACCAAGAACTTTTAAAAAACAGTATATTTTTAAATAATTATCAATGCATAGAAAGTTGCAAGGATTATTGAGAGAGATCCCACATACCCTTCGCCCAGTCTCCATCAAAACTATCTTCGTCTATTTGGGCTGCTGAACAAATGCCTTTGACTGGGTAACTTACAAACAACATAAATCCATTGCTCATGGTTCTAGGGGCTGAGAAGTCCAAAGTCAAGGTGCCAACAGATCCAGTGTCTGATGAGTCTTTTCCTCAGACTGCCATGTGTCCTTTCAGAGTGGAAGGATTGGCACTTTCTATGTGCCCTTTCATGGTGGAAGGGCTACAAAGGGGCAAATAAACTCCCTTGAGTCTCTTTCATAAGGGAACCAACAATCGTGAGGGCTCTGCTCTAGTGACCAGTCACCATTCCAAGGCCTCTTTGCTTATTACAAACACATTGGAGATTATAGGTCAACATAGGAATTTTGGAGGGACACAAACATTCATACCATAGCATTACATTTTTTATAACTATAGTACAATATCAAAATAAAGGAAATTGACATTGGTACAAGATGCACATATATACTGGCATAAGGTATGTGTCATTTTATAACATGTATAGATTTATATAACCAACATGGTTAACAAAAGTAGTTCAATACCACAAAGATCTAAAGTTATAGCTTTAGTTATATTCACCCCTTCCTTCCCTGCCCTGCCATCCCTAACCCATGGCAATGACTAATCTTTTTAACATTATATACAAAGAAGCATATAGTATGCAATCTTCGGAGATTGCCCTTTTTTCTACTAAGCTTAATGAACTCTTCATCCAAATTGTTGCATATACCACTGGTTTGTTCCTTTTTTATTGCTGAGTAGAATGCCATGGTATAGATGTGCCAGAGTTTGTTTAGTCATTTCCCTATTATAAAACATTTTGATTGTTTCCTTATTTGGTTATTACAAATAAAGCTGCCATAAACTATCCTATTTCTTTTGCCTTTCCATATAAATTTTAAATTATGTTGTCTATATTTATATTAGATAGTCTTCCTGGAATTTTGATAGAAAATGCATTGTCTATATATAACTTTGGGAAGAATTAACAGCTTTATTCTATTGAGTCTTATAATTCTTAAACATTATTTATTTCATCAGTATTTTATAGTTTTTAGCATACAAGTCTTATATATTCTGCATTATATTTATACCTAAGTATTTCATTTTTTGAGTGATTATAATTTGCCTTGTATTTTTATTTCAGTCTCTACATATTTATTGTTAGCATATAGAAGTACAATTAACTTTCTTATGTAGATCTTATATTTTATGAACTTCTAAGGGCTTCCTGGTAGATTCCTTAGGATTTCTAAGTAGCCCATAAGTCATCTACAAATAGATTTTTTCCTTTTTTTGATCCATATGTCTTTTCTTTCCTTGTCTTGCCTTATTGAGTTTGCTAGAACCCTTAGTACTATGTCAAATAGCAATGATGAGTCCAGACATCCTTGCCTGATTCCTGATATTAGGGAGAAAGCATTCCATCTTTCACCATTAAGTATCACATTAGTCATAGGTTTTGTAGATATTTTTCCTCCTATGCTGGAGATTGAACCTAGCACCTTGTGCATGCTAGGCAGGCATTGTACCACTGAGCTGCGTTCCCAGCCCTATTAATATTTTTTATCAAGTTAAGAAACTTCCTTTCTAGTCCTACTTTACTGACAGTTTCTATCATAAATGAAGATTGAATTTATTAACTGCTTTTTATGTATCAGTTGACATGATGGTGTAATTTTTCTTTTTTGGCCTGTAAATATGATGGGCTACACTGAGTGATATTTCAAGTACCCTAAACAGCCTTGAATCCCTGGAGTACATGCCCCTTGGTCACAGCATATAATTCTCTCCCTCTCTCTCTCTCTCCCTCTCTCTCTCTCTATATATAGATAGATAGATAGATAGATAGATAGATAGATAGATAGATAGATAGATAGATCTGGCTTCTATTTGTTAATATTTTGTTAATATTTTTGGATATTTTGTTAAGGATATTCATAAGGAGTATTAGTCTATAGTTTTCTTTATTGTAATGTCTTTGCCTGGTTTTGATATCAGTAAATACTGGCTTTATAAAATGAACTGGAAAGTGTATCTTCCTTTCCTATGTTCTAGACAAGATTATGTTGAGTTGGCTTTAGTTCTTTAAATGCTTGGTGGGATTCTTCAGTAAAACCATCAGGACACTGTGCACTTTTGTATTCATAATTTGAGTTGATTCTTATGACAACCTTGCAAAGAAGGCAAAATTTCGTACAGATATAGAATTGAAGGCTCAGAGGAATTGAGTGAGTTACATTAAAACCCACTGCTATAGCACTCGTCTCAATTCCCCCCTCGTTAGAACCATTGCTATGGCTTTCTGCTTCCTCATTACTGTGGGCTTGTGGAGAATGATAAATAAAGGCATCCTTACGCTCATATCTGTAGCACTCGTCATGGGGTTTTATGCCCAATAGACATTGACTAAATGGAGTCGAGCTGTATGATTACAGTAATCCTTCTGGGATTAACTATATCAGATCAAGGTTGGGGTTATGCTGCTCAGAAACTGCCTTTTTTCAAGACAGTGGGCTTTGAGGCATTGCCAGGGGAGCGGGCCCCTGCTCTTGACCAGGGGAAAAGGTTGACTGCTTCTAAGGCAATTCACTGGAGCAAGAAATTTCCCCTGGAAATTCTGGAATATGTTCTGAGGGATGGAGTGGGCAGCTGTATGGACCAAGATAGCTCAGTGGAAGGACACTGTACAAGAACAAGAGTAGGAACCGGCAGCCCCACGAGTTTTCTAGCTGTGCACATTTACTGAGCATCTACTACTCAGTAAACAAGTTATCCTGCTTAAGAGCTAAAGAAGTCTTCACCATGGGTAACAGACTGGACCACAGAAATGCTTTCCTAAACCCTCTTGCATGGTGGTTCCAAAGGCAATGTCTTTGAAATGTCTCAACATTTCTTGACTTATGTGCAGCTTGCTTTTCCCTTGTATGTTAACTGCACATCTCCTCCGGCTGTAAGTTTGGAACCATTTAACTATATCAAAGTCTTTGTCTTTGAGGAACTCATAGAGTTGGGACAAAAATTGTCACTCGCAATTTCCAGGTCTCTTGGACTGAGTATACAGTGAGGTAGTAGGACAATAAGTCCAGAGTAGGTGGATGAAGGACAGAGCAGACATGCTGGATACCAGGTCAAGCTGGGCTTCAAATGAAGTGCTTGAGTAAGTGAAGGGAAAAGAGAAGGCCTTTTTTGGAGCAAAAAAGAGAGTGAGGAAGTGTTGGCTTATTGTTGCGAAGGGTTTGTGACAGCCTAGAGTCACAAGTGTTCATGACCCTGAGGAGGAGGACTGAGCTGAGAGGAGCAAGAGAAGGGAGGATGGGCTGTGAAATTCATCTGGCTCTCAGAAGAGTTTTGTTACAAGGCCTTTAATTTACCCTCAAAATAAGACTTGGAAACGGGGAGTAAGACTGCTCTTTTAAAAAGCAACTGAGACACACCTGTCAGAATGGCTAAAGTCCCAAAACAAAACCACACCAAGTGCTGGTGAGGATGTAGAGCAAAGGAACTCTCATTCCCTGCTGGTGGGAATGTGAAATGGCACCACCTTGGAAGACACTGCTGCAGTTTCTTACAAAACCAAACATACTCTTTCTTACCTTAGGGTCCAGCAACCACACTCCTAGATATGTGTTCAGCTGAGTTGAAAACACAAGCCCTGCACACAAACCAGCTTTATTTATAATCACCAGCTACTAGAAGTGACTAAGATATCTTGCAGTGGATGGACAGATGGATGGATAAACACTTGGAGGTACACCTAGACAGTGAAATATTTCTTAGTGGTAAAAAGAAATGGACTGTTGAGCCAGGAAGAGACATGGAGGAACTTTAAACACTTTAAATGCATACTGCTTAATGAATGAAGCCAGTCTGAAGAGACTACATGCTATTGGATTCCAATTATATAGCATTTTGGAAAAAGCAAATCTCTAAAAATAGTAAAAAGATGTGTGGTTGCTAGAGGTTGGTGTGAGAGGGAGGGGTGAATAGGTAGAGCACAGCAGAATTTTAGGGCACTGAAATGCTCTGTGTGGTGCTCTAATGGTCATTACATATTTGGCAAAACCCATTGGGCTCTGGTCAACACACAAAAATCAATAGCTTCCCTCTATACGAATGACAGACTCACTGAGAGAGAAATAGGGCAAACAATTCCTTTCACAATAGCATCCAAAAAACTGAAATACCTAGGAATCAACCTAATGAAAGAAATCAAAGACCTCTTCTCTGAAAACTATGGCACTCTGAAAAGAGAGATTGAAGATGATATCAGAAAATGGACAGACATCCCCTGCTCCTGGGTAGGAAGGATCAATATAGTGAAAATGGCCATACTTCCAAAACTACTATATAGATTTAATGCAATTCCAATTGAGATCCCAGCAGCATACTTCATGGACCTTGAGAAAACAATCCAAAAATTCATTTGGAACAAGAAGAGACCCAGAATAGCAAAAGCAATTCTAGGTAACAGAGACATGGCAGGGGGTATCACAATCCCCAACCTGCAACTATACTACAAAGCTACTGTGATAGAAACAGCATGGTACTGGCAAAGAAACAGACTTGAGGACCAGTGGAACAGATTAGAAGATGCAGAAACAACACCAGACACACTCAGCCATCTCATCTTTGATAAAGGAGCCAAATACCCTCACTGGAGGAAAGATAGCCTCTTTAATAAATGGTGCTGGAAAAATTGGGTTTCAACTTGCCAAAGATTAAAACTAGGCCTATATCTCTCACCATGCACTAAACTAAAATCTAAATGGATTAAAGATCTAAATATTAAAATAGAAATGCTGAACCAGTTGGAACAGAGGTTAGGTAGAACTCTTGAAGACACCGATGTAGGAACAGATTTTATAAACAAAACCTCAGTTGCCCGTGAACTAGCACAAACAATCAACAAGTGGGATCTCTTCTTATTAAAAGGCTTCTGCACAGCAAGAGAAACCACCAGCAGTGTGAAGAGACAACCCACAATGTGGGAAAAAATCTTCACCTGCTTTTCCTCAGACAAAGGTCTACTATCTCAAATCTATAAAGAACTTAAAAAGATCAGACCTCCCAAATTTAAAGACCCAATCCAAAAATGAGCATCTGAAATGAACAGACATTTCTCAGACAAGGAAGTAGAAATAGCAAATAAATACATGAAAAAATGTTCAACATCACTGGTCATTTGAGAGATGCAAATGAAAACAATGAGATTCCACTTCACTCCAGAAAGAATGGCTGCTATCATGAAATCAACCAATAACAAATGCTGGCAGGGCTGTGGGGAAAGAGGAACCCTGCTCCACTGCTGGTGGGAGTGTAGAGTGGTGCAACCACTGTGGAAATCAGTATGGAGATACCTCAAAGAACTAGGACTGGAAGTCCCATTTGACCCTGCTATTCCACTGCTGGGGATCTTCCCCAAAGAATTAAAAGAATCATACCACAGTGATATATGTGCGCCCATGTTCATAGCAGCACAGTTTGTAATAGCTAAAACTTGGAAACAGCCCAAATGCCCATCAACTGGAGTCTGGATAAAGAAAATGTGATTTTTTAATAAAATGGAGTACTACTCAGCCATAAAAAATGAGAAATTAGAGACATTTATAGCTAAGTGGATGTACATTGAGGCAATACTCTTAAGTGAAATAAATAGGACACACATGTATAAATACTGAATAGTTTCTCTGGTGTGAGAAACTGAAAGTGTAAATAAGGACTAAATGTATAATAGGTAATGTGAAATAGGAAGGAAAGGGGCAAAGGGGAAGGAAGTGGGAGGGGTAGGGGAAAGGAAAGAAGGGAATGGAATTAATATGAGAAAATGGAAAAATAGGAACAAAATCTTTGTAAATAGGGAGGACTGGAGGGGTTGAAGGGAGGGCTGGGCAAGGGTGAAAAATAAGAACCAAGAGAGACTATGTAAAGGTGCAAATTTCCAATGATGAATGTCATTATATTGTATACCTAAAATGTACCAATGATTAGAATGAATAATTGATAATATAGAATAGGAAGAAAAGGTCCAAATGGGTAGGGGTAGTGGGAGGGGCAGGGGAAAGGAAAGAAGGAAAAGGAAAAATGGTGAGAAATGGAAAAAATGGAAATAAAGTCTTTGTAAATCGGGAAGGGTGGAGGGGGTGAAGGGAGGGCTAGGAATGGGGAAAAAAATAAGAACCATCAAGAACCTAAGATGCATCATGTAAAGGTACACGTTCCCAATGAGAAATGTAATCGTGTTTATACCTAAAATGTACCAATAAAAGAATTTAACAAAAAAAAAAGAAAGAAAGAAAAAGAATAATAATAATTTTTTTAAAAACCATCAGGCTCTATAGCACAAAGGAAATGTTTGTCTTCCTTGTTTTGTGGTACCGGGGATCAAGCTTGGGGTCTCACACATACCAGACAAGCGCTGTATCACTGCGCTGCGTCACCAGGCCCAGAGTGTAAGACCGGAGGCCTTACCAAACGCTCCGAGAAGCTGACTGTAGTGGAGCGCACCCAGGGATCCCAGCGGTGCCTCCAGAATGTAAGACCAAGGGCCTTACCAAACGCTCCGAGGAGCTGACTGCAGCGAAGAACAACCGGGAAGGAACACACCGGACAAGTTGGAAAGTAAAACAGACCTTAGTCTGCCCAGACGGCACTCCCAAAGCAAAGTAGCTTAGAGAGGCAACTAGTCCAGAGTCCGAGGCTCTTTTTATAGGGGGTTGCAGGGAAGTTAACAGGCGAAATTTACAGAAGAGGGAACAAAGGTTAGTGGTCTTACATTTGTATGTTAATTAGCCTGACACGTACTGATGGTCAGCAGATGTTTTGTAGATTGTTCTATAGATAGCGGTGTCCAGAACATCAGTTTTCGAACAAAGAGTTGAGTAATTTACTTTGGGACCTTATGGCTGATACAGATCTTATCTAGTGTCGCAGAACTAACAAGCATCTTTATCTATTTACTCACATTCAATCACACTTGGGGCTAGGGGAGTTTTATGATTACAGAGTTATGCAGTCCCACAAGAGTGAATCTTAATGAAAACCACGAACAGTACTTAAGGATAACACGTTAGTATGGATCCATCAAGTGCTACACCAGTGCAAGATTATTAATATAACGGGGAACCTGTGCAAGTGCGGGGGGGAAGGAGGGAGATTGAGTATATGAAATTCAGTGCACAATCTGCTCGATTGTTCTGTAAATCTAAAACTAAGTTAAAATAGTCTAGTAATTTCTTTAAACCAAAGAGATTTCAAATTAAAAGAATTTTTAAAAAGCAAATGTGGTGAGAATTATTTTTAAATATTAAGAGTCAGCAAGGTAATCCCGGAAACGTGCTTGTAACATACACAGCCAGCCTTGCTTTTCAGGTTCTCCTTCACTTATAGGTCCCCTCAATATGAAACCCATGCCTGGAGCTGGGCATGGTAGCCCTTGCCTATAATCCTACTTGGGAAGCTGAGGCAGGAGGATCCAGAGTTGGAATTTGTACAATGTGTCCCTCTTGGAAGGAAGACTTTTCTGCCTTTGGCTAGTTTGCTGAGCTTTATCAGAAAATGAAATTGGGTTTATCTTCTACATTTGGATAAGCAACATCACATTCCTTCCACAGGAAAAAGGACTTTTTTTGTTGGCCAAACTTTTCCTCCAGGAATCAGTGATGGTAGCCTTGCAGGACTCATTGATAATTCTCCATAATTACATATGAGACCCTTTAAAAAATTTTTTGGTGGTTTATCTCTTCTGAGTAATTAAATGAAGCAATCAGCACATCTTTCATATTATAAGGAGCCTTTCTTTTTTAAAAAAAACTACTCCTCTTGGAGTTTCTGGAAGTGACAATAAGGGTAAATTCCAATCAGTTGCTCTAATGGCTCTTAATGAGGTGTTTGTCTTAAGCCCTCTAAGCTACACAGGGCTTCTCCAACAGAGAACCTTTAAGACTGCATTAATCCCCTTGAGTTCCAAATCTGTTCACTTTAAGGGCTGAATCAGCTTCCATAACCCTTTGAACGCACAACATTTTCTTTCAAAGTTGACACTTTCTATTTAAATGGCAAAAAGTAAACCTTAAGGTTACAGAGCTGAGCATATTGATTTCAATTATCACCTTTACATTTTCACCTTGTTCTTCTCTTAATTAGAAAGAGCCAGGGATTATCTACACAAGACTGGAAGGTTCATTGTGATTGGCGGGATTGTCTCCCCTGTCCACGACTCCTACGGGAAACAGGTAGGTTGCTTCCTGTGCCCTGTCTTCCTTCACCCTCCTTCCCTCAATTAACAGTGCCCTTGGAGAAAGTTGTCCCCTTGTGGTCCCTACTAAGATTCCTGGAAATGCAAAATGTACCAGAGCAGGCATCTGCCTCCGTCTCTGGCCAGACTGGAGTGAGTGGGTGTTTGGGCAGCAGCTGGGAGGAGCAGCCGCCCATGACAGGCAGCTACTCACAGCACCAGGCCCAGTCCATACTCACTGAAAGAGGAGGAGGCATGCAGGCTTGGGGTGGCTTGGCCTAGATACCAAACCCATGGCTGGTTATGGATTGAGCTGCATTGGGCAAGACTTCCCTGGGATTTTAGGAGAAAATATCCTATGTCTCTTGTTATCAAATTTAAATTCACTGGGCCGGGGATTTAGCTCAGTGGTTTGGCCGCCTGTTGTGCAAGCGCAAGGACCCGAGTTCAATCCCCGGTACCAAAAAAATTAAATTAAATTAAATTAAAATAAATAAATAAATAAATTCATTTCCCTGCTCCTCCCTCCATACCACATGCCCCAGAAAATTTAGGAGCTCTCTTAGTCATTCCCGCTTTGTTCCACAGACATGGCTGGGCTCTGGGGGAGGTCAGCAACCCAGCCAGACTGAGCCATCAGCAGGCAGCCTTTATTGAGTGAAGTCTCATGTCCCTGCAGGACACACCTGGCCTGCCCCAAGCATGGTGGCTCATCTCTGACCCTGTTGGGGCGGCATATGCTACAGATCCTTCAGCTTTTTCTTCCCCCTCTGCCACTTCATGCCTTCTGCGTGGCAGATGGAAAAGTTATGGGGTCACATCTCACGTTCCCTCTTAACACCAAAAACTGGCTGCACTGTGTTTGAGCTGATGGTCTGGGGCAGTGGGGGGTGGAGGGAGGTTCCCTGTGATCACTCTGTTGCTTCCCAGGGCCTCGTGTCGAGTCGGCACCGTCTCATCATGTGCCAGCTGGCCGTCCAGAACTCCGACTGGATCAGGTAGGCGGGGCCTGATGATGCCAAAAGCAGGTGCCCTGCGCTCCAGGAAGGGCGGGCAGGCGGGCCGGGGCGAGGTGCGCGAGCAGCAGTACTTTGATTCCCACCAAGGGTGGGCCCGTGAAGGAGAACTATTAGCCCTGTGCAGGCAATGATCAAGTAGACTTCAAGGGGTGGCCCAATGGATATCTTTATTTTTTAAACCAGCTGTGGGGTTCAGGAAACTAAAGAGGACGCTTTTAAGGGTTTGTTCTGCTTTACCACCTCTAGGTCCTGGTGTGATTCCTAGAGCTTCTAAAAGCACCTCTGGGTGCTTTCTGCCTGGCCAGAAAGTCTGAAATGCCTTTGGCTCTCACCCCACTAACTTCATTAACTCTCTTCCTGTCAGCAAATGTTCCCTGGCCTGGGCAATGGCCCGTTCCCAAGCTCAGGCTCTCTTTAGCGGAGGCGCAGGACCTTCGAGGACACTGTCCTTTGCGGTGTCCTCACCAAGTCACACCCGAAGAGTGCCTTTCTACTCATGCTTTTCCCATCAAACGTGCCACTAAGATGGCAGTGCCTGTCCCCCATCAGCTGCCTGTGCTGGCAGTGTAATTAAAGCAAGCCTCCACTAATTATGTTAATTATGCTCCCCCAAGTTCCTGCTGTTATAATTTGCATGAGAAGATTATTTTTTAACAAAAATAATGGCACACCCTTTGTGCTGTAATTTCTCCCTGTGGAAAAATGAGCAGCATCTAGAGGTTTCCACGAATGGAAGGAAATGAGGGGAAGGTGACCTGAGAAGGGGAGAGGGTGTTAGTGGGGAGGGTGGGCAGAAGGAAATGAGAGCAGTGAAGGGAAGCAGCGGTACTGATTAAACAGGGGCCCTCGTCACTGGTGTGCAGATTGTGTGAGGAGCACACGCCCTTTGCAGACTTGCGCATCCCCTCGGGATCCGGGTAAGTGGCGAGATAGCTACTTTTTCTCAGGCGAGACACAGACCCAGAGCAGTCCCAATACTCACAGGCCTGTGCAGCTATGATCATGTCAGGACGAGAAATGAGGCCTCTCCTGACCTCCTGGAGAAAATGGGGTCTGCTGGGGAAAACATTGGGCAAGAGACTCTTCTTGTTTGGATGTGCTTAGAGGATTCTGGAATAATCCCCTCATTCCTTCAGTAAATATTTACTGAGTGCCAGCTGCTTGCCTGACGCTGTTCCAGGCCCTTGGAAAATCAGGACTGAGACCACCAGGGAGTCCAAGAGTGAGTTCAGAGAGGGGAGCTGCTGCTCCTCTGTGCACCTGTGTGCAGCAGGGCAGGAGAGGGGGCCTAGGAGGAGCCCGGCTCAGGGCGAGCGGACTCCTTTAGCCTTTTCACTGAGTGAGACCTCATTCTGGAAGCGTAAGGTGTATGGAGAGCAAGGAGATGGTGGATAGGGAATGCTTCACTTCTAAGATGTTTGAGAAATTACCCAATTTAGAGGCTCATTAGTTGGCAAGTAAGTGTGCGTCATTCAGGGACTGGATCCCTGCGTACTTCACAAGCTAGTGTGCAGAAGTGGTGGCCAGTCTAGGGGTCTGTGTCATCGAGTCTCACTGCCATGCCTCCCCTCCATGCTTGCAAGGCACCCCCATGACACAGGGAGGCAGACTGGGCAGATGCCCCAGGGTCCACAGCCTGGCAGGGGAAAGCTCAGTTCCCTCTTGCTGAGGGCTTGGCTCATTTAATTCTTATCACAGTCCTATAGAGTCCACAGGAAAAATCCCTTTTGTGAGTAAGAATAAGAGCAAGACACTCTACTAAGCACTATACATATATAATTTACGAAGCCCTTGCAACAAGCCATAGGATAATTACTACTGTTGTTCTCATTTTACAGATAGAGAAAGTGAGGCACTGAGAGATCACCTAACTTTCCCAAAGCCTCACATTTGGAAAGGGCTGAGGCTGGAATTAAGCCCAGGTAGATTGGCATGAGCATCTTGTCTCCTGAGACTATGGCAGACTCCTCTCATTTTCCAGAGGAGGAAACAGGATCGGGAAATGTTTTGCACCCAGGTTTTATCTGATTTGAGATTTAAGCACATAATATGATCAGGTCTGCTAGGTTTCCTGACCTGTGATCATTGGAAGGAAACAATATGGACCCTGTGGGAATGAAAACCAAGGGAAACTTCTCTCCCATGATATTAGGGTGGACCCGTGGGAGTGCTACCAGGACACCTGGCAGACGACCTGCAGTGTGTTGGAACACCACCGGGACCTCATGAAGGTGAGCCGGGACACAGCTGAGGGGTGGCTGGACCACCAGGGTGCGAGAAAGGGGCTGTACCCTGCCAGGCAGGCCAGGAGGATTGGGGACCGACAGACCTGGTTTCTGCTTCCTACTTCCCTGCCAGGAATGAGAACATCCAGCCTGTTCAATGCACGAAGGAAAGCAGTGAATTCAGAACCTGGAGCAGCCCTGGGCATTGCCCCTGCCTCCCTTCTGTCCTCTAACTTGGCATCCCATCTGGATAGCATATGATATTGCTGCTGCTACCTATGACTGGAGCAACTGTTGATAGCTGGGAGCAGGTTCACCTGGGATTAAGGAGATCACAGTTGTAGAGCTTAGGATAGAAAGGAGAAGAGGAGGCTGACAAAGGAAGGCAGGAGAAAAGAGGTTGGAATTGGTACAAGCAGCCAAGCCCACTGCCCCTCTGTTCGGGGCTGTGGGCCCCTCTCTCTCTCTCTCCAGGATAAGTTGCTGCAGCTAGGGCACTGCACACCTGCTGGCCACTGCATCCTCATTCCTGCCTCCCTCCTTCACAAGAGCTTCAAGGGCAGATGGTATCTGACTTGTTTTCTTAGTGAGTAAGAGGGAGCACAGAAAGGAGCCCATGCACCTGAGGACATGCAGTGGGCCTTAGTGAACTGGATGGATGAGAGCTCCTGCATTCCAGACTGGTGCCTGGGGCCTGTATGGGCTGCAGAGGCCCAAGGGCTTGTTGCCAGGAAGAAGGGACTGTATCCAGTCGGCAGCCCCAGCCCCAGGATGCAGAGAGCACCCTTCCCAGACCAATACCAACCCATCAACTCCCACATTGGCAGAATGAAAACCAGCACTGTCGATACCAAGAAATCCAACTGACCGAGACAACAAAGAGTAATTGTGTTCACCTCCCCTGACACTGATGTAAAGCCCAAATAACAACACAGTGCAATTCTGATCCGGAGAGAACCTCCAGCCATCTCTGTTCCTGCTGTTGGAAGGCCTGTCTCCATCTTCTTAGAAAGCAGCTCCTGACCACACAGCTGTGCCGACCACACAGCTGAGCTTTCTTTTACTAGACCTGGAGCTGTAGAGCTCGAGACCATGCTAGGAAGCCAGGAGCAAGAAAGCTAGGGACAACAGGCTGCCTCTTTCTCAGTGTACTAAGGGACCCTCCCTTCCCCCAAGGAATTGGACAGAACTGATCTACCTTCCTCTGCCTTCAGGGCCTTCACGTACATCCTTACTCTTTGCTGGTTCCCTTGAAAGGTCTCTGACATGGGGTCACTCTAATTTGCTTCTCTGTGCTGATTTTAATGACACAGTAATAAAAGACACCTCATCTTACCATATAAGTCAAGAAAGGTTGAGGTATGCTGTGATGACAAACATCCCTAAAAGTCTCAGTGACTTCATGTTAGTTCGTTAGTCAGCCTGTGGCGGTGCAGGTGGTGGAGTGCTCCTAGTCACACAGGAGCCTCTGGCTTCATGAGAGAGGGAAGAAATGAGGGACCCCTGCAAGCATTCCTGAATGCTGGCTAAAAAAACCAGAGCCTGGCTACTGTTTTGTTGTCTGATTGCCTGGTCTTCCATGAATACTCCCTCTGTTGTTCATGCCCCAAGCATGACTCTGAGCCAAGGAAGCCCAGCCAGGAGCCTCAGCTGTTGCAGTGATGGGCAGAGGCAGGCTGACAATATGGGTCATAGATGGCCCCAGTCTTGCAGTAAGAGCCCAGAGCTGCTCCCTAATAACCTCAGCCCTCCCTGGCATGGCATGAAGCCTGTGCTCCTGGCACAGAGAGTAGACCTGCCAGAGAGAAGCACTCAGGGCTACGTTTGGAAAGGCGTCCAAGAAGGGGGCACCATGGAGGACTGGCAAGGGCAAAGGTGGGGCATGCAGCCAGCCATTGACTTCTCTGGGACAGAACAAGTCAAGTGGGACTTGTCCAGCAAGAGAAAGGAATTCCTCAGCCACTAGACCAGTTAGCTATTAAATGAAAATGTGGAATTTTCTCTTCCAGTGGTAAAATAATAAAAAAGAGGCAGACCACTCTTTCCACTCCTCAGGGCAGAGGAACCCATAAAGCAGGCTGGGAAGATCCTCAGTGGCTCCCAGATGTGACTGGATGCTGCTGTGCCCTCCTTCTATCAGGAACATTCTGAACCTGACAGGCTACGCCGCAAGACAAATGGCTGCCTTTCTAGGGCTCAGGAGAACTTGTGTCCTGTTCTGCCTGCTGGATGGCCATGGCAGGTAGCTAGAAGGTCACCTCAGCCTGGTGCTTGGGCATCCACTGGCTGCAGGACTCTGACCCAGACGGGGCGGTGGGCAGGTCACCGTCACTCCCGAGATGCTGGCTTTCAGCGAGGGGACCTAAACAAGCTATGGCCCTTGTGAAGCCAAACAGATTGAACGTTGGTCCTTTGCTTCTTGGTCACCCGATAACTGGCTTCCCACTGACTTGGGCAAGGGAGGGTTACTTCTAGGCTGGCTGGGAAGAACTCTGTGTTATCAGCCCCACATTTGCCGTGGCACTGGAGAAAGCATCAGGCCTGATAACACAGGATAATGGATAATACACAGTGAATTTCCGCTTGGCTCTGGAATGTGTATTCACACCACTGAGCAGGCCAGAGAGGCCTCAGAACCCACCCACCCACTTCCTGCAACACAAACACATCCTGCTCAGCCTGGCACGGCTTTCTCTCTGGGCCTTGTTATTGACATCTCCAGCCTGAAGAGGCCGCAGGTGGTGATTGTGCCTTGTGTTTGCGTGACCTTTCCCAAGCTTGCAGAGCCCTTTCGCAGACATGATCTCATTTTAGCCTCATGAAGCAGGCAGGGAAGGCCAATAGTTATGACATGCAGAAGGTTACACCCTCTGCTGCCTCTTACAAAGTTCCTGCCATCTGCCAAGCACTCCAAAGACATTGTGCATATGCTTGCTCGCCTAATCCTATCTCTGTCAAAAAGGCAGGTAAAATAGTTAGACTTGAGTTGAGGTTCAGGAGAGTTTAAATTACTGTCCAAGTTCATATAGCTGGAAAAAGGTAGAACCTGAATTTGGATTCAGATCTGCACAGTGCCATATCCCATGCTTTCCCCACCGAACTACCCTGTTTCCTGCTGGCTTACTGACCACATGGTGCAGCTGGGTCTAGAAGCCACCCTCAGGGCTCTCCCTCAGCTCTAGGCTGCCTGACCATGATGGACAAGCAGGCATCCCTTTTGAGATAACTGGGAAAAACTTTCCAAAGTCACTTGGCTAATGACACTGATTCAGTACTTCTCCCTCTCCCTAGAGGGTGACCGGCTGCATCCTCTCCAATGTGAACACACCTTCTATGACGCCTGTCATCGGACAGCCACAGCATGAGACGCCCCAGCCCATTTACCAGAACAGCAATGTGTCCACCAAGCCCACTGCAGGTAGGGGACCATTTGTGCAGTTGATTCTCATTCTTTACAATCAGTCAGTGGGCTTGTTAAACTGCTGATTGCTGGGTCCCACCCTAGATTCTACTTCAGTCATTTGGGAGGGGTAGGAGAATTTGTATTTTTAATAAGGCAAACCTGAAACTGCTGGCTCAGGAGCGCTACTTTCAGAATGGTTAATGTAGAGCATTGATAGAATCACAGAAAGAGAGAGAGAGAGAGAGAGAGAGAGAGAGAGAGGGAGGGAGGGAGGGAGGGAGGGAGAGGTGTGCATTCTTTATGTGAATTTAAATAGAAATATAATTGCATTAACTGGGAATTAAAGATATAAAAGGGAGCATTTTTCTCTGCCTCTTCCAGGGAAGTCGAGGGTCTTGCAGAAGGTCACATAGTAAGGAAATAGGAACCACACCCAGGCGATCTGCATCCAGAATCTCTCCAGTTTTAGTCATCTCATTAGAGATAAGGAGTAGGAGCCACCAACACTTACCCAGCTTCTAGTGCTGTATGCTCAGGGATGCTCAGAGCTTCACATGTATTCTTATTTGAAGCAGAAATTCTGTAAGATGGATGCATGTTCCAATGTCAAGGAACATAATAATACATAATACAGCTTAAACGTAGAAGGGCTAGAATTCATGTCAATAATAACATAATACAGCTTAAAAGTAGAAGGGCTAGAATTCATGGTCAGTACTGTTGGCCTCCAGTGCCCATGCTTTAAATTCTTCCAGCCCAATTCCAAGAGGCAGATGGTGCTATGCTTTTTAAGCTTAGAGACTATAAGCTATTATACTATTGGTCTGTACTAAACAGGGTAATTCACAAAGAAGAACCAGAATTTCACAGTTTGCATAGAGTTACACATGGGGATTCAGAAAACTTTTCTGCACTAGAGCCCAGAGAGATCATTGAAAAACAGAATCCTCTCAGCCCAAAAGAATGTCAGGTTATTAGAAAGCCCACCTGCATAGGAGGGAATGGCTTCGCCCAGCAGAAACCACCCCCAGTGTGTGCTGTGCCACAGGCTGAGTCTCCTTGGATGAGGGTGTCACTGTCCAGTGTGGGAGCGGCTAAGGACAGGCTTAGGGGCAAACCACGGAAGGAAATGCTCCTGATAGAAAAGAAAAGGAAAAGAGCTAGCAGCATAAATGCTCTTTAAGTGTACAATCTGATCTGACTTATGTAGCTGTACCTGCACAATACACATTTTTTAAACAACAGAAAATAAATTATACACTACTACATTAGCAGTTGTTATCTCTAAAGGTGAGACTCTGGGTGCTCTTTGTTTTCTTCTGTATATATTTTTTCTTGTAATATTTTCCAAATTTCAAAAATGTAATGAACGTGACTAGAAAACTGATCCTAGTCCATGGCTCCAAACGTTTGTGTCTTGGACTGAGAGTGGCAAGGAGAAACTTTTGCTGTCATATTTCTGTTCTTTCTCTCCACCCTCCTCCTGCTTTCCACTCCCCAGTCTGCCCTCCCAGTGCCCCCCCGCAGCTTAGAGTGGCCCCACTGCCAGGCTGGCACAGTGTAAGTTGTGAGTGGTTCTCTCCCTCTGTCCCTGTCTGTCTTGCTCTCTCCCTTAGCCAAACTCTTGGGAAAGGTGGGAGAGAGCCTCAGCCGGATCTGCTGCGCGCGCCCGCCCGCGGAGCGCTTCACCTTCGTGGGTAAGGAAGCAAGCACTTTCTTCCCCAGTCCTGTCTTCTTTCCCTGCACCCTTGATTCACTCATCAGCAAATTCCCTCAAGTGTCTGTGCTGTGGTCTGAATCTTTGTGTCCCTCGCAGATTCATACATTGACATTCTAGCCACCAAGGTGACAATATTAGGAAGTTGGGTCTTGGGAGGGTAATGAGGTCATAAGGATGGAGCCCTCACGAGTGGGATTTCTACCCTTGTAAAAGAAGCCCCAGAGAGATAGTCAGTAGTTTCTTCCACCATCTGAGGATCTGTAAAGAGACACCATCTATGAACCAGGACACAAGCCCTCACCAGACTCCAAATCTTCCAGCACCTTGATATTTCTGTTGTTTATAAGCCACCCAGGCTGTGATATTTTGTTATAGCAGACAAAACAGACTAAGGGATGACCATTTATACAGCAGAGCTGACAGAGACCAGAGGTATGCAGGAATGTCACCAGGCCTCCCTTCCAAGGTGCAGTGGAAGCCCAGAGGGCATGGTTAACCTGGGGTTGCCTGAGAGACCTTCCATGATCACCACCCTCCTCCAACTCATGCTCATTCCTTAGGCCATACTCACAGAGAATAATGACTCTACATACCTAAAGGTTTTTGGTGGGGCCCAGAATCCTCCCGCAGGTCATCCCAGCTCTGGCAGCGTATGTCCTCCTGGGAGAGGTGAATGCTCTTCCCTTTCTTCCTTTTGTCCTTTGCCTTGTTCCCCTAAAGACTCGGCATGGATGAGAGTATCAAAGTTTCTGGGGCTATTTCTCCTGCAAGTCTCAAATTACTTTCTGCTGAAGAACTACAAGCCTAGTGCACATTTCTTTCATTCTTTGGGGCCACGTCCACCATGTCTGAGATTTCCAATTTCTGGCATGTTGAAAAGGATCGAAGAGGGTTGGTTGAGAAGGTAAAGAGCCAGGGACCTAGGCAGCAGCTTGCAGGGGTGTGTGTGTGTGTGTGTGTGCGTGTGTGTGTGTGCTGCACATTCTCCTGCACTTGTGCCCGTCATGTACCTCCATGCTGACACTGCACACTCAAGATCTGTGCCTTTCACATCTTTCCCTGGCTCTTGTTACGTCTGCCACAGAAAACTCTCAACATCCCCAGTTTTGCTAGTTCTTTAAACTAAGTGGCCCCTAAAGACAGCTACCTCCCGTGACTCTAAAAGCTGTCCCACTAGGTTTTGAAGACATTGCTCTTGTGGGCAGCCCCTTTAGGATACGAGAAGGAATAGCAAGTGCTCGGCATGACTACGTGTATTTGCCATTGGCTCCCCAGAAAAGCTGTGTAATTCTGAAAATCCCGGAGGTGTAAAGTGTGCTCCCTATCTACTTTATGCAGCCTGTGTTCACCACTCACTCCCCTTAGATGCCTCTGAGCAAGGAGACAGTGTCCGCATCCCATCCCAGCTACTCCCACCAAGGAGGCGCTCTGCCCCCTAACACTTCTGTGTCCCCCGCTTTCTTCTTCAGATGAGAATGCCAATCTGGGTACGGTGATGCGGTACGAGGAGATTGGTGAGTGGGCTGTGAGACTGGGGACCTTTGGAGCTATCTGCTCCTCCCACTGGCAGTTTGGGGAAGGGCGGAGGCTTGAAAATCATGGGTTCTGTTTGAAATGGGATCTGTTCTCAGAAGAACAATCGTTCCAAGCTAAGATCATATTCTTCCCTAGCTCCCCTTCAACATTTCCTAGCTGGACCCAGGTCAGCACCGAAAAGGTTGGACTATATCAGTGGACAATTTTCCCTCCAAAGTCTCCCTTCCCTCATCTAAAAAGAATAGAAGATGAACTTCAGTGCCAGATAAAAGACTCTTTAGCCCACAGACACTGCACACTAACAAGGCAGGAGAGCTCACCTGTGGCCTGCATTCTTGATCAGGTGTTTCCAGTATTTGAAGGTAGAGAAGGAGACGGGGGCTGAAATCCACCCCCACAGGCTAAGGCATCCCGATGTCTATGTGAGGGCCCAGGCCCAATCTAAGGTGGGTAGAGAGTAGTTACCCAGAGCTGTTGCATAAGCGGAACAGCAAATCAACAAACTGAAATCTTTCCAAGGATTCAGAGCAGGAAACAACAGTGAGAAAGCCAAGTGCTGGAAGCTAGAGAAAGGGCAGAAAGACAGCAGAATGAAGCCAGAGCTGGCACAAGTACCAGGTAAAAAGGATGGTCATTGACAACAAGAATGCCTAGAGGTCTAGGATGAGAGGCAGTCTGGTGTCCAGCGACCTTCAACTTGCAATTGGGAAGATAGTTTAGGCACCTCTCCTGGTACTCTGTCCGGTACTTGGAGCTCAGTGCTCCTGCTATGATCCAGAGAGGCATGGGCTGTATCTGAGCACCTGTGACATTATCTCCAGGTGCTTCTCTGGGTCTCATCCTCTGATATGAAGTACAGCAGTGTGCTTGAGTCAGCTCGGTTTGGTTTGTTAAAATCATTTGAAAAAATTTAAGGAATTCTGGGAACCAGAAGCTATACACAGTCATTACTAAAAAATAAGTTATATTAACTCACAGTTAAATAAATTGCATTAAAACAAAGGTAAGAAATAGACTCCTCACCTCATAATTATTTTATTATGGTTTAATATTCTTTATTCATCAGCACATCACTCTTTGAAGGCTGCAGGAAGACACACTTGGCTTCCTGGTGGCTCCCAAAGCAAGCAGAGGAAATTGGCTCCTACTTCCCCAGGGCCAGAGCATTCAGAGCAGTGATGGGAACAGAGGTGCCACCTCCCTGCAGCACCCAGGGCTTGTGGAAGGTCACTTTGCCCCTGCAGAGGAGATCCCCTTGCTGCAGAGAAGTCAAGGATGAGCCCCTTGCACAATACACTGCTGTTCGCTCCATGCTGCTTTCCTGTAGATGATCTCACTCAGGGCAGAGGTCACCCGCCCATCTTGTTTACTCTCCTCACCCCACAGCAGGTATGGGGAGCAGGCCACCAATGACTAAGGATGGAGCTAGTCAATGGCTCCCCCAAGGCTCTGCCCGGCCTCTGCTGTCAGAAGGACTCATGGTCTGACATGGTGCAGGTGGTGACTGCCTTGGTGTGCTGTGGGAGCTGGGATGGGCCACAGGGCTTGGGCTTCACATAGCCAGGATTCCTGGGCAAGGAGTGTAGAGGGAGAGCTAGTCTGGCTCCCCGCCCTGGATCAGGGTGACCTGGGGGAAAAGGGGGCATCCAGTGGAGAGCAAAGATTGTGATCTTCGAGGCCCTGGGACCCTTTTTTAAATCCCCTTGCACATTTCACAAGGAGAAGCCATTTTCTTCTAGCTCCTTTAGCAGCTGTGACCCCATGGCCACATTCCTAATAGCTAGTGCTCCTCCTAGGCTGCCTCAGGCCAAAAGTTGGGAGCCAGAAACCTTAGGTTCATCCAATAAAACGGGAGAAATCACTGCTGCCCTCCAGCGGCCACATGCGGGACCTCAAACCCTGTTAGGGCCTTCTGTCTGTGACCAGTACATCTGCTCTGGTTCTGTAAGGAAAAGCGGTAACCTCACTCACTCTTAACTTTCTGTGCTCTGGCTTATAAAAGAAAAAAAAAAAAATTCCCACATTACCCTTGGGTGGGAAAGTGAGTCTTTGCTTGGGAATCAGAAACAGACTAATTGTGAAGGCTCTAAGCAGGGGTTTTCAACCTTGGCACAACTGACATTTGTGAGCAGATAATTCTGTGTTGTGGGAATGCTCCTATACATTGTAGGATATTTAGCAGCATCCCAAGCCTCTACTCACTAGATTCGATGAGCAAACGCCTCTACTAAATCCTCATAATGACAAATGTCTCCAGACATTGCCAAATGTCTCCTGGAAATTGCAAAAATTGCCATTTGAGAACCACTGATGTAGAGAAAGCTGAGGGCCAGAACGTCCCCCGGACATGGCAATGTCACTGAACTTTTGGGCACTCAGAGCTACAGAGCCTCGAGCTTCCAAGAAAGAACTGACTTGAGCTCTGAGTGGCATCTGGTGGGACGAGCGCTGTCTGGCTCCTCTCAGCCATACCAAGCCTGGCTCACCTACAGTGGAGGGCGGGTCCAAAGTCCCATGCCACACGGTGAAGGGGCGGTGCCTCTGCCTCACTGGCAAGCCTTTCCCCTGGAACCCTCTACCAAAGAGCATACGGGGCCACCAGGGCCCCTCCAGATTGCCTGGGCAGGTCTCAGGCAGCCTAGTGACCTCTGCGCTCCGCTTGTTTGTTGGCTCACCCACTGACCAAGACTGAACACCTGCTGTGACCCAGTCACTCTGGCAAGGCCTGGGGGCATAAAGATAAAGGTTCCTGCACATAACCAGATCTTTAGACTGCTGTATGTTAAAAAGGAGAGAAGAGAGGGTAGTTAAGCTTCCTGCCTCAGTAGAGAGATCCCTGAGGTGAGTGAGCTGCCCCGACCCTGGAGCAATGAGATTTGGGCACTGTTGGTCACAGCCCAGCAGCCTCTTGAGTGCTGCAGAGCCATCTGGAGACTCCTTGGCAGCAGGGCTAACCCCACCATCTGAAAGTCCTCATCGCGCCCAGGTCAGGCCAGCTCTCTCTCGGCCTTGGGGTCCATGGTAGCAGCTGTCTCAGGAAGGCTGGCTCTAAGCTCAGCATAGGGTTGTGCTGTTGTTTCAGACAAGAGGCTCCATAGCCTCAGACTCTCCACGGAAGGGCCTGGGCCCCCTGAGTCACATCCCAGGTGAAGACTTTCCCCGTGGTGTTCCAAAAATCCCTGGATTCTCTCCCCCGACATGGCTCAGTTGTAATAAGCGACAGTTTGCTGCAACGTTTAAACGACAATGGGCCTCCTTAGGATCATTCAAAGCGGATTTAATGAGGGAAGAAAAACAACTGACAGGCAGGAAGTGTCCCAGGGGCCCAGGAAGAGCATGGGAGGGCAGGGAAGGACCTCAGCCCCACTTCTTAAGCACTTGCTGAGGATAATGGCCTCAGCACTCAGGGGGTCCACTCAGTGGCCCCCTCCCTATACTGTGCTAGCACTTGTGCCAGGAGGCAAACTTCAGATAATAAAGAAAAGAATACAAACTCTGTGGACCCTTGAACTTGATAGGAAGCTAGAGAGAAGCCCTCAGACCTCAAGATAAGGCAGGAAGCTGGCTCAGTCTCTTTTCAGGTGAGCAGGCAGCTTAGTGTTGCTCCGAAAGACCCCTGTCCCAGGCAGGTGATTCCCCTCCGCACTCTGCTCTCCTTGTACATGTAATTCCCACAGAAGGCCAGGGTGGTCTGTCCACAAGCCTGCAGGGGAGGGGAGCAGAAGTGCCTACACCACACACACCCTGGGGAGGGGGGCTCCCTAGGAGACCTGGGCTCCACAGCCCCCAGGGGCCAAGACTTCATTTCATGTTCATCAAGGGAAGAAGGCTGAGAGTTGATGGTGTGCCAGGCCTCCACTTATTCCCTCTGCAAACTTTGTTCCCCTCCCCAGAGCTGCGGATCTTGCTGCTGTGCGGCAGTGACCTGCTGGAGTCCTTCTGCATCCCAGGGCTCTGGAATGAGGCAGATGTGAGTAGCAAAGTTATGGGGCCCCACACAGCTGGGAAAGTTGGGAAGAGTAGACTTGACTTTGGCCTCTGATCTTCCCTCCCATAGCTGGAATCTCTTGCCTCCTCCGAACTCCCAAGAGGGCAATCCATTCACATCACTATGGAGGAAAATCTGCACCTCCCCCCCAAGCTTTATCTCCTTCTGCATTTTTACAGGCACTCCTCCTCCTGCTTAGTCCTGTAAAGCCTCTGGCAAAAAAGCACTAGCTCCAAGTGGTGTTTGCAGGGTGTGTTGGAGGTGGGGAAATGGAGGAATTGAAAAACCTTTGCCCTTTCAAGATGATAGTGTGCTTTGTTTTCTTTTGATTCTTTTGAAGAGGTAGTAAAATACCACCCTAGAATCCCCTTAACAAGAGGAAAGGGGTCAAGAGGAGCGACCTTAATAGCAAAAGTTCAGTAGGAATCTTTTGGCAATTAAACTGGAATAGAAGAAATGAAGCACTTAAACATACCACTCAGAAGCTCGGTGGACATCTTTTGTTGCCAGACCTAACTGTGATGGTCTTAAACTAGCTAATCTATAAAATTACTCTTCACACATCTATTCATTCGTCTCCTTTCGTTAGTTCATCTGACAACTTGTCCTAATGCTAGCTTCCAACCCCATAGCCCTGTGCAAACTGATGTACCAAGGCAGCAATTCCAGACTTTGTGCTTTTTTATTAACTTGTATGTGACCCTATAAATTACTCAGCTCCTGTGGTTACTGAACAAGACTACTTTGCCCAGTGTACAGTATGGCAATCACTGAAATTATGAATTTTGAAAAAAAAGTTTATTCACAGGCAGCCAAATGTGAGAAGGCAGGGCCCCGAGTATCAAAGAGTTTAGGGATACTTACAAGATAAAGAAGTAGGATGGTCTGAGGCATGGTGAAAGTGACAGGAGGTAAGACAAAGAGAAGTGACTGGTGGTCTGTGTGTGTGTGCTCTAACTTCGTGGCTTTTCACAGGATGTGTGTTTAGAAAATGGCAGTATTAATGTGCACTGACTGAAGGTGTGGTTTGGGCTTCTGACTTTCAAAAGGTGAAGGATTGGTAGTTTCATCTGGTTTGTGCTACCTTCACGTTCCTGGAAAACAGCTTAGACAACCATTACCATCACACCCCGTATGTCAGAGGTGTTATCTGTAGCAAAGCTCATGGGGGCACACAGCTTAGCTGTGTGGCTTCTAAAATTGGTGAGGAAAGTGAAGCTAGATGATTTCATTCTGCTCTTCGGGTGTTTTTATAAATCTATAAAAATCTATAAAGTGGTATTACACTATTCTTAGATTTTAAAGACATATGCATTACAATCCTTGTCCTCAAGTATTAGGAGGCATGACGTGTACACATGGAAGTCTTTTCGTGTACATTTATCTTTGAAGAAAGATGAGAAAGAGAGGAGGTAGGAGAGAAGCAACCTTCAGGGTCAAATTCAAGATTTCAGTTTTACTCCAACATAGCGTGTAACAAAATATATTTTCTGCTTCACTTTTTTCCATCTCCCCATCTCTAAAATGGGCATAATAAAAATATCTACCTCATATGGTTCTTGGACGATTTAGGTGACATTATCTATTTGATGTGCCTATGTAGCCTAGCTCCTATTACACAATTACATGTAACAAATGTTAAAGGAATTTAACAAATGCTAAAATGGACATACATTCAAGATGAAGGGCACAAATGCTAATATGCTGTAGGATAACCGAGGGGCGGGGCGGGGGCGCAGTTTCAGGGAAGCAGAATGTACTGTGTAGTCCTTCCTGGAACGCTCTCCTGCAGGTGAAGTTTTAAACCTCCTTTCGGTTGTGGATTAAGTGGCTTAATTAGCTTTTGTTTCTTTGCTACTTCACAAGGTGCTGTGAAAGTAAAAAGTAATATGGATTAAGAACTTAGTCAAGTTCTCTCAAGAATCCAGGCAAAGCCAGGCAGTTGCCTGGGACCCCATGCTATGGGGAGCCCTGGGAAGTTCTGGAGGAATTCAGAGAAAGGCAGTCAGCAGCTGGAGCAGCAGCCTGCTTGCTTAAACAGGGAATCCCTGGGGCTGTTTTATTAAGCATGACCTGTCTCTCAGGGGCAGACCCCAGCCTCCTGGAGCTTGCAATTTATACAAGTTGGGACCCTTGCTGCATGGTCAGTCCCTTTGCGTCCTCCTAGTCAGATCACCACTTGCAGATCCTCTAACTTCTCTCCAAAGTGGTTGGTCTTGGGAGCACAGTGGAGGATCCGGGAGAAGACCCCTGGGTTTCTTCCTCTAAGACCAGCGTTGGTTGATTAAAGGAAAAAACTAAGAAACCAATATCTGTTGATTTACTATGTGATAGTGAAAGTAATGCCCTTACCTACTCAAATGTGTTCCTACCTGACCCCTTCATTTGGTCCTAGTCCTGACCCTCTCACCTTTCAGACTCTTGTGGGAGTCACAAAATTTCAGTGCCTTATGCAAACAAGAAAGAGATTCTTCTATCTGACTCCCAACCCCCAGTCTGAGATGGATGACTTTGGAGCATGTATAGAAGCCAAGGATGAATGAGACAATAACCAGATAGCAAGGTGGGGTGACCAGCTAGCCCCAGTTTTCCTGAGACTTACTTGGTTTTAAAACTCAAAATCCCACAGTTAGGGGTGTAGCTCATTTAGCAAGCAGGAGGTCTTGCATTCAATCGTCAGCAGCAGAAAAACAAAAACAACCCCTGAAAGACCCATATCTTTAGAACTCCTTCAGTCTCAGGCCAACCTGGATGGCTGAAGACCTAGGACATCCAGCCTAGCTACTACTCTGAGGGCACAACATTTGCTACATCTGTCCTGTGCAAGGGTGAGATTCGTGTACCCTGTAAGGACAACTGCAAACCCTCAAAGCTTGCCCCTAAGGGCTTTTTCCAGCCTGGAGCAGAGCTGCATAGGCACTCTCCAGGCCAACTGCTCATTCCCCTGCCTCACCCACAGCAAGCAATCTGTGAGGTCCTTAGAATCATTGTATCTGAAGCATAGGTGAAAAATATCCAAGGAACTGTTTCCCTTACATAATGTGCGTGAATTTCAGCCTATAACAGAAGCATGCCAAAAACATCACTTTTAATTTATTTAAACCAAGTTAAAATTCCACTCTAAATCCTTATCCACAAAGATGGTAGAAGTTTGGTCTTAGTCACTGCTGGTGAGCAGATCCAAGAGAATCTTGTATGTATGAGATTTACTTAGTTCACCATGGTCACCACATTTTCCCAGCCTTTTTCTAGTCCTTTGAGGGCGATGGTACTCTGGTCCTTGTCCTCTTGGGGCAGAGGTCCCTGTCTAAGTCTGGAAGCCTGTGCTGTCCACAGCCTTTGATCTTCAGGGTCTATCTCCCCTGGGACTTTGCCTTCAGGTGCCATCAAGGAGGGGACAGAGGGTGGACTTCACCAACCTTGAGCCTCTTCCTGTTTCAGGGAAGTGCACAGAGTCGCAGAACCTCCTCTTCCTTCTTTCTGTTCTGAAGGAAGTGTTCCTATTTCCTCAGGATCTTAATAAAATTTCTTCAATGGATTTAAAGCCATTAACTTCAAAACATTCTGTTTTTGTCCTGCAATATCCTCTTGTAAAAGGTCTGCTGTCTGCTAGAAATAGGGTTGAGTAGGCAAAGGCGGATACAGGGAACAGAAATCTAGTTAGTAGCTCTGTGAGTTACTCCCCACTCCTCATTCAAGGGAGGTTGGAACTCAAGCCTGTAAAAGAACCATCCTTCTCTCAAATCTGACCATAGGGTGAGCCCTGCTTAGGATACTTGCAAGTTCAACCACCCAGGGACCACCTGGAAATGGCCTATTTTGGGGATCTCCATTTCTAACACAAGATTCCCAGGGATGAGCTATATAAGACCTGTCTCTGTCCTGAAATTTCATTCATTCATTCTTTCAGCTCTTTATGAGAACACATCTGGTGCACCAAATGATACCTGTTAAGCAGTATCACTTGACTTAGAGACCAGAAGCCCAAAGCCCTGCACCTGCCCGTAATCAGGGATAGGAGGTGTCGGGGAGAGCACTGCTTTCTTCTCGGAAGTCCAAGGCCTGTTTCCACAGTCCAGACTCCCTTGTCTTCTCCGGGATCCTCAGAAGCAAAGAGAGAAGCTACCTATGTGAACAGATCTCATGAGAAAAAGGAGCCTCTTCCTCCTTCTGCAAAGAAATATTGATGGGCTGTGAAGCTACCTTACTTTCATCTTGACTGGGAACCAGCCGAAGTGGCTTGTTGAACAGCAAGCCTGTGAAGGCCTCTCCTGGCCTCTCCTGGCGTAGTCAGACCATTGAGCCAGGTCTGCTCTTTCTTTTGCCTTGAAGTCCTAAACTGAAGCTTGCCATCCAGAAATCTAATTACCCTCCTACAAGGACAACTGCACCAGTTCCAAGCACATTCCTTGTGACATTTCCCGTTAGGCACAAAGATCCATAAGCCCACAGTGAATTCTGACCTTCTCTGACCAGTGACACATCCTTCCCCTTAAATTCCGTAGGGAGAAAATTCCATACATATTCATCAAGTTTTTCTCAAGTGGGATACAAAAGAGCTTCTGTGTGGACTGGCAATTGGCATTTCATTCTTGATTTCGAGGGAAATTGGGATCTAGGCTCTTGGAACAGAGATCAGGCCCTGGTTCCCGTACACCACCCCATTCTCAGTTCTTTTATAGAGAACTAGTCTCTCCCAAGAGACCTGATCCTTTGATTTTCTTCATCCTGGCATAAGCGTGAACGCAGATATCCAGACATGGATCCGAACTGTGGGAAACCAGGGCCAAAGGCACTGGATGAGCCAGGGCCGATTTATGAAGCAGAAAGCTTTGATACTTACTCCCATCCCTGAAACAAAACCCGTTGTGTAGGGATGTTATGCTGCCAGCTGCTTTGTGCATCATACAATAAAAGAAGGCAGGCAAATTAATTCTGATTTAAGCATTCCTTTCTTCAATCAGTCTTTCAACGATGCCCGTAGTAATGTAGCATGTATTTGCTCTTGAGACACTTGCAGTCTAAAAATATCTAATTTTTATTACATTATTTCTTTATATAATATGAGCTTTAAAAAACATGAAACATTTAAAAGAGTCTTTTACCCAACAATCACTCAATAACTGTTGGCTGTTATTCATTCATGTATTATAAAATTATCATTAAGTACTTGGCATGTGGCAGGTCTGTTCTAGGGTTGAAGTAACAGAGAAAACATAACAAAGTATTCAACTAGCACTTTACTGTCTAATGGAGGAGACAGAGAATAAACACTTTCATTGTTATCTTGTGGATTATCTCATTTAACCCCTAGAACACGCCTATGAAGTAGAACCACTATTCCCATTTTAAAGATAGTGAAACTGAGGCTTAATTGGATGATGACTTGTCCAAGACCATACAGCTATTGAATGGCAAAATAGGGCTTCCTGCAAGTCTTCAGATTCTCCATCCAAATAAGCCAGACAAATGAGAATAAGGACTTAACTCACTCAAAGCAGGACACAGAGGAGAAAGTCGTGTGAGCTTTGAATCATGGGAAAGACCTGGTTCAGTAGGTGGGAAAAGAAAAGCTCTTTGAGTAGCAATGAGGATGTCAAAGATCCAGTGGTACAAGCAATACTTTTGGGGGAACAAATTCTGGCTGGTTAAAATAGGGTTTTCTTTTTTTTTTCCTTTGGTAGCAGGGATCAAACTCTAGTCCTTCTGCTTGCGCAGCAGGCGGCGAAACCACTGAGCTAAATCCCTGGCCCTAAAATAGGGTTTTGTTTGTTTGTTTATGTGGGTGTGGAACCCAGGGCCTCATGTGTGACAGGCAAGTGCTCTGCCACTGAGCCACATCCAGAGCCCTAGGTTTGTCTTTACTGTACTTACTTGAAAAGGTATAGACTTTTGAGCAAACAGGTAAAAATCATTAGATATAATGATGGCCTGTATTCACTGCTTTCAATGGCTATTTGCATTTTAAATAAGTAAGGCTCGATATTTAACCCAAAGGAGTGAAATTCTAAAGATGGAACTTTAGGCACTAGTGATGGTCCAGTGAGGAAACTGTCTGTTCCTTTCTTTCCTTTCCCTTTTTCTCATTGCACTCCTCAAAGCCCAACATTCCGTAGGCTGGTTCTAATTGGCCGTACCCTACATTTTTCCAGCCAACCAGTCCTGGGCTCACTGCTTCTTTCCATCCACCAGCTATGGGAAAACTACCAAAGAAAATAAACAAAGGAAGAGCCTGGGGCATGAGCCACTCCAGAAGAAATCCCAGGGCCCCAGGATAAATGGAGCAAAGACAAACATTTAGTTATTCAAGCTCAGATGGTTTTTATCAGACAGTTCAGCCCCAGCCAGGAAGTTAGTGGATTCTCCCCTGCTCTCAGGGATTAGGCCCCCATACTGATAAGGCACAGGGAAAGACGCCTCAACTCCCACTGTGTGGGACTCTAGTTGTTCTCATGTGAAAGATGCTGTTGGTCTGGTGTTTAGGCTTTTGGCCTGAGTCTGGAACCCAAGTCTTCTCACACTCCTTACCAAATTGGCATGGGAGTAAGGCTGATTTCCTCCCGGAAGCCCCTCTGAAGAAGGGGCTCATTTGCTTTGAGAGCCATCTTGGAAATGCATACTTGGAAATACCAGTTCAACTCTGACTGAACTAGCTCCCACCCAGCCTTCCCTCCAGAGAGGGCCAGGGGCCAGGACATCATGGAGAGTTCTCTACTGAAATGGTTGGAGAAGGTTTCAGAAGCTCCCTACTGCTGAGTGCCTTCTGCTGAAAGCTCTCCCTGCATCCTTTCTTAACCCATCCAGAAGATATATGATTGTGTCTCTAGGGGGTGATATAGAGCAACGAATTAAGCATTTAGCCTGTGGTAAACCTGAAGAGTATATTTTAAAATAGTTAACATTAAAACAAAGAAGTTTCCAGTCACTAAAATATGAATCTTATCAATGACTCTGCAAGAGATATGAAGTGATAGAATCTTTAAAGGGCACCAGAGTGGGTTCAAATTAATTCACTAGCTGTGAAGTGTGGACAAGTTATTGAATCTCATTGTGTCTTGGTTACCTCATCCATGAAATTAGAGCAAAGGTACATGTCTTGGAAGACAGGTGATATAGGGATTGAATGTGATAATAAATAAAGCTATTGTGCCTAGCACATGAAAGATACCTTGTCCTCCGAAGGAAAAGATACACACGTTGGGCCCAAGTCACTGGTGTGTTGTGCCTTGAGAAGAGAGCTGTGTTTGGGAGAGAAAGCCAGGATTCTGACCCCACAGAGGATCTTACACTTGGGCTTGCCAGGGCAAGTCAGTATGTCTTGGATCCTGTGGCTACTGGAGGTGAACCCTCTCTTTAGAAAACCCCAGTGGCTTCTCTGCAATTAAAATGAAACCCATCTTCATCATGATCTGGTCCTTGCCTACTCTTCCTACCTCTCTGTCCTCTAACCCTAACTGGTTTCTTTTGTTATCACTTTTCTCACTGAGGCCTTTGCAGATGCTGCGGCCCCACTGGGAATGTTTTCCCTCCAGTTACCCTTATGCCCAGCCCATTCTCACTTAGCTTTCAATTTAAAGGCCATTTTATTTTATATTTAATATTGCACTTATCTCTACCTAATTTTACTTTTGTTGTGTTTTGGGGGGGGGGAGGATGTTTTCCCCCTAGAAGATAAGCTCCAAGAATATTTTTTTAAAAAGCTATGTTTTTCACCAACACTACCATTTCATATATTCAGTGAAAGTTTGCTGAATGAAAAAGAGGAAAGGACACAACTTGATTAGAGCAGTGTAGCCCATGAGATAGTTTGCTTCCACAATGAAATGCAGTCCAAACTTTTGCCAGCTATTAGTCACCCATTAGCAACTTGTTCCTATTCTTCATAGCAGTAGATAAAACTGAAAATGATCTTTTGTTTAATGTCACCCACTAGATTAGTGATCTATCCATGGGATCTATCCAAGGCTATATCTATCCTTTTAAATTTTTTGAAGCCATATCGATCTTCTTTTTTTGGTACCGGGGATAGAACTCATGACCTTGTGCTTGCCAGGCAAGCACACCACCACTGAGTTAAATCCCTGGTTAGAAGCCATATCTATCTTGCTCAACCTTGTATGTCTGGTTTCCAGGAAAGATCCTGGCTAAGATCACAGGACATCCACCCACTCAACATGTCCCTGAAACCCAGCATGGCAGGTCTTGAAATTCATCTCTTGGAGGGAGGTTGACAACTCCACATTTATTGCAAGAGAGTTGCAGCCTGGCTCATGAATGTTCTTTCTCCCAAGGCCGAGTTGCTTCCTGCCTCGAGATGTCTCATATCCTTCCCTCAGATACTCCACATTTGGAGAAGCAGAGTCTGCCTCCTCCTACTTCTTCTCTCTTTTTCCACCCCTACCATGCCCCAGGAGCCTTTGACCAGAAGATTAACAGTTATCATCAAAGTTATGACTGTGACCAGGAAGCTAATGCAGGATGAATGTTATAGGCCCCCACCTCCAAGGCAGAACAGGGGCGAGGCTAAACTGAGAGGGCCATTGTGTGCCACAGGAGAGAAGACCATACCCAAATCCTGCCCTCTGACACTGGGCAGTACGAAGACACATTGGTCACATCAGGAGTGGAGCTTACCAATCAGGGCATCTGCACTACCTTGACTACTCACTCCCCACCCCAAGGCAAAGGCCCACAGAGAATTCTTCAGGCAGACAGGAGATATTGAAGGCTAGTGCTAAAACAAAAGCTCAGTCCTAGGGTCCTGAGCACCCTTGGTTTCCTGGGGTCATGTGTCTGCCTTAACCTCAGGGACAGGAGAATAACCTTACTCTTGCTAGAATCCCCAGAGATGCTGAGCCGTGTGTTCTATAGGTATCTCATTTTTACTTCATCCCAAACCAGACCAGAGTGTTAGCAGCTTAGGAAACCTCCTATGTGATTTAAAGCAACAATTTCCAAAGGCAGGGGTATATCAGAAAGAGTGGGAGTAAGGTCTGGGTAATCTATTTTGTTGGTGGTGTTTTTATTTTATTTTCCACAAATAAGACTTTTTGTCAAGCTAGATGTGGTAACGCATGCCATCCAGCACTCTGGGAGTTTGAGACAGGAGGACTGCAAGTTCAAGCCCAGCCTGGGAAATTTAGCAACTTAGTGAGACCCAATCTCAAAAAATGGGCTGGGGAAGTAGCTCAGTATGAAGGCTCTGGATTCAATCCCCAGTACTACCACAGACACATGCACACACGCACACACTCACACACACATGTACACATGCACACATGGACAAGACTTTTCTCACTATAGAATTCTGAATTTTTTTTTTTTTGGTACCGGGGATCGAACTTGGGTCCTTGCACTTGTGCAGCAGGAGGTGAAACCACTGAGCTAAATCCCCAGCCCAGAATTCTGAATTTTAAACAGACACTTGGGCTGCTATCTCAGATCCATCAACTTTTTCAACCTCTCCCCTTATCTTATTTCAGTAGCTTTTCCAGAACTACTGCCTTTACCCTGGTGTCCATGAGCTTCCAATTCAAACTTGGAATGCTGCTTCTGCACCATTTTAACTTTTCTAACAAAGACATCATGAAGATGATATTAAGAGTTGGACAGGCCTTTTCTTTGCCATTTCCAACGCTGTTCAGAATCACTTTACTGACCACTTCTTTCCAGTCATTTGTCTGCATCCCTCTGGTCACGATTTCCATCAGCTTCTCCCAGATCTGGCAGACTTGTTGGTGATGAGCATATGAGGCCTTCTATATCTGACTGTTGCATTTGTAAATAAAAACAACACAGAGCAGATGAAGCAAATAACCATCATAGTCTTGCAGCAACATGAGCTTCAATCATAGCTTGCCATTTTTTGACTATGGAGTGTACATTTTGTCCCTAGCCAGTTCCAGGCCATGGAAGTTAGGCAGTTTTTGCCATAAACACCCTTAATAATTAGCTTAAATTTTTTAAATGCAGCTTCATCATTCTGCCGATCGGCAAGGCTCACTTCAAACACAAAACCCTTGAAGAAGTCAGATACAGTTTTGGTCCCTTGAATCCTTGTGACAGGTGTTTTTCCAATCTTTCTTATGTTGAACATAGCTGGCATTTTTGTGTTACACTAATCTTTCTCAGCAAATGCATTGAGGACATTCATCTTAGCTCCCTTTTTGCTGCCTCTTACAAAGCACCTGTCCTTACCAACCTCAGTGGTGCTGCTCAGAGATTTTAAAAGATGGGAAATACAACTCTCATTCTCAAGAATTTAGGCCGGCGAGGCCAGTGTATAAGAGATGCAAGTGTAAATAGCATGGCAGAGCAGGTCTCACTAAAAATGTGATATTTAATAAAGTGAGAGCTTTGAGCCAAGAAACAGTGTAGTTTGACTTATTTTTGAGCATTACCAATCTGGATGTTGGAAATAGACTGAAAGAGGCAAGAGAATATCAGGGAAACTAAAGCAATCCAAGTGAGAGATGATAGAAGTGAAATAGTGTTCTGATGCTGTGAACTTGATGGTTTAAAACAGCATCTGTTTACTCCTTTACAGTACTGGAAGCTGGATGTATGCAATAGGTTTCACTGGACCAAAACCTAGTGTTAGCAGAGCTCTACCTTCTCCAGAAGCTCTGGGGGAGAATCTGCTTGCTTGACTTTTCTAACTTTGTAGAGCTGCATTTCTTGTATTCTTCTACTGATGGTCCCTTCCTTCATCCTCAAGGCCAGCAATGCAGCATTTTCAAATCACTCTCCGCTCCATCTTTACATCATCTTCTCTCCTCTGTGTCAAACTTCTCTCTGCCTCCCTCTTCTAAGGACACTTGTTATTGTATTAGGGCCTGCTCAGATCACCAGGACAATCTCAAGATCCTCAGTCACATCTGCAACGTCTTCTGGCATATGGGACCAGTCACAAGTTGTAGGGTTTTGGCCCTGGGTATCTTTGAAGGCCATTATCCAGCCTACTAGAGGAAACTTCACTAGGGTAAAAGTGGGAAATGACCAGAGCCTTATACTGTTTTGAAGATAAGTAAATTGGATTACATGATGGGCTGAATGTAGGATGTGAGAAAAAAAAGAAAGCAAGGAAAATGCCAAAGCTTTTGCTTTGAGCCATTATAAGAAATTAAAAAAAAAAAAAAGACTATAGAAAAGAGCATGTTTTTTCAGGGATGGTTGTCGTCTGTCTATGTTATCAGGTCTAGAGCCTCATAAACATAACTAAATTTGAGATGTCCTCTCCAGTAGGCATATTAAGAAGACAGCTGATACATGAGTTCAAGAAATAAGTCTATGCTGGAAATACTGATTTGAAAGCCTTTAGTGCATCTTTAAAGTTTTGAAATGGAATGAAATCATTAAAGGTGTGACTGTAAATAGAAAAGAGATCCAAGGATTGAGGTCTGGCAGAGTTCAGTGATTCAAGGTCAGAGAGAAGAGGAGGAATCAGCATAGAGAGACAGAAAAAGAAGCAGCCACAGATGTAGGAGGACAAACCTGAGAGGGTGCCAACTGGGGCCTTGGTGAAGAGAGAGAAATGGGAGTGGGTGGAGAACTAAGCTCCAGAGCAACACAGACACCAGTTGGACTGAGGACACACTTCACCAACACTATACCTAGCACCTCTCCACACCCACACAACCTCCAGCATGAAAATGAAACCGCTGCCCCAGTGTCTGGCCAGAGGCACAGAGAGGGTCTTCTGTCTCTGGCTTGAAGCATTGCAGAGATGCTGCTGGAGCTGCTCAAGGCCCCTGTTTCCCTCACCCAATTAGTGATTCCCAGGATAAGCCTGTCATCTGTGTGTAGAAAAGAAAAATATCTTGGGCAGCAGCTCCCCGTCTGCCTGCGACACTGAGCAGCCTGGCACGGCTACTGATTGTCACATCAATGTGTGGAGAGCAGCAGCTGCACTGATGTCACCCACAGGGCAATGCCCCTGTGAAGGCGGACTGCTGTTCTGAGCCACATACTGTGCAAACATTCACATTAAATAGTCCCTTATTACACGCATTGTATACAAAACATCCATCACGCTCTCCGAATCAACTGGAAGGCTGATTCTACACTTTGCAATCTACTCCAAATTATGTTGAAACATCTACATAACCAGGCAGTTTAGGAATCTTCATTTACACCTGCTTAAATGGATTCTGTTTTCTCTTCTCCCTTTCTCCACTCCTTCCCTCCTTCCTTCTCTTTTCTACCTCTTTCTCTGCCATTCCAGTTTCTTCAGTTTTAATTCAGACCACTGGCTCTCAAACTTAATTGCACATTGGAATCGTATGGAGAATTTTTAAAACTATTGATGTCTGGATCCCATTCCGAAAGATTCTGGTTTAATTGACCTTGGGTGTGAGGTAGGCTTTGCGATTGCTTTTTAAGCTCCTCAGCTCGTGTGTAGACATGTTTGAGAATCAGTTACTGAGTAACTGCTTACATGGCTCCACTTTTATTATACACAACACTGGGGTTCACAACAATGGCCTGAAGTCCTCGCCTGTAATTTCCATAGTTTCATATCTCCCATAAGACTTGGAACCTCCACATTCTCCCTGGAAAAGACTTTCATAACCATGCTTCTAATCTCTGACTACACCAGAAAAAATGATGTGAGCAGGCCTTGGGAGGAGGAGGAAGAGATGGAATGGTGGATAGTGAGTATGAATCCCAGTGCAATATTAAAAGCTATGGCAAGAAGCACCTATTCTCTGCCTTCCCTAACATTCCTAGTTTATAGAACAAAAGACTTGGTGCCAATTTACCTGGCCTGAACACCTCCAATAGACGCAAGACATTGCATAGTTCTCTTTATCTTCCAGATGGCATGATGCAATGCGGACTCTGATACTTTTTTTTTTTTTTTGGTACCGGGGATCAAACTCAGGTCCTTGCACTTGCGCAGCAGGTGGCGAAACCACTGAGCTAAATCCCGGGCCCTGGGACTCTGATACTTTACGCTTTGCTTTTAATTTCTCTCCACAACTTCCTCCTAGAGCACTCAAGGCCTTATCTCAGCAACTGTAGTTCCGGTTTATTTCTAGGTTTAGCTGTAAGTGACAGGAAAAGCTGGTAAAAGTGAATGGAAATATCCAAGGATTCACACACACACTGTAAAGCAGGCTTAGAAAAAGGATCCTGAATACTTTCCAATAGAGAATGACCCACTGTACTCCATTTTGTGGCACTTGTTTGGAGAATTGTGAGGAAAAATCTAGGTTCCTTGCTTGCAAAGCAGACCTTGCTCAATAAGCTCATTACTTGGAAGCAACCTATTTTTCCTTCCCTTCCCCCATCTGAGACCCAAAATTGGAAAGATCTAAACAGAAACATGTTCAGGCTAGATCCAAGTCTATCAAATGCCAATACTTCTACGCTCCTTGAAAATAAAAATTGGCTCCAAGTTCCAGAAAGCAATTTGGTAATATGTCTTAAGAGTTTAAAATATGTTCATATCATATCCTTTTACCCAGTTATTTTACATTTTATCCTAAGGAAATAACTAGAGATGTGATAAAAGATTTATATATAAAGATCTTCATCAAAGTGTTTATGCACAATTGCAAAAGATCAGAAGGAACTGTATGCTTTCCATCATACTGGATTGGTTTACTATGCTACGGAATACTGTGCTACAGCAGACCATAAAATATACAGATTTTTTAAACTTTTGTTTTCAAATAATTTTTTATGATGTGAGCAAATGTACATAATATAATGCTACATGAAAAAGTGCAGGTAAAAAATTACTCCTTTTATACTTTAATCCTGTTGTGGACATATAAACCTACTAGTAGAGAGGTAGACACTGGTCAGAAATATGCTACAATGTTAACAATGGTGACTTGAATGGTGTGGTTGTGATTTATTTCCGTTTTCTCCTGGATTTTCCAAGCTCATATTGCACCTATCATCAGAAAAATAAAGTAAAAATTTTATTTTTTTTAATGAAAAGGACATGTCATTTCTCACTGAAGCACTGAGCTTCTACTGGAAGCCAATCTCAGAAGTAACTCCCGTAATAATCACCATCATCTGTCACTGCCTGTGCACAGTGATGATTCCAAGCACTGCTGCACTCATGGCTGCCCTTGTGTCCCACAGCAGCTTTCATGTGGGTGAGCCTGGGGAACGTGTCAGTCCTCTCATGAGTCCAAGAGAAGACTGAGGCATGTTTGGGGCATAATGGGATCTGTTTCACCTATGACGGTGTCTGCTGGGTAAGGACTATGTTGGCCATGTTGCTCTGTAGCCTTGTGAACTCAATAGCAGTCTTGGGAATCAGAGGTCTTGCCCAGACATGTAAGAGTACATTTATTCCCTTAGTCTAGAAGTACTTACTCGGCATCTTCTGTGTGCCAGGCAAGATTCTCACTCATTCTATTAATACTATTAGTGCCTGTTACTTAAAGTTGCTGACTGATGGAGCTGAGATGGGTTTCACAGAAGGCTTCTCTCTCTCTCTCTCTCTCTCTCTCTCTCTCTCTCTCTCTCTCTCTCTCTCTCTCTCTCTCTCTCTCTCTGTCTGTAGATGGAGGTGATTGTTGGGGACTTTGGGATTGTGGTGGTGCCCCGGGATGCAGCTGATACAGACCGAATAATGAATCACTCCTCAATACTCCGCAAATACAAAGTGAGTCTTACTTCAGTCTCCCTGCTTGTGTATATCTCTGTGAGGGGGCTCTTCTCTGAGAGTCCTAAAAGGGCTGGAGGAGTGAGGGAGCAAAAGGTATTTAATGAGAGGGGCTGGCAACCTACTTTCTCTCCTCTGTTTCCAGAACAACATCATGGTAGTGAAGGATGACATCAACCATCCCATGTCTGTGGTCAGTTCAACCAAGAGCAGGTATGTTTGACAGATGGCCAGAGAAACTGGTCACACTGGCTTACCAGTTTTCATGTCGCTTTCCTGAGCCGAAGGCTTAGAGGACATGTCAAGAGGACACTTGCTGACCCGGCATTCAGCCTCCTGTTTGGACTCATTTATTTGTCCCCAGCCATTTAACTTTAAAAGAGAAACTGTGCATTAGCTATTCTTAGCTACTTTGAGGGGGAAGAGGATGTTTCTAGTTGTAAATTTTTAATTTGAGATCCTATAAAACAATGTATTTGTAGAGATATAGGCCAAACTGCCTAACAAAAAGATCCCAGTTTTTATAAGGTAAGTTTAGTTCTTCCTACAAAAGTCCAAAGGAAATGAATCTCTGGTCTCTTCAATGTGAAGCTTCCATCTCTGCCTCCACAGCGGCTGCCATGACTGTTCTCAGCCATTGGGAAGGTAAAGCCTGAGGCAAGAAGCTTTGTCTTTGAGAGTTGCACATGTCACTTCCCTTTGCATTCCAGTGGCCCAGGGATGAAGGAAGCCTGGGAAATAGGATTTATTGCTTGGCAGCCATCTGTCTGGATAAAACAGGAGGCTGTATTACTAAACCAAAGAAAGACAAGATGATTACCAGGAGCCAGTTAACAGCCTCCACCACAAACTCCAAGTGGAAATGTTCAGTGGTATGGCGAAATATATAGAATAGGGAGGTTTGGAAATATAGAACTGAGGAGCGTGAATGTGTTATTCCCAGTGTGGATGAGCTCACAGAAAGTGCCAAGAAGAGAGGAAGATAAAGCATCTAAAAAGAACACTGCAAGCATATTAGCATTTTAAGAAGGCTGAGGAGTAGTCAGAACCCCTAGCAATGAGAGCCCAGAAACTAAGGCAGAAGCGGGTCCAAAGATAGAGAGTGTTGTCATCTGTGTCACGTATCAAAGAAATCAAGTGAACCCATGACTTAGAAAAAGTCTACTGGACTTCGTCCCTGAAAGACAATTATGTAGACACTTACAAGAGTAGAAGCAACTGGGAGATGAGGGCAAAAGCCCAGGGACAATGGAAAATGAGTGGACAGGGAGGAGAAGATTGTGGTTCCAGATATAGCAGCACATTAGATTCATCTTGTTACGCACTGGTACAAATTTCTGTGTCCCGTTCAGCTCCACTGAATCAGAATTTTCTGGGGTTGGGCTTAGGAATCTGCTTCTCAGATGAGTTTGAGGAAGTTGGCATTGGCATTTTGGAACCACCTAGATACATTTCTGAAGTACTTTATGTGCAAGATGATCCTTGGGACCTACCTTATAAGGTCAGGACAGTGTATGTGTTGAAAGTGAATCTGTCTCCAGGGAGATCTCACAGGGTAGGGCTCAGATGCCTTTTAGAATCTAGATATCTGGAGGACTATATGAATTTTCACAAATAGCTCCTTAGAGTCTAGCATTCCCAAGACTATCATATAAGTAGAGACGAAAAGCAGCCAGAGACACACTGAAGAAAAATTGTGCAGAAATCAAAGTTCCCTGGGTCCTTCATACCTGTCAGTGCCTTTCCTCTTTGGGCTTCCAGCCCAGAGCTCCTGTAGGAAAGAAAAGATGTGGTCAAATATAGGAATCCCCTGGGAGACTGATTTCATGACAGCAGCATACAGAGAAACACAAGAGATAAATAAATATACCTTAAATATACACACAGAAAAGTTTTTTTAATAGGTAATACATTAAAATGCCTTCTGTGTGCTTATCAACATTCTAAGTGCTTTGCATAATGGCTCTTTTAATCCTCTTAATAGCTGCTGGAACTGGCTTAAATATCATCTTCATTTTAGAGAGGAGAAAACTAAAGAACAGTGGGAGTTAAAATAACTTGCCAAAGGTCTCTCAGCTAGGAAGTGGCAGAGTCAGGATGTCACCGGGCTGGGGGAGGGTTTGTGGAGGTAAGAGGGCAATTTCTAATATTGACACTGTTTACTTGATCTAAGCAAAGGCTGGTGATGGGGTATTGAGCAGATACCTGACAGAGTGCAGGCCAGGGCTCCCGTCTTACTTCAGCTTTAGGCATGTTTGTCTGTCTGATTGACATCTCTTGTCTTGCAGGCTGGCTCTGCAGCATGGGGATGGCCATGTCGTGGATTACCTATCCCAGCCAGTCATCGACTACATCCTCAAGAGCCAGCTGTACATCAATGCCTCTGGCTAGTAGCCGCTCAGCTTTGCTCCACTCTTCCCTTGTCCTCTGCCAACACACTGGCCCCTCCAATCTGTCCGTTGCCCCAGTCTCTCTCCTGCCTCTCTGTTTCTCCATCTCCTCGTCTTGACTGTTCTCTCCACTGCTGACTTAACCCCCCACAGTGTGGGGGACCTGCAAAGAAACATGGAATTCCCTATTCTACAGTCATCTTTGGACAAACTTTCCTCTAGTCTCTGGGTTGGGGGTGGGTGAGGGAATGGGGTGGGAGCTGGGGGAAGTGCAGTCCTTGGAGATGTACTGGTATCCATTTCCCAGCATGCTCTAGAGAGGCGGCTCTGGTGCCCATCCTCCCAGCATGCTCTGTGGAGGCGGCTCTGGCTCTCGCCTTCCCAGCATGCCCTTTACCACAAAGGGCTATTTTTCTTTTTATTTCTTTATTCATTTATTTTTTCCTTTTTCACTTCTTGTAGAACTTGGATGAAATCAGTGTATGGTTCTTTATGTTTGTTGTAGACCTAATGCACTCCTGTGGTATGACTTCCCTTCCGATAGGACACTATAGCCAGCCTCAGCACTCAGGAAGTGCATGAGGGCCATGCCCAGCAGGAAAGGGTGAGCCACCTCCTCTTCTCCAACACACACCTACAACCCCCCCACACCCCACTCCCCACCCCTGCACACACACAGCAGCAGCAGCAGCAGCAACAGCAGCAGGAGCAGCAGCAACTCCTTTGGTCAGGAGTCAGCTTTCCAGGTTCCAAATCTGCAAATGAATGCTGGTATAGTAGGGCTTCTCAGAATTGGAGTTAATTCCCTTAGTTTCAGAAGACCAGTATCGAGATGCCTTGGAGATATAATCACACAGAGCCAGTCGTACTCAGTACATTGACCTACATGGGCTGTGGCTAGTGTCACCATGTGGGTTTCACATGTCAGCCCAGATCCTCAGCCTGTGGAAACCATGCTTAGACATGTTCCTGAATCTGAGAAGAATTACATAGGCAAAGCCAAATCCTGATAATCCAGTTTTTTTCTTTAAAAAAAATGCTAGGAATTCACTCAACCCTAGAGATCTTCACTAATTAGAATTATTTATTGCCCATTTGGCTGGGAATTGTCTCTGTTGTAATGGAATTCCAAGATGATCTAGGAGAAATTTGTTCCCCTGATAAGAACTGATGTTTCTCAGCCACTCCAGCAGAGGTTACCTAGGTCATGTTGAGGTCCATTCTTTCTTGAGAGGCAGTGCCTTGGCCTTCTGGGCCTGGTCACATCTCCTACACAGCCCATCAACTGCAAGCCCAAGGAGACCTGCCTGACTCTGGAATGGGTTGAAAAGAGAGAGATCATGAAGGCACCAGGAGCCACTAAGCTGTTTTACTCCACTTCTCCTTAATTCCCTCCTTCCTCTCTGACCCTAGAGAAACTTTTAACAGATTGTGTTCTGGATGTTAAGGCCTCCCTCATGTCCTCCTTAGGAAGCTAAAAGGAAATAACTCTCTTGTGCTTTGTATCGCTCATCCAGTCTCTGGCTGTTGGGTTTCTGGTTGTCCTCGAGGAAAGGTCCACAAGTATTATGGTATTTTTATCCAAATCTGGTATGAACTGTGGCCCAGGTGGGACTTGAAGCCAGGGACAACATTTATTGCCACACATTTCACATCTTCAGCATTCTTCAGTTATCTCCAGGAAAAGGAAGTGGATTAAACAGAAGAACATGGTAAAGGAGCAGGGTGTTGTGTTTCTTGGATTATAAAAATAGTCTTCAGAGAAAGGAAGGAAAATCCTATTTTGGGGACTCAGTGTTGGCTAGGAATCATGGAATAATGAACAGGAAAAAAACCCTTTGGAGCTCAGTTGCTCCAACACTCTCCTTTAAAGGTGAGGGAGCAGAAATTCATGGAATTAAATTGCTGATCTCAGTCCACACATCAAGTGTAGAGCCTGGTGAGAGAGTACCATTTCTCTGAAACAGAAAAAAATAGGGAGCTGCATTTTCTAGAGGTAAAAAGGTGTTCTCGGAGTTTATGGACAAAGTTTATGAGGTTCTGAGGGAGCAGACCTGGAAAAGACTATAGATTTCTTCTGTTCCTTTGGTCCACTCTATTACTCTGCTGGACTCCAGTCAAGCCCCACTTAGTCCACAGAGCCCGGGAGGACCTGAGCTGACTCTGTGCCCTCAGTGTGGGGGAGGGAAGGAATGTGGGAGTTGAGAGGGAGAGTGAACTGAGCTAAGGAGAGCAGGGGCAAGAGAAGTAGATTTTTAGAAATGAAATGGGGCAGATCGTATGTTGGTATATCACAGGGGTTGTGTTAAAAAATAGCTTTCCTTTAGTTACAGAGAAGTGAATCCCATTTCAAGTAGAACTCCCATTTCTCACTGTCCTCCATTCTGCCTTTGCTAGAAGAAGATCAGAGCACCTCTCTGAGTCCAGGGTAGGACACGGACTGTGACCCAGCCACAGCCAATGCCAGAAAGATGGTTCAGAGTTTTATGTGGTGCCCCAGGTGCCAACAAGAGAGCCTGTAAGTATGACTTCCCTCTGGGGTCCCGCTTCTTCGGTCAAAGGCCAAACCAAGACTGGTATGGCTGAGAAAAGGTGAGAAAACATGAACTAGAATGATCATGTCAAGAGAGGTCTGGAACCTCATTTCCTGCTACCAATAGAAAAAGGCCTTTCCCATTTTTCTGAAAGTGGCTGATGTAAAAACAGCCAGGAGGAAAACCCTTTGTGTTGGTGACTCTCACCTCCAGGAATGGCCTTCAGGAGTCGCTGTTCTGCTAGCAGGTACCTCAGTCACACACACCCCACCCACCCCAGGTAGCCTCTGGGCCTTCTGACTTTCATTTTCCTTGAATGACCATGGGATCAGGGAAGAAAGTCTCTTACTGAAGTGCCTGAAACCAGAGCTAGAGCTTTTAGAGACGTGGGTCTTCCTGTCTCAGCCTGGGTAGCCTTTCCCCAACAGGCTCTAGTCTCAAGCTCCAGCTTCTCAGAAAGAATTAAAGAACTTGCTGTTCAAATTAAGTTGAAAGTAAGACTCAATAGTCAAGCTACAGCAAAAGGCAGAGAATTACAGGGAGAAACTTTTACTACAGCCCAAATCTACTCTCCCCAAACTGATACATACACACACTTTTAGGGGACAAAAGAGAGAACCATATTATTATGTATATTTTATTCATCAAAAGAATAATGCAAAAATAAAACAGTAGAGTATGAAAAGCTCAGGATCTCTCCCAAGAATACAGCAGGGGTGCCAACAGGTGAGATGGGAAGGATGGAAACAGGGACTGATTTTGTAGCTCATACACTTAGGGCACCTTAGAAGTAGCATCATGGTGATGATGATGAATATGCTCTGCCAAATTCACCCAGCCTGCACCTTCCTATAGCTGCCCAGTAAGCTCAACTCTTCATGTGGTTTCTTTGTAGTGTAAATTTGGAGTGTCCTGTAGTCTGTTTGAGTTAATTAGAAATGAGTTACAACTCTTTCTGTCCAACTTCAGTCGAGTTCCTGGGCCCAGAGCTCAACTTGAGGCTCGGTGGCCTCTTGGGTTGGCATGTGAAGGAGGAAACATTTTTGGAATCATTTTTTGATCATATTATCTGCCATTTAAAAGTAAAATTTGTGTTATGGAATCAATTCATGAATAAAAACTACATTCGAGTTGCAATACCATTTCACAGTGAAATATTTTGAGTAAAATTTTGTTGCTAGAATAGTCATGGACAAGAGTTTTATCAGCAAAATGTTTCAATTATGTTAATAAATAAGACAATGCCACTAGAGTCTTGTGTCTCTGATCCTTCTCTGTGAGTTCCTCTGAGAAGTAATTACTTTTGTTCATAGTTTTACTTGACAGGAGACAACAGGTGTAAAAATGTACTTAGGAGATTTTCTGCCTGGTTCAGCTGATGCCACATGTGTAAAATAAAAACATATATAACCACACCCAAGAACTACAATGGAAAAAATAATTAGTAAATTTTGAATAGTACTTAAGTGTTTTCAGTTTATAAATATTAAATCTTAGATCCAGACTAGCCCACACCATCTGGCCTTGGTTAACTTTGAGTCTTTACTGAAATTAGCACTTTATTAAATAAAATTATATTTGTTAAAATTAACAACCTACATAACTTTTTAGTATGGAAGATTTTAATTAAGAAAGAAATTATTAAACTCACAATTTGTTTTGCCATATAAATGAGCAAAAATTAATGACTTGTTAACTGTTCAATCCTGCTGTAATTATTAGTTCTTATTTCATCTTTAGTTATAACATACATCCTGCATTGGTTTAGGTCTAGACAGTGATTGTCATTAGCTAATCATTAGTCAAGATTCAAAAAATGAAACAGCACTTACCTGTTAGGCCAGCTCATTGAAAGGTAAGATAGTTGTAGTGTTACATACTTGTTTATTGGAATAGGTTTTGGGTTTTTTGTTTTGTTTCTTAATCATTTTGGTTCTTAGGATTACTAGGAATTTTTTCCTTAAAATTAAATTAGCCAGCTGTCTTAGTTACTTTTTTTGTTACTGAGACAAAATACCCAACACCCAAAGTTAAAGGAATTAAGGTTATTTATCTCAGTTTGTAGAGGCTTCAGTCCATAATCAGCTGGCTCCAAGGCAGGGTGGCATGGCAAACAGGCATTGCAGAGGAGAAACAGTTTATGGTGGGCAGATGGTAGCAAAGCAAGCAAGGGATAAGACAAGCCTCTTTCTGTCCCTTATATTATACCCAGGCTACCAGGATTAGGGTGGTGCCAAACCAATTAGCGGACTGATTTAGTAATCACACACCTTTAATCCCAGCATTGCACCATGAATCTATCACATACTCTAGATCCAGTCACATCTGAAAAAGCCTAACCTATGACTATATAAGGATCTGGGGGGATATCTAAGCACAAGCATAACATTCTGCCCCTGGTCTCTCAAAGACTCATGCACATTCCTTTATGCAAAAAGCCTTTAGTCCATCTCCAAGAGTTGCCAAAGTTCTATCAGTTTCAGCATTGCTAGAAGGTTCAAGTCCAAAATCTCCTCTGAGATTTAAGGCAAACTCTAGCTTCAAGCCCCTATACAAATTAAAAGGAACTTAAACACTTCCCAAATTCAATGGCACAACATAGACATTTCCATTCCAAAAGGTACAAAGGGAGGGGATAGAAAGAAATTGGAACACAGCAAGTTCAAAATCCATCAGGGCAAACATTAATTCCTGTAGTTCCATGTCCAGCATCTGAGGAAATCTGGCAAGATGTGAACTCCAAAGGGCTTGGATTGCTCTGCCCCCATGACACTGCTGGTGGTTGTAGCTTCCACAACTTCTCTCTTGGGCTGGTGCCACTCTTTCCTTGCAGTTTTCTCAGATGATCCACGTTCCTGGCTTCTCCAAACTTCTGGGGTCTCCACTGCACCACTCACAGCTTCACACACTGCCCTCTCAGAGCACACTGCCCGGCCTCCCAGGCTGCCTTCTGAAATCTGGGTGGAAGCCTTCCTGACCCCACAACTCATGTATTCTGCATGTGCCTAAAACTAATACCACGTGGATGATGCCAAGGTCTGCTGCCAGCTGCAGCTGTAGCCAAGCTTCCATCTGTCTTGCTATAGGGGTCCAGTGCCTATGAACCAAATCCTGAGGAACAACTTCCCCAGGCCACCACCATTCTGGAACATGGTACTTTGGGGCTCCCTTCTCAAAGAAAAGTCTTTCACTTTTGCAATTTTGAGGCTGCAAAGGCTGGAGTCCCACTATTTTGTGTGATGTCCTTGGGCCATATTTTCTATTCTCCTGTTCCTTCTCAGCAATCAAGATCTCCTCTGCTCTATCTTTGCAGACCACAGCTTTGCTGGTGCTTCCTTTCTGGTCAAATGCACAATGTTTTAATAATTCTGCTGGCCTCTTTGCTCTTGATTCTAAACATAGATCTGGCTAGGAGCAGCCAAGCCACAGCCTCAACATTAGACTGCTTTGAAATTTTTTCTACAAGATTAATTATTCTGCTGCCCTTAATTTTAGTCTCAGGCAAAGTCTCTGGACATGAGCAAAATGCAGACAAACTTTCTGCTAAGGGATAACATGCATTGTCTGGAGTCCAGCAGCCAATGCAGGCCTTCTTCCCAGCAGACACCTCCCAAGCCTGGTCTTCACTGGCAGGATTTCTATCAACCTTCTGGTCTTCTGAGCTCTGACCAGAATCTCCTATCTAGTATAGCCTAAGGTGTTCCAGCTCTACTTTTTCAGCCAGTATCTCCAAACCTTTCCTAACTCTTTCCTTTCCCATAAGCCAGTTCCAAAGTTTCCCAAGTCACATGTTCAGGTACAGTCACATCCATGACCCTACTTCTCTCGTCCCAAATTCTGTTTTAGTTACTTTTTTTGTTACTGAGACAAAATATCCAACACCCAAAGTTAAAGGAAGAAAGGTTTATTTATCTCACAGTTTATAGAGGTTTTAGTCCATAATCAGCTGGCTCCAAGGCAGAGTGGCATGGCAGACAGATATTGCAGAGGAGAAATAGTTCATGGTGGGCAGAAGGTAGCAAAGCAAGCAAGGGATAAGACAAGCCTCTTTCTTTCCTTTATATTGTATCCAAGCTACCAGGATTAAAGTGGTGCCAAACCAATCAGCAGACTGATTTAGTAATCACCCATCCTTAATCCTAGCACCTTTGATCCTAGCATTGCACCATGAATCAATCACATACTCTAGATTCAGCCACCTCTGAAAAAGCTCCACCTATGACTGCACGAGGCTTTGGGGAGACATGTAAACACAAGCTATAACACCAGCTTTGTGTGCATCCTTGTGAGTTTTGTGGCACATCATAATAATGTTTGATATACCTTGCAAATTTATTACTTGAGTTTGTATTGCTATTTTGTTCACAAAGCTAAACACTACTTTTTCCTGTCCCAAGAGTGCATAATAATGAAAGTATGTTTAAAATTGAATATAAACACTGGCTTAAATTGCTAACTTATACTAACATAAAAATATATATACTAAATATGAATTAATATTCACAAACACACAGATCTTGGGATTTCCTAAGAAGTTCCACATGGCCAGTAGTATAAAGTAAAAAAAAAAATAAATCTATTCTATGTTTTCCAAGTGGGAAAATCAAACCACAGCAAGAATCCATAACATTCCCATGACCATACAAAACATTAAAAGAAGACATGATAAACATATTCCTGGTCTTTGAGACTTGTCCCAAACACTGGACAGTACTTAGTATCTTCTTACCCTTTTTTCTAGCCTCCAAAGAGTACTAGAAAGAAACCACATCCTGGGATAAAATGAAAAATAAAGCTGCTAACAAGTTATGGTCTATGGGCAGTTTCATTTCTATCCTTCTCTTATCTACTGTGAGTTAAAGAAGATGATGATATGTATAATAGCATGCCAACAGTACAAATAATCAGAAAACTCTGAGAGGAGAAATATGAGAGCATTGTCATATAAATTAAATAGGAACCAGAAACCAAAAGGAAAGCCCCTTAATTTAGTTAGGTCAGGTTGAGACTGACAACCAGAAGTTAGGGCTTCAGTAAGCTACTTCTAAGCCATATCATCTTCCTTTTTTTAAGGGTTAATTTCTCAAGTCCTTACCAAAGTACCAATGGCCATTTTCCATCCTCCCCTCTCAACTCAGGGTTCATGTTCTATCTGTCAAGAAGTACATTCTTATGATTTTCTTTTCAATCCATCCCACTGAGGAATCCTTTTATAATTTTATGTACCCTGGTTCTTAGCTAATAAGATCCCTCACCAGGTTCCCTCTAATATGTACTGTCTAACCCTATGCTTAGCAGAGATAGCCAATCACCAACAACCCACGTTCCCTTTTCACAGTGAAGAATTCTCTCTGAGCAATGGCTTTCCACCAAGGGACTTTGTGATAAAGATGAGTTCCAGACCCTTTTCAAGTTAAGTGTGTCATAATAATGGGTTTTGAAAAAATGGGATATGAGGCCTCCCAGGCCTGGCCACAAAGACCATATCCATGCCTCCATATCCATGTTCTTTTCCCTTCCACCCAGCTGGACGGTGACAACTCCTCTCTCCCACCTAATGTAACCTTAGAAAGCACATGTTATAAATGGCAGGGCCTGTGAAATAACTATGTGAGGGCCAACCTGACAGCCTGCTCTCCACCCACTCTATTATGGAACAAAGAAATATTAGTCTGTGTGCTTAGCTTTTAGGGTCTTTGTGACATAGAAGTTACTTTAATTAATGCACATACATTTTTCTGGACATTAGATAATTACAACAGGAAATTTAAAGGATGTATGGTTTAATGTGCCCAGACAGAGTTATAAAGTTACTTCTATAAAAAGGACAAAGTGATCAGATCTATCAGAATTTTGGGAGTCTGTGTGGAAAGGAGCAGAGAATCCTTTCCTCGGTCTCTTGGGTAGATGGTCAGTTCAAGATCTTACTTTATTTAATTTTAGCTTATTAAAAGTATGACCTATGCACAACAAACCATTGATTTTACCTTTATTTTATATGGTGAAAGAATATTAATTATACTTCTAAGAATATTAATTATACTCTCAACTCACCTTGGGTTGTTCTAGAAATAAATATTCTTTATGCTTAAGATACAGCATCAGCTAAAATTTCAAGGTGCTCTCAATGGATGGAAAGGGCAAAATAAGATACCCAGAAACATGAATTGAAGATGCTAACTCTAAGGTGTCTGTCTGTATGTCTCTCTCTTTCTCTTCCTTCTCTCTCTTTTCAATGCTGAGAATGGAACCCAAGACTTCATACAAAGTAGGCAAGTGTACTATCTCTGAGTTACATCTCCAGCCCATTCTAGGACCCACTGACATTCTGGCATGTTTTCATTTTCATTGTTTTTATAACTTTAATCTTAGAGTTGAATAAAAATCACCAGCTGACCCTAGCATCTAACAATTGTTCTTTATTTAAAAACATGTCCATAAAAAGCCAAGGAAATAAAGTGAGGCAAGAAGAAAGTTCTGAGCTAAGGTGAAAGTAAGTGCCTCTGGTTCCTTCAGCAATTCCCACTGGTTACCATGACTCAACAGTCTGCTGCAATCCATTGTGGCAAGGGCAGAGGGACGGCTGGAATGCAGAGAAGTGTGCAAAATCCAGAGCTATCTCAGCTTTCTCCTGACTCAAGTGCCCTCATGGGAATGTCTTGCAACACATGTTCTGTTGAGAAAAGAGGTTGCAAACCAAGGGGTAATTGGAATAAATATCACTTATGGTGAACAAAACTTGTTAAGTTTACATTTATTATATTTTTAATGTTTGTCTTCCTCACCAAACAGTCAACTACATAAGGGGAAATATGTCACTTCTGTACTGCCTGCCCTGGCACACAATACAGACTCAATAAATATATGTTGGAAATATGGATGGAAGGATGGATTCTACCTAGCTCAAGTGTGACTAAGGACATTTTCTGCTACAGGAAGAGAGGATAAGATATAATTTTCAATGTTTTAAAAGTGGGATTGAATTAGGACTAACGAATCTTTTTGATAATTTCACCTTTTTCAATGCCCAAGTGACATTTTTCCCTATCACTTTGAAACCCAAAAGTAAATACCTTTCCAGTGTTTGATTTGATTTGATGGTAAAAAAAAAAAAAAAATGCTTTAACAAAAATACTGTCTCCAGGATGCCATGCCATCATTATGAGAAAGGATGTCACTCCCAGGCCTGAAGTATGAATGTGGCCATCACCAGCTGGCACCACTACTCCCAATGGACCTGGCCATATTTCCCGGCCCTCAGTCCATCCCTGCTCACTTCTGCTAGCTTGCAAGTGGAGCACATGCTTATGTACTGGGTAGTGAGTGGGAGGAACTCTGGTCATAAAGAACCCTACAGTGGACAACAGGAAGCAACAAGATTTTACTGGCCACATTGTAATTGGACGTCACTCTGTTCTGACATTAGGAAGAATTTTTAATGCCTGGGAGAAGTAAAACATGTTTCCTTTAGTCACATTACTCAAAGAATAAGATGACTATGACCCAGCATCACTTGTCCAGGTTCCAGAACTCTGTTTCTGACTGTTCTGGGGCAAATGTCTGTCTGTGCAGTTTTTCCTTCCAACCAGTCTGCTCTGGGTGCCCAGGTCCTCCATCAGTCTCACGCCCAGGGTCATCTGCCTCATTGCTCAGCAGAAGCAGGAAGCAAACATTACCAAACTGGTGCAATAAGACATCCCGGGGGCCACGGTGGTGGGGTCAGGCTCAGCTGACCTGAACACATCCATCAAACATGTTCTAATGGCCCCATCCCACCCCACCCAAATGCGATGGCTCCCTTAGCCCTGAAGTCTGGATCCCAAGAACCTCAGTTCAGCTTCACTGCTGCTCCAGAGTCTGTGTATTATAGCAGCCCGGGGGGAGGTTGTCCCTGATGTTCTCCAGGTTCTTCACATCAGCCAGAATCCCATCTATGCTCATCTCCAGGAAGTGGAGGTGGCCCCTCTGTCGACGTGCCCTCTCCTCCAGCTCTGACATCAAGGGCCGCAGCTGGCTGTTAATCCGGGTCTTAGTTTGGAAAAGCTCCTGCTCCAGTAAGGCCAGTCTCTCTTCATCCACACTGCCAGGCTGGTCTATTTTATTAGGGAATGAGGAATGCATTGACATAGAAAAACTGTGGTTAGGTCTTGTGGAACATATGTGTGCCCTTCTATACTATTAACAAATTCCTGTTTTCACCTACCCCAAGCAAATATATGCCATACACTTTAAAGACTTATTTTTTATTAGTTCATGTTTGCAGTACATGATTACGTTTATTATGGGAAATTGGTACATGTACATAAAGACTTATTTTAAATTATAAATAATTTAGGAAAAGTTCAGAGAGCACTAGCCTTGTTACTGGGCTGTGAACAACTCAGTTCAAGACTCTGAGATTCATAGTTCAGCAGTATGACGTGTGGAGTTCATTTTTCAGGTTAGGGCCAATAGATCATGCTCTGAAAAGATGAAGGCTGAAGGTCATAGGGGACTGAGCACTCCTCAAAGTGTCTGCCTAACACAGCTCACTCCTGTAATCAGAATCAACTCCAAATATGCTCACTGCATCTCCCTTAGGAAATAGCTTGCTGTTTTCTATTAGAAGGTCTCTAGAAACTAGCTGAGCTTCGGTGTTTACAGAGGCCAAGGTACGCTTCGCTATTTGGGGGATGGATTACAGCTGTTAGAAAATGATGTAAGACTTAATTTTGGACCGAAACAGTGGGAATCTGGCTAGGTACCAGTTTATTTCTAGTGTGAAGTGTAATCACATTTGTTCAGGTATGTTGTACCATAAACAATTATAAAGCCAATGTTAGCATGAAGGGCATTTGGCCAGACCCATTTAGTTCAATTAAGTTTGAATTGCCCTTGGTCAGCTCACACTGAAGGTCACATATCTGAGCTGTGGAGACTGTATTTGAGTGTTTGAGTTTGTTATACCTAGAGCAATTAATCAGTTATTTTTCCAGGCCTCAAGAGAGCACACAGAGTACAAACAATATCATAACAAAAATGTTGAGCCAATGGACCTGCCCTTCGCCTGGGGACAGGGGAGAATTCAAGAATTTAAGGTTCTATGACATGCAGAGATACTTAAGTAAGATTGGAAACAAAATAACCAAGTCCATGAGGAGGCAGCTTGAGCTACTAAAAAAGAACAGTAACGTTGAAGATAAAGAGATCTCAGTTTGAATCCTGTCTCCACAATTTCACTTTATTCCTCTGTGAAATAAAATAATAGAAATAATAAACCCACCTCCTAGGACTATTATAAGACTTCAACAGTATGACATCATGAAAACACCTGGCATTGTACCTGACACATAATAAATGCTTAATAGTTCCCACTGCCCTTCTCTCTCTACTGTCTTGCTTTCTTTTTAAAGCTTCTATTAATTTCATTACCGTTTTGGAAATACTAAACATTGCTGCTAAAATCTCACCTGAGGGGGTTATTTTTTATCCTTAGAAGGTATTTTACCCTTTGGGGCTCACTGGATCACAAAGTAGACTCATTAGTACAACAACACAGGCAATACTGTTGTCTCAGGGTGAGGATGACATGGGACCGGGATTTAGCTCAGTGGCTCCGCCGCCTGCTTCACAAGCGCAAGGACCCAAGTTCCCTGGTACCAAAAAAACCCCTCAAAGTCAGGGTGGTGATGACACCCTACAGAAAAATCAGGTTTTAGAGCTATTCTATTGAAGTAGAAAAATAGACCTAAATCTTTTCCTGAACATTTCTATAATCTGTGACCAAATCTGTACTTCCTCATCCACTGCACCCCAAGCTTGATTAGGCCAAATGAGTCTTTGATATCAGCGCTACCTACATCAAGAGGTTTCATTAAAATCAGTTTTCTCTAGGCGTGACCCTATGGGGGAAACCTGATTCCTGCTCAAAGCTATTTTACCCTAAAATTTTTCCTTGTCTTATGGACATAGGTCCATGATACTGATGTCCTCACATTTCTTCTCGGTCATCTTCCCAGGCAGCTCCAGTTTCCCCAGTGGATCACATCAAGGGATAACTTTGGTTTGTGGGGAATAGACAGCAAAGTCAGCAAGTAGTTCTTGACTTCACAGACAAGGAGGACCTTCCTCCGCATCTTCCCCATCACCACTTCCTTCCACTGCCTCTGAGCAGTCTCCTGTCATCTTGCTTCTCAGTTTTCAGTAATATTCTGACTGCCTTCTAATTCCCCCTTCAAACTTTCCTCCATTTAGCTGCCCTTGTGAGCTTTCTAAATATACAGTGGTCATCTTATTCCTCTGCTTAAAACTGCCCACTGGCTTCTCGGGATCAAGGCCAGACTCATTCACAGGACCCTCAAACTGTTCAGTCTTCTCTGAAGTTCCTGGAAGAGGACACTCAGTTCTTGACCACAGATTTCCACTTCTAAGTATAATAAGTTTCTCAGTGACTCATCCTAAAGGTGGTAAAACAGAATGCAGAAACTGTAACTACCCTGCCTTAAGTTTCTGGGTGTGGAAACAAAAGCATACTTCTGGATAATCTAAGGCAAAGTTGAGATTCCCATTCCTCGGGGCTAGAAATAGTGAGTCTTCTGAGAAAAGGCCTAGAGCATGGGGCTGGAAGGTTGTGGAGATTCTGCAGACCTGTTAGGTGTAGGATGCTGTCCAATGACTTGAGCGTGTCTTGAATAGTAACACCTGCATTCTTGGCTCTTGTATCAACTCTCCGGGCTTCTGTAATCACCTGCAGAAAAATAAGAATAAACCTGTCTCAAAAGGCTATTTTCCTTATTGGCAACTGTGAAGGGCTCTCCCATGGAAAGGAGCAGTCACTCACCATCTGCATTGTGTCCATGTCTGTGTCAAACTCCAGCTCCTTCCTGGCCAGTTCTCCTTCCACCTCCCTCATCTCACTCTTTAGAGTGGCCAGTCCCTTTTCCATGGCCAAGGCCCCATCTGCTGTCACATTGGCTTCCAAGTTCAGACTCCCTATCTCCTGGGAGAAGAAAAGGAGCCAAGGACGGAAGAAGAGAGGGAGGTGAGACTCAAAAATATCCAAGAGACAATTGTAGAAAAATACAGCTGCAGCCTGGCCCTGATGGGCTAAGTTAAATGAACAATAAGAGAGTCAAACTGAGGACACACCCCTCCCAAGATCTGCCTCAAACAAGTTAATACAGGGATATGTCTCTAGGAGTAAGAGGGCCGGCACCGAGACACCACTTTTCCTCTCAGTTCTGTGTTAACCAAATGTTGAACATAGGAACCATTTGGGAAAACCCAGAGGACAAGAAACTGGCATCGCTCTGTCATGTTCTTTTGTTGCCATGGTCTTTTGAATGACTAATAGGATCTTCACGACAGTCAAGTATGGAGTGCAGAGAATGAATGGGCAATACTGTTGAGTTTTTGTTTTTATAAGGACAAAGCTTAGCCATATCTTTATTAAGAAATTATCATCAAGCATCAAACTGCCAGTGTCTTTATTCCAGAAGTTATATAAAGAGAGGTATAGGAAATTAGTCTCTTTCCTCAAGGGACTGAAAATTAAAAATTACTTTTATTGGTTACCAAGTGGTCTAAAAGTGAGGTCAAAGTGTTCAAATACCAAGAATTCCCTTTCAGCTTTCCACAGTTGCATAAGTTCTCTAGAAGCCATGCCTAATTAAGAGCTAAGAAGTTCTTCTCCAGCAGAGAAGCATTCCTTCCACTGTAGCATTTAACATGAGTTGTAAGTACAGTTTGGCTGTCTGCTGTTGCCCTGAGTGCTCCTCAAAGAGAGGCAATAGTTCTTTCTTATCTCCATATCTCCAGCACCAAGCACAGTACAAGCACACCATAGAAGACAGAGAGAAGTGAGTAAGTGGAGCTCAGACATGGAACACAGACTGGGCCATAGGATCAAGTGCTCCACAATTTCATCATCTGGAATTGAAACAAGGATGATAGTTGTTCGGGTTGAATAGTATCCCTATGCAGAGATTTGTTGAAATCCTAATCCCAGTACTTTAGAATGTGATTTACTTGGACATTGGTTTGTTGAGGATATGATAAGCTCTGATGAGGTCATACTCTGATGAGCTCTAGTGAGTAGGTTGAGTCCTTTATCCAATGTGACTAATGTCCTTATAAGAGAAGACAGGGACCTCAAGAGAAAATGCCATGGTTTTATACAGGCAGAGCTTAGAGTGATAGAGCTTCAAACCAAAGATGCCAAGGATTGAAGACCACCACCAGGAGCAAGGAAGAGGCAAGAAAGGACTCTTCCATGGAACCTTCCAAGGGAGCATAGCCCTTTGATTTTGGATTTCTAGTCTCTAGAACTGACAGAATAATTTCTGTTGTTTTGAGCCATCTGGTTTGTGGTATTTTGTTAAGCAGTCCTAGAAAATGAATACAATCTACACAAAAACAGTCTTGGATGGTTCTTCTCATGGTTATCCAAAAGATAGCTGAGAATGAGCACGCTAGCACATGGTCCCTCCAGCCTGTGAATCAGCCCAACAGAAGGGGTGGCCATATGAATCTGCCCCTACCATGGACCACAATAGGACTCTGAAACACAGGGGTCAAAATGAGCCCAATGTTCTCTCTTCTCCCACACTAATGCTTTGTTTGGCACTGCTTATGCCAGCCTGCATCTTCATTGTGCTTTACCTGTTCTATTTTGCCACTGATCTCCAGAGCCTCCCTTGCTGCATTCTTTGCCCGCTGGGCATCGGCAGCAGCACTCCCCAGAGACCCTTCGGCTTGCTCCATCTTATCACTGGCATCTGCAACCTTCTGACTGATGTAGGAGAGTCTCTTCATGGCCTCTTCAGCTTCTGCTTTTCTGTCTTCTACCTGTAGGTCAAACTCTGAAATGAAGGAAAGAAACAAACTGCCATGAAGAATGGCATAAAAGAATTAAAAACGAACTTACAAATGCATGAAAGGGATTGATGAAAAATTCCTAAAAGTATTATTACTGACTGAGGGTGAGAGAGTGTGGGAAGCTATGACTGCAATTACTCTCTTTATCTAAGAGAAAGCACTTGAAAAGAGGCTTTGGAGGGGCCACAGTTAGTCCTTTGTTTAGAGAAACTGACTCTCAGCCTACCCTTGATCCCCACTAATGCAAGAGCATAAAAATGGATAAAAGGCAAGTAGAATCTCTAAAGCCCAAAGCTTGAAGCCAGAGCTGCCAATGATAAGAGCCATGGGTTTGGGTAGAACGGATAAGAGGAACTTTTTAATGAAGAAAAACCTAAGACTTTAGGAATGTCTCTCTGCTGTTTGTTAGTAAAGAATCATAAAATTTTAACCAAATTTCTGCAAACCTTGACCTAAACCTCCTTTAATCTAGATACCATGACAAAGGTTACTGTGTCATCACCACAGTAACCAGGTTACAAAAGAAAAGGAATAATACCTTTACAGTAGTGATATGTTGTATCCCTATGAGGAGATCTTTGAGAGCTCTTAGTTTAACCTTTTCCCCTTAAAAAGCAAGATTGTATGGTCTATGGTGCAACCACTGTGGAAATCAGTGTGGAGATTCCTCAAAAAACTAAAACTAGAGCAGACGGATGAGGATTTCAGCCACGTGGAGCTGAGCTGTGCCCCCCCACCCCATCCCCGCCTCCACCCCTCCCAGCATCAAGCAAAGCCGCGGGGGCGCCTGAAGCACACACACACACACACCTCCCCTCTGGCCTCCTGGCTGTGTTGGTACCTGGTTCCACACTGCAGAGGCACAGGGGTCATAAAGGCTATTGTCCTGAGCTCCAGAAGATAGAGCAGAAGTGAACAACAGAAAGAGGGCCTCTCTCAGGCTCCTCGATGAAAACTGAAGTCCACTGGAAAAGTGAAGAGAATCTCTGCAATAAAGGCACACCAGACCACTGTACTGTGTAAGTTGGAGGGATCATCACCTCCCCTCGGAACCTGGACTATCTTAAGGGGAAAAGCAGCTGGAACCTGCAGTAGAACCTTGCAGAGTTCAACCCTGCAGGGCAGGGAGCTCAACTTGGGCCTTGCAGCCTTATATCAGCCTGAATTTCACCAGTCTGCTACTGGCTTGCTGAGACTAACTGACTTATACCTGCACACTGCTGTCCACGTTGTCTATTGTGACAGCAGAGACATACCCTGAAGGAAGCTCTTCAATTTTATTTTTTATTTGTTATTCTCAAAATTATTACTTTTTTATTTTTGATTTTTAATTTCTTTCTACTCTTTTCAAATTTTTCCCTTATTTTCTCTTTCTTCTTTTTCTTTTTTTTTTCTTTTCTTTCTCTCTCTCTCTCACTCTCTCACTCTCCCACATTGTTCTTCATCTCTCTTTTTGTTCCTGTTCTGGCCCTAATTTGGATTACTTCTTTCTTTTTCTTTTCTTCTCTTTTTCCTTCTCTTGATAGTCTTTAGTTTTAAAGGAAAGTAAATACAGTTTCTAGCCTCCCTATTGCTGTTAGGTTGTTCTGTTCTCATCTTTGTTCTTTCATTCTGTCTTTTCTTCTTGTCTTCAACAGTTTCCTAGAGTTTGCATGATCTTCCTCTGTCCTCTGGCCTCACTACTAAACTTTCCCGATCCTTCTACCTATCTATCCCTCCCACCCCAACTCCTTCTAAGTCTCCATCCTGAAGGGTAAAGTTGCTATATTGAAGAGTTTATTCACTATAAACGTATTTTGTGCTGGACCTCAATTTTGATTTAATTCACACAGTTAAAGGTGATAAAACAAATTGTTATTTTCTAAGCTGTGCTTGATGCTATTGTGTTGCTGATTGTATCACTTGGGCTAAGGTGTTGTGATTGATCTAATCAGTTGTCCTTCCTGGTATAATGAAAATGAGATAGCCTCAGAGTCATTAGAGACTCAAAACCTAAAGACCAGCTATATCTGGAAGACACCTCTGAGAAGCAATCATTCCATAAGGGTTCTAAATACAAGCAACAAATATACTTTACAATAAGCAATATTGAAAAATCAACCCAGGAATTAAACCAAGGACAGTACCAACAACAAAAATAGAAATGAGAAGACATTTAAGCAGGATACAAACCCAGACTTCCAGCCCACCAAAGGCAAATTCTGGGCAAAACAAGGAGGAAAAGTCTGATAATCAAAACCTGGACACCTGAACTGATAGCACAGGAAGTAACAAAACAGATGAATGAGGCTCTAGAAAAATTCAAAACAGAAATAATCTCCCAGATAACTACAGAAATGGTGAGCAGAATGAAAGACATGATTAGAGATTCTAGAACAGAAACAGATAAAAAAAAAAATAGAAGCTTTCAGGACCATGATGGAAACCATGAATGCCCAACATAGGAAAGAAATGGAATCCATGAAACAGATTAGAACAGATATCCAGGAGATTAAAAACTCTATTGAAAGCATACACAGCAGACTGAGCCAATCTGAAGAGACAATATCACATATAGAAGACAGGATGGTGGTCAGTGACCATGAAAAGAGATCTCTTAAAAATAGTAAGGGGACCATGAGAAATCAATCCAACAGCTCCTAGATGATGCAAAGAAGAATAATATGACTGATAGGAGTCCATGAAAAAGCAGGAGAAAGTACAAATGACATAAAAAAAAAACTGTTCACAGAATTAATGACAGAAAACTTCCCAAACAGAGCAAAAGAATTTGACATACAGATAAGTGAGGCATATAGGACTCCAACTAGCCATGATAAAAAAAAATCTACACCTAGACATATAATAATCAAGATCCCAGAAACCCAACAGAAGAACAAAATACTACAAGCAGTTAGAGAAAAGAAACAAATCACATGCAAAGGAAAGCCCATCAGAATCACAGCAGACTTTTCAACACAAACCCTCAAGTCATGGAGAGCCTGGAGTGAGGTATTTCAAGCCCTAAAAGAAAACAACCTCCAACCTAGACTGAGGTATCCTTCAAAACTATCTTTCAAAATTGATGGGAAAGTAAAGTACTTCCATGACAAAGAACACCTGAGAAACTTCGTGGATACCAAACTAGCACTCCAAACAATGCTAAAAAATATCCTAGAAAAAAAGAATGAAAGTCACAACTCCATGAGGCAGAGCAAATTCATCAGGCAAGGCAAGAAATTAAAGGGAGAGAGAGAAAAATAAAAGAGAACCAAAAAAACAACAACAAAAAAAGAACCAACAATAGGAAAATAACATGACAATGATAAGTCAATACATATCAGTTATAACCATCAATGTTAATAGCCTCAATTCACCAATCAAAAGAAATAGACTGGCAGAATGGATTAAGAAGCAAAATCCAACAATATGCTGTATACAAGAAATGTACCTAGTTCAAAAAGAAACTCATAGACTGAAAGTAAAAGGATGGAAAACAGTTCTCCATGTGACAGGAACCTGGAAAAAAGCAGGGGTAGCTATCTTTGCAGACAAAGTAAATTTCAAACCAAAACTAATTAAGAGACACAAAGAAAGTCACTACATCCTTGTAAAGGGAACAATCCGAGAGGAAGAGATGACAATCATAAATATATGTGCACCAAATACTAATGCCCCCAATTATACAAAACATGTATTAGGGGACATGAAAAACCAAATAAGCACCAAATAAGCTTTTGAATAAATGGACTTAATAGACATCTGCAGAGTGTTCCACCCCACAAAATCAGAATATACATTCTTTTCAGTTGCACGTTCTCCAAAATAGACCACATACTACCTCATAGAACAAGTTTAGGTACATGCAAAGGAATTGAAGTTTTCCCTTTATATTATCAGACCATAGTGCAATTAAACTGGAGATCAATAGCATAAGAAACCAGAAGAACTTCACAAACACATGGAAATTGAATAACACTCTCCTGAACAACCAATGGTCACAGAGGAAATTAAAGAAGAAATTAGACAGTTTTTACAAATAAATGATAATGCCAATACAACATACAGGAATCTATGGGAAACAATGAAAGCAGTTCTATGAGGGAAATTCATAGCAGTGAATGGCCACACTAGGAAAACAGCAAGCTCAAATAAACAACCTAATGCTGAACCTTAAACTCCTAGAAAAAGAAGAGCAAGACAAACCCAAAGCTCATACCAGGGAGGAAATTATAAAGATCAGAGCAGCAATCAATGCAATGGAGACTAAGAGAACAATACAAAAGCAACAAATCAAAGAGTTGGTTTTTCAAAAGAATAAATAAAATCAATAAACCCTTAGCCAACCTTGTCAAAAAAAAAAAAAAGGAAAGAAAAGGCTCAAATACATGCAATTAGGAATGAAAAAAGTGAAGTCACAACAGATTTAGCAGAAATCCAGAGGATCATCAATATCTACTTCGAGAAGCTGTACTCTAATGAAATGGAAAACACAGAAGAAATGAACAGATTTCTAGATACATATGAATTATAAAAGTTGAACAAAGAAGATATAAAAATTCTAAACACCCAATTACAATCAGTGAAATTGAAAACGTAATTAAAAATCTACTAACAGAGAAAAGCCCAGGTCCTGATGGCTTTATTGCTGAATTCTACAAAACATTTAGAGAAGAACTATTGCCAGTACTCTTTAAACTTTTCAATGAAATTGAAAGGGAAGCAATACTTCCAAATTCTTTCCTGGAAGCAAGGATTTTGATTGCAAAACCAGGGAAAGACCCAACCAAAAAAGAGAATTACAGGCCAATCTCCCTAATGAATATAGATGCAAAAATCTTTAATAAGATACTGGCAGACAGAATACAGAGGGTCATCAAGAAGATCATAACCCTGACCAAGTCAGATTATCCCAGGGATGCAAGGATGCTTCAACATATGTAAATCAATAAATATAATACACTACATTAACAGAGCCAAGGACAAAAACCATATGATCATCTCAATAGATGCAGAGAAAGCATTCAATAAAATTCAACACCCATTCATGAAAAAAACCCTATAGAAAATTGGAACAGATGATCTTTATCTCAACTTGACAAAGGCTATCTATGAAAAACCAACAGCCAACATCATACTAAAATTGTCAAAAACTGAAAACCTTCATGCTAAAATCAAGAACAAGACAAGGATGTCCACTATTACCACTCCTGTTCAATATAGTTTTGGAAACATTAGCCACAGCAATTTGATAAGAGAAAGAAATAAAAGCAATAAAGATAGGAAAGGAAGAAGTTAAACTGTCATTATTTGCTGATGATATGATACTCTACATAGAAGACCCAAAAAACTCTGCCAAAGACTTCTAGACTTAATTGACAGATTCACTACAGTAGCTGGATACAAGGTCAACACTCAAACATCAATAGTCTTCTTGTACACAAATAACAGACTCACTAAAAGAGAAATTAGGGAAACAATCCCATTCACAATAGCATCTAAAAAAGTGAAATATTTAGGAATCAATCTAATGAAGGAAGCAAAAAACCTCTACGTTGGGAACTACAGCACTCTGAAAAAAAGAGATCGAAGAGGATGTAAGAAAATGGAAAGACATCCTGGGTAGGAAGAACCAATATAGTGAAAATGGCCATACTTCCAAAACTGCTATACAGATTCAATCCAATCCCGATTGAAATCCCAACAGCATATTTCACAGAACTAGAGAAAACAATCCAAAAATTCATCTGGAACCAGAAGAGACCTAGAATAGCAAGAGCAATTCTAGGCAACAGAGTCATGGCAGGGGGTATCACAATTCCCAACTTGAAACTGTACTACAAACCCACTGTGATAAAAACAGCATGGCAGTGGCAAAGAAACAGACCCAAGAATCAGTGGAACAGATTAGAAGATGCAGAAACAACTGCAGACATACTCAGTTACCTCATCTTTGACAAAGGAGCCAACCATCCTCACTGGAGGAAAGAGAGCCTCTTTAATAAATGGTGTTGGGAAAACTGGATTTCAACCTGCCAAAGATTAAAACTAGACTCCTATGCACTAAACTAAAATCGAAGTGGATTAAAGTTCAAAATATTAAAACAGAAATACTAAACTTGCTGGAAGACAAGTTAGGTAGAACTCTCGAAGACATTGGCATAGGAAAGGACTTTATGAACAAATCCTCTGTAGCACAGGAACTAGCACAAAGAATCAACAACTGGGATCTCATCTTATTAAAAAGCTTCTGCACTGCAAGAGAAACCACCAACAGAGCGAAGAGACAACCTACAATGTGGGAAAAAATTTTAACCAGCTGTTCCTCAGAAAAAGGTCTACTATCTAGAATACATAAAGAACTAAAAAAAACAGACCCCCCAAATACAAAGACCCAATTCAAAAAAAGGCATCTGAAATGAACAGACACTTGTAAAAGCAGCAAGTAAACATATGAAGAAATGTTTAACATCACTGGTCATTTGAGAGATGCAGATGAAAACAACGCTGAGACTCCACCTCACCCCAGAAAGAATGGTTGCTATCATGAAATCAACCAATAACAAATGCTGGCAGGGGTGTGGGGAGAAAGGAACCCTCTTCATTGATGGTGGGAGTGCAGACTGGTGCAACCACTGTGGAAGTCAGTATGGAGATACCTTAAAGAACTAGGACTGGAAGTCTCATTTGACTCAGCTATTCCCCTGCTGGGTATCTTCCCCAAAGAATTAAAAGAGTCATACCACAGTGATATATGTGCACCCATGTTTATAGTGGCACAGTTTGTAATAGCTAAAACTTGGAAACAGCCCAAATGCCCATCAACTGGCGACTGGATAAAGAAGATGTGGGGTTTTTTTTATAAAGTGGAGTACACTCAGCCATAAAGAATGAGAAACTAGAGACATTTATAGCTAAATGGATGCACATTGAGGCCATACTCTTAAGTGAAATAAATAGGACACACACGTGTAAATAACGAATAGTTTCTTTAGTGTGAGAAACTGAAAGCATAAATAAGGACTAAAAGGTAGAATAGATAATGTGAAATAGGAAGAAAATGTCCAAAGGGGAAGGAGAAGTGGGAGGGGAAGTGGAAAGGAAAAAAGGGAAAAGAAAAAACATGAGAAAAGGAAAAACATGGAAACAAAGTCTTTGTAAATAGGGAAAGGTCAAGGGGGTGAAGGGAGGGCAGGGGAATGGGGAAAAAATAAGAACCAAGATACATCATGTAAAGGTACAAGATCCCAATGATAAATGTAACTGTACTGTATATCTAAAATGTACCAATAAACTAAATGGGAAAAAAAACACCTAAAACTAGAGGTTCCATTTGATCCAGCTATTCCTCTTCTTTGTATCTTCCCAAATGAATTTAAAGCACCATATCACAGTGATATATGCTCACCCATGTTTATAGCAGCACAGTTTGTAATAGCTAAATCTTAAAAGTAGCCGAAATACCCATCTACTGATGAATGGATAAAGAAGTTGTGGGGTTTTTTATACAATGGAGTACTACTCAACCATAAAGAAGGATAAACGAGCCATTTATAGCTAAATGGATGCACCTTGAGACCATACTTTTAAGTGAAATAAATCAGGCACACATGTAAATACTGCATTGTTTCTCTGATGTGAGAAACTGAAAGTGTGAATGAGGACCAAAATGTACAATAGACATTGTGAAATAGGACGAAAATATTCAGATGGGAAGGGAAACTAAGGAGGAGGGCAGGGGAAAGGAAGGAAGGGAAAAAAAAAATGAGAAAAGAAGGAAAAAGTGGAAACAAAACTTTTATAAATAAGAAGGGGTTGAGGAGTTGAAGGGAGAGAAAGAGAATAGGAAAAAATAAGAACCAAGATATGTCATGTACAGGTACAAATTCCCTATGATGAATGTGATTGTTACATATACCTAAAATGTACCAATAAACTTAATTAATTTAAAAAAAGATTTTATGGTCTAAAAAGTCCATGTGAGTTGCCTTGGGCCACATAGCAAGATTGGCTTGTTTACCTGGCCCAAAAGAGATAAGAATATAAGTCTTCTGACATTTAGCTCAATTTTTCCACTACAGAAATAAAATATTAAAAAGACTTTTTCTTTACAAAGATATTTACTAGGCATCTATTAATACCCCATACACCTACCACTAAAGAGCTATGTGACAATTCAAAACAAATATGTTGTTTCTGTACCTTTAAAATACTCAAGTAACCTGAACCATGAAGCACTAACCTCTGAGGTTCTTCAGGATGTTCTCAACTTCATAAAAAGTGGCATTGCCCATACTTAGTGCTTCTTGGGCTCTGCTTTTAGCAAGGCTGGCACGGGAAAGCAGCTGATCTGATTTCTATAAATAGAACAAGATTAGAATAAGTGCATTCCTGCTAGCAAAATGACTCTGACACATTCTCTTCATGACAACAGAGTGCTGTGATTCAGTCTAGGGGTGCTGGAGCAAAGCCTCTACCACATGGGACAAAGCAAACTTTATCAGCAGTCTTCAATGTTAGTCCACCATCAACAAGAATAGTTTTGCAAGTCACAATTTTAAACTCTAGACACTTATTGAAGCCAAGCTAGTAGACAGAACAAAATTAGACCCAGGAGGCTTAGGTCTTATTCCCATTGCTGAGTTAGTGGGTGGAGCTAATTACATTGAGATCCATGACTCAATTGCTCCTCTATAAACAGCAGCTCCATGACCTTCAGAGAGCTTGAGGCCTCTTCTTGCCATATTCCTTTAGATGCAAATGTATGCTATATGCTTGTTGAGTGAACAAGTTAACAAAAGGGTACCTGTCTCTCTTTCTTTCCATCCTGTAAGAGCTGCTGGGTTTCTTTTCCCCAGTTTCCCAGATTGCTTCGCACGAGCTTGAACTCATCTGTATGCCTGGTCACCAGGCTTGAAAGAGAATCAGCTTTCTTTTGAATCCTCTTTGCTTCTACCTGTGGGCCCAAAGACATGGATGAGTCTGACTTTCTGCTCCTCAGTCACCAATAAGAACTTTTGGCAGCTGACATCATTGTATGAAAACAACAAAACCCTTAAAAAGCAAAAAAAAAAAAAAAAAAAATCACTAGCCATCCAGTTCCCATGCCTGACAGAAATAAAGCAATACGCCCAGTGGAAGTTAGGCAACAGGTCCCCCAAGCATTTGCTTTTTTGAAAAATTTACATATTAGGTTACATATCCATGGGAACATGTGTCCATGAGAATTATTGTGAGTGCTTTTTTTCTATAGAGTAAAAGTTGATAGAAACAGAATCTACTTAATCTAATGAGTTTGGAATAGTGAAGGGAAGATTAAAGCAGAAACAATTCAAATCTCTTGTTACCAAATGTCTTCTCATTGGCTATACATACAGATGCATCCAACTATAATAACCTCCCATAGATTTCAACAGACCTCAGAACTAAGGAAGAGATATAAAACTTTGACCTACTAAGAGGTTGACAATGAAAAGACCTTTGCAGAGACTAGGATTGGAGTTTAAGAACAAAAGAGTGGGTAAGAAGAAGAATGACTATTTTTCCTATCCTAAAGTAAGAAGAGTCAACACTATGGTTTAAGTATGCAGGGTCCCCTGTAGTGAGGTGCTATTGGTAGGTGGTGAAGCCTTAGGGAAGGAGATCACAGGGGAAGGTTCTTGGGTCAATGGGGTTTGAGGTCAGTTTGCGCCCTTAAAAAGAACTGTGCTGCCCTGCCATTCTCTTCTCTCTCTATTCCTTGTTCAAGATGTGAACATTTGCTGTGGCACAGCTCCCTACCATTGCTATCTGCCACCCTCACCAGCACTGAGCCAATGCGGATGCCAGACCTGTGAACTTCCAAAGCCATGAGCTCAATACATTTTTTTTCTTGATAAATTAGTTGCCTCAGGTATTCCATTGTAACATGAAGCTGACTAATACAGTCAACACAGAGAAAGGCTGAATGGCTGAACAATGTTAAGAAATCTCTAGAGAAGCAAATATTTATGTGCCTTTAACTGTATCTTGAGCACACACGATAGGTGCCCTTACCTGAAACGTCTGATCATTGACTCCCTGGAGCTGAGATACTGAATCCAGAAGGCGGAGACTATGCTGATAAGACTTATCTGCTTCTGTGTCAGTCTGAGTGGCTTCCCTTGTCAACTGCTGGGCCAGGGACTTGGTTTTCTCCAATCTGTGGGGAGGAAGGACCGATGAATAAAAAGGCAAAGGTCTTTGAGCATTTACTCTTTTTATAGAAGCAAAACTCATCCTCCTGCCTTAAAAGTATGAAGTTGAAATAACAAGAAGAACCAAAGATGGTTGTGTCAGGTATGTGACCCTCTCCACAATATAAACATATCCTTATAGTTTATACAGTTGAATCAGAAAAATTCATATCAAACTTTCCAATCCCTGCTAATATAATACATATTATTCTTATATTATTTATAATGTCAGATGTGTTTACATACACCCTTCAAACAGCACAGAGGGTAACTATCTCTCCAAGAATTGCAATCACTCAATCAAAGCATAAACTTCATTTAATCACCTGTTCTTCTTCCAGTCTTAAAGATATTTGCTTTGCCCAAAATATTATGTTCATTCTCTTGTCCCTGAAATTATTAACTTTAGGAATAGCATACATTTTTAAAATAACATTGTGCAGGGCAGGGGATTTAGCTCAGTGGCTCTACCGCCTGCTTTGCAAGTGCAAGGTCCCGAGTTTGATCCCCGGTACCCAAAAAAAACCATGGTGCATTATACCCTAGGAGAATCTAGGTTTTATGGTACAAGTGAGGACCCACTGAAACATACTTTCCCATAAGTCCTTGTATTGCATGGTTGTCAGTGATTTCGCTACCAACAGCTTCACTCAGAGCCTTGCTGGCCAGTAATAATGCTTGTTTGGAATAATCCTCAGTTTTCTTTACCAGTTGCTCCATGTTACTGGCTGACTCAACATGGCTGAAGGATTAAAAACAAAGAATTTCCATAGCAAAGGACTTCCTTAAGGATTTTCATGTAAATAAAGAGAGAAGAATAAGGAAACTGGTTGGCTTAGAACACCCAACAGAACTGACTCAGATTGGATAGAATTAGAGGAACTGTCAAAAAGCAGGTGCTCCGGAGGGTAAGCCTCATGTCATAGACCTATGGTGGTCTTTTATGATACACTTAGTGAAGGTGACAGTCTCAAGGTGACAAAACATTGTGCCTTGGGCCAGGGATTTAGCTCAGTGGTTTTGCCGCCTGCTGCGCAAGCACAAGGACCTGAGTTCGATCTCTGGTACCAAAACAACCCAAAAAAACATTGTGCCTGTTACTGCAGGAAGAAGCCCCTAGGATTTATTTCATCCATGGTCCAATGCCCTATTCTCTTTCACTGCAACTCTAAAATGGATCCAAGCCAGGGGAACAAAGTCTGTAAAAAGAAAAGTTCATTATAAACTTCTGTACTCCTGGTTCTAGGAAACGATATTTTTAAAAGCAACAAAATGTGGGCTCAGGAGGCAGGTCATGCTAAAAAAACACAGCCCCTTTCACTGACTGAATTCCATTTGGGATTAACAGAGCCTGCTACCCTGCTGAGCACTCTGCTACAAGCAAGCCTCTTAAACATGATTGGATTTACAGTCAGAGGCAAAGACCAAGAGAGCAGCCATTTACCACTGGCTCTTGCAGAGCTGGTTTCCAGGAGGAAGTACCCCTCTACACACTTGCTCTCGCCACCCCCTTCATCCCTCAGGCTAGCAAACTACTTGTTGCTACTTGTTCCCAGGCTTGGTTTGGGAGGCTAGGAGTCCCTGAAAGCTGCAGAACGTCCTTTTCCAAAGGCTAATTCATTTTATGTGACCCAAGGGATTATATCTGACATACACCAAGGCCACACTGTGAGTCACAGAGAAATCTAGGGATGAAACTACCCCCACTTCCTACCATATGACTCTGCCCAGTGACTTACACTAAAAGCCAAGTGGCTAAAAAATGACTTCAAGGTAGGGGATGGCTTATATGAGCACAGAGGGAATGACTATGGTACTTGGGTCCTGAATAACCCATAGTTTTGTTCAGGTTTGCCTTACAGAGATGGACTGGATCAGAGGTGCCTTCTAATGCTGCTCACCTGTCTGCCAGCCTCATGGCCTCCTGAGCCAGACTTTTAAAGCCATTTGGTCCCACATACTGGTCAGAGGGAGGAATGTCCTGTGGCAAAAGAAGAACTGGTGAAGGTTTTGCACTCGGCCATGGAGCCTATGTGAGTATGGTTCAAGCATTAGCCACACAGGATTCCACAACCGGACACATTAAGAGTCCCTATTCACTATGATTGCTCCATTTTAAAAAGTAGGCATAGAGAAGAACAAAATACAAATCCAGGCTTTAAAAAAGTCTGCAGAAAGATATAGATGTATTAAAAATATAGAAATGCAGTTGAGCATGGTGGCACACTCTGGTAATCTCACCATTGTTGGAGGCTGAGGTGGGCAGATCACAAGAATGAGCATAGCCCGAGTAATTTAGTGACTTAGTGAAACCTTGTCTCAAAATAAAAAAATTAAAAAGAGCTGGGGATGTGATGTATCTCAGTGTGAAGGCCCTGAGTTAAATCCCCAGTACTGAGGGGGAAAAAGAATATATATATATATATATATATATATATATATATATATATATAAAATAGTTATTATTATATATACATGGACATATAAATATAAATAAATATATGTATTTAAAGTCTAGTAACATCGGGTTTAACAGTAGTCATTTAATAATGATGGCATCATAGGGAATTTTTAAATTTTCTGCATTTTCTACAATAACATTTTTGTACTAAGGAAAAAATCAATACATGCTTTAAACATCCCTTCTTTATCATATTATCTACCTTCTAATTTCCTTTCTTTACTTCCTATCTATCCACTTACATTATTGCCACCAGAGTCTTCTTTATTCAGAAACAGAAGAGGACTCAAATCTCTCCCTCCTATCACACTAGAAACCACATCATCAGGAAAATCATACTGGCAACAATTTCTTTTCATTTTCAGAACTACTGTATGTCTTCATCGAGCTACTTCCTGCCTTCTTTCCTTCCTTCTTCCCTTCCTTCCCTTTTCAATTATTTATTCATTCCCCTATCCATTCGTTCATTTATACAGCAGGCATTTTTTACAACAGCCCCACTGTGGGCTGAGGATACAAATTGAACAAAATTAACTCCTCCAGAAAGAAGGAAGGAGAGACAGGGTCAAGTGGAGGACATGGATAGAAAGAAATGAACTAGAAAGGAGAGCACAGCGCATCAAATAGGAAATTTCAGGCCAAAGATATACGGACTAGGTTTGATTTTTATAAGGAAGGGAAGTCCAAAATCCTGCCAAATAGACCAAAAGCCCTAAGAAGCAGAAAGTGACCCAGTGAGATCTACAGATGGGTATCTGAACACGGCAGTGATTCTCAATCCCATCACCCCTACCGAGTTTCTCAGGGCAGCTTCATTTTCTGCCAGGCTCAGGCGCATCTGTGTGATAAGCCTGCGAGTATCCTGAACTCGGTTCTGATACTGACTCCCCAGGGCCTGAACCCTTTCCACAGTCTTCTTGAGGTCACCAAGGCGGTTCTGGTAGCTGTTCTCTTGGCTCCTTGCCTTGGCCAACTGGAGACTGAGGGATCTACTAGCATCTGGACACAAAGAAGGAAAAGGAGGTTGAGCACTTTCCGGGGCAGTGCAGAGTTATCTCACATGGTGGGGGTTGCCTGGATTGTGGCAAATGATGAAACCCACAGGTGAGTAAATGCATGCCACTGCTCTTTCATCTCCACCAGTCAGGTCCAGGGGACCGTCACAGACATTCCTTCCACCTGGGCAAGGGCTGCTGGATACCTCTGCTGAACTGATGTCCACAGAAAATTCTGGGACGTGGTGCAGCATTTCTGTCCAAGACATGACTGAAGGGAAGCTGGCTTTCCTCACCTTCTGAAATCTGGGCTTCTCTCAGAATGTCCTGAAGGGCCTGTTCAGCCTGCTGCAGCCTGCCTTCCAGCTCTGAATTGGGTATTAGGCCGCCACCACCCTGTGCTTTAGAAATCAGGGCCTCTAGGCCCTGAAGCTGCTCCATAAACTGAGCCATCTGAAAGAAAATCAGAACAAAGGATGAAGACCACAGCCCAATACCAGGTACCCAGGAGATAGGACCTGAAAGTCCAGAAATGCTTGATACATTATGGTGGTTGAAAGTTTACAGCCTGTGTGAATCCTGGCCGCACTACTCTTCCTGTGGGGTCGTGGGCAAGCTATTTCTTTATCTATGAAGTGGAGATAGTAAACATAATAATACTGTCTCATAGAGTTATGACTTACACTAAATGAGTTACTATTTGTAAAATGTTTAGAATAAAGCCTGGCACTGAGAAAGTACTATAAATCTTGCTAAATAGATAAATTTTTAAAAACGGGTTGAGTGTATTCTACATTTGAAATTACATTAGGATCTTTTTATCTCCTATCCCTCACTCCAAAAAAATAATAATAATGTCAACAACATCAAGTCCACTCTTCTCCGGACTATAAGTGAGAAATTTCTGGAAGTCATTCCTGCTTGGACAGCTTTGACCCCTTCTGGACTACACAAATCTTTGAGGTGTCTATGTTTTTCTGCATTTGTTTCACAAGGACATCTTCGGGGGAAAAAATTTTAGAAAGGGCATATTATAGTGGCAAGAGCCTGAACTCAGAAAGTCTAGGAGGCAGGGTGACCGCCCCAGTTTCGCCGGGCCATACCGCTTTAATTTCAAGGGCTTTATTTGACTAGTAAAAGCTGAGATCAAATATTTTTTCTTCCAATTCAACTAAATTATCATGAGGGCCAAACAAGATGTCTGCAAGAGGGGTCTGAGAATGGCATGTGTAGGAAGATAAATACTATTGTTAGTATAAGGAATCTTTTTGTACAAGAACTTTTAAAGAAAGAGACAGTAACCTCCCATCCCCAGGAGACAGGTGTAGGGGTGTCCTCACTCTGACAGAATCACCCAGGGGACACTTACAGATCTGAATCCGGGTGGGTGGGAGGTGGTAAGGAGAGGAAGGCCTACCTGAGTGTTCACTTGACCATAGCAAGCTGGACAGTTGGATAATGCTCCGTGCTCACAGTTGAGGCCACCAAATCCTGGCTTGCAAACACAGCTGCCATCACTTCGACACTCTCCAGACTGTGAACCCACAGGGTTGCAGTTGCAAGCTAGAGAAGAGAGAGAGAGAAATGGAGAATTCATATCCATCTCATCCCAGAAACTGGAGGTATAGCAAATAAAAGCAAGAAGAGCAAGTCACAGTGGCAAAACTCCTTCTTTGCCCTTGTCACTCACCCTGTGTCAGAGTCCTCCCTTGGCTATGCCTCCAGCACATTCCTAACAGGCCAGCCTCAGGACTCACCTACCTGTTTGTTTAGTGTATGTGGATGAAAAGGTATCACAATAGTTCATCTTTTTTTCTTTTCATTAAACTGTAAGCCTGGTGAATATTCTGCCGAGACACTCCAGCTTTGCTTACAAGGTGAACTGCATTTCTTTGGCCTATTGTGTACCAGATGTAAACATCTCCCTTGGTTTTACAGATAAGGAATGGGAGCTCAAAGAGGTTGAATAATTTGCCCAACCATCCTATGGGAAGTAAATGGGAAGCTGCAGTTGGAGTTGAGAAAGAATAAGGCTGTTTTCCTTCTGCTCTGTTGCCTTTGATGTAGGAAACTCAATAAGAAACCATTATCAATTCAATCAAATTTATTGTTTACTTAGTGTGTGTCAGGTTCTGTTTTAGGGAGTGAAAGATGTAACTGGGTGAGACACTGCTATAATGATTACAATGATTCTCTAGGTCGCTCTATCTTTGTGTTCACAAAACACTGATCTCCTGTGTAAGTGTACTGTCATAATCTGCATATTTGTATATCTTCCTTATTAGCATGTAAGTTCTTTGGGTGCTGGAACTGATTCATTCATCATTATAACTTTAGTATCTGGGTCCACACTATGTACATGGTAGGTGCTTCATAGATAGCTGGATGAAGAAATATATGTGCTAAGCCAGGCATGGTGGCACACACCGGTAACCCTAATACTCTAAGAGGGTGAGGCAGGAGAATAATGAGTCAGAGCCCAGCCTGAGCAACTCCAGGCCTTCATGAGATCTTATCTCAAAATAAAATATAAAAGGGCTGGGGATGTAGCTCCATGCAAAGGCCCTGGGTTCAATCCCCAGTGTGGCAAAAGAGAAAAGAAATAAATGGTCTAAAGCCAACAAAGTCTCTATTAATGACTTCTTATAGCTAGAAGTATGCAGAGTTTACAGTGTGGTTTCTTACGTTCCATTTTGTTTTATCTTTGCAATCATTTTGAGTTAAATATTTCACACCTGTGTGGAATCATTGGCATAATCAGCACAATTCAATAGGTACATTACAAAACTGGACTTGAGCTCAGTACTGAGAAAAGAGCGGAGTATGAGGACTGATCTGCACACTCATGCTTTGATCTGAAGCAGCCCTTAGGAAGGCTTTCTGATAGCTGCTGCTTTGAAGTAGGGTCTCCTTTGGAGAACTTTCAACATTATGTTCTATGCATCAATTAGACTCACTTCCTGAAAGGGTCTCTTAAGCTTCCTTATAGCCCACTCCCCTCCCTGTTTAAGTTTGCTTAGGCTTAGCCTGGAGTCATTTATTACTCTTCTACAACAGCTCTGGTGCCCACTCTCCTACCTACGTGCCTTGGGATTGGGCATGGGAGATCACTCCATTTTATCTCCTCTTCCACTTAGAAATGTAAACCTGACCTTTTGCACTTCTCCCACCCAGCTTTCACCATTTGAAAGCTTCCAGCCATGTCTTCCAGAGCCCTGTGCAGGGGAAACTGTCTTAAAGCCTTTGACAGGTGAAAGATGCAGGCTGTTCATAGGCTAGTTTAGCCAGAGAACTAAAGTTGCATCATGATATTAACTGCCCTTGCCTTTGCTTACACATGTACACATTAACAAGCTTATACACACACATACACACACCGATACAACTTGTCTGGGATGTACTCCTACCTTGACACTTGTTGGCTCGACTGGGAGCCAATGGGTCTCCAAAGTAGCCTGCTTTGCACTGGTCACAATTGAAACCCGCTGTGTTGTGGATACACTTCAAACACCTGCCTGTCAGCCCATCACAGTTCCCGGAGGCACTGGGGTCCACATTGTTGTTGCATTGACAGGGCTGACAAGGCCTCACTGGGCCACGTTCCCCAAAGGGGTCCCCAAAGTAGCCATCAGCACAGAGCTCACAGCGTGCACCTGGGAAGGAAAGGAGGAATAAATGGCCCGGCTGTCAACACTGGCAGCAAGACCAGACAAAAATGACTGAAATAGCCAGACACCCCCCCCAAAAGAGCCAGGGAAATGCGCTTTCCCCGGGACCTCAAAACAATACCCACAGGACCTGGTGAACGTGGCAGGAATTGGTGCTATTACTCCATGGTCACTGCACGTTTTAGAGCACAGCACTCCACTAGGAGGCTTGACTAGCTTGTTGGGAAAAGACTGGCAGCAACACAGAAGTGGTGAGATTTTGAGCAATGGGCTGTTACTGAAGAATGAATTCTTCTTTTAGACCGACAGGCAGAGGGACGTGACATCTAAGAGGTCACTACGTTTTCCTTCTTTACTTTGAATCATTAAAAAAAACTTAATTTCTTTCCTTTCTTTCCATTCTTTTTCTTTGGAATGAGGCTTTTGTAGATAAAGAGGGGAGGGAGGTTGAAAGGAGGGGAGGGGAACTGGAAAGTAAAGAAGAAGCAAGATATATCATGTACAGGTACAAATTCCCTATGATGAACGTTATCATTATATATCTAAAGTGTACCAGTAAAATAAAAAGTAAAAACAAAAAAGGATATCATGTACAGGTACTAATTCCCTATGATGAATGTGATTGTTATGTATATCTAAACTGTACTGATAAAATTAATTTTAAAAAACAAGTTAAACTATGTATTTGATCAGCAAACTTCATCTCCTCATTGCAAACCTTCCAAAGCAGTGTTAAGCGTTTCTTCTTATAATTGTGCATTTCTCCTTGCTCAATCCACCTCACCCCTTTAGAAGGAGCACATTTGGATTAACCTGAAGTAATTATAATTTCCTAGAAATTCCTTGAGATGAGCGCTATTGACATGAATTCCAGGATCAGGACAGGAAGAAGTTGGCTGCAGAGCAGGCTGCTGGCCTTACCAGTGACCCCAGTGGGGCAGTTGTTGCATACCACCTCCTCTGTCTCTGGCATCACTGAGCAGCTGAACCCATTGTGACAGGGGCATGGCTTGCAGCTGCGGGGGTCGTGTGGATCGTTGTAGAAACCAATGGGACAGTCGGCACACTCAATTTCAGGGTTTTCATCCCCTGAATAACAATCTCCTGGGAGGCAGAAGAAGAATGGAGGGGCAGAGAAATGACCAGGGTTAGACAATACACTTCCTTCAGGGAGGATGGTGTGTGGGGACCAGAGTGCAGAAACCTAAAGCCTCCCTTTCCGAAACTTTCTCCAGTTCTGAGCACCTTCATCCCTGCCTTGTACCAGTTCTGAAGACTATCTAGATCCTGAATCTCATCCTCCATCTTCTGTGAAGTAGACACACTCCTCCTTCACTATGCGCGAGTTAACACTGTTTGTTCCCCTATCCTCTGTGGCCAGACACCATTTCTTGCCCCATTCATTTTAGACCCTGACTTGCCTTTGATCTCCCCAAACAAATCTTGCAACTCGACACCAACCCCGCCCACCTTGCACTGAACCATAACAGTCATTTCCTGCAACCTAGCACCTTTCCCACAACCTTGTGGCATTTCCATAATGAGAAGGACTGAGTGTAATAAGGCACCGTGTCCATCTTCCCTGACTCCAGCCCTACTCTCCCTAATCCTTCCCATCTAGGAAATGAGTTCAAGCATGATATTTCTTACTCAAGTCTACCTTTCCACAGGTGACCCTGGTCACCTGCCTGCACCCCAGCCACCTGGTCCAGGTGTCATTTCACTTACCTGTGTCTGGATCACAGGCCCCTCCCCCTTGGCAGTTACATGGAATACAAGTGCCAAAAGGCCCCAGTCTTGCTGAATCTCTTTTGTAGCCAGAAGCACAATCCTGGCAAAACTGCCCCTTGTACCCAACAGGACATATACAATGTTCAACCCAGGGTGCTGGGGCTCCAGAGACAGGACGGGCCGAAATCAGGGTCACATTGTCAATATATCCAGTACCTGCAATAGAGAGAACAGGTTAGAAGAACCAAGTGGTAAGGCCTAAGTATCTGTAATCAGACCTCTGTTTGGATTTTATTTTTGTTAACTCCCTAATGGGTGGTACCCACACATCCAGCCCCATAGAAGGTACAGCTCACAGTCCACAAGGGGACTGAGCACACTTTCTCTGGAGTCAGGAAAATCAGCAGCACAACTCTGCCTCCATCCTCACAAACTATGTGAATTGCGCAAATCACTTAACTCTCTTCATGAATGTTTTTCTTCAACTGTAGAAGAGACACTGGTATTTCTCTCCTATACTTGTTGTGAGAATTAAAATGGTACAGTACATATTATAATGCACTGAGCACATTGTGCTAGTAAACACTTTTTCTAATTCCTGCTTTATTTGCTCCATTAGTGACATGGAGATGGTATGAGTGATAAAATTTTTAAGAAACTCTCCTTAAAAATTCCAATCCAAGCAATTTTTATTTCCTTCAAATAGTCAACATTAGTAGAAATTCAGAGATTCTTTTAGTGAGGTAGCACCATTCATTGTTCATTGGTGCTGACCCCTTTTTGGACAAATATTTCTTTTTTAAAACTTCTAGGACGTAAAAATTACTCTTAAGTGAAAACTATCAACTAATTTTTCTGTTTGTTTGGAGACCACAACCACCTTAGACAGCTGAAGCAAATTAAACTAAAACCCAAGAGGAGAACTTCATTTCTCCTACTCCCTTACTGTACTCTCCGTACGTAGCTCGAATCCGAAGGGCTGTGAGGTTCCGAAGTAACCTTCGATACTCAAAATAACTCAGCTGGGGGCTCCAGGTACTGCTTGGATGTTCATTTAATCTGTGCAATTTAAAATTTAAAAAAAATTAAAACCCAATCCAGATCACATTACTACCTGATACAAATTATACCTGAGAATGTGGGAACAGCTATGGCTCCTGGCTACCCTATTAAGAAGGGATGAAGGACTGGTACCTTCCTCCTCATAGGCACAGAGTTGGAGCTTTCTCTCCCAAAAGGAAGGCTTAAGCCCACAGACCTCATGGAGGCCATGCCAGAGTGGAAAGTCCAGCTCCACGGATCATGCCACCTCAGGTAATGTTAGTCCCAAGTCCTTTGACACCGCAATGTATCCTTGGCCATGCAGAATCTAATGTTAAAAACATCTGGAGTTCCAGTTCAGATCCTCAAGAGCTACCATTCATTTGGGGTTTGTTTTTGAAATGATTTATCATCTGAGCACATTTCACTTTGCAAAAAAGTTTCTATCTTCTACCTTGTCCACATCTAATACTTGTTAAAGTTCCTCATTTTGCCATTATCACTAGTCCTTGCACTATTCTTTTAAATTTTGTTTTGTTTTTTACTGAAAAATTGCTGCCAAGAACAACTCTACTCTTTTCATTTCATTTTATTAGAAGGTGACTGTGCTGGTGGCTTGAGCTGGAAGTTGTGTGATTCCTAGGGAAAGGCGATCAGTATGCAGCCAGAGGAGCTGGTGGACAAACAAGGAGTTCTAACACAACACAGTCAGTGCTATTACACATTCATGCACAGAATGCCACAGAGGCACCCAGGTGACTGTAATTTTCCTGGGATTCTGCAGCTAATCCAAAGGAAGAACATGTAAGCTGAATCTCAGAGTCAGTCCACCAAGCCAAGAAAGTGGGAATGGATATTCCAGGCAGAACAATGTGTGTACCCTCCAGTGATTATTCTCCAGTGGCTCACCTAGCCTCACATCTGACCATCATACTTCTCAATTTATAATCTCTCAGTGGCTTCCCATCATCTTTCTGGCATGGACAAGATCTAAGCATCTTGGAATGCTTTTTTTTTTTTTTTTTTGGGGTACTGGGGATCAAACTCAGGACCTTGCGCTTGCCAGGCAGGTAGCAGAACCACTGAGCTAAATCCCCAGCCCAATCTAAGCATCTTGGCATGGCATACAAGGCCTTTTCCAGTCTTTTCAATCTCATCTGCCCATTTCCCCTTTATATGCTGTGTTCCAACCACAAATATTGGTTCTCATCTACATTATGCCTTTCCACATTTCCACAGAAATTCAAATGTGGAAATTGTCCTCTGACCTTTCCTCCTAGATTTGCATCTGTCCATTCTCAGCCCACACGTTGCCTTCTTTCTAAAGCTTTCCTTGACTCATCCAGGGAGAATTGGGCTCTTTTCAAGACCCCATGAACATGTTCCACTATAAAAGCAGTTTCCCCCATGCTTATTTTTTATGTGTTATATATCCCACTAGACTGTGAGCTCTTATAGGACAAATACCACGTTTCATCTTTCTTTCATCGCCTCTAATGAAATACTGAATACTTAGTAGGCACAGCTTCCTTCCCCAATCTCTCTGAACACACCATTCAAAATCCCCACTTTATAAGATCAGTCTCTGAAGATATAGACAAGGCCATTCCTGACTTCACTTCTCACTATATTCCTCTTCCCCACTTTCTGCTCTACTTATGTTCAACTACTGGGAGTTTCTTAAACCCACAAAACTCAAGCATCCCACTTCCTCTGCCTCATTAACATTACCCCCTTTTCTTTCCTTAGAGGCTGCTCTTCACACTTGTGGTGTCTTCTTGGGAAGCTTCCCTCCATCACTCAAATGCAAGTCAGTTGCGCCCATATGTATTCAAAACACCTGTGTCCACCCTCCCTCCATCACTTGACAATCTGCTCTGCTATCATCTGTTTATTTGCTCTCCCATTAGCCTGTCAGCTGCTCAAGGAGTAAGTAAAAGATGCTCAGAGAAGCGCACTGCAAGAATGAATCATGGCTAACAAATGAACGAAGGACTTGGACTTCAACCACAGTTTTCTCTATTTGTCCCACTTGTGATCTCTCTTTTTACCTGAATGTGTAAGTCTTGGTGATTCCACAGGGCAGTATCTTCCCACGTGGAATCAATGGGGCTGTGATCTGTAGACCAGCACCTTCCAGGATTACATCGTGAGCAGATGAGTGTCTGCCTCCCCTGTCCACACGATAGTCAAAAGACAGGCTTTGCCCATAGCTCACCTGCTGATTCCCAAGGAATCTGGCTATGAAATAGAATTTTTAAATGATCACTTGTGAAACTGAAAAGGCAAACACATGCCAGTTTGTATCAACGTGGGCTATTTCTGTTGGAATCTTATGTTACCCACCCACCCTCCTGCCCCAAACCGTCCTAGCAGAAGCATCAGTGCACAGCACTGGACAGGATTGCATCATTTTGGCTGTGAAGCAAGGTTAGTGACAGAAATGCTAAATTGGCCTCATTATAAGACAGATTGATCTGCTAGATGGGCCATAGCATGGCCCTTATGGCTGATATATAAAGATCCCAGGTAAGTTAGCAATCACACACATGTATATAATGCTTCATAATTTACAGAATACTTTCACAAACACCATCATATTTGATGGCAATAATTCTTGAAGTTTGGCATTTCCATTTAATTGTTGAGACATCTGAAGTTCAGAGAGGTTAATAGAATAACTTGCCAGGAAACTTTTATTGGCTAAAGATATCACCTAGGATTAAAAATCTAGCTAGAGGCCGGGGATTTGGCTTAGTGGTTCCGGCGCCTGCCGTGCAAGGGCAAGGTCCCGAGTTTGATCCCCGGTACCAAAAAACAAAAAAAAAATCTAGCTAGAGCTTTTCTAACCAGACACATATCATTGATATGTTTAGAGCTTTAAAAAATGCTTTGCTTTTGCTTTTCCATTTGCTTCTCAACAGATCCACATAATTCACAGTAGCTTTTGATTTCTTATCTCAGTAGGAACCTAGAAACTTTAATTAAAATAGGCACCCCAGCCAGGATCTGACCTCTGGGACATCCCCTTCTGTCCTAGAGTGCCATGTTGCAATGACTCCAGCTGACTCCTGGGGAAACTGCTGTCCTGAACACCAAGGTATTCGGATTTCACATTTTCTAACTCATTTTTTCTATCCTGACTTCCCAATCCCATAAATTGACTTCTATAAGAAAAATTATCCCTCACATACCAGGAGCTACAAAAAAGACAGGGTCTCTTCGGGCTGAGGTATACACGTTCCTGTAACGCTGTGACCAATGGAGCTTTGCAGAGGACCCATTTCTTTGCACAGCCTTCCAGCCATCAACATCTGGAACACAGATAAAACCACTCTGCATGAGAGACAAACCCACACAGATCCATAGAGCTGAACAAGGCCAGGCTTGTATGCCAAGAAGGTCTAGTGGTGAGTAGAAAGGGGGCTTTCTGTGTTTGCACATTTCTTTACAGTGTCCACAATTCCCCATGTGCTTCTCTACTTAGATGTCCACTCCCTTGCTCCCAGCCCACAGCTGCTTTCACTTCTCGTCTCTGGATGTGACTCTTATGATAAGAGAGCATGTTTTCATCTGCTTGTAATTTGGGTCTTTATTCTATTTACATAAACAAGGCCTGACCTTAGTGAGGTGAATGGCCCCAATATATTCAAACAGAAACTCAGACTAAATGAAATAATATCAATTTCCAATATTTTTATATTGTCCATAGCTTGGTAACTAATTTCAGATACATTAACTTATTTAATATATGTAAAAGCAGTGTTATTAGTGAGTGTGGATCCTAGGGGCACTCTCATAAACCCCCAAATCCAAATGAATCGTTCCTTTGTGTTTTTAAATATAATTTATTTATTTAGTTTGTTTCTTGTGGTACTAGGAAGTAAAACTGGGGCCTTGTGCATGCTGTGTCTCTGGCCCTTATTTAAAATTTGATTTTGAGACAAGCTCTTGCTAAACTGTCCAGGCTGGGCTTGAACTTGTGATGCTTCTAATTCAGCCTCTCAAGAACCTGTGATTATAGGTATGGGTCACTGCCCCTGGCTCTTTAGTGTCTTTAGTGTTTTTTGGTTGTTTTCTTCTAGTCCTGGGATTGACCCTAGGGCCTCACATAAACTAGGCAAGCTTTTTCTTTTGTGTTTTTGAAAGAGACATGAGAAAGAAATGAAGGGAGATAAAAAAAAAACTAGCCTCTTCTCAGTTATTTTAAAAATCATTTATAGCCAAGGATTTAGCTCAGTGGTTCCGCCACCTGCCTTGCAAATGCAAGGTCCCGAGTTCGATCACCATACCAAAAAAAAAAAAGAACTGAAAAAATCATTTATACACTGGTATGAATAAATTAGTCAGCTATAACTTTTTCAAGACACCTAAGAGATGGATGGTGTGGGGTGGAAGGAAAGAGAAAGAGGATGAAGAAAAGGAATTAAAGTGTATTATGTATATGTACCAATTCCTCACAAGGAATGTAAATATTATGTACTACAAATATGTACTAATTTTTTTTAGAAAAGAATACTTTACAGAATAAAAACTACAAGAGAATTGCCAAAGATGACTTGACCATCCATCCTGTAGATGGGGAGGTGGTTATAAGTGCAAGGCCCTCCCTGACACACTAAAAACAAAGCCCTAGAGAACAGAACACCGTACCTCGCTGGAAGGTAGAGGTGATCTTATGGATACTGTAGTCCGTAGAGCTGCGGCAGCTGGCTGAATGTCCATAGCAAAAACACTGGGTGCAACCCTCAGGGTTTCCTGCATCCAGATGATAGTAACCAGGTCGACACCTGCAGCGATGTTTTAGAAATCAAGATAATACTACAGGTTATCACTTATTCCAACAGAGAAAACAATGACTGACTCGGCCTCTTTTTATTTTCTCTCCCACTCAGTCCTACTAATTTCCTGAGGAGGGAAGTGACAAGTTTCACACACCACCTCCACTGCCGTCCACCTGATGGTCCATCACAGTCCCACAAGTGAGAGCCATGAGGAAGGGTCATGGTCTCTCCCTCAGGGAGGCAGAACACTCTTGCCTTGGTGGTCTGGCAAGTCAGTGAAAATGATAATTATCATCCTTGATAATGGATGGAAGTCACCTGTTGGGGTAGGGAAGGGTGGGGCCAGGATGTGCAGAGCAGCCCCAATCTGGGGTAAAGGTTTATTTAAAAGTGGGGACCAGAAAAGGCAAGGCTCCTGTCTTAACACCACAGCTGATCCATAGGACCATTAGGTGTCGATCATCCCTGCACCTCATACCTGGGCTCTCGCCCATGGGAGAAAGGACAGAAAAGGATGGCTAGAGACACTCTAGAATAGCACAATGCACCTCTGCTCCCAACACAATCCCACCAGAAGCTTCCCTGAGGACTAATGCTAGGTGAGTCTTAGTAGTGGGGACAGCAGGGAAGATGGCAAGGATAGCTGGGGGAGACTGGTTTTATGTCTGTTCAAGTTAACTACCTCTTTGCACATGAAATAATGAGTTTCACTAATCATTTACTTAGCACTTACGTTGTGCCAGGCACATGTATACTCTCTTATTTAATCCTCCCTACAATCCTATGAGGTGGAAAGTGTTGTTTCCAGTTTTCCTAGATGAGGAGACCAGTGAGGTTAAGCAATTTGTCTGTGGTCATATTGGCAAGTGCTAAGGCAAGATTCACACTCATGTCCCTCTGCTTTCAAATTATGTAGTCTAAGCTTCTGGACCATCAAATACTGGGTTATGTTCATTGTGCATAGCACAGAAAAGCAGGTCAAAAGCACTGGTCTTTTTTTTTTTCATCTAAGAACAAGGGTTTAAAAAAATTCAATATGGTTTCTATGGAGAAGAAACCTAAAGATAAAAAGAGATTTAAAAATAAGGAAAGAAGGGGGCTGGGGATTTAGCTCAGTGGTTCCGGTGCCTGCCTTGCAAGCACAAGGTCCTGAGTTCGATCCCCAGTACCAAAAAAAAAAAAAAAATAAGGAAAGAAGGGAGGGAAAGACAGATGGAGGGATGGACGGAAGGGAAAGAATCAAGCAAAACTGACAGTATTTAGGAATGCACTGGGACAGGGGTGAGGAACCTATGGACATGTGCTGCAGCAGACTGTTTGTATCATTGAAAGCTCTGAAAGGTTCACCATCACTGCACTAGGATCACACATTATGAGCAAAAGCAAGGAAGTGATTGATTACCATAAAAGCAAGAAACATGGTAACTTCTAGGGACCCCTGATGTCACTGAGGTGGCAAAAATCAGAGGTAAGAAGTAGAGGTCTACTCCTTATTGATAATGATCACATTTGTTTTATGTAGCTTTCTATTTCATATTTTAAAATGTAAAAGGCTTGTAGCTAGTTCTCTTTACCCTCACCTCCGCAGCAAAGAATCCCCTAAAAACACAAGCTAGGAATGTATTTGCCTTTTCCTCCACCCAGGTAGGAATGATTGGCAGGGTGTCAAAGAACTGCTTTCTTACTTTTAAGGACACGAGGAGGAAGTTTTTATCTCTGGGGCCAACTTCACAGGCCCTCTGCTCACAGCAATCTCAGGGGGAAAAAGTTCAGTTCATGCAAAGCTTGTCCTTAAGTGACAAAGTTGTCGTGCAGTGACAACTAGGGGTGGATGGCTTCTTGCTGCTCCACCAGCCCCCACATAGCTCAAGCCCAAAGGGCTCATACGTCGTGCCCTGGATCGTGTGTGTGCATGTAGCCTCCATCCCATCCCTGGGGCGGCTCCTTTTCAGTGCATGATAGTTATACATGGCCTTACACAGTGATACTCCCTCGTATAAGGATCTTCCCAACACGTTTAATTAGGCCAGGCATTTCCCAAGACCAGCCTGAGTCATGTGCTCTCATTACTGCATACCACCTTGTGTCTGAGCACCTGGGACCTGGAGCCAGCTGGCAAGAGGCTCCCTGGGGCCCTCAGTCTCTGTCTTAGTAAAAACAAAGAGAAGGGACCCACAGCAGAATGTGGAGTGCAAGGATTTGGGGCGCTTGGTCACATTCTTTAAAGTCCAGTTTTTGAAGACAGAGAGCAGGAGGAAGGGCCTTTGCCATTTGTTCAGGATCCCCTTTCCTCAACTGTACTCAGAGGGTCAATTCCTGTGCCAGCTGCCAAGGCCTTCTCCCTGCCGTCTGCAGGGATGTGGCTCACAGACCTGTCACAGCGCTCTCCAGTGACAGCTGGTTTGCACACACAGTGGCCGGAGTCACAGGGCCCAGCAAGGCCAGCTGGGTCACAGTCACACTTGAAGGCTCTGGGAAAGAAGCAAAAGAAAATTAGGAATGGATTTCCAAATGCTTCGCAACAGTACACGCAGATTGACTGCTCATAAGCAAGCGTCACCAAGCTGAACAAGGCCTCCGTGTGTCTTCTCCTAGTGACACTCAGTCACGCTGATCTCTCCACACCCTTTGGGATTCAACTGTCTAAGCCAGTGCCACTCAGAGTGGTCTGTGGGTGGCAGCCAGCCCTTGAACTGTTTGCTATCCAGCCCCAACAAGAGCTTTGTGCCAGAAGGTAAACTAAGTTCATTATTAAACTGTTTAGCTTAGTTTGGTCAACTGTTTGGATGATTTTTTAAAAAGATTTATTTGTTTCTATATTGATGTCTACTTTTATTATAATCGATCCCACCTACCTGCTATTTTAGTTTGTTAAGTTCTTTCTTTTAGTGACAGCTCTACTGAAATATAATTCATATGCTATGGAATTCACTCATGTAAAGCAAATACTTCAATGGTTTTTAGTCAGATTTATACAACCATCACTACATATGTCAATTTTTGCACACTTTTGTCTTGTATTCTTTAGTAGTCATCCTCAGCCCCATTTCCTCCCTGCAGCCCTACTCCCAGCCCTAGGCAGCCGCTGGTCTACTTCCCAACTATAAGTTTTCCTATCCTGGACATTGCCTTCAAACGAAACCCTATCATCTGTGGTCTGTTGTAATTAGCTCCTTTCATTTAGTATAGTACTTTCAAGGTTCACCTCTGCTGTGCCATGTGTCACAATGTGTATTCTGTGGGCTGAATAAAATTCCACTGTATGAATATGCATATTTTATTTATCCATTCATCAGGTGATAAATATTTTGGTTGTTTTCATTTTTTCGCTATTATGAACAATGCTTCCATGAGCATTTGCATATAAGTTGTACAAATATATACATGTTCATTTCTCTTGGATATATATACCTAGGAGTGAAACTGCTGAATTTGAGTGGCTTTAATTTTGTTTTACCACCAAGACTCTCAGTGGAGGTATCAATGCTTTCATGTGACTCTGGCACAATTTCCCCATCTACTGATCAGCACTGACCTCTGTCACTCATTATGGCCACAATAACATAACTATCTCATCCATCTAAAGCTAAGATCTATTTCCTTTTCCTTACTGATTTCCTTTCCTTACTCTTTGACTCCATCCAAATTCTGCCCAACCCTGGAGCCTCCTTGACCCCTTCCTCTCCTGCACATTCCCCATCTAATCAGATCCTAGGTTCCCTCAGGCTCACAGTCACCACCAGAATTCCTTTCCAGTCTGCATGGTCTCCTCCTTATCTCAGCTCCCTCCATACCACATATCTGGACCATTCAACAAGTACACACTCAGCATCTACTGTGGGCTAAGAACCAATGATATTGTTGGTGTGGTTCTATAAATGACTCTGCTCTGTGTGTACTTTGATTTTATAACTTGTAATCTTTTGTTTACAATGAGGGGTTTTCTGTAACTTGTTTTAATTTACAACTTCGGTAGCAATAGAACTTTGGATACATTTTTGTATGGTACATGTGATATATATAGAATTACTACTTTATTTTTATTTTTAAGAAGTAAAACATTATGCTAGGGGGTAAAAGTAGGGTGAGTTTCCAAATTTGCAGTTTTTATATTAAAAATAAAGTCAATATTTGGATAAAAATAAAAAGAACCAAGGATACTGAAAGAAACAGAACTTGGCCCCTTCTCTTGGGTCTCAGGCAGGGCAAATGTGTGAAGAGCAATGGTGAAGTGCTGCATGGCTTTGTGCCAGGAAGTGTGTTCCAGGTGGGCCACAGCCACATATACTTGGCTGTCTTGAAGGACAGGTAGGCTGCTGTGGCTGGAGTGGGGAGCCAGGATAGTGGTGAGAAACAGAGCAGAGCCTTGGCTCCCTGGAGAGGGAGGAGCACCCTGCAGGGTCCCACAGGCCTTCCTAAAAAGTCCCCATCTCATTCTGGGTAGGAAGGGGTTGTCCTCCGTCCTGGAGGGATGTGATGTGGTCCACTCTGCATTTTAAATAGTTACAAAGGACAGTTCCTGGGAATATCGCTTAAGGGTATAGCACTTGCCTAGCATGCCCGAGGTCTAGGGTTCAATTTCAGCATCAAAAAAAAAAAAAGAAGTTGCAAAAATGAGGGTTGGGCCCAAGAGAAGGTGTCTGAAGATTATCTGAAAGGCACAGCTAGGTCTAGATAAAGAACAGTCTATGCAAAGGTCCAAGGGTAAGAGAACTTGAGACAAGGATCCAAGACCAGGAGAGTGCAAGTCTAGCCAGGGGCAGTCCCCATTTGGGTTAGGGCTGAAAATGTGGTCAGTGGGGATGCGCTGTCACTGAACCAGGCCCATTGTTAAGCCTTTTTTCCCCGGAGTCTACCTAATATTGTGGCCATGTAGTATTACAAGGGAGGAAAAATGTTACCCTTTTTCCTTCCCATGAATTCATAGCCAAAAGTCACCCAATTTTAGAGAACACCATTCAAAGGGGAGGGAATTAATATTTCCCTTTGTTTCAAAATGTAGGCAGGGCTAGTCAGAGGTATATAGGTTCTTATTTTCTAAATGACCAAAATGACAATCCCATCCCTTAGGGTTGGTGTGAGGATTAAATTAGATGACCCATGTAAAGTACTCAAAACAATGTGGGGCACACCACAGGTGCTTGGTATAGGAGGGGGATTGCCAGTGTTAATATAATTGTCCTTTCTCCTGTTAGCGACAGCAATGGTGGGATCTGCATGCTCACAGTCGTCTTTGGTCTTGGGTGCATCCAGCATCAGTGAGCATGTGGAAGCCTGGCAGACACTGGTCACACTTGTCTCCTGTCACACCTGGCTTACAGCTGCACCGTCCAGAGTTGTCACACTGAGGACTGAGAGAACCTAAAACCCACAAGGTGGGGGAGAGAGAGAAGAAAATACTTACAAGGCACGAGGAAGCAATGTCCCCCTATGGGAACTCAATACACATTAAGCAATATACACCACCACTGCCTTTAACAGTTCACATCATCTGAGTATGTTTCCACCAGTAGAGAAAATTTTGACAGCTGAACATGTCTGCTTCATGAAAAGAAACGAAATCATTCATAAAAGCATTTTTTATTTACATCTTCTCTGATCTTTTTAGTATTTTTTTTTTTTTTTTTTGGCAGTACTGGGGATTGAACCCAGCATCTTTGCACTGAGCTACATCCTAAGCCTTTTATTTTACTTGATTTTTATATTGTGAGTAAGGGTCTTGCTCAGTCACCAAGCTGCCTAGGCTGGACATGAATTTGTGATCCTTTTGCCTCGGCCTCCCAGAGTGCAGGGATCACAGGTCTGTGCCACGACACCCAGCTAAATTTAACATTAGGGAGCATGAGACTATTGCTTTATGAATGAAGTCTATCAAGTCTTGAGATGTCAAGAAAGAGAAAATCTGTAAATGAACACATCTACCTCCCAGGACAGCAATGTTCTCCTTTATCTCTGGCAGACAAAACCCCACTTTGGGGGGGTCAGTGCTTGCATGGCATGATGTTGTAAGAGCACAAAAGGCCTCCTAACCAAAAATGTCTCCACGTGCCAGGGGTGGCGGAAAGTCTCACTCATGAAGCATCCCCCCCGCCATGGCTGGCCTGGTTAGTGCCCTGGGGTACTCGTCTCACCATTCCGTTTGTCATACATGTTCTTTGTCCTCTCAGATTGAATGTTGATGACAAACAAGAAGAGCTCAGGGTAATAGAATGTGCCACTGTGGGATCTGACCACTTCTCACTTCTTGCCTTTCTAACACCCAAGTCCAAGCCTCCCCTTCTCTCATCTGTACCCTGTCTGAATTCTTCCCCTGCCACCTCCATTTTGGCCTTTCCATGCTCCAGTTTCCACACAGAAGCCAGAGTGTGCTTCCAAAAAGTAATTCAGATCATTTTGCTTAGGTCCTGTGGTGGCTCCCACTGTAAGCACAATTAAGTGTAGACTCCATAGCCTGGCTGCAAAATCCAACCTCTCCTAGCACATCTCCCACCCTTGTTCACTAAGTTCCAGGACCCTAGCTCCCCTCCCTGTTCCTGGAAGGTGCTAAGCTGCTTCCCTCTGGGTGTCTGCACCTGCTGCTCCTTCGATCTGGTGTGCTCTTTCCCCAAATTTTCCCTAGTTGGCCCATTGCCCATTGCCTAGTTGGCAGCACACAGATGAGATTATGTGTTACTTTCTAGAGACATCTTCCCTGACTGACATGTCTGAGACATCTGTTCAACTCCTGCTCAGTTCTTGGCCATCTCTGCTCATATTACCTGCTGGATGCCAGAGCCCAGCACAGTGCTTAACACAGAATAAGCACCCAGAAATCAGCTGGATTCATACGGATATGCCAAGGAAGAGGTGGGGCTATTGTGAAGGAAGCTGCAAGAGAGAGTCAAAAGATGAAATAGAAGGTGGGTAAATGAGGTGGAAGGCTAGCTAAGTACACCACGGGTCCTTTATAATTTCCCTGAAGCTGGCAGAATTGTAAAGTAATCCATATCCCTCAAATATCTATGATAATTAGGCCAGCCATAATATATAAAGCCAAGGGAACACTAACCAGTAATTACATTTGTTTTTTCGATTTATTATTTTTCTGTTAACTTCTTTTTTTTTTTTTTTCTCAAAACAGGCTGGATTCAATTTTCTGTTAGCCTCTAATTCACTAGCAAATAGAAGCCAATAAAGGCATTGGTTCTATGTCTACATAAAGGCTTATATGCAGTATCTGAAATATGGAATAAATCAGTCACATGTGTAAATATCTCCATGTCAACTTTACAAGGCTTTAAAAGACCCTTAGTGATAATGGTACAAATTATATTTTTTGTTTTTTGGGTTTTTTTTTTTTTTTTGGTACCGGGGATCAAAACCAGGTCCTTGTGCTTGTGCAGCTGGCAGCGAAACTACTGAGCTAAATCCCTAGCCCACAAATTATATTTTTTGAGCACCTACTAGATGTAAGAGGTTGAGTTAAGCACTATTGGTGCATGCTATCTAGTAATGAATTAAAAATTCACAGCTGGTTGGGCTGAGAATGTAGCTCACTAGGAAAGTACTTGCCTAGCATGTACAAGGGCTTAAGTTCATTCCTCCGCACTGAAATAAAAGTTCACACTGGATAACAGATCCATTTCAGAATAGAGAGCTCTCTGAGGTGTGGGCAGGAAGTTCAGAAAGACAACTCTAGGGCACTCTGCAAGAGCAAGGCCAGCATGCATCATCCCACACCACGAAGGCCTGGATTCATGGAGGCTGAGGAGGAGAGGAAGGAGGCACTGTGAGAGTCACTGTGGATGCGAATATAGACTTAGGACACTCTTGGGGTATGGATGATGAGGGAATGAGGGAGACAGGATCAGCTGGTGACACCTAGGTCCCTAGGGTGCACACGCAGCTGTGATTTTATGGCAAAGGAGGGACAGAAGCTCAAGATGAATCACTGACAAAAGGGAATGTGTTGAATTTTGAACTTGGCTTGCTACTGGTGTATCCAGGTAGAAATGTTCATCTGGAGGACAATAAAGAGGCTGGGATGGAGAGGTAGGAACCCTCAGCACCCAGGCTGAACAGGAAGTTATAGCGAGCATGAGATCATGCCAGGAACCTTGTGTATTAAGGGATGGGGTGATCAGAGATGAGGAAGTCCCAGAACAGAGTCCAGCTGAGATGGGAAGGAAGAGAGGCTGTTGGGTTTGCACTTGAAGGTGGCCATACTCTATAAATGGTCAGTAAACAGAGCTAAGAAGGAAAATTCCTTTCTGAATACTCTGAAAGAAGTATAAAATTTGGACTTAGGCACACATTTTTCCTTTCAAATTAATGGTAATTATGCTTTCAATTTTTTTTTTTTAAAAAAAAACTCTCTGCAATAGTTTTCAGAGCTGAATTGCCCTTATGAAATGGGAAAGACTGAACTTTGTTCTGGGTTTGGACCAAATTGCCCAAAATGGTATTCTACAAAACACTCTTCTGAGAAGTATTAACTGTCATCCCATGAAAATGAGTACTCTGTGTTCAAAAGAGTTTGAGAAATGGTACATACTAAATCTTTCAGAAATTTATAGCATGATACATTCAGTAGGCAAAAGCTTATTTAACTTTTTAATGCCAGTGTTTCTCAACATTATTTAACACTGTAAGGCAATACCTAATGCTAGCTTGAGGGACATAATGTTCTATAGTATACAAAAATTCTTTGAAAAAGTATAAAGCCTTAGTCAGATCTTAGGAAATAATATCCATGAATATTTTCATGGACACTCGATTGTCTGCCTTTGGGATTAAAGGACAGCATTCTCTTTTTTTTCAATTTTTTTGTTGGTACTAGCAATTGAACCCAGGGGAACCCTACCACTGAATTATAGCCCCAGCTCTTTTTATTTTTTATATTGAGACATGCTCCCACTAAGTTGACCAGGCTGGTCTAGAATTTACAATAATCCTGCTTTAGTCTCTTGAGTAGCTGGGGTTACAGGCATGTACCACCATGCTTCGTCCTATGGGACAGCATCTTATTTTTTTCCTTTCATACAGTGATAACAAGAAGGAACTGTTCCAGACAGAAGTCTTGGCTTATAATGTTAGTTCTTGCAATCACCTGCTGAGAGATTTTAGGCGACTTATTAACTTTCTAGGTGTTTCCCCATTGTTGAAAAATATTTTAAAAATTCACTGCCAACTAGGGGATGTTAAAAAGTAAAAATGTAAATAGTTTTAGACCAATGTGTGGCCTCTACAAGACTTCCTTCATACTGGAATGTAATTTAAAGGGACCCTGACTTTCACCTTAATAAGAACAACTACCATTTACATAGTTGTCTACTATGTGCTTAACAGACATCATTTTATCTCTGCAGTATACTGTGATGTAAATGTCCTTGTCACCCTTTTCAGGTGAGGACACTGGGAGAAGTTAGAGAACATGTGACCCAGTTGCAGTATTGGTAGCAAGATGTGAACTAGGGCCGTTGGGCTCCAAGCCCACCACTCTGTTCTACATGATGATTTTTCTTTTGTACCAGGGATCGAACTTGGGTCCTTGTGCCTTCGAAGCAGGTGGCGGAACCACTGAGCTAAATCCCCGGCCCTACATGATGACTTTGATGTCAGCAGACCTTGCCTCCAACCCTTGCTCTGTCCCTGAGCTCTACAACGTTGGACAGATTGCTTTCTCTCCCTCTATAAACCTATCCTCATTTGTACAATGGAAAAAATAATAAAATTATCTGTGCTGGTTAATTAATAACTGGATAAAAAGCTCCTGGAAAAGGCTTGGCACATAACATGTTAGCTGGCACATAAGATCCAAGTCATCATTGATTGGATCCATTACTTCCTGCCAGGCTGTTCATCCTGAATCTTGGATGCCTAATCTCCATAGAAAAAGGAAGATCCAGGCTCCTCGTGGCCAAATGAGGAGGAGACTATAGTACACTGGGAAAGAGAAGATGGCAAATCCTTCTCCACTCTCTTGTTTTTGCTAGGTAGCAGGTTCCTTGTCTCCCCTGGAATTATAAGCTTATCTTCAGGTCAAGCTTTTCCATGGAGCCAACCAGATCTCTAATTACACTCTGCCGGGATGATCCAACTCCAGTGATTCACAGTGACACTGCATATTCTAAGGGGATCTGGGCTTCTCAGAGAGGTTAAATACCCATAAAAATGGATTAACTTTTCTTTTAATTTTCTTCATGAAGTTCTTTGATAAGGAGAACTTATCAAAAAAAATCCAAAAGATACTGGATGCAGATTCTATACCATAAAATTAAGCAAATTTGACCCCAAACACATTGTAACAGCAATCCAATTAACTTGGCACTGACTACTTGGATACAGGTCTATAGATATAGATATATCACTACAAATTACTCCAGTTTCCTATAAGGATCCTGCCATACCCATTCAGCTGCACCAAAATCTGCCCGTGTTTCCAGTCTTTGAGCTACAATTACATCTTGCCTCCACAGAGCCACGGGTATACCCATTATGGATTAGTATTTATCATATTATGCTGTTAAATCCTTTCTGGCAGAGGAAAGTAGATAATACCAAAAAAAAGATAAAAGACAAAGAAGGCAGTCAAAAAACTCATACACAGAACTACCCACCTCTCCCTGATAATATTTACTAACGTGCTTTGACTGTCCGCCCGTGATGAATACAACACATGCCTGCATCCACGAACAAAGCAAACACCCACAGTTCTGTGGCTAGAGCCCTGGGCAGGACACTAAAAAAAAAAAAAACTACTAGGTCTCCTGTGAGCCTGCCACACCTTAGGTGCTTTCTACTGGTTATTTTCTTTTCTCTGCTCACACCCTGTGAAAGGTTCTAATCCTTTTTTTTTCCTCTCTTGTCTCTTTTATTGGTACCACTTCATATTGCCAGCACCTAGTATAGTACCAGAGATAGATCTTTGAAATCCCTATTTTCCAAGATGTTGGCCAAAGAGACGATTATGGATATGAGGAACTAGCCATGGAACAGAGCAAGCTTCCTTTGTCCCTGGGTTCATAGACTATCATCTGCCTTGGCAAAGTTAATCACAGGACTCACAGTAACTAAGATGCCCAAATGACCCCAGCTGCTTCCACCAAAGTCAGAGAATCACATTCTTTTCCGGAGTGAAATTGCTACAAAGGCCAATGATGGTGGGTTCTCAGTTGCTCCTGAAGCTGAACATCTCCCTCTTGCCTACTTGCTCCCTACCTTCCTCTTTTCTCTTCCTCCTTCTTTTCCTCTTCTCTACCCATTAGTCCTTCCTTCTTGCTCTTTCTTCTCCCCCACACCCATCCGCTACCTTTGGAGTGACAGTTGCAGGGCAGGCAGTGATCTCTGTCTTGGTGCCAGTAAAAGCCCTCCCTGCACCTCTCACAGTGCAGACCATCAGTGTTGTCCTTGCAGTTGAGGCATCGGAGCCCATTGCCTGTCCTCCAGTGAAGCTCCTCCTCAAAGATGCACTGGTTGGACTTCCCATTGCAATCACAGACTAGGGAGAGAGAAAGAGAAGGCACTGTCAGAAAAAAGCAACCAGAAACATCCTCCCAGGTGATTTAATTATTATGAATATGAATATAAGCTGTGTATTGGGTGCCAAATGTTAATTTAAACTGCTCGATGGATGACTGAAAGGGAACAAAGAAGACCACTGGTGACCTAGAGAAACAGCTATTCCACAGAGATGGCGGATTGCTGCTGAACAACATGACTTCAGCATTGCCAGCTGTCCAATTCCTTAATAGAAACAAAATATTTTAAATGATTTGTTTTTATGTGAAAATTTATGATTTAAATACCTGCAAGGAATTCATTTGAAAACCCAGTGCAAACCAACAGAACAAGTCTACCAGGCTAGGAGAAGACCTGAGGACTGCCAGCCGTGAGCTCGGGCCCAATTGTCATGACCGATAGTGTCCACTGCTTAGGATACACAGTGCCACCCCCCACCCCCAGTGATGGTCAGGCCTGAGGAGCTGAGACGATGGACAGGTATCTCTTCCTCTCTGTACTTGTGCCTTGAATGTTCCTCCGAAAGCCAGGTGTCAAGGAGAACCATGACCTGGTGTCAAGATCCCATGAAGAATGAACTTCCCCAGGTCTTTAGGAAAGTTCATCCTTCAAATATTCCAAAGATACTTGTGGGGTAACTAACATCTCATGAGGTCCTGAACAGCCAGTGAGGTAACAAATGGAAATACTTCACACAGCACCAGGTACACAGGAGACACTCAAAAATTTTCAGTCACAATTTAAAAGAGAAAGATGATGCCCTTAGGTTAAAAGAATTAGTCCAATACTGCTTTTCCCTTGGGCAAGCCACTCTGACTTTCTGAACCTTGCTCCTCCTCCTCCTCCTCCTCCTCCTCCAAATATATAGCACACTATCTACTTCCCTGCATCGTTAAGAGGATCTCACTGAGAAAAGAATACCCAGTGTCTCTGTGTGTTCTACCACACCCCTCCCTCTCAGGAGACAGACGTCACTTTGGGTGGGAAAAAGGAAGCCAAGAGGTTAACTTGACCTGCTGGACACTTGGGGTTTGAACAGCTGTTTGATGTCAAGGCCTGCCTTCATTTCGTCATGCACACTGTCTCCAGTGACCACACTGCCATAACAACAGCTTGTTTCTAGAGTGCCCAGGGGGCTGACCGTAAAGCCAGCAAGTGTGCCCCACGTCCTGAGCAGCTGCCCCGTGTAGTCCTGTACCACACTCAGAAGAAACACAGGTGAGGAAGTAGATTTTGTGAACTTCCTAAGTGCTGCCTTAGAGCAATTTCTGCTGCTTTAGAGACCAACAAGGAAAGTTGGTAAGATCTGTGCAGAGCACACTCAGATTCTGGGACTTCACATTCATCAGCTCAGTTAATTCTCACATTTTAGCATCAGTATATTTATCGTCACTTAGTGGATGGAAAATGAATACTTAGAGAGGGTAGGAATCTAGTCTAACTTCACATAACTGAATGGCAAAGATATAATTTTCTCTGAGGTCTGTCTGACTCCAAAGCCTTCATCTTTCCATCTTACCCTAGTTCTCAAGAATCTGGGTTAACACTGAATGCAGGTATTCTTTCTATAAATCTTTTTTTTTTTTTTTGGTACAGGGGATTGAACTCAGGACCTTGAGCTTCCAAGGCAGACGCTGGAACCACTGAACTAAATCCCCAGCCCTATAAATCTTTAGTAGAGGTTCCTTTGGCCTTTTCTTGACTCCTTCCTCATGTAGTAGAATGTGCTACCCCTCCTCAGACAGCACTGGTATCACAGATCATTTTTATGGAGTTTTAAATCTACTTCTATCCCTGTGATTTAAACACACACATGCGCGTGCACACACACACACACATTACACACACTTCTTTTTTCATTCATTCATTTATCCAACAGACGTAAACTTCAGCTGTCTTACCAGGTCCCTGATCAATAAATCCTCTAAACATCTGAAGACAACCACAGCATCTCCCTCCTTAGTTTTTTCTTCTTTGGGTTAAATTGGAGACTGACACCTCCAGGTCTTTCAACCATTTCTTATATCATGATTTTTCGAGTCTTCTCAACTACCTTCTTAGCAATATACTCTAATTTTCAATACTTTTGTTCGTACAGTACTTCCAGTATAGTTTGAACAGCTCTGCGTATAACAGGACTAGATAGCTCCACAGATGGAGACTAACATTTCATTAAACTTACAGCATATTAAACTTGCACTCAATTCAAACTACCAGGGCTTCTTCACAGAACTGGTGCCAAGCTGAATCTTTCCCAACTACTGCTTGTGAAACTGATTTTTTTTTGGCTCTCCAACAGTTGTACCACACAGCTGCCATGAGCTATGAAATGTCTACTGAGTACAAGATTATGCCTGTCACGAGGCCTAAATGCACCAGCCAGCAGTCCTTGTGAGGTTCTTCAGCTGATCACCCAGTGAACCAGTGCTCACCCTGCCCTGATACTGGCTAGGAGCAGTCTCAAAAATATCTATGCACTTTTCATGTAACTTTCCAATTCAGAACATACATTTTGCTGGTAATAGTTAACTTCATAAAGACAGCTCATGACACATTTATTCACAGGAATAATTTTTTTTTTTTGAGACAGGGTCTTGCTATCCAGTTCAGGCTGGCCTTGAACTCACAATGTAGCCCAGACTGGCCTTGAACTCATGGCGATCCTCATGCCTCAGCTTCCTAAGTACTGAGATTATAGGCATGCACCACCATGCCTGGCCTCACAGCAATATTTTTTAAATAGACAAACTTGTTATCTTTATATACCACCTCCCTCTTCTGTCCTTTCTCCTCTAAACCTCTACTTTGAAAAAAAATGAATGTTTTTCCTTTAAAGTCAGTCATCATTGGAGTTGCATTACATTCCAGTAAGGGAGATTCTTAGCCAGCAACTCCTCTCCAGAACTTGCCCAGCAGGTTACAGAGTCATTGCCAAATGACCCCTCTCTGTAAATGGGTCTCCCTTGAAGCCAAGAGCTATGCTGGCCAGATGAGGACATGTGTGCGTCTACTGGCCATGGATGTCTGCATTACATTAAAACTCCATGAAGATGCTCTCGCTCACCTTGCCTGCAGGACTTTACAATCACCAAGCTCTGCTGGGCTCGCACACTTACTGCACTCAGCTCCACATTGAACCTGCCAAATATGCATATGCAAAGATGGGGGAATAACTCATCACTGAGCCAGGCATGGTGGCACACACCTGTAGTCCCAGCCCTCTGGGAGGCTGAGGCAAGAGGATCACAAGTCAAGCCCAGCATAGAGAACTTAGTGACATAGTGAGGCCATGTCTCAAAATCAAAATTAAAAGCATTTAAAAAGGGCTGCAAATGTAGTTCAGTGTGAAGGCCTTGGGTTCAATCCCTAGCACCACAAAATTAATTAATTAATCTGTTGATTAACTCACCATTGATGTACAATATATTTGAAATATAGTCTCTCAAATCATCTCCCAAATTTACACTAAATTCCTTAAACCAGGTATTATTCATTTTTAAAGTAAAAGCTTTTATATTTTAAATTCTAGAATATTCCTACAATTGTGCTTAATAAAATGGGCATAGCACAGCTTGTGTGTGGTCTTTTTTACTCTGGGACCAATTCCTGCCCAACTGCTACTGGTTGCCAAATGGCAGCATCCAGAGAGGAGTAAGACAACAGGGAGCCACAGGGCTGAAGGGGAGGAAGCTGCTCCAGCCAACGGCAAGCCACACAAAACTGATGTCCACTGTGTTCAGTGTTTCCATTAATTTTTTTCAAAGATGGAAATCTGGGTTTTTGTATAAAATCTACTGATTTTTAACGTTGGCCAAAACTTTTTTGTATTTCCTTTTTGAAACAAAGCTATGTCCCAGGGCAAATCTCTATACTTAACTCTGCACTTCTAACAGGTAGAAAACACATCTCGTGCTTAAGAAAATAGAAGCAGTGACTTAGTATACTGCAAGTACCTAGTCCATGGTAGCTATTTAGTGGTGTATAGTTTGTTTTGTGGTGCTGGGAATGGAACTTAGGGCCTTCACATTGAGCTACATCCCCAGCCCGCCTTTTTTTCTTTCCTTCTCTCTTTCTTTCTCTTTCTTTCTTTCTTTCTTTCTTTCTTTCTTTCTTTCTTTCTTTCTTCCTTCCTTCCTTTCTTTCTCTCTTTCATTCTCTCTCTCTCTTATTTTTTTTTTTATTTTTTTGGTACCTGGGATTGAACTCAGGACCTTGTGCTTGCGAGGCAGTTGCAGTGCCACTGAGCTAAATCCCCGCTGCCCCCCTTATTTTTAAAAATTTATTTATTTTTGAAACAGTCTTGAATTTGCAATCCTCCTGCCTCAGCCTCCTGGAGTGCTAGGATTACAGGCATGCGCCACCAGGCCTAGCTTATTTAATTTTTTTCAATGTACAAAGGATGTTCTTCTGAACTTGAGGAAACCCACAGATGTGTTTCTGTCACTTAAAGGATACCACATGTCTCCACATATTCAGACATGCCTTGAAAATGGCAAATACAAATTGTGAACAGGCACTCTCTTCCCTATTCCTCAATGACATGCTTTTCTCCACAGGATCCCAGCTCAAAATTTATTTTTGAGTAACTTATAATTTATTAAGATTAATAGCCCTAAATGCAAACCCATAAAAGATTTTAAAATGAGGAAATTCTAAAAATGTCTTTATTATACTTGTGTTTCTTTATGTTTAGATATGTTTGCTTTCTGTCTAGAAATTCTGAGAGATTACTTTTATCATGTAAACTTCTTGTTATTCTTCCAAATTCTGGGCCAGCTGCAAATTCCATAAATATGCTGTCTAGTTTTATGAAGGGGGCCTCGGCACAAATTTAAGTGACAGAAGTACAAAGATGAGGGTCTGGGACATTCCCAGAGTCAGCTGTAAGCCATTTCCCAGCAGCCCTCTCACTCACCCATCCATTCAACAAATAGGCATTGAACATCTACTGTGTGCTAGGCCCCATTCTAAGTACTGGCTACAGCAGTATTCTAAGGACTGGATTCATCAGGAACTCAGCCCTCAGGAGTTTGCATAGGAGTGCGGGTGGGAGGGGGAGATAAACAAAGTAAGTGATACATAGATAAAATACTAGGGTAATGATATTTGTCAAGGAGAAATACAAAAAACAGTGAAAATAAATATGAAGCTAGGGGTGGGCAAGATCGGTAGGAAAAGAGACTTAAAAAGTACCATACATTGGTTTGTTGTTTTATTTCTGTACTATCAATGAGATATATATTTATTTGTTTTACTTAGTAAACAGCACCTATCACCTGACAAGGAGGCAAGATTTCACAAGAGAAGGGAATGGTGAGGTTATATTTTGCCTAAGAAGATACTGACTGTAAATTCATTTGGCTTTGTCAAACACTTTTTACATTATGCATCTTTTCTAACTTCCCCATGGGCAGTTGTGGGTCCAGAACCTGGCATCAAGATATCACTGCATCAGAAAATACAGAAACAAATCAGTCTTGAACTCAGAATGGACCAGAAGCCCTAGGGTTTAGGAATCAAAATAGGCAGGTATTTTTCCATCCACTCAGTTCTTTATCATCAGTGCTCAGTTCCATCTGTTATTCTTCATTGCCTATTCTATTCATTTATACTACACTTGTTTTGTTGTTTTGTTTTGTTTTTGAGACAGGGTCTTGTTATGTAGCTCAGGCTGCCCTTGGACTTGGGATCCTCCTGCCTCAGCCTTCCAAGTTTTGGGATTACAGGTGTGTACCACCACGACGGGCTTTTAATATATCACATTCTTTCCAAGCCAAGAACACCTCCTTAAAGTTTCTTCCTCTTCTCCTTCTGACCCCTCACTCTACCTCCTCACAGTCCTGTCTGCCAGCCAGGTTCTCCTCACAGTTGAGGGAATGCAATTCATCAAGTTTACTTCAGGACCGACATAAACATAGAGCCGTTTTACTAAGATTTTCACATATTTCTGTAAGTCTAGTAAAGCATGGGTGGTAATTGTGTCTGACTACATTGGATGCTGTTTTGGCACTGAAGTATTTATTATAATAATAACCATAATAGCACACAGTTGCTGACCCTCAAGGTGCTTCTTAGGAAAGACAGTCAGGCAACCAGACAAGACTGGTCTGCCCACCACCCACTGCCACCCACACTCACGGGAGACACAGATCAAAGGAGCTGGAAACCCTCTGTAAACAACGGAGCCAGGCTGTGCAGAATCCCTCAGGGTGTTCACAGCACACCCACCCCTCACTAAACACAGGACTCCAGCAGGTTAGGACAGGAAGCAAAGGGGCAAAGGCTCCTTCCAAGCTGTAGACTTAGGAGAATGAAAGGAAACAGAAAATATTTCCTAGGGTTGTGCTTGGGGCAAGGCCTTAGAACAATCACCACCACTGGTTGCATTTCATCAGAACACACGTTAAATTTCCCATAAGAAATTTTGAGGCAGGCATTTACCAGAAATGGTAATGACTTGGCCATTTGTGTTAAGCAGATCCTCTTTCCGTTGTTCTACACTTAAAAACATGCCCTGCTTTTCCCCAAGGTTTCCATTGTCATACAATGCGTGAAATCGTGGTGCTTGTTAGTGTGTTAGCAGCAATGGCAAAATTAAAAATCCAAATCTCTTTCAGAATGCTGTAGATTTGGCCCTGTTGGCCTCTCCAACTTTACCTCACCCCTGTTTCTCACTCTCATTCACTGAGGTCTCAGAAATCCTTGCATGACTTCTGGGACACACTAAGCACTTTGCCACCTCTAGGCTTTAGGCTTGCTACTTCCTCTCCTTGGGGCACTCCCAAGTCTGCTCTCCCTATATCCATTTTCCTCCAACAGTCAATGTTCTTTTTAAGAAGCATAAGTCAGATGTGCACATCTCTGCTGATAACCTTCTCCCTGCTCTGAATGTCTGCAGTATGGCATTTGCCACTTTCCATCCCATGTCATCAGTATTCATGCTTTTTCTAGAACATTTCTCACCTTCGTATTTCAACAGCCCCAAGTACAGTGCTCGGAAGTGTGATTAATGGATGGGTGGATGGATAGATGCATGGAATGATAGAAGAAGGAAAGGAGAAAGGGAGAAATACAGGGAGTAGAACTCCAAGAAAAGCTGAACCAGAATCTGGTTCACACAAAAATGTCCCAGAAGTCTGGGGACCTACTTTGAAATTTCATCAACATAATTTCCAAATTTCCCTAACATAATATACAGTTTCTGTCGTTTACATATATAGCATTTAATGTTAAAAAAAAAAAAAAAGGTAATGCTTCAAATCCATGTTGAGAAAGGAACTAAGACTTGTGAGAAGAATATGATATTTTCAATTAAAAGAAGTGTCTTGGACTTTCTTTCAGGTTGTTGCTCAGATGAAGCCTCTCTGCCCCAGCACACTGGTGGCCCAGGTGTGGCCTGTGAGCTTGGAGCTGCAGGGTGGTGGTGGTGGTGGCAGTGGCAGTGGTGGTGGGCTTCTGTCTGCCATCCGGGAGAGCAATAAGCCTAGGGCTGTGGTGGAGGAGCCACAAAAGCTTGCTGCAAGCTGGGGAGCATGAGCTATGAGTGCAGTGATCGGGCAACCTTGACAGATAATATGCTTGGCTATGGTGTGCAACAACCTCAGGAGCTAAGAATTCAGGCATCATGTTTGAACCTGACAGTGTGTGCTGATTGCTATTACGTAGAGCTTTGCTGCTTTTGCTGCCATTTCAGCTGCTTATGCACTAATACCAATCCAGTGAAACAGCAGAGTGCTTCAGTAAATTGCTATAATCTCCTGGGAATGAATCCAGGTATGAGCCACTTCAAGATGACATTCAATTCTCTTCCTTATTTAGAGGAAAGATGGCGCCCTGTGTTTCCTTTCCTGCAACTTGGGCCCCTCTTCCCTTTCTGAGACATCAAATCTTCGCTTCTCCTTCCTTCTTGGAACTGTCTCCCCTTGGGTACTATGATGCCATATTCCCAGGCTTCCTTCTGGTGTCTGATGTTCCCAATAAATTCTTGCTGGCTCCTTTCCTTCTCCCTGCTCTAAATGTTGGCATTCCTCAAGTGTCAGTCCAGAACCTCACCCCCTCCTTGGGTCACCCCATCCAAGGGAAAAGGTTTCATTACCATGATCCATGTTGACCTCCCAAGGTAGTTTGTGGGCCTGACTTCATTCTCAGCTTTAGGGGCTCCTTCCCAGACAACCGCTTTACTTATCCAACTGCTTAGCTCAAAGCTCTTTAGCCAAAAACCATTTAAAAGCAAATTTGTAATCATCATGCCTTCAAGTTGGAAAGCTGGCAACTATCTTTATAGTTTCTCCATCTTCCTCACCTACATGCATCCTTCTCTTTTTTTGTTTGTTTGGTTTTTTTTGTTTTTGGTACCGGGGATCGAACTCGGGTCCTTGTGCTTGCAAGGCAGGCGGTGGAACCACTAAGCTAAATCCCTGGCCCATTCTCAACACTGAATCTTTTTGATAATTCACTGAATGTATATCTCAAATCCACCCAAGTCTCTCTCCACTGTGGCTTTCTAGACCAAATTCCAATCATCTCTTGACTGCCATGGCTTCCTGATTGAATTCCCTACAACTTTCTTGTGGTCCTGAACTACCATGGATTTACCTGTTTTTCCAGATGATCTCATATAATATTCCCAACTAGGATATCATTTATTTCACATGTACTGCATTTCATGCCTCTGCTTCCTCTGCTCTGCTTTTTTTTTCTTTTTTGTTTTTTTTTTTTTGGTACTGGAGGTTGAGCCCAGGACCTTTCCACTGAGCTATATCCCAGCTCACACTCCCCCCGTTTTTTGAGATAGGGTCTTGCTAAGTTTCCCAGGTTAGGCTCAAACTTTTTATCCTGCCTCAGCCTGCAAGAATGGTGGGGTTATAGGGGTGCACCACCACATCCAGTTTAATATTCTTGCTTTGTAAAAGAAAATCATTATGATGAGGAAAGATAGGCTGAACCTAAAAATCTCAAATAGCTCCTTCTTTTATTTGCTCAAAGAAATTACACTAAAAATTAAAAGGTAATTTATCTTACTAGATGCCATTCCCTACTGCAGAGTCTAGGGAGTGGTCTCATGTAAACCAACAGCTCTTTTATACTCAAAGGTAGCAAATGTTATCTCCATGGAGTCAGCTATGCTGAGATCCTTCAACAAGAAGTCCAGTAGTAAATAGCTGGACTGAACATGGTGAATAAAATTTAAGTTGAGAATAGCATACTCACTTTTAAAAAATCTGGCAAAGCCTATTTTCATTACAAAAGCAATTATAAAAGTATCCTTAAAATTGCAATCCATCCTAATATATTTTTTAAATTGTTTTCACAAATAATCAAATTGCTCATTACTTATGAAGTCTATGGCACAATATATCTGTTATCTATCAGTATAGTGTCAGGTAAAAGAGTACCAAAGCATTGGAAGCTATGAGTCTATTTGCAAAAACCAGTCTTCCAATCTGAGCCACTCAAGATGAAAATATGAGTTTTTAAATCTCATAAGTGATAATGAAAATGGTTATGAGTTTTTCTTTTTCTTGGTACCGGGGATCGAACTTGGGTCCTTGCGCTTGCGCAGCAGGTGGCGAAACCACTGAGCTAAATCCCCGGCCCCTGTTATGAGTTTTTCTAATTTTAAAACCTCCTATATGGGATTTTTCTTTCTAAAGTTTAATACATTTCTTAGTTTAAAAAAACCCCAACATTTCATTTAAACTGGTCTTGAATTTCACAGTTTAACTGTGAAGATCTTATTCCAGGTTTACCTTTTCAAAGATCATGATGTTTTCTAATTGCAGTATAAGGGTATTTCTCTCAGTAAGAGACTTTTAACTAAATTCAGTCTTCTTGCTCATATTTTTGCAGTTGTGTTTTTGCGGCACAGGTGGAACATGGTACCTACTCATTTGCTTTTCAGGAAATGTAATGCACATGCAGTGTCAGTAAGACTGTGACATGAGCACTATGAAGTCAGGAACCACAGAACTGGGCTCTCTACCGCACAATTCTGGGTTACAGCACGTGGATAAATTATTTCAACTCTAACTAGTCCAAAGTCATGGAGGGTTAATGAAAGTCAGATCACCACATTTTCCTTTTCAATGATTATGGACCAAAGGAGGCACATATTTTCACTAACAATTCCACAACACACTGTCATGACCTAGACTTGGGAGCCTGTATGTGGACAGCAGATGACTCAGCTTGGTGGATGGAGACTACACCAGGAGACTGCACCTGAAGATGTCTCCTCTAATGCTCCACTGGGACACCAGGGCCCAGAAGACAATGCAGAGAGGGAAAGAAAGTTCCAATAAGCAGGAGAATGGGGGTCATCATTTTTTGCCTGACCAGCAAAGGAATTTCATGAGGGTAAAGGTGGAATGTGAAGGATCAGTCTGAGTGAGTTCAGAGGTGAAAGGGAAGAAGGATCAGGACACAGGAGATACACTTGGCAGCTTTCAAGACCCTACCACAAGACAGCTGGTGGTAGCAATAGTTCAGAGGCTCATCAGCCATAAAAAAGCCACCTCCTTGTAACCCCACATCCCTCTGATCACAGAAATAGAGATTTCCATATTTCACTGAGGTAATCTACAAAGAAAAATATGACAGTATAGAAAGGACACTAACTGAGATTCAAAGAGCACAATACCCTTTGAGCATTTTCTTTTTTTTTTTTTTTTCTTTCTTTCCTCTTTTTCTTTTGGTACTGGGGATTGAACTCAGAACCTCGCGCTTGCAAGGCAGGCGCCAGAACCAGTGAGCTAAATCCCTAGCCCTTTGAGCATTTTCTACAGCCTAGAAAAAAGTGTCTTATGCTTCTTTAGGAAACAGCTGAAATAAAAGAAATTACAGTCTGGTTCAGTAAGAGGCAACATCTGAAGCAAAGAGGACCAAAGAAAATAAATCATATTTAAGGAGTCTAAATAAAGAAATGTTTCAAAAGGAATTCTGGTTTTTATACAAATGCTTTTTGGAGATAAATGGAGTATACATTAAATGTGGTTTTTTAATCATATAAGCTTAAGTTTTGTTAGCTCCTTTTTTTTTTGGTACTAGGGATCGAACTCAGGACTGTGCACTTGGGAGCCCAGTGCCAGAACCACTGAGCTAAACCCCCAGCCCTTGTTAGCTCCTTTTAAAAGTTACCTAGTAAATAAATCTTTCTCTTTAAATGTTTTATTGCTTTAATAAATAATATGGATTTTCTTTGGCCATCACTACATCCTTTCACAAACACACTTAAATGTGTGTGCTTATCATGTTTTATTATATTTCTCTGTTTTAACAAATAATAGTAATTTATGTGCATTTTACAATGTTGGGAAAGTATGTATGAAGTGCACTTATAATATTTTCCTTAAATATTATTTTCTGAAAAAATTCTATTTGAAAAGGATAAATGAAAACCATATTGCTTGAAGTCAGAAAAATGAATTAAATAGACACTTAGGAACCCAAACACCTGTACACATGCATGAAGAGAAGTAACAAATATCCCAAGAAGAGACTGAACCATGAAGACTCCACCAGGGTATAGGAGCAACATATCCTGCATCTGAGCAAGACAAATGTTCTGCTTCTCCACTGGCACCTCTCAGCCAAGTCACATGTGGCCTTTCCTCTGGTCCCCACATATCTAAGGATCTGAAAATCCCCTCTTATGGTATAACTTCTTGGATGAGGCAAGAGCAGTGAGTTTGGATCCACTACTATTGCAAGTCAATCAGACTGAGATGAGAAATGTCTTTTAAATATTTGGAATCATTCCCTTTTAGCAAGAACAAAGTGAGTAATGATTTGAAATAGAGGCTTGTGTGGTCAACATTCTGGCCAGGAAACTGACTCATTCCTGAAACACCCCAACAGTCTCCAGCAGAGAGAAAGAAATAACCTCTAGACATGACTACATGTATATAGATTCAAAATGTCAACAGTTATTGAAGAACAATGATGGCAAAACAGAAAGATTTATCCTATTTCCCAACTACACTGTTTTTTCTTTTTTTTTTTTTTCAACTGGGGTACTTGGTCAATTCCAAGCTACGTGATAATCTGACAACACAACTGATCAAAGAAAAGAGGACACTTAGTAATTTGAAATCTGTTCTCTTGTCACTGGCCCACAAATTAAAGCCATGCTTAGTTTTAACCTGTGGTTCTCCAATATTTTTAAAGGAAAGACCAGTATATTTGACTCACATCACAAATGGAGGCTTCTGGTGTCCCATCTAGAGACACAGGGGATATACTTATGAGAGATCAAGCTTGAACACTAATTTAAATAAATATTTATAATAAAAGTTAAAAATTTATAATAAAAATTAGAAACAAGCCAAGGAGTTACCTTGGTAACATTCATCTGGCAACTGAAACATGGCACTGTTCCTAACTGTGTGCCTCTGGTCAAGGCAGTCACTCTTTGGTGCCTCAATTTTCCACTCTACAAAACTATTGTGCTTGCTGGAGCACAGCTCTCCTATGGCCAACTGTGACAACATGGTAGTTAACATCCCTCGCTGGGTGTCATCTTCCTCATCTATGAGAGAAGAGACTGTTGTTGAGAATCTTTAAGGCTCAGTCTCATTCTAGTTCTCTGATACTGTAGCCAGAGAAAAAAACTGTGAAAGCAAACTTTTTTTGTCAGAAATGTTCTAAATAAGTGCAGCTGAACATTTGGACAATCTGTCCACATTTTATAGTTCTGGGAAATGATTTGGCTGTAATTTTTTTCCAATATGAAAATTCATATTCCCACAATAAATAAAAACAAAATTTGTAAAAGATACAGCTGGAATTCTGTAAGTGGTCAACAAGCCAGCCCTGAAGAAACCCAGAACATGAATGCCTTTGACGTACAAGTCTCCCCCTCTCCTGCGAAAGAATGGAAGGAAAATTTCCAGCCTTCCATTGGTCAATGTTGGAGGAAAAGCCATTCTCTTTTACTTTTGTAACTGTAACATACACAAGCACACATTTGTCCAGCAAGGAGAGACATATGCAGACACACAGTCACCCACAGACACTGAGAAAACTGCACTTGGCTTGGGATAGCATTCAAATATGACCTCATCTATCTGTGAATTATATTAGAACACAACCCCAGTAATGATTCAGTAATCTACTGGCTTACTTTGTGACTAAATTAGAGTATTCCAGAATCAGTGTTGTTCTTATTTCTGCACTGGTCTAGATGTTTCAAATCTTGTCCTTGAAAATTTCTCCAGGAAAAACAAATGTCAATATGACTGAGACACCAAAAACTTAAATAGGAAACCTATTCCTAGGATTGCCGCAACATCTTAATTTTATGTCATAACTTTCTCAGAAACACTGATTACAAATCAACAATTTCTCCAGTTTCTTGGAACAGTGGAGCTGGCACTAAACCAGTGACTGTTCCAGTTCATGACATCCAGAATTTATGCCTACATGGGAATTTCCAACTCACACTCCAGGGTCTAATCTAATTCTATATTCTTGTTTACTACACACACTTAAATATAAGGTGGAGGATTTTACTTTACCAAAATTATCCCTTAGGATGAAAAAAGATCACATTTAAATCCTTCTAAAATCTTGTATATTATAGGTCACTTTCTCAATTATTTAAGTATTGTTTGGGGAAGACACATTAAACTGAAGTGATGTCAATTGATGTAATAGATACTTATTAATAAGAAAGAGGCCAAGTTATCTAGCACAATTTATGATAACTACAAGTTATCACAAAGAAGTTCAAGAGGATCATGCAGGGAGGACCACAATGTGCACTTCAAACTTTTTAAATGTTTTGGAAATGCTGTACTATTCAGCAACACCATCAAAAACAGATTTAAATAGGATTGCATCTCGGGTTGTTTAGATTAAAGAAAAAAATTTTATGAAAGTAGCTTTAGGAGTGATAAACATGTGAAAATTGAAGGTGAACAGAGAGAGTGAATGTAGCGAGTTCATAAAATGTGAATGAATGGGCTGGGGATTTAGCTCAGTGGTGCTGCACCTGCCTCGCAAGGTCCTGAGTTCAATTCCTGATACAAGAAAAAAAAAACTGTGAATGAATGGATATTTCTGTTATTTTGTAAATTATGTGACTTTAAATATGTTGTGTGACTAATATATTTCTAAATTATATAAAGAGACATTTGACTACTGCATCTATATTGCTGAATGCTTTCATAATCAAGTTGGTCAAAATTCTTTTGAGGAGAGAGGTATAAGGATCTTCCCACTGGAAAGTGAAAAACTATTTTATATGGGCTCATCCTATGTTTTGAACATGTTCTAGAGTGAGAGATTTGATGACTCTGCATAGGATCAGGGTTGGTGGGTGACGAAAGGGCAGCTAGGTGTAACAATAATACCAAACACGTACCGAGGGCTTGCTGGGTAATCTGTAGTGTTTTCCCTGTAATGATCACAACACTTCATTATCCTCATTTTAGAGATGAGTACACTAAGTAACAGACAGAGTAGCTTATTCAAGTCCCAATAGAAATGTCCCACAATGGTCAATGGTGGGGCTAATATTTCAACCTGGGCAGTCTTACCCCAGAGCCTCCTCTTTTGTGCATGATGCTATAGCATTTCACCTCTTTAAATAATAGAATCTATGAGGGAGCATAAGCCTTTCCAAGGATCCTTTCTACTATCCACAGCACCCCTTTCCCAATGTCAAGGCATGAGAAAAAGCAAATTAGTGATCTATAACAATCTTGGATTCTGAATTCCCCCATCTTCAAGAACAATTGAGTTAAAATGCACTTGACGACTGACTCCAACAGCATCATTTTAGTCACCATTCTTTGTACATATATTTAGGTATCTGATACCAACTATTACACCTATATTGCTGAAATTCTGCCTTTGCCTGAGAAAACTGGCTCGTCTTTCTCGATTCCTCCCTCTCCTCAGCACTTACTACTCATTCTCCTTCATTGTTCCTCTCTCTTCTTTTTAGGTGTTGTGCTTTCTTTCCCCTCTGCATCTCAGGTAGTTTCACCTGTGGTCAAGGCTTTCATTTTTCACCTATGGGTTCTCAAATTTATATCTCATAATTCCCTTCTAAATTTCAAAGTTCTGGCTCTTCCCTGAGACTTCAGGATAACTCCAATTGCATTTCCAATTCAACAGATCCCCACAGGAATCACTCCCTCCTCTCCACTCAATGCCCAACCTTGTTCTCAGATCTGACCCTCCTTTAATAGTCTTTATGGGCTTCAGTGGCTTCGCTATCTAACTTGAAGCCTTGGCTCCATCTTGGATTGTTTCTTGTTTCAGACCATTTCTCTTTACTTGCATCCTAACACACATTCATTGGATCACCAAGTTCTTTAGATTTTACCTTGGAAGTGTTTAGTGTTTGTATAATCAGTTTCTGTTTTGTTTTGTTTTTCTAGTGATAAAGATCAAATCCAGGGCCTCATGTATGCTAGGCAAACACTCTACCACTAAACTACAGCCTGTAATCTGTTTCTTCTATGCTATTCCCACCATAGGGATGAAAGCCTTCATTGTCTCTCACTTGGATCACTGCAGTGGACATTCATTTGGTTCTCTCAGCTCCTCCAGGCCTGTGAGTGAACTTCCTATAACTTAAACCAATCATGTCTATTGCTGCTTACAAAAACCTCCAGAGCTCTTCTCTGCCTACAGGGCACATCCTAATTATACAGCCTGCCACATAGGCCCTTCACAACCAAATTTACAGCTATATCTGTAGTTGCACTTTGACCTGCTTCTCACTCCATCTGCAGCCATACCTCCCTCTGGAACTATGATCTAGACCACTGGAGCTACTTGCCACATCCTTTAATACCAAGCTCTGAGCTCCTGAAGAGAAACCTCCTGTCTTATTGATTCTGAGCATCTGAGTTCACTATACCTGTGCTGCTGGCTCCAAACTTCTTAAAGAAATGTGGTTGCAGATGTGTTAAGGAAATTCATGATAATTCTTCATCTTTTCAACAACTCTACAAGATTCCACAGTGCTATTGCTACAGTTTAACAGGTGAAGAAGCAGACCCCAAGCAGCTGAGGAGCCTGAGATTCCTAAAAAAGAACTAATAATTGAATTAACCAAAATTTTTAGCAAGGTTAGGCTCACTGTAAAACCTATGCCTTAGCTGAGACCAACCCTGGCTAATTACTTCCATTACTGTAATTCCATTTGCAGGGGAACAACCAAGAAGCAACATCACTGCTTCAGGCTCTTGTGTGTGCAGCCATAGCACCCCTAGATACAGGTTACTTTGGGACAAGGTAGTTACTACACCTTCAGTCCAACTTTCAGCACATTCCAGCATCTGTGAATGGAAAAGTACTGTGTGTGTGCTCTACCCTAACACCAATCTTTTTATATTCTCAGTAAGCATCCGAATGAAGCTTTTTAAGGAGGAAGTATAATATCTTAAGCAGTCTATCTCTAAGGAAAGGGGAAATCTGAAAATGAACCTGCCTCAGACAGTATGTTCAGATGCACATGCTTAAGAAAGGAGAGTGCTCACTCTGTGCTCTTGAGTCTGATTTTATTAAATAACTGATAGCATCCTACATATTTATTTTCTTTACTTAAAGCTAACACACGTAGGTATTCTCAATTGTGGTCAAGGGGAAAATTGCTTCAATAACTACCTATCATGTAAAAAATACGTACCTTGTTCCCTTATTACTTTTATAATCTGATTTTAAAACTCCAGCCCAAGAGCCCCTGGATCAAAGGCCAGCTTAATCTCTGCCAATAGCTGCCTGTGTGGCCCTGAGCAAATCTACTTCCAACTGCTCACTTTTTACATCTGGAGATTCCAATTAGTTGATCCACAAGCAGTCCCTTTTAATTCTAGTATTCACAGACTAGTCTTACTTTTAGGATGTTTTCCCTAGGGTTACTTTTATTCTAACCCTAAGGAAAACTACCCTACATGGCCATTTTCATAAATTGTAATTTTTTGTTATATATAAACTATACAACATGTTTTGACATACCAGTGATGTGGTTATTATGGTCAAGAAGATTAATGCACCCATCATTTCACATAGGTAACCCTTTTTATGACAATCATTCATGGTTTTTGAAATACTGTCAGGGATGATGGGGTAGAAGTGAATTCCAAGACTATTTTACAATAAAAGAACTATAATCAATACACTGTGAAAATTGCTTGTGGCCTTCAATCTGTTGAAATACCTCAAATGCAGGAACCAATGTAAACATAACTATACAGGAAAACATGGTGGATAGAAGTTAGCCACATGGAAAACCCCGTTATGAGTTGTCTTAGCTGACACACGCATACAGCAAACAGTTGCTAGGTTTTTAGATAGTTTTGTTTACACGAAAGTAATTTCTCACTGCATGACAGCCACTGGGTGTCCTAGATAAGATCAAAAGGTATATGACATAGGTGCCCTATAAATGCCTCTTGAGTGACTATAGAAAACACTATGAAAAGTACATTATGCAAAAGTTAAGAGTATTGCTAATACTCCTAAGGCTCATTTTTTAATCATAAAAGTGAACCTTGAGTTATAAAAGAATTATTTAAAAAGTTCCTATTCAATCTTTGTGGTGTTTCCAGTCATGAAAAAATTCTCATCAAAATCCCATGAATAAAAACACACACTTTTTTACATACCCACATGTTACTGCTTAAACTGGTGCTCCTTGGGGGAGGGGGAGGAACCGAGAAGGAACATTAAAAAGAAAAGAAAAGAAAAATAACACAGCCTGTTGGCTTCACGTTTTTTGAATGGGACAGCTTAACCCAGCATTAGTGTCATTTTAAACCATCTGGGACAGCCCCAGATGTGGAGGAGAAGGGCGCTCTAAAGAATCTCTTGACAAAGTGAGAATCCTGGGAGGTGCGTTCAGCCCTCGCGGTCTGAAGAGAAAGGCAAATTCACAGCCCAGGGCTGCGTGGAGGCCGACTCACCTTCCCTCCTGGAGGTGGCCCCGGCTGCAGGAAGGAGGAACGAGAGGCAGAGGCAGCTCAGCCAGAGCACGGGCATGGCCGGCCGCCTGTGCAGGGTCCTGCCGGCGCTCTGGCGGCTGCGGGGAGTTCTCCTCTGCGCCCTGCTGTGCAGTCCTTTTCCGTAATCAGGTGGTTTTATCGACTCTTCTACCTGACTCAGTCCTGACAGGAAGAGAGCCTGTGTTTCAGGGCGTGACTCACCTGTGAACAAGAAGGGCCCAGCCCTCCGAGCCAGACAAACACACAGAGCACACACAGAGCCGCAAACGCGCTCACCCAGCCAGGCTCCCCACTGCGCCGCCTCACAGAGGGCGCACACCTGGCCGGGCCAAGGGTGTGGCCCAGGGATCCGTCTTCTGGAATGTGGCAGAGCCCTCCGTCTCTCCTGGGGCTAGTCTAGGGCAGAAATCATGAGGTGGATAGCAGCCGGCCCCTTCCTCAAACTGGGAGGCCCAGTCTCAGGGCGCAGGCTAAGAAGTTAGCAGCCCTCCTGGGCTCTGCTGTAAAAGATATCGGGGAAGACCGGTCAGTCCTAGAGTCCCAACAGCATCCTCTCCACCTTCCCACCTGGGCACCCAACCTCTGAAACTCAGGAGCCCTGCCCCAGCCCACCACTGCCAAGTTGGACCAATGGTTCCTCTCCTGGATCTCTCTCACTGTGTATCACCTGGCTAGCAGCTCCTTAAGTCACTGGTCAGACCAGCCTCCCTATGAAGACTAGATAGCACTCTGCATTCCCAAAAAAAGAGTACAGCATCTAGAACTTTCAATGCTCAGTAAATATTCTGTTCAATTGAATAAAAAAGAAGATCCAGATTCTGTATTACTTTAGCATCTTAGAGCATATTTCTCATGGCATTTGCTATGGTCCCACTGAAAAATGTTTCTTGAAACTAGTGGTGCCATCCAAGTCCCCTGTGCTAGGTGAAGCGAATAACATCTAGAAAACTGGAAACCCTAGTAGGTTCTACTCTGTCTCTTCCCTACAGAGGATGGTGGCAATAATTCAGGGAGGTAGGTATCAAAGAGGGTACTTTGGAACCTACTATGACAGCCCATGACTGTAATCCAGCATTCTGTGAGGCTGAGGCAGAAGGATCACAAATTCAAGTCCCACTGGGCAACTCAGTGACTTAGAGAAAGACCCTGCCTCAGAATGATAAAAGGGCTAGGGATATAGCTCAGTGTGAAAGCCCTGGATTTAATCTCCAGTATTGCCAAAAGAAAAAAGAAAAAAAAAAGGAGAGGTTGGTTCTTGCTAGAGATATAAATATTACTAGAATTTATAACCCAATCTAGCCAAAGTATTTCTCTTTCCCATCAACAAGGCCTGTAAATCTTCTAGTAAGTACCTATTCACTGACTAAATAACTATTTTATGGATAACAACAAACATGTCTACATGTTTGCTAATGTATGCTATATACATTATTGTCAAAGGGTGTAAAAATTCAATTTATGCATGTGATCAAGACCAACATGGGCTGACTGGATGGCTTTGTACAGAACATGGAGCATGAACTAGATGTTCAGGTATAACCAGAGTCTGAATATAGCACTGAAGAACAGCAGAGGCAGGCAGGATGCTCCAAACTGGCTTGTACGTGCTCTAAAATCTGCAGCACAAAAAAATTAGTAGAAAAGAAATTCCAATTTTCTCATCCCAGTCCTGATTATCTTCTATTCAGTCCATTATTCAAACAAATAATATAAAGATTCTTCTCTCTCAAAATTCAGTGTCCAGTTGTCGCTAACATTCTAGTTCCTAGACATGTCGTATATCTTAAGTTTTTCTTCCTAGTAGCTGGTGCAGATTGGAGACAGACAGTGCCATGCTCCATGTCCAACGCCTGACAGTCCTGCAGAAGCAAAATAAAGTCTGGAAGGGCCAGGAATTTAGCTCAGTGTCACTGTGCCTGCCTAGAAAGCGCAAGGTCCTGAGTTCAATCCCTGCTACCAAAAAAGAAAAAAGTATCTGGAAGATGCACAGATTGGTATAGTTGGTCATATCTTAAAACTTGGAACAAATTTTTCCTCTACGTCATTTTGGGGCAGGCATAATAATAATATTATAGATAGGTACTGCCTATTGTCAGTCACTTTTGCAAATCCTTTATAATATCAATGCTTTAATCTTCAAAAGAACTCTACAAATTGGGTTACTGTTAGTTTTCCCACCTCACAGATGAGAAAACACAGACAGGGAAAGGTCAAGCAACAGGCTGAAAGCGGCAAAGCCAAGACTCAAAACCAGGCACTCTGGTTCCACAGTCCTCAAACTCTTTGTTAGTCAGATTAAAACGCATCAAAAAGACAAAGTCATGATAGGGAATGAATTGAACATACAATCAAAGGTTGTTTATCAACTGCCATTATACCTGGCCAGATTGTAGACTATTGACATACAACCACAAAACCAAGTCACAAAGAGCTCTGACAAACGCTACTGATTTTCCCAAGCTATTAGCTCCAAAGGACCCATCACCTGGACCAGAAGCAGAAATCGGAAACAGGCCCTTGGGATCTATGCCAGCTATCAGCCTCTTGTAGCATATAGAATTTTAAACCTTTCCATAAAACGTAAATGTCTTTAGGCCTTTAGACTGGCACTGCCCAATTCCTACCTCCTTGCTTTCTTCTGAGCTTCTTCACACATCTAAACAACCTTCCTGCTCTGGCTTCGTCCCCCCACTTTGTTCAGGGTCCAAAGAGTGCTCTTGTAGTCAAAAGCCAAGGCTCTCCAGGAGATTCCTATGGTCAAATTCTGGCTTCCCTGTTATGAAGGCACTTAGTTTTCTAATCGATAAAATGGAGATAATAATAAAATACTGACCTACCAGTAGTAGGGTTATGGGGGAAAATTAAATAAATTAATGATTTATCTAGTGCTCAGGCATATCCAAGCACTATACAAGTGTAACTATAATAGTAATTGCTACTATTGTTAAGTATTAATGACATTGTTGTCATTGTTATATTTATTATCACTGGCTAAATAACAGTTTTTCCTTGCAGTAATTACTAGCATATGAGAAAGATGAGAATTTTACTTCAATTCTTCTACTAACTGGTTATGTAATTATAATTTTGAAATTCTGTGGAATTCTTGGCCTAATTCAGGTTCATGCCACATTACCAACATTTACTTGGAAGTTGTTAATTAAATTATGATTTTGCAATAAAACTGGAAATTTCTCTCACACAAAGATTTTATTGCCAAATATTTTAAATTTTTTTGCATTATTTAATGAGGCAGGTTGAGATGTTATTTTTCAGGTAAAATGTAAAGGTAAGATGTCTTTAAAATAATTCCTATGATTAACACATGATTTTCAAAAAAGCAATAAAACTCTGCTTGCTTTTCTATATGACACAAATACATCTTTTTTTAAATCTAGATAAAAGTAAACTTGATACCACTCAGCAATAAAAAGGACCAGCCTAGTGATAATACCAAATGAATCTCAAGGTACTATGCTAAGTGAAAGAAGCCAAACACAAAATATCAGATTCTATGTGATCCCATCTATAGGAAATTCTAGAAAAGGTACAACTACAATGCAAGAAAGCAGACCAGTGGTTATTAAAGGTGGGAACTTACTGCAATGGAGCCCAGGATATTTTTTGGATTGAAAGAAATATTCTGAAATATGATTATGGTCAAAAGCAATCCAAATGTATACTTAAGACTTTTTAATTTAATTGTCCATAAATTACATCATAGTAAATTGGTATTAAAAAAGAGAAACTCTCAAAAAATATATTTGATAATTAAAATGAGACTTCAAATGTGCAAAGGCAAAGCCACCATGTGAAACACATCAGTGTTTGCATAAGTTGTGCCAAAGCCAGAGCTTGGAGTCCAGTCTTGACAGTTATGCTTCTTCTGATGAGCTCTGATTAAAAGTTGCCATTTAAGGTGTTTAGGCAGAAATACACTTCCCTCCACCCTATCACTACAGAAGGACCCTTTTCTAGAAACTTATCTGTACTGCCAATTTACAAAAGGTAAGAGATGCCTTCCAGAAATGGTTGCTTAGAGGCAGAGGCATAATTTCAAACGTACCTTAAGATTTTGGTTCTAGGAAGTCAGCCCTTGCATTTTTGTCTCATCTTCCTCGGAAGTGCCACATTCTTTCAGAGTATAACTCCTGGTGTCAGTGGGGTTAATGCCCTACAGAGGTGCTCCAGCCACAGCGTTGGGAAGGTACCAGGACACCAGGTGAGGCTGGCAAGGCGGAGGTCCTGGAAGTCCCCTCTGTCCATTGTTGTATTTACAGTTCAGTCATTACCCAAGGGACTTTTTACAATGCTGTTTAAATCAGTTCACAGAACTGTCATCTCTCCAGCACAAAGCCCCAAATAGAATTACAAGTGACATGTTGATTTTTTGCCTTGAGTTCCATCATTACCTTGGTCAACTTTCAGAAAGAATGTCTGGCATGTCACCAGCTTTCAAACTCACTTATGATAAAAAAATGAAGCACTGGCTATTAATGTGCCAGCAAGAGACATAGCTGTCTCTGCCCTTTAAAACATCTTGCCCAGAGAGTTCTCTTTATGTTAGCATTTGCATTAAAATTTTAAATGTAAAGTACAGTAATCAGGAAAAAAATTTAACTTCCCTTTGTTCTTAATAGGCAAAGGAAAATGTCCATAAATGGAAATGGTTCAGTGTTTCCCGGATCAGCTGCATAAATTCTCCAAGGCTGGCCAGACTCCAGAAAACCATGCTCTCTGAAGCAAAGCGCTGACTGAAGTGGCAAGCTTCCATTTTATGCAGAAACATATCATGTGCCCACTGCAAGTTTTCAGAGAGCTGTAGTGGCCTGGCTAGAACTGAAGTAATTAACACCTTTCATTCATTAAGAGGACCTGACCCTTTTCCTTTGGTTGGCTAGCGATACATCCGGCCAGGGATGTGGTGGGGAATCAGTGCAGAAAGAGTAATATTCACATCTTTTTTGAGGTAGCTATTACAGCCAGAAATGTTCAAATCCCATGTTTGTTTTACAATATTGCAAATGAGGAGGAACAGGAAGAAGAGGGACACATGTTTAGAAAAAAGCAAAGCAGGCAAAGAAAACACAACAAAACAGAGGGCGGAAATATTCTTAAATGAGTTTAATAGATTTCTGGGTGTTTCAGTTGTTGTGCCCCCTTAGACTAAAATGTGGTCATCAGCTCATCTGTGAAATGTAGGACAGTAGGTAAAGTACTGTCCATAGTTCCTCACCAGCCTTACACATGGACCACAGCTCCTCAGGTTTGAATGAGAGGAGAAGCAAAGGAGCTCAGTGCTGTGAACATTCTTCTCTGGGTTGCAGTGGTGGGAACCAGGCTGTATCCCCCACTGACTTGGCAAGATAAGCTGGAAGTGAGATCAGAGATCCCACCCTTACCTTTGGAAGGAAGAAATGAGAGTAGAAATAGTATTTCCAAATGTGCTTCTAAATTTAAATCTGAAGCATTGCTACCTTTCATAATTTATATTATTAAGTCTGGAAAGCTCTGTAGCATTTAGAGTCCCATCCTCTGCCTTAAACAGAAAGCTTTGGATGCATTTAAATATTTAATAATTTTGACAGTTACAATAAAGACAGCCAAGCTGTACTGAATATCCTGCTTGTGTCAGGAGCCTTTGCAGGGGGCTGGAGTTCATTCCCGATCACTCCTCTATGAGGCAGATGCTATTATTGTTCTCAAGTTGAGGCTACCCAGGCCCTTTCACAAACCCAAGCTAATTCCTTATTCAAGTTATTATTCATGTACAACATAAAAACAAATTCAGGCTCTTACTGGACTTACACATCCTTCCAATTTAAAAAATTCAGTTAGAGTTCAAATAAAACATGAGATGTCTTGACCTTATTATAGTCACCCTGTTCTACAGTGACCCCCTTCTACAGACCAGCAACATACAAGTTTGGCTCTCAGGAATACATTTTCCTTTCCACATTACCTGTGGTCATTCTTCGCTGTAAGACTTCAGATTCTTATGCATCTTATGCATCATCCAATCAGGTCCCGCATGGTTTTCTCTTGGCCTCAAACCTTAATCCAAGCACAAGAGCACTTTACTAAGTTACTTAGTTTAATGCCTTAGAATAATTGGAAGACATTTTCAGCACAGTAGAAAGAACCAGAGCAATCTGAAAGAGCTCAAGAATTTAGAAGCTATATCCCTGGGTTCAGCTTTTCCAGGGCTTGGTTGCCCAGAAATCCCCAAATATTCCTGGGTGGTTCTTTTGCAGGAAGTCTGCAGATTGGATCTGATTTTGGTTAAAAGGTGGAACTTCTCAATTGCACTGCAATTATGAAAAGAGCCACAATCACAGAAAAAATTGAGAGACCTTCCACTCTATCTTAAAATTTTCTGTTAGCCTCAATATGTCTACCTAGATTAATTCATTAAAAAATTAATACAGTGGTTCAGACAACTTACACCAGAGTGAGACATTTGTCTCCACTATCAAGTTATTTAAGTGAATGTATTTTAGGCTTCAATTATTTGGACAATCTTTTCTTCTTGTTGTATGAATACACAGCAAAACAAAGTTTGCCATTGCTTTATCAAATCTAATAATGCCTTTTTAAGAGTCCTCTATAAACACAACCCTGGAAGTAACTTAGATCTCAGTTAAAGCAGAATTCAACCACTTGGTTTTGCAACAGAATTACTTGCATAGAATTGAATACATGTGTCTCAGGCAAATTTAAAATGGGTTACATCTCTGCTAAAGATTCTGCATACACATATGAATATGTATTACCTGAACTCTAGTAGATAAATATTTTCAGTAAAGTTTTGAGGCTTTTGTTTGGTTGGTTTGGTAGACTTTAGTCTTGCATTCAATATTTTTCTAAAGGTAATTCTAAATCTTAGAAAAAAATTCCTAATATTATCTGCATTCTAATCTTTCCTGATGGAATTTTCTGAGCAGTTTTTATTAATTTTATAAATAAAATTGTTTTAATAAAAATGAATGAGCTCCCTTTCAGGGAGCCCTTTTAAAAGGTTCTGTCAACCACAATGTTGATTTTTCTTTGGAGCCACAGAGAGAGCTTAAAGAATGACAACATATAAAATGCCATCATCCCCATATCAGAACTGGACTGCAAGAGCACTGGAGGAGCACCAGTGGATGTGTTGGCAGTGAATGGCTTCCATGACACTACCCTTAAATGTTTAGGCGAGCAGTCTAAAATGTCCTAACATTTTATAATTAACATACTATGGAATTGTCATCTGTAAATTTAACCAACTCTGAAATATCTATATGTTCTAGAAGTTTTTGCTCCACTATGTAAGATCAATTTTCTTTTATTAAAATGATTTATTAATACTCACCAGCTTTAGTATTTTAAGATTTTTGAATCCCTTTTCCAATCTCTTATAACTTTGTAAACTGCATTATAAAACATTTGTTATTATTTGATTTCTGGAAGACTGCCATTCTTTCTGGAGTAAGATGGAATCATAGTGTTTTTTGTTTTGTTTTGTTTTGTTTTTGGTACCAGGGATCGAACTCGGGATCTTGCGCTTGTGAAGCAGGCACCAGAATGACTGAGCTAAATCCCCGGCCCTCATAGTGTTGTTTTAATTTGTATTTCTCTAATGAACAGTGATGTTGACAATTTCTTCATGTGTTCATTGGCCATTTCTACTGTTTCTGCGAAGTGTCTATTTATTTTCTTTCCTATTTTTGATTGGGTCTTTTATTTGAGGGAGTGTAATTTTTTGAGTTCTATATACACTCTAGAAATGAGTCCTCTGTCTGAGGAATCAGTGGCAAAAAATTTTTCCCTTTCTGTTGGTTGTCTTCTCACTCTGCTTGTTGTTTCTTTTGCTCTGCAGAAGCTTTTTAACTTGATATGATCCCATTTGTTAATTCTTGGAACTATTTCTGTGCAACTGAGGTTCTGTTCAAAAAGTCCTTGCTTACACCCATAACTTCTGGAGTTTTACCTATTTTGTCTTCCAGAAGGTTAAGTATTTTCTGGCTTAACATTTAGATCTTTAGTCCATTTTAATTATAGTTTAGTACATGGTGAGAGATATGGGTATAGATTTAATCTTCTAAATGTGGATAGCCAAATTTCCAGCACCATTTATTAAAAAGGCTATCTTTCCTGCAGTGTGTGGTTTTGGCCCCTTTGTCAAAGACCAAAGAGTTGAATGTGCTCAGGGTTGTTTTTGCATCTTCTATTCTGTTCCACTTATCCTCCTGTCTGTTTTTGTGCCGGTACTATGCTGCTTTTTTTTTTAACCGTAGTAGCTTTTAATATAACTTCAGATCTGGGATGGTGATGCCTCCTGCTTTACTCTTATTATCCAGAATTGCTTTTGCTACACTGGGTCTCTTCTGGTTCCATATGAATTTTGGGATTGCTTTCTCCAGTTCTATGATGAAAACCATGTAATTTTGATTGAAATTGTGTTAAATCTGTATATCAATTTTGGAAGTATGGCCATTTTGACCATATTTGTACTGCCTGTTCAGGAACAAGTGATGTCTTTCCATTTTCTGATGTCCTCTTCAATTTCCTTTATCAGAGTACTGTAGTTTTCATTGTAGAGGTCTTTTTCTTCCTTAGTTAAATTAATTTCTAAGTGTTTAATTTTTCTTGGTACTATAGTGAATGATATTTTTCTCTAATTTCTTTCTCAGTGGTTTCATTATTAGTTTATAGGAACATGATTAGTTTTTGTAGAATTCAGCAGTGAACACATCCAGATATGGGCTTCACTTAGTTGTAAGTTATTTATTAGTGCTTTAATTTCATTGCTTGTTATTGGATTATTCAATTTGATAATTCATATGTATCTAGGAATCTATGTGTTTCTTCTGAGTTCTCCAATTTATTGGTGTGCAGGTTTGCAAAGTAGTTCTTAATGTTTTTTATTTTGTCAATGTACATTGTAATTCCACCTTTTTCATTTCTAATTGCATTGATTTGGGTCTCTCTCTCTCTCTCTCTCTCTCTCTCTCTCTCTCTCTGAGGCAGAGTCTCAAAATGTAGCCTACACTGACTACTCATGGCAATCCTCCTGCCTCAGAGCCTCCTGAGTGCTGAAATTACAAGCATGTGTGTACTAGCTTTGGGTATGGATCATTCTTAGTTTTCTAGGATCTTCAGTTGCATTTTTAGGTTATTTATTTTGGCTCACTTTGTTTTTGTGATGTGGGTATTCACAACTATAACTTCTCTCCTAGGACTGCTTTCATTGTTCTGGTATAATCACATAAGTTCTGGTATGATCATTTAGTTCTAGAAACTGACTTATTTCTTCCTTGATTTCTTCTGTAACCCATTATTTAGTGTAGAGTGCATTGTTTAGTTTCCATGCATTTGCATAGTTTTGTGTTTTCTTTTGTCTTTGATTTTTAATTTCTTTGTGGTATGGTCTGATAATATGCAGGATATAATTTCCTGGTATAGTTCCATGTGCAGCTGAAAAGGATATGCATTCTATTGTTAGGTAGAACACTGCAAATATCTCTTAAGTCCATTGTTTAAGGGTTTTGTTCAACTCTGATAGTTCTTTGTTGATTTTTTTGGTCTAGCTTATCTGTCTATATGTGGTAGTGGAGTATTAAGGTTCCCCACTATAATTGTGTTTATATTTATAGTACAAAAAAATGTTTTATGACGTTGAGTGCCCTGTTATTTGGTGCATATGTGTTAATAATTGTTACCTCTTCCTGCTGGATTGTTTCCTTGACTAATATGTACTAACCTTTTCCTCTTTTGATCAGTTTTAACTTGAAGTCCACTCTGTCTGAATATAAGATAGCAACATCTGCTTTTCTTCAGGTTCCTGTGGCATGGAATACTGTTTTCTATCCTTTTGTTTTTAAGGCTATGAGTTTCCTTCTGGGTTAAATATGTTTCTTGTATTCAGCATACTATAAGATTTTGTTTCTTGATTCATTTTGCCAGTCTGTGTCTTTTGATTGGGGAATCATGACCATTCACATTGAGTGTTATTGCTCATAGGTGTTGACTTATTCCTATCATTGCCTCATTTTCCTGTTGCTGATTCCCTATCTTTCCTTTCTACTTAACTGCTCACCCTACCTGGTGTGTTCATTCTATTAAAACTTTTGCCATTGTTACCTTCCTTGTCTCTTTTTATCCTTGAGAAAGTTTTTGGAGTGTTGGTTTGGTGGTCATTAATTTCTTTAGGTGCTCTTTCTCATGAAAGTATCTTATTTCTCTATCAATTTTTGAAAGAGTTTTGTGGGATATGTCAGCCTGGGTTAGAAATGATTTTCTTTTAGGGCTTGAAATACTTCACTCCAACCTCTCCTGGCACTTAAGCTTTGTGTTGAGAAGTCTGTTGTAATTCTCATGGGTTTTCCTTTATAAGTGATTCATTATTTTTCTTTAACCACTTTTAAGATTCTTTTCTTGTGTTGGGCTTTCAGGACTTAGATTATGATGTGTCATGAAGAGGTTCTTTTCTGGTTGTGGCTAGTGTGACTAGTGTGAAAAAAAGTCTTTTCTGGTTGTGGCTAGTGTGACTAGTGTGAAAAAATAGCATTCTAATGAAAATGAAGTTTAATATGTTGGTTTTTAAAGTATTTGGGGAAGTTGTTGGGTTTTGTTTGTTTCATATCAATAGCACTGGTTACTTTGAACAAATAAAAAGCTTTCTATAGTTGCTTCCTTTATCAAAAAATAGCATTTGATAGCCTGATATATTTCCTCTGCTTTTCTAAATATTGGGAAAATTATCCATAGTCAAACTCAAACAGAACTCATTTTTAGCTCACATGCTTAAGGACCATTCTGAGTTTTTTGTTTGTGTGTGTATAAATAAAATATTTATGTAAATGGTTTTTGTTTAGTTTTTAAACATTCACTAAAACAAAAACTATGGGTGATAAGCCCATGTTTGAGGTGCTATCATTCTGAGCAAGCTAAGAAATAAATCACAGTTAAATTGAAAGTTTATAACCTTTCAAGTTAAATAGACGATTCTATGGTTAATTGGACAACTTAAAGTGGGTATTTTCAAAGCAGCCATATCAGAATCCATATCTGTGTGTTTAATTACAAAAATACAGCAGTTTGCTTGCAAAATTCCTGAAAAAAATTGTATCGCTACCAACAACTTCCCCACCCAAATAAGGTAACTAGTCAAAACCTGGTTTGTTTGAATTAGCTAAGGAAGACTTGTTAAGGGAACATTAAAGATTCCTCATGACCCATTCTCTTACAAGAAGTTGAAATCTGTATTCAAAGTCAGGATATATGGATGTCTAAGACTTGGGTCATGGAAACCCACTGAGTGGCTAGAGGTGGTCACAATGTAGGACCTGCTAGAATAAATGAGTGAACAAACTTATAATCTAAATTATTGACCTGCATTTTTTTTTGACCGGAACTTGTTCCTTACATGTAGGCTCAATCTTCAGTATTCAGGTTACTGTTTTAGCAGAAGCCAGAAAAATAACTTTGTAGTAGTCAGAGTGTTATCCTACTGTATATTGTTTGCTTTATTGTAAATAATGGTGAACAGTGGTCAATAAATAGTTTTATATTTTAAAAAATGGGGTTCTATATGCCTCATATATCTGTATGTTAAATTCTTTTATCTTATTTGGAAAATATCCAGCTACCATTTCAGTAAAAAGGTTTTTATAGCATTTGTATTATCTTCTGATTTTTAACTAATTACAATTAATCTTAGATTAATCTCTTTTGCATAATTTAGGAGCTGTTGGATCTATTTTTATGTCTTCTTGTTGTTTTTAAGGTGATCAGCAAGAACAGCCCTGTCTTCTAATTCTGAGTCTCTGATCTCACATAGGTCACTTCTGCCCACACTTTCAATAGAAATTTTTTTTTTTGGTACCTGGGATCGAACTCAGGTCCTTGCGCTTCTGCAGCAGGCGGTGAAACCACTGAGCTAAATCCCCGGCCCTCAATAGAAATTTTTAATCTCCTGTTCTATTTGGAGCCTTTTTGTGGACTCTCCTTCTTTTTTATGCTGAGCATACATGTTTTTCATTGTTTTGTTTAACTCTTCTATCTTTTTACTACTGTCATTCTGTTTAATCAGCCCAATATCTTGTTATTTATATCTTCTGTGAGCTTGCCAATTGCCTTATTGAACTGTTTCATTATCTCCCCTGAGACTGTTTTGAATAATTTAGGTGAGGCTTTTGGTTTCCTCCCCTTCAGTGCCCCATGGATCAGCTTTGGAAGAGGTGGAAATTGTTTAGGACATTTCGTTGCTTTGTCTTCTCATGTTTCTATTTTTGTTTGTTGGTTGGTTGGTTTTGTGTTGAGGCTTATGGGTTTATTGTAGTGAAAAGTTTTGTTTCTAGTATGGAGAGCTCTTTAATTATTGTCTACTTTTCAGTGAGCATGGCTAATTACTGGACTTGGTTTCTGTCCCAGGATCCAGTCACCTCCATTTACTTGGGATAGGAAATTGCAGTATATTTGGCTTGGTACCCAGTTCTGAAATGGGCCACAATATTGCTTATGACCCAGAGACAATCTAGATATTGACATCTCAAGAAAACCAATTAATAGCAATAGCTGTGTCACCTTGGCTCTAGTAATAAAATCAGCATCACTTTCATCATTAAATACAAACTGAATATTGACAAACCCTAAGGACCAATAAAGTACCAACCTTGTCCATAGAAAAGAGATCTATAATTATATTGTGAACATTCAGATGAACCAAATATTGACCTATTATTGACCTACAATTAATATCTATTAAATGGAACTATATTACCTCTACTAACAATAGCACAATATACAGATTTAGAAAGCTTGCTAAATATATAAAGTTATCCTAGTAAAGGCAAAGGTGGTGGGGGAACTGGACAATGAAAAAAGCAAAATTTGAAAAATTAATTGATGGGATATGAAAAGGAGGAGAAAAAAGTAAGACAAGATAAGGAAATTAATGATAGAGGACAGTTGCTAGAAAGAATGAACAAGAAAAAGAAGAAAAAAGATAAACAGAGAAAACAGTTGGAGAGGAACAGATGGCAAAAAAAAGAAAAAGAAAAAATGAAAGAAAGAAACTAAAAGAAGAGAAAAAAATAGGAGAAAAACCCCAAACCCTGAAAACCCCATTGAAGGAAAGATAAAAATAATACAAAATAGCCGGGTGTGCCTATTATCCCAGCAGTCAGGAGGCTGAGGCAGGAGGATGGCTGTGAGTCCAAGGCCAGCCTGGATTACCTAGTGAGTTTAGGAATAGCCTGGACAACACAATGAGATCCTGTCCTAAATAAAATTTTTTTTTAAAGTACAAAATAGAAAAAAAAAAAAAAAAAAGACTGAGTCAAAGAAAAAATTCCTTTGTTATAGAGTGAGTGGTTTCTTCCCACCATTGGATCCAGCTAGTCATAATTTTGTATGCCTAGCTTTAGGTTCTATGAGTATTTCTGATGCCCTCCTTGCACTTGAGGACCTTCTGTTTGTTCCTCTCAGACTGTGGTCACCATTCAAGCCAAGATATGTCCTTGCTCCTGTTGGTAGATGGGGAATGTGAGCAGCCCTCTGTTCTCTGCTGGATGTAGGCCACATGGTAGGGGGTCTGGTGGGCTATTGGACTTAATGTTAACAGGGGTGGGCTCTGGTTGCTCCCTGCTCTCCTCTGGTGGTGTCTTCACCCAGGAGCAGACTAGTTGGTTGGTCTTTGCCTCTGCTGCCCTGAGCTGTGCTCCCCTGGGGGTGAGGCGCCGGTCAGAGTCTACTCACTCCCATTGGGGTGGAGTGCAATTCCTTCTGCCTGGGTCTGCTCTCTCCTAGCATATCGATCTTTAAGGGAATATGTCTTCTAGCACATTTTTCTCCAACCAAAAAACTCTATATCTTTCCCTCTAAACTGTTCCAGCTGTGGGCCAGAGATTTAGCTCAGTGGTTCCACCACCTGCCTTGCAAGCACAAAGTCCTGAGTTCGATCCCTGGTACAAAAAAAAAAAAAAGTGTGTCATAAACTGTCCCAGGTGTATTTTTTTTAAACCTCTGGTTCTAGGATAAATAAAAACTCTTTAGAATTTCTGGCATGAAAATTTTGTAATTTTTTGAATGTCTAAACAAACTATTATTGTTCTTTCTTATCTTTAAACTCACTGATGATGCTCCCAAAGAGTTGATCCACTGTAATCAGATGTCCTCTTCCCAGAAGCCAAGCTTTTTCCAGAGTAACTTGCTTGCCTAGTTTGTTAAAGGTTCTGTCAATCTGACTCTTCAAAGAATCTATATCTTCTAAAGCAGCAGTGCTAGTGGAAATTTCTATAATGATAAAAATATTCTATATTTATGCTTCCTAATAAAGTAACCAGTAACCATACATGTAATGTGATTAAGAAGCTAAATTATTAACTGATTAAATTTTAATTTTAATAGCTTCATGCAGCAAGTGGCTACTGTATTGGACATTCCAGGTCAAGCCCTTCTCTGGAGCCCTCTGCTTGAATGGACATCTCAGTAAGAACCTCCCTCACAATGATCACTTACAACAAAATGCTGTATCATCTATTTCACTTCAGAGTTCTTACAAAATCAGCAAGTAGATACAACCACTCACAAATCTTAAATTTTGAATTAATCATTCTGTTCTGTCTAATAAGTGGTCATTCAACTGTTTAGGACTCTACATCATCTCGACGAACAGTAAGAGATTACAGATAAGAGATTACAATGGGATTGCTGGGGACAGATGGATTGTCAGAGTGTGTAGGCTGGTGACCCCTCTTTGGTTCCCATCTTTCTCAGAATAAAACTCAAAATTGTCACATGGCTTCTGAGGTCATAGGTGACACTCACTGGCCCATATCTTCAGAACGCCTCCTGAGTTCCCTCTCTTTCTCTCTACACCAGACACTCCAGTCCTCCTGCTTCTCAAACAAGGAAGCACTTGCCACCCATCCAAAGCTCATCCCACCTGTAGGAGGCTGTCATAGACGCCATCTCCTACCCTGCCCAGTCATTCTCTAGTCCTTTTCTTCACTTTGTATCTCTTCTTGTTACTTATCACCTCTCATCCTAAAATTTATGTCTTTACTTGTCTTTTACTATGGGCTATAAGCCTCACAGCAGCAGGAACTTTTTATTATACCAAGGTGTGGAACATTGCCAGGCTCTTCACAAACCCTCTGAGGTAGCCCTATGAATGAATAGAGGATATGCGATTAGTACTTATTTTGCAAAGCTGAAAGTAGTCACCTTTACATATTTCAATTTAAACATTAACATGGCAAAGGAAATTATACTTTATCTAAATTATCTCCTTAAGAATGTCAGGAAGATTAAGCTAATACTACCTAGTATTGATCTAATTGGAGAAATTCTAACATCCTGTTCTCTTACTATTAAAACCAAATGAAAAATCGCTTCTTGGCCTTTTGGCTAAGATCAAGTGTAAAACCAAATGAAGCTGTAAGTAACAGAAATCTCCACTCAAAGTAGTTTATACATTAGCTATAATTATAGGCTTACATAACTGAAAATCAAGAAGTTAGGAAAGAAATAAGGTTAAATTAGCTTACAATACAATGATATCATCAACAATCTAAGTTCTAGCCTTTGCATCCATCAACCAGGGTCCACTTCATACAAAGGCAAACTTCTCTCATGGGTGTACACTGGTTGCCAGTAGCAATCAGGATTATGTGCTTCCTTATTTATGGAGATGGGAGAGATTAAACCTCTCCTCCAAACATCAAACAGAAGCTTTTCCTCCTTCTGAATGCCCCATCCATCATATGTCTATCTCCAAATCAGTAATACCCCCGGAAATTGTTCTGTGCTAACTGGTACCATAGCCTAGGTGCCACAATCAATGGCAAACGGGATGGGGTAATTGTGACTGACTTACGCCAGTGATCGGAAACTGATTGTGGACCACATCCTGCCTGCTCACTGTTTTTAGAAAGTTTTATGAGAATACAGTCATATTCTTCCTCTGTGTGTTGTTCATTGCTACTCTTATACTACAGTGACAGGGTTCTATAGTTGCTGCGAAACCATAAAGCCTTGAGCATTTACTATGTGGCTCTTTATGGAAGAAATTTGACAACCCTTACCTTACATCAACCTGGGCCCTCTTTGGAACTGTGTTTAATTCGCTAAACTTTGAAGCTGCTACACAAATAGAAAGTTGGACTTAATGGGATCAACACAAGTGCCAAGGTGGTTTTCTCTCATTTCCTAAGCAGAATTGAAAAAGGAATGAACACACCAGCTTCAGAATGAAGCCCCCTTCCCATTTTTGCAGTACTGATTGAACCTAGAGGCTTGCACATGCTAGGCAAGCCCTCTACCACTGAGTCACATCTCCTGGTCCCCTTTAAAATTTTTTATTTTGTAATAGTGTCTTCCTAAGTTGACCAGGCAGATTCTCCTGCCTCTGCCTTCTGAGTACCTGGGATTTTAGGCAAAGGCCTTTGTTTTTGAAGTGCATTGACTCATCTGCAGTCCCTCTTACAGATTGTTGGGTATCAGCTCCTTACACTGATCTCTGTTCCAGCAATGGATGTACTTTTTTTGCTTAATTGTCTTCAGGTTATTTTTTTGGTTCCATGGGGCCAGACTACTCAAACTGTCTGCTGATCTTCTACCCACCACCTGTTCAATGGAATTTCCCAGAAGCCTGCTGCAGTCCTAAAACCAGGCCACTACTTTGCAAAGCCTCATTCACATCATGATTTTCCAGGTGGGCCACTTCCTGCCCAAGCAGCAATCAGCCCTTTCTTTTTTTAATAGCCCTTCTTGTTTATTTGTATTACAACACGAACAATGCATGTCCATTGTGGAAACATCAGAAATACAGATAACCAAAGGAAAAAAAAAAGAAAACTTGTCACCATCCCACCCCTACCCCACCCAGGGAACTTTTAAAACAAACACCGAATTCCGGAGGCACAATCTTCTCTCCAAGTGGGCTGAACTGGCCTTGACTTTTACAGCAGGAAGTCATGATGGAATATTTTATTTTTTTAGCCCCTATATGTAGTTACTGAATGGTTCTATTCTTTGACTAGCCTGTCTAAAGATCTTTATTAAATTATGAACCTTCTGACTACTTCCAAAAATTTATGGCAAAGGGAGAGTTTGAGAAATTGCTATTTCCAATAACTTGTCTTATGTATATATTTTAAAGTGTTATGTGCATCTCTTGCAAACATGAAAGAGAACCCACCTCTTCATTTGGACTGGCACGTACCTCATTTTGTAAATAAAAGCGAGGCAACTTTTCTGAAATATAGGGTTGGGAAAGTGTTCGGCTTCATGAGTCCTCATTTAGACACACCTGTGAGTTCACTAAGGGTCATTATAGAAACTGCTTGCAAACATCCAAGGTTAGGTTGTTTCCAAGACATCAGACAGCTACAACATCAGGTTGAGGGCTAGAACTGACTACAGGGTGGGATTCAGTATCCCAGGCCTTGTGGGGTCTGAGTGTAGGACACAGGCCAGCACAAGAATTGGAAGGCAGGCATTGCCGCGGAGAGGTGCACCCTCTCCACTCAGCACCTGACTGCCTTCACTCTTCCTCCACAAGTCTGCACAGGACAGCTGGCACCAAGTCTCATATGAACTTGGCCATTCATATCCTCAAGGTAAGTCCTGCTGTAAATGGTAGGAGCCCCCAACTGACTGGACAACAAGGGGGGAATGGGGGAGGGAAGTACACACATGATAGAGATTAAAAATCTCTGGCTCTGGGGCCCAGATGGGGTGAGTTAGGATCCTAGCTCCACCCTGACAGGTACTGTGATCTTGGGTGAGGTTTTACCCTCTTTCAGTATGAGTAAAATAATGTTAATAAAAATACCCTCCTGGTTCATTGTGTTGGCTGGTATAAAGGTGAAAGGCAATAAATGGGCTAAAACCACAGGACAACATATGGTTTAAGTATTAGCTCTTATCTTTATGAGGGGCCCAGAAGGCAAGAGCCAAGAGCTTTAAAACAAACTTCCAGCATTGCTGCCTGCAGTGTCCATATCAACAGGGTTGCAACTGCTCAGAACTGCTCAATTCACTATCAGACTTTCTGCATCAGGCTCACTCAGTGAGAGCAGTGGGGCGTATCTTTCAGTGACGAAATTTTTTCTTAAACTGATTTTATTTTTTAGAACAGCTATAGATTTTCAGAAAGTTGAGATTATAATACAGAGAATTCCCATATTACCCACCCCGAGTTTCCCATCTTACATCAGGATGGTACATTTATCCCAACTTTTTTGGCAGGTTCTCACATGTATTCCAGGCTGGCCTTGAACTCACTATATAGTCAAGGATGGCCTCAAACTCATGGTGATCCTCCTACCTCAGTCTCCAGAGTGCTGAGATTACAGGAGTGTGCCACCATGCCTGGCCATTTATTACAATGAAGAAACCAAAATTGGTTCACTGTTATTAACTAAAATTCATACTGTATTTAGATTCTCTTTAATTTATTTATTTACTGGTGCTGGGGATTGAAGCCAGGGACTTGAATATGCTAAGCATGCATGCTACCACTAAACTAATCCCCAGGCCCTCTCCATGTCCTTGTTCTTTTCTGGGGTACCATCCAGGATACCACTGCACACTTAGTTGTCACATCTCCCTGGACTCCCCTTGGCTATGGCAGTCCATGTTTGGGTGAGCCTGATAGTTTTGAAAAGCATGGGTCAAGTGTTTTGGGAAATAGCCCTCCACTGTGATTTGTCTGATATTCCTTTCATTGTTAGACAGAGGTTACGGGTTTAGGGGAAGAAGACCACAAAGGCAAGTGCCCTTTTCATTTTATTGTAACCAGGCTACACAATGCACATGACTTAGCACAAGCTCACTCTTGATCACCTCCTTGTAGTTGGATTCACCAGCTTTCTCCACTGTAACATTACCCTTCCAGCCCTCTTCCATGCTACTTTATGATATGGTGAGTTGTTTTATTTTCTTTTGTTTGTTTTTGGTGAGTTGTTTTATTTTGTTGAGTTGTCTTATTTTTGTTTTGTTTTTGTTTTTTGGCACCGAGCATCAAACCCAGGACCTGGTGCTTACAAGGCAGGCAGTGGAACCACTGAGCTAAATCCCCAGCCCTGAGTTGTCTTATTTTGCTTTGGCGATACAGGAGATAAAACCTGGGGCCTTCCACATGCTAAGCAAGCACTGTACCACTGAGCTACATCCCCAGCCTCATATTACACTCTTGGGAGGAAGTCAGTATGTATCTGTCATCTATGCTCACACACTGGGGCATTGTCCTCCACTTTCTTGAGGCTGCATATCTACAAAAATTATTTGATACTTTTTATATGGGGAGATTTGCCTTTTTTCCTCAAGTAATTTTTGTAGCCTAGACTTTGCTTGAATGAATCACTTATTTTTACTGGACACCTTTGAAAAATAGTCCATAGCCAACTTCCTCCAAATTGATAGAATTTTCTGTAATTAAGTATTAACATTTGGAGTGTTCTTAAACTGAGCATGAGGAAAAATACAACACAAAGGAGATTTCTAAAACCTGACTTAACCTTCTAGTTAAATGTCACAAATGGAAGCCCCAGAATTAGTAGCTCCCTGCTATCCTTATATGGAAAGACTTAAAACTGAAAGAAGAATTAAAAATAGAGCAAGTGGGATGGTCAAAACCAATTTGAATGAATAGCTATGAGCCAAAGGGGAAAGCATCCTTTGGCAAGTTTTAACTGGTTACCTCAGCATGTGCTGAAAATGTGTTGTCTGTCTTCCAAGCCATTGGGCACCCTTTGGGGCAGAATCAAATGTTCCTATTTACAAGTATTACTCAAAAAAAGAGGCTTCTGCTAAAACATACATCTTTAGATTGACCTAGCATTATCCTGTGCTTAAAACTGCACACGCACACACGCGCGTGCGCACACACACACACACACACACACACACCAACATAACAACTTGAGAATAAAATCCATGTCTCAGAATAATTTGCTGAGTATCTGAAAATCTGCTCAAACTTTTCCTTAGAGGGATCCCTCCTAAAACTAAAAAATGTATGTTTGGGTTTGTTCATTTGTAAGAAAATGGGAGATGGCCAAGGATTTAGCTCAGTGGTTCCATTGCCTGCCTTGCAAGCGCAAGGTCCCAAGTTTGATACCTGGTACCAAAAAAAAAAAAAAAAAAGAAAAGAAAAGAAAGAAAAAGAAAATGGGAGATTATTGTTGGATCCGTCTGTAAGATTTCTACATTTGTCTGGTCAGATCAAACTATAGCCACCATTGTTTCCCTTCTATCAGGAATTTTTTTTTCTCTGAAAGCAACTCAAAATTTCCTTCCAAAGCATGAACAAAAAAAAAACGAACTAACACTTGCACATTTCCCCAAAGCATATCTTCATGTGGAAAGAGCTCTGCTGTGCCCAATGGGTTCTTGTCACCCACCCTGTGTAGGCACAGCTCAGTCACAGCTTTGCAGGGCTCTGACGCATCTCTTTGGAAACCCACCCACTGCCTGGACTACAGCAGCCTATGTTCCCCAGCTGTGGAACCTTAGTTCCTGTCTTTTTCTGTGCTGCTCTACTTTCACACTTAGCCAAGAACAGGGCTTCTTTTGGATCTGTTATCTCAGGCCATTAAAATGAGCAGAAGGAAGAAAAAGTCTTTGAACATCTGCAGGATAACTGTAGTGAAGAGTCTTACAAAGAATTACCATGGCTGGGTCAGAGCCTTCTCAACTTCCCATTCCTGAGGATGCAGCAGAGAACTGCCCTGGTTAAAAGAAAGCTCAAGGAAGAAGACATGAGGCTCGGCTGTAGTTTCTTGATGACTAAACCCCTTCTTACAGTTTTTCTAATCTGAAGTATGGCACCTTGCCTTCCAGATCAGGCACATTTACATCTTCATTTAACAAGTCAGTGACCTTCTCTGTGCTCACACATTATCTAAAGCTTGCTCAGGCTCACCTTTTGGGAAGATTTTTGAATCTTGCTTGTTCTTAACTGTTTTTATTATTTGGCACTGTAGTTAATATAGATGGACCAAGTTTTTGCTTACCTTTTGACTTCATTTGGAAATTTTGCATAGTTTTGTCTTTTTCAAAAATTAGATTATTGGGCTGGGGATTTAGCTCAGTGGTTCCAAATCCTGCCTCACAAGCACAAGGTCCTGAGTTCGATTCCCTGGTACCAAAAAAAATTAGATTATTGGTAGGACCTTATATTCTTTAGATATTTTCCTTTTCACTTAGCTCATTCGCTGAAAAACAAAATCCAGCCAAATTAAGGGTTTTAATTACACTTTCCCATCTATACATGGTTTCCTAACTTTTTGTTTGGACCAATACACTTAAGAGAATTCCAATGTGAGTAAATAGTGGTGGCACACACCTGTAATCCCAGCCACTCAGGAGGCTAAGGTAGGAGGATCACAAATTCAAGGCCAACCTAGGCAATTTAGTAAGACCCTGTCTCAAAATAAAATTTGAAGGGCTGGGAATTTAGCTCAGTGGTTCTGGCCCATGCTTTGCAAGTGCAAGGTCCAGAGTTCAAACCCTGGTACCAAAAAAAAAAAAAAATTAAAATTAAATAAAATAAAATTTGAAAAAGGCTAGGGATGTAGGTTAGTGTCAAAGCCCTGGGTTTAATCCCCAGTGCCACCAAAAGGGTATGTGGGGTTGGGGATGAAGTTCAGTGGTAGATCAAGGAGGGATGTGGAGTGTGTACAATGTACACACTACACATGGCAACCACAAAAGGAAGTACAGTAATCTGTTATTTGGTTAGAGGAAATCAAATATCCCCATTTAAATCGTTGACTTTATAGGTATTACTCAGGTATACTTCATCATCCCCAAGTGTGTTTGTTAGTGCTCATTTGGGACTCAAACTCATCTTTTTGCTTCAAAAAGCCTCATCAGTCGTCTTCGTCATGTGTCTGTGTACAGGATGCAAAAAGCCAAGATGTCCGTGAGTCACAATGTGTCATTCATGACTTGTGGGCTGCCAAGTATCAAAAATTTCATTGGGCTTCACTTGAGAAGTAAAACTTCAGGACAGTTTGCTGAAGTTGCTTCAACAGGGGCAGGACTGAAAGAGAGGAAAGTGTTATTGCTTAACCAAATGAATTCTGTAATAAGATACCCTACCTACTTTAGGCACTCATATCTTCAATCACATGTAGATGGTACCGTCCAAGGAACTATGCCTCTTCATAACCTCACTTCCAAGTACTCAGTTTCTAATCACCACCTTCAATTTTTCAAGCTCCATCTCTCTAGCACTCAGACTTTAATGACACCTCACCCTACTAGGGTCTAAAATCTGTCCAGCCTGCTGCATCTGCACCTCTCTTACCCTTCCTTGTTCTCACCGCTCGCCCCATCCACTTCAGAGTCCACAGTCAGTCATTAGATCCCCTCCCCTGCACACACCCACAACATTCCACTTCACTCTGAATTCATGTTCATTAACCTCAGGTGCTCCTATTCCCTTCCATACTGAGGCTCCGTTTCCCACATCCATTGGGTTCTTAAAGACTATTTTACATTTCTCCCTTTTCTTTCAACCTCCCACACCTCCTCCCACATGTCACTCTGGGCTATTAACCTATTTCCTAAGACACTGAGAAGATGGAAGCACTTAGAAAAGACCCTTCTACTCCATGGCTGGTGACCTGGCCCTCTCTGTCTTCCTCACTGTTGCATACATCAACTAAGGCCCACAGAAGGGTTCATCCTGTGCCCTGGTCAAGGACAGCACTCAGACCCTCTCCAGCATCATTGGTTTTCCTCTCTTCTACATTTTCCTGTATTCCTACAAATATGCTCTTATTTTTCCCATCCTAAAAAACAAAAATAAGCCCCTTAAGTTTATGTTACATTTTAGCTTCTGCTCTATTTTTCCACATTGAAAAGGACTGTCCATGTTTGCTTACCTATTTCTTTCCACTTCATCTCTCTTAAAACTGCTGCAAATAGGCTTCAAGAACCTCTCGTGACATCACAGTAAGGCCTTTGTCTCCACCACACCATTGAAACTGCCTTTTCAAGGCTCCAGGGACCTCTGTGCAAACCTAGTGGCCAATTCCTGGCCTTTGACTTCTTGGACATCACTGAGCATAACTGATCATTCCTTTCTTCTTAAAATACTTTCTCTCTTGGTTTCTAGAACATTACGCACATAGGACTTTTCTCCTCCCCCATAGATCACCATTTCTCAGTCTGTTGTGCTGGCTCTTCCTTCTCTCTCTGACCCCTTAATATAAATGTATCCTCTGAATACAGAGGAAGCCACCCAAGGCTAAGGCCTTTGAGCACATCTCTTTTTGTCTACATTCACTCCTTTCATTTTCTGAAGTAGCTTCCTGGCTTTACCCATATCTGCTTATGACCTTCAAATTTATATCTGCGTGCATAGCGCTTCTGGATTCTATGCTCATCTATCCAGGCCCCCAGTTGAACTCTCCCATCTTGATGGGTAATTAACATCCCAATGTAATACAAAGCTGAGCTCCTGTTATTCTGTCCCCCTAGACTTCACCTCAGGCTTCCTTATCCTTTCAGTTCCCCAGTCTAAGCATCTTAAACTCATTCTTGACCCTTTCTCTCAGAACAAATCATGCTCCATCACTCTACCTGCAGGTCATAACCAGAACTGGACCACTTCCTGTCATCTCCATTATAATCTCTTGGATTTAGCTTTTATCTCACCTCCTTGCTTTTACCCTTGTCCCACTTTGGCACATAATCAATACAACTGTCAGACCACTGTGATTATGTGTAATTCAGATCACATAACCCCTTGTCAAAGGGGCTTCTGCTGGCATTTCATCTCACAGTTGAAGTCAGTAACAGTTGAAGTTCTCTTAGTGGCCTCAAGATCCTACACCATGTGTCCCACTCTACTGCCTGTCCCAATTACTTGACTCTCCTCCCTCTTGCTTGGCCCCAGCCACATGACCAAAGCTTCTACTCTGCAACCTTTGGTTTCCATGACATCACACACGTGGAGCTTTTCTCTTCCCAGAATGTGCTTTCCCCAGACAGACATATGGTTCAGGTCTTCACACAAATGCCCTTTCCTTAGTGAGCCTTTCCTGTCTCACATAAAGCTGCACACTCCACGCCAGCTCCCAGTGCTGCCCTTCTCCTTCCCAGCTTGATTTTTCTCCATAGAACTTTCCACCCCACTAGACATCCATGAGCTGCTTGGGGGTGGTAGGCTATGTTGGCTGAGGTCCTCACAGAACCTGAGTTCAAGGCTGCATTGTGTCACCTACCAGGTATTCAAGAAGGAATCTGTTTTTTGCTTTTCTCATCTATAGAATGGGAATAATAACGGCACCTACCTCACCTGATAATTGGCTACTATCTTATAAGCTGCTCAGAACTGCATCCCGACCCTAAGCTCTACTAAGCCCTTCATGGTTAGCTAACACAGTATGGGTCTCATCTGTCTTGTTTATTATGCCTCCTCCACTGGAATGTCAGTTCCACAAGGACTGGGTTTTTGCTGCTCTGTGCACTGCGACCCCACTGTAGTAGGATAGTGCCTCGTGCAGAGCTGGGTTTCATTATATATTCATAGAATGACAGACAGATCACTGTGCTGTGTTGGATTCTCAAGAGTCAATAAGGCAAAATTATATTTGTTTTAACATAATGACATGCATATGAACAACAACCAGACTTTTCCTATCACAGACATTGGTGCTGGCCTAGAGAAATTTGTGTTAATCATTCACAGGTGGCGAACCTCTGCCAGCTTATTTCCAAAAACTACAGGAAGACTCTGCGCTGCTAGATGGGCATGCATTGGTCCTATTTTGGTACTAAGTCAATGGCTATCAAAAATCATGCTTCTTTGATAAACACAAACTAAGGTGTTCTAGTCCTAAATCAAAATAATGTGTTCCCTCGGTGTTTTCTGACTGGAATATTCTTTGTAGTGCCACTAACAGTAAATATGGAGACTCTGGGGCTCTTGGTGAAATGGGCTCCATAAATACGAGACACTACAATTATTCTGCACCCCCTCGTGGGCTCTGGGAACAAAGACTCAGAAGGGTAAACTTAAGAATTCATATCTCTAGGGCCAGGGATTTAGCTCAGTGGTTCCGCCGCCTGCCTCGCAAGCGCAAGGACCCGAGTTCAATCCCTGGTACAAAAACAATAATAATAATTCATATCTCTTAGTAAGACCCTGTCTCAAACAACAAACAAAAACAAATTATACATGGTTTAGAGATGTACTCGCTCAGTGCAGAGGCCTTGGGCTCAATCCCCAGTACTGGGAGGAGGGGGGTTCAGCTCGCACAACTCATTGAAATAGCGTTGTTTTGGTGATTGTAACTGGTTTCTGTTCGTTTGTTTTGGGGGATGCAGATTACCATTTCTGATATGCAATCGGGTGAGGATGTGGTGGATAGAGCTCTAAGTTAGGAAATGGTCTTTAAGCACTGAGTTTTGCCTCTTCCATTCTGAGAGGAAACGGTTTCAGAAGAGAGTGATGGCTCCGCCCAGTCCAACCATTCATTGCTGTGCCCAGGAACCAGCGCCCTGGGGTGTGCTTTCTTCCCCTGTGGCCGACACTCCCAGCCAGCCGCGCCCACACTTGTCACGGTGAGCACACCGAACAGGTTCGCCTGGCTAGACGGTGGCTGAGCTGTCTGCGGGGAAGTCCAGTCATGCACACACCGGTGAAGGAGAGCCGAGCGGCGCCAGGACCTGAAGGCAGCGACGGCTCCGCTTTCCCCTGGCTTCAAACAAATACATAACTACAGAGGCGACAACTGAGTGCGCAGTTCCCCCCCCCCCAGCCCCCACTTACTTTCACATCTGTAACACTACACTGTTTTTAGGAGGACCCTCAAGTTGTATAAACTTTAGGCCCTACAATAACGGTCTGCCCTGACTGCTAAATTCTGCGTCCTGTTTCATGAACTTACCCATCCTGCGACTACCCTATGAAGCCAGGCCCTTTCCACCTACAGGCCAGGCTGAGAGACTGACTCCAGGGCACAAAGCTAAGAAGTCTATGAACTGTGCCACTTGGGAGGGCCCAAGGTTTCACTGAACTTCTTTTGATGTCTTTAAGTACATTTACTGATTTTCCTCATTTCACATGCAGCCTCCTCCCTAAGGTTGGCTTTTATTTTCTTCTTGCAGAACAGTCCAGAGTAAAGTGTCATACAGTAAAAGTAAAGCACACACAAACATACACACATATGTGCACACACACACACAAAACCCTTTCCCCCAAGATCATCTTCACTTAACCGAGGTTTTGAGCTCCTTTTATCTTGTTAAAGAAATGAGTGTTCCACAGTGGTTGCACCAGTCTGCACTCCCACCAGCAATGGAGAAGGGTTCCTTTCTCCCCACAACCCCACCAGCATTTGTTATTGGTTGATTTCTTCATAGCAGCCATTCTTTCTGGGGTGAGGTGGAATCTCAATGTTGTTTTCATCTGCATCTCTCCAATGACCAGTGATGTTGAACATTTTTTCATATATTTGTTTGCTGCCTTTACTTCTTTGTCTGAGAAATGTCTGTTCATTTCAGATGCCCATTTTTGAATTGGGTCTTTGAATTTGGGGGGGTCTGATTTTTTTCAATTCTTTATATATTCTAGATAGTAGTCCTTTGTCTGAGGTACAGCTGCTAAAATTTTTTTCCCATATTGTAGGTTGTCAGTTAGCTCTGTTGGTGGTTTCTTTTGCAGTGCAGAAGCTTTTTAATAAGATGAGATCCCAGTTGATTCTTTCTGCTAGCTCCCATGCTACTGAGGTTTTGTTCATGAAGTCTTTTCCTATGCCAATGTCTTCAAGAGTTCTACCTAACTTATCTTCCAGCAAGTTTACTGCTTCTGTCTTAATATTTATATCTTTAATCCACTTCTATCTTAGTTTAGTGCATGGTGATAGGTATGGGTCTAGTTTCAATCTTTGGCAGGTTGAAATCCAATTTTTCCAACACCATTTATTAAATAGGCTGTCCTTCCTCCAATGATGATGGTTGGCTCCTTTTTCAAAGATGAGGTAGCTGAGCATGTCTGGAGTTGTTTCTGCATCTTCTAATCTATTCCACTGATCCTCAGGTCGGTTCCTTTGCCAGTACTGTGCTGATTTTATCACAGTAGCTTTGTAGTATAGTTTCAAGTTGGGGATTGTGATACCCCCAGCCATGTCTCTGTTGCTTAGAATTGCTTTAGCTATTCTAGTCAGTATGGAGATACCTCAAAGAACTAGGAGTAGAGGTCTCATTTGACCCAGCTATTCCCCTGCTGGGTATCTTCCCAAAAGAATTAAAAGAATCATACCACAGTGATATATGTGCACCCATGTTCATAGCGACACAGTTTGTAATAGCTAAAGCTTGGAAGCAGCCCAAGTCCCCAACAACTGGAAACTGGATAAAGAAAATGTGTTTTTTTTAATAAAATGGAGTACTACTCAGCCATAAATAATGAAAAACTAGAGTCATTTATAGCTAAATGGATGCATATCGAGACCATACTCTTAAGTGAAATAAATAGGACACACGTGTAAATATCAAATAGTTTCACTAGTGTGAGAAACTGATAGTGTAAACAAGGGTTAAAATGATTAAAATGAATAATTGATAATTTGAAATAGGAAAAAAGGTCCAAAGATGAAGGGGTAAAGGGAGGGGAAGGGGCAAGGAAAAGAGGGAAAGGAAAAACTATGAGAAAAGAAAAAAAACTGGAAATGAAATCTATATAAATAGGAAAGGGCGGAGAGGGTGAAGGGTGCACAGGTAATGAAGAAAAAAAAAAATAAGAACCAAGATATATCATGTACAGGTACAAACACCCAATGATAAATGTAAATGAATTATATACCTAAAATGTATCAATAAAAGAACAAAAAAAAACAACAAAAAAAAGAAATGAGTGTTGCCGGAGATTTAGCTCAATGCTTCCACTGTCTGCCTTGCAAGCACAAGGTCTCGAGTTTGATCCCCAGTACCAAAAAGAAAGAAAAAAAGAAATGATTGGTGAAACCTAGTAGTTGGTAATCTGTTAATTTGCATCAGTCTTGAAGAGGACAGCAAGATTAGGGGAGTTTTTGGCAAATCAACCTGTATTGCTGGTTGAAATGATTAACCATGGCTATGCGCTCAGGAAGGCTCAGAGTCTGTCTAGCGAAGGATAATCACAGGTGTTTCTTCACCACAGACTACTACTGATGGTATGGTAACTGCTTTTTATCTCAGTGTGGCAAAGACTGTAGAGTTTGGGCTCTGTAAATATGTAAGCACTTCTTTGGAGCCTCATAAAGTGAGAGCTTTGAATAATCCAAAACTTGCCATTTGTCATTGATCTTAGAGATGGTCGTGTCATTCTCTGAGAGTAGCCAACAATAGTCAAGCAGAGTAGGCAATAATCAATAAAAAACTGGAAAGTGGAAAACTGAGCACTGGCCGCACGTTCTCCCTGGGATTGGAGACCACAGGGCTGGTGCTCTAGACCACCTTACACACAGAGAAATGAACCTGAGAAAACCCAGCTTCTCAGCTGAGTTCACTGAATCTCATCCATGCATTGCCACATCTGGATCAGTGTCCTCAAGCCATTTTCCCAATCTTATTCTCTTCAACACAGCTGAAAACACACCTTTTCATACAAATCTAATTTGTCCTTCACACACTTCCCATAGAAGTCTTGATCATTTATTTTATATGTAACATATATGTCCCATGGATCTGTTTGCCAAGATGCTCATGTGTTACTATTTTAAGAAAATATGTCTTTCTCTAATTTCTTTGTACTGTTCATCTATATATATATATAATTTTTTTTTTTCGGTTGCCTTTCCTATTTAAATGAGTTTCCTATTTAAGTGAGCTTCTCAGCTGCTTTTGGCACAGTGTAACTCCCATAGGTACCAATACTAGGTGGTCTAAAAGAGCAAAATTATTTGTCACTAATGCACAAAAAAAGACAGTCATCTATGAGGTAAGAATATGGCATGTTCCCTAAAGGCCATGACCCTACTGAAAAATTTATTTTAAAATATAGTACCACTGTTAAGAGATTTTGGATTCATTTGATCAATCTGTTTTTCTGTTACTTTTGGCTGTTAACACTTTTGAGAATTAAGAGAACTTAATCTTGTTCTTTGTAGAAACAACTGGTTCCAGGACTAGAGCATAGAAAGCTCAAGAGTAGCCTGAAATGTCCTGATGTGTGTGCCAAGAGGAAGACTGCTTAACGAATGAAGGAGATCTATCGAAAGATCATAGGGTCTAACTTTATGATACTCCAATGGACTAAATAAGGACAATTAAGAGACAAAAATATCAATACATCACAATCCATTAAATAAAATAGGACTCCACAAATCTCAAATAATATAAATAACTATGTAGTAATAAAATAAGCAAGAAGGAAAAGCTCTTGCTTACAAGATAATACCAAATAATAAATGTAGAAAGAATGACGATGAATTAGGAAATCTCCATTTGGTAGCCATCAGTACTACAACTAGTAGGTAAAAATATGAGAAGTAATAATATGTCTTCTCACAAGATACTTCCGAAGGGTAACAGAGTAACTTTACAACGGAGAGGCCTGGAGGATATTACTCTGATCAAGTATCATCACTAACATTGCTAGTAATAGTTTATGTGTCTTCTGGCTTAATGTATTATTTTAAAAATTCAGCATCATTTCTATGATCTCCCTGCTGAAAGTCTGTAATCTGAATCCAATAGAGAAAAGACATCAGACAAACAAAACTGAGGAATGTTCTTCAAAATAACTTCCTGTATTATGCTAAAATATCAGCGAAATACAAAGACCAGGAGATAGTCCAGATTAAAGGAAACAAAAGAGACAGGACAGCAGAACACAATACACACACAATCCTAGATTTTCTTTTGCTACAAAGGACACTGTTGGTCTGGCAGCCTTAACAAATTACCTAACAATTGGTAGTTTATAAGAACACAAATTTATTATCCTATGGATCTAAAGGTTAGTAGTATGTAGAGGGCTTCCTGTGCTAAAATTAAGGTGTCGGCAGGGCTGCCTTCTTTCTGGAAGCTCTATGGATGAATCCATCCCCCTGCTTTTTGCAGTTTCCAGAGGCCCCACATTCTTTCCTTCTCCCCCCAGAAGTGGGGATTTAACCTAGAGTCTTCCTACTGAGTTACAACCCCAATTTTTTTAGAGACAAGGTCCGGCTAAATTGCCCAAGCAGGACTCCAATTGGCAATCCTCCCAGTTCAGTCTCCCCGAGTGCCGACTTAGCCACCCTCCCCGGCTCCGCCCATATTCCCGTGACTCATCCCTCCTCCTCCAAAAAGCCAGCAATGGTGGGCGGAGTCCTCATTTTGCCCCTGACCTCCATTTCTGTCAGCTTCTTCCAAGAACCTCGGAGATTACATTGGGCCCACCCAGATAATCCAAAATAAGCTCCCTGGTTTCAGATCCATTGATTAACAACTTAATGATACCAATAACCTTAATCTTCCTTTGGCAGTTAACCTAAAATATTCACAGATTCTAGGCATGAAAACTTGAACGTCTAGGGGGAGGGGTACATTGTTCTTCCTCCACAAATAGTAAACTCTGAATATTGGCTGTAGATAAGTGTTTGTAACAATCAAATTTCTTTATCTTAAAAATTATGGTGGAGTAATGTAAGAAAGTTCTCTGTCTTTAGGGAATATTCTCAAAATGTGTATGTGTAAAGGGACATTTCTTCTGCAATTTAAAACAGTCCTCAGTCTCTGTCCCTCCCCCCATTTCTCTTTCTCGCCCATCTCTTTTTCAGAGCATGAGTGAGAGTGAAAGCAAAACAAATGGCAAAATGTTAACATTTGGGGAATCCAGGCAAAACAAATCTAGGAATTCTTTGTACTATTTTCGGTAAGTCTGAAATTTCATAGTAAAAATTTAAAACAATCCCAAATAAACTTTCTATATCTAATAAATATTAAAAGTTGTGCACATCATGAATGACGTGTTTATTCAGATAGGTATCTTTATCCTTTTGAAACTTAAGAATATTTTAGCAAGTAGTGTAATGAATGGTATTATTTGCAATTAACTAAATAAGTTGTACACTGAGAAATCTGGGCTGGGGATTTAGCTCAGTGGTGCTTCTGCCTGCCTCGCAAGTACAAGGTCCCGAGTTCGATCCTCAGTACCAAAAAAAAAAAAAAAGAGAGAGAGACAGAAATCTTGAGCCTAATATGAAAATAAAATCAATAATTTTGGACTCCATACTCCTATAGCCCCATAACCTGGGTATTAATGTTGAATAGTCTCATTTTCTGTTATAAAACTCAATCTTCAAAAATTTAGCCTTGAGGGCCGGGTAGGTAGCTCAGTGGTGCAGCACCTGCCTGGCAAGGACAAGGCCCTGAGTTGGATTCCCACTACAAAAAAAAAAAAAAAAAAAAAAAAAAAAAAAATGTAGCCTCGAAAAGGAAGGTATTTAAAAGTAGGCCAGCCAGGTGTGGTGGCACACACCTGTGATCCCAACACTGGGGAGGCTGAGGCAGGAGGGTGGTTGCAAGTTCCAGCCTGCACTACCCTGTCTCAAAACAAGAACAAAAAAACAAAAATGTAGGCCAAAGTCTGTTAGCTAATGGTATTGCACCATGTTGATATTTTAATTTAGACAAATGTACCATCACTATGCCAGATTCAAATGTTAGGGAAGCTAGGTGGAGGGTACATGGAAACTCCCTGTCTCCCCCCTCCCCCCCTCCCCCCCCCCCCCCCCCCCCCCCCCCATTTTTCCCCTGTCTTTCTTTTCTCTTCTTTTTTTTTTTTTGGTACCGGGGATCAAACTCGGGTCCTTGCGCTTGCGCAGCAGGCGGCGCAGCGAAACCACTGAGCTAAATCCCCGGCCTCTCCCCTGTCATTCTTTATAATGCTTCTGTAAGCCCAAAATTCGGTCAAAATAAAAAGTTTTAGAAGAAAAGGCCTTGAATACAAAACAATCTCATTTTTAAAAAATGCTATGGCAAATGGAACTTATTCAAAAGAAAAAAATTCTCGAAACTGGTGAAAGTTATTAAGAGCAAAATGAATAGGAAGGGAAACGGTGCAGAAATACTCCAGTGGAGTTCAATTTCAGGCGAGTTCCTCAGCAGGCAGGATTCCCGGGTGAACTGGCCTTGTAAACCTTCTCCCAGAGCCTCAGTAAGGGAAGGAAGAGGGTGGGGTGTTGGGGGCAGCCAGGGGCAAGTGCTGAGTGAACCATATGAGGCCCAGGTTCCAGCAATAATTCTGCCTTGCTATCTCCAAAGGAGGAGTTTGAGGCAACTTAGGAAAACTACAAATGTATAATAGTTTTTAAAAGGAATACGGACCAAATCATGGCCAAAAAAAGGGGGGGGGGCAAAACGGGGTAAACGGGGAAGGCTGCTGAATTCCCACTTTAGTTAGACTCAGCTCAAGCAAGGCACAAATGAAAGAAAGCAATCATGAAGGCGCTTTTAAAAACATGGAGCTATCTTGATAGCACCAGTCCTCCCCAAATCCCATAGGACCTTAATGAAGGCAGCGCATCTGAGATCATGGCAAAACTCATGTCTCCAACCAGGGTTGCTCCTCTGCGCCAGCCGAGCCCAGCCCAGCCCAGCCGAGACAGAGCACAGAGCAGTCAGAGGGCAAAGGGCAGCAAGCCACAACACAGCTCTGATCATGCTGAACAGGTAATCATGGAAACCATAACTGTGCCTCCTGAGCCATTACCTTGGATGCTGACTCAGCGGCCCATAGCTTGTAATCCACTCCGGGACAACACATCTCCCAGACAGCTCTGCTCAGGGTGCTTACTTGGCACTAAACTCCACTTAGAGGCCATGGCTGGGGGGGGGGGGGGGGTTGCTGTCTGTGGAAAAAGTGGCTGGGCTCAGCTGTGGAAAATAGTGGGGAAATTTGGGATTGTACATCTTAGAAAGCAGGCACTAAATATCCAGAGATTGCATTAGAGATTTTCAACACTAACAAAATTAACACAACAAATTTGACGGTTGCTTTTGGTCAATGATGTAGTATTTCTCTATGAGGGCAGACATCATAGAATGACCCACAGAAGCAGTGGTCTGAGGTTCAAGTAGAATTGTTTTGTTACTAGCCATGGGGGGAAAGCATTATGGGAGGATAAGGGGGTGGTCCTCAAAGGTATGACAGTTAAATTCAGACTTACTTGCAGACTTACAATGAAGCTCCTCCCTCCCACCCCGACTTCCCCATGGTTTTTTTTCCCCCAGTACTGGTGGTGACTGAACCCAGGGCATTCACATTGAGCCATATCCCCCAACTCTTTAATTTTTTATTTTGAGACAAGTTCTCACTAAAATTGCTAAATTGCCCAGGCTGGCTAGAATTTGTAATCCTCCTGGCCTGAGTTGAAATTTACTTGGGTCATTCCCAAAAGTTAAGGAAAGGGGATAAATGTGGACTGGGCTACAGAAGGTGCTGAAGGTACAACCTGTAGATACAAATGTCTAGCATTAGAGGTGTTCAGTGTGAAGCTGGGAGCTAGAACAGGCCTATAGACCAGACTGTACTAGCCGGTTGCAGACTACATGGCAGTGTGTGTGGTGTGTGCTGTGGATTTTAGTGCAAGACAAGGATTTTGCTTATTGTCCTGCAAACAAGAGGCCAATCTGGGTTCAGGTGAGTGTTTCAGGAGCAGAATGCTGGTTGGAAGGAGGAGAATGAGTGCATGGACAAGTATCCATAAATCTCCCTCAGTTCACAGATGAGACAAACAGGTACGAGAGTTTCATGCCATCTAGGTGACTACTATTCACCTCCCCGCCTTGAGGATATGCTCTGGAGTAATACAGACCCTAGCCTTGGGGGTGGGAGCTATGTGCTGGGAAACTGATGAGTGTTTATCTGAAGACATGCCCAAAGGCCAGGCCAGAAGCCAGGGCAAGGACAGGAGGGTGCTGCAACCACAAAGGACTAGCCAAATCCAACATAGATGACACTTTAGGCTGCACTACTCTGGGCAAAGAAAGAACATCCTTGACAGAAAAGTTAGAATAAAGACAAGGAAGTGTCATGACAGGTTTGTTTCCTTGTTTTTATTTTTGACGGTGGAAGTCAAAACTCAGGACCTCATACACGCTACCCAAGTACACTACCACTGAGCCACAGCCCCAGGACACAGGACAGCTTCTTGTGTTTGACTTCCCAATCAGACTTTTGGGCTCTTTATTGGAATTCTGCTAAATATTTCTCCTTCCCTAAGCATTAACTTGACTTTTTTTATTTAGAATTCACCTACTAGTGTAGACAGGTATACCCACTCTAGAAGACTCAATACAAACATAGGCACTACAGCCGATCACAGCTCTCCGCAGCTGCAGCAGCATCTGAGAGATTACTTATTTACCAGAAAGTTATTTTTCACTCTCTCCTTTAATACTAACTTTATTTAAACCTACTTTGAGCAAACAAGCACAACTATGTGCTATTTTTAATTTTCTCATTTCTGCTTCCCTATGCCATGGGCCTGGAGGGACTGATCCTTCCTCGGGCTAGGTCCTTCTGCCTCTGCTTTTCTACCCATGGTTTCCCTGGGTACCTGGGCATTCCATTTCGAGGCTGATGGAAGTGGAGCTAGTGAGTTCAGATTTATCAAACAGAATGCTTATTCATTTCCGGGAAGTGTCAAATCAGATTATGCTGGCAGCAACTTTTGAGAACATCAACTCTAAAATGATACATGAAATAGAAACAACTTTCAAAACTCCTGCTCATCACCCTGACACAGTAAATTATAAAGGGTTTATTTATATTTGCATCTCAACTGGACCCTACAAATAGGGTGGGTGGTGGGAGGACTAATCAGGTATAGGTTCAGAACAGGCTAAGAAAGCTAGTAGCTAGTGCCCTCTAAAGCTTTATCCAAGAAAGTCCAATTAGAAGAGCTCAGATTCTTCTTTACAGGTACAATAGTTGACAACAATTAAAAAGACTGAGACGGTGACATGGAATCCACAGGGACCTAGGGCAGTAAGGAGAGCACCCATGAGAAAGGGGAAAGCCTTCCCGCCTTCTCTTGCTCGAAAACCCTCACCTGGTCTCAGCTGCATCCGGCTGGACAGGAACACGGAGCTGATCTGGTCTACCTTTGCAGCGCATGGCTTACTTTCTCCTTTGATTCTATCCATAGGATTCTCATCTGAAGAAATTCAGCCTTTAACTGAAGACTTGCATAATGAAATATAGAAAGTTGACTTTTTGTATGCTTCTAATTCAACAAGCCCAACTCACTTAAAAATAGTTCTGTCATTATAAATCAAGTATAATATTGAGACCACATTAGGGGTCCAGTAAATTCCAGCTTCAAGGCCTGTGGCCTGATTTTGCTGATAGTTTTATTGGAATAGTCAGATTTATTTGCTTATAGAGGGCCCAAGGCTGCCTTTGTGCTACTTGAGCAGAGCTAATAGCTATAACTGCGAATGATCTGCAAATCCTAAAATACTTACTATGTAGCTCTTTACAGAAGTTTTCCAACTTCTGGGTTACATCAAAGTATCCCAACTTGAGGAAGGTTAAAAAAAAAGTAGATTCCCAAGGGCGGGAAAAAAAGTCACCCAAAGACACTATAAGCATTCATCATTACTTTTGGAGCAAATACCAGTCCCACACTCAGGCCACACCAAATATAAAGGGTTACAAATATTCAGATTTTATTATAAATAAAATACTGGTTTTTTTAAACATAAAAAATGCCAAGTGTTGCGTTTTAGTAAACACCCTGGAGAGCAAGACTTTAGAGGTTAGGGCAGACAGCTAAAGTGAAGCACATGTAAAAGGGCCATAGTTGGAATCAAAAGGAAAAATTCCAGGGAAAAATAACAGTATCTATTCCCTGTGACACCCAGCATTCTGCAGCAGCCATTCTGTCAATTTTATTACACAAAATACAGATAACTGGAACTATACAATAAAATAATGGCTATATTGCAGGAGCTGTAGTTAAGGCATCATTTTGTAAAGAGTTTTCATTTTAAAAATAAAATTCTGTTTAAAAATATACCACATAGATGGAGGAGAAAAGAAAATTTTAAAAAACCCCAAACAAAAAAGACCCACCAGGGTCTAAGACTTGCTGGAGTAACTCTGACTGCAACATCCCTAGCAGTCTATTTTTAATACTTTTCCTGCAACTAGGACCAAAATGCATGTTAGGATATGGCCACTGAATATGAGGAACTAGCTTAGAAACACCAATGTAAAAACCTGGCAAGAAAAAGCCACAACTCCTGTGAGAATACAAGAGGCATGAGGGAAACAAGAGTGAAATGTAAGGGTATGCCAGGTTAACACTTGGTGGAGAATTGTGGTGCACCCTAAGGCTACCCAGAACTGTGTGCACCACCTCTCCCTGTCTACCCAGTAGTAGCACTATTCCTGATGCCCGAACAGTGATAAGCCATGCCACACTTCTTATGAAATTGGCTCAAAAAACTCCAGAAAGGGTATTTCCAGCTTATTCCTGGCTAGAGCCACAATGGTGTCAAAAAGCCCCTTGGCAAACTCTCCTGATCACACTGTACTGGGTCAAGCTGGCATTCCCATTCTGGCACAGGTATCATAAGCAACAGGGGGCTGTGGCTTAGGATCATCAGGACTGCAGCGGAAGATGTCCTCAGTTGGGGTGTGGAGGAAAGCAGATAGATACTCATGTTACACAGTGGACATGCTTCGAACACAAGGGAGAGAGCAAAGTACTGTGGAACTGATATGATCCAGGGAATTCTAGATGGAAGGGAAGGAGGTATAGAGGTATACTGTGCCAGTGAAGAGAGGAAATCAAGCAAAGACGTGAACAGATAGTGCCATTCTAGAAATAGGACCAAGTATATTTACATAAATTCCTTACTCTATAATCATGATAAACAAAACAAAAACAACCCATTCACAAAAAATATAAATTTGAAATAATTAATAGCACCAGTGTGTCAGATAATAGTTTCTTTCCCCCGCTACACAAAGTACAAAGTTGCATAGTGTTAAAGGCTATATATGAATCTCAAAGGCAGATTGGTAGAAGGAAGGGGGTATATGGCAGGGATCTGTCACACTGTGGTCTTACAAGACAACCACAGAGCTGAGGACTAAAGGTTGAGAAGCTCACTAGGAAACTCCACATAAAGTTCTTCCTCTCTTCATGGAGGGAAGGGTTAGAGTGGGCTGAATCACAAAGTGCAGGGACTAGATGGTGTCAGCAGCTGTGTGAAATACTGAGTGCAACCATTTGCCACCAGGACTTGGCAAACAAGAATTTGAATTGTCTGAAGAATTCCAGAAGATGGAAATATCAGAAGAAAACTGGAGCTAAGAGTCAGAACGTTTGTCCCTTTCCAATAGAAGGGAAAAAAGCATGTATGAGATGCTGACTCTACAACTTGCATCTGCTTGATCCATTTGTTAGAAAAGACTGGACATTTGTTTTGTTTTTGTCCAGATCTTAGGGAGCAACTGTTCTCTCACAGATATTTTAACACTACTTCCAAGACTAATGTATATATTTTTTAAAAAGCTAAGAATTAAGTTTGATGTGGAAAAAACTTTAGTGGTTATCATATCCCTGTTGTTTCTCCTGTGCAACTTCCACTTATCAGAATATTAAAAGATGTCCACTGGTCTAGTGGTGAGTGTAAGCTGCCCATCCAGATTTACATTGTCAGCTGCCCAAAGATCTGAAAAAAGTTCATCTTCCTAGTCAATTATTAATATATGAGAAAATCTTCAGTCAACTTCTGCCAGCTACTCCTGGAGATTCTCATAAATAACTGCATTCTTAGCCGTAGATGGCTCAGTGTCCTATACTCAAAACAGCTAGCACGACTGACGGATGGCTACTGACATTCTAATGACCAATACCTTTGGCACAGGATGTTTATTTCCTTTTGCTTAAAAAGAGAAGGGCAGAAAATGCAGATGCATTTTCTTTATCCATGGACTGGATATACTGGCCATCACAATGCTATGATTAGTAGCCAAACTTTTCCTTCATAGAAACAAGGGTACTGAGACTGAGGAGGTTCTGCTGGTATCAATGTGAGAGGGGCAGGCTGCTTGCTCTGCCCTGGCACACACGGGTTCACATTTTATGCCACTGCAGGATGCCACATCCTCATGCAAATCAGAAGGGAAAGAGTGGGTAAGGTAGTGACATGAGTGGAAGAGAGACTTTATTATAGATCAAACCCTTTGTTCCCGGTTCAGGATGTGTAACTTGCTTCTCTTTAAACTCTGTGACTTTTCCTGGTTCAAAAGGACAGTGATGGAGAGCAGCAGAGAAGTGGGGGTCTCAAAAATGTCATCTTTGTGTCAAGGCACTCTGTGGCCTCACAAGTGCCCCCCTGTCAGGGGATGCTGCCTTTCAGCCCTCCCAAGGCTAAGGCTTTTCGATGGATGGGGTGTTGAAGCAGCCGGATGGTAAGGTCTTCTTGATGTCCTCCAGGTTTTGAATGTCCTTCATGATCTCCTCGATATCTCGGTTATAGTCCATAATGGCAGCCTCCTGCTTCTTGGCTTCGTTCTCCAGGTCTGACACTTTCCTATCAAGATCACTGACCTTCATTTCATCTTTGGCTTTGCTCAGGGTTCCTTCAATCTCATTTAGCTTATTCAGGTCCACTGTGTCCAGCTGCCCTGTAGAGCCAGAGAGAATACAGAAGAGAAAGAACCATTCAGTGAGAATAACATCATCCCACAAGCTCCACTAGCCTTTCTATAAACTAAGTCAGCAGCTGCTAAGACATGAAAGTTGCCCTGCCTTGTAGGTGGCTGCTCTGTACTAGGGTATAAACCATGTAAACAAGGAACATGATGGGGGAAGGTCAGAGCACAGCATTAATATTAGGCCAGATGTTTTTTTTTTCTGAGAAAATGGTTTTGAAGAACGTTTTCTAAATACACAGCTACAGTGTTCTAGACCTTAAGCTTCCCTTGTGGTTCTTAAGGTCTTCTGGTGACATTCCATTCCTTTTGGGTCTATATGTGTAATGTGTATGTCATTTTAGTACCATCTAAAGAACAAAAAAAAAAAATCTCTCAAGATAGAATCTTGAGCCCTCAGCTCTTAAGATTGCAGGTAAGATGGGGTTGGCTTTAGGGGTTATTTCCTGATTTGAGGAGTTAGGCATTACTGGGAACCTTCTTATGGAAAATGGCCACGGTTGAAATGCTGAAGTAACTTCAGGAAAGCTTTTCTTTAAACAAGTAGTAAAAAAAGGAAGTTCTTTGGAAAGAAATTTCTCTACAATAAACAAAAGCAGACACAACCAACAGAACTTCATGCATATTCCACTTGATTAAATTCTCCTAAGACTATTTTACTTCAATGATTTTCAGATGTTAAATAATTTGCTAAACTTTGTATAACCTATAGGCAACAAAGCAGTCTAACCTAAGTCTGATTAATTATAAAGTCCTGCTCGTCTCACTTACTTTCATCTGCTCATAAATGATTTGTTATTCTTGACATTTGAGACAGATAAATATCTCCTACCCAAGAAAAAACTCCATCAAACAAAACACATCATTCTTTAGCAGCTGTGTCTAAATGCAGCCCGCCTTTTTTTCCCCTCTTTTCTCAGTGAAAAAGAATTGTCTTGGGCCACATATAAAATATATAAAATGGTTAATGTATGTAAATAACAAAATTTCCTTTAAATATTTATTATAACTTTTTAAAAAAGAGTTCTAGAAAATTAAAATATAATATCTTGCTACAAAGAGTCCTGCCTAGAGTATTACTACTTTATTATGGAATCTGATAAAAAAAATGTATCTGTCCCAAAATAAACCCTACTCCCTATCGTAAACATTGCGGATTAAAAGCATGTTTTAGTATGCTTACATTTCCTTGAAAAATGAAGATCTTTCTCTCTTTGGACAGAAAAGCTTTCACCTAATCAAACTGTCCTTTAGTAAGCAAATAAAGAGAACTCCTGGCAATGAAATCATGACCATGTAAAAGTACTGTTTTATTCTACCATTGAAATCCTTCCCTTTAAGTCCCTAAATGATGCTCTTAGGATGAGCTAAAAAAAAAAATCATTGTTTAATTGCACCATGAACCTGGACCACAAATGAGCTCTACTAGCTGGTAACATATATTCAAAATATAAACACAGTCCTGAGACCATGGTGTTCCATTTAGGGAAGGGTATATGAAAGGCACCAGTAAGCTCTTGTCCAATAGTACAACTTAAAGTCATGGTTCAGCTCACACTCTGAAGTTGCTGAACATATGAAAACTGTAATGATTCAAGTCTTTCTTGAAGGTTCTACCATGCAAGACACATGCTTATTTTAAAATGCATTTATTTATTTATTTGTTTGTTCGTTTGTTTATTTGGGCAGGGGGGAGGTTTGACACAGGGCCTCATTATATAGTTCAAGCTGGTCTAAAACTCACTATGTAGCCGACCGTGGCAAGCCTCCTGCCTCAGTCTCCCCAGTGTGAGGATTACAGGCACAGGCCACCATGCCTATCTTATAAAAGCATTTTTAAATAAGCAAGAGCTAAAAGAAATATTAGTAATTTAATGGATCACCTTAAAGGTATTTACAGACTGACCTTCCTTTGAGTCAACTACATTAGATCCCAAGAACAGCACAAAGGATACAAAGACTGACTACACTGACCCTATGGCCACTTACCCAGCTGCTCCAAGAGGTCGTTAATCATGCTGAGGAGGCTGTTGACAGAGTTTTTGGCTTTTCTGGCATTGATCTCAGCTTCCTGAGCAGCCTGTGAAGCCTGTAAAGGCAAAGGGATAAATGACACGAATAGTTCTGAGTCTATACACTCATCTTCTTTGACTATTTTCCCCACAGGGAGCCCACAAATCTAATTTTCAGATACTTTCCCCTTTTCCAACTCATGAAGTTATAAACTCTCACTGCAGATTTTTGTTTTTTGGGGGTTGTATTTTTAGGTGAAGGATGCTGCCATTTCTCCTTTATGCAACAGTCATAAACAATCAGTATCCCAACACTATTAGTCTTTGAAAAATCAATATCTCCTTTTTCCACTTTCTTACACAAGAATACATGTAGATAATAAAATCCACCAGGTAGAAACAACTTATTTTGTAAGGATGAATTTTAGAACCAAAAACATGTCCTTCAAGATATTCTTAGAGACTTGATTATTAGAAATGGCCTATTCTTAGAAAATTTTCATAAATAAGTGAAGCTTTTCTGTAAAATCCTCCTCAACTTGCAACTACCTAGCAACAACCCTAACCCCATGACTCATTTATTGGGAAAAATATAATTTAAAATTTCAAAACCAACCAAAGGTAAATATATTTGGAAAAATTCCATGAAACTTGAACAAACACACTGTGCATGAGTCACCGGGAAGCAGCAGTGGAAGAGGAAATGTCTAAACATCAGAAACCAGATGCTCTTACAAGGAAATCTAGTCAGGATATAAATGAGTGGCTTTGAGCTCCCTATAGCAACACCATTTCCCCTAGTTTTGAGGTCAAGACAACACAAACATTTTGGGATCAAAATAATGTGAAAATGTTAAAGAGGAAAAAGAAAGGGAAGCAAAAAGCCTTCACAAATAAATGATTAAATCTCCATTCATGTGGCAGCTGTGCTTCCCGAGCCAGGACAGGCTGACTGCCAGTGTGCTGGAAGAGGTGGGGACAGGACTTCGCTATTCATTATTCGTCTCCAGAGAGATCCTGATGTGTTTAACCTGTGGATCTCACGCTCCAGGAACAACCATAATCTTCATGCTTTGGGTTAAAACAAAAGACATTACAGACTCAAACAATGCTGGCAGAGGGCTATCCTTTCAGAAATTGACACAAATGCCAGTGAAATGGTGTATGTGAGGGTGGTATATGTTCCTTAGAAGTTATTTACCAAAAATCAAAGTAGATAGATCTTCTATTGTTTGAACTAAATCCTATCCATTTTTGAAGTTCATGAAGAACATAGCATTTTCTTTCTTTCAAGAAACTTGAAATGTAATGTTTTCATAAATATATTAAAAATGAAATCCACAGACTCTCAACACATATGACAAGTACCTATTTTTCCTTTATGGGAATTTTCACTTGAGCCACACTGTGTCACAGAAAATTAGGGCAATCCAAACAAAACACAAATGCATAACAGAATAAGGTGCTTTCACAGGAATGCTTCCATTATCACTACCCCAAGCTTGTGTCTTTCCTTTCCATCCCAAAGTAAAAATGATCCACCGTGAGGGTCTCTGTTCTTTTAGCAGCAGAAAAGAAAGGGGCCCTTCCTTACATTGAAAGTGTCATTCTGTGACAGTGACACTACACTGGAAAAGAAGAGTTGTTATGATTCCATTAAAGTCTTTCCAAAGCCAAATATAGCAAAGAACAAAAAAATGGGCCCTAGCTCTTCGTTGGGGTATATATTCACAATTCAATTTTGTGCTGAGCTTGGTGGTACATGCCTGTAATCTCAGTACTTGGGAGGCTGAGGCATGAGGATCATTGCAAGTTCAAGACCAGCCTGGGCTACATAGTGAATTTAAAGTCAGCCTGAATTACATAATGAGACTCTGTCTCCAAAAATAAATGAATTTTGTTACAAAAAGTGTTATGTATACATTGTCACAAAAAGTAAGCAGTTAAATTGGATGTAAGATCAGTACACCTTGGTGATGTGGTAAAGAAAACCATCTTTAAAAATTTCTTATATAGGGCCGGGGATTTAGCTCATGGTGCCGCCACCTGTCTCGAAAGCAAAAGGTTCCGAGTTTGATCTCCGGTACAAAAAAAAAAATTTCTTCTATATAAGAAACTGGCCTGGGCAACCCACTTTCTGGTCCCCCTTCTGTCTCTCTTAGACAGAAGCTATCTTTTTCTCAATAAATTTTCCTACTCTTAACCTCTGTTGTTCCTAGAATTCATTCTTTGATTTCAGAGAACACGAACTCCCACTTCGGATATCTAGCAGGTTTGGGAGTTACATCTCTTCCCCCTATATCATTTTGGAGGTCTTCCACTGAGATTACTGGTTAAGACTCAAAGCTATATGCCTACCCAAGATGACAGTGCCTGGTGCCTATCAAGGGCCTTTAGCTAGACCCTTTGTAGAGTAACTCTGACTGCTGATCACAACTACGACCCTCTTCAGCTGAAAGTACCCAGAATGCTCTTCGCCCTTTGCCCCCTCACGGCAGTTAGGGGTACTTCTTCAGAGGGGGGGATACTGTAGATAGGTAAGTTAATTAGATATCTTGTAGGCAGTTAGGTGGAGCCAACATGGAGGTCAGTGAAGAAACATTCACTGAAGGTCAGCATTGTAAAAGCAGAGAAACTACCACACCCACATAGGATGAACAGCAGTGATTGGTATTCTAAATAGGCATCAATCACCTGGGTGGGGGACCCAGACCTTACCACCAAAATTCCTTGCTCATTCCTTGTATGCTTGCTATGTGACTTATTTCCCCACTGGGTAATATTTAATCAATATTACCTAAGCGACTATACTTGTCATAATCTTATTGTTCATAGTTTTGTCCACATTGTGATTTCTCACTGGATCAGTATTACCTAAGCAACTGTACTTGCAATCTTACTAGTTGACTATAGTTTTTTCCCAACTTGAACCCACCTCACCTTGTGGCTTTATCCCATTAAGCACCTGTGAGAAATTGGGTGAGAGGGCAACCCCCTTTCCCGTCCCCCTTCTGTCTCTCTTAGACAGAAGGTATCTTCCCGTCAATACATTTTTCCTACTCTTAAAAAAAAAAAAAAAAAAAAAGAAAAGAAGAAAAGAAATTGGCCTTTGCTTTTAGGGAACAAGTTGATGGAAGAACTAGAATGTAAATTAACTTTTCATTATATTCTCTTTTATTACCTTTATATTCTATACAATTACTCATTTAAAAATATAAATACTTTTTAAATGCCCTAAAACTTCAATTATGTAAAACAATGTTTTGCTTTCAATATTTTGCATTGAGACATGACAACTGTGTGACAGAGGTAATTGACAGAAGAGCCAGATTCTTTATCTTTTATGTAAGGTATCAACCCAAATCTTGACCAGAAAATGCAATGAAAAACAGAAGTCCATAGGTAAAAGATTTCTCAACAGGTTGGAGACCTGTGTTCTTGAACATCCTTCATTTCTACCCAGGAGCAAATATGCCAAGGCCCTTACCATCCCGGCCATCATCATGTCCTGGTTAGCATCATCTTGCTTTCTCTTCAGCTCTCTCTCTGCTTCTTGCAGTTGCCTCAACATACTATTCACTTCCTTATCCAGATCTGTGACTTCTGCAAAGGTCTGTTCCGCTTCTGCCTTGGTGCTGGTAGCATTCTAAGCACAAAATAAGCAAATTGCTGATTTTAAAAAGCTTTCCCTTTTCTAAAGTATGCTTCTACTCCTTTTATAATTTGTGAAATGACTCAAAAAGACAATCCAGAAAGAGCAGTACAGTAATTCATATTATTTTCTGACATATATTTGGGCTCCCAGTAAAAATAATTAAAGAAAATGATACCTAATGAATACTGTAATATCTAATAACATAATACTACCTAACATCATGGCGTTTTATATTTTATGAAGTGCATTCGCTTACACTCTCTTCTTCAATCTTTGAAATTGCTTGCCTTCCCATTGCCATTTTAAGTTGAGGTCACATGGCTAGCAAATGATAAACATTCTTTCACTTGGACAATTTTAAATTCAAAGCTAGCCTGGTTCTTCTTAACAGTTCATTACGTACAAAAAGGCCATAATCCTGAAATGTCAGTATTTCATAAAATACTGTATAACTAACCCAAACACCAATTGTTCTAGAGAAACGAAGAAATTTCTGTGATTCTCAAACTAATTTTAGAATCAGCTCCAATATCTCCTTTAAATAGAAAGATTGCTCTAAATATGAAAAGACCAGCATAAAGAAATGACTCCCTAAAATGAATCTAAGGAGCCCACCAGGGTAGCTACAGAAAGTTGATTTGGGAGGGTGTTGGGTAAGGCAGAATGTTCAAGAGGGCTTAAAAGTTGTGTATAACACTCTACCTAAGATTGAAAAGAAGTCACCTGTCCAGATCCAAGAAACTTGTTTATCTAGGAAGCGCCTCATTTTTTGTGGAAAAGGGCTCTATGGCCTTTGAATCCCCACATGCCTCCACCCCCATAATAACGCAGGCCCCACACTCAGACACAACATTTAAAGGGCCTTTTACTGGTTCCTTCTTCTCAGTCAATGTGATTACCTACTCTAATGACTATTGGAAAAAGAAAAAAGACAAGGATAGGTCAAGACAGTTTTGCTGGAGCTAAGGAGACCTGAAAGGGCTTGGGTGGGGTCGGGGGTGTGGAAAGTGGAGAAATGTGGGAGCAGGGGCCGCTGCGGAGCAGGGAAAGTACACACCTTCTGGACTGCACTCGCGATCCTCTCGGCCTCGTAAGCCTTGCTCTTGGCTTCTGTGGCATCTGCTGCTGCGCTGCCAAGCGCCAGCCGTGCATCCCGAGTCTTTTCATCGGCTTCAGCAATGGTCTGTTCAATGGAGGGAATCCTCCTTAGCGCCTCCTCTGCAGCGGTCTTGTTATCGTTCACTCGTCTATCGAAATCTAAAAGGAGTTCAAGGAATGCACTTGAACAGAACTCCCAACAAGTAAAAAGGGGAACCTTTCAGGGAGCTGTGACTGGATTGTTTTACGAGCAATAAAAGTCAGGGAGAAAAATGAAAAATAGCATGGGTCGAAATTTTAGAAGACCAAAAGAGCGCGCGCACACGCGTGCACGCACACACACACACACACACACACACACACACAATCTCAATGTGGAAAGTTTCCCAGGAATAGTCTTAAGAACATACATGTGCTTCAGGAAAGAGAGTTCTTACTTCAAAATTTGCTTTGAGGCAGAGCAGTGAGTATGCTATTACCACCTCAAGTGCTACAGAAAGCTCCCATTTACTTTGTGTTTATGATGTGTCAGGCACCGAACTAAAGCCCTTAGGTCCCTGTGACGCAGGCACTGTATCATTTTTATAAACAAGAAAAACTGATGTCTAAAGAGGATTCTTTGTGGAGCAGGGATTTAAACTCAGACCAGCTGACACCAAAGCCCAAACTTTCAATTACTACCCTATAAATCCTTCTTATTTATAGAACCTATGATTATTTTATCAGAGGTGAATCCAGAGCTACTCAGTGAACCAGGCACATTTCTTTTCCATGTAGGGTGAAGAAAGAGAAAAACAAAGAATTAAATGTCATTGTCAGAGAAAGGCTACCAATCTCTATTTACCAAATGCTAAGTTGGCTGAATAGGCAGATTTTGGTTACATGAGTTATTCCAACAACAAAAAAATGCCTTTTTGTGATTTTCATATTGAAGTATGTAGGGGTAAAATGATATATGCACTAGGAATTTCTTTGGAATACTTCAGTATAAAAAAATGGAGGATGGGACTAGGGATGTGGCTTAGTGGTACAGTGCTTGCCTACCACAGGTGAAGCCCCAGGTTTGATGCCCAGAGTAACAACAAAGTGTAAGGTGCTAACAAAGTATGGTAAAAATCATGGTAATTGTTAAATCTAATAGGTAAATGGGGTTTATTACACTATTAGCTTTCACTTCATGTGTGTTTGAAGAGTATCATGCTAACACTAAAAAGACAGGGAAGGGCCTGGGATTTAGCTAAGTGGTGCCACTGCCTGCCTTGCAAGCGCAAGGTCCTGAGTTCGATCCCCAGTACCAAAAAAAAAGAAAAAATAATGAAGGAAGCAAACACTATACTCCGGTTACTTGACGCTCTCATACCTTTCAGGTTGTTGAGAATGTCATTGGCTTCCTGTAAGGTATTTCGTCCCTTTTTAGCAGCTTCTTCAGCAAGAGCCTTGGCGGCATCAGCACGGGCCAGGAGTTGGTCAGCAGTCTGCAAAGGCACAGCAGGTCAGAAAAACTGTCCAAAGCCACCCCCCTGCCCTCTCCTGACAGACAGCTCAGCTCAGACGCTCTGCAGCACACAGCATGCAGCACACAGCATGCTGGGCTCTGGTGTCAGCATACGCCACCTCTGAGCACTCTGCGGTTGCCGTCTCTGCAACTCTGGTACCATGAGAAACACAGCTTTACCAGGATGGTTTCACTTGCCTCAAGAAGTGAAGCAAGCTGAAAATAAAACCAACCTGCTGCTCAACTTTTCCACTCTCCAGAAGTTTCTTTACTTCCAATTCCTTCCCAATCATGTCTTCTCTGAGGTCCTCATAATCCTTTAACTTCTGATCAATCAGACGGTCCAAATCGGCAGCTTCTTTCTTTATTTTATTTGCTTCATTCTATGAAAAAGCAAGTAAGAGTATTACTTTTTTTTGAGGGGGGGGGTACCAAGGATTGAACTCGGGACTCTGCACTTGTAAGGCAGGCGGCAGACCCACTGAGCTAAATCCCCAGGCCAAGATTATTACATTTTAAATGAAAAAACTAATGAAAAGCAAGGTGGGAACTCTGTAACACTTAAATGTTCAGTTGCTATTTTTAAAAGAATAGCACAGATCAAGATTTTGTGCACCTTTATTTTTAAATTGAGGTATACTCTACACACAGTGAAATTCTGTGTTTACATGTAGTTTGATGAGTTCCGACAAATATATTTACCTATGTAGTCAATACCTCAATCAAGACAGAATATTTCCATCATCCTGAGCTTCCCCTGTATCCCTTTCCATGGCATGTCTCCCCCTCTCCCTTCCTGCAGTTGCCACTGTTCTGATGGTTGTCATTGTAGAGTAGTCTTGAGTATTTTCAATTTGAAATATATGGAATCAGACAGTATGTATATATCTGAAGAGATCTAAAAACTCTTAGGATGTCAACACCCTCACACACAGAAAGTGAAATTTTGAAAGATATACTGAAAGATACAGATTCTGAAAGACAAAAACAGCAAATTTCAAGTCTAATTCTTAATGCAAAAATACATTTATACAGAGATTTGTATAAGGAAACATGATTACAGTATAGATCTGAAATAAAATTCTAGCAACCCCAAAATGTTTGACCTGCCACAGAACATCCTAATACAGTTCTTTCATTTGAAACATCCTGGTTTTTTTCATTAAGTTTATTGGTACATTTTAGGTATAAAATACAGTTACATTCATCATTGGGATCTTGTACCTTTACATGATATATCTTGGTTCTTATTTTTTTCCCCATTTCCCTGCCCTCCATTCACCCCCTCCACCCTTCCCTATTTACAAAGACTTTGTTTCCATTTTTTCCTTTTCTCATATTTTTTCTTTTCTCTTTCCTTTTCCTCTACCCTTCCTACTTCCCCTACTCCTTTAGACCTTTTCTTCCTATTTCACATTATCAATTATACCATTTGAACCTTATTTACACTTTTAGTTTCTCACACCAGAGAAACTATTTGGTATTTACACATTGTCCTATTTATTTCACTTAAGAGTACCGTCTCAATGTGCATCCAACCTTTTTTTATTACTTCCCAAGTATCCAGCACACAGTGTCTGGGATAAGAGTCTATATGCATTGTGCTTTAAGTAATTCCAATAATTTATAATTTGGCTATATGTGCAAGATTCAGGATAACTCATATTGCCAAAGTACCCCTCACTATTCAATGTTAATAATAATCTTTATAGTCATTAAGATTAATTATAGCAAGATTTTTTACCTTGATGAGTTCTACTGGTATACTTAAAACAACTCAATGAGTCAGCTGAAGGGGTGATGGGGGGGACGCAGGCCATCAGACGGGCTCTTATAGACCAGAGGGGTGGGGATGTGCATGATAGCATCAGTGACAGCTGGCACAGGTACATACCTCCAGTGTCTCTGAGTCCACAGGGGCCAGCTGAGCCACACTGGCATAGATCTCCACAGCTTTGTCACCTGCCCGCTTAGCCTCCTCATGGACGCGGGCAGCTTGCTTTTCTAGATCCTGTGAGATATTCTTTGCTTGTTCATACCTAAGGAACAAATTATATGATTTAATAAAAAGATGGCTGGTTTTAGCATATTAATGTTAACCAGATTCAATATAGTTTATATCACTATGACAGTATTCTCAAAATTCCCAGAGACCCCTGTGGTCAGGTTCCAGTACCCTCCCATCCAGTGTGTGACACAGGCCTGAGAAAAAAATACATTAAGAAACAGAACTAGGAGAGAAAACGGGGTGGCAGGATGACCAATGCCAGTGCTACCGACAAAGGCCTTGGCCAGTCCCAGGCACTGACTTTTATTGGCAATCAACTGGGGTAAAGGTGATGTGTGGTTTCTATGGAAATTAATGTAAACAAGGCTCATGAAGGATAAGACAAAGCATTCTCGAATTAGGAACAGAATAGACAAAATATATGGTTGTAATTAGAACATCGTCCTTCTAGTCTGAAGGTTTTAGTTGTAGGAACGGAATCTGTGTGCAAGTTACTCTGACCTTGGCATGTAGGCTTCAGTCAGACTCACTTCTATAAACAAGCCAATTGTGGGGTTAACTCTTTACAGTCTGCTTTGTGCATAATCAATGTTACAGTCCTCTGCACAAAACCTCAAAGGAAATGTTACATTAAAATGCTTTCATTTAATACCAACATTTAGCTGAAATTTACATTTCATCTCATCACTTATATTTATAACATACAATATGTCCTATATAGGTTGAGCATCTCTGACACCTAAATTTAAAATGCTTCAAAATCTAAAACTTTTTGAGTACCAACATGGTGCCACAAGTCAAAATGCAGGCAGTCAAAATGGAGGCAAGCCAAAAATATTATACGGAATTTTAGGCTATGTGTATAAATTACATATGAACATAGGTGAATCTTGTGTTTCGACTTGAGTACCTCACATGATATAGCTCATTATGTATATGCAAATACCCCAAAATCTGAAAAAAGTCCAATATTCAAAACTCGTGCACCAAGTATTTTAGATAAAAGATTCTCATCTTGTAATTTCTTTCTTTTTTTTGTTACTGGTGATCGAACTCAGGACCTTGAACTTGCAAGGCAGGCACTCATCTTGTAATTTCTTATTTTAGACCTCTTTGAAGATTTGTAGTTCAAGAATGTATTCTCTATATCCTATTTTCTGTCTTCATTTATGCAGAATTTTAAGCACCATGACTAGCCTTGTTACCATTCTCCAGTTATTGTAATTGGATAAAAAAATCTCTGTGGCTCCATAGTCCCTTCTCTAATTACTTTTCTATTTCAAAAGCTTGATTAACAAAAGAAATCTTATTGCATGAATGCATAGCCTGAATCCACATCATTTAATTCTTTATTGAGCTGGTGTTACTTACAACAATATTGAAAGGACTGTAAGCCACCTTTAAATTATACTCACTTCCTATTAAGCTCTTCAATCTCAAATGCTGTCTGATTTTCTCCTGCCAGGGTCCTCAAAAGCAGATTATATGCCTCAGTAGATGTATCATTGGCTGTCTTTGCCACTCGTACAATGTCATCAGCCTCTTGTTTATGGCTGTACATGAAAGAGAAAAAGTAAATCATGAAGCAGACCATCTGACAGGGAAAGAAGAAAAGTTTAAGTAATTTTTATTTTATTATACAGAATCTGCCCAAAAAATGCATGTACATTTCAACAGTTCGCCATACTAATAAAAGTCTGGAACTAATGGTCACCACTTTGAGGACATTTTATAATTGCAGAGGCCAAAGGTAACTTGTATTAACCTCACGATGTCTCAATAAATTTAGTATTAAAATATTTATATGTTTTTCTTTTCCTGATGCATATATTTGTTATGGCTTGTGTTTAGATGTCCCCCCAAAGCTTTTTCAGAGGTGGCTGGGGCTACAGTGTGTGACTGATTCATGGTACAATGCTAGGATTAAGGCTGTGAGTGCTATCCCCCCTCAGGGAGGGCAGCCTGGATACAATGTATGGGACAGAAAGAGGCTTGGTGTTGAGTTACTTGTAGTTTGTCACTTGCTTTGCTACCTTCTGCCTGCCATGAACTATTTCTCCTCTGTGATGCCTGTCTGCCGTGCCACCCTGTCTCGGAGCCAGCCAATTACGGACTGAAACCTCTTTAAACTGTGAACTAAATAAACCTTTCCTCCTTTAATTTTGGGTTTCAGGTATTTCGTCTCACCAATGAAGAAAAGTAACTGAGACGACATTTTTGAGGGCAGACTCTGTATATACATATACCAACTTAGGCAGAAATATAAGAATACTGAAAAAATCTCATGAATTTAGAACTTTGCAATCATTCTGGTGGGGTCAAGTTTATGAATATTACTCTCTAAACTGAGAATGGATATTGTCCACATAAATTAGTGGTATAAAATTTTTAGGTACAAATGTTTATATTTAAATATAATTATTTAAGACTAATTTACCAATAAAACTGTATGCTAACAAGAAATCATTTAGTCATAAACATAAATCTCAGGACAAACTGTAATCACTTTTTTTTTTTTTGGTACTGGGGATCGAAGTCAGGACCTTATGATTGTGAGGCAGACATAGTGCCCCTGAGCTAAATCCCCGGCAGGACAAATAGTTATTAATAACAATCTGCTAGTCTAGTTCAGTTGCTACATAGTCTTAAAACAGCTTGGACTATTCAAGACTTTTCACATGTAACCTGATTACTGGCAGGAAAAGCCCCTCAACGACAAACTGCAATGAACATGTCAACAGGGACTCTATAGTCAAATAATGCATTTGAGCTGGATAAATGCTAAGGGTTTTTCCATTTCTAAAATTTCATGTTATAGTGTCACAATTCAGGACACTGTCAAACTACAATATGTGGCCATTCTTTTTGTCAAAGTAAACTTTTGTTCAAAATCCCTGTATGAAGCTCACCAGAACTGATTTATCTCCAAGACTTAGTTTTCTTGGGAGTTTTTTCATAATGTGGTCAGTTATCTTTTCACAAGAAAATTCAGCTATTAAACCATGAATACTCTATAAACTACATTATACAGCTTACAAATTCACATTTACACAGAATAGAAAGATAGCACATGTGAAAGCAAGAAGTCAATATAACTGTTGTGGACACTGTGACTAAAATTCTACCCTAAGGCCTAATTTATAAACCCCATCCATGAGGTCTACTAACTTCTGCAATGCAGTCAACAAACATTTACTGAATACCTACCACAGGCCAGGCCCTGAGGCTTTAGTAGTGAGTAAAATAGACAAAAATGCCTGTCCTAATGGAGCCTATATTCCAGCAATTTTGTTTTTTAAGATCTTTTTAACTTGAAGCCTTCTATAATTTAAAACCTTCTAAAGAGATTACCATAATAAAAAAAATCTTTAAAAACTCAAGAATGAAAATGGTCAGTTTTCTTTGGCTTATTTTCAACTGTACTATACGCTAGTAATATTTTCTACTGAGATTTGAAAATTGTACATTTTTATTGACAAATATAAAAATTTAAATCAATAATTAAATTCTACAGTTTCTCAGAAACCTATTAACTGTAAGGTTTTGAAGTTAAAAATCTAAAAATGGTGTGGTTTTGAGATATGCAAATATAACGGCACTTCAAACTAATCGCACTCTAATAAAATAAATATTTAATTTCAAAATAAAAGGAAGACGGGACACATTTCAGAAAGGTGAGCAAACTGTGCAGTGGAAAGTGTTTGTGAGATGACGCAGGACCACATGCACAGAAGGAAAGCTGCACCCTGACAGCTAGCTGGGGGTCAGCATGTTACCGTTCTGCGAGTTTTCGGGCCTCCTCTGCCAAGACAGTCATGTTGTTTGGGTCCCCAGTTGATTCTGGTTGAGTGATTGACTGAAAAGGAAATAAAACATTTAGTCTGAAAGGACTGAATTGTTTTAAATTTCACAAAGCAAGGGTCAAAACTAACTTTTTATTAGGGTTGGGGGCAAAAAAGTGCTAATTTTCAGCGGTCTTTATTTAATATCAACACTTTTCACTGAAAATTATTGCTATTTTCAATGAAGGATAAAGGAAGATGAAATTGCTGAGTACCAATGAAGGAACAACAACAACAACAACAAACCTAGGTGCTCCTATGGTTTTTTTGTTCTGTTTTTGGATAAAGGGTCTTGCTATGTAGTTCAGGCTGGCCTTAAACTATGCAACCCAGGCTGGCCTTAAACTATGCAACCCAGGCTGGCCTCAAACTCACAGCAATCCTCCTGCCTCCTCAGTGCTGGGATTACAGGCGTGGGCTACCACACCCAGCCAATTTTAATTCTGTCTGTATTGTTACATGACAAACATGAGCAATATGGTTTTCTTGCTCATAGAACAAGAAGGGAGGAGCTGAAGAACCACTCCACTGCCATTAACAGACTTGCTACAAATGATCAAAGGGCTCCCCCAACCCTAACCCTAGAACTTCCCAATCATTTACCACATTGGCAACAGCAACTTTTGCTTTCTCCAGTTCTCTGGAAGCGATTTCAATCAGATGCTCTGTGCTCTCTACTCGGGCTCGCGCCTGCTCAGCCAAGCTCCCAGTCTCTTCAATGGTATTCCGGATATTCTGTAAACGGCTAACCTGGCTGTACAGGGTGTTATTCACTCTCTGAAGTCGATCCATCAAGTTCTGGTCTACATCTGAATTGTGAAGAAAGACCATAAATTATCTGAAGGGAGACTAACATCCTGCATGAAATCTGAGGCACTGTGTATTTTTACTTTTCAAAACAGCATCTTTGTGACAAGTTTTCCATGTCCTCTCACACCTTCACTGCTACATTTCTCACACCAGGCTCCAATTATATATCTCTCCATCCCACTTAACTATGAGCCCCTTTCTTTTTTTTTTTTTGGTACTGGGGATCAAACTCGGCACCTTGCGCTTGCGAGACAGGCGGCGGAACCACTGAGCTAAATCCCCGGCCCTGAGCCCCTTTCTTGGTCCATTTTTCTTTTGACTAGGGACTGAACCCAGGGCCTTTACATTGAGCTACATCCCCAGCCCATTTTTTATTTTTGTAGCACCGGGTGTCGAACTCAGGACCTTGTACTTGCGAGGCAGGCATGGAGCCACTGAGCCAAATCCCCAGCCCCCCATTTTTTATTTTGAGACAAGGTCTCACTAAATTGCTAAGGAGGCTGAGGCAGGAGGATTGCCAAGTTGACCAAGTTGAGCTCAAACCTGTGATCTTCCTTGCCTCAGCCTCCCAGAGTGCCTGGAAAGGCATGAGCCACCATGCCTGGCAAGTCCCTCTTTCTACTCATCACTATATACCCACAGTCTTACACAGGATTAACAAAGAGAAGACAAGTGAGGAATGTCTGATGAAGGAAAGATTGATTTTGATATCCAGCACATGTCAGATTTAATCATAAATATATGAAATTGTTCAAAAATTCCACCAGTCCTGAAAGCTAAATATATTTTAAAACAGAAAAATCTATGTTTAAACAGATGTTGAAGTATGGCAAATTCAACTCATTTTGTATTTTAAGTAGACTTTTGGACTATCCCTCCCCTTTGCTCTGCATATCTATGTAATTTCTTTCAAACTGATCTCTGCTTCTAAATGATTTTTCAAATGGTCCTTTATTAGTTATGTCTATTAAATTTAAACCTTATACTTGGGTCCTGAAAAAGCAAAAGATAAAAGTACAAGCAAAAACAAGCCAGTCAGTATTAAATTTTCATATGTCATGAGGTTATATTCATATACAAAACCCATCATATAATCCTACTCAAAACTGACCAGCTTTTGGAACAAAATGGAGAACCTAGAACCAACTTTCAACAATACTACTAAGAACATTCATGGAAAAGGACAATCTTTTTAATTAATGGTGTTGGGAAAACTAGATATTTACATGCAGAAGAATGAAACTAGACTCCTATTATTCATTAGTTCATTAGTTACAAAACTCAACTTATGAATTAAAGACTTAAATGTAAGACCGGAATCAATGAACTGCTAGAAGAAAACATAAGTGAAATGCTTTATGACATCTGAATGGGCACAAATTTTTTGGACAAGATCCCCAAAGAATAGGAAACAAAAGACAAAATAGATAAATTGGAATTATACCAAACTAAAAAGCTTCTACAGCATAAAGGTAAGAAATAACCTATAGAACGAGAAAAAGTATGGGCTAATTATACATCTGACCAGGACTTGATATCCCCAATATGTAAGGAACTCCAAAAACTCAATAGCAAAAACCCAAATAACCTGATTTAAACAGAGACAGTAGACCTAAATAGACATTTTCAAGAGACATAAACACAACCAACAAGTATATGAAAAAAAGTTCAACATCACTAATTGCCAGAAAAATATATGGAACAGATTTATAAAATATTTTAAATTTGAACATCAAACAGTTCTTGATATTTTGGAAAATTATCTTCTATTTATTGTATCTTAAAAGCATAAACTTGATGGGTTGGCTTTCAAAATATTGTTTGAAAAACAAAGTAATTCATATTCCACAAGTTGTTTAAAAAGTGATAAAGAAATTTATAAAACTGCAGTAATTAACTTTGAATTAGGAGCCACATCACAGATTTACCCACAGTTTACTTGTATGTACCTCTGACATCCTGGGCCTCACGAAGGAGGTCCATAACCTCTCTCTCTGCTTCCTTTAGTCTATCCTCAAAGGCTTGATCTGTCACCATCTCAACCCCAGTTCCAAGGTTTGCTATGAGACTCTCTAATTCCTGGAGTTTCACTCGATGATCAGCAACCTAAATATGTGGAGGAAAGAAAGGAAAAGAACTCAACTGTACTTCCTGCAGGAATGACAGGGGCACTCTATGAATAGGTCTGTACGCTCCAGATTATGTCTACCTGTAAACAATTGACAAGGGCAGTTCTTTATTTCTCTGACTTCAAAAGAAAGCTTTCAGGACCACTACTTTTAACTTTAAACATTGCCTGTTGACAGTTTTTCAGTTCTGATTGTTCCCTTGAATATTAGATTGCTGCCTTAATTTTTCCACTGGGTTTTCTGATAAGTATCTCAAACTCAATATCCAAATTTATATTTCTTAAATCTGTTCTCCCTGGGCTATCTTGGAAGAAAATGTCTCTAGCTACCTTGAGCAAAAAACCCAAGCCCCATCCTGATTCTTCTCTTTCCCTATCCTTTCCCAATCCTGATCCAACCCAATCAAGGTTTCTTCTTTTGCTCTACTCTTAACTATCATTCTTTATACAGCAGTCAGACTACTCCTCTTAAATAACAAACTAGATTCCTAAGCTTGTAAGAGTTTCTTCGGTACATTTCCATCAGATTAAGGGTAAGACATTAATTCTTTATTACAGTCAGTGTGGCCCTATGTAACCTGTCCCCACCAAGCTTTCCAGTCTTATCATAAACTACTCTCCCTTCCGCAGGCTCCAGCCACACTGTAGCTTCCAGGCCTTGTACATGGGTTCCCTCTGCCTGGAACAACCTGCCATTACCTCTTATGTGGCTCATTCCTTCTCATCCTTAAGAGCGCACTATATAGGAATTTCCTTAGAAAAGCCTGTTATAGAGTATTATTTCCCAGTTATTCTCCATTTGTTATTCTTTCTAGAATTTATCTCAATATTTGTTTATTTATTTATTTATTTTTATTTTTGCCTCCAAACTGGAATGCAAAGTCTTTGAGAATGGGGCCCATATCTGTCTTGTTCACCCTGTGTCTCTGGAGCTTAGCGTATAGTAGGTTTCCAATCAATGTCTACTGACTGAAGGAATGCATGGTTGACAGCTCACCTTATCCTTTACTAGTCGGTAACAAGCTGGACACTCCTGGCAGCCAGGCCAAGACCGATTGTAGAAATAGTTCTCTTCACACTGGTCACAGCGGTTTCCCACAAAGCCTTCTCTGCATTCGCAGCGACCATCGTCTTTGCACTGGAGTGAAAGAGACCCCTCCGGATGACAGTCACAAGCTGCAGAACAAGAGAAAACAGTACATAGTAGGTAAAAAAAAAAAAAGGGTGCATTTTTGTTTTTTGTGTTTTTGGTACCAGGGATCAAACTCGGGTCCTTGTGCTTGCAAGGCAGGCAGTGGAACCACTGAGCTAAATCCCCGGCCCTTCATTTTTTTCTTTTTTCAAGACTCATAACAATAAACTGATTGTAATCATTGTAAGTAAATTTATTTAAAAGGCCTACTTATGAGAAGTTAAATGATTAGGCTCCCTTAGCAGAGAAGACATACTTTTAAAGTAAAAATAAAGTGTCCATCCTTTGGGGCACATTTCATGTTACTTAATAGTTACAGAAATCATTAAACTAATCAATGCCCTTTCCGTGCACTTCAGGAATTCATCTCTACCTTTGACTATCCTCTGCTTAGTACTCCTCTAAGAACTAAGAAAACCCAAATGCTAATGCTTCTCTTGCTTTATTTTATAGTTTGTTTACTCACTTTGTTCTCTGAGCTGAGCAAATGACTTCTGCTACATTCCACAGGAGAAATGAAGGAATTCAGAATTCAAACTGTTCTGAGACCTAATTCCAAGCAAGTGTTTATGCCAAGGAGAAGCAGATGTTTATACGCAATAGTACCAAAAGGGCCCCAAGGGTGGGAAGCAACTGCAGCCAGTAAGTCAACAAACACAATGGGAAAAGAATCCTTCCCTGTTTCATTCTTTCCACTAGGAATGCCATCAATAAAAAAGTTTCGTTAAACACAGGGGGCAAGCTCAATAATCAAAGGGAGATTCTTCTTTGGAAAAAAGGAAGAATCAAAAACACCATAAAAGAAAATACACATAAGGTGGTTGCAAAGAAACCAGAGAAGCCCTTGATTTCCAGAGTTTTAGAAAAGAACATTATTTCATGGAAGAGAGCACCCATGATGACTTAGGCACAACCCGGACTGTAAGCCAGGTGGCTAGTCAGAGGTTGTCAAAGTCCTTTCTAACTAGAGTCAGAATAGACTCAGGGTTGCATGACAACAACACGCCTTACGTTTGCAGCCTTCAGGCCCAAATCCAAAGTGGTTGACCTCACAGCGCTCACAGTGTTGACCAGTGATGCCAGGCTGGCACTCACACTGGCCAGAACGGATGTCACACTGCCCATTAGTGGAACCCAAAGCATGGCAGTCACACCTGAAAACAAACACAGGACATTTCTCAGGTAAGAAAAACGGACCTTAAGCAAAAGTTGTATTGTTTTTCAGCACAGTACTGGTGTAATCTCTATCAGAAAACAGTACGTTAAAGGTTATGACAACAGAATGTAAAAGGTTATTAAGACCTCGAAATTCAAGTAATTTTTATGAGTGCTATTCAGGACCTCCTTTTCAAGATTAACACCACTACTGGTATTCTAAACTAGTGCTGCAACCAGGCACTCAGACTTCCTAGGCTGCAACCTAGGAGGGTTTGATTCTAAGCATCCCAGAAAAAACCTTGTACGTTTTACTTTAAAAATGTTGCTCAGCTGATTCTGAAACAAGTGGAGCCACTGTTCTCCATTCCTTTGTCCCACTACCTTAGTTACAATTCTCTAATGTTGGCCCAAAAGGATGCATTTCCTGCATTAGGTATTCAAATCATTTGGAACAAAATCAAGTCAACTATTAAGTATAACTTAAAAAAATTCACTTCTTGCAATATAAAAAGTAAAGATGACTTCCACTAAAGGCACTGATGTCTCACCTCTCACAGCCTTGCCCACTCTGCAGGTTGTAGAAGCCAGGGTCACAAGCACCACAGTCGCGGCCAGCCACGTGAGGCAGACACTCACACTGCCCGGTCACAGGGTTGCAGCTCCTCTGCTGCTTCACCGTCCCATATGGGTTACAACTGCAGGCTACAGAAGACAGAGAAAATCACCAGAGAGGAAGACTAAATAAAACATAAACCACTCGAACAGATCCTTTACATTTGTGCTGTGCCATACAGAAGCCACTGGTCACATTCAGCTGTGAAGCATCTGAAATGTGGCTGACTGACCTGGATTGAGATGTGCTGTAAATGTTGAAGATGTGCTGTAAATATTAGATGTTGAAGATTTAGTGTGGGGAAAAAAGGATATACATTTCATTAATTTTTTACTGGTTATTTATTAAAATAATATATTGACTATGTTAGGTTGAATAAAATATGTTAAAATTAACTTTTTCATGTTTCTTCTTACTCTTTTAATGTGATGACTAAAAAATTTTAAATTATATAAATTTAAAACTGCAAGTCACACTGTATTTTTTTTTCTTTTTTCTTTTTTTTGGTACTGGGGATCGAACTCGGAACCTTGAGCTCGCGAGGCAGGCAGCAGAACCACGGAGCTAAATCCCCGGCCCCGTCACACTGTATTTTTAATGGACAGTACTGCACTAGACCAAACTACTGAACAGTCCAAGAGACACAGATAAATCACAGAATAAAGGAATATAAAGCACCTGACCAATGGTTGATTACCTTTGCATTTGTCTGCTGGATTGGGAGCCAAGGGATTTCCAAAAAATCCATCTTTACATCGATCACAATAAAAGCCAGCAGTATTATAGATGCATTTTAGACACTCTCCCGTCAAGCGATTGCAGTTTCCCACTGCGTTGGGGTCAATGTTGTCATTGCACTGGCATGGGCGGCAGAGCCTCACAGGGCCACTGTTACCCTGGGGGTCTCCAAAGTAGCCGTCATCACAGAGCTCACATCTTTTACCTGGGGATGACACAGTCCGCTGTTATGAGAGAAAGGCCTTGGACATCTCTGGTACTAGGTTACCACAAGCAGTCTAGTGTATTTTTCAGATATGAGGTGCCACAGGACAGTGGAGGGCAGCAGGGATCTGGGCTGTAGCCCTGGCGCTGAGTCAAATCAATGGAGAGAAGTCCAGCACAGCTCTATTTCCTCCTTAGAATAATAACCACAGTTTGTCTACCTCCCTTAAAACACTCTGACAACTAACCAAAACTGTGTGTTAGTACTTTGTAAATGAGTCAGGCCCCCAAGGTTTATTAACCTCTAGTTCCAAGGAATGGCACATATGCTTGGTTTAGCTGATAATATTTTTTAAAAATGATATGCCACTCTTGAACCTGTAAGTTCCCCAAACAGAGTAATCAGGATAATGCCCTTAACATATAAAAGGCACGTGCTACCTCTCGTTTGGCAATGTTAACCAATACAGGAAAAGAGATTTCTAGACAATAACTTAGAAATTGTCCATTGCCACCTGTTTCTATTGGAGCTAAAGGAACAGAAAGGTTAAGTACCTTGCCCACAACCAAACTGACAGAAGAGAGGCAGAGCTAGAGTCAGAGCACTTTGCCACTGCACAGAACTCATTGCTCATCCCACTTCCTCCACTTTAGTACCATCATTAGCTCAAGTGGGATTGCTATCTTTCTAGCTAATAGGGCCTACATTAGCCTAAACTCCCTAGAGAATTAGGAGTTTGTTCATGTTACGATTATATCAGATATCCCCCAAGGGGCACATAGGTGGGGCTTTCGGAAGGTGATCTCCCACTGTTGGCTCCTCCCTTCTCTCTGCTCCCTGGTCAGTACCCCATGAGCAGCCATTCCTCACCTATGCCCCTCTGCCATGTTGCCCTGCCTCGGAGCCAGCCAACTATGGACTGAAACCTACATAAGCTATGAACCAAAATAAAGCCTTTCTCCTTTAAGTATCAGATATTTTGTTCTAGTGACAAGGAAAGTGATTAAGACAGATTTTTATATTAGAGAAGTGGGAGTTATTACTATGACTTTACTTGACCATGTGGTTTAGATGCCTTTGGGACTGGTTCTGTGGGAGGAGTCTGGATAGGTCTGGAGATGCTGGCTGGAGGAGGAGTCCTAAAATGCTGTGAGCCAAGTATGATGGGAGATTCGGTTTAGAGATCAGAAGACCAGAAGCTGAAGAAATGCAGAATGTAAAGACTAGGCTCAGGAGGTTTCAATTGGGAACAAGGACTCAAATGGCAGTCCAGGCTATGTGTGATATGCTCTGGCAGAAAATGTGTCTACATTTTGCTCGTGTCCTGACTCTGTGGGAAACTGAGATTAAGGATGGTGGACTAATTAATGTGCCAGAGGAAACCTCAAGGCAGCCCAGCATCAGGCTGTGGCACTGCTACTGTTGGGGGCTTTTAGCTAGCTCTACACTGAGTATCAAGAATAAATGGCACAAGTTTCTCTGGTGTGAGAAACTGAAAGTGTAAATAAGGACTAAATGTATAATAGGTAATGTGAAATAGGGAGAAAAGGGGCAAAGGGGAAGGAAGTGGGAGGGCTAAGGGAAAGGACAGAAGGGAATGGTATTAATATGAGAAAATGGAAAAATAGGAACAAAATCTTTGTAAATAGGGAGGAATGGAGGGGTTGAAGGGAGGGCTGGGCAAGGGTGAAAAATAAGAACCAAGAGAGACTATGTAAAGGTGCAAATTTCCAATGATGAATGTCATTATATTGTATACCTAAAATGTACCATTGATTAGAATGAATAATTGATAGTGCGAAATAGGAAGCAAAGATCCAAAGGGGTAGGGGTAGTGGGAGGGGCAGGGGAAAGCAAAGAAGGGAAAGGAAAAAATGATGAGAAATGGAAAAAATGGAAATAAAGTCTTTGTAAATAGGGAAGGGTGGAGGGCGTGAAGGGAGGGCTAGGAATGGGGAAAAAATAAGAACCAAGATGCATTATATAAAGGTACAATTCTCAACGAGAAATGTAATAGTGTTGTATACCTACAATGTACCAATAAAAGAATTTAATACAAAAAAAAAAAAAAAAAAGAATAAATGGTACAGCTGAGTGACTTTTGTTTTTGGTACCAGGGATCGAACTCGGGTCGGTCCTTGCGCTTGGGCAGCAGGCGGTGAAACCACTGAGCTAAATCCCTGGCCCAGCTGAGTGACTTTTAAAAGTTTTGAGTTTCACCAGAAAGCTTCTGTAAAGTTGGGGCCTATAAAGTTTGACCAGAGGAAAGTCCAGTTGTTAAAAGGATTAGTACTGAAAAGAAGCCAAGTACTTTACAGAAGGATACCTTAAGGGCATTAGAGGAGTCTGAGAGGCCTCATCCTTGGAAGACTCAAGGATAGAAACTGAAAGACTGCTTTAGGAAGAGAGCCATAGGGCACCCTGCTCCAGAAACACGACCTAGGAAACTGGGATTCTATTCACAGTGCTCAGCCAGACACTCAGCGGCTCCTACAGCCATGATGCAAAAGAACCTGGAACCTGGCCACTGCTCAAACTGGTTACAGACCTTGGCATCAACCACATGGTGCTGGTTTTACAGGCACACAGAATGCAAGAGTTGTGGGGCTTCCACCCAGATTTCAGAAGTATAGGCAGTGTGCAGGAAACGACAAGGAGAATAGTGCCTGGGACAGGCTCCACAGTGTGTACCTCAATTACCAGAAACAAAGTCAGAAAGTGCTATTTGGAGAAGGTCACCTGCCAGGAGCTGAGAACTTTGATTTGGTATCACCAACCCAAAGGACTTCTCAAAGGAAGTCCTTGAAATAAATACTCAGCCCTCATCCTCCTTCTCTCTGTTCTCCTCTGTGGGCTTCCTGTTGTCTGAACTCCATGGAGGGGGGATTTGGCATAGAATACACAGGTTTCATCATTTGGAGAAAGGCAGAGGGTGGATGTGGATGGGCAAGCAAAGGCTTCCAGCCCACCACTCACGCAGGCTGGGAAGTAGGTAATTGGTGCTCAGGGCAGAGGGGTTAGGACTGAAGATACAAATGCTGAAGTTGTAGGCATCAAGAGGCTTTTGAATCCTAAAGAGGAGATCTGATCACTTAAGGGGAGAATGCCGAGTTTGACATGAAAGCCCCCAGTTGACCAGCAGAGGTGATGGAAGGAAACCCAAGAGAAGAGAGGTTGAACGAAAACAAGGGGAGTGAAGTGGCACAGAAGGTGAGAAGAAAGGGGGGACAATGTCTGGAGCAGCCGAGAGACTGGGCAAGATGAGCACTGAAACCAACCACTGGATCTGACAAATGTGGACTGATGAGGTGAACAGAAAACGTGGGTGGAGGTGGGGCAGGAGGGGAAGAAACAAGGTGTTGGAGAGGATGAGACACTAGAGACCCTTCTGGCCCTGATACAAACAGCCACCAGATTCTCACCCCAATCTATTTCCAGATTAGCACTCTGGCAGCATTCCAGTGATGCTTTTTCATCAGATAATTTAGCTATTCTAGAGATGACCCACATTTTCAAAGTTTTAACATTTACTTTGAATAAAAAGTAATATTAGGTAGAAAAGCTAAAACAGAGATCCTGGTAGCCTGTGAAAAGTTCACTCCAAAACATACTCTGGTAGCTGTGGCTAGTCTACCCTTTAATTTACAGTCTAGGATCTAGGTTCAAATCCTAGCTGTACTACTTATATGATGCTAGGCAAGCAACATGTGTTATTTCAGCCTTAGTTTCCTTTATCTTCCTTTCCCCCACTGGGACAGATGTCTTTCTTTCTTTTGGTACCGGGATTGAACTCGGGTCCTTGAGCTTGCACAGCAGGTGGTGAAACCACTGAACTAAATCCCCGGCCCTCTTTCTTCTCCTTTAGCACCCTTATGTACATTCTTTTACCTGGACTAATCATGCTATATTAAAATTATCTGCATTTCCCTCCATAATTTTAGCCTCTGAGGAATAAGGACCATCCTTTATTCATCTCTATTCCCAAAGACACACACTCAAGTTAATTGGAAAAAAGAATTGATAACATTTATTTATCTCTAAAGATCATTTAAAAAGATTAAACTGAATGCATGATAAGCTAAGTAACTATCACAGTTATTCACAGTCTTGGAAAATCTTCTAAACAAGGAATACGTTATATCCCTTATCATCAATTTCCTTTCATTTAGTCAGCAAACATTTACATTCATTCAACAATAGTCATGCTTAACACTGTTTTTTATTCACAAGTGAATAAAGCAAATCCTCTGTCTCTATGGTGCTTGAACCAAGGGTGAAGGGTAAAGAGAGGAGATATACAATAAAAAGTTAAAAATACTATAAAAAATGAAGCAGGGTATAAAGATAGCATTATTTTTATGCTATGCTGTTTTCATACAGGCCTCTACCTCCTAATTAACATCCTCAAGAACTGCTATTCATCATTCCCTTCAAGCCAGATGATAACCAAGAAAAACAAGTATATATCACAGGTCTTATGTGAGACAAATATGGTTAGTGACTAATATGTTTTAAACATTTTCCAAGATCTCGCGTACTGTACATCTTTCCAGGAAGCATCCCAAGTAGTATCAATTCACTATTTGTATCATTTACTACAGATACGAGTCTCACAATGCTTTAATATTTAGTTTTACGGCTGCAGTCTAACCCTTGAAACAATAGAATAAAGGGATCTATATAAAAATGTTCTATTAAGTGCTTCTAAGAGAAAATATTGCAAGTGAGACTATAACTGTGCTGTGGCAACAGTGTAGGGACTCTAGCGATCTAAAATAGTAAGGCAGGGTGGGTTTATCGAGGAAAGACTTCCTGTAGAAGAGATGCTTCAACTCAACCCCACAGAATAGACAGGAGCTGTCTAGAGTAAGAGAGAGTAGGAAAAAGTAGACTATAGCATGCTAAAGAAAGGGAAAACTTGCAGCAGGCCAAGAGGCCAGTACGCTTAAGGCACTGGGCCCGGGAGAGCTGAAGCAGAACACAGGTACAAGGATGGATGGTAGAACTAAGGTTGCAGAAGTCTGCTAGGACTCTGTTGGGAAATGGCTTTTTATCATGCAGGACACAGGGGCCAAGGATTTAGCTCAGTGGTTCCACCGCCTGCCTCGCAAGCACAAGGACCCGAGTTCAATCCCCAGTACCAAAAAAAAAAAAAAAAAGTAGGACACAATGCATATATTCATATCAATACATCACTTGGTGGCCCATTAATATGTAAAAATTCATGTATCAGTTAAAAAATCTTATTTTAAAAAGACAGGAAAGTCAGTGATATGAAATCTACACTAATTCCTATTCCCTATCCGTTCAACTACCTTAAGTAAATAATTGAATGTGGGCTGCAATTCTCTTTACTAGAGGTGGGGTCATTAGGACAGTGGAAGGGAGCTATAGGATGGTGACTCCTAATGACCACAGTGCCAGTGTCCTCTAACAAGAAGCTTGCAATGGAACCAAGGCTATACTAGAAGCCTAGCCAGAACCTCTCCATGATGGTTCCACGTGAAGCTGATGGAAGAAGGGGGTGGTCTGTCTGGACCCTCAGTCTCCTCAGTAGCTCAGGAGAGGCAGTTGTTCTAGTAGCTAGGAAAGATCTAGTTTTATGCTATTTTGAAAAATAACATAAAAATAAATTTATTTTCCCAACTAAATGTGATGGTATGCTGAGAGGACTACGTAGAGAAAGAATTTAAAAGTTACTACTTTTTGTCAAGAATCCCAGGATAGCCTCACAAACTAAAAATCAAGTTTAGGTTCTCATTTTATGAAAGAGAACAAATTGTAGCCATTATTACCTCTGGTGCCTCACTGGCTGGGCTGGAATCCCACCTTAACCAGTGAGTACCCATGCAGCCTTGGACGTGAAACTTAATGTCTCTGTGCCTGTTTTCTTGGTTATCACAAGGTAATGACAGCAGAACTTACCTAACAGGGTTGTGAGGATTAATGAGGCAGTACATGGAACATGCTTAGAATAGTACCTGGCCATAAATACGTATTAGCTATTATTAGTAATCTGATATGCATAATAATAATAATAATAATAATAATGTTTTTATGAGCCTGTCTTGCCATTGGATGGCATTCAGCAGGCAGCAGCATTCACCACATTTTTAATCACAGTTCCTAAGGACAGGAAACAGGACTTCCAAAACTTCTTCAGAAAGTTCTAAAGATGATGGGGTGTTTGAACTGAGACAGAGTATTCTGAGGGGGATTAATGGCAATGTGTTTTAAATTTTTTTAAACATTTACTGTATATTTTCATCACACCTGTGTTATCTACAAAATCTCCGCCTATAATTGCTGAACTAAATAAAAAAACCTTAAAAAAAAAAAAAGAAAGAAAGAAAACAAAACAAAAAACCAAAGTCACTTCTCCCCACGTGTTCTGTAAGATGGAAAGAGCAGGCAGACTCACCAGTGGTGCCAACCGGACAGGTGGTGCACACTACCTCCTTTGTCTTGGGAACAAGAGCACAACTTGAGCCTCCAGGACACGGACAAGGCTGGCAGTCAGAGGAGGTACCCACAGTTGGGTCTCCATAGTAGCCATCACTACACTTCTCACAGTGGGGACCAGCCGTGTTGTCCCTGCAGTTACACACACCTATTTGGAAAACGGGTGTGAGATGAGTGTCCAAATCAATAAGACAATGAGCGTCTCTTTCCCAGCTGCTAAAGAGAAGTCACACTCAGCAGTGGCCAAAGATCATCTTCTCACCTGTTTCAGGGTCACAGGTCTCACTGTGTCCGTTGCAGGTACAAAGCACACAAGGACTGTATGGTCCAAGACTTGGAGTTTCTCTTCTGTAACCTGAGAGGCACATCTCACAAAACTGTCCTCCATATCCCACTGGGCAGGTGCAGGACTCCACCCAGGTTGCAGGGACCCCAGGCCCAGGACGAGCACTTGCCAGGGTGACATCATCCAAATATCCAGCACCTGTGTGTGGGGTAGAAAGGAGAATTACTGAGGCGTTTTTCATTTTTCAAAAGCTTGTGAAAAGTCAGTAACAAGAGTCACCAGACCCAATATTCCACAGAAAATCAGCCACTAGCTTGATTTGTCCACTAGAAATATAATTAGAAAATGGCTTGTTAATTATAAAACAATGCTATTTACTAATTTTAACAAATTTTCTTCAGGTCCATGAAAGTAGTTTTCGTAAATACACTTCTTTTATACATAATTCATGTGCAATGTGGTAGTTTATATTATTCCTTTTGGACCAGTGATACAGCATTAGAAGAGATCAACTTTTGCATTACCATGTATCCTTCTAACTAATCATCTTCTTAAACAATTCTCCTGAATTACATCATTACTTACTTCTCTCACTATATGTCCCACGGATCTTGATAGAGGTCAAGTTGTTTAGGAGCTTCTGAAACTCAAAAGGGGTAAGAGTAGGCCTCCATGGGTAATCTGTTGCTTCGTGGAGCCTGGAGAGAAAGAAAGGGCCTCATTAACTTCTGTAATGTTAATTTCAGGTGCAGGAATGCATTTTTCATTTGTGCCACCAACAATGAGAAGCTAATAATCTAACCAAATCAGAAAGGAGATTGCTTTGACAGTACAACTGTCAAAGAGAACTGGAAAAGAGAAAAGGAAACAAAGGAAAGGTCCCTTTTACAAAGTCACCATAATAACCTAGATGCTTTTCTTTAATATAAACTTAGGCAAAAGCCACTTTTGCAATGCAAATCCAAAAGGCTTTTACAAAGAAAGAAGGCAATCTTACCTGAAGACATACTTCACAGTGGTTTCACTAGGATAGGAATTGCCCTGAGCAATCAAGGGCACAGACACTCTCAAGCCAGCTCCCTCAAGAAGGAGGTCTTCTGCGGAGAGGCGTGTGTCTCGTCTGTCCACTCGGAAGGAGAAGGAGAGGTTTTGACCATAACTCAACACCTGATTGCCCAAGAACTTTGCTGGAATGCAGACACAATGGTGGGCAAGAATGTGAGAATGAAACTAAAGAGAAACACCCAGGATGTCACAGTGGTTTCCAGCCTCACTTACCAGGAGCAATGAAGTATCTAGGGAAGTAGCTATCTGAGATTACGGAGATATCTTGCCTCTCAGAGGACCACTCCAGAGACGCTTCTGAGCCATCTCTCTGTTCCACATGCCACCCATCCTCACCTGCAGGCAGAGAATGGAAATATAAGAACTCCTATACTGTAAACATTCAGAATTCAGGTCCTCTATAAAAATCCTCAAGGTTACCAATTCAAAAAACGCACACACATTTTAAATGTGGTCTCAGAGTTCTAGAAGTAGAAGGGTAAGGTTAAAATTACCAATCTGAAAGGCAGAAGATATGTCATAAACACTGTAGCCAACTGCATTTGTACAGACAGAAGAATGTCCAAAGCAGAAGCAGGGTGTGCAACCCCTAGGATTGGATGATTCCAGATTAAAAAATCCAGGTTTGCATCTAAAAAAGATGAAGACACAATCAGTTATTTTTTAGCTTGAAATATGGTAAAAGGCAAAACACAACACAGGTGCAGAAAGAATGAGCTACTACCTCTCACAATTGAAGCCTTCAACATTGTCTTTGCAAACACATCTTCCTGTTTCAACATTACATTCATCTGTGCTGCCAGAAGGATTACAGGAGCATGGCCTATGTGGTGAAAAAATGGAACAGGACAATGAGAGAAGAGAGGGAGAAAGGAAATCCTACTCATAAAGTCAATCCTTTGCTTTACATGTTAATAGATTAACATACAATACAAATAGAACAAAATGAAGCCTACAGTCATTTTTATATTTAGATTTGATTTCAGTCAAGGATAATCATCGCATTTTAGGTGATATTTATTTGTTTTTTGGGGGCTTTTTTGGTACCAGGGATCAAACTCAGGACCTTGAGCTTGCGAGCCAGGCGGTGGCACCAAGCTAAATCCCGGCCCCTATCACTGCATTTTAGTATTAAAAACTCTCCTTATTCTCTATACAAACCAAAACCCTAGAGGCTCATCTCAATAGCTATTCTCGAATCTTGTGATAACTATTATGGGGGAAAATGTTCGTGCTGCTGTCAATAAGCCAAAAGTTGTATGATTATGAATTTACTATATACATACTCTGCCCCTACCCCCTTCTTCTAGTTTTGAAAACAATTTACCTGCATCCTGCCTCAGTGAGAGAATGGAATCCAGGGTGGCAGCGATCACACTTGTCACCCATCACTCCTGGCTTACAGCTGCATCTGCCATAACTATCACACTGTGTGCTGAGAGAACCTAAAATGTAATGAGTTCACTATCAACCACAACTCCAGGTGGAATCAAAACCAATGTATCAAAAGAAAGACAACTGGTAAGTAAAAGCAATTCTTGACACTGATATGTAATCTCAAGATGATCACAGAGGGGAAAAAAAGATCACGTATAATTTAATTCATTTTACTGGTACCAGGGATCAAACTCAGGACCTTGTGTTTGCAAGGCAGGCATGTTGCCACAGAGCCAAATCCCTGGCCCAAAGATCACATTTTAAACCACAACTCTCTCAAAATCAGACCTTTTTAAGCCATGATATTTTAATTTTCCAGACACAGCCAAAGATGAATCTATTCATAGTGTTGAACAACACTTGCAAACTGTCCTGCACCCAACAGTACATTGTACCCCAAACCAGACACTTCTCTGGGGGGTGAGCACAGGCTCTTTAAGGCCAAGTCTAGAATTTTTTTTTTTTTTTTGGTACCGGGGATAGAACTCAGGACCTTGTGCTTGCTTGCCAGGTGGCAGAACCACTGTGCTAAATCTCCAGCTCCATGTCTAGAATTTAAGTAAATACAGGCATGAAAACAAAATAATAGTCAAACTCTTGACAAAGTTCAATGGTCTAAGAGTGATGTGCATCTCTAGATACACATCAACATACTTAAAACAGTTTAGCCCTGTAAGATGAGACTAAACAAAATTATTAACAAGGAAGATCCTTTTACAGTCAAAGTTCAAATAGTCTCCATGACCCTATTGCTAGTTACTTACAAAACCACTACTTAGACCACCTCCACATTTTTATAAACATCAGAAAATCATCAAAAAGTTCAACTGGGTTAGAGAGTGAAGCCAGGGAGTAAAGGATGAGGCAGAATCATCTATATGCTACAATAACGTGCATCCTCCATAATCAACCTGTGCAATTGCCAGGAAGCAAATCCCTTTTTTCTGTGGGTACTAGGAACATTCATTTTCTCTCAACTCATCAGGCTGAATGAGTCTTTCCTGTCACTTACCAACAGGACTGCAGTGGCATGGAGAGCAGGCTTCACTGTTCCCAAAGCGGAAGAAGTTTTCTAGGCATCGCTCACAGTTAGCACCGTCTGTGTTATCACGGCAGTTGGTACAGTGGCCACCATGGCCAGTGGAACGGTATAGTTCGGGGTCAAAGTAGCACTCCTCTGATCGGCCATTGCAGTCACAGGCTGTCAGCCAAAACATTCAAGTTATGTCAGATCAATGCACATTTGATTATAGCATTTTAATAGACCATGATTTACTACATCTTTGTTACAGATGTGGTGGTAAAGTGTGACCACCAGATGCAAAAACAAAGCAAAACAATAGTATATCAATGAAAAGTTTATACAACCAGATTAGCAGTTTACTATGAAATATTCATCTTATAAAAAATACAAGAAACTCTAATACTCAGAAAAAAATCTACCTCCACAGTTGTTCATATATAATTAAAAGCCAAGTCGAATTACAATTTTCCAGACTATCCTTCATTTCTACCACCAACTCTAAGGATATTATGCCAATTTATTTACAGCCTTAATTTTAAGTTTTAGGTCACAGATGGTTCATATACACTAAGACCCTAATTTTTCAAAGTGTCAGATTACTTGTATAATCAGACAGGAAACCTGAGATTCATGGGTTAAAATGAGTGCCTCTAAGATGGAAGTAGAATTTAAGAGAAATGCAGACTCTTCAGATATCTCGATTACTGGGGAGCCACAATCCAAACTGGGTCATCCATTAAGCACACTGTATTTTAAGAACAAGTATCTATATTCATAAAAAGTCTTTGCTCTATTTATATGAAGGTCATTTTCTCACAATTATTGATACTACTCAAAGTACAGATAGTATCTTGAACACTAAATAAAGTTTTATTTGGTTTCAGAGAAGGATGTTAACTATTTTTTAATATTTTAATATATGTATTTTCTTTTTTTTCTTCCTTCCTTAAAATCAGTTTTAAAAAATATTGTAACTAAAAACTCCTAGAAACTTGAATCACTGGCAACAAATATTAAGAGTTTTGTAGCTCTCTTTCCCTTGCTCCTTGGCTGTTTCTCTTCCCTCGAGCCACCCTAGGTCATCCCTCAATCAACCCAGTCCACCCCACCACAAAGGTGTGGTGCTCTTGAGACTAGGAAGCAAAACAATTCCCAGGTCCCATTGTTCCAAATCCAGAGCATCAAAAGCTAGTGTGAAAGAAGGCAGCTATAACTTTCTCTTCCTTGGCCTCTGCATCCTGACAGTACCGTCACAATATTCAGAACCTTCCTTCACTCTTTGAAGCATCGCAGTCCTGAATAAGAGATCAAGGAAGAAAGCAAACTGACCTCATCAGTCTTTCAGCCACAGCAGTCAGTTCATTTGTTAATGGCAAAATGTTTTATTTGTTGTTCTTACAGTTTCCTGACTAGACCAAAAGTATTACATCATTAAGCGGAGTACTTCTCAAACCTGTGTTTGTTTATTAGGATGCCACATCTAAGGAGCATTTCATTTTTTCTTTTGCCAGTCTTTATCACGCAGCTTCCAGCCCTGGATATTTCAGCTCAGTAATGGAATTAAAGAAGCTCAAACAAGTCTCAGAAATGCTACAGGAGGCTGTAAATTTTATCTGTAACTCTGGAATTTGTTGAGGGAAAAGATGAATAGGAGAATCTGCTCTCAGTAGCTCCATGACAATAGTCATGAGTCAAGGTTTCTGCCAATAATGTCTGCAAGCTCAGAGAGTCTTCTTTCTTATTTACTTTATTTTCAAGACAGTCTGATTAAGCATCTTTGTAAAGATAAAAGAACATTACAGCTGCCTTAAAAGTTTGTTATTGTTACGTCCTTGGCAAATCATTATTGCATGGTTTCTTTCCCCTCAGTTTTCTTTATCTGTTCAGAATAAACCATGGAATTTGTTTTGGATAAACAGTGTGCTAACTTTTTCATTTTTCATTTTCTAGGAATATACGGTCTATTTTCCCTCCCAAAGCCACCCAGCTCTGCAAAAGGGGATGGAAAAATTCTTCTCACTGCACTCTTCAGTGAGATGAAGGAAAACTAATTTTGAGAAATTATCTTTTGGACAGCAGTTTTAGTCTCGAACTCACTGCACTTGACACATACTAATCCAGCTGGCTGTTTGAGTAAAGGAACATTGATAGGAACAGTCAGCTTTCTATATTTGCAGGTTCTGCTCCCTCCCACAGATGTGACCAACTACTGATCAAAAATATTTGGAAAAAAATTGTACTGAACACATACAGACTCTTTGGGTCATTATTTCCTAAACAATATCATATATGTTACTTATATTTATATTGTACTGGGTATTAGAAGTAATCTTTTTTTTTTTTGGTACTGGGAATCAAACTCGGGTCCTTGTGCTTGTGCAGCAGGCGGCGAAACCACTGAGCTAAATCTCTGGCCCTATTAGAAGTAATCTTGAGATGATTTTAAAGCATACAGGAAGATGCACATAGGTTATGTGCCAATACTACATCATTTTATATAAATGACTTGAGTACCCACAGATTTTCATATTTGAGGAAGATTCTGGACCAATCTTCCAAGGATATTGATGGATGGTTATACCTTAAATGGCAACAAAGAAAAGACTAGAGAAATCATCTTTAGAGGGGCTACACTGGCACAGTTTTTGAATCTAATAAAATAACCAGTATAGTTTGTCTTCACAGCCAATTATTTTCCTCTGCAACCTTCCTCTGATATGCATGCAGTTTACTGTTCTACTCTCTCAAACTATCAAAGAAGTAGTTCCTTTCACAGTTTTCCTTCCAAAGGAGGACTAAAAAGAAGCCATCCTTTTCTTCCTCCATTCCCAGATTCCTCAAGACAAGTAGGTAGATAGCGCCTAGGCACTCACGCAAGCATTCACTGGCACTTTCAGCAGTTGCCCTCCTCCATGGCCGGTCATTGAAGAAAGGAAGGCACTTTTCACAGTCTACTCCATATGTGTTGTGTTTGCAGTTACACACCAGCTTGTCAAATTCATTTTTCACACACTCGCTGGCATGTCCATTGCATTTACACCTGTGGAGAGAGGAGATATTCCCAAGAACAGAACTGCCACAAGGTCCCAGAGATGATGCAGAAAAAATGTGTACACAGAAAACAAAATGCTATTGAGTTCCACCATTCAAACATGTAAACTGAGGACATAAGCAAGATTAAAGTGAAAACATATGTAATTAACATGACATTAACCAGGCACAAGAGGAAAAGTTCCTAACGGTTCCTCAGGACACATGTAGGATCAACTCCTGTAGTCAAGTGTGTGTCAACAAGCAGCAGAGTGAAGTGGTTAAAGAGAATGAGGTCAAGATTCAGGATGCCCAGGTCTGAAGCCCTTCTCTGTCACCGAGTACATCTGAACCTCATCTACAGAGGAGGCAGGATGATAAGGCCTATCTCATAAGATTATTGGGGGGACTGAAGAGTTACTTCATGTATGTCTCAGGATTGCACAATCACATAACTCAATATATCTCAGCAATAATCTGCCATAATGAGGTCATGTATTTCCATTTGAAGGTGGTGAGGCACTAAATTAGATATGTCACCCTCCACTCAGATATCCAGTAGTGAGAACATTCCCTCAGGTGGCTTGGGCAAGAATCCCTGAAGGATTCCAGATGCAGGCATTACCACAAAGTAAGTACTCAAGCAAACTCCATGAATTCTAATTCATGATGGAAGAGTAACACTTCCCTTGCTTGCTTTTAAAGATGGCAATCACTTCTACAGTTCTAACTGCCATTTAAAAGTATATATAAATATTTGGAATTATTCACACTGTGCTAAGATAAGGCCTAAATTTAGATCTCCAGCTCTCATCTTCCTTCCAAGGTCTTGTCCTCAACTGCTGCACAAGCTTAGATGTCCCTCATTACCTAAAATTTTACATGGCTACAACTAAACTCATCTTTCCTAAGTTATCCCATTTTCTTCGTTGATTCTTTCACAGTAAAATGCATTTGCAAGTTCCTTTCCATTCTATTGTCACCAGCTAATGTCAAGTACTTATTGTCTAAGACTACACTGCATCATAACAGGAATATAAAATTCTCTCAAATATACTCTACTTTCACCATGCTTGTATACTAAACTTCCTAACACATCAATTTGGTATCACAGCTCTACTCCAAAAAATTTGCCAGATTTCTCATTACTTAAGTTTCCAACTTTGGCTGAGAATCAATCCCATACCAGGAATGCTATATACAGAAATAATTTTTCTGCTCAAGACCTCATAGTTTAATACAAGGGAAGAAAGTCCAAATGCTTAGCCTTCTGATGAGGTCTCTCTGGACACTAAACTAGCTTTCTGGTTTAAAGTTCTAGAAAAATCACAGATTTTCCTTCTGTCAAATAGGCTTATACTCCTCCATGTCTGAATTTCGTGTTCCCTGAATATCCATGTTCCTGGATGGATTTCCATCCATCCAATGCAGCTGCCTTCTCTCCTTATCAAATACTTACCTATTCTTCAAGACCCATAGAGGCTATAAATTTTATCTGTAACTCTGGAATTTGTTGAGGGAAAAGATGAATAGGAGAATCTGCTCTCAGTAACTCCATATCCTATACACTTCTCTAGCCTGCCAGTACTGGATAATTCTTGATGTGTGGCATCTTTTCTACTGCTACTTAATCTTTTTTATTTAAAACATGTGACTATGCTAATACAGGTTGAGTATCTCTTATTCCAAATGCTCAGGACCACAGTGTTTTTTATTTCAGACTTTTAAATATTTGTATATATATAATGAGGTATCCTGGGAATGGAACCCAAGTGTAAACATGAAATTCATTTATGTTTCACATATATTTAATACACACAGACTGAAGGTAAATTTTTATAGTTTTTAGTGTGTCTGGATTTTGACTATGATCCATTACCTGAAATTGAGGCATCTCATCTGAGCTCAAAGTTTTAACTTTGGGGGCATTTCAGGTTTGAGATTTCTAGATTAGGGATCTAATCTATAAAACTCTCATATATTCACACACAGCCTTCATCATTCACTTATAAAATCCAAGAAGGTCAGGCCTTCTCAGGAAGATGTTATGTCTCATGCTTGTTCAGCAGCTTTCCTGAGCCTATCATGCAGCTCTGTACTTAAATAGTAAATACATAATCACAAAGGATGCTGATTGGACAAGACTGTGAAAAATCTAATTGCTTAGTTTCCACAAAAATGAGCAGATTTGACAAGAAAGGTATTCTAGGTTCTGCCTCTTTTCCAGATATACATTATCCCTATATCTTCCCACTCCTGTTGTCAGTAAAGGTCTGGTAATATCAGTATAGCTGTAAACAAGTTGCTAAGTTCACTTCTACACCAAAGCTCCAATCATGTTCAAGGCTGATTTAATAGTTTACTTACCTGCCACCTACAGCAAAATCAGAGATTGCATAATAATAGGACTTGAGGACTTTGGGGTCATTAAACACTTCATCTCCAAAAGTGTTCAGACGATTCAGAGTTACTCTGACGTCAGTGGCAGTTACCCATTCCTGTCAGACAGTAAAAACAAAATATTAGAAGCAGAGGGACTGAGGATGTGAAACATAAATGTGACAAAATATTCTAAACAGTTTATATACCATTTAACCTGTGTTCCCTTTCTAGCACTAAATCTATTAAAATAGTGACTTAATTTCCCAATATTTTTCTCCATTTTGATTCTTCTCTTTGACATTGTTACTTTACCATTAAGAGACCAGAAAAGGGGCCGGGGATTTAGCTCAGTGGTTTCACAGCCTGCTGTGCAAGCTCAAGCGCCCGAGTTCAATCCCTGGTACCAAAAAAAAAAAAAAGAGAGACCAGAAAAGCAGTGATACTACCAGTTTCTTTACAAGGCTGGTGAGAGGCTTAAATGCTAGCATTCTGTAGTTCCATGGAGGAGCACTTGCCTAACATGTGCAAGGCCCTGAGTTTGATGGCCAGCACCACAAAATATATGAGGCTAACACACATTAGGCACTCAACATGTATGTCCCTTCTCTCCGCCTCACAAACACAACTCAAATGCAATCAGAGAGGCAGAGATATCAGCTCAGAGTTATGGTCATTGCCTCCTCCTGCTCATTTTGTATCATCTATTCCTCCTCCCAGACCCAACCCTTGTGGCTTGGGAGATACCCAAGCACAAAGAAGAAAGTCATTACATTGGTCTAGACCAGTGATGGCTAGACCAATGATATAAACAGTCTACTGTAGCAGCATGTGTGCCATAGGTCCACCACCAGTGGTCTAAACCAACCAAATACAGTCCATTTTTGTCTTCACTTCCCCTACAATATTACCTTCCCTGTGAGGTTTTCCTTTACCTAAAATTGTTACCCCTTCCCAACTCCTAATCTCCCTTTCCTATTTTAGTTATATATTGCCTGTTTCTATATATCCTGTCCCCACAATCTGACAGTAAGCACCGATGGGCAGGAAATTTGTGTCTGTTTTCTTCACTATAATTTCTCCCTACTGTTCAGCATATAGTGTATGTGCAAATAGTATTTGCTGAATGAATAAATTTGGGGAAAAAAAAAAACCTGTCTGATCAAGTTGGTAGCTGAAGAATGAAAGTTATACAATTTCCCCCCAGGTTTTATGAGAGCTAAGCCCTAATAATAAATGCCCTTTCGCTGAGCTAATTTTATCAGATGTTACATATGTGGTAGACTGTTATCACAATAATCCCAATGAATCACGTCTGCTAGAGCCACACCCTGTACTATCCTTTTCCACATGGCTGTGTGACTAGTTTTGGAGAGGAAACAGCAGCAAATGTGACACAAGCAGAGGCTTGATAAGTACTTGTGCACAAGGACTTGCCCTCCTGGAACCCTTCCTCCACCATGAGGAGAAGCCTAGTCTTGTCTCCTGAGGATGATGACCACAGGGAGGAAGAGACCTGGCACCCTCGGCTGACCTGCTGGGTAAGTGACCCAGGCTAAAACAGAATCATGAGAAAGAATAAATCATAGTTGTTTAAAAGCATTAAGTTGGGGGTAGTATACTGCATACGACAATCCAAAGACACCATTTCTGCTCTCAGCCTCGGGGATGTTCCTGGGAACTACATGTCAGAATCACCTTCAGGGATGTTAACAAGCAAGTGCAGAGGCAGAGGCATCTATGCTTCCAGAAGCCTCCATGTGAGACTGGAGGCACAGCCCTGATTAAGAACCACTACCTTAACTATGCCAAATACCTGGCATACAGAGCAACATGAAAAACTCATAAAAACTAATCTCCATGAAGCTCCAGTATAATTAGAAAGAAGAGATGATGATTTCACTGTCTCCAAACTTGGATCTCAGAAACAACTCCCACTCATGGCTCTAACTCTAGGAATCTGCTAGTCTTCTATAATGCAAACAGTTAAATACATCTCCGTTTAATGCTTACTGTATCTTCTACAGGCTTCATCTCTATCACAGCTCTCCTTGAATGAAGGCTTTTTTTTTTTTGGTACTGAGGATCAAACTCGGGACCCTGAGCTTGAGAGGCAGGCATCGGAACCACTGAGCTAAATCCCTGGCCCCTAATGAAGGCTTTTTAAAGGCCAACACAAGATAGTTTTTTTCATAATGAGCATCTTAAAAAGAGCAGACTCTGGCACTAAACTTTATAGGGTTGCAATTTCAGTTCTGTCACTTAAGACTGATTCAGGGCAAGTTATATCCTCTCTGGGCCTCTGATTCTTCATCTGAAAATGGAGATAATAGAAATACAGAGTCATTATGAAAGCTAAAAGTTAGTTAATACATCTAAAGGGCTTAGAACAGTGCTTGCCACATCACAGCACAGTAAGTATATAATAAATAGTAATTGTTATTATAAACAATATCAACACATGCTTAGGAATACTCATATATAGTGAAACCAGGAAAGGTCTTCTCTATCTGAGAGGCTGCAGCTTTTGGAGGAAAAGGATGTCAGCCTGTCTCCTCATTGTCAGATCAGCTAAAGTCAAATCTGCTCACCATCCTTGGCAGTAGCATTTTGAGAGCCACAGCTCTTACATCCAGAGATACATAATTAACTGACCAACTTATGTAGATATCCATTGCATTTTTACCACAAGTAGTCTCATTAGTTTCTATGGCATAAAGAGTAGCAAACATCAGAATTCCTAGAGCTGGGCAAGCTGCCCAAGACAGACTGATGGGCATATGTTAGCAAAGGCATGAGAAAACCAGTCTCATTATAATACAATTTTCTCCTACTGACTACACAGTAGTCTGTCTCTCCAGGACATGAAAATATAACAATTTGATGTAGGAAGAAACAAGGCTGGCAAGTGTCTGCTCCCTTACTTCTACCTGAGGATTTCAGTCCTCTGCTTTTTCATCTCTCTACATTAGCTACTCTTTCCACCATTTATTTTGAACATACCTGATCTCCACTGCAAGATACACTTTTCTGAAAGGCCTTTGCAAACATACTTATTGTTCACCATAACCTCAGAGTTTACCAAGTACTTTCATATTCACCATCTTCCAGCAGTGGAAGAGGAAAACTGGACCCACAAAGAAATATGTTCTCATTTTTTGGCACTGTTCAAAACCACACAACCAAATCAGAAAACAAGCCCCTGAAAATAGTAAGTTCCAGAGAGACAAAATGGAAAGGTGCAAACACAGAAAGCCCAGAAAGACAGGAGGATTTCCTATTTAGAAATCATAACAACTTTTCATAAAATGTACACATTATTTGCAAGCCTATATCTAGTATTTTTTTCCTCAGTCAATGAATATAGGCTGCCCCTCACTTAGATGCTAACTTCAGCCACATTATAGTAGCAACTGGATTAATTCTGGGTTAATGCTGAGAATGGCATGGGTCTTACCAGTCTTTCTAGTCACAGCCAGAACCTATGAAAATTCACTGTAATCTAAGTAATACCAAAGATTCCATATGCAAGTATAAAAAGAATACATACAAAAGATTGATTTTTAAAAGCACCTTTTAGTTCTATTGTTAAATAGGGAAAACTTTCTATCATGATGCTCAAGCATAACACCACAGGCACTTAAATGATACCCTGTCACTAACACCTGTCCTTTCTGGTGATGAAGAATTCTCAGTGTTTGGCAACAGTGCCAGACAAACTCCACCAAAATTTCCTTGTATAATATTGAAAGAAGGCAGCATTCTTTCCTTTTTTTTTTTTTTCCTTTTTCATTTTCTGAGACAAGGTCTCACTATGTAGTACAGCTGGTCTTGAACTCATGGTGATCATGTGCTACCATGCCCGGCCAGAAGGCAGCATTCTTAAATATCTTGTTTCAATTGTTTCCCCTTATTTAAAAAAAAAACAAAACCTTTTATTTTATCAAATCAAAGAGGTAAGAAGTGCCAGGCCTATAATCCCAGCAGTCTAGGAAGCTGAAGCAGAATTGCAAATTTGAGCCCAGCCTGAGCAACTCAAGAGACATAGTGAGATTGTCTCAAACCAAAAAATAAAAGGGGCCGGGGATTTAGCTCAGTGGTTCTACCACCTGCCTCACAAGTGCCAGGTCCTGAGTTCGATCCCCAGTACTGAAAAATAAATAATTTAAAAAAATTTTTAAAGGGCTGGGGATATAACTCAGTAAAAAGGTCCAGTTTCAATTTCCAGTACTACAAAAAAAAAAAGAGAGCGAGAGAGAGAGAGAGAGAGAGAGAGAGAGAGAAAGATTATTAGAATACAAAAGGTCAGAAGCAAGATTTTTCCACCTCAAGTACAGACATTAAAGTTAGTTGATTTGGTGCAAATTTTAAGAAATGTGTACAGTTTATATCCCAGGGTATGTTTGCAACCTTGGACACACGTGCATCCCAGGATCCATTCCACCTGCTCACCGTAGATGTGAGGCCCAGGCCCAGTGCCACAGGTTTCCCACACTTGGCTTCCTCCACTTGGCAAGTGGCAGAACTGCCTGGCCCTGTGCCACCCTGTGAGGGCTTACCTGCAGCACAGGGCTGTGGTCAAAGTTGTAGGCGCTGGGTCTGCCTTCCAGGGTTGAGAAAGCCACATTGCCCCCAGTGAGGGGAGAAATGTCACTGAATTCATCAGTGCACAAGGCCTGCTGCTCGTTCTCTCCAGTCCTGATGAAGCTACGACTGGCCTTGGAGTAGGTGTTCTCACAGGAGCCACTGTAGTACTGGTAAGGTATCCAAGGTCCATCCTCCCGCATGCGCCTGTAGATAGCAAAGCTCTCTGGGCGGCTGGTGTGGAACTTCAGGCGCACGTAGGTGATGTCAAATGCTTTTCCTGTGGGACAAACACATCAAAGTTTGTGTCATGAGAATGAAGGTAAGAAATTCTTCTATTCCTAGTTAGGAATTTGACAAAGAGGCTACAAATCACCCTATGCACATTAGACTGAGAAGACCCCAGAACACACAACACACTGGTTATGTTCAATAGGCTTATTCTAAACCTAAAAATAGCATGCATTTTCCAGACAAATGACAAGCTGCAAATGCTTCTTCATGCATTGCTGAAATTCTGTTTGCAGTGAAAATCAATAGTGTAAGTAGAGTACTAATGTGCTTTTTAAAATAAAACTGAATAAAAAGCTCATTTATTCTTAATGCTAGTGTTTCAGCAAAAGCTTAATTAAACACATAAAAAATATTTGCTGACTTTTTAAATGGGCTGAGACTGAAGCTCACAAGTTTAAGCCCAGCATGGGAAATTGAGCAACATAGGAAGACTCTGTCTCAAAAAAAAACACATTAAAAAGGGCTGGGGATGGAATTCAATGGAAAGGCTTGGGTTCAATCCCCAGTACCAAAAGAGGGGGCCATTTAGTCACTTTAAAGAGTTTTAAAATCTGGAAAGGAGATGAAAAAAAATTAAGATGTGTTATGCACATATATCCATGCCCCACAAGGAATGTAATCATTATGTACTGTACTGCAAACATGTAGTAGTAAAAGAAAAAACCAAAACACTTGATGCAGAAAGATTATTAGTACTATTCTTTTATTTATCAGATGAAGAAACAAATTTTAGAAGGGGAGAAAGTCAATGTTTTGAGAGATGGAGCAGAGAGTAGAAGGAAATTCTCTTTTAATAACTCAACAGAGATGGGGAAAAAAAAGCAGAAGGAGGTGTAAAAAAGGCGGTATATTACTATGTTCAAAAGAGAACCTATGCGGGCTGGGGATTTAGCTCAGTGGTTCCAACGCCTGCCTTGCAAGTGCAAGGTGCCAAGTTCAATCCCGGGTACCAAAACAAAAAACAAAAAACAAAAAACCAGAGAACCTATGAGAGGTGAACTCTGAGCATGGTGGAGCAGGAAAAGGGAGGGGCCGATAAGTGGCCATCACTCTGTGAAATACACTAGGATAGGCAGCTCCCTGGACCAGCCAGAACATGATATCTGATCAGGCTGCAACCAGCATGCCTTCAGGTGGGTAAAAGAAATAATGTGCAACTGTTCTGAATCACCATTCACCTACATATTGGGCCTTTCTGTCTCTGACAATGTGTACATTTTGTTACTTCTATGTTATTGTGAAGATTACAGTTTGCTCAACACGTATTTGTTGGGTACAACAACATGCTCAGACCTATGCTATGTACACTGGGGAGAGGAGGTATTAAACATAAGGGCTTGCCCTTACAGGGCTTACATTGTTTTCCCCAACTGAATCAGCTCCTCAGGAAGAACCAACCTGACTCTCTCCTACAACATGAACAGATCAGGAACCCCTGCCCTCCCACAAATGGTGGGTAAGGAGAGCCTCCTGCCATGTGCTCAGGCTGCATTTTTCCACCCAGCTTTATCTACAATAAAACATAAGATGAGCCGCATCTGACTCTCTTTCTCAAGTGGTCCAGATCTTAGAAGAGGTTTGATTAGTTTGATTAACTATGTACATAAAACACATCTGCACATGTATGATCTTGAACAAAAAGCTATGTGGCATGATGGAAAGAACATAGGACTGGGTACAATGAGGTCTTCATTTTGTCATTTAATAGCCATGATTTCTGTTCAGCAAAAATGAGGGTAATAACCCTTGTTCCCCCTATCTCAAAGTTATTAAAAGGTCAAATTAAGATATTAGACACACTTGAGCAATTGTAAAACTTTATGCAAGTATAAAGCATTATTACAATAGGGTTTACAAAGAAAATTCTTAAACTAGGGTCCTGAGTGTGTTCACACATAAAAACCTGACTATAATAGGGATTACTTGGTCAAGTTTGCCTAAGAATTATATAAACAGGATCCAGTATAACACTTTGCCTAGACACAGACTACACAAATGCAGTTTACACTCCTCTTGTTGAAAAGAATGTAAGTTTAATCTGTATCTCTTTATTATGTCAAAAATGTCAAGATGTCACCTCTGAATGAGGGTGAGGTTAGTACAATTATCTATGGCATTCCAGAGACTCACTATCTAAGACATTCCAGAATGGTAAAACAATTTAATTTTACTTAGAAGTAGGTGGCTTGGGATGGTCAGTACTCAGTAATCTAGGGATTAAAGATTACCTTTGCATTTCTATTCTCTTTCTTTCTCACCTTCTGGACATTTCATTGTTCTTTAGCAACATGACCTACAGCAGACTGGGCCAAAGGAAATAAGGCAAAATGGACAGAGTGATTCCTCGATCCAGATCAGTATCTGCACTGCAAAGTCACATTCTGAAATAACTGGGTATATGTGGCCACTCCCACTATGACCACAGCCATAAAGTACCATGGGTGGCAACACATCCAGAAAGCAATTCTGGCAGCATCAAACTGAGAACTCCTCGTTTACAGACAATGGCTTAGCCTTCCATTTTCAGATCTGCCTTCCTCATTCTAACCTTTATCTGCTGTTGAAAGAGGAAAAGGAGCTCTGTGTAACCTGTACAGTCTGATACATTTCCTCACAAGAAGACAGCCACACACAGTCCTTAGAGTTGTGGTCAATCCACAATGAGCACACACAAGTACAATTGTATGTGGTGATTCTATAATAGGAGAAGTACAGCATGTTACGGGAGTATGGAGGAAGGTCACCTAATTCACATTTGTGAGGTCAAGAAACGTTTGCTAGAGGAAGTGGCATCTAAGACCAAGACCTGAGAAATGCTTAGAATTAGCTAAGCAAACAGGGGCTAACTGTCCAGACAGATGATATACCACGTACGCAGGTCAGGAAACACCGGGAGCGATCTTAAGGGAATGAGAAAGTGCATAGCGTAACTAGAACTAGACAGAGGCTAGAGATGAGATAAGTGACAAGCAAAGCAACTTACAGGCACTGGCCAGCCACTGAAGGACTTACACCAGGAAATGCATGATCATACTGGATGATATGGCCACTGTGTAGAGATTAGACTGAAAAGAACAGGACTGAAGATGGAGAAGTTAAGAAGACTGGGTGATAATCCAGGAGAGACAAGAGGCTAAACCAAAAACAGGGACACCGGAATGGAGAGAAATGAACAAGCCCAGTGAGGTGTAGGAAGCCAATGTCACCAGTAAAGTGGTTACTGATGGAGCGGCACTAAGAGCTACTTCTGAAGTCTCCTCTACTTGTACCCCATTAGCATTCTGCTCACTGTCGATACTGTCTTTCTCATTGCATGAAGCAAATTAAAAACAACATTTAGTTTCTTGGTTTAAACAAAAGATGGATAAAGAGGGTTGGAGGCAAGGGAAGGGAGATGGATTTTTGGCTACACTATATTTGAGTTGCCTGTTCACCCAGACGACAGAAAATCTCTGAAAGGAAACAGGATGTGAGCAGTCTGGAAGCCCAAGAGGCATCTGAGTTAGATATATAGATTGGGGATTAATTAACATGTAGATGACACCGAAGATGTGGGTATGGCAAAGGTCAATGAGGCAAGTGTGTTGTGAGAGAAAACGGCAATCACCCCAAGGAGCACCGATATTTAAAGCACAAGCGGAAGTTGAGATGACAAAGCAAACAGTGCAGAAGTTACCAGAAGGAGTAGAAGTCAAGGAAAGAGAGTTTTAAGAAAAGAATAATCAGGGGCAGGGATTTAGCTCAGTGGCTCAGGGTATGTGGTCAGCCTACTGTGACCTCAGGAACAGAAGCAGCAAGATGAAAAGGTGGCATCAGAGGTAACACAGGGCCAAGGCAAGACTTTTTATCCCCCTTTTGTTTTCATAGGTGGGGGAAATGAGTGTGTACTTAAGGCTGGAGTGCTCAAGTCTGTAGAGAGGAAAAGGCTGAAAATACAGGCTAAGAAATAACAGGATTCAGTGCTGGGTAGGGGATGCTCTATGCAGGAGAAAACCCATCTCCTATTTTCTGCTTGAGTGCAAATGCAATTGACTTTGTAGATTTTAAGGGACAGAAGTAGAAAGAATTCTAATTGATGACTTTTTTTCTTGTAGTGAACATCAAGGGTACCTAGGGTAAGGGTTGAGGCCAAAGCCAGTGGGGTAGTTGGGTGCAAAACATCTGGAAAGTACAGAAACTTTATAGCAGCCACTGTAGAGATTAGTAAAGAAAGCTGACTAGAGAGGAAAGGAGGCTCAGTGGGCAGAGACAGACAACTAAGAAGAGGGTAAGAGGTCACTACTTTGTGGGGCCATCTTTGAGGAGGTGGGATTTTCTTTTTTTGTTTTTGTTTTCTGAGACAAGGTCTTGCTATATAGTCCAGGCTGCCCTCAAACTCCAGGTGATCCTCCTGTCTCACCCTCCCAAGTGCTGGGATTACAGGCATGCGCCACCATGACCAGAGGAGGTGGGATTTTCTACAGCTGCATGTCGCATTCCCCCTACTGGTGTAACAGAAGGACAATCAGACAGGGGACTGTTGTAACTTCAGGGAATTTGGAATCTAGTCTGGATAAGAAGCAAATACAGAGAATGGAATGGAGGGAGGGGTCAAGCTATGAGTTCCATGTGTTATTTGAAATTACCTGTAACCATGGATAATCAAGAACTGGAAGCCAGTATGATGGCACACACCTATAATTCCAGCACTCTGGGAGGCTGATGGAGGAAGACCACTACTTTGAGCTCAGCCTTAGCAACTTATGAGGCCCTGTCTCAAAATATAAAATTTTAAAAGGCGCGTAGATATAGCTGAGTGAGAATGCTCTGGGTTTAATCTTCCGTACCAAATAACAACAACAACAACAACAAAAAAAAAAAAACCCAGAAAACTAAGGACTTTATTTTTATCCTGTTAAACAGATAGGACCAAGAGCTACTATGTCCCTCCTCTCACCATACTTCTCTACTCTCTCTGTGACATCCTACTCATCTGACAAAGTTAGAAGACACAGTTAACTGGCAGATGAAAAGAAAACTGGCCCTGGTCTTTCAGTGAACTTGCCATATTATCATTATAGTTGGGAGCAAGCAAAAGTAAACAGTATGACCTTAAGGTGAAGCAGCCAAGCCAAATGATTAAGGACATCAGCAAGTACAGCTGTGGATGTCGCCCAGCAACGGTACAAGTACAATGTCTTCCATTCCTCATCTCACGTTCCTGCACAGGAAGACTAACCACGAATATACACACCCTGGAGAAATTATTTAGCTACCGAAATGTTCTCCTGCCTCTCCCTCTCCCTCTGCCTCTGCCACATTCGGTCCATAAACCAAAAAAAAAGAAAAAAAATGAAGTGAAGATGGTTAGAATGAAACACACAAAATCAACTGGTACTTTCTGCTCCGAATCCTCCTGTTCATGCTGGCTGAGCGAATGAGTGGAGGGGAGGGGGCTGTCTGAAAATAAGATCCAGCCTTTCTTTAGGCTGGGCCAAACCAAGGAATCCTGCCTGAGACTCCCACGTGGTGAAGTATTTCTAATCTTTCTGAGTAGGGGAGAAACTCTTTCTGTCTTAGGATTGGATTCAAACTTTGACTGCTAGGGGACATAAATGCTTCTCTGTTATGTGCAGCTCAGAAGAATTCCATGAGGATCTGGTGAAATACCATCCTGTACAGTTTAGAAATAAATGATAATGGCCATAGAGAAATTGTCAAAATTTCAAAATGCCATTCCATGGCTTGAACTAGGAGGAAAAAACCAATTTAAAGTATCAAATTAAGAGTCACTGGTTCACTATTGTTATTTCATGTTAACTCTTTCGAAATCAGAAAATGAATGTTCTCCTTGCAGCCAGACTCAGGAATATAAAACTTTAATAAAGCTGTACGACAAAGTCAGTCAGAGATGGTATATATTTAGGCTATTAAATAGGGTTCTCCAAACAGTTATCACAAACAGTAGACACAGAAAGCAACTATTTGAAAACGTTTTTAATTTTGTTACCATAACTGCTGGTGGAACAAGAGTTCCCAGGACAACATGTCCAGCTGCATACCAGCTGTTATTGTTCCACCTCTGCAGACAGATTGCACAAGTAGAGCCTTCCCAATTAAGATGACCCACAGCCAAGTTAATGCTGAGTTTGGGATCCTCAAGCAGGCAGACAGAAAGCACTGGGAGAACATTTGAGCATACACAGAATGTGTTGAGTTGATGTGCATATATTCCAACTTCCAAAATCCCAGTCCTAATCGCCTGCTGAAGAACTAGTTTCTACTGCCTAAAACATCTCTAAAATAGACTGCTTCAAAAAAACAACTTATCCTATACCTTTCCCTTACATTTCAGTGCTTCTTGTTCATGGCCTCTCCCTTGTCAAACAGCCAAATGCCAACAGTGCAAGGGCCAGTACCACAGAAAGCATACTTTTAGTGAACACAGTTTACAAATGACGATAAGTAACCTTTATAACTTTGTAGAAAATAGTAATTTTTAACTGAATTTATTACAACAAATGCAATGGAACTTACAGTTTGAGAAAGTGTCCCTTTCAAATGATAAACAAAAGCCTGACAATCTCAAGTACAGGCAAGAAGCTAAGATGAGCAGAGCTGGAATATGAAGTGTCTCAATTCCATGTTGTCACAGTGAAATATAGCAAAGTAGGTAGAGAGAAGAAGGTAACCATGTTAGCATTTTTTTAAGCTAATGAAATACCAAAAGCTATAAAAATAATGGTATGGTTCTGATTATGGAGCTAAGAGGCAAACAAGTTTTGAAACATGGTATGATTTTAGAGAAGACATACCCATAATCTCTTACAGAAACTAGATTTTTCCATAAGGTGTCAAAATGCTTAAAGCAAAAAAACAAAACAAACCCCCAGTTCTACTCACTCTCTATAACCCACAAAATATTGCTTGGTGCTATTAATGAATAAGAACATGACACTAACCCAGCATAGCAATCCTCACTGCCCAGATGCAATATCCAAAAATGCCATATCCTCTTCAGCATACTGAAGGGCCAAAACTGATTTGACTTAACATGATAACTCTGGCTGAGGATTTAGCTCAGTGGTTCCACCACCTGCCTCACAAGCGCAAGGACCCAAGTTTGATACCCAGTACAAAAAAAAAAGAAGAGTCAATATGATAACTCTGACCCTCTAAGACAGCTATTATGTAACCAGAGAATTCTTAACTGAACAATAGAATGTCAAACATGATTGGAAAGTAATTTAAAATAGGTGCAAATTACTGTCAGAGGAAATAGATAATTTCCATTGTCAAAATGAAAGGGTAAATTTATCCTAATCAGTAGGGTATGTATTCATCATTCTATGTGATATCTTCACCAGAAGAAACAAAATTCTCAAGTGAAATTCCAAGCCAAGAACTGGGGAATTTGCCTTATTTGCCCAAACCTCATGCTTACAAGACTCAATACCAGCCTGAATTCAGGCTAGTAGGTCACAAACATGCCTGCAATACTGAGCTAAGCTAGAAGAATGAGGCCAATATTTACTCCCACTCATTCAAGTTAAGGCAAAAAATGCACTCACTCCACTGCACTAAAGTTTAGCTATGGGAAATGATTGACATGAGGGAATTAATGAAAAAAAGTCACAGAAAGAAGGAAAATGTATTATTTGTAACACTAAGGAAATAAAGAGCAATGATATATCAGATACATAAGTAAAACCTGTATTTTTAGAAAATATATACTCATTAAAATATAAAAAGCACTCTAAGTTTATGGGAAGCTATTTCTTGTCATATGACATTCATAAACTATTAAGAATTGACTATAGGGGCCAGGGATTTAGCTCAGTGGCACTGTGCCTGCCTCGCAAGCTCAAGGTCCTGAGTTCGATCTCCGGTACCAGGAAAAAAAAAAAGAAAAAGAAAATGAATTGACTATAGTTTGGCTTTCAACCATATAGAAGGCTGAAGAATGGGAAAAGCCAAGAAAACAATAACCTTGTTAGGAAAAAGGATTTAGTATCCAATAATAATGTTATAATAGACTAAGACCAACTCTAATAATCTCTCTCCCTCACAAAGTGGCAAAGTTGATCAATAGTTTACTTTTATTTACACAACTATTTGCTAAGTAAATTCACACTAAAGCTCACTGTGATAAGCCATTTAGAATACTCCAATCCTTAATTTTCTAAAATGTCTTTTATTTTCTAGTTTAATTCTTAATAAACCTGGCGCCTAATTTCCCCTAATTTTCCCTCGTATCTCTTTTTAAAACAAGAAATAACTACAAATAACCTAAGATATCTTAAATACACATCTTCCTCGGTTTTAAAAGTTGCTTATTAGTTCTCCTACCACACCCCCCATCAGGTCAAGATTAACAGCCATGACTCGTCTTAATAATTGTTCAGGTCCAAATTCTTCCATTCATTCAACAAACATTTACTGAATACTACTGAAGCAGTCAGTCAATGTTCTAGACTTTAGGGCCACAGCAGTGAATAAGACAGACACAGTTCCAACCTGGTAGACCTTGCACTACAATAGGCAGCAAAGGGATATATAAAATTAAAAGTAAAAATTTTATGTGTCAGAGGATCGTGAAGAAATTAGGGTGGAAGATAAGAGAGGAGGGGTTCTACTTAATATTGTTTTTTGGTTTGTTTTTTTTTGGTACCAGGGATCGAACTCGGGTCCTTGTGCTTGCGCAGCAGGCGGCAAAACCACTGAGCTAAATCCCCTGCCCTACTTAATATTGTATTATCAGAGATGGCCTCACTGACATGAGTAAGGTGACATTTGATCAGAGATCTGAAGAACCAGGGCAGCAAGTAGGACCAAAGCATTCTGGGAGAGACAAATGCAAAAACCCTAAGGCAGAGGCATGAGGATAAGTGGTGAGGTCAGCCTGCCTGCGGTAAGTGTGAGAAAGGTGGAATGTATTAGAAAATAAAGTCAGAGTAACTCCAGGGAAGGGAGGAGGAACTGCAATCACGGAGAGCCTTGTAGGCCACAGTAAGACCTGGCATTTACTCTGACTGAGGTGAAAAGCCACAGGACACTTCTGTACAAGGAAATAACATACTGATTAGTATTTTAAAAGAATTACTCTGGCCTATGAGCAAAAGACTATAGATGACAGAGAAATGAGGATTTAGGTGGAGAAGGAAATTCTGACAATCTAGGCAAATGGTAGCTTGGTCCAGGGTAGAAGTGGAAAGCAGTGATTAGATTCAGAGCATACTTAGAGGGTAGAACAGATCAGTTTTACTGGTGAACTGGATGTAAGTTATAAGCTTTGGTGTGCACAACTAGAATGATGAAGCTGCCATTTACAGAAGCAGGTACAAGGGTGGACAGCAAGGAAACTGGAAGGGTGATGGGTATAACAGTTTTAGATCCCTATGAAATATCTGTACGGAAATGTCAAGTAACCAATTAAGATTTTCAAGGCTAGAATTCAGAGAAAGATCCAGGCAGGGGAGAAAAATCTGGAAGTCATTACCATAGAGTCAGTATTCAAAGCCATGAAATTAGATGAAAATGACTATAAACGGATATAGATAGATGAGGGGTAGGTAGACTGGGTCTTGGGACATAATAAATTTTAAAGATGGGGAAGATAAGGACCCAACAAAGAAAACTCAAGGGAAATAGCTACTGAAGTGAGTATCAACAGCAGAATTTCAGAAGAAAAAATTTTTAAAAAACACACATACTTCAGGAAGAAAATAATCAACTGAGGCAAATATTCCTGAGGGGTCAGGAAAGATGATTACTAAGGATGGGCCACTGATTTAGCAAGCTGCAGGACACTGTTGCCTTGACAAAGGAATGATATAGTTGAAACCAGAGAATATTGGGTGGAGTGGGGTAGGGTGGGGATTGGAGCCAGCTTAAAAAAAAAAAAAATTCCAAGTAATTCTGTTATAAAGAAAGAAAGTCATAGCTGGTGAGAAAAGAGAAAGTTCCAAAAGAAACTGCTTTTTAAGGTGAAAAGACATGTATTATGTGACTGATTCAATATGGCAGCTAGATTTACAGTGACTTATGAAGACTTTCTCTGGTGTAGGTTCAAGGGACCCACTTTGGTCTAAGGTGAAGTAAGAAGCCTTCCCAAAAATTTCACTTGAGAAGGAAAAAAAATGAACATTTTCAGGATGAGTGTAAGTATGCGGACTGAAAGAATCATCTAGTATCCAAATAGTTCAAAACCCCCCGGAGCTCTGGAAGGCCCCTTCACATCAGAGCCAGTCTAGATCTAGGCCTTTCTGGCACAGTAGTTCCCCAAATCTGGCCCACGGTCAGGTCTAACTGGCCCTTAGAAAACTTCTGAAAATGCAAAGTGTTGATCCTCAGGGCGAGGTTCCAAAATTTGTATTTTTTAAAGCACTATAAATAATTTTTACATTAAGTCACATTTGAGAAATATTTCCTTGTAATAAATTCTTCTCCATCCTGGTTCTTGCCCTTTAAAGATTTAGGTGGGAAATGGATTCTGACCTTGGTGCTGCATTAAAAAATGAATTAGGCTCCTAAGTGATTACTTTGACTTTCATAGGCCAAGCATTTCAAGGTAAAATGTATTCCAGTGTCAACTGTAGGCTCAAGCAGTGAACCAGAACAATAGCAGTCTATCTTCCTTAAGGCACAAACAGATGTTAAACTCAACATGAGCTATGCACTCCACATCCAAGGGGGTTTAGGGTGACTGGGCCAAATGAACCCAAACTTCCCAACATTTTTCTCCATCATTCCATTTTTCTCTATCATTCAACTGATATCCTCAAGGCCCCACTTCCCAGACAAGTAAAAATAAACACCTGATTTTTAGAAAGCTACTGAGCATTTCACAGTGGTATCCTTTACAAGCAGACAGTAGTCAAGATTCCCTATAAACCAAGTTTCCCATCCCCTCTGGCACCTGGCCCCCACCCCATTATTAATATTTAACAAAACAATGCAGGACCACCAGCATATCTCAATGGCAAGGGATAATGTGGAAGCAAAGAGTTAACTTCTGCTTCAGTACACACAAAACGATCAGAAAACATTTCTTCTTTGTCTAGAAGCCTAGACTTGTTTAATCCCAGCCTGTGTCAGGTAGTGTTGGTATTTTCAGGGAGGGTGTTATATTCTGCTGGTTAAAGACCAGCATAGAAATATTTACTTTTTGGAGAAGGAATTTCAGGTGTTTATTTTTAAAAATACAAACATGTGCACACATATATGGTTTAAGAGCAAGTGTCTAACAGTCATACAGATAATAGAGAAAAGGAACAGGGCAGGGGAAAGAGAGAGTATGAGATTGAAAAATTAAGAACATTCTAAAAGTCCAGTCTTGCTATAAGCTAGTGTGCCATATTCACATTTGATCTACAGTGTATACTTTCTTCTCATTTTAGAAACACCTTGTGTCACTGACCTTACCTCTTTCCAGAATCAAGCCTTAGAATACACCTTCAATACTTTAGAATCCAAGACAGAGGTTGGCAAACTATGTCCTGCTGACTGATCTGTCATTCCACCTGCTTTTCATAAATAAAGTTTTACTGAAACAAAGTCACATCCATTTGTTTGCACATTGTCTGTAGCTGCTTTCTGACCATAAAAGCAAGATGGGAAATTATAGGACGTCAAAAAAGCCTCCTATAAAATATTTTCTGTGGTATTTTACAGAAAAAGTTGACTGATCCCTTTAAGAAGGCAAAGGATATACAAAGATTTCTACTAAAGCCTCTTCTAGCTCCCTTCTGCAAGACACACTGTTTGAAAATTTGGTCCTAGGAAATCGGAATTTTTTTCTCTACACACACACACACACACACACACACACACACACACACACACGAAGGAAGTCTATTCAGAAACCGTATAAGATTAATGACAATTCAAATCAATTTGATACCTACAATTACTTATTTAATTTAAAAAAACAGGCAAAAAGATTAGCAGTTAAAAGGAGAAGGAAAGAGATCTGAATCATTCCAAAAATCAAATTTGTAATAATATCCTTTAGCTCTTACATAGCTCATGAAAACGAACCAGTCAAGCAGAAAGACAAGGAAAATAATACTATTGGAAAAAGTAGCACCAATTTTCCAATGATGCCTCCTTCCAAACTCAGCCCAAATAGTAGCAGTGAAAGGAGGGAAACTGACTAACCAAGACAAACAGCATGCATAGCTGGGACACCAGGGGAAATGACATGTCAAAAACTGCAAATAAAATGGAAAATGAGAACAGATCTCATTTAGATCGCTACAAGAACATTCCTCCCTTGTCCTCTGGGTAGGAATTCAGTCCTTCACACAAGGCTTCCTTGTCCTTCTTCTGAGCGGATGGACAATTTACATCACGAAAATACCCTGCCAGCTGGCACTTGCTCTACAAGTTAGTGACTGTGAGCAGATGCCTTCATAAGTATAAACGAATACACCCTCTTTTTCATTTTCATTCATCCACCCTCTTAGCAAATGAATAGATGTGCACACTCTACACACATTCCTTTAGAAACCAAAGCCTGTGTTCTTCACATCCCTTCATCTTTCATTGGCCTTGCTTTTATATTCCTGATAAATGATGCCCCCTCATTAAATATCTAAGACATAGGCAGTCTTCTTACATTAGAGCTAAAGAATCTTTACTACTATATGCAAGCATCTATTTTCTATTGACTTCACTTAAAAACTGATTACTAGTATAGCATATATGAAATTCAGCATATATGAAAATCTGTTACAAAAAAGAATCGAAACTTTCAACTGAAAGTCAATCAAAATTATCACTGTATTTAGTGTTACAGATTAACACTAATTAAATCAATTGCCTTCCCTTTAATACATACTATTACTTTAGAAACTATTTTAAACTGTTCTTCAACTGGACAGCAGTAAAAAGTTTAGCAGATAAACATTGTATCCCCTTCCAGCACAGAGAAATTTTTGGTGATCATTCCCAAAATTGTTTTACAAATTATGTATGCCAGATTCAGTGAGGGTGTGTTGAGGGCAAAGAAGTCACCAGACAAATTACTTATATAGCACATTTCAGATAGGTTCCCAGTATTTCAAAACTGTGTGCTCTTTTTATCTGCTTTGACCTCTACATTGAGAGCAAACATTCAGCAGTGATAGCATAAGAAATACTCTTTAAATCCATCCGTTGCCATATTTCAAACAGCACAGTACTTCACTGCTGCTCAGTGGGAGTATTTCACATGCACCCACAATGGGACTTGTTCTACCTTTCTATTTACATTCTGGAGAACAGCCAAAGTCCTTTCTAGCTCTCTTTGATCTGATGCCAGAGACGTGGTATCCCCAAACCAACTAGAAATTCCCTTAGGAGTGCTATAACTAAAGCAGAGTATGAAGGAGACAGAAAACATCCCATAAATCCATCCTGTATCATATTACTCTTCAGCTTCAGAATCCTTGCAGGTTACCTGATAAAATGCAAACTCCTCAGGCATGTTATTACAAAGCATCCATAAGTCTGAACAATAGTGCTTCATTTTCCATCTCCAAACCGTACACTAAAACTCTCCAATGTAAACTGAAGCCTCTACTCCAACCTTGCCACCTTTATTATCCATATACTATTTCTCACCTCTCAGCCATTCTCTAACCTCACCCCTTCCAAACCCTACCTATCTCTTCAGGTTTAGTTGAACTATCACTGTCTCCTGAACACTTTCAACTTGTATTATCATTTCACTTTTCTGAATACATTGCACTTATTATCCACACCATATAGTTTGCTACTCAAGTATTTACCCTTTTGTGTAAGTTGCACTGTCCAAACAAAAGATTAACTTATTCAACAGCAAGAAATCTATATTTTTTGTTATCTTCTGTAATATTAGTTTGAGATTTTCTGACCATCACACAAAGTACAAAAGACACTTCAGACTGGAACCCTCAAGGTACACATCTGATAGTCATTCTATTTTCCATTTCATTTGTTAGAAAATACTGGTTGTCAGATGGGGATTTAGCTCAGTGGTTCCGGCACCTGCCTCACAAGCACAAGGTCCTGAGTTCGATCCCCGGTACCAAAAAAGAATAAAATAAATTTAAAAAAAAAAAAAAGAAAGAAAATGCTGGTTGTATATCATTAAATTGATTTTGAGACATCAGCAGTTGCTACCTACAACATTTAAATGCTACTCTACAATCCCTATGGCACTGTCCATCGCAAAAACCCAGAGCTCAATAAGTATCTGTTCATGGTAGACTGACACATCCACCAGAGATGACAGGCTAGAATCCTATAATAAAATTATGTTTTCTAGTTGTGGCCATAAAGCTTAATGATGATGTCTTTTGAGACCTTGTTCTAGCGACTTAAAAATTAGAACAAAATAAAAAAGAAACTTTAACAAAAGAAAACATTCATTTTTTTCTGACGCTAAACTGTGAAAATTCCTTTCGCGTACATGGCACCCCTAAGAAGGCCTGAAGCCTTCAATCCTGCATAAATATATCTTTCCAAATTAGTTGTCTTGCAGCTCTGGTCTCCAGGTCTCCTTTAGCTATGAGGATGTGATAAGCCTTCATGGTAGTAGCAAGGATTTCCTTTCTGTGGGGTAGATGGACTGGTGCCCAGTGCCTGGGGGGTTAGATTTCTACTAAAGTAAAGACATCTGGATATTTATTGAGAAGTTCAATTCTCCATGTATCATGTTCATGGAATTATCTATACTTGTTTTTATTGTTTGCATATATTCGTATATATATTTGTTAATGGCCTTTTTGTTGTGGTAATTATATCACCCACACAAACACACATGTGTGCATGTATCTCTCGCTTCTGAGGTCCAGGACTCTTTTCTCCTGCTAACCCTTTACTTTGAGGAATGATTTTGGTTTTGCCTTTTATAGGAAGAAAAAAAAGTCTGACTTAAAAAATAAGCAATAACCCACTGAGAGAGGGGGAACCTAGATGAGTCTAGTTTGTTGTCCAGTTCATTCCTTAAATGACTCATTCATGGGCCAGGGATTTAGGTCAAGGGTGCTGCCACATACCTCGAAAGCACAAGATCCTGAGTTTGATCCCTAGTACCCCCCCCCCCCGCAAAAAAAAGATTCATTCATTTATAAACATATCCTGAAACTTGATGTGTACCAGGCAGTAGGCTGGGAATTGGATGAAGTAAAAATAGGTCCCCGCCCTACAGGAATTTCAATTGATAGGTGAAGACAGACACAAATAACTAAATACAAAGTGAGATAAGTTCTACACCAAGGAGTAAGGAGCAACCATATGTCTATATTCTCATCTGTAAAACAGTTTACACAGATGAATTTTAATGAATAATATACATCTAGCTCTGAAAAGCCCAATTATACAATCTTACCGTCAGGGACATTTCTAAGAATATCTCCTTCATCTGACCTTTTCAATGTAAATATAAAGAAATGCTAAAATGTCACCATAATCGATTTGACAAATCTAAGACATGAAATATCAGCTGGTTTTCAGTAAGGTTCAGTTTCACAAGGACTTAAATAATTTTCTGACTCTCTACTATGCTTTTGCCAATAATCTCTACTCAGTTAAGTTCTGCATGCCCAGCTACAGGTAAGCTTGTCTTGAACAATTTGCAAAGGATAACAGAACTTTCCTTTTTAAAGGTTAAACAATTAATAACTGAGCATAGGTTCTCAAATAGTTACTTCTGTCTTTGGATGAGAAACAGATAACTCTTGGTTTCTGTGTCCACAAAAGATCAAACTCCAGGCTCCAAACAAATAAACATTTCAATCCATATTTAGCCAGGAGAGAAAAGTAACATGTTTTAAAGTAAGTTCTTCAGATGAAAAAAAAAAAGAACGTATTTTCTGCTTTTGTTTCTATTGCTTGCAAAAGTAAATGTCTGGATCCCTTTGAAAATTTGCCCAATCTACAAAACAGTGGAACTAAACTGAACTCCCACTACTCCTTGGCTCATGCATTCTTCCACAAGTCTAAAACAAAGACCCCATTGACTTTTGCATGTAGGCGGATTAGAACTGCAGCCCCATGTAGCACACTACTTAGCACAGTGATCCCACTCGATAAGGGAGTCTTCTCTAGAGTTGCTTCCCTGCTTTCCTTCTTCCCACAGAAGTATAATTTTAAGTTTCCCATGTAAAACAGTTTTGTGATTTAGCATAAAACAGGTCTACCTATATATTTTACACCATATATAGAACTGGTTTTTTTACTTGCTTGCTTATATTTAATGCTGTTCTTAACCCTTCTTAGATCTCATCTTAAAAAACAGACTAAGTGGACATAAAGGTATGCCAACAGTCAAACATCCTAAGTTCTTAAATGTCCAGTGAAAACCTAAAAAGTAAAATATTACTATGCAAACTGAAACAAGAACAAAATGACAGTAAGGTGCTGAACCAATCATCACAAATTTTCTGTATCTTTAGAATTTATAAAGCATATTTATAAACATTTTAGTGGCACTTTCTAATTTAATTTCCTAGCATGTACTGAATACCTTCAGTAATGGAGCGTATAAAGATAAACGTTTACAATCCAGTAGGACCAGAGCAGGGTGTTCTAAGTGTTACAAAGGACACAAGCAGGGCAACTGGGCCCAAATGGATGATTACAAAAGCTTTTAACAAAAGCTGCCATCAAATTTATATTTCTTCCTCTGAATAAGTGACAAAATGTAAGTGGGTGGTTTTGACACAATGAAATACTAAAATATACAACCTCAACTGCATTTTCATTCAGTGCTTCTGATAATTTAGTATTGTATATGAATTTTAAGAATATTCACACTGAGTGAAATACCTGATATTGTCACTCTAAATGCCAAAATAAAAAAGGAAGCACTGTAAAGAACCCAGAGAAATTATATGGTTGTATGTACAGAGAGTAGTTCAAAATACCATATATGCATGAATATAATGAAGGTATTTTTTTCCTAAATTGGGCAACTGCCTCATATTCTAGTTCTTACAAAGGTTCCCCATTACTTCATTTGTACACCATACATTATGATGGGAAATCAAATTAGTCTGAAATGATCTCAAATAGTACAAGTTTTTGGAAGATTATATATCACATATGGTAAAAGGGCTTTTGTTCTCTTTTGTTTTTAAGAGGCAAAGAAACTAATTCATTTATAGAACTACCTCCTGGAAGATTTGGGCTTAAAATTAAAAGTGCTGAGGTTTCTAAACAACAAGCCTCTAAAGAATATAAGGCAGCTGGGGATTTAGCTCAGTGGTTTCACCGCCTGCTGTACAAGCACAAGGACCTGAGTTCGATCTCCGGTACTAAAAAAGAATATAAGGCAAGACTAATAGAAAAGTAGAAAAAAACAAAAAAACTACTCTATATTACATGAATCAGCATATAAGGCATACCAGTACAATAAAATTTCCAGTATCAGGTATCTTAAACAAATTTTTTAAAAGTACCAGAACACAATTTATTCCTACAAAAGAATATAATACAATCTGGAAAACAATGCTTATGACTAAAAAGTGGTTTTAGTAATCAATGATATCAAAATGTATATAAAAAAATTGGAAGCAGGGCATGATGGTGCACATCTATGATCCCAGCATTCTGGGAGATGGAGACAGGAGGAGAGCAAGTTTGAGGCTGGCCTGGGCTACACAGTGAGTTTGAGGTGCCTAGATCGTAACGTGACCCTGTCTCAAAAAGAATTGGGGTAAAATTGTTCCACAAAATTTAAGAATACAAAAAGCAATCCTAGTGCTTCTATATACAATTTTTAAAATATAAAATTAAATAAATATTTTAAAAAGATATCTGATTACTTTATCTATATCCCTAATTATTTTTTCAGTACTGGAGATTGAATCCAGAGGCTTTTTTCCCCAAGCTACATTCCCAATCTTGTTTTATTTTTTATTTTAAGATGAGCTTGTTATGACACTAAATTGCTCAAACTTGCAAGCCTATTGCCTCAGTGTCCCAGACTGCTGGGATTACTGTCATGCACCATCACATCTGGCTTAGACCCTCAAATTTTTACACATTCAAACTGGCCAAAATTTGTTTTAAAAAAATATTCCAAAGATAAAATGATAAATACCCTAATATTTTGGGCTTTTATACATAATCATAAGGTAAATTTCATGTTATGATTAAAAAGAAACAAGATGATAAACCAAATGAGATTCAGTATATGACTGACTAATATTTAACTCAGTAGTACCCACACCAAACTTGCAGTCTCAGAAGGTACCAGCATGAGAATGGCAAGCAGGCCGGTTGCTCTTCCAAATGTGAATCTCAATGTTCCCAGACTATAGCCATGAGTCATCCAGGATCCCGCCATCCTTTTCCTGTTTTATTTCTACTTTACAATAGAAAAAGCAACTTTAAAGGCAGATCACTCACATTCCCAATAATAAAATGAAAGAGAATCTGTATATAGCAATAGCATAGAATCTATTCTGGATGGTAAAAGGACACATACACACACACACACACACACACACACACACACACAAATCAACCTTTTTTCTCTGTCTTGTGTCAGTTCAGAAAGTTATTTAACCTTCTTTCTTCCTCCAAGTTTTCCCACTTGCAAAAATCACTGTGAATGGTAAAAATGTTGTCAGCATCACAGACAGCGGGAAAATGTACCAACACGTTATCAAGGCCGAAGAGTCCTTTCTACTACATCACTAACAATATAAATGATGATGCTGTCCATACCAAGGCTCAAGCTGGTGGACCTAACAGGTCTCTGTGTCCAAAGCCAGAGTGTTCATTTTGACTCCTAGTGCTGGTTATATATGGTTGATATTGATCATAATATAAGCCCCAAATTAAGCCATGTATAGGGACCCTGACACATACCTAAAATGACAAAAGTAGTTTTATCATAAATACTAATAAAATGAAAAGGCATCTGATCTGTGCTATAACATTAACATGACCTCTTTTCCAGCAATGATTCTAAAATATAAGTCCCAGTTTCTAGATGAACTGTAGTAATTTGGAGAAAGGAAAACATTGGGAAGTCCTTGTTCTTCAACTCCCCTTTGTTAGGCATCCTCTCTCACACTGTGCACAGACTTGTAATTCACACATTTGTCATTTATCACAGACCTTGCTTTGCCCTGACCCTCCAGACTTCATAGTCCCTTGCCACAATGATATTCTCATAAAGAACTCATCAAAAATACATTTAATATAGTAGTAAGATTCAAAAGCATTCATACTCTTTCACTGCTGGTGGGAATGTAAAATGGTATCGTCACTTTGGAAGACAGTTTGCTGCTACTACTCATGTCCACACAACATCCTACATACACATGGATGTTTAGAGCAGTTTTATTTGTAACTGCCAAAACTTTGGAAGCATTCAATTTGCCCTGCAGTATAAATGGCTAAATGAACTGTGATATATCCACACAATGCAATATTATTCAGCACTATAAAGAAGTGGGCTATGAAACCATGAAAAGATATGAAGAGCAGGGAGTGGTGGCATAGGCCTGTAGTTGCAGCACTCAGGAGGCTAAGGCATGAGGATCACAAGTTCAATCCCAGAGTGGGCAATTTAGTGACTCAGCAAGACACTGTCTCAAAATAAAAAATAAAAGGGGCTGAGAGTGTAGCTCAATGCAAAGGTTCATCCTTAGTTTCAAAGAAAATAAAAAAGATATGGAGGAACCTTAAAGGCGTATTACTAAGTGAAAGAAATCAATCTGAAAGGACTACATACTGTATGGTTCCAACTATAAGACATTCTAGAGAGACTAAAATGATCAGTGATTGTTGTGAGTTTGGGAAGAAAGGAGGATGAACAGGATTTTTAAGAAAGTGAAACAGGATACATTTGTCCAAATCCATAGAATATACAGGGAATAATGCTGTTTTTTGTTTATTAATCGTAAATTTTATTAAACATACCTATCTGGTGGGGGATGTTGATAGTCCAAGAAGTTGGGGGTTTTGGGGTGGTAGGGGAACAGTACTTTAAACTCTAATTTGTGAACCCACAAATGCTTTAAACTAATCTATTATTATTGTATTAAAGAGCATTATTAAGTTTCATTTAAAAGATTTGTTTTAGAAGCCAAGTAAATTTTGTTATAGTCTGTCAAAGGTAGGTTGCACTCAAAAATATTAAAATCTGAGAACATTAGTACTGCCAAAATTCCTAATGCTAGCTTTTAAATCCCAATAAGCAAGCTAAAAATAGTGTTGAACAAAATCAACTAGAAAAAAAGTCTTACTATCCAATCTAACAACATAAATGTCTCTAATACACTATTAAAAGTATCAGCATCAGGCTGATGGTGTGGCTCAGTGGTAGAGCACATAATTAGGATGTATGCGGCCCTGGATTCAATCCCCAGCACCAAAAAGCAAAAACAAAAACAAAACACTAGTATCAAAGTGTAATAGTTGCTGGGCGTGGTGGCGCACACCTGTAATCCCAGCACTCAGGAGGCTGAGACAGGAGGAGCACAGTAAATTCCAGGTCAGCCTAGGCTACATAGTGCGTTCAGGGCCAGCCTGAACTAGAAAGGGAGACCCTGCCTCAAGAAAAAAAAAAAAAGTATAATAGTTAAGATTTAACTAATTACTGTATCTAGAAAAAATAAATAGGAATAGACAAAACCTCTAATCCCCAGAATTTTTGACTCAACTTTTTGACCTCTATAGCCGGAGGTAATGTCAATGGTCCTCTCCCCTAAGGCCCCAGTTTAAAGAGGTAAAAGAGGCACCTAGAAGCCTCAGCTTTGATAGGAAGGGGAAGGTAAAGTAGAGGAGAGGAGGAAAGTAGTCTCCATCCTCTATGGACGACAGGGTCCACCCTATTCCATCATTCCTTCAGGAGCTGCATCTAAAACTGCAAGTTTTGCACATGTATATATCACCACTGTTAAGCTCTCTGGAAGGAGAGCATCAAGAGTGATGCACACATTCTAGAAACTGCATTTTGATACTGTAAATATCACTTGATATCTTAAATATCACTTAAATAGCAAGTACAATTTTTGAAGCCTTTTTAAAAAAATTGTGTGACACTATCATTACTCAATGAGATATCTTGTCATTATAAATTGACTACAGAAATAAAAACCTTTATATTTCTATTTAGCAGAGTTCTGTGAAATCTACCATAATGACTGGTGACACTGACACTGCAAGCAAAATCACCTGATCTACAGATTTTTAAATTCAGCAATTTTATTTTTATCACTCCATTAAATGCTCATTAGGCTTTAAGAAGTGACTTGTGCTAACCAAATGCAACCTAACTGATTTAAATCCCATAAACAAAAATAAATTTTTGATGAAAGCTATTTTTGTCAGAATGATGGGAGCATATATCTCCAACAGGACAAGTCCTCACAGAAGACAAAATTAGAGATCAGAAAGTTGCTTGGTCTGCAGAGAATTGAAGCAAATGAGAGCTGAACATTCTTAGGCAACCATTCTACCAAATAATGGCAAACTGCCCTCCTCTCCTCCAATGATGATTTTCTAAAAATAATCAGGCTACTTGTCCAAAATTAGAGCACTCTTTCTCCCAGAGAGTATGACAGAGATTAACATTTTATTTTTCATTTCTCATTTTTCAATATTCCTTATATGTCACTAAAGCTTCTGTTATCAGTTTCTTACGTTAATTACATGTCATGATCCCTTTAATCTCACAGTGTTGCCTTTAAACCACAATGTAAGATAAGTGAAAATTACTCCATCTATTACAGGTTTAGTTTTCTCACCTAGGATCCAGAAGATTTGGGGATCTGAGGATCTTATCTCATTAATTTAGCTTAGATGTATTTATTAAATTAACATTCCAATGTGATATATATCTTTCCAGCTAACACCTTACCTCCAGACACACAAAATCCTTAACTAGTCAAGAATAACAGATATGAATGACTGTTCTGAATGAAGACCCTTTTATAATTTTAATCCCTAAGATACCAAAGAAAAAAATTACACTAAAATGCCCAAACAGACATAAGCAGATAAAAACCAGAACACATTATGCTTCTATCAAGGAGTTAATAAAAACATAATGTCCAAGGGCCAGGGATTTAGCTCAGTGGTTTTGCCGCCTGCTGTGCAAGCACAAGGACCAAAGTTCGATCCCCAGTACCAAAAAAACAAAAAACAAAAAAACAAGCGCAAGGACCCGAGTTCGATCCCCAGTACCAAAAAAAAATCAAAACAAAAAAACAAAACAAAAAAACATAATGTCCAAACTGAACAAATTTAAGAGAGAACTTCATTGTCCCCAAAGAAGTAAACTCCAAACAGATGAGAGAAAACTGGTACAGCTAATCAACAGAAGCAACAGTGCTGAGAGCAAACTTGACATCCAGGAGAGAAGGCATAGGAAAAGACTTCTGCAGTAAGCACTGCCTGTGGGAGCTCCAGTCGCGCAATCGGTTAGCGCGCAGTACTTACACAGTAAGCACTCCCTGTGACCATACTCTTTCTGTCCAAAATGACACAGGAGCTTCCTCTGGGATGGAAGTGCAGAAAGAAATGTGATAGAATTATTCTGCCAGGTACTGCAAAGAGACCTTCAACACATATATAAGCGGGGGGGGGGGGGGGGGGGGGTGGAGAGAGGGAGAGAGAGAGAGATGCCAGAACAACTTAGGTTTGAAATTGCTTTTACTATTTAAGTCCTTTCTTCTGCTCTCTCTAAATTAGAAAAACACAACCCACACTGTTCCAAAGTAGCTCTTAATTACCAGTTATAAAAGTTAACTCATGAAGCACCATGTTGGTTACAAAAACACTGTAATGAAAAAGCCAGTCACTGGATAGCAAATAAAGCCAACAGGCCCTTCCTTAGCCAGTTGCACATGAAGTTAAACTGTTTTGGGGGGTTTAAATATTTAGGGCAAGGAGCCTGGCCTGGTGGCACACTGTAATACCAGCACTTGGGAGGCTGAGGCAGGAGGATCGCTGCAACTTCAAGGCCAGCCTGAACTACATAGCAAGACTCCAGCTTAAAAAACCAAAAATAAATAAATATTTAGGTCAAGGGATTAGATGATAAAGAAGGACATACTGATTCTAAGAAGACATTTTTACTTTGCATATGCAGAAGTGATTTTGCAAATGCCAAGTCATTTATTTCTTTTTTTCTTTTTTCCGCTACTGGAGATTGAACTCAGGACCTTGCTGTGCTTATCAGGCAGGCAGCCAAGTGATTTTCTATAAAAAATTTTTTCCAAGCTTCAAAAACTAGTGGTCAAATACACAACATTAGAAAGTATATTCACATGAACAACTGACAACTGAGATGGCAGAAAACTAGGGAAGATAAATGGCAGGCTGACTTTGCTCTGAGGCAATAATAGATGAAATACAGTCCAGGTACAATGTCTCTTCCTAAAGGTCTACGTTAATTCTACAGTAGGACGTGCTGGTTGGTGAAGGATGGTACTCAGTCATCACAGATCGAAGAAAGAGAAAGGAAATTAACCTCTCCTGCTTTCCCACCCCCAGCTTGGTTCCATTATTTTCCTAGGCTGATGGACAAAGATGGTAAAGAAGGATGAACAAATGAACAGTCACAGAAATCATCAATGGAGCACAGCATAAGATGTATTCCCTCATGCATCTTACTTTTCCATAAAAAAATTCCACCACAGCACTCTTTTATGGCCTAATAAAAATTAAAAATGCCAAATTCTGACAGGACAAAATATCCTTCTTCCCTGACAAAGGTAAATGAAAGGCAGCCAAAGGCATTAACCTGAAGTGTGCCTAATGACTTCAAAAAGGCTTGGAAGCACACAGCCTTCCAAAGGGCAAATGGATTCTTCTTTTCCATCCTTTTGCCATATTGACAGATTTGCTGTTGGGAAAGTTGTTAGAGACAGTTTTCTCTTTATTCATCACTATAAGATCTAGTAAAGTCAAGTTTTATGATATATTTCTTATGACAACTACAGAAACAACTACACAAATTGGCCAGACAACATGATGTCATATACAGTGAGTCCATGTGTCCTATATGTCCCAGTGAGCCAAAGGATTAGGAAACTCACTGTTCTAGCTCTAACCTTTCCTTCCTCTCCACACAGGAAGCAACTGAGAATCACGACCCCAAATATTTCAAGCACCCATAATTTGATGGTCTGTTTGAAAGAAAATTTTCCAATTTCAAGGTTTTAAAAACCTTGCAGGAATACAAAAGTTTTTCTCCACCAAATGCTTGTAGCTATCTGTTCCAATTACCATAATAAATGAAATACTAGCATTCCTAAAATGGGCTAACTCTGGATGGTGTAAACTCTCTTGGGGGTAAAAGGAGAGATCCAGATCACTGGTATCCAAAATGAGTACACAAGAAGGTCCCCTGGGAGGGAGAAGAAAACATTAGAAACACTATTTGTATTTTGTTTTACCTCATCCTTCTATACTTTCTACATACTGTACTTGTAATATATGCAATAAATATAACTATAGAACATATGCATATTTTTGTAAGTATAAATCAATAAACAGGTATTTTAAGCGTATGCCAAGATAAATTTTACTAATAGTGGGCTTGATCAAAAAATGTTTAGAGACCATAAGGACAGACAGTAGCTGAGAACCTGTGTTTGTGAAGGGACTCAAACATCAAAGTACTTGCTTCTATCATCCTTTCTCAAACATATCTATAAATGTAATAACTTACTTTGGAAAATATTTTCCATTAGAAAAGAGAAATATTAGGAGTAGATAAACTCTGTTTCAATACAACGTTTTCTAGTCTAAGTGGGATTCAGGTTGTATCAGAATTCGGGAGGAAATAAGTTTTTGGTCTTTTTGTCTTGTTTTCCTGATGCTTGGGATAGGACCCAGGGCCTTCAGCACAGTAGGCAAGTGCTCAACCACTGAGTTACATCCCCAGCCCAAGTTTTCTTTATAAGACTAGATAAAAGCCAATGTATACACACTAAACAGACAAACAGAAGTTTCAGTTACTTCTATTCAGGTACCTGACACTCATGTAAAGTTTCATCTTTCATTATTCCAGCATTAAATAGAAAATTTTCAGTATCTTTCTTCTACAGGCTCCAATAAAATTGTGAATTGAAAGCATAAAACAGGCCAGAAATTTTTTTTAAAAATTCTTTTTCTAACTCATATGGTGTCCTAATCTTCTGTAATGAAGTGGAAAGGAAAAGTGATCTATGTCCAGCTCTTCTTTCGGTCAGCACTCAGCCTTTTTCATTTATAAAAGCTGTGATTCAGGCTCAGTATTACTGTACAATTATGTTCATATGGAAAACGTCCTCTCTTCTCCAGGTCCCTATGGGCCAGTCTTTCACAGCCTGAGAGTTCCAGCTTTAGACCAAGACCCCATGATAAATGCTGCTTTCATAGCTTTCTTGTTGTCTTCAATTATCCAAGGGTAAATCCACCCTGAAATAGTAAACCTTTATGATGTACTTTTTTGGATAATAGCGCTTGTTATACACATGTAAATGTCATTCTTAGACTGAATATTTAACCTTTCCTAAATTGTAGGTTCTATTAAATTATAAGTGCTATTAAATTCGTTACTTTTCTGTGTAAAAATACTATATGATCAAATTTATATATACCCAATGTTACTAACCTGTAAGTCTATAAAAACACATAGGAGTAAACATTACTATGTATTAATTTCATTATTAATACCAACTAAATTTCTCATTAGAATAGAAATATAAGGAATACTTTGCAATTCGCATTATGGAGCCAGTATAATTAAACCAAATCAGACAAAGGCAGGAAGAATACGGAAAATTACAGGCCAATACTGTGTGTGAATACAGATAAAAATCCTACAAATTAAACCCAGCAACTTGCCTTTTAGCTCTAGAATTACAGTACATGGCTGTTTTATATTCTGTCATTTTTTTGCTGGTTTTGTTTCCAGTTCCTTGAAGAAATCTTCAGTATTATTTTTTCTTTGAGCATAAACATAGCTGTTTATAGAATGTGTTTAGTAATTTCTGTACCTGAAGTATGTCTCTTTCTCTTGCCTATTATTTTGCTGGTTTGATTTCATTATGCATTATTTATTTATATGCCTGGGTTCTTTGACTATGTACTTGACATTGTATTGTATTTCTAAAAATATAAACGTAACATATATGTGAATAATCTGAAATCTAGTATCTTTCTCCAAAAGAATGTTTAATTGCTTGTACCTGGTACAAGCAAGTAACACCAAAATGACTCAAGCCAAGTCCAAGGCTTAAGTGCCCCTAGATTACCCAGGTGATGCAAAACTGGCTCAAGGTCTATTCACAAGAAGGTGACAAAGCCTTTTAAAGAGCCAGCTGAAAGTTTTAGGAGAGTTATCAGACTGCCTACCTATGAAACACCCTGAACTTTTTAAAGTCCCTGAACTCTGTTTCTTTTGCCCAATGACAATGTAAAAATTTTTGTTCTGCAGCTATTTCTTTCAGGTTAGAAAATATACTTGGGGCTTACTTGTGTGGTTCCAGCCTTTTCCTAGGTTTATATCCAGAAATTTGTATTTTGTTAGCTCTTTTGAGACCCCTCTGCCATTATGGTGTAGATCTAAAATGGCCCTTATAATGGCTTGTATTTAATGTCCCTCAAGACCCTCATGGACTCATGGGGAGCTTTTAGCAGGTGACTGGTTTATGGGGGCTTATAGATGACTTGCAGTTAGAAGGCAGACTCTATTCAAAAGAGCAGGTCACTGTGGGTATGACCTGGAAGGGCCTATCTCCCTTCCTGAGCTCCTCCCTTTATTCTCTGCTTCCTGGCAGCCATTAAGTGAGCAGCTTTCTTCCACCAGACCTCTCCACTATGCCTCTCCTGCATGGAGCCCACCAACCATGCATGGACAGAAACATGAGCCAAAACAAACCTCTCTTTTAAGTTGTGGGTGTCCAGTATTTCGTCCTAGCGATGAAAAAAGTGACTAAGTGGCTCCAAAGCCTCACATGTTTGGAGGTGATTCAACTATACTGGTTTATATATATATATATATATATATATATATATATATATATATATTTTTTTTATATATATATATATATTTTTATATATATATATGTATGTATGTATATGTGCTGTATGTTAATAATATGATGTGCTGTTCAGAGGTGGGGTTTGGTCAAAAGAGGCAGGTCATTGTGGGTATAACATGTAAGGGTGTATCTCCCTTCCTGACTCTTTCCTTGATGTTTTGCTTCCTGGCTGTGATTCACAGATTAATCTGCTTTCTTTAATCTCAGTGTCCTGCAAAGTTTCAGGACATGAGCAAATTGTAGACAAATTTTCTGCCAGGGCATATCACACATGGTCTAAAGTTCAACTGCCAATGGAGTCCTTGCTCCCAACTGGAACTTCCCGAGTCTGGTCTTTTATCTTGCCTTTTAATCAGCATTCTGGTCTTTTGAGTTCCAACTAGAATTTCCCAACATGCACAGCTTACTGCATTGTCGGGCTGCTTTTCTAGCCAGCATCTCCAAGCTTTTCCAAAATTCCTCTTGCAAACCAGCTCCATCTAATTAAACTTGTTGTTAGGAGGTGAGGTTTGGTCATAAGAGCCAAAGGCAGCTCAACATTCAGGTCGTAGTATGAGTACTTCTGGTAGCTTTTAGCCAGGTTGTATTGAAAATCAAGAGCAAACAGGACTGCTGCATGATTTAAAAATTTTGAGTTTGGCCGAAAAGGGCGCTCTGGCAAAGTTGGGGCCTACAAAGTTGTAGGGAGGAGAGCTTGGTTGCTAAACAGAGTGGCATTAAAAGGAAGCCAAGAACTTCTCATCATGAAGGATGTCTTGAAGGCATGTGAGGAATCTGCAAAACCTCCAGGCTCAAGGGTCTAAGAATGAAAGACTTCCTTCTGAGAAAAAAGCCCCAGGGTACTATACTCCTGAAGGGATGACTAGTGAACTGGTTTTTCTGGGATTTGGTTCATAGCCATCCAGGGACTCATAGGCCCCTGCAGCCTTATTCAAGGAGGCCTGGTTACTGCTCAAGCTGGCTGCAGATCTTGGCGGGTCATCTACATGGGGCAGGTTTTATAGGCATGAATATTCAAGAGTTGTGGAGTCAAGGAGGCTTTCACCTCGATTTCAGAATAAGGCCTGGGAGGCAAACCAGTGAGTCCCTCAGAAGACAGTGTGTGAGCAGTGACAGTGAAGCCAAAAGTGCAGTAGAAACCCCACAAAGTTGGAGAAGCAAGGAACATGGAACATCTGAAGAAAGCCACAGGCAGTAAGCAAAGCCAGTCTAAGAGGGAGGCCATGAGGAATACAATTACAAGCAATGCCATAGAGGTAGGGCCACCCAACTGTTTGGAGCTCCTCTCTTTGCCCTAGCTGCTAGACAAAGACATAGAGGATTTAATGTTTGCCCTGCTAGGTCTTGCTCTGATCTCATTGCTTTCTATCCCCTCTCTTTTCTCCCTTTTGAATGGGAATGTTTATCCTGTATCACTGTATGTCAGCAGTGTTTAACTTCTTTTTGATATTTATAGGGGCTTATGGCTAAGAGTTTGCCTTAACTCTAAGAGACTTTGGACTTGGATTTTTCAGCAATGCTGAAACTGCTCAAACTTTTGCAACTCTGAGAGATGGACTAAATGTATTTTGAATAAAGAGATACACATGAATCTCTTTGGGGTAAGGGATAGTATGTTATGGTTTAGATCTAAAATGGCCCCTAAAGCCTCAGGTGTTTGCAAGGTGATTAGATTATATGGGTGAGATAGCTGGCTTGCTGTTAGGAAGTGAGGTTTGGTCAGAAGAGGCAGGTCATTGTGGGTATGAGAAGGAAGGGTACACCTCCCTTCCTAACTCCTCCCTTGACATTCTGCTTCCTGGCTGCCATGAGGCGAGCAGTTTTCCTCTACCAAACCCACCATGCTTTCCTCCTTTGGGGTTGGCCAACAATGGACTGAAACCTTTCAAAATAAACCTCTCCTCCTTTAAGTTGCAGGTGTTGGGTATTTTGTCCTAGCATCATGGAAAGTGACTAAGACACCCTCAGAAATACTGTTTTTAAAAGCTTAACTGATCCTCCCCAGATACAGAAATTAGTCCTAATAACATACATAAAGATAATGTATTATGCCTAAGTTGGCTTATTCTAGGAATACAGTAGTTTCAACAATTTTTAAACATTTTAATATTATTTATCATCTTTAAAAATTAAAAATATATAAAAGAAAATAAGCATTATAAACACTTAGGCAAAGAAAAAACATTTGATTAAATTTAATATTCTTTCATGATTAAAAACTTCAAAAACTAGGGATAAGAGAACTTTCTCACCCTACTAAAGGATATTGACCAAAAAAATGATATTTTTAAAAAATTAGTGATAATGTCAAGGTGAATGCCCTTTAAAATGGAAAAAAATAAAGGATGCCTAACTCTGACATTATAGCGGAGAGCTAGCTAGTGCAGTAATTTAAGAAAAAGAAGTTAAGAGGATAAAGATTACAAAAAAGTTATGGACAAGAAAAGATGCCCAGGCTTTTAAATAAGTGGAATAAAATATAAAACCATAATGAGTTACCATTTTACATCCTCTGGCTAAGAAACAATCTATCAAAATAAAATATCACCAAACAGACATGACTCCAGTATGTCATATATAAATGCAGCATTCCATTTCATCTCATCTGGGTATTTTTCAGTACAATTTTGACACTAACCTCCTGGCGTTAATGTTAGACTCCACAGCTTTAAATCTCAGTTCTCCATGATACTACCCTTTCTTCAGATACCTCCACTACTGACCAACAGGCTATAAATGTGGGGCTTCTCACAATCCCCATGGGTTCAAAAATTCACTAGAACTAAAGAAAATAATCCTCAAATTCATACAGAACCAGACAAGATCCAGAATAGCAAAATGAACCTGGGCAACAAGAGCAAAGCAGGAGGCATCACAATTCTGGATTTTCGAATTACATTACAAATCTACAGTGATAAAAACATGGTACTGGCATAAAAACAGATATGTGGATCAATGGAGCAGAACAGGGGCTGCAGAAAGGACCCCAGGCATATTCAGCCATCTTATCTTTGACAAAGAGGCAGGCCAAAAATATAGGGGAAAGATTACCTCTTTAACAAATAGTGCTGGAAAATCTGGTTATCCACATGCAGAAGATTTAAATCTAAACCAGTATCTCTCACCATGTACTAAATTAAATCACACAAGATCAATGATCTAAATATTAAAACAGAAACATTCTGCTGAAAGATAAAACTCTTGAAGATACAGGCATAGGCAAGGACTTTCTGAACAGAACCCTAATTACACAAGAAACAAAAAATAGGACCATAGCAAATTGAAAAGCTTCTGTACAGCAAAGGAAACAATCAGCAGAGTGAAAAGACAACCTACAAAATGGAAAACTTTTTGCCAGCTATTCCTCAGACAGAGGACAAATATCTAAAATAGATGAAAAAAAAAAAAAAAAAACCTTAGGAGTCCTCAAAATAAAAGACCCAATCAAAAGATGAGCAACTGGGCCATGGATTTAGCTCAGAAGCACAGCACTTGCCTGGCAAGCACAAGGTCCTCAGTTTGATCTCCAGTACCCGCCCCCAAGAAAAGAAATGAGCAACTGAAATGAATAGACACTTCTCAGAAGTACAAATGGCCAGTAAATACATGAAAAATGTTCAACATATCTGGCCATCAGAGAAAGGCAAATTAAAGTAACACTTGAGATTCCATCTTACTCCAAAAAATGGCTACCATCAAGAAATCAAACAATAACAAAAGTTGGCAAGGTTGCAGGGGAAAAAGGAACCTTTCTGTGTTGTTGGTGGGAATGTAAACTAGTACAACCACTATGGAAACCAATGTGGAGATTCCTTTAAAAATTAAAACGAGAAATTCCATTTAACCCAGCTATTCCCCCTTTAGGTATCTTCCTGAAAGAGTTAAAGATACCATATTATAGTGATATATGCATATCTATACAGTATGTATAGCAGCACATCTCCTAATATCTAGATCTTGAAAGCAGCCTATATGCCCATCAACAGATGGATAAAAAAATGTGGTATTTATATACAATGGAGTACTACTCTGTTATAAAATGTCAAACGTGTGTACTTAAATAGAGCAAGAAAGAGATATTCATTAGGTATGAGCATTAAAACATGGCAGAAAGTTACATCTTTTGATGTGAGCTGAGAACATGCATAGGTAGACTCAAATTTTTCACTGCTCTGTCTGTGCCTATCCCTAAATAACCACAAAAGCCATGAATATTGGCATGGGTGTTGGAAATAAAGTTTACCAAGTAGGCAAATTTGCAAACATTAAACTGCATATAATGAGGATGGACACTAGGGTCTACACACATACCTCAAAGAACAACTGCCACCACTGTAATCTTAAATCTTCCTACTATCCAGAAAAAGCAAAACATAGGTTGTACTATACTATTATTTTAAATTACAGCTGTATTCATGTCAGTTTTCAAGTGAGAAACCTGTACAGGGTAACAGCTACAGAACAGTGTCAAACATTTTCCTCCACCCACATGTAGACAAAACATCTATGTACCCAAGATTCCAAGTTACTCATCGCCCTTCCTGCCTCATTCACCAATTCCTTAAAATGACCACACACACACACACACACACACACGCACACAAACACAACCACACTCCTAACATTCAAATAAAGACAATTGGGAAATATTTCCTGGATCAGCCTTTTGTGAGACCAAAATAAAAACCAAAAGAGAAAACAAAAAGAAAAACCCAAACCGGCATTTCCATTTCCTGACATGTAAAACATGATTTCCTAAACAGCAATCTTTAAAAGCACTGTTACAAAAAAAGAAAAAAGTACTGTTACTTTGTATAGTGACACAGCAGGTGGCAGGCTGTGATGAAACAGGAAATAAAAACAAATGTCTCCCCCACACACTGGCAGACCACCACAGGGAATGCATCAGCACACATATCCAACATATTTGTCATCTAACCAGCCATTATCTGCAGGATTTTTCTTCCTTTAACTTATTGTTGCTCAGTCACCTTTCCACCTGTCTGACAATTCTTTACATATTAATGGAAGAAACTGCCAAGGCTAACATTACAGTGGGGGAACGAAGAACTATTTTGTGAGACCCCAGTGAATTAAATAGGAAAAAAAAATCTCTAAATTAAAAGCTTATCGGGGCCAGGGATTTAGCTCAGTGGTTCCAGCGCCTGCCTCACAAGCGCAAGGATCTGAGTTCGACCCCCGGTACCAAAAAAAAAGCTTATCTTCTCTTTCAGCACCTTATAAAAATATGTAACACTGATATTTCAAAGAATGGTTAAATCCTTTTTTTCCTAAGCACTTCCATTTAAGATTTTCTAAATACATTTTATATAGCATTTATTCCACTTACAGTTTTAGAAAATACAAATATTTCATTCCCTTTTTTAGAATATTTTAATAATTTCCCAAAGCACTCTAAACACAGTTCTTTATCATATGGCATAAAAGCCAGATCTATGCACCTAACAATCCAGCACACATTTATTCATCTGTCTAGTCACTCAATCATTCATTGAACATGTGCTAGACATTGTGCCATTCCGTGCTGCTTAAAATTACTCAACCCAGCCATTCTCTTTCTGTCCACAGTGCCTTTGCCCGTGTTGTCTACCTGGAATACCCTCACTATCTTTCTTTTACTTTTAGTCAGATTATGACCCACCGAGTGATAGTGACTGCCTTGGAGAGGTCTTCTAGAAACAAACACAGGCTCCCTAGGAAGCAGCACCAAGACTGGCAAAGGAAACCTGCTCCAGGGTAGTACTAGGAAGAATTTAATGCTCCCCTAAGACTCACAGTAACTGCTGTTGTCAGATAACTGACTTTCTGAACTCTCTCGATTATATTTCTGTAAGCTGGGGGACTGTCTGCGTTCTTCCTTTAACACTCAAAGCAATTCAATTAGGTATACACATTTACCTACAGAAGGCAGCACTCCCACAGGGCATGGTGGTGCATACCTATTATCCCAGCACTTGGGAGGCCGAGGCAGGAGGACTGCTCCAAGTTCAAGGCCAGCCTAGGCTACATACTGAGTTCAAGGCCAGTCTGAACTACATAGTGAGACACTGTCTCAAAAAAAAAAAAAAACAAAGAAAAAGAAACACTCCCCAGTACACTAGACATTGCCTGTTTCCAGGCTTTCTATGTAACCTGTCTTATTCTCCTACTCCAAACCCTACTGAACAGTAGAATAAACAAAAGAATATATGCCACCAACTGGACTGTAATTTCCTTGAGGAGAGTGATTTCACTTTTACCTTTCCTAGATTTCTCACTGTACAAACACAGAATATTATATTTCATAATTAGGTTTTATATATCTTGATGAAGAACCTCCATCTCTTATTTTGAACATGCATCAGCACAAGATAACCATATTCTGTATTTTTTATCCCAGATACATACAAAACAATTCTGTAAATACAACAAAAACTGTAAGTTAAATCCCTATATGTTAGGGTACGAAAGAACTTAGAATCCTAATGAGACTAAATTGCACTGAGTTCTTTAGATGACGCTGTAATATGCAATATAGTAGGTACAGTATAGGTTGCAGTACACTGTACATATTAAAATTTAAAACTAAGTCAAGCAGAGTTCAACTCTGATTTTTAAATTTTTTAAAAGAACAAAAAAACACCAAGTCATTCCCTGTATTTCTACAGTGTGAATACTGCTAACATTTATTGGGTCAAGATAAAATTTATTTTTCCTGTTTGGTGCCTGCCTGGCAAGTGCAAAGTCCTGAGTTCGATCCCCGGTACCGCAATCATATTTTTATTTTTCCTAAAGTTCAATCAGTAAGTGATAAATCTCTAGTAATTTATCAAAATTTGTAACTACCTGGATATCATTTCGAATACCCCAGGACTATAAGGCAAACTAACACATTCATAAAAAGTTACTCCTGGAAGTTTGCTTTTTGGGTTTAAGGAAATTAAGGCCTAAAAAGGTTAAGAGCTCAAGATCAAGGTCACAGTACCTTAAGTACACAGTAGAGTGGGTCTTCTTTTTCCTCTTAATATGCTAAACCTGAAGCCTCCTCCATAGAAATTATGCTGCATCATTTGTATATGTTTTTTGTTTGTTTGTTTTCAGTACTGGAATTGAACTCAGGGAGCACTGAGCTCTTAATTTTGGACAATGTTTCACTAAATTGCAGAGGCTGGTTTTGAACTTGTGATCCTCCTCCTTAGCCTCCCAAGTAGCTAGGATCACAGGAGTGTGTCACCACACCAGATTATGCTGTAAATTTTGACAAACCTTTTTTTATTAATACGTGTGCAGTACACAATGTTTACATTCCTCGTGTAGTTTGTGCATGTACATAACACATCTTAATTCCTTTATCCCCTTCCCTCTCCTGAATCCCCCTCCCTTCATCTCTTGATCCCCCTCCCATTTGAGAAACATCTACCTCCCTACTTCCTATTATCTATCTTTTCTTTTGATCTTTATTTATAATGCGGGTTTCTCATATAAGAGAAACCATGTAATATTTAAACTTGCATGTCTGATTTATTTCACTTAACTTTATGGTCTCAAGGTGCATTTTCCAAGTTTATCCTTCTTTATGGCAGAGTAGTACTCCATTGTGGGTGAATACCATATTTACTTTATCCATCTGTTGACGGACATATGGGCCATTTTCAAGATTTAGCTATAATGAATTGTGTTGCTATAAACATGAGTATGCATGTATCACTGTAATACGTTGTCTTTAACTCAAGAAGATACCTAGAGGGGTATCTTCTGGGTCAACATTGAAATATAATTTTTAAACCCTTTTATACCTCAAATAGGCATCATGAGAGTAGGAAAAGCACAATATTGAGATCATTATTTTCTAAAACTTCTTCAATCATCAGAAATGCTTTGAGACAGTATTTTTCAATTTCTGTCTTCCAGTGAATCTCTGATTTTAGATGTTACAGCCAGAAAGTACCAGGTTACCAAAAGAGACCAAAAAAAAAAAAAAAGCAACAAATGCTGTATTTGATAACCCTACTTCTTCCCCGGTGCTTCTAGCACCTCCAACTGGGAAAAGAAGGGAGAGAATCCTTAAACTGAAAAGGTATCTACAAAAAGCCTGCAGGAACATCATATTCAGCAATGAAATACTAAAAGCATGCTCTTAAACTCTGGAGTAAGACAAAGAATGCCCACATTGCCACCTCCATTCAAAACCATAATTCATGGCTCAGAAATTCTCTGGCAGAGCTACTCTTATAGCATACAATCATCTTTCTTCTTGCTCATGGTCAAGTGAGGGGAGGATGAAAAACTTATAGCCTAACTTGGGCTACAACCACAACTATGCTGCTGCCCAGCGTGGGAACTTGTGAACCTCCTGCCTTCCACCTCCAAAGTCTCTTATTCTTCTCAACTGCAAAATGGGGACAAAGCATTTCTTGAGTTCCTACCTGCTCCTGAACAAATACACAATGACTTTAAGAAGGACATGTAAAAAGATATAGTGTAGTGAAGAAAAAAACTTTGGAAAACACAGATAAGGACCCAATTAAATCTGTCCTATTTATATCACAGGACTATAATAAGAACCAAATGAGATAAGACATGTGAAACTTTTAAAAATAAATGACAAATCCTTCCACAAATACTGTTTACATTATTACCAAAATATATAAACGGCACCTTTTCATTCCCTAGAGTACCTCGGACACGGTAATGGAATTAACTCAAAATTTATTGTATAAATTTAAAATGTACAAAGATGAGATTTAATGTGTTGAGTATAAAATACATGATAGAAGCTGAGAATATTCATTTTTAATTGATGCATAATACACATATCATAAAATTCACCTAAAGTATATAATTCAATGGTTTATGATATATTTACTAGGTTGTACAACCATCACCACTATCTAATTCCAAAACATTTGCACTGCCCCAAAAGAAATTCCAGTCACTGGCAATCACTCCCCACTCCCTCTTCCCTATAGCTCCTAGCAACACTAATGTATTTCCTGACTCTACTGACTTACCTACTCGGGATTTTTATATAATGATACAATATGTAGTCTTCTGTATCTAGCTTCTTTCACTTAATGTAATGTTTTGAAAGTCCATCTATGTTTTAGTGTGTATCTGTATTTTTTATGTCAAAAATAGTATTCCACTGTATGGATATGCCAGTTTCCTTAACCATTCATTGATTGACGGCCATTTCGGTTATTTTCATGTTTGGGCTATTACAAAAAATGCTACTGTGAACATTTGTAGATGAGTTTATATGTGAACATGTTTTCATTCTCTTTGATATTTTATAAAGGTTCCCCCAGAGAAATAGAACCAATAGGATATATCCATATCCATCCTACTGAGAGACAGACAGAGAAACATTTAAGGAACTGGCTGGTGTGATCACAAAGTCACACAAGTCCTAAACCGACAGGGTGGTCGAGAAGACAGGAGACTCAGGAAAGGGATAATGTTATAGTTTCAGTCTGAATGTCAGCCTTGAGTCATCAGCCTTAGGTCTACACTAAAGCATTCAACTGACTGGATGAGGACAACCTACATTATGGAGGACAATTTGTTTTATTCAAAGCCTACATATTTAAATGTTATTTTCATCCAAACAATACCCTCAGAAAGATCCAGAACACTGAGCAAATATCTGGGCACCATGGCCCAACCAAGTTGCCACAAAAAATCAATACACTTAGGAGTGGGATGCTGACTCATATAAGAACTTTGTTTAACTTGGCTGCCAAAATGTTTTCCAAAGCAGGTGTACCATTTCACATTCCCACTAACAGTGTATAGAGTTGTAATTTCCTTACATCCTCATCAACATGTTATCTGTCTTTTGATCAGAGTCATCTTATTGGGTATAAAGTAGTATCTCACTTTAGTTTTGATTTGCATTTTCCTAATGACTAATGTTGAACATCTTTTCCTGTACTTACTCTTCTCTGGAATAATGTTTATTAAACTCCTTTACCCATTTTTTTTTTTGTACTGGGGATCGAACTCAGGTCCTTGAGCTTGCTAGGCAGGTGGCGAAACCACTGGGCTAAATCCCTGGCTCCTTTACCCGTTTTTAAGTTGGGTTAATCTATTTATTGAGTTTATAAAAGTCTTCATATATTCTGGATATTAGATCCTTATTAGATATATCCTTTGAATATCTTCTTCCAATCTGTGGGGTTCTGTTTTTTTTTTTTTGTACCGGGGATCGAACTTGGGTCCTTGCGCTTGCAAGTCAGACGGCAGAACCACTGAGCTAAATCACCGGCCCTGCCTTTTCATTTTATAGTCTTTTGAAGCACAGTGGTTTTTAATTTTGATGTCCAATTCACCTGTTTTATCCTTTGGTTGCTCGTGCTGTAGGTATCATACTTAAGAAATCTTTGCCTGATTCAAGGTAATCAAATTTACTCTTATGTTTTCTTCTAAGCATTTTGTAACACTCTCTTATGTTGAGTCTTTGACACATTGTAAGTTACATTTTGTACATGGTGTGAGACAGGAATCTATCTTTAGTCCTTATTCATATGTACATGAATATCCAGTTGTCTCAGCACCATTTGTTGAAAAAACCATTCTTTCCCCATTGAAGAGAACACTATTCTTATTACAATTATCAGTGACCAGGCATTTTTTTTATATACTGTTGGTCCAGAGGATAAGATTGGGATGGTGGGTATGATGGAGATGGAACTGATGAGAGCATTCCTATCATTTTGAAGTCACTGGATCACGTAAATATTAGTCTTCTTGGCAAACTCCTACACATTCCTCGAGAAGTTGAATTATATAACTGTTAGCCTTTCCTAACACCCCTTGGGTTATGTGCCTATTTCTGTGTAGGCAGAGCACCTTTCTTACTGCTCTTATTCACCTACAGAAGAGTTCCTCTTCAAAGGCATTATCTGCAGAGCTTCCTGCAGAACCTGGCACACAGCTGGATTTCAATCAATGTCTACTCAATACATCAGTGAATGTTCTAGAATTATTTAAGGATCAAAATTTAAAACTGAGGATATAAATACTTCTTTCCACCTCTGCCACTTCGTACTCTCAAAGGATTTTAAAACATTGGAAATTGTATTTCATTACTCTTTCCATCAATTACTCTTTCCAGCCAATATTTGAAACACAAATATTCAAATGTATCATTATTCTAAAATCTTAACTTTGGGGTACCAATAATAACATGGAATGCTCATGACAGGGTAAGTACAATTCTAAATCTTTTCCAAGTATCTCCTCCCCTAACAAGACTTTGACATAATAGCACAATCTCATTTTAAATGTAATTGAGAAAAAAGCAGGACTTGAACCCAGGCAGCTGGGCTATATGGCCCTCAAAATCTTTCCCCTGATATCACAGTTCTATTCTAAGTTTTCCCAATTTTTTTCACCCAAATCAAGAAAGAAAGCAGTACGTAGTGGCACAAGCCTATAATCCCAGTACTCTGGGAGGCTGAGGCAAAAAGACTAAGTTTGAGCCCAGCCTGGGCAACTTAGTGAGAACGTGTCTCAAAATAAAAAGTAAAAATGAGCTGGAGATGTAGTTCAGTGTAAAGGTCTCAGGTTCAAGCTCGGTAGTGGGGGTGGGGGGAACAGGGGACACAACCCCAATTATGGTTAAATATATTCCAATTAATTCCCAAGGAAAATACTAATTAGGTATATTTTGAACCCTGAAAGACAGAGTAGGATTTTAAACACTATGTTGTTTCTATATACAGGCTAGTAAACATGTACCAGTTTACTATCAGTTAAACTATTTTTGTACTTTGTGAAAAAAACAAAATTAAAAGATTAAGAGAAACCAGCAGTGCAAAGCATCTAAAAAAAATTTTCATAGGCTAAGATTATAAGTTATAAAGAACTTTTGAAAATGTGTGGAGGCACACCGTTTCTGAGCTCAGCCTCAGTGGACCTGTCGGTAGCACTCTGTCTGCAGCCAATCTGCTCCAGGAAGTTCATCCTTTTGTGGGAGTGGGAAGTAAAAGGACTATCCTTTGACTAAAACTACATCCATAGTGCTGCAAACTTGAAGAGCTTTCTCTCTTTGTCTCATAACCGTGTCCACCAATGAGAATGCGAATTCACCAACTGCCCTGCTGAACAGATTCAAGAACAAGGGAAAAGACAGTACAGAAGTGAGGCGGCGAAGAATAGAAGTTAATGTGAAGCTAAAGAAGGCTAAGAAGGATGATCAGATGCTGAAAAGGAGGAATGTCACCTCATTTCCTGATGATGCTACTTCACCACTGCAGGAAAACCACAACAACCAGGGTACTGTGAACTGGACTGTTAATGACATTGTCAAAGGCATAAATAGCAATAATCTGGAAAGCCAGCTCTAAGCTACTCAAGCTGCCAGGAAACTGCTTTCTCGGGAAAAACAGCCCCCCACTGACCACATAATCCAGGCTGGTTTGATTCCAAATAAAATTTGTGTCCTTCTTGGGCAGAACTGATTATAGTCCCATTCAGTTTGAGTCTGCTTGGGCACTCACTAACATTGCTTTCGAGTCATCAGAACAGACCAAGGCTGTGGTGGATGGAGGTGCTATCCCAGCACTCATTTCTCTCTTGGCATCTCCCCAATGCCAAGATGGCTCACATCAGTGAACAAGCTGTATGGGCTCTAGGAAACACTGCAGGTGATGGCAGTTTTCCAACACTTGGTTATCAAATATGGTGCAACTGACCCACTCTTGGCTCTTCTTGCAGTTTCTGATATGTCATCTTTAGCAGGTGGTTACTTACGCAATCTTACCTGGACACTTTCAAACCTCTGCCATAACAGGAATCCTGCACCCATTAGATGCTGTTGAGCAAATTCTTCCTATTTGGTTCATCTCCTGCATCACAACAATCTGGAAGTATTAGCAGATACCTGCTGGGCTATTTCTTACCTTACCAATGGTCCAAATGAACACATTGAAATGGGTGTAAAAACAGGTGCTGTGCACCATCTGGTGAAGCTTCTAGGATCAAATGAATTGCCAATTATGACTCCTGCACTAAGAGCCATAAGGAATATTGTCACTGGAACGGATGAACAGACTCAGATTGTGATAGATGCAGGAGCACTTGCTGTCTCGCCCAGCCTGCTCACCCACCCCAAAACTAACAGTCAGAAGAAAGCTACATGGACAATGTCAAACATCACAGCTGGCCATCAGGACCAGATACAGCAAGTTATGAATCATGGATTAGGCCCATTCCTCGTCAGTGTCCTATCTAAGGCAGACTTTAAGGCACAAAAGGAAGCTGTATGGGCTGTGACCAACTACACAAGTGGTGGGACAGTTGAACAGATTGTCTATCTTGTTCACTGTGGTATAATAGAACCACTGATGAGCCTCTTAACTGTGAAAGATATGAAAATTATTCTGGTTATTCTGGATGCCATTTTAAATATCTTCCAGGCTTCTGAGAAACTAGGTGAAACTAAGAAGCTTAGTATAATGATGCGGTGGCTTTGACAAAATTGAAGCTCTACAGAACCATGAAAATGAGTCTGTCTACAGGGTCTCATTAAACTTGATCGAGAAGTATTTCTCAGTAGAGGAAGAAGAGCAAAATGTTGTGCCAGAAAGTACCTCTGAAGGCTATACCTTCCAAGTTCAGGGTGGGGCTTCTGGTACCTTTAACCTCTAGATTGTGCAGCTGAGGAAGGCATCAAATTTTTGTTGTGTACTATGTTCGGTATAAGTTTGCCTTCTGTTTCTCTACTAAGAACTCTTTTTAAATGTGGTTTGTTATTGTAGCACTCTGTACAATGAAACTGTACTTGAACAGTTCCAAACTGTACACACTGTATGAAGCTTATCCTCTGAAGGGGTTTCTTATTTCTATGTGGAATTTCCTATTTTGCAGTGTCCTGGAAATAAAGATTAAATTCCAAAAAAGGAAAATGTGTGGAATAGGAACAATACATGTCAAGCCTTAAGAAAACATAAGCACAAAAATGAATACAAATTTCCTAATTTCACCAACAGAACTTTTCCAGTATTACACTAAAACTGGGTGAAAATATACATTAATTCCAAGGGAAAATGAGGAAGGAAAGTCAATATTTACCTATTCTGTCTCTGAAGTTCAAAGACATATAAAAATATTAGACACACCGAGGAGATGACAAAAGGCAGAGAGAGAATGAAGTGGCATATTATTCCAAAAACACCATATCCTACTGGAATGAATGGCAAATGTTGAACATAGGTTCAAGCACAGATGGGAAAGTTATTCAATTTTTCAATGTTGTTACTTTTCTCATTGTAAAACAGAAATAATGGTCCATAACTGTCGGAGACCAGAGGAGAATTGAGGCCTAATTGGCCTCCTCTATGAGTACAAAGGAGAAAGGCTACACTCAAGGGTGAGGGCATATTGCAGGTTCTAGGGAAAAGTTAAGACACCTGAGGCTGAGTTGTTTACCAGAGGATGTATTAATGGATATTGGAAAGCAGATGAATCTTGTGTTACTTTGACTTCTTATGCCCATGTTTGGGTGAATAAAGGCAAGATGAGCCAGATGCTAGGACTCTTCTGTATCCTAAGAGCCAAGAACTCCCTGGCTGCCTGCATGTTAAACTGACTCCATGTCTCTTAGTCATTCATTGTCCTTTGCCCCGGGTCAGAGAGAACAATGTAGCAGCGGGTCCTGGTCCTGAAACAAGGCCACACAGGTGGGTCAGCAACAAATGGCACCCCAATGTGGGGCTTAGCTCCACATAACCCCTTATCCTCAAATCTGAAATCTAAAAAGCTCTGTAAATCAGGTGGCTTTTTGTTTTGTTTTATTTTTCTTTTAGGTTAGCAGCAAACTCCTTTGGCAAAAAATTCATTTGCAGCAAAACCTGACCTGACATGACATGGAGCTATGTTTAGTCATTACCCCAAATAAGTGTGGATTTATCAATTGAACAACCCTGTGTTCCATTATGGGTGTAGAATTTGTAAGGTATATACATTGTGTCACCTTTCTAAAAATCTAGTGACTTCTGAACAAACATCTGTCCCAGGAGTATTGGCTACTGGATTGCAGGCCTGCAATAATTTAATTCCTGTTTCTTTTTTTTTTTTAATTCCTATTTCATAAAACGTTTGTAAGGATAATAAACATGAAATACAAGCACAGCACTTGCCAATAGTAAGTCTTCATTAGAAGCCCTTAAAAGCAAAGACAGAGGTTCAGAAGAAGGAATTCTGCCTGGCTATTGTTTGAAAAATTTTGAGTGTCTCCAAAAGGTCCATGTGTTAGAGGATTGTTCCCCCAGCTTGGACCTACTGGGAGGCATGAAAGTCTGAGTTGGGGCCCAGCAGGAGGTTCTGGACTATGCCCTTGAAGAAGATTTGGGACTATGGTCTTTTCCTCTGTCTGGCTTCCAGCCATGAAGTCATGATTTTGCTTTGCCATGGACTGCTGCATGACTGCCCAAGCTCAAAACAATAGGCCAAGTGATCACAGACCAGAACCTCGAAAACTGTGAGCCAAAACAACCAGTTCTCTTTATAGCCAATTACCTCCAGTATCTGCTGCAGTGGTGGGAAGCTGACTAACACATGTCTCCAACTTCAACCCAGAAATTCAGGCTGAGTTTCTAGCTTTCAGACTCCAGATTACAACAATACCTCAACACCCAGCCTGCTGGCCTGCTTTATAGATTAGACTTATCAGCCCATGTAACACAATCTCATGACCCACTTTCCTAAGATAAATATGTCTGGGTGGGTGTGTGTGTGTGTGTGTGTAAAATGTTCTCCTACTGGAGGAGAGAGAGAAATCCTCTCAGTTCTGTTTCTCTGGAGAACCCTAATATCTACACTTAATATATTACATACACAATTTTAACCACCAAATGCCCTGCACAGACAAGTTAATTTTTTGGTAGGCCTTGGAAAAATCTTTTCCTCTGCAATAATTTGAACTTTTTTTGGTACTGGAGATCGAACTTGGGACCTTGTGCTTTCGAGGCAGGCAGCGGAACCACTGAGCTAAATCCCCGGCCCCAATAATTTGAACTTATAAATGTGCATTTAATTAGGTAGCTTATAGTTCTCTGTCTTCATGTGAATTCATTTGGAACATGTCCACTTGTGTAATATTTTGTAAGCACTTAACACCATTATTACCCTTGTGTGCCACACTCAATGTCAGGGAAACCCCAAACACAATCTGTTCACCTGCAGTCTGCACCTGACACACTTAAAAGAGTCAGTTTACAATAATAAAGTTTACCCACTTTGTTTTATGATACTTTAATACAGTTTTCAGGTATTTTATAGCTAAAAGCTGACAATAAAAATTTAAGTATTTTGTCACTCAAAGTAAATTACTATATTACAGAAGGTGCTATGCAAAAGGAAAACATTATCCAAAGAAAGAAAAAACCTGCATTAAGTCTGATGAATGAGCAAACTACTATGGAAATAAAATTAATAGCATTATCTCATATACCTCCCTGGGAAGATTCCATGCAAGAGAACACTTTGCACTTGATGTCTGAAATTGAAAAACTCTTTATAATGATTCAATTGCCTTGATGAAACAGGATGTGCCTTTATCTTGCTTGCTTTGGTAACGTGATTCTACCGAAACAATATAAGGAAGATTTACAAGATACTACACTATACCATCTCAGGCAACACTAGAAAAGATAATGGAAGTAGCATGCCATACCAAAGCAACTGCTGACACATGTTCCAGTGGTCAATAATAAACATCAAAGGTCAGTATCTTCCAAACAGTAAGACAATATCACTACATAAGCTGTAAATTCCACTAACGCATCTTTGAAATGCTCACTTTAAAAATTCCTACTTTTTTTTCATACATCAGTTTGTTATTTACTTTGTGGTAATGTGTTGATTTGAGTATTTCTAATGAGGTTTTTAAAATCACTTTACTTGGTAAATTAACTATTTGAAATAAAACACAAAATGCATTACCTTGCCTTTCTTGCTGAACAAGCTCCAATTTTAATGCTAAGGACTGAAAAAAAATGTTCAGTTAGACTCAACATATGAAACAAAATAAATGTGACTATTCTAAAACTTCAAGTGAAAAGCTGACTGGTTTTGTTTTGTTTTGTTTTTGTACCAGGAATCAAACTCAGGGCCTCCCACTTGCCAGGCAGGTGCTGTGCCACTGAACTACATCCCCAGCCCTGGTTTTTTATTTTTTTAAGAAAGCCATCAGATGGGCTGGGGATTTCGCTCAATGGTCCCGCCACCTGCCTCACAAGGGCAAGGTCCCAAGTTCGATCCCCAGTACCAAAAAAAAAAAAAAGAAGAAGAAGGCCATCAGAGAAATGTAATTTAAAACTACACTGAGATACCATCTTACCCCAGAAAGAATGGCTGTATCAAAAAATCTAATAATAACAAAAGCTGGCAAGGATGTGGGAAAAAGGAACTCTACTGCATTATTGGTACACAAACTAATACAACTACTATAAAAATCAATGTGGAGATTACTCAAAAAATTAAAAGTAGAAGTATCATTTGACTCAGCTATCCCCCCTCCTAGGTATCTTCCCAAGAGTTAAAATCATCATATTACAGGGATACATGCATACCTATATTTATAGCAGCACAATTTATAATAGCTAGATCTTGGAAACAATGTATATGCCCATCAGCAGATGAATGGATACGGAAAATGTGGTATATTATACTGCCATAAAGGAAGATAAACTTGAGGCATTCATAGAAATGGATGCAATTTGAGTTCACAATGTTGAGTGAAATGTCAGACACACAAGCTCAAATATCACATGGTTTCTCTTATATGAAAAACTATAAATATACACATACACAGAGCAAAATAGAAAAAAATAAGTAGGAAGAAGAGAGATGTTCAAATACTTCCCCAAATTACATATTGTTTTTTAAAAAAAATTCAATATATATGGTAATTTGTCTCATTCATACTACTAGTTTATCCTAGTTTGCTGAAAAGAAAGTTTGCATTATTATGTTTGTTTCTTCTTTGTAAGAATCTTTTTGGTTTATGTCTTCCACTGAGTAACAACTTTGAAGATAATGATATACAGGGTAATAACTATTGTTTTTTATTATTTGGTTATGAAAATTTGTTTTATTCTTTCATAAAGTAAAAAGAAACCAAGAACATCTTAAAATATAAGGTACATTTAAAAACTGTTTTCTGCCCAACAACAACAAAAAACAGAAAACTTTTGTGCCAAATAGTGAATACTGAAACTGGATATGGAGGCATTTCTAATTTCTTGCCTACTTTCCCAAAGAGAACTCAAACTGGTAAGTAATGTGGATGTCACTAAGTATAAGTAATTCAACTTTAAAGCAAAATTTCCTACTAATTATCATTCAGGTTTTCTAGAGCAGAATAATCAAACACTGGCCTGAAATTGTAAGACAAGCTACTCAAAAATCTAATGATTTAAAGGTCCACATTGTAAATTTTGGCTTTTCTGAGAAAAATACTAAATAATATTAATGTAGCCAAAAAACGCTATTAGATTTTGTGTAGCCAAGTGGCTCTGAACTGTTTTGCAAACAAAATATACAGAAATGAGTTATAAGCTGAAACAGATTGAAGATGGAAATGACTCTCAACCTAAAGTTCAGTGTAACAAATACATAGAATTGAACACTGTTCTTATCTCTTATGTTTATATTTTTAAAGAATTCTGTTACTAAGAAAGTTTGAGGACTGCTGTATACAAATGTGCAGGACTGGCACCATCAATAAGAGAAAGGAATGGCCTTCTCTATCTGCCACTTCCCACTTATGCGCAATGTGACACATTGCCCAAAGTGTTAATGTCTTTAATAAAGTAAATTATTGACATTTACTTTACCAGATATTGTGAGTATTCGATGACTAATGTCTATGAAGTCTCAAACTGGGACAGAATGTCCCCTCATTCCTTCTTACATAGCTTGTGTGTATTTACCTCACTACTAAGTGAAAAGAGAATTTATTAATTAGATCATTTATTTTTCAGTGTGGAGCAAAACTGATTTCTGATGGGGATATCTTTTGATGTTTTTCACAGTCCGTAGAAAAAGACCTTTAGGTCCTGTTTTTCTAATAAGCACTGTCACTAACAACCAAAACAGAATGTCAGGAAGCCATACTATAATGAGACTATAGGAACATCTTGTAAATGCCAAAGAGAACTGAAGAATTATTTCCTGAGTTTTCTTCTGGGCCCACAGCCCAACTGAGATGAGCCTGGGGCTGGGGACGAGTAACAATCAACAAAAAATTCTAAAGAGGAAAGTTATTAGAGAATGAACTTACATTCCTCTTTGAAAATCAAGAGTAGAGCGTTTAGGATTTAGGTGGAATTTTCAGACACTAATATCAAAAGCCTCAAATGGAAAGGACTTTATTTTTGAAGGGATGAAGTGGCAGAAGACCTTGGCAAAACAAAATGTGCAAAATCTGAAAGTGAACTAGTCTGCCAGAGTTTTGTGGTTGTTGTTTTAAATGTATCTCCTCTTGCCTTTCCGACATCATCCAAGGCCCAGTCCTCATTAACTCACCTCTACTATTATAATACTGTACTCAATATTCTAGGATCCAAACTTTTTGCTATTCCAAATCCTCCAGCCACTAGACTAATTTTCCTGTAACTCTGCTGATCTAACCATGTCACTTCTCTAACAAAAACACTTCTCAGTTCTTCTGTCTCATATTCAAAGCCTTCCACAAAGGGATCACATCAACCTTTTGGGGTTTTTTATGCAACTCTCCCTCTCATTCCAAACTGTCTCCATTCTTCCCATCAAAATAAGATTAATTTTGTATCCTTGTCTTCACTCATACTGACACTGACTTGGGAAAACCTGTATTTTGTTATATTTCATTCATTCAGTCAGTCAGACAAGCATTTAGTGAGCACCTATTATATTCTCAGCCCCAGTCTAGTGCTAGGATACAAAGATGACTAAGGCCTATTGCTTGTCCCCAGGGAAGGTAACGATAATTAAATGAGTCAGACACGTAAACAATTTGTTAAGACACAGCTCAGTAACTGCTATGATATTGTATACAGGATGCTATGGAAACACAAGAGTAGTGATTCAACTGTAAAAGAAACAAGGTAGGGAAAGCCTGGTCCAGGAGACTTCACAGAAGAAAAGAGAGTGGAATTGAGTCTTGAAGGGTGACCAAAAGAGGGTGGAGGACGGGTGAACGGACAATGACTATTTAAGAGGAAAGTGTGTTCCATGAACCAGGAACTGCCAGAGATTCAGCATAACTGGAGAACCAGGCAGAGTGGGAAAGGAACATTCACAAGTACTTAAACTTCCCCTGGTGAGGAGCCAAGGATAACTTTTAAGCAGGGAGTGATTATGATTAGATGCAAGGGTTTTAAAGCCTTTTTGTGAAAGGACTCTCCATTCAAAATCAATAGAGCCTTCCCTAGAATCAACAAGGTTCACCTTCCCTTTTTGTCTCCCCCCCCCCCCGCCCGCTATGGAAAACTTGCTGTCCCCCACACTTTAGATCTGTCATCTCATTTAGTTCTTACAGCATTTCTAAGACAAAAGAACTTAAATTATAGTCAGGGAAAGTAAGTTATCTTACTCTAATGTGACATAACTTGTAAGAAGTAGATGGCATCAAACCTAGTTCTAGATTCTGTGGTCTCCTTCTGTGATGCCACACATAATCCTACCACCCTGAATTATACCTTTCCTGTCCTCTACTATTCTACGTCCAGGTCCCCTCTATTGTACCTGCCTTACAAATTGCTATAGGACATGTTTCTATTCCCAGGGCTGCCATAAATAAGTTGCTGCCTTAAACAGGTAAGACACTTTCCTAGGCTGGTTTCCTAAGGTGAAGGAAGGTCTCTCAGATCACTTCCCTCATCTCCTGCCACACAGTCAGGATTACTAATACAAATTCAAGTGCAGGAACACAGTGAGGCAAGTGAGCTGATCCAGCCTGGGATGCCATGGTCCATCACACTATAACTTATTAATAGTCCATCCACTAACATTTATTGAGAACATCTTGCAAGCCAGAGTCAAAGAAAAAAATCTCTCCAACCAAGAAACTAAGCCTGAGTTAACAAAACCGTCAGCCATGAAGCCTCCCCCTCTTATCTCGATAGGTTTCTTACTCTGGCAGCACCATCTCCTCAAAGCATACATGCTCAGCTTGTGAAGACTTGAACTGGAGGCTAATTCACTACTAGATGATTCTAAGAAAATACATAAGAGTAGGCTGCAGGGAATACAATGAAAGCAATTACCTACGTTAAACTTCTACTAAACTAAGACACATAACAAAAATACATTCTATCATAGTATAATTATTTTTCAAGAAAATCTTCTGTATCATTCCCCAAGGTGAGAAATTTTTCCCACGTAATAGAAAAGAACAATATACAGATATTATCTTATTTAGCTGCTTGGCTTATAGCTGATGGGTTTACCTTTAAAAAAAAAAAACCATGTAAACATGAAGGTATCTTTTTGTTGCTGGCTTTTTTGTGAGTTTTTTTTCCCTCCTCCATTAATCACCTTCTCTCACCCTCCAGGGAAACAAAGTAGGTGGGCAAAAATTCCTGGATGTTTTCTGGAAGGTACTTAGAACACCCACATCCTCAGACATAAGAAACACTTCAAGTCTACATAAACAGTGAGGAGATAATTTGGTTAACAAGAAACATTAGTATGAATAAAGGTAAAATATTTATATATTGAGACATAAGATGTTATAGGAAAATGGGAAACATATACAAGTACTACAGAATCTCAACTTGAATCCTTTACAATGTATTTTCTAGTGATCCACTCACACACCAGACTCTCAAATAATCAAATCCATCATTTTTCACATCACTGAATGTTTTCTAGGAACAAAAAACAACATGGATCTCTATTATCAAACAGCTGCAGAGAAGTAAGACCAGACTCAAGTATATATCTGGCATACAAATTAAAATAGCCATAGAATCTTCATCACAAAAAGCAATGTATTCATTTCAAGAAGCAGACAGATGTAAAGATGCACAAATTTGCAAAGTATTATAAAACTAAGGTAACCCAATACCCCTATGCTGGTACAGGATACAACTGACCACCAAAGACTCATATCCACTCAATCACACACTGCAGGTCCGAGACAAACCTGGTTCTTTAAATACACTTCCAAGAATTCTGTACAGTTAGAACAGAGATTAAGCCACCAATAGAGATGAACCTTTGTAAAACTACATCATGGACAAAAAATAAATGTGCTCCCATGTTAAAAAGAAAACAGGAGAAAGCCTCTTTTTAGATAGGTCAAATATACCCCAATGACATAAACTGATGGCTTATTTTGAGAAAGACATGAAGTCTGTTATTATGTACAAGCCAAAGCAAATCCTTCTAAAGATAACTTGATTAAGAGCCAGTCATTTATTTGTTGAACTGCACATAAAAACATATGTTTAGGAAACATAGTATTTACATAAGAAAAAAATTGAATATAAGTGGGTGATATAGATCATATATATTTTAATTTCCCAACCCTGACAACTTAGGCTACATTTTGACAGCTGTTAAAATTTTTAAATGAATTTCTCTATTGTTTGGGATGATTCAGGAAGTTTCCAGAGACAGGGAGGCCAGTCAAACTGGTGTTTGGCCTGTCCCATGAAATCTGTTTACTCAGCAAAGATAGCTAAGGCAGTGGTAGGACTGAGGGCTAACCAAGTAAAGTCCCTGGCTACACCCAGAAAGTTATGAGGTGGACACCACTATGGCTCTGAAATATAAACACTTGCTACTATCAAATACCTACCCTTGGAACAGTTGAGGAAGAGAACAAAGTAAGAGCACCACTGGTGATTATCTGGATTGTCTCCTCTCTGTTCTCATTAAAAAAAAAAAAAAATACTGCAGCAAGCTCAAGAACTCAGTCCTGCTTTACAAGCTTCCTTACTCTGGGGTTTTTAGTATCCCAGTGGGCTGATTGCTTCCTAAAGGCAATGATTCTAATAAAGCTCACAGCAGATGCTCAGTAAACACCTTGATCTTGTGTTATGGTTGTAATTAGAAGTACTCAAACATACTTAGCAACTGAAGTAAAATTAGTGTAGCATGTGAACAGGATGAAAACTCAGAAGAGGCTCTCTGTCCCATGAGGCACACGTTTGTGTATGTAATCTTCTGTTGTGGGGAGGGGTACCAAAACCAACACAAAGGTGGTGATCAGAACACAAATCTAGAAGTGGGAAACCTGACCTTAGGGAGTGACTACCTCCCGAGAGCTCAGTTTTCTCATCTGTAAAACCAAGGTGACTGGTTAAAATACTTGAGAGGTCTCTGAGGTCCTTTTACGCTGCCTCACCGGGCTGGTTATGTGCAAAATCAGGCAGTGGTTCTGGAGAAATTCAGGCAGAAGGACAAGAACTGTGTGTGCGTGTGTGCGTGTAAAAGTCCTCAAGATTGAAGACCACTCAAGCCAGACCTCAGAAGGCAGTGGGACTTATCCAGTAGGCCAAAAACATACTTTGTGAGGTCCTGCAGGAAAAGAATGGAGATTGAGAGAAGGAAGGGCCCACATATAATGCAACTTTAGATATCAGGAGCAGAGGACAGATCTATCACTGGGCAGGTGCAGTGCTGGCTACTCTGCTTAATCTTTACAATACCATTTAAAAAGTTTAAAAGGGAAATTCTATACTATAGTTCACTCTTTTCTTGGGTTTGTTTATTTTTTGAGACAGGGTCCCACTGTAGTTCTGGCTGCCCTTGAACTCACTATGTAGCCCAGGCTGGCCTCTGGACTCACAGCAATCCTCCTGCCTCAGCTACCCAAGTGCTGGGATTACAGATGTGCACACCGTGGCTCACTTTTTATACTCAAGGATATTAAGGAGTGTGATGCCAAAAGTCTCAGAGCAACAACCAGCTGAAGCAAGGCTGGCACAAGGTCCTCTGTTGCCATAGCCCATTCTCCGTCCACAGCACCCTCACAGCGCCAGGCAGCCACAGACAGGCCTACTTCAGTCCTAGCCAAGCCCTGCTAAATAAAGGACTGGAATACAAAAATATGAAAATACTACTCAATTTTCATTCCATACATGAAAGTTGTTTTAATGAAACAGAGACCTTATAACACCTAATATATCTTTTAGAGCCGGGCATGGTGGCACACGCCTATAGTAGCCACCTGAGCTACACAATGAGTTCGAGGTCAGCCTGAACCACATAGTGAGACCCTGTCTCAAAAACAAACAAACAAAAAACAAATAATACATCTTTTAAGTGTCCCAAGCTAGACTTTCAATTGTATCAAGGTCATTAAAAATGATCAATGTTTGTTTTGTGCTAAATACCAGGTAAACCATTAATGCATTTATTCCACTTAATCATGTGTCATGAATTCTACAAAGTAGGTGCTATTATGACCTCTTTTTTATAGATAAGAAAACTGAGGCTTGAAGAAACTAATCATCCTCGGTAAGTATCAAGAGCATGGCTGAATCATCACTAGCACGTGGTAAAAATCTCTGCCAAACTGTTAAAAGAAATGCTAAAGAGAAGAGCCATCAGCTTCTCACTAAGTAAAGGCACAAGGCAGCACAAGAGAAGGCCACACAATGGAGCACGAAGAACAAAAAGCCCTGAAAGATGGGGGAGCCACTATTCTTCTGGCCTGTGTTCATCAGTATATGGAGCTATGTGAGAAGAACGTGAGGGTCCTGTGATCCTAAGTGTCTATAAATAACCGAAGTCTTATCCTTTCCTCAGAGCCAAATGTTCCACATAATGATGTTTAGTCTCAGAACAGAGCCAGTTATGGTATCTAGCACATAGTAGACACTAAATAACTAAAATGTTCAATGCCCTTCAACCGAGTAAACACCAAGCTAAGAGAAACTTCAATACGACAAGATAGATTAATCTTGTTGGTCTATGCAACGGGGTCTACTAAAATACCAAAAGAATTTATTTAGGGCTGGGGATTTAGCTCAGTGGTGCCGCGCCCGGCTCGCAAGCACAACGTCCTGAGTTCAATCCCCAGTTAGATCCCCCTCAAAGAATTTGTTTACCCTTCCGGTTTACTCTCAACACAATCCTAGAACACCAGTATCCTGGGGTTGTAGTATTTCATCACTATCATTAGAATGCTGGACATGAAATCCAAATCTGATGAATGAGTAATAAGTACTATTAATTCCCAAAGTTATGAAGAGTGTAGCCATATTTTGCAGAAATTCTGAGAGGGAGAATCACACACTGATTCAGGAAAGGGACACTGCAACGAGGTCCATGGTGCATCCCATTCACAGATGCACAGCCTCCTTGGGCCTCAGCTTCTCCTCTATAAACTGGAGAGTTTTCTGGGATGCTCTGAGGATTAATCTGAGGGTTAAACAGAAAACAAGCAATCATCACCTTCCTGGCACATTACAACTGTTCAATAATGTTTGCTCTCAAGTGCTACTACTAAGGATCTTAATGCTGTAAGTGTACCTGAAAAGCATCAATTTTAAAACAAAAATTGAAGACAATAAAACTATTTAGAAGGAAACAAAACTGGAGAAAAAAAAACCTGCTAGGTAGTTCTTTTAACTTGAGAGAGATTCTGCACAGCACTAATGGTAATCCTGAGAGAGAAAAGGCATTGTTTGAGCAATGATGACAGATCCACTGACATTATATTCCTTCCCAATAAGAAATCTATCTTTTCATTTTAAAAGTTTAAAGGTTTCAGCCAGGTGTGGTGGCACACACCTATAACCTACCACTCAGGAGGCTGAGGCAGGAGGATCACTGTGAGTTCAAGGCCAGCCTGGGCTACATAGTGAGTTCAAGACCGGCCTAAACTAAATAGTGAGATCCTGTCCCCTCCCCCCAAAAAATTTTACATCATTGTGACCAAATTCATTCAACAATGCCTTTTTTTTTTCCAGTACCAGGGATTAGGACCTTGCACTTGCCAGGCAGCCACGGGATCACTGAGCTACATCCCCGCCCCTCACCAATGCCATCTTTAAGAACACTATTTCTCGGCTGTACCACCACCCCAGAGCACCGAGGAGGTGAGCCACGTGGGCGCCAGAACAACCCCCCAAGCCGTCTGTGCTGAGCCATTACCTGGATCCACACCACAGAGCTGCAGGGGTCATAAAGGACACTGTTCTGAGCTTGAGAAGATGGAGTAGAAGTGAACAACAGAAAGAGGGCCTCTCTGAGGCCCCTTGATGAAAATTAAAGCCCACCAGAAAAACGAAGAAAATCTCTGCAATAAAGGCACACTAGACTACCTTAGTTGGGGGAGCAACACTGTGGACCAGAGTGGTGCAGATGCAAGCAGATCCCAGCCAGGGCTCCACCCCGACCCCAGAGGCTGGAGCACACTGCTGGAGTGGAGAGGCTGGAGGCCCTTGGCTTGGGCATGCCTGGAAAAGAGCTGCATAGGCACACAAGCAAAAGGCAGAGGTTCACCTAGATACCATCAGTAAGTGAGCGAGACCCTAGCCAGAAGCTTGCTCACACAACAGGAACTGGGGTACACAGCCCCCAGCCAAAGGCCCTCCCAGACAACAACTACATAAGGGCCCTAGCCAGTGGCACACCAACATACCATCCCAAGTGTGCACAGGTTGCAGCCAGAAGCCCACCCAGACAAGAGGTCAGCTCAGGGATCCAGAAGGCTACCTTTCTGAACCCAGGAATTAGTGTACCGGTGAGCAGCAGAGAAAAGGCAGCTCTGTCACTTGCTGAGAATTGAAGACCACTGGGTGAGCAAAAAGTTGCCTCAACAAAGGCACAAGCAGGCTGCATCTGTTGAAATGAGAAGACACATAAATAAGTATCAAAACCAGACTTCCAGATCACCTAAGGCAACCCCAAAGGGAAACAAAATGGAACAATCTGATATCCAACCACCTGGACTCCCTGAACTGGCAACAAAAGACGATCTGGAAAAAATAAAATCAGAAATAATTTCTGAGATAACAGGAGAGATTGTGCCCATACTGCAAGACATGATTAATATATCTAGAGCGGACACAGATTAAAAAAATAGAGGAGTTGAGGAACATGATGGAATCTCAACATAGGAAACAAATGGAATCCATAAAACAGATGCAAATAGATTTCAGGAGATTAAAAACTCCATTGAAAGTTTACGCAGCAGAATGAGCCAATGTGAGGACAGAATTTCAGATAGAGAAGATAAGATTGCAACTAGTGACCAGGAAAAGAAAATTTCTTAAAAATGGTAAGGGACCACGAGAAATCAAACCAGCAGCTGCTAGACGATGCAAAGAAGAATAACATTAAGACTGATCAAAGTCAATGAAAAAACAAGAGAACGTGCAGATGACATAAAAAAACTGTTCACAGAAGTAATGGCAGAAAACTTCCCAAGCAGGGGAAAAGAACTTGAAATACAGATAAGGGAGGCATACAGGATTCCAACTAGCCATGATCAAAAAAAAAATGTGCACATGGGCATATAATAGTTAAGATCCCAGAAACCCAACAAAAGAACAAAATTCTACAAGCAGTGAGAGAAAAGAAACAAATCACACATAAAGGAAAGCCCATCAGAATCACAGCAGACTGCTCAACACAAACCCTCAAGGCAAGAAGAGCTTGAGTGACATATTCCAAGCCCTAAAGGAAAACAGCCTACAACCCAGATTGATGTATCCCGCAAAATTATCTTTCAAAACTGATAGAGAAATAAGATACTTTCATGACAAAGAGCACCTTAGGAACTTCATGAATACCAAACCAGCACTGCAAAAAATTTTAGACATTATCCAAGGGAAAGACAATGAGGATCACCCCCAGGAAGCCCAGCAGAATGAATCCATCAGGCACAACAAGAAATTAAACACAAAGGGGGAGAATCCAACAGAAAAAGTCATGACAATGATAAGTCAATATGTATCATTTATAATTATCAATTTTAATGGTCTCAATTCACCAATCAAAAGAAATAGACTGGCAGAAGGAGTCAAGAAGCAAGATCCAAAAATATGCTGCATACAAGAAACATATTTAATTCAAAATGAAACTCATAGACTGAAAGTTAAATGGTGGAACCAAAAAAAAAGCAGGAGTAGCTATTCTCTTTGCAGATCAAGTGGATTTCAAACAAAAATCTGAAACACTCTGGTCCCAAGAATTTCAGATAAGGGATACTCAACTTGTATGTACAAATCTATTGTGAATATGTGTTTCACATTCCTCTCAAGTAAAACCTTAAGAACAGGACTGTTGGTTCTTGACAGTAATACAAGAAATTTCTATATTGTTTTCCAAAATGGTTTCATCATTTTGTGTTCACATTAGCAGTACTAGAAAGTTCTAACTGGTTCACACCTAAGCTAACATTTGTTCTTTTAAAACTTTTAACTTCATCTCCCTAATGAGTATATAATAAAATCTTATTATAGTACTGATTAGTACTTTTTTGACTCTAGTGTTGCACACCTTTCCTTGTGCTGTATTGGCTATTTATCATCTTCTTGTGTCTACATTTTAATTGGGTTGTCTATTAATGAGCTGTGAGAGTTCTTTATATATTCTGGTCGTAGGATATATGTATTATAAATAAGTTCTGGTTAAAGACTACTTTTCATTTTCTTCACGATGTCTTTCAAAGTTCTAAATTTTGATAGACTCTTATTTATCAATTTCTTTCTTTTATACATCATGTTTTTTGCATCCTAGGAAATTCTTGCCTACCCTAAATTCATGAACATTTTCTCTTATAATTTCTTCTTAAAGTTTTATAGTTTTAGTCTTTCATATTTAGGTTCATAGATCCTTTCAAGTTATTTTTATGTATGGAAATAAAGGGTTGAGGTTAATTTTTTTCATATGGATACCAGGTGTTCTAGTACCATTTGTTGAAAACATTATCGTTTCCTCCACTATTGAGCTGAGTTTATGTTCTATAAAATGTTAATGTTCAATAATCTTTCAAAAATCAGTGGACCATATATATGTGGTTCTATTTCTAGATTGTTTTATTCCATTGATCTATATGTCTTTCCTTATGCCAACATTGCCTTGATTACTGTAGCTTTAGAAGTTTTAAAATTACATAATAAATGTCTTCCAACACTGTTATTTTGTTTTCTTTTTACTTTTCTTTTTTTTTCTTAAATTATTTTATTGGTACATTTTAGGTATACAACACATTTACATTTCTCATTGGGAACTTGTACCTTTACATGATGCATCTTGGTTCTTATTTATTCCCCATTCCTAGCCCTCCCTTCACCCTCTCCACCCTTCCCTATTTACAAAGACTTTATTTCCATTTCTCAGCATTTTTCCTTTCCCTTCTTTCCTTTCCCCTGCCCCTCCCACTACCCCTACCCCTTTGGACCTTTTCTTCCTATTTTGCATTATCGATTATTCATTCTAATCATTGGTACATTTTAGGTATACAATATAATGACATTCATCACTGGAAATTTGCACCTTTACATAATCTCTCTTGGTTCTTATTTTTCACTTTTTACTTTTCTAGGTCCTTTGTACTCCTACTTAACTTTTAAATTTCAATATCCAATTCTTCATTTATAGCAAGTATACACAGACCTGAATTTTTATATATACCTTGTGTTTTCTAATTCTGCTAAATTCAAATACAAGTTCTAGGGCTCCTAGAGATTTCTTAGTATTTTCTCTGTAGATGATCATTTCATCTACATATAAAGATTTTACTTCTACCTTGCCAATCCTATGACATTTGTTTATTTTTATTGCCAGATTATTTTGGTTTGGGCCTATATTTCAAAGTTTAATGGACAGATGAAGAGTAGGCATATATGCCCTTGTTCCCCACCTTAGGGAGAAAGCATTGTATCTTTTCCATTCATATAAGGTGTTTTTGCTGGAAGTATGGAGTACATGCCTTTTATCTGATGAGAAGGTTCTGTTCTACTTCTAGTCTCCTGATAGCTTTTACCATGAATAGCTGTAGAATTTAGTCCAATACTTTTTCTGCAAGTACTGATAGGATCATATGGCTTTCTCCTTTCCTCTGTTAAAATGATGACTTATGGGGGTGGATCTTCCAATGCTGAACCAACACTTCTATCCCTATAATAAAACCACTTTCTACATATTGCCAGATCTGACTTCTAATAGTTTGTTTTGTTAAACAAATTTCTATGTTCATACTTTTCTCTATTATTTTTATCTAGTTTTAGTATTAGCACAATGTTGATTTCCTAAAATGAGGGGAGAAGTGTTCCTTCTTTTCTCTGCTTTAAACATTTGATATAATTTATCACTTAAAATGTATATGAGCCTGTTGTTGTCATTTAGGTAGGTTTTCAAGCTAGGAATATACCTTCTTTAATAGGTGCTATTCAAATTTTATATTTCTTCCAGAGTTAGTTTCATTAGTTTGTCTTCCAAGGTACTTCATAGAAGTTGTCAAATTTATTTCAAAAAAGATTTTTGTAATATGCTTTCTATATCCTTTTAAATTCGGTATAATCTGTGGTAATGTCCTCTAAATTCTGATACTGTAATTTTTAAAAAATGTATAATTGATATTGTTAATATGAAGAAAAGTTCTAAAGGAGTAGGGGAAGTGGGAGGGGTAGGGGAAAGGAAAGAAGGGAAAAGAAAAAATATGAGAAAAGGAAAAAAAGGAAATAGTCTTTGTAAATAGGGAAGGGTGGAGGGGTGAAGGCTGGGCAGGGGAATAGGGAAAACAATAGAAACCAATATACGTCATGTAAAGGTACTGATCCCAATGATGAATGTAACTATTTTATACCTAACATGTACCGATAAACTTAATGGAAGAAAGAAAGATACTTAGAACACTATTTCTCTCAGAGAAACTGACTGCCCTCTGAATCAGACCTTTACTATTCATGCATTTATTATCTCATTCAGTATTTTTCAATCAATCCATTACTTTGAAATTTTAAAAAAGCACATCAAGACTAGTATTTTTAAAAATCAGAATAAAATAGAAAACAACAGAACAATGTATTTAAAAAATAGACGATTTGAGACACTTATTTGATTATATGTATTGGCTAGATAGAAATGTAAACTGTACTATATTTGTTATAATGGGCTACAGTCAAAAATATCTGGGAGAAACTGATTGAACCTTTAAAAATGAAGAAGAAAACCATGTTAAGTTTTTACATTTAATGCACTGTAAAACACTAACAAGAGATTTGATTTATAGCATTCTTATCCCATAAATTCAAACAAATAAATTGAGAAATGACTGAACTTCCCCCCTCTGGGACAGGAAGCAGAATTAGAGAACTCCAGCCAACACTAGAAAGAACAGAGTAATCACTGTGTGAATCTCTTGCCCCCTTTACCTGTGTTTGCATTAGGAAACCCACATACTTTCAAGACAATCAGTCTTTTTTTTTTTTTTCAGTATGTACTAGGGATTGAATCTAGGGCCTTCGCCCTGGGCTACATCCCCATACCTTTATTTTACTAAAGTTGCCAAATTTCCTGGGCTACGTTGACACTTGTGATCCTCTTGCCTCAGCCTCTCAGAGTAGATCATCACTCAGCTGACAATCTGTAAATGCCCAGTCCCTGGGAATGGCTGTGTAACTTTACTTCTAGAGAATATTCATGTAGTAGCTTTGAGAGAAAGAAATGCAAATATGAAAAGGTTTCTACATAATCAAAATAATCTAACGAACACTATTGTGCATTATAAATGAATAAAACCTCTCTGTCCTTAAGCTGCTTATAATCTACTAAGGGATATATGGATATAATGAATGACACACACACCCCAAAAGACAAGCAGACTAGGTTCAACATGAAGAGAGAAAGGGACAAAGAAATGAAAGATTAAAAAAAAAAAAACAACTGCAATTAGCTTTTTAGTTAGTATGAGTAGAGTAACAATTACCACAGTTTGACAGAGACAAGCTGAGGAGTAGAGGGTGGGCTGCCTTTAAGGGAGGAAAGAACAGAAGAAGAGGCAGGAGAGCAACGCAAATGGAGGAGTAGCAAGCCAACCCCCACAGAAAAGTGGGAGCTGAGGCCATGGTTACCCTGCTGGGCCTGCAGCACTAACTGGTAGTGTTTTCTCTGACAGGTAATGAAATGGAAGGTTTAGAATCAGGAAGAATGGAAGGCACCTATGGATACCAAGAAGCTGAATATGACTTTTTTTTTCTTACACTCACCCTCATTTATGGCTCCTTGAGAACATTTTTAAGAGGGGTCCCTGCACCTGTCTCCCATTCAGGAGACAGAAAAGGATACTGGCCAGAAAAGAGTGCTCTCTCAGATACAAGATTCCTGATAGTAACTCAGTTTGAAATTTCTGCCAAGCTTCAGTTCTCACACAAAAATGCAAAGACTGGGGATACCTCTGGCTCCTCTCCCATTGCTCTCTAGTTGAAGCCCAAAAGAAGAGCAGTTTCTGCTGGGGTCTACAGGTTCTTTTTAAAGCAATCATTCAAGGAAGGAATAAAGGTCAAGTTTCCTTGAGGAAAAACAGCCAAAGCCTCTAATTCAGTAATCTTAGAGACTCAGTAACTGTTCCAGTGATCTGTCACTGAACTACAAACTACTCCAAAGCCTAATGGCTTAAAGTAACCACCATTTTTATATACAGTCTTGAGAGTCATTTGGGAACGGCTCAACTGGTGACTCTTGTAGTCCATGTAGTATGGACTGAAATTATCTGATAATTCACCTGGCAGCTGGGCTGGTAATGACTGGTGCCTTAGTGGGGATGGATGGAAGGCTGGGCATAGCTGAGAATACTCATTAGACTGCCCACCTTTAAAGTGTGACAGTAACAGGTTACTCAAACTTCTGCCTGACAGCTCAGGTCCCAAGACTTGGAAAGAAGCTGCCAATCTTCTCAAAGCCTGGAAATGCCACATCACCATATCTGCCACCCTAAGATGAGTGAAAGCAGTTGCAAGGAACCCTGCCCACCTGCAAAGGGAAAATACCAAAGCATTGGTGGTCATCTTTACCATACCATAACTACCAAAACCAGAGCTTCATCCCTGGCAGCCATGATTTGCCATCTACTGAATACTGGAAACATGAAAACTCAGATGAAGAAGAATTACATCAAAAGAAGAGAAGAAAATAAATTTCCAGAGTAACAAGTACTCGACTGTAATACCGAAAGGTCTTAAAAATATCCATGTCTTTTAATTCAATAATTCCATCTTTAAGAATTAAATCTAAGAAAGCAACCAGAAACATACATACAGTTAGGTAAATATATCAAAGAACTATTTATAATAGTCACAATATTTTTTAAAAGTCACAATGTACAAGTAATTTATATTTCTTTTTTTTGGTACCAGGGATTGAACTTGGGACCTTGCACTTTTGAGGCAGGTGGCGGAACCACTGAGCTAAATCCCCAGCCCAAGTAATTTATATTTCTAATAAGGGATGGGTTATAAGTATGTAAACATAGACCAAAAATATATTTTAAAAAGACTAACATAATAAAGTTTGCATGGATTGCAAACAAGTAATAAAACCCTATACGTGTGAATTACCAGCAACTTTTACATCTGCCTGATTAAGATCAGCTGGTAGACAGTACTGCCTGGAATCAGAGCTATTTAGTATTTCTAGCACATACTAAATACATCAGGCAAATAGATAAAAAAAAAAAAATAATGCACAGAAACACATATAAAATGCTACACCCTTCAGATTTGACTATTGATACTGTCCAAGTTGTTTTTACTATACCTGTTAAAAATACTGCAAGTGATGCAGAGGAAAAAGATCCAGAATAATTTTTGTAATTTGGTGAGAATGCCAGAGTAGGTATTTAAAGCAATAAGGAACAAATTCTCTCACCAGGAAATAAAAATAGAATAAATCAAATTTGAAACTGAAAGGTCAAGAATATAGTATTGACATAACATTTTTAGATGAACTTAAAATGATTTACCACAATTAAATAATTTTTTAAAAGGAAAACCTTTGTCATAGCTTATTTTAGTGCTGTAATTCCAATCCAACCAGTTAAAGCCTTTCATTTCCATATCTTCTCTACATCTGCGGTGCTGTGGATACCATTCTACCAAGAAAAATATTAAGATGTTATCCACTGTAGAGACCCATTTAAAAAGCAGTTGTTTACATCAAATCCAGATAATAAGGAAACCTGAAGTCCTTTCTTCAAATCTAGTTTCTACTTTAAGGGCAGGAAAGTAAGCTAAAGATATCAGCAATCATTTCTTGATCGTAAACTAAATGTAAAGAACTATGTTAATAGAGGTACAAAAAAATTTATGACACAGTCCCACCTCCCATGTCTCTAGGTGGTGAGACAACATATACACCAAAAAGTCAGTATGAGGCAGCTCCTGGTTAAGAGTTTGAACTGGGGAAGGACATGTGGTACTTTAGAAAGATGCTTTCGCTTGCTGAGTACAACAGAGTGGAGGGGAGAGAGCTCATAGAGAGCAGAGACTGGCTAGACAACACCAGGGGGAGGATGAAGGGCTGCAGGCCTAGGATTCTTCAGCCCAAAGGACATGAACCCCTTTTCTATAACAACCACATACTTTATAATGCTTCCCCCTTTACCATCCCAAAATGGAACTCCTCCTACAGCACCTAAACTTCCAAGAGAGTGCAAGTGTGCATGTGCGTGTGTGTGTGTGTGTGAAGCAAAACCTAAAAGAAAACAAATGAACTTCCTCAGGTAAAGGCTCAAAGATTACTAAACTAAATGGCATAACATAGCCATTAAGACACCTACCTGTTCCTACCTAACTTATAACCAGTTTATATTTTCAAAAACAAGATTGGATGGCATTTTGTACAAGACATACAGAAAAATGAAAGGGCAGAGGTACAGATGGACACTGCAATAAAAAAATGAGGGTAGGAAAATTAATAACAGAGCTGGTTTACTTGCATGTTTTAAGAAAAAGAGGAGTGTCACTTTAACTGAGTAGGTATAACATGTCAGGACAAATTACAGACGATCAAAGTGAAGAACATGAGGAAGAATGATGTATTTCTGCCAGATTTATTAGCATGTTTCCTTGTAAAAATGTTCAATGACTCTTAATGATTTCATTGCTCCATAAGAAAAAGCAGGGTAGACAAGTTAGTAGCTGTTCATGGATAGAAAAAGCAAAAAATCAAATTTCAAAATTTCAAATGAATATTATCAATACCTAGATTTTAAAAGAAAAGATCAAGGAAGAATATACAAATCATACACAAAGTCACTTTGTGAGTGCTAGAAGAGCAGATGGATTTACACGTGTGTGGGCAACCTCACCCCTTCGAAAGGTGCTGCTGGTGGTGATGTGGCTTTCCTCATTGGTGAACTCTCGGAAACTCAAAAAATATTTACGTGGTTGTTTTCAGCAAGTCTATCAACAGGCCTGGTGGGCACCTAAACTAACACAATCGTTCAGGAAAACAATTTAAATTATGTCATAGAACTGAAGAAACACATTATTATGACCCAGCAACCCAATTAGACACTCTCACTCGTAAGTATGAGGAGACATGGGTGAGAAGGCACATGGCAACATTATTCATAAAACAACAAAAAAAGGATAATTACTTGACTGTAGCATCTAATCTTAACTACAGGGGAATAAAAATGAATAGACCCCAGCTACATTTTAGAAATGTAGTATTGAGTTAAAAAGTTTAATTTGTCAATGGCTCATATAGAATATCATTTTTACAAGTAACACACTGTGGTATAGGGATGATAACACTATTGACTTCTAAAAGCACAACTAAAACACAGAATCTACAGTAGTAGATGGCTAGGATGAAGAGGGTAGGAAGAAATCCTCCTGAAGTTACTCGTCTACTTCATAAGAAAGTTTTGATTTGCTGGAGATTTAGCTCAGTGGTTCCCCCGCCTGCCTTGCAAGCAGAAGATCCCGAGTTCAATCCCTGGTATGGGAAAAAAAAGAAGAAGAAGAAGAAAGTTTTGATTTGCAGGCCGACGATGTAGCTCAGTGGCACTGCACCTGCCTGGCAAGCCAAGGTCATGAGTTAGATCCCTGGTACCAGAAAAAAAAAAAAGGTTCTGATTTCATAATTCTACCCCATATTCTTTTTTTTTTTTAATTTTATTGGTACATTTTATTGGTACATTTTAGATATACAATTTGTTTACATTTATCATTGGGTGTTTGTACCTGTACCTGATGTATCTTGGTTCTTATTTTTTCCCCATTACCTGTGTGCCCTTCACCCCCTCCGCCCTTCCCTATTTAATAGATTTCATTTCCATTTTTTTTTTCTTTTCTCATAGTTTTTCCTTTCCCTCTTTTCCTTTCCCCTTCCCTGTCCTTCACTCCTTCCTCTTTGGACCTTTTTTCCTATTTCAAATTATCAATTATTCATTTTAATCATTTTAACTCTTGCTTACACTATCAGTTTCTCACACTAGAGAAACTATTTGGTATTTACACGTGTGTCCTATTTATTTCACTTAAGAGTATGGTCTCGATATGCATCCATTTAGCTATAAATGTCTCTAGTTTCTCATTCTTTATGGCTGAGTAGTACTCCATTTTATTAAAAAACCACATTTTCTTTATCCAGTTTCCAGTTGATGGGCAATTGGGCAGTTTCCAAGCTTTAGCTATTACAAACTGTGCTGCTATGAACATGAGTGCACACATATCGCTGTGTTATGAGTCTTTTAATTCTTTTGGGAAGATACCCAGCAGGGGAATAGCTGGGTCAAATGGGACCTGTAGTCCTAGTTCTTTGAGGTATCACCATACTGATTTCCACAGTGGTTGCACCAGTCTGCACTCCCACCAGCAATGGAGAAGGATTCCTTTCTCCCACAACCCCACCAGCATTTGTTATTGGTTGATTTCTTCATAGCAGCCATTCTTTCTGGGGTGAGGTGGAATCTCAGGATTGTTTTCATCTGCATCTCTCAAATGACCAGTGATGTTGAACATTTTTTCATATATTTGTTTGCTGCTTTTACTCCTTTGAGAAATGTCTGTTTATTTCAGATGCCCATTTCTGAATTGGGTCTTTGAATTTGGGGGGTCTGATTTTTTTCAATTCTTTATATATTCTAGATAGTAGTCCTTTGTCTGAGGTACAGCTGCTAAAATTTTTTTTCCATATTGTAGGTTGTCTGTTAGCTCTGTTGGTGGTTTCTTTTGCAGTGCAGAAGCTTTTCAATAAGATGAGATCCCAGTTGCTGATTCTTTCTGCTAGTTCTCGTGCTGCTGAGGTTTTGTTCATGAAGTCTTTTCCTATGCCAATGTCTTCAGGAGTTCTACCTAACTTATCTTCCAGCAAGTTTAATGTTTCTGTCTTAATATTTAGATCTTTAATCCACTTCGATCTTAGTTTAGTGCATTCTACCCCATATTCTTGGGTACTAACACAGGTTACTTGCTGCACAAACAACATAATCATCTCTTTCACTTTTTATTTACCTGTAGGTACAAATCAACAATTCATACTAATCAACAGTTGATAATGTATATTAAATAATTAGTGCAAACTGCTGAGATGATTCTTTGTGCTACTGGTGAGCACGGGAAAACCATTAGCAGAGGTGACTAGGATATCTTCCCTTAAGAATAATTCCTGGGTTCACCAGCAGTCTATATTAAGAAGTTACACATGGTGGTGCACACCCATAATCCCAGCACTCGGAAGGAAGAGGCAGAAGGACTGCATGTTAGGCGCAGGCTGAACAATTTAGTAATGAGATGATAATATTAAAAATGAAAGGGCTAGGGATTTAGCTCAGGGCAAGGTCCTGGGTCCAATGCCCAATATTGCAACAACAACAAAAAAAGAAGCTACAAGGGAAGTAATACACTATAATAACCTTTAAATGATATGAAAAAGGTTTCAGTGATTCTTTAAAAAAAAATACTAATCTCATAGGACTTTTTATTTTCTGGCCCTGGGAATTGAATTTGGGGCTTCACACATGCTAAGCATAAGCATATGGTTTACTGCTGACCTACACTCTCAACCCCAAAGACTTTCTAGTTAGCAAAACAGAAAGTCTTACATTCTCAGTCTGAGAAACTCTGCTATCCTAAAAAAAGAAAGGTATTTAACTTGGCACTGTGGGTCTTGGAAAGAAGAGGCTTCTTGAAAAGAAACAATTTTATGGTTGATTTCAGCTGTTTTCTTGCTCTTAAGAGAAAGTTCACTAGAACAAATAGGCAGGTCTTCTATTATTACTGTGCACAACAAGGAGGATGTCTTAAATTTTGAGGAAACAGCTCTGTGGCCTTTCTCCAAAGACTCGTGAATACAGCTCTTTCAAGTACTCTACCAAAGCCATGGTCTGGACATAACTGTTGATTTTACCCCATGCTTCTCTGTCAAGTTTAGAATTAAGTCCTTCTGACTCATCAAAACAACCAAAGAATATGCAAATGCATAACATTTCACAAGTTAAGTACCTAGCTCTAAATTACTGACCTAATGGTTTTGTTCAAGTGACCAACAAGCTGTACAATAAGCACCGTTGTATCACATTTCCAGAATGTGAGGAAGAATGTATAGAGAAGGGAATTTCCTTCCAAAAGAAACTGGGATGATAAAGCCCAGACAACAACATGATATATTTTTGGGAAATTGTGATGGCAAATGACAACCAGCAAATAGAGACTGACTAAGAAAGGAGAAAAAAACATCAATTCAAGGAGACCACAATAGAGTAGTTTAGAAAGCAAAACCCAAGCTGAAAGAAACCCAACAAATACACTCATTTATAACCATTATATAGGGACTCTTCCCTATAGTGATTTTCTAAAGGTTCCTAGAGATACTGACTTACTAATGGTTTTGTTAAAAACTAGAGAGAATAAAAGAAAAAAAGATGGGAGAGAATAGAAAGCGAGGAAGGACTCAGACATCAGTGAAATTATCTGCTTCTGAGAACAAGAACAGAATTAACTTCCAATTCAAAAAAGTATCTCAAATGAAATAGTTTTAACATAGCCAGGTTCCTAACAACACTATGCATGGGCACTGAAGATGAAATTATCTTTTTACAGAACAATCAAACAAAAAAATAAACTGGTGTCCATACAGGAATAGATATACTTTTCTTTTAGAAAAGGTAATTTTTTATTAAAATTCAATACTATTTCTTTTCTTCCTTTAAACGTCAATGTAACACCCCATTTGTATTCTAAAGTATTGTTACTATAATTTAATAACTGATTCGCTCAAATTGCTTTAGACTCAATCTGTTAAAACTCATCTTTTCTGAATGGCTGCTATCATGAAATCAACCAATAACAAATGCTGACAGGGCTGTGGGGAAAGAGGAACCCTGCTCCACTGCTGGTGGGAGTGTAGACTGGTGCAAGCACTGTGGAAATCAGTACAGAGATACCTCAAAGAACTAGGACTGCAAGTCCCATTTGACCCAGCTATTCGCCTGAGGGTTATCTTCCCAAAAGAATCATACCACAGTGATATATGTGCACCCATGTTCATAGCAGCACAATTTGTAATAGCTAAAGCTTGGAAGCAGCCCAGTTGCCCATCAACTGGAGACTGGATAAAGAAAATGTGGTTTTTTAACAAAATGGAGTACCACTCAGGCATAAAAAATGAAAAGTTAGAGACATTTATAGCTAAGTGGATGCACATTGAGGCCATACTCTTAAGTGAACTAAATAGGACACACATGTGTAAATACCAAATAGTTTCTCTTGTGTGAGAAACTGATAGTGTAAATAAGGACTAAAAGATATAATAGGTAATGTGAAATAGGAAGAAAAGGGGCAAAGGGGAAGGGGAAGTGGGAGGGATAGGGGAAAGGAAAGAAGGGAATGGAATTAATGAGAAAATGAAAAAATGGAAACAAAGTCTTTGTAAATAGGGAGGGATGGAGGGGTTGAAGGGAGGACAGGGCAAGGGTGAAAAATAAGAACCAAGAGAGATTATGTAAAGGTGCAAATTTCCAATGACAAATGTCATTATATTGTGTACCGAAAATGTACCAATAAAATTTTTTAAAAATTCATCCTTTCAGAAAGTTTCTATTAAAACACCTTATCCATTTACTTAGACCATTTATGTGTCAAATTTTTATACTCTTCAATAGTATCATTATTATTTTTAAAAGTGGTATAATTTGCTGGGTGTGGTGGCACACGCCTATAATCCCAGCACTTGGGAGGCTGAGGCAGGAGGATCACTGCAAGTTTGAGGCCAACCTGGGCTACATAGTGAGTTCAAGGCCAGCATGAACTACATAGCAAGACCTTGTCTAAAACAATAAATAAATAAAAATAAAAATAAAGTGGTATAATTTATACTATATAATCAAATAGGTTGTAAGTCCATATTCCTTTATCTATGGCTCTAAATTTTAAAAGTTTTAAACAGCAGATGTTTTGTTTGACAAAAAAACATGGCTCACTGAGAAGCTGTAACAGCCTTTGATCAGCCCATTTCATGTGAACATATTTAACTGCAAAAATATTAAATTATTTTATCAGGCAGTATACTGGCAAGTATTATATACACTTATTTTACTAAATTTACTATTATATTTTTTTGTGGTTGTGTCTGTTTGTTTTGGTACCAGGGATCAAACTCAGGATCTTGTGCTTGCCAGGTATCCACTGTGTCACTGAGCTAAATCCCTGGCCCTTAAATTTGCTATTATCAATTTTTCTAAATTTACTATTATAAGTCAAGTACCTAGCTCCAAGAGTCCTGAAGACTGATCAAGTGACCAATAAATGATAATAAGCAATGTTTTATCATTGCTGCAGTTCTCATTTCTAAAACACATCTGGATTTTAAAACAGCTTTAAATCATCTGTCACAACTGAGTGTAAACACGATCAGAACTATCGAGTACATCAAGACTTAATGATTTGTGTGGGATGTGCTTCTCCAAAATGGGTGTGACACATGACCTATCAGTGTGAGCACATAACCCCAAAGCCATGAGATCTCAGTGTCAAGGGGAGGCTGAGGCTGTGAAACCCGGAAATGGGCAGAATAAAATTAATTCTGTAAAGACAAAGTCTGAAAAGAGCAGGAATATGCACTCCTTTTCTTCAGAGGCTCTTCAGAAGATCTAGGTTTTGTGAATTTTCACTGAGAGCATTATTTGGTGTTTTTTTCTAGATCTACTTCCTCAAACTCCTAGCCACAGAATGGGGTCCTCTGAAGAAAGCTCTGTGCAGGAAGATCAAAACTTAAGAGAAAAAGGATTCTGCAGTGCAGGTGATGGCATGCACAACACCAGAGCAAAAGTGCTGGTATGCACGGTAGAGGTCCAAAATCCACTCTCCTTCTGTTATTTTTCATAGACAGGCAATACAAATGCAGCTATGCCACCTTCAGGACTCAGTCTCAATATTCAGGCACATACTCCTCAACAGTGTGCTCTTTGTCTGGAATACAGAGGTGGCCAACCCAACTTCAACCACACATAAAAGGACGACACCCTCAGGGAAGGCAAATACTACCATAAAAGGTTCCCAAGTCCCAGGTCATCTGTGTGAAGCAGAGCAACCCTGCCAACCTGAACCACTTGTCCTAGAACTAACCAAGAAAGCAAACCAAAGGCCAACGTTTTCTCAACTATTACTGAGTCTCTGGTACATGGCTTAGTCTTTACTCGACAATGCTAGTGAGAAAGCTACACTGTGTGGTACTAGGCACCCCATTCCACCCATGGAGTTTCAATAACCCTATCTAAAAGGAAATCTTCATCATAAGAAAACCTAAATAAAACTGCTGCTTCTTATATTTATCTGCACTCTATGGTTGTACCCTCACAGAAGTAGGAATTCAAGCCAGGCATGGTGGCACACACCTGTAATCCCAGCACTTGGGAGGCTGAGGCAGGATTGATGTGAATTCAGAGACAGCCTGGGATATACAGTGAGTTAAAGGCCAGACTGAACTACATAGCAAGACCTTTTCTCAAAAAAAAAAAAGTACGAAGTCATTCATTCAGCACTTTCTGGAGCACCTGCTACCATGTAAAAGGTATTATCCAATACATTAATGAGGGAAAAAAGCTAATAAAACCCTAACTGGGTCAAGACCCTCTGCAGTCCCTTGTGAGTCCCAGACATTCCTGGATCCTGGATGCAGCCTCACTGTCACTTTCAGTAAGGATGAGTTATAGTCTCTTTCCTAAGACCCACAGTCACCCCATGGGCAAGGGGCTCCTTCCTGTTTTTAACACCAATGATGCTACATTCTTTCTTTTTATGAATTAGGGCCTAATACTTCAAACATTTTTTAATGGAACAAGTTCCAAATAAACTATTCCATTTGTAAGCTTCAGAATGTATCTCTGAAACTGTCAGATCCTTCCCTGCAGATGTTTTAAGCCTAGAATCATCAATGGCCTTTCCTGTCCCATCTTTTGTTCCTCTGACAAGGTTACTGTGCTTCCTTGAGACTTCCTGTTTGAATAACCACACACTTGGTTGTTCAAACTCCCCTGTGTCCATTATTCACCATAAAAGGGTCTTAAGGAAGTAACCAGCAGGTTGAACACAAAATGATCTATGAATAAAAACAGCTGTGTGTGAGCAGGAGGACAAAAAAACAGCAGGGATCTAGGCAATGCTGTGAATTTCAAAAACAAGGTCTATTTAGTCAGGCATGGTTTTAAGTCTGCTGATTCAGAGCACTAAGGGCCTGTTTCATAACTGAAAATCACTCAAAATGTGAATAAGTCAGTTTTTAGTTCCTTCCAAAGTCTCACACCCAACACCACACCCACCAACAGATCTCTCCTCCTTTCTGTTACTGAAATGTCAGCAGCAGCTCAAAAGGTTTCCCCAAAAATTTAGTATCTATTTCGTTTTCCCAGTCCAAAAATCAGACACTTCCCCAACTGAGCAATAAAGTAAAAAGTAAGAAAGCACAGATAGACACAAGAAAAGCAGCCCAGAGTACAAGTCAACAGTCTCCAGACATCTGGAAGGTATGTTCAACTCCAGAATTAGGCCAGCTGGGGTGGCCTGGACTCACCACTGATGTCCGGGCCAGGACATAACAGCTTTAAAGTGGATATAAGTTTAAAACTCAAACCTTGTTAGAATGGCCACAAACCTAATGATTCCCAAGTCCACCAGGAGCTGATGCTAACTTATTTCTTGGCCTGTGGCAAAAATGCTGAAAACAGCAATAAACAAACCAGCTTGAACTGCTAAAGCCATCCTGATAAAGTAAACAAACTTTATTACAGCTGCATTACAGATGTTCCCACAAACTTTCATAATCTGTAGAATTCTAAGAATTTATAATCTCTAGGAGACTTTCTATCCCATGAATTTATTTAAAACATTTTAAATTCAAAACTATGTATAGAGCTGCTCTAAAAGTTAATCCAAGACATGGAAGCCTGCGGAACACAACCCTTTTCCCATGAAGAGAGAATCACGTGACCAAAGTAAGTAAAGAACATAATTGTTCCTTTGGTTTCTAACTCCCCTAACCCCCCAATAATCTTTTACCTTTAGCTCCTTGCTTCTTCTCATCTCCAAAAAGAACAATTTCAACCAAAGTTCTAGGACAGTAATCTGTATCAGATTGTGATCTGGAGCAAAAATAATGATCTAGCAACAACAAACAGGTGAAGCCAGCCCCATCACAACAATGTACCTGACAAGTAGGAATCACTGAGGAACAGTGGCTCAGATGCACAGGCAAATAAACTTCGAGGCCCAAAGCAGCTACATAAACGGACCTTAACTTCTTCCATAAGAGATTAAATAATGTAAAAACACTTTTTTACAGCTTAAATTTTCTTAAGTTCTTTCAAACTCTCAAATTTCATGATTTTATTATTCTAGTTGGCCACTGTCTTGGCCCATGATATGCTGCTATAACAGAACCACAGCCCCAGGAATTTTTAGTGACTAGAAACCCATTTGGCTGAGAAGTCCAAGAGAACAGTGCTGGCATCTTGGGGGACCTTGCTAGTAGGGCACTGTAACATCGCAGAGGGCATCATGTGGGCAAGAGCACACACAAGAACAAGAACACTGTTGTAACAAACCCACTCCCACAACAATGACATGAATCCATTCATGAGAACATGGTCTCATGGCCCAAGCCCCAATTTGCTAAACTGCCACATTGGGAATTAAGTTTCTCACACAAGAACTCTAGGGGACGCATTCAAACCATAGTACCCACAGATTTTTAAAAGTCCATTAGATTCCAACATTCCAGAAAACTAAAGGTCTAAATGTCATAAGGGACAGGGTCAAAAAACTAGTGTTAGAGAGAGAGAGAGAGAGAGAGAGAGAGAGTGTGTGTGTGTGTGTGTGTGTGTGGTACTAGGGGATGAACCTAAAGCGTTCACATCAAGCTACATCCCCAGCCTTTTTCTTATTTTCTATTTTGAAACAAGGCCTCATTAGGTTGCCCAGCCTGGGCTAAAGCTTGCAATCTTCCTGCCTCAGCCTTGAAATTCCATATCTTGACCTAAGCATTTTATATTACCAAAGTAATATGATTTATTCCTTAACTCTTTATGAAAATAAGATAGTCATGGATTGTGAGAACGTGTGGGCAGACCATTCCTGCATCTTATTAGGATTTGTGCTGGAAAAGCAGGGAGACATTACTGCCAGTCCCTGTCAGGATACAGAAAACTCAAAAAAGGCTGTTCACCTCATTTCATCAGGCTGTCCGTACCCTCTCTCTAAAAACCATAAAGCTCTTCTCTTGGAAATAGGATATTTTCATTCTGTCTGAATAAAGGTGATGGAATAGCCCTGGGAATATGATTTTGCTTCTATACTTTACCAACACTCGGCCCTTCAATGCCATAACAGGCGCCATCCCACCCAACCTACCCTAAGAAATGAAACTGAGCATGAGAATTTAAAAATCATCAGTGTCTTCTGTGTGATGATGTAACCCCACACTCAACACAGAAACACACAAAGTGGCCAACCAAGGCGCACACCTGTAATCCCAGCACTCAGGAGGCTGAGCCAGGAGGATCCTCTTGATTTCTAGGCCAGCATGGGCTACATACTGACTTCAAGGCCATCCTGCACTACATAGCAAGACTCTGTCTCAAAAAAAAAAAAAAAAAGAAAAAGAAAGAAAGAAAAGAAAAGAAAAATACATAAAGTGTCCCCTAAACAGGTCTGTAAAGAAAGCAGAAGAGGCAGAGGGACAGTGATAGCAATACTATAATTGATCAGCCAACTCACACCTGCAAAATTCTAGTAAGAAAGATTTTGTTTTTGTTTTTATTCTAGAAATGGTGGTAAAATGTGATGTGGGAGCAGCATAAAGTAATTGGTAAATACATTTCCTAAATGGTAATTATGAACTCCTTTTCACAGAAAGCCAAAGCAAAACAAAAACAGTAAGGTATCCATGACCCCCTTAAATGAACCTTAGCTCAGTAATGTTCTGAGAAGACTAAAAGGGGAAGGGATTGACTGTCAAATTTGCACATACAGAAATCCCAGCCCTCGAAGGTAGGAAGATCACCCCAAGTTTGAGGCCAGCCTGGAATACACAGTGAGCTCAAGCTCAGCCTGGAATACATAGCGAGACACTGTCTAAGAAAATAAAAGACATCAAGATGAATGGCATCACTTGTGAGCCTGAAAGATGGAAACAATGACAAGGAAAGCTCTGGGGACCACAGCAGTCATCTATAGATCAGTCAATAAAGGGTAAGTTAGACCTATTCAACCAGCAAGCTTGATTAACAAAAAATGCCACCATGTAAGGGTTAGAATTTACATGCAGAAGAGAAACAAAATAGAACCTGGAGATCAACCAGGCTGTCTTATCTTTAATGATGTCAGATAAAGTAAGCAACTGAACCGAACTCAGCAATGCTCAACAACCAGAAGGCAGGGATGGATAAGGTAGGAAAGAGATAAGGTAGCATTCCCCTGTATAACAAAGCACTGGCCACCCTTTAGGAAATGAGGCAGGGTATACATTTTCCATCAGTAGACATTGACAAAACCCAGGACCTCATTCTGAAATTCAATAAATTCCTCAGAAATTCCTAGCGACATTAATGACTAAACATTATATAGTAAGTACTCAAAACCTAAAATTCTTCCTTTGAAAACAATCCTCTGTACTTTACAAACATAACCCCTTTTTAACACAGCAATCCCAGTCCAGAGCTCCTCAAGGGAAGAGTCCTGCTGAGAAACCATGCTCAGCTCTTGGTTTGAGACAGTCATTTCAGTCCCCTAATTCAAGTCTCTCTACAGTTCGCTATCACTTACCAGGTCTGATCTCACATGGAAAAGTAGTGAAAGCATAACCTATGTTGCACAACAGGTCTGACTACAGCCCACATACACCTGTGCAGCTCAATCATTCTACCCTGCTATTCTGCAGGGTACAGCCACAGATCTCAAGATTGAAGAACTCAGAAGTATCAGGAAATGGTGCTCAAAACAACGGTACAGTAACTTATATTTGTCACCCAGTTTTCAAGCTCCCATTCTTCCCAGAACCCATGCAGCCCATCCCCATTACTCCTTGGTAGGCAAACAATCCCTTTACCAGTATCTCATTACTTTTACATTTTTTTCAAAGCAACTCGCCCTTCCTGGAAAGTCCTTTACTCATGTCCATTACTTTTCTCCAAGACCCAAGCAGCCTTTCCTGACTGACTTCAGTCCACACTCCTCAACGTGCTCAGCTGGTCTTCCCTCCGCACTTTACAGGGTTCCAAATGAATTATTTTTCCAGTACATGAATTTTTGTGTCTTATCTCCTCCAACACATTACAAATTACCTCAGGCTAGAGAAAGGGTCTTTACCCTGTAACCTACACATCTTATACAGTACTACAAAGCCCATAAATGAAGAATTTTCTCCCAAACTGCCTTATAATACCTTTGTCCACTAGTTAGAATGCCAATGCAACAAATTTGCCTCTTTTTTTTTTTTGTACCGGGGATCAAACTCAGGACCTTGAATTTGTCTCATTTTGAGCAGGTGGGTCTTTTCATGTACTTGCAAATACTTCTCAAAGTTCCATAAGCTAGGGCTGGGGATTTACCTCAGTGGTTCCGCCACCTGCCTCACAAGCGCGAGGTCCCAAGTTCGATCCCCAGTACCAAAAAAAAAAAAAAAAAGTTCCATAAGCTTTTCCAAGAAAGCCACACAATTCAAGCTTTAGACTTATTATATCCAAAAAGCTCAATGACAAAAAGTCACTACCTAGTACTTCCTACTACACGTTAAAGGATGAAGACGGGATCTTCACAATATGTAAACAATCTGCGAAACATTTTATTTTTAGCTGGATACGGCAACACACATCTGTAATCCCACCACTCTGGGAGTGTGAGGTAGTAGGATCACAAATTCAAGCCCAGCTTAAGCAACTTAGTGAGACACTATTTTAACATTAAAAAAAAAAATTTTTTTTGGTAACAGGGATCGAACTCGGGACCTTCCACTTTTAAGGCAGGTGGTAGAACCACTGAGCTAAATCCCAGGCCCCCAAATTTTTGTTTTAAAGGGCCTGGTTATGTGGCTCAATGTGAAGGCCATGGGCTCATTCCTCAGTACTGAAAAAAGTTGTTTTCACCATGGAAATCAAATAGTAAGTTATTAAAAAAAAACAAAACTAGCCATTGTTACCAAAGCACATGTCACACAAAGACATTGTTAAAGAATTCTCTAAATATGTAGCAACAACCACAAACTTACCATTCTACTACATCAAACTATGAAGAATCAATCAAAGCACTACCTGCTTGCAAAGGTGAGAGAAGTGGACAGGACGCCCCTCTTGCAGCTCCTGCCCCTTCCTTAGACTTGGTAAACCGGCTGACAGCTTGGTTAAAATCAGCATGCTCATGTGGACTGTTCGTTCAATAAATATTTGTTAATGCCTATTAATGTCAGCAAATGCCCGTAAAGAGGAGAAAAACAATAAGAGAAGTATCTCCTAGGTGATCCAGACTCAGATTCCATATTTTACTTTAAGCCCAAAATCACACCAGGAAAAAATTACCTGTATATTATTTTATACTGTAATTGGTTGAAAGTATCTTCTCTTTTAAAGAATAATTTGAATGCAATGAAATACAAATATATATAGCTCTGAATTTCTCCACCTATGCTAAGACATACAAAATCAGAACTATAAGGAGGGCAGGGACACTAGATATTAACCAAATCTCTCTAAACACTGACAGGTGCTATACAGTCACTGCCACATCATTCTGATTGGCTCTAATTTATCATCATGAAACAAAATTTACTAGGTCTCTAACTCTAAACAAGACCATACCAAACTGAAGGGGAAAAAAATGAAAGGGTCTGAATTTGAATGAAGATGTTCACAAACTTTCAAATCAAAAAGGATAAAATAAAAACCCAAAGAATAAAATAATAATCTAATGTTGAGCCTTCAATATAACAGAAGTCACACAGCTGTAATCAGAGAGCTAAAAAAGGGGGACAAAACCCTAACATTTTAAAAGAAGTAAGGTAAATCCCTAATGTATCTCTCAGCCTTGCCACAAGGGTTTCCTCCTACAAGCGATCTGAGCCTGCCATTGTCTAAGAAAGAGATAAGTATCTTTATTTTATTTCATGAATATGTGGCTGCAGAGGGCACCAGACTAACTGGGCCCTGCTATTTTAGGCTGGGCCCTTAGAACAGAGCACAGGAAAAGATACAGATGTACTTAATCAGTGTCCCCAAGTCTAGTGCAACGCTTGGGGATATTTCTATAAATGAGCTTTCTAGTAGCCTCTATTAGCATATTGTCAATTTTTGGCCCAAATCAACAAACATCCAACTTTATCAACCTCCAAGAAAGAAGATACTTGCAAATTCCAGCAAGGTCCTCTGACGAATCTCAGGACAAGCAACCAACACAGGGTAATAGAACCCCAATGCACAATCACCTTAAATTTTACCCCCCTGATATTAACCATTTGAGATAAGCGACAGATTCATACCTTGTTTTTAAAAGTCCCCTCACCAAAGGGGTAGGGGAAGAGGGAGGGGAAGGGGAAAGGTAAGAAGGGAAAGGAAAAATTACGAGAAAAGGAAAAAAATGGAAACAGTCTATGTAAATAGGGAAGGGTGGAGGGGGTGAAGGGCGCACAGGTAATGGGGAAAAAATAAGAACCAAGATACATCAGGTACAGGTACAAACACCCAATGATAAATGTAAACAAAATGTATACCTAAAATGTACCAATAAAAGAATTTATGCAAAAAAAAGTCTCCTCAGGAATTTCAAGCAGTAAAAATAAACAAACAGCTCTTCTCTAAACTATGACGCTTTTCCCTACAACCCAAACAGAACAGAGGTAGAGCTGTCAATTAAGTGGGTGTGTTGATTCTGCTGCCCATCAACTCTACACAAACACACAATTACTGTTCATCTCTTCTCACATGGCCTACACTGTACTTACTCTGTATTATCTAAAAGTGAGGGCCAACACCAGTACACGTGTCTTCTAATTCTACCAATGACCGGCTAAATAAAAAAATAATGCAAGGGCCGGGGATTTAGCTCAGCGGCATAGTGCCTGCCTGGCAAGTGTGAAGTCCTGAGTTTGATCCCTGGTACCAAAAATAAGAACGATGATGATGATGATGCTATACATACTAAGTACAAATTTTTACCATAACTTTCCCCTTCAAATGGCTAACAATCCTCTTTCAGAGTCTTAACAATGGACAAGTGAGTGAATATATATTTTTAAATGACTATTTCTTTCCCTTTTTTTTTTTTTTTTTTTTTGGTACCAGGGATTGAACTCAGGTCCTTGCACTTGCGCAGCAGGCGGCAAAACCACTGAGCTAAATCCCCGGCCCCCTTTCCCTTTTTTTTGGTACTGGGTATCGAACTAGGGACCTTGCGCTGGCGAGGCAGGCAGCGGCACCACTGAGCTAAATCCCCGGCCCCTAAATGACTATTTCTTTAAAAAAAGGAAATTAACATTAAATTGTCAGAAACACCTATTGACATATGAGAGTTTATGAACAGTTTTCCCATAAAATTTTTCTAGGCTGACTTAACATTATATAAAAGTCTCACTTTTACCCAAAAAAAAGAGTCATCAATCTTCCAATTCCACATCACTTCTACATCTAACTTACTACTTTAAGTTTTAGAAATAAAACTACCACATACCACATTTAATATTAGGTATTATAATGACACATACCTCATGAAAATGGAGGCATGGCACTAATAAAAAATAAATACAAGTTCAAAGGTATTTTTAAAAAGAATTTAAATTAATATGCAGTGTTCTGGGAACTTTATAATTCAGGCAGTCATGTATTCACTCCCCCTACATATAATTATTAAGCAATATGCCAGATACAATGCTAAGCATTGGAGATTCAGTTTCTCCAGCCTCCATCCAAATTGTTAAGGCCTTTCTATGTGCTTCTCTCACTTAGGACTTACATAACGTGAACATACTGGTCTATACCAGAGATCACCAAACTTGTGCAGCAAGGGCCAGATAGTAAATATTTTAGCTTTTGTGGCCTGGGACATATGGAGTCTATCAAAATTACTTTGTAGTGCACAACAACTATGAAAAATTATTACATGGGCTTAACAGTGTTCCAATAAAACTCTGTGAGTACTTTGAATTTCATGTAATTTTTACATGTCACAAAACATTATTCTTCTTTTGATTTCTTTTTTAACCAACTAAAGAAGTATAAACCGTTCCTAGCTCATAACCCATACAAAAGTTGATGGAAGGGCTAGGCAGGATTTTGCCAGGAGGGCAGTGATCAGCCTACCTCCCAGGTCTAGAGACACAGATGTCCTCATCTAGACCTCTAAGCATAAGGTCAAGGCAATGTCCTATGAATCATTATCCATCCAGGAATCTGCATGATGTGAGGCACAGCAAGCAAATAACAAGTGTTAGTTCTACTGAACTGAACTAAAATATGACTAAACTTTTAACTCTACCTCCAAAGACTTCGTGATTAGCTGGTGGCATGCACCTATAGTCCTACACACTTGAGAGGCCGAGGCAAGAAAATCGCTTGTGTCTAGCAGTTAAGAGACCAGCTTGGGTACATAGTAAAGCCCCATCTCAAAACAAAACAAAAAGCTTCCTTAGTCTAGAGAAGTATAAATAAAAAACATAATATCATGTGAGAAGGCTAAGATCAACACAGCGGTGTGACTGGAACACCTAATTTGAGCCAGAAAGTGGGGCAGAAGGTGGGGGGATGAAGAAGGATTCCTGAAGGTCTGGCTTTGGTAAAAAGTGATCCAAACACATCCCTCTGTGAACATGAAATGATAAAAGGTAAGCCTACAGGTTAAGAAAGTCAAATTCTACAGTACCTTGTCTTCCAAGCCAAAGAATTTGGACTTTATCCTAAAGACCTGAGGAACCACTGTAGAACTTTCAGCTAGAAAACAGTATGATCAGATATGAATTTTAGATTCATCTGAAACATGGCTGCTCAAATACAGCTGGTTCTCAACTTTTGATGGTTTGACTCAGGTTTGGTTTTGTTTGTTTGGGCTTTATAACGATGCAAAAGTGATATGCATGCAACAGAAACCAGACTGAGTTTTGAATCTGGGCTATCGATACTCAGTACAAGATTCTGGAGTAATGGTGGTCAGCAGCAAAGAATCACAGCTCCCTGTCAGCTACTCAACATAATAATAATCAATACTCTATAGTGTATTGTATTGCTAAACTAAGATATTCAGTAGGTTGGGTATATTAAATGCCCTTCAACTTATTAAATTTGCAACTTATGATGGGTTTATTGGGACATAACCTCACCATAAGTTGAGAAGCATCCATATAAGGAGCAAAACTGGAAGCAGAAAGACCACCAGATTGTTAGGAAGCTGCTACAGTAATATAGATGAAATCAATGGACAGAGGCAAGGAGGATAAAAAGATAAGCACTTCTGTGCCTGTGTGACTTGACAGTGATGGCAATTAGAGACGAATGTCCAAACTGCAACCCAAGACCCACTTATTTATCACAAAGTCCCAACATTGCAATTAAACCTGAATACAAAGGTTTTAATTTAGAAAACACAATTCATACATTAACATCTTTTGTCTTAAAAGAAAACAAGTAACAGGTGTGCCACAGGTTCACCACCACTGGTGTGGGAGTAAGACTACAGTCTAGAGCAGTCTGTAGTTAAGGATAGGTGGGAAAGCCAGGGATAGAGTTAGAGCTGGCCAAAACTGAACTACCTCACAGCAGTAGATCCTACCTGCTCAACAAGATCATCTTTACTGATAAGAGCCTGCCAAGCATGATTGTCTTTTAGAGAAGACTTGGAAAAAACTGGTTGAGAGCTACAGTGTTGTTCACTAAGATAGAGAAACAACAGCTTTGAGTTGGGTGAGGCAATAAGGACTGAACTTAATTTTGGACATGGCCTCTGAACATACCAAATTAACTATATCCAACAAATCTTTAGATTTGCAGAAAGAGCTAACCTAGAAATGCAAACTTTAAATCTATAAACCTGCAAAGAACAAATGAAGCGTTTAGGATTAAGATTTGTTCATTCAAGGATAGTGAGTAGCATGAAAAAAGAGAAATCCAGGAATGAAAGTAGATAGGAACAGACTGAGGGCCATCAAGGAAGATAACCAATGAAGTCAGGCATCTCTGAATCAATGCATACTCGAACTTCTATTTTAAAAGCGGGCCCGGGGATTTAGCTCAGTGGTGCTGCCACCTGCCTCGAAAGCACAAGGTCCTGAGTTAGATCCCCAGTACCAAAAAAAAAAAAGTTCTACTAAAATAACTCAACATTCTGAGAGATTTACCAAGATGCTATAAGCTTTGGGGCTAGTGTCCTTGACTGAGGAGTCTAAAGCCTAACTCCTCCAGGACTTCTGGCAAACTACTACCACAAGATCCTCTACTCTGCCTTCACTGAGTTATAAAAAAAAATCTAACAAGAATCTAACAAGTGATCAACTGGAAGCTTTATAAACTGTAGTATTATAAAGATTCCCCTTGGTTTATTACTGTAATGGTATTATAACTGTTAGAATTCCATGTAAAAGAGTGTACACTCCTGAAGACAGGACACTTGATCCTCTATACCTTTCCATTAGCCACAAGGGAATGTAGTATTTCTTGGGTATTTTAAAAATGCCTTTGGAATATTTCACAGTAACATGAGAATGTATGCACGGGAGGAGTGTACAGCAAAATTCATACCCCTACTTCCTAAAAGGATTTAGAACTGAAATAGTCAAATTTTATTCTTCCCACAAATGTGACCAATGACAAATTGATGGGGTGAGAAGGATGCCTGGTAGCTCCAACTTTTCCCCCAATATGTAAGGGTTTTTTTGTTTTTCTCCGAGTGCCTTAGAAAAATGGAGAAGGAATTTGCAGAAAAAGCAATGAACTACAGAAGAGGAAAAGAGCCAACAGCAACTTTTATAAAACTGTTCAACAACTACTGGCCATTAAAGAACAGCTCCTCAACTTCTCAAGTTAAAACCTGCAAAATGAAAATCAGGCCTTTGTGAGACAAACTAAAATAGTGTCCCCCTCAGGGTACACAAATACCACAGTGAAGTCACCAGAGTGAGCTACTGCTGACAAAGTAAGAGCCTACCTTGCAAAGATTCTCCTGGGGGGTGGGAGGAATGCTGTTTGTTGCATACATATTCATTAGAAGACCAAACAGGATAGAATGCAATACCTTATAAATTACTCTTATTTATACACACAAAAACGATAGTCACACATGCAGCAAAGAACTTCACTTAATCCGATATAGATTCCTACAATTCATGAAGATCTTGAAAACTAATTTGGTCTCTGTGTTAAATTCGGGGAGTTCTATAAACTTTGACTGAGTCGAAGGCTATGTAAGCACTGTTTTCTTATGCTAGTTGTTTTAAGAAGAGAGAAAGCTACCTTCCTCCAAGATTCAAGACGCTGGCTGCCAAGTTTCCATTCAGAATGATTATCAAATTAATTAAAGGGACTGTTTAATAAAAGGCCAAGCCTCAGCTAGAGTCTTGCTACCAACTCAACTACCCCAAGGACAGTGATAAAACTTATTAGTTTAAAATATAAAAGCAAAACTTTTTCAAGAGTAATTGAGTGAAACATACAAAAGTTGCTAGGGAAGGTCCAGAAGTTGAAAGCAGAAGAAGACTTCTTTTTAGAGAAGAGTACCTGGTGAAATTTCTCTCCACAACAGACAGAAAATGCAGTTCCGGTTCCCACAATAACTTTAGCTCTTTATATTTGCACCCTGCACCTGGGATTATGGTATATGGAGCTTAAATAAGGCAGCAGATTTCAGGATCAATGTTGATTTTCCTGGATTTTGTACAGTAAGTGATGATAGTGGTACAATGATCTAATTTATACCCGCCATGTATTAAAATATGCCTCAGCCCCCAAAAAAGGCACCAGTAACAATGATCATGTAACTTGATATGTGAATATTTCAGGTTTACATAAGAAATTGTGAATGGTGGTCTTCAGAGCATGGAATTTGGCAAACAAAGACAGACTCACTTGTCATTATATTTACTGTTTAAATATATCATGTCATGTTTCATCTTTATAATAAAAGTGACTTATGATCAGTGCCCAAATATATATGTTTCTTACAATTAATCTGTGATCTGACTTGGCTTATTTTACGGTTTACTGTGTTTAAAGTTCAACATCAAAAGGAAGCCTATAAAAGTAGCAGCTAGACTGAATCACAGTGCTCACTTGAGTTTCACATGCTCTGTAAGGCCAAAGCACAATATGCATCACTTGTTTGAGGGCATGTGAAATTTGAACTGGGTGGGAGATTTAATGGATGCACAAAACAGTCATGGTACTTGAATTCATGGGAAATAATTAGTTAGCTAGAACCCATGGAGTAAATAGTTAGGAAGTGAATACGGTGAATATCAAACACACATGATAAAGCCTTGCCTATTTGCCATTAATTGTTGATCCTAACAATCATGCATATATAAATTATCCACATATTGAAAAAAAGAGGGAGGGAAGTCAACCCTACTACACACTAATCTTCCTTCTTCCTCCCTCCTCCACTGCCCAATGATTTCCTCCTGTACATCATTTCCAATCCAAAAACAAGTATAGTAGGTACTAGTCAAGTTTTTACAAACTTTTTCTTAAGTTTTAAGCAGTTTTTTTTAAAACACCAATTTTTATTACATTTTACATCTGTGGTTTGATTTAATCCTCCTAGTGATAAGTTAGTCATTCTACAAATATTTACTGAGTGCTTACCACATGTCAGGCACTGAACTGGGGATACAGTAGTGAATAAAACAGGCAAAGTGCATGGTAAAGAGAGACAAAAAAACAACCAGAGGAAGAAATACAAACTAATACAGTCCAGCACTGTATAATGGTGTCTCTGTTGTGAGAAATCACATTTACAACAGTGGTCCTGTAAGACTACAGTGGAGCTGAAAAATTCTGGTTACCTGGTCACATCATAACTGTCTTTACCTCCTAGTGCAATGCATTACTCATGTTAAACGGTATTATGAATGTCATTTAGCAAAGAAATTACCCAAAATAAGAATTTTTCAACAAAAACAAGTCCAAGTATGTAACATTCTTAGAGTAAAAAGAGTCATGTTGGGAGTCCTAACTAGGTGAACTCTAAGATCTCTTTTGACTTTGTCATTACCATGACCCAAAGTTACTGTATCTGCTTCCCAGCAACAACTCCACTTAGCTGATTTCTCTGCTACTCTGCCACATAGTCCCTGTAACAGGAAAGAAAGCACTGAGTAATCTACCTACCTCTGCAGTCACCTACAATAAATCTTAGCTGCCTCCCACCTATAACAGAAAACTAGAGAAGCCAAGATTGACAGCCTACTGTTCAGAACTTTTCAACTGAAATTCAGAGACTTTGATACATCAAGACAATGCCTTTTCTCTGATTTTTTAAATCTGAAAATGGATGACTTCTAGAATATTCAAAACTGAACAGAAATATTAACAAGTCAAAATTTTAGTAAAAATTGGATATAACCTATGAAGATAATGCTAGCCAACTTTAAAAATGTTAACAGGAGAAAATGGGTAAGGACCATTCCCACAAAATCTTGGGTAACCCTGAGTCTCTTGCAGTGTCTGTAAAAAAGCACCTGACCCAAGATACTACTACTTCTAACATTTTTTAATGTCTTTTAAAAAATTGAACTCAATAGTCTGTATTTTCAATCACTGAAAAGTGCCTGAGAATTTTACTTCACAAAGTTATTTTCAAAAGTTTCATCTAACGACTAATCTACAAATAAATGGTTAACGAAGGTGCTAAATACTGCTTTCTAAAATTTATTCCACACACAGTAATTTAATTACACTTTTCAAAGTACCTTTTGTAATTCACATTCTTTCTCTGGAATCTCGATATTTACATAGAGTTTAGTGTGCTAGAGAGCAGTGGGGAAAAAATACAAATCATGATCAAAAGAACCATTTGCCTACAAAATGTCCCTTTCAAACAACCCCAAATAATGTTATTAGCTCTATAGAATTAGCCCGCTTTGACAGAAGAATGACTTGGGGCAGTCCGGTCTCTCTGAAGTTCATTAGTGCCAGCTACTGGTAAAATCAAGTCTCCCAGTGCAATGGGGACTGAAGTTCTACAAATCAAATCTCAGTTTCTCACGTACATGCTACCCTGTTAAAGAATAATGAAATTATCTTCTTGTTATATATATGTCTCAATGATGAAGAAAAACTTGGCTAGATCAAACCTCATTTTTAATTCTTTCAGATAAATACGTCCTTTCTCATCCACAGCCTACTATGCAGTTTTCTGTGCATCCCTTTCCTGATTTCTAAAAGGTCACTTCTGTGCACTTCTACACTTGCTCTGAATCAAAGCAAAAGGAAAGACAACTTTTTACACAGGGACAAAACTGTGCCCAGCAATTACAGTGAGTACAGGCACTTTCTTTTGTTTCCTCTGTACCAAGATTAGCTGTGAAATAGCTTTGTGGCTCTTAATTAAGGCTGAACAGCTCTAAAGAACAGTAACTTTAAAAGTGAATCTCTAGGTTAATTACACATTGGCAATAAAGGCGGTAAAAGGCAATTGCGCCCCTCGCATGCCCCTCGAATTCCCATAACTCAACAGAGCAAACAGCAATCACCCTCAATCCGGGAGACACAGACAACTAAATATTTTCAGAGCACAAGTGTTTAAGGTGGACCTTCCTGTCTTTATGGGAGCATGCGTTGGGATGGCCCTGCTAGGAAAGAGAAAAGCAAAGATAGGTGTTTCTGATTAAGGCTTCAGAAACAAGACCAACACCCTAACAAACGAAATGGCGAATGGTCTCTCAAGCAAGAATCCCGTTAAGTTGGAAAGCAGAGATCAACGTAGCGTGGAGCGTCTTGGCCCTCACCGGATGTCAAGAGCTCGATCAACTTTAGAAGTTGGAGAAAGGAATTTCTGCGCGGCCCACTCCGGGAAGCAGAGAGCCCGCACGCGGCTGCCCCTCAAGCTGGAACAGGGGTGGAGACAGCCTAGGAACTGGGCTCTTGGCGAGCAGTAGAGGGGACAGGGCTGTCACCGCTTACCCAGGTGCAGCGTGAGGTTGATGGAGTTGGGGTACTGCACCCCGGACAGCATGGTCTGGCTTTGCCACCAGGTGATGTCGGCCTGGTGGTTGTAGTCTGTCAGGAAGGCTGCCCCGTGCTGCAGGTGGGGCTGCCCGGCGTCGCACAGGTGACAGGACTTGGTCACCCCGGTGACCCCGGTCTGTACACAGTACTCCTCGGGCGGAGTCCCACACGTGTTGGTGGCTACCACGGTCACGTTGAAGGCGGCGTTGACGAATTCTGGCATGCAGCGCTGCGGCCGCCCGCGCTCGTCCGTGCACTCGTCCATGGCCGCCCGGACACCGCACGCCGCGGCGACCGCGAGCACCACCAGCACCGGCCAGAGCCGCCTCTGGGGACGCAGGACCGGCGCGGCCCACTCGCTGCCCCTCATCCCGTCGCGCCCGCGCCGGGCTACTGAGAAGGCAAGGGTGCCGCGCGTCCTCTCGGCCTGGGGTCTCCGCTCCGCCGGCTGTGCCTGGGGCCCCGGGCCGGACTCGCGCGCGCACGGGCGGCGGTGGCGCCGAAGAGACGGGCCGGCCGGTGGGCGCCCCTAGTGAGGACGGTGCTGCTCGCAGATCTGTGCTCCGCGCGCCACCTCCGCGCCTGGCTCACCCACCCGGGACGCAGACCACACCGCGCGTCGACCCCCGACTTCCGAGCGCGGCCCCGAGCGCGCACCCGGGAGAAAGGAGCAGGGGGTGGGGTCGGCGGGCGGGGTGGGGTCTGGGGGCGGAGAGAACCCAGCCCGAGCCTCCTCTCGGCTGCTCCCTCGGCCCCCAGAGCGGCTCCCCCGCCCTCCGCGCGCCAGGGACTGCGCGTCCGCCCTGGCGGCGGAGTCTTGCGCTCTGGCCCGGCACCGGGGGGGGGGGGGGGGGGGGCGGGGCGGTGCATGCCGGGAGGGAAGGCGAGGCCCGGGACCCACCGCCCAGGCCTGGCTGGGACGCACGGGTTCCCCCCCCCCCGCCCCCGGCGGTAGGAGGGGCGCTTAAAGGGAAAACGCGGGTCGGCGAGGTCGTTCAGGGTTGACCTTTGGGCCTCTGGCCAACTTGGGCGGTGGCCGGCGAATCCCCGCCCAGCCAGGTGTCAGTCCTCGAGGCCAGGCCGGACACCGCCGGAGCGAGGGCCACGGGGACGGGGTGCTGGCGCTGCCCGCGAGACCTGACCCCAGCCCAGCGAGCGCCTTGCTGCCCTCGTCCCGTCCCAGCCCTCCGGAGAGAGGGCCCCGGGGGTCAGGGGCTTGGACGCTCCCGGGGGAATATAGGGCCTGGTCGCTGCATCAAAATGAATTTTGTGAAGCGATTTCCTGCCGCTATATTAAAATGTAACCGGTGAGTTAGCCCGGGCGAGAAAGGAAGTGAAAAGGCTGGGAATGGAATCACATTTTTCCCCTTGGGACGCAGACCCACTGCGAAATTCTTCCACTGTGTTGTTTGTGTTCTCCGGCTTGCCTTTAAAAGACGAAATTATCTGGATTCTGACATCCTTCTTTTCAGGCCTGCTGAGTCACGGAATATTCTCAGCGCCAGAATGACTCAGTTCGCGGAACCCGAGCCAGAAGATCATGAGTTTCGGTCCTAGATCAGAACCTGGGCACTGGCCCAATATAGAGCAAATGATGACTGGGTCCGAGTGACAGTAGCCCAGCAGAATGCGGCGGTTCTCAGACTTTTGAGTCCTCGAGCAAAGTGGATGCTCGAAGTGAATGCCCAGGATGGATTTTTTTTTTTAAACTTTTCAGAAAAGTAAGAATACTACACGGTTTTAGATGCAGTAGGCCTGTTCAGACAGGGATAGTGGGGATCTGAAACAATAAAATAAGTAAATGTTAGGTGACTATGGTTAGGGTCAGTGTTAGTCCCACAATTACTAATTAGGAGGGCCTTAGGCATAATGGTCTAGTTGGATTGGGCGGAGGCCTGGGGCGTCCAGAGGACTTTGGCAGAGCCTGCTTTTTGAGTATATCATCATATATTGCTATGAGGTATTGTTCGTTTATTGGATGAGATAGGTGGAGATGATACATAGTTAGAAGTCTCAAACCATTCACCCAGCACCCTCTTTTTGGGAGAAGGAAGTTGTGAGGACAATAATAATGTTTAATCCTTTCATACTGGAGTTGAAGCATCAGTATATTCACTTATACCTAAAGGAGATGATATCCTCAGCTCTTCCTTGTGCGTGGGAACAAAGGAGCAAAGATAAAGACGTAAGTTGTAAATAAAGCTACAGATACTTTAATAAGTATATATAATAAATATTAATGCATTTCCCTTATTCTACATTTTCAGGACTTTATTAATACCAACAAACTAAAGGGTGAGTCTCTGTTTTCTACCAGAAAGGTAGAGATAAAGGTAGACTAAAGGCTGCAAAATCAACATGAATGTTTCCTTTTCACTTCTCTTTTTGTGTTCTGAGTTAACTTGAAGCTAGTACTTAATGCTTATTTGCTACATAATTTCGTTACCAGAACCTCATCTGACATTTGTAAAGCACATAAAGAGACCTTGACTTCATCTCTAAATCCCATTGTGCAGGGGGATTGTGTTACAGTAAGTACACAGCCAGTGTGCTTGATAATAAAAATTTTGTTCCATTCTTTGGATCTTGATTCAAAGATTTTGTTAACAGAATTTTTAAGACAATTTGGGAAACCTAAACACTAGATATTTGATAATATTAACAAAGTACTTTAGGTACCAAAGAGATGCCCAAGTCATTAATATTTTTTCTAAAATGAAGGTATATGAGATTTTCTTTTACTGCAAGTTGCCTTGTTTTCAAAAACTTCCAGAGCCTTCTAAACACATGTTTACTGCTTGAAAATTCCCTTATTTACTAAACAGATATATAGTGTTTAGAAGAAAAATATGAAAGTGTAGGAAAAAATAAGATTCAGAGCCCTCAAATGAAGGCCTTAGTGGCCAATCATCAGTCCATGCAGAAACATAGGCAGGATGAAGGGATGTGGTTGTTTATTGTACACTCAAGAAAGTGCCAAGTGTTTTTTAAAATCCCATTTTAAGGGCCAGGGATTTAGCTCAGTGGTTTCACTGCCTGCTGCGCAAGCACAAGGACCCGAGTTTGATCCTTGGTACCAAAAAAAAAAAAAAAAACCAAATAAAATCCCATTTTAAAAATAGGAAAGAGGACCAGGGATTTAGCTCAATGGTTCCAACACCTTTCTCAAAACTGCAAGGTCCTGAAGTTAGATCCCAGTACCAAAAAAAAAAAAAGGAAACACTTCTCCCTGTCAGGATTTATGTAAATAATTTCCAGGAAGGATGCTCATTACCCTGCTTTGGTTGCTTGTAAATCCCTGGGCATTCCCACATCTAGACAGGTGAATAGAGGTATAGTTTAAACAGCCCACCAGAAAACCATGGAGCTTGGGGCAAGCAGTTGGGATTAAAAGGGAGGGTTTGTTTTGTTTTGTTTTTACTGTCTATCAGGATTCAGGAAGTGTGATGTAATTAGAAAAATAATTTGAAAGTTTGTATTGACTTTCCAAGATTGCAACTTGTCAAGAGGCAGGCAGCAAGGGCCAGTGAGCAAGGCTACACAAGCATCTGAAATCCCCACAGCCCGAAACCTGGGCCCTATGGATCGGGGACACAGACCCCCCTTCCTGAGAGGATGTGGCTGTTCACACTGTCATCTAGACCCGGAAAAGCTAAGTCTTCACCTTGGCCTTGGAGGAGTCTGAGGTCCACTGACCTTTGTCAAGGCCTATTAGGCCACAAGAGTGTGACAAGGACACAGTAGAACAGGGGGTGGGAAGCAGTCCCCAGGCCAGGCACCATCTCACGGACAACACCACTGGCATTCTGGCCGACTAGAAGTAGAGCCAGTTTGTCACAAAATCACCAACATGAGAGCCCCCTGCATCTCCCCAGGCTGCCTTCTTGGTGACTTGTTCTGGGTGGCAGGCAGCGCCCTTCCTCCCAAGCCTGCAGTCACTTTTGGTTATTTCTCCAGGCTGGGGCAGACAGTCACATCGAAGTGGCCTGGGAGAACTGGGCATAGTGGCACAGGCCTGTAATCTCAACACTCTGGGAGGCCGAGGCAGAAGAACTGCAAATTTGAGACCAGCTTAGGCAAGTTAGGGACTCAGCTAGAACTTGTTTCAAAATAAAAAGGGCTGTGGATGTAGCTCAGTGCAAAGGCCCTGGGATCAATCCCTAGTACTGAGGAGGAGAAAAAAAAGATTGTAATTTGTCCTTTTTTTTAGCCTTTTTTAATTACCAATGTTTATCTTTCCATTTTTTAGTCTTTCTGATCTCATTTCCTTGTATTCTTCCCAAACCTAAGCACCACTATATTATATATTATATGCTTTATCTTTAGAAACAACCTATAAATAACAATCATTAATAATAACAGTGTTAGCCTATAATTACATACTCCTGTTTCTTTTTAAAAAATTACACCGAGCAGAGGATATTTCCAACCTAGAGTTGAAGAAACTAAGGCTTGAAGTGATTAAGGAAGCACCGTAGACCAGTAGAAAGCCAAGCCAGGACAAAAGCCTGCAGTTTCTGGCCCCCTGTCCAGTCTACTTCCTTTTCTGTTGTGTAAAGACCACACTATGGAAGAGTAAAGAAAGAGTTCTCTTGGGCTGGAGATTAAGCTCAGTGGCACCATGCCTGCCTCAGAAACACAAGGTCCTGAGTTCGATCCCCAATACCAGATGGTGGGGAGGAGTTCTCTTTACATTTCCAAGGTTTGTAGATTATCAAATGGAAATTTAAAATGAGTTGAAAATTAATGTGATAGTGGGAGTGAATTATAATTTCCCTCTTCAAAGTTGTAGTAACTACCATGATACTCTGTGTTTGGCTTATAGATCCTGCCCCAATTCTTGGTATAAGTCCAAGCGTAACAACATAAGCTGTCTTTTGTGGCCAAGTTCAGGTAAAGACAGGATTCCTCTTGCATGAGTTAAAGTTCTTCTTCCCCACCCAGCCCTATCCACCAACGTCAAGCCATCTTTACATTGTCACACTAGTTTTAAAAGGAAGAAAAAAGGACACTTCATAATTTAAAACAGAACCTTATTGCAATATACAAATTTTTGAAAGGAAGAATTTCCAAAAACCAGTAGCAAAATCCATCCTCACACCTCCCCCAAATCTTCCCATAATGTGCTAAGTCACTTTTCCTCCCACCTACATTTTGTTATAATAACCAAAGTAAAACAAGATTTAAAAACATTATTTACTAAAATGACTTTTTCATCTATAAGAATTACTGTTCCCAGCCTATATATATTTTTATATATAATATATAATATGTTATATTATATATTTAATTATATTTAATAGTTTATATTATATTTGATTATATTTAATAGTTTATATTTAATTATATTTTATATTGTATATTGTAAATTATATATTTAATTTTTTTTTTTTTTTAGGTTGATGGGGACTGAACCCAGGGCCTTGGCATTCTAGGCAAGTGCTCCACCACTGAGCTATACTCTAGCCTCATTCTTCATTTCAGTGGCACACATTTCATTTGTGAAATTGTATACAAACAACTGTATACCAACAATTGCACAAAATCCAAGGGTAGAATTCAGTAGTTGAATGAAGTACCACAGAGTGCACACACCCCTGTAATCACTGACCAGGTCTAAAAATAAACATTACTTTGACTCAAAAGCTCATCCTGTCTCTTGCCAACCAGCAGTCCCATTCTGCCAAATGTAAATTCTATTCTTTCATCAGTTCCCATTTGATAACATAGAAACTTTGGAAGCATTAGTTTTGCTGGCTTTTGAATGCTGTTTAAATGAAATCCACACCTGCCTGGCAAGGGTGCACCTGCCTGGCAGGCGCAAGGTCCTGAGTTTGATCATGAGGTCAAGGCCAGCCTGGGCTACATAGTGAGTTCAAGGGAACTACATAGACCCAGTCTCAACAAAACAATAGTAATTTAGTGTAATCCCAGCACGTAGAAGACTGAGGCAGGAGGATCTTCTTGAGTTGTAAACCAGCCTGAACTACATCATGAGTTCAAGAAGAGCCTGATCTACATAGTGAGACTGTCTCAAAAACAAAAACTTAGTGTTGATATCTAGTAGTTCATGTTCTCCAGTACTTTTTGCAATACCAGCTTGGCTCTTTACACTTCCATATAATTTTAGAATTAGAATTAGCTTACAAATTTCCACCAGAAAATGAACCCAGAATTTTGCTTGGGATTGTATTCAATCTGTTCATTAATCTTGAAGAAGCAATAGTCAGACATTATTGATTCTTTCATCTGTATCTCTTAATGTATCACTTCATTTTACTTAAGTCTTCTTAGAAATTCTTAGTAATCCCTTTAGTTTGCTATGTAGAATCTTGCACATCTTCCATTAAATGTTTTTTTTTTGTACCAAGGATTGAACTCAGGACCTTGCATTTCTAAGCCAGGCACAGTGCACTGAGCTAAATCCCTGCCCCTATATTAAATGTTTTGTTAGGTACTTGCTTCTTTATCCTGTCATTATTAGAATATAGAAATACAATTTTTGGTATATTGCTCTTATAGCCAATAATCCAACAACCTTACAAAATTCACTTCTTTCTGCCCAACATAGAAAAGAACTGGATGCCATAAAACAAATGCAAACAGATATCCAGGAGATTAAAAATTCTGTTGAAAGTGTATAAAGCAGAATCAACCAATGTAAAGATAGACTATCAGATCTAGAAGACAGGGTTGTGGTTGGCAATCATCAAATGAAAGACTTCTTGAAAATAACAAGGGACCATGAAAAATCAAACCAACCACTGCTAGGCAATGCAAAGAAGAGTAATATTAGATTAACTGTAATCAGTGAAAAATCAGAAGATAACACAAAGGACATTTTAAAAACTTGTTCAGAGAAGTAATAGCAGAAAACTTCCCAACCATGGGAAAATAATTTGACACACAGATAAGTGACACATACATAACCCCAATTAGTCATGATCAGAAAAAAAAAAAAACCAAGGCATATAATAGTCAAGAGTCCAGAATTCAACAGAGGAACACAATATCAAAAGCTTTTAGAATTCCACCACTCCCAGCCCAGAGGAAGGGTCTTCCAGGCTGCCATTCCACCACTCCCAGCCCAGAGGAAAGTGCTTCTAGGCTGCCATTCCACTGCTCCCAGCTCAAAGGAGATGAGCCACATTAGTACCAACAGCACCCACCCCCACCCCACCCCCTTCGAAATGAGAAGACACGTAAACAAGTCTCAAAACCAAACTTCCAATTCACCTACAGCAACCTGAAAGGGAAATGAGAGGGAACACTGTGATACTCAACCACCTGGACTCCCTGAACTGGCAACAAAAGAGGATCTGGAAAAAATGAAATCAGAAATAATTTCTCATGTAATAGCAGAGATTGTGCTAGTAGTGCAAGACATGATTAATAAATCTAGAGAGGAACTGAGGAACATGATGGAATCCATAAAACAGATGCAAACATTTCCAGGAGAACAAAAACTCCATTGAAAGTCCACACAGCAGAATGAGCCAATGTGAGGACAGAATTTCAGATACAGAAGATAAGATTGCAATTAATGACTAGGAAAAGAAAAATTGCTTCAAAATTGTAAGGGACCATGAGAAATCAATCTAGCAGCTGCTAGACAATGTAAAGAATAACATAAGACTGATTGGAGTCAACAAAGAAACAGGAGACAGGACAAATGACATACAAAAAACTGTTCACAGAAGTGATGGCAGAAAATTTCCCAAGCAGGGGAAAAGAACTTGACATGTAGACAAGTGAGGCATATAGAACTCCAAATAGCCTTGATCAAAAAAAATCTACACATAAGCATATAATTAAGATTCCAGAAACCCAACAAAAGAACAAAGTTCTACAAGCAGTTAGAGAAAAGAAACAAATCACATACAAAGGAAAACCAATCAAAATCACAGCAGACTGCTCAACACAAACCATCAAGGCAAGAAGAGCTTGGAGTGATGTATTCCAAGCCCTAAAGGAAAACAGCCTCCAACCCAGATTGATGTACCCTGCAAAACTATCTTTCAAAACTGATGGAGAAATAAGATACTTTCATGACAAAGAGCACCTCAGGAACTTCATGAATACCAAACCAGCACTCCAAAAAATTTTACACAATATCCTAGGAACAGACACTGAGGATCACAACCCCAGGAAGCAAAGCAGAATGAACCCATCTGGTGTGACTAGAATTTAAATGCAAAGGGGGAGAACCCAACAAAAAGAAAAAGTCATGACAATGATAAGTCAATACATTTCAGTTCTAACCATCAATGTTAATGATGGTTATAATTCAGTTCATCAATTCACCAATCAAAAGAAATAGACTGGCAGAATGGGTCAAGAAACAAGATCCAACAATATGCTGCATACAAGAAACACTTAATTCAAAAGGAAACTCATAGACTGAAAGTTAAAGGGTGGAAAACAATACTCCATGCGACAGGAAGCCGAAAAAAAGCAGGAGTAGCTATCCTCTTTGCAGATCAAGTAGATTTCAAACCAACACTGATTAAGAGAGAAGAAGAAGGACACTACATCCTTGTAAAGGGAACAATCCAACAGGAAGAGATGACAATCATAAATATGTATGCACCAAACACTATTGCGCCCAACTATATAAAACAAATACTAACAGACACGAAAAGTCATATATGCACTAATACAATTGTAGTGGGGGACCTCAATACCCCACTGTCACAAATAGATAGGTCAACTAGACAAAAAAATAAGTAATGAAATACTAGAACTCAAACTCTTGAACTTAACAGATGTTTACACAGTGTTCCACCCCACAAAATCAGAATACACATTCTTCTCCGCTGCACATGGGCCATTCTCAAAAATAGACCACATACTCACAGAACATGTTTAAGTAAGTGCAAAGGAATTCAAGTTATGCCTTGTATATTATCAGACCATAGTGAGATGAAATTGGAGATCCATAGCAAAAGAAACTTGAAAAATTTCATAAACGTGGAAATTGAACAACACACTTCTGAATAACGGGTCAAAGAGGAAATTAAAGAAGAAATCAGACAGTTCCTTCAATTAAATGGCAATGACAATACAACATATCGGAATCTATGGGACACAATGAAAGCAGTCTTACGAGGGAAATTCATAGCAGTGAATACACATATTAGGAAAACAGAATGAGCCCAATTAAACAACCTGATGCTGCACCTCAAGCTTCTAGAAAATGAAGAGCAGGACAACCCCAAAGCTCATACAAGGGAGAAAATTATAAAGATCAGAGGAGAAATCAATGCAATGGAGACTAAGATAACGATACAAAAGATCAGTGAAGCCAAGAGTTGGTTCTTCAAAAGAATCAACAAAATTGACAAACCATTAGCCATCCTTATCAGAAAAAGGAAAGAAAAGGCCCAAATCCATGCAATTAGGAATGAAAAGGAGTAATCTTAACAGATTCTGTAGAAATCCAGAAGCTCATCAGTACCTACTTTGAAAACCTGTATCCAAATTAGATGGAAAATTCAGAAGAAATGGATAAATTCCTAGATACATATGAATTACCAAAGCTGAATCAAGAAAATATAAAAATTCTAAACAACCCAATATCAATCAATGGAACTGAAGCAGTAATTTTTAAAAACTACCAACAAAAAAAGCCCAGGTCTTAATGGATTCACTGCTGAATTCTACAAGAACTTTAGAGACCATCTAATGTCACTGCTCCTCACACTCTTTTTTTTTTGGTATGGGGGATCGAACTCAGGAGGCAGGCAGCAGAACCACTGAGCTAAATCCCTGCCCTCCTCCTCAAACTCTAATGAAATTAAAAAGGAAGCTATACTTGCAAAGTCATTCTTAAAAGCAAGCATTACCCTGATATCAAAACCAGAGATAATCCAACTAAAAAAGAGGACCACAGACCATTCTAATAAACATAGATCCAAAAACCCTCAAGAAGATATTGGCAAACAGAATGCAACAAATCATTAAAAAGATTATACACCATGACCAAGTGGAATTTATCCCAGGGATGCAGGGAAGGTTCAACATACACAAGTCAATAAATGTAATACACCACATTAACAGATCAAAGGATATGAAACATATGATAACCTCAATTGATGCAGAGAAAGTATTTGACAAAGTCCAACACAAATTTGTGATAAAAACCCTAAAGAAGGGCTGGGGATTTAGCTCAGTGGCACTATGCCTGCCTTGCAAGCACAAGGTCCTGAGTTTGATCCCTGGTACCTAAAAACAAAACAAACAAACAAACCCTAAAGAAAATTGGAATAGAAGATCTTTACCTCAATCTGATAAAAGCCATCTATAACAAACCAGCAGCCAACATCATGTTAAATGGTCAAAAACTGAAAGCTTTCACTCTAAAATCAGGAACAAAACAAGGATCTCCACTATCACCATTTTTATTCAATATAATTCTAGAAAAATTAGATGAGAAATAAAAGGAATAAAGATAGTAAAGGAAGAAGTTAAATTATCATTATTTGTGAATGACATAATACTCTACACAGAAGGCCCCAAAAACTCCACCAAAAGACTCTTAGATTTAATAACCAAATTCAGTAGCATAGCAGTATACAAAGTCAAATTCAATCAATAGCATTCCTGTAGACAAATAACAAACTTACTGAGAGAGAAATTTAAAAAACAATAACTTTCACAATAGCATCCAGAAAAATGAAATACTTAGGAATCTAACAAAGGAAGTGAAAGACCTTTACATTGAAAACTATAGTATTCTGAAAAAGGAGAGTGAAGAGATATTAGAAAATGGAAAGATATCCCTTGTTCTTGGAGAGGCAGAACCAATACAGTGAAAATGGCCATACCTCCAGAACTTCTAAACTATAGATTTAATGCAATCCTGATCAAAATATCAATAGCATACCTCACAACCAGAGAAAACTATCCTAAAATCATATGGAACCAGAAGATACCTAGAATAGTGAAAGCAGTTCTAGGCAACAAAGGTAAAGTAGACAAGGGACATCACAATCCCAGACTTGAAATTATACTACAAAGCTACCATGATAAAAACAGCATGGTATTGGCACCAAAAAAAAGGGGGGGGGAAGATCTGAGGATCAATGGAACAGAATAGAAGATGCAGAAACAACTCCAAACACACTCACCTACCTTATCTTTGACAAAGGGGCCAAACACTTTCACTGGAAGAAAGAAAGCCTCTTTAATAAATGGAGCTGGAAAAACTGGCTTTCCACATGCTAAAGATTAAACCTAGACCTATATATCTCTCACCATGCACTAAACTAAAATCGAAATGGGTCAAATATCTAAATATTAAAACAGAAATAATCTTCGGGAAGATATTTTTGGTAAAACTCTTAGAGACATAGTTGTAAGCAAAGACAATGATAAAAACCCCAGTTGCACAGGAACTGTTACGAAGAATCAACAACTGGGATGATATCATATTAAAAAGCTTTTGCACAACAAAGCAAACTACCAACAGAGTGAGAGACAACCCTCAGAATGGGAAAAAAATTTTACCAGCTATTCTTCAGACAAAGGACTAATATCTAGAATATATAAAGAACTAAAAAAAAGCAGCCCCCCCAATTTAAAGATGAAATTCAAAAATGGCCATCTGAAGTTAATAGACATTTCTCAGATGAAGAAGTACAAACAAATAAGTATGTGAAAAAATGTTCAACATCACTGTCATTTGAGAAATGCAAATTTAAACAACACTGAGATTCCATCTCACTTCACAAAGAATGGCAATCATCAAGAAATCAACCAATAACAAATACTGGCAAGACTGTCAAGAAAAAGGAACCCTTTTCCATTGTTGACGAAAGTATAAACTGGTACAACCAATATGGAAATATCCCCCTTCTTGGTATCTTCCCAAAAGAGTTAAAAAGCATCATACCACAGCAACATATGCACACCCATGTTTATAGTGGCACAATTTATAATAGCTAAATCTTGGAAAGAGCCCATATGCCCATCAATGAATGAATGGATAAATAAACTGTGATTTTTCTATACAATGGAGGGCTATCTGCCATGAAGAAGGATAAACTTGAGACATTTTTAGGTAAATTGATGCATCTTGAGAACATAATTTTAAATGCAATAAATCAGAGACACATGTTTAAATATTGCATTGTTTTTCTTGTGTGAGAAACCCAAAGGGTAAATAAAGGCCAAAATGGAGGATAGATATTGGGAAGTAGGAAGAAAATGTTTAAATGGGAAGGAGAACAAATGAAAAAAAAGAATGAAAAGAATGAAAGAATGAAAGGAAAACAATATAAACAAAGTCTTGTAAATGAGGAGGGGAAGAAGGATTGAAGGGAAGGGAGGGGAATGGGAAAAAAATAATTAAGATATATCATATATAAGTACAAATTCCCTATGATGAATGTGATTATTATATATGTAAAAAATGTACCAATAAAATAAATTATAAAAATATCTTGTTCTTTTTGATGCTATTGTAAATTTCATTTTTTAATCCTTCACAAGTGTACAGAAATCCAATTGATTTTATATTCATAAATCTTGTATCCTATATAACCTTGTTGAACTCATTAAAAGTCTAATAGTTTATAGTGGATTCTTTATGATTATCAATGAACACATTGCCACCTGTGAATAATGATAATTTTATTTGTTAGTTTCAATTTGGATGCCTTTTTTGTTCAACTTTCTTTTGTATAAATCCCCTGAATAAGTCTCTCTATTTTCTGGAAAGGTCATTTTAAGTATATTTCATCTATAAATGTTGGGAATATTTCATCAGCGATACCAGCTAGGCAGTGTGTGTGTGTGTGTGTGTGTGTGTGTGTGTGTGTTAGGAGATTCCATTTTTAGCATAAATATAGTACTACTATTATACTATTTAAATTTTCTATTTCTTCAATGTTCAGTTTTAGAAAGTTGTGTTTTTCAGTGAATTTGTCAATTTCATCTATATTTTAGATTTATAGGCATTTCTTTTTAATGTGGTAGGAGCTTTATTCACTCCTAACATTTGTGTTCTTTTACTTACTTTGGTTTATCACGTATTTTGGGTTTTGATGGGGGGGGTTGTTTTGGTTTGGGGGTTTTGTTGTTGTTCTTTTGAGACAGGGTCTCCCTATGTAACTCAGGCTGACCTTGAACTAGCTGCAATTCTCCTAAGTACTGGTGCTACCAGAATTCCAGAGTGGTGTCCCATGGTGACAAAGAATGAAACCACAGACAGAGGAGGTAGGGTGCAAGCAAATTTATTTAAAACTAAAAAGAGAAGAAAATAAAAGGCAAGGAAGTAAAGCTCCCACTAGCCTGGAGGGGGTTCAGAGTAGGATACCCAAGAAGGCTCTTTGTATAAGAGTTTTTAAGAGGTTTAGAAGGAAGTTTGGCCCCAGTGTACATAGTCTCTACCCTATAGGAGACTATATATTTTTTAAGGATCCAGTCTATCCACAATGTCCACACAGGGCCCATGCATCCTTGATCCAGTGTCCTACCCGAACATACTCTGGGGAAGTCTCAGATTGCTGAAAGACATCTGGCAGATGTTTTTGTAAGATCCCTAAAGGGTTGTGACTCAGCAGCCTCTATTTTAGACTTCCTGACTCCATTTTGGGGCCACTGTTCTTACTGCCTAACAGAATCCTAACTCCTGTCTCACTAATCTTGTTACGCTGGGATTACAGGTGGACACCACCTTGCCTGGCTTATCAGTTTTATTAGTCATTACAAATTACCAGCTTTTGGGTTTGCCAAAAATTTTCTCTATTACTTGTTTATTATGTCATTCATTTTATGTTTTTTATTATTTCCTTCCTTCAACTTTGAGTTCAATATCCTACTCTAACTTCTGGAGATGAAATCTTAGATGATTAATTAAAGTCCCTTATTTCTTAGTATATGAGCTTAAAGATAAAATCTTCCTTCCAAGTATTATATTAGCTACATCTCTTGAGTTTTGATGTGATTTAGAATTATTATTCAAAATATTTTCTAATTTCTGTTGTAAATTTTATTTTGGCCCTTAGGTTACTTACAAACATGTTGCTTAATTTCCAAACATTTGCAGATTTTCTAGCTCTCTTTGTTACTATACTGTCTGCTAATAACTGGCACCTTGATTTTCTGACTCAGATCATAAAGACTGCCTAGCTGTACCATAGGGAGATGAGGAAGACAACTAGTTTGAGCAAATTGCAAAGGGAGGGCTGGCAGCAGCACCTTCTGACCACCACAATGGGGTCTATGACGGGCGGCAATGGCCTTCCAATAGCAGACCCGACCCCTAGAGACTCACCAACAGCCTCTGCTTCCTGGACTTAGCATGACACGGGAGCCCAGAAAAAGAAAGACATTCTTCTAATAAGCAAGATAGATGTTTGGAGTCATATTACTACTAAAAATATGTGACCTTAAGTTATTCTCCAAGCTGCTAAAATAAGATATAATAGTATTCATTTGATACCATATTTATCATTTCATATTTCACTTGCCATTCAGGACCCATGTATATAGTTTAGCCTCCCTAATGTGGACATCATATCCATAGCCACTATCTATTCAGCACTTACTATGTGCTAGACACCCTTCTAAGAATTTTACCTCTACTATTTCAACTAGTCTTCATATTTGTAATAGTCCTCCTTTTTTAGACAAAGAAACTAAAGCAGTGCAATAGTAAGGAAGTTGTCCAAAGTGATTCAGCTGCTGATGAACATGGGATTCAAACTCAGTACATATGACTCAAGAGCCAAAGTTCTTCATGCTGCATGACAATAGCAAATGCTTATTTGGAATTTTGTACCTAGCAATGACTTTTTAAATATTCTGCACATACACTGCTTCCTTTAATCTCTGGAACAATCCTATCAGTTATGTATTTTTGGTATTATCTCTCTTTAACAGATGATAAAACAGGTGTAGAGAGGTTCAGTACCTCACTCAAGATCATACAGCTAGTAGGTAGCAGAGCTGAGACTCAAACATGGGGAGTTTGACTTCAGAGTCTCTGTCTTCACCATGATGTAATATTGCCTCTCCCCCTGCACTGTCTTGGGAATGCAAGTGTCAAACATTAGTTCACATGTATCATCATCCATTCATCATAAATGAACATTCTTTTTCTTTAAATTAATTTTATTGATACATTTTAGGTATACATTATGATCACATTCATCATTGGAAATTTGTACCTGTACATGATGTATCTTAGTTCTTGTTTTTTCCCATTCCCCTTCCCTCTCTTCCACCCTGCCCTATTTACAAAACTTTGTTTCTGTTTATTCCTTCTTTTCTCATATTTTTCTCTTTCCCTTTTTTCCTCTCCCCCACCCCCTACTTCCCCTTTGAACTTTTCCTTTCTATTTCACATTATCTATTATACAACAAATGAACATTTTTTATTTTTGCAGCACCAAGGATCAAACTCAGGACCTTGCGCTTGTGAGGCAGGCAACAGCAAATGAACATGCTTATAGGTTTGATAATTATATCCAGAATGATGTTATTTATTTGTGGTACTGGGAATTGAATCCAGGGAACACTAAGCTACATTCTAAGCCCTTTTTTATTTTGAGATGTCCTTTTTTTTTTTTGGTACCAGGGATCAAACTTGGGACCTTGCGCTTTCAAGGCAGGAGGTGGAACCACTGAGCTAAATCCCCAGCCACACTTTCTTATTTTGAAATAATGTCTCACGAATTGCCCAGGGCTGGCCTCAAATTTTAAGTGCTCCTGCCTCAGCCTCCTGAATAGCTGGAAATACAGGTCACATAATTGTGACATTTATTTCTGAAGGGATGTTTGGCTTATCAGTAAGAACTTCATACATTTTTTTTTGAGTTTTAAACAATTTTTAGAAATAATCTGCATACAGTAATTGGGCACAAATATCACTGCACAAAAATACACATCATACATTATAGTTTTATTTTGTATTCTATGACAAAAAGAAATGATTGTCATATAGACAAGATCAGCTAAGGGAAAGCACCTCGCTCCTGCAAATTGGCAGCATGGCAACTTCCAAAAGGCAAAAGTACTTCAAGAGAACAAAACAAACAGAAGATCCTTTAAATTATTGTTACAGACTGAATTTTCCTCCACTGCCAAAGTCATATGTTGAATTTCCAACTCCCACTTTGGAGACAGGCTTTGAGGTATTAATTAGGATTAGATGAGGTCATGAGGGTAGACTCTGGTCTGACGGGATTAGTGTCCCTATAAGAACAGACACCAGTCTCCACCAGCACACACATGCCCCCCACTTCTCTCAGTCTGTCATGTATGGAAATAGGGAGAAGTTGGCTGTCTCCAAACCAGGAAGAGAGCCCTCACTGGGAACCAAATTAGCCCACACTCTGATCTTAAACTTTCAGTTTTCATAACAGTGAAAAGGTAAATTTCCATTGTTTAAACTGCCAGTCAATGCTACAATATTTGTTACAGCAGCCAAAATTAACTAATACAATTGTTTAAAAACTAAAAACTATTTCAGGAGATATAAAGTGAAACTGCTACATCTCAGAAATTGTGGCTGTGTGCATATTGAAGATGAGCCTGGTTTTTTTCTTTTATCAGTTGTGCAGCCTAAAAGTAGGAATCGTTAATCTCAATGCCCAAAGTTTACCACACTTAATAGTCACTGCCCAGTAATATACCAATAAAAACACCTTCTCAGTATCTCAGTAAAGCTCAAGTAATTTCACAATAACAAAATGCCAAAATCCTGTATTTCTATGTCTTTGAGGGTTTTTTTAAGATCTAAAAATATTGTAGTCTTAGATATTTTGAGGTTTGGGGTTTTTTTTGATATTTTGAGTTTAATGTCAGTAATTATAAGGCTAGATTTTCTTTGCTTTACATGTATACCATTTGAACATTTTTCATGGAGGTAAGTATAAGAACTAAGAAAAGTACTTTATCCTCATTTTGTGAATAAGATCATTTTAAGCCATAGAGTAGCTTTATATTATTCTGAAATGTTGGAGTATTTCTTCTCCCAGAACTTCCTTCTTAGCACATTCTTTATGAAAACACTATATCACTGCTGAGTGCATGAAAGAATCTTTCATTAGGCTGTCGATCTGATCAGGCTTATCTCCTTATCTGCAATCTATAATTACACAGCAGCACTGAAGCTACAGAAAATGGAATGTCTCCCACTCCCACAGCAGAGCAGCCATGGGAAAAGTCCTTCTTAGCACAGGCAAAACAGGGCAGTAGCCAGTGACAAAGAATACATTTGCAGGCATGTCTAATTACATTCATATGGTATGTCTTATTCTAGGTCACCTGAAGTTAAAGACCAAGATATTTTGGAGTTTTGTTTTATTTATTTGGTTTTTGTTTTGTTTTGTTTTGTTTGGGGTTTTTTGTTTGTTTGTTTAGGTTTGTTTGTTTGAAATAGAGTCTCACTGTTTTTGTTTTAAATACTGGTGACAATGAGAGGTTGAAAGATTGAAAGAAAAAAGAAAGTAAAGCTAAATTAGATTTTAATATTATTCTAATGAACAAGTATAGTTTATCTGGTGTATTAGTCAGCTTTCCTATTGCTCAGACACAATTCCTGATACCCACAATTTAAAGGAGGAGAAGTTTAATTTAGCTCATGGATCAGGCATTCAGTCCATGGTTGGCTGGCTCCAAAGCACAAATACGGCAGAAGCCTGTGGCAAATGAAGCTGCTTAGTTTGCAGAGGCCTGGGGAATACAGCTGGGAAACAGTGCCAGAGCAAAACAGGTGAGAGACCGTATTTGGTACCCAAGGCTGAACCTGCATAACCCACCCAGAAACATGCAGGAACATGCTTTATGTTCTCTCTGCTAGGAATTTTTTCATCCAATGAAGTTGGCAAATCAATTAATTGTCAGACCTGGGACATTTCAGGTTTTTAATAAATTTTTTAAAAACCTTATAGAAACTTAATTTTTTCCTCCATTTTTATTTCTAATATATCTTACATCTATTAGGGGTATATCAAACATGATTGATTGTTAGGAAAAAAATACACCTTAGGATAAAGCTCAATACAACTAAGACAATGAATGCCAAGTACTTTGTCCATCTAGCCCAACTCCTAGAAGTCAGCCTCAAAGTTCATTTCTACCCAGAGGCAAAGCCAGGATCCATTCCAATATCTGTCTGCTGAACATTTTTCCCATTTATCTTTCACATTCCTGATCCTTCAAAAGCTATCACTACAGGATCTCTGGAAGCAAAGCACAATGGGAAGCATTGGGAGCTTAAGGGATGTGAGCAAAAGCCAGAGTTTCAAAACAAACATACCCAGTGGCTTCAATTCAAGTGGAATTTACAATTCAGTCAAGGAGATTGAGTATATAAATATAAAAAATTGTTCTAGTATATTTACAATACAGTGTAAACTTTTATGATATGTAATTCACATGTACACGTGGGTAAGAATTAATGTTCAAAGAGTATCCTTCCCCAATAAATAAGAAAATGAGCCATGGATTAGAATTCTAAAGGTTGCAAGAATTGTAAGCTAGTGTAAAAAGGAGGGAAAGAACATTGCAAGTAAAAATATGTATGGATAGAATATTTTGGAATGTATTAGAAATTCCTATTTATTTGAAGATATGTAGTTGCTTATATATTCAATAAATACCTATTGAGCATCTACTATTTTCCGTGTATTTATTCATTCATTTCTATCCTAAAGCAAAGCAAGGATCCAACCAAAATCTGTCATTGATTCAACAAATACTTATTTACTATCAATTATGTGTCAGAATCTGGAAATATCATGGTATACAGGTAAGAGAAGACAATACCTTGAATACACTTGAAATCTAATAGGGAGGATAAAAATTTAAATAAACAAAATAAGCCAAAATGATAAGTAAGAAATACAGAGTATACTGAAAATTAATGAAGATGATAGTAAGCATGTAGGAATTATTTAAGTATGAAAGTAATATGGTCATATTTGCAAATTATAAAATACATTTCTCTTACTAAAGAAAATATGAGTCACAAAGGAGAAATGGAATGTCATTTAAAAAGCTAGTGGCTACCATCCCTATAAGAGAAAATATGACAGATAAGAGAATAGCACACCGAGTCTTGCAAGCGCAAGGTCCTGAGTACCAAAAAAAAAAACACACAAAACAAAACAGAGAGAGAGTGAGAATAGCAAACATGGCAAACCCAAGATGGACTTAAGAGGTAGAATAAGAACCTCCCAAGTATTTCTGACTTAAGAAACTTTAGAGAACAATAAAAAAGACACTCCTGGTTTCTGGCTTGAATGACAGATTAATGGTAACACTGTTAACTGAGAGGAAACACTGGAAAGCAAAGTTTTGGAAATTAAGTTTGAAGATACTGAGTGTATTTTCAACAAATTCAGTTTTGGGCATAACACTGTGTTAGATGCAAAAAAGTTTATAATATAGAAGAAAATTTATTGGAATTAAGCATAATAAAAGGCTAAATAGAGATATGTAGCATGTTAAGTTAGTCAGCATAGACCAGGTTACGGTATGGTAGCAAAAAAACCCCAGAGCTCAAAGACTTCACCAATAAAAGTTTATTTGTTGCTCAGATGAAATCTAATGCAGGTTCAGAGAACTTTCCAGAGCATTCCCTCATTTTGTGGTTTTGCTATATCATCACAAGACCTTCCTAGCTGCCATCTGGAGAAGAAAGTGGGCCGGTCATGTGTCAGCTCTCAAGTGTTCCAGACAGAGTGGCATATCTCACTTCCACTTACAGCAATTTGACAAGAAGAAGCTGGGTGGCTTTACCTCATTAGAAATCAACTGGGAAATTGTGACATCAAAAGACCACTGAAGGGTGGGGGATTTAGCTCAGTGGTGCCACGCCTGCCTGGCAAGCACAAGGTCTTGAGTTTGATCCCCGGTTCAAAAACATTAATTAATTAATTAATTAAAAGACCATTGAGTGAGGAGCATGTCTCTGCCACAGATGTGAAATGGGGACATCATGGTATCCTTCACAGAAAAACCACATTTGTGCTGGGATTTGAAGCGACCCTTAAGAGCTGACAATGTGATGAAGACAGAGGCAGGACTTTGTAGGCTAATGGAACATGACATGCAAAGACTCTGAAGCATGAAAGAACTGGAGATGTGGGAGATATGTGGGAATAGCAAAACGAAATAGGCTATTAGAGGAGAGGGTTTTCAGGAAAGTAGAAGAAAAGAGAGATCGAGGACAGCATAAATACGCTAAGGAGACTGTGGACAAGGGTGAGCCATTGACATTTTTAAGTAAGTGGAGAAGCTAAAGCTTTAGAAGAGACAATGGAGGCCGGGGATTTAGCTCGGTGGTTCCGCTGACTGCCTGGCAAGTGCAAGGACCCAAGTTCGATCCCCGGTACCAAAAAAAAAAAAAAAAAGAAGACACAATGGAGATTATGATACACAGTAGATACGTTATACACATATAGTAGATGCAGAAGTAGATACACAGTAGTAAGTTTATCTACTTAGAAGGTAGGATGGACATATGAAGAAAGCCACTGACTTAGGAGGATGAGAGAAGGTGCTATGGAGAATAAATTTGATGTTTCTGGCTTCAATTCAATGGATGGTGATGCCATTAATGGAGGTAGGGAAAAAGTCAGTGGAGCAGGTTTAAGAGTAAATGTAACATGCTGCACCTGCCTGCCGAAGGTCCTGAGTTTATACTCAGTACTGAAAACAAATAAATAAATAAAAGAGTAAATGTAACTTTCCACAGTTAGAAATTCAAGTCACTTGGGTCATCCTTTGTTGACGTTTAACAAGAACTAATTTATATGTTGCAATAACATTTTTCTTTTATTAACAAAATAACCCTTGGTGAGCTGGGGATTTAGCTCAGTGGTTCTGCCGCCTGCCTCACAAGCTCAAGGTCCCGAGTTCAATCCCCAGGGTTATAAAAAAATAACCCTTGCCAGGTGTGATGGCACACACCTGTTGTTCCAACACTCAAAAGGCTGAGACAGGAGGAGCAGCACAAGTTCAAGGCCAGCCTAGGCTACATAGTGAGTTCAAGGCCAGCCGGAACTACTTATCAAGACATTGTCTCAAAAATTAATAAATAAATAAATAAATAACCCTTGCCTACGGAAGAGGGGACTTTGTTTTTAGTTATAGAACGCCCCCATCTTTGAGTCCTAGCCTACTTTCTCCTGCCTACTAGATCCGATGTATGTGAAGCATGGAAGCATCTGGAGCAGCCACATTTCCTTCTTCAAGCCAAAACAAGTAAACCCATCTGCGGCTTATCTCATATCCGCCCTGTAGATCTCTTGGGAGGATACAGCCCTTATTTCTGAAATAATGTGTGGAAAACAAAAATAGCATGGAAAGAAGTTTCTCCACATAAGCTGTAGAGTTGATTTTCAAATTAACTAACTCATATAAAGTTAACACAGTGAATGTTTTGTGTTTGAATTTTGCTTGGTTTTCATAAAGTATCTTTATGATTTTTAAATTTGTGGAGTATTCTTATATGCATACATTTAACTTTTTTTCCATTAAGTTTATTGGTACATTTTAGGTATAAAATTCAGTTACATTCATCATTGGGATCTTGTACCATTACATGAGTATCTTGGTTCTTATTTTTTTTCCCCTTCCCCTGCCCTCCCTTCACCCCCTCCACCCTTTGCATAAATTTAACTTTGAGGGAATCTTTTTGTAATAAGAAACTCCTAGAGTGTTTTTTCATCACTGAGTGGCTTAATAACTTGTAATAAATCATTTGACCTTTTCAGAATTAAGCCCTTGATTGTGAAATAAGGAAAATAATGTTTAACTCTCTTACAAAGATAATATTGGGAGATAGTCAATGAAAGACTCTAAAGTAATATTGTGCCTTTGGGGCAGATGTATTTATACATGCTAAGCATGAATAATTACTGCTACTCACTTTGAATATAATTTATCGAGTCTTTGTATTTAGTGACCATCTATTATATGTCAGGCACTGAAGAGAAAAAGGAAATAATATGTGATTCTTGCACTCAAGGAATTCCCCATTTTAGTAGAGAAGGTAAACAATACCAAGAGGTCAACATAAAGGAGCATGATTTCATGAATGGTCAAGTGAACCCCTAGAAGAAAAAATATTTACCAGAAAGGTTATCTGACCTAGCCATTCTAAAAAACTTCAAGGATCCTGGTAGACTTTTTTCTCAATGAATAAGTTGTGATCATTTCTGCAGTGTTCCTTTGATGGCAAGGTGTTTGAAGTAAGGCAGGTTTTTCAACCTAGTGCCTTATTTATCACAAAGAAATGGTTAAGACAATGTCCTAAATCTAACCCAGTTGTATTTAATTACAGGCATGTGACTTCTTAGTCACTCAACACCTCAGTTTCTTCATCTGTAAAATGGAAGTAATAATAGCAATACCAAATAGACTGGTTGAGAATTAACAATTAAGTTTTACATACTAAATACTTAAAAGTGATTGGCACAATCTGCCATCTGAAGTAGCTGAAAGTAGCTGTACTTCTTGGCTGGGATTCAGTATTCCATGCTGAATTGAGATAACAGAAATTTTGGAGTATTATTTGAAACAGTGACTTTTGAACCCTGTTAGACTTAATGCCCTCCTTTTATGATAATTTTTGGTAAATATAAATATTGGTAGTTCCTCCTTATTATTCTCAGATGAAACTAATAGTTAATACACTCTACTGATATGTATTACTTTTAATCATATAATATTCTAACAGTACCATACAGAAAAAATAAAAGTATTATTTGTTTGGATGCTTTAGGTACAGCTCAACTAGAACACATGGTAAAACAGTCTACATCTATATGTGGAATCACCTTGGCTAAAGCATCTGCAAATGCAGACTGAAACAGATTAGTTATTTCAAAGATATAGTTTTGAGCCAGGCACACTCAGGAGGCTAAAGCAGTCCAGGGCCAGCCTGTTCCCAAACCCTGTCTCCACACACCAAAAAAAAAAAAAGACACAATTTTGCAGGCAGCATTGCAATCAGTGATAAGCTTCTTCCAAAATGATGTAATAACTAGGCAAAATTCTGAGGAAAAAACCCCCAAAAATTCATAATAATGCCTTTATTAACATACAATCCTTTCATTACAGAAAAATTAGCATCTATTAAAAATCTCACATGGGCTGGGGATTTAGCTCAATGGCACCATGCCTCCCTTGGAAGCTCAAGGTCCTGAGTTTGATCCCTGGCACCAAAAAAAAAAAACAACACTTCACAAATTATTTTGTGTATACATACTAAATGGTGTTAGGTCCTAGTTTCAAATTATTATAACCAGATTTCTCATAGAGCACCAATATCTACTGGTGTGTTCTCTAGGGAATCTCTGAAGATAAGGAGTGCAGGACAATTCTCCGTTGAGTGAGTCTGTCCCATGAACTGCAAAATATTTAGTATTCATGGCCCCTACCACCAAATGCTACTGGCAGCATCCCCATACATTGTGATACCCAATATTTCTTCAGATCTCCAAAATTTCTTCAAGAGAAATTCCATCTCCAGGACTATTACTGATGTAGAAGAACAAATCTAAAGATGCAGACTCAAATCTAAATATGAGGATATTAGAGTAGATTAATCATGTATGACCAGGTCAACAACTTCCTAACTGGTACACTCAGGAAGTCCCAGAAAATATTTCTTTTACTTGGGCAAAGTGTAATGATGAAGAGAATGTGACTATTCTTTTTTTTTTAACTTAAATTATTTTATCGGTACATTGTAGGTATACAACACATTTACATTTCTCATTGGGAACTTGCACCTTTACATGATGCATCTTAGTTCTTATTTTATCCCCATTTCTAGCCCTCCCTTCATTCCCTCCACCCTTCCCTATTTACAAAGACTTTATTTCCATTTTTTCCATTGCTCAGCATTTTTCCTTTCCCTTCTTTCCTTTCCCCTGCCCCTCCCACTACCCCTACCCCTTTGGACCTTTTCTTCCTATTTTACATTATCGATTATTCATTCTAATCATCAGCACATTTTAGGTATACAATATAATGACATTCATCATTGGAAATTTGCACCTTTACATAATCTCTCTTGGTTCTTATTTTTCACCCTTCCCCTGCCTTCCCTTCAACCCCTCCATTCCTCCCTATTTACAAAGACTTTGTTTCCATTTTTCCATTTTCTCATATTAATTCCATTCCCTTCTTTCCTTTTCCCTATCCCTCCCACTTCCTCTTCCCCTTTGCCCCTTTCCTTCCTATTTCACATTATCTATTATACCTTTTAGTCCTTATTTACACTTTCAGTTTCTCACACTAGAGAAACTATTCGGTATTTATACATGTGTGTCCTATTTATTTCACTTAAGAATATCGCCTCAATGTGCATCCACTTAGCTATAAATGTCTCTAATTTCTCATTTTTTATGGCTGAGTAGTACTCCATTTTATTAAAAAATCACATTTTCTTTATCCAGACTCCAGTTGATGGGCATTTGGGCTGTTTCCAAGTTTTAGCTATTACAAACTGTGCTGCTATGAACATGGGCACACATACATCACTGTGGTATGATTCTTTTAATTCTTTGGGGAAGATACCCAGAAGGGGAATAGCTGGGTCAAATGGGACTTCCAGTCCCAGTTCTTTGAGGTATCTCCATACTGATTTCCACAGTGGTTGCACCAGTCTACACTCCCACCAGCAGTGGAGCAGGGTTCCTCTTTCCCCACAGCCCCTCCAGCATTGGTTATTGGTTGATTTCATGATAGCAGCCATTCTTTCTGGAGTGAGGTGGAATCTCAGAGTTGTTTTCATTTCCATCTCTGGAAGGACCAGTGATGTTGAACATTTTTTCATGTATTTATTTGCTATTTCTACTTTCTTGTCTGAGAAATGTCTGTTCATTTCAGATGCCCATTTTTGGATTGGGTCTTTCAATTTGGGAGGTCTGATCTTTTTAAGTTCTTTATAGATTCAAGATAGTAGACCTTTGTCTGAGGAAGAGCAGGTGAAGATTTTTTCCCACATTGTGGGTTGTCTCTTCACACTGCTGGTAGTTTCTCTTGCTGTGCAGAAGCTTTTTAATAAGAAGAGATCCCACTTTGTTGATTGTTTGTGCTAGTTCATGGGCAACTGAGGTTTTGTTCATAAAATCTTTTCCTACACCAATGCCTTGAAGAGTTCTACCTAACCTCCGTTCCAACTGGTTCAGACTTTCTATTTTAATATTTAGATCTTTAATCCATTTTAATCCAGTTTAGTGCATGGGAAGAGATATAGGTCTAGTTGTAATCTTTGGCAAGTTGAAACCCAATTTTTCCAGCACCATTTATGAAAGAGGCTATCTTTCCTCCAGTGAGGGTGTTTGGCTCCTTTGTCAAAGATGAGATGGCTGAGTGTGTCTGGAGTTGTTTTGGCATCTTTTAATCTGTTCCATTGGTCCTCAGGTCTGTTTCTTTGCCAGTACCATGCTGTTTCTATCACAGTAGCTTTGTAGTATAGTTGCAGGTTGGGGATTGTGATACCCCCTGCCATGTCTCTGTCACCTAGAATTGCTTTTGCTATTCTGGGTCTCTTCTTGTTCCAAATGAATTTTTGGATTGTTTTGTCAAGGTATATGAAGTATGCTGCTGGGATTTCAACTGGAATTGCATGGAATCTATATAGCAGTTTTGGAAGTATGGCCATTTTCACTATATTAATCCTTCCTAACCAGGAGCAGGGGATGTTTGTCCATTTTCTGATATCATCTTCAATCTCTCTTTTCAGAGTGCTATAGTTTTCAGAGAAGAGGTCTTTGATTTCTTTCATTAGGTTGATTCCTAGGTATTTCAGTTTTTTGGATGCTATTGTGAAAGGAATTATTTGCCCTATTTCTCTCTCAGTGAGTCTGTCATTCATGTAGAGGAAAGCTATTGATTTTTGTGTGTTGACCTTGTAACCAGCTACTTGACTGAATTTGGTTATTAAGTGTAGAAGACTTTTGGTGGAGTTCTTGGGGTCTTCTATATAGAGTATCATGTCATCTGCAAATATTGACAATTTGACTTCTTCATTTCCTATCTTGATTCCTTTTGTTTCTTTCGCTTATCTAATTGCTGTGGCTAATGTTTCCAGAACTATATTTAACAAGAGTAGTGATAGTGGACATCCTTGTCTTGTTCCTGATTTTAGTGTGAAGGACTTCAGGTTTTGACCATTGAGTATGATATTGGCTGTTGGTTTTTCATAGATGGCTTTTATCAGATTGAGATAGAGACTGTCTATTCCAATGTTTTGTAGGGTTTTTATCATAAATGCATGTTGGATTTTGTCAAATGCCTTTTCTGCATCTATTGAGATGATCATATGTTTTTTGTCCTTGGCTCTATTAATATAGTGTATTACATTGATTGATTTGCATCTGTTGAACCATCCCTCCATCCCTGGGAAGAATCCTACTTGGTCAGGGTGCATGATCTTCTTGATGATGTTCTGCATTCCATTTGCTAGTATATTAAGGATTTTTGCATCTATGTTCATTAGTGAGATTGGCCTATAGTTCTCCTTTTCAGTTGGGTCTTTCTCTGCTTTGAGGATCAAGGTGATGCTTGCTTCCAGGAATGAATTTGGGAGTATTGCTTCCCTTTCAATTTCACTGAAGAGTTTAAACAGTAGTGGCAGGAGTTCCTCTCTAAACATCTTGTAGAATTCAGCAGTGAAGCCATCAGGGCCCAGGCTTTTCTTAGTTGATAAGTTTTTAGTTACATTTTCAATTTCATTGGTTGATATTGGGTTGTTTAGAATTTTTAGGTCTTCTTCGTTCAACTTTGGTAATTCATATGCATCTGGGAATCTGTCCATTTCTTCTGTGTTGTCCATCTTATTGGCGTATAGGTACTTGAAGCAGGTATTGATGATCCTCTGGATTTCTGCTGTGTCCATTGTAATTTCACCCTTTTCATTCCTAATTGCATGGATTTGGGCCTTTTCTTTCCTTTTTCTGATAAGGGTGGCCAAGGGTTTGTCAATTTCGTTTATTTTTTCGAAGAACCAACTCTTGGCTTCATTGATTTTTTGTGTCATTCTCTTAGAATGTGACTATTCTTAAAAGCTGCCAAGTGTCTTTTATAAGCTGGAGATGAGGGAATAAGCTGCTGCCAGTGAAATGGGCCCCTAATGTCAACATGGTTGATAAGATGTTGAAATGGCAGAGAATGGTTGGCAGCACTGAACAGAGCCAAAATGGACTTGGTTACCCTAACAGGAAGCAGGGGTGGAAGGATCATCAGATTGGTTCTGTCCTTAAGGATTAGCTGATCATGAGGTCCTTAGAACTAAGTAGCTGGAAACACACTAAAGACAAATCTACATGATTTGCATAAGCAAATTAAAAAAAAAAAAACTTTACATCTGGTATACAGAGCCTGACTTGAGACATCCCAACTATCATGATCTCTTCACACAGTATTGTTTCAGACCCAGGGCTCCCAAGTTATTTTAAAAAAGAAAAATACAGTTACTTACTGGGGTAACTGCACACTGTGGAAAGAGAAATACTTTTCAGAAGTTATTGAACAATGGCTACACTGGAATGCCTTGACTCCTTGGGAACCCAGAAGATTGTTATTGTCACTCAGTTGAGTTTATTGGAATCCGATCATAAATGCGATTGGCTTTTGAAATCCATGGTATGGTGACTTCCTTCATTCCACAGTATAGAATTTAAGCATTGGCTCTCTAGCTCAAGGAGAGTGGGTTACTATGAAGAAAGGGGTAAGAAGAGGGCCCCTCCCAATCAAAACACCAAACCAAAAACAGTATTGCATTCCTGGGAGAATCATAGATATTAGTACTTGAGAGAGTTTAAATGACCTAAAAAAGGGGGGGAGTAATCGCTATCTTATCTTTATTTTTATTTATTTATTTTTTTTGGTTTCTTAAATTTATTTATTTTTTTAAACATAACATGAGGAAGGTGTTAAAACTGGTGTAATAGCTCAATAGAATAAGTTTTCCAGATTTGGGGAGGGATGAAGAGGGAGAGATTCACCAGAATCCCCCCAGCTTGATCATAGTGGATTAAGGATGTGCTTTGTGGATGTAGTCAGTCAATGACACCAGCTTGACGGATCTTTCTTTCTGCATCAAATCCCATTGAGTTATCTGGTCCCCTTGGCTGACAAAGAACCATTAGGCGAGGAGCACTGGCATCATCCACAGTGATGTTCTTCAAGCCATTGACCAACCGATCAGGTCGAGGGGCTGCAACAGCCTTGGGGCCCTCACAGACTCGCCACACATTACAGGCACTGCACTTGCCAGTGCACTGATTAAGAATCACTGAGAACTCCACCTTGTCTCCTGCCTGTAGCTCAATGCCATCCTGAACTTCCTTCACATGGAAAAAGAGCTTCTTGCTATTTCCTACTTCATAGTTAATGAAGCCAAACTGATCTTTCACACACTTCACTGTGGCCCTACGCAGGGGTGTGATGTTATAGGCCATAGTCTGTGCATTTTGGCCCAGGACACACAACTGGAACTTAACACTTTCCCCTTTCTGCAGGCAATCAATCCCCTTTGTTGGTCATTCCAACTATGCCAAATGGATACACCTCACCTTTCATATCCCCCTCCTCCACAATCTCAGTCATTCCTTGATACTCAGTCTGTGTTGGATCAACACTCCTCAGAGAACAAATGACTTTACCAGAGTAGATGGTGGGATCAGCTTCCTCAGTAATACCATTCACTGAGTGAGTTTTGTTAACTTTTTCAGCGCTGACTTTGTTGCCTTTGCCTTTGGACAAGCTGTACCTCAACCACGTCCCCCAGTTCCAGGCTATCAACATCACCAGAGAATTCACTGTAATGGAAAAAGATTTCCTTATCATGATTGGCTGTTTCAATAAATCCAAAATTATCTTTCAGAGTTGCCACATAACCCAAGAGCCTCTTGGATTTGGAATTACAACCTAAAAGTCACACACAGGTTGCAATCTGCTGCCCAGGCCTCTGTTTGTCACTAATACTAAATTCAACCTTATCTCCTATCTGAGGAGAAGTAGAACCTTCCACATCCTTGGCTTGAAAAGCAATAGTCAGTTTCACTCCACAATCATCGTAAGCAATAATGCCATCCTCAGCCTCCTGCTCCTTGGCTTTGTTAGGGCTAGTGGTTTTAGGATTGGAAAAAGTGGCTTCTTTTTCTACAGTGCCCAGAAAACGATGATCTGAGTGAGAATGGAATGAAACTGTGCCCTTGGGAAGTTTTTTAATCCTACTAGCATGATTTCTTTGGGCAGAGAGCATACCAGGAACCACAGTAAACTCTACTCCATCTGGAATATGAAGCTGGTTCCCATCCAGAATTTCACTGAAGTGGAAGAACATACGAGCATCCCGATCCACACACTTGATGAAACCAAACACATCTCTCATGGCAGCGATTATACCCATTTCTCTGGCTTCATTAGTGAACTGAAATGTATTTGATAGAACTTCTATGTTGGTTGCTCATTCTAATTTGTCACATTGGTCTGTTGAAATACTAAACCTAACATGGTCACCTTCCAGCAGGGTCACCTTGGATTTTGTATCTTTATCTCCAAAAGGAAGTTCTTTAGGAATCACAAAATCAACTTTGATTTGCCCTGGCAGTGGGTCATTCTGGTTTTTACTGGGTACTTTTGGGATAACTTTGGTTACAGTTCCCTCAAAATGTTCAATGCTGATATCTTCAAAAATGACTGTTCCTTGAGGCAATAATCTGACATCTGTTACAACTTCTTTACCATTTCTGTCCTTGATTGTGAATTCCACATCATCTCCAGGTTGCAAGATTTCCAGGTCACCTTTAAATTCACTGTAGTGGAAGAATATCTCTTTTACCACATCGCCTCTTTCAATAAAGCCAAATGCCTCCTTCATGGCACAAACTACCCCGACAGCGGGCTTGTTTCTTTTTCAACAGCATAATGTTACAAGTACTTACAGCACCAGTATATTTATTGTTATCAATTACAAAATTTATTTTATCTCTGGTTTCCAGCTGAACATTCCCTTCAACATCTTCAGGGGTGTAAGTCAGGTAAAACACTTCTTGTCCATTCATTCGTTCCTCAGGGTGGATTTCTGGTTTTATCTTCACTAGTTTAATAGCAATTGGTTTGCCAGTCCACCGGTCAGATGAAACTTCGAATTCAACATCATCTCCTACTTTTAAGTCCTGCAGATTGCCATTATATTGTGAACGGTGGAAGAAAAGTCTAGCTTGACGTTCTGAACACTGAATAAATCCATAAGAGGTTAACAGTTTTTCAATAACCCCTGTTTCACGAAGTGCTGCTGAAGTACCATTGGGGTACCCATTATGTCCATTGTTGTGGAGAAGGTTTGGATCAAAGCTCATCTCGCAGTGATAATCAAATGTTGCACTTTCAGTAGTATTAGCTGATTCTTCTTTTTCAGCACAAGTTTCAAAGGGTGAAAGTTGTTAGTATTAAAAAAAAAAAAAGGCGAGAGAAGATGATCTACCAACCTAATAAAGAATACAATTGCTGCTGCACCGAGCAATCTCACAGTACAGCACTGAAGAAAACAAAGACTACTAGCAGAGTTGGGAAGTGCTCTTTCAAAGCTGTTGAGTAGGCCCAAACTTCTTGTTTCAGATCAAGTGTTGTGTCTTCAACTTAAGCGTACTCTTCTTTGGTCTTGTTGGTTGTTACGAGGTTTGTTCCTTGCCTGATCTGAACTTGAAGCAGCAGTTTCAGGTAGTAAAGTCTGTTCTGTTACACTTCAACAGCTCAGCGCCCCCTCTCCAGCACCACCATAAGCAGCACGGCCTGGTACGTAGCAACTATCTTATCTTTATTGAACTTGACATTGATTGACTTGTGCTGAAGACAGATAGATCTTGGCATCATAAGCTTAATCAGGAAGCATCAACAATTATAGTTATGACCTCTTTACTAGATCAAAACAATAAAATACCACATCTTTCATGCAGCTGTGTATCTGATAAATTTTTTTATCTTAATAAACTGAAAACACTAGAAAGAGCTTATTTTCACTAATGGGGAAACCCTACACTTTACTTTCTTGGTGAGCAGTTGCTGTGTGTACTAAAAAGTGGTACATAAATCCCTTAAAAGTGCTTGGTCCTGCATGTGCCAGTAAAGTTTCTTGGATTTCAGTTATTTGAATTCTATCAGGATATTCCCTCCAAAAAGATCTAAACTACCATAGTGAAAAGTTGGGTGTGACCTGCTGCATTCCATCACCAAGTAGAAGCTGCAATTGGGAGTTTGTTCTGAAATAGGTCCTTCAAATACAGGTGAGTGGTGTTTCTTCCAAAACACTTACTCATGCTATCTACATATACAGCTTCTTGAAAATCCAGTAGCAACAGTTAACCAAGGAAGAAATAGCCAAGCCTGTCTTATAGGTGATTTGGGCACTGGCAAGAGGTACACTGCTATCAAATTAGACCTGCACCAAAACTGGCCCTGAAAGACGATCCCCCAACCGGTGGGAAAAACTTTAACTGGCAACATGATTACCTATTTTACCAGAAAAGATGGATGGCCAAAGGCTAAACCAGACAACAATTTGTGGGAAACATCTAATAGTTTGGATGAATGGTTAGCAATGCCCATTGGGAGAATTAATAACAAGAAGGTTTAGGTAAGCTATATATAGTATATGAACTGCTTAGGTTCAGTTCAGAATGTGAGGTTATTTATGTCCCATATAAATGATCACCTAACTCTCCATCCCACTCCACAGAGCAATCTTTAATTAGGTGAGCAACTTGTCCTGCTCTGTGACCTCTAATGGATGTGTTGGGGCTGCAGATTTTTTTCCTGCTTCTTTTCTACCATTTTCTTGCTTGTTTTTTTTAATTTTTGTTTTGTGTCAGGTCCATATTTTAGCCAGCTGAAATCCAGACAAAGGGAGGGGGAATCCCACTACTTCCTTTTAAGTTCATGAATCGAAAATTGCACATTGCTTACACACACATCCTATTTCCATAATTTAATTGTGTGTCAAAGTGCAAGGGCAGCTGGGAAAGGTAGTCTTTACTTGGGTGTCATGTGAGTAGCTAAAAAACCCAAGACTGTATAATCAACAAAGAACACGCTGGAGCCAACTGTGTCCATCAGTTCTCAGTGTTACAGGACCCAGAACTGAGACCTTGAAATGGGACAGATTGAGGAGTCCTGGAATTCACATTCTCCACTCTGGTGAAAGTGAAGGTAAACCACATTCAGAATAAGGATAGATTTCTCTTTGTAAAGCATGCTTTTGACAGCAATGCTATCTATGGGTTTACTGGCTACCATAATCCTCATTATGGTATTATATACAGCACTGGTTCTGTCCAGATAATTCATTTTACAGCAAAAGAAACAAAACAATGAACTGAAACTATTGAAAAATGCTTATCTCACCATGTACAGCTGACCTTATAAGATAGTATAATGGACTGTTTAAGATCCACTTATCTCTAAGCTGGGAGATAATACCTTTTAAGCTTATATATTTTCCTAAAAGTAATCAGTATATGATGTGGTTTTTTCCATGGCCAGAATACATGACCCCAGAAACCAAAGTGTGGGAGTGGCACTTTTACTACACCCAGTGACTCACTTCCAAAATTTTTGTTTCCTAACCCTGCAAGTTTAGGCTCTGCTGGGTTAGAAGTCTTAATGCCCAAAAGAAAAATGATTTTACCAATGGTTGCATTAAACAAGATTGTGAGATGCTCATCTGTCCACTGGGCTATAGACAAATAGAGGAATTAGTAGGTTAGCTGAGATGATTGATTCTGATTATTACACACTGGCCCAGGCAGGAGTATGTGTCTGGAACCCAGCGATCTCTCTGGCATGTCTCCTGGTACTTCTAACACTTAACAGAACCCCAATCACCTCAATACAGACAGAACCAGAAAACCTCAAACACTTCAACAACAAAGGTTTGACCACTCTACCAGGGAAAAACCCTCTACCAGTTTGTGGGACGGAGGTCACAGGAATATGGAATATGTCATGGATAAGTGATAATGAAAATTAAACATTCCTCACACTTAGTTGCAAAAATTGGACAGAGGTAGCTATGTGTATTTTTTCCTATGAGTATATTTTTATACAGTGACCAATTTTCCTTTTACTTCATTTCTTTCTCTTACTATTTTATAAAGCATGTTTTAATTTGTGATTTTATTTAGTGTACATGTTACAGGTTATTAAGGGTGAGATTGTGATGAACTAGAAGAGGAACAAACATCACTCGGATGCAGTGACAGAAGATTCTGGGTCTCCTCTGTTGGGAAGATACTATGGATATTTTCACTCATACAAACTATTCCAGCAGTGCTTTAGGGTTAGTGGAAATATGTTGATGGAAGTTACTTAGGGGAAGAAAGGTGTGTGTCCCAACAGGGCTATGGCATGTACTGTGGAATGACATTCACATCTACTTCTACCCATCTCAGAATGCCTTCCTGTAACACAGAGACCAGAAAGCTGAAAGTCAGACATCTCAGAGTCCCTTAAAGCTAAGCCTCCAGGTTCATATTACTTGCATTCAATTAAGCTGATGCATTTGGGGTTTGTTTGGTTTTTTTTTTTTTTTTTTGGTACCAGGGATTGAACTCAGGTCCTTGCGCTTGCGCAGCAGGCAGCGAAACCACTGAGCTAAATCCCAGGCCCAAGCTGATGCATTTGGGAAGAATGTGACTTGGGAATAAATTAGCTGAGGGTAGAAATGCAGACTGTGGGGAAGAAATATGGTTCTAGGGCCAGTGGCTCTGGCTGCAGTGTGCTCATTCCCAGGCCATCTTCCGATTTAGCAGGAGGAATTTCAGTTCCACAACATTTGTTGTCACAGAGGTGGACTGGCTTGTTGCTGACATTGTGGAAGCTGCTCTCTGATTTAGCTGCTTACTGATCACGGCAGAGGCTGCAGTCACCTTGACAGTCTAGCTCCATGGTCCAGCCTTGGGAGAGGTCCTGGAAGCTCTGCCTAGAGATTCTTCTTTCTATTCTTCTTTCTTAAAATGGTCGCAAAAGTCAAATAAGTTCCTCTGAATTTCCACTAGCTAAAGTACATTTTCTGGACTGTCGAAGATATATAGTAATAAACATGGGAGCCAGAAAACAAGGATCTACCGTAGGTGAACAGTTGGAAAAGAGTCTCATCTTAACAGTTTTAAAGGGCTGGGGATGTAGCTCAGCAGTGCAGCACCTGCCTGGCAAGCACAGAGGCCTTGAGTTCGATTCCCTGATACAAAAAACAAACAAACAAAAAACTGTGGTATACCAGGCCTAGAGGCAATCAGTCCAGATAGGAGTAGGAGGATGCCCCTGCTGAGTATCTTCCCAAAAGAATTAAAAGCATCATACCATAGTGATATATGCACACCCATGTTTATAGGGGCACAGTTTGTAATAGGTAAAGCTTGGAAACAGCCCAAATTTCCATCAACTAGTGACTGGATAAAGAAGATGTGGTTTTTTTAAAATAAAATGGAGTACTACTCAGCCATAAAGAATGATAAACTAGAGACATTTATAGCTAAATGAATGCATATTGAGGCCATACTCTTAAATGAAATAAATAGGACACACATGTGTAAATACCAAATAGTTTCTCTGGTGTGAGAGACTGAAAGTGTAAATAAGGACCAAAATCTATATTAGATGATGTGAAATAGGAAGAAAAGGTCCAAAAGGGAAGGGGAAGTAGGGAGGGGAGTAGGGAAAAGGAAAGAAGGGAAAGAAAAAAATATAAGGAGGAAAAAACAGAAACAAAGTTTTTTGTAAATACGGAGGGGTAGAGGGGGAGAAGGGAGTGAAGGGGAATGGGGAAAAAATAAGAGCCAAGATATACCATGTACAGGTACAGATTCCCAATGATGAATGTAATCATTATGCATACCTAAAATGTACCAATAAACTTAATGAATAAAAAAAAGGAGTAGGAGGATGGTGGTACTATGGTTTGAATGTTTATGTCCCACTAAAATCTGTACATTGAAACCTAATCTTCAATGTAACACTAGTAAGAGTCAGGGCCTTTAGGAGGTGACTATCTAGTGAGAGCTTTGTTGTTTGTTTTTCAGACAGTGTCTCACTCTGTAGTTCAGACTGGTCTTAAACTCACTATGTAGCCCAGGCTGGCATTGGACTTGTGATGATCCTCCTACCTCAGTCTCCTGAGTGCTGGGATCTCAGGTGTGCGCCACCATGCCTGGCCACATTTTACTTTTTTATCTAATAATTTTCAACAGCTTTTTTTCCTCCATTATGGGAAAATTGATCAACATATATTTATTACATTTTTCATAATTTAGTGTTAAGTTACAGTCTATCTCAACTGGGTTTTTTTAAAATATATTTCTCTTTCCAATCACAAATCACTTCCTTCAAGCAGAAGCAGAGCCTGTAATTATACAGATGTTCATTTCCCTGGAGCCAGAATCTAAGCAGGTTTCTTATTCGAGTGGTTCTAAAAATGGGGCAGTCATGTCTTGCCTGGGGCAGATCTGTGAAGAATTTCTCCAAAGAGTAAAGCTAATAAGCACTGGAGGGCTAGCCAGTTCTCACAGCAAGCAAAAAAGGGTATCAAAGCTATTCCTCTATCTAGTAAGTCCTTTGTATAATCACATATATTTTCTATTAAATCCATTCCTCTAGTGAACCCTAACTAATACATTGTGACATAACCTAGAAAGTACTAGAAGCCAGAATTTTCACATTTAACTTTATACTCTTAGGAATATTAACTATCTTACAATCCATTTGAAGAATTCTAAAGAAGTATTACAAGAATTAGATTCAATGATATTGAGTATCTTAAGAACAGGAACATGATTATATAGGACAAATACAGTAACTGTTTTATGTGACAAAATACCTAAGACATGAGGTAGGGAGCAGACAGATTTTTTTCGTGTGTGTGAGACAGGGTCTCACTATATAGTTCAGCCTATCCTTGAACTCACTATGTAGCCCAGGCTGGCTTTGAGCTCACATCAATCCTCCTGCCTCAGCAACCCAAGTGCTGAGATTACAGGAGTGTATCACCACACCCCACTCAGACCAGACAGATTTTGTAAACCACTATTTAGGAAGCATAAGTAAAAGATTATATTTAAAATAATCTACTAACATCATGTTGTAGCCCAAATATTAGGCAAATATATGTTGCTAAGACTTCCTCCTTAATTTTATTTTTTGTTTTTTGTTTTTTTGGTACCGGGGATCAAACTCAGGTCCTTTATCCTTAATTTTAGATGGCCCCTTAATGTTCAGAATCTGATCTGTTCAGAGTACATTGGATTCCACATGCCTGGGCACTTTTCTCATTCTGTTCACAGTCCTACACTGAGTGGAACACACCCTGGGAGCAGGGACAGCCATGCAGGTCCCAGCACAATGCCCAGAATACATGGCATGCTCAATAAATAATTACTGAAGGGATGAACAAGTACTTCACTGATGTCACTGCCAGAGGGTGAATCAACAGCTGAGTTCCCATTATGCCTGGTATTGCAAAAGATGCAGGGGATAAGAGTAAGCCTGGAGAAGTAAAAGCAACATATTTAGGGTATTAAGCATTTATAGAATTCCAAGTTCTAATAATGTCTTTTCTCAGTTTTTCGTTTAGCCTACATGTTATGCAATGTGTCCTTTATTCATCTAAAAGTGTGACCCCACCTTTCAAAAATCTCAAAAAAAATTAATTGATATGATTTGCTTACTCAGTAGAAGTAATGGGATATTAAACTCATTTCCTTTTTTCATAGAATTACTAAAGTGATTGATTATGAGAATGTTATAGACATAGTGGGGTTTTTTCTATGAGCCATTCAGCACTCAGAAAATGTTCTAGCAAGTAGGATAGTAAGAAAACAAGAGCAATAATTAATATTAGATGAATTTATATCTAGATTATCAGTGTTTTTGAAGCAAACCTTGAAAATGCCCAGTGACTTCCCAGTAGATCCTCTCCCCCTCCTCCCCATGGATCTTCTATAAGTCATTTTGGTGTTCAACACTCTTTAAAAGGTTCCTAAGTAGCTCGGAATGGCGGTTAACACCTATAATCACAGCACTTGACAGGCCAAGGCAGGAGGATCACTGTGAGTTCAAAGCCAGCCTGAACTACATAAGGAACTCTGTTTTAGCCACCACCACCAACATGCCCCCTCCACAAAAAGTAAAAATAAAATGTCCCCAGTAATACAGAGGAATATTCATCACATTGCAGATGACTCAAAGTCCACTGAGATGACAAAAATCTAGTTGTAAAGTGATTGCAATAGACTATGTTTAAAAATTTTAAGAAAAATTTAATGTAGTTATAAATACAAAGCCCTGGCTGAGTGTGGTGTGCACATCTGTAATCCCAGCACTTGGGAGGCTGAGGCAGAAGGATTGTCTCAGGTTCAAGGCCACCCTGGACTACACAGCGAGACCCTGTCTCAAAAATCCAAAAATTGATTATTTAAAAATAAGTGCAGGGCTGGGAATTTAGCTCAGTGGCACCGAACCTGTCTCATAAGCGCAAGGTCCTGAGTTCAATCCCCGGTACCAAAAAAAGTGCAAAGACTTACATAGGCTGAGAAGGACCTGCCTCGATAAAAACTGAGCACAAAGAACTAGAAATATTTACCCAATAGATATTTTTAAATGAGAGAGAATATGACAGGTATACTAATATTTATATGGGAGTGCATTAGAAGAAAAGAAGGCTTGGCCCAGTGTGGTTTGCACACCTATAATCCCAGCACTCTGGAGGCTGAAGCAGGAGGATTGCCGAGAGTTTGAGGACAGCCTGGACTACAGAGTGAGTTCAGCCCAGCCTGAACTACATAGAGAGACCCTGTCTCAAAGAAGAAGGAGAAGGAAGGGGGTCAGAGAAAAGGAGGCTAATAGTAGGACTACTAAATTTATAAGAAAATGGGTGGGATTTTTTGTAGTTGTTCAGTGTAATAAGACATTTCCTAATAATTATAGCCACCTAAAATGGAATGGTCTGCCTGGCTTGAATGTAACTCTCTTTCCTCCTGGAAATATTTATGCACAAGTTGAATGACCACTTACTAAAGAGACTAGAAGTTTAACCCATGGCTTATAGAAGAGTTAGGTAACAAACTCTCTGTCAACTCTAATATTTAACTATTACGCTTTATTAAGTAAAGCTTTTCACCACAAGTAGTAATATATTGCTCATTCAAACAAACTGATTTAAAGAGAAAGTTTCCAATGCTACAGGACTTTGCAGAACCAAGAAGTGGAGGAAAGTGAAGAGAAGTGTGCCTGTTCTTTGGGCTCCTTCTCCCTTTAATATGACTGACAATTCTGAAAGACAAAGCAGCAGTGGAAAAATGCAAAGCTTGCATAGTTTTTGCAGTCTCATGGACTAGGAAGACAAAATTCAGAGTTGAGGTCCAACATGGAAGAGAAGCTTTGGTAAACACTAGGCTTTTGGAGAAGAGGAAGAGTAAATCTTAAGAAGTAAGAGTATTTGGAAGGCTGAGGCAGGAGGATCCACCCCAGCCTGCACAATTCAGTGACTTAGTGAGACCCTGTCTCAAAATTTTAAAAAACTTTTTAAAGGGGGAGAGGGGTGGCTGGGGATAGGGCTTAGAGCAAAGGCCCTGGTTCAATCCCTAATACTGGAAAAAAAAAAAAAAAAAACGTACCAGTGGACCTGAAAGAAATGAGGTTGCATAAAGTCTAAAGTCAAGTACTGAAACCCTGAAGCCTTGAACAAGTTAAACTTATTTTCCCTGGACTAGATGCTTGCCAGAAAAAAAGAGAAGACTTTGAAGCCTTAAAATTCTCTACACAGGATTTGACATCCAATCAAACAGCCAACACATATTGTAAAAGACGAGAGGTGGCATTTACAGTTGCTACTTACTATATGCAACTGTAGACTATGAAGCCAAAGTAGAAGTTGAAAGCCTTCCCCAAATAAGAGATGAAAACAATAGAAAGAAACTCCCAGAATTCAAAATATTGAATAAAAATCATAATTAATATGCTCAAAGAATTAAATAGCAAGAAGAGGAATTTGGCAGAGAACTAAAAGCTAAACACTGCAAAAAAATCAAAGGAAAATCTTGGAACTGAATAACAACTGAAATTAAGAATTCAAAGGATGGATTAAGCACCAGAATAAATTAGTGAGCTAGAACATAGATCAGAAGAAAAAAGACTGAAGATGGACAGTGTAAAAGAAGGAAAATACCAAATATGAGGGTAACTTAAAAAGTCTAATATGCATAAATGAGATTCAGAAAGAGATGAAAAAGAGAAAACTGGAGGATGGAATACAGTTATCTGTCCATATCTGTGAGTTCCTCCTTCACAGAGTCAGTAAGTGGAGATCATGTTCTATGTACTTAGGCCTATGATGTTGGCATCTGTACTGAACATGTGCAGACTTTTCTTGCTTCCCTAAACAGTACAACTATTTTTTGGGTCGGGGGGGGTACCAGGGATTGAACTCAGGACCTTGCACTTGTGAGGCAGGCGGTGGCACCACTGAGCTAAATCCCGGGCCAACAATATAACTATTTACACATTTACACCATATTTGGTATTATAAGTAATCTAGTGATGCCTTAAAGTATATAGGAGGGAGCACATAGGTTATATTTTATACATGCCATTTTATACAGGGGACATGAACATCCACAGATTTTGGTATCTATAGGCAATCCTGGAACCAACTGTCTGTGGATACAGAGGAACAATTACATTTGAAAAAATAATGACAGAGGATTTTCTAGAACTGCTGAGAAAGGTAAGCCACGGCTTCAAGAAATACTATGAACCCTCAGCACAACAAACAGAAAGAATTCAAACCTAAGTACTTCATAGTATAGCTGCTAAATATCAAATTCAATGCAAGAAAACCTTAAAAGAAGCCAGATAAAACCAGATATCTGCAGTTAAGCAACAGCATGACAATGGAAGAATGGAAGTCATAAAACAATGGAATGATACTGTATCTTAACTGCCAATCTAGAATTCTATATCCATTGAGAACAATCTTAAAAATAAATATGAGTGTAGTGACACACACTTGTAATCCCAGCTATTTGGGAAGCTGAGGTGGGAAGGTCTCAACTTGAGGCTAACCTGGCCCGCTTAGCAAGAGCCTTTATCAAAAAATAAATGAATAGGGCCGGGGATTTAGCTCAGTGGTTTCACCGCCTGCTGCGCAAGCGCAACGACTCAAGTTCGATCCTTGGTGCCACAAAAAAAAAAAAAAAAAGAATATAACTTTTAAATCGCAATGTCCAATTCTTCATTTATAGCAAGTATTCACAGACCCGAATTTTTATATATACCTTGTGTTTTCTAATCCTGCTAAATTCAAATACAAGTTCTAGGGGCTCCTAGAGATTTCTTAGTATTTTCTCTGTAGATGATCATTTCATCTACATACAAAGATTTTACTTCTACCTTGCCAATCCTATGCTATTTGTTTATTTTTATTTCCAGACTATTTTGGTTTGGGCCTATGTTTCAAAGTTTAATGGACAGATGAAGAGTAGGCATATCTGCCCTTGTTCCCCACCTTAGGGAGAAAGCATTGTACCTTCTCCATTCATATAAGGCGTTTTTTTCTGGAAGTATGGAGTACATGTCTTTTGATTTTTTTTTTTTTTTTTTTTTTTTTTTTTTGGTACCGGGGATCGAACTCGGGTCATTGCGCTTGCGCAGCAGGCGTAGAAACCACTGAGCTAAATCCCCGGCCTCTTCTGATCTTTTTGATCTGAGAAGGTTCTGTTCTACTTCTAGTCTCCTGATAGCTTGTACCATGAACAGCTGTAGAATTTGGTCCAGTACTTTTTCTCCAACTACTGACAGGATCATATGGCTTTTTCCTTTCCTCTGCTAAAATGATGACTTTTGGGGGTGGATCTTCCAATGCTGAACCAACACTGCCATCCCTATAATAAAACCACTTTCTACATACTGCCAGATCTGACTTCTAATAGTTTCATTAAACAAATTTCTATGTATGTTCATACTTTTTTCTTCTATTATCTTTATCCAGTTTTAATATTAGCACAATGTTGATTTCCTAAAATGAAGGGAGAAGTGTTCCTTCTTTTTTCTGCTTTAAATGTTTGATATAATTTATCAGTTAAAATGTATATGAGCCTGTTGTTGACATATAGGTAGGTTCTCAAGCTAGGAATATACTTTCTTTAATAGGTGTTATTCAAATTTTGTATTTCCTCCAGAGTCAGTTTCATTAATTTGTCTTCCAAGGTACTTTTTAGAAGTAGAAGATATTGTAATTTTAAAAATATATAATTGATATTGTGTAATATGAAGAAAAGGTCTAAAGGAGCAGGGGAAGTGGGAGGGATAGGGGAAAGAAAAGAAGGGAAAAGAAAAAATATGACAAAAGGAAAAAAACGGAAACAAAGTCTTTGCAAATAGGGAAGGGTGGAGGGTGTGAAGGGAGGGCAGGGGAAGGGGAAAAAAATAAGAACCAAGATATATCATGTAAAGGTACAAGATCCCAATGATGAATGTAACTGTATTTTATACCTAAAATGTACCAATAAACTTAATGGGAAAAATAAGTACAAATAAACTTAATGGGAGTTCTATTTTAAAAAATGAATAAATAAGTAAATGTAAAATAAGGACTTTGACAGGGACACACACACACACACACACAGAGCAACAAATCAAAAGACAATGCTAAAAGACGTTCTTAGTAGAGAAGAAAAATGACCTAAGACAAACTTAGAAATGAAGGATCAAATTATAAGCAATGAAAATATTTCAGAAAATATAAATGATATGAAATAAAAATAATGTTTGAGGGGTTTAAGATGATATCTAGAATTAAATTACATGATGTTAGCAGTACATAAGCAGTAAGAGGGAAAATAGAGACCCAAATCTCCTGAGGTCCTTCCCGTCAGAAAAAAGTGATGATTTGAATTAGACTTTGAAAAGTCAATAATGCAAAAAAGGTCAATAATGATTCAAATTTAATCATTAGGTAAATACTAATCAAAGCCAAAATGAAATTCTTTTTCACACCCATTAGAATGATTATTATTTTACAACAGTAATAATAATAAGTATTGCCAAGGATGTGAATAAATTAACCTAGTACACTGCAGGTGGGAATGTAAAATGGTGCAACCATGAAAAACAGCATGAAGATTCTTTTAAAATTTAAACATGGAATTACAATTTGATCCAAAAATTCCACTTTTGGGACTATATCCCAAATAATTGAAAACAGGCACTTGAAGAGATGTCTGCACATACATGTTCATAAGAACTTTATTCACAATAACCAAAAGGTGGAAGCAAACTACATGTCCATCAACAGATGAATAGGTAAATAAAATGCGGTTTACACATACAGTAGAATATTATTCAGCTTTAGAAATAAAAAAAATTCTGACTCATTTTACAATGTAAGTGAACCTTGAAGACATTAAGTGAAATAAACAAGCCACAAAAGAATAATACTGTATGATTCCACTTTGATGAGGCACCTGCAATAGTCAAATTCATGGAGCCTGAATTTAGAATGGTGGGTGTCCAGGGCTGGGGAGAGGAGGTATAGAGTTACTGTTAAATGAGTACAGAGTTACAGCTTAGAACAATGAAAACTTCTGGAGATAAGCAGTGATGACAGTTGCATGACAATGTATAAGTAATGTCACTGAACTATGTACTTAAAAATGGTTCAAACAGTAATTTTGGAGAGGGTACTGGGGACTGAACTCAGGGCTCAAGTGGTAGCTTTTATGTTTCATGTATTCTACAATTTAAAAAAATGAAATAAAGAGAGCTGGATGTGGTAGTGCATGCCTATAATCCCAGGTACTCAGAAGGGTGAGGCAGGAGGATCATTTGAGTACAGAAGCTCAAGACTAGCTTGGGCAACACAGTGAGACCCCATTTCTATTTCTAAGTGAATAGAAGCTATGACTTTCATTAGTGTTTTTTTAAAAAATTGTCTCACAAAAACTCAGATCTGAAGAAAATCTTTATGACCTTGGAAGGGGAAAGTTTTCTTCAATAAGACATAAGCATTATATGTCACAAAGGGAAATGTTAGTAAGTTTGGCATTATAAAAAGAAAAACATCTGTACCATGAATGAAATTAAAATACAAGGGACAGTCTGAGAGAAGATTTCAATATATATCACCAATAAAGGATTAGAACTCATAATATTTGAGAACAAACCACCTAATAGAAAGTAAGGCAAAATGTAAGAGTAGGCTCAGAAAAAAGGAAAATAAATGGCCAATAATAAAGATGACCAACCTCACTGGTAATTAGGAAAAGTCAAATTAAAGCAATAACAAAACCAACATTCTCCAAGCTGGATGGGCCAGGAAGCTTTCCATTAATATCCTTTGTTTTGGGTAAATGCATTCTTCATATGGGCTGTGTATCGCTAAGTCCAAAATTCTGCTGTTTCTTTATCTTTCTCTTTATAGTTGTGGACTTATGATGATTTCAAAGTTCACACATGTATGTGTATATTTTTCTGTCACTAAGTCTGAGAGGAAGCAGCTATACATGCATTCATCCAATCAACTATTTAAGATAATTAATTTAACTAATTTATAATTAATTTTTACCCCCAAATCAAACTCATTTTAAATGTAAAAGTAATTTTAACATATCCATAACATCCTTGTCACATATAAAAATACTCAATAATTTCTTAGTATCATAATGTACTATCATAAGCTTGTACTCAAATTTCAAATTGTCTCATACATTCCTTAGAAAATTTTAGAATCTTTGTGTCAGAATTAAATAAGGTTTGTGTACTAGAATTAGATGTTAAATCTTTTCAAATCTACAGACTCCCTCTTCAGCTCTCATTTCTCCTTTACTAGCTGCTGTCTGTAGTTGCTGTTTTTGTTTTTTAGAATTTTTCCAGTGTGGATTGTGTGGATGGCATATCAATAGAATGTGTCACAACAGTCCTCTGTCCCCTAATTTCTCCTCTGGAGACGTGGCCTGGGTCAAGTTCAATGTCTTTTGGGTGGACATCAGTTTGGTTTTTGGTACCGGGGATCGAACTCAGGACATTGCACTTGCCAGGCAGGTGTGGCACCACTGAGCTAAATCCCCAGCCCCAGTTTGTGTTCTCTACCAAGAGGCACATAATATCTGGTATTCTTATGAAGTGAGCAGTGGTTTATGAGCAATGTCTAATCCCATTAATCTATTTCAAATTGCAAAATGGTTATATTTTCTCATATGGGATACTACAAAGGAAACATTCTTCATTTACTACTTAGACAACAGTAATAGTTTATATAAGAAAAGCAAGAGGCCAGGGATTTAGCTCAGTGGTGCCGGCTCCTTCCTTGCAAGAGCAAGGTCTTGAGTTTTATATCCAGTACCAAAACAAAAAAACAAAAAAACAAAACAAAAAGAAAAGCAAGACAAGCATTTTTGATGTGTTTTTCAATCCATTGCAGTAATTATCCTTACTAATGCTCAAACTTTCCTATCTTTACCAGTGAGAGCCTCTTCAAGTTGAGCTCTTCAAGTTGGCTTTGGTGTTCTTTTGTCACAATTCTTGCAGTCCCCAAACCTTCCCTGTAGTCTAAGACAAGATTTTCTAACATTATCCTATGTATTCCTTTTTCCATACCTGACATTAGCCCTCTTTCCCAAGAGATTTTTGTTGTTATTTTTTTTGTTTTGTTTTGAGACAGAATCTCAGTCTGTAGTTCAGGCTTGCCTTGAACTCACTATGTAGCCCAGGCCTCAAACTTGAGGCAATCCTCCTGCCTCAGACACCTAAGAGCTGGGATTACAGGCATGTGTCACCACACCCAGCTCCCAAAGAGTTCTTGTTCTTTTCAGTAGGAAATGGAATTTAGAGACCACAGTCTGGCTGCTTGAAGTACTTATTGATACTAGGTTGGTCAAAGTATTTATGTCTATTCAGGGGACAGAGCTAAGTAATTTTTTTCCCCCAGGTACTGGGGATCAAACTCAGGACCCTGCGCTTGCAAGGCAGGCACGGTGCTAAGTAGTTATTTTTAATGAAATATTTTATATCCACTAAAACGTATACATAACACATATATAGTTTACCTCCTTTTTTTTTTTTTTTTTTTTTTTTGCTACCAGGGATCGAACTCAGGACTTCCCGCTTGCAAGGTAGGCAGCAGAACCACTGAGCTAAATCCCTGGCCCACATATATAGTTTAATACTTGAGTATTCCCATATGCCCCAGCTAACAGTCCTTTTCAATTTTACCATTTTCTTATTTATGTGTGCTTAAACAATGCACTGTTTAGTTTTTCATTTTTGAACTTTATGTAAGTGCAATCATACTACAGATATTCTGTAACTTTTGTTGTTGTTTGTTTGTTTGTTTTGGGTCAACATAAACTGAGGACTACTGTCTTATTTTCCCATCACTGAGACAAAATACTCAACAACACAACTTAAAGAAAGATTTAGAGGATTCCATCAATAGTCAGCTGGCTCCAAGGCAGAAACAGGATAGTGGAAGGGCCTGGGCAGAGGACAGCTACCCATTCTGTGGCAGCTGGGAAGCAGAGCGAGAAGGGAAGAGCTGGGGACAAGAATACACTCTTCCAGGTCATTCCCCCAGTGATCACCTCCAACCAGGCCTCATCTCCTAACAATACATTTAGCTACTGAACCCATTGATGCATGAGTCCACTGATGAACACTGCACCCCCATGACCAATCACCTTCCAAACACATGAGACTTTTGGGGGATGTTTTAGATCTAAACCACAACATTTACTCATGCTGAAGCAATTATTTATCCATTCTCCCAAAGACATAAATTGGAGTCATTTCCAGCTTCTTGTCCCAATGATCAAAGTAGTTATGAATTTTTTGTGTAGTATTCTTGGTGCACACATACAAAAGTTTCTCATTTGTTATAATTTAGAGATGGATTTTAGTTCTAGGCTTTATACTGCTTTTGTCCCTTCAACTACACTAAAACACCCTGTCAAGGTTACTGAAATCTTCCATAGTCCCAGGTTGGGGGTAGTTTTCTGTCATTGTTCTTGATGCCTCAGGTATGCAGTGCAGCTTTTCCCTCCTAGAAACACTTCCCTCCTTGTCTTCCAGGGCATAGAGTTCTCTTGACATTGCTCACATTCCAATGGCAACTTCTCCTGATCAGCTCCATCTCATCTCTAATTCAGGAGTTCCTGGAAAGTCCTGTCTGAGCCTTTTCTTTTCTCAGTTTTCTCTATATCTTTAGGAAAGCCCCTCATTTCTATGACTTTAAATGTCATACATTTATTTAGGCCCTACTTTTATTTTTTTTTATATTGAGTCTTCCAATTAGGTGGGGGGTTTTTGTTTTGTTTTTTGAGACAAGGTCTCTCTGTGTAGTTCAGGATGCCCTTGAACTCACTATGTAGCCCAGGGTGGCCTTGAACTCCCAGTGACCCTCCTCCCTTAGCCTCCTGGGATTGCAGGGGTGTGTGTGTGTGTGTGTGTGTGTGTGTGTGTGTGTTACCATGACTGGCTAGACCCTAATTTTATTGATCTTCTGCTTTCTTCTCTGATCTCCAATTGTGAAGAACTGTTTAGATGACTGTCATCTCAAACTTTACATGTTTAACATAGGATTGCTTTAAATTTCCCACCATATATGCAATTTTACTCTAGTAATTCTCATCCTAATAATAAAAAGCACTGTCATTCTCTCAGCTACTGAAGCCAGACACTTGGGATTAACTTCTGATGCTTCCCTTTCTTTCACTACATCCGTCCAATCTATCTCTACGTCCTCCTGCTGGTTCTACCTCTAAAATATATCCCGAATCTGAATGCATCTGCCTGCCTTGGTTGCCACTACCCTAACTCAAGCTACCATCATCCTTTAAGCCCCATAACTGACTCACAACTTTCATTTTTGTAATCCTTCCACACATTCTTCCTACAGTAGCTGAAATGATGTTTTTATTTATAAATCATGCTCCCCTTTCCTTAAAGACTTCCAAAAGTTTCTCAAACTCCTTACCTTAGCCTATGAGGATCTTTAGTTATACTTTTTAAAAAATCTGTTCTTCAAGAAATCAATTACTAGGTAATAATCAGCATTTTAAAGTGAAATTATGGAATAGAAATCATAGGCATTACACATCATGAGGGAATTATTTTTTGTGTAAACATTTTAAGTACTACGATATAAAATATATCCTACTGTGAGCCATGGTCAAAAAGTATTAGGAAAAGCTGCCCTACATGATCTGTGCCCACTTACTTTCCAACCTCATTTCATGACACCCTCCCATCTCTAAGGCTTTAGTCGTGGACCTTCTGTTCATTCTCAGATGACATGCCAAGCCTTTATTTTGCAGGGATTGGTGCTTGTGCTGCTTCTGCCTGTACTGTTCCTCTACTTTTCAGTTCTCCAGTTAAAATTTCCCATCCCAAAAGGAATTTGTCTGACACCCTATTTAATTAGTTCCTGTTATTTTGTTTTTTTCTTTCAAAATATTTGTAGAAATACTATCCTAATTAAGAGCATTCACCATCTGCTTCCTCTATTAGAATAAAAACTCCATGGAGTTTCCTTGTCAGGGTTTTTCCTTTTGCATCTCAGTACTTTGCAAGCTCAAAATGTGACTAAATTTGTGGTTTAACTTTTTTTCAATACAGAGGATTGAACCCAGGCTAGGCAAGTGTTTTGCCACTGAGCTATATCCTCAGCTCTTTTTTTTTTTTTTCTTTTTGCTAAGTTTCCCAAGCTGGGCTCAGACATGTGATCCTCCTGCCTCATCCTCCCAAGTCACTGGGATTACAGGCAAGTGCCATTGCACCTCGCCTTAGCTTTTTGAAATAAACATTTTTGGGTCACAGTTGTGCCTTGTTGTTAATTTTATATATCACTTCAGTTGGAGAACTATAAATATGAATGAAAAAATACACATTTGATCAGTGTATCTGGTACTGAAATTCTAACAGTTATAATAAGACCCACATCACATTCCTAGATGTGCCAAAGTTAATAATTTACTACTATTTGTAAAATATTCGTCAGCCTTGACACCAGATGTATATTATAGTAATGAAGATGAGTTTCCTTAATAGATTCCTGTCTGACTCAATATCTCTTGCTACTTTTCTTCCTTCATTGAAGAATGTTTGATAGTGGCTTCCAAAATGCCATTACAGCATTTGCAGGTTGGCCACATGGCACTGATCAAGGTTCAGGCCTGAGAAAATGAGGCAATTCTTTTTCTTGGTGTGGCGTCCACCTGAACACCCACCAAGGTCTCCTTGCTTGGGTGGCTCCAGCTGTATGAACTAACAGCCCCTTCACCAACACACAATAGCATTCAGCTAGGCCATCAACTAATCAAGGGTACTGACCTCCTTACATGTGATTATTTCCAGAAATCTAGCAACCATTGGAATGTTTTGATTCCTACTGTTGGCTAAAATTTAGCAAACTAAAAATGTTTTTGAAAGCCTCTTAAATAGTCTTTTGGTGCAAACTTTCTAATTTCAAAAATCATGGCTTCCTATTGAAAATTTTAAAGATTATCAACATTTCCTTGAAATTATTATGAATTTATAATTTAGAATCTATGACCCTGACTTCATTTATTAGTTTAATTCACTTTCAATTCTTTTCTTTTTGTACCAGGGATCAAACTCAGGACCTTGTTCTTGTGAGGCAGGCACAGTGGCACTGAGCTAAATCCCCTGGCCCCTACTTTCAACTCTTAAATTTGGGGAACTGACACATTGCTCAAATGTGTATTTTTGTTCATACCTTTTCCTTCCAACTGATGTGAAATGCAAAACTACAAGGAAGCACTACTGGGACCTGCAAATGTATACCTCAAGGAGTTAAACATCATCACAAAAGAAATGGAAATATCATGTATTGCAAACATATACCAATAAAAAAAGAAGTTAAACATCACACTTTGAACAAGGATTAATCAACAGTCTATTTCTAATAGTTTGCTGACAAAGGCAACCATCTCCATGTCTTCCTAAAAACCACCAGTTAGTTACAACCTCGTGGTGAAAATAAAACAAGCATGCCTTGTTCTCCCTAATATGTGGAATCTAAGAAAAATAACAAAAAAGCAGAAGGGAAACTATTAGACAGGAGGAAAGGAATAAGGGGGGAGGGTATAAGGAAAATTAATAGGGGAGATGGATATGGTCAAAATATATAATATGCATTGAACCCCCCAAAAAATGTGAATCTGGGGGGAGGGCGGGACAAGGAGGGATGGGAGATAAAAATGATCAAAATATGTTATGTGCATGTACAAATCTCCAGAGTGAAATCCACTAATCTGTATAACCAGTTTAAAAACTGAAAAAAAGACTGCTTGCTACAATATAAAGAATGAAATTCCTCTAAAAAAACAAAACAAACAGAACAAGAATGCCTTGCCTCAAAGTGCTTGGAAACCAGAGTCCTTAAAAACTTAAAGTAAACTTTAGAATGAGAAAAATAACTTTTAAGCTTGACTTTTCTCCAAAATTGAAGTAAATTGAGCCCCTGCCCTACCTCCTGTGAACTGGCACTTCATACTGAGTCAGAGTGTGCTAGTAATCAAGCTGTGGCCCTTATTTGAAAAATACCACAACCACTCTCTCTCCATTGTTAAACTGTTTTTACTTACTGCTTAGAAGGAATTTCCAAAGAACATTCATTCTATGTCTCAGTCTCTGGACCTCCGTTCATAGTGGTATTGCTATGAATGGAGGGCTTGGGTTGGTTCTGAGTGTGTAAAAGCCAGATTAGAGTTATCTGAAATATGCTGTTTGAAAATACTATTCATGTCTTATTGTGTCATGGACTCATCCCAGTCCGTTTTAGGCACAATTTCTAGACAAATTGCTTTATTGTGTTACACAGCCTAAAATCACAGATTAAAAAAGGAAAACAACCAAAAAAAAAAAAATCCTAGCAGCATGTCACTTCTGACTTAATATTGACATCATTTAGATACCAAACCCTTGCACTGGATGAGAATTTTCATTTCTTTGCTGTATCATTTGCCAGTTGTAATTAAAGGCCTGACCCACTTTGGGCTCCTCAGGTGACCTTCAGTTTTTCCTCAGGTGATAAGTAAAACACATCTCTTGCATGACCCTGGCTTCTAACACTTGTGAGCGATGTCCTAAGATGCACAGCAGCGGCTTAGGCAGATGGAATCTAGAAGAATGACTTTTCTGATTGGTAACATTTCCATTTCCATTTACCTAACTTTCTAATTTAATTTTTTAAATTACATAAGCCAATAGACTATGAATGTAAAGAAAGAAAAGGGTTGAATGTCTTGGAAACAATTAAATCACTTAAACTTGCTTAGTTATCAAATTAGATGTGGGTGAAACAACAATAAATGTAACTGGCATTAAAAGGGCTGAGAATAAACACTCCCAGGGTAAAAGCATAGCCACATACCTAGCATCAGGTAGATCAAGAAGGTGAGTGTTATTAAAAGAGTATTAATGTTATTAGAAGTGTAGTGCATGCCTGCAGTCCCAGCACTTGGAAGGCCTAGATAGGAGGATTACCAGGAGTTTGAGCCCAGCCTGAACTACATAGCAAGATCCAGTCTCAAAAAGCCAAAATGGGCTGGGGATCTAGCTCAGTGGTTCTGCCACCTGCCTCGTAAACGCAAGGTCCTGAGTTCGATCCCCAGTACCAAAAAAAAAAAAAAGCCAAAAAAAAGGAGTATTAATGTTGACTTAAGCCATTATGATGATATAATATATCTGGGTGTGATAAAATGTGTCAAAGAAATACAAATGAAGAAATGAATTTAGATTGATGAATAGCGTAACAATACTACTAATAAAAGCAGCAAACAAAACGTCCCAAAGAAAATGCCATGTAACTCCATGATTATAAACAAGTAGATCAGGATTGTTCAGCAACAGGAGTGACTATGGTCATTTAAGCAGTTTATTTAAAGGATACTGAGTTAAAGCAGGTGAATTTTATGGTATATAAACCATATCTCAATAAACAATAAAAAAAGAAAAACAATACAGGGTAGCTCAGGCAATCAGTGGAAAGACTGGCTTCGGCTACAATTCCAGGAGAATCTTGAAGATATGGGGTGCAGAACCCGCCTGGTGACAAATCCACTGCTGCTGCTGCTGCTGCTCTACCCTTCCAACCGCAGCAGGCACAGTGTGGGCCTCGCTGCCAGGGGCAGGCTTTCCAGTATCCATGCTGCTGGCCAGCACCAAAGCCATTGCCCGAGAACCCATTCTTATAATCAAACCTGTCCTCTATGCTTCCACTCTTGTTGCAAAATGAATGTCCTCCACAGGGCTTGTTTCTGGATGTGACTTCTGAAGTAAAAATCCCCCATGCCTATGGCCTAACTGCAAAGGGCCTCAAAGAATTGAGGGTTTTTAGTTTGTTTTGTTTTGTTTTTTGCTTTCTATGTTATTGAAGCAGAACTCCACAGGCCAGAAATTTCCTAGAAACGGCAAATGAGAACAAAAGATGCAGGACAGCCTCAAAATATAAGGCTATAGGGCCAGGGATTTAGCTCAGTGGCACCATAACCCTGGTACCAAAAAACAGAGGCTATATTAACAGCTTCCAATTTTTGATGGATTTAATATGTTCATCAAAATTCTTCTAACCTAGTACTTAGAATATTAGACCTCTAGAAGTCCAAAGCCAGCATTGCAGCTTATAGAATCTGATTTCTCTAAAAGAATATAATGATTAATATTAATGACTACTATGTATGCATGCCCTAATGGTTAAGAGGATGATTCCAAAAGTAGAATTTCTGGATTCAAATCCTGGTTTTGCTACTTATTAGTTTGGGACCTTGGGCAATTTACTTAATTATACTCAATTGTAAATTACAATTTACTCAACTGTAATTTACTCAATTGCAATTTACTCACACTGTGAACTGGGAATAATAATGGTGACTGCTATAGTTCTGAGTTTGAATGTTCCCCTAAAGACCCAGGTGTTAAAAGCTTGTTCCTCAAGATAGCAATATTGGGAGATGTTATGATTTTTCCGAGGTGGAGCCTGGCAGGAGGTCATTAATTCATGGGACTTCAATCTCTTCCATTCTCCCTTTTCCTTCCAGATTTGTGAAGGGAGCAGTTTTTCTCTACCATTTGTGCGCCACCAGGATGCACTGCCTCACTGCAGCCAAAACAACAATGCCAGGTCATCATGGACTGAAACCTTCAAAACTCAGTCAAAGTAATGCTCTTCCCTCTATAAGTCAGCAATCTCAGTATTTTGTCATAGCGATTGAAAGCCAACTTACACAGTGACCTGCCTCACACCAGTGTTGTATGTTTTAAATGAGACAATCTTGTACAGCTCTTTAGAAAGTGCCTGAGTGAACGAGTGTGCACTATTATTTGGGGTAGTATCAGAAAATGCTATGGTCTGAGCCTCTGAGCAAAACTCACAGATGGAGGCTCAGACATGAGATGTGACCCTTACATTAAATGAACTGGAAAGGAAGCAAGGAAGAAAACACATAAATAACTGTACTGCAAGGCAGCAGGAAGTGTATGATATGGGCACACCTAAAATATTCTGGAGCCATAAGGGATGTGAAGATTCTTTTCTTCAGGACCTTGCAAGACATTTCGGAGTATGTGAGGTTTGAGCAATGCCTGAAATAAAAGTTTCAATCTGACAAGCAGATATTGAGAGGAAGGATGCTCTAAGGAAGAATGGGGCAGATCAAACAAAAAGCCCAGAGGTAAAAAATAGTATGAAAAGAGCCACAGCTATGTGTTTGTACGGGATAAAGGAAATTTAGTGGGAGATAAGGCTACAAAAAAAACATGGGCTAAACTCCAATGTATTATTTATTTTGTTTTTTGAGCCCAGGCTGGCCTCTAATTCACCACCCTCCTTCCTCAGCCTCTGGAGTGCTGGGATTACAGGCATGTGTCACCAGGCCTGGCTGTGACATGCCTTAAACACCAGTCTGCATCTGACTATGAATGCAATGAGATCTTCAACTGTTTGGTACCAGAGTAGTCTCAACCTATCCCAAATCATTTTACCCCAAACCATTTCATTTTTTTCTAGTCTCCTGGTTACCCTCAGATTCTAACCTGTTTGGAAAGATTAACTTTTCAAGGCTGCAAGATAAAATGAATTATATTTCTACGACACATTGGAGCCTGCTTTGAACTGGCCTTCACTGGAGTATTCTAGTTCCTCATTACTATTTTCTTGCGTGAGCTGACTCAAGGTGGTTTTTATCTCAACAGGCAAAAACCAGTTAAAACTATTTAGCAATTCAAGTTTTTCAGCATTCGCAAGGCAAAGACATGAGTGCTCTTTTCATTCACCTTGCTACTGGAACGTTTCTTTCCTCTTACCCACTAGCTCTGAGATCAAAGAGAATGGTGAGGGGAAATTGTATTTAAGTCAAGTAGTTCCTTATCTAAAATGTAGCTTATTTCCCCTTCCCTTAGTTTTAGGTATGTTCCTTCCAGCAACAAATCCACAGAAAAAAAGATAGGTGGACAAGCCCCTTGCACAGTGCTTGCTCGTGTCAGTTCCCTGGATTCAGCCCCAGGCCCACCCAAAAATTACAGGCAGTTCTAAGCTCCAGAGTCTCTCACCCAGCAGTCTCTTGGTGAGACTTCCAAACCTGCAACCAGCAAGGTGACTTAAGAAATGTGTTTCCACAACTGCCTCATAAGCATGAGGTCCTGAGTTCAATCCCTGGTACCAAAAAAAAAAAAGAAATGTGTTCACTAGTGAAACTTAGACTTTTAAAACATGTAAAATGAACTTGAGTTAGAGTACTCTGAAAAAAAAAAGGATTTTGAAATTCCTAGATAGCAAACAAACATATCATTATTAAAACCTTGGTAGGACTGGGGATTTAGCTCAGTGGTTCTGCCACCTGCCTCAAAAGCAAAAGGTCCAGAGTTTGATCCCTGGTACCAAAAAAAAAAAAACTTGGTGTGACTCTGCACAAGTCCACAATCTGTAAACTTGGTTCTATGACTCAAACCAAAATAATAAATTTATTTGCCTTACTGAATACTGGTTGCTTTACTAGTACACACCATATAAATAGCTGAAAATTTTTTTAAAGCTTGGGGATTTATTGGCTTATGTAATGGAAGAATCCAGAGGGAGTTCCAAGCTTCAGGCATACCTAAATCAGGGCTCTGGCGTTCATTCTTCCTATTAATGCCATCTTCCCCATGTCTTCCCTTGTGGTTGCAAGAAGGCTCTTAGCAGCAGGGCACTTGTTAGGAAATGACTTTACGATTTTATATAGGCTTAATGGATTGTTTTACTTACCCTCAAAATCTGCATTACACAAAGGCAGTCTTTCACAAATGAGTCTTCAAGGCTGAAGAACCAAACTTCTGGTGCTGCTTGAGTGGGTGACGGTTGTCATAGGTGCTCTGAGTGTCCTCACCATCCAAGCCCATGAGTCTCTTCCAGCTAGAGAGCTCTGCTGGTCAAGGTCAGGGACAGACCCATGCCTTTGCTTATGGGGGAGCCCCAGCCCCAGGGCGAAGCTTTCTTACCTCGCCATGTGCCAATGTTCATGTGTCCATCCATTATCAATTACGTTTCAAAGTTTGGGAAAGTAAAGCAATGGATATAGTAAAATATCAGGACCAATTTCTATGGACACAGTGGATGCCTAAAAGTATAGTGATAATATATATATAGTGAATATAATAAAAAAATATAGATAGATAGATAGATAGTGAAAAATGCAGAGTTATTCTACTTCTGGTTCAACTGTTAGGTCAATGAGCTGATTTGTATGATTGATGGAAATAGTACTAAAGACACTTTCTCTGGAATAGCCTGTATTTGTGGTGGGTCCATGTATTATGTGTGTGGACTGTGCGTTTGAAAGGAGGCAGGGAAGTGAGCATGAAGTTTTGCTGCTGACCTGGGCAACAGGCAACATAAACCACACACTGAGGTGCCAAACATGATTTTAAGCTCTTTAAACGTACTATCTTACTTAATTCTCATAACCACCCAATAATGTAAGTTCTATTATTATTCCCTGTTACAGATGGGAAACTGAAGTTCAGAAAGGGAAGTATACTTCTCAATGTTGATTAGCTAGAAAAGGGCTCTGCATCTGCAGGGACATCAAGGCCTGAGGTAAACCACTAGCTTGTGCTGCCAACCAGAGTTCTTTGCCCTAAGTGTACTGTCAATGTTTCCTAACATGACAGATGCCTCCAGCCCCCAAAAAAGCCCTCTGAAAAGCCGCTTCTCTGGGAATCCACAGGCTTATGTTTGGTATCAGGAATAGAAGAGCTTGCCCAAGCCTTTTCCCTCCCGGAAATCTTTCATTTCCTCCAGTATAATGACCCCTCTTCCTTTTTCATATAATTCAATAGGCTTCAATACTCAGACAAAGAGCTACTATTTGATTTTTTAGAATGCATTTTTCTAATTGTGAAATATATTAAAATTGAAAATATTTTTAGAAGCAAATGTGAAAACATGCAAAGAACCACATGAGACCTCCTAAAACTTCTGAGATAAAAACTGTTAACTGGGCTGTGGATTTTCTTTTAATATATACAGCTTCATTATGTTTTCTGTGCATGGTAATGTAGTAAATATCTTCCCATAACTCTTGAGGGTAACAACTGTTTTTTTAATTTATTTTTTATTTTTTAATTTTTGGTACCGGGGATCGAACTCAGGTCCTTGCACTTACAAGGCGGGTGGCGGAACCACTGAGCTAAATCCCCGGCCCCTAACAGCTGTTTTTATCTTGATCAACATTATATTTTATCTTGATCAACATTATATTTTATCTTGATTAACATTATATTTTCAGGACCCTACACAGTATCTGGCATATAGTAATTAGCACATAATTGGTAATATTTAATTATTTGACTTAATAAAATTTGTTGAATGAATGACTGACACCATAAGTTTTTAAGACTTTTTAAAGGCCCAATAATTATGGATCTGGGCAACAAAATATAATTGTGAAACTATATTAAGATAGTGCATAATTTATTTTCACAAGTTTCACCAGAGCAAAGGGCAACATGATACAACAGGAGGAACCTGAGGCAGGACCCAGGGGACAGGCTCTAGCTTAGCTCAGCTACACTACACATAATGACACAGGCTCCATTTTACTTAACACCTCACTGCCCGCCCGCCCCCCCCAGTATGAAGGAGTTGACCAGACTGCTTGTGAAGATTCCCTTCTATTTTTACACTGTATCATTTTTTAAAGCTTTTGCTGTTTTTAAAAAGATGCAGAATTGGTACATAAGTATATTTTGTTATGCTTTGGATCTTAAATGTCTTCCAAAGGCCATGTAATTGGTCCTCAGCCTGTGGACCTATTGGGAGTGGTTGGAACCTTTAAGAGGTGAGGCTATGTGAAGGAAGTTAGATCAATGGGGCAGGGGATGTTTTAGAAGGGATACTGGGGCCCTAGTCCCTTCCTCTTTTTTGTTTCGCAGCTGTCACCGACCCAAAAGCAGCAGGCCAAACCAGCCATGGACTGAAACCTCTACAACCATAAGCCAAAATAAATCTTTCCTCCTTTCAAACTGTATACCTCAGGTATTTTGTTACAAAGAAAGCTAACATATTTTATTTTAAAATATTTAAGTAATGCAGAATTACAGGATAAAATATGAAATTCCCCTTTTACAACTACCTCCTCCCTAATACTGCCTCTTCTTCATAAAGATTACAACTGATGGTCCAGGGATTTAGCTCAGTGGTTTCACTGCCTGCCTCGAAAGGGCAAGGTCCCGAGTTCGATCCCCAGTACCAAAAAAAAAGATTACAACCGATACAATTTGATGTCCTTTTTCTTTGCTTGCATGTATGTCCAAATACAGACATGAAATTTTAAAAAACATATAACTGGAGTCATATTGTAGGTATTATTCTGAGAGTTGCTCCCATCCCAAGGCCCTACATCATGTCTTTGGGGCTTTTTCCAAGTCGATGTATCTAGATGGACTTAATTTTGATTATATCATGACCTTTTCTCCCAGTATCAAAACATAGTTTGATTCTAGTTTATACCATTATAAACACTGCTACAACAAATTCCTCATACTACTACACAGTACAGTGACTAAGAAGATGAACCTTGGGATCAGACTGCCTGCATTTGAATCCTGGCTCCACTTTGTAGCTGTTACTTAACCAGTCTGTGCCTCAGTTTCCCCATCAATAAAATGAAGTTGCCAGGCTGTCTTTAAAATTAAATTAGTCAACATATATAAAGTTCTTGAACTGTGTCTCACACATACTATGTGCTAAACGTGATTATATCATCATTTAATTATTCTAAGTATTCTTAGGCACATAACACAAGCATTTCTGAGGAACTGATTCCTAGAGAAGGAATTTAAAATTCTGAAAGTCTCTGCCACATTGCTTTCCTGAGAGTCTTAACAATTTCCACTTCTCCCAGCTATGGTTGGGACAGCCTGTTGTCTCACCTTCTCCATATACTGTACCGGTTGCTGTAAATGTTAAGTGATTTTCCTGTTACTAGATATCTATCTTTTCAACTCATAGGGTACTTCTCTGTTGTCATCCTTAGTGTCCTTTACTATCAAGCATAAAATGCAAGACGTGGTGATTATACAGACAAGTGTGGGCCACCAGCTTTTTACAGGACACCTTTGGTCAGAGGTTTTAGGTTGTATCTACTCCATATCCTTTATTGCCTCTCTTTAGTGGGGTTCACGGGGGGCTGAAACATGTATGGTAATTCTTTTGTATGATTTATGTAAAATGAAATGTAAATCAAAAGGGGTGGGAACAAAAGCAGAAGACAGAAGGGCTGGGGATTTAGTTCAGTGGTGCTGCTGCCTGCCTCCCAACTGCAAGGTCCTGAGTTTGAGCCCCACTACCAAAAAAAAAAAAAAAAAAAAAAAAAAAACAGGAAACAAAAGTATCAAGGTACACATTATCAAAGGCTGAAGATTAAGCAGAACATCACGCGGGAAGTTAAAGCAGTGCTAGACTTTTGAGACATGCGCGCGGATCACTGAGCTGTGGGCTTCTGAGGAAGGGCAAGCAGGGAGCCCAGAGCGGGGAAGCTCAGGCCACGCCCAGCCCTTTTGGATGAGGCGCTGCCTCTGCCGGATAGCTCTCTACTGCCCTCCTCTGGCCAAAGTTGGGAGATGCAAGTCTCAGAAAGCTATTCTCGGATCTTCTCACCAACCAAAGAACCTGTATACAAAGTCAACGTCAAAGAGTTGAGGGAGGAAAAAAAATTATGTATTTGAAAATAAATTGATGAACGGAGTGGTTATTAATACTTATTTGTTCAACTGAGGAAATAAAAAAGTAAATACATACAATTACATTTTACAGGATGTTTTTGTTGTGTGCCTCCAAAAAAATAAACACCAAATCTCTGCTATATAAAACTCTAAAATCCTTAAAGCTTCTGACATAGTCACTCAGTATTTTCTGGCTAATCCTTATCATATAAAGGAAGATGAAAATAATGTTAGTACTATTAAAGACTTTCTGAAATTTGTTACTCTCTGTATTTGTGTTCTTATATCTGAATTGCCCCCAAGGAATTACTTGCTGATGGAAAAAGCTGTATTTGCAGCTGTCAAAGACCAAGATTTGCTTTGTGGACTCCTTTAGATCTTTATTTAAATGTCATGTTATGTGTTATATACCTCTATATAAAAACTATATCTGTAGCCCCACCCCCAAACGATGTCTCCCACCCTGCTGTGCCCCATCTGCCTTCAAATTTTATCATTTTCCCTACAACTTACCACTCTTTAACTCTATTATCAATTTTGCTTTTTACATTTTATTTTTTGAGACTAGGTCAGGCTGGCCTTGAACTATGTATCCCAAGCTGGCCTTGAGCTTGCAGCAATCCTTCTGCCTCAGGTTTGCGCCACCTAGGTCTCTTTCTGAAAGGTACCTTTGACCAAAGGGAGCTGCCACAACCAAGGTCATGTGTCCTCTTTGTGAACAGCCCACATCTAACTGGCAGATGGAGAAATCTAAAAGCCCACCCCCTTGACTTAATGTAGGACAACTCTGAAGGGCCATTGCAGTCCAGAGTTCCCAGTAAGTATGGCTGAGGACTCTGTTACAAATGCTTCACATTTATAAATAACTTAAATAACTCTCTTTGCTCATCTTACTTCTCTCATTGCTTTACATGTTTTATTCTCAAAAGTCTTTTCCAAAATTCTCATTTTGCAAATCACTGTTTCAGAGTGTTTCCCAAGAAACCCAATCTAAGACAGCTATATGGAAGCAAACTATTGGACGATATTTTGGAGCTGGACTACCTATGGGGCAGAGAATGAGGACACTATCACTAATAAATAGGACACATGCAATACAGGTGTAGTTAAGATCTTCATAATCAGAGAAAGGTGGTGAGGTATCTCCAAAGTCTGCAAAGTTTAGTGAAAGTAGTAATTACTGTAAGGACTATGAAATCAAATGGCTCTTGCTGGGTCTTAGTGATTCACTGGCAAAGACAAAGGAAGGTTGAGTCAGTCAATTAAGCAATTAAAGGGACGTGTGAAAGCCAGAAGGGCTCTACTTGTAACCCATCAAAAGACTCATTTCCTGCTGACTGGGTAGAAAAACTGACTTCTAGATTTTTATAAGGTTAACAGACTTTCAGGGCCAGTTGTTTTTAGCCCCAGTAGGACCAGTATATCCAAAGTCAGATTCTATTGGGAAGGAGTGAAATCCTGAGACAGGCTGAGGACATCTTGGTTAATGTGTGTACAAAAACTGTATTTCCAGAGTTCTCTTGAGCCCTTTGAGGTCATTTGCCCCCATTAAAGGACACTATCTCCCTTGCTTGAAGTTGATGCCTAAATGGCTGCCTCTGAAGACCCTATCTGGGTGGCACTCCAGAGGAGTGAAACCTTCATTCCACCAGCCCAGTAAAGGGTGTTAAGACACAACATAACCCAGTGGGGAAGTGGGTGGGCTCGCCAAGAGAGAAAGAGGACTACACACTAAGGAGCTGGCCAGTATAGCTGGCAAAGGGTGTATGGGAACGGACACTGACAGTGCTGGAGCAGGGAGTGGGACATACAGTTGGACAAAGGAGAGTTTATAAATACGGCTCAGTTCAATTTAGTAACATAATGCATATAATCCTTTGTGGTACCTTTTCCGTGTCTTGCCAACCTGAATTTTTGTTCCACTTTGTTCTCTGTATTTCAGTCATGCCAAACTACATACCTAGATCATGTTCTTCACCCCTTCTGCAAAACCCCTATTGCTCTCTCTGCCTGGAATATTTACCCTACTCCATTTTGCAATTGTATGAGGTGCCTATAGCCTACTTCTCTTTCAAAACTCAACCAAGGTGGGAATTTTATCTGCTAATGGACTGAAAATTAATTATTTTAGGTAAACAAGTTGGCAATACTGAGAGCCTTAAAAATTTAAAGCATCTCGACTCAGCAAACTTCCCCCTAAGGCAAAAATCTGAACTACAGGCACAAATTTGTGCACAAAGTTATCCAAAGTGCATATTTATTATTAAAAAATTAACATAACCTTGGGCTGAGAATGTAAGTCAGAGGTAGAGTGCTTGCCTAGCATGTGTGATGTTCTGGGTCCAAAACTCAGCACTGCAAAAACAAAACAAAACAAAATATAACTCAAATATTTGGAAATGTAGGGGTATGCAAATTACATCCATACAAAGAAATTGTACATAGGGATTGAAAATTATATGTTTAAATAACATAATATAAACATGCTTACAACACACTAAATTTAAAAATATATAAAATTTACTATACTCTAACTTTGTAATAATGTGATAGGAAAAACAATGAAAGGAAATAACCAGAATCTAAGAACAGATATCACTGAGAAATGGTATTATAGCTGATTTAAGTTTTCTTATTTCTCATGCTTTTGTTTTCCCCAAACTGGCTCAGGGTATAGCCACTGAATTTTTTCAGTAGCAATGGGGACAAAACTCACCCCACCAGTGTGCTACATTCCCAGCTCTTTTCATATTTATTTTGAGATAGGATCTTAAGTTGCCCAGGTTGGATTTGAACCTGGGGTCTTCCTGTCTCATCTTTCCTAGTGCTAGAATTATAGAATGTGCCACCAATCCCTGACATTCATTCAATGAAATACAACAAAGTTATTTTTAAAAAGACTCAAGTTAAATACCATTTCTTCAGAGACAAAAGGTATTTTTCGTCCACAATATAGATTTAAATATATATACAGAGATCCATCCCGCCACTCCTGGCCCAGAGGTAGGGCTTCTGAGCCGCCATCCCACTGCTCCTGGTCCAGAGGAAGGGGCTTCCTGGCTACCATGCCTCCCGCTGCTCCCAGCCAAGAGGAAAGGGCTTTTGGGCTGCCTTCTATCCCCCCGCTCCCAGCCCAGAGGAAGGGGCTTCCGGGCCACCATCCCTACTGCTGCTCCCAGCCCAGAGGTAGGGGCTTCTGAGCCGCCATCCCACTGCTCCTGGTCCAGAGGAAGGGGCTTCCCAGCCAACATCCCTACCGCTACTCCCAGCCCCTGTCCCAACTCTCCCAGCTCAGAGGAGGTGAGCCACACGGGCACCAGCAGCACCGACCCACCCGCCCCCCAGTCGAAATGAGAAAACATGTAAATAAGTATCAAAATGAGACTTCCACATCACCTACAGCAACCCTAAAGGGAAATGAGATGGAACACTCTGATACTCAACCACCTGGACCCACTGAACTGGCAACCAAAGGGGATCTGGAAAAAATGAAATCAGAAATGATTTCTCAGATAACAGGAGAAATTGTGCTCCTCCTTCAAGACATGATTAATAAATCTAGAGAGGAGCTGAGGAACATGATGGAATCCCAACATAGGAAACAAATGGAATCCATAAAACAGATGCAAATAGATTTCCAGGACATGAAAAACTCCACTGAAAGTCTACACAGCAGAATGAGCCAATGTGAGGACAGAATTTCAGATATAGAAGATAAGATTGCAATTAATGACCAGGAAAAGAAAAACTGCTTCAAAATTATAAGGGATCATGAGAAATCAATTCAGCAGCTGCTAGATGATGCAAAAAAGAATAACATAAGATTGATTGGAGTCAATGAAGAAACAGGAGAGAGTGTAGATGACATAAAAAAATTCTTCACAGAAGTAATGGCAGAAAACTTCCCAAGCAGGGGAAAAGAGCTTGACATACAGATAAGTGAGGCATATAGGACTCCAAATAGCCTTGATCAAAAAAAATCTACACATAATCATATAAGTGTTAAGATTCCAGAAACTCAACAGAAGAACAAAGTTCTACAAGCAGTTAGAGAAAAGAAACAAATCACATACAAAGGAAAGCCCATCAGAATCACAGCAGACTTCTCAACACAAACCATCAAGGCAAGAAGAGCTTGGAGTGACATATTCCAAGCCTTAAAAGAAAACAGCCTCCAACCCAGATTGATGTACCCTGCAAAACTATCTTTCAAAATGGATGGAGAAATAAGATACGTTCATGACAAAGACCACCTTAGCAACTTCATGAATACCAAACCAGCACTCCAAAAATTTTACACAATATCCTAGGAACAGACATTGAGGATCACAACCCCAGGAAGCAAAGCAGAATGAATCCATCTGGCATGACAAGAAATTAAAGGTAAAGGGGGAGAACCCAAGAAAAAGAAAAAGCCATGGCAATGACAAGTCAATATGTTTCAATTATAACCATCAACATTAATGGTCTCAATTCACCAATCAAAAGAAATAGACTGGCAGAATGGGTCAAGAAGCAAAATCCAACAATATGCTGCATACAAGAGACACACTTAATTCAAAAGGAAACTCATAGACTGAAAGTTAAAGGGTGGAAAACAACACTCCATGTGACAGGAACCCGAAAAAAAGCAGGACTAGCTATCCTCTTTGCAGATCAAGATTTCAAACCAACACTAATTAAGAGAAACGAAGAAGGACACTACATCCTTGTAAAGGGAACAATCCAACAGGAAGAGATGACAATCGTAAATATCTATGCACCAAACACTAGTGCACCCAACTATATAAAACAAATACTAACGGACATGAAAAGCCATATATGCACTAATACAATTGTAGTGGGGGACCTCAACACCCCACTGTCACAAATAGATAGATCAACTAGACAAAAAAGAAATAATGAAATACTAGAACTCAATCAAACTCTTGAACAAATGAACTTAACAGATGTTTACAGAGTCTTCCACCCCACAAAATCAGAATAACATTCTTCTCAGCTGCACATGGGTCATTCTCAAAAACAGAACACATACCCACCACAGAACATGTTTAAGTAAGTGCAAAGGAATTGAAGTTAGCCCCTGTATATTATCAGACCATAGTGCAATGAAATTGGAGGTCCATAGCAAAAGAAACTCAAAAAATTTCATAAACATGTGGAAATTGAACAACACACTTCTGAATAACCAATGGGTCACAGAGGAAATTAAAGAAGAAATCAGACAGTTCCTTCAATTAAATGACAATGACAATACAACATATCGGAATCTATGGGACACAATGAAAGCTGTCTTACGAGGGAAATTCATAGCAGTGAATACGCATATTAGGAAAACAGAACGAGCCCAATTAAACAACCTGATGCTGCACCTCAAGCTTCTAGAAAAAGAAGAGCAGGACAACCCCAGAGCTCATACAAGGGAGGAAATCATAAAGATCAGAGGAGAAATCAATGCAATGGATACTAAGAGAACAATACAAAAAATCAACGAAGCCAAGAGTTGGTTCTTCGAGAGAAAGAACAAAATTGACAAACCCTTAGCTAACCTTATCAGAAAAAGGAAAGAAAAGGCCCAAATCCATGCAATTAGGAATGAAAAGGATGAAATTACAACAGACCCAGCAGAAATCCAGAGCATCATCAATACCTACTTCCAGAACCTATATGCCAATAAGATGGACAACACAGAAGAAATGGACACTTCCTAGATACATATGAATTACCAAAGTTGAACGAAGAAGACCTAAAAATTCTAAACAACCCAGTATCAACCAATGAAATTGAAAATGCAATTAAAAACTTACCAACTAAGAAAAGCCCGGGCCCTGATGGCTTCACTACTGAATTCTACAAGACATTTAGAGAGGAACTACTGCCACTACTGTTTAAACTCTTCAATGAAATTGAAAGGGAAGCAATACTCCCAAATTCATTCCTGGAAGCAAGCATCACCTTGATCCCCAAAGCAGAGAAAGACCCAACCGAAAAGGAGAACTATAGGCCAATCTCATTAATGAATACAGATGCAAAAATCCGTAATAAGATACTAGCAAATGGAATGCAGAAGATCATCAAGAAGCTCATACACCCTGATCAAGCAGGATTCATCCCAGGGATCCAGGGATGGTTCAACATACGCAAATCAATCAATGTAATACACTGTATCAATAGAGCCAAGGACAAATACCATATGATTATCTCCATAGATGCAGAAAAAGCATTTGACAAAATCCAACATGCATTTATGATAAAAATCCCACAAAAAAATGGAATAGATGGTCTCTACCTCAAACTGATAAAAGTCATCTATGAAAAACCAACAGCCAATATCATACTAAATGGTCAAAAACTGAAATCCTTCACACTAAAATCAGGAACAAGACAAGGATGTCCACTATCACCACTCTTGTTCAATAAAGTTCTGGAAACATTAGCCATGGCAATTAGACAAGAGAAAGAAATAAAAGGAATCAAGATAGGAAATGAAGAAGTCAAATTGTCATTATTTGCAGATGACATGATACTCTATATAGAAGACCCCAAGAACTCCACCAAAAGTCTTCTACACTTAATAACCAAATTCAGTCAAGTAGCTGGTTACAAGGTCAACACACAAAAATCAATAGCTTTCCTCTACACCAATGACAGACTCACTGAGAGAGAAATAGGGCAAATAATTCCTTTCACAATAGCATCCAAAAAACTGAAATACCTAGGAATCAACCTAATGAAAGAAATCAAAGACCTCTTCTCTGAAAACTTAGCACTCTGAGAAGAGAGATTGAAGATGATATTAGAAAATGGACAGACATCCCCTGCTCCTGGGTAGGAAGGATCAATATAGTGAAAATGGCCATACTTCCAAAACTGCTATATAGATTCCATGCAATTCCAATTGAGATCCCAGCAGCATACTTCACGGATCTTGAGAAAACAATCCAAAAATTCATTTGGAATAAGAAGAGACCCAGAATAGCAAAAGCAATTCTAGGTAACAGAGACATGGCAGGGGGTATCACAATCCCCAACCTGCAACTCTACTACAAAGCTACTGTGATAAAAACAGCATGGTCCTGGCAAAGAAACAGACCTGAGGACCAGCGGAAAGGATTAGAAGATGCAGAAACAACGCCAGACACACTCAGCCATCTCATCTTCGATAAAGGAGCCAAACACCCTCACTGGAGGAAGGAGAGCCTCTTTAATAAATGGTGCTGGAAAAATTGGGCTGCAACTTGCCAAACACTAAAACGAGACCTACATCGCTCGCCATGCACTAAACTAATATCGAAATGGATTAAAGGTCTAAATATTAAAATAGAAACTCTGAACCAGTTGGAACAGAGGTTAGGTAGAACTCTTCAAGGCATTGGTGTAGGACAAGATTTTATGAACAAAACCTCAGTTGCCCATGAACTAGCACAAACAATCAACAAGTGGGATCTCTTCTTATTAAAAAGCTTCTGCACAGCAAGAGAAACCACCAGCAGTGTGAAGAGACAACCCACAATGTGGGAAAAAATCTTCACCTGCTCTTCCTCAGACAAAGGTCTACTATCTAGAATCTATAAAGGACTTAAAAAGATCAGACCTCCCAAATTGAAAGACCCAATCCAAAAATGGGCATCTGAAATGAACAGACATTTCTCCCACAAAGAAGTAGAAATAGCAAATAAATACATGAAAAAATGTTCAACATCACTGGTCATTCGAGAGATGCAAATGAAAACAATGCTGAGATTCCACCTCACTCCAGAAAGAATGGCTGTTATCATGAAATCAACCAGTAACAAATGCTGGCGGGGCTGTGGGGAAAGAGGAACCCTGCTCCACTGCTGGTGGGAGTGTAGACTGGTGCAACCACTGTGGAAATCAGGATGGAGATACCTCAAAGAACTAGGACTGGAAGTCCCATTTGATCCCGCTATTCCACTGCTGGGGATCTTCCCCAAAGAATTAAAAGAATCATACCACAGTGATATATGTGTGCCCATGTTCATAGCAGCACAGTTTGTAATAGCTAAAACTTGGAAACAGCCCAAATGCCCATCAACTGGAGACTGGATAAAGAAAATGTGGTTGTTTTATAAAATGGAGTACTACTCAGCCATAAAAAATGAGAAACTAGAGACATTTATAGTTAAGTGGATGCACATTGACGTGATACTCTTAAGTGAAATAGGACACACATGAATAAATTCTTAATAGTTTCTCTGGTGTGAGAAACTGAAAGTGTAAATAAGGACTAAAAGGTATAATAGGTAATATGAAATAGGAAGAAAAGGGGCAAAGGGGAAGGAAGTGGGAGGGGTTGGGGAAAGGATAGAAGGGAATGGGATTAATATGAGAAAGTGGAAAAATAGGAACAAAATCTTTATAAATAGGGAGGAATGGAGGGGTTGAAGGGAGGGCTGGGAAAGGGTGAAAAAGAGGAACCAAGAGAGAATATGTAAAGATGCAAATTTCCAATGATGAATGTCATTATATTGTATACCTAAAATGTACCAATGATTAGAATGAATAATCGATAATGCAAAATAGGAAGAAAAAGTCCAAAGGGGTAGGGGTGGTGGGAGGGGCAGGGGAAAGGAAAGAAGGGAAAGGAAAAATGATGAGAAATGGAAAAAATGGAAATAAAGTCATGTAAATAGGGAAGGGTGGAGGGGGTGAAGGGAGGGCTAGGAATGAGGAAAAAATAAGAACCAAGATGCATCATGTAAAGGTACAAGTTCCCAATGAGAAATGTAATTGTGTTGTATACCTCAAATGTACCAATAAAAGAAAAAAATATATATATATATATAATATAAATTTTAATCACAGCCCTTACAGATACAGTCATTTATCAACCCATCTACACTTTTCACCAGGATTAAGAAGGCAGGAATCTAATCTTTTATTTCCATGACTTTGGCATCATGCAATGCCTAGTACACAGCAGATTCCTAATAAGTATGCGCTTGCTTCTGGGGAAAAAGGAAGTTAAATTTTGGGCCTAGACAGGTGACCCTTACTATTCTGAACCTAAAAATTAAAAAAATACATGATCTATTAAAAACAAAACTTTTTTGGAAGAAAAAGAGTAGAAGGAAAAGAATAAGAGCAATGGACTTTAGTTTGGGTCAGTGAAAGCTAAATGGTCATCATTTTAAAAACAGTCCAGAACTCCTGACAAAAGGGATAGAGTAAAAACATGATATGTTCTACAATCACTCCCTGAACTAGGGTAACATCATACTAATGTTTTCCTCAAAATAAACTTAGAATTTAACACCATGTCCTTCCCCAATGTCCTTTCTCCTGGAAGCTGGGGACCCCAGTGCCTTGACAGCTCGACTGTAAACACATTCTTCCAATAGGCACGATGTACACAGTAAGAAAATATCAAAAATGAGTGGTCCCTGTTCTCCAAAATGTGCTATCTTGAGCAGGCTTTTAATGTGAAAATGTTCGTGCTCTGCACACATCACTCCTCGCTGGTAGTTCAATACCATAATAGAAGCTCTTCTATGAGGCTTTTGAGCACAAAACTGTCACATACCCACGTCAATTAAAAGTGAGCGCCATGTTTAAAATGTAAAGTGAGGAGCCCGTCGTGGTACACACCTGTAATCCCAGTACCTAGGAGGCTGGGGGAGGAGGATCACTGCAAGTTTGAGGCCAGCCTGGGTTACATAGTTCAAAACCAGCCTCAACAATGAGACCCTGTCTCAAAAAACCAAAATTAACTGACTGAAAAAACAAAACGTAAAGGGAGTATTTTGGAAACCCTGTGAATGGGCGAGGGGAGAAAAACACCTAGATGGCTCGATTTGTCACTTATGGTTTTCTCCAGTAATAATCAGAGGGTCCCGGTTATAACTGCTTCCCAGGAGAAAAATACACTTTCTTTCAGGTGGCGTTTCAGAGGCTCTGCGAGTGTGGAATGGGAAGTGACACGTGGTGACTCACAATCCCCCCTAAACCACCAGCTGACCCTAAGATGCCCCTGCGGGTGGTCACTGGCGGGACGGCGCGGGGTCGTGCGCGTGCCCGGGGCTCGGCGTGAGCGCCCGCGAGCCGCACCTCCCCGCCCCCGCCCAGCGAGGGCCGCGAGCCCCCCGGCCAACGTCTGCAGCGGGCCGGAGGTGCAGAGGGCATGGCGACGGGGCCCGGCGCCGCAGGGCCTGAGGACGCGGTCCCCGACATGGCCCCGGACGAGCCAGGCGAAGAGGCTGTCGCCGCGTCCCGGGTGCGGACGGTGGTGGCCTCCCTGCGCCCCGGGAAGGGGCCAATGGCGCGCCTCCTGCGACGGCTCCGGCAGCGGCAGCCGTACGGAGCGGAGGAGGCCGAGGCCTGGCCGCGGGTGGAGGAGGCGGTGCCCGGGGCGCAGGAAGTGGGCATGGGGCGGGGCCGGGAGGCAGAGGCGCAGCCCCTGCCCGCCGTGTGCGCGTCACCCCTGAGGAGCTTGTGGCGCGCGGAGAGGGCGGCGCTGTACTGCGACCAGGTGCTGCGGGGCGCCAAGGTGAGGAGGCAGGAACGGGGCGGAGTCCAGCTCCAGCCTCGGAGAGACAGATCCCTGCGGGGTGACGAGGGACCTGGGGTCTTCCTCTTAGCTTGATGGGGTGGGTGCCTGCTCTTCAAAAACACCCAAAACTTGATTCAGCTTTTAGAGAGCGCCTTCCTCGTAAGAGGCTCCCGACTCTGCCCCGGAGGAGTTCAGATTGCGTTGCCAGGGTCCCTTAAGAGGGTCCTAAAAGATGAAGACATGGAAGGCTCTCCTTGCCCAGGCATACTCTAGTATATTTAGTTGACAGTGACAGTGTGTGTACCTGAACATAAAGGTGAGATTGCTTAGACTTAACTTTATACTAGAAAACTAAAAATCTTTGCACTTTAAGAATGATTCCCACGTCTACAACGTGGAAAGATGTTTTACCTAGAAAAAAATCTGTTAACATTGTAGAGAGCAAATATTGTATGTTTTTAAATTACTTCGTTTTTCTTTTGAAAAGCTACACCAGGCCCGGCGTGGTCGCGCACGCCTGTAATCCCAGCCCTCGGGAGGCTGAGACAGCAGGATTGCCTCTAGTTCAAGGGCAGCCTTGTCTACAAGTGAATTCAAGGCTATCGTGAACTATATAAGGAGACCCTGTCTCAATCAAATGAAACAAACTATACCAGAAGAATTTGTATATTCATTGCAGTGACATTTATAAAAATTTCAAAATTACAAACTGAATTTCCAACAACAGATGAAGAAAAGAACTTACAGCAGTTTCATATAGTGAAAAACCAAGCAGTGATAAAAATCATGTTTTCAAGAGCTATAGGTTTGCTATGTTATAATTAAGTGGAAAAAAGCACATACATGTATGGATATATTTATAGAAGAAATACTGAAAGGAAATATACCAAAATATCAATTAATATCTTTGGCTGCCAGGATTAGCTGTGATTTTTGTTTTCTTTAAATTTTATATATTATTTCAGAAGGTTTACCTTTTTTTTTTTTTTTTTAGTATCAAGGATCGAACTCGGGATCTTGCGTTTTCGAGGCAGGCACTGGAACCCCTGAGCTAAATCCCCAGCCCTACCATATTTTATAAGCAGGAGAAAGTTTTACATTTATAAACACTATGACTGAAAAACTAGGACTGTATTATGACAGGTTTTACATCTGATTTTGAATGTTGGAGAAAGCCAGGTCTGTTAAAGGCAGTGAAAAAGATTTATATAAATTATTATGTCATTAATCAACCCAGATCTGACTGAGTTTTTACAGGAGCTTATGTTATGGTTTGCATCTTCAGTGTCCTCCAGAGGCTCATGTGAAGTCTTGGTCTCCAGCTGATAGCACTGTTGGGAGGCCATAGAGAGTTTAGGAGGTAGAGCCTAGGTGGAGAAAGTTAGGTCACTGGGGACTGCTCTTGCAGGAGATATTGGGACCCTGGTGCCTCTCTCTTCTCCCCAACTGACATGAAATGAGCAGCTTAACTCCATCACACACTTCCTGTCATGCTTTTCTGCCTTGTCAGGGCCCAAAATGATGGGGCCAAGTGACTGTAGACTGAAACCTGTGAAACCATGAGCTGAAATAAATCTTTGCTCTTTTCAAGTTGTTTATCTCAGGTATTTTGTCACAGCAACAGAAAGATGACTAACAGATTATCATCCTTGAAGTACCTAGATTTAAATTTAAAAATAAAAATGGGCAGATATTTACTGAATGCTTAAAATGTTCATTTGTTTTAAGGAATGAAGTACGGTTTTAAATTTTTATATTTTAATTACATTTTAGGTAGATCATTTCATCAATAAAAGTTGAGAAAAATAACATTTTTAATATGATAATTGTATGTTTTAATATATGTAATTACATTCCTTCTGCTTAGTGGATTAACAGAACAAAGTACTTGCAGATGTAGATAACAAGTAGGTATCTCATTTTTTAATTACTATGCTGAGTAAGTATCTTTCAAACTTATTTCTAATATTTAAATATTTAAAGTATTTTCTATTAAAAATTTTAAGTCAAGGTCTATAATTTCTCAGACTTTTCACAATTTGATGTGATATTGGTTCCATTTTTAAATGTAAATCAATAAAAATATTTAAGTTATAAACCAATAATTTAATGTATTTATATATTTTTTTCTTTTGTTAGGCAGAAGATGCTGATGAGGCTATGAGTAAATACCTATTAGAAAAATTAAAATTGAGAGACAAATGGCTTGGAGTCTGGAAGACTAATCCTGAGCTATTCTTTGTGAAGTATGAAGAAGCTTCTATCCCTTTTGTTGGTATACTGGTTGAGGTAAAACATCTTACTTGATATTCATTCTTTAAATGAAATTATCAGTTATTTTAAAGACTGAAATAAAACTATTATATGAAGACTTTGATACTTTCACAGTATCAAATAGAAAAAATTATTTCTGTTCTAAATAAATAGTGAGAGAGGTAAGGCTGACTGTTAGCATCCATTTACCTGTAAACAGTTATCATTTAATGGAATCTAGAATACCAGACTCTTTGTTAACCTAGATTCATTTACTGAAATAACATAACAAAAATTCATTTCTTGGAAAATTAGTAATTTAAGATTTAACAAACTTGGGCCATCATTTCCTTTTCATCTTCAAAAGAAGATAAAAATCTAAATTACAAGGTTTAGTTCAGATGAGGAAAGAACAATGACTTAGAAAACTATTGGCAAAATATGAAAATGTTTCCTTTGAAAAGGATGAATGCTTTTAGTATAATTATCCATTTCTAAGCCTTCATTTAAGATTTTGCTTTTTAGTCTGTAGACTAAATATTGTGAAATATTTGATGTCATAAGTTTAGATCCTTTAAAGGCCAATTACCATTGTATAGGAAATTATATTTATAATCACTGGTAACCTGCCCCAGATAGATATCTCAAATCTAATTTTAAGTTATTTTTTTTTCTGGTACTGGGGATCAAACTCAGGACCTTGTGCTTGTGAGGCAGGTGCGGTGCCACTGAGCTAAATCCTGGCCCTTCTCAAATCTAATTTTAGTCACGAGAAAAACTTGGACACTCATTATTTTATGCACTACTTGAAAACATTTCAAAAATATGTGTTCTATGAAGAAGTTAATGACAGTCTTATATGTAGAGAATGCCATATTTTAAGACATAAAGAGACTACAAAAGAATATAAAAAAATCTTCAATTAGTTAATTTTTCAGTAATACTGTATTTTTTTTTGAGGTTTGCTTTTCAGAGTTGGAGTAACTTTTGCCTGAATCATTTATAGCTTCTCTAGACTTTTTTCATTTGAATAAAATAAAAGAAAGTGGACTATATTAGTGGCTTTCACATTTTTTAGCAATGTTAGTTTGGGGCTTTTTTATCAAGTTTTTTCCTATTTATCAAAATTTATTTATATTATATTTATTAATGCATATTAACTGTAAAAATGAATGAGTTTCAGAGCCAGGGATTTAGCTCAGTGGTTCTGCCGCCTGCCTCACAAGCACAAGGTCCCAAGTTTGATCCCCGGTACCAAAAAAAAAGTGAATGAGTTTCACTGTGACATTTCCCTGTATATATCATGTTTTGATCATATCTACCCTCTCTACTATCTTTTCTTATCCTTCCTTCTCTCCCCCAATCCCCCAGTCTACTTCCCCTTCCCTAATAGTACTTCTTCTACTTTCAGGTCTCTCTCTCTCTCTCTTTTTTTTTTTTCTAATTTTGACTTAAGAGAGAAAACATGCAATACTTTTCTTTCTATGTCTGGCATATTTTGCTTAACGTGATGACCACTGGCTCCATCCATTTTCCTGCAAATGAGATGATTCCATTTTCTTTATGGCTAAGTAATACTCCATTGTGTGTATATTATATACCATATTTTGTATCCACTCATCTATTGATGGGCGCATAGGCTGATTCATGTCTTAGCTATTGTGAATAATGCCACAGTAAACATGGGCAAGCAGGTACTTCTTTGATGTGCTGATTTCATTTCCTTTGGATATATACTCAGGAATGAGTTAGTTGACTCTTATGGTAGTTCTATTTTCATCTTTTTGAGGAATCCCCATTATTTTCCGCAGTGGCTGTACAAATTTACATTCCCACCAACAATGTATAAGAGTTCCTTTTTCTCCACATTCTCACCAGCATTTTTTTTTTTTTTAGTACCCAGGATCAAACTCAGGACCTTGCACTTTCGAGGCAGGCACGATGCCACTGAGCTAAATCCCTGGCCCTGTTTTGTTTGTTTTTTGATAATAGCCAACAAGTAAGATTACTGATGATTATATTACTTGAAGGTCTAGGAATTCTTTAAATGCTAATATCTCTGAAACATTAGAAAGGTAGAATGAAAAGGGAAAACAGAAGAAAAGCAGAATAGTATATTGGCAAATTCTAACTCTTTCTTGAAACAAGGTCTCATTATGTAGTTCATCCTGGCCTTGAACTTGCTATATAAACCACTCTGCCCTCTAATTTGTGATCCTCCTGTCTCAGCCTCCCAAAGGCTGAAATTACAGGCATGTATTAACACGCTTGGCTTTTTGTTCTTTTAATTATGTGCCAGTGACTTTGTTGTTTAGCTTATTTCTGCTTCTTTTTTTGTGAACTGAAGCATCAAAAAAATACTATATATGAGAAAATGTGAAAATGGAAACAAAGTCTTTGTAAATAGGGAGTGATGGAGGGGTTGAAGGGAGGGCAGGGGAATGGGGGAAAAATAACAACCAAGAGAGATTATGTAAAGGTGCACATTTCCAATGATGAATGTCATTATATTGTATACCTAAAATGTACCGATAAAATAAAATTTTTAAAAAATACTATATATAGGGCCAGAGATTTTGCTCAGTGGTTCCGCTGCCTGCCTCAAAAGCACTAAGTCCCAAGTTCAATCCCCAGTACCGAAAGAAAGAAAGAAAGAGAGAGAGAAAGAAAAAAATACTATATAATGTTTTTTGTTCTGAAGTCATAATTCATTCCTACACTTGATCTTAACCAAAAGGCCAAGAAGCGATGATGATAATTCATTCCTATGGACGCCAACCTCATTTTCCTTAGATGCTTTATTATTTTTCTATTGCTACCACCATGAACTTGGTGGACTGAACAATATAATTTTATTATCTTACAATTCTATAGGTCACAAGTATGACACAGGCCTATCTGGGCTAAATCAAAGTGTAAGAAGAGCTGCATACCTTCCTGGAGACTCGGGGAGAATCTATTTCCTTGCATTTCCAGCTTCTAGAAGCTGCCTAAGTCTTTCTCACATGGCATCTCTCTGGTTCCCTGCAGTTGGAAAGGTGCTTCCCTCAGGATTCATGTGATTAGGATGGGTTATCCAGGGTAACTTCCTGTCTCAATTAGCTGTACGACATCTGCAAATTCCCTTTTGTCATGTAAGGTAACCTCATAGTTTCAAAAATTATGGCCTGGATATCTTTGGTAGCCATTATTTTGCTTATTGTAGATTCATATAACACCTAGAAGCATAATAAAAACCTAGAAGCATAATACTTGATTGGAAGGAAATCTAGCATATCTTTAATTTTGGTTACAAAGTAGTCTAGAAACTAAGGAAATTCAGGGGCCAGGGATTTAGCTCAGTGGTTTCACCGCCTGCTGCGCAGGCGCAAGGACCCGAGTTCGATCCCGGGTACCCCCCCCCCAAAAAAAGAAAGAAACTAAGGAAATTGTTTTTTTTATAACCTGTGTAGAAAACAATTTGGCAGACTATATCAAGAACTTTAAAATACTGTACTTCATTATGGAAATTTATTCTATGAAAACCAGAAATACAGAAAAAGATTGATGTATTACAGTGATCACAGTGATATTTATAAAATTTTAAAATTGAGGATACCATAAAAGTTTATTAATAAGATGTTGACCAAATAAAGGCTGATATATCCACAAGATGGTATATTATGTAGTCGTAGAACTTATTAACAAAAACATTTTAATATTTTAGAAAATAAAAAAATTAATAGTGGTTATTTCTAGTAGTAAGATTAAAATATTAAAATTTTTTACAAATATTATGTACTAGTCGCCATCAGTAAGCTTTTTTTGTAGACATCTATATTCTTATCCCCCGTTTTTTGGCATCATGCTTCAGAATTTTGCTTATCTCCCTTTATTTGGCTTACAGAATCTTTGATTTGGAGATGTTTAGTACAACTCTTGGTGAATTCTGGAAACTGTATTTTCCTGATTCTACTACATCTAATTTTAAAGAGATAGTCACTTTGAGCTTCTCTCAACACTCAAGTTTTGCATTATAGTTATTTCCACAGTGATTGTTTCCATACTCCCAACTTCAATAGTAGAATCCTTGTTTACAGCCTATTCTAGCAAATCCATATCCTACTTTCTGAACAAATTACAAGACATTTAAATTTACATTTTAAAACTACTCTGAAGAGGGCCAGGGATTTAGCTCAGTGGTTCCACCGCCTGCCTCGTAAGCGCAAGGTCCCAAGTTCAATCCCTGGTACCAAAAAAAAAAAACTACTTTGAAGATTTTCATGTGATCAGATACAAAAAAAGATGTAAAGAGACTGATTATGGAGTTCACACGGAAAAAGCTTGGGCAGATCCTTTATTGAAGCCCACAGTGGATTTGTTTTTTACAAAGACAGAGAGCTTCCAATCAGTTTTTAGTATTCCACTCTTAAATGTGAGCAGATGTATTTGGGTTATCAGGTGTTTGAGGAAACTTATGCTGGTCAAAACCAACATAATGGGAGACATTTGGAAGAAACAGATGATAGAAAAAAAATAGACATTAAAAATTAATAAAGTAGGAGGTCCTGAATCGCGCGGAAGATGCCGAATCAACCCGCTGCAGACAGGCAGGTCTGCCCACACCCTACCGAGGTCCCCAGTCGCACGGAACACACGCCGAATCAGCCCGCTGCAGACAGGCAGGTCAGTGCATGCCCTACCGAGGTCCTGAGTCACACGGAAGACGCTGAATCACCCTGCTACAGACAGGCAGCCACCTGGTTCCACACTACAAAGACGCAGAGGACACCAGACCACCAGACCAAGGTACTAAGTCCCACTGTTCCCGGCCGAGAGGTAGGGGCTTCTGAGCCATCATCCCACTGCTCCTGGTCCAGAGGAAGGGGCTTCCCGGTCACCATCCCTCCTGCTGCTCCCAGCCTAGAGGAAAGGGCTTTTGGGCCACCTTCTGTCCCGCTGCTCCTGGCCCAGAGGAAGGGGCTTCTGAGCCACTATCCCACTGCTCCTGGTCCTGAGGAAGGGGTTTCCCGGCCACCATCTCTCCAGCTACTCCCAGCCCACAGGAAAGGGCTTTTGGGTCACCATCCCTACTGCTGCTTGCGGCCCCTGTCCCACCTCACCCAGCTCAGAGGAGGTAATCCGTGCAGGTGCTAACAGCCCCCCTGCCCCAGTCGAAATGAGAAAACACGTAAATAAGTCTCAAAACCAGACTTCCAGATCACCTACAGCAACCCCAAAGGGAAATGAGATGGAACACTCTGATACTCAACCACCTGGACCCACTGAACTGGCAACAAAAGGGGATCTGGAAAAAATGAAATCAGAAATAATTTCTCAGATAACAGAAGAAATTGTGCCCCTAGTGCAAGACATGATTAATAAATCTAGAGAGGAGCTGAGGAACATGATGGAATCCCAACATAAGAAACAAATGGAATCCATAAAAGAGATGCAAATAGATTTCCAGGACATGAAAAACTCCATTGAAAGTCTACACAGCAGAATGAGCCAATGTGAGGACAGAATTTCAGATATAGAAGATAAGATTGCAATTAGTGACCAGGAAAAGAAAAATTGCTTCAAAATTATAAGGGAACATGAGAAATCAATCCAGCAGCTGCTAGATGATTCAAAAAAGAATAACATAAGACTGATTGGGCTCAATGAAGAAACAGGAGAGAGTGCAGATGACATAAAAAACCTCTTCACAGAAATAATGGCAGAAAACTTCCCAAGCAGGGGAAAAGAGCTTGACATACAGATAAGTGAGGCATATAGGACTCCAAATAGCCTTGATCAAAAAAAATCTACACATTGTGACTGGGGATTTAGCTCAGTGGTTCCAGCGCCTGCCTTGCAAGCACAAAGTCCTGAGTTAGATCCCCAGTACAAAAAAAACCTACAGATAGGCATATAATTGTTAAGATTCCAGAAACCCAACAGAAGAACAAAGTTTTACAAGCAGTCAGAGAAAAGAAACAAATCACATACAAAGGAAAGCCCATCAGAATCACAGCAGACTTCTCAACACAAACCGTCAAGGCAAGAAGAGCTTGGAGTGACATATTCCAAGCCTTAAAAGAAAACAGCCTCCAACCCAGATTGATGTACCCTGCAAAACTATCTTTCAAAATGGATGGAGAAATAAGATACTTTCATGACAAAGACCACCTTAGGAACTTCGTGAATACCAAACCAGCACTTCAAAGAATTTTACACAATGTCCTAGGAACAGACATTGAGGATCACAACCCCAGGAAGCAAAGCAGAATGAACCCATCTGGCATGACAAGAAATTAAATGTAAAGGGGGAGAACCCAACAAAAAGAAAAAATCATGGCAATGACAAGTCAATACATTTCAGTTATAACCATCAACGTTAATGGTCTCAATTCACCAATCAAAAGAAATACACTGGCAGAATGGGTCAAGAAGCAAAATCAACAATATGCTGCGCACAAGAAACACACTTAATTCAAAAGGAAACTCATAGACTGAAAGTTAAAGGGTGGAAAACAATACTCCATGCAACAGGAACCCGAAAAAAAGCAGGAGTAGCTATCCTCTTTGCAGATCAAGTAGATTTCAAACCAACACTGATTAAGAGAGACGAAGAAGGACATTACATCCTTGTAAAGGGAAGAATCCAAGAGGAAGAGATACAATCATAAATATCTATGCACAAAATTAATAAAATAGACATTAATTAATTATTTAGAAAAAAAAATAGACATTAAAAATTAAATAGTCTCAGAAGAAAAGACAAGATAAAGAAAGCATCTGCAGGGTAGCAGGATACAGCTCAGTGGTAGAGAATCTGCCTAAGCATGCATGAGGCATGAGATTTGATCCCCTGCACCACACGTGTGCGCGCGCGCACACACACACACACACACACACACACAAGCATCCACAAAACTAGAACTACAGCTTACATGATGGGAACATTCTAAGAAGCAAAGACAACTTTGGAAATTAAAAATATGATACCAGATATGAAAGACTAAACTGGAATTAGAAGCAATGAAAGATAAAGTTGAGTAAATCTCCCATATTCTACAGCTAAAAGGCTAAGAAATGGAAAGGCAAGAAAGGAGAGGAATTAAGAGATCATATCTGACATCCAGAGGTGGAGGAGGAAGAGAGGATAAAAGAGAAGAGTATATTATTAGCTAGGGTTCTCTAGAGAATCAGAACCAAAAAAATGTATATATAACTATGAAAGAATTTATTAATTGGCTGACACAGTCAGAGGCTGAATAGTCTCACAGTGTCTGTCTGTGGACTGCAGAGCTGGGGCAACCAGTAGCTAGCTGCTCAGTTCAAGAAGCTGGAAGCCTCATAACAGGAGGACTAATTATGCAGTTCCAGTCCAAGGCTGAAGGCCTGGAAACTCCCTGGAGAATTATTGGTGCAAGTGCACCTTCAGAGGTCAAAAAACTGGAGTCTAATTTCCACAGGCAATGGCAGCAACAAAAAGATGCACCTGCTCAAGAAAAGCCTAGTGTGTGCACTTGAGAGCTTCTGCTTTTTTGTTTTATCCCGCCCCCAGCTTATTTGATGGTGCTAACCACACTGAGGCCAGATCTTCTCTCCTCAGTTCTCTGACCCACATGCCAGCCATCTCTGGAAACATCTTCGCAGGCACACTCAGAATGTGTTTTAACAGTGTTCCATGTAGTTCTCAATCCAGTCAAGTGGACAACCAAGATTATCCCAAGAGAGAAAGAGAAGAAAAATGATAAGGGGAAGGAGGAAGACAAGGAAAGACCAATGGAGAAAATAGCACAAGAAAGCAACTTGTCAAACTGAAAACTTCCCAATCCAAAGCACATGAATTTCAAGATTTAAAAATCCCACTAAGTGTTCCAGAGGTCAAAGTGTCAAGCGCATAATGAAATTTGGGGATACTTGGTCCAAGAGAAGGTTCAGCAAAATTCCAGAGAGAAAACTCAAGAGGAAGAATGCCATCAGACTTCTCAACAATACTTCTTAATTTTAAAAGACTGTGAAAATATATTTTCAAAAGTTTCAGGGAGGGCTGGGCATATAGCTCAGTGGTACCATGCCTGCCTGGCAAGCCCAAGGTCCTGAGTTTGATCCCTGGTACCACAAAAAAAAAAAGTTTCAGGGAAAGTGATATCCTAACCTAGAATTCTATGCCCAGTCATACTATAACAGTATAAGAAAACATGTTCTTTTTTTTTGGTACTGGGGATCGAACTCAGGTCCTTGCGCTTGCAAGGCAGGCGACAGAACCACTGAGCTAACTCTCCGGCCCCGACATGTTCATTATTATTATTTCAATTATGTCCAATATACCTTTTCTCAGGAAATTAATGGATGTTGTCTGAAGTCAGGGGAGTAAGTCAAGAGACATGAAAGCATCAAATCCAAAATGCAGAGAACCCACATAAGAGAAAAGCAAAGGGAATCCCCAGGCTGATAGTAAAGAGATAACAGCTATATACTTAGCAAGCCCACAAAGCCAGTTTAGTTTAGAACTAGTTAGGGAACTCAAAAAAAATGAAACTAGTATTTCATTTCAAATACAAGCTATTATTTTTTAACTTACAGAAAGATTTATACTACATAAGGAATTTGGGGTCAAATTAATGAGAGGCATGTAGAAAATTTAGCAAATGAATCAGGCTGTCTTTATACCTTACTTCCATTTCCTGTGTATCACTTCCTTTCCTCTGGCTAGCAGTATAACTGGCCCGTGGGGTAGTGTGGAGCATTATGAACATTTTTGGTCCAGACTGCTGTCCTGTTCTAGAATCTCAAAGCCAGTAAAGATCTACAAAACTAGATTTGTTTTAATTTTGTTTTTTAACAGTAAAGTATGCCGGACGTGCTGGTGCATGCCTGTAATCCTAGCACTCAGGAGGCTGAGACAGGAGGATTGCTGCAAGTTCAAGGCCAGCCTGAACTACATAGTGAGACCCTGTCTGAAAAACAAACTAACAATAATAAAAAGTAAAGTACATGCTGAATATGAAGATATAACCATACTAGTGGTTGGAAGGTTGGAAGTAGAGTGTAGGTTTATGTGATGGGGAAGGGGAGGAATATGAGATAACTGCATTCTTATCTTTCAGTGGGAAGTCAATATGCAATGCCAAAAACTTTAAGTAGCAATATAAGCATATTGTTTAAATAAACATCAAAATAACAGGCTATAGGGCTGGGGATTTAGCTCAGTGGCACCACGCCTGCCTAGCAAGCCCAAGGTCCTGAGTTTGATCCCTGGTACCGCAAAACAAAACAAAAACCAAAAAATGCTAAACAAAATAACAGGCTATAAAAAGAATAAAAATGATTGCTTCTGAGGAGCAGGAATTAGAGGATGATGGAAAACTATTGTCTTAGTCACTTTCCTCATCAAGACAAAATACCTGACACTCACAACATAAAGGAGGAAAACTTTATTTTGGCTCACGGTTATAGTCCATGGTTGGCTTGCTCCAGGGCAGAAACAGCATGGCAGAGGGGCAAAGAGAGAAAACTGCTCTCTTCCTGGCAGCCAGGATGCAGAGAGAGAAGGGCAGAGCTGGGGAGGGAGATATATTCTTCCAGGTCATGCTCCCAAATGACCCATCTCCTCTGACAAGGCCCTACTTCCTAACAGCAAGTCAGCTATACTGCTCCCGTGGTTTAGTCCTCTTCCAAAAGCCTCATCTATGAATGCATAAGGTCTTTGGGGGACAGCTAGATCTCAGCCATAACAACTGTCAAGAAATTATATTTTTAGGCCAGGCATGGTGGTGCATAGCTGTAATCCCAGCACTTGGGAGGCTGAGGGAGAAGGATCGCCTCAAGTTCAAGGCCAGCCTGAACTACATAGCAAGACCCTGTCTCAAAAAGACAAAACAATTATATTTTTTAAAAATGTTTGTATTTTTAATTGACATGTAGTAATTATACATATTTATGGGGTATGGTGTGACACATCAGCACATATATACAGTATGTAAGGATCAGATTGTTACAGCAAAGTTTGACAGCTCAGCATTACAGCCAAGTGTCACAGCTATTGGAAGGTCTCCAGAGGTAAAAAAAGGTGAGCAGCATTCAGAGAGATAGAGAGAACCTTTTATTATGCCAGTGGGCCTAGAGGAGTTCAGACTCTGAAGTCTGAGCCCCTGACAGACATTGAAGCAACCTTACGTAGAGATCTGTGGGGTAGGGGAGTTGGGTTCACATGCTGGGCAAGCATGTTTACAGAAGCAGAAGGACAGAGTTAACAGAACATCTTGAAACATCAGGTAGGAACATCCTGAAACATAAGGTAGGAACATCTTGCTTCTTGTACAGTTATATTTGCGGTTAGGAGGCTTGAACAGTTACATTGCTTGAACCGTTGTATTTGTAATACAGGAACCTTAACAAAATATCTTGATTCCTGGCAAAAACATGGTTGAGGGGGTTGGGAACAGATAAAGGTTTGCCATGTTGTACATTATTTCCTTACCAAGATCACAGTAGTAGCATAATACCTCCAACATTTCTCATTTCTTTGGGTTGGAAAAATTCAAAACCCTATTAACGGGACTGGGGATTAGCTCAGTGGCACCATGCCTGCCTTGCAAATACAAGGTCTTGAGTTTAATCCCCAGTACCAAAAAAAAAAAAAACCTATTATCTGTTTTGAAATGTTCAGTTGTTGTCAACTATATTTATCTCATTAGAATGAAGGAATTCTGTTTTCATAACATAGTATAGCTACGTGGTTCTAATATATATGCATTTAACCACTGTGGAAATCAGTATGGAGATACCTCAAAGAACTAGGACTAGAGGTCCCATTTGACCCAGCTATTCCCCTGCTGGGTATCTTCCCCAAAATAATTAAAAGAATCATACCACAGTGATATATGTGCACCCATGTTCATAGTGGCACAGTTTGTAATAGCTAAAGCTTGGAAGCAGCCCAAGTGCCCATCATCTGGAAACTGGATAAAGAAGGTGTGGGTTTTTTTATAAAATGGAGTACTACTCAGCCATAAAGAATGAAAAACTAGAGTCATTTATAGCTAAATGGATGCATATCGAGGCCATACTCTTAAATGAAATAAATAGGGAACCAAATAGTTTCTCTAGTGTGAGAAACTGTTAGTGTAAACAAGGGTTAAAATGATTAAAATGAATAATTGATAATTTGAAATAGGAAAAAAGGTCCAAAGATGAAGAGGTGAAGGGAGGGGAAGGGGAAAGGAAAGGAGGGAAAGGGAAAACTATGAGAAAAGAAAAAAAAAAATGGAAACAAAGTCTGTGTAAATAGGGAAGGGTGGAGGGGGTGAAGAGCGCACAGGTAATGGGGAAAAAATAACCAAGATATATCATGTACAAGTACAAGCACCCAATGATAAATGTAAATCTATTGTGTACCTAAAATGTACTAATAAAAGAACTTAAGAAAAAAAATATATATATATGCATTTATAAGATTGAATAAAAATAACTAATCTTAGAAAAAAAGACTATCAAATTTTATAACTACTTTTTGGAAATTTTTGTTCTTTTATTATATGGACTGCTGTTCACTTCAAACATTTGGTTTTATATTGCTGCTTTATAAGGTTTTCCTGTTCCATAGCTGCTTTGAAGAATACAATTTATATTAAATTGATTATAAAATTTGTATTTCAAAGTTTAGATAGTATTTGAAGATATTTCCTATATTTAAGAAAGTGATTACTGTCATACACATTGCTAATATAACTTGCCTTATGTCATCAGTAAATGATGCTGCCAGCACAGATTTTCAGAACACTACTCGAGACATTTCTCTATTGCTGTGAAATAAAATAAGCAAACAATATAGCATGTTGCTTATGAAGCTAAATTTATTTGAACTGAAGATTTTTTATGTCCTTCCTACTTTTTTTTTTTTTTTTTTTTTGCCTTTTGGGTGACCTTTCTTTTACAATATCTAATACATTGTGTAATATAATTAACATAATGTAAATAACAAATATATTGAACCCAGAGTCTCGCAAATGCTAGGCAAGCAATCTCTCATGAGCTACATCCCCAGCCTTTTTTTTGAGACTGTCTCACTAAGTTGCACAGGCTGGACTTGAACTTGTGATCTTGCCTCAGTCTCCTTACTCAAAAAAAATTGTTTAAGTATTACTGCTGTATGAAATCCAAACTTCTGGCAACTCAAGGGGCATGGTGGCACATAGCTATAATCCTAGCACTCTGGGAGGCTGAGGCAGGAGGATTGCAAATTGAAGCTCAGCCTGGGCAGCTTAACAAATTAGCAAGACCTTGTCTCAAAATAAAAAATAAATATAGGGAATGTAACTCAGTGGAAAGGTTCAAACCCCAGTACCACAAAAATCTGACAACTAAACTTAGAAATACAGTAAATAATGGAGGGGATACACAATTCCTTTTGAGAAAATTAAAACTTGTTGAAGAAATAGAGTTTGAAAAACTAGTGATATTTGTGCATAATTATTCTGTATATTGATTGTTAGAGAAGTCTAAAAACTTAAACTTTACAATTCATATATGAAAAAAATTCTTATGGTTTGCTTGAATTTGGAACTATAATTTTTAATATTTATCTTAGGTAACTTGTAAACCACACCAGAACTCATCAACTTGTTTTGAAGTTACTGTTTCTGTTGCTGAGCCTTTTTCTTCTAACATTGCAAACATTCCAAGGGATTTGGTTGATGGGATTTTGGAGGAACTGGAGCACAATGTACCTCTCTTGGAAGTGTATCCCATTGAAGGACGAGATGCAGATATATGGGATATTGCTCTGGCCTTAGAAGTTGTAAGGTAAAAAGGCTAATTCTGAAAGTAAAAATTACCATATTCAAAAGTTCAATTAATCTGTAAGTTTTGCTCATATAAGCACTTTATAAATATCTGCAGATTTAGTTTTTACTCACTGATTAAATTTGTTTATTGTAATTGACAATGTATTTGTAACTCTTCTACTTAACATTTGATTTCAAGTGTTATATATAGGTGATGAAAAATTTGCTATTTTTTGATCTTGGATTTTATAAAAATTGAATTTAAAAGAGTTCCAGAAATGAATAACATTAACATCTGTTCATTTTTTTGTACCAGGGATCAAACTCGGGACCTTGTGTTTGCAAGGCAGGCGCCAGAACCACTGAGCTATATCCCCGGCCCTGACATCTGTTCATATTTAAGCATCTAAAATATATTAGAGGGCCAGGGATTTAGCTCAGTGGTTTCGCCGCCTGCTGTGCAAGTGCAAGGACCTGAGTTTGATCCCCAGTACAAAAAAATATATATATATATATATTAGATTTCACTTCTACACTTAAGGACATTTTAAATACTATACTAGATGTCATCATCCACACTATGTTTTGTTTGTTTTTGAGATGGGATATTGTTGGCCTCAAACTTACAATACTCTTTACCCAGTTTCTCAAGTACCTGGGATTACAAATGTGCACCACCATGCCTGGTCCATAGCTTGTTATGAATTTTATAAAGTATGAGGAAAGCTATTTATAAACCAAGGGCAGAATAATATTTGGCTTTTGTTATTGTTTCTCTTTCCCCAAATACAATTTTTGTTATATATTATTTCTTTATTGAACAAAATTATAGTCAAAATATGAAATTTAGAACTTGAATTTAAACTCCTACTTCCAGAAATATTATTTTCTTATATGCAGTAACCTAAGATAGTATCCACATAGTCTATTTAAAGCTTTACCTTTTTTTTTTTTCTGTACTGGGGATACAACTCAGGACCTTGTGCTTGCACGGCAGGCATTGTGCTACTGAGCTAAATCTCTGGCCCTGCTTTACCTATTATTATTAGTTCACTGAAAGCTCATTTAAAAATACTTTTCTTGGGCTAGGGATTTAGCTCAGTGGTGCTGTGCCTGTCTCACAAGCGCAAGGTCCCGAGTTCAATCTCCAGTACCGGAAAAAAAATAAAAACAAAAATACTTTTCTTAAGAATTAAGATCCATGTAGAAGATTCTGATATCTAAATGTCTTTTAAATTCTAAACACAGTAGAGGCTGTTGGTGATTACTATCTTAATTTGGTTTATTGTAGGTTTTTTTACGATTTCCTTTGGAGAGATTGGGATTATGAAGAAAATTGTGAGGATTATTCTGCTCTTATTGAAGAAAGAATTAATCTGTAAGTACAGTTTAGAAAATTATTCACATTATAAAGGAGAACCATTATAACTGCATTGATACTTTCCAGGTGGTGTGATATACAGGATGGAACAATACCTGCTCCTATTGCACAGCGTTTTAAAAAAACTTTGGAGAAATATAAAAAGAAGCATGTCGAGCTCATTGAGTATCAGAACAATATTAAAGAAGATCCATCTGCAGCAGAGGCTGTTGAATGCTGGAAAAAATACTATGAAATAGTAATGCTCTGTGGATTATTGAAAATGTGGGAAGATTTACGTCTTCGGTAATAATTTGCTATATTTTAAATAGAAACAAAAGTGTACATGGTCATTCTTTTATGATAACATTTACCATATATGTTGGGTTCATTAAAATAGACTATAAAATTAGATGTCTAACAAGGTACAATTATAAGTATTGGAAAATTATTTTTATATTAGCTGAATTCACTGATGTCATTTTTTGTTTTCTACTGATGTCATTTTTACCAAAAAAAATCTCATAAATCCAGTCCTTATCTTTCATCTTTGCCTTTTTGATTTTGGCTAAAGCATAAGAAAGGAAGAGGTGTGGATCTCTTCTGCATATACTATGTGAAGTAAATAAGGGAGAGTTGATTAATTTTGCTATTTCATAATATCAGCTTCTGTAACCAAAATAAGTTGATAAGTGTTTTGGTGATAAATAAAACAGTGTAGCCGGGGATTTAGCTTAGTGGTTCTGCCGCCTGCCTTGCAAGTCCAAGGTCCTGAGTTTGATGCCTGGTACCCCCCCCAAAAAATGTAGAATTAATCAACATCATTCTCTAAAATACTTTAAAATGCATTGAAATATTTTATACTACTATACAGTGAAAAATGTGTGTGTGTTTATATAGATATGTTTATATAGATATGTGTGTGTGTGTATATATATATTTTAGAATGTATATATTTCTGTCTTTGTTTTTACTTATGGAGAAACATAATTCTTGTTCACAGTCCAACTGATAGTCTTGAATGGAGCCAAAGGAATTCTGATGAGTTTATACTAATATGTTCAACCCCTTTCTTAGTGTTCCATCTTAACATATCTGTTGCCTTTAGGATTTCTGAGCCACTCTTTACTTGTCTGACAATTAATGCCCTAAATATTTTTGTATTTTTCTCCAAATTTGATCTATTTTTGATTACTAACAATCCCATTCCAGTACCTATTTTTTTTCCAGTACCTATTTTTGATATTTTATTGCTCTAGGGAGTCCTTGAGATAACTCTGGGAAACCAAACAGATTTTTAAAATCCACTTATCTACGAATCCATAAATTTAGTGAAAGTTAAATTTGAATACAAGTTATCATCACTAGACTTCAGATGGCATAGGACACAGATATCTCTCATTTTAAAATTTATAATCTATCGCTTCTTGGCCTTTTGGCTAAGATCAAGTGTAAAATTTATAATCTAAGGCCAGGGATGTAGCTCAGTGGTACCACGCCTGCCTCTCAGGCACAACGTTCTGAGTTCCATCCCCAATCGGGGGTGGGAGGGGGGAGTGTGTGGGGGGGTGTTATAATCTAAATGGGTATGGTGGTGCATACCTGTAATCCCAGCACTCCAGAGGCTGAGGCAGGAGGCAAGTTCAAGGCCAGCCTCAATTACAGAGCAAGACCTTGTCTCAAAACATCAAAAAACAAAAAAAACAATTTACAATCACAGACTAGTTTTAGGAAGTGTTGAATGAATGGGTTGGTCAAACTTTGCCACCAGGTAACAATTATAAAATTTGGACAAAATATATTAAAAGTATCTGAGTCTTGGAAGAAACTATAAAGTGGCCAAGGAAACAATGAGGAAAGTTTGTCTTTGAAATTGATTTATCCTTGGAATGGGCAAAAAATGGGAATTTGTGGCTGTTTGGTCTGAAAGTGATCCCAAATTAGCTCTGGCAGCAAAGGATAATACTGTCACTGTTTCAAGATGACAAAGAACAGAGTGGCTAGAATAAAGTTTAGGAAAGATATCCTGAAAGTAAGAGAGCTGCAAAAGGCTGAGGTCCAAAATTGGAGCTTAAACTCCACCTAGATCCTTGGCTGACTACTGGTACTGGGAGGAGGGACAAACAGGAAGGAATAAAAACCATGCTGAAAAAGGAATAGCTGGAGGATGAGAAAACTTGGCAGGGATGTTAGCTGCTGCATACCTGAAGGGAAAGTTTGCAGTTTGAGACCAGGCAAGTTAATTTCCTGCTAGGATATGAAAATAACAATCCTCAGAAAAAGCATTTGAAAATCAGCCACCTTCCTCAAGCTCTTTAAGACCATCTATGAAAAACCCACAGACAACTTCATATTTTGTAGTGAAAGAAAGCATGTTATCCCCCTACAATTAGGACCAAGAAAAGGACGTCCACTTTTTGACACTTCTGTTCAAATTGTATTGCAAATTCTAGCCAGAGAAACTAGGCAAGAAGAACCAAATAGAATGTGTCTAGATTGGAAAGAGAAGGTAAAATTATCTCTATTCATAGATGACATAATCTGTATATAGAAAATACTACAATGAAATAATATTCTGCAATATAAAGAAACAAATTGCAGATACAATAACATGAGTAGCTCTAAAACACAGTCTAAATGAAAAAAAATCAGGTATACAGTATTATATCCTACATTAAAATTCCATTTTAGGATATCATAACTTTCCGCGATAGCTCACAATGTGTTTCCTAGACACAGCATATACTTCTATTTTTGCTTTTACCCTCTTTTTCTCTTTACTTAGCCCAAGCTCCCCTTGCAAAGCCAGTTTCTCCCCGATCCTTCACTTTTTTTCTTCAAATAATCTTGGTCATTGCTTTTTAAAAAAAATTCCATTAAAAAAAATTCCAAGGAAGCTGTGGAGCAGCAGGAAACCTCATTCATTGCTGGTGGGAATACAGAATGGTATAGTCACTTTGAAAGACAATTTGGAGGGCTGGGGATTTAGCTCAGTGGTTCTGCCACCTGTCTTGCAAGCACAAGGTCCCAAGTTTGATCCCTGCTACTAAATTTTTAAAAAAGACAATTTGGAAGTCTCTTATAAAACTAAACTCTTACCATATGACCCAACAACCATGTTCCTTGGTATTTAACCACATGAGTTGAAAATTATTGTCTAACAAAAACTTGCACATAGATTTTTTTTTTTTTTTTTTGTACAGGGCATCAAACTTGGGTCCTCGTGCTTGCAAGGCAAGCAGCGGAACCACTGAGCTAAATCCCCTGCCCTTAGCTGGGTGTGGTGGTACATGCCTGTTATCCCAGCACTCAGGAGGGTGAGGTAGGAGGATCACAGAGAGTTCAAGGCCAGCCTGGGCTACATAATGAGTTCAAGGTCAGGATGCACTACAAAGTGAGACCCTGTCTCAAAAAATTTTTAAAAATGAATATAAAATAAATCACCAGCCACGCACAAAGATTTTTATAGCAGCTTTGTTCATAATTGCCAGAAGTTGGAAGCAACCAAGATATCCTTCAGTAAGTGAATGTATACACGGTAGTATATTCAGACAATTGAATTTTATTCAGCACTGAAAAGAGATTTATCAAGCCATGAAAATATATGGATGAAACTTAAATGCATATTACTAAGTCAAAGAAGCCCATCTGAAAAGGCCACATGCTTTATGACTCCCATCTATCTGACATTTTTGGAAAAGGCAAAACTATGAAGGTAGTAATAAGATGAGTGGTTGCCAAGGGTTAGTGGGAAGGAAGGGATGAATAGGCAGAGTATAGAGGATCTCTAAGACAAACTACTCTCTCATGCTACAGTGGTGGCTGTGTAACATTGTACATTTGTCCAAACCCCTAGAATGGACAATACCAAGAATTAACCCTAATGTGAATTATAGACTCTAGGTAACAATGATGTCTCAGTGTATGTTCATTAATTGTAACAAATGCACCATCCTGGTGCTGGATGTTGATAGTGAGGAGATTGGATGTTTAGGGGTAAGGGGTATATGGGAACTCTGTGTACTTTTTGCTCAATTTTGCTGTGAATCTAAACTTTCTCTAAAAATAGTGTATTTTTAAAATTCCAAAAGAGGGAAATGTATATTGGCAGAAAGCAGATCAGTGTTTGCCTGGGAGTGGGTGTGGAGATTTGGCTGCAAAGATTCATGAGGGAACTTATCATTGTGATGGAAGTGATCCCTATTTTGATTGTTATGATTGAATTAAATATATTCATTTGTGAAACTTCATGAAATGGTTTGCTTAAAATGAGTATCTTTTATGCAAATTATACCTTAATTTAAAATATATATATATACACATATATATACATACTGTATATATATGTATATATATACACATATATATACATACTGTATATACACATATATATGTGTGTGTGTATATATATATATATACATACTATATATACTTTTGATTTTAAAATGAGGATAGCATGGCTGGGGATTTAGCTCACCGGCATTGCACCTGCCTCACAAGCTCAAGGTCCTGAGTTCGATCGCTGGTACTGGAAAAAAAAAAGAAAAAAAATGAGGACAGCATGACAAACTATTGTGGCTTCCTAAATATTTAAGATGATATACTCTTGGAACAGTTTATAATCCAATATATGGTGGAAAATGTATCAGTGCTCAGTTATTCAAGATCAAACTCCTTTGGTTAAATAGAAGTAATGCTGAATGTTTATGATTTTGAAAAATTTAATGAAACTTTTGCTTTAGAGGACACTTAATATGTTGAAATTAAATTATTGATTAGTTGCATGACAAATTATGTTATTGTTGGTTTTTTTTTTTGGTACCAGGGATCGAACTCGGGACCTTGCGCTTGCAAGGCAGGCACCGGAACCACTGAGCTAAATCCCCAGCTGCATGACAAATTATGAAAGGAAGCTTCTTGAAATTTTATGCTTTACAAATATATTTAATTGAAAAAATAAAAGACCAAATATGTTTAATCAAGCAATATGCTCAAAAATATTGGTACTAAAAGTGTATCCCCATAGCATCAAGCAATAAAGAAAGTGCTACACTAAAGCAAAAGATTACACATAAGCATGCTATTGGTAAATATCTATTGGAATAGGAGTATCCCTTTTGGCTGCCAATAATAATAAAAGACCAGCAGTTACATTGAATTTTTTGTGACTTTCTTTTGGAGATACTTAAGTAATTATGAGACAGAAAGTAGAAAATGTAAAGAAAAATAGAAGAGAACGAGTAGAATTAATTAGAAGTGCTGAATGGCAAATAATATAAAAACAACAGTGAGAAGCTAGAATTCTTCTAGAAGAACAACAGCTAACTATTCTACAGAGACCATATCCTTTGAAACAAAACACTTGGTTAATGGAACATAGTATTTAAAATTAAATATGTCCCAAAACTTTTTCATGCCTCAGTGTCACAGGATGTAACTCATCTCTGCTTTGTGTGATTCTGCAATTCATTGGATCATGAAAGTACAGTTAAGAAATTTCCTTTTATAATAATTTGCAACTGAAATACATGATACATTTTGATCCATTAAAGATTAGTGGGAATGTATCAACCAGAGAAGCAAATAATTTTTGTTTTATAAAGCAGAGTATCTGTCATTTTTCGTGAAAGTAGTATTAAAAATTCTGTCAAACAATTTTTTTTTTTTCCAGTACCGGGGATCAAACTCGGGTCCTTGCACTTGCGCAGCAGGCGGTGAAACCACTGAGCTAAATCCCCGGCCCCCTGCCAAACAATTTTTATCTGTTTGTATATCCCACTATAGATTATGTACAAGTAACATCTAAATAAAATCACACTTTTAACCTTAAAAAGAAAAAGAAATTTTCCTACTATATTGGTAAGTTGAGGTGGATAAGGCAGTGGTTATAGTGAGATTCATTAAAAGAAAAGATTTTAGAGTTTAGAGTTTTAAACAGTTGTCTAAGAGATCTTAATATCACAACGTTCTCAGGTTGTTCATTGCCTTCAAAGAGCTTACAATTAATGAAACTTTTCTCAAAGATGCTTAGTACCAAGTTTTTATTTAAGGATAGATTGAGTCTTTGCCTATGTTAATTTAATCACAAATATTTTTAATTATAGAGTTCATGGACCTTTTTTTCCAAGAATTCTGCGACGTAGGAAAGGAAAAAGAGACTTTGGAGAAACTGTAACACATATTGTAGCAAAAGTGATGACCACTGAAATGGTAAGAAATACATTTTATTTGTTAGGTTTTTAGCTGCATGTAATTAGAAAAGAAGTTCGCTGAAGGTAGAGTCTGACTTAGTAATGCCTTGTTTCCTGTATTATACCCAGCTCAGTGATTGGCAGATAGGTACTAAATAAATAAATGCTGACAGCTATTTACTGAGTCCTAGACTTATTGGCAGGTACTGTGCTAGTTGCCATGGTAAGGATGAGACACAAATGAGAGAAATACTGCATTTGGGGAAAAATACAGCATTACACCAGGTCCACTCTTTATTCTTCATGTACTTGACAATTTTCAAGTACTATATGGTGCAGTTGTGGTCAAGTAAATAGGCAATCACAGTTATAAGAATGATAAATGCTATATGATAGGGATGTGTACAAGGGCACGTAGAATAGGTACATGAGACAAAATCAGGAAGCTAACAGATGAACGTAAAATTAGCCAGTTCAAGAACGAAAAATGTGCTAAGGCAAAAAGTAAACATTTCCATGTTACTTGACCCATTAATGACATTTTACAGATCTGTCTTTGAAATATTTGAAATATTTTCTTTTTTTGTTTTTGTTTTTTAATACCAGAAATTGAACTCCAGTCCTTACTCATGCCAACCAAGCACTGTGCCACTGAGCTATATTCCCAGCTTGGTTCCTTTATTTTGTGTTACGATACTTTCATGGTTTTTACTCTTTCAAGTTGTTTTTCTCTCCTTAGATATTCTTTCTGGTTTTTGTTTTTTGAGATGGGGGTCTCACTATGTAGTTCATACTGGTCTTGAACTCCTTATGTCACCTAGGCTGGCCTCGAACTCACAGCAATCCTCCAGCCTTCCCAGTGCTGAGACGACAGGCATGTGCCACCATGCTCTTTGCGACACCACCTGGCTTTTTGGGTCTTCTTAATGCTTAGTACTTGTCTTTTTCTTAAATTGTATTTTTTGTAAGTGATTTATCATTCTTCTCCCATAATATCACTTATATATATAGTAAAACTTTGGATTGCAAATAATCTGTTCTGTGAGTGTTCTGCAAGAGGAGCAAACATTTCTAATAAATTTTAATTTGATAAACGAGCAATGTCTTGCAATACAAATACTTTGTGATGCCAAACATAACATGATCACAACTAAACCAGTGGTTCTTCTCTCCTTCCCCTTCTTCTGAGTGATTGTGGGTGATCATCTCCCAACAGCAAGAGATTGTGGAAGACATCTCCTCCACAGAGGAGGAGGTGAAAAAGGCAGAAGAAGTGCAAGCACTTCTTTTTTTTCCTCAGTACTGGGGATCGAGCTCAGGACCTTGTACTTGCAAGGCAGGCGTGACACCACTGAGCTAAATCCCCAGCCCTAATCCTGCACTTCTTGTGAGATTAGAGAAATGTGTAAAATGTGGGAAGCAGCGAAAATTTTGTAGAAAAGCACCACCCAAATAAGTCTGTACAGGGTAAGCAATGAATCTGTTTAATGACGATGCAGTGTCACATTTCCACAGAATCCTCAAAAGGAGGCAAATGCAAGTATCACTGGATAGGTTCCTTGTTAAAGTTGAATGAAAAGAAAAAGATTCTGGCCAGACATGATGCCACACGCCTGTAATACTGGCACTCAGGAGACTGAGGCAGGAGGATTGCTGCCAGTTCAAACTACATAGTGAGTTCAAGGCTAGCCTAAACTACACAGCAAGACCCAGTGTCAAAACAAAACAAAACAAAACAAGATTCCATTGAGCCAATAGACAGCAATGATTCTGTTAGTGATAGTGAAAGTTGTCCTATACAGTAATCCTCCTCTCTCTTGTCTGCCTCATACCAGCCACAAAGGCTTTCAAAAGTAAGTGCAGGTTAATTTCTTTTATTTGTATTTTGTATTTTCTTTATTATCCTGTATTATATTACAGTATTGTAGTCATTTTTGTATGAATATTTTTGGGTTGTCGAATGAATCATCTGAGTTTCCATTATTTCTTATGGAGAAATTCACTTTGATGTGCAAGTGCTTTGGATTACAGGCATGTTTCTGGAACAAATTACACTCACAAACCAAAGTTTTACTGTTCTTATAATCCAAAGTGTATATCTACAGAGCAGGCTTTTGTTCTCAGCCCCAGCCCTGTAAGTCCAGCTGCTTATTGCTTATCACCACTTCACTGTCTCAGAGTACTTCAACTCACACATCTGTAATTAAACTCATGATCTTATCCACTGACTTGCTTATATTCTAGAGTTCCCTGTTTTAGTAATGGCACCAACAGCTAGTTAGTGGCTAATTACAGTTTTGTGGGAGTTGTCTTAATATCCCTTTATTGCTTTCCTACACACACTTTTCTCCCGTACTAGCATTACATCCTTATATTAGCTGAGTTTCCTTTGTGTGTCGTCACTGTTCATCAAATTTTAGTTTAAATAACATTTACACAGGCGAAGACCTTCTCAACCTGCCAGAATATGTTAGACTTTTATGTACATTTATAGCTCACTGCGCTTTTCCTTACTGGCACTTTCCCTTATGATAGTAGTAATGCTTGTGGCTACCTTTGGAATGTCTGTCTCTTTACTAGTATATGAGCTTAAGCTTCTTGAGAGCAAAGAAATTTGTATTTACCACTCATCCAATCACCAGGCATGATGCTTAGCCTGTGATAGGTGCCCAGCAGTTTTGGTTGAGTCAATAAATGAGTGTATGTGTAACAAATCAGTACATATGAAGAACTAAAGGAAGTCCATCAAGGCTGGTGTTTAATACCTAAGAGAAGAGCATGAAAGAGAAAGCTGTCTTATTAGAGTGGTGTCTGCTATCTGACCTACCCCTGTATCTATTATTTTCACAAAGCCTGTTTACCCTCCATCTCCTCCTCCATCCTGGGCCAGGGATTGAGCCCAGGGCCTTATACTGTACATAGTAAGCAAGCATCGTACTACTCAGCCATATCCCCAGCCTTAATTTACTTTTTAATTTCTCATTGAGTCAAATTCTTCAATGCTAATTATCCCACCAACATATTTATAAACATCTATGAAAAACCTCTTTATAAGAAGTATAGATTTTGCTTTTATCCTCAGCCTTGTCATTTTTATTTTTACTTCTCATTTTTTAAAATGTGGTCTGGCTTTATTTTCTTAATTTTCCTGTAGTATAAAAGTAAGAAATTTCTTTGATTTTTATCCAAAACTGGCTTTGCAATTCTGTCTTAATTTATAATTAAGTGTGCTTGAATTATTGTGAGAAGGGAGCATTATCAAATGCAACTTTACTTAAACCTTTAATTTGAGATTTACATTTGAGATTGACAAAATATTTTATTTTGATAGTTTGTCATAGCTATGCATATTGCCTTTAATAACTTTCACAACTTGGAAGACTCATTCCTCATAATTTTGCTCAGTACCCTTCCCTTAAGCTGTTTGACCCATGCTCATCAGTTTTATATTGAGGTCATCACAAGTTGTAAGTGGAAGGACATGGACTTTGCATTCAGCCTAATGTTCAAATAACCTGGCTTGGGCCATTTAAAATCCATGTAGTCTTGGGCAGGCTGTATAACCTGTATAAACTTCAGTCTTCTTATTTGTAACATTCTTAAAAAGAGAGAGATAAAAATTATATACTGTCCTGGTTAAGAGCATGGGCTCTAAATCCAACCTGCCTAGATTCCTGGTTTTGCCTTATTATTTATGCGATTTTCAACAAGTTATTTAATTCATTTGTGCTTTAGTTCTTCACATGTAAAATAGGGATAATAGTACTATGTACCATACAGAGTTGTTGTGAAGATAAAGTGACTTGTTATCTGTGATATAGTTAGAAAAAATCTTAGCACATAGTAAGTACTCAGTAAGTGTTTGCTGCTTGTTTCAGTGTGTGATTAGTTGAACATGTGACATTCTCCCAGGTTTGGGAGAAACTGGTATCTTCATTGTGCACTGCAGGCTACTGTGGTGGTCCTTCTTTAAGTCTGGAGACAGTACAATGTGGTAGTGAAGATCATAGGAATTGCTTTTTCTTTTTTTCTCACCTCACTATGTTCATCAGCCTCAGCCTCCCAAAGTATCTGGGAGTACAGGTGCCCAGCTGTAACATTTCAAAATTAGCCAGGTGTGATGACATACACTTATAATCCCAGCACTGGGGAGGCTGAGGCAAGAGGATTGCTGCAAGTTTGAGGCCAGCCTGGGCCACATAGTGAGTTCAAATCCAGCCTGCCCTACAAATCAAGAGCTTGTCTCAAAAACAAACAAACAAAACAAAACAACAAAAAAATAATAAAAATCTGAGTTTCAATCACCATTTTGCTTCTTAATATTTGTACTTCCAAATCTGTACAAGAGAATAATGAAATCTATCCCGTAGAGTGTTCAGCTTAAATAATTTATATAAAACTTTTAACAAAATGCCTCACACATAAGTGTCAACTGATATTATTAGTGTTTGGTATTCTTTTTTTTCCCATTAAGTTTATTAGTACATTTTAGGTATAAAATACAGTTACATTCATCATTGGGATCTTGTACCTTTACATGAGTATCTTGGTTCTTATTTTTTTCCCCTTCCCCTGCCCTCCCTTCACCCCCTCCACCCTTCCCTATTTGCAAAGACTTTGTTTCCATTTCTTTCCTTTTCTCATATTTTTGCTTTTCCCTTCTTTCCTCTCCCCTACCCCTCCCACTTCCCCTGCTCCTTTAGACCTTTCTTCCTATTACACAATATCAATTATACATTTTTTAAATTACAGTATCCAGATCTAGGAGACATTACCACAGATTTTACAGAATTTAAAAGGATATAGAAAGCATATTTCAAAAATCTGTTTTGAAATAAATTTGACAACTTCTAAGAAGTACCTAGGAAGACAAATTAATGAAACTAACTCTGGAGGAAATATAAAATTTGCATAGCACCTATTAAAGAAAGTATATTCCTAGCTTGAAAACCTACCTATATGACAGCAACAGGTTCATATACATTTTAACTGATTAATTATATCAAACATTTAAAGCAGAAAAAAGAAGGAACACGTCTCCCCACATTTTAGGAAATGAACATTGTGCTAATCCTAAAACTGGATAAAGATAATAGAAGAAAAAAGTGTGAACATAGATAGAAATTTGTTTAACAAAACAAACTATTAGAAGTCAGATCTGGCAGTATGTAGAAAGTGGTTTTGTTATAGGGATGGCAGTGTTGGTTCAGTATTGGAAGATCCACCCCCAAAAGTCATCATTTTAACAGAGGAAAGGAAAAAGCTGTATGATCCTGTCACTAGTTGCAGAAAAAGTATTGGACTAAATTCTACAGCTGTTCATGGTAAAAACTATCAGGAGACTAGAAGTAGAACAGAACCTTCTTAACAGATCAAAGACATGTACTCCATACTTCCAGCAAAAACACCTTATATGAATGGCGAAGATACAATGCTTTCTCCCTAAGGTGGGCAACAAGGGGAGAAATGCCTACTCTTCATCTGTCCATTAAACTTTGAAACATAGGCCCAAACCAAAATAGTCTGGCAATAAAATGACACAATTAGGATAGGATTGGCACGGCAGAAGCAAAATCTTTATATGTAGAGGAAATGATCATCTACAGAGAAAATACTAAGAAATCTCTAGGAGCCCCTAGAACTTGTATTTGAATTTAGCAGGATTAGAAAACACAAGGTATATATAAAAATTCAGGTCTGTGTATACTTGCTATAAATGAAGAATTGGATATTGAAATTTAAAAGTTATGTAGGAGTACAAAGGACCTAGAAAAGTAAAAGAAAAAGAATAAAAAACAGTGTTGGAAGACATTTAGTACCTAATTTTAAGACTTCCTCTAAAGTTACAGTAATCAAGGCAGTGTTGGGTAAGGAAAGACATATAGATCATTGGAATAAAATGGAGAATCTACAAATAGAACTACACGTATATGGTCCACTGAGTTTTGAAAGATTATTTAACATTAACATTTTATAGAATAAACCCAATTCAAAAGCAGAGGAAAAGAGTGTTTTCAGCAAATGGCACTAGAACACCTGGTATCTGTATATAAAAAATTAACCTCAACCCTTTATTTCCATATGTAAAAATAACTTGAACGGATCTATGAACCTAAATATGAAAGACTAAAACTATAAAACTTTAAGAAGAAATTATAAGGGAAAATGTTTATGAATTTAGGGTAGGCAAGAACTTCCTAAGATACAAAAAACATGATGTATAAAAGAAAAAAATTGATAAATGAGATTCCATCAAAATTTAGAACTTTAAATGACATCATTAAAATGAAAAGTAGTCCTTAAACAGACCATATTTACAATGCATATAACCTATGACCAGAATAGACAAAGAACTCTTACAGCTCATTAATACACAACCCAATTAAAAAGGAGACACAAGATGATAAATAGCCAGTACAGCATAAGAAAAGGTGTTCAACACTAGAATCAGAAAAATACTAATCAGTACAATAACAAGATTGAATTATACACTCCTTAGGGAGATTAAGTTAAAAGTTTTAAAAGCCTTGTCATGACCTTTTCTTTTTGTTGGATTCTCTCCGTTGTGTTTAATTTGTCACGCCCAACAAATTCATTCTGCTGGGCTTCCTGGGGTTATGATCCTCATTGTCTTTTCCTAGGATATTGTCTAAAATTTTTTGGAGTGCTGGTTTGGTATTCATGAAGTTCCTAAGGTGCTCTGTGTCATGAAAGTATCTTATTTCTCCATCAATTTTGAAAGATAGTTTTGCAGGGGACATCAGTCTGGGTTGGAGGCTGTTGTCCTTTAGGGCTTGAAATACATCACTCCAAGCTCTTCTTGCCTTGAGGGTTTGTATTGAGAAGTGTGCTGTGATTCTGATGGGCTTTCCTTTGTATGTGATTTGTTTCTTTTCTCTCACTGCTTGTAGAACTTTGTTCTTCTGTTGGGTTTCTGAAATCCTAACAATTATATGCCTATGTGTAGATTTTTTTTGATCAAGGCTAGTTGTAGTCCTATATGCCTCACTTATCTGTATGTCAAGTTCTTTTCCCCTGTGTGGGAAGTTTTCTGCCATCACTTCTGTAAAGAGTTTTTTTTATGTCATCTACACTCTCTCCTGTTTCTTCATTGACTCCAATCAGTCTTATGTTATTCTTCTTTCCATCGTCTAGCAGCTGCTGGATTGATTTCTCATGTTCCCTTACAATTTTAAAGCAATTTTTCTTTTCCTGGTCACTAATTGCAATCTTATCTTCTATATCTGAAATTCTGTCCTCACATTGGTTCATTCTACTGTGTAGACTTTTGGTGGAGTTTTTAATCTCCTGAAAATCTGTTTGCATCTGTTTTATGAATTCCATTTGTTTCCTATGTTGGGATTCCATCATGTGCCTCAAATCCTCTGTTTTTTTATCTGTGTCCTCTCTAGATTTATTAATCATGTCTTGCACTATGGGCACAATCTTTGCTGTTATCTGAGAAATTATTTCTGATTTCATTTTTTCCTGATCCTCTTTTGTTGCCAGTTCAGGGAGTCCAGGTGGTTGAGTATCAGATTGTTCCATCTCGTTTCCCTTTGGGGTTGCTATAGGTGATCTGGAAGTTCTTTTTGAGGCTTGTTTACGTGTCTTCTCATTTCCACAGGAGTGCACAGCTCACCTCCTCTGCCCTGGGAGTGGTGGAATGGCGGCCGGGGAGCCTCCCAGTGTTTGGTATTCTTATCCCAAAAATGTAGCCATCATTGCTGTCAGATTTTCCCTGTAGTGCTACAAAATGTGGTAACTGAAAATAAACCAAGTACAAAGAATTATTTAATAAGTTCTCTTTCATCTGTACTCCTGTCTTGTTTCCTGCCTCCTCAGAGACATTGTTATTGGTTGATCCTTCTCTTTCTTGAATCTTTTTCTCCTTTATACAAAAAAAGATGAAATTTATATTATAAAACTAACCATTTTAAAGTGAACAATTTTAAAAAGTGAGCAATTCAATGACAGTACATTTACAATATTGTGCACCTCTATTAAGCACTTGTACCACCCTGAAATAAAACTCTGTACCCTTCCACTTTTTTCCCAGCCCCTAACAACCACCAGTCTTAGTGGTTAAACCTTAGATTTAACTATTCTGGATGTTTCGTACAAATGAAATCATACAATATGTTAACTTTCACATCTGGCTTCTTTCACCTAGCATGTTTTGAAGGTTCGTCCTCATATATCAGTACAGTACTTCATTTTTTATGGCTGAGTAGTGTTCCATTGCATGTATATTTATCCATTTATTTCTCCACTCCACTCATTGGTTGATGGATTATTTGTTTTTACCTTTTATTTATTTATTTGGAGTGCTGGGAATTGAACTCAGGATCTCCCATATGCTAGGCAAGTGCTTTACACTAAGCTACAATCCCAGTCCATTTTCTAGTAGTGATTAAGAATATTCATGTACATGTTGGAATTTGTTTCACTACCTGTTTTCAGTTCTTTTAAGTATATACCTAAGAGTGGAATTACTGGACCATATGGTGATTCTATGTTTAACTTTATGAGGAACTACTAAACTGCCACTGGGGCCAAGCCATTTACATTGTCACCTGCAGTGTATCATGTTCTAATTTCTCCAGTCTTCACCACATTAGTTATTAACTTTTTTTTTTTTGGTACTGGGGATCGAACTTGGGTCCTTGTGCTTGTGCAGCAGGCACCAAAACCACTGAGCTAAATCCCCACCCCGTTATTAACTTTTTTATTATAGTCTTAGTGAATGGAAACTGCTATCTCCTTTTGATTTTAATTTCCATAATGATCAATAATTTTTGTTGTTGTTTTTGTTGTTATTGTTTTGAGACAGGTCTCACTTTGTAGTTCAGACTAGCCCTGAACTCACTGTGTAGCCCAGGTGGGCCTCAAACTCACAGTGATCCTACTGTCTCAGCCTCCCAGGTGCTGGGATTACAGACATGTGCCACACTCCCAGCTTGATCAGTGATTTTGATCATCTTTTCATGTGCTTGTTGGCCATTTGTGTATCTTCTTTAGAGAAGTGACTATTTAAGTCATATGCTCATTTTTAACTGAGTTGTCCTCACGTTCCTTGTTGATCATAAGAGTTCGTTAAACACTCTGGATACTATACTCCTGTTAGATGTGTACTTTGCAAAAATTTTCTCCCATTCCATAGACTCTTTTCACTTTCTTTATATTACCCTTTGGCACAAAAGTTTTTAATTGTGAGGAAGTCTCATTTATGTATTTTTTCTTGTTAGTCATGTTTTCAGTGTCATACCTAAGAATTCTTTGCCAAACCGAGGGTCATGAAAATTTATCTTTCTGTTTTCTTCTAGATTTTTATGGCTTTAGCTTTTATACTCGGTCATTAATACATTTTGAGTTAATTTTTATACTTAGTGTGAGGTTAGGGTTCAACTTCATTCTTCTCCATGTAGATATTCATTTGTCCTAACACCATTTGTTAAAGAGACTGTTCTTACCCCCTACTGAATGGTTTAACATACAATTCACGACTTCTGACACATACCTTATACCCAATACTGAATAGCTATAAAATTATTGATTATAAAGAAAATTTTATTTCATCATTCCCTTAATTGACACAAGTGACACTTTGATCATGTAATGAGTAAATATTGTATAGGTAGGTCTTTTGGGAAAATTGTGTGTTCAATAAGTATCTGAGTAAAATGTCATGTTTCAGTTTAGCCTATTATGGAAGGTGTACTACTTTCTTTTTTTCTTTCTAGGTAAAGGATTTGTCTTCAGGCACACTTCTTCAGCAGCATGATGATTTGGATTTGGCTTTGGATAGTTGTTACAGTGGAGATACAGTAGTTATTTTTCCAGGAGAATATCAATCTGCAAATCTTGCTTTACTGACTGATGACATCATTATAAAGGGTTAGCAGGCTATCTTTGTAATTTTTTCCAGCAATATATACTCAGCTTGTGTATTATAAGCATAGCTAATGAAATTATTAGAAATTAGAATTTTATATTTCACAAAAATTCCTATGTACCTTTCACAGATAATATCTGTGAATATTTTCTTTCCCCCGCTTTTTTTTTGAAATGGATCTTGCTATGTTACATAGGCTAGTCTTGAACTGTTGGGCTCAGGCAACTCTCCTGCCTCAGCCTCCTGAGTGGCTGGGACTGAAAGTATACACCACCATGCCCAGCTGATCATCATATTTTCTACAGCTCCATATATATTTTTACCAAAACTTTTTTTCTTATCTATCTTCACTGCTCTTGATACCACTTAAGTTAAAGAAGAATCATATGGAGGACTACATTAAAATATACTCAGAATTTTCTCAAAAGGCTAATTCACAAAATAAAAAACAAAAATAGAGGGGCTGAGGATTTAGCTCAGTGGCACTGCGCCTCCCTCTCAAGCGCAAGATCCTGAGTTCAATCCCCAGGACCAAAAAAAAAAAGGAAAAAGAAAAATTTACTAAATTACTTGTTGACTAAAAATCTACCTATCAATTGAAAATTCAAGCAAAATTTTACTATATTGTGGTGATCATAAAGAGTACTTTGCTGAACTACATCTGTAATAAGAATACATATAATTTAAACATTTGTATCCTGCTTGAGTTTAAATTTAAATAACTGCTTTGACTATTCTAGAGCAAAATTATTGGTATTATTATATTAATCTAAGTTAAGAGTCTCTGCTAGTCTTTTTTATTAATGGTAATTGCAGTTGTTAAATCAGGTTAAGGTATGGTATTTTTTTGTATCTCAGACATTTTGTACATGACTGCTGATTATAAGACATAGAGAAATATTTAGTGGAATAAGTATGTCGAATAAATACTACAGGTACATTTAGATTGATTATAAACTTGGATTTTTTCATCATGACATTGAGATAAGGACAAAAAATTAGATTATAGTTAAATATTTACTTAGTTCACAATGAAACAGTTGTTAAATTTATATATGTATATATAGTTAAAACATATATAAAGTATATAATATATAGTTAAAAGTATGTGAAAGGAAAAACATAGTACTAACAAGTATTATTGAATAACTAAAGGGCTTTAAAATTTGGGATTACTGATTTGTGTTTTTATCCCTATGCATCAGGAGTTGGAAAGAGAGAGGAAATTATGATTACTTCTGAACCTTCTCATGACAGTTTTGTGGTATCCAAAGCTGACAAAGTGAAACTAATGAATCTATCTTTGATACAACAAGGGACAGTTGATGGTATTGTAGTGGTAGAGTCTGGTCACATGACTCTAGAAAACTGTGTATTAAAATGTGAAGGAACAGGAGTATGTGTACTTACAGGGGCTACTTTGACAATTACAGACAGTGAAATAACTGGCGCCCAGGTATTTCATTCTATAAAAACTATGACTTTCCATGACTATAGATAACAATCTTGAGAGATCTTAGCATAGAAAGGATAACAATATCTTTGAATGGAACTATACTTCAACTTAGAAACTGGTAGAATTGAGAAAGTAAAGATCAGGAACCTGACCTTAAGATAAAGGAACAAGTTAAGAGAATTTAAAGTGTTTAAATTATCCATCTTTTAAAAAAAATAAAACTGGGCTCGTACCTGTAAAATGGGCCAGTGTGCTATGGGATGTGGGCCACCTTTTCCTGGCCCCCTCAAGAGAAGCATAAATGTTGCCAGTTTCAGGAAATAAGTGCCTCTCTCTTGTGAGGGCTTGTACTCTATTTCTTTGAGTGTGTACTTTTTTACTTATTTAATTTTTTTTGGTACCGGGGATCGAAGTCAGGTCCTTGCGTTTGCACAGCAGGCGGCGAAACCACTGAGCTAAATCCCCAGCCCCTGAGTGTGTACTTTTAAATTTTTGTCTAATAAATCCCTTTATGCCTATTAAAAAAAAAACTGGTAGAAATCAACAGAGTGTCATTAAACTGGAAGAGAGAACTAACTGCCTTAGTATCCAAACTAAGAAATTAGCTTTAAGTGTGATTTTTTAAAAATTAGATATCACTGCCTATAAATCAGATCACAAGTCCATATTTAATGGTTTATTTTTAAAGAAATAAGTACTTACAAGCTATCTGACATTGCTTGTAAGGTATTGTGATTAGTTCTGACAGCCTTTGAATAACTGGAACATAGAAAATTCTAATCTTCAGATGGCAATTACAAAGATCATTAAAAAGAACTAGAAAACAGAATGAGGAAGATTTTTTAAAAGTGGTAGAAAAACAAGCACTTTTTAGAATGACTTTTTCTTAATCCGCACTAAAATGGGAAAATATTGTAGCAGCATTATTGGGGGAGTCTAGTGGTTATGAATTTATATAGCCACTAAAACAATTGCTTGAGTTTTTAGCCTCTTTTCTATAGATCTCATTTGGGTGGGAGAGTCAGGTAATGGACTATCTGACCATAACCTTCTTTCTGTGGCTAATTGTCTAAAACAAACATTTAATTTTCAGCTTTTTTTTTTTTTTTTAAAACCAGAGATTGAATTCAGGACCTTGTACTTGCCAGGCAGGCGCAGAGCCACTGAGCTACATCCCTAGCCCTAATTTTCAGCATTTTAAAATGTAATCTCTACAGTAAATTCTGGCATACATTGTCATGTATTTCCATGTAATTTAGTGTTTAGATTGCCAGTACAGAATTACAGTTTTTGGGCTGGAAATATAGCTCAGTATAAAAGCACCTGTCTAGCATGTATGAGGCCCTGGGTTCAATCTCCAGTGCTGCAAAAAATAAATAATTACAACTTTCAAGTATAAACAATATTTTAGAGCATGATTTGGGTGTTTCATAAATTTTTTACCTTTAATTTACAGGGTGCTGGTGTTGAACTGTATCCTGGGAGTATAGCCATTTTAGAAAGGAATGAAATTCATCACTGTAATAACCTCAGAACCAGTGACAGTTCAAAAAGCAGCTTGGGTGGAGTTAATATCAAGGTATCATTTTTTTTTACCCTCCTCTGGTGCTGGGGATCAAACTCAGGACCTTGCGCTTGCCAGGCAGGCATGGCGCCACTGAGCTAAATCCCCAGCCCCCATCAAGATATCATTTTAGTTTTTAATATAAAAGTTGTTAAAATTTTAAATAATTATTAGGTACTAAAACTAATGTTTTAGTATTAAAATGTAGTCTAAATGTTATTGATTTGGAAAAGAAAAACAATATAAGGTAACAAAACATGATTAAATGATGGCTGATGGGAAACAAATTTAGTACTATAATTTAATAATTTCAACTTGAACTCTTAGCAAGTAACTTTGAATATGACAAAGTAGACTGGGTTTGCTTTTATAAAAATAGTTTGTATTATTCACTGATTGGATCTATAATGCCTTTGTTTTGGTTTTTGTTTTACGGGACCGGGGATCAAACTCAGAACCTTGTGCTTGCCAGGCAGCCGCTGCGGCACCACTGAGCTACCTCCCTGGCCCATCTATAATGCCTTTTGAGAGTAAAACAGAGAATAAATACTGAACACTTCAACTCCTTCAGAGTTGTATAAGTGATCTAAGCAAAATAATGAAAACATGAATAGCAGTGATTTGTAGTCAAAATGTCTTCCCAGTCTTTTCTATTTCTATAAACCCTATCTTCCTAGGTCCCTCTCTGGGCTTTGTGGTTAATAGGTTTTATACTGATAGTTTTCCCTAGATTTCTAATTCTTTTATTATCAATACACATTTTGTCTCCTCAGATTTTAAATTACTTAAGAGTACCCCTTATCTGAAATGCTTGGGACCAGAAGTGTTTCAGATTTGAGTTTTTGGATTTTTGAATATTCATATGTATATAATAAGATATCTTGGGGATAGGACCCAAGTATAAAGATGAAATTCCAGGCAGGGGATTTAGCTCAGTGGTTTTGCCACCTTCTTTGTAAGCACAAAGACCTGAGTTCCATCCCGGTACCAAAAACAAACAAACAAACAAAAGATGAAATTCCTTAATGTTTCATATGCATTTTCTACATACAGCCTAAAGGTAATTTTATACAGTATTTTAAGTAATTTTGTGCATGAAAAAAATGTTGCATGGTAAGGAATTTTCCACTTGTGTCATTTCAGCACTCAGAATTTTAGATTCTAGAGCATTTTGGATTAGAGATGTTCAACTTGTACTAGAAAACCTCCCCACCCCACCCTGCAGCATGAATTTAGATGCTAAATCAGATAATCGGCTAAAAATACTGAGGGCATGAGGGCAGTTTTATTAAATGTTTTTTCTTTCTCTTATTTATTTATATTTTTTGAAACAGGGTCTGCCCTTGAACTATGTAGCCAGACAGGCCTCAAACTTACAGTGTTCCTCTTGCCCCAGCCTCCTGAGTGCTGGGATTTTAAGCTGTAAACATTTTTTTCTGTTCTTAAGTATTTTTAAATTCTTTTAGTGTTTCTTACATGTTAGCATGCATCAGAACCACTCTTGAGAGACAAACCCTGGTTTCCAGTACAAGTCTGGGGGGATATCTAAGGACTTGTCGGACTTGTTATAGGAACTTGTCAGGTGCTGCTGATACTGCTGACCAGTGCTTTAAGAACCATATCTGGCTTGCTGCCTGCCCTGCAAGCGCAAGGACCCGAGTTCAATCCCCGGTACCAAAAAAAAAAAAAGAACCATATCTGGCTAACTCAGTGAGCCCTGGCAGTAGCACTAGAATCACCTGCTATTTTCTTAGAACCTGCAGAATTTTGAGCCTTACTTTGTACGAAATCAGAATCTGATTTTAAGCAAGATCTCCAAGTGACTTACATATAAAGTTTAATAAGGGTTATAAACTTTTATAAATGTTTGTAAAACCTGACAGGATCTCTCCCTTACCGTTTTTCCTCATCTCCTTCCATTCTTTCTCTTATACATTACATTCAAGCCACACTACTTTTTTGTGTTTCCAGAAATTATTAACTTTTTTCTGGCTGTTACTCCTACTTGAAATACCCTTTCTGTAGCTGCCTAAGTAATGAATAACCACCTCATTATTTACATATGAATATAATTGTCCCTCTTCAAAAAAGCCATTATGTAAAGAACACTCTTAAGTGGCAACCTCTCCCCAACTCCACCCAGCCATGCTATATTGCACTGACCTATTTTATTTTTTCCATGTCACACATTCTCTGCAATTATTTGTTTTCATGTTTTATCATGTTCTATTAGAGGTCACCTTCATATGCTGTTGCTGTATCCCCATTTAGAATCAGTTATTTTATCAAAACCAAAAAAAAATGTTGAAATTTTATTTAATATTTTTTCATTCCTTCATTTAATATATCCTCATTAAACATTTGTATTTACTATCAATGGGAAGAAACCACATTTGTTCAAAACTAGTCTTGTTGTTTTAAAGAAATTTGTTAACCCAAGAGTAAGTTCTGGAATAATTTTATATGTTTATACAAATTCTTTATCAGAATTATTGAAAACTAAATTTCCTTAAATAATTTAACAGGCTCTTCCAGCACCGAAATTGAAGATGACTAATAACCACATTTACAGCAACAATGGCTATGGAGTAAGCATTCTTCAACCAACTGAACAGTTTTTTATTGTAGCAGAAGAAGCTCTCAACGAAGGGGCTGCTTCAGGAGATAAGATAGATGATAAAATGATCTGCAAAATAATGCAAAACCTGAATCTGGAAATGAATAATAATAAAATAGAAGGAAATTTAAAGGGGGATATCAGAATAGGCACTAGTTAAAGCATCTGGATAAATGTTAAAGTTTTATACTTCAGAAATTTAATAAATAATTCTTATATCCCACAGATATGGTAATTTTAATTAAGTTTAAAGCTTATTAAAATATTAAAACATTAAATGCTTTCATTATTTGCTTTAACATATTTTAAAAATAACTGCTTTATTGAAGTATAATTCAAATAACATAAAATCCACCCTTTAAAAAGTATATAAACCAGTGCTGGGGATGTAGCTGGTAGAGCATTTGCCAAGAATATGTAAGACCCTGGGTTCATGTGCAAGCGCAAGGACCTGAGTTCGATCCCCAGTACAAAAAAAAAAAAAAAAAAAAAGACCCTGGGTTCAATACGTTAACACTGTAAAAAAAAAAAAAAAAAAGTATAATCAGTACTTTTTTGTGAATTTTTACTGTGTAATATACTCATAATTAATTCCAGAAACATTATGGCTTTAAGCATGGTTTTTTTAATACTCATGTCAAAAAGTAGTCACGTGTTCTATACAGATAAATTTATGGTCAATTTTCAGTGATCTGTGTTAGTAATTAGACTAAGGTCATAGGTCACTATATTAAAATATTAGGTTTAACTGCAAGAAGAAAATCTAAAAAGAGATAAACAATATAAAAATGTTATTCCTCATATTCAAGAAGTACAGAGGTATAGGGCTGAAAGATATTTCATGTTGGTATTCAGTGTAGCTCTAGTAGGTGTTTCATATTAGAAATTCGAGCTTCTTCCATCTTGTTTCATTATTATATGGTTTCTTATAAAAATTACCATATGGGGCGGGGATTTAGCTCAGTGGTTCCACCCCCTGCCCGCAAACACAAGGTCCCGAGTTTGATCCTCATACCAAAAAAACAATATTACCATATGGTCCAAGATAGCAATTCTTATTCAAAACCATTATGTTCAAAATCCAAGCAAGAAGAGCACAAGACCTTTCTGCTAAACTGCACACATTATTTCAACTTGCATGCCTTCAGCTAGAATCTAATCACTTAGTTTAAATGGGACTAGAAAATTAATCTTTTTAGAAAGCCATTTGTCCTTTAAGGTAGAGGTTAATTTACTAAGAAACAACTATGGTCTTTTTACAATGCAGAATTTATATTGACCTAAGGATATAAAAAATGAGCGCTCAGGCATTTAAACCTTTGACATTTATCGCTTCACGGCCTTTTGGCTAAGATCAAGTGTAAACCTGTGACATTTACTTCTTTGTTTTCTATACTGCAGCAAAGGTAACCTGAAACTGCTACCGAGAATCTCAAGTCTGAGAATTGAAATTTAAAGGCATGGTTCTTCTTCAGTGTTTTACTGAACAGCATCCTGTCTCCTTTTGTTAAAGAACAATATCTGTAGACAATTCATAGGTTTTGTTCATACAAGGTCTTGTTTACACAAGGTTTTAAGAGCTTATTACAAAAGATAATACCAGGGATTGTCTATGGGATCCTTAATAGGATCAGCCTTTCTGCAATGAATGTAATGAGCAGTAAGGACTTTTGGAGTACACTTGCACCATCCTCAGTTTTTGGCTTCAGAAAGAATTGGTGATGGTAGGCAAAGGTAAGATCTTTGAGGGTAAATAGAATGAACAATAGCCTTGTGTGATCAAGCTCTTCACTCACTGATCATCTGCCTCCTTTCTATATTTGCCATTAGTTTCTAACCAATTTCTCTTTTCCCATGCCTACTTTAGACCACTGTGATACAGGTTTGTTTGGTTTTTTTTCCTATCTTATATCCTTAAAGCACATATAAAACATTTAAGATTTTTAAGAGTGTTTACAATTTTTTCTCTTCCACCTTTAATACCTCTCCTCCCATACCTTATAACAAACAAGGAATTTATGTATTGAATTTGTTTTCTGTTACTGTCATAAATTACCACATAAATAAATTACTACAAACCTATTGGCTTAACACACACTTCTGCATGAAAATAACTGGGCTAATGTAAGGTGTCAATTGGTTGGGTTTGCATTCTTTTCTTGATAACTCTAGGGGAGGATATTTCCTTGCTTAGCTGAGTTGACAATTCAGTTCCTAATGGTTATAGGACTGACATCCATTTTCTTCACAGTTTTCAGGAGGTTTCTGGCTTCAGGTGGGCTAATTGCAGCCCTTGGCTCACAGCCTCCTTCCTCCATCTTTAAATCTAGAACAGTGAATCAAATCCCACCCCTCTTCCACTTTTAAGGACTTCTGTAATTAGATTGAGCCTGCCTGGATAATCTAGAATGATCTCATTTCAAGAACCATAACTCAAATCATATTTGCAAACTCCCTTTTGCTATGTAGCACATATATTCACAAGGTGGGGATAAAGACCTAGACATCTTTGGGAGACTATTATTCTTCCAACTATCTTAACCAATTTTCTACCCAAGGGAAGATAAATCCTAATTCTATTCCTCAAATGGGATTTAAGAGTTTCCTCTACCATGACCAACTATCCAGTACAAATTGTATGTGTGTGCATTATTTTTGTTGTTTTTTGCTTGCTGAGAATTGAACCCAAAGCCTTATATGTGCTAAACTACCTCCTGTGCTATAAGTAGGGTGACTGTAGCACAGCTTGAATATATTTAAAAGATTTTAATTTAGCACCAAAAAGAGAGAAGGTTCTATATCTCCTCACCTTCTTTTGTATACACATTACCTGGTTTTCCTACTAGGCTGTAACTTTCTTCTACAGGAACTGAATCTAAGTAACCATTATATATCTACATTGTTCTGTGCACTACAAATCTTTTCAATTCTTTATTTTAAAAATGTTAGAAGCCAGGTGTGGTGGTATACACCTGTAATCCCAGCACTCAGGAGGCAGGAGGATTGCTGCAGGTTTGAGGCCAATCTGGGGTATGTAGTTCAAGGTCAGCCTAAACTACATAGTGAGACCCTATCTCAAAAAATTGTGAATCTCCACCTATGCAAAAGACTGAGCTGAGATTTTACAATTTAGAAGGATATTTTGTCACAGGTCCTGGGGATAGAAATGCTGATATTCTAGAAGTGAAGATTGGACAAATCAAGGCTAGATGAGTAGTTGTGGAGTGGGATGAGTTGGAATGATTCAGAACTCCTTTTTGCCTTTTCATAATGAGCATTTGTAGGGTGAGTGGAGATTTCCTTCCCTCTATTGTGCCAAATAGCTGCTGGTTGTGGAGCCTCAATTGGAGGGCAGATGGGAGCAACAGGGATAGACTCTCTTGTCAGTTTATGAAGAGGCAATTTAAAAAATGGAAGGTGTCGGAAAGATATGCCTAAATAACACAAGATACATGGCAAAATGTCTATGATTACAGAAGCTGTTTCCAAGCCAGCAATACATGTATGTTATAAATTGAACAGTTAAATAAATAGTATATCTGAAATCCACTTGCCAAAGATTAAAACTAGACTCATATCTTTCACCATGCCCTAAACTCAAAAATGGATCAAAGATCTAAATATTAAAATAATCTGCTACAAGATAAAATAGAACTCTCAAAGACTGGTGTAGGCAAAGACTTCATGAACAAAGCCTCAGTTGCCCAGGAACTATCACAAAGAATCAACAACTGGGATCTCATCTTATTAAAAGCTTTTGCACAGCAAGAGAAAGCACCAACAGAGTGAAAAGACAATCCACAGTGTGGGAAAAAAAATTTTGCCAGCTATTCCTCAAAGTACTAATATCTAGAACTCATATAAAGAACTCAAAAAATCAGACCCCTCAAATTTAAAGACCCAATCCAAAAATGGGCATCTGAAATGAATAGACACTTCTCAGATGAAGAAGTAGAAACAGCAAATAGATACATGAAAAAATGTTACACTGCCTGCTTTGCAAGTGCAAGGACCGGAGTGCGATCCCCGGTACCAAAACAAAGTTCAACACTGGGGCGGGGAATTTAGCTCAGTGGTTCCAGCACCTGCCTTGAAAGCGCAAGGTCCTGAGTTCAATCTCTGATACCAAAAAAAAAAAAAAAAAAAGCTTTTGGGCCGGGGATTTAGCTCAGTGGTTCTGGAGCCTGCTGCACAAACGCAAGGTCCCGAGTTTGATCCCCAGTACCAAAAAACAAAACAACAACAAAAGTTCAACATATTGGTCATTTGAGAGATGCAAATGAAAACACGCTGAGATTTCACCTCACCCCAGAAAGAATGGCTGTTGTCAAAAAATCAACCAATAACAAATGCTGGAGGAGCTATGGGGAAAAAGGAACCCTTCTCCACTGTTGGTGGGAGTGTAGACTGGTGTAACCACTGTGGAAATCAGTGTGGAGATTCCTCAAAGAACTAGAACTGGAGGTTCCATTTGACCCACCTATTCCCCTTCTTGGTATCTTCCCGAAAGAATTAAAAGCATCATACCACAGTGACATATGTACACCCATGCTTATAGTAGCTCAATGCATAATAGCTAAAACTTGGAAACAGCCCAAATGCCCATCATCCAATGAATGGATAAAGATGTGGGTTTTTTATACAATGGAGTATTATTCTGCCATAAAGAAGGATAAGACTGAGACATTTATACCTAAATGGATGCACCTTGAGACTATACTCTTAAGTGAAATAAATCGGACACACATGTTAAATACTGCATTGTTTCTCTGGTGTGAAAAACTGAAAGTGGAAATAAGGACTAAAATGTACAATGGACATTGGGAAATGTGAAGAAAATGTTCAAATGAGAAGGGGAACAAGGGAGGGGAGAAGGTAAAGGAAAGAAAGGACAAGAAAAGAAAAGTGAAAAAATGGAAACAAAGCTTTTGTACATGAGGGGATGGGGAATAACAAAGAAAAAGCAAGATATATCATGTACTCATACAAATTCCCTATGAATGTTATCATTATGTGTATCTAAAATGTACCAATAAATGTTTTTCTAAAAAATAAAAAAATTATCACACACACACACACAAAAGACTTTTTTTGTTCCTGTGATGGACTTCTGGTACTTTGAGTATAATGTGATGTGGAAGAGGTTCTCTTTGGTCCTGGCTATTGAGGTTCTGTATGCTTACTTACCTGTATATTTATTTCTTGTCCTATATTTGGGAAGTTTTCTGCCATTATTTCTGTGAACAAATTTTTAATGACACTTGTGTTGTCTTCTAATTTTTCACTTTTTCCAATTACTATTAGATTAGTCTTCTCTGTCATCTATCAGCTGTTGGATCCATTTTTCATATTCTCTTGTTTTAATGTGTCTTTGAGTAGTTACTCTTTAAAGGCATCATTGTGTTCTAGCTCTGAAATTCCCATACTGTTTGCTTCTGCCCATACTTTCAATATAATTTTTATCAACTTCACAATGGGGCTATAATTCATATTTCTCACTGTCAGGCAGCTCTGATTTGAACAGTTACATTCACACCAGCTTAAACCATTGGTGGTACAGACTGGCCCATTGGTGGCATGAGACAATCCCATTGTGTGGTACAAGCTGCCCTAAGGGACAGTCATACCTGTACCAAGCATCAGTGGTTCAAGTTGGCAGAAATGTGTTAATCTCCTGAATATCTGATTGAAACCTTTTCAGACTTAAATCTTTGCTAAATTGGTCATTCTGTTTTGGTCATCTTGTTTAACTTGTCTAGCTTTTTATTAATGTCTTTTGAAATCTGGATCTATTTAGTTTTTATTTCCATTATTCGTTTAGTTATATCTTTTTTGATCCTGCTGAGTATGTCTTTGATCTGCTTTCTAACCTCTTCTGTTATCCTTTGGGGTAATTTAGGTGTGTGGCTTATGCAGTTCTTCCCCCTGAAGTTGATTGTATTTAGAGGAGTTTGGACTTTGAGGATTTTGTTTCCTTGTCTTCTCATGTTTCTATTGTTTTGTTTGTTTTGTTTTATTTTGTGTTCAGATTGTGAATCTTTATAGTGTACTTTGTTGCTATATAGGGATCTCTTTAGTCACTTTTCTGTGATGTACTTTTTTTTTTTTTGAGACAGATTCTTGCTATGTAATTCAGGCTGCCTCCTTGAACTCACTATGGAGCCCAGGGTGGCCTTGAATTCACCACGATCCTCCTGCCTTAGCTTCCCAATGATGTACTTTGGGTATGGATAACTATAGTTCTTTGCCTCAGCCCCAAGATCTGACCACCTTGGTTAATTTGGGAGGGGAGGATGTAGTGTAATTAGCCCAATACTAAGTTCCCCGGGACTGCACTCTAGTACTGTTAATAACACAAAGATAATCTGAGTGCTGGCTTACAGAGAAATAATAATAATTATGTGACCCTGGTAATCCCAAGGAAATTAGCCACAGTAGAATTCAAGACCAACTGGATATAAACATATCATAAGAAGCAATTATGTATCACCCTTAACCCTAAAAAAGAAATCCACAATTATGCTGTAAAAATTAAGACAACCCAGGTATTCACTTATAAATAATATGTACTAAATGCAACATCTATAACTTCACTAATGGTAGAAAATAATTCAACAGTAATTTTATAGAGTTAACTATTGAAAGATTAATAAAGCATTGTGATTATACTAATAAAACATGTAGGAAAGCTGGGCACAGTAGAGCACGCCTGTAATTCCAGCACTCAGGCTGAGGCAGGAGGATCACTTCGAGTTTGAGGCCTGCCTGGGCTACCTAGTTGAGGGCCAGCCTGAACTACAAAGGGAGACCTTGCCTCAAAAAGCAAAACAAAAGGGCCAGGGATTTAGCTCAGTGGTTCCACTGCCTGCCTCGAAAGCGCAAGTTTGGTACAATCCCCGTATCAAAACCAACCAACCAAACAAACAAACATACATATATGGTTTGGGAATGGGGAAATGCAAGACAAAAGATATGAAACATTAAACTGTATGATATGAGAGGGAGGAGAGATAAGTAGAACGGGATTCTGTTGGGGAATAAATGGATGTTCATAGAATTAGGTAAAGGGCCTTGGAGCCCCGCCTTCATCCTGTGCTCCTCTCCGTGGGTCAGCCAAGCAGCTTGAAGCTCCTCGGCTGTGTTCCGGTTCCTGCCCACTGCACGGTGAGGTCCCGGGAGCAGCTTGGAGCCCCACCTTCATCCGGTGCTCCACTTAGCTGCTTGGGGGCCTGCAAGGCCCAATTCCAACATACACACATCTGGCCTTCTGGCTCTTCTGCTACCTGGTCCCACACTACAGAGGCACAGGGGATTATACTTCACATAGTTAAATGTGATAGATTAATAACTACCACAAATTGTCATTTTCTAAGCTGTGCTTGATGCTATGGTACTGCTGATTGTAACATTTGGCCTAACATGTTGTGATTGATCTAATCAGTTTTCCTTCCTGGTATAAGGAAAATAAAATAGCCTCAGAGTCATTAGAGCCTCAAAACCTAAACACAAGCCATATCTGGAAGACACCTCTGAAAAGCAATCATTCCACAAGGGTTTTAAACACAAGCAATGAAGATACCTGTATTAAGCAATTTTGAAATATCAACCCAGGAATTAAACCAAGGACAGTACCAAAAACAAAAATTAGAAGATGTTTAAGCAAGGCACAAATGCAGGCTTCCACGCCACAAAAAGGAAATTCTAGGGGAAATGAGGTGGAAAAGTCGGATAATCAACCACCTGAACACGCTGAACTGATAGCACAGGAAGTAACAAAGCAGATGCATGAGGCTCTAGAAAAATTCAAAGCAGAAATAATCTCCCAGATAAATACAGAGATGGCGAGTAGAGTGAAAGACATGATTAGAGGCTCTAGAACAGAAACACACAAGAAAATAGATGAGATCAGAAACATGCTGGAAGCCATGAATGGCCAGCATAAGAAAGAAATGGAAACCATGATCGCCCAACATAAGAAAGAAATGGAATCCATGAAACAGATTCAAACAGATATTCAGGAGATTAAAAACTCCATTGAAAGCATGCAGAGCAGACTAAGAGAATCTGAAGACAGAATATCAGCTATAGAAGACAGGATCTCAGTTAAGGACCTTGAAAACAGAGATTTCTTAAAGATAGTAAGGGACCATGAGAAATCAATCCAACAGCTACTAGATGATGCAAAGAAGAATAACATAAGACTGATTGATACGAGTCCATGAAAAAACAGGAGAAAGTACAATTGACATAACAAAACTGTTCACAGATGTAATAGTAGAAAACTTCCCAGACAGAGGTGGAGACTTGGACACACAGATAAGTGAGGCATATAGAACACCACCAGGCCACGATAAAAAAAAAAATCTACACCTAGACATATAATAGTCAAGATCCCAGAAACCCAACAGAAGAACAAAATTCTACAGGCAGTTAGAAAAAAGAAACAAATCACAACAAAGGAAAGCCCATCAGAATCATGGCAAATTTCTCAACACAAACCCTCAAATCAAGGAGAGCCTGGAGTGAAGTATTTCAAGGCCTAAAAGAAAATAACTTCCAACCTAGACTGTTGTATCCAGCCAAATTATCTTTCAAAATCGATGGGGAAATTAGATACTTTCATGACAAAGAACACCTGAGAAATTTCATGAACACCAAACCAGCACTCCAAACAATTTTATGCAAGAGGGCCAACAGAGAGAAGACACCACGCAAGGTAAGGCACTAAAGGGAAAGGGGGAAAAATAAGAAAAGAGCCAAAAATAGTAAAACATCATGACAAGGATGAGTCAATATCTCTCAATTATAACTATCAATGTTAATGGCCTCAATTCACCAATCAAAAGAAAGACTGACAGAATGGATTAAGAAGCAAAACCCAGCAATATGCTGTATACAAGAAACCTAACTCAAAAGGAAATGCATAGACTGAAAATAAAAGGATGGAAAACAGTTCTCCACATGACAGGAACCCAGAAAAAAACAGGGGTAGAAATCTTATTTGCAGACAGAGTAGATTTCAAAACCAAAACTAATTAAGAGAGACAAAGATGGTCACTACATCCTTGTGAAGGGAACAATCCAAGTGGAATACATGACAGTCCTAAATATTTATGCACCAAATACAACTGCCCCCAACTAATATTAAAACAAATATTAATGGACATGAAAAACCAAATAAACAATAACATAATTGTAGTGGGGGACCTCAACACCCCTCTATCACAAATAGACAGATCATCTAGGAAAAAAATTAACAATGAAATTCTAGATCTGAACCAAGCTATTGTACAAATGGATTTAATAGATGTTTATAGAGTGTTCCACCCCACAAAATCAGAATACACATTCTTTTCAGCTGCACGCGGGTCATTCTCCAAAATAGATCACATGCTAGCTCATAGGGCAAATAAAAGAATTCAAATTATCCCCTGTATATTATCAAACCATAGTGCAATAAAATTGGAGATAAATAACATAAGAAACCGCAAAACACCCACAAATGCATGGAAATTGAATAACACTCTCCTGAACAACTGAACAACCAGTGGGTCACAGAGGAAATTAAAGAAGAAATTAGACAGTTTCTACAAGTAAATTATAATCCCAGTACAACATACAGGAATCTGTGGGACACAATGAAAGCAGTTCTACATGGGAAATTCATAGCAGTGAATGCCCATATTAGGACAACAGAGAGAACTCAATTAAATAACCTAATGCAGAACCTCAAGCTCCTAGAAAAAGAAGAGCATAACAAACCCAAGGCTCATACAAGAAAGGAAAGATCTGAGCAGAAATCAATGCAATGGAGACTAAGAGAATGATACAAAAAAATCAATGAATCAAAGAGCTGGTTTTTTTGAAAGACTAAATAAAATTAAAATTAAATTTAGCCAATCTTAACAAAAAAAAGGAAAGAAAAGGCTCAAATCCATGCAATTAAGAACAAAAAAGGTGAAGCCACAACAGATCCAGCAGAAATTCAGAGGATCATCAATACCTACTTTGAGAATGGAAAACACAGAAGAAATGGACAGATTCCTAGATACATACAAATTGCCAAAGTTAAATGAAGAAGATATAGAAATTCTAAACACCCCAATAACAATGAGTGAAATTGAAAATGTAATAAAAAATTTACCAACAAAGAAAGCCCCAGGTCCTGATGGGTTCACTGCTGAATTCTACAAGACATTTAAAGAAGAACTATCACCATTACTCTTTAAACTCATCAAGGAAATTGAAAGGGAAGCAAGGCTTCCAAATTCTTTCCTGGAAGCAAGTGTTACTTTGATTCCAAAACCAGGGAAAGACCCAACCCAAAAAGAGAACTACAGACCAATCTCCCTAAAGAACATAGATGCAAAAATCCTCAACAAGATACTGGCAAACAGAATACAGAATGTCATCAAGAAGATCATACACCCTGAGCAAGTCGGATTTATCCCAGGGATGCAAGGATGGTTCAACATCCGTAAATCAATAAATGTGTGTGGTTTTTTTTTGGTACTGGGGATCAAACTCGGGACCTTGCACTTGTGAAGCAGGCACCAGAACCACCGAGCTAAATCCCTGGCCCTCGTAAATCAATAAATGTAATGCACTATGTTAACAGAGTCAAGGACAAAAACCATATGATCATCTCAATAGGTGCAGAAAAGGCATTTGACAAAATCCAACACCCATTCATGATTAAAATGCTACAGAAAATTGGAACAGAAGGTATTTCTCTCAACCTGATTAAGGCTATCTATGAAAAACCAACAGACAACATCATACTAAATGGTCAAAAATTGAAAACTTTCACACTAAAATCAGGAACAAGACAAAGATGCCCACTATCACCACTCCTGTTCAATATTGTGGAAACATTAGCCATAGCAATTAGATAAGAGAAAGAAATGAAAGGAATAAAGATAGGAAAGGAAGAAGTGAAAGTGTTATTATTTGATGATGATATGATACTTTACATACAAGTCCCAAAAAATTCAGTCAAAAGTCTTCTAGACCTAATTGACAGATTCAGTAGAATAGCTGGATATAAGGTTAACACTCAAAAAACAACAGCCTTCTTATACGCAAATAGACTCATTGAGAGAGAAATTCGGAAATAATTCCTCTTACAATAGCATCGAAAAAAATGAAATATCTAGAAATCAACCTAACAAAGGTAGCAAAAGACCTTTACACTGAAAACTACACCACTCTGAAGAAGGAGATCAAAGAGGATATAAGAAAATAACAAGATATCCATTGTTCCTGGGTAGGAAGACCCAATATAGTGAAAATGGCCATACTTCCAAAACTGCTATATGAATTTAATGCTATACCAATTGAAATTCCAACAATATACCTCACAGAACTAGAGAAAATAATCCAAAAATTAATTTGGAAGCAGAAGAAACCTAGAATAGCAAAAGCAATTCTACGCAACAGAGACATGGCTGAGGGTATCATGATCGCCAACTTGAAACTATATTACAAAGCTACTGTGATAAAAACAGCATGGTACTGGCAAAGAAACAGACCCGAAGATCAGTGGAATAGATAAGAAGATGGAGAAACAACTCCAGACATACTCAGCCACCTCATCTTTGACAAAGGAGCCAATCGCCCTCATTGGAGAAAAGATAGCCTGTTCAATAAATGGTGGAAAAAATGGATTTCAACCTGCCAAACATTAAAACTAGACCCATACCTATCACCGTGCACTAAAGTAAGATCGAAGTGGATTAAAGAGCTAAATATTAATAAAAACACACTAAACTCGATGGAAGATAAGTTAGGTAGAACTTTCAATGAAATTGGCATAGGAAAAGACTTTATGAACAAAACTTCAGTAGCATGGGAGCTAGCACAAAGAATCAACAACTGGGATCTCATCTTATTAAAAAGCTTCTGCTCTGCAAAAGAAACCACCAACAGAGCTAAGAGACAACTTACAATATGGGAAGAAATTTTTAGCAGCTATACCTCAGACAAAGGTCTACTATCTAGAATATATAAAGAATTGAAAAAAATCAAACCCCCCAAATTCAAAGAACCAATTCAAAAATGGGCATCTGAAATGAACAAACGTTTCTCAGACAAAGAAGGAAAAGCAGCAAATAAATATATGAAAAAATGTTCAACATCACTGGTCGTTCGAGAGATGCAGATGAAAACAACACTGAGATTACACCTCACTCCACAAAGAATGGCTGCTATCAAGAAATCAACCAATAACAAATGCTGGTGAGGGTGTAGAGAGAAAGGAACCCTTTTCCATTGTTGGTGGGAGTGGAGACTGGTGCAACCACTGTGGAAATCCGTATGGTGATACGTCAAAGAACTAGGGGTAGAGGTCCCATTTGACCCAGTTATTCCCCTACTGGGTATCTTCTCCAAAGAATTAAAAGAATCATACCACAGTGATATATGTGCACCTATGTTTATGGCGGCACAGTTTGTAATAGCTAAGGTTTGGAAACAGGCCAAATGCCCATCAACTGGAAATTGGATGAAGAAGATGTGATTTTTTTACAAAATGGAGTACTACTCAGCCATAAAGAATGAGAAACTAGACATTTATAGCTAAATGGATGCATATTGAGGCCATACGTTTTTTTTTTTAATTCTTTCATTGGTACATTTTACGTATATAACACAAATACATTTCTCATTGGGAATTGTACCTTTACATAATGCATCTTGGTTCTTATTCTTTCCCCATTCTTAGCCCTCCCTTCACCCCCTCCACCCTTCCCTATTTACAAAGACTTTATTTCCATTTTTTCCATTTCTCAGCATTTTTCCTTTCCCTTCTTTCCTTTCCCCTGCCCGTCCCACTACCCCTACTCCTTTGGACCTTTTCTTCCTATTTTGCATTGTCGATTATTCATTCTAATCATTGGTACATTTTAGGTATACAATATAATGACATTCATCATTGGAAATTTTCACCTTTACATAATCTCTCTTGGTTCTTCTTTTTCACCCTTTCCCAGCCCTCCCTTCAACCCCTCCATTCCTCCCTATTTACAAAGATTTTGTTCCTACTTTTCCATTTTCTCATATTAATCCCATTCCCTTCTATCCTTTCCCCTAGCCCTCCTACTTCCTTCCCCTTTGCCCCTTTTCTTCCTATTTCACATTACCTATTATACCTTTTAGTCCTTATTTACACTTTCAGTTTCTCACACCAGAGAAACTATTTGGAATTTATTCATGTGTGGCCTATTTATTTCACCTAAGAGTATTACCTCAATGTGCATCCACTTAGCTATAAATGTCTCTAATTTCTCATTTTTTATGGCTGAGTAGTACTCCATTTTATAAAAAACCCCCACATTTTCTTTATCCAGTCTCCAGTTGATGGGCATTTAGGCTGTTTCCAAGTTTTAGCTATCACAAACTGTGCTGCTATGAACATGGGCACACATACATCACTGTGGTATGATTCTTTTAATTCTTTGGGGAAGATCCCCAGCAGTGCAATAGCGGGGTCAAACGGGACTTCCAGTCCTAGTTCTTTGAGGTATCTCCATCCTGATTTCCACAGTGGTTGCACCAGTCTACACTCCCACCAGCAGTGGAGCAGGGTTCCTCTTTCCCCATAGCCCCGCCAGCATTTGTTATTGATTGATTTCATGATAGCAGCCATTCTTTCTGGAGTGAGGTGAAATCTCAGCATTGTTTTCACTTGCATCTCTCGAATGACCAGTGATGTTGAACATTTTTTCATGTATTTATTTGCTATTTCTACTTCTTTGTGGGAGAAATGTCTGTTCATTTCAGATGCCCATTTTCGGATTGGGTCTTTAAATTTGGGAGGTCTGATCTTTTTAAGTTCTTTATAGATTCTAGATAGTAGACCTTTGTCTGAGGAAGAGCAGGTGAAGATTTTTTCCCACATTGTGGGTTGTCTCTTCACACTGCTGGTGCTTTCTCTTGCTGTGCAGAAGCCTTTTAATAAGAAGAGATCCCACTTGTTGATTGTTTGTGGTGGTTCATGGGCAACTGAGGTTTTGTTCATAAAATCTTTTCCTACACTGATGTCTTCAAGAGTTCTACCTAACCTCTGTTCCAACTGGTTCAGAATTTCTATTTTAATATTTAGATCTTTAATCCATTTTGATTTTAGTTTAGTGCATGGCGAGAGATATAGGTCTCGTTTTAATCTTTGGCAAGTTGAAGCCCAATATTTCCAGCACCATTTATGAAAGAGGCTATCTTTCCTCCAGTGAGGGTGTTTGGCTCCTTTATCGAAGGTGAGGTGGTTGAGTGTTCTGGCATTGTTTCTGCATCTTCTAATCCTTTCCGCTGGTCCTCAGGTCTGTTTCTTTGCCAGGACCATGCTGTTTTTATCACAGTAGCTTTGTAGTATAGTTTCAGGTTGGGGATTGTGATACCCCCTGCCATGTCTCTGTTACCTAGAACTGCTTTTGCTATTCTGGGTCTCTTCTTATTCCAAATGAATTTTTGGATTGTTTTCTCAAGGTCCATGAAGTATGCTGCTGGGATCTCAATTGGAATTGCATTAAATCTATATAGCAGTTTTGGAAGTATGGCCATTTTCACTATATTGATCCTTCCTACCCAGGAGCAGGGGATGTCTGTCCATTTTCTAATATCATCTTCAATCTCTCTTTTCAGAGTGCTATAGTTTTCAGAGAAGAGGTCTTTGATTTCTTTCATTAGGTTGATTCCTAGGTATTTCAGTTTTTTGGATGCTATTGTGAAAGGAATTATTTGCCCCATTTCTCTCTCAGTGAGTCTGTCATTGGTGTAGAGGAAAGCTATTGATTTTTGTGTGTTGACCTTGTAACCAGCTACTTGACTGAATTTGGTTATTAAGTCTAGAAGACTTTTGGTGGAGTTCTTGGGGTCTTCTATATAGAGTATCATGTCATCTGCAAATAATGACAATTTGACTTCATTTCCTATCTTTATTCCTTTTATTTCTTTCTCTTATCTAATTGCTGTGGCTAATGTTTCCAGAACTATATTTAACAAGAGTAGTGATAGTGGACATCCTTGTCTTGTTCCTGACTTTAGTGTGAAGGATTTCAGTTTTTGACCATTTAGTATGATATTGGCTGTTGGTTTTTCATAGATGGCTTTTATCAGTTTGAGGTAGAGACCATCTATTCCAATTTTCTGTAGGGTTTTTATCATAAATGTCTGTTGGATTTTGTCAAATGCTTTTTCTGCGTCTATGGAGATATTCATATGGCTTTTGTCCTTGGCTCTATTGATATAGTGTATTACATTGATTGATTTTCATATATTGAATCATCCCTGCATCCCTGGGATGAATCCCACTTGATCAGGGTGTATGATCTTCTTGATGATCTTCTGCATTCTGCTTGCCAGTATCTTATTTAGGATTTTTGCATTTGTGTTCACTAGTGAGATTGGCCTATAGTTCTCCTTTTTGGTTGGGTCTTTCTCTGCTTTGAGGATCAGGGTGATGCTTGCTTCTAGAAATGAATTTGGGAGTATTGCTTCCCTTTCAATTTCATTGAAGAGTTTAAACAGTAGTGGCAGCAGTTCCTCTCTAAATGTCTTGTAGAATTCAGCAGTGAAGCCATCAGGGCCCGGGCTTTTCTTAGTTGATAAGTTTTTAACTACATTTTCAATTTCATTGGTTGATATTGGGTTGTTCAGAATTTTTAGGTCTTCTTCGTTCAACTTTGGTAATTCATATGCATCTGGGAATCTTTCCATTTCTTCTGTGTTGTCCATCTTATTGGCGTATAGGTTCTGGAAGTAGGTATTGATGATCCTCTGGATTTCTGCTGGGTCTCTTGTAATTTCACCCTTTTCATTCCTAATTGCATGGATTTGGGCCTTTTCTTTCCTTTTTCTGATAAGGTTGGCTAAGGGTTTGTCAATTTTGTTGATTCTTTCAAAGAACCAACTCTTGGCTTCATTGATTTTTTGTATCATTCTCTTAGTCTCCATTGCATTGATTTCTCCTCTGATCTTTATGATTTCCTCCCTTGTATGAGCTCTGCGGTTGTCCTGCTCTTCTTTTTCTAGAAGCTTAAGGTGCAGCATCAGGTTGTTTAATTGGGCTTGTTCTGTTTTCCTGATATGTGTATTCACTGCTATGAATTTCCCTCGTAAGACTGCTTTGTGTCCTATAGATTCTGATATGTTGTATTGTCATTGTCGTTTAATTGAAGGAACTGTCTGATTTCTTTAATTTTTTCTGTGATCCATTGGTTATTCAGAAGTGTGTTGTTCAATTTCCACATGTTTATGAAATTTTTCAAGTTTCTTTTGCTGTGGATCTCCAATTTCATCGCACTATGGTCTGATAATAAAAAGGGATAACTTCAATTCCTTTGCACTTACTTAAACATGTTCTATGTATGAGTATGTGGTCCATTTTGGAGAATGACCCATGCGCAGCTGAGAAGAATGTTATTCTGACTTTGTGGGGTGGAAGACTCTGTAAACATCTGTTAAGTTCATTAGTTCAGAGTTCGATTGAGTTCTAGTATTTCATTACTTATTTTTTGTCCAGTTGATCTATCTATTTGTGACAGTGGGGTGTTGAGGTCCCCCACTACAATTGCATTAGTGCATATATGACTTTTCATGTCCATTAATATTTATTTTATATAGTTGGGTGCACTAGTATTTGGTGCATAGATATTTATGATTGTCATCTCTTCCTCTTGGATTCTTCCCTTTACAAGGATGTAGTGTCCTTCTTTGTCTCTCTTAATCAGTGTTGGTTTGAAATCTACTTGATATGCCAAGAGGATCGCTACTCCTGCTTTTTTTCAGGTTCCTGTCACATGGAGTATTGTTTCCCACCCTTTAACTTTCAGTCTTTGAGTTTCCTTTTGAATTAAGTGTGTCTCTTGTATGCAGCATATTGTTGGATTTTGCTTCTTGACCCATTCTGCCAGTCTATTTCTTTTGATTGGTGAATTGAGACAATTAACATTGATGGTTATAACTGAAATGTATTGACTTGTCATTGCCATGACTTTTTCTTTTTACTGGGTTCTCCTCCTTTACATTTAATTTCTTGTCGTGCCAGATGGATTCATTCTGCTTTGCTTCCTAGGGTTGTGATCCTCAATGTCTGTTCCTAGGCTATTGTGCAAAATTCTTAGGAGTGCTGGTTTGGTATTCACAAAGTTCCTAAGGTGCTCTTTGTCATGAAAGTATCTTATTTCTCCATCAATTTTGAAAGATAGTTTTGCACGGTACATCAATCTGGGTTGGAGGCTGTTTTCTTTTAGGGCTTGGAATATGTCACTCCAAGCTCTTCTTGCCTTGATGGTTTGTGTTAAGTCTGCTGTGATTCTGATGGGCTTTTCTTTGTATGTGATTTGTTTCTTTTCTCTAACTGCTTGTAGAACTTTGTTCTTCTGTTGAGTTTCTGGAATCTTAACAATTATATGCCTATGTGTAGATTTTTTTTGATCAAGGCTATTTGGAGTCCTATATGCCTCATTTATCTGTATGTCAAGTTCTTTTCCCCTGCTTGGGAAGTTTTCTGCCATTACTTCTGTGAAGAATTTTTTTATGTCATCTGCACTCTCTCCTGTTTCTTCATTGACTCCAATCAGTCTTATGTTATTCTTCTTTGCATCATCTAGCAGCTGCTGGATTGAATTCTTTTGTTCCCTTAGAATTTTGAAGCTATTTTCCTTTTCCTGGTCATTAATTGCAATCTTATCTTCTATATCTGAAATTCTGTCCTCACATTGGCTCATTCTGCTGTGTAGACTTTCGATGGAGTTTTTCATGTCCTGGAAATCTATTTGCATCTGTTTTATGGATTCCATTTGTTTCCTATGTTGGGACTCCATCATGTTCCTCAGCTCCTCTCTAGATTTATTAATCATGTCTTGAAGGAGGAGCACAATTTCTCCTGTTATGTGAGAAATTATTTCTGATTTCATTTTTTCCAGATCCTCTTTTGTTGCCAGTTCAGTGGGTCCAGGTGGTTGAGTATCAGAGTGTTCCATCTCATTTCCCTTTGGGGTTGCTGTAGGTGATCTGGAAGTCTGGCTTTGAGACTTATTTATGTGTTTTCTCATTTCAACTGGGTGGGGGGCTGTTGGCGCCTGCACGGATTACCTCCTCTGAGCTGGGAGAGGTGGGACAGGGGCCGGGAGCAGCGGTACAGATGGTGTCCCAAAAGCCCTTTCCTCTGGGCTGGGACAGCGGGAGGGATGGTGGCCCGGAAGCCCCTACCTCTGGGCCGGGAGTGGTGGGACTCAGTACCGTTGGTCTGGTGGTCTGGTGTCCTCTCCATCTTTGTAGTGTGGAACCAAGTGGCTGTACAGAGGAGTGGGGGGTGGGGGGGTGTCCAGTGGATTCTTGCTGGGGCGCGGGCTGATTCGGCGTGTTCCCCGCGATTCATGACCTCGGTAGGGCGTGCGGAGGCCATACTCTTAAGTGAAATAAATAGGACAAAAATGTGTAAATATGAATAGTTTCTCTAGTGTGAGAAAGTGAAAGTGTAAATAAGGATGAAAATGATTAAAATGAATAATTGATAATTTGAAATAGGAATAGGTCCAAAGGGATAGGGGTGGCGGGAGGGGAAGGGGAAAGGGAAGAAGGGAAAGGAAAAATTATGAGAAAGAAAAAAAAAATGGAAACAAAGTCTATGTAAATAAGGAAGGGTGGTGGGGGTGAAGGGCGCGTAGGTAATGGGGGAAAAGATAAGAACTAAGATACATCGTGCACAGGTACAAACACCCAATGATAAATGTAAATGTATTTTATACCTAAAATGTACCAATTAATATATAAATTTTTAAAAAAGAATTAGGTAAAGGTAAGAAAAAATTGACAAGTAATAGAAGATGAAAGAAAAAGAACAAAAATTATATGAGGATTAAAAATAAGACAAAATTAAAGGGAGAAAAATTAAAGGGTAGAAGAGGAAAAAAATAAAGTCAGAAAAAAAGAAGCAAGAAAAAAAGAAGCAAGGAATAATGATGAAGGAAAATTCCCCAAACCTCAGTAAACTGATGAAGAAAGAAAGAAGAGACAAACAAAACAATAAACAAAAATGCACACAAAAAATCATAAAGAACAGAAAAATAATTGACTTTTTAATGTGTGATTTTTCTACCAGGATCTACATTTTATTTTCTTTAAACCAGGATCTACAAGTCAAGACAGGTCCCTGCTCATGCTGGTGGCACTAGAAGGCAGTGGGATTAGGGACAAGATGCCAAAGTTGTAACTTTGAAATCCATTGCAACTGAGGTTGAACCTGACCTCTGGCAGTGGGGGAGGGTACCTGTCCTTTAGCTCAAATCCTTTAGGGGGGTCTTTTTTTTTTTTTTTGGTACCGGGGATCGAACTTGGGTCTTTGTGCTTGTGCAGCAGGTGACAAAACCACTGAGCTAAATCCCAGGCCCTAGGGGGTCTTTTTCCAGCTTGACCACGGCTCCCTGACTGTGGCTGTTTCCTATGGCTGTCTTTCACCAAGTCACTGGGGAAACATAATATGGGGAGCTGTAAAATGAAGCCATCCTGTTGCAGGCGGAGACAAGTGGAGAGTCCCCTTAGTCCGGGGCCTGACTTTCCCAATGACGTAGAATGTTGCAGAAGAATCAGATAGAGACCAAAAGCATAGAAACAAAGTTGTACTTTTTTTCACCAAGGATGCTGAATACAGCTGCCTTCTCTCAGAGAGACAGGCATGGGGGCCCGAAATGGAGCCACTGTTGAAGAGGGGCTCAAGGTGCTGGTTTTATAGTAGTTGGGGCCTATCTTGCCTCTGGGCTGAGGGTGCCCCTACTTGATTGGTTAATGATTAACTTAGCTCATTACTAGGGACAACAGGGAAGGGTCTTTTGGGGGCCTTTTACATCTTAGGGCCAAGGTTCTTTTTCCTTTTGATCTTAGCAAACCACGCTTTGCAGGGTACAGCATGAAGACGAGGTGCAACCGCAGACTTTTCACAGCTGGTTAAGCCTATTCTACCAGCTATCTGAACTCCTTCAGCTGTTGGAGGTGGGGGTTGTCCCTCATCTCTCCCTGCCTACGGGTCTCTATCCCCATAGTCCCATGGCTACTCCGAATACTTGTTTCAAACAATCGACCTTTCCCTGGAATGGACTCCAACCAAGCACTCTACTCAAGGTCATGTCAGGTTCTTGGACTGGAGTCACTCACCAGCTGTTGCTCATCAAAGGACTCATGGGAGCAGAATCCCATGCTCTCCCTACAGCTCAGAGCACCCACCTCTGAAATCCTCTTGAGCCCTTCCTTCACTTTGTCTCTAGATTCAGTCTCCCTTTCCTGCAAGCCATGAGCCAGGAGATAAGGAGAAAATGAAGACTGTCATTTACCTTCTCTACATTTTGTTCTGTCTCTTCAACTTCTCTGTAGGTTTTAATTTTCCTGTCAGATTCTTCCCAAGTCCCCTGGATCCATTCTCATTCTCTCTCTCTCTCTCTCTCTCTCTCTCTCTCTCTCTCTCTCTCTCTCTCTCTCTCTCTCTCTCTCTCTCTCTCTCTCCTCTCTCTCGTTCTCCCCCACGTTATTTTTCAGTGTCTGTATTCTAAATATCAGAGAGGCTGATTTGTTCTTGCTTACCATCACCATTTTTCCAGAAACGCTCTCCATGATTTTCCTACTTTTAATACTTCTTTATCTTAGGAAACCACACAGTTCCAGGCAAACTGAGACACTTGGTCACCCTAATTAACATCAATGAAGATTCTTATTACATCTTTTTCTTTCTTTCTTTTTCTTTTTTTTTCTTTTGGTATCAGGGATCGAACTCAGGTCCTTGTGCTTGCGAGGCAGGTGGCAGAACCACTGAGCAAAATCCCCAGCCCCTTTTTCTTTCATTTTGTTATTAATACGTTTGCAGTACATAATGATTACATTTAGGGACATGTATAACACATATTTTATTTTACTTTTTTGAGGTTCAAGCTGGTCTTGAACTCACTATGTAGCCCAAACTGGCCTCAAATTCATGGTAATCCTCCCACCTCAGCCTCCCGAATGCTGGGATTTCAGGTATATGCCACCATGGCCAATTACATTTTAATTCTTTTTTTTATCCATTTCCCCTCCCTCTTCTCCTTCCCCCCCTCCATCTCTTTATCCCCTTCACTTTTGCAACATTTCTATGTCCCTGTTTCCTATCACCTGTCTTTTATTTTGCTCTTTATTTATACTTTGAGTTTCTCATGTAAGAAAAAAAAACATGTGAGCTGGGCATGGTGGCACATGCCTGTAATCTCAGCACTTGGGAGGCTGAGGCAGGAGGATCACCACGAGTTCAAGGTCAGCCTGCATTACACATTGAGTTCAAAGTCAGCCTGAACTACATAGCAAGACTGTCTCAATAAACAAAAATAAACAAAAAAAGTGATAATTAAGCTTGTGTGTACTACTTATTTCAGGTAACATTATGGTCTCTAGGTGCACTCATTTTCCTACAAATGACTCAAATTTATCTTTCATGGTACATCAGTACCCCATTGTATGTAAATGCCACTTTCTTCATCCATTCATCTGCTGATGGACATGTAGGCTGTTTCTAAGATTTAGCTATTATGAACTGTGCTGCTATAAACATAGGTATGCTTGTATCCATGTTATGCGATGTCGTTAGCTCTTTTGGGAAGATACCTACAAGAGGAATAGCTGGGTCAAATGGAGGTTGTAGTTTAAGTTTTTTGAGGAATCTTTATACTGATTTCCATAGTGGTTGTACTAGTTTACATTCCCAACAATATAGAAAGGTTCCTTTTCCCTACAGCCTCACCAACATTTGCTATTATTTGACTTCTTGATGGTATCCATGTTTTCTGGATTAAGGTGAAATCTCAGTGTTATTTTAATTTGCATTTCTCTAATGGGCAGAGATATTGAACATTTTTTATCATGTATTTACTGACCTTTTGTACTACTTCTAGTGATGTTTCTATTTCAGTTGCCCATTTTTTAATTGGATCTTATATCTTGGAAGGATCTAATATTTTTTAGTTCTTTATATATTCTAGATATTAGTTTTGTCTGAGGTGTAGCTGGTAATTTTTCCCCTATTCTTTAGTTTGTCTTTTCACTCTCTTGGTGGTTTCCTTTGCTGTACAGCAGTTTAAAATATTGATAGAATCTAATTTTTTGATTCTTGATAGTATTTCTTGTGCAACTGGGGTTTTATTCAGAAAATCTTTACCTACACCTAGGTTTTTAAGAGCTTTCCTATTTTGTCCTCCACCAGATTGTTTGTTTTAATATTTAGATCTTTGATTCATTTTTATTTTAGTTTCATACATATTGAGAGATGTTGGTCTAGATTCAACCTTTTGCATGCGGATAGTCAGTTTTCACAACACCAGTTGTTAAAGAAGCTATCTTTCCTCCAGCATATGTTTTTGGTCCCCCTGTCAAAGATCAGATAGCTGAATGTACCTTGAGTTGTTTCTGCATCCTCCATTCTGTTGCATTGATCCACATCTGTTTTTATGCTAGTAACCTACTCTTTTTAACACTCTTGCTTTGTAATATAACTTGAAGTCCAAATTCTGATGTCTCTTGCTTTGGTCTTGCCCAAGATTGCTTTTGCAATTGCTTTTATTTAGTTCCACATAAATTTCAGGTTTTCTCTAGTTCTGTGAGAAATGCTGTTTGTATTTTGATTGAGATTCCATTAAATCTATGTATCAGTTAAAAAAAAAATCTGTGTATCAGTTTTGGGAGAATGGCCATTTTGACAATATTGCTTCTGCCTTTATAGGAACAAGGAATATCTTTCCATTTTCTGATGTCTTTTATTTCCTTTTTTGGAGTATTATAGTTTTGTTTTGTTTTGTTTTTTGGTACTGGGGATCAAACTCGGGTCCTTGTGCTTGCACAGCAGGCAGCAAAACCACTGAGCTAAATCCCCGGCCCTGGAGTATTATAGTTTTTGTTTTAGAGGTATTGCACTTCTTTGGTTAGATTAATTCCTAAGTATTTAATTTTTCACGATAATATATGAAATAGTATTAATTTCTCTCAGTGAATTCATTATTATTGTACAGAAATGCTATCAATTTTTGTGTGGAGATTTTGTATCCCGATACATTGCTGAATTTGGTTTGCAATGAATTTTATTAATTCTAGGAGTCCTTTGGTGGAACTTTTGGGGTATTCTATGTAAAAGATCATGTCATCTGCAAATAATGACAGTTCAACTTCTTCCTTTCCTGTAAGTATCTTTTATGTCTTTCTCTGGCCTGATTGCTCTACAAATGCTTCTAGCACTGTATTAGAGAAGAATGATTGATAGTGTACATCATTGTCTTGTTCCTGACTTTAGAGGGAAAGCTTTCAGTTCTTCCCCATTTAATATGATATCGGTGCTTGGTTTGTCATAAATGGTTTCTATCACATTGAAATAAAGTCCTGGTATACCTAATTTTCTTCAGGGTCTTTATGTGAATAGATGTTGGATTTTGTAAAAGACCTTTTCTGGGTCTATTGACATGGTCATATTAGTTTTTCCTTGCTTTTATGTCATGTCATGTATTATGTTTATTGATTTGCAAATGTTCAATTATCCTTGCATTTTTGGAGTAAAGCCTAATTTTGCCATGATATATGTATCTCGTGATTTGTTGACTTGCTTGCCAGTGCAGTGGTACCTCAGTTCACAAACTTGATTCTTTCCATGATTCTGGTTGGAAACTGAGTTGGGGAAGAACTGAATCAAATTCAGTGGTTAGGTTCAATGTTGACCTTGTGGGGAAATTTGATTTGGTTCTCATTCAGTTTGGTTTACGGCCAGAATCGGGTTTTTTTGTTTTGTTTTGGTTTGGTTTTTTTTGAGACAGGGTCTCACTGTGTAGATACAGTGGCCTTTAACTCAATATGTAGCCCAGATTGGCCTTGAACTTGCTGTGATACTCCTGCCTCAGCCTCCTGAGTGCTGGGATTATAGGCATGTGCCACCAAGCTGAGCTGAGACTATCCTCTTGAGGATTTTGTATCTATGTTCATTAACCACTTACCAGTCCAATTATTTAAATGCAGGATTGTAAAAAATTGCATATTTCGTATTAATTTCTGTAAGATAACAGAAATATAAAAACAACAATTTTATCAAATTTCTTCAAAACAAGAATCGACCAGTTGAAATGACACCTGCCCAAATGATGCTTGAGATACTCAGTACATAAACAAATGCACTCCCTGAGTGATGCTTGGGGTAAACTGTTAAGTGGTTAAAGAGTTTGGCTTGTTTTTTATTGTCCTTGTCTGGTTTTAGAATCAGGGTAATTCTAGCTTCCAGGAATAATTTTGGGAGTAGTCCTTCCATTTCAATTTCATTACAGCTTGAGGAATATTGGCATTAGATCTTTCCTGAAAAAAAAAATTTTTTTGGAACTGAGGATCGAACTCAGAACCTCGCGCTTGCCAGGCAGGCAATGTGCCACTGAGCTAATAATTCCCAGGCCCTGAAATTCTTATAGAATTCACTGGGACAATTTAGCAGGTCCTGGGGCTATTCTTAGTTGGTAGGATTTTTATTACTGCTTCAATTTCATTGCTTGTTATTGTATTATTCAGCATATTCATTTATTCATTTATTTATTTATTTGTTTTCTGAGACAAAATCTTGCTATGCAGTTCAGGCTGGTCTTGAACTCACTATGTAGCAGAGGCTGGCCTCAAACACATGGTGACCCCTCCTGCCTCAGCCTCCCATGTGCTGGAATTACAAATATGTTACCATGCTTAGCTATTTAGGATTTTTATATATTCTTTTTTTTTTTGTACTGGAGATCTAACTCCGGACTGTGCACTTGCAAGGCAGGAGGCGATTTTATTTATTTATTTATTTATTTATTTATTTATTTATTTATTTGGTACCAGGGATCGAACTTGGGTCCTTGCACTTGCAAGGCAGGCAGCAGAACCACTGAGCTAAATCCCCGGCCCCTAAGGTGATATTTATATATTCTTAATTTGCTTTTCAAAGTTCGTATGTATCTAGGAATTTATCCATTTCTTCTGGATTCTCCAATTTATTGGAATAAAGGTTTTTCAAAGTAGGAGCAATCTTCTAGATTTTGGCAGTGTCCATTATGATTTACCATTTTCATTTCTAATTACATTGGGTCTTTCCTTTTTTGTGTAAGATCGGCTGTTTGTCTATTTTATTTATTCTTCCAAAGAGCTAGTTCTTCAATTCACTGATTTTTTGTATTACTCTCAATTCAGTACTAATTTCTGCTATGATCTTTTTTTTTTTTTTGGTACCGGGGATCGAACTCGGGTCATTCTGCTTGTGGGGCAGGTGGTGGATTCGCTGAGCTCTCTGCTATGATCTTTATAATATCTTTCCTTATACTAACTTTGTTTTTTTAAATTTTAATTTATTTTTAAAATTTTTTTTCCATTAAATTTATTGGTACATTTTAGGTATAAAACAGTTACATTCATCATTGGGATCTTGTACCTTTACATGATGTATCTTGGTTCTTATTTTTTTCCCCATTTCCCTGCCCTCTCTTCACCCCCTCCACCCTTCCCTATTTACAAAGACTTTGTTTCCATTTTTGTTCCTTTTCTCATATTTTTTCTTTGCCCTTCTTTCCTTTTCCCTACCCCTCCCAATTCCCCTACTCCTTTAGACCTTTTCTTCCTATAACACAATATCAATTATACATTTTTGAATTACAATATCAAGATTTAGAGGACATTACCACAGATTTTACAGAACTCAAAAGGATACAGAAAGCATATTACAAAGATCACTTTTGAAATAAATTTGACAACTTTTATGAAGTACCTTGGAAGGCAAATTTATGAAACCAACACTGAAAGAAATATAATTTCTTTTTTTTTTTTTTTTTTTTTTTGGTGCCGGGAATCAAACTCGGGTCCTTGAGCTTGCGCAGCAGGCGGAGAAACCACTGATCTAAATCCCCAGGCTAGAAGTATAAAATTTGAATGGCACCTATTAAAGAAAGTATATTTGCGCCGGGGATTTAGTTCAATGGCACCACGCTTGCTTTGCAGGCGCAAGGTCCTGAGTTTAATCCGCGGTACCAAAAAACAACAAAAAAAAGAAAGTATATTCCTAGCTTGAAAACCTACCTATATGACAACAGGCTCATATACATTTTAACTGATTAATTATATCAAACATTTAAAGCAGAAAAAAGGAACACTTTTCCACTCATTTTAGGAAATCAACATTGTGCTAATACTAAAACTGGATAAAAATAATAGAAAAGTATGAACATAGATGAAAATTTGTTTAACAAAACAAACTATTAGGAGTCAGATCTGGCAGTATATAGAAAGTGATTTCATTATAGGGATGGCAGTGTTAGTTCAGCATTGGAAGGAAGATCCACTCCCGTAAGTCATCATTTTAACAAATGAAAGAAAAAAGCCATATGATCCTATCAGTACTTGCAGAAAAAGTGTTGGACTAAATTCTACAGCTGTTCATGGTAAAAGCTATCAGGAGACTGGAAGTAGAGCAGAACCTTCTCAACAGATCAAAACCATGTACTCCATACTTTCAGCAAAAATGCCTTATCTGAATAGAGAAGATACAATGCTTTCTCCCTAAGGTTGGGGAACAAGGGCAAATATACCTACTCTTCATATGTCCATTAAACTTTGAAACATAGGCCTAAACCAAAATATTTTGGCAACAAAATGACACAATTAGGATAGGATTGGCAAGGTAGGAGCAAAACCTTTATATATAGATGAAATGATCATCTACAGAGAAAATACTAAGAAATCTCTAGGAGCCCCTAGAACTTGTATTTGAATTTAGCAGGATTAGAAAACACAAGGTATATATAAAAATTCAGGTCTATGTATACTTGCTATAAATGAAGAATTGAAAGTTAAAAATTATGTAGGAGTACAAAGGACCTAGAAAAAGGAAAAAGAAAAAGAAAAAAAAACAGTGTTGGAAGACATTTAGAACCTAATTTTAAGACTTCTTCTAAAGTTACATCAAGGCAATGTTGGTGTAAGAAAAGACATTATAGATCATTGGAATAAAACAGAGAATCTAGAAACAGAACCACACATATAAGGTCCACTGAGCTTTGAAAGATTATTTAACATTAACATTTTATAGAACATAAACTCAACTCAAGAGCAGAGGAAAAGATAGTGTTTTCAACAAATGGTACTAAAACACCTGGTATCTGTATGTAAAAATTTAACCTCAACCCTTTATTGCCATACATAAAAATGACTTCAAAGGATCTATGAACCTAAATATGAAAGACTAAAACTATAAAACTTTAAGAAAAAATATAAGGGAAAATGATCATGAATTTAGGGTATGCAAGAATTTCCTAGTATACAAAAAACATGATATATAAAAGAAAAAAAAATTGATAAATGAGATTCCATCAAAATTTAGAACTTTAAAAGACATAGTTAAGAAAATGAAAAGTAGTCCTTAACCAGAACATATTTATAATACATATAACCTATGACCAGAATATATAAAAAACTTTCACAGCTCATTAATAGACAACCCTATTAAAAAATAGACACAACGGGCCAAGGATTTAGCTGAGTGGTTCCGGCGACTGCCTCACAAGTGCAAGGACCCGAGTTCGATCCCTGGCACCAAAAAAAATAAATTAAAAATAGACACAAGAAGATGATAAATAGCCAGTACAGCACAAGGAAATGTGTCCAACACTAGAATCAGAAAAACACTAATCAGTACAATAACAAGATCGTATTACACACTCATTAGGGAGATGAAGTTAAAAGTTTAAAAAGAACAAATGTCAGCTTAGGTGTGAACCAGTTAGAACTTTCTAATACTGCTAATGTGAATGTAAAATGATAAAACCATTTTGGAAAATAATATAGAAATTTCTTGTATTACTGTTAAGAACCAACAGTTCTGTTCTTAAGTTTTTAAGAGAAATGAAAACTCATGTTCACAATAGATTTGTTGACTATCCCTTATATGAAATTCTTTGGAAGTGTTTCAGATTTTGGTTTGAAATCTACTCATCTGCAAAGAGTATAGCTACTCCTGCTTTTTTCCGGTTCCTGTCACACGGAGTATTGTTTTCCACCCTTTAACTGTCAGTCTACAAGTTTCTTTTTGAATTAAGTGTTTCTTGTATGCAACATATTGTTGGATCTTGCTTCTTGACCCATTCTGCCAGTCTATTTCTTTTGATTGGTGAATTCAGACCATTAACATTGATGATTATAACTGATACGTATTGACGTACCATTGTCATGACTTTTTCTTTTTGTTGGATTTTCCCCCTTTGTGTTTTATTTCTTGTCATGCCTGATGGATTCATTCTGCTGGGCTTCCTGGGGTTGTGATCCTTGTTGTCATTTCCTAGGATAATGTCTAAAATTTTTTGCAGTGCTGGCTTGGTATTCATGTAGTTCCTAAAGTGCTCTTTGTCATGACTGTATCTTATTTCTCCATCCATTTTGAAAGATAGTTTTGCAGGGTACATCAATCTGGGTTGGAGGCTGATTTTCTTTACGGCTTGAAATACATCACTCCAAGTTCTTTTTGCCTTGAGGGTTTGCGTTGAGAAGTCTGCTGTGATTCTGATGGGCTTTCCTTTGTATGTGACTCGTTTCTTTTCTCTAAATACTTGTAGAATTTTGTTCTTCTGTTGGGTTTCTGGGATCTTAACTATTATATGCCCATGTGTACATTTTTTTTTTTGATCATGGCTAGTTGGAATCCTGTATGCCTCCCTTATCTGTATGTCAAGTTCTCTCCCCCTGCTTGGGAAGTTTTCTGACATTACTTCTGTGAACAGTTTTTTTTATGTTATCTGCACTCTCTCCTGTTTCTTCATTGACTCCAATCACTCTGATGTTCTTCTTCTTTGCATCACCTAGGAGTTGCTGGATTGATTTCTTGTGGTCCCTTACTATTTTAAAGAAATTTTTCTTTTCCTGGTCACTAATTACAATCTTCTCTTCTCTGTCTGAAATTCTGTCCTCACATTGGCTCATTCTGCTGCGTAAACTTTCAATGGAGTTTTTAATCTCCTGAAATCTGTTTGCATCTGTTTTATGGATTCCATTTGTTTCCTATGTTGGGATTCCATCATGTTCCTCAGCTCTTTTTTTAAATGTCCGCTCTGGATTTATTATTCATGTCTTGCACAAAGGGCACAATCTCTGCTGTTACATGAGAAATTATTTGATTTCATTTTTTTCAGATCCTCTTTCGTTCCCAGTTCAGGGCCTACAGGTGGTTGAGTATCAGATTGTTCCATCTGGTTTCTGGTTTTGAGACTTGTTTACCTGTCTTCTCATTTCAACAGATGCAGCCTGCTGTGCCTTTGTTGAGGCAACTTTTTGCTCACCCAGTGGTCTTCAATTCTCATTAAGCTACAGAGCTGCCTTTTCTCTACTGCTCACCAGTACACTAATTCCTGAGTTCAGAAAGGTGGCCTTCTGGATCCTGGAGCTGACCTGTTGTCTGGGTGGGCTTCTGGCTCAGGCCTGTGCACACTTGGGATTGTATCTAGGTATGCCTCTGGCTAGGGCCCCTATGTAGCTGTTGTCTGGGTGGGCCTTTGGCTGGGGGCTGTGCACCCCAGTTCCTGTTGCATGAACAAGCTTCTGGTTAGGGTCTTGCCCACTTACTGATGGTATCGGGGCGAACCTCTGCCTGTTGCTTGTGTGCCTGTGCTGCTCTTTTCCAGGTGTGCCCCTGCCTCTGGGGTCAGGGTGGAGCCCTGGCTGGGATCTGCTTGCAGGTGTACTGCTCTGGTCCACAGTGCTGCTCCCCCAACTAAGGTAGTCTGGTGTGCCTTTATTGCAAGGATTTTCTTCACTTTTCCAGTGGGCTTTTTCATCAAGGAGCCTCAGAGAGAACCTTTCTGTTGTTCACTCCTGGTCTATCTTCTCGAGCTTAGAACAATGTCCTTTATGACCCCTGCAACTCTGCGGTGTTGATGCAGGTAATGGCTCACCACAGCCATGGCGGGGCAGGGGGAGGTACTGGGACCCGCGTGGCCCACCTCCTCAGCACTGAGGGGGCTCTGCTCCTTGGCGCTCTTGGGAGGTGGTATGGCAGCCCAAGAGGCTTACCTCCTTGGTGCTGGGGGGGGGGCTGCTCTTTGGTGCCTCCTTATACTAACTTTAGATTTGCACTGTTCTTGTTTTTCTAGAAACTTAAGGGGCATCAATAAGTTTTTTTGGGTTTTTTTTGGGTTTTGGTACCAGGGATCAAACTTGGGACCTTGTGCTTGTGAGGCAGGCAGCAGATCCACTGATCTAAATCCCCGGTCCCAATAAGTTTTTTATTTATTTAGGTTCACTCTTTTTCTGGGCATTCACATCTATGGATTTCTGAGGACTACTTTTATTGTATCTAATATGTTCTGATATGTGGAACTGGTATTATAGTTTGATTGGAGAAAGTGCTTAGTTTCTTTTTTTTTTTTTTTTTTTTTTGGTACTGGGGATTGAACTTAGGTCCTTGCACTTGTGCAGCAGGTGGCAAAACCACTGAGCTAAATCCCCAACCCTTAATTTTTTTTAGACAGGCTCTCACTATGTAGGTTGGGCTGGCCTTGAACTCACTATGTAACCCAGGCTGGCCTTGAATTCATGGTGATCCTACCTCAGTCTCTCAAATGCAGGGATTGCAGGTGTGCAACATCATGCCAGGCTCAGAACTGCTTATTTCTTCTATGACCCATGATTTTTTTTTTTTCTTTTGATACTGGGGATCAAACTTAGGACCTTGTGCTTGTGAGGCAGGTGGCAGAACCACTGAGCTAAATTCTGGCCCACCCATTGATTATTCAAGTATGTAGTGCATAATTTAGTTATTTTGCCATTAATTTTTAGCTTCACTGCACTATGATCTGAGTGTATTCATGGGATAGCTTCAATGCTTTTGTATTTAAGCCTGCTTTCTGAACTAGTATGTGGTCTATTTTGGAGAAGGTCCATGTCCTCCTGAGAATGTGTATTCTGCTACTGCTGGGTGGAACACTCTGTAGATAGCTACTAAGTTCAGTCTGAAGGTGTATTTAACTCTGATATTTGTTGATTTTTTTGGTCGTTTATCTTATTTGTGATAGAGGAGGACTGAGACCCCTTGTTATAATTGTGTTGATGTTTATCTGATCTTTTAGTAATGTTTACGAAATTGAGTGTGCAGATATTTGGTGCATATACATGTTATCTTATTCTGTAGAACTGTTCCCTTAACCTTCTCTGACTCTTCTAATCAGATTTGGCTTGAAGTCCACTTTATCTAAAAATAGGATATCTAGCCCTATTGCATGGAATATTGTTTTCAAAATCCTTTGATGTTTAGTCTGTGAATGTCTTTTTGGATTAATTCTTGTATATAGCATCTCATTAGATTTTGGTTTTTGGGTAATCTTTCAATCTGTATTTTTGAATTTGGGAATTGTGACCATTCAGGTTTTGTGTGTACCAGGGATAGAACTCAGGACCTTGTGCTTTCGAGGCAGGCAGCAGCACCACTGAGCTAAATCCCCGGTCCAACATTGAGAGCTCTTACTAAAAGGAATTGACTTATTCGTGTTATTGCATTATTTTCCTATTGCCAACTTCCCACCCTTCTACTTAATTGTTCACCCTGCTTAGTGTATTGCTTTCATTAAACTTTTTGGCATTGTTGGCTCTTCTCTTTCTGGGTATCCTTGAGAATTTTCTGGAGCATTGGTATGGCAGTCATGAATTTCTTAATATGTTGTCACAGAGATACCTTATTTCTCCATCAATTTTGAAGGATAGTTTTGGAGGACATATCAGTCTGTGTTGGAAATTGTTTTCTTTTAGGGCTTGAAACACTTTATTCCAAGCTATACTGCCCTTTCAGGTTGGTGTTGAGAAGTCTGCTGTAATTCTAATTGGTTTACCTTTATAAGTGATTTGTTGCTTTCCTCTAACACTTTTTGTTTTGTTTTTGTGGTACCAGGGATTGAACTTGGGACCTTGCGCTTGTGTGGCAGGCGCCAGAACCACTGAGCTAAATCCCCGGCCCTAACACTTTTTAAGATTCTGTCCTTCTGTTGGACCTCTTGGATTCTGACTATGATGTATCATGTTCTTTTATGATCACAGCTATTTAGTATTCTGTATGCCACATTTATCAATATGTTAAATTCTTTTCCCAATTTGGAAAGTTTTCTATTGTTTTTGTAAATGGGTTTTTATGTCATTTATACTGTTTTCTGTTTCCACTAATTTCAATTAATCTTAGTCCTTGAGTCATCTAGCAGCTGTTGGATCAATTTTCCATGTTCTCTTGTGTGGAAGTATGCATGAGATGGATGTACAGAGATAAGGGACCTTTGGAGCCACAGCCCAAATCTCCTGGGTTGCATGGTAAAGACTATAGGATAGCCTACAGGGCAACAGTCCAAGTAGGATCAAAATAGATTGCCTTAAGGAGTGTATGCATTGGCCCTTGTCCTCTCCATACTCTAATTACTGAGATTAGCTCTAAGGCTAGTCATGTAGCAGACCACTCTGTCCTTCCCGTCCTCTACATGAATTCCTGTCCAGATGTCCCTCTTCTGTCCCTTATCCTTGTTTCTTAGGTCTATCAATAAAAAGCCATAAAAACTTCAGTTCAAGGCTGGTATCCTGAGACTTTCTTATACTGGAAAAGCCTTAATAAAACAGATCCTCTGGGCCTTCTTAGAGGTTAAACTGGACATGGAGTAATTCCTCATACTTTGTGCCATGGTTGTAAACAGTGACACTTATTTTTAAGGTATTCCTGAGTACATGGTATTGTCACACTGGTTGTTTTTTTTTCTTAAATTCTTTTACTGGTACATTTTAGGTATACAACACAATTACATTTCTCATTGGTTATATAATGCATCTTGGTTATTTTTTCCCCATTCCTAGCCCTCCCTTCACCCCCTCCACCCTTCCCTATTTACAAAGACTTTATTTCCATTTTTTCTATTTCTCAGCATTTTTCCTTTCCTTTCTTTCCTTTCCCCTGCCCTTCCCACTACTCCTACCCCTTTGGACCTTTTCTTCCTATTTTGCATTATCAATTATTCATTCTAATCAATGGTACATTTTAGGTATACAATATGACATTCATCATTGGAAATTTGCATCTTTACATAATCTCTCTTGGTTATTTTTCACCCTTTCCCAGCCCTCCCTTCAACCCCTCCATTCCTCCCTATTTACAAAGATTTTGTTCCTAGTTTTCCATTTTCTCATATTAATTCCATTCCCTTTCCTTTCCCCTATCCCTCCCACTTCTTTCCCCTTTGCCCCTTTTCTTCCTATTTCATATTACCTATTACACATTTTAGTCCTTATTTATACTGTTTCTCACACTAGAGAAACTATTCAGTATTTATATGTGTCCTATTTATTTCACTTGAGTATTGCCTCAATGTGCATCCATTTAGCTATAAAGATCTCTAATTTCTCATTTTTATGGCTGAGTAGTACTCCATTTTATAAAAAAACATTTTCTTTATCCAGTCTCCAGTTGATGGGCATTTGGGCTGTTTCCAAGTTTTAGCTATCACAAACTGTACTTCTATGAACATGGGCGCACATATATCACTGTGGTATGATTCTTTTAATTCTTTGGGGAAGATAACCAGCAGTGGAATAGCAGGGTCAAATGGGACTTCCAGTCCTAGTTCTTTGAGGTATCTCCATACTGATTTCCACAGTGGTTGCACCAGTCTACACTCCCACCAGCAGTGGAGCAGGGTTCCTCTTTCCCCACAACCCTGGCAGCATTCGTTATTGGTTGATTTCATGATAGCAGCCATTCTTTCTGGAGTGAGGTGGAATCTCAGCATTTTCATTTGCATCTCTTGAATGACCCACACTGGTCACTTCTGCTGCCTGCACTTTCAACAGATTTATCTGCTGGATTTGTGTTTGTTACCTTTTCATAGACTCTATTTGTTAACTTGGTCATTCATGTTTTATATCATTTTCTTTGGCTCAGCTAGCTTTAATGTCTTCTGTGAGTTCACTGATTTTATGTCCATCATTTGGTTAGTTATATAACATCTTTGAGCTTACCAAGCACATTACTGATCTACTTTTTTGTGTCTTCTATCTTTTTGTATTACTCAGCTGTTTGGCTTTTGGTTTCTTCCCAATGGATTAGCTTTGGGCAAGTTTGGCACTTTGGGGAGGCATTTTGTTGCTTTGTCTTCTCATGTACATATGCGTGTGCATGTATGCACATGCTGAGGTTTGCAATTATTGTGGATTTTATTGTTAGTATGGAGAACTCTTTAGTGTCAGCTTCTCAGTAGTACACTCTACACGTGGCTAACTATATGCCTTTGTCTCTGTCCCAAGAGCCAAACACCTGTATTAATTTGTGTATAGTGTTTTCCTTGCACTAAGTTCTCTGGAAATGAACTGCAGTGCTATTGACAAAGACAAACCAAATACTGGTATACAATCAAAACCAGTTAATAACAACTATGCCACCCTTGCAACGGCAACAAAATCAGCAACAGAATCAAAGACAAACTGGATATTAACACACCATAAAACCCAATACAAACTAACACTGTAACATTTCTAGAAAAAGAGATCTGTAATCATAATTTAGATGCAAAGACAAAGCAAATATGAGATACCATAAGTATCTACTAAATCCAACAACCATACCATCATTGCAATAGAAAAGAATCAAAAATAGTAGCAGAGAGTTAACTAAATATTAATAAACCTTAATGGTAGGGCCAGGGATTTAGCTCATTGGCGCCATGCCTGCCTCACAAGAACAAGGTCCTGAGTTGAATCCCTGGTACCGAGATAAAACAAAACCTTAACAGTAATACTATTAAAGATGGAGTAGTGGTGAATGAAAAAATTTTGAAAAATAAAGGAGAAAAAAAATCTTATTAAAGAATAAGAGAAAAATATAATTACATAAAAATAACAGAAAAAGGAAAAAAGGAAAACCAGCAAAATAGAAGGTAAAAATGGGGGGGGGGGGGAGCCCAGGCCCAAAAAACCAAAGAGAAAAAAAAGGGGTAAGAGTCCAAAAAAAAAATTCTTCCATGTTTTTGAATGAGTGCTGTATTTCCAAGGTCTGCAGTATTGGAATCCACAAGATATGGGGGAGGGCTACTGAATCACTAAGACCTAGTTTACTTCTACACTCACATTGTTGGTGAATAAATGCTGGATCCTGCCCTGCCTTTCCCACTGGGCATGGCTGGTCAATGACTGCTGCCCTGGGCCAAGGGTTTAGCTCAGTGGTGGTGCGCCTGCTTCCCAAGCACAAGGTCCTGAGCTGAGTTTGATCCCCAGCTCAGGAAAAACAATTTCTGCCCTAAGGATATAATCACTTAGGCCCTTCAGTTTCTGTGTTCTGTCTAGCTTTACAGCCTGTGGGTACCCACTTCTGCTCCAGAAACTTCTGTCCATAAACCCCAAGCTGCGGCAATTGGCCAAACCAAGCTGTATTCCTGCTCAGATTGGTAAATGGGGAAAGTAAGACCATTGAGTTCTGTGCTGGATGTAGACAATGAGGCAGGGATTCAAATAGACTGCTGGGGTTAAATGCCAGCACTTTTGAGACTCATACCACTCTGAAAGCTACACAAACCCAGCCTGACTTTTTTTTGGTACCAGGGATCAAACTTGGGACCTTGCACTTGCAAGGCAGGTGCCAGGGGCCCTAGCCTGGCTTTTTTTTAACATGGATCCCAGTGACCTTTCAAGCCTGAGCTTAAACATTTTGGGGGAGGGAGGTCTGTCAGGCCGGTAGCGTCTCCATGACTCTCAAATCACTGTGGTAGGGAAACATCAAAACTGGTTATTCTGTAGCAGATTTTAAACAACTGCTCCTGATCAAACCTCAAATATGGTGAACATAGAACTGGACTTCTTCCACAACTCGTCTGCCTTGTAGAAGGAGTAACTTTCAGATTAAATCTCTAGTTTTGGCAATTTACAATAGTTGTTAGGTTTTCTTGGGAGCTAGCTAGCACTGCCAACCCAGTCTGTCTTTCCCTGGGGCTCCCAAACTTCTCCCATCTTACCTTATGTCATATGAGATAGACCTCCCTCCTTGGGAGCCAGGGTCAGCTTTCCAGACTGCTTCATTCTTTTCTCTGCCATGTGCTCTACATCTTCTGCTTCTATGTAGTTTCTACTTTTCCTAACAGCTACCTCTAGATTCTCCAAGATCTTTTTCCCCCTCACTTTAAGTTGTTTTCCAGTATCTTGATTCCAGATCCCAGAGAAGCTGTATTTTGCTGTCAGTCTCTAACATTTTTGTCTACATCTTTTCTTTAAAGTTAACTCATCACTGGACTGGGGATTTAATGCTCAGTGGCACCATGCCTGCCTTGCAAGTGCAAGGTCTTGAGTTCGATCCCCAGTACTGCCAAAAAAAAAAAAAAAAAAATTAGCTCATCACTAAAACAGTATGATAAACTCATATGACCTCTATCAGTTAACTTTGAAAGATTCAATAGTAATGTTTCCCCAAAATCCAGAAATTTTTTATATGTAATACATCAATCCACAAATACTAAAGGTATACAATTAAATTAGTTACTTTGCTGTTGTGTGGACAGTAATTCAAACCAAAATGTTTCAGGTGAATACAATGGAATACAAAAAACGTCAAAACCGCAATTTTTTAGTTCTAATCCAATTAGACATTACACTTCTGGTTTTACTATCGGTCCTAACTCCTCTCCCAAATTTACGAGGAAAGCTGGCCTTCAATGTCTTCTAGTTGTCTGAGCTGAACTGAAGGTGACAGACATTCACGCTCTCCTAATCTGTTCCTATCCATATCCAAAGGGTTTTGAATGCAGCTTCACAACACAAGATCCCATCATTTTTAGATGCTTCTAGACACTGTGCCCACAGGGTTTCTTTTGTTTGTTTTTTGGTACCAGGGATCATACTCGGGACCTTTCACTTGCAAAGCAGGCGGCGGAACCACTGAGCTAAATCCCTGGCCCTCCACACAGTTCTTGACAGAGAACTTTTAGGGGAGGACTTCCTGCAACTGGCAGTATTTGAGAATCTCGGGACAGTAGAAATATCTAATTCATCATTTTCAACCCCCCAAAAGCAGTTAGGTTCTCACTGCTAACACTGCTGACACTTCTAAGATCATGGAGAGAACAGATGCCAGTCAGGTCCACACCCATGCATTTGAACTTCTAAGAGCAGACCCAAATGCCTGTACAACTATCATTGTAATCTCAAAACCCAGTCATTATGTGCATGGTCAGACAGGCAGGTGATGACACCCACCTTTCCACATATCTTACCCCCAAACCTCACATCCACCCTTATACTTCACCCCCTGAATGGGAGAAATGTGTTATCAACTCTCCTTTTGGGAATTATTTCCAATTTAGTGAAATGCCTTCCTTATTCACTTTGTTTTGAGGCATGGTCTACGTAGTAGCCCAGGCTGTCCTCAGTTCCTCCTGACTCAGGGTCTTGAGCACTGGGATTACAGGTGTGCACCACCAAGCCTGGCTGCAATATACTTTTAAATGGAACATTGTCTTGAAGCAGCCCACAGAGTTATGGCTGAGAAAAGACATACTGATGCCTCATAGCATTAATATCTCACATATCACCAAGCATGGTGGTACAAACCTGTAGTCCCAGTACTCAAGAAACTGAGGCAAGAGGATCACCATTGATTCTGAGGCCAGCCTAGGCTACAGAGTTCAAGGCTTGGATGGACCACATAGCAAGGTAATTATCTATATATCTTAGTTCATAATGGAGTGATAAAACTGTCTTAAGTAGCTTTCTATTCAGTCATGAGTCTACTTGCCCTTCCTTTCCCATGCAAACTAGTGAGAAACACTGCTTTCAGACACTGACCAACAAGACAACTGTGATTCTCCAAATATGGAGAACAAATGAAAGGAGCAGGAACCACAGGCTCAAGTCAGGAAGAGGAGGTGGTAATGTATTTTTGTAACTGGCTGAGTAGTGTCGACAGTGGCTTGGGGCAGGACAGTAAAACAATTAAGAGGCTGGTGTGGCCTTATTATGTTCAAGCTACTGACAGCCTGAATAGAGGCAGTTGGTTTATAAAAGTAGATGGAAAAGGTATCTCAAGCTGACTAGCCATAATGTATATGGCTTAAGTAATTAAGTAACTGTGAGCAAAAAACAACTGAGCAGGGTAACTACAAAGCATGGGTATAGTGTGGAGTGGGGTTCTGCAGCTGGAAAATGCTTTGGTATTTTTCTTTCTGTGGAATACTTAAGCAGAGATACATGTATACTAAGCAGTTGCTTAAAAAATGGTGTGATGCTCCGAAGGGCAAAGTCAGATGTAAATACAGACTTGGATTCATCAGCTTATGAACAGTAACTGAGTGCTTGCCTGACATGTGCGAGACACTGGTTTTATTACCAGCACTGTGAAAGTAAAATATAAAAGTAAAAAAAAAAAACCACTGAAAAGGACACTAAAAGTTTTCCCAAGATCAACATGACAGGTAGCAGAATTAAAATATATAACCCAGATCTAAGACAATATATTTGCGAACTATAACATACTGTGCTCTCTCCAATGGAAATCTATGAAGACTGTTTAGTATAAAAATCTCTACTGGCCAAGTGTAATGACACATGCCTGCAATCCCAGCACTTGGGAGGCTGAAACAGGAGGCTCACTACAAGTTTGAGTTCAAGCCTGAACTATATAGTGAGATCCTATCTCAAAAAACCCAACCCTCCCCCAAATACATATAATCTCTACTATAAGCAAATATCCTCTGAAATGTTTATATAGATATTCACCAAATAACTCTCCCTTTTATCCCCAAATTCTAAACTTTATCCATTGCTGAAACTTCACTTACCTTTGCTTTGAGACAATCTTTATTCAAGGGTTCTATAGGTTGATTATACTGCCCTCATTTTTTATACTGGGAACTTATCTAAAGAAAATGCTGGTGTCGTTCATAAGACTTTTTTATAGACAAAGCTTGAGAGGAAGTCAAAATATTCAGCCCTAGATCAAAATAGTTTTCTGAGGTTCAGAGGTCTACCTGACTTGAGCACTGGCCAATGTTTACTGCAACAACAGTGATTCAATGCCAAGGCTATTTATTTCAAGTACTAGTATCACCATATTTTATTTGAAACACAGAGAATTCAACTTTTTCTCTAATGTTTAAAATAAATGTATTAGCAGTGAAAAACTATTCTAATACATAACATCAATAATCAACTACATAAGTGGTATTCAGTGTAATACTTTATTTTCTATGGTATTAAACAAAAGCCAAGAAAATATCAAGTTAGTTTAAAAGGGAAATCTTTACTGCTTAACGAAAAAAATACAAACTGGTACTTTTATAATAGATCATATTTTACATTAATATAAACAAAATCACTAATGTATCTATATGCTTGGTTTCCTAAAACTACAATGAACCACAGAATAAAAGAAAAGGCTGTTTTTTGGGGGGAGCAAATAAACATTTGGGAAAACACATAGCATGCTTTTTATTTTTTAACTGTCTATGCATAAGGCATTGACATAACTAAGTTTTAATAGCCACCACCTCCCCTTCCCTGTCCAAAGTAGCCACCTCCAAACCCCCCCCTGCCACCTCCTCGCTGGAATCCCCCAGATCCTCTGTAACCTCCCCCACCAGGTCCTCTGAAGTCTCCCCCACCAGGTCCTCTGAAGTCTCCCCCACCTGGTCCTCTGAAGTCTCCCCCACCTGGTCCTCTGAAGTCTCCCCCTCCTGGTCCCCTGAAGTCTCCCCCACCAGGTCCTCTGAAGTCTCCCCCACCAGGTCCTCTGAAATCTCCCCCACCAGGTCCTCTGAAGTCTCCCCCATTAGGTCCTCGGAAATCTCCCCCACCAGGTCCTCGGAAGTCTCCCCCACCAGGTCCTCGGAAGTCTCCCCCATTAGGTCCTCGAAAGTCTCCTCCACTAGGGCCTCTGTAGTCTCCACCAAAGTTGCCTCTGTAACCCCCTCGGAAACCTCTATAGCCCCCACCATATCCTCTTCGGTAAGAGTTGGAGCCACCTCCATAGCCTCCACCTCCATAGCCACCACCTCCATAACCTCCACCGCCATAGCCACTACCATACCCTCCAGTGCCATACCCTCCACCACCATATCCAGAACCCCTTCTATATCCACTTCCATTATCATATCGAGCCATCTTGGGAGGACGTGGACCGTCTCCATACCTAGGAAAAGCAAAAACCCACCAGTTTAGTATTCTTTCTTTTTTTATAGTGTGGGGGAATGAACCCAAGGCTTCATAGAGTCTAAGACAGTAAATCACTTAATACATCTCAACTACTCATCCAAATGTACAAATTTAGTCATAATTTGAACATTTACTGCACAAAAAACAATGAAGCCAACACACAAATACAAACTAAAATGAAATTAATCTGCAATTCCAAAACAGATAAAAGAGTATCAATTATTAAAATGTTCACTTTTACTCAATTCAATGGTACAGTGCTCTAAGACGATCAAGTATTAAATAATACATTAGGGGGCCGGCAATTTAGCTCAGTGGTTCTACCACCTGCCTCGGAGGCACAAGGTCCCAAGTTCAATCCCCAGTATCAAAAAAACAAAAAGCAAAACAAAACAAAAAATAATACATTAGGAAGAGGTTCCTGGCACCACGTTGACTATCACATTAATACCAAATATTTTCTGGCATTAATAGTGAAATGTGTTTTTAAAAACTATCTTTGGCAGGGGTAGGGGTAGTGGGAGGGGCAGGGGAAAGGAAAGGGAAAGGAAAAATGATGAGAAATGGAAAAAATGGAAATAAAGTCTTTGTAAATAGGGAAGGGTGGAGGGCGTGGAGGGCTAGGAATGGGGAAAAAGTAAGAAACAAGATGCATTATGTAAAGGTACAATTCCCAATGAGAAATGTAATTGTGTGGTATACCTACAATGTACCAATAAAAGAATTTAATAAAAAAAATTAAAATTTAAAAAAACCAAAAAAAACAACTATCTTTGGCAATTTGTTCACACCTAAATTTGTCTCATATGGCAAACAATGAAAATAAGGCCTAAAAACTGCAGAAATCAAGATGTCCCACCAACAATTTCAATTCAGTATACGCCAAAACTTCTTTTTACTTTAATAGTAAATCTAAGGGACATGATGGCAGTAGTACTGCTCCTAAGATACATGAAGAATACTGATGAACCATATCATTAAGTCCACAATGTAACAAATGATTAAGCAAGTCACAAAATGCTGAAAATGAGTAAACCTAAATGAAAACCACATGTATGATCACAGATTGTAATATTCTGCTTTCTCTGTAGGTAAATAAAAGATGAGGTCTAATAAAATTAAAGAAGAAAAAATCTGTAGCAAATGAAACATTTTAAAAATTAAGAAAAATTTCACATTTTTTTTGCCTTAAGATAGCCATAGTTAGCCACACATGGTGGCACATACTTGTAATCAAGCATTCTGGGAGGCTAAGGGACAAGAATCACAACTTCGAGCCCAGCCTAGAAAACAGCAATATCCTTATCTCAAAATACAGTTTTGCACTGGGGATCAAATTTAGGCAGGTGTGGTGCCACTGAGCTACATCACTAGCCCTCTTTACCTTAAAATGTAAAGGAGTGTCTGGGGATATGTATAATCCCTAGTAATAAAGAAAACAAAAAGCCACAGTCTTCTATTTCCCTAAGATAAATCCTGATGTTTTTTATTTTAAGGAAAGAACAATTTAATCCCTTATTAACCTTTTTTTTCTTTAGATATCAAAACAGTATTAGGGATTTAGCTCAGGGGCACCGGCAACTGCCTCATGGCCTCGAAAGCACAAGGTCCTGAGTTTGATCCCTGGATGAACAAAACGAAAACAAGAAATAGTACTAGACTATATCATTTTCCTGTTCTATATCCAGCCTGGACTACATATGTCCTTTTAAGGCCCCTGTTTGTCATTAACATGTACTGCTGTTGCATCCACATTAACACAAAAAGTAAATAACATTCTTCTGTTCTGAGTGTGTCAGCCCATCAAAATTCCATATTCACTCTCTGTCTACAATTTTATTTCCAAATTTTTTTGCCCCAGGACCGGGGATAAAACTCAGGACCTTGCGCTTTTGAGACAGGCACCCTGAGCTAAATCCCAAGCCCTGTCTACGATTTTAAATAGAGCAAGACCTCTATCAACTAGCTCTGGGAATTCTAGTCCTGCATGTACCTACCCTCTGCTTGGCTGAAAGACAACTTATACTCACCGTGCAGCGCCAATCATAAGGCTTATACCAGCTGCTGAGGGCCTAGAGATTTGTCGGATCATGTTCAACATATGCTCATTTACAGGGTCCAATTGGCTGATGATATTAGGTTGTTTGGTTACTTCAACAACCAGAGCTTCCATGGCTGCACGGAGAGCAGTGATGCAGGCAGCAGCATCATGAGATATTTGCAGTCTGATCCTAAAATGAAAAACAGCAAAACAAACAAAAAGAACCCCCCAAATTAGACCATTATCTCTCAGTTTCACACATGGCAAATCATATAATAAATCTAACTGCATAACAAGTAACCAGTACTATTATCAGAATGACTCCAGACTTAGGCAAGTAGAATAAAGAATAACAATCTGCACTGACTTCTTAGAATTCACTACTAGCTATGAACAGTAATCTTAAACTGTAAAATCTTTTTTTGGGGGGGGGGAGAGGGAGAGGGGGAGACAGGGTCTCACTATGTAGTCAAGGCTCCCCTTAAACTCACTATATAGCTGAAGCTGGCCTCGAAATCACAGTAATCCTCCTGGCTTTAGCCTCCGAAGTGCTGGGATTACAGGAATGAGCCACCACGCCCAGCAAACTATTAAATCTTATCTAGTCAAATAGTTTGTAATACAGGTCACTTGGCCTGCCCTCATAAGACACTCAGAATATTAAGAGTTTTCAAGGGTTTCTAAAATATGGCTGATTGCATTAACTGTACTCTAAGCTCTATAACATTTCTGTAAGGTGCTCACTGTTAGCACCCAAGGTCCAATTTGGTGGTGACAGTATTTATAGAAACAGCTTAAATATGAAATATTTTTACCAGTACAGTAAAACCTTGGTTTGTGGGCATACTTTGTTCCAGAAGTATGCTTATAATCCAAAGCACTTGTATATCAAAGTGAATTTCCCCATAAGAAATGATAGGAACATAGATGATTCGTTCCAAAACCCAAAAATATTCATACAAAAATGATTACAATACTGTAAAACAAAATAATAAAGAAAATACAAAATATACAGAAAAACTATCCTACACTTACCTTTAAAAACCTTCATGGTTGGTGTGAGGGAGACAAGAGAGAGGATTACCGTGTAGGACAACTTTCACTATCACTAACGAAATCACTGCTATCTATTAATGGAATCTTTTTCTTTCCAGGCAACTTTAACAAGGAATTTATCCAACGACACTTGTTTCTGATTCTGCAGATTTCGCAGAAATGTGACACTGCACTATCCTTAAACAGATTCATTATTTGCACTGCTACAGCCTTACTTGGGTGGTACTTTTCTACAACATTTTACACTGTTTTCCACATTATATACATCTTCCTAATCTCATTTGAAGTGATGGATTTCCCCATCTTTTTCTTTCTGCTCTGCAAATGAGATCTACTCTATAACCTTTTCCTGTTAGGAAACAATCACCCACAATCCTACAATGAGAGAACCATTGGCTCAATCGTGATCATGTGACATTGAGCATGTGCTACTTACATTGCAAGTTAGAATTTATTAGGAATGTTTGCTCAGCTTGTGGAACATTCACAGAACAAGTTACTCGCAACCCAAGGTTTTACTGCATAGTCAATTTAAGAACTTTGTTTATAATAAAAAACCATACTACCAAGATTTTCCACTCTCCAAGAAAAAATATTACAAAGCACCTTGAGTCATTCAATTCTGCTGTTTATTTCACATACTTAAGTTCAATTAGAGCTGAGTTCTAACACATCTTAGTTCTAAGAATTCAATTTGTAGTCCAAATCTGAAAATCCATACCAGTCATCTACAAACACAATCTGTCCATCAGATTGGACTTTCTTGGAGGCAAAGAGAAGCAACTGCAAGGGGGTAACTAAGGTCATGCCTTTAGCAGAGATGGCTCGGGTTCGAATCTGCAAATGGAAAAAGAGGCAAGAGAAATATTGTTGGCAACCTATCAAGTAATGTCATTTAATGACAATAAACAATGCCATGAACATTAAAACTCACATTCACAAAGACAAATTAAGACAATCTGGCTTTACCAAACTTTTCAAATCTCTTCTTACCTTTTCACCAAATACAAAGAAGGGAGAAGGGTACTTCATGTCTTGGCTGCTAAACGGACAATTAACAGATGACTTATGGATAAGTGCATTACGCCCTTCAGTGGTAAGAATTTTTCTCTTTTCTTTATGGTAGCATACATTGGGGTACACACCAAAGGCCAGGAGGGAGATAACAACATCCAAATTATTATCTGGTCCAGTGTTAGTGAACACTTGTGTCAACAAACACTCTGTTAAGGAGTTAAAACAAAAGAATCAGTTAACTAAGTAATTCTCACATTATACACAAACTGAGAATTAGGAGAAATGACTATGCCCACAAACCCCGCTTTAGAATAATCTGGCTAGAACACTTTTTTCTCAGAATCCTACTTATAGCTCAGATTAAGTTCAGGGAGAAAAATCTGCTAAATCTCCGTAATAAGAAAATGAAAGTTAAATAAAAATTAAACTCTTATAGACACTATCACAACATATGCTTAGGTGACTTCACTATTTTATCTATTCTTCTTAAACAGCTATTACTTGTAGAGAAGACAGGATGATAAACTAAAAGGATACCCACTGGAATGGTTTACCAGACTATACTTTTACTTCATCACTGTCTCAAAAACCTGACATGGTGCTAAGAACAGAGATTATAACTTGTTCTAGATAAACTTGAGTTGTAGTTTTTCAACTCCTAAGTGAATGAATCTGAACAAGCAATTTAAATGTTGGTGCTAGCTTCATTGTCTACATAACAAGAGTAACAATACTGTCTTCTCATACTAATGTAAAGATGTTAACATATAAAAAAAATGTCCTTAGGGCCGGGTATTTAGCTCAGTGGTTCCACCGCTTGCCTCAAAAGCACAAGGACCTGAGTTCGATCCCCAGTACCCAAAAAAAAAAAAAAAAAAAAAAAGTCCTTTCCGGTTCGTTTGATTTTTGGGAAAAAATTAGGAATTCACTCTACAACAGATGAGAACTATTTTGCTTAAATTGTATTTTTAAAAAATTTAGCATTTTGTCCACCTGTCTTACAACACATCCTATTTTTCGGTTATGGATTCCAGTTCTCAATATTTAACCTCAATGAAAAAATTACTATAGCACAATTAACACCAGTTATGGTACAGCATGTCTGTAATCCCTACACTTTGGGAGACTGAGGGAAAAGGATCCTAAATTCAAGCCCAACTTGGGCAATTTAGCGACTCAGCAAGACCCTGCCTCAAAAATAATGATGCTACCTGCCTCACACGCCCAAGTTCCCAAGTTCGACCCCAGGTACTTTAAAAAAAAAAAAAAAAAAAAGAATGAAAAGGGTTGGGGATGTAGCTCAGTATAAAGACCCTGGGTTCAATCTCAAGTACAGTGAGAAAGGGCAAAGAAAAAGGAAAAAGAGCTAGATTACTGTTGCTGTATCATGTATGATAAAATCCTCTGTGATTATCTTTTGAAAGTTTAAATGCAAGCCAATTAAAATTCAATGATTGAATTTATTTCAAATCTAAAAATGAATCTCTCTCAAACTCTTCCACCATACTTTTTGCTTCCTTTATAAAATGAATATGAATAAATACTACCACCATGTTCAAAGAACTAAGATATAGCTTAGAATAGTGGCAAACCTATAGCATCTGTGTCACAGCGGGAAGTGTTATCACTGAACGCTCTAAAAGGTTCCCCTATCACTAGCTTAGAACATAACAAAAGAACAGGGTTAAACGTTTGGATCTCAAATATACTATCCTGTCGATATGTATGTAGTACATAAATGTTATTTCAGATATATCTAAGAATGAAAAATCTTACCTTCTGGAAATCCAGAATTAAGCAGAATTTCTTTAAGCTGAACTTTGGCCTCCCAAGTCATTCTTAATGTAGCCATATTGAGTCTTTTGTGCTCACAAAAACGTATCTCTGCTTCTTCTCCACCCATTCTAAAATAAATGAAATGGAATGCTAAGAAGTCATTCTCTAAGACCAGAGGATTAGATTTAGGTTAAGAACTATAGACAGTTTACCCGATTCTAGCAGTAATTCCATTCTAAGTCCATACCTAGCATCATCCCAGGCTTGGAATACTGATAAAAGGGCCACATGGTCAGAAAATCTGTTTCCAGCAAAATTTCGATGGATGTAGCCCAGCCGCTTCCCTTCACTGATGAAAGGCTCTGGAAAGCAGGTAGCAGCAGCAATGGTACAGACAGCATCTCCCACACTGAAACAAACACAAATTAAATTGATACTATAAACACAACTTTGTTTCCAGTAGATTGGGTAGTACTGCTCAATGTGGGTTAGTCTTTACTGGCTATAATAATGCTTTTACTAGGACTGAAAATAGCTTAATGAAGAATATTACAGTTACTTTCTCCAAAAGCAAAAAAGAAAAAATTAATGACGTCTGTCATCAATGGCTGTATATTTCACATAAATCATGAACAAGTATCATCTTTTTATTTCCTTATTTTCTCTTGTCTATCTTAAATCTCTTCCTCTTCAAAAACATTCTGATAAAACATATCCCCCCTTTCTTAATACTATCCTCTTTCAAGGAACAACTGTATTAAACCCCTAGGAAGTACCCTTCTCTCTTAAGAAATTTGCCTTCCCCCAAGTTAAGTCCAAATATCTACTACAACTGTCCATTTTTCTATTCTTATAAATTCTCAGTATCTAGATATATCACTTCTTTTTCCTATCTGAGCCCACCTTGATTTTATGGGGAAGAGATTAAGATTATGAAGCTATTCTACCATTCTGCCTATCAGCAATAAGAAATTTAAAAAACACTTACTAGAAAATACATCCCATTATCATCATTTTCCCAAAACGAGGCTCAATGGGGAGTTTAGCCAGGATTCGTCCCAGAGGAGTCAACTCATCATTGATATCTAATGCATCAAGCTCTGTGGAAAGACAATTCTTTGTGAACACTGTGAAGAACACCCTTCAACCTACATAAAGATCAAATATTTATTTACAGATTAAAGCTAGGATAGTGCACTTAAGATTTCATCATTTGTCAAACCAAATGCAGCACTATGTCCATAACCAACAATTCTTTTCACTCAACAGAACAAATGGGCATGGTGGCTCACGCCTGTAATCTCAGCACCTTGCAGACTTGGGCAGAAGGATCCCTGTGAGTTCAAGGTCAGCCTGGGGTACATAGTGAGTTCAAGGCCAGCCTATACTACATAGTGAGACACTGTCTGGGAAAAAACCAAACCAAAACAAAGCAAACCAGAACAAAACCAAATTCTGGAGCACTAATATAAATGATATACTAGAATTAGGTGCTACAGGTTGAAAATCTTGACAACAGCCCATGAGAAGTCTATGAATACAGTAATAGCAGCATTAATTACATGCCATACAAATCTGATACTATTGCCCAATTTGTTGGTTTTTAAAGATAAAAGAAAGAAATGTAGGGAAGTCAAGTCCACACAGCAGATGAGTGCTAGATTCACAATTCAAATGCCTATTTTGGCTCCAATGCCTTTATTTTTGCAGCATACTATACGATTTAACTGACTTAAAAACAGAAACGAATGTTCTAGGAGATATACCCATATATAAAATAAGAGTCTTGTACTTCATTTCCTGATTTTTATCAAGAGATGACACTGGGCTTTTGTCTTTTGCTCAAAATGTGAGACTCATCTCATCTCTCACTCTGTTCACTATTAGCAAGTGACCATGCTAAGTGGACAAGGTAATGTTAGAAGTCTTACTATCACAGCCCTGCTGACTCTCTACATGCTGACTCACTGTTAAATATTCTGACAGGACAAAAACAAATGGTCTAGTTAGGACCTATATTAGGCAGCTAAGTATTTATAAGTACCTCTAAGAGTGTGCTCTGCTTCAATCACAGCATCCAAAGGTGGAGGTTCAATTGCTTTGGCCAGGAATTGGCCAATTCCTCCCAGACGTAGAAGTTTTATGCTCAAAGCAATTTCATGCAATGGTGTTCGAAACATCTCAGGTGTCATATGGGTTTCAAGTCTAAAAGAAAGTAAGCATAAAATAACCATCCGCTTTATGTAAATGTATCAAAAGTGGTTACAGAGACAGAATCCAGGATAGAGCGTTGTGTCCCTTTTGTCATCCTTTTTCAGTTAACACAAAATCAGTATCTAGACAATTTGGTTGCATGGTGACCTCTGACTTTACTCTTACAGCTTGATGGCTTTTTCTTCTGGTACTGGGGATGGAACTCATGACCTTGAGTTTGTAAGGCAAGCGTGGTGCCACTGAGCTAAATCCCTGGCCTTCTCTTTTTTTAAGACATGGTCTTGATTTGCAGTCCAGGCTGGCCCTGAACTCAAGGCATTCTTCCTGCCTCAGCCTCCCAAGTGCAGGGATCAAAGATCCGTGTTACTATGCCTGGCTAATGACTTTTTCAACTGAGGAATGAAAAATAAAAAGGTTATCCTAAATCATTTATGTGATTAACCCCACTTATGGCTTATTCAAGTCCTGCCTGTTGACAAACATGGGTTAAAAATGATTACATGAAAAATACAGAAACAACTCCAGGCACACACTCATTTATACAATCTTTGACAAAGGAGCCAAATCTTTTTGCTGGAGGATAGCCTCATAGATAGTGCTGGGAATCTGGCTATCCACATGCCGAAGGTTGAATTTAGACCCATATCTCTCTCCATACACTAAACTAAAACCAAAATGAATCAAAGATCTCAATATTAGAACAGAAATAATCTGATAGAAGGAAAAAAAAAAAAAGGTAAAATCTCACATTTTATAGGTGTAGGCAAAGACTTTTTGAATAAAACTCTGGTTGCACAAGAAATAATATTAAGAATCAACAAATGGGATCTCATTAAATTACAAAGCTTTTGTACACCAAAGGAAACCACCAACAAAGTGAAGAGAAACTACAGAATGGGAAAAAACTTGCCAGCTACTCCTCAGACAAAGGACTAAGATCTAAAAGAATGATGGCAAACCTATGTCACTGTCCCCATGAGCCAAGTCAGCCCCCACATCACCTACAAAGCCAAGCATCAGATAACGGCACACATAGAAAAATTAGCATGCTCAGAAGAGAGTAGAGGCACCAGGTAACGAAGTAAATAGCCAGGACTCATTAGCCGTGACTTGACCTAGCTTTCAGATAACCAGTCATTGAGCTGCAAAGTGTTATGTATTCACTTGGACTGGTTGTGACTTTTAATGTATTTGTTTTTATTAACGTAAGATTTTGGCTGTTTCTATCATTAAAAGGAGGGGCCAGGGTATTTAGCTCAGTGGTTTCGCCACCTGCTACACAAGTGCAAGGACCTGAGTTCAATCCCCGGTACCAAAAAAAAAGTCAACTCTTATTATTAAAAGGTCTGTTATTGTATTGTATCTTTTAAGACAAAAGATATTAAGGTAAGAGGTTTTTTTTTTTTTTCCTCTAAACTAAAACCTCAGTATTCGGGTTGAATTGCAGTGTTGGTATTTTTTAGTAAGTGGGTTTTGGGTTGCAGTTTGAGGACTTGGTCTCTAGTTTGCCATCACTGATCTAGAATATATATAGAACTAAAAAAATTAGACTCCCTCCCCAAATTTAAAGACTCATTGAAAAATGGGCATCTGAGACACTTTTCAGATGAAGAAACACAACTGGCCAATAAATACACAAAAAAATGTTCAACATCACTGGCCAAACAACAAAGACAAATTAAAACATTAAGATTCCCTTTCAGCCAGGCATGATGGTGCATGCCTGCAATCCCAGCACTCCAGAGGCTGAGGCATAAGGACCATGGCAAGTTAGAGGTAAGCCTGGGCTACAAAGTGAGTTCAAGGCCAGCATGAATTACAAAGCAACACCATGACTCAAAACAAACAAGATTTCATTTCACCACAGAAAGAATGGTCACCATCAAGATATGAATCCTTCTTCCTTGTTGGTGGGAATGTAAACTGATACAACCACAATGGAAATCAGTATGGAGATTCTGCAAAAAGCTAAAAACAGAAATTCCATTTGACCCAATCCTCTCTGTAGGTATCTTTCCCCTAAAGAGTTAAAAAACATCATACCACGCTGATATATGTATACTTTACATTTGTAATTCAGGCTTATTCCTAGTAAACTAATCGTAATGAAAATTCATAGAAACCATCTACAGGTGATTCTAACACTGCTGCCAAGATTTAGGACAGCTTAAATTAGGTTTATATCGGGGCTGGGGACTTAGCTCAGTGGTTCCACCACCTACCTTGCAAGTGTGCAAGGTCCCGACTTTGATCCCCAGTACCAAAAAATTAAACAACAAAAAAAAATTGGTTTATATCAATGTACAAGATGCAGCTGGATGTAGGGGCATATGCCTGTAATTTTGGCACTCTAGGAGCCTGAGGCAGGAGGATTCTAAGTTTGAGCCCAGTCCAAGCAACTCAGCCCACTATCCTATCCAAAAAACGGGGATGCAGGTGGAATGGAGTAGGGCTGGGTATTTAGCTCAATGCAAAGGCCCTGTATTTGGGCCGGGGATTTAGCTCAGCGGTTTCACTGCCTGCTGCGCAAGCACAAGGACCCAAGTTTGATCCCCGGTACCAAAAAAAAAAAAACAAAACACAAAAACAAAGGCCCTGTATTCAATCCCCAGTACTCCCCCTTAAAAAGCACATACACAGGATGTCAGTTCGTCTCAGAGGTAAGATAGCATACAAGTAAATTCATAACTTCAGAGATAAGAATATTTTAAACCATTCTCAAAATACTTAAAGTTATCGTATCACAGGGATACATGCATATTCATGTTTACAGAAGCACAACTTATAATAGCTAAATCTTGGAAGCAGCCTATACATCAACCAACAGACAAATGAATAAAGAAAGTGTAGCATTTATAGTCATTTGTAGGAAAATGAATGTACCTTAAGACAATGTTAAGTGAAACAAATGGGACAGACAAGCTTAAATATTGCATGGCTTCTCTTAAAGAGAAAATAAAAGATAAGAAACAGGGACATACAACTTTTGCAAATGGGAAAAGAACCATGAGATGGAGGGAAGGGAAGAGGATGTAAAAAGGATTAAGATGTGTTATGTACATCAATTCACGATTAATGCAGTCATGATTGCAAACATGTACTAATAAAAATATTTTAAGGGCTAGAGATTTAGCTCAGTGGTACCACACCTGCCTTGCAAGCGCAAGGTCTGGAGTTTGATCCCCAGTACTGGCGGGGGGGGGGGGTTTAAAAAGAGAACTTTTAACTAACATGTATATCCAGAACACCTACCTAAAAACATCCCCACAAAAAGGATGTTTGGTATAAATGGGAACTGACAAAGAATTAAGATCTGGCTCTGATACAGTCTAGTGAAGACAGCTAAACTACCTAAGCTACAAATTTCCTTATCCAAATGATGGCATGTATTCCTCAAGAACATGAAGAGCATTGTGAAGCTGGTGAAGTGATAACACTGAAAAAAGATATAAATACAAGTTACTTTTATTTTAAATTTTATTTTTTTAGAAAGTTAACCACCTATAAGTATCTCTAATTCCTAAGAAAGCTATGTGAAGACAAAATGTTCAAATGCCCTTCTTTTATTAAAAAAAGAATTTAAAAATTTTTATTAAAATCTCATTGTGGAAGCTGTTCTTATCAAAATCTCCTTAAGCTTTTAGCACTTATGCAGTAAATCTGTTAAGTTCATATATGCACAGGGGATATATAAAGGTTTTAAAAATTTTATTTAAAAAAGTCCTTGGGCTGGGGAGTTAGTTCAGTGGCATAGTGCTCGGCTAGCAAGTGCGAGGTCCTGAGTTAAATCCCTGGTACCGGGGGTGGGGGTGGGGAGCAGCCCTGCTGGGCGTGGTGACACACAATTGTTATCTCAGCAATCTAGATAACTAAGATAGAAGGATCACAAGTTTAAGCCTAATATGTCTCCAAATAAAAAAGGCCAGGGATTTAGCTAGGTTTGAAGGGCTTGGTTTCAATCTGTAGTACCAGGAGGTGGGTGTCTCTTACCTCTCAAAACGAGCTCGGCTACACAGGTGAAAGCAGAATCCAGGCCTTACACGACCAGCTCGGCCTTTCCGCTGCTCGAGGTTTGTTTTGGATGCCCAGACTGTAGCATAGTTGGTCATGTTGTTGTGGGCAGTAAAAAGTTTCACTTTCTGCCTACATAGGAAAAGAGTGGGTAATTCAGTAATGCACATAACTACTTGTGAAAGGCCCAAATAAGAACTGCAATATGATTATACTCTTCTAGCTATCAATCTACTGAAACACAACATAACATACATGCACCACTTACTAGCTGGATCTCTGCCTCATCGGAAAATGGGTATAATGCTTCTGTCTACACACAAGGTTACTTATAAACAATAACTGACATAATGAACTTCAACCATTTAAGTGGGATCTGACATACAAAGGACAATTACTCAAGCCATTTCCACTCCAATGTTCAAAGTGCCATTTACAATTTTTATGATCTAAATGTTATGTAGCACATCTCATGGCCTAGTTCATCAAGTGGTTTGCATGGCCTGCTGGAACCCCCAAGTAACATTAGATTCCTTTGAAATTATTTATGTAGGTAGCTGCTACTAAGTGACTGGGACTGGCACAGAATGCTATTATTCATTCTTCTTCTTTTTTTTAAAAATTTTTTGAGACAGGGTATTGTTTTGTAGTTCAGGCTGTTCCTGAACTATGTAATCCAGGCTGGCCTCAAATTTGCAGTGATCCTCCTCCCTCAGCCTCTTGAGCACTGGGATTACAGCCATATGCAGCCTTCACTATTCTTTTTTTTTTTTTTGGTACCAGGGATCGAACTCAAGTCCTTGCGCTTATGAGGCAGGGCAGCATAACGACTGAGCCAAATCCCCGGGCCTCCTTCACTATTCCTTAAAATGGGCCCTGGCAAGTTATTTTTAAATGCCATGATTGAGGTACTATGAATAGAAGACATGAATCACAATTTACTTAGACATATCCAAGTTTCAACACTGTTGTTCCCTCTTGCATCAGTTATCAGTGTATTTATTTTTTCTATATACAATGCCTGCCCAGGGTATTTCCTAGGCTCATCTACTACTACATATGAAGTCCTTCAATTCTTTTTTTTTTCCTGGTTCTGGGGCTCGATCTTGGGTCCTTGCACTCGCAAGGCAGGTGGCAGAACCACTGAGCTAAACCCCCGACCCCTGAAGTCCTTTAATTCTTAAAACATTTTTTTAAAAGGTAGAATATCTGTCATGTGCTAAATATTGGTCATCTTTGCACTCCAAAGACCACACTATTAGTATAGCAGTGGTCAAGGAAAATAATCATAAGAAATAAGCAAAACACCAGCTGATCTGACTGTAATGGGAAGCAGCCAGAAGTTACAATGTTAAGCAATGTCATATTCTATTATAACTGATTAGTCATGAACACAAAGAATTACTGTTTCATCAATTACCTTCATGATAAAAAAAAAAAAAATACAGTGAATTTAAAGCAATTACAGTGAAAGACACACAGCCACTACTCTCCCTCACTTTGAATACACCTATCCCAATCTTGCTGCTTTCTGAAGTGGTTCTACAAGTCCTGTTTCATTATTATCTTTAGTTGTGCTATTACGGTTACCTTGATGTCTTAATTAATCAATTTACTTTTCACGGTCATTTTGACTTTGGAAGAGTCACAAGTTGGATGGTGCCAGCTCTGGTAAGTAAGGTGAATGAGGACACAACGTAACATTTTTAAGTGCCTGCTTTTCTGCTGAATGGCACTTGGGAGGCATTCACTGTATTTTTTGATCATGTTTGTAAAGAAGTTCATGAAAAGAGGATTTCTAGAACTGCTTCAGAAAGTGACAAGAATGATGGGACATGTGTTCAAAGGCACATCAGGAGAATTAACTGCAATGTGTCTTTTACTGTAATAACTTTATAAAATTTTAAACATCCACTGTATTTTTTTTATCAATTTGTGTACATACAGAGAGGCACAGTAGTTTTGAAGGTACAAAAACACAGGAGTTTAAAAATAAGGTGTTTTAATCCTGTTAACTCATGAAGGTTCCAGTTGGTAACACTAAAACAGGCAAAAAGATTTTCTGAGAACTTACTTGCAGGAGTCAATAACATAAACAACATCATTTATGGTAATGCTGGTTTCAGCAATATTTGTGGACAAAATAACCTGCAAAAAAAATGATAAAATAATTACACTTCAGAAGATATTCTACTTATGTACCTAAGAAGACAGATTTGCTCACATAAAAATGGCAGGCGTATAGTACTGTTAAAAAAAAAAATCAAGGGCTGGGGATTTAGCTCAGTGGCACTGTATCTGCCTTGCAAACATAAAGTCCTCAGTTCAATCCTCGGTACCAGAAAAAAAAAAAAAAATCATTTGCCTACTAACTAGATCATGAAAAACTTAGCAAGCTTAAGCAGAGAAGACTACCTGTTTTTATTTATTTATTTAGCGAGCCAGGTAGTGCTATATAGTCCAGGCTATCCTTGAACTCACTATGTAGACCAGGTTGGCTTCAATCTCAGTGATCCTCCTGCCCGAGTCTCCTGAGCGCTGGGATTTCAGGTGTTCATAACCACGCCCAGCTGAAAAGCTTACCTTGTTCCCCCCCTCAATTTGGATGGTTTACAAATTTTGGGGGTGGCATATTGAAAGCCTGTAATATCTGCTTACTATCTATGTCACTTCTAATACCATGCTTACCTTGGTTACTCCAACTGGTACTGGATCAAACACTTTGCGCTGTTCCTCTCGAGGAATCTGAGAATGTAGAGGTAGAATCTGATACCTATGGCTTCCTACAACAATACAGAAAGGTTAAGGTCTAAACATAGGAGGCTGGTTTAAAACTACTCTTCACGACACGTTTATTAAAAAACACACAACACTGAATTTTCTGTTTTCACATATGGGCATTTTCACTCTCAAATAGGTGACAATTCAACAACTCATACCAAAATGTGGATTCATTTCCAAATGCTTCTGCATAGTACAAATCAAGTTCCAGCCAGGCAAAAAAACCAACACAGCTCCAGGAACATTAAGAGTTTCAATGTACTTAAGCAGAGCTTCAATGAGTTCAAAAGGAGTTTCCTTTTCATTCAACTGAGACATGCTCATCTTTGTTTCTGGACCATATTCATCACCACAGATCAAGTTGCAATTTGCCTGAAATAAAAAAGGTGGCATATTTTGAATTGTCTCTATTATTACAGCTTATAAGTGTTCTATGTTTATGTTCAAATGACAAAAACTGTTAGGCATACAGAAAAAAATTTAACTTCCACAAATAGAAAACCTACATCAATGTACTGTATTTTCTGATCTGTGCCAGTTCACTTCTCCTTAGGCAACCTGATGATTACCCACTCCTGCATTGGTCACCATATCTGTGCTGACCTTAAGTGTGGGCACTTGATCTGCATGGTGCAATGCAGCCCAAAAGGCACTCAAGTCATCCTCCCACCTCAGCCTCCAGAGTAGCTGAGACTATGGGTATGTTCCATCACACCTGGCTTATTCTGAACTTTCCCCCTAGTATTTCCATAGGGCACCATAAAATTAAAGAACTTCAAAAATTTGACTCTTCGGGGAGGGGATTGAGCTCAGTGGTGCGGCCAGGTGCCTCAGAAGTGCAAGGTCCCAAGTTCGATCCCCGGTACTAAAAAACAATTTTTTTTTTTATTCTGAAAGGCTTCTTCTACTAAGGAATTTCTTTCCTATTATTACTCTAAACTAATACCTAGTTTTTCAGGTATTTTCCTTGTTAATAAACTCTCCTGTAGCTTAGCAATCTTTGATCACTTCATCTATTTCTAAAATATGTGTTCTGTATCTTTTCCAAATATCCTATTTTAAAACCAGAGAAAAATCAAGACCTCAATAATGAGAAACAAAAAAAAAAAAAAAAAGAGAAAGAAACAAAGTTGGGGCAAAATTGGTCTTTTTTTTTTCCTGCTAAATTTTGTAATTTGCCATACATATACATAAAGGAGACTGACTCTCAGGATACTTTCTACCGAACCCTGCATTGTTGGCTGTTGCATAGTATTCATTCTCATCAAACTTCCAGGGAGATGAATTTTTATACTTTCATTTATCAAACTCTCAAATATATACAAAACAAATGTCCTTCCTTTCCTATTTCTCTGTAGAAAATCCCTGTTGGTCCCTGTTTAATGCTCTCTCCCCTCGGTAATATACTGCGCCACAGTCTCTTTAACCTACGAATATACCTGCTGCTTATAAACTTGGTGGTGCAAATGGATGGCCAAGGGATCTTGTTAAAATAGATTCTGATTCAATACATCTAGGATGGCACCCAAATTTTTCCTGTGTACAGGTTTCCCGGGTGCTCTGGTACACAGACAACAGAGTAACAAAAGCTTATAGAAGGGCCGGGGATTTAGCTCAGTGGTTCTGGCACCTGACTCGCAAGCACAAGGTCCTGAGTTCAATCCCCAGTACCCAAAAAAAAAAAAAGAAAAAAAAAAAAGCTTACAGGGCCAGGGATTTAGTTCAGTGGTACCACACCGGCCTCATAAGTGCAAAGTCCTGAGTTTGATCCCTGGTACCCCCCACCAAAAAAAAACCTTGCAAGATGGAACTGTCTCTAGGTGTGATGTTCAAAAATCTTACAATCTGTATGCCAAAGACAATTTTAACTTGTGGTAGAAAAATACTTATCACTGAATCTAGAATTATTTGAAGTGAATATATCAATCCATAGACAGACAATATAGTTTTTAAAAACTGTTCTGTGACCCTGGTACCCGCCCCCAAAAAAGTGGTGAGACTCATTCCATGATTTCACTAAAATCACTGTCTTTTCTCCATTAACAGCTTGCCCACAATTGAAATTCTTCATGAAATCCACTTACATCATCATCCTCACCACTGTCATCTTCCTTGTCCTTCTTTTTCTTGTCCTTTGGTGGAGGAACAAATTGGGTCATCTGAATGCAGTCTTCCAAAAAATACTCTGCCAGAGACAATCCAGTGAAGTTAAGTACATACTAAGAACTCTGAGAATGGAGCAGTCATAAATTCATTTGCTAATTCTTATCTCAAAATTCCTTACTATCCTTCAACTTGATTCTTCACAACTGTTAAGACATTTTTTTCTAATCAAACTCTATTGTGTTTCACTTCCTTAGACCTTGAAGGAGAGTGAGGTATATGTTGTATGTATTCCCACAAAGTCAGCTGTGGTCTCCTCTCTGCACAACATTAAGCCAAAACTTTTATGAAATGTCCATCACATACATAATGTACATTAACTGCATATACAGCTTCTAAAATACTGAATGAAACCTGTTCATACTCATTTCACTGAATTTACTGAAATCACTGGCAAGAAAACTCCCCAAGAATGCTGTGGTGCATCTGATACTCTAATTTGACCTTTTATTTTATTTTTTTTTTGGTACCGGGGATCGAACTCGGGACCTTGTGCTTGAGAGGCAGGCACTGAGGTAAATCCCGGCCCGGCCTTATATTTTAAATCTCCTTAACTATTACTACAATCTCTTAGAAAATCCAAATCTTATATATATGAACATTTACACCACCCTTCCCTACTTCCACAAAATTTACCTTGAACTGGGAAAGTTCTCCCATAAACTTCAATGATGGGGCAACTGAAGAAATATTCACAAAACATGCTGGTGTCAATAGTAGCAGACATAAGAACAACACGAACTTCGGGATAAGCCAAAACCACATCACGCAAGACAACCAAAAGAAAGTCAGTCTATTAAAATATAAAAACAAATGAAAAGAAATTGCATAAAATATGTGGCATGAGATCCACCTAAATGATTTTTCATATTATAAAGCCAAAAGACATCATTGAAATTAAGTATCTTATAAAGCTGTCGGCAGAAGTGCAAGCAAAAAAGGTTATTGTGAAATATAGTGACCTAATTTTGTTTTATTTTATTTTTTTGGTACTGGGGATCAAACTCGGGTCCTTGAGCTTGCGCAGCAGGCTGCAAAACCACTGAGCTAAATCCCTGGCCCTACAGTGACCTAATTTTAAAGAAAAGATGCAGCCTAAAAACTGAGAGTGCTGGGTATGAGCTCATTCCTATAATCCCAGCACTTGTGAGGCTGGAGGAGGAGGATTGCTGCAAGTTCAAGGCTAACATAGGTGAGTTCAAAGGTAGCCTAAACTTCATAGTGAGACCCTGTCTCAAAAAACCAAAAACCTTGGGTCAGGAATTTAGCTCGGTGGCACCATGCCTGCCTGGCAAGCACAAGATACTGAGGTTCAAGTACCGGCACCAAAAAAAAAAGTAAAAAACGAAAAACCTGGAGATAGAAGTGAGTGCTATTTGGATAGGAGAAGAGAAGGACAAAGAATACTAAGGGCAGCAACGAATCGATCTCCAATTTTTCAGTGAACTTTAAATTGACTAGGAACAAAAAATTATAGTCACCTGTGAGATTAATTTTTTAAATGCTGAAATCTTATTTAGTTCAAACAAAATGGTCAAGAAACTTTGCTTAAAGTATAAATTAGTTATCATTAACACAACATGAAAGTTCCTGAAAAACTTTTATCTGGCTGTGTGGACCTCTCCCTTGTGCCACCTCTAAATACCACCATCCTCAATCTTACATTTAAATTATTCCTTTCTGTACGTGAACACATAAAAAAACAAACTAACTTTTTTTTTTTTTGGTACCAGGGATCGAACTCTGGTCCTTGTGCTTTTGAGGCAGGTGGTGGAACCACTGAACTAAATCACTGGCCCAAAAACACACTTTTTTCTTTTCTGTTTAACTTTTGAGACGTGATCTCGACGTGTTGCCCAAGTTGGTATTGCAATCCTCATGCTCAGCCTCCTGAGTAGCTGGGATTACAGGTGCATGCCAGTGCACCTAGCTTATAAAATATACCCCTTTTTTGGAGACAGGGTCTCACTACGTAGGTTCAAGCTGTTTTCACACTCATGGCAATTCTACTGCCTCAGCCTCCTGAGGGCTAGGATTACAGGTGAGTGCCAAGACACCCAGCTTAATATACTTTTACATTTTCTTTGGTGCCAGGAGGAATGAACCCAGGGTCTTCGTACTGAGCTACATCTCCAGCCCTTTTTATTTTTAGGTAGGGTTATCACAGTAAGTTACTAAATTGCCTAGATTATACTCAAACTTGGGGTCCTCCTCCCTCAGCCACCTGGACTGCTAGGATTACAGGTGTATGCCACCATGTATGGCGAATATTATTCTTCACTTCAGGGAATGCAAATTTTACGCTACCTTTTAGAATTTCCTTTTTCAATTACTATAGCATTTTTAAGTCATCAACATGTTATTCTGTCACTTTTATTTTTTCTTGGTACTGGGGATCGAACTCAGGACCTTGCAATTGCTGGGCAGGTACTGTGCTGTTGAGCTACATACCCCGCCTATTCTATCATTTTTTGTTTCAAAAAAATTCATGTTTAAAATCCCAGTCTGTGAACAAATGAATTAATTCATTTACTCTTGCAGGCATCCAGGTTGTTCCCAGGGTTTTGCTAATGCTACTATGAACGTTCCCTTAGAACTGCTGGGTGATAGCATATGATTTGTGTTAAAGTGAAACTGTTTTCCTAACTGGCTCAAGTATTCACATATCCTCACAAGCACTACTAAGAGATCTTCCTGATCCACAGTCTCCAAACACTTGCAATTATCATTTAAAGTATTTTAAAACAAATTGATAAACCAGCACTTTACCGGGGTTTTGAACTATACTTTCCTTATTTCTCAATGAGACTGAGCAACACTACATGCTTATTAGCCATTAGCCAAATGTTTTCTATAAAACATCTGTTATCTTTTGTTCAACTTTCTGAATCATTTGAACATCTTACTAACTTTTAGGAATTGTTTGTATTTCTATATCAATACAATGGAATCATCTGGCTTGAAGGAATAAATGATTGTGGTTTTAATATAAGCTAGACTAGACTCATACACCATTCAAAAGCATAAAATTAGTTTAGTACAGTAGCTATTGGCCGTATGTACTTTCAGAGCACATGAAATGTGGCTGATTCAAGTTTAGATATGCTCTAAGTGTAAAATATACACCAGATTTTGAAAAATTCATGTGGAAAAAATAAGAGAACACATCAATCTATTTTAAAAATTGACTATATATAAAGATTGCCTGTAATCCCAGAACTCAGGAGGCTGAGGCAGGAGGCTTGCTCTAAGCTCGAGATTTGCAGGTGCCTGGACCACCTAGCAGGGTCAAGGCCAGCCTGAACTATGCAGTGAGACCCTGACCCAAAACCAAACAAACAAATAAACAAACAACCCAGTTTTTAAATTGTGTTGTCATTTAAGCTCTCAATCTATGTGGACTTGATTTTTCTATCTAGTTATGAGGCAGGGATCCAGTATCAACTACTTCCATATGGATGACCTTTAGTTTTCTCTGCTCTCATTATTTCATTCAACTGTTAAGCCATGTACCTGAATTACTGTAACTTCTAAATAAGTCCTGCTACCTATAAGGCAAGAGCCTGCATTCTGTTTTTAAGAAGAATTGGTTATTTTTTGCCTCAAATCATCCCCAAAAGTATTTTCAACCATTTTATCAAGTTCTATGAAAAGTTCTGGTGGGATCTTAATTAGACTTGCCTTGAAAGAAACTGAATTTGAGAATTCATGTATCTATGCTATTCTAGATCTATTTATTACCTATTTTTCTAGCTTTACATTCCTTTTGTTGGATTTATTTTTAAATGTTTTATATTCTGACTATTGCACAACAGCACCTTTTAAATTACTTTTTAGCTATTTGTTCAGAATGCAACTGATGTTTGTGTATTAATATTTTATCCCATACTGTTAAATTCTATTACCTATAATAAATGGTCTGTAAGTTGTTAGATTTTTCATATAAAAAAAAGAAATGTAAAGCCAGGCGTGGTGGCACACGCCTGTAATCTCAGCACTCGGGAGGCTGAGGCAGGGGGATTGCAGAGAGTTCGAAGCCAGCCTGGGCTACATAATGAGTTCAGGGCCAGCCTGAACTACAAAGGGAGACCCTACCTCAAAAAAAGTAGTGGGCTGGGGATTTTAGCTCAGTGGTGCCCCCACTGCCTCCCACACAAGGTTCCGAGTTCCATCCCCAGTGCAAAAGGAAAAAAAAAAAAAAGAAAAGAAAAAGAAATGTAGGGACATAGGGCTGGGCCAGGGATTTAGCTCAGCAGCATTGCACCTGCCTCAAAAGCGCAAGGTCCTGAATTCAATCCCAGATACAAAAAAAAAAAAAAAAAGTAGGTAAGATTCATCTAAAAGAGACCATAAACATTTTCTACCTAGGCATGGTGGCACATTCCTGTAATCTCAGCACTGGGGAAGCTGAGACAAGAGGACTGCCATAAGTTCGAGGCCAGCCTGGGCTACATAGTGAATTCAAGGCCAGCCTGGACTACAGAGAGCAAGACTCGGTTTCAAAAAGCCAAAATGGAACAAAATAAATAAATATTTTTTTCCCCTGCAAAGGCATTTTTTTCATTTTTCACTTAGGATGTTAAATTAACATAGACAATCTGCAAAAGCAACTTTATTTTTAGAACAGTAATGATGATTCATTGATATTATTACAATACTTAAGATAATTTAAACCCCAACACCACTTATATGTTAATATGCAAGTAAAGAAAATTCTGAAACAGAGGGGGTGATGTCAAGTTAATGGAGGGTGCATGGGGGAGTGATTTTTGATCTCTAACACTGAGGAAAAAAAAGGGCTGAAGGTGTAGCTTTGTAGTGGAGCATTTGACTAGGTCTGGTGAGGCCCTGAGTTCAATCCTAGCAATGCAATAAGTTTCAAAAAGATTCTCATTGACAAAAACAGCAGAAATTTAGTTTTACTGAGCAGATATGTGATTTTATTCATCAAGCACTCAAACCAATTATGAGCTTTAGCTAAAAAATAATGGTCAAAGTTTAATGATTAAAAAAAGTTTTATGATTAATAATGGTTATAAAGGTATTTTCCAAAGAGAATCAAATCCAAAGAGTATTTTATGTAATACCAGCTTCAATGAAGAAAATATGCAGAGATCTTTCAAACAAACTATACTTGGTTTGAACACGTAAATAAATGGTGGCATAAAAACAAGCTACAGGTTTATGATATCAAACTTCATACAACTATAAAGTTGACTTTATACAGGTTTGCCAAGGACCAAAAGGCAAGAATAGAAAATAAATTCCCGTTTTTTCCCAATTGTGGCAAGGTTATCATTGATATCTGAAAAAATTAGAGCTATAAGCATCAAAAAGATATGAGTAGGGCTGAGGATTTAGCTCAGTGACACCACGCCTACCCTGCAAGTGCAAGGTCCTGAGTTTGATCCCTGGAACCAGGAAAAAAAAATGGCATGGTTAATCATGTTAAAATAAAAATTTACTTCCAATTGAAAGAAAAACTTAAAATTCCACCCGCTGGCTGAGTGTGGTAGCCCACACGTGTAATCCGGGCACTTGTGAGGCAGAGGCAGGAGGACTGTCATGAATTGGGAGCCCAGCCCGGGCTACCATGAGCTCAAGATCACCCTGAACTATACGTGAGATCCTGTCTCGAAAACAGAATACAAAACCAAATTCCACTAGCTATTCAAGTCATGTATCATTAGTTATGCTGACTTACTTACACCATAAACTATACTTTACACCAAGAGTTTTTTGTGGTACCAGGGGTCGAACTCAGGACCTTGCGCTTTTGAGGGAGGCAGCAGAACCAATGAGCTAAATCCCCAGCCCCTACACTAAGAGTTTTTTAGATCGCATTTGTGTATGTCCCAAAGAAAAAACAAAGGCTGAGTTAAACACCTTAGTGACAGAAGCTTATAGGTTTAGCAGATAATGGTATGAATAGGGAGAAGAAAATGTACTATGATTTCTCTTTAGAGAAAGCATAACTCACAAGTTACTTACATTAATGTCTCTTTCGTGTATCTCATCTACAATAACATGACTGATTCCTCGAATGCCTGCTTCTAATTTTCTTAGCAGCACACCTTAAAAAGAAAATGAGAAAAACAAAAATGAGAGCAACTGGAGATGTATTTTATGTTAATTAGACATAGTACGGAGGTACAGAATCAAAGAAGCTATTTTTGAGAAAACTATACTTCAATAACCCTCAACATTTTAGGATTTCACTTACACATTTGAAATTATTAAAAAGGCAATAGTGTAGTCTAAATACATTTCTTATTCACTGACTTCATGGTTTCATTTTCTCTAAGTTAAAACAAACAACAGGTACATCATTATTCTCTATGAAGAAAACTGACCAAAGGTCTATTTCAGTGAGAATTCTAAGATTTGCTCATTACTTTCAGGCATCCTATCTAGTTAGTAAATTTTCTTTATAAATAGACAATATAAATCCCAAATGAGATCAAAATACTTCACTGACCTACAGTACAAAACATGATACTGGCATGAGGGCGGGGAAGTATAGACTCAAATCGAACACTATAGCCACAGCTTTTTCCAGGCTCTTCTCCTCTTTCGTATGCAACTCGCTCTGCCACAGAAACTGCACTGATCCTCCTGGGCTGAAACAAAATTTTTTTTTTTACAAATTACAACATTAGTTACACTTGTTTATTAGGGTTATTTCAGTAAGTCTGTCTGTTATTAACAACAATTAACAGCAATATTTGTTAAAAGTCCAAAATTTATTTAAAAAAGAAAAAGAAAAAAGAAAATCCAAACTACTTAACTCTATAGTAGACATTAAAAAAAAACAAATTTTTTTTTTTTGTACAAAACTATGGCATTCAAGTAATTTTCCAGTCAGGTAGAAGGCACAGCACACAAAACCCGGTTCTCCTGACTGCTACACTGAAGACACACTTTTAGGAAATTATTTGAGACATTATGGAAAGCAGGAAGAAAGTGGATAACCTTCTTTGACATAACTGCCATGACTCTCTCTCTAACTCACTCATCAAACATTTACCGTACATTTGGGTAATAGAAACCAAAGGGAATGTTACAGATTAATGTTTTAAGTGTCAAACCTTGTATTTTATGTAACTGTTCTAAAGTGTTCCATACATCCTTTACTTGGTGGACAATATTGTTAAAATGTTTAAGCAATAGCTACAGAAGTACTTACAAATTTAAAAGACTGGAAGATTATAAATTCAGTCAAAACTCTTCAGAGTTTATTTGGTTAAGAACCTGTGTAATGTTTATAACATAACTTAGGAAAGCAGAGGAAGACAGAATTGATAAAAAGTAAAAAATTGGGGAAGAGCCTCCCCTGCCGCCATTCCACGCTCCTAAGGCAGAGAAGATGAGCCACACGGGTGCCAGAAGCACCCTCCCCCCACCTGCAGAAATGAGAAGACACGTAAACAAGCCTCAAAAACAGACTTCCAGATCACCTACAGCATCCCCAAAGGGAAACGAGACGGAACAATCTGATACTAAACCACCTGGACTCCCTGAACTGGAAACAAAAGAGGATCTGGAAAAAATGAAATCAGAAATAATTTCTGATAACAGCAAAGATTAAATCTAGAGGACAAAGATAAAAAAATAGAGGATCTGAGGAACATGATGGAATCCCAACATAGGAAACAAATGGAATCCATAAAACAGATGCAAACAGATTTCCAGGAGAGTAAAAACTCCATCGAGGCCTGCGGATTTAGCTCAGTGGCTCCTGCACCTGGCTAGCAAGCGCAAGGTCCCAAGTTCAATCCCTGGTACCAAAAATAAACAAATAAAGGTTATTAAAAAACAAAAACCTCCATCGAAAGTCTGCACAGCAGAATGAACCAATGTGAGGACAGAATTTCAGATATATTAAGATTGCAATTAGTGACCAGGAAAAGAAAAGTTGCTTTAAAATTGTAAGGGACCATGAGAAATCAATCCAGCAGCTGCTAGACAATGCAAAGAAGAACATAAGACTAACTGGAGTCAATGAAGAAACAGGACAGAGTGCAGATGACATAAAAAAGCTGTTCAAGCAGGAGAAAAGAACTTGACATACAGGTAAGTGAGGCATATAGGATTCCAACTAGCCTTGATCAAAAAAAATCTACACATGGGCCAGGGATTGAGCTCAGTGGTTCCGGCGCCTACCTCGCAAGCCCAAGGTCCCGAGTTCGATCCCTAGTACCAAAAAACTAAAAACAAAAGCAAAAACAACCTCTACACATAGGCATATAATAGTTGGGATTTCAGAAACCCAACAGAAGAACAAAGTTCTACAAGCAGTGAGAGAAAAGAAACTAATCACATAAAAAGGAGAGCCCATCAGAATCAGCGCAGACTTCTCAATGCAAACCCTCAAGGGAAGAGCTTGGGGTGATGTATTTCAAGCCCTAAAGGAAAACACCCTCCAACCCAGACTGATGTACCCTGCAAAACTATCTTCCAAAATTGATGGAGAAATAAGATACTTTCATGATAAAGAGCACGTTAGGAACTTCATGAATACCAAACCAGCACTCCAAAAAATTTTACACAATATCCTAGGAAAAGACAAGGAGGATCATAACCCCAGGAAGCCCAGCAGAATGAATGTGTTGGGCATGACAAATTAAACACAACAGGGAGAATCCAACAAAAAGTCATGACAAGACTTTTAAAACTTTTAACTTCATCTCCCTAATGAGCGTATAATTCAATCTTATTGTACTGATTAGTATTTTTCTGATTCTAGTGTTGCACACCTTTCCTTGTGCTGTACTGGCTATTTATCATCTTCTTGTGTCTTTTTAATTGGGTTGTGTATTAATGAGCTGTAAGAGTTCTTTGTATATTCTGGTCACAGGTTATATGCATTGTAAATATGGTCTATTTAAGGACTACTTTCCATTTTAACGATGTCACTTTAAGTTCTAAATTTTGATGGAATCTCATTTATCCATTTTTTTCTTTTATACATCATGTTTTTTGCATCCTAGGAAGCTCTTGCCTACCCTAAATTCATAAACATTTTCCTTTATAATTTCTTAAAGTTTTATAGTTTTAGTCTTTCATATTTAGGTTCATAGATCCTTTCAAGTTATTTTTACATATGGAAATAAAGGGTTGAAGTTAATTTTTTATATATGGATACCAGGTGTTCTAGTGCCATTTGCTGAAAACATTATCTTTTCCTCAGCTCTTGAATTCAGTTTATATTCTATAAAATGTTAATGTTAAATAATCTTTCAAAATTCAGTGGACCTTATATGTGTAGTTCTATTTCTAGACTGTTTTATTCCAATGATCTATATGTCTTTCCTTACACCAACACTGCCTTGATTACTGTAGCTTTAGAAGTCTTAAAATTGGGTGCTAAACGTCTTCCAACACTTTTTTTTTTTTTAACTTTTCTAGGTCCTTTGTACTCCTACGTAACTTTTAAATCTCAATATCCAATTCTTCATTTATAGCAAGCATACATAGACCTGAATTTTTATATATACCTTGTGTTTTCTAATCCTGCTAAATTCAAATTCAAGTTCTAGGGGCTCCTAGAGATTTCTTAGTATTTTCTCTGTAGATGATCATTTCATCTACATATAAAGCTTTTGCTCCTACCTTGCCAATCCTAATTGTGTCACTTTATTGCCAGACTATTTTGGTTTAGGCCTATGTTTCAAAGTTTAATGGACAGATGAAGAGTAAGCATAACTGCCCTTGTTCCCCACCTTAAGGAGAAAGCACTGTTATCTTCTCCATTCATATAAGGCGTTTTTGCTGAAAGTATGGAGTACATGTCTTTAATCTGTTGAGAAGGTTCTGTTCTACTTCTGGTCTCCTGATAGCTTTTACCATGAACAGCTGTGGAATTAGTCCGATACTTTTTCTGCAACTAGTGACAGGATCATATGGCTTTTTCCTTTCTTCTGTTAAAATGATGACTTTTTGGGGGTGGATCTTCCAATGCTGAACCAACACTGCCATCCCTATAATAAAACCACTTTCTACATCCTGCCAGATCTGACCTCTAATTGTTTTGTTAAACAAATTTCTATCTATGCTCATACTTTTTTCTTCTATTATCTTTATCCAGTTTTAGGATTAGCACAATGTTGATTTCCTAAAATGTGGGGAGAAGTGTTCCTTTTTTTTTTCTACTTTAAATATTTGATATAATTTATCAGTTAAAATGAATATGAGCCTGTGTTGTCATATAGGTAGGTTTTCAAGCTAGGGATATACTTTCTTTAATAAGTGCTATTCAAATTTTATATTTCCTCCAGAGTTAAGTTTCATTAATGTGTCTTCCAACGTTACTTCTTAGAAGTTGTCAAATTTATTTCAAAACAGATTTTTGTAATATGCTTTCTATATCCTTTTAAATTCTGTAAAATCTGTGGTAATGTCTCCTAGATCTTGATATTATAATTTTAAAAATGTATAATCGATATTGTGTAATAGGATGTAAAGGTCTCAAGGAGCAGAGGAAGTGGGAGGGGTAGGGGAAAGGAAAGGGAAAAGAAAAAATATGAGAAAAGGAAAAATATTGAAACACAGTCTTTGCAAATAGGGAAGGGTGGAGGGGGTGAAGGGAGGGCAGGGGAAGGGGAAAAAAATAAGAACCAAGATACTCATGTAATGGTACAAGATCCCAATGATGAATGTAACTGTATTTTATACCTAAAATGTACCAATAAACTTATTGGGGGGGGGAGTAAAAAATCGAATTTCAATAGTCATTATTTCTTGACCTAATACAAAACATTTCCATACACAAGAGGGTCCCTTAGAGTATATAGGGTATGGGGCTGGTAATACTCCTAATTTAGAAATACCCAATTCATATTTATCCTACCCAGGAAGCAAGAGATGAAAAGAAACCTTGTTGAACACACTGTATAATTTTTCTGAGTTTGTAATATTGTCTGTGCTAACCCACCTTGACTTAACTATGCCAGCTTTTTATTGCACTCATACCTAAGCACCTTACTCAGAAATGTTTATGAATTTTTCTAAGACATGACACCATTTTCTTGAATTTCTTCCTAATTCCAGCTTTTAAATAGGCAAATTTTATAGAAATTATACACAAATTCTGAAGGTTCAACTCCTGTAAGCTAGATTGGCTGTGTAAATATTAATACATATTGCCAGGCCATGGTAGCACATGGTTGTGATCCCAGCACTTAGGATGCTGATGTAGGCTACAAAACTGAAGGCCAGCCTGAACTGGAAAGCAAGACCCTGTCTCAAAAAACTAAACAAACAAATAACCATACACTTTACATGTGCACTAGTATCAAATTCATCAACTCAGGAACAGAATCAGTACTCCACACCGACATGACCATGAATAATAAAGGAGCTCTGTACACCACAAGTTCTGCCACCTGTGTGAAGTCAGCAGATGTGGAAAGGACGTACCTTTAAAGGAACAAAATACAATCAACAAAGTAATCTGGGCTCTTTCAGAAGTCATTTGCATTCCATAAGCTACAAGTAAATGCTCAACACTACCATCATCCCTTTTCTGATTGTTTTTTCTCTAGTTTTTAGGATTTCTACTGAAAGCTGGCTTTCAGAACTTCAAATAATTTCACTTTTAAGATGTTCATGTGCTTGGGCCCGGGATTTAGCTCAGTGGTTTTGCCACCTACTGCGCAAGCACAAGGACCTAAGTTTGATCCCTGGTACCAAAAAAAAAAAAAAAAAAAAGATGTTCATGTGCTACTAGAACAAAGTCATTATTTTATCACCTTGGAAATACTTCCAAATCTGCTATCTTTGTAGTTTCCAAACACCCTCCAAAAAAAGGTATGAGCAGAAGGTAGCCAGCAGCTATTATCATTTTTCAAAAAAAAACTCAAATGTGAGCCAACAGCTATTATCGTTTTTCAAAAAGAAACTCAAAAGTACCACCAAAGAGCGGGCAGTGTGAACGGGAAAGCTATATGTACCCCTCACCATAACCTCCTCGTGGTAGTTCTACTCCATGCGGAACCTGATCTTTGCTATTTTTTTAAAATATCCTAATTGGGAATGAATGTCTAATAAAAGATTAATTCACGTGTTAAATAGAATGCTAAAAAAAAAAAATCATTATTATTTCATGACTAAATTATTACGCTCAGCTGGGAATTTAGCTCAGTGGTTTTGCTGTGCAAGCCACAAGGACCCGAGTTCGATATCCAGTACCAAAAAAAAAAATTAAATTATTAAGCTCAGTAGCAAATTTTTCTATTATTTCTTTGTTGTTCCTTGGGTCCATTTATAGACTTAACTAATTTTATTATTTAAAAAGAGCAATAAGGTGGTTAGATCTGTTTTTACCAATTGGGTGGCACAAGCCACCCAATTGCGCAGTCATGCATGTATCAATAAGAGTTCAACTTGGCCAGAACTTGTTAAAGACTAAATAAATGTACACATTAAATACCCAAACTGATTCCTTCTACATAACTGGACTTTGATTTTTCTTTTTGGACTGGGAATTTAGTTCAGTGGTTCTGCTGCCTGCCTTGCAAGCGCAAGGATCAGAGTTCAATCCTTGGTACCAAAAAAAAAGTTTTCCCAAGGTACATATTTATAGCCAATAATCAGAAGGCAAAGGTAAACCTAGGGCTTCCAATGATACAGTCAGTGGGTAGAAATGAACTAAATTAGACGAAATAACTGGTGTATATATGGTTTTTAAAAATACCATTAATTTGGTCATATCATTGTTTCAAGTTTTTTTCTGAGGAAAACTTTCTATATCCCAAGAGGTTGAAGAGATGTCCCAAACTGTTCTTTTACAGTATTCTACAATCTACTTTTTACCCAGAACTATGTATTTTCTTGTATGTCAAACCTCCATCTGAAGAGGAATCTCCACATTCTGAAAGGTCCTAAAACTTTACTTTTGCATTTCTCATTTGGATTAAATGTCCATTATGGAACCAGGCTGCAATAAAATACTTTTTAAGATTTCTGCTTGACACTTTAAAAAATAGAGATGGCCTCCATTATCTTTATTTTCACTAAGGTCTAAGTTTATTTTATGAGGGAAGAAAAGCTATATTGAGAAATCATAGAACCCTAAGTATAGATTTCTAAAGTAATCAAAGCATTAATTTAACATGCTTGATTTATATCCTAACAATTACAATTCATCTAAAAAAAAACTATTTTTTTTTTTTTTGGATGTAACATTACGAGTATTAAGTGTCTTAGGTGTGGACAGCCCAAAGGCACAGATGAATTCAGTGAGTTTGGGTGAAAACTTACACCAAGGGGAAAGGGGCTTCTTGATGAGACATTAACTTGTAATATTTGCATCTAATAAAGATGATTAACTTTTTATACTAGTAAATTAGAGCAGGCATCCCAGCACTTACGAGGCTCAGGCAGGAGGATCACTGCAAGTTCAAGGCCAGCCTTGGCTACATACCAGGACCCTGTCTCAAAGAACCAGTCATCAACCCAAAATCAGAATACATTGTTTTGCTAAACAGTATGTTTCCATGCTACTAGAAATCCTTTAGCAGGAGTCAGAGAAGCACCTACTAAAACATTCCATCTGGAGTAAAAAGATGGAATCAATGTCTTAAGTGTCTTTCAAGTCCACAATTCTATCATCTAAGAAATAAAACAAAAACACTCAGGGCCAGGCGTGGTAGCATATGCCTGTAATCCCAGCATTAGGGGGGCTGAAGCTTAAGTGAAGGATCACTGGAGTTTAAGGCCAGCCTGAACTACATACACAGTGAGGCTTTATTCCGCCCCCCCCCCCAAATTACTTAGTGGGTAAATAAAAGCTATTTTTTTTTCTTTGGGGGAATTAAAAACGACTGAACCCAGTCTTCACACTGAGCTGTATACTCAGGTCTTTTTGTATTTTAAGATAAGATCTTGCTAAGTTGCTCAGTTTGCAATCCTCCTGCCTCAGTGTCCCAGAATGCTGAGATTACAAACAAGCATGTGCCACCACGTCTGGCAAATAAAATCTTTTTTTTTGTACCTGGGATTGAACTCAGGACCTTGTGCTTGCAAGGCAGGCAGCGGCACCAAGAACTAAACCCTCGGCCCATAAAAGGTATTTTTATACTCAAATGTAACATGTTTGGCCCAACACCTACTCTGAAGCTCACTGTTGTACAATGTTAAAAATATATCCAGGTACCTATGTATTTTACAAATAAAACCACCAAAAATGTCCAAATTATTTGTGAAGGTACATTAACTAGTTAACAAATCACACAAAATTAAGGCCGGGCATGGTGGTGCACACTTTTAATCCCAGCACTCATGAGGCCAAAGCAAGAAGATTGCCGAAAGTTTGAGGCCAGCCTGGGCTACACAGTGAGTTTAAGGTTAGCCTGACAAAGAGAGATCCTGTTTCAAAAAAAAGAAAAAGAAAAAAACCAACCAACCCCACAATATTGAAAACTGTAACACAAAAGCTGATTCTGTCTGGGTTGAACAGGTTAGGCCCAGAAAAAGCGCTTCTCACTTGAGCAGGGATTCTTTTTTATCATCCTGTCATATGCAAACAATTTGTGAATGAGAACACTTGTCTTTAGCTCATTTATTAAACTGCATTTTCTCCCTATATACCTGAAATGGTTTGGTTTAAAAATGGAGAGACGCCGGACATGGTGGCGCATGGCCTGTAATTCCAGCACTTGGGGAGGCTAAGACAGGAGGATCACTTTGAGTTCCAGACCAGCCTCAGGTACACAGTTCTTTTCTTTTTGTCCCCTCCACCCCTCGGTACCAGGGATTTAACTCAGGACACCTTGTACTTGTGAGGCAGGCACGGCTCCAGTGAGCTAAATCCCCAGCCCCTATCTACACAGTGAGTTCATCAAGACCAGCCTGAACTACATAGTGAGACACTGTCTTTTAAAAAAAAAAAAAAAAAGGGAGAGCGCAGCACAAAGGAAAAACAGAAAGAACTCAAGCAGGGCGTGTATGGCACACGCCTGTAATGACAGCAATAGGGAGGTTGAGGCTGGAGACTGCTTGAAGTGCGACGGTTGCCTGGGTTACACAGTGAGTTCAAGGAAAGCCTGGCTACATGAGTGAGACCCTGTTTCAAAAAAAGAACAGAATCGGGCTAGGGATTTAGCTCAGTGGTTCCGCTGCCTGCCTTGCAAGCACAAGGATCTGAGTTTGATCCCCAGTAACAAAAAAAAGAACAGAACTCAAGTCTACAGTTTATGAAGTTGTGCCCTCTTAAAAAGGTACTCCCTCCAGAAAGATTGGGTAAGGATTAAAAACAAGAAACGTCTTGTTGGATCAGTGTTTGGGGTTGGACTTCCACTTTAAGGCAGAAAGATTCACAGCCAGTTTGGGGTACAGGAAGGGAAATCAAAGAGTACTATGACATTAAAAAAAGAAAGTGAAGGATTAGGTTAAGTATCCCTTAAAAGAAATGCTTGGAATAGGGATTAGGGATATAATTTAATGGTAGAGAACTTGCCTAGCATGTGCAGAGCCTATAGGTTCAATGCCCAATACTGCAAACAAAAAACCAACCCCAGCACTGCAAAAAAAAAAAAAAAAAAACACAAAAATCCTTGGGGTATATTGAATTTTAGAATATTTGCATATACTTAATGTGAAATCTAGGAATTCATTTACTTTCCTTATATACCTGAAATACAAAACCTCAAGGTAATTTTATACAGTATTTTTAGAGTTCCTGTATTATTACTGAAATCTGTGATAAGGCAGGGTATGGAATTTTCCATTGTGTTGGTGTGTCTGTGCTTAAGGAGTTGCAAATTTTGGAGCAGTTCAAACTTTTAAAAAAGTTTTTGAATTAAAGATGTATTTTCTCAAGCCTAAAATGTCATCATAAAGATATTAATACTCATTCCCTTCAGTAATTTTTCAGGCCAAAAAAATCTAACTCTCATAAAACAATCCTTAAAAAATATACTTCTAATTCAGAAATATGCTTTGTACATTAACACAAAATGCACATTTTTTGATATTTCAAAGTTCATGACCCTCCTCAAATACTGATTATGCTCTCCTACTTAAGAATTCTTATGTCACGGGCCAGGGATTTAGCTCAGTGACACCGTGCCTGCCTGGCAAGTGCATGGTCCTGAGATTGATCCCTGGTACCAAAAAAAAATTTCTATGTCGAAGTCTGAACCTATCTGAGGCGATATGTGACTTTTGATAATGTCATCTTTCTAAGTACCAGAAGTACAAATTAAGAGTCAAAAAGAGAAATAGCTTAAGCCAAGAATGCTTGAAAATGCTACTGTTTTTCCCTAAGCACTGGGACAAACTTGCCAGCACTCCTACAGTAAGAATCCTTAAGGCCTCTTACATCTGAATACTAGTCCTATCACTTTCTGAGTTAACATGTATTTTCTTCGGGGTTTAATTTATTGAAAGATAATTACTAAATAAAATATTACTCACACCTTTGGTCATTATGAACTTCACATGTATTAAAAAAAAAAAATCTGTTTAGAACAAAACCTGGAATCAGTAAAGTTAATCATTACCTGTTTTGCTGGCTTATTTATGCTTGCTCAGACTAGTTTTTTACTCAATACTAATGTGTTAAGATAGAGAATGCCATTATTTTGATGTGAAATGCAGAAGAAAGAATTCTCTCATTCTTGAATTTCATTCTAACTCCAAAGACTCTCTTTAGGTCATCGTCCAGTTTAGCTTAGGAGTGTGTGATATTGGAAGAAAAGGATTTATGCAATAGCCTGGCCTGTAGGCACTGCCATCTCTCCAACTCTGTCCATATACCTCATAACTTGCTACTTACCTGAGTTACTACAATATTACACTCAGCCGCTCGATCATTCTGGATAAAGTCATCCAGGATAAACTGTGGAACCTGTGTGGTTTTACCACATCCAGTAGCCCCTCGGATAATGACGACTGAATTTTGACTAATTGCTTCCAGGATTTCATTTTCAAATTTCTTCACAGGCAGTGACTCTCTCTCCTGCAAGACCTGTATTAGGAAAGTTGTGTATGCATCAAATTTCTACTAATAGTTACATTAGAAGCAAGTGTTTGAATTCTTTAGGAAATTTATCTATAAAAACTTTCCATAGGGTTGGGGATTTAGCTTAGTGGTTCCAGTACCTGGTTCGCAAGCTCAAGGTCCCGAGATCGATCCCTGGCACCAAAACAAACAAACAAAAACTTTCCATTGGGTTATACTCAAAGCATTTCCCATAAAATAATTTTTTTTTTGGTACTGGAGATCGAACTCGAGACCTTGCACTTGCGAGGCAGGGGGCCACACCACTGAGCTAAATCCCTAGCCCTAAAAGAATATTTTTAATATCTCTAACTGAACTGCTTAACTACATTTTTAAAGAATATTATCTGATAGAACTACATTTTCAAACATCCTTATTTTCCTAGTTTTGTTAGTATTCTGTATGTTCCCCTTTTTAACATTTGTTATACAATATTAACATAAATACATAAAACTGATGTTTTATCTAATATATATCAAGAAATTACTAACCCAAGTCTATTTATATTAAATTACATTAAGAAGTGAAATTTCTTCTCAAGACCTCAACTCATAGCAGATGTCCTCAGAGTTAACTAAAATTGCCAATTTGGTGAATATTTTTGATCTACCCTACCATAAAGGTCAAAATATTCACTATTTATCCTTACGCATACATTTCTAGAATGTTGTGAATCCCTGAGAACCATATATCTAAATACTTCAGACTTACTGCTTGCAAATCTTGATCATGTTCTAGCTGGTACATTAACTCATTTTTAAGATCCATGCTTATTTGTTCTGGAGTAGCCTGTAAAATGAGAAGGCAAACTCAATCAAAATCCATTTCTTGCCTAGGCATACTAATGAAATACGTTTTGATGTGAAACAGGATGTTCATCTCAAAAATACTACTGTTCATCTCAAAAATACTGTACTCACATAAGCCAGGGGCCCTTCATCAATGTTACAACTAGTCCAAGGATTCCAGTTGGATTGTGGAGGTGACCAAGGAACCACGCCTATTTGGTTTTGTCGTTGAGATGGTTCAAAGTGGGCCAGTTTTCCAGTGTTGAATATAACTGGCATAGAAGGATCAACAGGCTATTTAAAAACATACAAAGCAAAAACAAGAAAAGAAAAAATAGTATGAGTTGCTTATTTAATCAGAGAAGTTCCATTTTAGGTAAAGTAAAAAGCTGTATACTTACTGGAGGTATGATTTCAAGATTTAGCTCTTGAATCACATTTATCAACTGATGCTCTAAATCTGGAGAGATATTAACTCTGTAAGGCTCCACCTACAGAGAAAGAATAATGAAAATCATGTAAAACACACGAGTACAAATTTACTATTGTGGGGCTAACTGCATACACTTGACACTAAGACTATAATAAAGTATCTCTAAATCAGCAGAGTCAGTTTTAAGAGAATGGTTTCAATGATTATTTACTCACCATCCACTGTGAACACAGTATACAAGGCACAGAAATGGTCTATAGCCAAATACATGCTAAATAGTATCTTAGAATATCTTATTAGGATACTAAATCTAAAGACTCACTCTCTCTCCTTCTTTCTTTTTTGTAAGTCCAGAGTAAGCTTCGATCACTTCAAGATGATAGAGTTGTCTGACAAGTGACAAAGCACAGGACTGTGCTGCCAATTTCTTATTTGATCCATGTTCACGTGCAAAAATTCCTGTAAGATAAAGTCAGGATTACCAAAGATGGAAGAACAAATCACTTTAACAAAGAAACATCACAAACAGGCACCTAAGTACCAAAGTAGACCAATATGCCATAGGTCTTAGTTCCTTTTCACTGTATTTATTAACCAAATGCAATTCTATTAACATAAATAACCAACTATCTGGATTACAGGCTGATATGAAAATGCAAACCAACATGATGAAAGCAAACAACCTATTTTAACGAAGCTGTCATTATTTGGAATTAAAACAGGATGAAAACAAAACTTTCTGAAAAAAGTCTGACATTAAAATGAGAAGAAAATAAAACTTTTGAAGAGTCTAAAAACAAAACAATCAAAGGAACTGGGTCCAAAGTGGTTATTCAGACCATAGGTCAGAAAACCTCTACAATAAAAGCTAATAGTTCCAGGTCCAGGAAAGCTGAGGCAGGAGGATCACTGTGACTTTGAGGTCAGCATGGGGTACATAATGAGTTCAAGGCCAGACTGAACTACAGTGAGACCCTGCTCAAAAAAACAAAACCAAACCAAACCAAATCAAACCAAAAAATGAGGGCCGAATTTGTAAGTATTTCATAGCTGCAATGGGGTATGAACAGAATCAGTTACTCGGCAGGCTGAGATAGGAGATGGCTTGAGCCCAGGAGTCTGAGGCCAGCCTGGGCAACATAGCAAGACCCTGTTGCAGGACAAAAAAAAAAAAGGAGTAAAATAAGTAAGGCTCTAGAAGCCATGGGGTTGTTATGATTGCCCTACTGTGACAAAACTTAAATTAGTGCCATACAAATTATAGGCCTGGCAACTAAAAATGATATTGTGGGAGGCTGGGGCAGTAGTATCATTAGTTTGAACCCATTATGGGCAACTTAGAGAATCCTTGTCTCAAAGATTGAGGCTTTCCTCCACATAAAGGCCTCAGGTTCAATCCCTAGTACCATGGAGGAAAAATGAGTTGTAAAAATAAAATACGGTTACTTAAAAAGCCTAAAGTATCTACTATCTGGTTTTTGACACAAAATGTTATGTGCCCTGACATAAATGAAGGAGTGTAGCTGTATTAAAGCAAAATTTTACCTGTAAAAACAGGCAGTAAGTTGGATTTGGCCAGAGGGACACAGCTGCTGACTCCAGCATTACGCTGAAACTATCATCCCTCACATTAACTACAGAAAACACTAATATATAATAGAAAATTTCCTTTCCTACCACACCATTCAGTTTTAGGATGCCTATAAAGCAAGGAAGGGATATAAAAAAGGCTTTCTGCTTAATCAAACTAACCCTGATCATCCAGTCAGTGGGCTGACAGATTGCCTTTATCCTCTTTCCCTTGATGCTTCCTCATCCACTTTTTTTTTTTTTTGCAACAAAGAGTCTTGCTATGCAGTGTAGGTTGGCCTTGAACTCTGTGTAGCCCAGGCAGGCTTCAAACTTGTGTGATTCTCCTGCCTTAGCTCAAAGTAACTTTTAAAAATCAGTCTAGGATAAGAAATTCAACATCACCTCCTGATGAACCATTTAGAAGTTGGCTCCATCATGAAAATTTCTACGTTAAACTTAAATCATTAGTGTAAACTGCAGAATCCTTAGACTGGAGGAAATCTTTAAATTTCCGGTTAAGTAAACTGAACCCCAGTGACGTAATTTATTGAAGATCATTCAATACTTGTTAGTAACAAAACCAGGTACACAGGGGTACTTCCTCATCTTTCCAGCATAACACAACCTTACACTTAGTGCCTAAGAATAAAAAATACAGGCATCATATGAGCTTTTGAACTTCCTTAATAATCTCAATCTATTCCTTAAGTGTTTCCTAAAGATAACCTTTACTTATTGACTTTGTGACTATTTTTAGACAGTCCTTGTAGGCTAATAATCCTGTAATTTGACTTACTCCTTTCTAAATTCCTCTTAGCAACCTTTATCTAAAACTCAAAGGGCCAAGGATTTAGTTCAGTGGTGCTGCCGCCTGCCTTGCAAGCTCAAAGTCCTGAGTTCAATCCCTGGTACCAAAAAAACAAAAACAAAAAAACCCTTCAAACTCAAAGAATCCTTTAACATAAAAAGATGAAAACATATTTTAAAGTTCTCAGAAACTAGCAGATTTCTAATCATCCTATCATTACTTGAGCTTTGAAGTATCACCTTAGTATGATTGTTTTTCACACATAAACTGGAGAATAAGCCTCTATTTCATGCAATTACTAATATTCTAAAATATCCTTGAAAGCCCAAATATGCAACCTCAAAATACATTTCTCTGGCATATTTCAATTATCAGTATTAAGAAACTAGACAGAATTAAAGTAACTTGAAAGGTTTCTATTTTGTAAAAGCAATTTATTTCTATAAAGAAAATCTACATCAATTAAATAGCGAATATAAACAAGATTTTCCATAATTTCCTCTTTGTGAAGAAAAACCTTTTCACAGGAGAAAGACAGACTGAGATCTGACATCTGACCACAGAGACTTCATCTGCACCAACAACTTTTGTTTTTTGAGACAGGGTCTTAACTATGGAGTTCAGGGTGGTCTTGAACTCACTATGAAGCAAAGGCTGGCCTCAAACTCCCAGTGATCCTCCTGCCTCAGCCTCCCAAGTGCTGGGGTTACAGGTGTGCACCACCACACCTGGCACTAACTTTTTATTGTGTATTGTCTTCCCATTCCCTAGACTGCTGCCAGTTCATTCCCACCCAAAAGCCTAAAATTCTGTCCCTTCTTTTAGCTCAATGTAAGCTTCAACTACCTAGCCCTCATTTGAGTGTAGTTCGTGGAATACTGTTGCTGTTTTCAAATTTGTTATAATTCTTGTTAATTTTTCTATTATTGATTTTACAGATTAAAACTGTCAACCCTTCACAACGAAATAAATAAATTTGAAACTTTGCTATAGCCTTGTAATCCTAGTACTAAGGAGGCTGAGGCCAGCAAATGGAGTTCAAGGCCAGTTGGGCTACAGAGGCTACACGGAGTTTTGAGGCTACCCTGGAGCCACAAAAATAAAAACCAGAACAAAACCAAAACCACTCTCCTACAATGTTACGTCATGTGCTTTCTGGGTGACATAGTGTATATCTATGTGGCTCAAGACCTTATTGTGAAGATTTCTCCTGTATATAAAAGAAGCAGAGCACCAAGGAAGCAGTAAACACTTACTTCTGCCCAGCTGCTTGATATAAATGGTCATCTCAGCAATAAAGCTCCTGTAAAAACACATATAAACAAGGTTAGGAATTTTATTCTTAGAAATTACTAATTGTAGGTCTCCCAATTAGCGTAGGCTTTCCAACTGCTTTAGGCAAAAAAATAAAAATAATAAATTCTAAGCATCACTGTCCAATCCTAGAACAAAGTACGTAAACTTCAAATTTATAACATGGCATGAAACGGTATAATCAAAGCTGATGATGCAACTGTTCAAAAAAGAAAATGTTAAACAGTTTTAGATTCTATTTACTTATTCTTTTTCCAAAGATTGGAGCCCGAATAACTACATGTTCAATAAGAAGGAATTTTCGGCTTAGCTTGGAGCCATGAAATAGAGTAGGCTCAAAACTCTTAAAATTAATTAGGACACCCATTAATGACTACAAATCTCTTAAAACTGTATGTGTAAACACTTTGTATCAGTAGCTCCTGAGATAAGAGTTCCAATATTTCCCTGCAGCTGGAAGCAGCCTGTGGTAACTATAAATATCACATTTACTTAAATCAGGTCCTAGAGAACAAAACACATTTTATCACATTATAGCTAAAACTGCTGGTAGGTTCTAAGGAATAAATTTAGGGATTTAGTAAGGGAAAAACTGCCCTTTGAAACATGCATTCTGGTCCTTGCACTGCTCAGGTACATCTAAGCTTAACTTGGCGCTGTAAAATAAAAGGTTAGGCGAGGCTTAAAAAAAAAATGTTAGACTCCTTCCTATACCTCTTGTGAACTGACCTTCAGGCACAGGGGCTTCAGGGGTCAAAGGCCACTGGCTTTCAGGGGAACAACATCCACCCTTTCATTAATGACACCGATGACAGTATGTTTCTCAGCCAGGCTTAAAGTCAGCACTCAATCTCATTCTCCTCCACCTAGGGGGAACAGCGACACCAGAAATCAGTTTACAATAGTTTCCCATGTGATTGCTTAGTTCAGCCTAAGCAGCAGCACATGTGTGTATGAACACAGACCTCTGGTGTTGCTGTCTGTTATGCCTTTCAATAAAAGACATACAAAGAGCAATGCTGTCCCAGCTCCCGCAACTGTCTCAGTTTCCTACATTATCATATCCTGAATTCTTTGTATCAGAAATTAATGATAAAATATTGATAGCAAAAAATGTTTGCAACAATGAGCTTCAGGCACACTTAGATATATTAGTGTTCTTAAAGTCACTAAGTGCTATTAAGCCCAATCAGGTCAGGACAAAATATTAAAGAAAACAAATCAATAATTAGATTTCCTTCGTAACTTGAGATTTTCAGTCTGACACAAGTACAGTAGTTGAGAATTCAGGATTGAACAAAACAGTGGGAAGCAGGAGGAGCCATGCTCTGAATATCATTTTGACCAGTATCAAATTTTTATTTTTAGTAGTGATTATTTTAGGGTTGCTAAATGCAACCAAAGGAGAATAGTTTGATTTTCGAGGAAAATATTTTCAAATTTGAGTAATTCCAATTAAGGACAGCAAATAGAATCATCCAGAATGTTTCCATTAAAACTTCCCCTTCTCTTCCAATAAAAATAGGGTGGCCCCCAGAAAAGTCTAATCCATATGAGCCTTCCTGGGAGTAATAATTACTACACCCTGGAATGCTCTTAGGAAGAACAAGCAGGCTGAGAAACATACTGTCCCATAACTTCCCTTTATATTCAGTTCTACAAATTTAACAGAAAAAAAATGCCGCTAATTTGACCAGAGTTTGCTAATTTAAACCACACACAAAGATTGAAGCAGTCTTTCAACTTTCCAGTCCTTAAATTTTAACAGGATTCTTAAAGAGAGCTGGCAACTTTCAAAGTGAGTGAAATTTGGATCTAGATACAACACAACCTACCTCAGACTAGGAAACTTACACATTTAACTTGACCCATTAAAAAATTACTTAGAACTGTCTCTAATGGAACAATACAGAATAAAATCACCACCTCTGGCTAGTATTTTAAGTTAATTAGCAACAAACCACTATTTGTGGTTGTTAACTTTTGCTTTCCAATTCAAATGAGAATCTTAAAAGCCTAGCATTACCCAATTTTGGGGGGGGGGGCAGAACTTAACAGCTAACATTGCACTCTTATGTGAAAGCCACAGTAAACTACACATTACAAGCCAAAAGTAATTCTTGTACAATGTCATTTACTGCCTTTTCACAGCTCACTATCTATCCATATAATAAACCAGGTAACATATACAAAAACAGAATACATTCAACAATGATTATCAGAGCAACCTTAACTTACTATAGAAAGAAAAGAGCGAAACAAGCAAACCTGTTGTGATCAGGACCCACTTGGGTGTACTTATATTCTCCTTGGATCTTTTCCTTTTGGAAATACTGGTTCAGACGAGCCTTAGCATTTTCTAAGGTCCAGTTTCCATGAAGCCCAGCATTTAAATCCACTTCTTCTGACTCTAGGGTCTGTGGAATCAATGATAATGAAATTCGGCTGCACTAATTATAGTTTCTTTTTTTTAAAATTTATATACATATTTACGGTACATTTTAGGTATAAAATACATTTACATTTATCATTGGGTGTTTGTACCAGAACATGATGTATCTTAGTTCTTATTTTTTCTCCCATTACCTGTGCACCCTTCACCTCCTCCACCCTTCCCTATTTAAACAGAGTTTGATTCCATTTTTTTTTCCTCATAATTTTTCCTTTCCCTTCTTCCCTTTCCCCTTCTCCTCCCACCATCCCCAAACCCTTGGACCTTTTTTCCTATTTCAAATTATCAATTATTCATTTTAATCATTTTCATCCTTATTTACACTTTCAATTTCTCACATTAGAGAAACTATTAGGTATTAACACGTGTGTCCTATTTATTTCACTTAAGAGTATGGCCTCAATATGCATCCATTTAGCTATAAATGTCTCTAGTTTCTCATTCTTCATGGCTGAGTAGCAGTCCATTTTATTAAAAAAACCACATCTTCTTTATCCAGTAAAAATATGGAACGTTTCACGAATTTGCGTACCATCCTTGCGCAGGGGCCATGCTAATCTTCTCTGTATCGTTCCAATTTTAGTATATGTGCTGCCGAAGTGAGCACTTAATAGTTTCATTATGCATTCTTAAAGTACTAGAATTTACAGTATCCTTTGTACTACCTTTTATATGGCAAAAACTGTTTTTAGTTGTTTCTAGTCCTACTCAAAACTGAACCAGAATCAGTTTTTAATGTACCTGAAGCTCCCATTGTCTAAATAAGTTATAGTTAAGGTACTGTATTTGAATTGTTTAAATGAAATGTTTAACAAATTTTTGTGCCTTAACACTTCAAATTTATTAAATGGAAAAATAAGCTGTCCTATTAAGATATTTTTATTGCAGCAGGAGGATTAGTTCGAGGTCAGCCTGGGCTACATAAGTTTAAGGCCAGCCTGCACTACACAGTGGGACCCTGGCTTAAAAAAACAAACCACACACACAGTAGAGTGCTCAAAAGATTTTCTAAGACAATTATATTTGCTATACAACAAAAGAGAACTTTTACTACCACCAGAACAAGTGTTGTTTTTTTAATACAGTACTGGGGATTGAACCCAGGGTCTTCACCTCAAGCAACATTCCCATTCCTTGAGACAGTCTCGCTGAGTAAATTGTGCGTGCGTGCTGGGCTAGAACCTGCAATCCTCCTGCCTCAGCCTCCCAGAGTGCTAGGATTATAGTTGTATGCTGCCAAGCCTAGCTAAAAATACTTTTTTCCCCCCCAAAGGAAATTTGAATGACCAGACTTAAACATTAGTTTGGGGTTATGGTGACTTTTGTTAACAAGTAGTCTTAACCACTTAAAAAAAAAAATCATCAAACTATTACTGACTCGTCCTAAACCTTGCTATGGACTAAGTCCCAAATTATATTTCCAGAGATATAAATCAGGTTGGGAGCCTTACCGCTTCTACTTCTTGTTCCTCTTTTCTTGAATAGTAGTCCTTCAAATTGGCTCCCCGGTCCCAGGTAGGTCCAGGAGCAGCAAAGCCAGATGCCCCAGCTTCAGAATTATTTTCTGTTAAAGAAATGATTGTTTTCTTGATAAATCAAACCTCCAAAAAAAAACCCCGAAAACCTTAATTTTTTTGAGAGGATTTTGCTACCCAGGATGACCTCAAACTCCAGAGTGCTGGGATTACAGGCATGCATCACCCCATCCAGCATAAAAACCCTAAATATTTTAAAGTTTTTCCTAATGCAGCTTTTGGTATTCCACGTTTAGAAATCCCAACATTTCAGTAACTTGTAAAGGAGCCTGAAATGCCCATGACTTACATGAAAAGTAATTATATCATCTCATCTGTAGCTACTTTTTCTATACAAGAAAGTGAGCCAACGATCAAGTAAGTATGGATCTTCTCAGTCATGTATACATACTCAAGTCTCGGGCCGGGGATTTAGCTCAGTGGTTCTGGTGCCTGCCTCGCAAGTGCAAGGTCCCGAGAGTCTGATACCCGGTACTGCCCCGGCCCCAAAAATATTCGAGTCTCTTACCTGCCTTGAGAGCCAAGTGTGGTGGAAGAGGTCCTCCCATGGTTGCTGGTGAACTTTCACTGTTCTCCCCAGTGTTAGTAGCCTCAGTAGCCTCAGTAACTGGGGGTGGGGGAGGTGCAATCTGCAAAAGGAAAACTCAATGTAGAGCTCTTTTAAACTTGTTACATATGTAAGAAGGGTCAGTCTTTTCACTTTTACCTTTACAAGGACTACAACATTCTTTTAACACTTCAAAGGCGGCCACCTGTCACACTTCCCCACAGTATTTTTGCCACCTTTATTTTTAGTGACTGATTATAAATTAGTTCTTCTGACAGAAAAGGGGCAGATAAAATTATTCACAACTCACCACCTTGGGACTATATATATAAAATATTCAAATACATTACAGCATGACATAAATGTAATTTCCCACAAAAGGTGGTATCAGTTTATGCTATACATATAATTTACCTTTTCGTTTTAGTATATTCATGAATACACTAAATGTTCAATAAGTATCTTTTAAGAGATTCCATTTAGATTCCAGCTAGGTATCATTCTGGGTGCTAAGAATTCAACAATCAAGTACCTTTGAGTGTTCTTCCCAATCTACTTCTGTAAACTATTTTTAGGGCCAGGGATTTAGCTCAGTGGTTCCGGCGCCTGCCTCGAAAGCCCAAGGTCCCAAGTTCGATCCCCGGCGCAAAAAAGAAAAACCCCCAAAAAACAAAAAAAACAATATTTTTATAAAATATACCAGGGCCGGGAATTTAGCTCAGCGGTTTCACCGCCTGCTGTGCAAGCGCAAGGAGCCTAATTCGATCCCCGGTACCAAAAAAAAAAAAAAAAAAATATCTCTGCTATAAAATACACCAAAAGCAACTGTATAACCCAAGGTTATACAAAACAGAAATCTGTATTTTTTTAATTAGATGGAAAAAACATAAAACCGACGTAAGAATGTTTCTGAATATTTACTCATTTCTGTATTAATCTCCACAAACACTAAGCAGCACTGTATAGTCCCTTTTAGTACAGCATTTACTATTAATTTTAGATAGTACCTTTTAGCACGTCAAGTATTACTTAAGTACTTCATTAGTAATAAGTATTCAATTAAAAGATATTTTAAAAAATATTAAGATGATAACTGAGCTGAAACTGTTTTCCTCTAAAACACAGTAATAGTTTCATTACTGGGATTCATCTAAAATGTACTAGAGGTGTATTACAAGTTCCGAGATAAGGTTGGGCATGGTGGGCACACCAGTAATCCCAGTACTCTGAGAGGCTAAGGCAGGAGGAACAAAAGTTCAAGTTGAACCCAGGTAACTTAGTGACTTTGTGAGACCCTGTCTCAAAATAAAAGTGCTACCAGGAGTGGTGGTGCACGCCTGTAATCCCAGCACTCAGGAGGCTGTAGTTCAAGGATCGCCAGGAGTTCTGAGGCCAGCCTGGGCTAATGAATTCAAAGACAGCCTGAACTATATAGCAAGGTATTATCTCCAAAACAAAAAAAGATAAACAGAAAGATACAATGGATAACTGGGATGAGAAAAAGCTAGAAGTAATGAACAAGAAGCTCTGTGAAGCTGAAAAGAAAAAAACCAAAAACTCAAAGTCTGCAAGCTTTTCCTTGACTGAAAATAACAAGCATGGCTGGTTTTGGATGGGCTCTAAAGGGGGGTGATAATTTTGTGCAGCCATGCACTTCACTTCCTCCTGGATTTGTGTTGTTGAAAAAAGATGAAAAGAGAAAGATGAAATTTCATTAGAAGATCTAATTGAGTGTTCTGCCCTAGGTACAAATGTTACCAAAATCACTCCATAATCTTTTCTTGTGTGGAAGCTAAGACAAGATAAACTTTAACAAGATATGGAAAGGAAAGCTGACCTCAAAACAGGGAAAGCCCGGGCTGGGGACTTAGTTCAGTGGCACCACGCCTGCCTTGCAGGTACAAGGTCCTGAGTTCGATCCCTGGTACCCCCCAAAAACCAGGGAAAGCCCTAGTGACCAGTGGTTTTGAGGTATCTGAATTTCACCTAAACTGTCAATGATGAGGAAGCAAGGAACAGGCTGATGATTCTGTGAGTGTAAATGATACTGATTTAAGCCTGTACAGCCCAAGAGATGTAAATGAGATAGCTATTATTGTAACCACTCTTCACATATGCTTCAAATAAAGATGAGAACAAACCAAGCTTCTAGAGATAGGGCTGAAAATGGTCAAAGATGTGCTTTGAAAGAGGACAACAAAGTAGAGGGACAGGAAAATGGAGCCATCAGTGCTGTTCCTGTTGAAAATCTTTCTACAGGGGAAGACTGGAAAAATTAGAAGAATTAAACACACCTGACTTAGAAGAATGACACCAAACAAGTCAATGAAAAGATGGAAGTCAGCTCAGCATGAGCTGAAATTACATTAAGTTTCTTCACACAGAATCAACAGGATGTTCATTTCCTACGTTGATTTAGGAGGGAGGGATTACTCTCCTCTAAAAAAGGACTATTCTCCCTACATTTTCTCCTCCGACTTTGGCTACATCTCATAGTAAATTCATGGCAGTTCAAAACAAATGAAAACTATAAAGGCCATTGCAGAAAATGACCACTGTAACTCAAGTAGGAAGTGTACCTGCTTTCCCAGCTTTTGATTCTCACTGGGCATGTGTTATTATCAGGAACAACATAACTTTATATTTAAAATACCCTTCATCTGATGCAGTTTTTAAATGAGTAATTTCCTTTCCTTTATAAGTGAGCACTGTAGTTTACAAAAGAAACTGCACATGCAGATTCAGTATTGTAAATCTTTGGACAATTAGATGAATATTTGAACATAGTGCCCTGGTCTTTTTTCCCAATAAAATTATAAAGACCATTATACATTAAAAAAAAAAACCAATATACATGAAGTGAAAATTATCATCCTAGGTCTCCAAACGTAATGAAAATCTATAATCTTACAAAAAAGTTTAGGAATTGTCATCCCAAAATACAAGACTTTGGACCTCAAGATGAGAATACCTGGAAAACAGTGAATACTAGGAAAAACACCTTCTATCAGCTTCCCTTATCTGCCTGAAGAGAATTTGAAAATGAACTCAATTGTCCTGTGCTACTCTCTTCCCCCAAGCTTATTAACCTGAAAAGATTAACAGTATTCTCAGGAGAGGAAATTAAAGGAGGAAGCCAGGTCCAGACAATTCTTCTGAGGACTCAGGAAGATAAAAGATGTTCCTCAACTTCACATGGCATTGTGTCCCAATAAACCCACCATAAACTTAAAAAGTATTACAAGTAAAAATTTAGTGTGCTTAACCTACCAATCACTATAGCTAGTCAACACAGTGTACTGTTTATTGCTTGTTTACGCATGAGATCATATGGCTGACTGGGAGTTGTGAGTTTTTCATACTGCATACTGATAGGCCGCGGGAAAATTGCTGTGGTTTCTACTGAATGCATATTACTTCCCCACCATTACAGGCAGAACAAGTGTAAGTCAAAGGGTACATGTATAAGTATCTAAGAACTCATTGGGTTTTTGGATATTCACTGTTCTTTCATGTGATGTCCCCGGGGAGATAACAAATTTGTACCTGTTAGTCTGTTTTGTTAGTGGAATTCATACCCCAAGAACCTAGAAAGGTAAGGAACGCCATTTCTGCTTCCCTTACACAACATACAACCCAAGTACATGACAATATGTACATACCCCAACAGTTGGGACTTCTTCACTCTTTACTTCATTTATTCGAACCAAATAGTTAACAAAGTCTCTGGCAGCATTGCTCTGTGCATCTTTTTTATTAGTAGAATTGCCCATGCCAGTATAATTAAACCCTTCTACACGAACCTGTAAGTCAAGAAAAAAAGCTATTAATGCAGGGTAATCCTGGAATTTTAAAAACTCATAATTCAATAACCAATCCATTAAGAGATTACAAGCAGCTCAGTTTTAGTATACATGCTGCCGAAGTGAGCAAACAGCTCACTTTTAAAGATCTACTTTATACAAAAGTGATAAAAACAAGCCAAGAACACATGAGCAATCTTATAAAAAGCTTGAAATGTAATGTCCTGTGATAAGTTAATCAAAAAAGGGGGATTCTTAAAGTGGTACAAATATTCTCTCCCCATATAAGAGAATGTTCCATATTAAAATCTGATTTTATAATAATCAAAACAGGGCTGAGGGCTGTGGCTCAATGGTAGAGTGCTTGGCTAGCAATGCACAAGGCCCTGTGATCAAGACCCAGCACTGTAAGAAAAAAGAAAATTCTAGGGCCGGGTATTTAGCTCAATGGTTCCATGGCCTGCTTTGCAAGCGTAAGAACCCGAGTTCAATCCCTGTACCGCCCCCCAAAAAAGTAAAAAAAAAACCAAAAAACAAAATTCATTAAATAACCCAAAAAACAAAACAAAATAACAGCAACAAAAAAAAAAATCTCTGCTTATTCCAAGTACTATACGAACTCTAGAGAAAAAATGTATTATAATGAAATAGAATATCAAATAATAAACTATTCTTTAGTCTCCCTCAAGGTGCAATAGACTAACATTTCCAAAGCAAGTTCCATAAATCAGATAAATGAACTGTATTCTTTAGTACCTCACACATGAACTTCTGCCGGTTTTTGTTCCCTACTGCTCTGAATTCATATGCTGGAGTCATCTTCCTTTTGCCACACCAGGCATACAGAAAATTTTTAATATCACCCATGATTCACGTGTCTTCTTCAGACCTTAAAAAAGCAAAAGTTTAAAAATAGTATTATGACTGCAAAGCCTAGAAATAAACAATATCTGAAAATTACTGAAATCTAGGTGAAGCACAGCGTATTTTATCATGCTATTAAAACTGCCCATTTAGAAATTTTACTAATGGGTCAGGGATTTAGCTCAGTGGTGCCTCACCTGCCTCACAAGCGCAAGGACCCGAGTTCGATCCCCAGTAACAGAAAAAGAAAAAAAAAGAAATAAAATCGTAGTATATTATTTCCCTGAAATGCAGTGTATCACACTTGTTGGCACTCTCCTACACAAGTCTATAAAAATTTAAAGGAGGACGGGATTTTGCTCAGTGGTGCCGCGCCCGCCTAGCAAGCGCAAGGTCCTGACAGTTCGATTCCCTGAACAACAACAACAAAAAAATTAAAAGGATAGGGAGACAACCAGCTTAAATAGTTGAGTCTAAATTATATGCAAAAAATCAAAGACCAAATCTGTGTTTGGCTAAATGAATCCAAACACCCAAAGGCTGATTGTGGAGCTCTGAGTTGGGAGGTTGTAGAACCTTTAAGAGGTGAGGCCTCATAGGAAAGCATCCAGTCATAAGGGGGTGCCTTCGAAGAGAGAAAGGGACCAAAACTCAACAACTTCACATGTGCAATTTGGCCATCAGATGAGCTTTGCTCCACCACACACTCCAGGCCATGGTGCGTTGTTGCTTCCTAAGTCCTAAAGCTATGAGCCAATGATGTGTGAAACCTCTTAAACCTTAAGCCAAAATAAACCTTCTCAGCCAGGCATGATGGTGGATGCCTGTAATTTCAGCACTTGGAAGGCTGAAGCTGGAGAATCACTGCTGAGTTCTAGAGCAGCCTAACTACAGAAAGTGAGTCCCTGTTCGGGCAAAAAAAACCCTTTCTCTATATCCATTATCTCAGGTATTTGTGACATCACTGGTAAACTAGCAAAGCCAATCTGTGAATTCCACCCCTGAATAATTAATTCAGAAAACAGATCCAGAATGAATAACATAAAACTGTATTATCAAAAAAGACTATTGTGTCGAGGATTTAGCTCTGTGGCACCGCGCCTGCCTCGACAGTGCAAGGTCCTGAGTTCAATCCCCAGCACCAAAAAAAAGACTGTATTTAAAAAAAAAGACTATTATCAAATTTCTTTCTTCCTAAGTAGTCTCATCTAATTCTACAATATTCAAACTGACTACATGCTAATGACGCCCAAATATTTACAGAAAGTTTATTCCTTTCTCTTTGAAGCTCCAAAGTTAAATTCGTCCAACAGAAACCTTCATACATCCATCTGTATGCTAACTTGTCATTTCAGTAAAACAGTTAAAACTGCCTCCTCTAATCGGTTCCAACCCCCACCCATACATTCCCACCGTCCAAATTACCTAAATCACAACTTTGGAACCAGAATCCACTCCCCATCGATCCTTTTCCACTAATTTTGCAGAGTTCTTACTGTGTGCCAGAGATTATTCTTGGAGGACCATTTATATTTACTATTTTACTTAACCCTTACAATTGTACGGACAAACATTATTACCCAACAACCCCAACCCTCGGTACCAGGGATCGAACTTAGGACCTTGCCGCCTGCAAGGCAGGCGCGGTGCCACTGAGCTAAATCCCCGGCCCTTACTATTCGTTTTTTACCAATGAGAAAAATAGTAATTTGCCCCGGAGGGCAGAGATCCTAATTGGAGAATGCGCAATTTCAAGGTAGCGTGACCCCAGCCAGATCTACTAACACCACTACTACATTGTTTCCAATCCCTTTGCTCCTGCCACCCCTACTGCACATGGGGAGTAGTACTGCAGGATTACACTAGTTTCCATTACTGGCAAGCTAAACCCTGTCCTTGTCTCTAAACATTACCACCCTCTCCAAACACCGTGCCCTCTTTCCGCTCCTGGCCAGTCTCTTGCTGCAAAGCTAATTACCTCTGCACCTTCGAAGGGGAAGCCGTCTTGGCCCTAACGCAAAGATAGAGGCCTAAATAGTCCCCTCCTCCGGGGCCCCTTCCCTATCTAGAATACTGCTTTCCCTTTACAATCTTAAATTCCTTTTACCAAACCATTGGCATTTATGTTCATCTCGCCTGCTCCTCACCGCACCCCAGTCCACCGCAACCTAAGAGAAGGGCAAGGACTGCACTAAACCTGCGTGCTGCTGCACCCACAGGTCCATAGGACATTTGTCACAGCAATGAATTAACGAAGGGCCCTAGGTGAGCGTGCCGTACCGGCCGCAACCACCACAGGAGATTCACCTCTCCCTTCCCTCAGCCGCGGCGGAGCCGAGCGTGCTAGGCCGAAGAAAGAAGCGGGCTTTCTGGACTGGGATAAGAACTAGGAAGACCGGCGAAGGGCGGGAGCCACGCGTCGCCGCGCAGCCCCAGTGCGCCACGGCCCTCGCGCACGCGCACACCAGTTGGCCGCCGCCCCACCCCCACAAGGCGGCCCGCGCCTCGCAACAAAGCCGGCCCTACAGCCCTGGCCCGCCCGCCCGCTAGCGCGCCCGTACGGCCCCGCATGGCAGCTACATCACTTTCTTACCAGTCCCTGCTTCCCGGTGCCCGACTGTACAACCCTCTCCTGAGCGTCTGTCCGTAGCTCTGGTCTTCCACAGAGACTGCGGAGAAGCACCCGCAACTCGCGTGGAGGAGGCGAAATGGCTCCGACCGCGCTGCAAGGGGGCGGAGTCAGAGCGTACGCATGCGTAGCAGACGAGCGCGGGCGTGAGGGTGCCTCGAGGGAGAGGGCGGGGCTGCAGCCGCCCCCCGGGCCCGCCCGCTCTTCCGTATAATTTGTCTCTCGCCTTTGAATATCGAAGTTGAGGGCCTGTAATATTTTGATGCAGCGAAGTGTTTTGCAGCTTCTACCTACGGACGCAAAATATGCCACCTCGAAATACATTTTTTTGGCGTGTTTCAAGATGACTGTTCTGAGTAGGGCGTGAGGGCGCAGGCCTGTAATCCTAGCACTCTGCGAGGCGGAGGCAGGAGGATGGCAAATTGGAGCCCAAAATGGGCAATTTAGCCGTTTATTAAGACTAGCTCAAAATAAAAGGCAGAGGATGTAATGCAGGACCAAGGCCTCCGGTTTGGTCTCCAGGTGCACCCCTTCAGTCACCTACACACAAAAGAATTGCTATTCTGAAAGGATTCGTTCTGAAAGGCTGCCCTTTTGTAAGACATTTACATCTCTAAAGGAAATACCTACACTCCTGAAGGAGATTTTTAAAAACCCTTTAGGTCTCAGAAAGGTCTTTTCACGGGAAGATTGGGATCAGACACCTGGCCTAGTTCATTGGTGGTTGTCACCTAAGGAGCTCGTCTGGGTAACTGGACAACCCTAGCTGACTGAGCACACACACACACACACACACACACACACACACACACACACCAGCGCTCTACTGACCTCCCTTCCGGCAAGCCAAATCCCTACCCCTTTACTAGCTCTATATACGCTTCAACTGTGAAGCCCTCCTTTGAGACTCATACTGTGCAATTTATTAGCACGTTTTTGTACCTTAATGTTTGTTAATCTATTGTTTATTTTTCTTAGAGCTTTTTTTTTAGTAGTACATGATTGCAGTACATAATGATTACATTCCTTTGGGGAGTTGGTACGTGTACATAACACATCTTAACCGTCTTTTCATCCTCTTCCTTTCCCTTCCCCCCTCCTTCCATTTATTAAGCTGAGGCAGGAGGATCACAATTTTGAGCCCAACCTGGGCACTTAGGGACTTATCAAGACCCTGTATGAAGCAAAAAAGGGCTTGTAGCTCAGTGTATTCAATCCCCAGTACCCCCAGTACAAAACAAAACAAAAAGAACTGGGAGTTGAGAAGGGTGGCTCACCTGCAAAGTGCCTAGTGTGGTCCTAGGTTTTACCCTCAGCGCTGCAAAAAATAAATGCATACTTACATAAATGTCATAACTTCAGAAAGAAAAGAGTGAATTTAAAACTTTCCTACAAAATTCTGGTAAGACTAGGTGCCTTTCAAAAACAGAACAGTAAATCTTGCTGGTAACTGTATAAGGTTATTGAGATGATTAAATGAGATGGCAGGCTAGGATGTAGCTTACAGGTTGCACACAACCGTAGCATGCACAAAACCATAGGCTAAATCTTCAACACCAAAAAAACATAGATAAGTAAGTGAGTAAACAAATATGTAAATGAGATGGCCTATGAAGAGAGCTTAATTCAGTACCAGGCTCATAATAGAGTTTAATAGATATCTGTAGTGATTCAGACACTTTGAAAGTCAAGGTCTCTCAAAAGAAGGAACCTCAGTGATGGCAGGGACACTCCTTAGCTGGCCATGTTCACTCACTGTATTATAGGCAGCTAAGTTAGAAAAAAATAATGTAATCAGAGAAAGATTGGCCCCTTGAGGAAGTCAGCACAAAAAAATAAAGACATCAGAATTGTGGCTGGGGGCAAATCAGAAGAGAGCCAGGCCCCAGGCTGGCAGATAAACAGCAGCAACTTGAGATTATTCTATAATTAATACCACCTGGTCCAGTGGACTCAGCTAGGCATCAGATGCGTACCTGGGTGACCACAACATCCAGATCCATACTCCTCTCCCAGAAATGATCTTTGGCTCTTTTTTTTTTGGTATTTACAATCAAACTCAGGACCTTACACTTGAGAGGCAAGTGCAGCACCACTGAGCTAAATCCCTGGCCCCTAGAAATGATTTTGACTTTCCATGTACTCTTGCTCCATGACTTGTTTCCCTATTAGATCAGTATTACCTAAGCGGCTCTACTTGTAATCCTACAGATTGATTTTAGTTTGACCCACGTTGTAACCCCATTGTGATTTTGCTGTATAAATTACCCCTGACCAAGAGCTTCAGTGGCCACCCTTATTAGAAACCCTCCTAGGCCGGGGATTTAGCTCAGTGGTTCTGCCACCTGCCTCAGAAAGCACAAGGTCCTGAGTTCGATCCCTGATACCAAAAAAAAAGAGAAAGAAATCCTCCTGTCTCTCAGGTGCTTTCTCTTAATAAACCTTTCCTACTCTTAACCTCCTTTGTCCTTAGGAATTCATTCTTCAGTATTTAGGGGGCATAAACTTGGCACATCTGACAAGAAAGACTCATCTATATGCCCACCCATGTTTGTAATCCACAGTTTATAATAGTTAAATCTTGGAAATAGTCCAAATGCCCATTAACCAATGAATGGATAAAGAAGATGTGGCTTATACAATGTAGTACTACTCAGCCATAAAGAAAGATAAACTTGAGAAATTTATAGCTAAATAGATGCACCATGAGACCATACTCTTAACTGAAATAATTGGACACATGTGTAAATACCAGATTGTTTCTTTTGATGTGAGAAACTGAAAGTATAAATGAGGACCAAAGTGTATAATAGACACTATGAAATAGGAAGCAAATGTTCCAAGGAGAAGGGAAACTAGGGAGGGGGCAGGCGAAAGGAAGGAAGGGAAAGAAAAAAAATGAGAAAGGGAAAAAATAGAAAGCTTTTGTAAATAAGGAGGGATAGAAGGATTGAAGGGAAGGAAGGGGAATGGGAAAAAATAAGAACCACGATATATCATGTACAGGTACAAATTCCCTGTGATGAATATGATCATTATATATATCTAAAATGTACCAATAAACTTAATATCAGGTCTGACTTAAGTGAGTCCTTCACAAACAAATGGGACAAAGCAAACAGGCTGCTTTTAGCAAACAATAGTAGCTCCTCAGTAAATAGGGCAAATGTACCTCAAGGGAAATACATAACCCCCCTGGTGCCAAGAAGTCCAATAATTTTGTGCACACCTGAGCAGACCGTCCTTGGACATCCAAGTCACAAGTATTTCACCCTAGATTCCTTAGCCCCTTCAATACCTATGTAAGCTTGATTCATTTCCCAGTTAGTTCCCCCCCCCCCCCCGTGTTAGCCCATCCACTCATACACTCATGGATGAAATCTCTCCCAGCTAGCTACCACTATCTCTCCCAATGTCAGCCCATCCCCACACGGATGTGATAAACTTGGCTCTTCCCAGCTAGCTACTAGAATCTTGTGATTTTAGTCCCTGATTTTTAGTCTCTGGTTTAGTGGAATAAACGTTCCTTTCAAAAGCCTATTTTTTTTGGTACCCGGGATCCAACTCGGTGTGGTGCTACTGAGCTACATCCCAAGCCCAAAAATAGGCTTTTGAGGGCTGGGGATTTAGCTCAGTGGTGCCACTGCCTGCTTCACAAGTGCAAGGTCCTGAGTTTGATGCCACTACTGGGGAAAAAAAAGCCTATTTTTGACAAGTGGATTCTTTATGACACTTAATTAATAAAAAAGAAATAGAGGGCTGGGGATTTAGCTCAGTGGCATTGCACCTGCCTTGCATGCACAAGGTCCTGAGTTCGATCCCCAGTACCAAAAAAAGGAAAACAAAGTCTATTATATAAAGTTAAGAGTTGTTGTGTTACATTTTTGATAGCTGCATGTGTATGTGTGTGAATACTGAATTTTAAAACAAAATGCATTTCCTAACTGTGAGTTACAAAAAAAAAAAAAGAGAGAGAGGCTCTCATCCTGAGACACAGTGGAGAAAACTGATCTCTGGATGACAACAGAGACAGCTATCTCCAGAAGCACACAAATTTATGAGTCCCAAACAGTACAGCTTAATGGAGCGTCTTTAATCTGCTCTTTCTCACTCTCTCTAAAAAGTTAGAAAACTAACTTTTTGGCAATAGTGGAGTTTGGGGGGGAGTTTCTGTTTTTTTGGTCCTAGGGATCGAACTCAGGACCTTGCGCTTGTGAGGCAGACGAGGTGCCACTGAGCTAAATCCCCAGCCCTGGGGTTGTATTGTTTTGTTTTTTGGTTGTTTGAGACAGGGTCTTGCTTTGTAATGCAGGCTGGCCTTGAACTCCAAGCAATTCTCCTGCCTCAGCCTCCCAAGTGCTAGTATTACAGGTATGCACCACTATGCCCAACTCTATTGTTTTTTGGGGGGTGGGGGGTTTGTTTTAATTTTTTGGATTTTTGAGATAGGGTCTTGCTATATGATTTAGGCTGGCCTTGAACTTAGTATCCCAGGCTGGCCTTGAATTCCTGGCGATCCTCCTGTCTCAGCCTCTCAAGTGCTGAGATCACAGGTGTGCGCCACCATGTCAGGCAAATACTGTTGTATTGAGAGTCAATTGTAGCTTTTGTCTTTGGAAACATGTTTTACTAAGGACTGGAGACCTGTCCCAGGAAAGCTTTTGATCTTGTCTTTTTGCCCTTGAGACAGTGAAGATAAAGACAAGCCCTGGCCCGAACATAAAGTTCCTTTTTTTTTTTTTTTTTTTTTTTGGTACCAGGGATTGAGCTGAGGACCTTGCGCTTGTAAGGCAGGCGTGGTGCCACTGAGCTAAATCCCCAGCCCATAAAGTTCTGGTTCCTTGTGTAGAGTCACTCTTCTGTCTCTTCTCCACTGCCCCCTCTCCTGAGAAAAAATGCAATCTACAGCAGTAGCAGCAGCATCTTGTCTTAAGGCAATTTTCTTCCTCATGGCTGCTGAATTCCAGGACTCTTGAGTGACCGACCAGGTTTCCATCTCTCCAGGTTGGTGAGTTTCCCCCGCCCTGCAGCCCTTCAGTGTGTGGCTCAGGTCAGTCCCTTGCTAGTTGCTACAGGACTCCAGAGTGAAGCTGGCCTTTACTATTCCCTTTGATTTGTCCCTGGGCTATATTCTTAAAAACTGGTCCTCAGACTCTCAAAGAATGAATGAAAAAGTTTTAGTCCAAGTTTGTCTGCCTTTCTGCCCTTAGGACAGAATTGGAAACAAGGGGTATCTTTACTCCTTTCACGTCCCCCTCCCCTCAGGAATGTTATTCAGACAGGGTGGACTGGTTTAAAATAGTGCTGGTGGGCATGGCGGTACATGTCTGTAATCCCAGCATTCTAGAGGCTGAAGCAGGAGGATGGCCAAGAGTTTGAGGCCAGCCTGGACTACATAATGAAACCCTGTCTCAAAATAAAATAGTGCCATTATAGCAGTGATGATTTCATTAATAAAACAGAAAATATTCTGAGGAACCCTTATAAGTTTGATAACAGTTTTAAACAGAAACAGATATTAAGGGCAAGGCATGGTGGTATATCCCTGTAGTCCCAGCACTTGGGAACTTGAGGCAGGAGGATTGCCTCAAGTTTGAGGCCAGCCTGGACTACATAGTGAGTTCAAGCCAGCCTGAAATACATAGCAAGACCCTGTCTCAATGAAACAGAGAGAGAGAGAGAGAGAGAGAGAGAGAGAGAGAGAGGAAGAGAGAGAGAGAGGAGAGAAGGAAGGGAAAATTAAGGGATAGCCACAGCCCCCAGCCTCCAGAGGACTGGCTCTCTTTTGCTATGATTTCCCTCCAGTGTAAGGTAAAAGGGCTGAAAACCAAGACCAGACCAGGCCACAACAAGCCTTTATTAGGGAACAGATCTGCCGGGCTATCTCTAAACAAAGGAGAGACAAAAGCAATGTGGCAGGGGCAGGGAGAGTCTTTTATAGAGACTGGGGTGGGGCTTGTAGGGGCTGAGGCAGGGTTGAGTGAGGTAGTGATTAGGGAGTGGAGAAGCCGGTGACATCACTAGATGGTAGGAGGTGAGCGAGTATTAGGTTACTCTCTAGGTGGGACCAGGGGCATGCTGGGAAGAAGGGTTTGTTCTTTGGTGGGAGCAACCATCTTGGCATGATGTCACACAGGGGAGGGGGCAAGGCACCATAGGAAGAGGGCAGCTACTATATATAATAGCTGCTGAGGTAGTGGGAGACCTATCATCCAGAACATGTCACCAGGCTGTCAGCCATTCTATACTCAGAGACATGCTAACTGAGGGCTGAAAAAAGGAAAGCCTATAGCTAGGTATGATCCAAGGGCCACAGAATCACAAGGAAGGGAGTCACAGGAAGGTAAGAGAGGATAAATCTGATTCTGGACACTCTCAAGCGGCCCCAGTTTGCTGCTGCTGGCACTGGGTGGGGTCAAATCCAAAGGACACCTTAGGGGTAGAGAACAAGCACAGATAGCCAGGGATGCCTTTTCTCCCTTTGTTTCTTTTCAAAATGGGAATAAACTGTCGTAGGTAGACATCTGCTGCAGCAATGCAAATTGGAGCCTTGGCAGGCCTTCTTCTCTCATCTTCAGGAATACATACTCAGCTCCAAAAAGTGTCTCTTAGTCTCTTTCTACACCCAAACCTGGCCTGGGCACACCACAAAAAATAAAATAGTTGAAATTATCTTTAATGGTCTGTCCCTTTAGAGAGAATGGTTGCATGTGGCTATCAAAACAGCAGTTTAGGGCCAGGGATTTAGCTCAGTGGTTTCGCTGCCTGCTGCGCAAGTGCAAGGACCCAAGTTCGATCCCCGGTACCAAAAAAAAAAAAAAAAAAAAAAAAAAAACCCTAAACAGCAGTTTGGGCTATCAGCTGTGGCTGTCAAACAACTGTGGTTACCAAAACAACAAGGACCACAAAAAGCCTATACAGCTATTCCAATAAGATAAACCATCAGCCTAGGTCCCATCTTTAAAGCAGTGTTTGCTTTCACAGTGTAAAAGGCTTTTTTTCCCCTTTCACTTTAACATTCTGATTCTTATTGGTGTTAATTTGTTACAAGAGATCTCTATTGGTTTTTTTTTTTGGTACCAGGGATTGAACTCAGGTCCTTGTGCTTGCAAGACAGGTGGTGGAACTACTGGGGTAAATCCCCAGCCAAAGAGATCTCTATTAATTGATGATAACCTATAGGACAATTTCTGACTAGTCTATTTATAGTTACAAACCTAAAAACTGTAAAAGGTTGGCCAATACATCTGAGTGCATTCTGATTTTAAAATAATTGTTTGGGGCTGGGAATTTAGCTCAGTGGCACTGCGCCAGCCTTGCAAATGCAAGGTCCTGAGTTCGATACCCTGTACCGCAAAAACAAAACACCTCATAAAAACAATTGTTTTGCATGTTCTTCCATGTTTCTCCATCTGCCTGTTTAATCTGTGTTAATAACTGGTTAAAACACCTTCAGCTGCTTCATTTAAGAAAATATTTTTTAAGCTCAACAGTTTCTTTTTCTTTTTTTCTGACTCTGGGATTTCCATGAAAAATCATTTGTACTGGTTTTCAGGATAGGCTTGAGGCTCATATAGGACTTATAAATAAAAGGCTTAAATTCTGATAACATAAAGATTATATGTGATTTAGGTTAAGATGCATGTTAACTTTCAAGTTTATATTACCCTCCAATAGTTCTACATAAGTTGGCTTATAGATAGACACTCCAGATATTAGCTCAAATGTTTGTGGTTCACATAGGCTTATTTAACGATAGGCTTATTAACAATAGACTAATTCAAATCAGTTGGTAAGAATAAAGATATCTTGGGCTGGGGATTTAGCTCAGTGGTTCCGCTGCCTGCCTTGCAAGCACAAGGACCCGAGTTCGATCCCCAGTACCAAAAAAAAAAAAAAGGAGGAAAGATATCTTTAGAGTTGGTACATATTTCCATCCAGGTTTTTAGATAACCAAAATAGTATAAAATATAGGGTTTTTTTAAAATTAAATTCTTTTATTGGTACATTATAGGTATACAACACAATTACATTTCTCATTGAGAATTGTACCTTTACATAATGCATCTTGGTTCTTATTTTTTTCCCCATTCCTAGCCCTCCCTTCACGCCCTCCACCCTTCCCTATTTACAAAGACTTTATTTCCATTTTTTCCATTTCTCATCATTTTTCCTTTCCCTTCTTTCCTTTCCCCTGCCCCTCCCACCACCCCTACCCTTTTGGACCTTTTCTTCCTATTTTGCATTATCGATTATTCATTCTAAGCATTGGTACACTTTAGGTATACAATATAATAACATTCATCATTGGAAATTTGCACCTTTACATAATCTCTCTTGGTTCTTATTTTTCACCCTTGCCCAGCCCTCCCTTCAACCCCTCCAGTCCTCCCTATTTACAAAGATTTTGTTCCTATTTTTCCATTTTCTCATATTAATCCCATTCCCTTCTATCCTTTCCTCTACCCGTACCACTTCCTTCCCCTTTGCCCTTTTTCTTCCTATTTCACATGACCTATTATACATTTAGTCCTTATTTACACTTTCAGTTTCTCACAGCAGAGAAACTATTTGGTATTTATTCATGTGTGGCCTATTTATTTCACTTAAGAGTATCACGTCAATGTGCATACACTTAGCTATAAATGTCTCTAATTTCTCATTTTTTATGGCTGAGTAGTACTCCATTTTATAAAAAAAAACACATTTTCTTTATCCAGTCTCCAGTTGATGGGCATTTGGGCTGTTTCCAAGTTTTAGCTATCACAAACTGTGCTGCTATGAACATGGGCACACATATATCACTGTGGTATGATTCTTTTAATTCTTTAGGGAAGATACCCAGCAGTGGAATAGTGGGGTCAAATGGGACTTCCAGTCCTAGTTCTTTGAGGTATCTCCATCCTGATTTCCACAGTGGTTGCACCAGTCTACACTCCCACCAGCAGTGGAGCAGTGTTCCTCTTTCCCCACAGCCCTGCCAGCACTTGTTATTGGTTGATTTCATGATAGCAGCCATTCTTTTTGGAGTGAAGTGGAATCTCAGCATTGTTTTCATTTGCATCTCTTGAATGACCAGTGATGTTGAACATTTTTTTCATGTATTTATTTGCTATTTCTACTTCTTTGTGGGAGAAATGTCTGTTCATTTCAGATGCCCATTTTTGGATTGGGTCTTTCAATTTGGGAGGTCTGATCTTTTTAAGTTCTTTATAGATTCTAGATAGTAGACGTTTGTCTGAGGAAGAGCAGGTGAAGATTTTTTCCCACATTGTGGGTTGTCTCTTCACACTCCTGGTGGTTTCTCTTGCTGTGCAGAAGCCTTTTAATAAGAAGAGATCCCACTTGTTGATTGTTTGTGCTAGTTCATGGGCAACTGAGGTTTTGTTCATAAAATCTTTTCCCACACCAATGTCTTGCAGAGTTCCACCTAACCTCTGTTCCAGCTGGTTCAGTGTTATTTAGATCTACGATCCATTTTTATTTTAATTTAGTGCATGGTGAGAGATATAGGTCTAGTTTTAATCTTTGGCAAGTTGAAAGCCAGTTTTTCCAGCACCATTTATGAAAGAGGCTATCTTTCCTCCAATGAGGGTGTTTGGCTCCTTTGTTGAAGACAAAGTGGCTGAGTGTGTCTGGCGTTGTTTCTGCATCTTCTAATCTGTTCCATTGGTCCTCAGGTCTGTTTCTTTGCCAGTACCATGCTGTTTTTATCACAGTAGCTTTGTAGTAGAGTTGCAAGTTGGGGATTGTGATACCCCCTGCCATGTCTCTGTTACCTAGAATTGCTTTTGCTATTCTGGGTCTCTTCTTATTCCAAATGAATTTTTGGATTGTTTTCTCAAGGTCCATGAAGTATGCTGCTGGGATCTCAAGTGGAATTGCATTGAATCTATATAGCACTTTTGGAAGTATGGCCATTTTCTCTATATTCATCCTTCCCACCCAGGAGCAGGGGATGTCTGTCCATTTTCTGATATCATCTTCACTCTCTCTTTTCAGAGTGCTATACTTTTCAGAGAAGAGGTCTTTGATTTCTTTCATTAGGTTGATTCCTAGGTATTTCAGTTTCTTGGATGCTATTGTGAAAGGAGTTATTTGCCCTATTTCTCTCTCAGTGAGTCTGTCATTGGTGTAGAGGAAAGCTATTGATTTTTGTGTGTTGACCTTGTAACCAGCTACTTGACTGAATTTGGTTATTAAGTCTAGAAGACTTTTGGTGGAGTTCTTGGGGTCTTCTGTATAGAGTATCATGTCATCTGCAAATAATGACAATTTGACTTCTTCATTACCTATCTTGCTTCCTTTTATTTCTTTCTCTTGTCTAATTGCCATGGCTAATGTTTCCAGAACTATATTGAACAAGAGTGGTAATAGGGACATCCTTGTCTTGTTCCTGATTTTAATGTTCTCTTGGGCAAGCATCAAAGAATACAGTGAATGGGTAACTCTCTGGTTCCCATTTTACCATTTTAAAAGTTACAAAATGTTTATCACTAGTCTTAAACACCCACAGTTTGAAAACAAAGAAACTCAGAGCAGTGGTGATCTGGTATAGCACAAGAGTCCATGCTGCCTTTCCCGGCGCGCCCAGTCTTCAGCCATGCGTTGACTCACCAGCCTCTGGAGTAGTGAGAGCAGGGCTTTGAGTGCACTGTCTCTTGGCTTTCAGCGTCAGCTTTATTGTTACCTTGTGCAATGAAGTCTTTGCCTCTCTGATGTCTTGAACAATGTATTACTGTAACTTTGCTAGGTTCCCACACCATCTCTAGCAACTGTACAATTTTCTGTCTATTCTTGATTTGCTTCCCTTCTGCTGTGAGAAGACCTTGCTCTCGATGAATCATGCCATGGAGCAAATGCATGTTAAGAGTCTGTATATATGATTTACCTTTTTACCCTTTGCCCATCGGAGTGCCTGTATGAGTGCCCAGAACCTAGCCCATTGTACCGACCAGCCAAAAGCAAAGGGCCCCAGCTAGGATCACCCCATCTTTTGTGGTTACTGCATATCCAGAATGACGAACCCCATCTTCCATGAAGCTGCTCCCATCTGTGAACAGAACGAGGTCAGCATCGGACAAGGGTGCCATTTGCAGGTCAGGGCAGCTGGAAAAGAGCTCATGGGTGACACTCAAGCACTCATGATTGGGATGGCCTGTTTCTGTGGGCAAGAAGGTAGCAGGAGGCCAGTCCCAGCACCCGGAAGGAAGCTCCCCCTCTGCCATCCCAGGCTCCTAGGGCCAAGAAGGTGAGCCGGTCCCAGCATCCAAAAGGAGACTCCCCGCCTCCATCCCAGGCTCCTAGGGCAGTGAAGTTCAGCTGGTCCCAGCACCCAGAAGGAAGCTCCCCACCTCCATCCCAGGCTCCTAGGGTAGTGAAGCTCAGCTGGTCCCAGCACCTGGAAGGAAACTCCCCCACTGCCATTCCAGGCTCCTAGGGCCAAGAAGGTGAGCTGGTCCCAGGACCTGGAAGGAAGCTCCCTGCCACCATCCCAAGCTCCTAGGGTAGAGAAGGTGAGCCGCGTGGGTGCCAGAAGCACCCCTCCCCCCATGGAAATGAGAAGACACATAAACAAGACTCAAAAACAGACTTCCAGGTCACCTACAGCATCCCCAAAGGGAAACAAGATGGAACACTCTGATATTCAACCACCTGGACTCTCTGAACTGGCAACAAAAGAGGATCTGGGAAAAATGAAATCAGAAATAATTACTCAGATAACAGCAAAGATTGTGCTCAAGGTGCAAGACATGACAATAAATCTAGAGAAGACACAGATAAAAAAATAGAGGATCTGAGGAACATGATGGAATCCCAACATAGGAAACAAATGGAATCCATAAAACAGATACAAACAGATTTCCAAGAGATGAAAAACTCCATCGAAAGTCTGCACAGAAGAATGAAAAAATGTGAGGATAGAATTTCACATATAGAAGATAAGATTGCAATTAGTGAGGAGGAAAAGAAAAATTGCTTTAAAATTGTAAGGGAACATGAGAAATCAATCCAGCAGCTGCTAGACGATGCAAAGAAGAATAACATAAGACTGATTGGAGTCAATGAAGAAAGAGGAGAGAGTGCAGATGACATAAAAAAACTGTTCACAGAAGTGATGGCAGAAAAAAATAAGAACCAAGATGCATTATGTAAAGGTACAATTCCCAATGAGAAATGTAATTGTGTTGCATACCTGCAATGTATCAATAAAAGAATTTAATATATATATATTAAAAAAAGAAGTGATGGCAGAAAACTTCCCAAGGAGGGGGAAAGAACTTAACATACAGATAAGTGAGGCATATAGGACTCCAGCTAGCCTTGATCAAAAAAAAATCTACACATAGGCATATAATTGTTAGGATTCCAGAAATCCAACAGAAGAATAAAATTCTACAAGCAGTGAGAGAAAAGAAACAAATCACATACAAAGGAAAGCCCATCAGAATCACAGCAGACTTCTCAATGCAAACCCTCAAGGCAAGAAGAGCTTGGAGTGATGTATTTCAAGCCCTAAAGGAAAATAGCCTCAAACCCAGATTAACGTACCCTGCAAAACTATCTTTCAAAATTGATGGAGAAATAAGATACTTTCATGATAAAGAGCACCTCGGGAACTTCATGAAAACCAAACCGGCACTCCAAATGATTTTAGACAATACCCTAGGAAAAGACAATGAGAATCACAACCCCAGGAAACCCAGCAGAATGAATCCATTGGGCGTGACAAATTAAACGCAAAGGGGGAGAATCCAACAAAAAGAAAAGGTCATGACAAGGCTTTTAAAACTTTTGACTTCATCTCCCTAATGAGTGTATAATTCAATCTTATTATTGTACTTATTAGTATTTTTCTGATTCTCGAGTTGCATACCTTTCCTTGTGCTGTACTGGCTATTTATCATCTTCTTATGTCTACTTTTTAATTGGGTTGTCTATTAATGAGCTCTAAGAATTCTTCACATATTCTGGTCATAGGTTATATGCATTGTAAATGTGGTCTGTTTAAGGACTACTTTTCATTTTAACGATGTCATTTAAAGTTCTAAATTTTGATGGAATCTCATTTATCAATTTTTTTCTTTTATATATCATGTTTTTTGTATCCTAGGTAGTTCTTGCCTACCCTGAATTCATAAATATTTTCCCTTATAATTTCTTCTTAAAGTTTTATACTTTTAGGCTTTCTTATTTAGGTTCATAGATCCTTTCAAGTTATTTTCATGTATGGAAAGAAAGGGTTGAGGTTAATTTTTTATATATGGATATCAGGTGTTCTAGTGCCATTTGCTGAAGACACTATCTCTTCCTCAGCTCTTGAATAGAGTTTATATTCTATAAAATGCTAATGTTAAATAATCTTTCAAAACTCAGTGGACCATATATGTGTGGTTCTAGTTCTAGATTCTCTGTTTTATTCAAATGATCTATATGTCTTTCCTTACACCAACAATGCCTTGATTACTGTAGCTTTAGAAGAAGTCTTAAAATTGGGTGCTAAACGTCTTCCAACACTGTTTTTGTTTTTGTTTTTGGCTTTTCTGGGTCCTTTGTACTGCTACATAACTTTTAAATTTCAATATCCAGTTCTTCATTTATAGCAAGTATACACAGACCTGAATTTTTATATATACCTTGTGTTTTCTAATTCTGCTAAATTCAAGTACAAGTTCTAGAGGCTCATAAAGATTTCTTAGTATTTTCTCTGTAGATGATCATTTCATCTACATATAAAGATTTTGCTTCTGCTGTGCCAATCCTATCCTAGTTCTGTCATTTTATTGCCAGATTATTTTGGTTTAGACCTATGTTTCAAAGTCTCATGGACAGATGAAGAGTAGGCATATATGCCCTTGTTCCCCACTTTAGGGAGAAAGCATTGTATTGTCTCCATTCATAGAAAGAGTTTTTGTTGGAAGTATGGAGTACATGTCTTTGATCTGTTGAGAAGGTTCTGTTCTACTTCTAGTCTCCTGATAGCTTTTGCCATGAACAGCTGTGGAATTTAGTTCAATACTCTTTCTCCAACTAGTGACAGGATCATATGGCTTTCTCCTTTCCTCTGTTAAAATGATGACTTTTGAGGGTGGATCTTCCAATGCTGAACCAACACTGCCATCCCTATAATAAAACCACTTTCTACATACTACCAGACCTGACTTCTAATAGTTTGTTTTGTTAAACAAATTTCTATCTATGGTCATACTTTTTTCTTCTATTATCTTTATCCAGTTTTAGGACTAGCACAATGTTGATTTCCTACAATGAGGGGAGAAGTGCTCCTTCTTTTTTCTGCTTTAAATGTTTGATATAATTTATCAGTTAAAATGTTTATGAGCCTGCTGTTGTCATATAGGTAGGTTTTCAAGCTAGGAATATACTTTCTTTAATAGGTGCTATTCAAATTTTGTATTTCCTCCAGATTTAGTTTCATTAATTTGTCTTCCAAGGTACTTCTTAGAAGTTGTCAAATTTATTTCAAAAAAGATTTTTGAAATATGCTTTCTATATCCTTTTAAATTCTGTAAAATCTGTGGTAATGTCTCCTAGATCTTAATATTGTAATTTAAAAAAATGTATAACTGATATTGTGTAACAGGAAGAAAAGGCCTAAAAGAGCAGGGGAATTGGGAGGAGTAGGGGAAGGGGAAAGAGGGAAAGGAAAAAATATGAGAGGAGGAAAAAAAATGGAAACAAGGTCTTTGCAAATAGGGAAGGGTGGAGGGGGTGAAGGGAGGGCAAGGGAAGGGGAAAAAAAATAAGAACCAAGAGACTCATGTAATGGTACAAGATCCCAATGATGAATGTAACTGTATTTTATACCTAAAATGTACCAATAAAGTTAATGGGGGGGGGGGAGAAGGTAACAGGATTTAAAGTTTTTACAGGAATAAATCGTAAGTGGGGGTTCTCACACAGAAGGGCTTGATACTGAGTAACCCGATTATTTGAGAGCCAATGATGCTCCCTTGTGTTCAGTTCTAGGACCGTGTGTGGAACCTGGTCAGTCAGTTCCTGACCTAAAGTCAGCCTGTCTGCTTCTTGGATCAACAGAACTGAAGCTGCTAAGGCCCAAAGACAAGAAAGCCATCGTTTTGCTACTGGATCTAAATTCTTAGACAAATATGCCACTGGTTGATTCCATGGGGCTACTTCTTGGGTCAACAATCCAAGGGCCATATGATTTTTCTCAGTCACATATAGAGTAAAAGACCATTTTACATCTGGTATGCCTAGGGCTGGGGCATCTGTCAAAATCAATGTTAATTTCTTAAAAGCTTCTCTTTGTTTTACAGTCCAATGCAGATGATTCTCCTCCTGTCCCTTTAGTGCTTCATAAAGGAGTTTAGAGATTTCTGCAAAACCTGGAATCCAAATTCTACAGAAGCCTGCTGCCCCAAGAAACTCTCTCACCTGCTTCTTTGTTTGGGGTTCAGGGATGGCACTAATAACCTTTCATTTCCTGGGCAACACATGTGCTGTGTTATTTGAAATCCTAAATATTTAACATGCTATACACAAATCTGGGCTTTCTTCCATGATACCTTATATCCAGTTTTCTTGTAAGTGCACTAACAACTTTTTTGGTGCCTTCCCAGCGTTGCTCTTAGGTTGGGCTACATAATTGCAAGTCATCTACATGTTGCAATAGGATGCAGCTATATTGTTCCGTGGGGAAGGTAAGCAAGTCCTTGGCTAAGGCTTCCCCAAAAAGCATAGGTGAGTTTTTAAATCCCTGTGGCAATCTAGTCCAAGTAAACTGAGTTTTTTTTCCATCACTTGGGTCCTCCCATTCAAATGCAAAGATGGGTTGACTGAGGGAAGCGATGGGAAGGCAAAAGAAGGCATCTTTTAAATCCAAACAAGTCAACCATGCTGTTTCTGGAGGTATCAGACTCAACAAAGCATAGGGGTTAGGGACCACTGGGTGCAGCGTTACTGTTCTGTCATTTACAGCCTGTAGATATTGCACTGGCCTATTGTCCCCATCGGGTTTCTGAACAAGCAGCAAAGGGGTGTTCCAAGGTGACTTACATTCTCCAATAAGTCCGAATTCCTTTAATCTCATGATATGGAGTTTAATTCCAATTCAGGCTTGCCTGGACATCGAGTATTGTTTTACAGCAATGGGGGCCGAATTGTCTTTTAATTTTATAGCTATGGGTGGATGATTCTTAGCAAAGCCTGGGGGCAATTCTTCTGCCCATACTCCAGGGAACATAGTTTTTAACTCTTGTGGAGCCTGGCAAACATCATCCACATTGTAACACTGCCATTCATCCTCTCTTTTAGTTGTTACCATCATGATGAGATCTCTTCCTGGGTCTAAATGCAGAGATGCATTTCCTCGTTGGGTGAAAGTTATTGTAGCTCCCAATTTAGATAACAAACTCTTCCTAGTAAGAGGATAGGCCATTCTGGCATATACAAGAATTCATGTTTCACTTTATGTCCTCCAATTTCACATGTCCTTTCATAGCACAACTGGCGCTTTTCTGAAATTCCAGTGGCATTAATCACTTGGATGCGCTCTCCGCTCAGAGGGGCAACTGGAGCTGTTACTACTGAAGGTTCTGCGCCACTCTCCACCATTAAGGACGTATTTTGGCCCCTATCTATATATCGACGTTGGGCTCATGGGGGACTAGTTGCATTGAGCCCAGTCTGTGTCAGTCACTGTCTTTCATCACAGGCAATGATGTGCCAGTATCCTTCCTTTCCTTCGAGTCCTGCTTTTTCTTTTCCTTGAGCCTTGGATACTTACTCTTAATAATGTCCTTTCTCTGCAATATGCACACTGGTCAAACTCTAAATCCTCACACCGAAAACCTTTCTTCTGTCTTCCTTCTACTTTTGTTCCTTCTCTTCCTTGGCTCCCATAGCTATATAAGGAGCTCTCCTCTGATCCCACTCATCTTCCTTCCTGGCTCTCTCTTTCACTGTCTCTCTATTCACATATATTTTCCTAGCTAATTGCAACAATTGCGTTATATTCATGTCTTCCCAAGTCTCCTGCCTTTGGATTTTCCTTCTAACGTCTGGTGCTGACTGGGTTACAAAAGTTGTATTAATTAGCTGATGGTTTTCTGGAACTGCTGGGTCAAATGGTGTGTACATTCTGTAGACCTCACAAAGCGGCTCATAAAATTTCTCAGGGCTCTCATTTGGCTCCTGCTGGGTCTCTGACACTTTAATCATATTAGTAGGTCTTTTACTTCCAGACTGCATTCCTGCTAAAACGACTGTCCGATAATTTCTCAAGTTTTCCTCCCTGCTTGGGTATTGGGATCCCAATCGGGCTGCACATTTACTGGGAATTGCTGTTCATGCCAAGCGTCTGGATTCTGCATATCACCTGGCATTCTAGTGGCATTAATCTTTTTAATTTCCCCTAAAAGTCTCTGCATTTCTTTAGGGGTTAACAAAGTTCTACAAAGTTCTTTACAGTCCTCCCAATTAGGGCAATGGGTAGCAAAGATGGAATCAAATAATTGAAGTGTTTTGGAGGGGTCTTGGCAGAGAATAAATGATTTTTTTCTCTGGACCTAGCCTCCTTTTGTCCTTTTTTAAGTCAAATCTCAAATACCGCATCTTGGTCTGACATATTTGTGCCTTTTCCCAACAGTTTTTTCTAACTCACTATAAAGGAGGAGGTCATACTGTAACCTGTTGGCTCTTAAACTCTTTAAAGATGACCAATGTACACATATTAGTAACATACTTAGAATTTAACCCTTTGATGACAACCAATGTAAACATATTTAAACTTTTCATAACAAACTTGAAACCAACAAACATACATATTTTCTTGATAAATATTATTCGCACATCTTTTGACATACCTAAACCTTCTGGTCTTGTATATTTTTTCTTTCTAATAAGATAAACATAGAAAATTTCTTATATCAAAATTGCATCTCTTTTACTTACAACTTTTTAATATTTTTTATCTCACTATAGACCTTTTGTCACAAACTTGTCTTTAGCTATTAAAATTTTAAAGTGTCCCTTTTTTTTTTTTTGGTACCAGGGATTGAACTCAGGACCTTGTGCTTGTGTGGCAGGCAGTGGAACCACTGAGCTAAATCCCCGGGCCAAATTGTTGTGGTTTTTTTTGGTACGGGGGATCGAACTTGGATCCTTGTGCTTGTGCAGCAGGCAGCAAAACCACTGAGCTAAATCCCTGGCCCAAAGTGTCCCTTTTTTTGTTCTCAGATTGTTACACTTTAAATTTGGTTGGCTGCCAATAGAACCATAGTGACCTTGAGGTTTTTTGTTTTTTGTTTTTATCAACAAAGTTTGGAAAAGAGCAAGTTAACCCTATAATTACAATTGAAGAATTTTCAGTGTACAAGAAATATTTTAAGCACACCAATTAAACATCAATTCAAACTGAAACAGATACATTTATCAATTAGCTAAAATTTGTAACTTGATTTCTCTTATAAAATTTCTTACTATCTCTGGCTTTGTTTTATGCCCTTCAGAGCTTTCTTAGCTGTTTTTAATCCATTACTTATTTTCTCTTTTCAGTTCTTTTTTCCAACTTGAGTTCAAGCCCTATTCAATCCTCTCTGAGTCTGACCACAGCATACACCTTCTGGTGCACTAAAGTCAAGCAGTTCTCATGCTTTTTTCCCCACCTCCTCCACACCTGTGAAATTTAGCAACACAAAAGGAGGGTGAAGGTCAAAATTCTCTCCTTCCGGATCTGAAAGGACAGGTTTCTTTCCAGCATTGTCCTCTTTCTGATGGAGGACCAGGATACTGTTTTTTCTTCCAGGGCGCACATATGAAGCCAAGGAGGCATTCTGTGGCACATTTGAGACATAAATCAATATAGAGAAAATTGTTCTGGATGTTCCCATCCAGGAGTGGTGACTGTTAGCCAGACAGACCAAATGAGACCCTCATCTAGGGATCTCTCAGCTGGCCAAGCTGGGCAAAGCATGGGCCATTCTAACTCATAAAAGGCTCTAAGTTTTGGGGGTTTCATCTTAATACCATAATTTTCAGTAAAACCTTTTTTAAAAAAAATTTCTTAAGCATGCATTCCAAATAGGATGAGATGTCTCTGTCCCCATGATTGGCCGATCAGAGTGTTGGTGTGTGTGGGTACCCTTGTACGGAGACGCAAGACAAACAAAGGTGGGGGATCACTCTCTCGCCTGCCTGGCTGCTGGCCTCTCGGTCACTTTAAGGTCTGTTCAGGCTAAGGTGAGGTGTCGCTTAAGCTCACCATTATGCCTTTGTTAAACATGACCACACAAGTTCCATGACAGACCACACACAAATTCCAGGACTCAGGGAGGACTCCTTAAGCAGTGCAAGCATCTCCTCCCTTTGTCTTGTTCAGCAGCTAGTTCCACTCACTCTCCAATCCAGAACCCTTTCACTCACACATTTATTCAGAAGTTATCACATTCCCTCCCGGTGACGCCCCTAACTGTAACTAAAATGAATGGAAGGAGCTACCTCCCCAAATGGCAAAGCACAAGGGGTGATTGGGCCCCTGCACTATTTTTGCCCAAAGTTCACAAAGTGAACCAAAACTAATGGGAGGAGCTATCTTCCTAAATGGCAAAGCACAAGGGGCGATCAGGCCCCTGTGCTGTATTTGCCCAAAGTTACAGAGCACCAAATAAAATAAAAACGAAACCAAAAGTTAATGACTAGGGGGTGTTCTCCCAGGACTTCTCACCCAGCCAAGGAAAGAGAGGAGACACCAACAGCAGCAGTCCTCCTTCTGTCATCTTCCATTCTCCAGTTCGGGCGATCTGCCACTGGTGAGTGGGTCTCTGTGTCCTGTTGGGGAGCCTAGGAAATTAGTCCCAGGGGTGCGCCTTTCCTCTCTAAGAGACAGAGAGCCTCTCCCTCCGGTGGAGTTCAGGCTGATGCCCAAAAGGGCCAATTCTTTTTTTTTTTTTTTTTTTTGGTACCAGGGATCGGACTAAAGGGCCACTTCTTTCCTGATTCCTGGTCAGGGAACCAAATGTTCTGGAATTGTGGAAAGAATGTATGGAGACACAGAATTTGGGTTAAAAAAAAAAAAGCCTTTAATCGCTAGCGAGGGGGACCACCAGAAACTCATCTGATCAATGTCCACACCGCCCTTTGCTTTAACATTTCCTTTTATATCTTCTTTTAGCCATTACTTCATTTCTGGTGGTCTTAGTAAAATTTCTGTTTCTGTTTTACAACTAGTTCCTGTTAACGGTTATAGTCACAAACATATAACAAACAGATGGCGCCTAAAACACATACATTGTAAACTACTCAAACATTTCTACTTTGCTTTTCTCCAGGTTAAATGTTATCTACAGTTAGGTTACAGGTCAAAGTTTCAATTAGGCATCACTTTAAACAATAAGAGTTACAGGAAAGGTGAATCTTAAAGGAACGGATTACTTATTCTACTTCAGCTACCTTAATAACTAACCTATAGTTTAAATTTTGTCTATCAAATTAACCAGTAATCTACCAGGTCAGTGAGGGAGTCTATAATTTAGGAAAAAGAATTTAGTTGGAGTCAACTCAGCTGGACATTATCTCAATCAGGGCCCTAAAACTTTACAGACCAGGACTTAGGTCTCTGCCACAACTGGCCAATAAACTGGACGGGGGGCGGGGGGGATCAGTTCCATACATCTATTGGCTTTAATCAAACAGCATTTTGTTATTGTATAAATGAAATACACTTGTATATTGGGTAATAAGTCTATTTGCAGTCATTAACTCTGTTTCCTAGATTTATAAGAGCTCTAAAGATGTCCTTAATTCTTGTCAGTATAGTTATAACATGTAAAACTTGCCTTTTAGTGGTAAGAGAGTAAAAACTAAATATAAAGATTTATATACAGCTGTGATATTAATTATTACTAAACTCATAGTATATTAAATGATGCATGTGTTTTCCAAGTATACAGGCCTTGGGTCGGGAATTTAGCTCAGTGGTTCCACTGCCTGCTTTGCAAGCACAAGTTCCTGAGTTCAATCCCTGGTACCAAAAAACGAAACAAAAAACAAGTATACAGGCCTTCAAAGATGCAAAACTACAAAACATCCTACTACATTGGTGACTTCCAGCTAAAATTGTTTATGACAATAAACTTTTTCAGGCTCAAGTGACTGGGTTTCCCTTACTTATGTTCCAGCTTTTCAGGCTCAAGCTACTGGCTTTTCCTTACTTGTGTTCCAGCTATTCCTGATGGAATGTGCATGCCAATCCAACATGAAACAGCTAGGCATATAGTGCGAATACTTTCTCAAGGCTTATGCTTATGTGATTGTTATGTAATTATGTTATAACACTCAGAGATACTTAAACACTATGCAGTTGAGGCAAAAATGAAAGCTGGGACATTAATAATCTATGAAGTACATCTATAAGTACATTTTACTCAAATTGAACTCTATTAAAAGATAACAAATTTAGGTAAAGGTTTCTTTATGTTATTTAATATCTTGTGATTAAATAAAGGTAACTGGGGCAGGGGATTTAGCTCACTGGTTCCACCGCCTGCCTCACCAGCTCAAGGTCCCAAGTTCGATCCCCACTACCAAAATAAATAAATAAATAAATAAATAAAATAAAGGTAACTGACTAAAATTTTTTATACTAAAATAGAGATTTAAATGTATTTCAAAAATAATAACAAAACCTAATGCTTCCAGTATAGTAATGTCATGATGGTTAACATGCTAAAATGCTATGTTGCCCTTGATTATAAAGTTTCTCTGTAAAATTTTATAATTGTTATCTCTTAACATTCTACAGGGAGGGCCAGGGATTTAGTGGTTTTGTGCCTGCCTTGTAAAGACCAGAGTTCGATCACCAGTACCAAAAAAAAAAAAAAAAGAACATTTTACAGGGACTCAAATTCTAAGACAACCATGATTGGTAAAGAAATAACAGTTTTCTGTCATAGTATACATTTCAAAGTTCTTGATATCCAAATAGGAGTGTGATAGTTAAACCTATTGCTTCTACCACAATACTAGTTTAACTAATCTCTTGGGATCTCAAAAACTGAGGTTTGGAAACCAAAACTAAGAAAAATAACTGGGCTAAGAGGTCAGCCAATATTTTAGCACCAGTCCTCCAAGGTCAACAAGGACCCAGAACATGAGGGAACCTTTCTACAGGATCCTATAACTCTGGAGAGTTACCCAACCTCCTGAGCAGGGAGATTGTTAGAAGACAGGAGTCAACCAATGTACAGTATGCTAAAAAGGAGGGTCACCAGAGGGAGAAATGTCTCCTATGCTTCTATAGAAAGCCATACGGTCAAGCACACTATGACCCATCCTGACAGCTGACACTGACAAAGGAGCTAAGAGGCTTTGTACATGGTCCCAAAAGTAACTCCTGAAGAGCCTAACACCCAGCAAAAAATTTAACCTTGCATAAAGACCAGAGTTTGATCCCCAATACCAAAAAAAAAGTTTAACCAAAAGATATATAAAGGAATACTAGTAATATAGGCTAGATATACAAAGGGAGCTCTAATCCCTACACTGACCTCAGCTGGTAGTTACTAACTACACTTGTAGCTGATCACTATTATGGTTCAATGCAGTTAAAAGCTACAGTGGCAGCTATAAAAGCTCAGAAGAGTCTTTTAAATTTCTTAGCTAAAACTGCCTTGAAAACCACAGAGGCTGGACATAGTGGCACATGGCTGTAATCCCAGCACTTGGGAGGCTGAGGCAGGAGGATTGTGATGAGTTCAAAGCCAGCCTGGGCTACATAGCAAGTTCAAAGACAGACCGAACTGTCTAGCAAGACCCTGTCACAAAAAAACCCAAAAACCAACTGGTCCCCCAAACCCCAAACAACTAAAAACAAAACAAACCAGAGAACTCTCAGTCTTCTTACAGCTAAAACCAGAGAGAATTGTGCACTAATAAATGAAACTTGTGGTGTTTAGATAAATAATTCACATCAGATGGAAAAAGATAAAGCAATAAAAGAAATATCAGACTTATAGATAATCTCCATGAGCAGACAGATCTAGGACCCAGCTAATTACAATCCCTATTCCAATCTTTTATGAACAGTGCCTGGATATGGCCCCTTTTCCCAATCTGTCTTTGCATTCTGGTGCTTATGCTTTAGCCATGCATGCTTAATCTCTTGGTAAAATTTTGTTTATTCTCACCCGAGTCTGTCAAACTCCAAACGATCATACAAATGAAACCAATGATAAATGTGTCAGACATCTTTTACCAGGATCCACTAGATTGACCTTCTGAAGAGAGTTCATAATTGCTAAACTCCAATTTGATTTATATCCATGGCCCCTAATATTAGCTCTCTGGAGAAAACCCCTGACTGCAGTCTCCGCTACGCTGACCCTTCTCATCTTGAAGCAGCTACATTGAATCTTCACCCGCCATTCCCTAATTGCAGTTAGGGATACCTCTTCAGAGGGACAAATATAGGCAGCTAAGTTAGAAGGAAATTGATATACAGTTAGAGAAGGATTGGCCCCTCAAGGAAGTCAATACAAAAAAATAGAGACATCAGAATTGTGGCTGGAGGCAAATCTGAAGAGAACTAGGCCTCAGGATGGAGACCTAATAGCCAGGCCGGCAAGATAAACAGCAGTTTGAGATTATACTGTAATAAGCACCACTTGGTCCAGCAGGCCCAGATAAGCATCAGATATATAGGTGGGTAACCAGAACATCTGGACCCATACTCCCCTCCCTTCCAAGAATGCCTTTGCTCTTTCCATGTACTCTTGCTTGCTATATGACTCATTTCCCTATTGGATCAATATTAGCTAAGTGGCTATATCAGTAGTCCTATAGGTTGATTGTAGTCTGCCTGTCTGCCTCTCTCTCTCTCTCTCTTTCTTTCTCTTTATTTGGTTCTGGGGACCGAACTCAGGACCTTGTGCCTGCCAGGCAGGTGCGGTGCCACTGAGCTATCCCTGGCCTGGTTGATTGTAGTTTGACCCAAGTTGTACCTGCATCGAGATTTTGTTATATAAATTACCCCTGACAAATGGCCTCAGTGGCAACCCCTTTCAAAAGCTTTCTCTTAATAATTCTTTGATATTCAGAGCACTCAAACTTAGCACATCTGACATCTAGCAGGTTGGAAGTTATATTTTTCCTATTTCAACTGTAGTGCCTGGGACATTTTAAGATCTCAGTAAATACTAGTTCAATGGATGAATAAAACCTGCAAGTGTTTTTTAATTGTTGCTTAAATTGGATATTCCTTTGTCTTCAAAGTCTTTGGAATAATTTGTATTCTTGGTACTATAATACTCACTATTAAAGTTTGAACACTAACCATCCCATTATTTTAGGAATTGTAAGGCCCGGGATTTAGCTCAGTGCTTCCACCGCCTGCCTGAAAAGCACAAGGTCTTGAGTTCGATCCCTGGTACCAAAAAAAAAGGAATTGTAATTCAGGAAACACTGATTCTTTATTTTTTAATTTTTTATTTTTTGAGACAGGTCTTACTGTGTATTCCAGACTGAACTTGAAATCACTAGGCAGCCCAGGTTGTCCTCAAACTCGTGACAATTCTCCTTCCTCAGGAGAATTCAGGAAGTGCTAAAATTACAGGCATGCACTAGCACACCTGGGTGAAACACCAGTTCAAATAACACTGAATGACTGGGGATTTAGCTCAGTGGTTCTGCCACCTGCCTTGCAAGCTCAAGGTCCTGAGTTTGATCCCTGGTACCAAAAAAAAAAAAAAAAATTACAAATAACACTGAATGAGTGTTCTGAAGGAAGTAGAGTAAGTGGGCGCATATATAATTAAGCAATTTTGGTTTATTACAAAGCAGCAAAACTTCTGTTAGAAGGAAGTAATTCCCAACCCATTAGATGTGTTGAGTTCGTGTCCCAGGACAGTGAAGAATGGAGTTGAGAACAAAGGAAGTTAAGAGTAAGATATGTTTTATTAAAAGAAAGCTCTTGAGGGCAGGGGATTAAGCTCAGTGGTGCTGTACCTGCCTTACAAGTGCAGGGTCCTGAGTTCAATCCCCGTACCATAAGAAAAAAAGCTCCTGGGAGATAGAAGGGGTCCTGAAAGTGGGTTTGTCACTGAGGCTCTTTGTCTAGGGGTTTTTTTATACAGTAAAATCGCATCACAAGTTACCAGGTGTCAAACTACAGTCAACCTATAGGATTGCAAGTATATACAGTTATTAGCTAATATTGGTTTAATAGAAAAATAAGATACGTAGCAAGAGCACAAAACAAGGAAAAGAACAGAGGCATTTCTGGAAGGGGTAGGAATGAGGCTCAAAGTGTTCCTGTCATCTATCTACATGTTTATGACCTTGTTTCTATGTGTTTGTTATATGGTTCAGGCTTATTGGACCAAATGGGGCTAGTCAGAGTAAAACTTTGAGCTGTTATCTCTGGGGAAGCTCACAGGTCTACCCATCATGTGTCCATCTTGGGGCGTAGCTTCTGTCAACTCAAACCTTGACCACAGACCTAGTTTGGCTCATCTCTTTTCTGACTCTACCTTGGACCTGGTCCCGTTCTGTCTGTCAGTCTCTACCTACCTTAGCTATCTGTTACACTTCATTTGTAGCAAACTTCTGTTAAATGTTGAAAAAGAATAAGAGCTACGTGACAGGGGCTTGGTGAACAATAGAAGATAAAGAAAAATATTGTATACTTAGTAAAATGTACATAAACTAAGAGTTTGATGACCTCTTGGCATATATCTCAAGTTTCAGATGTCTGTAGTGGAAGGGTCAAGATGACCAAAAGCTCACATTTCCAGGCAGCAGATTGAGATGTGTGTAAATCTGTAACAAGGACTTAGACACTGGGCCTGCACATGCGCAGTGGGTAACTAAAAGCAGAATGAAACTTGGCATCTCTGCCTTCATCTATTTTTGTTTGTTTTTTATTTTTTGAGATAGATGGTATGTAGCTCAGGTGGGCCTTGAACTCACTAAATAGCTCAGGCTGGCTCTGCATCAACCTCCCTAGTGCTACCACACCTGACTTCTGCCAGGCTTCTGCCTTTTTTGTATCTGTCTCATATATTACCTTAAAACTATGGATCAGATCCCTACTCATCTCTTGGGTAGGCAGGTTAATCACATAAGAAGCATCTACAATACAAGGTTTAATGGATTTAAATTTACCTAGTCTGTCTCATCCCCCTTCAAGGCTAAGGACACCAACGTAAGAGTAACTAACTTTCGGGCCAGGGATGTAGCTCAGTGGTCCTGCGCCTGCCTGGCAAGTGCAAGGTCCTGAGTTTGACTACCCTGGTGCTGGAAAAAAAAAAGAATAACTCATTTTTAAGATTTACAGGAACACCCAATTTCCAGCTCTTACGTGTCCACTTCCAGACCCTCTGGTGTGATGCCTAGAAGTCTCCATGGTTCAAAATCAGCAGTCATCTCAGCTTCCAGGAAAAGCATAGCCTTGCAGACCACCCCACCCACAATTAGGTCTCGCCCCACATGGAAGCATTTACCCCAGCACAGAAACCGAGGCTGCTCCCCTAAGCAGGAGCTTTGATCTCATGATAGGAAGGAACTTGCCTTCCTTATGTGATGATGGCTCCCCCAGAACTTTACAGAATTAGTCCTGAGATACAACCCAACCATACCCCAAATACACCAGGATTAACAACTACAGCCCTCACTTTTGTTCCCCTTTTCCATAAACCCCAAGCTTCAGTCAGCCCCTTGAAGACAGATCTGGAAACTCACTTTCTCTACTTCCCAACATGGCCAGGTTGCATAAATTTCTCTTCCTCCTTTTCATCACTGCTTTTCTCTTTGATTTGTCTTAAGGGATCTATGGTCAAGCCTAGTTTGTTGGGATCCCCAGAGCTAGGGCTTTTGCCCTAAATTCCAATACCAACACTTATTTCCTTCATGAGCTCTGAACTCCATTTTGAAAGGCTCTCTGAATGTCACTTTCATGGAGATTTTTCACTCCATCAAAGTAACAATAGCTGGGCATGGTGGCATGCCTGTAATCCCAGCTCTCAGGTGGCTGAGGCAGAAGGATTACAGAGTTTGAAGCTAGCCTGGGCTACATAGTGAGTTCAAGGACAGCCTGAACTACATAGCAAGATTCTGTCCCCCCCCCCCAACCCCAGCAACAACAACAAAAAAGGCAACAGAAGAAAATATTTCAAGTTAGAGTTGTTCCAGAGAATCCAGATCAGTCAATCATCTGTGTCCATTATACCTATCTATCCCTGTCTTTCACCATATTATGTTTTCATTTCCTCACATTGTTCTTAACCCTTCTAGCTCAGGGTGATCAATTTCTTTAAAATTTAGTTACTCCTTTTACATCCCCTCCCCAGCCCCAGTATCGGGGATTAAACCAAGAGCCTTTGTACCGAGCTACATTTGTTGTCTTTTTTGGGGGGGTGGGGTGGGGGGATTGAACCAGGACCTTGTACTTGCAAGGCAGGCATGGTGCCGCTGAGCTAAATCCTCAGCCCTTTTTTTTTTTTTCTTTTTTGAGACAGGATCTTGGTAAGTCACCCAGAATGGGCTTGAACTTGCAATCCTCCTGCCTCTCAGAGGGCTGGGATTATTATAGGGAGATAAATTAGATAGAAATTAATAAACAGAAAGGGACTGGGATCTCAAGGAAGTCAGCAGAAAAATAAAGACATCAGAATTGTGGCTTGAGGTGCATCTGTCAAAGACCAGGTCTCAAAATGAAGATGTAATGACCAGACCTATCTGCCTCCTCGAGGGAGCTGTATTGTAATTGGCATCACCTAGTCCAGTAAAGTCCAGATAAATATCAGTCACCCAGGTAGGTGACCAGAGCATCTGGACCCACCCTTTCCCCAAAATGCCTGTGTTCTTTCCTTGTACCCTTGGTACGTGACCTGCTTCCAAATTGGATCAATATTAGCTAAGCAGTTGTACTTGTAATCTTACTGGTTGATTATAGTTTGATCTATGTTGTACTCAGCTCATGATTTTGCTCTATAAAACATTCTTAGAGAAGTAGCCTTGGTGGCAACCTGTCGGGAGCAATGCTACATAATTTTAGGGTAAAATCATTTGGTTAGCCTAATTCTCCTACCTAAAACCCAGCTGTGGAATTCTGAGACATAATTCCCTTTTGGCCTCCGGTCACAACTGAGACCTCAATGATCCGGTGATGCTGTGATTCTCCAGGATAAGAAACATCCCGGGAGCTGAAAACATCCTGGGAGGAACAAACATCTACTCAGTTCCTCATTGTTCTTGGATTGTTACATCTTGTTTACGCAGGATGTACTGAACTCTCTGCAAGTCATTTGTTACATTTGTTTCTCCAGATGTACTAAAAAAAGGTGCGGTAAACTGGGGGCTTTTGTCTTTGCCGCCCAGAGCAGCACTGATCAGATGCAAAACTCAGCTTCTTCTCAAAGTCTCATTTTTCTACCTTTCCTGTAATTCGCCTTGTGCTGCCGTGGCTGGAAGGAGACTAGACCTTAAGGCGGAGGTTCTAGTAATGTTCCCTTTTCCTGTTCCCTACAGCAACCCACTTTTGGGTCACCTCTTGTCTCTCAATAGACCTTTCTTACTCTTAATTGACCTTTCTTACTCTTGGCCTCCATTGTTCCTTAGAATTCATTGTTTGATTTCAGGGGACACAAACTTGGTGTATCTGACATCTAGTAGGTTGGGTGTTATATTTTCTCCCTGTATTAGGATTATGAACGTGCTATATATCATGCCTGGCCAAAACTCAGTTACTTTTTCTTTCCTTTTTTTTTTTCCAAACAGTCTCACTGTTACGTAGTTCAGGCTGGCCCTGAACCCACTATGTAGCCCAGTCTGACCTTGAACACATTATAATCCACCTGCCTCAGCCTCCTGAGTGCTGGGATTATAGATGTGCTCTGTCATGCCTGGCTCAGTTACTCTTAAAATCAAAGCTGAGGATGCAGTTCAGTGGTAAAGTGCTTGCCTAACATGTACAAAGCCCTAGCTTGATCCATAGCACTGCAAAGGGAGAAAACGAGTAAAATGCTTAAGGAAAGAGAAATTAAAGTATTATTTCTTTTGTACCTATAGGGTACTGAAAGTAGCATGTGCCTGATAATCATTAATGATAAGGGAAACTCAACTGGCACAACTGGATTGCAAATGTTTAAAACAGCACACAATAAAAGTGTCAAGATATTAAGAGTAAATTTTTTGAAGTGGGTCTTTATACTCTTAAGGATTAAGGAGAATCTTGTTATTGAGTTGCTTCTTAATTTAGGTTTTGCTCCTGAGACTCAAGAGTCCCCAGGGGATTATATTCTGTAAGTAAGATTACCCTGAAAAGTTGCCCCTGTGAACTAGCACTAAGATTTTCCTTTATTTGTTTGCAGAGGAAGCCTTAAAACATGCTCAAGAAGTATGGAAAATGGATAGATCTCAGTAAAACCATTACATGTTCTCAGTAGAAGACAGTTAGGTTAGCAAAACAGCACAGAGCAGGATAGGGATTTTCTTTCAGTCCAATTAAAAAAAAATAGGGGTAGAGGATATTAGCTCAGTGGTAGATGGAGCACTTACCTAGCATTTATGAAGCCCTGGATCACAAAAAAAATTAAATTTTAAACTGTAGGAAACTTTTCCCAAGAATTTGAAATTGATGCTGTGGGCCATTTGTAATGATCAAAAGGTCTGTTCCAAGTGGGCTACTTAACATTGCACACTAACTTATGGAAGAGTTGACTTAGTTCCTGAGTTTGATGGAAAATAACAGATATAAAGATATACATTAGATTTACCCTGTTGCCTGACTGGAAGGGTTTGGGAGGAGCCCACAAAGCCTCATGTTATTTGTTACTCCTGGCAAGCCAACAGGCTGAGGCAGTTTCTGGCCAAGAGGACAGGATTGTTGTAACGAGCAGCTATGTTTGAAAACAGATGCTGAGAAGTGGAGGAGAATATTTTGGTCTGTCACTTAACTCTACTCCTCAAATAAGCAAGGGTGGAGGCCTGGGGATTGAAATATGAATGCCGTAGGAACTAGGATTTAAGTGACCTGTGATTGTCTTGAGAAGGATGGCATTGGTTTCACTTGTGCCCACTCAAACTCCTGAACACTATATGAGTGGAATCAGTATGCACTATTTTGTGTCTAGTTTATTTCATTCAACATTGTACTTTTTTTGGTACCGGAGATCGAACTCGGGACCTTGTGCTTGTGAGGCAGGCGGCAGAACCACTGAGTTAAATCCCCAACGTGTCAATATAGTACTTTTAAGATTAATCCATGTTGTGAGATATAGCAGTACTTTTTAAATTGCTGAACAGCGTTCTCTTTCATGTTCTCTACAATTCTGTTGATAGCTACTTGGGCTGTTTCTAGTTTTGACTAATATAAAGAGAACTATTATGAATATTCTTGGGAAAGTCTTTGGAACCCCTCAGTTTTTTAAAAAAAACTTTATTATCAAACACACACTCATACAAAAATTAAAACCATTCAAAGAAGAACAATGTAAGGGAAAAAAAACTACAATACTATTCAAATACAGTAGAACTCAACCAAAACAAAACTGAAAAGCACTTAAACATTTTTCCATATAACTTAAAAAAGCATCTCAAGCACCAACAAGACACCAGAGGATGTGATTTGTTTCAGAAAGATCCCCAAAACCAACACTGAACAAATAATGATCTGGAAAAAAACTCCTAACAGACTTCACATAAGCAAAACTTCTCCCTAATTTAAATTTCGATACAGTCATATGACACACGATGGAAACACAATCTGAGAAATATGTCATTAGGCAATTTCATCTGTGTGTATCCTTATTTACACTTTAAATTTCTCACACTAGAGAAACTTTGGTATTTACACATGTGTCCTATTTATTTCACTTTAGAGGATGGCCTCAGTATGCGTCCATTTAGCTATAAATGTCTCTAGTTTCTCATTCTTTATGGCTGAGTAGTACTCCACTTTATAAAAAAACCACATCTTCTTTATCCAGTTTCCAGTTGATGGGCACTTGGGCTGTTTCCAAGCTTTTGCTATTACAAGCTGTGCTGCTATAAACATGGGTGCACATATATCACTGTGGTATGATTCTTTTAATTCTTTTGGGAAGATACCCAGCAGGGGGATACCTGGGTTGAAGGGGACCTCTAAGCCTAATTCTTTGAGGTATCTCCATACTGATTTCCACAGTGAAACTCCCTCAATTTTGTTCATTTTCTTTTTTTCCTCTCTTTCCTCTTTTTGTTTCTTTGCAATGTGGGAAAGCCACAGCCCTTGGAATTGCTATATATGTATATATTGCTTACAAAATTGAGATTATATGAAAGGAATATTTAGTAACCATATTAAAATGTGACTTCAGCCCTGTAGTATTTCTGTCATCCATAATGAGGGCTAGTAATAGTGGAGTTGTCTGATTATGATTGGAATGAACATAAAAGACTGAGATAAACCTTAAAGACCTAAAACACCAAAAAAAAGATGTATTTCCACAAAACAGTTTCAACATGGCTTTTTTAGTTTTCTATTTCTACATAACAAGTTAGTACAAACTTAGTGGCTTAATACAACAGTTATTATCTCACAGTTCTGCAGGTCACATTCTTGAGAATGGCAAAATATTAAAAGGGTTGTGGTCCCGTTTGCTCTTAACAAATTTTATGATACTAAGTTTAAAGTGTCTGAAGCACCTGGTTATGGCCCATTAACTGGAGAGCAAATGGCGGTTTTCCTGTTGGAAGGTTGAAAAAGATTTGAGCAGTGTGCATGGATTAGAAGAGGGGGCATAGGCTGTGATTCCAGGGGAGCAGCAAATGCTACAGATTTGGGGCTCCTCCTCCATCCTCTTCAGAGGTAGTCATTACCATTTCCTATCTTTTGTGTGTGTGTGTGTGTGCCGGGGATCGAACTTGGGTCCTTGCACTTGCGCAGCAGGTGACAAAACCACTGAGCCAAGTCCCCGGCTCCCCCATTCCCTATCTTGTCAGTGGCCTTGGTCTGGCCTATAGTTTCTTTTTCCCGTTCAGGCTGTGTGAGTCTGAGCAGGTGCCTCAGTTGTTCTGGTTTGAGTGTCCCCACCCTCTTCCTCCTGTTGCTTTTTTTTTTTTTTTTTTGGTGGAACTGGAGGTGGAACCTGGAGCTTTCACACTCTATGTTCTCAGCCCCCCCCCCTTTTGGTACTGGGGCTTGAACTCAGGTCCTTGCGCTTGTGAGGCAGACAGTGGAACCACTGAGCTATCCCTGGCCCCTCAGCCTCTTTTTATGTTCTTTTTTTTGGTACCGAGGATTGAATTCAAGACCTTGTGAGGCAGGCGGTGGCACCACTGAGCTAAATCCCCAGCCCTGTTCTTTATTTTTTGACAGGGTCCTGTAAAGTTGCTACCAGGCTGGGCTTGAAATTATGATCTTTCTGTCTCAATCTCCCAGAATGCTGGGACTACAGGTGTGTGCCATGAGGCCCTACTGAGCTTTTCCTTAAAAGGGGTGGAATGGATGCTAGTCTTCCACTTCTGGGTTCCTGTTCTTCAGCCTGGGAAACCCCTCAGTGAGTCGTGCTGTTTCTTTTTTGGGGGTACTGGGGATCAAAGTCAGGACCTTGCGCTTGCGAGGCAGGAGAGATATCACTGAGCTAAATCCCTGGCCCTGAATCATGCTGTTTCTGAGCAGTACTGCAGCATGAATCCTGAGATGAGTCTGGGATGGAGAAAGGGATGGGAGATGCCACCTTCTGTAGAATTCAATTGCTGTTTCTGAGACTTTCCACACTACAAAGGGGCCTTCACAAGAGGTTAGGGGAACGCTGTAGGCCTTCCGGGGTTATGACCTTTGCCCACTGCCTATTTTTCCCCCGGCTTTACATTGTCCTCCAAGGAGGAGACTTCAAAGCAAATGGTCACTGAGCACAACTATCTCTCATCACTCCATCTCTGAATGCTATGCAATTTCTCTTCCTTTGTATCTGCCAGAAATGCCAGTCAGGCCAGGTTCTGTTCCCAGCACTCCATATACTGAACACTCTACCTAGACAATCTTACTCTTCACATGATTTCAACTACCGTCTATTAGCTATCTTCTGCTACGGACTGAATATTTGTGTTCAGACCCCTCCTCCTTGTAAATTCTTATAGTAAACCCTAATCCCCAGTGTGATGGTATTTAGAGGTGGGACTTTTGGGGCATAATTGGATTTAGGTGAAGTCCTAAGAGTGGAGTCCTCAAGACAGAATTAGTGTCTTTTTAAGAAGAGGCCTTGAACTGGGCACGGTGGCGCATGCCCGTAACCCCAGCACTCAGGAGCCTAAAGCAGAAGGATTGCTGCGAGATGGAGGCAGCCTGAACTACACAGCGAGACCTTGTCTCAAAACAAAACAAAAGCAACAGTTGAGTATTCCTGGATTCCACATGAATATTTATTAAAATGACAGTACATTATAGTGGTTTAAAGTTAGGAAACCTTAAAATAAGATTAATAACCAGAAATGAAGATAATGGGAGTTCTGAAAGTCAGATGGAATTAATCAATTATGATTTTCCCCATGATTCCATTTCATTCATATAAACAAATTTCTCCATAAAAATTTTGTGAAATAAAAGCGTAAGGTCCATGACTTTTAGATTTCTTTCTTTCTTTTTTTTTTTTTTTTTTTTTGTGGTACTGGGGATCAAACTCAGGACTTGGGCTTGCAAGGCAGGTGCGGTGCCACTGAGCTAAATCCTTGGTCTTCCTTTTAGATTTTTTGCTCCTTCACAAAGTAAGAAATTTTAGGCTCATAGTTAAGATACTTAAATACTTGATGTAAGTTTTCATTTGCTAGGAGAAAGTTTAGTTCAAATTCATCTAAAAAGTCCCTGAGGAAAGAATGTGTTATTCAACGCATAGTAATTTTCAATGTATACACCCTGATTTATAGAGGTGCTAACTACAGGATCCCAAGTTTCCATCGTTTAAATCAGTGAAAGAGGAATTCCAGGCTCTTGAGCTTAGCTTCAGCACTATCAGTAAACTCCCTGGTAGCTTTCTGCAGTGGAAGCCGGGGTGGGCCCATTGGAATTCCAGACACCAGAGTCATGATGGCTTTGGTCTGTGACACTCCAAAACCTAAAGAGAAAACATAAATGAGGACATGTATCTGGTACTGTCTACTTTACTACAAACATCCCAAAGAAGAGCTCATATGCTAACAGTGATGATCATCCTAGGATGAGGTAAAAATAAAAGAAGGGAACATTTATAGTAAATATGACAGATTAATAAGACATAGGAAATTCCTCTTCCTCCTTGAAACACATAGATATGTTGGAAAATGTTAACATATTGACAAACTATAAAGTAAAAGAGAGACTCAAAGTCAACCTTAAAACCCAAAAAAGAGAAGGCTGGGGATGTAGCTCAGTGGTGCTGTATCTGCCTGGCAAGCTCAAAGTCCTGAGTTCAACAGAAAAAAAACAAATAAAAACCAAAAAGAGGAACCAAAGAAAAGTGTCAGGAATAAAGAAGTTGGGAGATGAGGAGTGGAAGCCAAATAGCCCTTAAGGACAATCTGATTTAGGCACATAACTATTTCTTGCTGGGACAAAATTTATTTTAAGCTTATTTAAATGGTCCCTGAGAAATGCACTGTTTAGGTGACTTATCACTGACTCACTGCTGCAATTTAGCGCTAAAGTTATAAAGCTGGCACAGGAATGGAAGATGAAGCTTTGAGCCTGTGCATGGAATTAAACTCCCTGTGCTTTATAACATGAAAAGCAATAGAAAAACAGCAACTACAATACCACCCACTGGCCTGGGGATAGCACAGCAAGGAAGCTTGATTCCTGCCAGGGCTGTGGAAGGAAAAGTTCAAGGAAGAAATCCCAGAGCCAGGTGTGATCGCACATCCCTGTAATCCTAGCACTTGGGAGGCTGAGGCAGGAGGATCGCTTCAAGTTCAAGGGCAACCTGGGCTGCATAGAAAGAAATCCCAGCCCTGTGCCACAGGTGAATAATGGATCTAAATTTGCATTCCAAACTTGGTATAGGTATCAAACTAAGAAATTCACTTGACGACTGGTTAGAACTGGTGATAATGTCCTAGCAGTGGCAAACTGAAACTACTTGATGAGGCAACTTACAACCTAGAGTACTTTACAGTGGATTATCTAGAAAACAACAGTCTCTGCAGGTGAGCTTAGAGCTAGAAATTACAAAGTACATGAGGAAAGGGAGTATAAGAGCTCCCAAATGCACAAATGACAAAATTCAGATCCAAAAAGAGATAACAGAAAATTCTCAAACAGGGGCCAAGGATGTAGCTCAGTGGCACCTGTGCCTGTCTGGCAAGCAAAAGGTCCTGAGTTCGATCCCTGGTAGTGGAAAAAAAAATTCTGAAAGAGACTTCGCAGAGATAAAGGAGAGAATATGAACCATAGGCTAAAAGAAGAGCACATGGATAAAGAACATGTAGATTTGAGAAAAAAGCCAAAAAGAAATATTGGAAATGGAAAAATACTGTATATTGAGGGAAATTAAACAGTGGAAAACATAGCTAAAGACTTAGTGATTCTGAAATCTATTTTTGCCTTCCAATCTACATTTATGACTTCAAGTCAGGTGAGTGTAGCTTGTTTACTTTAATTTTTTTTTTTTGGTACTGGGGATCGAACTTAGGACCTTGCGCTTTCAAGGCAGGAGAGGTGCCCCTGAGCTAAATCCCCAGCCTATCTAGTAGGTTTTCTTTTCTTTTCTTTTTTTTTTTTTTTTTTTTTGAGACAAGGTCTTGCTACGTAGTTCAGGCTTGCTTTGAACTCACTATGTAGCCCTGGCTGGCCTCTAACTTCCGGTGATCCTCCTGCCTCAGCCTCCCAAGTGGTGGGATGACAGGTGTGCATCACAATACCTGGCTCTAATAGGTTTTCAGAATGAGAGACTTGAATGCAGTTAAAACAATATTCACAGAAAAATAGCAGAGACTTGGCCAGGTGTGGTGGTGCACGCCTGTAATCCCAGCACTTGGGAGGAGGCTGAGGCAGGAAGAGTGCTACAAGTTCCAGGCCAGCCAGGACTACACAGTGAGTTCAAGGCCATCCTGAACTGCACAGTGAGGCCCTGTCTCCAAACCCCCCCCCCCCCCAGCCCAGGGGTCGGGATTTAGCTCAGTGGTTTCTCCGCCTGCTGTGCAAGCTCAAGGATCCCAGTTCGATCCCTGGTACAAAAAAAACCAAACCCAAAACACCCCCTCCCAAAAAAAAGAATTAAAAAAAAATAGCAGAGACGTTTTTCTGAAAGATGAAAGATAAAGCTCAGTCTGAAGCAGATAAAAAAGCAAGTACTTTTTTTTTTTGAGACAGTGTCTTGCTATGTATTTCAGGCTGGTCTCAAACTCACTATATATATATATAGCCTGGGCTGGCTTCCAACTCACTGCGATCCTCCTGCCTCAGCCTCTGAGTGCTGGGATTACCAGTGTGGGCCACCACTCATGGGTTAGCAAGTACATTATTAATATGCAGAAAATATAAGTAGAAATTACCTATCACAATCCTAAAGTCCCATCTTTTAAAGTATCTGTGACTTTTTTTCTTAGCTGCTATTGGATTCAAGATAATAACAACTAACTTCCTAACTTCCTTCCTTCCTTGCTTTGGGGACTGACCCAGAGCTTTGCACATGGACGGCAAGCTCTCTTACTTAGTTATATCCCCATCACTTTTCACTTTTAAAAATTTTGAGACAGGGTCTCACTAAGTTGCCCAGGCTGGCCTCAAACCTTGCAATCCTCCTGCCTTAGCCTCTAAAACAATTGGATTACAGGTGTGCACCACCATGCTTGGCAACTTTCTTTTATTAAATTAACTAAGTTATAGTATAAACTGAGCAATGTTCCCCGCCACCACACCTACCAGCAATCTGACAACAGTAAATTCTTTCAGGTATTATCTTAGAGTCATGTTTTACAAAACTGTTGCAGCATCACTGCTGGTAAGCAAGGTGATCTTATGTGGTACAAAGGCAAACTAAGTTCTTTTAAGATTTTAGTATTTCAGTATCTATTTTAATGTACTTTAGAAGCATATAACTATCACATCACACCCATAATCTTGTGAAAAGCATGCTTAGGACATGCTGCAATGGTGGCACTGAAATATGGCAAAAATGATAAAAGTGGAAAAACAAATGGCAACATTGTTTTGGAAAGACTAAGGGAGCAAGCAGAGAGTCCTGTGGGAATGAGGGCGCAATCTGGAATTTATGTCTGGAGAGGGAGATGTCGCTAGGACAAAGTAGAAAGGCTCTGAGTGGGAGGAGAGACATTTGCTAAGAGTACATTGAACTTCAGCTGGACTTGACCTGGGTCTGGCTGGCCCAAGGGCCAATCTCTTGCAGAAGGGGAATGAATATTGTCATTTGTTCTGAAGTAAGATTCTGGAGCAGTTTCTCCACTCAAATTCACTGTATATCCCCAATTTTACTTTGCTATATTATCTAAATTTCCCTCCACTTAAGCTTACTTGCGCTAATGAACTCTTTTTCAATTTCAGATACTCTTGGAAGAGCTGTCAGTCATTTGGCAGAGTAAGATCTATATTCAGATTACCAACTTCCAAGTTCAGCAGTAGAATTTTAATGAACAGAGGCATGTGAAGGAAGGAAGAGAAAAAGAATAGCAAATGGGATGTGTTTATGGTGGAGAACAACATAACATGGAAGAGAGATTGGTTCAAGACTGACAAAAGACTATCAAGCAGGTTTCCTTCACCATTTTATATGGTTGGGCCTGAAGGTTAGCATTGGAAACAAAACTCTGCTTGCAACAGAGGAGCAGAAAGTGTTCTTGTTAAACTCTCAGAGAAAGTGATGAAATTCCATTTCCTTTACACTTGGCAGCAGCAGACAGAGCAGGAAGAGATGTGGTGCTTACCTAGCTTGACCACAAAGTTGATAAATCGCTGGATACAAAACTAGAAAGGAACAAACAAATCTATAGTTAATATTGCTGAACTGTGAAAAGAATTTAAGACCTTTAGAAGTCAAATTGCAGAAACTCTAAAGTCTGCACATCTACATTTTCTGAGTGTGTGTGTGGTGGGTCAGCCAAGTAAGGATGGTTGAGATCCATCCGGGATTAGGTAGGCTTTTTCCATGCACACAGGCTTTTACAAAACTGGCCCATGCAGAGAAAGAAGCTCCAATGGTAGACGCCCTAGTGAGGAAAGTGGGAGTGCACCCCTTATCTATTCAGCTCACAGAGGGAAACTGAGCTTCTCGTGCAGTGGTTTTCAAACTGGACTACTCATACTTCTGAGGTACCTTCCAAGATACCTGAGGGGCACTTGGCCAAGGCTCAGGTTTATGATAATCAACTTCTAGATCAACCTCCAGAAGAGCTGTTTTCTAAAACTGATCAACATCATGGAGATGCAGGTTGCCCTTTTCTGTTTTTCCTTTTAAAGTCCTGTCCTGATTTTGAAAAAATAAAGACAGACCTTTATTATCCCCTTAGGATATTCCTGGAGCACCAAATAAAGGAACTAATTGAAATGTTAGTGCTGAGAAGTGGGGTGGGTGTAGCTCAGTGGTACAGTGCTTGCCTAGCATTCCTGAGGCTCTGGGTTCCATTACCAGCACAGGGTAGGGAGGGGACCACCCTATACCACACACACCAGGACACAGTATTGATACTGACAAGCAGTGTAGAGTGTTCCCTCTAACTAGTGCATAACAAGTGCTCTTGAAAGTCAGAGGGTTTTCACTTCTTTGCTTCCAACATTGTGCTCCAGGTTGTTAGGTGAAAATCATTCACAACTAAGCATTTTAATTTTTACTTATGACTCGAAATTGTTCAAAGAATTGAGTGACATCGCTGTAACAAAAATTCTTCTGTTCACGTGTACTATTTTGTATGAACAGGGTTTTGAAGCACTTATTTTAAAAACACAGCTGAACCTTAAATAATCCTGGTAGTAATAGTTATCCATATATTCATGAACAAATTGGTAAAAAGAACTCCCAGCTATCTCTTTAAGAGATACATTTTCAATAACATTTTACTTTTATGTTGAAAAGTATTTATCAAAATGTGTAATATATTTATTCTGTTTTCATTAGCTGTTTACTTGAAATAAAATTCAACAAAAAATATAATCTTGGTGGGGATTTAGCTCAATAGCACTGCGCCTGCCTGGCAAGCACAAGGTCCTGAGTTCGATCCTCAGTACCACACACACACACACACACACACACACACAATCTTAATATTCAAAACCTTATAAACACAAATACATGCTCTCCCCCTACAATCTATAGCACATTACATTTACTATCCTGTACTTTCCTGCTTTTTTCCATTGAACAGATCACATAGGTCTTTCCAGAGCAGAATATAGATGTTAATTCTTTTTAAGGGACCTATATAATTTCATGGCATAACTTGGGGATAATGTATTTAAGCATTGCCTTATGGATGGATATTTGGGCTGTCTCTGGTTTTTGCTGTTATAAATACAACTGTAAGGAATAAGTTTGTACATGTGTCATTTTAGTCATGTAAATGTAATAGATGGCATTCAAATCCATGAGAATGAATGAGGATAAGCAGAGCCCTAACTTTTTACCTGTCTGCCTGCACTTGATTGAATGGTCTGGAAGGTGGTAACTGGCTTTACTGAAATTATGGCCCTGGCATAAAATTATCCATATGCCAATGTAGCCCCTGGCCTCTGAGTAAATGAGTCCCTGTCACACTTGCCTTCTGTAAGAAGGCAGAGAATGTGGTAAACTGAATTCCTTACCAACACTATTCTGAATGAGATGATTTGAGTAGAGACAAAAGAGAACAAAGATGGAAACTGAATCAGCCTGTGAAACCTAAGGGGAAGGTTAGCATCACAGCTACTTCAGTTTACTCATCTGTGATTGACCTGTCCTTCACCTCAGAACAGGTTGGAATTTCCAGAAACAACTTTTAGGAAAAAACAAACCACCACCACCACCACCAAGAAAAACAAAAATAATGTTTGCAAAGAGAAGGTAGTACTTATATAATCCAGACTTGTTATCTTAATTTTGTTGTTGTTGTTGTTGTTGTTGTTTTGTGGTACACTGAGCTATATCCCCATTCTCTGCCCTCTTTTAAAAATTTTTAAAAATTTTGACACAAGGTCTAAGTTTCCCAGGCTGGGCTCGAAATTGCCATCTTCCTGTTTCCTCCTCCCAGGGTTTTGGAATTGTAAGTGTGCACCATCAATATCTGGCTGTTTTTCTAATTTAAAACAAAGTTTTGGGGCCAGGGATTAGCTCACTGGCACTGTGCCTGCCTGACAAGCGCAAAGTCTTGAGTTTGATCCCTGGTACTGGAAAAAAGAAAACAACGTTTGTTAATGTTTAGTTTAGGTGACAGAGCCTCCTATTGTGCTCCTGAGCTTCATTTGGTCTGAGGTTGGACAAAAGGAAATATTTAAACATAAGGAAGATGCAGATTTCTGCTGGCTCAGCTTTGAGGCCTAAGAGTAGGAAAACCACTCCCGTCCTGGGCTCTGCTTCCTCAGGTTGTCTGGAAGTCAGAGCAACAGGTTACTCCCTCCAGCTCCCAGGAACCTTTGTACTTCTACTCTATCATCTCTGGTTCCCTTGATCATGGCCCGTCCCATTTAAATAGACCCCTCATCTGAGTTTTCTTAGGAACTACCACTTGCTCTGATTTTGTTTATGCCCTTCCATTCCCACTTACTTTCCCAGCACTTACACTCTCCTGAAAATCCCCATGCCTCTGAGACCCCAATGGTCTTCCTCTACTGTCTACCCTATTTCCTTTCTCTTCGTTCCATTTCTCTGAAGTACACACATTCTCCAGATATTTTTTGGTTTTCTTTGAGACAAGGTCTCACGTAGTTCAGGCTAAGTCTGAATTTGTCACAGTTCTGCCTCAGCTTCCCAAGTGCTGGGATTCCAGGTGTGTGCATCACACCCAGTTACTCTCCAGCTACCTATACTGAAACTGACTCTACCCTTCAGTGATGCTCTTCTTTCCCTGAAGAGCCAGGCTGTTTTCTGTGTAGCATTCCCAGCAGCCATGACTGCCTCTGGATCTTCTCTGTAACACATCAGGTCAGCTGCCTTTCTCTTCCTGTTTCAAAGCCAAGTCTACCTTTGGATCTCCCATGAGGCTCTTGTTTCCTGCCCAGTGATGCTTGCCATTCTCAGCACATTTCCAGGGTGGACAGGATTGATCTGCCCTGACTTTGGATTAAGCCTTCCTTGTTTTAGGTTCTCAGCTTCAAAGCTCCCTCATACTCTCTGATGACTCAAGTGTGACATCCTCAAAGTGATGGCCATGTGTGGTCATTTTCCCAGAAACTTATGACTGCTATTTTATAGTCACAGGAGTCATTCCTGTGAGGCCTGTCTTGATCAGACACATAGGGGACACAGACAATGGGGAATAAATTCAGTTTTAAGGCAGAAAAAGTAAAAAACAGAAAAAAAAAGTAAAGCAAGGGGGCAGTGAGACCATTTTAATGAGGGCAGATGTGGCAGGAATGCAGATAAGGACGACAAGTCTCTTAAAGTAGGGGAGAAAAAAGGCTGTGATTTATGTAAAGGGAAGAAAAAGTTTACCTGATAGTTCAGGGCTGAAGAGAAGTCCTTCTGTTCAAAGGCTTCCAACATCTGGTTTGTCTTTTTTCCCAGGTAGTTATAAGTACTGGCAAGACAAGAGCAAATATATATTACAAGTTCAATAACTCAATGAGAAAGGTCAAGATCTTTATACTTTTGTTGTTTAAAAAGGAAAACAATTTCCCATGTATTCTATATTTCTATTTTCAGGTCCTATCTATAGGGGATCAGGCTGTGTTACAGCTTGTGTTTAGAGGTCCCCCCAAAGCCTCATGCTGATGAGGTGGGACTGGGACTTTCTTTTTCAGAGGTAGTTGAATCTGGAATGTGTGCTACTGTGTTAAGGGCATGCGATTACTAAACCACTACATGTGAGTGTAGTTTGACCCCACCCCAATCCCAGTAGTCTGAATAAAAGGGGCAGAAGATGCTGTCAAACCCTGTTGTTGCCTTTGCTACCTCGTGCATGCCATGTTGTTTGTCCTCGCAATGTCTGTTTGCCATCCCTGCCTTGGAGCCAGCCAACTGTGGACTGAAACCTCTACGAACTGTGAGCCAAAGAAACCCCTTCCCTTCTAACTTTGGGTATTGGATATTTTGTTTCAGCAATGAGAGAAAAGTAATTAACATGGGCTGTCTTCAATTATAAATCTCCAGTCACATGAAACAGTGCAACAAGGAAGGCAGAGAATACCAAAGGGGTAAGAAAAAGAAAATGGAAAAAAAGATTTAAAAAAAGATGAGGTGGGCCAGGGATTTAGCTCAGTGGTGCTGTGCCTGCCTCACTAGTGCTAGGTCCTGAGTTTGATCCCCAGTACCGCACTCCTCAAAAAAGAGAGAGATATTTAGTTGGTGGATTTGGTACCAGGAATCGAACTCAGGACCTTGCGATTACGAGGCAGGTGGCAGAACCACTGAGCTAAATCCCCAGCCCTGGGAGGTTTATTACTGAAGCCAATACTTGGCCCAGGGCTCACACAGAAGTGCAGTTTGAGAACTGTTGACAAATTGTAGCATCTGAGTTGAGTCCTAAAAGCACTGTGCTGAGAAACCAGGTGCATGGAGCACTGTAAGTGCCAAATCCCAACAAATTATCTAAATTCCTTGCCTTAAGGTTTCTAAGTGACTAATAGTATAATAATAAAATTAAGGACTATTTATTAAGTGCTTATCATATACCAGCGACTTGACATAATCATCTTCTCAAATCCCTGGAAAGTGGCCTAGTTTCTACTTTGCTCAAAAAAAGACCGCCAAGGCCCATGCATATAATCCTAGCTATAAGGGAGGCTGAGGCAAGAGAATCACAAGTTCAAAGTCAGGCCAGGCAACTTGGCAAGAGCTTGTCTCAAAATTAAAATAGCACTGGGCATGTGGCTAAGTGGCACAGCATGAGTGGCATGGCCCTAGGTTCAATCCCCAGCACTGAAAAAGAAGTTATTGATTTAGATTTTTTTCTCTGGTACTGGGGATTGAACCCAGGGCCTTTACACTGACCTACATCACCAACCCTTTTTTAATTTGTTTATTGTTTTGAGGCAAGACCTCATTAAGTCTCTAAATTGTCTAAACTAGGCTCAGTGTGCAATCCCATTAGCTGGGATTATAGGACTGTGCCACCATGCTCAGCTAATTTCCCAATATTTTATAATAAAATAAAACTTACTTTCTTTTACATAATCTAGTTTGAATGGATTTCTGTTATCTGGAATCAATTTTTTTTTTTTTGAGATAGGATCTCACTATGTAGCTGAGGCTGGCCCCAAACATGCAGCAAACTCATAGTGATCCTCCTGCCTCAGCCTTCTAAGTGCTGGGATTACAGGTATGTGCCACCATGACCAGCTAATGTTATTTGTAATCAAGTTTCTGACATCAACGATGGTCACCAGGGTCTACAGAGCTCAGGCTGATTCTACTAAGTTATATGCACCGTGGATGTCTTTGCTCAAGTTCCACATCTAACTGCAATGGATGCTTGTACTCACATAAGATGCCTGCGTTTCTAACACACAATTAAGCCCTACTTAATTCCCTTTCACTAAACAAGTATGGGAACACAAGGTAACTTCTATTGGAAAGGATGGACATGCAAGAAGTGTAACTATTCTGGTGATGAGTGCCTTTATGAGAAACTTTAAATTTATAATCCTAGGGAAAATGGGCCATGCTTACCTGCCTACTGCTCCAGTTGCTCCCATCACCAGACCACTCAGTAGTTGCTAATGAGAAACAGACAGAATATATTGACTTTCATGAAAAAGCAAGTGAAGAGATGCTACATGAATTGCTTTGGAGAGAAACTGCCCTGCTGGGATATGCCAGTGGTTGACTTACCTCATCCACCCCAAAGAGCAAAGCAAACTGTCGCTGGTGATTCTGATCAACACATTGCCCGAAGTCTAAGAGGTCTGTGTCACTGAATTTCAGACCTTGGAAGGTAGGGATCTTATCCTGAATCCCATCCAACAACTCCTCAGCACGAACTGTTCAAAATATAAATGCCCCATTAGTCCACATAGCAGCAGAGAATATCAAATAATATCTCATAGGTCCCACATCAGCACTGAGATGCTTGGGCTGTTGTTAGCCAGAACTGACAGCAGATGGCATAATCGCTTGCCCCTGCCAAATGGTTCCTGTGTACCTGTTAAATTACAGTCCTAAAATTTCCATTCCTTGAGGACACTAGCTGGATACTGTGATAGTGGGTAAATGTATATTTGGTTTCTCCTGCCACTTCCTGCGATACTGCTCCCAAAATCCTTGTAGGTGGGGGAGCTAGGAGAATCTTTTGTTTTGATATTTCAGTGATGGCGAACCTTTTAGAGTCTTCGATGATAACAGCCTAATGGGGTACACATACTGACTGTATGTAGGTTCACCACCACTTTGATACTAGGTTTTTGACCCTGGTTTCTGAAGCAGTGCTCCTAAGACCTTTGGAATTTCTTAAGTAATAGGCACACCTGACAATTTTTAAATCCTTCAGAATGTTCTGGGTGACAAAACCATCTTGGGTTTTTTCGATTGTTATTTATTTATTTATTTATTTATTTAAAGATGGGGTCTCGTTTTGTAATTCAGGCCCGGCTTAAACTCACTATGTAGCCCAAGCTAGCCTTGAATTCATGGCGATCCTCCTGCCTCACCTTGCTAAGTGCTGGGATTACAGGTGTTGCCACCACACCCAGCCTGACAGAAGCATCTTTTGATATAACGAGGTGACTTCTGGTGGGCTCCTGGATGGGGGCTGGTTGTTAGGAACTAACCATGTGATTAGAGGGTTGGAACATTCAGTCCTAACCCCCAACATCCGGAGAGAGGAGAGGGTCTCAAGGTTGAATTGATCACCAATAGCCAATAATGTAATCAGTCATGCCTATATAATAAAGCTTTTATAAAACCCCAAAGGACAGAGTTTAGAGAATTTCTGGGTTGCTGAACACATGGAGACTTCTGAAGGGTGGTAAACCCAGAGAAGATAAGGAAGCTCCCTACCCCTTTCCACGTTTCTTTCCCTATGTATCTCCTTATGTGTATTCTTTTTTTTTTTTTTGGTACCGGGCATCGAACTCGGGTCCTTGACCTTGCAAGGCAGGCGGAGGAACCACTGAGCTAAATCCCCGGTCCTCTCATCTGTATTCTTTGTAGTGCATGGATAATAATAGGCAAGGTGTTTCCCTGAGTTCTATGAGCTGCTCTAGCAAATTAATCAAACCTGAGGAGAGGGTTGTGGGAATACTGACTTACTGCTAATTAGTCAGAAGCACAGATCATAAGGAGGGTCTGGAGACTGGTGTTTGAAGTGGGGACGGTCTCCTGGTACTGAGCCCTTAACCTGTGGGGTTGATGCTATTTTGAGTTCGACAGTGTCAGAAGAGAACTGAGTTACTGGACACCCAGTTAGTGTCCAATGGAGAAATGGTTGTTGGTAGGGAGAAAACCCAACACATACGAGTATTTCATTCTGGTGACCAGATGTGAAGTGATTTGCGTTGAATGGTGTGAGAATAAGGAGTATGAAAAACTTTGTTTTTCCTCAGAATATTTACAAAGCAGTCTCCATTTTTTCTTTTATAGAATGTAGAAAATAATGGGTTTTAAAAAATAATCTAAGAGCTGGGCATGGTTGTGCATGCCTGTAACCCAGCACTCGGGAGGCTGAGGCAGGAGGATTGCCATGAGTTCCAGGCAGGCCTGGGATATATAGTGATTTAAGGTCAGCCTAAACTAACAGTGAGACACTGTCTCAAGGGTCTCAAAAAACAAAAACAAAAACAAACAAAAAAACCTAAGATATTTCACCTAACTGTAAAAAAATCATCTCACTGGAGAAGTATAGTAATATTAAAAGAAAATCTAGAAGAAAAGTCAGAAAAGACCAGAGTACCTTCCAATGGGCTGGGCACTGAGAATACAGCAGGTACAAGGTAGACACTGTCCTGCCTCAACAGGCTTGTGATTCTTCTCAGAGAAGAATAAGAGGGCTGCATGATGGAGTAACCGAGTGTGTGCTCTAAGTGCCTGGAGGTCAACCCTTCTTTTGTACTTAAGAACTTCAACCATAAGGTGATATAAATGGCTGGTAAGGGCTGGGATATTTTGGAGCAACTGGAACTGTCTCATCAAGTTGTGCACTTATAGGATAGGGTGGGTGGAATGGGGGTTTCTTAGTGAAAGAGGATAAGATGTGGGGAGTCAGGAGGAAAGATCAAGAGAAGCATTACTTACTTTTCACCCCTGTCAAAGCGGGAATGTGATAATAATAAAATGGCAATGTAGGGGCAGCAGCAGCCACTTCCCTTAGAAAATTAATCAGGACATCTGAAAGAACAGGAGGAAAAATCATGGTTGTGAACAAGTGTAAAACAGTGGCTTTCCTTGGTAAAAAAAATGTATTATCTGATGAAATGCAACCATTTGCCTTGAAAGCAGAAAATTCTTGACTACTCTTCACCATTCTTGCTATCACTACTGCAACGCCTTTTCAATTATTTCACTTAAGGTTTTATTTTCCTTTCTGTGGAAAGGCCAAAATATGATGATTATTTTCCTATCATACTAAACTATCTTTAAAAAAATCAAGGCTGGGGGTGTAGCTCAATGGTAGAACATATACTCAGCATGTCCAAGGGCCTGGATTCAATCCTTAGCCAGCCTACTCCTCCAAAAGAGTAAAAAGTTGGTGCAAACTTCTCCATATTGTAAGAGACAATCACATCGTGCTTTTTTTTTTTTTTTTTTGGTACTGGAGATCAAACTCAGGACCTTGTGCTTGTGAGGCAGGCGCGGTGCCACTGAGCTAAATCCCTGGCCCCATCTCATGCTTTTATAAAAATCAGAAATTAGACAGATAGGACTCCTGTCCTCTTATTTATTTATTTATTTATTTGGTGCTGGGGATTGAACTTGGGACTTTGTGCTTGCGAGGCAGGTGCTGGAACCACTGAGCTAAACCCCCCGCCCAAGGACTCCTGTCCTCTTAATGTAGAGGGCTACATGTAGCAGAGACTGCACAAAGAATCAAAATAATACAGTTGTTACCGAGAAAATTATAACAAAAGTATAAACAACATCTGCTTCAAGAAAGAAATTATAAGACTGATGGCACGTTTTACAAAAATTCAACCATAGTGGGCCGGGGATTTAGCTCAGTGGTTTCGCCGCCTATTGCGCAAGCTCAAGGACCCAAGTTTGATCCCCAGTACATAAAAAAAAAAAAATTCAACCAGTTTGGTGCTCCTCACCTCTAGGAGAGGACCAGACAGACCAGAGCCTACTACTCTTTACTGAGGAAGAGTGACTCCCTGCATCCTCCCAGATGAGCTCCAAAAGCAAATTACTGCAGATGATGAATAATCAAGCAGAACTGCTTAAACTCTGGATGCAAATGAACAGTAGGAAAGAGAATTTTATGTACTGTTTCTCAATACTGTACTGACTTTGTGATAAATATTTCAGATAAAATTACTATAATTCATTATTTTGCCTTTTAGAAATTCTGCTTATATAAAAATGTGCAAAACCACATGAAAAAACTTTAAAAATATTCATTCTAAATTCTCAAATTAGCAATATTTAAGTTACTTATCAACATCAACAACTTTGTATCAACTAACAATAGGTGATATTTCATCATGATTTTGAACTATTATATATTTAGATATAGATTTATTTAATCATGCATAGAAATGACATCTATTTTTATCCTTTTAAGCTTTATGTTTCTTTTATTGCTAATCAATAAAGATTAAAAAGTCTTGGTATACTTGGATACATAAATAGTTTCCATGGAGAAGGAATTGGAGGAGAAAGTTCTGATGTATTGGAAGACAAAGAACAGTTTTGCTAAATCTCTTTTCAACTTCATCATTATTCATCAACTCTCAATAGAACATGTAGTTTCAAAATGCTATTCTTGTACACTCCACTCTTTTGAGAAAAATAGTTCCATGCTTTGGCATGTGATTCTGATATGTATATAATTGACTGGATAGCACCTACCAAATGGGGCTCAATAGATGATCCAATCAGATTACTGGCAAAATAATTAAAGCAATCTCTATTATGGATCTAGGGGGAAAAATATTCTACAGAACCACTATACATTGCAACTTCCAGCCTGTATGACTTCATGTATTAAATATAATCACTCTGAATGGAAGCAAGAAGTAGATAATGTGAGGCACTGTACATTTAGACCCATCTATTTACCTTTGTTCCATGGCTTGAAAAAGAAAGGTGCAATGACAGCAATGCCATCAGCTCCTATTTCTGCTGCATGTTGGGCCTTTACAAGAAGAACATACTATATTAAGTGATTTATTATAGTCATCTGCAGCTTAGATATCAGAGTACCACTAGAGTGGAAAAATAGGGCTAATTAATGACGATGTCATTGCCAGGAAAATCACAGGCTGCAAAATAGAGATCCCTAGTGGAGAAAAGCCATGCACTTAATCTTAATACTTCTTTGGAGTCTGTCAGTGCAAAAAACCTTCCTAAGTTATAATTGAGTAGAGATTCTTCCAGGTATAATTTCTCTTCTACTGCTCAGCCTACTGGATGATATTACCTTTCTTATCTAGTGGCAGGTTGGGAAGGTGGCTGAGAAAAGCTAAGAAAAGATTAAACACATCACAACAGATACACTGCACCATGGTTCTGATGTTTTCTCAGATTCTCTTAGAAAAAAATTAGTATTTCCTCTTGCTGTGCACCCATAATATTTTTTTTTTTGGTACTGGGGATCGAACCTGGGACCCTGCGGTTGCTTGCGAGGCAGGCAGCAGCACCACTGAGCTAAATGCCTGGCCCTCACTCATAATATTTTTAATCTATCTCAAGTAGAGCACCTAAACCTGTATCACACTGTAGGACAGCTGTATGTGGTGACTGTCCTCCAACTAGAGTGTGAGTGCCCTGAGAGTGGGGCTCAGATCTTCACCCTTGTGTCCAAGTCAGTCACAGAGCTGGGCACACAACAGGGCCTCAGCAGATACTTGTTGACTGCTTCCAAACCTGCTTCACCACCTGGGGAAAGGGGCCTTCTGGTGAGACTTTGACTTGTAATATCTGTATCTAATAGATATGATTAACTTTCTGTAGAAGTAAATTAGAGCTGGGCATAGTGGCACAAGCCTGTAACCCAGAACTCGGGAGGCTGAGGCAGGATGATTACTGCCAGTTCAAGGCCAGCCTGAACTACACAGCGAGACCTTGTCTAAAAAAGAAAAAAGGGCCAGGGATTTAGCTCAGTGGTTCTGCCACCTGCCTTGCAAGCGCAAGGTCCCGAGTTTGATCCCCAGTACCAAAAAAAAAAAAAAGAGAGAGAGAGAGAAGTTGAAGTTTGGGATATAATTCAAAGACCAATCAGGACATTAGTTATACCTGTATACTTTCAGTAACACAGAATCAAAATGTGATGTATTTAAATCACTTGTTTAGTATTCTGTTTAGGAAAAGAATAGAAGAACAACATTAGCTGAAAGCAAGGGAAAAGAAAATACCCCAGAGAGGGTAGAGAGCAGTGCCTATTCAAGCATCATCTAGTGGAGAACTATGGACAAGCAGACACCAGTATTATTTCCTCCTCAGGAAGACTTGTCCCAATTCCAGGAGATTATCCCTACACCAGAAAATTATCTCTAAGCCAACCCAGTGGATGACAGGATTTTTCATATCTTGACATGACAATACTTTAAAATACATATCACATATCAGAAAAGAAAGCAATTGAAAAGAGAAATTGTTTACACCATGCTACTGTAGTTAAAAGAGCAAATCAAGGGCCAGGGATTTAGCTCAGTGGTTTTGCCACCTGCTGCGCAAGTGCAAGGACCCGAGTTTGATCCCCAGTACCAAAAAAAAAAAAAAAAAAAAAAAAAAAAGAGCAAATCAAGGCTGAGGAAATAAAGTCTCCAAGTTCTGATTCCAGCCTCATCAGTATAGAAATATGTCTTCCCTTGTGGTTTTTCTAAGGACACCAAACTGCGATTTTCCAAGTATATATTATGCATCTCACTTCTAAATCCAAATAATAGGATAAATAATGAAAATTCATCAAGAAGATATTGGGCTAGATCAAGTTATTGTAATTTTTCCAGTTAGAATATCTAAGTCCTGAAAACATGGTTACTTTGTAGTAGTTCAAGTGCTGGGCCTTATGATAAACAATTTTAAGTATTTTTGTGCTTTCTTTTCCAATTCACTCAGGCCTCAAAACCACCATCATCTGCTTTTCTGCCAACAACTTTAACTCCTTCCTCTCTTATCTTCTGTTCTCCCTAATGTGTTAATCCCTAAACCTACAGCAATCCCTGTCTGCATTCTTGTTCCTATCTTCTAGTTGAAGAATGTACCGAGAAAAATTTCCACCACTATGTAAATAGTGGTGGTATGACAGATTTATAACTGACAGTAGGTTAGTTTTTAACCACCAATAGACAATCCTTCTGTGTTTTAGATTTCTCCCCATTCTCCAAAACAGCAATTTGGCTACCACCACTCTTCCATCCATTACCCTATTTCCCATCTCCTTTTTGTCCAGCCGATGGCCTTGCCTTCCACATCACAGAGAAAACTGAAGTTGGCTCAAGATCTGCTCTTAGCCTGCACATTTAGCTACACTCACATTCATCCTTAGTTTCTTCGGGGGAAGGTCCCTCGGTCTCCTGGTGTACTGTTGTGTCGCCAGGGACCCCAGCCTCTACGGCTCCTTGCCTCCTTAGCTGGTGGCTTCCTGAGGCCCCACACCTCCCCTCTTCCAGCAGAGCATCACTTCATGCCAAATATTGTGCTAATACTAATTTCGGCTAAAAGCGGAGGGTCTTTATGGCTTCTCCCAGATGGATCTGCACACATACCAGTTCTTGTGACTCCTTCAAGCTCAATGCTCCTACATGGATCACCACCTGGTCCAACCTACAAAAGAAAAAACACTGACAGGTTCCTTGAAGTTTTGGCCGCACTGTCCATGTTTAGGTTGGTTTTTGCATTAGTTAATACTTCATTAATCTCAATCTCAAGACCGTTCTACAGTGATCCATTATAAATTAATCTTATTGTGATCTTTTTTTGAAAAATGAAAAATATTTAATAACACCAAAAATCACAATAAAACAAAAAAGTAGTAAAAGTATTACCACTGGGTGTGGTGGTGCTTTCCTATAATCCCAGCACTTTGGGAGGCTGAGGCAGGAGGATCGCATTTCAAGCCACAGCTGGGCAATTTAATGACTTAGCAAGACCCTGTCTCAAAAAACAAAAAACAACCCCCCAAAACCCCAAAAAGATAGAGAGCTATTAATTTAGTGCTGACAAAATCAGCAAAAGCATATGAAAATACTCTGTCCTCATTTAGTGAGTAAACTGGCCATCACTCCAAGTTATTTTAAATTGCCTTTTTCTTCCCACCTCATTTGCTACTGCTGTTAATTGTGACTACCTGATCAGAAGAACTCAGAAAATGTTAATTTTTTTGTATCCTGGCAGTAAATTTTATGCCACTTACTCAAGTGTAAGTAGAAAGAGAATTTTTGTACATCAAGACTGCAGCATTATGTACTGAAAACATGTCTTAATAAAAAAGTTTTAAAAAATGACAATGGTAAAATTTTTTTAAAATGACCACGGGCATGATGGCACATGCCTTTAATCCTAGCTATTGGGGAGGCTGAGACAAGAAGATCACAAGTTTGAAGCCAGCCTGGGCACAGTAACAAGACCTCGTCTCAAAATAAAGCAAAAAGGACTGGGAGTGTAGCTCAGTGACAGTGCACTTGCCTGCATTCACAAGGTCCTGGTTCAATCTCCAGCACTGTAAACAAGCAAACAAAAATACAAAACAACCACAGCAAGGCAATTCTATCAGGACAGAATCTGCTATCCAAATTTACCCACACTTCTCTCAACACCTGGAGACAGAATTCTTTCAATCCAAAACTTCATGTCAAGGAAAGGATAGGAGTTAGAAGTATGGGTGAAGGGCTTGACACAAGCAACACAGGCTCTCCAGGCAGGCAGAAAGGCGCACGTGTGCTCAGCTTCTAGCCCATGAGGGATTCTGAATGCACGCCTGAGAGCTGGTTCTAACAAGAGCAGAATAGCTTTTTATATCTTCTCCAAGGCAATATAGATTTTCAAGTTGCTTTTCTATACATAATTGGCACAATAAACTACGAGATAGAGAGGATAGTCGTGGGTGGCCATTTTACAGATAAGAAAAATGAGGCTTAAGAAATTCAAGACTAAAATAAATAAGAAATTGAAAAACTAAAACTAAAAATTAGTTCAACACTGGGACTAAATTGGTGACATAAATTTAACTATATCTTTACTCAAAAAGTCAAGAATCATTCAGTTCTCCCTTTGAAATGTTTTCTATTGTTTTTACAAGGAGGAAAGAAAAAAAGAGTCTTTTGATTCTTATTGAAAAGAAGTGAGGATGGGCGAGGTGGCGCACGCCTGTAGTCCCGGCTCCCAGCACTAGGAAGATCACTGTGAGTTCTAGGCCAGCCTAAACTATATAGTGAAGACCCTGTTTCAAAAAAGCCAAAGGGCAAAAAAAGAAGTGAAAAAACAAGGCAAACGGGGCCGAGGGTGTAGCTCAGTGGCACCATGCCTGCCTGGCAGGCACAAGGTCCTCGGTTCAGTCCCTGGTATCACAAACAAAACAAAACACCACCACCACCAACAACAAAAGAAATGAGTTAAACGACAAAGGAAAAGAGAAATCCTCGAGTGGAAAAAGGGAAGGCTGACCTCAATCTCTTAGTGTATTGAGGACTAAGGGGAGCTAATTCCTTGTGTTCCCTTCACATGCGCAAAGGAAAGCGCAACTACAAGCTGTTACTTTACTAGACAGTAGCTCTGATCTCACAGCTTCTCTTCCTCATGGCCCTTCCGCAAGGCCTCACTGTGCCACAGGAATGTTCCCCTGGGTTGGCTGGAAGAGGAATCTAAAGCTGTATTTACCAACATCCATGGCAACACAGCACCCCAAAGCAGTAACTTTGAACTAAGAGGATGCAACAATGCAACAATGAGGGGTAGAGGAAGGGGAAATGTCTGTCAACATCAAACATAACTAATGTAACTGCTGTTAATACTCTAGGAAATAGGGCCGGGGATTTAGCTCAGTGGTTTCGCCACCTGATGCACAAGCGCAAGGACCCGAGTTCAATCCCTGGTACAAAAAAAAAAAAAAAAAAAGTACTCTAGGAAACAAAGGCCCGAAGATCCCAAGGATCCTGAGTTTTAGTCTGGCCTGGGGAACCTAGCAACTCAGAAAGAAGGGATGGGGATATAGCTCAGTGTGAAGGTCCTGGGTTTACTCCCCAGTACCACAAATAAAACAAAACACAAAAAAGAATGGAGCCATCAAAAGCTATTAAAATAGTAAAAACAGGAATCTTGAGCACTAAAAAAAAAGTCCAGAGAATAAAATTTAAGGCTCAACCAAACAGCAGAATTTTGAAAATTAATAACTGATTAATCAATACTTGAGTACTTATATTGATCAAGCATTGTTTTAGCCTTGGATTTGATGGTGTCGTGAACATTGACAATAGGTAAAATGCTGAGATACTTTTAGTAGAATAGGCTCCTCAAAGAGGAGAACCAGGAACTAGTCATATGACAGATGGATTCACTATAAAAGCTGTTTCTTGGGTTGGCGACGTAGCTCAGTGCTATAGCACTTGCCTAGCATGTGAGGCTCTGGGTTTAATTCTCAGCAGCACCACCACACACACACACACACACACACACACACACACACACACACACACACACAAGCTGTTTCCTATCTTTTAATTCCTCAGAATTTTTCCCTCAGGATGTTTTGCTCCGAGTCCTCAGTGTCCATCTGTGAGGTGCTCCATGTGGCTGGGGGGAGTAGCCACACTTAGTCCTGAAACAGCAGACTAACAGAGCTCAGCCACAAGTCCAGCCATACCAGCTAGGCTTCTGAGGGGCTCTGCATGCCTCAAACTGCTCTCCTGCGACAGAGACACCGCATTCCCATTCATGCCCAGGCACTGGGTTCTCCAGTGACTCTTAGTTTACTGTGTCTTAGGTAAATGAGGCCTAGCTGGGAAGCAACATAAGCAGGTTTCCATTTTCAAAGGCCAACAGAAGACTTCTGAGTGGAGAAAGGAAGGCTGACGGCCTATTTTACTGTCATCGGCAGCTTTACTGTGCGGCCTCCTTTAACCGCTCACAATCTCTTTGTCCTGGTGCTGCTAAGCTGTCACCCACTTGCTCCTCTGCTCTTCCCAGCATGCCAGACACAACCAGGGAAGGCTGCCTTGGGCTGCAACACAAACTTCCCAGTGACTTCCTGTGCAGGAGGAGGCTTCCCAAGCCTCCTGGCCAATGTGGCCACTTCTTAGTTCCCTTTCCCATTCTCACAGTGGCTGCTCCAAGCCTTGAATGTTCCAGTCAAGCTCAAAATTCCACCCAATAAATTATACTGGGCAGACATCCTGGCTTCTCAGATACCATAAATAAGGACGTTTTCACACATGGGCTCCCTCGCCTTTCCTCCTCTCCACTCTGTGCACAGCTGCACCCCAAGGGGTCCATACTCAGCTGCACCTCAAGGGGTCCATACTCTCCTGCACTTCTCAGCTATGTCTACAGCTACTTTTCTTTCTTTCAGTCACACCTCTGACACCTTCCCCCAAAGGTATAGAGACACCGCTCTTTTCTGTATCTTTAACATCTTCTCCCAAGGCAGAGTTCTTTCAGTGCACAAATATGCTCAAGACTCGCTCACTTGAAAAGATGCCTGCTCCTTCCTAATCTACTACTCCATCTCTCCTTCCCTTCACAAGAGGGCTGTCTGTGAGGCTAAGTAATCCTCTTGGCCCCTGCTGCCTGTCTGCAGCTCATGCAGTCTGGCTTCTCCACAGTAACTTACCAGTAACTTTGCAGTAACTCTCCCTCAGGTCAAGGATGACTTCCTTGTGTCAAATGGAGTGGTTGGTCTCCTCAGTCTTCCAACTACTGACTTTTATGGCATCTAATAATTATTCTAACTAATGTGATGTCAAACACAGTATCCACTACAAACAGTTGGAAGTTCTTATCTAGCACTTTGTATTATATGTTAGGTACTGTTGTAGTTTTTACACAAGCACATAAAAACAGGCTTTTTATTTTCTTCTTCTTATGGTACTGGAAATTGAAGCCAGGGCCTTCACACTGAACTACAACCCCCTCTCTTTTTTATTTTTGAAATGAGATCTCACTAAGTGTCTAAGTTGCTCAGGATGGGCTCAAACTTTTGATTCTCCTGCCTCAGCCTCCCAGAGGGCTGGCATTACAGCCATTCATGACCACAACCACCTAAAATAGGCACTGGTATCACCCTTATTTTACAAAGACAGGGTGGCTCTACAATCCCTGCTCTGGGTCACTGTGCCACACTGATGCTTTCTGTATCCCTTCTTGCCTGCAGTGACAGGATTCATTCCTCTCCTCTCCGGCCCTTCTGAGCCCTTTTTGTCCCCGTTCTCACCTCTATCTTCCATTCCTACTGTTTTTCTAATGTTTATCCTTAGCCTTCTTCTTTTCCCACTTTGCCCATGGCTTTTAATCTTTTGGGGCCCCAGATCTGACTGCAGAACAACTGAAAGCTGATGGATTACTTCTGCAAATGCTTATGGGACATACACTCAAACCTGGCACTAAATTTCAGAGTATTCAAAGTACTCAGAAAAAAAACAAAAACGAAAACAGAAAGGGCTGGGGATTTGGCTCAGTGGCGTGTGCGCCTGCCTCAAAAGTGCAAGGTCCTGAGTTTGATCTCTGGTACAAAAAAACACCCCCCAAAACAAAGTGCTCAGAAGCCATGTAAGGATCCCTAAGGAAGGCATGGGCTTCAGGCCAGCACCTGTGCTCTAGGCCTACATGGGATTTACCTCCAGTCTTCTCCCTCCACCTGAGGTAACTACAAGCACTCCCTTCTCCCCACTTATACATTTATCAGAAGGGTCAGAGTGGTAGTTTTCATGATCTGACTCCCTATTGGATGCAAAGTAGGCTGAGGGCAGAGACTTGCTTTATGTCCCTGGGGCCCTGCTGAGTACCAACACATAACAGTGCAACAGACAATAAATAAGACTTGGTGAACTGGATGTGCTCATGGAACCCTACTGTCCCGTTTATTTTACCATAGCATGAATGGGGTGTTATAACAAAAATCTGCTACTACATAGAAGTTTAGAGAATACAGAAGGTCCCCCAGTATGCAAGAGGAAGAACCTTAAACAACATGCCAAATCATATATATACACACATACATATACACACACACACACATATATACATGAATGCAAAGACCTGAAGGAAAGCGATAGCTGTTCTAAGCATCAGGCACCCTCCCTGAGGAGGGAAGGAGCATCAGCTATCACACGGAAGAACCAGGCACTCCATAGTCACCTCCACCATCCCTGCCTACCCCTTCAGCCCAGGGACAGGTAACCCTGCAGAAGGATGAAAGGCAGTTTCCAGATGGAGCCATATGAGCCTGGCAGTCTGACTGCCCTTCCACACAGGAGGGACGGGCAGGAAGGAAGGCCCTGTTCACTGAAGGCGGGACGTCCAGAGCCCTGCTCATCTTCCCTCCACCTGACCTCCAGCCCACTCTGACGGGCAGGCAGGGAGGCTGTGTCACGGGGGAAAAGCCTCACTCATTACAGCTTTTCTTAATATACTGTATCTCATTTTGTTGGAGCCACTCACTTGTTTCTCCCTTGCGCCACCCACTCCTCTGCGACCTGGCGACGTTCAGAGACGCTCAGGGACAGGCCTTCTCCTGTAGTGCCATTCACTGTTCCAAACAAAGAGTCGTCAGTGGGACCAGCCAAGGCCTTTAGCCCCTCCAGCCCCAAGTCTGCACAGGTGGGAAAAATGCCATGTGTCCATTTTCACTTCAGGCTGTCTTTTTACTGTCTTCACCTTGTCAAGAGGAATGGGACGGCCAACTGTGATCTATAATTACAAATCCAGCCTTGCCATCAGAGATAACTACTCACATTTTAGGCCAATCTCCAAATACACCATCCAGTTCTACACCTGGTCTCACATCGCAGGAAAATCAACCCCCTTCAGTACTGGCAGGTCAAGAAGGTTATAAGTAGGATTTCCTCTGCATACTATAAATCAAAAACTACCTTGTTATCAGTGCTCTACATGGTGTCAGTGCTCTAGGATAACTAATTTTAAAAAATAATTCATAAGCAGCACAAAGCACAAGCACTTTTTGTACCAAGCATTCACATATTCCCTTATTCTCACAACCCAGCAAAGCAAAAATTATTTTTATTTACAGAAGAAAATATCATGACTGAAACACCAAATAATTTAAACTGGAACCCAGAATCATGTGATTCCAAAACTCATCTTCTTTCCTCTTACTCTTCTATTCAACCATCTCTAACTAATGGCAGGAAAATGCCAATGGCAGTAGGGTACATCACTGAGGCCTCAAGTGCAGGGCTACTCGGAATCTCAAAGCACTGAGCGTTGGGCTGGAATGGGGTAGCTGGGAAGGCAAGGGAGAGGAGAAAGCAATGTTGTTCTTTGGGGTCTTGAGATACAAGTACGCTCCAGTCATAGGGATGAATGTTCCTGCTCCTTTTCTTTTCACTATGGAAACCTATACCCCTCTGAGGAGTACAGATCTGTCTCCCCCACCATGGCCTAGAGTTGTAGGGAGCCACGGAGTAGCTCTGTAATCAGATCCAGGTTTTGACATGAGGCCTGGGTCTCTTTTTCACACAAAAATTCAAGCCCAACCTGGGCAACTTAGTTGCTCAGGGAGATTCTGTCTCAAAATAAAAAATAAAAGGAAGGCTGGGGTTGTAGGTCAGTGTGAAGATCCTGGGTTCACTCCTCAATACTGGAAAAAAAAAAAGAAAAAATGAAAACCCATCAAGGAGCTGAGAGCCCAGAATGCCATACAAGAGACAGCTCAATTTGTTCAAGATCTGTTTTTTCCCCCAACTTTCCCTGTCTCTGAAATGAGCAGAGATAAATGCTAGACCTGAGGTTCCTTTGTGTGTTGCATTAGTCTTTCTTCCTCTCACAGTTTGCAAGCTCAGACACAGACAGACCAAATCCCTCTCCTAAGTGGCTAAGAGGATTTTGTTCTTACTTAAGAGGCTTAGCTGTTACGCTACCACTTCCATGACCTAATAAAAGAGTATATCTGAGCCACAATTTTCATTTCTAAATGGAGATAAAAACAATTCTGTATCAGTTGGCATACCACCAAATGAGATCATGAGGTGCTCTGCAGATCAAAATAGGTGGATCTGGGCCAGGGATTTAGCTCAGTGGTTTCGCTGCCTGCTGCGCAAGGGCAAGGACCCAAGTTCGATCCCCGGTACCAGAAAAAAAAAAAAAGACACAAAATAGGTGGGTCTACAAGTTCTTATCTCTTAGTTAGCCTAGCCAGGGTCTATCCTAACCCATGATACAGTGAATCTATGACTTCCTGGTCAATAGCCAGGTAAGATCTATCTTATAAAGACTGAGCTACTACGGATAAGCAGAGAAATCTCAAGGTAACTTACCAAAAATGTTCTTCACTCCCTGTTCTTTCACAAGATAATCCACATACTGACCAATTACTGAAAAGTTGATTTCTCTAAAAGATAGGGGGAAAAAATTAGAAAGAATGCATATTTAGTCATTTAGATGATATGCAAACAATTCCTAGGTCTATAAACTGCTCTATTTTGTTAGTAGTTATTAAAAATCCATTCGGCCAGTTTGTGAAATTCTTAGTCTGCTCTGAATAATGCTTCCAGTTTTCTTGCTATTTTTATGAATCTAGTGACTTCTCCACCAGACTTACCTGTGCTATGTGTGCCTCACTTAAATGAGCAAAACACTATTAGTTATCAAGAGAGGTTTTACATTTAAACTGCATCTCAAGTAGTATTTTAAAAGTATTTATCTACTTCTCTTTTGCTCTTTTTTAGGAAGAGTGATGCTTGGGGACAATGGTGAGATAAGAACTTAACATTTTCTATTTGATGGGCAACAATCATTTGTTAGGCTTATAAGAGGAAAATTCACTCAGTAATTTAAGAGTTTCAGCACTTAACATTTGGGATAACAAATAGAGACTTGAGCCCATCTGAACTTGCTAGTTTCATACTGAAGATCAACAGCTGGAAAAGAGCTTTGCTGCCACTTTGCTTCTCAAAGTGAGGTCTGAGGAAAGCAGCATTGCTATCTGATGCAGTTCCTTAAAAATGCAGATAAAAAAAAAAATGCAGATCCACAGATGGCCATACACGCCCTCCCTGGGACCCACCTGCACTTTGTAGTCTGGGACACTGACCTTGAAAGCATCTGATGCTTAAAGTGATAGGGGCATTTTTCCTTAATTCATATTGATTTAAAAATCTATAAACTGGGCTGGGGATTTAGCTCAGTATTTCTGGCACCTGCCTCGAAAGTGCAAGTTCCCAAGTTCAATCCCTGGTACCAAAAAAAAAAAAATTCATAAAAATCTATAAACCGAGTCACAAACACATCATATTAAATGGTTTGTTCCCATCCAAAGCACAGGTGGAGAGGACGGGCAATGGAGTGAGAAAATACAAGGAGAAACTATACAGGAAGTCTGGGTTAATGTGGCAGAACCATGGTTTCTCTGCCAAGAACACCAAGTGCTAGTTGGCTGTCTTTTGTACTTTTGTTAGTAGGACCAGAGAATCCTAATTTAATTTTAGTCTTAATAACATTTTTTTCATCCTCATTTATTATATTTTTTAAAAAACAAAAATAAAACAAAAAATCTGATGCATTTAGGAAACAGACATCAAAGGTCATTTGTCAAAGAGAACAGGAATAAGGAGCTAGAAAACAAGCTGACTTTAAAAGCAAAGACACTAAAAACAAGGACAGCACAGGCAATCCCTCCCCAGTGTGCTCAGAGAAAAGGTAGCTATTGCACCTGAGCTTGCCACTCAGAGAAAGGTGTGCTTTACTGCAGTTACAAGGCTGGAGACAAACCCCTCCATGTGGCTCACACCACAATGTCATAACATCACCCCTCCCTTCCCTAGCCTGTGTCACAGAGCAAGTGCTGAATGAAGGGTGTGCAAAGTAGTGATGTAGGCACTTAAATGATTCCTGCCTTTACCAGCAGCTTACATCACACTGCAAGTTTTGAAATTTTGCTACTATGGTAGTTGAGTAAAGGATATAGTGTATATGTAGATAATGAATTAAAATAGGAAAATATAATAGCTCTGAGTCAAAATTAAGTATATGGGGGTTCAGAAGAGGGACTGATAAATGCCAGGCAGGGTGGCTGGCAAGATGTCAAGGAATTTGGTCTGGAAGAATAGCTAGAACAGCACCCTCTGATCCTTCCTTCCAGCATTCTTCAGAGCAGGTATTTGGCCCTAGCCTGTTTTCTCTTCCTAGGAAGTTGGCTGCACCCTCAGGCAAGTGTTGGCTAATACGTGAAATTCAAGGTTCCTTTTCTTTCTTCAGTGGACTTCACACTATTGGCTTTAGTGAGTATGGCTTCTATTTATACCCTCTTCCTTTCCCTGCCACATTCCATCAGACCTTGCTGGGGAAATTGCTGCGTCATCCATCAACTTCCCTCAGACTGGGGTACTAATGGGTGATGAATTATCTCCCCCTGCAAGAAAGCAGAAAGCAGTTTATTTCTTCTTATAAAATGCCTATAGGAATGGCACCAATGGTAGAATTTCTAGGTAGTGGCAGAATTTTCCAGAAAATGTCCTCGGGCCTGTATAGTCTTTTTGGAACTATTAAATATTCTTAGGGACACCACAGACTGAAAAGAGGCAACTTCTAAATGTGTTGTTTGAGTTTCATAATGTTATAATTTTTTATACTAAAAAAAGTGACTTTGTTGGAAAAGCCAGGGTATCTAACAACACCTGAGCTACACTTCTTTGTGGTAGGAAATAAGAGTGGTTGCCCATTAAGAGGCCCTGGTGTTCCCCAGGACACTTCAGGCCTTTCAGATCTCTATTATTTTTTCTTTTTTTCACAGTATATTATTTCTTATGTAAATATAGTCACATTATAGTTTTTTTCCACTCAGCATTCTAAATTGGGCATGTCTCCATATTTTTAGATAATGTATTCCTATACTGGCTACATAATATTTCACCTTATGGATGAACATAATTTAGCTAATGCCCTTAGCATTTAGTTTACCAAACTGTACAAAAGGAAGGAACTCTTATCAAGTTATTTTTACCACAAGTTGAGTCCCAGAGTGGGTCAAAGTGGAACTGCAAGAGAATTTTATTACTCTTTTCTCTGGGCACAAGGATAAGAGAGCTTTTCTGAAATGGCTTTTTAGAGAGAAATCCCCACTGCTGTTTGTTCCTTCCTGGTGCATGACACTTTGTGAAAGGTCTTCCTTTAACTGAGGGGACGGAACCAACATAACTGGCGCGATGGAACATGCATATCAGAAAACTGAACATTTCGTTTTTTCTTGCCTTTTATAATAACTGTCAGCAAGCAAAATCAGATGAAAGTTGTGCGTGCTCTTGGCAAAATGACCATGTTTCAAAAACTTCCTGGGCAGGGAGCCTCCATATCGGAGGCTGAAAATATTCTGTTCTGGGTGCCTGGTCACCCAGACAATAATGAATGCAATTCTGACTCTAGCAAGGCACTTTCTGACTGGAGTAAAAGGTTTATTTTAAAAAGAGACGTTGGGAAAAAGAAAAAAGTCATTGCCAGCCATGGTGGCACATGCCTGTAATCCCAGCACTTGGGAGGCTGAGGCAGAAGGATCACTGTGAGTTCGAGGCCAGCCTGGGCTACATAGTGAGTTCAAGGCCAGCTTGAACTTCATAGTGAAACTCTGACACACACACACACACACAGAGTGGTAAAAATTCTCCTGTTGAAGCCATATGTAGTTGAGGGAGAAACACAACTTTTTTCTTGAGTTTGCCCAATCTAAAATAGACTTCCTACCCTAAAACTGTGTTCTTGCCCAAAAGGAAAAATGTCTTCCTGAAGCAATGAAGGAAAGCAAAAGTCTCTCTTTTTTTAGTGTAGAAAAAGATAAGTCTTGGGGGTATACCTCAGTGCTTGTCTAGCATGTATAAGGCCTGAGTTTGATTCTCAGGACTGAAAAAACAAAAAGACAAAAACAAAACAAAACCAAAAAAAAAAGAAGAAGAAAAGAATAAAGGAAAGGAAAGAAAGAGAAAAGGTAAGGAGAAAGAGATGGCTGGGTATTTGGGATGGGTGGAGAAAGATCTTCCTTTCTAGCTATGTGTCTTGGAGAGAGGGTGCTTGCCTTTAAAATCTGTTTTTCCAACTACAAAAATATAAATACAGCTCTGTTGAGTTGTCAAGATTAAACTGAAATATGTCAATGAAAATAACCAGGGTGATGAACGATATACAGGTTTGTGCAATCAGCATAACCCCCCCCCCCCTTTTCTTGACTATCAGCATGGCATCTCTATATTATATTTACTTAGGAAATAACAAAAAGTGTACCGTAACTTTGCTAGATGCTGAGGTTATAAATATAAATAAGATATAAGCCAGGCTCCAGTAAATACCTGTTGAATAAGGCCAAACAGCGCAAAGCCTGCTGGAATAGGCAGGCACATAATAAAAAGTTATTTTAATAATTATTATAAATAAATAATTTTGATACAGTGCAAAAAGGTAATTATAGGTGCTGGGGGATCACAGGGGAAAGATCCCCTAAACTTTATTAGGGGAAATGGAGAAGAATTACTAAAGGATTATGTTGGAGGTCACAAAACCATAGATCAAGGTACGGCACTTTGGGATGCTTGGCATTTTGCATAAAGGTAATTGAAACGTTTTAGAAGCACCCAAGCATGATGGTACATGACTATAATCCCAGCACTCAGGAAGCTGAGGCAGGAAGGCCACGGCAAATATGAGGCCAGCTTAGGCTATATAGTGTGTTCAAGGCCAGCCTGGATTACATAGCAAGACCTTGTCTCACAAAACAAAACACCCTTAGGTAGAAACAGTCTCAGAAGCAAGGGCTTTCTTTCTGGTCTCTTCCTGCTTCTTCCCCAGGCACAGGGTTGAATGCATTCTCTAAAGCTTCCTTAAGGGAAGCCCCTCTAGACTCCAGAAGGAACACATTTCCTGTCCTTATGCCTCCTTAAACTTTTTTATTTTGGTACTGGGGATCAAATCGGGACCTTGAGCTTGTGAGGCAGGTGGTGGCACCACTGAGCTAAATCCCTGGCCCTCCTTAAACTTTATTTACCAGGGAAGATTAAACTGTCATCACAGGAAGAAAGACTGGGCATGTCACTACCCTAGACACTGTCACAGCTACCATCTGTTCTTCGGTCTCATTTAGCTTCTGGGGAGGAAAAAACATTTTCAAACTATTGTCTACCCTTTGGGCCCATTCATTTCTCCTGAAAATCATTTGCTCCCTTCTAGAAATGCCTGGAGCCCTTCCAGCCTCCTAACTATGAGGAGGATATTTAAGTCTCAACCACCTGGTCCTTCTTTGTATTGTATATTTTGTATGGCTCCTGCTCACAAGTGCATGTTAAATGTATTTGTATAGCCTTGTAGTCTGTCTATTGTAAGTTTATTTCAGCAGATTTAAAGACTCAGGCCTCTAGAGGGGGAAGGAAGAAATTCTTTCCAGCCCTTTAGTGGTTTGATGGGTAAAGAGAAATGTTCCTATAGAGAGAGGAAATGGAGTATTGGAAAAAGGCAGATGAGACAGAACGCATAAAGGTAATTGCCTTTGGAGGGGAAGAATGGGCATTGCAGAAACAGAAATGAAGCAATAGAAATGAAAGGCAGATTATGAAGGATTTGCCATGCCATCCCAGAGAGGTTGGGTGTTAATCTTCAGACCAGTTCATTTCAGACTTCAATGTGGTAAAGAATCATCTGGGGCCACTATTAAGATGCAGTTTCTGATTTCATAGTATGTGATAGGCATGAGATCCTATATTCCTGCGAAGTTCTCATGTGATATTCATGTACCTGCTCCATGGGTCACGCAGAGTAGTGAGGCTTCAACAAAGGAGAATTAACCATGCTCCCTAGTCAGGGATTTAGTTCAGTGGCACTGCGCCGGCCTTGCATGAGCAAGGTCCTGAGTTCGATCCCCAGTACCAAAAAAACAAAAAAACAACAAAAAAACCCCACAGTGCTCCCTCAAGAGATGTGTTTACTGGTAAGTGCTCTGCGATGCACGGTGAAGGACAGACTGTGTTGCATGTACTTTATACAGTCTTACTATCTGGTGATACAGTATAGCTAATGACAATGCCAGAGGACTGCAGTCTCTCAGAGTCAGAATGGGTCCTAGAGACAATGTGGTTGGATTCCTCTCTTTACAGAATATGAAAGCTCTTAATGGGTAACACAGGTACTTGGTGGTAAAGCTGGAGATCAATGACCCAGATACTTTAACTAAAATTTATTTACTACTATTTTTTTCTGTCAACTTCCCTATTCCGAGACATCAACTTATATTAAGAAAGCAGAACCATTAGTGAGTATTCTTTGGAATTAACAAGAAAAAAGGATTCAGGAAAACACTCTGTGCTCAGGAATTATGTTGTTGTTTTTTTTTTTGGTACTGGGGATTGAACTCGGGACCTCGCACTTGCGAGGCAGGTGGTGGAATCCCCAGCCCATGTGCTCAGGAATTATGAAGGCTGGGGTTTCCTAACAAGTCATGTTAGGAACACTTGCACAATGGCACATCAACCAGCAGTATTTTCAGTTATTATATTCTATGTGTCCCTTATTAGTTTGGTCTTTTGTAGTCCAACAGGCTAATGCCTACCTGTGTCCACCTGCTTTGTAATAAAAGAACTTTGTTTTTCTCAGTACTGGGGATTGACCTAAAGAAGCACTGAGCTACATCTTAATTTCTATTTTGAGAGAGAGTCTCATTAAGTTGCCTGGGGTGGCCTTGAATTTGCAATCGTCCTGCCTCAGCCTCCTGAATAGCTGGGATTACAGACATGTGCCACCACACCTGGCTAGGAATATTTGATGGAGCAGATGAGAGAGAAAGGAGCTAACATAGCTCACATACCTGTCATGTGCTACACACTGACATACACTGTTTAATTCTTAGAAGGCCTCTACAAATTGTACATTCTTATTTTGATTTCATACCTCAGGAAAGTGATGCTCCTAGAAAAGAACATGAGAACTGAAAAAAGAGGAAACAGTGAAATAGAGGCAGCAGGATTAGAGGATTTGGGGAAGCAAAAAAAGATCTAAAAAAGCAGAGCCCTTTGTGCTATTTGTAATATATGACGCCTAAGTTTCCAGGAAAACAGCAGAACAAAGAGGAAGAATGCATTTACACTCTCGGTGTGTCCCAGATGAACAAGTAAGGCTGTTTTAAGGAGGCACTTCTAGGCTGAGAGGTCTTATTCAAAGGTTAAAGTGGCATGGACCAGATAGAGTGTGCTGAACTTACAGACAGGATCTTGCCCTGTGGCAGGGGGTAAATCCTGCCTGTTCATGAAGTCACATGCCTCTGTTTGATCGATGCATTGAGAAAAAGCTGATTTCACAGTTTCTCAGAACTTGCGGAAAGAGAAAAGTAATAGAAAAACAATTTTTAACCAGCTGAGTAATCTAAATGCCATCTCAGCAAGTTAGATCTAGTAAGGATGTGATTTTTCATGAATCATGGAAACTAGAAGTCTAGTACTCTAATGACCTATGGAAGAATTGTGATGTGGCCAACTTTAAATGAGATTACTAAAAGGTCTAAGAAATTTCGTCTTCTTTCTTTCTTGTTTTTTTTGGTACCAGGGATTGAACTCGGATCCTTGCACTTTTGAGGCAGGCAGCAGAACCACTGAGCTAAATCCCCAGCCCAGTTTTTTTTTCTTTTTTTTTTTGAGACAAGGTCTCGCAGTGTAGTTCAGGCTGGTCTCAAACTTGCGGTGATCATCCTGCTTCAGCCTCTCAAGTGCTAGGACTACAGCCATGTGCCATCATGCCCAGCCTATTTTAAAGAGGTAAGATTTACAAATTCAGCAATAGCACATGAAAAAGAAAAGCCTTTTTTTTTTTTTTTTTTGGTTCTGGGGATCGAACTCGGGACCTTGCGCTTGGGAAGCAGGCAGTGGCACCACTGAGCTAAATCCCCAGCCCAAGAAAATCCTTTTAAAAGATTTTAAATAGCTCATCTTGGGCTGGGGATTTAACTCTGTGATTTCACCACCTGCCTTGCAAGCGCAAGGATCCAATTTCGATCCCCGGTACCAAAAAAAACCCCCAAAAACTCATCTTCTTCTTCCCCTTGTCTAATGCCGTAACAGTTCAAACTTACCAACCTAAATGCATTTTGACCCTGCGCTAAGCACTCTTATGTTTAATGTTCATAATTCTAGGATGTAGGTAAACTATTACTATTTACACAGGAAGAAATGAGAAGCCTGAAGAATCCAGCATTCTTACTATTTTGGCAGTTTAATGCCACTGACAGGTCAAAACCATTTAGATCCAGGAGGCAGAGGAATACCCTTCTTGTGGCAGTATCCAAGGAGGAGTTATATATAGCACATGGTCACTTATGACATAGGACCACTACCTGATCACACAAGCAAGGCTACAGTCACAGTATTCATCTGCAAGTCCAGAGGCGTGGGTAATGATTATTCAACAGTCACCTGCAGTTTCCTCTGCTCCTTTCTGCCCCTCTGTGTCCTAACATTTAATCAATGTTGAAATAAGATTAGAAACATGCGTAAGGGGTCCATTTTGTGGATACTCTCCCACTTTCTGCAGGGTATGACATTTTTGTCAAGTCATTTTTATCATGTTCAGCATGGCTGAATCATGCAGAAGTCTGGCTTTCTAGAGGGGCCAGGATAGTGCCTGATATCAAATCGTGCTAAAATGGGATTCTCCTCATCCAATTTACTAGCCCTATTGGGAAAACCAAGGCTATGTGAAAGCCCAGAAGAATTTGTTTTATGGAACTATAGACACTGGGAGAAAGGCAGATACAGAGGATCCTTCTCTGAGTGAGAAGTCAGGGATAGTGCAAGAGAGTGAGCCACAAAAGCTGCCATTTGGCACAAATACTCCAGATAAGCAGAGCCTTAGAGAATGTTATCATTGAGAGCTTCTGTCCTTGTCAGTTGAGTGAGAACAGATCCCTTTGTGACCCGAAGTGATAGTTACCCATTCTCAGTCATTGGCGTGAGGGTTGCAGCAACAAGGCCCTGAAGTTTCTTCTTCCCGGAGGCCATTGAGGTTGCTAGAAAGTCTGGAAAACATAAAATGTCATTCCTCTCTTCAAGAAATGTCAATTAATGACCAAACTCCCAAGCAAAGTCCATTTACTTTAGAACCATAAAATATGCTTACAAAAACACAAACACACATTGTGAAATTTTAGAGCTTTATTCTATTGGGGACAAAACTTTAAGAACAAGGAGGGGTGCACCTAGGAAAATACTATCTGGAAGGCCTCCAGTTTTAACTACAAGATAAGTGAGGCAGCCCTAAACCTCAGAGCAGTGATAACAACAGATCAAAGAAAGAACTGCAACTTAACTCAAGTAAGTCAAATACTATAAAAAATTATTACTTAAAATTTGCCAGAAAAATTAAAATATGCTAAAAAGGACATTTTTCTCTCTCCTTAGCTTTATTCTTTTAAGATAGAGTCTTACCTAAAATCAGCACTTAAAACTAGTACTTAGGGGCCAGGGATTTAGCTCAGTGGTTCCACCGCCTGCCTCGCAAGCGCAAGGACCCGAGTTCGATCCCTTGTACAAAAAAAACAACTAGTACTTAAAATCCTAAGATTTCAGCATGATTTATATACCTATCAGATTTACCTAACAATTCTTTCATATTCTAATTTTGCCAAGTTTTCCTGATTCTAGTAAACCAATGTAAACCACATATTCAACTCTCCTCCACCTCAGCAAGTCCCAAGAGAGGATGGGAAGTGTTTGATTTGTCTTTTCTTTCCCTGCTTTGAGCCCCCTGCTTGACCCTACTGTTCCATTCACAAACGAGGACTATGTACATGAGTGCGTGAAATGTTGGGACAGTAGCTGGATGATGACTTCCCAGACATGTGCTCCCTGTGTAGAGCCAACCCCGTACTAATCCCTTCACCAGGCAGAGTGGACCTGTCCACAGTCAGTGCTGAGGACTTAGCAAAGGCAATGAGAAGGAACACAGCACACTGGGTAAGAGCCTGGATTCCGCAGGCAGCTCTGCCTCTCCATAATTATAGACACATTATTATTTTTTGAGCTATAAGATATAAAAAGGCACAAATCCAAGTTGAAGTCATATATGCAGTATCTAACAATCAAAGATGAAAATAAATGATAATCAGCATTTTGTGACAATTATATAAAAGATAGTGGGCATATAACAAATACAGTGATATCTACAGGTGATCAATAAGGATGTGTTACAGTTCTGATATGGATACATTGCAAAACCCAATTCCCACTATACTGAAATATGACTCACACCATGTAGTACTTAACTATGAACCTACCCATTTTGTTTGCTTTTGTCATAAAACTGTTAATCTCATCTCCCCATGTAGAAGAATAAATTTTTGGAATACAAACACCATATATTCTTTTTCTCTATCCCTTCGGGTGAACCCTTGAAAAATATGCCCTGCTTTTGTAGCAAGCCAACATGATACTTCTTCTTGCAAACAGACGTGTCCCTCAAGACTTGATCCTGAAATCAAGTTCAAAACCACTGCTCTATATCAAAGGACAATAAAGGAGAGCCTTGCAAAATGTACAGGATATTAGGCTTTCTTTGACATTTCCCTGTTCACGTTGGAAGTCTGCAAAGATAAATGCAATCAGCTGGCCCAGAGGGAAGACAAGACTAATCATAAGACAAGACTCTGACCCTTGAGTCTCATGTGACCAACTTTAGTGCAATGGCCAGGCCACTTGGCCTATGAGCCTGGGAGGCCTGGTCTACTCCAGAAGGATGTCTGGTACTCCTGCAAGCATCTTAACTCAAGATACCCAAAGTGAATCTGCCTTCTTGTCCTCTGAACAATTTATCTGTTTCTTACTGTGGAGGAATTATAGAGAACCAGCTCTGGAATCAAACTTCATGAGTCTGCACTCTGGCTGCAACATATCAGCTGGGTGACCTTGGGCCTGCTACGTAATGCCTCTGTGCTTCAGTTACCCTTCTGTAAATGGTAGTAAAAGGAAACATATTTCATAGGGTTGCTGAGAAATAAAAATTAATTAATTCACGGAACATGACTGACAACAGTGCCAGGTACACAGTAAGTACATCTTCACTGCACTCCAAGTCTTGTCTGGTGGGTGTAGGATGGGAGCAAGTGTTATAGGCCCCTTACCAGCCCGTCTTCTCCACTCTGCTGATGCCTCTCCCCAGCCCTCACCAGCTTGTCTACTCTGAACCTAAGTCATTTTGATTCTGTTCTCTCCTTCCCTGGCTATTCTTACTTCCCCTTCCATGCTCCTCACCCACCCCCTTGTTAACTCTTATTTAGACCAGTGGTCATAACCCAAGGTCCGAGGGGTCCATCAGGGCATAAGAAGGTTCAAATGATGACAGTATGGAGAGTTCCAATCATCATCAATAGTCTCCTTAATCAAACAGTACTAGCCTGCTTGGGCTAAGGAACATTTCTTCTACATTCTTGTGCTCCTGGCTGCATTTATTTCCTACATAGCAACATTGATATTCTTAAGATGGTCAAAAGCTCATATTGGCAGTTACGTGTCTTTTTTTGTTTTGAGACAGGATCTCGCTATGTAGCTCAGCCTGGCCTTGAACTCACTATGTAGCCCAAGCTGGCTTCAAACTCAGTGATCCTCCATGCACCACCACGCCTGGCAGCTGTATACCTTTAATGGAAGGAAATCAAATTAACTGCCACTTAAAGACTGTTCTGAATTGTTAAATAAATTCAAAATATGGGGCCTGTAGGAGAATATGGGAATTATGGTCCTAATCTCCATCCTCCTCTCCTCCTTCAACCCACAGAGGCTGCCAGGTGAATCTTCCAGTAACTGTGCCATTTCTCATCTTGTTCTTGTTTAGAAAATGCCACCTGCATGGTCTGTCTCTACAGGAGCTCTTCAGGCCTGCAAGGCACAAGCCCAAACTCACTGCTCCTTGGACTGTCCTGCCTGCCTTTGTTCCAGAGCATCTCCCACTTCAATTCCTTCAGTCTAGCCTATTTTTCCAGCACTCGGAATTGGACCCATGATCTTCACAATCAGCTACATCCCCAAACTTTTTTAAAAATTTTGAGACAGTGTCTTGCTAAGTTGCTAAACTGCTCAGGCTGGACTGAACTTCCAATCCTGCTTTAGCCTCCTAGAGTTCTGGGATTATAGATAGATATACACCATCACACTGACCAACTTTTAAAACTCACCTTAAAAGCTGAAGAATTCTCTGATCCTCCATGCTGAAAATTATTTTTTCACCCTGAGTTGCCCCCCTCCCCCCACTAAAAACCTCATACCAAGCCAGGCATGGTGGTGCACGCCTGTGATCTCAGCACTCCAGAGGCTGAGGCAGGAGGATCTCCACAAGTTTAAGAGCAGCCTGAACTACACAGCACGATCCTGACTAAAAACCTCACACTAGATTTACAAGCAGGGTAGGTTTGCTTTTTTGCTGGACTGCAAGCCCTCTAGGGCTCAGCAATAGCTTCAAAAATTCATCTCTGCACAGAGTAATATACTAGATCAACAAAGTTCGCTAGTTTTATAAACTGCTAAAACCTAGTAGCAAGGGATCACAATTATAATGATCAATATTTTAAAAATCTGAGAATTACAATAAACTTGGCAATGCTACACTCTGAAATTCTTCACAGCTTGCTTGCAACAAGAGCAAATGGTTAAAGGGGCTGGGGATTTAGCTCAGTGGTTCCACCACCTGCCTCCAAAGCGCAGTTTGATCCCTGGTACCAAAAAAAAAAAGTTTGTTCATATTCTAAAGTGGTGCAGATTTAGGGTATGTTAATCAAGTGAGCAAGGTGAGATATATATCTATATATCTATATAATATAGAGAAGCCATATAAATCACAGTATAAAATTATGAAGTGTACTGTATTTATATCTAATTCTCATTCTAAAAGGTGCATAAAGGCTGAATTGGAAGCGTCATGTCTGCATGAAATTTCCTATATTTTTAATGTGTATGATGGACTTAACTTTTCTTGGATATTAAAGTCTGCCAATTGCTATGAAAAAAAAAAGCAAATGGTTAAAATATTCTCCAGTCTAAGGTTTTTCTGAGAATTTAGAATATAATTAATGAGACACCAGAGGGGGAACGCTTGAAATCTTATACATATATCTACAGACAACGCTTAGTGTAAAGAATTCATGCTACCTAAATCAAAATTCTTTTTCAAAAGGCAAAGTTTCTAAAAAAAAAAGGGGGGGGATGCAATTTTGCACAAGCAGGACTTGAAGAAAAAGACAATGAAACGACAAAAATACAACAAAAAGCAGAAACTCAACCAAATTCTAGTAAAATGAAAGGGCAGGGGTATCAGATTTAATCGCTGAACTCCCTTTCCTTTGGCTCACACGCTAACTGATCACTTTGAGGCAAGGATCCTTGGAGACCGGGAATCCGGGGTATGTGGCACTTGCCCCAGGCCGGGAGACCGTCGTACTCCTCTTCCTCAGCGGATCTCTCCAGCGTCTGCCTGTCCTTCGGCGGGGCCGTCCGGTCCCGAGTTCTCGGCGGGCCGGGAGCGCTCTCTACCACTGCGGCCGCCCGGGGGCGCAGGATCACGTGGCGCCGCGCCCGGCACCCTGCAGATTGTAGTTCCACGCCCCTCCCAGCGCAAGACTCGTGACTGCGGGGTGGAGTTGACTCCTCCCGGGGGCGCCCAGCAACCTCTCCCCGCCTTTGCTGTCCCGCCCGTCGCTGACGGCGGCCTCCCGGGCTCCTCTCTCCTTGAGTTCCGTCTATTGCTCAGGCCTTGCGAGAATGGGTGCTCGCGACACTGACCGTGGGATTTAGGCTTCTGTTGCACAAATGGGCGGAGAACCTACTGCCCAGCAGGCGTTTGGCTCTTCAGGCTGACGCTGCTGCCCCAGCTTGGCTCATTTTCATGTGAGAAAGAGATGAGCAGATTTTAAAATGAACTAGCTAGTTGGCCTCGGTACATGCCTGTTATCCCAGCACTCTTGGAGGCTGAAGCAGGAAGATCACAAGTTCAGTCCCAGCCTTCGCTATTTCGCGACTTAGCTTAATGTGACCCTGAATTCAAAATAAAAGTAGAAAGGGCTGGGGGCTGTTGCTCAGTGCAAAGGCCTTGGGTGAACCAATACAAAAAAAAAAAAAAAAATGGAGAAAGGAAGTGGCAGTTACCGTGGGTGATGGAGTCTAGGACAGGGTCCTATGTTCTTGTGCGCGCTGGTAAGGAAACAGCATCAAAGTTTATAAAGGCAACATACGCTCAGAGTGCGCCGGCTTGTCAGCAGGCAGAGCACTAAGGAGGGTTTAGGGTGTGGGCTTTAAAATGTTGCCCCAGTGCTAGGACACCTCCCAGTGGGATGTTCCAGAGCATGAGTGACACAACATAATTGACAAGGCACAGAGTCACTCCCGGCCTCTACTTCACACGTCCCTTCCCGTACGTAAACCACTGTTACAGCTATATGTATGAGATGCAGTCCATACGCATGAACCTTCAAAGACCTCTAAGTGAAGAAAGGGTACTACAGGTCATGCTGAGGGAGAGGGGCGGTATGCATGCTTTTTGTGGAATATTGGAATTTTTCAGGATAGGCTCAAAGGTCTGTTTTTCTTGTTTTTGTCTCCATTTAATAAGCCAGGACAGCGATGGCGAACGGTTTAGAGCTTTCAGTAACAGCCTGCTGCGGCAGAGTGCAGGACAAGGGTGTGAGGTGAGAGTTGCCGTGGGGCATTGCTCAGGTTCAGCTGGAGGGGAGTGGTCCATAGCCCCCAGTCGTAGTATCTGCATTATTTCCTCCTGAGAGACTTGGCCCCCCAAATCTTTAAGGGATGTTGAATGGGGATGTCCTTCTGCTGAGTAGGGGCTTTGACTCTCCCTATGCAGAGACCATGGAACTCTTACCTTGCCCGATCTGGGGGCTAAGGGAACCATACCCCTCCTCTGAGGATCGGTTGATGAGCACTAGATCCAAAGGTGGATTTTGGTCCCTGGTATCACTGAGCTGAGTCTGAGAAATACGCAAAGGAGGAACCTAACTCACCCTTTTGTAGAATAAGTTTGCAGGTTTGCTGACTCCCATCATAGAAAAAGAATTTTCAGGACGCTTCAGAAAGGGGCAGGGGAAGGGTTTATTAGACAGGGATTTTAGGCTGAACTCAAGAGTGGAGTGCAGGTGCTCAGGGAAATGAGGTGCATTATAGTTTGGAACTGGGACTATTTGTGGTTTTGGTGGTGGGAATCTGTGGAATTTGATAATCTATGGTCTTGGTCTGGCCTGGTCTTGGTCTATTGGGTAGGGGAGGATGGCCACACATAAAGATCTTTATGTTGTAGGTGATGGCCTAATTTGAGGTGAAAAGATGGACAGGTGAAAAAAGACCATTCTCAAATAAAAAGGGGATGACTGGGTCCATTTGCATATGAAAAGGCATGATGTACTGGGAGAAGAGAAACAAACAAACAACTGGGTCTGTGTCCTGAAGCTGCAGTTTTCGTTTTAAAAATTATGATTTTTCTTGTCTCCTTTCTCCTTAGTTTTTATTTTTTCAGTACTACCTCATCTGGCTTGGATCATCATCTGTAGTTTAATAGCTGTTAAATGAGAAGAAACAAATTTGACTAACAGATTAAGTATGCATGGTCCAAGTGGTAAGGCTGTGAGAAACATTAACAAAGGCCTCATCGAATGAAGTAACCAGAATGCCCAGTTTTCCATCTTTGACCAGGGTCCCCACAACTCAGTTAGTAGCAGATCATAGAAGCACAGTCAGCTTGCTTTCGCCTTGCATCTCTCACTCTTCCAGACTAATTGACATAGAAACAACACTCACTTTCTAGAAACAAATGGAACACCCCTTTCTCAGCAGTCAGGAGGTCTCCCCCATGGTTTTGTACATCCACCTGAGCCAATGAATCTGTTTGATTCTGGAGGCTGACAGTGCTCTGGGCAATTTTGCCTAGGCTGTCAGGTCCTTAGATTAACTTGGGTAGTAGGAGAGGGGAGTGGTTAGTCCTCCTATTCCAGTTGCTGTGCCCAGACCCACTAGGAGAGGAGTGAGTTCTATGGCCCACTTGGCTCCTGTCTGGGTGGCTAAAGGAACTGACTGGGATTGGTTATTATCCTGTGTTGATATCTGGGGCCAGATAAACAAGGTTGCATGTCCCTGTCCAGTTTGCTGGAAGATACAAGTAGAAATTAGAGCCACAGAGGAAGAAAAGTGCCCGTGTCTCAAAACAGAAATTATTTCCACTAATAAACATATGGGTGAGCTGTTTTTATTTTCCCACACAGATAAGGTCGTTGCCAATGTAACTTGTGTTATAGCCAGCTAAGTGAGATAGAAACTAATGTACAGTGAGAGAGGGACTGGGCTGTCAAGGAAGTCAGCACAAAAATAAAGATCAAAATTGTAGCTGGAGGTGCACCTGAAGAAGGCCAGGCCTCAAGATAAGGATGCAATGACCAGGCCTACCTGCCTCCCTAAGGGATAAACAATAAAATAAGGTTATATTGGAATTAGCACCACCTGGTTCAGTAAGTCCAGATAGGTATCAGTTGCCCAGGTGGGTAACTAAAACACCTGAACCCATCCCTCCCCAAAAATGCCTTTGTTCTTTCCATGTGCCCTTGCTCTGTAATTTGTTTTCCTATTGGATCAATAGGGGTGGGGATTTAGCTCAGTGGTTCCGCCTCCTGCCTCTAAAGCAGAAGGACCTGGGTTAGATCCCTGGTACCAAAAAAAAAAATCTCTCCTATTGGATCAATATTAACTAAGCGGCTTGTAATCCTGATTGTAGTTTGACCCACATGGTGACTTTGCTGTATAAATTGCCCCCGACGAAGGACACCCCTTCTGGAAAAAACAAAAAGGGAAGAAAGGGGAAAGGGACCTCTTCTGGAAGTCCAGGACCTATTCATCTGTCCTTATTTCCAATAAAACTATTCTAACTTTTTCCTTTGGTTCAAGACTTCATTCCTCAATGTTGTGGGGATCACGAACTTGCCACATTTGACATCTAATAGGTCAAGAGTTATATTTCTCCTATATCAGCTCCAGTCAAAGACTGAAAGGACTCATAAGTGTCTGGAGGAGTTGTGTAGTTCTATTTTTCCAAAGTATAAAATTGCTTGCTGGGGGTGATGGTGCATGCCTGTAATTCCAGCACTTGGGAGGCTGAGGGAGGGGATCATTGTGAGTTCAAGGCCAGCCTGAACTAGGTAACGAGACCCTGTCTCGAAAAACCAAAAAAGAAATTTCTTTTGATATCCACTAACATGCATTCAGTGAGTTTTCGTAACTGGACACAAGCAGATAGTCACTGGTCATGGGCTGAGAGCAATCCTCTCATAGTAGATTAGACATGATTAGAAGACCCCCCTCGGCAACATCCTGACCCTTTGGTTTTCTAACCTTTGTGTATCCAGAGAGAGCTTCCATGAGAACCATGCCAAATTTTTAAAGGATATGGCTTGGGTTACCTGCATACTGGCATGGTCTTGGAAGGGCTTTATTTTTAGGATTTGTTTGCAAAGGAATTCTTAAAGTGCCCAAATCTTGACTCTGCCCCTAGTCTTGAATCCTTATTATACAGAGGAGTGCTTGGAACTTGAGCAACATGTGACTAAATATTAAGCCTCCAATAGGTTTTGTGAAAGAAAACTGAATAAGATTATTTTGATAGAATCGGAGGAGGGTAGCAGCCCTCCATGTTGAGCTTACTTTGGTAATTTCATTGACCTGAAAATCAGATAGGACATCTAAAAACTGAAAGACATGGCCCCCTTGATATTTGGGGTGGAAGGTTATCTTTCCTGTAGCTCAGTGTAGAATAGGGATTGTGACTGGGCTGGATCTGAGAGATTCCTGAAGCTGAAAAAAGGAATTTAACCCATCCCTCTGTAGCAGTTCACTGATTTCCATCACAGAAAAACAATTTTCAGGATGCTTCAGTAAGAGGCACACGAGAAAGATTTATTAGAGATTTAGGACACACTCAAGAGTGGAGTGTGGGTGCTCAGAGAAATAAGATGCATCATAGTTTGGAACGGGGAACATTTATACTTTTCTTGAGGGGTGGAAAGCCTGGGAAAAAGTAGCCACACCCCTCCTCCAGAAGTGTGCTTTGTCCATTCCATAGGCATTGGCATCTTTTTAAAAAATAGATGATTTATATATTCTCTGGATTCTCTCATCCTGCTGCTTACATTCCTTTTTTTTTTTTTTTTTGGTATTGGGGATCAAACTCAGGACCTTGCACTTTCGAGGCAGGCGCCGGAACCACTGAGCTAAATCTCCAGCCCTGCTGCTTACATTCTTAATGGGGCCAATTTAGACCAAAAGTCTCCTCCAGACTAAAGTAGACATAGGAATACAGGTTGTACTGTTTGTAAAATATCACTCTTCAACAGTCTGACAGAGAGAACAGGGGCAGCTGGGAGTGGTGGCACATGCTATAATCCCAGCACTTGTGAGGATAAGGCAGGAGGAGTTCAAGTCCAGCCTGGGCTACACAGTGAGACCTTGTCTGAGAGAGAGAGAGAGAGAGAGAGAGAGAGAGAGAGAGAGAGAGAGAGAGAGAGAGAGAGAGAGAGAATGTGAGATATTAGCCCACAACAACAATGAATCATACAATGTAAAAGAATTCTAGTGCAGAGTATGATAGCCAGAAATGAGAACTTGTTTCCATCAGTTTGTTCCAGAAAACCTGGATATTAGCCAGTCATTAATGCTTCAGGTGGAGTCTGACATTGCACCAGTCTGTGAACGTAGCTCTTGCAGTGCGAAGACACATTCAGAGCTGTCAGGCATGTACAGACAGCATTCTGTTTTCATAACCTCACAGACTGCACCTTGCACTCCTGTTAGAATATCTAGGGCAATTTTGTTTTGTAGAATAGTTTTCACATCATTTTTACTTCTGAATTTAGTACTGAAATTCCCTCTGCTGTATCATTGAGAGCTCTTTGCGCATAGGTAGTAAGAGATTCAGTGTGCCCCATTACATTTTCAAGTCCTATTTGGGGGATAAAGATAGAAACCAAATGATCATACCAGGGAAAAACTGATCTGGTCCACTGCTGTCATAAGACTGGGAGGTTGGCTAGTCAGTTTATGGTTTTAACCCAGTTCCCTTGTACCTATGGGTACCCTGATGTACATCTGCCTATCCACCCTGGAAGCAGCCAAGGTCATAGGTTTGTGCCACATAGCCACTGAGTACTGTTTGGGGCTAACCATTTAATTCTAGCCTTGCCTTCCAAAAAGTCAGTATCTCTTAACACAATAGTGTAATTACAGCTCTGCATAGGAATCCATCACATATTTTGGGTGGCATTGCACTATTTATCATAAGTGGGGGGTTTTTGTTCCCAATAAAGGGGTGCTAGTTGGGTGAGCTGACTCAGAATATATGTCAGCCATATATGTCCATATCAGACCTAAAAATACTTATGGATGAATCGATGGTTATCTTTAATCATGGGAGTTTCAGTTAGGAGTCTGAGGTAGATTAGGATCTCTATTTTTCCATATCTGACTATTAATTGTGGCTAGAGAAAAATTCTTCCTGTGGCCCTTTTGATGAATAGTCTCATTTATTGGCCATTGGAAGACATTAGGCATGGTAGCAAGGTTTAAAGTTGTAGCTGCACTTTGTAGCTGTTGTATAAACCTTTATCCAGTCATCTCCCTGCATAGGAGATAACTGCCATGGTAGTCCAGGTGCACTGAGTGGGCATGCATCTTTGTTTATGTTTTGGGCATATTGCTGGGCCTAGTTAAGGAAAACATTCATTTCCCCATTGGAGAATGGTGTAAGGATTAAGAAAAATATCAATGGTGGGGGATTTGGCTCAGTGGCACTGAGCCTGCCTGGCAAGCACAAGGTCCTGAGTTTGATCTACAGTACTGAAAAAAAAAAAAAATCAATTATTTGACTGTGATTTTTTTTTTTTTTTTGGATCGAACTTGGGTCCTTGCGCTTTTGAGGCAGGCGGCGGAACCACGAGCTAAATCCCTGCCCCTTGACTGTGATTTTTTTAGTGGCGTTGTGAGAGGATGTTATTTAAGCAGAGTAAACTTGTCTAATTTATCTTGAATCAGCCTTCTTACTATTTCTGAATAGTATCTGCAAGTCCTCCAAAGGCTTGCAGGAATACTGATCACAGGTCTCTGTCTACTTGATTTCTGGATCTTGTAAAGTTTCAAAAGGTACAGGTTTAGAGGGCCAGGGATTTAGCTTAGTGGTGCTGTGCCTGCCTGGTAAGTGCAAGGTCCTGAGTTTGATTCCTGATACTGGGCAGGGGGTAAGGAACAGGTTTAATTCTTGGTAGATGAATCCAAGAAGTGTGTCCTTGTAGCTTGAAAGATACAGGTGTGCTTAAAAGAAACTTAGCAGGGGCCCTCCCATTTAGGGAGGAGCTAATCTAAAGGTGATTCCTTTTTCCAAACTTTTTTTTTTTGGTACCGGGGTTCATACTCAGGACCTTGCACTTGTGAGGCAGGCGCCAGAACCACTGAGCTAAATCCCCAGCCCCTACCTGAGCCTTTTATGGGGACACTTGGTATCCTGCAACCTCTAAGAAATTTAAAACCCTAGCAGTATTTTAATCATTTTCATATTGGCATAATTTTCATATTAGCATTATTTTCATCATTTCTGTAGCTTTGTGGAGCTACAGAAAAGATTACCTACATACTGGAGTAGTGCCCCATTTTTATTTTTATTTTTTTGAGTCAGGGTCTCCCTTTATAGTTCAGGCTGGCCTTGAACTCACTATGTAGCCCAGGCTGACCTTGAACTTCCAGTGATCCTCCTGCCTCAGCCTCCTAGGTGCTGGGATTACAAGTGTGCACCACCATGCCTGGCTTTATTTTTATTTTAAAAAAATTTTTTTGAGATAGGGTCTCTCTGTAGTTTAGGCTGGCCCTGAACTCACTATGTAGCCAGGATAGCCCCAATGTGTGGCAATCCTCCTGCCTCTGCCTCCCAAGTGCTGGGACTATAGGTGTGTGCCACCACACCCAGCCTGTGCCCCATTTTTAAAATTTAGAGACTTTAATTTAGGAGCAGGAGCCAGACCTTAAGATAAAGACAACTTGGAGCTGGGGATTTAGCTCAGTGGCTCTGTGCCTGCCTGGCAAGCCCAAGGTCCTGAGTTCAATGCCCAGTACCACACACAGACACACACAAAAGACAACTCACATCAACACCCCTTTGGTTAGGTTTATATTCCTTCCCTGCCAGACTCATCTCTAAAAGGGCATAAATTGGTCCAATTAAGAATGTAAGCAGCAGCCAGGCATGGTGGCACACTCTTGTAATCTCAGCACTCAAGAGGCTGAGGCAGGAGGATTGCCAGGAGTTTGAGGCCAGCTGGGCTACATTGTGAAACCCTGTCTCAAAAAAAAAAAAAAAGCTGTCTGAGAGAATCCAGAGAATATTTAAATCATCTATCAAAAAAAAAAAAAAAAAAAGATGCCCATGCCTGTGGACAAAGCACACTTCTGGAGGAGGGGTGTGGCTACTTTCTCCCAGGTTTTCAACCCTCTCAAGAAAATTATAAATGTTCCCTGTTCCACATTGCAATGCTTCTCATTTCTCTGAGCACCCACACTTTACTCTTGAGTGTGTCCTAAATCTCTAATAAATCTTTCTCTCATGCCATTTACTGAAGCATCCTGAAAATTCTTTTTCTGTGATGGAAATCAGTGAACCTGCTACGGGGTGGGGTGGGAGGTTGTTAAATTCCTTATTTCAGCCTGAGGCATCTCTCAGATGCAGCCTGGTGACACTTTCTCTTGGTGAGCCAGCCAAGAGGTAAAAAAGAGGCATCATGATGGAGGGTAAATTTGGTAAGTGCACCCAAAAGCCTTCTCATTATATTTTCTTTCCTCTTTCTTTCTCATTCTTTTCAAACCCTTGCCCTCTGAAGCAGTTTATCTTTTTTCTCCTCTCTCTCTCCCTTTCTCTCTCTCTCTCTGTCTACAAACTTCTACAGCAGTTAGAAACTCCTAAGCCCATAGAAAAAGAAGGCTTGTATAAAAGCACTGAAGACAAGGGACACCCTCCCTCTCTAACCAGGGATGGGAAGAGATGTCAGAGGCACTCTCCAAGACACATAGTGGCCTTCTTTAGATGAGCATCACACCCCATCCCTGGGTTAGATGGGCCTCTGAATAGCTTGCTCACCCAGGAAGACACAAAATAAGGCTGAGGCCCCATCCAGTGTCTTGAGCAAAGTTTCTCATGCAACCAGCATGGGAAACTCCAAGCCTGAGACAGTGGAGAGAACCACTCTGCAGATCACACCAGAGAAAGCAGTCTCCTGAACCATACATGCTTGTGGGTCCCAAACACTTTAGCCTGAGGGAGGTCCTGTAAACTGCTCTTTTTATGGTACCGGGGATCAAACTTTGGACCTTGCACTTTCAAGGCAGGTGACAGAACCACTGAGCTAAATCCCCAGCCCTAAACTGCTCTTTTGATCTCTCTCTCTCTCTCTCTCTCTCCTCTCTCTCTCTCCTCTCTCTCAAAAGGCATAAGCTTGGTCTACCTGGTACCAACTGCCTCTTTTGGGTGTCTGGGAACATGTCCTGATTCAAGGGCTCATTCTGGTGATAACTGACATTATCTGGGGGACCTGGTGACATCTATAGACTCAAACTGAAAAGGATCCCACTGGTCTACTTTTCTCTTCATCTTTCGCCTAAGAAAGCCACAGTCCCTTTCTTATGTCTTCTCTCATATTCAGACTTTCATCTGTCAGAAAACTCATATGGGAGAGGAGAGGGGAAGTGTGTGCCCTCTGTATTTTCCCTGATATATGATCTGTAGGTGCTGAGCGACATCTCTGGACTTTTCAAACCCTCTATGAATTCCTTGTATGTGTTTTAAGTCCCTAGATACACAGATATCTGGGGTAAATTTTTGAGTAAAATCCAGCATTTTTTTTTGGTACCAGGAATTGAACTCGGGTCCTTGTGCTTGTGAGGCAGGCATGTTGCCACTGAGCTAAATCTCTGGCCTAAAACCAGATTTTTGTATGACTGGCAGGGATGCCTAGACTAGCCAGTGACTGAAAACAGGGCTGCCAATCATGCGTTGTTCTGATTCTAATGTAACTCCCCCACCCTCTGGGCAGTTCTGGTTCCAAAAATGAGACAAGCTGCATATGTAGAATGACCTGGTTTGGGCAGGTTGCACATATGGCCTGACCCTATTTAGGCTGCTGCTGCACAGTGGAATCTGCCTTGAGGCAGATGGCTCACAGAGCCTGAGCTTGGGGACCTATATAGGCTCCCATCTTTTTCTTTTGTTTTTTCTTTTCCTTTTTTATTTCTTTCCAGAAGTACACAAGGAAAATCTTGAAAGCATATAGTACACCTCACTGGAATATGGGTAACCCAGTGGCTATCCCTGAAACATAATCTTTAGGCTGTATTTTGTGAAATTGGGCCTGTTTTAAAGATTTCAAAAGGAAAAAGTAGTTTGTGAAATTGGGACTGTTGCAAAGATTTCAAAAGGAAAAAGTTGATCTTTTTTTGCAGCTCTGTGTGGGGTCAACATAAGTTACAAAATGGGGACACATGGTGTCTGAATGGGACTCTAAATTTTAAAATGATATTCCAGCTTGATTTATTCTATAGGAGGGAGGAAAAATAGGCAGATATCTCACATGTCCAGGTTTTCATGACTCCATATCAAGACCCAAAAGTTACATTGCTCTTGTACCATCTCTTATGCCAATGTGCCAACAGGACCAGTCAGAATGGTACCAAACCCTGTAGAAATTGAGCTGCTGATTGCCTCGAGCAGAGCACTCCAGATGCCTGAGGCACCTGCAGCAGATCCAGTAGAGGCTCCAAAGGCCCCTGAGGAGGGCTCAGAGATTAGTTACTTTCTCTACACCATCCTCTCCCAGGGCCACTTCCCATGCCCATCTCCTTATCAATCTATCTACCCCCATTACAGAAAATACCCAGCCCTGCTAGTGTAACAAGAAGTGGCACTTCTTATCATCCCAATGATTCAAAAGTTAGTATGTGTCCACTTTGAGAAGTCTTGTGGGACCGGGGACTGGGTGTTATAAGAGTACATTTCTCCTTCTCCATGAGTGATCTGTCCCAAAGTAAACAAAAATTAAAACAGTTTCCACAGGACCCAGATATTCTCAGTGGACCCAGATAGATTCATAGACAAATTTCAGACTTTGACTATAATTTATGGTCTAACTTGGATGGATCTTCATGTACTGTTGTCTATTTGATGCATCCCTGAAGAAAAGGTCCATATATGGGCAAGAGCACAGCCTAAGACTGACAAAGTGCATGGCCAAAATAATGCCAAAGACATGGGTACCATCTTGTTGCCTGAGAGAGATCCTGGTTGGCAATACTACATTGGAAATGTGGGTTGTGAGATGCATGGTGAAATGACTACTTATTTGATTAAAGGGATGAAAAAAATGTTATGAAAAGATTAGGAAAATCACCCAAGACAAGAAAATCCTGCTTTATTTCTTGGGTGCTTAAGTGAAACCCTCCATAAGTATACTAATATTAAGCCCAACTCATAGGGAGAGACAAGTTTTATTAGGAAAATATTTTATTAGCCAGTCTGCCCAGATATTCACAAAAAGATCCAGAAGCAGGCTATGAGTTCTCAGATTCCTATTAATGAACTTTTAAACTTGGCCCTTGGGGTCTTCAATAACCAGAGAAAAGCAGTGGCCAATACCATGGCCTAGGGAAAATGACTATAGGTATAAGACAGGCCTGATCGGGATCAGAGAAAAAAGAGCCTAGACATTTTTCAATTTGAGAAAGGTCAGAGAAAGAGAAGGGAACATGAACTCTAACAATGCCCTCAGTCCCGGCTACCTCTCGGAGGGGCATCTTTGTGGCCAGGGCTGATGGTGGAAGGGTGGGATAGCGAGAACGGGTGTGGGGCGGGGAGATGTGAGGTGGAGGGGATGGGGTAGGAGGAGGTAAAGGAGGGTCACAAGATGGTGGGGGAGAGGAAGGAGACAAAGGAGAGGTACAAGATGGCGGAGGAGAAGAAGCACGGGATGAGGCATAAGAAGAATTTGGGGGGTTATAAGGTGGGGGAAGTACTAGTGGTGAGTGATCAGCTGGATCAAATGAGTCAGAATCAGAAAGAGTGGAATCGGGAAGGATGGACTATGAAGCTTGGGCTAGGAGTACTTGAGAAGAACAGGATTGACAGAGGGAGGGTCGAGAGCGTAGGTAGAAAAAGGCTTGTATGTAGGGGATTTCTGACCATTTGCCATTGCGCTGACAAAAGTTGTGTAAATTGTGCAGTATGTTAAAATCAAAAGTGCCATTTTCAAGCCATTGAAACCCATTATCTAATTTATACTGAGGCCAAACCTGATTACAATAGAAACAAGTCTTTTTGGCTTAAAGTCTGGTCCCAACAATCCAAGGGGTTTAAGTTGTGCCAGGAAGCAGCCCAGAGGCATTGAGGGAAGGGGTTTGGATTGTTGGGCTCCCATGTTAGGATGGGTGAGGAGGAGGCAGCCCCCTGGGAGAGGGACAAAGGGGAGAAGCGTCCTTGTCTCCTTTGACAATCTCCGAATTAGTCTCCCAGAGGGAGAGAATGAGAGGAGCTGGGCCGATGGGACGTCTCTCAGGGGCACGGTCCTGGGTCCAGAGGCTGTGGGGGTTTCTCTGACCAAGCGCTTGGATTTCTGAGGAGTCCCCGGAGGGAGAGAGAATGAGACGGTGAACCCGATGAGAGGGAGGCTGAACTGCCTACTCACCCAGAGACTGGTGACTGGTGTGGATGTGTAGTGTCAGCAATGGCAAAGGTAGAAAGCCCCGGCAGGTCCTGGCAACGGCAGATAGTGTTGGTCCGATGGAGATGGCCAAAAAGGCCAATCAACCCCGTCCTGCGGGGGATCGCCCATTAATGGACCATCTACCATCCGAGTCACGGCACCAGAAATGTGCCGATAAATGTGCCGACAGGTAAAAGGGCCGAAGACCAAGACCAGACCAGGCCACAACAAGCCTTTATTAAGGGAATAGATCTGCCGGGCTGTCTGAAAAAAGGAGAGACAAAAAGCCACATGGCTGGGGCAGGGAGAGTCTTTTATAGAGACAGGGGTGGGGCTTGTAGGGGCTGAGGTGGGGTTGAGTGAGGTAGTGATCAGGGAGTGGAGGAGCCGGTGACATCACTAGGAGGTAGGAGGTGAGCGAGTATTAGGTTACTCTCTAGATGGGACCAGGGGCATGCTGGGAAGAAGGGTTTGTTCTTTGGTGGGAGCAACCATCTTGGCATGACGTCACACAGGGGAGGGGGCAAGGCACCATAGGAAGAGGGCAGCTACTATATATAATAGCTGCTGAGGTAGTGGGAGACCTATCAAAAGAGAACTTAAGACTCCACATACGAAGAAGAAGAAGACCAGATGGCTATTACCACTGTGGAGAGCCTGGAGACTGATGAAAAGACTACAGTAAGCGAGGGCCTCCTTGGATATGCCCCCTCTGTAAAGAGCCAAAACCCTGGAAGCAAGACTACCCTCTCTTCTGAAGGGAGGAGAGGCTATCTGTTTCCATTTTGGCTGCCCTGGAAGACTGAAGGTGCTCAAGGTCTCTCAAAGCCCCTCTCAGAAAAAGTGGAGATTAATCTGCAGGAGCCTTAGGCAACTCTTGATATGGCAGGTAAAAATATTAATTGTGTGCTGGATACTGGGGCATCAATATCTGCCTTGCTAAAATTCCCTGGAGCTCTACTTTTTGTTTTTGTTTTTTGGAGACAAGGTCTCACTATTTGTTCCAGGGTGGCCTTGAACTCACTGTGTAGCCCAGACTGGTCACAAATTTGAGGCAGTCCTGCCTCAGCCCCGCAAGCGCTGGGATTGTAGGTGTGTGCCACCACACCTGGCCTTTTCTTTTTAATAAGACCTGTACTGTGAATTGTGTTGATGGTATTCCTAAGACTAAACACTTTGCAATGCCTTTAACCTGAAAATCTGGGGAACTAATTTTCACTCAAGTTTTCCCACAATGCCCTACCCCATTATTAGAAAGAACACTTTTTCCTCTCTAGGGGTAGCTCTTCATCTTGCACCAAAATATTCATCTCCTTTTTTGGGAGCATTAGTATCTGGCCCACTAGGCAATATATTTAGAGATATACCTAGGGAAATTTTACCACAGATAGATCCATGAGTCTTGGATACTAAAACCCCAGAAAAGGCCTGAGGTTTTCCTTAGAAGATCCAAAGAACCTCATAAATGACAATATACTATTAAGCCAGAGGCCTGCTCGGGGCTTCAGCCTCTTATTTCTAAGTTTCTCAGACAGTCTTTTGGTCTTTTGCCAGTTTCCATGCAACACTCCCACCTTTCCAGTACTAAAATCAATGGAAAATATCAGTCAGTCCAAGATTTTTAGGCATTAATGAAGCTGTAATTCCTTTCCCTCCTATAGTTCCTAACCCATATACTATCTTTTTTTTTTTTGGTACCGGAGATCGAACTCGGCTCCTTGCGCTTGTGCAGCAGGTGGCAAAACCACTGAGCTAAATCCCTGGCCCTCCCATATACTATCTTAATCCAAATACCAAGTGGAACTACAAGGTTTGCTGTCTTAGATCTTATGGATGCCTTCTGCATCCTGTTGCATCCCATCTCACAATATCTGTTTGCTTTTGAATGGATTTATCCTTATACGGTGGAAACTACCCAATGTACTTGGATAGTACTACCTCAGGGATTTAGAGACAGTCTCCACTTATTTGGAAATGCTGTAGTAAAAGATGGGAAAAGGCACAGCCAACAGTCCTTGACCAAGTTGCGGTTAGAATTCAGTAACAGATGGGTTAAATTCAAGGTTCTGTGTGGATAATTAATCTTGAGCCAGTCCTTGAGTCACCCAAGAGAATGGCCAAAGAAGAACAAAAACATGTCAGAAGTCATTTTAGAACTTAGAGTGAGTATCTTAAGAGTGAGTCATGGTAAGCAAGAGTAGCAAAACTAGCTACACAAGATATGCAAGGAGGAACCTTATTCCGAACTTGGGGTGGATTTTTCCTTTTTATCTAGAAGGAGCAAACCAGTTTACTTATCTGACTTAGTGGGTTAGTTGGTATTTTCTATAAAGGACCTTCAGGCCATCTATCAGCTTACAGTTGTAGATCTGTAGTCTCTCTTCCTTGTTTGCTGATGTCTCAAGTGGGTTGGATTTTACCCTTGAGAGGTGAATTGACTATCTCTTCCCTGTACCTTGATGGCAGAGGATGTGGTTAAGAGGGTTGTGTAAGGGGCTTTCCATTTGGGAGTGAATTGTTCCTGGGGCCCACCTTCCTTCCAGATCTTAATTAGTATTTGGCCACTGGGGCAGATCTTGAGTTGACAATTGTTGTTAGTCCCTAGGAGTCTGTTTCTATATTCCTGAAGGGCCTGTTGAAAGCCCTGAAGCAAGTCAGATGTCAGGAAGGGTCTCCACAGAGCATCTCCTATTGGCTGACATTAAGTTTGAATTTGGGGGCAGCCTCATTAAGGCAATTGGGAGATCTGTCTACTAGCACAGCTTGGCTAAGGTCCACTTGAAAGTTTGGTTGGCTTGCTCAACCTTCCCTGAGGACTGGGGCCTCTAGGCAATATGGAAATGGTATTTAATTACCATAACTTTGGCAACTCCTGTATAATTTGAGATGTGAAGGAGGGTCCATTCTCACTCTGGATGGGTCTACCAAGGAGTCACTTCCTTAAGAAGGAGTTTTACCACCCCCAAGGCTTGTTCTGACCTGGTAAGGAAAGCCTCTATTCACCCATTAAAGATATCCGTACACACCAGGAGATGCCTACACCCTTTACATGGAGCCATGTGAGTGAAATCTATTTGCTAATCTTCCCTAGGGGAGGTCCCTTGCCATTATATTGGTTTAGGCAATGGGGATGGATGGGTCTGTGGGTTATGGAGGGCACAGATAGGGGATGCCTTAAAAACTTGGGTTAAATGTTATGGACTTCAGGCCCTATAAAAAGGCTATGCACTATACCATAGTGGTGGTAGCATCCTGCTCTAGGTGGAAACCATCATATAGGACTTAATGACTTTTCATTGTGGCAAGAACAGTCAGGACCCCATATACCATTGTTATATCTGGTGGATCTGGTGTCCAGGGATTTCCAGACTTACCCTCGCTAGGCTGTCTTTCTCTCCAACATAGAGGAAGAGAAGTCAGAGAAGACCAGTGCAAAGCAAAAACTTTATTGCAGGTTTTGCAAGAAGCAGTACAAAGCCACTCTGGGGGAGGAGTGGGGTGCTCAGAGCTGAGTCATCGCTGAATCTGGGGTTGCAGTCCTGTTTTATGGGGTAGGAGTCCCATCTCCACCCCTCTGAAGACTGACACTTGATTGGATGGATATTAGGCTTGTTTGTAGGGGTTTGGTCTTGTGCATTAATAGGGGAATTTGGATAGGCATGGCAGCTTGCACTAGGAGGGGCAATGTCGCCTGCACAGAGGCAGATGTCAAAACCACAACCTATTATCTTCAAACCACAAATCTGCTTGAAAACTGCTTGCTGCTCATAGTCACACAGAGGTTGCTTTTCTACCCTCTAAAAAGGGATTGTGTCTCTTAACTCTTCCCAGGGTTCCCTCCTGTCTCTACTCCACCATTGGTCCCTTGACTCCTCCTCCTCATGAATTATTTGAAGCTCTTCTGTAGAGTACCCTGGTTCCAATTGAAGATCTTGGAATGGGACTATTGGGAGAATTATTGATGGGCCAGGGTTATTTTGGAGGGCAGCCTCTTTGGCAGGCAAATCTGCCTTTATCTGGGAGATAGGACCCAAGGAGGTTTGATGTCCTTGGCAATGGACAACTGCTACTTCACTTGAAAGAATTACTGCTTTGAAGAGGTTGAGGAACTCTGGTCTATGATTTATTGCTGACTGGTGACTAGTCAGATGTTCTCTTTCTTTCTAGTGTGTGCATGGAAGGCCAGAAAGGCATACTCAGAGTCAGTATATACATTGATCCTCTTGCTCTTGCAAGGTGAAGAGCCTGACTGAGGGCAATATATATTCTGCTCTTTGGGCCTGGGTCCCAGGAGGGAGTACTTTTGCTTTCAATGCCCTAGGTCAGGCTGATGCCACCTTTTATGAAACTGCTGCCATCAGTGATTCATGTGTTTGCTGTCCCCGTCAATGGTCCCTCAGATCAGAGAGCCTGTTAAATTTTAGATGATGGTTTGTTTGCACTCATGTTCTACTTGTTGGTTAGTTGGGAGGAGGGTAGCTGGGTTTAGAGCTATGAAACACTGAAGAATAATGTCTGGCTTTTTAAAAAAAATTAAATGTATAACTTTATTATCATTTACTAAACACACACATATACAAAAATTAAAATTATTCAAAGAAAAGCAATGCAAGGGAAAAAACTATAATAATATTCAAATATAATAGAACTCAACCAAAGCAAAACTGAAAAGTGCTTAAACATTTTTTCATATAATTTTAAAAAAATCTCAAGATTAACAAGACATCAAAGGATGTGATTTGTTTTAGAAAGATTTTCAAAACTAATATTAAACAAATAGTGGTCTGAAAAAAAATCTAATTAGCTAGTAGACTGCACATAGGCCAAATTTTTTTAAAATTTAAATTTCAATACAGTCGTGTGACACGTGATGGAAATATAATCTGAGAAATATATTATTAGGCAATTTCATCCATGTGTATCACAAAGTACCACACAGAGTGCCAACTTCTAAGTGCACACTGAGAAGGTATGTGTCAATCATCTGTGATGGCCCTTTGATATTATCTAAATACACAGTTGAACACGAGATACATGAGGCTACCACTGGCATAGCAGCACACTGTTTTACAGTAAACTTTTTTATATAAGTAGGATTATACTCTAAAGGATGAAAAGCACAGCATGATATGACGAGTACCTAAAACAGTAACAGTCATTTATCACACTATTGAGTACTATGTACGGTACATAGCTGTATGTGCTTCTTCTGGAAACATACCCTTCTCTCCTTTGATCTCAGTGACTCTTCCTTGAGGACAACTGTCTCTGTCCCAGTGTTAAAATATATCCCAGATGGGTTATTTTTTTTGTTGAGAAATCTGGACCTTATATTGGGATAAGGCCTTGTAACCCCTCTCTGCTAAGAATGACTAGGTGGGGCTACAAATGAGGTCATCTACAATTGTTTTTTGTTTTTGTTTTTTGGTACAGGAGATTGAACTCAGGACCTTGCGCTTGCAAGGCAGGTGCCAGCATCACTGAGCTAAATCCCTGGCCCAGTTTTTTGGTTTTTAAAGACAGAGTCTCATTCACGTACTGCAGGCCTTGAACTCATTTTGTAGCCCAGACTGGCCTTGAACTTGCAGTGATCCTCCCGCTTCAGGCTTTTGAGTGCACCACCCACTTGGTCATCTACATATTGTAGTAGACCTCCCTTCTCAAGCTTCACCCAGGTCTTTAAGGTCTTAAGCCAAAGTCCACACAAACAGGTGGGGACTATCTCTAAACCCCTGAGGCATGACAATCCAAATATACTTTTGGCAGAGCCCAGTTTGAGGATCCTCCCATTCAAAGGCAAACAAGTATTGGGAACTAGGCTCTGTGGGAATAGAAAGGAAGGTGTTCTTGAGATCAAGGACAAAGAACCAGGTAATGTCTTCTAGGATCTGTGCAAGGAGGGTGTATGGGTCTGTCACAAGGGGGAAAATAAGCACCACTGCCTCACTGATGGTGCTGAAATCTTGCAGTGATACTCTCCTGATGGCTTGATTACTGGTAAGGTATATTGTACAGGGACTGGCAGGTACCAGCAACTCTAGGCCAAAATTTATCAATAATAGCCTAGCCTCTCTTTTGAGGGAGTACTGCCTTTTATGAGGATATACTGTAGGTTAGGTTCCTTGAGCTGAGTGATTACTTGACAGCCTGCCTTTGGGGTGCCATTGTACTATACTTGGGGATCAACTCCTGAGAAAGAAATTGGGCCTCATAGGGCCAGGTTGACTGGGTCCCTGGCAACCAGGACCTAGGTTGCCATAGGTTTGAGGGACAGAGTAGCCTTTAACTGTCTGACCTGTGCCTGCAAAGAGCAACTAGGAACACAAAAAATGGAACAGAAGAAAATAAATAAAACTATTTGTAGGATTTCTCCAAAGGGGCCTTAGCTCCTGGCTGGCTTGCCAAGATGCTACCAGGGTGAAGGAGTCTGAGAAGAGTGAGTTCCTAGGTTCTTGTGTGCAACAAACAGGCAATTGGATGTGATACTTGATGGTAAGGAAACAGCAGCAAAATTTATTAAGGCTATAGTTGCTCAGAGTGAGCAGGCTCATGCCAGTGAAAGGAAAATGGTATGAGTGCCAAGGGTACAGGGTTGCTGTGTCTACTGTACACAACCTTTCCCATAATTCATTGTCTTATAATGTATGAGATGCATTTTGTAAGAAACAAAAATTTATTTTGTTATTTTTTATTTTTTTGTATTAAATTCTTTTATTGGTACATTGTAGGTATACAACACAATTACATTTCTCATTGGGAATTGTACCTTTACATAATGCATCTTGGTTCTTATTTTTTCCCCATTCCTAGCCCTCCTTTCACGCCCTTCACCCTCCCCTATTTACAAAGACTTTATTTCCACTTTTTCCATTTCTCATCATTTTTTCCTTTCCCTTCTTTCCTTTCCCCTGCCCCTCCCACCACCCCTACCCCTTTGGACCTTTTCTTCCTATTTTACATTATCGATTATTCATTCTAATCATTGGTACATTTTAGGTATACAGTATAATGACATTCATCATTGGAAATTTGCACCTTCACATAGTCTCTCTTGGTTCTTATTTCTCACCCTTGCCCAGCCCTCCCTTCAACCCCTCCAGTCTTCCCTATTTACAAAGATTTTGTTGCTATTTTTCCATTTTCTCATATCAATCCCATTCCCTTCTGTTCTTTCCCCTACCCCTCCCACTTCCTTCCCCTTTGCCCCTTTTCTTCCTATTTCACATTACCTATTATACATTTAGTCCTTATTTACACTTTCAGTTTCTCACACCAGGGAAACTATTTGGTATTTACACATGTGTGTCCTATTTATTTCACTTAAGAGTATCACCTCTATGTGCATCCACTTAGCTATAAATGTCTCTAATTTCTCATTTTTTATGGCTGAGTAGTACTCTATTTTATTAAAAAACCACATTTTCTTGATCCAGTCTCCAGTTGATGGGCATTTGGGCTGTTTCCAAATTTTAGCTATCACAAACTGTGCTGCTATGAACATGGGTGCACATATATCAGTGTGGTATGATTCTTTTAAATCTGTGGGGAAGATCCCCAGCAGTGGAATAGTGGGGTCAAATGGGACTTCCAGTCCTAGTTCTTTGAGGTATCTCCATACTGATTTCCACAGTGGTTGCACCAGTCTACACTCCCACCAGCAGTGGAGCAGGGTTCCTCTTTCCCCACAGCCCTGCCAGCATTTGTTATTGGTTGATTTCATGATAGCAGCCATTCTTTCTGGAGTGAGGTGGAATCTCAGCGTTGTTTTCATTTGCATCTCTTGAATGACCAGTGATGTTGAACATTTTTTCATGTATTTATTTGCTATTTCTACTTCTTTGTGTGAGAAATGTCTGTTCATTTCAGATGCCCATTTTTGGATTGGGTCTTTAAATTTGGGAGGTCTGATCTTTTTAAGTTCTTTATAGATTCGAGATAGTAGACCTTTGTCTGAGGAAGAGCAGGTGAAGATTTTTTCCGACATTGTGGGTTGTCTCTTCACACTCCTGGTGGTTTCTCTTGCTGTGCAGAAGCTTTTTAATAAGAAGAGATCCCATTTGTCGATTGTTTGTGCAAGAAACAAAAATTTAAAATGACCTATTTTCAGGAAAACGTCTTTTAGCCTATGGATGTGACTGAGGCCATGCAGCTGACAAGATCTCTGTGCAAAGAGGGGGAGGGTAAATAGTTCAGTATGGAATTCACTATGCAAACTCTGGAAAAGCACTGGTAGTTAAGAAGTTACTCCTGTAGTTTGATCATTTACTTTTAAAAATCCACAAATTGCTTACAGAGGGAGGCAGGTAAAGAAGTTAGGTGCCAACTGAGTACAGTTGTTGGCCAATGAGGAAAAGAAGAGAGAACTTTGGGTTAGGATGGGGAGGGAACTGCCCATTAGGATTTATGTTGCTCCTTGTGACTGTTTTGAGGGTGTCAGTCTGTTCGTTGGGCTGGCGCCCCATTCTTGCAAAGCTGAAAAATAAGAGTCTTGTTTTTGCTTCTCTTCCTGTCTCTAAAGTCCATTCTTTGGGTCTGGACAAGTGAACACTTTCTCACAAGTCCGTAAGCAAGAACCTTCAAGTTTCTTATGAAGAAAGGTTACTATAGGTCATGCAGGTGATATAGGGGGAGTAGATGTAACTCACAAACCTGCTAGATATTCAAAATTTGAGTTCATGTTCCTTAAAATCGAAGAATGAATTCTAGGAACAACAGAGGTTAAGAGTAGGAAAAATTTATTGAGAGATAGTGTCAGGCCTGCCCTAAATCAACAGGGAAAACATAGGCTGCATTTAGCGAATATCAGCAGCTTCCCAGTAAGTAAGGCAAATGGACTAAAAAATATGGTTTACAACTCTCTGGAGCTGAAAACTGTATACAGACCGTCCAGTCAGTCCTTGGGCAGCTAAGTCATAAATATGTCACCAGATTCCTTAGCCCCTTCAGTACCTATATAAGCCTAATTCCTTTCCCAGTTAATTGCTACTATCTCTCTCTCTAGGTGTTAGTCCATCCTCTCAAGGATGAAATCTCTCCCAACTAGCTGGCACTGTCTCTCTCTCCTATTGTCAGCCCATCCACACATGGCTGTGATAAACTCAGCTTTTCCCAGCTAGCTGCTAAAATCTGATCTCTAGTCCCTGTTAACTGGAATACACTTTTCATTTTCTCACAATGAAGAACCTGTTTTTTTGTTGACAAGTGGATTCTTTTTTTTTGGTACCAGGGATTGAACTTGGGACCTTGTGCTTGCGAGGCAGGCGGCAGAACCACTGAGCTAAATCCCTGGCCCTGTGGATTCTTTAAAACAGATAGCTTCTGTCTAAGAGAGACAGAAGGGGGTCTGGAAAGTGGGCTCCCCAGGACTCTGTTTCCCAGGGTTTTAAAAAAATTTTTTAATTTTTTTATTTTGGTACTGGGGATTGAACTCTGGACCTTGCGCTTGTGAGTCAGGCGCTGGAACCACTGAGCTAAATCCCCAGCCCTCCCAGGGGTTTTTAATGAGATGAGGTGAGGCAATTTCAAGGTGGGAAAAAACTATAGTCAACTAGTAAGATTACAAGTACAGTCCTTTAGGTAGCATTGACCCAGTGGGAAATCAAGGTGGACACGAGATGGGACAAAACTATGAATGACCAATAAAATTATAACAAGTATAGTTGATATAACTCCCAAACCTGCTAGATATCCAAAACACAAAGTTCATTTTCTCTAAAATGGAAGAATGAATTCTAGGAACAATGGTGGTTAAGAGTAGGAAAAATTTTTCAAAAGAAAGAAAGCTTCTGTCTAAGAGACACAGAAGGAGGACTAGAAAATGGGTTGCCTGCCCACCAAACTTCTCAAAGGTGTTTTATGGGACAAAGCCTCGAGGCGAGGGTTCAAGGTGGGACAAAACTATAGTCAACCAGTAAGATTACAAGAATAGTTGCCTAGGTAATATTGATCCAATGAGAAATCAAAAGATGAACAAAACTTATTGGTGAACAACCAATAAGATTATGACAAGTATAGTTGCTTAGGTAACATTGATTAAATGGGGATCCAATGGGGAAACAAGTCACATAGCAAGCATACAAGGAATGAGCAAGGATTTTTGGTGGTAAGGGGTGGATCAGGGATATATTTTGGAAGATCTTGGTCCCCCACCCAGGAGATTGATTCCTATTTAGAATGTCAATCACTGCTATTCATCTTATGTGAGTATGGTAGTTTCTCTTCTTTTACAATGCTGGCTTTCAGTGAATGTGTCTTGATTGTCCTTCAGGTTGGCTCAATTGTCCTCCATGTTGGCTCCTCCTGTGCTGGCCCTAACTGCCTATAAGATATTTGATTAACTTACCTATCCACAATATAGTCACTTAGGAATTATTGATTAAATGGGGATCCAATGGGGAAGCAAGTCACATAGGTGTAAGACCTAGGACCTCACCAAATGCTCCAAGGAGCTGACTACAGTGAAGATTACCCAGGAGGGAACACACCGGACAAGTTGTGAACATAAAACAGACCTTTATTAGTCTGGCCAGATGGCACCCTCCAAGCACCAAGCTTAGAGAGGCTCCCGGCTCAGAGTCTGAGGTCCTTTCATAGGGGTCGCAAGAGGGAACTTGGCAAGCAAAAGTACAGAAGTGAGACGTTGACGGTTGGGCTAGTGTAGCAACCAATCTTTACATAACGGGCATAGGCTAACTTGTGGTTTCCTTGGAACAGCAACAAGTACATTCTGGGAACTCGAAGTCCCCATGGTGAAGTGTAACAGAAGCAGACAAGATGGGGCCTTATTACAAAATGGAGTAACTTTTGTTCAGTCTCACATAGGCAAGCATACAAGGAAGGAACAAGAATTTTCAGATTTTCGGTAAGGGATGGGTCAGGAACCTTCCCTGGAAGGGTCTTGGTCCCTTACCTAGGTTATTGATACCTATTTAGAATATCAGTTACTGCTATTCATACCTAGGGGAAGTACATGGACATAGTAGTTTTTCTCTTTTTATAATGCTAACCAGTGAAAGTGCCTCAATTATTTTTCTGTGCTTAGGGCCCAGCTTTGTCTAACTGCCTTACAATAATTTCCAATTAACTCAGCTATTGGCAATGGGTGGTGGTAGGGGAATCTGGTGAGCATGCATCTGGGTTTGGAATTTTGGAATTTCCCAGGGCAGCCCGGATGTGTGTCTGTGTTTTTCTTATCTCTGCCTCCTAGTACTAAGCCTTAGGATAAGGAGGGAGGGGTTGGCCCCAGGGCATTGCCCAAGTTCAGGTGGGTGGAGGTGAGTGGTCCCTCAGTGAGTAGAGGGGACTGGACCAGTAGCTCCTAATTGTAATACCTATATTATAGCTACTAGTACAAAAGCTTTTCTGGCATATTCTGGGGAATATTTGAAAGAGTTTGTAAAGGGAAAAATATTTTCAGTTGAAATGTTTCTACCTGCCTGATTGTTGAGTGTATTTCTAAATATGTACTACATTCTTAAGTCAGGATCACAGTCATAAATAAGTCCTTAGTTTTCTTGTGTTAATGTGAATCAATTTCATAAAAGGCAATGGCTTGACCCTTATTATTTCAGTTAGAGAAACTGAGTTTTCTGAAAGTCTTTCTAGTTTGCACAGTGCTTTTATTTTTTATTTATTTATTTATTTTTTCATTTTTAAATGCAAGATTTATTGAATCCAACCACACATATATGCTACATTTAGTAGAATGCAGAAATAAGTGCAGTAATCAAATTGAGGAGATACTAAAATCTCAACCACCACAAAGGAGACCACAGCCAACCAATAGTCAACAACTCAAATTAGTCCATTTGAGTCCACAGTCGAGGGTGCATTCTTTCTTTATCTTGGTTAAACCAGTTGGTAATCCATTCCAGCTCTGCACCTTCTCCAGTTTGTTCATGTCAGAAGTCCCTGGAGGGAGGAGGCTTTCTGGAAATAAACTCTGATAACCTAGACTGAGTCCTTTTCAACTAGTTTAAATTATGAACTAGAATGGGTAAAAATAGCCCAGCAACCAAGAACCAATATCAAAAGACCTCATGGAGGATGTACGAAAGTGATGTTAGATGTGAAGTTTTTGTCCAAAGTGCCTATAAAACTGAACAAGTTCTCCATATGCTGAGGCTGAGTTGGGTATGCTTCCACTATCTGCAAAGGAGGATAACTGGCTTCCAAGATTGGTCACTGTCATTGATATGCTCTCATCGAGTCCTTGTTGTTGCTACTAGACATATAACTCTATCATTTGCTGAATTAACTGGGCAGAATTCAAACATCCCTTTACATTATCCAAAGAAAGAAGTTGGATTCACACAAAAACTGTTATGAAATCTGGAAATCTGACTGACTGACTAGATTATTTTCACTTTTCACCCTAATTGCACAGTGCTTTTAAATGCACTTTCCATATGTACAGCATCAATGATAATAGCTAATAACTGTAAGTATGTGTTCAGTTCTTATTCTGCCCATACCACTGTAGCTATTTAAAATTCACAAAATAATGTGGTGGGTACTTAAAAAATTTTATGTATTATAGTTGAGAAAGCATCATTCCATTTTATAGATCAGAAATAGAGGTTTATAGAGCTCAAGTAATACCAAGGACCACAGTGGTGATGAGTGGTTGAGTTATGATTTGATTTGTCCTAGTCTGGGAGCTTGCACTTTTAACCACTATTTTGTGTTAACCTGTGGAAGGAAGGAAACCTTGAAAGAAGGAAAGAGGGAAGAGAGGGAAGGAGAGAAGACAGGGACAGAGGGGATGAGGGAGGAAAGGGAAAAAGTCCTAGTGACAGGAAACACGTTCTCTTAAGGCTTTATCATCAGTTTTTAAATTTTTTTATAATGCCAACACAAATATTATATCTACATGAGACAATATAAGTGATTTTTTTTCAAAGCCACACTAATATATGCTAAGCACTTCTGTACCTAAAATATATAGATTAGACAACATTGTTAACCAATAAACCAATTTTCTAAATGCATAAATAAACTATTGCTTGCATAAATATCATAGTACTAAGTGATTTCTTATAATAAGGTGTTAGGATTTGCTAAGAAGCAGATTCTAGTATGGGATTAGATATGCAAGAGACTTACTAGGGGAGGGGGCTGGAGAGAGCAGGGACTGTCTTTAGACAGCCATGCAGGTCTGACCTCTGTGGAAGGAGAGATGGAAGGAAAGAAAGTGGGAAGAAAGAGTCTCACTGCCTCACAGTGCACCCTTGAGAAACCCAGGGCCTATATCATATTCAAAAATATGGTTAAGTGTAGCGATAGACTTGTGTAGAGGTTATGAGACAGTGAAATGGGGCTGAGGTAGGGGTGTGTGTGTGTGTGTGTGTGTGTATGTGTGTGTGTGTGTATGTGTATTAAGGCAGGAGAGTATTTCAGAAAAGTCTTCCGGGGAAGGGTGACAGCCAAGCTAAGTTTCCCACAAGGAGTAGGGCAGAAGGGCCTAGAAGAATGGAGAGGTAGCAAGGGGCTCAGTACTGGGGTGCAGTTCTCTAACCATTTTCTGGTGATTGGTGAGGCCTCTGTGGCATTTCTTCTATTGTTTTTTTTTTTTTTTTTTTTTGCGTTTCTTCTATTGTTAACCAATATCTCTAACTACTGCTGTTTAACCTTTCCTGTTTGATTTTTTTTTTTTTTTTTCTGAGACAGGATCTTGCTATGTAGTTCAGCCTGGCCTTGAACTCCCTGTGTAACCCAGGCTGGCCTCAAACTCATGGTGATCCTCCTGCCTCAGCCTCCCAAGTGCTGGAATTACAGGTGTGCGCCACTATACTGGGTGTCTTTATTTCTTGCTTCCAACTCCATTGCGAGGTGCTCAAGGTAGGCACTGTGTTCTGTTCCTTTATTTTTCCCAAAGTGCAGAGCATGGTGCCTATTTACTGCAGGCAAGAGGGAGACATTTGGGCACATTTACTCCCTCAACTCTCCTATTTTTTTTTTTCTTTTTCTTTTTTATACTGGGATTGAACTCAGGACCTTGCGCTTGCAAGGCAGGAGGCAGCACCACTGAGCTAAATCCCCGGCCCTCCTTAAATTCTGATAGGGATACTGTTACCAGAAGGACTCTCACAAAAGAAGGAGACATAATTTAGATCTTGAAGCGTCTCTCTCTGTTGTGGACCAGTAGATACTGTCCATTGGTCTTGAGGGAGTCTTCTTCCTTTAGTGCAAAACCATGTCACAGGTGTAAGAGTTACTTCTGGAGATTCTGTCTTATATGGGTGTATCGGTGGGGCTGGTGGAAAAGATAGGTTACATTATTGTGTCACTGAGACAAGGGATCATATCCCAAATAGAAGTGGACTGATCGTTCCCAGGGACAAAAGCCCTTGTCTTTTAGGGTTTATTTACTGAAGATGAATGTCAGCTAAGAGACCTGTCTTTTTTTTTTTTTTTTATCTTTAGAACATTATATTTCATAAAAGACAGTGATAAAAAAGTACAAACATTTCCATGAGAAGCAAAAAGAAGAAAATGAGTATAAGAAATTGCCAGCATTTATTTCAGTGCATTTATGTAGAAGCCTTTCTTAATAAAATAATCTTAAGTACACTTCCTCTTTCTGATAAACAATGCTATGAACATTTTAGTTCTCAGCTAGCATACTTGCAAATCCAAGACAATAAATCCAGAGGTCTATTAGTCTGAAAATCACATAAAGAAATGGAACAAGAGACAGGCCAAAGCCAAATAAAGTGACACAAAATTTTCTTTCGCTTGTAGGGAGCATCCAGAGGGAGAATATTATACTGGATATTTTTCCATTTTGCTTTAAAATGGGTATCAGTATCTTGGCTGATAAAATGGTGTAAGTTTTTAACACAATTTTAGATTTATATAATATTATAAATAAGGTTTTCCTACTGAACACCTTTTCACAAAATACAAACAGAAATTTAGATTTTTTTTAAACCATCCTTGTTGAACCCTAGTTTTGTTGAAGAATTGAATGACTATCTTCACTATGAATCAGACATAATGTTACAACAAATGTGTGTACATTTTCCCTTTTCTTTTCTACAAACAGACTCTTTAATCACTACTTCTTTCTCAAATTGAAAGACACCAAAGTCCCCAGTGGCACCATAGAGACATCCTGATCTACATCCACATAGTCAGCTGATTTTGAGATTAAGAAGTACAGCAGACACCTTACCTATCCGAGGACGACTTCATGTTTTCAGAAAGATTTCAACTTCCTTGACTTGCTTTGTTTAGAAATGAAATAATACTTTTAAATAGACACGCCAGCATTGCACCTGATACAGGAAGTGATCAATACACATTAAGAGACCTGTCTTGAGGGGGTAAAAGTCCTGTGCATGAGCGGAAGCTTTCAGGTCCCAAGCAGAGATAGTTTTGAGGGCACTGTAGTGCATCAATGATCAGTTGTCTCCTGGCTCCGCCAGTAAGAGACTTATGCTGAGTTCTTAAGTAGGAAGGGCTTGAAGGGGGATGGGGGGAAGATTGAACAAAAGAAATGTACTTAGTATTTGGCATTCTTTTTTGGGTTTTGTTTTGTTTTTGTTTGTTTATTGAGACAAGGTCTCACTGTGTCATTTAGGCTAGTCTTGAATTCACTGTGAAGTCCAGGCTAGCCTCTAACTTGTGGCACTCCTCCTGCCTCAGCCTCCTGAGTGTTGGAATTATAGGCATGCATCACCACTCTCAGCTAGTACTGTATTTGGCATTCTTTACCCGGGATCTGTGACACTAGATTTTTGAAAGAGAACTTTATTTATCTATTTATTTTTGGTACTGGGGATTGAACTCAGTACCTTGCACTTGCCAGGCAGGTGCTATGCTGCTGAGCTAAATCCCTGGCCCTGAAAAAGGACTTTCATATACTGTGCAATTTGTCTGTTTTAAGTGTATGATAGTTCAGTGGTCTTTAGTTTTTCAGAGTTGGGCAACAATTATAACAACCACTTTTGGAACATTTTCTTCACCCCCCCCTCCCCCCAAGAAAAGCATGGAGCCATTAGTGATCCCTGCCTTTTCTTTCTTTCTTCTTCTTCTTCTTCTTTTTTTTTTGGTACCGGGGATTGAACTCAGGACCTTGCGCTTGCAAGGCAGGCAGCGGAACCACTGAGCTCAATCCTCGGCCCAGTCCCTGCCTTTTCTATTCCTCCTCCCTACCCTTGCCCCAGAGCAACTACTAATTCTTCTGTGGCCATAGATTTGCCTACTCTGAATATCTCAGATCAACAGAACCATACCCATGAGTCTTTTGTGTCTGGCTTCTTTCATTTAGCATATTTTCAAGGTCTGTTAATAATGTAGCATTAATCAATAGTTCATTTCTTTGTCCACTGTATGGACAGACCACATTGCATTTATCCATTCATCTGCTGATAGACCTTTGGGTTGCTCTGGCTTTTGGTTATAATGATTATTATAACTGTTGTGATTGCAGATTTAAAACCTGGAATTTTGTGGTGCCCTTTTTTCAGTGGAGTTAGTTGATAGCATTCTGGCTTCTGTCAGCTCTTTAGAGGTTCTAAGTCCTTACCAAGATCCTGGTTTTGCCTTGTGTTCAGCATATTTTGCATCCAGCTGACTTCTCATCCCTCAGATCTTGGCTCAAAGGTAACCTTCCTGAGAGGGACTTTGCTTCACATGCTTCCAAACCAAGTGGCATCCTAACACCTAGTGCTTTCCTTTCTGATCACAACTTACTAGTGTGTTTGGGCTCTGTTCTGTTTTATGTGACACCCAGAGTCCCTGCACTCCACAAATAGTTGAAGTGATAGGGAATGCAGAACCGATATGGGTAACAGAGCTGTGTTCCAGCTCTTTGGTGTTAATGCAACGGTAAGAACCTTGGTGGCCAGGAGGGATGGTGTCCCACAGAGAGTGGAAAAGTAGGGAGCTCCTGAGGAGAAGGAGCTCTCAGATGACTGAGAATCTTCTTTAAGATCAAGAAGGAGGGATTCCTGGCATAGATTAAATCTGGAAATGTTGCCTTGCTGCTGACTTCTTCCTGAATTGCATCTCTAGACATTTGTGGCAAATGTGTTTTGTCATCACCTAATAATAGGTGAAACCTTTGAAAATGTAGGACAAGTCTATCTCTACAGGAAACTATAGGGATACTATGGTTTGTAAACAGAAGAGAAAGGTAATGATGTTAATTTTGCTTAGCAAGGCATCTTTGACAATATTCAAATAATGACAGAAGCAAATTTTCCTTTTCAAGGATGTTCAGTCTGTATTAGCGATAGCCTCCACGAGTGCTGTCTTTGGCAACATACAAGTGAGCTATATTCTACTTGTGACAATACTGTAAAAGCTCTCCAGAGACCTCAAAGAGTAAAAAGCAAGTCTCCTAAAAGCACCCCAAAGCTCAAGAACTATTACCAATGCTGTGTGGTAAAAATTCACCAGTAGGTGGCAGTCTATCAGCGGAAATGGCTTTCTCCTTTACGAACCTTTTCCATACTGGAAGTTTCTGGACTATCAGGGATCAATGAACATATAAGATAGCATTTCCTGCTGCCATTTTGCTTTTCTTTTTCTTTTTTTTTTGTTAAATTCTTTTATTGGTACATTTTAGGTATTCAACACAATTACATTTCTCATTGGGAATTGTACCTTTACATACTGCATCTTGGTTCTTATTTTTTCCCCATTCCTAGCCCTTCCTTCACCCCCTCCACCCTTCCCTATTTACAAAGACTTTATTTTCATTTTTTCCATTTCTCAGCATTTTTCCTTTCCCTTCTTTCCTTTTCCCTGCCCCTCCCACTACCCCTACCTCTTTGGACCTTTTCTTCCTATTTTGCATTATCGATTATTCATTCTAATTATTGGTACATTTTAGGTATACAATATAATGACATTCATCATTGAAAATTGGCACCTTTACATAATCTCTCTTGGTTCTTATTTTTCACCCTTGCCCAGCCCTCCCTTCAACTCCTCCATTCCTCCCTATTTACAAAGATTTTGTTCCTATTTTTCCATTTTCTCATATTAACCCTATTCCTTTTTATCCTTTCCCCTAGCCCTCCCACTTCCTTCCCCTTTGCCCCTTTTCTTCCTATTTCACATTACCTATTATACATTCTAGTCCTTATTTCAGCCCAGAGAAACTATTCGGTATTTATACATGTGTGTCCTATTTATTTCACTTAAGAGTATCACCTCAATGTGCATCCACTTAGCTATAAATGTCTCTAATTTCTCATTTTTTATGGCTGAATAGTACTCCATTTTATAAAACAACCACATTTTCTTGATCCAGTCTCCAGTTGATGGGCATTTGGGCTGTTTCCAAATTTTAGCTATCACAAACTGTGCTGCTATGAACATGGGTGCACATATATCAGTGTGGTATGATTCTTTTAAATCTGTGGGGAAGATCCCCAGCAGTGGAATAGTGGGGTCAAATGGGACTTCCAGTCCTAGTTCTTTGAGGTATCTCCAATACTGATTTCCACAGTGGTTGCACCAGTCTACACTCCCACCAGCAGTGGAGCAGGGTTCCTATTTCCCCACAGCCCTGCCAGCACTTGTTATTGGTGGATTTCATGATAGCAGCCATTCTTTCTGGAGTGAGGTGGAATCTCAGCATTGTTTTCATTTGCATCTCTTGAATGACCAGTGATGTTGAACATTTTTTCATGTATTTATTTGCTATTTCTACTTCTTTGTCTGAGAAATGTCTGTTCATTTCAGATGCCCATTTTTGGATTGGGTCTTTAAATTTGGGAGGTCTGATCTTTTAAAATTCTTTATAGATTCGAGATGGTAGACCTTTGTCTGAGGAAGAGCAGGTGAAGATTTTTTCCCACATTGTGGGTTGTCTCTTCACACTCCTGGTGCTTTCTCTTGCTGTGCAGAAGCCTTTTAATAAGAAGAGATCCCACTTGTTGATTGTTTGTGCTAGTTCATGGGCAACTGAGGTTTTGTTCATAAAATCTTTTCCTACACTGATGTCTTCAAGAGTTCTACCTAACCTGTGTTCCAACTGGTTCAGAGTTTCTATTTTAATATTTAGATCTTTAATCCATTTTGATTTTAGTTTAGTGCATGGTGAGAGATACAGGTCTAGTTTCAATCTCTGGCAAGTTGAAGCCCAATTTTTCCAGCACCATTTATTAAAGAGGCTATCTTTCCTCCAGTGAGGGTGTTTGGCTCCTTCATCGAAGATGAGATGGCTGAGTGTGTCTGGCGTTATTTCTGCATCTTCTAATCTGTTCCACTGGTCCTCAAGTCTGTTTCTTTGTCAGTACCATGCTGTTTTTATCACAGTAGCTTTGTAGTATAGTTGCAGGTTGGGGTTTGTGATAGCCCCTGCCATGTCTCTGTTACTTAGAATTGCTTTTGCTATTCTGGGTCTCTTCTTATTCCAAATGAATTTTTGGATTGTTTTCTCAAGGTCCATGAAGTATGCTGCTGGGATCTCCATTGGAATTGCATGGAATCTATATAGCAGTTTTGGAAGTATGGCCATTTTCACTATATTAATCATTCCTACCCAGGAGCAGGGGATGTCTGTCCATTTTCTAATATCCTCTTCAATCTCTCTTTTCAGAATGCCATAGTTTTCAGAGAAGAGGTCTTTGATTTCTTTGGTTAGGATGATTCCTAGGTATTTCAGTTTTTTGGATGCTATTGTGAAAGGAATTATGTGCCCTATTTCTCTCTCAGTGAGTCTGTCATTGGTGTAGAGGAAAGCTATTGATTTTTGTGTGTTGACCTTGTAACCAGCTACTTGACTGAATTTGGTTATTAAGTCTAGAAGACTTTTGGTGGAGTTCTTGGGGTCTTCTATATAGAGTATCATGTCATCTGCAAATAATGACAATTTGACTTCTTCATTTCCTATCTTGATTCCTTTTATTTCTTTCTCTTGTCTAATTGCTGTGGCTAATGTTTCCAGAACTATATTGAACAGGAGTGGTGATAGTGGACATCCTTGTCTTCTTCCTGATTTGAGTGTGAAGGATTTCAGTGTTTGACCATTTAGTATGATATTGGCTGTTGGCTTTTCATAGATGGCTTCTATCAGTTTGAGGTAGAGACCATCTATTCCAGTTTTCTGTAGGGTTTTTATCATAAATGCATGTTGGATTTTGTCAAATGCTTTTTCTGCATCTATGGAGATAATCATATGGTTTTTGTCCTTGGCTCTATTGATATAGTGTATTACATTGATTGATTTTCATATATTGAACCATCCCTGCATCCCTGGGATGAATCCCACTTGATCAGGGTGTATGATCTTCTTTTTTTTTTTTTTTGGTACCGGGGATCGAACTTGGGACCTTGCACTTGCAAGGCAGGCGCCGGAACCACTGAGCTAAATCCCCGGCCCTATGTATGATCTTCTTGATGATCTTCTGCATTCTGTTTGCCAGTATCTTATTAAGGATTTTTCCATCTATGTTCATTAGTGAGATTGGCCTATAGTTCTCCTTTTTGGTTGGGTCTTTCTCTGCTTTGGGGATCAAGGTGATGCTTGCTTCCAGGAATGAATTTGGGAGTATTGCTTCCCTTTCAATTTCACTGAAGAGTTTAAACAGTAATGGCAGCAGTTCTTCTCTAAATGTCTTGTAGAATTCAGCAGTGAAGGCTTCAGGGTCCGGGGTTTTCTTAGTTGATAAGTTTTTAATTACATTTTCAATTTCATTGGTTGATATTGGGTTGTTCAGAATTTTTACGTCTTCTTCATTCAACTTTGGTAATTCCTATGTATCTAGGAATCTGTCCATTTCTTCTGTGTTGTCCATCTTATTGGCATATAGGTTCTGGAAGTAGGTATTGATGATCCTCTGGATTTCTGCTGGGTCTCTTGTAATTTCACCCTTTTCATTCCTAATTGCATGGATTTGGGCCTTTTCTTTCCTTTTTCTGAGAATGTTGGCTAAGGGTTTGTCAATTTTGTTGATTCTTTCAAAGAACCAACCCTTGGCTTCATTGATTTTTTGTATCATTCTCTTAGTCTCCATTGCATTGATTTCTCCTCTGATCTTTATAATTTCCTCCCTTGTATGAGCTCTGGGGTTGTCCTGCTCTTCTTTTTCTAGAAGCTTGAGGTTCAGCATCAGGTTGTTTAATTGGGCTCATTCTGTTTTCCTAATATGCCTATTCACTGCTCTGAATTTCCCTCATAAGACTGCTTTCATTGTGTCCCATAGATTCCGATATGTTGTACTGTCATTGTCATTTAATTGAAGGAGCTGTCTGGTTTCTTCTTTAATTTGCTCTGTGACCCATTGGTTATTCAGAAGTGTGTTGTTCAATTTCCATGTGTTTATGAAATGTTTTGAGTTTCTTTTGCTATGGATCTCCAATTTCATCACACTATGGTCTGATAATGTACAGGGGATAACTTCAATTCCTTTGCACTTACTTAAACATGTTCTATGTGTGAGTATGTGGTCTATTTTGGAGAATGACCCATGTGCAGCTGAGAAGAATGTGTATTCTGATTTTGTGGGGTGGAAGACTCTGTAAACATTTGTGAAGTTCATTTGTTCAAGAGTTCGATTGAGTTCTAGTATTTCATTACTTATTTTTTGTCCAGTTGATCTATTTGTGACAGTGGGGTGTTGAGGTCCCCCACTACAATTGTATTAGTGCATATATGACTTTTCATGTCCATTAATATTTGTTTTATATAGTTGGGTGCACTAGTGTTTGGTGCATAGATATTTATGATTGTCATCTCTTCCTCTTGGATTCTTCCCTTTACAAGGATGTAGTGTCCTTCTTCATCTTTCTTAATCAGTGTTGGTTTGAAATCTACTTGGTCTGCAAAGAGGATAGCTACTCCTGCTTTTTTCTGGCTTCCCGTCACATGGAGTATTGTTTTCCACCCTTTAACTTTCAGTCTATGAGTTTCCTTTTGAATTAAGTGTGTTTCTTATATGCAGCATAGTGTTGCATTTTGCTTCCTGACCCATTTTGCCAGTCTGTTTCTTTTGATTGGTGAATTGAGACCATTAACATTGATGGTTATAACTGAAACGTGTTGACTTGTCATTGCCATGACTTTTTCTTTTTGTTGGGTTCTCCCCCTTTACATTTAATTTCTTGTCATGCTAGATGCATTCATTCTGCTTTGCTTCCTGGGGTTGTGATCCTCAATGTCTGTTCCTAGGATATTGTGTAAAATTCTTTGGAGTGCTGGTTTGGTATTCACGAAGTTCCTAAGGTGGTCTTTGTCATGAAAAGTATCTTATTTCTCCATCAATTATGAAAGATAATTTTGCAGGGTACGTCAATCTAAGTTGGAGGCTGTTTTCTTTTAGGGCTTGGACTATGTCACTCCAAGCTCTTCTTGCCTTGATGGTTTGTGTTGAGAAGTCTGCTGTGATTCTGATGGGCTTTCCTTTGTATGTGATTTGTTTCTTTTCTCTAACTACTTATAGAACTTTGTTCTTCTGTTGAGTTTCTGGAATCTTAGCAATTATATGCCTATGTGTAATTTTTTTTTGGTCAAGGCTATTTTGAGTCCTATATGCCTCACTTATCTGTATGTCAAGCTCTTTTCTCCTGCTTGGGAAGTTTTCTGCCATTATTTCTGTGAAGAGTTTTTTTATGTCATCTCCACTCTCTCCTGTTTCTTCATCGAGCCCAAACAGTCTTATGTTATTCTTCTTTGCATCATCTAGCAGCTGCTGGATTGATTTCTTGTGTTCCCTTATAATTTTGAAGCCATTTTTCTTGTCCTGGTCATTAATTGCAGTCTTATCTTCTGTATCTGAAATTCTGTCCTCACATTGGCTCATTCTGCTGTGTAGACTTTCAATGGAGTTTTTCATGTCCTGGAAATCTATTTGCATCTGTTTTATGGATTCCATTTGTTTCTTATGTTGGGTTTCCATCGTCTTCCTCAGCTCCTCTCTAGATTTATTAATCATGTCTTGAAGTAGGAGCACAATTTCTCCTGTTATCTGAGAAATTATTTCTGATTTCATTTTTTCCAGATCCCCTTTTGTTGTCAGTTCAGTGGGTCCAGGTGGTTGAGTATCAGAGTGTTCCATCTCATTTCCCTTTGGAGTTGCTATAGGTGATCTGGAAGTCTGGTTTTGAGACTTATTTAGGTGTTTTCTCATTTTAACTGCAGGGCGGGGGGGCTGTTGGCACCTGCATGGATTAACTCCTCTGATCTGTGAGAGGTGGGACAGGGGCTGGGAGCAGTGGTAGAGATGGTGACCCAAAAGCCCTTTCCTCTGGGCTGGGAGCACCTGCTGCCATTTTTCACCCTCCTCCTCCTAAATTCTATGCAGTTTGATTTTAAGCATTCAATTTAAAACATTCTTCAATCTGTCATTAATATTAAAATAATGAAAAGATATATAGAAACACTTGCCAAGGATTTAGCTCAGTGGCACCATGCCTTCCTCGCAAGTGCAAGGTCCTGAGGTCAATCTCCAGTGCCAAAAACAAAAACAAAAAACAATAAAAAAGATATATAGAAACACAAAAATGTGATACAGAAAATGAAGTTTCTCTCAAAAATACAGTTTCTTTGGGTATTGAAGATAGTAAGAAAAGTACATTTAATGGTCTTGACTTTTTTTTTTTTGGTACCAGAGATCGAACTTGGGTCCTTGTGCTTGGGAGGCAGGCGGGGGAACCACTGAGCTAAATCCCCAGCCCCTAGTCTTGACTTTTTGATAAATAGAGGATACTAAAAATCTTGTTTTGTTTATTTATTCATTTTTTAAGAGTAGGAAAATTTATTGGGGAATAGAATGTGGAATAGGATTAGCTCCTGAGAAACAGAAGGGGTCCCAAATGGGTTGCCAATGAGCTCACCTCTCTGCCTGCCTCGAAAGTGAAAGGTCCCAAGTTCAATCTCCGGTACCCCCCCCCCCCAAAAAAAAAACCAGCAAAGAAAAGAGCCCACATCTCTAAGAAAGTTTTATAGAGCAGAGTCACTAAGAGTGGGTACCACGTGGGTCAAATTATAAGCAATCAATGAGATTACAAGTATGGCCACTTAGCTAATATTGATCTAATAGTATCAAGGGCATATGGTTGACATCATTAACCTTGGTTGATAATCTATAGTCTTAGTCTTGTCTTTAGTTTTAGTAGTCTGGAAAGGATGGCCTTCTCTTAATGAGATAATGGTTTATTTACATGTGGAATTTTAAAAGCGTGTTACCAATAATCTCAAGCTTCCTTTGGGAAGTATGTAAATCTAGCCATTGTCACTTTAATCTACTTCAGATGCCTTCCAACTTTTTCTTTTTTGGTGCTGGGAATGAACTCAGGACCTTGTGCTTGCCAGGCAGACGCTGTGCTGCTGAGCTATAGTCCTGGCACTAACTAGTTTTTAACGTGTTCTCATCTTCTGCACTGACTCCCTCGAGGGCCTAGCCCTGTCTGACTGCTTATAATATTTCTACCTAACTTAGCTATCTGTAATATTTCCCCCTTTAAGCTGTCCTTAACTGTGGTTAGGGGAGGATGGGTGTAATTTCCATCTAGCTGCTTCAATCTGAGAAGGTTTGGTGTAGGGGAGACCATAGTCAGGGGATTTCTCCAAAGAGCTACTCTAATGGGCCTTGGATAGAAGTCACGCTGCAGCTTAGTTATGAACTCCCTTTACAAGGTTGATCCCAGTAAAAGGAGTCTGGCACATTTGTCATTGGTTCCATCTGTATGATCACTTGGAGTTTGGCAGCCTCTAGGCAAAAGTAAGCAAATTTTCCAAGAAATTGAAGCATATATAATCAAAGCATGAGCACTAGAATGGAAAATCAGGTTGGGGAAAGAGCCACATCCAGAAACTGCTCTTAAGGGACTGGAAGAGTAACTGTAACCAATTTGCTCTTAGACCCCTCTACTGATGGAGATTATCTGTAAGTCTGATATTTCTTTTCGTAAGTCCTTTTAGTTTTAGGTGTAAGAAGATGAGAGTTTGGTGGTTTTGAAGGACAATTTTAGCTAAGGAATTTAAAGATCCTTGTTGAGCTTTCATAGCTTCCATCATAGTTTTTTAGTCTCACTGAACCATAGCAGAGGTAAGTTACCAGCATAGCTGGAAAATACCAGAAGGGGCCAGCAATTGGAGCCCCCTTTTATACAAATTTTTATTTCTCTGGTATTATTTTTATACATCTTTTAGTTATACTTTCTGCTGGGTGTTTAAGAACAAGTTAAAGTGAGACCTGTTTTAATCAAAATTAACCTTTTGCTGTCTATCAAAGTCAGGTAAGGCTTCTCAGGGATTACTTTTGGAACCATGGGCAGAGCTTCTCAGCTCCTTTGCAGTGTCAGCCGCCACAATGGGTCAGGTCTTGCTTTACCATGTTGCTTTCTGTGAAAGTGTGGGAGATTTTTTTCCCTCTTTGGTGACCCTCTTTTTTTTTTTTTTATTAAGCTTATTGGTATATTTTAGGAATACAATATGATGACATTCATCATTGAGAGCTTGTACCTTTACATGATGCATCTTGGTTCTTATTTTTTTCCCCATTTCCCTTCCCTCCCTTTACCCCCTCTACCCCTTCCTATTTACGAAGACTTTGTTTCCATTTTTTCCTTTTCTTCTAGTTTTTCTTTTCCCTTCTTTCCTTTTCCCTTCCCCTCCCACTTCCCCTACTCCTTTAGACCTTTACTTCCTATTTCACATGATCAATTATACATTTGATCCTTTTAGTTTTTCACACCAGAGATGATATTTATTCATGTGTGTCCTATTTATTTCACTTAAGAGTATCGCCACAATGTGCATCCATTTAGCTATAAATGTCTCTAGTTTCTCATTCTTCATGGCTGAGCAGTACTCCATTTTATAAAAAAATACATCTTTATCCAGTCTCCAGATGATGGGCAATTTGGCTGTTTCCAAGCTTTAGCTATTACAAACTGTCCCACTATAAACATGGATGCACATGTATCACTATGGTATGATTCTTTCAATTCTTTTGGGAAGATACCCAGCAGGGGAATAGCTTGGTCAAATGGGACCTCTAATACTAGTTTTTTGAGGCATCTCCATATTGCTTTCCACAGTGGTTGCACTAGTCTGTACTCCCATCAATGATGGAGAGGGGTTCCTTTCTCCCACAGCCCCGCCAGCATTTGTTATTGGTTGATTTCTTGATAGCAGCCATTCTTTCTGGGGTGAAATGGTATCTCAGTGTTGTTTTCATCTGCATCTCTCGAATGACCAGTGATGTTGAACATTTTTTCATATGTTTATTTGCTGCTTTTACTTCTTTGTCTGAGAAATGTCTGTTCATTTCAGATGCCCATTTTTGAATTGTGGTGACCCTCTTTTTTGGCACACTTACATTCACTGATTCCTGTCCTCTGGGCTCTAGCAATCCCCCTACTTAGGAGGTTGGGTGACTCACCAAAGTTGTAGGATCCTGTAGAAAAGGTTCCCTCATGTCCTGGGTCATTGTTGACCTTGAAGGGTGAGGGCCAAAATATTGGCTGTTTTCTTAGTCCAGTTACCTTTCTAGTTCTGGTCTCCAAACTTCAGTTGTTGAACATCCAGAAGAGAAGGTCAGTTATATCAGTATTGCAGTGGGAGCCATGTTAACTATTATAATCTCATCTGAATATCAAGTACTTTGAAATATAAAGCTAAGACAGACGACTGTTATTTCTTACCAATCATGGTTGTTTTAGTAGTTGAATTCCTGCAGAATGTTAACACAATTATAAAGTTTTACAGAGAAAACTTGAGATCAAGACCCACACATAGTATTTCAGCATGACAATCATATTATCTTTGAAACACATTTAAATGTCTATCTTAGTATAGAATAGCCTTTTTACTTTGTTTTTATTTTCATTTTTGGTACCAGGGATCAAACTCAGGACCTTATGCTTGCAAGGCAGGCAGCAGAACCACTGAGCTAAATCCTTGGCCCTTAGAGTAGCCTTTTTAGTCAGTCATCTCCATCTAATACACAAAGAAGCTCTCACCTAATTTGTTATCCTTTAATAGGATGTCATCAGAGAAGTGTGTGAAATTGGACTGCTCAGTGCCTGAGGATCTCTAAATTTAGAAACACATATATAACATGCAAATCATATAAGCTTTTTTTCTTTTTAAGTTTTAGGTTTGTAACTAAATTGACTAGTCAGAGATTTTTATTTATTTTTATTTTTATTTTTTGGTACTGGGGATCAAACTCAGGACCTTGCACTTTCGAGGTAGGTGCAGTGCCACTGAGCTAAATCACCAGCCCAAGTCAGAACTTTTTATAGGCCAACTAACAGAGATCTTTGTAATGAGAATCAGAAGGAATAAAAAACTTTTATACCTGTGAAAGCAAAGACTGTGATAGTCAATCCGACTCCATCTTGTGCCATTTTGTATCTGTGCTTGGACAAAGCACCCAAAACCCCTGCATCTTGTTTGGCAGTAAACTTGCTGCAGTTGCAGGATGTTTTGTAGCTCACCTAATATGTGAAACTTCCTTGTGCTCCCTCCACTAACCTGGCATGGTTCTGCTTCTGTGAGATTGCACTTGCTCTCCCTTGAGCCCTCCCCAACTGAAAGCATGATTTAAAAGGAGAAATCAAACCGATTCCCATTGCTGAGAGAACTTTCTGGGGTCTAGCTCCCCCTTGGCCGCCAGCTATAATAAACAGCCTCAAATCAGGCACAGAGTGTGGTGCATCTCTATTGTTCTTACTTGCTCATTCATAACAAGACTGTTTTTAATATAGGCCCTAAGCTGATGGTTTTTAAGTTTAGTTTATAAGTATTTTTCATGAATAAAACTATACTTCTTTCAGCAATTGAAGTGAAGAGGGATATCCCTTCTTCCTTGAATTTCATTTACCCATGTGCATGTAGCTAGAATTTCATGCTGTTCAGCTCAGGGAATGCATTTTCCCCCCCAAAATCTGGCTGTGGATGTTTCTGTCTAGATACCGGATATCAACCCATCTCCAACCACAGGGCCATTTCCATTGGTTATGTCTTGCTGGATCCTCTACCAAGAGCTTCCCTTAAGCTGCTCTACTTTTCCAGGAAGGAGACAGCTGATTGAACTTCCTTGGCATTCTAGACTTCCTCTTTTTGTTATTTATCTTGGACCACTGGTCTTTCTACCTGCCTGAACTCAGTTCCATTATTACCACTACAGGTATCACCTTGCTTAATCTGGTGACCAGAATATAGGTGCTGTGTGTATTCCTATAAGTTTTACCTATGTAGAACCTGTGTATCTTTAGCTTTTAGCTGTGCACCAGCACTAATGATTATGGTTATTATATTAGTGGTACTAACATTGTGTTGGCTTACACCTCCATTGGTCCCTCCAAGTCTCCCCATTATTTCTAGGAGGCATGACATGGTGGTGCTTCCTCTTCTTCCACTTAGAGCTCCTTGCTGAATAACTATTTGACTAGTTACATTTTACTGTGTAAGAGAGGGGACTCCTTTGCAGAAGGTGAAAAGTTATTTATTTATTTTTATTTATTTATTTACTTATTTTGGTACAGAGGATCAAACTCGGGACCTTAAGCTTGAGGGGCAGGCGGCAGAACCACTGAGCAAAATCCCCGGCCCTATTTATTTATTTTTTGTGGTACTGGGGATTAAACCCAGGGCCTTCACATAAAGGTACATCACCAGCCCATTTTTTATTTTTTATTTTGAGACAGGGTGTTGCTAAATTGCTCAGGCTGGGCTCAAACTTATAAGCCTGCTGCCCTCGACCTCCAGAGTGCTAGGGTTATAAGCATGAGTTCACCATGCTTGGCTGAGAAGCTATTCTGTGTGTGTGTGTGTGTGTGTGTGTGTGTGTGTACTGGGGATCAAACTCAGGACCTTCTGCTTTCCAGGCAGGTGTGGTGCAACTGAGCTACATCCCCAGTCTCAGAGAAGCTATTCTTAAAGTGGGTCCTCTGTCTTACAAAGTAACTATCCAGATCTCTCCAAGCAACGTAGGTCAGGGAAGTGGAGAAGACCCAAGGTGAAAGCAGCATTTCTAGGAGAAGCTTAATTGTCCTGTTTTCAGAAACCCACATGTTGAGCAGCTATTTGACTAGTTCCATTTTGTTGTGCACCTGCTAGTAGGAAACAAAACAAAACAAAGCAAACCAAACAAACAAGGACAAAAGCATGAAGGACATAGTATGGCAAAACATAACGATCAAAAGGGGGAAAATCAAGGGACCTGGTATTTAGCTCAGCGTGCTACCACCTGCCTCACAAGCACAAAGTCCCGAGTTCAATCCCCAGTACCAAAAAAAAAAAAAAAAGTGGGAAAATCAGATGATACACAGGGACAGAACATTTTATTTGCATCATCTTAAATTCAGAGAACTATGGTTAACTCAATGCTCAGTTTACCTCTATGTTTATAGCAGAAGAAAAGTGACAGACTCTGGCAGGGCTCTGTTAATGGTGGATATTGCATATTCTCTTATTATTTACTAGAAGTAAATCCGATACCATGTGACAGCCCACTCAGTGTAAATAACTTCAGCCTAGGAAATGTAAACTTGCACAATTCTGACCTTATTTTCTATATATTTTGAAAAACAAACCCATGAATCACAGCCTAGCAGACACTGTCTAAGGAGTATGTAAAACAGAGGTTTTAATTCTATTTATTATGTTAATAATAATAATACTTAACACTTCAAGGCATGATAGTGTTAAACTGGGAAAATGAGAGTACTTTAGTAGGTTTACAGACACTCAGCAGCAATCTCACGAATAATCACAGTCAGTGGAATACTTTCAGAGATGAGGAATGAGAGTTTAGTTTTAAAGGGGGGGATTAGGGATTAAACAAGTAGCAGGAGATCACACAGCTGACATTAAGTCTGTCTAATTTTAAAGCATAACTTTTTTTCTCTAACATAGCAATCCCTCTTCAATTAGAGAATAATTTAGAATCCTCAAATGAAAAATATGTGACTTTAAAAATGGTATTGTCTGTAATACTATTTTGGCTTCCCTGTTCTATTATACATAGAAAAATGTAGGAAGAGAGAAATGAAATGACTTGCTAGCAACAGACTGCGTGGGACTTTAAGGGCTGTGCCTGGAATGACCATAGTGGTCTTCCAGTAAACAGTAACTTCTCTATCTCTTACTCAACGTTCAGATCGCTCACTCTATTTAAAACCTGTCAGAAAGCCAACGACTAGTCTCCCAAGCCATGCTCCTACCACCAAGCAGTGAACCTCAGCATTCATTGAAGGTCTACTTGCTTGTGCCTGGTACTGTTTGGTGCTGTGGGGAATGGCAAAACAGGACCAGACAGGGTCTCTGCCACCCTGTGCTTGTAATCTAGGTGGAGAGATAAGACAAAAATACATGACACAGTTACAGAATCTGTCAGAATGTAATAAAGTGCTAAATTGTGTGGTACAGACAATTAGAGAACAAGACAGTATATAATAAAGTGCTAATTGTGTGGTGCAGACAATAAGTATAATAAGAGTTCAGTGAAGGGATGGTTGAGTGTGGGTGCAGTCTTCAGGGAAGGCTTCTCATCATGTCATTGCTGCCGAATTTACCCAGAGCGTGATGTGAAATGGAATATGAAATAGAAGATGGATTCAGAGCGGAATAACGGTGCTGTATTGTAGCTCCTCTCGGTCTGGATGAGGACAGAAAGAGAAAGAGTCCTTTGAGAGATGACATTCTCCATTAAAAAAATCAAACAGATAAATACTTTGTTTTCTTTATTTCTTATGTTATAGAATATTCCCACAGAAACTTAAAATCATATGTAAAATTGAAAACTGCCTTAAATATACTAGGAAAGCTGTTTTTTATTTTTAAAGGAACCAGATTACAAATCCTTTCTATAAATCAAGACTATTTTTGCTTTATAGATAATCACTTAATAGTTTATAATTATACATGATTTGTTAAAGCAGATAGTAAATAGGTACTCTTTATTCCTTAACACAGGTAGTAAATAGGTACTCACATATACTATGGATGGGATTGGGAAACCTTTTGCAAGGTAGTTCGGCAATGTGTACCTTAAATCTTGACAAACTGCATGTTCTTCAGCCTACCAGTTCTTCTGGGAATTTATTGTAAGGATGTAATAATTATGGCTGATTGTAAGAATAACTTTTCTGCAATAATAATTATGATGGAGTTACAAGGAACTAGGGACAATCTATTTTAAACACCCTCAAATAAATGACTGATAAAATAAATTGACATATTTATAAGGTGGAATGTATAGTTACTAAAATGGTACTATAAATACTTAATGTGTTAGAAACTGCTTACAATATATAAATAAGTGAAAAAAGCAAATTTCTCAAACTTGTAGAATATGATTCTATTTTTGTTAAAAATACATTTCATGTAGAGTAACGTATCTGAGTGTTAAGGTTATATCTAGTTTCTCCTTTTCTTATGTTCTGTGAAATTTTCAAATGTTTTCCAAGGATCATGGATCAAATCCTATGTTTTTCTGAATTAATTTGTTTTGAAAGTTTGGATGATGTTAATTTGAACTGTCATGCAATGAGTTTCTTCAGTGGGATAGATCTGTCCTAGACAATCATCAGAAGCATTTCATTCTTTTGAATTGTAAAAATTCCTATTAGCAGAATATCTCCCTTCTTTTTGTGAACTCACATCCATGTAGGAGCTGTTTGAGAGGAATGCACATTCTAAGGCTTACACAGCATGACTTTTTGGTAGCAGAGCATGCCAGAGGGGGTACAAAGCTCAGGGCATGGATCCATTTTTAAGACTTTTAGAATACCAAAAAAATCTAGATGTGCCAAAAAATTTCAAAAATTAGTGTATTTTAACTGTTTATTTTGAACAAATTGAAACTTTTAACATGGAGAATATAAGATCAGAAAGTAGTACTCCATTGTGGAATTCAGGCCAAAAGAAGCCCTGCTTGGAAACCATGTGGAGGATGTGGAATTATTGGGGGGGAAAATTAGAAAATATGTGGAGAGGACTTTGGAATTTTTATTCCAGGGGATTTTCTATGTCTAAAGTGAAAGCAAAACAGTCTTCCTCTATTCTGAGAGCTTTAAATAGAACCTTCCTGAAAGGGGCCTTTCTCTGAAACATTTCAATACAAAACCACATTATTTTCTCATCCTATGACTCAGTGTCTTCCATTTCCTAGGTTTTGACTAATTTAAGGTTTTAAAATATACATGTTTCAATCCCTTTTAGTTGATAATTTTCTATTTTTAACTTCCCCATCTAACTTTTCACTTTTCAGTGAAAATAAAACGTGGCAAGTTGGAATTTCACCTCCTCTCCTATACCCAGAGAATGTAGAGGAAATTCTTGGATACCCAGGTTTTGAAGTTAATTTTTAAAATTAATTATATTGGTACATTTAAGGTATACAATATAATGACATTCCTCATTGGAAATTTGAACCTTTACATCTTAGTTCTTATTTTTTCCCCATTCCCTTGCCCTCCCTTCAACCCCTCCACCCTTCCCTATTTACAAAGACTTTGTTTCCATTTTTTCCTTTTTTCATATTTTTTCTTTTCCCTTCTTTCCTTTCCCCTACTCATTTAGACCTTTTCTTCCTACTTCACATTATCAATTATACATTTTGAACCTTATTTACACTTTTAGTTTTTCACACCAGAGAAACTATTTGGTATTTACACATATGTGTCCTTTTTATTTCACTTAAGAGTATGGCCTCAATATGCATCCATTTAGCTATAAATGTCTCTAATTTCTTATTCTTTATGGCTGAGTAGTATTCCATATATACAAAAAACCACATCTTCTTTATCCAGTCTCCAGTTGATGGGAAATTGGGCTGTTTCCAAGTTTTAGCTATGACAAACTGTGCCTCTATAAACATGGGTGCACATATATCACTGTGATATGATTCTTTTAATTTTGGGGGGAAGATACCCAGCAGAGGAATAGCTGGGTCAAATAGTACCTCAAATGCTAGTTTTTTGAGGTATCTCCATATTGATTTCCACAGTGGTTGCACCAGTTTGCACTCTCATCAACAGTGGAGAAGGGTTCCTCTCTTCCCACAACCCTACCAGCATTTGTTACTGGTTGATTTCTTGATAGCAGCCATTCTTTTTGGGGTGAGGAGGAATCACAGTGTTGTTTTCATCTGCATCTCTCGAATGACCAGTGATGTTGAACATTTTTTTGTATATTTATTTGCTGCTTTTACTTCTTTGTCTGAGAAATGTCTGTTCATTTCAGATGCCCATTTTTTAATTGGGTGTTTATAGTTGAGGGGGGTCTGATTTTTTGGCAGCAGTATTGATGGCTGTGATAGTCAGTGTCCAGTGTCCAGCAGTAATAATAACAATAGGACCCAGAGTCTAGCAGCACTTGTCAGTATGATGAGCAGCATTATGTCTTCTGAAAATGGGTGTACTTTACTTCAGAGCAGAAGTGTCCAACATTTTGGCTTGCCTGGACTTCACTGAGTGAAGAATAATTGTCTTGGGCTGCACATAAATTACATAATATGATATATATATATATATATATATGCAAAAATACTTATTTTATATTTTATATTTGTCGTTATTTTAGGAAGTGACCTATGACCTGTTATTTTAGAAAGTGATCCTGGGCTGGGGATTTATCTCAGTGGTTCTGCTGCCTGCCTCGCAAGCGCAAGGTCTCCAGTTCAATTCCTGATACCAAAAAAAAAAAAAAGGAACAATCCATTTAAATTATAAGACAAATAAAACATGTAAGAAGTAATAAGGACCATTCATTCCTGTGACCATTGTGGATTGAAGGGTTATAAGCGCAGGATTATGTTAGTGATAGCCAAGAGCAAATTTTTTATCTCATCCCTCTCACCTATTTTGACAAGCTAGTATTTATGTATGAGGGCAGTGCTTCCTCTCTGAGGTAGAGAATGATGGCTGGAGGGATCCTCAGGTCTTTGGAAGTCAGTCAGTGCTGTGCTGATAAGCTGGATCCTGAAGAGAAAGCAAAACACCCTGATTTGTAGTAATTGTCAACTACACAGTGTAAATAGTCCTGTGGTGGTCAATTTCAAGTCACCACAGTGGTATCATTGAACATGGAGTTGTGAGGAGATTATGCACAACCAGCTCATGCTAGCTGGAGATGGGCAGCTCCAGCATTGCACCACAGGCAGTTTGCATCTTAAAAGTTTGCTCTTAAGGTAAGGAAACATATAGGCCATAAATCACACCATATAGGTTAAGGTTCCAAAGCCATAGTACCGCATAAAAGCAGATTCCTAATAAAAAGTTTTGTCCTGTGTGCATCTTCAAGCCTGTTGTTCCCCCTCACTTTTTAAGAACTTGCTAATTTTCTTTCTTTCTCTTTTTGTTTTTTGCAGTATTGGGGACTGAACCCCTGGGTACTCTACTACTGAACTTGAAACAGTCCCAGTCCTTTCTGCTTTTTATATTGAAACAGGGTTTTGCTAAGTTCCCCAAGCTGAACCTGAACTTATGATGCATTACCTCAGCTTCCCAAGTTGCTGGGACCGCAGGCCTGGCAAACACTTGCTAATTTAAATGAAAAAGAGGCAGACACCATTTTTTAGGCCTCCACTAAAGAGGACCAAGAGGCTTTTTCAGGATGGGAGCACTTTTTGGGCACCATTGTATGAAGGGGCAATTTTCAGGTTTCTTGGAAAATTTCTTACATTTATTCAGTGCTTTACAGGTTTTTTTGTTTGTCTGTTTGATTTTCCATTAAAAAGTGAGCTTATCAATGGAGGAACTGATATTTGATTCTTTGGACTCCAAATCTGGTGCTTTCTCTACTGTGCCAAACTGCCTTCCTGGGTCAGCCACAGCCTTGCCTGGCTCCTTTCTCTCCCATTGCAACTCAGACAGGATGTTTTCTTTTCACTGCCAGGAAGCTTCTGATTTATCAACCCTTTCTCACTTTCACAAGGGGAAGTTCCCTTGGCCTTTGATGGACTTGCTATTTTCGGTGTCTCCTTAGGTTGAATTCCTGTTAAGACCCTTCTTCACTTGCAGATTGACTCTGACTGACCACGCATAGAACTTTTCCAGGAGTTAGGACATTTCCCAAGTGACAGCACCACTGGAAGGATGCTTGAGAGCTGCCCAAGGAAACTAAATTTCTTTTTTTTAAAAGGGAATTTATTTTTTAAATTAAGTTTATTTATTGTTACATTTTAGGTATACAATATAGTTATATTCATCATTGAGATCTTGTACCTTTTTTGTTTTGTTTGTTTATTTTTTGTTTTTGGTACCAGGAATTGAACTCGGGACCTTGCACTTTCAAGGCAGACACTGGAACCACTGAGCTAAATCCCTGGCAAGATCTTGTACCTTTACATGACGTATCTTGGTTCTTATTTTTTCCCCTTCTCCTGCCCTCCCTTCATCCCCTCCACCCTTCCCTATTTACAAAGACTTTGTTTCCATTTTTTTCTTTTTCTCATATTTTTTCTTTTCCCTTCTTTCCTTTCCCCTACCTCTCCCATTTCCCCTATTCCTTTAGACCTTTTCTTCCTATTTACACTTTTAGTTTTTCACACCAGAGAAACTATTTGGTATTTACACATGTGTTTCATCTCTACAGGTAGTATGTACTGGACCAAGACACTCTATTGTACCACGGATAACATTTATCCACTCTGTTAACAGGACTAATAATGAACTTTTCTAATTCCAGTGATTACTGTACAGGCTCTTATAGCTCAAAATCTTGCTTCATTTGACTATAGAAACAGCCACTGTAGTAGTCATAACTCAGCAGTTTCATTCAAGGAGGGGAGATCAGTGACTCCAGGGGAAGTTGGAAAAGCTTGAATAGCACTTAATGAATGAATTTGTACATTAAGTATTTATTGTGCATTTACCACATCCATGGCTGTATTGTAAGGCTGGAAGTCTCTAAGGGTAAAGTGATGGACTGCCTTCTCATACTTTTGCATAGAGGCAAGGCAGAAGCACACCTGGAGAGTTGTGACCATGACACATACATGGGAAAGATGATGCAAATGTGGAGGGGAAGATGTGCAGCTATGCCCAGGAGAGCAAAAGTATTTTCTTAAGAATGTAAAGCTTGTGCTAAGATTTGATGGACAACAATGACACCAATTATGTCATGCTTATTAAATGCCAGGAACTGTCCTATTCTACATATTTTCCATATATTAACATATTTAATTTTCCAAAATCCCCTAAAGGTTGACACAATTATCATTGCTATAGGAACCTGTATCATGGAGAAGTTAAATAACTTACTCTGTGTCACCTGGCCTGGGAAACAGAGCTGGCATTTGAACCCAACCACTAACCTCTGCACTCTGCCACAGTGACTTGCTGAGATTATGGAAGGATGAGTGGGCACAGGAGGTATGGAGGTCATTCCTGGCTGAGGGACAGTGTAGTGAAGGCCTGAAGATGCAAGAAAATGTGACTTGTTTGTGATTTTTATTTTAAATTTCTGTGAGAAGGCAAGATAGACTCATTGATCATACACACATCATGTTTTGTTCATCACAGAGGTTTCTCTAGAGGACATTTGGAAAGTGATCTATCAACACTTCTTTCTCCCATTATAGTGTTTTCAAGTGGCTGCTGTCCAACTGGTCATTCTGCTGAGTTGTTGGCTGAGGATAATTTTAAATACATCCTGAGAAGAAAAGACTATGAATTTGTTGATTTCCCAGGATTCCTGGAATTCATTTGTTCTCATGCTACTTGAGACCAAAATTACAAGATTGATTTCCACAGAAAATAGCATTTCCAGAAGACAATTATTTGGCATAAGCACAAAGTGTATTCCTGATCATGACTGAAGTTCTTGCCAATGTCAGCTATCCGCCGCAATGTGCACTACTTGTAATACCCAATACTGTCTCAATGAAAAGACAAGTACCCAAATGTACATATATCCAAACAAAATATGTAATGGTAAAAACAAAATGTGGCAGAATTCATCCCAGAATTTATCCCTACTCATAAATGGAGGATAATCTGGCCAATTCCATATTTCTTGCATGGCCTTCTCTCTCTCTCTCTCTCTCTCTCTCTCTCTCTCTCTCTCTCTTTCCCTTCCTTCCTTCCTTCCTTCCTTTTAGTATTTAGGGATTGAACCCAGGGGCTTCATACTGAACTACATCCCTAGGCTTTTATTTATTTAAATTTTTAGTTTGAGACAAGGTCTTGCTAGTTGCTAAATTGCCCAGATTGAGCTGGGTGTGGTGGCACATGCCTATAATCCCACCACTTGGGAGGCGGAGGCAGGAGGATCCCTGCAAATTCGAGGCCAGCCTGGGCTGCATAGTGAGTTCAAGTACAGCTGGAACTACATAATGAGACCCTGTCCTCTGTCTAAAAAAAAAATTGCCCAGATTAGGTTTGAAATTGTGCTCTTCCTGACTCAGTTTCCTAGAGTGCTGGGAGTACAGATGTAGACCACCATACCTGGCTACTTTTCTCTTAATGTACCAGAAGGCCACTCATTTAGCATTTTCCAAGTTCCCATTATAATAAAAACTGATAATAACAGTTAACGTTTTCTAGAGAGCTTACTATGTGATAGGTGCTGTGCTAAGCATCTTAAAATGCTTGTATTTAATCCTCACCATAACCCTATGCAGTAAGAAAAACATAATCCCCAGATAAGTAAACAGAAGGATTAAGAAACTTGCTTATATTACAGAGCTGGTTGATATAGCAGAGATTGATTTCCGCCGCAGGGAGTCTTTGACCAGGACCTGTGCTCTTTCAGCTGCTGTGCCATGTCATGCCCTTGTGTGTGTATGAGGTTCACCAGCAGGTATGATACAGGACAACAAACAGCACTCAAATCAGAATGAAAGAGGTGAAGAGCACTGGCTTTCAGCATTGTGCCACTGATGCCTGTGCCAGCCTCATCACTAACCTACCCCTTTCACACTACTTCCTGCTGCCAGAAGCATATTCAAATGCATGTGAGAAAGAGTGATTCACATTATGTGAAGGACATTGGATTGCCACTGATTTATGAAAGTATAAACCCTTTACACATTTTTGTACAAGAGGATAGTATGGATAAATCTTAGGACACAAGGAGGGTGTCCAAAAGATAAAATCCTTGTTTGTTTGAATAAATCAACTTAAATTTGGCTCTGGACACCTTTTGAGCTTGCAGGAAATGTAGCTTCTGTCATCCTGGGCGAATCACCCTTATGTCCCAGAACTTTGCTTCAAGGTCTGGGGTCTTTTGCAGGGCCAACATGCTGTGGTGGACAATCATTGCTGCTGGTTTCACTGAGAGATCTCTTCGGCCTTGGAGCCCTGGGCCCAGAACCCAGCTCCCTGTGGCTATTCACGGCCTTTTTCTCTAAGGGACGTTGAGTCAATCTTTCCCTAACCCAGACCTTCTTTTTCTCAGGGAGAACTCATTCCTTCGGATGTACTTAATTCTTATCAAAACCCATTTTCCTCAATGAATTTTGTTCTTTGAAAAAGAAAGAAAGCTATGAAGTAAGGTAAATTTTCTGTTTTCTTTCTTGCCACAAACCTCTTGCAAAGAGAGAAAGCAATAATTAGGAGAGGAAAAATGCAACAAAAATAATAATCACTGGTCATTAGAATGGAATTTACTGGGAAATACATACCCTTCATTTCTTTTTATTCTCCTTCTTTACAAAATATAAGTAACTTTGCTTTTAATTATAAAGGATGCCATCCATTTAACAGAAAAGATAACTACAGTTTGGTGTATATTTTTTTCAGACCTTTTCATTATTCACATATTTAACACTATTCAAGAAATCATTGTTGAATGCTTACTGAGCCTTGTAAGCTTTGATAAGGAGGTTAGATTTTTTTTTGTATTAGTATGAGTGTGCAGTATATAATGTTTACATTCCTTGTGTGGAGTTGGTACATACGCATAATACATCTCAATTCCTTTTTCTCCCTTTGTCTCCCTTTCTCCTCCCTCCAGCTCTTGATCCTTTGCACATTTGAGAAAAATCAATCTCCCTACTTGCTATTTTCTATCTTTTATTTTGCTCTTTATTTATAATTTGGATTTCTCATATAAGACCGTCTGCTTTATTTCACTTAATATTATGGTCTCAAGGTGCATCCATTTTCCTACAAATCACTCAAGTTTGTCTTTATGGCAGAGTAGTACTCCGTTGTGTATAAATACCACATTTTCTTTATCCATTCATGTGTTGATGGACATATAGGCTGCTTCCAAGATTTAGCTATTATGAATTATGCTGCTAGAAACATGGGTATGCATGTATCACTGTACCACAAGGTTAGACATTATTTGATATCTCAACCCAGTAGAGGTCTTCTTTACATGTCTTAGTGATCACAATGTCTGTCCCATGAAAAGTGGATTATAAGAATAGGAGACCGTTAACCACAGTCCAAGTAAGAGATGATGATACATAGGGTAAGGTGGTAGTTGTGGAGGTGGAGAGATGAGCAGAGATGCTGGAGCTGGCTGGAAGACACAGACAGGACTGGCTGGATATAGAGGTAATGGATTGTGTGGAATCAAAGATGGTTTCTAGATTTGGAGCTGAAGCAGCTTTGTGAATAGTGGTGCCATTTACAAAGATGGGAAAGGCTAGGGGAGGGTGATGTTCTTGATTTCTTAAGTTTCTCCTCTGGAAAAGCACTTCCTAAGTTCTGGGATCCCCTTAGAGTATTGAGCAGTGATTCTAGGGGGTGAATCCTCACCAGGGAAGGGAGGGATGATCCAAAATGCTGCAGGAAGGACATTTAAAGCTTGTATTTCAACTTGTTTTTCTTCCCATCCCTTAAATTTACATTGCTGTGCATGTCTTATATGTATCAGTATAGTTTTTATATAGAACACTGTACTGATATACATACCACTTATAAATAAACAAGAATGATTGAATACATAAGTGAATAAACTTCCAGGAAGCATACTGCAATGTACTGAGAAAAAGTGATTCAGGAAGGACACTGAATCAGCACTGATTTATAAAGGTGCAAATCCTTCTCACATTTTTTTTTTTTAAACTGCCACTTGATACCTTTAATCAACACTACATCAAGTCTCAGGCAAGATACTGAAAGGACGATACTCAAATGGAAAGATAGTAACTTCCTTCCTTGATAGGCAATCTCTAGCCATCGATCAGAAGCTCAGTTATTTGATGGGTTGGGAAGCAGTACCGTTGAGTTTTCTTTTCTGACCTGGAGAGACCTTCCCACATTTTTGTATAAGAGGATAGTAGGGATAAGCCTTAGGGCACAAAGAACAATTGTTTATTTACCACTTACAAAGAAACAAGAATGATTGAATAAATGAGTGAATACACAGAGTTGTGCCAGACAGCTAGCTGTTCAACACTACCTTCATTTCAGAATATACAATTTCAGCTGGCAAAGCTGTTGCCTCCCTTGCAGGTGGGTCCGACCAGTTCTCTCCACTCTCTGCTAAGTAGAAGTGATAAATGTCGGCTCTGCACCAAGGTTTTTAAGAAGAAGGAATGCTTCCTTTATACTCACTCCCCTTCTGCAGGTTTATATGCAAAAAAATGGCTAGCCTCTAGACATGTTGGAGGTCCAAGAGGCAAGGAAATGTTGGGAGGGGAGTTTCTCTCATGTACTAGGAGCACCCACCTTACACTGTTAAACGAGCAGAAATAAACTGAGGTATTTCAGCCCTTACACATGTTTGGGTTTCTTTGATATTACAGCCTAGCTTACAGGAAGCAGCTTAATATTTTTATTTCTGTTGACTGTGTGCATTTTCAAATTGTGTGAAGACTACTTGTTTAAGCACTTGCCAAATGAAAATGAAATAATGTTGTTTTGTCTGATATATCAGACCCAGGGGATAGCAGGTCACCAGTGCTAAGCCATACCCTCATGTAATCAAAAGCTGTAATCATCATGAATGGTGTCTAAGCTGGATGAGTTTTGTTTTTGCACAAGGGAAAATAGTGAAATTTTTAGGAAGATTTGCAAATTTAGATTATTATTAATTATAAACAACAACTACTTTCTTGGTAATCTAAAGATCATCATAGAAAATGTGGAAGTATTCAAGAACATTATTAGGAAACATTATTGAAACTTCAGCAAAATGGAACATTTGTTTGACATGGATTTTGCTCAAATTTGCAACTACCTTAATCTCCTTAGAGTTTAATTTAGATTGTCTTCTTCTCAGGACCTTGCGCTTACAAGGCAGGCGTGGTGCCACTGAGCTAAATCCCCGGCCCTTAGATTATCTTCTTTCAAGCCCCATGGAAGTTTTAAGATTTCAGTATTTCCCAGTTACCTTTGTCAAAGAAATGAGAGTTCACTGCATTCCTCTTTCCTTCTTCCCTGGATTTGGATGGTGAGACTCAGAAAGCCTCCTTAGCACCTTCAGCTTAGGAGAGGAATAGAATGATTCATCAGGGCAATATTCTTGAAAGCCGAGACCAACAGACCATGATTAAAATCAGCTTGCAGTTATATTGGCTGGGGCTGTCACGCCAGCTGCTTGTAAACCTTATAAGATGATAGATGTCTTACTGTTATCCTTGCTGCTCTCCAAAATTTATCAGCAGAAAAGAAAAATGGGGAAAGCCTGTAATTTCCAGAGGTTCCAAAATTCTCTTGCAGCGGTGAGTCGTAAAGGCTTGTTGGATGTCAGTCATGAATCACTGGACATTTGTGTGATTCCTGAAGTGTCAGTACTCTGACATTGTAATCAAGAGCAGCAGGGGCATCTGGACGAGAGGGTCAAGTGGTGTTAAGAGAGCTGCCACACAGATCCATTTGTCTTTCTAACCTGAAGATTTTAGCAGTGACTGTTAAGGGAAAGCATGTTACTAATAGGGAAGCAAAATTCTGCAGCCTCACTCAGACAAGATTGGGCGAGTTCAGGGTAGTATGGCCACAGACTTCAGCTTCACTAAATAGGGACAGATTAATGGTTTCAGAGAAGGGAGGTCCTACATGGGTTTAAGAGCACGGTGCAGCAATATTGGTGTCATGGAAGGAGACAAGGTCTATGTGGATGAGGGCCCAGGGATGGCTGCCTAGGGAGGCAGAAATATAGATTTGAACATGTCATTTTGGGTCTTGATGCTAATTTCCTTCCTTTCCCCTTGCTGCTCCTTTCTCATACCAAGTGAGCTAAGAATAAAAATGCTGGAACCTGCTGTTTTATTTTCCACTCAAGAAACTGATTAATGAGGGCTGTTTGGTTTAATCAATGGTTGTCTATTTCAGCTTAGAAAACACTATTTTGGGGAGTGGAAAATATTGGCAATCTTTCACCTCATGAAGAGCTGCATTATTTTGCAAGTGGTTAAAAGAACAAACTTTAGTAGTAAAGAAGCCAATGATAGATATGTGTTCCTCCACCTGGGGTAGTGGTAGTACCTGTGTGACCTTGAGTGGTCATTTCAGTTCACATGAACCCTAGCCCCTGCACCATGAAATGGATAATAATATCACTTGCCTCTTAAGTTTGTTGTGAAAATTGAGCAAGAGCCTTGTACATATATAGTAAATGTTGGATAAATGTTGACTCTATTATCTGCATTTCTTTTCTTCTTTCTTATTTTTAGAAATAAGATAGAGAAGATACTTCTCTGGGTACTTTGGATTTCAGCCTCTGCTTTTGCTTAAATTTCCTGCTGAGTATTTTCTGAACTCCTACTCATCATTATTGAATCTGGAGGGTTAGTGTCACCCCCATTCATGATGTCTGAAACATTCTCCTCTGTGACTTGCCTTAGGAAGTTAAAGTGAACTGATAATGAAGGGAAGTTTGCTTTAATTTCCTGAAAAGCAGCTGTGGAATAATGCTCAGAACACTTTTTTTTTTCTTTTTTGAGATAGGGTCACACTCTGTAAGTCAGGCTGGCCTTGAGCTCACTATATAGCCCAGTCTGGCCTTGAACTCATGGTGATCCTCCTGCCTCAGCCTTCCAAGTGCTGAGATTACAGGCACGCCTGACTCATTATAATTTGTTAAGCCTGGTCACTGTGAGGGACTCTTAGGTACTGTAGAGGTTCAGAGGTGCCATCTCTGCTTCAGGACTGTGTAATATAAACCAGGAAGACAATTCTAGATGCCCCAAATCAGCTTCATGTACACGAATGAGTGGGCAAGATCCACTAAGACCCCAGCTGTTGTGTTGATGGTATGAGGGGTTCACTCAAGCTCTGCACCACTTGAACCTCCTGTAGTCTGAGTGTTCTGCATTGTCAGGAGCCTGCATAATCTACATAATTTTGGAGAAAAATCATTTCATAATTAATGCATGACTATAGCTGTCCAAGGCCCAGTGTCGCCTTGCCCATGAGCTGGCTATGACATGCCGAAACACCATTTTTGCCTCTGGTCACAGCTGAGACCTCAATGGTCCCATGATGCTGTGATACTCAAGGGCAAGATTACATCAGCTAAAGACATCCTGGTTCTTTGAGAACAGAGTAGTAAGAGAAAGGTTTCAACTGTGGAGGGACAAATTCCTCATCAGCTTAACCCATCCCACCTATTATTGTACGAATGGTCTCCTTACTGCCTTCATCAACATAAAAGCCTCACTGACCTAGGATCTTCATTAGCATAAGATCCGCATCCACATAGGATTTCCACCCCTTAAGTCACCTGATGTTCCCTCCAATTATTGTGTGTATCCAATAAGTGATGGCTAACTCAGAGTGTCTTTATCTTTACCCACTCTGAGGCACTGACCTCCTGGCTCCCCATTTACTTTGAAATTATGCAAGACTCTATTGTCTTTTTTTTTCTTTAGTGCTCACTGTCCCCCTTTCTAGGTAGTTGGAGGATTGATTGCCCTCTGATACTACATATCTGAAGAGCAAAGAAAAATTACCCAGTGTCTGCCTGGCCCAGGAAGTAGAAACTACTTTAGGTATCTGAAGTAGATTAATGTAGGAAATGAGGTGCTTAGAAAATTTTTGGAAAAGTTAAGAGGAGTGGGCCTAAGGCTGGGCCTCTAAGAATGGCCCCTAGAATATGGCCACACTGACCCAAAATGGAAATGATTCACTGTGTACCAATTATCAAGGATAGTCAAGGCTTATACTGGTACCACTGACTTCAGTGACACATGGCACAGCTGTGATCTAGATAGAGATCAGGACAGTTTCAGGAAGCTGCCGCTGTTCCCTGAGTTGCCTGGACAGTGGAATGTGGAGCCAGCCTCCTCCATTGCCTTCCCACCTCTCCACACCCATGAACAGAGACTGGATGCCAACATCACTGATGTCTTCCCAACAGCAGGACATGGGTAAGGAGCAGGAAGATGGCTTCTGTCCCCTTCCCACCTTCCAGATCTATGAGTAGTGGATCTAATTGGCAGGACTTAAGTCTTACCTAGTCTTCTAACTGGGGAAACATGGGATAATTCTGCTGGGCATTCCAGTGGAGGAGCTAGCTAGGCATCAGGTATGGAGTGTGAGTTGAAGGGGGTGCACCTGCTGCTTCCTGAGCTATCTCAGACCCTGGTCCCTCTCTCAGTATGAGAGTCCTGCCTCTTCTATTTGTATACTATGTCTAAGTGAGTAGAATAATTAAAGAGCCTTATCTTTGTCAGCATCTGGCCCCAACATAAGGCTACACACCTTTGTGTTTACAAGATAACATGATAAGCACTAAAAACAATACTCTAGGAAGGTTTTTTAAAATTTTAAACTGTTTTTGAATTTTTACCATTCTAGCTAAAATTCTAGACTTTCCCTCCCTACCTTCTGTATGATCTCACTTAACTGTGGTTCACTGGGAATCACTGAGAACCAATCAGATGGGGAGTCATGTGAAAGGGTGTTTGTTGCAAACTGTGAAGTCCTACATAGTCTCGGGTATTATTATCACACACAGTGCCTCACTTGCAATGGGTGCTTTTCATTTCTCTCTCTCTCTCTCTCTCTCTCTACACACACACACACACACACACACACACACACACACACACACACACGCAGAGTTCTCTGTACCCAAGGGTTCCACATCCTTAGAGTCAATCAACTGCCAACTGAAAATATTTGGAAAAGAATATTAGGCTTGCACTGAACATATCTAGACATTTTTCTTATTCTCTAAACAATATAGAACAACTATTTCTATCTCATTTTCATTATATTAGATATTATAAATAACCCAGAGATAGTTTAAAGTATATGGGAAGATGTGTGTAGGATATATATCAATGCTATGCCATTTTATATAAGAAACTTGAGTATTCTTGGAATTTGATGTTGTTGAGGTGTGAAAGATGGAACAATTCTGGAACTAATCCCCTATAATTATAAGAGATAATTATAGGTTTTTCTGAACACTTTGACAACAAATTTCATAAAGCATCCCCCTTTGCCTCTAGATACTTTGTATTTTCTTCACTTAGGATAATTAGCACTGATACAATAGAATATTATCTAATGTATAGACCTCACATTTTGCTAATTGTTCATATATATATATATATATATGGCTGATGGCTGCCCTTGAACCTGTGGTCCCCATACCTCTGCTTCCCGAGTAGTGGGATTATAGGCATGCACCATTGCATCTAGCTCTTTTTAAAATACCAATGCTTTTTTCCCCCTCTATTCAGAGCCATACACCTGGAATGTTAGTCTACCTTTTCTATGATTTTCATAACCTTGACTTTTTAAAAGATTTTTGGGCAGTTATTTTTTTATAATGTCACTCAAATTGGGCCTTTCCAATGTTCTCTCATGATTAGAGTCAGACTATATAATTTTTGTAGGAATATTAAATCAGCCATTAATATTTCTTGAGCTAAATAGGAAATATAAGCCCAGCTAGATTCACCAAGTGGTAGTTATAAGATCACTGGGTGGGGAGTCAGCCTAATATGGAAGCCAAAGACTCGACCAAATTCTGCCTTTGCTATGAATTATTGAGTTATAAATACAAATGATGATGGCGGTGGTTTTATTTAGCAATATGTACACTGACCTCATATGCATAATTTCATATAATCTTTCAACCGTCTCAAGAGGTGAAGTGACACCTTATGGATGTGGAGGGAGTTTGAGTGCTGTGCCCAAGATCACACATTTGGAAAGTGGCAGAGATAGGGTCAAAGCAAAGTCTTAAACTAAATTTTAAACCTTGTGCTTCTGAACCAGCAGTCAGGAGTGGAAGTCACAATGCCCTGTTGGGAATTCATTTCTAAAAAGAGACAAATGACTAAAACAAAATGCATAAGGTATGCTTTTCGGATTTTACAGAGCAATGAAAATAATTTTAAAAATTGAGCAACAGATATAAGACTTATAATGCTTTACACAACCAAGGAAGGATATTAAAATTTAAAAGAAATGTGCTCAAACATCAATTCTGTTTCATAAAAGAAAGGTCATTTTAATATAAAAAGGAAACTCATAATCTCAGAAAAAAGAACATTCTTTGAAATTGGATGTGTTACTTTTGTAATATACTTGGGAAGCTGTTATTCATTTTCCGAGTTCGGTGGGGTCCTGTGAAAGATCTGCTTACAGCAGCACCAGTTTGTGGCCTGGCATTAGGAGAGAATTGCAATAATGTCTTGTGCTTCATTTTCCTGTGGCTTGATCCCAAAGGACAAAAGTAGGTGGGCAGAAAGAGGAACAGTGCCTAGGGTTGGGGTGGGGTGAGAAGTAGTTACTGTTTTCAAATTTGCAATTTATCAAGTGCCTTAAATCCTCTTCATTGGTACTCCATAGTTTTTTGGTCACCACTTTCTGCTCTGGTTACTTTTGTTTTTGTATCTGTCTCTGTCTCTGTTGCTCCCCCCACCGCCCCTTCCCTTTTCAGTGTCTCTTCTTGCTCCTCTGCTCCTAACTCTCACCATCAAAGAAGTGTAGATAGGAGATCAAACACAACATCCTTATTTGGGTACAACACAAATGGAACATTATCTGTTTTACCTCTGAGGGCTCAGGAGAGAAGGTTCCAGAAGTTTCTGTCAATTAAATTGGGTACACATCCTGGCACAGTGTCAGTCAGAGGTTATTGCTACTGTAGTGTGAAGCCTTACAGTCATACTGAAGGAAAGGCACAATTTCAGACAGGTGAGTGGAAATCAGATATAGTTTTTTTCTCTTCAAGTTCATAGATTCCCTGATTTCTGCCCATGGGTCCTTTGGTGGGTTGAGAAGTTGGATCTGAGGGCCCTCGATTAAAGCTCCTATTTTAAAATCTATATTCTCAACCCATTTCCTTATCTTCCATTCCTGTCTCAATTTTTTGAGCCCTCAAATATCTAACTGTGTATAAGGGTAAGCAACCTTCTGTAACACTGCTTTTACCCTTATGGCTGGTATCTTTCTCATCAAAGTCACCAATGTTCCCTTGACTTTGAAGGAGCTTTTCCCATCTTTGTAATACTTTGATTTAAAACCATTTGTTCTTTAAAACTTTCTCCTTCATAGGATTCTGTAATACCTTTCCCTACACAGTAGTTAAGCTCTCATGATGGAGGATCCACGCTGGGGCCTTTTCAAAACACAGGCCAGGGGTCTTTTCTTTGGGCATTCTGAGAAAGAATGTTTGGGTTGGGGTCCAGGCATCTGTTCAGTGCTGCACAAGTAATAACAATTTGTACAACTACTCATAGTTGAGAATCACTGCCTTGGCAATTATGAGTGCTCAGTGTATGTCTTATACTGACAACTAGCACCACCACCACTGCCATCAATGACTAAATACTTAGATTTTTTTCTTTTCCACTATGTTTCAAAGCACAGCTCTCATTTAATCTTTTCTTGGCTTCATTTCTCACTTCAAAAGTAAAAACAATTATAAAAGCTCTACCTCCTTCAGCAAAGTGATACACATATTAATGAGGAAATGTCTGCAAATGCTTGCAATGTCTGGAGTCAACTGTATTTGATAAGAATAAGAATCACAATTATTTTGGAAGCAAATGGGCAGATAGACTCCAGAACCATGGGAGGCTTGTGCACTGCTAATTCCTTGGCTGTGTTAAGCAATATAAGTGTATATGTGAGAATGCAGGACAGGCAGGAAGTGAGTTATGCAGGTGTGGATTTGTAGCTGGCAGATCTAGCTAGGAGAACAAGGTCATAGAATCTTTTTTTTTTTTTTTTTGCTTAAATTCTTTTACTGGGACATTTTAGGCATACAGTATGTTTACAATTATCATTGGCTGCTTGTACCGGTACATGATGTATCTTGGTTCTTATTTTTTCCCCATTACCTGTGCGCCTTTCACCTTCCCTTCCCTATTTACATAGAATTTGTTTTCATTTTTTTCTTTTCTCATAATTTTTCCTTTCCCTTCTTTCCTTTCCCCTTCCCTTCCCACTTCCCCTACCCCTTTGGACCTTTTCTTCCTATTTCAGATTATTGATTATTCATTTTAATTGTTTTAATCATTATTTACACTTTTAGTTTTTCACACTAGAGAAACTATTCGGTATTTGCACATGTGTGTCCTATTTATTTCACTTAAGAGTATGGCCTCAATATGCATCCATTTAGCTATAAATATCTCTAGTTTCTCATTCTTTATGGCTGAGTAGTACTCCATTTTATTAAAAAAACCACATCTTTTATTCAGTTTCCCATTGATGGGCACTTGGGCTGCTTCCAAGCTTTAGCTATTACAAATTGTGGCGCTATAAACATGGGTGCACATATATCGCTGTGGTATGATTCTTTTAATTCTTTTGGGAAGATACCCAGCAGGGGAATAGCTGGGTCAAATGGGACTTCCAGCCCTAGTTGTTCGAGGTATCTCCATATTGATTTCCACAGTGGTTGTACCAGGCTACACTCCCACCGACAACAGAGAAGAGTTCCTTTCTCTCCACAGCCCCGCCAGCATTTGTTATTGGTTGATTTCATGATAGCGGCCATTCTTTCTGGGGTGAGGTGGAATCTCAGTGTTGTTTTCATCTGCATCTCTTGAATGATGAGTGATGTTGAACATTTTTTCATATGTTTATTTGCTGCTTTTACTTAGAAATGTCTGTTCATTTCAGATGTCCATTTTTGAATTGGGTCTTTGAATTTGGGGGGTCTGATTTTTTTCAGTTCTTTATATATTCTAGATAGTAGTCCTTTGTCTGAGGTACAGCTGCTAAAATTTTTTTCCCACATTGTAGGTTGTCTCTTAGCTCTGTTGGTGGTTTCTCTTGCAGTGCAGAAGCTTTTCAATAAGATGAGATCCCAGTTGTTGATTGTTTGTGCTAGCTCGTGTGCTACTGACGTTTTGTTCATAAAGTCTTTTACTATGCCAATGTCTTCAAGAGTTCTACCTAACTTATCTTCCAGCATGTTTAGTGTTTCTGTTTTAATATTTAGATCTTTAATCCACTTCAATCTTAGTTTAGTGCATGGTGATAGATACAGGTCTAGCTTTAATCTTTGGCAGGTTGAAATCCAGTTTTTCCAACCCCATTTATTAAACAAGCTATCTTTCCTCCAGTGATGGTGGTTGGCTCCTTTGTCAAAGATGAGGTGGCTGAGTATGTCTGGAGTTGTTTCTGCATCTTCTAATCTATTCCACTGATCCTTGGGAAGGTCATAGAATCTTAAAGAAATGTTGACCTCCAAAGTTAGAAGGCATTTTGTGGTTGTCCTTCTCCATCATTTACCCATGTTTAAATCCCTGCTATAAACATCTTGTCAGGGTGGGCCAGGGATTTAGCTCAGTGGTTTCGCCGCCTGCTGCGCAAGCGCAAGGACCCGAGTCTGATCCCTGGCACCAAAAAAAAGCAAAAAACAAACATCTTGTCAGGGTTTCTTTATGACTTTACTGGGCCCCAGATTCTTTTGCTTTTGTAGGCCCTATGTTCCATAAAAATATTTAAAATTGTAATTTGTGATTATATCATCATAAAATCAACTATAATCCAGGGTATTCATTCTTACATATTCATTATTATTATATTTTTCTTTTGATTTGAAGAGAAGTTAAAATATTTTTGTGGGATCCTAAAAGAATCCTGGGGCCGGGGATTTAGCTCTGGTTTCGCCACCTGCTGCACAAGCCCAAGGACCGGAGTTCGATCCCTGGTACCAAAAAAAAAAAGAAAGAATCCTGGGCCCTAAGGTTTTCTGGGCTCTTGTGCCTAATGGAGAAGCTGGGCCTGTCTCCAGAGAGGAAATGGACTAGCTTAGGAGGGAGATCATATACCCTTCCATTTAAAGGCAATTTTAATCGGTAGAAAGTCATTTCTTATTTTGAGCTGGTTTGAGTTTTCTCCTTTGAAAGCTTCTATCCTTTTTTCCCCTAATTCTTTTCCTCAGAGAGAGTATATGTCTTCTTTCTCATGTCCTGTGTACTAGAGCCTGGCTATCTAAACTGTGGGCTAAGGACCAGAAAATTTGACATTGCCTGCAAGGCTGACTAGACTCACCTTGTACTTACTGAATTGGAATCTGCTTTTTAACAGGCTGCTTAAGGGATTCACATTTGCATAAAAGTTGGAAAAGGACTGTAGTGGAGAGAATAATCTTAGCAAATATTTATTGAATGATATTTTCTTTTGTTTTTGTTTTTTGAGGCAGGGTCTCCTTTTGTAGTTCAGGCTGATCCTGAACTCACTATGTAGCACAGGCTGGCCTCGAACTTGCAGTGATCCTCCTGCCTCAGCCTCCTGAGTGCTGGGATTACAGGGGTGCACCACCATGCCTAGCTGAATGATGTTTTCTGCTGGACATCATTTTAGGTGGTTTATGTGGATTGTCTGATTAATCCTTTGAGCAAGTTTACTTATTTTTTCCTTTTTTTTTTTTTCTGGTACTGGGGTGGAATCAGGACCTTGTGTTTGCCAGGCAGGCACAGTGCTACTGAGCTAAATTCTTGGCCCTTTTATGGAGCAATTTGATGGGTAAAGAATGGGCCAGCCGGCCTCAAAATTTCTTTCATTGCACCTGGCAAGACTTCCCTAGATCCTTAAAATTGGTTTTGTTTACAGGAGGGTTATGATTAACACCTGAGAGCAAGGCTCTGCCCAATGGGTAGGAAAGGGTCTCTTGAAAAAAAGCAGCAGAAATTAGGGGTGGGGAGAAGGGCCAGAGGGGTTTCCCTCAGTCGTGCTTTTGTTTGACAGCATTTCAGAGAAGCTGGTACAAACCTATCCCCTAAACTCTGGGGAAAGGAACAGTATGCAAACAGGCAGGGAAGTAGATTGACGCAGCGGAGAGGAACTCCAGCCCATTCCCCCTTGTGATTGTCGTGTTCAGGTCAGTACTAACTTTAGCCCTGCAGTCCTCAAATGGGGACAGTCCACTAGTGGATTAAAGTCTCCTAAAATGACTAAGAACCTTTTATCCAGAGATCAGAAAAAAGGAAAAAAAATGATTTCATCTATTCTCTGCCTGGTGCACGATGACTTCCGGGGAAGCCATTCCCCAGTTCACCGTATAATGACGCTGTCTATTCATATAGCTTTGATCTCCCAGGAGCTCAAAGTTCTCCACAAGCATTTCATCACCTACTTTCACCTAGGATGCCTGGGAAGGAGGGAGAAAGTAAGGACAGCATTTGCTGTATTTCCTTCCTGGCGGTCACTCCTTTAGCTGAGACCTCTGCCTCTCAGAAGAAAAGGGTAGGTGGAAGCAAACCCAAGGCCTGTCTCACTGTCTAAATAAACTCACGGTGTTGTCTCTCTACTAACTTCAGACTGGATGTTCACCTACCCACTACTGTGTAATTATCCTCATTCGCTCATCATTTGTTTCATTTCCTCTTCTTCCTCTGGTTTTTTTGTTTTTTGTTTTTTGTTTCAAGGTCTTGCTGTGTAGTTCAGACTGGCCTTGAATTCACTATGTAGCCCAGGCTGGCCTCGAACTCAAGGCAATGCTCCTGCCTCAGCCTCTTGAGTGCTGGGATTCCAGGCGTGTGCCACCTTGCCAGGCTATGTTTGTCTCATTTGTCTCATAAATGCCCTCATTTTGGTACTGGGGATCAAACTTGGGACCTTGTGCTTTCAAGGCAGGCAGCAGAACCACTCAGCTAAATCCCTGGCCCTTATAAATGCCCCCATTTTTGATTGGGGAAACTGAGGCCCAGAGATGCTGTGCAGGATGATGAGTGAGTTATTGCAGCCCATTGGTGAGCCTGAAGCAACTATCACCAAATGTCCAGCTACCAACGTGGCCCTCTAACTTCTGCCTGCCTATGGTGAGCTGTGGGGATTCCAGAACTGAGGTGGATTGTAACTACATTTTTTTCTTTTTGAGTTACTAGAGGTTGAAATATCCAGTCCTTTTTATTTATTATTTAGAGATAGGATCTCACTAAGTTGCCCAGGCTGACTTCAAATTTATGATACTCCTGCCTCTACCTCCCGAAGTGCTGGTACTACAGCCATATGCTACTGCACCTAGTTTTGTGACTCTTTCAATCTGAGGAAACTTGTCCTAAGGTAAATTTAAGGGTAAAAGAGATGCACATGCCAGCTGGAAGGGACACTCCAAGCTGGCTGGCTGTCTTGCAGAGGCAGCTCTCCTCAGACCCACATCCTGTGTGGTTCTCGTCAGATTGGGCTGTCTCTCTGGAGCTTGAATATCTCAGAAATGATCTGACCAGCCTTTCAAATGGTGGCAGGACATAAATAGCCTGTGCAGAAGAATGTTGCCTCAGTGATATGATGACTCAGCATCGCATTGAATTAGCAGCAATCTGGTGCTTAGGGTAATGGGGTGATGGTAAATGAACATTGTTACATTTTTATACCATGAATGGGTCCTTAGTGAAAAAGATGAGTGGCTTTCAGGTGTCTTGCCACAAGATTTCAACCACTGAGTCACTCAGCTGGATGGAAGAACAAGAAGACAGCATAGAAATCTCCTCATGATTCAGCGGCTGCCAACTTGGACTGTCCCCAGTTCCCACTTTAGCATCTTTCTTTAGTCACTCTACCGCACAGTCAGTTCCCCTTCTGTAGAAGCACAATAGGAGGAAATTCTAATGAAGGGACAAAGCTGTCACTGTCCCATCTGACCAAGCATCTCCAGAGAGAACAGGCCACCCATGCCAGGAAAAGCTGTTTCCGAGAGGAACCACCTGTGGTAGTCACGTCAGGACTTTGAATTACTGACCATGCACAGCAGGGTTGATTGATGTACCGAATCCTCTGGTTGCCAAGGATACTAGGCAATCCCTCCAGAATGTCTGATCAGGTGGCCCTGCTCAGTCTCTGCTGTTATGATAGAAGGTGGGATGGAGTGGTAGGAGTATTGGCTTGGAAGTCTTGTCTCTGTCTTTAACTGCGTAACATTAGATGGATTAGGATCTCTCTGGATCTGAGGGTTAATGACCAACAAGAAGGACATGATAAACCCAAAAGCCTCTGGGGGACAGAATAGATTGTCTGGATATAAGACAATATGATGGGGGGTACAGGAAACTGGAGGATAGATGCCTTTCCTACACATATTCAAATTCTAGTTACACACACAGATGCGTGTGTGCACACACACACGCACACACACGCACGGTCACAGTGTAGGCCAAATAAAATGCCAAGAGGCTGACTTGATCTGACTACTAGGGTTTCTAATCTGTTCTTAAAGGTTGTGAAACTGGATGAAAACCTGAATAAGCTCTCTAGCTCCATTTGATTATAGTTAACTTTAAAAATTCCTAATTTTAGCTGGATGTCGTAGACCATGGCCATAATCCCAGCACTCTGGGGAGCTGAATCAGGAGGATCACAAATATGAGCCTAGTCTGCACATCTTAGTGACTTAGCAAGACCCAGTCTCAAAGTAAAAAAATAAAAGGGCTGGGGATGTGGCTCAGTGTGAAGGTCCTGGATTTAATTGCCAGAGTGAGGGAAAAAGAATTGTGGAGGTCTAGCAGCTGAGCAATATATTATGTCTCCCACTAGTTCTCCTGTGGATAACACCTGTGGGTCATGATGATAACGATTGCCTGGGTTACTTTTCAGGGACTTTGAAGGTTGCTTTTGTCAAAACCACCGACCCTCCACTTGGGGCTGTGCCAGTGTCTGATGGGTGACGTTTTGATGTCAGAAGGCTGAACACTGCACCCTCAAATCACACTAAAGCCTTGATTTTCTGAACATGTGCCCATGAGAGGGTATGCAGATTGATCACATCTGTGCAAACTACTGATGACATCACCTCCAATCATCTTTCACCTTGCTCTTTATCCCATAAGTGTCTCCTCCTCTCCATGCGTGGCTACCTTGTCAACAAACTTTCTAGTGCAAACTCATTTCTTTTTTCAGTGATTGACATATTGTGCTGCAGGCAAAATGGAACTGGTTTGGTAAATGTTACTTCTAGTTTTCACAGTCTAGACTTTATCTAGAACATGTATTCTTACATATCTAAATTTCTAATTCAACTATATATATCTGATATATATATTTTTTTTTTTTGGTACTGGGGATCGAACTCTGGACCTTGGAAACACTGAGCTAAATCCCCAACCCATATCTGATATATCTTTACGAATGTGGGGCAGTATAGGTATTTATACTGGAAATAAAATTCATGGGAAATGTAGACCATATAGGCTTTCACAGGCTAAAATTAAATCATAGTGAAAATCACTGGGTCAAGATTATTGATTAGAAAAATACATTAAATGTAGGGGCTAAATGGTGGTAGCAGGTTACTCAGAGATCATGTGAAGTCCTCTGGGGCACAGTTTGGGGAAGACAAGGAAAATAAACTGTTTATCACACATTGCTGGCCAGAGCCTGATTATTCTCTCACCCCCAAATTGTACAGAGGTGCAAATGCAAGACCTGTGTTTGTCTTGCTAAACACTGTACATGACCCTCATGCCTGACACTTAGTAAGGGCTCAATAAATACATGATGAATGAGTGAATAAAAGTAGCTTCTAGGTTGCAGTGTCTTTTAAAAATCAACTAATAAAATATTGATTATGTAATTTGTTTAAAAATATAGATATAATCTTGACAACTCTGCTCAAAATTTTTCACAGGCTCCACATTACCTATTCCACCAATGTCAAGCTTCTTGGCATAGTCTTTGTTTCTTGCCATGTACTGATTCTTTCTGTTTGGTTTTACTTGTGCATGATGTTGTCCTCCCATTCTCCCTATATTCTAGGGCAGCTTAACTCCTCACTGTTCTCCAAACAAGTTCTGCCAGTTCTGTGGTATTCCTTTTGTAATGCCCCTCCTTCTTTTTTCTCCATCCAAATATCACCCATCCTTCAAGATGCAAATGTTCTTGCTCTGAGAAGCCTTCTTTTATGTTGAAATCAGATCAGAAATCATGTCTTTTTTTGTGCTCTTTCTGGGTATCATATTTACAGTGAGAATTACATTCTATTTTGAGTTATAGCTATTTAAAGACCAATGGTGTACAGAGTAAACTTCTTAAAAGCATAGACTACATGCTGTTATTTTCATATTTAATAAATATAATGACATTCAAAGTATTTATGTGAATTATAAAACTTGAAAGTTTATACTTATTAGTTTTTTTTTTTGAGGCAGGGTGTCACTATATAATACAAGCTGGACTTGAACTCACTATGTAGCCCAGTCTGGCCACAAACTTGTGGAAATCCTCATGCTTCAGCCTCCCAAGTGCTGGGATTACAGGTATGGCCACCATATTTGGCTTTTTTTTTTTTTTTTTTTTACAGAAAATAACCTTCAGAAGCAATTTAGCCTAAGGTATGGGGAATAGTTTGCCAGTAGGCTTACACATCTTCCTATTGACTACAAATAAAGAAAAATCATATATAAAGTCAGAGAACCAAACTTTACTAGGCTGTTTGGCTGCATAGAGTCTGCAAATAGAAAATCTGGATGTGAGAACCATCCTCATATCTTTATTGTTGCCCAGAAAAGAGGGCGGCCTACTCTGTGACTGATCTCTATTCCTTAGGTAGAGTAGAAAGAGACAATTCATTAGGCTCCCATAGCCCAAGAGAAAGAGCCCTTGAATATCCCACACTCTCTTTTAATTCTATATTCACAAATTTTCTGATCTGCCATCTATTAGTTACTACTGAGCACCTACTATTTCTCTGGCCCTACGTAGTTCATTATACCTAACTCCTAACAGCAACCTTTCAAGATGGGTATTAAAAACCACTTTTTTAGATGAAAAGATGGATGAAGATGAAGGGTAGTTATATAATTTCCTCAAAGTTGCCCATCAGAAATGGTAGGACTGTAATTTAAACACAGTGTGGACTGACTTCCAGTGTGTGCTTGCTTTTCTGCACATGAGAGCCTCTGGGAAAGGGACTGCAGGATACTTTTGACTTGTTCCACACTTGAGTCAGAGGTGTCTTCTGGGCTAGAAGTTAAGTAGTAACCACAGTTGGTGAGACACAAACCCCCAAAGCCACAGAGGCTTTGACAAAAATAGACTGCCAGTTCTATCCCTTCTATCTCCAGTTAAGCACCAGAAGGACATGTGAAAACACAAAACATTCTCTGTGGGGAATCTTTAAACGGGAAGCATAATAAAATTTACTTTTTCTCCTTGGGAAAGCTCCAAATTTAATGGATAAAAGTAGCAGGGTATTATTGCTTTTGTTTTCACAGCTGCTGAAATTGCACTGACTCTCCTGGTTCAATTCATGATAGCTTCAGTTGAAATTACATGTGTCTAAAGATAGGAGATGCAGGTCAGAACTGCTGAATAGATATTGTCTTTTGTTTGAATGGGACCTGTTCATTTTAGCTCAAAGCAGCCCTTGACCACAAATGAGTGTGAAAAGCTTCCAAAAATCCCTAAATAGGGAAATTTTCATTTATATACTCTCAACAACATCGTTATATATTGTGCTTGCATTTATTTTGGCAATTGACAGGAGACATGGTTGGCCCCTTTTTCACTGGAACACATTGGGAAAGTTCATAATTAAATGACTTCATTGCAGGTTTGTAAGGAGCAACAGCAGGAAATTGGAGGATGATCACAAAGATGAAAGTAGGGGGAAAAGTGTATAATCACAAAGGCAGTAGTGTGATAGTGTAGCAAAAAAGAGTCTGTAAGGTGACTTGGGGTTGGTTACTCCGGGGAAGATTTCTTAGACACACCGTCTTCAGATATTGGAGAGGCTCACTTGCTTTGGATAGGAAGAAATAGCTTCCTCTCTTTCACTTTAGAGGGTAGAACATGGACTACAAAAATGTCAGTACAGGGAGATAGTCATGTGTATGTAGGAAAAATCTTTAGTCTACTCCTAAATGTAGGAAGTTTGTATAAGAAATAATAATATGTTTGGAATGAGGGAGGGAGCTGCCACTGTTGTGACCTTCTCCCTATCTCTGGGGTGCATTCCAGCTAGGGAAGCAGTAACAGGAATTTCAGCGTTGGGTGAGAGGTTATACCTGATGACCTGAAGTTTTATTCTAATTCTAAGCACTTAGTTCATGGTTTAACAACTTATATACTGATAGCAGTTTCTCTTGTGTGAATAAATATGACAAACAGCCTAGGAGTGTTTTTTGAAGAAGAGTATATCTGTGCACTAAAATCTTACTAATTCAAAATAAATGAAAGAAGAAGCTACTTTGGTTGGTGAAGTTAATTTTTTAATGCTTGAAAATAATGAGTTCATTTTTTCTTTTTAAACTGTCTTTTATTAGTACATATTTGTCATACATATTGATCACATTCATCATAGGGAATTTGTACTTGTACATAATATATTTTAATTATTTTTTTCCTATTCCCCTCCCCTCCCTTCAACCCATCTTCCCCTCCCAATTTATACAAGCTTTGTTTCCATTTTTCCTTACATTCTTTTTCCCTTTTCCCTTCCTTCCTTTCCTCTCCCCCTTCCCTTCTTCCCCTTCCCATTGAACATGTTCTTCCTACTTCCCAATATCACATCTTTCATTATGCTTCTTATTTACCCTTTGTGTTTTCACCCAAGAGGAACAATGCAATATTTAAACTTGTGTGTCTGATTTATTTCACTTAAGATTATGTAAGAGACCATTTTATTCCTTTCAAGATCTTTGAGGCATGGAGTTATGTCTGTCAAAGTTACCTGACCAAGATCTTGCTTTAATGAACAGAGGACCAGGTTTGCTGTCCCTGCTTGGATTAGAATGAAACCATTTATAATTCAGAGTGTCTGAAACAGTTGACTCTCTTAAGTAAATAAATAGGCCTTCAGAAGTTCATTTAAGTGTTTATGTGTTTTGTCAACTTTTCCTTTTTTCTGTGATAGGGCAAAAAGAATTCAACACTGGTCAACATGTCACAATTAAAAAACAAAAGCACACCATGAATAAATGTGATTTTTTTTTTGCTGTATTTTTGTGATTCTCTGTCTTCTAGATTGGATATTAGATTTCTAAAGGCCCAATGCATAAAACTCTCTGAATGACTATTTTTATTTAATAGATGTAGCAAGAAGTTGAATTTAACAATTTGTTCATCAAACCTTAATGTTCAAGAGACTACATATTGTATGACTGATTCCATTTATATGAAATGTCTGGAGTAGAAAAATCTGTATGGACAGAGAGTTGACCAGTGGTTGCCTAAGGCTTGAGGTAGCTTAAGGAGAAGGGGCAGTGACTACCAACAAATATGGCTTTCTTCTTGGGTGATGATAATGTTCTGAAATTGATTGTTGTGATGGTTTTCCAACTCTGTGAATATATAAAACAGCATGAATTGTAGACTTTAAGTATTTGAAAAATGGAATGTGAATTACATCTCAACAATTATCAGAAGTGTGCTAGGAGTAGAAACTGTTCGGGATACTAGACGTATCATGTTGAACAAGACAGAGCCCCTGCCCTCACAAAGCTCACACTGCTGTGGGAGAGTCAGACAACAAACTTACAAAAAACATAGTTTCAGGGAGAGGTAGCATTCTGAATAAAATAAAGCAGGATAAGGAAATACAGTGATGTGTATGTATGTGTGTTTGTATATTTGTGTATGAATATGAGTGTATAGTATGTATACATACACCCATATGTATACTGTATACATGTGTGTATACATTTTCTGTTTCAGATGTGGTGGCTAATACTTAATATCTGGTCATCAGTAAGATGCTCCTCTCTGGGGCATATTATTTTTTCATTTTTAAAATATATTTTTAATTTAATTGGCATAATTGTACATATGTATGATATATATGCTGTGATAGATATTTCAACACAAGCATACAATGTGTAATAATCATATTAGGGAAACTGCCATATCCATCACCTGAAATATTTATTTATTTATAACTTTGAGCAAAGATCTGAGTAAAATGAATGAATTAGCCGTGCAGATAGCTGGGGTAAATTTCAGGCAGCGGAAATACTCTGAGACAGAATATTTTGGTTTATTTAACTAGGAATAGGAACAAAGAGCTTAGTGGGAAATAAAGCTGGAAAGGTCTGCAGGGGTCATAATATGCATATCATAGTAATAACTATGATAATCTCTATTAAGAGTTCAATCCTAGCACTAATAATTTTTACTAACTTTGCATTACCTGTATCTTACTCACTTTTTCATTGATAGGACAAAATGCCTGACACTCACACCTTAAAGGAGGAAAGGTTTATTTTGGCTCACAGTTTCAGACTGTGATTATCTGGCTCCAAGGCAGAACAGGATGACAGGGGGCATGTGGGGGATGTGGGCAGCAGGTAAAGGGGGCTCAGCCCATGGCAGCCAGGAAATAGAGAGGAAAGGCAGGAGCTGGGGAGAAGAATACATCCTTTCATCCCCTAGTAACTGGCCTCCAACAGGCCCCACCTCCTAACAGCACGTTCAGCTGCTGAACTCATCAGTGGAAGAAACCACTGATGAATATGGCCACAATCCAATCACCTTCCAAACACATGAGACTTTTGGGGGGACATTTTAGATTTAAACTGTAACAACATATTAGTCTATGAGTTCTTGTCACAAGCACTATGTTGTTGCAATGCTCACAGCAAGGCTGCGAAGTTGTTAATAGTACCTGAGCACAATGGCACACATCTGTAATCCCAGCACTCCAGCGTCTAAAGCAGGAGGATTATGAGTTTGAGGCCAGCCTAGGCTACTCAGTGAGTGGAAAGGCCAGTGGCCTAGACATTATAGCAAAACCTTGTCTCAAAAAAGTTGATATTTTTTCTGGTGTATAGACAAGGAAAGTGTAAGAAATTTTCAATAATTTTACTCAATAAGCCCTTGTCCACTTCAGGACATGGTCTAATTTTTTCTAAGACATTGTCTCAAAATTTATTTATTTATTTTTTAATAACGAAAAATTTATTGGTACATTTTAGGAATACATAATGATAACACTCTCCATAGGGAATTTGCACTGGTACATGGTACATCCTACCTCTTTTTTCCCATTCCCCCCTCCCCTCTAGTCCCCTCCCCTTCCTATGTACAAAGCTTTGTTTCCATTTTTTCCTTCTATTTCACCTTTTCTTTCTTGTCCTTTCCTTCCTTTCTTCCTCCCTCCTCCCTTGTTCCCATTCCCATTTGAACATTTTCTTCCCATTTCCCAATATCTGTTATACATTTTAGTACTAATTTCCACTTTTGGTTTCTCACACCAGAGAAACAATGTGGTATTTAAACATGTGTGTCTAATTTATTTCACTTAAGAGTATGGTCTCATGGTTCATCCATTTAGCTATAAATGTCTAAGTTAATCCTTCTTTATGGCATAGTATTCCATTGTATAAAAAAACCACATCTTCTTTATTAATTTGTCAGTTGATGGGCATTTGGGCTGTTTCCAAGAATCAGCTATTACAAATTGTGCCACTATAAACATGGGTGCACATATATCACTGTGCTATGATGCTTTTAATTCTTTCAGGAAGATACCAAGAAGAATAACTGGGTGGGCTGGCAATTTAGCCCAGCGGTGCTGCCGCCTGCCTTGAAAATGCAAGGTCCAGAGTTTGATCCCCAGTACCAAAAAAAAAAAAAAAAAAAAAAAAAAAAAAAGAATAGCTGGGTTAAATGGAACCTCTAGTTTCAGATTTTGAGAAATCTCCACACTGATTGCACCAGTCTACACTCCCACTAACAATGGAGAAGGGTTCCTTTTTCCCTACAGCCCCCCAGCATTTGTTATTGGTTGACTTTTTTTTTTTAATGTATTAAATTCTTTTATTGGTACATTGTAGGTATACAACACAATTACATTTCTCATTGGGAATTGTACCTTTACATAATGCATCTTGGTTCTTATTTTTTCCCCATTCCTAGCCCTCCCTTCACGCCCTCCACCCTTCCCTATTTACAAAGACTTTATTTCCATTTTTTCCATTTCTCATCATTTTTCCTTTCCCTTCTTTCCTTTCCCCTGCCCCTCCCACTACCCCTACCCCTTTGGACCTTTTCTTCCTATTTTACATTATTGATTATTCATTCTAATCATTGGTACATTTTAGGTATACAATTTAATGACATGCATCATTGGAAATTTGCACCTTTCCATAGTTTCTCTTGGTTCTTATTTTTCACCCTTGCCCAGCCCTCCCTTCAACCCCTCCAGTCCTCCCTATTTACAAAGATTTTGTTCCTATTTTTCCATTTTCTCATATTAATCCAATTCCCTTCTGTCCTTTCCCCTAGCCCTCCCACTTCCTTCCCCTTTGCCCCTTTTCTTCCTATTTCACATTACCTATTATACATTTAGTCCTTATTTACACTTTCAGTTTCTCACACCAGGGAAACTATTTGGTATTTACACATGTGTGTCCTATTTATTTCACTTAAGAGTATCGCCTCTATGTGCATCCACTTAGCTATAAATGTCTCTAATTTCTCATTTTTTAAGGCTGAGTAGCACTCCATTTTATTAAAAAAACACATTTTCTTTATCCAGTCTCCAGTTGATGGGCATTTGGGCTGTTTCCAAGTTTTAGCTATTACAAACTGTGCTGCTATGAACATGGGCACACATATATCACTGTGGTATGATTCTTTTAATTCTTTGGGGAAGATCCCCAGCAGTGGAATAGTGGGGTCAAATGGGACTTCCAGTCCTAGTTCTTTGAGGTATCTCCATCCTGATTTCCACAGTGGTTGCACCAGTCTACACTCCCACCAGCAGTGGAGCAGGGTTCCTCTTTCCCCACAGCCCCTCCAGCATTGGTTATTGGTTGATTTCTTGATAGCAGCCATTCTTTCTGGAGTGAAGTGGAACCTCAGCATTGTTTTCATTTGCATCTCTTGAATGACCAGTGATGTTGAACATTTTTTCATGTATTTATTTGCTATTTCTACTTCTTTGTGTGAGAAATGTCTGTTCATTTCAGATGCCCATTTTTGGATTGGGTCTTTAAATTTGGGAGGTCTGATCTTTTTAAGTTCTTTATAGATTCGAGATAGTAGACCTTTGTCTGAGGAAGAGCAGGTGAAGATTTTTTCCCACATTGTGGGTTGTCTCTTCACACTCCTGGTGCTTTCTCTTGCTGTGCAGAAGCCTTTTAATAAGAAGAGATCCCACTTGTTGATTGTTTGTGGTAGTTCATGGGCAACTGAGGTTTCGTTCATAAAATCTTTTCCTACACCGATGTCTTCAAGGGTTCTACCTAACCTCTGTTCCAACTGGTTCAGAGTTTCTATTTTAATATTTAGATCTTTAATCCATTTTGATTTTAGTTTAGTGCATGGTGAGAGATACAGGTCTAGTTTTAATCTTTGGCAAGTTGAAGCCCAATTTTTCCAGCACCATTTATTAAAGAGGCTATCTTTCCTCCAGCGAGGGTGTTTGGCTCCTTTATCGAAGATGAGATGGCTGAGTGTGTCTGGCGTTGTTTGTGCATCTTCTAATCTGTTCCACTGGTCCTCAGGTCTGTTTCTTTGCCAGTACCATGTTGTTTTTATCACAGTAGCTTTGTAGTATAGTTGCAGGTTGGGGATTGTGATAGCCCCTGCCATGTCTCTGTTACTTAGAATTGCTTTTGCTATTCTGGGTCTCTTCTTATTCCAAATGAATTTTTGGATTGTTTTCTCAAGGTTCATGAAGTGTGCTGCTGGGATCTCCATTGGAATTGCATTAAATCTATATAGCAGTTTTGGAAGTATGGCCATTTTCACTATATTAATCCTTCCTACCCAAGAGCAGGGGATATCTTTCCATTTTCTGATATCATCTTCAATCTTTCTTTTCAGAGTGCCATAGTTTTCAGAGAAGAGGTCTTTGATTTCTTTGGTTAGGATGATTCCTAGGTATTTCAGTTTTTTGGATGCTATTGTGAAAGGAATTATTTGCCCTATTTCTCTCTCAGTGAGTCTGTCATTGGTGTAGAGGAAAGCTATTGATTTTTGTGTGTTGACCTTGTAACCAGCTACTTGACTGAATTTGGTGATTAAGTCTAGAAGACTTTTGGTGGAGTTCTTGGGGTCTTCTACATAGAGTATCATGTCATCTGCAAATAATGACAATTTGACTTCTTCATTACCTATCTTGCTTCCTTTTATTTCTTTCTCTTGTCTAATTGCTGTGGCTAATGTTTCCAGAACTATATTGAACAAGAGTGGTGTTAGTGGACATCCTTGTCTTGTTCCTGATTTTAGTGTGAAGGATTTCAGTTTTTGACCATTTAGTATGATATTGGCTGTTGGTTTTTCATAGATGGCTTCTATCAGTTTGAGGTAGAGACCATCTATTCCAATGTTTTGTAGGGTTTTTTTTTTTTATCATAAATGCATGTTGGATTTTGTCAAATGCTTTTTCTGCATCTATGGAGATAATCATATGGTTTTTGTCCTTGGCTCTATTGATATAGTGTATTACATTGATTGATTTTCATATGTTGAACCATCCCTGCATCCCTGGGATGAATCCCACTTGATCTGGGTGTATGATCTTCTTGATGATCTTCTGCATTCTGTTTGCCAGTATCTTATTAAGGATTTTTGCATCTACGTTCATCAGTGAGATTGGCCTATAGTTCTCTTTTTCAGTTGGGTCTTTCTCTGCTTTGGGGATCAAGGTGGTGCTTGCTTCCAGGAATGAATTTGGGAGTATTGCTTCCCTTTCAATTTCACTGAAGAGTTTAAACAGTAGTGGCAGCAGTTCCTCTCTAAATGTCTTGTAGAATTCAGCAGTGAAGCCATCAGGTTCTGGGCTTTTCTTAGTTGATAAGTTTTTAATTACATTTTCAATTTCATTGGTTGATATTGGGTTGTTCAGAATTTTTAGGTCTTCTTCGTTCAACTTTGGTAATTCATATGTATCTAGGAATCTGTCCATTTCTTCTGTGTTGTCCATCTTATTGGCGTATAGGTTCTGGAAATAGGTATTGATGATCCTCTGGATTTCTGCTGGGTCTCTTGTAATTTCACCCTTTTCATTCCTAATTGCATGGATTTGGGCCTTTTCTTTCCTTTTTCTGACAAGGTTGGCTAAAGGTTTGTCAATTTTGTTGATTCTTTCGAAGAACCAACTCTTGACTTCATTGATTTTTTGTATCGTTCTCTTAGTCTCCATTGCATTGGTTTCTCCTCTGATCTTTATAATTTCCTCCCTTGTATGAGCTCTGGGGTTTTCCTGCTCTTCTTTTTCTAGAAGCTTGAGGTTCAGCATCAGGTTGTTTAATTGGGCTCATTCTGTTTTCCTAATATGCGTATTCACTGCTCTAAATTTCCCTTATAAGACTGCTTTCATTGTGTCCCATAGATTTCGATATGTTGTATTGTCACTGTCATTTAATTGAAGGAACTGTCTGGTTTCTTCTTTAATTTCCTCTGTGACCCATTGGTTATTCAGAAGTGTGTTGTTCAATTTCCACATGTTTATGAACTGTTTTGAGTTTCTTTTGCTATGGATCTCCAATTTCATCGCACTATGGTCTGATAATATACAGGGGCTAACCTCAGTTCCTTTGCACTTACTTAAACATGTTCTATGTGTGAGTATGTGGTCTGTTTTGGAGAATGACCCATGTGCAGCTGAGAAGAATGTGTATTCTGATTTTGTGGGGTGGAAGACTCTGTAAACATCTGTTAAGCTCATTTGTTCAAGAGTTTGATTGAGTTCTAGTATTTCATTACTTCTTTTTAGTCTAGTTGATCTATCTATTTGTGACAGTGGGGTGTTGAGGTCCCCCACTACAATTGTATCAGTGCATATATGATTTTTCATGTCCGTTAGTATTTGTTTTATATAGTTGGGTGCACTAGTGTTTGGTGCATAGATATTTATGATTGTCATCTCTTCCTCTTGGCGTCTTCCCTTTACAAGGATGTAGTGTCCTTCTTCTTCTCTCTTAATCAGTGTTGGTTTGAAATCTACTTGATCTGCAAAGAGGATAGCTACTCCTGCTTTTTTTCAGGTTCCTGTCACATGGAGTATTGTTTTCCACCCTTTAACTTTCAGTCTATGAGTTTCCTTTTGAATTAAATGTGTTTCTTGTATGCAGCATATTGTTGGATTTTGCTTCTTGACCCATTCTGCCAGTGTATTTCTTTTGATTGGTGAATTGAGACCATTAACGTTGATGGTTATAACTGAAACGTGTTGACTTGTCATTGCCATGACTTTTTCTTTTTGTTGGGTTCTCCCCCTTTCCATTTAATTTCTTGTCATGCCAGATGGGTTCATTCTGCTTTGCTTCCTAGGGTTGTGATCCTCAATGTCTGTTCCTAGGCTATTGTGTAAAATTCTTTGGAGTGCTGGTTTGGTATTCACAAAGTTCCTAAGGTGGTCTTTGTCATGAAATTATCTTATTTCTCCATCCATTTTGAAAGATAGTTTTGCAGGGTACATCAATCTGGGTTGGAGGCTGTTTTCTTTTAGGGCTTGGAATATGTCACTCCAAGCTCTTCTTGCCTTGATGGTTTGTGTTGAGAAGTCTGCTGTGATTCTGATGGGCTTTCCTTTGTATGTGATTTGTTTCTTTTCTCTGACTGCTTGGAGAACTTTGTTCTTCTGTTGTGTTTCTGGAATCTTAACAATTTTATGCCTATGTGTAGATTTTTTTTGATCAAGGCTATTTGGAGTCCTATATGCCTCACTTATCTGTATCTCTTTTCCCCTGCTTGGGAAGTTTTCTGCCATTATTTCTGTGAAGAGATTTTTAATGTCATCTGTACTCTCTCCTGTTTCTTCATTGAGCCCAATCAGTCTTATGTTATTCTTCTTTGCATCATCTAGCAGCTGCTGGATTGATTTCTCATGTTCCCTTTTAATTCTGAAGCAGTTTTTCTTTTCCTGGTCACTAATTGCAATCTTATCTTCTATATCTGAAATTCTGTCCTCACATTGGGTCATTCTGCTGTGTAGACTTTCAATGGAGTTTTTCATGTCCTGGAAATCTATTTGCATCTGTTTTATGGATTCCATTTGTTTCTTATGTTGGGATTCCATCATGTTCCTGAGCTCCTCTCTAGATTTATTAATCATGTCTTGCACTAGGGGCACAATTTCTCCTGTTATCTGAGAAATTATTTCTGATTTCATTTTTTCCAGATCCCCTTTGGTTGCCAGTTCAGTGGGTCCAGGTGGCTGAGTATCAGAATGGTCCATCTCATTTCCCTTTGTGGTTGCTCTAGGTGATCTGGAAGTCTGATTTTGAGACTTATTTATGTGTTTTCTCATTTTGACTGGGGCGGGGGACTGTTAGCACCTGCACGGATTACCTCCTCTGAGCTGGGTGAGGTGGGACAGGGGCCAGGAGCAGCGGTAGGGATGGTTGCTCCAAAGCCCTTTCCTGTGGGCTGGGAGCAGCGGGAGTGATGTTGGCCGGGAAGCCCCGTCCTCTGGACCAGGAGCAGTGGGATAGTGGCTCAGAAGCCCCTCCCTCTGGGCCGGGAGCGGTGGGAGGGATGGTGGCCTGGAAGCCCCTTCCTCTGGGCCGGGAGCAGTGGGACAGAAGGCGGCCCAAAAGCCCTTTCCTCTGGGCTAGGAGCAGCAGGAGGGATGGTGACCGGGAAGTCCCTTCCTCTGGACCAGGGGTAGTGGGACGACGGCTCAGAAGCCCCTACCTCTGGGCTGGGAACAGCGGGACTCAGTACCTTGGTCTGGTGGTCTGGTGTCCTCTGCATCTTTGTAGTGTGGAACCAGGTGGCTGCCTGTCTGCAGCGGGGTGATTCGGTGTCTTCCGCGTGACTCAGGACCTCGATAGGGCGTGCACAGACCTGCCTGTGTGCAGTGGGCTGATTCGGCGTATTCCGCGGGACTGGGGACCTCAGTAGGGCGTGGGCAGACCTGCCTGTGTGCAGCGGGGTGATTTGGCATCTTCAGCATGCATTGGTTGACTTTTTGCTAGCAGCCATTCTTTCTGGAGTGAGATGGAATCCCAGCATTGTTTTAATTTGCATTTCATGAATGACCAATGATGTTGAACATTTTTTCATGTATATTTGCCATTTCTACTTCTTCAACTGAGAAATGTCTTTTTTATTTCAGGTTCCCATTTTTGGACTGGGTCTTTAATTTGGGGAATCTGATTTTTTAATTTCTTTATATATTCTAGATATTAGACCTTTGACTGATGATAGCTAGTAAAAAATTTTTCCCCACGCTCTGGGTTGTCTCTTCACTCTGTTAGTGGTTTCTCTTGCTGTGCATAAGCTTTTTAATAAGATGAGGTCCCAATTGTTGATTTTTTGTAGTATTTCCCGAATGGTCTGGATTTTGTTCATGAAACCTTTGCCCACTCCTAAGGACATGGTATAAATTTAAGTTTAGTGATTTTATTTCTTCAACTCCTAAATCAGTACTCTGTACAAGACATAGACATAGACTCAATATATGTTGATTTAGTTAATTTCTTTGAAACTACAAAGTGAGTGGCTGGCCAAAGTGGGTTTACATCTGTTCATCTTAACCCAAAGACCATGCCTGTTGTGTTACTCACATGGCCATTTTATTTTCCCTTTGAATCACAGAGTAATGGGGCTAATGAGATCTTCAGATATCACCTTCCTAGTGGACTGGTGGTAACATCTTCCAGAGCCTGTGGTGTTAATGTAGTTTTCCAGGACTCTGCTGAAGGAGATCTGTTAGCCTTTCATATTATACATTCCCACTTTAAATAGGGGGTAAGTTTTTCTTAGCATATTTCTTTAGGTGACTTGGGTGTAATTAATTTTTACCCTCCAATCTATATAGTTTGGTAAATTCTGTTTCTGGCTCACCAGTCTTCCTCTTAGTTAATCCTACCATATCTAACCTTTAATTACATTAGAAGGAGGGTAAGAAGTTAAGAGTTTGAGTTCAGATTCTGGCCCCACTTTTATTTTTTGGTATGGGGGATCAAACTTAGGACCTTGTGCTTGTGAGGCAGGTGCAGTGCCACTGAGCTAAATCCCCGGCCCTGGAGACAATAATTTTATTAACTTCAGAGGATAGTTTTAATAGCTGTGTCTGTGCAGCACTCAGTGCAGAGCCAAGATCAGAGTAAACCCTCTCTCTGATAGCACTTGCTGCAGAACTGTGGCTAGAGAGGCAAAAAGTGAGGTCATTTCTTGTTAGTGATTCTCAGCACACAGCATTTAGGACTTTATTATGATAGATCAGTTAGGTAGTCAAAATACATCTTTGAGGTGAACCATGATGGGTCCACAGATAGAAACTAAGGTTGATTAACTCCTGAGCATTCTATAGTGGGGCTAAGGGAAGGGTAATTATTCAGTCTCTCCAAGTACACTATTCCATGTGAATCTCTGGGGTTATTACATTCTCTAGTTGGAAGTTATTTTTATCAAGTGATGGTAGAGATTGGGGGTTGGATTGGAACAGAGATTGCATAATTCAGGAGAACATTATGGGCAGGAATGAATGCCATTGATAAAAAGAGCTCTCTCCCTTAAATTGTGGAAGAGGCAGTCTGGTCTCTCTGCTGCTGTTTCCCAGTTAGCATGATTGTTGCTGTTGCCAGGTAACTGCTGGTGCAAGGACTTTTGGGTCTGCTGCTGGGAGAGTGGGAGGGAGGTACAGGGAGATAGCAGTCAAGGTCAAAACGAATGGAAACAGCACTGTCTGTATACACAAATCAGGGTCCCTGAGATCTCCTCTAGGCCTATGGTAAACATGGAAAAAATAAGGAAATTCTAGAATAAAAAGCCAGTAAATATATATTCTTGGAAAAATGATAAAGATTTTGGTTTGTTCTTCTTTTACTCCTTTGAAAAGAAACCTTGATTTCTCATAAATCCCAGAAAACACATACATATGGATGTGACTGCTGATCTGTCTTTAAATCCCTCATTCAAAGGACATGAGTTCCTCCAGCTCAGCAGTCAAGCTCAGGTGCCCTAAATGATACACACTGTCAGCATTAGGGAGAAAATAAGTTGTCTTGTTAGACTCTGGAAGCCCCTTGGAAAGCCATCTCTCATGTTTTTTTCCTCTCATATATTAAGCACTGTCTCTTCCTAAATGGGGAGTAACATAATGATTCAAGAGAAAGGGCAGAAGGCAAAGTGAATAGCAGCTGACTGCAACCAGCATATTTCACTGCACATCTGAAAGCCAAGTATCTCTGAGCACACTTGTGAGTGTAATCCATTTTGTCGTATGGACAGAAACCATGAATGTCAGGTAGAAGGGACCTGGGAGATGGTCTAGTAAGATTATTTATTTCAGGCATGAAGAAAGACAAGTGCTTAATCAAGTGCAGGGATGAGACTGCAGATCAAACCTTCCACCTGAAAGATAGAAAGTCCCTTTAATTCCCTGGCTTCCACACCTTTCATTATTCTCACCATTAACCTTCAGGCCCATGCTCCTCAGAGTACCTCTGAAACTCCCCAGCCTGCCATATGAATTGGCCTCTTCACTCTGCCCAGAAAGAAATGGACCTGTCACTAATCTCTAAGCTGTTTCCCAGACTCATACTTGTTCTCAAGGTCCTTTATTTGTTTAGTCTTGTTAAGTGATTAAATCAGCTTTCTTTATCAATAAATGTTTCATTGACTGTAGCTAAAACAATTTGCTTGAAATTTCTTCATGTCTTCATTTTCTGACTCCACATCTTAGTTATAAGATTGGCCTCGGGGCCAGGGATGTAGCTCAGTGGCGCTGTACCTGCGTGGCAAGCACATGGTCCTGAGTTCCATCCCCAGTACAAAACAAAAAACAAAAAAGATTGGCCTCAAAAAAGGATGCCCATGGGCCTGGGATTTAGCTCAGTGGTTTTGTCACTTGCCTTGCAAGTGCAAGGACCCGAGTTTGATCCCCAGTACCAAAAAAAAAAAAAAAAGGATGCCCACAGTGTGGCTGGTATAGCCTACAGAGATGGTGCTCGTGTAGAATGTGTTAGATTCTTTCAATTTTTAAAAATAACACCAAATAATTGACCTGCGAGAAACTAATTTTACTACAAACTCTAAGCTGATAATTCTCAACTGCATTTAAAGCTATTTTATTTTTTATAGCCATGCACATTTTATTCATTTATATATGCACACTTACCCAACTTGCTCTGACTTTCTTATGGCATTCCTACTAACATCACTCACTTATTATAATGGCCCACACTACCCTCAAATTTTGTTTACAATTAGGAATTTGTACATGGAACAAATCAACTCAGTTCTTAGTGCTCACTATGATGAAGTCAAATAATCCTCATTGTGAATACTTTTCTCCAGCTTTTGGGAAATAATGGTATGTTAACTTAAACATAACCAAAGAAAGTTTCTTAGACACACAAAATACCCAAGGCTTATGTAGCAGAGATGAGGTACTCTGTCCTTCTTAATTGCTATTTTATTTTAAAATATATATTTTCTTAAGCTGCATACAAATAATGTAGGCCACTCTTTATTGATTATTTACTATATGACAGATATTAAAGTAGACACTCTATATATGTAATTTTATTAAGCATTATCAACAATAAAATTGGGAAAGTATTATTATCTCCATCTAACACAAGTAGAAACAAAAGTTAAGCAATTTGTTCAGGGTCACCCAGTAAGTGGGACTTTTAAAAAAAAATTAACTCTGTAGGCCATGCTTTTGTCACAACATCATTTAACTCCATTAATAGAATGTTTTGGCTTGATTGTCATCTTATTTTTATTTTTATTTTTTTGGTACCGGGGATCTAACTCGGGACCTTGTGCTTGAGAGGCAGGTGCCGGAACAACTGAGCTAAATCCTGGGGCCCTTGATTGTCATCTTAAATAAATGCAACTACAATGTAATGAATTAGCATTTTATGGGCCTTTTAACAAAGCAACTGTTGCTTTTTAACAAATTTCCCCAACATATAGTTGCTTAAAATAGCATTTCTTATATTAGGAGTCATTATTGTTTAATGAGGTTCTCTGGCTCTGAGTCTCTACAAGCTGCATTCAGGGCTTCAGCTAGGCTGTAGGCATCTCAAGGCTGGGCCGGGAAGGGTCTGATTCCAAGCTCACTCATGTGGCTGCTGGCAGACCTCAGCTCCTCCAGTGCTGTTGAGCTGATGGTTTTGATTCTTCCCTGGTTGTTGGCTGGGAGCCACTGTAGACTGGATAGTGGCCCCAAAGACATCAGATCATAATCTTAGGAATCTTTGAATGTTATCTTACATGAGTAAAGTTTTAAAAAGTTCTTTTTTAAAAAAGTGAACTAAAATGTGCATAGTATGAATTTTACCATACAATAAACTTTTAAACAATGAGATTAAATTAAGGTTTTTGAGATGAGGAGATTATCCTAGATGATGAGAGAGGGCCCTTGAACACCATCAGAAATGGTGTATAGGAGAGGCAGGGGAGATTAAACACAGGAGAGGAGAAGGCAGTGTGGTCACAGAGGCAAAGATGTGTGATACAGCTATGAATCAAGGGATGCTGGTGCTACTGAAAGCTAAATGAAGTGGGAGTGGATTATCAAGAGCCTCCAAAAGGAAATACAGGCTTAACCTGGAAGGAAGCTCCCCACCTCCATCCCAGGCTCCTAGGGCAGAGAAGCTCAGCCGGTCCCAGCACCTGGAAGGAAGCTCCCCCGCCTCCATCCCAGGCTCCTAGGGCACGGAAATATAGGCTTGCCAGCACTTTCATTTTTGGCAGTGAAATGAGTCTCTAACTTCTAGAATCTAGCACCCAGAGAATACCTTCTTGTTGAGTCACCAAATTTGCACTAATTTGTTACAGTTGCCACAGGAAATAATATGCTGCCCTTAGTCCCTTGACCTCAATTCTATAGTGTATCTCACAAGATGGCAGCTGGAACCATCAAGTGAAAAAGCAAGAAGAGCCAGAGAGAGCAGGAGCAAGATGCAAGTCACAGACAGAACTAAATCTTCTCTGAAAGTGGAGGAAAAACAAAGAGACCTCATAGAAGAGAAATAGTTCCTCTAGGCCTGTTATACATTTTGTTTCTAATTATCCACAGAAAAGTGATTTTGTTGGTGGGTATATTCTGGGTTTATCGTTATGTCATGTGTTTTCATCTGGAGAGGTTTTGCCCATGGAACATGGAATTGATGGAACTGGTCCTCAGTTTCTTGTCCTCTTCTTTATTAAGTTCTGTTGCTATCCTAGGGACATAGCTTCCCATATCTCCTAGTGGCTTGTCGTTCTATGTCCCAGGGTTTCTTGAAGTGTGTTTTGCTGACCCACTAATCCTAATCAACTGAAGGACATGATGAAAATGTGGTTGTCCAGGCCCAACCCCATTCTACTAAATATAGTAAATATGGTGTAGGATCTAGAAACTTCTATATTTTAAATAAGCTTCTCAGGTGATTCTTATGTACAATAAAGATGAGAACTATAGCCTCAATACTATTCCCTGCTCAAGGAATTTTCGTAGCTATTTGTGAATGCTATTCATGTTTTAACAGTCTCTTTTTGTAAAGTGTACTTTAATTCAATTCCTAACTAATAGCAATCAAAAGGCTGGTTGCAGGCAAAATGATTTTAGGCATTACATGAAAGACCATTTAAAATTTTAATAGTGGTGTTACCTTTTGGGAAATTTCCATTTATGGCAAATCACTCTGGTTTTTATTTTTTGGTAGTGTTTTTTTTTGGTACCAGGGATTGAACTCCGGTCCTTGCACTTGCAAGGCAAGCGACGGAACCACTGAGCTAAATCCCTGGCCCGTGGTAGTGTTTTTTATATGGGTATTTTTGTTAAAAAATGGAATTGAGGGCTGGGAATTTAGTTTAGTGGCACCGCGCCTGCCTGGTAAGTGCAAGGTCCTGAGTTTGATCCCTGGTACAAAAAAACCAAAAAACCCAAAACAAAACAAAACAATAACAAAAACAAATGAAGTTGAAGAAAATATATTATTAATTCCAACTGGGTAGAATACAGATATGATAAAAACAATGACAAGTATAATCAAATATGTAGTTGAAGTTTGGGAAACACTGTCAGAACCTGAAGGAAAGCTCTCTGTGGACTCAGACCTCATTGTGTAAAGTGGAGGAGGCATTTTGGGGCAGAAGAACTCTGTGCAGGTTACTGAGGTCATCACCTGTGCCTTTGTGGGGGCAGGCTCTATGATCGGCATCAATCATGAAGCAGGTTGGGCGAGCAGGTAAGCCATGACTTCCAGTATGGCTTTTGTGATGTAGCCAAGAAAGGGCCAGAGCAACACATAATCACAAACTGGTGTGATCAAGCTGTAGAGAGACACAAACTTGATATCAGAACTGGTTTTTGACAAAAATGCAATGCAGATGAAGTCTTGTTCCCCTCAGCCTTCAACAGAGTCCTCTATGTGTCACTGGCATAGTATCTTATTGCTCTCTCATCCCCTCCTCTCTTTTTCTTTCCTTTTCTCCCACGCTGACTCCATTATATGTTGCTCTCAAGACTTAAATTTTTCAGAACTGTAAATGACCCATGTCACCCCAAAGTATTAGTCTTTAGATTCTACTGGCCAAATCATTTTACCACAAAAATTAACTAATGGAGATCTTTAACCCGCCCCTCTATTTTTTTTTCAGCTTACTATCAAATTAAAAACAAAATAGAGCAGTGACTTTTCTCTAGTTGTAAATATAGCACTCTTTAATAATTTAATGAGATATTATATGTTAAAATATTTTGATGTTTTTGAGAATTTCACTCATTATAAAATATATTCAGTAAGAGCTTTTATCTATTTGAAATTCACTATTCATTAGAGAGCTTAGGGCTAAGTTGCCCAGTGTGCCACATGGAACATGAGCCCATGAAAAAGGGTCCACATACACACTGAATTTTCAAAATCTTAGTATAAAAATGTGGATTTAAAATATATTATTAATAGTTAAAAGTGTTATATATTGAAATGATAATATTTTGGTTATATTGTATTAAAATATACTATAAAATTAATTTCATCTGTTTCTTTTTACCTGTTCAATATGGCTACTAGAAAGTTTAGAATTACATACATGACTCATGTTATGTATTTCTATGGACAGCATTGCCTTAGAAAATACTGAAGTTTGCTTGTTGTAAATGCTGACCTTTGACTAGATGCTAAGTCATCATAGGCTCTGAATCTCCCAATATTGTCCCAGTGCTGACAACACAGTTATAATACCTTGGTTCCTACTTGAGTATTTAGGTCAAGTCCCTCAACTCCCTGGTTAATATTAGTAGATTCTATTCTAGGAAGATTGTCTTGGCCAAGCCTTATTCTTACACAACCATACCTTATAATGAGCCAACATAAAAATGTATACAAAAGATTTAGGGTCAGTTACAGTCAAGGAATAATGTAGGAGAATCAAGATCTTACAACTGTATTAGCACCAATCTCAAGATTCTTTCAATGCTTTATTTTGTAGCTGGATGATAAGACGCCTCTAATTCCCCCCTCCAGGAATCAAACTAATGACTTTGTGCTTGCCAGGTAGGCAAGGCAATAAGATTAGATGAGGGCTACATCCCTGGCCCTCACCTAATCTTTTTAACTAGGCAAGTATTACCATCTTCTCAGGTGGCATGTTTTCTTAGAAAGTTGTTTTCTGCTGCTGCTACTACCATGTACTATGCATTCAAAATTATAATTATCATTATATTGGAAAGTTCTTTAGTCTCCAGAAAATTAATAGCCACCTGGGAACATAGAGGATCAGGTCATATTGTGACTGATTTGCATTTTGTTTACTCAAATCTGAAGTAAGTAAAAAATAACTTGGCATTGATGGTTATGTGTTTTCTTCTGGCCATAGCACTAGACAGAATACTACTGACTTCAAGGATCTCGTTAGCTTGTCAGAATTGCACCTGCATATATTCCTAATATCTTAGTTACTTTCCCAACATACACTACTTGAAGGAGGAGAGATTTACTTTGGCTCACAGTTTCAGTCTGTGGTCAGCTGGCTCCAAGGCAGAAACAAGATGGCAGAGGGGTCTAGTAGAAGAAAATGTGCTCAACCCTCGGCAGCCTGGAAATAGAGAGAGAAGAGAGGAGCCAAAGAGGGAGATACACCTCTTTTGACCAGGCCCCACCTCCTGACAGCACATTCAGCTATGAACTCACGGTGAAATAATCCACTGAGGAGTATAGCATCCCCATGGTCCAATCACCTCCTAAACGTCCCATCTCTGAACACATAAGGCTTTTGGAGTCATTCTAGATCTAAACCATAACATCCAATTTTATTGGACAGTGTTGATGAATACTGGAGACAAATCTGTCTCCTCTTTCATTATTTTCTTCCTTGCCTTGAACTCTGGCTGGTACTTGACATCATCCTCAGCTCTATCTGCTTTGCTTCCTCAGTCCTCAGGCTGTCCCTGGCCTCCTGGAGCTCCAGTGTAGCATCAGGTTTGAGATATGAGTGAGTTACTCAAAGACATTTTTTTCTAGCCCTGCCCTGGCCCAAGCTTATGCCTGAGTCCAGATTTGAGTCATGGCAGACTGCATTTGTACTATGATGTCAGATTTCTTAGTTGTTTGATATCTGATGCTCCTTGTCAGCTAACAAGTTCTACCAGAACAAAAGGATATTAAAGTCCAGGACTATAATTTCTGTAGTCCTTCATGAGTTTTCTCAGGTAATTAATTTCCTCGAATATTGAGCTTATATCATTTCTTACCCAACACATGGGGAGATATAAAACACAGGGCAGGGCCAGGGATTTAGCTCAGTGGTTCCGCTGCCTGCCTCGAAAGCGCAAGGACCCGAGTTTGATCCCTGGTACCAAACAACAACAACAACAACACAGGGCAAGTAATCTTGCCTCCAAATTGTTTTATTTTGAGATTTGATTAACTGAAAAAAACCTATACAATTATTCCTAAATATCTGCAGGGTAGTCAGTCCAAGCTTCTATGCCCCCTGCCCCACAGATACCAGAATCCTCAGATGCTCAACGTCCTTGTTGTGTAAATGGATTAATAACTACATATAGCCTATGCATATCATCTGATATACTTTGAATCATCTCTTGATTACTTATACCTAATACTGTGCTCACTTGGGCAGCACATATATTACACCTAATACAATGTAAATATATAAATAGTTCTTGTGCTATATTTTTTGGGGACTGGTGACAACATAAAAAAGTCTATGTGCTTAGGACAGATACAATTTAAAGAAATGTTTTTGATCTTCAGGTGGTGGGATTCACAAATGTGTATAACCTGTAGATATGGAGGGCTGACTGTATAACACATATATCACAGAGTATGTGGAGTCACACCCATAAACACAGCATTTGGATATTTGAACATCCTGTTGTGAAGTGCATTTATCTCACTGACAAATTTTAATATTTAAATCTTTTTTTTCAGAGCACACTGAAGACTTGTGCTTTAAATTCCTAGAGCGACCATTCAACTTGGTAGCATTAAACTGTAATGGTATCATTTTGTGATTTCTAGAAAGCCACAAAATCATTTGAGTATCCATCAGATTCCACTTGATCCATGTGCACAAGAAATCATCATCTAAGTTCCCAGGACTCTTGATTCTTTCCATTGTGGCTGCTATCTTGCTTTTGATTCAAAGACTTCTCCAGACCCTTCTATTCAACCATCTTTCTTTGTCCTACCATAGTACACCCTTGTTTATCAGTTCTTACTAACATAACAGACAGCAGCCAATTTCTAATAATAAAATTGTAACCAGCCCAGATGCTTCACAATGGCTAGTATCACTGTACTTCTCTGCCACCTTGATGAATCAGAGATTTTTTTCTTTAAAATAAAGAACAGAAATTTATTTTCTACAGATCTGGAGTCTGGGAAGTTCAAGATACAAGGGATGCATCTGGTGAGACCTTCCTTGCTGGGCCACTCCATAGCTAGGTTAGAGTGGTGAGGGGTAAGTCTGCCCTTTTGTAAGAACCCAGTCCCACCATAACAGAATTAATGCCTTTGTAAGAGCAGATTCCTTATGCATTAATCACCTCACCAAAAACGGTCCCACCTCTTAGTATTATTACAATGGGAATTAAATTTCAATATGAGCAGAAAACATCTTTTCCTGAAGTCATATTATTTTCTGAATGGCCTAAGGCTTTAAATTCTATTAAAATTGGGGCTGGGGATTTAGCTCAGTGGCACCACCCCTGCCTCGCAAGTGCAAGGTCCTGAGTTTGATCCCAGGTACCAGAAAAAAAATTCTATTAAAATTTTAACAGTCAGTAGGAGAAAGAATTTGGAATGAATAGTATACATCCTTCCCAGGCTTCAAATATCTTATCATCTAAGTGTTTCCCTATTTGCTCATTGCTCATTTATTCATTCAATAAATATTTAGTACTTAATATTGGACAGGTTCTGTTCCAGGTACTGGGAATACACCAGAGTAGAAGACAATTACTGTTTTAAAAGCATGAAGTTTAACTTCAGTACTGCTACACTGGGTGTGTGTGTGTGTGTGTGTGTGTGTGTGTGTGGTGGGGCATTGCTTACTTTGTAGCAAAAAAAATTTCTTGGAAGATGGAAACCATGGTTTTCACACCATACCAGTTCATATCCTGGGAATATAGTTTAGGAGAACACTCAGGTCATCACCAATGCTGTTTCTTTTTGTTGTTGTTGTTGTTAAATTCTTTTATTGGTACATTATAGGTATACAACACAATTACATTTCTCATTGGGAATTGTACCTTTACATAATGCATCTTGGTTCTTATTTTTTCCCCATTCCTAGCCCTCCCTTCACCCCCTCCACTCTTCCCTATTTACAAAGACTTTATTTCCATTTTTTCCATTTCTCACCATTTTTCCTTTCCCTTCTTTCCTTTTCCCTGCCCCTCCCACTACCCCTACCCCTTTGGACCTTTTCTTCCTATTTTACATTATCGATTATTCATTTTAATCATTGGTACATTTTAGGTATACAATATAATGACATTCATCATTGGAAATTTGCACCTTTACATAGTCTCTCTTGGTTCTTATTTTTCACCCTTGCCCAGCCCTCCCTTCAACCCCTCCATTCCTCCCTATTTACAAAGATTTTGTTCCTATTTTTCCATTTTCTCATATTAATCCCATTCCCTTCTATCCTTTCCCCAACCCCTCCCACTTCCTTCCCCTTTGCCCCTTTTCTTCCTATTTCACATTACCTATTACACCTTTTAGTCCTTATTTACACTTTCAGTTTCTCACCCCAGAGAAACTATTCAGTATTTATACATGTGTGTCCTATTTATTTCACTTAAGAGTATCACGTCAATGTGCATCCACTTAGCTATAAATGTCTCTAATTTCTCATTTTTTATGGCTGAGTAGTACTCCATTTTATAAAAAAAACACATTTTCTTTATCCAGTCTCCAGTTGATGGGCATTTGGGCTGTTTCCAAGTTTTAGCTATTACAAACTGTGCTGCTATGAACATGGGCGCACATATATCACTGTGGTATGATTCTTTTAATTCTTTGGGGAAGATCCCCAGCAGTGGAATAGCGGGGTCAAATGGGACTTCCAGTCCTAGTTCTTTGAGGTATCTCCATCCTGATTTCCACAGTGGTTGCACCAGTCTACACTCCCACCAGCAGTGGAGCAGGGTTCCTCTTTCCCCACAGCCCCTCCAGCATTGGTTATTGGTTGATTTCTTGATAGCAGCCATTCTTTCTGGAGTGAAGTGGAACCTCAGCATTGTTTTCATTTGCATCTCTTGAATGACCAGTGATGTTGAACATTTTTTCATGTATTTATTTGCTATTTCTACTTCTTTGTCTGAGAAATGTCTGTTCATTTCAGATGCCCATTTTTGGATTGGGTCTTTAAATTTGGGAGGTCTGATCTTTTTAAGTTCTTTATAGATTCAAGATAGTAGACGTTTGTCTGAGGAAGAGCAGGTGAAGATTTTTTCCCACATTGTGGGTTGTCTCTTCACACTGCTGGTGCTTTCTCTTGCTGTGCAGAAGCCTTTTCATATGAAGAGATCCCACTTGTTGATTGTTTGTACCAATGCTGTTTCTTTCTAAAGTCTGCAAAATCTGTCCTTTTTGACTCCTGTTGCCGGGCACCCAGTCCCACCCTTCATCTGCTCATACATTACTGCATGGGTCATTGCAGTAATTTCTCACCTGGTCTTCCAGTCTCAGTCTTTCCTAGGGCAATTTATGCTCCATGCTGCGCTCACACTGTTGTAGCTGGAGCCAAGGCTGAGAGAGATGAGCTGCCATGAACAGGGTCACTTAGGTAACAAGTGGCAGTGATAAGAATTCTATTTTTACGGGTGTTTATATTGGTGAGTTCTAAACACATTCTCAAGTACTTCATGGTGATTCATGATCTTTAAGTTTTCATTTAAATCATAGTTCATTAGCCACGAACACTTTATAGATCCCCTGGATAACTCTTTGCTGAGGATCTTCACACAGTTTAAGGGAATGTGTTTGTCATGTTATGATCAAGTAATGTTGCATTGGGATAAGCTTTTGAGAAAAAGCAGACTGAGGACTTTTTTTTTTAACACTGATTTTAAGAATCTTGTAGACTTTCCCATCATTTCTGGCTCTAAGGAAACATTTTTACTATAAATGGGTCTACTCTATTTGTCTTAATTATTTTTGCTGAGACAAAATACCTGACACCCAAAGTTAAAGGGGGAAAGATTTATTTGGCTTACAGTTCATAGAGGTTTCAGGTCATAATTGGCTGGCTCCAAGCCAGGGTGGCAGAGGGGTAACAATTCATGGCAGATAGACAGTAGCAAAGCAACAAGAGACCTTAACAGCATCTTTCTGCCTCTTTTTTAAAATTAATTTTTTGGTACATTTTAGGTATACAATATAATGACATTCATAATTGGAAATTTGCACCTTTACATAATCTCTCTTGGTTCTTATTTTTCCCCCCATTCCCCTGCCTTCCCTTTAACCCCTCCATCCCTCCCTATTTACAAAGACTTAGTTTCCAGTTTTTCATTTTCTCATGTTAATTCCATTCCCTTCTACTTAATCCTAGCACCTTGAGCCTAGTATTTGCACCAGTCAATCCAAGCTGAATCAATCCCAGCATCACACACTCTAGATCCAGCCACCTCTGAAAAAACTCTACCTCATTTGCATGAGGCTTTGGGGGGATATCTAAACACAAGCCATAACATTATTTCTTTGGGTGAGGGCGGACACAGATAGCAGTACACAGCCTTGAAAATAGGTGAAGGGCAATTACTTTACTGTATCAGTAAACAGAAATAGATGGAATCCAACTGCCAAGTGCAGCCAACCAACACACAGCAAATCAGAGACACTAGAAATAGTAATTTTGAATCAAGTCACTTTGCATTGCTCAGTTTGTGGGGGCTAAAAGTGAGTGCAGGATTATTGGGCTAATTTCCATCTAAGTTAACTAGAAACTGAAGGAGCTTTTCCAAGTGACTGTTGAAGGAAATGCCAGGTGAAAAGTTGACCAGTGACTGTGCCCAGAAATGAAGTGACTAAGGTTCTTTAGAGTCTTTATGGACAAGTCATAGGTGAGGACAGGAGGACAGAATATGCAACTCAGAAAAACTTCCTCAGACAATCTGCCTTTGGTGGGTTTCCCTGCAGTGGGAAAAAGTGAAGATTTCTTAACTCTTTTTTCTTTCAGTGGAATGTGGTGATTTTCAAATGGCTTTGTCAGAATTGGTTGTATCAGAATTGCTTACACTACTGGGTGGAAATTCAGTTTTTTTGGTCTGAACCAAAATTTCAGAATTTCAGCTCATGTAATTGGTCAGTTGTAATGTTCTAGAAAATTCTCATGTTAAAATTTGAGATCTACTGGCCTAGAAACTTCCTCTGTAAGGCAGAGGCACAAACTGCTAGAAAGATGCTGATTTTTTTTTTCAAACCTGGCTAGCCTCTGCTAGAAAAGGTGACTTCCTATTGGTGTGAAAGGTTGTACTGTCATGGGCTAAGCATTGCTTTTCTTACCTCTTCCTCTTTTGAAATGCACCACCCCTCATAACCCATTCAGTCCCTTACAAGTTAGAGTGAATGAGTTTCTTCTGGACAGCAGACGGGACCTGGGATACTTGTGGATCAAGGTTGAAGACATTGTAAGACAGCTCAAATAATGAAAAGTTAGCAAAGGCAAGGGTAAAGACACAACTTTCAAACTTCTTGGACTTGTGCATTTGTTCTCATTTCCAAGGCCTTTGTTTATATTCCCCCCCCACCCCCCACCCCCAAGTCTTTCCCAAACCTGACTCTTAGATTGCTGTTGTCTTGCTTCCCAGGTAAGGAAACTTTTTTTCTTCACCAGCCCTTTTGGGATGTGTTTGGAGTTTTGCCTAAACCAGGTCTGCCAAACCCAGCCTTGTGTTATTCTTAGTATCTTCTTTGCATATGTGCCCTGAGGAAGTGGGATCCTTCTTCCCTTCTTTCTTCTGATGAATATTTGATTGGCAACCTTAAAATTTTTCTTTGTGTTTGAATTATAAACTCACTGCAAGCACAAGGCACTTTTCACAGTCTTTTAAATTACATATCAATATGTGTTCTTGTAGAGCTATAATTACCTATTATTTCATAGCTTTCTAAATTAAATATTCATTAAATAAATGTTGAAAATGGTATTAAATTTATGTAAAATTTCTAATGTACAAAATTACTAATCGGTATGTTAACCTATCTTCATCAGAGTTCGTTTAGGTGACAAGAAAGGATAGTATATTTTTAAAATAAGGCTTTGTTTTTAAAAGCTATCCACATTTATAGAATAATGCACATTTTCATGGAGTAGTGACTTGTGCAACTGAGAGAGTTACTGAATGTAAATGAGAAATAATTTTACTGTACTGCCTTTGGAGAAAAGATGTGATTTTTTTTTAAGGATATGATTTTTAAATAAAAATAGAAGTTTTCCACTTTTGGCAATAATCACAATTACAATTGCTAGTAGAAGGGGGACTACAGGGTAGATGTAGGCAAAAGAGTGGCCCTTTGATACCAGGATCATGGAAGAAACTTGTCAGAATTCACTAGCTCAGCCTATTCCCACCCATCCCAAGGTGAGAAGAGTTAAGTTACACACAAGCCAACATCTTCATCCTGCACGCAAACATAAACATCCTAGGGAAAGAACACCTGTCTAATACAATTAGTCATTTTGTTTAAAAATTTTTATCTAAATAATACATAAAATTTTAATGTGAACAAACAATTACACAGAAAGCCTTACAAAAGAAGTAAATATCTTCCCTCACCCCATTTCTACTTGCTCAGGTCAACCATCTTTAAGTGATTCTGTTTTTAGTGTTTTTGGTAGTAATATACTTGTTCTGTGAATAGTTGATTTGCTGTGTTAGGTTGTTATCTATTGATTTCCCTTATCATGTATGAGTATTATGCTATTCCTCTTCCCCCTTTAATTTTAATGCAGTCATTGTTAATCCTTCTGTTGATTTTCTTTGTTCAATCCTGAGTATCCTGAAATCTGCTTTATTTTGGTTTTATTAATTTTAGGCTTTGCATCTTACTGCCCCATCTCTTAGATGTGGATTTTAGTACACATAACCCTTCCTTTATTTTTTCTTCCTCTCTTTTAGCTTTATTAAGTTTCTCCTCTTGGATTTCATGACATTATGTTTATCCATGTGCTAACTTTCGTTTATCTGGGCTAGAGTGGAACTCTGTTTTTTTTTTTGTTGTTGTTGTTGTTTGTTTGTTTTTGAGCTTGGGTCTTGCTATGCTTGTCCAGAACTTGCTAAGCAGCCTGCACTGGCCTTGAACTTGAGTTCCTCCTGCCTTAGTCTCTTGAGTGCTAGGAGTACAAGTGTGAACCACTGTGCTCAACTGGGTCTCTGTTCTTCAGAATCTAAAGAGTTCATATGGAAGTGGTGTGGATCATATTATTAATATAGTTAACTATCCTGTTTTCTTATCTATTCTGATGCTATATGGGCACTTTTCCACATCTTTATTTTTTAGACAGTCATCTTTCATAGTTGCATAATGTTCTATAATATTATAGATACACTGAAGCTTGGCCTCAGCTTTGATATTTTGCCAGAAGATGTTATTCAGCCTTGGTTCAGGTTTGGAAGCCCAAATAGATGAGTATCTATTGCAATATTACTTGACATTCTCAACTTGAATATGAGCTGTGGTTATATAATCATTTATTTCACCATTATTAGAATATTATTGTAACAAGATATATAAAATGAATACATCATGATTGTTGTTAATACTATAATATCAGAATACTGAAATATTCAAATACAGGTAAATTTTATTCTAGTTATAACCTATAATAAAAATACATATCTTTATGTGCTTTATTCAATTAAACTTCTCAGGCAAATGAAGTGTAAACATATTTATTATTGAAAGAGCAAAATTTTCAATTAACATAATTATGAAACTATTAATATTTATATATGAAACTACTAAGATCTGTCAGATAAATAGGGAAGGATGGAAATTAATATGCATAATAATATAAACATTAGCTAGGGTACTTTCAAAAAAAATACGTACTATTTGAACTTAAAGTATGTATAACATTAAATGAATTGTAGAACAAAATAGAGAAATATAGAATATCTGATATAATTCTCATCTTTATAGAATTATTTGGCATTCTAAAATTTCTAACATTAAACAAAATAACCTGTAGGAACTATATTTAGCTTTTACTTATGTATCGCCACTTAGGTCATGAGTCTTTCATGAAAAAGTTCTATTTGGAAATTCTTCACATTTTATAAAAGTGAATAAAAAGCAGAATGTCAAGTTTTACTCCCTTAAAATGTCACAAAGTGAAAAAAATCAAATTCATCATAAACCACCTTCAATCCAGAAATGTGATTAGCTGATACTTAAATTGTATTTATGATGTGCCAGGTACTTTAGACACAGTCTCTCTATATTAAGTCATTTCATTTTCCCAATTATTCCATGAATCCCACCTTTAGCTCATTCTACAGGTGAAGAGTTAAGGCATAGAGAGATTAAGTTATTTATCCAAGGTCATATAGGAAGTGGTGGAGCAGGATTTGAAGTCAGGCACTCTGACTCAAGTCACACCATGCTCTTAACCATAGTGTGATCCTTTACCTGAGATATATCAGAAAAATGCTCAGGTTGAGTTCCTGACATATGGTGAGCACCCACTAAAAGCTGACTCTTACCATTTTTTGCTGGAATGGGGTGGGGAATGGTGGAATGAGAGAAGGAGGAGCTGATGAGTTTCCTCACTGTCCCAGCTCCTGGAGGATATGCACTGCTCTAGGAGGCCAACAAGCCAGGTGCAACCAGGAGAATCTAAGATAACACAAGCCCTTATCAGAGCCTCATGTCTGCCATGGCTATGGGGCTCTTGGAGGTCAGGGACTTGCTGCAAAGCACAGGCAAATGCTGCAGATTCCACCATGTGTTTTCCTTCTTTGTATGACTGATCATGAAGAGAGCTGTAACATCCAGCTTCATTAACACTCGGGGCATTACTTTCTAGCTTTGCTTGGGAGGATGGAGGTGGAATGGAGATTACAGAGGAGAGGCATTTAGCTGGAACATCAAGCAGCATGAGCCTATCTCTGCCTCTACAGGAAAGCAGGGTCATCTAGGGCCGCTGAGAGGATATTTGTAAGTATCCTACAGACAAAAGCTTAGTAAACCCCAAAGTGTGTTTTCTTTAAAACAAGGAAGTTTTGGAAACCAGAGGATTTTTCTGGAATTAGCATCACAGGAAAAATGAATTTTTTTCCCTGGAGCAATCAGCAACTGCTTATTGCAATTAACTAAGAACTGCAAACTGCAAGCTGCTGAGAAGCCACAGGGTAGTAGTACCAGACCAAGATGTTAAATATCCAGAGGAAATTATAAAATTATATAATTGGTTAAGTAAGGTTCTCCCAAATTTGTGATACCTAGAACCTCAAAATCTGACCTTATTTGAAAATAGGGTCTTTGAAGATTTCAATTAGTTAACTTTACGTCCTATTGGAGTAGGATGAGTCCTTAATCCAGTGACTAGTGTTATTCCATTTTTTTTTTTTTTTGGTACCTGGGTTCAAACTCCAGCCTTGTGCTTGCTAGGCAGGTGCAGAGCCACTGAGCTACATCCCCAGCCCTGTGACTAGTGTTCTTATAAGAAGACACATACAGACACAGATAAGAAGGTTGTGGAACAGCAAAGGCAGACAACACAGTGATGCTACTACAATTCAAGGAGCACTATGCATTTTTGGGAGCTACCAGAAACTAGGAAGAGACAAGGAAGGATTCTTAGAAGGCTCAAGAGGGACTGTGGCCTTAATGATACCTTGATTTCAGATATCTAGCATCCAGGACTACCGAGGAATTATTATTCTGTTGCTTTAAGCCATCTATTTTTGTGGTAATTTGTTATGGTAGCCCTGGGAAACTATTATAAAATCATTTGTGAAGCAGCAATGGATAACAAATACAATTATATAACCAAATCACTTGTTTATAATAGTCATTGACTCTCGTCATTAAGATGTGAAAAATGCTAGCTGCTTCAGGCCATTTTTCTTTTTCTTTTGTGTATGAGGGGGCAAGTTTGTAAATATTTTGTTCTGGAACTATTTTCCTCATCAGGATAAGAGGGATCAGATAGGCTTAGGCATGCATGATACATTGGGATGAATGAAACGTGTAATCTCATACACAGAAACTGAGCGTGCTATAGATCTGTACTTGAATCATGACAATTCTGTTATGTTTGATGTTACCTGTCTCTGTCAAGTAGGGGGAAAGTGTCGTGAGGCTTTGAAGATCGTATGCATTGTGTTGAGGAGTGTACACCTTGATTAGACAATAACAAAACCATGTTCTGTGCTTGGAATTTTACATATATGTGATTGAAAGAATTTCCCATAGATAGACATCTGACGCTGTAAGAGTCAAACTTCAGTTCTCCTGGGCTACAGGCATACTTCTAATGGTGTTTGTTTTCATGCTATCATGTAAACCCTTCTCACTGTAAAGCTGACTGAATCACCACATTAGGTGACAGCAGTATTTCTGGAAGACATTCCTGCACCAGGATGGCTAGAAATGACTTAATACACAGAAAAGTGACTGACTGACAAATAGCAAAGCTCAAGCTAAATGTCCCTGACTCAACCTTTGCTCAGTAGATCCCTAAAATGCCCTTTCCCTGGGAAAGAAACACTGCTTTCTTTGGCATTATTGGCTCCAGGATGATTAAAACCTAGTGCTGACAGTGGCCATTTCTATTATTCTATGAAGAAATCCTGATAGAGAGCAAAGGATACCCAATGAAAGCAAAATTAAATATTTTAGGAGGAAGAGATGGGAGAAAAAGAGATTCATTTTTTATGACATTCCTAGATTCAGTTGTAACTGAAACCAAATTTAGTTTTTCAGTTACGTGAGCCAATACATTCCTCCTTCCCTGTTTTTGCTTAACTGAGCTTGGATTGTCTGTCTTTTTCCCTGTGGTATCCCAACTCCTAGAACCTGACACATGCTAGGAATGAAATAAACATTTCAGGGATGAATGAATAAGTAGGGGTCTATTATTTAAAAGTAGAGAATGTCTTGCCAAATCAGGGATACTATATATGTAGGTATATATACATACACATATAAAATTATAATTAAGGCAGAATTGAAGTGCTACAGACCAAGTGATGGAGTAGGCTGTTGATAAGCACACATGACTAAGTAGAGAGAGAAGTAAGTACATTGAGAACATATAAATGGCTGGAGCAAGGAATGCACTGGGCATGCTCAGAACATAAAGTACAGTGGTCCTATTGAATGGTGATGCTCAGTTCAGAAGGAGGTTAGGGGGATGGTGTTGGGAAGGCAGAGTTAGCCCGTCTCCAAGAGCTTTGAATGACCAGCTGAAGAACTTTTGGGAATCAATGGACAGTTTTGAGCACAGAAGTGAGATATCCTTTCCATGGTCACTTTCATTTCAACAGCAAGCCCAAAGCTCCTACCTAAAAGGATATACTCTTACATAGGAGGAATTCAAAACAATAAGTTGGTTAGAGATTATTGTGAAAGATCTTTCAAAATATGCCATGCAGGATACTGGTATCTTAGGACTAGCCATTTTTCTAGGTTAATCTTTGGTTAGATCCAGTCATTTCTCAAAAATATATTTGTGATTTTGGTACTCTAGAAATATGAAGGTGAAAGGGGAGATAAAAGAAAACAAAACAAGAAAAACCATGAAAAGTCCTTTTTTCCATCTTCAGATCTATTTTACCTTTTAGAAAAATGTAAAATGATGAATAAAATATTTAACAGACATTTTCAGCAATGGTAAATGGATTGGACTGTTGAAAAGAGCGATATCTCTTAAACATCTTTCTGAAGAAGCAGCGATTGTATGAATAACTCAGAGACTGAGGCCAATTATGTAACCTCATTGGAGACTAAGGTATATTAAATGGGTCAGACTGGAAAAATAGAGTGTGGTCAAATTGGATAGGGAGTTTGGAGGAAAAAAACTACCGGCAATTTCATAAGGAATCCAAGTCATGTAACATTTTATACCCTTGACTAACAAAAAATGACTGCAAGTGGTATAAGCATATTGTATTTATTTTGACTTCTCAGTAACAGTTTTTCTTTCTCTTCCTAATGCATGTAAATGAAAAATAGAACTTTCTTTTAGATTTAAAAAGTTTTCAGAAATTTTATATTTCTAGTCTCAAGGGATCCTGCTATCTCTTCTGCATTTGCATCAATATTCTTTCTTTGAATGATACCTTCTGAAAAATGCATGTATCATTTATGAATAAATTTTGAGGAGTCTAGTTTTTGTTTTTACTTAAAATTATTTTTTTCTCATTTTGATTGCTTTACTAGAGGAAAAAAATGATCATAAGTAATACCGTTCTTTTTCCAGGAAGAAGGATACATTTTGCTGTGCAGTCCTGGCCTTTGTGGTGAGTGTGGGGATGGTATATTAGTTAGGTTTCCCATCACTGAGGCACCCCACACCCACAATTTAAAGGAAGAAAGGTTTACTTTAGCTCATGGTTTCAGGAGATTCAGTCCCTGAGCAGCAGGCTCCAAGGCAGAAACACCATGGTGGAAGGGCGGTAGGGCAAAGCTACTTAGTTCATGGCAGCTGGGAAGCAGAGTAGGGGTGCAGAGCCAGAGAGGAATGGGCTAGGAACTATGTATAGTACTAAGGCCATGCCTCCTTGACCCACTCAGACATATCTAGAAGTGCCCTTGCTGGGATGTAGCTCAGTGGTTCCGCTGCCTGCTGCGCAAGTGCAAGGATCCAAGTTCCATCCCCGTACCAAAAAAAAGGAACCGTAGGAAAGGGACTGGCTGGGGATTTAGCTCAGTGGTTCCAGCGCCTGCCTCACAAGCTCAAGGTCCTGAGTTCGATCCCAGGTATCAAAAAAAAAAAAATAGAAGTGCCCTTTACTAATGTGCTAGGCATCTGTTCACCCAATGAAGTTGAAAAATCAGGATTAATGGTAACAGATGGAGAAGAGATGGAGCGAGCTATAAGGATGAGGATGGATGAGGAGCAAGCTTTGAAGCTTTGAGATCAGAAAGAAACTGAGGAATATGGAAGATTTCAGTCACTACCTAGAGGTAGCTGGGTTATGCAAGAATGATTTCTAAAAGCCATTCTAAGGAAATGGTTATTTAGGAAGAAACGCTTCACATCCACGTCTAAATCCCATAGATAACCACGTAAAGATGTCCCATTTTCATTTGATATTCTTAGAGTCAGATTTGTGAATGTGTATGTTTTTCTAATATGTCAATGAGTTGAGATTGAATTCAAGGTGAGAGGGTGGCCCAATTTTATTTGGGTTATCTTTTTCTTTTTTAAAGCAAACAATTATTATGGTAATTAAATCTATAAAAAGAAGCTTTTCTATAAAAGAAAATCATGACAACCAGAAAACAGTATTTTTGTTCTTTAGTTTCTCTAATGTTTCTCTCATATTATTTTGTACTTCCAGATTCTGTGTTGCTTAGTGTATGCTCATTAAGTTGTCTTCTTGGCTGTTATGTGGAGTTCACCCATTTCATCAGCTTAGATGATAATCTCCAAGGTCACTGTGATGTCATGGGCACCTTTATGTCAAGTCTCCATCAAAGTGCAGCTGATTTAGTGAATGCTGCCAAAGTTAACTAAAGGTATTGCCATCACTGCCTTCTGAAGATGTTGCTAATGCCTCTGAGAGTACATAGTGCCGTGATGTTATCTTGGCATTTTCCCTGCCAGCTGCAGGTGTTGTTTGTCCACCGCTCTACTTGTTGAATTTATTCTGTTCTCTTTTGGGGTTTGCCTTAGTCCCTTCTTTGTAGGACTCAGATGTAAGTCCTTGGTTATACATGTTACAGGGATGGAGAGCAGAACAAGACTAGGCTCAGAAATACTCCTTAGCACTGGTTTGTCCTGGCACCCTTCTTATATGTCTCAACTCTCCCTTACCTTACATGAGGAACTTTGGCCCCACATGTGAGACTTATCACACCCCTGGTCATGCCAAGGCATGTCTAAGTCTCAGCATGGAGTTCAGGTCTTCAAGTAGATATTCTCTCCTTTGATGAAATATTAATGAGTATATCACTAGGATAATTGGGTCACTGTCTTCTTTTTTATACCAGGGATCAAACTTGGGACCTTGAGCTTGCGAGGCAGGCGGCAGAACCACTGAGCTAAATCCCAGGCCCATGGGTCACTGTCTTCTTAGCCAATAACAATTCCAGCTGGAAAAAGAGATGAGCTTATCTCTTTTATTTAAATATTCATTATTTATTTCTTCATTCATTCACCACCTATGAGTATTTAATTAGTGACTAGTACACATCAGGGACTATTCTAGGCATTGACAGCATACCAGTCAGTGATCAAGACAGATAAGATCCCTCCTTTCTTGGAGTTCACCTTCTCAAAGGGAAGGCCGATAGTTAGCAAGTAAACTGACATTGTAATTCCACATGGTGGTGGGTTCTTTGGAGAAAAATGTATCAGAGAAAGAACTGAAGGGTAGGAAGAGTCTTGCAGGCAAGGAGATCCACTTGAGCAGGCCTCTTTGAGACCCTGGCACACCAGACTTATAGCTGTTTAATCACCGACAAGTCCTCTCCAGTGTGTCATTGATGAAATGAACTGGAGATCTTCTTCCATCTGTGTACTGAGGTTAAATGTGTCATCTCATTTCAACAACTTCAGCTCAATCATTGGTGTGTAGAGGGAAGGAGACACTCTTGATTTGAGAAAGAAAAATGAGCCTGACTCTAATCCACAGGAAAGTGATTAATGTTTTCAGTAGCCTCTTCTGCCCCTTCAACTTTGCCCATCCTCAGCCTCAGTTTTCTCCTGTTGAAGTTGAAGATGAAAATGATTTTCATTTTCTCCTAATAGGGTATAGTTAAAAGAAAGCTTACCAGGCATTTTCTCAGAGCTTATTTAGTCTTCCTAGGTATTCTGTAAGGCCCTCATTTTACAGATGCATGTCCTAGGTCACAGAGCTAGGAATAGTAATGAGAGCTACTTATGTGTGCCCTGCCAGGGGCAAGGTAGAGTATTATATTACATGTTCTTTCTAAATTTTTTGAGATACGTATTACTCTGCTCATTATGCTTTTGAAGTTGAGATTGGACAGATTGAAAAACTTCCAAATCATACAAACACTAAGCATAATTTTCTGCCTGACCTTGAAGTGCATTCACTTTTCACTAAAAATTGTAAACATTGCCAAGGTGAAACCAGGTGGTGGCCTTTGCACTTGACCTTGGATAATGATCTGAGGCCTAAAAGAGCCACAGAATCAGAATTGTGTCACAGCTAAAAGCATGGGCCATAGGAATCCTACAAATCTAGGTTTAAGCACAGTCTACGGAAGTTGCTAGCAGTATAACCATTGGCCACTTCTGGGGTTTTTCTGATTCTCAATTTTCTGATCTGTAAATGGGCATAATAATAACCTATGTGATAGTTAGCTGATTGTGATAACTTGAGTAAGGAATGCTCAACTGAATTGGATCAGCATAGCTATGGCTGTGGCCAATGGGACTTGCTGAAGACAGAAGTCCCACCCTAGGTGTGAGTGGCACCAACCAATAGGCTTGTAGCCTGAATGGAATAAAAGGAAAATGAAGAAAGAAGGCTTGCTTCTGTTCCTTCAGAGGAGTTCCAGTCTCTACCTTCACCTTGGATATCATTTCCTGGCTTCCACTGCAGACATTTCAATCTCTCCCAAAGACTTTTTGGCCTCCTGATAGAGACTCAGGTGGGACATTATATTGAGCTCCAGGCCTTCAACTTTTGACTGGATCCTTTGGCTCTCCAGCACACAGACAGCACTTTTGTACTCTTCCACACATGACTCTACGGATGGCCATTGTAACCCTACCTTGTAAATCCTAGTATACTTATATATCTTATAATAAATCTGTTTCTAACTGATACAACTTACCTCGAAGGATTATTTGGGATAGTTAAAAATGTATAGTCTGGGGCCGGGGATTTAGCTCAGCGGTTCCGCCACCTGCCTCACAAGTGCAAGGTCCCGAGTTCGATCCCCAGTACCAAAAAACAACAACAACACAACAACAACAACAACAACAACACCAAAACAGAAAGAAAAAAGGTATAGTTTGTTTTTAGAGCAATTTTTAATGCATCCGAAGCACACAGTACATTTTAGCTATTATTACTCTATTTCATTGTGGGAGAAATTAATGTTGCCAGTTTATAGCCATCTTGTTTCTTGCTAAGAAATCACAGTTCTGTGTAGCTCTCAGGCAACTAAGATACCTGGCAGACCTAGTCCTCTCCCCACCCATGGTAGGGTAGACCATGGTTTGTCTAAATAAGAGGTTCTCAGCCATCATGGTGGTCCGTGCTTGTAATCCCTATATTTTAGGAGGCTGAAGCAAGAGAATCACAAGTTTGAGCCCAGTCTAAGCAACACATCAGCTTACTGAGACCCAGTTTCAAAAAAACAAAAAAACCCAAACAAACAAAACCCTAGGGATATAACTCAGTGTGAAGAATTGCAGTGTGTGTGTGTGTGTGTGTGTGTGTGTGTGTGTCAGAGGTTTTCAAAATGCAGCCTCATGGTAAGTAGCATCATTGTCACCTGGGAACTTATTATAAATGCAACATTTTGTGCCCCTACCCCAAATCTACTGAATCAAAACTGGTGGTAGAGCCCAGAAAGCAAGGTGACTGGGAAACTGTCTTACTCACTTCATCATTGCTGGGACAAATAACTGACAACCACAATTTAAAGGAGAGGTTTATTTTGGCTCATGTTTTTAGAAGTTTCAGTTTGGTATTCAGCAGGCTCAAACATAGAAACTGCATAGTGAAAGGGCCTGAGAGAAGGAAGACTGCTCATTTCATGGTGGGCAGGAAACACCAGAAGGAAGAATGGGGAGGGGATACATCCTTCCTGGTCATACCCCAGTGACCCCCTTCTGACCAGGCCCCACCTCCTAACATCACATTTAGTTGTAGCACCTCCATGATTCAGCCACCTTTCAAAAGCCTCGCCTATGAGTCTCTCGGGGACATCTAGATATAAACCATAGTAGTCACTTCTAAGTGAGTATGCTAGGAGCTAAACCTTGAAAACCACTGCTCTAAACCAGCAGTGATCATCTTACTTCCCTTCTAATAGCTACCCAGCTATGGATCTATGAGCCCACCTTGGCCTGTAGAACCTGAGAAGTGAGCTGTGCTAGAGGGTGTTGCTAAGGTTTCTTTGCTAATTTACAAAAGTGCATGAGAGGAGCTGCCTTCTTTGCAGGATGCAATTTGTTTTATATATGACACCTGGAACTATTTTTGTCACTTTGAAACTATGAGGAAGGTGTTTTCTAAGAAAGGCAGCAGGATCTTTGTAGACGCTGCTGAGCTGCTGAATAAGCCAACCTCCAGACTTCTCTTTCCTGCTGTAATAAATATCATTGATGGCTAAGCCACTTCCAGTAGGTTTTCTTATTTACAGCTGAAAGTGATACCCCTGTACAATAGTTTTCTCTTATGTAAATCAATTTGTTTAGAATGTAGAAAGATTATGCTGCATTGAAAATGTGAGCTTTAATCACACTGTTTATTGTCATTTTTCTCTCTGGAAGGGCAAAGCGTCCATTTTTTTTCTTTTAGATTCTGACTGAGTCAAGGAAATGCCAGACACCTGGATGAAGAGACGCTTGATTGTTCTTAGGAATCTAATTATAAATTCAGATAATGTTATGAAAGAACAGTGTGCAGTTGGTGAGACTATTTGGGGTGATGCAATTTACTATAGGGGGTCAAGAAAGGACTGTCTGAGTATGTGACATTTCAACTGCCACCTGCAGTGTGAGTAGGAATCGTGAGATCAAGTGTGGGGGACTGAGGAGAGGCAAGGTAAGAAAAATATCCTCATAGGAAGTGAGATTTGAGTTGAGTCTCAGAAGTCAAATTGATGTGGTAGAAAATGTCTATATTTGTCACATAAAGAAGAGTAAGAAACAGATAAAAATGCTAACAGGATTTTATCTCTGAGTGATTGAATTATATGTGTTTTTAATTTTGTTTCTGTTTCCTTTGTATACTACATTTTCTGTATACTTTTTGGTAATAAAAGAAGTTTATTAGAAAAGTATCATAACAAGAAAGAGAGATAAATGTTTTTTCCCCCCAGGCAGGCCATGATGGGGTCTGTATTGGAGTGTATGTGTGTGGGTGGGAAGAGCTGGTATTTCCAGGCGAAGGAAATGGCTTAGGCAACAGCTTGAGTATTTAAATAGCTGCTAGTTCCTAATAGCTTATTATAACCACAGCATGGCATTAGGGGTAGGGAGGGAGAGATGAAACAGGAAAAGAGGCAAGAGATCAGATTCAGGAGCCCTGTGTCATCAGGAAGTTTCAAGCTCATCTCATGTATCGTTACAATGTTGAGTAAATGGATCTAATTTGTGTTTTAGAGACAGCCCCCTGATGACCGTGTGGGATATATGGATGCCTATGATCACCAAAGTCGGCAGAGCAGGGCAGAGAAGGCAAATAGCTTTTGGTTTTATTTTTTAAAAGCAGTGTATTCAAGGGAGTGACATGAGATATATTCTTAGCTGTTCTCCAATTGATTAAAATATTAAATTTAAATAATTAATATGACAAGTTTGATGTTAAATAGTTGGGTGGATGAGATTCTTTATATTTCAGCTTGATTTCATGGTGTCATAGCCCAGTCTTCCTTTTGTTGGTCTTTGCCAGGAGGCCTATGTACATCTTAGGAGAAAGAGAGCATTCGTCTATTTCCTGAGAGATCAGAATAAAGTAACGTCTGAGGAGTGATTGATTTCCTCAGACACAGACAGCACTGAAATGTAAACTGTCAGTGTTATTTGCTTTAATTCCAACTTTTGGTGCAAGTTTTAATTTTGTCTGCACATTTCAACCAAATCTGAGATCTCCATGACTACAACAAAACAGAAGGAAAACAATACTTCTGTGTTGGAACATCCTAAATGGTATTGTTTATAATAAAATGTGGGTATTGTAAAGGATGCCCACATTTTTTAAAAAGGTGTAAATGCTGTTCATATGGTGTTCTAAGCCTGAGACATTTTTATGTTCTAGTCGTGGGTGATATGTGAATACATTGAAAACCAACATCAATAAGAACTCTAGGAGGAGACTAAAGAGATAGATGGATTTTGGGGTCACATTCAGAGGCATTGAGATGTGTCTATTTTCCTACCCTCCAGGCGCAAAGTCTGAGGTGTCTGTGACCAATTAGGAGTTCAAGTGTGATCATAGATCGATGTCCAAGTAGTTGTATGAGTTTATATTTTGAACACTAGAGTAAAATTTCAGGGAAAACCATCATATTTTCATGGGAGCATGGGTAGCCTTCACAGCACAATTAGGACATGGTGACAAGTCCAGAACTCCTTCCCAAAGGTAGTGGATGTGTTTGAGGCTTTGGAGTTAGATCTAAATTTTAGCGTTGCCACTTACCGTCTGTGTGATTTAGATATTTCCTCACTTGTTAAACAGGAGTAACAAAGTCACTTGCAGGATTATTGTAAAGCGTGAAAAAGAGAATATTTACAAAGTTCCTGGCGTATAATAAGCTCTCAAAAACTGTTTTCATTGCTGTAGTTATTATTCATACTCTGAAACTAAGGAGAGCTGTACATGCAACTACCCAAGAATTTAAACTTCTAAATAACACACATTAGAAGCTCTAGAGTGCTGAATGGCAAAGGAGAAGATAAGGATTCACAGAGAGAATCAGGTTAGGATTTCCTGGTGTTCAAGGAGCTGGGATTACAGGTACTATGCAGTGACTGGAGATTTTTGGAACTTAGTATCTGGGGCCAACATATTCCTGGCTGTCAGTGCGAACACCAAGTTCTTGGGCTCCCAGCAGACAGAGACTAGGGTGATGCCAAGCTACAGCCATGGCACTTAATTGGATGGCTCCATGGTACATGATCAGAGTGATGTTGGCTGAGTCTGGTCTACTGAGTAGTTGTCTCAATATTTGTCACTGGTGTGTGTCCCCAGCCACTTCTCAGTCCTCCTTTTCTCCCTCTTGGGTCTTGTCCTAGTCAGGTGTGCTGCTTCTTGGCAGGTACACAGTCTGTGTCCTATTTTGTTTCTCAGCTTGAGGAGACCAAATCTCTGCAAAGGTGAAATACTCACTTACAATGTAGGACCTGTGTCATTTTGAAAACAACTCTTAGAAATGGGAAGAATGACACTTTATTGTCAAAACAATAGTAAACAGGTTGATAGTTGGGGTCAGAGAACTCAGTCTGGCATTTGTGATTGGAACATATCATGGTGCTAAAGCTGCACTGTTTACTAAGAAGGCCAATCTTTGCCAGAAATAGCCCCCCCACAACCCCACACTGGGGATTGAACTCTTGCACTTGCCAGACAGGCGTGGAGCTACTGAGCTATATCCCTGGTCCCCCAGAAATTGTGTTTTTAATTTAACCTGGAAGGGATAAATAATCAGGAGAGTGATCTGTACAGAGGATACTGCTCATCACCTTTCCAGCCTGTTGTGTTTTTGGCTGGCAGTGACTGTTTGCAGAGCAAGGTGCTTTGTGTGATCTAGCCCTTGAGCCTCAGCTCCTTGCCTAACTAAGGAATTCCACACAAGGGGGTGTCTCTGCCAGTGTCTTTGTACTTTTTGGATTGTGTTCCACACTTACAGTACCTCAAAGATGCCTTTGATTTCCTGTCACTTGTTTCTCTGTATTGCCATGAAGATGCTGGGGAAAAGGTGGTGAAGGTGGACAAAACATACTCTAAACATGGAGAATGATTTTCCCAGAGACTTTGTTGATTACCATGACAATGTACAAGTAATATTCCTTCTACCTATCATTTAAAAAAATTAAATCACTTTCTATTTCTCAGGCACCGTATGTTAACCACTTTTCATGATATATTGGATACCTGTTGTTTTTGCTTGTCATCTTTTTGGCAATAGCACCTTGGTTTTCCCTTTGGGAGTCACCTACCCTCTGTTGCATGCAATCCTTGGGTACCTTTGTTTTATTTGCTTCCTCTTCACTTTGTTGGTGAAGAAGGGATTCCTGCTCTAGAGTTATGGGGATAGGTAGACGCCTGACATCTGACGCTGGATTGACGAGATTACCAGTGCTTTATTAGTCTCATATACACACAGCCTGGGGGAGGAGGACACTGCAGGCCATACAGGGACCCACAAGGGAATAGAATGAACAAGCAGGGTATGTAGGAGGAAGCTTTGTATTATCAAGAGGGTGAGGTGCTATTGTGACATGTGAGGATATGATTGGGTTATTGAAATAATTTCGCAGGCCAGCAGGGATAAGTAGGATTTGTACTTCATTTGATAAAGAAGGTTGTTTGGCTACCCCTTATTTGTAGGAGCATAGAGGGAGAAGAGAAGTTGGGTCATTTGAGGCCCTTCCTGTTCTCCTTAGGTCAAGAAATACATAATATCAAGCCTTCTTTGAGTCCTTATATCACACCTGTGAATCAAAGTTCTGTGGTCTCTACTTGTGAAGAGGATGGGTGTATGACCCATATTAAACCAACTGAGCTGTCTCTCTTGGAAACAGGAAACTTGAGTTGAGTAAAAGAAGGGTGGAGAGATGATTTGGGTTGATTAGCCCTGACAGGGCTCCCCTGAAGAAATTGTCCACTTCTGTAGCTCAGAAACTTGTCTTCCCAGTCCCTACCTTTTTTGGGGCCTGGGCATTTCCCTTTTTCTTCTAGGTCCTGTCTCAGTGGTGATATTGGCTGGAGTCAGGTTCTGTGGCTTGGAGTGAAGAACTAGAAATGTCTGCATGTTTATTTGATGTAATAACTCTAAGGGGTGTAACATTTTTATTTTTTCTATTTTAACTGACAAAGTGAAGGAAAAGTCTGAGTGAGTTCACAAAACAAGGGAAAGGTAAGGATGGGGAAAATTAAGAAAATAATAATTAGCTTTGCAATTGTTTACAACTCTCCACCTTATTCTTAGAGACAGGAAATAGACAAAGCTTGTTAGAACTCTAAATGCCAACTACGCCAAGGAGGCCCACTGTGATAAACTGACATCCAGTGACCATACCTGGCATACCCCTGGGCCCTCCTTGGCCCTGTGTGGTAACTTACAGTTCACCAAGGTCTAAGGAAGCTCCGTCTCTGGGTTCTGAAGATTATTAGACATGAGATGCCACATTGATGTTGAGGCCATAATTGTGAGAGAATGGTCTTAGTTTTCAGCTGGCACTTAGGCCAGTAGTTTTCTGGCCTATATAGGAAGGACAGGTGCCTATGTGTACCTTGTAACTCTGGTTCTTGAATCTTTTCTGTCAATAATCCTCTATGTTTGGAGTTTGGTGAGCAGGGAGAAGAGCTGAGGACAGCAAAATTGGCTAGAGTGAAAATTATGAAGACTAAGTTTTCCCACTAATGAATAAGACCTATAAAATTGGGAAAGTGAGAGAGAGAGGTGTGCATTGCCCTCAGAAGGACTTTAAAAATCTCCACACACACATAGAAGAACTTCTACAGAAAGAGAGAGCAAACATGAAATGGATGGGCCATCAAAAAACAAAAAGACAGGAAGAGAAAAAGATGTGTGGGACTGAGAAAAGGCATTTGAGTGAGGAGGGGCTTTCTAGGCTAAAGGACACCACTATCTAGGCATCCTGCACAGGTAATGCTTTCCTTTTTTAATCTTCTGCCTGCTCCGAGCTGCTCTGGGAGCCATGGGTCAGTGAATAGGGAGTAGCAGCATATCCTTGGATGTTCAGAGGTTACCACCTTATGGTCAGAGAAAATGGCTTTCTGCTGACACTACAGCCCTGGAACATGGCCTAGAGCTGGTGATGTCTTGAGCCCTGTTCCCTATGAGGCCCAAAGTCACTATCAGACTTTGAAGTTTGTGGTTCGTGGCTGAGTCTGAGGTCTTCTATCTAGGAGCCCGCCTGGTGGCAGGATAGATGGAGCTGTGCTAAGACATTCAGAGCTAAAATTATCCTGCCCTGATTTCTGCAGATGAAAGATGTACTGAGAAAGTTATGGGTATTATGCTGTCTGTCCATCAGTGTGGCTTTAAACCCCTGTCTGAACCATTATTTCATCTCAGAAATGAGGGACGCAGGTGTGCTTCCATAGAGCTCTGTGTTTCAGCTCAGTGGATGACAATGGCTGTGAGCCAGGGCTGCCTTTCTTGTATTTTTTTTTTTTTTGGTACCAGGGATCGAACTCGGGACCTGGTGCCTGAACCACTGAGCTAAATCCCTGGCCAGGGCTGCCTTTCTTTATGTATCTCCTTTGAGGACACCACGAGGCCCAGGCCAGCATTTCCTTCCCATTGCTACCTGTGAGGAAGCAGTAGGAAAAAAATTTTTCAGGTCACATTGTGAAGGAATGAGGGCTGAGTGAAGACCCAAATGGCTTTCATTTGATTCCTTGACAGACAAGCATTTCTTCCCAAAGTTGCTGCTGCTTAGCCTACAGCTTTAGGGTTTGGAGTCAGACTGCTTGGGTTGGACTCCAGCCGCAATATTTATAACCAAATGATCTATTAACTTCTCTGAGCCTTAGTTTTAGCATCTGGATAATGACAAACTTAATATGTTAGAATAATAGAAAGAAATAATCCGCATGAAAAGCTAAGCACCATGACATGTAGAAGTATCCAGTAAATGTTATTTATTGATTATAATGATTAAATAGTTGTCTGTAATGCCTTTGCCCTTGAACTTTTCTTGGCCACAGTGGAGATCATTTGGCTCCAAGTCAGGGGATTAATGGAACGGTCTTCTAGTTGGAGGTTGTAGAGCAGGAAAAGAGTAAGAATAGTTTGACAAATATTAACAGAATCACACCCCTTGACTCCTTGGATATACCTTACCTACCCTGTTTTGCATTTGCTCCAGATTCAAAGCCAAGCTCAAATAGCCAATGTTCTTAGAAAGCTGGCTCAAACCACAGTTGGTTCCAGCTTTTTCAGTTGACAAAGGGCCATTTTTCTCAGCTGGACCAGCTCTGAGCAAAGCAAAGTAAAATAGGTTGCCTTTGTCCTCTCTAACCTTCCTTGAGGGCTTTTTTGTCATACAGTATCCCTTAGGCACTATCTTTTCTCATTCCTATCTATACCTTGGTTTAGAAAAGAATTGAGAGTGAGTTTGTGTGGTAGTATAAACCACTGATAGTTTAAAGTGCTAAATTCCTCAGTGGAATTTAAATTTTAGTATAAATTTTAGTAACATACTTTGATATTGTCAAGAGTTAGTCCTGGGTGGGCAAAGCCCTGGGTGGGGGCATCCTACGTAGGTGGTTAATTATCTGCTGTATCTTGGTCTCTAAATCTCTCTTCTATAGCTCACTTCTAGTAGGTTGTGTGGTTAGCAGCATCAGGTGGACAGAAGAGCCAAATGATTGCCCTGATTTACAAGACATCTCCCAAATATTTCTCAAGGATATTGAGGAACTGAATCTGGTGCTGAGAAGAAGGCCTGTTGTTCTAATGTGCTCTGTCCCATATTCCATTTGCTCCTAAAACTCTTCATATATAGGAGAAGCTGTGGAAGTGGGCTGTTACTGAGTTGGGGGCATGAGAGGCATTTCTGGGCATGTGAAACTCACTGTGAGAATTGGAGGGGACTAATGACCCTCCCATGTACAGCTTTCTTTCAAAAGGAAGTTCATCCTACAGATTCCTTTACTATTTATTTATGTTATCATTTGCTTGTGCACACAACAAATGTTTACTCTTACTTTATTTTTTATTTACATTTTTGGAATGCAAGAACTTTATTGAAAGTGCAATGGAACTTCTTGTATGCTTAAAACATAGGGGAAGCTCAGATACCTCCCCTCAGACGGAGCACCAGTTGCAGGGTGGACTCTTTCTGGATGTTGTAGTCGGACAGGGTGCATCCATCTTCCAGCTGCTTGCTAGCAAAGATCAGCCTCTGCTGGTCAGTGGGGATGCCCGCCTTGTCTTGGATCTTGGCCTTCACATTCTCAGTGGTGTCACTGGGTTCAACCTTGAGGATGATGGTCTTGCCAGTGAGGGTCTTCATGAAGATTTGCATCCCTCCTCTCAGACGAAGGACCAGGTGCAGAGTAGACTCCTTCTGGATGTTGTAGTCGGACAGGGGTTTACTCTTACTTTTTTTTTTATTCCCCATTAACTTTATTGGTACATTTTAGGTATAAAATACAGTTGCATTCATCATTGGAATCTTGTCCCATTACATGAGTCTCTTGGTTCTTATTTTTTTTCCCCTTCCCTTGCCCTCCCTTCACACCCTCCACCCTTCCCTATTTGCAAAGACTTTGTTTCCATTCTTTTCCTCCTCTCATATTTTTTCCCTTCCCTTTTTTCCATTCCCCTACCCCTCCCAATTTCCCTGCTCTTTTACACCTTTTCTTCCTGTTACACAATATCAGTTATACATTTTTTGAATTACAATATTAAGATCTAGGAGACATTACCACAGATTTGACAGAATTTAAAAGGATATAGAAAGCATATTACAAAAATCTTTTTTTGAAATAAATTTGACAACTTCTAAGAAGTAATTTAGAAGACAAATTAATGAAACTAAATCTGGAGGAAATATAAAATTTTAATAGCACCTATTAAAGAAAGTATATTCCTAGCTTCAAAACCTACCTATATGACAACAACAGGCTCATATACATTTTAACTCATAAATTATATCAAACATTTAAAGCAGAAAAAAGAAGGAACACTTCTCCCCTCATTTTAGGAAATCAACATTGTGCTAGTCCTAAAACTGGATAAAGATAATAGAAGAAAAAAGTATGAACATAGATAAAAATTTGTTTAACAAAACAAACTATTAGTAGTCAGATCTGGCAGTATGTAGAAAGTGGTTTTATTTTAGGGATGGCAGTGTTGGTTCAGCATTGGAAGATCCACCCCTAGAAGTCATCATTTTAACAGAGGAAAGGAAAAAGCCATATGATCCTGTCACTAGTTGGAGAAAAAGTATTGGACTAAATTCTATAGCTGCTCATAGTAAAAGCTATCAGGAGACTAGAAGTAGAACAGAACCTTCTCAACAGATCAAAGACATGTACTCCATCCTTCCAACAAAAACTCCTTCTGTGAATGGAGACGATACAATGCTTTCTCCCTAAAGTGGGGAACAAGGGCATATATGCCTACTCTTCATCTGTCCATGAGACTTTGAAACATAGGTCTAAACCAAAATAGTCTGACAATAAAATGACACAACTAGGATAGGATTGGCATGGCACAAGCAAAATCTTTATATGTAGATGAAATGATCATCTGCAGAGAAAATACTAAGAAATCTCTACGAGCCCCTAGAGCTTGTACTTGAATTTAGCAGGATTAGAAAAAACAAGGTATATCTAAAAATTCAGGTCTGTGTATACTTGCTATAAATGAAGAACTGGATATTGAAATTTAAAAGTTATGTAGCAGTACAAAGGACCCAGAAAAGCCAAAAACAAAAACAAAAACAGTGTTGGAAGACGTTTAGCACCCAATTTTAAGACTTCTTCTAAAGCTACAGTAATCAAGGCATTGTTGGTGTAAGGAAAGACATATAGATCATTTGAATAAAACAGAGAATCTAGAACTAGAACCACACATATATGGTCCACTGAGTTTTAAAAGATTATTTAACATTAGCATTTTATAGAATATAAACTCTATTCAAGAGCCAAGGAAGAGAGAGTGTCTTCAGCAAATGGCACTAGAACACCTGGTATCCATATATAAAAAATTAACCTCAACTCTTTATTTCCATACATAAAAATAACTTGAAGGGATCTATGAACCTAAATAAGAAAGCCTAAAAGTATAAAACTTTAAGAAGAAATTATAAGGGAAAATATTTATGAATTCAGGGTAGGTAAGAACTACCTAGGATACAAAAAACATGATGTATTAAAGGAAAAAAATGATAAATGAGATTCCATCAAAATTTAGAACTTTAAATGACATCATTAAAATGAAAAGTAGTCCTTAAACAGACCATATTTACAATGCATATAACCCACGAGCAGAATATATAAAGAATTCTTAGAGCTCATTAATAGACAACCCAATTAAAATGTAGAAGACATAAGATGATAAATAGCCAGTATAGCACAAGGGATGGTGTGCAATTCTAGAATCAGAAAAATACTAATCAGTACAATAATAAGATTGAATTATACACTCATTAGGGAGATGAGGTCAAAAGTTTTAAAAGCCTTGTCATGACATTTTCTTTTTGTTGGATTCTCCCCCTTTGTGTTTAATTTGTCACGCCCAATGGATTCATTCTCCTGGGTTTCCTGGGGTTGTGATCCTCACTGTCTTTTCCTAGGGTATTGTCTAAAATTATTTGGAGTGCTGGTTTGGTTTTCATGAAGTTCCTGAGGTGCTCCTTATCATGAAAGCATCTTATTTCTCCATCCATTTTGAAAGATAGTTTTGCAGGGTACATCAATCTGGGTTGGAGGCTGTTTTCCTTTAGGGCTTGAAATACATCACTCCAAGCTCTTCTTGCCTTGAGGGTTTGCATTGAGATGTGTGCTGTGATTCTGATGGGCTTTTCTTTGTATGTGATTTGTTTCTTTTTTCTCACTGCTTGTAGAATTTTATTCTTCTGTTGGATTTCTGGAATCCTATCTATTATATGCCTATGTGTAGATTTTTTTTTGATCAAGGCTAGCTGGAGTCCTATATGCCTCACTTATCTTTATGTCAAGTTCTTTTCCCTTCCTTGGGAAGTTTTCTGCCATCACTTCTGTGAAGAGATTTTTTATGTCATCTGCACTCTCTCTTATTTCTTCATTGACTCCAATCAGTCTTATGTTATTCTTCTTTGCATCGTCTAGCAGCTGCTGGGTTGATTTCTCATGTTCCCTTACAATTTTAAAGCAATTTTTCTTTTCCTGGTCACTAATTGCAATCTTATCTTCTATATGTGAAATTTTATCCTTACATTGGTTCATTCTGCTGTGCAGACTTTCGATGGAGTTTTTAATCTCTTGGAAATCTGTTTGTATCTGTTTTATGGATTCCATTTGTTTCCTATGTTGGGATTCCATCATGTTCCTCAGATCCTCTATTTTTTTTTATCTGTGTCCTCTCTAGATTTATTGATCATGTCTTGCACCATGAGCAAAATCTTTGCTGTTATCTGAGTAATTATTTCTGATTTCATTTTTCCCAGATCCTCTTTTGTTGCCAGTTCAGAGAGTCCAGGTGGTTGAGTATCAGAGTGTTCCATCTCATTTCCCTTTGGGGTTGCTGTAGGTGATCTGGAAGTCTGTTTTTGAGGCTTGTTTATGTGTCTTCTCATTTCCATGGGGGGGTGCTTCTGGCACCCACGTTGCTCACCTTCTCTGCCCGAGGAGCTTGGGATGGCAGCGGGGGAGCTTCCTTCTGGGTGCTGGGACCGGCTGAGCTTAACTGCCCTAGGAGCCTGGGATGGAGGCGGGGAGCTTCCTTCTGGGTGCTGGGACCAGCTGAGCTTCACTGCCCTAGGAGCCTGGGATGGAGGCAGGGAGCTTCCTTCTGGGTCTACTCTTACTTTAATATTGATTCAATGAGTGTCACAGGGTCATCCCTAAGCTTCATGCTTATCTACATCAATGCTGTATGTTCCAGATAAAGTATTCCTTTCTTTTAAAAAAATTGTTATAATGGTTAATGTTATATGTCAGCTTACCAGGACTAAGGAATGTCCAGATAGCTTGTAAAACACTATTATTGGGTATGCCTATGATGAGATTAGCATTAGATTGGAAGACTGAATAAAGAAGATTGCCCTCACAGATGCAGATGAACATCATCCCATCTGGTGAAGGCCTAAATAGAACAAGAAGGTAGAGGAAAGGAAAACTTTCTCTGTCTCTGCTTAAACTGGGACATACATCTTCTCCTGCCCTTGGATATAGGTGGTTCTCAGGTCTTTGGACGTGGATGGAGATTTATAATCTTGTCCCTAGGTTGTCAGACTTTTGTGTTTGGCCTGGAAGTATACCATTGATTTCCCAGATCTCCAATGTACAGACCGCAGATCCTGGTCTTCTCAGCCTCCACGACTGAATAGGTCAATCTCATAATACATTTCTTCCTATGTATCTATATATGTTGCTGGTTCTGTGTCTTAGTCACTTTCCTGTTGCTGGGCAAAATACCCAAAACCCACAATTTAAAGGGGAGAGGTTTATTTTGCTCATAGTCTCCAGCAGATTCAGTCCAAAGCTGGCTTACTCCTAAGCACAAGCAGCATTCCAGAAGGGAATGCCAGAAGAAAGCTGTTCAGCTCATAGCAACCAGGAAGTAGAGAGAGAAGGGAGGAAATGGGGACAAGAACATGCCCTTCCGACCGCCTCCAGCATAGAGGAGGTGAGGGGCCCCCACCTCCATCAAAATGAGAAGACATGCAAACAAGTCTCAAAACCAGACTTCCAGATCACCTACAGCAACCCCGAAGGGAAACGAGATGGAACACTCTGATACTCAACCACCTGGACACTCTGAACTGGTAACAAAAGAGGATCTGGAAAAAATGAAATCAGAAATAATTGGTCAGATAACAGCAAAGATTGTGCCCATAGTGCAAGACATGATTAATAAATCTAGAGAGGAGCTGAAGAATATGATGGAATCTCAACATAAGAAACAAATGGAATCCATAAAACAGATGCAAACAGATTTCCAGGAGATTAAAAACTCCATTGAAAGTCAAAAATAAGAACCAAGATGCATCATATAAAGGTACAAGTTTCCAATGAGAAATGTAATTGTGTTGTATACCTAAAATGTACCAATAAAATAATTTAAGAAAAAAAAACCCAACTCCATTGAAAGTCTACACAGCAAAATGAGCCAATGTGAAGAAAGAATTTCAAATATAGAAGATAAGATTGCAATTAGTGACCAGAAAAAGAAAAATTGCTTCAAAATTGTAAGGAACCATGAGAAATCAATCCAGCAGCTGCTAGACGATGCAAAGAAGAATAACATAAGACTGATTGGAGTCTTGAAGAAACAGCAGAGAGAGCAGATGACATAAAAAAATTATTCACAGAAGTGATGGCAGAAAAGTTCTCAAGCAGGGGAAAAGAACTTGACATAAAGATAAGTGAGGCACATAGGACTCCAACTAGCCCTGATCAAAAACATCTACACATAGGCATATAATTGTTAAGGTTACTGAAACCCAACAGAAGAACAAAGTTCTACAAGCAGTTAGAGAAAAGAAACAAATCACATACAAAGGAAAGCCCATCAGAATCACAGCACACTTCTCAATGCAAACCCTCAAGGCAAGAAGAGCTTGGAGTGACATATTCCAAGCCCTAAAGGAAAACAGTCTCCAGCCCAGATTGATGTACCCTGCAAAACTATCTTTCAAAATGGATGGAGAAATAAGATACTTTCATGACAAAGAGCACCTTAGGAACTTCATGAATACCAAACCAGCACTCCAAAAAATTTTAGACAATATCCTAGGAAAAGACAATAAGGATCACAACCCCAGGAAGCCCAGCAGAATGAATCCATTGGGCACGACAAGAAATTAAATGCAAAGGGGGAGAATCCAACAACAAAAATGTCATGACAAGGAAAAGTCAATATGTATGAGTTATAACCATCAACGTTAATTGTCTCAATTCACCAATCAAAAGAAATAGACTGGCAGAATGGGTCAAGAAGCAAGATCCAACAATATGCTGCATACAAGAAATACATTTAATTCAAACAGAAACTCATAGTCTGAAAGTTAAAGGGTGGAAAACAATAGTCCATGTGACAGGAACCTGAAAAAATAAAGCAGGAGTAGCTATCCTCTTTGCAGATCAAGTGGATTTCAAATGAAAATCTGAAATACTCTGTTCCCAAGAATTTCATATAAGGGATAGTCAACTTGTATGTACAAATCTATTGTCAACATGTGTTTTCATTCCTCTCAAGTAAAAACTTAAGAACAGGACTGTTGGTTCTTAACAGTAATACAATAAATTTCTATATTGTTTTCCAAAATAGTTGTATCATTTTACATTCACATTAGCAGTATTAGAAAGTTCTGTGGTTCACACCTAAGCTGACATTTGTTCTTTCAAACTTTTAACTTCATCTCCCTAATTCAATCTTGTTATTCTACTTATTAGTATTTTTCTAATTCTAGTGTTGCACACCTTTCCTTGTGCTGTACTGGCTATTTATCATCTTCTTGTGTCTACTTTTTAATTGGGTTGTCTATTAATGAGCTGTAAGAGTTCCTTATATATTCTGGTCATAGGTTATATGCATTATAAATATGGTCTGTTTAAGAACTACTTTTCATTTTAATGATGTCATTTAAAGTTCTAAATTTTGATGGAATCTCATTTATCATTTTTTTCTTACATACATCATGTTTTTTATATCCTAGGAAATTCTTGCCTACCCTAAATTCATAAACATTTTCCCTTATAATTTCTTCTTAAAGTTTTACAGTTTGTGTCTTTCATATTTGGGTTCATAGATCCTTTCAAGTTATTTTTATGTATGGAAATAAAGAGTTGAGGTTAATTTTTTATATATGGATACCAGATGTTCTAGTGCCATTGGCTGAAAACACTATCTTTTCCTCGGCTCTTGAATTGAGTTTATATTCTATCAAATGTTAATGTTAAATAATCTTTCAAAACTCAGTGGACCATATATGTGTGGTTCTATACTGTTTTATTCCAATGATCTATATGTCTTTCCTTACACCAACAATGCCTTGATTACTGTAGCTTTAGAGGAAGTCTTAAAATTGGGTACTGAACATCTTCCAGCACTGTTTTTGTTTTGTTTTTGTTTTTGGCTTTTCTGGGTCCTTTGTACTCCTACATAACTTTTAAATTTCAATATCCAGTTCTTCATTTATAGCAAGTATACACAGACCTGAATTTTTATATATACCTTGTGTTTTCTAATCCTGCTAAATTCCAATACAAGTTCTAGGGGCTCCTAGAGATTTCTTAGTCTTTTCTCTGTAGATGATCATTTCATCTACATATAAAGATTTTGCTTCTGCAGTGCCAATCCTATCCTAGTTGTGGCATTTTACTGCCAGACTATTTTGGTGGGGACTAGGTTTCAAAGTTTAATGAACAGATAAAGAGTAAGCATATCTGCCCTTGTTCCCCACCTCAGGGAGAAAGCATTCTATCTTCTCCATTCATATAAGGCATTCTCGCTGGAAGTATGGAGTACATGTCTTTGATCTGTTGAGAAGGTTCTGTTCTACTTCTAGTCTTCTGATAGCTTTTACCATGAACAGCTGTGGAATTTAGTCCAATACTTTTTCTCCAAGTAGTGACAGGATCATATGGCTTTCTCCTTTCCTCTGTTAAAATGGTGACTTTTGGGGGTGGATGTTCCAATGCTGAACCAACACTGCCATCCCTAAAATAAAACCACTTTCTACATACTGCCAGATCTGATTTCTAATAGTTTGTTTTGTTAAACAAATTTTTATCTATGTTCATACTTTTTTCTTCTATTATCTTTATCCAGTTTTAGGACTAGCACAATGTTGATTTCCTAAAATGAGGGGAGAAGTGTTCCTTCTTTTTTCTGCTTTAAATGTTTGATATAATTTATGAGTTAAAATGTATATGAGCCTGTTGTTGTCATATAGGTAGGTTTTGAAGCTAGGAATATACTTTCTTTAATAGGTGCTATTAAAATTTTATATTTCCTCCAGAGTTAGTTTCATTAATTTGTCTTCCAAGATACTTCTTAGAAGTTGTCAAATTTATTTCAAAAAAAGATTTTTGTAATATGCTTTCTATATCCTTTTAAATTCTGTCAAATCTGTGGTAATGTCTCCTAGATCTTGATATTGAAATTTTAAAAATGTATAATCAATATTGTGTAATAGGAAGAAAAGGTCTAAAGGAGCAGGGGAAGTGGGAGGGGTAGGGGAAAGGAAAGAAGGGAAAAGAAAAATATGAGAAGAGGAAAAGAATGGAAACAAAGTCTTTGCAAATAGGGAAGGGTGGAGGGGGTGAAAAGAGGGCAGGTGAAGGAGAAAAATAAGAACCAAGCTACTCATGTAATGGTACGAGATCCCAGTGATGAATGTAACTGCATTTTTTACCTAAAATGTACCAATAAACTTAATGGGGAAAAAAAAAGAATATGCCCTTCTAGGTCACACCCTCAGTGACCACGTCCAACTAGACACCACCTCTTAACAGCACTTTCAGCAACTGAACTCATCAATAGATAAATCCACTAATGAATAATCTAATCACCTTTCAAATACATGAGCATTTTCGGGGTTCATTTTAGATCTAAACCATAACATTTTGCTTCTCTGGAGAACCCTAATACAACAGTGATACAGAATAAGATGATGCATTAAGTATCTGTAGTTTCACATTACAATGCTCTCTAACTATATATAAAAAGTACTGTTTAGTCTCTGAAACTGATTTTGTACATCTCAACCTATAGTTAGGAGCTGGTACTCCTGTGTGGTTGGCTTGTTTGCGGAGATGCACAGATCTGTGTGTGTGGCCTGTGTGCCTTTGATGATGGTGCTGGTGGCCCTTGGTAAGCCTGGCTAGAGGTGTCTGTGAATTCTTCACTTATCCCTAGCACAAGGCCACCCTCACTGTCAGCAATATATCAAGGATGTCTTGGATGTCTTGGTTCTGATGTGGTCTTTCCAGGAGTGGGGGCACTGAGGGTGATTCTGAGATTTACAGCTAGCACATGACATACACACAACAAAAGGCTGGTTCTTTTTTTCCTTAGTGGATGTGACTAATAGGGAATAGAAAGGAAGCAGTTATATATATATATATATATATATATATATATATATACACACACACACACACATACACATACATACATATATATATATATATTTTTTTTTTGAGACTGGGTCTTGCTATATAGTTCAGGCTCTCTTGCACTCACAATGTAGCCCAGGCTGGCCCTAAACTTGCAGCAATCCTCCTGCATCAGCCTCTGGAGTTCTTGGGTTACAGGCATGCACCCCCATGCTCTGATAGGAAGCAGTTTTAGAGAGGAGAGACTGGACAATAGGCCAGTACTGTGGAGCTGCACCTTTGTCCCATTCTGCGTATGAGCCCAAGACAACCCTGTTCCCTTGCCTGCTTTTTTCAACTTGGCACTTTTTTCTTCCGCGGAAGACGCATCTGGGAAGGCTCCTCCTCTGTATGGGAAATGTAACACAGATTCTGGGCATAAAGATAAACCAAAAGGAAGACCTGTAATGGAGCCTGTCTAGGCTTAACTCAGAACTTAACTTAGAACTAGGCTTAACTAAGTACAATGTGAGATATTATTTGCTTCTTCAGTGACTAATTCCACCACACATTTAGACAGGAAATCTCCAAGTGGAACCTCTCTGACCACTTACCACAAACTCTGTTGTACCCTGGGAGGTGATTCCTCTATTAGTTTATTCAAGTTGAGAAACTAGTATTTTATACACATAAAATTGCAATTACAGTCATTGGAGGAGTCACTATTTGTCTGAGTACTATAAAATCCAAAGCCATCTTGGTCCCATGGATATTTGGGTTAAAAACCAGTGATATTTGCAGTGATAGTTGAAGCTACAGTGAAATCTTAGTTGTGTAAAGGTAAAGTCTTATTATACCTTAATATTCCTAAGAAGATGGCAAGCTTCCCTTAGGCAGAGTCTGTTTCATTCCTACTCACATCTTCTGTGGAACAGGTGCTCTATCATGCCATTTGTTGATGTTCAATAAATATTTTTTAAATGAATGATACAATTTGTGATTTAACTCCTACAAATTTTTATTTCAAACCAGCTTCTTGAAACACTCTGCCCACTCCACAGTGCCCTCTCTGACTTCCCAGTGAATGTGTGCTGAGGGAATGCAAACAAAATGTTAATTAGGAAGGTGACTCTACTTTGAAATACACTCATATAAACAAATGTAGGCCAAAGGCAAATTTAAATGATTTTCAGAATTGTCTGTGGTTATTATCATGACCCTGGGTTGGCCCAATTTTTACAGATAATCAGGTTATAGTTAATATTGGTTCTGTATTTCTACCTCAAAACAGAGGAAGGAGGTGGGAGGATGCTGTGAGCATAGATGTGAAGGAAATAAAGTCATAAATACCTAGCACTTTCCCCAGCAACCCCCCCCAACCCCCGGGAAAATTTTGGTTTATATCTTCTGCTACCACACAAGCATTTCTCTCATAAATTTGGATTGCAGGAGAAAATACTCCTTTCCCTTCAGAGGGAATTTGTAGAAGATAAAGGATCCTTGCAAAATTTAGGTGTGGTCACAGGGTTGGAATTAGACATTTGGTCAGGGCCATTCTGAATATCCCTGTCTTGAGTAGCACTGCAAAATACACAACACATAATAGGTGCTCAAAAAGGATATCTTGCTGAGGAATGAGTGAAAGGTGAGTGCATAAATGATCTTGCTGGAAATGAAGTGCTCCTGCTTTTTTGTCATTTTTTGCACACTACAGTGACCCAATGCACTTTCATTTAGAGAGGAACTCACTGGGCCATATACTTGTAGTAAGGTGGACTATGAATTAAGTACATTAGGTGGTCATTTATTTGGTCTAAATTAAAAGATCAAAATTTCATCTTTTTTAATGTGTTGAATCATCTCGCAATAACTCTTGCCTTTGAGCTGGATTGAAATATCCATCATTAATACCATTTATGGGTTAAATCATGTGGATGAAGTATTGAATGTCTTTTAAAAAAATCATTGGATAAATGTTTTCATTTAGGAAGTCATGGATAATGCAAATATTTTATTTAGGATTGGATCTTTTTCTTCTTCTTTTTTTTTGGTACCGGGGATCGAACTTGGATTCTTGTGCTTTCGAGGCAGGAAGCGGAATCACTGAGCTATATCCCTGGCCCAAGGATTGGCTCTTTAACCATCCATCTACCATTATTTTTAAGGTCAGCAGGTTGATATAAGGTAGTACTGTAGATTTACAGCCCAGAATCCCACTCTGAAGGAGAGAAGACCTGAGAGTAGATTTCAATTCAAAGAGTGTGCCACTAAGATTGGCTGTACTCACCTCTTCGTTCACTCTTCCTGTAGGTTATCTGTTTTGAGCAGCTATTATGAGTAGTACATTTATTCTACAGTGCTGCATAAGACAGGGTGTTCTAAATGGTTTTGACAATATACAATTCCAAGCTTATGTCCTAACCTGTATTTTGGAAAAATGCCTTTGCCTCTGTCTGTTTAGATAAGAGTCCTGCTTCCCCGTTTCATCTAGATCTAGCCCCATCTCTCCAGGCTGCTGGTTATGAGGCTACATGTAAACAGTAACCTTGAGTTCAGCCATGTAATTTTAGTTACTCCAGTGATAGCTGCTTTTGAAATAAGTACTGTAAGAACCTACTTTATGGTACACTTTAAGGGGGGAAAAGGTTGCATTTGTCTTAAAGGAAAATTGGACATAGATATGGTCCAAAGGGCTGACAACTCAGATCTGTCCTATCCTTGAGCCTGACATTTTGCCGTCCAGTGAAGTTTTTAAAAGTGCCGCTGTACAATGTCGTGATTTTGTTCAGAGACATCTAATACTTGCCCATTGTTCATTTATTCAAATCCCCATTGTTCTACTTGAGTGTCACCAATTTCACTTACTTGACTCATCTGGGAAAGAGATACAGGTAAGTGAAGAAGATGTTAATATCATGTTTGAAACATTAAACATGCTCCCAAGAAAACATGCCAAACACAGAGGGAAAATTTATAGGATGGGTTTGTTACAATGATTTAAAATGTAACAGGCATGTGGGCTCCCACCGGAGGCCTGCCATTCCATTGGTGAGTGCGTGCAGATCCCAGGGAGCAGCTGTGAGGCCTGGACCAGTGCAGCTGCTGGTGGATACCAGCTGGGGCTCCACCTCGACCCCAGGGGCTAGGGCACACCCCCCAAGCCATAGGCCCGCCCAGAAAGGGGCTGCATGGGCACATGGGCTTCAGCCAGAGGCTTGCCATACCATCGGCCACAGCCAGGGACCCACCTGGAGAAGAGATGTACAAGCACACAAGCAATATCCAGAGGCTCACTCCAATACCATTGATAAGTGCTAGGAGACCCTCGCCAAAGCCTGTGCAGACAACAGAAACTGAGGTGTGCAGCCCCCAACCAAAGGCCCTCCCAGACAGTAGCGATGTAGGGGCCCAAGCGAGAGCCACACCTACATAACATACCAAGTGTGCTCAGGCCCCAGCCAGAAGCCCACCCCAACAACAGGTCAGCTCAGGGATCTAGAAGGCCACCACTCTGAACCCAGGAATTGGTGTACTGGTGAGCAGCAGAGTAAAGGCTGCTTGATGGCTTGCTGAGAATTCAAGACCACTGGGTGAGCAAAAAGTCGCCTTAACAAAGACACAGCAGGCTACATTTGTTGAAATGAGAAGACACGTAAATAAGTCCTCAAACCAGAGTGAAGAGACAACCCTCAATGTGGGAAAAAATTTTCACCAGCTGTCCATCAGACAAAGGTCTACTATCTAGAATCTATAAAGAACTTATAAAAATCAGACCTTCCAAATTTAAAGACCCAACCTCCAAATGGGCATGTGAAATGAACAGACATTTCTCAAAGAAGTAGAAATAGCAGATAAACGTATGAAAAAATATTCAGCATCACTGGTAATTCAAAAACAACACTGAGATTCCACCTCACCCCAGAAAGAATGGCTGCCATCATGAAATCAACCAATAACAAATGCTGGCCGGGCTGTGGGAAAAGAGGAACCCTTCTCCACTGCTGGTGGGAGTGTAGACTGAAGCAACCACTGTGGAAATCAGTATGGAGATTCCTCAAAGAACTAGGGCTGGAAGTCCCATTTGACCCAGCTATTGCCCTGCTGGGTATCTTCCCCAAAGAATTAAAAGAATCATACCACAGTGATATATGTGCACCCATGTTCATAGTAGCACAATTCGTGATAGCTAAAACTTGGAAACAACCCAACTGGCCATCAACTGGAGACTAGATTAAAAAAAAATGTGTTTTTTCTTTTTTTTTTTTTAAAAAAGGAGTATTAGCCATAAAGAATGAGAAACTAGAGACATTTAAAGCTAAATGGATGCACATTGAGGCCATACTCTTAAGTGAAATAAATAGGACACACGTGTAAATACCGAATAGTTTCCCTAGTGTGAGAAAATGAAAGTATAAATAAGGACTAATAGATACTGTGAAATAGGAAGAAAAGGGGCAAAGGGGAAGGGGAATGGGAGGGTTAGGGGAAAAGAAAGAAGGGAATGGAATTAATATGAGAAAAGGAAAAAAGTGAAACAAAGTCTTTGTAGATAGGGAGGGGTTGAGCAGTTGAAGGGAGGGGGAGGGGAAGGGGGAAATAATAAGAACCAAGATAGACTATGTAAAGGTGCAAATTTCCAATGATGAATGTCATTATATTGTATACCTAAAATGTACCAATATAATTAATAAAAAATGTAATTCATTCACTAAAATTCATAAAAGAATATTGGATTAGGATTTGGAGAACTTGAACTTGAGTCCCACTTCTATATCACACATTGTAAGTCCTCAGATAATGTTTTTTTTTCTGATGTCTTAATTTTCTCCACAGTAAGTTGTCTACCAGGTTGTTGTAATGATCAAATTCAATATTGTAAAAGAATTCTGTTGACTACAAAATTTCAAATTCAAATAATTCTCAAATGCAACTTTTCTTTCTTTCTTTTTTTGGTACTGGGGATCTAACTGAAGACCTTGTGCTTGTGAGGCAGGCAGTGGCACCACTGAGCTAAATCTCCAGCCCTCAAATGGAACACTTCATTGGTTAACAAAAACAGATCACATTAATTTTTAACTAATTTGTTGTATCCTTTTTATGTACTTAACTAAAATGAGAACTCTAACAAAAAGTACTCGGTTTTCCTGAGACACTCATGACTTTCACAACTTATTTATTTATTTTATGAAGATGATGAAGATGAGAAGGTGGAAGATGCATCCTGCACCTGCTGGAGCCAAGGGCAGCTGAACCAGGGCCTCCTCTGGAATTCCACCTGGACTGGCCCTTCCTTTCTTTTAGAGAGAAGCCGAGAAAAGTGATGCTCTCAGTTGCACTTAGAGGAGGAATACATACAGGGACAAAGTAACCCACTCAGTTCAGGGGTGTTTTGAGGGTTAGGTTAGGGTGAATGGTCACACCTGCTTCCTTCCACTTTCCAGGACAAATGGCTTCAGCTGCTGCCCAGCAACAGCAGTTTCATAAAGGCCTTTGAGAGGAGCTTTGAAAATGTGTCAGCCAATAGCCAAGCAGGACCTGGCCTAACAGCTGAGGAGTTCCCCTCCCCCTCGCTGGAGCAGGGAATTGGGAAGGAGCAGATGGAGGCCTTTTTCTCCTTGGCCGGCATTTAGGGCACATGGCTGTGCCCTCAGGACTCAGGAGCTGAGACCAAGACAGGCCTTGCACAGAGTTTGCCCTTGGCCCAGGCTCTGGAAGGAGTCTTAGGAGCCCCTTTGCAGTCTCCTTTGTGGAGTGTGAGGTGTGGGATCTTATCCAGCTCAGGCAGCTGTAAGGGTTTGTTCTCCTGCTAGATTTGCCTCCAGTCTTCTTCTGTGTCATTAATCAAGCAGCTGAACTGAGCTGGCGCTGCTGGAGCACGACATTCATTATTGTCCCTAAGGGATCCCTTTCTTTAGATCTCAGAACTTTCAGCTCCAGAAATAGAGATATCCGTCCTGCCAGGAAGGCCCCAGGCCTGTGGCATGTTGTAGGCCACTCCAGGGCTTTCCCTGCATTCCTTCCAGACATGTGAAAGTCCCACTACAATCCCCAGGGCTCTGTGAATCCCCTTGGATTTTTAAGGGTTGTGCAGAAACAAAGCCATGTGACTCTGGGGAGCCACAGCACATGGAGAAGAGCTTCCAACAGAGATCTGCACGAAAGTTTCAGGGGATACAAACATCTGATGCTCATCTAGCCTGTCTTGTAAAAGGCTTTCCACTTTCAATGTGGCAGTTGCCAATCCCCAGGGGACTGAGAGTTAGGAACATCCTTAGACCTACTTGGCTTGGCTCCCTGCCTTTGAGGCCCCCTAATCTTTTCTCCCAGCTGACAGGAGGAGGCATCTGTGTGTGGAAGTCCACTTCCTTCTCCTCTCTGCACTCCATCCCCTTCCACACACATCACATAAGTGGCTTCTTTGATTTCTAAATGCAGGGCTTTGCCAAGAAAACCCCATTCGATCATGGCTCCCTTTCAGTGTTTTTAAGCCTGGGTGGAGTAAATAGAGTGGAGGACTGCTTCGGTAGTAATGTGGAAAGCTCACCGACCTGGGGATGGAGGTGTATAGGAGATGGAAGGACAGAGATGGATGAATCAAAGGTGCATTCAGTTTAATTACTTATCAATCATCCTGTGGCTTTTCTGAGCACTCTTTCCTGCAGATATACTGTAAGTCTCTGAGTGCTTATGAGACATTTTGAATATATGTAACTACACATTTGGTTAGAGAAATGAGCACAGTTACACACATTGCTTTAATTCATTCAGTGAATCCTGTGTTTATGAAGTAAGACTTATATCAAAGTTAAACAAAATAATCATGCACACTTGATTTGAGCAAGGAAGACTCTACCCTTTTCATATTCAGGATTGGTGAAATTTTGAACACTGAAAAATTTGCTCAGTAGCAAATTCACCCTCATTTAAATCATATTGCTACTGGGGATTTAGCTCAGTGGTGGCGTACCTGCCTGGCAAGTGCAAGGTCCTGAGTTTGATCTCTGGTACAGAAAGAAAAAGTCATATTGCTGTTAATCGCTTTTTATTAGTATATGTTTATGATACATAATAAATACATTCATCATGGGGAATTAGTATCTGTCTATCTATCTATCTTTCTATCATCTTGGCCCTGTTTACTTCCCATTTTCCTTCCCTCACTCCTGTCTCCCCTTATCTCCAGATCTCCTTCCCATCTCCACATAGTCTATTTTGCTGTTTCCTGTCATCTCTCTTTTATTTTGCTCTTTAAATTATTTATACTTTGAGTTTCTTATATAAGGGAAACCATGAGATATTTAACCTTCTGTGTATTTCACTTAGCATGATGGTCTTGAGTTCTCAAATTTATTCTTCTTTATCAGAGCCTGCCTTCTTAACTACTGTGATCGACACAGGAAAAGCAACCCAACAAACCAAATAACCAACCAATTAACCAACCAACCAAACAAACCAACAAACAATGCCAGATGATGTCAGCTTCTTATTCAAAGGTTATTAAACAATTTATAGTTTTTCATGGTTCTGGCTTCTCCCTTTCTCCTGATTTTACATTTTTTCTCCATTCTATTCAACACTAGGCTCCATGCCAGAGAATAAATAGCAGGGGAAAGGAGAGACAGGAGAACTCAAATCTATTCACTTTCAGTGATCAGCAGCCATTCTAGTACATGTCAAGCGAGGAAAATGATTGTCGTCTTTCCTAGGATTACCAATATTAGCTCTAACTTGAATTGGAGGCATTACTCACTGAAGCTTTTGGAAGAACTATCAATTCTCGTGGCCGCACTTTCCCCTACTTTAGTTTGAATCATTCTAATAAGCACTCAGCTGGTGCTTGGCAATAAAGAGTGGTGGCCCACTATAGTTACAAGATTCCAGCAGTTGAAAGATGAAATATATACATATTTTACCGGGGATCGAACTCAGAGCCTTGCTCCTGCAAAGCAGGCACGGTGCTACTGAGCTACATCCCTCGTCTTTATATTTTAAATACAGCTTTACTTTGGTGGGGGATTGGTTGGGGTAAGGGATGGTCATGAACCTTACCAAATTATAGGTACATATCAATTGTAAGACATCTTGGCTATAGCAATGTTAACCTGTGAAAAAAGTGTTTTGGAGTTGAGAAAAGATGGTCTTTTATTTCTGTCTTTCTATAAAAATTGAACCTTGTTACAGAAGCATTTTGTGAGGGTTTTTCTTATGTGGTCTGCTCTTTCTGGGTATCAGAATTTTGATTACAGTTGTCAGCTAGAGTTCAGCTTGGTTCACATATCTATTTTTAATAATAGCTGAAGGGATTCTTTTTTTTTAGATGAGAGAAAGATTACTTAATAATAAGGGAACTGGTTCATGGATGTGATCAAAATTTTCTTTTTGAAAGGAAAGAGCTGGCTTCAGGGGCTGCCCCCTAGTAGGCTGGAAATTGAGTGGAGATTTTTTCCTGATAGAAAGTCAGAGAGATGTGGTTTGACACCACCTGTGAAAGATGAGAGATTCAAACTTTAGAAATAAAGTCAAATTCTAAGATTATGGTAGAGTCATCCTAAAATGGCCCTAATTCTCTACCTCTCCCTATATCCAAGCCTTTATAATGCAACTTTGCAAGTTTCCTTATCAAGACATGTACTGTGCTTCCTTACCTCTTGAATCTGGGCTGACTTTATGGTTGGTTAAGTCAATAAAATGTAGCAGAATAAGGTTGTATCAGTTCCAGACCTGTGTTCCAAGAAATATTTGTGTTTTGGCTGTTTCTCTTGAGATTCCAACCTTTGCCATTAAAACAAAACAAATCAAAACAAAACGAAGCAAAACAAAATGTATGAGTCAGATGGATAATTGGCTGATGAGAATCAAGTGGCCCAGCCACCCCCCACCACCTCAGCCAACAGACAGCTAAAAGCCAGGTATGTGAGTAAGACCATTCTGGACCAAGTCAAACAGGTCCACCAACCAACTTTATGTTCATGAGCTAGCCCAGCCAAGATCTGCCAAGCCTAGCTTGGATGAGCAGAATCAAGCAAATGACTCAGAGATACATGATCAATAACAAATAGTGATTATTTCACTAAATTGCTAAGTTTTTTAGTGGGTTGTCACATAGCTATAGCACAAAGGTTGATATTAAGGAACCAGATCCAAGGGTTTGGAATCAGAGACTGGGTTTGGAGCACCAGCAGTTCAGAAACAAAAGGAGTGGCTTATAGGGCGACCATGGAGAATAACCTTGGGATGCCTGTAATTTGAATAGTTGCTGGATGCTTAAATTGGATGGGGTCTGAAAGAGGGGCAGAACAGGTAGGGAAAAATAGAACTAGAGAAGAAATCAAGATTATTTCATTCACAGGAGTAGCCCTAGCAATGGTATCCTCAGCACAATTCCCTGGCCCATACAAGGTGCTAAGTAAAAATATAAATTAATTAAATTAATAAATGAATCCTCTCCCTGGCAGAAGTCTCATTCATATACTCATTCACTAATTCACTTATCCTTTTAAACAAATTTTATATTGAGCACTATATATAGGTGCAGCTGTAGCTGCAGGAGTCTGTGGAAGTTTGGAAATTCCATGTCTGTCAGACACAGAATGTGTATAACTACAGGTTTATCTAAAACACATGTATCTTTTTTTTTTTTTTTTTTTTTTTTTGGTACCAGGGATCGAACTCGGGTCCTTGTGCTTGCAAGGCAGGTGGCAGAACCACCGAGCTAAATCCCTGGCCTAAAACATGTGTATCTTATCCCTGGTATGTTATTTACCTCCAGTCTCTCATACCTAGACTCGGTGAATGACCCAGATGCTGTGAGTATCTCTTGTGTGTTATTTTTATTTTTATTTTTATTTATTTTTTATTTTTTTATTGGTACATTGTAGGTATAGAACACAATTACATTTCTCATTGGGAATTGTACCTTTACATAATGCATCTTGGTTCTTATTTTTTCCCCATTCCTAGCCCTCCCTTCACCCCCTTCACCCTTCCCTATTTACAAAGACTTTATTTCCATTTTTTCCATTTCTCATCATTTTTCCTTCCCTTCTTTCCTTTCCCCTGCCCCTCCCACTACCCCTACCCCTTTGGACCTTTTCTTCCTATTTTACATTATCGATGATTCATTCTAATAATTGGTACATTTTAGGTATACAATATAATGACATTCATCATTGGAAATTTGCACCTTTGCATAGTCTCTCTTGGTTCTAATTTTTAACCCTTGCCCAGCCCTCCCTTCAACCCCTCCAGTCCTCCCTATTTACAAAGCTTTTGTTCCTATTTTTCCATTTTCTCATATTAATCCCATTCCCTTCTATCCTTTCCTCTAACCCTCCCACTTCCTTCCCCTTTGCCCCTTTTCTTCCTATTTCACATGACCTATTATACATTTAGTCCTTATTTACGTTTTCAGTTTCTCACCCCAGAGAAACTATTCGGTATTTACACGTGTGTCCTATTTATTTCACTTAAGAGTATTGCCTCAATGTGCATCCACTTAGCTATAAATGTCTCTAATTTCTCATTTTTTATGGCTGAGTAAACAGCTCCATTTTATAAAAAAACCCCACATTTTCTTTATCCAGTCTCCAGTTGGTGGGCATTGGGGCTGTTTCCAAGTTTTAGCTATTACAAACTGTGCTGCTATGAACATGGGCACACATATATCACTGTGGTATGATACTTTTAATTCTTTGGGGAAGATCCCCAGCAATGCAATAGCGGGGTCAAATGGGACTTCCAGTCCTAGTTCTTTGAGGTATCTCCATACTGATTTCCACAGTGGTTGCACCAGTCTACACTCCCACCAGCAGTGGAGCAGGGTTCCTCTTTCCCCATAGCCCGGCCAGCATTTGTTCTTGGTTGATTTCATGATAGCAGCCATTCTTTCTGGAGTGAAGTGGAACCTCAGCATTGTTTTCATTTGCATCTCTCGAATGACCAGTGATGTTGAACATTTTTTCATGTATTTATTTGCTATTTCTACTTCTTTGTGTGAGAAATGTCTGTTCATTTCAGATGCCCATTTTTGGATTGGGTCTTTAAATTTGGGAGGTCTGATCTTTTTAAGTTCTTTATAGATTCGAGATAGTAGACCTTTGTCTGAGGAAGAGCAGGTGAAGATTTTTTCCCACATTGTGGGTTGTCTCTTCACACTGCTGGTGCTTTCTCTTGCTGTGCAGAAGCCTTTTAATAAGAAGAGATCCCACTTGTTGATTGTTTGTGGTAGTTCACGGACAACTGAGGTTTCGTTCATAAAATCTTTTCCTGCACCAATGTCTTCAAGGGTTCTACCTAACCTCTGTTCCAACTGGTTCAGAGTTTCTATTTTAATATTTAGATCTTTAATCCATTTTGATTTTAGTTTAGTGCATGGTGAGAGATACAGGTCTAGTTTTAATCTTTGGCAAGTTGAAGCCCTATTTTTCCAGCACCATTTATGAAAGAGGCTTTCTTTCCTCCAGTGAGGGTGTTTGGCTCCTTTATCGAAGATGAGATGGCTGAGTGTGTCTGGCGTTGTTTGTGCATCTTCTAATCTGTTCCACTGGTCCTCAGGTCTGTTTCTTTGCCAGTACCATGTTGTTTTTATCACAGTAGCTTTGTAGTATAGTTGCAGGTTGGGGTTTGTGATAGCCCCTGCCATGTCTCTGTTACTTAGAATTGCTTTTGCTATTCTGGGTCTCTTCTTATTCCAAATGAATTTTTGGATTGTTTTCTCAAGGTCCATGAAGTGTGCTGCTGGGATCTCAAGTGGAATTGCATTAAATCTATATAGCAGTTTTGGAAGTATGGCCATTTTCACTATATTAATCCTTCCTACCCAGGCCAGGGGATATCTTTCCATTTTCTGATATCATCTTCAATCTTTCTTTTCAGAGTGCCATAGTTTTCAGAGAAGAGGTCTTTGATTTCTTTCATTAGGATGATTCCTAGGTATTTCAGTTTTTTGGATGCTATTGTGAAAGGAATTATGTGCCCTATTTCTCTCTCAGTGAGTCTGTCATTGGTGTAGAGGAAAGCTATTGATTTTTGTGTGTTGACCTTGTAACCAGCTACTTGACTGAATTTGGTTATTAAATCTAGAAGACTTTTGGTGGAGTTCTTGGGGTCTTCTATATAGAGTATCATGTCATCTGCAAATAATGACAATTTGACTTCTTCATTTTCTATCTTGCTTCCTTTTATTTCTTTCTCTTGTCTAATTGCTGTGGCTAATGTTTCCAGAACTATATTGAGCAAGAATGGTGATAGTGGACATCCTTGCCTTGTTCCTGATGTGAGTGTGAAGGATTTCAATTTTTGACCATTTAGTATGATACTGGCTGTTGGTTTTTCATAGATGGCTTTTATTAGTTTGAGGTAGAGACCATCTATTCCAATTTTCTGTAGGGTTTTTATCACAAATGCATGTTGGATTTTGTCAAATGCTTTTTCTGCATCTATGGAGATAATCATATGGTTTTTGTCCTTGGCTCTATTGATATAGTGTATTACATTGATTGATTTTCGTATATTGAACCATCCCTGCATCCCTGGGATGAATCCCACTTGATCAGGGTATATGATCTTCTTGATGATCTTCTGCATTCTGTTTGCCAGTATCTTATTAAGGATTTTTGCATCTATATTCATTACTGAGATTGGCCTATAGTTCTCCTTTTCAGTTGGGTCTTTCTCTGCTTTGGGGATCAAGGTGATGCTTGCTTCCAGGAATGAATTTGGGAGTATTGCTTCCCTTTCAATTTCACTGAAGAGTTTAAACAGTAGTGGCAGCAGTTCCTCTCTAAATGTCTTGTAGAATTCAGCAGTGAAGCCATCAGGTTCTGGGCTTTTCTTAGTTGATAAGTTTTTAATTACATTTTCAATTTCATTGGTTGATATTGGGTTGTTCAGAATTTTTAGGTCTTCTTCGTTCAACTTTGGTAATTCATATGTATCTAGGAAACTGTCCATTTCTTCTGTGTTGACCATCTTATTAGCATATAGGTTCTGGAAATAGGTATTGATGATCCTCTGGATTTCTGCTGGGTCTGTTGTCATTTCACCCTTTTCATTCCTAATTGCATGGATTTGGGCCTTTTCTTTCCTTTTTCTGACAAGGTTGGCTAAAGGTTTGTCAATTTTGTTGATTCTTTTGAAGAACCAACTCTTGGCTTCATTGATTTTTTTGTATTGTTCTCTTAGTGTCCATTGCATTGATTTCTCCTCTGATCTTTATAATTTCCTCCCTTGTATGAGCTTTGAGGTTGTCCTGCTCTTCTTTTTCTAGAAGCTTGAGGTTCAGCATCATGTTGTTTAATTGAGCTTGTTGTGTTTTCCTAATATGCGTATTCACTGCTCTGAATTTCCCTTGTAAGACTGCTTTCATTGTGTCCCATAGATTCTGATATGTTGTATTGTCATTGTCATTTAATTGAAGGAACTGTCTGATTTCTTCTTTAATTTCCTCTGTGACCTATTGGTTATTCAGAAGTGTGTTGTTCAATTTCCACATATTTATGAAATGTTTTGAGTTTCTTTTGCTATGGATCTCCAATTTCATCGCACTATGGTCTGATAATATACAGGGGCTAACTTCAATTCCTTTGCACTTACTTAAACATGTTCTGTGGTGGGTATGCGGTCTGTTTTTGAGAATGACCCATGTGCAGCTGAGAAGAATGTTATTCTGATTTTGTGGGGTGGAAGACTCTGTAAACATCTGTTAAGTTCATTTGTTCAAGAGTTTGATTGAGTTCTAGTATTTCATTATTTCTTTTTTGTCTAGTTGATCTATCTATTTGTGACAGTGGGGTGTTGAGGTCCCCCACTACAATTGTATTAGTGCACATATGACTTTTCATGTCCGTTAGTATTTGTTTTATATAGTTGGGTGCACTAGTGTTTGGTGCATAGATATTTATGATTGTCATCTCTTCCTCTTGGAGTCTTCCCTTTACAAGGATGTAGTGTCCTTCTTCTTCTCTCTTAATCAGCGTTGGTTTGCAAACTACTTGATCTGCAAAGAGGATAGCTACTCCTGCTTTTTTTCAGGTTCCTGTCGCATGGAGTATTGTTTTCCACCCTTAACTTTCAGTCTATGAGTTTCCTTTTGAATTAAGTGTGTTTCTTGTATGCAGCATATTGTTGGATTTTGCTTCTTGACCCATTCTGCCAGTGTATTTCTTTTGATTGGTGAATTGAGACCATTAACGTTGATGGTTATAACTGAAACGTATTGAGTTGTCATTGCCGTGACTTTTTCTTTTTCTTGGGTTCTCCCCCTTTCCATTTAATTTCTTGTTATGCCAGATGGGTTCATTCTGCTTTGCTTCCTAGGGTTGTGATCCTCAATGTCTGTTCCTAGGCTATTGTGTAAAATTCTTTGGAGTGCTGGTTTGGTATTCACAAAGTTCCTAAGGTGGTCTTTGTCATGAAATTATCTTATTTCGCCATCAATTTTGAAAGATAGTTTTGCAGGGTACATCAATCTGGGTTGGAGGCTGTTTTCTTTTAGGGCTTGGACTATGTCATTCCAAGCTCTTCTTGCCTTGATGGTTTGTGTTGAGAAGTCTGCTGTGACTCTGATGGGCTTTCCTTTGTATGTGATTTGTTTCTTTTCTCTGACTGCTTGTAGAACTTTGTTCTTCTGTTGTGTTTCTGGAACCTTAGCAATTATTTGCCTATGTGTAGATTTTTTTTTTTATCAAGGCTATTTGGAGTCCTATATGCCTCACTTATCTGTATGTCAAGCTCTTTTCCCCTGCTTGGGAAGTTTTCTGCCATTATTTCTGTGAAGAGATTTTTTATGTCATCTACACGCTCTCCTCTTTCTTCGTTGAGCCCAGTCAGTCTTATGTTATTCTTCTTTGCATCATCTAGCTGCTGCTGGATTGATTTCTCACAGTCTCTTAGAACTTTGAAGCAGTTTTTCTTTTCCTGTCACTAATTGCAATCTTATCTTCTATATCTGAAATTCTGTCCTCACATTGGCTCATTCTGCTGTGTAGACTTTCAATGGAGTTTTTCATCCCCTGGAAATCTGTTTGCATCTGTTTTATGGATTCCATTTGTTTCCTATGTTGGGATTCTATCATGTTCCTGATCTCCTCTCTAGATTTATTAATCATATCTTGCACTAGGGGCACAATTTCTCCTGTTATCTGAGAAATTATTTCTGATTTCATTTTTTCCAGATCCCCTTTTGTTGTCAGTTCAGTGGGTCCAGGTGGTTGAGTATCAGAATGGTCCATCTCATTTCCCTTTGTGGTTGCTGTAGGTGATCTGGAAGTCTGGTTTTGAGACTTATTTACGTGTTTTCTCATTTCAACTGGGTGGAGGAGCTGTTGGTGCCTGCACGGATTACCTCCTCTGAACTGGAAGAGGAGGGACAGAGGCTGGGAGCAGTGGTAGGGATGGTGCCCCAAAAGCCCTTTCCTGTGGGCTGGGAGCAGCGGGAAGGATGGTGGCCGTGAAGCCCCTTCCTCTGGTCCAGGAGCAGTAGGATGGCAGCTCAGAAGCCCCTACCTCTGGGCTGGGAGTGGTGGAAGGGATGGTGGCCTGGAAGCCCCTTCCTCTGGGCCAGGAGGGGTGGAACAGAAGGTGGCCCAAAAGCCCTTTCCTCTGGGCTGGGGGCAGTGGGAGGATTAGTGGCCAGGAAGCCCCTTCCTCTGGACCAGGAGCAGTGGGACACCGGCTCAGAAGCCCCTACCTCTGGGCCAGGAGCAGTGGGACTCAGTACTGTGGTCTGGTGGTCTGGTGGTCCAGTGTCCTCTGCGTCTTTGTAGTGTGGAACCAGGTGGCTGTACAGAGGAGTGGGGAGGGGGATTGTCCAGTGGATTGTTGCCTGTCTTCAGCGGGCTGATTTGGCGTGTTCCTTGTGACTCGGGACCTCTTCTGGGTTTTTTTGTTTTTGTTTTTTTGGTACCAGGTATTGAACTCAGGACCTTGTGGTTGCGAAGCAGGTGGTGGAACCCCTGAGCTAAATCCCCGGCCCTCCTCTCTTCTGTTCTGGAAGGACTCTCTTTCTCCTTCACCTGTTTTTTCTTTCTTTCTTTCTTTTTTTTTTTTTTTGGTACTGGGGATTGAACTTGGGACTTTGCTCTTGTGAGGCAGGTGGCAGAACCTGGTCCTTCACCTGTTTTTTCATTGTCTATTTTCCATTTCTGCATCCCAGGCCACTCATATCAGATGTTAGTCTGAGTTGGAGGAATGTTGCTTTAAGTGGTTATTAAGAGTGATTATAGGTAGTTTAGTAGTTATTTGAAATTTAAACTTGGTCAGTTCTTCTCAAAAGCATTACTGAGCTCCATTTGCTGCATAGTACTGAAGACGCTGAAATGGAGCAAGGGTTATTCTCCTTCAGACTGCTCTGCAAAATGTGGGTTGTGCTATTGATTACAACATGTCTATTTTTGTGGTGTTGAAAACTTGTCTCATTTGTATTTGCTACCGTAATGGAAGAGGTCATTGTAGGTTTTCTTTTAAAAGAATATTGTTATTACTACATGTTTGCAGGACATGATGATTATATTCATGAGGAGTCGGTACAGGTATATAACATATCTTAATTCTTCTCTCATCCCTTCCCCTCCTCTCCCTTCTAATGTAGGTTTTCAGAGTCTATGTGAAAAAGGGTTAACCTTTTGCTCAGAACTTGTGAATGCTAAGCTCTTCCTTAGGCACTCTTTTCAAGTACCATTTCTGACTGTGAGCTTTTGGTGTTCCAGGTAGGCCAAGGATTCCCAAGTACAGTTCATCTATAGCTGCCAGGTAAAGATAATCACTGACTACAGAAAAATGAAAGAAAAAAACCCCTAACACAATGCAGTATGTGTGTCTGTATGTGTGTATATACGCATGTGCATATGTGTGTATGCATTTCTCCATATCAATTTCTGTATACCTGCATGTGGGTGCAAGTTTAGATGCAGGCAATTATGCCTAGGTAAAGAGTTATCCTTCATTCTGAAATTATATCTTTTATAGTTTTTTGGCATTAAAATAATCTTTATTTTTTAAAATGTTGATTATATATAACCATTTTTAATGTTCTTATTTGAAAAAATAAAAGACTGATGATCTTGTGGTTGACAAGTGGGAATTTAAACATTTTCACTAGAAGCTGGGTGTGGAAGTACATACCTGTAATTCCAGAACTCTGGGAGTCCAGGGCAGGAGTATCACAAGTTTGAGCCAAGCCTGGAAAACTTAAGTCTGTCTCAAAAAATAAAAAAGATTGGGGATATAGCTCAATGTGAAGGCCTTGGGTTTAATCCTTGGTACTAAAAAACAAAACAAAACATCCCCCCCCCAAAAAACCCCAAGCAATCCACTAGCCTGTGATTCACAAATCTAGGCGTCACTGAAAAGCTACTCTGGGCATTATGAAGGACAAGGAAAGAACATCCTTTCACAGGAGTAAGCATTTCCTTTGGGCATATTAGACAGTTGGACAGAATTTATGGCATGAAATTATCTCCCAAGGCTGTGTTTAAGTGGAATATGTCATGATAGTGAGTAAATTAATACATATATATGAAAACAATTAAATTATCCACTTAAAGGAAAAGAAAGGTTGACCAAAGTTTCAGAGAACATAAACACAAATAAACTTTCTAATATAGCCCTAATTTTATTTAGTTGCTTATGTTAGTTTTGCTTTTAATGTTAGAAATGAAGTTTGAATGAGTAGGTTACAAATGGTTGGTATTCAGGAATAGAGCTTAAATTTGGACAACTCCATGTATACCAGTGAGCTTTGCTGTGTAACAAAACATTCTAAAAGTTGGTGGCTTAAGACAACAATCATTTATTGTGTCATAGTTTTATATGAGTCAGTTGGACAATCCTTTTGGTTTGAGCTGGTTTAGTTAATCTCAGCTACTCCAGTCTTGTGTCACCAGTCAGATGGTGGATTAAGTTGTGATTGGATTATCCACTATGACCTCACTCACATGTCTGGCAGTTGGGTGACTGTTGGCTAGTGCAATAGTGGTGACTGGATCACATATTTCTTTCTTTTTTTTGGTACCGGGGATTGAAGTCGGGTCCTTGTGCTTGGGAGGCAGACAGCAGAACCACTGAGCTAAATCCCCGGCCCTGGATCACATATTTCTAATTGTTCAGTAAACCAGAACAGGATTCATCATGTAGAAGCTTCAGGAATCCAAGAGAAGCAAGAGATAGCAAGCCTCAACGTATAAGTTTTTTAAAACCTCAAATTATATCCAATCTGTTATTATCCCTTCAATAAAAGTAAGTTACATGGCTAAATCTAGAGTCAGCATAGGACAGAGTACAGACCAGCATGGACACAGCAAACGATGAACAAATTAAGAGACATCATGTCAGCCATCTGCCACATCTGTTAATAATGTTTTGGTAATGGTCTTATCAAATCACTCTGTGTCTTTTGTCCAAATTGTTTCAACAATTTATTTCAGATGAATCCAGTGGGAGAATTAGAGAATTACAGAATTGGAAACAAATTTATAGATAACTTAGTGTAGCACTGTTATTTAATAGAACAGGAGATGAAGACCCAAATAAGTTATGTGATTTCTTCAAAACGACACAGGAACTGACACAGATTTTAAAATCTGCGCCTACATGTCAGGTATTCAATCATCTCCATTTCATTGTTGATATTTAACTACCTGGGTTAAGGTGAGGAATCCAGAGTGTAACAAGAGATTTAGTTCTTGATTTTATGGAGCTTATAGTTTAGTGGGAACAACAAAAACAAGAAACAGGATGGGACAATACATGTTACGAGGTGTCGAAGGGCATGAGTCATGAAGGGGAGAGAGGATATTATATGTACACACATTGATTCTCATAACCCTGAGAGGCAGGTACAGTGAGAATCCCTATTTCCCTGGAAAAGACACTAACTTGTGCAAGGTCAGAAAATGTATAAGTGGCTGAACTAGGATTTGTACTCAGAGAATTTTTCCTACTCCACAGTCCACGCTCTTCATCATTCCTGTCTGCTGCCTGGGCAAGGGAGAAAGGGAACTGGATGGAGAGAAAGGCTGAGGACTGAATTCTTGGATAAATGGTTTGAATTCTCTTGAAAATAATCTAGAGATACTTGCAAGACTTAAGTTCTGTGAACAATGTGTAAGTGTGCACACACTAACGAGTGGGCCTGTGCCCAAGTGTAGGTAGGTCTGAGCTCTCCTGGACTCTATGTGAGTTGCTCCACATGGTAGAGTTCTGCAGTTGTTTTTTTGTTGTTGTTCCTTTGATGGTTAAGCATAAATTGTCAATCTGACTGGGTTAAAAGACGCCTGAAAGAAGTTTATATACCTTCTTGGAAGTCATTGTGAAAAGATTCCAAAATCAAGATAACCAGTTCTTTAATATCCATTTAAAATCTATTCATTTCATGTTAGTGAGACTGTTAACTTGTCACCAAGCAAGACTATTTAAAACTATTTGTGGCCTTGTGTGTTAATCCTGGTTAAAGATGAAGCTTCATAATACTGTTTTTATGCAATATATTAAGCAGCTGTAAAACACAGACCTTTATCAATAGCAGGCAAAGAATTTCAAGACAGACTATAAAGTCATGTAATTTGAAAAGCAGTGTTTCCTTATGAAAGAGCTCTCAAGTTGCGTGTAAAGCTAATCTAATTAAAAAGGTGTATAAGTGTTCTTGAAAAATTAAAAAAAATACTCCTGAAAAAGTGATTGGGTCATGGAGAAGCCATACTCATCAGTGGGTTAAACCCCTCATGTTCATAGCTCAATGTGCTGATAGGAGGTAGGGCTCATTTGGAGGTGGATCACTGGTTATGCCTTCAGAGGGTATATTTCTCAATAATGTTCTTCCTCTGTGCTTTGTTTTCTGGCTGCCAAGGAATGAGCGGCTTTGCTCCACCATGCCTCTCTGCCATGCCTTTCTACCATGATGTTCTTCCCTTGGAGCCAGCTGACCATGGACTAAAATCCCTGAAACTATGAGCTAAGTTAAACCTCTCCTCCTTTAAAGGAGTGAATATTAAGTATTTTGTACCAGCAACGAGAAAGCTCACTAATACACTATCTATTGATCAATTGATCAATCATTGACCCAGTCATCCATTCATCCATCCATTGATTCTGTTTTCTTTCTCCTGGAATCTTCTGACTCTTTTGTACCCTAGGACTGGGTTATTTTGATTATGTTTCTGTTGTTTATTTACTTTTTTCCCTCCATCTGGCAGGCTCTGTTTTCTCACTGACAGAGGCTCTCTCTTGTGAGAAGACGTGGCTCCTTCTCTATTTTTTCCTCTTAAACCTTAAGCACTAATATGTTTCCTGTGACAGATAATATTGTAGGAGAGCAAAGAATAGTGACTCATCAATCAGAGAGATAAAACCATTATTTCTGGAAGTAAGATCTGCTTGTGAAAGGAAGGGAGCTCAACAAATTTTTTTGTTTTGTTTTTTGAAACAGGGTCACACTATGTAGTTCAGGCTTGCCTTGAGCTCACTATGTAGCCCAGGTTGGCCTCAAACTCACAGTGATCCTCCTGCCTCAGCCTCCCTAGTGCTGGGATTACAGATGTGTGCCACCACGTCTGGCCCCAACTAATTACTTAAAACTGAGTTCAACGTTCACTTATGGGTGTGTGTGTGTGTGTGTGTGTGTGTGTGTGTGCTAGTGAGGACTGAACTGAGGGCCTTCACACTGAGCTAGATCCCCAGCCCTTCTTTTTTATTCTTTATTTTGAGATAGGGTCTCACTAAGTTGTTAAGTTAGCTAGGCTGTGCTCAAACTTGCAAATCTTCTGCCTCAGGCTTCCAGTGTGCTGAGATTATAGGTGTGCACCATCATGCTTGGCTCTCAATTCATGTTTAAACAAGTCCTGTAAAGGATTCCCATTCTCTCTATGTTTGAGACCCACCACTCTAAGCCAAGTTTTCAGTGCTGAAATTCAAAGTTGGCCACCTTCATATCTATTCTAACCCATATGACTTTTTTTTGTCTCAGCATCTTTGCTTGGCTTTTCTTTCTCTACTCCTCCTTTAAATGTTGTCATTCCTCAAGGTTCTGCCCTCAGCCGTCTCTTTTCTTCGTATGCTTGAGTGATTTCATCTACTCCCATCATCTCTTATTTTAGGTATAGTGCTCCCATCCAGTGATGTATTTCCATCTTCTATCCATCTTCTGTCCTGGGAGAGCAACAGAGCTCAACCAATCCCAAAGTGAACACATCACAGGTTTTCTTTTACTAGCTCAAAGCTGCTCTTAACCTCTAAAACTAGATCTCAAATAACAGATTATAAAGCCATTCTCAAGGTTCCTACTCTGAACTCACTCCAGCCCTTCTAATCAAATTAAGTACAGTTGATTCTGCCTTCTCAATCTCTGTACTTTGTCCTTTCTTCTCAAGTCAAATAATTTGATCAACAATTAATCTTCCACTGTCATCTCCTGTCCAACTCTACTTGCTACTCGCGGCCCCCTAAAAGAACAGTCACAGTTCTCTAAACACACCAGGCAACTCTAGACTCTGCATTTTGCCCAAGCTGTTCCTCAGCCTAGAATTCAACATCCCAATCAGCTCTGCTTGTTAAAATTCTCCCATGAAGTTCAACGTGCATGTCAGATGGCGCCTTCCCTGAGAGGACCTCTCTGACTTCCCAGCTGGGGCCAGGTCTCTTCTCCTATGCCCCCTCAACATTCCATGGTGCTCTTTGAGAATTGAGCTCACTTGTTCATGCATTAGAGCCAGTGATTGGAATCTCCCCTTCCTCGGTACCATCTAGCACGACAAGGATGTCTTTGTCATCTTTGCATCTTTAAGCACACAGTAGGCCCCTAACAGTTGCTTGCTGAATTGACCTGAATTTATTGCACTGCTGCAGTGTTGTAGGGAGCAGAGAAACAGTGGTATGAATGTGTACAGAGGCAGGGTCCTCTGAGAGAGTCATCCCCCAAGAGGTTATCTCCTGGGTCAGCTCTACTGAGGATGTCTGGAGACAGGCCTGATGAAGAGCACCAGCTTGTAATGGGGAAGGACTATTCCCTAGAAATCTGTCATTTTTGGTCCCCTTTGCATGCTGTCCCTTCCCTCCCTAGAAGGTCCTTATTTGAGATCTCGTTTCCTTCATCAGCTGTGCTTGTGGAGAATTCCCCAGCTGCAGCCTCTTTGGTCTGCTCTGGCTTCCATTGTTTGTTTATTTATTTTCCTGGCAGCCTCTTTCTCTGGCTGTGGTTGTAAATAGAGCTGGTGACTGTCAGCCCAGGCTTGTGCAGTGACTCTGGATTCTATGCAAAGGGTTACCATGTGTGCTCAGAAGTGACTCCGGGCACTGGACCAAGCTGTCCAGAAGGTTTTGCTCCTGACCATCCAAGTGGAGCTTTACAGACAGAAGTGCCAAATGCCACACTCTCTCTTTCTTCTCCTGGTCTTCTCTCTTGCTTTCCTTCTTGCCACTGAGACTCTCAAGTCACAGGTCAGGCAGGCGGCACAGTGGCACTTAGACTTGCTTCAGCAGAGTGTGACAAGTGGCACTGAACATTTCCTGAATAATACTCATTCATGCCTAATTTGTTCCTCCTCTTTGAGAAATTTTGCTTGATATAAATTGCCTAGCCATTCCAGATCCTAGGCCAAAGTGTCTTTGCAGGTTATAGAAGAAGAGACAAGCTTGAAGCCAGGCCAAGAATGTGAGTCTTTGTCTTCTTTCTTTCCCCATCTCAAAAATCAAATGCTTCTGCCATGGTCTGATTTTGAGTGAAAGCAAGTCAACCTTTCTCCCCCATGCCAGTCACCCTGCCTCACCTCTTCAGTGCTAGTGACTTCCTGCCCTACCTCCACCCTGTCACCCTCTTTGTGCTCTGCTTCTCCCTAAATTCCAGAGAGCTAGGCCCCATGGAGGCAGCTGCCTTGAATGAGCTGCCAGCAGGAGAGCCACACAGGCAGTGGCATCCTGCTGGAGCCTGTGGTCTTCCCCCAACTGCGTGGCAGTGCACATCATCTGTCAGAGTGCCCCCTCCCCTCCCTCCGCCTCCCTGCCCCCTCCCCGCTGCTTGCTTGCTCTTTCTCCTTTCATGAGATGCAAAGCCTGGTGCTGAGCAGAGCCAGCAGGAGCAGCATGGTATGGCTGCTCTTCTAGGGGGCTGTGGTGAGGTGGCCCACCACCCAGCATCCTCTCCCATGCACCAAGAGGTGTCTGACTCTGTCACTCAGGGTCTCTTCGAGCCATGCCCATCTGGGGCCCACACAAGCCACATCTTCGCAACTGTGCTGCCCACCACCAGACAGGTAAGGGAGAGCAGCTGCTTCCAGCAGGCCTGCTTAGTGGGCCTGCTTGGTGGGTCCCTGGGTGGGCCAGCCAAGCCTTGAGTCTTGCTGGGAGGTACAGAACACCTTGAGGCAGAAATGGACTGTCCTCCTTTCTTAAGCCCCACTCATTCTCTGCCAGAGCTTCTCAGAGCAGGGAAAGCTTGCCAGCTCTGTCCTGAGCAAGGTGCAGGAAGGTGCCTGACCTAACAGTTATAGGTACTAAGCTGGAAAGACTCTTTTTAAAAATTTTCTATCATCCTGGACCACAACTCCTCAGTTCCCCGAGACCCGCTTTCTGGTTCAAAGGGATCCTATTTCTACTCTCAGATCCCATAGGGGGCTCTGACAATAGTGTGGGTTGATATCTGGACTATCACACAGTCTCTGTAGTTTTAGTCTCATTCATGTTTTGTTCTGCTGTTGTTTGTGAATGGGACGCTGGCACATCAGTCTGGTGGCACATGACATCTGTCTTGCTTCCAGGCAGCATGTAGGGTACTTATAGTATGGTCCATGTCTCATCGTAGCCAGGCCAAGGTGAGCTGGTCGTAGGTATCAAATCCTCTTTTTAGAAAAATTTCACATGGTGCCTAACACACAAAGAAACCTGAAAACTTACTCATGCTCTCTGTTGAGTTGAATTAAATCTGCCAATCTTTCTCCCATAAGTCAGTGAGTTGAAGAACATGGTTTTTTAGCCACATTAGCCATGTCACAAATTCTAGGTGCCCTCAGGGGACAAGTGAGAGTGTGGATGGATGGCTGAACAAAATCCATTATCCTTGCATTAAGACAACCCCTACTAATGTGGATATTAGGGAAGGGGCTACTGCAGCAGCAATTGAACATGCAGAGAAGTAGAGTAGTGGATAGCTCTGGAGGTCCTGAGTTTAAGACTTCCTAGGGCCACTAGCTGAATTACCCAGGGCCCTTTACACGGGGCCACAGAGCACTTTCACTTTGGTAATCTGGAAAATGGGAGCACTCACAAGTGCCCCTTACTGTCAAAGGTTTTTGTAACGTTCAAATAAAGAAATAATGCTAGCTTCCCACAGTCAAGATCAGTTGAGCAATTTTGCTTGGCAATTTCCCTATATTATGCTATTGAATCCTCCTAACTTTCCAGGACAAACAGAGGCTCAGGAGGCTTAAATTCAGCTAGAGACATAAAAGAACTTTGTAAGTTGTGACTGTGCTATAAAAATATAAGTTGTATTATATGTAATGACTTCATGGCTTAGAGCATTTTCCAGGCCAGTCCTATGCCAGACTCTCTGTTTTGAGCTTTCTCATCTCCTCTTTCTAGAAATGCCTCCATCTCTAGAGATGTTAGAAGCACTCCTTTGCTTTCCCTGTTACTTGTGCATTAGGATATTTTCCACTGTCCAAAAATATTCTCATCAGGACTTTTGTCAGTGTTCTCTGTGTGCAATTTCCAAAGGCTTCTGAGCTCTTTAGTAAAAGGTCCCAGGAAGAGAGTGTCTCAGGAAAGCTGAGGGCTTAAGGTTGATTCCTACCAGGGCTTTGTCTGTCAAGAAGTGTCAGGAATTTGCTCAGTGTCTCTGTGCATCAGAGCACACCCACACAGCCCTCGTCCCTCCTCCCGCCCCCAGTGCAGACATTAACATGCACCCATCACATGCCCAAAAGCAAGGCACCTCGCTGACAGCTCTCATTTCCCAGAGGGCTCTGTGGATTTAGGACCTGGTTGTAGTGGAAGAACTGTCCCCAGGGTCCCAGTTTGTACTGCACTATTTCCTATGGCTGTGTATAAATGCCACTCCTGGCTGTGGCAGTTGTAGAGTCTCCCTTCTGCCTGATCTGGGTGACTGGCTAGAAGGCAGCAGAAGGGAGGACATAAAAGCCTTTGCCTGGAGTCATTAAAAATGGAGAAAGAGCTTATTTTATATTCAGAGGAGGGGGAGAGTGCTGAAGCCACTTCCTGCACACAGCTGTGGACCCTGATGGCAAATGGTGAAGCTTTTATTACTAAGAAGAGGAGAAGATTGATAACTGGTGCCCTGGCATGCAGAGATAGGAGAGACCACATTTCAACTGTGGCAGCATCTTCTGCTTACATCTGAGCCCCAAGGCCTTGAAAGACAGGGCTGCCTGTTTCCCCATCTCCTGCAGCCTCCATCTCCAACCCTATGTGGTGTTGGGCACCTATCTTCTTTGACTTTGCTACTCTCAGTGTGACTTTGTGTTTTCTTAAGGCTGAATAATTTACCATCCGTGTTTGCTTCCCTATCTCTGTGGATTCTTACACAGTAACACCAGAAGTTGGCATTGTCTCAGCAATTCTGACTTCAGAGGTGAGAAAGCAAGGTCCTAGATTAGGGTGAGCCTGCCATGAAAGAGCAGAGTTGAAACTTGAGCCCTTGTCACTGACCCTGAGAATGTGCCATTTCTATGACTCCACTGCCCCTGTGGCCAGCATCCTGCTCCAAACTCAAACATCATCTCCCTTGCCTTCCTGCTGGCTGGTTCAGGTCAGCTCAGCAAACATTTATGGAGCATTTCCTTGGTGGGAGACACTGTGTTACATTTTGGAAATGTAGAGGTGAAAGATACATCCTTTGCCTAAGTAATGTACATAGGAAATGTAACATACCCATGCCTGGAACATGACAGCACTTGACACTCAGGGATACTTAAATATTAGTTGAATGAATAAATGAAGACAGAATAAATAAACATACTTCCTGTGACCTTGATGGACTTAGGGTCTGGTTAGGTGGAGAGAGTTACGGGCACCTCCCTGTGCCAAATGGTAGGATGAAGTATGCCCAGGAGTCTTGAGAGCACACAGGACACTTTCCACAAGGATGTTCAGGGGAGGTTTCTTGGAGGAAGTGGTCCTGAGTGCAGCTTGAAGGATGAATAGGGTTTAATAAGGTCAAGAGCATTCTAGGCAGAGGGGATGGAACGAGGGAGGCCTGTGATACATGCTCATGATGGTGAATGATACGGAGCTGTTGGATAGAGAAGCTTAAGACAGCAGAATGGTGGGCAACTCTCAAAGGAGACAGGAACCACTGGATTTGATGCTTGTATCAGGACCTTTTTAAAGCCTGAACTTTATGCTTAGGCCAGAAAGGCTTAGAGGTTGTGAGAAGGGAGCACAGTCATACTTGTGATCTAAACAGGTGATGATAGCTGCAGGATGGCGATGAATTTAAGGACATAGACTGGATCACAGAAACGAAATACTGTGAGGACATCAACTAGGGCCCACAACTAGGACTATGAGGATATGAATCAGGGAAGTGGTGGTAAGGATGGAGGAGAGGAGACAGATTTGAAAACTCTGAAAGAGATTTAATCAGCATGATTTTGTAATTGGTGGAAGTTAGGAGATGAGAGAAAAGGAGTCTCCTCTAATTATTTCTCTATTTCTGGGTTGAGTTACTCAGTGGATGGTGGTGTTAGAAACTCGTATCAGCAATTTCACAGGAAGCTGAGTTGTGTGTGTGTGTGTGTGTGTGTGTCTGTGTGTGTCTGTGTGTAATGGGTAGATAGAGGGATGGTAGATAAAATGGGTCAGGAAAACGAGGGGATATTATGTGCGTGGTTTTAGATTTATATTTGCATTTGTTGTGACTTTGGGTTATCTCAAGTGGTATGTTCAGTAACCCACAAGCTGTAGGAATCTATACAATTGGGAAAGGACCATATTTGGAGAAATGGTCAGTATATTATAGCCAAAGATGAGATTGTCCAGGCAGCATGCAAGGAGAAAACAGTAGGGAGTCAAAGTTAGAGAGGAAGGAAAACCCCAGCACTTAAGGAGTTGGCAGAGGTGGCAGAGGCAATAAAGTAACCAAGGAGAATAGCAGTCAGGAGTGTAATGCCACGGAGTAAATGAATGACCATAGTAGAAAATACAGCAAAGAGGTCCATAAAGACAAAGACTGCAATTTCCATTGGACTTCATAATATTGAGGTCACTGTTTGAGGAGAGCGGTGGGGATATAAGCCAGATTGCAAAGGATTGTGGTGGGATAGGAAATGAAGAAACAGAGCAGACCTTTTTCAGGCAATCAAAGACAGGAACACTCAAAGGTACATTTTTTAAAAAAAAAATTGAAGGGGCTTGATTATCTTTATTGTTGGGTATAGAATAACATGGGAGAAGGAAAGAATAAAGATAGAGATTTGACAAAGCAGGGCTCAAGTGAAGAAACACGGGCTCAAGGCCACAGGAGGAGGGATTGAATAGGTACCTTTGAGAGCAGTGGGAAGGAAGGATGGGTGTGAATGTGGATAGATTGGTAGGATTCAAGTAGGGGAAAGAGGTCCAGGCACTTAGTACTTGAGAACCTCTTATCTCGATGAGCCAGATCAGGTGTGGGAAGAATTGTTTGCTACATCACCTCTCTTCTCCACACTCTACCTTCTTGCTCTTCAGCTGCCTTCACAGGAACTGGCTACTTACTAGGAAGCTAATCTGTAGAACCTAAGTTAGGATTTAGGACTAGGATCCAAATTGGAACAGATGAGGGTTAGGGAAGTAAGCAAGCAGGCAATTATATGTATCTTCATATAGTGTTGACTTGCGGTTTGGATTTGGTGTTTGTAAACTGGCAGCTCTGCCATATGGGCAGGAAGTTGGGGCCCACTCAGGAGTCATGGGTCAGAATTCTGACTGTGTCTCTAAAAGATGTGACCATAGGCAAAATCTTTACAGTTTAATTTGGGTAGATGATATCTAACAATCGCATCTATTCTACAAAGTTTAGCACCTGCTCCCACGGAGGCAAATTATAGTTTTTGGTCTTGTTTTACCTTTTCCTGAAAATGGGTTTACTTGTAGGGAAGAAACTTACAATGGAAGGGCTATGGGAAATCAACTCCCATTCAAATCTTCTCTTTCTGTTTTCTACTTTCCTTGCACTAATAATTTACACTTTAAGCTCATTGTACTGAAGCCACACTTTGTCACTGGTCACACTATTCTTAAAACTTTTGTTTTGCACAACTTTAAATATATACAAGTCTAAAGAACAGAACCATAATCCCATATCTACCCACCCCCAGCTTCAGTGTCCCCTCTTCCCTCCCTGGAAGATTTTAAAGCAGTTTCCAGATTGAAAATCATTTCGACCATGAATATTTCAGAGTGAATCTCTAAATGATAAGATCTCTTAAGGGGAAATAGCCTCAATGTCAATATCACAATAAAAATTTAACAGTAATTTTCTAAGATCATTAACTATCCAATCAGTGCTCTAATTTCCCTCATTGTCTCATCGCATTTTTATAGTTTTCAATTTGAATCAGGGTTCTTCATAAAGTCCATGTATTTCATTTTGTTTATTTTATTAAACACTGATGATCATTGTCTCTGAAGGCACCTGAAGGGCAACAAGGTAGACTGTTTAAGAGAGAGCTGGTGTGGCATGTACAGTCCTGAGCGTCATGTAATCTTGTCTCCTAATTTTGTATCATTTCCCTCAGTTTTGCTGTGCCATTTAATTTTAGGAGCCTGGAGGAACAATTACAGGTTTGGTTACTAATGCCTCTAAAATTTAACTTTAAAATTCCTTTCTAAACATGCTTAGGAAGGGAAGTACAAATATAGTGAATAAAGAAAAAAGTATGGAAAGAAAAAAAAAGGCTACAGTGAATGGAAAGGAGACCAATGAAGGCTCAAGAGGAACAAAAGTAAATGAGAAAGGTGACAAAGAGTTGGGTAAACCCGTGCACTGAGAAGTTCAAAGAGGCCAATAATAATGATGATAAAAGTGGTTCATACTTAAAGCCATTTACCCCTTGTCACATATAGTGGTAAGCACCATATTACATCATCAAATTTGATGCTTACAGCAAGCTTATGACATTGGTACAGTTACTACTAGTATCTTCATTTTACCCATGACAAACATGAGGCTCAGAGAAAGTAAGTAATAGATTTAGAAAATTATGGAGCTGGGATTGAAACTTAGGGCTGTCAAACCCACTGAACTTCCCCCACTCCAGGTCTGTTTGCCTACTCTCCACTAAATCCTAAATCAGTAATCTCCCTCCCTCCCTTCCTTCCTCCCTTCTTTCCTCCCTTCCTTCCTTCCTTTTTCTTTCTTTTCTTTCTTTCTCTTCCTTCCTTCCTTTTTCTTTTCTTTCTTTCTTTCTTTCTTTCTTTCTCTTTCTTTGCATTTATGTGCTCACTGGCAAAATTCCATTTAAAAGGAAGCTAAGCTAAGATCACCTCCAAACATAATATTAAGGGACAGTGTACTGGAATTTGCAAAGCATTTCCCACAGAATATCTCATTTCTTTCTTATGTTCACCCTGGAAAATAGGCCAGGTGGTAGGGTTTGTATGTTACACATGAGAAAATTAAAGTTCAAAGCTCTTGGTTTTGTTAGCTGGTGATCACAGAGCTAGTAAGGTTAGTTAGTGTCACAGAGCTAGTTTATGACAGAATTAGAATCATAGGACCCCCCCCTCTGATTCCAAAGCCTGTACTTCTCTGGTTTTCTTTGCAAACCTCATGGGTTCCCAGCTTTAGCTGCTGACCTCTCTCCCTGTCCCTTCTGATGTTCCTTAGGAGGAATTGAGGAGGGTTATTACAAATTAAATATCTGGATGCTTGAGCTGATGAACAGGAAATGAGGCTGCTAATGCTCAGAGGAATGGAATTGAAATGCATTTTTTTTAAGGTAGAATTTTGGGCCAAGTGACCTCTTTCTGTCTTGCCCTTCCCTGTGTCCTTCCAGTCTCCATGGAAACCCTAAATCAATGCAGCGTATGTTGATTCATGTTTCTACTGTTACTAGGAAGCTACGAAGTGGAAATTGCTTTTAAAAGATTGGCGGAAGAGCTTGAGCATGCTGACCAGAATTCAAATCTAATATCTAAGTGACTATTTTATTAAAAGCTTTTAATGTGGTACAATCCAACTAGGTGGTATATTGATTAAACAAATACACAGGGGGCATTTGGCATTAAACCTCCTCTTCTGTCATGGCTTTTCAAAATATTATATTGCAGATTTTAATTCTCTTTATCTTCAATTTAATTGCATTTTCATGGCCTGTGTGACAATGCTAAGTGCTCCTTTTGCTCCTGATTAATTCCATTATGTCCTAACTGGGCTGTTCAGGTAATTTACAAAAAGCCTTCTGTACCTGTGCTACTGCCCCTGAATGCCATTAATATTCTGTTGACTTTAGTCCTGACCAGGAGGCTGCAGAAGGAAAGCTCGGTGGTTTTTTAGAGATTTTCATGAAGTCAGAATCAAATTCAGCCAGCTTATTAAACACCTGCTCCATACATAGAAATTAGAATTGATAGTAAGGGAAGTAAGTCACGTGTTTTCAGAGTGGACAGTCAGTTATGAGGATTAGAAACCATAAAACAAAAAGATTAACTAAAACTGTGATGTGGTCTACCAGAACCATACCTCTAAGGTGGTGGGACTGGGATAGAGGGACTCCTACCTTGGAGATAATAGATTTTGAAAAGGAGCTGGGAGCTAAGCAGATCCAAGGTGAGGATATTCTAGGCAGAGGAAGCAGCTGAAGAATCAGGTGCATGGGAAGAGCAATGGGGATGGATGGGAAGAGCAATGGGGATGTAAAACTGGATAGGCAAATTGGATTGAGGTACAGGGAGGAACTGCAAGCTGCAGTAGACCCATCAAAGATTATTATACAGAAGATCTGCTTTATGGTGTGTGTGCTGATGGTGTGGGTCACTGATGGTTGTGTAGAGAGCAAGAAAGTTTGCCAGTGGGTGAGGGAGAAATGGAGCAGGTCATTTCATGAGGAGGACATGCACTGGGCTGGGAACTGAATCCCCATTGACAGGCAACACCAGTGGATGGGAGGGGATGAAGTTAAGGACTATTTCAGAGACAACTATCAGATTTAAAAACTACTTCAGCAAGAGGAATGGGGAAAAAGAAACCAAAAATGTCTATACTTGTTACTCCAAGGAACTAGGATAAAGTGATATTGTGGACAAACAGAGGGAACCCTGTGGGAACTGAGTCTCAGGAGAGGAATCTTGGTTGCTCCAAATGCAATGGAGCCAGCAGTCTGAGGGTGCGGAGCTGTCCAGCAGACCTCTGTGCAGCAGCCTGCAGCTCACTGGAAGCAGGATGGCAGTGCTGATTGTGGAGAACAGCAGAGATGAGCATTGGCAAGGGCGTTTTCCTGAGAGGAGAGCTGCACAGGACAAGCAGCCAGAGCAAGGCTTGTCACCACTGTTTTCCTGGGGGAAAGCCATGCGTCTTGGCTAGTAGAAATGTCTTGTGCCCAGTTTTCAGCCAGTAAGTCAGGAGCAGTAGCCAGAAAAGAATCCAGATCTTTGTATTCCTGCCAGGGCTCAAAGCAGGGGTGGGTAGAGTCCACATGGATGTGTTCCATCCTCCGAGCACTCAAACTGGTGCCTTCTCCTGTCTCCTTCTTTTAGGGAAGATGAGCATGTGGAGTGCTTTACCTCAGGTTCAGCCTAGTTCCCCACTCGAGTTCTTTGTGCACCTGTCTTTTTGGAAGATTATGTTAGACCCCTTCCACAAAAGGGGACTGGCATTAGATCTGTGCTTTTCAAGCTGGGGTGCTTTGGGAGGACTCCTTGGTGTTTAGGAGTGTTTTGGTAAAAACGTTTGAACTAGTTTTAATTTTGTCTTTTTCCTTGTGTTAGGCATGTCCACACACTCTTGTCTCTGCTCTTTCTATTCTCATATGTCCTTTAAAATTTTATTAATTATATTGAACACTTGCCATATTGACTTCCTGTGACTATATTATTTCTCTAAAGGTTAATTGCAGACTGATGCCTGGTTAATATTGACTGGCTTCCACTTGAGACTGGGGCCCATCTGCAGCCCTGCTACCCCCCCCTGGTGCTTTTCCACTCTGCATATCAGACTTGGTAGCATGAGAGAAGGCCTTTAGCCGACTGTTGTAGCATGGGTAGAGATGGGTACCATGGTGATGTGGCCTTTGTGTTACACTGAGAGCACAGTAGCACCAAATTTGGTATAAGACACCAGCTCTGTCACTTACAAATGACTTGTCTCAATTTTTACCTGTATAAAGTTCACCTTATAAATTTATAGTGACAGTTAAATAAGATTAACTCCAGTGCAATTTGAGCATAGTGTCTGGCATATATAAAATGCTCATTAAACATTGTGCATAGCTGTGTGCATTAAACATTAGCTATACGGACTCATCTTCTGGCTTTTATTTGCTAGCTTATCTGTGCACTTGTTTCCTATGGCACAGTGTACTAGAAAAATGTTTAGAAATGAAAGATTCTCTGTCTGCTTAAATTTTTTTTTTAGTCTGCTTAAATTCTAAATCCAGCTAGCATCACAATTCAAGGCAGGAGTTATAAAGAATGAAAAACTTGGGGAAGCAGGGAGGGGGTGGGGGAAAGGAAAGAAGGGAAAGAAAAACATTATGAGAAAAGAAGGAAAAAATGGAAACAAAGTTCTTGTAAATAGGGAGGGGCATAGTGATGGAAGGGAGGGAAGGGGAATGGGGAAAAAAATAAGAACTGACTTCCCAATGATTAATGTGATCATAATGCATACCTAAAATGTACAAATGAACTTAATTAAAAAATGGAAACCTTTTCTTTTGTATCTCATTTTGCAACATGGGGGTTCCTTTGCTTAGCAGAGGGGCACTGTAGACATTATCAGAGAGAGACAATGAGTCACTGTGGAGGCAGCATTGGAATTTTTATTTTATTCTACCACCTGGCAATGAATAGCTTCAGCAAAATCATTTCAGTGTTAGAATATAGTTTATGTACCAATAGGTGTGCCCAGAAATTCTTTGTCTCAGCATAATGTAGTAGAAAGAGCTCTGCTGTTAGTCATAAGACACAAATTCTAGTCCTTGTGTTGTCTTGTGTGCGTTGTGTCAACTTGAAAAAGGCATTCACCATGTCTAGTCTCAGTTTTTTCACCTGTAGCATGGGATAATAATACCTTCTCTGACCATTGCATGGGATTGTTGAGTGACAGTGCATGAAAATGCTTCATACATTTTAAAAGGTCACATGTGGAATCTATTACTTTTATTATAAAGCCATCACTTTCTGTAACCTTCTCAGTTTCAGAAATGACTTGCAGAATAGGGACAGAGATTCAGTCTTAGAAGCCCAGAGTGTAATGAACAGAAGATAAGCTTCATTTCAGAGAAGCAGTTTGCAAAGCTTAGCCTGTGTCAGAATCACCTGGAAGGTGAAACCAGTTTCTGATGCTGTATGTCTGGCAAGGTGATGTTGAGAATTGGCATGTCCAACTCATTCTCAAAGTGATGCTGAGCTGCTGGTCCAGGCACCACTTTTGGAAAACCACTACACTAAGACAAGCAGGCAGAGTCTTTCTTCTGGAATAGAAGCAGGCAGTGCGAAGATCCTTGTGGGTAAGGAGGTTTGGAAGAAAAACTGGAAGTAAAAGAGACAGAAAAACAAGGATGATGTGCAGATCAGGCAGAACAAAGGCAAAAGTCTCACTCTGTCACAAATGCAAGATGGGGGAAGTTGCTAGGTGATGGGTGAGGGAGAGAGGTGAGTTTCTACAGTAGGAAAAACCAGGTGAGAGGCAGGAGCACAGGGTTAGAAATATGCACGTTTGGGGAGGTGGAGGAGGCGGAAATTTCTCATTAAGAAATGGGGAGCGGTGTGGTTGGCACTGGTGGGGGTAGAAGTGGAAATTGTTTGGGAGAGAGATGCCTCTGAAGAGTTAGGGGACGACTGAGATATGGTGGAGAGGGGTAATTTCAGGGCTGTGTGGTTTGGCTTGGTAGCGCAGCACAATAGAAATTGGGAGAAAGAGGGTGGAATTTAGATGTGTGACCTGCCCCGTAGCTTTCTTGCTCTCTGCATTTATCACATCACATCACACCCAGCAAGACAGCCCCCCTCCTCCTGGCTCATTAGGAGATTTGATTCGGCTTGGCTCCTGCCGTCAGCAGCTGTCTGGGGCAAGATCTATATGCTCCCTGTGCAGCATCTAGCCCTCAGCCAGCAGCAGAGCTCATTAGAAGGGGCCTCCTGGACACTGAATTTTCAGCTTATTGGTGGCCTGAAAGAGTTAATACCGACTCTTCTCTGGGTGCAGAGAGAGGCAGCCGTGGGCTGTGGGGACTTTTCCCTGAGCTGCAACCAGAGAAGCTTCAGGTTAGTGAGGCTGAGGAGGAAGGTTCAGGCAGTGTGCCAAGTCAGTCCGCTCAGGGGCACCTCCTGTGTCCTGCCAATGAGGATGGGCTTGCAGACTGTGCCTGGGAGCTGAGCCACCGCCCGCCGGGTGTAGGCTGCTTCAGTATTTACTGGATGTGACAAGCAGAGAGAAGAGCTTTCAGCGGGGCCGCTTGCTGCCTGGCTCAATTGGTGGGAGGTGTGTTGTGCATGCATGCTTGTGTATATATGTGTGTGTGTGCGCGAGCCTGTGTGTCCATGCAAACATGCCCTCCACCTGCCAAGGATTCCACTGCTAAAAGAAAGATCTACTCTTTCCTCAGAGCCCCTTAACCTGCAGCCTCTCTGACCATCCAGTTGGCAATGAACTGCAGGCCATGAGGACTGGTCAGCGACAGTGAGTATCATTTTTGCTGTTCTCTTTCCTCTCTGGGGTGGCCTGGTGTGCTGATGGCATTATCCATATTTAATTAACCTGCCTCTTCATGCATATTGATTGCTTTCTCCCCACTGAGGCTCTTAGTTTCTCCCTCCCTCTTTATAAATCTTTGCTTTTTGCTTTTTAACCTTTATTTTTTCCCCCGAGTTTCCTCTTTTCCCATTAGGTCCCATCCTGTCTGCTCCAGTCACCTGTGACTTGGGGTCCACTTATGAGGGCACATGCACTGTGGGTGTAATCATACCTTTGAATGTCCTGGACTCTGGGCAACCTCTTACTCTGTCCCCCATCAGTGTAGAATCAAATGGGATAAGAGTGGAGAGGTGTCAGAATGGACCAGGCAGCTGGGGCAGAGTATTCTGCTGTTCTCATTTAGTGGAGCCCGAAACTGGACTCATCAAAGGGATGGGTGTTTGTGGGCAGAATGAATTTGAGAGAGAGAGAGAGAGAGAGAGAGAGAGAGAGAGAGAGAGAGAGAGAGAGAGAGAGAGAGGCATTTAGACAGCATGGCAAGCCAGTGTGGGCTGGTAGTGTGAATGGCCAGGGTGACAAGGCAGGGACCTTCCTCAGTGGCCCCTTGCCCTAAATGACCTTGCTGTGGTGTATGTGGGTAGTAGTATCTAGTTCTGCTCAGCTTCAGGAGAATGAGGGCCCTCCCCTGGGGTATATCTCAAAAGCAAGAGGAAATAAGGCAAGTGCCCCAAAGATGATTTCTAGAGACCCTTATAGCTATAAAGAGCTTTGATTTCTTGACTTCTGGGAGAGCAGGTATAAGCCTGGTTAGGACAGTGACTGAAGAAATGTCCCTGTTGTCAGGGAACACAGTCCCTGTGGATGAGATTTTACATAAAACTTAATTTTTTTCTTCTTTTAGTTTTCATAAAACACATTTTATTTTTATTAATTATAGCATCATTAGCAAAGCAATTAAAAAAAGTACTTGTGAAATGTTCAGGGTAATAGCAAAACACTTTAAATGGTGTAGCTTACATAGGAAACTTATTTATCTAAATTAGATTTTCTTTAAAATGGATTCTATGTTTGGTGTCAGAGTTCTCCAAGGGAATCCTTTATGGATAGGCTGTTCTCTCATGTGTTTCTTCCTATCAGTTCTCTTTTGTGGGAACAAAGGGTCTGAAGCACTGCGACCCTCAAAAGAGAGAGGGACCATAAGTCAATCAACCTTAATATTTCCTTTCCCCCACCCCAGTGTCCTCCTTGCTTTGGGTCAGGAATGGGCCAGGCCCCCCAGGCTGAGAAAGGTCACCCAACCTCCACATGGGTAGAAAGGGTGACTTGCATATTCATTTCCTCAGTCTGTGCCTGGGATCACTTTTCAAAGGAGCAAGCCCATGTGGAGAGGGTGCCTGCCAAGCCCCTGCTGGAGTCACTCCCACCTCCCCAAGTCTCCACATCCACCCACCCAGGGCAGGTACAACTGGGGGGAGGTGAGAACCACAGCAGGAGTCAATCAAGTTATTTTGGAACAAGTGCTGGCTCCTCACCCTCCCATCCTGCCTGGTCACTTGGACCTCACTCTAGTAAGATAAAGACAACAGTAATTTTTGGTTTGCTAGGCCCATGTCCCAATTTCTGTTGATGGTGAGTGGCTAAGGAAGTAGGAACTCCTAACCGGAAGTCAGCAGTGCAAAGCCACCTATTTGTTCTTCCTCCATCCTTGGTTGGTTGTCCTCGAGAGGAGCAGTGGATGCTTGTGGGGGCTGGGGTGTTTGTGTGTGGGGAGGAGTTCCATTGGTAGAGAACCAGTTGAAGGACATGTTGGGCAGTCAGATGAGAGAGGGTGGCCTCTCTTACAGCAGATTCTTTGATTTTAGGTGAAAGGACGTGAAAGGGTAAATCCCTGAGCCCCGCAGTCTTATTTCCTGCCCTGACGTCCCTGCAAACCAGCCAAAGGGTTAACCATAAACGGATGCCTGTATGGCTGCCTTACTGATGCCACGCAGGTAACGGATCCATGACCTGTTTCTTTGTCCCTGCCCCTCTCCTCTTTTCTCCACCTCCCAACCTTCCCTGCTGTTTGAGGCTGGCCCGAGCCTTCAGGCGACTGGGTGGTCCGCTTGCACCTATCGCCCTAGGCCTCCTGCGTGAACTGCACTGCTCTTGCTGTGTGCTTCTTTGCAAAGTTGTGGCCTTGCAAGCAGGACCTGCCTTAGCTATGTGCCCTCACGCTGACTGGCAGGATCTCTTGGCAGTGGGACCCATGGGTGGGATGAGAGATAGTGCATGAGCTTGTATGGAATCATTCAAGACTTCTACAAGTTACTGGGCCAGGGGTTGTAGAAGAAGACAGAAGAAGAAAAGCCTATATGGAAACTTAACTTTTGACTCTTGCTTCTGTTTCCATTATTTTAGACCTAAGAAGAGTTTAGCTTAAGACTTACCTGGAAAGATTCAAAATAAAAACAATGTTGTCCCAAAGAATATTTTGTTGACGATTTTTACAAACTGAGAGAATCGTGTTATCTGGGTAACACTGGCCTCTGCTAAACCTTGTTAAATGGCATGTGCAGATTTCCTGCTTTTTGAGAGTCCTCTTAGTTGCTCTTTAGGGGCAGTGACCTGGTTGTGTTGTGACTGATGATTCTAAGACAGTGAGGAATGAACTGGCTCACTGGATGTAGGGTTCTGGCCTCATGAAGCCTGAACAGGACCTTTACTTGGACTTATGGGATATGATGGACAGCTCAAGGGCCGTTAGTCAGTTACTTGCATAACTTGGTGTTGTTGGGCATCTGTGATTTGGAAGAGTGAGTAAATACACAGATGCTCTTGGTCTCAACAGAGAGAATAACTATAGCCAGTGGGTTATGTATTTACTTTTGGTACCGGCGATCGAACTAAGGACCTTGCACTTGCGAGGTAGGTGGTAGAACCACTGAGCTAAATCCCCAGCCCAATAGCCAGTGTTTGAAATGCCACGAAATAGGTGGTTTTACAGAGTGACCTGGCTGAGAAAAGAGGTGAAGGTCAATTTTCTGGAGGAGAGAAATTATTTCGGGAAACTTGAACATTCTAACCCTAAGAGACTCTTCAGAGATGTGCCATGGAATACAAGTGTTATCCATTCCTGTCAAATATAATGGCATCCCAGTAGACATTTGTTGGATAAGATTTCTGGTAGCAAAGACAATTACTAAGATCAGGGATAGAAATCCATTTGAAGCATAAGGAAGTGATTGAATTGAATGACAACTAAGGTCTCTGCCCAATCCTAGGATTTGTGAAAAAGAAGAAAAACAGTCAGGTTTGAAGGACTTGCTTTCATCATGGAAAATGGCATCTGTTACGACCATTCTCCTGGCAAATTGCTACCAGTGTCCACGTGGCAGTTCCCTTTTATAAGTCAGTCTGAAGTCCTGGTCTAATAATACTAAACTCTTCTCACTTATCTTTGCCTTCAACATGAGGGGTTACCATGGTTAAAGATCAGGGATCAACAACATATTCTGTCAAGGGCCAGAGAGTAAATATTTTCAGCTTTGTGGAGCCATGTGGTCTATGTTGTAACTACTTGACTTTGCCCTTGTAGTTGAAAGCAGCTTTGGACAATATGTGAACAAATGGTGTTATGTTCCAATAAAACTCCATGTACACAAACAGACACCTTGTGGGGATGTAGCTTGCCAATACTTGGTTAAAGGTAAATAGAGGCTAATGTTGGAAGTTGGAAAGAAACATTAGTGTGATTTTTTCATTAGATCCTATCATTATGAGGGTCATTTGGAAAATAAAAATGTATGAGAAATTTAAACATACACGTTAACATCTTAAATATACTTCTTAAGATAAGCCAAAATGTAAATAGGAACAGAAGAGCTTAGTCAAGCAAGTCAAAGAACTGACAAAGGGGATATTGGTTCTTAATTATAGATTGTGTCGATTGCCCTTCTCCTCACCTGGAGGAATCACCCTTGCTGGTCTGAGCGCTTTGTATCTGTGCCCAGTGGCTGTCATGAGTGGGGAGAACCTGCGTGGGGGTTGGCCTGCCCCAAAACCCAACACTGGGTCTGTGCTCTGACTCTCGGCTCTGCACCCTGTGTTCTGCAAGCCTCCCTCTACTCTTGGTGTGCATGACTTCTGGGCTTTGCGGTTACTAGCTGCTGCTGCTACTTTGCCCTCCTACCGGGAAAGCAAAATGTGGACTGTTATTTTGTCACCACTGTGTTTCCTTTCCCTACAGAGAATCCTAATTTAGAAATTCTTCCAAGCTAATGACCTTTATTGACATATCATCTACTTGGTGTGTCAGCTTTAAAAAGCATTCATCCTCTAGGAGTAGGGCAGAGGACCTATTGCTATGCCAGAAGTCAAGATAAGGACAGAGTGCATCCCTTGGCTCTTGAGGTGTTCCCTGCCTGTTGATGAACTCCTCAGGGGCCACCTGGGGTGGGGGAAGAGGGGATACAGCACTGGCTCCTGCAGCAGCAGCTCTAGGGCCTTTTATAGAGCTGACAGCTGCGATCATGACAGTTCCTGCCTTTCTGTCCTGTGTTTATTTCAGGAACAAAGGGATGAGGACTCGACTGGGATGCCTGTCTCACAAGTCAGACTCATGCAGTGATTTCACAGCTATCCTTCCTGACAAACCCAACCGCGCTCTCAAGTGAGTAGTATGGACACATGGAAGTCCTAAGGTGCCCACATCGTGGGGTGCCCACCAAGGGGTGTCCACTATTGATTTTACTTTTTTTTTTTTGGTACCGGGGATCAAACTCAGATCCTTCCGCTTTTGAGGCAGGCGGCGGAACCACTGAGCTAAATCCCCGGCCCCGGGTGTCCACTATTGAACTATATAACATATTCTTCTCTAGTGAGCTGCTGACCAGATAACCATAGGACAATACATTCCTGCCTCTCAGCAGCTCTTGATATTCCTGATGTGAGGAGAAGAAAGTTATAGCTTCACGATGTCAGAACGGGAGCCCTTCTCCTCCTAGGAGAGCCATGTCTCCCATCACTCAGATGCTGTGGGAGGTGAAGGATACTTCTCAGTTCTACTTAGTTAGCAATCTGAGCTCTCAATTTGGAAATAAACACTGAAAGTTATTCTAAAAATATCCTTAGATTCAGATAATCTGGATTCAATGGCTATTGTGTGCAGGAGCTGTATCAAATGATGTCACAGACATCACCTAGTCTCGCCCTCAGCCAGCTCTGGAATGGGCATCATCATTCCCTCTTCAGAGGTGAAGAACTCAAGGTGACAGTGAGAGATGGACTCATGAGCTGAGCCTAGCTTTTTTTTTTTTACAAAACCAGTTTCTTTCCAGTGTTACTTTGACATCTTTAAATCATGCTGTTACTTAGCTTTTGTTTAGACTGAAAGCCAATATCCTGAATTTGCACCCTGAGGTTTTCCCAACAGTGACTTATGGATGTACAAATTTACAGCAACAGAATTTTAGGAATCCAGGTATAGTCTGCATTTGCCCTCCATTGTTCCAATTTGTACTCCTAAGCAAATCTTAGTGGTGGCTGAGTGGGAGGAGGTCATTTTAGGAGAGATGTTTCTTCTTTCCTAGGAGATTATCCACTGAGGAGGCTACGAGGTGGGCAGATTCCTTTGATGTGCTTCTCTCTCATAAGTGTAAGTAGACTTTGGCCTCATCATGTTGTGGCAAATCATCCAAATGCCTGCCAGGCTTCGTGTACTGGGATGGGAGTCCCAGATGTTTCAAGTCCTGCCCTCATAGAGCCTTCTGACTAGAGGAGTAGAAACATAAGAAAATGAGTAATTTAATGCTTTGGCTGAGGGCCTTCTTTTCTATTTTCTGGCTAAAAGTCTAGCCCCAAGAAGCCTTCATCTTCTCAGCAATCTTAGTCAGGGAGGGATTAGCACAGAAGTTCAGAGTATGAGCTTGATGAGATGAGAGAATCTAGGTTCTATCCCAGATCTTGTTTATAAAATGAAATGATCTTTCCCTTTCCACTGGAGGACGTTGGGCTGAATCTTTACTCAAGTGAATATTCTGTGCATTTCATTTTTTCTTGAGTTGACACAATTTTGAATTGTCTTGTTTTTGTTTTGAGGGATTACTGACTCAGCTACATTGTCTCCAGTTCCTGACTAGAACACAACTTCTGCTTTCCCTCATCTTCCATTTCTTCTTTCCTTAGCTGTTACATCTTTTGTTTCCTACAGAGGCAGAAAGAGTTGTGGGTACAGCAGTGTGGGGAGGGTGATTTGTCATTAGTCAAATTTTCCAACTCTTTTTTTTTTTTTTCCTTCATGAGCAAGTCTAAATTTGTTGGGCTTTGAAATTCCAGTGGCATTCAGTACATGGAAGAGGCAGAGCAGAGGTGGGAGGAGAGAGAGGGTGTTGTGAAGAGACAGGAAGGTTTCAGACAGACATTCCATGTTCTTCTTAAATACATTGTGCCACTGTTGGACGTCAGAAGTGATCTGGGAGCAGAAGCTTTGAGTTAGTGCATTGTTTCCATTTAGTTGGGGAACATGGTTTGGTACAATTAAGGCACTGGGTAGGAGTCAGGCCTGTGCTCAGATTTGACCCATCTTAGTCGCTAGATAGTTAAGTGGTCTTGATGGAGTCCGTTGGTTTTTAGAAGGTGTTAGAAGTTAGTTTGCTTTCAAATTTTTGAACAATTCCCTCCAACTCTGCCCTGATTCCTAATAAACTAATTGACAAGTGGTTTTAAATAGATTTTAAAATCAAAATCAAAATCTTAGAATAAGCACATAGTGTAACAAGTAATTTTGTGAGGTAAATAGTCATTTTAGTATTCCATGGGTTATACTTAGGGAGGAAATAAAGCAGTGTAGATAACAGAATATATAACATATGGTCATACTCCAAACAGCAAACTCACACAATGAATGTGCCAAAGTAATGGCATATGCATAAAAAATAATATTTAGGATTTGACGGTAATGCTTTTTTAAAAAAATAAGGCTATTGGGCCAGGGATTTAGCCCAGTGATTTCGCCACCTGCTGTGCAAGCACAAGGACCCGAGTTCGATCCCCAGTACCAAAAAAAAAAAGAAAAAAAAGAAAAAAAGAAGGCTATTTTGATGATTTTTCTGGTGTTACATTTGTCTACGCACGTGTCACCACCAATTTATACCTCCTTTTCTGGCTCGATTTGATTCAAGGTCATCTTGTTTGATTTTCTATTTCAGCCTCACAACTGAATCGTCTTAGTTCAGGTCCCTGAGGCTGTTTCCTCATTCTAAAATGGGGTTAGAAATACTTGCTTCTGCCTGCCACCAGCCTATGAGAAATAGTTGCTAAGTGGACAATTAGAGGATTCAGGACTCTCTATTGAAAGATGTGTTGTAAGTGCATGGTGGATTTAAAAAAATGATACTTTTACTTATGAAATACAAAATAAATGTGCCTTGAGAGTAAGGTTGTGAATTTTGTAGCCAATTTTTAATATTAAGCTATTATAGACAAGGTTATGGAGGAGAAACTAGTGATTAGATGCTTAAAATATATTTGTGTTGCTGCAGTGGAAAGACCCGGAGATTTAAGAGATTTTATTTTATTTATTTTATTTTGTTTTATTTGAGACAAGGTCTCACTTTGTAGTTCAAACTGGCCTCAAACTCACTATGTAGTGTAGGCTGGCTTTGAACTCATGGTGATCCTTCTGTCTCCGTCTCCTGAGTACTAGGATTACAGGTGTGTGCCACCACATCTAGCAAGAGATTTAATTTTAATTGCTTGATTCAATGATTTCTAGATCTGAAGACACTTGTTCTGCTTCTGGCAGGGATGCTTTTGGTTTCCAGGAATGCAGTGAGACTTTTCTGAGATGGGGGTGCTGCTTAGGGGTTACAAGTCTACACTACTTTGTTTCTTTGTAAAATGACTACAGAAATAGGCTTTTTGAACTTTGAAGTTTTGTGATCTTTCTTGGAGTCTGAAGTTCTGCTTTTTAATTTCTGTTTAATATGGAAATAAAAAGCCAGTAGAGTGAATGTCCTTGAGAAGAGAAGGATCTTTATGGATGGATTCTTGGTAGAATTTAAAGCCTTTAGAACTTGAGTGTTTACTACTCTGTGAAAGCTATGGAGAGTCAGAGCCCAAGTTACTTTAAAGGGTGTTGACAACTTTCTAAAAGTCTAATTAATTTGGGCTGGTATTGTGACTCAATTAGCCCGATTAAGCTTTTCCAGAGGGATTGCACCAGTGCTGGTCCCTTAGGAGGGACAGCATTGTTGAGAGGGGTGTGGAGCTTCTGATTAAGACAACGAAATATCCTAAGAAGTAAAGAGTCCCTGATTAAATGGGCTCCAGAAAAATGTTTGGTAGTCTAGAAACCTCTCCCTGATAATTCTCCGTACTTAGGCAGCTACTCTCTCTGAGTTTTCTATTTAATAAAATACAGATGATTATTTCCCTCCATTCTCAATGTATAGAACATCTTCTATCCTTGCTCTGCCTGTGTGTTTGGGGAGCTCATTTGTTTTGAAAATGATGTGCTTAGTATCACTGTGTGTAAAATCCATGCTATGCAGCTGGGAGGGGGCACAGACATAAACAGGACATCATCCATCCCTGGTGGAGAATGCACTCTCTGAGAAGACAGGCATGCATACCAATAATAACAGAAAAAATACAGTGTGCTGACTACACACTAGGTGCCCTCAAGATTTCAAACAGAATGCTGGCATTCAGCATTTCTCTTAAACTCTTCTTGTCAATATTAGAAGTCTTAATCAATCTGGTAGCTGAACAGTTGCTGTTAGTTTACAGCATGGTTTCTACTTCAGGAACATGCTTTTAAATTAAGTGCAGAGCATTGTCTGATAGTCAGATCGGTGTTTCCAGTTTTGTTTTTTTTGTTTTTTTGCAGTACCCGGTATGGGGTGTTTCCAGTTTTGACCCAGCTCTGCTGCTGGATGGCTGGGTTGCTTTAATAGAGCACTTCAGCTTCTTAGAAATCCTGTTTCCTCACCTATACCATGCAGGGTCTGGAGTAGGATGTGTCAGAGGCCAGATCCTGTTCTACCCCCGTGTCCTAAGGTGTTCAATGTGGCAAGCACCAAGGCTGAGCAATAACAGATCATTGACAGCAGGTGGCTTGACTCAGTGCTGCCTGCAGGGTTAGGTAAACTGCTTCAAAGCTGAAATGGCTTCAGCAACCAGAAGAGGGACCAAAGGGCCTTCCTTGTCAAGGGAACTCGTGGACTCAAATCTCAGGCAAGAAGGAAGCAACTTAGATAGTTTTTAAGGCTTAGAGTTAAAAACATCTGGAAGGCAAATATTTGGAGTCATTTGATTTCCGATCATATTTGTTTAAAATGCAATACAAAGGGGCCGGGGATTTAGCTCAGTGGTCCTGCTGCCTGCCTCAAAAGCACAAGGTCCCAAGTTCGATCCCTGGTACCAAAAAAAAAAAAAAGCAGTACAAAGAAGAACAGTCCTCTGGAAGCTCTGAGAGGTAACCACTTGCTAAGTGCTCTCTCTCTCTCTTTTTAAACTAACAAATGAAACTGAATTTGAAATTGCTGATGGCTTCATTGACTAGGAAGGATTTCTAAGGTTTGTTGCTTTGGTATTTTTTTTCCTGTTTCCAGTAACGATTAGACTTAGTGTCTATGAATTGTGCGTGTAGAATGCTCTAAAAGTATGTGTGTGTGTGTACAGACTTTTTCACTTGCCAGCTCGTGCCCAGGAGAATGAAGGCTCTTAGTTTATAGGAGATCTTTTGCAATAGGTTGCTTCAGAAGAGGAACAAAATTATGAGTCTTCCACTTTTATTCTTCATGAGCTTCAGGCATATGTTTGTTATTTTGTCCAGCTTTTAGAGGGACATTCAGTCCTAAACTCTGAATAACTGAATAAATCACCCCTTCCCTCTTTCTCTCTTCTTCTCTTCTTCTCTCCCTTTCTTCTTCGTTGCCTCCCTCCTCCATCTCTCCTTCCTTCGTATTTTTTAGACTCATTCCATTTTACCTCATGCCAAGGACAGCTTAGGCTGCATTTCTTCCCCTCCTCTCTCACTTCTTACCCCTGACCCCAGTGCCTCATTGTGTTTATTTGGAACTTAAGTCTTATTTAGTTGTTTGTACAGAACACAGAGTGTCAATGCTGACTACCAGGCCCTTAGAAAGCTAGGTCAGTGGAATGGGACAACTGAAAGCTTTTTTGCATTTGCAGAGTTATTATCTATCTCAGAGAAAACAAAACCCATAAAGAGGATTTTAAAAAAAAGTAGTCCACTTTGAGGTAATGATTGTGGTATACAAAAATATAATGACTTAAGCTGGTCATTCAGCCACTAAGCAGAAAACCCACAACATTCAAAGACTAAATTATCAGCTCATGACATTCCTTGTTATTCATTTAAATAGCCACTAGCTCTAGAACATATAGTTCAACAGTAGGCTTCCCTTCATCATGCAACCCTCCCTGTATCCCTCTCCATGCCAGAAGATTCTAGAACAGTATTATTCAAAGGATGATCCAAAGAAGACAGTACCAGAATCTGCCAGGAGCTTGTGAGAAATGAGCATTTTTGCATCTTGTCTCAGGCCTGTAGACTCAGAATCCCTGGGGATGGTCCTTGGGTTCTGTTTTCCACAAGCCCTCCAGGCACATTGAAGTGGGAAAAGCACTGCTCTTAAAAGCAAATCAGCAAGACACAAATCTGGATCGTTTTGGTGGGACAGGTGCCTATGACTTTCCAAGAAACACACAGAGACTGTAGCTTGTATTGCAGCTTTCTCTGGTCCTCAGGCATCGCACCCCTTTGTCATTGGAAAGCTGGGTCCTGACAAAGTATGGAACTGGACCCTTGCTTCCTTGGTCCTTGCTTCTTTGTGCCCTCAGTGGAAAGAATTTAGTAGAGACACCTAGATGGCCATGCAGAAGTATAGGTAGAATTTATTATAAAGTAAATATATAGAGTTACACCTTCAAGGGAGAAGGTGGGCAGTCCCACGAAGGCATCTATAACTGTGCAGGTTTGGATACCTTTTTTATGCACATGAAAGTTGTTTCTGGGTTCAGGGAACTAGGGTAATTATAATGCTTATCGACATTTTACTTAAAAGTTACTTTGGAACTGCAAAATGTCTTCCTGCCCCTTTCAGATGGTCAGTGTTTTCTCAGGGCTTTAACCACGTAAGAAATTTATGAAAGATTAAGTTCTTAATTTAAACCATATCCCAGCCCAAGGCAAGAGGGTCTTTAGAGAATATTTTCTTTCCTGATAATCACTGGGCTGTAGGCTATGGCAGCCAGGAATGGTGTATGCCTTGTTGTGGAACTAGATGGCCAGGTGGCCAGGCATCCAAAGGACTATACACATTGTGTAACTTTAAAATGTTATGGTGCTCTGTGGGATTGCTTTAGGTCTTAGACCTAACAAATGCTTATAAGTGTATTATACATTGAAGTCTTTGTTTCTTTACATAACTGGCAATGCATGCGATTTTGCACGACCCCCCCACCCTGTCTTTTAGGCCTGCAAATGTCTAACTACCTGCCTCAGACCTTTATTGGTATATCATGTGTCACAGATTACACATAGACTGTACAGGGTAGAGAGTTCCACAGTCCATCAACAAATATGGCAGGTATGCTTTTGTAGAAACTGAGGCTAAGAGTTAGACATATATATGTGATGTGGTAGGAAAGGAATTTCCTTGCATCACTGGTATTATCTCCACATTGCTGTAAGTTTTACCTGCACCGAGGAGGTGGGAATACATTCACCCTTTATAGAAGGAGTACCTCTATGCAGCAACTCTTAAAAGTGTGTTGAAAAAGGTCAGAATGGAAGCAACTGGATAAGTTTCCAACACTCGTTTTGTCAGCTCCGTGAAATTAGGCAAATTACCTTATTTCTATAAATTTTATTTTCCTTTTCTGTAAAAGGGGAACATAAGACTTATCACAGACAGTTATGAGAATTTGGTGTGATTGCTATTCAGAAATGCTAAATGTGGATTTGTACATAGAGGTGTTCATTGAAGGACTAATTATTTTTAAATGGTTTTTGCTACAACATAGTATTAAATTCATGGAGAAAACGTGCATTTTGTGGATACTATATGCCCAGGATTGTGTCAGCTTCTTGATCCCACAGATAGTTTGAGGTAGCCAATTGGGGTCTATAGGGTCACCAAGAAGACTTATTCAAATTGTGTTTTGCTCATCCTTTGCCACCTGAACTATTGCTATCCTCTTCTCATACCTCCTGCTTCCCTTCCACATGAGTGAGAGAATCCTGCTGGGGATGTAGTTTTAAAAAACCTAGTAGGTGATTTTGACATTATTCCTTCTTTGAGAATCTGTACAGCATTCCTCTATCAAGCCAACCTAAGAAATATCCTTGAATAAAGAAGTCATTTGTGAGTGTTAAGCTTTCTCCTTATTAGGGCCATATCTCCTTTGTCTCCCCTCTTAGTAGAAAATTCCTTGTCAGTGTCTTATAAGTTGCAGATATAGGCTCTCCTTTTTTTTATTTTTTAATTTTTGTTCGTTTGTTTTTTTGATTACTTGGCTCAGCTTCTGCTTAATGGGATAGGACAAAAACACTGGAATAGGAGTTATAAGGCCCAAGATCTCCTTCCTCTTCTGTTCCCACATCCTAGGAATAATAAACTATGCAACCTCAGGGCATTACTCTTTGTGTCCAATGTAGGGTGTGATCATAGTGTCTTTCAACTCTTTTCTGGCACAAAGAGTCTCATAGGCTTCAAGTCCTATTACAATCATAATATATCATTTTGTATATATATACTAACAAAGAAGAGATCATTGAAGAAAATTATGTTAATCACAACACTGAAATATAATTAGCATACCAAATACTTGCCAGTAAGTATTGTAATTGGCAATCATTTGTTCTGTAATCTTTCTACTAAATCTTGCTTAGCTCCCAGTTATTTGTTTAGAAGCCTTTATTTCATAAAACACACACACACAGCTCCAATCCTGATGCTGTTCTCATTACAAATTTAAAAGCAGTGGCTTGATTCCAAATCAAAGAAGATTTGACTTCACTACTAGTATATCTATCTTGGACTTTATAAATGCATTTTCCTTTTCTGGTCTCAGTAAGACCTTGAAACCCATTCACTGGGTTATTTTCTCCAATTGATCAGGAATAGATGACTCTGGTCTTTGGGAGAGTACTTTGGTAAACACAGAGGTGAAAGAGAATCTTTTATTCTTGTGATCTTATATTTTTCCAAGCCTGGGGACTGAGCTAGGCTCAAGCCCACCCCTGATGCCAGCTAAATTGGGGCTGCTGGACCTTGAACTGTTATCTAAGTCACCCTCCCTGCTGCACCAGCTGCACTGCTCATTCATAGTGACCCAGTTTCTCTCCTTATGTAAGCACCCTCCATCAAAGAACTGGAGAGAGAAAGCTGACAGCCAGCAGCATGTGTAGCCATGGTGTGTTCTTGGAGATTCTGTGGATGCTCAAAAGGATGCCAATATTCTGCTTACTCTTCCAGGAATCCAGGATGTAAATCTTTCCCTTCTTGCTACTGGGTACGCACCCATCTTAGAAAATTTATTGCGTTCTTGGAGCCTTGACTCCTTACAGTGTCACTCAAAGAAGACTCAAACGAAATGAAAGTGAAATGACTATAAGGCAGATCCCCCTGCCTCTTTCCTAATTTCTTCAACTGCTTACTACTTAACCCCTTTAAGTCACCAAGATTTTATTTGGCATGAGTTACATTCTCTATGATGATCCACAATGTACAGAAATCACAGTCACTAACATGAATTGAGTCGTGCATTTCCTGTCCATGTGTCGATCTCTGTCTGACTGTGTTTACATGTATGAACTCCTCACACTCCGTGACCCTCCAGAGGAGGTGCTGTTCATATCTGCATTTTATAGATGAGGAAACTGAGGCACAGATAGGTTAAACCTCTTGCCCAAGCTCATATTTAGCTAGTGTGCTTCAGAGCCAGAACCCAATTCTCCACAGAATAGCTTTGGGGATCAAAGAGAAGTCACTCTTTCCATCTGCTTGAAATCAGTGAAAGTTGTGGAGTGGGACTCTGATCCCTGAGGCTCCTGTTCCTCTGTGGGATGCATGGGGCCCAGCAGAGGACACATGGCCAATGCAAGGCATGGCTACCTTGAGTGATGCCTGGAGATGCTGCCGAGTCTTTCAGAGATGAGCTAGCTTCCTGCCTTTTGGACCATCTGCAGTTTGTGACAAGCAGAAGGCTGGGAAAGGGTCCTGGTAGAGGGAACGAGGAAAGATGGAAGGACAGGGAAGAAAAATGGCAGAGGCCAAAAGAAAAGGGAGAGAGGTAGGGTGAGATGCTGAGGAGTCAGAAAAAGGAGCAGATGAAAAGCTTGCTGGGAGGAGGTATGAGTTGGATAGAAGAGCAGAAAAGATGCGTTTGGGAAGAAAAAAATCTCACTGGCCCCAGTCCCATGTAATTCATTTGCTATGTCACTTCTGCTTATCAGGAGAGGTAGGCCAGGTGAGGGGTATGTGGTCTGTACACAGAAGCCTTCAGCTGCCATCTGTTCTGCATCCTGCTCCTGAAGTGGTGGGCGCCTCCCACCCCTTCTCACTTCCCTTGTTCCACTGTGACCCTCCAGGGCATGCGTGCTCAGTGCTAGTCTTGGGATTATGGAAAAGGTGGGAGGGGCTGGGCCTGAGAGATGGGTGGATGGAGCAAGTGGATAAGCAGAGGCGGGGTGAGGGAAGGGTTGGTCTGCAGTCTGTGTAGGCTTTTGTGATCTTTGTCTGTCGGGACATCTTTGCTTTAATCTTTTGCTGCAGCTCTTAGGTTGAGACCCTTCAGAAGGGCCCACGGGAGCAGGGGCATTCTCTCCTCCTCTGTACCTCTCAAACTCTGCCCTTGAAATCCCAGCAACTTGCAAGTGCCATAGTTTGTTTGCCTTTCTTCTCCCTCTGAGCCAGCCTTGGAAATGGAGGCCATCAATTGAGTTGAGAAAGACTGAAAGAGGAGGCATATTTACATGGGAATTTTGCAGTCCATGGCTGTGAAAGATGCCTGTCTGCTCTGGGAGGTGTCACAGCATCTTGGGGAGGATGGTTCTGTGCTCTCTAAATGCAAGAGCAGAGATGGTGCTGGATGCCAGTGCTGTGGGAGAGAAGAGAACTTAGGCAGGTTCTAGGGTTCTTGGTGGTACCTAAGGGCCTCAGTTCTCACCACAGAGAAGGTGATAGCAGGAAAAGCTCCAGCTCTGGGAGCCAAATGGCACATTTGCAGGGCTGCAGCATACATGTGTTCAGTATGTTTTTGTGGTTGGGGGAGGTGACATTCTGAGACCTTCCAACTATCACTAGAGAGGAGGCAGGTGGAGTGGGCTTCGAAATCATGCATCTACTTAAATCCAGTCATCTCCTTTGACTGAACAAGAGACCATAAACAACTCAATTCTCCATGTTTCACTTTCCTTTTTTTGCAAACTCCCCCCCCCCAAACCAAAAACTTATCTAAGAGCTAACATTTGTTAACTGCTTATGAGTATTAGGCACTTTTTGTGGATTGACTCATTTGATTCTGGTAACAACCCAATATACTAATTTCTGGTATTATGCTCATTTTACAGATAGGCTTCAAGATGTTAGGGTACTTTTCCAAGGTTATGCAGAATTCAAATTCAGGCTGATGGCTCCAGATCCTCAGTCTTCTTCCAAGAAGAGGGTTGATGTAAAGACAAAGTCAGTTAATGTAGGTGAAGTGGACAGCACAAAACTTGGTCTGGAATAAGTCCTCAATTTATGACAGTGATGATATCAGTGATGAGGGGGATGGAAACAATCAGCCAAAGGCAGTGTCTGAATTGGGCAGGTCTAATGTATGATGGGGCATGGAGCAGAGCGCTAACTCTAGCTGAGAGAGTTCACCAAAGCCAGTGCCCTCCTTCTACAGATGAGAATACTGAGACCCAGTAAAGATAAGTGGATTGCCCAAGGTGGTATAGCCAATTATGCATGTGGCTCTGATCAGGACTGGTGCTTCCAACTGTGACTTGTGGTTTCTGCCCCAGGTGGGACCTGTAGTCTGCAGTATGCTGCCTCTCTGAAGCTTCCCAGCAATGCCCAGGCGGCTGTGAGTTCACCACATATGTTACTCCAAACCACATCCCACTGAGTTGAGACAGTCTCAGCTCTTTGCAGTGTAATTCATTTGAACTCTGCAGCCTATTCCCATCCTTATTTCTATGCTTTTCTTTGACTTTCAGATACTCTTCCACCCTTTTTCATTTTCTCTCCACCCTGCTTGTTGCTGTCTTTTATGGAAAGTCACCATCCATAGTGTTACTTATGGCCTCCTTGTCTTGCCATACATGGGCTCCTCTCTTCACCTCAAGGTTCACTGGCCAAGCAGTCAGTGGCCCCTACCATCCTACAGACCTGGAGACTAGACCACTGATGCATATATAGATGCTGGTTTTGTAGTTCAGCATCCTTGCCGCTTACTATGTGACCTCGGGCAAGTTATTTCACTTTTCTAAGCTTTGTTTTTATCTCCTTTCAAATAGTGAAAACATCAGGACCTATGCTATCAATTTGCCATGAGGAGCAAGTGTCATAAATCTCATAAGGCATTTGGTATGGTGCCCAAAGTAAGTGCTCATTAGTGCTTGCTGTGGTTGTTGAAAATGCTTTCTCTGACTTCAACTTTTAAAAAAAATTCCTTCTATCCTCTCTTTTTTGTTGGTTCCAAGTTCCAGTTCCTAAATCCTTGGTGTTTTCCAAGGTCAAGGTTTATTCACCATCCTGAGTGGGGCCTGTCTTTGAATGATTGATGCGGTCCTAAGTTAAAAGTTCTTGCTCCCTTCTGGTGCATCATAATCCTCTCCAAAACCCAAAGTCTAGGTCTTTACAACTGTTTACTGCTGCCTACCACAGCCATATTCATTTTCCCAAGGTAGCTCTTCCCAACTCTTCCTACTCTAGGTGTCTCAACTATACCACATACTGCTCTTGTAATTATTCAGTGGACTATTTAAAATTACTCCTTAATATCTTTTACATTAGGTTAGCCTGACAGTTCTGTGAGGTGGTGACTTTGTGTGATTTGTTCATGCTGTGGCTCTAAAATTTAGCACCTTTATAGCAACCTCATCCTAAATTAACAAAGAAGATCAAGGCTGTACAACTTGATGCCTCCCCAGTATGTCTCTTCTCTGACAATTTCTCTGCATTTACCCACTACTCTTTTTCCTTACTTTTTTTTTTTGGTACCAGGGATCGAACTCAAGACCTTGTGGTTGCAAGGCAATCGGTGGAACCACTGAGCTAAATCCCCGGCCCTCTTTTTCCTTACTTTTGTTCTTAAGAACACAAGTTCTTCCACTTCTTGGTCTCCTCTAAAATTTATCTTTTTTCCAAATACTATAATTTCATGCTTTGATCTATCTTTTCCCTTTCTTTTCCTCTTTTTATGACAAACATCTGGAGAAATATGGCATTGGAGTCATGTGGGGAACTGGTTGACACTCTGGCTCTGTTTTTACCAGCTGTGTAATTGGGCCATTTATTCAACTTTCTAAGCTTTAGTTTCTTCCTATGGAAAGTGAAAGTGATATTATTTATGGATCACCATTGTTACAAAAATAAATTGAATTGAAGTTTTGTAAAATCCCAAGCAGAAAGCATGGTAGATAGTAAATAAATAAAATTTCCTGCCCCATACCCAAAATAAATAAATCAAAATAAAATCCTGCCTTCCCTACCCAGGCCCCTCTACCTTCCCCTGCTAATATCAGATAGGAACTTCAGTTTCCTGCTTAAAACTAGAAACTTCCCTACATAAGCTTTCCCCTTTCTCACCATACTAATTTGGTTCCCAGGCCTATTTCTTCTGCCTTCCTAGGGGCGACATTTTTCCCCTTCTCTAGTTAGCCTCTTTCTTTCCTTTAACTTCAAGTCCTCTTGCTCATCAAGTCTTCTCTGATCAGATCCAGATTTAACATACCCAAAGCTCTTAAAAATAAACAATAAAACTGTTTCCAGACCTTACGTTTCCTTCTAGCGCTGTTGTCCTATTTCTTTGATTCCCTGTCTGCCCAACCTCTTTCAGGAAACATCTGAATGAGCTGTTTCCACTCTGTGGTCTCATTCACCTCTGTACTTACCACAGCGTGGCCAGGGCTCATCCCACTATTCGCCACCAGTGTCCCTGCCCATGGTCATTGGCTCTGTGACTCCTCTCAGACCTATCAGCTTTGGCCTCTGGGCAGAACTGGACACAGTCTTTCTTCTTGCCACTTCTTCCTTCTTGCAGTATCGTCTCCCTGGACTTCTGTAGTATTGAGCAGTCCTTCCATCTTTCTGTCTCTTTTATAGGCTGCTTGGTGTATGCCTATTGTAAAAATGGATCCAGTTATATTTAGCTTTTTAAAGGGATGGATATACATATATATATATCCATATATTTCTACCTCTGTCTCTCCCTCCCTTCTCTCATGCCTTCTCAAGTTCCCTTACTTTTCGTTCCTCTTTTACTTTTAGGTCACTCTGTTGTGTTTCTACAGATGAGAGAAAACACATGATACTTCTGTGGCTTATTTTGGTGGCATTGCAGTTCCAAACATTTTCCTTTAAATGACCTGATTTCATTCTACTTTATGGCGAAGTAATATTCCATTGTGCATATATACCATATTTTCTTTAGCCATTCATCTGTTGATAGGCACCTAGGCTGCTTCCATATATTGGCTATTATGAATAGCAACACGATAAACATAGGCATGCAAATATCATTTTTGTATTTTTTTAGCTATCTTATTACTGTTAAACATTAGTGTTTCTAAAGTATTCATAATTACTCAATAAACTTTCTTAATTCTATCCTTCGTGTATGTAGTTCTCTCTTCCTGAATTCTCTTCTCCATACACCCCTTCCTTCTTTTGAAGAGCTTCCTTATTCTGCCCTTCCTGTCACTATGTAAAAGCCTCTTCGTACTGTAGGTCTTCCTTCTCTTTTCAGAGGGGCCTCTGACACCCCTCGGGATCCCTTCATAGCCTCTTGTATTTTACTTAGTGTATAACTTACCACACTGTGCCAGAATTGCCATAATTATGCTTTCTTGACTCAGACTGCCCTTTGATGCAAGTGCCATGTAAGTGCCTAGCAGAATACTTGGGTTATGCAAGCGGGAAATGAATGAATGAATGAATGAATGAGTCAGTGGAATGACATTGTTGCTACTTTGAATCAGGAGAGAATACTTTACCTTAAGGCTCCCTGCTATATGTTATTATTGTGTGAGATCAGGTAAGTTGCTTTTCTCAACATCAACTTTCTCCTCTGTAATGGGAAGGAGGACAGCCACATTCCTGGGGAGCACTTTGCGGGTGTAATCTCTTTGAATCCCCACAAGACCTACCAAAGCTAGAGCCTAGAAGAAAAGACATCAGGTATGTACCTTGTCTAGCCTGAGGTTAGACAGAATTTCCTTAGCAGTACCATAGAGGAAGGCGGAAATGTAATTTCCTTTCCTTATCTATAACTACATTCAACTTGGTCAGGAGCACCTGTTTTTGTTTAGTAAAAAACAAAGCAAAATCTGATACAAATGGCAAGCTTCAACTCTCTCATTCAAGGAATTTAGTCTCTTCTAGTTTAAAAACAACATGCTCTTATGAGTCTGAGTCACTTCCTCTTTCCTTCTCTGGAAAAAACGCACAGACTTGGACCTCTTTGCTTCCCACTCATTGACTACAGCGGAAAGTGTGTAAAGCTGAAGCAAGTAGCACCTGATTTCACTCGTGTGGAATGTAAAAAAACCTGATCTCATAAAAGTTGTGAATAAGATGGTGGTTACCAGAAGTTGGAGGCAGAGAGAGGGAGAGGAAGAGGGTGAGGGAGAGGGAGAGGGAGAGGGAGAGGGAGAGAATGAATATGAATATGGGAAGGGAGGGATCAGAAAATGTTGACCAAGGGGTGATGATTTACAGTTAGGTAGAAGCAAGAAGTTTGGTGAGCTATGCAGGGAGGTTGACGATATATAACAATAATATATTTTATATTTTAAAAAGCTAGGGGAAAGGATTTTTTTGAAAGGTTTTACCACAAGATATGATAAATGTTTAAGGAATTTATATTTAACTGATTTAAACTATACAATGTATAAATTTATTGAATATCAATGTTACTCCATTAATATGTATAATTTTTATGTACCACTTGAAGGTAAATTTACTTTAAAAAGTCTCTTGAATTAAAAAGATGGATTTTCACCAGCTGTCCCTCCGACAAAGGTCTACTATCTTGAATTTATAAAGAACTTAAAAAAAATCAGACCTCCCAAATTTAAAGACCCAGTCCAAAACTAGGCATCTGAAATGAACAGACATTTCTCAGACAAAGAAGTAGAAATAGCAAATAAACATGTGAAAAAATGTTCAACATCACTAGTCATTCAAGAGATGCAAATGAAAACAACGCTAAGATTCCATCTCACCCTACCTGGCTGCTATCATGAAATCAACCAATAACAAATGCTGGCTGGGCTGTGGGGAAAGAGGAACCCTGCTCCACTGCTGGTGGGAGTGTAGACTGGTGCAACCACTGTGGAAATCAGTATGGAGATACCTCAAAGAACTAGGACTGGAAGTCCCGTTTGACCCAGCTATTTGCCTGCTGGGTATCTTTCCCAAAGAATTAAAAGAATCATACCACAGTGATATATGTGCCCCCATGTTATAGCAACACAGTTTGTAATAGCTAAAAGTTTGAAACAGTCCAATTGCCCATCAACTGGAGACTGGATAAAGAAAATGTGGTGTTTTTTTAAAAATATAAAATGGAGTACTACTCAGCCATAAAAAAAGAGAAATTAGAGACATTTATAGCTAGATGGATGCACATTGAGGCGATACTCTCAAGTGAAATAAATAGGACACACATGTGTAAATATCGAATAGTTTCTCTAGTGTGAGAAACTGAAAGTGTAAATAAGGACTAAAAGGTGTAATAGATAATGTGAAATAGGACAAAAAGGGGCAAAGGGGAAGGGGAAGTGAGACGGGTAGGGGAAAGGAAAGAAGGGAATGGAATTAATATCAGAAAATGAAAAAATGAAAACAAAGTCTTTGTAAATAGGGAGGGATGGAGGGGTTGAAGGGAGGGCAGGGGAAGGGTGAAAAATAAGAACCAAGAGAGATTATGTAAAGGTGCAAATTTCCAATGATGAATGTCATTATATTATATACCTAAAATGTACCAATAAAATAAAATTTAAAAAAATAAAAAAGATGGAGTTATTTGGGATGACTTTTGGCCTGTGGGCCTCAGGTCCACCTTGGGCCTACTGCTGGACACTGCTGAGTCCTCTCTTGTAGAACCAGCCCCTTCTTGGTTCTCAAGGGCACTGAGTCTGGTTGAAGGTATCTCCAGCTCCAATATTTTTCCATCCACCCTCTGCCTGGAGCTCCTTCTGCAAGCACCAGCCATCTCCTACCAGGTGTGCTTGCTCTTAAATGCAAGTTTAACTCTGGAGCCCATGGAAACTTCTGGATCTTCTCCATAGGCATCCTGAGGCCATAGGGCATTGGAAGGCTGCCAAAGTGAGTACCCATAAGGGACTTAATGGGCAGCAACAATAGGATTTCTTCTCTTATGTCTCCCAGCATTAAAAAAATACTTTGAAGATTAGTAATTTAAAAATCATAGTTAAAATGAATAAATGATTCTCAGACCATTTCTGCCTTAACATTGTCATATCCTTATTTTATGCTCACTTTGTTTCCCAATTTATTGTGAATTCATACTGTCTTCTCCTAGAACTTTGGCCTTGATATAGGAATGGGGATGGAGGTACCCTAAGTAGACATCTCATTTGATTTGAAACCATGTTACTTTTCTCTTCCTCTTGGCACAGGAATAATTTTATTTCCATCATGTCTGATGGGAAATGGCTTAACATGTTCTGCTTTCTCCACACTCCATGGCTCAGAGTTGGAAGATTGTGTGTCCTGGGTGTTGCCTGTGGCAGTCATGGCTTATGCTGATCATTCCCATGTAATTAACAGTGGCACACCCTTCATGCTCAGAAATGTCCTGGTTTGGATGGTAAATTACACAGTCATTCTACTTTTCTTAATACACTTTAAGCTCATCTCTCCAAAGTTAAATCTTCTTGTGATTTAAAGCTTAGCTTTGGGAGCCCCATGAAAATCTCTGGCTCTTGCAATGAAAGGTCTTGGCTTTTATGATTATTGTTGTAATTGTGGACATTAAAATATCTATTTTGAGAGACAAAGATGTACAATGGCTTTTCACTAGTAGAAATGAAAATGTTTCAAAATAGCAAAATACAACACCTCAAAACAGCATGGCACCAGCAAGTTATTGAATGATCCTGGCCAGGATGCTGTCCTGGTGCATATTGGTAGACATCAGTTGTTCAATTCTACCATCATCTAGATTTAAAAATTGTTAGCATTCTGTCCTCCTTGTGACTTTTTAGAAAAGAAATTAAAATGATTACTAGAGTCATTTTTCACCAAGGCAGCACTTTTTGTTTTAGGATGTATCTGCCCTTCTTCTGAGGACAGTTTGTAGAAGCCTACATAGGTAGTAGTTATTTGATTAAAGGAGAGCACTTTAAGGGTTAAAATGCCTTATTCAAATCTGTTTAAAATAAAAGCATTAACCGGAGATGCAAGCTATAAATAAATATTATTTCCCCTGCTGATTTGATGTGGTAACCCTGATCATCTTGTGCTAATCTCTGCTTGACAATACATATGACATTGATTTACAAGGATGAAAGGGTTTATTAACTGTTAAATTATGTGGTAGAAAAATTATAGTCAATCTCAATTAAAACATATAATTCAATAGCCAAAAATATTAAAGACTGCACGGAATAGAACATCAAAATACAGGGCTTCAAAGCTTTTCTCCAAGATCCTGGAAATACTGTCCATGTGACAGAATGCTATTATGGACTGACTTTCTGTATTTACTTTAAGGGAGCAGTAAAGGATCAGCCTTGAGATATTCACATTTCCCTCTAGTTTGTCTAGCTTGTTCTAGTTTGTGTGTTTTCTTACAGTGTTGGCTTGCATTGGGGTAGAGAATGGATTACCTGCATTACCTTGGCCAAATTAGCAACACAGCCTCTGCAGAAGCCCCTAGGGACAGCAGTCTCTTCATGAGGAGACAGGCAGTAAGCACTGAGAGATGATTAGAAGTGAGCAGGCTTACTCATATTTGTTTTAACTATGGCTTTAAAAAAACTTTTCTCCCTAGTAATACTCTGATCCTTGAATAAGAGGTATATCTTGCTCTGAGTGTGTTTAGGCCTAAGGGAGTAGAGTTTTCAAGGGGATGTGGAGGAGCAGTGGGCCTGGACAGTTGAGGACCCTCACATTATATTACCATCTTTTTCTTCTGTGGTCTTTGAACTTTAGCTTCTTCTTATCTTTCTTCTTTTCCCTCCACATCCACAGATGGAGTGGCTGCCTTCCGCGCCTTCCTGAAGACGGAGTTCAGTGAGGAGAACCTGGAATTCTGGCTGGCCTGTGAAGAGTTCAAAAAGACCAGGTCAACAGCGAAGCTAGTCTCCAAGGCCCACAGGATCTTTGAGGAATTTGTGGATGTGCAGGCTCCACGGGAGGTGTGTTGGCCACTGCTGCCATCTTGCAAGACCTTGATCTGTGGTTGTTGGCTCTCATCTCCTTCTTTAGAGGAGTTTGAGCTGGGCTTGTTGGAGACTTTCTTCTACTGAGCTAAGCTGCACCATTCTGTGACTCTTAATGGATTATTATTATTATTATTATTATTTTGTGGTGTTGGTGACCAAACTCAGGGCCTTGTGTATGTTAGGCAAATGGTCTACCACTCTGTACATCCCCAGCCCAAAAGGAATTATCGTTAAGGACTGGAAGCTCAGAACATCTATCAAAGGAGTTATAGTAGAAGTATCTTCACTGTCAAACACAAGCTGGCAGGAACTGCGTTGCTACAGGGGTTTTGTGAGAGTAGATACCCTTGAGTCCATGTTTATTTTCCTAGGAAAGGTTAGCACAGTTTAATGGAATAAGTATCTTCTTTGGGATTTTGTTCCAGTCTTATCTCCTTCTTATCTAGCTGTGTGATGATGGTCAAGTTACTCAACCTTTCTAAATCTCATTTACCCCAATGTAAAAGGGAATAATATCACCTACCTTTCAAGACTACTCTGAGAGTTAGAGACAAGTTACCTGTTCAATATTTGCCACTGTTCATTAATGAGTATTTATAGTTATTTATACTATTTTATTTTAAATATGTATGGTAATATGAATTTCTATGTATTGTTATTGTGAATGATAGTATAGAATTTCAGTTGGGAGGATTCAATTGAAGAAAAATATTTGCTGTATATGAGTTCAGACGTACTATATGTCTACAAGTCTTCAATTATAGTTTGACTTGGTGTGCATAAACTCCTTGCCAGTGGAATAGGATTCTATAAGCCCCTTATAATGCTAGTTTGAATACAAATTACATTCTAACCATGATCTCTCTATATAGAGCATCTGTTTCTTTATTTTTCTTTTTTTTGCTTAAATTCTTTTATTGGTACATTTTAGGTATACAATACATTTACATTTATCATTGGGTGCTTGTACCTGTACATGATGCATCTTGGTTCTTTTTTTTTCCCCATTCCCTGTGCCCCCTTCACCTCTTCCACCCTTCCCTATTTACAAAGACTTTGTTTCCATTTTTTCCTTTTCTCATAATTTGTCCTTTCCCTTCTTTCCTTTCCCCTTCCCCTTCCCCTCCCATTTCCCCTACCTCTTTGGACCTTTTCTTCCTATTTCAAATTATCAATTATTCATTTCAATCATTTTAATCCTTATTTACACTTTCAGTTTCTCACACTAGAGAAACTATTCTGTATTTACACGTTTATCCTATTTATTTCACTTAAGAGTATGGGCTCAATATGCATCCATTCAGCTATAAATGTCTCTAGTTTCTCATTCTTTATGGCTGAGTAGTACTCCATTTTATAAAAAACCCACATCTTCTTTGTCCAGTTTCCAGGCGATGGGCACTTGGGCTCTTTCCAAGCTTTAGATATTACAAACTATGCTGCTATGAACATGGGTGCCATATATCTCTGTGGTATGATTCTTTTAATTCTTTTGGGAAGATACCCAGCAGGGGGATAGCTGGGTCAAATGGGACCTCTAGCCCTAGTTCTTTGAGGTATCTCCATACTGATTTCCACAGTGGTTGCACCAGTCTGCACTCCCACCAACAATGGAGAAGTGTTCCTTTCTCCCCACAGCCTCGCCACCATTTGTTATTGGTTGATTTCTTGATAGCAGCCATTCTTTCTGGGGTGAGGTGGAATCTCAGTGTTGTTTTCATCTACAGCTCTCGAATGATGAGTGATGTTGAACCTTTTTTCATATGTTTATTTGCTGCTTTTACTTCTTTGTCTGAGAAGTGCCTGTTCATTTCAGAGAGCATCTGTTTCTTTAGTAGTTATGAAAGGACAAGGGAGAAGGTTTATATTAGGGCACTTGTATTAACACTTGACTTGGGTGTAACCCTTTGCCTGATGTGAAGGGCCTTGGATTAGGAGTCAGTTGACTTAGGAATTTTTGCCTTCTTTCTGCTACTAACTTCCCATACTACTTTAGACCAGCATTATAGCTTTCTTCAGTGTCCTTATTTATAAATCTAAACTAAGAATACTTAGTCTTTAGTCCTCACAAGATTCTTGCTGTGATCTCAAGAGATGAGCTTCATGAAAGCACTTTGAAATGCCCACATCACCTTAAAGATAGAAGATGTTGTTATTAATGATTATTATGTAGCTAGAGCCAGATGCCAGGTGCTTTGGTCCTTGAGGATCTGTAACCTTGTTCTCTGTTTGTGTCTCCAGGTAAACATTGATTTCCAGACCCGAGAAGCTACAAGAAAGAATATACAGGAACCATCCCTGACTTGCTTTGACCAAGCCCAGGGAAAAGTACACAGTCTCATGGAGAAAGACTCTTACCCCAGGTTCCTGAGGTCCAAAATGTACTTAGATTTGCTCTCCCAAAGCCAGAGGAGGCTCAGTTAAACCTCAGATGGGGACTCTTGGAAATCATCGGCTTTCCCCTCCCCTGCTGCCAAGACCATATTCTAATGTGAAATCTCATAGGTGTTCAAAGGTGGTGGCATTTGGGGTAGGAGGCAGGGGGCAAGAAGAGAATGAAAGGTCATTCCAAAGAGTAACCCAGCTGCCAGAGCTTGGACTGTCTTCCATTTACCCGTATTTGTGTTTAAATTAGTGGTAGCACCTTGCTGCTGTCACCCTTCTCTGGGTCAACAACTTGACCTTCATAATGTCTCAGTCATCTCCAATGAGAAGGCAGATTTGCTGTGCTAGGCTAATCTGTAAATAATGCAAATGCAGTTCCCACCCCCACCCCCACCCCCACCCCCATTAGGATTCTTGAGTCTTCTCTTTACCCCTGGGAGAAGCAGCTGGAAGATTCCTGCTCTGACTTTATATTCACTGTTACAATATAGACACCAGCCCCAGGTACCAGGACCTCAAAGTTAAGGAGAGAGGTCTCTGTGGAATCCCAGCCTTCTGGTTTTGTCATATGGAATCCCAAGTTTCTAGCATCATTGGTAGGTGTCCTCTGAGGCAGATCAAACTTCACAGAGTTAGCTGTTTCTTTATTTCTTCAATTTCCCCTGACCAGTGTGAGAATCTGCGACTATTGCCCATCTTGGCCTAGGAAATTTATAGGACTTCTTTACCCTTGCATTTCCAGAAAGAGTCTTGCGAGATTTCTTTCATGACTTTTGAGTGGAACTGTCATTAAGAAAGATACAGCTTGCAAACATTCCTCAATTCTACCAAGAACTTTTCTAAAAGTTTTCCAAATGACCAGGGAATGTAGCACCAGTAGATTTTTGTGTAATGGGGCTCCGTATAACCTGTCTGTTGCTTAATGTATTTTCTACCCTTGCCTCCCTGTGATATCACATATCTCTTAGGAAGACAGACAGCTTGGCCAAGGGAGGTAAATTCCCATAGCATGATGGCTCTCCCAGTGCCTATTACTTTCCATGTCTGCCCATCTCCCCCATTCCATGCAGGCCATGTAATTATGATGGGGGAGAATAGGGAGCCAGGCCGATGTTCTTTACAGCTTGCTTCCTGGGAGCTTGCTCTTAGAAAGGTCCCTCTTGGCTATTAAGAACCAGTATCCTTCTCAATTGTTGGCCTTTGGGATGGAACATAAAATATGCAGGTGTCGATGAGAAGATCACTGTGAACATTTAGCTATGGATAGATACCATCCTAAAATGCTTTCATGGTATCCTGCAGCCACTGTTGGAAATGTCAGGAAACTTCCTTGGAGGATGAATGATGAACAGCACAGAACCTCCTCTAGCTGCACAGGAAAAAACTGACTTTGCCACAAAAGCAGTGTGGAGGGGATGAATCCTCAGCAGAGGGCCGGAAGTGGAAGAGGAGCCTGGAACGTGCTGGTCTCCAGGGGACATGGATAACAAAGAATGTGATGAAGCTATTACTGGGAATTTCTTCCCAATGGATTTAGATTCATTGCAGACCTATAAACCTACAGACAGAATGACAGAATGAAGCAGCACAAGATTAGGCAAAGGCCCTGGAGTGTGGGCGATGGTGGGGTGCTGGGCATCTTTAGTTTATGCCAGAGTCCCTACATTTACACTCCTGTCCTATAACTTTGAGAATCGCTTTCTTCCTTGGCCATAGCCAGACAAGGCCAAGAAGGCCCTTGAATCCTACTAGTGTTAGTGCCTATTACCCTGAATTGACCATTGTCATTTGTGAGTGAGGGTTGGCATGTCTGTGTGAACTTCTAAAAGAAAGAAATACCTGCTGCCTGGGTCAACACTGAACAAACCCGTGGGAGTTCATGCATAAGAACTCCAAAGCCTCAAACAGTGTTCCTAGTTAGGGCAGATGGTATCTTCTTACCCCAGTAAGAAACCCCCCCAAAAACACCCCCCCACCACCAATTTTAGCTAATGCTGCCAGAATTAATTTAATGATTAAATTATCTAACAGGGTATTTTAAACATTGTTTACATACAAAATGTGCATCTGCTGCCAATTCTACTGTTGAAAATGAGGTGCATATAAATTGGAACTTCAGAGTTATGTTCTGGGAAGGGTCTTTTCATCACTTCCACTTCCAAGGAGGAAGACTGGAACAAGAGTGTTGTGTGAGATTTCATTTGGGGCCTAGAGTTTTCTTCGACTATTGGTGGAATGAAGGCTGTTGATGGTGGTGTCATTGCGTCTTTGTGACTCCCTCCCACAACGGGAAGTATGAAGGACCAAGCTTCAGTATTCTGAATTTTGTAGCTAGACAAGGGCATGAGTCTATGTATAGAAGAACATGGTAGCTGTATTTATGGTACTCCTGTGGAGCATCTGTGTGTGTCTGTGTGTGTGACAACTATGAGCACTGGACTAGTACACTCCAGATATGATCTTCTTGCGGGAGTGGCTTTTCTCCCATGCTGTATACCCTGCTTCCCACAGAAGGCGCAGAATTCCCTGCTCTGATGCCTACTTTTAGGCACTTTGGCCATGCCAACCTAGATTTTGGTCTATGATGAAACAAAGAGAAATGTTTACAACATCTAGAGCAATATCCAAACATACCTCATCCCTGACCTTCCATGTCTGTGGGTCCTGCCCCACATCCCCCCTTTTTCCCCTCACAAGCCTCATCCACCTTACTGGACCTGCTTCCAAGAACCATCTTCCTTTGCTCCTCATGCTTGGCCTGCTCTGGGCTCAAGGCAAGCCCAGGCAGTGGGCCAGCAGAGCTGTGGTTTTGAATTCCTCTCTCCATCTCTGAGTGGCTTTTTGGTTCCACTGGAGTGCTAAGCTGCTTGGGAGATGGTGTGAGATTTGCTGTTGCCTTTGCTGGACTGAGTAGAACAATTATTGACAAACATTCACAGCCCAGGGCACCTCTGGGGTAGAGAAGGATAATCTGGGGCTGCCTTTTAGTAAACTTGTACGTGCACTGGGGTCACCCCAAAAGCCTGTTACAAATGCTAATAAATGTTACCCAGGGCCCACACCTAGACATGCTGAGCCAATAGATCTGGGTGGGGGGGCAGGAATCTGTATTTTTCATAAGCTCCTGGGTGTGTAGTGACATATGGACTTCGAACAAAGATGGTTTAAGACAGTGGCTCTCAACCTTGTCTATGCATTTGACTCACCTACAAACCAAATTGTCCAGGTCCTACCTCAGATCAGCTGAATCAGAGCGCTGTGGTGGGATGTGGGTGGCAGTAAGCTTTCAAGCTCTGCAGGGGGTGCCAGTGTACAAGTAAGGAGTGGAAGCACCAGCCTAGGGACTGAGAAGGAGCAGGCTAAGGGCAAAACACAGCTGCAGGGTGGGAGGGTGAGAGCTGACCCAGATGCAGAAAGCACAACCAGGAAATTTGCCAGCTCTGGAGCTGGACTCTTACTCTCGAGGGAGCAGGCTCTCCAGCCTCTCAGTCTGACTTGCTTCTTTGAAATCGAAGGGTTGGGTCCAGGCCACATGCGTTGTCTAGCAGCAGGCAGACCAAGAGAGAGCAGCAGGTCAAGAGATGCTTTGCCATGCTTTCTGAGTCCCGTGAACAGTGCTTCCCTCAGGCTTGCCTGATGGGTCAGATCTCCTTTGTCTGTTTAGATGTGCTTTTGTTTTTGGTCTTTTTGTGTCAGGATGTGCCTCTGTACCGAAGGCCATGTAACAAGAGAGTTGGAACTCAGGTAGTGAGTGAAGCATATCATGGTAGTGAAAATAGTAACACAGCAACTTTTACATTTCTCAGCAGAGGGTGGTGCATTCTGGGGAATATCAAGATCTGGGAGGATTTTCCAAAGCCATCATAAGGTTTGGTACTGGCTCCAAGCCCTCCTCATTCCCTTTTTGGTCCTAGGTTGGATAGGCAGCCAGAAAGTTTCCAATTGGTTTTACTCAATGGTGCTCTCACCAGATCTTGCTCCTCTGAAAGCTATGAAGAGGCTTTCTGCCCAGGCTGCGGGGCCAGCCTCTGGGCATGGGCCCTGGACACTTCTCCTTGGCCAGGCTGGGGTGTTCTGATACCCCAGGCCCTGGTCAGTGGAGAGGGTGGCTCTGCTGTGAGAAAATAATGAGCCTATTGTGCTGAGAGATGGGGGAGGGTGTGAATGTGGAAGGCTGTGAGAAAGGATCTGGGCAGAAAAGACAAGCTGTCGTGATGATGTCTGTTCCTCTGCATCCCAGAGGAAAAGGTGAGGAGAGGCACATTCAGAGACAGGATGATCTCCTACCACCAAGAGTGCTCAAAACTCTACCTACCCTGTGTGTGTCCACATCCAAGCTAGGCAGAGGAGCTGTGGCTTCTCATTCTTACCTGCAATCTGCCAAGTGTTAGCCCCCTTTAAGTCTGTATCTTTCTGAGTTAAAACACAAGGTGTCACTGAGAGTATGTGCTGCCATGCCACTGAGCATGAGACTGTACAGGGAGAAGCCATGAACAAAGATGTCTTCCTGTCCCTGTGTTGTTTCAGGACTCCATGAGATGCTGGTGGCCAGGACGGGAGACTTCAAGCTGTAGTCACTGGCCTTCCTGGGATTGGGGTCCAAGTCCCCCCAATAAACTGTTCCTTTCTTGATTTTTCCTCCTTTTCAGTCCTTCTGCTCCCTCTCTTCTGCCAGGCATGGAAAAGGTGGCTGGCACTGAGTGCCACTCCACCACGGTAGCATTAAGTGAGTCACATGCCAGCACAACAGATTTGTAGCAGCTCATCTGCCATATAAACCGCTTGGCTGACAGAGTCCTCACTGAGTTGTTTCATTACCATGTAAAGTGGAATAATGTCATTCACCTTTACTATAAACAAGGCTGTGAGAACATAATAAACAGAACCTGAACAAGCTGCCCTTTGCTCTCTGCCCACTTTTCTGGCCGGCTGACTCTATGAGGAAACTCTTCTCAGGACACGTGGAGCCAAGGAGAAACATGTGGCCTTACCCTGCAGAACGTGGCACAGGGCTGGCCACCAGGAAAAGCAAGAGTGTGGGTGGAATTGGAATGTGAATGGTCTGGGGCTGAACGTGGTGGGTGGAGAGTGGCTTTGGGTTATGAGAGTTGCTTTGAAACTGTAAAGTGCTATACAAAGGCCAGGTGGTATTTTTATTTGTACCACCTACTGCTTGAAAATGCAGGGAGAGAAAAGGCTGGGATGATTTGTCTATTTGTTCAGCTGGAGCAATCTGTAAATGCAGAGGGTTGGTCTTTCTTACGGCTGTACCTCACTTTGTACAGTTGGCGTGTCCCTGTATTAGTCATCCAGTCTTTGACTGTCTCTGGTGATCAAGCCCCGTGGAGGGGACCAAAGGAGAGTAAGGCACTGTACCTGCTGCCAAAATCTCATTCTTCAAGTGGGGTGATAAGATAGAGATACACAAAACCTAACAATTTAAAATGCACCAGAGAAGCTCTATCTTTAAAGGAAAGATGTTTCTTCTGAGGTGAATTATTTGTGTTAAATGAAAAAATTTTGTTTCACAAATGATCACCCCCAAATTCCAGTTGTGTAGACGAGCAATGAGCGATGGCACTTGGGAGGCCACCACTGGGAAGCAATGTGGCTGATTTTTCTCTTTCCAGCTTTGTTTTTCTCCTCCTTCTACCCCTATCTCCACCTGAAGTTTCTGTTCCTCCCTCCTTCAGAGTGGAGGGGGCAGGAGGAAAGGTAAAGGGGCAGGAGCAGGGTGGGGGTTATACCTGATGTAGGTATTGTCTGGAATGGGCCATGGGCTCTTCGGGCCTTGGAGCACTCTGGTGGCTGCTTCCTGGGCCCTGTCTCTTGGGAAATCCCTCTGTGGGTTTGCCAGTGAGGGTGAATGATTCCTGCTGTGGCAGTGATCTGCTCCTTCCTGGACAGAGCCCAGTTCCTCTGGGTTGTAGTTTGTTTGCCTCTGCAGTCTGTCTTCTTGAATTGGTCCTAGGATGAACCCTGCCAGTCCTCTCAGGAAGCCCCTACTGGCCCACTGGGAGCACTTGGGCCTCACTGGCTCCAGGAATTACAAAGCAGAAGCTACTTTCTTCTGCTTTGACACAGGTCCCCAACCAGCCCACTGCTCACATTGATTTTCTAGGCTGGAGTCAGACACCCATCTTGTTGTCCTCAGGTAACCAGGGGTGCATCCCAAGCTCTCCAAGGGACCCACTGCACCTGTTCCCTCGGAGGTGAGAGGCAGGAACCTATCCTTCCTCCTTCCAGGGCATGGGGATCACAGCACCAGAACAGCTCTCTCTACAAACCTTCTCACATTCTCTTCAGCACCCTGTCTCTTCCTCTGCAAGACAGGTCTCTAGGGCACTCTCCCTGCTTCTCCACTATTCTTTGGGACATTTGGTTGGTCTGGAATCTGCTTTGGGGTCTAAGCTCTCTCTTCTAGGCCCAGACAGAAGCTTTTACATGTGTAAGACACTTAGCACTGTGCCTGGCCTCTCACAAACCCACAATACACATGGAAAAAACAGGTTCAAATATTTAAATTGACTAAGTGGAAGCTATGGCCAGATACAAAAAGGATTTTGAGACAATGCCTTCTGCGGGAGACTTTAGCTAGGATCTGTCTTTGTCTGCTTGGGCTACTGTAATGAATGTCATAGTCTAGGTGGCTTATAAATCACAGAAACTTATTTTTCATCATTTTGGAGTCTAGGAGTCTGAAATCAGGGTCCCTACAACGCTGTTGAGGGTCCTCTCCGGGTTACAAACTGCCATCTTCTCATTGTAACCTTACATAGCAGAAGAAAAGCAAGCTAGTTCTCTGCCTTTACAAAAGGCGCTAATCCCATTTGTGAGGGCTCCACTCTCATGACTTAATCAATGTGCATTGTGTGAGCCTGAGGAAATTACTTCTCATCTGCCAAACTGCATTAATAAACTTGGGCTGTTATGAACACTGAGTAGGTTAGCACGGGAAGACTATGACACACAGTGTGTGCCAAGTGGAATCTTCTCTTACTCTGGAAGCATCAAGGAGTCAAACTACTGTGTTTCCCTGAATTTTCCCTAATGAAACAGCCCTCGATGATTGTTAACATGGTGATGGGCAGTGTCAGGCAGAAGATTATACTTCACTATTTTCTTGCTCTATAGCTACTCTGTAATAGCAGGAAAGGTAAGGATGGGTGGGTTGCGGTTGACATGTTTTTCAGGTTAGGTCTTATTTTCAGGGAAACATGATAGCACCTCCATTCTTAGCTCACTTGCTTCTTGGTTGAATGCAAAGGAAAATACTGAAGGCAGTGATATTACACAACCAGGATCTCATCCCTTCCTACTAAACTTTAAACTCCCTGGGGGTAGAGACTGTGTCCACTCTGTTTATTGCTCTAGTGCCCTAGATATTTATTGAAAGACTACTGAATCTACAAGTGTTTTTTCAGGCACCTCTTACATATTAGGCACTTGGGTAGATTGGAGGTAGAGGCAAGAAATCTAAAACCTGAGCCCTCAAAGAAGTTACTTAGTTCTAACAAGGACTTAACCTCTTTGTAATCTTTGGAACTTACCAAATGAGTGATTACTGAAAGTGGCTGCATAGTCACAAGTAGGAAAATGAATAAAATGCTTGGGAGTCAGGAACTTCATTGTGCAATTTCACTGCTTTGTCTACTGGGATCTTTGCAACAATTCTATATAGCCGTGCATTATTTTGTTAGGGCTGGCAAAATAAAATACCAAACACTGGGTGGCTTAAACAAGGGAAATTTGTTGCCTCACAATTCTGGAGGCTGGAAGTCCAAGATCAAGATGATGGCAGGGTTAGTTTCCTCTGAGGCCTTCCTCCTTGGTTGGCAGATAGTGCTGTCTTGCTGTGCCCTCACATGGTCTTTCCCCCATGCTTTGAACTCTTAGTGTCTCTTGTTCCTTAGTCATACTGGACTAAAGCCTTGTTCTATAGCCTCTTTAACTTAATTACAACTTTAAAAGTCCTACCCCCAAATTCTGGGCCACAAGGGATTAGATTTCAACATATGGATTTGGGAGAAGGCGGTTCACCTGTAACAGGTAAATACTTTTATTATCCCCACTTATGAAAGAAGAAACTAAAGCCTAGAGAGGTGAAATGATATTCCCAAGGTCATACAAAGTGTAGGTGGCAGAATTGGGCTTTAGCATCCTCGTATTGTAAATTCAGTAATGTCTACTGTGCCGAGGACTAGAAGGTTATTTAAGGGAGGGAGTGGAGTGAAAATGGCACAGGTACATAAGTACTACTGGTGGAGGATTATGGGGATTCTGGAGCTAAGCTGTTCATGGGATGGGAAAGGTGAGGATACACCAGTGTTGGCTGGCTAGGGGCAAGTGTAGAAGTGGAAATGGGGGTCAGTTTTCTATCTGTTGCTCACTCAGAAGTCTGGCCTCTTGGAGAAACTGGAAGAAGATGATGGTGGTTGAAAGACATGCCACCAAGCCCACTTGAAGCTAGATTGGCCAATTATGTGCTCAGCTATTCCTGGGCATTGAGTACAGCCACAGGCACCTAGTTTATTTTGTTCCTGTTCTGTCCCTTGTACTCTCCCCATTTGGACAATCAGTCCACTGCTGTCTCTTATGGCACTGTGCAGTCAGCATTCCTTGAGCACATCTTTCTTCTTGAGGAGGCTGAGTCATAGCCCTGCCCACAACCTGGGAACTAGTGTTGGCTCCATTTCCTGAATCTGCCATGGGAAAGCACATCTGCTGGCTGCAGGCTCCAGGCACACCCTTCTCAAAGAGGGAGAAGTAGGTCCCATGCTCTCAGGCACTCAGCCCAGCCTTGTGGACATCACAGGGGCCTGAACTCTCTCCAGACTTGTGTGGTAGGACTGCCCGTGGGACTTGTGTGTGTCATCCTGGGGAAGATATTTAGTCTCTCCTGGCCTCACTTTACTTTTTGGCAGAGGGTAGCCAATAATGCCCACATTTCCAGGCATGTTGCTTCAAGGATTAGAGATGATTTGTGCAAATCCCCTGAGACAGGGCTTGGTGTAATGGAGGTGCTGTAAGTATTGGAGGTACTAGTCCTGATGTGCAGATATCTCAGCACTAGGTTCCTTGACCCTGTCTGGGGTCAGAATCTGTCCCAGGGCAGTTGACAATAGAAAATCTAGGGAGGCAGGTGAATGTAAACTGAACTTGTAGCAAAACAGGACCTCTATCAGTTAGAACCAAGATAAGGAACCTTTAATTCAGGACGCAATGCTCCAGCTGGGATATTATCACCACTCCTTAGCTGTCTTATGAGCTAATATGGTAGAGATCATTCACTTGTCTCACAGCTTTTCAGTGTAGCACCCAAAATGCAAACAGATTAACTGGATGTTTGAGTTGGCAGAGTGAAAAGACAAAATCCTTGAGCCAAATGAACTGATCAGGCACTTTCAGCATGCTCTTATCAAACCTATCCCAGCAAGAGCGGAATTATATGTTTAACTTGTAGGTGCTGGAGAATCACAGAAAATGTAACTGATGTGAAAGTTCCCTGATAAAGTGCAGCACTAGTAAGCAGCTCTGGAATGGATTGAAATGCAGCCCTCCTTGACAACAGAATGGCTGTGTGTAGGTTTGCTAAGATATTCAGGGAGATTATTTTAATCATATGTTCTAAAAATGAAATTGTCAGGGTTTTCCAGTAAGGGCCTCATCAGGTCAGTTGCAAACAATGAACAAGGATGACATCAACTCAGGAAATGGCAAGGAAGAGTGAGAAGCTGGGAAGCAAGATTCTTAAGTGTGGCTTCTGGGATCTTGTAAATCAGAATCATATTCAAATCATGCCAGTGGCATGCAGGGTTAGGAAAAATACTTCTCCCTGCAACTAGGAAAAGGAGAGCTGACTCCTGAGGAGAGGAGTATGGGCAATTGGGAGTCATCATGCCCTCATGTTGGCCATGGCTTGGTCAAAGTGGGGGCTGGGCCATTGTCCTGCCGGAGGGCAAATGTGTGCATATTTGACTTGACTACCAGTGTTGCTAAGATACAGTAAGGGAGAGAGAATGCACAGGGTAAACCAAGGAGCTGTGGGACCCTCACCTTCTTGCTGGCAAAAGGCCCTTGCAGGCAGCTCTGCAGAGGGACTTGTCTCTGCCAAGAGGAAACATTCTCACACAGAGGGATGACATTTGGCCTGCTTTGCAGCATGGAGACAAACTTGCTTTGTGGAGGGAGCAGCTGCCAGCCACCTGCTCATCAGCCTGGGCTGAACCCTCTTTTGAGCAGGAGTCAGGAGTCTGGCTCCTAGAATAAAGGGCTAGAGGGACAGTGGAGAGATGCCATGGTGTATTCAGTGCCTCCTGCCTGGGCCATTAGCTTCTCGAGGTGAACCTTCTGTGGCAGCCTAGGCACTGTCCCCTGCCCCTTCCGGCCTCACCTAAGGTCCTACACCCAGGGCCCATCAGCACATTGGCAGCTTCCCAACATGCTAGCCTTTTTGTCTCCTTAACACCTGCCCCTGCTCCTGTCACCTGCAGTGTCTGATCCAGAGCCAGTGGCGAGTAGCAGGCTGGGCAGAAGCCAATGATGCCTGGAGGGATCCCAGGGCTTCAGCCTATTGCCCTTGTCCCCCACTAGGACATGTGCAGATTTTCCCGCAGTCTGCTGAGCCAAGCCAATCACCTTTGTGGTGTTTGTGCTTATGTGACAGGGTGGGGGGAAAGGGGTAGAGAAGCAGGGAGATGCTCTCTAAAGTTGTAGAAGAAAATGCCATGGTGTACACATTACCACTGATCGAACCATCATAGAAACAGGCCCAAGGTGAGGAGTAATGAGTGCTCTAACCCTTGAGTTTGAATGGAGAGTTAGATGGAGGGAGGTACATTCAGTTCCTGATGTGTACAGATGAGGTTCTTACTCATGCCCTGTCTTATAAATACCATATGTTACACCTTCACCACAGCACTATGTGGCAGGCATTACCATTGCCATATTGAGACAGGATAGAAGAAATAAAGATAGGTAGAAAGGTCACAAGGGTCTGCAGTTTTGAGGGAACTGTAGGTTTGAGGAAACAGTAGCTTTAAGAAAACTGCATCTTTAAGGCATAATCAAAGTTAATCAGGTTGCCTAAGCCTTTTACTCCCTAGGCTTGTGTTTGTCTTCCAAGCTCCTCACACTCCTCAATTTCTGAGTCTTAAAGATACTACAAGTCCCATAAATTCAGCTTTTTTCTTCGATACTGTAAGTCCATGAATTCCAAAAGTTACAGCAAAGATTTCCTTTCTCAGAGAAACAATACTGTTAATTGGGTACCATACCTCTAAACTTCAAATATAGAAAAATGATTTGTATTTTAACCAGTTAATAGTTTATTTTTGCTTTAGCCTACGAATGGGTAACCTGGCCTTAAGAAAACTGATAATAAGTAAGTGATAAATAACTCAAAAAATAAACATCCTAGATCATCCAACTCAAGGATACCCCAAAACCAAATAGATACTCCCAACCCCAGAGCATGGTATGTCTGATCATTAAGTTGGCACTCTCTCTTTGATTCTGCCTAATAAATTTGCCTATGCTTCTCATTCATCGGTTTTGAAATTTTTTTCTGTGATGAAAGTTGAGAACCTCCCTGGAGTGAGTTGTCATCTCCTCCAAGGGAGACCACCTCAGACCCCATCATGTGACAATAAAAAAAAGGTAAATGAGACTCTGAAGGTTACCTAAATCCCCAAGTGAGTGGTGGGTGGGTTGCAGCTAGTGTGTCTGACTCAGCATACACTCCTGCCCTGACTTGCTTTGCCTTCCTGAAGACCCCAGACCCCTCTAGGCCACTATGAAAGAGCTAAATCATTTCTTTTAAAAAAGATTTATTTATTTTTATTTTTAAAAATTTTATTTTATTGGTACATTTTAGGTATACAGTATAATGACATTCATCATTAGAAATTTGCATCTTTACATCTTGGTTCTTATTTTTCCCCCTTCCCCTGCCATCCCTTCAACCCCTCCATCCCTCCCTGTTTACAAAGACTTTGCTTCCTTTTTTTCATTTTCTGATATTAATTCCATTCCCATCTTTCCTTTCACATACCCCTCCCACTTTCCCTTCTCCTTTGCCCCTTTTCTTCCTATTTCACATTATCTATTATACCTTTTAGTCCATATTTACATTTTCAGTTTCTCACACTAGAGAAACTATTTGGTATTTACACGTGTGTCCTATTTATTTCACTTAAGAGTATTGCCTCAATGTGCATCCATTTAGCTATAAATGACTCTAATTTTTCATTTTTTATGGCTAATACTCCAATTAAAAAAACCCCACAGTTTCTTTGCATAATCCCCAGTTGATGGGCATTTGGGCTGTTTCCAAGTTTTAGCTATTACAAACTGTGCTGCTATGAACATGAGTGCACATATATCACTGTGGTATGATTCTTTTAATTCTTTGGAGCAAGATACCCAGCAGGGGAATATCTGGGTCAAATGGGACTTCCAGTCCTAGTTCTTTGAGGAATCTCCATACTGATTTCCACAGTGGTTGCACCAGTCTACACTCCCACCAGCAGTGGAGCAGGGTTCCTCTTTCCCCACATCCCTGCCAGCATTTGTTATTGGTTGATTTCATGATAGCAGCCATTGTTTCTGGGGTGAGGTGAAATCTCATCATTGTTTTCATTTGCATCTCTTGAATGACCAGTGATGTTGAACATTTTTTAATATGTTTATTTGCTATTTCTCCTTCTTTGTGTGAGAAATGTCTGTTCATTTCAGATGCCCATTTTCGGATTGGGTCTTTAAATTTGGGAGCTCTGATTTTTTTTTTTAAGTTTTTTATAGATTAGAGATAGTAGACCTTTCTCTGAGGAACAGCAGGTGAAAATTTTTTCCCGCATTGTGGGTTGTCTCTTCACTCTGTTGGTGGTTTCGCTTGTTGTGCAGAAGCTTTTTAGTAAGAAGAGATCCTGTTTGTTGATTGTTTGTGCTAGTTCACAGGCAACTGAGGTTTTGTTCATAAAATCTTTTCCTACACCAATGTCTTCAAGAGTTCTACCTAACCTCTGTTCCAGCAGGTTTAGCTTTTCTGTTTTAACATTTAGATCTTTAATCCATTTTGATTTTAGTTTAGTGCATGGTGAGGGATATAGGTGTAGTTTTAGTCAATTTCTTCTTTAATTTCCTCTTTGACCCATTGGTTATTCAGAAGTGTGCTGTTCAATTTCCACGTGTTTATGAAATTTTTGCAGTTTCTTTTCCTATTGATCTCCAATTTCATTGCACTATGGTCTGATAATATGCAGGGAATAACTTCAATTCCTTTGCACTTACTTAAATATGTTCTTTGAGCCAGTATGTCATCTATTTCAGAGAATGACCCATGTGGAGCTGGAAAGAATGTGTATTCTGGTTTTGTGGGGTGGAACACTGTAAACATCTATTTAGTTCATTTGTTCAAGAGTTTGCGTGAGTTCTAGTATTTCCTTGTTTATTTTTTGTCTAGCTGATCTATCTATTTGTGACCATGGGGTATTGAGGGCCCCCACTACTCTTGTATTAGTGGTTATATGATTTTTCATGTCCATTAGTATTTGTTTTATATAGTTGGGTGCACTAGTGTTTGGTGCATATATATTTATGATTGTCATCTCTTCCTTTTGGATTATTCCCTTTCCAAGGCTGTAGTGTCCTTCTTTGTCACTCCTAATCAGTGTTGGTTTGAAATCCAGTTGATCTGCAAAGAGGATAGCTACTCCTGGTTTTTTTCAGGTACCTGTTGCATGGAGTATTGTTTTCCACCATTTAACTTTCAGTCTATGAGTTTCTGTTTGAATTAAGTGTGTTTCTTGCATGCAGCATATTGTTGGATATTGCTTCTTGACCCATTCTATCAGTCTATTTCTTTTGATTGGTCAATAGAGACCATTAACATTGATGGTTATAACTCATACATATTGACTTATCATTGTCATAACTTATCTTTTTGTTGGATTCTCCCCCTTTGCTTTAATTTCTTGTTGTGCCCGATGGATTCATTCTGCTGGGCTTCTTGGTGTTGTGATCCTCATTGTCTTTTCCTAGGATATTGTCTAAAATTTTTTGGAGTACTGTTTTTGTATTTTTGAAGTTTCTAAGGTGCTCTTTGTCATGAAAGTATCTTATTTCTCCATCAATTTTGAAAGATAGTTATGCAGGGTACATCAATCTGGGTTGGAGGCTGTTTTCCTTTAGGGCTTGCAATATGTCACTCCACACTCTTCTTGCCTTGAGGGTTTGGATTGAGAAGTGTGCTGTGATTCTGATGGGCTTTCCTTTGTATGTGAGTTGCTTGTTTTTTGCAACTGCTTGTAGAACTTTTCCTTCTGTTGGGTTTCTGGAATCCTAACAATTATATGCGTATGCATAGATTTTTTTGATCAATGCTATTTGGAATCCTATATACCTCACTTATCTGTATGTCAAGTTCTTTTCCCCTGCTTGGGAGGTTTTCTGACATTACTTCTGTGAACAGTTATTTTTTTAATGTCATCTGCACTCTCTCCTGTTTCTTCATTGACTCCAATCAGTCTTATGTTATTCTTCTCTGCATCACCTAGCAGCTGCTGGATCGATTGCTCATGGTCTCTTACAATTTTAAAGCAATTTTTCTTTTCCTGGTCACTAATTGCAATCTTATCTTCTATATCTGAAACTCAGTCCTCACATTGGCTCATTCTGCCACATAGACTTTCAGTGGAGTTTTTAATCTCCTGGAAATCAGTTTGCATCTGTTTTATGGATTCCATTTGTTTCCTATGTTGGGATTTCATCATGTTCCTCAGCTCCTCTCTAGATTTATTAGTCATGTCATGCACTATGGTCACAATCTGTGCTGTTATCTGAGAAATTATTTCTGATTTCATTTTTTCCAGATCCTCTTTTGTTGCCAGTTCAGGGAGTCCAGGTGTTTGAGTATCAGAGTGTTCCATCTTGTTTCCCTTTGGGGTTGCTGTAGGTGATCTGGAAGTATGGTTTTGAGGCTTGTTTATGTGTATTCTCATTTTATTGGGGGGGCGGTTTGCTACTGTTGCCCACATGGCTCACCTCCTCTGTGCTGGGAGCAGTGGTAAGTTGGCCCAGAAGCCTCCTCCTCTGTGCTGGGAGTATGTTCTAAATCATTTCTTGAACTTGGCATCTCTTATTCATTTTTCTTTCACTTTACCCACAGTATAAGCTCTCAGAGGGCTGGAGTCAAGTCTAATACTTCCTGGCTGGCAGTTCCTGCTGCCCAGGGCTCTGGTGGGAACCTGAGTATTCTGTGATGATTCAAGGAAATGCTGGAAAGTTCTTCCTGCACAAATATGATATTCTTCACCCTTGCCTATAGGGCTTTTATATTACATGATCTTTCCAATGGGAACCTATACTCTCTCCTCTAATCTACCCTTAAGCCTTCAGCAAATTCCACAGAAAGAAAAAGGCCTGGGTGAACACAGGTCAGTGGTGTGAGAAGGAGTGAGGCTCTGGCCCTGAGCCTGGGGGAGCACTCAGAGGACGGGTTTTATAGGTTCTACCATAACTCAAATGCGCACACATCTGTGAACCCGTAAGCCTGAGGGAAAGGAACAGCTGGGCTGTTGAGGGCATATTTGCCTGGTAATTCTAATTTTTATTTGAACACGCATCTGCCCCATTGGCAACATCATGGCGCAGCTGCCGGTCTTGTTTTCCCTTCCTGTTGCACGCGCCTGGGGCATGGCCTTGCACTCCACTTAGGTGATTAAATAGCTCTGTGGGTGGCCTCACCCTGCTCAGTGTGCTTGGGGAAGCAGGGCCAGAGGCTGTGGGGTTGATGGGCAGAGCAGAAACAATCAGGAGGCCCTAGTTTTGTGACCATGTACCCAGGGTAGTCTGGAGCACTTCATGTGATAGGAGGAAGGCCATGCCTGGGAGCAGACTGCCCCTGAAGACCACAGAAGTCTTTCCTTTGTGGGACAAAGCACTCAGCCCAGCCAATTAAAGGGCCAAGTGACTCTTCATCCAGAACCAAGGGCAGCCAGAGGTTCCCTCAAACCTGGGGATTCCCAGGCCCAGCACAAGCCAATGTATGTGGAAAAAAGGGGGTATATAAAGTGCTCAGCACCTTCAGCAAATATGTGTTTTCCTTTCAGGATAAGACTAAAGTATAAATACTTCCCTTTCTGTACTCTGATTTCCTCTTACATCCCCTGTTCCTTAGTTTTTCTTCATCTCTGATCTTCATAGAAGTGCTGGATTCAAATTCTGATTCCGGTTATTTACTTGCTATGTGATCTTGAATAGTTTTATTAACCTTTCACAGCCTCACTTTCTTCATGTGTAAAATGGACCCAGCAATTCTGCTCCTTAATATATGAATCTCAGAAGCATTCTCATGCAAGTACACCAGAAAATATTTACAAGAATATTCTTAGAAGCATTGTTAACAAATGAAAAACTGGATACTATACAACAAGGAGGGGTTCTCATAAAAAGAATTGATAAGGTGAGTGTAGTGGTTTAGGCCTATAACTCCAGCATTCTGGGAGGCTGAGGCAGGAGGATCACAAATTCAAGCACAGCCTGGCAACTCAGCAATTTAGTGAGACTTGCCTTAAAATGAAAATAAAAATAAAAAGGGCTGGGAATGTACAAAGGTCCTGATTTCAGCCCACAGTATTGGAAGTAAAAAAGAAGAAGGAGGAAGAGAAGAAGATGAGAAGGAAAAAGAGGAAGAGGAGGAAGAAGAGGAGGAGAACATGAAATAGTGACACAGTCATAAAAATATTACATAGTTGTGAAAATGAATGGGTTATGTGACACTATAGTGATCCTCTATGAATCCTGGCAAAACAATGTGTGAAAAGTTCTTTTATTAAAATGCAAATACAGTGAAAATAAACAGTATAATTTAAGGTTTCCATATACATGCAATGAAACTAAAAGAGCAAGGAAGTGGTAGGGTCGAGGCTGGCTTGGGTAACTGGAGGTTGGGGAAGATGGAAGGAGCCTGTGGGTAGATGTGAGTAACCATCAATGTTCTAACTCTTGGGCTTGATGTAGTTTCAAGTCCGTTTACCCCATCTCTTAAAACAAATGACTGAAAGAAAAAATAAAAAATGAAAACCCAAACATGGATCTGTAAGGATAGTATAAAATGACTCAAGAGTTATAAAGATTAATTCAATTTTGTGCGTACTGAGGTTTATTAAAACATGATTATAGGGAATGGAGGATTGCATTAAATGAAATACAGATATTCTTACCCATTTAATGAATGTTTGGACCTTTGGCCCATTTTTTTGGGTACAGTTCTGTACATCTTGTTTATAGAGCCTCAATGTCTTTTTTTGTACAATACACCTTGTTTATATAGTACTGTAATTTTTGCTGATTATATTGTACAGTATAGTACTGTAGTTTTATGATCTGTTATGCATTACATTACTGCATGAAAGAATTATGCAAATAAAAGCAAAGTGATCAAGTTGGAGCTTCCTTTGGCCATTTCTTTGTTCTGAATATTATAATGTACATATAATATACAATTCCTCATTTAGTGACCACTTCATTTAATGACCTACTTGCAGGAATGGAACTTAGTCATTAAACAAGGAATATCTGTAATAGCCCTTAGGACACTATCTATCCCAGTAGGTATTCAAGAAATAAGATAATCTTTCCATTCTCCCAGTGAAGCAGGGAACCTTATTACCTTGGTCCTCATAACCTGGGATTCTGAGTCCTTTGATTCTTTTGGGATGAATCCTCAGTCACTCACTAACTTCCCTTCATTATTTCTTCCTCCTCCTCCTCCTCCTCCTCCTCCTCCTCTTCTTCTTCTTCTTCTTCCTCTTCTTCCTCTTCTTCCTCTTCCTCTTCTTCTTCTTCTTCTTCTTCTTCTTCTTCTTCTTCTTCTTCTTCTTCTTCTTCTTCTTCTTCTTCTTCTTCTTCTTCTTCTTCTTCTTCTTCTTCTTCTTTTTCTCCTCCTCTCTCTCTCTCTCCAGAGCAAATAAAATAAAAATAAAACTTATCTTTCCTATGTCACAGAGTTATAGAGACAATATATGAGAAGGTATGAGACAGTTGTTTCCTTATGTGTCCTCCTTTTCTTAGGAGACAAAAGGAGCAAAATGTCACTCTTGATCCTGTGAGGCGTCTGGTCCTGGTGGAGGCCCACTCACAGGTGACAGGGATATGCAGCCATGAGGTTGGTGCTCAGAGGACAGAGAGACTGATGTGATCTACAAGCCTCTAGAAGGATGCTGGGAGGAGATGGCCAGAGACTGCACCTGGAATGAAATCTGTGGTATAATGAAGAGGAGCTTGTACTTGAGCTAGGAATTGTAAGTTCTAGATTAGAATCTTGACCCTCCCACTCTTTCACTGGCTGTAGGTATGCAAGCTATTTAACCTCCCTGGGCTCTGCTTTTTGTTTATCTGTGTACTGAAACTTAAAATATAAGTCACACACACACACTCACACACACACACACACACAATACCATGGTTGAAAAAATACCAAGTTTTGCTGAGTCTGAATCCTATTTCCTCTCCAAAGTTCTAGTTTACCTTCTAAGGGACTCATATACTTCAGCAGTAAGAAAATGGCTTAATTCAGATTTGTCAAAAAACATATTATTTTAAGTTTTAACACTGATAAATTGGTGGGATAGATAGGTAACAATTCCTGGTTCCAGTCCATGTTCCTTGACCCCATATGCATCAGACAAGATATAAGCCACATGCACTGTGCCTGTGTTCTCAACCTTTGTGTTAGATGGAACCAAGTGAAAGAGACAACCATAGCAGGCTTGGACAGGAAAATTAGTCAATGTAAAGCAGTTCTGGAGAACTTTAGTGGTAATGGAAGCTAGGGACAAGGCTTGAAAGTATTGGTGTTTTATGACCCATATCCCTTTTAAAAATTGTTAGACTCAGCCTGAGAACAGTACCTCCCTTTTCTTCAAAAAGTGACTCTGAATCTGTGACACAGACAGGAAGCTTGGGGTGAACACTACTAGTTATTTCCCAGATAGAAATACCCTGACCTACACTATGTTTTGGGCATGGTGCCAACGGTATCTAATGCTGAATGTCTCCAGATACTTATTTTCCTGGTAAGAAACAGACTTGGTGGCAGTTTCTTAGCCCAGATGGGGTTACCCAGGGATAAATAGTGAAACTGTGGGTGCAGACACCAGGACAGGGGGTGGAGGTGACTGATGGCAGTGGGCGCTGCTCATAGCCACAGACAGGAAGTGCGAGTGTCCTGTGTCTCAGGTCCCACCAGCCTGTGTAACTCAGAGGCAGAGGTGGCAGCTGTGGCGTTTGACTAGACAGCAGCTATGAGACTTGGGAGGGAGGCCCCTGGAGGTTACCAGCTTCTCAGTTGGAAATATCCTGCGATGACTGACCTTTCCATACCACCAATCCTGCTACACCATGCAGTAAATGCAGGGGAACTAATGTCTGCTGCAGCCCAGCTGTATTCACCTTTAACTGGGATGAAAGCTTTATCCCGAAAATCTTGGTGAGACTTCATCAGTTAGAATTGGGGGTTGGGGTCAAGTATTTATAAAGGGCCCTTTGAGAGCCCTGCTCATCATCCAGGGAGCAGAATTCTGTTTTCTTTGAATGTGTGTCCTCTTTCTCCCTCTACCTACTTTCCTATGTATTTGAAATTCTGGGATATTTGCTTGTCTTTGTGAGGATGGAAAGGGCTTTTACCTGTAGGAGGTTTTAAAAAAGATATATGAAAGTGTTTTATAAATAGGAAAGGTTACATAAGTGTAAGGTGATGCCTCTATGACGCCTTCCTCTGCAGCGGCTGCAGGTGAAGGTTCTGATCTCATCCCCACCAGGAGCCTTTCTCCCTTCACTGAACCTGACCCACATTGGATGCCCAGGAGGACAGCTTACATAAGATTTGGCTAAATTGAATCCAGTCCCTCTTCCCAGTCCAAATTTGATTTGGTTTACTCCAGTTAAATTTTTTTTACCAAGTGCTCACTACATGCCCAGGCACTTTGCATAGCTGAAGATATCCAGGAGAGTAAGATATGCGTGGTTCCTGTCTTCAGGGAATTTGAAGTTCAGTAGAACAGCTAAAAAAGAATGAAAATCTTTTTTAAAAATAAACTTTAGTTAAAATCTAATACATAAAATCCAGAAGGTGCTGCTTTAATCAAGTGGCACTGTGCCTTGCAAGCAAGCACAAGGTCTTGAGTTTAATCCCCTGTACTGAAAAAAAAAAAGAGAAAAAGGTGGAGATAGAAGAAAGGAGGTGGAGAAGGAAGAGGAGTTTGGGGGTTCTGTGGGCTGGTCCTCACCCTTTTCCTTGAGGATCTTCTAGAGTTTTTCAGAGGCCAGTTCAAAAAGCAGCGATCTCCATAAAACTACCAGAAGAACATAGGAGAACACTTTCATGGCTCAAGGGTGAGCAAAGAACTACCGAGCACACAAAAATACTAAGCATGAAAGGGGAAATATCCATAAATGAGACTATAACACAATATAAAACCTCTACTCATTAAATAACTCCCTTAAATAGGGAAGCCAGATTGGAAAAAAAGATATTTGCCATCCATAGACTCAGACCTCTACAACTCAATAGAAAACAAACAAGAAGCAATTTAAAATATTGCTCAAAAGACTTAAATAGGAAGTCCATTAAATGAGGTACATAAGTGGCCAATAAACCAAATTTAAAAAACTGGTCATTAGGTCATTTGCATCATTAGGGAGATGCAAATCCAATAATTTGCAAATAACTTGTCTTGCAAATAGTGATGCCAGAGTTTGAAACAGACTTATGTACTTACCAGTTAGTTCTATGGATCCATGCATAGTCAGTATTTCATTACTATAACTAAATACTCAAGACAGTTAAGTTATAAAAACAAAAGATTTATTTTGGCTTGTGGTTCTGGAGGTTCTAGTATGAGAACCATTCTTTGGGTCCCTGTGAGGGCAGCACATCACAACTGGAGTGTGTGGTGGTAAAAACTACTTATATCTCAAGCTAGGAAGAAAAGAGACTGAGACCAGGGTCTATAATCTCCTTCAAGGCTCTCCACAACCTAAGCACCTCCCACTAAGTCCCATCTCTCAAAGGTTTCACCACCTCCCAGTAGTGCCACACAGAGGACTACTGTGGAGACTCACTCAAGCCATATCGATCTCCAAGTGCATTTTCTTTAGTTATGAAACTTTTTATCATATCCCTTCCCTGCCTCCAAATTATTTTTATCTATGGGACTAAAGCCATGATTTTCATAGATGTCAATGGTTGCATAATTTTCCACTTCTGGCTGTAGAGACCTCTTTTCTAAGTTCACAAATGACACATTAATATTTCTCTTTACTGGGGAGCAATCTCCCAGTGGGCTGCAGTTACTCCCCTCTGCCAATATGCAAACCCACATTTCTATTAGCATTGTATCATAGTGATTCTCTCCTGCCCATAAACAGCTGCATCTGTGAAGTATAAATGACAACCGAAAAGAGTGCTAAGAGATTCTTGTTCAGAGCTCTAAGAAGCTCTCTCAGGGACTAGAGAACATGTTGAAAAATAATGTCAGAATCCTCAGTGAGATTCCTCTATAAACCCACTGGAATGTGTAAAATGAGCATCCTGATCACAAAAAGAGCTGGCAAGGATGTGGCACTCCTGAAATCCTTATACGGTCCTGGTGTGAATGCAAAGTGGTGCAAAGCACTTCTACAAGCAGCTTGGCACTTTCCTATAAAGCTAAATGTATGCCTACACTATGACCCAGCTACTCCACTCACAGGCCTGAAAACATACATCCATGAAAACATTTGTGCAAATGTTTACAGTAGCTTTATTCACAACAGGAAAGAACTTGAAATGACCCAAATAGGCAAGACGATGGGTAAATACATTGCAGCATATTTGTATAGTAGAGTATTACTTGGTAATTAAAAGGAAGGTACCAGTGATAAATGTTCCAACATGGATGAATATAAAATATGCTGAGTGAAAGAAGCCAGACATGAATGACTACTTTTGAATGATTCCATTTCTGTGAAATCCTAGATCAGGCAAACGAATTTATGATTTAAAAAATTCAGAAAAGTAGATGGCTAGTCGGAGTGGAGTAGGGTAGGATGACAACTGGAAACTGAGAAGGGGCAGTCTGGGGTGATGGGAACCAAGAGTCAATCCATTTATCAGGAATTCTTAAACTACAACTGCTAAGATCTCAGCATTTTGGTGTATGTCAATTATATCTACATACAGCATGTTAGGGAGTGACACTCTGGAAAGGCAGAACTGTGAAAAGATCAGCAGTTTCCAGGGGTTGGGGGAAGGGAAAGATAAACAGGCAGGGCACAGTGGATTTTTAAAGCTATGAAGCTACTCTGTATGATACTATAACGGTGATCACATATAATTAGATATTGCCCAAACCTATGCAGTGTACAACACCAACAGCAAGCCTTTATGTAAGCTGTGGACTTTGGATAATAATGATGAGTGAATGTAGGTTGTCAGTTGAAAGAAGTGAACCACCCTGATTTGGGGGGGGGTGTTGATAATGGGTGAGCCTGTACATTGGGGCATATGAGAAATCTCTATACCTTCTGCTCAGGTTTACTGTGAATGTAAAATGGATCTAAGAAATAAAGTCTAATAAAAATGTGAGGCAAATAAATCATAAGACTCTACTGTCAAGAAGGCAGAGTCAAGATTTTTTTGAACCTTTTTCTCAAAATCTATCCACAGATAACTAGTAGAAGAAAATACAGAAAAATAAATGTTTGCTCAATGAAGCTAAATAACATCTATAACTCACAATGCCACATGGAGATAGAAAGCAGATCGAGGCATGACAAATGCCTTACCACAGGGGACTGAAGCCAACCTTGAGCCCAGAGGCAGTTTCAGTTGCCAGGGGAATCACAGAGAGGCTCAGGTCCTAGAAGACTGAGCAAGAGGGTGAGCTAAGGGGAGGTGGACATAGGACTGTTTGAGAGCCTGCAGAGGAGTGTGTGGGTCATTCTCGCCTCTGCTCTCCCAAGACACCATCTGGAAGAACTCACAGACCCCTTCTCATTTACTTTTCTGCAAATTTGAACCCTTCTATAGGCCTGGGAAATTAAAAGCCAAGGAGATCTGCAGGCTGCTTTTGTTTTCCCACTTTATAATACTTCCCTGACCAAATAAGGTACAGAGTTAACTATTTGCTTAAATGGAGGAAGAAATTTTAGGTAGGAAATGAAGGTTAATATTACCAAATATCATCAGGGTACTTACATTGCATGTGTATTTTATATTTTCTAGTATTATACCTAATGCACTATTTCCACCATAAAAGAATGTGTGAGGTAGTGCTAACACTATTATTCCCTATCTAATTCATAAGAAAAACTGAGGCACAGAGGGTGATATGACCTGTCCAAGGTTATTGTTTAACCAGGTCAATGACCCTAGTCTCTCCATTTCAAGGTCACTATTATTCCACTATTTAATGATTGCTTACTGTTCCTCAAAAACATGAGCTGATGAAGAGAGAGAAAATAGTGTATGATTCTATTTATATGCAACTCTTAAAAATGCAAACTAATCCATAGAGACAGGAAGCAGATTAGTGGTTGCCTGGGGGTGAGCGGGAGGGAGGCAGGAAGCAGAGATTACCAAGAGGCACTAGGAGACTTTTTGGTAATGGATGTGTTCAATATTTTGAATGTGGTGACTTCATTGTGTTTACTTATGTCAAAACATATCAAATTGTCCACTTTACTCATGTATAGTTTATTGTATAGTGATTATTCCTTAATAAAGCTATTTAAAAATATATGGAAAGAAATGAATCAGTTGCTGGAAGTTCACGCAATAGTCATTTCTACATTTTTAACTTTATTGGAACTTCTAACTATACGCTAGACATGAAGAGTGACATAGGGCTTGCCTTCATGGGGACTTCCTTAAAGGAGACGACTTCAAAAAATGGAAGTTAAGAGAGTAAATATTTATCAAGAGGCTAACATATTATCTTTTGTGATCTTCACTAACACTGTGTGATAGATATTATCATCAAATCTATTTTACCGGTAAGGAAATTCTCAAGCCAATAATAATTGGTGTTTGAAGGAGCCAATAACTAACACTTCTATTTTTTTTCCACTCACTTCCTAAATTCTACACCCTTTGACATAGGAGTCAGACACCTGGTGATAAAAATGTCAGCTTTCTTACTAATAATAGCTGCTTTGGAGGGCTTGGCTGAGAGCCAAGTGCTGCCAACTTGGTCTGCTAAGTTATCCTGAACTGAACTTAAATCTCAGATTGCAAGCTTTTCCTGCAGCCCTGCTAAACTTGTCAGAACAGGAATTGTGGACTTCCTGGGGTCAGGGCACTCCCAAGGAGAAGTAAGCATGTCCAATTCCTTTTTCTAAACTCACTAAACAGGACATTGCTACTTCCCATGGGTAAGGCTGCCTAAATATGGGGAGACAATTGGGGAGAGATGTAACTTTAGGGCAGTCCTTTCACATGAACACACAGGAATCAGAAAGAAACTTTCCCCTAAAAGTCAAGCAGGATTCAGATCCAGGTTCACGTGGGTTACTACATCAGTGAGCTTCATACTAAAAGTTCCGTGCAAAATAATCTCTATACACTATGTCCTACATTAAATGGATTAAGGAATATTTGATTTTTTTTTGTTGTTTTTTTTGGTTTTTTTGGTACCTGGGATCAAAACTCAGGACCTTGCACTTGTGAGGCAGGCATGCTGCCACTGAGCTAAATCCTGGCCCAAGGCATATTTGATTTAAAGTGGTTGACCATCAACAGATGAATGGATAAAGAAAATGTGATATAAATGTGATATAGATATATATATATATTATTCAGCCATTAAGAAGAGGGAAATTATATCATTTGCAGGAAATGGATGAAACGGAAGATCATTAGATTAGGCAAAATAAGCTACACACAAAAAGACAAGTATCATATATTTTCCCTAATATGTGGAATTTTAAAAGACAAAGATGACATGAAAATAGAAGGGAGACTATTCTTAGAGACTACTCAAGAGGAAGAGAATAAGGGGATGGTAATAAGAAGTGTAAGGGAGGGTAACAGGGTGATGAATATAACAGAAACATATGAACACACGAAAATGCCACAATAAAGTCTAATATTTTATAAAATTAATCTATACTAATAAAACTATAAAAAATAAAGAAATCAAATGGTGAACTTTTTGTTAATGAGCTAACTTTTCACATTTTTTTTCATTCACTTAGAGATTTTCACACAGCTACTCTGCCTTCGATCCTTAGCCTGTCACTAGGCAGGCAAGGGTAAAGTCATGGCCCTGTCCTCAGGGAGCTCAGGGAATCACCAACTACATCTACATTACAACTAGGGCCTCAACTTTGTTTTCTAGCACATCTTTCACTGACTGATTCTTTTTGTGGCTTCTATTACCCACAAATACAGTTACCACATGTGTCTTCTATCTACACACCTCATACTCTTTCTCATCCTTTGCCTTACTTATCCTATCCCTTTACTCATATTATGGCCTACACCCAAAAATATTTCTGCATCTGCTGTGTTAGGACTGAGAGGCAGTGTGAGGGATAATACCTAGCTACTGATATTGCAAGTTTGGCCTTTAAATGTCTAAATCCTTTCCATCTTTTAAGGTCCCTGTCCTCCATAGAGTCTTCTCAAGTGTCCCAACCAACTGTGACCTCTGGCATTTGCTAGCTGGAGTATTGGAGTTGTAGCCTTAAATGATTCTTTAATCTGCTCAATGAGGATTCAGCCACACCTATCCACAAAGGTACAATGGAAACACACTGTAATTCTGTGCTTACCTCCATATTTAGGTCCCTGACAAGTGAATCTTTTATTCCCTCCCTTAAACATTTTTCTACCAAGCTTACAATGGGAAGGAAAAAACACAATAGATAACAAAGACCACCACTTGCTTGGCCTGTGCCTGCATTTTGCTTGGCTCCCTCTGCCCCCAATTCGTCTTTGCCTATGGCAAAGAAACATCTTTCTGTTGCCATGGTTACTGTCCCCTCCACCCTGACCTCCTGCCACAGCTTGTGCACCTGAAGCTTGAAGGAGCCCCAGCCACTGATGCCCTCACCTCCCCTATAATCTAGGACCTCAGCCTTTTAAGTCCATCCTTTTTCATTCCATCTCATAGTCATTCCAGTCCATCCTCAGCAAGCTGAAACTGTTCTGTCCTGGGCCTGGAGCCAGATTATACTTTGATGCAACTTTAGGGAACCCTTTCGGTTTTTCCAGGCTTAGACTTACCAATGTCAATGACAAGGGAACAGGGTCAGACCTTTTCTTTTCCTGCCTGTATTGGAGCAAGAAGTTGGGGAAGCCCTCTCTATTAATAGAGAAATTTTGGTTTGCACAGAAGTTCAACTCAAATTGTCATTAGTAAAAGGGGGTTTTGGCCAGAATGCTGGAATAACCCATGAGAACTGAACAGAGATATAGCCCAACTTGAATGAGAAATAGTGAGCAGAACCCTTAGGAAGCCAGAAGCCCTGACGCTCTCCCCTTCTCTGTTTCTCTCTTGCACATGCTTCATTCTTTTCTCTTGCAGACTGGTTTTTTTTTTTTTTTTACGGACCACTTCTATTTCCCAGTTCACATGGCAGAAAATGGCTGGTAGTTGCCATGCTTACATACACATCAGTCCTAACACTAAGACGTTGAGAAGGAGACCATTCTCTCAATCTCAGGTCCCGAATTCCCCAACTGACCCAACTTCACTCGGATAGTCACTTGATCAGAACAATAGCTTGTGCTGCAACCATGCAGATGCAAGAGGAAAAGGAGAGCTTCCTAAGATAGAGCTCCTGAGTCCATAATCTAAAAAGCATCTCCCAGATTCTCTCACGGGGCACATATAGATGGCCACCCCTCTGGGAAAGAGGTCTTTCCCTATTCTGCATCTAGCCACCTGGGCACTATTGAAAGTACTGTGCAATAAATATAAATATCTGCCCATTAATAGGTGTATCTTCTACCCTAATCCCTACCCCTGATTAAGGCCTGAAGGGCAGGGACCGGCTTACACTCATTTGCATCTGTCATGTTTATCCAGTGCTTGCAATCAGTGGCCTTACCTTGTGTTTGGTGAGATAATATATCACTTGCATGTACCAGGAATTGTTCTGGGCCTATTACATGTTAACTCATTTAATCCTTAAAATAACTCTCTGTGGTGGATTAATGGTCAACTTGAAGTGCCCAGCTGAACTGAATTAGCATGGAAGACCCACCTGAGAATTGTTACCAATGGCATAAAGAGATAACTGGAGGGGAAGATCACTGGGTGTTGATTTTCTTGGAGAAGCTCTGTTGCAGGTGGTTTTCCTGATGCAAACTTGGCTGTTCTCGTCCATTGCTGGAGCTTGGGTCCTTGCTGACTCTGGGAATGGCTGCTGTTCCCATCAGAGGAGCTCTGATCTTCACTGTGAGCTTCATTTCCTGGCTCCAGTGTAGTTCCCTCAGCCTGGTGGCACAAATACTTCACCCCACCGGTGCAGGCTTTCTAACTTCCACCATTGGCCTTTGGGCCTTCCTGCTGAAGATCCTCAATACAAACAAGCATGAGAAATTGGCGTGGGCTCTAGGCCTCTGGCTGGACTCATGGAGGACATTGCCTTGAATTTTAGGCCTTTAGCTGGACTTGTATGGGACATTGCTGTGGGATCCAGGTCCTTGGCTGGATTCTTTGGGTCTCTAGATCTCTTATACTCCTCTGCATTTGACTTTTTGAGTGACTATTATAAAATAATACTATAAATTATGTGTCCTGTATTAAATCTATTCCCTTGCAAACCCTGACTACAACACCCTTTGAGGTAGAAGTCCACAAGGAGACCAAGGAGGATACTGACTTGTTCAAAATCACATAGCTTGTAGATAACAGAGCCAGCATTCAAGCTCAGGGGTCTGAACTCAAGTTCAGGCTCCTGGCTAGTGGGATCTGTCTCCACTCCACCAGTGTTGGTGAGTGTTTGCCGTGCTTCCAAGGGTCTTTCCAGGAAGCCACATCTGGACACCTACACTCTCAACAATATCCCTAGAGAAGGAGAGGAAAGAGGAGTCAGGAAATACCTGGCCCTTCTTCCTTAGGCAGAATTGGCTATGCCTACATTTCACCTGTGCACAGGTAATTCATTAATTCACTGTAATTCTTTCCTTCATTGACCTATTTACCTATCTGTTTCATATATATAACCAACAGGGTTCTTTTAAGATATACTTAACGCTGCTGCCTGCCTTGCAAGCACAAGGTCCCAAGCTGGATCCCTGGTACCAATAAGTAAATAAGTAAATAAATAAATAAATAAAATACTTTTATCTTTAATAAAAGGATTACTAGGCAATACATGTATAAAAATAACAAAAATTAGCTCTCATTTCCTTCTCCTCTGTCTCACCTTTCTCCAGAGAAAACCACTTTCAATTTGAAGATTAGTTATTCATGGAATATTTCCACTATATTGTAACTCACAGAGCATGCAGCTCTCCCTCAATTCAACTTTAGACATTACTTATTGAATTCCTATTATGATAAAGGGAATGTTAAACTCATATGCATTCCTTCATTCTCTTCTAAGTCACTGCTTTTCCCATTTTTGGTTAACAAACCTTTCGTTATCATGATCATAGGGATCCAGTCTGATATGACTATAGCCATCTTGGTTATAACTGCTATCTTGTCCACCAGGTGACTCTGGCACACATTCCACACCCTATAGGACAAACAAAGTCATTAAGAGAGCTGAACATTTTGTGCAAGGTATAGATACTCAGACTTTTTATTCTGATGTTTGACATGCTAACAGTTTTTGAGATAGCCCAGGTACATTCTGGCCAGGTACATTCTGTGGCCTAGGTTTATCTTGCTTAACATATAAACCCTGTTCCTTTTGCCTTGAGGTATGGGGATCCTCCTGTTTTACTGTTGCCCAGGACATGCATCTGTCTCTAAGTCCTTATTAAATTTCACTTGTGTGATCCTGGTTTTGTTTATCTCTTTCTTTTTTTATTTTTATTAGTACATGTTTGTAGTACATCATGTTTACATTCCTTGTGTGGAGCTGGTACATGTACATAACACACCTTGGTTTCTTTGTTTTAATCCTCCCCCTCTCCATCTCTTGATTCTTTACCCATTTGAGAAAGATCTATCTCCCTATTTCCTTTTATCTTTTATTTTACTCTTTGGTTATAATTTGGGTTTCTCATATTTGACAAAGAAACCATGCAGTATTTAAGCTTGTATGTTTGATTTATTTCACTTAACATTATGATTTCAAGGTGCATCTATTTTCTTACAAATGGACTCAAGTTTATATTTCTTTATGCCAGGTGGTTCTCCTATGCCTTTTTTTTCCTGACACAATGATTGCATAAATGTTTACTATTAAGCCAAGTAGTACATTGTAGTTACATATCCATTCTTGTACATTTTTGTTTTTTCTTGGAGTTAGTACTTGCCTTCCTTTTGTTTAGTTTTCTATCAACATCTAGGTCCTTTGGCCAGCTCCCATGGCTCCATAAAACACTGCTCGATAATACTGACACACTGTCTGCCTGATAAATGTATATTCAGGATTGGTTGGTGTCTAGTTGTTTTCCTGCCCTTTCCTTTGCTGACTTCTAGGAATTCCTTTTATCTTTCTCTTTTCTCCTGAATCTTCTCTTCTACTTCATCCTCTTTCTGGTTTTATGGGCTTCTCTCAACAGAACATACATATTTTCCAGTGTAAACTTCTAAGAAGGGTACATGGGAGATGATGTTTTGAAACTTCATTCCTTGTTTGCTCTTAATTTGGGTGGTATAAGGTCCAAGATTGAAAATAATTTTCACTTAGAACGTTGGTATTGTTACTACATGTTGTCTTCTGTTTTTATTGTTGTTCTTGAAAATGCTTATGATGTGATGATTCCCCCACATTGTTTGTGTCTGGTGATCCTTGGTGGGTCACTCAAATTTAAGAGCATGGTACTAAAACTGTGGCTGAGAACTCTCTGCAAATAAACAGGTCTTTAAGAGAAACTGATTGTTTTTCGTATGGGGAGTCCTAAAAGTCAGCGTCTGTAAATCTCCTTTCTGGAATGATTTGGTTTCTTCATTGGAAAAAGATTCCCCTGGGGCTAGGGCAGGAAGGAATAGTTTCTGTGTTTTCAAAGCAGAGGGGCCTGGGACCTATTTTCTATGTGTGTTCCCTGGGGGAGGGGGCAGCACAACCGTAGGGAGGGCAAAGGACTGTCCATAGGCAGTGTCGCAAAAGGCTCCTGTTGCTCAAGAGAAGTAATGAAGTAGCAGAGAGCTGCTGGATCTGAAGGACTTGTCGACAGAGATTGGCTGTCTCAGCAGAAACTCAAACCCATTCCTCAGTGCCTTGGCACTGTATAAAGTCTCATGACCCTAGTGCCATTCATGGACAGATATCTTCAGAGGGTCTGACTTATTGTTCTTTTTTTTCATTCTGTAGAAGGAGGTTCTGATTGAGAAATTATGGTAAGATAAGGAAGATAAAACAGTTTGTGGACTGAGATTCATAACTAGTATATGCACATTTGCAAATGAATCAGTGTCAAGTGTATCAAATATTAATAACATGAAAGAAATTCCTAGGCCCCATACAAACATTCAGGGTAGGCTTCTGCCCACAGCCTACAGTTTCTATTCTTCACCATTGGAGGAGGCTGCAGAATGTTTCTTCCCATTGAAGTTATGCATAATTAGAGAATCACCAACTCTCCAACCAGAAAGTCAAACAATTGCCGCTGAGATCGCTGACATTTCTGGAGAGAACATTAGTAGTTCAGTTTAGAAATAAGACATATGTGGGGACACATGTGCACGTGGATGCCCAGATGGACTGGGTTTCTGATGGAAGCGATCTTGAGAACAATGGGGAGAGATGGGGAATCAAGCTTAATTCCAGCTTGATGCCTTCCCAGGGTTCTCTGAGTGGAGCCTCAATGCTTCTGGAGATGTAACCACAGTCCTAAACAGGTGTCTGGCATAGGAGTCTGATAGCCCTAGAGAGGCAGGATGGGAAAAAGGTGGAGTTGGAATAGGGAGGTACACAGCAGAACACTGACAGGACTGGACACTCTCCTGAGCCCAGGTGCAAGCATCTCTCCCCTCTCCTCCTCTAGCTCTCTCAGAGCCCCAGTGCTGAAGGCAATGTGTCATCATATTTGCAGCAGTTCTGTTAAATTGTGTCTCAGAGAAGCAAAAGACAAATCTCCAGAGGTTTGCATGTTTGATTCACACCTAACGTGTTAGCTGTCTGCTGCCAAGGAAAACACTTCTGCATATATTTCCAGCAGCAGTTCCGGACAGAGTCTTCAGCTTCACAGCCATTTTGCTTGTCTTGTTTGGGCCTTGGAGGAAATGTGAATGATGTAATGTCAGCCCTCTTTGCTAGGAGTGACTCAGGCACTGGCATTTTGGGAAGATATAAACCTGGTCCAGGGAAGGGCACTTAGCAAGTGTGGCAGCAACCTTGCATCATACCAAAGGTGAGAATCTGCTTTCTTCACAGGTGCATGCAGATTGCACTCTAATAATACCTGTGCTGATCTCAAAGGGCCTTAAGCAGAGAGCCTCACTAAAATATCACGACAGCCCCATGAAATATACAAAAACCTCTCTGTTTTATCTTGCAAAGAGAGAAACTGAGTCCTAAAAGGTTGATTGGGTAGCCCATGACTAGCCAGTAATAGGAAGATCAAGAAGTCCATATTCATTTTTATGGGTTCTTTTTCTCTCCATTCTTTTTGGTTAAATTACTCATTTTAAGGTACTGATTACTAGATGGCTAAGTCTGTATATGCAACCTGACTAATGAGAACCAAGATGGAAAAAATCCAATTCACAATACAAATGTTCTAGGGAATGATCTTTCTTACCAAGCAGCAATTCTTCCACTTCATAAAATGATTTCCTCTGAGAGTCATTAATGGTGAGCTTCCTTGATACATTTAAATATTGACTCATAGATTTTTGCTTGCTGAGAAAAGTGGAGAAGCAAGGGAGCAATGAAACTTTAAGCAGAAGTGCCCAGTTGTTAATGAGAGCTAAAGAGCAGCTGGAGATTAACAATGATTTCTGGAATGATGGTGTAAGCCCATGAGTGTAGATCCTGTTTCCAGTCATGCAACTCTTCTGCAATGTCTGGGGTCATATGCATTTTGTATCCAGCTAGCCCTGTGTGTAGCAGTGTAAACCCAGAAGTGAGTCCCAAAAAGTTTTAATAGGGGGTTCATGGGTGCAGGCTGCGTGGGTGGAGAGGACTGCCTGGCTCTTGGAGCCCACCTGCCCTGGACAGCTGCAGTGGTCACAGTATCAGGAGGTGACTGGCTAGATCAAGGCCTGTAGAGTCTGTGGCCCTGAAACCAGATGAAGTGTATTGCCTTTTCCTTCTGTGTGTCATGGTCAGGATTCAAGGGGAAGTAGGGTTCAGTTCTGTGTTGATAACTTGCCTGCCTTTCCTGTCCAGCTCTTGAGAGGGAGGATGTGCTCCTGCTAGCATAACAAACCTGAGTTCCAATTTGGTTTCTGCCACTTTATTTGGAGAGCCTGGCTGAGGTTCTTAGCTTCCATAATCCTTAAATTTTGTTGGAAAAGGGAGTTGTTAACTTCCATACAAAAGGGCAGATGTGATGCTTGTGATGGATTTGCACTTATAATTAGTAGCTATTATTTTTATTGAAAGAAATCCTGAAATTCTATCAGAGAGAAAGAAAAAAGGTGGTATCAGCCAAACTAACTTGTGTTTGTGTGTGTTGGGGGAAGAGGGTGTGCTTCAAGAAAGAGTGGATGTATTGTCAGTATCCTCTACCCCCTGCCACCACCACCATCCTGCCCCGCACCCAGGTTCTGTGCTTAGCAGATTGGGAACAATGCCAGCAGCTGTGTGCTTCCCCAGCAATTTGGAACTTTGCATCAGAAACCCAACGTGTCATCAGACACACACCTCCCACCGAGACTTTGAGTCAGGAGTTGGTAGTGCAAAGCAATGGGGCAGTGCAGAATCCACTTTGGGGCAGTAGTGGGTGCCACATCCGGTTTCTTGGGGCAGCAGAACAGGCAGGGCTGTCTGGGGAGTTCTCACATTGGTTGGGAGTATGTTGAGGTATCTAGCAGTCAGCTGTGGCACCTGCCTGGCTCTTGTCACAGAGGCTTTGTGGAGGGATTTTGACTGTCAAGTTTCCTTTTGTTTCTGTCTGTATTCTGAAATACCCCAAAGATTCTTCAGACTACCCCAAACTCCTTACAGTAGATATTTTTCCATTTCTGTTCTTACCAAAAGAAACTTGATTCTTTTGGGAAAGCCTTCCCAAACCATCTTACTCAAAGTCGTTCTCCTTTTCACCCTATTTCCACTATGGCATTACCCATGGTTAACAATATTTTCCAGTTTGATACTTGCTCATTATCTACCTTTCCTCACAGAATCTGAGCCCCCTGAGGGCCACACTTGCTCTGCACATCATGCCCCACCACTTGCAGCCCCTCAAAGCTACTTGTCATAGTGTGATTGTTACTACTTTTTTTTTTTTTGGTACCGGGAATGGAACTCCAGGACCTTGTGCTTTCGAGGCAGGCATGGCACCACTGAGCTAAATCCCTGGCCCCCAGTGTGATTGTTAAGCCCACTGGGAGCTCAGCCAGACTGGTTGTTGGGGAGCCTGGCTCTACCATTGTGAGGCTATGGACCTCTGTGTATCTCAGCTTTGCCATCAGGAAAGGGAGGATAATTGCAGTTCCTGTGTACTCTACAGTTGTGAGAATTAAATGAGTTAATACAGGCAGGACTGCCTGGCGCATAGTGTTTCTTTTTTTTTTTTTGTACCAGGGATTGAACTCAGGACCTTGAGCTTGCGAGGCAGGCATCGGAATCACTGAGCTAAATCCCCAGCCCATGTTTCTTAATGAATGGACTAAGGAGAAATTCAGATGAGAGTAAAAGTTGTTTTTCAAGATTTTTAAGAGCTTTGGTCCATTACCCCCTCCCTCACCCTTTCTCTAGGGTCAAGCTGAAAGTGTGTCAGGTTGAGATTTTGACTCTGCTGGGTCCTGTCTTCAAGGTGGCGCTCCACTTTAGTGTACTTTATGTTATCCACATTTTGTTACATAAGAGCCTGGGAAGTCAGGCTTCTCTGAGCTCACTGAGTCACACCCTTCCCCTATCCCTGTGACCTCTTGCTATCCCTCTGTCTGCTAGGGCCAGTGGGACCACCACTGCTTCCGGGAAGGCTGCTCCTTAAGGGAGCCCAGGACTCTAAGCACACAGGAATTTCACAGTATCTCAGCCAGCAGATGGGCTGCCAACCCAAACACTGCATTCCCAGTGCTGCACTTCCCTGGAAGTCAAGCCTAACTTTTTCCACGACCTCAGCTCTTCCAGAGCAGAGGGCTGGGGGCCACATGAGCCAACTGTGTGTGCATACTGGGTAAGCTGACTGATGTGATGGTGCAACAGAGCCTGGGGCTTTGAGCTGTAGATATTTGCTGCTCTATTTTAAGATTGCCCATCTTGTCTGTTTCCCAGCAATTGGCTCTTGGTCAGAGGAAAAGAAGAGTGGGGGTGGGGTCAATGAAGCTCAAGCCACACTCCCAGCTGGGTGGAAATTCCCATCCTTCATGGAAGCAAAATACCTCCTGCCACACTGCCACCACTGAGTGACTAAGAATTCTTCATTGGTCAGGGAAAAGTCTTGCTTGTTTTAATAACAAAATAGTAAGTGCTCACTGTTTATATAACATCTTAGGCTTCTCAGAGCAGTTTTCAAACACTTTCATTTGTTGAGTAAGATAGGTATTAGTATTCTGTTTGTAATTCAGAAAACTGAGGCACTGAGAGGTCAGTGATTGCACATGGTCGGACAGGTGGTTGATCAAACAGCCAGATCTCCTGAGTTTCAAATTATGTTCTTTCCTTAGTGAACAGTCATTCATTATCTTTCCTCCATGCCACAATGCCTTTCCTGTGCTCATGAGCATCTAGATGTGCTGTGGAGAATGTAGCAATGAAGGGCTGGTGTACAATAACTGGTGGCTTCCTATTCCTGTGGCTTATTTCCCCTTCTAAGAGAGAACATTCATTCATGAAAACGAACAATTACTGAGCACCCACCATTTGCTGCTGATGTGCTTTGCACAATCTATGGGAGAAAGTTTCCAAGCACATAATTATGATAAGATGTGATAAATCTACTGGCAAATACACAATATTAAGAAAGAGGCAATTGCATTGTTCAGGGCAATGAGGAAACCTTCACAGGCCTCCCTGAACCTTTTGTTTGGTTTTGTTTCGGGGCTGTGGCTATATATGCTTATTTAAAATTTAAAAATTTTATTAGTTCATGTATGTAGTACATAATGAGTACATTTATGGTGGGAAATTGGTACATGGACATACTACATATTAATTCTGTTTTTAGGCCCTTCCTCACCCCTCCTTACCCTTCTTTTCAACTCTTGGTTCCCCTTTCCACCCCCTAGCTTTATGTTATTAAAAGAAGTCAAGAGAATTGAGAGATGGTTACAGTGGCTACCACTTAGATTCAATTACCTGTTAGTATTTGCCATACTGACTGTGTCTCTCTTGATATATTGATATATAGATAAATAGATATGGACATAAAAGAAGGTATACATATATGTAGACTTACAGCTAAAGCATTTGAAAAGAAGTAAGGAATGTCATGAACTTCACTCCTGAACATTTTGGTACGCATCTTCTATGAATAAGGACAGTCAAAGAGTGAGTTCTGAGTTGGGTCTTGTCAGATAAATGGCTTACTGGACAAAAGGGGAGGGCCCCTCCCTCCAAGAAGTGGCAACAATGTATGAGTAGCAAGGAGTATTTGGGGGGGTTATGTGTTGAGTGAGATGAGACACAGGATTGGAAAACAGCTGGAAGAGGAGATGGGATCAACTGACTGTACCCAGACTGTGAAGGAACTGGATTGCCCTGATGAGGTGTGACCTGGGGAAGGTGGAAGATGGTGGAGGCTTTTAAGGAGGAGAATGACACATTCTGATTCATGTTTATTTGGCACCAGAATGGGTAGGATGGGGAAGATGGAGAAGATGGGTTAGGATGTGATTGGAGGTTGGAGGGAGAAGTGAGGCATCATCAATGGTGAGTGAGGTTTCTTTCAAAAGCCACTGAACAGGTCCATTAATGTCATTAATTAATGCTAGGAAGCCAGGGAAGTGTGGTGGTATGTACAAGACACTAAATTAATTTTGGACAGGTATGAATAAACCTAATTTTCAGGTTTGAAATATGGTTGGGACCCTACTAGGGGACAGACAGATAGGCTTGGTGTGTGTGGGGGGGTCATCTATACACAGACTCTGGTTGAAGCAACAGCAGGTGGCTCTGATGGAGGGCATAGTAGGAGCAGAAAAGAGTCCAGGCCCCAGATTCAGGCAGCATCACATAGAGGATACAGATGGGAGACAGAGAAGAGGTGCCTGGCGGTGGAAGATGGGTCAGCATGGTCCAGCCTCCCTGGTAGAGTCTCCGTGAGCATTAGGTGAGCACACAGGTGGGAAATCTTAAAACTCCAGGCTGAGGCTTCCTCGCTCCTGGATAAGTGGAAGGCCCATGGTTAGAGAAGATGGATGCTCTAGATCAGTGATGGTGAAACTTTTAAAGCTTTCAATTATACAAGCAGCCTGCTGTGCCATGCTGTAGGTTCACCACCACTACTCTAAATGAAAAGCGTTTATGAGCCCAAAGTTGCTGAGAGTAATAGAGGTGGCTTTCTGTAAACTGCACGTAGGAAGCTGAAAGTCCGTTTCTTCTGCTCCCTCCCAAGAAATGGAGACCAGATTAAACTGAGAGAAGCTGCACAATCATCTCACAAGTCCTCCTGGAGCTCAGGGCAGGAAAGAACTGTCTGCCACTCTGGGCAGTGGGGTGGGGCATTCTGCAGTGAGAGTAGTAAACTGAATGGACTCTGCATCAGGTGACCCAGGATCAAATCGTGGCTCCATCCTTCTGTGTCTTCCTCATTAACTCACGCCTCAGTTTCCCTATGTGTAAAAGAAGCCCTTTAATGCCTCAGTTTCCCCATATGTAAAAACCACAATCAGAGTGCCATTTTTAGAGTTGGTGGAGGGTTAAATGAGATGAGGGCTTTGATGCAGAGCACTGAGGAATTGCTCACTACACACATGTTCACAGCTGTCATTGCTATTGCTGTAGCCAGACGGGTGGAAAAGCCTGGAGATTTGTATCCTGAATGTTCCCTGGTGGCCACACTTGGAGCAGCACAAACAGGTGCTGGTTGGGAAGGACTGTCTCAGTCACACAGCCCCCCGCGTGTCTCCCCTCTGCGCAGATGTGTGGGGCCCGTTAGGGAGAGCTCATTGCTTTCTCTGCAAAACATCATGAGCCCCCTGCTGTGCTCCTCCCCCTGTCCACCTGGGCTTGTTTCTAGGACAGCTGCTCTGTCAGGGGCGGATGACCGGGGAGCTCGTGGAAGGACCACCTGTTCCTGTCGCTCCCCGAATTGCACCGGCAGCTCCCACCTCCCACTGCTCACACACCAAACCACGTTTCTTTCTACTTCTGCTCAGGTGTTGTGGGCACATTAGGAGAGGCACGTTTCTTTACAACTTGTTACCACATCACAGCCAGTGCTGATGCCTTGTGGAGCCTCCCCCGTTTTCCTGTGAAACTGCTTTTCTTTTGTGCCCCTGCACTGATCTGACCCACCCCCACACCCTGCACTCCCCATTGACATGGGGCTCATGGACGGTGACTCAGAGGAGGAGGAGGGGGCCATACAGAGGGCAGGTTCGTAACTCCCAGGAGATGGCCAGGCCTTCACGTTACATCCCTGCATGTGCCCATGATATTCACACGCTGGAGCCTTTATGTCTCATGGATGGCCTAGAAGTCCATCTAGAAGTCCCTTAGGACAGTGTGGAGAAACAGTCAGAACTGGCAGCCAGGGCCCCCCAGGAGAGCCGCTCAGAGGCCAGCAACATGGCATTGAGTAGTCCTGGGTTTGGCCTTTCTAAGTTGACCTGGGATCTGGTCCTGGTGCCCCTGTTTACGAGGTGAGGTAATTCCCCTTTTCAAAGGCAGGGCCTAGAGCAGGGACAGGTGTTAGCCTGAGTGAGCTGAAATCTCCTTCCTACCGGAGTTTGGTTTGGCCCACAGTGTCTCCCTAGAGTGAGCATCTCCAGGAAGCTGGAGACGAAGGCAGGAAGGTGTGCTCGGGGCTTTTTGCACTCAGCGCTCAGAGGAGCAGGGAGAGTTTTCACAGCTGCTTTGTGTTTGGTGTCCTGTTTCCAACGCCCGCTTGGCTCTGGAGCCCCTGATGTCTGCTCAGCCCTTCTCTACTTTGCTCCAATTTGCACTACTTGAGGGAGGCTCCACAAGCCATAACAGTGAGCAGTGTTGGGGGAGATGCATAGCAATAGATTTCACCACATAATCCAGCCTGTCTGGGAACCAACCCATTTCCAGAAAGGTGTCTGGTGAAAGTTCAGCTGAGAATGCTTGTAATATATAGACCTTAGGGAGGCAGGGCTGACAATGAATGACATTTACTGCACCTAGTATTCGATTCTTTTATTCATTTGTTCATTATTTAATGAATATTGAGTTAGAGTCTGAGATTCCTGGCCAAGATTTGGGGTTGTAGGTCTTCCTGAGGCCATTCTAGACTTGCCTAAGTAACATCCACATCTCAAAGGCAACTTGGAACAAAGGAGCCTGCCCGAGTGCCCTTGGAACTGGTGATTGTCTGATTTACTGAGTTTCCCAAGAAATGAAAGTAGATGGCCTGGGACATAAACAGCTACTCACGCAAGTTTTTCTGGTGAGGATCTTTCAGTTCCCTGCCCCTATACACACAGAATTTGTGAGTAAAACACACTTCCTCCCCTCCCCGTTCCATAGCCTCGTCCTTGACACAACAGTTAGGCTGTTTGCTGTGCTTTCTCCTCGCCCGCCTGTTGCGTTTTAGCACTGGCTAGTAACCTGGTTTGGAGACTACAGTGGGCAGTGATGGGGAGAATTGCTGTGTTCTAGACTGGAGGTGGCATCTGTTGGGGGTCCCCCAGTATATTTCCTGCCTGGGGACAGAAGCACAGTCCTGGGTGAAATACCTGCCTGCCTTTTCTAGTTCTGAGATAAAAAGAGAAAAAAAAGCTTCACCCTCTCCAAAGGAATAGGGAGTTGGAAAGGTAAGAATCACCTTTCAGTCATTTGCAAATGTCAGGCCTCCCCCCTGCCCCCATTTTTTCATTCTGATTGGCCTCTTGAGGTCTTGGAAAATGTCAAAGTGAGAAAAATCTAGATTTTGAAAAACTTTTTTCTAAGTCTTGGTGAATGGAATTGAGATGCTCTCAGGAAAGTGACATTCATGAGAAAGGTGAAGAAAGGGATGAGAAGTATTATGAAAAAGAGAAAGGCATTCAGAAACCCAGAATTCTTAGGTAATTCTCCACTTTGGAAATGACACTAGTAGGATGAAATGGGGCCTACTTAGTGCCACCGATTTAGTTGGCTCTTTAGGGAATGTATCAAGACAATGGCAGAGGTGGTAGGCAGGCATGCTTGCAGCCAAGAGCTGAGGTAACATGGAGTGGAGAGGATGGAACCTGGGCACTGGCAGCCAGGGGGAACTCAGGGGTCTGGAGGCAGGTTACAGCATAGGGTAAAGCAAATATCACAGCCTGGCCACCAAGCCTACATATATCCAAACACAACAAAAGCTCAGGGCATATGAAGGACTGAGACAGAAAGAAGGACCAAGAAAGCATAAACCCTAGGGAGCCAGGCTTCAACTATGAGCAAGCAGGAGCCCAGGAGGACAGGGAGGAACAGAGGTTCTCAAAGCCCAACACATCCCTAAGACTTTGGGAGTGGAAAGTGTGGTTCTCAAGGAGCTGTCCCAAGTCCCTTGCAAGTGGGAATCAGGGTCTGCCAGGAGTGAAGGGAGATGGGAAAGGGTGGCTGGGGAATGCAGAGCTCAGATGTTAATCAAAGAACTTAGCAGAGAAAGGGGACTTCCACAGCCACACATGGGAATTGCATACACAAGGGACTGGGAAGTGAAGAAGCAAAAAAATCCAGGGTCAGAGATGACACCACACAGCTTAGGGGAAAAAGAGAATGTGAAAAATGTGAGTAGGGAGAGAAGAATGGAGTGAGCAAAGAAGGAGGGGGGATACAAACAAACTTGTATCCTACAGATACTACAGAAGACAGAGGGATGAGTTGTAGCCATTATTCCCCCATGATTCCCCAAGGACTTGCTTCATTCTTTTTCTTGTGAGCCAAGTCTGAGCTGTAGAAAACACAGTGGAGCAGGCCAATATGGTGTGGCTTCGAACATAGGCTCTGGACTTAGACTATCTAAAATCAAAACCCAGTTCCTCTGCCTCCTAGCTTTGTGACTGTAGTTGAGTTACTTTTCCTGTCTGTACTGCAGCTTACTCAAATGTAAAATGAGGACAGTGATTGTGAGAATTGAGGGATAATTAAGGTCGAAGCATGTAGAACAGAGGCCCGTTTACGACAAGTGTTCAATAAATGTTAACTTTTATTATTTGTATTAAATCATAAGCTATCATCCAGCCAATAATTATGGACCATATGTTAAACTGACATGGTGTCAGAGGATGAAGACACAAAGATGGAAAAGGCAGTGGTCCCCAGGAGTTCATAGAGGAAACAGCTACAGATCAGTTTTGTAAGAATGGGGCAAGCGAATGATCAGGGCACAGGCATGGCTCAGAGTGGCCTGGTCAACTTCGCTTGGAGATGGAGTGAGGTGGGGGAGTTAGGAAGGTCTATGTAAAGAGAGGTCTTTTGAACTAGGTCTCAAAAACTAGGTAGAAAAGCCAGTTGGGTGTGATGAAGCAGTTTGGGAGCTGGGGCAGGAGAATTACAAGTTTGGGCCTGGCCTAGGAAAATAAGCAACTTAGGTAGACCCTGTTTCAAAATAAAGAAGGTCTGGGAAATATAGATCAATGGGAAGGCCCTGGGTTTAATCCTCAGTACCAAAAAAAAGGAAAAAGAAAAAAGAATAAAGTGGAAAAGCCAAAGAGAGTCAACCCTTATCTATGATTCCAGGGCTCAAACCAGTGGTCCTGTCTGTTTGTGGGTGGGGATTGCTGGAAGGGGTATGAAGGAAATTTCTGGAGTGGTAAAATTATTCTGCAGCTTGAATGGGTGTGGAACACATGGGTGCACACATTTTGTCAAAACTCATCGAACTCTACACTAAAGATCTGTGCATTTTATTATGTGACTGACATCTCTATTTATAAACAAAATAAGTTTATTGAAAACGATTTTTCCAATACGGGGGTGGGGTCTGGAGGAAGGGGCATGTACGCAGGGACTTTCATGCCAGGTGACCTGGTGTTCAGCAATTTGAGCATATGGTGCTCCTGTTTGGCTGGATTTCAGCTTATGAAGCAAAGGACATGAGACCAGGAGTCAGAGCCTTAAATGCCACACAGAGGTGTCTAGACATCACCCTCTTAGCCTGAGGGTGAGGGAGGAAAGAGGAGAACAAACCAGAAGGACCAATACAGCAGCAAAGTGAACTGTGCCTTTTGCTCTACTGGGCAGTTGGGGAAAACAGTCATTTCCTACACCCAGGCTGCACTCAGGCAGGAGTGGAGGGGGCCCAAAGTTTTTGTCATAACCTGACAGGGAAATCCCCAGGGACTATTTTACATCTGCTAGAGGTAATTTTTTCTTCATTTTCATTTGCTTCAGGATACATGTTGTCCTTGCTGGTTTGATCCTCCTAAACATAAAAGTGATATCCCATTATGCCCCACATATCAGGGTCTAAGGAACTTCTAAGTCCTTCTGCATCTTCACTCTACCCCCAAACTACAACAGACTTTTCTTAGCTGCTTCTTAAGTTGGAGAAGTCTCCCTTCCACCTGTCCCATGCTGAAACTGTACCACCTGTCATGGCTGCCCAACCCCCATCCTCTCACTTTTTAATACTGCTGATCCTCAGAACAGGCTTCTCCCTCCATGTCTGTTTCAAACAACAGGCAATAGTTCCTTTCGCTTTCCCCCTCCCCACTATGGAGATGTGTTTCGTAGGCTAGATTATAAGGTTCTTAAGTCAGGGCCTTACAAGCAATTTCCCCACCAATTTTGGACTATGGTAATTTCTTAATGAATACTTATTGGTACATTGATGATTAAATTTGGAGGTTCCAAACCTCCTGTGTGAAATGAGAAATTCAGTGTTTTCATTTCCTCTACCCGCTCTCAGTAGACAAAATTCCTGTCTAGACTTCTGCTACCTTAGAAAGGATGTTTGCGGGGGCAGGCTGACAGACATAAAGGGCAGAGTGGCTGAGACACTGTGGGATGTTTAATCCAGCTTTGCCCAGATTGTCGATCCCAGATGACCCAGGCTGTAGAGCTCTGCCCCCACACCCTCCATGAAAGAGATCATAGCTGGGCAAAATGAGGACAGGTTTTGTCAACACCAATGCAGTTCACAAGTGAGTTCAAATGGCTGGATTTACAGCAACTGTCGAGTCATCCATGTTACTGAAATTGCAGATACAAGCCGACCTGCTGGGAAAAGAATTTGGGATAAACTGTGAACTTCAAAAAGTTTCTGCCTGGAAACTGAAGAGGTAACCATGGCAACTGGGAGCCAGGTTGAACTCAGAGAAGGCTCTTCATCTTCAGCAGGGAGCTTTGTGCTCTCAGATTTACCCATCTGTGCACTGTGCATGAATCCCTTTGTCTCTTCATTTTCTTTGTTGGACAGGAGAAAGTACTAGCTCAGGAATCTGGAGATGGGGTCCTGGTTTCAGCTGTTTCCGGTTCCAGGGTGCTTACTGAAGGGCTCCTCAGGCACTGCTGTTTTGTTGTCTAGAAAATGGAAATTTAAAACCTCCTCTAGCCTATTCACAGGGGCACAGAAAGGACATGAGGGTTTGAGGGGATTCTCTGCATAATCAGTGTTATTGTTGTCATGCAGCCTTGTCTGGGCTGATTTAAACATGGGTTTGATCCGTCCATAAACCCATTTTTGTTGCCTGGAGAACAGCTGGCTCACAGACAACACCCACATCTTTGCCTGACAGCTGCATAATGAAAGCGTGACTCGGGGCACGAGCAGCACCAGGTGAAGCATCAACCTTCAGCTGACCAACTCTGCCTGCAGAATGTCCTGCTGGTGGGGCTGGGAGGGCTGATTCGCCCTGGGGACAAAGGACCACTGAGAAACACAGATGTCCAGAGGGCATCCTCCCACTACTGGGTGCACACTGCTGCCCTGCACCAGTTCATCTTTGGGCCTGTGAGGAAGGAAAAAAGCTGGGTTGGCAAGGCAGGAATGTGGATGGGATGCTGGCATCTGAGACCAGGTGGGACTGCTCTGTGTGGGGCTGCTGTTCTCTCAGCTTCGTTTTCCACAAAGGAACCAGAACATTTGTGAAGGGCCATGACTGGCAATTGTGTGCTGTTTTGGCTAACTAGGTCATCTTCCACCGGCCATGGCTTAAGGAAGGCATATACTCCAAAAAACAATCCCACCATGTTCTGATTTTGATCTCTGTTACCCATCAGAGTGGCCTATTGGACTTATCCACTAACTCACAGGCCTCTCCCTCCTGGTTCCCCTATATGGTTTTCCCCTTACTTCCCCTGTTCTCAGCTTTCTGGAGGAGCTCACAGATAAAGATGTCTTCTCCCTTTGTCTCTCTTTTCTGACCCTTTACTTCCAGGAACACAGAGCATGCCTTCTGAGGAAAGCAACATTTATATGGCTCTTATGAAATAAAAAACAAGAGGCACAAACATACTTGCTATTTTTCCTTATTGCCTAGGCTTCCCAGCATCCCTATTAAGTGAAACTGAAAGCTAACATTTATTGAAAGGTACCTGCATGCTGAGCCCTGTCACAAGCCCCTGATGTGGATGCCTTAACATGTCCCCAGGTCCCCTCCTCAGGTCTGAGGTCTCTCTCCCTGTCTGTTGTGTGCTGTAGGCTCTCACCAAGAGTTACTCTTGATGGGGGGAGGGGCGGCGGCACACTTTGCTAAAGATGAGGTTTTCTTCTCGTGGTAGCCTTATCCAGGAAGGTCTTTGTAGGGTATGAAGGCACAGCCCTCTTGCCTCAGTGGTACAGTTTTGAATGGATTCCAGAACTCCAGAGCATGTCCTGGGCCAGCTGGGGGCTCTTTGAACTGTACGGCGTCCATTCCTTCCCCTGCCCAGCCTTGTTTCCTTCCCTCCCTCTCAGTTCTGAGACCTCTCCCGGAAACTCTCCTGCATGTAAGCCTCTGCCTCACAATGCATTTCCTGGAGAACTCAAACAAAGAAACAACTTATTTAGTCCTCTCAACCACCTTATGAAATGAGTCCTTTGGTGTCTTAGACAAGGAAAACTAGAGTATGGATAGGTTAAGAATGAGCATGTTTGCCCAAGGTCTCCCCTCAGTAAACGGCAGAGCCATGGTTTGTAATCTGAAAGTCCAGTTCTAAACCTGTACTCTTAACCTTGCTTGCAGCTTCTAACTTGAAATTCCAAACTGGGAACGGTCGCACACATCTGTAATCCCTGCACCCTGGGAGTTTGAGGCAGGTGGATTGTAGGTCTTAGCTCAGCCTGGGCAACTTAGCAAGACCTCATGTAGGAAAAAGAAAAAACAAAACAAAACACAAACAACCTAAAGAGAACTGTGGGGCAATGGATGTGGCCATAAAGCCTTTATGGGAGAGTGAGAAGTGGAGTGGTATTTTATTACCTTTATCTCAGAGATGGGGACATTGAGCAAGTAACCGCTTACCCCAGTATCACTAACCACTTACAGAGGCAGTGGGATTCTTGCTTTTTTGTTTTTTTGCATTGGGAAAAGCATAGTTAATTCTTACCTGAAATCTAAATTCTGGTGCCAATTATGTAAATTCTGTTCATTTTTCGGTGTCTTCCTGAAAGTGCCTGGCACACAGGTGTTCATTAAAGCGTACCCTCCCCATGTCTGCTGCTTCCAACTCTGCCTTTGGGCAAGTCTCCTTACTTTTCACTCCTTAGTTTCTTCATCTAGAAAATGGAGAGGATGACGATGATAATGAAGAGCTTACTCAGCCCGGTGGCCATTGGGGTAGGAGCACAGTACATGGCAATTATCAGCATAATCATGATGCAGTTTTGCCAGGGCTGCATCCTTTGCTCCTGTCCTTCAAGACCCAAGAGATTCAGATTTTCCTGTGATCGCCTCCGTGTGTGCCTCCCTGACCTGCCATCTCCATGTAAACCCTCCTGACACCGTTGCTTTGGTTTCCTGATTTTTTTAGAGGTCGGCGGGTTTTTTCCTACCAAGCAGGTGCACGAGGCTCATCTCCGCAGCCTCTCGCTCCCCAGCAGGCGACTTCGGAGGAGGGGGCAACCCCGCCTTGGGCCCAGCGTGCCAATCGGGCCCCGCCTCATCGGGCTCCAGGCCCCGCCTTCATCCGCGTAGCCCCCACCCCCGCTCTCCGATTGGTCAGCGGCGCCCAGCCCCACCCCGCCCCTCCGAGAGTATAAAAGGCTCAGCAGCGGCGGCCGGACGAGTGTACATTGACGACCTCAACCAGAGCGGTTTAGCGCTTGTTGCCTCAGCCCCCAGCTGCGATCCTACTGGAGCCGGTCACCATTCACACAACGTGCTGCCCTGCGCCCGCAACCATGTGCCGCACACTGACTGCCTTCCCCACCACCTGCCTGGAGAGGTAAGAGCAGTTCAGCTGGTCTGAGGAAAAAGTCCAAGCCCCACCAACTCTTAGGAAGTGGAGCTGCAGCTTTGGGGATATGGGGGGAGAAGGAGTGGCTCGCTGGTGATTTGAGTAGAGGGGCAGAGAGGAGGAGGGGAAAGGAAAGGTGAGGGAGCTGAGCTCCGCTGCTTGCTGCCATTCCCATCCTGTGACAAAAGCCGCTTATTAGTCCAAGTCCTTTTTGCTGGAGACTCTGCTGCAGGATAAGCATGTTGGCACCTCCACGCAAAACCGAGGCTGCCCCAGTTTCTTAAGCACTTGGTTTACATTCCACGGCCCAGAGTTAGGGGCTTGGCTTCCTTTGCCCTGGGAGGGCAGGAAGATCCATTCTGTGTCCCACCCCCTGGGGATGTGCAAACTTTCCAGAGAGCTATTCAGCAGCTTGCAATCCTTACTGAAGCTGGTGGCTGGGAAGGAGAAGCCAAAGACGAAGGCAAGGATCAGTTTCCACACAGCCTCAGAAATATCCTGACAAGCCCGAGGGATACTGAGTTGCTAGCCAAGAGGCACAAAGATAGATCAGTGTGACTTAAATAGGAAAAAGGCAATATATACAGTGCTAAAACCCTAAAAGTGTAAGACCTCCCAAGGTACAGCTCAAACTTGCTTTTGTAGCTTTAGGCCTGATAACGCTAACAAGAATGATTGATAATGCACACTTTTGGTCCTGGGAACAGGCAGAGGTTCATGCTGGTTGAGCAAACAGAATCCTTCCATGCTTATGATTTGTCTTTCAGAGCCAAAGAGTTCAAAACACGTCTGGGGATCTTTCTTCACAAATCAGAGCTGGGCTCTGATGCTGGCAATGTTGGCAAGTTTGAGCGGGGCAGTAAACACAGCAAAGAAGGGTAAGTTTTTTCCAGCCCAGGGCCCCCACAGGGGAAGGAGCCTGAGAAAGAAAATACCAGGAGGAACTAGGACCTGCGAGGTGGACTGAGGCAGCCTCTCGCTGGGGCTTGTAGTACGACTTGTTGCTGTGGCTGCCAGACTTCTAAATCCACCAACAGACAACTGCACCATGAGCATGAATGTCTAGTTACCAGACTCTCCCATCTGGAAGTGTCAGTGCACAGGCATACAGAGCTAGGATAGGGTCCAAGACCACTTGAAGTTGTTATTAACAACTCTGCTTCCATTGGTGTATGGACCTTGCCTACATCCCTTTCATACTACCAGCAGTGCTGCCCTGGGATAAAGATACTCTCTTGTGAGGCCCTCTTTCCTTGAGGAGGTATACAAAACCCAGGTTGGAGAGTTAGGGAAATAGAAGCAATTTTGGACAGAGAAGAGACAGCCTTAGAGATACTGACTGAGGCCAGAAGGGTCCCTGGCTTCAGTGTCTGGTTGCTGATTTGCCCTTTAGAAAACACCACCATATACTTTAAATACAGAGTTAAACTCCCCTGATTTTGAGAAGTCAGCTTCAGCAACCACCGAGCAAGTCTTTGTGTAAATTATGCAGCTTCTCATCAGAGTTCTGGCTAGAATTTGTGCTATGGTTTGGTTTGTTGATTTAAAAAAAAGTTTTTTTAAATTTTGTTTTTTTATTATTGTTTAATAGATGTGTCTCAGAAGATGTGCTGAAGTGGAGAGAGTCCTTCGACTCACTGCTGAGCAGTAAAAGTGAGTAGGACTCTGTTATGTCTATCTGTGAGTGGCACATGCATACTCATGTGCTTTAGAGCCAGGGATGCTGAAAACATGGGCAAAATAATTGTAATAGCAATAATAATAATGATCCTCTAGTGTGCCAGCCTCTGTTCAAAATACAAAGGCAGGTCCTTGTTCAAAAAGATTACATTCTAAAAATAGAGCCATTAACTGCAATTGTTATCTTTTCTTCTTTTATTCCCAGCTGTCCCCCAGTCTGACCTGTTCCCCTTTCTTTCCCTTCCACCCCAGAGGGAGTGGCTGCCTTCCACGGCTTCCTGAAGACGGAATTTAGTGAGGAGAATCTAGAGTTCTGGTTGGCCTGTGAGGAGTTCAAGAAGATCCGATCACCTGCCAAACTGGCCTCCAGGGCTCACCGCATCTTTGATGAGTTCATTTGCAGTGAAGCCCCTAAAGAGGTCAGTGGCCCAACATGGTCCACCAGTTCTTCAGAACTCTCCTTCCCCCTCCCCATAGAGAACCAAGGATGGGGGCCTTGCACATGAAGGGCTGGGTTTTGAAGTCAAGAGGGCTTGTCACAGGGAGAATGGGCTCCTGTGGCCAGAGACTAGAAAATCCAGCTCAGTGCTACTGCTGGACATCACCCTCAGACTCAGATGGAGCAGGATGGGTCACCAGAATTTTTGGCTTCTGTCCATACCCACCTTTGTAAATCAGTTATTTTTAGACCCTCAACACACTTACTGACTGTGGAGACAAGGTCATCACGGGGATTTTGTGTAACCTGGCTCAGTCTGGCTGACCTGTGGCCTGTGGTCGTTTTTTCATTTTTTTTTTTTTTTTTTTTTTTTTTGCAATTCAACTTTCCTTCTGACTACCTCTGCCTGGCTTTTGAGTTTGATAAAACGTGGAGTCCCCTAGTGGAGAAATTAGAGTAATGCCTTACATTTGTATCTGTTACATTGTTTTCTGACTGCTTTTATTTATTGTATGTTATTCCATAAAGGTTTATTGAACAGAAGTTACATGCAAGGTGTTACGCATATATAGCCTCAGGGAATATAGTAATAAACAAAACAAAGTCCCTGCACTAATGGAATTTATATTCTAATGGAAAATACCAATAATCAATTAAATAAATACAAGCCAGGACAGATGATTTATGCTCTGATACAGCTAAAGCTGGCCATGCAAGAGGGAGCACCCAAGGGATTGAGTGGGGTGAGTGGAGGTGAGGTCTCCCATTGGACAAAGGGAAGTCAGGAGTGAGCTGTTTGATCAGGTGTCATATGAGCAGAGAGATGAAAGAACTGAAGGAGGGAAGGACATTCTACCAAGGAAGCAGCAAGTGCAAAGGCCAGACCAGGTGGAGTGGGTTTTAAAAGGCTCACTCAAACTTCACAAGGACAGACAGACCGAGGGGGTGAGAGAAGAAAGAGACCAGCTAGGAGGCCCTGGAATTGATCTGGGAGAGAGACGGTGGTGACTTGAACCAGGGCTGTAACAGAAGAAAGGGCAAAAGGAGGCTGGGTTTGCATATACTCTTAAAATACCCTCACAGTAATTCTGAGAGATTGGAAGAAAGACACTGGATCTGCTGTGGGGACAGCCCCAGAACTGAAGAGCTAGGCATGGCCACAGGAGACTCCAAGTTCCTGTGCCCTTTCCACAGCCCCACCTGCAGCTGGCCCTTCTGCAGCCCACTAGGCCCCTGTCTTGGCCCCTTCTGCACCTTTAACCCTGTACTTGCCTCCTTTCCACAGGTGAACATAGACCATGAGACTCGGGAGCTGACAAGGACGAATCTGCAGGCGGTCACAGCCATGTGCTTTGATGCAGCACAGGGGAAGACGCGCACCCTCATGGAGAAGGACTCCTATCAACGCTTCCTGAAGTCACCTGCCTACCGGGACCTGGCTGCACAAGCCACTGCCACCTCCACCTCTTCATCCAGCTGCAGCCCGGCTGAGCCTTCACACACATGAGCCTCCAGGGCAGTGAGGAAATCAGTGGGAAGAGAGGTGGAGTCACCTATCCCTGAGGCGGCTGCCCCTGTAGGGGAGAAAGGCTCTGCTCAGCAAGTACAAGAGGACAGTGGAAGGGGAGTGGTCCAGCAGCCTGTGGGGAGGAATACTTGTTCCTCCAGATACTGTGGGTTGGGTGCCATGTGTGAGAATGCCCCCTACATTCAGGAGCTGTGGCTAAGGGCTCTCTGGGGAAAAACAGGAGGGTGTAGCAATTAGCTCTGGCTCTCATCCTTCCCATTGGAGCAAGGACAGATTCCAGGGTGCCTAAGGAAATTTGAAAAGGAGAGTTGCCTATGGATTGGTTGAGTTTGATCACATCTTGCTTTCCAAATTTCCTTAATTGGCCCAGAAGGAGCCCAGGGTGTGGAATCTTCCTGTTTGGCCCCGCTCACCTGTCCCTGTCCCTGTCCCACGTCACCCCAGGGCACCTTGGCTTCTGCTTCTTAATGCTACCCTGTGTCCCTTCTTACAGTCTTTTCAAGGTCAGCTAGTCCTTGTGACTCTTGCCCAGAATGACATTTATATACCTCAAAGACTGGCCATGAACCCTGAAAAGGGACCAACTTGCACAAGTGAATGCAGCCTGGTGCTCTCGGTGGCCTCATGCATATGGCCGCAGCCCCACGTGTGCAGCAGTTCCACCCGTGAGTGGACCCTTGGAGGGCCTCTCTGAGATCTCTGAGCCCTTGGAGATGAGGCCCAGGAGGAGGAAGGTGGAGGCCTCAGGGGCAGTGGGGAATGAGGGAGAAAGGGATCATAAGAAAATCTTTTGGCAGTGCCTGACAGTCCTACAGAAAACAAGCCAGTATTTTCTTCACGCATGAGAAGGGATAAAGAGATGCCCTAGGATGGAAGGAAGGGGGGCCTTGAGTTTCTTTCCTGTGAGCGTGAAATGTACACTGGAGTGTTGGGAGGCATGGATCAGGGAGCATGATGGCCCAGGAGCAGAAGGTAAGGCTGGACTAAAGCTGGGGAGCAGGGCTGCTTGGAAGGAGGAGGCTGGGAAAGTCAGAAGTGGCTGCCACCTCAGGCCTCACCCAACTTCTGCTTCAGAGCTGCTTCAGCCTCTGCTTCAGAGCCACGGGAGAGATGAATCCACCTGGACATCCCCCTCTTGCCCCAGGATAGCCAACACTGCCCTCTGTGCACTTGAACTCCTCTAGGAGAAAATTATTTAATTATAATGTGTTTGCAGTATGCTGATTTTTTGTTACTGTTGTTGTTGTTATTTATTATCATGCTTCAGTTTCTCCACTGGGGAATCTCAGCAGGACTTGCCTCCTGACTGTCCCTTCCCTCCACCAGACTCTACCTCTGAATGTGTAGGGAGCCACTCGGGGCCTGTCAGGAACACATCACTGTTTAAATATTTATTTATTGTTGACCAAGGGAACTGGATTCCTTAATGCGAGTGATGTATGCAATCTCGGTCAGCATGTTATATTCTTATAAAATAAAAATAAAACTCAAATGCAGTATCTTGTCTCCAAGGGTTGTGTGGATGGGCAAAAGGCCCAGGGAAGTGTGGAGGTGCTGGGTAGGTGGCAACCTCCCACTACACATGTGACACCTGTTCACTTGGTAACTGGAAGAATCAGAAAGGAGGGACTAGATGGGTGCTCGTGGTGGCCACCAAGCTTGGTGACTTGCTTTAGCTGATAACAGCTGTGCTGTCATTTCAGTCTATGTCCTTCATCCGCCTGATCAGGACTCAGCACAAGCCATTCCCAATCCTGCCTGTCACAGAACAAGGGTTAACAGATGCCCCTTGATCAAATAGCTGGACATTGTCAACTAGGTGGTGATTTTTGCAATTGTCATTTTTGCCCATGTTCAATTTGCATTAGTATTCTTTTATAACTTCATTGAAATTCAAGGAATAATTATTATTCTGTAATTTCATAGATGTCTGAGATGAAGTACATGAAATTACTCTATATACATGGCTGTTTCATCCATGGCTAAGGGCCTGACAGGATTGAGCTGGGCTTGAAAGAATTTGGGGGGAGGTTTGCAAGAAGCAAAATCTCATTATGTGCTAATTGCCTACTTGTTCTTATCCTGGTAAACTTATGCACACACACAACCCCCCCCATTATAATTTAAAAAGATTCTCTTTTCTCTGTGTTATCAGTTCATGTACAGAACTGGACCTTATGTTGACTCTCATTTCTCCCCTATTGTTAGAGAAAAGTGGTCTGAGTTTGAGTACTTATCACAGAAACCCCATACAATTACATCCTAAACCCAGATCTAGAGAGTTATTCTGACATTAAGGGCCTGGGAAGGAAAATGGGAACTCAGTTACACTGGGGTAGGGGGCGGTTGGTGTGTCTGAGATGGGCAGAGGGCTATGACTGAGGAGGGAAGAAAGGGTACCCCAAGGTACTCTCTCTTTTTTTTTTTTTTTTTTTTTTTTTTACTACTTTCCTTCTATCTTTTTACCTTTTCATATGCATTTATTGAGTAGCTCCTGTGTACCTGCCTGGTAAAACAGCCACCATACCATCAACAGCAAGTAGCTGTCATTTAATGGGAGAAGGGGGTTTGGAATAAACTTAGACAAGGGCACACTGTGTGTCTTCTGAAGTGATATGAGGGCCAGTAGGAAAAGGATGGTGTAACCCATGAGCAAGAGAAATAAACAGGGCTGACAGAGAGCCACATTGAGGGCTGGTGCTTGCATCTCTGTCCAGGGAGACTGTCCTCTGGGCTCAGTCCCAGTTAATAGCTGCCATTCTGCTAGCCTACCTTTCCATAGGAGGTCTTGGGATCAGCATTGTGGCCTGAAGGTGGCAGGTGAACATTAAAGATAAAGAAGATCAATTCTTCACTGACCCATACAGCTCCTGAGCGTCAGATTCAAAATAGCCCCATGCTACTTGGTCCTCAAAGAGTTTCAGTGACTGATGGAAGATCACATAGCTAGCTCACAATCTCCAATACCTTTAGACACACAGCCTCTGTCTCTTCCCTGTCCAACACTGCCTTAACAGTGTGCTTTCCAGCAGACTCCCAAAGATCTCTGAGGCCTGCTGTCCTGCTTTCATCTGCCTCTTCAAAACAAATCTTTAGCATTTCCTGGACTCACATCACTTTTGCAACCTGGACCACCTCCCTGTTATGTCTCCCCACTCTTACGATTTCCCACCACCTTCTTAGTAGCCTAGGCATGTACCTTTCAAATCCATCTTTCAAAAGTCTTTCTGGGGAGGCTTCTGTGGCTCTTTGAGTCCAATTATGGAGCTGCTCCTCCATGTTCTACTGCTGCCGATGCTCACTCAAATAAGAGTGCTGAGACCCTGTAATGCCTCAAACAATCAGTGCCCAGCTTTACCAGACTTCAGATTTCTGGGATTAGGCCTGACCTCCTTTCCAGTTTTCTACTTCCAGAACCTAGCACATAATAAATGCTTACTGAACAGCTCTCGAGTTAAAAGTGAATTTAAAATCCATGAGGAGAAAAGTTAGATTACTATTCTCAACCTTCTGCCAGACTTCTCCTCCTGTACATTCCTGGACCCTCAGTAGTTAACACATTCAAAAACAAGGTCCTCCTCCTCCCCCTCCCCTCCCCTCCCCTCCCCCCCCTTCCTCCTCTTCCTCAGATATCCTCAGCCTACTGGTTCCCTGACCCTGGTGCTCAGAGGCACTGGACCCCAGACTGGGTTTCTCCACCTCTGCTTACCATCATATGGAATCCCCATCAAACTCAAATGTGTTTAGCCCAGCTTCTCCTTCCCAGTCTTGCTTAAGACTTCTATAGCTAAGTCTCTCCTCTCCAGCCTGGGCTGTGGCAACGACTCCCCACTTGCTGTCCCTACCCCAGCCGCTGCCTGCTCCAGCTCATTTCCCCTTGCTGCAGCAGTCTCCCAAGTAGAGCCCAGATCTGAGCACTTTGGGGCCTCATCAAAGGCCTTCAGTGGCTTGCTTTTGACTGGAAGATGAAGTCGAGCTCCTGCCCCTGCAAGGATCTCTCTGAGCTGAGGCGAGTCTGTCTCCCAACTCATCTCCTGCCCAGAGGGCCTTGCTCACAGGCTCAGTCCTTCCCACTGTTATTTGTGTCTCTGGACGTGCTCTCCCCTCTGCTTGTAATGCTCTATTTTCTTCCTCTTTTTTTTTTTTTTAAATTAGGAGTTGAGAGGTAAGAATGCCAACTTTAAAAATCTAGCAAAAAATGTCACCTCAGTTGAAGCCTTTGTCACAGAGAGTTAATCTCTCTTGATTTTAAGACACTTTTAAAATCTTGATTGTAGCATGCAGAATGTGGTGGGCTCTTCAGGGTCATGGCCCCTATACTTCACCTTAGTAAGGTGGGGTACAGCAGAGCACAGTAAAGTGGCTCATAGCCCTGGCTTAAGGTCTTGGCCCTTTCACCTTGGGAAGTTATTCAAGTCCAAAGTTTAAGTACCTCATCTATAAAGTGCCCCATGAATACAGTATTAGCTTTTACTTTTGCCTGGTTCCTAGTCCTTAGCACAGGGTCTTTTTTTTTGGTACTGGGAATAGAACTCAGGACCTTGCACTTGAGAGGCAGGCATGGTGCCACTGAGCTAAATCCCCAGCCCCAAGCACAGGGTCTTGTACAGGAAGAATTAATCAAGAACAATTTATTGACTTTTTGAATAAAATAAACGAACCAAGATTTGAATCCAAGATTCTACATCAACTTTTCTTTTTACTGTTGCTTTCTCAACACAATATTGTACAGTATGTGACATTCAGAGCATTTCAGATGAGGAAGTGTAAGGTTGGGGGCATCAGCAAGCCAGTGTACTCCAGGGAACCCTAAATTCACTCAAAGCCAGTCAGTTTGTGCTGTTTTGAAATGGATGCCAGTTTCTTTTCTGACTGCCAGACAATTCACTTGTCACCCTCTGCTGCCTCCCTGTGGTCATGCTAGACAACGTAAGCTTTTGGGGGAATTATTTGATATCCATCATTTTTAAAGGTTAGCTTCTACCTTTGGGATTATATCTAATGCCTGTAGTTTGTTTCAGTATAGCTTTGTTCATTAATTAATTTTAATAAACACATAAAATTTTAGTGAAATTAGAATTATTAACATAGCTGATAACAGCACAATGGGTATAGGATTTCTTTAGGTCACTGGGCTGAAATTAACTTTAAAATTGAAACTCTTAGGAAAGGGGAAAGGTGTTCAGGGTCTATTAAGTGCTGATCCCAAGGTAGTTCACTGTCACTGAGCACTTTAAATTGGTCCAGTAATTCAAATTGCTTTAGGGAAGAAAAGAAAGATTGGAAATTAAATAACAGGTAAGAGATACAAGGCAATTAGATACTAGAAGATGAAATTTGAGTCTCCATCATTTAGAAAAGATACCTCTAGCCTTCTAATGTTGGTGATTTCCAAGTTGTGATTACTAACCTGTATAATGATTTAACTTAAACTTTGAGAAAAGCAAAAATGTATGGATTAATCTTTTGTTTGTAAGGAGTTCCCACTTAAGGGATAGCTTTGTCCTGGAGTATGACCATCTTTGCTAATTCCATTTTGTCTGTTCCAAGGGGCAGCTTCACAGACAGCATGTACAGTTAGCAGGCTCAGAGTTAGATGACTGAATCCAGCCCATATCTGCTGAATAATTTTTAGCACATTACTCAAACTCTTAGAGCCTCACTTTTTACTGTGAATAGCAATCATATTGGCTTCAAAGAGTTTTTATAATGATAAAATTAAAAATTTATGAAAAGTATGTATCATAGGGCTCAATGTAGGTAGTGGGGACAGGGATGTTACCAGGACCTCTGCCTTGGGTCCTGGCCTGTGAGCCACCACAGCACAAGGTGAATTCAAGAACAAACAGAAACGACACTTAGAGTGCAGAAGCTGAGTCTTGGGTCCTGGTCAGCGCTGCTGATGGCAGCAAAGACAAAGGCCCCCAAGCACATCCAGTATTTATTGAATACAATCGTGGGAAGGAATAGGGAGCAGAGTATGCAGACAAGGCATCTAGTGAAATAAACACCTGGCATGATGGCGCCAGGCAGGGTTGTTAGGGAGGAAGCACTGTTTATCTTGCTTGGATGGAACAAACTGGTACAGGGACCAGGTGCAATTAGCAAGCAACCCATCAGGTCAGTGAGAAGCCATAATTCAGGGGAAAGGGTTTTACTTGGGGTCACGCTGACCTCAGCTGCACGTAACTCATTAGAGTTCTGCCACTTCACAGACCGGGTTTCCGTGGCAGCCATTGAGGGAAGGGCTATACTTGGCCAGTCTACCATCTGACGTACCCATTTGAGTCATGTAGAGCTTCGGTCTGACTCCTGATATAAAACAATATAGCTGAATTATGGAAGGCAGACGCACATGTCACTCATAGCCCCCTAGTACTTGGCAGAGATGTCTCCTACAGTTCAAACTATCCTAGACTATTCTCACAGTACTGATGTGATAACATTAGTTTTCTGTTTGATTCATATTGGTCCTGTTGTCTTATCAGCAAGATCCTATGAGAAAGATTTTGGTAAGTTAAATGCAGTTCATTCTTAAGCTTAGAGCCAATCCCCACAGTCTAAAGGGCTTCTTTGGTCAAAGGAAAGAAAGACTGAAGACACTGCTCAATTCTAACATCTTGAGTATGGGAAGGGGACAGCCCTCATCTTACATTTCTCCTTGGGCTTGATTTCACTGTCTCTAGCCAGGATTTCCATTCACTCCTCGGCCTGCTCTCCTTTTTTTTTATATTTATATATTAATTGGTACATTTTAGGTATACAATACATTTACATTTATCATTGGGTGTTTGTACCTGAACATGATGTATCTTAGTTCTTATTTTTTCCGCCATTAGCTATGCGCCCTTCACCCCCAACACCCTTCCCCATTTACATAGGCTTTGTTTCCATTTTTTTTTTCTCATAATTTTTCCTTTCCCCTTCCCCTCCCGCCACCCCTCCACCTTTGGACCTTTTCCTATTTCAAATTATCAATTATTTGTTTTAATCATTTTCATCCTTATTCACACTTTCAGTTTTTCACACTAGAGATACTATTCGGTATTGCATTTGGTGATTCTTCAAAGTCTGGACCTCTGAACCTTGCCAAGTGACTGGACCTCTTTGTGGACAGATTGATCTCTTTTCTTGTCAGGACACTGGTCAGTCTCTACCTATCTCTTGGTAATCTCCTCCTTGATTCTCCTGGCTCGAGATGGTCTGAGGATATTTGGGGTTTTTTTGTACCGGAGATCGAACTCAGAACCTTGTGCTTTCAAGGCAGGTGTGGTGCCACTGAACTAAATCCCTGGCCCTGGTCTGGGGATATTCAGGGCTTTTACCTCATGCCACCCACCAGACTGACTTTCCTTGGTGTCCACATAGACCCAATACCCGTCCTTCCCCCAGAGGGCTAGCTGGTGCTAGGTACCTCTCTGATCTTGCTTGCTTGTGTGATATAACAACTGTAACTGGCCACAGCAAACCACGTTTTGAACTAATAAATCATGTTTTCTTTTTGGGGTGTGAGTTTTTGCCATCTCTGCTTTGGACTGGATCCAGAGTTAAGTTTTCTATTGAATTGTGACAGTTATCCTCCTCTATTATTTGTGCCTTTCTTATTCTTATGTTAATAGTTTAGGCTTTTATTATATTTGTGCTTCTTACTCTAAGTCACCTCAAATCCTATGATAGTTAATGTGGTATCAACTTAAATAAAAAAACACCCAGCAGTTTAGTTTAGTACCGTTCTGAGTGTGTCAGGATGACTGACGTACTGAGGAGGGAAGACCCACACTTGGTGTGGGTGGCACCAACCAATATGCTTGTCATCTGGATGGAATAAAAAGGGAAAGAAGGAAATCTTACTTTTGTTTCTTCAGAGGTGCTCCAGTCTGCACCATTGATTTTGGACGTCCATCTCCAGACTTCCAGCACTGACTCTTCAGCCTACCAACCCAGATTCTTTGACTACCTGATATGGACTCACATGGGACTATGGTGAGCTCCAGGCCTTCAAATTTTGACTGGATCCTCTGGCTCTTCAGCGTGCAGGTGGCCATGCCAAACCTACCTCATAAATCCTATACTCCTCTAGTGAATCCTAACTGACACAAATCCTTTTGGGAGTTTTAAGAGTCATAAAGAATTTTTTTGAAGAGAATGCCAACCTACCTCTTTTTCTCTTTTTCCTGGTGCCAAGGACTGATCTCAGGACCTTGTACCTGCAAGGCAGACATGGCACCACTGAGCTGAATCCCTGACTCCAAGCCTACCTCTTAAGAATCAGTCAGACTAAGAAAACGATACAAAAAAATTAATGAAGCAGTTGGTTCTTTGAAAGATTAAAGAAAATTGACAAACCCTTAAACAACCTTATCAAAAAAAAGGAAAGGCCCAAATCCATGCAATTAGGAGTGAAATTACAAAGGACCCAGCAGAAATCCAGAGGATCATCAATACCTTCTTTGAGAACCTATTCACCAATAAGATGGAAAACACAGAAGAAATGGACAGATTCTTAGATACGTGTGAATTAACGAAGTTGAATGAAAATGACATAAAAATTCTAAACAACCCAATATCAATCAATGAAATTGAAAACATAATTAAAAACTTACCAACTAAGAAAAGCCTGGGCCCTGATGGCTTCACCACTGAATTCTACAAGACGTTTAGAGAGGAACTACTGCCGTGACTGTTTAAACTCTTCTATGAAATTGAAAGGGAATCAATACTCCCAAATTCATTCCTGGAAGGAAGCATCACCTTGATCCCCAAAGCAGAGAAAGACCCAACTGAAAAAGAGAACTATAGGCCAATCTCACTAATGAACACAGATGCAAAAAGCATCTTATCTTAATAAGATACTGGCAAATAGAATGCAGAAGATTGTCAAGAAGATCATACACCCTGACCAAGTGGGATTCATCACAGGGATGCAGGGATGGTTCAACATACACAAATCAACAAATATAATACACTATATTAATAGATCCAAGTACAAAACCATATGATCATCTCAATAGATGCAGAAAAAGCATTTGACAAAATCCAACATGCATTTATGATAAAACCCTACAAAAAATTGGAATAGATGGTCTCTACCTCAATCTGATAAAAGCCATCTGTGAAAAACCAACAGCCAATATCATACTAAATGGTCAAAAACTGAAATCCTTCACACTAAATCAGGAACAAGACAAGGATGTCCACTATCACCACTCCTGTTCAATATAGTTTTCGAAACATTAGCCACAGCAATTAGACAAGAGAAAGAAATAAAAGGAATGAAAATAGGAAATGAAGAAGTCAAATAGTCATTATTTGCAGATGACATGATACTCTATATAGAAGACCCCAAGAACTCCACCAAAAGTCTTCTACACTTAATAACCAAATTCAGTAAAGTAGCTGGATACAAGGTCAGCACACAATAATCAATAGCTTTCCTCTACACAAACAACAGACTCACTGAGAGAGTAATAGGGCAAATAATTCCTTTCACAATAGCATCCAAAAAACTGAAATACCTAGGAATCAACCAAACAAAAGAAATCAAAGACCTGTGCTTTCAAAACTAAGCACTCTGAAAAGAGAGACTGAAGAGGATATCAGAAAATGGAAAGACATCCCTTGCTCCTGGGTAAGAAGGATCAATATAGTGAAAATGGCCATACTTCCAAAATTGCTATATAGATTCAGTGCAATTCCAATTGAAATCCCAGCAGCATATTTCATAGACCTGGAGAAAATAATCCAAAAATTCATTTGGAAGAAGAAGAAACCTAGAATAGTAAAAGCAATACTAGGCAATAAAGACCAGTGGAACAGTTTAGAAGATACAGAAACAACTCCAGACACAGTCAGCCACCTCATCTTTGAAAAAGGAACCAAACATCCTCACAGGAGGAAAGACAGCCTCTTTAATAAATGCTGCTGGAAAAACTGGGTTTCAACTTGCCAAAGATTAAAACTATACCTATATTTCTCACCATGCACTAAAGTAAAAAAAATGGATTAAAGATCTATACATTAAAATAGAAACATTGAGCTGACTGGAACAGAGGTTAGGTAGAACTTTTGAAGATATTGGTATAGAAAATATTTTATCAACAAAACCTCAGTTGCCCATGAACTAGCACAAACAATCAACAAGTGGGATTTCTTCTTATTAAAAAGCTTCTGCACAGCAAGAGAAACCACCAACAATGTGGGAAAAAATTTTCATCTGCTGTTCCTCAGACAAAGGTCTACTATCTAGAATCTATAAAGAATTTTAAAAAATCAGACCTCCCAAATTTAAAGACTCAATCCAAAAATGGGCATCTGAAATGAACAGACATTTCTCAGACAAAGAAGTAGAAATAGCAAATAAACATATGAAGAAATGTTCAGTATCACTGGTCATTCGAGAGATGCAAATGAAAACAATGCTGAGATTCCACCTCACCCCGGAAAGAATGGCTGCTATCATGAAATCAATGAATAACAAATGCTGGTGAGGCAGTGGGGAAAGAGGAACCCTGCTCCACTGCTGGTGGGAGTGTAGACTGGTGCAACCACTGTGGAAATCAGGATGGAGATTCCTCAAAGAACTAGGACTGGAAGTCCCATTTGACCCAGCTATTCCCCTGCTGGGTCTCTTCCCCAAAGAATTAAAAGAATCATACCACAGTGATATATGTGCACTCATGTTCAGAGCGGCACAATTTGTGATAGCTAAAACTTGAAAACAACCCAACTTCCCATTAATTGGAGACTAGATAAAGAAAATGTGTTTTTTTTTTTAAAAAATGGAGTATTACTCAGCCATAAAAAATGAGAAACTTGAGACATTTATAGCTAAATGGATGCACATTGAGGCTATACTCAAGTGAAATAAATAGGACACACATGTGTAAATACTGAATAGTTTCTCTGGTGTGAGAAACTGAAAGTGTAAATAAGGACTAAAAGGTGTAATAGATAATATGAAATTGGAAGAAAAGGGGCAAAGGGGAAGGGGCAGTGGGAGGGGTAGGGGAAAGAAAGAAGGGAATGGAATTAATATAAAAAAAGAAAAAATGGAAACAAAGTCTTTGTAGATAGGGAGGAATGGAGGGGGTGAAGGGAGGGCAGGGGAATGGGGAAAAAATAAGAACCAAGAGAGATTATGTAAAGGTGCAAATTTCCAATGATGTATGTCCTTATATTATATACCTAAAATGTACCAATAAATTAATTTTTTAAAAAAGGAATTGTTGTGCCCAGATTTCGAGGTCCCCAAAGACCACCAAGGAGCCGATTCCGATGTAAACACACGAGGGTTGTTTATTCAAGCTCGAGCAGGGACTCCCAACCGTCACCGCCGCAGCTGGTCAAGAGTGAGAGTCCTGACTCCAAATCAGCAGGGGTTTTTATAGTAGTTACAGCAAGGTTCTAGATTGGCAATTAAGCCTGATTGGTTGTGCCTTGCGTACCCAAGCTGCAAACAGTTACACCTGGGACATTGGGGTAGCTGTTGCCAGGGGATGGCTGAACACTTATCACAAGCAGGTGGGCAAAGTACATCTTGTGGTTTTAGGTCTCACAGAATCAGTCAGAATTACTTCCATGTGGTTCAGTCTGGGGACATTTAAAACTCTCCTCTGGGAAAGAAGTGTCAGGCAGGGAAATTATATTTAATTTTCCAAAATGAACCATCCAGACCAGTTGGATTTTTATTCCAGTGGAACTTATTCCCATGTATATAAAACCAATATGTGCTTTGGAACTATGGCCGAACTCTAAATATGTGAAGAGAGAAAACAAACGAATAAAAATGAGAAAAATGCCTGGGAAGCTGGCAGCTAACAGTGAGCTGCATGTAGTGCTTCCACTGAACATAAACAACAATTAGATGAGGTCACCCCATGACCATATGGAACGAGACAAAACTGAGTCACCTCTTAATGAGGACTAAATACAAGATGGTCAAGATGCTATGCCACCACAAAAACAGCTGGATGTCCTCCTTCTGCTAAAGTGAGTGGCTACAGCTTCTGCATCAGTGACAACTCCAGCTCCACTTGGTTCTTTCTGATTCCTAGATAATAACAACCAGGGCACCAATCATCAAATTGCTCCTGGTTCCTGGTGGTGCTCAGTTGTAAACAAATCCCCATTTCCTTGAGGCCCAAATCACCTGACACAGCTTAAATTCTGTACAAGTCTGTGATGAGCCTGTGATTTCCTCTTCCTGAGATGCTCTGCAGATCCTGGGGTGAATTCTTTCTGGTGGCAGCTGATTATTACACCTGGTTGTGTCTCACTATAGGTGTGCTCCTTTTCATGGGGCTTCAACATGTGTCCCCATGCTCCAGAAGTATTGGCCAAATCTCCTGCTCAGGACAAAGTAACAGCCACTGTTACCACTAGCTGCTGTCCTAGACTAGGAGCACTCCAGGCTCTCAGTTGGATTACTGCATTAGCCTCTAGGAAAGGAGTATCTTTAAACAAATTCCACTCAGCAGGGCTTCACAGAGCCAATGATTTGTGAGTTGAGCAGCCCTCTAAACCAGAACAGCTTTAGACAATTCCAGCCTGCGACCTGGTCAGGCAGCAGTTACAGAGAGGTGCAGAGACATCTTGCTTGGTACAGCTCGGCCTCTTCCTTATTTAAACATGATCTCGACTGCTGGCCACCTGCCACTGACTGAAGCCTGGCTGCTGACTGACTAAGCTTTAGCTATCTTTTACAAAAGAACAGTTTCAGTTAGGCTTTCTGTTAGTTTATACAGATAGTACACTTTCAAGTGAGGCTTTCATTTAGTTTATACATACTAAGTTAGGTTGTACTTTATTATGTAAGGACTCAAGTATGGAGGAATCCTTAGCCCAAGTTTACTATAACACCTCCTAACTGACTTTCTGCTTTTTACCTTTGCCCCTAGTCTCCAGCGCTGAAAATGATTTTCTAAAAATATAATTCAGACTATGTTATCCCTCTTTTGGATCTTTCCAATGGCTGTCATCTTGCTCAGTGTTGAAGCTGAAGTGCTTATGTGGTCCTGAGAGCCGTTACCTCCATGTATCATTTCCCCTCACTCACTCTGTGCCAGCCTCACTTGGCCTACGTGCTGCTCATTGATCATGCCAAGCATGATCCTACCTCAGGGCTTTTTCACTTTCTGTTTTTCTCTGATTTCCATGCTCTTGCCCCAGAACTTTTTTATTCATTAAGTTTATTGGTACATTTTAGATATACAATGGCATTCATCATTGGAATCTTGTACCTTTACATGATATATCTTGGTTCTTATTTTTTTCCCATTCTCCTGCTCTCCCTTCAACCCCTCCACCTCTCCCTATTTACAAAGACTTTGTTTCCATTTTTTTCCTTTTCTCAAATTTATTCCTTTCCCTTCTTTCCTTTCCCCTACCCCTTCCACTTCCCCTTCTCCTTTAGATCGTTTCTTCCTATTTCACATTATCTATTATACATTTTGATCTTTATTTACACTTTCAGTTTCTCACACCAGAGAAACTATTTGGTATTTACACATGTGTGTCCTATTTATTTCACTTAAGAGTATGGCCTCAATGTGCATCCATTTAGCTATAAATGTCTCTAGTTTCTCACTCTTCATGGCTGAGTAGTACTCCATTTTATAAAAAACCCCACATTTTATTGATCTAGTCTCCAGTTGATGGGCACTTGGGCTGTTTCCAAGCTTTAGCTGTTACAAACTGTGCCACAATAAACATGAGTGTGCCTATATCTCTGTGGTATGATTTTTTTGGAAAGATACCCAGCAGAGGAATAGCTGGGCCAAATGGGACCTCTAGCCCTAGTTCTTTGAGGTATTTCCATACTGATTTCCACAGTGGTTGCACCAGTCTGCATTCACACCAACAATGGAGAAGGGTTCCTTTCTCCCGACAGCCCCACCCGCATTTGTTCTTGGTTGATTTCTTGATGGCAGCCATTCTTTGTGGGGTGAGGTGGAATCTCAGTGTTGTTTTCATTTGCATCTCTGGAATGACCAGTGATGTCGAACTTTTTTCATATGTTTATTTGCTGCTTTTACTTCGTTGTCTGAGAAATGTCTGTTCATTTCAGATGCCCATTTTTGAATTGGGTTTTAAATTTGGGGGAGGTTTGGTTTTTTTTTTTGAGTTCTTTATATATTCTAGATAGTCCTTTGTCTGAGAAATGGCTGGTAAAATTTTTTCCCACATTGTAGGTTATCTCTTAGCCTTGTTGGTGGTTTCTTTCTCTTTTTTTTTGGTACCAGGGATTGAACTCAGGACCTTGTGCTTACAAGGCAGGTTTGATGCCACTGAGCTAAATCCCCAGCCCAACAGAAGCTTTTTAATAAGATGAGATTCCAGTTGTTGATTCTTTGTGCTAGTCCCTGTGCTACTCAGGTTTTTTTCATAAAGTCTTTTCCTATTCCATTGTCTTCAAGAGTTCTACCTAACCTATCTTCCACCAAGTTTAGTGTTTCTGTTTTAATATTTAGATCTCTGATCCAATTCGATTTTAGTTTAGTGCATGGTGAAAGATATGGGTCTAGTTTCAATCTTTGGTAGGTTGAAATCCAGTTTTTCCAATACCATTTATTAAAGATTGCCCCAGAAATTTGCTCAGCATGCTTTTGTGTCTTCCTAGAAATTTTGCTCAAGTGTCATCTGTAGAATGAGTCCCTCCCTACCTATCCTTTGTTGGAAAATTACAGTTCTTATCCTGTGCTTTCAATCCCTCTTATTCTACTTATTCCCTGTAGATTTTTTAACCATAAAACATACTATGATTTATTTTTGTTCATTATCTGGCTTCCTTGAGAATGTGTTGTTCAGTGATGTAGCTCAAATCCCAAGAACAGAGCAAGTTACTTTATCACTTTCGATCTCAGTTTCAACTGTAAAAATTGGATAAAAATAGTGACTACCTCGAAAAATTTTAGATCATGTGAGTTATTATGTATAAGGTAGTCAGAACAGTTCTGGGAGCACACTAAAGAGCTATGTAAATGTCTGCTATTATTAACATCATCACTGCCATTATCATTCTTACTGCTATTATTTGATCTCACAGCAAAGCAGCATGTACAAAGGCATAGATGCAGAAAGCAATATGTTGGGGAAACTGGATGGTAGCAGTCAGGATGCCCACAGGAGTAGGGACAGTCAGAGATTATATCTACAAGCTCCATGAAGAACTCCATGAGTCTGTATGTAAATTAGTCTTGGGCAAATCACCTTAGCCCAAGTGTTCACAATAGCCCCTAACAAGACAGCACTTGATAAATATGAATTGAGTGCATAATGGGTTAAGTGTTTGTTCTCTACTCTTTTAACCCAAGGAGGCATTTTCAACAACATGGAAAAGATACAAGTATGTTGGATGGAGCTGGATACTGCAAGCTGAGAAGTGGAGAAGCTAAAGCATGTATGGCATCACCTTCCTCCTCAAGGTAGGAAAGCACTTTTCTCAGGCCTGCTGCCTGAGTGTGGCTGTGTGCCAGCTCATGCTGTGCTCTTTCTTCTCCATTCCTTTTTCAGCCCCGCCCTGCTGGTTCAGAGACACACCAGGAGGAAGTGTTGACCCTGCTGAACTGTGTCCGAGCTTAGTTGCTGCCAAAGGAATGACTGAGGAAGAGGTTGTGTCCTGAAGGTAAGCTGGGCAGAAGGAAAAGATCTGGGGAGAAGGAAAAGAGCTAGCTGGGCAAGCTTGAGAAATCCTTCTTGAAAGAGCCCCCGGGGATCTGGGACTGGACATGAGAGGGACTGGAGGACACAGATTGAGGAGAGAAGGCTCAAAACCTCCTGGCTGTCCTACAGGAGCCTAATGGTTCTGAGCCCTCTCTTCCAAATTTCTGCAGAAAGCCACACATTGTTTATTTAAGTCCACTGTTTCTCAGGTCCTCCGGACTGCTGAAGAAAATGAAAATGAAAGCAGGGCTCGTTTGCTTTCAAGGCTTAATTCTCTGTCCTGTGGTGTACTCCACAGGCAACGCTTGGCTTTCTTTCCTTCTCTGCTCCTTCATTGACACTGGTAGCCTCATGCCTGTTTGTAATCAGGACCATCTATGCAAATGCTGTGTTCACATTTCACTGACTGGTGATCATGCTCATGTTGTACAGTTGATTAGTCCTCAGAAAGTGTGGCTTTGTGAATTTGCAGCAAATGTAGTTATGTAGTGATTATGTAACAATAGCATGGGACTATCCAGTGATTGAATTGGGTCTCAAGTGCTTCAATTTCATTGAGGGCAGTTGTTGGACCAAATGGATGCCTAGCTTCCCTGTTTCTGTACTATTTAATTGCACATGGTTGGGAAGAATAGAATTCCTTAAAAGTGATTTTTTCATAGAGTGACATAATTAGTTCTATCATTCCTTAAGTACTAAATACTTGCTATACACTATACTTTAATGCACTCTGCACACATGACTATATTTGTTATTGTCTCATTTGAGGAAACAGAAAATTGAGACTCCACAAATCTAAAATTACACAATAAGGAAGTAACAGTTAAGAAAAGTTATATAACCAGGGGCTCAGACTCAGTTTATTCAGGTCAGAACCCAAACTCTTGCCACTCCTACTTTAAATAGAAACACATAGTGATACAAAAGGGACATACACATAGCCAGGGAACTCTGTGACCAACCTCTCTGAAGTAGTAAGACATACCATTGGACAAAAACCATGAAATACGTTTTTGTCTATAGAGTTTTTTTAAAAGAATCTATTTATTGCTGATAAGAATGTATTTATGTAACATTGGAAAAAGTGGTTAATACAGTATAGGCTGAGAATCCGAAACATAGTCATAACTTTGACCAATCAAAGGTTATGAGTATAAGAAATTTATCATAAGAAAATAAACTAAAAATGAACATCATTGAGAATTGTTTAGAAATTTTTAATATCAAAAATCTTTTTAAAAACTTGTTTAAAAAAATCACCCAGTAATAAAGAAATTAAGCAACAATATGATGGTATATTATAGAATCCTTAAAAAGTTTAAAAGACTTTGTAATAATACTGTATAGGGAATTATTTATAGTATGGCACTGAATGAAAGGAAGTGGAATACATAGTTGGGATACATAGCAAGATACCAGCTATTTAAAGATCTATGGCTATTTCTGGGGAGAGGGACTATCGGGTAATATTTTAAAATTTTTAATTTGCATATATTATAATATCTACAATTTAAAAGCTCTGTAATGAGTAAGTAAATGTATTTGGAAAAGGTTACTAGTAAAAGTAAATTCTGTAATTCAAATGTTTTCTTACTATTCTGAAATTATCCAATCTCTCTTACTTCCAGGGGAAATCTCAGAAGACTAAAAACCCTGTTCTGCCTCATACAGCTGGTTGTAGTTAGGTAACCACAATTTATACTCCAAAACTCTAGTCAAGTCCCAAGGAGATAAGTTGCATTTTCTCAAGGAAAAGGCAAAACATAGCCAGTGGCATTTACCATCATGGAGACAAAGGGTCCTAACAATCCCCAGGAGGGACCCATGCCCTCCAACTTTAGAAGGGCTACAATGGAAAACGGTCATTCATTAATTAATGCTGTTAAGAATAAAGATGTCAATCAGATAGAGCAATTGCTGAAAATAGGGGCCAGTGTCAATTTCCAGGAAGAGGAAGGGGGCTGGACACCTTTGCATAATGCAGTACAAGGTGGTAGTAAGGACATTGTAGAACTTCTGCTTGATCATGGTGCTGACCCTCATCAGAGGAAGAAGAATGGGGCCACCTCCTTCATCATAGCTGGGATTGAGGGAAATGTGGAGCTGCTCAGACTTTTCCTTTCCAAGGGAGCGGATGTCAATGAGTATGATTCTAATGGCTTCACAGCTTTCATGGAAGCTGCTGAGCAAGGTAATGCTGAAGCTTTAAAATTTCTTTATGAGAGTGGAGCAAATGTGAATTTGCATCGAGAGACAAAGGCTGATCAAAAGGTACTTGGGAAAGGAGGGGGCACAGCTCTCATGGATGCTGCTAAAAAGGGCCACATCGATGTCTTGAGAATTCTCCTGGAAAAGATGAGGGCAGAAGTCAATGCCTGTGACAACATGGGCAGAAGTGCCTTGATCCATGGTATTCAGAGCTCTCCTGATGAGAAGGTGGAGGATATTACCCGCCTTCTGCTGGACCACGGGGCTGATATTTGCATGAGAGGAGAAAGAGAGAAGACACCCCTGATCTTGGCAGTGGAAAAGAAGCATGTTGGTTTGGTGCAGATGCTCCTGGAACAAAAGCATATAGATATTGATGCAAAAGATGACAAAGGCAGAACAGCACTGCTGGTTGCTGTTCAGCTCAATCTGAAGGTGATTGTCGAGTTGCTGTGTAAGAAGGGAGCCAACACAGATTGCGGAGATCTTGTCTGGATAGCAAAGCGTAAACATTATAACAATGACCTTGCAAAACTTCTTTGCTCTTATGGAGCCCAAGACTATTTCCAACCCCCTACTAAAGATTGGAAGCCTCTGAGTTCTCGTTGGGGGAAAGACCTGAAAAAACTCTATAGAATGTACCATCGTAAAACTGGCAAACTCAAGATCTTTAAGGGTGAAGACTACAAAATTGCCAAAACTTCTAAAGGAGACATCTACCTGGGGCTCTATGAGGAGCGAGAAGTGGCAGTGAAGGTATTCCGTGAGGGGAGTGAACATGCAGTAAGGGAAATGGACTGCCTGCAACACATTCAAGGGCACAGTAACTTGCTGACATTCTATGGGAGTGAGAGTGAGGGGGCCTGGTTGTATGTGTGTGTGGCCCTCTGTGAAGAGTCTCTGGAGGAGCTCTTGGATAAGCGCAGAGGAGACGCCATGGAGGATGAGGAAGATACATTTGCCCGAAATGTCCTAGCATCTATATTTAAGGCTGTTCAAGAACTACACTTGCATGAATATATTCATCAGGATTTGCAGCCAGGAAACATTTTAATAGGTGAGTTCCTTAGTCTTTTTTTGTGTTGCTATGGTAGAATGCCACAGATGAGGCAATCTAGTTAACAAAACAAAACAAAACAGATTTCTTTCTTACTATTCTGGAAGCTGGAAAATCCAAGATCAAGGTACTGGTATCTGGCAAGGACCTTCTTGCTGTGACATGCCATGGCAGAAGGCAGAAAGACATGAGGGCACAAAAGAGCAAGAGGCAGCCAAATTTGCCTTTATAACAAACCCACTCTCAGGATAATGAACCCACTCCTTTGACAATGGTATTTTCCCATTCATTAAGGCAGATTCCTCCTGAATGAATCTGCCATTAAAAGTCCTGCCTCTAAACAACAGCCATAAACTGTGAAATTCCCTAGAAGATAACATAGGAGAAAATGTAGAGGACCTTGGGTTTGATGATGACTTTTTAGATGTAATACCAAAGGCACAATCTATTAAAAAAATGATAAATAATAATAATTGGCTTCATTAAAAATTTCTGCTCTGCAAAAGACAAGGCCAAGGGAGTGAAAAGGCAATGCACAGTGTGGGAAAAGAATATTTGCAAAAGACATATCAGATAAAGGATTGTTACCTCGAATATGCAAAGAACCCTTAAAACTCAGTAATAAGAAAATAGAAGAATCTGATTTTAAAATGGACAAAAGACACCAAGGGACTGAGGTGCAGGTTCATGGGTAGCAGGGTGGAGGAAGATTTCTTGACTGTCTGGGATTTGATTGCAGAAATTAAGTCTAAATGTTTCAAAATTTTAGAGCCCATTAACAATATCTGTTGAATCTAATAGTAAAAAATTGAAATTTAAAAAAACCCACAAATTTCATATTAGCAGAGCAGTGGAGTGTTCCATTTAGGCACTTTCAGATTTAAGTGGCAGGCCATTTAACACAAACTGGCTTAAACTATGAAAGAAAATTATTAGTTTGAATAACTGGAGACCAGCCCTGATTGGAGACCACTTTGTGACTTCATCCCTTAATTCTTCATTCCTTTCAGCCTCAGAAATTCCTATCTGAAATTCTCTCTCTCCCTCCCCCTTCTACTTTCCTTCCCAAAATCTGTTTAGCTTTTCAGTCTGAATATTTCTTCCTTAAGGTGACCTTTCCCCCCTCAACTAATCATGTAGCTTTCTTATAACACACTTACACAGCATTTTTTCCTTTAAGTTTATTGATACATTTTAGATATAAAATACAATTACATTTATCATTGGGATCTTGTAGCTTTACATGATATATCTTGGTTCTTATTTTTTTCCCTTCCCCTGCTCTCCTTTCACCCCCTCCACCCTTCCCTATTTGCAAAGATTTTGTATCCATTTTTTTCCTTTTCTCATATTTTTTCTTTTCCCTTCTTTCCTTTCCCCTACCCTTCCCACTTCTCCTACTCCTTTAGACCTTTTCTTCCTATTACACAATATCAATTATACATTTTTAAAATTACAGTATCAAAATTTAGAGGATATTACCACAGATTTTACAGAATTTAAAAGGATATAGAAAGCATATTACAACAATCTTTTTGAAATAAATTTGACAACTTCTTCCCCCCCCATTAAGTTTATTGGTACATTTTTGGTATAAAATACAGTTACATTCATCATTGGGATCTTGTACCATTACATGAGTCTCTTGGTTCTTATTTTTTTTCGCCTTCCCTTGCCCTCCCTTCACCCCCTCCACCCTTCCCTATTTGCAAAGACCTTGTTTCCATTTTTTTTCCTCTTCTCATATTTTTTCCTTTCCCTTTTTTCCCTTCCCCTACCCCTCATAATTCCCCTGCTCCTTTAGACCTTTTCTTCCTGTTACACAATATCAGTTATACATTTTTTAAATTACAATATTAAGACCTAGGAAACATTACCACAGATTTTACAGAATTTAAAGGGATATGGAAAGCATATTTCAAAAATCTTTTTTGAAATAAATTTGACAACTTCTAAGAAGTACCTTGGAAGACAAATTAATGAAACTAACTCTGGAGGAAATATAAAATTTGAATAGCAACTATTAAAGAAAGTATATTCCTAGCTTGAAAACCTACCTATATGACAACAACATTTTAACTGATAAATTATATCAAACAATTAAAGCAAAAAAATGAAGGAATACTTCTCCCCACATTTTAGGAAATTAACATTGTGCTAATCCTAAAACTGGATAAAGATAATAGAAGAAAAAAGTATGAACATAGATAGAAATTTGTTTAACAAAACAAACTATTAGAAGTCAGATCTGGCAGTATGTAGAAAGTGGTTTTATTATAGGGATGGCAGTGTTGGTTCAGCATTGGAAGATCCACCCCCAAAAGTCATCATTTTAACAGAGGAAAGGAAAAAGCCATATGATCCTGTCACTACTTGGAGAAAAAGTATTGGACTAAATTCCACAGCTCTTCATGGTAAAAGCTATCAGGAGACTAGAAGTAGAACAGAACCTTCTCAACAGATTAAAGACATGTACTCCAAACTTCCAGTGAAAACACCTTATCTGAATTGAAAAGATACAATGCTTTCTCCTTAAAGTGGGGAATAAGGGCAGATATGCTTACTCTTCACCTGTCCATTAACCTTTGAAACCTAGGCCCAATAAACCTGGCAATAAAATGACACAATTAGGATAGGATTGGCAAGGTAGAAGTAAAATCTTTATATGTAGATGAAATGATCATCTACAGAGAAAATGCTAAGAAATCTCTAGGAGCCCCTAGAACTTGTATTTGAATTTAGCAGGATTAGAAAACACAAGGTATATATAAAAATTCAGGTCTATGCATGCTTGCTATAAATGAAGAATTGGATATTGAAATTTAAAAGTTATGTAGGAGTACAAAGGACCTAGAAAAGTAAAAAGAAAAAGAAAAAAAAAGTGTTGTAAGACGTTTAGTCCATAATTATAAGACTTCTACAAAAGCTACAGTAATCAAGGCAGTGTTGGTGTAAGGAAAGACATATAGATCATTGGAATAAAAGAGAGAATCTAGAAATAGAACCACACATATATGGTCCACTGAGTTTTGAAAGATTATTTAACATTAACATTTTATAGAATATAAACTCAATTCGAGAGTAGAGAAAAAGATAGTGTTTTCAGCAAATGGCACTAGAACGCCTGGTATCCATATATAAAAAATTAACCTCAACCCTTTATTTCCATACATAAAAATAACTTGAAAGGATCTATGAACCTAAATATGAAAGCCTAAAGTATAAAACTTCAAGAAGAAATTATAGCGGAAAATGTTTATGAATTTAGGGTAGGCAAGAACTTCCTAGATACAGAAAACCTGATTTATAAAAGAAAAAAATTGATAAATGAGGTTCCATCAAAATTTAGAACTTTAAATGACATCATTAAAATGAAAAGTAGTCCTTAAACAGGCCATATTTACAGTGCATAAAACCTATGACCAGAATATATAAAGAACTCTTACAGCTCATTAATAGACAACCCAATTAAAAAATAGACACAAGAAGATGATAGCCAGTACAGCACAAGGAAAGGTGTGCAACACTCGAATCAGAAAAATACTAATCAATACAATAACAAGATCATATTATACACTCATTAGGGAGATGAAATTAAAAGTTTTAAAAGAACAGATGTCAGCTTGGGTGTGAACTGGTTAAAACTTTCAAGTACTGCTAATATGAATATAAGATGAAAAAACCATTTTGGAAAACAATATAGAAATTACTTGTATTACTGTTAAGAACCAACAATTGTGTTCTTAAGTTTTTACTTAAGAGGAATGAAAACACATGTTCACAATAGATTTATACATACAAGTTGACTATCCATTATCTAAAATTCTTGGGATCAGAAGTCTTTCAGATTTTAGTTTGAAATCCATTTGATCTGCAAAGAGGAAAGCTACTCCTGCTTTTTTTCAGGTTTCTGTCACATGGAGTATTGTTTTCCACCCTTTAACTTTCAGCCTATGAGTTTCTTTTTGAATTAAATGTGTTTCTTGTATGCAACATATTGTTGGATCTTGCTTCTTGACCCATTCTGACGGTCTATTTCTTTTGAATGGTGAATTGAGACCATTAACATTGATGGTTATAACAGGTACGTATTGACTTATCATTGTCATGACTGTCTTTTTGTTGGACATTCCCCCTTTGCATTTAATTTCTTGTCATGCCTGGTGGATTCATTCTTCCTGGGGTTGTGATCCTCATTGTCTTTTCCTAGGATAATGTCTAAAATTTTTTGCAGTGCTGGTTTGGTATTCTTGAAGTTTCTAAGGTGCTGTTTGTCATGAAAGTATCTTATTTCTCCATCAATTTTGAAAGATAGTTTTGCAGGGTACATCAGTCTGGGTTGGAGGTTGTTTTCCTTTAGGGCTTGAAGTACATCATTCCAAACTCTTCTTGCCTTGAGGGTTTGCATTGAGAAGTCTGCTGTGATTCGGATGGGCTTTCCTTTGTATGTGATTTGTTTCTTTTCTCTTTAACTGCTTGTAGAATTTTGTTCTTCTGTTAGGTTTCTTAAATCCTAATTATTATATGCCTATGTGTAGATTTTTGTTTTGATCAAGGCTAGTTGGAGTCCTATATGCCTCACTTATCTGTATGTCAAGTTCTTTGCCCCTGCTTGGGAAGTTTTCTGCCATTACTTCTGTGAACAGTCTTTTTACATCATCTGTACTCTCTCCTGTTTCTTCATCGACTATGATCAGTCCTATGTTATTCTTCTTTGCATTGTCTAGCAGCTACTGGATTGATTTCTCATGGTTCCTTACAATATTAAAGAAATTTTTCTTTTCCTTGTCACTAATTGCAATCTTATCTTCTATATCTGAAGTTTTGTCCTCACATTGGCTCATTCTGCTGCGTAAGCCTTCAGTGGAGTTTTTAATCTCCTGGAAATCTGGATATTATGGATTCCATTTGTTTCCTCTGTTGGGATTCCATCATGTTCCTCAGCTCCTCTATTTTTTTTATCTGTGTCTTCTCTAGACTTATTGATCATGTCTTGCACTATGGGCACAATCTCTGCTGTTATCTGAGAAATTATTTCTGATTTCATTTTTTCCAGATCCTCTTTTGTTGCCAGTTAAGGGAGTCCAGGTGGTTGAGTATCAGATTATTCCATCTCCTTTCCCTTTAGGGTTGCTGTAGCTGATCTGGAAGTCTGGTTTTGAGGCTTGTTTAGGTGTCTTCTCATTTCGATGGGGGGAGGGGTATGCAGGGGGTGCTGCTGGTGCCTGCGTGACTCATCTCCTCTGTGCTGGGAGTGGTGCTATGGTGGCCCAGAGCCTCCTCATGGGCACTGGGATTGGCTCACCTCCTCTGTGCTCAGAGCTTGCTATGGTGACCTGGAAGCCTCTTGGGTGCTGGGATTGCCTCACCTCCTCTGTGCTGGGAGTGGTGCTGTGGTGGCCCGGGAGACTCCTTACACAGTATTTTGTACTTTTTGTTAGCATTTCCAATGTTGCAATTATTTTCACATTGATTTGTGCAATTATTCATTCACTATTCTTTTATATTGTTTTACTCTTTTTATTGTTGAGCATATTAATTTTAATTTTTATTAGTACAAATCTACAGTATTGTTACATTCATTGTAGGGAGTTTGTACATGTACATAACACATCTTAATTTTTTTTATGTTCTTGTCCCCTTCTTCCATCTACCGATCTCCTTTCTATGTGCAAAAGATCTGTCTTTCTGTTTCCTATTATATTTTATTTTTGAGCTTAATTTTTTTGGCACAGGGATTTAAGTGGAGACCTTGCACTTGTGAGGCAGGTGCAGAACCACTGAGTTAAATCCCTGGCCTGAGCATTAATTTTTTTTCCATTAAGTTACTGATACATTTTAGGTATACAATACAGTTACATTCATCATTGGGATCTTATACCTTTACATGATGTATCTTGGTCCTTATATTTTCCCCCTTCCCCTGCCCTCCCTTCAATCCCTCCACCATTCCCTATTTACAAAGACTTTGTTTCAATTTTTTTTCTTTTCCCATATTTTTTCTTTTCGCTTATTTCCTTTCCCCTATCCATCCCACTTCCCCTACTCCTTTAGACCTTTTCTTCCAATTACACAATATGAATTATACATTTTGATTCTTATTTACACTTAGTTTTTCATACCAGAGAAACTATTCAGTATTTACACATGTGTGCCCTATTTATTTCACTTAAGGGTATGGCCTCAATGTGCATCCACTTAGCTATAAATATCTCTAGTTTCTCATTCTTTATGGCTGAGTAGTACTCCATTTTATAAAAACCCCACATTTTCTTTATCCAGTATCCAGATGATGGGCAACTGGGCTGTTTCCAAGCTTTAGCTATTACAAACTGTGCCACTATAAACATAGGTGCACATGTATCACTTTGTTGTGATTCTCTTAATTATTTTGGGTAGATACCCAGCAGAGGAATAGCTGGGTCAAATGGGACTTCTAATCCTAGTTGTTTGAGTTATCTCCATATTGATTTCCACAGTGGTTGCACCACTCTGCACTCCCACCAACAATGAAGAAGAGTTCTTTTCCCCCCACAACCCTGCCAGCATTTGTTGTTGGTTGATTTCCTGATAGCAGCCATTCTTTCTGGAGTGAGGTGGAATCTCAGTGTTGTTTTCATCTACATCTCTTGAATGACCAGTGATGTTGAACATTTTTTCATATATTTATTTGCTGCTTTTACTTCTTTGTCTGAGAAATGTCTGTTCATCTTGGATGCCTATTTTTGAATTGGGTCTTTGAATTTGTCTGAGGTATAGCTGCTAAAAATTTCTTCCCGCATTGTAGGTTGTCTCTTAGCTCTGTTGGTGCTTTCTCTTTCAGTGCAGAAGCTTTTTTTTGTGTGTACCGGGGATCTAACTTGGGTCCTTTTGCTTGTGAGGCAGGCACTGGAATCACTGAGCTAAATCCCCGGCCCCTGCAGAAGCTTTTTAATAAGATGAGATCCCAGTTGTTGATTCTTTGTGCTAGTTCCCATGCTACTGAGGTTTTGTTCATAAAGTCTTTTACTATGCCAATGTCTTCAAGAGTTCTACCTAACTTATCTTCCAGCAAGTTTAGTGTTTCTGACTTAATATTTATATCTTTCATCCACTTCGATCGTAGTTTAGTGTGCGGTGATAGGTATGGGTCTAGTTTTAATCTCTGACAGGTTGAAATCCAGTTTTTCCAACACCATTTATTAAATAGGCTATCTTTCCTCCAATGTGGGTGGTTGGCTCCTTTGTCAAAGATGAGGTGGCTGAGTATGTCTGGAGTTGTTTCTGCATCTTCTAATCTATTCCACTGATCCTTGGGTCTGTTTCTTTGCCAGTACCATGCTGTTTTTATCACAGTAGCTTTGTAGTATAGTTTCAAGTTGGGGATTGTGATACCCCCAGCCATATCTCTGTTGCCTAGAATTGCTTTTGCTATTCTAGGTTTCTTCTGCTTCCAAATGAATTTTTGGATTGTTTTCTCTAGTTCTGTGAAGTATATTGTTGGAATTTCAATTGGCATTGCATTAATTCTATATAGTAGTTTTGGAAGTATGGTCATTTTCACTATATTGATTCTTCCTACCCAGGAACAAGGGATGTCTTTCCATTTTCTTATATCCTCTTCAATCTCCTTTTTCAGAGTGCTGTAGTATTCAGTGTTGAGGTCTTTTGCTTCCTTTGTTAGATTGATTCCTAGATATTTCACTTTTTTAGATGCTATTGTAAAATGAATTATTTCCCAAATGTCTCTCTCAATGAGTCTGCTATTTGCATATAAGAATGGTATAGTTTTCTGAGTGTTGACCTAATATCCAGCTACTCTACTGAATCTGTCAATTATGTCTAGAAGACTTTTGACTGAGTCTTTTGGGTCTTCTATGTAAAGTATCATATCATCAGGAAATAATGACAGTTTAACTTCTTCCTTTCCTATCTTTATTCCTTTTATTTCTTTGTCTTTTCTAATTGCTGTGGCTAATGTTTCCAGAACAATATTAAACAGGAGTGGTGATAGTGGACATCCTTGTCTTGTTCCTGATTTTAGTGTGAAAGTTTTCAGTTTTTGACCATTTAGTATGATGTTGGCTGTTTGTTTTTTAATCATGTTGAGATAAAGACCTTCTATTCCAATTTTCTGTGGGGTTTTTATCATGAATGGGTGTTGGATTTTGTCAAATGCCTTTTCTGCATCTATTGAGATGATCATATGGTTTTTGTCCTTGACTCTGTTAATATAGTGTATTACATTTATTGATTTATGGATGTTGGACCATCCTTGCATCCCTGGGATAAATCCGACTTGGTCAGGGTGTATGATCTTCTTGATGACACTCTGTATTCTGTTTGCCAGTATCTTGTTGAGGATTTTTGCATCTATGTTCATTAGGGAGATTGGTCTGTAGTTCTCTTTTTGTGTTGGGTCTTTCCTTGGTTTTGGAATCAAAGTAACACTTGCTTCCAGGAATGAATTTGGAAGCCTTGCTTCCCTTTCAATTTCCTTGATGAGTTTATGTCATCTGCACTCTCTCCTCTTTCTTCATTGACTCCAATCAGTCTTATGTTATTCTTCTTTGCATTGTCTAGCAGCTGCTGGATTGATTTCTTGTGTTCCTTTACAATTTTAAAGCAATTTTTCTTTTCCTGGTCACTAATTGCAATCTTATCTTCTATATGTGAAATTCTATCCTCACATTGGTTCATTCTACTGCGCAGACTTTCCATGGAGTTTTCAATATCCTGGAAATATGTTTGCATCTGTTTTATGGATTCCTTTTGTTTCTTATGTTGGGATTCCATCATTTTCCTCAGATCTTCTATTTTTTTATCTGTGTCCTCTCTAGATTTATTAATCATGTCTTGCACTATGATCACAATCTTTGCTGTTATCTGAGTAATTATTTCTGATTTTATTTTTCCCAGATCCTCTTTTGTTGCCAGTTCAGAGAGTCCAGGTGGTTGAGTATCAGATTGTTCCATCTTGTTTCCCTTTGGGGTTGCTGTAGGTGATCCTGAAGTATTTTTTGAGGCTTGTTTACATGTCTTCTCATTTCCACGGGGTGGGGGGGTGCTTCTGGCACCTGCGCGGCTCACCTTCTGTGCCCTACGAGTGTGGGATGGCGGCAGGGGAGCTTCCTTCTGGGTGCTGGAACCAGCTCAGCTTCTCTGCCCTTCTCTGCTCTAGGAGCTTGGGATGGTGACAGGGGAGCTTCCTTCCAGGTGCTCGGACCGGCTCACCTTTTCTGCCCTAGGAGCTTGGAATGGTGGCAGGGGAGCTTCCTTCCTGGTGCTGGGACTGGCTCAGCTTCTCTGCCCTTCTCTGCCCTAGGAGCTTGGGATGGCAGCAAGGGAGCTTCCTTCCAGGTGCTGGCACCTCCCCTTGATGAATTTAAAGAGTAATGGCAATAGTTCTTCTTTAAATGTCTTGTAGAATTCAGCAGTGAAGCCATCAGAATCTGGACTTTTCTTTTTGTTCTTAATTGCATGGATTTGAGCCTTTTCTTTCCTTTTTTTGAGAAGGCTGGCTAGGGTTTGTCGATTTTTTTTATTCTTTCAAAAAACCAACTCTTTGATTTGTTGATTTTTTTTGTATCATTCTCTTAGTCTCCATTGCATTGATTTCTGCTCAGATCTTTATAATTTCCTCACTTGTATGAGCTTTGGGTTTGTCTTGCTCTTCTTTTTCTAGGACCTTAAGATTTACCATTAGGTTGTTTATTTTAGCTTGCTCTGTTTTCCTAGTGTGGACATTCACTGCTATGAATTTCCCTTACAGAATTGCTTTCCTAGTGTCCCATAAATTCCTGTATGTTGTACTAGCATTATCATTTACTTGTGAAAACTGTCTAATTTCTTCTTTAATTTCCTCTGTGACCCATTGGTTGTTCAGGAGAGTGTTATTCAATTTCCATGTTTTTTGTGAAGTACTTGTGGTTTCTTATGCTATTGATCTCCAGTTTAATTGCACTATGGTCTGATAATATATATGGGATAACTTCAATTCCTTTGCATGTACTTAAACATGTTCTATGAACTAGCATGTAGTCTATTTTGGAGAATGACCCATGTGCAGATTTATCCTAGTCACATTCATCATGACTCCTGTATGTTTGAACTTACTCTTACCATCTTACATTATTTTCTATTTCCCAATATTTATTCTTCCCTCCAAATCTTCTGCAATTTTTTCTTTAGTTAAAAACAAATCACACAATGTAATATAAACATCTCCACTGGTGCAGTTTAATACATTTTGAAAATTTTGCTTTTAAAACAACTGAGGTTCCAATTTCCATTTCTTCTGTTTTTGTTAGGAGATATCCATACTGTATTAATTATGTATATATTATATATAATAGTATAGTATCATTTATATATATATATATATATATATATATCACCAAGCAATCCTAAGTGATATATATATATGACCAGCAAGCCCAAATAGCCTTTTCCAATGTCTTGGCAAATATGATCTGTCAACTTTAAAGCTTGTATTACTTGAAAATTCTCCCACAGGAGAACAAACCTGGGATAGTCCTATATATAATTATATATTTTTGAGGTTTTGAATCTTAAAACAGAAATCACACTGTACCTGTTTACAATTTGCTTCTTCCTCTTAATGGGTCAGTTGTTTCTTTTTTTTTTTTTTTTTCAGTACCAGGGATTTATCTCAGGACCCTGTGCTTCTGAGGCAGGCACTGTGCCACTGAGCTAAATCCCCACCCCAGTTATTTCTATTTAATGTAGTTCAATCTCATTGATTGATTGCAATCAATTGCTTGATTGCTTGATTGCAATACTGGGGATTCAACTCAAGGCCTCATGTGTGCCAGTCAACTGCTCTGCCCTAGCCCTTAAAATCTTTTTTTGAACTTATGATACTCCTGCCTCAGCCTACTGAATGCCTAGGATTGCAGGTGTGCACAGTTACACCTGACTTCTACCTCATTTATTATCAGTGTTATTTTTTGTGGTAAAATACATATAGAATTTCCATCTTAACCACTTTAAAGCATACAGTTCAGCAACTTTAAGCACGGTCATTACTGTGCAATCAGTTTTCCAGAACTCTTATTATCTTGTAGAACTGAAACCCATGTCCTTATACTTTTCCACGTGTCCCTCCTTCCAGCTCCTGGCTACCATATTTCTACTTTGTTAATACTGTACATTTGATTACTCTAGATGCCTTTCTTTCTTTCTTTCTTTCTTTCTTTCTTTCTTTCTTTCTTTCCTTCTTTCAAGACTGGGTCTCACTATGCAGTTCAGGTTAGCCTTGGACTCACTATGTAGGCCCAGGCTGGCCTGTAACTCATGGTGATCCTCCTGCCTGATAACAGGCATGCGCCACTATGCCCGGACTCTAGATGTCTCTTGTAAGTGAAACCATACATTAATCTCTATGAGTTTGAGGCTAGCCTGGGCTACATAGTGAGTTCAAGACCAGCCCATACTATATAGTCAGACCCTGTCTCAAACAAACAAAAAAGTTTCAAAAAATTCAAAAATTTTTTTTTCTTTTTTTTCCATTACCAGAGATCGAACTCAGGGCCTTGGGCTTGCAAGACAGGCATGGTGCCACTGAGCTAAATTCCTACCCTCATTAATTTTTAATTGATTACATGTTGAAAATAAACTGGATTAAGATATATTAATTTCACCTATTTGTCTTTACTTTTTTGTTTGTTTTTTTTTGGTACCGGGGATTGAACTTGGGCCCTTGTGCTTGTGCAGCAGATGGTGAAACCACTGAGCTAAATCCCCAACCCTTTTCTCTTTACTTTTTAAACTGTTGTTACTAGAAAGAAAATTTTGGGGGTTTTTTTGTTTTGCTTTTGAGAAAGGGTCCCAGTATGTAGTTCAGGCTAGCCCTGAACTCACTATGTAGCTCAGGCTGTCCTTGAACTCATGGTGATCCTCCTGCCTCAGCCTTCTGAGTGCTGGTATTACAGGTGTGTGCCACCATCCCTGGCTGAAAATTTTAAATTAAATGTGGTTCTCTGAGATAGTGATGTGCTAAGACCCTGGTGCAAACTAGAAAAACTGAGAAGAATAAAGAAAGCATAGTCTCTGGCATCAAAGAGCTCACAACCTGGTTGGAGAAGATAAGAACTTAGGACAATAGTTACAATATAATGGCATTAAGCCCATTGACACACACACACACACACACACACACACACACACACACACACAGATTGTTGAGGAGGGCCAAAAAAGAGGTAAAGAGAGCTATTAGGTTAGTCTACTCACAAATATATCTTTAAGTTCCCGGTTTTGCTAGGTATGGTGGCACATGGGTCTCACCTCTTGGAAGACTGAGGCAGGGGGATCCTGAAATCAAGGCCAGCCTGGGCTACCTAGCAAGTTCCAGCTGGCATGGCCTATGTCGTGAGAGCTTGTCTCAAAAAACCAAAAAATTAAAATGAAAAAAAATTTTAAATTCCTGCCTTTGATTCTTTTGGATACCCAGAAGTATAATTGCTAGAGGATATAATAATCTCATTTTTGAGGAACTGCCATACTGTTTTATGTGGTATAGTACTTGTACCATTTTACACTCCTAACAGTGCACAAGAGTTCAAATTTGTACAAATCCTTGTCATCTTTTTATTGCAGCCATTCTACGGGGGTGAGATGTTATCTCATTGTGATCTCTCTCCCCCCACTCAGTCCTTCCCTCCTCTTTCTTGAGACAGGGTCTTGCTATGTAGCCCAGGATGTCCTCAAACTCTTGATCATCCTGCCTCAGCTTCCTTTAGCCTCCAGAAGAGAGTTGGACATTGTGATTTTGGTGTGCATTTTTCTAATAATTAGTGATGGTTACCATCTGTTCTTCTGCCTTTTGGCCATTTGATATTTTCTTTGAAGAAATGTCTGTTTAAGTCCTTTACAATCCTTTTTAAATGTACTTCATTCTTTTTAAGTGCTCACAACATGCCACAGTTAAGTCACTTTTGATGGACATTTAGGTTGTTTTTAGTTTTTCTCTATTATAAATAGCTGTGCAATAAATATTTTCATATAATACTTCTTTTAACATGTGAATTTTTATTTACACATATATGTCACATTGTCCATACTAAGATATTTTAAAGTAAATCACCTATATGATACGTATAAGTAACCAAAAAATAGAATTGGGGTCAGGATAGCAGTAATTTTTAATTTAATCAGTCCTGTCAAATGATTATGTCTGCTTGCACTTGTTGTCAACATGAGTACCTACGGAGAATGGAAGGGAAAAAATGGAAACAAAGCTTGTATAGATGGGGAGGGGAAGAAGGTTGAAAGGAGGTGAGGGGAATGGGAAAAGAAAAGAATTAAGATATATATGAACAGGAACAAATTCCCTATGATGAATGTGATCAATATGTATGACAAATATGTGTTAATGAAAAAATAAAGTTAATTTTTTTCTAAAAAAAACCTATGAGTAACCATTTCCCCACACCCTTGAATGCTGGAAGATCTTCTGATCAGTTGCTTCTCATTTAAAGGAGCAAAGTGACTTGCGCAGAAACCTGTAATTTTAATACATTCAAACTTATCAATCTTTTTATAGTATTTAGATTCTGCCTGTTATTTTAGAATTCTCAGGATCAAATCCAAGTCCTTTGATATGCCGTATAAGGCCCTCTCTCAGATGAGGGTATAAGCATTATCTCCTGATGAATTCTCCTATGTTTTACTCATAAAAATGTCCTGGCAGTCATCTGAACAGGTCAAATACAGTCACATCATGTGACCATATGTCTCCAGGCAAACAAAAACCCTGGAGTACTCATATTCCGCCCCCCCCCCCGTTTTTTTTTACAGTAATAGACCATCCATGTTTTTAGCTGGGTCCTCAGATTGGAGACTCTTTCCCAGCTTCTCTTGCAGCTACAACTTGTATCCAATGGGCTAAGAGTGAAAATGATTCACATATCCTTCTGGGTTGTTCCTATAAAGGGGAAGCCACATTCTCTTTGTTTTTGTTTTGTTTTGTTGAGACAGGGTCTCACTATGTAATCCAGGCTGTCCTTGAACTCACTCTGTAGCCCAGTCTGGCCTAGATCTTTTGGTGATCCTCCCAAGTGGTAGCATTACAGGTGGGCACCACCACACCTGACTTATTTTATGGTATTTATTCATTTATATGTGTTTCTCTTCTATATAAGTGTCTTGAGGACAGGAACATACCTTAATAAGTACCTAGCATAAACTTAATAAATATTTGTTGTGAACAACCATTGGAGCACCTGATTTATAAAATGATGCAACAAATTTTAAAGTAGACAAATTACCATTTTCAAAAAGCATCAAAAAGTGAATGTATTTAACCATATTTGGCTGACAATAGAGCAAATACGTGAATAATTCATGCTATAGCATGTTCAAAGAACTGAAAAGAGAAAGTTGGTCTGAGGAAGGCAAAGGAACTTTTGTCTTGTAAGAATTAGAACCGAGGGACTCTGTAATCATCTGATATCCACTCAATGTTGTATCTGTGATTAGAAATGTACATGATAGGAACTCTAGGGATCTTCCGGATTCTCCATTTAAGGTCCCGGTCAGCTGTGGCCAAAATAAAACACTTGTGCTGAGTTACTCTCTGCACTAAGCAGTCATCTGCATAGGTCCCTTTATGTGTGCAAGGTAATCGTTCAATTCGTGGATCCTTGGCAATCCTTAGAGCCACTCGATACTTCTGTTCCAATTTCTCAGTTTCATCCATTACACAATCAGCTATACAAGGGATACACTTGGCATACAGACAGTCCATCATTGGTTGTACTAAGTCCAATTTAGCTTTGATGGAAAAGTTGATAAGATTGGTATCAACCAGGATATGATAAGGTGGGCTCAGCTGTGTATTATATTGGAAGAATAAGCACGAAGGATGTTGGGGGACTTCTCTTTCCTTTAGAGGACTGGAATCTTTCTTTTCTTTCTTTTTAGGTTTTAATATATCTGTTTCTTTGCAAAAACTTTAACTATGTATCCCACCAGGCTCTTATTTGTAGGCAGCCTATGACTCCTATTGATTTCGGACACTGACAGTCTCTCATCTCTGAGACTAAGCATTCGCTTCATTGTCCCATACCTCCATGCTTTCTTTTGTTTCCCCATGTTCACAGCAAACTCCAATTTCTTCCAGAGTTGATTTACTATTCTTTTCTTCCCTTAAATTCTTTTATTGGTACATTTTAGGTATACAATACATTTACATTTCTCATTGGGAACTTTTACCTTTACATGATGTATCTTGGTTCTTATTTTTTCTCCATTCCCTGCCCTCCCTTCACCCCCTTCCACCCTTCCCTATTTACAAAAACTTTGTATCCATTTTTTCCATTTCTTATAATTTTTCCTTTCCTTTCTTTCCTTTACTTCTACCCCTCCCACTTCCCCTACCCCTTTGGACCTTTTCTTTCTATTTTGTATTAGCAATTATTCATTATAATCTTTGGTACATTAAATGACATTCATCATTGGAATTTGCACCTTTACATAATCTCTCTTGGTTCTTATTTTTCCCCTTTCCCCTGACCTCCCTTCAACCCCTTCATCCCTCCCTATTTATAAAGACGTTGTTACCATTTTTCCATTTTCTCATATTAATTCCTTTTCCTTCTTTCCTTTCCCCTACCCCTCCCACTTCCCATTTGTCCCTTTTCTTCCTATTTCACATTATCTATTATACTTTTATTTCTTATTTACACTTTCAGTTCCTCACACTAGAGAAACTACTCTGTATTTACACATGTGTGTCCTATTTATTTCACTTCAGAGTATCACCTTAATGTGCATCCATTTAGGTATAAATATCTTCAATTTCTCATTTGTTAAGGTGGAGTAGTACTCCATTATTATGGTGGAGTAGTAATCCATTATGGTGGAGTAGTACTACTCCATTTATTATGGTGGAGTAGTACTCCACATTTTCTTTATCCAGTCTCCAGTTGATGGGCATTTGGGCTGTTTCCAAGTTTTAGCTATTACAAACTGTGTTGCTATGCACATGGGTGCACATATATCACTGTGGTATGATTCTTTTAATTATTTGGGGAAGATACCCAGCAGGGGAATAGCTGGGTCAAATGGGACTTCCAGTCCTAGTACTTTGAGGTATCTCCATACTGATTTCCACAGTGGTTGCACCAGTATTCACTCCCACCAGCAGTGGAGCAGGGTTCCTCTTTCCCCACATCCCTGCCAGCATTTGTTATTGGTTGATTTCATGATAGCAGCCATTCTTTCTGGGGTGAGGTGGAATCTCAGCATTGTTTTCATTGCATATCTCGAATGACCAGTAATGTGGAACATTTTTTCATGTATTTATTTGCTATTTCTACTTCTTTGTGTGAGAAATGTCTGTTCATTTCAGATGCCCATTTTCAGATTGGGTCTTTAAATTTGGGAGGTCTGATCTTTTTAAGTTCTTTATTAGATTTGAGATAGTAGGCCTTTGTCTGAGGAAGAGAAGGTGAAGATTTTTTCCCACGTCTCTTCACACTGCTGGTAGTTTCTCTTGCTGTGCAGAAGCCTTTTAATAAGAAGAGATCCCACTTGTTGATTGTTTGTGCTAGTTCACGGGCAACTGAGGTTTTGTTCATAAAATCTTTTCTCCACCAATGTCTTCAAGAGTTCTACCTAACCTCTCTTGCAGCAAGGTCAGTGATTCTGTTTTAACATTTAGATCTTTACTCCATTTCGATTTTAGTTTAGTTCATGGTGAGAGATATAGGTATAGTTTTAATCTTTGGCAAATTGAAAATCAATTTTTCCAGCACCATTTAATAAAGAGGCTATCTTTCCTCCAGTGAGGGTGTTTGGCTCCTTTGTCAAAGATAAGATGGCTGAGTGTGTCTGGAGTTGTTTCTGCATCTTCTAATCTGTTCCACTGGTCCTCAGGTCTGTTTCTTTGCCATTACCATGCTGTTTTTATCACAGTAGCTTTGTAGTAGAGTTTCAAGTTGGGGATTGTGATACCCACTGTCATGTCTCTCTTACCTAGAATTGCTTTTGTTATTATGGATCTCTTCTTGTTCCAAATGAATTTTTAGATTGTTTTCTCAATGTCCGTGAAGTATGCTGCTGGGATTTCAATTGGGATCGCATGGAATCTATATAGCAGTTTTGGAAGTATGGCCATTTTCACTATATTGATCCTTCCTACTCAGGAGCAGGGAATATCTTTCCATTTTCTAATATCATCTTCAATTTCTCTTTTCAGAGTGCTATAGTTATCAGAGAAGAGGTTTTTGATGTCTTTTGTTAGGTTGATTCCTAGGTATTTCAGTTTTTTGGATGCTATTGTGAAAGGAATTGTTTGCCCTATTTCTGTCTCAGTGAGTCTGTCATTCGTGTAGAGGAAAGCTATTGATTTTTGTGTTTACCTTGTATCCAGCTACTCTACTGAATTTGGTTATTAAGTCTAGAAGACTTTTGGTGGTATTCTTGGGGTCTTCTATATAGAGTATCATGTCATCTGCAAATAATGACAATTTGACTTCTTCATTTCCTATCTTTATTCTTTTTATTTGTTTTTCTTGTTTAATTGCTGTGGCTAATGTTTCCAAAACTATATTGAACAGGAGTGGTGATAGTGGACATCCTTGTCTTGTTCCTGATTTTAGTGTGAACAATTTCAGTTTTTGACCATTTAGTATGATATTGGCTGTTGGTTTTTCATAGATGGCTTTCATCAGATTGAGGTAGAGACCATCTATTCCATTTTTTTTTGTAGGGTTTTTATCACAAATGCATGTTGGATTTTGTCGAATGCTTTTTCTGCATCTATTGAGATGATCTTATGGTTTTTGTCCCTGGCTTTATTGATACAGTGATTACATTGATTGGTTTGCATATGTTGAACTATCCCTGCATTCCTGGGATGAATCCCACATGGTCAGGGTGTATGATCTTCTTGATGATCTTCTGCATTCTGTTTGCCAGTATCTTATTAAGGATTTTTGCATCTATGTTCATTAGTGAGATTGGCCTATAGTTCTCTTTTTCGGTTGGGTCTTTCTCTGCTTTGGGGATCAAGGTGATGTTTGCTTTCAGGAATGAATTTGGGAGTATTTCTTCCCTTTAAATTTCATTGAAGAATTTAAATATAGTGGTATTAGTTCCCCTCTAAATGTCTTGTAGGATTCAGCAGTGAAGCCATCAGGACCCAGGCTTTTCTGAGTTGGTAAGTTTTAAATTACATTTTCAATGTCATTGATTGATATTTGCCATTTAGAATTTTTAAGTCTTCATTCAACATTGGTAATTCATTCATATCTAGAAATCTGTCCATTTCTTCTGAGTTTTCCATCTTATTGGTGTATAGGTTCTCAAAGTAGGTATTGACGATCCTCTGCATTTCTGCTGGGTCCGTTGTAATTTCATTCTTTTCATTCTCAATTGCATGGATTTGGGCCTTTTCTTTTCTCTTTCTGCTAAGGTCGACTAAGGGTTTGTCAATTTTATTTATTCTTTTGAAGAACCAACTCTTGGCTTCACTGATTTTTTTTTTATCATTCTCTTAGTCTCCATTGCATTGATTTCTGCTCTGATCTTTACAATTTCCTCCCTTGTATGAGTTTTGGGTTTGTCCTGCTCTTCTTTTTCTAGAAGCTTGAGGTTCAGCATCAGTTTAATTGGGGTCACTCTGTTTTCCTAATATGAGTATTCACTGCTACAAATTTACCTCATAAGACTGCCTTCTTTGTGTCCCATAGATTCTGATATTTTGCATGGTCATTGTCATTTAATTGTAGGAACTGTTTGATTTCTTCTTTAATTTCCTCTGTGACCCACTGGTTATTGAGAAGTGTATTGTGCATTTTCCATGTGTTTATGAAATTCTTCCAGTTTCTTTTCCTATTGATCTCCAATTTCATCACACGATGGTCTAACAATATAGAGGGGATAACTTCAATTCATTTGCAGTTACTTAAACATGTTCTGTCAGTGAGTATGTGGTTTATTTTAGAGAAAGACCCATGTGTAGCTGGAAAGAATGTGCATTCTGATTTTGTGGGGTGGAACATCTGTTAAGTTCATTTGTTCAAGAGTTTGATTGAGTTCTAGTATTTCATTGTTTAGTTTTTGTCTTGTTGATCTATCTATTTGTGACCATGGAGTACTGAGGTCCCCCACTGCTCTTGTATTAGTGCTTATTTGATTTTTCATGTCCCTTAGTATTTGTGTTATATAGTTGGGTGCACTAGTGTTTGGTACATAGATATTTATGATTGTCATCTCTTCCTGTTGGATTGTTCCCTTTACAAGCATGTGGTGTCCTTCTTTGTCTCTCTTAATCTGTTTTGGTTTGAAATCTACTTGATTTGCAAGAAGGATAGCTACTCCTGCTTTTTTTTTGGTTCCCATCACATGGAGTACTGTTTCCCACCCTTTAACTTTCAGTCTTTGAGTTTCTTTTTGAGTTAAGTATGATTGTTGTATGCAGCATATTGTTGTATCTTGCTTCTTGACCCATTTGCCAGTCTATTTCTTTTGATTAGTGAATTGAGACCATTAACATTGATGGTTATAACCGATTTGCATTGACCTATCCCTGTTATGACTTTTTCTTTTTGTTTGATTCTCCCCCTTTGCTTTAATTTCTTGTTTTGCCTGATGGATTCATCCTGCTGGCCTTCCTGGGGTTGTGTTCCTCATTGTCTTTTCCTAGGATATTGTCTAAAATTTTTTGGAATGCTGGTTTGGTATTCATGAATTTCCTAAGGTGCTCTTTGTCATGAAAATATCTTATTTCTCCATCAATTTTGAAAGATAGTTTTGCAGGTTTCATCATTCTAGGTTGGAGTGTGTTTCCCTTTGGGGCTTGGAATACATCTCTCCAAGCTCTTCTTGCCTTGTGGGTTTGCATTGAGAAGTCTGGTGTGGTTCTGACAGGCTTTCCTTTGTATGTGATTTGTTTTTTCTCTGCTTGTAGAATTTTGTTCTTCTTTTGGTTTTCTGGAGTCCTAACTATTAGATGCCTATGTATAGATTTTTTTTTTAATCAAGGCTAGTCTATTCTTCACCTATATATATGTCAAATTCCTTTCCTCTCCTTGGGAAATTTTCTGTCATCACTTCTGTGAACAGTGTTTTTATGTCATCTGCACTGTCTCCTGTTTCTTCCCTGACTCTGATCAGTTTTATGGCATTCTTTTTGCATTGTCTAGCAGCTGCTGGATTGATTTCTCGTGGTCCCTTACTATTTTAAAGCAATTTTTCTTTTCCTGGTCACTAATTGCAATCTTTTCTTCTATATCAAAAATTCTGTCCTCACATTGACCCATTCTGGTGCACATACTTTCAATGGTGATTTTCATCTCTTGGAAATCTGTTTGCATCTGTTTTATGGATTCCATTTGTTTCCAATGTTGGGATTCCATCTGTTTCCTATGTTGGGATTTCATCATGTTCCTCAGCTCCTCTATTTTTTAATCTGTGTCCTGTCTAGATTTATTAGTCATGTCTTGCACTATGGGCACAATCTCTGCTATTATCTGAGAAATTATTTCTGATTTCATTTTTCCCAGATCCTCTTTTGTTGCCAGTTAGGGTAGTCCAGGTGCTTGAGTATCAGATTGTTCCTTCTCTTTTCTCTTTGCAGTTGCTTTAGGTGATTTGGAAGTCTGTTTTTGATACTTGCTTAAGGGTCTTCTCATATCAAGGTCTGGGTATGCTGCTAGTGCCTGCTTGGCTCACCTCCTCAGTACTTGGGGTGGCTCTGCTTCTCAGTGCTGGGGCCAATGGTATGGTGGCCCTCAAGGCTCACCTCCTCAGTGCTGGGGGCAGTCTCATAGTTCTGTCTCCCAAAAAACACTTGCCAAATAATTTAATGGATTAATTTTTGTTAGCCTCTGGGCTCTTACACAGCTTTAATGTTTATGTTTAGAATCAGTGGGATTCCAGATGCACTCAACTGCACTGGCCATGATAGTATTGGAGTTATCCAGCCTTTCTTCTTTTTTTTTCATTACTTAAATTCTTTTATTGGTACATTTTAGGTACACAACACATTTACATTTCTCATTGGAAAATTGTACCTTTACATGATGCATCTTGGTTCTTATTATTTCCCCATCCCTAGCCCTTCCTTTATCCCCTCAACCCTTCCCTATTTACAAAGACTTTGTTTCCATTTTTTCCATTTCTCATCATTTTTCCTTTCCCTTCTTTCCTTCCCCCTGCCCCTCCCACTACCCCTACCCCTTTGGACCTTTTCTTCCTATTTTGCATTATCGACTATTCATTCTAATCATTGGTACATTTTAGGTATACAGTATAATGACATTCATCATTGGAAATTTCCACCTTTACATTATCTCTCTTGGTTCTTATTTTTCACTCTTGCCCAGCCCTTCCTTCAACCCCTCCATCCCTCCCTATTTACAAAGATTGTTTCCATTTTTCCATATTCTCATATTAATTCTTTCCCCTTCTTTCTTTTCCCCTACCCTTCCCACTTCCCCCTTGCCTCTTTTCTTCCTATTTCACATTATCTATTATACCTTTAGTCCTTATTTACAGTTTCAGTTTTTCACACTAGAGAAACTATTTGGTATTTATACATGTGTGCCCTAATTGTTTCACTTAAGAGTATGGCCTCAATGTGCATCCATTTAACTATAAATGTCTATACTTTCTCATTTTTTATGGCTGAGTAGTACTCCATTTTATAAACCCCCACATTTTCTTGATCCAGTCTCCAGCTGATGGGCATTTGGGCTTTTTCCAAGTTTTAGCTATTACAAATTGTGCTGCTATGAACATAGGTGCACATATATCACTGTGGTATGATTCTTTTAATTATTTGGGGAAGAGACCCAGCAGGGGAATAGCTGGGTCAAATGGACCTTCCAGTCCTAGTACTTTGAGGTATCTTCATACTAATTTCCACAGTGGTTGCACCAGTCTGCACTCCCACCAGCAGTGGAGCAGGGTTTCTCTTTCCCCACATCCCTGTAAGCATTTGTTATTGGTTGATTTCATGATAGCAGCCATTCTTTCTGGAGTGAGGTGGAATCTCAGTGTTGTTTTCATTTGCATCTCTCTAATGACCATTGATTTTGAACATTTTTTCATGTATTTATTTGCTATTTCTACTTCTTTGTGTGAGAAATGTCTGTTCATTTCAGATGCCCATTTTCAGATTGGGTCTTTAAATTTGGGAGGTCTGATCTTTTTCAGGTCTTTATAGATTCGAGATAGTAGGCCTTTGTCTGAGGAAGAGCAGGTGAAGATTTTTTCCCACATTGTCGGTTGTCTCTTCACACTGCTCGTGGTCTCTCTTGCTGTGTAGAAGCTTTTTAATAAGAAGAGATCCCACTTGTTGATTGTTTGTGCTAGTTCATGGGCAACTGAGGTTTTGTTCATAAAATCTTTTCCTACACCGATGTCTTCAAGAGTTCTACTTAACCTCTGTTTCAGCTGGTTCAGAGTTTCTATTTTAATATTTAGATGTTTAATCCATTTCAATTTTAGTTTAGTGCATTGTGAGAGATATAGGTATAGTTTTAATCTTTCAGCCTTTCTTCTTCTCAGAATCCTTTGAGCCAAAAACAGGGGAACATCTTTTGAAGATTTGCACTCATTCAGCTAGGTTCTGGTCTTTCACATCCACTCATCCCTCTTTCTGTGAGCTGTGTGGCTTGTTTCAATGGAAAAAGAATGTGAATGGGACAAGGACATCATTACAAGCACATCATTGATGCATGATAACAATCCAGCATGTCACAGTGGGTTGTGGCTCATCAGCTCCATTTAGTGGAATGCTATGACAATATAGTCTTGAATTTAGAACCTTATTGGTTAACTACTGTATAGGATGTAAGCTTAAGGAGCTCCTTTGCAAATCTGTGCTGTGTGCCTCAGGAACTGAATGAATGAGGAGCTGATTTATCCTAATCCTGTCCAACTCTCTGGTCTGGAAAAAATAAAATGTATATCCTCATCTTGGTAGATACCTCATAGACCAAATGAAACTGTGCATATGCCAGTTTTTGAGAAGTCAATGACATTATTATTTACCCTCATCAGAAGTTATGGATTGCAATGTTACATACCTATTGACTGTCACAAAATGGCTAATGAACATTTCCCATGCCCCTCTTTAAACTATCCCTTAGATTCCAAGAAAGCTGTTCTCTTGGCAGATTTTGATCAGAGCATCAAGTGGACTGGAGATCCCCAGGAAATCAAGAGTGATCTAGAGGTAATGTCTACAGCCCTGTTTATTTTTTCTTCTTTCTGCTTCCTTATTTGTTCATTACCCTTGTTCCTTTAGGCAAATACATGATGTTTCTATCTTAACTGGGAAAGAAAGAACTTTAAAGCTTTGACCCTACCTCATCACTGTCCCCAGTCCTATGCCAAAAAAGGCATCTACTAACTTTCTCATGGAAGTTTCCACACAGAGAGCATCTGTTTGGCTTTCAGCATACAGAAAAGAAGGTGGCACACTGGCAAGATGTGGACCTAGCTATCACTGTGACCACTTTCTGTGTCTCTTTGGATCTCCTCCTTCCTCTACTAGCAAATAGGTAATGAATTGAGTATGCTCCACACACTTTCAGGAGGTTTTTCCAAGTATCACCAACATTCCTCCAGGTGACTTTTTTTTCTGCCTGAGGATAAAGTAGATGAGATTTCTTTCCCCATTCTGTTCAAACTCTTGTGCTAAGGTCTGAAGAAGGCCAAATATTGAGAGTTTCAGAGAACTTTTGAGAAGGGTGAGTGGGGTCATCTCCAGCTCAAAACACATGAAGCTGACCCAAAAAGGTTAGGATCTTGAAATAACTGTTGCTCCAGAGAGGATTGGGAGCCTGGCCCTGCAGCCCAAAGCTCCTGAGCTGTTTTGGACCCAAAACTGTTGGCAGTTCTCTCCTGACTCCTTGGTTTGGCTCTAGATTTCAGGTCCATCCCCCCCAAGGTAGGTGGCACCTGTGATGACCTCCTTCTGTTTTCCCTCTTTGCCATGGTCTAACTCCTTGGCTAGCACTCTGTCTCTCCCATCCTCAATGGACTGTGTTATATCTGCTGCCTGCCACAGCCCTAGACCCAAACTCCCATTTCTGGGTAGTCTCAGCATCTTTCTTGTTTAAAACATTCTCACTTTCCCAAACTCATCTATATTCTATCAGTATCTTCAAGGCCCAATTCAAATCCCTCTTCCTCTAAGTAGTCTGCCCTGACAACTCTGGGCTAGGGTTACCATTTGCTTTTCATAAACATGAACTGTGTGGACCACATATTGCTTTGAAGAGCTCTATATGCACAGGCCTGTGCCTTTTTTCCCTACCATGCTTGTGGACTCCTCCCATCCTTCATGTGCATGCATCTTGTGTTACATCTTCCAAGGTTACCCAAGAAGAAAGGAAACTCATAATCACCTTTGGCTGTTTTGTGGCCCTTGTACAGGCCCTTGGACGGCTGGCCCTGTATGTAGTAAAGAAAGGAGAGATTCCTTTTGAGAGGCTGAAGGCTCAAAGTATTGAACAAGTGCTTCAACTTTCTCCAGATGAGGAAACTAAGGACCTCATTCATCACTTGCTCTGCCCTGGGGAAAATATGAGAGACTATCTGAACAACCTTCTGAGTCATCCCTTCTTTTGGACTTGGGAGAAGTAAGTAAAACTGAGTGTATATCACAAGGGTCCAGAAGGGAGAGTGAGGTAGTGAGGGTGAGGGTGAGGGTGTGTGCTGGGAATTAGCCAGTCCAGGATTTTCTTTCAGCTTGACATACTCTGGCTGTGTACCCATGGAGAGGTGATTTAACTTCCTGGTTCTGCCTTCCTCTTCTGAAGAATAGGAGGGAAGAAAGATTGGATACCTCTTCTATCATGAAGAATTTTTGAAGAGCTTTACTATTTTTCTTAGAAAATAAAATCTATCAGTTTTCTGTGTTTGCAAAGAGTGGGAAGAGTGAAATAACCATGATAATTCTGTCACCTTCAGCCGCTATAGGACACTTCGGAATGTAGGAAATGAAAATGACATCAAAGTGAGAAAATCTGATAGTGAGATCCTCAAACTGCTACAACCTGGGTCATCTGAATGTTCCAGAAGTTTTGATAAGTGGAAAGATAAGGTATGAACAGTCACTTTGGCCTAGGAGTTATTCCAGAAATGAGTTTGTACAATGTTTTATGTTAGTTTTTCCAACTTTTTTTTTTTCTAACAAAACCACTTTTATTTTAAAATTGCTTTACTACCAGATACAGAACAGAACTCTGGAGGCATCGTTCACTTGGTTTCACCTGATTCTCATGTGTTAAAGACTTGTGTTCTAGTGCTGGGATACAGAATTTTCCGTGCGCCTTCCTTCAGGGCAGAGGCCCCTGTGCTCATGCCCTCCAAGCAGTGAAAATCATGCCCTTGGGGACGTAGGCCAGGGAACAGCTCTGACTGGATTCTCCCTACACAGTGCCACTATTTTACACACTCTTGACTCATAAAATGGTCATGTTACATGGTTAAACTTTACTAAAAAAAAGTTCTTGGAAGTTTAAACAAATGTTATTTGCATACAACTTTGTTTTAAAAAATGCAGTGAATATTCAGCCCATTACTAAAACTTCTTACACTTGCTATAGACAAAATTCCTTTGATAAAATCTTTAAAAAGTTAACTACAAACTTTAAAAACACTGCTTTTCTATATGGCATTTCAATTTTAGAACAGGTTTTTAAAAAACCAAGTGATACTCAAAACTTGAATAAAAACTACAATTCCAAGGCTGTTCCCCTTAAGCCCAGCTGCCCAAACACTAATTCCCTAAGTGAATAAATATACTATTTAGTATGGTACAGTAGATACAGGTTATTGACATCTTCTACACTATTTTGGAAAAGGCAAATAGTTACATTTCACTGAAAATACAAATTTACTTGTTGTAGGTGGGACCATCTGTTTCCCCTAAAAGTTCACTGTGTTATCCAAATAACCTTCCCACTGAGAAAGGCTTTTGGATAGGAATGGCTGTGACAATTCTGACAGCAGCTAGCACTAAGCGGGGGGACTTCATTCTGTGACTGTATTCAAATGTGGGCAGAAAGGGTAAAATGAGGTAAATGTCATACATTCAACAGTGTAAATAAATACAAATATGGTTTTACAGGAACTGGAACATAAGTTTAAGGGTTATATTATCAAAGTCTTGTAAAACAATTTCAGAAATTGTACATCAACATGACAAGACTGTAGCCTACTTTTGTTTTTACTGCACAAAAGTAAAGCTTGAAACTCCTGTAACTAAGAAAACAGTTGCTCACTACTTTGCAGATAATCACTGTGTGCCTGAAGGTTACCACTGCAGAAATAACAACACAAATTTATTGGTTTTATACAACTTGATATAAAATAAAAGTACATTATCAAGTAGATTTGTTTTAAAAGTATGATGATCAATTTAAAATGCACTATTCCCCTTTTTTTTTTTTACCAACACTGAGCTTAAAACAATAAAAGTGGAAAATTGAAAATCAGGACAAAAGATTAAATGCCTTTTAAGGGTCAACTCGGGAGAGGGGGACAGCTTTTAATGATGTGGAAGTGGAATAAATTATTTCAGGAAAAAAAAATCCCAAACACCTATGAAAACATATACAACTCTACTTCAAAATATGTTGCTATTTGCTCACCACTAAACACAATTTTATGTGAAATCTTGTTTCTGTAATTAGCCATCAAAAATGTTAGTGCATATATAACCTTTCAAAGTTAAACAAAAGCCACAAAAATTGAGCCACAAGGCTTAAAGGATTATCTATTTCAAATGCTCATTTCCAGATGTAACTCTAAGAATGTTATTTTGTCATGTCAACAAACAAGACCATAAGCAGATCCATCCTGTGGAGGATTTTAATGACATTTAGGATATTCTTGACACAAGAACATGCAATCAGTGGATTCCCTATATGGCTCTATTATGGCAATGAACCAATTTCTGGAGACTATAAGTTATGTACTTAAGAGAGGAGCTCACACAGCACTGACGCCCCATGCCTGCTGTGGACACATGCAGCTGTCGCTTTGTGATGCAGCAGCCCAGGACAGGGTGGCGAGACTGCTGGGTTACTCCTTCACACCTCACCAGGGCGAGAGCTGCTTCCTAGCTACTCTTTCTACAAGAATTCTTCCCAGCTACTGTTTCTACAAGCCTTCTTTCGGATGTCAATAACTAATGTCGCTATCGGAGATTTATAACCTGTAACTCAGAGCTGAACACGTCTAGGTTTGAGGAGCGAACACAAAGGAATGACACTGACGCACGTACACAAGAGTCCATGCAGCAGCGCTCAGTCGCTCATGTCCATGTCCTCCTCGTGGTGATCGTCCCCGTTCACCTTGGACTCTCTCAGCGCTTCACCAGCTGCCTTCTCCAGAGAGCACTTCTTTGTCTTAGGGGAATCTGCTTTTGCTGGCTTCTTCTACTCTTTCTTTCTCGCTGTCATAGCCCTGTTCCTCTTTTTTTTTCTTTTGGCTTTTTAATATTTTCTTCAAGCATTTCTTTATTTATTAATTAAAAAAATAAATTTATGGGTACATTTTAGGTATACAATATAATATTCATCATTGGAAATTTGCAGCTCTACATAATCTCTCTTGGATCTTAATTTTTCCCCATTCCCCTGCCCTCCCATCAACCCCTCCATCCCTCCCTGTTTACAAAGACTGTTTCCATTTTTTCTTTTTCTCACATTAATTCCATTCCCTTCTTTCTTTTCCCCTACCCCTCCCATTTTCCCTTCCCCTTTGCCCCTTTTCTTCCTATCTCACATTATCTATTATACCTTTTAGTCCTTATTTACATTTTCAGTTTCTCACACTAGAGAAACTATTCAGTACTTACACGTGTGTGCTATTAATTTCACTTAAGAGTATCACCTCAATGTGCATCCATTTAGCTATAAATGTCTCCAGTTTCTTCTTCTTTATGGCTGAGTAGTACTCAGTTTTATAAAAATCCCAACATTGTCTTTATCTAGTTGATGGGCAATTGGGTTGCTTCCAAGTTTTAGCTATCACAAACTTAGCTGCTACAAACATGGGTGCACATACATCAGTGTGGTAAGATTTCTTTTAATTCTTTGTGGAAGATACCGAGCAGGGGGATAGCTAGGTCAAATGGAACTTCCAATCCTATTTCTTTGAAGTATCTCTATATTGATTTCCACAGTGGTTGCACCAGTCTACACTCCCACCAACAGTGGAGCAGGGTTCCTCTTTCCCCAGAGCCCTGGCAGCATGTGTTATTGGTTGATTTCATGATAGCAGCCATTCTTTCTGGGTGAGGTGGAATCTTAGCACTGTTTTCATCTGCATCTCTTGAATGAATGATCACTGATGTTGAACATTTTTTCATATGTTTATTTGCCATTTCTACTTCTTTGTGTGAGAAATGTCGGTTCATTTCAGATGCCCATTTTTGGATTGGGTCTTTAAATTTGGGGGATCTGACTTTTTTAAAGTTCTTTATAGATTTGAGATAGTAGATCTTTGTCTGAGGGACTGCTGGTGAAAATATTTTCCCACATTGTGGGTTGTCTCTTCACACTGTTGATGGTTTCTCTTATGTGCAGAAGCTTTTTAGTAAGAAGAGATCCCAGTTGTTCATTGTTTGTGCTAGTTCACGGGCAACTGAGGTTTTGTTCATAAAGTCTTTTCCTACCCCAATGTCTTCAAGAGTTCAACCTAACCTCTGTTCCAGCCAGTTCAGGGTTTCTGTTTTTATATTTAGATCTTTAATCCATTTCAATTTTACTTTCGTGCATGGTGAGAGATACAGGTCTAGTTTTAGTCTTTGGCAAGTTTAACCCAATTTCTCCAGCACCATTTATTAAAGAGGCTATCTTTCCTCCAGTGAGGGTGTTTGGCTCTTTTGTCAAAGATGAGGTGGCTGAGTGTGTCTGGAGTTGTTTCTGCATCTTCTAATCTGTTCCACTGGTCCTCAGGTCTATTTCTTTGCCAGTACTGTGCTGTTTTTATCACAGTAGCTTTGTAGTATAGTTGCAAGTTGGGGGTTGTAATAACCCCTGCCATGTCTGTGTTACCTAGCATTCCATTTGATATTCTGGGTCTTTTTTTGATCCAAATGAATTTTTGGATTTTTTTCTCAAGGTCCATGAAATATGCTGCTGGGATTTCAATTGGGATTGCATTGAATCTATATAGCAATTTTGGAAGTATGGCCATTTTCACTATGTTGATCCTTCCTACCCAGAAGCAAGGGATGTCTTTCCATTTTCTGATATCCCCTTCAATCTCTTTTTTCAAAGTGCTATAGTTTTCAGAGGAGAGGTCTTTGATTTCTTTTGTTAGGTTTATTCCTAGATATTTCAGTGTTTTGGATGCTATTGTGAAAGGAATTGTTTGCCTTATTTCTGCCTCAGTGAGTCTGTTGTTCGTGTAGAGGAAAGCTATTGATTTTTGTGTGTTGATCTTGTATCCAGCTACTTTACTGAATTTGGTTAGTAAGTCTAGAAGACTTTTGATGGAGTTCTTGAGGTCTTCTATAGAGTATCATGTCATCTGCAAATAATGACAATTTGACTTCTTCATTTCCTATCTTGATTCCTTTTATTTCTTTCTCTTGTCTAATTGCTGTGGCTAATGTTTCCAAAACTATTGAACAGGAGTGGTGATAGTGGACATCCTTGTCTTGTTCCTGACTTTAGTGTGAAGGATTTCAGTTTTTGACCATTGAGTATGATATTGGCTATTGGTTTTTCATAGATGGCTTTTATCAGATTGAGGTAGAGACTGTCTATTCAATTTTTTGTAGGGTTTTTTTCATAAACGCATGTTTGATTTTGTCAAATGCTTTTTCTGCATCTGTTGAGATGATCATATGGTTTTTGTCCTTGGCTCTATTGATATAGTGTATTACATTGATTGATTTGCATATGTTGAACCATCCCTGAATCCCTGGGATGAATCCCACATGGTCAGGGTGTATGATCTTGATGATCTTCTGCATTCTACTTGCCAGTATCTTAGTAAGGCTTTTTGCATCTATGTTCATTAGTGAGATTGGCCTGTAGTTCTCCTTTTCAGTTGGGTCTTTCTCTGCTTTGGGGATCAAGGTGATGCTTGCTTCCAGGAATGAATTTGGGAGTATTGCTTCCCTTTCAATTTTGTTGAGGAGTTTAAATATTAGCAGCAATAGTTCCTCTCTAAATGTCTTGTAGAATTTAGCAATAAATCCATCAGGACCCAGGCTTTTCTTGGTTGGTAAGTTTTTAATTACGTTTTCAATTTCATTGATTGATATTGGGTTGTTTAGAATTTTTCTGTCTTCTTCATTCAACTTTGATAGTTTGTATGTGTCTGGGAATCTGTCCATTTCTTCTGTGTTTTCCATCTTATTTGCATATAGTTTCTCAAAGTAGGTATTGATGATCCTCTGGATTCTGGTGGGTCTGTTGTAATTTCACCCTTTTCATTCCTAATTGCATGGATTTGGGCCTTTTCTTTCCTTTTTCTGATAAGGTTGCCTAAAGGTTTGTCAATTTTGTTTATTCCTTTGAAACCAATTCTTGGTTTCATTGATTTTTTTGTATCATTCTTGTAGTCTCCATTGCATTGATTTCTGCCCTGATCTTTATAATTTCCTCCCTCATTTGAGCTTTGTGTTTGTCCTGCTCTTCTCTTTCAAGAAGCTTGAGGTTCAGCATCAGGTTGTTTAATTGGGCTTGCTCTGTTTTCCTAATATGAGTATTCACTGCTATGAATTTCCCTTGTAAGACTGCTTTCATTGTGTCCCATAGATTCCGATATGTCGTGTTGTCATTATCATTTATTTGAAGGAACTGTCTCATTTCTTCTTTAATTTCCTCTTTGACCCATTGGTTATTCAGAAGTGTGATGTTCAATATCCATGTGTTTATGAAGTTTTTGCAGTTTCTTTTGCTATGGATCTCCAATTTCATTGCACTATGGTCTGATAATATACAGGGGATAACTTCAATTCTTTTGCATTTACCTAAGTATGTTCTATGAGCAAGTATGTCATCTATTTTGGAGAATGACCTGTGTGCAGCTGAAAAGAATGTGTTTGGATTTTGTGGGGGAAACACTCTGTAAATATATGTTAAGTTCATATGTTCAAGAGTTTGATTGAGTTCTAGTATTTCATTGCTTGTTTTTTGTCCAGTTGATCTATCTATATTTGTGACAATGAGGTATTGAGGTCCTGCACTACTACTGTATTAGTGCTTATATGTTTTTCATATCTGTTAGTATTTGTTTTGTATAGTTGGGTGCACTAGTGTTTGGTGCATAGATATTTATGATTGTCATCTCTTCCTCTTGGATTGTTTCCTTTACAAGGATATAGTGTCCTTCTTTGTCTCTCTTAATCAGTGTGGGTTTGAAATCCACTTGGTTTGCAAAGAGAATAGCTACTCCTGCTTTTTTGGGGGTTCCTGTTGCATGGAGTATTGTTTCCCCGCCTTTAACTTTCAGTCTATGAATTTCTTTTTGAATTAAGTGTGTTTCTTTTATGCAGCATATTGGTGGATCTTGCTTCTTCATCCATTCTGCCAGTCCATTTCTTTTGATTGGTGAGTTGAGAGCATTTACATTGATGGTTATAACTGATATGTATTGAGTTATCATTGTCATGCCTTTTTCTTTTTGTTTGATACTCCTCCTTTGCTTTTAATTTCTTGTTGTGCCCAGCGGATTCATCCCCCTTGGCTTCCTGGGGTTGTGATCCTTATTGTGTTTTCCTAGGATTTTGTATAAAATTTTTGGAGTGCTGGTTTGGTATTCATGAAGTTCCTAAGGTGCTCTTTGTCATGAAAGTATCTTATTTCGCCATCAATTTTGAAAGATAGTATTCCAGGGTACATCAATCTGGGTTGGAGGTTGTTTTCCTTTAGGACTTGAAACACATCACTCCAAGTTCTTCTTACCTTAAGGGTTTGCATTGAGAAGTCTGCTTTGATTCTGATGGGCTTTCCTTTGTATGTGATTTGTTTCTTTTCTCTAACTGCTTGTAGAATTTTGTTCTTCTGTTGTGTTTCTGGAATCTTAACAATTATATGCCTATGTTCAGTTTTTTTTAATCAAGGCTGTTTGGAATCCTATATGCCTCACTTATCTGTATGTCAAATTATTTTCCCCTGCTTGGGAAATTTTTTGCCATCCCTACTGTGAACAGTTTTTTTATGTCATCTGCACTCTCTCCTGTTTCTTCATTGACTCCAATCAGTCTTATGTTATTGTTCTTTGCATCATCTAGCAGCTGCTGGATTGATTTCTCATGGTCCTTTACAATTTTAAGGAATTTTTTCTTTTCCTGGTCACTAATTGCAATCTTATCTTCTATATCTGAAATTCTGTCTTCACATTCGCTCATTCTGCTGCATAGATTTTCAATGGAGTTTTTAATCTCCTGGAAATCTGTTTGCATCTGTTTTATGGATTCAATTTGTTTCCTATGTTGGCATTCCATCATGGTCCTCAGCTCCTCTATTTTTTTTTATCTATATCCTCTCTGGATTTGTTAATCATGTCTTGCACTATGGGCCCAATCTTTGCTGTTATGTGAGAAATTATTTCTGATTTCATTTTTTCCAGATCCTCTTTTGTTGCTAGTTCAGAGAGTCTAGGTTCTTGAGTGTCAGAGTGTTCCACCTGGTTTCTTTTTGGGGTTGCTGTAGGTGATCTGGAAGTCTGGTTCTGAGGCTTGTTTACCTGTCTTCTCATTTCACCGGGTGGGGAGGTGGTGCACAGCTCACCTCCTCTGTGCTGGGAGCTGTGGCATGCCTACCCAGAAGCCTCCTCCAGGCTAGGAGCCTTGGCACCCCTACCCAGAAGCCTCTTCCATGCTGGAAGCTGTTGCACACCTACCCGGAAGCCTTCTCCTGGCTGGGAGCTGTGCCACACTGACCTGGAGCTCTCCTCTGGGCTGGAAGTTGTGGCATGGCTACCCAGAAGCCTCCTCCAGGCTGGGAGCTGGGGCATGCCTACCCAGAAGCCTCTTCCATGCTGGGTGCTGTGGCACACCTACCCAGAAGCCTCCTCCTGGCTGGGAGCTGTGGCACACTGATCTGGAAGTCTCCTCTGGGCTGGGAGCCATGGCATGCCAACCCAGAGGCCTCTTCTTGCTGGGAGCTGTGTCTATCTCTAGTCTTTAGTATCAGAACTTTTATTGTTATTAATTTTAAAATATCTACAAAATATCAGTTATGTGGTTGGCCAATATGAGGGCCTGGGCCCATAAAGCAGAAAATGCATAGTGTCTGTGGGGCTGAGAGACCCACAAAAACGATGCTGTGTTGTGCGTGCTGGGCACCCTGAAGACATGTACAAAGAACTATGGAATAATCCACATCGTCAGATTTTTTACTGCAATCAACAACTTTTTATCCCATGTCTCTTCTTTTCCAAAGCCTCTTTGTTTCAGGTTCTTGTTAATTTTTTTCCCTAGCTGGTCTCTAGACTACAGTTCACACTCACAATGCTGATTTAATGTCTCTTTTCTCAGCTAGTCTTTAAGTTCCATAAATGTCTATAAAACTTCAGCTCACACTTAAACTTTGGGAAGAGAAATTTGAAATTAGAGCAGATAGAGACAGGTAATGATTTTATCATGGTAAATGGCAGTCATGGGCCTCAGGACTTCATACATGTTACCATTCAATCTTCAAACAGCTTCTAAGGTTTGTAGATGGGTAAGATTAGGCACAGACAAATAATTTTTCCAAAGGCACAGAGCCAGGAAGGGGTGTGGCACGATTTGAAGCTGGAAGGATCAGCTGCAGAGGCCATGTGCTTAGGCCACTGTACTCCACAAAAGCCACAGTGCTGTCCACTCCATCAACTCATTTAATTCCTGAGGAAATTGAGGCTTAGAGATAATACCAGAGTGCCAGAGGACACCCAGAGTTAGCAGAGCTGGGAAGAAAAACCTCTTCTTTTGTTTCCCAATTCATTGCAGTTTTCCTCCTAGATTTCACTGACTTATATTGATTTTTGATTGACTTCAAGTCTTGCCTTATCATATCCATCTTAGACTGTGTATTTCTGTTGATTTTAGTGCCTTGCCCATTTTTGTGGTCAAATGGTTTGATTTTGGCAGCATAGATGTATGATCTAAGTTTCCCAAGGTACACTACTGTGGCCACCACTGTTCATGGTGTGTGCTCTAGGCCGTCTCAGCAGTACCCACACTGGGGTTGGTTCAGGCACTAGTTCCTCTTCCTAAGTGACTGGCTTCCTGGCAATATGGTAACATGTCATCCTGTTCTCTTACTCTAAGCTCTTTCCAAATATGGGGTCCCCCTACAAGGGTGACAATCAAAGAGAAAGAGTAAGGCATTAATATGAAGGGAGTTGTCCTGGGACACTAGAGGCAAGTAGGAACAAGTAACCTGTTGGAAATATGGTTAAACAAAAATAAACTACACATAGGTGGCAACTGCTACCAGGGCAGCTTTCCATCTGAAAAAGCCTCTTTAAGGAGGAAATGATTGTAATCAAGTGTGAATTTGAAAAGATAAAAATTGTATAGTATAATGATTAAATTTACTAGTATATGAATTAAAAAAAAACTTTTAAATCATATTTTAAGAAATCTCATTTCTTTTTTTTTTTTGGCCATTTAGAATTTAATATTAGATAGTTTTACTTTCATTAAACATAGTACATCACATATAGAGATATGGCCCACACATTATGCATTTTTAGAAAGTTAAGTCTCTTATAGTCAAAAGCAGTCATTCTGCTATGTCCTTCACATAGGTCCTCTATGAACAGCTTACCTCGAGTCACTGAGCTTACTTTATGTGACACACTGACTGTATTTGCTGTAATTTTTTTAAAAAGAAGTACTTATAAAAAATGTGACACTCATCTGACATGGAAAACTAATCACATGGAATAAGTTTATTAATAATATATTAAATATAATAAAGAGTTGACTTAGCTCTGCTCAGAAGTTACATGTAACTAAATTTTCCAGTGGAAGAATAAATTTAGGATATATCAATTTTCTTTAAAAAGTAATGAGAAAATATATGAATAGCAACTGAAAAGATAAACAGGTTCATTCAATGAGAATTTTTATTTCAATTATCCACAAAACAATATAGTATTTTATAAAAATATTGTTTTAGGGTATCATTCATTAAAAAAAGTATTTCTGCTAGAAAGCTGTTTTTGCCAACTTCTACTTTTGGTAAGGGTTAAGTTCCACATTGAGACACTGAAGACGAAAGCTGTTGGAAAAAACTTCAAATATACAAAACAGTTTATTTTTCTTGGCAATGTAAAAATACATAACAATTTAAAATGAATACACATTAAGTTAGTGTTTTATCCTGACTGTACAATTATGATTAGAAGGAACTGCTCCAGTTAAAATCTAATGAATACCATCAATTTTCCTGATCAGAATTAGTAAATAAACATCGTTTTGCTACTCCTTTGAAGATGCTTACAAAAATTACAATATCATAGTTCACATAAAGCCCTTTTAAAAACTCATGTCACAGGTTGTCTATGTTAGGGGAAATAATGATGCCGCTCTTCCCAGGAAGCCCCTCTTGGTCAGGGGATTCAACACTAACAGGCTATGTAAACAGAGGACACAACCATACTTTTTAGTACCAATACTGTTGCCAACTTGCACATTTTAAAATTGTTTGGATGTGAACATCTATACCATGGCACAGAATTTCTAATTTCATGATTAAATCAGGTGGGTGATGGTAGCTACAAATTATATGCTGAAAATACAGGAACCTTATATAATGGTTTAATGTGTGACTATAAAACTGTTTTTAAAAACATGAATACTAGACTTATTTATCAAATTCAGCTTTTCTCTGCTAGACTCTTAAGCCAGTAATGCTGCTATTCAAATTCACATCTTGGAATTTCTTTCTAAGTTAGTTGGAAAAATCAGTCTTACTTTGCATGTTTCATTTTATGCTTCAAATAGTCAAAACTGGCCTTGTTTGAATATGTATGTTATTATTCTGAATAAGTTTTCCTCTCCAAATCAGCTATATTCCCAAAGGGAAAAATAACCATGAAGTATATTTTCTAAAAGAATGAAGATTCAAACATGGGTTGAAAAGAGTTCTAAAAAGGGTTTGCGTAAAAGCTGTCACTGGAATTAGTGTGAAGCCTTCACTTCACTATTTTGAGGACATAACACTCATTTAGGGTGTATATTAAGAAAGATTAGTTTTACAGATATAGCTTGTAACTCTTTAAGTCTCAGTAAAACAATTAAGTGAGGAGCTTTGAGTGCCAGCAAAGCCACTTTGTCCTCCATGACATCAACATTAAACATTACATTCCAGCCCTCTACCTGCAAAACTTTCACATGTTCTTTTCTCATATTTCTTTTAAATACATTTTCCCTCTCTCTCAGTCTATATTTAAAACAAGCAAAGTGCATTCAAGTCCCTGATCTAGTGATTTTTCTATTTGTGGCACCCATCACCGTAAGACCACAATAGCAACATCTCACAGTACCAAGTCTATTTTTAAAGAATGGACTGCTCAAATGTTGGGTCTTACTTTTCATGCCATCTAAAAATTAAAAGATTTCCCCTTGGATTGGATAGTACAATTTCAGTTATATACTGCCTTTAAAAAAATCAATGCAACCATATAATAGATTAACTCACTTTTCAGGTAACCTTCATTATTCTATACTGAACTATTCAGAAAACAACTTCAGTGAAAAAATTTTTTCTACTTTCCAGTTCCAAGAATCTTAGTATAAACACAGTGCATTACACTGCTGTGCTCTAACATTTAGTCAAGTTTTAAATCCTGTTTAAAAAATCCTTCTTTTTTTTGCTTTTGAAAAGCCTAGACTATTTCCACACAAAAGGAGGCATATGTTAATACTGCAGATGGCCTGTTTAACACAGAAAAAAACTTTTGAGAATAATAAATCCAACAGATTTTTTTTTAAAAAACTGGAATGCAATTATTTGGTCCTATGAGTTTCTTTAGATTTTACTTACAGTATAACTTTTTACCTCCCAAGTTTTGTCTTTAATAATAAATATTTCTCTTAAAATTATGAGAAATAATTTCTACTATAGAAAATAATTCTGAGTTTGGGGGAGAAAAGAAAGGAAATGATTTAAAACAGTAGCCTTGCTGCTCTTCTCTACCATTCTATCACTCATACTCTCATCAATATCTTAGCTCTACTGTCTTTGGACCCTGCAATAAATTGAAAAATTCATCATTGGTACTTTAAAGTTTAACACTTGGAGGAAAAAAAAAGTGGTTTTGTGCAACCATAGCTGGAATTCCAGTTTACCATTAAAAACATGCAGAATGAAGAAGACCTTCTTCTGATTCCTGTCCACAAGGAACTCTACACAAATTCTTTACATTTTGGCAGATTTGTGCATATAAAATAGGCTATTTGGGTTATAAATTTTCTCCTGGCTGGTACTGTGGCTCTGTAGCAGTGAAGTAGTCTTCCAAGAAGTACTGAATATATTCAAGTGTTGGTCTTTCATCAGGGTCCTTCTTCCAGCAAAGGTTCATCAATTCATAGAGGGACTCTGGGCAGCCCTGAGGGCAGGGCATTCTGTATCCCCGCTCCACCTGCTCCAGCACCTCGCGGTTGACCATACCTTGTCTTGCAGTGTATTCATTGTCTTCAGTTAATCTTACTAAACCAAAATCTGCTATTTTGCACACAAGATTTTCTCCTACAAGAATATTAGCAGCCCGAAGATCTCGGTGGATTGTAGTTCATTCTTTCAATATATGCCATACCATCGGCAATCTGAGCAGCCGTATCGACCAGCTGTAGAAGCTTCAAATACTTCCCATCTCCTTCCTTAAGGAAATCTAATAAGCTCCCTTTGGACATAAATTCAGTGACAATGTAAATTGGCTCTTCAGAAACAACAGCATAGAGTGGAACAAGGTTATCATGTCTTAGTTTTTTCATTATTTGCGCTTCTTGAAGAAAAGCTCCTGGCATCATTGTACCTGGTTTTAGAGTTTTGATTGCTACTTTTGTGGTTCCATTCCATGTTCCCATCCATACTTCACCGAAGCATCCTTGTCGTAGTTTGACCTCTAGTCGCAAAGACTCCCGAGGAATTTCCCAAGCATCTTTTGCTAGACCTTGAGTCTGGGGTTTCACAGTTGGACACACAGTTGTTAACTTGTGGCATAAACCATCAGCATGTTCTGTGTAGTGCTTCACCAATTTCTGCAGCGTTTCAAACTGTGCTCTGGTTGTGATATAGTACCCACCACTGTCAACCTTCCTGATTTTGTAGTGTTTCACATTGTCGCCCCTTACCTCATCCCAATCACGAATAGAGAGGGTGTAAGCACCTTTAGTAGTTTCACTTTCTCTTACTAAGAATATACCTTGTTGATTCCCAGGATTCAAAAGTAATCATTCAGCATCTTTTCTCCCCATTTTGCCAAAATACCATTCTTCTGCCTGAATGGAATCTGCAGGCGCCACATAATTGCTGGGGATGTAGCCGTTCTTTCCTGTTGCGATTGATCTCGCTTCCCATCAGTCTCCTTCCGTATTGTTAATGATTTGAAATCTTTCACCCTTCTTAAATGAAAGGTCTTCTGTAGTTCTAGCTTCATAATCATATAAGGCCACAAATGTAGTAACACCACCTGTTAAACCAGCAGGATAAGAACTGGGCACCACTGAGAAGGAGGAAGACGCTCCCCCAAAAGGAGTCACCCCTGAGGATCCCCCAAATGGTGTTAGGGAGAGGCTGCTGAAGTTCGCCCATGTGCCCTTCACTGAAGAGGCAGCCCGGGGCCACCGCAGTATGCTCTGCTCCCTGATGGCCGGCACCGCTACTGACAGGCTCCGGAGTGTTTTCAGTTCTGTATTTAATGGCTGGACTTTTGTCTGCCTTACTTTTAATGCAGCCCATTATCAAACCTGCGCTCCGGCCGCGCTCTCCCGAATCGCATCGGCCGCGGCTCCCAGCTCACAGGAGGCGGTGGCGGGCTGAGGTGACGCCCGGGGGGGGGGGGCGGTTCGCTCCTCCACCTCCGGGGCGGGCGGGCGGTCGGGCGGCTGAGACCACGGCCAGAAATCTCACTTCTTATGGCAAGAGCTCACTGGTAAAGATAGACACAAATTTAAAGTTACATATAGTCCTGCATACAAACACAACTACAGTTAGCATTGTGGTAGGTTGCACTTACTTTCATTCTTTCTATTGATCTGTTTTAGTTTTTAGTCAAGTAGCATATATTCAAATTTGTATCTTGTCTTTTAGTATTAACATGCCATCAGATTTATTTTGTTACCACCACCTTTATGTGCAATATCTTGTTTTTTAGATTGATGAAATCCTTATGGGAAAAATGGATGAGTTCTATAAAAAAAGTGGCAATTTTTACCAGAACACTGTGGGTGATCTGCTGAAGTTCATCCGGAATATAGGAGAACATATTGATGAGGAAAAAAATGAATGGTAAATATTGTTTTCATTTTATAAATCACATGTGAAATGAGAACAGTTTAAACATCTAGTCTCACATACATATCTGCACAGAAAGAATTTATTTTGATAAAAGAAGAGCAATTTTTCCTCTCTGTTGAGAAAAGGGTATCACTGTGGCCTTACAATTAATTATGGACAGGTCTGGCAGGCTCTTGTCTTCCTTTTTACTTTTTGCAGGGACCACTAAACCAGAAGCTAGTGATTTCTTGTGTGAGTAACCCAAGAGATCAGACAGCTGGATGAAAAAATTCTGCATTAACAAAAGTCAAACAACAACCCTATGTTGGTTAAATCAGCTTTTGATGCCAAAATTGATAGCAAAAAATGATAACACACACACACACACTCAAAGCTTTTTGGTTCAGAGCTCTTTTGAATTTGAAGTTTGTACATAAGAGATTGTAGAATTATATTACTTCTGTTTTATGAATGAAAAAGTTGAAGTTCAGAAAAATTAAGTGGTCAACATTTGCAGAATTACTAAGGAATTAAAAGAAAGGTCTTGCTTAATCAGATCCCCAAGTCCTTATTCATTTTTCACTAGAAATCAAGAAAGAGTTGTGAACCTTTGGGTCATATTCTGTGAAGGTGGGGTGCTTGGGGCAAGTGTGCTAAACCATTCATGTTTTCATTTCAGGATGAAGAAAATAATTGGGGATCCTTCCCATTATTTTCAGAAGACATTTCCAGATTTGGTGATCTATGTCTATACAAAACTTCAGAACACTGAATACAAAAAGCACTTTCCCCAAATCTGCAATCCAACCAATCTGCAGTTTGTTCAAGCCAGCAGGTTGGCCAGATCAGAGTGCTGAGCCTTTCATGTTCAAGTTGCCACTTAGAGGTTGTGTGGCTCTTGGCAAGTAACAACTCTCTGACCTTTTATCTGGCCCATTGCCCATGAGGGATGAGCTGGATATCTGATGTGTCAGTTTCTACCACAGTGCACTCCACTCAACTGCTTTAGTCCACAAACTGCTTTAGTTCATTATATTTTATTAATTTTATTTTAGTTAGAGTCTCACTATGTAGTTCAGGCTGGCCTTGAACTCACTGTATAGCTCAGGCTGGTCTCAGACTTGTGGCGATCCTCCTGCCTCAGCCTCCCGAGTACTGGGATTGCTGGTGTGTGGCACCACACCCAGCTCTGCTTTAGTTCATTTTAGGGGGTAAAACTTGTGGGCAGGAAGCTGCTCTGAGATTCTTCCTCTTAATTCTACCAAAAGAGAATGTGAAGCCTTCTAAGCCAGTATGTTTTACTGCAATTATCTCATTTAATTTTCCCAATGACCTTGTAAAACAGAATTTATTATCCCCATTTAAGAACTCAAGGCTCAGACAGTTTGAGCTGCTTGGGCAGGATCATACAGCTTGTATGAAGCACTGTATAAATGGATCCTAGTGTTATTGTTACCTTTCACTTGGGCACTTGAAAAACTTAAATTAGCAGCCCAGAGCTCCTTTGATAAGACTAAGAGCAATATGCCAAAGGGGTTCTGGGAGACTCATTCATTCATTCATTCAGGGTTTATTCAGGACCAATGTAAGTCTAATTACATTCCTCCTAGAAGCACCTGCACTGGTTTTCCATGACTTTCAAGGAGAAGTTCTCAACTTGGGGCAACTTAGCTCCTCAGAGCATGTGGCAATGTCTGAAGAAGTTTCTGATGTCACAGTTGAATAGGGGCAGACCCTGGTGGCATTTAGTAGGTAGTTATTCCACAAGGCACTAGACAGCCCCACAACACAAAATTATCCAGACCAAAATACCAGTGGTGCCAGGTTGAGAAAGCCTGTCTTGAGGGGCTGGGACACTTTTGAACTGCTTGGATCCAGGAGTATGTGGACCACTCTACAGAGCAGTGACACAAAGTTTTTATTTATTTATTTTTTATTTTAAAAAATAACTTTATTATCAAACACACTCATACAAAAATTAAAAACCATTCAAAGAAGAACAATGCAAGGGAAAAACCTACAATAATATTCAAATATAGTATAACTCAACCAAAACAAAACTGAAAAGCACTTAAACATTTTTCCATATAACTTAAAAAACCATCTCAAGCACCAACAAGACACCAGAAGATGTGATTTGTTTCAGAAAGGTCCACAAAACCAACATTGAACAAATAGTGGTCTGGAAAAAAACTCCCGTTAGCTAGCAGACTCCACATAAGCCAAACTTCTCCCTAATTTAAATTTCGATACAGTCATATGACACGCAATGGAAACACAATCCAAGAAATATGCTATTAGGCAATTTCATCTGTGTGTATCCTTAATTACACTTTCAGTTTCTCACACTAGAGAAACTATTTGGTATTTACACATGTGTGTCCTATTTATTTCACTTAAGAAGATGGCCTCAATGTACCTCCATTTAGCTATAAATGTCTCTAGTTTCTCATTCTTTATGGCTGAGTAGTACTCCATTTTATAAAAAAAACACATCTTCTCTATCCAGTTTCCAGTTAATGGGCACTTGGGCTGTTTCCAAGCTTTTGTTATTATGAACTGTGCCACTATAAACATGGGTGCATGACACAGATTTATTTTGTTGTTGCTGAATCTGTAATTTGGTAGGTCCTTCTAGTGTGGGCAACTCAGGAAGTCCTCCTCCATCCTCATTTCCATACTCCATTCTGACACCAAGGACCAAATCAGCACATGCTTCTTTTCACCTTGTATCTTTGTTTTCCTGATAGGTATTGAAGCTTCTACACTTGATCTTAGCCAAAAGGCCAAGAAGCGATGTATTGAAGCTTCTTAGGGCCAAAGACTAATTTTGAATTTGTATCTTTATTGCTTAGCAAAGTGTCTGCCTCATGGTCATGCTTCATAAACATTCATTGAATAATAAATGAACCATCATTGTTTGTGAATAATGCAACCTTACTTTTTATGGTGCTTTATCATTTATACATTACATCTGCATATTTTTATATCATTTACTTTTCAAAACAATCTTGTAAAGTGACTGTGTTGATCCTCATTTTGGTGATGAAGAAAACATTAGGAATATTTTGATTTACTTTAGAACATATAGCTAGGAAGTATTACTCTCTTGATTTAAATGGATTTTTTGGTCCTTAGTCTGATGTTTCTATTTTTCATGGTGGTTAAGATGCAGTTTTGGAATAGGAACAAAATAGTATCTAAGGTTCTTTTTGAAAATGAGATGTCTAGTAATGGATAAATGGATGTCATTGAATGAAATTAAGAAGTACTGAAAGAAATAAACTGAAGGATTTAAAAAAAAGGTTTTATGAATAGCAAGACTACTTTGGGCTTTAAAATTAACCTTTGGTTGTTCAATTTGTAGTGAATACCTGGATATGTGAATCAAAATACCCATTAGGGAAGTATACTCAATAAAATTTTGAATCATCTTACTAAATCTGATTTTCTTTGAATGACAGTTCTGCTTTAGAGATTAGTGATATCTATAGAAAATACTAAATGAGAATTCAAGGGTAAGTTTTTTTTTTTGGCGGTACTGGGGATTGAACTCAGGACCTTGCACTTTTGAGACAGGCATGGTGCCACTGAGCTAAATCCCCAGCCCTGAGGGTAAATTTTAAGAAAGGACATCCTAGTCTATAAAAGTGCAAAAAAGGGGTCTATTTTCTGTGCTTCGGTAATTTTGGAACAACACGGTCCCTGGGTGTCTTTGTAGAGAAAAGGAATCTATCTTTTTACTTTCTGCTTACATTCTCTAAGATTTTCTCTTCTGCAAGTATTTCCCATTTGATTGTCATTACTATAAACATTTTATTCAGCATGTAGCTCATATTAGGCACTATGTTAGGCAAGATGATTCTGTGCCTGCTTGCCAAGCAGGGTGGCCAGTTACAAAAAGAAAGGATTACACACTGAGGTGTATTAGACAAGTAACATAGGGAAGATGATACTGATGAAAGTAACAGAGCTACCATTTACTGAGCACTTACTGCTTTGTGCTGCCTAATGCTTTTGCATATAATATCTAGCAGTGTTCATGACTATACTGTAAGATGTAGTTATTCTCATTTTATAGAAGAAACAACAATTACTCAGAAAGGATCTTAGGATATTAAAGTTCACACAGAGGGCAAATAGAAGAGGCTGATTATGAGCCCAGGTTAGTGAGTTCATCCCTATGAATGATCTTTCTGGAGTGTCAAAGACGGTGCATCAGGCTGGAAGAATGATCACTGTTCAGATGTACAAGGATTTTCACCTGTTCTCCTCCATGGAAACCTGGAGCCCAAGGTCACCAATGACCATCAGAATGCCAAATCCATTAGGCCATGTCCCCATCTTCATTAAGCACATGACTGCAGTTTGAGCACCTGGTTATTGTCTTACCTTTGAAGCTGTCCTCCTTAGTTTCCTCAACACTACACTCACCTGCCTTCCCTCCCCACTGGTTACTTCTCCAGTGTCCTTTCCCAGATCATTCTCTGCTCAACTGCTAAACTTTGAGTGCTCCCAACCTAATCCTCAAGAAATTAACTTTTTGCCTTTTCTCCTTAGATGATGATCTCTTTGAATGCTATGACTAATATCATCACAGATAGGCAGGCAATATCGAGGTTTCAAAATTTATTTCCTCCTTTGTTATTACCATCACCCACCTAATTGTCCCTAAATTTTTAGTCTTGTTTGATTTTCTTTCACCAGTCCTCCTATATCCAATCTATTAGCAAGTCCACTTGCTTCTACCACTAGAATAGACTTCAAGTCACTTTACAACCCTTTGTCTCTGCTGCCTAGCTCAAATCATCACCATTTCTCATTTGTACTGAAGTATAAGCCTGGTGACTAACTTTGCTGCTCCCATACTTGCTCCCTCAAAATCTGTTCCCCAGAAAATGATCTTTAAAAAATGTAAATCAAGCCAGGCCTGATGGCACATGCCTTGGGAGACTGAGGCAGGAAGATTGCCATAAATTCAAGACTAGGCTGGACTACATAGTGAGTTCAAGGACAACCTGAACTACATACTGAGACATTGTCTAAAAAAGCTTTAAAAAATGTAAATCAGATAGATCACTTCATGCTTAAAATGCTGGAGTGACTTCCGATTGCAAGTAGGAGAAAACCTTGTTTATGATTACAAAGTGTACAATTCTGTGATATTACCTGCTAGAGACCCCTGTAGTCTCTAGTCCCCTCTTACTCAGTATGTGACACAAGTTTGAAGAAAAAAAATACACTAAAACAAATCTAAGAGAGAAAGAAAGAAGACTTGGACAGCCAATGCTGGATTCCCAGCAAAATACCCTGGTCAGCCACATCCATTGAATTTATTGTTCATCAATTGGAGTAAAGGTGAGATATGTACATAGATGTGCAGTACATGCAGTTACTATGGAAATTAATGCAGGTAAGGTGGGGTTTTTTTGGTACTGGGGATCAAACTTGGGACCTTGCACATGCAAGGCAGGCACCAGAACCACTGAGCTAAATCCCAGGCCCATGCAGGGAAGGTTTTAAAGAGAAGAAACAAAGCATTTTCAAATTAGAAGCAAGATAGACAAAAATATGGTTGTAATTAGAACATTTTCCTTCTAGCTATGAAGGCACTAATTGTAGGAATGGAATTTGGGTGTAAATTGCTCTGACCTCAGGTACACACGTTATCTCATAATACCCCACAAGTTCATAGGCCATTACTCTGGTCTCAGCCATGGCCATTAGTGGGGAGGTCATATTGACCTGTGTGCTACTGCAGTGCTCATGAGATGCCTCTGTGAGTCATATAGCTTCAGGAAGACTCGCTTCTCTTTTTTATAATTAATTTTATTGGTACATTTAAGATATAGAATATAATGACATTCATCACTGGAAATGTGCACCTTTACATAATCCATCTTGGTTCTTATTTTTTCCCCCTTCTCCTGCCCTCCCTTCAACCTCTGTATCCCTCCTTATTTACAAAGACTTTGTTTCCATTTTTCCTTTTTCTCATATTCATTCTATTCCCTTCTTTCTTTTCCCTTACCCCTCCCACTTCCCCTTCCCCTTTTCTTTCCTTCCTATTTCATATTATCTATTATACTTTTTAGTCCTTATTTACACTTTCAGTTTCTCACACTAGAAAACTATTCAGTATTTACACGTGTGTCCTATTTATTTCACTTAAGAGTATCGCCTCAATGTGCATCCATTTATCTATAAATGTCTCTAGTTTCTCATTCTTTATGGCTGAGTAGTACTCCATTTTATTAAAAAACCCACATTTTCTTTATCCAGTTGATGGGGAATTGAGTTGCTTCCAAGTTTTAGCTATCACAAACTGTGCTGCTATGAACATGGGTGCACATACATCAGTGGTATGATTCTTTTAAAACTTTAGGGAAGATACCCAGCAGGGGGATAGCTGGGTCAAATGAGACTTCCAATATGAGAAAAGTAAAAAATAGAAACCAAGTCTTTGTAAATAGAGAAGGGTGGAGGGGGTGAAGGGAGGGCAGGGAAATAGGGAAAAAATAAGAACTAAGATACATCATGTAAAGGTACAAGATCTCAATGGGGAATGTAACTGCATTTTATTCCTAAAATGTACCAATAAACTTAATGAAAAAAACCAGAACTTCCAGTCCTAGTTGTTTGAGGTATCTCCATAGTGATGTCCACAGTGGTTGCCCCAGTCTACACTCCCACCAGCAGTGGAGCAGGGTTCCTCATTCCCCACAGCCCTGCCAGCATTAGTTATTGGTTGATTTCATGATAGCAGCCATTCTTTCTGGGGTGAGGTGGAATCTCATCATTGTTTTCATTTGCATCTCTTGAATGACCAATTATATTGAGTATTTTTTCATATGTTTATTTGCTGTTGCTACTTCTTTGCCTGAAAAATGTCTGTTCATTTCAGATGCCCATTTTTGGATTGGGTCTTTAAATTTGGGAGGTCTGATTTTTTAAAGTTCTTTATAGATTCTAGATAGTAGACCTTTGTCTGAGGAACAGCTGGTGAAAATTTTTCCCACATTGTGGGTTGTCTCTTCATACTGCTGGTGGTTTCTCTTGCTGTGCAGAAGCTTTTTAATAAGAAGATATCCCACTTGATGATTCTGCTAGTTCATGGGCAACTGAGGTTTTGTTCATAAAATCTTTTCCTACTCCAATATCTTCAAGAATTCTACCTAACCTCTCTGGAAAACTTGCTTCTTAAAGTAAGCCAATTGAGGGATGTAACTCTTTACAGCCTGCACTGCTTACAGCATGCTTTGAGCATAGTCAATATTCCAGCTTCCTGCAATTAGCTTTCACTTTCCTTTCTTTTCTTGATCATTTATGTCTATTTATTTGTTTTATTTATTTTTTAATATATATATTTATTGGTACATTTTAGGTATAAAATACATTTACATTTATCATTGGGTATTTGTACCAGAACATGATGCATCTTAGTTTTTCTTTTTTCTCTCATTACCTGTACACCCTTCACCCGCTCCACCCTTCCCTATTTATACACAAAGTTTGATTCTATTTTTTTTCTCATAATTTTTTCTTTCCCTTCTTCCCTTTCCCCTTTCCCTTCCACCATCCCCAAACCCTTGGACCTTTTCTTATTTCAAATTATCAATTATTCATTTTAATCATTTTAATCCTTATTTACACTTTCAATTTCTCACACTAGAGAAACTATTTGGTATTTACACATGTGTGTCCTATTTATTTCACTTAAGAGTATGGCCTCAATATGCATCCATTTAGCTATAAATGTCTCTAGTTTCTCATTCTTTATGGCTGAGTAGTACTCCATTTTATTAAAAAACCCACATCTTCTTTATCCAGTTTCCAGTTAATGGGCACTTGGGCTGTTTCCAAGCTTTAGCTATTACAAACTGTGCCTCTATAAACATAGGTGCACATATATCGCTGTGGTATGATTCTTTTAATTCTTTGGGGAAGATACCCAGTAGGGGAATAGCTGGGTCAAATGGGACCTGTAGTTCTAGTTCTTTGAGGTATCTCCATACTGATTTCCACAGTGGTTGCACCAATCTACATTCCCACCAACAGAAGGAAAAGGGTTCCTTTCTCTCCACACCCCACCAGCATTTGTTATTGGTTGATTTCTTGATAGCAGCCATTCTTTGTGGGGTGAGGTGGAATCTCAGTGTTGTTTTCATCTGCATCTCTCAACTGACCAGTGATGTTGAACATTTCTTCATATATTTATTTACTGTTTTTACTTCTTTGTCTGAGAAATGTCTGTTCATTTCGGATGCCCATTCTTGAATTGGGTCTTTGAATTTGGGGGGTCTGATTTTTTTTCAGTTCTTTATATATTCTAGATAGTAGACCTTTGTCTGATCTACAGCTGCTAAATATTTCTTCCCACATTGTAGGTTGTCTCTTAGCTCTGTTGGTAGTTTCTCTTGCAGTGCAGAAGCTTTTTAATATGATGAGATTCCAGTTGTTGATTCTTTGTGCTAGCTCCTGTGTTACTGAAGATTTGTTCATAAAGTCTTTTCCTATGCCAATGTCATCAAGAGTTTTACCTAACTTATCTTCCAGCAAGTTTAGTGTTTCTGACTTAATATTTATATCTTTCATCCACTTCGATCTTAGTTTAGTGTGTGGTGATAGGTATGGGTCTAGTTTTAATCTCTGACAGGTTGAAATCCAGTTTTTCCAACACCATTTATTAAATAGGCTATCTTTCCTCCAATGAGAGTGGTTGGCTCCTTTGTCAAAGATGAGGTGGCTGAGTATGTCTGGAGTTGTTTCTGCATCTTCTAATCTATTCCACTGATCTTTGGGTCTGTTTCTTTGCCAGTACCATGATGTTTTTATCACAGTAGCTTTGTAATATAGTTTCAAGTTGGGGATTGTGATGTCCCCAGCAATGTCTCTGTTGTCTAGAATTGCTTTTATTATTCTAGGTTTCTTCTGCTTCCAAATGAATTTTTGGATTATTTTCTCTAGCTCTGTGAGGTATATTGTTGGAATTTCAATCGGTATTGCATTAAATCTATATAGTAGTTTTGGAAGTATGGCCATTTTCACTATATTGATTCTTCCTACCCAGGAACAAGGGATATCTTTCCATTTTCTTATATCCTCTTCGATTTCCTTCTTCAGAGTGGTGTAGTTTTCAGTGTAGAGGTCTTTGCTTCCTTTTAACAAAGGTTGATTCCTCGATATTTCATTTTTTAGATGCTATTGTAAAAGGAATTATTTCCGGAATTCCTCTCTCAATGGGTCTGCTATTTGTGTATAAAAAAGCTATTGTTTTTTGAGTGTTGACCTTGTATCCAGCTACTCTACTGGTTCTGTCAATTAGGTCTAGAAGACTTTTGACTGAGTTTTTTGGGTCTTCTATGTAAAGTATCATATCATCAGTAAATAATGACAGTTTCACTTCTTCCTTTCCTATCTTTATTCCTTTTATTTCTTTCTTTTGTCTAATTGCTATGGCTATTGTTTCCAGAACAATATTGAACATGAGAAATGATAGTGGACATCCTTGTCTTGTTCCTGATTTTAGCATGAAAAGCTTTCACTTTCTTACCTTGCATATTTAAATTCTACCCCAAGTGAACTGATTCATGTTCCACAAAGATGCTGAAATCCCTGAGAAAGAGAAGGGTCATGGGATATATGGTTTCCTCTGCCTGGAGTTTTAGAATGGCAGATTTTGCATGCCAACTTCTTTTCCCTTGTAGGTCTCAGAGAAAACATTTCTTTTTTAGATGGGTCTTTCTTATCCAAAGTTTTTCCCATATTTTATTTTTTAATGATACCATAGCACTAATCACTATTTGAAATTATTACACTTACATTATTTTAAGAATATGTCTATATCCCTCATAATAATGAGAACAATTTTTCTGGTAGCAGAGATATTGTCTTACTCATGCTCTTGTCCTACCTCTGATATCTCCTGCAGTTTCCAAAACAAGTAGGTTTCAACAAATATTTATTGAATGGAGAAATATATATTTCAATGTTTTCTAGATATCACTGAATTATAACTACCTAGTTGTAAGCTTGCATCTTTTTTTGTGGGGGTACCAGGAATTGAACTCAGGACCTTGCACTTGCCAAGCAGGTGAAGTGCCACTGAGTTAAATCCCTGGACCTAGCTTGTGTCCTTAAGATATGAACATCTTGAAGATCATAATATACTCTTCTTCACTTTTTTTTGGCACAGAATAAATGCTGAATAAAATCTGTTGCACTAAATGAGGTTAATTCCTCTCCTGGTGCAGGAGTGACTCTGGCATATTAACATGGGTATCTCAGTGAATGAAGAGCTTTAAGACCCTAATGAGAGGGGTCCCCAGTCACAGGGAACCTATTCCATCCAGCCCACACCAGCCACGCACATCTGTGGACACTCTAGGGGGGTCCCCAGTCACAGGGAACCCAGCCCATACAGCCCACACCAGCCAGGTACATCCATGGATGCCATAGAGGGGTCCTCAGTCACAGGAAACCTGCTCCATCCTGCCTGCACCCCTGGCACTCAGCCCACTCAATCCACTCAGTGCAGCATGTGCAGGAACCCCCCAACCCTGCTACTCTGGCCTCTTGGCTGTGCTGCCACCTGGTTCCACACTACAAAGACACAGGGGACACCAGACCACCAGACCACCATACTGGGTAAGTTGGAGGGTTCATCAACTCCCATCAGAACCAGGACTATCTTCAGGGGAAGGGCAGCTGGAACCTGCAGTACAACCCTGCAGGGTTCAACCCTATAGGAGGACAGGGAGCTCAACTTGGGACTTGCAGCCAGAAATCTGCCTGAATCTCATGGGTCTGCAACTGGCTTGCTGAGACTCATTCACTTATATCTGCACACTGTTACCCACATTGTCTATTGTGACAGCAGAGACATACCCTGAAGGAAGCCCTTCATTTTCATTTTTATTTTTTATTTCCAAAATTAATATTAATGGGGTTTTTTTCTCCTCTTATCTTTAATTTTTTTCCTTTGCAAATTTTTGTTTTTCTCTCCTTTTTACTTCTTACTTTTCTCTTCCCTTTCTCTCTCCCTCATGCTCACTCTCTTGCTGTCCCACATTGTTCATCTCCCTTTTTGTTCCTGTTCTAGCCCTCGTTCAGATTTCTTCTTTATTTTTCTATTATTCTCTTTTTCCTTCCCTCGCCTCTGTCCTCAGGCCTCACTGCTAATCTTCCCCTATACTTCTACTGATCTATCCCTCCCTCCCCAACTCCTTCTAACTCCCCATCCTGAAGGATAAATTTGTTATATTGAAGAGTTTATTCACTATAAACATATGTTGGGTTGGTCCTCAATTTTGATTTAATTCACACAATTAATGGTGATAGATTAATAAGTACCACAAAATGTCATTTTCTAAGATGTACTTGATGCTATGGTGTTGCTGATTGTATCACTGGGGCCAAGGTGTTGTTATTGATCTAGTTAGTCAGTGGTCCTTTCTGGTATAATGAAAATGAGATAGCCTCAGAGTCATTTGCAACTCAAAACTTAAAGACCAGCTATATCTGGAAGACACCTCTGAGAAACAATCATTTCATAAAGGTTCTAATTACAAGCAGCAAAGATTCTTACAATAAGCAATTTTGAAGTATTAACCCAGGAATTAAACCAAGGACAGTACCAAAAACAAAAATGAGAAGACATTTAAGCAAGGCACAAACTCAGACTTCCACCCCACCAAGGGTAAAGCCCAGGGGAAACGAGGGGGGAAAGTCTGGAGAAGCTCAGCCGGTCCCAGCACCTGGAAGGAAGCTCCCTGCCTCCATCCCAGGCTCCTAGGGCAGAGAAGCTGAGCAGTGTGGGTGCCAGAAGCACCCCCTCCCATGGAAATGAGGAGACACATAAAAAAGTCTCAGAAACAGACTTCTGGATCACCTACAGCAACCCTAAAGGGAAACGAGATGGAACACTATGATACTCAACCACCTGGACTCTCTGAACGGGCAACAAAAGAGGATCTGGGAAAATTGAAATCAGAAATAATTACTCAGATAATAGCAAAGATTTTGCTCATGGTGCAAGACATGATTAATAAATCTAGAGAGGACACAGATAAAAAAATAGAGGATCTGAAGAACATGATGGAATCCCAATATAGGAAACAAATGGAATCCATAAAACAGATATAAACAGATTTCCAAGAGATTAAAAACTCCATCAAAAGTCTGCACAGCAGAATTAACCAATGTGAGGATAGAATTTCACATATAGAAGATAAGATTGCAATTAGTGAGGAGGAAAAGAAAAATTGCTTTAAAATTGTAAGGGAACACAAGAAATCAATCCAGCAGCTGCTAGATGATGCAAGGAAAAATAACATAAGACTGATTGGAGTAAATGAAGAAAGAAGAGAGAGTGCAGAAGACATAAAAAAACTCTTCACAGAAGTGATGGCAGAAAACTTCCCAAGGTGGGGAAAAGAACTTGACATACAAATAAGTGAGGCATATAGGACTCCATCTAGCCTTAAAAAAAAATCTACACATAGGCATATAATAGTTAGGATTCTGAAACCCAACAGAAGAACAAATTTCTACAAGCAGTGAGAGAAAAGAAACAAATCACATACAAAGGAAAGCCCATCAGAATCACAGCAGACTTCTCAATGCAAACCCTCAAGGCAAGAAGAGCTTGGAGTGATGTATTTCAAGCCCTAAAGGAAAACAGCCTCCAATCCAGATTAATGTACCCTGCAAAACTATCTTTCAAAATTGATGGAGAAATAAGATACTTTCATGACAAAGAGCACCTCAGGAACTTCATGAATACCAAACCGGCACTCAAAAAAATTTTAGACAATACCCTAGGAAAAGACAATGAGGATCACAACCCCAGGAAACCCAGCAGAATGAATCCATTGGGCATGACAAATTAAACACAACGGGGAGTATCCAACAAAAAGAAAAATTCATGACAAAGCTTTTAAAACTTTTAACTTCATCTCCCTAACGAGTGTATAATTCAATCTTATTATTGTACTGATTAGTATTTTTCTGATTCTAGAATTGCACACCATTCCTTGTGCTATACTGGCTATTTATCATCTTCTTATGTCTTCTACATTTTAATTGGGTTGTCTATTAATGAGCTCTAAGAATTCTTTCTATATTCTGCTCATAGGTTATATGTATTGTAAATATGGTCTGTTTAAGGACTACTTTTCATTTTAATGATGTCATTTAAAGTTCTAAATTTTGATGGAATCCCATTTATCAATTTTTTTCTTTTATACATCATGTGTTTTGTATCCTAGGTAGTTCTTGCCTACCCTGAATTCATAAATATTTTCCCTTATAATTTCTTCTTAAAGTTTTATGCTTTTAGGCTTTCATATTTAGGTTCATAGATCCCTTCAAGTTATTTTCAAGTATGGAAAAAAAGGGTTGAGGTTAATTTTTTATATACAGATACCAGGTGTTCTAGTGCCATTTGCTGCAAACACTATCTCTTCCTCGGCTCTTGAATTGAGTTTATATTCTATCAAATGCTAATGTTAAATAATCTTTCAAAACTTAGTGGACCATATATGTGTGTTTATATTTCCAGATTCTCTGTTTTATTCCAATGATTTATATGTCTTTCCTTACACAACACTGCCTTGATTACTGTAACTTTTGAAGAAGTCTTACAATTAGGTACTAAATGTCTTACAGCACTGTTTTTGTTTTTGTTTTTGTTTTTAACTTTTCTAGGTCCTTTGTACTCCTACATAACTTTTAAATTTCAATATCCAATTCTTCACTTATAGCAAGTATACACAGACCTGAATTTTCATATATACCTTGTGCTTTCTAATCCTGCTAAATTCAAGTACACTTGTACTCTAGGGGCTCCTAGAGATTTCTTAGTATTTTCTCTGTAGATGATCATTTCATCTACATATAAAGATTTTGCTTCTGCCATGCCAATCCTATCCTAGTTGTGTCATTTTATTGCCAGACTATTTTGGTGGGGACTAGGTTTCAAAGTTTAATGGACAGATAAAGAGTAAGCATATCTGCCCTTGTTCCCTACCTTAAGGAGAGAGCATTTTATCTTTTCCATTTATATAAGACATTCTCGCTGGAAGTATGGAGTGCATGTCTTTAATCTGTTGAGAAGGTTCTGCTCTACTTCTAGTCTCCTGATGGCTTTTACCATGAACAGCTGTGGAATTTAGTCCAATACTTTTTCTCCAACTAGTGACAGGATCATATGGCTTTTTCCTTTCCTCTGTTTAAATGATGACTTTTGGGGGTGGATCTTCCAATGCTGAACCAACACTGCCATCCCTATAACAAAACCACTTTCTACATACTACCAGATCTGACTTCTAAGAGTTTGTTTTGTTAAACAAATTTCTATCTATGTTCATACTTTTTTCTTCTATTATTTTTATCCAGTTTTAGGATTAGCACAATGTTGAGTTCCTAAAATGAGGGGAGAAGTGCTCCTTCTTTTTTTTGCTTTAAATGTTTGATATAATTTACCAGTTAAAATGTATATGAGCCTGCTGTTGTCATATAGGTAGGTTTTCAAGCTAGGAATATACTTTCTTCAATAGGTGCTATTCAAATTTTATATTTCCTCCAGAGTTAGTTTCATTAATTTGTCTTCCAAGGTACTTCTTAGAAGCTGTCAAATTTATTTCAAAAAAGATTTTTGTAATATGCTTTCTATATCCTTTTAAATTCTGTAAAATCTGTGGTAATGTCTCCTAGATCTTAATATTGTAATTTTAAAAATGTATAACTGATATTGTGTAACAGGAAGAAAAGGTCAAAAAGACCAGGGGAATTGGGAGGGGTAGGGGAAGGGAAAAAAGGGAAAGGAAAATATATGAAAAGAGGGAAAAAAATGGAAACAAGGTCTTTGCAAATAGGGAAGGGTGGAGGGGGTGAAGGGAGGGCAAGGGAAGGGAAAAAAATAAGAACCAAGGTACTCATGTAAAGGTACAAGATCCCAATGATGAATGTAACTGTATTTTATACCAAAAATGTACCAATAAACTTAATGGGGGGGGAAGAAAAGTCTGATAATCAACCACATGGACACCCTGAAGTGATAGCATGGGGAGTAACAAAACAGATGAATGAGGCTCTAGAAAAATTCAAAGCAGAAATAATCTCCCAGATATCTACAGAGATGGTGAGCACAGTGAAAGACATGATTAGAGGCTCTAGAACAGAAACAGATAAAAAAAATAGATGATCTCAGAAACATGCTGGAAGCCATGAATACCCAGCATAAGAAAGAAATGGAAACCATGATCGCCTAACATAAGAAAGAAAGGGAATCCATGAAACAGATTCAAACAGATATTCAGGTGATTAAAAACTCCATTGAAAGTATCCACAGTAGATTAAGGGAATCTGAAGATAGAATATCAGATACAGAAGACAGGATCATGGTTAAGGACTATGAAAAGAGAGATTTTTAAAAAATAGTAAGGGACCACCCAAAATCAATCTGCAGCTGTTGGATGATGCAAAAAAGAATAACATAAGACTGATAAGTGTCCATGAAAAAACAGGAGAAAGTACAATTGACATAAAAAACTGTTCACAGAAGTAATAGTGGAAAACTTCCCAGACAGAGGTAGAGAATTAGACATACAGATAAGTGAGGCATATAGAGCTCATCAAGAACATCATACAACCTGACCAAGTTGGATTTATCCCAGAGATGCAAGGTTGCTTCAACATTCATAAATCAATAAATGTAATACACTATATTAACAGAGTCAAGAACAAAAACCATATGATCATCTCAATAGATGCAGAAAAGGCGTTTGACAAAATCCAACACCCATTCATGATAAAAACCCTACAGAAAATTGGAATAGAAGGTCTTTCTCTCAACCTGATTAAGGCTATCTATGAAAACCCAACAGCCAACATCATACTAAATGGTCAAAAACTGAAAACTTTCACGCTAAAATCAGGAACAAGACAACAATGTCCACTATCACCACTCCTGTTAAATATAGTTCTAGAAACATTAGCCACAGCAATTAGAAAAGAGAAAGAAATAAAAGGGATAAAGATAGGAAAGGAAGAAGCTACATTGTCATTATTTGCTGATGATATGATACTTTACATAAAAGACCCAAAAAACTCCACCAAAAGACTTCTAGACTTAATTGACAGATTCAGTAGAGTACCTGGGTAGAAGGTCAACACTCAGGAAGCAATAGCCTTCTTGTAAACAAATAACAGACTCACTGATAACCATCTGTATTCTGTTTTCCAGTATCTTGTTGAGAATTTCTGCATCTATGTTCATTAGGGAGATTGGTCTGAAGCTCCCTTTTTTGGTTGGGTCTTTCCCTGGTTTTGGAATAAAAGTAACACTTGCTTCCAGGAATGAATTTGGAAGCCTTGCTTCCCTTTCAATTTACTTGATGAGTTTAAAGAGTAATGGCAATAGTTCTTCTTTAAATGTCTTGTAGAATTCAGCAGTGAAGCCATCAGGGTGTGGGCTTTTCTTTCTTGGTAAAATTTTTATTACATTTTCCATTTCACTTATTGTAATTGGGGTGTTTAGAATTTCTATATCTTCTTTGTTTAACTTTGGCAATTCATATTTATCTAGGAATCTGTCTGTTTCTTCTGTTTTCCATTTCATTAGAGCACAGGTTGTCGAAGTAGGTATTGATGATTCTGTGGATTTTTGTTGGATCTGTTGTGACTTCACCTTTTTTGTTCTTAATTGCATGGATTTGAGCCTTTCCTTTTTTTGATAAGGTTGGCTAAGGGTTTATTGATTTTATTTATTCTTTCAAAAAATCAACTCTTTGAGCACCCTGAAGGAAGCTCCCCCGCCACCATCCCACACTCCCAGGACAGAGAAGCTGAGCTGGTCCCCGCACCCAGAAGGAAGCTCCCCCATCACTATCCCAAGCTCCTAGGGCAGAGAAGGTGTGCCGGTACCAGCAACCACAAGGAAGCTCCCCTACCACCATCCCACGCTCCTAGGACAGAGAAGGTTAGCCAGTCCCAGCACCCAAAGGGAAGCTGTCCTGCTGCCATCCAACACTCCTAGGGCAGAGAAGGTGAGGCATGCAGGTGCCAGAAACACACACACCCCTCCCATGGAAATGAGAAGACATGTAAACAATCCTCAAAAACAATCTTCCAGATCACCTACAGCAACCCCAAAGGGAAACAAAATGGAACAATCTGATACTCAACCACCTGGACTCTCTGAATTCACAACAAAAGAGGATCTGGGAAAAATGAAATCAGAAATAATTTCTCAAAATGGAAAAATAGGAACAAAATCTTTGTAAATAGGGAGGAATGGAGGGGTTGAAGGGAGGACCGGGCAAGGGTGAAAGATAAGAACCAAGAGAGACTATGTAAAGGTGCAAATTTCCAATGATGAATATCATTATATTGTATATCTAAAATGTACCAATGATTAGAATGAATAATCGATAATGCAAAATAGGAAGAAAAGGTCCAAAGGGGTAGGGGTAGTGGGAGGGGCAGGGGGAAGGAAAGAAGGGAAAGGAAAAAATGATGAGAAATGGAAAAAATGGAAACAAAGTCTTTGTAAATAGGGAAGGGTGGAGAGGGTGAAGGGAGGGCAGGGAATGGGGAAAAAATAAGAACCAAGATGCATTATGTAAAGGTACAATTCCCAGTGAGAAATGTAATTGTGTTGTATACCTACAATGTACCAATAAAATAATTTTTAAAAAAAAGAATGAGTGGGTCACAGGAGTCCCTTTTTTAGGAGGTTTGTGACAATGGGTTTGAGCCCCCCAAAATGTTTTAGAGGTATAGGATATTGGGGAACGCTGGAGAAGTGAGAGGAATCTTTACAGGAGATTTGAATAGGTGAGTGATGGCTGGCAATGGAGGGGGTAGAGGGTATTCCATACTGAGGGACTGACATGTATAGAAGAGGATATATCAGAGGAGCTGGAGGATAGATCTGTCAAGGCAGAAGCCTGGAGCAGTAGCAGAATGTTGGTAGGGTTTAAATTTGTGGGATGGAGAATGAGGGAGGCCCTAAATTTGGTAAGGATATCCCTGCCTGGGATGGGGTGGGGCAGCTAGGGATAATCAGAAAACTGTGTGAGAATGTGCTGCCTAACAGGGAACAGGCCTGGGGTGGGGTGAACAGGGGGTTTGAAGGCACCCCTGAACCCCCACAATAGTTACTGTGGAGGAACTAGTAGGACCTGAATATTGTGGTAAGGCTGAGTATGTAGCCTCCCTGTCAAGCAAAAGCCAAACAGGCTTCCCTGAGAAGCTGACAGTTATCCTGGACTCACTGGAAATGATGGTCGTGGGGGCTCCAGGCAACCCTGGGCACCATCAATCCTCAGTCACCAGGCTGATAAGCTCTGACAGAGATGTTTCTGTACCTGCTCTCTGGGCTTGAGGAAGGGATGGCCTCTTACTTTTTAGCAAAGAGGACAGTCAACCCTCCAGTGGCCTGTCTGCTTGCAGTCAGGACAGGGGCCAGGTGGTGGTTTGGGATTGGGCATTCATTGGCCCAGTGCCCAGTTTGATGACACTTAAAGCAAGCCCCAGGGGGCCTGTCATGGGTGAATGTCCTGTAGGGCTGCTGCCAGCAACTGGTAATTAGCCCATTTTTTGTTGTTTTGCCTGTTCCTCATGGTTAGTGAACACCTTAAAGGTGACATTGAGGAGCTTGGTTTGCGTGTCCTGTGGGCCCCCCTCAACCTTTTTAAGTTTGTCCCTAATGTCGGGGGCAGACTGTGAAATGAAATGAGTGTTAATAACAATCATGCCCACCTGAGATGTAGGACCAATCTTGGTATATTTTACAGAAAATATGGTGTATATACACTATGGAATATTACTCAGCATAAGAAACGGAGTCATGTCATTTGCAGGAAAATTGATGGAGCTTGAGACCATAATGCTAGGTGAAATAAGTCAGACATGAAAATTAAATATCACATGATTTCTCTTATATGAGAAGCTTAAAATATAAATAAATAAATGAGTAGAAGAAAGGAGAGATTGTAGGAGACAGGAAGTCACTTTTTTGGAGGTGAGGAAGGGGATTGAGAGCGGGAAGGTAAAGGAGAAGTGAAAAAAATATTGAAAATGAAAGAGATTAATTATATGAATGTATTAATTTCCCAAAACAAATATCACTTATGTATTGCAAACATATGCTAATAAAAAGAGAGAAAGACATCTGTGTTCCTAATTAGAATAATTGATGTTGTTAAAATGTCCACATTACCCAGGGAGATTGGAATTAGGATAGCTTTTTCTTCTCAAAACAGTAGCCAGTGAAGTATTTAAATATTCCCAACAGTGAAGCCAGTAGCAACTCTGTTTGCTACACAATGACAGTAACTGGGGATGATTAAAGTGCTGTCATTGGAACCTACTATGAAACCTTAACAAACTAAACTCCCTATTGTCTTCAAAAGGAGTCAGTAGGAGCTTCGGGTGGCTTGGTGTCACAAAAGGTGCTGGCTGAAGGTATGATCTGCTTTTCCTCATGCCTAGATGCAGCTGAACTCTTTCCTGAGCAGTTGCTTCAAGAAGTAACACAGGGCAAAAACAGTACATGAAAACCACATTCGAGTTTTCATTGCAGGGATTATAAACTCAGAAGTTTTCCATATGAATTACTCCTCATAGTAGACTTGGCAAGAGGAATGTTTTACCAACGATGTCTTTTTAAAACATTGTTTTATTCTAAGAGACAAATGAAGATATTCTTTAGAGATTGGGTTTTGCTTTTCTTTTCTGTGAGGTGGCGCTGTAGGACAAGAGTTCTGTTGCCAAGCCGGATGCTAAAATCCTTTCTTTGAAGAACTTTTTATTTCACACCACTGTAGAGCCTGGGCCTCATGTTAGCCAGCCTCTTTTTACTTGAATAAATAAGTGTCTTAAAAGTTAATTCTTTATGAACAAGGTCTTTGAATACTTTTTATACAGTGATCTTCCCACAGTTTAAAATTTCTCTAATTTTACCCTATAGAAAACTGTCAGCCCTCCCTTTCACAGAATTTAGACTTCATGGCTGTGCACCTGTTCCTGGAAAGTGGTTGGGAAACACTAACAAGAGCTTATTCATATTTGAAAGCTACAAGTACTAATTCTATCTTGCTCCACTGAAGAAGTTCTAAGGAAAAAAAAAAATCAGTTTGCCGTCTTTAGGACTTCCAGGCAGAAATATTTTCACCTCTTTCATAAGTTTCTATTGTGGGGGAGGGGACACAAAATTCCTATAATGTAGACACATTGTTGAGTCATTAAAGAGATTTTCTTGGGCTGGGGATACAGCTCAGTGGTAGAGCTTTTGCAAATCCATAGCTTCAATCCTTAGCACTGAGAAAAAAGGAAAAGAAAATCTTATTCCAGGGCATTAAATTTTGTACATTTGTACTCTTTTCTGCAGCATACATGCTGCATCTCTGCCTACAGAGATTCTGTGTTTGGGGCTTTTTTAAATGTCTGAAAATTTTTTACTCAGGTCATTTTAACTTTAAAGAAAAAAAGCAAATTGGAGCAAATGTCAGGAAATACAAGCCTTAAGTCCAGTGGGACAGGAGAGTCTTGTGTTTGTCTCTGTCCTGAGCAGGCCCAGGCAGCCCCACAGGATGCTGCCTCCCTTGGGTCCCTGGCAGCCTGTGCCCAGCACTCTGCCTCAGCCACTGTGTCCTGGCCCCACCGCGCCTAGTTGTCCCTGTGCTGTCAATCAAATCAGGGAAGCCCTACAGAACTGGGCCGGGTTGCCAAGCCAGTGGGCAGCCCTGTCTCATACTCACAAACTTGTTCCTTAGAAATGCAAATAAATTCTAATTTTGGAAAATAAATTCTAATTTTCTTGGCTCCCTCAGTTTCTCCAAAATTATTGATAATGCTTTCAGGAATACTGTCTCCTGTAATAGAAGCTGATATGCTCTCCAGATTCTCCTGAAGAGGGGTAACAACCCTTAACCCTTGTGACTCTACTCCCAAGCAAAGATGAGCAACTTCTGTGGGACAAAGTGGTTTCAGCTCACACTGAGAGTTAGTTCTAATAAGCACCACTTGCTCAGGGCTTTGTAAATTGCAAAGCAGCAGAGGCAGCTTCAACAAAGTTTAGATCACTCTAACCCAGGATGCTCTTCTAAATCAAGGGAGTTGTTTTTTGTAAGTTCTGCACCCTTGTCGCTTCTTGACAGCACTGAATTTACAAAAAGGATTAGCATTCACAAAAGAATTGCTTGGATAATAAGAGTTTTATTGAGTTTACATAACAGGTCACAAACTGGTTATTCTAAGCACTTTATATAAATCATCTCATTTAATCCTTACAAAAACACTAATGGGGTAGGTACTATTATTACATTTTACAGCTATAAGGATATTGAAGCACAGGAAAGTTAAGTATCTTGTCCACATTGTGGCAGAAATTAATACTGTCATAATACTATTAATATCCATTTACTAAATACTTATTATATGTCATAACTTTTACGTATTTAATTTTTTTTTTTGGTATCAGGAATTGAACTCAGGTCCTTGCACTTGCAAGGCAGGTGGCAGAACCACTAAGCTAAATCCCCGGCCCCTTTACATATTTAATCTTTATGGCACTCCTATTACTATTCTTTTTTTATAAGGGGAGACTCTTGAGGCTCATAAAATTATTTACCCAGAGTCACAGCTAGTGAGCAGCAGGACCTAAATTGGTGAGATTTCTTCCAGAAGTTGCCTATATTGCCTTCTTTTTATGCTTATCCCAGTCCAGTGGTCACAAACCCATGGCACACATGCCGCAGCAGCGTGTTTGTTATCCTTGAAAGCTCTAGAAAAGTTCACTATTACTGTGACCTAGTCCTTCTTAAACCCATTCCAATTCCACCCAGGCCACTCTCAAACTGCTTCTGTCAGGCTATTTTGTGACCTCCAATGCCCTGAACCCATTCGTCAGTCCCCAGCCACATCACCCAACCTGACCCTTCAATAGTGTTTGACACACTTAACCACACCTACTCCCACACCCTTTTGTCCCCTTCCAGGGCCACTCATCCTCTTACTCACTGGTCAAGCCTTGGTGTCTTCTTTCCTGGCTCCTCCGATTCTCCTCAAGGGTACCAGTCCTCCCTCTCCTTGCCAGTTCCTCCAATCTCCTGGCTTTAATTGCTCCCTAGTTTGAGGACACCCACATTTGTAAGACCAACCCATTCCTCCCTCCCACACTCTAGACTCAAATGCCTACTTGACCTCTCCACTGAGATAGCCAAATGTTTCAAACTGAGCATGTCTAAAGTGGAACTTGTGACCCCATCTGCACCCCAAACCATGTCACCTATGGAGTCTTCTGCAACCCTTTCCTTCATGAGCTCAAGCCCTCAGAGTTGTTACTCATTCTTTTCTTCTTCCATCCACTTTTTCAATCAGCCAGGAACTCCTATTGGTTCTACATTCAAGATGTACCTGGAATCTGATCACATCTCACAGCGCCCCTCCCACCACACCGGTCAACACACTGTGCCCAGCCTGGTTACAGCCTCTTCCCTTTCTGGCTTTACTCCATTCTCCATAAAGCAGCCAGACAGGTCCATTCACACTCCGAGTCATATGGTATCAGTCCTCTCAACGCTCCATGAACGGTGTTCCCAGATGCAAAGCAGGATGATGCCCAGTGAAATTTGGATTTCAGTGAATACCAAATAAGTTTGCAGCATGTCTTATGCAATATCTGAGACACAAAAATTATTCTTTGTTCCTTAATTAAATTTGGATTTCAGGTAAATGGTGAGTGCATTTTCATTATGTGGTATGCAATATCTGAGACATACTTAAAAAGTATTCATTGTTTTTCTAAAGTTCAAATTTAACTGAGATTCCATCATTTTTATTTGCTAGGTCTGCCAACCTTACCCACAGGGTGGCCCTAAATGATGCCCAGCCACTCCCTCCCCACCCCGGCCTCATCTCCCAGGGTGCCCTGCTCACTCCTCCCCACCCACACTGCCTGCCCCTTTACCTCTGGGCCTTTGCCTTAGCTGCTCTCCCACCAGCATCTCCATCTTCTCAAAGAGGTCATCTTTTAAAATTACTTCTTCGTGGTAGCTTTTTTTTTTTTTTTGGTACTGGGGATCAAACTCGGGTCCTTGTGCTTGCGCAGCAGGTGGCGAAACCACTGAGCTAAATCCCCGGCCCTTAAAATTACTTCTTGATTCACCACTGGCCGTGGCCCTTATTGTGCTCTATTTTGGTTTTAGTCGCCTTTCTTGTTCCTGGGATTCAATACTCAACACCAACAAGTTAAAGGAGAGGCTTATTTTGACACAGGTTTTAGAGGTTTCAGCCCTTGCAGGGCCGTAAGGGCCTTGGCAGAGGGAAGCTGCTCACCTCATGGCAGCCAGGAAGCAGAGAGTGAAAGGAGGAGATGGAGAGGGAGGCACCCCAGGGGCCTGCCGCTTCTGACCAGGCCCCACCTCCTCACATCATCTATAGCGTCCTTTCAATTCAATCACCCTTCCAAAGCTGCCCCTCCTTCTAGTGCACGAGGCTTTCAGGAAATACCAGATATACAAATCATAACAACTTCTTTCCTAGGCACCTAACTTCTGACACCAGGCAGAACTCATTTTTTTCACCATCTATTGTCTGTCTCCACCAACTAGAATACAAACTCCACAGGTTCAGGTATTTCTTTTTTTTTTTTTTTTTTGGTACCAGGGATCGAACTCAGGTCCTTCCGCTTGCAAGGCAGGCAGCAAAACCACTGAGCTAAATCCTCAGTCCTCAGGTCAGGTATTTTTGATCATGTTTTGCACTGTATCCTGAGAGGCTAGAAGAAATAGCACATAGATACACAGTAAATATTTGAATAAATGAATGGCTTCAAAGCCTATGCTCCTGGCCTGGGATGTTGCTCAGCGGTATAGCACTTGCCTAGCTGTGTGAGGCTCTGGTTTTGACCTCCCCCCTCCACACACACCAAAAGGGCCTATGCCCATTTCTAGTGCACTATGTTCCTTGTGCTTCAATGTGTCTTATGACAAACATTTGAGGAAACCAAGAGTGCACAGCCCTGAGATTGGTAGGGATTGGCGGTGGCCTTGTGTCTCAGCTGGAAGTGACTTCTCATCATGGGGCATTCTGGGTCAAGGCACAGAACTGTCCCCAGCTCTCTGCCCAGGCAATTGCCACATTCCTCACACCCTCAGTATTGCCCTCTATTTAACAACAAAAAAACTTGTTTACTTTCTTTGTACTTGGTCCTATGCTAATCTTAAGAATAAACAAGATAATTTCTACCTAAAAAGGCCTTATGGTGAGGCTAAGGTTCTTGTCTATCTGATGAAATAAGAGGGAATTGGGCCTGACTGGCCAGAATCACTGCAAAAGCCACAATCCCTGATATTCCATAATCTCCCCTTGGTTATTTCCTAGTCTGGTAACCCCCAAGAGAAAACCAATGTGAATGCTAAGCAGGAGCAGCAGAAGAACATCTGCTCTAACCTCTCCATGACCCCGTTGCAGTAACCCAACAGAGATGAATTAAAGTGAGGAAGCCTGTTGGCGTCAGTCTCCTTTGACGCCAACAGGAAGGGGGAGCAGAGAAACAGATTGGCTGCTGACAGTCATTTCCCCCCAGAAAGCCCCATGAGGAAAAAATATGTTAGAGCTGAGATAATAATATTTACCAACAAACAGCCTTGTACAAATTTTTGACTTCCTTGTTTCTACACTATTGAATGTTCCTGAATTATCATCTTAATAGACACTTGCTAGCAAGAAAAGGCCAGGGCAGTTTGCAGAGGCGTAATACAGTAGTAACACAGCTAAAATGCATAAAGCCGAAGGTGGAGAAAGGAGTGGCTTTGGAGAGGGTAGTTTGCAAAGCCCCTTTGGTTTTTTCCCTCATTCTAGGCAGGCCCTGCAACAGGTACTAGGCTAGGTGAGAGGGCTGTCATTTTCCACCTGAGGAAAAACTTAAGAGGGGGGCCAGGGATTTAGCTCAGTGGTTCCGCCGCCTGCCTAGCAAGCACAAGGTCTCGAGTTCGATCTCCGGTACCAAAAAAATAAAAAAAACAAAAAAATATGACGTGTCACAAAACTTAAGAGGGGCCTGTTGGAGCCAGTCTGTGCAACTTCCTGTTTCCACGGTGGCTTAGTTTGTGCTGCTATAACAAAATATGTGACACCAAAAACTTTATAGATAAATTTGCTTCTCACAGTTCTAGAGGCTGGGAAATCCAAGATAAGTTCCCAGCACCCAGTGAGGGCTTTCTTGCTACATCATCCCATTGCAAAAAGGCAAGAGAGCACACATAAGACAGAGAAAGTGGTAGCTCTTACTTCCAGCTTTACGGATGTACAAGTGATAAAATTTGCCTACAGTTAAGGTATGTAGTATGATCCCTTGATATATAAATGTATTGTAAACTGATTATCACAGTCAAGCTAATGAACAGATCCATGGCTTCACGTAGTTATTTCATATGTATGAACACTTGAGATTTACTGTTAGCAAATTTCAAGAATAAAATATTTTGGGCCAGGGATTTAGCTCAGTGGTTTCGCCGCCTTGCTGTGCAAGTGGAAGGACCCGAGTTTGATCCCCAGTACAAAAAGAAAAAAAAGAAACTATTTTATCATGTGCTGTACTTGATGTAACTTTTTTTGGTACCGGGGATCGAACTCTGGACCTTGTGCTTTCAAGGCAGGTGCTGGAACCACTGAGCTAAATCCCTGGCCCCTGTTTCACCTCATTTTCTACTTCTTTTCAGATAGTTCATTATTAGCATGTAGATGTGCACTGCTTTTTGTATATTCATTGTGTATCTTGCAACTTTACTGAATGTATTTATTTATTTATTTATTTATTTATTTATTTATTTATTTATTTTTGGTACTGGGGATCAAACTCAGGACCTTGCGCTTTCAAGGCAGGTGGCGGAACCACTGAGCTAAATCCCTGGCCCTTTACCAAATTTATTAAATTGTTGTTAACAGGTTCTTTTGGTAGATAAAAGTTAACTACATTATCTTCCATTTTTCAAACACAAAAAATAATTTTTTTAGGAATGCTCTAGACTCAGTACTTAACTCCTAAACCTGGAGAATACCCTCCCTTGACTCTTTCATTCTGAGCACACTCAGCTATGAGGACCCCACAGCTTCACTTCTATGGCTTTGTTGACTTCATCCACCCAGCAGTTCTACAGGCAGTATTCCCTGACTGGAGCTGCATGCTGGTGGCCTTATAGCCCTGGAATTTCAGAGGTTGTTGATTCCCACAATTCCACTAGGCATTGCCCTAGCAGGGACCCTCTGATGAGGTTCTACCCCTGCAACAAATCTCTCTTGGACTCCCCTCTGTCCAATATTCTTTGAAATCTAGGTGGAGGCTACTATGGCCCAATAGTTCCTGTGTTCTGTGCAATTGCAGAATTAATACCATGTGGATGTCTCCAAAGCTTATGGCCTGTACTTTCCCAGATGACAGGCTGAGTTGCACCTGAGCCTGCATGAGTCACAGCTGGGCAGCTGAGGAGTTCTGCCTTGGAATTCAAGGAGCAGAATCCCAACATGGAATAGAGCAGCAAATGCTGAGGTCCTGAGAGAACCTCTCTGGAAACTTTGTACCCAGGGCAAGTTCTGGGTCTATGAGGGGAGGGGCAATTGGAAAAATTTCAAAATGCCTTGAGGTCTTCCATTGTCTGCATGAATGACTCCCATGATAATCTCCTTAGCAAACAGTAACTTGGCCACCTACTTGGTTTTTTCTCCTAAAGATTCCTTTATCCTCTTTTGGTGGCCAGGCTACAGATTTTCCAGTTTTTCATTCTTCTTTCCATTTTAAGTTCCATCTTTAAATGATTGCCCTCTTTTCTTTACTGTATGCAGTTGAAAGTATCCATGAAGCTCTTTTTCCCCCCTTAGGAATTGCTTCAGCCAGATATTCTAGTTCATTACTCTTAGGTTCTGCCTTCCCCAAAGTCCTAGGAGAGGTACATAATTCTGCGAAGTTTTTTGGAACCATATTACTGTAATGAGAATTAGGATTCTATTAGGCACTAAGGACAGCAGCCCTAAAATGGAGTTGGGAAGCCCAAAATGGAGTCTGCTGTGCCATGACTTCCAGGGATCTTAAAAAACATCTTCCAGGTGCCCTTCAGTTGTCTGGGACCTCCCCAGGGCATGATCAGGCAGGACGCTGCCTCATGAGCACATGGGCCCTACAGGAACACTGCACAAATACTACACAGATTAGACCCTAAGAAATATGTAGTCTTCTATAGGATAGAGATTATATTGTTTACACAATGTCTGAACTCCCTGCTAAATCCCTTTAAAACCCCTAGACAAAGAGCCTTTGTGGGTATTCTACTCAGAACGCCCTCCTAGCTAGTGAGAGCTTTGCTTCCTTGTCTTTATATTTTTAAAATAAATTTGCTTGCACCTTACCTCCTTTACCCATGGTTTCATTCTTTAGCACTGTGGTACATAACCCCAGCATTCTGGTAACATTACCAGGGTGTCTTTTACTCTAGTTAACAATACCTTGTTCCTTTTTTCTGTCTGAGGCCACAACAGAATGGCCTTTACTAACCAGTATTCTGTCCATGATCACACAGAAGATTCAGACTTTCCCTAGAGCTCTCCTCTTCTGAGCCCTCATCAAAATCACCCTTAATGCCCCATGGATAGCAATCCAGACTTTTTCAAGTCTACTCCTCCAATTTCTTCTAGTTTCTATTATGCAGTTCCAAAGCTGCTGCCGCATTTTCAGGTACTTGATAATAGCAACAGCACCCTCATCTCTCTCAAAAAAACCCCAAACAAACTTGGACCAGTTGGCTGACTTGGTCCATCTTCCACTGTATAACAACAAAATGCCACAGGCTGAGCAAGTCATAGACAATAGAAGTTTATTTGGCTCAAAATTCTGAAGACTGGGAAGTCTAAGATCAAGATTGCATCTGGCAAGGAGGACCTTCTCGCTACATCATTACACAGCAAAAGGCAAGTGAGCACTTGCTAGAAAGAGAGGGCAGAAGCAAGAGAACATGTACAAGAGGGAAGACACTATTGTAACCAAGCCACTCCTATATTCGCAGCATTAATCCATTCATGAGGGCTCCACCCTCATGACCTAATCATTTCTAAAAGGCCACACTTCCCAATATGATCACAGTGACAAATTTCATCAGGAGTTTTAGAAGGGACAGTCAAACCATAGCAGAGACTGACAAGTTGCTAGATCTGCAAGGTGAGCTGGCAAATCAAAGACCTGGAAAAGACAATGGTATGACCCCAGTATGAGTCTGGACGCCTAAGAACCAGAAAATCTAATGGTGTAGTTCCAACCTCAATGCTGGTAAGCTTGAGATCCAGGAAGGGATGATGTTTCAGTCCAAGTCCAAAGGCAGAAGAAAGCTGATGTCCCACTTCAAAGGCAGTCCCCCAGGAGGATTCCTTCTTACTTGGAGAAGAGTCAGCCTTTTGGTTATATTCAGGCTTTCAATTGATTGAATGAGACTCACCAAAATTAGGGAGGGCAATCTGTTTTATTCAGTCTACTGATATAATGTCATCCAAAATACCCTCACAGAAATATCCAGAATAATGTTTGGTAAATACCTGGGTACAGTACTTCATGTCCCAGTGAGGTTGACATATACAATTAACCATTACACTACTGAAATTAAATTGGTACTAATCTAAACTGTAGTGGTTTAAGATGTTAATTGTAATCTCTTAAGAAACCACTTAAAAATGACTAAAAAAATTTAAAACACATAATCATCTCAGTAGATACAGAAAAAAAGCATTTGACAAAAATCCAATACTTTTCACTACAAAAACACTCAACAAACTAGGAATAGAAGGGGACTCCAGAAACTGGTAAAGTCATTGATGAAGAACATGCCGGTAACACAGTACTTGATGGTGAAAGACTGAAATCTCTCCCTATAATATCAGAAAAAAAGAATGATGTATACCATGTCACCATGTTCAACACTGTACTCAAAGTTCTACTCAGGAAAATTAGAGAACTGAAATAAATGGCATTCAGATTGGAAAGGAGAAAGAAAATCTATCTCTATTTTCAGATAACATAATCTTATATAAATGAAAACCCCAAGACACACACACCCCATTTTAGAGCTAAAAAACAAGTTTCAGCAAGGCCAAGGATTCAAGATCCATATACAAAGATTGGTTATATTCCTATGCACTAGCAAGGAATAACCTGAAAATGGATTTGAGACTACAATCCCCATTTGTAATAGCATAAACAAGAATAAAACACCTAGAAATAAATGTAACAAATGAAGTTTAAATTATATGTACTAAAAGCTACAATACATTGCTGAAAGGAATTAAATAATACCCAAGTAAATTAAAAGACATTCCATGCCTGTGTATTGCAGACAGTATTGTTAAGCTGTTCATACTGGGCTGGGGGTTCCCTGGGTTTGATCCCAGCATCACAGGAAAAAAAGTCATTACTCTACAGATTGATCTACACATCCAGTGCAATCCTCATCATAATCCCAGCTGCTTTTCTATCAAAATTGAACAATTGGTCCTAAAATTTATACATAAGTACAAGGGCCTCAGAAGAGAAAAACAAAAACAAATCTTGGAAAGAATAAGATATTCACACATGCAGATTTCAAAACTAAGACTTTATGGTACTTATAAAAGGATATACATTTAGAATGGATGGTGTAGAAATAAACTCATATATTTAGAGTCAAATGATTTTTAACAAGGACACCAAGATGATTCATTTGGAAGATATCATCATTTCAACAAACAGTGCTGGAACAAATGGACAGCTGTATGCAAAAGAATGAAGCCAGACTCTTCCTCAAGCCAGATACAAAATTTCAAATGGATCAAAAACCTAATTCAAAAGCTAAAACTATACAATTCTTTGAAAGTAAGGGTATAAATCTTAGTGATCCTGGGTCTGGCAATTATTTCTTGAATATGAACAAAATAATTTTAAAAATAGATAAATTGGTCTTTGTCTAAATTCATAACTTGGGCCTCAAAAGATACCATCAAGCAAATGAAAAGAGAGTCTGTAGAATAATAGAGAATTTTTGCAAATAATATAGATAAGGAATTTGTATCTAAAATATATAAACAGGGCCGGGGATTTAGCTCAGTGGTGCCGCTGCCTGCCTTGCAAGTGCAAGGTCCTGAGTTCGATCCCCCATACCAAAAAAAAAAGGGAGGGCAGAGGATCTGAATAGGTCTTTCTACAAAGAAGATAAACAAAATAACCATTAAACACATAAAAAGATGCTGCATATTAGCTATCAGGGAAATTCAAAGGGAAATCACAGTGTAACACTTCACACTTATCAACATGGCTATAATAAAAAGACAGATGGGCCGGGGATTTAGCTCAGTGGTTCCACTGCCTGCCTCGCAAGCACAAGGACCTGAGTTCAATCCCTGGTACCAAAAAAAAAAGACAGATAATACCAAGGGTTTGTGAGGATATACAGAAACCGGAAACCTCATACATTACTGGTGGGAGTGTACAATGATGTACCACTTTGGAATATAGTCTAGCTAAATGTAGAATCACCACATGATCCAGTAATTCTATTTCTAGTATATACTCAAGAGAAATGAAAAATTATGTCCTTACAAAAATCTTGTACATGAAATCTTTTCATAGAAGCTCTATTCATGACAGCCAAAAAGTGGAAGCAACCCACATGACTCACAGCACCTAGTGAATGGATAAACAAAATGTGGTATATGCATACAATGGAATATTACTCAGCAATACAAATGAACGAAGTACTGACTCCTGAGTCAACATTATATAAAGGGAAAGAGGCCACAGACAAAAAGGCCACATATTAGATTTATAAAAGATCCCAAATGGGCAAATCCATAGAGAGAAAAAGACTAAAATTGCCAGCAGCTGTGGGAAAGGAGAACTGCTAATGGATAGTTTCTCTTGGGGATGTACTGTGTTCTGGAACTCAATAATGGTGATATTATGGTCTATGCCCAGTATAAAGTAGGGAGGTTTTTTTGGTGGTTGTTTATTTTGGTACTGGAGACTGAACCCAGGGTCTTCATATCACCAGCCCTTTTTATATATTTTTTTTTATTTTGATGAAACAAAGCCTTGCTAAGTGGCTAAGTTGCCCGGGCTGGGCTCAAACTTGTGATTCTCCTGCCTCCAGAGTGCTGAGATTACAGGCACAAGCTATCATGTCTGACTTATAACCCAGTGTTTAAAAAGTTAATAAAAATCTCTGATGGGCACAAAAGCCCACATACAATCAAGCAGAGAGCTGGTGATTTCACAGACTCCAGAGGAGGCTTAGAACAAAGATGTACAAGACTGCAGGCCCACTTTTTGGTTTTCTGATTAAAGCCTCCAGGGTGGACAGAGATCTTTAAATGTTCATAGCTCCACAAGTATTTCTACACTCTATCTCCCTCCTACCCTAGATAAGAGTGAACCTAGATGTAATCCTGGTTTTGTCGCTTAGAACTTCCCAATTGTTAGAAGACAACATTAGATATCAGAATCAGGAAATCTAGATGGTGCTCATCATAAATTATTTCATTCTATACCAGTCCATTACCTTTCATACTCTTTTCAGAACAACTGCTGTCTGCAAGTCACATTTAATAAAGGATATTTACAAAGTATATTGGTCACTGATATTTCTTTTCTCAAACTCATGCCAAAATCTCAATTGTGTCAGGCATGTAGAGGCATTTCATAAATGTTATTTATTTTCCCTTCCCCGTGTTGATTTATGTCTAAGCCCTCAAACTTGAGGAATGAATAGCTTTCCCTAACTGTAGCTTAGAAATATGTAAAAAAAAAAAAAAAGAATTTATAAGAATTAATATTAATCTAAGAGGAAATGTGAATTCTAGTGAAAAAGAGAACTCTCCTCCATCCCTGAGTAATGTTATATAAGTCTGTTGCTCTGAGTCTCAGTCTTGGCAAATATTAGAACATGAACTCTCCAGGGTTGTCCCCAGAACACTAGGTCCCAGAAAAAGAAAACTAACTTGTGACAAGAACCCTGAGGAGTGCCTCAATCTGTTTCCGTGATTTATGATCTTTTTACCTCAGTAATGATTCCAACCGTTTGGTCCAGACCCACAAGCGGCCATGTCTGACATTTTAGCAGCGACGGGCATACACCCTTCTGAGTCTAACTTGGGCTCTCCAACCACATTGAGCTCACAAATCACCTTTCTTCCCTGCAAAGCTATCAGCTGCTTAATTATAGAAGACAAGTTTGCATCCGTGGCCAGGATCCAGGGCCAGGTTTAATAAAATCTGAACTGGTTTCCAGTTTCCAAGGACAGAAAATGTCAAGGAACTGCATAAGTTTCCAAGACTATGGGATTGAAGAAAAATGCCAGTCTTCCCTAGTCGAACACTTTTACAAATTCATGAACAGCTGCTGACAATTTCTAAAAAGACAACTGCCAGGCTTGAGTGAGATGTGAAGCAAACAAAATTAACTATCAAGGTGACCTTGAAAACATTCTTCCCACCTATTTCCATCCTTCTTCCTGAAAAAAATCATATGTGGGGCAGTTTGGTACGGCCCTTCAAGAGGCAGAGGAGAATGAACTGCTTTTCAAGAGTCTTCAACTGTTCATATTGCAAGATCCAATGTTTCTGAAATGTTGTGTAGTTATTGTTTTGATAGCTAACACATACACATTGCACAAAACTTAAGCCGATAGAAAAAATCGCCATCCATCCATTTTTCTTAATCTTTCAGTGTCTTATCACACAAGCTATGGTACCAGTTACTATTCTAAGTCTTGGGGAGACAGCAGTGAGCAAAATCAGAGTTTGCCTGTCCTCAGAAGCTTACATTCGACTGGGGAGAAACACTAAATAGGTATGGGCATTAATAAATCCTGCAAAGAGAAAATAAATAAATCCTACAAGATAATTAAAATACTCTGAGAAGTACAGCCATTTAGGTAGGAAGAAATCCAGATGCATGTGATTTCATAGAATCTAGCAAAGAATCTGGACGTGAGTTACCATGTATTCCCAGCATTCTGGGAGGCTGAGGCAGGAGGGTCTCAAGTTCAAGCCCAGTCTGGGCTACTTAGCAAGACTGTGTCTCTACATTTTTTAAATGTTTTTTTAAAGACTGGGGTAATAGTTTAGTCTGAACACTCTGGGTTCATTCCCCAGTACTGGAAAAATAAAAACAAAAACAATTAAATCCAACATAGCAAAGAAAGCATGTCAAAAATGAAGCCGCTGCCGGTCGTGTCAAAGGCACAAAGGTCAAGTGAAATCGAGTCGAAGAGTGGGTGGCTTTGGCCAAGTGATGTGACTGGCAATCTGAATCACTGTTTTCCTAGGCTGCTGCTGAAGATGGAGTATAACTAATAAGGATCATAACTAATCATTTGGAGGAATATTGATTTAAAAAATAGGTAGGAAAAGAAACAGAACCCAGGTGGAGGGAAATATAGGCCAAGAGAATGTATTATATCAAGGCATGTCTGCTGTATCCTATGAAATCATCTAGAAGCAAAAGAGAAACTAGTTAAGGAAAGAAAGGGGATAATTTCAGAAATAAAGTCCTTGAAATGGTAAGAAGGGGCAGGAATGAGGTCCGAGAGGAGGAGGCACAAAGGAATACGGCACAAGGAGGCTCGGCCTGAGGTAGGAGAAAGCTGCACCTTTCATGTTAAAAGTCTACTACATTTTCACAAGATACACAGATACACACATGTGTGGGAGTGCATTTTTTAACTCAAATAGCAGATGCCAGCATGCTCTACATGCTATCTTGTATCTTTCTTTTTACTTAACAGTATCTCTAAGTTTATACTCATAGGCTTCCTTATTCCTTTTGACAGCTGCGTAGTATTGCCTTGTACTGTTAGACCATAATTTACTTCTAATCCTCTAAATAGACACTGTATTCCAGGATTTTTCTGTTTCAAATAATTTTTTAATGAATAGCTTTGTAAAAATATGCTAATGGATCTGCAGAATAAATTACTAGAAATGAAATTGCTAGGTCAAATAGTATGAACATTTTAATTTTGAAAGCTAATCAAACTACCTAGTTAATACCAGTTTATAAACCCAAATAAAGTCCTTGTTTCTGCTTCATCCACTCAGTAAACACTTTTTAATATTTTCAGTCTACAGGTGAAAAACTTTATCTCATAGATTTAATTTTTTTTTTTTTGGTAGTGGGGATCAAACTGGGGACCTTGCGCTTGCGAGGTAGGCAACAGAACCACTGAGCTAAATCCCCGGCCTCATAGATTTAATTTTCATTTATCTTATTACACATGAGGTTGAACATCATTTCATGTTTAAAATCCATTTGTGTGTTCTCTCTGTTTCTTCACTTTTTTTTCTATGGGGTTACTTGTCTCTTTTCATTAATATGTAGGAACTATTTATATCTTAAAAGATTTAGAGTTTTTTCTGTCATATATGTAGCAAATATTTTCCCTTATTTTTTTGCATGTTTCTGTACCTTATTTATGTGTCAAAATTTATAAATTTATGTAGTTTCTGTAGTTTTTGGTTTTTTTTTTTGGTACCGGGGATCGAACTCGGGACCTTGCACCTGCGAGGCAGGCGTCGGAACCACTGAGCTAAATCCCTGGCCCTAGTTTCTGTAGTTTTGTAATCTGTTGTATAAATTATGTATTTTGATGCCCAGTATGTAAATCTATGCAGTCTGTAAAATGTCAAGACTTTTTCTTGTTTGGTTTCTGAATTTTGTGTCATCCTTAAAAGTTCTTCCCCACTCTAAAATTTTAATGAAAGTATGAAAATATTGATTTTTTAAGGCTTAAATTCTTGATGTATCTGGTATTTGTTTTTACTAAGAAATAAGGGATTCAACTGAATATTTCTATGGCCATCCAGATTCTTAATGCCATTTATTTATATGATGCTGGCTTAATCCTTGACTAAGTTCTTGACCATGCCAACAGAGAAAGGCTAAAGAAAAAGAGTGAATATTGAAATATTTAGTGAATGAGAATAGAAGAATTCATGGACAATGGAACACTGGGAATAGGCAGTTCATAAAGAACCACTTGGTAAAGACTTGCTACCTGAGTGTAGTTTCTCTTTACAGCCTGGTTCACACATTTGCCTCGGTGAATGAAACATTTGTATTGAAGAGCCATCCGATGACGTAGGCCTGCAATGTCTTCGCTGACTCCAGTGATTTCTGTCTTCTCTCCCTTCATGCATACCCCCAGCTACATTCTGACTCTCACTGGTATCTGGAGTGGCTTAGCTTCTGAACAACAAAGCCCAAACATTCTGCTTTCTGACCACAACCTCCCATTATTCCCTGCTCTATGCCTCCCTTATTACTACTACCTTCATCTTCCCTCATGCACACCCTGGTGCTTTGACCTTTTTGGTTTCTCTCATTAGCTTTTTCTGCCTTTCCCTTTCTTTTCTCGCCAGTCATTCTAACACTCTGCTCAGCTCTCAATTTTGTCTTTTGGTTTTGTCTTGTCTGTACCTATGGATCAAAACCCAACCCTGGATTAATATGAATCTACCTCCTCCAGGCAGATATCACAGACTACAATATACCACATACTATCGGGAAAAAGCTTTACTCTACGTGAACTGGTGCCACTGCAAACTAATGAGTCCTAAATGCACTGGGTCCTCAAAACTGCCTGACAACCGTATTTATCCCTAAAGTCCTCCATGTCTCATTCGTACAACCTCTCTTTAAGATATCACCACTCAAGTCTCCTCCCTCTTCTCCACTCTCAGACACACCAGCCTGGAGAAACCAACCCACTCCTCACAATAGTCAGATGAAGTGGGTGTTACTGTCTTGTTGTCAATTTTGTGTTGATACAACAGAATATCTGAGACTGGAAAAGGAAAGAGATTCTTTTTGGTTCCTGATTTTCAAGGTCCAGAATATGGTGCCACCATCAGCTTCCGGTGGACAGAACTGTATGAAAGAAGTACGTGTGTGTGGAAGAAAGAGGTAGGGGGAGGGAGACATCATGAGGCAAGAAGGAAAGCAAGACATCAAGCCAAGAAAACCAAATTCATATTTATAGAAACTTGCTCTACAAAACTGGTATTAAATCATAGCCCCAAAACATAAAGCTGTGGACCAGGGATTTAGCTCAGTGGTGCTGTGCCTGCCTTGCAAATGCAAGGTTCTGAGTTTGATCCCCGGTACCAAAAAACAAAAACAAAAACATATAGCCGTGTGGTATCCCAGCCTCAGCTTTCCCAACATACTGAGACAGAAGGTAATATACATTTGTTTACCCGGTAACTACAGAGCTCCCGCTCTGTGCTAACTCAGTGTTAGGCACAGGGGATATATAGTATCCCATGGTTATGCAGCTTACATTCTAATGGAGGAGACAGACAAATGAACAATGGGTCAGATATTTAAAGTTAATGAATGGGAGGAAACAAGCAAGCTGAGACCATTACTGTAGAGAGAAGTGCCTTAGTCTATTTTCTATCGCTATAACAGAAGGTGTGAGACCAAATAATTCATAGAGTTTCTTTAGCTTATGATTCTAGAGGTTGAAAGTCCAAAATCAGGCAGCCACATCTGATGAGAGCTTTGTATTGTGTCATAACAGGGTGGAAAAGCAGAAAGGCAAGTGGGTACGGGCAGAAGAGACAAAAATGCAAGGGGCAGCCTTGCTTTAGTAACAGTCAACTCTCAAGAGAACAAACCCATTCCCATGAGAATGAACCCAGTCCCACAGTAGAGGCATTAATCCATTCATTAGGGTGGTTCCCACATGACCTAATCATTTCTTAAAGGTGCTTTTAAGCCCACTGCATTAGGAATTAAGGTTCTAACATACAAACTTTGGGGAGACACATTCACACCATAGCAGATGATGAGGGGACATGTGTGGTCTGGGAAGGAAGTACCATTAACTTGAACTGAAGTCTGAAGATTAAGAAGTAACCTGCCCTATGCTGAGGTGGGAGAAGAGTTTTCCAGGAAGAACAACCAGCAGGTGCGAAGGCCTGGGAGTGAATTTCCCAGGAACGGAAAGGAGGCTTGTATGGCGACCACCATCAGAAATGGCAGATAAGTAGGTGGCGGTGATGGTAGGCAGACACTGGATCATATCAAGCTTTTCAGATGACACCAGGAGGTATATTATTCTAAAAGCACCATAAAGCCACTGACATAATTTTGCACCGAGTAGTTGTGTGTTATTTTGGATGCACAGAGAAGTTCTTAAGGGGAACATGATCAAGTAATGTGTTTACAAGATTTGCCAACAAGGTTGGTGACTTTCAAGGGTTAAGGGTAGCTTAATGATCACGGATAGACAGGAGACAAGACAGGAGCTTGATTATCACGGATAGAAGAATGAATGGAGAAATGAGATGTTAGACAACTTGCTCTAGAGATTTTGCTGTGAGTGGGTAGAAAAATGGAACAATAGCTAGAACTCTGACGCAAAGGTTCAATGAAAAAGTGCATATAAAGTGCCAAGTCCAGTCCCTGTAACATAGTGAACACGTAGCTATTCCTATCTCTCGTTCTTTCTACCTCTATAGAAAGTTTATTTCTGTTAATGGGGTATATCTAGACTCCCCCCCACAAAGCCTCAGGTGCTCTTTTGGAGCTTTTGGGAAATAACTGGATCATGGGTGGGGCTTTTGAAAAGTAATTAGATTGTGGATATGATCCTGGATTCGTCCACTGATGGATTCATAGCTGGGTGTGATGTTGGAAGGTGAAGCCTGATGGGAAGAAGTGGTCACTGTGGGTATAGCCTGGAGAATATGAATATGAATATATATATTCTTTATATACATATATATGTAAAGAGAGAGGGAAGGGAAGAAGGAAGAGGAGGATGAAGATATATATTTATATTATAAATTATATATTCTTTATATTTTATATATATATAAATACATATTATATATATAAATATATTTATAATTTATATTTATATATCTATTTCCTCCACCTCCCTTGATGGCTTGCTGCTTCCTACCTGCCAAGCCATGAACTGTTTCTCCTCTGCAATGCCCCTCTGCCCTGCCTCAGAACCAGTGGACTGGGGACTGAAACCTCTATAAACTGTGAGCCAAAATAAACTTCTGCTCCTTTAGCTCCTTTAGGTTATCTGTCTTAGCAACAAGAAAGTAACTAAAACATTCTTTTCCTTAAAAATGTTTTTAAAACTATGATTGTCTTACTTGAGTCTTGGGAATGTACAGGGTGGCTCAGAGAATCATACACAGTTTTGAACGATTGTACCTTTGGCCAGTACAGACAAAAGTTTCTTTTCCAGGAATTGTAAATGAAAAGGCTTCTTGTTTTAAATGGCCTGTCGGAGTGCATTTGGTGCATATTCTACTGGCAAGTGCTCAGCTAGGTTCAAGAAAACTAAGAGAGATTCACCTCTTCATGGGAGAATAACATTATGTTGTAAAATGGCATAGGTACTAAAGTGGGAACAATGCACAATCATTAAACAAAATCCATCAAGTTAAGAAGTTCTCTGTGGTAAAGAGCATCTACAAAAATAGCTCCTGCAAATATCATAGTTAATGGTGAAACTTTAAAAGTTTTCCCTATATATTTACATGTGAAAACTTCACAGACAACTCCAAAATACACAAGGCAAAAAGTTACACAATGAAGGAGAAATAGAAAATGAAACAATAAAAGTTGAAAATTTTAATACCCAATATTTTAATATCCAATAGTAGATAGAACAACTACACATGAGTAAAGAAGACTTGAACAGTGCCAGAAACCACATAGCTCTATAGAACACTGCAGTGTAATATACATTCTTTTCTAGTGCATATGGAATAGTCTCCACACTAGACAATATATTAGGCCACAAGATAGGCCTCAAAAAATTCTAAACATTTTACATCACAGAAGGCATATTCTCTGACCATAATGGAAAGAAATTGGTTAATCATAGAAATTCATTTGAGAAATTCAAAAATGTGAAGAAACTAAACAACAAACTCTTGAATAACCAATGACTCGTGGGAGGAATCACATGGCATATCAGAAATATTTTGGGATAAGTGCAAATGAAAACAAAACATACCAAAACTGGAATGCAGTGAAAGCAAGGATTAGGAAGAAACCTTTACTCATAAACACCTAGTTTTAAGAAGAAAAAAAAAAAACAGAGAAAGATCTCAAATCAATTACCTGAACTTCCAATTTAGAAAATTATGGAAAAAAGGCAAACTCAATCCAAAGCAAAATGAAAGAAAAAAAGAATAAGAATTATAATGGAAGTAAGTAAAATAGAGGATACAAAAATAATAGAGAATCAACAAAGTGAAAAACTGCTTTCTGGAAAAGATCAACGAAAGTAACAAATCTTTAGCAAGACTGATGAAGAAAAAAGAGAAAATTCAAGTTACTAAAATCAGGCATGAAAGAAGGGGAATTGCTATTGACTCTATAGAAATAAAAAGATTATGAAATGTTATGGTTCATATCTAGATGTGCCCCAGGAGCCTCATGTGTTCATAGGCAGAGTTTGGGGAAGGTGATGGCTAACTCGCTGTTAGGAGATGAGGTCTGGTTGGAAAAGGTGTGTCACTGGGGGTATGATCTGGAAGGGCATAATCTCCCCCTATGGCTCGAGCATTCACTTTCTGCTTCCGGGCTGCCATGAGGGAACAGCTTTTCCTTCACTATGGCACCGTGCCAAGCAACTTCTGTCATAGAGCCAGTCAACTATGCACTGAAACCTCTAAAACACATGAGACAAACCTCTCCTTCTTTAAGTGTGGGTATCAGGTATTGTGCCTTAGCAATGAAGAAAGTTACCAAGACAAAATTTGATACCAGGAGTGAGGTGCAACCAGCAAAGCCACAGGAGTGGGGTCACCCAAGCCCTTTGGAGTTCACATCTTGTTACCACAACTTGCTCTGAATCCTGGATACAGAGCTACAGGATTTAATGTTTGCTCTACTGGGTCTTGGTCTTGCTTTGGTCTACTTTCTTTCTATTCACCTACTCCTCCTTTTTGGAATGGGAATGTTTACCCTCTGCCATTGTATGTTGAAAGTATTTAACTTTCTTTTTTATTTTTACAGGGCCTCAAAGCTAACAGTGCTTTGAGTCTCAGAGGAGACTCTGGACTTGGACTTACAGCAATGCTGGAACTGTTAAGACTTTGGCAACTCTTAGAGATGGACTAAATGCATTTTGCATGTGCATTGATGCACATGAATCTTGGGGGTTGGATGTGGAATGTTATGGTTTATAGCTACATCTCCCCCAACAGCCTTATGTGCTCATAGGCAGGGCTTTGGGAAGGTGATTGAATTACGGGTACACTATAGCTAAATGTGATGTGGGGCTTCGGTCAGGAGAGGCGAGTCACTGGAAGTGTGACTGGGTAGGGTGTATCTCCCTCCCCCGTTCCCTCCTCCCCCCTCTGCTTCCTCTCCACCTTGATGCAAGCAGCTTCCTTCTGCCAAGGTCCTTCCACAATGTCACCCAACCACGTAAGGACTGAAACTTCTAAAACATGAGCCAAAGTAAACCTTTTGTCCTTTAAATTGAGGGTGTCAGGTATTTTATTCCATTGACAAGTAGCTAAGACATAAAGAAATATTATGAAAAATTGTACAGTAAAAAATTGGATACCCCGGATAAAATGAACAAATTCTACCAAAAAAAGATCCCCGAAAAACTTCTCCATGTAAGGAATGTGGACATTATATATGGCAAATATGCACTAATAAAAAATAAATTAATAAAAATACATTGCCAAGAATGATGGGATAAGTGTATTTCGAGTGAAAGTACTTGAGTACTCTATCTTATGGGAATTAATGGCAATTATCTTTTATTGTAATAAATATTTTTAATTAAAAAAACTTTCTAAAAATATATTTAATGTAGAAACACACAGGGTATTGAAACTAATTCAAGAGAAACAGAAAAATTTGAATAGACCTATAAGAAGAAAATAGATTGAATTAGTAATTAAGAAACTATTCGCAGCCAGGCATGGTGGCTCATGCCTACAATCCCAGCTGTTTGGGAGGTTGAGGTAGGAGCATCTTAAGTTTGAGGACAACCCAGGCAACTGAGAGAGATCCTACCTCAAAATGAAAACTAAAAAAGGCTAGAATTATAGCTCAATGGTAGAGCACTTGGCTAGCATATGCAAGGCCCTGGGCTCAATGCCTAGTAATTAAAAAAAAAATCCATAAAAGTAACAAGGGCAGGGATTTAGCTCATTGGTTCCGCCACTTGCCTGGCAAGCACAAGGTCCCAAGTTCAATCCCTGGTACCAAAAAAAAAAGTAACAAACCTCTACCAATGTGACAGGGAAGCCTGTTCTGAAAGTTGTCCTTAGGAGGATTACTTGCATCTTCCCTCCCTACTCCTTTAGCATCTCCTCCCTTTAATCAGGCATTGTAAACTTTATGGAGAAGCCTCACCTGAAATAATTAAGATGTTAACTTTAGTAACTAGCCACAGAACATGGAAAGAAGGTGCCCTCCACCTAGCAAACAAACACCCAGTCCAGCCTGAATCTCATGGCCTCCCTCCCTCCCTCTAAGCCCAAGGAGACAGACTGTAACTTCAAAGAGCTACTTTCTCTATCTTCTTCAGAGCTGGCCTTAAATAAACTTGATTCTTGCCTCCAACATTCACCTGCCAAATATTGGTGCTTCAATGGCAGGCAGCCAGTACATTTGACTCTAGTAACAGTAAGACCAACAAGGAAAAAAGTAAGAGACATAGCCACACACACTGCAGTCATCAAAGGGAATACAGTCAACAGCTCTACATGTATAATTTGGCAACTTGGATTCAATGGATCAATTCAAAAAGTACAAACTACCACATCTCATCCATTATAAAACAGACAATTTGAATAGCCCTGTAACTATAAAGGAAAACAACAAAAGCACACATACAAAACAAAACACAGGGAAATTTTTAGAGGTGATGGGTATATATGGTTATATATATATATATATATATCACCTAGATTGTGATTATTTTTCAGTGTATTCATATGTTAAAGCTCATCAGATGCTGGCAAGAATGTGGAGAAACTGGGGTCACTTGTACATGGCTAAAGAGGGATGTAAAATGGTAATGCTCTTCTGGAAAACAGGCTGGCAGTATCTTTAAAAAATAACGCATGTAACTATCATATGATCTAGCATTGCATGCCTGAACATTATCCCAAAGATATAAAAACTTATGTTTACACAAAAACCAATCCATTAATGTTCATGGCAACTTTACTTTGTAGTAGCCCAAAACTGGGGGTCGGGGGGACTCATATGTCCTCCAGTTGGTGAATGGTTAAACAAGCTGTGAAAGATCTGTACCATGGAATACTACTCAGTAATAAAAGGAAAGGGAATACTGATATACACACAATATCCTAGTCACTTTCTTCATCACTGGGACAAAACACCTGATACCCACAACCTAAAGGAGGAGAGATTTCTTTTAGCCCAGGATTATCAGTGAGTTGGCGCCAAGGCAGAAACGGCGTGGCAGAGGGGCATAGCAGAGGAAAGCTGCGCACAGCATGGCGACCAGGAAGCAGAGAGAGCAGAGGAGCCAGGGAACCACCTCTTCTAACCGGGCCCCGCCTCTGAACAGGATAGATGAATATCGTGCCTCTGCGATCCAATGGCCTTCTAAAAGCCCCACCTCTGAACACATGGGGCTTCGGGGGTTTTTATTTAAACCATAAAGATACAACAACCTGGTTGAATCTTCAGATAAATTATGCCGAGTGGGGAAAAAAATCCAAATAGAACACAATATTTTGGAAATGGAAACAGAAACAGTAAGTGGTTTCTAGCAGGTAAGGATGGGGAGAGGTGCAGAAGGGAAGTACCGGCTACAGAAGGGCAGCATGGGGGATTCCTGGAGTGGTAGAAAAGTTCTGAATCTTAACGGTGTCAATGTCAGTATCCAAACTGTGATGCTGTACTATCACTGTTCAAGATGCCACCACTGGGGAAACTGGGTAAAGAATCTCCCTGTATTTTGTCTTACAACTTCAGGTGAATCTATAACTCAAAATGAAAATTTCAATTTTAAAAAGTACCCTTAATCAAAAAATACCATGAAATAAGTAGAAGATATTTTCAGTCTATAACTGGCAAGAGCAGGTAGCCAGAACAGATGAAGAGCTTTTATGAATCAATAAGAAAAGGTCATTAACTCAATAGAAAAATGAGCAAATATTTGAACAAGCACTTTACAAAATAGGAAATTCAAACACCCTTAAACTCAGGTAGAAGTGGCCAACTTCATTAGTAATTAAGGATATGAAGTGAGGATCACAATGAGTTACCATTATACATCCACCAGATTGACAAAAAAAAGAAATCTTAGAATATGTTTTGCCAAAGATGTGGAGCAACTTGAACTACCATAAATATCTGATGGGAATGTAAATTTTTTTTTAAGTTTTTTGAGACAAGGTTTCACTATTAGTTCAGGCTGGCCTTGAACTCACTATGTAGCCCAGGTTGACCTCGAACTCACGGCAATCCTCCTGCCTCAGCCTCCAGAGTGCTGGGAATACAGGCATGCGCCACCACGCCCCGTGCGGGAATGTAAATTTTATTAGCACTTTGGAAAATAATTTGGCATTCTCTGATAAAGCTAAATATAAGCACACCCCATACCCCAGCAATCCCACTTTAAGGCATATATATATATACTAAAGAGAAGTTTGCACTTATATACCAAGAGATATACACAAAAATGTCACTAGCAGTATTATTTGTATAGCCCCAAGCTGGAAAGATCCAAATGTCTATAGTACCAGAATACACAAATAAATCTGGACATGTTCATACAAGGGGACATTAAGCAGTGATGAAAATGATGAACTACAATTACACGCAACAAAAGTGGCTGTCTTCCACAAACATAACCACATTAAAGCAGAGACATACACAAAAATATTCAGACTATGGCATTCAATTCATAGGAAGTTTAAAACAAGCAAAACTGTAGTGTTTACGAATGCATTACAAATTGATAAAACTCTAAAGATACATAGGAAAGAACTGGCATAAAGTCCGTGTAGTTGTTACTTTAGGAGGAAGGGAAGGAGTTATGAAAAGTAATAAGTGGAGAGAGGAGGTTTGGGGTGCTGGGAATAACTTGGGTGGTGATCACACAGGAGCCTGACCTACAATGATTCACTAGGCTGCCATGTATTCACTTTTCTGTGTAATGGTTAATAGCGAAATCACAGGCCCCTGCTATTTCAGTGTTTTGCCTTTGAGAAGAGATGAGATGAGAGAGGAATTTAGGTGTGAGATTTGACTATGCTAAAAAAAGAAAAAAAGATGGCTCATGAAAATCTGAGTTCAATATTTGAAACCTGTGAAGAGAGAGTGTGTAAAAAAGGGCAGCGTTGAAACAGTGGTAGAGGGGGTGAAATGACTAGGTGGTTTGCCTTTGAATGTCTGTTTAAAGAATAATAATGATGATGAGTTAGGTCAGAATAATGAAGGTTGCTCTGGGTGCTACATTTCTTACTCCTCTCCTTTACAAGTTGGATATGGGTTCAGGGTCCATGGTTTTTCATGTTTTAGAGGGATTTTTTGGTCTTGTTTTTCAAATTGTTATTATGATGACCTTTGCCTTGAGCCCCTACTCTGACTATCCTGGGTGTGAAGAGGAGAACATATTTGATGTAGTGGAGACACTTTCCTTGGGTTTGTACTGGGTAATCCCATCTCTGCCCTCTCCTGGTCTTCCATCCAACCAAGACTGGAAAGCAACATTAGGAGAAAGGTGAACAGACCAGAACAGGCGAAGTTTCAAACTGAGACGTTTTGGAATCACTAAAAAGAGTCAGTTTCCTTTCATCTCAACCCGTCCTTCTTCTCTAGATCAGAAATTCAAATCACCACTAACGTTTCTCTTCATGTTGAGGAGTTGCTTCTTTCCTGCCTTTCCCCGCCAGGTCTCGCCATCTCCACGGCAGGGACATCCAGGTGTCACTGGGCTTCTGAGAAACAGTGTGGCTGGAAATAGGAAAGCAGGTGAGCCTTCCTTGGGGGTGGCTGTCCAGGCGGTCTCTTTCCAGTGCACAGCGACACACTCTGGTCCCCGAGATGCTCATTCTCTCAGGATCTTCCGTGCTGGACCTCCTCGTAGCAGCAGAGTGCCCTGCAAGGAGGAGTCCTTCGGGCGCCTGACTCCCGAGTTTACATTTCTTATGCAGAAAGGCAGCGGAGCTGACGGAAGGGTCTTTGGGGAGCCCCGCTCTCGCACTGCACCCCTTCCTTGCTCCAGGGCAATCGCCTCTCTAGTTGGGGCTCTCCTAGGATTCCGGCCAGCGCCAATCAGGTCGCTCGGCGCCTGCCCCCAGCCCGGCCACCTGGAGGAGCGATGAGGTCTCGGCTCCATGCGGGGTCGGCCTCGGAGCGCCGGAGGACAGAGGAGCCTCACGTGGGCCGCCCCGCCGCCGGCGCCCGGAAGGACGCGTGCAGACCCCGTGGGGACAGCGTGGGAGCCGCGGGAGGAGCGGAGCTTTTCAGCTCGGCGCCGGGTCAGATCCCCTCTCCCGCCGAGGGACGGAGGGAGGGGGCGAGGCGGGGCCGCCGCGCACCCCACGGGCCGCGAGCGGATGCGCTGGGCGGCGGAGCACCTTCGAGGGCGCCTCTGCACCCAGGTAAGCGCGGTCGGGAGCCCCTCCCGGCGCCGGCCCCCACCTTGACAGCGGTGGTGCCCGACTGGGTCCGGTAGGCGCTCGGCCCTGCCTCTCCGCTTCGGGATCCGCTCGCTCGGACGCGGCCGGTGTGGGGCGTCTCCTGCCTCGAGGACAGGCCACAGATGGAAGTGCCCTTGCCTCGGGTCCAGACTCGAGGGATCGCTTTCCCCGGGCCGCCCCGAAGCCACCGCCTCCGCCTGTCCTCACGGATCGGCCCGCAGTGCCTCCCCCCCACCCCCGTCAGAGCTCACGGGGACGCGGCCACTGCGCCTCGGCGCCCGCGACCACCCGGGGCCCTGCGGCGGGCCGCGCGGGGAGGCCGATCGCCGCCGTCGGTCAGTGTGACCATCCAGGTCCCTGCGCGCGACTTGAGGTAGCGCTGCCAGCTGGGCTTGGCTTGCTGGTGATTTTCTCGAAGTTTTAAATAATAACGAGGGCCGACGTGCTTTCGCGGCTCCAGCGGGGCCGCCCAGCAACGGGTCTTGCGAGAACTGGCGTCTCTACCCGGGGCCAGGACCGCCAAGGGCCGACGCCTGCTTACCGTATCTGCCAGACGGGGAATTCGGACCCTGCCTCGGGGCAGAGTCCGCCTGCTGCTGCGCCCGGCCTCTGAGGTAGCGGCGGGCGGCGGGGCTGGGGCGCTCTGGGCTCGGGACGCTGGAAAGCCTGCGCTCCGCTGCACCGAGAAGGGTTTGGCCCAAGAGCGAGAGCAGGGGTCGAGTAGAGCACAGTGACGGGATGGGGGTGGGGGCTTCTGTCTGGTGGGCGTGGAGTGGGGTTTCGGGAGGCCTGGAACGGTGGCTTTCTCGGATCTCCGGGACGGGGAGGGCAGCGAGAAAGGGAAGGGAGGCAGATCTGTGTCCGCACCCGTGGTCTACTTTATACCACCGTGTTTTTCTGTCATACAAGGGGATTCCTATTCACTCCGTCAAAGTGTAGAGCTCTGGAAGTTTTCGCTTCCTAGCAAGTTTGATGTGGGCGCAGGTATCCCACCCCCAAGCTCAAGTGTGCAGTTGAGGCACATCCCAGTCTGTGTGGCTGCTGTCCCTCCCCCAGCCTCGGACCCCACTGTTGTCCTGGCTGGAGGTCTGAGATCTGGGGTTAGGGGTGAGGCTGGCTAGGGGACAGATTCTGGGGAAACAGCAGTGTAACTGGCAGAGACTGTTGTCTTCTCAGTTGGATCTCTGGACCATGCTTGGTCCTTCAGCATCTGAATCACTCATGTTTTATACCTTGCAAGAGACAGTGAGGAGGGACTTTCAGACCTTGTGCGCTCACTTTGCTTGAGATTTACTGGAGTTTGAAGTCCTGTGGGGTGAAAGGCAGCTTCCTGTCTTGTACTAATGAAGTATGTGGTAGCCATAGATTCTGATCTTGCCCCCTCTCTGCAAACTGGCAGAGGCGGACCAAAGGGGAGAAAGAGCAAAGGTACATTCTCTGAAAACAGTTGTAATTTCTCCGGCCTCTCTCCAAAGGGTCCAGCTCCCGTGCTAGTACATATATGGAAATGTTGGCTAGTACTTATATGTACATATGTGTCACTTTGGCATCCAGAGAGAGACTAAATGTGGCCCTCGTAGTTCAGCTGTGGCGTATGAAAGTCAGCAGCAGCCCTCTCCTCACTGTTCCCCACTCAATGAAGAGGCACAGCTATAATTTCCACCAGCCTGGGGATGAAATGAGACAGGACCACACCTGAATGGGAAACATGTGCCAGGGTCACATGCATGGCTAGAAACCCTGCTGGTTCTGACTGGTAGCATTCCTGCTAGAACTAGACATCTGCCATGGGTGGCCTTGGAAAGGCAAGGCACATGGACTATTGTGCTGCTGGGAGAAAGTCCCTTATGTTTTGCCCAAGGATCTGTTTTATCTCCAGCTTGCCCATCAGTAATTGGAAATGAGTGGTGTCTTGGTCAGCGTACAAACATCATCTGTCAGCAGGGGAGCCTGGCCTAGGAACAGCCCGGTCTTCACTCGAGGCCCAGGGGTGATTGTAGTGATCTACTGCAAACTTTACAAAGAGCCATTTGGTTCTGGCTGGGCAATTTCAGGGTCTGTTAATTGTGAGAAGTGCCCTGAGGTTTGAATCTGACCTGGTGATTGACACTGATAAAAGCTTATTAGGGCCAGGAATTTAGCTCAAGGGTGCTGCTGCCTGCCTCGCAAGCATAAGGTCCTGAGTTTGATCCCTAGTACCAAAAAAAAAAGCTTGTTAAGTGTCTTCTGTGTGCCAGATAAAGTCTGATGAACTCCATTTGTCATATGAAGAGACTGAGTTTGGGGTGGTTAAATAATTTGCCAAGATCATAAAACTAGTAAGTGGAAGAGCTATAGTTGGAGCCCAGGTCTCTCTGGTTCCAGTGTCCCTGTTTTGTCCACAGGGCCACTTTCTTCCCATTAAGAACAGACACATGAAGTCTGTTATTTGTAGATTCAAGAAATGTTTGTGACCCCATTAGAATTTAGGGAAAGTGCTGGCTTGGGAAACCTAGATTGTCCTTCATTTGCCTTAACGTGTAAAATGAAAACTACAGTAACATACATATTTACCTTTTAATTAGCAAATAATAAAATGATTGATAAACTGTTGATGAGGTTCTAGAAAAACAGACACTTTCATATATTTGTGGCAGGAGAGAAAATTGGTACAAGTTCTTTGGAAAACACCTGTCCAAATTAGAAATGCTTGTGCCATCTGACTCAGTGTTTCCATTTTTAGGAACTTAACTTGCGGTTATACTTGCTTATGAGCACAGACATATATACATTGCAGCACTGTTTGAACTATGAAAGAACAACCTACATACTATCAAAGGGGGCTTGTACTTTGTTCAGATAGTCAAATACTGTCCTATTTATCCATAGAAAAAGAACTGGGAAATTCACGATATACTTGGTATGGAATATTTTCCAAGGTATATGGCTAAGTGGAAAAAATGTATATAATGTTTATGCTATGCTACTTTTCATGTTTTAAAAGAGAAAGATAATTATATATATAAAACCTAATAATAGCCATTGCCTCTGGGAAGAATGGATCTTTTAAATTTGAACCATGTGAATATGTTAACCACTTAAGAATCCTCTTCCCCTGCCCTGTGCCTGACATGTTCCATCAAACACTTCTCCTGCTGAACAGTATGGGGCAACACACATCACTTCCTTCAGGTTGCTTGAGACCACACTGGGCCCGTTGTGTCTGGCCAATCCAGAATCCTTTGAAATATGCAGAATTGTGCTTAGAAGGCTGGGGAGAAGAGTTGTCTTTGGACAGCAGACTTTTCGAGCTGGTTAGGCAACCTATGGTCATCTAGCCTTAAAAAAAATATTAATAAATAGAAACCACCCCCTTCTTAAGTTGCCCTGTTTTTCCCCTTTACAGGACAAAGTGTCAGCAGCTAGATAGCACTGAATAAGGAAACAACTGGACATCAGAGGAGAAGATTTGTAGGGTATCTATTTATGGTGTTACATTTGGACCTTTAAAAAGGAGAGGAAGAGAGAAATGCTTAAAAGGGTTTGAAAATTACTCTGGGGTCTGGGGTTGTACTGACTTCAGAAGGAAATTTTCACTCCCACAGTCAGTGTGGCTCTAAATCACCATCTGGTTACTTCTCATCAGTACAGATGCCCAGATTAGTTGCCTTGACCCCCAATTATGCCTTTCTGCCAATCACCCAGCCTGAAAGTCAATGAATGCATGGAGGGGATGGGTGGGTATTAAATATTCCCTTTCCTTTCTCAGGTGGAACAGGCTGTTAAATAATAAAAGCATTGGAAGACAGACTTGCTTCCAGCCAAGATAGGTTCTCCAGCTTCAGTAGGTGGAAAGCTTTCACTGAGAAATGTCTGTGTTCTAGTCACTCTGCTAAGCACTCTGCCTAAACTTGGCTCACTTAAACTTGGATGTGTGAGAACTTAGGCTCTTCTCCATAAAGCAATATGTCTTTTTGCTCTCCCTTCACTGACTTTCTGTTGTCTGCACAGTAACCTGCAATAAAGGTACCATAGCATCACTGGGAACACACAGACTTGGTTTGAGTTATAACAGCAGGTGGCTGAGCATTGTGGTACTTTAATGGATGAGTTGGACTCTTTGCAATATGCAAAGGTTTGTACAAGACATAGTTCAAGGACAAGGCAGTCGTTACTCTTGGTTTAAATTTTCATCTCTCTTCCATCTCTGTGTGTATATGCTAGGGCTGGGGCCGAAAACTGAGTGTGTGATGTTTCCCAGGGAATGGGGAGGGACTGTCATTGTTTTAGTCCAGACACTAGTGGTGTGGAAGGCTGTGAAGACGGGCCTGTGAGGTCCTGTGTCTGCCCACAAAGAGAAAGGTTTGGGCGGGGGGGTGTCCCAAGTCCCGGGTCGGGATGAGAGTCTGTTTTCTGTTTGGTAAAAACAGCCCGAGATCTGAGAGCCTCCTTCACTGCAAACTATTTCCTCCCACACAGCTTGTTGGCCAGGGCTCACCTTTGACTCTCTTTCCACTTCAGAAAGAAACAGCTTGAATTTTCCCCCAAATAAATTCCAGAGCACACAGGTAACTGATTTTTTATGTGCTGTTGTTGTCCACAGGAGTGGAAGCAAGAGCTGCACAGGGCTCTCAGCCAAGGCTGCCAGAACCCAGCCAGAAGGGGGAAGGCCAGATAGCCCCACTATTAAAAAAGAAGAAGAAGAAGAAAGAAAAGCCAACCTTATAACCAAAAGAGGAGGCAGGAGAGAGGGAGATAGAGATGCTTGGATAGCATACTGGTAGTGGGCAATCAATTTAACCCACTTGAATTCAGCAAATGTCTATTGTTCAGTATACTGGGAAGAGAAAAGATGAGCAAGGCGTGGTTCCCAGGCTCCAGCTGTCCACAAGGCCATGTAGGAGAACATTCGCATCAGCAACAGGCCTCTGGAGACTTAAGATGGAAACTCTGGGGGTACAAGTAACATGTTGTCAGGTGCAGAGGGGCTAAAATGAATCACACGCTGACCCAAGTACTTCTGGTAGACTATTGAGGTCTTCTTGAAGGAGGTAACTTTTGAACTAGACCCTGACAATAAACAATGATTTTGATAAACAAGCTCAGGAGAAAGGGTGGAGCTAAGAGAACAGCTTGGGCAAAGGCATAAGGTTCTAGAATGCGGAGCACTTAAATGTTAATAGTAATAGTTTTATTGATTATCTAACTTCTGCCACAGATATAGTACATAGCTGTTTTTCTTTTCAGTATTCCCCAGGGTCTCCTGTATACTAAACAAATGCTATACCTCTGGGCTCCATCCTTATCCCTTTTTATTTCTAGTTTTTGAGGGTTTTGCTAAGTTGACCAGGCTGGCCTTGAACTTGTGATCCTCCTGCCTCAGCCTCCTGAGATTGTAGGCATGTGCCTCCGTGCCTAGAAATCACTGTAATTTTGGAAGAGGAGGGGGTAAAATTAACAGGGCTTGATGATGGTTTACATATTAGAAGTGAAGCCCACAGAAATATAAAACTGTAACACGTTTATAACAAGTTCATTTTACTTTTGAAAACGGCAACAGATGATATGCTAGATAGGTGGAACTGACGTTCTGTTTCATCAAACTACTGCCTCACTATGACTTTTTTCAGTGTGGAGGCAGCAGAGCATAGGAGCAAGAGCACCAATGATGAGGATCATATTCTGCCTCACCATTTTATTCATTTGCTGATGCACTCATTCCTTTATTCCTGCATTCAACAAATATGATTTGTATATCTGGCCCAAGTACTTGGCTGACTATGAAGAGAGAGAGAAAAAAAGAGAAGCCATGGTTTCTCTGCCCTCCAGGGACCTGCCATATGTAGAAGACATCACAGGAGAAGGCTCTAAATGCCATAGTAGAAGCAGGGTCAAAGGGGTGTTTGAAAACAATATGTTCTCAATAAATAGTTGCTAAAATGAATAAACAACATAAGAAATAGTATCAGATACTACTGAGAGAACAAACCAGAGGACTAAAAATACTTCTTTGGATTGTCCAGTGGGTCTCAGAAAAGCACTGAAATCAGAATATTTTCAGAGTATACTGTGAAATATTCACATATTAAAATGACTGAAAATATAACTTTGAATTCAATCAAAGGCATCGTATGCTAGATTCTACCATAGGTACCAACTCTTAAGAAAACTAGACAAAAGATTCAAATTTAACACAATCTTAGTACACTTGTTTTCTATGAATTGCGGAAAGACTACCAGGATTCTATTTTAGTACAGGAAAGCCTCAGTCCAGCTGGTAGAACACCAGGGCTCCAAGGGAGAGCAGTTTTGGCAGTTTGAATGTTGTTGATAGATTTAGCAAGGACGATTTCAGCAGACTAATGAGGCCAGAAGCGAGATAGGGTTGGGCTAAAAAGTGAGCACTGCATTTTCAAGATATTAACATTTACTGAATGTCATTGGTGACACAATGTTGGTGGGGGATGGGAGGTAATCAAAGTCCCAGCTGCCATGAATCTTTAAGTCCTTCAAGGGAAACAAATTTGACATGAAACAAATGTAAAATGAAACAGTGACAAAAGCTATAAAGTAAAGGCACATGGTATTATAAAGAGTGTTTAATAGGAGATCTGACACCATTCATGGGGGAGCTGGGAAGTCATCCTGAAACAGTGGTGATTGAGCTGATTCCTGAAGAATGAGTAGGAGCTAAAGAGGGAGAAGAAGGATAAGATAAAGTTTGTATGTGGTGGGGGAAGTAAGGGCGTTGCTCTCTGATGAAAAGAAGAAAGTTGAAAGATGGGTAGAAGGGGAGGCAGGATGGAGAAAGAAGACTATTTTAGAATGCATGTGATACAAATTGAGAGAAAGGATTTGGTGAAAGGAGAAAGGGTAAGGAAACTTGAGGAAGATAATAATATTGCAGCACTAATTACCTGAGGGCCCACTTTCTTATCTGTAAAACAAGATTAATAACCATGATATCTACCCCATAGAATTGTGGCTACCACATAGAAAATAATCAAGCGTGGGCTGTTATTTTAACTTTTATCCTCATTGCTAATGACTAGCACAGTGCTGAACACATAAAACAATTCACCAATTCTTCCAGATTGTTATCTCAGAAGTAGATGGACATCTCTGAAGCACTGATCTCATTCTTCTCTCAGCACCTGGAAGCCTTTCCACTACTTAATGCTGAGGGATTTCTATGAGCTGCTTAGCCAGAGGTAGTTCTATTAGGAACTTAATCATGTGGGCAGGGCACTGAGCCAGGGTAAAGAGAGAAGAGGTTCAATTAAGTCAAGAGCCCAGTCTCTTCTGACCTCACTTAAATAAGACAACAGGACATCTTTGGAACTCATTCTTTTATTCCTTTTCTAATGACTATTGAAGCCAAATTTGAGCCAGGCCTGCACCTGGGGCTGAGGCACAAAGATGAATAGGAATGGTTCCTACCCTTGTGCAGTGGGTCTGCTAAGGTAAATGTTGTATGGCTGTATCAAAATGTGCTGGGAGCACAAGAGAAAGAGCCCCTAGTTATGTCCACTATGCAGAGAAAGCTTCCCAGAGGGCTAGTGTCTGAGTGGGGACAGAAATGAGCGCCTTTGCAGATAAGCAGGAAAATGACCCTTCCAGGCAGAGGAAAGCTTAGGGGACCCAAGGAATGGCAAGGGGAACTGGGAACTGCATGTATCCAGTAATGGTCAGTCAGCACATGAACTGTCAGGTTATGGAGATTATAGGCTGGACAGCAGCCCGGTGTTCTGCCTGCTGGTCTAAGGACCTTAACTTGACCCTGTGAGAGATGTGGAGCCAATGGAGAATTTTTTTATTAATGCCTATTAATTTTACAAAATATTGGGTTTCAATATGGTATTTTCATACATGCATATAACATATTTCGGTCATATCCATTCCCTCATTACCTTCCTTTCAACCCTTCCCCTTCCTTTAGTCTGTTCCTTTTGTCTAATAATAATCTCTCTTTTCCAACGTAGATTTTTTTCATTAAGTTTATCGGTACATTTTAGGTGTACAATACAGTTACATTTGATCTTGTATGTTTACATGATGTATCTTGGTTCTTGTTTTTTCCCCATTCCCCTCCCCTCCCTTGACCCCCTCCACTTTTCCCTATTTACAAAGACTTTGTTTCCATGGTTTTCCTTTTCTCATGTTTTTTCCTTTCCCTTCTTTCCTTTCCTCTACCCCTCCAAATTCCCCTAGTCCTTTAGAAATTTTCTTCCTATTTCACAATATCAGTTATACATTTTGATTCTTATTTACACTTTTAGTTTTTCGCACCAGAAAAACTATTCAGTATTTACACATGTGTGTCCTATTTATTTCACTTAAGAGTATGGCCTCAATATGCATCCACTTAGCTATAAATGACTCTAGTTTCTCATTCTTTATGGCTGAGTGGTACTCCATTTTATAAAAAAAAAAAAAAAAACCCACATCTTCTTTATCCAGTCTCCAGTGGATGGGCAATTGGGCTGTTTCCAAGTTTTAGCTATTACAAACTGTGCTGCTGTGAACATGGGTGCACATATATCACTGTGGTATGATTCTTTTAATTCTTTTGGGAAGATAACCAGTAGAGAAATACCTGGGTCAAATGGGACTTCCAATCCTACTTGTTTGAGGTATCTCCATATTGATTTCCACAGTGGTTGCACCAGTCTGCACTCCCACCAATAATGGAGAAGGGTTCCTTTCTCCCCACAGCCCCACCAGCATTTGTTATTAGTTGATTTCATGATAGCAGCCATTCTTTCTGGTGTGAGGTAGAATCTCATCGTTGTTTTCATCTGCATCTCTCAAATGACCAGTGATGTTGAACATTTTTTCATATATTTATTTGCTGCTTTTACTTCTTTGTCTGAGAAATGTCTGTTCATTTCAGATGCCCATTTTTGAATTGGGTCTTTGAATTTGGGGGGTCTGATTTTTTTCAGTTCTTTATATATTCTAGATAGCAGTCCTTTGTCTGAGGTATAGCTGCTAAAAATTTTTTCCCACATTGGAGGTTGTCTCGTAGCTCTGTTGGTGGTTTCTCTTGCAGTGCAGAAGCTTTTTAATTAGATGAGATCCCAGTTGTTGATTCTTTGTGGTAGTTCCCGTGCTATTGAGGATTTGTTCACAAAGTCCTTTCCTATGCAAATGTCAAGAGTTCTACCTAACTTATCTTCCAGCAAGTTTAGTGTTTCTGTTTTAATATTTAGATCTTTAATCCACTTCAATTTTAGTTTAGTGCATGGTGAAAGATAGGGGTCTAGTTTTAATCTTTGGCAAGTTGAAATCCAGTTTTTTCAACACCATTTATTAAAGAGGCTATCTTTCCTCCAGTGAGGATGGCTATCTCCTTTGTCAAAGATGAGGTGGCTGAGTGTGTCTGGAGTTGCTTCTGCACCTTCTGATCTGTTCCACTGATCCTCAGGTCTGTTTCTTTGCCAGTACCATGCTGCTTTTATCACAGTGGCTTTGTAGTACAGTTTCAAGTTGGGAATTGTGATACCCCCCTCCATGACCCCGTTGCCTAGAATTGCTTGTGCTATTCTAGGTCTCTTGTGGTTCCAGATGAACTTTTGGATTGTTTTCTCTGGTTCTGTGAAATATGCTGTTGGGATTTCAATTGGGATTGCATTGAATCTGTATAGCAGTTTTGGAAGTATGGTCATTTTCACTGTATTGGTTCTTCCTACCCAGGAACAGGGGATGTATCTCCATTTTCTTATATCCTCTTCTATCTCTTTTTTCAGAGTGCTGTAGTTATCACTGTAGAGGGCTTTTGCTTCCTTTGTTAGATTGAATTCTAGATATTTCTCTTTTTTGGGTGCTATTGTGAAAGGGATTGTTTCCCTAATTTCTCTTTCAGTGAGTCTGTTATTTGTGTTCGAAAAGGCTGTGATTTTTGAGTGTTGACCTTGTATCCAGCTACTCTACTGAATCTGTCAATTAAGTCTAGAAGTCTTATGGTGGAGTTTTTAGGGTTTTCTATGTAGAGTATCATATCATCAGCAAATAATGAAAGTTTCACTTCTTCCTTTCCTATCTTTATTCCTTTTATTTCTTTGTCTTTTCTAATTGCTGTGGCTAATTTTTCTAAAACTATATTGAACAGGAGTGGTGACAGTGGGCATCCTTGTCTTGTTCCTGATTTTAGCATGAAGGTTTTCAGTTTTTGACCATTTAATATGATATTGGCTGTTGGTTTTTCATAGATAGCCTTTATCAAGTTGAGATAAAGACCATCTATTCCAATTTTCTGCAGGGTTTTTATCATGAATGGGTGTTGCATTTTGTCAAATGCTTTTTTGCATCTATTGAGATGATCATATAGTTTTTGTCCTTGACTCTGTTAATACAGTGTATTACGTTTATTGATTTACGTATGTTGAACCATCCTTGCATCCCTGGGATAAATTCGATTTGGTCAAGGTATATGATCTTCTCCATAGCCCTCTGTATTCTGTTTGCCAGTATCTTATTGAGGACCTTTGCATCCATGTTCATCAGGGAGATTGGCCTGTAGTTCTCTTTTTCTGTTGGATCCCTCCCTCATTTTGGAATCAAAGCAACACCTCCTTCCAGGAATGAATTTGAAAGCATTGCCTTCCTTTTAACTTCATTGAAAAGTTTAAAGAGTAGTGGCAATAGTTCTTCTCTAAATGTCTTGTAAAATTCGGCAGTGAAGCCATCAGGCCCTGGGCTTTTCTTTGTTTGTTAATTTTTTTTTGTATCAGGGATTGAACTCAGGACCTTGCACTTGCAAGGCAGGCAGTGGAACCACTGAGCTATTGGTAAATTTTTAATTACGTTTCCAATTTCACAGATTGTAATTGGGCTGTTTAGAATTTTTATGTCTTCTTCATTCAACTTTGGTAATTCATATGTATCTAGAAATCTGTCCATTTCTTCTGTGTTTTCCACTTTATTAGAGTACAGGTTCTTGAAGTAGGTACTGATGATCCTCTGGATTTCTGCTGGATCTGTTGTGACTTCACCTTTTTCATTCCTAATTGCATGGATTTGAGCCTTTTCTTTCCTTTTTTTGATAAGGTTGGCCAAGGGTTTATCGACTATTTATTCTTTTGAAAAACCAAGTCTTCAATTCGTTGATTTTTTGTATCATTTTCTTAGTCTGCATTGTGTTGATTTCTGCTCTGATCTTTATAATTTCCTCCCTTGTTCGAGCTTTGGGTTTGTCTTGCTCTTGTTTTTCTAGGAGCTTAAGATTCAGCATTAGGTTGTTTATTTGAGCACATTCTGTTTTCCTAGTGTGGACATTCACTGCTATGAATTTCCCTCATAGAACTGCTTTCATTGTGTCCCATAGATTTCTGTATGTTGTATTGGCATTATAATTTATTTGTAAAAACTGTCTAATTTCTTCTTTAATTTCCTCTGTGACCCATTGGTTGTTCAGAAGTATGTTATTCAATTTCCATGTGTTTGTGAAGTTCTTGTGGTTTCTTATGCTATTGATCTCCAGTTTAATTGCACTATGGTCTGAGAGTATATACAGCATAACTTCAGTTCCTTTGCATTTACTTAAACATGTTCTATAAGCTAGTGTGTAGTCTGTTTTGGAGAATGACCCATGTGCAGCCGAAAAGAATGTATATTCTGATTTTGTGGGGTGGAACATTCTGTAAATGTCTATTAAGTCCATTTGTTCAAAAGCTTGGTTCAGTTCTAGTATTTCATTGTTGATTTTTTGTCTAGATGATCTATTTGTGACAGCTGGGGGCCAGGGATTTAGCTTAGTTGTTCCACCACCTTCCTCACAAGCACAAGGTCCTGAGTTCGATCCTCAGTGCAAAAAAAAAAAAAATATATATATATATATACACACACATATACACACATACACACACACACACACACACATATTTGTGACAGTGGGGTATTGGTGTCCCCCACTACAATTGTATTAGTGCTTATTTGGTTTTTCATGTCCCCTAATATTTGTTTTGTATAGTTGGGGGCATTAGCATTTGGTGCATATATATTTATGATTGCCATCTCTTCCTCTTGGATTGTTCCCTTTACAAGTATGTAGTGTCCTTTTTTGTCTCTCTTAATTAGTTTTGGTTTGAAATTTCCTTTGTCTGCAAATAAGATAGCCACCCCTGCTTTTTTTCGGGTTCCTATCTCATGGAGAACTGTTTTCCATCCTTTTACTTTCAGTCTATGACTTTCTTTTTGAACTAGGTGGATTTCTTGTATACAGCATATTGTTGGGTTTTGCTTCTTAATCCATTCTGCCAGTCTATTTCTTTGCATTGGTGAATTGAGGCCATTAACATTGATGGTTATAACTGATATGTATTGACTTATCATTGTCATGTTATTTTCCTGTTGTTGGTTCTTTTTTATTTTCTTCCTCTCCTTTTAATTCTTGCCTTGCCTGATGAATTTGCTCTGTTGAGCCTCATGAAGTTGTGACCTTCTTTATCTTTTTCTAGGATATTGTTTAGAATTGTTTGGAGTGCTAGTTTGGTATTCATAGTTTCTCAGGTGTTCTTTGTCATGAAAGTATCTTATTTCCCCATCAATTTTGAAAGATAGTTTTGGAGGATACATCAGTCTAGGTTGGAGGTTGTTTTCTTTTAGTACTTGAAATACCTCACTCCAGGCTCTCCTTGACTTGAGGGTTTGTGTTGAAAAGTCTGCTGTGATTCTGATAGACTTTCCTTTGCATATGATTTGTTTCTGTTCTCTAACTGCTTGTAGTATTTTTTTCTTCTATTGGGTTTCCATGATCTTGATTATTATGTGTCTAGGTATAGATTTTTTTTATCATGGCTAGTTGGAGTCCTATATGCCTCACTTACGTGTATGTCAAATTCTTTTGCTCTGTTTGAGAAGTTTTCTGTCATTAATTCTGTGAACAGCTTTGTTATGTCATTTGTACTTTCTCCTGCTTTTTCATGGACTCCTATCAGTCTTATATTATTCTTCTTTGCATCATCTAGGAGCTGTTGGATTAATTTCTCATGGTCCCATACTATTTTTAAGAGATCTCTCTTTTTGTGGTCACTGACTGGCATCCTGTCTTCTACATCTGATATTCTGTCTTCAGATTGGCTCAGTCTGCTGTGTATGCTTTCAATAGAGTTTTTAATCTCCTGGATATCTGTTTGAATCTGTTTCATGGATTCCATTTCTTTCCTATGTTGGGCATTTATGGTTTCCATTTCTTTCCTATGCTGGGCATTCATGGTTTTCCATCATAGTCCTGAGCTCATCTATTTTTTTATCTGTTTCTGTTCTAGAATCTCTAATCATGTCTTTCATTCTGCTCACCATTTCTGTAGTTATCTGGGAAATTATTTCTGTTTTGAATTTTTCTAGGGCCTAATTCATCTGTTTTGTTACTTCCTGTGCTATCAGTTCAGGTTGTCCAGGTGGTTGATTATCAGACTTTTCCACCTCGTTTGCCCCAGAATATGCCTTTGGTAGGGTGGAAGTCTGGGTTTGTGCCCTGCTTATATGTCTTCTCATTTTTTGTCTTCGGTGTTGTCCTTGGTTCAATTCCTGGATTGATACTTCAGTATTGCTTATTGTAAGTATCTTTGTTGCTTGTATTTAGAACCCTTATGGAATGATTGCTTCTCAGAGGTGTCTCCCAGATATAGCTGATCTTTAGGTTTTGAGTCTCTAATGACTCTGAGGCTATCTCATTTTCCTTATACCAGGAAGGACAACTGATTAGATCAATCACAACACCTTAGTTCAAGTGATACAATCAGCAACACAGTAGCATCAAGCACAGCTTAGAAAATGACAATTTGTGGTAGTTATTAATCTATCACCTTTAACTGTGTAAATTAAATAAAAATCGAAGACCAGCCCAACATATATGTTTATAGTGAATAAACTCTTCAATATAGCAACTTTACCCTTCAGGATGGGGACTTAACTCAGAAGGAGTTGGGGAGGAAGGGATAGATAGGTAGAAGAGTAGGGAAAGGTTAGCAGTGAGGCCAGAAGACACAGGAAGATCACGGAAACTCTAGGAAACTGTTGAAGACAAGAGGTAAAGACAGAATGAAAGAACAAATACAAGAACAGAACAACATAACAGCAATAGGGAGGCTAGAAACTATTTATTTTCCTTTAAGAATAATGTCAATTGAGACAAGGAAAAAGAGAAGAAAAGGAAAAGAAAGAAGAAATTTGAATTAGGGCCAGAACAAGAACAAAAAGGGAGATTAAGAACAACGTGAGACAGTGAGGGAATGAGAGAGAGAGAGAGAAAAAGAGAGAAAGAAAAGAGAAAAAGAAGAAAAAAGAAAAATTTGAAAAGAGTAGAAAAAATTAAAAATAAGAGAGAAAAAAGTAGTTTTAAAAAGAACAAATAAAAAATAAAAATGAAGGGCCTTCTTCAGGGTATGTCTCTGCTGTCACAATAGACAACATGGGCAGCAGTGTGCAGCTGTAAGTCACTGAATCTCAGCAAGCCAGTAGCAGACCCATGAGATTCAGGCAGATTTCTGGCTTCAAGTCCCAAGTTGAGCTTCCTGTCCTCCTGCAGGGTTGAACTCTGCAAGGTTCTACTGTAGGTTCCAGTTGCCCTTCCCCTGAAGATAGTCCAGGTTCCGAGGGGAGGTGATGATCCCTCCAACTTACCCAGTATGGTGGTCTGGTGTGCCTTTATTGCAGAGATTCTCTTCACTTTTCCAGTGGGCTTCAGTTTTCATCAAAGAGCCTGAGAGAGGCCCTCTTCTGTTGTTCACTCCTGCTCTATCTTCTAGAGCTCAGGACAATGGCCTTTATGACCCCCTGTGCCTCTGTAATGTAGAACCAGGTACCGGCGCAGCCAGGAAGCCAGAGGTAGGGGGAGGGAAGAGCCTGGCTCCATGCAGCTGAGGTCCTCACCTTCTGCTCCTCCAGTGTAGATTTTTGAACAGAGGCATTAACACCTTCTGGTTTATATGTCAGAAAGATCACTGTAGCAGTCAGTGGGAGAGCACTTTAGATAAAGGAATTAGGAGAGATGGGAATGGAAGATGGAGTGGGTACCAAGATTCACTATAATCAGTGGCAGAATGATTGTCAAGAGATTGTGAAGGTAGTGCAATGAGGGCTGACCGGAGAGAAGTTCCAGTAAGATGGTCCCAAGGTATGACCGTAGTGGTAAGTGAATGAAGTAAAAGAAAAAGCCACTGGCCTTAAGGAAATAATGAAATTTGAGGCTAGCATGTTACAGAGATCATGTTTGTGAATGGCAAAACTTTTTAGATTGATGGCAGAATTTTTTACGAAGGGGAAACAACTACTATTAAAGTTCTCAGTGAGTGAGAAATAGTCAATAATGTGGTGGGGGTTAGAATGAAGAATATTAAATAGTGTGGCCCTCAAATGAGTAAGGATTTTTTGCAAGATAATGGAAATCGAGCAGTCTAGACTCTAATTCTGGAAAGCAGAATAGATTCATGAAATACTTTAACTGTTGCTTCTCATTTCCAAGGTAAAACAACCACCACAAAATAGGTAAAGCATGTTTCCAACATTCTCAGACACTAAACACTGCTTCATCACCATATACGATCTTATAGATCGGTGTACATAGATTCAAGATATCCAAAGGTAGCTGCAGCTTTCATGGTGACACTACAAACCATGATGATGTCCTTGGTGGAGGAACTGTACCAGGTCCTCAGAAAACTATTCCCAACTTCTTTGCTGAGATCTTAGTGCTACTGAGCATATCTGTCACTAAGGCAAAGGAATTACATGAACAACACTCTTCATCATCAGATGCTGGTAATTCAGTGTCAGCCTTCTCTTAGCAGATAGGTTTCATTGCTGCCTCATTTTTGTTGTGGGCATCTACTGTATACCCAATGCTGTGCTGTGCACATTGGAAGATTCAGCAAAATACTAGACATGATCAGTGCCTTCAAAGATCTAATTAGGAAAGCCAGACTAGCACATATGCAACAATAAGAAGCACTAAATGCCTTATATAGTTATACTAATGCCTTATACAGTAGAGTTGGGTATAGTCTTAAAGGAGGTAAGTGTATTGCAACTGTCTAGTCAGGAGTTAGTTAGGAGCCAAGTGAAGACAATGGCATTAAAGAAGAAAGAAGAAAAGAATATCCTATGCTGTGGTTTGGAAAGCATCCCCCAAAGGTCCATGTGTTAAAGATTTGGTCTAAGGTGGTGCTACTGGAAGGTCATGGAACCTTTAGGAAGTGGGGCAGTAGAAGGGCCTTAGGTCACTGGTAATATGCCCTCAAAAGGGACTGTGGGGTCCTGGTCTCTTTTTCTTCCTCTTTGCTCCCTGGCCATGAGGTGAGCAGTTTGTTCTGTCACATACTCCCTATTGTTGTCATCTGGCACCCCAAGAGAAGCCCAAAGTAATGGGTCTGCCCAGTCCTGGACTGAAGCTCCAGAATTGCAAAATAAATTAACTCTTCTTTTTATAAATCCATTATCTCAGGTATTTTGTCATAGCAATATGAAATTGACTAGCAGACTGTGGAAACATTTAAGAAATAAAATGGTAGAACTTGGTGACTGGATGTAAAGAAAGATTAGGAGATTGGGATGACTCACAATTTAGTGAATTTGGAGACCGAGCAGATGGTGGTTCCATTGGTTGAGGAGAAAAACAGGAGAAGTACTTTGGGGTAAAAAGAATGTTTCAGACCATTTGAATTGGAGACTCCTTTGGGATAGCCAAGAACATAGTGTCTGGGAGCCATGTGGGGAGTACAAGTCTTAAACTCAAGGAAGGTTCAATGATCTATCCAGAGATCAAGCTTTGGAAATCCATAAGCATGTTGAGTGTTTATGGCAGATGTAGTGGGCAAGGATAGAAACCTGGGAAAGGTTTTTGAGGCAATTAATCAGGAGGGAATGGGCAATTAATCAGTAGGATATAAGTTGAACCAGGAAGGGTAGTGTCATGAGTTGCTGCAAAGGAGAAAAGTTAAGGCACAAGAAGTTTGAAGTGGGAGTGATTAGTCTATACAGTTTGGGAGGGGAAATCTAAGGCTCATTTAATCTTTATCAGAAGCAGTTTCAGGACAGCAAGTAGGATGACTAAATTGTGAGAAAGTTGAAACACAAGTATACACACATCACAGAAGTGTAGCTCTGAATGGGGCAGAGAAATGTAGCAATAGCTGGATGATTTTTTGGAGGTGTAGAGACTAGAGGTGTAGACTTTTATTCCTAGGACCTTTTTTTGGGAAGGAGAAGAGAGATCATTGAGATGGTCGCCATGGGGAGAAGTGAGGATAAGTGAAAAGCTGTTTTTTTCAGAGTGGAGGAAACTTGATGTCAATGGGCTGAGAGGATACAGCCAAGACAGGAAGAGAGGAAGATATAAGCAGAGAGAATACTCAATGGAGTATAGTCTGAGGGGAGCAGTAGGAGGTGGATCTAGACCACACATGGGAAGCTAGACTGACCAGGATAAGGAATCTTTCAGCCTTCAAATGTGGAGTAAAGAGTGTGAGGGTTACAGTGATCCTGGATAAGATTTCAGTTAAGCTAATGATGGGGTCAGGAAGCTTGAGTAGCTTACTCCTAATGTCATGAGTTTCCTCCATGATGTAGACAAGGTTGCCCGCAAAGCATAAGGAGGCCAGGCTAGAGGAGAGGATGAGAAGAAAGGCGAAGATCTGGAGCAGTCTCTAAGGGGAATAAAAATATTGTGGACTAAAGGCTTTAAGTTTTTTGAGTTCAGGCAATTGAATAACAATGATTGTGTTTACAGAAATGGAAGTTGTTTTGAGGAAATGCTAGGGATGTTTTGAGGCTGTTAAGCTCAGGGCAGTGGCAGGAAATCCATGTGAACAAGTCCTACGGGTGTCCAGATGATCTCTGGGTACATGGTTGCTAAAAGCTAGTGTGGTCTCTAGCCTCCAGACTTTGCTAACAGAGCTGTTTAGCCCAGCTGCTGGGTAGACTCTTGTGGTTACATCCTCAGACAGAGGCGGTGGTGAAAACAATTAGAAGTTAACATGCTATGGGAGAGTCTCTAAGTGCAAAGTGATACAGGCTCACAGATGTTGACATTATCACTGGATTCTTTTTTTTTTTCAAACTATATATACAACTTTATTTTAATTTTCAAAGCTTCCATGAGGCCAGAATGCGGAGAACACTGTTTAAGATAATAACATAGAAACATATATCTTTACAAGCATTGACATAGTCTTAGCATTGATGCAGAAGTCTCAAGTTAAATATTCTAGCATCTGCTGACTCTCATCACAGAGTAAGGCTTACTATCAAGAAGAGGAACCATAGAATCGTCTGTGAAAACTGCTAATGAGCCAGTACAGAGCTTTCTTCTAGAACTAATGCCTTCCTGATGGCCACAAAATTACGAAGGCAGGCACATAAAACATCTGATTAAATATACCACTATTTTTTTGTATTAAATTCTTTTATTGGTACATTGTAGGTATACAACACAATTACATTTCTCATTGGGAACTGTACCTTACATAATGCATCTTGGTTCTTATTTTTTCCCCATTCCTAGCCCTCCCTTCACGCCCTCCACCCTTCCCTATTTACAAAGACTTTATTTCCATTTTTTCCATTTCTCAGCATTTTTCCTTTCCCTTCTTTCCTTTCCCCTGCCCCTCCCACTACCCCTACCCCTTTGGACCTTTTCTTCCTATTTTACATTTTCGATTATTCATTCTAATCATTGGTACATTTTAGGTATACAATATAATGACATTCATCATTGGAAATTTGCACCTTCACATAGTCTCTCTTGGTTCTTATTTTTCACCCTTGCCCAGCCCTCCCTTCAACCCCTCCAGTCCTCCCTATTTACAAAGATTTTGTTCCTAGTTTTCCATTTTCTCATATTAATCCCATTCCCTTCTATCCTTTCCTCTAGCCCTCCCACTTCCTTCCCCTTTGCCCCTTTTCTTCCTATTTCACATGACCTATTATACATTTAGTCCTTATTTACACTTTCAGTTTCTCACCCCAGAGAAACTATTCAGTATTTACACATGTGTGTCCTATTTATTTCACTTAAGAGTATTGCCTCAATGTGCATCCACTTAGCTATAAATGTCTCTAATTTCTCATTTTTTATGGCTGAGTAGTACTCCATTTTATTAAAAAAACCCACATTTTCTTTATCCAGTCTCCAGTTGATGGGCATTTGGGCTGTTTCCAAGTTTTAGCTATTACATAGCGCTGCTATGAACATGGGTGCACATATATCACTGTGGTATGATTCATTTAATTCTTTGGGGAAGATCCCCAGCAGTGGAATAGTGGGGTCAAATGGGACTTCCAGTCCTAGTTCTTTGAGGTATCTCCATCCTGACAAGTATCCTGTGCAGCATCCTTGACCTGTACCCACAAGGTTCCAGTTGTACACCCCACAATGTGATAACTAAAAATATGTTGAGACATTACCAGTTATCTCCTTGAGAGGCAAAATCATTCCCCTAATTGAGAGGTTAAACATTATTATCAGAGCTGGAGATTTAGCTCAGTGGCACCGTGCCTGCCTTGCAAGCACAAGGTCCAGAGTTCACTACATGGTACCAAAAAAAATATATTATCAGACACATAATCACAAAAATATTTATTCAGTGCCCATTTTATGTTTAACATGTAAGACACTGACTTATATAGCTTAAAATTTAATAAAGACAGACACAAAATTGTAACAAAGTGAAGGAGTTGTGAGTCTGTAAGATGAGGTGTAGAATTTGATGCCGTCTGATGAAAGGGAGAGAGGCAAGGAAAACTGGAGAAGGTGGCATTTCAACTTCTTTTTTAGAAACACTTAAGTAAAGTGAAGAGGGGTGGATGGACATGCCAGACCTAGTATAACCCTACAAAGACTCAGAGGATACCAACAGCATGGCAGGACAGACACTAAATGCCAGCCCAGGGACCGATGAGAAGGGAGACTGGAGAGGTTGGCAAGAGCCAGATCATGGCAGTAATTATAACCTTAGGGTCTCAAGGCGCTACTAGTGGCATGGTGACAGCAGGAGCAAATGAGAGGAGTGGGATCTCTGGCACTCAATCTAGTCTCCTCCAGTGCACTGCCTTGAAAGATTGCAATGGCTTAAGACCTCTCAGTTTTCCTCTCTCGTATGTCCTACAAAGTTCCCCACATCTGCCTCCAGAGTGTCCTTGTCCACTCCCCTCAAGGTATACCAAATAACATTTATTTTACAAAACTGCCATGCTCTTCCATGCCATTTGCCCTCACAGTGCAGCTCCCTAAATCCTAATAGGAGAAAACACAAGCTTGTTCTCACAGTTAAAATAATACTGCATCAATCACTTCCCATTGCCCTAACAAAATACCTAAGGCTGAATACTTTAAGAAAAGAGGTTTATTTAACTCATGATTTGGGGGGCTGAAAATCCAAATAGCCCTGAGCTGGCTCTAGCAAGGCCCTCCCCAGCTGCATCACATCATGGTGGATGGCACCATGGCTGGAGCAGATGTGACAGGGGAGCTCACACAGCAAGACAGGAAGTCAGAGAGTGAGTCAGGGGTCAAGGTCACTCTTTCATAACAACTCTCTCTCAAGAACTAACCAGGGTCCCACAAGAACAACATCAGTTCCTTTTGAAGGCAGTGCCTTCAGTGATCTAATTACTTCTCATTACCACCCCCCCTTAAAGGGTCTACACCGCCGGCCAACAGCCCCACCTTGGGGACCAAGCTTCCAGCACATCAGCCCTTAGGGGACATACTCGAACCATATCCAAACCATAGCAAGTATCAGCTGAGATGTTTAATAACACAAGATTTCTTTAGTAAACTAGCAGTCACTTATTTTGGTGTAGAAATATACTATGCATGAAAAGATAGTCATGCTATTGTTAAATTATAAAACAGCAGGTGCCTCTTGTAACCTTACTAAGTGTAAGTGTGTATGTTAACCATGCTTACTTCCAAGTGGACAGTTATAAGGAATTTTGATTTTTAATCTTTTTGTTGAGGGGAGAGGTGCTAGGATATACTACTAAGCAAGGACTCTACCACTGAGCTATGTTCCCAGCCAATTTTTCTTTTGATTCATGTAATTTAAATTTTCTAATACACATTTTTCTTTTGGAGACAGTCTCACTATGTATTTCAGGCTGGCCTTGAACTTACTATATAGCCCAGGCTAGCCTCTAATTCACAACAGTCTGACTGCCTCAGCCTCCCAAATGCGAAGATTACAGGCATGTGCCAACTGACCCCAGCTCTAATACACAACTGTTACTTTTATGATAAAAAACAAAGTTGTTCCAGAGATCTGGCTGGCAATGTTCACAAGAGCATTGGCCTCTGGCTGGTTACCGTGACTGCACGCTATAGACAAGGCAATATTTTCCTCCAGAAGGACTGCAAGTGAGACTAATTCATTAAGTGCCTTCAGTTCCAATGACAGGAGCCAGGAAAGCATAAAGTCTTGTTACTACGACAGCCGGTAGCCTTGATGTCTGTGTGTTTATTTATTAACTGGACTTTATGTATCTATCCTCCCACAAGCTCCAGCAGCCTGGCAGCTGACCTTGATAGAAATCACATTCTCCAAATGGCCAAACCAAACAGTCAGAACAAAGACAGGTCCCTCTCACCAGAGGGACCACGAATACTGTCCTAGGAAACAAAATAAAAAAGAATATTCACCCAATTGTGAAGTGTTAGAAGAAAGTGTTGAGAAGGAAACCAGATAGCTGGATCACTTTCTTTAAGCTGACAATTATTATATACCTTTTGTGTGTGTGTGTCGTATATACATTTTCCCTTTTAATCTTCAAAACAGTTCTGTGAGAAATTCTTCCTATTAGAGCTCTTGAAACTGAGACTCAGAAAAAATGAAAAATTAGTAAATGGCAAAGCTGGGGTTTTAACATGGCATTTTCTGACCACCTCCCACCCCTCTGCTTTGTTGTTTAATCAATACTTCCCACATGCAGGGAATTTCAAACTTGGAAAATGTCCTATTGATTTTGGCTTAGAATTTACCCAGCAGGAAGAAGATGCCAGATGCTCTTGTTGAATGCATGGATGAATGAATGAACAAAAGAAAGAATAATTTTAAAGGGTCATATAATCAGATCAAGGCAGGGAGAGATAATCACATTAAAGTCCTATCTCATAGATAGTTGCTACAAATTAGTGCAGCAAGGATTGGATACTTCTTTCTGTTTCCTACTCAAGATTTGTAAGTATACAAGGGGTGATCAAAATATACAGTGAATGTTTAAATTTCTTTAAAAATGTATTACAATAAAAGACACATTGCCATTAATCCCTGTTGAAATATTTCCCCTGGTTTTGAACACACATACGTATTGCATTGTTCTTGCCACTTTCTGAAGCAGTTCTGGAAATCTTCTTTTGTGAGTATCTTTATGAGGTACGGTAAAAAATATTTGGTGAATGCTGCTGCCCAGTGCCGTCCAACAGAAAGGCAGGCTTGTAAAACCATTATAGTGTGACCCTCATCTGCTTTAGTCACCAGATCTGGCATGGTGAGACTTCTGGCTCCTCCTGAAAGTCAAAATGACCATGAAAGGTAAACACGTCAAATCAATTCAGGACACTGAAACAGCTGTGACAGTGCAACTAAACACATTTAATGAAAAAGGGCTTCCAGAACTGCTTCAGAAACTGGCAAGAAAAATGAATTGTGTTCAAAGTGAGAGAGAGGACTGAGGAAGATTAATGGCAAAGTGTCTTTTAGTATAATAAAATATTTTACATTTTTACATTTATATTTTTTACATTTTTAACATTCACCATTTTTTTAATCATATCTCATATGCTGTAATAGGACTAACATCAGGAGAGTCATTTTTCTGGGCCAGAGAGAATTGGGATCACGCTAGGTATGTGAGTTGGTTCTGCTAGTTTTTGAGGACGAATGGCATTAGCCTAGTTGAGTTCCTGCTGTTCTCATCTGCAAGTTGGTCACTAAAGCCCTACTGTGTCCTAACGGTTTGCCTGTACCACCCGTGCTCTAGGCTCACAGAGAGAAGGAGGCCAAAATGGTGAAGCTCCCTGGCCACTTGTGAGAGAAATGATTTAATTTTTTTTTCATGATTGTCAAACTGACAGCTTTCCTTGGCTCAGCTGATGAGCTGTTTTTCTCCCTGTGTGTGCTGTCAGCTTTAGGAATGCTCAGTTTTGGTTATTGGGTCAGCAAGTGGAAATCGAGAGATGCTTTGGTTCACATCTTTCATCTCCTTAGCCATCCTCCTTATTTTACATAGACAAGACTCCCATACATCTTCTTCTAGTTCTGCATGAGTCAGCAACAGGGATGAAGGGCATTGTGTCCAGATCACTGTGGGGGCCTAGAAAAGAAATACTTGGGGCAATATGATGGTCCTTATTTTCTGAGTTCAGAGTATAGGGAAGAAAAAAGTAATTTCCCCCTACCCTTCATAGCTCTTAGCTGGGCCCCCTGTAACAAAACATTAACAAATGAAAAGAAATGGAAGTTTACTAATACATGTACCTGATCCACATGGGAGATACCCAGGAGAAAATGAGTAAATCTGAAAGAGGTGGCATAGACTTCAGGCTTCAATACCACCTTCAGCTGAAGACAAAAGAGAGAAGGGAGTGGGGAAAGCCAGTTATACGGAGAGTGCCAGAGTAAAGTTTATTGTGCAGATTTAAATTGGAGCTTTCTCCAGTGATAAGACAACTGTGATTTAGTCAGGCTCCTCTTTCTGGTCCAGAGAAGAAGACACCCCCCTTCACAAAAGGAGATTTCCCTTATGGATGGGTGCTGTTTTCAGAGCTTCTCCTGTGCTTGCTGTTTCTCAAAATAATCTTTATGCCAAAGGGGCAGATTTAGGGGTGCGTAATGTGGTGTACAGCAGCTACTTGGGAAGAGAATATACACTGACTTTGGATTATACAGCAGTGCCATTGAAATAATTGTGAAAAACCTGTGAGCAAAGGGGCTACAAAACCCTGTCCCACCTCCTTTTGTCTTCTGAAAGAATTCGGGATGGATTCTACTTTTTCCGACTCTTCTTCTGCTCTAAGAATGTGTAATTCTTTAATCATAAGTCTAATGAAGTTAATCAAGAAAGACCCAAAGGAGCTCCCCTGGGAGAAAGGGCATAAGACACTTTGGAGAACTATATCTTAGTCTGACAGGAGACACACAGTACCTGGTGATACAGGCTGGAGTGAATCCCAGTGGAAACTGAGCGCCAGGCCTCTGCCCACCTTGGAAATGGCAGAGAAATCCTCATCCTTCAGTTTGTGCAATGGCTACAAGACAGCTGCCTTCCCTTGGAAGAGGACATGCACTGTCCCAGGTATGTAGAAGTATCTGAATTCCTCCCCTTGACCCTCAGTCACACTTTGTTCTGCTGCTTCCTTGCCAGCCCCATCCAATTTGGATTGCAGGGCTGCTTTTAAAAATTATTTCCAAGGGCTGGGGATTTAGCTCAGTGGCGCACGCTCAAGGTCCTGAGTTCGATCCCTGGTACCAAAAAATATTTTTTTTAATTTTAAAAAATACAAAATAAAAATTATTTCTAAGAGATCGCACACACACCCACACAAACACACTCACTCGCTGGGGGAAATCTTTGTATTTTATTTGGGAAATCATAATGGCCTTTGGGCAAAAGAGAAACCTGAACCAATCAAATAATCTTCCCAGGGCTTAAAAGAAACAAGATTCACAGAACTGGCTGGCAGTCCTACAGAAAACAGAGCTGACGGAAATACCCGTGTGGGTGCAGGGTGACCTTGACTAGAGAAACACTGGCCAATATTTTTATCTGCCTCCCCTTTCCCTTATGATGTTAGTGCTGTTACCAGCTTATTCACATAACACTCGGGCAGAATGAGGGAGAAAATATCAAGGAAAAGAAGAGTACAGAAAAACTGAGCCATAAAAGGAGAATGAGACTTGTTTAAAACTCTTTGGATGAACTTTAGGGTTCCTCAAATGGAGACAGGTTACCAGAACTCTCATTCAGGGCTCCAACAGCTCTGAGACTATAATCTCAAGGATTTTCTGTTAAAACTTAATGTCCTTTCTTTATGTATTTCTTCAGATAGTCATATATCGGAGGTATAGTATCCGTAGGGTACCCGACTTGCCCAGGACTCTCGCAGTTTGTTTTTTTGTTTATTTTTTTGTTTTTGGGGGGTTTTTTGGTACTGGGGATTGAACTTGGGAGCTTGCAGAACTCTCACAGTTTTAGCACAGAAAGTCTCATTTCCAGGAATACCCTCAGATCTGAGCAAACAGACGTGGCTGGTTGCCCTGGAAGAATATCACTGCTTCAGAAGAAACTCCCAGAGTGGAGAGTGTTTCCTGAGCCCCTTCTGGAATGGTCTCCAGAAGTAGTTAGGAGTGTGGGCTCTAGGCACTTGCCCAGGACACACATACAAGCTCTGGCACACATCCATGTGTTTGGGCAAGTCACTTGACCTCTATGTGTCTGAGTTGCCTCATCTGTAAGATGAGAAGAATGATCATCTATATACCTCAAGAAGTTACTATAAATCCATACTTAAGCACTTTTATTTAAAATAATGTGTCTCAAATGACAGACTCACTGAGAGAGAAATAGGGCAAATAATTCCTTTCACAATAGCATCCAGAAAACTGAAATACCTAAGAATCAACCTAACGAAAGAAATCAAAGACCTCTTCTCTGAAAACTATGGCACTCTGAAAAGAGAGATTGAAGATGATATCAGAAAATGGACAGACATCCCCTGCTCCTGGGTAGGAAGGATTAATATAGTGAAAATGGCCATAATTCCAAAACTACTATATAGATTTAATGCAATTCCAATTGAGATCTCAGCAGCATACTTCATGGACCTTGAGAAAACAATCCAAAAATTCATTTGGAACCAGAAGAGACCCAGAATAGCAAAAGCAATTCTAGGTAACAGAGACATGGCAGGGGGTATCACAATCCCCAACCTGCAACTCTACTACAAAGCTACTATGATAAAAACAGCATGGTACTGGCAAAGAAACAGACCTGAGGACCAATGGAACAGATTAGAAGATGCAAAAATAACGCCAGACACACTCAGCCATCTCATCTTCAACAAAGGAGCCAAACACCCTCACTGGAGGAAATTTAGCCTCTTTAATAAATGGTGCTGGAAAAATTGGGCTTCACCTTGCCAAAGATTAAAACTAGACCTGTATCTCTCACCATGCACTAAACTAAAACCAAAATGGATTAAAGATCTAAATATTAAAATAGAAACTCTGAACCAGTTGGAACAGAGGTTAGGTAGAACTCTTGAAGACATCGTTGTAGGAAAAGATTTTATGAACAAAACCTCAGTTGCCCATGAACTAGCACAATCAACAAGTGGGATCTCTTCTTATTGAAAGGCTTCTGCACAGCAAGAAAAACCACCAGCAGTGTGAACAGACAACCCACAATGTGGGAAAAAATCCTCGCCTGCTCTTCCTCAAACAAAAGTCTACTATCTCGAATCTATAAAGAACTGAAAAAGATTAGACCTCCCAAATTTAAAGACCCAATCTTACAATGGGCATCTGAAATGAACAGACATTTCTCACACAAAGAAGTAGAAATAGCAAATAAATACATGAAAAAATGTTCAACATCACTGGTCATTCGAGAGATGCAAATGAAAACAACACTGAGATTCCACTTCACTCCAGAAAGAATGGCTGCTATCAAGAAATCAACCAAGAACAAATGCTGGCGGGGCTGTGGGGAAAGAGGAACCCTGCTCCACTGCTGGTGGGAGTGTAGACTGGTGCAACCACTGTGGAAATCAGTATGGAGATACCTCAAAGAACTAGGACTGGAAGTCCCATTTGACCCCACTATTCCACTGCTGGGGATCTTCCCCAAAGAATTAAAAGAATCATACCACAGTGATATATGTGTGCCCATGTTCATAGCAGCACAGTTTGTAATAGCTAAAACTTGGAAACAGCCCAAATGCCCATCAACTGGAGGCTGGATAAAGAAAATGTGGGGTTTTTTTATAAAATGGAGTACTACTCAGCCATAAAAAATGAGAAATTAGAGACATTTATAGCTAAGTGGATGCACATTGAGGTGATACTCTCAAGTGAAATAAATAGGACACACATGTATAAATACTGAATAGTTTCTCTGGTGTGAGAAACTGAAAGTGTGAATAAGGACTAAATGTATAATAGGTCATGTGAAATAGGAAGAAAAGGAGCAAAGGGGAAGGAAGTGGGAGGGCTGGGGAAAGGATAGAAGGGAATGGGATTAATATGAGAAAATGGAAAACTAGGAACAAAATCTTTGTAAATAGGGAGGACTGGAGGGGTTGAAGGGAGGGCTGGGCAAGGGTGAAAAATAAGAACCAAGAGAGACTATGTAAAGGTGCAAATTTCCAATGATGAATGTCATTATATTGTATACCTAAAATGTACCATTGATTAGAATGAATAATCGAAAATGTAAAATAGGAAAAGGTCCAAAGGGTTAGGGGTAGTGGGAGGGGCAGGGGAAAGGAAAAAAAGGAAAGGAAACATGCTGAGAAATGGAAAAAATGGAAATAAAGTCTTTGTAAATAGGGAAGGGTGGAGGGCGTGAAGGGAGGGCTAGGAATGGGGAAAAAATAAGAACCAAGATGCATTATGTAAAGGTACAATTCCCAATGAGAAATGTAATTGTGTTGTATACCTACAATGTACCAATAAAAGAATTTAATTTAAAAAATAAATAAATAAAATAATGTGCCTCATAGGAAGGACTCAGTAAATGTTGGCTATGGTTATTTTGTCAGCATCTGCCTGTTAATGAATTAGAAAGGTAATAGGATCTCAGAATGGACAGAATGCCTCCTTAGATTTCACCTCAGAGACTCCAAATTTAAATGAACACTACACATTATAACAACATCTTCTGTATTAGTCAGCTTTACTGTCACTGGGGAAAAAAATAACTGATATGATGTAAAGGAGGAAAGGTTTATTTGGCTCTCTGTTTCAGTGGTTTCAGTGCATAGTTGGCTGGCTCCAAAGCAGAAACATCATGGTGGAAGGCTTTGACAGAAGAAAGCAAACACCTCATGGCAGCTGAGGAGCAGAGCAGGGAAACAGTGCCACAGAGGAAGAATCCAGGGACCAGATATGGTAGCCAAGGTTAGGCATCCATGACCCACACAGACACACCCAGAATTGTGCTTTAATAATCCCCTAGGCAGCTCTCAAGCCAATCAAGTTGATAATCCACCTTAACTGTCACACCTTCCATGTCCAACTCTCTCCTTTCTCGCTCTTCCCACAATGGTGATAGCTACCTGCCAGTGGTGGAGACTGGATTGATCCCCCTCAGAGTGGATGTCACTCCAGTCCACCTGGTGGCAGGAGGGAGGATGTGATGGAGAAATTCAGTACCTCTCAGCCCCACATGAAGAATGTGCACTCAAACCACTTGGACATCTTGTTACAGGTGGGGAGCACATGCATGATCTGATTTAGCAGATCTGGGATGGGGCCAGGATTTTCCATTTCTAACAGGCTTCCAGGTGGTGCTGCTGGCCTGGGGACCACACTGTGAGAGCAAGGGCACACAAGTGTCAGCTGGTGGGAGTCTGAGCAAAAGCCTGGGATATCCATGCCCTGAAATGATGTTTCTGAAATGCAGAGAATGAGTGCTGGGGGAGAGGCGGGACTTGTTAGGGAGGCTCAGTATCGGAGGAGAGCAGCTCAGGGAGTGGAGAGGCCAGCAGGGCACCAAACTCCAGGCCAGTGTGGAGACCTCTGGTGAGGAATATTACAGATAGATAACAAAACAATTGAAGGAACTGAGTTTGGGGAATATTTTGGTTATTTTACATATCAGATCTGGTTCAAGGTCATAGCTTAAGTCACATGCTTCTTGCTCTCTTGTGTCATGGATTTGTTTTCTTAAATGGACAAAGGATGTAATGCCCACCAGTTCCCAGGAAGCATACAGGGCCAGAGTGACCAAGAAAAGTTCAAAACTGCTGACCTAAAGATACAGAAGGCCCTAAAGCTGGGCCTCAAGTCTCCCCACCCCAAACTCCCTCTCAGAGAGTGACCTTGCCTGGGAGAGACCCCATACTTCTTGGAGACCTCAGAACCAGTCTTGTTCTTATACCTCCATGTTAAATAGGCAGCCCAACCACTCCCCAAAAATCTGGATACCAAAAATAAGCATGAACAGGAACCCCTCACACTGAAGATGCATTTTGCTCCCTTTTCAAGGCCTGGGTCAGTAGTCCTTCCTGCCACCCCAGTCCCAGTGTCTCCCCTCAATCACACTGTCAGGCACCAAGATAACACTATCGTGCAGTACAGGGAATCTGCTCTCTGTCACATACAGATTCTGGAGAAACCCTCCCAGGAGAGGTCAGGGAGAAGGGGTGGATAGGTTAGAGTCCGGTTCTGCCCGCTGTTGCATGGATTCCCTTCGGCCAGTCATGTACTAATTTGAAAAATGGCCATATGATAATGAGCACTAAAAGCACTCAGCAGATCCTGATGCCCCAGCAAGAGATTCAGGGACTCAGTCTTTTGCAGCTGCCCACCCCCACCCTCTGCCTGCTCTCAGCCTCCGTGCACTTTTAATCTCCCGCATGTCCGCCTTCAAGTGTACTACACATTTGTATCTGTCGCTTCAGATCCCCCCGCATGGCTGCACTCAGCCAGCTGGGAGCCTTCTCCTTTCTTCCCAGATATTCCCAGAAGACAGCCCAGCCTGTAATAAGGCTTCTACTTTCCTTTCTCTCTCTCTCTCTCTCTCTCTCTCTCTCTCTCTCTCTCTCTCTCTCTCTCTCTCTCTCTCTCTCTCTCTCTCTCTCTCTCCTCTCTCCTCTCTCCTCCCCCCCCCCCCCCCGCAAAACACACACACTCCCCTACTCCTACCTTACAGAGCCTTCCCTGGTACCCCCACCTGCAGCCTTCTGGGGCACACATCACCTGCTTGCTGATGGATTACCAGAAGTTGAGGAGCTTCCAAACAGCTTTCTCCAACCCCATTTCCCCGAGTGGCTCCCTTCTAGGTGTGTAATGGTGCTCCCATGCCCCTTTCCAAACAGCAACAGCATCCCAGAAATCTATTCCATTGTGTGCCGCCAATTCCTACGGCCAGACGGGACCTCAGAAGATTTTTTAAAAAGCTCATTGTGGTTAAAAAATACAACATTAAATTTATCATTTTAACTATTGTAAGTGTATAATTCAATAGTGTATTTATATTGCTGTACAACAGATCTCTAGAACTCTTTTTCATCATGCAAAATTGAAACTCTGTATCTACTAAACACTTATCTCCCTTTTCCCCTCCCTGCCGTCCTTTGCAACTACCTTTCTACTCTCCGTTTGTGTGATGTTGACTACTTTAGATACTTCATATAAGCGGAATCATACAGACTTTGTCCTTTTGTGAATGGCTTATTTCACTTAGCATAATTCCCTTGAGTGTCTCCATCTTGTACACATGACAATACTTCCTTCTTTTCAAAGGCTGTGTAATACATCTTTTATCTGTACATCTGTGGAAAGACATTTGGGTTGCTTCCCCAAAAGTTTTTTAACCTCTTATTTTGCAACTTGTTACCCATAAAGTGACTTGCCCAGATCATGTAGCCAATAAAATATATTTGTTCAGGATTTTATCACTGTCTTTTGCATCAGCATGTAGGAGCCTCTTGTCAGACCTAGGGTTAGCTGAGACAGGTGCTCTGAGATTTCTGCACCCCACAGAGGCAGGAGTTGGCAGCCAGGCTTGTACTGATGCCCATGTGCCCATGAGGATATCCAGCTATGGCTTTGGTGTGGTCAAATGTCTTCTATGTATGGATATTGGATTTTTTTATCATATGAGGGAATTATTACTAATTTGTTTAGGTACGTCAATGATATTATGTGTGTGTGTTTTCAAAAAATCTTTTAGAGCCAGGAGCAGTGTTGTACACCTGTAATTTCCAGCTACTTAGGAGGCTGAGACAGGGGGATGGCAAGTCCAAGGCCTGCCTGGGATATCTAGCAAAACTTGTCTCAAAATAATCAAAAGAAAAGGACAAGAATACTTGTCAGTGGTAGAGTACTTGCCTAGCATGCATGAGTTCCTGGATTCAATCCTCAGTACCACCAAACACACACACACACGTGCACACACGTACACACACACACAAAACAAAAAAAACTTTGAGAGGTATACTGAAATGTTTATAAATTAAATATATAATATGATATCTAAGATATGCTTTAAAATCATCAACAAGGTTTGGATAAAACATGATTGGCAGCTCATTATGCTGTTCTCTCTACTATTGTGTATATTTAAAGTTTTCTAAAATAAAAAGTTTTACCCTTAAATATTTTTTAATCTTACATTTGGATACAGCCACACTGCCTCCCTCCCACTCTTGGGAACTCAGCAGATTATTGTTATAGTGGGAGCAATTTTGACTCTTAGTTGCTCCCCTCTGAGTAGCAACACTACCTCTCCCTCCTCCTCCTGGAGAATAAAGTATCATCACCACTGTGCCAACAATGTAAAAACAAACGGAGAGAGCCTGCTCGTGTGGGGACGGCAGCAGCAGACACACATGTAGCCCTGTGGTGGAAGTGTTGGGTAAGAAGGCTCACTTTCTCCATGGAGCATCCCACACTCTGGGCTCAGTCTTTCCTCGTGAACATGGGGAGCTTCCCCACTATACAATCCTATCATCATCAGCCACTAGCTCCCCAACTCAAAGACATTTTGGTCACAGCACAGAGTAAATATGTTAGTTTGTTTATGTACTCACTTCTCTCTCATCCCTCATTCTTCCCTTTTTCTAACCACCCACATCCAACCAACAGTAACTGTGACTGAATAGTTACCTTGTATCTGTCCACACAAATCCATGGCCTTGGCCACTACCCCAGACCCAGCCACTGTCAGCTCCTACCTAGGTCATTGCAAACCTCCTAACTGGCCTCCTTCTCATCACTCACCCTGACCTCCTGCTTCCCATTCATTCTTCTGATCAGTCATTCATCTCTGTGTATTTAGCACCCAGAAAGTCCTCCCTCTGCCCCAGAATGATGTCCAAATTACAGCAAAGATTTATAGAGTCTTTGGGGACCTAGCTTCTCTTGGCCTCTCCACTCCCTTTTCAACCCCACTCTTTTCTGTATATGCTCCAGCTCCCTGAAGTTCTTTCTGTTCTTCAGAAACACCATTCTTTCTCACTTCCAGGCCCTTGCAGGTGCTGTTCCTCTGCCTGAGACACTACCTCCTCTTGGTCTAGAAAATTCAGGCATCTCGCGGGTTTCAGCTAAGCTCACTTCCTTCCAGAAGCCTCCCTTGACCTCCTCTCCCAGGCAGGTTGATGTTTCTCTTCTGCACTCCCCCAAATGCTCCCCACCACAGCCCTTTGTCCTCCTTATTGTGAGTGTTCAGTAAATATTTATTTGAACGGATGGAATGTATTTGAATTACAAGAAAGAAAATAACATGGAAATATATATATTGTAACAAGCATGTCACGGAACCCTGCTTCCCCCACATATCCCTAGGCCTTCTCAGGCATCCCACGCGTGTTTCCTGCAGATGACCACTGAAGGAAGTTGCCCAACTGCTACGGAATCTTTTGCCAGCCTCTGCTGGTGACCTGCACATTCCTCTCTGGTCACATGTGCTCTTCTGCTGCTATAGACCCTCTCACCCATCATCCCCACCCCACCCCATTCCGGATAGCACAATGCTCTCTGGGCAATCTCTCCTTTGTCAGAGGAGCTGCCTGTCAGTTCCACAGCTGCAGTTAGTGGAGGTTCCAAGTCAGAGTGTCCCCTCTGCAGATGTACCCCTCTGCTTAGAGCCACACCACCTTTGCCCCCACAGAGCTTCACCCAACACTGGGGGCCCTGCCTGCCCGTCACATGCTCAAACTCCACAGCCTCAATCTCTGGGCCTTACTGAGGTTCTTTTGTGAGAGCTTCTGTCACCTCTACTCTCTCCTTGCAACGTTTCTGTCTTTCCCTTGTTCTGTTCCTTTGGCTCCAAGGTTTCCCTCTGACCTGTGCTTCTACCTTACCCCCGCTTCCTCTATCAGGACCTTATGTGCTCACTGAACCCATTTTTCTTATACCTTTGGCCTGTCTCCTTTGTCCCTGGCTCTTCTACCACCATGCTTGGATCTCCAGCTCTTAAAAAGTCCTTCTCCCAACCATCCCGTGACCACCCAAAGCTGACATCCTGGCTCTGCTTCCTCTTTTCCATCAGGAGTCTCAATCCCCAACCCCCAGCATTGTCACAGCTCACCATTCACTCCTCCCTCCAGCTCCACCACTGCCACACTGACAGTGGTCTCAACAATGGCCTAATCTCAATTCCTAAGCAGGTTCCTTGACCTGTCTGCTGCCCTGGATGCCAATGACCATCCTCTCTGCTCAGGCCCTCTCCTTGGGCTCCCTGGTACATGTCAGCCTGCCTTGTTTTCTATCCTTGTCTGTTTTCTCTAACTGGCACATCCTCATCTTCCTCTCACTGTAAGTTATTTTGAGAGTCTGTCCTCTGCCCACACTATCTACCCAGCTGGTCCAAATGACCCTGCTAAGCAGTCAGCTCCCAGGTCACAGTCTGCAGCCCAAACACCTCTCTACGCTTCCTTAGCTTTTTAACTTTGCTGAATATCAAACTACTCCCCTCTAAGAGCAGTTCCTCCAGGCTTTCTCTTTCTGTTAGCAGTATTGGGGTTCTCTGGTCCCCAGGATCAAAAACTCACAGCCATCTTTGGTATCTTCCTTTCCTCTACTTGCACTCAGTTGACCCATAAGTACTCTTATTGCCATCCCTGAGGTTGTCACATCTTTCTTCTTTGAGTTTTCCTACACACCTCACTGCCATTTCTCCCTCCTTTGCATCTTCCTTGCCACTATTTATGCCTCCGCACCATTGTCCACTCTGCTACCAAGACTATCCACCCTAGGCCAGCAGCTTCAGCATCACCTGGAACCTTATTAGACAGGCACATTCTCAGCCCCCCCGCACCTACTGGTTCAGAAGCTCTTTGGGGAGTGCCCAGCACTCTGTGTTGGGTGATTCTAATACATACTGACATTTGAGAACCACTGCCCTAAAACATTTCTCTGAGCAAGTTTCTCCTCTGCTTAAAAACCTAAAATACTGTATTTTAGTTAGATCTTACTTGGCTATATATCAAGTAAAAAAGTGGTTTAAACAAATTAGAAACCTATTTCTTTCCCATCTCAAAGAAGTCTGGCCATAGACAGTACCAGGTTGATACAGCAGCTCCATGGGAAACCCACGGTCCTAGCTTTCTGTTTCAACTTCTGGAACATGGCTTTCTCTATTATCAAGGTTTCTTCATCAAGGTTCAAAGTGGTTGCTATGACTCTAGCTATCACATCCTAATACAAACCAGGAGGGTAAGTACAAGAACCAAAAAGGGGATTCTTCCAGCTGACTTAGCTCCCTTTAAGCGGCCTTCCTGAGAGACGCAAATAACCCTAAATCCAGTCGGTCCGGATTTGGTCAGATGGCCACACCAGATACATGGGAAGCTGGGAAACATAGTTTTGTTATTGTTGTTCTGGGTGACAGTATGCCCAGCTAAAAATTAAATTCCTCTCAAAAGGTAACATATTGTATGATTTAACTTATATAACATTCTTGAAATGATAAAATTATAGAGATGAATGGTTGTCAAGGGTTGGGAAGTAGGGCAGGAGGGAGGTGACTGAACTATCAAAGAGTAGCGAGAGGGTCCTTGTATGGGATGATTCATGTCTTGATTGAGGTAGTGGTCCCCTGAATCTACATATGGGATAAGATTGCATAGAACTAAATATATACAAGCTCCTGTTCATGTAAAATTGGTGAAATATGAATATCACTATATGGTATCAACATCAGTTTCCTGGGGTAGTGTTACACCATAGTTTTACAAGATGTTACCATTGGGGGAATCTGGATGAAGGGTATATGGGATCTTTCCATATTGTTTTGCATAGCTACTTAAAAATCTACAATTACCTCACAATGAAAAAGTGAAGAAACAAAAACAAAATCAATGTCCTATTACTTTTGAGGAAGGGGAGATATTATGAGCCACTAGTGGTCTCTGCCTTAAACTTCAGCCACTCCCTGCTGTGAACAGCCCACGCTTCTGAGGGTAGTCAAGGCCTTCACAGCTCAGCAATAGGGCACCTTCCAAACAGGCTGCACCTTCCCAGGTTGGTGGAGTTGGTGTTAAAATACTGACCTCTAGAGAGTAGGCCTCAAAGTTGCCACTAGTACTTAGGAAGCACTTGTCTCTTCTCCTGTTTGATCCTCAAGACAGTCAAGGAAGCAGAAGCCTCCATTCAGAGAAACCATCAGTATTCTCAAGGATGTTGCCCACCTCACAGAGAACAAAAATGGCCTTTGCCTAATTGAAAGGGACAGTGAGTAAAGAGACTTTTTAGGCCCATATATTGCTGTAGTGACTACAGTAACAGCAGGCAGTAGTGAGGCCTATTTTTTGAGTGACTTTTAAAGAATTCTGCCCTGTCATTTTTCTCCCTGTTTTGAGCTCTGTTCCTTAAGGCATTACCCAGAACCAGCTGCTTCCTCACCCCTGGGCAGCTTTGCCGAACTTAGCTGTGCCCCTTGGAGAAGGAATCAACCTGCCTGTCAGGAGCTTCTGATCAACCACAATCCTGCCTGCAGGCTTTTCCCCAACTGCATCTTGATTTTCAGGTGCCCCAAAGGAGCAGAGGAATATACTGAGGAGGGATGGTGGAGGAGAAACATATAAGGTTTTGGAGTACGACTGTGCCTTGGCAAAGGGCCCTAAGGTGGCAGAAAGATACTGAAGAGAGAGAGGAACCAGGGCCAGAGGGACAGGCATTTGGAGGAAGATAAAGGAATATAGGCAAAGACATATAGGAATATAGGCGCATGAGGAGGAAGGACACAGATTCAGGATTAAAGGGCCTAGAAAGAACTCACCAGAATCCCGTCAGAGCATCCTACCTGGAGAGCTGTCCAGTGACGCCAGGGTCCTGAGGAGGGAAAGCATCAGCTGAGGGGCTCTGCTAGCTGCCAGGCTCGATGGGGCATGAAAGCCTCCTGGGCTTCCCAGCCCTGGGCCCATGGACTCATAGATGAGCTGGGGTTCGGGAAGGGCTTTAGGGGCTCTGTGAATTCCCTCAATTCACAAGCAGAATTCTGTATGTGCTTTTTATTTTTTTAGAAGAGTGTCCATGGCTTTTATCAGATTCTTAAAAGATATCCATAGCCCCTCAAAGCTGAAAATTACACCCAAAGATTTGAGAAAGGGAACTAGGGGAGGAGTGGTGAGGGAGTGGTAGGTAAAGGGCCAGAGAGAGCAGGGAGTTAGCTCAAGTGGAAAAGCTTGTAAGGAAACACTTAGCTTTGGCTTGTAGGCTGAGCTACTGCCAGCAACATTGATCCTCCTAGGTCCCTGGGGAGTTACATGACCTTACCTGCTCTCAGTCCAGGAGGAAGTCATGGCTGGGACAGCCTGTTTCTACTCCCAGGCCCTGGAAGAGCCATTCTTGTGCAGAGTTCTGTTCATCTAACTTTCATCTTAGCTCAGCAGCCCCCTAAAGTCTAGGGGGACCTTTCCTGAGCTCCCAGACCTCTGTGTGTCACTGAAAAGTGCTTCCACAGCACACTGAATTTCACACATGTAATTGTGGCTGGTGTCTATCATTCCCCTGAGGAGCCCTGCCTATCTCATTCACAGATATAACGGTTGTAGCCTGGCACAGAGCCTGTCGTATGGTAGATACTTAATTTCAATAAATACAAGAGAATATGCTACCTCATGTGTGAGGACATGACACTCAGAAAATGAGTTGGAGCTGATCTTAACTGAGCAGGAAAGAAAAGGAGAAAAATGAGTTGAGCTTATGAAGTAACTCCAGGAAGGTAAGCCTAATTCTACCCACGAGATACTGGGCAGGAGAGATTTATTCTCATTGATTCTTTGCTAAAAGTTGAATAGCAGATGAGGTGAATGAATTGATAAGATAGGAGAGACCATCAGGGAAATAGTTATATGTGAAGATCTGTGAAACAGATGAGTCATGGATTAAAAATAACAGAGGCCGGGCCGGGGATTTAGGTCAGTGGTTTCCCCGCCTGCTGCGCAAGCGCAAGGACCCGAGTTCGACCCCCGGTAACAAAAATAAAAAATAAAAAATAACAGAGGCCTACACTTAATTAGTGGTCTAGTCAGTGAGTCAGCACTTTACAGTGTACTTACTCTGGGCTGGGAGATGAGGGGCAGTGTAAATGATGGGTAGAAATGACATAGTAGAGAAACCACCTATGACTGTACTAGATTTACATTCACTCATGGGCACCTAACCCTCAGCCCTGCTCTAAAAGAAGGGGTGGATGTGGGTGTGCCTGCGAGTGTGACTGTGTGTTGGCCCTCATGAAGACCTTTATGTCCAAGCAGATGTCAGCCCTGCCCTCTGCCGGCTGATTGTCAAACTGTGAGATGATCTTTAATTGGCAACACTGATGATCTTCCCTTCAAGATATTTTTTAACTTTCTGTAGTATAATTCACATCACATAAAATAACCATTTTGAGGTATACAATTCAGTGACATTTAGTACATTCACATTGTTGAGCAACCATTACCTCTACCCAGTCCCGTATTCCTGTCACTCCAAAATAAAACCCCACACTCATCTCCATCCTGTCTCTATGGAGTTTCCTGTTCTGAAAATTTCATAGAAATGGACTCATACACTCTATGAACTTCTGCACCTGGTTTCTTTCACTTAGAATGATCTTCTGGAGGTTCATCCATGTTGTAGCATGTATTACAATGTCCACCACTCCTTTTATGACTGAGTATTATTCCACGGTATATATCATAATTTTTATGTATTTATCTGTTGATGAGCATTTGGACTATTTCCATCAGTTGGTTGTCATAAGTTAGTGCTGTTAAGAATGTATGTTTCCGGGATGCGGATTTAGCTCAGTGGTGCCACCGCCTACCTTGAAAGTGCAAGGTCCCAAGTTCGATCCCCAGTACCAAAAAAAAAAAAAAAGGATGTGTGTTTCCACGCACCTGCGTGGCAAGTGCAAGGTCCTGAGTTCCATTCCCAGTACCACAAAACAACAATGAAAAATAATGACAGAGACATTCAAACATTCTCTTCGGGCCAGGGATGTAGCTCAATGGCCCAACACCTGCCTGGCAAGTGCAAGGCCCTGGGTTCAATTCCTGGTACCAAAAAAGAAAAGTGAAAAAAAAAAAAAGAATGTATGTGTCCATATATTCAATTCTTCTGGGTATATACCTACAAATGTAAGCCCTGTAAGTTTTTTCCCAAAAAGTTTAAACATGAATTTAAATTCTGCCAGCAAACATTTGTCAAAAGTTCAGTGAAAAGAAATATTATTCGTGACAGGTTTTTTATGTAAAACCCTTTTGTCAAACAGCTAACCCCAAACTCTAATACATAAAACACAGAAAAGTAGAGATGCTGTGAGTGAGGTAGCTGAGGAGGCCAGGAGTGGGGTGTAATCAGCCTCCACATTACCCCCAACTCCTCTGAAGACCTAGGGAGCTTCCCAGAATGCCTCCCACTACCCTGGGCAGGGCTGGGCAGAAACACAGCCTGCCTCTCTGATGAAAGAGCCTTCTCAGCCACTTGCTCATGAGTGTTGGTCTTCAGACTGGCCTGGGAGATCTATTAAGAAGCTGCTTTTTAAATCTGTAATGATATAGTAACAACTTGCCCTTTATCCTTCACCTCCCCTTTAAGAGTATTCTTCCTGGGTCAGGGATTTAGCTCAGTGGCTACGCCACCTGCCTCAAAAGCTCAAAGACCCAAGTTTGATCCCCTGTACCCCCCCCCAAAAAAAGTATTATCCCCTAGGCTTAGAAAGAAAATCTGAGCTCCTCTTAAAGGTGATATATCTTTACTGATTACATTTCTCATTTTGTATAGGTTGCTAGAAACTCAGAGGTGAATATATAGCCCGTGTTCAAGAGTTCTGTAAACAAAACTTACGACTGGCTGCACATTGCTATACTACCCTCACCATTGTCTTTATTTCATTTTAATTTACTGAATGCCCCTAAAATTTTAATCTACTGAAAACTCCTAAAATATTTCTGGATTAGAGGTAAGGTATAAAGAATGATTTCTCACCTTGGTAGACATAAGTATAGATGTCTCATTGTCAACTCAGCTCAGACGCAGAGGGCTCCCAGAAGGGAGGACAGAGCAGCCCTCCTCACTCCCTCCTCTCTAGCCCTGGTCCAAGGAGGAGGCTCTCTCTGGACAGACCTGGTGTAAGGGAGGAATCTCAAGGTCATATACAGCCATGATCTGTTTCAGGCCAACTGACCCTGAGCATCTACTTGTGAACATCACTTTATGGAATAAAAAGCAAAGGATGACCTTAGGTTATTAGGAATTCTAGAGAGCAAGATAGCACGTGCATAAATGATTCTGCAGTTAGTGTGCAGGAGTGAGTAGAGCATCACGTGCCTCGGGAATAGAGGAAAGAAATATTTTTCTGACCATGGCATCTAAAAATAAAAAGAGGACTTGATCTGGCTTTTCTGACAAGTGATGTAGCATTCTGGACAGAGGAAATTGCTTGGGAAAGGCTAAGGTGGGTGTAGGGAAAGGTATGTGGATCAGTGTAGCTAGACACATATGTAGGCTGTAAACTCAAAGGCCTACAGGAGTGTGTAGTCAACATACATGCAACATACATGCTTTGGCATGGGGTTGGGGGTGTAAGTCAGTAGGTGCCAGGGACTTGTAGTGAGGCCAAGTACAACCTACCCACCTAATAATACTGTCCTTTCAAACCCTAAGAGGCATAACCAGCCAGCCAGCCAGCTGCAAGTTTGATGCAAGCTCCAAGCTATAGTCACGGAATTTGGGAAGCATATTCCTAAGGAGAGAGCAGGCTGACTTAGGCAGAGAGTGTTTAGGTTTTATCTTAGGGACCAGAGGAAACTTTAAAACGTTTAAATGGGAGCACAACATAGTTGTGTTTTAGGAAGTTATTAAATTGAATGTTCTTAATATACACTCATGCATTGAAAATGACAAAAAACTAACAAGCGATTATCCTGGTGATTCAGAATCTAGATGGTCTTTATTGTCCTTATACTTTTATCTTTACTAATGTTTCTAGTATTGAAAAGGGTTGAGATGAAAGGAAACTGACTCTTTTTAGTGATTCCAAAACGTCTCAGTTTGAAACTTCGCCTGTTCTGGTCTGTTCACCTTTCTCCTAATGTTGCTTTCCAGTCTTGGTTGGATGGAAGACCAGGAGAGGGCAGAGATGGGATTACCCAGTACAAACCCAAGGAAAGTGTCTCCACTACATCAAATATGTTCTCCTCTTCACACCCAGGATAGTCAGAGTAGGGGCTCAAGGCAAAGGTCATCATAATAACAATTTGAAAAGCAAGACCAAAAAATCCCTCTAAAACATGAAAAACCATGGACCCTGAACCCATATCCAACTTGTAAAGGAGAGGAGTAAGAAATGTAGCACCCAGAGCAACCTTCATTATTCTGACCTAACTCATCATCATTATTATTCTTTAAACAGACATTCAAAGGCAAACCACCTAGTCATTTCACCCCCTCTACCACTGTTTCAACGCTGCCCTTTTTCACACACTCTCTCTTCACAGGTTTCAAATATTGAACTCAGATTTTCATGAGCCATCTTTTTTTTTTTTTTTTTTAGCATAGTCAAATCTCACACCTAAATTCCTCTCTCATCTCATCTCTTCTCAAAGGCAAAACACTGAAATAGCAGGGGCCTGTGATTTCGCTATTAACCATTACACAGAAAAGTGAATACATGGCAGCCTAGTGAATCATTGTAGGTCAGGCTCCTGTGTGATCACCACCCAAGTTATTCCCAGCACCCCAAACCTCCTCTCTCCACTTATTACTTTTCATAACTCCTTCCCTTCCTCCTAAAGTAACAACTACACGGACTTTATGCCAGTTCTTTCCTATGTATCTTTAGAGTTTTATCAATTTGTAATGCATTCGTAAACACTACAGTTTTGCTTGTTTTAAACTTCCTATGAATTGAATGCCATAGTCTGAATATTTTTGTGTATGTCTCTGCTTTAATGTGGTTATGTTTGTGGAAGACAGCCACTTTTGTTGCGTGTAATTGTAGTTCATCATTTTCATCACTGCTTAATGTCCCCTTGTATGAACATGTCCGGATTTATTTGTGTATTCTGGTACTATAGACATTTGGATCTTTCCAGCTTGGGGCTATACAAATAATACTGCTAGTGACATTTTTGTGTATATCTCTTGGTATATAAGTGCAAACTTCTCTTTAGTATATATATATGCCTTAAAGTGGGATTGCTGGGGTATGGGGTGTGCTTATATTTAGCTTTATCAGAGAATGCCAAATTATTTTCCAAAGTGCTAATAAAATTTACATTCCCGCACGGGGCGTGGTGGCGCATGCCTGTATTCCCAGCACTCTGGAGGCTGAGGCAGGAGGATTGCCGTGAGTTCGAGGTCAACCTGGGCTACATAGTGAGTTCAAGGCCAGCCTGAACTAATAGTGAAACCTTGTCTCAAAAAACTTAAAAAAAAATTTACATTCCCATCAGATATTTATGGTAGTTCAAGTTGCTCCACATCTTTGGCAAAACATATTCTAAGATTTCTTTTTTTTGTCAATCTGGTGGATGTATAATGGTAACTCATTGTGATCCTCACTTCATATCCTTAATTACTAATGAAGTTGGCCACTTCTACCTGAGTTTAAGGGTGTTTGAATTTCCTATTTTGTAAAGTGCTTGTTCAAATATTTGCTCATTTTTCTATTGAGTTAATGACCTTTTCTTATTGATTCATAAAAGCTCTTCATCTGTTCTGGCTACCTGCTCTTGCCAGTTATAGACTGAAAATATCTTCTACTTATTTCATGGTATTTTTTGATTAAGGGTACTTTTTAATATTGAAATTTTCATTTTGAGTTATAGATTCACCTGAAGTTGTAAGACAAAATACAGGGAGATTCTTTACCCAGTTTCCCCAGTGGTGGCATCTTGAACAGTGATAGTACAGCATCACAGTTTGGATACTGACATTGACACCGTTAAGATTCAGAACTTTTCTACCACTCCAGGAATCCCCCATGCTGCCCTTCTGTAGCCGGTACTTCCCTTCTGCACCTCTCCCCATCCTTACCTGCTAGAAACCACTTACTGTTTCTGTTTCCATTTCCAAAATATTGTGTTCTATTTGGATTTTTTCCCCACTCGGCATAATTTATCTGAAGATTCAACCAGGTTGTTGTATCTTTATGGTTTAAATAAAGACCCCCGAAGCCCCATGTGTTCAGAGGTGGGGCTTTTAGAAGGCCATTGGATCGCAGAGGCACGATATTCATCTATCCTGTTCAGAGGCGGGGCCCGGTTAGAAGAGGTGGTTCCCTGGCTCCTCTGCTCTCTCTGCTTCCTGGTCGCCATGCTGTGCGCAGCTTTCCTCTGCTATGCCCCTCTGCCACGCCGTTTCTGCCTTGGCGCCAACTCACTGATAATCCTGGGCTAAAAGAAATCTCTCCTCCTTTAGGTTGTGGGTATCAGGTGTTTTGTCCCAGTGATGAAGAAAGTGACTAGGATATTGTGTGTATATCAGTATTCCCTTTCCTTTTATTACTGAGTAGTATTCCATGGTACAGATCTTTCACAGCTTGTTTAACCATTCACCAACTGGAGGACATATGAGTCCCCCCGACCCCCAGTTTTGGGCTACTACAAAGTAAAGTTGCCATGAACATTAATGGATTGGTTTTTGTGTAAACATAAGTTTTTATATCTTTGGGATAATGTTCAGGCATGCAATGCTAGATCATATGATAGTTACATGCGTTATTTTTTAAAGATACTGCCAGCCTGTTTTCCAGAAGAGCATTACCATTTTACATCCCTCTTTAGCCATGTACAAGTGACCCCAGTTTCTCCACATTCTTGCCAGCATCTGATGAGCTTTAACATATGAATACACTGAAAAATAATCACAATCTAGGTGATATATATATATATATATATAACCATATATACCCATCACCTCTAAAAATTTCCCTGTGTTTTGTTTTGTATGTGTGCTTTTGTTGTTTTCCTTTATAGTTACAGGGCTATTCAAATTGTCTGTTTTATAATGGATGAGATGTGGTAGTTTGTACTTTTTGAATTGATCCATTGAATCCAAGTTGCCAAATTATACATGTAGAGCTGTTGACTGTATTCCCTTTGATGACTGCAGTGTGTGTGGCTATGTCTCTTACTTTTTTCCTTGTTGGTCTTACTGTTACTAGAGTCAAATGTACTGGCTGCCTGCCATTGAAGCACCAATATTTGGCAGGTGAATGTTGGAGGCAAGAATCAAGTTTATTTAAGGCCAGCTCTGAAGAAGATAGAGAAAGTAGCTCTTTGAAGTTACAGTCTGTCTCCTTGGGCTTAGAGGGAGGGAGGAAGGCCATGAGATTCGGGCTGGACTGGGTGTTTGTTTGCTAGGTGGAGGGCACCTTCTTTCCATGTTCTGTGGCTAGTTACTAAAGTTAACATCTTAATTATTTCAGGTGAGGCTTCTCCATAAAGTTTACAATGCCTGATTAAAGGGAGGAGATGCTAAAGGAGTAGGGAGGGAAGATGCAAGTAATCCTCCTAAGGACAACTTTTAGAACAGGCTTCCCTGTCACATTGGTAGAGGTTTGTTACTTTTTTTTTTGGTACCAGGGATTGAACTTGGGACCTTGTGCTTGCCAGGCAAGTCGCGGAACCAATGAGCTAAATCCCTGCCCTTGTTACTTTTATGGATTTTTTTTTAATTACTAGGCATTGAGCCCAGGGCCTTGCATATGCTAGCCAAGTGCTCTACCATTGAGCTATAATTCTAGCCTTTTTTAGTTTTCATTTTGAGGTAGGATCTCTCTCAGTTGCCTGGGTTGTCCTCAAACTTACGATGCTCCTACCTCAACCTCCCAAACAGCTGGGATTGCAGGCATGAGCCACCATGCCTGGCTGCGAATAGTTTCTTAATTACTAATTCAATCTATTTTCTTCTTATAGGTCTATTCAAATTTTTCTGTTTCTTCTTGAATTAGTTTCAATACCCTGTGTGTTTCTACATTAAATATATTTTTAGAAAGGTTTTTTAATTAAAAATATTTATTACAATAAAAGATAATTGCCATTAATTCCCATAAGATAGAGTACTCAAGTACTTTCACTCGAAATACACTTATCCCATCATTCTTGGCAATGTATTTTTATTAATTTATTTTTTATTAGTGCATATTTGCCATATATAATGTCCACATTCCTTACATGGAGAAGTTTTTCGGGGATCTTTTTTTGGTAGAATTTGTTCATTTTATCCGGGGTATCCAATTTTTTACTGTACAATTTTTCATAATATTTCTTTATGTCTTAGCTACTTGTCAATGGAATAAAATACCTGACACCCTCAATTTAAAGGACAAAAGGTTTACTTTGGCTCGTGTTTTAGAAGTTTCAGTCCTTACGTGGTTGGGTGACATTGTGGAAGGACCTTGGCAGAAGGAAGCTGCTTGCATCAAGGTGGAGAGGAAGCAGAGGGGGGAGGAGGGAACGGGGGAGGGAGATACACCCTACCCAGTCACACTTCCAGTGACTCGCCTCTCCTGACCGAAGCCCCACATCACATTTAGCTATAGTGTACCCGTAATTCAATCACCTTCCCAAAGCCCTGCCTATGAGCACATAAGGCTGTTGGGGGAGATGTAGCTATAAACCATAACATTCCACATCCAACCCCCAAGATTCATGTGCATCAATGCACATGCAAAATGCATTTAGTCCATCTCTAAGAGTTGCCAAAGTCTTAACAGTTCCAGCATTGCTGTAAGTCCAAGTCCAGAGTCTCCTCTGAGACTCAAAGCACTGTTAGCTTTGAGGCCCTGTAAAAATAAAAAAGAAAGTTAAATACTTTCAACATACAATGGCAGAGGGTAAACATTCCCATTCCAAAAAGGAGGAGTAGGTGAATAGAAAGAAAGTAGACCAAAGCAAGACCAAGACCCAGTAGAGCAAACATTAAATCCTGTAGCTCTGTATCCAGGATTCAGAGCAAGTTGTGGTAACAAGATGTGAACTCCAAAGGGCTTGGGTGACCCCACTCCTGTGGCTTTGCTGGTTGCACCTCACTCCTGGTATCAAATTTTGTCTTGGTAACTTTCTTCATTGCTAAGGCACAATACCTGATACCCACACCTAAAGAAGGAGAGGTTTGTCTCATGTGTTTTAGAGGTTTCAGTGCATAGTTGACTGGCTCTATGACAGAAGCTGCTTGGCACGGGGGCCATAGTGAAGGAAAAGCTGTTCCCTCATGGCAGCCCGGAAGCAGAAAGTGAATGCTCGAGCCATAGGGGGAGATTATGCCCTTCCAGATCATACCCCCAGTGACACACCTTTTCCAACCAGACCTCATCTCCTAACAGCGAGTTAGCCATCACCTTCCCCAAACTCTGCCTATGAACACATGAGGCTCCTGGGGCACATCTAGATATGAACCATAACATTTCATAATCTTTTTATTTCTATAGAGTCAATAGCAATTCCCCTTCTTTCATGCCTGATTTTAGTAACTTGAATTTTCTCTTTTTTCTTCATCAGTCTTGCTAAAGATTTGTTACTTTTGTTGATCTTTTCCAGAAAGCAGTTTTTCACTTTGTTGATTCTCTATTATTTTTGTATCCTCTATTTTACTTACTTCCATTATAATTCTTATTCTTTTTTTCTTTCATTTTGCTTTGGATTGAGTTTGCCTTTTTTCCATAATTTTCTAAATTGGAAGTTCAGGTAATTGATTTGAGATCTTTCTCTGTTTTTTTTTTTTCTTCTTAAAACTAGGTGTTTATGAGTAAAGGTTTCTTCCTAATCCTTGCTTTCACTGCATTCCAGTTTTGGTATGTTTTGTTTTCATTTGCACTTATCCCAAAATATTTCTGATATGCCATGTGATTCCTCCCACGAGTCATTGGTTATTCAAGAGTTTGTTGTTTAGTTTCTTCACATTTTTGAATTTCTCAAATGAATTTCTATGATTAACCAATTTCTTTCCATTATGGTCAGAGAATATGCCTTCTGTGATGTAAAATGTTTAGAATTTTTTGAGGCCTATCTTGTGGCCTAATATATTGTCTAGTGTGGAGACTATTCCATATGCACTAGAAAAGAATGTATATTACACTGCAGTGTTCTATAGAGCTATGTGGTTTCTGGCACTGTTCAAGTCTTCTTTACTCATGTGTAGTTGTTCTATCTACTATTGGATATTAAAATATTGGGTATTAAAATTTTCAACTTTTATTGTTTCATTTTCTATTTCTCCTTCATTGTGTAACTTTTTGCCTTGTGTATTTTGGAGTTGTTTGTGAAGTTTTCACATGTAAATATATAGGGAAAACTTTTAAAGTTTCACCATTAACTATGATATTTGCAGGAGCTATTTTTGTAGATGCTCTTTACCACAGAGAACTTCTTAACTTGATGGATTTTGTTTAATGATTGTGCATTGTTCCCACTTTAGTACCTATGCCATTTTACAACATAATGTTATTCTCCCATGAAGAGGTGAATCTCTCTTAGTTTTCTTGAAACTAGCTGAGCACTTGCCAGTAGAATATGCACCAAATGCACTCTGACAGGCCACTTAAAACAAGAAGCCTTTTCATTTACAATTCCTGGAAAAGAAACTTTTGTCTGTACTGGCCAAAGGTACAATCGTTCAAAACTGTGTATGATTCTCTGAGCCACCCTGTACATTCCCAAGACTCAAGTAAGACAATCATAGTTTTAAAAACATTTTTAAGGAAAAGAATGTTTTAGTTACTTTCTTGTTGCTAAGACAGATAACCTAAAGGAGCTAAAGGAGCAGAAGTTTATTTTGGCTCACAGTTTATAGAGGTTTCAGTCCCCAGTCCACTGGTTCTGAGGCAGGGCAGAGGGGCATTGCAGAGGAGAAACAGTTCATGGCTTGGCAGGTAGGAAGCAGCAAGCCATCAAGGGAGGTGGAGGAAATAGATATATAAATATAAATTATAAATATATTTATATATATAATATGTATTTTTATATATATAAAATATAAAGAATATATAATTTATAATATAAATATATATCTTCATCCTCCTCTTCCTTCTTCCCTTCCCTCTCTCTTTACATATATATGTATATAAAGAATATATATATTCATATTCATATTCTCCAGGCTATACCCACAGTGACCACTTCTTCCCATCAGGCTTCACCTTCCAACATCACACCCAGCTATGAATCCATCAGTGGACGAATCCAGGATCATATCCACAATCTAATTACTTTTCAAAAGCCCCACCCATGATCCAGTTATTTCCCAAAAGCTCCAAAAGAGCACCTGAGGCTTTGTGGGGGGGAGTCTAGATATACCCCATTAACAGAAATAAACTTTCTATAGAGGTAGAAAGAACGAGAGATAGGAATAGCTACGTGTTCACTATGTTACAGGGACTGGACTTGGCACTTTATATGCACTTTTTCATTGAACCTTTGCGTCAGAGTTCTAGCTATTGTTCCATTTTTCTACCCACTCACAGCAAAATCTCTAGAGCAAGTTGTCTAACATCTCATTTCTCCATTCATTCTTCTATCCGTGATAATCAAGCTCCTGTCTTGTCTCCTGTCTATCCGTGATCATTAAGCTACCCTTAACCCTTGAAAGTCACCAACCTTGTTGGCAAATCTTGTAAACACATTACTTGATCATGTTCCCCTTAAGAACTTCTCTGTGCATCCAAAATAACACACAACTACTCGGTGCAAAATTATGTCAGTGGCTTTATGGTGCTTTTAGAATAATATACCTCCTGGTGTCATCTGAAAAGCTTGATATGATCCAGTGTCTGCCTACCACCACCGCCACCTACTTATCTGCCATTTCTGATGGTGGTCGCCATACAAGCCTCCTTTCCGTTCCTGGGAAATTCACTCCCAGGCCTTCGCACCTGCTGGTTGTTCTTCCTGGAAAACTCTTCTCCCACCTCAGCATAGGGCAGGTTACTTCTTAATCTTCAGACTTCAGTTCAAGTTAATGGTACTTCCTTCCCAGACCACACATGTCCCCTCATCATCTGCTATGGTGTGAATGTGTCTCCCCAAAGTTTGTATGTTAGAACCTTAATTCCTAATGCAGTGGGCTTAAAAGCACCTTTAAGAAATGATTAGGTCATGTGGGAACCACCCTAATGAATGGATTAATGCCTCTACTGTGGGACTGGGTTCATTCTCATGGGAATGGGTTTGTTCTCTTGAGAGTTGACTGTTACTAAAGCAAGGCTTCCCCTTGCATTTTTGTCTCTTCTGCCCGTACCCACTCGCCTTTCTGCTTTTCCACCCTGTTATGACACAATACAAAGCTCTCATCAGATGTGGCTGCCTGATTTTGGACTTTCAACCTCTAGAATCATAAGCTAAAGAAACTCTATGAATTATTTGGTCTCACACCTTCTGTTATAGCGATAGAAAATAGACTAAGGCACTTCTCTCTACAGTAATGGTCTCAGCTTGCTTGTTTCCTCCCATTCATTAACTTTAAATATCTGACCCATTGTTCATTTGTCTGTCTCCTCCATTAGAATGTAGGCTGCATAACCATGGGATACTATATATCCCCTGTGCCTAACACTGAGTTAGCACAGAGCGGGAGCTCTGTAGTTACCGGGTAAACAAATGTATATTACCTTCTGTCTCAGTATGTTGGGAAAGCTGAGGCTGGGATACCACACGGCTATATGTTTTTGTTTTTGTTTTTTGGTACCAGGCATCAAACTCAGAACCTTGCATTTGCAAGGCAGGCACAGCACCACTGAGCTAAATCCCTGGTCCACAGCTTTATGTTTTGGGGCTATGATTTAATACCAGTTTTGTAGAGCAAGTTTCTATAAATATGAGTTTGGTTTTCTTGGCTTGATGTCTTGCTTTCCTTCTTGCCTCATGATGTCTCCCTCCCCCTACCTCTTTCTTCCACACACACGTACTTCTTTCATACAGTTCTGTCCACCGGAAGCTGATGGTGGCACCATATTCTGGACCTTGAAAATCAGGAACCAAAAAGAATCTCTTTCCTTTTCCAGTCTCAGATATTTTGTTGTATCAACACAAAATTGACAACAAGACAGTAACACCCACTTCATCTGACTATTGTGAGGAGTGGGTTGGTTTCTCCAGGCTGGTGTGTCTGAGAGTGGAGAAGAGGGAGGAGACTTGAGTGGTGATATCTTAAAGAGAGGTTGTACGAATGAGACATGGAGGACTTTAGGGATAAATACGGTTGTCAGGCAGTTTTGAGGACCCAGTGCATTTAGGACTCATTAGTTTGCAGTGGCACCAGTTCACGTAGAGTAAAACTTTTTCCCGATAGTATGTGGTATATTGTAGTCTGTGATATCTGCCTGGAGGAGGTAGATTCATATTAATCCAGGGTTGGGTTTTGATCCATAGGTACAGACAAGACAAAACCAAAAGACAAAATTGAGAGCTGAGCAGAGTGTTAGAATGACTGGCGAGAAAAGAAAGGGAAAGGCAGAAAAAGCTAATGAGAGAAACCAAAAAGGTCAAAGCACCAGGGTGTGCATGAGGGAAGATGAAGGTAGTAGTAATAAGGGAGGCATAGAGCAGGGAATAATGGGAGGTTGTGGTCAGAAAGCAGAATGTTTGGGCTTTGTTGTTCAGAAGCTAAGCCACTCCAGATACCAGTGAGAGTCAGAATGTAGCTGGGGGTATGCATGAAGGGAGAGAAGACGGAAATCACTGGAGTCAGCGAAGACATTGCAGGCCTACGTCGTTGGATGGATCTTCAATACAAATGTTTCATTCACCGAGGCAAATGTGTGAACCAGGCTGTAAAGAGAAACTACACTCAGGTAGCAAGTCTTTACCAAGTGGTTCTTTATGAACTGCCTATTCCCAGTGTTCCATTGTCCATGAATTCTTCTATTCTCATTCACCAGATATTTCAATATTCACTCTTTTTCTTTAGCCTTTCTCTGTTGGCATGGTCAAGAACTTAGTCAAGGATTAAGCCAGCATCATATAAATAAATGGCATTAAGAATCTGGATGGCCATAAAAATATTCAGTTGAATCCCTTATTTCTTAGTAAAAACAAATACCAGATACATCAAGAATTTAAGCCTTAAAAAATCAATATTTTCATACTTTCATTAAAATTTTAGAGTGGGGAAGAACTTTTAAGGATGACACAAAATTCAGAAACCAAACAAGAAAAAGTCTTGACATTTTACAGACTGCATAGATTTACATACTGGGCATCAAAATACATAATTTATACAACAGATTACAAAACTACAGAAACTAGGGCCAGGGATTTAGCTCAGTGGTTCTGACGCCTGCCTCGCAGGTGCAAGGTCCCGAGTTTGATCCCTGGTACCAAAAAAATCCCACAAAAACTACAGAAACTACATAAATTTATAAATTTTGACACATAAATAAGGTACAGAAACATGCAAAAAAATAAGGGAAAATATTTGCTACATATATGACAGAAAAAACTCTAAATCTTTTAAGATATAAATAGTTCCTACATATTAATGAAAAGAGACAAGTAACCCCATAGAAAAAAAAGTGAAGAAACAGAACACACAAATGGATTTTAAACATGAAATGATGTTCAACCTCATGTGTAATAAGATAAATGAAAATTAAATCTATGAGGCCGGGGATTTAGCTCAGTGGTTCTGTTGCCTACTTCGCAAGCACAAGGTCCCCAGTTTGATCCCCAGTACCAAAAAAAAAAAAAATTAAATCTATGAGATAAAGTTTTTCACCTGTAGACTGAAAATATTAAAAAGTGTTTACTGAGTGGATGAAGCAGAAACAAGGACTTTATTTGGGTTTATAAACTGGTATTAACTAGGTAGTTTGATTAGCTTTCAAAATTAAAATGTTCATACTATTTGACCTAGCAATTTCATTTCTAGTAATTTATTCTGCAGATCCATTAGCATATTTTTACAAAGCTATTCATTAAAAAATTATTTGAAACAGAAAAATCCTGGAATACAGTGTCTATTTAGAGGATTAGAAGTAAATTATGGTCTAACAGTACAAGGCAATACTACGCAGCTGTCAAAAGGAATAAGGAAGCCTATGAGCATAAAATTAGAGATACTGTTAAGTAAAAAGAAAGATACAAGATAGCATGTAGAGCATGCTGCCATCTGCTATTTGAGTTAAAAAATGCACTCCCACACATGTGTGTATTTGTGTATCTTGTGAAAGTGTGGTAGACTTTTAACATGAAAGGTGCAGCTTTCTCCTACCTCAGGCCGAGCCTCCTTGTGCCGTATTCCTTTGTGCCTCCTCCTCTCGGACCTCATTCCTGCCCCTTCTTACCATTTCAAGGACTTTATTTCTGAAATTATCCCCTTTCTTTCCTTAACTAGTTTCTCTTTTGCTTCTAGATGATTTCATAGGATACAGCAGACATGCCTTGATATAATACATTCTCTTGGCCTATATTTCCCTTCACCTGGGTTCTGTTTCTTTTCCTACCTATTTTTTAAATCAATATTCCTCCAAATGATTAGTTATGATCCTTATTAGTTATACTCCATCTTCAGCAGCAGCCTAGGAAAACAGTGATTCAGATTGCCAGTCACATCACTTGGCCAAAGCCACCCACTCTTCGACTCGATTTCACTTGACCTTTGTGCCTTTGACACGACCGGCAGCGGCTTCATTTTTGACATGCTTTCTTTGCTATGTTGGATTTAATTGTTTTTGTTTTTATTTTTCCAGTACTGGGGAATGAACCCAGAGTGTTCAGACTAAACTATTACCCCAGTCTTTAAAAAAACATTAAAAAAAATGTAGAGACACAGTCTTGCTAAGTAGCCCAGACTGGGCTTGAACTTGAGACCCTCCTGCCTCAGCCTCCCAGAATGCTGGGAATACATGGTAACTCACGTCCAGATTCTTTGCTAGATTCTATGAAATCACATGCATCTGGATTTCTTCCTACCTAAATGGCTGTACTTCTCAGAGTATTTTAATTATCTTGTAGGATTTATTTATTTTCTCTTTGCAGGATTTATTAATGCCCATACCTATTTAGTGTTTCTCCCCAGTCGAATGTAAGCTTCTGAGGACAGGCAAACTCTGATTTTGCTCACTGCTGTCTCCCCAAGACTTAGAATAGTAACTGGTACCGTAGCTTGTGTGATAAGACACTGAAAGATTAAGAAAAATGGATGGATGGCGATTTTTTCTATCGGCTTAAGTTTTGTGCAATGTGTATGTGTTAGCTATCAAAACAATAACTACACAACATTTCAGAAACATTGGATCTTGCAATATGAACAGTTGAAGACTCTTGAAAAGCAGTTCATTCTCCTCTGCCTCTTGAAGGGCCGTACCAAACTGCCCCACATATGATTTTTTTCAGGAAGAAGGATGGAAATAGGTGGGAAGAATGTTTTCAAGGTCACCTTGATAGTTAATTTTGTTTGCTTCACATCTCACTCAAGCCTGGCAGTTGTCTTTTTAGAAATTGTCAGCAGCTGTTCATGAATTTGTAAAAGTGTTCGACTAGGGAAGACTGGCATTTTTCTTCAATCCCATAGTCTTGGAAACTTATGCAGTTCCTTGACATTTTCTGTCCTTGGAAACTGGAAACCAGTTCAGATTTTATTAAACCTGGCCCTGGATCCTGGCCACGGATGCAAACTTGTCTTCTATAATTAAGCAGCTGATAGCTTTGCAGGGAAGAAAGGTGATTTGTGAGCTCAATGTGGTTGGAGAGCCCAAGATAGACTCAGAAGGGTGTATGCCCGTCGCTGCTAAAATGTCAGACATGGCCACTTGTGGGTCTGGACCAAACGGTTGGAATCATTACTGAGGTAAAAAGATCATAAATCACGGAAACAGATTGAGGCACTCCTCAGGGTTCTTGTCACAAGTTAGTTTTCTTTTTCTGGGACCTAGTGTTCTGGGGACAACCCTGGAGAGTTCATGTTCTAATATTTGCCAAGACTGAGACTCAGAGCAACAGACTTATATAACATTACTCAGGGATGGAGGAGAGTTCCCTTTTTCACTAGAATTCACATTTCCTCTTAGATTAATATTAATTCTTATAAATTCTTTTTATTTTTTTTTACATATTTCTAAGCTACAGTTAGGGAAAGCTATTCATTCCTCAAGTTTGAGGGCTTAGACATAAATCAACACGGGGAAGGGAAAATAAATAACATTTATGAAATGCCTCTACATGCCTGACACAATTGAGATTTTGGCCTGAGTTTGAGAAAAGAAATATCAGTGACCAATATACTTTGTAAATATTCTTTATTAAACGTGACTTGCAGACCGCAGTTGTTCTGAAAAGAGTATGAAAGGTAATGGACTGGTATAGAATGAAATAATTTATGATGAGCACCATCTAGATTTCCTGATTCTGATATCTAATGTTGTCTTCTAACAATTGGGAAGTTCTAAGCAACAAAACCAGGATTACATCTAGGTTCACTCTTATCTAGGGTAGGAGGGAGATAGAGTGTAGAAATACTTGTGGAGCTATGAACATTTAAAGATCTCTGTCCACCCTGGAGGCTTCAATCAGAAAACCAAAAAGTGGGCCTGCGGTCTTGTACATCTTTGTTCCAAGCCTCCTCTGGAGTCTGTGAAATCACCAGCTCTCTGCTTGATTGTATATGGGCTTTTGTGCCCATCAGAGATTTTTGTTAACTTTTTGAACACTGGGTTATAAGTCAGACATGATAGCTCGTGCCTGTAATCTCAGCACTCTGGAGGCAGGAGAATCACAAGTTTGAGCCCAGCCCGGGCAACTTAGCCACTTAGCAAGGCTTTGTTTCATCAAAATAAAAAAATATATATAAAAAGGGCTGGTGATATGAAGACCCTGGGTTCAGTCTCCAGTACCAAAATAAATAACCACCAAAAAAACCCTCCCTACTTTATACTGGGCATAGACCATAATATCACCATTATCGAGTTCCAGAACACAGTACATCCCCAAGAGAAACTATCCATTAGCAGTTCTCCTTTCCCACAGCTGCTGGCAATTTTAGTCTTTTTCTCTCTATGGATTTGCCCATTTGGGATCTTTTATAAATCTAATATGTGGCCTTTTTGTCTGTGGCCTCTTTCCCTTTATATAATGTTGACTCAGGAGTCAGTACTTCGTTCATTTGTATTGCTGAGTAATATTCCATTGTATGCATATACCACATTTTGTTTATCCATTCACTAGGTGCTGTGAGTCATGTGGGTTGCTTCCACTTTTTGGCTATCATGAATAGAGCTTCTATGAAAAGATTTCATGTACAAGATTTTTGTAAGACATAATTTTTCATTTCTCTTGAGTATATACTAGAAATAGAATTACTGGATCATGTGGTGATTCTACATTTAGCTAGACTATATTCCAAAGTGGTACATCATTGTACACTCCCACCAGTAATGTATGAGGTTTCCGGTTTCTGTATATCCTCACAAACCCTTGTTATTATCTGTCTTTTTTTGGTACCAGGGATTGAACTCGGGTCCTTGTGCTTGTGAGGCAGGCAGTGGAACCACTGAGCTAAATTCCCAGCCCATCTGTCTTTTTATTATAGCCATGTTGATAAGTGTGAAGTGTTACACTGTGATTTCCCTTTGAATTTCCCTGATAGCTAATATGCAGCATCTTTTTATGTGTTTAATGGTTATTTTGTTTATCTTCTTTGTAGAAAGACCTATTCAGATCCTCTGCCCTCCCTTTTTTTTTTGGTATGGGGGATCGAACTCAGGACCTTGCACTTGCAAGGCAGGCAGCGGCACCACTGAGCTAAATCCCCGGCCCTGTTTATATATTTTAGATACAAATTCCTTATCTATATTATTTGCAAAAATTCTCTATTATTCTACAGACTCTCTTTTCATTTGCTTGATGGTATCTTTTGAGGCACAAGTTATGAATTTAGACAAAGACCAATTTATCTATTTTTAAAATTATTTTGTTCATATTCAAGAAATAATTGCCAGACCCAGGATCACTAAGATTTATACCCTTACTTTCAAAGAATTGTATAGTTTTAGCTTTTGAATTAGGTTTTTGATCCATTTGAAATTTTGTATCTGGCTTGAGGAAGAGTCTGGCTTCATTCTTTTGCATACAGCTGTCCATTTGTTCCAGCACTGTTTGTTGAAATGATGATATCTTCCAAATGAATCATCTTGGTGTCCTTGTTAAAAATCATTTGACTCTAAATATATGAGTTTATTTCTACACCATCCATTCTAAATGTATATCCTTTTATAAGTACCATAAAGTCTTAGTTTTGAAATCTGCATGTGTGAATATCTTATTCTTTCCAAGATTTGTTTTTGTTTTTCTCTTCTGAGGCCCTTGTACTTATGTATAAATTTTAGGACCAATTGTTCAATTTTGATAGAAAAGCAGCTGGGATTATGATGAGGATTGCACTGGATGTGTAGATCAATCTGTAGAGTAATGACTTTTTTTCCTGTGATGCTGGGATCAAACCCAGGGAACCCCCAGCCCAGTATGAACAGCTTAACAATACTGTCTGCAATACACAGGCATGGAATGTCTTTTAATTTACTTGGGTATTATTTAATTCCTTTCAGCAATGTTTTGTAGCTTTTAGTACATATAATTTAAACTTCATTTGTTACATTTATTTCTAGGTGTTTTATTCTTGTTTATGCTATTACAAATGGGGATTGTAGTCTCAAATCCATTTTCAGGTTATTCCTTGCTAGTGCATAGGAATATAACCGATCTTTGTATATGGATCTTGAATCCTTGGCCTTGCTGAAACTTGTTTTTTAGCTCTAAAATGGGGTGTGTGTGTCTTGGGGTTTTCATTTATATAAGATTATGTTATCTGAAAATAGAGATAGATTTTCTTTCTCCTTTCCAATCTGAATGCCATTTATTTCAGTTCTCTAATTTTCCTGAGTAGAACTTTGAGTACAGTGTTGAACATGGTGACATGGTATACATCATTCTTTTTTTCTGATATTATAGGGAGAGATTTCAGTCTTTCACCATCAAGTACTGTGTTACCGGCATGTTCTTCATCAATGACTTTACCAGTTTCTGGAGTCCCCTTCTATTCCTAGTTTGTTGAGTGTTTTTGTAGTGAAAAGTATTGGATTTTTGTCAAATGCTTTTTTTCTGTATCTACCGAGATGATTATGTGTTTTAAATTTTTTTAGTCATTTTTAAGCGGTTTCTTAAGAGATTACAATTAACATCTTAAACCACTACAGTTTAGATTAGTACCAATTTAATTTCAGTAGTGTAATGGTTAATTGTATATGTCAACCTAACTGGGACATGAAGTACTGTACCCAGGTATTTACCAAACATTATTCTGGATATTTCTGTGAGGGTATTTTGGATGACATTATATCAGTAGACTGAATAAAACAGATTGCCCTCCCTAATTTTGGTGAGTCTCATTCAATCAATTGAAAGCCTGAATATAACCAAAAGGCTGACTCTTCTCCAAGTAAGAAGGAATCCTCCTGGGGGACTGCCTTTGAAGTGGGACATCAGCTTTCTTCTGCCTTTGGACTTGGACTGAAACATCATCCCTTCCTGGATCTCAAGCTTACCAGCATTGAGGTTGGAACTACACCATTAGATTTTCTGGTTCTTAGGCGTCCAGACTCATACTGGGGTCATACCATTGTCTTTTCCAGGTCTTTGATTTGCCAACTCACCTTGCAGATCTAGCAACTTGTCAGTCTCTGCTATGGTTTGACTGTCCCTTCTAAAACTCCTGATGAAATTTGTCACTGTGATCATATTGGGAAGTGTGGCCTTTTAGAAATGATTAGGTCATGAGGGTGGAGCCCTCATGAATGGATTAATGCTGCGAATATAGGAGTGGCTTGGTTACAATAGTGTCTTCCCTCTTGTACATGTTCTCTTGCTTCTGCCCTCTCTTTCTAGCAAGTGCTCACTTGCCTTTTGCTGTGTAATGATGTAGCAAGAAGGTCCTCCTTGCCAGATGCAATCTTGATCTTAGACTTCCCAGTCTTCAGAATTTTGAGCCAAATAAACTTCTATTGTCTATGACTTGCTCAGCCTGTGGCATTTTGTTGTTATACAGTGGAAGATGGACCAAGTCAGCCAACTGGTCCAAGTTTGTTTGGGGTTTTTTTGAGAGAGATGAGGGTGCTGTTGCTATTATCAAGTACCTGAAAATGCGGCAGCAGCTTTGGAACTGCATAATAGAAACTAGAAGAAATTGGAGGAGTAGACTTGAAAAAGACTGGATTGCTATCCATGGGGCATTAAGGGTGAGTTTGATGAGGGCTCAGAAGAGGAGAGCTCTAGGGAAAGTCTGAATCTTCTGTGTGATCATGGACAGAATACTGGTTAGTAAAGGCCATTCTGTTGTGGCCTCAGACAGAAAAAAGGAACAAGGTATTGTTAACTAGAGTAAAAGACACCCTGGTAATGTTACCAGAATGCTGGAGTTATGTACCACAGTGCTAAAGAATGAAACCATGGGTACAGGAGGTAAGGTGCAAGCAAATTTATTTTAAAAATATAAAGACAAGGAAGTAAAGCTCTCACTAGCTAGGAGGGGGTTCTGAGTAGAATACCCACAAAGGCTCTTTGTCTAGGGGTTTTAAAGGGATTTAGCAGGGAGTTCAGACATTGTGTAAACAATATAATCTCTATCCTATAGAAGACTACATATTTCTTAGGGTCTAATCTATGTAGTATTTGTGCAGTGTTCCTGTAGGGCCCATGTGCTCATGAGGCAGCATCCTGCCTGATCATGCCCTGGGGAGGTCCCAGACAACTGAAGGGCACCTGGAAGATGTTTTTTAAGATCCCTGGAAGTCATGGCACAGCAGACTCCATTTTGGGCTTCCCAACTCCATTTTAGGGCTGCTGTCCTTAGTGCCTAATAGAATCCTAATTCTCATTACAGTAATATGGTTCCAAAAAACTTCGCAGAATTATGTACCTCTCCTAGGACTTTGGGGAAGGCAGAACCTAAGAGTAATGAACTAGAATATCTGGCTGAAGCAATTCCTAAGGGGGGAAAAAGAGCTTCATGGATACTTTCAACTGCATGCAGTAAAGAAAAGAGGGCAATCATTTAAAGATGGAACTTAAAATGGAAAGAAGAATGAAAAACTGGAAAATTTGTAGCCTGGCCACCAAAAGAGGATAAAGGAATCTTTAGGAGAAAAAACCAAGTAGGTGGCCAAGTTACTGTTTGCTAAGGAGATTATCATGGGAGTCATTCATGCAGACAATGGAAGACCTCAAGGCATTTTGAAATTTTTCCAATTGCCCGTCCCCTCATAGACCCAGAACTTGCCCTGGGTACAAAGTTTCCAGAGAGGTTCTCTCAGGACCTCAGCATTTGCTGCTCTATTCCATGTTGGGATTCTGCTCCTTGAATTCCAAGGCAGAACTCCTCAGCTGCCCAGCTGTGACTCATGCAGGCTCAGGTGCAACTCAGCCTGTCATCTGGGAAAGTACAGGCCATAAGCTTTGGAGACATCCACATGGTATTAATTCTGCAATTGCACAGAACACAGGAACTATTGGGCCATAGTAGCCTCCACCTAGATTTCAAAGAATATTGGACAGAGGGGAGTCCAAGAGAGATTTGTTGCAGGGGTAGAACCTCATCAGAGGGTCCCTGCTAGGGCAATGCCTAGTGGAATTGTGGGAATCAACAGCCTCTGAAATTCCAGGGCTATAAGGCCACCAGCATGCAGCTCCAGTCAGGGAATACTGCCTGTAGAACTGCTGGGTGGATGAAGTCAACAAAGCCATAGAAGTGAAGCTGTGGGGTCCTCATAGCTGAGTGTGCTCAGAATGAAAGAGTCAAGGGAGGGTATTCTCCAGGTTTAGGAGTTAAGTACTGAGTCTAGAGCATTCCTAAAAAAATTATTTTTTGTGTTTGAAAAATGGAAGATAATGTAGTTAACTTTTATCTACCAAAAGAACCTGTTAACAACAATTTAATAAATTTGGTAAAGGGCCAGGGATTTAGCTCAGTGGTTCCGCCACCTGCCTTGAAAGCGCAAGGTCCTGAGTTTGATCCCCAGTGCCAAAAATAAATAAATAAATAAATAAATAAATAAATAAATACATTCAGTAAAGTTGCAAGATACACAATGAATATACAAAAAGCAGTGCACATCTACATGCTAATAATGAACTATCTGAAAAGAAGTAGAAAATGAGGTGAAACAGGGGCCAGGGATTTAGCTCAGTGGTTCCAGCACCTGCCTTGAAAGCACAAGGTCCAGGGTTCGATCCCTGGTACCAAAAAAAGGTACATCAAGTACAGCACATGATAAAATATTTTCTTTTTTTTCTTTTTGTACTGGGGATCGAACTCGGGTCCTTCCACTTGCACAGCAAGGTGGCGAAACCACTGAGCTAAATCCCTGGCCCAAAATATTTTATTCTTGAAATTTGCTAACAGTAAATCTCAAGTGTTCATACATATGAAATAACTACGTGAAGCCATGGATCTGTTCATTAGCTTGATTGTGATAATCAGTTTACAATACATTTATATATCAAGGGATCATACTACATACCTTAACTGTAGGCAAATTTTATCACTTGTACATCCGTAAAGCTGGAAGTAAGAGCTACCACTTTCTCTGTCTTATGTGTGCTCTCTTGCCTTTTTGCAATGGGATGATGTAGCAAGAAAGCCCTCACTGGGTGCTGGGAACTTATCTTGGATTTCCCAGCCTCTAGAACTGTGAGAAGCAAATTTATCTATAAAGTTTTTGGTGTCACATATTTTGTTATAGCAGCACAAACTAAGCCACCGTGGAAACAGGAAGTTGCACAGACTGGCTCCAACAGGCCCCTCTTAAGTTTTGTGACACGTCATATTTTTTTGTTTTTTTTATTTTTTTGGTACCGGAGATCGAACTCGAGACCTTGTGCTTGCTAGGCAGGCGGCGGAACCACTGAGCTAAATCCCTGGCCCCCCTCTTAAGTTTTTCCTCAGGTGGAAAATGACAGCCCTCTCACCTAGCCTAGTACCTGTTGCAGGGCCTGCCTAGAATGAGGGAAAAAACCAAAGGGGCTTTGCAAACTACCCTCTCCAAAGCCACTCCTTTCTCCACCTTCGGCTTTATGCATTTTAGCTGTGTTACTACTGTATTACGCCTCTGCAAACTGCCCTGGCCTTTTCTTGCTAGCAAGTGTCTATTAAGATGATAATTCAGGAACATTCAATAGTGTAGAAACAAGGAAGTCAAAAATTTGTACAAGGCTGTTTGTTGGTAAATATTATTATCTCAGCTCTAACATATTTTTTCCTCATGGGGCTTTCTGGGGGGAAATGACTGTCAGCAGCCAATCTGTTTCTCTGCTCCCCCTTCCTGTTGGCGTCAAAGGAGACTGACGCCAACAGGCTTCCTCACTTTAATTCATCTCTGTTGGGTTACTGCAACGGGGTCATGGAGAGGTTAGAGCAGATGTTCTTCTGCTGCTCCTGCTTAGCATTCACATTGGTTTTCTCTTGGGGGTTACCAGACTAGGAAATAACCAAGGGGAGATTATGGAATATCAGGGATTGTGGCTTTTGCAGTGATTCTGGCCAGTCAGGCCCAATTCCCTCTTATTTCATCAGATAGACAAGAACCTTAGCCTCACCATAAGGCCTTTTTAGGTAGAAATTATCTTGTTTATTCTTAAGGTTAGCATAGGACCAAGTACAAAGAAAGTAAACAAGTTTTTTTGTTGTTAAATAGAGGGCAATACTGAGGGTGTGAGGAATGTGGCAATTGCCTGGGCAGAGAGCTGGGGACAATTCTGTGCCTTGACCCAGAATGCCCCACGATGAGAAGTCACTTCCAGCTGAGACACAAGGCCACCGCCAATCCCTACCAATCTCTGGGCTGTGCACTCTTGGTTTCCTCAAATGTTTGTCATAAGACACATTGAAGCACAAGGAACATAGTGCACTAGAAATGGGCACAGGCCCTTTTGGTGTGTGTGGAGGGGGGAGGTCAAAACCAGAGCCTCACACAGCTAGGCAAGTGCTCTACCGCTGAGCAACATCCCAGGCCAGGAGCATAGGCTTTGAAGCCATTCATTTATTCAAATATTTACTGTGTATCTATGTGCTATTTCTTCTAGCCTCTCAGGATATAGTGCAAAACATGATCAAAAATACCTGACCTGAGGACTGAGGATTTAGCTCAGTGGTTTTGCTGCCTGCCTTGCAAGCGGAAGGACCCGAGTTCGATCCCTGGTACCAAAAAAAAAAAAAAAAAAAAAAAATACCTGAACCTGTGGAGTTTGTATTCTAGTTGGTGGAGACAGACAATAGATGGTGAAAAAAATGAGGTCTGCCTGGTGTTAGAAGTTAGGTGCCTAGGAAAGAAGTTGTTATGATTTGTATATCTGGTATTTCCTGAAAGCCTCGTGCACTAGAAGGAGGGGCAGCTTTGGAAGGGTGATTGAATTGAAAGGACGCTATAGGCACGCCCTACCGAGGTCCTGAGTTGCGCAGAAGACACCGAATCACCCCGCTGCAGACAGGCAGCCACCTGGTTCCACACTGCAAAGATGCAGAGGACACCAGACCACCAGACCAAGGTACTGAGTCCCGCTGTTCCCGGCCCAGAGGTAGGGGCTTCTGAGCCGCCGTCCCACTGCTCCTGGTCCAGAGGAAGGGACTTCCCGGTCACCATCCCTCCCGCTGCTCCCAGCCCAGAGGAAAGGGCTTTTGGGCCACCTTCTGTCCCGCTGCTCCTGGCCCAGAGGAAGGGGCTTCCGGGCCACCATCCCTCCCACCGCTCCCGGCCCAGAGGGAGGGGCTTCTGAGCCACCATCCCACTGCTCCTGGTCCAGAGGAAGGGGCTTCCCAGCCACCATCCCTCCGGCTGCTCCCAGCCCACAGGAAAGGGCTTTTGGGTCACCATCCCTACTGCTGCTCATGGCCCCTGGCCCATCTCACCCAGCTCAGAGGAGATAATCCGTGCAGGCGATAACAGCCCCCTGGCCTAGTCAAAATGAGAAAACACGTAAATAAGTCTCAAAACCAGACTTCCAGATCACCTACAGCAACCCCAAAGGGAAATGAGATGGAACACTCTGATACTCAACCACCTGGACCCACGGAACTGGCAACAAAAGGGGATCTGGAAAAAATGAAATCAGAAATAATTTCTCAGATAACAGGAGAAATTGTGCCCCTAGTGCAAGACATGATTAATAAATCTAGAGAGGAGCTCAGGAACATGATGGAATCTCAACATAAGAAACAAAAGGAATCCATAAAACAGATTTCCAGGACATGAAAAACTCCATTGAAAGTCTACACAGCAGAATGAGCCAATATGAGGACAGAATTTCAGATACAGAAGATAAGATTGCAATTAGTGACCAGGAAAAGAAAAATTGCTTCAAAATTATAAAGGAACATGAGAAATCAATCCAGCAGCTGCTAGATGATGCAAAAAAGAATAACATAAGACTGATTGGAGTTAATGAAGAAAAAGGAGAGAGTGCAGATGACATAAAAAATCTCTTCACAGAAATAATGGCAGAAAACTTCCCAAGCAGGGGAAAAGAGCTTGACATACAGATAAGTGAGGCATATAGGACTCCAAATATCCTTGATCAAAAAAAAATCTACACATAGGCATATAATTGTTAACATTCCAGAAACACAACAGAAGAACAAAGTTCTCCAAGCAGTCAGAGAAAAGAAACAAATCACATACAAAGGAAAGCCCATCAGAATCACAGCAGACATCTCAATACAAACCATCAAGGCAAGAAGAGCTTGGAGTGACATATTCCAAGCCCTAAAAGAAAACAGCCTCCAACCCAGATTGATGTACCCTGCAAAACTACCTTTCAAAATTGATGGAGAAATAAGATACTTTCATGACAAAGAGCACCTTAGGAACTTCGTGAATACCAAACCAACACTCCAAAGAAATTTACACAATATCCTAGGAACAGATATTGAGGATCACAACCCCAGGAAGCAAAGCAGAATGAACCCATCTGGCATGACAAGAAATTAAATGTAAAGGGGGAGTACCCAATGAAACGAAAAAGACATGGCAATGACAAATCAGTACATTTCAGTTATAACCATCAACGTTAATGGTCTCAATTCACCAATCAAAAGAAATAGACTGACAGAATGGGTCAAGAAGCAAAATCCAACAATATGCTGCATGCAAGAAACACACTTAATTCAAAAGGAAACTCATAGACTGAAAGTTAAAGGGTGGAAAACAATACTCCATGTGATGGGAACCCCCCAAAAAAGCAGGAGTAGCTATCCTCTTTGCAGATCAAGTACATTTCAAACCAACACTGATTAAGAGAGACAAAGAAGGACACTACATCCTTGTAAAGGGAAGAATCCAAGAGGAAGAGATGACAATCATAAATATCTATGCACCAAACACTAGTGCACCCAACTATATAAAACAAATACTAACGGACATGAAAAATCATATATGCACTAATACAATTGTAGTGGGGGACCTCAACACCCCACTGTCACAAATAGATAGATCAACTAGACTAAAAAGAAGTAATGAAATACTAGAACTCAATCAAACTCTTGAACAAATGAACTTAACAGATGTTTACAGAGTCTTCCACCCCACAAAATCAGAATACACATTCTTCTCAGCTGCACATGGGTCATTCTCAAAAATAGACCACATACTCACACATAGAACACGTTTTAGTAAGTGCAAAGGAATTGAAGTTATCCCCTGTATATCATAAGACCATGGTGTGATGAAATTGGAGATCCGTAGCAAAAGAAACTCAAAACATTTCATAAACATGTGGAAATTGAACAACACACTTCTGAATAACCAATGGGTCACAGAGGAAATTAAAGAAGAAATCAGACAGTTCCTTCAATTAAATGACAATGACAGTACAACATATCAGAATCTATGGGACACAATGAAAGCAGTCTGACGAGGGAAATTCATAGCAGTAAATACGCATATTAGGAAAACAGAACGAGCCCAATTAAACAACCTGATGCTGAACCTCAAGCTTCTAGAAAAAGAAGAGCAGGACAACCCCAGAGCTCATACAAGGGAGGAAATTATAAAGATCAGAGGAGAAATCAATGCAATGGAGACTAAGAGAACGATACAAAAAAATCAATGAAGTCAAGAGTTGGTTCTTCAAAAGAATCAACAAAATTGACAAATCCTCAGCCAACCTTATCAGAAAGAGGAAAGAAAAGGCCCAAATCCATGCAATTAGGAATGAAAAGGGTGAAATGACAAGAGACCCAGCAGAAATCCAGAGGATCATCAATACCTACTTCCAGAACCTATATGCCATAAGATGGACAACACAGAAGAAATGGACAGATTCCTAGATACATATGAATTACCAAAATTGAACAAAGAAGACCTAAAAATTCTGAACAACCCAATATCAACCAATGAAATTGAAAATGTAATTAAAAACTTATCAACTAATAAAAGCCCGGGCCCTGATGGCTTCACTGCTGAATTCTACAAGACATTTAGAGAGGAACCGCTGCCACTACTGTGTAAGCTCTTCAATGAAATTGAAAGAGAAGCAATACTCCCAAATTCATTCCTGGAAGCAAGCATCACCTTGATCCCCAAAGCAGAGAAAGACCCAACTGAAAAAGAGAACTATAGGCCAATCTCACTAATGAACATAGATGCAAAAATCCTTAATAAGATACTGGCAAACAGAATGCAGAAGATCATCAAGAAGATCATACACCCTGATCAAGTGGGATTCATCCCAGGGATGCAGGGATGGTTCAATATATGCAAACCAATCAATGTAATACACTATATCAATAGAGCCAAGGACAAAAACCATATGATTATCTCCATAGACACAGAAAAAGCATTTGACAAAATCCAACATGCATTTATGATAAAAACCCTACAAAAAATTGGAATAGATGGTCTCTACCTCAAACTGATAGAACCCACCTATGAAAAACCAATAGCCAATATCATACAAAGTTATCAAAAACTGAAATCCTTCACAGTAAAATCAGGAACAAGACAAGGATGTCCACTATCACCACTCTTGTTCAATATAGTTCTGGAAACATTAGCCACAGCAATTAGACAAGAGAAAGAAATCAAAGGAATAAAGATAGGAAATGAAGAAGTCAAATTGTCATTATTTGCAGATGACATGATATTCCATATAGAAGACCCCAAGAACTCCACCAAAAGTCTTCTAGCCTTAATAACCAAATTCAGTCAAGTAGCTGGTTACAAGGTCAACACACAAAAATCAATAGCTTTCCTCTACACCAATGACAGACTCACTGAGAGAGAAATAGGGCAAATAATTCCTTTCACAATAGCATCCAAAAAATTGAAATACCGAGGAATCATCCTAACCAAAGAAATCAAAGACCTCTTCTCTGAAAACAATGGCACTCTGAAAAGAGAGATTGAAGATGATATCAGAAAATGGACAGACATCCCCTGCTCCTGGGTAGGAAGGATTAATATAGTGAAAATGGCCATACTTCCAAAACTGCTATATAGATTTAATGCAATTCCAATGGAGATCCCAGCAACATACTTCATAGACTTTGAGAAAAAAATCCAAAAATTCATTTGGAAGAAGAAGAGACCCAGAATAGCAAAAGCAATTCTAGGTAACAGAGACATGGCAGGGGGTATCACAATCCCCAACCTGAAACTATACTACAAAGCTACTGTGATAAAAACAGCATGGTACTGGCAAGAAACAGACCTGAGGACCAATGGAACAGATTAGAAGATGCAAAAATAACGCCAGACACACTCAGCCATCTCATCTTCAACAAAGGAGCCAAACACCCTCACTGGAGGAAATTTAGCCTCTTTAATAAATGGTGCTGGAAAAATTGGGCTTCAACTTGCCAAAGATTAAAACTAGACCTATATCTCTCACCATGCACTAAACTAAAACCAAAATGGATTAAAGATCTAAATATTAAAATAGAAATTCTGAACCAGTTGGAACAGAGGTTAGGTAGAACCCTTGAAGACATCGGTGTAGGAAAAGATGTTTTGAACAAAACCTCAGTTGCCCGTGAACTAGCACAAGCAATCAACAAATGGGATCTCTTCTTATTTTTTTTTGTATTAAATTCTTTTATTGGTACATTGTAGGTATACAACACAATTACATTTCTCATTGGGAATTGTACCTTTATATAATGCATCTTGGTTCTTATTTTTTCCCCATTCCTAGCCCTCCCTTCATGCCCTCCACCCTTCCCTATTTACAAAGACTTTATTTCCATTTTTTCCATTTCTCATCATTTTTTCCTTTCCCTTCTTTCCTTTCCCCTGTGCCTCCCACTACCCCTACCCCTTTGGACCTTTTATTCCTATTCTACATTATCGATTATTCATTCTAATCATTGGTACATTTTAGGTATACAAGATAATGACATTCATCATTGGAAATTTGCACCTTTACATAGTCTCTCTTGGTTCTTGTTTTTCACTCTTGCCCAGCCCTCCCTTCAACCCCTCCAGCCCTCCCTATTTACAAAAATTTTGTTCCTATTTTTCCATTTTCTCATATTAATCCCATACCCTTCTATCCTTTCCCTTAGCCCTCCCACTTCCTTTCCCCTTTGCCCCTTTTCTTCCTATTTCACAATACCTATTATACATTTAGTCCTTGTTTACACTTTCAGTTTCTCACCCCAGAGAAACTATTCGGTATTTATACATGTGTGTCCTATTTATTTCACTCAAGGGTATCACCTCAATGTGCATCCACATAGCTATAAATATCTCTAATTTCTCATTTTTTATGGCTGTGTAGTACTCCATTTTATTTAAAAACCCACATTTTCTTTATGCAGTCTCCAGTTGATGGGCATTGGGGCTGTTTCCAAGGTTTAGCTATTACAAACTGTGCTGGTATGAACATGGGTGTACATATATCACTGTGGTATGATTCATTTAATTCTTTGGGGAAGATCCCCAGCAGTGGAATAGTGGGGTCAAATGGGACTTCCAGTCCTAGTTCTTTGAGGTATCTCCATCTTGATTTCCACAGTGGTTGCACCAGTCTACACTCCCACCAGCAGTGGAGCAGGGTTCCTCTTTCCCCACAGCCCCGCCAGCATTTGTTCTTGGTTGATTTCATGATAGCAGCCATTCTTTCTAGAGTGAAGTGGAATCTCAGCATTGTTTTCATTTGCATCTCTCGAATGAACAGTGATGATGAACATTTTTTCATGTATTTATTTACTATTTCTACTTCTTTGTGTGAGAAATGTCTGTTCATTTCAGATGCCCATTTTTGCATTGGGTCTTTAAATTTGGGAGGCCTGATCTTTTTCAGTTGTTTATAGATTCAAGATAGTAGACCTTTGTCTGAGAAAGAGCAGGTGAAGATTTTTTCCCACATTGTGGGTTGTCTGTTCACACTGCTGGTGGTTTCTCTTGCTGTGCAGAAGCCTTTTAATAAGAAGAGATCCCACTTGTTGATTGTTTGTGCTAGTTCATGGGCAACTGAGGTTTTGTTCATAAAATCTTTTCCTACACCAGTATCTTCAAGAGTTCTACCTAACCTCTGTTCCAACTGGTTCAGAGTTTCTATTTTAATATTTAGATGTTTAATCCATTTTGATTTTAGTTTAGTGCGTGGTGAGAGATATAGGTCTAGTTTTAATCTTTGGCAAGTTGAAACCCAATTTTTCCAGCACCATTTATTAAAGAGGCTTTCTTTCCTCCAGTGAGGGTGTTTGGCTCCTTTGTTGAAGATGAGATGGCTGAGTGTGTCTGGTGTTGTTCCTGCATCTTCTAATCTGTTCCACTGGTCCTCAAGTCTGTTTCTTTGCCAGTACCATGCTGATTTTATCACAGTAGCTTTGTAGTATAGTTTCAGGTTGGGGATTGTGATACCCCCTGCCATGTCTCTATTACCTAGAATTGCTTTTGCTATTCTGGGTCTCTTCTTATTCCAAATGAATTTTTGGATTTTTTTCTCAAAGTCTATGAAGTATGTTGCTGGGATCTCCATTGGAATTGCATTAAATCTATATAGCAGTTTTGGAAGTATGGCCATTTTCACTATATTAATCCTTCCTACCCAGGAGCAGGGGATGTCTGTCCATTTTCTGATATCATCTTCAATCTCTCTTTTCAGAGTGCCATTGTTTTCAGAGAAGAGGTCTTTGATTTCTTTCATTAGGTTGATTCTTAGGTATTTCAATTTTTTGGATGCTATTATGAAAGGAATTATTTGCCCTATTTCTCTCTCAGTGAGTCTGTCATTGGTGTAGAGGAAAGCTATTGATTTTTGTGTGTTGACCTTATAACCAGCTACTTGACTGAATTTGGTTACTAAGTGTAGAAGACTTTTGGTGGAGTTCTTGGGGTCTTCTATGTAGAGTATCATGTCATCTGCAAATAATGACAATTTGACTTCTTCATTTCCTATCTTTATTCCTTTGATTTCTTTCTCTTGTCTAATTGCCATGGTTAATGTTTCCAGAACTATATTGAACAAGAGTGGTGATAGTGGACATCCTTGTCTTGTTCCTGATTTTACTGTGAAGGATTTCAGTTTTTGATAATTTTGTATGATATTGGCTATTGGTTTTTCATAGGTGGGTTCTATCAGTTTGAGGTAGAGACCATCTATTCCAATTTTTTGTAGGGTTTATCATAAATGCATGTTGGATATGGTCAAATGCTTTTTCTGCATCTATGGAGATAATCATATGATTTTTGTCCTTGGCTCTATTGATATAGTGTTTTACTTGATTGATTTGCGTATATTGAACCATCCCTGCATCCCTGGGATGAATCCCACTTGATCAGCGTGTATGATCTTCTTGATGATCTTCTGCATTCTGTTTGCCAGTATCTTATTAAGGATTTTTGCATCTATGTTCATTAGTGAGATTGGCCTGTAGTTCTCCTTTTCAGTTGGGTCTTTCTCTGCTTTGGGGATCGAGGTGATGCTTGCTTCCAGGAATGAATTTGAGAGTATTGCTTCCCTTTCAATTTCATTGAAGAGTTTACACAGTAGTGGCAGTGGTTCCTCTCTAAATGTCTTGTAGAATTCAGCAGTGAAGCCATCAGGGCCTGGGCTTTTCTTAATTGATAAGTTTTTAATTACATTTTCAATTTCATTGGTTGATATTGGGTTGTTCAGAATTTTTAGGTCTTCTTTGTTCAACTTTGGTAATTCATATGTATCTAGGAATCTGTCCATTTCTTCTGTGTTGTCCATCTTATTGGCATATAGGTTCTGGAAGTAGGTATTGATGATCCTCTGGATTTCTGCTGGGTCTCTTGTCATTTCACCCTTTTCATTCCTAATTGCATGGATTTGGGCCTTTTCTTTCCTCTTTCTGGTAAGGTTGGCTGAGGATTTGTCAATTTTGTTGATTCTTTTGAAGAACCAACTCTTGGCTTCATTGATTTTTTTGTATCGTTCTCTTAGTCTCCATTGCATTGATTTCTCCTCTGATCTTTATAATTTCCTCCCTTGTATGAGCTCTGGGGTTGTCCTGTTCTTCCTTTTTCCAGAAGCTTGAGGTTCAGCATCAGGTTGTTTAATTGGGCTCGTTCTGTTTTCCTAATATGCGTATTTACTGCTATGAATTTCCCTCGTCAGACTGCTTTCATTGTGTCCCATAGATTCTGATATGTTGTACTGTCATTGTCATTTAATTGAAGGAACTGTCTGATTTCTTCTTTAATTTCCTCTGTGACCCATTGGTTATTCAGAAGTGTGTTGTTCAATTTCCACATGTTTATGAAATGTTTTGAGTTTCCTTTGCTATGGATCTCCAATTTCATCGCACTATGGTCTGATAATGTACAGGGGATAACTTCAATTCCTTTGCACTTACTTAAACATGTTCTGTGTGTGAGTATGTGGTCTATTTTTGAGAATGACCCATGTGTAGCTGAGAAGAATGTGTATTCTGATTTTGTGGGGTGGAAGACTCTGTAAACATCTGTTAAGTTCATTTGTTCAAGAGTTTGATTGAGTTCTAGTATTTCATTACTTCTTTTTAGTCTAGTTGATCTATCTATTTGTGACAGTGGGGTGTTGAGGTCCCCCACTACAATTGTATTAGTGCATATATGATTTTTCATGTCCGTTAGTATTTGTTTTATATAGTTGGGTGCACTAGTGTTTGGTGCATAGATATTTATGATTGTCATCTCTTCCTCTTGGATTCTTCCCTTTACAAGGATGTAGTGTCCTTCTTTGTCTCTCTTAATCAGTGTTGGTTTGAAATGTACTTGATCTGCAAAGAGGATAGCTACTCCTGCTTTTTTGGGGGGTTCCCATCACATGGAGTATTGTTTTCCACCCTTTAACTTTCAGTCTATGAGTTTCCTTTTGAATTAAGTGTGTTTCTTGCATGCAGCATATTGTTGGATTTTGCTTCTTGACCCATTCTGTCAGTCTATTTCTTTTGATTGGTGAATTGAGACCATTAACGTTGATGGTTATAACAAATACATATTGACTTATCGTTGTCATGACTTTTCCTTTTTGTTGGATTCTCCCCCTTTACATTTAATTTCTTGTTGCACTCAATAGATTTATTCTGCTGTGCTTCCTGGGGTTGTGATCCTCATTGTCTGTTCCTAGGATATCATCTAAAATTTTTTGGAGTGCTGGTTTGTTATTCATGAAGTTCCTAAGGTGCTCTTTGTCATGAAAATATTTTATTTCACCATCAATTTTGAAAGATAATTTTGCAGTGTACATTAATCTGGGTTGGGGGCTGTTTTCCTTTAGGGCTTACAATACATCACTCCAAGCTCTTCTTGCCTTGAGGGTTTGCATTGAGAAGTCTGCTGTGATTCTGATGGGGTTTCCTTTATATGTGATTTGTTTCTGTCCTCTAACTGCTTGTAGAACTTTGTTCTTCTGTTGGGTTTTTGGAATCTTAACAATTATATGCCTATGTGTAGATTTTTTTTGATCAAGGCTAGTTGGAGTCCTATATGCCTCACTTATCTGTATGTCAAGTTCTTTTCCCCTGCTTGGGAAGTTTTCTGCCATTATTTCTGTGAACAGTTTTTTTATGTCATCTGCCCTCTCTCCTGTTTCTTCTTTGACTCCAATCAGTCTTATGTTATTCTTCTTTGTATTGTCTAGCAGCTGCTGGATTGATTTCTCATGGTCCCTTACAATTTTGAAGCAATTTTTCTTTTCCTGGTCACTAATTGCAATCTTATCTTCTGTATCTGAAATTCTGTCCTCATATTGGCTCATTCTGCTGTGTAGACTTTCAATGGAGATTTTAATCTCCTGGAAATCTGTTTGCATCTGTTTTATGGATTCCATTTGTTTCCTATGTTTGGATTCCATCGTGTTCCTCAGCTCCTCTATTTTTTTACCTATGTCCTCTCTAGATTTATTAATCATGTCGTGCACTATGGACACAATCTCTGCTGTTATCTGAGAAATTATTTCTTTCTTTTTTGTTTTTTTTGGTACCAGGATCGAACTCAGGTCCTTGTGCTTGCACAGCAGGCAGCAAAACTACTGAGCTAAATCCCCAGCCCTCTGAGAAATCATTTCTTATTTCATTTTTTCCAGATCCTCTTTTGTTGCCGGTTCAGGGAGTACAGGTAGTTGAGTATCAGAGTATTCCATCTCCTTTCCCTTTGGGGTTGCTGTAGGTGATCTGGAAGTCTTGTTTTGAGACTTGTTTGCTTGTATTCTCATTTCAACCAGGGAAGTGGGTGGTGCTGTTGGTGCCAGCACGGCTCACCTCCTCTGCACTGAGAGCGGTGGAACAGAGGCCCAGAAGCCCCTACCTCTGGGCTGGGAGCAGTGGAACACTAGCCCGGAAGCCCCTTCCTCTTTGCTGGGAGTGGTGGAATGGCAGCCTCAAAGCCCCTTCATCTGGGCTGAGCAGCTGGCTGGATTATTAATAGTTATCTTGTAGGAAGATAATTTTTCTCTACGTATGATGTCATACTGCAGACTTAAAATACAGATTACTGATAAAATGCATGAAATGATAAAAAATAGAAAGAGATTCCATAAAATTTATATCAAAATAAACAGTTAACATTTCCTGGCAATCATTTGTTAAGGATAACAAGACTCTGTACAAGGATATTGGTAGAAAGAGTAGAAAAAAAGATAAGATTTGAGCCTTTTGGAAGAGAAGTGAGCCAAGGCTATGGGGAAGACTGTGAATGAATAAATAGGAATGGATGAAGGTATATGAATGAATGAATATAAGTGAATAGGCTGGAGCAGTCAGCATCACACCATTATTTTATGGTTAAAGCAGCCCTTGGAGACCCCCAGTGCCTCCCAGGCCCATCACCACTCGTGCTCCCCTGGTAGTTTAATGAGAACTAGCGTGGGGTGGAAACCATAGGTGGCTCTTAGCTGGCACAGAGAGCTGCTTCCTCCCATAGGCTTTAAAAGCGCCAGTGGGACCTGGTTACTGGATCTCAGACTAGGAGTCCAGGTGGTGACAGGACAATGTTTCAGTCAAATGAACAGACCAAGATGTCCCAGGAAACATGGTCTTGCTTTGTAGACATTTGAGACTGAAAACTGAATACTAATAGTCATTTGTAGATCTCTTCCCATTGGCTTTTGCTATCTTACTGTAGATAAACACATGTTGTTTTCAACTGGAAGTCTCAAGGCCTCCATGATGAAGTCAAATTTTAACTCCTGAGACCCATATGAATGATAAAGTATGGCCCTGACCTTGGCCCAATTTCATCACTAGCTGGAGCAAATCAACTCAGTAAACAAGTTTTTGTGTATTTATGTATTAAATAGATTTGTAATACCAGCCCAGTTTATGTGGCAGGATTACTTTGAGCTTTATATTGTATAACATAAAAATACTATGTAATCTGTGAAGTGTCATATATAATTGTGTGTGTGTGTGGTTACTGCTGTTACTTTTTCAGAAGATACATGTTATTTTCACAAAAAGTACATCCTCTGAAGAATACCTTGGCCACGCCCCAAAGTCTGACTCTTGGTTCTGTGTCTGGAGCACAAGAAATGGGGAACTGCGGCCAGGTGAGTTTACATGAATATTGTGATAGAGACCATAACATGTGTTCAAAGACGAGCTCTCTAAATAATGGGCCAGAAAAACATAGAACTATATGAATGTATATTTATATTACAGGTGAAGATCTCAGAGGTGACCTTTACTAGAAGGAGAAAATAATTTTTAAATTCACAATTTCACTTCCATTCAGAAAGAAAATTATGTACTATTTGATTATGCACTGCAAGCATACTAAGAAATTATGGCCCTTGGCTCTCAAGTGTGAAATGGAAAGTTATAGAAATATAAACAATGTTATTTATCAAAGCCTATAATCAAGACAGAACTTCAGCCCAATCAGTTAGCTTTAAGAAGCAAACCATAAGCACTAGGCATAGAGGCGCACACCTGTGATCCCAGCACTTGGGAGGCTGAGGCAAGAGGATCACTCAGAGTTCAAGGCCAGCCTGGGCGCTACACAGTGAGTTCAAGGCCAGCCTGAACAACAAAGCAAGACCCTGTCTCAAAAAACAAGAAAGAAAAATAGAAACAAGTAAACCATAAGCAAGATTGGTGGCACATACCTGTAATCCTAGCACTCTGGGAGGCTGAGGCAGGAGGATTACAAGTTGGAGCTCAGCCTGGGCATCTTAGCAAGTTAGCAAGCCCTTGTGTCAAAATAAAAAATAAAGAACTAGGGATAGAGCTTAGTGCAAAGGACCTGGATTCATCTTCAGTACTGGAAGGAAAGACAGACTGATCGACTGATCAAATCAGCTAGGTGATTGCTCTTCAACACAGGGTGATAACTATGCATGTACTATGCATGTACTTCTCCATGTATGGTCCCCAGATCAGCAACATCAGCAAGACTTGGAACTATTGGACCTGCATATGCTCAAGCCCCATCCCAAATCTGCTGGACTGGACATTCTGGGGTGGGGCCAGCAATCTGCATCTTTATATGTCCTCCAGATCATTCTGATGCTTACCAGAGGTTGTCACATTCCTGTACAGATGCCTGCCCCAACACAAAAACCATCTTTATGGTTTTTCACATTTGCTAAAATGGCTCCATTCTTCATGCCAAAGGAACTAAGGTTCTTGACTTGGTTGACTTCTAAACTTCAGAGTTATAGCAGCTAGACCAGGCCTATCTTCCCAGACTTACAACCTAGGATCAGAGTCTTCTTCTCTGGGTCTGGGTAGTGAGAAGACAAACAACACTTGTCAATCATAATCTGTGGCAAGAACCGAGGAAGCTGCAGTGTTCAGTGCTTGGTGATCTCAGAAGTAAAAACATCCCATGTGCCTTGTTCAAAGGCCTTTCAGTACACTGTTATGAAAACGTAGAGATAAAGGGAGAAAAGCAGGTATATGGAGTGGCTCTTAAAATGACTGGGTTATGGAGCTGGGGATTTAGCTCAGTGGTTCTGCCGCCTGCCTTGAAAGTGCAACGTCCCAAGTTCAATTCCTGGTACCCCCCTCGCCCTGCAAAAAAAAACCTAGTGGCTTAATAGAGATAGGAAGTAGGTTAGTGGTTGCCAGGGCCTGGATGAGAGGGGAAAATGGGGAATGTCAGTTATAGGGTTTCTTTGGGGGTGATGAAAATGTTCTAGGATAAGTGACGATGCTGCACTACTTTGGGAGTATTCTAAAACCCCAGAAGTGTGAATTTTTTGCTATGTGAAATTTATCTCAAAAAATGTTTTTGAAGCCAGGGATTTAGCTCAGTGGTTCTGGCACCTGCCTTGCAAGAGCAAGGTCCCGAGTTTGATCCCCGGTACCAAAACAAAAACAAAAACAAAAACAAAAAACAAAATGTTTTTGAAAACCAGTGGTTTAATGGGAAATTTGATTATACTTCCTTTTTATTTCCCCTCCTCCCACAAGTAGCCACGGTGTAGCACATAAGAGATGCTCAGTGAGCTCTCAGTTGGCTGCTTGACTGCTCTGATCCCTGAGAAAGAGGCTCAAATGAGCAGGCACCTGGGCATTACATGCTGTGGTCTTGGTCCCTTGGGATGGCCCCCTGTGGCAAGCATACTTTTTCCTGGAGCGAATTCCTACCTCCAGTTTGAGAGATTCCTCGGGGATTGTGAAGGGAGAAAGGAAGCGTGGGCTAGAGAAAAATGACTTCTTGCCTTGAGCGTGAGTTGTTTCCAGTTCCCTGTGATGAGCACAAATTTGTTTATGCCGTCAGAGGAGAGGCTTGAGAGGCCAGCTGCTGCCCCTTGATGTGGAGAAGGCGCCTCTCCCAGGCTACCTCCTGTGCTGCCTGCAGACAGCCCCAGGGAATGGGTAGGATGAGCTCACAGGCCTGTTGGAGCGTTCAGCCCGGACAAAGACCAGGCCCTTCTGCTCAGGATATAATCAGCTTTGATGTGCATAGGCTGAGACTGTTTTTCCAATTAGGGCTGTTAGAGGATTCTGGCAGGGGCAGCAGTAGACTTAATTTTACAGACCCAGGACTCATTGAATTAGCAAATGTAGAGGGGATGAGAAGGGTGCTCATGGGATAGGTCCTGGGGTAGAGATGGGGAAAAGGGAAAGGAGGCCCAGAAGGGTTTTGTCTGTAAAGATATGGTGAGGCCTGACAGTGTGGTCAGGGCTGCATTTGAACTAGGAAGTTTATGCCAGCAGGATGGGGCAGGGATTCCTTTGGTACTGGTTAGGTAGGCCTGGTGGGCCTTGTTGGTGGTGATGTGGATTCTCAAAGGCCATTGTCAAGGCTTCTGGACAGTTTCATGTGCCCTTCTTGCTTCCCAGGGACCCTGCAGCTGCTGCCTTCTTCTCCTTTCTAGAACCCACAGTTCTAAGCCACCCCAACAGGCAGTCTTCTGGTTTGTGAATAAAGAACACTGGAGCCAGAGAAATCCTTAAGTGTTCTGAATCTATATCTTCACAGAGAAGGAAAGTATTTCTTAGAGAAGTTTAGGAAACTTGCTAAATTCCTATTATATGCCAGAGAAAGGACACTGCATCTCCTTTCTTTCACAAAGAACCTACAATTGTAACATGTTGCAAAGTACGAATGCTGGAGGCTGCAGGTTTGGAGCATTCCTTCCAGAACCTTGTCTTATGATTGTTTTATTTTACTGACTTAGCAAGTGACTTTAATCCTCCCCATCTTCTGTCCCTTCAATTCTGTCAGCCAAACTAGACTCCGGCTGCCTGGCTACCAGGCAGGTCCCAAATATCAAAAGCTGTTCAGCCTTAGAAATTGGCCATCGACATCACTGTGGAGGACAAATAAGTATAGAGCATCATGAGATTGCTCATTTCGAGCCCAGCTTCTCCAAGGTCCCCTCACTGTGATTCACAGATCAATTAAAGGCTCAGTAATGTCGTATGTCAGGGAGCTGCTTGGAGGGAACAGTCCAAGCCTCCCCTGCTGCTCTGGTCCACATCACCCTGATGAGATTTGCTCCTCCCTTGCCGGGTAGATAAGTTACCATTGCTTGTTTCAAGAAAACCAATTAAGAAACCATAAATTGCAATCAACTAGAAAGGTCACCGCACAGGCTGTAACTACAGGCGTTTCTAAGCCATGAGTGGAAGTCTCTGAAGCGCATTCTCTCCTGCACACCCATGTCCTCCAGCTGAGGTTTTCCTTTCATAAAATGAGAGAATATCCAGCCGAGGATCAAAAAGGCATTCCCTGGGTTTTTCATTTTGCAACCTGACGTCTTGGGTGAACCTGGGAATCTGAACCTGTGGTAAGACTACACCTTAGGCCACCCCATCCAGACTTCAGGTTTGGTTTTGGTTTGTTTTGATTTTTCTTTACATAACAATTATTTCTTTCTTTTTTTTTTTTTGGTACCAGGGATCGAACTCAGGTCCTTGCGCTTGCGCAGCAGACGGCAAAACCACTGAGCTAAATCCCCGGCCCCAACAATTATTTCTTAACAATGTATAAAAGCTATATGAGTTCAAAGCAAAACCTTGGAAAACACTGAAAAGCAAAACATAGAAATAATAAGTCGATCTCACCCCATTTGTAAAAAGCAAAAAACTGAACATTTTAGAATGTATCATTTTAGAACACTTTAGAATATATTATTCTAGGGGTTTTTTCTAGGCTATATATATATATATATATATATACACACACACATATTTGCTTTTCTTTATAAAAACATGTTTAAAGAGAGTCATTTAGGAATACTGTTTTGCAGCTTGTTTGCTTGGCAGTATTTATGTTAATATTTTTCCATAATATTCCACACATATCATAATTTTTTTACTTTCCCCCTGTTAAGCATTTTAGATTGTTTCCAGATTTTCACTTATAATGCTGTGGTAAACATTACTGAAGTTAAAAAAAAAAAAAAAGCTGGGGATTTAGCTCAGTGGTGTCACCGCCTGCCTCATAAGCACAGGGTCCTGAGTTTGATCCCCATTAAAAAAAAAATCACTGAAGTTTTCATATAGTCATGATTATTTCCTCAGGTACATCCTTGAAGTGGAATTGCTGAGTCCCTGATCTTTAAGACTGATTCATGTTGCTAAGTTGCCTTCTAGAGAGGTTGACCAGTATGTGTTTGTGACCACTGCCCTTGCCAAAAATATGAATACATATTTTTAACCTTGACCAATTGGTTGGGTTAATATGTCATGTTGTTTTGATCTAAATAGTCAGTACCTAGACACATTGCAAAAGGCTCCTAGAACCACTCATGAACCTAACCTGGAGTACATGCCATCCTGCTAGCCTCTGCTAGGCCTTCCGAGCTCCCTCATCCTCAGGAAGGTGTCAGTGACACTACCACGGTCCCAGGTCCTCCCAAGGTACATCTAGAGCCAGGCACTGGTTGGTGAAGAGCCTTTTCTGGGCCAAACCAAGGATACTTCAGGGCCAGCCACCCACCTGGGCTGCAGGCCTGAAGGTCATGCACAAATCTGAATGGGAATCTAACAAAGCAGGTGAGTGAGCCTCAGAGCAGAGCCAGGTCTTGTTTATCCCACCAAACTTCAGTGCTCAGCAGCAGAGAGGAATCTCCTGAACTCAATCTTTTGGGATACCAGTTACTCAAATGTAGCATGTAACTGCCTGCTCCCTTTGACATACTTATACAGTTTAATCTTTGAGACAACATAAGGAAGATGCAAGTACTATTCTGATTTACAAATGAAAATATTAAGAGTCAGATCAAATAACTTCTGAGGTCACAAATAGAACTAGGATTTAAATTCAGACTTCAGGCCCCAAATCCTGAGTATTTCCAATGTGACCTAAAACCTCTCTGGCCCCTGGCATTTCTCAGCCCAAAGTCTCTCCTCATTCTTACATATTTGTGTAAGTTTTAGGACATAAGATCCAAGGGCCTGGGCAATGGAAGGAGCTGGCTGGGAGAGCAGGCTGCCAGAGCTCTATACAGTGTCCCCACTGCCAGCTCTGCCTGCATTCTGGCAACATCAGGACTCCTGCCAGGAAAAGAGAAGGAGACCTTTCTAACCATCAGAGATGTGGGAGAATGAATTAGATAAAGTCCATTAGGTGAACCTTGACATCCTTTGACATACAAAGCAGTATTAATAATGTTTTAAATGAGATTATTTTGAAAACATTAAGTGGTCATGGAACAAGTGGCATCAAATCCAAAGCGGAGTCAGCCAGTCCCTAAAGCAATCTCTTTAGCCCATGCCTCCTCTTAATTTATACTAGAGTAAGCTATTTAGCTGGCCTGTTGGGCCTTTGAGCAAGGAGAGCTTACTCTAAACATGTCTATTTTAAGACTGCTTTATCTAAACCTGACATAATAACAGGTCAAGGTATCAGTGTTCATTCACTTGGTGTTTTTAGAGCCTTTACCATGTGCTAGTCCCTTGACCAGGCACCAGGGATAGAGAAATGCACAAGCCATAACTCCTAACCCAAAGCCCCCTCTCCCATGGTCCCATGCAGCTAAATGAGTCTATAATCAAATAACTACATAACCCTGAGAGCAGGAATAATGGAAGATACATAGCACCTGCTACACAAGCTGGGGTGAGATCAGGAAACATTTCTCAGGAGCTTTTCAAGAGGTGTAGCCTAGGGCATGAAAGTGTGGTCCTCCAGAGTGTCAGGCTTTGTTATGGGGAGTAGAGCAGGGGAGGGATCTGATTAGATATGCTTTAGGAGCCAGGCATGGTGCTGCAGGCCTGTAATCCCAGCATTTGGGAGGCTAAAGCAGGAGGATTGTGATTTCAAGGCCAGTCTGGGCTACATAAGGAGTTCGAGACCAGCCTGGATCCTGTCTCAAAAAAACAAAGTGTTTTAGGGAACTTATTCCCTAAATATGGATAAGAGTGAAGGAGGAACTGGTTACAGAAGGACTGCGCCCAGGGCCAAACTCATGGCAGGATGTGGTTGAGAGGCAATGGGAGGTGATGGTAGTTGTCCTGGCAGAAATGGGCAGTGCCTAAATCCAATGCACCATGGGAAGCCCCGAGGGGATCGTTTAATCATATAGATTCCCACCTGTAGAGATCCTGATTCCATGGGCCTGGATGGATTCTGGGGACCTGGATAGTTACAAAGCTCCCCAGATGGCACTAATGTCAGCCAGGCTTGGGAAGTGCTGGCCCAATATCCTCCAGCTCAGAGGTCATTAGCGACAAGTTAATATATGAGCTTTCTGTGCTGTAAAATCCTCTACAAATATGGGTGATGTGTTTCTCAGGATTTCTCCATAAAAATAATTTTGTCACCCACCACATAATCACTTTTTCTCACAATGTGTAATCAGAGGCAAGTTTGACCTTCAGCCACTAACACTCCTGCATCTGTTTCCTTGGCCCTTCTGATCAAGGCAAACAAGACAAAACAAAGCAAAAACTTCTCCAGAAAAGATGAACCATTTTGAAAGGAATAATCCTCCATCTTTCCCACCACGCTCTTACTTGTTCATAGATTTGGTAAAAACCAAATGGCATTGCTCTAGTTTGAAATGAAATGGTTACCCTCACACTGTACTAGTTACTCATTCAGTGCCCATTTACCTCCTCACAATGAAGCATCCTTGACATGAACCTCACCTGGAAAGCCTGCTCTGGCCAAGAGCTGTTCTTCCATGGGCCCTGCTGCCCTCTTAAATGTGCCAAAGCCCGCGAGAGCCAATGCAGATCTCTAATGTGCCAAGAAGAAATAAACTTGATATAGTGTATGGAACTTAGGGGAATACAGACTTAGTTATACATCCTAGCCCTGCCTCTTGCCAGAACAGGGGGTGGGGAGTGCTTTAGAATGTGAATACAGCTGCCCATAGAAAAGATCGAAAGGACTAGAGATTGGTAGGAAAGAGGCTATGTATTTGAAACATGACCCTCAGTTCAGCTGATAGCAATAGACACAGAAAGAGGGACAAAGATAATTCCATCTCCCAAGCCTAGAGATGGAATATCATCCATAGAAATAGGAAGTATTAACAATAACAGCTGACATATTTTTTTGAGCAGCTATTATGTCCTTACCACCACAAACTTAAGAGATTTTTGTGGATTTTCTCCTCTTACGGATCCTATGATGAAGCTACTAGTGTGGTATTATCCTCATTTTAGAGATTTTTAAGAGGAAAAACTGAGATCCAGCCTATTCTGTGATTTGTCCAAGTTACACAGCTAATAATAAGCCATAGAGCCAGTATTTCAACCCAGGTCTCCCAGGCAGTCTACAGAATCCAAACTCTTAACCCAGCACTGAGCAGCCCCTCCAACCCACCTGCAGAAACAAGCACTGGATAAAGGGAGTTTGTTTGTTGAGCAAAGCAGACCTGGCCTCTGAAGCTGCCATGTCCCCTAAAACAACCAAATTCACCCTTCCACTGATCTGGGTAGATACCAGTCAGCAGTCATTGAGATTGGGATTTCTGTTTAAAATAGTTTCTCTAGAAAAGATCCACCATGGGGTGGGAGAAGGCAACTTCAGTTCAGACTCTGGGGAGGCCTGGGAAGGTGGTGGTCTTTGGAACATCAGAGAATGAGAGAGAAGAGATGAGTGGAAGAAAGGTGTGGGCAAAACCCCTGAACATTCTTATGCCATGTGGGCAGCCAGCCAGGGAGAAATGACTGGGTAAAAAAAGGAACTGAATTAGAGCCCCCACCAGTTATTTTGTCTGGGTTTCTCTAGCAATCTTCTCTTGTAGGTCACTGCACCCAAAGTCGAACAGCCCAGCTAGGCTCCCCTAAAGCCCAGCTCAGAATCATCCAGTCAGATGTTCTGTTCTAGACAGAGGATTTTGGTCTTATACCCAGATAATATATTATCTCTAGATAACATAAACATGCAAAAGAAAAACCTGAGGAACCCAATATCTTGGGACTAGAAATTGCACTGCACTTAGACTCAAAAGCAGCCCTAGCTTGTCCCTTCTCAGGCCACAACTCTCCCCACATGGAAGTCTGTGGGGTCAAGAGGGTGTGTCAGTGCCATCCCTTCTAGATCATACCCTTGCCCTGCCCAGACAGCCCTGGCCTGCTCTCAGGCAAGCTCCTTCCCTATCCATCCTTCCGTAGATCTGCACACCCCTGTGCCTGCAGGATAGCATGGTGGGTGGAACCCGGACAGTCTGGGGTAGAAAGAGAAAGGCAGCAGGTTACAGGCAGGCAACTGGGCCAGCTGTCCCCATGCTGTCACAGTTCAGCACAGAGCCCTGGAGTCTTGGAATTCTAGAATTGAACCTGCTCTTCCGGGTGTTATAAAAGTAAATCTATCAGATGGAGGGGAGGGAAGGGGACATAAAAAGAATTAAGATGTGTTATGTACATGTGCCAACTCACCCACAGTAAATGTAATCACTATGTCCTGCAAACATGTACTAATAAAAATAAATAAAATTGTATTGGCACTGAAAAAAAAGTATATCAAGGAAGGAGGATGGAATTTCTTTTTTAATTTAGTGTCCCTAGCTTTATTTTTAGCTTTTAAATGTTTAGATATATGGTCTGTGGCCTCCTGTACTCTTGCCTTGGGCACCACAAGTGTAAGGAGAAAGACTTTAAGTGGAAGAAACTTTAAAAAAATGTATTCAAGCCATCCAGCCAAGCTGAAGTTTGCACCAAGTATTTACCCACCTCCAATTGTAGTTTGTTGCCGGCCTCACTGTTCTCTGAGTCACTAATCAATCTGTGTCTACAGTTTTCTCACTGCTAAAAAGTCCTCCTTTATTTTGAGTCGAAGTCTGTCTTCCTGTTCCCAAAACAGCATTTGGTAATAATACTTGAGGGCTTACTCTGTTGAGTAATGGAATCTACAGGTTAAAGGGCTTTGACATCAGATGGACCAGGTCCAAATACCACCTCTACCACCTGCTAGATGTGTGACCTTAGCCTAGTTTCTTCATGTCTCTAACCTTTCACTTCCTCACCTGTAAAGTTGAAATAATAATTCCTACTTCAAAGGTGGTGTGAGTAATAAATATCTATGGTAGACATTTTTCATTTTTTGATGTCTTTAACAGAAGGCTCAGTCTCAGTGATGAGGGACATGATAGTGCTACTAAAGTGTAGCTGGATTATTACTATTACCTAGGTGCTTTCACAGTTTTCTCCTGGCAGAAAGGGGTTGTAATTTGACATAGGAAGACCTGAGAACCAGCCACTGTGTCACTGAGTCCTGAGTGTGTGATCTTAAACAAGTCATATTCTTTCTGTCCCTCAGTTACTATATCAATAAAATTGAATCTATAATGATCCCTATCACCCCACAGAATTCATATTAAGAAGCGCCTACCGAAAAGTCATAGAAACTACTCATTCATCCATTCATTCATTCTGTGAACATGCATGAAAAATCTATTTTGGGGGGTACCCAGGATTGAACTCAGGACCTTGTGCTTTCGAGGCAGCAGGCAGCACCACTGAGCTAAATCCCCAGCCCAAATCGATTCTGAATTAGGTGCTGAAATACAAAAGTGTGCCCCAGCTCCTTCCTTCAAGAACCCATACTGCAATGGATGAGACAAAGAGATAATTAAAAATATAGCACAAAGTATGATAGGTGCTGGCGTGCTGAAGGGGTAGACATCTGGCTCTGCCCTGGAAAGTCACATAGGGGGGTAGTATTTGAGAGAGGTAAAGATGGTAGAGATAAGGAATAGTAATAGATTTTCATGGGGAAAAAAGAAAAGTGAAGAGTCATATAGTTTTTATGGAGCAGAAATACAGAGCAAAACTAATCCTTCCTTCAAATGACAGATCTCCCCCTCTCACCCTGTCCTTTCTCTGTCTTCTCTTAAGCAGACTGAGCACTTTATTCATCTATTGCTCACTTGGTTACTGTATGTCTCCAGATCCTCCCTGCATGTGGTCTGTTCTCTGTATGTCCCATTGGCAGAAGATATTTCTATTCTACATATGTCACCTATGTTGCTATAACTTGTCCTTTAACTATACGTAATTTAAACCTTATTTTAAATTTTCCAAAACTCCAAGAGTCTATGAGTTGTACTGCAAACCAGAAACCTTACCATCCATCTACATAATTATGTGTGGGCTTGTCTCAAGGACATGGGAAAAGTTTGTGTGTGATAAAGAGTGTGGAGCACAGAAACAAGAAAAAGAATGTGCACATGCACAGACATCAGTCCTGTGGACTGCTGGCTTAATTTGTTAGGGTACAGTGAAACCCCAGCTCTAGACAATGTTTTATTAAATCTCAAGTGATCCTGATGAGATAGGTCTGGGACTCGTATTTCAGTTGTAATTTCATAGCTGGTTTTGGTTCAATGATCTTAGATAGGGCTTTGATAGAAATGGATGCCTTTCCATGATTGTAAATTAAAAGGAAAAGGAAAAGGAACAGAAAGAAAAGTCTCCTAGAAGAAAACAAGAGCCCAGCCACAGGAGAGAGGTTCTACTGCTGTCTTAAATGATGCACTGGGCATCTGGTCAGATGCAAGAACACCACCAGTGCTAGATAGCTGTTGTTGGCCCTGGCTGCCTGACTTAACACAGGTATTCCTTCTCACTGTTGAGTGTGGGGCATTATTTGTGTTAATGGAGAACCCTCAAAGCCCCATCCAAGAGCCATTTCCTGGAAGGATTACAGGAGAGGATACCAGCACCAGTCCCTTACAGCTTCAGTCACTGTGGCCACAGCCAGCATCTCCTAAAACCACAGGAGGGCACTGTCTGGCAGCACCTGCCCCTCACATTCGTGTCCATCTTCTGCTTCTGCTCAGCGTAATGGCAGCACTGTAGCTGTCTGTTCAACCCTCAGCTCGGAGCTCTGTCTTTTTTTGGCGGGGGGGGGGGGGTACCGGGGATTGAACTTGAGTCCTTGTGCTTGCGCAGCAGGTGGCGAAACCACTGAGCTAAATCCCCGGCCCCCATTGGAGCTCTGTCTTCGCTGTAGAGATCAGGGAGTTAAACAGGAAAAGACACCTGGTTTCTACTGCTACTGAGGGCTCATCAGCCCTTTGAGCTAAGATGAGACTCAGGGCTCAGCTACCTTTTGGGGGAGAACGACGAGGAATAAAAAGAGACAGAGACAATTTTCAAGCTATAAAGTGGGGACCAGGAGGAGATTCGTCTCTTGCAGACAGACTCGAATAAAACTCCACAGTTGGCCCACTTTTATTAGCCAGTGAGAAGCACAGGGGGAGGGGTACCATGCCTTTCATGGAACAGCAACTATAGAGAATGAGTGAATAAGGATTAAGTTCACGAGGAACTAGATTTTCTCTATACCCAAATGCTTGTATATTGACAACTGTCCTCAACAGATACTGTCTTGCCTCTGGAGTGCTGGGTTATCTGCATTCTGCACATAGCCAGGGGGCATTTGGCCTTCTGCATACTCCCCTGTTCCCAAGGCAAGATAACACTGACCTCAAGCCTGTGAGATCTGAGTTATGTAGCCTGTGGCCTCATCTCCAACACACTACCAAAGAATTAGAGCCTTGGGCAGCAGTTTTCACACTTAATTTTCCAAAGGAACACTTGAAATGAAAGTGACTATTCTGGTTTATGCCAGTTGTCTCAGCACAATTAATAGTACCCTCATTTATTCAAAGGTGTCCTAGTTTAGGCAATAAATTGAAAAATCACCCTACTTAAAATGCAAATTACCAGGTTGCACCCACAGAGGTCTAGAGTTCCCTTCAACGTAGATTTCAAACTAGCATACTGGGCATTTCTGTTGCAGGTCCTAGACAGGCACACTTTGAAGAATTCTGATGGTGAGGTGAAAATACATGAACCAAAATTCATGATAATAGTAATTTTATCCTCCCCCCCCCCCTTCTGGTTCTGGGAATCAAACTCAGGACCTTGTGCTTGCAAGGCGGATGTGGCACCACTGACCTACATCCCCGGCCCTATAGTAATTTAAAAACAGTAATCTGGGACCGGCAACCCGGTACCAAAAAATAAATAAATAAAAAATAAAAAATAAAAACAGTAATCCTTGGGCTGGGGATGTAGGTCAGTGGTGCCGCTGCCTGCCTTACAAGCACAAGGTCCCAAGTTCGATCCCCAGTACCAAAACAGTAATCTTTTTCTTTCTGAAAGATTTATACAGCACTTTTACATATTTGCATTTGATTTAATAAATACGAGAAACCACAATGTATAGAGTCCTTTGCTAGACGCTTTGGGAGATACAAAGATAAATAAGACATGTTAGTCAAATTTTCATTGCTATAACAAATACCTGAGGTAATCAAGTTAAGAAGCAGAAAGGTTTACATTGGCTCACAGTTTCAGAGATTTCAGTCCATGGTTGATTAGCCCAGTTGCCTTTGGGCCTGTGGCAAGTAAGCACATCATAGTGGGGAGCACTTGGTAGAGCAAACTGCTCACTTCATGGTGGCCAGGAAGCTAAGACAGAGGAAGAGGAGGGACTGGGTTTTCCAATATCCCCTTCAAGAGCATGCCTGCAATGATCTAACTTCCTTCCTCTAAGCCCTACCTCTTAAAGTTTTCACTACCTCCCAATAATATTAAGCTGGAGACCACTGAGCATCTACGAGCACTTAAGGTCCCATAGCAGATAGGGCCCTACATCAGAGGAGGTTATGTCTGGTGAAGAATTCAGACAGAAGGGCTGGGGATTTAGCTCAATGGCACCACACCTCACTGGTAAGATCGTGAGTTTGATTCCCAGTACCCCAAAAAAGAGAGAATTCAGACAGATATGACATGGGAAAGAATTCTAGGTAAAACAGAAATGCTAACAGGAGTGGCACTTACATAATAATGCAACAGTGTGCAGTAGTGAGGGCCTTATTAAAAGGAATTCAAAAGAGGAGGGAATTCAAAGAGGTTGAGTGACTTTATCCAAAGTTCTACTGAACCATGAATCTAACCTGTGTCTCCCAACTCCAAGTCTGAGCACGTTCCCCACATATTCATGATGGAAATGTGTGACCACAGCCCCAGGCGGGAACAACCCAGAGAAATGTGTACTTGATAAGCACTTGGTGAGGTAGTAAGAAGAGGATATTGAAAAGGACTATCAGAGTGACTAGAATTATTGAAAAGTAGAGAAATTAATCTAAAGAGGATTCATGGGACAAAAAGGAATTTATAAAACTTTAAAACATTACAGAATGAGTTAAAATTTAAGGAAAAAAATCACATTTTATCATTAACATCCAACTTTTTGCCTATCAATTTCACATGAATTTACATCCAAGTTTGTCCACTTAAACATTTTTCCATATTATGATAAAATCCTCTGAGCTATGTACAACATGCCACTGATTTTCTGTTTTGATATCATTACATATGTTGCTTATTTCCAACTGTGTTATAAATACTACAGTGAAGCTTTTCTTTGATTCTAACCTTTTTCTTATTTTGGATAATTTCCTGGACATATTTCCAGAAATAAGAATATTGGGTCAAATAGTATGAATGTTATTTAAGTAATGTTAGGTATTAATCTCATACATCATTTTTAATATAAATGGAATCTTGGTCTACCTCATTGTCTGTAACAACTGCATGGTGTTCCATGGAAGAACTTTAATTCATATAACTATTCTTCTGCTGATGCAAATTTATCAAGTTTTTGCAATTACAGTCATGTGTTGACTGCATAGTGACATTTTAGTTTATAGTGGACCACATATATAAATGGTGGTCCCATAAGATTATAAAAGAGCTGAAAATTTCCTATGACCTAGTGACACTGTAGCCATTTTAACATCATAGTGCAACACATTATCACATGTTCCCAGTGATGTTGGTATAAACAAAACTATCAAAAGTAGATATCAAACCTATCAAAGTAGATAATGATAGTAAATTACTCTATTACTGGTGCATGTATTTACTATACTATACTTTTAATCATTGTTATAGAATGTAATCCTATTTATTTTTTTAAATTAACTGTAAAACAGTATGGCTTTTTTGTTTGTTTGTTTGTTTGGGGGGGGTTGGTACCAAGGATTGAACTCAGGACCTTGCACTTGCAAGGCAGGTGGCGGCACCACTGAGCTAAATCCCCGGCCCCAACAGTATGTGTATTACACTGGCAGCAGCTCTGTATACCTTGTGTTTACCACAACTCCTGATGGCACCAATAGTCCATGTCAAATGACTATGCCTTTTATACTATACCTATGTTATACCTATGCCTATTATATCTACACCTGTTATACCCCATACATGTTGTATAAGTACATTCTATGATGTTTGCACAATGACAAAATCATATAATGATGCATTTCTCAGAACATATTCCTATGTATGTATGTATGTAGTACTGGGGTTTGAACCCAAGGCCTCACAGATTCTAGGCAAGTACTCTACTACTGACCTACACCCCCAACCCTATATTCCCCTTTTTAAGTGCCACATGACTACAGATAGTACTTTATGAACTAAATTCTCTCCATGATTCTGGTCGCAAACCAAATTGGACAAGAACTGAATCAAATTCAATGGTTAGGATCAATGTTGACCTTACGGGGAAATTTGATTCAGTTTTGTACAGGTATCTGTGCACATTTGCATTTCTGTAGGAGGGATTCATCAGTAGAATTGGCTGGGGCAAGGCAGATGTACCTTTCAAATTTTGATACCTACTATCAAATTGTCCTCAAATCTTCTCTGCCAGTTTATACTCCCATGAACTGTGCTAATGCCACGGCTTTGTCAGTGGCAGCTGATTCCAGAGGGGTCACCCAATAAGAGCCAATAGGAACATTTTGAAGAACATTTATCATTCATGTTCCTATCAGATCCCTTTTCTCCTTTGTGTCTTTTTATACACACACACACACACACACACACTCACACACACTCATTCACTCACACACATTCTATTTGGCTTTGTTAAACTTGCAGAAATGATTTCCTGCCTCAGCCAGTGGTAACTGATTTAAATTTAATTATTCTCCCTTCCCCTATTTGCAGGTCCCATGACAGAAGTCAATCTCCTTTATTATTATTATAATTTATTACTGTTATCTCAAAGCATCTGTTTCTTAGCCAACCCCTTCCTCCTTTACTTCCTTTCTAGTCATCATCTTATTTCTTGATCTTTCCACAATCCCAGAACTCTGACATCTGATAAGCTCTGCACCCACTTTTCTAGAAAAACATCCAGTAGTAACACAAACTTTAAAATTTAGGAAGTTCATAAGTACTAGTCTGGTTTGTTTTACTTTTTTTTTTTTTTCCAACTTTACATAAATTGGCATCTTTCTGTCTCTGTGAGATACTGGTAATTACTATTGATGATTTTTGTTTGGACAAATCATTCTCCTTTATAATCAAAACTACAGGGCCAGGAATTTAGCTCAGTGGTTCCGCCTCCTGCCTTGCAAGCTCAAGGACCAGAGTTTGATCCCCGGTACCCCCCCAAAAAAAACTACAAAGGAAAAAACAAGCTACTCTGTGGCCTTGATTTCTTTAAGGTGTCACATTCAAAGAAAAGCAATTAAGGTTTTTTTTAAGTGAAGATTTTGGAATGGTACCTTAGAGAGGAATTTCATTCATAATATATAATTTTTTTGGCAATACTGGAGTCAAATACAGGATCTTGTGCTAGGCAAGCACTCACTGAGTTATATCCCTAGCCCTTTTTATTTTATTTTGAGATAGGATCTCACTAAGTTACTCCACATCGAATTTGAGATCCTTCTGCCTCAGCTTCCCTAGTAGCTGGGCTAACAGGCATGCACCAAGTACCTGCTAAAAGAAAACCTTTTCAAAATCTTTTCATACCTCCACCTCTCCCACCATCTAGCACAGATAGTGGCTGCCTCCAGCATCCTCCCTGGACCTTCTAGAATGTTCTTCAGATACCTCTCATGCTGGCTTCTTGAAAGCACCTCCTCCTCTTCTCTCACTGTCTACTCAGGTGGCTTAGGCCCTTCTAACTCACATCAATCCAAACAGCCTGGCACCTCCCAGCATACATTCTACGCAAATCTGCCCGATCCAGAAGACAAAGTTTAGCAGAAACCAGAAGAGGGGAAGACCATAAATACTGCATCTTACTATGTTTTCCTATTATCTAAAGGAAGTGTGATGTGCTCCCTTGCTAATCCTCCTGACTTGTTTGCTAGTACATCATCTTGTTCTGGATGTTCCCCATCCCCCTGGGGTTCCCACATGCAGTTTTCAACCCTTCTTTCAGTCTGACTCAGGTGCTCCTGGATAAAATGGGGCTCCTTTCTGCCATCTCCTCTCTGTGGGAAGAGTTAGAAACTGTAGTTTAGAACCAGCATTAAACTCCTCAAGTGTGGCTACCAGTGTGGAGTGGCACAGATTCTAAAAGCCATCACAGGACTGTCCCCCTGCCAGGGAAATCAAAGTGTGTAATTCAGACAGACAGAAATTGGTTGAGATGGGAAGAATTAATTCAAGAGAGCTATTTACAGGACAGTGACTACAGTTCATAACAATATATTATATACAGATGCTTCTTGCTTAACGATCAAGTTCTGTTCCTGTGACTAGATCATTAAATAAGTTGGTCACTAAATGAGGAATTGTATATAGTATGTACATTACAATATTCAGAACAAAGAAATAGTCAAAGGAAATTCCAACTTGAAGACTTACATGCAGTACTGTACTGTACAACAGAACATAAAACTACAGAACTGTACAGTACAATCAACAAAAATTATAGCACTGTATAAAAAAGGTGTACTGTACCAAAAAAGATATTGAGGTTCTATAAACAGGATGTACAGAACTATAAAAAAAATGGGTCATAAGGGCCAGGGATTTAGCTCAGTGGTTTCACCGCCTGCTGCGCAAGCGCAAGGACTGAGTTTGATCCCTGGTACCAAAAAAAAAAAAAAAAGTGGGTCATAAGTCTGAGCAGCAGGTTTAACAGTGCACCTCAGTCAAAAGTGTGAACACACACAAAAAAAGTGTGAACAGTTGTTAAACAGGAGGGCTGTTAAACAAGAAAAACCTGTACTTGAAAATTGCTAAGAGAGTAGATTTTAAGTGTACTCACCACAAAAAACATGAGTGTATGAGGTAATGTATATGTTAATTAGCTTGATGTAGTCATTCCACAATGTATACATGTTTCAAAATATATTTGTCAGTTAAAAAATAAAATCTTAAAAAAGATATGTAGAGATACAAATGCTGTTTTCTTTTTCTTTTTTTTTTTAAATTAAATTCTTTTATTGGTACATTGTAGGTATACAACACAATTACATTTCTCATTGGGAATTGTACCTTTACATAATGCATCTTGGTTCTTATTTTTTCCCCATTCCTAGCCCTCCCTTCATGCCCTCCACCCTTCCCTATTTACAAAGACTTTATTTTCATTTTTTCCATTTCTCAGCATTTTTCCTTTCCCTTCTTTCCTTTCCCCTGCCCCTCCCACTACTCCTACCCCTTTGGACCTTTTCTTCCTATTTTACATTTTCGATTATTCATTCTAATCATTGGTACATTTTAGGTATACAATATAATGACATTCATCATTGGAAATTTGCACCTTCACATAGTCTCTCTTGGTTCTTATTTTTCACCCTTGCCCAGCCCTCCCTTCAACCCCTCCATTCCTCCCTATTTACAAAGATTTTGTTTCTGTTTTTCCATTTTCTCATATTAATCCCATTCCCTTCTATCCTTTCCTCTAGCCCTCCCACTTCCTTCCCCTTTGCCCCTTTTCTTCCTATTTCACATGACCTATTATACATTTAGTCCTTATTCACACTTTCAGTTTCTCACACCAGAGAAACTATTTGGAATTTATTCATGTGTGTCCTATTTATTTCACTTAGGAGTATCGCCTCAATGTGCATCCACTTAGCTATAAATGTCTCTAATTTCTCATTTTTTATGGCTGAGTAGTACTCCATTTTATAAAAAACCCCACATTTTCTTTATCCAGTCTCCAGTTGATAGGCATTTGGGCTGTTTCCAAGGTTTAGCTATTACAAACTATGCTGCTATGAACATGGGCACACATATATCTCTGTGGTATGATTCTTTTAATTCTTTGGGGAAGATCCCCAGCAGTGGAATAGCGGGGTCAAATGGGACTTCCAGTCCTAGTTCTTTGAGGTATCTCCATACTGATTTCCACAGTGGTTGCACCAGTCTACACTCCCACCAGCAGTGGAGCAGGGTTCCTCTTTCCCCACAGCCCTGCCAGCATTTGTTCTTGGTTGATTTCATGATAGCAGCCATTCTTTCTGGAGTGAAGTGGAATCTCAGCGTTGTTTTCATTTGCACCTCTCGAATGACCAGTGATGTTGAACATTTTTTCATGTATTTATTTGCTATTTCTACTTCTTTGTCTGAGAAATGTCTGTTCATTTCAGATGCCCATTTTTGGATTGGGTCTTTAAATTTGGTCTGATTCATATTGTATACCTAAAATGTACCAATAAACCTAATGAATAAAAAAAAACCTTTTTTCTTAAAAAAATGTTTATTCCAACTTAACACTCTGCAAGAAACATTGTATTATTAAAAAAGAAACATTGTATTAGAATTTATTGCTCCTTAATCCCATATTTTATTGTTTAACATTTCTCTATTTTATTTCTCCAAGAAATAACAAAAAAATTATTGATAGACATATAAATAGTTGCAACTTAAATGTTTAGGTTTATATTGGCAGTCCTGTATAAAGAACTTACCCCAGTCTAAATAAACCTATTAAGATAAGTAAAAAAAAGAAATCCACCAGCTTTTCTGACCACTAGAAATCAATAAGAAAAACTGCTGGGTGTGGTAATCCCAGTGATTTGGGGCTGAGGCAGTGAACCTGGGCAACTTAATGACTTAGTAAGAGCCTGTCTCAAAATTTAAAAAGGGATGGGGAACTCATTGCAAAGGCCCTGAGTTCTGTCCTTTGTACTGAAAAAAACACCCACCCCAAAACGTTTTTAGAAATCATACAAATACATAGAAATCACACAACAGGGCCGGGGATTTAGCTCAGTGGTTTTGTCGCCTGCTGCGCAAGCGCAAGGACCTGAGTTCGATCCCTGGTACTAAAAAAAAAAAAAAGAAAGAAAAAAAGAAATCACACAACTAACTTTTTTTTTTTTTTGTACCAGGGATGAACTCGGAACCTTATACTTGCAAGGCAGGCAGCGGAACCAGCGAGCTAAATCCGTAGCCCACACAACTAATTTTTTTTTTTTAAGGTACTGGGGATCGAACTCGGGTTCTTGAACTTGCTCAGCAGGCAGTGAAACCACTGAGCTAAATCCCCGGCCCTGCAACTAACTTTTGAAGCACCAATGGATCAAGATAAAATCAAGAAATTTAAAAATTTCTTGAAATAAGTGAAAATGGAGATACAACATACCAACCCCTATGGGATACAGCCAAAGCAATACTAAGAAGGAAGTTTACAGCAATCAATGTCTACATTAAAAAGTTTAATAATTTGAAATGTATCACTTCCTCTCAAGGTACTAGAAAACAAGAACAAGCCAAACTCAAGATTAGTAGAAGAAAAGGAATAATAAAAATCACAGGAGAAATAGGTACAAGAGGGACTAAAAAACAATATAAAAGATCAAAACAAAAGTCTGGTTATTCAAATGAGAAAATGACAAATCCTTAACTAGACAAAGGAGAGAAAAGCCTCTAATAAATAAAATAAGAGATGAAAAGGGAGAAATTACAACTGACACTACAGAAATATAAAGGATCTTTAGAGATTATTATAAACAACTATAGGGCAACAAATTTGATAACTTGGAAGAAACAGGCAAATTTATAGACACATACACCTTATCAAGACTGAATCCTGAAGAAATAGAAAATCTGAACAGACCAATAACAAGTAATGAGATTGAATCAGTAATATAATGCTCCCATCAAAGAAAAGCCAGGACCAGATGGCTTCACTGTGGAATTCTACCATATATTAAAAGGAGAATATCAATTGTCCTTAAGTTATTCTAAAAAATAGAAGAGGAAGAAATTCTTCCAAAAACTTTCTTGGAGGCCAGCTTTACTGTGATACAAAAAGCAAATTAGAGGGCCAGGAATTTAGCTCAGTGGCACTGTGCCTGCTTCGAAAGTGCAAGGTCCTGAGGTCCTGAGTTTGATCCCCTGTACCACAAAAAGACAACAAACAAACAAAACAAATTAGGAAACAACAAAAAAGAAAAGTACAGGCCAGTATCTTTGATGAACATAGATGCAGAAATCCCCAACAAAATACTAGCAAACTGAATGGAACAGCACATTAAAAGATTACTCACCAGGGGATTTAGCTCAGTAGTTCCGCCAACTGCCTTGAAAGCACAAGGTCCCGAGTTCAATCCCCAGTACCAAAAAAAAAAAAAAAAAAGATTACTCACCAGAGTCAAACAAAACTCATCCCAGGGTTGTACAGAAATCAATGAATATGGTACCATATCAACAGAATGAAGGACAAAAACCATATCAGTCATCTCAATTATGGTAGAAAAGGCATTTGATGAAACTAAATATCCCTTCCTAATAAAAATGCTGGACAAATTAGGTATAGAAGGTATGTACAAGCCAACAGGTAAGATTATATATACTGAATGGGGAAAAACTGAAAGCTTTCTCTCTAAGATCTGAAACAAGAAAAGGCTATCCATTTCCATCACTGTTATTTAATATAGTCCTGGAAGTCTTAGGGTAATCAGGCAAAAGAAAGAAATACTGAAAGGCAACAGAAGTGGAAAAGAAGTCAAATTGTCTGTTTGCAGATGACATGACCTTATACATGAACCTCCCCCTCCCAATCCTGAGAGCTATTAGAAATAATAAATGAATTCAGCAAAGGTTCAGGATACAAATATCAACATACAAAAATAGTAGCACTGCTTTATGCCACTAGCAAAATATCTGAAACAGAAATGAAGAAAGCAATCCTATTATGACAATTACAAAAAATTGCCTAGGAAAAGTCCTCAAAAGCACAGGAAATAATAGCAAGAATAGATAAATTAGATAGATTACACCAAACTAAGAATTTGCAAAGCAAAGGAAACAACAGAATGCAGAGGTAACTTACACTATGGGGGAAAATATTTGGAAACTATCTGACAAAGGGTTGATATCTAGAATATATAAGGAACACAATAGCAAAAACTCAATAGCAAAAAAAAAAAAAAAAAAATTAAAAATAGGCAATAGGCTGGGTGCAGTGGCACATACCTATAATCCCAGCTACTTGAAGGACAGGCAAGAGGATCACAAGTGTGTGTGAGCCCAACCAGGGAAATTTAGTGAGACCTTGTCTCAAAAATTTTAAAAAGGGGGGAACTGGGGATGTAACTCAGTGTGAAGACCCTGGATTCAATTCCTAGCACTACAAAAACAAAGCAAAACAGCACAACAAAAACCATGACCAATAGATCTACCTGGATATTGCTTACAAAAAGAGAGACAGATTGTCTTCAGATACATGAAAAAATGCTTAACATCAGCTGGGCATGGTGGCTCAAAATAAAAAGTAAAAAAAAGGTTGAGAATGTAGCTCAGTGTGAAGGCCCTGGATTCAATCCCTAGCACCCCCTCAAAACTGCCAAAACAAAACAAAAAAAAAGCCGCAACATCACTAAATGCAAATGAAAACCACACTAATCAGGAAAATGCAAATGCACATGCATGCGTGTGCCTAAGTCAGCTGCACATCACAACATATTCTCAACCCATTCTCTGGATATTTTTTTAAAGTTCCAAGTTAAGTTCTTCTAAAAATAGGCCTATTTGACTATTAGAGTCAGAATTCTTATGTGTAGAGAGAGAAAAACTAAGAAAACAGCATTTGTAACTGAAATCCTTCACACTAAAATCAGGAACAAGACAAGGATGTCCACTATCACCACTCTTGTTCAATATAGTTCTGGAAACATTAGCCACGACAATTAGACAAGAGAAAGAAATCAAAGGAATAAAGATAGGTAATGAAGAAGTCAAATTGTCATTATTTGCAGATGACATGATACTCTACATAGAAGACCCCAAGAACTCCACCAAAAGTCTTCTACACTTAATAACCAAATTCAGTCAAGTAGCTAGTTACAAGGTTAACACACAAAAATCAATAGCTTTCCTCTACACCAATGACAGACTCACTGAGAGAGAAATAGGGCAAATAATTCCTTTCACAATAGCATCCAAAAAACTGAAATACCTAGGAATCAACCTAACAAAATAAATCAAAGACCTCTTCTTTGAAAACTATGCCACTCTGAAAAGAGAGATTGAAGATGATATCAGAAAATGGACAGACATCCCCTGCTCCTGGGTAGGAAGGATTAATATAGTGAAAATGGCCATACTTCCAAAACTGCTATATAGATTTAATGCAATTCCACTTGAGATCCCAGCAGCACACTTCATGGACCTTGAGAAAACAATCCAAAAATTCATTTGGAACAAGAAGAGACCCAGAATAGCAAAAGCAATTCTAGGTAACAGAGACATGGCAGGGGGTATCACAATCCCCAACCTGAAACTATACTACAAAGCTACTGTGATAAAATCAGCATGGTACTAGCAAAGAAACAGACTTGAGGACCAGTGGAACAGATTAGAAGATGCAGAAACAACACCAGACACACTAGCCATCTCATCTTTGACAAAGGAGTCAAACACCCTCACTGGAGGAAAGATAGCCTCTTTAATAAATGGTGCTGGAAAAATTTGGTTTCAACTTGCCAAAGACTAAAACTAGACCTGTATCTCTCACCATGCACTAAACTAAAACCAAAATGGATTAAAGATCTAAATATTAAAATAGAAACTGAACCAGTTGGAACAGAGGTTAGGTAGAACTCTTGAAGACATCGGTGTAGGAAAAGATTTTATGAACAAAACCTCAGTTGCCCATGAACTAGCACAAACAGTCAACAAGTGGGATCTCTTCTTATTAAAAGGCTTCTGCACAGCAAGAGAAACCACCAGCAGTGTGAACAGACAACCCACAATGTGGGAAAAAATCTTCACCTGCTCTTCCTCAGACAAAGGTCTACTATCTCGAATCTATAAAGAACTGAAAAAGATTAGACGTCCCAAATTTAAAGACCCAGTCCAAAAATGGGCATCTGAAATGAACAGAAATTTCTCAGACAAAGAAGTAGAAATAGCAAATAAATACATGAAAAAATGTTCAACATCACTGGTCATTCGAGAGGTGCAAATGAAAACAACGCTGAGATTCCACTTCACTCCAGAAAGAATGGCTGTTATCATGAAATCAACCAAGAACAAATGCTGGCAGGGCTGTGGGGAAAGAGGAACCCTGCTCCACTGCTGGTGGGAGTGTAGACTGGTGCAACCACTGTGGAAATCAGTATGGAGATACCTCAAAGAACTAGGACTGGAAGTCCCATTTGACCCCGCTATTCCACTGCTGGGGATCTTCCCCAAAGAATTAAAAGAATCATACCACAGTGATATATGTGTGCCCATGTTCATAGCAGCATAGTTTGTAATAGCTAAACCTTGGAAACAGCCCAAATGCCCATCAACTGGAGACTGGATAAAGAAAATGTGGGGTTTTTTATAAAATGGAGTACTACTCAGCCATAAAAAATGAGAAATTAGAGACATTTATAGCTAAGTGGATGCACATTGAGGCGATACTCCTAAGTGAAATAAATAGGACACACATGAATAAATTCCAAATAGTTTCTCTGGTGTGAGAAACTGAAAGTGTGAATAAGGACTAAATGTATAATAGGTCATGTGAAATAGGAAGAAAAGGGGCAAAGGGGAAGGAAGTGGGAGGGCTAGAGGAAAGGATAGAAGGGAATGGGATTAATATGAGAAAATGGAAAAACAGGAACAAAATCTTTGTAAATAGGGAGGAATGGAGGGGTTGAAGGGAGGGCTGGGCAAGGGTGAAAAATAAGAACCAAGAGAGACTATGTGAAGGTGCAAATTTCCAATGATGAATGTCATTATATTGTATACCTAAAATGTACCAATGATTAGAGTGAATAATCGATAATGTAAAATAGGAAGAAAAGGTCCAAAGGGGTAGGAGTAGTGGGAGGGGCAGGGGAAAGGAAAGAAGGGAAAGGAAAAATGCTGAGAAATGGAAAAAATGAAAATAAAGTCTTTGTAAATAGGGAAGGGTGGAGGGCATGAAGGGAGGTCTAGGAATGGGGAAAAAATAAGAACCGAGATGCATTATGTAAAGGTACAATTCCCAATGAGAAATGTAATTGTGTTGTATACCTACAATGTACCAATAAAAGAATTTAATTTTAAAAAAATCAACCAATAACAGGGCCCGGGATTTAGCTCAGTGGAGCCATGCCTGCCATGCATGGGCAAGGTCCTGAGTTTGATCCCTGGGACCCAGGAATAAGAAAAGAAAAGAAATCAACCAATAACAAATGCTGGCAGGGTTGTGGGGGAAAAGGAACCCTTCTCCACTGCTGGGAGTGTAGACTGGTGCAGCCACTGTGGAAATCAGTATGGAGAGACCTCTAAAAACTAGGATTAGAGGTCCCATTTGACTCAGCTATTCCCCAGCTGGGTATCTTCCCAAAAGAATTAAAAGAATCATACCACAGTAATATACGCGCACCCATGTTTATAGCAGCAGTTTATAATAGCTAAATATTGGAAACAGACCAAATGCCCATCAACTGGTGACTGGATAAAGAAGATGTGGGGTTTTTTTTATAAAATGGAGTACTACTCCACCATAAAAAATGAAAAACTAGAGACGTTTATAGCTAAATGGGTGCACATTGAGGCCATACTCAAGTGAAATAAATAGGACACGCATGTGTAAATACTGAATAGTTTCTCTGATGTGAGATACTGAAATTGTAAATAAGGATCAAAATGTATAATAGATAATGTGAAATAGGAAGAAAAGGTCCAAAGGGGAAAGGGAAGAAGAAGTGGGGGGCAAAGGAAAGAAGAGAAGGAAAAAATATGAGAAAAGAAAAAAATGGAGCCGGGGATTTAGCTCAGTGGTTTCACCGCCTGCTTCGCAAGCGCAAGGACCCAAGTTCAACCCCCAGTACAAAAAAAAAATGGAAACAGAGTATTTGTAAATAGGTAGGGGTGAAGGGGTTGAACAGAAGGCAGGGGAATGGGGACAAAAATAAGAACCAAGGTACATCACGTAAAGGTACAAATCCCCAGTGATGAATGTCATCATACTGTATACCTAGAATGCTATTTCAATTTTTAAAAATTTATTGAAATTTATTTTGTGTTCTATTATATGATCTATACTAGAGAAGGTTCCATGTGCTAATGAGAAAAATGTGTATTAGGAAGCTGTTGGATGGCATGTTGCTGTAGAATTTTGTTAGATTCATTTCGTCTAGGGTACAAGTTAACTCTGCTGTTCCTTTGCCGATTTTCTGTGTGGATCATCTGTCTAATACTGAAAGCAAAATGTTAAAGTCCCCAGTTAGTCTTGTATTGGAGTCTATCTCTCCTTTTAAGTCTATTAATATTTGCTTTATACATTAGGGTGCTCTAATATTGGGTGCATATATATTTGACCTTTTTTTCTTTTTTACTTTTTTGGGGGGTTTGGTGGTGGGGGGGGTTGGTACCAGGGATTGAACTCGGGTCCTTGCACTTGCACAGCAGGTGGTGAAACCACTGAGCTAAATCCCCAGCCCTGGGTGCATATATATTTTGAACTGTGATGACTTTTGTCTCTTTTTACTGCTTTTCATTTAAATGTGATAAAAGTATAGCTGCTGCTACTTTCTTCTGGTTTCCATTTGCATGGAACATCTTGGTCTATCCCTTTACCTTTAGTCTATGTGTGTCTTCAGAAGTGAAGTTTCTTCAAAACAACATATAGTTAGAAAAAAAAAAAATATATATATATATATAGTTAGATGTTATTTTTTTCATCCATTCAGTCACTCTGTCATTTAGCTGGAGAATGTAATCCACTTACATTCAGGATAATTATGGATAGGTAAGGTCTTATCTCAGCCATTATATAACTTATTTTATAGTTCTGTTGTAGTTCTTCCTCTCTTATGGTCTTCCTTTGTCATTAAATGATTTACTGTAGTAGTGTGTTTTAATTCCTTGCATATAATTTTTAATTTTTCTATTATAGAACTTTGTTATATTATTACCATAAGGCTTACAAAAACATCTTTTAGTCTTAATAAGCTATTTCAAAATACTAGCGATTTAATAGTGATCATAAAGCTATCAAAAGAAACCAAAAAATAAAAACAGACAAGGAATACGAGTACTCTATATTTGCGCTCTTATCCTCTCTACATTTTGAACTGTTTTTTCAAGTACTGGGGATTAAACCCAGGGCCTTTACATTGTGCTACATCCCCAGCCCTTTTTAAATTTTTTTATTGTGAAACAGGGTCTTGCTGAGTCACTAAATTACTCAAGCTGGGCTCGAACTTGCCATCTGTCTGCCTCAACTTTCCAAAGTGCTAGGATTAGAGGCATATGCCACCACATCCAAGTCTGTTTGGCTTGTTTTTAATTGCTTCCATCTCTCTTTCTCTGTTAGAGTATTGAAACGTTTCTGTTTTCTTCAACATTGTTGGATTTTTCTTAAATTCTATATTATAGAGGCCTCCATACTGATTACTATCAGTTTCTGACACTGCATTTTGAGTTTAGGTGAGGTCATGGTTTCCTGGAAGCTTTTGATTCTTGGTGTGAAAAGAAAAGGTCCAAAGGGGTAGGGATAGTGGGAGGGGCAGGGGAAAGGAAAGAAGGGAAAGGAAAAATGATGAGAAATGGAAAAAATGGAAATAAAGTCTTTGTAAATAGGGAAGGGTGGAGGAGGTGAAGGGAGGACTAGGAATGGGGAAAAAATAAGAACCAAGATGCATCATGTAAAGGTACAATTCCCAATGAGAAATGTAATTGTGTTGTATACCTACAATGTACCAATAAAAGAATTTACTAAAAAAAAAAAAAAGGTTGTTTATTTTCTGTAAGCCTATAGTCACTCCCAGCACCCAAATCCAAATTTGCCAGGAGTCTGTTGGTGGTATGGTGTCATTGTTTCAATAGGAGAGGGCAATTCAAGCCCAAGTTTGTCCCAAATGCTCTGTTGGTATATTGTTCAGGAGAAAAAAAAAAAAGGAGAGTGCCTGGAAGAGAGTAGTCTATTCCCACAAACTGCCTCTGGGCTTAGACTCAGATGCCTCATCCACACTTAGCTTGTAATCAGGCACTGTGGGATTCTCCTCAGCTCTGGGCAGAGTGACTGAGAATGGACCTGACCCCATAGCCTGCCACAACTCTGGGGTAGGACCAACACCCGCATTACTGTGGGTTGCCTGTTGCTGAGATGGATGTGTGGCCCAAGACTGCTGCAGCCAGACACAAGTGATGCTAGCTACAATAGAAGTCCCATATACAGGAGCCGTATGTCTTCCCCTGACACAGGGGCTTTTCTAGAATCTCTGTCCCAGGCAGGCCTGGGGATGAAGGCCATTAGGATCTTCCCAGGGGTAAGTTTCACCAGCTTAGCACTGAGTTCCAGGGCAAAGTCTTGTGTTTACTATTCTGCCCTAACCCAATGAAAGGGTCTTGCAGTACACTCTACTGTTCAAGTTTGGGGCAGTGATAGTAAAGACAGTCCTTTGCCCACCTGGGCTGACACTAAGCTGGTTCATGATTGAGTCTCAGACCTGCTAGAACCTGCACAGTCTTGTGATACACCAGGGTCCTTGTTGCAGATGGCAGAGATTCAGGCTGAAACAGAGTCATCTCAAGGGTGCAGGTCCTTGCCTGACACTGGGGCAAGTCTAAAGCTTCATTTGTAAGCACTTAGCCTGGCAATGACTGTGTTGCCCAAGGTTGGGAGATGGGTGGTAGAGACATTCCCTTCGTCCCTAAGGCTTCCACTAAGCTAGGTCACTGGGTCACTCCGAGTCTCATAGCCTCAGTGAACTGGTCAGTCTGGAGGGAATGGGGGTAATGTGCCCTGAGGCTACTCCAAGGCTGTAAATGAAAACTGCAGAAACTTGAGTCTGTTCTGCTGGCACACAGGTCTCTGTGTGATGCTGAAGCCAGTCTGGAGACTTCATCTGTGAGCCCTGGCCTGTGTATGGGGCCTTCCGTTCCTACTGAATGCTAGATCTGGCAGTGGGCTCCATGACAAAGCCCTGTGCTAGCTTTCCTGCCCTGCTCCCCCACAGGTAGAATCTTGTTACCTGCTCTGTCTCCAGAGGTTGGAGGAAAAGAGATGGAAGCTGTCAGCCACAAGGCCTAACACGGTTCCAGCAGCTCAGTCCCCTGGGTACTGGCCTGGTGGTAGGAGTCATGGAGTCTGCCCAGCACTGAGTTGCACAGTGGTGGGCCTGGTACTGGATTGCAAGCCTTAAAGCCTGGCCCTAATTCCCTTTCCCTTCCTTGTGGAAGGCATCTCTCTGCCCTGGGCTGCCTGGGGCTGGGGGAAGGGTGGCACAGGCACCTCTCTCCTTCCTGCCATCTTCAATTTGTTTCTTTTTTTTCCCTTCCTTTTTCATTTTAGTATTACAGTGGACCCTTAACTTATGAACTCAACTCATTCTCGAGGGCTGGTTGTAACTCAAGTTGGTCAACTGAACGCTCAGGCTTCTCTACACAGCCTTCAAAGCCTATCTCCTGTATACAGGCAGATCTCAGGATCTTTAGAGAGACATTGGCCCAGGATTTCTCAGTTGACCCCAGACAGAAAAGGATGTTCTAATATTCCTTCCAGAACTCTTAACAGGTTAAATCTGTATAACAGCATCTGGCATTCCGGTCGTAACTCAAGACTTTGTAAGTTAAAACTAAAATGCCAGTTATGACCCAAATTGTTCATATGTCAGGCCGATTGTAGCTTGAGGGTCCACTGTACACTAAAACTAGGTACTTGGTCTCTCATCTGATTTCCTTAGCTCCTGTGAAGGTACTTGGTGAAGGCATAATAGATGTTCAAGATGGTGTGTATGTGGGGAGACCTCACTGCATGATCCTGCTCAGCTACTTTCCTCACTCTGTTTTCTTGTTACCCTTTGGGGTTGCCCCTTTTATGACTCTCCTGCCAATGGCCCATTATTACATTGATGTCTTTGCCTCTTGATGACTTGTGAGGAACCCTTGTACCTCCTAGAGAAGCCCTTTTCTCAAACAGTGAACACCTGTGTGCTACTGTGGACGTAGTGACCATCTCTTCCCATCCTGGAAGTCAGGGCTTGGTAAGGGGCACAAGTAAAATCAAAGTAGAGATGCTTTCACTTTATCACCCTTTGCCAGACTTGCCTGAGGACTGCAGCCCAGGAAGATAGGTAATGAAGGGAAAGGTTCTTCTTGGGAGCTGCTAACCTGGTGTGTCAATTTCACAAGTTAATAAATAATTGGAGACGGCCTAATTGCACCGGAAAAAAACTTGAGATTGTCCAGTACTTAGGCTCCACTCAATTAACTTGTGTTCCTAAGGGGGCTGAGCAAAGAGCAGGGGGCAGTGATCCTTAATTACATGTGCTGGTACCAGCTGCAGCCGACATTTCCTTCCAGCATTCACCAAAGCAGTGAGGTGAGGTGACTCTACTGCCAAGAGTTTGAAGTCTCTGAAGGCCAGGGGCAGTCCAGAGGGAACAGAGGATTCCTGGCCTAATAGAGTGAGAAATGTTCTGTCAAGGTGGCTTTTAAAGTCCCTTCCCAGCCTCTGTTAGAAAACAACCTATAAGGTCCTCCCATCCTGGCCCCTTTATTGGCTCCATCCCCCCAGGCTAATGTGCCTTAGGCTCTTCTCAGACTTCCCACTTCCTCCTGACTCTGGCCCATTTCCCCCAAGGACACAGAACCCAGGGCTCTTATCAAGGGCAGCAGATGATGCTACAGTACTACCCTTACTGCCTAGAGACTGAAATCCTCCTGAAGACCTGCCTTTTGGCATCATTTCCCAAAAGGGCCAGATGGTAAAGTGCAGCCCTTCTAACAATACAGATTCCTGGGCCCCACCACTGTAAGTGCTGCTTCAGGAAACCTGCAGTCTCTGCTTTTTAACTTGTGGTCCAGGTGATTGTTCCCATCAAGCCAATTTGAGAGATGCTACTTCAGGGGATACCTTCGCTCCTGGTGAAATAGCTGTAGATCTTCTGCAAAGAGAGACAGTACCCTAGGGTCAGGACACTGCACTCCCAGTGCCTCTGCAGCTCCACCTCTGTCTTGCTGTGTTTGGTCCAGCAAGTCATTTGTCCTCTTCAATAAGAAAATAAAGGTATTGACCAGATATCTTAGAGTCCTTACATTTCCATGGATCACTTTTTCTATAAGTAACTGATATGTTAAGCAAGCATGTTGCATGGTTTGTACTTTAAAAGCAACTTTTTCCACCAAGAATCCCTTTACTTCAAAATGTGTTCAATGGGAGAAATCTTCCCCTGCCATACAAAAAATTTGGGTGAACTACACTGTATTGTTTTGAATTTACTCTTAGGTAATAGTTACTCTTATAGTTAAATTATACATGCAGTCTTAACTCAGAAATTAGAATTCTAATCATGACTAATAAGCAATACACTCCCAATCTGGCAGTGTTACTCTTCTCCTTTCCTCCAGCTTGGATCTGGTTCAGGCTGGAAGTGCTTGGGAGGTGGGCCACATCCATTCCTTTGCAGTCTGTATTTGCTTTTCCCTTCCACCCGCAAACCTCAAAGCTGTCTCACTTCCTGCCAGGACAGAAATTGTGGGTTCCTATTGGTTAGAGATCTGGGAGGAACTTAAACTAGCTCTTGCTTCTTGAATTTGGGTGGGGGAAATCTCCTGAAACTCTCTCCTTCAGCACACCATCCCTTGTAACCCCTTACTCAACCCCAGGGCATTTGGGGGCCACCTCCAGCCTCTTCTTACCATTGAATGAAACAGCCTCATGTCAGCCCATGGCCCTTTCCTTCCTTGGGGGTTGAAGGAAGGAATCCAAAACTCAGCAACAGGTCTCGCCAAGGAAATCTTGCTCACCAAATTATTGACCCACCTATATTTTAGGGGGGGAGGGGAACCCTGAAACAGATGTTCTTAACAATCCAACTGTACAGTTTGCACATAGCTCTGGGGAAGAGGGACCTGTCCTCAATTCTCTTTTTTTTGTTTTGTTTTGTTTTTGGTACCGGGGATGGAACTCAGGACCTTGCGCTTTCGAGGCAGGCAGCGGAAACACTGAGCTAAATCCCCAGCCCCTTAAATTCTCTTTAGTCTTCTGACTTCTAACTTTTGGAATCTCATAACGTGGACAGGAAGAACTCTACTCTAACCTCCAGACATGCAGGACTACAGTTTAATGAGAGTGACAGCATTTTTGAGAAGAGGAAGCCTGGATACCCAGAGCACAGGAGGCAGGAGCCAGGAGCCAGATAAAGGCCTAGATGGAGAAGGAAGGTCAATATGCTGACAGGACCACATGATGGATCACCTACTTCCTTTACAATCTTTCCTGAGCTCTACACCTGAGTCCTGCACTGAGATACGTACTAATGCTTGAGGCACTAATGTCTGTCCTTAGACCTCTAGCTTTGGCTGAGCCAGAGAACCTCAAGGGGGTCAACTCTGTCCTTTCAGAAGATGGCTCTGTGGCTGTGGTCAATGACCAGGTCCCCTCCCTACTACAAACAGCCAGGGTCTTCTCCTCAGGACAACTGCCACATCACATGGTATCCTGCCTCTCCTCAACCCCACATACAGCCCAGACTCTTCTAAATAATAGTGGGTGGATATTGAGGGGACATTAAAGAGACCCCATAATTAGCTGACACTGGCTTCCTGGATGTGTCAGTGGGGTCCTGCCTCCCGTTCTTCTATGAGCAAGTCAACCTGAACTTACTCATCTGACTCCAATTGGCTTGTTTGGCCTGAAGGAAGTCAGGATATCAGATAAAGGAGTGTGTGACTCTGAGCACTGGAAGAAAAAGGCCCAGGGATCAGTGGAGAAGGGGATGGGAAAGAGATACATGGGACCAATCATTCAGGCAACCAAGGATGATCTGAGCTCTTTAGTGGAGTGTGAAGAGGTGGATGGGCTCCCTTCCCCTCTGAGCCTCTGTGCTCTTGGCCAGAATGCCACTGCTGCGTTAGGCAAGGGTTCCAAACAGCCACACTGAGGAAAGGAGATGAGGATGGGATCAGACATGACCCTACAAGTTCTCTCCCCAGGTTCTCAGAGTGGGAGCCTTACAAGCCAAGGCAACCAGAGAGGACAAGAAGCAAAGAAGCCCTTTGGAGACCTCCACCCTAGAGTTCTGGAGTCACAACCTGGTGCCTGCTCCAGCTCCAGCCAGTCTTCCACATCCAGCTCACACTGACCTTCTCCTCTTTTCTTTGGTAGGGACTGATGCCCTTGGCCATGACGCCCCCCAACTGCTGTCTGCTCAGGCACAGCCTGAGTGACTGAGCCACTGCTGTTTCAGCTATTTCATGTAAGTATTTTCGCAGGGGCCAACTGGCTCTTCCCCAGAAGAAAGTGTCTGGGCCCAGAGTAGGGAGGAATCAGGGTGGGGAGGGAGCTTCAGAAAGTCCTGGCCACAGAGAGAAGGGCCTCGGTATTCTTTCATGGACATTAGGTTTGTCCCCTTGAGCCACCCCAGCCCAAGTTGGCCACCACTAAGTCATTCTGCCCCAGACCTTCTAGGACCTGGGTGGAACACAGGGATCTCTTTCTCCTCCTAAAAAGAAGAGGCAGGGGCTGGGGATTTAGCTCAGTGGTTCTGCTGCCTGCCTCATAAGTGTAAGGACCAGAGTTCGATACCTGGTACCAAAAAAATAAATAAATAAAATTTTAAAAAATAAAAAGAAGAGGCAGCATGTATGACAGGAGCTCCAAAGCGCTGCCCCTGGGGTCCTGGCTCAGACATTTGCTCTCCTGTGACTTTAGGCAGATCACTTCATGGCCTGACTTCCCCTCCTATATTGCAGGGTTTGTGTAAGGTTCAGGTGTATTAGTTACTTCTTGATGCATAACAAATTTATCAGCTTGAACAATACTCACTGATCATCTCAGAGTTTCTGTGTATCAGGAATCCTGGCATGGGGAGCAGAGTCCACTGTTTCAGGCTCTGTTGTGGACTGCAGTCAAGGTTTGGACTGAAGGTACAGTTTCATCAGAAAACTGGATGGATGGAAATAGATTTGCTTCCACTCTCACTTATGTTACTGTTCAGTTCCTTCTGATTCATTGAGCTGAGGGCCTCTGCTTCTGCCTGGTAACTGGTCAGAAGACACCCTCAATTCCTGGTCACAGGGGACTCCACAATATGCAGCTTGCTGCATCAAAGCCAGCAAGAGAAAGGTGGCTAACAAGAGGGAAGGCAGAATCTTGTATCTGTTCCCAGAAGTGATCTCCTCTTGTGCTGTATTCCAGTTAGAATAAACACACAGGTCATATACACACTCAACGAGAGAGGAGTACTATATCAGAGGCCGATTTCCTCTGACTGCCTCGAAAGGGGGACAGGGAGGGCCAAAGAAAAAAGAGAGTAGAGACTTGTGTAATTTCAACGCATACTGGGAGGAGGGGCAGAGAGGTCAGCACCTCAGAGCAGACAAGGCCCAAGACTCTCCGAGCTAGCCACTATTTATTGGGGACACACAATAATTGGAGGGAATATCAGGTGACTTGGGGGGGGGTGATCTCCTCTGATCCTGTGCCGATGCAAATCTCATGCTGATGAAGCCGGAGAGCATTCCCACCTCAGTAGGTGGGACCAGCTGGCTGAAAAGCAACGCCACCCTCCCCAGGTGAAACCTCTCTCTTTTGTATTACGACTGGGTTCTCAAGGAACCAGGACATCTTCAGCTGGTGTCACTTTGCCATTGAGCGCCACAGCTTCACAGACCCTTGAGGGCTCAGCTGTGGAGCTGTGTTTCTGCACTTCATAGCCGGGTCTCGGGCAAGGCAACATTGGGCCTTAGACAGCTATAGTCATACTTTAATTATGAAATGATTTTCCCCCATAATTTATGTAGAAATGCTCTCGACAGAGTACACAGGGGATGACTGCCCGGAAGCAGGGGCCATCTTAAAGCCTGCCCACCACAGGAGGGATAACAATTGGAAACATGTTGTAAACTAGAAGATGCTGTTCAGGTTTAGGAAGTTACTGTCATCATTTGCATCCAACTTCAAAAAGAAAATTAGCCACCTGAAATAATAGTGACCCCCTGAATGTGAGGATTTAAATGCTACTAGTACTGAGCCCTCAGGGAAAAGGATTGGACAGGGCTAGATCATTTCACACATTTTATGTGCACCTTCCTGGCTTAGGATTTTGAAATAGACTTCAGCAGCTATGAAATGCCTGGGCCTTCTTTTTCCTCACAAATAGCCATATTTTGTAAGGACTTTTAAAGTTTATAAGAGGCATTCTCTCCCACATTTCAGTTTTTCCTCACACTCATAATTGCAAACTGACTATTTTGTTAATATGAGTTTCCAAGGTGGGGCGACCATTAAGTGGCACAGTTGAGCTTGAACCTGAGCCTACAGCACTCTGTACTGCCATGCTGCCCATTTCCAGCCCACTGCGGCTGCACAGCCTCTGTGTAAAAAAAAGGAGGCTGAGTGCAGCAGGCAGGGAGGAAGGAGGTGTTTTCACATGGCTTCTTCATAATTTCTTGTTTTCTAAAACAGGCTGGAAGAAACAAAGGAGTAGTCTTGATATTCTGGTGTCAGTGGAAGATCTTACACATTTATTTAATGCTCCAATGTACAAAGATGTTTGTTTGTAGCATAACAGAACAGTAGCCTGGACTTTCTTTCCTCTGGTTGGTACTACTGTATATCTTTTACCAGGCCAATGCTCCCCATCCCTACAAAGACTATTTATTTTACTCTGTAATCTGAAGTGAATAGGAAAACAAGATTTTTAAACCATGTCACATTAACTTGTTTCTGGCATTATAAATTAGCCTAGGATATTATAGGAACATGATTGTTACATAATTTATATCAGAGCCTTTCTGTAAATATGTGCTTATTATATTTTGAATGCCTCCAATATAATTTATTTGCTGTAATTCCAAGAAGGATATGCAAACCAGTCTGTCAACTTCATGGATATTAAATAATGAGAGATTCCATGTGAAGATAATGTATTTTTTCCAAGATTTAAAAAATGCTATTTTGTTATAAAAAAGAGACTTATTGACAGTTGGAGAGCTCCTTATATGCCTTGGGGGAAAGAATTCTCTGTGCAAACGAACTACACAAAATATCAGCATGTTCTGAAGGTGAATATATACATCAATTGATTTTGTGTATTTAACCTTATCTTTTAATTATAAATTTTAAATTTTGAATCTTGGTTGTGCTCTGCTGGAGGGAGTTGGATACACTGCTTAGGTGTTTCCCTACTTGTCCAGTAAATTACTTTGCATTGGTGTGTGTATATACAGTACCTTCCTGCCTTAAAATAATGCAAATTAAAACAGACTGGGCATATTCCAGAGGCATAGGATGGGCCACTGCTACCTCCCCAGCTGCAGGTCATGCCACAGGCCACCCTGCCTCCTAAACAGCTCTCAGAGGTGAGCTTACAAGGTAGTGGAGAAAGATGAAGTGATGTTGGAATGAAGTTACATAAAACCTTCCTCACCTGAGATTAATTTTCCTCCCTCTAGTGCCCCAGCGAATCCAAAGCATGACCCACCATGCATCTATGCAGTCAAACTGGTCTTAACAGAGATGCACAGTTGAATTTGCAGACTAGGTTGAGCTGAGAAATATGATTTGCTGCCTTCTTGTGGTCAATCAGAGTCATAAGTGCCAGTCCTGCGACATGCTGCACAATGAAATGATTACTCAAATTTTAAGTACCTTCTGTTGTCAGAGCACGGTGTATAATGCTATTACGGGGACAAAGAAACAGTGTAAGACACAACTCCTGTTTTCAAAGGATTTATCATTTAGGGGAGTCAAGATATTCCCACATGGAAAGTTCACTAGCATCCCACTAGCCCAGGATTTGAAGAATGGAACATGGAAAGACATTATTATAGAGTCAGAATTGAGAGAGAGAGTATCAGGGATGGGGCAATCAGAGGAGGCTTCTCAGGGACTTTAAGGATGTGCACTGTCCTACAAAAAGCCTCTCAAGAACTCCCATCTTCCAAAGGGTTAAATCCCAATTCCCTGCCTTGTCCGTGAGCCTCTCCAGCTTCATGCCAACCCCTGGCCTGTCCCAGCATTTCCAGATTCCTTACAGTTCTGGAACCTTCCCCACCTTCTCTCCTATTCCAGCTGTAGGATTCAGCTTAGATATAGCACCTTCTATGCAACATCTCCCCCAGTAATTAGTTGCCCCTTCTCAGTGTCCCATGGCCGAGGTCTGTGCTATGGTTGCATGTCTTACATTGTGTCACAATGTATGCTGAGTGCCTTTCATCACTAAGCTGTAAGCTTCCTAAGAACTGGAACACAAGCTTCACATAGGAGACAATGAAAGATATGGAAAGAGAGATAAATTGGTGGCAAGCGTTCAGGGAAGTGAGGGAAGGAGAAGTCTTCAAAGCTCTGTCTGAAAGTTGTGTCCACATGAATGTGTACTACATGAATGTATCCAGGAAGGCACTGGCACGAAGAGAGGCCTGGGGACACGATGAAAAGCCAAGCCTTGATGGGAGGGTGCTCAGACGCAAAACCAGGAGGTTCATTAGGAAGCCATTTCATAGTGCAGCCTTTAGATACAGTCTTAACCGGCATAGGAAACAGAAGACTGGTGAAAGACAAACAAGGATTTGAGGACCTTAAAGTCTGAGCAACTAGGGGTACATACTATGACCTGGTCACGCTAATGTGCAAATGAGTAACCTGAGACCTTGTTGAAATGCAGGCTCTAACTCATTAGGCCAGTGAGGGGCTCCAGGATGCCACATTTCCAGCACAGACCCAGGGAAGGCCCATGTCATTGGTCCACGGAGCACATGGTAGCAGCAAGACTGCACAGCACCTTTGAGTAAATTGGGATCAGTCCCACTGGATGGATGAAGCCGAAGCCCTCTAGGAGCATAATGATGGACAGATGGTGTCTTTGGGTGAAGGAAAATGTATCCTTTCCACCAGGTGAACACTCAGGGTGCACAGCTTGGTGAGCAGGGTCCAGCTAGGGTCCAGCTCCCACTTGCCCTTTGAGGAATGAACAACATGTAAAGCCCTTCAGGGCAGCTTATTGGGACCATGCATACAGCTCAGAGGTGGGTTGCCCAACTGGAGAGCAGTGATGCCTTTAGCCTCTCAGTTGAGTTTGAGGTGACAGTGGGATATCCAAATGAGATTTCCACCTAGGAGCAGCTGAGGACCCAGCTGGAGGCCTGGATTCAGACTCTACAGGCTAATTGATGAGGAAAGCAAGATGAAAGTGGGGTGGAGATTAAGGAGTAAACTAACCCTTAAGGCCTTTTCAGCAGGTAACACTCTCCTCCCAATGCCTTTGTCTCTCTGATATCTTTTAGGTCACTGCTCCCTTTACTAAATGTAAGTGTTCACAGTCATTCTCCCATCCTCAAGATGCCAAGTCCCCACTGTCCTTTCCCCGTGTGTCTGAGAGGCTCAGAAATCCCCACTCACTGGCCTGGATAGCCTTAACACCAGCACTTGCCTCTGTCCTATCCATTCAGCCCCATCAGCCAGAACCAGTGTCCCTAGCCTAGCCACAGGCTTCCAGGAGCCAGGAAGCTATTTTCCATGAGGATTTGAAGGAGAGGAAAGATACTACTAGTGGAATGCACGTGTGAGCCAGGTCAGAACCAGGCAGAATTTCTGAGTTTTGGGTCCTGTGCCCTGTAGCTGGGGCCAAGGGCTTGGGGACCACTGGTGTGTGTGCTTAGGAGAATGGTGACAAAGAACAAGGCCTTTGGGAGGAACCAGGCTGGGTGGGATACCAGCCAAATTCATCAAAGCCTCTGTTCCTTCTGAGTAGAATAGGGTAATCTCAAAAGATTATTGTGATGATTCAGGAGAGAACACAGGAGTGTGAGCGCTAGCACAATGGCTGATGCAGGAGAAGCCCTCAGTCCACAGAGGCTAGGATTCTATTACAGTGGTGCCTCAGTTCACAAATTTAATTCTTTCAAAAATTGTGGTCACAAACTAAATTGGATGAGAACTGAATCAAATTTCCCCATAAGGTCAACATTGAACCTAACCACTGAATTTGGGTTCTTGTCCAATTCAGTTTGCAACCAGAATTGTGGGAAGAATTAAGTTTGTGAACCAAGGTACCACTGTATTCTCTGTGTCGTGGAACCTTGGGACAGGGGACAACAAGAAAGATGCAAGGGGAGAGGAAAGGTTGAGAAGAAGACTAAGGGAGAAAAGCAACAAGAATCTTTGACACTGGACAGAAACGGGGAGCAGAATTAGCACTCTGCCTCCTCACTTCCTTCTGGCAGGAATAGCCTCTGACTCCACAGTCGCTTAGCAGGCCAGGCCCTAGCCACAGCCAGTCCTCAGTCTCCAAGAAGCCTCTGGGGGCCAAAGCCCCCCAGCTCCTGCTACTCTCAGGTCCCTCAGCTCCAGCTGCACCAAGAGTGCTCCTCACCCCTCCGCATACATCTTTGCAGAGTTTGATGGGGCGTCGGGCGGATGACAGCGGGAACAGTTGTTATCACTGGTGGAATCCTAGCTACAGTGATCCTCCTCTGCATCATCGCTGTCCTGTGCTACTGTAGGCTCCAGGTCAGTCCCCTAGGCCTGTAGCCAGAGGCTGCCAGGCCACCAACAAACCACTTCATTATGGGGGCAGAAAGTGGAGACCCACTTTGGGGCCCACAAAGCCCAAAGCCACAGAAGGTGGGAGGTTTAAGCCAAGAAGTTGGTGGTGGTCAAAAGGAAGCAGTGGATCTCCTACATGCCCTGCACCTTCAGGACACCCAGAGAATACACTGGGAAGATACGGGGTCATGTGTTCACCTCTGAGGTTTTAGGAGTGGTGGGAAAGCCACCATTCTGGGGAGACACTAAAGTTGCTTGCAGCAGCTCCCAGCCCTGTTCTCAATAAGGTGTGCATGTTCCTCCCCTCTCTGCCTCCCTGGCCCCCTCAAGCATGCCTTGGAGTTAGCTTACTGAGAAATACAGGGGTAAGAAAAGGTGAAGTATTGGCTTTGCAAACCTTGCAAAGCTTGGAGTATATACTTGGGGAACATAGGCCTTTGGTGTTTAGTTTTATCCCCAGCACCAATAAAGAGCCCAGCACAAGATATTCAGCGGAGCAAGGAGTATGGGTACCTGGGGCCAGGGGCAGGAGAAGCATACACAGTCTCTCAGACCTCCCTGTCTCCTCCCCCCAGTACTACTGCTGCAAGAAGAGCACTGAGGATACAGATGAGGAAGAGGAGGAAGAGGAGGAGCACGACCTTCCATCCCATCCCAGAGGCCCCACCTGCAATGCCTGCACTTCCCAAGCCCTGGACAGCAGAGCCAGCCTGGTGCCTCTTACCAGCGAGCCCTGTAGCCAGCCATGTGGGGTGGCAGGGAGCCACTGCACCTCCTGTTCTCCATACAGCTCCCCCTTTTACATACGGACGGCTGACATGGTGCCCAATGGGGGTGGAGGCGAGAGGCTCTCCTTTACTCCCACATACTACAAAGAGGGCGGACCTCCCTCCCTCAAATTGGCGGTGCCCCAGAGTTACCCGGTGACTTGGCCAGGCTCTGGGCGTGAGGCCTTCACCAATCCAAGGGCTATTAGTACAGATGTGTAACCATTTCTCCCCCAACCTGCACACACACCAACACTGCTGCCCCAGCAGGAGCCATGGGGACAGTGGATGACCCTCCAACAGCCCCGCAAGGACTAGCTCCATTTCTTTGGCTTTTCTTGCTCCATAGCAGAGGGTTCACCAGGATTTAAGCTATTAAATGCATGGAAAATCAGGGTTGGGGCTGACTCCAACCCAGAGCCCAGAGGTAGGGCTGATCTATTGATTGATTTCACAACTTCACCAGTTTCTCTATTGGGACTTCCCTCCCACAGCCCTAGTGCTGCCACAACCCCTTCCAGGAAGCCCAAACCCCTGGCTTTGCAGGGCTAATAAGAAACACCAGAGAAAGCTAAGCAAAGGCTCCAGAGACTTCCAGAGTCCTTGGGAGATGAAGTGGCCATGCCTAGAAGAAAAAGGGACAAGGGGCTAAGAGAGAACTGAGGGCTACATAGTCTAGAATTTGAGATGAGAGGGGAAAGTATGTAAAAAGGACTTCCTCGGGACTTGCTTGCTAAAATCCATCCAAGAGCTAATTTATAATTTAGTTTTGTACTTTGGTTATCATAGTATTGTCACCGTGGCTGCTCCAACAGGGGTACTGATTACTGAACACATCATATCTGCATCTGCCCCCTCTTCATGGAACATATCAAGTTGACTTTAAAAAGGCCATGGTGTATAGTTATTAGTGGGGTCTGTATCAAAAAGCATCTGTCTAAACCTGTCTCCCCCAAAACCCTCCCCTCCCACTTTAGGAAGCAGCTGCCCCCTGCTGGAGAAGCTTTGTTACTAGAGTTCCAGAAGCTTAGCTAGAGAGATCTTGCTGATTGTCTCAGGCTCTGGTCCACCATGCTGAGTGCATTCCCATTCCCAGGTGTGCGCACATACCTGTAAACCAATCACCAGGCTTTGCCAATTTCAAGAGCTGCAGAGGGAAGGGTCCAGGGGTACCAACTAGAAAGAAAAATCTGACCCCCAAACAGCAAGAACAAGAGGTGATTAAGGTGGTAAATCTCCATGACAACCAGCCAGCGGGTAAAGGAAGAGCCTGGAGTCTCCATGGGCAATGCTGCAGTGGTTGAAGCTGCACAAATAGCCTCCTGTAGAGACTGGTGCTCTGCTGAAGCATCCACCTGTGATACCATGGAGCAGAACCCACTTCACCGCACTGGGACCAACAGCCCTCACTCCTAAGCACGGGGGAGAGGGATTCCTGGGGACTGGATATGTCTTATTGGTTAGATTTCATGCTTCTGCTTTCCCTTGGCCACTGCACTCCCTTGTCTCCAGTGATGGACTTTTTATTGCTGTCTTACTCTACTCCCAGTTCCTGCTTATAACCTGGCAGTGGCCTTATGCTATTTAAGTATGCTTGATGAGTTTTCAGATGCCTTGCAGTGAATTATGCCTGTTCTCCCTTCTAAGGCATAGCTAACCCCCACCCCACTAAAGGTTGCAGAGGATGGAACAGGAAAGGAGCTGGGCTTTCTGCCAAAATCTTGACTTTGCATTTGACAAAGGGTAGAGAGCAGCTGAGGAAGTGAGGCAGAGAGGGGAATGGTCACCTTTTTCATCACTGCTTGGAATTAATTGTAACTTGGATTTAATGCACAGTGAGTTGAGAAGAGAAGACCTGAGTTCTGGCCACATTTTGGTCATTCATTAGCTCTAGGACCAGTCCCTCATCTTCTCTGAGGCTCCACTTTCTCCAGGGAACTGAGACTTGCCCAGTCAGACTCTAAGGGTCTTCAGTGCTTCATAAAGTGAGGAGCTCCTAAAAAGATCTGCCAGTGGGCCGCTCCCTCTTGCCCTCATCCTGGCAGGTTCCAGTACTCCCAGGTGTCTGATTCTGTGTACATGCATGTTTGCTGAGGGATGAAAGACTGCAAAAAGGGGGAAAACCCCACAAGATTATAAAGCAAAATCATTTTAATTGCTAGTGAAAAGCAGCATGTTTGACCCCCTATTCTGTGACCTCAAATGTAGACTGATCTTGTACCAGGAAGCAGCTTTAAGTGGGTTAATGAGATCTGTCTCCCAGTACAGAGGAGCAACTTGGGACAGCAGCTTTAACCTACCCATCCCACTGCCAGCCCTTCCTGGCCCATGTGCAACCCTTTGATGAGCTGCTGGGCCTGGCAGCCCTCCCCACTTCCTGACAACCAGCCCAGTGCCTTGTCCCCCTGCAATTCCACACTCAACCCACCAGCCAACCCACAGCCTTCCTCACCAAGAATAACACCTCCATCATCATATCTTCTGCCATTGGGAAAATCAGGACAACCCAGTTAACTATCACCTGCTTCTTACTGGGGTCCCAGAGTACAAAGCATCCCATGCCATTGTTTCCCTAGCCTAACTGCTGTTAACAGTCAAAATCTGGGTCTAGTGTGTTAGACAGAAGGCAGGCCACAGCCCCTCCCCACATAGCCCTCACTGTTCAGGGCACAAGCTCCAACCCAGGCTCGAGATGGCCTCACTGTAGCTGCAAAGGCCTGCTCTGTGGAAGAGGGAGTTCACCCCACCCAACTGCACTATCCTTTTAGCTATGGAGACTGTACTATGGGACACTATTTGTACACTCTTCAAACTGAACCCTAAACAGGAAGAGGAGGAGGAGGAGCTGGAGAATGCCCAGTCCTCTCTGCTATCTTTTTCCACCTCCACGTCACTACTGCTGCTGCAGATTTCTTGTCTTGCATCTTTGATAACTTGGAGTCACAAGCAAGTGAATGTCAAAATAAATGAGAAATTTGAAATAGAAACCTCATGAGGTCCTGTTCTTTACATGGGGACGGGACAGCTGGGCATGGACTTAAGAGTGGATGATCTATTTCAACACCCACAATGTCCACTTTCAACACCGAAATCCACATATTTCCTACCCTCTCCTGCTTACACATTAACAAACCCTGCACCTTATTGCAGGGTATCGTCTATTGCCTAGTCTGAGTTCACATCCAGAGAGGTTTTACTGTGTGTTGAGAGAGGGGACAGAAGCGTAGTAGCTGGTGTCCCCTGAGATTGAAGTGGTCCTGCCCACAGTGTAAGCCTCACTGGGGAGCAACCCAGGCTTCCACTCCTGCCCAGCCCCCCTCACCTTTCAGGCCTGTGGTTTCCTCACCTGTGTACTCTGAGTCAAATTACTGGCCCTCAGAAGCCTGAGGAGACTGTTGTATAGGAAGGGATGGTGGGGAGGGGAGGGACAGACTGCAAAACAGCAGCAGTATGAAGTGGGGATAGAAGGCCAGGAAATAGCTTTCTGTGTAGAAAACAGAACTCAAGAGTGAAGGGCAAGTGCCTTTGAATAAGCGTGGGGGGGGGGGCAGTGGGCAGTGGGCAGTGGGCAGGGCCCTGGCCCTGCAGCAAAACTTCCCTACTACCAGTGGGAGCCCAGCTTCACTTTCAGCCCTGGGAGCAGTTGGCTGAAGCTCTGTCACCACAGCTCTCCACTGGGAACAGAAGCCATGCCCTGAGGCAAATAGCATCATGAAATCCACCTAGCTTCAAGGTATCTATCTCTTCCATCCTTGCAGAGCAGCCAACACCCTCCCCCCATACCTCTACTCTCCCACCCGGTACCTGCTGAGGCAGGGCTGCCCCTGGCATGCGGTTTTGGTGGTGGAGCCAAAGCCTCGACCCAGCTCTTCTCCCTTGTAGCCCTTAACTTCCCTCAGCCTCAGCCTCAGCTGCCTGCACTGTCCACACCCAGTGGGGAGGGATGGAGAGGAGGCAGGAGCAGTGGTCAAGACCACAAGCCCATCACCCTAATATCCGTGGGTCTCTCTGATCAGCAGAGGTCCAGTCCCCATAAGCTGCATCATACCATCCCAAGTCCTCAAACCTGTCCCTGTCACCCTGCCCCTGGGTTTCAGCGCAGACTTCAAGGATAAACTCCTTTCATCATAAAAATGTCACCTAGTTTTCTACATTCAAGTTTACAAGTGCTGCTCAGAGGGTGCTATTTCCAGAGGAAGATCTCCAAACCATGACCATCCAAGGCTGGGGACTCCCAGGACAGCACAGCAGCAAGGGGCATAACCAGGAATCCCTCTGCAGCTGTTTGCTCCAAAAGGAAGCGGCCACCCTCCTGAGCCTCAGGGCCTAGGCACCTCTCCTACCTCCTCTCCCTCCTCCCTGACCTCTACCCATAGTCCCCCACCTCAATGGCCAACATTCCTCCAGTGCCCATCAGCTCCTTCTGTAGAGAGCCAGTGAGTACAAGGTTTCTCCCAAGATACTCTTCCTGCACCTCAGCTTTGGGTCCCCCACAGGGTGCCTCCAGATACTCATAGAATGCCCCATCTTCTAGCACCCTCTGGATTTCACCCTAGCCACAGCAGGCAGGTGTGTTGACAGTAGGAAAATCTTCTCTCTGCTCTCTGTGACCTCATACCCCAGCAGACACAGCAATCTAGTGGCAGTGCTTAGCAAGCGGGATTTTCAATCAGACTTCAGAGTGAATCCTGCCTGGCTCCACCACTTACTGTATGACTTCAGGCAACATTTTGGATCTTTCTGAGTCTCTGTTTTCTCATCTGTAAAATGGAGACAGTAACATCCACTTTAATCCATAGTTATGAAAATTCAGCAAGCTAACATCTGGTGCACATGTTGGCCACTATCATTATTAGGATTTGTAGATGGAGCCAGAACTGCATGAGGGCGCAGCAGGGCGCACACTGGGACTGCTCAGGGCTCAGGTAGAAGGCCCATAGAGCTCCACTCTCCCCAGTGCCACTCACACCCAAACCTTTCTGAAGCCCCTCTTCCTCCGCCCCTTCTCCCTGCTTGCGCCAGGTATTGCCAGAACCATCTTCCCCCTCAAAGCCTCTCTTTATTTGAAATGCTCCTGCCCCAGTAACTGCCTGTAACTCTTTGCAGGACCCACTTGCCCATCAACCTGAAACTGCACTTTTGCTTCACATTTGTCCTAATAAACTGAATGATTGAAGGACAGCATTCATATTCTAACTAGAGAACAAGCTCTTAGCTTGGCTATGTACTTCTTGTTTCACTGATTCCCACTTTCAAGACTTGAGCCTCCCTGAGCCCTCAGCCCTCCCTGAGAAGAGATTTCTTGGCTTGTCCATTCTTGGCTCTGCTGGGCTTCACTCAGAACAGCTGCACATTCTGGCTTCTGTGCTCCCAGGAGTAGGCAGGGACTCCAGGCATTCCTGAGGTGGGCAGAGGAGAAGGAAGGACAGATGTCTGGCAGTGAGGGAAGGGTATGCAACCATGCGGAACACCAAGGAACCACCTAGAATAGAGGTCTGGATTTGCCACATGCCCATCCTCCCTGCCAGTCCTGTCTCCATAAGGTCCACTTTCCATCTGAATCATTCTCCTTCATTTTCCCATCAGACTCCATGGAGAAGGAAGAAGGAAGTGAAACAATACAGCTCTAGCCCCTAGCCCATAGGTCACCGGGGACTCAACTTCCCTGACTAATCATCATATGTTTCCTTACATTGTACTCTCTCCTTCTGATGGACATCAATTTCCTAAGATGTAAAATCTAGGTTCCCTTTCTATATTCAGCTTACAAAATGGTTAAGAAAACTCTGGCTGTGGAACCCTACTGTGGCCCTGGTCATCTGACAGATACTAATTTTGTCACACTATTTTCTACGCAATTTTAGGCAACTTTTCTATATAGTTCTTGGTTGCTTAGGGCATGTCACATCCACAGACTGACTTCCACTGACTTCTACTTAAAGGCAGCTTGACTGGCACTAGGCAACTGTAATACAGAATAAGATTCTGAGGGCAACTTCTATAAATACAATCAAGCCACCCTCCACTTGCACTGTGGAGGGTGAGGGCAGGATTTGGACAGCTTGCCAAGTACCACCAACCACCTGCATACTTACTTCTTCCATCTCCCTCCTGCGGCCACAGTGGAAACAGCTTCATTAGAGTGGCCCAGTCCCTTACCCCTTTCCCCCTTCCTGTTCTGAAAGTGTGAAAAGGGCACTTTTTAGATGGAAAGAAATAAACTTTGAGAGCAGACTCCTTGATACACTGGTGATGAGTTCTGTTCTGGATCTAGTTAAATGACTAAAGATTAAACAGAAGCCTGACCCACCTCACAAAGTCCCCTGAACTCTTCCCCCAAATAAAGGGGCCCAACCAAAGGGAGAAGCTTCTCCAGACAGCCAGTTTATGCTGGTACCCTCAGGAAGCTGAGGAGGCCTGAACTCTAACCACAGAAGGGAGCCTCTTACTCTTCCCTTGCAGGGAGGATTCCTGGATCGGGGGCAGGAGGTATCCTGTTCCTTACCCCTAAAAATCAAGATCACTTATACCAGACACATGCAGGCTATGAAAATCTCAGTCTCAAGACTGACACAGAAAGTGGAAGACTGACCACAGGAATTGGGGATGGGGAGCAAACCAGGCCCACACTCCTGGCACCTCCATACTCTCCATTCAGAAATTCACCCAATCTGATCCATTTTAAATGATCTAAAAATCTACACATTCAATAGAAATGTGTACATCAGGCATACATCTCCCTCTAGAGTTAAAATATCACTAGGAGGGCCGGGGATTTAGCTCAGAGGTCTCGGCACCTGCTACGCAAGTGCAAAGACCCGAGTTTGATCCCCAGTACCAAAAAAAAAAAATCACTAGGAATTTTCTCTACCCTGATTACCTGTAGGGGGCCACTGTGAGATGTGAGGGTACCTGGGAAAAAGCCCATCCTTTAGTGTAGGTGCATGATGGGGCTTCCTTATATAATAATGAATCAGCATAGGTAACCAGCATGTGCCACATGGCCTGTGGTCGCCCAGAAGGTTTTGTCTACGTTTTAGTAAACTGATAAAAATTACTGTAAGTGCTTTGTTGGAAAATAAAGCTGGGTTCCTGCTTTGTAGTCTGCTCCAAGCATGTTTTCTTTGGGAACCTCGCTTGACCAGGCCTCCCTTTAGGCCACTGGCCCTGACATTACCTCATCTGGAAGGACTTTTCTTTTGCATTTCTGAACTTACACACCCATCTCCACCTGCCCAAATCCTACCTTTCCTTCAAATCTGTTTCTGTGATTTACTCCCTTGACATCTCTGAAAGTAATCCCTCTCTTTTCTGAATAAGCAAAATAATACATTTGCCAGCTGTGGCAGCATACATCCATAATCCCAGCACTCAGGAGGTTGAAGGCAGGAAGGATCACGAGTTCAAGGCCAGCCTGAACAACACAGTGAAACCCTGTCTCAAAAAGGGGGTGGGGGAGATTTCGCTCAGTAGTTTCAGCTCCTGCCTCGAAAGTGCAAGGCATCCCCAGTACAAAAAAAAAAAGAAAGAAAAAGAAAAAACTTCACCTCCCTGCATATTCTGGTTGGACTGCTGGTCTCTTCCTCTGAACAGGTTGTTTCTCCAAGGATGCCGCTGTCACTGCGTTGGTCCAGCACTCAGCACAATGCGTTGCGCACAGTTTGGAAAAGCTAAATTCTACTACAAAAAGGAGGATGCCTTTCTCCCTTTCATGAGTCTGGGTCTGGGATTTCCCTAATCCTCAATTCTTCTTGTTATTGTTGTAAATATACACAAAACTTACCATCTTAATCATTAAAATTTTTATTGCTAAGTATACATTTCAGAGGAATTCAGTACATTCATGTTGTGTAACCACTGTCACCACCTATCTCCAGAACTCTTTTCATCTTGTAAAACTGAATCTCTGTACCTCCTGTAAACAATATTGCCTCATTCTTTCCTCCTCCAGCCCATAGCAACCACCACTCTACGTTCTCTCTCTATGGCTTTGACTATGTTAAGTACTTCACACAAGTGTAATCATTTTTTGTGGCTGGCTTAGTATGTTCTCAATATTCACCATGTTGTAGCATATGTCAAAATTTCCTTTTTAAGGCTGAATATTCCATTATATATAGCATATACTATACCATATTTTGCTTATCCATTAATCTGTGGATGGACACTTGGGTTGTTTCTCCATTGTAACTGTTACGAATGATGCTGCTAAGAGCACGATATCTGCTTACATTTTTCCTTTTTTAAAAGTAGCTAATATCTTGGTCCAGGAGCCAAGATATTTCCTTAGTTTAATTTGATGCTGCTGCTTCTACACAAACATTTGATGATCCATACTGTAACTTCAGATTTGACATCATTTCTATTACAACCTGTTTAAAATCACAATTTACTTAGAGTAACTAAATATTTCATAGCCCGTCCTTTCCTTAATAATCTGTTTTTATAGTACTGAGGCTTGTCTGTTTTGGTGCATTTAGAGAAGACTGTTAACATCTTCAAGTGGTGTTATGCCATAAGAAAATCATGTTGCTGCTGTATTAGGAAATTCTGTTCTTCGCCCTCCGGCTCATCTTATCACTTGACTTTAGCCCAGTTCACTTAAAGCTCATAATTTAAGATATGCTAACCCCTGAGAGTTACTGTTTTTCTCAACTACAAGAATAAATCTTGCAGACTTTCAGGATTCTATTCATACTTGACAGGAAATGATTGTAAAAAGTTTAATAAATCCTTTGGTTTTAGTTGAGTACAGACAGTAGGGGAAAATGCTTGAAGAGGGGCGGTGAAGGGCTGAGATAAGGTATTCACATGCTTCAGCTCTCTAATCCTCACTGGGCAACATTCTGAGACTGAAATTCTTAACACGCACCCACCTTCCCCCTTCAGGCATATGCCCACACTTAAATACCTTCCCAATCAGTCTGGAGAAACCCTGGGTTGGAGCAACTCCCAGGGCTGTACTTATTACTTCATTCTTTCTCCCTTACTTCATGAAAGCTTCATTGAGTTGGAATAGCAAAGAATGCTATGTGACAACTGCAGTAGACTGTAGGCAGTGTCTGCACTGTACCTCTTTCACTAATGGAAACAAACGCTACCTGCCCATCACAGGATTCTTTAGCTCCTCAGCTACTTGCCAAATGATTGGAGTGTCCTTTCCCACATTAATAACCACATCTCATTTCAATAAACTATTTTGGAAACTTTAATCAAGAATCAGTCAGCTGAGAAAAATTAAGGAGATTTATTTTTTATAATAACCAGAAAACTAATTTGAGTAAGGCACATTCAACTTCTATATGAACAAATGCAAAAGTAAATGTAGGGAGAAGAGAAATGCCAAGAAGCCCGACATCAATCCTGGCAAAGTCTATTAATTTTTTAAGTACACAAAAGCAAAATTCACTAGGGTTCAAAAATTTTGCTCAGCACAACAGTCCTAGTGAAGATCACCTTGCTGGACTAGTCTCATTTTTTTGTTATATTCTATGAATACTCATTTTGTATCAATACTCATCTATCAATATTGTCTTTTTGTTTTGTTTTTTTGAGACAGGGTCTCACTATGTGTTCCAGGCTGGCCTTGAACTCACTAGGTAGCCCAGGCTGGCCTCAAACACATAGCAATCCTCCTGCCTCAGCCTCCCTAGTGCTGTAACTATAGGTGTACACTTCTACATCACATGCTGTTTCCTGTCTTTCACAGATAAAAGTATAAAACAAACAAAAGCTGTGTAAAGAATCAAAGCCAACTTAGCAGCTAGCACTTCAACTGGGCCACAACTGTGCGGATGGTGGGTCATGGGCACACTGAACGTCATTAACCACTGTAACCTTGAAGGATCCAAATGAAACCCATTAAAATTATTTTACTGACTAGCTTAAAACAGAAATGGAGCCAAATGTGGTAGAACACACCTGTGATCCCAGCACTTTGGAGGCTGAGATAGGAGGATCACTGTGAGTTTGAGACCAGCCTGGGCTAATATAGTGAGTTCAAGGCCAGTCTGAATGAACCACATAGTGAGACCCTCTCTCAAAAAAACCAAAAACCAAAAACCAAAACAAAAATAACCCCCCAGAAATGAGACAAATAGCATTACTACCTCTAGTGATATGAGCCCCCTGGATCTTCTCTGCTAATCTCTGGAAACTAAGTAGAAAACCTAAATTTTATCTTATGGAAATAAAAATCTAATTTCAAAGACAGTTTTTGATTCCCCAACTTGCTTCTACAACTCAGGTATTACTCAAGAAGTGATTTATATTTATATATAATGTAATGAAAGATATTCTGTAGTAATAATTGAATGGTGATGTTTAAGTACCATGTATAATACCAAATCCCCACAAATCTAGGTCAAATAAGCAGAAACATTTGAGAGCTTGAAAATATAAAAATAGAAATAAGGAAGAGAAATTAACCTAAAAGAGTACATTAGATAATAATTTTAATTATTTGTACATTTAAAAAATAGTTTTATGCTTTAAAAATAATCATCTAGCCGGGGATTTAGCTCAGTGGTTCTGCTGCCTGCCTGGCAAGTGTAAGGACCCGAGTTCAACTGTGGTAGCAAAAAAAAAAAAAAAAAAAAGACAAAAATAGTCATCTAGTCATAAGAAGACCCAGATCTAATACACTGCTTCTTTTTAGAATGATTTTTGAAATAGTGGACAGAAAACTGACAAGTCTCAGTTGATTGCACTTATACATGGAAAGAAAAATGTTTTTAACAAAGGCTAAACAGCAAACAAAAGAAATTTAACTTTCAGAAATGTATTATCCTAAATTCAGCAAATGATCAAAAACCACATTTAACTAAATGAAGAAACAATTACTTTTGTTTCAATTGCAATCTCTATCAGATAGAGGCAGGTATGTATACTGCAGACTGGTTCCTTTATAGATCTGAGGCAGCACAGGTCAGCAGGGCAACGTAACAATTCTACAAGGCACCACTGGTTTGGTGATATAATGCTAGTATCTAATATAGAAAAAAATTTGAATATGGTATACAGATTTTTCTTCAATTGCCTGATTTTATATTGGATTGACACTGATATTACATTCATTATACTTAACTTTGTGGTTAGGTCTCTCCTCAAATCTACGGAAAGATTCCTTCAAAGTCCCAAATGCAAACTATTCCTTCAGGTATACCTCTACACTCAGCTGAGCATACCTCAGGCCCTGTACAATTATGTTTTATACTTAATTTAATCCTACAAAAACACAATTTTGTTTTTCCTGTGGCAAATATTTTCAAATAGATCCTTCCTCATGCCTTTGTGATACTCATAAGTATCATTAAAAGATCCTCATAATTTTCTTAGTGTTTCCTAAAATCCTTCCATTTTTATAATCACATGACAACTATATGCATACATATACATATATATGTGCACCCATGCACACTTGCGCGCACACACACACACACACACAGACACACACATAAATACATATGCTCTCTTAGAAGTAGAGAGGCCAAAACCTAGTTAAAACATTCCCAGACCATGTATTAGAACAGACTCTTTGATAGGTCTGGATCATTTTACTAATTTCTGCTTTCAGAGCTCAAATATAATCAACTATTACGATCCATACACACTGTTCTCAATTTTTTCTTACATTCGTAGAACATGGTCCAACAACTGATTCTGGCTATTAAAACTTCTATGAATTGTTATTTTTGCTTTTTCTCACTAAATTAACATCTTCTGCATTTCTCTAATTCTTAACATAATGGTACTTCTAACTGTCAAGAAATGAGCTGCATTATAAGAAGTTCATCACAGTGTAGCAAATAAACCATTTGGTAAAATGTACCCATATAAAAGCTACTGTGAAAATTGGTTATCAACTTCTGCCAGACATGGTAGAACATACTTGTACTCCCAGATACTCAGGAAGCTGAGGAAGGAGGATCACCAAGTTCCAGGTCAGCCTAGGACCTTGTGAGATCCTGTCTAAAAGTTTTATAAAGGCTGAGGATGTAGTTCAGCTCTCCCTGGGTTCAAGTCTCAGTACAAGAAAGAAAGAAAGAATGAATGAAAGAAAGAAAGAAAGGAAGGAAGGAAGGAAGGAAGGAAGGAAGAAATTGTTCTTTTTTCATCCTAGACAATTATAAAAACTCCATTCAACCTAGACAGAAATGATTAATGGACAGGAACAAAAGCATCAGAAAAATGTTAGTAAATGCTACCTTATACATTCTGCTGTTCCACTATTTTTGTTCTATAAACTTCTACTTCATCTTCCTACTCATAAGTTTTAATACTTTTAATAATTTTTCTACTCATTTCTCCTAAGAAATTTCTACTCATAACTCATATCTCTAAGATTTTTTTTCATTTAATCAATGGTTTTCAAACTTCATTATGAGTGAAACTTCTTGTTCCAATGGAACCTTACACAGAAACTGAACATATAAAACAGTCAAAAGCAGAACTGCTCTGATACAGAGGGGAGAGGTGCTGGTAGTTTAAGAACCACTACTCTAAGTCATTCACGAAAGATGAAGTAAAGATACAGCCAACTAAAATTTCTTAATTTCCATAATAATAAACAATTTCCCCATTCATTCCAATATTTAAGAATTTTTTTGAACAGAGCTGCGTTTACCTCAGCTCCCTAATGGAATAAAAGTATAGTGCCTTACATAGTATTAGATAAAGATTTAATGGTTTAAATAATTTTTTTCATACTACCCAAGTGTAAATTAAGTATAAGACAATCCTACAACAATTAAAGTGAGTTTAAAAAATATTTAACATGTAATACAAAAATTTTCTAAAAATTACCACTGCTTTATAACATGGGCTTTACTCCAAAGACTATCCAAATAACTCTTCAGTCTTACTCAAGAAAGCAAAACTCACTCTAGATACTCTGAGAATACCTTCCTGTACAATGGTTCTGTTGCTATATTTTGGGATTTTAAAAAATTCCTTAGTTTTATACACAATATTTTAAACCTGATTCACTTGAAAAGGCAAAGAAAAATTACGTCAGGTCAATTTTTAGCTTTATCAAAGCTTACATTAGATTTTACAAATTGCAAAACATGAAAACTTCCTTTCTAAAATAAGTTCACTTGTGTTTCTCAGGCTATTCCCTCACATTTATCAACCTCCTTTTAAAGGGCTTTTAAACTGACTTTTCATAAGCTAAGGCCTTCCATAACCAACTCTGTGCTTAGCTTTATAAAAAGCACCCTTGTTCTTCTATGTTCCTCACTGGCTGGACAGGCAGCACCAGGTGTGAAATACGGCTCCACAGCCCACTTAATTTGTCTGAGTCCATGTGGTTGAAGGAGCTGGGAGTGTTCGAGTTGGTAAACTTGGCCCAGAGTAAATCCCTCACTTTTTCTTCAGTTTCTCTTGGCCCTACATTTGCTTCTAATGTTTCTTCTTCCAGCAGAACAGTCAGGACAAGGACCACATCTTTAAAGGCAGCATTCTCATGATCACAATACTTGTAGAAGATCAAAGTGGAGCCTGCAGGAAGAGATTCAAAGTGGTGTACCACAGCAGCCTTCTGGCCTTTCTCAAATCCATAGCTCAGCTCCAAGTCAACAAACAGCTTAACTGTGTCACTGTCCTGAAAGGCTCTCTCAGCCCCATTAATTGTAATGGCAGAGACTTTCTGAGAAGAGGTGTAGGCATCAGCAACATGGTGGCTCAGGCACTTCAGGGTCTCTCTTCCCTCTTGAGCCGCTGTAAATATGATGGTGGCTGGCTCGGTGGGGTTTGAAGCATTGAGGTGCTTCTGCAGAAACTTACGTCCTCGCTGCCACAGGAAGGAACTCTGGCCTGGAAATTTATCCTTTAATTGGCTAAACTGAGCCAAGAAGGCCTCCAAAGCTGGATTCTGGGGCACTTGCTGGGCTGGAGATGAATAGTAGCTACTAACAGAACTTAGCACAAGAGCCACAATCAGGGAGCCAAAAATGATGCGGCCTTGAAAGAATGAGAAAATAATAGAAAATTAGAGATAATATGAGTCAAAAACCCTATGGTAAAATGAAATGAAGCAGAGATTACTATCAGGTTTTACTAGGAGTTCTAAATTCTTTTTGCCTCAATCTCTTAAACTTTGACTATTAAAATATACCAGAAATATTTTTTCTCTAATCGCTTCTTCAATTACTTGAAGGTACAACATCTTTGCTAAAGGTAAAAGCTAAGTTTATGCATTTTTTGTTACCACTAATGATGTGTTTTAGAAGTGAGCTATTTAAGATTTTCCTCCATCTTCTCCAAGTACTTACTATCTATCACAGGCACCTTTTAGTTGTCAAAACTTAGATATGCCCCTTGAGAAGTTAGCACACACTGACTGAAAAGGTGGTTTTTAGCCAGGGTTGTAGCTCAGTGATAGAACACTTGCCTAGCATATGCACGGCCCTGGTTTTAGTCTTGAGCACCACCAAAAAACCAAAAAACCACAAACCTTGTGAAAAGGCAGTTTTAGTTTCTTTTTTATGGAAAGACGAAAAGCTCTTTCTACTGTGAAAATTTCCATTTTATTAAGCTCAGCAAAATATCAGCTAGCATCCCACCCGTAAGGGAAAAAACACCCTTAAAATTTATCTTACTAGAACTAATTATCAGATGTGTTAAAAAATATATTTAAAAAATGTTTAAACTATTTAAGTGTGTTAATATTCTAGGCATTTTCACTGAGGATTTATGAACATGAATCAACACTGCAATAAAATCAGGTTTGTTCTCACCATAGTTCCAAAAACTCTTTTTCTTAATCTTTTTTATAGTATCCTGTGCAATCTCTTTCTTTTCTCCCAGTGTTTGTGTTTCTTGTTCATGACTTCCAGCCTCTGGGAGAAAAGGAACAATATTATTTTAGACAGTATACTAATTAAGAACACATATACCTTTATATTTCTCATCAAACTAACTAAAAGGAATTCTACACTTACTAAAATTTTATACAAGGAAAGACTACAGATTAGCTCATTCCACTATATTTGGTTCTTTCTTACACATAAACTATACTTTTTAAACAGTATTCTCTTTTTCTACTCACAGTAAACCTTTATAATTCTGATTGCAGAAAATGCTCCATACAATTACATTCATTGACAAACATCGATAAAGTTGCTTTTGCGTGCCAGGTAGCAGAGATATACAATGAAAGAAGGGGATATAGTCTTTGCTTTCAGACTATTCTAATGCTTAATGAATGAAATATATATATTTTAAATCATTCACTGATTTCCAGTGAAACATGAATTATTAGCCTTTGGTCAAGCCCTTGAACAAAATGTCACATATTTCACATTCCTTTGCACTGACAAATGTGCATTTTGAACTGAGATCTTAAAGTACTTATAAAATTCACATCCACATATATAATCAGAAGTTAGAGCTACAAAGACTCAACTTCTTCATTTTATAAACAGGAAGCTGAAGTATCAGGAAATTAAGAGACTTGCCTGAGGCTGCCCAATTATCAAGTGGTAGGACCAAAACTAGAATCCACATCTCATGAGTTTCAGTTAAGGATTTAGCACACTGTAACTCTTACCTTCATAAGGGAAGGCATGCTTATTCTCCTTAATATACAAAGTATACAAAATCAGGTATAGAAATTAACTGATTTGCTCAAAGGCCTATAAAACTAAAATATGACTGAATCAATATACTATTACTTTTCATTAAAAAGTATACTATCTAAGGTGGCAGGGATTTAGCTCAGTGGTTCCGGCACCTGCCTCCCAAGCACAAGGTCCTGAGTTTGATCCCCGGTACCAAAAAAAAAAAAAAAAAGTATACTATCTCTTGATTTATGTAACATTTAGTTTCCCAAAAGGCGAAAGATTTCAAATTTTTAAAAAATCAAATATCCTAAGATATAAAAACCTACAGATGAATTTTTAAAGTCATGCTCCTTTTTGTCATGTTACATTAATATAAACACTGCTTTAAAATGTAGTTTATGTATGGTAGGCAATTTAATATAGCGGAATGAGCCAGTCTAGGAAATGAGAAATTTCACTCCAGTATCATACTGGTTTGTATGACCTTGGGCAAGCCCCAAAGTTCCTAATTCTTTAAAAGACAAAAGCCAGCCCTGGTGGTAGAGGCTTGTAATCCCACCACTCTAGCAGGCTAAGGAGGGGAGGATCAAAAGTTCCAGCCTGCCCAGCCTGGGCATCTTAGTGACTTAACAAGACCCTGTCTCAAAATATAAATTAAAAAGGACTAAAAAACGGGGGGGGGGGGGGGGTAGTGATTTAGCAAGCCCCTGCCTCAAAACATAAAAAAGGGCTAGCTTACTGTGAAGGCCATAATGTTGTTTTAGGCCTGGGATGTCCCCCAAAAGCCTCATGTGTTTGGAAGTGACTGGATCACGGGGGTGCTATACTCATCAGTAGGTTAGTCCACTGATAAGTTCAGTGGCTGAGTATATGCTGTTGGAAGGTGGGCCTGCTTAGAGACAGGTCACTGGGGTCATGACCTAGAATGGCATATCTCCTTCCCTGGCTTTTCCTTTTGCTCTCTTGCTTCCTGGCTACCACAACATGAACAGCTTTCCTGCACATCAGGCCCTTCCATCATGCCATTTCTACAGTTAAGACTGCCAACCATGGACTGAAACTTATGAAACTGTGAACCAAAATAAACCCCTCCTCCTTTAAGTTGCAGGTGTCAGGTATTGTGTCTCAGCAAAAAGAAAGTGTCTTAAGACACCTGGGTTCAATCCCCAGGACCACAAAAAAAAAAGACAAAAATTCTCTGAAAAGAAGGTTTTGACTTAGCTCTGTTCTCAGCAACAGAGCAAAACCAAACAGTACCTCAGTGGGTTCTCTCACCTGGTGAAGGCCATCGCCTCCTCAGTGAATCCTGACTCTCTCTTCTGGAATGACTGGGACTTCTGGCCTCCTGGGAGTCTGCAGTAGATGGCTCCTGAGAAGGTTTGGTTCTGTCATTTATTTCCTCAGGGAGGGAGGCAGAGCTGCTTCCCAAGTTTGCATCTGCTTTTCTTCCCTTGTCACTTGGAGAATGATTAGCATCTGGATCCAAGGGTTCTTTACCCAGATTTTCTGAAGGAAGGTGATCCTTTTGTTCCCCATCCTGAAAACTCAGGTTGTTCTCATCCTCTGTTTTATCTTTTGGATAGTTCCCAAAATTTGTTTCATCTGACCTTTCTGATTTCTCACCTGTATCTGCACTTTCTGGGCCTTCTTTGCTAAGACCAGAGGCAGGGTTTGGTGTCTGAGCTTCTTCAGTGGAACTTGCTGTGACTGTGGTTTCCTGTTCCTGAGAATTCACTGATGGATCATTTTCCAAATCCTTTTGAGAGTCTAGTGAGATAAAAATGTGTAATTTTCGTTCAAAAAAGTTTCCCCATATTTTCTGTATTGAACAAGTCCCTGATTAACATTTAAATAGTGGCTTGTAAGGCACTCTTCCTAAACAGTATTTTGCTTGCATCCCACCAAAGGTGATAAAAACAAACACTATCATATTAGTATATCTAACAACTAATAGTAATGTAAAACAATTTTGAATGACAGAACCAATTTTTGGTTACATTAAATATATCCTCTTCCCTAATGAAAGGCAATGATTATCAATGGCAGCTCAAACCATCATGCCAAAGGTTGATGGGGGATTTTATCTAGGATGAATTAGACTGACAAGTGCTACACCCACTCATCAATCTTAACACTACAATAAAAAGGGAAAACGAGCTATCATTAATCCCCTAGTACAGTGCAATAGAAAGAACCCTATCCCACCTATGAAGTATTCTTGCTAAACAATTAAACTTAAATTTAATTAAGATTCTAAAGCTAACAGTCAGTATCGAATGCAATCAGAAAGAAATAAAAATAAATGGCAAGAAAAAGGAAAAAAAGGGCGTTAAGCTTCCTTAGGCACATCAACTAAATATAATGTGTGGCCCACAACATTTAGATCCAGTTCTGAATAAGCCAATCATTGAAGAAACCACTTAGGAAGGGAGAAAAAAAAAAAAAAAGAAAGAAACCACTTAGACAATCAGGAAAATCTGACTGCCCAATTATCTGATGATCTTAAAAAGTATTATTCATCTTTTAAGTGAGATAAGGGTGTTGGGATTTTATGAAAAGAATCCTTATTTTCTAAAGACACATATGCAAGAAAATTACAGGATATCTAGAATTTGCTTCAGCTGAATGATGAGAGAAGGGCGAAGTGAGGGAGTGCAGATCAAATAGCATCAGACATGCTGACAGCAAATGAAACTGTTTAATAGGTACATGAAAATTCACTTCACCTCTACTTTTATATGTTTAAATATTCTATAATAAAGCTCCTAAAAAAAAAAAAAGGGCAAACTAGGAAATGTATAAATAAAAGGTAATGTTGGCCGGGAATTTAGCTCAGTGGTTTCGCCGCCTGCTGCACAAGCACAAGGACCCAAGTTCGATCCCCAGTACCAAAAAAAAAAAAAAAAGGTAATGTGTATCCCAAATGTAAAGCAGGAGGAAGATCTGTTAAAAAAAAAAAAAAGAGACAATTTGGAAATTCAGAAAATGTTGACTATTGACAGGATATTTGATGTTATTAAGGAATAATAACTAATTTGTTTTTGGCTTTTTTTTTTTTAAAAAAAGAAACTATCTTTAAGAAATATAAACTAGGGCCAGGGATTTAGCCCAGCGGTTCCGTCGCCTGCCTTGCAGGTGCAAGGGCCCGAGTTCGATCCCCAGTACCAAAAAAAAAAAAAAAAAAGAAATATAAACTATTTACAAATAAAAATGATATAATATCTTAGATTTACATTAAAATAATCCAGGGCATGGGGCCTGGGATTTAGCTCAGTGGTTCCACCATCTGCTTTGCAAGCACAGGTCCCGACTTCGATTCCCAGTACCAAAAAAAAAAAAATCCAAGGCAGGCAACAAGATAAGCACTATGTTGCTAAGATTGAAGTTGGATGTTGGTTAGGGGGAGGCTCACTACACTGTTCTACTTTTATATATTTAAAAACTTCCTTAGTAAAAGATGTAGCATAAATACATCCTCTTTCTCTTCTTTTTTATTTATTTAATTTTTTTTTTTTCCTGGTACCAGGGATCGAACTCGGGTCCTTGCGCTTGCGCAGCAGGCAATGAAACCACTGAGCTAAATCCCTGACCCTGTCCTCTTTCTCTTCTGAAAAATCTGTTTACTTTGACTATTTTATATATGTTATAAGCAGGATAAAAGCCTTAATCTCATTCTTACCTACAATTTAAATATCTCCTCTAAACATAAATAGCATAAGTTCCTTGCATTTTATAAACCTAACTGTAAAGACCTACCATCTTTTTTAAGGATTCACCGTATTTTGTCCTTACTATAGGTACCTACTATTGGAAAAACATTTATCTTCCTTATAATTTGGATCTGGTACTGTGGTAAAAATCCAGTAAACAGGAAAAAAAAATAACAATAATCAAACAAATTAATCCACTGAATTAGTTTTACTTCAAAACTTCAGGTTCTAGTCATCAGAGATATTCTCTCTTAACACAGCCCTAGTTTCCCACAGCACAAACCTTGGTGATGTACAAACTAGTCTTACCCTCTGGAGGATCCCTAAGTCCACTGTCCGTCATGGTTGTGTTCTATCGCTTCAGAATTCGAACTAGTTTTTTTGTTTTTTAGTGCCTGGGTTTCTTTGTGAAGATATCTTGTTTTCTTCTCATCCCAAGTCCCAACAGACTCATGCTTCCTTGGACCCAGGAAACAGGGTTACATACCGTGACTAAAATAAAATGGAAAAAATGAAATGACTTTTTATTCAAACAAAGACAAAATGCCAATTTCAGTATTATTTATTAAACCTCTTTAGTCTGGAGTAGTATTTCCTCTCTGAAATCTTTTTAGTAAAGAAAACTGCTTTCTAGCTTTCACCAGGATCATATTCTAAATCCTGTATCACAAAAACAAAACAGTTTCAGACTATTAATCTTCCATAGATGTCACAATCACCAAATATATTACAGTGTAGGTAAAAAAGTATAAAAAGTAAGACCAAGTGACCAGAATCTTTGGGTTTTTTTGGTACCGGGGATCGAACTCCGGTCCTTGCGCTTGCACAGCAGGTGGTGAAACCACTAAGCTAAATCCCTGGCCTAAAACTTTTATTTTTAAGTACTTTGGAATAGAATAAAGTATAAAACTTTAATATATTGTGTATTGATAGTAAGAATCAAAACCACTAGTGCTGATTTTCTCCAAATGAATCTCTAAATTCAATGCAAGTTGAAATGAAATCTCAAGAGTTTTTTGGGGGGTGGGGGTTCTAATGGGATAGACAAACTGATCCTAAAAGTCACCAAGAGCAAGCCATAGAACAAAGGATAAAGAAGAGCTAAGAAAAATCTGAAGAGAACTATCTTTTTCATATACTAATGCTTACTGTAAACTAATAATAATAAGACACTGGTGTAAGGATAGACATACAAAATAGTCAATAAATCCATGTATACATATGTAAAGGAAATCAGCTAGATGACAAAAAATAAAGACTGGATTAATAAATAGTTAAGGAAAAAGTGACTAGTGGGGCCGGGGATTTAGCTCAGTGGTTCTGCTGCCTGCCTCACAAGCACAAGGTCCTGAGTTCGATCCCCAGTACTAAAAAAAACCACAAAACAGTGATTAGTCAAATGAAGGAAAAAACTGGTTTCTATCTCCCACCTCACACAAAAAAATCAATTTCAGATTAAAGACCTAGATATAAAATGAAGCTTCCAGAAGAAAATATAAAATATCTTTATAATCTCAAAGGTTTTTTGCATAAAATATTATATACACAAATCTTAAAACTTGACAGGGTCGGGGAGTTAGCTCAGTGGTGCCGCCACCTGCCTCACAAATGCAAGGTCCTGAGTTCATTTCCCGGTACCAAAAAAATAAAATAAAACTTGACAAATGTGATCGCATTACAAAATTTTCATTTGTATACAAGATATCAAAGTTAAAAGGTAAGTTGCTGACTAGGAAATATCTGCATTACATACAATCCAAAAGGAATTAATACCCAGAATATATAGACTCCCTGAACAAGCAGATCAACAAAAAGAAAACCAAAAGCCTAATGAATACGTAAAAAGAATACTCAAGGAAGTGCAAAAATAATTAATAAGATACCATTTCACAACCAGATTAGTAAAAAGTAACTAAGTATTGGTGAGGATATTGAGGTAGAGAGCTCTTCAACCCTACTGGCACTGAGGGAAACTGATCCTACGAACCAGAAGAGCAAGGCAGCAAGTAGTCAAGACACATATCTACTATATCTTACACACTAGCAACTCTACTTTTAGACATGGACAGACACACATACTCAAGCATGTCTACTGTAGTATTATTTAAAATGAGGAAAAACTAGAAAACCTAACTATTCATTAGTAGAGAAGAGGGTTAAAAAAATTGTGGCATACTCTCATAATGTAACACTATATACAGCAATTAAAATGAATGACTTGGGAGCGAGCTGACGCACCCGGGCCGCGGCTTCGGGAACTATGGTGCTTCCAAACATCCTGATCACCGGTACCAGGAGTTGGAAAAACCACACTAGGCAAAGAACTTGCATCCAGATCAGGACTAAAGTACATTAAAGTGGGTGGTGTAGCTCGAGAAGGGGCATTATATAATGGCTATGATGAAGAGTATGAGTGTCCCATTTTAGATGAAGAAAAAGTAGTTGATGAGTTAGAGAACCAATGGCAGAAGGTGGAGTTATTGTTGACTACCATGGTTGTGATTTCTTTCCTGAACAATGATTTCATGCAGTTTATGAATTGAGAACAGATAACAGTATATTGTACAAAAGACTTGAAACAAGGGGTTATAATGAGAAGAAACTAGGAGACAGTATCGAGTGTGAGATTTTTCAAGTTATTTATGAAGAGGCCATGTTATCATACAAGGAAGATATTGTGCACCAGCTGCCCAGCAATATGCCTGAAGAGCTAGAGGACAACATAAACCAGATCTTGAGATGGACTGAGCAGTGGGTCAAAGCTCACAACCCGTGACTGGTCACCTGGTGGTGCCTCTTTGCCCACCTTGCACACACAGCCTCCAAGTATCTGTAAAAACCAAAGCTATGTGGAAGGCCCAGCAGGTATTTTTATGCCTGGGTTTCTTTTTCTCCATGAGAAAGTTAAACAATCACAAATATAATGAATACAATTATTATTAAGCATTTAAAATACACATCAGTTGCTAAACAATAAGTCTGATCAAATGGAAAATAAAATAAAATGAATGACTTAGATTACAACACAAAACATTTAAAAAGAAACACTAAACAGTGATTCAAACAGAACTGAACAAGGGGCTAAAAATGATCAACTACCATTATATGCCACAACATGAAGGAATCTAAAAACTATGAGTAAAATAAGCCACACATACAAATATGTGCAAAAATATGTGTAGAAAGTTCAGCATAGCAAATAGTTGTGATCTATAGTGACAGAACAGATTAAGTGGTTCCTGGGAAGAATATGGGCTGGAAAACATGAGGAAACCTTCCAGGGTAATGAAACTAATCCATTTACCATCAAACCTAAAAGTCTGTATATTCACTCTATGTATTCTCAAACTTTACTGCAAACAAAATGCTTTCAAAAATGTATTATTTGGTAACTACATTACAGTAAAAGAGAATCAGCAAAAGAACCATATTTCTCAATTCTACAAATGCTTAACACACACCTTTCCTGTCATAAGCACACCTCAATCCTCCAGCTTCATTGAGACTCTTAACACATCATCACTGTCCATAGCTGAAGTGGTATTCCCTTCACTGCTACAAGGAAGAAATGGGACAAACAGAATAGTTCTTAACACATCCTCACAAAAAGTCATGTGATCAGGTATCTGGGAGAGCTGCAGATCAGTTTGAGATAGGTCAATCTTTAGAACAGTGTCCAAGTTGTATCAGGAAATGTGTTCATTAGGACCCTCAGAATGAAAGTGAAACAAAAATGCTTGTATCTTGAACAAAAATGGGGTTGTCAGAGACTCTCTAGCTGTAAGAAACACCAATCCATAAGTGTTTCCAAAAAGATATCTTTGATGCCATCTTTTGCAACATAGAACTGATAAAAATCTATGTGTGGGCCTGGGATTTAGCTCAGTGGTTCTGCTGCCTGCCTTGCAAGGGCAAGGACCCGAGTTCGATCCCCAATACCAAAAAGAGAGACCTATGTGTGTCATGGGCACAAAGCCATTTGCTTTTAGTGAATTCCTTAAAAGTTCAATTGTGAAATGGTGGTTTTTGGTGTCCCAGGGTGGATGATAACAGATGATAACAACTCGTTTTTCTACTTAAAAACAATTCATTTTCTCCTCTCAAAGTCATCTCCACTTCCTTGTGACCCTGAAATCTGCAGCAAAACTTGATCACTTGATCAGGGCTTGGAATAGTTAAAATCTGTAAGATTCCTTTTCCATTTACTAAATGATAGGGTAAGGGATGCCTTACTTAGTTCTGATTTCCTAAACTTCTCTCAGGAGGGTTACCAATTTATCTCAGTGCTACATCTGCAAATATGGCTTTCCTGTACTGTCTTTTAAGAAGCATGCAACTTTTCTGACTAATCTCATTTTATAATGTTAGGTGCTTTGGCAACCTTGAAGGTGTCATTGTCTGGTAAACCACTGACTTTGCACGGCAGTCACAAAACCAAGTTTAGAAAACTCCAATATAAAAATTAAGTACTATAAGTATAAATAAAAATTGATGTGTATTACCAGTTTATATATAAATGTGAAACTAATAAAGTTTTAAATATAGTCAATTCTTTGTCATTTTGTATATTGCTTACATATATAAATACATAATTTTATGGAAATTGTATATATATACACAATTACTCCTGGAAGGAACAAGAGTGGGTTTTCAACTATATAAGTAAAATTTATTTAAAAATACTGTTAATGTATTTCAGATATGAGTGTTATTCTCTGTACTTTTCTGTTTGATGTAGTTTTTTAAATTAGTAACAAAATATATTCACTTCTGTAGAAAAGCAAAAAGGACCTATAACTTTGAGACCACATACAATGAACTTAAGATTACAACAGTGTATTTCAACCACAGCATCCTTACACATTTTGTCACAACCAGTTAAAGAAAAAGGACAAGCTGCCTGTGACAAAATTCAGAGCTGCCAGAGCAGCAGGATCTTACCCATCCTCCATCCTCCAAACCTGTGTTGCCAAGGGACCAGGGAAAAGAAGAGAGTGGCTAAAGAAGGGGGGCAGGGGGGAGATGGGAACCAAACAAACAGGACCTAGGTAAAAGCAAGCAATTAAAAATTTTTAAAGGAAATTAAAAGTTTAGCAGCTAAAAGGAATCAGTCCTCCCAGGATGGTGGTTTAGATATAAATGTCATCATGACAAATGTTTAACACTAAATTTATATAATTAAAAAAATTTTTTTAGTAAACTATGATATTAAGACTCCCTTGGCCCTCAAGCAACCCTGACAACCCTGCTGGGGGGACAAATAACATATAAAACAAAAACAACTATAAGAGCTAGTATTTACTGAGGGTCTCCTTTGTGCCAGGCATAAGTACTTCATGTACTAACCCATTTAAACTTCACACAATCACAAAATACGGGTGTTAATATTTCCACTACTTTCCGGATAAAGAAATAGATACAGGGTTTAACACCATTGTGATAAAATGTGGTAAGGGTCTTGGGTCATTCATTCCTCCAGGTCTCTTCACCTTTTTTACCAAACATTTGACTTAAAATTCTAGGCTCAATCTCAGTCCCAAGAGCAATCTTTTCCTTCATCAGATTTAAATTTTTAGTAATTCAGCATCAAGTTCTAAATAGCTTCAATCCCTGTTCGAAAATGAACTCACCTTATTCTCAGGTTCTAATTTCTGCCTTATTCCCTTAACTTTTCCTATGTAACATATGATTGGTATATGCAAGCATATTTAAACCCTACACTGGTATGAGATAGGTATTTCACAGATGAAGAAAGTAGGTAAGAGTGTTAAAATACTGTACCTAGGTCATCTAATAGTGTCAATTAAAATAACAAGGCCAGCTGGCTGAAAGATAATAATCTTTCCTCCACAAAAAGCTGTTTTCAAGTTGGGCATGTTGGCACAGACCTATAATACCAGCATTTAGGAGGCTGAGGCAGGAGGATTGCTACAGGTTGAAGGCCAGCCTAGGCTACACAGTGAGTTCAAAGCCAACCTAAAATACATACTGCAACCCTGTATCAAGAACAAAGCAGTTTCAAGTCATGTCCAAGGGTTGCCAGGGAAAAACTGGTAAGATGAAAGGAGTACTGCTCATCTCACTTTTACAGATAGCCATGACATGTAGACTCTCTTTTGATGTCATACTTATTTTTTGCCTGTCTGCTAGCCTTTTTCTCCTGTAACTTAAGAAATGAATCTTATCTCAGTCACCCACATCTCATGAAGCCACCTCTTTAGTAAATATATTTTCTTTCCAAATTCCCTTTGATGAATGTTATTGTTATGTATATTTAAATTGTACCAATAAAATTATTATTTTTTTTTTTTGGTACTGGGGATCGAACTCAATAAAATCAATTTTTAAAAATAAGCTAATATATTTTCTTCCCTGTCTGCCCCAGCATGTTTCCACTCACAAATCAGCCGTAACAGGAAATAGTCATAATGATCACCTTAGAAATGCTACCATTATGGATCATATTATCTATTCTTCTACACTATGAAATAGAGACTAATACGGCTGGCACAATTTAAATCATGAGATTTCCCAGATGTTAGAATTTTAGCAGCCTATTTATATTTTAATAAGATTCATTATTCATATCAACCACTACATGTACTATTTTAGAGTAATCTGCAATATTTTAAGCCATGTGAAGCCATACTACAAAGACCTAAACTGAAAATTACAAAGTCTTCTTAAATTTTTCCTTTGCTCTATGAGCTCTACAACATTGATTTCTGAGAGCCATATAACCATGTAACATGTACACAATAATATAATCATGTTTGAAAGTAAAGTACCCTTTTCACTATGACTTTTTTTCTTCCTCTCACTGGCCCATATACTCGAAGAGTATAATGTCACCAAACAGAACTTTCCTTTGTCATGAGTGCTAGGACGGCCCTGATTAAAGAAAAATATGGCTAAGCTATGACCCAAAATATCCAAGGGGATCTTCATATAAAGGAAACCACTTTATATGTCACTGGCAAAGAAGTAATAAACACAGCTGAATATGATTTATTCAAAATGCTGTGACCATAAATGTTTCAGATTTCAGGTTTTTCAGATTTTGAATACCTGTATAGACTTCACTGGCTTAACAGCCCTAGTCCACAAATCCAACTACTGTGTCGCTACCTTGCAGTATTGTAAGTACTCACTCAGCTCCCTTCCCTTTAACCCTAGTAAGTAAATACTATGGGTGTGCTGTTGCAGTATTTCTCAAAATACAGTCCACAGAACACCTGCACAAGAATCACGTAAGGTGCTATTCCTGGACTTCATAATATGCAGATTCCCAGACTTTATAGCAATCTTAAGTAATCAAAATTTCTAGAGTTTAAGATACTTGCATTTTAAAATAGGTACTCCCAGTTACTGCCTAGATGTTGAGAAACCAATGATATAAACCTTTTTATTGTGGCCTTACTATCTAATATAACTGGTTAAAACAAATTTTATCTATATTTTGCTAATATTTAAAATTTCACATATGTAGAATGTTTCTTAGTGTGTGTCCTTGGACCATAAGCATTCTCTAATAACTGAAAAAATTTAGGATGCAATAACATGGATCCTAATAACATCCTCAAAACCACTACCTCAAAATAAACTTTCTCTAAGAGCTTAAGAATAATGAGTTAATTACAAGTTACTGGTAAACTACTCTTCACTCAGTTTAGCAGTCCACAGTTTATTCAGCAATAACAGGAGAGAACCGTCATCATGACAGACATTAAGGCAGATAACAGGGGTGAATTTCTGGGGTACATTATACAGAAAAACAAATAACTTTTAGATTTTACAATGTGTGGCAAATATGATTTGTTGCATTAGCAATAGCATTCATTCTCTACTGCTTCCTTCCTGAAAGAATTCTAATTTTATGAGCAGAGGCAATGTGCCTTACCTGGGGAATGCCAATTCCATTCCCCTTTGCCAGGTTTTCCCACACTCATGCAATGGTACCTTCTAATGAGATGTGAAAAGAATTCTTCTAGGGACTTTTGGGAAAAGTTTTATTCCCAAATAAAGGCCAGAATTGAAAGAAGAAAGCCCTCTGCTCCCTACTTCTAGCTTTTGATTGGTGCTGAAATGTCTGGTGCAACAAACCGTATAGCACTCATTGAGGAAATAGCCATGAGGACAAAAAGCAGGCATAAGGATCCCAACAGGGGAGGACAGAAAGAACATGGGTCTTCGATAACATCTTTGAGCTGCCACACAAGCACTAGATTACCTTGCATTTTAAGTGGAATTTAAAAATTGTTCAGTGGCTTCTGAGAGATTTTAAACAGCTTTTTCAAAGTTACCTAACTGTTAACACTGGTTTCAGGAGTTTCATAAATAAGTGGCCAGAATGTGGCCACTGTCTAGCAAGGCTTTCTTAGTTTTAAGAAAGATGCGCCCACAATACTGTTCAGAATATATATTGAATCTTGATAATTCTTTTTTTTCATAAATCTCATTATATAGGTACTTTCTCATTTCTAGGACAGGACATTTTAAGTTTAGTCACCACATAGACAGGATAGTTTTTGGTTATATAGAACCAAGTAAGTATAAACAGGCAGCATTCTTACATCTTTTTGTGTAACCTATGTTAAGTGTTGCCTTACAGATATGACTTCTCTGATAGTGACCAGTTATTAATATTTTGACAACCACTCGAAGGATGAGCCAAACAAAACCAATGAGGAATGAACAATTACATATGAATAAATTTTATATATATACATATACATACATATATTTATTAATGAAAAGGGGGATTTAAAACAACAGTTTCTTATTAAAATTTATTGGAATAATCTAGAAACCAACTACAGTGAGTATGCTTTCCCACAGAAGTTATTGCTAGAAATACAATTATGGGGCACACAGTATGAGGCCTGCCCTTTAAGACTATCTTGTCATGTGTCAGTAATTAGGCTCTGGAACTTCTTAGGAGAGACAAGCTAGTTCTAAAACATCATTTATAAGGATTATGGATTTGTCTGGTTCTAGATGAACAGTCCCTCTGGAATACTGACTAAATTCATGCTGAACAAAATAAGTGTAGACCACAGAAGCAGACTCAACAATTTAAGGAGTTCCCAAAAATAGTGACCATCTGGATCAGATTTAGAAATAAAGGCTGGGGGCGGCTCGGTGGTAAGCACTTGTCTACTAGAGCAGGTATTGGGCTCCAGTACCACAAACAAAAAATAAAAGAGAATAAAAAGAGAAATTAAGTTATTTTTCCATCTTCCTTAGGCTTCTAGCACAAGACTCTCTAGAATTTCCATGATTTTGACCATTATAGAAGTTACTTGTTTTGGCCAAGTTTTTTGTTTAAGGTTTTGTCTGTTCTGGTCAAGATTAACTGTAATGCAGGGTTAAAACCAGCTACTCTGGAGTCATGTATCTTTTTTCTAAGCAGTGGAGGACCCAGAAGAAAGGGATGGCAAGCTTTTTCAAAGGTCCACCTGGTGAGATTTTGGGGAGCCCACTCAAGTGGGAAAGACCAAGGAAGAACAAGGCTTCTATTAGCAGGATTATCAGGATAACATTCAGGGCAATAATCTGCTCTATTAATACGGTCTAAAAAGACTTGGTAACATTCATTTTCAACAAGTTCAGTTTGGTACAACCAGTGGCCTAGTTCTAAACTAGGAAACCACTGTTGTCCACAATCAGGACAATGTGAATTGTCTGAGAACATCTGGACTTAGAAAGACAATACAGAGAGCAGAGTAACAACAAGAGACAAAAATGACAGAAAGATGCCCAAATAACAAGTCCTATTAGAGGTTTGGATTAGCAACTTCTCAGTTCAACAAACATTATTTGAAGAGGGTTAACTTTGGCTTGCACTTCAGTGTAATTCTTCAAGATTTCAATGTCTATCTTTCACTCAATTACAAGTCTCTGAACTTGGGGATCAATCCAGTCTATAATGTTAGCAGTTACTTACTAGCAGCACAGATTTCAGAATAGCTCCTCCAAAACTCAGCTTCTCAAGAAAAGACAGGGCTCTAGTCTAAGTAAGTTATTCTTTTTCCTTGGGCTTTATCAGCTGGTGATGGTGTCACACAGGGGAACTTGGCTTACTCTACTTTGTTGATAAGGTTATTACATTTGGTGATATAGAGAAGCTGAGAGGTCCAATGAGTCCTTTCCTGGTGCTGGCACTCTTGCCGTTGTAATACACGTAACCAAGTCTTAAGGCCTTGGCATTTTACAGCGATGTAGGGGGCTCAGGAAACCCTGGCAGTCCTCTTGAACGTGGATCCAATGAAGTCTGTCTTGGGAGAACCTTAATCTGGACCCAGTCACAGAGAAGTAGCTGATGTTGAGTTGGCTGAAGGGTCTGGGAATGCGTCACATACCTGTATAAATGATAAAACTTCAGACGACTCATATGAGCTTTGCAGTTGCTCACAATATTATTAGAAACATGCATTTGGAAATTATTTGGGTCAGTTAAGGTAGATGAAAATTGTCTCATGTGTTTTCCCATGACAATTTATTATGAGTTCAAACTACTTTATCTGTTGGGAACTACTCTTATGCCCATATGGGCAGTAGGAAGGGTTTTGGATCATTTCGGATTTACACTAGGACTGACTTAATTTTTTTCTTAGGACCTTATTTCTTTTTTATACTCCTTTAGTACTCTGAGTATAATAAAGTCTGTATACTCATGCTTAACCTGATAAACTCGGAGACTGCTAGTATATCTCTCCTGTAAAATGGGTGCTATGTATGGTATTCCCATAATGTACGTGATAACATTAATAATGACAGCCTGTCCATGACAGACTTCAATCCAGCCAGGAAAAAGCTTACAAAATTACAGTGGGACCTAGTTCACAAACTTGATTCTTTCCATGATCCTGGCTGTAAACTGAGTTGGATGAGAACAAATCAAATTCAGTGGTTAGGTTCAATGTTGACCTTATGGGGATATTTGATTCAGTTCTCATCCAGTTTGATTTCTGACCAGAATTGTGGAAAGAACTGAGTCCGTGAACCAAGGTATTACTGTATTAGATAATATTCTTAGTAGGTAGTTGGATAAAACACTTTTGAAAGCTGAAAAAAGAAACCAATGGAAGAGATCTCATTGCTCATATATATCTTATAGGTTGACGCACATTGTCATGAAAAGGCAAGTAAGGCATTGCCCTGAACAACAGACCTGAGTTATCTTGCAAAATGCACAGTCAATCAGCTCGAATTAGCAGATGCTATCATCATCTTTCTACTTCCTCACAACACTGAATGTGACAAACAGTGGTGTAACAGAATACAGGAACAACTAGATGGCTACCTAGGGTCCAATCCAAATATACACTCTGGCTTTCTCCAGTGTTCTTTCTGTAAAGAAAAGGATTAGGTAGAGGGATTAGGTAGTTGCACTGTATAAAGAACTGGCCTGAAAAGCAGGAGTTCCAGCCTTAATTGTATTCAGCCAAAGCATTTTCCTCACAGACTCTCAAGAATAGTTATGACTCTCGATTTTAAAATGGCAAGTTGCAAATGCAACTGAAAAGGCTGGCAGTGCTAGGAAATGGGGCCCATATTTTGATGGGAGCCACAAAGAAGGTCAAAGATTGTCAGTGTAGGTATACAGATGTATTTTCTGAGGTTAGGTAACAATGTATGGGTGAGGGCCACCAATTTAGCTCCTTAGGGTGAACAAAATATATGGCTCCCAACTCAAGGGATTACTTCCTGGTGACAAGAAAGGGAATAGATTTCCCTGCATCTCTGTTGACAAGAGTTTTAGCAGCAAGAAATTTCAGTTGCGGGATCAAATCTTGGGCCTAGTTACAGCACACATGAACAATGAATGAAATCCCCCCAATTGTGGACTTCATTAAATATAAATGAAGTTACATCACTAAGCCTGTCATTTAAAAGATAATTTGAGGTTTCTTAGAGTAAATCAGGGAAATGCAATTAAAACCATAGCAAGATACCATTTTCCCATCCACCAGGCTGGCAAGAATCAACCACTTACTAATCCAATTATTTAAGCAAAAATTATTTGACCAAAAATTGCATATTTTCATTAATTGTTATAAGATAACAGGAAATATAAAAACGACAATTTTATCAAATTTACTCAATACAAGAACTGATTGGTTGAAATGACACCTGCCCAAACAGTATTCAGGATAGTATGCAAACAAAGGCGCTGCCAAGTGACCCTGCCTGAGTAATGCTAGGGGTAAACTGTTAAGTGGTTAACAAATTTGATACTCTAGGCAAAACCACCAGTCCCCTCAGAACTCCAGATCTCCACTTGCAAGAGTCAAAAGAAAGCCCTAAAGCTCTAAGGGCTCAATCCACCTTCGTTCCTCCAACCTTGTAAGAGGCAAGCAAGCACCACAGCTCCTACTATTACCGAAACAAGAGAACTCCACTATTCCATGTTTCAGACAAGCCACCTTTCCCCTACTCCCTCAAACCAATATAGGCAAGAGTCAAAAGGGATCTCTAAATCTCCAAGTGAACCCATTACCAGCCTCCTCAACTCATGCTTCAGCTTTATCACTACTGGATTAAGTAGAAGTGAAAAGAAAGAGCCCAGAAATGTTCCTAGAAAGAGTCCCAATCTTGCAACTCCACCAACATTCACAGCTTACCATTTTTTGCTTGAAAGCACCAGGAACAATGTCATACTTGTATCTCTGTTCATGTCAGTAACCACATGAAGCCCAGGCCTAAACTGTCACATGGCTCTAAGGGCAGGGAAATAACACTCCCTGCTTTGTTTCTCCCACAAAATTTGTATCGTTTTGCTATTGTATGTATTTTAGCTACTTTCCATCGCTAAAATATAAACTAGTAAAAACGGGGCTTTTTGCCCTGCTAAGTACTAAGTAAATATTTTATGAGTAGTACAGTGTAGGGGCTGGGGATTTAACTCAGTGGTGCCACTGCCTGCCTCGCAAGCACAAGGTCCTGAATTCGATCCCCGGTACCAAAAAAAAAAAAGCAGTACAGTGTATGTTTGTGACACATAATCATAATACTCATTTTGAGAACTTTGTACATATGTATCATATCCTGATCAGTTTCAATAATCCTCTCCCCTCCCCAATTCCCCTAATCTACCTTCCTATTTCCAAAAAGTCTGCCTATTTCCTACCATTCTCCTTTATTTTTACCCTTTAAGAGAAACCATGTGGTATTTAACCTTCTATGTCTGACTTGACTTAACCTTACGGCCTCAAGATCTATCCACTTTCCTACAAATGACTTGAATTCATCCTTCTTTACTTGAGAAATATCTCAAATAAATGCAATAAAGAGTAACTTCAATCTGTATACTCTATAAATATAGGAGTGTAAATGAGTACAATCACTTTTCGATTTGCCATGGTCAGATAAAGCTGAAGATATCCATTTCCTATATCTTAGGAATCCCCTTTTTTGGCATATACCCAGAGAAACTACAATGTATTTTTTTAAAAAATGAATAAAAATCTATACAGTAGTGGGCGGGGGATTTAGCTCAGTGGTTCCATCGCCTGCCCCACAAGCACAAGGTCCTCAGTTCGATCCTGGTACCCCCCCTCCAAAAAAAATCTATATAGTACTGTATAATCGCAAAACAGCCAAAATGTCCATGAATAGTAAAATGGATGAATAAATTTAAGGTGCTGCCACAATGGAATATCATACATATATAGATGAAACTCAAGAATGCTAAGCTTTAAAAAAAAAAAAAAAGAATTTCAAAGATAAACATAAAATTTTTCTTTTAACCTGGAGGAATGTTCACTGTATCATAAATCCTACTAGCGTGCACTATCTTTATTTAATATTTTATAATTTCAATAAAGCATAAACTGACAGAAAGATTAATAAGCAAAACCAAATCAAATCACATTATGGACAAGACAGCAGCAAATACTCTGCTCAGAGCCAAAGTGGGTGTCATATCCTGGAATAAAGAGGGATTCTAAAGGAGGATATGGAGCTTTGTTTTTCTCATAAAACTGTAAGCTTCATATCTTCATAGAAATAGGTAAAAGACACCTACCTAAGGCTGGTATGTAAAAGTTTATCTTGGCATACTTCGGGAAACAATGAATCTGGGTGAGGGACATTTGCACAAATTAGAAAACACACCCTTCCTCCAGGCAAAATGTAGCCCAGAGAACCTCACTTAGCCAGGTATTCACAAGCACACAGATTATACAATTTAGTAACAATAGCTAACACTGAGGGAGCACCACTTTCTGTTATAAACACTTTACATGTGGTAACAATTTTATCTTTGTAATAATCCACTGAGGGATTATTATCCCCATTCTATTATAAAACGGATTTAGGCAACTTTCCCAATGTCACACAAGTAATTCAGAAGAAACTAGATTGAATCTAGACAGACTGGTTCTAGAACCTGTACTCTCAACTACTATGAAATAATACCCTTCCATAAACAGAAAGCTAAAGTTTTTTTTTTTCTAGAAGCTGTTGCAAAAGTACAGAATATGTCTAATTGTAATATATAATGGAGTTGAGTGGAAGAAATCACCCCTTATAATTTTCTTCCCACACAAAAAGATAGAGATTTCAAGGAGTCCTGAATTCTCTGAAATTACACATTAAAAAATGTATACTTTTTTTTTTTTTTTTAAAGTACTGGAGGTTGAACCTAGGGCCTCGAATATGCTACCACTAGGTTGGCCTCAAACTTACCAGCCTCCTGTCTCAGCCTCCCAGATAGCTGGAATTACCGGTTTGTATCACCATGTTTTTTCCAGGAAGATGGCACATACTTAAGGACTCCCAGAGGAGACTAAGATGGTTGAGAATCAGTAAACATTAAATGGTTCCTAGTCATTTCACTGTCAAAGGTAACTTTTATTTCTAGAATTACCACCCCTCAATCTCCATTCTGGCAAACTATTCAAGTAATCTTCACTCTTGCAGTGATTTCATCATTTTTATTAATCAGACATGTAGATCTACCAATCAGAACTTCTAATAAAGCAAAATCTAATGTTATTAGTCTTAGTTTACAAACTTTCACACCAAGTATAGAAGCACATACTTAAACCTGTAGTCCCAGCTAGTTTAGGAGGCTCAATCGGAAGGAAGAGGATGGCTAGCTAGTTGGAAGCCATCCTGGGCAACTTAATGAGACCCCATATCAAAAAATTAAAAAGGGCTGAAGATAAAGCTCAGTAGTAGAGTGCCTGCTTAGCATGGGTGAGCCCCTAGATTCATTGCCCAGTACTGAAAAAAAAAAAAGGAAAAAGAAACTTTTATATTTTTTGAGGTAGGGTCTCCCTATGTAGCCCAGGCTGGCCTCAAACTCTCATTCCTCTTGCCTTAGCTTCCCAAGTGTTGGGATTACAAGTATATGCCACTATGCCTAGGCACAATATTTTAAACTAGAAGTAATACTCAAAGTGCCTATAATCTGAAGTTAGAAAGATTTAGATATCCTGAATTTGCTTTCTTCCTTAACTCCATTAGTTTAAGTCAAAAGTAATTGACTTAAGGTAAATAATTTAAGCTTTTAGAAATCCTAACAATTATCTTTAAAACTTTCTTACTCTACTGTAGTTTAAAAGAAACCACCATGTGTTAGGCTCAATGCCAATTACTTCAGATAGAGAAAGAAAAAATCTTTTTTTGGTACCAGGGATCGAACTTGAGTCCTTGCACTTGCAGGACAGGCGGCAGCACCACTGAGCTAAATCCCTGGCCTGAGAAAGAAAAATCTTTTAGGACTTCCAGATGTCCAGAGTATCCAGTCTGGATCCAGTGTAGAAGTTGAAAGTTCAGAACTTGTAGATGAATATAAGAAAGATCACCTGTAAAAATCATAAGACATTTAGGAAGGCCTAGAGAAGCTGGTAAGCATGCCCATATTTTTAACACTGAGTAAAAAACCCAAAAAGTTTAAAAAACAGTACAACACAAATGCCACACAAAAGAAAATAAAATCAGCTTTTTGTGTGTGTAAGAACTAAAGTAGATGAAAGAGTCTTCCTGAAACTTTATTAGGAGAAAATTTAGGGGAAAAAACAGTACTTAACACCAGCATAGAAAATTAGTTTTTTTAATCCACTGAAATGTTTATTAACCACAGAATCTTCATACGTATTAAATATTTAACTTCTCTAAAATTCTACTTCAGTCATTACTATTTCCTTAATAAATGTTAGTAAGTGAGCTCAAATTCATCTTTGATCAAAATATTTCCTTGTTCTTTTTAGTAGCAGGACAGTAAGTTTCAAACTGAGTCAGGATTAGGGTGATTTTTACAGGGAATATCTCCTTAAAACAGCCTCAACCAAATTCCACATATAACATACAAAATCAAAAGGTATCTACATTTAGCAGGACATGGTGATGTCCTGTAATCCCAGAACTCAGAAGACTAAGATAGGAGGATCATCATGAGTTTGAGGCCAGCCTGGGCTACACAGTGAGTTCAAGGTCAGCCTAAACTACATAGTAAGATCCTGTCTTAAGAAAAAAACAAAAAAACAAAACAGGATGCATATTTTTAAAAAATGCTTTCATCTCTCTTGAATTCTTATTTTAAGAATTTTCATCCAGGGAGTGTTATAGTCTAAGGCCAATCAATAACCAATAATGTCTTTGTATGAAACAGTTTCTCTGATAAGTATTATATACAAAGTAAAATCTTAAGAGCTTCCTTCATATTTAATAACTGCCTATGAATTTTGTGATGCTAAATTAGGGAGTATAAAAAGATCACTTTTAATTTGCATAATCTAAAACAATGCTTTCTTGAAAACATAAAAACAAAGGCTCCTGAAAAAGTCTTTAATTTATTTTGTGAAGAACTATTTTAAATTCTGAAAATTCTTAAGATCACGGAGAGAAGGAATATGGATGACAATCTTCAGTGCTATTTAGCACACAGTGCCCTACAGGGTAAATAAGCCAATCAAAAAATATGATCCTGCCGGGGATTTAGCTCAGTAGTTTCGCAGCCTGCTGCGCAAGCACAAGGACCTGAGTTCAATCCCCGGTACCAAAAAAGAAAAAATGATCCTAAGTAGCTGCAGAATGTTCTCTCCAGACACTGACAAAACAAGTGTGTGTATGCATGTGCACGTTACTAGCGTACTTACAGAGTACGTGGAGGGACTATAAAAGAAAAAAAACTATTTAGAAATTTTATCTATTTGGCCCTACCAGATCAAAAGTCCATGGTTCAAATTCTGTCTAAAGTTTCAATTTAACTCTTCAATGCCTAGAGATACATTTTTGGAACACCCATAACAATGGAACATAATAAAGCATGTTCTCTTCAAATTCTTGTTCCTTGATTTTTTTCTAGATAATGTTACATCATACTATCAATTTCATGCAAAAATTCAAAAAAGTTCAATCTTTGGCATAAATCGGTTAAAACAGCAACAGTCAATGCATTAAGGCTAATAAGCAGCTTTCAACAGTCAGACTTGATGCCAAGCTCAGGCATTTCCATACTAGCTACTGTATTTGTGGTTAAAACTAAAGCTTTAAGTAAATTTTGTCTACTTCTCTGCCCCAAATCTACAGCCCTAACAACTCAGTAGTAGTATTTTCATAATTTTTCCATTCATTTCTCAGTATTTTCACTAACTGGTTATCTGTTTCAGATTTTTAAAAGGAGTCTGAAAAAGGAAGCTCAGAGTAGGAACAAAAATTTCTCCAATTACTTTCTTAAGGAACTGTTTTTTACAGTTCCCACAGATTCCTGGAGCAGTTCAGGCATTTTTTGAGTACAGAAAGTCTTCTTTTCCTACTTACCTTTACAGAAAAACTTATTTTTCCACTCCCTTCTTCCTATGCCCTCCCAATTACCTTGACTTGCACCTCTGGTTTAGGTTGACCATGCAAAAGCAATAGCAATGCACAAAGGATCTAAGAGCTGACTAAGATATCCAATAATGGGTTGTGTAATTGATTCCCAGTTTTAGTTCAAATATCCTAATTGTTTCATATCTACTTCAGGTTAACATATTTTTATTAAACTTTTTACATATTTTGAAATTTTAGAATTACAGAAAACTTTCAAAAATAGTGGCGTTCCCCTCATATCTTTCATCCAGCATCTATATAATTAAAGTAAAATCACAAGACCAAAAAATGAACATTGATACAAGTCAAATAATGAAATATAGGCCATGTTCAATTTTGACAGTTTTCCAATAATGTCTTTTTTCTGTTCCAAAGTCCAATCCAGGATCTCACATTGCATTTAGTTATTTCTCCTTACTATCCAATATGTGATAGTTCTTCAATTTTTACTGGTCTTAACTTTAACACTTAAAATACTGGCCAGTTCGGGAAATGTTCCTCAGTTTGGGTCTATGTGATATTTTACCATGATTAGACAGATAAAGTGGTTATGTATTTTTGGCAGAAATAACAAACCTCACAGAAATGATTTGCCCCAATCACCATGTCATGGTATCCATGTCTTCTGTGATATAAACCTTAATCACTTGGTCTACATGGTATTTCCACTGTCAAATTACTATTTTTCCTTTGTAATTAATAATTATCTTGGGAGAGATACTTTGGGATTATTTAAATATCCCAATTTCCTCATTTTCATCCACTACCATCATGTGTAGATTCTGTCTGCAACAGTAACTATGTTTCCACTTGTTTAACAACAATTTTCTATTTCCTTCTTTCTTTCTGTTTCTTAATTAGAATTCTTCATTAAGAAGGAATTACAATAAAATTTTGGTTTGTAAGCTTAATTCATTCCAAAAACATGCTTATAACCCAAAGTATTTGTATATCAAAGATAATTTCCCCATGATAATGGAAATTCAGATGATTCATTCCACAACCCAAAAACATTTACATAAAAATGATAAAATAGAAAAAAATTAAGAAAATACTAAATATAAAGAAAAATTAACTTGCATTTACCTTTGAAAACCTTCTTGGCCGGTATGAGGTAGACAAGAGAGGGTTATTGTGTAGACTGACTTTATCACTAATGCAATCACTGCTACCTATTGGCTCAATGGAATCTTTTTCTTTTCCTGAAACTTTAACAAGGAACCCATCCGATGACTTCCTTATGCCTGCTTTTGAGGATTTTGCAGAAATGTGACACTTCATGTCATTAAACAGATTCACTGTTCGCACTGCTACAGTCTTAACTGGGTGGTGTTTTTCTACAAAATTGTGTGCCATTTCCCACATTTTACAGATCTCCCTAATCTCATTTGAAGTAAGGGACTCCTCCACCTTTTTCTCTTCCTCCTCTGCATATGAGATCTCCTCCATAACCCCTTACTGTTGGGAGACAATCACCCACAATCCCACATTGAGAGATAGAGAATCATTGTCTCAGTTGTGATCATGCGACAGAGTCATGTAATACTCATATTGCAAGACAGCATCCATTTGTCAAGTTAAATTTATTAGAGGCTGTGCATGGTAATGCACCCTTGTACTCCCAGCATTCAGAAGGCTGAGGCAGGAGGATTACTGTGAGTTTGAGGCCAACCTGGGCTACCTAGTGAGTTCAAGGTCAGTCTGAACTAGATAGTGAGACCCTACCTCAAAATAGAAAAAAAAATTTATTAGAAATGTTTGCTTGTCTTACACTCGCAGAGTAAGTTACTCACAATGCAGAGTTTTACAGATCCCTTTTCCCCTACTTATAGTTGAAGTCATGGATACTTATTTTATGGGTTAAAATTCAGTACCAGTATTACTCATCTCATTGCTCAAATTGTTCTAAACTTGGCCATTAGTAGCTTCAAGTTGGCTCGTGTTCTTTTTCTGAGTACTTCCTTTATTTCAAGACCCATGACATGTTCCAGGCTCATCCTGTATCTTCTCTACCCTAGCTCTGTAATCAACCACTTCTCAAAAAAAGTACTGGTCCCTTTAAAAACCAAGATTCGGGTGCTCACTGTCAGCCAACAGCTGACTCAATAACCACTAGGCTGTTGTGGGTTTGTTTGTTTTTTGAGATGGGGTCTCACTGTGTTGTCCAGGCTGGCAAGAAACCCAGGATCTTCCTGCCTCAGTCTTTCATGTGGTTGGGATTACAGGCAAGTCCCACCATTCTCAGTTTACCACTAATATCAATAACTGTTTCCTTACTTTACCAAGCTCATTAGCTGGGATTCTTCAGCATTTCCTGGATTTAAACTATAAATTCTTGGATTCCATCCTAGAACCCAATAGACCAGAATCTCTGAGGGTCTCCTGGAGGAATTTGTATTTTAACAGGTTTGTCAGATTCTGGTGCTGACTATGAAGTGTAAGGTTTTAAGGACTATCTCTTGAAAGAAAAGTTAGTTTCCCTTTATCACAAACTTTATGTTCACTTTATCTCTAATTTTTTAAAAAAGAAACATTTAGTTCTAGGAACTTGACTGTATAGAAATATTTTTATTGCTACAACTAACATAAACATGGATGAATGGCATCATCTGTTAAGGCACTAAAATGTTGTTAAAATGTGGTGATCCAAGTAATTATAAGTACAAATACTACTACTTTTATTAAAGGAAGCTGAAAGTCATCCTTTCAGGATCAATTCTTGCCTACATACGTGATCTAATACCATACAATGAATCCACAAATACAGAACCTAGCACAATTCTCAGCTCAAGTCAGACTCTTTAGGCCTGATGAACTTTTCCTGCTTCTGACTTTAATTTTATCTCTACGCCTTTGGTTTTCTTAACCACAAAATGTAGTAATACTACCTAGATGACAGGCATTTTGAGGGTTTAATAATATATGGGGCAACATCACTGTGGGGCCACAAAAAAAAGTCCTCAAAAACCAATAATCATTATTACTTGAGCTATTAAATAAAAACCAGAGGTTTTTGGGGATGAGAAAAGCCAAGTGGAAATTGCACTAAAGCAAAGTTCTGCTGCTTTTTCACCAAAAGATCAGAATAAAGATAAAATCAGACTGCTCTATTTACATGCAGTAGTTAAAATATTCAGAATTTAACAAAAATGTGTTAAATTTGATTTCTTGTACACTTATGGTCAAAGGCTAAAGAGATATATATAAAAAGTAGAAAAACACTTTGATTTATTGAAGTAGTAATATTATAGGTAAATTTTCTTCCTATTTTGATTACCAAAATCATGTAATATACCCCCTTTAATATTAGTAAAAAGCAAAGTGTCCTAATCAGTAATTGCAATTTCCACTTATTTTGAGTCCTTGAACTACCTCATTTAATACTCCAAATGACTTTATCAATCTCCACTTAACTAATGTGAAAATGGGCTCAGAGCTACAGTTTTCTGCCAATGGTGACAAGAGGAATTCAGACCCAGACTCAATATTCTATACTCATAACCAATGTTGAAGACACCCACCGTTATTTCCAAATGCTTGCTATTTTGCGTAAAACTTACGATAAATTATCACCATATCATCTCTTACGGGACACAGTTTAGTAAGGGGTTCATAAGATACAGAAATTATTTAGATGCAAAACAAAAACTGCTGGGCTGGGCATTTAGCTCAGTGATTCCGCCGCCTGCCTCAAAAGCACAAGGACCCAAGTTCCATCCCTGGTACCAAAAAAAACAAAAAAAACCCAAAACACCTGCCAATTCTTTATTCTTTAAAATTGTTGGAGGTTGTAGCACTTCTATGATTATGTGTTTTTACGGCTGTCTTAGTGTATAGGCTCAAATTGATACAACAGCTAATACTTCCCTGAGCAAATTTCATTTAGGAAATTCAAGTAGTACTAAAAAGAAAAGTAGATTTCTATGCAGTACACTTTGAAATGACTCCAAATAAACTACAGTACAAGATGCAATGAATTAGCAAAATATCCAAAAATCCTTAAATTAGCTAAATTCCACTAACTTTATTCATTATAGAAGAGCTCAAGCTAGTATTATCTCTACATTAGGAAGAAAACTAGATAAAATAGTGCTTAAATGAGTCATTCAGGGTAATGTGATAACCCTGTGGCAAAAATGGTCAACAAGCAGTGGACTCTGTATTCAATGTAATTAACATTACTTAAGAGAGGCCCTCACTTTAAACTTTGGAACTTCAAAAAAATTTCACAGCAATTGTTAATTTTTCAAACTATTCTAATCCAAAGAATTCCAAGAACATTTTTAGTTCCTCCACCATGAAGTTCACTTTTTTCATTAAAGGAGCTGGTGCTGGTCATTTAGAAAGTAATTATGTTTAAAAAATAAAACTAGCAAAATGGATAGCTGCCAGTCTCATTTAGAAAATAAAGACAAGGAAAAGATCTTGCCTACAAATATAAATAAATGTTCCAAAACCTAAAGACAATAAAACAAAAAGTGTATGTTTAACCAGAATACTGTACCTCATCTCCAGATCTGTTTAACAGTATAAAGTCTAACGATTAAGCACTACTGATAAAGTAGAGTTCACAACACTACTAGAGACTTTGTTAAAATGAGGAAACGTGAATTTTTTCATCAGGTATGAAATATAATTCAGAGTACATAAATGAAGTGAAATGATAGTTGTGGGTCTAAAACTTCAAACTTTGTCCCTTTTTAGCACCACTAAGGATAAAAAAAATAAGTACTACTTCTTAAGTATTAATATGACGACCACTGGGATCATGTTAGACACGGAGTTAAAGGCAGTAACTGCCACCTGCATTAGTGGTCAAATTTTCCCGTTTACAAGCCGGAAATTTAGCTCAGTGGCAGCACGCCTGCCTCGAAAGTGCAAGGTGTGAGTTCGATCCCTCCCCCCCGGGGGGGGGGGCGCAGCGTTTACGTTTGTTTCGAAACTTAAAAGGAATTCTTTTACATCTTAAGGTCCGAACCAAAAATGTACTCCCACTTTAACCTGTTTAATGTTCAAAAGATTCGGTCCTCTTTGTTTCACCCCTAGACAAAAATACACCCTCAACTTACCTTGTTTTCTGTTTGTGCCTTTGGGAGGTGGGGGTGGGGAGGGATTGGTTCTGAAAGACCTTTTGAAAGAAGAAAAACACAAATTCAGATACTAAATCTTGGAAAAGTTGCATATCCTTTTTTTTTTTTTTTTTTTTTTTCACTTACAAATTTTAAGTCGTAGAACTGTCAGTACCAGAGGAACCCTTCGGCCTCTGGTGTTCCTTCTGCTCCAAGACACCGGGGTGCACTCCCACACTGCAGAATGTCGTCTGGCCCCGCCCACGTGACAGCCACCTCCGCAGGGAGAGGAGGCGCCGGCCCGCGGAATGCTGGGACAAGTAGTCGCAGTCTCCACCTCCGGCCTTCTCCCCGAACTCTACACGGGTGACCCGTTAAGACAAGGCCTTCCTCCGGAGCTGCTTAAAGTACTAGCAACCAAACCGCAGAAAACCCTGTATTGAGTCTCTCCATGATCTGTCAGGACTGTAGATACCTCCGCAAGATGTCTGACCACTCTGACCCTTAAAACCACCTTAAATTCGGGCCGGAGATTTAGCTCAGTGGTGCTGCCGCCTGCCTTCCAAGCGCAAGGTCCAGAGTTCGATCCCCGGTACAAAAAAAAAAAAAAGACTTAAAATTATGTTACACATGAAAACCACCTTAAATCCATAGATTAGAAAAACCCATTGAACCAACACAGAGAGAGGTAGTCCACATCATGGAAAGAGAGGTCAGACATGACTTGGAATCCAGACTGTCATCACTAGGAGAGTGTTCTCAAAGTAGCTGCTTCAACAAAACCTTAGTTAAATCCTGGCTCAAATGGGATCAAAGCCAAATACCCACATAAAAGTTGGGATCCTGTAAGTAGCGTATATGCTAGATGATAGTAAATGATGAATCAAAAACAGCTACTACTTTGACCTACTCATTTTAGTAACAGGGAAAATTGAGAGATGGTAAGCAATTTACCCAAAACATGTACCGGATTAGGGGAAAAGTCAATTTAAGTCTAAAATTTCTGTTCTTGACCTACATCAAGACATTTCCTTTGTTTTTTTTTTTTTTATTAACATTTCTAACCAACTCATTATTTTACTAATTTTGACTTTTGTCTTGACTATTTTGTCTGATTCTGCCCATTGAAAGTAAACTTCAAGAAGGCAGAAAGGTTGTCTTTTGGTTTATTTTGATCATTGTTGTATCCCCAGCTCCTAGAACCAGGACTGCCTAGCACACAGAAGCTCAAATATTTGAGTTAATGATTTATCATGTAACATGCTTTTAGGTGCCATAGTCCATCAATCATCATTTTGACAGATGTCACTGGATTTGGGAAGACTCACAGATCCTGTTTGATAATTGACTAATTTCTAATTCAAGACATTAAGTAGAATATACTCCACTCACTGTTTTAATTTCAGTGTAACATTTCGATATTCATTTGTATTATCTTTAAAACACTTTTTCTATCACTTGTGAGAAAGTTTGTCTTTACTTCATCTTTAAAGTTTTTCCTTACTAAAATTAAGTTTTGCCCCCAACCAGAAATGTATTATGTACAATGAATTGATGCTTTCTCTTTAAATTGGATTTCTCTTGCCTTACAAGAAAAACTCTACAAAAATTATTTTTAAATTAGTTTCATTTAAAAGAACTGCTTTAAACCAGGTGTGGTGGTGCATGCCTATAATCCCAGGATTCAGGAGGTTGAGGGAAGAGGATAATTTGAATTTGAAAGCCAGCCTGGGCTACATAGTGAGACCCTGACTCAGAAAAGTGAAAAAAAAAAAAACAAGCTTTTCTTTTGAAACCCAAGGTGAAAACAGGATTTCTAGACCTAGCCCAAGTATCTAGGGGTAAGTGGATTAATGCCAGTTACTAATCTGACTTCCCTCATATCAGAGACCTAGAAAGGGGGGCAGCGAGGACCAAAGGAAAAAAGACAATAAAAACTTGCGTAATTTCAAAGCATATGGGGGGCTAGGAGATCAGTGCCTCAGAGCGGGCAAGGCCCAAGACTCTCCGAGCTAGCCACTATTTATTGGGGACACACAATAATTGGAGGGAATATCAGGTGACTTGGGGGGGTGATCTCCTCTGATCCTGTGCCGATGCAAATCTCATGCTGATGAAGCTGGAGAGCATTCCCACCTCAGTAGGTGGGACCAGCTGGCTGATAAGCAACTCCTCCCTCCCCAGGTGAAACCTCTCTCTTTTGTATTACTACTGGGTTCTCAAGGAACCAGAACATCTTCAGCTGGTGTCACTTTGCCATTGAGCGCCACAGCTTCACAGACCATTGAGGCCTCAGCTGTGACAGGGAGCAATGCGGAGTTATGTTTTTGCACGCCATAGCGGGCTCTCCAGCGAGGCAACATTGGGCCTTAGACAGCTATAGTCATTCTTTAATTGTGAAATGATTTTCCCCTAAAATTTATGTAGTAATGCTCCCAACACCTACTACAGTACCACAGTATATAGCAATTTCCCTCGGAGTAATGTCTCCATCTTTGTTAGCACAGCATATTTAGTAAAAATGAATTAATAAATAAAGTGTTATAACCATTGCTTCTCTTACCTGTCTTTTGATTCACTGAATTCCTCCACTTTTATCAAATTCATGAAGTAACTGTTGGTATTGGTGGCCAGGCAAATCTTTTATAATACTGGCTACAAGTTCACTGTCTCTGCATATGTGCTGCTGAAGTGAGCACTGCTGTCTCATTAATGTTATTTTCTCATGGGCCACCGCTGTGGTTTGGAAAACAGCTACAGAAGACCATGTTTTGACAAAAGTTTGGCTTTCACTCACTGTTAGTAATGTAAGTTTGGTATTTGTAAGATTGCTAGGTGTGGGAGGCAGTTATGACAGAGATTATATATTATATATTCTAAGATTATATATTCTTGAAACCTAGGCAAAAGAGGGAAAATACTAAGCAAATACATGTGCTAATGCTGAAGTGCTAAAGTTACCTTCTTTTGCTTTGGAATCTACTTTAACATTCTCTTTATTCGTTTCTTTGAAGTTATTCCTATGCCTTTACAAGCATTTTAGTTAAAAAAAAAATTTAATGATCATTCAGTAGTCTATAGAACCTCTCTCTTCTAATTGTCCCAGAATATGTAGAGCCTGTAGTCTCCTTAGGTGTCCCAGAAAAAGAAGCAAGTATCCAGGTTTCTATAGTCAACTGCTCTGATGTTTTAAAGAGGCTCTTAGTATACATATTAATGTTCATAATGAGCTTAGTATATTAACAGTGTAAAATTTATATCCTTTAGTAATTACTGTGTTTATTAAGGAACTTTCACTAGTATGTGGTAATGAGATAATAACCACCTTACACAGAAAACACTACTTAAAAAAATAATTAAAAGCCATGTATTAAGTATTAATACTTTTCAGCACTTTGTAGAAGAATCTGACAAATTTTCCAAATATACCAGCTAACCCAGACAACAAAAAATTTTCATTTTCCTTTAAAGACTGAAAGAGTCTCTCTCACTGTTGTTCTTCCAGTATCTTTGACTGAATTGTATATAGCAAATAGAGCTAAACTAAGCTCCAAACGGATTAAAACCTATCTGATTCAGGTAATTCCTTGCGTCAGTGGCCAAATTTATGTAATGGTGAAAACATAAAAATCTAAAACTTGTGCAAGTTAGTGTAACAGATGAGTATATTATGAGTAACAAATGACTATTAGGTGAAAGAGCAACACTTTCACTTTCCAGAATCACTGTAATTGGTACCCAAATTACAACTTTTAAACCTATTTAAATCAATCTCAGAAAGTTCTAGACGTTGTATAATTCAAAGTAATATTAAGCTTTCTTTCAAATAATTCAGATTTATACCAACTTAATCAATCTTCCCTATTTGTGATTAGGTAACTGAAGATTATACGAAGCTGAACTGGTTTTTATCATGCTTTCTAGAGCTCGGTAAACTCAACGCAGGAACCGTAAGTCAAACACAGTAATATTGCAGTGACAGAATCAAAGTAAAAATAATGGGTCTCGATTTAAAATTAACAGTGCAGCCGTCAATAAAATTATATGCATGGGCCGGGGCTTTGGCTCAGTGGTTTCACCACCTGCCTTGAAAGCGCAAGAACCCGAGTTCGATCCCCGGTACCAAGAAAAAAAAATCATATGCTTGATTCTCACTGCATAACGCAGCGCTAATATTAATAGTCTTCCTAACAAAACAGAATTATTCTGCTGGAATAGAACTTTTGTATAAAAGATCAAATGAGACTGTTTGCTATGGGTACATTTCGCAAACAGAAAATCTCCAGTAAGTGTGACTGTAGATACGATTTTGGATAACCCCAACAGAAGACTGGAAATTTTAAACTGGCCAACTTTTCTAACCTGAAGCTACAATTTTCACCACGAAAAGACGATACATGCAAAAATCTCTCTGATCTTTACTCCTGCTAGGGATACTTGGAAAGGCATGGCTAAGGTGGCAGCCGATTAAAAGTTCCCAGAGAAACTGCGCAACAGGCTGGGTGCGAAGGCCTAACTCGGTATTCTCCGCCCTCCTCTCCCTCGTCCTTTCTCGGACCCTCGGACCCGGCGGCCTGGGCGGGCGTCTGTCTCCCGCGTGGCCTCGAGTCGCTGGACTTCGCACAAACATAATGCCCTGCCACTGTGCCGTCGCCCCACCCGTCCGTCCCTCAAGCCCGAGGACAGGGATGTCCTCCTCCCCCTTCTCCTCCTCTTTGGTGCCTCCAGCCAGGAGGCGGGAGTGACCCCGAGCAGCTGACCCAGCTCGGGCACTGCCTCTCCCATAGCCCTCAGACACACCATGGGCCCAGAGGCAGGTTTGCACAGCAGCGACGACGCAGGTGGCGGCCCCGGCGACTCTCAGCTGCCTCCCTGACCACTGCAGGCACCGCCCAACATCCCCGAGAAGCCATCGAGACCACCAGTAAGAAAATCTAGGGGCCGCAAAGCCATCTTCACGATTCACTACAGCTACGCCAACAACTATGGCGGACGAGGGGCAGCGAGAAGAGCCGGAGGGGGAGAGATGGGGGATGTACGTCACGGCCAGGGCCCCCCTGAGGGAGGGAAGGCTCCGCCCGGCTTCTCAAGATGGCGGCGGCGGTGACGTGCTCGCGTACGGAACTCCTCCGTCACGGCAGGGCCGGCGGGAAGTGAGGTTCTCAGAGGAACCGCCAGAAGTATACGGCGACTTCGAACCCCAGATGGCCAAAGAAAGGTCTCCGGTGGGAAAACAAACCCCGCCAGAAGAGTTTCAGCCGGATTCTGCAAAAGAAGAAGGGAGAGAAAGCGCCTACTACCTTCGGTCTCGGCAGCGGAGGCAGCCCCGACCCCAGTCAGTCGAAGAGATGAACACGCGAAGGACTGCCCGCCTTCTGCAACCACACTCACAGCAGCCTCAGCTACAGCCGTCGCCGGTTACGAGCCGGAGAGGGTTGCGGGACTCTCTATCCTCTGAAGGTGAGGACAGCGGAGGTAACAGACTCAGCCGCAAGCCGGGGAGCAGGCGCAGCGGGCGGGCAGGCGGGTTCCCGCGGGGAGGTGTGCGCTTTGGAGGAGCCCCCGGGCGGGAAGGAGGCACTGACCCGAGGAGGGAGGAAGATGGTCTCGTGGGGCGACCCGGGCAGAGCTGAGAAACGCTGCCCATCCCTGGGCACAAATTTAGGGAAGTCTAGGTATCCTCTTTCTGCAGGCTTTCGTGAGGGTCCAGCGGGTTAGGCGGAGTAGGAACTAAGAGTGACTGCAGCTTTGGTTTCATTTCCGTTCCTCTGCAGATGTTACTATATCGAAGCCACTTCCATTTCCCTCTTTAGTTCTCGGAAGCCAGAAGCCCCCAGAGCTGAGTGAGAATCATAGTTCTAACCTTCCAGTCTTCTCCATCCCCGCCCAGGTGGAGAGAGGGAGGAGAAATTTTTTGAGTGGGAATTTCAAAAGGTAGAGTAACGGAGTTAGGGAATTGTCTACTCCTAATTCTTACACCAAAATGGGGTAACTTAGTTTTCCCAACAAAGTCAGCTTCTTCTCAAGTGTGGTGGTCTCTGCCATGAATAACCCTGTTGGAAGCCTTCACTGTAATCCTGTTGACAAAACAAGACTTGGTGGGTGTGGTGGTGCACGCCTGTTAATGATCCTAGCATTCAGAAGGTTGAGGCTGGAGAGTTTGAGGCCAGCCTGGAACACAGAGCAAGCCCCTGTTTCAAAAATCAAAAGAGGAGCCTGGGATTTAGCTCTGGTTACACCGCCTGCCTCGAAAGCTCAAGGTCCTGAGTTCGATCCCTGGTACCAAAAAAAAAAAAATAAAGAAAGGAAAAGACCGTTGATTAATTAAAAGTTGCATAGTGTGTGTACTAATTTCATGTGAGTCCGAGGTGAGCCAGTTTCCTTAATACCATACACACACACACCCCAGATGCCGACATTGAGTCACAGGTAAAGTTTCATGTTAGCCTTATGTAAAATACCTGCCTATGAGGGGAAAATCAGAGCATTTCAGTCACAATGGGTTACATAATTAATTGTAGACAATGTATCTGTATATGGATTTTTCAATTTAGAGCACAGTAGCAGGCTGCAGGTTTACTTGCTCATATTTAAAAGTCCTGATGCATTTGAAGACTAAATTTGGCAAACTTTTTGTTAAAGGTATGTCAGTTACTTTTGGATGTAACAACTCAAGACAGTTTAGCCCCCCCATGATGTTAGTTTTGTCCCTAAATTGACAGACCTTGAAGGATTCTGTGATGTGTTAATACTGTATTTCTTTCAGTACCTGGGAGAATGCTTTGCCTGTAGGAGGCAATATAAATTTGTCACTTTGTATTGACTTTCCCATAGGGCCTAGTGCAGTTACATAGGCTTTTTAAAGTAAGGAATTTATCTCTATTTTAGTAAATCTTCCAGCTATTCTCTTCCACATCATTTTCGATACTCAAGCCATCTTTTGACTGCATATGTTTTTGTTGTAAAGCAATAGTGGCAAATATTTTTATATTTGGTGAATTTCTTGCACTGTCTTAGGAGTAGCTTAATTTCTAAGCTTTGGTGAACTTAATCACATTTCTAAAGAAATGAATCACCTGCATTTTTGCTTATATATTGCTGCTAAGTATGTATCATCTGTTTTATGATCTCCCAGGGCATGTACTACATCCTGAATTTTAACTCTTGTCATGCCTTTTCTTTAGAGGATGAACCATCTTCTCAAACTGTTACAAACCAAACAGTCTCAAAGAAATCTGTCAGAACACAAGAAGCTCCAGGTAAGAATAGTTGAGTTTTTGTTTTTCTTCTTACCTGCCACTCAGGATTGAAACCAGGGCCTTTGCAGTGAGCCACATCCACAGCCCTTTTTTATTTTGAGACAGAGTCTCACAAGTTGCTAAATTACCCAGGCTGATCTCAAATTCAGCCTCAGCCTCCCAGAGTGCTGGGATTACACATGTGCATCACCAACCCTGGTTTACCTGCCACCTTTTAAAAATCTGTATTTTTAGATCAGAGCCAGGCATGGTAGCATACGCCTATAATCCCAGCACTCAGGAGGCTGAGGCAGGAGTATCACTGTGAGTTTAGGCCAGCCTGAGCTACATAGTGAGTTCAAGGTCAGCCTGAACTACATATCGAGTCCCTGGCCCAAAAAAACAACAAAAAATACAGATTCATCAAGGATCCCAAGTCATACCTTGTTCAGTGTTTTTGTTGTTCGCTGAATTAAGCAGTGTTGATATGTGTCAGAAAAAGACAAAAGAGCGTCGTGAATTTAGCTCAGTGGTTCCTCCACCAGGTGCAAGGTCCCAAGTTAGATCCCCGGTACCAAAAAAGAAAAAGAGGCAAGGTTGGACTCTTGAATATGCACTCAAAAAGCCACGTTGTATGTGTTAATTCTTATACCCTTCCAGGATAAATAGTATAGCCATTTTATTAATGAGAAAAGTGGAGCTCAGAGCATCTGAGATTCTCTAAGATCACATGATTTTGTGACTGAGCCAAAATTCAGAATCAGCTTTCTCTAAAACCCTTTCATTTTCCCAAAGAACCTTGCCAGTACTGTCCCATGTAGTAATTAGCTGGTTGGTAAAGTTGTTAAGTGACAATTATGTCACATTGTCCTCTATTTTAAAAATTTCTGTGTAGTAAAATATTCACACAATATTATATTGTCATTTTAATATTATTTCATCAAACCCAAGATGCCTTCATTTGTAAGATACACCATCATTGTTTTATGTGCCACCTAGAAGAAAAAGTACTTCCTATTTTCTGGTAATTTATTGTAATAAGCCATGGGTAATATGATGCATCCCAATTTCAAAGATATTAAAGTGTTAAAAAAAAAAGTCTTAGAATCTATGGAATGTAGAAATAGGGTACATTTAACAGTTTGCTTAAGTTTTTAAAAGTTAAAAATATTTTTCAAAACTGAGAAAGGATTGGGCTGGGGATTTAGCTCAGTGGTTTTGCCGCCCCAAGTTCAATCCCTGGTACCAAAAAAATAAAAAATAAAAACTGAGAAAGGATTAAGTTCAATTTAATTTTTAATACTTTCTCTTTTCCAGTTATTTTTCTTTTATTGAGACTAGGAAAATCCCTCAAGAATAAATGATTGGAACTGTTGAAGCTAATTACTCCAACAAGAGTTTTTTTGTTTTATTTATATTTGGCTTGGTTTTGGTTTTTTGAGACAGAGTAGTACTGCCATGTAGCCCAGGGTAGCCTTGAACTCATGCTGCTGCTGCCTCACCCTCCAAAATGCTGGAATTACGGGTGTGTGTATGGCACCATGCCCAGCTATCCCTGGATTTTATTGCCCAGGACCTGATTTATTTATGTTACTTCTAATGAGATTATTGTTTGAACTATTCTGTTCTCAATTTAGAATATAGTATGTCTAGTCTGGTTCACTTTCAAATAAACATCCCTTTATTCTTAATTTCTTGAATACCCGTTACTGTGTTAATATTTTCGAGTGTTTGTTTTTGTGACAAAGTTTTGCTGTGTATATCAGGCTGGCCTTGAACTCACTGTGTACCTCAGGCCTCCTTAAACTCACAGCAATCCTCCTGCCTCAGCCTCCTGAGTGCTGGGATTACAGGCATGCACCACCATGCCCAGCTATTGTGTTAATATTTTAGAAAAATACTTTGAGTAATGAGTGCTGTAATTATATTTTCCAGGCTAATTAGAAAGAAATCATAATCTCTTGAGTTTATTTACAAATTTAGTTGTGTCTTTAAAAAACAGAAATATGTCAGTTTTTAAATCTCGACTAAGTTTATAAAAATGTTTCGATCACAGCGCCATAGGAGGGTTAAGCAAAAGGATTGAAAGTTTGAACCCAGCCTGGTAAATTTAGTGATTTAGCAAGACTCTGTCTCAAAATTTAAAAAAGAGCTGGGGATATAGCTCACTGCAAAGACTCGGGTTTCAGTCCTTAATACCGCAAAAAAAAAAAAAAAAAGAAAAAAAAGAAAAGCTGGAATTAATTGTTACCAAGAAGACTTGAGTATCAGACTCTAGATCATTGTAAAACAACTGTGTATTAAAATATATAGGGCCGGGGATTTAGCTCAGTGGTTTCACAGCCTGCTGTGCAGGCACAGGGACCCGAGTTCGAGCCCAGGTACCAAAAATAAAATAAAATATATTGAGCAAGTTTTTTTTTTTTTAAGTTTAAATTAGACCTGTATTTAAGGACTGCTAGTAAAGGCATGGCTGCATAATATGGAAATCACTGGGTCTTGGTCAAGTTCCTACACACCTTGAGCCTCAGGCTGTTATAGTAAGTACCACGGTGGTATTGGTCCTACATACAGAGCCCCTGGAGAAATGAGATAGTACCTGTGAAATCACACTGTATGCAATAAAATGTGCAGATAACACCCCCACCCCTCATTCTCATGGAACTGTAGAAGAGATGTGGAGCTCAGAAAATACTTGTTGAGCACCTGCTTTGTGCCAGTCTTATACTTGATGCTGGATGCAATGATGAGAAGTGAGGGATACTAGTGACTTTACTCTCCTGTACCTCTCTCTGGTACTGTTCCCTTGCAGCACCTTACCTAGGATTTTATATGGTAGGACATACAAAAAATGCTTCTTAAATTGAAAGACAGGAACTAAAATAGCCATTGAGATATAGATATAGATATATTTTTTTAAACATAGCACAGCAAAAAGCAAACAAGACCAGATTTTCAGTTTTAGGCTTTAATTAAATGTGAAAAGGTTGGGAATACAGAGAAAAAGTTGTGATACTAGAACCAATGGTAAGTAAAATTTACCTTTATCAACACATGTACAAGATTTATTTTTAAAACTACTTATGTAAATCCTAATAGCTAATGAATAAAATGCTAACAACTGAGCTCTTTCTATAGAGATGATTGAAACAAAACATAATAAAATCCAAATTCAGATATATATTGGGTTTTAGGTTATGTTGTATGAGACTGATTTTCTAGCTAAAACTACGATGTTATTTAATGAAATTGACTTCCCTGTAAGTCCTACACCTGTGACTAACATTAACATTTTATTTAAAATTAGCCTTTGCATTTCTTGGACAAACCCAGTAAATAGTTGGAGGGAGTGTATTATCTCTTGGGAAGCTAACTCTAAAATTAAAATATGACATTAATCATACATAATAAGGAATAGATTATTGAGTCGGTACTATAGTGCAGATTTTGGTTGTTTGAGCAATTTAGAAGAATTTTATTTAATTTTTTTTATATATATACAATGTGGTCTACTGAAAACAGTTGAAAATTTTTCCAAAACCTTGAATTTATATGGCAGGAAACTTATTTCTACTTCATTTTTGTTACTTACTTAGAGAAAACTTATCTTTAGTTCTGTAGCATAATGAAAAGCTCTATAAACCTTTGTTCATAAAGGGATGATTTATAATAAATCTACTACTTTTTTTAATGTTTTCCTATATCAGTGACCAGTGAAGATCCTGTAATTAGCCTTTGTAGACCCCCTCTGAGAAGCACAAGATCTGGTAAGAGATTATTTTGTCTGTTGGTTTGACTTCTCTTATAAACATGATTTGATTTTTAAATACATTAGTATAGGGCCAGGGATTTAGCTCAGTGGTTCCACCTGCCTCACAAGCACAAGGTCCTAAGTTTGATCCCCAGTACCAAAAAACCCAAAAAAAACAGCCCCAGTTGAGACAGGCTGGCTCCAGCTGCTCTGTTTTCCTAAGACAGGTGGTCACTTTGTCCATCCTGATCACTGATGCTGGTCAATTAAATATAGCAGTATATATATATTCTCGTATGGTTCGAAATTCTGTAAAGTTGCTATAGATATATAGTGAAAAGTCTCCCTGTGTCCACTCTTTTTTTTTTTTTGTCCACTGTCTTTTAGCCACTCAATCTCTCAGTCTTCTCATCAGAACCAACTGATGTCAGTTTCCTAAATATCTTTCCAGAGATATTTTTGGAGAGTTAGGAAAATTCATGTATAAATTACCTTTTTCTCCTTTTTTAAACAAGTTTTGGCCTGATAAATATTTTTTTCTGTACCTTCTTGTTTGTTTTTAGTTTTCATGTATATTGAGAAATCTTTCCATATCAGTTTATAAAGGGCTTCCCCATTCTCTTCATTTGGTAGGAGATTGTCTTCTTTTTTTTTTTGGTACCGGGGATCAAACTTGGGACCTTGCACTTTCGAGGCAGGTGCCGGAACCACTGAGCTAAATCCCCGTGGCACCCCACCACCACCCCCATTCTCTTTATTTTATTTATTTATTTTTTTTGGTACAGGGGATCGAACTCGGGACCTTGCGCTTGTGAGGAAGGTGGTGGAACCGCTGATCTAAATCCCTGGCCCTTGGTCGTCCCCCCCCCATTCTCTTTAAAAGGTTCTTTTTTATATATTGCTGTGGTTCTGTTGTGCTCACATGATGCTTTTAAACTAAGATCCTGGGGCCAAGGATTTAGTTCAGTGGTTCTGCCGCCTGCCTCGCAAGCGCAAGGTCCCAAGTTCGATCCCCAGTACAAAAAAAAAAAAATTCTAAACTGAGATCCTGGACTTTTTCTTCACAGTATACTGCTGATAAAAAATTCCAGACTTAGGCTTCATAGGAAGACTGAAGCTGTAAAATTTCACTGTCTCAACTATATTTCTTTTGACTAAAACCTTAAAAATTATTCCCCTTAAATTGATTCTATGACAAAGAAAAGTAGCAAGGTCATTCCACACAATCTACTTGTACTTCATTTTCTGTGTTTACTGGCCCTTAAGGATGCTTTATCTTGTAAGTAAAATGGAAACTTATTTATCTTTACATTGGATTTCTATTTCTTTTCAATCATTCCCTTTAAGAAAGAATTATGGTTTTTATAAAAAAAAAATAGTTGACTCTCCTTGCAAGTATTAGAATGATAAAGATCTGCTAAAGTTTTAAACTTGTGGTAAAGAACCATATGATGCATTTCCTTTCAGCTCTAATCATTTTCTTTTCATCTCTCTTACAGATTCAGCATATAGAACAAATGAAAATACTAAGATGAATGAATTAGGTTTGTTTATCTCTAATTCTGTTCATTAGCTCAGCTTTTGGGACACTGTTCTGATAATAGTGATTTACCTTAATCTCAGTTTTTATTCAGTCAGAAATGGTCTTATACTATCATTTAAATTAATATAAGAACATGAAATAAGAAGTTGTAGTTTTTGCTGGCCTTTGTTAAATTCCTACTATTTAAAGAAAGGAGATACCAACTTACCAGTTAGGGTTTTTCCCTTGATTTAGAAAATGAAAAAAAAAAAAACAAAAAAAAATAAAAAGAAAATGAGCTTAGGATTTTTAAAGATAAAAAGTTCAGTATTTTTTGACATAATTTGCTAAACTAGTTTAAATTACTTTTAATGTTTGCCTTGAGATATGACATGGAATGTTAATTTTAAGTGAACCTACATTGAATGTGGTTGGGCTTAATTTTACATTTTAAGGCAAAAAGAGGACAACTTCATTTTTCTTTATAAGTATGCTATATTTTTTAAGTACAGGCTGATTTTTAGAGACTTTAGGATTTCTACTGTCTAGGTACTAAAACTGATTTTTGCATAATCCAGCTTATCCTATGTACTATACTTCTACTCACAGTTTCTTAAGTAGTCTATTTAAAAACATAAAAATTTTTTGTAAGCCAGGACTCTTAATTGGGAGAGAATTTAGAGCTGAAATAACCTACCACTCTTACTTTGCTGGGTTTAGAAATCATTTTATAAGTATTTTATAATAAAAGTTTAACTTTAGAAAAAAGTGTTTGAAGTAATTTTCTATAGGTTAGTATAAAGAACAGCACCATTTGATTCCTTTTATAGTCATGTTGGCATGTCTAGGATTATGTACCATGGCCATTTGTGGTCTTGGATACTTGTGATATCTCCTTCCTGCTGTCCCATTCTTGTGTTCTCAAAAGCATCATTGGTATTGAACAGCCTTAGATATATCTAGCCTAGGGATCAGCAAGCTCTACAGCCTTTAGGCTATCCTATAATCTGGTTTTTTGTATGTTTCTGTCCCATAATCTGTTTTTGTATGGCCCACAAACTAAGAAACAGTTTTTACATTTTTGAAAGAAAAACACACGACAAGATCTTAAATGACTCATGAACCCTAAACTATTTATTATGTGTCCTTTTATGGAAAAAAAAACAGTTTGCCAACTTATTATACTGATGACAGGAACAAAACAAGTCACCCAAATTGTCATTTGTTTACTCTAAGAGTAAATTCAGGTTTTGACTTTTGTATTCTAATTTTCCTTTGAGAAAACACTCAGTGTCATTTGTGATATTTTTATGTTTTTATCCCCAGATAAAATAGAGAGTAAGCAAAGTTTATGTTTTCTTGAGTACCCTGTAGTCCTCACACCAAGCATACATCATAAATCCCTAGGAATAGTAAAAGGTATAGTGGAAATGGTAGGCTTTCAGAATATCTAGGGACACTTACGAGTTTTATAAGCTCTTAAGAAAGCATGTATTATTTGCATGTTATATGCATAGTTATATAAATAAACTGCTGTACAAAAAGGCAAGTATTATAGGTAATTAGAAAATAAAATAAAGGAGGAAATAATTCCTCTTGTAAGGGATGGAAATATTAATTTAAAAATTTTTAAGAGAAGCCACCACTAAGACCAGTTTGACTTTCCACCCCACCCCCCACAAAAAAAAAAAAAACCTCAAAGAACAGTCTCCTTAGAGCCTAGATTTAAATAGCACATACTATACATACCAGACTCTGGGCTTTTAGGAATAACGTGATTTTTATTAGCAATTTTCTCAGGGTTAGCTATCTTCTACAACAAATGTTGGCAGACATATTTTAGATACTGATTTATCACTATCATCAAGAAGTAATATTTTTAGTGGAACTCAAAATTTAACTAGTACTGTACTAATTAATTCTTTTTTTTTTTTTTGGTACCAGGGATCGAACTCAGGACCTTGCGCTTGCTAGGCAGGCGGCGGAACCACTGAGCTAAATACCCAGCCCACTAATTAATTAAATTAATGTGAAAAAATTTCCAATTCACAATAAAATTTGTTGGCAGTTTCTTTCCACAATCTTCATTTCTGTCAATCTAAGCTCTAAAAGGAGTGACAGAGCAACTCTTCAAACAAAGACTTTATTCATGAATTGCAAGGGGTTACAATTCGGGATATGCATGTAATAGGGGGTGGGGCAAGAAGCTGCTTTTAAAGACAGAAGAGAACCTATATGAGTCTTTTGTTGTTGTTGTTGTTGTTGTTGTTGTTGTTTTTGGTATGGGGGATTGAACTCAGGACCTTGCACTTTCAAGGCAGGCAGCGGAACCACTGAGCTAAATCCCGGGCCCTGCATGAGTTGTTTTTAAATAAATCCCATTGGTTGCAGGAGCAATTGTAGGAGTTGGTGATTATTTGTTGGTAATACTGGCTTTTGCTAGAGTGATGTCTTCATAGAAGTGACTAATCTGGAACCGTGGTTTCAGAGACCCCTTGTAATAGTTCTTATCATAAGCATACATGCATGAAGCCAGGCATGGTGGCACACACTGCAGTAATCTCAGCACTCAGAAGGCTAAAGCAGGAGGATCACAGTTCAAGGCCAGCCAGAGCTACATAGTGAGACCCTATCTCAAAAAACAAACAAAAACACAAAACAAAGCATACATGCATGAAGATTCTTTCTTCGTGGACTCCCAGCTCCATTTTATTTAATATTGATGTATGTAACTCCATTTTGGTACTGACAGCTTTTACACTTTTAAAAACCATATAGATTTTGAAACCAATAGAGATAAAAGCTGAAAAGAAATGTTTTCTCAACTTAATTAAAATATATATAAATCATGCTACTTTTCTATTATGATCATTTCACATTTAAGCCCATGTAAAAATACTGCATTTGAAAGTTTTTTGATATGTTTTGCTCATGGATTTTTGTTTAAATTTTCGATTGCTCTGAGAAACAGTGATGTACATGGCCCTGCTGAAACTAGGAAAGGGATTTTGTGGTTTTTTTCTTTTTTTTAAACTTTTCTTACTTTCTCTTTGGATACACCAGTGCACTAAAAACCTGATTTGGGGAGGCTAAGGCAGGAGGATTGCAAGTTCAAGGCCAACCTAGGCACCTTAGCAAAACACTGTCTCATGGCACAAACCTGTAATCCCAACACTTAGGGAGACTGAAGCAGAATAGCGAGTTTGAATCCTACCTCAGCAATTTAGCAACTCCACAAAATTTTAAAAAAAATTAACACATCCACGATGGAGCTGTAATTTGTTTGTCTCACTGCTAGGAGGCGCTAAACCACCAGTGGTACATGTATGATTCTCCCATCCTGTAGTACAAGCTGCCCACTGAACCACTGGTGGTTCAAGCTAGTGGAAATGTGTTAAAAGGGCTGGAGATCTAGCTCAGTGATAAAGTACTACTGGGTTCAAATCCCCATACCACAAAACAGAAAGAAAGGAAGGAAGAAACTTAGGAAGGAATTTAAAAAGGGCTTAGGATGCAGCTCTTTGGTAAAGCACTTGCCTAGGCTGCACAGGACCGTAAATTCAATCCCCAACACAACCGAGAAACAAAAAACAAAAATTAATTTTTTTTAAAGTGGTTTTGTCAGTTCAGCTGGCTTGATGCTTTTCATGGTAGCATAGGCAATCTGGCAAACAGAATAAGAATATATAAACCTATAAAGACTAGAATATTTGTCTTGTAGTTAGCGTTTTCTGCACATACAAGTTACATTTTAGAGTACAAATAGACCTATGACTGAAGGAAAAATAAACACTATTTCTGATTCTGGTTTGCATCTGAGTTATTTCTGATGCAGCCAGAAGGAAATGATAGATGGTTAGTGATTTAACAGAAGAAAACATTTATTATATCTTTATGTTCATTTTTCTAAATTAGCTGCTCTTATTTATTCCTTAGCTTTAGTTTTTGATTTACACATATGCTTTTTCTCTTCTAGAAGCCTCCAGTGTGAAACAGAAGGTCAATTTCTCTGAAGAAGGTACTTCTTTTTTAAATATCATATATTCTTTGTCTTTAGAAGCAATTTGATAGGTATTTGAGTTAAGAGCAAAAAAATACCTTTTTCTTCGGGAGAAAAAATTATGAACTTAAGATAAACAGGATAAAATCACATAGAATGACTGATGGGAGCCCTTATGTACATTTTAAGCATCGTTTTGTCTGAGATACTTTTAAGCAAAGCTAGTATTTCCATTTCTACCACATGCTGGCCTTTGCTTAATTACTTTTCCAAATTCTTAATCTGTTTGAAAACTATAGACGTAAAATTTAGTTCCTTTTCAAGCTAGCATAATCTACAATTAGTCTTCCATATATTAACACATTCATACATACTTATAAAAACACATCTGTATACCTTAATCATGTCTGAATTTAATTACACAGCTATATTTAGTTTTCTCCTCATAGAGTAAAAATTTTTCATTACTTAATGCTCACCTGTTCATTTTTGGCTACATTAAAGCTTCAAAATACAGTCTTTAGGTGTTGCTCTGAATATTTGTTTAGGAAATAATTATGTGCCTCAGAAAACAAATAAATGAGCTCAATTTTAGCTGTGATTCAAAATAGTAATAATTTTTTTAAAACCTTCATTATAACGACTTGTTTTTTTAATGTAGAACTTTTAAGCATTAGAGACTATACCCCAGTATATTGTTTACTTCTCTTTAGGAGAAACTGAAGATGACGACCAAGACGGTTCTTACAGTGATACCACTACTGTTAAGGTCAGATCCGGGGATTCTGTTGAACCTGGAGGTAACATTGATTTATATACATATGACTTCTTATAGGAGCTATCTTTTTAGTTCAAATATTCAGGTATTCTGTGAATTTGCTTTTTCTTTAAAACTGCTTTCAAAAAAGTTACATATTATTAATATTTATTAAATTACTAATTCTAAGCCAGCCAGTGTTGGGAGGCTGAGACCAGAGGTTCACATGTTCAAGTCTAGCTTTGGCAACTTAGTAAGACCCTGTCTTGAAACTTTAAAAATTTAAAAAGGCCTGAGGCTGTGGTTCAGTGGCAGAGTGTTTTCCTAGCATGTTCAGGAAAGTTCAGTCCGCAGTAATAAACAGACAAAAAATACTGATTCCATATATACATCTGAATAGTAATATAATATCATGTAATAGCTAAATAATAAATCTCTTTTGGCCTTCTTGGATATTTGTGGGAAATAAGGTATTTTTATAGTCAAAAGGAGAGTATTTATTGTTTTTTAATTTTATAGGTAAACATCACATAGGCATTGGGACTCAGCACTCTTTGAGGAGTGTTACTTAGAATCTAGGACATTTTAATATTTTAATATTTATTTTAATTAATAACTACTTTTCTTTCTAGAGTGTTCAAATTCATACCAAGTTAATGTTAACAATTTCTTATTTAAAGGGTTAACTGAATAGAGAAAAAACACATTTTGAGGCTTGAGGATGCTGGGTAAATTTATAAACTGCAAATAAAGAGTAATTTTTTTTTTTTTTTGGTACCAGGGATCAAACTTGGGTCCTTGTGCTTGCGCAGCAGGCGGTGAAACCACTGAGCTAAATCCCCGGCTCCTAAAGAGTAAAATTTTAAATTTTAGTCCCACAGAAAAATAATTCTCCATTTTCCCCTTACCACCTCGTGAGAATTTCTATAATTCTTTTTAATTATTTCATCATTTCACCTTTAAAATGAGCTAGGAGAAAATAAATAAATAAAATAAAAATGAGCTAAGACCCAGCCCATAACGCATACCTCGTTGATAAAGCATCTGCCTCACATGGGTGTAGCCATGGATTTGATCTCCAGCACCACAAAAGAACAGTTTGGTTTTTTTTAAGTCCATAAGCTGTGTTTATGGGCATTTGGTATTCTGTATATTTCTCACCTTTCCTCATGTTTTCCTCCTTTCTTGATAAAGAAACCCTAAAAAGAGATATGTAATACTCCAACATGGTGGTTAAGAGCCTGGCCTCAGGTTTGGGTTGTGGCTCAGTAGTAGAGCACTTGCCTAGCATGTATGAGGCCATAGAGCCAGAATCCCCCAGTTTGAGTCCTCCACTTACTAGGTGCATGCCCTCAGATAATTGCTTAACTTGTGTTCCTCAATAATTTAATTCATGCATGCAAAACACTTAGAAAGTACTTGGCAGAGGGCCGGGGATTTAGCTCAGTAGTGCTGTGCCTGCCTTGCAAGCACAAGGTCCATCCTGAGTTTGATCCCCAGTACCCCCCCAAAAAAAGAAAAGAAAAGTATTTGGCACATAGTAAGCACCCAAATAAAGTACTATACATAAAGCTCTAAAAATTAAAGATTAAGGTATTCATATAACCAGTACTTCACTGCCATTGCCAGGAGCATATAGCTATTTGGAACTACATAAACCCCAGGTTGTTGTTCCCTTTAGAAATCTAGTAAGTTCTGTGCCCTTATTGAAGCATACATGCAGAGAGAAACTCTAAATTACAAGGTGTTACTGGGCACAGCAAAGCTGAGGGCAGAAAATGACAAGTTTGAGGCCAACCTAAGCAACTTAAACCCTGTCTCAAAAATAAAGTGAAAAAAGGCTTGAGAATGTAGCTGAGTGGTAGACCACTTGCCTAGCAGGAGAAAGCCCAGGGTTCCATCCCTAGTGCAACAAAAACAAAAAAAGAACAAAGTATTGAGGCATATTAAGAAAAATATTGGTCTTCCAAGGCTGTCTTCTGGGCCACTCATCACCAAGGGAAAAAATACTAGAATTTTTTTATAATTGTTTTTATTTCATCCATTAAAAATGTTTATTTTCATATTATAATATTCACAACAAATTAATTTATTATTTCAGTACTTCATATTTTTAATATTAGAAAAACATTTCAGGGGTAGATGCTCAGAAATTTTTTAATAAGAATAGTACACCATCTACAATTAGCCACCCCACTTTTGTATGTCACATGCTTCTGTTTCCAAAATAGCAATCTGGGGACTGGGGATGTAGCTCAGTGGCACGGCGCCTGCCTCACAAGCACAAGGTACTGAGTTCAATCCCTGGTACAAAAAAGAACCAAAATAGCCAACCATGGTGGTGCACGCCTGTGATCCCAGCACTCAGGAGGCAGAGGCAGGAGAATCACTGAGTTCGAAGCCAGTCTAGACTACATAGTGAGACCCTGTCTCAAAAAAATAAAAAAATAAAAAAATAAACAAAATAGCAATCTGACCACTATGAAACATAGTTATAAATTCCATTATTATGTGAACAAAATGACTTAAGAATGAACTAAAATATCTCACGCCTTAAGCATTAATATTTACTAAATACCATCTTTCTTGCCCTCTTTCTAGAAAATTTTAAGGCAAAATGTGTATTAAGGATTTTAAGAAGATCCCTTATAAAGATTTTCCCCATTTCCAAGGTGTTATCATGTTTACTTCCTGCTGTGTTCTATATCTTCAATTTTTTTCTTTAAATAGTGGTTAGGGGAGCATAACTAGCTAAATTTTTTGAAACAACACAACTCTTTGAAAGTTTTTTTGATAAATTATGCACCAAGTATTAAAGTCCTTATGATTCATTAATATTTATTCTCTTATAAAATGTACACTAAACAGTTAAATATAGCCAGGCATGGTGGCTTATGCCAGTAATCCCAGCTACTCCAGAATCCGAGACAGGAGGATCACAAGTTCAGGGCCAGCCTGGGCAACTTACCATGACCCTATCTCAAAATAAAAAGGGCTGAGGACATAGCTCATTGCCACTGGGTTCAATCACTAGTGCTATGTAAAATAAATTAGGGCCGCGGATTTAGCTCAGTGGTTTCAGCACCTGTCTCGCAACTGCAAGGTCCTGAGTTCGATCCCCGGTACCAAAAAAATAATAAAAATAAAATTAAATAAATAAGAATTTTAATTTTTTTTTTTTTTTTTTTTTAGATCAAACCACTAGATCATCTAGTCAATGTCCAGAATCAATTCGGAGATTACCCCAAAGTAAGTAAAGCCATGCTTTACAGACGTACCTATGATCATGGTCAAATTTTGTTTATTTTTTTTTCTGGAACCGGGAATCAAACTCAGGACCTTTCACTTGTAAGGCAGATGCTACACCACTGAGCTACATCCCCAGCCCTATTTGTTCTTATTTTTAAAGATTTTCTTTTACAATTTAATATAAATGAAAAAGACATGTAGCGAGTGATTGAAAAAAAAAAATCTCTTCCAGTATCTTTCTACTTCTTGATTATGCTTCTTGAGTTACTCTTTATACTCAAACCTGATTTTGAAATTTAAAAAATGACAATAAAAGTCTACAGCTTTCTATAATTTGTTGAATGTGCTTGCTTGCAATATAAATATGTTGATTTGCTTTTTGATTGATTGATATAGTAGTTTGAATCTTAGAAAATTTTCATGATATAATGTTAAAATATGGCACTAAGAATATTACAATGTAGTATACTAAAATGCTAACGGTGATTGTTCAGGACAGTAGACTCAGTGGCATTTTTCTTTTTATTATTTTCTGTGTTGTGCAGGTTATCTACAATGGATATGTTTCTTAAGAGTATATAAACTTTTTTTTCTTTTTTCCATTTTTAAATCAAGACCCAGAATTTAAGTTACATATTAATCAGCTGAAAATACCCTTGTACATAAAATCTTCAAGAATTTTTTTCCTGCTACATCACTTTTTAAAAGTAAAAGACTAAAGAAAAAGCCTTTGGAAATCTTTTATGATCACTATGTTCATAGAATTCTATTTTATATGATTTTTAATTTTAGTTTTTAGCAGATTCTAGGCTAGTGACTCTAAACAAATACAATAAAAATGAATAAACTGCTGAAACATTAAAAGAAAACCTTTTGTGGAAAATTACTCTTTATGTAAATATTTATCCTATTTTGCTCCAAATCTTTGACCTTTGGAAACTCTTAAATGTATCTGCCTAAGGGCCAAGGATTTAGCTCAGTGGCACCATGCCTGCCTCACAAGCAGAAGGTCCTGAGTTGATCCCCGGTATTCCCTCGCCAAAAAAAGTATCTGCCTGTATAAATGATGCTAAAGAATATATTTAAAAGCATATGTAGGGCCGGAGATTTAGCTCTGTGGTTCTGTTGCCTGCCTCGCAAGCACAAGGACCCAAGTTCGATCCCCAGTACCAAAAACAAAACAAAACAAAAAGGGCCAGGGATTTAGCTCAGTGGTTCTGGCACCTGCTTTGAAAGCTGAGGACCCAAGTTCAATCCCCAGTACCAAAAAAAAAAAAAAAACAGAAAAAGCATATGTCTAGTTTTTTTTAAGTATGTTGTTAATATAGGCTGAAAGCAAATCTATAATATATATCTATCTTATTTACTGTGTATTTCCAAACTTAATATTCTACACATAGTAGGTTCTTAACAGATACAGTATTCATAAATTTTTAAGTCATACATTCTTGGAATAGTACATGTTTTACAGCTAGCATGTATTGCTTTTCTATTCAGAAAAGGTGAAATTGTGAATAAATTTACCTAGATACTTGTACCAGTTGATAGAAATAACTTGTTTCTTGAGGGCAGATTTTGAAATTTACCTTATTATAATTATTTATATTGTCATTTTGTAATGATCCCATAGTATCATTTTATAATTAAATATCACTTCAAAATTTGAATTAGTATTTTACTTCATAAGTATTTTGCATTGCCCACAAATTTGCACATGTAATACATACCATACTGCATGGTATTATATATGGTTATGGGTTTAGTCCCATTTCTTTCAGATATGTAATCTCAGGAAAATTATCAATTTCAGTTTTCCCCTTTTATAAAATATAGATAATAACATCTACCATATAAGGTATAAGAATTAAGTGAAATTATACTTAATACTTGGTAAATATTGAGTACATTTAGCTTTTTTTTTCTCCTAGTGCTGAGGATCAAACCCAGGTCATAACACATGCTAGGCAAGCACTCTGCCACTGAACTGCATCCCCAGCCCGTAGCCATTATTTTGGTGGTTATGATTTTAAAACTGACTTCATGTTATTATCCAGTCTGTGAACATTTTTGAAGTTTAGAAAAGGGAAAAATATATTTATTGTGTATTTTTTATTCTGATCAGAGAAAGATTTGATTTTGTTTATAGTACTCATAGGAAACAACCAAAATATCTATGCAGCATCTTTTTTTGTTTTAATTTCCAAGTATTCTGTAACCCTATTCTTGTTTTCTGTTTGAGGTCAAGACTCCACAGCTCATAACAAGCAATCTTCAGTGCTGAGTAAGTGGTCAATAGTCTTTTCTTTTTCAGTCACTTATATCGAACCTTGCTTTATTCTGCCAACAAAAATCTAGTAAGATTTTAAGTCATTTTTCTCTCTTCACTTTTTAATCTACCAATCATTGGTACTATACAGGATAATTACACTGTGATGTGGAAATGTATTCAGGGCTATTTTACCGTAAAGAATTTCCTCCTCCAAGAATAAATGGTTAACTTTTTTTTTTTTTTTTTTGGTACTGGGGATCAAACTCAGGACCTTGTGCTTGCGAGGCAGGTGGCGGAACCACTGAGCTAACTTCCCAGTCCAACTTTTCAATTGAATAACATCAAAACCTTGTGATGTGTTTTTGAACTCAGTCATTCACATAGACCAAAGGACTTTACATAGTTTTGTCTGTAAGGTCATAATGCAGTAATGGTGAGCCTTTTAGAGCTTTCAGTAATACAAACAGCCCACTGTAGTATGCGTGCCACAGTTTCACCACCACTGTCATAATGTGCTTTAATACCTGTTTTGCTGTGAGAAGTAGTTCATCTTCACTGATATGATCCGTTAAAATTCTTTTACTCCGCAAGCTATTATCTTCATTGTTTTCCTTTCCTACTTTATTTTTTCCTTTCTGATAGATTTGTCATTTCTGATAGATTTGTGAAATGATGTTTCGATATATGAATTTGTTTCAGGCTCAGGATATCAAAAAAACCCTCAGGAATGGTTTGAACACCAAATAAGAATGAGAACTAGAATGCAAAGTAAGTAAATTTGTTTGCTGTGTTTTGCTTGGCTACCTAATGTACAAAAACTATTCAGTTGTTCATATAAGCATTTGAGTTGTTTGTGATTTCACCAGTAAAGGGCAGCTGTGATAACTAGTTCAATAATTTCCATTTGCTTGGACTAGGATCAGATTAACTGGGTATAGGGCATAGATAGTGGTATAAGAAAACTGGTGGGTGATAGGTCTGGGCTTGATAAGCTGTCCAGTTCTAGCACTACCCATAAGCATATATGCTAATACTGGTTTTTTGACAATCCCTGGATTTTAGTTAGCAGATTTTTTAATAACACTTGAAGCAGCTTTACGTGCCCATTGTTTTATGTAATAAGAGCTAGGATGCACAAATTGTGTTTTCCTGTTCAGATTTAAGATGTATTAAGTGTCAGAATTTAAGAAATACAAATAAATTGATGAAATTTTACTTTGAACTCATTGCCTGTTAATGTGTCCACATTAAACCTTGAGTAGGGCCGGGGATTTAGCTCAGTGGTTCCGGTGCCTGCCTCGCAAGCGCAGTACCAAAAAAAAAAACAACCTTGAGTGTATTAAATGCATATGCACGCACAGACACATTCTCTGCCTCAAGTACCTTTATTCTTTATCCCATTTTTACTCATCTAACTATAGTAGGTCTCAAGGTCTTCAGGTTCTTCTTACTTTTATTTAGATAATATAAAAATCTCTATCATGTGTCTCTTATTTATGGAATGATTAATTCTGGAACTGGACAAGATAACTTCTCTGGGTTTTTTTTTCCCATGAGTAAAGTAGTAATGATCACAATTCTTTTTTTTTTTTTGGTACCGAGGATCGAACTCTGCTTCTTGCGCTTGCGCAGCAGGCTGCGAAACTGCTGAGCTAAATCTCTGGCCCTACAATTCATTTTTACTCAGCAGTGAGGTTTTCTTCCACATAGTGTGTTCTTCAGCTATCCAAAACTGAAATAACCTTTATCCCTTGCCTTGTTGGCTGCCATTTTTTACTGTTATATGTGCTTAGTATGAAGACCATTTCCTCTCATAATCTGCTCTTTCTGACCCGTTACAGTTAGGAAACCTAATCATTAATTATTCACCTTATTAGAATTATATTTATGACAAGAATCAGAGATGAAAATTAGGGCCGGGGATTTAGCTTAGTGGTTCTGCCGCCTGCCTCACATGCTCAAGGTCCTGAGTTCAATCCCTGGTACCAAAAAAAAATAATAATGAAGATGAACATTAAACTAACTTATTTCCTCTAATAAGACAGTGTGTATCAGAAGAGAAAATAATTGAATATCTGATTGAAACTCAGAAATAGTTCTTTTTTTTTTGCTTAAACTCTTTTATTGGTATATTTTAGGTATATAATACATTTACATTTATCATTGGATCCTCGTACCAGCACATGATGTATCTTGGTTCTTATTTTTTCCCCATTACCTGTGTGCCCTTCCCTATTTACATAGACTTTGTTTCTGTTTTTTTCTTTTCTCATAATTTTTCCTTTCTCTTCTTTCCTTTCCCCTTCCCCTCCCACTTCCCGTACCCCTTTGGACCTTTTCTTCCTATTTCAAATTATCAATTATTCGTTTTAATCCTTATTTACACTTTCAGTTTCTCACACTAGAGAAACTATTTGGTATTTACACATGTGTGTCCTATTTATTTCGCTTAAAGTGTATGGCCTCAATATGCATCCATTTAGCTATAAATGTCTCTAGTTTCTCATTCTTTTTTTTTTTTTTGGTACCGGGGATCAAACTCGGGTCCTTGCGCTTGCAAGGCAGGCTGCAGAACCACTGAGCTAAATCCCCGGCCCTTAGTTTCTCGTTCTTTATGGCTGAGTAGTACTCCATTTTATAAAAAAAAACACATCTTTGTCTAGTTGCCAGTTGATGGGCACTTGGGCTGTTTCCAAGCTTTAGCTATTACAAACTGTGCCGCTATAAACATGGGTGCCCATGTATCGCTGTGGTATGATTCTTTTAATTCTTTTGGGAAGATCCCCAGCAGGGGACTAGCTGGGTCAAATGGGACCGCTAGTCCTAGTTCTTTGAGGTATCTCCATACTGATTTCCACAGTGGTTGCACCAGTCTACACTCCCACCAGCAATGGAGAAGGGTTCCTTTCTCCCCACACCCCCGCCAGCATTTGTGATTGGATGATTTCTTGATAGCAGCCATTCTTTGTGGGGTGAGGTGGAATCTCTGTTGTTTTCATCTACATCTCTCGAATGACCAGTGATGTTGAACATTTTTTCATATATTTGCTGCATTTTCTTCTTTGTCTGAGAAATGTCTGTTCATTTCAGATGCCCATTTTTGAATTGGGTCTTTGAATTTGGGGGGGTCTGATTTTTTTCAGCTCTTTATATATTCTAAATAGTAGTCCTTTGTCTGAGGTACAGCTTAAGAGGCTATCTTTCCTCCAATGAGGGTGGTTGGCTCCTTTGTCAAGGATGAGGTGGCTGAGTATGTCTGGAGTTGTTTCTGCATCTTCTAATCTAGTCCACTGATCCTTGGGTCTGTGTCTTTGCCAGTACCATGCTGTTTTTATCACAGCTTTGTAGTATAGTTTCAAGTTGGGAATTGTGATACCCCCAGCCATGTCTCTGTTGCTTAGAATTGCTTTTGCTATTCTAGGTCTCTTCTGGTTCCAAATGAATTTTTGGATTGTTTTCTCTAGTTCTGTGAAGTATATTGTTGGAATTTCAGTCAGCTTTGCATTAAATCTATATAGTAGTTTTGGAAGTATGGCCATTTTAGAAGTAGTTCTTTTTAATTAGTAAATTGATAGCTAATTTTATAATCATATCTGTTTACATTCCAACTTTGTCTTTAGTATGTTATGGCTTTAATACTTGTAACTACCACATCTAAGTACTATATTGAGCTTTGAGAGTTATGTAGAAGCAACATAAAGAAATATACATGTAACAGAAGTTTTAGGCTTTTAACCACAATCAAAACTTTAAGGTAGAGCAATGAAAAGGAAGAAAATGCTTTCAATGGAATTGGAAGAATGCAGTGATTTTCTAATGGCTTTATCATGGATTTCTCTTCCAATGCAAGGTCATTTTAAAATTTTTTATAATTCCAAATTTCATACCTCATTCTCTTTATTTGGTTTGGTTTGGTTTAGTTTAGTTTTGGTTTTTTGGGCCAGGGATTTAGCTCAGTGGTTCTGCCACCTGCCTCGCAGGCACAAAGTCCTAAGTTTGATCCCCAGTACAAAAAACAAAAAAAATTATATATTAATTTTGATTTTTTGAGACAGGATCTCACTATGTAGTTCAGGCTGTCCTTGAACTTACTGTGTAGTCCATGGTGGCCTTGAACTGGCAGCAATCCTCCAACCTCAGCCTCCCAAGTGCTGGGATTACAGGCATGTGCCACCACACCCAGCTACATCATTCTCTTAATTACACATTTCTGCCTGCTTTAGTTAGTGAGAAAAAAGGGTTTTTGTGTGTTTTTTTGGTACCGGGAATTGAACTCAGGACCTTGCGCTTGTGAGGCAGGTGGCAGAACCATTGAGCTAAATCCCCGGCCCAAAAAGGCATTTTTAAATTTGGGTATTCAAGAACCTTTGGATTCTTATTATCACCCCATCATCACACCAGTTCCCCAGGTAAAACAGTCCCAGTTCAGGTTTCTGAGTACATCCTAACCTTTTGGGAAATAGGGAACCACTGTCTTTACTTTGTCCCATTTGCCAGATGATAAAACAGTAAGAATAGGGTCAGGGATGTAGCTCAGAGGCCCCGCGCCTGCCTTGCAAGTGCAAGGTCCTGAGTTTGATCCCTGGTACTGAAAAAAAAAAAGTTATGCTCTAAAACAGTAAGAATGTGGAAGGATGTGTCTGTAGAGAGATAAGATCATTAATACATGCTTTGGAACCTGTTCTAAAGTTGACGTGTAGTAAAGAAGATAGAGTTTGGAGTTAAAGCACCCGGGTTTCCAGACTTAACTCACTTGCTGATTGAAAGAGCTCTGTAAAGTCACTTAACCTTTGTGAACCCTAATTTTCTTACTTTAGGGACAATAATGTTTGTGACTAGGTTATTATAATGAGCTTCTATATGTAAACACTTTTTTAAAGTCAATATATAACTTTAAATGATTGTTAACAGCATATTGTGTAAAAGTCAATAACTTTAGAAGATTCATGCCTTCTACTCTTTACTAATGGAGTGATTATTGCTGCATTCTTTAGAAAAGCTTCAGCTTTATCTTTTAAGATTTCTTTCAGAATTTTTGTTACTGTCTCTAATGATATTAATAAGAGACCTAGCTTTTACGTTTTAGATCACCAGTGTATATATACCATGCAGAGTTTGTGTTTGTGTTCTAGGAATTATATAACTGTTATGTATAGTACATAATTAATAATTATTCATTAACATAGGCACTTCACAGCATTTTCATATGTTGTATCTCATTTGATCTTTGCAAACATAGTAACAAAATAAACATCTGATGTGTTTGGGGTTTTTTGATTGGTGTTTTGTTTTGGTAATACAATTAATAACTTTAATACCCTTAGAAACCTCTAAAATATAAGGTTTTCTCAGCTAAATTAATAATTGAAAAATAATATGCCTCTTAGATTTAGGGTTGATGTCATTTTGTTTTGAGTTTTCTTGTCATAGAGTCAAAAATGAGGCTATTTCTGTGTCTTAGCAATGCTAATTTTATTCCTGTTAGCCCAGTGTTTCTCATATGAATACTGTTACTAAACACCAGGAAGATCAGTTAAATATACAAAAGTTATAAAACTCCAGGCAAGTGATAGATGGCAGTAGTGGCTAGTGCAGGTCCTAACAATGAGGTAACTCAGCATTTTTATCCCCTGAACCCTGGCCTTTTTCCTCCATTTGTTCTTTCTTGTGTGTCAAAACCTGCTGCCATGCTAAGAAAGATGGAGAGGAAAAAGGGAAAGGCTGGGTAGTTTTAAATATTTTCTAAAATAATGATGAAAGTAGAGCTTTGGTGAAGTTATGAAAAAATTATTTTTAAACTCTACTGTTTAATCACAAACCTAAAACAGAATTTTGTCTGTTAACAGAAATGATGGAAGGTTTTTAAATAAATGTTTTTGAAATACTACTAATGTTTGAAATTGTCTGAAGCCCCAGAGGAAATGTTGAGTCAGTTTGAGGTACAATTGTGAGGATTAATATTGAGTTTGATATTGAAACATCTTATCCAGATCGATTAGAAATTAATAGTCCAAATTTTGTCCTTTTTTCCCTCTTTACAGCATCTTCACCAGTCAAGAGTTCAAAATATGGCCGTTTTTCAGATGGTATATGTTTCCTTTTATTATGGTGTGCTTATTTTCTTTGTCCACTTTATCCAGAGATTTACCAATCCTATTGAATAATCATGGGTCAAATCCTTCAAGGCTTTCTCTCAAAACTTAAGTATTATTTACTTTCTAATAGATCATTACACACTCTGAATAACTATAAAAAAATATATCTTGTGTCTCAAGGAGCTTTCAGCATAATGGGCACCCAAATATTCTTTTTCTTCTGCTTCTGACTAACCTCTGCTGTCTTTTCTGTTGGTGGAATTTGTATCTCTCTACTGGAAATAAATGTTCAAATTATGAAACATAAGTTGATAGTCTTTTTTAATTATTTGATCATTAGGTGACAGCATTCAGATGTCAGAGCTTGGAAACCAGTCTCCATCACTCTCCAGCCAACGTAAGTTTGTTCAGTTTTTATTAAGTGAGTCTCTTAACATTTGTGGTCCATAAATGTTTTAAAATATCTTTTGACAGCAGTATGACTTCTGAGTCATATATTAAGCATTTCAGAGGAGAAACTACGTACAGGTGATCGAACTCGAACAACCTTGCACTTGTGAGGCAGGCTCCGGAACCACTGAGCTAAATCCCTGGCCCAGCAGTGAAATTCTTTATGGACAAACTATATAAAACCACATCTAGTTTTCCCTTTTACTTTATTGTCCATAAGACCAAAATTAAAGATAAAAGTTAATCACACCAGTATTTGAACTAGATTGGAACTTACCTTGTATATAGCTTAGGGGCAAGTTTCTTTTATTCTGTAAGCTTGTTTATTATCCTGAGCGAGTACTAATAAAATAAATTAACAATGATTCTCAAATTTTGGTCTCAATGCTCCTTTTCACTAGTAAATTAACTCCAAAGAGCTTTTTTATTATTATTCAAATTAACTTTTAAACCTGATACACAAAGGCATTAAAATTATACATTTTTGGGGGATACCATGTATTATTTCAATACATCTATATGTATTGAGTAATGTTTAGATCAGATTAAACATTTATCTCCTCAAATGTATATCATTTCTTTATGGTGAAAAAAAGTTTAAGATTCTTCTAACTTTTTGAAATACATAGCAAAAAATGCAGTACAGCATCACTATCTTTTTTTTAATCATTATCTTTTTCGGTACCACAGATCGAACTCAGGTCCTTGCACTTACAAGGCAGGCAAGGTGCCACTGAGCTAAATCCCCGGCCCCATTATCACTATCTTTAGGTGCCCTACTGTGCAATAGCATACTAGAAGTCTTACTCCTACCCTTAACATACTACCCATTATCAACCTTTTTCCACTCTTCTGTTACACCTGCTCTCCCAGCCTCTGACAACCATCATTTTACTCTCGATTTCCATGAAGTCAACTTTTTCAGATTCCACATATGAGCGAGATCATACACTAACTACTTGTTTTTATGTGCTTAGCCTATTTCACTTAATATAGTGATCTCCAGTTCTAACCATGTTATTGGAAATAATAGAATTTCTTTGTTTTTATTGTTGAATAGTATTCCATTGTGTATATGTTCCACTTATCCATTATAGCATTTAGGCTTTTTTCTGCTTTTTTGACCATTATGAATAGTGCTACAATAAACATGGGAAAGTAGATGTCTCTTTGACATACTGATTCCATTTCCTTTGGATATATATCCAGCTGTGGGATTGCTGGACCATCTGGTAGTTTTGTTTAAAATTTTTGGAACCTTTTTTAAAATGAATTATACTTGTCCATTCATATTTATGTAGAAGCTAGAGAAATTCTTAAGATACTTATAAATTTATTTTAAAGTAAATCTAGTAAAATGTAATATTACTTCATTTTTAATGCCTAGCTTAATAACATTCACTTGGACTCTCACATCTGCATCTGCATTCAGTCTGTTACAATGTGTGGTTTTGATTAAAATACCTGTAGATACCTCACAGATAACACTGTGAGAATTGCTGCTCTAAATGTTCTCTAGTACAATTATTAGGCTAAAGCAGTCAATAAATAATAGATATAAAAATGTTATTGCTACTGTCATTAACTGATAAGCACAATGATACATGAGAGCTGGCCGGGGATGTAGCTCAGTGGTACCGCACCTTCCTGGCAAGTGCAAAGTCTTGAGTTCAATCCCCAGTACTGGAAAAAGAAAAATTGTTTTTTATTTTTTATTTTTATTTTTTTTTGGTACTGGGGATCAAACTTGGGACCTTGCACTTGTGAGGCAAGTGACAGAACCCCTGAGCTAAATCCTTGGCCCAAAAAATTTTTTAAAAATGGTATATGAGAAAGTGTATATAAACTGATAAGCAGTATGAAGGGTGGTTAAAAAATACAGTGAATATTTGAGGAAAGCTTTTTTAATTTATTAAAGTAAAAGACACATTGTCATTAATCTCTCTCAAACTATTCCCCCTCACTTTAAACACACTTAATCCCATTGTTCTTTCCTCTCTCAGGAGCAGTTCTGGAAGTCCTCTTTTATGAGTGTTATCAGTTGTACTGATGTTCTGAATTGATTCAAAAACTTTACCTTTCATGTTCATTTTCAGTTTGGGAAAGAGCCAGAAGTTAAAGGATGTCAGATCAGGCGAATAAGGTGGATGAGGATACACGATAATGTTTTTATGACCCTGCCTTTCCTTTGGATGGCACTCAGCAGCAGCAGTCACTCAGTTTTTAATCATACTTCATAAAGACACAAGAAAGAACTTGGAGAACTGCTTCAGAAGTGACAAGAACAATGGGATAGATGTGTTCAAAGCAAGGGAGAGTATTTTGAGAGGAATTCAACAGCAATGTGTTTTTACTGTAATAAAATATTTTTAATTTAAACATTCATATATTTTGATCACCCCTTGTATATAAATTGTAAATTGATAGAATTATTACCAATAATAATTAGGATTTGAATTCAAAAGTAAATTTTACCAATGCTAATTTGGATGCACATTAAGATAGATAGGCATCAGTGCAGTTAATCTAAAGGGGCAGATGGCTGTTGTAGTATTGGATGAAATGTAGTTATACAGCATCGTTTTCTTTATCTTTTTATATATGTCAGAAATATTCTACCTTAGATAATTACCCATGTGAACGGCTAAGTTTCTAAATTTAAAAATATTTATAAAGTACCTTTTAATACTTTTTATCTCCCTACTGTTAAAAGTGCTAATAATCATTCTGCATTATAAATAGTTATTTCTGAGTGTTTATGCCATTTCATGTTTTAAATTCTACATTTTCCTCAAAGACCTTTTATTGCTTTCACATTTAAGAGATACTCATATTTATACATGTAACTTGAATCCCATGATTTGAGATTTGAAAACGTGATAAATGATTTTATTCTCCCAAGAAAGAGAATTAGCTTCCTTAGAATCAGCTTCCTTCTTTAGGCCCTTTTTCTTTTACCTGTTTATAAAGTTTAACACTAATTTTTAAAGTTCATTTGCTGTAGAATTTAAGAAAATGATTATATCTGTCATTTCTTTTTTTCTGAACAGAAGTAGCTGAACAGCCACGTAATGAATATTTTTTCAAGAAGAAATGGTTCTTGTGCCTACTTGTTGTGATAAGTGTTCTTGTCCTTTGGAATTTTTCTTTTATTCATATGCCTGGGGTAGAAACTACTGCTGTTCAAATGTTCCAGAACCAGATGAAACAACTTAGAAATAAGTACCAAGGTCAAGATGAGAAGCTGTGGGAAAGAAGCCTAATGTTCCTTCAGAAACATCTTAATAGCTCCCATCCTCGCCCTCAGCCTGCTATCTTGCTGCTCACTGCTGCCCAAGATGCAGAAGAAGCACTTAAGTGTCTGAGTGAACAAATTGCTGATGCCTATTCTTCCTTTCGGAGTGTCCGTGCCATTCGGATTGATGGGACAGGCAAAGCTGCTCAAGACAGTGATGTTGTCAAACTGGAGGTAGATCAGGAATTGAGCAATGGTTTCACAAATGGCCAGAATGCAGCTGTGGTGCACCGCCTTGAATCACTGCCTGCAGGCTCTACTTTAATCTTTTATAAATACTGTGATCATGAAAATGCAGCCTTCAAAGATGTAGCTTTAGTTTTGACCGTCCTATTGGAGGAGAAAACCCTTGGAACCAGTCTAGGCCTAAAGGAAATTGAAGAAAAAGTGAGAGATTTCCTCAAAGTTAAGTTCACCAGCTCTAGCACCCCCAGCTCCTATAATCATATGGACCCAGACAAACTGAATGGGCTTTGGAGCCGTATTTCTCACTTAGTCCTGCCTGTACAGCCTGAAAATGCTCTGAAAAGGGGCATCTGCTTGTGAGGGGTGAAAGAAGGAAAAATCATGTCTCAGATCTAAGAAATTTTCAGACTTTTTTTACCAGAGACAGAATTCAAAGCACTTTTTGAACGAACTGTTTCTTTTTCAAAGAAGTTAAGTTCTTATATAAACATGGAACATCTAAGTCATTTATTCAACCTAATTATTTGTGACTTCAGAGAATTATTTCTCTGTTTCTGGTGAGAGCTATGTTGAGTATTTAGAGGAGTGCAAATTGTATGCATTCCCATCAAGAATCTGTTTTGATTCTGGGCAGAATCATTGCTGTAGCATGAACAGTTTGAAGGATTAGGCGCCTTTCGTATGAATAAGCCTTGTTTTTAAACTTAACTTAGATTTTTAAGTTTGTTGAGTTAATAAGGCAGCTCTTTAATTGTAACCATGGGTTTGCCCATTATGTTTCTGCTGACAACATTTAGTCCTGAGTTCCTTAGTCAGCTTCTGCTTAGGAACAAAAGTAAGGAAAGATCATCTGCATATGTGTTTAGATTTTTTTCCCTTTAGTTTTGGAGAGTGGAGAGGAGGAGGAAAGGGAAGAGAGGAATTATAGAATGGATAAAGAAGGAAATGGAAGAGTAAAAAAAATTCTTCAATATGAAATATTATAATAAGCCACTAAGAGGTAGGTTAGTGAAACATCTAAACCCTTATCTTGATGAATTCTATTGGAATTTTTTTGTATTTAATATTTTTTTCCTCCTCTAGGAAATTCTTGGTTGTCCCAAGAATTTTTAGTCTGTATATTAGAATGCTTCATATAATTGCTCATTTGACTTTTAAGGGTAAATTCAGAGCAGTTCATTTTGTGAAAATCTGAAGTTTTTGTTTTAAATTAAGAAATAACAGTTTCAGAAATTGGTAAGCCATTTGTTAACCTGCTATTCTGAGCTATTATTGATTTAATTTCTGCTTTTCCACTTGTTGCAGTCTAAGTCTTTTAATGATACTCCATAACAAATGTAAAGATTTACTATGCATGTGATAAATTTGTGTTCAACAAGCCAGAAAAGATAGTGAACTTTACCACATATAAAGAATGTTAAATGTATAACTGGAGTTTTCTCATCTTTCAATTGCTTTTTTTTTTTCTTTAAATATAATTCTAGATCTACTTTGAGGTTTGTTTTTTTTTTAATTGTCCAAAAGCTATTAAGTGAAAATGCTGTTTTTAGAGTACTAGAGCCAGACACCAGCTTCATTTACCCTTTGAGGGCCTCACAACTTGTAATAAGTGTGGTCTGATTTCTTTCCACTAGAATTACCAGCATTCATAAATGTATACCCCTTTATTATAATTTATTCCTAATAATCAGAAGACAGATGATTTGATTTATAAAGGAGTATAAAACAAAATTTTGAGAATTATTTTATAGAGAAACATGTTTTTATAAAATGTTTCAGTCAACCAAATAATTTTAAAGTAATATGTTACTTATCTTTCAGGAAAAATAATTGTAGCTGCTGATATGTAAAAGCTATTTTAGTAATTTAAATAAATTTACTTTCTTGGTTTGTACTGTGTTATAAACTTAATGACTTATAAACCTTTTTTTAAATTAATCTCAGTGTTTTCTTCATACATGAAGCATTTCAATGACTTTGGCTTGGAGAAACAAAGCCCAAAGAACTGGAACCATTCACAAGTACTATACCTATACATTGATTGGAAATGGAATAGGCATTATTTCTTATTTTATCCAGGGATTTTGAATTATTATTCACATAGAATTACTTTAGGTATTCCTGAATTAACAAAAGAATCTCTTATAGCAGAGCTTCTTAAGCTTTTATCACTTCCCTAACAAGCCTTTTTTAGATTTTTTTTCCTATTGCCCTTCCTCGTAAAATTTTAATATCACATATGTACTGGGTATCGGTTTATAGCCTGTACATACCTATTATCTTTACCCCACCACTACCACCACCACCATGGACCAGTTTTCACTTTCACTGAGAATTCATCCTCAAGAGCATCTATATTTTAGGTAAATGCTGCCTAAAACTATTTTCTATTAAAGTCATTATAATCTTTTCAGAAGGGAAAATTTAGTGAGAAATCAGCCTAAAAAGAGGAACTAGGATCTCCAGAAATTGAGCACATTGTAACTTTGGGTGACAGCAGTGGCCCAAGGGACACAGTACAGTACTGGTTTCAAAATTTCTAGAAACTTAATTTTCTTCCCTTCTTTCAATATCTTTCTGTTTTCTAAACCTCTATCAAAACAAAAATCAGAAGTAAAGTGATTTTGTTTGATAAAGAGAATCATAACTTTGGATTTCTAAATTGCAAGCTAATAGCTTTATGCCAAAGCTAAAGATACAAAATCTAGTTCCCTGTGATCTTAGCTCTACAGAAAGTGGCCTTTATATTGTTTATGTAAGCAAAAAGGTTCTTACTGAATGCGTAAAGGTAATGCATTGTTCTGATATTTTGTCCTTATCAATCTCAGAGTAAAATCTTGAGGTATGAGCCATTAAGACCTTTTCCAAAGGAAGATTTTTATCAGCATTAACTACCAAGGATGTGAGCCCTGAGCCTGTGAAACCAAAGCAAGAAAGCTGCCACAGACTGGTAGAGGAGGAGTCTCCATCCTTGATTGCTTGTCTCTTTGTGTCCTGGATTCAGAGAAACAGAGGTGTGCTTAACACTCTTTCCATATGGTAGAGAGAGTACAGACTGTCACCTGAGCATAAACAAGGAGAACCCCTTGCACTCATGGCATAATGAAGTACTTGAGATTTCCTAAGTACTTTGTGCTTTTGTCTTCTGCACATTCTTAGACTCTTGTAATACTTCCTCTTCCTGCTTTTCCAATCTTGTGCTTGGTTAATTCTTTGCTCTTAAAGTCTTGGTTTTTTTAGGCAGAACTTTAGTGAAATCTTCCTAATCCTCTACCCGCAAGTACTATTTTAGGCACCTTTTTTTTTTCTTTTTTGGTAAGACTTTTATTGATCTTTATGATCACAAAACCAGCAGTGAGAAGTGGGAAGTTCTTGGGTTGAGTGACTTGGAAACTTGAAAAATCTATACTTCATATCTCTATGTTGTGCTTTAAAAATTTTTTTTTCTGTTACTCCTCAGTTCTTCGTAAAAACTTTTAGTGATTTTAATCTGGATTCAACAGTGTTATGAACAATTTATGGAAAAAAGATCTATCTTAGTAGTAAAGGCAGCACTCAATACAGAAAGGTCCTCGAGGAGAGGGTACATGTCAAGGTAAAAGACCAGGAATCTGAGATGTTTCCACAGTGAGATTTGTTTTTGGTGGTGGTGGTTGTCATTTCTTTGTAGTACTGAGGATTGAACCCAGGGCTTTCCCACTGAGCTTCATCCTCAGTGGTTTTTTATTATTTTGAAAAAGAGTCTCACTAAATTGTTCAGGCAGGACTCAAACTTGAAATCTTCATACCTCAGCCTCCCAAGTGCTGTGATTTCAAGCATGGACTAGACCAGTGGTAGCAAACCTGTGGCACATGTGCTGCAGCCAGCTGTTTATTATCATTGAAAATTCTAAAAGGTTTTCCAGCATCTGGAGACTTGTTTTTTGAGTGTTTTTAAAATAACTATCAAATGTTTGATTTTTAAGTATTGCTTAAGGCAGCATTATACTCTAGGTAAAAAATGATTGTGGAGAGAAAAATATTTGAGAAATAGAATTAAAGTTTGGTAATTGTTATATTTTGAGAAAATAGGACTCAAGTATTAATCTACTAAAAATATTTCTTCATTCTATTTAGCTTATTTTCTATCTCCAAACACTAACCACAAAGTAGTAGGCTAAATTCTTATTTCTGCATGTCTGTATATTGACTGTTAGCAGTTTGAAGGAAAGATAGTCAAACATACATGGTCAGGAATTGATAGTAAAGAATAAAAACCCTGTCAACCAGGAAAAGAGAAAAGGAGAGCTGGGATGAGGTTTAGAAGAATGTATATCTCAAGTTCCAAGAAAACATGGGAACTGTGAAACATGGACCTCAGCATTCATTGTCTGTCTCTCCACTGCCTCACCCCATTAGCTAGTTCCCCCTTGTGACTTAAATGCCAACAAAGTGATTTTGATGGTTCAATCTAGCAAATGGAGGATCCCTGAGAAGAATGTATGGTTAAGTATAGCCACTAGGTCACTTTCTTAGTAGGCACTATGGGGTAGGGTATGAGTTAAGGCAGTTTTCTGAGGTTAGGCCAATGAGTGGGTAAATATGGTTAGGCTGACTACATCTCCGTATATATCAAGACCTTTTTTTATATACAACATGATGCTATACTAATTCATTTTGGCCTTTTTTAAAACAATGAAAATGGTAATATTCCTATTTTTAAAACTGGGGCCTAGTAAGAGTTGTGTTACAAATGTGTTATGATTTCTTTCCATTCTGTTTTTTCTGTGCTGAAAGGAGGAACAATAGGTCATAGACTATCGTGCCTTGTCATAGGTCCACTGACCATAGACTGAAACCTCCAAAACTGTGAGCCAAAAACTTTTCCTCTAAGTATATCAAATGATTGTTACCGCAAGGGAAAGCTAACATACAACTAATAATGCAACTCAAGGAACTAGACAAATAAAAACATACCAAATCCAAGATTAATACAACAAGATAAAGATCAGAGCAGAAATAAAACTTTTTTTAAACCCCAAAGGATCAATGAAACACTTGCTTTTTGGAAAAAATAAAATTGACTAGCCTTTAGCTAGACTAACCAAGAAAAGAGAAAAATCTAAAATAACACCACAAATTTTAAAAAGTACAACTGATACTGCAGGATACAAAGGATTATTAGAGAATTATGGACAATAGTACAGCTACAAATTGGAAAACCTATAAAAAACAGATAATTTCTGAACATGTAATAAACTACCAAAATTGAACCAGGAGGACATAGAAAACTTTAGACCTATAGCAAGTAACAAGATTGAGTTAACAGTAAAAAAGATCTCAACAAGGAGTAGCCCAGGACCAGGTGGCTTCCTGGTGAATTTTACCAAATATTTAAACAACACTAATTTGACCCCCGCCAGCACACAAAGGTGAGCCGTTCCCAGTGCACAAGAGGAGGCTTCTGGGCTGCTGTACCATCCCCACCAGCACCCAGGAGGTGAGCAGCATGGCGCCAACAGCACATACACACACACACACACACACACACCATCAAAATGAGAAGGCACGTAAATGAGTCTCAAAACCAGACTTCCACATCACCTACAGCAACCCCAAAGGGAAACGAGATGGAACACTGATAATCAACCACCTGGACTCCCTCAACTGGCAGCAAAAGAGGATCTGGAAAAAATGAAATCAGAAATAATTTCTCAGATAACAGCAGAGATTGTGCTCATAGTGCAAGACATGATTAATAAATCTAGAGAGAAGATGAGAAACATGATGGAATCCCAATATAGGAAACAAATGCAATCCATAAAACAGATGCAAATAGATTTCCAGGAGATTAAAAACTCCATTGAAAGTCTATGCAGCAGGGCCAGGGATTTAGCTCAATGGTTCCACCGCCTGCTTCGCAAGCACAAGGACCCGAGTTCAATCCTCGGTACCAAAAAAAAAAAAAGAAAGTCTATGCAGCAGAATGAACCAATGTGAGGACAGAATTTCAGATATAGAAGATAAGATTCCAATTAATTACCAGGAAAAGAAAAATTGCTTTAAAATTGCAAGGGACCATGAGAAATCAATCCGGCAGCTGCTAGATGATGCAAAGAAGAATAATATAAGACTGATTAGAGTCAATGAAGAAACAGGAGAGAGTGCAGATGACATAAAAAAAACTGTTCACAGAAGTGATGACAGAAAAGTTCCCAAGCCGGGGAAAGAACTTGACATACAGATAAGTGAGGCATATAGGACTCCAACTAGCCTTGATCAAAAAAAATCTACACATAGGCATATAATAGGATTCCAGAAACCCGACAGAAGAACAAAATTCTACAAGCAGTGAGAGAAAAGAAACAAATCACATACAAAGGAAAGCCCATCAGAATCACAGCAGACTTCTCAATGCAAACCCTTAAGGCACGAAGAGCTTGGAGTGATGTATTTCAAGCCCTAAAAGAAGAAAGCCTCCAACCCAGATCGATGTACCCTGCAAAGTTATCTTTCAAAATTGATGGAGAAGAGGCCTGGGATTTAGCTCAGTGGTTCTGGTGCCTGACCTACAAATGCAAGGTCCTGAGTTTGATCCCTGATACCAAAAAAAAAAAAAAAAAAATTGATGGAGAAATAAGATACTTTCATGACAAACAGCACCTTAGGAACTTCATGAATACGAAACCAGCACTCCAAAAAATTTTAGACAATATCCTAGGAAAAGACAATGAGGATCACAACCCCAGGAAGCCCAGCAGAATGAATCCACCAGGCACGACAAGAAATTAAAAGCAAAGGAGGAGAAATCAACAAAAAGAAAGCGTCATGACAATGATAACTCAATATATATCAGTTCTAACCGTCAATGTTAATGGTCTCAACTCACCAATCAAAAGAAATAGACTGGCAGAATGGATCAAGAAGCAAGATCCAACAATATGCTGCATACAAGAAGCACATTTAATTCAAAAAGAAACTCTGTAACTCATGAAAGGTAAAGGGTGGAAAACAGTACTCCATGTGACAGGAACCCGAAAAAAAAAGCAGGAGTAGCTACTCTTTGGAGATCAAGTGGATTTCCAACAAAAATCTGAAACACTCGTCCCAAGAATTTCAGATAAGGGATACACAACTTGTATGAACAAATCTATTGTGAACATGTGTTTTCATTCCTCTCAAGTAAAAATTTAAGAGCAGGACTGTTGGTTCTTAACAGTAATACAAGAAATTTCTGTATTGTTTTCCAAAATGGTTTTATAATTTTACATTCACATTAGCAGTATTAGAAAGTTCTAACTGGTTCACACCTAAGCTGACATTTGTTTGAAAACTTTTAACTTCATCTCCCTAATGAGTGTATAATTCAATCTTATTATTGTACAGATTAGTATTTTTCTGATTCTAGAGTTGCACACCATTCCTTGTGCTGTACTGGCTATTTATCATCTTCTTATGTCTACTTTTTAATTGGGTTGTCTATTAATGAGCTGTAAGAGTTCTTTATATTTTCTGGTCATAGGTTATATGCATTATAAATATGGTCTGTTGAAGGACTACTTTTCATTTTAACGATGTCATTTAAAGTTCTAAATTTCGATGGAATCTCATTTATCAGTTTTTTTCTTTTATACATCAAGTTTTTTATATCCTAGGAAATTCTTGCCTACCCTAAATTCATAAACATTTTCCCTTATAATTTCTTCTTAAAGTTTTATAGTTTTAGTCTTTCGTATTTAGGTTCATAGATCCTTTGAAGTTATTTTTATGTATGGAAATAAAAGGTTGAGGTTAATTTTTTATGTATGGATACCAGGTGTTCTAGTGCCATTTGCTGAAAACACTATCTTTTCCTCTGCTCTTGAATTGAGTTTATGTTCTATAAAATGTTAATTTTAAATAATCTTTCAAAATTCAGTGGACCATATATGTGTGGTTCTATTTCTAGATTCTCTGTTTTATTCCATTGATCTATATGTCTTTCCTTACACCAACACTACCTTGATTACTGTAGCTTTAGAAGAAGTCTTAAAATTAGGTACTAAACGTCTACCAACACTGGTGTGTTTTTTTTTCTTTTTCTTTTTACTTTTCTAGGTCCTTTGTACTCCTACATAGCTTTTAAATTTCAATATCCAATTCTTCATTTATAGCAAGTATACATAGACCTGAATTTTTATATATACCTTGTGTTTTCTAATCCTGCTAAATTCAAATACAAGTTCTAGGGGCTCCTAGAGATTTCTTAGTATTTTCTCTGTAAATGATCATTTCATCTACATATAAAGATTTTACTTCTACCTTGCCAATCCTATCCTAATTGTGTCATTTTATTGCCAGACTATTTTGGTTTGGGCCTATGTTTCAAAGTTTAATGGACAGATGAAGAGTAGGCATATCTGCCTTTGTTCCCCACCTTAGGGAGAAAGCATTGTATCTTTTCCATTCATATAAGGCATTTTTGCTGAAAGTATGGAGTACATGTCTTTGATCTGTTGAGAAGGTTCTGTTCTACTTCTAGTCTCCTGATAGCTTTTACCATGAACAGCTGTAGAATTTAGTCCAATACTTTTTCTCCAACTAGTGACAGCATCATATGGCTTTTGCCTTTCCTCTGTTAAAATGATGACTTTTGGGGGTGGATCTTCCAACGCTGAACCAACACTGCCATCCCTGTAATAAAACCACTTTCTATATACTGCCAGATCTGACTTCTAATAGTTTGTTTTGGTAAACAAATTTCTATCTATGTTCATACTTTTTTCTCCTATTATCTTTATCCAGTTTTAGGATTGGCACAATGTTGCTTTCCTAAAATGAGGGGAGAAGTGTTCCTTCTTTTTTCTGCTTTAAATGTTTGATATAATTTATCAGTTAAAATGTATATGAGCCTGTTTTTGTCATATAGGTAGGTTTTGAAGCTAGGAATATACTTTCTTTAATAGGTGCTATTCAAATTTTATATTTCCTCCAGAGTTAGTTTCATTAATTTGTCTTCCAAGGTAGTTCTTAGAAGTTGTCAAATTTATTTCAAAAAAGATTTTTGAAATATGCTTTCTATATCCTTTTAAATTCTGTAAAATCTGTGGTAATGTCTCCTAGATCTTGATACTGTAATTTTAAAAATGTATAATTGATATTGTGTAATAGGAAGTAAAGGTCTAAAGGAGCAGGGGAAGTGGGAGGGCTAGGGGAAAGGAAAGAAGGGAATAGAAAAAATATGAGAAGAGGAAAAAAATGGAAACAAAGTCTTTGCAAATAGGGAAGGGAGGCAGGGGAAGGGGAAAAAAATAAGAACCAAGATACTCATGTAATGGTATAAGGTCCCAATGATGAGTGTAACTGTAGTTTATACCTAAAATGTACCAATAAGCTTAATGGGAAAAAAAAGTGTTTTTTTTTACAAAAAAGAACACTAATTCTTGCTGCATCAAATGGCACATGCCTATAATCCCAGCACTTGGAGACTGAGGCAGGAGGATCACCAAGTGTTTAAGGCCAGCCTGGACTACATAGTGACTTCAAGTCCAGCTTGAACTACATACACAGTGAGACCTTGTCTCAAAAAAATTTTTTTAATAAAATGCTAATTCTTAAACTATTCCAAAGAATTGAAAGGAATCCTTCTAAACTCACTCTATGAGGCCAGCATTAGGACAAGGACACAACAACAACAACAATAGACCAACATCCCTGATGAACACAGATACAAGAATTCTCAACAAAGCCAAGCATGGCGGTACATGCTTGTAATCCCAAATACTTGAGAAGGTGAGGCGGGAGTATCAAAAGTTCAAGACGAGCCAAAGGCAACTTAGATTCTGTCTCAAAACAACAACAACAACAACAAAAAGGGATGTGTATGGAGCCCATCACTTCCTGGGTTCAATCCTCAGTACCAATAAAAATAATAATATATCTGTGTGTGTGTGTGTGTGTGGCACCAGAGATTGAACTCAGGACCTTGCACTTGCCAGGCATGTGAGGTGCCACTGAGCCACATCCCCAGCCCTATTGTTTTTTTTTTGGTACCAGGAATCGAACTCAGGACCTTGTGCTTGCAAGGCAGGCAGTGAACCACTGAGCTAAATCCCTGGCCCCCCTAGCCCTATTCTTAATAAAATACTAGCAAATCAAATCCAATAGCACCTAAAAAAAAAGATTATACACCATGTTCAGTGAGATTTATCCCACAGAAGTAAGGATGGTTCGACATGGAAGCCAATAAATATATCTCATTGACAAAATGAAGATCAGAAACCATATGATCATCTCAACAGATGCAAAGCCAGATATAGTGGCACATACCTGGAATCCCAGCACTCAGGAGACTGAGGCAGGAGGATCGCCACAGGTTTGAGGCCAGCCTTGGTTGCATAGTGAGTTCAAGGTAAATCTGAACATAATGTGACACTGTCTCAAAAAAAAAAAAAATAAGGCATTTAATAAAAGGTAACATTCATGTAAAAACCCTCAAAAAAAAAAACAGGTATAAAAAGAACATGCCTCAACACAATAAAGGCTACCTACGACAAACCAAAGCAAGTATCATAGTAAGCAGGGAAAAGCTGAAATTCTTTCCTTGAAGATTGGCAACAAGAAAGGGATGATATCCACTTTCACCATATTTTTTTTTCATTGCTGGGGATTCAACTCAGGACCTTTGCAATGCACTACAACCCCACCCCCTTTTTTATATTTTTATTTTGAGACAGGGTCTTGCTAAATTGCCCAGGCTGGACTCAAACTTCCTATCCTCCTGCCTCAGCCTCCCAGTGTGCTGGGATTCCAAGTGTGTGCCACCACCCAGATAATTCTCACCATTCTTTTTGTTTATTTTTAATTTTATGGGACAGGGTCTCACTATATAGTTTAGGCTGGCCTTGACCTCACTATGTAGGCCAAGCTGGCCTTGAACTTGAGGTGATCCTTCTGCCTCAGCCTCCCAAGTGCTGGGATTATAGGTATGCACCATCACACTTAGTTCACTATTCTTTTTTTATTTTGTTTATGTTTTTGTTTTTTGAGACAGGGTTTCACCATGTAGTTTAGGCTGGCCTTGAACTCACTATGTAGTCCAGGCTGCTGGCCTCTTGTCAATCCTCCTGCCTCAGCCTCCTGAGTACTGGGATTACAGGCATGCATCACCACACCCAACCACCATTCATATTCAATATTGTATTGGAAGTCTTAACCACAGCAATAAGGCAAGAAAAGAAATAAAGGGCATCAAAATAGGAAAGGAGATCAAATTATCCCTATCTGTAGATGGCATGATTTTATATATAGAAAAAGTAATGACTTCATTGAAAATGTTAGAACTGATAAATATAGTAAGTTTGCAGGATACAAAATCAACATAAAAATTCAATACCTTTTTTTTTTTGACAGGTTCTTTCTATGCAGTTCAAGCTGGCCTTGAACTCACTATGTAGCCCAGGCTGGCCTCAAACTCACTGAAATCTTCCTGCCTCAGCCTCCTGAGTGCTGGGACAATAGGTGTACACCACCCACCCAGCTCAATAGCTTTTTTTTTGGTACCAAGGATTGAACTCAGGACCTTGTGCTTGCAAGGCAGGCTCAGTACCACTGAGCTAAATCCCCAGCCCAACTCATTAGCTTTTTATCTTTTGCTTTTTCGGTACCAGGGATTGAACTCGGGTCCTTGCACTTACGAGGCAGGCGGCAGAACCACTGAGCTAAACCCCCAGCTTTTTAAACACCAATAAATTACTAAAGAGAAATCAAGAAAGTAATCACTTTTACAGTAGCTATGAAAAAAACCCCACTAGGAATAAATTTAACCAAGGAAATGAATGACTTTTACAATAAAAATAACAAGAATGGCAGGTACCTCAATGGTAAAATGCTTCCCTGGCATGTACAAGACCCTGGATTTGATCCCTAGCACCACCAAAAAATAATAAAAAATATTGATGAAAGAAATTGAAAAGGACACACCAAAATATAGAAAGTTTTCCTTTATTTATAGATTGGAAGAATTAATATCATTAAACTGCCCATGCTCCCCAGAGTGATCTACAAATTCAAAGCAATTTCTGTCTAAATAACAATGATATTCTTCACAGAAATAGAACAATTAACTCCTAAATTTTGTATAGAGCTAGAAAGACCTGGAATAGCCAAAACACAGTGACCAGTTGAGAGGACCAAAAGGGTTGACTCCATCAGCTCCACACAGTATAGCTAATAAACTGTTCACACTCCAGAGCTTCCCTGTGGGGCTGACAGAAGGTACAGAACGTATACTATGGCATGACTTCTTCATCTCCCCTGTTGTGCTTCCTTCTCTTCCTTTCTACAGGTGTTGATACCAAAGACACTCCCTGGGAAACATTCTACACACTAGATTGTGTCTCAGAGTCTGCTTCCTACAGAAGCCAACCTGTGCCACACTCAAGCTTAGTGCAACCATAAACGGAGTCAATACTGCAAATGTTTATTGAGCACTTAGCAGGTGCCAGGCACCACTGTAGGCACTTTACATGTAGTACCTCATTTAATCTTTGTAACCTTTGAGATAAGTAGTGCTACTATCTCTCTGTTACAGAAAAGGCAACAAAGACACAAAATTGTTAGTAACTGGAGATAGGATTTGGACAGCTTGTCTCCAGAACCTGCAGTTTTATAAATCATTCTACCTTGTACTTGTACCACATCATAATATCCACTTCTAAAGCAGCAGAAATGATATCTAATCATATCTTACAAATCATAAACATATGATGAATATAAGTTGAAGAAACACAGTGCCTGATCCATAGGATCACTGGATTATTTGATGAAATTTTTACACTTCTTTATCAAGATAAAAAAAACTGACAATACTGTTTGAAACTGTTAGAAGAATACATTTTTTTTTTTTTTTTTTTTTTTTTGGTACTGGGGATCAACCTCGGGACCTTGCATTTGCAAGCTAAATCTCTGGCCCCTAGAAGAATACCTTTCTAATAACAAAGGCTACTATGGTTCTGATTTCTAAATTGAATGTAGTTTCATTTCCATATTTAGTTTCTATCAATGCTGATTCTGTAAAACTGGCAAAGATTGGAATACCTGAAAATACTGGTAAGTCCACTAATGCTGGTAAGTCCAGCACGCAACAGATATTTCAAGCTGTATTTGATTAGTGTAATATTTGCTACTTGAGTAGGTACATTCCAATGAAATATTTTCCTTTGGAAATAGAATTTGGATTTCAGTTCGTTATGGTTTTATTGTTTGCAGTACTGGAGATTGAATCTAGGGCCTTCACATTGAGCTACATCCTCAGCTGTTTTATTTTTTATTTTTTACAGGATTTCACCAAATCCCTAAATTGCCCAAGCTTGGCTCAAACTTGCAATTCTGCCTCAGCCTGCACTCTTACACTGCTGGAATTATGGATGCGCTACTACTTCCAGCAAGGTTTCCTGTTGTTGAACTGTTAGGTTCCAAAGACCAAAGATTTGCTTGTTGGACCTTTTTTTTTTTTTTTTGTACTGGGGATTGAACTCAGAACCTTGCGCTTGTGAGGCAGATGCCACAACCACTGAGCTAAATCCCCAGCACCTCTGACATATTTTTATTACTTTTGGGTAAGCAGGCTGACAGACACAGAGGGAATGAGATGTTTTTGTTATGGGGAAATCCAACCAACTTCCTATCTCTGACTTTACCTTTAAGTTTTATTATTGAATCAGCAGCTCTGGTTTCTTTTTAGTCTTCTGGTTTTCCCCAAGATGGCCCTTGACCTTTGCAGTTCTCCCAAGGAGATCAACCTATGTTAGCTAGTTGGACTATAGGTTAAGCTCAGATTTAGTTCTAAGTAACCAAACTTTTGCCTTTATATCATCTGTTATCTTGTTCCTCTAGAAAAAGGGCACAAACATCAAAATTACAGCAGTCTCAACATCTGCCTTAAATCTTTCTCAGAATGTACAGGGAAATATATCAAATATATTTTTAATATATATATCAAGTCAGATGACTGGATAAGGCTAATACTATATAACTTTCATAGCTTTTTCCACTTGCCATAATTAGAAAGTTGTTTAAGCGCATTTTGTTTGTTTCCAAACTTAAAAATAAACATGAGTTAATATAACAAAAAGTGTAATGGTTTATTAAAAGTATCAACTCTCCTGAAAACAACACATGTAGCACAATGAACATAAATATAGAGTGTACATAGAAATGAATAAGGCAAAAAGCAAGCTGAAAAAGAAATGTTTAGAAATAAATTGCTGGAATAAGCAGCAAGCCTAGTAAAGTCCATTTCTCAGACCGTATGAGGTCATACTTCAGATAACAAAATACTTCTGGTGCCTTTCATCTACGGTTCTCCAAGTGCTTTGCTGACGCTATCTAATAACAAATATTATTACTCCAATTTTATAGGTGGAGGAAACTAAGCTACTAAGAGATTAAACAACTTGCTTAAGCATGCACCATGAGTCAGTGATGGAACCAGGAATTTATTTCAGGAATCTAATCTACTTTCTGTTTAAACCATTAGGTTAGTTTTCTAGATACCAAAACACATTTATTGTTATATTTATTAAATGTACTTTTTAAACGGATTATTATCTCATAAACAATTAATGAAAAACTTTTGTTGTAGGTCACGGTTGCTCTTTGTGGAAAAATTTAAGAGGTGATTTGAAAAATTCTCCAAGATTCAAAAAGGTATTCACGTTAGGTTTAGGCTATTTACTAAAATCTATTTTAGATATCTAATATACAACCACGGTGTAATGACATGTTAGTGTGCACTGTCCTCATGGCTGTAGTGAATGTCATAAATTATTCTGGGGAGAAGTAGGGCATGAGCAGTTGAGATCTAGGAATTATTCTATATTTGCTATGCCTGCCTAATTCAGTCTTGGCCTTAAAAGTGCTGTAATCTCTTATTTTTTGGTACCAGGGATCAAACTCAGGACCTTGTGCTAGCGAGGCAGGCACTGGAACCACTGAGCTAAATCCCCAGTCCAAAATGCTGTAATCTCTATGGGAACATATTACGAGGGGTGGGGAGCAGTTCTTGGTTATTGTCCTTTCAAAAATGTTACTCTCTCACTGTTGTCCTAATCTCATATACCCTATAAATCTTTTATATAGTCTGGTTTATGAACACAATCTTTCCACTGTGTATCATCTATTACTAGTTCTGACAAAAATCACCAATAGTTTATATCTTACTAAAATCAAATTATTATGCTAAAAGTAAACTGCAATTACAGGGCAAGAAAAAGTTTTATAATAATAACTGCGTGTAAACTAACTACATTTCAAAACAGAAATGTAACACTTGGAGAGACTGAAGCAGGAAGATCACAACTCAGTGACTTAGTGAGGCCCTATCTTAAAAAAAAAAAAAAAACAATACTGAAGATGCAGTTTGGTACTAAGACCCTGGTTTCTAATCCTTAGTACCACAAAACAAAACACAACTAAATTTACATATTTCTTCTTTATTTTGGCCCAAACTGAGGATAAAGATACTGACAGCAGATCAAGTTAATTTAGGGCACAGAGTTACCTAAAAACATCCACAGATGCACACTTTCCTTATGGTGTACATGGACCGGTTAAATGATGACTAGACAGCTGGGGGGAAGAGGTATCATCAGCAAGCAGGACAAATCTCACTTAGTCACGCATATGTTTCTTGTGTAATCAAAGTACAGAAACCCACATCCCACTGTCCCTTCTAATGAGATCAGGCTGCTTTGTGCAGCCACATCATATAATGGAACAGACACACATTCCAGATGCAGAAGACAGAGATTCAAATTCTAAGCTCTACCATTTTCCAACCTTGTGACCATGAGCAAGCTACTTCTCCTTTCCAAGTTTCAGCTTCCTTATCTGTGAAAGAAAGATGATGGTAATACATGAGTTAAGCAAGACAATGTGTATGAAAGCATGGAGGTTATTACATTTTATATGTATTTATTCTATATGTTATATAAAATACATATGTATTAATTGTAATGTAGTTCATATAATAATGACAATTAGAAAGTGCATTTCATAAATTATCAGCATATGTTAGAGCAGTACATATTTGCTTTCTACAAGTTTTCAATTCATGCTTAATAATATGAAGTACGATCAACATATATAGTGAATGTTTAAATTAAAAACATTACACTAAAAAAATTGCCATTTATTCCCCTCAGAATGATCCTTCTTATTTCAAAGATGCATATCCTATCATTCTTGCCCTTTCTGAAGCAATTCTGGAAGTCCTCTTTAGTGTCTTTACAAGATGTGATCAAAAATACAAAGAATGCTGCTGTCAAGTGCCATCCAATAGAAAGGGAGACTCATTAAAAACACCCATTTTATTCACTAGATCTTGAATCAGGGGATTTCTAGCTATTCCCCAAAGTCAAAATGATCATGAAAAGTATGTGTTTTGAATTGATTCAGGACATCAAGGCAGCTACGACAGCACAACTAAAGACACTCATGAAAGATGACTTCCAGAACCACTTTAGAAAATAACAACAATGAGATAAGTGTGTTCAAAGTGAAGGGGAGTATTTTGAGGGCGATTAATAGCAATGTTTCTTTTACTGTAATAAATTTTAAACATTCACTTTTTTTCTATCATACCTTGTATATGCAACCACGTTTCTAAAACCTACCTCTTCACCATCATTCTTATTTCTGCATGTAAGTTTTTCAGCTGCTTTTCTCATCTTATAATGTTTTATGAGCCTTCTGTCAATGCAGTTGGATTTGTAATAAAATCTTCACATGTTCTCATTCCTTGTTCAACAGGTGGGAACCCCTGAGTGCCAAGATTCCAGGAGCATTTTTAGTGGCTGATAAGCCTCATTAAAACCTATGGGGCTTCTTCAGGCTGGGCACCCAGCTGCTTTTTTCTATTTTTGGAAGAGCTACAGAAAATCTCCTGTCAAAAGTTTAAAACTTTCCACTCCCTGTAAATAGGGTGATTCACTCTTTGCAAAAGATAACCTGCTTTGGTTACATATAGCCTCATTCTGATGCATCCTTCAGCTGTCTTGCTATACAATGTTCCACTGCATGTTTAATTTGTATTACTAGGTCATAAATCAGCACCAAAATGGACATATGTTCTAGGGATGCTCTCCTTTTAAGAGCCCTCTAAGAGAAAGGGATTTGTACAGTTAACGGGATTACCATCTCAGCTAGGCTATTTAAAGGGAGTCCCAAAAGGGAAAATGCTAAAGAAGGCAATCAACATTAAAAGAAATTAATCTTTGAGGGTTCGTGGAGATTAAATGTGAAGAAAATAATTTTTAAATCTTAAAATCTTTCAAAAACCACAGATATCAGAAGTACTTGTATTCTTAATTTGGGGAAAACAGAAAAGACTTTGGTACTCAGATTTAAATATTGGTTGTCTCATTCACACATCTTGGGGAAATCTAACAAAATGGAAGCAAATCATAGCAATGAAATGATCAAAAGTTGTCCTCACTCTCAGATTTTCTTCCCACCACCAGTTTACTATTTTATGTATTATATATTTCTACATAAATAAAATATTTTTATTTATATAAACATCAGACTACAGGTCTTAAACAACTTTTTTTCACTGAACAATATTTTTTACACTGTTTTTCAGATGTACCCATTGTTTCTAATGTTTCACAATTGCTAGAATAAATGAGCCTGTACTTCTATGAGTCTTAGGTTCATGCTAAATCTTGGTTTACTTCCGACCTTACCAGAAATAAAGAGAAGAGGAAAACTGACCTCCTCTGTTTCCTGACACTATTCCAAGAGTCCCTCAGTACTCATCTTCAGGGAGGGATGGATATGTCACCACAAGTGAAGTGTAGATTTGAAGCAATATTCCAGATAATTCAATCCCCCAAAATTGCTTTGATCTGAACAACCAGATATTTACAATGTGGATTTTGTTCTGCCTTGGATTTCCAGCTAGATCCTCCTAACATACTTTACTGGTAGAATGAATTAATCATTCCATTCATTCAGTGAATTTTCATTAACGGAGCTAAGTGGATAGCACCTTGTTAACAGGTTTATGTTTTATTTTTGATTGTGAAGAGTTAACTTCATGGAGCTGGGGGAGGGGGGGTGGCTCCGTGTTAGAGTGCTTGCCTAGTATGCACAAAGCCCTCAGTTTTATCCTCAGCACCCTCTACCCACTAACAGAAGTTAACTTCGTGAAGGGCATTTTAATCTTTTTCATGTGAACTTTACACATTATAAGATACACGATCCAAATCCTGCTTACCTTTACCAACCACTATAAACCAACAATAGAAACCAGGTAGTAGGGAAAAGGGTAGGCGCTACCACGGATTTAGCTGTTTGACCTACAGTTTTATCAAATCTTCAAGTTATATTCTGGTCCTTAAAAAAAGATATATAGCTTAATTCCAGAATCCCTACCCAGGTGTGGTGCCACACATCCAGCTACTCAGGAGGCTAAGGTAGGAAGATCACAAATTCAGGGCCAACCTGGGCAACTTAGGGAGACACTGCCTCAAAACAGAATTTTAAAAGGCCTGGAGTGGGCTGCGGATTTAGCTCAGTGGTTTCGCCGCTTGCTGTGGGACCCATTCGATCCCCGGTACCAAAAATAAATAAATAAATAAAATAAAAGGCCTGGAGAGGAGGCTGAGGCAGGAGGATTACCATGAATTTAGTGAGTTCAAAGTTAGCCTGAACTACATAAAAAGATCCTGTTTCAAACAAACAAACAAATGGCTGGGGATATAGTTCAGTGGTGTAGGGAACAGGGAACAGGGAAAGGGGACGTTACTAGAACCTCTGCAGTAAGTCCTAGTCTCCTGCGAGCCACGACAGCACAAGGCGAATTAGTTTATTAGACAGAAAAAATAGAAAAAATGAGACTTTGAGAAGAAGCTGAGCTTTGGGCCTGATCAGTGCTGCTCTGGGCAGCAAAAACGAAAGCGCCCCCGCCCCCCAGCTTGCCACACCTTTATTCAGTAAATCAGGAGAAACAAATGTAACAGATGGCTCAGGGCATAGAGTTCAGTACATCCGGAGAGTAACAAATATAAAAGGTCACTCCTCGCAGTGGTAGCAGCAGCGGTGAAAATCCTAGAACAATGAAGAACTACTCAGATGAAGATTTTGTTCCTCCGGGGATGCCTTTAGCTGGTGCAATCTGGTCCAGGAGAATCACAGCATCACCAGACCTTTGATGTTTTAGGTGTGACCAGAGAGATGGAGTTATGTCTCGACATGCAGTGGCTAGCCTGTAGGCAGGAAAACTAACCCCTGATCTTGCTTTAATTGTGAAATGATTTTTCCCCAAAATCATGTAGAATTGCTCCTGACACAGTGGTGGAGTACTTGCTAGCTCTGCAAGACCCTGGATATAATCCCTAATACTAGAAGAAACAAAATAGAATCTCTACTAATACTGGATCCATACAGGTTAAAGAGTCATAGGGCAAGTCAGGGTGAATAGAAAGTATGGAATCAGATGTATGCTAAATCAACAGTCCTCTGCTAGTCTATATGAAAGTTACAAGCCCTATAAAATCTTCTATTTTATCTGAAGGATTTCATGCATAATAATTGGTTTGTGCAAAATCAATGTTAATTATGCTTGTAGTTTAAGTAGGGACTTTAAGATCTTAAAGATAAATTCACAGACCATACAAAATAAATTTATGCTTATTTGGTGCTAAATTCTTTTAGCTGCAATATAGATTATAAACCTCTCTGATTTTTTTTTTTTTTTTTTTTGGTACGGGGGATTGAACTCGTGTCCTTGCGCTTGCGCAGCACGCAGCGAAACCACTGAGCTTTTGCAGAACAGTGAAGCCTTGCCTTTCCGACAGTAATAATTTTTACCTAGCAATACAGCAGAAACCATCTGGTTTAGTATTTACTAAGATGAGGTTGTAAGTAAAGTGCTGTTTTAATTTTTTTTTTTGGTACCAGAGATCGAACTCGGATCCTTGAGCTTGCACAACAGGTGGCGAAACCACTGAGCTAAATCCCCAGCCCAGTGCTGTTTTAATTTTAATAGACTCCATTTAATCAGAATTTCTTCTCTTCCAGGTAGGTGTGGTAGCACATACCTGTAATCCCAGCATTATAAGAACTTGAGGTAGGAGGGTTGCCAAGTTTGAGCCCAGCTTGGAAAATTTAGTGACTTAGTGAGACCTTGTCTCAAACTGCAACACAAAAAGGAGTTGAGGATATAGCTCAGTGCAAAGGCCCTGGGTTCAAAAAGAAAAAAATGAATTTACTGTGCTTTCTGCAATGGTCAGGCAACTTCAAATTTAGGAAGAGTGAGATTCTGAGCCATTGTGGTGGTTAAAACTCAAGTTCCTCTTTCAGTGTGTGTGTGTGTGTGTGTGTGTGTGTGTGTGTGTGTGCATGTGTGTGTGTGAAATAGGCGAATGCTGTTGCCTTACTTATATTCTGACAATTCCTCAAAAAACTTTTAAGGTACATTCCATAGTATAGCTTATTTGGTTTGGTTGGGTTTTTGTTTTGTTTTGTTTTGTAGTATTTGACCAGCAGTAGGCCCCATCTTTTGGGCTCTCCCACAGAATATCAAGAGCCGAGTCATTGTCTCAGAACTGTGGCATATTCAAGAAGACACAAACACAATGTTATTGAGATAGACTTGTATCTGGAGGTTTGGCCAGTGAAAAACAGACTCTGCTTAGCTAGTCCAGTGGATTCTTACTAAAGGTAAATTCTTGCCATATTTTTCTTCTAAGGCTGTCAGAATGATTAAACAAATGACTCCCAGAGGATGAGGCAGGAGGAGAGTTGCTGTGTGTTTGAAGCCAGCCTGGGCTACACAGTGAGTTCAAGGCAAGCCTGAACCACATGGAGAGGCCCTGTCTCAAAACAAAACAAAACAAACAAATCAAAGCTTACTAAATACAATAAAGTATTATACCCAATTCTTAGCTAACATCTAACTAGTCCTTACTGACTTGGCTGTTCAGATGTCAAAATAATTTCACAGTGATTGGTAAATACCTGGTGTCTCTTAGCTTTCTGATTCACAAGCTCTAACAAGGAGTTTATGTCCAGTCCAATAGGGTAGCTCCATTTTGTTGGGCCCCCAGTTTTACTGGTAGTTTTGTCTTAGTATTACTCCCACTAAAAACAAATGCAAAAGTAAAAGTGAAAGAAATAAGAAATGAATATATAAACAGAATAACTGTGGTTTATAAATATAGCTTTTAGTCACCAGTACTGTACAACAAATTATCCTGAACTTTTCTCTTGTTCAAAGCCTACTGTTTGGATAGGACTTGGTAAAGTAGTTTGTCTTCATTAGTTTGTGTTAGGTGGAGTGGTTTAAAGGCTGCTATGATGCTTAATTTTATGTGTCAATGTGGTTAGGCCTTGGTACCTAGATATTTGGTCAAATACCAGCCTGGATGTTGTTGTGAAGGCATTTTTCAGATGAGATTAACATTTAAGCCAGCAGACGTGAAGAAAAGCAGATTACTTTCCATAATAAGTGAGGCTCATCCAATTAGTTGAAGGCTTCAAGAAAAAAGCAGAACGGAAAGAATTCTGCCAGCAGAAGGCTTTCAGATTTGAGCTGCAATATCAACTTTTGTCTGAGTTTCCAACTAGCTGTTCTACCTGGGAGATGTTGGATTTGCCAACCTCACAATCAAAATAGTTTCTTGGAGGAACTGTAATACATCTGGGGAATAGAACCGTCTTGTGTACAGTGGCTAGTGTCAAAAAGATTTAAGTAATTGATATCTAGAATACCAAGGTCTTCTTGGATATCTTTGTATGAGTCTTTCACCACAGCAGCTTCGATTGGGCTTCATGTCTGATTAAGATTCCAAAGGCATGTGTCCCTAGAGAAAGGGCACAAGCAGAATCTGCATTGCTTTTTATGGCCTAACCTTTGAGAGTACACTGCATCACTTCTGCTGTATTCTATTGTTTAAGGCAGTTACAAGGGTCCATTCCAGTTCCAGAGGAAGGGGCAGAGACCTCATCTCTCAATGGAAGAGTATCAACAACACATTGTAAGAAGAGCATGTGAGATAAAATATATTGGTGTAGTTATGTTTGGAAAATCCCATTTGCCTCACAAATATTTTAAAATTCTGAAATCTATTTCTTTTCATTTAGAATTACTAATAGTTCATGCTCCACTTTTCAAGAAGATCTACTTACTGGCCACTCTGCCTCCCTTTTCTTGACTGGAAATAGAATTTTATTATTAGAGAAATGTAAACTTCAAAACTTGATTTTTAGTTTTTAATTCCCCTAGCTTTTAATATTCTTTTTTTTTTTAAACTTACTACTGAGCTACATCCCTGGACTGATTTTTTTTTCCTTTTGTATCAGGTATTGAACTTGGGTCCTTGCGCTTTCACAGCAGGCGGCAAAACCTCTGAGCTAAATCCCTGGCCCTGGACTGATTTTTTTGAAGTTATTGTAAGTCCAAAGTAAAATTAAGGGCTTTAGGGCTAGAAAATGGTTTTATAGAAGGACATGTAATAGTAATACAATTAATAAAACTGCAAAAAAAAGACAATTTATTTGACTTGAGTAGATACAAATTTGGACAATGTTAGCATAATCTTTTATAAATCAACACACTATTTTCTTCACCAAGAAAGTCTTATCTTTTGAGAAAAGGTCAGCTTACATAAACAGTGTGCTTACTGACGTAGTGGATTACATCCTTGCACGACTCTTTATCATATTGTGGTTCAGTAACAGAGCTTGAGAATGTGGACCATTTTGAGTGAAATTGTTGGCTCATAGCACATCTTCAACTTTACTGCATGTTTCCAAACTAATCTCCAAAATTGTGTCAATTTATACAACTACTGGAAGTGAATAAAATTTCCATTGTTTCATATCTTTGCCAACATGTGGTGCTACTGGATCTTTTAATTTTTACCAATCTAGTGGTGTGAAATTGTTTCTTGCGGTTTTATTTTATCTTTCCTTGGTGCTAATGATGTAGAACATCTTGCCATTTTTTTCCCTTAAATTCTTTTATTGGTACATTTTAGGTATACAATACATTTACATTTATCATTGGGAACTTGTACCTTTACATGATGTATCTTGGTTCTTATTTTTTCCCCATTTCCCCTGCCCTCCTTAAACCCCCTCCACCCTTCCCTATTTACAAAGACTTTGTTTCAATTTTTTCCTTTCCTATCTTTCCTTTCCCCTATCCCTCCCACTTCCTCTACCCCTTTGGACCTTTTCTTCCTATTTCACGTTATCAATTATTCTTGCGATTTTTAAAAATTGATTTTTAAAAATTGATTTTTAAGATTTTTCAAATCACTGAACTCTTCTGGACTGTTGCTGCTGATCTTCATCTTTTCTTTATTTTTCTTTCTTTATTCAATGTTTCAAAGGCAGACTGTGTCCACTCATTGTTTTTTATTCACTCTTTCTTCTTTTTCCTTTTATCTTTCCATTCTTGCCTGTGGAATGTTTGTTTGTTTTGAGACAGGGTCTTTTTCTATTTAGTTCAGGCTGGCCTTAAACTCACTATGTAGCCCAGGCTGAGCTTGACCTCATAGTGATCCTGCTGCCTCAGCTTCCTGAGTGCTGGGATTGCAGGCATGTGCCACCATGCCTGACTTTGCCTGTGGAATGTTATTTGTGCTCCCATAGTAAACTTTCTGCTTTTTTATCTACTGTCACTCTTTGGTGGCTCAAGGTCCTTGGGAACTCTACTTTTGGTAAAGGTCATGTCTTTGGTAAAGTTATTATTGATGCCTGCTGAATAAGCAAGACTCAGGAATGTTATAATACAAGCAACTTTGTTTTGTTCTTCTACTGTCCTTTTTAAGTCTTCCCTTGGAGAAATCCTTCTCTTGCTCCTGGATAAGACTCAGGCAAATCCTATGGCTTTTCTGACCAATTTTAGTTAGTAGAAAGTTTTGTATCACATTAACTTGCAAACAGTGTTAATTCAGTAATAAAATATTGAGGTCAATATCAGAATCAACATTACAATCTTTACTCAAAGGTACAGTTTCTACCCTTTCCTATAAGACACTCTGTGGTTATATTGTCTTTTTCAAGAGAGGGGGATGTGGTTCTTTCCTCTTTGTCTGGACTGTGTTCTTTTCCTTATGTTTGCTAATTTTAATTTCTGTTCTGCTCAGTGAGGAAGGCAGAGAGTTGGGAAATCAGGGAAGAACTCTAAGGGACACAAGAACATTCTCACCTGATTGGTAATGTGGCTTTGCTCACCTCAGGCATTTATAATACGTGTTTAAAATAATTCATATTTCCTCTCTCTTTCTCTCTCTCTCTTTCTCATACTCGGGCTTAAACCCAGTACAGAGGATTGCTAAATCACTAAACTGCCCAGGTTGGGGTCCTGTCTGAGCCTCCCAGAGTAGTGGGATTATAGGCAAGTGCTATCATTCCCAGTTTAGAGAGATTTTTTAGAAAATATCAAGCTTCGATGCCAAATCTGATCTGTAATCTTGTCCATAACTTTTTCAGTAATAAATTTATCCATTTGAAGGACAAATCTTCCATTCTAACAAACTGTGAAAACACTAAATTCAGGGATAAGCACAGCAAATCTGGCATCATAGGAGAGAATAGTACCAGGGAGGAAATTAAATGTTTCTGCTCCAAAAAAAGGAGTCAGATTGGTGAGTATGAAGACCAAATGCGGGTCAAATGTACATGTGGGTGTCATTGTAAAAAGGATCCCTCATGAATGGTATTCTATCTGTGTTAATAGAAGGTGGGAAGCTATATAATAATTGCTTATACATGTATAAAATGTGAGCCAGGCATGGCAGCTCATGCCTGTAATCTCAGCACTTGGGAGGCCGAGACAGAAGGATCGCCACAAGTTCAAGGCCAGCCTGGGCTACGTAATGCCTGAACTACATAGGGAGACACTGTCTCAAAAAATATATATATATAAAATGTCTCTAAAGGGTTACATAAGAGACTGCTAAATGTTTATGTGGAAGAAAAGTAGAGTTTCTAGAAGTGGGAGTCTTATCAGTTGTCCTTTCTGTACTTTAGAAATTTTGAACCATGTGAATATACTATTCAAAAATAAAAATTTTTAAGAAGAAATAAATTACAGGGGTTTTTCTTAAAAATCAAATTGAGGGGTCCTCCTGTTATGATTTAGATCTAAAACCTCAAAAGCCCCCAAAGCCTCATGTGTTGAAAAGTTGATTGGATCACAGGGATGATTCAACAGTGGGTCACCTGGGGTGTGACCTGGAAGGGTGTGTTCTTTTTTCTTTCTTTCTTTCATTTCAATGAATGTATTCTTTGCTCTTATAATAATAATTAATTTTATTGGTACATTTTAGGTATACAATATGATGACATTCATCATTGGGAATTTGCACCTTTACATAATCTATCTTGGCTCTTATTTTTTCCCCCTTCCCCTGCCCTCCCTTCAACCCCTCCATCCCTCCCTATTTACAAAGACTTTGTTTCCTTTTTTTCATTTTCTCATATAAATTTCATTCCCTTCTTTCCTTTCCCCTATCCCTCCCACTTCCCCTTCATCTCTTTTCTTCCTATTTCACCTTATCTATTATACCTTTTAGTCCTTATTTATACTTTCAGTTTCTCACACTAGAGAAACTATTCGGTATTTACACATGTGTGTCCTATTTATTTCACTTAAGAATATGGCCTCAATGTGCCTCCATTTAGCTATAAGTGTCTCTAATTTCTCGTTCCTTATGGCTGAGTAGTATCCATTTTATAAAAAAACCCCACATTTTCTTTCTTTTTTTTTTTTTTTGGTACCTGGGATTGAATGTCTCCAGTTGATGGGCAATTGGGCTGTTTCCAAGTTTTAGCTATTACAAACTGTGCTATGAACATGGGTGTGCATATATTGCTATGTGTTATGGTTCTTGTTTTGGTTTTTTTTTTTTTTTGGTACCGGGGATTGAACTCGGGTCCTTGAGCTTGCACAGCAGGTGGTGGAAACCACTGAGCTAAATCCCTGGCCCTGTGTTCTGGTTCTTGCTCCTCCCTTTTCTCTCTGCATCCTGGCCACCATGTGGTGAGCACCCTTTCCTCTCCTATGGCCTCTCGCATCCTGTTTCTGCCTCGGAGTCAGCCAACCATGGATTGTAACCATGAGCTAAAATAAATCTCTCCTGCTCTAAATTGTGGGTTTCAGGTGTTTTGTCCCAAGAGAGTGACCTACCAGTGTGAGTAGATCCCAAAGAAAGAGGATTGCATGCTTAGGGGCAGAAGATAAGGGGTCCTTGGGAGTGGCGAGCTAAAAGAGAAGCAAATCATATACACAACCACAGAGTTTCAGCTTCAAAGAAGGCAGGAGAATATTTTTTAAATCCAGAGAAATCTTCTAAGAAAAAGAATTGCCTATGTGCAGTGGACATGCGTAATCCCAGCACTCTGGGAAGTTGATGTGGGAGGATCTCAAGTTTGACCCCAACCTGGGCAATTTAGTGATTTAGGGAGATCCCATCTCACAATAAAAAAATAAAAGTGGGCTGAGAATGTAGCTCAGTGTGAAGACTCTGGATTCAATTCCCAGTGCCACACAGTCAGACAGACAGACAGACAGACACACACACAAAATCACTAGTCAATTCTATTACATAATCTTAATCTATTGCAAAGTGTGGACAACATCATTATATCATTATAGTTGTGTCTATTTCTCAATTTGTTGTCTAGAAAGAGAATCAAATTTCACACTCCCAGGAGAGTAAACATACAATTATTCACCCAAAATTTAATTAAATTCAACAAAAATCAACTTAATTGAAATAATATTGAGTGCCTAGTACAATTAAGGTATTGACTCAGCTTATAAAAAATGGTAAAAAAAATAACCAACACTTTTGAGTGCCTATCATGTGTCAAGTACCATGTTATGTCCTTTACACATGTTACTTTTAATCTTTGCACAGCCCTATAAGGTAGGTATCTTTGCAGTCTCCACTGTCCATAAATAAAAACTGAAGTACAAAAAGAGGTTAAGTAACTTGAGCAAAGTTTTATAGCTAATAAGTTTTATAGCTAATAAACTCAGGCAGGCTTCAAATCACGGTTTGTCTTGACTCCAGAGTTCATGGTCTTAATCCACTATGAAGGAGGCAAAGGACTTTACAATCAAACATAATAATGATGTGTAAGATAAATACAGAATGATCAATAGTAGGCACTGTCCTACAGTGGATACATAGAATCATGGAATTCTGAAGTGGAAGAACACCTACAAAATATGAACATCATGAAATTTTTCTCCAGTAGTAACTTTTGAGTCAATACTAAGAAATGTGGCAGAAATTGTGAACCAGGCTAATATGTGTTCCAGGTTAGGAAACAAAGGCCTAGAGGTAAAAATCAGTAGGTCATGTCTAAGATTCACTTTGGCTCAAATGTAACTTTGATGATAATAAATCTATCACCATCATTTTGGGACATGATAACAGCCACTGTTTATTTCTGTCTTCTAATGTCCTTATGCTACTTCTCATCTTTAGGATAACCCTATAGGATAGATATCATTAGCCTTGATTCACAATAAGGTGGAGGGGATGATATGATTAGCCTTGATACATAGACACTAGGTGGAAGGGATGGATATGATGAAAATGTTATATACATGTATGAAAATGCCACAGTGAAACCCAATATTCTGTATAATTAATACGCACCAATAAAGTTTTAAAAAGAAATATGTGACGATGATATTTAGAGACTTAATAACTGAGTAGATCAAGGAATAGAGAGGAATGTACAATTTTTTTAAACTTTTTGAGCTTTTCAAAAGTTGGAAGGATGTTTTTACGATGGCCATTAACAGAAATACAGGGGAAGGAAGAGGAGCTGGCTTTGTAGGACTGAGGAGGGGAAAAATTTAAACAAGTGTTATAGGATGTCAAAAAGGAGAGAAATTGGTGTCTGAGGTGTTTTGGAGGTGAGGGAAAGGACAGATCAGCACAAAGAGGTGGAAATTGAGCACAGCTGATAATACCAGGGTTACCCTGCTGATGACACAGTGACAGAAACTTTTGTGTTTTCTTTGTTGCCCAGGAGGTAGTGTGAGGGATAAACAAGAATAGGTAAACTTTGGACTAACTAACCCTAAATGTTATAATTTCTTTTTACTGATGGTAGATTATAGAACAAATAGCTTTTCAGAACCCATTTTTTTCTTTTCTCTTTTTTCCAGATACAGGGGATCGAACTCAGGACCTTGTGCTTGCAAGGCAGGCATGGCACCACTGAGCTAAATCCCCAGCCCCTCTTTTTTTTTTTTTAAAAAAAATGAGCATACTTAAGGTGATTGTATAACTTCAGGAAAATAATATACATTGCAAGGTTGGGTAAAATCTAAGTTACACTTTCCTTATGGTGTTTTTTTTTTTCTTCTATCATTGGCATGGTTAAGATACCCGCATTTCTTGTTCTTTTTATGATACATTTTTCTGGAGATACAGTACACATTTTACATGTGTACACTACTTTTGTATATACTTACACCCTATTCAAAGTTACAGGCCCTGTGGAGAGGGATCAGTTACTGCCTTCTGCTGTTAATGATATGATCTACTCAAAAACAATTATTGAAGGCCAGGGATTTAGCTCAGTGGTTCCACCGCCTGCCTCGCAAGCTCAAGGACTCGAGTTCGATCCCCAGTACCAAAAAACAACAGGAAAAAACCCTAAAAACAATTATTGAGCATCTACAGTGTCCTAGTTAACTGTGTTCCGCCCTCGTGGGGATTAAAAGACACTTCAAAGTCTTCTTCGTACTTAAAGAAAGACAGTTTCTGGGTAAATAACTATCAGAGTCTAGAAGATGAAATGAGTGGAGAGCTCGTAAACCATGAGCACCTAGCGGAAGATGGCATTATTTACAGAAGAGCTGTCCTTTAAACTAAGTCTTGACAGATGCATGCAGAGAAAGGGAAAAGAAGACAAAGATATGAGAAATGTTGACCTTAGAGGATTTCTCAAAGCACGGTTAAATCAATGCCAATACCTAAGGGGAAGAAACTTCATTTCACTTGCTTTAGAATCTTAAACCATTAGACAGAATGCATGCTAAACAGAATTGTAATCCTTGCGAATAAAACACCAACAGTGACAGCAACGGTTAACTGCAGCAGCCGCAGAGCTGCAATTACTCCGAAATTGACTGAAATGACGCTTTATTTGGCAACTGGTGAAACATCGTAAACTCTCAGAAAGCTGCCATTCTCCTACTTCAAGTTCATCCTTGTCAAATCCCCAAGCATGTTTTCTTCGCTCGGGTTGAAATGCGCAGGCAAAAGGCCCAATTAGCTTCAAAGGGAAGAGGGAGGTGGTCTACTCTGCGGATTTACTTTGGCTCCTCCCGAGTCCCTCCAGGCACAAATTTCGCCACACCAAACATGGCTTCCTCGTGTTTCCTCTCTTCGTTTTACCTAGCCCTCATTTTCTGGCCACACTCAATATGGCCCCAATCCAAAGGTGCATTCCTGTGGTACCGTCTCGGGAAAGTTCTCGCGAGGTTTGCCTGACTCCAGACCGCTCCCGCCCTGCCTCGCGCCGCCGCCACAGCCACTGCTGCCGGCGCCGCTCTTCCTCCGTGTCAGTTGTTGGACTGTAATGGCGACTGGGCCGCCGCTGTCGAAGTGACTCCCGGACGGGGGAGCGGGGCCAGACCTGCGCCAGAGAGAACTGCCGAGACCCGCAGCTCAGGAGGTGGCTTGCTGCGGGGAAGGGGAGGCGTCTTTCCGCCTCTCCTTCCTTCCCCGTAGACGGAATCCCGGGAGCCGGTACGAGGCGGGCACCCGGTGTGTCCCCGGCGCGGTGAGGCCAGGCCGGGCAGCCCTGGGGCCGGTCGGGGCTGTGTCACTACACCCTCCGCCAGGCCCCGCGGGATGCACCGTGGGAGCCGAGGGCGGAGGCGACACTCTCAGGTGAGCTGGTGGAGGACCTGGCGGGGACCGCGGACGCTCGCTCCGCCTCAGCTGCCTCTGTCCGCGGTCTCGGGTTCCCGATGGAGGAGAGAGAGGCGGGGCGGGGCCCGCTGCCCCAGCCTGGCGTCCTCTTTGGGAAACCTCCCTGGTCCTGAGGCTTTTCGGGAGGGTCATTCTGAGATGTGGGTTTCAGATCTCACCGTGCTTGCCGAAGGCGAAATTTCCTTGCTTACCTGCCTGTCAGTGCCCTACCCCCCACCCCACCTCCACCCCGGTCTATAAAGAGGTAGTAATATACCTCTCAACTTTGGATTCCGAGAAGGGCCCCTTTTTTGTTTGGCGATCAAGCATATTTTGAGAAATTCCGGGAAACCGATTCCAGTGGCAGGGATGACCAGTTTCTGTTCCTTTTCATTGGGGGCAACAGTCTCAAGTACAGTACAGGGAGAACTTTGATCTACAGTCCAGCAGACTGTAATGTACCGGTTTATTCACAGATGATTTAGGGGAGATTTAAAAAGCTTTCACTTTGAAAGTTGTCAGTATTCCCTCCCATAGTCCCTCTTTTAAATGCAGCCCACCATGCTAAATAATACTTAGCTAATGCCACAGATACGGTTTGCAGTTTGTCTGGATTTTAAATTTTCAGCTAAGAAATTGCACATAAGTATAGATTTTTAATGTGGTTTTAATGTAGTAACAAATCTTTCTTTTAGGAAAATAGGTTGTCAAATAGTGATCAGTGCCCATGTACTGTGATTGTTTTCATGGTGATTTTGTTTTGATTTTGAAGAAGTCGTTAGTGTTGCCATGTTAACCATTCCTCCTGGCTTGCATTTTAAGGATAAGTAGACTTAGAACCAACCTGAAAAGTTTGTAGAAATAATGATAAAATATTGCAAAATGCTCTCCATTTAAAATACGGATCTTAAACTACGGTTTTTAAACAAGGCAGTGTGCTGCTAATAATTTGGGATTGTGACTTTGGAGAATTAGTTGTTAGATCTATGCTAGAAGTTGCTTCAGGCTCATAAACATTAATAGTTTTGGTGTACTGAATTGACAAACTATTCAATGTAATAAAATAAATCTGAGCCATTGAACTATCATATTAAATTTAAGATACTTAAAGAAAATAAAGATCAAGGGCAGGGGATTTAGCTCAGTGGTGCCGGCACCTGCCTAGCTGGCGGAAGGTCCTGAGTTCGATCCCTGGTATCAAAAAAAAAGAAAAAAGAAAAGGAAATAAAGATCAAGCTAGAATACATTGTATACATACAAAGTGTGTTTTCCTCTTTCCTAGTCAGTAGCAGAACTGTTTAGTGATGGTGAGTTATATATCTGTAAACAGTTTTTTTTAATATGAGGAATTGTCTCTGATTTTCTGAAATATATTGGTGTATAAGAGGGTTAATACAGCCAACCTTACCTGGGGTAATTTATGAGCCCTTGAATTTGTTTCTTCTGCTTCTGATTGCTTGTTTTGTTACACTTCAACCATATCATGGGGAGGAGAAAGAGGATGAAGTTCCTATATAACCAGTTTTATTTGTTAAATTCCTGTAAGTTATAGTGAGAGCAAAAGAAAAAAAAAAAAAAGCTGTTGTCTGAAATAACTTATTTTTTGAAATTTAGTCTTTATGGCAATATCTTGTAAAGAAGTATGGCAAATATCCTTATTTTGCAGTTGTGGAAACTAGACATACAAGAAAATTATTTATTTATGTGCATACTGCTTATTTCTGCTGATCATCTAAAACTATGTACTTTTATTTTATTTATTTATCTATCTATTTTTTGGTGCCGGGGATCGAACTCAGGTCCTTGTGCTTGCGCAGCAGGTGGCGAAACCACTGAGCTAAATCCCCAGCCCTGTACTTCTGTTTTAAAAATCAACATAAATACTTTCGGCATTTGGTGTTATTTTAAAATATTTATTAAAATTCTATTTTTGTTCATTTTTACATGCCCCTTGGTCTTTATGTTGTCAGTCCTTTAAAAGTATTACCATTTTCATAACATTTTGTTAATGAATTATAATGGATCACTTTACCTCTGTATCCTTTTTGCATGATTAAGATTCTTAAGAAACTTCAAATTCTTTGTATTCTTGGATGTAAAATCAAATATTCAGACTTCGTGATCAATAATGACATAGCTGGAAAATTGTAAAATCTTGGTAATTTTATAATAGAGACAACTGATAATTTGAAAGTCTAAATTGCAGTTGTGATTGTTATTTTTGCAGTGTGTGGGGCAAATTGTGAAACAGTTTTTCTTTATTGATTTTTTTCTCCCACGCCAAACCAGTTTTAGTGTTACAGATAGTTTTTTTAAAAAAGGAAAAGAGTGCATGTTTTTTTTCTGAATTAATTTTTGTGTTTGTTGTTCATTGTTATTGCTAAGTGTAATTTTACATTTACATGTGGATATTTTGGGTTACTAATCTGGCCTATTCCAAGTTGGTGGAGATCTTCTGTTCACTAGTACCTATCATCCACTGGTGCCTAGCATGGAGTAATATAGCCAGTAAATATTAACTGAATTAGTTGACTAAAGAATGGTCCCAGGATATTTAAAAAAAACAAAAACAAAACGAAAAACTGGTTCTTGGTTCCTTGGTATACCTCAGCTCTTCTTAGGAATATACTCCAGAAATATGTTCAAATTTACTAGGTAGCAGGGGAATGACAACCTGGGATTGAAAAGCTGCTAAGAGTAAGCCATAGGTAGATCCTGAAATCTTTACTGACTATTTTAATGAGTTGCCAAGGTGCCCTGGCAATAGTTGTCATAATTTAAAGAAAATAGAAGCTTTAGACCCTTACCTGTTACACTAGTACCATCACAGTATTGGGTATTTTAAATCTTAAATGCCAGCTCATCCAGTTCTCATATTTTATATGTAAGAAAACAGGATCATACAAGGGAAGTATCTCGTTAATAATTGGTTCTATAACGGGGAGAAGAATCCACTATACAGTTCCCAAGTCTGCATTTGTTTAATGTGAGATAATTATCAAATCAGAGCATAGTTGTGATCAATTTGGCAGTCTAGTCTATATCAGTATTAAAAATTAAAACTGGGGCCAGGGATTTAGCTCATTGCTTCTGCCACCTGCTCTGCAAGCTCAAGGACCCGAGTTCAATCCCCGGTACAAAAAAAAAAAAAAAAAAAATTGAAACTGTGCTTTGCTTTCATGAATCAAAAATATTTGTTCATGTAAAAATGAAACTCCACTCTACCCTGCCATTGGGACTATAAGTTGGTACAACTAGAACAACTTTCTGGGAAGAAGCATTGCATTACTTGTCAAAATTAAAAGTGTACATACTGGGCCAGGGATTTAGCTCAGTGGTTTCACCGCCTGCTGCGCAAGTGCAAGGACCTGAGTTTAATCCTCGGTACCAAAAAAAAAAAAAGTGTACATAGTCGCTGATAGAATAATTTCATTTTTAGTTAATCTTACATAAATTTTAACACAAAGCACAGAATAATTTTTAAGAATGTTCATTTTAGCATTGTTACAAATAAATGCCAACATTTATAAATAATAAAAAGTGTCCTACATGTCCATTGGTAGAGGAATACTTAAAATTGTAGTATGTTTATGCTGTCAGGTATTCTGCAGTTGTTAAGAGGTTTTTGGGATATCTAAATTTACTTCATGAGAAGCAGCTGAGCATGTCCTTCAGTACATAGATCATACAGCAGATTCTTTGGGTTCAGATCCTAACTGCATCTCTTGTTCTTGCATTGACCATTATCAAGTTATTTAAACTCAACTATAAACTGGATATAATAATGGTTCTCATGTTACAGGGGTATTGTGAGATCCAAATGTGTTAGTATTTATGTCCTAAGTAAGTGCAGTATGTATCACATAAATGTTTGCTATGTACTGACATGGAAGAACATTCATGATAGTGTAAGAAATAAGTTGGACTATACTATGTAATATGATTATAAAAAATAGACACATAGACAATGGAATATAGTTTTGTTTTGATTTCATATGTACATAGAAAAAGGTCTGTGGGGGCCAGGAAAGTAGCTCAGCAGCACAGCGCCTGCCTGGCAAGTGTGAGGTCCCGAGTTTGCCCTGGTACCAAAAAAAAGAAAAGAAAAAGATCTGTAAGGATAGGTGTTAAAACTGTTACCTGTTTTATCCCTGGGGGAGTAGATGGCTTTCCTTTTTTCCCTTTAAATGCTTTCTCTTGTTTTATTGTTAACCTTCATTTTTATAATTTTTGAAGCTTTAAAAAAAATAAAACTATTGAAGCAGAATTTTCTTATTGGTAGTATAAAAGTAGGTTTTTGTTTTTGTTTTTGTTTTTGGTACCAGGGCTTGAACTGGGGACCTTGCGCTTGCCAGGCAGGCGGCAGAACCAGTGAGCTAAATCCCTGGCCTATATAAATGTAGTTTTGAATAGTTTTACTTTAGAAATATATAGATTTAGCTGGGGATTTAGCTCAGTGGTTCTGGCGCCTGTCTCACAAGCGCAAGGTCCAGAGTTCGATCTCTGGTACCCCCCCCCAATAAAAAGAAATCTAGATTTCATCCACAGACTATCACATGATTAGATCCTATTTCAAAACTTTTGTTGGTGGAAGGTTGAAGTTAATCTATGAAAACCCTTAATAAAAACATTTATTTTTCTACTAGTTTTGTGATCTTCAGTCTTCTTAATTTACAAAGCAAACTCATTGGCAGGAACAGTGTTTCTAAGCCTAAGGTTTTCAAACTGTGCATTGAGGTACCTTAGAGTACTACAGTGAACTCACATGGATACTGCAGGAACTACTTACTGTTCTGAGGTGGTACACGTGAGATTTGCTACTTTTTAAAAATGACTATGTATCTTCAAAAAACTAGGTTCTGCAGGTTGCTGTGATTATAGCAAGTACTGTGCAAAAATAATGTGGAATAGTAAATGAAGATGGCAATGGCCAGAATAAGTCAAGGTTTGATAAGTTGTGTAATGTCTGCCAGGTACACACATCTGATTAATAAGTAATTGTGCTTACTCAGTAATAAAAATACTTTTTAAAATTTACTTGCATTTTTTTAATATTGCTATTAAATATTAGGACATACTTACTAGATTACATAGTCTAATCCAGTGGTGATGAACCTATGGCATGGATGCCGCAGGTGGCTGTTTGTTATCATTGAAAACTCTGAAGAGTTTGCCATCACTGTTGGAACTGTTAGTTGGGGGGTTTTTTGTTCCTTGTTTTTGCATAACAGCCTCATGAAAAAATTACTGAAACATTAATTCTGTGAAAAGAGATTCTGTGAAATGAGAGTTTGGGAAGAACTCAAACTCTTTTTACCAGGACATCCCAAATAAATACATTTTCCAATAAATATTTTTTCATGAGCATTTACATCTCATGATGTAATCTCTGAAACAATGCTTAAGCCAGGTGTGGTGCATCCTTCTTCATTCTGCATCCTTCTGCATTCTATTTGCCAGTATCTTATTAAGGATTTTTGCATCTATGTTCATTAGTGAGATTGGCGTATAGTTCTCTTTTTCGGTTGAGTCGTTATCTGCTTCGGGGATCAAGGTGATACTTGCTTCCAGGAATGAATTTGGGAGTATTGCTTCTCTTTCAATTTCATTCAAGAGTTTCAACAGTAGTGGCAGTAGCTCCTCTCTAAATGTCTTGTAGAATTCAGCAGTGAAGCCATCAGGACCCAGGCTTTTCTTACTTGGTAAGTTTTTAATTAGGTTTTCAATTTCATTGGTTGATATTGGGTTGTTTAGAATTTTTAGGTCTTCTTCTTACAACTTTGGTAGTTCATACGTATCTAGGAATCTGTCCATTTCTACTGTGTTGTCCATCTTATTGGTGTATAGGTTCTGGAAGTAGGTATCGATGATCCTCTGGATTTCTGCTGGGTCTGTTGTAATTTCACCCTTTTCATTCCTAATTGCATGGATTTGGGCCTTTTCTTTCCTTTTTCTGATAAGGTTGGCTAAGGGTTTGTCAATTTTGTTTAGTCTTTAGAAGAACCAACTCTTGGATTCACTGAATTTTTTGTATCGTTCTCTTAGTCTCCATTGCATTGATTTCTGCCCTGATCTCTATAATTTCCTCCTTTCTGTGGGCTTTGGGTTTGTCCTGCTCTTCTTTTTCTAGAAGCTTGAGGTTCAGCATCAGGTTGTTTAATTGGGTTCGCTCTGTTTTCCTAATATGCGTATTCACTGCTATGAATTTTCCTCATAAGACTGCTTTCATTGTGACCCATAGATTCCAATATGTTGTATTGTCATTGTCATTTAATTGAAGGAACTGTCTGATTTCTTTTTTAATTTCCTCTGTGACCCATTGGTTATTCAGAAGTGTGTTGTTCAATTTCCATATGTTTTGAAATTCTTGCGGTTTCTTTTGCTATTGATCTCCAGTTTCATCACACTATGGTCTGATAATATACAGGGGATAACTTCACTTCCTTTGCACTTACCTAAATATGTTCTGTGAGTGAGTATTTGGTCTATTTTGGCAAATGACCCATGTGCAGCTGAGAAGAATGTGTATTCTGACTTCGTAGGGTGGAACACTCTGTAAACATCTGTTAAGTTCATTAGTTCAAGAGTTTGATTGAGTTCTAGTATTTCATTGCTTGTTTTTTGTCTAGTTTATCTATTTGTGACAATGGGGTATTGAGGTCCCCCACTACTATTGTATTGGTGCTTATATGATTTTTCATGTCCGTTAGTATTTGTTTTATATAGTTGGGCATACTAGTGTTTGGTGCATAGATATTTATGATTGTCATCTCTTCCTGTTGGATTGTTCCCTTTACAAGGATGTAGTATCCTTCTTTGTCTCTCTTAATCAGTGTGGGTTTGGAATCCACTTGGTCTGCAAAGGGGATAGCTACTCCTGCTCTTTTTTGGGTTCCTATCACATGGAGTATTGTTTTCCGCCCTTTAACTTTCAGTCTGTGAGTTTCTAAGTGTGTTTCTTATATGCAGCATATTGTTGGATCTTGCTTCTTGACCCATTCTCCCAGTCTGTTTCTTTTGATTGGTGATTTGAGATCATTAACATTGATGGTTAGAACTGATGCATATTGAGTTATCATTGTCATGACGTTTTCTTTTTGTTGGTTTCTCCTCCTTTGCTTTTAATTTCTTGTATTGCTTGGTGGATTCATTCTGCTGGGCGTCCTGGGGTTGTGATCCTCATTGTCTTTTCCTAGGATTTTGACTAAAATTTTTTGGAGTGCTGGTTTGGTATTCTTAAAGTTCCTAAGGTGCTCTTTTTCATGCAAGTATCTTATTTCACCATCAGTTTTGAAAGATAGTTTGGCAGGGTACATCAATCTGGGTTGGAGGCTGTTTTCCTGTAGGGCTTTCAGTACATCACTCCAACCTCTTCTTGCCTTGAGAGTTTGCGTTGGTTGAGAAGTCTACTGTGATTCTGATGGGCTTTCCTTTGTACATGATTTGTTTCTTTTCTCTAACTGCTTGTCGAACTTTGTTCTTTTGTTGGGTTTCTGGAATCTTAACAATTATATGCCTATGTGTAGCTTTTTTTTCATCAAGGCTATTTGGAGTCCTATATGCCTTGCTTATCTGTATGTCAAGTTCTTTTCCCCTGCTTGGGAAGTTTTCTGCCATCACTTCTGTGCAGAGTTTTTTTGTGTCATCTGCACTCTCTCCTGTTTCTTCTTTGACTCCAATCAGTCTTATATTATTCTTTTTTGTATCATCTAGCAGCTGCTGGATTGATTTCTCGTGGTCCCTTACAATTTTAAAGAAATTTTTCTTTTCCTGGTCACTAATTGCAATCTTATCTTCTGTATCTGAAATTCTGACCTCACATTGGCTCATTCTGCTGTGTAGACATTCAATGGAGATTTTAATCTCCTGGAAATCTGTTTGCATCTGTTTTATGGATTCCATTTGTTTCCTATGTTGGGATTCCATCATGTTCCTCAGCTCCTCTATTTTTTTATCTATGTCCTCTCTAGATTTATTAGTCATGTCTTGCACTATGGGCACAATCTCTGCTGTTGTGTGAGAAATTATTTCTGATTTCATTTTTTCCAGATCCTGTCTTGTAGCTAGTTCAGAGAGTCTAGGTGGTTAAGTACCAGAGCGTTCCATCTCGTTTCCCTTTGCGGTTGCTCTAGATGATCTGGAAGTCTGGTTCTGAGGCTTGTTTAAGTGTCTTTTCATTTTAACAGGGGTGGGGTGGGGGAATGGGGGGTGGGATGAGGGTGGGGGTGCTGTTGGCACCTGCTCAGCTCACCTCCTCTGTGCTGGGAGTGGTGGTAGGTTGACCCGGAAGACTCCTCTGTGCTGGGCGCTGTGGCACGTTGACCCAGAAGCCTCTTCTGTGCTGGGAGTTGTGGGACGTTGACCCGGAAGCCTCCTCTGTGCTAGGAGGTGTGGTACACTGACCCCAAAGCCTCCTCTGTGCTGGGAGGTGTGGCCTCTTAGTCTTTTATTTAAGAAGAGCTGTAGACAGTGAAGAGAAGCAGGAATAAGCAAAAATTAACGAACCAAAGAAAAAAGAACTCGAAGAATGAACCTGCACTTTGCTTTGCTTGCTTACTGTGTAGTTATTATGAATACTTACGCATCTGAAGGTGTCTTACAGTTTGCAAGTAAGGATTTTTAAAAAATTTAAAGTATAAAATTTGGCATACAAAAGCTGTTATATAAGAAACTCACCACTGGTTAAATCTGAGGAGAGAGAATGAGGGTCCAGGACCGGAAGCGGAATTTTCAGTGTGCTTGTATATGTTTTAGAGTTTTTAAAAAGTAGAGGAGGGCTGTTTATTGCTACTTTTTTTTTTAAGGAAAAGAACAAGGAAAAGTATAGTTCCTGAAAGTTTCCTTTGACTTTCAATAACAGCTACTTGAAGGGCTGTTTTATTCAACAAAAGCAATTTTTCTTTCATTGGAAGCCCTTATCAATCTCTTAATTGTAGTTACTTCCTCTTTGTGGACTTTAGCATCCTCTTTTCCCTCTATTTTACCACTGTTTGTGCATCTGTATCTTATACAGAACTGTAGGGATATTTTATTTCTCTTTGTTATCCCTATTCCATTAACAGTACACAACACATAGTAGGTGTTCCAGATCTGTTTGCTGAATGATAGTTCCGTTGATAAGTCTCAGAATCCAATTCTTGAATGCATGTAGGCAAAAAAGAAAACATATATGAAGCCATGTGTTTGATACAATACAAAAAGGTCAGCCATTCCTATGCAGAAAATGTCTTACAAGGGAACATGTTAAGAAATAATAGAATAATTATATATGCATATATTTGAATAAAATATTTTTACTTTAAAAATATTTTAAAATAATCTCAGCTAAAAAAGAATTCTTTAATACTCTATGAATTTAGACAGAAATGAAATGAAGCCTATTGTACCATGAATTATTACTCATGAATGATTTTTAAGTCTAATTTTAAAAAGAATGCCATAATTCCAAAAACAGGTTCAAGTTCATTTGACTAACTTTAAAAAAACCAACCAAACACAAACTTAGCAAATATTAATCTGGTTCTTCTGCTACCAAAAATATCTTTCTGTTTGTAAAACAATCTTCCTTATAACATTTAAAATAATTATGTTATAACATTTAAAATAACTCATAAATTTATCAGCTACACAAATTATCAGAGATGTATCTATTGCATATAGTCTGACATAATTTATATCTAATATGAAACAAAACATTAAAGTCAAAAATTAGGGGTCATTTAGCCTCATGCTTTTCAAATGTGTATTTGTGATTGAGTTGTTGGAAAAAATATACAATCTGCTGAGTTAGAACTAGCTTTTTGAGTTCAGTATGCAAATTTTTTGTTCTTTTTTTAGAGAATTAATATAAATGTTTTAATTTTAAGCAGATATTCTTAAGTGATACTATAGTAATGAATGAGAGAGCCAGACATGATAATAAAGAAAAAAAATATAGGAAGCCTCACCTCCTCCACCTCACTTCTACTTACAGAATTTTAGGATCAAGAATTCATTAAAGCTTACTGCTTGAATTAATCTAACATAATCTTATGACTGTGTCTGAATTCCTAACTTTGATTATGTAGCTTTTCGTATAGGAATTCTGGCTTCATTGGAGACTGCTGACCATCGAAGATCTTGGAATATTTATTACTATATTTCAGTATAGATGAAGTAGTGTAGGTCTGTTAAGGATAGGCATTCAATGACATCTCCATACTTATAGAATCAGAGAACTTGACTGCCTATAGAAATAGAATTCTTCTTAAAAAATACTATCTTTATTTTGATCTCATACTGTCTGTGTCACCTTTACAGTGCTGTTTTTAATTTTATTTATTTGTTTATTTGTTTGATTATTTTTTGTTTTTTTGAGGCAGGGTCTCCCTTTGTAGTTTAGGCTGGCCCTGAACTCACTTTGTAGCCCAGGCTGGCCTCAAACTCATGGCAATCCTCCAGCCTCAGCCTCTTGAGTGCTGGGATTATAGGCATACGCCACCACACCTTGCTAGAAATAGAATTCTTGCTTTGTTTTGTTTTTTGGTACTGGGGATCGAACTCCGGACCTTGCGCTTGCAAGGCAGGCGCCAGAACCACTGAGCTAAATCCCCAGCCCTAGAAATAGAATTCTTAACAAAGCAGTTAAATTTGGTAAGTTGTAGGCTTGTAATTAAAAATGGAATCCCTCTGGTAATTCCTGTAAAAAACCTGTTAATTTTGGGCTAATGATATTCCCTTTCAAGAAACACTAAAATGTTTTAAAGATTGAGGCCAGGGATCTAGTACTTAATCCTCCCTCTTGAGTAGGTAGCTAGGAGAAATGTCTTCTTTGAGTAGTTTATACTGCTCAGTGAAATCTGTGTGGCCATGTTTTGCTGCAGTTCAGCTGCCCATTACCTTTGTTCATATCTGGAGAATGAATAAATGAGTCTTCAATACATTTTTTTTGTTTGTTTTGGTTTTTTGAGGCAGAGTCTCCCTTTGTAGTTCAGGCTGGCCCTGAACTCACTATATAGCCCAGGTTGGCCTCAAACTCACAGTGACCCTCCTGCCTCAGCCTCCCGAGTGCTGGGATTACAGGTGTGTGCCATCACACCCAGCTTCAATACATTTTATATATATATTTCTTGTACTGTTTTTCTTTGTTCATAATTAGGCTCTTGCATGGTGATAGCCAGAGCAATAGGATTATCTTTTTTCCAGTCTTCTGACTTGTTGCACATTAGTAATGATTTATTAGATAACTCAATTTATCAAATGACATATATTTAGATTAGTATAGGGGTACTTGTGGCTCTTTGTGGTGCTATCATCACCATGGTCAGTTATATTTTTGTGTGTGTGCCTCACGCTTTATCTTACCACTTTTTTTTGGTATTGGGGATCAAACTCGGGATCTTGCGCTTGCAAGGCAGGCACCAGAACCACTGAGCTAAATCCCCGGCCCTCTTACCACATTTTTTTATGGGCTATTTATATAATAGTACATTAATTTCATTCTTTTGTTTTCTTTTTTTTTGTCCCCAATTTACCGGGCTAGTGATATATGTTGTATTCATCTTTCTTATGAGTGCTTTCCAACTGGCTCTTTACCTCTTCTGTGTCTGTAATCATGTTTTTCTCATTTCTTTTGACCCATCTCACCTTCTTTTCCCCATTTGTCCTTCCACTGGCAGCCCTGTCTTTGATCCCCTATTATTTTTTTCTGTATAAATTCAACCCATAAGAGCTTGTAACACTGTCATTTGTTCATCTTTTTATTGAAGGGTTCTATTAATATGAGAATGAATAAGAAGATACAGTCTGTAAGGACCATACAACCTTGTGGGGAGACTGATACATACTATATGCTATTTATAATTTTATTATAGCACTAATCAGAGTGTGTACAATTTATGTGTCTCTAACATTATGAACATTAAATGCTCAGTGAATGTTTGTTGAATGAATACATTATAAACATTAAATGCTCAATGAATGTTCTTTAAATGAATATACATGTTTATATATGTATAGGTAATGATAAATGCCATAAAAGTAAACAGTGCTATGGGAAGCTGATGAGGAAGTAATTCTTTTTTTTTTGGTACCAGGGATCAAACTTGGGACCTTGTGCTTGTGAGGCAGGCGGCGGAACCACTGAGTTAAATCCTCAGCCCAAGAAGTAATTCTATTAAGGGCATTCTACAAAAGATATATAGGAGGTAGAATTAGAGTTTAAGCTTGAAAGGCATTTCTGCCAGACAAAAAGATACGGAAATAATAAAATTCTCTGTTCAGAAAATGCACTGCTTATATGGCTGTATGATAGGAACAATTGGTATGCAGTGAAGATTCCAAGGGGTGAGGCTGTAAATTAATGTTTTGAAGGTTTCAGAGTGCTATCACTGATAGATGTTAGTCACTGAAAGTTATGAAAGCTGAGTTGCTAGGCTTTGTTTTAGAAAGATAACTGGTTGGAGAATGGAGAATAGATTAGCAGAAAGATAATTAAGAAACTTTTACCATAATTTAGGTGAAAAATGATGCTCTTAATAGAGACAAGAGGAAAAGAGATAAATAAGAGAAACATTTTTTTTAAAAAGGCTTTAAAACAGCTTTATGGAGGGATATTTTATATATCATAATAGAGAAACATCTTAAGGATATAAATGAGTTGATAACTGCATAAGATGAAGTGAGAGAGAGAGGAAGGAATGTCAAAGAGAAACTGGATGCATGGTAATCCCATTTATTAAGATAGAGAACAAGAAACAGGTTTGGAGATACATGATACAGATATTCCTCATTTAACGACCTACCTGTTGTAACAACTGTTCAGATTTAGGACTGACGGGCTGGGCATTTAGCTCAGTGGTTCCGCCGCCCGCCTCGCAAGTGCAAGGACCTGAGTTTGATCCCCAGTACCAAAAAAAAAAAAGTTAAAAAAAACAAACAAACAGATTTAGGACTGAGGTGTGCTGTTTGGACTTCAGACCTGCCCCTTGGACTTAGGATCTTTTTTTTTTTTTTTGTATAGTTCTGTACATCTTGTTTATAGAGCCAGTGTCTTTTTTGATACAGTACACCATATTTATACAGTACTATACTGTAATTTTTGTTGATTGTACTACATAGTACAGTAGTGTAGTTTTATCTTCTGTACAGTACTGCATGTAAGACTTTGCAAATAAAAGTCATCAAGTTGGAGTTTCCTTTGACCATTTCTTTGTTCCTAATATTGTGGTATACATAGTATATCCAGTTCTTCATTTAGCTACCAGTTCAACTAATGACTTAGTTGCAGGAATGGAACTCAGTTTAAATAAGCCATATCTGTAATGAATTGTAGTTTTTTAATTTGATGAGTTTCAAGTGCTAGTGATACTTGGAGGTAGACTGAAAACACAGATCCAGAGCTCAGAGAAAGATTTAAGAAAGAAATATGACATTTAGAAAATAGTTAAAACCAGGAAAGTATATGAGATTGCCTGGGAAGAAAGAGCTAGAAAAGAGGCCAAGGAATAAAACGTTTTGAAATATTACCATTGATGAACTGGGCTGAAGTAGAGAAATTATCAGGCAAGAAAAAACAAGAGGTAAGGAAAACAGGAGAGAGATGTTTTACTAATTTAAGGAGTGGTAAACATTTCAAGATGAAAGTGTGAAATCCCAAATGTTATGTTTTAATAGCTATCAAATGGAAAGTTGTTACTACAAAGGTATGTTTCCAGGATTCTTTCTAAATCTTTTTTTTTTTTTTTGGTACCAGGGATCGAACTCGGGTCCCTGCTCTTGCGCAGCAGGCGGCGAAACCACTGAGCTAAATCCCCGGCCCTCCAGGATTCTTTCTAGATGGATAAAATTATTGAGATATATATATATATATATATTTTTGTATTCAATTCTTTTATTGGTACATTGTAGGTATACAACACAATTACATTTCTCATTGGGAATTGCACCTTTACATAATGCATCTTGGTTCTTATTTTTTCCCCATTCCTAGCCCTCCCTTCACGCCCTCCACCCTTCCCTATTTACAAAGACTTTATTTCCATTTTTTCCATTTCTCAGCATTTTTCCTTTCCCTTCTTTCCTTTCCCCTGCCCCTCCCACTACCCCTACCCCTTTGGACCTTTTCTTCCTATTTTACATTATCGATTATTAATTCTAATCATTGATACATTTTAGGTATACAATATAATGACATTCATCATTGGAAATTTGCACCTTTACATATTCTCTCTTGGTTCTTATTTTTTCACCCTTGCCCAGCCCTCCCTTCAACCCCTCCAGTCCTCCCTGTTTACAAAGATTTTGTTCCTATTTTTCCATTTTCTCATATTAATCCCATTCCCTTCTGTTCTTTCCCCTACCCCTCCCACTTCCTTCCCCTTTGCCCCTTTTCTTCCTATTTCACATTACCTATTATACATTTAGTCCTTATTTATACTTTCAGTTTCTCACCCCAGAGAAACTATTCGGTATTTACACATGTGTGTCCTATTTATTTCACTTAAGAGTATTGCCTCAATGTGCATCCACTTAGCTATAAATGTCTCTAATTTCTCATTTTTTATGGCTGAGTAGTACTCCATTTTATTAAAAAACCACATTTTCTTTATCCAGTCTCCAGTTGATGGGCATTTGGGCTGTTTCCAAGTTTTAGCTATTACAAACTGTGCTGCTATGAACATGGGTGTACATATATCACTGTGGTATGATTCTTTTAATTCTTTGGGGAAGATCCCCAGCAGTGGAATAGCAGGGTCAAATGGGACTTCCAGTCCTAGTTCTTTGAGGTATCTCCATACTGATTTCCACAGTGGTTGCACCAGTCTACACTCCCACCAGCAGTGGAGCAGGCTTCCTCTTTCCCCACAGCCCCGCCAGCATTTGTTATTGGTTGATTTCATGATAGCAGCCATTCTTTCTGGAGTGAAGTGGAATCTCAGCGTTGTTTTCATTTGCATCTCTCAAATGACCAGTGATGTTGACCATTTTTTCATGTATTTATTTGCTATTTCTACTTCTTTGTGTGAGAAATGTCTGTTCATTTCAGATGCCCGTTTTCGGATTGGGTCTTTAAATTTGGGAGGTCTGATCTTTTTAAGTTCTTTATAGATTCGAGATAGTAAACCTTTGTCTGAGGAAGAGCAGGTGAAGATTTTTTCCCACATTGTGGGTTGTCTCTTCACACTGCTGGTGGTTTCTCTTGCTGTGCAGAAGCTTTTTAATAAGAAGAGATCCCTTTTGTTGATTGTTTGTGCTAGTTCACAGGCAACTGAGGTTTTGTTCATAAAATCTTTTCCTACACTGATGTCTTCAAGGGTTCTACCTAACCTCTGTTCCAACTGGTTCAGAATTTCTATTTTAATATTTAGACCTTTAATCCATTTTGATTTTAGTTTAGTGCATGGTGAGAGATACAGGTCTAGTTTTAATCTTTGGCAAGTTGAAGCCCAATTTTTCCAGCACCATTTATGAAAGAGGCTATCTTTCCTCCAGTGAGGGTGTTTGGCTCCTTTGTCAAAGATGAGATGGCTGAGTGTGTCTGGCGTTGTTTCTGCATCTTCTAATCTGTTGCACTGGTCCTCAGGTCTGTTTCTTTGCCAGTACCATGCTGTTTTTATCACAGTAGCTTTATAGTATAGTTTCAGGTTGGGGATTGTGATACCCCCTGCCATGTCTCTGTTACCTAGAATTGCTTTTGCTATTCTGGGTCTCTTCTTCTTCCAAATGAATTTTTGGATTGTTTTCTCAAAGTCTATGAAGTATGTTGCTGGGATCTCCATTGGAATTGCATTAAATCTATATAGCAGTTTTGGAAATATGGCCATTTTCACTGTATTAATCCTTCCTACCCAGGAGCAGGGGATGTCTGTCTATTTTCTGATATCATCTTCAATCTCTCTTTTCAGAATGCCATAGTTTTCAGAGAAGAGGTCTTTGATTTCTTTCGTTAGGATGATTCCTAGGTATTTCGGTTTTTTGGATGCTATTGTGAAAGGAATTATTTGCCCTATTTCTCTCTCACTGAGTCTGTCATTGGTGTAGAGGAAAGCTATTGATTTTTGTGTGTTGACCTTGTAACCAGCTACTTGACTGAATTTGGTTATTAAGGCTAGAAGACTTTTGGTGGAGTTCTTGGGGTCTTCTCTATAGAGTATCATGTCATCTGCAAATAATGACAATTTGACTTCTTCATTTCCTATCTTTATTCCTTTGATTTCTTTCTCTTGTCTAATTGCCATGGCTAATGTTTCCAGAACTATATTGAACAAGAGTGGTGATAGTGGACATCCTTGTCTTGTTCCTGATTTTAGTGTGAAGGATTTCACTTTTTGACCATTTAGTATGATATTGGCTGTTGGTTTTTCATAGATGGCTTCTATCAGTTTGAGGTAGGGACCATCTATTCCAATTTTTTGTAGGGTTTTTATCATAAATGCATGTTGGATTTTGTCAAATGCTTTTTCTGCATCTATGGAGATAATTATATGGTTTTTGTCCTTGACTCTATTGATATAGTGTATTACATTGATTGATTTGTGTATATTGAACCATCCCTGCATCCCTGGGATGAATCCCAGTTGATCAGGGTGTATGATCTTCTTGATGATCTTCTGCATTCTGTTTGCAGTATCTTATTAAGGATTTTTCCATCTATGTTCATTAGTGAGATTGGCCTATAGTTCTCTTTTTCAGTTGGGTCTTTCTCTGCTTTGGGGATCAAGGTGATGCTTGCTTCCAGGAATGAATTTGGGAGTATTGCTTCCCTTTCAATTTCATTGAAGAGTTTAAACAGTAGTGGCAGCAGTTCCTCTCTAAATGTCTTGTAGAATTCAGCAGTGAAGCCATCAGGGCCAGGGCTTTTCTTAGTTGATAAGTTTTTAATTACATTTTTAATTTCATTGGTTGATATTGGGTTGTTCAGAATTTTTAGGTCTTCTTCATTCAACTTTGGTAATTCATATGTATCTAGGAATCTGTCCATTTCTTCTGTGTTGTCCATCTTATTGGCGTATAGGTTCTGGAAGTAGGTAGTGATGATCATCTGGATTTCTGCTGGGTCTGTTGTCATTTCACCCTTTTCATTCCTAATTGCATGAATTTGGGCCTTTTCTTTCCTTTTTCTGACAAGGTTGGCTAAAGGTTTGTCAATTTTGTTGATTCTTTTGAAGAACCAACTCTTGGTTTCATTGATTTTTTTGTATCGTTCTCTTAGTCTCCATTGCATTGATTTCTCCTCTGATCTTTATAATTTCCTCCCTTATATGAGCTTTGGGGTTGTCCTACTCTTCTTTTTCTAGAAGCTTGAGGTTCAGCATCATGTTGTTTAATTGGGCTCATTGTGTTTTCCTAATATGTTTATTCACTGCTATGAATTTCCCTCATAAGACTGCTTTCATTGTGTCCCATAGATTCCAATATGTTGTATTGTCACTGTCATTTAATTGAAAGAACTGTCTGATTTCTTCTTTAATTTCCTCTGTGACCCATTGGTTATTCAGAAGTGTGTTGTTCAATTTCCACATGTTTATGAAATGTTTTGAGTTTCTCTTGCTATGGATCTCCAATTTCATTGCACTATGGTCTGATAATGTACAGGGGCTAACTTGAATTCCTTTGGACTTACTTAAACATGTTCTATGTGTGAGTATGTGTTCTATTTTTGAGAATGACCCATGTGCAGCTGAGAAGAATGTGTATTGTGATTTTGTGGGGTGGAACACTCTGTAAACATCTGTTAAGTTCATTTGTTCAAGAGTTCGATTAAGTTCTAGTATTTCATTACTTCTTTTTAGTCTAGTTGATCTATCTATTTGTGACAGTGGGGTGTTGAGGTCCCCTACTACAATTGTATTAGTGCATATATGGCTTTTCATGTCCGTTGGTATTTGTTTTATATAGTTGGGCACACTAGTGTTTGGTGCATGGATATTTATGATTGTCATCTGTTCCTCTTGGATTCTTCCCTTTACGAGGATGTAATGTCCTTCTTCATCTCTCTTAATCAGTGTTGGTTTGAAATCTACTTGATTGCAAAGAGGATAGCTACTCCTGCTTTTATTCAGGTTCCTGTTGCATGGAGTATTGTTTTCCACCCTTTAACTTTCAGTCTATGAGTTTCCTTTTGAATTAAGTGTGTTTCTTGTATGCAGCATATTGTTGGATTTTGCTTCTTGACCCATTCTGCCAGTCTATTTCTTTTGATTGGTGAATTGAGACCATTAACATTGATGGTTATAACTGAAACGTATTGACTTGTCATTGCCATTACTTTTTCTTTTTGTTGGGTTCTCCCCCTTTACATTTAATTTCTTGTCATGCCAGATGGGTACATTCTGCTTTGCTTCCTGGGGTTGTGATCCTCAATATCTGTTCCTAGGATATTGTGTAAAATCTTTGGAGCGCTGGTTTGGTATTCACGAAGTTTCTAAGATGCTCTTTGTCATGAAAGTATCTTATTTCTCCATCCATTTTGAAAGATAGTTTTGCAAGGTACCTCAGTCTGGATTGGAGGCTGTTTTCTTTCAGGGCTTGGAATATGTCACTCCAAGCTCTTCTTGCCTTGATGGTTTGTGTTGAGATGTCTGCTGTGATTCTGATGGGCTTTCCTTTGTATGTGATTTGTTTCTTTTCTCTGACTGCTTGTAGAACTTTGTTCTTCTGTTGTGTTTCTGGAATCTTAACAATTATATGTCTATGTGTAGATTTTTTTTGATCAAGGCTATTTGGAGTCCTATATGCCTCACTTATCTGTATGTCAAGCTCTTTTCCCCTGCTTGGGAAGTTTTCTGCCATTATTTCTGTGAAGAGGTTTTTTTATGTCATCTCCATTCTCTCCTCTTTCTTCATTGAGCCCAATCAGTCTTATGTTATTCTTTTTTGCATCATCTAGCAGCTGCTGGATTGATTTCTCATGTTCCCTTATAATTTTGAAGCAATTTTTCTTTTCCTGGTCACTAATTGCAATCTTATCTTCTGTATCTGAAATTCTGTCCTCATACTGGCTCATTCTGCTGTGTAGACTTTCAATGGAGTTTTTCATGTCCTGGAAATCTATTTGCATCTGTTTTATGGATTCCATTTGTTTCTTATGTTGGGATTCCATCATGTTCCTGAGCTCCTCTCTAGATTTATTAATCATGTCTTGCACTAGGGGCACAATTTCTCCTGTTATCTGAGAAATTATTTCTGATTTCATTTTTTCCAGATCCCCTTTTGTTGCCAGTTCAGTGGGTCCAGGTGGTTGAGTATCAGAATGTTCCATCTCATTTCCCTTTGGGATTGCTGTAGGTGATCTGGAAGTCTGGTTTTGAGATTTATTTACGTGTTTTCTTATTTCGACTGGGGCGGGGGCCTGTTAGTGCCTGCACGGATTATCTCCTCTGAGCTGGGTGAGGTGGGCCAGGGGCCGCGAGCAGCAGTAGGGATGGTGACCCAAAAGCCCTTTCCTGTGGGCTGGGAGCAGCCGGAGGGATGGTGGCTGGGAAGCCCCTTCCTTTGGACCAGGAGCAGTGGGATGGTGGCTCAGAAGCCCCTTCCTCTGGGCCGGGAGCAGCAGGACAGAAGGTGGCCCAAAAGCCCTTTCCTCTGGGCTGGGAGCAGCGGGAGGGATGGTGACCGGGAAGCCCCTTCCTCTGGACCAGGAGCAGTGGGATGACGGCTCAGAAGCCCCTACCTCTGGGCCGGGAACAGTGGGACTCAGTACCTTGGTCTGGTGGTCTGGTGTCCTCTGCGTCTTTGTATTGTGGAACCAGGTGGCTGCCTGTCTGTAGGGGTGTGATTCGGTGTCTTCTGCGGGACTCAGGACCTCGGTAGGGCGTGCACAGACCTGCCTGTCTGCAGCGGGCTGATTCGGCGTGTGTTCCGCGGGACTGGGGACCTCTGTGAGGTGTGGGCAGACCTGCCTGTCTGCAGCGGGCTGATTCGGCGTGTGTTCCGTGCGACTGGGGACCTCGGTAAGGTGTGCGAGATTTACATATTTTTAAATTTTTGTATTAGTACATTTTTGTAGCACATAATGGATAAATTCCTTGTGGGGAGTTGGTACATGTACATACTACATCTTGATTCTTTTTTGTATTTTTTGGTACCGGGGATTGAACTTGGGACCTTGTGCTTGCGAGGCAGGGGCCGGAACCACTGAGCTAAATCCCCAGCCTCTGTTTTTTTTTGTTCTTTTAAGTTCTTTTCCACTCTCCTCTTTCTCTTCTTCCTCCATCTCTTGGTTCCCTTTTCTTTTGCAAAAAATCTATCTCCCTTTTTCCTATTATGTGTCTTTTATTTTGCTCTGTATTTATATTTTGGGTTTCTCCTCTAAGAGAAACCATGCAATATTTAAGCCTGTATATCTGATTTATTTCACTTAATATTATGGTCTCAAGGAGCATCCATTTTCCGACAGATTACTCAAGTTTATCTTTCTTTATGGCAGAGTAATGTCCATTGTGTATAAATAGTGTACCACAGTTTCTTTACCCATTCATCTGTTAATGGACATAGAGGCCACTTCCAAGATTTAGCTATTATGAGTTGTGCTGCTATAAACATAGGTATGCGTGTATCACCCTAATATGAAGTCTTTAACTCTTTTGGGAAGATAAATAGAAAAGCAATAGCTGGGTCAAATAAAATTTCTAGTTTTAGGTTTTTGAGGAATCTCTATACTGATTTCCATAGTGGTTGTACTTCTTTACATTCCCACCAACAATTTAGCCTTTTCCCTTAAGCCTTGCCAGCACTTGTTACTGGTTTCTTGATGTTTACCATTCTTTCTGGAGTAAGATGGAATCAAATTGAGATTTACATTTTAGACAGGATGGCTTTTGGTAATCTATGAAGAGATTTTTTTTTTCATTGTTCTTTTTCTCAATTCTTTTTTCTATTTTTACAAAAAATAGTGATTTACTTATATGTTATGTACAGTACTCTTACATAAAGAACAGACCTATATAGATACATTTAAAAATATTTACTTGTAGATAACTGGAGATTTTGAAAGAAAGTTTATTGAAAAATTAAGGTACATTATGAGAATAGATATATAGAACTGGATTTAAACTACATATCCTAATTCAGGACATACTTCTTTCTTGTTATATGAAAATATTTTAATTGAATTATAATGTGGATTGAAAAAGTACATAAATGTACAGCTTGGTAAAGTCTCATAAACTGACCATATCTATGAAACCAGCACCCAGATCCACTAATGATTGTATCTAATTGATCAGGACCCAAATCAGTTCAGTACAATTGAATTAAATTCACTTGTTCCGGGCCAGTCACTCCAAGGTTGATTAGCTCACTTCTAACACTGTAGATTACTTTTGCCTGTTCTACATTTTATTTAATAGTATTTTATGGCATGCAGTGTCGTTTCTGGTATTCCATACTTAACAGGTAGGTGAAACTCAACTGTGGCATGCAACTATAATTAGTTCACTCTCATTGTTAACGATGACTATACTACAATTTATAGTATGAAATGATTCATGTCATTCTTAATAGTCATTTGTATTTCAAGATATTGATCATTAATAGGATATTTATTTTGAAGAAAAGTAGACTTACTTTTAGCTGTTCTCATATGCACTGTTTCAGCGTTAGCATTAGCCCCTAACCATGGAAATTATAAATACAAAGGCAGGGCCGGGGACTTAGCTCAGTGGTTTTGCTGCCTGCTGCGCAAGCGCAAGGACCCGAGTTCCATCTCTGGTACCAAAAAAAACAAAACAAAAAAAACATAGGCAGTTTTTGATTAATCTATTTCCTTCCCATTGGGGGAAAATTATAATTATTATATCTTTTAGCATTTTAATTTTAAGCAGAGAAGTTTGTCTAAAGAAAAGTTTTTTTATCAGTTCATTGACAGATTGGTGATATAGAATAACCATGTTTATTTAGTTACCATTTTTCAGTTTGCTAGACTCATCTTTATCAGGAGGAAAGCAAATGAATTAGTTCTTGCTTTTTTTTTTGCACCGGGAATTGAACTCGCGCTTGCGAGGCAGGCAGTGGAGCCACTGAGCTAAATCCCCGGCCCTGAATTAGTTTTTAAATCTGTGTTGACAGCTCTGATTAAAGATTTTATGGTTGAAAATTTTAAATTGTTGGCATTTTGCTGATTTTAATTTTTCTACCATCCCTATTTTCACAAACCTGGATTTACTTTTTTTGGAGCCATATTTTATGATCAGTGAAGAATTTTATTTTTAGAACATTTTTGAAGTTTTTTTCTTAGGAAATTTTAAAATCAGGATTATTTACTATTAGGTGAAGATTACTCCCTTAAACTTTAATTATGTTTTAATTTTATGTATCTGGATTTAATAGGCAAACTTTTTCTTTTCTTAAATTGGGGTCTTTAAGATTCACTGTACTCTTCCTTTGCAGACAACTAATTGGAGAAAATAAGTTTTGTCACATATAGTAAAGGTTTACTATATTTATAATGTAAACATTCATGAAGTTAATAAGAAAAATATCGATATCCTGTTAGGTAATTGGATGAGAGGTAAAAGGATGAGAAATGATACTTTACCAATAAAGAACTGAGATTAGAGCTAGTTTGGTGGTGCGCACCCTTACTCCCAGCGCTATGGAAAGCTGAGGCAGGAAGATTGAAAGTCCAAGCCCAGCCCTGGCAGCTTGGTGACTTAGTGAGACCCTGTCCGAAAAATTAAAAAAAAAAAAAAAAAATTTAAAAAGACCAGGATTGTAGCTCAGTGTGAAGGTCCTGAGTTCCAATACCCAATACCTGGGGATGGGGAAAACTAAGATTAGCTTCTGTAACAGAAAATTTAATCCTACTAGCATTACTAAATTCAAATCAATGTAACTCTTCTTCCTGTTAAATCAGCAAATATAAAAAATAGATAATGTTCACTAGTAGAGTTATTAATAAGTTGCTAGGCTTTTCTATTACTGTAAATTGGAAAAAAATAGTTTGAAATTGATTTTTTTTTTTTTGGTCCAGTACGAGGGATTGAACTCAGCACTTTGTGCTTGCCGGGCAGGCATGGCACCACTGACCTACATTCCCAGCCCCTTGATACTGAATTTTAAGAGCAGTATGTCCTTTACATTCTTTAGTCCAGTTTTAATACACTTTATAGATCCTGTTCTAGATAAACAATCAAAGTAAGCAAAAAAATTTCTTATATATAAGTATAATTGTTTCAGTGATATTTCCTTTTTTTTGGTACTGGGGATCGAACTCAGGTCCTTGTGCTTGCCCAGCAGGTGGTGAAACCACTGAGCTAAATCCCCGCCCCTCAGTGATATTTCTAATAGAGAAATGAGATAATATCATAGCATATTACTTATATAATAACCTCCTTCCCAAGGGCCGGGGATTTAGCTCAGTGGTTCTGCAGGTGCAAGTTCCCGAGTTCAATCCCCGGTACCAAAAAAAAACCAAAACAACCTCCTTCTCTCACCCCATTTAAGCATTAAAAACAATAGATATTTGTTATCTCACACTTTCTGTAGGTCAGGAATTCAGAAACAACTTATCTAGGTGATTTTGATTCAAGGTCTCTCATGAGATTATAGTCACAATTTCAAATAGGGCTATAGTCATGTGAAGACTTGGGTGGAAGATCTGCTTTCCTGCTTTTCCTTTTTCACTTTTTCACTCCGTAGCTGTAGGCAAAAAGCGTGTCTTTGCCACAGGAACCTCTTGATAGGGCAACTTGACTGTTCTCACGACATAAAAATTTGTCAGCTTCCTGTTGCTGGGAGAAATATCTGACATACACAAAGGTGAAAAGGCTTATTTTGGCTCACAATTTTAAAGGTTTCAGTCCATGGTAAGCTGACACTGAGGAATAAACCACATGGTAGAGGAAAGCTGCCCACCTCATAACCAGGAAGCTGAGAGAGAGAGGGAAAGAGAGCCAAAGAGAGAGGGAAGGTCTGGGAACAAGATATATATCCTTCAAAGGCACACCCCAAGTGACTTTGTTCCTCTAACTATGCCCCACCTTCTAAAAGCACATTTTTTTATGCACTCATCAGTGGATTAATCTACCTATGAGGCCAGCACATCTGTGATCCAGTTACCTTCCAAAAAGCCCTGCCTCTTACATAAGAAACTTTTGGGGTAAATTTATTTATTGGTACCAGGGATCGAACTCGGGACTTTGCGCTTACGAGGCAGACAGCAGAACCACTGAGCTAAATCCCCTGCCCCCTACCACATTTATTATTAGCTAAAAGTGAGTTACTAAGTACAGCCTATACTCAATGGAAGAAAAATTAAACTCCACTTTTTAAAAGCTCCAATTCTTAAAGGAATATAAAAATTTTTAAAAATATATTTTAAAACTATCACAAATGTGTAGCAATTAAGTAAAGCAGGGCATAAAATGGAAATTACAGTCATTGCAATAAGAAAAAGAAAATTAGAACATACAAAATATCTTAATGGTTTTGCTAGGATTTTGGAGTAGGAATGAGTTTTTTCCCTGTAGTTTACAAATATTTTTTGTTGCTATATATGATTTTTTTTTTCTGGTTTTGGTGCTAGGTATTAAACACAGCATTTCAAATGCCAGTGAACTAACTACAGCCTCAAGTCTGTGACTTTTATAATAGAATAATCCTATCTCCATAGAAAAATATGACTTTCATCATCAAGCTTTCTAAGCATAAATGTATGTTCTTTCTCTTTGAGTTATAATTTCTTTTTTTCTTTTTTTATATTGTGGTAATATACAAAGATCAGTGAAATTCATCACCTTAACTTCCTCCTTCTCCTTTTTTAAAATCAGGTCTTGTTATGTTACACAGGCTGGCCTGGAATCCCTAGGCTCAAGCAATTTTCCTGCCTTAGTCTTCTGACTATTTGGACCATAGGCTTGAGCTTTTGCATCTGACTTCTTAATCACTGATTGCAGTGCTGGAGATGGAACCCCAGGGCCTTGCATATATCAGGCAACTGCTGTACCACTGACTTACACCCAGAGCCCCTCTTAAGCATTTTTTTTTTTTTGGTACGGGGGATTGAACACAGGTCCTTACGCTTGCGAGGCAGGTGGCGGAGCCACTGAGCTAAATCTCCGGCCCCAATTTTTAAGTGTACAGCTTATTAGTGCTACATACATTCATTTCATTGTGCAACCATTATCACCATCTATCTTCAGAGCTCTTTAAAAAATTTTGCAAAAGTCAAGCGAGGTGGTGCACATCTGTAATCCCAGCACTTGGGAGGCTGAGGCAGGAGGATTGCTGTGAGTTTGAGGCCAGCCTGGGCTACATAGTGAGTTTCTTTGGCCAGCCTGGACTACATAGCAAGTCCCCGTCTCAAAGGAAAGACATTTTTTTTCAAAACTAAAACTCTAGGGCTGGAGATTTAGTTCAGTGGTCCTGCCAACTGCCTCGCAAGCTCAAGGTCCTGAGTTCGATCCCCAGTACCAAAAAACCCAAAAAACAAAACTGAAACTCTATACCCATTAAACAGTTACTTCCCATTTCCCCTTTCTCTTAGCCCCTGGTAACCACAATTTAATTTTCTCTGTATGATTTTGACTTAAGTACCCTATATAAGTGGAGTCATATAGTCTTTGTCTTTTTGTGACTTATTTCACTTAGCATAATGTCTTTAAGGTTCATCCATGTAGCATATGTCAGAATTTTCTTGCTATTAAGGCTGAATACTGAATAATATTCATATATATGTAAATATTTTGCTTATCTACCTATTTGTTGCCGAACACTTGAGCTCCTTTCATTTAGCTATTGTGAATACTACTACTATGGACTTGGGTATATAAATCTCTTCAAGACTCTACTTTCAGTTGTTTGGAGTTTGTACCCAAAAGTGGAATTACTGGACCTCATAGTAATTCTATTTTTAATTTTATGAAGAACTGCCATAACATTTTCCATAGTGACTCTACCAATATACATTCCTACCAGTACTGCTCAGGGCTTCAGTTTTTCCACACCTGTACCGGAACTTGTTATTTTCTGTTTTTTTTAATATCAGTAGTCCTAATGGGCATGAGCTGATCATGATATAATATTTAATGGTTTATTTTTCTATTATTTGGTTATGAGAAACTCTTAAAAGCAGATATATTTTAGAGATGGCAAAATATTTTTCTGATTTTTATGAAGGGCAAGATAAGTCAGGCCATTTTCTTTACCTATGATATATGTTCAGTGAATGATGATAATGTGATTGCAGGTAAATTGGCAGGATGAGAAGCAGTAAATCAACAGAGGTGCCTTTATCAAATCCAAGGAACTCTCAAAGCAATGATACTGTTCAAGGTAAGGTACTGTTTTTTGTTTTTTTTTTTAAACTTAATCCTTTGTTTAAGTCATATATATTAAATTCTGGTCTAATCAGAAAATAAAAACTATATACATGCTTTGATTTAGGAAAAGTAGATTAAATAATTTTAAATTTGAATATACAAGGTGCCTTACTTTCAAAAGCATTTTATGGTAAACTTCTATAAAGAAAAAAATCCTTTTTTAAAATGAACTAGCCCATGTAAAATTAATTTTATATAATTTTTCAGAAATTCCAATTTAATGACAATAAATAGTGTAATACAGTTCCTTAGACCTATAGTGCACAGATAACAAAAATAATAGTTTCATACATTAAATCATGCATTAGCGGTAACTTTAAAGCATGATGTATATTTTAAAGGAGATCTACAAACTGAAGTACATCTGGAAGGAGTCTATTGGATTTGTGAGGGATTGGAAATTAAATCATATGGGGAAGCGTTTGAAGGAAATGAAAATATCCTGGAAAAGGATGACTCATGGGAAATATGTGGCCTTAAACTATTTGAAAGGCTGTTATCTGGAAGACTAAATAGATTTTACCTTTGTTTCTACTGGTAGATTGAAGTGTGGAGTAGTTTTCTTGTCTTTTCCACATTGTAATGTCAAATACAAATAGTACAAAAAATTTGTATTTGTTTAGTATTTGTATTTGTAAACTGAGGATACTGTTTACTTTTGGACATGTCTGCTACTTGTATAGGTGGAGGTGTCAGTCCAATTGTCTTAAGGAATAATAATGTCAGTGTCTATTTAATTCTATATAGTAGGAAGCTTAGCTTTATATGATGGTAATTACCAAAAAAAGAGCATATTTTAGTTCAGTATAGTGAAACCTTTGCTGAAGAAGGGTTCTGGCTAATAAAGTGATTCTCAAACCTTTGAATGCATTCGGGAACTCACTAAAATCATATTCTGAGATCTACTTCAGAGATTCTGATTCAGGAAATATCACTTTATCCCAGCAGATATAACCAGAACATGGGATGCACTTTCTCAGACCAAGGCTGCTGTAAGTTGTTTTAGCTTCTATTTACTTACTTCTGTTTCAAAACTAATTTCCTGATTGGATAGGTTAAAATTTTTCTGTAGCACTTTTTTGAACAGAAAAACATTTGGTAAGAAATGATACATACTACAAAATGAACATAACTATTAAATAGTAAAGGTATAAAAATGACACTACTTGAAGTATCAGGAGCACTAACAACACGGCATATACAGTGTTAAAATAAACGTGCATAATTTATTTACTTATTCATATTTATTCATTTAATAGATTTGTTCATTTGGTATGTTGAAATTAAGATTTATTTGATAGAATGAATTTGATAATGGTGGGCCTGTGTCTGTGTAGAAGGCTCACTGCCTGGTAGGAAGTGAAAGAAACCAGCTTCTCTGAATAGTTAACAAGTTACCTCCCCTTTTTTGTGGAGGCAACAAACTGTTTTCTTTGATGATACTGAAGAGTGACTATAGGCAACTTGTTCCCATTTGTGTTCTACCCAGTCTTACCTGGATTTTAGGAATCCACATTTGACAAGTGATATTTAGTCCCTTCAAATGGAGACACTGCGTTTTATTTGCTTTCTGGGCAAATTGTCTTTTAATATGCCCTTTTTTGTTTTCTTTTGTATACCACCTGATTTAAAATACCTATTTCTTTACTGTCTGAGTATTTTTATGGTATTTTTTGGTCCTCTAATCTTTAGACCTTTTTTGAAAATGAATCTAGAAAAATTGTTACTACTTAGATTTGGTCCCAATACAGGGTCAGGTTTTGACCCCATCAATAAGCAATGTACATTCTATATTGTCTGTGTATTATACATCTATAATATAGGAATAGTTTTTATTCCTCAATTTGATTTAGTTCTAAGCTAATTCACAACTGTTCATTGTTGTTTTTCAAAGCCATTGGGTGTTTTTGAAGAATTGTAAAGGACCCATAATAATCAGTACAGGGAAAAGCTTGATAGAAAAATATTACTATGTAGGATTGTTTTGATTTTTTTTTTCAGTTCATTACACTGAAAAAATCTGAAGGATGAATAAAAATGGTATAATTGGGCTGGGGATTTAGCTCAGTGGTTTCGCCGCCTGCTGTGCAGGCATAAGGACCGGAGTTCGATCCCTGGTACCAAAAAAAAAAAGATATATATATATATATTTTTTCCTTTGTCGTGCTAGGGATTGAACCTGGAGCAACACCCACGCTAGTGTTGTATCACTGAGCTACAACCCCAGACCTTTTAAATTTGAGACAAGGTCTTGCTAAATTGTTTGGGCTGGCCTCAACTTGTGAACTTCCTGCCTCAGCCTCTTGACTAGTGAGATTACAAATATGTGCTACCCTCAGCCAAAGTATTTCTATGTAGTAGAGTTTTTATAATTTTAATTTTACTGTATATATAAATATATTAAATATATATTTTGTTTTCAAGTATTCTCTTATAAGCATATAATACTCTACTATTCAGGAGAAAATACTTTTTAAAAAACATTGAAAACACTGGTAGTTATACCAAAAGTTGACTTACATTGCAAAGGATATGTGAAACCTGCCTAAATTCTGTCTATCCTGTGAATCTTGTTTTTGTTATGAAACTTATTTCACAGACATAAAACTATAAAAATTGTAGCTCTTTGAATAGTCCTAAATTTTAGCCAACTGAATCATTCTTTTCTCATTTTTGCATGTACAATGTAGAAAATATATGACATGTATAATGTTAGATAATTTAATGCTTTAAGAAACTCGATTAAAAACAGTTCAGGCCCGGGGATTTAGCTCAGTGGTTCTGCCGTGTGCCTCGTAAGCGCAAGGACCTGAGTTTGATCCCCAGTACCAAAAAAACAAAAAAACCAGTTCAACATGAGGAATAGAAATCTTTGATAGTCTTCATAATTTTTTCATGGTCTTTTGTTCTCATTTGGGAAGCATTATGTCTAAAGTATAATGATAGCTGAAGTAAATAATAAAGCTAATATCACAAGAAACCATTCCTGAGTTTTTTCTACTTTGGAGAGAGATATTGGATAATAATAATTTTAAATAACCATGCAAACTTATGCTAGCTGGATTATTTACAGAATTGACTTATGTGTATTGTATTTAAATTTTAGCTGAGACACATTGAAAACAAATTAGAAGTAGCTCCTTCAAGTACAGCTGTGTTTGATTCTGTCATGGATGTCAAGAAGTCATCTGCAAGTGCTACCAGAAAAATAAGTAGAAAAGGTAGGTATGAAGTTTCTTCCAGAGATAAAAATATAAATTTTTGATGTTAGTTTTTTGTTTCTTTGTTATTAGCATATGTTTGTGGTTCATAATATTGTAATTACATTCATCTTAGGGAATTTTATCTTAATCATTTTAATAGTCCCAGCATTTAATTTTCTTTGGTACTGAGAAGTATTTATAAAGCAGCCTCATCCTCAGTGATTGTAGATGGTGTTTTCACTATCTTTTGATCAGGAACTTTAGCACCATTCCATCCCCTTTGACAATGAGTTTTCATTTCTTTGTAATAATAAGAACTTCGAGTATTTGAAATATTCTGTGTCAAAAAAATTTTTTTAAGCTTACAGATATATTACTTTTTTTTTGTACCAGGGATCTAACTCGGGTCCTTGTGCTTGCACAGCAGGCATTGAAACCACTGAGCTAAATCCCCGGCCAGGTATATTACTTTTAAAGTAAAAATTAGTTGATTTAATAAGGTGTACTTATTAAAGCTCAGTGGAAGGAGTAGAGATGCAGTGGTAGAGCATTTGCCTAACGTGCATGTGGTTATGAGTTCAATTCCCAGTACTGCCAAAAAAAAAAAAAAAAAAAATCAGGACCAGGGATTTAGCTCAGTGGCACCATGCCTGCCTTGCAAGTGCAAGGTCCTGAGTTCAACCCCTGGTACAAAACAAAACAAAACAAAAAATCAGATGGAATATCATTCATACTGATCAGATCATAAGTTGACGCGATGTGTTTTCTTTGGTTACCTTTCACTGTGTTTTAAGTGATGGGCAAGTCCGATCTTTTTTTTTAACCTTTTGAGTTTGTTGAGTTTTATTTAATACTTCCCTTTTAAATAAAATCATGAACAAAAAGAATTTTATATGTAGATTTGTATTTTGCATTGTCTGCTCAGAGTAATCTTTTCTCTATAAATTGAATAACTATAATAACTTTAATGTGAATGTTTTGTATCTCTTACATAATAGCCAACTAGATATATTACAAATAACACATAAGTCAGTTATTTTTTAGACAGTAACCAAATTTAGAGGCAATCATAGTTTATATTGTATGTACTCACAGATTTTCTTTTTCTTCAGATGGTAGATACCTGGATGATTCTTGGGTTAATGCTTCAACCTCCAAATCTAAATCACAAAAAGAGAAATCTCGTAGTCCTCTCAGAGCTACTACCCTGGAGAGTAATGTGAAGAAAAATAATCGTGTGGAATTTCGTGATCCTCTGGCTTCTTACAGGTTAGCATTAGTGAAGAAAGAGCAGCTAGGGTTGGTCTATAATACTTACAGTAGGAATATAATTTTTTATGAGTTTTTTAATAGTTTTCAGGCTATGAAGTAGTATTATAATACTTTACTATTACTACTTTTTTCATTCTCCACAAAAGATAATTCAAAAATCTTTATTGTATCCTCTGTTGTTATTGTTGTTTTTGTAGTGTTATGGATTGAATCCAAGGCTTCATATGTCCTAGGCAAGTGCTGTAACACTGAACCATATCCCCAGCCCTGTATCTTCTTTTAGGGGAAGAAATAGTAATATTTTTCTCAAGACCCCATCATTCTAATAAAAACATTTCCTAGAAACAAACTACTTAGTCTCTGGAAGCATGGCTCTTTTTTGTTTTGTTCTGTTTTATAGGTACTACTGTACCTGTACCTAGCTCTTAGGTTTTTCTGTTTTGTTTTTATGTGATGCAGGGGATTGAACCCAGGGCCTCTTGCATATTAAGCATATGTATAGCTTAGTTTTTGTTTTCCTTTTTTGAAAGTAGTAATCAGTCACCTACATTTTTTTTTCTTATTGTGAATGTGAATTGGTTTATTATTTTGTTGTTAATGGCTTTTTTCTGCAACTCAGATGTTCAAGATTATTGTATGAATTTAATAGTATAGATAATACAAAATGCTTTGTACTTCTTTGAACATATTTAGAATATTTAACTAATAAAATTATAGAATTTTTAATTTAAGCAATACTTTATTGGTGATTTATATGCATTCATGCATTTCATTATGGCAAATAAGTACTAATGAGTAACAAAATTCTGGACTTTTTATTTCTTTATTTCATTTATAACCATTTCATGTGTTTTAAAGTGTCAGTAAATCAAGAAGTAAAAAAACAAAACAAAACAAAAAAAAGGTAAAATAATAAATAAAGAAGTTTCATGATGGTACTTGGTAGTGCTAAATATGTGTCTGTACTCTTAAATTTCAGATAAAGAACTTATAAAGAGATAAAGAACTTATATTTGATACAATATAGAAATTATCTAGGTGAATATATTCAGTTGGAATTCAAAAATATGTGTATGAATGTATGTGGCGTTGTCAGGGCGAGAAATACAGATTTGGAAGTTGATGTTAGTATTGAAGTAATAAAAATATATATAAGGCTAAGGACTTTAATCTGGTTTAGAAAAAGCACATCTCTTAAATATTTAACAATTTACTTAGAAATATAATCACTAACAGAATTAAGGTTGATTTACTGGCTCCTTTATATTCAGTATTCTTCTTGAATTACTATATGGTATTTAAGATTATGTAAAATAGGTACCTTTTAAGAAAAGAAAAAAGAAATACCCAGAAAATCACTATAAATGGAATGCTTTTTACCTGGTAGACACTGTTTATTACTTAAAACTCTTTTTAGTACCTTCTGTATGAAACATGGACAGATCTGTTGCTGCCCCATTCCATTTTTTCAGCCAAGTTAATTTGTGCTTCCAAAATAATATATAACTTCTTTTGTTATAGCATTTTCATGTGGCATTAGCTTTGTTTTAGTTTTACAGTACTGAGGATTGAACCCAGGATCTTGTTATTTATTCTCTTGCCTCAGCCTCCCAGAGTGCTGGGATTACAGGCTACCAAGGTCCAGTGTGGCATTAGGTTTTGATTCCATAGTTGCCCAGTACATCAGACTATATAAAGGCATAAATTTGTCTTATTCTCATAACATTAGCTTAGTGTCTGACATGTGCTAACTACTCAATAAGCATTTAAAAAATTATGAAAAATTTCAAATTTATAGAAAAGTTGAATTGTATAGTGAACACCTTTATATTTAGTCAATATTTAATAGTGATTGCATGAAATTACATTTTGTGTTTGTCAGTTTTCTATCCCTTAAGATTGAGAGATAATGTGTAATCCTTTGATTTTTATTCTTTATTTTATTCTGTATGTCTATTAATTTTAGATCTAAGTCATTTTAACTGTTGGAGTTGTTGCAGTCTGGTCAAGATAGTGAAAATAATTGCTTGTAATCTTGGTCTCTGATATCAGTTATAAGACTCAGCCTCATTTTGTTCAATTATCAACCTCTTGAAACAGGCTCCAAAGTTTTTTAGGGTCATGGAGCCTTTTGAGAATCTGGTAAAAGCTATTGACGAGTAATGGCAAACCTTTTAGAGCTTTCAGTGATAACAAACAGCTTACTGCAGCACATGTGCTATAGCACCACCACTGCTATAGACTGTCTACTTAGAAAAATGTACATGTTCACATGCCTGTAACAAGAGACATTACCATGTTATGTTGTAATAGAGTCACGGCTTTAAAAATTTTGTGGTATTTAGGGTTTATTCCTTAATGCAAAGTGGCCTAAATTAAGCTATACCAGTGATGGCAAACCTTTTAGAGATGAGTGCCCAAAACCCACGTTTATTGCGTGGCAACACTGCAATTAAGCCTGAATACTGAGGTTTTAGTTTAGAAAAAACAACTTGTACATTAACATCTTTTGTCTTAAAAGAAAAATAATACACGTCATAGGTTTGTCACCACTGTGCTATACATTAGAATTATTAATGTAAGCTCCACATGTAATTTAATCATTTTTAGTAGTTATACATACAAAAAAGTTTTACATTTTTAAATTGTTTTTATCTACTATATAACTTAAATTTCATCAGCTGAGAATTTGTTCTTGCCACATATCATTTTCCCAGTAACTACAATGTGTTTCTAGTCCCAGAATGTTATTTCAGTTATATATTTGTTGGATATTTTTTCACGATTCATAAGGTTCTTCACTGCTGAGTTTTGTCTTCATTCACATCCCTTTTAGTAAACTACTTTCCTGGGCTGGGGATTTAGCTCAGTGGTTTCACTGCCTGCCTCGAAAGCTCAAGGTCCCAAGTTTGATCCCCAGTACCCCCCCCAAAAAACAACAAAATATCACAAAACTGCTTTCCTAAAATAGAGCTTATTACAATGATATGTAAAATAAAAATAATCTCTGAAGGAAGACTTTGCTAGTGTTTTCACGAACAGAGAATATGGACACTGGGTTATGTATTTTGGCTTTCTCCAGTCTTTTGTGCTTACCAATCACATTTATTTGTAGGAAAATTTTTACTGTACCCCCACTTTATTTGTATTCTCAATCTATTTGTTAATTTAGTATATTATTTAGAAATTACAAATATAAGGGCCGGGGATTTAGTTCAGTGGTGCCACTACCTGCCTCACAAGCGTAAGCACCCGAGTTCAATCCCTGGTACCAAAAAAAAAGAAAGAAATTCACATATGAGATGCCAGTATTTGAGAACTTTTTTTTCTAGTACTTAAGATGTCTTAGAGCAATAAATTGCACATTTGGTGACAGAGAGCAAATGAATACCCAAAGTCAGATTATAATCCTTTTTTCTGGTGTTAAGGAAATCTCTTTACTTATATATTTCTTATTTTATAATATGCAGATTGTTATTTTGATTATTTGTTACTTAACTGGATAGAGGGAACATTGGGCATTAAGTCTTAATGTTAGTAATGATTATTTTGTTGTTGATTTTTGTAGTACTGGGAATTGAACCCAAGGCCTTATGTGTGCTAGGCAAGTGCTGTACCACTGAGCTACAACCCCAGCCCCTTTAAAGAGTTTTTGAGATGGGTGTCTCACTAAGTGCCCACTGTGACCTCAAACTTGTGATCTTCCTGAGTTAGCGTCCTAAATAGCTGGAATTATAGTTGTGTGCCTCCACACCTTACTTTTGGTCCTCTCATAAAGTTTTAAAAATTTAATTGTACAGAAGTTATTTATATGTATTAAATATGTATATTTAATATAAATAATTTTATTATGTTTTGATATATGTATTCTTTATGGAATTGCTAAGTCAAGCTATTTAACGTATATAATACCTATTATACAGTGGACCCTTGACTTACAAACTGCATCTGATTCCGAAGGGCTGGTTGTAACTAAGTCAGTACAAGATCTGCATGTTTACCTAGGTACACACTGTAAATAACAAGAAACAGATGAATCTTCCATTAATCTAATTAATGGAAGTTGTTTGTATGTCAGGCCAGTCATAACTGGAGGGTCTGCTGTATTTATTTTTTTGTTGTAAGAACACTAAAAATTTATTACCAATTTTCAAGTCTGTAGTATTTTTTGTTCCTATTATCATAAAGCTTGTTATTTTTTATTATAGGGAAATCCATGGTGCACCTTCCAACTTAAGTCCTAGCCACCTGGAGTCAAAGCATGTATATTATGTAGACGTTAATGAAGAAAAGGCTGAGAGTGGAAACCGGATGATATGCAATCGAGAACAACAGGATATACGTTGCTGTGATTTTGAGAGCTCCCAGTCATCTGTAATCAATGATACAGTTGTTAGGTTTTTAAATGATCGACCAGCAATTGATGCATTGCACAATTCTGAATGTTTGATTAAGATGGGAGTTCCTATGAGAATGGAGGGAGAAATGCCTAATAGAGCAAAAGGAAATGAGAACAATTCAAAACCTCCTGTGAATAACGTGGGTCATCCTGTTGGTCCAAAAGTGTTACAGCTAACTGATTCTGCTCCATCCTCTACTAGTATCTCTAATTCCCAAAGATTAGATATTTTAAAACGGCGCCAACATGATGTCAAACTGGAAAAACTTAAAGAGCGGATTAGAAAACAGTGGGAACACTCAGAAGAAATAAATGGCCGGGGCCAGAATCTGGGTCATGTTGACCATCCAGTAATGGTTGTTAATGTTGATAGCTCAGTGACAGCAAAAGTCAGGAAAGTGGCAACAGCACCACCTGCTCCAACATATAAAGGTTTGTAATCAATTTTTGTATCTTCCTTTCTCTGTTTTCTTGTTCCCCTTTTTTCTGAAGTATATATTTGAATAGATGGTCATCTTTAGACCAGAATATGATTCTCAAATTAGCTGCATAGGAAATCATTTTAGGGTACAGGTTAAAAATGCAGATTTCAGCCAGGTGTGGTGCCACACACCTATAATTCACAGCATTTAGGAAGCTGAGGCACGAGGATGGTGATGAGTTTGAGGCCAGCCTGGGCTACATAGTAAGTTGAAAGCCAGCCTGAACTATACAGCGAGACCCTTTCTTAAAAAACAGATAAATAAAAAAGATTTCTAGATCTTTCATTGGAATTTCTGAGAATGGGGTTTAGAAATGGAATTTTTTTTTTGGTACCGGGGATCAAACTTGGGTCCTGTGCTTGTGAGGCAGGCAGCGGAACCACTGAGCTAAATCCCCAGCCCTAGAAATGGAATTTTTAATAAGTCCCGTAGGGGATTCTTATAAATTGAGATGTATTATGTGAACTTTTTAATAAGTTATACAAATAGGAAATAAGGGTTAGTACCATTTTCAGAGAAGTAAGTGAAAGAATATTGCTCTTAATCCTGTCTGTTTTTTCATTATTAGGAATTCTTTCAAAAGTAATTTAAAAGATAAATCAGTCATTTTCCAGTGAATATTTGGATACACAGTATTTTTGCACTAACGTCAATCCAGTTGCCATTTTAACGTATAAGTTTTAATGCAAAAAATTAAGAAAAAAATGTTTAAGTCAGATTTATGGAAACATTGATAGATTTCATTGAGAAAATGTTTTTCAAAGCTAATTCCTTTTTTTTGCCTACTCAAGTTTTTGTGTATGGTGGTTTTTTAGGGATTTCTATTTTTCACTTTTTATGTTTATAGTTCTTGTTTTCACAGGGTCATCTATGTAGAGGTTTTAATGAAGAGTTGATTTCTTGATCAGTTTAGTTTATATTAGATTTTTGTCATTAAAACTATTGTAACCTTTTTTTTAATGGATATTTTTTCCAAGTTCAGAATAAAATAATGTAAAATTGGTTTCTTCTAGTAATTTTAAGACTTTAAAAAGTTTTTGCTGTTGTCCATTTTGTTTGTATTTCTCTATAAGTATGATTTTTTTTTTTTTTTTTTTTATTCCGGGGATCAAACTCAGGACCTTGCACTCGTGAGGCAGGTGGCGGCACCACTGAGCAAATCCCTGGCCCCAAGTATGATTTTTTTTCTGACAAGTTTTGCAGTTTTTGTGGTCCTAAGGTGTCTGTAATTTATTCACTGGAACAAAGCTCATTATGTATACATTTGGCAACATCAGTTTTATGTTGTGTTGCTTACTATGTTTTGCTAGTGATACACATTGAGAATTTTATTCTAGCTAATCTCTTATAAATGTGGCCAAATTCAGTAGAATCTAAAGAATTGCTCTGTTGTCTATGATTCGTCTCATATATTACTGATTAAAATTCTTTCATATGAAATAGTCATTTGTGTACCATACATTATTGGAATAGTGATTACTTCAAATCTTTGCTATACTCATTAAGTACAGATTATATATTTAATGGTTATTCTATAATTCAAAGTCGTGAAATACCAAAGTTTATTCCTCCAAGGCATTTAAGATGGATGATTCTTTTTTAGTTTTAATTTACTTATTTTTAAATTTTTTTTTTTTTTTTTTTTTTTTGGTACCAGGGATCAAACTTGGGTCCTTGTGCTTGTACAGCAGGTGGTGAAACCACTGAGCTAAATCCCTGGCCCTATTTTGAAATTTTTTATTAATACATGTTTGCAGGACATAATGATTACAGTCATGGGGAGTTGGTACATGTACATAACACATCTTAATTCTTTTTTCATTCCCTTCACCCTGCTCTATCTCTTGGTCCCTTTTCCTTTTATAAAAGATCTATTTCCCTATTTCCTATTATCTTTTAAACTATTTTTATTTTTATTAGTACATGTTTAGAGTATGTAAATGGTGACAGTTACCCTGGGGATTTGGTACATTTATCTAACACATCTTAATTTCTTTTTTTCTTCATCTCCTTCTATTTGCTTTCCTTCATCTCTTTTTTTTTTTTGTACCAGGGATTGAACTTGTGTCCTTGTGCTTGCGCAGCAGGCGGTGAAACCACTGAGCTAAATCCCTGGCCCAATGCAACACCTTTTTTGGGGGGGTAACAGGGATCAAACTCAGGACCTTGTGCTTTAGAGGCAGGTGCTAGAACCACTGAGCTAAATCCCCAGCCCTCTTCCTTCATCTCTTGATACTCTTCCCTGTTGCGAAAGATCTATCTCTCTGATTCCTATTATCTTTTATTTTACCCTTTATTTATATTTTGGGTTTTTCATATAAGAGAAATTCTGAGCTATGTAAGCGTGATTAACATTAGCATTAACAAAAGAGCATCCATTTGCCTGCAGAAGACTCAAATTTGTCCTTTATGGCAGAGTACTACTTCATTATGTATAAATACATTTTCTTTAGTCATTCATCTGTTGGTGTACATATAAGCCACTTCCAAGCTATTATGAGTTATGCTGCTATAAACATAGGTGTGCTTTCATCACTGTAATATATCTTTAACTCTTTTGGGAATTTACCTAGAAAGACAATAGCTGGGTTAAATTTCTGATTTTAGTTTTGTGAGGAATCTCCATACTGATTTCCATAGTGTTTGTACTAGTTTACATTCCCATCAACAGTGTAGAAGAATTCCTTCCTCCCACCTTTCAGCCTTGCTAGCATTTGTTATTTGATTTTTTGATGATGGCCATTCTTTCTGCAGCAAGATGGAATCTTAGTGTTGTTTTAATTTCCATTTCGCTAATGGTCAGAGATAGTGAACATTTTTCATGTATTTATTGGCCATTTGTACTTCTGAAAAGTGTGTGTTCATTTCATTTGCCTGTTTTTTGATTGGGTCTTTAAATTGGGGAGGAGGTCTAATTTTTTTAGTTCTTTATATATCCTAGATATTAGTCCTCTGTCCAAGGATGAGCTGGCAATTTTTCTCCCATTCATTAGGTTGTCTCTTTACTCTGTTGCTTGTATCCTTTTGCTGTAAAAAAGCTTTTTGGTCCCATTTGTTGGTTTGTTGTTGTTTTTTTTTTTTTGGTATCAGAGATCGAACTCGGGTCCTTGAGCTTTCAGGGCAGGCAGTGGAACCACTGAGCTAAATCTCTGGTCCTGTTGGTTCTTGATGTTATTTCTTAGGTAGTTTGGATTCTGTTTAGAAAGTCTTTGCCTATGCCAATGATGTCAAGAGTTTTACATATATTATCTTGCAGCAGACTGTTTCTGGTTTTTGTTTGTTTGTTTGTTGCTTTTTTGGTACCCAGGATCGAACTCGGGTCCCTGCGCTTGCACAGCAGGCCGCGAAACCACTGAGCTAAATCCCCGGCCCTGTTTCTGTTTTAATATTTAGATCTTTGAACTGTTTTGATTTTAGTTTAGTACATGGTCTAGATTCAATCTTCATGTGGGTAGCCAGGTTTCCCAGCACCATTTGTTAAAGATCAAATTGCTATCTTTCCTCCAGCATATGTTTTCTGGCCCTTTTTTCAAAGATTAGATGACTGAATGTACTTTTGGGTTGTTACTACATCCTCTATTCTGTTCCACTGATCCACATGTCTGTTCCACATGTGTCTGTACCATGCTGTATTTGTCACTGTGGTTTGTAATATAACTTGAAATATGGGATTGTGATGCTTCCTGCTTTGCTCTTGTGGCCCAGAGTGGCTTTTGCTATTCTGGGTCTGTTCTGGTTCCATATCAACTTTAGGATTGTTTTTGCTAGTTCTGTTAGGAGTACTGTTGGTATTTTCAATGAGACTGCATTAAATCTCTGTATCAGTTTTGAGAGTATGGCCATTTTGGCAATATTGTTTCTTCCTATCCATAAACAGGGAATATCTTTCCATTTTCTGATATCCTCTTTGATCTCCTTTTCAGTTTTTGTTGTAGAGGTCTTTTACTTCCATGGTTAGGTTAATTCCTAAGATCTTCATTTTTCTTATCATTATTTTTTTTTTTTGGTACTGGGGATTGAACTTGGGACCTTGAGCTTGCGAGGCAGGCAGTGGAACCACTGAGCTAAATCCCGGTTCTGATCTTCATTTTTCTTAATGGTGTTGTGAATACCAGTTTCTTTCTCAGAGAGTTCATTATTGGTGTACAGGAATGCTATTGATTTTTGTGTGCTAATTTTGTATCTTGCTATATTCGTAAATTTGATTATTCTAGGTGTCTTTTGGTGGAATTTTTTGGATATTCCATGTAGAGGATCATATCTGCAAATAATGATAATTTGACTTTTTTCCTATATGTCTCTCTTTTATTTCTTTATCTTATCTAATTGCTCTGGCTAATGTTTCAAGTTCTATATTGAACGAGACTGGTGATAGTGGATTTCCTTGTCATTTTCCTGCTTTTAGAGGGAAAGATTTCAGCTTTTCTTCAGTTAATATGATACTGTTACTTGTTTTGTCATAAGTGGCTTAGTTTAAGATAAGGTCCTTTTATACCTATTTTCTTCAGCGTTTTTATCATGTACACATGGATGTTACATTTTGTTACAGTTTTTCATGTCGTGATGATCCTGTGATTTTTGTCCTTGTTTCTGTTTATATCATATAAACATTCATTAATTTCCATATGTTGAAATACCCTTGCATCCCTGGGATGAAATCGTACTTGATGTATGAAGATGGAATTCATGTTTTATTTAATAATTTACCTGAAAGTTAGAAATGTTAAAGAACCAGAGTAAACGTCTTAAATAAAACCTTTTTGAGTTGGTGGCTGGATTTTCCATATTTCTTTTACTTTTTTTAAACAGGCTAGTTTTCAAATTAAAGTATTTTATAATATAACTTTTAAGGGTTGGTTACTTTATGAAATCTAACAGACATTTAAGAAATCATTATGGAGAATAGTTTCTGGTATTCTGATTGATGGATCTTTTTCCTAACAATAACTTTTTGTACCATCTTTTTGACAATATAAATGAGAAGCACGTTAAAACACTGTATTCTAGACTGGATATGGTGGTGCATACCTGTAATCCCAGCACTTGGGTATAGCTGAGGCAGGAGGACTGCTTCAAGTTCAAGGCCAGCCTAGGCTACATAGCGAGTTCAAGGCCTGCCTGAACAACGTAGAGAGAACCTGTCTCAAAAAACCTAAAGGAAAAAATCAACAAAACAAAAAACCACTGTATCCTAAAGTGACATTTTAATTTCATTTATACTTATATTTATATTATAGTCTTCTTAAAGTTGTAGGTGAAGATGCGAGTACAAAGATAGGTTTCCATAGCGATGTTTCCTAATGAAGGGAGGAAGAAACCTAAAATCTGAAACTCTGTAAGTGCTAACAATGACAGCAGAAGTGGAGAATTCCACATCTGCCCTCATGTGACAGGTTATAGACAGTATGAAGGTGCACAACAGTTTATTCAGAGTCCATAAAGGAAAAAAAACCTCAGCCCCCTTCACCTGTGATGTATCTTAGCATGCATGCCCAGATTCTCCCACTTAACCATGCTCGCAAAGGTTATGTAGAGGCCTGACTCCCCGCCCCCCGTGACAGTTTTCCTACAATGTCCCACATAAGGCTAACACCTATGTGTATCGCTTAGTTTTTGCTTATACTCTGCTGTGTGTTGCAGAGATATTGTTCAATATGTTAAAAAGGCCTGGAGATACCTTTGTGGCTAAAAATTAAAAGAAAAAGAAAGATCATGTAAGTAGTCAAGCTAAATAGCAGTATGTGAAATGTCTTAGAGAAGAATGTGATGCTGGAATGACTGCTATATATTACCTGAAAAAAACCAAACGATAAACTCTTGAAGTTACATGCTGAAAAGGATGAGCAGAAGTTAATTAAAAATAGAAAAATACTGCATAAAGATAAAGATCTTGATTGTATTTTGAGTTTATCCTGTTAGAATTGCATCGAAAACATGCTACTTAATGGTATGCTGTTTCAAAAGGCCAACTGTCTATCACAATGAACTGAAATTGAAAGATACTGCATATTCAAGAAGTTGGTTACAGAAATTTAAGAAAAGACAGTATTAAATTTTTAAAGATTTGTAGTGATAAAATATCTGGCAATCAAAAAACAACAGAGAGGGCCTGGGATTTAGCTCAGTGGTTCCGCCGCCTGCCTCGCAAGTGCAAGGACCCAAGTTTGATCCCTGGTACCAAAAAAATCCCAAAAAAGCAACAGAGATTCATTGATTAGTTTGTCAGGTTCATTGCTGATGAAAATCTGATGCCAGCACAAGTATGTAGTACTGATCAAATACCACTATTTTGGTGTACCGTCACCAGAAATACACTGACTACAGCTGATGAGGCAGCCACTACAGGATTTAAGGATGCCAGGGACAGAATAACTGCTGGGATGCACAAATACAGCAGGCACATACTAAATTTAGACTTGCTGTGATAGGCCAAAGCTTGTATCCTCACTGTTTTAAAGGAGTGAATTTCTTACTAATGTATAATTGCACTACTGAAAAGGTGTGGATTATCAGGAATATCTTTTCTGATTGGTTTTGTAAACATTTGTACCAGCAGTTTGTGCTCATTGCTAGGAACTGGATTGGATGATGACTGCAAGATGTTTTTATTTCTTGACAACTGCTCTGCTCATCCTCTATCTGAAATTCTCATAAGAAATAATGTTTATGGGCTGCGAGTTAGCTCAGTGGTAGAGCACTTGCCTAGCATGTATGAGGCCCTGGATTCAATCCCCAAGCAACCAGTCAATAAAAACTAACAAAAACAACATTTATGCCCTGTACTTTTTTTTTTGGTACCAGGGATTGAACTTAGGACCTTGCACATTCGAGGCAGGAGTGGTGCCACTGAGCTAAATCCCCGGCCCCAGTGCCATGTACTTTCCCCCCAAATATGACTTCATTAATTCAGCCATGTGACTAGTATGTCCTTAGACCACTAGAGAGTAACTAAAAACAAATGGAACAGTTTCTTGAGCACCATGCTAGCAGAAGTGAATAGAAGTGTAGGTGTAGAAAGTTTTCAAAAGGAATTTAATATGAAGGATGCCATATATGCCATTGCTACTACTTGGAACTCAGTGACTAAGTGTACAGTTGTGCATGCTTGATACAATCTCTGGCCTGTGACTGTGATCAGGTATTACAATGAACAAGGTGGTGAATTTGAAGGATTCTGTATGTCAAGAGAAAAAAAAATGTCTGACTTCCTTATATATGCAAAAAATATGCCTTCAGAGTTTGTCAGTAACCTGGAGAATGTGGATATTGGAGAAGTTTTTATTTCTTTTTCTTTTTCTTTTTCTATTTTGAGACAGAGTCCTTGCTGTGTAGTTCAGGCTGGCCTTGAACTTATTATGTAGCTCTTGCTGGCCTGGAACTCTTGGTGATCTTCCTATCTCAGTCTCCCGAGTACTAGGATTGCAGGCATGTACCACCATGCCTGGCTGGAGAAGTTTTTAATATCAGTAATGATCAATGAAATAGTTGAAATGATTCTGAATCAAGGTGATAGTGAGAATAATGATGATGAAGGTAATGTTAACAGTGCAGCTGCAGAAAAAGTGCCTCTATATGACCTAGTGAACATGTATGATGAGCTTATTAAAAGATTTTAGAGCAAGGAGCATTCATAACAGAAAAAGAAATCATGTCAGTTTCGAAAATCTAAGACTTCTAGGACAAAAACAGTTGCTGAAGAGACAGATGACTTTGGGGAAAACATTTTGCATATATGTTTAAATTTAAAAAAAATTTATTTGGAAAAGGGTCTTTCTGTGTAGTCCAAGCTGATCTTGAACTCACTGTGTAGTCCCAGGCTGGCCTTGAACTCACAGCAGTCCTGCATGCTGGGATTACAGGCGTGTGCCACCCCTGCCTGGGTAGAAAACATTTTTTAAGGCATCTATGTGAATGCTTCCTCATTCCTAGAGTATCTACTTCCTGGTTCCTAAGGTGCTTCTGGTATTTCTTCTCACCAAAAAAATAAAATATACTATATAGTAAGTCTTTAATCAAATAGAACACCATAGGTAGAATGAAGGGTGCTGTCACTATTGTTTAACAGCTGATGCACAAATTCTGGTTATGTTTCCTTGTTGCTTAATTACCCTGAACACATTATTTTTCATTGTATTAATGATATGTCAGATTTGTTTTTTCTTTGCGGTATTACGGATTGAACCCAGAGGGTGCAGAGCTATATCTGCAGCCCTTTTTAAATTGTGTTTTGAGAAAGGGTCTCTATAAATTGCCTAGACTGGCCTCAAACTTCTCATTCTCCTGCTTGAACCTCCCAAGTAGCTGGGATTACTGGCATGTGCAATGTGTTGGATTTTTTTACAGTTAAATACTCATGTAGAAATAAATACAAGAAAATGATTGTTCATCAGTAGCATATAAATTCAGTCAGTAATGATAGTGATGTCAAACCATAGATTTTTCATGAAATGCTGCATCTTTGCTCTCTGATGTTCAATATATGCAAACTTTTTATGTTCAAAATTAAGAATGTTGTATAAAATAACTTCAGATTGTATATAATATATATGCATTGTATGTATATAATATATATGCATTATATATATATGTATTGTATATATTCATTGCATGTATTTATTGTGTAAATGAATTTTATGTTTTGATTTGAGTCTCATCCCCAAAATATCTTATTAGGTACAAATAAATATTTCAAAATCCAAAAAATCCTAAAATCTAAGACACTTTTGATTCCAAACATTTTGGATAAGGCATATTAAACCTCTAGTACATTTTATCTAATACCTACAAAGGGCTTTTAGGAATTTTTGACTCCAGCCTATTTTTTATGTTGATTTAATTCTACAAAGATGGGCCGCCCATTTTTTGATAAGCTGAGCCTATCTTTAAATACTTACACTACTTTGGTTTTCATCTATATTCATTATTTTATTAGTTTGTAAAATAACACTTAAAATTTATTAAATATCTTAAGTAGTAGTGATAAGTTTGAAAGGAAAAATCAAAATAGTAATCCTTGAAAATAGTACATGTGTAATGTTTCTTGAAAAATGGAACAGTTTTGTTTTATTGTTTGTGTGCTGAGGATTGAATCCAGGGCCTTCTAGGCAAGTGCTCTACCACTGAGCTACAACTCTAGCCCCAAACATGTATATTTTAAATACCACTTTTCACACCTTGGCAAAATTTGCCTATATAAAATGCATCTTATCCATTTGTTCAGCCATAGACAGAAACAGATAGGGGTTTTTTTTGGTACTGGGGATTGAACTTGGGTCCTTGCGCTTCCGCAGCAGGCGGCGAAACCACTGAGCTAAATCCCCAGCCTTACAGATAGTTTTTTAAGGGCAACTTAGTGAAACCTTGTCTTAAGATAAAATGTAAACCAAAGGGTAGGAACTAATGTCTATCTTCAGAGATAGAATGAGTAGTGTTGTCTTCTCTTAGTCCTGAGAAAGGTAGTTTGTCTTTCTGAAATCTATAATTTATGATTGACATTCTTTTATCATTTAATTTAGTGCTTCTCCATTTCTAGTCTTATTCTTTGAATAGATGTGTATATTGATTTATTTCACTGAAGCTTTTTCTAAATGGTATTCGTCAACACATTATGTGGTACCTAAGTATCTATTCTTTTAGAAGCTTAAAGCTGCTCAATAGCATTAGTTTTCAGAGAAATGCAAATCAAAACTATAGTGAGATTCTACTGTATGTCTAGTTGAGTAGCTATAATAAAAAAAGGTGGGCTGGGGATTTAGCTCAGTGGTTCTGCCACCTGCTTCGCAAATGCAAGGTCTTGAGTTCATTCCCCAGTACCAAAAAAAAAAAAATGACAACTATAATAAAAAAAGGTGAGAATAAGTATTGTTGAGGAGAAATTGGAACTGTTATCTTTGCAGGTGATAATATAAAATGGTGCTATTGCTTTTTTTTTTTGGTACTGGGATCTAACATGGGACCTTGCACTTGCGAGGCAGGCTGCAGAATTACTGAGCTAAATCCCCACCCCCAACCCCCGTTATTGCTTTTTTTGTGTGTGCTAGGGATCAAACTCGGGACCTTGGGCTTGCAGGGCAGGCGATGGAACCACTGAGCTAAATCTCCAGCCCTGTTATTGCTTTGAATAGAAAAAATTAACAGTTTTTCAAAAGAGTTATGAAGATCCTGCATTTGATTTCTGTGTATAATATTCTAGGGAATTGAAAACATCCACACAAAAACTTGTACAAGAATGTTCGTAGCAGCATTATTAATAATAACCCCAAAGTAAAAATTACCCAGAGATCCATCAATGGATGAAAGGATAAACAAAATGTTATAGCTATACAATGAAATAATACTTGGCACTAAAAAGGAATGAAGTTATGATACATGTTACATGATGAGTGAACCTTGAAAACATGCTACATGAAATAAGTGAGACACAAAACACCACATATTGTACAACTCCATTTATGTAAAATGTCCAGAATAGACAAATCTACAAAGATAGAAGATTAGTAGTTGCCAGGAATGGAGGGGGTCATGTAGGAAGTGACTCTAATAGATACAGGGTTTCTTTTCATTGTGATGAAATACTCTGGAGTTAGATAATGATGATAGTTGTACCAGCTTTGTAAAAATACTAAAATCTGATGTGTTACACACTTTTAAAAGAGTGAAGTTTATAGTATATAAATTATCTCACTTAAAAAATATACATCTGGGCATGATGTCACATGCCTGTGATCCCAGCATGTGGGAGGCAGAGGCAGGTGAACTTCAAGTTCAAGCCCAGACTGGACAACTTAGTGACTTAGTGAGACCTTGTCTCATAATTAAAAAAAAAAAAAGATGGTGGTATAGCTCAGTGCAAAGGCCCTGGATCCAATTCCCAGTACTACAAAAAAGGGAAAAGGTAGTAGAATAAACAAAACATATAAAGCAAGTTTGATATGAATATTCTATATTGTTGATATATATCAGGTTTCAACCCTTCAGAGACCAAGATTCGAACACTTGATGGGAAAGTGTGGCAAGAGTCTGAGTTTCAAAATATGAGTAGAGAACTGTACCGAGACTTGGCACTTCATTTTGCAGGTGAGAGTAGAGCTTTTATATCTTTTGAGTATGTTATAATGCATGCCATCTGATTTATAATATTTATATTTAAATATGAAATTCTCTCCAAACTAAAGATTTTCCCTTTCTAACTGGGTTGTATACTAAAATAATAGTGGTTTAAGTTATAAAATTTTTAGCCTCTAGGCTCTGCTCCAGGGTTAAAATTAGCCTGCTTGACCAATGAGACATTAACTAGGCTATTTTTATTTTTTTATTTTTTTTTGGTACCGGGGATCGAACTCGGGTCCTTGCACTTGCGCACCAGGCAGTGAAACCACTGAGATAAATCCCCTGCCCTACCAGGCTATTTTTAATCTAAAGGTCTTTTGGAGTCAGAACTGCCTGAGTTAAAGGAAGTAGTCTAGCTGAAATTTACTTCTGCTAGGTCTTTGAAGTCTTTGAAGTGGTGATTTGCCGATCACCCAGATACAGAAAGAAAAGCAAGCATTATACAGAGAGAATAAAGTTACAGTATTAGAAATAGGAATATGATGTTTGTCAAGATGCTGGGTACTTAATTTTGTAAATTTTACAGTTGATGAATGGAAGCTCAAAGAGTAATTTTCCCAGGTTGCACCAAATAAAGAATTGAAGCCAATATTCAAAACCAAGTCTATCTGATTCTAAAGCCTGAGGTCTGTGTAGTAAGTCCCCAGAGGGATTTTCCTAATAACATTTTGTAATTCCTGCTGCGCTGAAAAGCTGAGGCAGGAGAATCACAAGTTTAAGCCCAGGCTGGGAAATTTGGCAACTATAGTGAAACTTTGTCTCAAAGTATGCAAAAATCAAATAGGAGTTGGGGATATAGCTCAGTTTGGAGGTCCTGGCTTCCTGGCTTCCATCTCTAGTACTACCAAAAAGAAAAAACAACACCCCCCCCCATATATTGTTTTTTATGTAGAAACTTTAAAATGAATCTATAAAAATGCTCACTTCTAAAATATGATACATATAATGATCTTGGCTTTGAAACCATTACTATTGTAGCTTTTTTTCCATTTGTAAAAATGAGATAAATTTCTCAAGGGTTTTCTGAAGAAAAAAGAAAAATAAAGAATTGGAACCTAGAAGTAGAGTAATGATACTCTTAAGATCTTTCCATGAGAGAAGTTGACATTGGTAGCTTGTGGATCATAGATATAAACTCAGTGAAAATTTCTTCTGCCCTACCTGAATCATGAGCTTTATACAGTATTCTCCAAAACCCCCAGAAGATGTTTGAATCTGCAAATAGTATGGAATGCTATTTACACTTTGATTTTTCCTATATATACTTATAAAGTTGGATTTAGATAGATAGACAAAATAAGAGATTAACAACAATAATTTACCATAGATTTAGCAACCTGAGCATACAATTTTTTTTTCTTTGAGTCAACAACTTTCACCTTTTCACTTAATTGGAAGCACTTTATAGCTTTTCTTTGGCCTGTCCAAATGGTAGCATCATCATTTTTGAGCTTTGGGGCCATTACAAAGTAAAATAAGATTTACTTGAACAGAAGCTCTTGGACTCATAACCACAGAATGACTAATGGGCAACTAATAAGTCAGTGGGTAGCATATGCAGTGTGGATGGGCTGGGCAAAGGGCTGACCCACACTGGACTGGATGGAGCTCAATGGTGAGAGATTCGTCATACTCAGAATGACACACAAACTGAATTGTGTATTGCTGAAACTTTTCATTTAATGTTTTCAGACTGCAATTGATCTTCATTAACTGAAACTACAGAAAATGAAACAGAAGGGGAGACTGCTGATTTTTGACTGGGATAGGGTGAGTAGGTGTGTAGGAATCGTAATAATTGCTATAAATGTTTCTGTTTTTCAGACGATATTTCAATAAAAGAGAAACCTGGTGAAAAAAGTAAAGAGAAAAAAGTGGTGAAGCCAGTACGAAAAGTTCAGAAAGTAACACAGTTATCAAGTCCAGAATGCAAAACAGGTTAGTTTTCAATATTGTGTTCATCCTAAAGTTACATATTACTGAAATGGAATTTATATAGATAGAAATATTTAAAAGTTTCATGTGCGTATACATCCGTATACATTTGTTCTAGATACTGAACATATCTGTCGCTCCCACTTCTTCTATCATATATTTTTTTTTTTTTTTGGTACTGGAGATTGAATTCAGGACCTTGCACTTGCGAGGCAGGCACAGCGCCACTGAGCTAAATCCCTGGCCCTCTATCATTATTTTTAATAGAAATTAACCAGCTTAAAGTACTTTTATATTGGGCCAGGGATTTAGCTCAGTGGTTTCGCCACCAGCTGCCCAAGCGCAAGGACCCGAGTTCGATCCCCGGTACCAAAAAAAAAAAAAGGTACTTTTATATTGTGATCTTTTATATAAGTGGGACTACCATTAAGTCCCTTTATTTTATATGACTATCATTGAGTCCATTTATTCCCATAAGAGAGTAAATGTTGCACATCAGAATTATGGCAGTCCTTGCCAGTAGTGGTCAAGTTGGACAGAAAATAGATCAAGCTACAACAAGAATTTTGTAGTTTCATAGTGATTAACGTTGTAGCCTTGATTTAGATCGCCTGGATTTATAGCTAGCTTTATTCCTTTGGCAAACAAGTAAGTTTTAGTGTGCCTTAATTTCCTCATATGTAAAATGGGGAAGCAGTAGTATTTATCTTGTAGGGTGTTATAACAACTAAAAGTTAATACCTAAAAGCACTGAATATAGTACCAGGCACATGATAAGTCTCAAATATTAGTTATGATAACAATAATGCTACCAATGGTTATTCCTAACTCTCCTAAATATGTTTAGTATGTCATATTCATATCAAAAAGTAAAGTAGAACTTACACGTTGAGTTTGAAGACAGTCCAAATTTTAAAAAATAATTTAAAAATTTTTTATTAATATATATCTGCAGTATATAATGATTAGAGTCATCATGAGGAATTGGTACATGTTTATAACACACCTTATTTCTTTTTACTTCCCCTAGTTTTCCTTCTTCCCCCCTCCATCTCTTGGTCCATTTCCTTTTTGCAAAAGATCTGTTTCCCTGTTTTCTATCTCTTATTTTTTTCTTTGAATTATTTACACTTTGAGTTACTCATATAAGAGAGACCATGCAATATATAAACTTGTATGTCTATTTCACTTAACATTATGGTCTCAGGGTGCATACGTTTTCCTACAAATGATTCAAGTTTATTCTTCTTTATGGCAGGATAGTACCCCATTGTATATACAGTCCACATTTTCTTTTGCCATCCATTGATGGACATATAGCTATTTTAAGTTGTGCTGCTATAAACATGGGTATTCATGTATTACCGTAATATGTCTTAACTATTTTGGGAAGATACATTAAAAGGGGAATAGCTGGGTCAAATCAAATTTCTATTTTTAGTTTTTTGAGGAATTGCCACACTGATTTCCATAGTGGTTGTAAGTGTACATTCCCACCAGCAGTGTAAAAGGGTTCCTTTTTCCCTGCAGCTTTGCCAGCATTTGTTATTATTTGATTTCTTGATGATTGCCATTCTTTTTGGAATAAGACAGGCTTACCTTATGTTTATGGAGACAGGTTGCCCTCCCCAGGAGCCAAGGTTAGCATTCCAAACTGCTGCCTTCTTTTCTCTGTGTTGTCTTCAGTTTCTCTGTGATTTCTAGTTTTCCTTTTCACTCTTTCTTAATTTCTGGAACTTTTCTTCCTTTTCTCTTTGCTAAGTTATTATTTTCTAGGTATTGCCAACATTCTGAATTGGTGCATTCATTCATTACTCAAATATTTTTGAGCACTTGCTGTATGTGAGGCACTGTGCATTATACCAAGTTTAGACAATACAGTGGTAAGCCAGACACACATAGCTCATTTTTCATGGTGTAGATACGTAGTTATAATAAAGTGTGATATGAATGCTTTGATAAAAGGAGACATGGTTTTAAGGGAACAGAGAGCAGTGGTGGTCATAGATTAACCAAAAGATTGGCGAAAAAACATTTTGGGCCACTCATTAACTTCAGGTGTCATAAAAGAATGACACTAATTTTACATAAATAAAAAATAATAAGATTTTATAGGAACATGAATGATCTCAATGTTAACTAAATAATTCTTATATTTAAAATGAGTATTTTTCATGTGGTATTATGTAAAATGTTGCCAAGGGCATAGTATGATATAAAGCACAAGGTACACTATAATTTGGACCACTAATGTTGGATCGTATTTATCCATTTTTGTGGTAGGCCAATTCCCATGTGTGCACTGTGGCATGACCTAGACCAGTGACGGTGAACCTTTTAGGGCTTTCAGTGAGAACACCCTCCTGTAGGCTTCCCATAGGCTTTCCACCACTGACCTAGACAGTCATTAAATGTGCTGAAGCTATATTAGTAGTTTATCTAGTGAAAGTTTTTTCTCCCAGAGACTGCATGAGACTTTCAGAAAGCCAGAATTTAGAAATAGCCACCCATCATCTTCAGAAGTCAGCATTTATAAATAACTATGTATTCATGTTTGTTTTTGACTGAGAAAATTAAGCTGAAATTAAATAGAAGTTTGTTCTCTTATTTTTAAGAACATAAATTATAAATAGAGAAATAGACGTAAAATGCTTTAAATATTTTAGGTTACTAATAAGTGCAAAAACATTTAATTTCATGTACATATTTATTATTCAACTTTTAAAAATTGATAATTTAATTAAAACCATACTTTTCAACTTAAAATCCTTTTAAATAAGCTTGTAAGTAGAATATCTTTTATTGTAAATACAGTAAAATAGTTTCAGAGATTGTTTAAAAGAGAAGAAAACAGATAAAATCACTGTGCTGACATAAAGTACTAGTATTTTGTGTATTTTCTTTTTTCTTTCTTTTTTTTTGGTATTGGGGATCAAACTTAGACCTGTGGGCTTGAGAGGCAAGGCAGTGGAACCACTGAGCTAAATCCCCGACCCTTTTGTGTATTTTCTTAATGTAACCTTAAAAATCATATTAATATGATTGTGATCATTGTATACATAAACTTTTTTTTGAATATGTAGAATTTAATTGTTTTCTCTTTGCATCTTTTCAGAATAATATTTCTCATTTCTTCAGAAGATTGTTATTTTTAATGACCATACAATACTATGGCTAGAAGAAAAATAGTAAATAGACACTGTTTTTTAAATTAATATTTAGGTTACTTCCAATATAAAAGTTGGTACAGTCAACATCTACACTTACTTTTTTTTTTTTGAATTTATAAATTTTTGCTAGTTTTATTATTTGATGAAGAGGAATGGGCACTGGGGTTCCTGATACATAATACTGTAGTTTGTAATAAGAAATTATGCCCACTTACACTTTAACAAGCAATGTTTAGCATTTTTATTATAATTTTACCAGCATTGGCTATCAATGTAAAAATAAATTTTAGCTTTAGTTTTATTTAATTAACTTATTTATTCATTACAGTATTGAAGATTATGCCTTATAATCTTAAATAGTAGCATACAGCTGTACTTACTGACTTATTTTTTTGAACTTTTATAATGAGAGTAATTTAAAATGTAGGTGACTTTGCTTTTATAATGTTGTTATGCATAGAAAAGTAGTGATATATATCTATGTTGTGAAAGTCTCAATTATACTGTCACCCTCAAAGGTGATCATGGTGTTAACTATTATGTTTCCTCAAAATATTTTTCCTGTGCTTAAAGTAATTCATTTGTTCAACAAACATATATTTTATCATGTGGTCTGTATTGTGCTGGATATTTATAAACCAAACACTTATTGTCATTGAGACATATTTTTGTTCTATGCTAAATAACATTGTTGAATTCAGTGCACTGGTAGTTGAGGTTTCAGGAATTATGATTTGGTACTTAACTTTCAAAGCGTTTATACTTATTTAAGAAGTATGTTTAAACCAAGATGTAAACTGTTAACAGATTATTGTGTTTTGGAGCTAAAAGTACAATTATATTATAAAACTTTGACCTTAGCAGAAGATAAACATAAGATTAATTATAAAATCTGCATGGTTGAGTAGATACACTTCTTAGAGCTAAATTTTAAGTTTTAAATTCAATCCAATATGTATATATTTTAGGCAGTACTCGTCTGATTAGTACATCTTCTTGGCGAGATGGACAAAAACTAGTAAAGAAGATCCTGGGACCTGCTCCCAGAGTGGAACAGAGAGAGAGAAGACCAGCATCAAGTGACAGAAGCAGGGGAGAGAGAATTGCTAGGTTTGGTGAGTGACTGCTGCCAGGCTGTCCAAGGAGACAACGCTCTCTTGAGTACACTGTAGCTCAGAGAGGGAGATGTTCTGTGGAGTTAGCCGGGTCAGCTCTGCATGTTGTTACAGCATCTTTACTAAGAATTCTGTGTGAGATGTGTCATATTAATTACATTTAGCTAGGTATCAAAGCATTATTTTAATAAAATCATATTAGATTTAGGGACCTTAAGAGACTCGTCTCTTGTATCTGATCCCAACATATACAACCAAATACAGAGAAATATACACAAGATTGGATTTTTTTTTTGGCAGGGGGAGATAAGGAAAGAGGCTCTGAAAAAAAAGAGATTTTTCTCATGGTTATATAGTCATTGGATGGCAAAATTTGATGTAAGGTCCTGAACTACTAGGTTTAACCCTGATATCCTTTGCTTCTCTCTTTTTGAAGTATCTTGACTGCTATTTGAAATAACTAGAAAAATTAGCATTTCATAAATGCTAATTTTGAGAAATGAAATATAAATGTCTACAGGCCAGCTTTCCTTTCCAGTAGCAAAATTTGCCTCATATAATTTGGGTTCCTGGAATGGGTTCAGTAAGAAGTACAATCATAACTAGTTTGTTATATAGAAGTCAATATATATTTTGTATTTGTTCCACTTTTCATCTATCTTGAAAATAAACTCAAGTGCATTCTCATTTTAAAATTAAGTCACGTCAACAAATATTTATGTAATAAAACAGTCATTTTTCTATATACTCCATTTAATTTGTTCTGTTGTTCATTGGAGAATCGTGGAGACTTAACATTTGTTCAATAAATGTTTACCAAGTCCCCTCTATGGAGAAGGCAGTGTCTAATTTCTAGGACTTGAGCAAAATAGATTCAAATTTCTAGTCACTTGGGAGAGGCATTCTAATAGAAGGAAACATATATGCCTCTCACTGAAATTTGCGCTTTTTCTCTGAAGTGAGGTAAAATACACAAAGTAGCCTTTTAAAAAAATAGCTGCGTATTTGAGCCAGGATGGTGGGTAGTGTGTGCCTATAATCCCAACTATGCTGAAGCCTGAGATGCGAGGATTTCGAGTTCAGGCTGCTTGGACAATTTGGTGAAACCCTGTCTCAGATGCAAAATATTTGAAGATTTGTTTCATGGATGTTATTAAAACATGAATGTTATCATGTGAGGCTATTTTAATCTTTTTTCTGTCACCAGGAATATAAATTAAGCTTTCAAAAATTCTCTGATAAACTCATCTAAATATGGTGCCATTTTATATAATTCTGGAATGGATTAATGTAGGATTTTTAGAAAAATCGGTATTTTCAGTACTTTTTTTTTTTTTTTTTTTGGTACCGGGGATCGAACTTGGGTCCTTCTGCTTGAGCAGCAGGCGGTGAAACCAGTGAGCTAAATCCCTGGCCTATTTTCAGTACTTTTATTATTTGGATTGGCAAATGATATCTGATCTTTGCAAAGCTTTTTAAATGCGTTTCTCTTTAAGAGTCTTAGGATGTTTTCCATTTGATACTAAAAATGTCTTTTAGTAAGGTTACTGATTTTTTAAGAGGAAGAGAAATAGTAACATTAAATGTGCATATAAAAGAAAAATAGTGATGTTAAATATTCACATCAACTGTAAGCAACTGTAAGATCTATCATTTTTATTGGGAAATATTAAAAGATGCATTTAAAAAAGGTCTAAGGATGTATAGTTTATCAGAAGATTGAAATTCTTTTAATCTAAAAAAAGAATTTTCTTTCCTTTTAGACTGCTCTTTAAAGAAGTCTATGGAATATTTGAATTTTAGTTTGAGATAAAGTGAAATTATCTAATTATCTTCTTAGTGCAATAAATCTTAGGGATAAATGTAGAATTTTTATATATCATTAACAATTCATATTTTGCAGGGGGTCATATTGGAAGAGCAGACTCTGATCCCAGGTTGGATGCTTCAAATAGACATCTTTCACGAAGCTCAGAGCATTCAAGAAGTGTAGCTCGGTCTGAAAATAATTTAAAGAAATTAACTCCAACTCTTTCAGACAATAAGCAGGAGGAAAATACTGCCTTAAATAAGGACTTTCTACCTATTGAAATTCGTGGCATCCTTGATGACCTACAGCTGGATTCTACAGCTCCGACGCCAAGGCAAGAGGCTGGAGAGTTAGAGAATCAGAAGTCATTAGCACCTGTACAAGCTCCTGGGAGTCACAGCCCAGTGAAAAGAAAACCTGACAAAATAACAGCTAATGAAGATCCCCCTATTATTTCCAAAAAGCGCCACTATGACACTGATGAGGTAAGACAGTATATTGTTAGACAACAGGAGGAGAGGAAGAGGAAGCAAAATGAAGAGAAGAAAGCTCAAAAGGAGGCTACCGAACAGAAGAACAAACGATTACAAGAGCTTTACCGGAAACAGAAAGAAGCCTTTACTAAAGCAAAAAATGTACCTCCTTCAGATCCATCAGCAGCGAGGCGACTACAGGAAACCTACTCCAAATTGCTACTAGAAAAGACCTTGCTTGAAGAGCCAGCTCATCAACATGTTATGCAGGAAATACAGGTAATAGTAATAGCAGAAATCCAAAGGGGTGTAATTCATGGTTAGGAGCAGCTTATTTGTTATACTGTAGTGTTTAAAAATTGCTCACTATTCCTATTATTCAGGCATATGTTCAGGTAATATTTATAATGGTCATGGCTTTCTATGAAGTTTATTTCATATGAAGAATAACATGAAAAATATGATAGAAAATAAGAGCTGGCCAACAATGATTGATACTAATTTCTTTTCCTCTTGTCATTGCTATAAGTTATATTCCTACATAGTTTTTATTGTATTACCAAGGAAATACTTGGAACACAATGCATAATTAGATTATGGTAATGAAATACTTAGTTTTGTGATCTTTGCTGAAGTTAGGGAATATCCTAGTTTAGCATGCTGATGTTTAGAGACTGAGTATATACCATGTACCACATATTGTTTTTAAAGGTTTTACTTAAGTTTCAGTAAATCCTCACAATCCTGAGGAGAGTAGGTATATATTATTTTTGCTTAATCAGGTGAAACAAACCTGAGGCTTATAAAGAATATTACTTCCTAACTATGTGGTTAAGGTTAGATGCCTTATTGGATTTTAGATGATGTTTTGCTATTTATTACAATGATTTTTTTTTTATAAAGACTGTTTTTAACACAAACAGTATGAACTGGTTTTATTTGAGGAAAAAAAGCCCTCCATTTATGGTCTTTGTAAAGCTGAAGTGACTTGATGTTTATCTTATGTGTTCTTTGAATATCTTTGTGATAGCTGTCAGATAAATTTTATGTCCTTCTCTTGTAGACCAGACCAGGGTATCAGCCATCTGGAGAATCTGACAAAGAAAACAAAGTACAGGAACGTCCCCCAAGTGCATCTTCCAGTAGTGACATATCTCTATCAGAACCTCCACAACCTCTTGCAAGGTAAAAAGGGGAGAATGAAAGATGATTAAGGTTTTTTTTTTTAATGAAATTTAGAATGGTGTTCTATTTGGTGAATTTTGTTGACTGATCTTTGTGAACAAGAGTACAGAGAGGTTTATTTAGAAATTAGTTAATATTTTCTAATGGTTACGTTTTTTTTTTTTTTGAAGTGAAAAAGTGTTTCCTCAGAAAATACAGAAGTCATCAGAAATACAGGGACAAATCAAAACCTATGCCAATTATGGAGTGTAAAACAGACGAGAAATTTTAAAACTTTGCAGTGTATATAATAAAAATGGTTTTTATTCAGAGTATAAAAATTGATGAACACATAGAAAAAAACCAAAACATACTAAACTCAAGAGAAAACACTACTGTAAAACAGGATCCATGATCTTGGCTAAGGAGATACTCAAAAGAAATGGAGTTGTGGAAAGACACAACTAGTAAGTAGATGTATGTAAGAATAGTGTGTTACTTTGGGTGTACCCGACACCCAAAGTTGGAGGGGAAGGGGTTTATTTGGCTTATAGTTCGTAGAGGTTTCAGTCCATAGTCGGTGGTTCCAAGACAGGGATGGCAAACAGACATCACAGAGGAGAAACAACATGGTACACACACAGTAGCAAAGGCAACAAGAGGGTTTAATAGCATCTTTCTGCCCCTTTTATCTTATTCAGACTACTGGGATTAGGGCGGTGCCAAACTAATCATTTACATGTCTTGGTGTAGTAATCACATGCCCTTAACCCCAGAATCACACATTCCAGATTCAACTACCTCTAAAAAGAAAGTCCCATCTCATCTGCATCAGGCTTTGGAGGACATCTAAACACAAACCATAACATTCCACCCTTGACCCCCCAAAGACTCATGCACATCCCTTTATGCAAAAAAGCATTTAGTCCATCTCTAAGAGTTGCCAAAATCCTAATAGTTTTAGCATTGGTGAAAAGTCCAAGTCCAAAATCTCTTCTGTGATTTAAGGCAAACATAGCTGCAGGCCCCTGTACAAATGAAAAGAAAGTCAAACAAGTCCAACATTAAATGGTACAAGATAGACATTACCATTTCCAAAGTTACAGGAGGACACAAAGGAATGGGACAAAGCAAGTCCAAAAGTCCAGCAGGCCAAACATTAAATCCCACTGTTCCACTTCCAGCATCCAAGGCAATCTGTGAAAAGTTGTGAACTCCAAAGCGCTTGGGGTGCTCTGCCCCTACAGCACTTTTGGTGGTTGTAGCTACCACAACTTTTCTCTGGGGCTGGCTTTGCTCCCTTTTTGCAGTTTTCCTTAGATGATCCACACTGCTGGCTTCTCCAAACTTCTGGGCTAGGGCCGGGGATTTAGCTCAGTGGTTTCGCCGCCTGCTGCGCAAGTTCAAGGACCCGAGTTCGATCCCAGGTACCAAAAAACAACAACAACAACAACAAACTTCTGGGGTCTCCACTGAACCTTTGGCTTCACACTCACATTTGCCCATAACTCTTGCACTTTGCATGCATCTAAAACCAGTGCCGTGTGCATCATGCCAAGGTCTGCTGTCAACTGGAGCAGTAGTACCCAGTCTTCCCTCTCTCTTGGCTGTAGGGGTCCAATGCCTATGAATTAAATCCTGAGGAACAACATCCATAAGCTGCCATTTTGAAACAACTTTCCTAGGCCACCACCATTCTGGAAGATGGTGCTTTGGGGCTTTCTTCTCAAAGCAAAATATTTTACCTTTACAATTTTGAGGCTGCAAGAACTGGAGTCCTGCTGCTGCTTGTGATGCCCTCAGGCCTTTTCTATTCTCCTATTCCTTCTGTGTTCTATCTTTGCAGTCCACAGCTTTACTGGAGCTTCCTTTCTGGCCAGTCTCAAAATGTTTTAAATCATTCTGCTGTGTTCTTTGCTCTTGATTCTCAACATAGATCTGGCTAAAAGCCCCTGACAGCAGCCATGCTACCGCCTCAATATTTGACTGGCTTGAAATTTCTTCTGTAAGATTAATTAGTCCACTGCCCCTAATCTCAAACAAACCAAACACAAGTTTATTATTAGAACTTACTACCATGTATCAGTTTGTCTTCTTTTTTCCTTCTTTCTTGTATGAAGTTTGTTTTTTTTTTCTTGGTATCAGGGATTGAATTCAGGAACTTGTGCTTGCAAGGCAGGCACAGCAACAGTGAGCTAAATTCCCAACCCTCCTTCTTTCTTTATACGTTCTTTCCTTTTAAATTTTTTGATTTTTAAAATAAACATGTTAAAATTGTACCATCTGATGTTTCAGTAATCTATTGTCTCCACTTTCTCACTACCCATACCGTTTCCCATTCCTGGTAATAGTCCTATATATTTTCATGTTTAAAATTATAATTTTTTTTGTAGTCCAGGGGATTGAATCCCAGGGCCTTGCACATTCTAGGCAACATTCCACCCCTGAGCTACATCCCTGCCCTTTTTGTATTTTATTTTGAGACAGGATATTGCTAAGTTATCTAGGCTACCCTGGAACCTGCGATTCTCCTCTCTAGTAGCTGGGATTGCAGGCATATGCCACCATGCCTGGCTAAAATTATTTTATTTTATGGTTAAAATCATGACATTTAATTTTCTTGTTGTGTCCCATCATTTTGTGTTAGTTACTTGAAAAAACTCATTATATGTCTGATCTTGAAAACCTTAAAAATCCAGCTCAAAAATCATTTTCCTTGGCTAGCATTATTAATTGCTGACTTATCTAAATCCAACTGCACTTTATAAATCTTTGTAAACTCTTAACATTGTATTTTAAGTGTTTATTGGTCCATCATCTTTGGTGGGTCTTAAAATACTAGAGTAAGGATTAAATCTTAACTGGATTAATTATTTTCATTTCGTCTTCCCCCGTTTCTCCACCAACATAACACCTACCATAAAATTGACTTTCTAAATATTTGAATTTAAAACTCTTGGATTTTTACCCATCGATATCTTTTGCATTATAATCTCCTCTGTATTTCTGTGGTTAGCACCTTATTTTAAACCCTAATAATCTTACACCTTGCATTTGTAGTAGTCTATGTGGCATAGAACCTATGCTACAAGACTTCCTTTATTCCCTTCTTAGCAACCTTTCAGTATGAAAGACTATAATTTATAACGTTCAGCCAAATCTTGCTTGGCATGAGTATTAGTCACTTTCCTGTTGCTGGGACAAAGTACCTGACATGTACAAATTAGAGAAAAGTCTTATTTTGCCCCATGGTTTCAGAGATTTCAGTCCATGGTCGACTGGCTTCAAGACAGAAACATCATGGAAGGACATGGCAGAGGCTCAATCCATGGGAGCCAGGAAGCTGAGAGAGCAAGGAAGAGCTGGAGAGAAGGAGCTGAGAACAAGATTATACCCTTCTAGATCATGCCCCCCAGTGACCCACCTCCTCTAATCAGGTCCTGCTTCCTGACAGCACATTCAGCTATGAACTCATCAATGGGTTAAACTGTTGATGGGATTAATGGCTTTGCTTCATGAGTCATTTGGGGTACTTAAACCTTAACAACATGTTTTTCATTTCCTTTATCAGCTTATTTACATTCTTCTAGGTTATTTTTTGAGTCTGATTGTAGAACTTTGTATTTATTTATATTAGTTTCAAATTGTCTTTGCAAATAATTTCAAATCATAAATTATTGTGGAGTAGCCACACCTCCTGACTTTCTGTCATCTGCAAATTTGCAAAGCATATCTTTATGTCATCATCTAGAAACAATTGACAAACTTTGTTATTCTTCTAAAGGTCTTCTTAATAGTTGATATCAGCCTTTAATCTCTCTGTAGTATCCCTTAATATATAGGAAGTATATAGTATGAAAACATAGGTGAATGTACGTAAGGTTAGGATATCTTTATTATGTTTCTAAGCCTTATGAACATGTTACCCTGAAATTGTATATTTATAGTTGGCACTCACAGTTTTACATTTAGTTGTTTGATGTTCATTTTATTAGAAGCTGGTTTTAATAATTTATTTCTTTAATAATATTTTAGTGTTCCGCATTTAGTATTTGTTGACTTGGATAATGTATATCATGTCTATATTAGTATTTAGCAATCTTAAGCATTTTTCCTTTATGTAACATTATTTTTAAAGGGAAGGATAGAGCCAGTGTTGTAAAGAAGTTTGTCCACAGAGTTTTAAAGGGTTTAATGCTTTCTCTAATAGGTTTTTTTTTTTTTTTTTAGTGGAGTATGTTTCTTGAAAAAAGCAGTTTCAAAAACAATATGTATAGGGGCCTGAGATTTAGTTCAGTGGTTCTGCCGCCTGCCTTGCAAGCGCAAGGTCCTGAGTTCAATCCCTGGTACCAGTAAGAAAAAAAAAACAAAAAAACACCAAAACCAAACAATATGTATAATGAAATCCCATTTTTGGTGCAAACAGATCTACCAAAGTACAATAAAAATGTAGAGTAATGTTTAGAAGGGTAGAAATTGAAATGAAATATCGATACTGGTTATTTTTGATTGCTTAGCTATGAGTGATCTTTACTGTAGTTTTACCATTTCTGTTTTCTTTCCCCCTCAGTGTGTACATATTACTCTTCTAATCAGAGAAAACCCCAAAAGTTAAAAAAAATGATGGTCTGGGCTTTAGATATTGTTCAGAGGTTGAATTCTTGCTATGTAGAAGGTCCTGAGTTTGATCCCAAGCACCATTTTTTAAAAAGTGGTTTAGTCAGGAGTTGTGTTAATGAGTTTATTTTGACTTATTTTCAGAAGAGACTTGATAGAACCTACATGGATGCAGCCTGACAGACTGAGCCCACGAGTACACAATTCTCAACCACAACCTCTTGTTGGAGCAGCTGGAAATTTGCTTTCCCATCTCTTGAATCTGGAGCATGTAGGAATTTTGCATAAGGATTTTGAATCTGTCTTACCACCCAAGAAGAATTATAATATGGCTTCAGAACCATTAGTTTTTACACCTCAACCATATCTGACCTCACCAGCTGCTCATTCAGATGCCTTGTTAAAACCTAATGCCAGCCAATATAAGAGTAAATTGGATCGTATTGAAGCCTTGAAAGCAACAGCTGCTTCTTTGTCCAACAGGATTGAATGTGAAGCCAAGAAATTAGCTGGAGCCAATATCAACTATGGGTCAGTGTGGAACACTGAATATGATGTTCAGCAAGCACCTCAAGAAGACAGACTTTGGACCAAGGCTGTAAGTCCACCTGTGAAAGAGGAGACTGAAGACATCTTCTCTGCTCAAATTCAAAAGATGCTGGGAACCTGTGTATCTAATGCAACTTTTGATGATGATCTTCCTGGTGTAGGCAACCTCAGTGAGTTTAAAAAGCTTCCTGAGATGATAAGACCTCAGAGTGCAATATCAAGCTTTAGAATGAGATCGCCTGGTCCCAAGTCAGGAGGGCTGCTAGCACAGATATGTAAGAGGCAGACTGACTCTGCTTACTCTGATATGCAAGCCTGTTCTCAAGAAAAAGCCAAAATGTCTCTTTGTTCCAGCACAGACTCAGTCAGTGAAGAGCCTCTTCTTAGTGAGGGGAGTCTTTCTGAAGAAGAAGAAGTCCAGGAAGGACGGCCCCTTTTGAAGGTTGCAGAAATCTTAAAAGAAAAAGAATTTTGTGCTGGAGAAAGAAATACTTATGAACCCATCAAAGAGTTTCAGAAGGAAGCTGAGAAATTCTTGCCACTTTTGGGGCACATAGGTGGTACACAAAGCAAAGGACCATGGGAAGAATTGGCAAAGGGAAGTCCACATAGTGTCATTAATATTTTTACTAAATCATATCATTTATATGGAAAAGGTGAGAAAAATAAGAAAGGCTTGTACTATCTGTATTTAAGGTAAAATGAGTTTGTAATTTCTTTGTAAGATATTATACTTAGTATGTGGTTTTTATTGTTCATTGCAAGGATAATAGAGATTTATAATCCATATTATTCATCTTCTAAATTATCTACACACTTCACCTGAAGTATTAATAATTTAATCTTTAAATTTTTATTATATAACAATAATTGACTAGTAGTTGTAGAAATTTTTTATCTGGCTTAGAGAAATTCATACATGATTTTCAGGATTTGGCATATGTCAAACACTAGGTTTTCTGTGGTGACAGTTATGTCTTTAAATACAAACTTAAGAATATTACTTAATACAGTAACTTGTGAATCCTTGGAATGTAGTAGTGAAGAATTTAGAGGGGCAATGTAGTAACATTTCTAAAATGGAAACAATTTTGTTATTGTTTGTCAAAACTAATTTATTAGTCAAATTTTGGACAGTTATCTAGCTGTATATTTAAATCCTAAGATAATACCTTCTCATTCCTGAAATCCTACAGCACAATTTTCCTTTTCTGTGATGGACTCAATTCCTTTAAGTTCCTTTCTTTGTTCTTGCTGTTATTGGTGGAGTCTACCCAACTTACACGAATGTAACCTTAGAATTTCCATGTTGGGGATTTCCATACCATTGAGAAAATTTTTTGACAAATTAATTGATTTCATCTGTTTGTCTTATGTTCAACTAGATATCACTATTTTTTCCTGTAATTCGTATTTAGACACTTTATTATTACCTTGCACATTGATCTCTTTTGTTTAGGCACTTATTTCTGTTAGTGGTAATTTTAAATTTTTTAAAAAGTGCTTTTGATGAAAGCAAAGTGCTTAAGTTAACACATGTTTTTTAGTAAGAAAATTTAGTTCTTAAATTCTACATTTTCAGTATGATTTTATAGATATACTGAAATATTTAAAGGTGACATGGTATGTATTTGAGATATGCTTTAAAATAATCAGTGGGGGCAAGGTAGGTAGAGGAATAGCTAGTTTAAATGAAACTAAATTGTTTATTGTTGGTTAGGGTAGGTGATGGATATATTAGTTCCATTATGCTGTTTTACTTTTATACTTTATCTTAGCCAAAAGGCTGAGAAGCGATGTTTTACTTTTTTGTATATTTAACATTTTCCTCATAAAAACTTAAAAATATATTGTTAGAGTAGAAGGTAGATTTGAAGTTAAAAGCAAACTAAACTGCCCCGAAGTCCATGTTATTAGTCTCCATATTATGCTTTGCTTATAATTTTTTGATTTTTACTTTTAACCATGCTTCAATTATTGCTTTTGTCAGGAATTGAAGACAGAGGAACATCAGCATCACAGCCTTTGAATGCCACCACAACCCCTCTAAGCAGTATTTCATATGAGGATGATTTTGTCTCCTCTCCAGGCAGTGGGACTTTGACGGAAAAAACATCACCTCTTGAAACTAAGTAAGAAAATGTCAGCAATGTGGAATAAAGTCTTAGGGGAAAAAAAAAAAAAAAGAGTACACATGTGAACTATGGTCTGAATATTTAGTCAGTTTTTGCTTGTTGAAAGATACGTACAGAAGGTACTGTATATAGACTACTGAGAAGACATGAACTCTGGATCTAGACTGCCTGGGTGTTGTTCCTGGCTTTTGGCTTTTATTTGTACGTATTATTTAACATCCTTATATCTCAATTTCCTTCTCTTTAAAAATGAGGATAACAATAGTACTGTACCTTGGCTGCCTTGTAGAGTTGTTAGGAATATTCAGTGAAATATAAAGTACTTAAAACAAGGCATGGAACATAGTGAGCGGAGTATAGGTTATAAGTCAATCTTTGAGTCTCTAGTTGAGGATAGTACTGGGACACAGTCCTGTGGTATACTAATGTAAGAAGCTTAAGAACCAGTTTTCTGTGATAGAATTGAGGAAGATCAGATGGATAATTAACTCCATTATTCCAAGTTATGAATTATTTTTTTTTTTTAGCTAGAAAAACATCCAGAATTTTACAGAGCTTTAAAAATTAATTACAACAAGGCTGGGAATTTAGCTCAGTGGTGCCACTGCCGGCTTCGCAAGTGCAAGGTGTCCTGAGTTCAATCCCCAGTACCAAAAAAAAAAATTAATTACAACAATTGTAATGGCTACTGTCTTAGTTACTTTTCTCTTATTGCTGAGACAAAATACCTGATACCCACAGTAAAAGGGGGAAAAGTTTACTTAGCTCACAGTTTGTAGAGGTTTTAGTCTATAATCCTCTGGCTGCAAGGCAGGGTGGCATGGCAGACAGGCATCTCAGAGAAGGAACAGTTCATGGTGGGCAGAAGATAGCAAAACAAGCAAGCAAGGGATTTTAATAGCATCTTTCTGCCTCTTTTATATTATATCTAGGCTATGGAGATTAGAGTTGTGCCAAACCTGTCAGTGGACTGATATAGTAACCACACACCCTTAATTCCAGCATCACACACTGTAGATACAGCCACTTCTGAAAAAGCCCCATCTATGACTGTGTGAGACTGTGGGGGGGCATCCAGACACAAGCCATAATATTCTACCCCTGACCCCCCAAAGACTCATACACATTTCTTTAAGCAAAAGACATTTAGTCCATTTCCAAGAGTTGCCAAAGTCCTAACAGTTCCAGCATTACTGAAAAGTCCAAGGCCTAAGTCTCCTCTGAGATTTAAGACAGACTCTTAGCTTCCATCCCCTGTACAAGTGAAAAGAAAGTTAAATACTTCCAACATTCAATGAAATGGCACAAGAGAGACATTACCATTCCAAAAGGTACAAATAGAAGAACACATACACACACATACACACACAGGAGAACATAAAGGAATGGGACCAAAGCAAGTCCAAAATCAGCAGGGCAGACATTAAATCCTGTAGTTCCATGTCCAGCATCTGAGGCAATCTCTGGCAAGATGTGAACTCCAGAGGTCTTAGGTGGCTCCGTGCCTACTGTACTTCCAGTGGTAGTAGCTCCCACACCTTCTGTCTTGGGCCAGCTCTGCTCCATCCTTGCAGTTTTCTTCAGATGATCTATGTTTCTGGCTTCTCCAAACTTCTGGGACCTCCACGGAGGTCCTTTGGCTTCACATTTACTTTGGCTTCACACTCACTGCCCTCTCAGGGGCACACTGCCTGGGTTCCGAGGCCTTCTTCTGAAATCTGGGTGGAAGCCTTCCTGATCTCACAACTCTTGCATTCTGCATGCACCTAAAACTAACACCATATGGATAATACCAAGGTCTGCTGCCAGCTAGAGCAATAGCCAGACTTCCTTCTTTCTTGGCTAGAGTGGTTGAGTGCCTATGAACCAAATCCCAAGGATCAACTTCCCTAGGCTGCTGCCATTCTGGAACATGTCCTCTGGCACTCTCTTCCCAAAGCAAAGTGTTTCACCTTTGCAACTCTGAGGTTGTTTGCAAGGTCTGGAGTCCTGTTGGTTCTTGTGATATCCTTAGGCCATCTTTTCTGTTGTCTTCTGTCATATATCGCTTTTTCTTGCTAGTCTTTTCAGTGACCAATTTCTCCTCTGTTCCATCTTTGCAGGCTGCAGATTTACTGGAGCTTCCTTTCTGGCCAAATTCAAAATGTTTTGAATCATTCTGTTGGGCTCTTTGCTCTTGATTCTCAGCATAAATCTGGCTAAAAGCCCCCAACAGTAGCCATGCTACCACCTCAACATGAAACTGCCTTGAAATTTCTTCTGCAAGGTTAATTAGTCTTCTGCCCTTAATCTTAGTCTTAAGCAGTCTCTGGATACAGACAAAATGCAGAGAAACTTTCTGTTAAACCATAACACATTGTCTGGAGTCTAACAGCCAATGCAGCCCTTCTTCCCAGCACAAACTCCTGATCCTGGTCTTTACCAGCATCATTTCTATCAGCATTCTGGTCTTCTGAGCTCTGACCAGAATCTCCCATCAAGTACAGCCTAAGGCGTTCCAGCTCTGTTTTTTCAGCTGACATCTCCAAACCTTTCCTGACTCTTCCCTTTCCCACAAGCCAGCTCCAAAGGCTCCTAAACCACACGGTGAGGAACAAACAGCAATGACCCCGCTTCTCTGGTACCAAATTATGTCTTAGTTATTTTCTTGTTGCAGAGACAAAATACCTAACACCTTCAAGTTAAGAGAGAAAAGGATTATTTAGCTCACAGTTTCTAGAGGTTTCAGTCCATAATCCGCTGGCTGTAAGGCAGAGTGGCATGGCAGATAGGTGGAGAAACAGTTCATGGTGGACAGAAAGCAAAGCAGGCAAGGGATCTTAACAGCATTTTTCTGCCCCTTTTATGTTATATGTATGCTCCTGGAATTAGGGTAGTGCCAAACCAATAAGTGGACACATTCTAGTAATCACATTCTAGATCCAGCCACCTCTGAAAAAGCCCCATCTATGACTGTATGAGTCTTTTGGGGGACATCTAGACACAAGTCATAACACCTAGTAATTATTGAACACTTAATGTGTAAGACACTGAGAAGCCTGAGGGACTTTACCTGTATTAACTCATTTTCATAACCTGATGTGGAAAGTGTTTTTGTTATTACTCAGTTTTAGAAAGGCAGCTGAAACACAACAGTTACTTTTACAGTCACTGCTTTTTTACCCACATGAATGAGACTTAGCTAGAGAAAATTTCCTCCCTAAATTTTTTATGGTATAAATTAATCTATAATTATTCATTCAATATGTTTTATATACCACAATTTGTAATCTATATACAATTATTAGATGATCTTATGAAAATTAGTTAAATCTAGTTAAATTAACATAAATAGTTTTATTGTTTTATTTGAAATGTTTTTTAACTTGCAGTTCTAGGGATTGAACACAGGGCCTTGTGCAGGTTAGGCAGGTGCTCTTCCATTGAACTATATCCTCAGCCCAGATATGGGTATTATTAAAATTTTGACATGAAAGGCATAATTAAAAATTTTGAGCTCTAAAGGAACAATTTTTTTTTTTTTTTAGTGCTGGGGATGGAACCCAGGAATGCACTACCACTGAGCTTTATTTATATATATATATATATATATATAATTATTATTATATACATATATACATTTTTTTTTTTCCAGTACCAGGGATCAAACTCAGGACCTTGCACTTGAGAGACAGGCGCGGTGCCACTGAGCTAAATCCCCAGCCGTTATATTTTTTATTTTGAAACAGGGTCTTGCTAAGTTGCTCAGGTTGGCTTCAAAATTGGCCATGCTTTTGCTGAGTAGCTGGGATTACAGATGTGTAACACCATACCTAGCAAGGTTACATTTCTAAATAAAAACATTTTAATGATTTAATTGTGTTTACATTTAATACCCTTAATCAGTATGATTTGATGCATTTTATATCTGGTTAAAATAGAACATACTAAGCTTTTGTCTTCTATAACATTATTAGATAGAAAAATAGTTATACAATTAAAAATTATAGATTCTACTGCCTGCCTCGCAAGCACAAGGTCCTGAGTTCGAACTACAATACCAAAAAAATTATAGATTCTAATAGAAATTGCACCCACCTTTTCTAGTATTTGACCTATTTTTTTCTCTTATATGTCAAAAATATTAGTTTTTATTGGTGTCACTTCAGCAAGCAACTCATTTGAGATTTTTCTCAATTATGAGACTTCTGATAGAGAAAAAAGTAAAATGGAAGCCATCTTAGGATTTAGTTAAATTTTTCTTGTAATTAAAAAAGATTTTTAAAGATGTTTAGATTTAGGTACATTCAAAGAGTTTTTTTTTTAAACTTACAAAATGTTTAATATGAAAATGTACAGAACTTGATGTTTTCATCATAGTAAAACAGGCCCTTAGGAGAGGAGGAAAAGATGTCTGCTGAACAGCCATTACTTATACTAATTCCAAGACTTATAATGAGATGATCCTATTTCCTCACATCCTAATAATATGTTGTCTTTAGTTGCCATCCTACACTTTAGCTTATCACATGATTCATAAAGGGATCAAATCTCCACACTATTTGGTCATCTGTCGTAATTTAATTTAAATGACAATTTCTTATGCATACATTTTTAGCTCTAGAGGCTGACCTTTGCTCACGGTGCCCACTCTGCAGGCTCAGAGTGCTTTTTTTTTTTTTGGTACTGGGGATTGAACTTGGGTCCTTGCGCTTGCAAGGCAGGCGATGGAACCACTGAGCTAAATGCCCAGCCCCAGAGTGCTTTGAAATAGAATTCATGAGCTCTTTCAGACTTTTTTTTAACCACTATTATTTCCTCTTTGACAGTATTGGTGGCAGCAATTTAGGCATTCAGGAGGACCATTCTAGCAGAAAGTCGGCCTGTGATCTTTCCTGCATGGATGTTGCCTCCCAGCATTCATCAGGAGCCCAGTCAGTCGCATCATCTCATTCATCTACTTCTTCAAAAGGAAAGAAAGGAAAAAAGGAAAAAACAGAATGTAAGTGGAATTCTGCATGATGACTTTTCTACTAACAGTTATTTCATGGTAGTGATCTAAAATTATTATTTGATTCCATAAGAAATTAGAGGAATTTCTTTATGATGGTATAATTAGCTTTCATATTTATTATTGTAATATATACCTTTTGAGGTATAATGTAAATCTTTTTCTTAATACAAAAGGCATGATTTAAAAAATTAAGAATTACAGATAAACACTCATCCAAGAAATACAAATCCCTCATGATCATTCTGTTCAGAAATGACTACTATGAATACTTTCGGTGCCTGTTTTTCTAGTATACACATAAAACTGCACATATATAAACATGTGCACACACATGCTTTTACTTAAAAAGCAAATGCAAGTAATATTGCTTTGCAACTGCAACTCAGAGTTTAAAAAAGTTTATAGTACTCTTGGTGGCAGATGCCTGCAATTGCAGCACTCAGGAGGCTAAGGCACAAGAATTGCTGTGAGTTCAAGACCAGCCTTGGCAAAAGAAGCTCAGCTGGTCCCAGCACCCGGAACGAAGCTCCCCTGCTGCCATCCCAAGCTCCTAGGGCAGAGAAGGTGAGCCGCGTGGGTGCCAGAAGCACCCCCTCCCGTGGAAATGAGAAGACATGTAAACAAGTCTCAAAAACAGACTTCTGCATCACCTACAGCAACCCCAAAGGGAAATGAGATGGAACACTCTGATACTCAACCACCTGAACTCTCTGAACTGGCAACAAAAGAGGATCTGGGAAAAATGAAATCAGAAATAATTACTCAGATAACAGCAAAGATTTTGCTCATGGTGCAAGACATGATTCATAAATCTAGAGAGGACACAGATAAAAAAAATAGAGGATCTGAGGAACATGATGGAATCCCAACATAGGAAACAAATGGAATCCATAAAACAGATACAAACAGATTTCCGAGAGATTAAAAACTCCATCGAAAGTCTGCACAGCAGAATGAACCAATGTGAGGACAGAATTTCAGATATAGAAGAAAAGATTGCAGTTAGAGACCAGGAAAAGAAAAATTGCCTTAAAATTGTAAAGGACCACGAGAAATCAATTCAGCACCTGCTAGACGATGCAAAGAAGAATAACATAAGACTGAATAGAGTCAATGAAGAAACAGAGAGTGCAGATGCCTTAAAAAAACTCTTCACAGAAGTGATGGCAGAAAACTTCCCAAGCAGGGGAAAAGAACTTGACATACAGATAAGTGAGGCATATAGGACTCCAGCTAGCCTTAATCAAAAAAAAATCTACACATAGGCATATAATAGTTAGGATTCCAGAAAGCCAACAGAAGAACAAAATTCTACAAGCAGTGAGAGAAAAGAAACAAATCACATACAAAGGAAAGCCCATCAGAATCACAGCAGACTTCTCAATGCAAACCCTCAAGGCAAGAAGAGCTTGGAGTGATGCATTTCAAGCTCTAAAGGAAAACAGCCTCCAACCCAGATTGATGTACCCTGCAAAACTATCTTTCAAAATGGATGGAGAAATAAGATACTTTCGTGACAAAGAGCACCTCAGGAACTTCATGAATACCAAACCAGCAGTCCAAACAATTTTAGACAATACCCTAGGAAAAGACAGTGAGGATCACAACCCCAGGAAACCCAGCAGAATAAATCCATTGGGCTTGACAAGTTAAACGCAAAGGGGGAGAATCCAACAAAAAGAAAAAGTCATGACAAGGCTTTTAAAACTTTGAACTTCATCTCCCTAATGAGTGTATAATTCAATCTTATTATTGTACTGATTAGTATTTTTCTGATTCTAGAGTTGCACACCATTCCTTGTGCTATACTGGCTATTTATCATCTTATGTCTTCTACATTTTAATTGGGTTGTCTATTAATGAGCTCTAAGAATTCTTTATATATTCTGGTCATAGGTTATATGTATTATAAATATGGTCTGTTTAAGGACTACTTTTCATTTTAATGTTGTCATTTAAAGTTCTAAATTTTGATGGAATCTCATTTATCAATTTTTTTCTTTTATGTATCATGTTTTTTGTATCCTAGGTAGTTCTTGCCTACCCTGAATTCATAAATATTTTCCCTTATAATTTCTTTTTAAAGTTTTATACTTTTAGGCTTTCTTATTTAGGTTCATAGATCCCTTCAAATTATTTTCATGTATGGAAAAAAAGGTTGAGGTTAATTTTTTATATACAGATACCAGGTGCTCTAGTGCCGTTTGCTGAAAACACTATCTCTTCCTCAGCTCTTGAATTGAGTTTATATTCTATAAAATCCTAATGTTCAATAATCTTCAAAACTCAGTGGACCATATATGTGTGGTTCTATTTCTACATTCTCTGTTTTATTCCAGTGATCTATATGTCTTTCCTTTCACCAACACTGCCTTGATTACTGTAGCTTTAGAAGAAGTCTTAAAATTAGGTACTAAATGTCTTACAACACTGTTTTCGTTTTTGTTTTTAACTTTTCTAGGTCCTTTGTACTCCTACATAACTTTTAAATTTCAATATCCAAGTCTTCATTTATAGCAAGTATACACAGACCTGAATTTTTATATATACCTTGTGTTTTCTAATCCTGCTAAATTGAAGTACAAGTTCTAGGGGCTTCTAGAGATTTCTTAGTATTTTCTCTGTAGATGATCATTTCATCTACATATAAAGCTGTTGCTTCTGCCGTGCCAATCTTATCCTAGTTGTGTCATTTTATTGCTAGACTATTTTGGTGGGGACTAGGTTTCAGAGTTTAATGGACAGATAAAGAGTAAGCATATCTGCCCTTGGTTCCCCACCTTAAGGAGAAAGCATTGTATCTTCTCCATTTATATAAGGCATTCTCGTTGGAAATATGGAGTACATGTCTTTAATCTGTTGAGAAGGTTCTGTTCTACTTCTAGTCTCCTGATAGCTTTTACCATGAACAGCTGTAGAATTTAGTCCAATACTTTTTCTCCAACTAGTGACAGAATCATATGGCTTTTTCCTTTCCTCTGTTTAAATGATGACTTTTGGGGTGGATCTTCCAATGCTGAACCAACACTGCCATCCCTATAACAAAACCATTTTCTACATCCTGCCAGATCTGACTTTTAATAGTTTGTTTTGTTAAACAAATCTCTATCTATATTCATACTTTTTTCTTCTATTATCTTTATCCAGTTTTAGGATTAGCACAATGTTGAGTTCCTAAAATGAGGGGAGAAGTGTTCCTTCTGTTTTCTGCTTTAATTTTTTGATATAATTTATCATTTAGAATATATATGAGCCTGCTGTTTTCATATAGGTAGGTTTTCAAGCTAGGAATATACTTTCTTTAATAGGTGCTATTCAAATTTTATATTTCCTCCAGAGTTAGTTTCATTAGTTTGTCTTCCAAGGTACTTCTTAGAAGTTGTCAAATTTATTTCAAAAAAGATTTTTGTAATATGCTTTCTATATCCTTTTAAATTCTGTAAAATCTGTGGCAATGTCTCCTAGATCTTAATATTGTAATTTAAAAATTGTATAACTGATATTGTGTAACAGGAAGAAAAGGTCTAAAAGAGCAGGGGAATTGGGAGGGGTAGGGAAGGAAAAAAGGGAAAGGAAAAAATATGAGAAGAGGCTAAAAAGTGGAAACAAGGTCTTTGCAAATAGGGAAGGGTGGAGGAGGTGAAGGGAGGGCAAGGGAAGGGGAACAAAATAAGAACCAAGATACTCATGTGAAGGTACAAGATCCCAATGATGAATGTAACTGTATTTTATACCGAAAATGTACTAATAAACTTAATGGGGAAAAAAAAAAGACCAGCCTTGGCTACATAACAAGTCAAGGCCAGCTTGAACTATATGGCAAGACCTTATCTCAAAACAAAACAAAAATTTATAGTATATTATACACATCTCTGAGCATCATTGACTAATTTTTATATAGGCCTATATTTGAGGGGAAAGAGGATTATGCAAAAGCTTCTTAAGCATACATTATGACCTCAGGCTAGGGAATGATTTTCTTCCAAAATTGTTTCTTCTAATTGTAAAGATAAATTCTGCTCATTGAGTTACAAAAAAAAAAGTGTTGAGAGGATGTAAGAATAGGGGAAAGCAGTAGGGCGAAGATACGAGTGTAGAGCACTGTATTTGAAAATAAAAAATTCCCTGTTATCCCTTTACGTAGAGATAATCAATGTTAACATTTTAAAAATTGTAACATATACACAACATAAAATTTGTCATTATAATCCTATTCACGTGTACAATTCAGTGATATTAGGTACACATTTAGTCATTCAACCGTCACTGCTATCTATAGCAAAAACTGTTTCATCTTCCCAAACTGAAACTTTGTGTCTATTAAACAATGCCTTTTCATTCCTCCCTTCTCCGGTCTTGTAACTACCGTCCTGTTTTGTCTCTGAATTTGACTACTGTAGCATTTTGTAGTGTTCTTTAGGGATCAGGCTTATTTTACTTAGCATAATGTGTTCAAGGTTCATCTCTTGTATCATCTCTAGTATGTATCAGAATTTCGTTTTTTGGGGGGCAGCGGTTTGAGACAGTCATTCATGCTGTGTAATTCAGGCAGGCCTCAAACTCAAGGTAAACCTCCTTCTTCAGCCTCCCAGATGCAAGGATTACAGGTGTGTGCCACCATGCTCAGCTCAGAGTTGCTTTTTAAAATTTTCTTTGTTTTGTTTTTTTTAATCTCTCTTAGTAACTCTAATATTAGAAATCAGCTTTATAAGAAATTTACTCTACAGGGTTGGATTCATTCACTGGAAATGTTCAAAATTCACTTGTTGATGAGGAAAAAGTACAGTCCAGCTCAGAACATGGTTCCCATCAAGGAAAGAAATCTGGGACCAGTAACAAACTTTCTGTTAAAGATTATGAGCAGACTCTCGACACTGATGGTACTTTGGAAGAACTTTCTGGGCATTCTGTGAGGTAAAGTAATGTATTTATGCAGTTAATTTAAAAGAAAAATTTTTTATTAGTACATGTTTATAGTACATAATATTTACATTCCTTGTAGGGGATTGTACATGCACATAGTAATCTTAATTCCTTTTTTCTTTGCCTTTCCTTTTCCTCTTGGTTCTCTTCACCCATCTCTTAATCTTCTTAGTTTTTTATTTTTATTTTTTTGGTACGTTTGTAGTACATAATGTTTACATCCCTTGTGTGGAGTTTGTACATGTACATAACACATCTTAATTTTTTTCTCATCCCCTATCCCTCCCCTTTCTCCTGCTCTCTTCATCTCTTGATCCCCTTTCCCTCTGAGAAAGAGCTATCTCCCTACTTCTTATCTATCTTTCATTTTGCTTTTTTTTTTGGTACCAGGGATCGAACTCGGGTCCTTGCACTTGTGGGGCAGGCAGCGATACCACTGAGCTAAATCCCCAGCCCTTATTTTGCTTTTTATTTATTCTTTGGATATTTTTATACTATAATTCATAGATAACTAAAGTTGCAATGTCATTGGTATTCAGATACTGTAATTCATATATAACTAAAGTTACCATATTATTGTTGAAAGACTCCTCTTGATAAATTTCACATTGGCAGTTAATTGTGCATGTTTGAGCTACTATGAAATTTTATACTTTCTAAATAGTTTTTGTTCATATCTCTAGACTTTGTATTTTAGAATGTAGTCACCTTTTATCTAAACTTTTATACCTTCTCCTTCAGGAATTCTCCACCTCAAACACAATCACCCAACTTGAAAGCCATTACTATAGTCTTCTTTTCACTGAGCATCTGGCTTTCTTTGGATACTTTGAGAGGTTGATTACCCTGTAGATCAACTGTAAGAAGCTAATTTTATTTGAATTGTTCTTACTGGACTACCACAGAGTATCTCATTTTTTGCCTAGAAATTTTGCTTCCAAACTCTAGCTGTATTTTTCCACCCTTTCAATACGACTATTTAACATCCTTTTGGTCTCATTGAAATTACCTCTTTTAAACTTTTTTCTCTTGCTCAACTTAAACAGATTTTGAAGTCTCACTGTTACTGGAACTTGTGTACTTTGTGTTTTCCCCTTGACTGTTTAATGTTATATATTACATGCATACATGTTCCACGTAACCTTCAGTTATTGCTTTCTGTATAGTTCTTGTGAATTCATTCACATGGTTTTTTATCCTCTGCAGTGGTCTTGTCCTTTCTGGAAATTAAGGCTCTGAGATTGATTTTTTTTTAAGTAACTGTATGCTTTTTCTAATACTGTGTCACACACAAGTAACTATTTGTAATGCTTTCATATTATATGATTAATACTATCATTGCTGTATTTATTTGTTTATTTATTTTGGTACCAGGGATCGAACTTGGGTCCTTGCATCTATGTAGCAGGCAGCGAAACCACTGAGCTAAATCCCTGGCCCTCATTGCTGTATTTAAATTTTAATTTGTCAATGATTTTATGATTTAGAAAACTTTACCCTCCCCCCCACAACACCCCATGGTACCAGGTATCAAACTCGGGACCTTGTGCTTGCAAGACAGGTGGAGCACCACTGAGCTAAATCCTCAGCCCTAGAAAACTTTACCTTTTCTTAAGAGATACTATGATGATTTACTTTGGGAAAATCTACAAAGTTAAACATTCATAAAATATAGGCTCCATAGCCAAATAAGTTTGATAAATGCCCCATATTATAGTTTAGGTCCACTTCCCTACTCGTGCAAGTCACAGTAGGTAAAATAATTTGAAACTTTGATAAAGAGAAACAAAAGATTTAAAAATTTTTGTTTAACTTGTGGGGTTTTTTTTCTTCATAACTTTATTTGGCTATAGACACTCTCTGTTCATAAGCCCTTCCCTTTTTAATTTTTGGAAAACTTAATAAAATAATTGAAAATACACTTTTGAAAATACTAGTCTAAGGGAATCTTCTGTGAAAAGCAAATATAAATTCATCTTGTAAAACAATAAGGTAAGATACTTTGTTTGATATTGTGTTGAAATTTAAAATGACTATTCTTTTTTAGATTCTGTAAATGAAATCGATAGACTATTAGAAATACAGTAGTTCTCTTTATTTTCAGCTTTGTTTTGGATGATTTCAGTTGTCTGTTGTCAGTTATAGATCAAAAATATTAAATGGAAAATTCAAGAAGTAAAAGATTCATAAGTTTTAATTTATCTACCATTCTGATGTGAAATATGACATCCAGCTCCCCTACTCTCATATGAATCATCCCTTTGCCGAATGTATTGACAGGGTATATCCTCCTTGCCCTTAGTCATTGATGAGTAGGTAGCCATCTTGGTTGTTATATTGACCATCGTTATTATGATAATGCTTATGTTTATGTAAACCTTATTTTATTTAGTAATGGCCCCGGAGCTGGCATTTCAGATATGCCAAAGAGAAGTTTGATTTTGTTTCTTTTTAAGTGAAAAGGTAAAAGAGCTTGATTTAATAAGAAAAGGGAAAAATTGTATGCTGCAGTTGCTAAAATCTAAAATAAGAATGAATTTTTTATCCATGAAATTGAGAAGGAAAAAGAAATTCACAGTAGTTTTGCTGTCACATCTCAAACTGCAAAAGTTTATGTTTCTTTTTTTTTCCTTTCTTTCTTGGTACCCGGGTTGAAACTCAGGACCTTGTGTCTGCGAGGCAGGTGCTGAGCCACTGAGCTACATCCCTGGCCCTTCAAACTGCATAAGTTGCAGCCAGAGTGCAATAAGTGCTTTTAAAGTGGAAGAGACATTAAATTTGTGTATATGAGGAAACCTAGTATATATTCCCTAAACCATCAACAGGAAATTAAAGGTCTTGATAAACTAACGTCTCTCAAAACTACTGTTTATTTTATTTATTTGGTTTTTTTAAAGACAAGGTCTCACTATATAGTTCAGGCTGGCCTTTAACTCACTATGTAGCTCAGGCTAGCCTTGAACTCCCAGCAGTCCTCTTGCCTCAGCCTTCCTAATCCTGGGATTATAAGTATGCTCCACCATGCCTAGCCACTGCTCAAGACTACTTTTATTCAGATATTTTTCATGTTGGATAGAAGATAAATTTTTACCTTTGAGAACCATCTTATAATTTATCAGAAGCCAAAAGCTAACTTATTCAAGTATACTGTGCTAAATACTTTATGGAGTATCTTTGAATAATTTATTCAGTAAATATTCAATGCAAGGCAATGAGAAATGATGCCTCTAATGTGCTTACTTTCTCAAGGACAGGTTAAACAGGTGCCTTTGTTCAATTAAATGCCTTAAGAGTTGTTAAAATCCCACTCTTACAAAATTAGTGTTCAGGAAAGAGATATATTAAAAGCTATATATAAACATGAACATAGATTATTTAAACATGAATAGTATGAAAATGATTTTTCTGTGATTTTTTTCAGTTAACAAAAGAGAATGACAAGTATTGTCATTTAATTTTTAATACAAAATGATGTTTTATTCTATTTCAGGGACTTTTTTTTTTTGATGCCGGGAATCAAACTCAGGACTTTGCGAGGCAGGTGCCAGAAACACTGAGCTAAATCCCCGGCCCTCAGGGACATACTTTAAAAATTTATAAAATGTCTTTTACATACGTTTGTATTTTTATTGCTATATTGCTTCATACTTCAACAAGTGAATGATGATATATGTGCTTTGTAGAAGAAGGAGTTAAATCCCAATTTAAGAGACCCCCCCACACAAACCTTTGCATTTTATTTAGGGTAGAATTTGCGGTTAGCTTGTTCAACACTATAAATCTAGCAGTTATAGAAATATTCATAGTCATTTGTTCAGCATAATGATTATGTTGAATGAATACATGCTTTTTAAGGCTAATGTTGGTAAAGAAAGTAATGTGTGTTACAAATTGTTTAGCCAAAAGTAGTTCCTTTCTCTAATGTTTTTATGAAACAAAACTTCTAGTGTCTCATCAGACAAGGGAAGATCTCAGAAAACTCCAACTTCGCCTCTATCTCCAAGTTCCCAGAAATTGACACAGTTTGACCTTCCAGGAACTTCATTGGAAAGATCTAAGTCTTCTGTAATAATACCTCCAACTACAATAGGATGTAACCCTAATGCAGCTTTCATTGATGGGAACCTGGCTACCAGCAGAACAATGACAGAGATGGCTTCCGCACCAGGCAAGTAGATCCATGCTGTTACAGTTTTTAAAATAAAGTGTTACATGTTTTACCCCTGAAACTGCCTTTTCTTTCAGTTGAGCCATAGAGATGTTATTTCAACTAAATATCATTATTCTTTAAAGTAGTAAATAAAAACTGTACAGGAAATTAAATATTAAAAATCATGACATTTAATAGTGACCATTTTTTCCCATGTTGTCAGATTAGTTAAAATACACTTGAAAAATATATCCCATCTTTATACTTCTGGATGATTTTGAACATATGTATGTATACACATGTTCATGCCACACACTCATAAAAGAAGTAACTATTAAAATGTATCAGTAAGTCAGTATCTTTTCAACAAAGAAGAGCAGACTTGTTTTGACTCATAGAAATAAATTTAATAAACCTGAGGCATAATTTCATGTAAAGTTTTCCCTTTGACAATTTTTGTGCACACCAGGTTCTAAGCGATTTTCTCCTGCTGGCCTCCAACACCGTATGGCAGTAGAACTGAGTTATCTGAATGCCATTGAGGAGTCAGTGCGCCAACTGTCAGACATAGAAAGAGTTCGAGGCATTTCACTTGCTCAGCAGGAGAGTGTGTCTCTGGCTCAGATTATAAAGGTATTTGTGGACTTTTCTACCTTTGTGTGTGTGTGTGTGTTTTCTTTTTTATTTTCTGGGGTTTTTCTCTTTGCTATTTAAAATAGTCTTGATGAGTTTTTAGATAAACTTTTTTTGGTACCGGGGATTGAACTCGGGTCCTTGCGCTTGTGAGGCAGGCAGCGGAACCACTGAGCTAAATCCCCAGCCCTAAATAAACTTTTAAACTACCAAATTAAAAAAAAAAAAAATCTGCCATATATAGGACCTATATAAGTAACCCTGTGTAAAACTATCATATAGAATACTAAAAAGAATATTAAAGATACAGTTTTGGACAGGAGAAAAATAAAATAATCATTCTTTCTCAAGAACTTTGTTTTCCATGTTTTATCCTTTGTTTTTCCCTTTTGTGCTATGGATTGAACCCAGGTTTTTGCATATGCTAGGTAAGCACTCTACCACTAAGCTACACCCCTAGTCCTTATGCTTTGTTTTATCATAGTGTGAAAATTAATCAGCCATTCTGAATATTTTCTGTTTTCATTGACAATCAAAAATGGCTAAGTTGTTTTAATGCTTTATTTGTACCAAGCCAAAAAATTTTTTTGAGATCCACATGTTTGATAAAGTCAGGATAATGTGTACTTTTCCTTACCAAACAAAAACCTGCTGGAAAAGGAGTAGTGCTCCTCAGTGGAGCGCTATTGATATAATTTTTTAAACATCTGAGGTATTGTTTAAGATGGTTGTAATTTGTATTTGTGGTTGTAATCTGTATTTTGTAATGAGGTGGGTCATCCTTTTGTGTATTTATTGACCATTCCATGTATTTTCTTTTATGAATATCTGTTCAGATCTTTTGCCCACTTGGATTATCTTTTAATTACAGAGTTATAGGAGTTCTTGGTTCATTCTGCTGCGTAGGCTTTCGATGGAGTTTTTAATCTCCTGGAAATCTGTTTGGATCTGTTTTATGGATTCCGTTTGTTTCCTATGTTGGGATTCCATCATGTTCCTCAGATCCTCTATTTTTTTATCTGTGTCTTCTCTAGATTTATTAATCATGTCTTGCACTATGGGCACAATCTCTGCTGTTATCTGAGAAATTATTTCAGATTTCGTTTTTTCCAGATCCTCTTTTGTTGCCAGTTCAGGGAGCCCAGGTGGTTGAGCATCAGATTGTTCTGTCTCGTTTCCCTTTGGGGTTGCTGTAGGTGATCTGGAAGTCTGTTTTTGAGGCTTGTTTACGTGTCTTCTCATTTCCATGGAGGCGGGGGGGCGGGTTATGCTTCTGGCGCCCACCTGGCTCACCTTCTCTGCCCTAGGAGCATGGAATGGCAGCGGGGGAGCCTCCTCCTGGGTGCTGGAACTGGCTCACCTTCTCTGCCCCTAGGAGTTCTTTATATATTCTAGAAACAAATCCTTTTCACATGTATTTCAAATGCTGTAACCCAGTTCTTGGCTTACCATTTTATCATTTAAACTATCTTCTAGTGAAGAAAGTAGGTATTTTTATTTTTTATTTTTTTTGGTACTGGGGATTGAACTTGGGACCTTGTGCTTGCAAGGCAAGTGGCGGAATCACTGAGCTAAATCCCCGGCCCAAGAAAGTAGGTATTTTTACTTTTGATAAAATCCTGTTTTTAACCTTTTGTCTTTTGTAGTAATGCCTTCTTTTTTTCTAAGAAATCTTTGCCTACCCTAAGATATTGAGTTATCAGAGATACTCTAAAGTTTTTAGTTTTAGCTTTTGTATTTGTGTGAACCAGTTAATTTTGGGGTTTGATATGAGCAAGGAGTAAAAGGTTATGTTTCTTGTATATGGATATTCTGTTGTCTTATTATCATTTTCTTGAAAAGACTTAAATTGTACTAGCATATTCATCAATGATTAAGTAACTGCTTCTGTGTAGGTCTGTTTCTAAACTTTGTTCTTTCCTGTTGATCTGTTTGCTTGTCCCTAATGACAGTACCATATTGTATTTATTATTATGGTTTTATGGTGAATGTTGAGATCAGGATATAATTTCTCCAACTTTGTTCTTTTTCAAAAAGATTTTGGTTATTCTAGATGTTTTATATTTTCATATAATAGTTAACATTGTATGGAATAATGGCATGAAAAGGAGACCTTTCGGAGGGCAGCATTTTAAATGACACTTCCCCTTCAAAGTCAAATTAAAACAATCAAAATTATCCATGAGGCATAATCTTTATTTTTATATATAGGACATATTTTTATCTCTTCTAAGAGTTAAATGTTAATGTTTTTACTTTATAATTAGCTTTTTGGTATCAATTTTTAGTCCTACATGCCTTGGAAATTTTTTGTATTACTACAGTATTTGATATACAGTATATGGTCATTAAATATTTTTTATAAATAATAAATAGCTGATGACTATACTACTTACTGTCTTTCTTTTAGACTGTAGTTGGTTCCTCTAAATCATTTGTGTTACAAAGATAGCATTGTGAGCCACATGTGGTGACATTTACCTGTAATCCCAGTGATTCAGGAGGCTTGAGGTGAGGATCATGAATTTGAGGGCAACCTGTGCAACTAAACAACACCCTGACTCAAAAAGGAAACATAGCATCATGTTAATTATAGTCACTGTGCTAAAAGTAGTTTAATGTTTTAGAATTAATATTTGATCTTTTTTTATTTCTTGAAGGCACAGCAGCAACGCCATGAAAGGGATTTAGCTCTTTTGAAAATGAAGGCTGAACAAGAGGCTCTGGAATGTCAAAGACAATTAGAAGAAACCCGGAACAAAGCAGCTCAGGTAACATAGCTTGCAGCAAGTACTGGACCTCTTAACCTACATTGTGGCATTCTTTTATTATATATTAGTAAGAAAGATGTGGATAATTACATTTTAGTACTTTCTATGGAATAATTTCATTTTTCAACTTGATTCTTGTAGCAGCCCTTTAGTAAAGACTGATTTCCAGTTTAAAGAAGTGAGAGTTGAGGGAAATGGTAGTTACTAGTTTACAGACACATTAACTGGAGTTACAATTTCAGCTGTGAAATCCAAGTTGTAGTCTTTTTTTAATAAAATAGTTGATCCATGAAACAAATTTATAAATTAAAACTAATTTGGATGGATAGAAGGCTGAAACCCAAGTTCTTTTTATTGTCTCCTTTCATTTATAGGTCCATGCAGAATCATTACAGCATGTGGTAAAATCACAAATGGAAGTAACAGAAGTCCTTCAGGAAGCAGCTTGTAAAATAACAGCTCAGCAAACAGAGACTGCTCGCCCTACCACAGATGTGCCTCACCAGATCTGTGAGGTGAGAGCCAAGGAGACCTCTTTTTTGTTGTTGTTCTTTTGGTTGATTTGAGTAACTTGGTCTTGCCAGTAATGGCTTCTGTCTTCTAGCAAAAGTATAAGACTTTTTTTTTTTTTTTGGTACTGGGGATAAAACTCTGGACCTTGCACTTGCGAAGCAGGCACAGCGCTACTGAGCTAAATCCCTGGCTCACCAAACTATTTTTTGTTTTTTGGTACCGGGGATTGAACTCGGGTCCTTGTGCTTGCGCAGCAGACGGCGAAACCACTGAGCTAAATCCCTGGCCCAGAAGTATAAGACTTTTAATGGGGCCTTTTTGAAATAAGCAGCACCATTAATTACAGAGTGTTGTACATATGAATGTTAAAGAGGTAGAAAAAAGATGAACTCTAATTTCTGTCTTCTTGTAACTTTTTTAGTAAAGTATCAACATTATTGATGTGTAATCTATAAACAATACAGTGCATACATTTTAAGTACATATATAGTACATATATAATATGTATGACCCTATAAATACCACTCTAGTCAAGAATAGAATATTTTTGTCACTCTAAAAAATTCCTTCATGCCTCTTCAGTCCCCAGTCTTAGTCTGTGGAAGTCAATATCTGCTTTGCATGATGATATTTCATTTGTATCCAGAATGACATTAGTCAGTGTCTTTTTTTTTTTTTTTTTTTTGTAACTGGTGATTGAACTCAGGACCTTGTGCTTACAAGGCAGGTGTTGTGCCACTGAGCTAAATCCCTGCCCCTAGTCAGTGTCTTTTAAAAAATTGTACCAAGAGTAAAGCCAAAAATACTGTAGTTTCATTGTATTCCGTATAAAGGATATTATAATCTGTTGATAAGAGCTTCATTTGATTTTACCAGTTATAATTTTTAAACAAGTTAAGACTATGAAATGCGTAATAAGAATACATGAATCAGGGCCAGGGATTTAGCTCAGTGGTTTCGCCGCCTGCTGTACAAGTGCAAGGTCCTGAATTCAATCCTCGGTACCAAAAAAAAAAGAATACATGAATCTACAAATGTTAAGTACTGTGGGGTTGTACAAATAAATATACAATTGAGTCTTCTTTCTCAAGAAAATTTTAATGTAATACACAATATTAACAAAATATTTCGAAAACAGTTGAAGGAATAGCTCACAACAGTAATTGAATAACTATCAAATAAATGATAGATATGGCAGTTGCAATAGTGTTAAGAGTAGGGCAAATGTACTTCAGATTGTAAGAAAAGCTTTAGAAGGTAAATAATAATTGAGTTGATTCTTAGAGGAAGGCTTATTATATGGCTTGCAGGTTTTCTACCTAATTTGTAGTTTGTTATAGCGGGTAAAGTCTTAGATCCACTCTATTTGTGTAAGATGAGTTTCTTGGGACTCAGGCTAGATGAGTTCCCAACAATATTTCGTCTGTTAGTGGCAGAATTTGCTTGCTTTCAATCTAGTGATCTTCCCAAGACACTGCTCCCTCTCCGTTCCTCTATAACATGATCTTTTATATCTACTTTTCTCTTTGTTGTGTGTTCATATTTAGATGGCAGAGTTGACTCGAACACATATCTCAGATGCCATCACTGCCTCAGGAGCTCCCCTTGTGACACTATATGACCATCAGCGGCAACACTTTCCAGATTTCATGAAACAACTGAGGACCAGAGCTGAAACAAATAGGTTAATATTTATTCATCAGATATGTCATGAATGTCTGTTATGTTCTAGGCCAGTGATGGCAAACCTTTTAGAGCTTTCAATGATACAAACAGTCCACTGTGGCACACATGTCATAGGTTCATCACCACTGTTCTGGGCACTCTGCTGGGTGCTTGGAATGGAGGTATAGGCTTATAGCCTAGTGTGGAAGTTAAACATTGTGAAAATATTCAGTTAAGTGAAAAAACACTTAAAAACTCAGGTAAGTGTTATGAAGGCAAGGAACACATGTCTCAGATAAGTAACACTAGACTTTGAATATTCTGGGGGTACAAGGAGTCAGAGAAAGTATTCCTGAGGAAGTAAACCTGATAGTGAGATCTAGTGGATGAGTCAGTGATATAAAAAAGGTAAAGAATAGGCAGATCAAAAGCCCTGAAAGGGGCAGGGAATAGTGCTGCATGCTAGTAATCTCAGCATTGTAGGAGGCTAAGGAAGGAGGGTCATAAGTTCTAATATAATCTGAGCAATCTGTCTCAAAAAACAAAACAAAAAAAGCCTTGAAGGAAGAAAGAACATGACATATTGAAGAAAAAGTAGATCAATTTAACTTGGAGGGATAGAGCAAAGAGAATGGTATGAAGTGATGTCTCAGGTGGAACCTTGCAGTTTTGGGGGTTGGAGGTTTATTCTAGGAACAAAGAAAAGTTATTAAAGAGTTTATTAGATAGAGCTGGGCAACACGGTCATGCTTGTATATATGGATTTTTTTTAAAGAGTCGTATTTTCACTTTCTCTAATACATAGATTTTAAATCTCTGTTTACATTCATTGATACTAGGAGTGATTATGTGTTGATATCCTTTAAGCAGAATGTATTCCTTATGTATTGTTAGGACCTTTTCAATTATTGAATGTCTTTCTTAATACAGTTATTTTTTAACTTCTATGAATTCCAGATTTATCTCATATAAACAGTCTTTAAACTCTTTCTTTTATTGGAGACTAAATGTTTAATCATTTATTTTCTTTGTAGGATAAGCCAATCAGTTTCACACTCTCAGAGTAAAGAAGGGACTCTTGACTCAAAACATCAGAAGCATTCCCCTTCATATGATACTTATTCTGAATCATCAAGATACAAGAATCATGATCGAAGGTAAAGAAAGTACTATCTGGTAAACTCTGATAATGACTTAAACATTGCTTTTCCTTGACTTTTTTTTTTGCCCTTGACTTCTTAATCTTGTTTCTGTAAATGGAACAATACCTGCTCTTTTAATGCTAGCTTCCCTTGTTTAATTAGCTAATTAACAAAATATTTTGCATGTATAATAATACAGCTACTGTTCATTGAGAACCTAGTTGTATAAGCACTGTGTAAGTTGTTTCCCCTTAATCTTTAAGGCAGCCTTCCAAGGCAGATTATGTTATATTCATAAATTAGGGAACTCAGGTGCATGGAAATGTTAAGAAAATCACCAAGGTCACATATATAATGACACACCAATGAATTAAACCTTAACTTATCTGGCTACAAAGCCAGTTTCAACTTCATGTCCCTTTGACTTCAAAACTCTTGCTGTTTGCTGCCTTTTATTTTAACTTTATGACTTTATTAGAAGATTTATCTTTTTAGAAACATTAAACCAGATAATTAGATTATATACTGATAAATACTATTATATAAATACACACAAAAAAACTTGTAAACGTAGGAATAGAAGTGGGGGCTGGGGATTTAGCTTGGTGGTTCTGTCACCTGCCTTGAAAGTGCAAGGTCCCAAGTTTGATCCCTGGTACCAAAAAAGAAAAAAAACTTCCAACATAGGAACAGAAGTGACCAGAGCTTCCTTGAGGATGAGGAGAGGAGGGGTCCATGAAGACTTCACAGGAATGACCCTTGGACTGAGTTCAGAAATTAGTAGTTCATTAGGCAAACAGAGAAGGAAAGACATTTCAGAGAAGAAAATAGCATGTGCAGAGGATCTCAAACCCTGAATCAAGATAAGTTTCTAATATCCTTTAAAATTTTTAAATACTTTTTTTTTTTTGGTACCAAGGATCGAACTCAGGACCTTGCACTTGTGAGGCAGGCATGCAGGCATGGTACCACTGAGTTAAATCCCCGGCCTTTAAATACTTTTTAATGAATGAGTAAACCAAAAACAACACGAGGAAGAAGGAAAACATATGGGGGAATACTGTATATGTTTAGTTTGTTAGCAAAAGAATAGGCTAAATTAAAAGTTTATTAGGCATTTGGATACTTGAGACTTAATGTGAGGGGAAAGACAAAGCCAGTGATAATAGATTTGAGATTCAATCTAGATAACAGTAATAAGGAAGTAAAAGATACACAGGAAAACTTATCAAGGTGGGAAGAAAAGCAAGTGAGAGTAGAATGATGGAATATAAGAACAGTGACTTGTTATTTAATATTTGACATAATTTCAGGCTTTCAGAAAAGTTGCAAGAATACAGCAAGGTCCTCAAATACCTTTCATCCAGATTACTGTAATGATAACAAATGTTAATATAAAGTTTTACCACATTTTCTTTAGCAAGTAGAGCTTTTAAAGAAAGTAGAGGTCGGCGGGGGATTTAGCTCCGTGGTTTTGCTGCTTGCTGCATAAGCGCAAGGACCCGAGTTCAATCCCTGGTACCAAAAAAAAAAAAACAAACAAAAAAGAAAGTAGAGGTCAGCACTATGTAATATTACAGAGAAAAAATTATTGATTGGATTTGACAGTTAGGAATTTAAGTAGAATTTACAGTTAGAGAGTTAGGTAGAGAACAGTTCCAGTACAAGTATTGGGATGTAATCAGATTATGATAAATTATGATGTTAATGAAAGGAAGTTGAAATAGCGAGCGACCTTTCCAGAAATTTCCTTTATTTTCCCAGAAATGAAAGGAAAAAAGGGAGTGATTACCCAGGAATAGTGGTTGCCTAGTAAAATGATTTCAAAATGAAACCTTCTTTCTCATATTCATCTTTTTCAAAATAGTTTATTCTCAGATGTATGTCTACTTACTTTTTATGTTTTATATGGCATTTTTCTTTGTTTCGTATCTCAATTATACAGCATAGTCCTTTAGTCAAATAAATTTAGTTTGTTTGAAGTTGTGATCCTTATTTAATTGCTTTTTTGTTTGTTTACATAATATCCATAAACAGAAGTAGTAGTAGTAATAGCCATAAAGAAAGTCCTTCAGCTCTATCTTGTAAGGAAAATGAGAAGAGACTTCATGATGAAAAGATGGAGAGTTCAATTGATGAACAGGTTCAAACTGCTGCAGATGATTCTTTACGAAGTGATAGCATTCCATCTCTTCCTGATGAAAAAGGTAACTTTCCTTATAATGTTCATTATCATTTTTATCAACACTAGAGGAAAAGGTGATCTTTGTTAGAAAGTGGCAAATAACTTGACTAAATTGTCTTATAGTATTTTGTGGAAAGTAATATTTAACTAAGATTTCTAAGCACAGTAGTGAAAGAGTAGCCTAGTTTCTCTTTACTGCTTATAGTAAAGGAATTATTAAGCAAAAAAATTCTGAATTTGAAGACTTAGAAAATTCTCAGCAGATCCGTATTGCAAAAAAGTGAGAAAGCATGCTCTAGAGAGAATACTAAGGATGTGGTTAGACGGTCACTCTGCAAAGAGATTACCCATGGATTTTATCACCCACCTCAGCAGACACCAGGAATAGAGATGGGATTTTACCAACAGAGATGCTGCTAATTTGACTAAAAAAGGCAGGATGGAATAAAGGGGGCCCTTTAGACTTCTGCAATTCTATAGAACAGAACACTAGAGCTTCCCTATTGCAAACATATGTATCCTTCAAGAATGACTTCCAAGGGCCGGGGATTTAGCTCAGTGGTGCTGCGCCTGCCTCGCAAGCACAAGGTCCTGAGTTTGATCCCTGGTACCAGAAAGAAGAAGAGGAAAAAAAGGATGACTTCCAGGGCAATTCACAGATTAGGAAGGTTGCTGCTGTAACCACAGGCCCAGATGGCAAGACTGCCTACTTGGTTCCAGAAGATGAGGGAGTCTCTCTCTCTCCCCCTCTCTCCCCCTCTCCCCCCCTCTCCCCCCTCCCCCTCTCTCCCCCTCTCTCCCCCCTCTCCCTCTCTCTCCTTTTCTTTCTTTCATCAGTAAGAAATTTACTTGCTTTTTCAAAATCCAAACGATGGCATTGTCCAGAAAAATTTAACACATTTATGATTGTTATAAAGTTGAACTGTTGAAACTTTTTCGATTATTCTGACTGAATTAGTGTTTTACATCCCCACTTTTATATTAATAATTTATAGTAAATGAAGTTAGGAACATGCCAATACCTAGTTTTAGTCTCCTGTTTTTCTACTTGTAATCATATATTTAGGTTCTTTGGATCCCATGGTGGAAAATATCTAATGTTCAGAACTGGCAATAACAGGAGGAATTTTGTGTATGTTGAGGATGAAGTGTTTCCTGTTATACTAGCTTCTTAAGCACATTCTCTGTGTATACCATGTGCTAGTTGGATGTCTTTTGCCGTAATGGTTAGATGTTTTTTATGGATAGAATACAGGTTGGTGTTTTCAAAAAGGCCAACCAGATAGCCTCATTTGCCTCCTGCAGAGCACCAGTAACTGTGCTTTGAAAATGCAGATCTGTTTTAAAGTCCTGAGCAATTTCTTCCACCAGATGCTGGAAGAGGAATTTGTGAATCAAAAATTCAGGGACTTCTAATAACATCTAAATTCTTGGAGTGCTACAATACCAGGCTGGTAATGATGAAGTTCTGCACTCCTCAAGTAGAGGGCATACTCTTACAAGTGACTTTTGTAGCCAGTGGCTTCTTCTGTGTTTTACCACTATTTGATTAGCAAGTTGTCTGCATTATAGAAGTCATAGTATAGACATGGTCAAGTGACCTCTTTACTTACGAAGTGATAGCATTCCATCTCTGCCTGATGAGAAAGGTAACTTTCCTTATAATGTGTATTATCATTTTTATCAAAACTTACCCCTTTTCTCCTTTGGGTGGAGCTTAGTCAACTAGAGGTATGAGTGAGCCATTGAGAGCTGGCTGTAGCTATGAACATCCATCTCCTTGTTTTTAGGGCCTAGTCTACCTACCCCTGGGACTGAGAGTGTGGGGGCACTTGCTCCAGTGGGCCTAAAAGGCAAAGCTGCCAATCTGCTGGACCTAGAAGGTAAAGCTGCCATCATGATGGGTCCAAGGGGAAGAGCAATAAGCCAAAGAAGATCATTCTCTAGTCTTAAGGTCTAATGTAATTTTCCTTGCCAGGTTTTGGACCTGCTTAGAACCCAAACCTCTTCTTATCCATTTTCTCCCATTTGGATAGGAATTTTTATTCTCTGCCTGTCCCATAAGTATATTTGGGAAGCATATAATTTCTCTGGTTTTATAGGTTCATGGCTAGATAGAAATTTTTGCTTCAGGATGGAATCTTACCTTGAATTTCACCTATATCTAATTGTATTAGTTTTTCACTGCTGGGACAAAATATCGGACATGCACAACATAAAGGAGGAAAGGTTTATTTTGGCTGTTTCAGAAATTTCAGTCCCTAGTTGGCTAGCTCAAAAGCAGAAACATAACAGAAGTACATGGTAGAACTGCAGGTAGGAGGAAAGCTGCTCATATCATGAAGCCAGGACCAGAGAGTGAGTGAGAGAAAGGGCCAACCAGTAGATACAGTCCCCCAAGGTCATAGACCCATCCATACATACCCAAAAGTATGTTTTACTAATCTCTCAAGTGTATCTCAAGCCAGTCACTTAGTCACAATTAACCATCATACTAATTTGGATAGTATTCAGATGGGACTTTGGATTTGGAGTTGATCCTATGATAAAGACTTTTGGGACCATTAGAATGAGGTAAATATATTTTTCATATGAGAAGGACATGAATTTGAGGAGTGGCAGAGGATGAAATGTTATAGATTGATTTATCACTCTCTGTAATATTCTTATATTGACCTCTCACTTGTGTGACAATTTGGGGATAGAGTCTTTAAGGAGGTAATTAAGGTTAAATGAAGTCATTAGGATGAACCTCTAATTCAGTAGGACTGGTGTCTTTATGAGAAGAAGAGGCTCCAGGAGTACATTCACAAAGAAAAGGCCATGTGAAGGACACAGCCAAATGGCATCTGTCAGCCAGGAAAAGAGGTCTTTCCAGACCAGCCCTGCTGGCATCTTGAATATGGACTTCTGTCCTCCAGAACTGAGAGATAATCTGTTGATTTAGCTACCCATTCTGTGGTCTTCTTTTATGGCATCCCAAACAGACTAATACAGTAGTTTATAAATGTTGGGGGGGATGCTCAGAATTTTATAGATATACACAATCAAAACTACTTTTTGAGCCCAACATGGTGGAGCATGTCTGTAATCCCAGCTCCCTGGGAAGGTTGTAAATTTGAGCCTCATCTGGGCAATTTAGTGAGATCCAGTCTCAAAATAAAAAATTAAAAAGGGATTTGAGATGTACTTTGGTCCAAAAGTCCTAGGTTGAACTCTAGTACTGCCAAAAAATGTTCTGTGGACCACTAGGCTAAACATTTAGCTCAGATGTGATAATACCACTTCCATATCATAGGAGAAAAAAAGGGCATTGAAAATAATAGAGGAATTATTTGTTCAGTTTCTTCTGTAGTATAAATTTAACCTCCTAAATTTTATTTTATTTTATTTATTTATTTTTTGGTACTGGGGATCAAACTCGGGTCCTTGCGCTTTCGAGGCAGGCACTGGAACCACTGAGCTAAATCCCCGGCCCCCTAAATTTTATTAATAGGTGTTTGTAATTAAAAGTACTGATGACAGATTTAATTGTCAATAATATCTGTGAGTTGTAGATAATAACCAAGTGTGACTTTTTAAATGCTGGATCTTAAGTATTTACCATCATGCCAGGCTTCCAATAACAAATAAATAATTGTTAAGTGACAATTTTGAAATATCATGAACTGGAACCTTTGATGTAGTTAACTGATGCATGCAATATTAAATAAACTACTTGGGCTGCTATTTCTAGTCATGTTGGAGGAACAAGGACTAAATGTACTTTTCCTCGTAAAACAGCTAAAATACTAGGGAAAATATTTGAAATAATAGTTTTCAAGGCATTGTATATCAGGTAGTGAATGGTGCTGATTTATGAGAGACTGGAAGCAAATGAAATGAGTGCTTGTGATTATCTCAACTCAATGCCTAGAGCAGTGGTGATGAACCTATGGCACGCATGCTGCAGTGGATTGTTTGTATCACTGAAAGCTCTAAAAGTTCACCATCATTGGCCTACAGGGTTTCCAGGCCACAGAGCATGGGATCCACTGGTCTCCCTGATTTGATAAAATAGAGTTAGGAGTTCAGAGAGGCCAGAGCAGCTAGACTTCACAGGGCAAACATGAAACAGAAATCGAGCCATTAGAAATTCATATGTAGAGGAAAACAGGAGAAAATCTAGTTGATCTTCACTTTGGTAATGACCTTTTAGACATAATGTCTCAAGGTGTGATCTTTAAAGATTCTGGATTCAAGTCCTTAATCATATTTGTGACTTGCAGTTATCTTCTCCCAGTCTGAGGCTTGTCCATTTTTTTTTTTTTGGTACTGGGGATTGAACTCGGTTCCTTGCACTTGCGCAGCAGGCCATGAAACCACTAAGCTAAATCCCCTGCCCCATCCATGTTTTTAACACTGTTCTTCACAGAACAGAATAATCTATAAAGAACCCTTAAAATTTAACAAGAAAATCAACTGGTCAATTTTAAAGTGTATGAATGATCTGAACAGATACTTCATTGAAGAAAATATACAGATGCCAAATAGATACTAGACAGGGTCTTTTATGACATATCATCAAAGAAATGAAAGTAAAATCAATGAGAGAGCCAGGTGTGGTGGCACATACCTGTATTCCTGGCACACAGGAGGCTGAGGCCAGAGGATCGCTTAGGACCAACATAGCGGGACCCTGTCTCAAGGAAGGAAAAGAAAAAAATCACAATAAGATACCACAGTATGCCTATTAGATGGCTATAAAAAAGGACTGTAACAAATTGGCGGCACAATGTGGGGGTAATAGAAACTTTCATTCACCACTGGTAAGAACACAAAGTTGTATGGCTCCTGTGCAACAGTTTCATGGTGTCTTAAGATTTATAATATAACCCAGCTATCACTTGGCTAGTTATTTGCCAAGTGATTTGAAAACTTATGTCCTCAAAAAAGTCTATACCTTAGTGTTCATAGCAGTAGTATTCATAATTGCTAATAACCAAGATAAACAAATAGGTGCAATGAATACTACAATTTAACTATTAAAAGGAACAAATTATTGATTCATGCAACAATATGGATAAATTTTAAATGATGTACCAAGTGAGAAGAAGGAAGCTTCAAAAGGCAGTATGTTGTATGATTTCATTTATATCCTATTTTGGAAAAGACAGAATTAGAAGGGTCGAAAACAGATTAATGATATCCATATTCTGGGGAAAAAGTAGTAGTTGACTACAAAAGAAATACATAGGGGAACTTCTAGGGTAGAGGAACAGTTACGTATAGTATTTTCATGTTGTGTATGATGCTACATATGTGTTTCTAAAAATGCTGAAGCTGTGTATCACAGAATTTGGAGGGGTGCACTCCTGGAGATTGGACCCACAACCTTGCACATGGTAGGCAAACAGTCTACCCCAGAGCTAGCTATATCCTGAGATAGGGTCTCATTAAGTTGTCCAACCTGGTGGTCCTGCCTCAGCCTCCTGAGTAGCTGGGATTACAGGTGTGCACCACCACACCCAGCTACAAAGAAAATTTTAATGTATGTGAACTAAAGATACACACACATATACAACATTCAGGATGTTGGGAGTTCCCAGGATAGAATCCAGCCCGTGACCAGTGAATCTAATTGTATTACAAATGTATGGCATAACCACATGACGGGGAGCGGTGTTGTATCAGTCAAGGTTCTCTAGAGGAACAGAGAATACAATACAATGTATATATATAATTGTAAGAGGAGATTTATTAGACTAACTTACTTTGAAGCTGTATAGTCCCATAGTGCCTGGCTATTGGCTAGAGAGCTGATAGCTGCTCAGTCTAAGAAGCCAGAAGTCTCAGAACAAGAGGGACCAATGATACATCCCCAGTGTGAGGCTTGAAGGGCTAAAAGCTCCTTGAAGAGTAGCTTGTGTGACTCTGATTCTTAGGCTGAAGAGTCTGGAGTGTGATGTCCAAAAGCACTTATAAGCTTCCAATACTTTTTGCTACATTTGGACCCCCAGCCTTTTGGACAATGCTGCCCACATTTGAGTGAGATCTCCCCACCTCAATTTGCTGACTTTCTAACCCACTCTCAAAGTGCTGTCACAGTCACACTAAGAGATGTGCTTTTTTAAGAGATTTGTTTCAAGAGAAAATTCAAGTAAACCACCTAATGCAGAACCTCAAGATCCTAGAAAAAGAAGAGCATAACAAACCCAAAGCTTGTACAAGAGAGGGAATTATAAAGATCAGAGCAGAAATCAATGCAATGGAGACTAAGAGAATGATACAAAAAAATCAGTGAATCAAACCATTGGTTTTTCAAAAGAATAAATAAAATCTAGCCAACCTTACCAGAAAAAGGAAAGAAAAGGCTCAGATCAATGCAATTAAGAACGAAAAAGGTGAAGTCACAACAGATCCAGCAGAAATCCAGAGGATCATCAATACCTACTTTGAGAACCTGTACTCTAATAAAACACAGAAGAAATGGACAGATTCCCAGATACATACAAATTGCCAAAGTTAAAGGAAGAAGATATAGAAATTCTAAACACCCCAATAACAATGAGTGAAATTGAAAATGTAATAAAAAATTTACCAACAAAGAAAAGCCCAAGTCCCAATGGCTTCACTGCTGAATTCTACAAAACATTTAAAGAAGAAGTATTGCCATTACTCTTTAAACTCATCAAGGAAATCGAAAGGGAAGCAATTCTTCCAAATTCATTCATGGATGCAAGTATTACTTTGATTCCAAAACCAGGGAAAGACCCAACCCAAAAAGAAAACTACAGGCCAACCTCCCTAATGAACATAGATGCAAAAATCCTCAACAAGATACTTGCAAACAGAATACAGAGGGTCATCAAGGAGATCATACACCCTGATCAACTGGGATTCATCCCAGGAATGCAAGGATGGTTCAACATAAGTAAATGAATAAATGTAATACACTATATTAACAGAGCCAAGGACAAAAACCATATGACCATCTCAATAGATGCAGAAAAAGCATTTGACAAAATCCAACATCAATTCATGATAAAAACCCTACAGAAAATTGGAATAGAAGGTCTTTACCTCAATCTGATTAAGGCTATCTATGAAAAGCCAACAGGCAACATCATACTAAATGGTCAAAACCTGAAAACTTTCACTCTAAAATCAGGAACAAGACAAGGATGTCCACTGTCACCACTCTTGTTCAATATAGTTCTGGAACATTGGCCACAGCAATTAGAAAAGAGGAAGAAATGAAAGGAATAAAGATAGGGAAGGAAGAAGTTAAACTGTCATTATTTGCTGATGATATGATACTTTATATAGAAGACCCAAAAAACTCCACCAAAAGACTTCTACACTTAATTGACAGATTCAGTAGAGTAGCTAGATACAAGGTCAACACTCAAAAAACAATAGCCTTCTTATACACAACTAACAGACTCACTGAGACAGAAATTAGGGAAACAATCCCTTTTACGATAGCATCCAGAAAATGAAATATCTAAGAATCTAACAAAGCAAAAGACCTCTACACTGAAAACTACAGCACCCTGAAAAAAGAGATTGAAGAGGATATAAGAAAATGGAAAGACATCCCTTGCTCCTGGGTAGGAAGAACCAATATAGTGAAAATGGCCATACTTCCAAAACTGCTATATAGATTTAATGCAATGCCAATTGAAATTCCAACAATATATTTCACAGAACTAGAGAAAACAATCCAAAAATTCATTTGGAACCAGAAGAGACCTAGAATAGCAAAAGCAGTTCTAGGCAACAGAGACATGGCTGGGGGTATCATTATCCCCAACTGGAAACTATACTACAAAGCTACTGTGATAAAAACAGCATGGTACTGGCAAAGAAACAGACCCAAGGATCAGTGGATTAGATTAGAAGATGCAGAAACTGGGGCCGGGGATTTAGCTCAGTGGTTTCGCCGCCTGCTGCGCAAACGCAAGAACCCGAGTTCGATCCCAGGTACCAAAAAAAAAAAAAAGAAGAAGAAGATGCAGAAACAACTCCAGACACCTCATCTTTGACAAAGGAGCCAACTACCCTCACTGGAGGAAAGATAGCCTATTTAATAAATGGTGTTGGAAAAACTGGATTTCAACCTGCCAAAGATTAAAACTAGACCCATATCTATCACCATGCACTAAACTAAGATTGAAGTAGATTAAAGATCTAAATATTAAAATGGAAACACTAAACTTGCTTGAAGATAAGTTAGATGGAACTCTTGAAGACATTCGTGTAGGAAAAGACTTTATGAACAAAACCTCAGTAGCACGGGAACTAGTACAAAGAATCAACTGGGATCTCATCTTATTAAAAAACTTCCGCACTGCAAGAGAAACCACTAACAGAGCTACGAGACAACCTACAATGTGGGAAGAAATTTTTAGCAGCTGTACCTCAGACAAAGGACTGCTATTTAGAATATATAAAGAACTGAAAAAAAATCAGACCCCCCCAAATTCAAAGACCCAATTCAAAAATGGTCATCTGAAATGAACAGACATTTTTCAGACAAAGAAGTAAAAGCAGCAAATAAATATATGAAAAAATGGTCATTCGAGAGATGCAGATGAAAACAACACTTGAGATTCCACCTCACCCCGGAAAGAATGGCTGCTATCAAGAAATCAACCAATAACAAATGCTGTCGGGGGTATGGGGAGAAAGGAACCCTTCTCCATTGTTGGTGGGAGTGCAGACTGGTGCAACCACTGTGGAAATCAGTGTGGAGATACCTCAAAGAACTAGGACTAGAGGTCCCATTTGACCCAGCTAGTCCCCTGCTGGGGATCTTCCCAAAAGAATTAAAAGAATCATACCACAGTGATATATGTGCACCCATGTTTATAGCAGCACAGTTTGTAATAGCTAAAGTTTGGAAACAGCCCAAGTGCCCATCAACTGGAAACTGGATAAAGATGTGTTTTTTTAGTAAAATGGAGTACTACTCAGCCATAAAGAACAAGAAATTAGAGACATTTATAGCTAAATGGATGCATATTGAGGCCATACTCTTAAGTGAAATAAATAGGACACACGTGTAAATACCAAGTAGTTTCTCTAGTGTGAGAAACAAAGTGTAAATAAGGATTAAAATGATTAAAATGAATAATTGATAATTTGAATTAGGAAGAAAAGGTCCAAAGGGGTAGAGGAAGTGGGAGGAGAAGGGGAAAGGAAAAATTATGTGAAAAGGAAAAAATAGAAGCAAAGTCCGTGTAAATAGGGAAGGGTGGAGGGGGTGAAGGACGCACAGGTAATGGGGAAAAAAATAAGAACCAAGATACATCATTTACAGGTACAAGCACCCAATGATAAATGTAAATGTATCGTATACCTAAAATGTACCAATAAAAAAAGGGATTTGTTTTTCACAGGTATTCACGTTAATTTTCTTTACCTAAATATTGGTGTTGAACAAATAAGTAAATTGGTGTTGAAAAGTAGGATCCTGGTGATTCAGTGCTAGAGACGGAAATTATAGACATGAGAAAGGAAAACAAGAGTGAAGCCTGGTACTGAGTTTTAGTCAGACATTAGTAGGAATTCATGTTTAGCTTATTGGATGGATGAATACAAAAATAATTTTTTGTTTTTGGTATTGGGGATGGAACTCGGGTCCTTGCGCTTACACAGCAGGTGGCGAAACCACTGAGCTAAATCCCCGGCCCCACAAAACTAATTTTGTGTGTGTGCATGTTCATGCCTATATAGGTGAGTGAGTGTACATGTATATATTACTAAGCACTGTCCATTGAGCAAATTCAGAAGCAGTGATACCCCAATAGTAACAAAGACAATCAATTCCCAGATTATGGTTTCTCAGTATCATTCACAATAAAAGAAACCAGAGGTATTTGGTGAAATGGTGCATTCTAAGGCTGCAGGCAAAACACAAAATGAACCTGGAGCCTCTTGTGGTACCAGAAATTGAGGAAGTAGTAAACAAAAGGTTGGGGCCCACATGGTGTGTCAAGGGCACACATGCACCAACCTGAAAGAGCTGTCAGGTTTCTAATTAAGTATGGATTTAATGAGTTTTTAAAAAGATATTTCAATCATTTCTTTGTTGTCAGTGTTTAACTTTTATTCCCTTTATGTTGACTGGTTATATTTTCTTTGTGAAGAACTTGATCATTTTTCTATACCTGTATTAGTGGTTTTCTCATTGATATTTAAGACCTATTTAAATATGAAGTATATTAATCTTTTATCATATTTCTTATCCTAGTGTTTCTAGGTATTATAGAGATTTTTTTTTTGGTACTGGGGATCGAACTTGGGTCCTTGCGCTCACGAGGCTGGCGGTGGAACTACTGAGCTAAATCCTCAGCCCAGAGATTTTTTTCAATAAATGAACTTATTTAGTTCAATGAGTTTATTGTTCCATGCCTATTAATTGCTAGTGGTCAGTGCTATGAATTTATGTTTGATTGTCCAGAAAGAGGCAAAAGGGCTGCTAGTAGAATACCTACTGAGAACAATTATAATGATAAAATCTACTTTCTCCCTGTTTTCTTAGATTCAACTTCTGTTGCAACAGAATATTCCCTGAAATTTGATGAATCCATGACAGAAGATGAAATAGAAGAAAAATCATTTCGATCTTTACTACCTTCTGAGAGTCATCGTAGATTTAACATGGAAAAGAAAAGAGGCCATCATGATGACTCTGATGAAGAAGCTTCCCCAGACAAAACTACATTGTCATCTACCAAGGTGTGTTTCAGTTTGCCTCAAAGTGGATTTACTCTCAAAGATAAGAGGATACATTTTATGTTGAACTCAGTTGCCAACTATCAGAATTACTTTCCTAAGTTAGTTTTATGTTTTTCTCTATGAAATCTGGCCTCAATTTTCTTACAGAGTAGAACTAAATTATTTCTTGAAATGAAATAAGGCCTTTAAGTATCTGAGCCAATGTTATCTCTGTAGCTTTTAATTTGCTTCACTGTCTTAACACTTGATTCCATTTAGAAATTTACAATCACCCATCTTTCCAAAGTGTATGCTTTTTGGATAACAGGAACAAATTCTTACCCAGCTTTGTATCCCTGGGACAGTACATGGCTTGCAGTGATTGTTCATTAAGATTTTATTTGTTGAATAAATTAGCAGATCAGTGTTAATCCCTCTCAAATGCCCTGTGAGTGTTCTCTTACATCAATGGCAATCATATATATATATATATATATATATATATATTTGTTTGTTTGTTTGTTATTAATTTTTGAGATGGGATCTTACTATGTTGCTCAAGTTGGTCTCAAACTTGTGCTTTCTGGGCCGGGGATTTAGCTCAGTGGTTCTGGCGCCTGCCTTGCAAGTGCAAGGTCCCAAGTTCGATCCCCGGTACCAAAAAAAACCAACAACAACACAGAACTTGTGCTCTCAAATTATCCTCCTGCCTCAGCCTCCCAAGTAGCTGGGATTACAAAGCTTCTTGTAATAGTGTTGTTCCACACTTGGCTTCATAAATTTTTCTGTGGATGCACATGTCTTTTTAATGGTGTTAAGTACCAAAAGGTGACATACTTAAATAAACTTTAGGAACTGAGCATGCCGTTCTCTGGAGAACAAGACAGCTTTTCTAAATTTACTATGGAGATGGTTCGACAGTATATGAAAGAAGAGGAAATGAGAGCAGCTCACCAATCTTCACTTTTACGTCTCCGTGAAAAGGCCTTAAAGGAAAAAACTAAGGCTGAATTAGCCTGGCTAGAGCATCAAAAAAAGTAAGTTCTTTCAGTGAGCGTAGTTTTCACTGTTGTTTATTTCATAAAAAAGAAATGCTTTATGTTTTAAAATATTTTTGTTTCCTCTTTTTTTTGTCCTGATGGTACTGGGAATTGAACCCTGGGCCTTGTGTATGCTAACGAGCATACCCTTTACCACTCTGCTACATCCCCAGCCCCTCCTCATTAAATTTGATTTGATCATCCCAATTTCTCAAGCTAGGAATATGACAGTAATCTTTGATTTGTGTTACTTTCAAAATCTCCTTCCTACCCAGATAACATTCTTGTTTCATTTCTCTTTTATCACTCTGACTCTCATCTCCTGTTGGTGTTTTAAACTTAATTCTTTTTCATTGTTATCTCACTCAAGTCTTTCAATCTTTAAAGGATATAGGGCTTGCATATATTATATATACTCAGTAAAATACTTGCTTGGGAAATAAATTGCTGCATATAGCAACCATTTTTGACATGTGAAAATGATTATTTTATAGACTTTCAGTAGTTAAGAATTCTTGAAATTATAAATCTAATCATCTTTGTCTCAATGAAAAATATTATTTGCAGACATCTACGAGATAAAGGAGAGGATGATAAAATGCCCCCACTCCGGAAGAAACAGCGTGGTTTGCTTTTAAGATTGCAGCAAGAAAAGGTATGTTAGGAAAGACACCTTGATAAGACAGTTTATCTTAAGGCAGTTTAGTGTGTGGAAGCTATTAGTTTGCCTAATCTCTTTTTCTTATTACCTTAAATGAAATTTAGTTGATGCTCACACTGTGTATGCCTATAGGGGAATAATTATGGGGGTTACTTAATCTACCATATTTCTCTTATATTAAAATTGTGCAGGGCTGGGGATTTAGCTGAGTAGTTCCGCCACCTGCCTCACAAGCAGAAGGACCCGAGTTCAATCCCCAGTACCAAAAAAAACCCAAACAAAATTGTGTAGCCGAGGATTTAGCTCAGTGGTTCTGGCGCCTGCCTCACAAGCTCAAGGTCCCAAGGTCAATCCCCTCCCCCCCCCAAAAAAAGGATTGTGTCACTGTTAACTTAATATATAATCAAGTTTTCTGCCTTGGTGTAGCACATAGTTTTTTGAAATATATATTTTAAAAATTAAAGTACATGTAAAAGAATCTTTAGATTAACTTTTTAATCTTTGTTTCTCTAGATTTTCATGACATACTTATTACGTATTGACAAATGTTTTTGCTTAGTGGACTTAGACCTTGGTTTTGAATTCTGGAGAGGCAGTAGTATGTATTGTAATAGTAGTATGGTGGTTAAGAATTCAGACTGGAGTCATTGCCTATGCCAGGGGTTGTGAACCTATGGAGGTGTGTGCAGTAGGCAGTTTGTATCATTGAAAGCTTTAAAAGGTTCAGAATCACTGGCTTATGCTAACATTCCAATTCTAATTCTAAGTTTCATAACTTTGAACAAGATCCTTAATTTCTCTGTGTCTCATTTTCTCACCTGTAAACTGAGTAATAATAGTAACATACTTGGGTTGTTGGGAAGAATAAGTGAGTTAAAACATAAAATAAACTTACAGTAGAACTTGACATAATAGTAAATGCTCAGTGTTAGTTGATACTGTTTAAATTCCAGCTTTGTCGCTTGCAACTACGTAATCATGGTCAAGTTTAAGTAACTCTCTGAGTCTTCATTTCCTCATCTGTAGGAGTGGGATTATACTTCATATGGTGGTTGTGAGGATTAAATGAGTTAACATATATAAAGTGTGTTTCATATTACCTGGTGAGTATTCAATAGATTCTAGTTTTCTTTCTCCAATTGACCCATTGTCAGGGAATAGCTACTGTGTTAGTTGATTTTTGAAGTTATTTGAGTTATTGAGATTATCAGCGTTTTAAAATGAATTCACTGCAGCAAATATCACTGATTATATAAATTTGAAAATTTCTGAATTTTGTTTTTTAAAAAAGAAATTTTGTCTTTTTCATCTAAAACTTAAAAATAAATTTTTCTTAGTTAAAATTAGTAAGTAACTTTCTAGTGTTATAATAGCTTTCTGTTTGTAAAATAGAAAAACAAAATTTATAAATATTTTCTCCCATTCTGCAGTATTTTTCACTTTAATAGTATCTTTTAAAGTACAGAGTTTTAAATTTTGATATATGTAGTATTTCGTTGCCATCATAATACATTTTTTGTTAGTTTGAAAATATATGTTTCAGCATTTTTAAAGGATATTTTAATAGGTATAGAATTATTTTCTTTCAGCATTTTTAAAGTTATCAGTTGTTTGTTGCTTTGCATTGTTTTTGTGAACACAGTAGTCTTAATTTTTTTTTTTTTTTTGGCACCAGGGATCGAACTCGGGTCCTTGCCGCTTGCGCAGCAGGTGGCAAAACCATAGTCTTAATTTTTTTTTTGTAGGTTCCTTTTAAAATTAAAAAAAAAAAAGTTGTCTTTGGATTTATTTGGAGGTGCGAAAGGATGAGGATTGAATGCAGGGCCTTCACACTGCACTATATCCTGAGCCCTTTTTAAATTTTTTCTGTTTTGAGACAGGGTCTTGGTGTGTTGCTAAACTGCCCAGGCTGGACTCAAATTTTGTTCTTCCTTCCTCAGCTTCCCAGAGTGCTGGGATTATAGGTGTATGCCACCATGCCCAGCTGTCTTTGAATTTTTAAAAAAATAGTTTTAATGTGATGTATCTAGATACAGTTTCCTTGTATTACTCCTATTCAGGGTTTTGTGAGCTTCTTGAATCTGTTGTTATTTTCTTTCTTAGTTTTTCAAGAATTATTTCTTTGTGTTTCCTTCTGCCTCATTCTTTTTTTCCTTTCTTTCAAGGACTCTAACTAGGCTTAAATTAAGCTTGTGACCATTTACCTTATCTCTTTTTTGCTGTTTTGTTATTTCATTCTTGAGATAAATACATTGTGCTTCATTTTAGACAATTTGTATTGACCTGTTTAAATTCTTCAGTATGTCTTCTGCTTTGTCCTTTGTCGGGTGTATAGTTAAATCCATCCAGTGAGTTCTTAATTTGATCATTTTTAAATTCTATAATAACCATCTTGTTTTATATAGATTTCAGTTTTTGTTGAAATTCTTGACCTTTTCAGCGATTTTTCTATTTTTTTTCCTATACTTTTAGAACACATTATTCATGGTCACATTAGCTTCTTCGTCTGCTAACTCCAGTATTTTAAAAAATCATATCCTTTTTCTTTGCATGCCTAGTAGTTTTTTATTGAAAGCTGAACACTGTGTAGCTACTGAACACTGAGCTGAGTTGGGACTGGGTGAAAGAGATGCTAAGACTCAATCTACTTCTGCTTTGCCATGTTGTGTTGGATTGTGGCCCTCTAGGGATTTCACTTAAAACCCAAATAACCCTTTTTTAATCAGGACAAAGACTTGGGATTTCTGCTCAGCTTTTGAGAGATTCCTTAGCCTTCTGTCTTTGCTGCATCAGAACTTGACAGATGCTCAGAAGAATGTGAATGTGGGGCCTTCCTTAAGTCTCCATTGTTGTCATTCCAGCTCTGTGTAGCTGGTATAACCACTCTGAAAGCAGTTTACTATGCCTACTTGAAGACAGAATATATGACTCAGCAGTTCTGTCTTAGTGTTTATCCTAGAGGATCTTTCACACACATGTAGGAGAAAATGGAAATAATGTATTCAGTAAGAGAATAGATGGAACAAAGTTGTGTAATTCACTTTCCTGTCACTAGGACAAAATACCCAACACCCACAATTAAAGGAGTAGAGGTTTATCTTGGCTCACAACTTCAGTGGATTCAGCTGATGGTCATCAAACTCCAAAGCAGAAACAGTATGGTAAAAGGACATTGCAGAGGAAAGCTGCCCTCCCCATGGCAGCCAGGGATCAGAGAGAGAGAGAGAAGGGAGGGGCCAGGGACAAGAGTACACCCCAGTGACCCACCTCCAACCAGACTTCACCTCCTAACAGCACAGTTAGCCTTAAACTCAATAATGGATTAATCTACTGGTAGTATAGTGACCCGATGATCCAGTCACCTTCCAAAAGCTCTACTCTGAATACACAAGACTTTAGGGGAACATTTTCAATCTAAACCATAACAAAAGCACATTCCTGCAAAAAATTCAAATACCACAGAAAAATGAATACATTAGATATCAGCACTGTACAATAGAGATTTCAGAAATCATTGTCATGTACTGTATCTGTGTATCCAGTACCAGTAGCTACTACACACATGTAGCTAGTGGTTATCATATTGGACAGTGTAGCATTAAATCCAAGCAGAAAGTCAGTTTTTATAGAAAAGCAATATATAAAGAATATGTAAAACATTATACCATTAGTGTAAAGTTGTTAAAGAAACCAATTAGTATATGTTCTGTTGAAGTGCTCATGCATCAGAAATACAAAAGCTCATAATATACTTCTGGAGAAGAAATTAGAGATTGTGATGGAGTTTGGTTTCATCTGTAATGATTTTTGAAGCAGAGATTTGAAATAAATGGGGCAAACTGATTTACATGTTTAAATCCAATGGTGTTTGAGTGATTCATTTTCCTGTTTGTAATATTTCAGGCTTTTAAAAAGTAAACATGCAAAAATACTCTGATCCAAATGGCTTCCCTTGGAAAATTGCATTATAGAAATAAAGGTACCAGAGTATATGTAGTATGAGGTGACTATAAGTAATTTGGTACAGCTGTATCCAAAAAGGAGAAAACATATTTCTGTGTCTTACTCCTTTTTTTTCCCATTGCTGAGGTAACATTCACATAACACAGAATAACCATTTTAATAAAGTGAACAATTAGCTTGTACAATTCACTTATTCTAAGGAGATGTGTTAGCTGTCTGTTAATGTAACATTTACCACTCAACTTAATAAAATAAAAGCTTTATTTTGCCTCACAGATGCAGATACTTTGCCTCAGAGGATGCGGTCCATGTTGATTTTGATACTTAGTGAGACCAAATACATCTTGGCAGGATCACAAGGAGAGGAGAGCTGCCCACCTCAAGGCAGCTAGGAAGCAGCAGAGAGAAAAACATGAGGAACTGAGGTCCTGATATTCCTTTCAAGGACACACCTCCCAATGATCTAACTTCCCCACCCCTTAAAGTATCTACCATCACCCAGTAATACCACAGGCTAGTGACCTTTATCACGTGGGAGTCTGGGGGACAAACCATAGCAGGAGACAAACAAACCTTTTCCCCCTAGAATTCCTTAGAAAAGGCTCATCTTATAAGCTCAAATTGGATAAATTTATACATTGATTGCTTCACAGACTCAGGTACAAGCCAGTAGAAATTTCAAAATGTGCTCTGTGGAAATTTGGGTGTCCTTGAGACCCTTTCACAGGTATAAAAGATTGAAACTTTTTGTAATGATCTGGGCATGGCTGAAGGTTTAGCTCATTGAGCATTTGCCTAGTGTGCACAAGGCCCTTGGTTTGGCCTCTAGCACCAGAAAAAAAAAATACTAGAATATGAATTTTCCCTTTTCACTGTGTCAACATTTATATTAAATGACAGAAAAAAATGCTGAGTAAAGCTACTGGTGGCTTAGCATAAATTGGGAGTAGTAGATTGTATTATCATATTCTTTACTACCACTCAGTTACAGTTTTAAAAAGGAAGTTTTGCTTAATAATGTCCTGTTTAGGTAGTAAAAATTAAGTTTATTATTTGATCTTTGAGTACATGTCTTTTTCATATGTTCTGTGACAGCAATGGGAAGCCTAAAATTAAGCACATTTTCTGGACATCAGAGTACAGTAATTAACTGAAGGAAAAGTATTTGTGCAACTGTTTGAATTTCAGGCTGAACTGGCCACCTTTTTTCATGGAATATCATTTTTACTTGAAAGAATGATTCATAAGCAAGCTACACTTACTTAATTTTGGTTATTTGACAGATAGTTTCTCAGAAATGAACAGTGTGTGTGCCTGTTACTTGAAAGAAAACAACTGATGGTGTTTGTTGCCAGGGATAAAATTCAAGCTTTCAAGCAAAACTCAGAACTTTGAAAAGTTATATCTGCCGCCAATAATATATAATTTTTCTTTTGAAGTTAATGGTGGTATTAATTAGTGTGATTTAAAAATATTGTATAATGAAATGTGTTAACATTTGGAAAATCTGTATGACACAGTGAACCCATGTTTTGCAGTTGATTAATGCATGCTGTTAAGAAAAATCAAGTCAGACAATAAAGAAGTTTGCAAAAATCTAAAAACTGCTTTTTACAAGCTTCTTTTGTTTTAGAAAATAATTATTTTCTTAAAATTCATACCAAGCTGTTGTATACTTAATGAGAGAATGAGAATGGAAATGATCAAGTAATGTCTGAGTATGATAAAATGAGTTTGACCCTCTGAGTTCCCTGAAAGGGCACAGGGAACCCCAATAGCTCATAGACCACATTTTCAGATATCTGCTCTCAGTGAGAGAGAACTGTTTTCAAATGAACAAGATCCTCAGTTTGATCCCCAGCACCAAAAAAAGGCAATGTCTAGTATGTAAAGTCAGACTGAAAATATTTACATATATTGCTTACAAAGTGTTTTAAAACATACAAACCAAACAACACATGTTCCTTTGCAAGTAAATACAAATATTTGTGGAAGAATTTAAAAAGGAAATGTACAAATCCCATAATGGTTACCTCTGAGGAGTTAGAGCATAGTGTTGTAGACTAGTTTTCTCAGCTGTTTTATTTTATACATTACATTTGTAATGTATTTCTTTATTAAGAACTAGGAGAAAATATGACAGTATTAACAGTTGTTGATTTGGAGTTTTATAATGTGGATCTGTAATATGTACTTTGCCACATTTTCTGATAATTTCAAAAAATCAAAGCTAAGTAAATTTTAATGTTTTTATTATACTTCATCAATAAGAGATTCATGAGGTGTGATCAAACTATAAGGTAAATGTTTACATTTAAGATATTTATTACAGTAAAAGATACATTGCCATTAATCCCCCTAGCTCTGAATACTATCATGCTTGGTGCCTTCAGAAGCAGCTGTACAAGTCCTCTTTTATGAGTGTGTTTCCTAGATGTGATAAAAAAAAATGTGGTAAATGCTGCTGTCAGTTGTCATCCAATAGAAAGGCAGGTTCATAAAAAGGCAGGATGTGGCTTATCCTCATCCACTTTCTTCACCATATCTGGCATCATGCAACTTCTGGTTTTTCCCAATAGTTGAAATGACCATGAGAGATAAACATTTTGAATCAATTCAGGACATCAAGGCAGCCCACCACAACAGAGCAGCTAAAGACGGTCATGAAAGAACTTCTAAAATTGTTTCAAACAGTAGCAAGAACAATGGGTTAAGGGTGTTCTAGGTGTGGGAGTGGGGGTTGTATTTTGAAGAGGATTAATGGCAATGTGTCTTTTACTGCAGTAAATATTTGGGGGGGGGGGTTGAACTTGGGACCTTGCGCTTGGAAGGCAGGCCGCGGAACCACTGAGCTAAATCCCGGCCCTACTGCAGTAACTTTTAAATTTTTTTTATCATACCTCAAATCTATCATACTTCAAATTTATGGAAAAAGGATTGTCTTTGTTAAATTTTAACAATTATTGGCAGTGACATGTATCATCTTTTGCCTAATTACTTAGCTCCCAAAAATGTGTAGAAAGAGATTGGTACAATATAATCTTTCTTTTTGGTACTGGGGATCGAACTCATGTCCTTGTGCTTGCGCAGCAGGTGGCAAAACCACTGAGCTAAATCCCTGGCCCGGTACAATATAATCTTAAATGTGTCTGGTAACATTGTTAAGTGGGGGAAAATCCTTTTTTGAAAGCAATTTTTTGGGGGGGGATTGAATCCAGTTCCTCTCACATGCTAGGTGAGCCCTTTTTATTTTTTATTTTGTGACAGGGCCTCAGTAAGTTATCGAGGCTAGATTTGAACTTTGCAGTCCTTTTGCTTCTTCCTCTCTACTCTCTAAGATTATGGTGTGTGCCCCATGCTTGGCTTCACAGTCTTTAAAACTTTCAAGTCATAAAATAATTTATCTTTTACTTGTTCTACTTTTTTGGAATCTCTCCTACATACTGTTCAATAGTATGGAACAGTTATAGGTATTGAATTATTATTTCAAATAGTTAAAAATTGTAAGGGTCTAAGAATTTAGCATTACATTAATAAAGTTTACTTGATATGCAACTATTAAACAGGTAAATGTAAAGACCAAGTACCATTGTGGAAAAATGTGGATGATGTATGTTAAGTTTAAAAAGGACCACTAAATTATCAGTGTGTTTTAATTATTTTTTTTTTAAAATTAAGGGATCATCTTAAACAATTTAAGAGTGATATATGACTTTCTCTCCCTCACTAAATTGAAATTTTGCAGTGTTATTGTGTTTATCTTGGAATACTATATATATTTGTAATGTATGATTATTGGATTTTTCTTTTTAAAATATTACTTTGGACTTATCTGCTTCAAATCTCAATCCCTTTCTTAACTCCTCAAACCTAGGCAGAAATAAAACGTCTTCAAGAAGCCAATAAAGCAGCTCGGAAGGAAAGACAACTGATTCTTAAGCAGCAAGAGGAGATAGAAAGGATCCGGCAGACCACTATAAAATTGCAGGAGAAGTTGAAGTCTGCAGGGGAGAATAAATTGGTAAATTACATGGAGTTACTATTAGTTTATTTTTTGTCCCATGTAGCTTGCTAATACCCCACTTCATTTTCTAATATGATGATTATGTGTATTCAAACAGTGTGATATAACAATGAAGTTGGATAGGGGCCGGGGATTTAGCTCAGTGGTACTGTGCCTACCTCACAACCACAAGGTCCTGAGCTCGATCCCCAGTACCAAAAAAACAAAAACAAAAACAAAAAACAAAACAATAAAGTTGGATAAAGTTCTGTATATGTGTCTTTTTGTGTACTGTACTGGGAATTCCCCACCTCTCTCCACAAAATATTCCTGTTTTGAAAAGGGCACAAGATTGTTATATTAACTTAAAATGTTTTCCACTCATGAACTGAATTGGAGCAGAAAGCTTTGATCTTGCATAACAGTCCCAATGTATTCTTCAGAATTAATAGGAGTGACTTTTCCTGTTTATATGATGCATATTTCAGCTATCCAATTTTAGTATTACAATGAAACAAGACTCAAAGGAGATATTTAGATAAGAACAAAATTTAGGTCTATTCTAAGGTACTATGAAAGTGTCAGTAGAATATTGTAAAACCCAAAACTGTATAGTAGTTTTTAAGTCATTATTGTTCTCTACTTTGAAACAATCTCAAACTTACAGGGAAATTTCAAACACGGTACAAGTAATTCTGTTTTCCTGAGTCATACCACAGTAAGTTGCCAAACTAACATTGACACATTATTACCATATAGTCTATAGACTATAAATGTCTCCATTTGTAACTAAGTGTTCCTTATAGCAAAAGTAACTTGAAAATGACGTACTGCATTTAATTTTCCTATCTTTTTAGTCTTCTTCAATCTGGAAAAATTCTTTGGCTTTCATGACTTTGACATGTTAAAAGATCATATGACTTTTTTTTTTTTTTTTTTTGGCAAAACTGGGGATCAAACTCAGGACCTTGCGCTTGCCAGGCAGGCACGGTGCCACTGAGCTAAATCCCCAGCTGCTATATGACATTTATTTTATATAATGATTGTTCCTTAGTGAGTTTTGTTTGCTGTTTCTTCATGATCAGATTGAAGTTGTACATCTATGACAGGAATATAACAGAAGTGATGTTGTGTGTTCTTACACATATCTATCAGGTGGCACATGATGTTGATTGACCCCATTGATAATGTTACCTTGATCACTTGATTAAGGTAGTCTCCACCAGACTTCACTGTAAAGTTACTGTCTTTTCCTTTATAACTAATAATTATTTTGCATAGAGGTGTTTTGAGACTAGTGAATGTTCTATTGAATTTTAATGTATTCTTTTATCTACATCAGTATTAACTCATAAGTTCCTGTTGTACTCACATACAATCTGTTGCAATCATTATATGTTTGATGTTCAGTTTGTCTCAAATTGGACTATTAAGAGCTTCTTCATAGCTGGGTGTGGTGGCACACACCTATAATCCCCATACTTTGGGAGGCTGGGGCAGCAAGATCACAAGTTTGAGCCCAGACTAGACAATTTAGTAACTTAGCAAGGCCCTGACTCAAAAAAAGGGGAGGCAAGGGGGATGGGGATGTAGCTCAGGGCAAAATCCCTGAGTTCAATCTCAAGTACAGAAAACAAGACTAGTGCTCCTTCATACAGATTTCTATGTCTGTTTGGTATAGCCCATCAGTCTTGAGCACTTTCTTACTTTTTGGTATGAGATGTTCCAGGATCATTTTGAACTTCTCTTGGCTCAACCTTAAAAACCAACTGATACTTGGATGAAACTTATTTAAAAACTGAAATATGGCAGTAGGCATTTTGCTCCTTCTAATCTAGGGAGTATATTAGTATATGTAAGTTCAGATAACCACATATATTTTATGTCTTTATTTATGTATGTGTAAAATCAAGTTCATACTTCCAGTTCCAGTCCAGCGCCATAACGTTCACTCTAGTTTTCTCTATTTTGGAACTTCCTTGTCTGTCAGATAACTGGTTAACATTTTCCTTAGTATAGTTAATGGTTTTATCATTCCTCCTGTGTAACCCATCTTTTTTTTTTTTTTTTTATTAGACAGGGTCTCACAATGTAGTTCAGTCTGGTCTTGAATTCACTATGTAGCCTAGGTTGGCCTCGAACTCTTAATGATCCTCCTGTGTCAGCCTCTCAAGTTCTGGGATTACAGGCGTGTACCACCAATGCCAGGCCTATAACCTATCTTTCATAATCACTGACGTCCCTTCCCCATGTGTATGCCTTTCTTTGTGTTTGGGTTGTGACTCACCAAGTTGGGCTACTTTTCATCCCTTTCATCTTTCTCTGTAGGAAGGACATCCTCACTGTGTTTGTGCTCATGGGTTCATGTGCTGGCCTACTTTCATGTGAACTTTCTCATTGTTCTACTTGAGCTCACACAGCCACTCTCCTGCATTAGATGGTTCTTCATCCTACTCAGACTCTAACACCCACTCTTCTGTTTCTGCTCCATTAAATGATTTTAGAACTGAATTGTTCAAGAAAGAGAATGGGAAAAGGGCTCTGCTTTTATTTTTCACAAAGGAAAAACAGTCAAGATTATCCCTATTCACCTTCCTGAAAATATGAGTATACATTTTTTGTGAGAAAGATACCTGAAGCAATTCAATTTTTAGTTTTTGTTGTTAGAAGCAAGATTATTTAAACCAGTAATTTGTAAATGTTTTCAATGAGCTTTCTTTGTGAAAATATTGCTTTTTATAATGAATATTTAATGGAAAAATCTATCCCCCAATATTTTTAAAATGTTTTATGTCTTCTGTTCATTCTTTGTTCGATACTATATTTTTTATACTCAGAGTGGCTAATTTTATATTCCTTTTGAGTGGGTCAGTGTTAAAAAAATCAGAGAGAACATGTAGATATTAGACTACTACTGGTAGAAGGGTTTGGATTTCTTTCCTTTTTTCTCTTTTTGTTTTTTTGAGAACTGATCTCAATATGTAATTCAGGCTGACTTTAAACTCACTGTGTAGCCCAGCCTGGCCTCAGACTCATGGTTATCCTCCTCCTCTTTCAGCCTCCCAAGTGCTGGGATTATACAAGTGTATCACCACGCCTGGCTTATTTTTGTATATTTTCTAGAGTTCTTTGAATTTCTCTCCCTCCCTCCCTCCCTTCCTTTCTTTCTTTCTTTCTTTCCTTCTTTCCTTCCTTCCTTCCTTCCTTCCTTCCTTCCTTTCTTCCTTTCTTCCTTCCTTTTCATTACAGGTATTACAAAAAAGCCAATCAATCTTTAGTAAAAATGTACATAGCAGAATTATCTTTAGCCATTTTTAGGTGTGATGTTTTTGTCCTTTAACATCTGAATTTCAACTATTATTACATACATTGCTTTTGAGTTTAAACTTAATTTTGAATTGACAGTGTTTAAAATCTCTTCAAGATCCTTATAAAGTCCAATAAAATTTTGATTCCTTTTGTTTTCAGGAATCCCATAGTGATGATGATGATACAAAGAATAATAAAGCAACTAGTCCTGGTCCAACTGATTTGGAGACCCGCAGTCCTTCTCCCATTTCAATCTCCAGCAGTGAAACTAGTAGCATCATGCAGAAACTAAAGAAAATGAGAAGCCACATGGATGAAAAGTAATTCATTTTTATAAGTATCTTTTGTTTAGTTACATCAAAAGTAGAGGCAACATAATATTTTTAATATACTTCATTAAATTAGACTAAGACAAAAGTATCTTTTATAAATTTAGTAACATTTTAACAGAATTATTAGGCCAACCTAGAAGTCAATTAACTGCAGATCTTAGTTATAAAACAGTTTTTCTTATTTTAATACAGACATATTTTTTATTAAAAAACCAAAATAATATTTGCAAGTGTACCTATGGCAACATTTTTTCATTTCAAAAGAACATGTCTTTCAACTTCAGAAGGTATTGATGGTATATTTAGTTGGCATCTCATCTTTCCCCCCTTTTGCAGATCTCAGGCATTTACAAACGAGTAAAACTTCAATCTTGTGAGTAGGTGTGAGTTGCTTAGCTGACATGCGAAAGGCTAAGATCTTCCTGGGGTGTTAAATGATTTGACACTCTAATATTCTTCTAAAATATTTGTAAGAATTATTTTTTAAAGAAAGCTCGTACTTAGTTGTAGTTCAGTTGCACATAAGCTTTGACCATATAAAATTACATTTATGTGATAGTTTACTTTTTTGATGTACATTTAATTAAATATGGTTATAAAGTAGCTTCTTGTCGACCTAATCCTAACCTCTAACCCTAACCCTAATCCTAAGCATTTTATTTTTCATTGAGGTTCTTTGTTTCTTAGTATCACAATGGAATAATGAGAAAATAAAAACAAAAGCATGAGTCTTTGTCTCTGTAATCTCTACCCCATACCTAGGTTTCATGAAATATCCACTATTAGAAATCTAACAGAAATCTGTTCTATTTCTATAAAGAAATCTATTCTATTCTAATCCACTAATTAGAAATTTTTGTTGACTACCATTTTAAGTTAGCAGTTTGAACCACAGAATAAACTTAAATTGTTATTTTGATATCTACCACACATTACCAAGTGTACAATGTACCACACGTTACCAAATTTAATAATGTTCTATATTTATATATAATACTACCTTATGATTTAATTAAAATGGTTAAGCATTTATAAATGAAATCCATACTTCCTGTAAGTACAGTTATACATTGGCACTTCATTGCAAAAGAAAAATTTCATCACTTAAGAATAATTCATTGATTATGAAAATATGTTTTTAAAAATGGATAATTTTTAAGATTAATATACAGGTGGGTGAAAAACAGGTATTAAATACATGAATATTCTTTTTGGATGAGTTCCATGGGATAGGCTAAGTTTTCTTAAAATAAATATTGATTGAAATTTAGGCTAAAGATGCTTTCTTCCTTTTCCAGTAACCTACAGAGGCATGCTGCATTGCCCCAGAGATCTTTGAATTCAAAATCAGAATAATCTCTCTTGTAAATTTTTATTGCTGACTTGCATTATTATCTCTCTGCACATGTCTTTGAAATGGTAAATGCTGTGGGAAGAGAGCTTCAGGGGTGATTTCTTCATTGACCCCTTGATCTTATATTTCAATAAGAACTTCACTGCCAATCTCTATTAATGATATTCTAATAATTCAACTATATCTGTAGAAGAAATTGCTAATCCTAGTCTGTGAGGTCAGTTTCTGCAGTACTTATTTTAGATTTGATTAAAGCTTTAAAAATCCTAACTAACAACTTCAAGGTTTGATTTATTAATTTTTTTCCAAGTTTTCTGAAGTATTTCCATAGAATCCAAAATATTAATCAGCTAGAATATTTCTTTTATTATTTTGTCATCTCTTACCAACTATTGTAGCAAATTTTTAAGAAATTTGTTGAAAATAGGCCATGAATCATTCACTGATTTGTTGATCTGTTATTTGAAACAGTGCAGTTGTATTTGTTGGAGTAAGGGAGGAAGGCAATAGTGAAAAGAAATGGTTGGATGATGGCTGAAATTTGAGGGTGAGGTAGAGTATTTTGAAAAATTGTAATGTGTTAAAAAAGAGTATTTTTATTAAGCACTATTTTTTTTTTGATCTCTGAAACAAATTAATGTAAAAACTAGCTTTTAAGTATCACTTATATTACCAAAGCTTCATAGTCAGATCTCATTCAAAAGATGTTGGAGGGTTGGGGATTTAGCTCAGTAGCGCAGCACCTGCCTTGCAAGCACAAGGTCCTGAGTTCGATTCCTGGTACCAAATAAAAAAGAAGAAGTGTTGGAATACTAGCTAAAGAAATAAAGTATTGCTTAATTTTGTAGTCACTATAGTAGCTACCTAGCAGCAAAATTATTTGAAATTCTGCTACTTTATGACCAATATATTTTTTGTTCTGTGGATTTGCAAAGGCAATCAGACCTATTTGGTTGTTATGAAACACCTGTCAAAGAGTATCATCCTTCCAAATAACTTTTACTTTTTTGGGGGGGGAACAATTATCCCTCTGAACTGTGATTTTTTTATGACAGATACTTTTCTGAAGTGATGATAGCACTCTTGGCTACAGTGAAAGATTTCATTCTTTAGTGTTTCACTGAGACAATAATACCTTCTTTAGAATTTATATTTCTAACAAATTAAGGATTTTTTAAAGGAGGACTTTGGTGTTCTCTTAAAGATATCTCAGAATTATTCTCCTGACTTATTTATTGAGTTGATGTTTTATAAAGTTTGTTTTAATGAAACAGCAAGTGTTAGTGAAAAGCAAGAAAAAGTTTAAAATATTTCATTATTTATAAGTAGATTGCCTATAATTATGAGACAGATATTCTCCTAAAACAAAACACCATAAAATTGACTCTTCCTGTTATTTTGCCAATTTTTTAAATTAATTTTTATTTTTCCAATTCTAATTCAGGAGAAATGTTTACTGAACAAATGAAACACTGAAATGGTGTTATCTTCAAGCAATGCATTACTTAAAATAGTGTGCTCTTCCATATTAATAATTATATACTTTGTTCCTTAGCATTTATTGATTAATGTGTGAATATGCTAGGTTCTGATGATTATGAAGATAAACACAGATCCTGCCCTCAAAGAGTTTAGTTTATGGGGGAAAAAGCATGGTAAGATCATTTAGAAAAGTGTATGTATAAATCTATTGGTACATGAAAAAAATGAACAAATAGACACAAAAATCTTAAATATTCCTTTTACACATCACAGTCTTCTTAGAAAACAACTGAAGGGACAAAATTAACTGGCTTTAAATCATCAAAAAGTCAAGCACATAAATATTTTACATTTTTCTGTCTAAAAATATGATTTGTCTAATGAGTTTTGAAATTGTTACCATTAATTTGCTGAGTGAAAAAATTAAGAATTTTTGGAGGACTTTTGATATTCTATTAAAGACATCTCAATTGGAATTATTTAAATTCTTAAATATTGTCTTAAATTAACACAATTGTCTTAGAAAAGGTTCTAGTCAAAGTGTAGTAGGTAAATAAATCCTGATAGTATGATAATGTGTTCCTATTTTCTGCAGTTTCAAGGTCAGGAATAATATACAATATTGCCTAAGTATATGCAAATCATTAGGCAATTTTAAATAATAAAATAGGTTTTGCTAAAGGATAAAACACTAAACTGCGTTTTCTTTTAGGTCAGTACTATAATTGTCCTTATCGTCTTGTTTGCATATTATTAGAGATTTGAAGGAATTAGTCCACTTTAAAAATTTAAAGCTCTGTGTTCTGTTTTTACTTACAACAATATAGAATTAAACAGTTATAAATCTGGAAGAATTAATAAAATTAAGGTATTAAATTTTTGTTTTGTTTAATATCTTTCAGCATTGAATGATTTTAGATCTTGAAGTTTCATTTAAAATTTAGAGCTGGGCAAAGTGTATGTGCCTGTAATCACAGCACTCTGGGAAGTTAACACAATAAAATAGCAAGTTCCAGTCCAACCTAGGCAACTTGGCAACTTAGCAAGACCTTATCTCAAAATAAAAATAAGAAGGGCTGGGAATATAGCTCAGTGTGAAGATCCTGGGTTCAATCCCCAGTACTGCAAAAGTAAATAAATGAATAAATAAATTAGTAAATAAGTAGATAAAGTTTAGATCATTGTTCCTGTATAGCATTGTTCTATAATCAGCTGGAATACTGTCCCAAATACATTAGTCCAGTGCCGGGGCGTGTGTGTGTGTGTGTGTGTGTGTGTGTGTGTGTGTGTGTGTGTGTCTCATGTCACATAGTCTAGCAGTGTATTGAAGTTTGGAGAAAAGTAGGAGTATTTGGAGAAAGAGTAATAAAATTTTAGAACTAGAAGGGCTCTTAGAAAAGTCACCTTTGTCTAATATGAATAAATTTGAGGCCCATGGACGTTAAGTAACTTGACCTAGGTCACACACATAGCAGAAAGAGCTAGAACCAGAATTTTGCTCTCTGGACTTACTCCAGCTAAGGTTAAGGTTAGCTTTATCTGCATTCAACTTCATAAATTTTGAAAGCTACATTGATGACCTAAGATTATCTTTTCCAGAAACTTATCCTTCTAAATAGTAATTGTTGAAGCTGGAAAAATGCTGGATGGTTCATTACTGGAGTCGTATATCAGTGGAGTATAAATTTATGTAAAAGTATGACTTTAAAAGCAAATTAATCATTCATTAATCCCCTAAGTTCACAGATTATAAAAAATAATGATTTTCGCCAGAGATTTAGCTCAGTGGTTCAGCCACCTGCCTCACAAGTGCAAGGATGCGAGTTTGATCCCCAATACAAAAAAAAAAAAAAAGACTTTCATACTAGATGAAATATATTGTATATTTAATCCTAGCCCAGTATCCATCAAAATCCTTGTTAGTCAGTGCCTTGACATCAGCTATAAAGAATATCAGTATAAATTGCTGTCAATTAAGGCTATTAGTATCATTTTCTGTTAGTAGACATTTATGCCTACATCATTCACAAATTTTGTTTCTTACCAGTGCTGCACCTTGAAGAATTGTTAAGTATGAAGTACTGCTCCTTTATCTCAACTTTTATTCAACTTTTTAAAAATGCTATTAATTCTAGGATATATTTATATTAAATAAGGAAATATGCTTCTGAGAAGAAATTGTAACTTTATGATTAAGTTAAACTTACACTGTTTCTTAAACTTTTATTTTCATTTTCAATAGAAAATGGCTACTGGCTAATAAGCCATTTCTTCTGCTCATTTCTAAACTACAGCTTTTGAGTATGTTTAACCTTTTATTTTTACTTATTTATTTATTTATTTTTATTTATTTATTTTGATGCGGGGATCAAACTTGGGACCTTGTGTTTGCGAGGCAGGCGCCAGAATGTTTAACCTTTTAAATGAAAAGTAAATGTCAGTTCTTGTTCTAAAAGAGAAAGTTATTATTCTCTATATTGAACTGGGCAAGAAATTTAACTTGTATATTTTTATAGCTTATTTCACATGTTCCAGTATTATTTTACTTTTTGTACTAGGTCATGCATGCATTTAGCAGTTGTACACTCAAGAGGGTGAGTGATACTTGAATGTTATTAGTACATTTTTTGAACCTTTTGCCATATAAATTTGTTTTTGGCATAATATTTTGATATTTGGCATCAAAATTAGTTTATTATACATTCATAAAGAATGGCAAGGAAAATTGCAGAGTCTTACTAAAATTTGCAAAACTATTTTTCCTTGAGCTTCTGTGCAGAAAATCAAGGCAATCCAGATATGTGTGTGTGCGCGCGCGCGCGCGTGTGTGTGTGTGTGTGTGTAGATGCAGGGGAGGTAAAGTACTATATGTGGAAAAACAAACATTAAAACAGTCTGTTACCTAAAGGTATATGTACACAAGATTAAACATACTTTTAAAGTCCAAGTAAGTGGCTGGATTTATACCTAGATTTTCTCACTTCTGTATCTAATATCTATACTGATATTACTCCTTGCCCTTCCAAGGCAATAAATGTTGCCTTGATCTGTGAGTTTTTGTGTGCATGTGAACAGGAGCATACTCTGTCAAAGAGAATTAACCTTTGCGAATTATAGCTAGACTTATTTATCCATTCATACACATAAATAATGATCTAATTGCTACTGCAAAAGAAAATTGGGCTTTTAAAAATGTATATAATTTTAACATATGGAATTTTCTTCCTACCTTTAACTTTATAATTGAGCTTTCCCTTGGATATTTTTAACAGTATTTATTGAGACTAGCTAACTTTATTGTTTGTGCATCCTGATATTTAATAAAATGGGTATTTATTTCAATAGCATTATTTAGGTGGGCATTTGTTAGGTTGGACAAGATAACTCCAGTAGATCCTGTTAACAGTTTTATATTTAGAGATTAACAAGGTGTTTTTCTATAATTTGTTTTACTGAATTATATTATTATTTCGAAGTTAGATCATGATGGTAAGGTTAGGTAAGGAAAATTGTCCTTTTTATTTAATTTCAAACTTAAAATACATGACACGGTACAGATTTAAAAATCAGTTTGTCAGGATTGCATATGTATATAGAGTTGCTGATAAGCGAGGTTCATGACCATAATTGTACTCTGTTTTAAACCTTATTTGAAAGCTTATTTAGCCCTACACTGTAGTTTTCATTACCTTACTCACAGATACATAGATTTAACTAAAATATATAGATGATGATTAAGCAGTATTTGAGAACAAAGGCATATTCAGAAATTATTGTTAAGATCTACAGCAGTACATTTTTATGCCATACAGAGTATAACATTTGCTTTAACTGAGTAGCTTATAATGTTGTTAGGAAGTATATTGAAAGTTCTTCACTCAGCCCTTACACTTTTCCTTTCTCATTCTTCCTGCCTCTTGATCTCTTGGTTTTTAAAATCTTCCTCCTTATTTTGTAGACACTGCTCTCCTGTTCACTACTTCTTCTCTGTCTTTACGTCTCATCACTGGGCCTCTCTCAGTGTCTGTTTTCCCAATCTTCATCCCAAATTCCAGCTGTATATCTACAACCAGTTGGTCAGGTAACTTTGCACCTTTTTCAGTGCACTCTTTGATAGAGCATGCTCTGTTCTTTATGTTTTGTTTGCTTTTTTTCCTCTTTTTTTTTTGACAGTCTGGAGGCCTCTTGTCAAATATGTAGATTTTACCATTAATTTGATATGATGATTATTTAAGAAGTGAAATGACAATTTATCTTGTGTTTTTGATTGTTGGATACATGAATGCATTTTTGTTGGTTAGTTACTGCTATAGATCTAACACCAAATAATATGAGCAGCCCCTCTTTCATTTAGACATGGCATCTACATTTGAAGAGTTTATTTTATAGCCTCTGAGGTAATCAAATTAATAATTTCTCTTAACCTTTTGGACCTAAGATATGATTGGCTATTTAATTTTAGAGATTGGGTTACATTGAGAAATTTTATACATTTAATGCATCTTTTCACTCAAATAAATAGTTATGTTTTATATGCATATGACATTTGACTGGTGCTGTGTTGTCTATATGGAAAAAAGATAACATTGTATCTCTTAGGCAGTGGAAACCAAACTGACTAAAACAAAGCCCGACAAAATTCGAAAAGGGATATAAACATGTTTTTGTGTGCTTGCTTGTTTTGGAGCTTTGGGGTTTGTTTTTTCTTGTTGTTGTTGGCCTTTGTTGTTTGGGGTTTTGTGTGTTTTCTAGTCTCATCTGTCAGAATAAATTTCTTACATCTTTTGTTATGAAAAAGAACCACCTATAAAAATGAATATGTGTTAACATTTTAGTCATGATTGTCCATATATCCTAAAGATTTTAAAAATTTACCACTATTTTTCCTTTGCTAATCTTATGAAACATAGTAAGTAAAACGCAAATTCTCTCATTTTCTGAATAAGTCAACTCATCAAAACTTCTGTTATTTCAAGCTTTTTTAGAGAAGAGTAGTGAATGTTCTGCTTTTGTACAATTTTTAAGATACTGAGAGATAGAGCTTTCAAGGGACTCTGCTTATAGGTTTCCTCTAATTGGCCTTTATGATGTGATTATAGGTTTCTGACAAAGCGAGAACAAAAATTAATGCAACGACGACAACATGCAGAAGAGCTCCTCGAGTGGAAGCGACGTTTAGATGCAGAAGAAGCTGAAATTCGTCAAATGGAAAAACAAGCTTTGGCTGCCTGGGACAAAGAATTAATGAAACCCAAAACTCCTAAGAAAGAATTGGAAGACCAGAGATCAGAACAGAAAGGTAATAAATAGGAACTGTTCAGATTACAAACTAAGGCCTAACATATTTGACAGACATATCATTTCTTTTTAAAGTGTTAATGATTAAAGGTCAAGAAGGTAATACAACTGTACGTTCTGTAGAACTCAGATAAGAAAATATGATCAATAACTTCTTGTCGGTACAAACTTGAAAACTTGGAAGAAATGGGTAAATTCTTCTAGAAAATGCAACTTACCAAAGTTTTCTCAATGAGAAAATGAGAACCTTCTTAGTCCTTTGGCCATTAAAGAAATTGTACCCCAGTAGCTAAACACCTTTTACAAAGACTTTAATAGTCTGTTAGAAATACAAAGGAGGAAAACCCAGGAATGTAGTTTTTTACTTTTCCATAGAATGGAAAAGAAAAGCATTTCTCAGCTCATTTTAATTTTGATACCAAATCTATAGAAGGACAATCTCAAAAGAGGCCAGTCTTCTTTATTCTAAATAAAATATTAGCACACCAAATCCAACCATATATGCAAATTTCGTATCTCATAATCAGTGGGGTTTAGAATACATTTAAAAAATGATAGTATGTTAAATTACTTTAAAGGAGAAAATTAGATTTTTATCTCAATGGATTCAGAAAAGATATTTGATAAAATTTGAAAAGCATTTGTGATAAACTTCAGATCAAAGGTAACCATAGGAAAAAAGCTGTCTTTACCCAGTAATGGATATTAGCAAAAACAAAAACTCAAACTTAAAACAGATATCTTACTTAATGATAAAACATAGAGAGTTCTCTCTTTGAATTTGGAAACAAGACAAAGATGTTCATTTTCACCTTTTGTTAAACATTATGTGGAAGTTTTAGACAGTTCAATAAGGCTAGACAAAAGAATTAAAAGCTGTCAAAAGTAAAAGAAAAAATCAGAAGTCTCATTATTTATAGTTGATAAAGTATGCACATAGAAAATCCTGAATTCACCTGTTGATTGTTGGAATTACTGAGAATTTTGCAATGTTAAAATCCAAAACCAAAATTGTATTGCACATATATAGACTAGCAGAAGTAGATTAGAAAAATCTAATTTTAAAAAAGATACAATTAGAAGTTGGGGTGTGGCAGCACATGCCTGTAATCCCAGCATTTGGGAAGTTGAGGGCAGGAGGACTATAGCAAGTTTGAGGCCAGCCTGAACTACGTAGTGAGACTACATCTCAAAAAACCAAAAAAAAGATACAAATTGAAACAAAATATAATAGAAATGAAAAAATATGAAGTACCTAGACATAAATTTAACAAAAATACACAAGATATTTATGAAGGAAAGTTTATAATTTTATTAAGAGACATTAAAGACTAAAACAAATGGAATATTATTCCATATTTACAGATAGATTCATTGTCATCACATGTTAATTCTTCCTGTAAAAATCTGTAGATTCAAGGCAATTTAAATCAGAAATCCAGGACACTTTCTTTATAGGAATTAACAAACTCATTTAAAAATTTATGTGAACAAACAGAGAACCAAAAAAATGAGACACTTCTAAAGAAGAACCAGAAAATGCAAGAACTTCCTTTACCACATATCAAAACTTCTAATGGTGTAGTAATTAAAACAACAGGATATTTACACAGACACAGACAAGTAGAATATGAAACACATAACCCAGAAAAAGACCTGTGCATGCATCTATGGAAGGTGGACCTTGTAGACCCATGGAAAAAGAAAGAACTCTGGATAAATGTTTTGGGAAGAAATAATGGAGTTGGATCCATACCTGACAATATGAAAGGTCTGTTCCAGAAGGAAATGAAGACTTAAGTGTAAAAATTAAAACTCTGAAACTTTCAGAAAACAATATACAAGAATTTTTTATGACATCGGAAAGGCTTCTTAACTTGTTATATAAAGCAAAAACTATAAAGTAAAAGATTGATAAATTTTACATCATTAAGAATTTCCATACATTAACACCATTAAGTAAAACAAAATAAACCATTTACAACACATACAGCTTACAAAGGAGTAGTATCTATCAAGAATATATAAGCAACTCATATGAAATAGAAAAATGAGAACCATGAGAAAATTAGACCAAAGAATAAACACTTCACAAATGAAGTATTCCATTTGGTCAATGTGGATATGAAAAAATGTTCAAGCTTATTCACCAGTGTATTTAAACCAGTGTAACCATTGTATTTAAACCATAGCTACCATTACATGCCTATATTTGTTTCCTAAACTGCTGTAGGAAATTACCACAAATTTGGTGACTTAAAAAAAACAAAGATTTATTCTCTTTTATGGAGGCTAGAAGAACAAAAATCAAATTGTTGGCAGGTCTGTCTGCACTGCCTCTGAAAGATCTAGTGGACAACTCATTCAGTCTGTCTTCTGGCTTCTGGTGGCATAACTTATTTACATAGTTTCCGCCTCCATGTCTGTCTTCTCTTTTATCTCTTATAGAGGAAACTTTTCATTGGCTTTAGGGCCCACTGCAGTAACCTAGGATGATTTTTACTGTGAAATCTTGTATTACTTCTGCAGACTTCTTTTTCAAATAAGTTTACATTCATAGTTTTCTAGGAATTAAGATATAAACATATCTTTTGGGGGACTACCATTGAATCTTCCACAGTGTTCATCAAAACTCTTGGTATGTAGGTGGAAAAAGATCTGTGGTATACATGTGAATTGTTAAACCTAGTTTGGAAAACATTTGGCAGTAATGTAAATATTAATAAAAGTAAAAGAATATATATCCTATAATTCAGTTCCTTTCCCAGGTATAAATTTTAGAGCAATGGTATTACAAATATAGTCCATAAAACCCAAGGGGAGTCTCTGAAATACTTTCAGGGAATCTGGGAGCTCAAATTATTTTTACAATAATACTAACCTGTTATTTTCCTTTTTTTATACTGATGGTATAAAACCAGGCAGTGGCACCGGTCTACACTAGTAATAATTGTATTATTTACCATCCTATACTAACAATTAGAACATACCAGTGTTATGCAAGAATATTCTTGAATAAATATTTTTAAATATTAATTTTATTAAATCTTGACTTTTGAGTACATACCTTTTTAATACTGTGTGAAAAAATAGAATATAACCATAAAGCACTTGTATGTGCCAAAGCATGATGATTATATTGAAGGAGAAGCACTTCAATGTATTGATTTGAATTGCAAGCTGAACTAGCCATTTTTTTCATGGAGTACCATTTTTAAGTAGGTGACCAGCAAACTAGGGTTACTGGGGCTTGGGCATTTTGCAACTAGTTTCCTGATGGATATTGATATTAATCAGGGATCTTTCATATTGTTAATGAAGTATGTCAACATTTTTCATAATTCAGGGAACCAGTATTTTCCAAATGACCAGTAATGATTTACAAAATCCTACATGGGTGAAAGATCTATTTCTAGTACAAATAGTACAAAATAGATCAGTAGATTTAATGTTATTTATTTATTTTCCAAGTAGAAGTTCCAGGTTGTTTTTTTTTTGTTTTGCTGAATATGGAACTTGGGTCCTCACGCATGCTAAGCAAACTCAACTACTGAGCTGCATCTCAATAAATATTTCTATTTTAAATCAGTGTGACTAATATGTAATCAATGGTTAGATTTTAATGTAACAAATCATGAGAAGTTTATTGATATAGTTTCAGGATCCACATTACAGTTAACACTTAAGAAAACTACCACTTGTGAAGTTTTCGTATACATCCAAAAAAAATCCATAATTATCTATCTATAAAGACTCTTAGAAAATTCCCTTTTTTGACATTTCTCTGAATTTTCTGCATATGCTTCAACTAAAGCGTATTGCCACAGATTGAGTACAGAGCAGATACAGGCGTCATTGTCTTTTTTAATGATAGACATTGATAGTATTTATTAATAAAGTGGAAAACTATTCCTCTTGCTCACTAAACTTTTATGGAAAAATATATTTAAAAAATTTTAAATGCTATATATAGTAACGTATTAGATTTATTAGTGCTTTTTAAAATAAATTATTATTTGAAACTTTTTTAGTTTTAATTTCTAGTATGGTAAATACTGATGCATATAACCATAACTACATAAACTATAACTCTTTGGTGTCCTCACTAATTTTTTAAAATATGAAGGGATCTTGAGGCAAAAGTTATGAGAACTGTTATTCTAGAGCAGTGATGGTGAACCTGTGGCACACATGCCACAGGTATCATTGAAAGCTCTAAAAAGTTCGCCATCACTGCTCTAGAGCATACCATATAGGACATTACGTGCATGTTGTTCATTTTGCGAAGTTTTACTTTTTTCACTCTTAGTATATAGGATATACAGTTACGCATCACTTAACAGTTGGGGATATATTCTAAGAAATGTGTTTAGATGATTTCTTCATTGTGTGGACATTATGTAGTGTGTGTACATAAATCTAGATACACAGATCTAGATAGTATAATTCAAATAGTTGACATGGACATGGTCTCGATATAATCAAGTGACAAAGGATAAATTCAAGATATGAAGCTGCTGTGGGCATAACATAGCATATTGTTTTATAGCAGTTTTTTTTTAATAAGCAGGAGTACACTCTAAAATGACAGTTAAAAGTATGGTATAGTAAATACATAAACCAGTTAACATCATCCTTGATGATCTCTATTAAGTATTGCACATAACAATTAAGTATGTCCTATACTTCTGTATACTGTAACTAGCAGCACAATGGGTTTGTTTCCATCAGCATTACCACAAGCACATGAATAATGAGTTGCACTATGACTTTACAGCAGCTGTGACATCACTAGGTAATCTTTGTGTGTGTGTATATATATACATATATAAATAAAATCTCTATTCACTGTTATATATGTGATCTGTCTTTGACTGAAACATTGCTATGCACTGCATGTCTGTATTTTAAAAAAAATGCTAAAAATTGGTCAATAATTATCCCTGTTTCTTTAGAACTACCTGAATATTGCCAGTTTTCTGCTGACATATAACTGTCTTAAAAGTCAGAGATCCAGTTAGGTACCACTTCAAATCCATAGGATGGCTGTTACTTTAAAAATAAAAGATAAAAAGTATTGGTGAGGGGTGGGGATTTAGCTCAGTGGTTCAGGTGCCTGCCTCGCAAGCGCAAGGTCCTGAGTTCGATCCCCAGTACCAAAAAAAAAAGAGTAGCCTGAAAAGTATTGGTGAGGATGTGGAAAAATAGAAATCTTTGTGCACAGCAGGTAAAAAGTACAGTGGTTGCAGTTTCTCTGGAAACAGTAAAAAACAAACAAACAACTCCTAAAATCTATTGTCATGAGTCCGAGCAATTTCACTTCTGGGTATAAACTCAAAAGATTTGAAACAGGGTCTTAAAGAGATATTTGTACAGCCAGGTTTACAGCAGCATTATTATAGTAGTCAAAGGTGAAAGCTACCCAAGTGTGCATGGATATTCAAATATGGCTGATTTATACAATGGAATATTATTCAGCCATAGAAAGGAAGGAGAAATTCTGTCAGTGCTACAACATAAATGAATCTTGAGGATATTACAGTAAGTGAAGTAAGCTAGTTGAGTATCTACAGTAGTCACATTTGTAGATAGACAGTAAAGGATGGTGGCCAAGGAGCTGGGGATCTGGAGGATGGAGAGTTGTTACAGAGTTGTACAGAGTTGTTCAGTTTGGGATGATGATAAAGTTCTGGAGATGATAGTGGTGATGGTTGCACACAATATGAATGTACTTAATGATACAGAACCATATGCTTTAAAATTATTTTGGTAATAAGTTTTATTTTACCAAGACTTTAAAAAATTAATTTTAGGGCCGGGGATTTAGCTCAGTGATTTCACCACTTGCTGTGCAAGCACAAGGACCCAAGTTCAATCCTCGGTACAAAAAAAAAAAAAGAAAAAATTAATTTTAAGAAGTCAAAAATAGAGGGAAAGGTCTAGAAAGCCACACACTCTAATCAGAGTTGGCCACTGGCTTGCCTTTGAGACACATGAAAGTTGTACAGGTGGAAGCGGTTGAGGATGAGTATGTGAAGTAGTCACTTATGTCTCTTAATGTTGTCATTTTTGACCTCCATTCTTCTACAGTACTTAAAAAAATTTTTTTTTGTTTTTTTGAGACAGTCTTGCTATGTAGTTCAGGCTGGCCTTGAACTCAGTGGCAATCCTCCTGCATCAGCCTCCTGAGTTCTGGGATTGTAGGCATATACCACCATGCCCAGCTCCTACTTTAAAATTTTTTTTTGGTACTGGGGATTGAACTCAGGTCCTTGCGATTGCACAGCAGGCGGCAAAACCACTGAGCTAAATCCCCGGCCCCCCTACTTTTAAATTTTTTAAGTAAGAGAAAAGACAAAAAAAAATTTTATCTAAATAAACCTGATTGGAGGAGGTGGCAGTTCAGGTGACTTTCATTTTCTCCTTTATAGTTTTTATATTGTTTGAATTTTTAAAATGTGTATGTATAACTGTTGTCAAACAAAAATCAAATATCTATGTTGAGAGTTACAAAGTAGAAATGTAAAGGAGCGTGCTTCTATGTAAAATTTAAACATTTTCTAAACCATTTTCAATTTATCCATATACCATCTTGGCATAGATGAGTTATTCTTTTTTTTTTTTAGTACTGGGATTGAATTCAGGACATTTGTTTGACAGACTGTGTTTTCAGGTCCAGAAGAATATTTGCAGATCTTAAAAATGTTTAAGTGATACTAACAGTACTTATCCAAATCATATTATAACCTAATCCTTTATAGACATTATAACTGTAGAGGCAAAGAAACAAAGCAATGTATATTTTTAAGATTATGCAACTATAAGTCGAAACTTTTCTGTGTGGTGTCAAACGTATTTTTGTTTTCCTAGAAAGAGCAGAATCCATAATAGACAGGAAATTCTGGAGGTGAGACAATGCTACAAATTCTGAAAGTGCTAATAAAATGCATAGTATACCCCCATCAATGCTTGCTTCTCTGGTTCCTTCATTTCTAGTGCTGTGTACATCCCACGTTATAAATATACCACCATTTAATCGACTTATTGTCACTAGATATTTGGGTTTCTTCCAGTTTTTGACTATTGTAGCAATCCTGTCAATAACCATGCAGAAATTTTGCTTTATATAGGCAAGATTTCTATAGGATGCATACCTCGGAGTTGGATTGCTAGGTCATAGAATATGATATGTTCTGATCTTTGTCACGTAATACCAAATTATTTTCCAAAATGATTGGACCAACTTCCATTTTCAAAGGAATATATTAGATTCATAATTTCTCTGCATCTTCACAGTTAAGATTGTCAGTCATTATCCTTGCTGATTATATGTGATAGGTATCTTCCCTTGGTTGTCACCCAAAGTTCTTAAACTAACAGACTCTATAGTAGATGTTGTGACAAAATAAAGAAATTATATCTAGATGCAACCAGTAAACACAAATGTAAAATATAAAAATTTAATTTCTCCATTGATAATTTTTGGTTTTGTGTATTTTTTTTTGTTTTCACCCTTTCTTTCTAGAAATAGTAAGTGAAGAGGAATCTCCATTACCTTCCTACTCTCATCTGAACAGTGAAAGCTCAATTCCAGAAGAAATAGGTAGCCCTGCTGGTATATATACAACACCTGAGTCTGTAGTGCAGGAGCAGCAAGGGAGTCCTGATCACAGTATACTTACTGAAGAAATGGTTTATTCACAGGAACTAGAATCTTCTACCTCTCCTAGTAAACATGTAAGTTAATATCTTAAAGCTTCCTTAGAAAATGCTTTTCTGGGAGGTATATTATTAACAGCTATATTACTCCTATTAATGACAGCATTAACTACCATCTGTATTTGTAACATACAGTATGTAACATTTGAGTAGAAATAAAGTCTTTATTAACTCATGGATTTACAAATATATGAAATATTGTTTTAGTGGCATTTACAAAATTGTATGCTGTCAGGTCTGTTAATTTTGAATGTATATGAACTTCTAAAGTCTTTAATAAAGATAATTGATGGGAACATCATAAATTCTTTCTGAAATCTGTGTTTTAGCCTAAAAACAATAAGATCTTAAATAATATCAGAGTTCCTGTATTATAATTTAATGACTGTTCACTTACTCATAATCAGAATAAAAGCAATGGTGTCATCTCTTTAAAGCAGATCTGAAATGTTTGATTCTAAGTTAGAATAGTGCTCCTTATTAGAATAAGATTTTCTACACTATCCTTAACTCTATCTATACCATATAGAAAAAAAATTTGGTGATAAAAAACTCATTATAGAAACTTATTTTTTAAACTTGATTTTATAAAGTGTATCAAGAAATTAGCATAGGAATATTAAATATTTAGTGAACACAGTTTTAAAAAATGGAATATCTTTTTGAGAATCTTCATTTTAAACGTGGATATAAAGAATTAACTACAGGGCCGGGGATTTAGCTTACTGGTTTTGCTGCCTGCTGCACAAGTGCAAGGACCCGAGTTCGATCCCCGGTACCAAAAAAAAAAAAGAATTAACTACATATCCCCTGTTGAAAAATCAGTCACAGTCATATCTGTTATACTACCTGAAAGATTTGGAGAAAAATCATTTTTTGTTCAATGATAGTGCTGAGAATACCATACTGCAGTGTTCTTATGTACATATTTGAAAACAGTGTTTAGATTATAAAAGGCTTCTAATTAAATTATCATGTTGGTGATTTTTAAATTTACTGTATGGTAGTAATAGGCTTGTTGTATAAATAGTCTCCTTGTAGCATAATTTCTACCTTCTAGGAATGTATAACCAACTGTGCACTTTGACACAATCTTACTAGTTTCTAAGTTTCTGTAAATCTGTTGCATTCTAGCTAGCATCATATTTATGATATCCACAAACTAAATGAATACTAAAAAATAGTTTTTTTCTTACAAAGAAATTATCAAGGAAATTAAAATTAGTGGTGTCTTAAAGTGATTTTATAATAAAAGCTAATATTTATTGAGTACTTACCCATTGCCAGGTAGTATACTAAATGCCTTCCATGGATTATCTCATCTAACCCTCACAACAATTGAGTACATTGCTGTAATTTTCACTTTAAAGAAACTTGCCAAAAGTCAGAGATAGAAAGTGGTGGTAGCAAGGAGTCAAATCAGACATTCTGACTCTTGATGTCAGGGTACAAATTTAATTTTTCATAATAATCTTGTAGTTAGTCATGCTCTATTTTCTCCCTCTTCTCTTCCATAAAAGTAGTACATATTTAGTATTTGTAAATTAAAATAATTGGGAGAATAAATAACACTGACACAGTAACTACTTCTAAATTTAGTCTACATTTTAAAAAAAGCATACTTTTGTAACTTCTTTTTTTGCCTTTAAGAAAAATTGAGGTCTTATCCTACAGAATTTGTAAAAACATTTTCATTTTTTGTCGTAGTTACTTACAATACCTTGTAAATAATATCTTTAATTGGCTAGGACCTCCAATTTTAAATAGAATTTCACAGTTATATCACAGAACAATTCTCACTTTGTTTCTGTTTAAATAGTCACCTCCCAAAAGCTGTGCATCTGTGTCAAAGCAGGAGTCAAGCAAAGGAAGTCATCATAGGACTGGAGGACAGTGTCGTCTTCCTATGAAGTCCCATCACCATTGTTATAGTTGGTCTGATGAGTCGTTATCTATGACACAGTCAGGTAAGGCTAATGACTTTTTCTTAGTACAGTATTTCATTTGTTTTTTTGTAAGCTGTGCCTAACCACAAGTGCAGTGTTATCCTTTGTTGCATTTGTAAATACATTCTTTTTGCCAAGATTAAATCATATATTTCTTTGCTTGTCAATAATTTCAAAAAACCTGACAAACTGCTTTATTCTCATGTGTTAGTGGACATTTGTTCCATAGACAACGCAAATTGTAACCAGGCTCTGCCCAGCAGATCTCCATTACTAAACTCCTAGGGAGAAGGGTCTATATATGTTCTTTTTTTTTTTTGGTACCAGGGATCAAACTCGGGTCCTTGTGCTTGCGCAGCAGGCGGTGAAACCACTGAGCTAAATCCCCGGCCCAAGGGTCTATATGTTCTTTTTGGGGGGTTTTTTTTTTTTTGGTACCGGGGATCGAACTTGGGTCTTTGCGCTTGCGTAGCAGGCAGCAAAACCATTGAGCTAAATCCCCGGCCCTAAGGATCTATATGTTCTTAACAATTGTATCACCAGGATCTAGCAGGCATTTTTGATTGCACGTGGTAGGTATTTATTAAATATTTCTTGAATGAATTAATGATAACCATGAAGAGAAATAGAAAGTGGTAGTACAGAAAGGCAAAAGTCTCAAAGGAGGAAAAGGAGAGAAGTGTAACAGACTTTTGTCTATTTTCCCACAGCCTTTACTCTACCACAGATCCCTTTAGATTATGAAAAAATCAACAACCTCTGCTCTAAAAGGCTTTGAGGAGCTTCTTGACCTTGGGAAACATATCTACAGAGATAGTATTTGGTTTATGTAAAATTATGAAGATTAATACTATATTGAATATTGCCACATTAATTGCTGTATTGAGTTTTTTTTTAGTTTTCTGTTGAGAGTAGAGAGTAAAGAAAAATGACAAGTGCTAATTTTTTTGGTGCAGGGTGGGATCGAACTCGGGTCCTTGTGCTTGTGCAGCGGACTGCAAAACCACTGAGCTAAATCCCTGGCCCTTTGCCCATTTGTTTTCCATGTTTCAGACATTAGTAAATCATAAAATTTTCTCGCATTTGTTCTCCTTTATTCTTGGACTAATTGTATAATATCTCAAAGGGTAGATATACCATAATTACTACTCTTTAGATTTTCTCATTTTTCAAAATTGCAAATGCTCTAATGAACATATGTATATGTTATTTTACAATTTGTTGAATATTCACATTCTTTTTTTTTTTTCTTTTTTTTGGTACTGGGTATCGAATTCAGGACCTTGAGCTTGTGAGGCAGGCTGTGGCACCACTGAGCTAAATCCCCGGCCGAATATTCACATTCTTAAAAATAGAATTATTGGATCAAGTCAGTTGAATGTTTTCTTTTGTATTTATCTCTGGAGAGTTATTTGTATTTTTGTGTATTTGCTTATATGTACTCTGAAAAGTTGCTGGAGTAATATGTCAGTAGATGTAAACTTTGGTATGTTCTTGGAAACATAGGTTATTATTTTGAGTCTTTTACTTGTGACTTTCTTCAAGTTTCTTCCTCGTATTGGATTATCTTAAAATCTGAAGCAGTGCAATCATGTCTTCACTATCCTTACGTGAGTTATAAACAAATGATTAATGATACTATTTTAAAATATTGTTTTATTGATAAAACTTGTTCAGGTAAGAATAATTTTAGAAAAATAGCCCTTAGATTTCTAAACTATAAAAGCAGTTTACCTATTCAAAATGATGTCATCATGAACAGTATTTATAGAAGTGGTAGGTGGGGTTATATGATACCTGTACTTCACCAATGCAGAGTTTATCAAACAAGCTAGCATAATCAACATGAGAAATAATCAAAACCTTAATCAGATTATTCTAATTATTCTTGTCTTTACATGTTTCAACAAACTAAAGTACATTTTTATGTTACTTCTCATGTCTACCACCTCCTCAAAAAATCCCATAGAAGAGAATTTCATAAAAACAATACAGAATTCATATAGGGAATTGGTTGGGTTAAAAAATTTGAGAGATTTTTTTTTTGTACTGGGATCGAACTCGGGACCTTGCGCTTGCAAGGCAAGCGGTGGAACCACTGAGCTAAATCCCCGGCTAGAGATTCTTTTATATGTTCTTGAAATTATGCAGTAAAATACTAGATTTGGGCAGAAATAATATGTTCCTGTTTACTCTTACAGGCTTTTTATTTAATTTCTAACTGCCTTTGGTTTGCTTTTAGTTTCTCTAGTACTTAATATATAAACATTTCCCTGTCCTTGGGAACTCCCAAGTTTTTCATCAACTGCTATTAAATCTTCACAACCTTAGATGTTAAACATATTTTTATTAGAGCCTGGTTGGTAGTACACACTTGTAATCTCAGCACTTGTGAGGCTGGGACAGGAGGATTGCTGCAAATTCAAGGTCATTCTGGACTAAATAGTGAGTTCAAAGCCAGACTGAAGTAGATAGTGAGATCTGGTCTCAAAAAAAAAAGAAAAAGAAAAGATTCTTTAAAATTAGAAAATCTCAGTACAGTAAGTCCCCAACTTACAGTTGTGAACTTTCACAGGTGTCCTGTATGAGATTCACAAGTGTACTGTGTAAAACTCACTTTGTTGGATTACAAATAAATCTGAGTTATGAATATTCTTCTGAAATGGAACTTGTTTGTAAGTTGAGGACTTACTGTATATACAGTTTTTAAAATAGTTATTTTGGGGGCAAAATTGAAATTTAAGTCATGGGAGTGTAGTGGTCTATAACATGTAACACAGTGTCAATTTTTGGAAGCACATAAATCTTATTGGGCTAAAATATACAGTTTTAGAAGATTTAAAGTTATGGATTTATGCTTCATCTTAGATGATTTTTAGCTCAGGGTTCTGTGAGTTTGACTTTTATATTTTATATATATGAGATCCCATGGTGTCTTAAGCAGTTTTCTCATTGCTGAGACACAATACCTGTGACCTACAACTTGAAGGAGAAGGTTTCAGTCCATGATCTGCTGGCTCCAAAGAAACCAGTATGGCAAAGAAAAAGCTGCTCACTTTATGGCAGCCAGGAAGCAGAGATCAAAGGGAGGAGCCAGGGAGGGACATATACCCTTGTAGGCCACAACCTAAGTGATCTGCTTGTTCCAACCAGGCCTACCTCCTAATAACACATTTAGCTGAAACTCATAAATAGACTAATCTACCATTGAATATTGTGCCCCCATGATCCAATCACCTCCCAAAAATCTTGCCTACAAGTGCATGAGGCTTTGGGGGTACATCTAGATATAAAACATAATATGTGGTATTTGTCTTTTTTTTGCCTGACTTATTTCACTTGATGTAATATTTTCCAGGGTTATTCATATTGTTACAAATAACAGTTTTCTTCTTGGAAGGTAGCGCTGAATAGTGTTCTCTTGTGTATACTGTATATACTTCATTTTAGGTTGATTCTCTTTTTATTTATTTATTTTTTGAGCTTTTATAATATTCCAGGTACTAGGGCCAGGGATGTAGCTCAGTGATGCCGCATCTGCCTGCCTGGCAAATGCAAGGCCCTAAGTTCAATTCCTAGTACCAAAAAAGAAAAAAAAAATGCCAGGTACTGTGCCAGATGGTTCACATACCTTATCTTCACACCAGTTCTAGACATTATTCTAGATATTGGTCAGGTCTAGATATTGGTCTAAGTAATAGATCCAAAGTTTAAAATTGGTCTTTGTCATTACTTCAATTTATGAGTGTTGATCAATAAATTGTGAGCTTTGTCCATGCTAAGGGCTTGGTATAATGCCACTACTGGTATAGAGCAGGTAAAACTTTCCTAGTACACCTTAAGTCCATGTTACAGAAGTGACAGGAACTAAAATTGTTATTTCTAGCCCAGGCATTTGGATCACAACATTTTAAAAAGACTATAATCTTTTTTCATTTAAATGAATTCCTTAACTAGTTCTTAGGCAATTTAATCCAAATAACCTAATCAAAACCTGTTTTATAATGTAATGTTGTATAGCACATCTGAGTCTTCAGATTTATATATAATAGTATTTTGGTTATTAGGCTATTAAATGGCTCACTCAACATTATCGTGTAGAAATGACACCATTTTGTGGTTCCAGGAGGTGTAGTATAAAGAGCAGTCATTTGTATACTATGTAATTTCCATGTGTAGTGAAATAAGCAGTGTCTTTAAATGATACATGTTTGTTTTCATAGTATATGTATAATACATAATAATAACATGCTTTTTTGTGATGTTGCCCTGACTGGACATCTCATGTGTATGTATGAATTACTGGGGAGAAAACAAGATTTAACCAGCTATATTTCAGTAAATTTAAGTATCTTAGGAGCTTTAAAAAAAGGTACAGCTGGGCATGTTGGCACACACCTATAATCCTAGCACTTTTAGAGGCTGAGGCAGGAGGATTGAAAGTTCAAGCCCAGCCTAGATGACTTGTCTTAGCAGGACCCTTACACACACACACACAAAAGGTGGGTAGGGGAGCTGGGTATATAGCTCAGTGTGAAGGCCCTGGGTTTAATCTCCCGTGCTGGGTGAAAAAAAGGTTACAGCAGAATCTATTTCTTTACAGTTTCTCTCTTTTATGTATTTTTAAGGAATGAGCTAATGATTTATAGTCAATTTGAAATGATAAAATTTTGGTTTGACTGGATTTTAATGTGACTTTAAGATATTAAACTATACATTAATAACTAAGGGAAAGAACACTTAAATGTGATATATTATTACCAGAAATAATTCCTTGCAGAATATACAAATTTCACTAACCCAAAAATTTTAAACTTCAGCTACATATTTTACCAAGACAGGGCATCTTAAGATTTATATATGGGCTGGGGATGTAGCTCAGTGGAGCCATGCTTGCCTGGCAAGTGCAAGGTCCTGAGTTCGATTCCTGGTACTGAAAAAAATGATTTATTTATAATTTCAAATAGTATAATTAGAGAGCGAAAATAAATAGGAAGAACCAAGACAAAAGAAAAAGGGATTTATGGAAAATAAAGGATGCATTTCACTAATAAATTTCTTTCAGAAGCTCAGATTTCTTAATGTGAAGTATTAGATTGACTATAAATGAAATATTAACATTACAGCTTTTTCATTACTATTTATTAAGTTAACTTTATTCTTTAGTTAAAATTAAATAACATATGTTGTATCTTTTTCAGAAACTACGTCTGACCAGAGTGACATTGAAGGTAGGATCAGAGCTCTGAAGGACGAGCTACGGAAAAGAAAATCAGTTGTGGATCAGTTGAAGAAGGAACAGAAAAAAAGACAAAAGGAAAGACTGAAAGCACAAGAAGCCAGTCTGATTAAACAGCTAGAGGTTAGACATAGGAAAAAGGGAGATTGAATATCAAGATTAATATATATGCAAATCCCCCTCCCCCACCTTTTTTGCTACTAGAGATTGAACCCGGGGTCTTGCACATAACTAGGCAAGTGGTCTACCACTGGGTACTTTCTTTTGAGAACATCTCACTAGGGTGGCTCAGGCTGGCCTTGAAATTGCAATTTTCCTACCTCAGCCTACTGAGTAGCTGGGATACAGGCATGTTCCCATGTTGGACTGAAAATGTTTTTAATATTGTTAATAATGAATTAGAATTTGTCGATATTAGTGTGATGTCATATTTTATCCTAATTCTTTAAAAAATTCTGAGGAGGACTAGGGATTTGGATCAGTGGTTCTGCTGCCTGCCTCGCAAGCACAAGGTCCTGAGTTTGATCCCCGGTACCAAAAAAATGTTCTAAGGAGATCTAAACAAATCTTGCTTAAAACATTAAATATTAAATTAAAATACTGAGTATTAAAATAAAATATTCAATTCAGGCTTTTTTTTTTCCCTAGAAAGATTAGGCTTATCATGAAAGAAAGGTTGATATCTATGCTTTCTTAAAGAATTATTAAATTGAGAAATAATTCTAGCTACTGGAATTGTTACTGCCTTTTTCCTCAGCAGATTGGGCTTTGTGTCACACAACTTATTAGCACAACTCTTTATACTATTTGGATGATAACTCTAAGCTTGAATTCTCCCAGGCTGTAGGTACCTTTGTGATTCTGTCTTAGCCTAGAAACCTGCCTTTAATGTCTTCCTCATTCTGTTTCTTTCTATCCCTTTAGCACCAGTTCCCACTGATTCTTCTTTCATGTAAAGGTCCTTGCTTGTCCTTTTCCATTCCTACTGCCATCAAACTGGTTGTGGCCCTTATGCCCTCTTGCCCCTATTATTTGCATAGTCTCTTAGTTGTCCCTGCCTCTGACTGTCTGTTACCCATGTTCTGTCAGTCACCACTAGGTCCTAAATCACCAGTCATTATAGAATGAGTCTGAACCTCCTATTTCACAAGAAACCCTTCTCACGTCATCACCAGAGAAGATCATCCAGCTTCTACCTGAACTTCCACTAATGGAAATTTCAAAATGCAGTTGGTTTCATTGTTAGACTCTAAATGCTAGAAAGTGGTTTTTATATTTAGCCAAAATTCCCAGCCTTTGAATTTCTACCTTTTGGTCTTTACTTGTGTACCACAAGTTCCTCTGGAATTTATTAATTTAATCATCAAATTGAAGTGTTTATATGCCACAAACTTAGTTAATTATAGAATTTTCATTTAAGCCTCACAGCAACAAAGTATGGGTATTATCCCTGTTTTATACATAAGGAAACAGTTTCAGTAAAATAATGATTTTCCTAGGGACATACAGCTCATTAATGGTACAGCTAGGATTTTAATCTAGCTTTCATTCCAAATTCTGTGTTCTTAACCTTCATACTGTCTTTCATATAATAAATAGACTTGTTAACAGATTTAGAATAAACATTTGCACAGGTACACAATACAGAAATAAAACAGACAATATAACTTGCACAGATGTTAGAAGTAGGAAAAGTGATTAAGATATAATGATTATTAATTGGTTTAAATAAAAATAAATGACAATTCTGTATTTAAATTTTAAAATTATAATATCTGATATACATGGCAGGTCATATGAAAAATAAATCTGCTGGTCATGGTGGCCCATGCCTATAATCCCAGCTATTTGGGAAGCAGAGGCTTCTTGTTCAAGGCCAGGGCAGCTTAGCAAGACCCTGTCTCAGAATTTTAAAATGGGCTGAGGATACAGCCCAGCAGTACAGGACTTCCCTAGCATGCACAGTGCCCTGGGTTCAATCCCCAGTGCAGGGGGCTTGGGAATTGGATTGTATTTGATTACAGATAATAAGTGGATTGTACTCATATTAGTATAGCTTTCAGATCTGAGTAATCATAGTCCTTTTACAAACCCAGCAAGGTGTGGCATGTAGGTAATGTTTAATGTATATTTTGGGTTTTTTATTTATTCGATTTTGGTTTTTGAGATAGATCTCACTTTGGAGATTTGGCTGGCCTCCAACTCTCAATCCTTTTGCCTCAGCCCTCCAAGTGGTGGGATTTCAGGTATATATCATCATGCCAAGATAATGTATGTGTTTAATACCAGGAATTTATCAAAACATTGAGAATTCAGATGAAGAGAACATGGATAATGATAGCCGTAAAAGTAGAGATTTTAGGGATCTGTATCAATTGACAGATGTCCAGTCATTCATTCTATAAGCATTTATTGATAGTCTAATTTGAGCCACATTGTGAGTAGATACTGAATATGCAGTGTTGGACGAAACAGCTGTAGTAGTGAGAGTTGCAAAAGTAGAAATTTTAGTCCTTTTGGAAAATGGAGAGATAATAGATAAAAGGATCCCTTTGGATGTCATACAAATTACAATTATAAATTAATAGTTTTGTTTGCAGAATGGGTGATGACTGTGAAACACAAGTTAAATTTTTTACTGTGACAGGATATGAAACAAATATTAAATTTCTATAGATTGAGGCTATCATTTCTTTTTCTAAGAAGAAATCTTCAGCTTCTGATTCTTCTTATCCTTCTTGTTCTTGTTCTTCTGCTACTGCTTCTTCCTCTTCTGCTGTTGCTTCGGCTTCTTGTTCTTCTTTTGCTGCTGCTGCTGCCGGTGCTGCAGCTTCTTCTGCTTCTTCTGCTGTGCTGCTGCTTCTACTACTACTACTGCTGCTGCTCTTGTTCCTGCTTCTGCTTCTTCTCCTTCCACTTCTGCTGCTGCTCCTTGTGTTTCTGCTTCTTCTACTTGTGTCTTCTTCCTCTGCTTCTGCTTTTGCTTCTGCTGTTTCTTTTTGTTCTTTTTATTGCTTCTTCTTCTGCTGCTGCTCCTGCCTTTCTCCTGCTTCTGTGTCTGCATCGGCTTCTGCATCGGCTTCTGCATCAGCTTCTGCTGCTGCTGCACCTTCTGCTGCATGTTGCTGGGAATTGAACCCAGGGAGCAGGGAGAGAGATCTTTAATCATATCGTCTTTACTGGTTGAATATTTAAATTATACTATTTAAAAATTTTTAATATTCTCTTTTAAAATTCTGCACAGTAACTTCTTTGATTTTTTAAACTTAGTCATATGATGAATTCATTAAGAAAACTGAAGCCGAGCTTAGCCGAGATTTGGAAACATCACCAACAGCCAAACCTCAGATTAAAACACTCTCCACAACTTCTGAAAAACCCAAGATTAAGCCCCCTCCACTACACAGGTAGGAATTTTTGATAACTTATCTTTATTCTTCCTTGTTTGAGAAAGAAATAAAAGATTTTTGGTAGAAGTTTATCTTCTAAGTACCTATGAAATTATAAAAATAAAGATACTGTTTATAGACTTAGCTTTACAAAAGTAAAAAATATTGTGTATATCAAACAAATTTATAATGGTACAGATTTTTTAAATCCTATATAATATGGAACAGATTTTAATCCTTCAGTTTAGGGGGTGCAAAGAAAATAGTACTCTCCAACATTGCTAATGGTAGCATTGCAAGTTAACATACATGTTTCAAAATACAATTTGGCAGTGTTTTAGAGTCCAAAACTGGGTAACCTTTGACCATGGTAATCCCACTTTTGGAAAATAAGTTTGATCAAATATAGAGTATCAAAAATCTTTATTTGCGTGAGTATGTTTATCAAAACATCCTTTATAATCTATAGTCAGGTTATAATATTTAAACTAAATCTTTGGCATAATGAGTATGGGTTAGGTCAGTGTAACTGAGAAATGGGGACATTTCAAAGAGAAGGCCATTCGTGGATGACCAAAAGCAGAAAATATATTGGTGTACCATGGGAGCTGAACACAATAGGACATTGGTAGAGTTAGCAGAAAAGTAACTAAAAACTGAATTTTGAAAGCCTATACTCACTTATTCCGAGTTTGTATTTTATCTTTTAGAACATATGGAGCCCTCAAAGGTTGTTTTCAAAAGTATTTGGAGATTTTTTATTTGTTACAAAAGTAATACAGGCTCGTTATAATAAAATATATTTGGGTTTGTATCCTTTTAGCAAGTTATTTAAACTCTCTGTGCTTCAGTTTTTTAATAGGGATTTATATTTCTATTAAACAAAGTAATACATGATTAATATACTTGTAAAAGTTTAAAGACATAATAGGCCCTATAACATAATAGGCCCTGTAAGCATTATATATTAACTATTATTATGTGAAACGGACATATTTCCTCTCAGGATTTTTCTGCTTAGATTTTGTTTGTATTTTTGTTACTTGTGCATTTTCTCATTACATTATAAACTATGTTTTATTTTAATTTCTACCTACGGCTTTATAGGTTACCTTATCAAGTAACTAAAAATTTTTAACCAGGGACTAGGGTTGTAGCTCTATGGCAGAGCATGTGCTTAGCATGTGTGAGAGCCTGGGTTCAGTCCCCAGGAGGAGAGAAAAGAATGGGAGCAGGGGAGAGAAGAGACGAAAGATAGGTAGATAGATACATTGATTGATGATTGATTGATTTAACCAGAGAATGACAGATTTGTGTGTGTACACAGATTATTCTGACCACAATATGGAGGAAAGATAAAAACAAGTAAGCTTAAAAGCCAAAAGAAAGGTAATCTAAGCTAGGCCTCAAATGAGCAGCAGGACATAAGACGAGAAAACAGGAGACATATTTTAGGAATATTTAAGAAGTAGATTTGACTAGTTAAAGTGCTCAATGAGGAAGAAAAAGAAATTATTTCCAGTTTTCTCCTGGGAGTTAATGGGGTCAGGGTTCCATTAAATTAAATAGAAAAGTGGATCATTTTGTGAGAAGCTTATAATTTTAGTTTTGAGGTGCCATAATTCATTTAAGTGGAATTATCCTGTAGAATTGTCAGAGGTCATTGAGGATGACCCCTGTATACATAGTGTTAAAGCCGAGAAAATACACATTCAAAAAGAATAAAAGGAAGCTGAGTACTAAATATGATAAAATAACATTTGTGGTCAATATAAAGAGACAATAGAAGCCAAATATTACTGCTTAAAAATGTCATGCCTGTTGTAATCAGTTGTTCTCCCTTGTATGACAACACTGTGATTGTCTGGGGCCATAATCATCACCAAAGGACTGTGTACTGAACCAAATAAATAGCAACTTCTGATCCTTAATAAATTGAGAAGGTAAGATCTTTGGACGGACACAAAGACCAAGAACCATATATGGCTAGAAGACATCTCTGAGGACTAGACATTTCCTAGGGAAGCCTCAATAGTAATGATAAAGCTATCTACCATCAATATAGCATCAATACAGAAAAGAAAATTAAACCAAAAAAAAAAAAAAAAGACAGGATGCAGAAGCAAAATGCAGTCTCAGACCTCCAGCCCACCTAGGACAAGTCCAGGGGACAATGAGTTAGGGAAAATTGGAAGTCACCCACCTGAATTTTCTGAAATGATAGAAGCAGAAGTAAAAACACAGATACATGAGGCTACATAGAAAACAATCTCTCAGTTAAAAAAATAAATGATCAAAATGAAGGATATGCTCAGTGAATCTACACTAGACAAAACAAAAAAAAAAAATAGAGGGCTTAGGTAAATTATGGAAACCATGAATGCCCAACATAGGAAAGAAATAGAATCTATGAAACAGATTCAAACAGACCTCCAGGGGATTAAAAATTCCATTGAAAGTCTATGCAATAGATTGAAGAAAAGCAAGGACAAGAGTTCTGATCTAGAAGACAGGATTGCAGTTAATGACCATGAGAAGAAAGTTATCTTAAAAATGGCAAGAGACCATGAAAAAGTAATCCAACAGCTATGAGATGATGCAAAGAGAAACAGTACAAGACTGATCAGAGTTAATGACAAAGCTGGAGATAGTGCAAATGCCATAAAAAACCTATTCACAGTAATGGCAGAAAACTTCCCATACATGGAAAAAGAATTTGACACACAAATAATTAAGGCATATAGAACTCCAATTAGCCTTGACCAAAATAAATCTACACCAAGGCATATAATTATCAAGAACCCAGAAATTCAACACAAGAACAGAATATTAAAAGCTGTTAGAGAAAAAGAAACAAATCACCCATAAAGGAAAGCCCATCAGAATCACAGCAGACTTCTCAACATAAACCCTTAAATCAAGGAGAACCTGGTGTGAAGTTTTTTGGGTCCTAAAAGAGAACAACCTCCAACCCAGATTGATGTACCCTGCAAAACTATCTTTTAAATTCAATAGAAAAATAAGATACGTTCCATGGCAAAGAACAACTGCAGAAATTCATGACCACTAAACCAGCTTTATAAAATGCACTGAAGAATATTTTAGAAAGAGATAATGAAGACCACAACTCCAAGAACACCAATAGAAAGAAGCCACCAGGCAGGACAAGCAATTAAACAGGGTAAAGACAAGGAACCAACAGCAGGAAAATAACATGACAAGGATAAGCCAATATAGTTCAGTTATAACCATCAATGTAAATGGGTTCAACTCACCAATCAGAGGAAACAGACTAGCAGAATGGATCAAGAAACAAGATCTAACAATTTGCTGCATACAAGAAACACATTTAACTAAAAAAGAAATTCATAGACTGAAAGTCAAAGAATGGAAAACAATACTCCATGTGACAGGAACCCAGAAAAAACCGGAGGTAGCTCTTCTATTTGCAGACAAAGTGGACTTCAAGCCAAGACTGATCAGAAGAGACAAAGTCACTACATAATTGCTAAGGGAACAATCCAAGAGGAAGAGATAATCATAAATATATATGCACCAAATACCAGTGCACCGAACTACATAAAACAATTTTAATTTTGGCACCGGAGATTGAATTTGGGACCTTGTGCTTGCAGGGCAGGCAGTGGAACCACTGAGCTAAATCCCCAGCCCCATAAAACAAATATTAACAGACATGAAAAATCAGATAAGCATTAATACAATTGTAATGGAGGACCTCAGTACCCCACTGCCACAAATAGATCAACTAGACAAAAGATCCACAAAGAAATATCAGAACTGAACCAAACCTGTGAACAAATGGAATTAGTGGATGTCTACAGAGTGTTCCACCCTACAACATCAAAATACACATTCTTTTTACCTGCGCATGGGAGGTTCTCCAAAACAGACAACATACTAGCCAACAGAATATGCTTAAGTAAATCCAAAGGAACTGAAATTATCCCATGCATATTGTCTGACCATAGTGCAGTGAAATTGGAAATCAACAGCAAAAGAGACCACAAAAATTCCATAAACACATGAAAATTAAATAGCACCCTCCTGAACAACCAGTGGGTCACAGATGAAATTAAAGAAGAAATTAAACAGTATATACAATTAAATGATAATGCTAATACAACATATTGGAGCTTATGGGACACAATGAAAGCAATCCTAAGAAGGAAATTTGTACCAGTAAATTCTCACATTAGGAAAGCAGAATGTGCTCAAATAACCTAATGTTGAACCTCATCTCGAAAAAGAACAAGTCAAGCCTAAAGTTCATACAAGGGAGGAAATTATAAAGATCAGAGCAGAAATTAATGCAATTGAGACCAAGAAAACAGTACAAAGAATCAATGAATTGAAGAGTTGGTTCTTTGAAAGATTAAATAAAATTAATAAACCATTAGGCACCCTTATCACAAAAAGGAAAGGATAGACTCAAATTCATGCAATTAGGAATGAAAAGGATGAAATTATAACGGGTCTTGTAGGGCTGGGGATTTAGCTCAGTGGTTTCGCCGCCTGCTGCGCAAGTGCAAGGACCTGAGTTCGATCCCCAGTATCAAAAAAAAATTCATAACAGGTCCTGTAGAATCCAGAAGATCATCAGTACCTACTTCAGGAACCTGTACTCTTAATAAGATAGAGAAAACAAGAAATGGACAGATTCCTAGATACATTTGAATTACCAAAACTGAATCAAGAAGATATAAAAATTCTAAATAACACAATGTCAATGAAATTGAAAATATAACCAACAAAGAAAAGCCCAGGTCCTGATGGTTTCACTGCTGAATTCTACAAAAAAATTTAGAGAAGCTCTAATGACACTACTCTTCAAACTCTTCAGTGAAATTGAAAGGGAAGCAATACTCCCAAAATCATTCCTGGAAGCAAGTATTACCCTGATATCAAAACCAAAGAAAGACCCAACCAGAAAAGAGAACTACCAGTCAATCTCCCTAATGAACATAGATGAAAAAAATCCTCAATAAGATACTGGCGATTGCAACAAATCATCAAGAAGGTTATACACTGAGACAAAGTGGGATGCTAGGATGGTTCAACATATACAAATCAATAAATGCAAGACACCACATCAACAGAACCAAAGACAGAAATCACATGATCATCTCAGTACACAAGGAAAATGCATTTGACAAAGTCCAACACTTATTCATGATAAAAAACCCTACAGAGAATTGGAATAGATGGTCTTTATCTCAATCTGATAAAACCCATTTATGACAAACTAACAGCCAACATCATAATAAATGATCAAAAACTGAAAGCTTTCACTCTAAAATCAGGAACAAGACAAGGATGTCCAGTGTCACCACTCCTATTCAATATAGTTCTGGAAACATTAGCCAGAGCAATTAGACAAGAGAAAGAAATAAGAGGAATAAAGATAGGAAAGGAAAAAGTGAAATTATCATTATTTGTGGATGAAATAATACTCTACATAGTAGACCCCAAAATCTCCACCAAAAGACTTTTAGATTTAATAACCAAATTCAGTAGCATAGCTGGATACAAAGTGAACACTTAGCAAACCAATAGCATTCCTGCACAGAAATAACAAACACTGAGAAATTAGGGAAACAACACCTTTCACCACAGCATTGAAAAAATGAAATACTTAGGAACCAATCTCACAAAGGAAGTAAAAGATGTTTACATTGAAAATTACTCTGAAAAAAGGAATTGAAGAGGATATCAGAAAATGGAAAGATAGCCCTTGCTTATGGGTAGGAAGAACCAACATAATAAATAAAATGGCCATATTCCCAAAATTATTACACAGATTTAATGCAATTCCAGTCAAAATACCATTAGCATGCCTCATAGAACTAGAGAAATTATTCCTAAAATTCATTTGGAATTGGAAGAGACCTAGAATAGCAAAAACAGTTCTGGGCAACAAAGGCAAGGCAGGAGCATCACAATCCCTGACTTGAAATTATACTAAAGAGCTACTGTGATGAAAAGAGCATGGTACCTGCAAAAAAACAGACCTGAGGATCAGTGGAACAGATTAGAAGATGCAAATACAGTCCAAACACACTTAGCCACCTTATCTTTGACAAAGGGTCCAAACACATTCAGTGGAAGAAAGATAGCCTCTTCAATAAGTGGTACTGGATGGGCTGGGGGTTTAGTTCAGTGGTTCCGCCACGTGCCTCGAAAGCGTGAGGTCCCAAGTTTGATCCCTGGTACCAAAAAAAAAATGGTACTGGAAAAACTGTCTTTCTACATGCTGAAGGCTAACACTAAACTCATGTCTCTCACCGTGTACTAAACTAAAATCAAAATAGATTAAAGATCTAAATATTAAAACAGAAGCACAATCTGTGGAGAGAATAGGTAGAATGCTTGAGGACATAGGAGTAGGCAAAGACTTTGTGAGCAAAACCTTGACTGCATGGGAAATACTACAAAGAATCAACAACTAGGATCTCATCGTATTAAAAAGCTTTTGCACAGCAAAAGAAATCACCAACAGAGTGAAGAGACAACCCACAGAGTGGGAAAGAATTTTAGCCAGTGGTTCCTCAGACAAAAGACTAATATTAAGAACATATAAAGAATTGAAAAAAAATCAGACCGTCCCCCTAAATTTAAAGACCCAATGCAAAAATGAGCATCTAAGATGAATACGTTCTCAGATGAAGAAGTAGAAACAGCAAATAAATACATAAAAAAATGTTCAACATCACTGCTCATTCAAGAGTTACATATTAAAACAACACTGAGATTCCATCTCACTCCAGAAAATATGGCTGTTATCAAGAGATCAACCAACAACAAATGCTGATGGGGCTGTGGGAAAAAACCCTTCTCCACTGCTGGTGGGAGTGTAGACTGGTGCAACCATTGTGGAAATCAGTGTGGAGATTCCTCAAAAAACTAGAATTAGAGCTCCCATTTGCTCTAGCTATTGCCCTTCTAGGTATCTTCCCAAAAGAATTAAAAACATCATTCCACAGTGATATATCCATACCCATGTTTATAGTGGCACCGTTTGTAATAGCTAAATTTTGGAAACGACCCAATGCCTGTCAGCTGATGAATGGATTAAAAAGATGTGGTTTATATATATAATCAAGTACTATTCATCCATAAAGAAGGATAAACTTAAGACACTTCTAGGTAAATGGATGCACTTTGAAACTATACTGTTAAGTGAAATAAATCGAACATGTGTAATTATTGCATTGTCTCTCTGATGTGAGAAATTGAAAGTGTAAATAAGGACCAAAATGTATAATATGTATTGTAAAATAGGAAGAAAGTGGTCAAAATTCTACCAAGTATGAGATACTTTTTTAACTATTGAAAGGTTTTATGCAAAAAAAGGTATAGTACTATTTGGAAATGAGTTGAGAGATAGTTAACAAATGAAAATATATTCTTTTTTATCAGCTGCTTCTCAGACAAAGGACTACTATCTAGAATATATAAAGAACTTAAAAAAATCAGACCCCGGACCAGGGATTTAGCTCAGTGGTTGCACTGCCTGCCTTGCATGTACAAGGTCCTGAGTTCAATCCCTGGTACCCCACCAAAAAATCAGACCCCCCCCCCCAAATATAAAGACCCAATTCAAAAATGGTTATCTGAAATGAACAGACATTTCTCAGAAGAAGTAAAAGCAGCAAATAAATATATGAAAAAATGTTCAACATCACTGGTCATTCGAGAGATGCAGATGAAAACAACACTGAGATTCCACCTCACCCAAGAAAGAATGGCTATTATCAAGAAAGCAACCAATAACAAATGCTGGTGGAGTTGTGGGGAGAAAGGAACCCTTCATTGTTGGTGAGAGTCGCAGACAAAGTGGAAAAGATTTAAATACTGACGTGGAGAAAAGAATTGTTTAAGAATCCTTTTTTGTTGTCCTTTATTGTAGATTCAGCAATATATTTATTTCTGCTTATTAATTTTTCTACTTCAGATCTGAAACAGCAAAAAACTGGAAATCACTAACAGAGTCAGAACGTTCCAGAGGATCCTTGGAGTCTATTGCTGAGCATATTGGTATGTAGCTAGAGAAAATACGTTGTATCTATGTAGTCTAAGGATTTGTGCTAAGTTATTTTATTGTATTATTTTTATTTATTTACATTAGATACTTTTTTCAATTAAAAAGAAAAATTATTGAAAATAAAATATTAATCAGTGAGGAAATAAAACCAATGTATAAAAAAGCCTTCTTAGTATCAGTAACAAAATAAAGATTTGAATTAAAAATTTAATTCGATTTATTAATTCATTATATCATTCTTTGCTCTTATTTTATAAATTTAGCTCTTCAAATGCTACATTTGCAGAAATAATTCCTTTTTTTTTTTTAAACATTGAGAGCTTAGTTGCAATCTCCAAAAATTCATTCTTTTAAAAGTACAGATATATTTATCTCTTCCTCTTTGGTTTCCTATTTGAAGGATGTGTATAATATCTATCGTACAATTTTGTTTTTTCATAATTTGAGTATAATCATACAAAACTCCATAAATATAGCTCTATTTTTCTTCACTTTGTAAGTTAAGACAACACTTTGGAAATAATTTCAAGGGCCAGGGATTTAGCTCAGTGGTTCCACTCCCTGCCTTGCAAGCACAAGGTCCTGAGTTTGATCCCCGGTACCAACAACAAAAAAAGAAATAATTTCAAGGCGGGAGTGGTAGTGTGCACCTGTAATCCTACCAGTAGCACTCAAGAGGCTGAGAATGGAAGAAGATCACCATGAGTTCAAGGCCAGCCTGGACTACATAGTGGGACTCTGTCTAAAAAAAAAACAACAAAAAAGAAAATTGTAAAAAAAAGGACTGGAATATAGCTCAGTGGTAGAACACTGTGCATGGCCCTTGGTTCAAATCCCCAGTACTACAGAAAGAGTAAAAGGGAAAGGGTAGAGATTGTTCCAAACTTTAAAATTTTTAAATGTTTTGTTATTGATACATTATATTCTCTTAGATGAAAAACTTACATGATAATCAAAATAGGTCATTATTGACAGTTTTTCTTCACTGGGATTTGGCTTTTATTTACAGTTGAGTCTTAGAAATTGAGAGATTGTGATTAATTTTGATGTGATTTTTTTTTTTTCCTTAAGATGCTTCATTGTCAGGTTCTGAAAGATCAGAAAGGTCTTTATCTGCGTATGCAAAGAAAATGATTGAATTGGACATTCAAACTGAAGAATATTTGCAAACTCCTTCTCCAATTCTCAGATCATCAAGGAAAGCCAGGGCAGAATCTGGAGATTCTCTAGAAAATGTTTTTTCATTACCTTTTCTCAAGGAATTAAATGCCCCTAATAGAATTTTTGATGTGTCAGAAGCCAAGGTTGAAGAATCTAGTAAAAAATCAGAAACACAGAAAGCAGAATATGCAAAATTGAAAGAGAGTGAGATTGAAGATGCCTATTCTAAACCATCTGGGAAAACTGATACCTTACTGAAATGGGAAAACTCATCTGAAATTCTTGTAAAGAAAGATCTTCCTTCAGATTCTGTAAATGTTCAGAAAGATTTAGTTAGATTGGCCATTGAAAGCCTTCATAAAAAAGAGGAAATACTAAAAGAAAGAAAGTCAGATCAAGATAGAGACCGTACTCCAGACATCCAGCCAGGAAAAGATATTCATGAACAAAAGAACCAAGAGGAAAGGGACTTATCTTTGTCAGAACATCTTTTTTCTCCTAAAGAATTGTCATACTCTGAAGATTTTGAAGGATCTTCTTTCAAGAAAGAAATTTCAGCTGAATTGTATAAAGATGACTCTGAGGTGTCATCTTTGTTGTCACTTAAAAACTCTCACTCTTGCAGAGATAAGTCACAGCCAACAAGGAACTCTCAAAGTAAAGCCACCAGCTTCAGCAGTGATGATGAAATCAGTGAGTGCCTAGGTGAGAAAAGCCTTTCTGTTCATAGCAATGTCCATTCTGAAAGGTTGTTGGAACTGAAGTCCCCTACTGAGCTGATGAAAAGTAAGGAGCGAAGTGATGTAGAGCATGAACAGGGAGTTACTGAATCCCTTCCCTTGGCTTCAATTTCTGTTGCAGATGAGTTACTTGATTTCTGCATTGGTGATAGGGTGTTGATTGGCAATGTTCAGCCAGGAACTCTTCGATTCAAAGGTGAGACTAGTTTTGCTAAAGGATTTTGGGCTGGAGTGGAGTTAGATAAACCTGAAGGAAATAATAATGGAACATATGATGGCATTGTATATTTTGTGTGCAGAGATAAGCATGGTATTTTTGCTCCTCCTCAAAAAATATCTCACATTCTAGAAAACTTTAATGACTATATAGACATAAATGAAGATGAAGACTGTTGCTCAGATGAACAGTATCAACACTGTAATCAAGAACAAAAAGATACAGATGTTTTTAAAGATACAGAAAAAGATGCAGCTGAATATTTTTATGAGAAATCTCTACTTAGTATGCACAATATAGAAACCTCAGTGGATAGAGATAGAAGCCTTAAAATAGAAACAGACAATATGTGGGACATTTCTGGGGTACACGAAGCTCATGTCCACCAGCAATCTTCAGTGGGTTCACTGATATATTTAAAAGATAACAAAGACCTTTCTGGTGCCACAGAAAAGATTTCCATTGCTGCAGAAGATGATACTTTAAACAGTACCCTTTGTAAAGAATTGCAGAAACAACAACCATTCACAGAAAAGGAAGGGAGTATATATTCTGAAGTTTCAGAAAAGCTTTCTACCCCACTTCTAGACCTTTTAGCAAAAGAAAAAAACCAGTTAGAAGCCCAGCTAAAGTCATCACTCAATGAAGAAAAAAGGTCAAAGCAACAACTGGAAACAGTTAGCTTACTGGCAGAAAGTTTACTAAAAGTTGTTGTGAAGGACACCGTCAGTCAACTGCAGCAAATCAAGAAAGCAAAGGATGAGAAAATTCAGCTTAGTAACCAGGAATTTCTTGATGATGATCAAAAGAAAGTAACATCCCAAAATCATGAGGAACAGTCAATCGGTGTTCCAGTCTGCTATTTAAGGTCTGAATTGGAAGATGAAAAAGAAGAGATTTCCTCTCCAGATATGTGTCCCAGACCTGTAAGTATTTCATTTAGAAAGTTTGTCAATTTACCTTGCCTGTGTAGTGCATTTTAATTCTGTTGCACGTTATAGGCTTTCATCCTGACACACTGTTCATTAGATAAAGATCATTATGCTACTTTTAAAGGCCCTGTAGCTATTTTCATGTCTGAAGTTTGTCCTCTATTATGTCATGAGTAGTCACTATAGGGTTGTCATAAATGCTGGCAGGTTTATGGGAACTGAAACATTCATTTAAACTGCCAGGTTAACAGCCCCTGTATAGTATCCACAGATTAAATCCCCTTCCACATTCACTGAAAAAAAAAAGTGCATGCTCTAGATAAATTTTCCAGTGGTTCTCAACCCACTTTTTCTTGGTTTTGTTTTTTGTTTTTGTCTTTGAGAGTAATTGTTCACATATCTACTCAGTCATGGTTGCCCTGCAGAGATTACCAATTATGATGTTGATTCTGATATAACTGAAATATATCCAACTATGACATCTATGCAGATCATCACCTTGCTTAGGTTGTCCTTGGACAGTTGAGCAAAAGTGATGACTTTGAGTAACTTGAGGCAGATAATCACAAAAGGTGAGAAGTTTCATACCCCATTTCCATATCTCAGAGACAGTCCTTCAAAAATGGAATAGTGATGGCCCAAAAAAGGGAAAACTTACCAACAAACACTGTATTATAAAAATTGAATGATAAGGCTTATGTAAGAGAATAGTGCAAACAGGATAATATTTTTCTTGTCGTTAGGTATCTGCCATATCATTTTAATTTTCTTGTTTATAGAGAAATGTTAAACATATAAATAACACAATATACTTTGTCTTTAAAAAAAAACTTAGTAAGCTGAGTCATTAAATGATCTACTATGTGAATGCTTCTTTTTCTATAGGAAAGCCCAGTGTTTGGTGTCAGTGGGCAGGAAGAGCTTGCTAAGAGACTTGCTGAACTTGAAATCAGCCGTGAGTTCCTGAGCACATTAGGAGATGATCAAGACTGGTTTGATGAAGACTTTGGTTTGAGCTCCTCTCACAAGATCCAAAAAAGTAAGGCAGAAGAAACAGTTGTACCTCTAATGGCAGAACCTAAAAGAGCACGCCAAAAGCCATGTGAAATATTATTAGCAGTCCCACATACTACAGAGGAAGTAGAAATTCTTGTGCATGATGCAGCAGAAGAACTTTGGAAATGGAAAGAATTAGGCCATGACCTTCACAGTATCAATATTCCTACCAAACTACTTGGCTGTGCCAGTAAGAGCTTAGATATAGAAAGTACTAGTAAAAGAGTCTACAAACAGGTATGTAATATGAAAGGATGATTTTAATTTTTATACTTCTTTCCACTTTTAGAATTTGGCTTCTTAGTCATTTTGTTTTATTTTTCTCTATCAAGGTGGTTTTTGATTTAACAAAAGAGATTTTTGAGGAAATATTTGCTGAGGATCCCAACTTGAATCACCCTGTCTGGATGAAGCCATGTAGAATCAATTCTACTTATTTCCGACGAGTGAAAAATCCAAATAACCTTCATGAAATCAAGGTAAGCTGAAAACTATAAAGTGTCTCCTTTATTGGTTTGCTGATCATTTACACAGATCTATAAATGTTGTAAAAATGAGTAATTTTCTATGTTTTCAGGGACTCCCATAGTGAGTATTCAGTAAATATTTGTTGACTCATTGATTTCATGAGCAATGAAAGGATGAGGGTGAAAGGAATCTGAAGTAGCAAGTTTGTGTAAACTGCATAGTCATTTCATACATATACATAGTTTATGATGTTTAAGGAAAAGTTAGAAAATACCCAGGGAGATAAATTAATTGCAACTCATAGGAGTTGTAGATGAGATTTTTGGGATTTAGAAAAAGGTAAAATGTTCTAGAAGAATACATGAAAATGTGCCAGATATGTGTATGTGTCTTTTTAACATGCCAGTCCTGTACATTTTTGGTTTGGGAGATTTCAAATTGGTAATGTGGTTTTGAAATATGTAAGATTGTAACATGATATATAAAGCAGTTTTTTCAGAACATACTTGCATACTCCATTTCTTCCACAGTTGATAAATTCATGAATCCATTTTGGGGGGAAGCGCACAGGGAATGGTGGAGTATAAGGGCACATAAATACTTTGAGGATCTTCTCAAGTGATTCTGCTTAATAAATATGTCCCTTCCCTCATTAAGAACTGTTTTTTAATCAAAATGTCTTCAAAAATAACAAATTATTAATAACAAAAATGAGTTGAAACTGTATATGAACGAGTTGAAATGAGTTGAATGAGTTGGAACTATATATATGACCAGTCATCGAACTGCATGGATACAATAGATGCTGTCCACTAATTTTCATATTGAAATAATATTTTGTAAAGTTATTGTTTTTGGTTTTGGTTTTTTTTTTTTTTTGGTACTGCAGATCGAACTTGGGTCCTTGTGCTTGCGAGGCAGGCAGTGGAACCACTGAGCTAAATCCCCAGCCCTGTAAAGTTATTCTTTAAAAGTGATGATTTAGATATTAGCAGAAAAATTACCATGCTTCTCATACTGAAGTGTTAATTAATATTTTTAATGAAACATACTCAAATCTTAAAGCTTCAGAATAAACTATCTCAAACAAAAAGCTTATACTTTTCTCATGACATTGCTCTCAAATATTTCTTTGAAATTTTTTCAGTTCAGAGATTTATTTTATGCTTTCTGTAGTAATTTTGCCACCTTGAATAAGGGTGGCTTGCAGGTAAAGGGAGATCTAAAGTCATTTTTTTTTTCACAGAATCATCGGTGGGTTTTAACCTTATTAGTTTAATAATGTATATAAACAAATTCCTTTTTAGAATTTTCATTTTATTAGTAAATGTTTGCAGTACACAATGATTATATAACACCTCTTAATTCTTTTTACTTCCCCTCTCTTCCTCTCCTCCTTTATCTCTTGGTCCCTTTCTGATTTGCAAAATATCTATCTCCATGCCTCATATTGTCTGTCTTTTCTTTTGCTCTTTAATTTATCCTTTGGGTTTCTCATACAAGAGAAACTATGTGATATTTATACTTACGTGTCTGATCTATTTCACTTAACATTATGGTCTCAATACATCAATTTTCCTAAAAATAACTCAGTTTCTTCTTTATAGCAGAATATTACTCCATTGTGTATATACCACATTTTGTTACATTTTGTTAGAGGGTTTTTCTGCATCTATTGAGATGGTCATGTGATTTTTATCCTTCTATTTATGTAATGTATTACATTTGTTGATTAGCATATGTTGAACCATCCTTGCATTCCCTAGGATGGATCCTACTTGGTCATGATATATGATCTTTTTAATGATTTATTGCATTCTATTTGTGATTATCTTGTTGTACATCTGTGTTCATTAGAGATTGGCCTGTAGCTTTCTTTTTCAGATGAGTCCTTGTCTGATTTTGGAATGTAGGTAATGCTAGCTTCCAGGAATGAGTTTGGCAGTACTTCTTTCTTAATTTCATTAAAGTGAGGAGTGTTGGTGTTTGATCTTCTCTGAAATTCTTGTGGAATTCAGTGGTGAATCCATCAGGTCCTGGGCTTTTATTAGTTGGTAGGTTTTTATTATTACTGCCTCAGTTTCATTGCCTGTTATTGAATTATTCAGGGCCTATATGTCTTTTTGGTTTAGTTTGTGTCAAAGGTGTATAAGACTCACTTTGTCAGACTTACAAATGGACCTGACTTACCAACACTCTCCTGGAACGGAATTTGTTCATAATTCAGGGGCTTACTGTACTGCATAATGTTAGGTTGTTTCTTGATTCATCCTGCCAATCTATGTCTTTTGATTGGGAAATTGAGACCATTCACATTTATTAATGAGACGTATTGATATAATCCTCTCATTGTATCGTTTACCCATTGTTGATTTCCTAAATTTTTTTCCTTTTGCTTAGATGCTCATCCCACCAGGTATATTCATTCTTTTTGACTTACAGGCATTGTTGGCATCATTGTCTCTTTTTAGGATATCCTCAAGTATTTTTTTGCAATGCTGATTTGGTGGTCATGAATTTCTTGAGGATGCTCTTTATCATGGAAATATTGGCTTTCTCCATCAATTTTGAAGGAATGTTTTTCAGGATACATAAGTTGGGGTTGGAAGTTATCGTTAGGGCTTGAAACACTTCATTCCAAGCCCTGCTGGCCTTTAAGGTTTGTATTGAGAAGTTTGCTGTAATTCTAATGGATTTAACTTTATATGTGAGTCATTGCCTCTCTCTTAACAGCTTTTAAGATTTTGCCCGTGATGGACTTCTTGTACCTTGACCATTATGTAGAGGTTCTTTTTTGGTCAAAGCTGTTTGGGGTTCTGTATGCTTCCTATATGTGTTTATTTCTTCCTGTATATTTGGGAAGTTTTCTGTCATTTCTATGAACAGGTTTTTTATCCCATTTGTGTTGTCTTCTGATTTTTTATTTATTCCAATTACTCTTAGATTAATCATTTTGGTGTCATGTAGCGGCTGGTGGATCCATTTTTCATACTCTCCTGTTACTTTTAAGGTGTCTGAGTAGTTGGTCTTTGAAGGCATCATTGTCTTCTAGATCTGAAATTCTGTCCTCACACTGGTTGTTTCTGCTATCCATACATTCAATATAATTTTTAATCTCCTGGTTTCTGATTGAAACCTTTTCATGGACTCTAATTTTTTGCTAAACTGGTCATTCATGATTTATATAGTTTTATTTAGCTCAGCTAACTTTTTATTAGTGTCTTCTGAAAGCTCCTGGGTCATTTTGGTTATTACTTTCCACTATCTGTTTAGTTATATCTTCTGTGATCACACTGAGTACCTCTTTGATTCCACTGAGTACCTCTTTGATCTCTTTACTTTTTTTTTTTTTTTTTGGTACTGGGGATCAAACTCAGGCCCTCGTGCTTGCAAGGAGGCAGTGTCATCACTGAGCTAAATCCCTGGCCCTCTTTGATCTTTTTTCTAACCTCCTCTGTTATCCTTAAAGTAATTTGGGTGTGTGGCTTATGCCATTCTCCCCCTTGTCTTTTGGGTGCAGGGGAGTTGAAACTTTGAGGAAGCATTTTGTTGCCTTTGTCTTTTTATGTTTCTGTTGGCTGTTTTGTTTGATTGTTTTGTTTTAGTTCTGAGTTTTGTGGATGCTTAAAGGCTTCATTGATAGTATACAGATCTCTTTTTTAATTAGTCATTTTTCGATAATATACTTTGGGGGCGATTAACTATACTCCTTTACTTTGTTTCCAAAATTCAGCCACCTTGTTTAATTTAGGATGGAAGAATGCAGTGTAATTGACCCAACACCAAGTTCTCTGGGAATATACTCTAATATTGTTAATGTCACAAAGGCAATCTGAGTGTTGGCTTACAGAGAAATCCCATTAATAGCAAAAAATTTTGTGACCCTGGTAATATCAAGCAGATCAGCTACAATAATATTGTCCAAAACAAATCGGATATAAATGTACTGTAAGAACCAAATTATATACCATCCTTAACTGTAAAGAAGAAATCTGCAATTATGGTGCAAACATTAAGACAACTCAGGTACTGAGTTACAGATAATATGTACTAAATACAACAGCTATATCTCCTCTAATGGTAGAAAAGAATTCAATAGTAACTTTATAGAGTTAACTATCAAAAGATTAATAATTATGGCTACACTATTAAAGACATAGGGGGTGGGGAACCCAAGAGGAAACATTTGCAACTTTTAACTATATGATATGAGGAAGAACAGAGAAGTAGTACAAAGAATCCTATTAGGGAATAGGATATTTATAGAATTACAAAACAGTAAGAGAATAAAATGATGAGAAATAGAAGATAAAAAGATAGAGAAAAAGAAATTAAATGGAAACTAGAAGTAAGAGAGAAAAAATTAAAGTGAGATAAAAGGGAGAAGATGAGGGGCCAGAGATTTAGCTCAGTGGTTCTGCCACCTGCCTCACAAGTGCAAGGTCCGGAGTTTGACCCCCAGTACCAAAAAAAAAGGGGGGCGGGAAGATGAAAAATAAAGAAAAAAAAAGAAGTAAAGAATATAAGATAAGCAGGGGAAAAGGACAAAGGAAAATTCCCAAAACTCCAATAAGCTGTTGAAAAAGAAAGAAGAAAGGAAAAGAATAAAAAATAATGCACACACAAAAAGAAATTTCTCTGTGGCTTTGAATGTGTTTTGTACTACCAGGATCTACAGTTTTGGGGCAGTGTCTAAATCAAGACACGTCCCTGTGTTCCTGCTCACACTGGTAGGTAAGGCATTCAGACCCCAGATCCATGCTGGATGCAGGCACCAGCAGGCAGTGGTATTAGGCCAAGTCTGCCAGTGTCACAACTTTCAAATCCAAAACAGCTCAAGCTGAGCCTGATCTCTGCCTGTGAGGGCAGGATCTGTGTCCTTTAGCTCAGACCCCTCAGGGGGTTTCTTTCCCTCCCGATCCCTGACTATGGTTCTCCCATGACTGTCTCACTGGGAGCCCTGAAGTGAAGTCATCCATGGCTGCTCTGAGTCCCAGATTCAGTCAACCCTTCCCTACCCTGGTTCCCCACCAAGCAGTCTCCAGGAATATGCTGGGCTCTTGAACTGGAGTCACTCACCAGCTGTTGCCTGTTGAAGGATTCCTGTAGGACTAGAATCCTATGCTCTCCCTGCAGGTCACTGTACCTGTTGGTTTGTTCTATCACTGTGTTTCTCCCCGAAGCTCCTTGGAGTCTCCAGCCTTCACTTTGACTCTGTAGATTCAGTATTCCTTTCCTGCTTGCCATGAGCCAAGAGGTGGGGAGAAAGTATAGACCGTTCCCTCCCTTTTCAATTTTGTGTTCTGTCTCTTTAGTTTTCCTGTCAGATCCTTCCTGATTCCTGGGGCTCTATTCTCTTTTTTTCCTTCCCCAAATTGTTATTTTCCAGTATCTGGATTTCAAATCTTAAAGAGACTACATTGTTGTTGCTTACCACTCTGCCCTTTTCCAAACTGGAAATTGACATAATAACTAATAAAAGCAACTGCTGTACAAGTCTTAAAAATAGGAAAAGGATCTGTAATTTTAATATAGACACAAGTACAAAATGAATATTGACATACAGTAAATATTTATTTAATGTGCTACCATTAACAGTGTTAAAGAATTCAACAATAATAGCATAGAGTCAACTAAATATCTAAAGATTAATAAAGCTTTGTGGTAATACTAGTAAAGAAGAGGAGCTAAGAAAATGAAAGATTTAAAATTTTAAAAATAAAAGGAAGATGAGAAGAAGAGAAGTGCGATAAAGAATCTTATTTAGGAGTAAAAGAAAATAGATAAATGTAACAAAAGAGCAGAGAAAAAGAAAAAAGATAAAACAGCAAAACAGACAAATGAAAAGAAAAAAATGAATTACAAAAAGGAAAAAAATCCAAACCCCTCCAAAAACCAATGAAGAAAATGAGAAATGATTCAAAACAAATTTCTTCATGTTTTCGAATGTGTGGTTTCTTTCCAGAGTCTGCAGTATTGGAATCCAGCAGATACAGGCAAAGGATAGTGAGTTACTACTTAGACCCATTTTGCTTCCACACTCACATTATTGTGTGTAAATGCTGAATCCTGTCTCGCCTTTCTTGCTGGGCATGGCTGGCTGTCAGTAGTGTTTACCCTAGGCCTATATATACTTCAGTGCTCCCAGTTTCTGTGTCCCTCTGTGCATCCCAGTCATGGCTTTCTCCACTTACCTTTACAGCCTGTGGGTTTGTGAGGTGCCCTACCTGGTCCAGAGGCCCCTTTATCATATACCCTAGGCTGTGGCACACCTCCATGCTGAGGTGTATTATGTTGGCAGATGGGGAAAGCAAACAGACCACTGAGCTGTGTTGGATGGGTGCTGGGGGTGGGGAGGGATCAAGTAGTCCACTAGACTTAATGTCAGCCCTTTCAGACATAGTCTGCTCCAAAAGCCACACACATCAGCTTGGCTTCTCAACTCAGAGGTCAGGACCTTCCCAGCCTGAGCTTGAACTTCTTAGGGAGTTTATGTCTTGCCCAAGCCTAGTCTGCAACTGTTTCTTATGGCCATCTCCAATGCAGTCACCCTGTGGTAATGTGATCCCAGAAACCCTGAAGTGTAGTTGTACTGTAGCTCATCTTAAAACAGTCCCTTTCCAAAATTGCTCCTGATTAAACACTCAAATATGATGGGTGCTACACTGGATTTCTTCTCCAACTCTACCCTCCCATGTGGAAGGAATCACTTGCAGAGTAAAAACCCCACGCTGTTTTTGCAGTTTTTAATAACCACAAGCTTTTCTGGGAACTATTGGTGCCATCCCGGTCTGCTTCTCTGTGGAGCTGCTGACCCTTTCCTGACTTTACCTTATGTTAGCAGAGACAGGTTCCCCTTTCGAAGACCTGGGTTTACTGTTCCAACCTGCTTTGTTCTTTTCTCTGTTGTACTCCCTATCTCCAACTTCTCTGTAATTTCTAGTTGCCTTGTCATCTATCTCCCAGTTCACAGAGACCTGCTTTTTTTCTTCAGCAAGTTGTTTTCCAGGTGTCTCAATTTCAGGTTCCAAAGAAACTGTATTCAGCTCTTTGTTTCTAGTTGAGACTGGGTCTTGCCAGGTAGCCCAGGCTAGCCTCCTTGTTTGTTTGTTTGTTTGGGGTGGATTGCTTTGTTTTGTTTTGTTTTTTAGACAGGGTTTCGCTGTGTTGCCCAGGCTGGTCTCAAACTCCTGAGCTCAAGCGATTTCCTGCCTCAGCCTCCCAAGTAGTTGGGACTATAAGAGTATACCACCACACTCAGGTACAAAAACTCTTGAAGTAAATGAAATCTGAACATTTGGGATGCTTTTCCCTTCAAAGTGGAATTGTAAGTTTAAGAAATATATATGATCTTTTGTCATAATTATTGTATTACTAGCATAAATCTGGTAACCACATTGTAAATATATAAATTTCAAAAACTTCATTGTGTTTTATTCATTCCTCTTATTTCCACAGAACTTCATAGCAACTGAAGTACTCAAGTTGATCAGTCTTAAAAAAGAGACAAGCCACAAAACAGATTGGCAGAAAATGATGAAATTTGGAAGAAAGAAAAGAGACCGAGTGGATCATATCCTGGTTAGTGTATACATCCAAACCATTTTTATTTTGACCATATTTTCTAAAATCAGAGTGTAGATTCCAAAAGGGAAAAAGATAATTGACCTTAAGTCTATGAGATTAAAATTTTAAACCTTTACTTCCTATGTTTCTACTTCTCAGTAGAAGTAGAAATTGCTTTGTTTTATATCTGGTAAATGAGTATTTAACTTAATATTTTATGGAAAGTTTGAGAAATCAAAACTTGAGTGGAAACAGTTTAATGTAGTGAACTGAAAAGAGACCAGAATGGATTTTGGAGCCAGACAGCTTGAACTTAAAATTTGTTTTGTTAGTGTATGATATTAGACAGGTTTATCTACTCCTTTTTTTGGTCTTGTTTCTCTATCTGCAAAATCAATATACTTATAATAAATACCGCTGGACATGGTGGCACAAGCCAGTAATACCAGCACTTGGGAGGCTGAGGCAGGAGGATCGCCACAAGTTCGGGGCCAGCCTAGGCTACATAGTGAGTTCAGAGCCAACCTGAACTACAAAGCAAGACCCTGTCTCAAAAAAAATTAAAAATTAAAAATATAATAATAAGAAGTACCTATCTGATAAAATTACTAACAAGGTTAAATGAGTATTTATATATGGTCATGCATTGTTCAAAACATCATAGACTGTACTACACAAACCTAGATGATATAGTCAGTAATAGGGCTTCTTGATAAAAGCAAGAGATGAGGAACAAGGTGTATGAGGCTACTACAGGCATAACATGGCATATTATTTTACAGCCATCCCTTTTTTTTAAGAATAGAAGGAAATATATTTTAAATAGTACTTTCAAAATAGTTAATAAACCTTACTGTCATTATTCAGCATTATGTATTGTACATAATTATATGTACTACAATTTTGTACAACTGGGAATGCAGTTTATAAGAAACCATGATCACATGAGTAATGGGGTTGTGCTATGACTTTGCAGAGGGTCATAATGCCACTAATTGGTAGGAATTTTCAACTCCATTATAGTCTTATGTGACCACCATGGTATATATTGTCTGTTGTTGATTAATCATTATGCAGAGTATGACTATATGTGTAAAACACTTAGAACAGTTCAGAGCAGTTCCCCATATCTAACTGAATAAATATTTGTTGTTACCACATCATCATTATTATTGAGAACTTTAGCAGGATAGGACCTACTCGGTTTTTCAGTATATTTCTCTAACATTAGAAAATGTTGGCCCAGGGATTTAGCTCAGTGGCACCACGCCTGCCTCACAAGTGAAAGGTCCTGAGTTCGAGCTCCAATACCAAAAAAAAAGAAAGGAAGAAAGAAGAAAATGTTTATTAAGAAAAGAAAAGGGCCAGGGATTTAGCTCAGTGGTGCCACCGCCTGCCTTGCAAGCACAAGGTCCTGAGTTGGATCCCCAGTACCAAAAAAAAGAAAAGAAAAGAAAAAATTGTTATTCTTTCTTCCCTAAACAAAAGAACATTAAAAGAAAATTTAGATGTTACTTTTCAGGTTTACCTCTTTGTAATTCTTAAATTTATCAGCTTTCCCCATGTGTGTAATTCTCTAGAATTTCATTTACTCAGTAATAAGTATACTAAATCACATTTGTTTGACATTTATTATTTCTCATATCTTTTGACCCTCACAATAATTATATGAAGTAAGAAGGACATATTATTCTTTATTTTACAAATGAGAAATTTAGATTGAGCACTGTTAAGTGACCTGCCCAACAAATAAGAACCAAGATTTTAACCCATTAATTAATAGGTCTTTCTCAAGAAGGTGAATTTGTTTCATATATCTACAGTGTTTAAAAGTTTATTAATTGCCGTGCATGACATCCTTTACTTCTTAGGGATTAAAGAAAAAAACATGTTAAGAGGCATTTATTTAAATTAATGAAATTGATCATATCCCTTATAAATCATCTCTATATATATTGAGTCAGGAATTATACTAATTAAAGACTCATGTTTAAATGAGAAGCAAAGCAGACATAATCTATGCCTTCTTGGATTTCCACTTTGCTGCCAGAAACTAACCCGTAATATGTAATTTATACAACCATGTAATTATAAATTAAGCAACAAAAGTATAATAGGAAACTGTTATAAAAGTATAAACCAGAGGAAACTGGACTGGGACAGGCTTTCCTGAGATCAAAGTAACATTTGGTTTCATATCTTAAAGATGAATGAGGATTAACTAAGCTCTCTGATAGAACAATTCAGGAAGCATAAACTATACATGTACAAAGAATCTAAAATGAGAAGATGTATAGGTTTGACCTTAAATGTCAGTGAGGGAGGAGATGGCATAAGATAAACTGAAAAAGGTAACTTCTGTATTGTGCATTGCTTTTTAAACAATGTAAAGATTTTGGATTTTATCTTTAAAAGCAAGGAGTTTAAACACAAGAAAGTAGATTCATAGTTTTAAAAAATCATGGAGGATCCCAGCCATGAGGGAGGCTGAGGCAGGTAGACTTCAAGTTCAGGTCTCACCAGGGCAATTTAGCAAGACCCTGTCTCAAAACAGATGGATGGGTAGGTAGAGGGAGGGAGCCAGTCTTACTTTTTTTGTTGCTGAGACAAAATACCCTACACCTACAAGTTAAGGAAGAAAAGATTTATTTAACTCACAGTTTGTAGAGGTTTCAGTCCATAGTCAGCTAGCTCCAAGGCAGGGTGGCATGGCAGAGGGGCATCACAGGAGAAACACTTTATGGTATCCCAGGCAGAAGGCAGTGAAGAAGCAAGCCACAGCCTGCCTTTCCCTTTTATTGCATCCAGGCTACCAGTTTTGAGTGGTGCCACCCAGAACTATGCTAATTCCAATCAGTGGACTAATTTGGTACCCATACACCCTTAATCCCAGTATCGCATACCCTAGATCCAGCCATCTCCAAAAAGCCCCACCTATGAGTGCATGAAGCTTTAGGGGGACAGCTAGATACAAGTATAACATTCTACCCCTGGTCTCCAAAAGACTCATACACATCCCTTTATGGAACAGGTATATAGTCCATCTTTAAGAGTTGCCAAAGACTTAACAGTTTCAACATTGCTGAAAAGTCCAAGTCCAAAGTCTCTTCTGAGATTTAAAGCAAACTGCAGCCCTTAGCTGCAAGCCCTTGCATGCATGAAAAAAAAAGTTAAACACTTCTAACATTCAGTGCCACAAGATAAACATTGCCATTCCAAAAGGTACAAATAGGGAGATAAAAAGAAATGAGACCAAAGAAGGTCTAAAATCCAGCAGGGCAAACATTAACTCCTGTAGTTCCATGTCAAGTATCCAGGGCAATCTGTGGCAAGATGTGAACTCCAAATGGCTTGGGTGGTTCCACCCCTATGGCACTACCAGTGATTGTAGTGCTCGTGGCTTCTCTCTTGGGCCAGCTTTGCTCACTTCTTAGGACTTTCCTCAGATGATCCACATTCCTGGCTTCTCCAACCTTCTGGATTCTTCTCTGCACCTTTGACTTCACACCCACAGCCTCACACACTGCCCTCTCAGGAGCATACTACTTGGACCCCCAGGCCACCTTCTGAAATCTGGGTGGAAGCCTTCCTGACACCACAACTCTTCCATTATGCATGCACCTAAAACCAGTACCATGTGGATGACACCAAAGTCTGCCACCAGCTGGAGCAGTAGCCAGGCTTCCTTCTCTCTTGACTATAGAGGTCAAGTACCTGGATTGCTGAGCACTATGAACCAAATCCTGAGAAACAACTTCCCCTAAGCCACCACTTTTCTGGGACATGGTGCTCTGTGGTTCTCTTCTCAGTGCAAAGTCTTTCACCTTTGTAACTTTGAGGCTGCAAAGGATGGAGTCCTGGTTCCTGTGATATCCTCAGGCTGTCTTTTCTTTTGTCCTGTTGCTTCTCAGCAACCAAATTCTCCTCTGCTCCATCTTTGCAATCTGCAACTTTACTAGAGCTTCCTTTCTGGCCAGATTCAAAACATTAGAAATCATTCTGCTGGGTCTTTTGCTCTTGATTCTTAACATAGATCTGGCTAAAAGCTCCCAACAGTAGCCATGTCTCAACATTAGACTGCCTTCAAATTTCTTCCACCATATTAATTCATCTGCCACATTTAATCTTGGTCTCAGGAAAAGTCTCTAGACAAGAGCAAAATACAGACAAACTTTCTGCCAAAACATAACACACATGGTCTGGAATCCAACAATCCAGTCCTTCCCAACAGAAACCTCCTGAGTCTGGTCTTTGCCTATAGCATTTCTTTTTTTTTGGTACCAGGGATCAAACTCAGGACATTGCGCTTGAAAGGCAGGTGCACTGCCACTGAGCTAAATCCCTGGCCCTTGCCTGTAGCATTTCTATCAGCATTCTAGTCTTCTGAGCTCTTACCCGAATCTCCCATCAAGTTCAGCTTACAAAATTCCAGTTTTGCTTCCTCAGCTGGGATCACTAAACCTTTCCAAACTCTTTCCACAGCCAGTTACATGGCTGTACTACATGGCCAGGTAGCAGCACAGCAACAACCCCACTTCTGGTACCAAAATCTCTTTTAGTTACTTTTTTCATTGCTGAGACAAAATACCTGACACCCAAAGTTAAAAGAGGAAAGGTTTATTTCAGCTCACAGTTTGTAGAGGTTTCAGTCCATATTCAGCTGACTTCAAGGCAGGGTGGCATGGCAGAGCGGCATCACAGAGGAGAAACAGTTCATAGTATGCCAAGCAGAAGACAGTGAAGCAGCAAGCAGCAGCAGCCTGTCTTTCCCTTTATCCCATACAGGCTACCAGCCTTTTGGATGGTGCCACCAAGATCTATGCTAATTCTAATCAGTGATCTGATTTGGTACCACACACCCTTAATCCCAGTATCACACAGCTAGATCTAGCCAGCTCTGAAAAGCCCCACCTATGAGGCTTTGGGGGTACATCTAGACTCAAGCCATGATAGGTAGGGTAGGTATGTTGGTGGGTGTGTGGGTGGATGGAGAGAGAGGCGGGGCGGGGAGAGAGTATAACTATAACTCATTGGTATAACACCTCTGGGTTTAATCCCCAGTAACCTCCCCCAACTCATAGAGGAATAAAGACCAGCTAGAAGGATATTATAGGTGAAAGATGGCTGTTTTGATATGTGAAAGCAAAATGTCTTACATAAGTTTCTTTTGAGCATATGTGAAAGTAAATGAGGAAACTAGGATAAGTAGTATACAAATTCAGAATAAATTAGAGAGCAAAGACTTAATACATGAGACTTCCAACTAGTTAAAGACTGCTACTTCACATGGTTACAAAAATGTCATTCTTAATAGTGGAAGGATTAAATATATTGGAGGAAGGGCAGCAATTTGGAGCCATCTCAGTCCTGAATTGTTAATATAAAATAACAAGTAATGTATCTGAGAAGTGACTGATAAGCAAAATGATCTGTGGCTCTTTATTAATTGTACCAAAAAGCAAGGTATTGTACCCTGATATCAGAGGCTTCCAGCAAATACCAAATAGAATCAGTTTAGTAAGCAGAGACCCAACAGTCATCAGAAAATTCTCAAATGTTAAGCAAAATATTTCATTTGCAAGTGTAAGATTATTACAGTTTGAGGTGATGTCTGTGGGTAATAAGAGATTTAGCATTTGGCGGGTTGTAAAATATTTCTCAGCTTCTTACAGGAGACCTGACTATGTATGTAACATTTCATATGAGCTTACTCTTTTTAATGTCTAATGAAATGATAATATTAACTTCTTAAGCTAATTATTAACAAGAAATGCTAAACTAGTCTTTCTTACTGTTTGATTTGTCCAACTTAACATTTATAAATTCTGACCTCTTTGCAGTTTAGAGGGAGTGAGATTTTAAACAGCCATTTTTCTTAATACAGAAATAAAAATTTTTCCTGTAGTGCAAAAGAAAAGTCTAAAAATAGGAACTTTAAAATAGTTTTAAAAATATTATAAGATAATTATGCTCATTTTAGAAAGTTTAGAAAATTCCAGTGAAAAGAAAATGATCATGAAAAATCTCACCACCTGAATAACTTAGTATTGATGTACATAAATTTTGGCTTTTACAGAGAGAATTTTTTAAAAGATTCTTTTTTTCAAATATGATTGTTTTTACTTCATAAAATATGGAAATATTTTCTTGATATTAAGTGTTCTTTTATATTATTTTTAAAAAGCTTCAATCTACTTTATTTTGGTGGAAATACAATAATCCATCATGTAGAGGTGTTATAATTTATTTAACTAGTCAATAATGTTTTTACTCTTTTTGAGCAACACTGTTATAACAAAATCTTGCAGTATATCTTTGCATGTATTTTCAGTAGTTTCCTTAAGGTAAAATCTTAAAAGTAGAATTGCTGTTAAGATACGTGCAGACTATTAGGATGTTTGTGTGTGTTGCCCAATTGTTTTCCAGAAAGATTATAGTAATTATATATACTCAATAGCACTGTATATGAGTTATTCTTACCTTTAACAGTACTAGCTCTTACAAATATTTTAATCTTTTAAAAATGAGCTTATTTTGCAATATAACTTTTATTCCTTTTCTAACCCATTACTGGCTATTTTTCTAAATCTTTTTTTTTTTTTTTTTTGGTACCGGGGATCGAACTCAGGACCTTGCACTTGCAAGGCAGGCACTGGAACCACTGAGCTAAATCCCTGGCCCTTTTTCTAAATCTTTTACACATTTAATTATGAAATATTTTTAAAGTATGAAAAAACAATAGAAACCATTGTTTTTATGTTTCTCTCCATTCAGAGTTCAGTTGCCATCTTCTTAAAGTAGATACTTTAGTATTCCATTACCTTCTGGTCTTTACTATAAACTCATTAATCTTTGTCTGTGTCTTAGTTTTCACATTGCAGAGGCAAAATACCCAACACCTAAAATTAAAGGAGGAAAGGTTTATTTTGGCTCATAGTAGACCTTAGAGGTTTCAATCCATAATCATCTGGCTCCAAGGCAGGGTAGCATGGCAGAGGGCCATTACAGAGAAGAAACAACAGTTCATGGCATGGAAGATGGAAGGCAGGAGGCAACAAAAGCAGCAAGCAGCAAGCAACAGCTGCAGTCCCTTATATTCTATCCAGGCTACTCATCCTTAGGCAGGGCTTTCCCATTATCTACACCCAGAACTATACCAACAGTCAGTGGATTAATTTAGTAATCACACACCCTTGATCCTAGCATCACACTTAAGCCCAGGATCACACACTCTAGATCCAGCCACCTCTGAAAAGCCCCACCTATAACTGCCTGAGGCTTTGGGGAACATCTAGACACAAGCCATAACAGTCTAAAAATGTCTCTATTTCAACTCTTCTTTTTTGAAAGATATTTCAGATTAGCTGAATATACAATTCTGAGTTGAATATTTCTTTTTCTTGAACAATTGGACATATTTCATTGTAATCGGACCTCTCTTGTTCTCCAGAAATCAGTCTTTACTGTTTGATTTTTATTTAAGATTGTGTGTGTTTTGAATTTCTCTGGATGCATTTAGATATGGATTTATTTTATTTATCCTGCTTTACACTCATTAGCTTATTGAATCTCCAAATCATGTCTTTACTCAATTCTGGGAAATTTTCAGCTATTGCTTCTTAGATTATTGCCTCTCCTAATTTTTCCAATTCCCTGTGGCACTTCTTTAGACATATTATTGGCCTTATTCTCCAATGACTCCTAATTTTTCCCTGAAGTAGTTGCAACACCTGCCACTCTTTTAAATCCCTGTTTTTTCTGGTACTTAGGATTCCCCCGCCTCTTTTCAAATTTCCTTTTGCATTACAAATATTTGTGTTATATTTCATCTAGTAAGTCTACACATTTATATGAGACCTTTTTCTTATTCTACGTTTTGCTGGAACTAACAGCCTTGACAGCTAATTCCCTTATGCACATTATTTTTTAATGTGCTCCAAGAGTTTTTCAAATTTTATTCATAAGCAATATTTGGATATTGTAGTTCAGAAGACTGAGAGAAGTTTAAATGTTAAACTTGAGATGTCTAATAGACATCCAAAAGGGTTTATTGAATAGGCAGTTGGATATATGAGACAGAAGATCTGAGGCTGGAGATACAAATGTGGGAATGTAGAAAATAGATTGTAGGAAAGGCCATGAGACCAAGAAATTGTATAAAAAGTGCATTTCAAGGAGGCCCGTGCATTGACTCATGGAGTACTCCAGTGTTCTAAGAGCTAAGTAGGTGAGGAAGGACCAACAAAGGAAGCCGAGGAGCAGCAGCCAGTGAGAAGAAAACCAGGTGAATGTATTTCAAGGAGAAGGTGTGGTTCAACTGTGTCAGGTGTTTCTGGTGCTTTAAGGAAGGTAGGAAGTGAGATGTTACCATTGAGTTTTTACCAGGGTGATTATTGATCTTAAGTAGTTTTTGTGGCATAAATGAAATGTAAGTTTGTCTGGAACAGGTTCTATGAGAAAATGAAAGACATATTAGAGAATGCAAAACTGGACACTTCAAAGGAATTTTGTAGAGAAAAAAATGGAGGAGGCAGTAGTGAAAAGAGTTCTTTTAGCTTGAGAGAAGTATGTTATTTGTATGCTAATGAAAGATTTAATAAAGAAAATGTGATAATACTGGGAAAGAAGGAGTGCAATATCCTTGAGTAGCTGGGTGTGGTGGTACATGCCTTTAATCTCACAACTCTAGGAGCCTGAGGCAGGAGGATCACAAATTTGAGCCCAGCCTGGGCAACTTAGCCTAGTGAGACCCTGTCTCAAAGTGAAAAATAAAAGGGCTGGGAATATAGCTCAGTAGCTACATTCCAGTACTGGATTCAATCTCCAGTACCACCACCACCACTGCCAAAACAAAAACAAGTTTCTTTACTGGTGGACTTCTCTTTAATAAACTGTGCACACTGTAAATTTCCCAGTATTCCAAGGAGCATAAATTAGAGAACAGAGGAATGGTGTTTACATAATCTTCAAACAACCTTCCTCAAAGAGAAAAAATGTGGCAGTCGACTGTCTTGAAGTGTATGTGTCATTCCAGTCAAGAATATATGTTGGGAGGGCTGGGGATTTAGCTCAGTGGTGCCCCGCCTACTTTGCAAGCCCAAGGTCCTGAGTTCAATCCCCAGTACCAAAAAAAAAAAAGGATGTATGTTGGGCAGTGCTGTCCCTACCTCCCATACTTCAGATGACATGGTCTTTTTCTCCCAAGAGTCTTCAGGCACCAGAATAATAGTTTTCTATTTTGCTTTTTTCAAAATGAAACCGATCAGGACAATACAATAGGACAAGCCAAGAGCTTATTGTCACTTGGCTTGTGTGTGTGTGTGTGTGTGTGTGTGTGTGCGTGTGTGTGTGTGCGTGCGTGCCAAGGTAGACTTTTGGTTAGACACCTGTCACTGCAGTTAACTTTGCTGAATTTGTGACTAGATAAGGGTTCATCAACTATTTTATCTACCTGGCCTCCATCCTACTCACAGTGTCATTATGTATAAGAAGTTTTAGCATGTTTCTTTTTGTAATAGTCATTTTTAAATGTCTTGAGTACTTAGTTCTAATTTGATTAGTATTCATTTACCTAAGAATCTCAAAATCCTAAAATGCAAAAAGAGCAAGTATTGCATAACAGTGACTTTTAAAAGGAACTTAGGTAGTATTACATTTTTTCAAATATCCTAATGAGTATTAAATGTTATTCATTTATTTGTAATACTCCAGAATCATATCCAATATTGTCTTTGTACATATGCACTTTATAATTGTAAATCTATATATCTATGTTTTGTGTTCTTTTCTTTCCCTTAAATTCCTGCACATGTTCCCTTCTGTTAACATAGACAACAAACTTACAATCCTTAATATCTATAAAATACTGAAATACTGTCAAATTGAAATATAGTTTTGAAGCCATTTTTATTACATTTGACAGGTGAGTTTTTTCAAACTTTTGGAAGGGATGTTGGTATCATATAAATTACTTTTTTTCCTCTAGCTTATTTCCTTAGACTGTATGTGGGACTACAAAGTCATCAAATATAATATATATCCTAACTTCTGTGTGACAGGGACTTTTTAACCTTGCTGTCTTCCAAATATTAGGTACAGGAGCTCCACGAGGAGGAGGCACAGTGGGTGAACTATGATGAGGACGAGTTGTGTGTGAAGATGCAGTTGGCTGATGGGATCTTTGAGACCTTGATCAAAGATACTATTGATGTTCTGAATCAGATCAGTGAAAAACAGGGGAGAATGCTACTTGTGTGACATCTTGCAAATAAATTGAACACTGAGTGTTAATATGAGTCCTGGACCTTTCTGCCTCCTGATGTACACCCCATCTCCATCATAGCAAGAGTGCTTCCGGACCTTGTACCCATTCTTATGGACTGCTGATTTGGAGTTCATGGGACAATGCCGTATATCTGATATTACAGCCTTTGCCTTTAGAGACTGTCCATTGGATTACTTGGTTATTTCAGTGGGCAGGGTTATACTCCTGATGTTGAGTCACAATATTCTACATCTCTTGTTAGCACCCCTTCTAGGTCTCAGATGAGGGTTCAGAACAACAGACTTAACCTCTGAGCTTAGACTAGGGTATCACTTCCTTGAGTGTGAAGTCAAGCAAGAGAGAGGTATATATAGATAAATTTATCGTACAGTTTTTGAAATATACTCCTGGTCTATACCATGAAAGTCAAAAATGAACATTATGATCTTTTAGACAGTATTAAACCTTGAATCACTTCTAAAATACACAAGTTTAATGCCTATTTCACATTCTGGAGTTGATTTCATTTCTTTTTGAAGACCATTTTCTTCCATTATTGCAATTGAGCAGCATCAATCAGACTGTCAAATTAACAGAAATAAATGATAGTCTTGCTTTCTGAGTACCACCTAAAGAACTGTAATCCTTTAGATTATGTTTAGTTTTCCTGTCTGGGCATGAGAACAAAAAAAATGTCCCCACTGAAGACTGGGCTTAAAGGACTGCTGCAGGGCTGATTCCTTTACCCCTTATTTTACCCCTGAACTTCTCTTCATCCTGAACCTCTACGATCTGTTCCCAGAATCACAGATACTCAGGACCATCTCAGGCATCCAGGCATGGCAAACGTGGAAATAATTCATTTTGGCCTTCAAACTTTCAACTCCCTTCTATCCCCAAGAAGTCAGAGACTCTGTTACTTGAATGATTTAGGAAATGAGTGTGTGCACCAAAGACAAAAAGATATTGTCTATAGTTTGTGTGCTTGTTTTACTCTATGGAACATTTTTTAATTTATTTTAAGATAAATTATTAAGTTGGAAATGTGTGTCCCTATTCAGAAGTGAAAGATTCTTATAATAGTCAAACCTCCATCTTGAAGCTTCTATGGTTCATAGTTTTGCACAGGAAACCTATGGTTTAACAAACCCATACACATATTGAAGAAGTCAGTTAAATTCACTGAAAAGATGAGCTTTTCCAAGATCACTTGCAATAGCAGAAATGGGAGAAAATGATTTAAAGACACTGTAAAATTTAATTCTGCCTCTCTTGCAGCATTGCTTCTTACAACTATTACCTGTATCTGAAATAGACTATAGACTCCAGCTGCTACATTAGAGCACACAAGATGCTCTCCAAGGACCTCAGTACCTGCCTTCCTGACTGGTTTCTCTTAATCAGTCCTATCCCTCTTCATGTAATCCAGAAGAATGTGGATAATCTTAGGCGTGAATGTAAATGCCTTAATCTTGAAGGTCCAGATTAGAAGCATGATATAAGACATCCACTGGATTCATAGTTACAAATATGCTGGAATGTTATAACTTCAAAATATGTTAGAAAACCCCAAAGATGGTATAATCTAAGTGTGCACGTTTATTTCTGCATCTTTCCTCCAAACTTGCCTTTGCATCTTAAATGTTTCACTATGCACACTTCCATTCTTCTATTTTATCCTGTCATTATAAAAAACTGAAGTAATCATTGGAATATTTGTATTTTGCACAATGACTGGTGTGATAGCTCTTGACAAATGTGGAAAGCACTGAAATGTGACTGAGTCTTGGGAAATGCTATTTTGATGTATTTCCAGCATTTCTTCTGGGCCTTTCATGTTGAGCTGAGTCTTGTAGCCATAATGAGCAAATTGACTAAAAGAAGCAAAGGTTTCTTGGGGTTATTACCCAGCAGTGTGGAAATATTATTTTCATGTGGCCAAGGAAAAGCAAAGACTTATCTTTTTGGTTTATGTTATCTGGAAGACAGAAAAACATCTTGTCTACATCTTTTGGCTGTTGATAGGGTCACATTGTCCTTATGATACTGAAACTTTACAGCTGCTGTAAATTTTTTATAAATGAATATCAAAATATTATAATAGGAATATAGGTGGTTTTTCTACATCTTCATTATCTGAACCTAAAACTAATTTTTAATAAGAAAGTTTATCTTTACTCTTTATGACATCGTGATTCCAGAAAAGGAAAATAATGCTGATATAAGTCCATGGAATCAGCAATCTGGACCTAGAGTTCCTTGGTAAAAACTGCTGCCAAGAATGTGGCAGTAGGCATCCTAACCTACTCAGCTGTCTTTGCTATCCAAGATCCTGGATTCCAGATGAGAGACAGTAAAAGACCAGTCATTCTTTGACAGAAATATCATCCATAGTTTGTAGCAAAAAACAAAACAAACAAAAGCCACAAAGAATCTATAGTAACAGATTTCTTATTTTAATTATGGGGATCTAATTAAAATAGATTTGTTATTAGGATTAGGAATAAATAGGATACCCAACACTTTTCCATACTGGGATCTTTTTAATCAAACTCTGCCTCTTAACCAAGAACGTATACATTCCCTCTTTCTAATCTTTACTCCTTCCTACTCCCCATCCTCTTTCAGTCTGTCTTCATAATTCTTTAAGAAAAAGATCTTTGCATCAGCAGTAATACCTTTTAGAATAGCACTGTCAGAATTTAGTAGTAAACCAACATACAGGCTTCAGATTTAATTCTGAGTCCCAAACAATTTGTGCTATCCAGGGCAGTTAACTCTGGGTTAAATAAGTACAGGGTATAGATTCCCTCTTCAGGTCTAAACAAGAATTTTTACTCTAGGGAAAAGTGGGAAGAGCTCAAAAGTAGTTAATAAGGAAGGTAATTTGGTTTTCTTTTATCTAAAAGAAAAGAAAATTCCTTCTGTGACTACAAGTCTCTGAGAAATTATCTTTCAAAAGAGATTTCATTGCTCATAAGAGTGTTGTGGCCTATTGATAAAAACAATTTTGTTCACTTTCTTGTCTTGAAAAAAAGTGGCCTTAGCTTTTTGCAATACTTGAATAAAATGTGTTCTCGAAAAAGAATTTCTGTAGCACAGCATTAGAGACTCATAACTTTTCTGCAAGAAATTCAGACTTACATCTTCCTTTTACTACCTTAAGAATACTAGTGAATAAACTAACTCAAAGAGCAAGTGATAGAAACTACAATGATGTTTAATGCAAATTGTAGGAATTTACATGTTTACAAATCATCTTAAACTGGTTGTGCAGCAATTCAATAAATTATCTTTATATTATAAAAATGTGAAGAAAATGTAAACTGATATAAAGGAGGTACTGTCATTTTAATTAACCTTGTTTAATAGCTTTTCCTTCTGGACTTTGCAAAGCCTTCTTGGTAAACACATTGCAAAGCATTCTCTGGGAGGCTTAGCCTCCTTGTGTGTACTGTATTGTGCAGACATGAAAAATAAACCCGTTTACTGTGTATGTGTAAATAGCCTCGTCACCAGGCCATCTTCAGCCAATAGTCACATCCAGTGCAACTCTGCACAGAAGACTTAAGGGTGTGGTTTGTAAGTATGATCTGTAAAATAACTGGGATAAGTTCCCATGTAAACCTGTGTAAATAGATTTGTTAACTAAAATGTACTTTAAGAAAGATAAATCTGTAAATAAAAACTGATTTATAAATTAATTTTGTGTCGAATGGTCATTTTTACACTCTTGAGCCAATCAAAAGCAATTCTCATAAGATGCAATTATTTCTGATTTCTTATTTGGTTGAAGGACATTTATCCTTGAGTAGCAGAATAAGATGAGCCATGCATATAATTGCTATTTACCCTTCGTACAAGTGCTGTCAACACAAACCTTAGCAGTCTGGGCTTTGAAAGGTCATGGTCCACTCCATAGATAGTTGTGGAGCACTCCCCTCATATTAACTTTGTGCTGAGTGCTAGGTAGATAGCAAAGGTGACACACATAGTCCATGAACTTATGCCACTTAAAGTCTAATCAAAGAGAGACCAAAAAATAATTCAGGCATGCCTAGCATGCTCCAGACCTCATGCTTTGAGACCTTGGGTTTCATTCCCCGAGGCAACAAAAAAAGGGGTGAGGGAGAAAGAAAAGAAAAGGAAAGAATCTGAAAAATAGTGTATGGCAGATTGTAGCAAGTGCTGCAAAGAAAGCATACACAGGATTAGAGAATATTGTTAAGAGTAGGGTTGAGTCAGGATAAAGTTCCTGATAAATTTTAACTTTGTTTTGCTTGCAGTTTTTTGAGATGGGTGTCTCTGTTGAGCAGGCCAGTGTCAAACTCCTGTGTTCATTCCATCCTGCTTCAGTCTCCTGAGTAGCTGCAACTACAGGTATGCAACACTCTTACAACCATGTTTTGAACATTTATGGTCTCCTGCTAATTCATGGCAAATGGCCATTTCTCCCAAATGACTTGAATTTTGTTCACTCTTGCAAAATGACACATGAAAAAGTCACACAAATAAGGGGATCTCAGAGAGCAGCCAACTGATGACTAGATGAGTAGAGTATTTTTTTTCTAGAAAAAAAATTGTGGAGAATGAAGCTGGATGTGTAGAAGAACAAATTTCAAGGACAGAAATGTATGGCACTCAGGATAATACATCATCCATGGTCCAGCAAGTTAGAAGTAATCATTAACTCACCTAAATTCTAGTTGTTTCCTGATGACCATATCTGCTACACTTTTAATGCTTTACTCAGCCATGAGCATTAAGGAAATTTTCAGAAAATCATGACCAAATTGCAGTACATTCTAAAAAATTCTTTAATTCATAAAAGTTATTTGTGTGCCTGCTATGTGCCAGATACTGTAGGTGCTCCTTAGTAATGACTGAATCTTGAAAAAAGACAAAATACCTGTAACTGCATCTAAATACAAGAAAATGGTAGATGAGAAGATGGCAGTTGTCAAAAATGGTGAGACTGACATTGATGAGAATTACAGTGACCTACCAAAGTTAATGCAAAGGAGAAACAATCTACAAAATCCCAGAATGTAGAGGTACTGGCTGCACCAAAAGCAAAGTGCAAAGCATAGAGATTATTTTCACATCTGGGTGGCCAGGCTGCATGGCCAAACTCAACAAGCAGACAAGTCCTTCCTAGGGAAGAGATCAGTACATGCTTCAGTCACCCAGAACGGATAACACACAATGTTTACTTATACCCAAAAGAGGGAAAATGCACTAGATCCAGCCCCTTGCAAAACCTTGGTCCCCTGTGCCTAGCAGATGCACTCTTCAGTGTGAGCAGCATGATTGCAAGTGCCCCACTCATGGTAGGGGAAGGACCTTCCCTCTACCATGGAATCAGAAAGCAAGCCAGGGGCCATGCTGAGAGCCTCTGACACTGGAGCTTAAGCAGAATGAAGAGTACCCTGAGTCTTAAACAAGGAAAACTATTCTCTCACAAGGAAATAAGCCCAGCACAGGGTAAAGAGTGTTCTAGGCCCAAAGCTTGGTCTTGTGTCCCCATGCAGGAGCAGGAAGCTGCACATAACTGCTTTTCCCAACAGTCCTCCCCCAGCTGAAATAGAGCGTAACAAATCCAGGAAGACAAATGTGGAGGTAGAGCCCAGTATAATGGGGCTTGAACAACCTTTAGGATGCAGTTTGTTGACAAGACCTCCCTATTTGTTCTGAGACTTTTTTTTTTTTTTTTTTGGTACCAGGGACCAAACTCAGGACCTTGTGCTTGCAAGACAGGCGCCAGAACCACTGAGGTAAATCCCCAGCCCCATTTTGAGACATTTTACAAAGGTCACTAGAAGAACCAGACCTAGGAGAATGACCAGGTCTCAATGGAGGATGGCCTTCAACCAGGAACCCTATAATGCCTAGATTAAGACAACTGAAGAGGTAAAAAAGTGAGTCTTGGGGAGACTTCTGGTTATATAGCTTATAACCATCCCATCTGAATATGGGTTGCCAACTCCATTTCTGCTTTCCCTGATGATACATGCACAGTACCAGGTGCTGAATAACACAAATGCCACCTTGTTCTGCCAGCAGGAAGCAGGGCTATTATATTGTCCATTCCCACCTTAGCTAGTGAGTTAAGTGTTTCTTGTTCATCTTGAGGAAATTCCAAGCCACTGGGTGTGGGCCAAGCCATTACAATGAGAATGTGGGCTGAGAGGGACAAAACCAGCATTGTTTGAGTTTGCCTCCTCTCACCACAGCTGTGCTTATTCTTATCAGGGTGTTGCCATGCCAGGCACAGCAGAGACTTCTGTAGGAATGAGAAGACAAATTAATGGCCCCCCTCCAAACTACCATGAACCTCCAGAGGCTGGAGATGCTCTTATCTTCTATTTCCTTGGGGATCCTCTGCACCTGTTGCTTGACCCAAACCTTTCTACCTCAACTAGTCACCCAACCCAAGGAGTAAAGCTACATCTTAAATGGACGTGACATATCCCATAATATCATGGAAATATCAGAGGAACTCTAGTGCCCCAGCTTTCTATTGGCTTTTCTCCCAACCCTTTGGGGTCCCACAAGGAGGGGTCACCTGAAGATAGCATTGACTCCAGGTTTGAACTGGACCTACTGATGGCACAGCAGCAACCCAGAGCACAAACCCCTGGGGAATCTGTTCTGCTGAGAGAAAAAGAAAGGTTTGGTATACTGAGATTAGGATTCTAGATACAACTCTATCTGGTGACCATCTGTTCCTCCACCTTTTCCAAGTCCATCTTATTGATGGATCTCATGTTTCCTTTCTGCTGGAACAGTGTCTCAATGTTCAGATGGCTTTTGTTAGGCAGCGAGCACCATCTGTAACTTGGGGAGTTTGGGGTTTGGTTTGGTTTCAGGTTTTGTTTGTTTTTTGTGGCAGTGAGGATTGAACCCAGGACCTTTGTCCTGAGCTATATTCCCAGAACTTTTTTCCCAGGCTGAACTTGAACTTGGAGTCCTCCTGCTTCATCCTCCCAGAATGCTGGGATTACAGGTATCCACAATACACCCATCTTGGGTTTTTTTGGATGACCTTTGTGCAGTTGTTATTTGGCCTCACAGTTCATCATTTAATCACCTTGTTGCTTTGGGAGTGACAGCATGAAAGGCCCATCTCCTGTGATGGGAACTTGTTCATTGTGGTGTTGCTTGGACTGGAATCTTTCTATATATCTAAACATTATGACAAAGGTTTTATTTTTTACCTGTTTTGCAGTATCTTTATTCATAAATCAGTATAATAATGATCAGTTTGAATGTTACATGTATGATAAAATAGATTATGAAAAGTATCATATTTATAATGAAACAATTATTTTATGTAAGTGAATCATCAAATATGCAAATTCCTGCAACAACAATTTAATGTACTCAACTCTGCCCTCTGAATGGACCAATTTTATCTACAAATTCTGAGTTCGATATAGTTTCTTGGTTCTTTCCATGATCCAAAGGTTAACAAAAAATTCTTCGAAGCCAGCAACTGGAATTAGACCTCTTAGAATTGAGGAGAGGCAGGAGTGGAAAAAAGGGAATTAGACACAGTACCACCATTCTCAACCACTATGCCATCTGCTTGACTTCAGCACATTCTAGCACTTGGTGTCAATCTGGAGTTTTATCTCCTGTCACATCTCAAATGCCCACAACTGCTATACTTAGCAGGAAGGGAGGGGCACATTGGGAAGAGGAAATAGTCCCAACAAGATAAGAATATTTCTCAAGTTTTAATACTAAGGATTAATTTCTAAAAAACAAGTTTGCAGATAGAAGTTATGTAGCTAACCATTAACTAGAATGCATGTTCAAGGAGCCACTGGGCTTACAAAACCACATGCATACATCTTATTTACCTCTAATTTTAAAATAATTCATTGTCTTACTGGATATGCAAGTGAGAAAAGGAGAAAGTGGAGCATCTGCAACACCAGCTGGTTCTCAGGACTTCAATGCTTCCAAAAGATGTGGGCTAGAGAACTTCATTAGACACCAGAGAGAACTTTTCCCCTCAGCCAAGATGCCCCCATTTAAGTCACCTTTGACCTTCATTTCAAGCTTGCTTGTATTGTACAAATTCCAGTTGTGGGTAAAGATAATCTCCAAAAGTTTCTTGAGTTACTCTTTGGACTCTCTTTTTCTACTGTGTTTTTATGAATAATTTTTGAATCCGTATTTATACCTAGTCCAAGCCTTCTTTCCTGAAAAGATGTAGAGTTGTGATTTTCAAAGGTCTGATTAACAAAAGCCTTTAAAGAGTCCAAGTGTCAGCTTCTCAGGTCCATTTTCACAATTTGATGGTGCTTGCTATCTATTATCAGTGCCTGACCCAGAAGGGGTGTAATGTTCTTCAGTCTGGAGGAAGAAGCACAGACATACAGAGTTTGGGAATATACACCACATGAGTAGGTCTGTATTGGTTTGGCTTTGTATACTGTGTTCCCCAGGCAATTTGAACCTAGGTTGCGTTCTTAGTGTCACATTATTTAATGCTCCCTGAAGAATTTTCTAAAGTGAGATTTTGAATTCTCCCATATCAAAGAAGTCAGCGTCTTCATCTGGTCCTTTCCTCATATGAAAACAATCCCAGATGTCAAGGAACTTGTGTATAAACAATATCTAAAAGGGCTATGTCATTGATACTTGTGCACTTCTCACATAACCGAAGCAAGACCTGAACCAAAGATTCCTTTTTCTGCCGGAAGTTTATGGTCTGCAGTTAAGTTTTCATACCAAAAAAAAAAAAAAAATCCCAGGCTTTTAAGACTGTCATCATTTCAGCCATGAAGATTTTTAAGATGGTTCCCCTGATAAACTCAGCAAGAATCTCGTCCATCTTTGGCCCAGCCCACATCTCCAGCCATCCCTTCAGCAGTTGTTCCCACCAAGCCACCTTCACAGCCAGCAATGGCCAACAGTGTTTTTTAAAGCCACAGTGATCATCTGTGTGTCCATATGTACATGGAATGGCAGTTTTGTAACTGCAGTATTTGTCTACTGCAATGAGACGCCTCTATGATCTGTGACTTGGGACTAGGAGTCCATGCAGTTAATTTGTCACATGAGTGGGAGGAGTTAAGCTCTGCTTGATGTGGCTAATTTGTCACATTGTATGCCTAGGCATGCTGACAGGAATCCCACAGCCATGCTGTATAATGGGATTTACTGTTTTTTAGGATGAGTCCTCATGATTTGGCTCATTTTGGTACGTGAGGTGGACTTTATGATCTCTCTGTGCTGGACTCTACAGGAAACAGTGGCAATTTGCTGAGCACAAGAAGGAACTCTTTAGTTCCTTCTCTTTTTAAATGGCTCTGTTATATGCATTAATATGAGTAGTGAATGGGGGTGGATAGCCACAGTGACCTAGTAGACTGTCAGTTTGGATTTTGAGGACCCAGCTGGGAACCAAACCATGTTATCAGCTGGAACATCACTGAACTGTGGGCCTTACTTGGTTACAGGAGAGGCAAGAACATTCCTCATGGGCTATTTAGCCTCCTCCACTAAAGCAGCTACTTTTTATAGAGTCAGCTGACCACTGGAGCCCAAGTAGGCTCTCTTTTGGGTGAGCCAAATCTATTTAATGATGCAGCCTTGTTGAGTCTGTCTTATTTTATTATTTATTATTTTTTGAGGCCCCGCCTAAAGGATAGGTGGCTTGAATCTTAAGGTCATCTACAGTGCTTTGGTGATCAGGGCTTCTGTTTTCAATAGGGCCCAATGACAGGCTAGGAGTTACCACTTGTAGGTGGTTTATCTGGCAGCTGCCTCAGGTAACTTATGTATCTAAATCTCTAGGAGCCAGTGCAACCAGTAGCAGTCACTTGTCATCAGTCCCAATCTTCCAGGGTAGGGGTTGTAGTGTCATACGTTTGCTGAGTGCTCATTGGAACAGCCTCTCTCCTTGCAAGAGTACATAACCTTGGGGGTCTGCTGTTGTTGGGATCCCATTCAAAGGTGACCACCTGGTGAGTAAACTTGACAAAAGGACCAAAAGAATACCAAATGAGGTGCTTTCGTAGCCATGTAGGTCTACCAATTGTTGAGTCCTTTGTTGGCGGTAGTTGTCTTGTTAAAACAAGATTTTTGTCTAATTTGATTAGGAGTATTATTTTGGTTACTGGCTCACATGACTCCCAAAAACAACACTTGTTGGCACCTGGGCCTTTTCAGAGTTGATGGCCCACAGCCTAGGCTGTGTGTATCACAGAGCCAACCTTATGTAGGGCCTGGTCAATTGCTGTCTTAAGTAGGCCAGCATAGGATATCCTCAGTGTAGTGGATGACAAGTATTTCTGGGTTTGTAGCAAATTTACCCTTAGCTACTGGGGCATATTGCAGGAGATCAGAGATATCTCTGTGGAATTATAGAGAAAGTATACAGTAGACCATTCCACATAAACATAAATTATTCCTGATATTCATCCTACAAAAAAATTTTTTAAAGGCATTGGGCAAATCATTAACAGCATACAATATCTCATGTGGGCTGACACCACCCCAGAGATGGCCATGATGTCAGGTTCTACAGGAGCCAAGGGTGGCACCTGGTGTCTAATTTATGGTAGTCCTATTGCTTTCCAGCCGTTTGGCCAAGATCAAGTATAATTTATGGTAGTTCACTGTTAGCTTGCAGGTTCCCGAGGCCTTGTTTATCAGCCAGACTGGGCTGTAAACTGTGACAAGGTGGTATGTAATATTACTGCCAGGAGCAAGACTTAATTTTTTTTTCCCCATTAAGTTTATTGGTACATTTTAGGTATACAATACAGTTACATTCATCATTGGGATCTTGTACCATTACATTAGTATCTTGGTTCTTATTTTTTTCCCTTCCCTTGCCCTCCCTTCACCCCCTCCGCCCTTCCCTATTTGCAAAGACTTTGTTTCCATTTTTTTCCTTTTCTCATATTTTTTCTTTTCCCTTTTTTCCTTTCCCCTACCCCTCCCACTTCCCCTGCCCCTTTAGACCTTTTCTTCCTGTTACACAATATCAATTATACATTTTTTAAATTACAATATCAAGATCTAGGAGACATTACCACAGATCTTACAGAATTTAAAAGGATATAGAAAGCATATTACAAAAATCTGTTTTGAAATAAATTTGACAACTTCTAAGAAGTACCTTGGAAGACAAACTAATGAAACTAACTTGGGAGGAAATATAAAATTTGAATAGCACCTATTAAAGAAAGCATATTCCTAGCTTGAAAACCTACCTATATGACAACAGCAGGCCCATATACATTTTAACTGATAAATTATATCAAACAATTAAAGCAGAAAAAAGAAGGAATACTTCTCCCCTCATTGTAGGAAATCAACATTGTGCCAATCCTAAAACTGGATAAAGATAATAGAAGAAAAAAGTATGAACATAGATAGAAATGTGTTTAACAAAACAAACTATGAGAAGTCAGATCTGGCAGTATGTAGAAAGTGGTTTCACTATAGGGATGGCAGTGTTGGTTCAGCATTGGAAGATCCACCCCCAAAAGTCATCATTTTAACAGAGGAAAGGCAAAAGCCATATGATGCTGTCACTAGTTGGAGAAAAAGTATTGGACTAAATTCTACAGCTGTTCATGGTAAAAGCTATCAGGAGCCTAGAAGTAGAACAGAACCTTCTCAACAGATCAAAGACATGTACTCCATACTTCCAGCAAAAATGCCTTATATGAATGGAAAAGATACAATGTTTCTCCCTAAGATGGGGAACAAAGGCAGATATGCCTACTCTTCATCTGTCCATTAAACTTTGAAACCTAGGCCCAAACCAAAATAGTCTGACAATAAAATGACACAATTAGGATAGGATTGGCAAGGTAGAAGCAGAATCTTTATATATAGATGAAATGATCATCTACAGAGAAAATACTAAGAAATCTCTAGGAGCCCCTAGAACTTGTACTTGAATTTAGCAGGATTAGAAAACACAAGGTATATATAAAAATTCAGATCTGTGTATACTTGCTATAAATGAAGAATTGGATATTGAAATTTAAAAGTTATGTAGGAGTACAAAGGACCTAGAAAAGTTAAAAAAAAGTGTTGGAAGATGTTTAGTACCTAATTTTAAGACTTCTTCTAAAGCTACAGTAATCAAGGCAGTGTTGGTGTAAGGAAAGACATATAGATCATTGGAATAAAACAGAGAATCTAGAAATAGAACCACACATATATGGTCCACTGAGTTTTGAAAGATTATTTAACATTAGCATTTTATAGAATATAAACTCAATTCAAGAGCTGAGGAAGAGACAGTGTTTTCAGCAAATGGCACTAGAACACCTGGTATCTGTATATAAAAAATTAACCTCAACCCTTTATTTCCATACATGAAAATAACTTGAAGGGTTCTATGAACCTAAATAAGAAAGCCTAAAAGTATAAAACTTTAAGAAGAAATTATAAGGGAAAATATTTATGAATTCAGGGTAGACAAGAACTACCTAGTACACAAAAGACATGATGTATAAAAGAAAAAAATTGATAAATGAGATTCCATCAAAATTTAGAACTTTAAATGACATCATTAAAATGAAAAGTCCTTCAGCAGACCATATTTACAATGCATATAACCTATGACCAGAATATATAAAGAATTCTTAGAGCTCATTAATAGACAACCCAATTAAAAAGTAGACATAAGAAGATGATAAATAGCCAGTGCAGCACAAGGAAACATGTGCAACTCTAGAATCAGAAAAATACTAATCAGTACAATAATAAGATTGAATTATACACTCATTAGGAAGATGAAGTTAAAAGCTTTAAAAGCCTTGTCATGACTTTTTCTTTTTGTTGGATTCTCCCCCTTTGCATTTAATTTGCTACACCCAATGGATTCATTCTGCTGGGTTTCCTAGGGTTGTGGTCCTCATTGTCTTTTCCTAGGGTATTGTCTAAAATTTTTTGGAGTGCCGGTTTGATATTCATGAAGTTCCTGAGGTGCTCATTATCATGAAAGTATCTTATTTCTCCATCAATTTTGAAAGATAGTTTTGCAGGGTACATCAATCTGGGTTAGAGGCTGTTTTCCTTGAGGGCTTGAAACACATCACTCCAAGCTCTTCTTGCCTTGAGGGTTTGCATTGAGAAGTCTGCTGTGATTCTGATGGGCTTTCCTTTGTATGTGATTTGTTTCTTTTCTCTCACTGCTTGTAGAATTTTGTTCTTCTGTTGGCTTTCTGGAATCCTAACTATTATATGCCTGTGTGTAGATTTTTTTTTGATCAAGGCTATTTGGAGTCCTATATGCCTCACTTATCTGTATGTCAAGTTCTTTTCCCCTCCTTGGGAAGTTTTCTGCCATCACTTCTGTGAACAGTTTTTTTATGTCATCTGCACTCTCTCCTGTTGCTTCATTGACTCCAATCAGTCTTATGTTATTCTTCTTTGCATCATCTAGCAGGTGCTGGATTGATTTCTTGTGGTCCCTTACAATTTTAAAGCAATTTTTCTTTTCCTGGTCACTAATTGCAATCTTATCTTCTATATCTGAAATTCTGTCCTCACATTGGTTCATTCTGCTGCATAGACTTTTGATGGAGTTTTTAATCTCCTGGAAATCTGTTTGCATCTGTTTTATGGATTCCATTTGTTTCCTATGTTGGGATTCCATCGTGTTCCTCAGATCCTCTATTTTTTTTATCTGTGTCCTCTCTAGATTTATTAATCATGTCTTGCACCATGAGCAAAATCTGTGCTGTTATCTGAGTAATTATTTCTGATTTCATTTTTCCCAGATCCTCTTTTGTTGTCAGTTCAGAGAGTCCAGGTTGTTGAGTATCAGATTGTTCCATCTTGTTTCCCTTTGGGGTTGCTGTAGGTGATCCAGAAGTCTGTTTTTGAGACTTGTTTACATGTCTTCTCATTTCCACAAGGTGGGGTGGGGGTGCTTCTGGTGCCCACGTGGCTCACCTTCTCTGCCCTAGGAGCTTGGGATGGTGGCGGGCGAGCTGAGCAAGACATAATTTAATACAATAATGTCTTTTCCCCCTCCTGGTTTGTGGTACTGCTTTTATTGAATAACCTATCAGGATTTGGATAACTTACATGGCAGGTGACCAGATGCTACCTGTTGTTTTGGCTTAAATTCTTTGTAGTGAGGGGGCATCTGCCTCAAATGATTGTGATGTTTTGTGTCAAAAATGGCCATTGAGGGGCCGGGGATTTAGCTCAGTGGTTTTGCCACCTGCTGTGCAAGCGTAAGGACCCAAGTTCGATTCCCAGTACCAAAAAAAAAAGTATGTATGTATATGGCCATTGGGTCAATGTCTGCAATGCACTGAAAGAGGTAAGAACCATGATTACTGCTACCCAAAATGACCCAAAGCATCCCATTCAAAAGCACATATGAATCTTTCTGCCATGGATCACCATATCTGTCTCAAAGCCCTTGATGTCATCAGTTTATTACTACCCTTGTGGATCATTGTCATTTGGGCACCAGTATCTCAAGCTCCCCCAAAAGCCTGAATTTCTTTCTTTGGGTATGTAAAGCCCCTTTATCAAATAGACATACCTAATAGCCTGCATCAGACTCTTGGCCATAGCCTGATGTATTTTTTCAGTTTTTATGTTTCATTCTCAGAGAAAGGCCCATTTTAACACTTTTTTTTTTTTAACACTTTTCTTTTCAGCAATGCCACTGCTGGTTGTGTGTTGAATAAAAACAGGTCCTCTTGAACCTCACAAGCAGTGCAGCTGAGCGGAGACCCGCACACAGAATCCAGATTTCCCTCATTGTCTGTGTCCTCTAGGACACTATGGATGTTGGTGGGTGGCTGGTAATATGCAACCCAAGATTCCTGTATAGTTTTCCTATTCATTTTAGTGTTCAGTTTCCTGTATTTTTATCCTTATGCATCTAGCTAACTCATCAGCCTCACAGGGAGAATTCTGGTATTCCATTTGTCTGTCTTCAAGCCAAAGAACATCTAAGGCCTCCCTATTGTAGGGAAAAGAATTGCCATTCACTAACTAGTGGCCTTGGTGTGTCAACATGTGTAGAACTATACCAGGGCAGTCAAGTGTCTTTCTCTTGGCTCTCTAACTATTTCTATAAGAATGTTCCTGTGATCATGATACTGGCTTCTTTTGCAAATGATGTCAAGTTTTCTTTTGCTTCTGTTTTGAACAAAACTATTTAAAAATACATTTTAAACCATTTAAAAACACATTTTATGCAACCTGTCTTCCCACCTTCAAAATGCTTCTTAGGAAACTCAGAATCACTGCGGACACATTCCAGGAGTCTTAGTTTTCATAACACAGAGAGGCATGAGTGGTAATCCATTTTAAGTACTGTCAAAACATTTTTTTAAATAACAACTATCTAAATAACTTCCCTACCTGGTCTATGAATGCTATTGCTACTATCTTGAGAATATTAACTTAATTACATTAGCTAAATGGAATTAAAACTCCAAATTCCTACTGGAAGTCTCAAGGCTGCTCTCTTTACTTAGACCAAAGGAATAGGAAAGGCATTACTCAAGAATTCCTTGGGAACTGTAAAATTGTATAATCCTTGCTTCTGGCCTTGGTGACCATTGTCTTGTTAAAAGTTCTTAAAATAGAATACACATTACATACGGGTTTGTCTTTAAAAGTATTTGCATGATTTTTATTATCTGGAGAGACCCAGAATAGAAGACAGGAGAATCTACCAGTTTCTAGTGAAGCTGAACCATTGAGCAGTTTTGCTCTTCACAGATGAGCCCTCAGTGATCTCAGAAACAAAATTATTTTGGTATCTTCATCTTTGTTTATAAAAAGAGCTAAAGAGGGCTAGGGATTTAGCTCAGTGGTTCTGTCGCCTGCCTCAAAAGCACAAGGACCTGAGTTCGATCCCTGGTACTGCACCCCCCCCGCCGCCACCAAAAAAGAGCTAAAGAACAGGATGAATGACATAACCATTAGGAAAAGTAAATTTTACTGAAATCTATAGCTGTTAATACGCATGTGACTGCAAGAATAAAATACTTATCTAAAAGCATCAACCCTAAGCGTATGTGCTCTTTGAATAAAAAGAATCCAGAGGTAGATGATGCCTGGGTGGTCTGTGACTGGGCAGTGTCAGGAATTTGAGCCAACACCTTGACTTAGTCAAGATGGCCAGGGGACCAGAGCAATCCAAGTATCCTTTCCTGCCATGACAAAGGCAATTTGAGAAAGAAGCTAAGAGGCTTTTATTTACCATAGTCTCTTTTAATTAGAATATAAAATTATTCTCAGAAATTACAAAGGACAATTCTTTTTAAATGACATTAGAAAATTAATATATGTTGAAGTGTTTATATAAGTAAAAAAGAAATATGTGTTCAAAAGAGCTAAAAAAGTATAATAATTTTTAATTGTGTTTATAAAAGTCCCTGGCAGGGCCTGCCTAACATGTGCAAGGTCCAGAATTCAATCCCCAGCAATGCAAAATGAATAAGTAAAAGTCTCTGAAGAACCTCCCCTCAGGTGTGCTTGGCCAGAATTTGGTGTCACCATGCCCACCTCAAAAGATAAAGAAGAGGACTCAAAAAGTAGCCAGAATATTCCACTTCTGAAGGTAGTTTCTGTGAATAAAGAAAAAGAGTAGGTAGATCATTGTTGATTTCACAACCAGCAGTGTTTGTCAATCTATAAATATATCATAAGCTGCTGACTGTTCTTGGGAACACATAGAGGTGTAAAACTGAGTAATAACCTGTCACATCATCACATGAACACCCTTCCACATACTCGGTTATGACCAGAGAGCCATAGGGTCTCCTCTTTTCCATCACTCCACGCTGGGGCACAGGCCCAAGTGGAGCAATTTCTCCAGCCTTAAAGACCTCAGAGAAGAAGCCATTATTCTTGAACTCATTTGTTAGCCAGAAGACGTTCCTATTTTCCAGAAAGAGCAATTTAAAAAAATTTTTATTAGTACATGTTACATTCATTATGAGACATTGGTACATGTACATAACACATCTCAGTTCTTTTTTTCCCCCTTCTCCATTCTTTTTAAAAAATGTTTTTGGGCTGGGGATTTAGCTCAGTTGTTCCACCGCCTGCCTTGAAAGTGTAAAGTCCTGAGTTCGATCCCCAGTACCAAAAAAAAAATTTTGCTAGCATCAGATTTATTTATTTTATAAGTTTTTATCAAGTTAATTATCATAAACACAGATTAACAGCCAGACATATGAAACAATTATACTAAATCAAGGTACACTTTAGGAAGAACAATTTTTGCCCTTGCATGACTTATAATCAAGGTGTAGAGGAAAGCACATACATGTTAATAAGTAAAGGGCACCATTAGGCAATACCCCTCCAGGGCAGTTTTATTTATTCATCCCACTAATCTCAACCATTCTATGGCATTCTATGTACTGTGAATGCCAACAAAAAATAAGAAATCAAAGTCCCTATTCTAAGAGCTTACATTCTAGAATGTGGACACAAAGATAATAATGCACAAAAAGGGTAGTGGTAAGATCTGTGGCGGCCAGCTGTGGTGGCACACACCTGTGATCCCAGCACTTAGGAGGCTAAGGCAGGGAAGTCACTGTGAGTTTGAGGCAGCCTGGGCTACATAGCGAGTTCAAGGCTAGCCTGATCTATGTACCAAGACTCTGTCTCAAAAAAAAAAAAATCTGTGGAGACTGTGGACAGGTGATGTAAAACAGAGAGTGGGGCAGGAGCTCTTTCATCCAGAAGGGTCAGAGAAGGCCTGTCTTCAAAGGTAACATTCAAGCTGAGACCTGAATGATGAGAAGACAGCTGTGAAAACATACGAGGGAAGGGCTTTGCAGGCAAAGGGAACAACCCACAGAAAGGCTCTAAGATGGGAAGGAGGAAGAGAAAAAAAGATCAGTGAAGCTACAGCACAATGAGTAAGGGAGAGAATGGCCCATATTAGGCATGACCAATAGGCCACAGTGGAAATTTGAGATTTATTCAAGGTGCATATGTCAGTGGAGCTGTGAGTGGAGGAATATGGACTACTAAGATGGGATGTCTTTAGTGCAGAGGCTACTGGTTTGCTGTGGGTGGTGAACAAAAGAGTAGGAGCCAGCCCTGTTGATCATGGCCAAAGCAGGCTGTAAGCAGTTCAGGCTGAAAAGAGTTAACCCCACCATTGGGTTGTTTTAAGAAGTGAGTCTAACCAAGGTCAGAGTGATTTGCACCCAAGTTCTGTTCCCAAAATTAAAACCTTCTTAACTGAAAAGACAAAGTTAATCTAACATTAACCACAACCTATATCTGGTCTGTTCTGTTCCGAACACAGGAATGCTTTGTCTCTTCTTTTACAAGCCGTGTCTGTGTCAGCAACTTATCTCTAGCAACCACACTAGCCTCCTCACCCTGACTCAACAATTATTGTGTCACCTGTTCATGGCCTTTGTTTGCTCAAGCACTGACTATCCCAGTTCTCTGTCTCTCTCTTTCTGATTCTTTCTCTAAGTCTTTCTTCTTACCTTGTGTTGTTGCACTGAGCAGGATATTGGGGTTCTCTGCAGGGGTCTTCACTAAAAGAGGACTCTGGTCTAAGCCACAAGGTGTCTGGTAAGCCACTGATGGATATGGGTTTTTAAGTGGTTTTGGCAGCCTTGTGACATTTATAAATCCAAGTAATTCAGAGGTGACATTTATAAATCTAGGTAATTCAGGCAGGAAAGACAACTGTGGTAAGGTACTAAAGAAACTTTTCAAGAGGAGGCATAGGAAGGTGTTCTATGTGAAGGGAAATAAGAGAAAAACCTAAAGCCAGGCTATCTGTATTGGAAAATTGGGGAGACAGGGCTGGAGAGATGTGATGAGATCATATTGTGGACATTGTAAAGTTCATTGAATAAATGATTCCTCTTGTCAGTCTTTGGCAGTCACATGGTAGCCCTGGAGTTGGCAGGGTGAATGGCAGGTGCCTCAGGCAACTTCTGTAGGTTCCTGTCAAGAGGGCTCACTCAAAGGCATTAACTACTTGGGATAATTTAGCAAAGCTAGGGGACTGCTCCCTCCCAATAGATTTAGGAGCAGTAAGGGACCCAGAGATGAATAGGCACTCAGGAGAAGTCAGAATGAAGTCATATAAGTTGGAAGAATAAACCAAAAAGCCATCTTACTAATGTACAGTGGAAAATATCATTTTCTGGATACCCAGATGCCCCTGTCTTCTATTCTCAGATAGTATGTCATTAAATTAGTTAAGTTGGGTGAGACTGGACATGGAGCAAGTGTGAAGGGACATTTCACCTAAATTCCCTTCCCTCTCATGCCTAATTGTTCCTGGCTTTATTCAGCCTTTTCCTCCTGAATAATGCTGACTCACCACTGCCAGGGTTGGTTCTCAGACTTTCCAACAAAAAAACTTACAAAAACTAGAACTACTTTGCCCTTGTGCAGACCACTTTGCACACATCATCATATTTAGTTCTTACAAGCTTATGAGATAAACTCTCTTTTATAGGGAAGGCAACTGAGATTTAGAAGGTTATGGACCTTACCTAAGAACACAAGTGCTCTTGAATGACACAAGCTAGACTCACTCAGGTCTGCCTGACTTCCCCAGAAGCCTTTTTTCCTACATTCGTTTGTCTTTGGTCATTGTCTTTTCTCTTGTAGCCCTGTCCTCCAGACTCAGAACATATTCCATCCTCTCCTATGTAACTCTAAGGGCAACCTCAGTTTCCAGATCACCACATTTTAGATAAGACCTCAAAAACTCTCCACAGCAAAATTAAAATCTTTAAATACCTCCACATTCATCCAGACTAGAACCAACCGCCTTAGCACAGGCTGCAAGACTCCCCACAGCCTGGGCTTATGTCCTCTGCATATCTATGCTCAGGCCAGCATCAGGATCACTGGGGGCATTAAAAATGGACATGTGATGGCCCCATTTTCTCCAGCCTCTGGCCTGGCCTGTGGGATTATTAATAGTTATGATAAGCAACATAGCTATTTACTCTTGCTAGTCATGGTTCTAAATGTTTTACACGTATTAATTCACTAAACTCACAAATTACCCTATGAAATTGATACTATTAAGTAGACCTACTTAATAGATGAGATGATTGAGGCATAAAGAGTGTAATTAACTTGCCCAGTATCATTAGCAAGTAAGTAGTGGAGGTGGATTTAAATCCAGATAATCATATCAAGAGCTATCTATATGTTGTGTCTATTGCAAACACCCATCACCATTAGATTTCAGATCCTGAATTTGGATGCTTGCTTGATGAAAACAGGCTACCAAAGCCTGACTTCCAGTTGTTAGGGCAGAGGAAAGAGAAAACCAACTGAGTCTGCAGGCAAAAACTTGACTAAGCCCTTCAGAGTGTTACTAGGCCTGGGTTAAACCCACACAACCCCAATCTACTTCATGAATCCTGACACAACATTTGCCCAAAATGAACAAAGAAGGAATGTCAGTTTTGACATCAGTTCCTTAGAAATTCCTGATTCTGGGCCAGGGATTTAGCTCAATGGCACTGCACCTGCCTCACAAGAACAAGGTCCTGAGTTCCATCCCCAGGACTGAAAAAAAAAATTCCTGGTTCTTTCTTCCTCAGCCCCACCCATCGTATCATATTGCTCACAGTGGATTTCATAAGTTTAAAGGCAGTCTTATTTCTCAATATGAGAAATAAAAGTTTTGTGAAGGGATGGTCTATATTTAGCCATTTTAAAGTAGCCTAACCTAAAACAGTTTGCATGTGTATGAATTTGTGTGTTGATGTGTGGTGCAATAACTATCAGCAAAGGAGGAGGTGGCAGACTGGCATAGATCATAGGCAGAAGAATTTTAAAGGGAAGTAGAGAATTCTGAAGGTGATGGGTTAGCCTGCTGTATTCCAGGACTACTTACAAGCTTTAAGCAACATGGGGGAAAATTGCCACCTCATCCTTTCCAGCTCAGCTCTGCCCAGGACTGTTAGGGATCTCTGATGCTCTTTATTTTGATATGTATTCCTAATAGTTCTTGGGCTTTGGGGTCTGCCTCAGGAAGCTTCCCTGAGAGACAGTTGAGCCACAGGGAAAGGTTTCAAAGCCCAGGGTAGAAGATGTCATGATGGTAGTAAACATTTATCCATTTATCCAGTGTGACACTTTCTCTTTAGTCCTTAAAGGTAGGGCACAAGAGGTTACGAGGTTGAGTAATTTGCCCATATCCTACAGCTAATGATGGGGTGGGGGGGCGCGAATCCTTGGCACATGCTTTGAACCATGGTGGGATTACTGGTGGCCAGTGTCAGGAACCAGCCAAAGCAGATATCCAGTGAGCAAGATACCAGGATTTTTCTGGGTACAATGGAATTGACCAATATTTGCACTCCTAGGGAGGAGTAATGAGCAGGCAGGTGTGGACAAACACTGCAGAAGAGCCTCCCCTGGGAAGGACATAATCCAGAACACAAAGCTCCCCAGGTACAGCATGGCGGGTAAAATCCTAAATCAAGCTGCCTACACCACACCCTAGCTCTGCCACTCAAACCTATCTGAACATACATGGGGTTTAGGGCAGGATAACAAATGGGAGCCACAGACCATCTGTCTAAGTATGGTATTTAAACTAGCTTGAAGTTAGCAATAAAGCCAACAAGATATTAAGTAAAATATATTTTATCCTACTTTGAGACATAAGCTTCACAACTCTGAAGGACAGGTTTGAGTTTAGAGTTCTGGAACTGAATGAAGAGAAAGTGGCCCCAGCCCATGGTTCACTCCTTCTCTTCCCACACCCTATTCAGTTGCCCTTTTTAAGGAACCCTGCCCATAGCATGGACTCTGGGACTGCATATTCAAGCTCTGTCACTCCCACAAAAAGCTTCATCATGGCCATTGTTTGGGCCCATTCAGGTGTTGTGGGAAACCAGAGGAGAACTGAGGCCTAATGGCCTCCTCTGTGAGCACAAAGGAGAAAACCTGCACTCAGGGGTGACTACATATTACAAGTTCTAGGGAAAAGTTAAGAGTGCTGAGATTAAATTGCTTACTTGAGTATGTACTAATGATATTGGAAAGCAGATGAATCTTATGTTACTTTGATTGGTTGTACCCGGGTGTGGGTGAATAAAGGCAAAATGAGCCAAATGCTGGGGACTCCTCTGTCTACTAGAGGGAAGAGCCCCCTGGCTGCCTTAATGTTAAACTGACTCTGTGTCTCTTTGCCATTCATCCATGTTTGCCACCGGAGAATGAAGTATCAGATCTAGGTCCCCCACAAGTGGCACCTGTGTAGGGGAAGCTCGGTGGAGTGGGCTGGCTCCCCATGGATAGCACCTGGGGCAGGAGGGACCTGAGACCAGTGGTGAATCCTGGCCAGGTGGGTCAGCTACAGTTGGCAACCAAAAAGGGACTTGAGACCGGGGTCAACTATAAGATGGCAAAATCCACCCAGAGGAAGGTGGACCCCAGGGAACAGGCCTGGAAGGCAGACTTGTGGCTGTCTACACTGGGGATTCCGCAGCTCCCCCATACTTGAGTGTGGTCCAGAGGGGAGCAACACCACCAGATGAGGGCCAGAGTAAGGCCTTCTAAAGCAGGGCCCCTCCCATCTGGATCTAAGGAGGTTGTTGCCACCATTTCTTTATTGTGAAACTTCAAGCACTTTAATTAATCTGTCTGTGCTTTGCTTTCCTTGGCTGTAAAACTAAGATAATCAGTGAGTTTATTCAGTGTGGGTAAAATGTTTAGAACAGTACTTGGAAAATAGTGTTACATGAATGCTAGCCATTAAATGTGATTACTATTTGGGCTTAGTCAGGTATCCTCAAGTTGTGAACAGATTCAGTGCAGAAAATATTCGTTTCCTGACTGGTGATGAGCAAATGCTATTACTGGCGACCTGGAGAATTCAGTCCCCAGGCCAAAGTTTGTAATAGGAACAGAAACTGTGGAAAGGTGGGGCTTGGTACAGAAAGGAATGGGACAGAGGGCAGATAGGTCATGCACTGATAATCTGCTCAGGCAAGGGACCTTGCCTTTATTCATTTCACCTTCCTGGGGCAAGAGGGAAAGAGGGAGGAGGAAAATATTTAACAGGAGAGTGAAGAAATAAACACTATCATTACTATTAGAGGTAAGGGGAGTAAAAGAAATGAGTGGGTATATTGAGAGAAAATGACTAATGAAAGGAGTAGGGGGCAGATGAAGAACTATTTTTAATAGGATGGTCACAGAAGACTCCACTGAGGATGTGACAAAACTGAGATCTGAATGAGGACAAACTGGCTATGTAAAAAATCATAAAAAGGGTGTTCAGGGGTCCCATGGGGATTCTTTCCAGGTTCTTGGTGTCCTGAACAAAGAATTGGAGAGGATACACAGAAAGGCAGTAGAAGTGTACATTTGTTGAAGGCAGAAAAAAGATATGCTCTATAGGGTGAGAGGGGATTTCAAGGATAAAGGAAAGGGGTCTTTTCTATCCAAAATTCCTGGGTTGGTTTCCCCTCATGCAAATAAAGCATGAGAATAGTTGTCCTATTAAAAACTCACCTGGCCTGGTGCCAGATTTAAACTCCCCTATAGAAAGAGTTGCCTGGCTCCTGGCACATGTAAATGAAGGGTTGAAAATAGCACTTCTCTGATTGGTCCCACAAACAGTGCCAGATTCAAATGAGGGATTCAAAATATTGCTTCTAGGCAGAGGAGGTGGGCTTCTTGGGCTGCTGTACCACTGCCCCAGAGTGCCGAGGAGCAGAGCCCCACCCCCCCGTATAGAGGAGGTGGGCAGAGCAGGTGCCAGCGCATGCCCCCCCCTCCAGTGGCTGTGCCAAGTCATTACCTGGATCCACACTGCAGAGTTGCAGGGGTCATAAAGGACATTGTTCTGAGCTCAAGAAGATAGAGCAGAAATGAACAAAAAAAAGAGGGCCTCTCTGAGGATCCTTGATGAAAATTGAAGCCCACCAAAAAAGTGAAGAAAATCTCTGCAATGAAGGCACACCAGACCACCTTAGTTGGGGGAGCAGCGGTGTGGACCAGAGCAGTGTGGCTGCAAGCAGACCCTAGCCAGGGCTCTGCCCTAATCCCAGAGGCTGAGGCACATCAGCCTAAGCCAAGGGCCCACCTGGAAAAGAGCTGCACAGGAACACAAGCAATGGCCAGAGGTTTGCCCCGATACCATTGGTAAGTGCGCAAGACCCTAGCCAGAAGCTTGCTCACAACAGCAACTTGGGTGCAGAGCCCCCAGCCAAAGGCCCTCCCAGACAACAGGTACATAAGTTGGAACGCCCTAAACAGAGGCACACCTAGATACCATCCCAAGTGTGCACAGGCCACACCCAGAAGCCCGCCTAGACAACAGGTCAGCTCAGGGATCCAGAAGGCAACCATTCTGAAACCAGGAATTGGTGCACTGGTGAGCAGCAGAGAAAAGGCCACTCAGTGGCTCGCTGAGAATTGAAGACCACTGGGTGAGCAAAAAGTTCCCTCAATAAAGGCACAGCAGGCTGCATCTGTTGAAATGAGAAGACATGTAAATAAGTCTAAAAACCAGTCTTCCAGATCACCTAAGGCAACCCCAAAGGGAAACGAGATGGAACAATCTGATACTCAACCACCTGGACTCCCTGAACTGGGAACAAAAGAGGAGCTGGAAAATTGAAATCAGAAATAATTTCTCACATAACAGCAGAGATTGTGCCCATAGTGCAAGACACAATTAATAAATCTAGAGAGGACACAGATAAAAAAATAGAGGAGCTGAGGAACACAATGGAATCCCAACATAGGAAACAAATGGAATCCATAAAACAGATGCAAACAGATTTCCAGGAGATTAAAAACTCCATCAAAAGTCTATGCAGCAGAATGAACCAATGTGAGGACAGAATTTCAGATATAGAAGATAAGATTGCAATTAGTGACCAGGAAAAGAAAAATTGCTTTAAAATTGTAAGGGACCACAAGAAATCAATCCAGCACCTGCTAGATGATGCAAAGAAGAATAACATAAGACTGATTGGAGTCAATGAAGCAACAGGAGAGAGTGCAGATGACATAAAAAAACTGTTCACAGAAGTGATGGCAGAAAACTTCCCAAGGAGGGGAAAAGAACTTGACATACAGATAAGTGAGGCATATAGGACTCCAAATAGCCTTGATCAAAAAAAAATCTACACACAGGCATATAATAGTTAGGATTCCAGAAAGCCAACAGAAGAACAAAATTCTACAAGCAGTGAGAGAAAAGAAACAAATCACATACAAAGGAAAGCCCATCAGAATCACAGCAGACCTCTCAATGCAAACCCTCAAGGCAAGAAGAGTTTGGAGTGATGTGTTTCAAGCCCTCAAGGAAAACATCCTCCAACCCAGATTGATGTACCCTGCAAAACTATCTTTCAAAATTGATGGAGAAATAAGATACTTTCATGATAAAGAGAACCTTAGGAACCTCAAGAATAACAAACCAACACTCCAAAAAATTTTAGACAATATCCTAGGAAAAGACAAGGAGGATCACAACCCCAGGAAACCCAGCAGAATAAATCCATTGGGGGTGACAAGTTAAACGCAAAGGGGGAGAATCCAACAAAAAGAAAAGTCATGACATGGCTTTTAAAACTTTTAACTTCATCTTCCTAATGAGTGTATAATTCAATCTTATTATTGTACTGATTAGCATTTTTCTGATTCTAGTGTTGCACACGTTTCCTTGTGCTGTACTGGCTATTTATCATCTTCTTGTGTACTCTTTTTAATTGGGTTGTCTATTAATGAGCTGTAAGAGTTCTTTATATATTATGGTCATAGGTTACATGTATTATAAATATGTTCTGTTTAAGGACTACTTTTCATTTTCTTAATGATGCCTTTTAAAGTTCTAAATTTTGATGGAATCTCATTTATCAATTTTTTTCTTTTATACATCATGTTTTTGTATCCTAGGAATTTCTTGCCTACCCTAAATTCATAAACATTTTCCCTTATAATTTCTTCTTAAAGTTTTATAGTTTTAGTCTTTCATATTTAAGTTCATAGATCCTTTCAAGTTATTTTATGTATGGAAATAAAGGGTTGACATTAATTTTTTACATACAGATACCAGATGTTCTAGTACCATTTGTTGAAAACACTATCTTTTCTGCTGCTCTTGAGTTGAGTTTATGCTCTATAAAATGTTAATGTTGGGCTGGGGATTTAGCTCAGTGGTTTTGCAGCCTGCTGTGCAAGCGCAAGGACCTGAGTTCGATCCCTGGTACCAAGAAAAAAAAAATAACAACAACAACAACAAAAAATAAAATGTTAATGTTAAATAATCTTTCAAAAATCAGTGGACCATATATGTGTGGTTCTATTTCTAGATTCTCTGTTTTATTCCATTGATGTATATGTCTTTCCTTACACCAACATTGCCTTGATTACTGTAGCTTTAGAGGAAGTCTTAAAGTTAGGTAATAAATGTCTTCCAACACTGTTATTTATTTTCTTTTTAGTTTTCTAGGTCCTTTATACTCCTACATAACTTTTAAATTTCAATATCCAACTCTTCATTTATAGCAAGTATACATAGACCTAAATTTTTATATATACCTTGTGTTTTCTAATTCTGCTAAATTCTAATACAAATTCTAGGCACTCCTAGAGATTGCTTAGTATTTTCTTTGTAGGTGATCATTTCATCTACATATAAAGATTTTACTTCTATCTTGCCAATCCTATGCGATTTGTTTCTTTTTATTGTCAGACTGTTTTGGTTTGGGCCTATGTTTCAAAGTTTGATAGATAGATGAAGAGTAGGGATATCTGCTCTTGTTCCCCAAACTAGGGAGAAAGCATTGTATCTTCTCCATTCATATAAGGTGTTTGGGCTGGAAGTATGGAGTACATGTCTTTGATCTGTTGAGAAGGTTCTGTTCTACTTCTAGTCTCCTGATAGTTTTTACCATGAACAGCTGTAGAATTTAGTCCAATATTTTTTCTGTGACTACTGCTAGGATCATATGGCTTTTTCCTTTCCTCTGTTAAGATGATGACTTATGGGGGTGGATTTTCCTTCCAATGCTGAACCAACACTGCCATCCCTATAGTGAAACCACTTTCTACATACTGGCAGATCTGACTTCTAATAGTTTGTTTTGTTAAACACATTTCTATCTATGGTCATACTTTTTTCTTCTATTATCTTTATTCAGTTTTAGTATTAGCAGAATGTTGATTTCCTAAAATGAGGGAAGTGTTCCTTCTTTTTTCTGCTTTAAATGTTTGATATAATTCATCAGTTAAAATGTATATGAGCCTGTTGTTGTCATATAGGTAGGTTTTCAAGCTAGGAATATACTGTCTTTAATAGGTTCTATTCAAATTTTTTATTTCTTCCAGAGTCAGTTTCATTAAATTTGTCTTCCAAGGTCCTTCTCAGAAGTTGTCAAATTTATTTCAAAAAGGATTTTTGAAATATGCTTTCTATATCCTTTTAAATTCTGTAAAATCTGTGGTAATGTCCTCTAAATCTTGATATTGTAATTTTAAAATGTATAATTGATATTGTGTAATAGGAAGAAAAGGTCTAAAGAAGTAGGGGAAGTGGGAGGGGTAGGGGAAAGGAAAGAAGGGAAAAGAAAAAATATGAGAAAAGGAAAAAATGGAAACAATATCTTTGTAAATAGGGAAGGGTGGAGGGGGTCAAGGGAGGGCAGGGGGATGGGGAAAAAATAAGAACCAAGATACATCAAGTTCAGGTACAACTTCCCAATGATGAATGTAACCATACTGTATACCTAAAATGTACCAATAAACTTAATGGAAAAAAATATTGGTTCTAATTGGTTCCATGTACAGTGCTTAGAAATCACGGAATCATTTTGGATCCTGGGTCCTATGCATCTGTCTGGATTTTTATGATCTTTAACACATTCCATCCCTTTAGTTGTCTGGTTTGCCCCAGCCCTAATCTCCTACCTGAATAGCGTGCTTGATATAATGAGAAACAGAAGACCAACACAGTTTAAAACTAGTTAACAAGGAGAAGAGCGACAGGAGACAGAAAAACACCAATCAAAATTTAATATCCCTACCCATCCCATCCTGTTAAAGTCCAGGCTCTGCTTCAACAGGTCCAAGGTAGAGTCCAAGAATCTACATTCTTAACATGCTCCCAGGCTAGGCCAGTGCTACTGATGGCAAACCACATTACCAGTAGCAAGGTTTAGGGCAACAGATTTTATTGTAACTATCTGTATAGAGAAAAGTTTGGATGATCTTGAGCATTACATGACTTGATCTTATGTATTTTTAAAAACTTGCTCTGGCTATAGTCAGGGGGTAAGAGTAAATTCTGGGCAATTTCAGGTGAAAGTAACCCTTTTAGAAGATGGCAGAGGCCTGCATCCAACTGGGCATAGAAAAGGTGGACAGAAGTGGGTAAACAGCATGTCTGTGAGCCTGGCTAATTAAGTGGATAAAGGGGGCAGTTAAAGAGAACGCTGATGCAACTTCTAGGGGTGGGACTGAGAAACTAGCTCGTGTGATGTCTTTACTAAACTGGCCAAGGCTAGAGGAAAAACAGGGCCTGTAAAAAAAAACCAAAAACCAAAAAACAACCCAAAGTTTCAGTGTGACATCTTAAGACTGAGATGGCAATTATTTATTCCAGTGGAAATACTGAGTCAAAAATATGAACCATTGGCTGGGGATTTAGCTCAGTGGTTCCAGCGCCTGCCTCACAAGTGCAAGGATCCGAGTTCAATTTCCGGTACCAAAAAAAAAAAAATGAATCATAGAATGGGCTTTAGCTCAGTGGTACTGCACCTGCCTCACAAGCACAAGGTCCTGAGTTCGATCCCCAGTACAGAAAAGAAAAGAAAAGAAAACAAAACAAAACATAAATCTTGAACACAAGAAAGAATTTAGGTATTAAAATACTGAGTTAGAAGCACTGGTTTGCAGATGGCACTTTCAAGGCACAAAATTGGATGAGATTGCTTTCGGGTAGAGTATGAGGGATGAGGAAGATGAGTGAGGCTGAGGCTGTGGGCCTCCGAAAATTAGAGGTCATGAGATGCTGAAGAGCCAGGAGATGAGGCTAGGGAGAAGTTACTAGTAAGACATTAAGAGAACAAGTAAAACACCAGGTAGGCCTAACAGTAGACCTAACAGATGTCCACATTCTTATCTGCAGAACCTGTCAATACATTACTTACCTGGAAAATGGGACTTTGAAGATGCAATTAACGTTAGGAACATTGGGATGGGAAGATTATGCTGAATTATCTTGGTGGCCCCATGTAACCATTCCTGTTTTGAAAAATAGAAAAGAAAGGCAGAAGGGGTCAAAGAAGTGATGGTGGAAGACGAGGCCTGAGAGATAGGAGGCATGAAAAGGACTGGATCCACTGTTTCTGGCTTTGAAGATGGAGGCCTGGAGAATTCTGTCTTCAGGACAGAGCTTCGAACAGGAACAGAAACTATAGAAGAGGAGAAGGGAGGACAGAAAGGAATAGGATTGAGGAAGGTAAGATATGGGCTGCTAATCCCTTAAAAATTCATGGACAGGCACTTTTCTAGGTTCTCCATAATAAGTGAGCAAGACAGACAAGGCCAAAGAATGCACATGGCCTCTAGAAGCTGGCAGTGACCCTCAGCTAACAATCTCCTGAGACATAGGACCTCAGTCCTACAATCATAAGAAGTGCGTTCTTCCAGCAACCTGAATGAGCAAGGAAGTAAAATTTCCACTAGAACTTTTGGAAGGGATTCCAGTCCTGCCAATACCTTGATTTTAACCCCATGAGACACATGTTGGATTTCTGACCTACAGAAATGTGAGACAGGGCTGGGGATTTAGCTCAGTGGTTCCGGCGCCTGCCTCCCAAGTACAAGGTCCCGAGTTCGATCCCCGGTACCAAAAAAAAAAGAAATGTGAGACAGTAAATGTACATTGTTTGAGCCACTAATATCTATCATCTACCTACCATTTATCATCTATTTATTTTTGGTGACACTGGGGGTTGAACCCAGGGAGCAATGAGGTAAATCCCCAGTTCTTATTTTTAATTTTTAAATTTTGAGACAGTCTCACTAAATTGCCCAAGATGTCTTCAAACTTGTGATCCTCCTGCCTCAGATTTGCAAATACTAGAGATTACAGGATGTGCCACCACACCCAATTTAAGCAACTAAATTTGTGGTAATTTTTTTTTTTTGGTACCGGGGATTGAACTCGGGTCCTTAGCTTGCAAGGCAGGCGGTGGAACCACTGAGCTAAATCCCTGGCCCAAATCTGTGGTAATTTATTACTATAGTAAGGCAATGAATACATGTGGTTTAAACTAAAAGACAAAAGGAGAAAGTGTTTCAAGAAGGAGAGGCTATCAGCTGTGTTGCAGACTGCTTAGAGGTTGAGTAAGAGGAACAAAGATGTAACCATGGGATGGGGCAACATGGAGTTTGCTGTGACAAGCAGTTTCAGTGCAGTGGTGCGATCATAAACCAGATGGAGTGGAAGGAGAAGTAAAGGGCAGGGTGAGGAAATGGAAGCGGTGAGTACAGACAGTTCTGAGGAAAGTGTTGTTGTAAAGAGAAGGAATGGGATGGAACAATGCCCAAAGAAGGGTGTAAATTCACCCAAGACTTTTGCTTTGCATATTTCAGTGGAAGATAGAACACGGTTCTTTGCTAAAGAAGTTGATCTTGTGGGGAATAGGGGGTGAGGGGATCAGGAGCAAATCGTTGAATGACAGAAGGGCCAGGACCCAGAAAACACACAGAGGGGAGGGGTCAGCCTTGATGAGCAGGAGGAGCTGGAGGAAGACAAAGATGATGAGTGAGAGCAGTTGCCAGGTTCTTTGTAGAGTGATAAAGGAAAAAGAGTTCCCATGGCTTCTGTTTTGTCATTAAAGTAATTGAAGTGAGGTCTTGTGTAAGAGGACAAGGGAGAGTGAAATGCGTTGGAGGTTTGGGGAGAGAGAAAAGGTATGAAATGGTGTATCTTGGAATGTGAGAAGGAGCTGGATGACAGACATGGAGTACCATTGCTTCAGAAAAGAGGCAGCCTTTGTTGTCTTTCTCTGCTCCCCATGACTGGGACTGTGAGTAGTCTGTTGGATCCATGTTGGGCTCTGGAGGATGTTATTAGACATATAACCTGAGTTTCTTCAGCTTCATCTAGTCATGTTTGGGTCACTGCTTCCATTAAGTCCAAGTGCTTCTTGGACTGTCAAGCACTGTCCAAGTAGGAGTCATGCTTGTTTATGGATTAGGTCCATCCTATAACACCCGGTATGGAGATGAGCACAGGGGCAGGGTATCTGTCTAGCCAGAAGTAGCAGCAGCCTCTGTGTTCTTAGATCACTTCTTTCCAAAGCATAACCAATAACTTCTGCCTCCTCCTAGTCTCCAAGAGGCCTGAGAAACTCTCAACTTGAGTTTTTTCTCCCCATACCTGGAGCCAAGTAACACAAATCTCTACTGGGAGTTACTCTCCACAGGGCTCTCCTCCCACCATAATATTTACAACTGTCATCTGCCTAGAAGGAGGAAGGTGAAATAGAGGGCCTCATCCTTCCTGATACTGGCTGAAGTCTGCCCTCCAGGACTGTAGTAGTGATGGCAATGAGTCTTCAAATTAATTTCCCTATAGAAGCTCTAGAGGCCTTGTGTGGGTGGTTTGGGAAGAACTGCTTTACAATAAATAAGCCACACTGTGATCAAAGAGAAGTAGCATTCTCCCAGTGGAAAGCAGGGATCAGAGAACTCGAGTTCTTTGTCCAAGGTCAGACACAAGCCACCTAAGGACCTGGCCATCAATCAGTTCTGTTAGACGCCAAGCTCACAATTTCTTCCACTTGCTTTTTTCTAGGAGAAGGAAGAGGATGAAAGGAGCCAGTATTTACTGAGTGCTTGCTTACCAGGGCTTATGATCTTTGCAAGATATGTATCGGGAAGATGTCTGTCTGGGTGGTTGAAGGCCTTTCAGTCTAATAGTGACAGAGATTAACCCCTGCCAATCAGAGGTCAATAGAAAGTGGGTAAACTCTGGCTGGAGGCCATGCTGAGTTCATTGGAGACAGAAAAAAAAAAAAAAGGACAAAGGACCAAGAAAATAACAACAGGAATAGAAAACATGTTCTCTCCAAATACCTTCTCTCCTCCTCTCAGTCCCCCAAAGCAATGGAACAATTCCGTTTTTCCCTTTAATATGGGGAGTAGAAGACAAAAGAAAACTATATGGTAGTGGGCATGAATGTAGAATAGAATTCCTTTAAGTCTCACAGAAATATTCAAATGGAGGAGAAAGCGGATAGAGGATATAAAGGAGAATAAGCAGACATCCCTCCAATGTGCCTTTCTCAAACACTTCACTTCTGATATTTACCCATGTTTCATATTTCTACACACATAAGCTGGTTATGTGGTAGCTCTATAGATTTGTTATATTGTTCAATGGCAAGGTTCCCAAAAAGAGCTAGGGAGGAACAGAATGTTGAGCCAGAAGTTTTCCCTGGCATAAAGCTTTACATTATTACTTTAATAAAGAAATGAGAAGATAGGGGCCAGGGATTTAGCTCAGTGGCACTGCACCTACCTGGCAAGTGCAAGGTCCTGAGTTTGATTCCTGGTACCAAAAAAAAAGAGAAATGAGAAGACAGCAAATGCACCGAAAATACTCCTTAATATTCACAGTGAGATCCCTGGTAGAAGGTGTTGGTGCCTTTTCCAAAAAATATTTGTACATATGTGTATGGCCATGGTCATATAAGTTGGCACTGTACTTTTAGAAAGTACGATGAGTATGATGAGGTACAAAATTTTTTGTGTGTTTATTTGGGGTTCTTTTGTTTCAGGGATCGAACTCGGGACCTTGTGCTTACAAGGCAGACAGTGGAACCACTGAGCTAAATCCCCGGCCCTGAGGTACAAAATTTTTAATGTATTTGATCCAATAAACTTTTAAAGGAAAGAACATACAAGCAGTAAGACATGCACAAGTTTTTATGACTATGAAACATCAAAAGCAATCACAATATTCAACATCTAGGAATAAATAAGTAAACTGCTATCCATTCAGGTGATGGAATATGATACAGCCACTATAATTAGTAGTGTGGTGAAGCCAGCCCATAGTGCCTTAAGAGAGCCAACTGTGTGCATGCACTCTTCCAAATTCTGCATTCAATGATGAATAATGTCAGTAGCATTAAATCAGCCATGGTTGGGATATTTACACCAGGGAAACTGGAAAACAGCCCCATTCCTAGAGCTCAAGCTATCAAATATTTATCAGGACACCATTGCTAATAGTGTTATATAAGCTGAATACAAAGTTGTATGTATATTATTGCCATAACAATAAACATGAAACAATAAAAATGAATATGAATAAAAATAAAATATAGAAGACAATATAGAAAAATTGGAAAAAAGATTATTGTTGATAAATTATTTCTTTGGTAGCTGGGCATGGTGGCACACACCTGTAATCCCAGCACTCCAGAGGCTGAGAAAGGAAAATTGCTCTGAGTTCCAAGCCAGCCTGGACTACAGAATAAGTTCAAGGCCAGTCTGAACTACAAAGTGAGACTTTGTCTCAAAAAACCAAAATAAAACAATCATTTCTTTGCTTTTCAATTTTTTGGGGGGTACCAGGGATTGAACTCAGGACCTTGTGCTTGTGAGGCAGGCGGTGGAACCACTGAGCTAAATCCCCAGCATTCTTTGCTTTTCAATTTTAAGTTCTGTTTACTGCTGTCATTTATATAAAAATAAATTATAAAATGTTTAAAGCTGGATTTCTGTTTCCACTATGACCAAGTAAGTTCCTATGGGTTCATCTTCTCCCAAGAACTATAATCTCTGGAAGGAAAAAAATCACATTTAAAAATGTATATAAACATGGGAGAGTGATTCTGGAGGAGAGTCAGCACTTGGAAGAGTGAAACAACATGTAATAAAAGATCCCATTTTATGACACATAGTTTGAGCGCAGGATATAGTTGACATGGTGTGCTGAGCAGCTAAAACTCTGGTAGAAAATCAGCAATACTTTCTGGCTTAGAGATCCAAGGACAGAGTTTAGGAAGCTTAAAGCCATTGAACAATGAGGAGAGAATTGTAGAAAAGAGAAAACCAGAGAGGGGAGGTCCTAGAATTTGTGTATAAACAGTGCCCAAATCTCAGCTGCTCCTGAACCACACACATGTTGTGCAGATTCAAACCAGCCCAACTTGAAGTAGTGGAAGTAAATTTGGGGCTGCTGCCCAAGAGATGGTGCTTGTAGCTTGTGTGTAGCCATGCTTAGTTAATTTTTTGCTAAAATCTAAACCAAATCAAATGAAAAAAATCAACCTCATGTAGAAAGATAACCCAGTTTCCACAACACAATATTCACAACATCCAGATGACAATCCAAAATTATTTGACATACGAAGAACTAGGAAAATGTAACCTATTCTCAGTGGGAAAATATCACAAAATCACTCAGATGCTGGAATCAGGAAATAGGACTTTAAAGCTTCTATCCACCCATACTCAATTATGTAAGGGAAAGTATGCTTGCAATAAATGGAAAAGCAGGAAATCTTGAATAAAAACAGAAATTATTTTTAAAATAATTAAATGGATTGTTCTTCTTTGAATGGTTTTAATTTTTTGTATGTGTGATTGATAATAGTTATTTAAAAAAATAATTAAATGGAAATTTTAGAACTAAAAATTACAGTGCCTCATATAAACTAAAAGGTATAATATTTTAAATTTTAAAGTTATGGAATGTGCCTAGTAGAATGGAGATGACTGAAAGAAAAACCTAGCAAACTTGCATTATAGATCAACAGAAATTAATCTCAGAACAAAGTGAAAACAAAATTGAAAAAAAATCGGACAGACCTATGGAACCTGTGTCTAACACACTTATTGGAATTATAGAAGGAAAAAAATGAGAAAATAAAGCAGAAAAATACTTGAAGAAATGATGGCTAAATCTTTCCATAACATAGTGAAACACATGAATTTACAGATATCCATATGTTCTTAATAATGGCGTAGCAGGAAACGAGGAATCCCAGACAAAGCACTTGAACACGGAGTTAGGAGCAAAAAGCAGCTTTAATAATGTTGGCAGCTCAGCCAGTGACTCTTGTCAGTCTTGAGAGCCCCAAATAGAAATTTGTTGTTGTTCTTCTTCTTCTTTTTTTTTTTTTTTGGTACCAGAGATCAAACTCGGGACCTTGCGCTTGCGAGGCAGCTGCGGTGCCGCTGTAAATCCCCGGCCCGAAATTTGTTCTTCTTTATATACCTCTTTTTACCTCTACGAGGCTTAATTTTATTGGAGTTTCCCTGAGAATATAGCAAGCAGGATTTACACAAAGCAGAGCAGCTGGGGGCGGGGGAAGCGAAGAGTTCTGGCAGGACTTTCTGAGTCCGTTATGCTCCTTTGGTAACAGATTACAGAAGTTGTCATGGTTACTCAGGTGCATTCTACAAAGATTATAGTTACCCAGTTAACCCAAAGTTGCCCAATTCCATATGGAAGGGTGGTTTCCTTTCTCAATGGAGCCTCAAAATACATAAAGTAAAAGTCAAAAAAAGAAAACAAACAATTTCACAATCACAGTAAGATATTTTAAACATTTATCTCTCTAAGCAATTAAGAGAACTAGGTCAAAAGTCAGTAAAGACGAGAATTGACCAACACTATCAACACTTTCACCTTAACTGTTATTTCTGGAACTCAACACTCAACAACTTGTAGAATGCACATTCCTCTAAATTGTAGAATGCTCACCAAGAGAAACCATATGTACAACCATAAAACAAACTTCAAGAATTTGAGAAGGCTTCCCAAACATAGTGTTACATGCCTTAATCCCAGCTACTTGGGAGGATAAGGCAGGAGGATCACAAGTTTGAGGCCTGCTGGGGCAACTTAGTGAGACCCTATCTCAAAATTTTATTTATTTTTTATTTTTGTTATCTCAAAATTTTTAAAGGGGAAAGGGGCTGGGGATATAGCTCAGTGGTAAAGCATTTGCTCAGCATGTGTGAGAGCCTGAGTTCAAGCCCAAGTACTTAAAAAAAGAGAAATTAAGGATTAAAACTATACAAAATTTAAAATATGATCTCTAAATTTAAATTAGAAATAAGTTACATTCAGATATTTAGGAAAACCCTAAAGATAAGAAAATAAAATGATACACTTCTAATTAATTCATGAAGTCAAAGAAAATATCATAAGGATAATTAGAAGAGAAAATTTTCAAACCAGTGCAGGAGTAGATTTGAATGTAGAATCAGAAGTTTACAGATGTACAAATATAGGTTTCTTGGCACAACAGCTTTGTGAAGGAAAAGATATGGTAATGCAGATGGCAAGGAGGGAGTCTATATAGGCTGGTCAGAAATAGCCCTTAGGAGAGAACATCTGAACTGAGAATAAACTAGAATCAAATAAATAAATGCATTATGGAGTGAATTGTATCCCCTGAAAAGATGCTGAAGTCCTAACACCCAATACTGTAAAATATGACCTTACTTGAAGATACAGCTTTTACAGAGGTACTCAAGTTAAGGCGAGGTTGTTAGGGTGGGCCCTTGCCCACCATGACTGCACCTTTATCAGAAAGAATTTAGGCACAGACTGACATGCACGGAGGGAAGATAATATGATGCACAGGGCAAGTCATTTACAAGCCCTGCAAGCCAAGGAACGTCTGAGGTTGAGAATGTCTGAGCTAAGATGGAGACCTGGGGCAGCTGCTCCCGCACAGTGCTCAGAAGGAACCAACCTGAAGACACTTTAACTTTGGACTTCTGGCCTCTAGAACTGGGATGCAGTAGTAGGAGTCTGTTGTTTAAGCCATGCAGTCTTTGATTCTTTGTTACAGCAGCCCTAGCAAACAATCTCAGTAAGTAAACAAGAAGAACGAGCATTTGGGACGACACTCCTCTGACTTTTTCCAGGAGCCAGAGGCAGAGCATACAGCAAAAAAAACACAGTGAGCACAGAGTCAAGGCGTGAGTCAGCAGTGTTTCACCCTTTAGGCACTATGGCCTGAGTGCCGGGGTCAATGAACATTTCTAGGCACTAAGAAACTATGTGCAAAGGGAATGGGGGAGGGATTGATCCCACAAAATTAATATTAATAATGTCTATTTAAATGGGATAAATGTCTTCATTGCCTGCTAAATTTATTAATCATAAAAGCTGCCTTACATTTGAACACAATTTGTTGGTTAGACTTTCTCACTTTGTAATAAGTTCTCAGTATGCACAGTAATTGCTGAGAAATCACAGCTAATTACAAAATAGTTACTCAGATTTAGCAAAATTCTGAACACTGCTTCCAAAGCTTTTATTCAGAAAAACAATAAAAGATTGTAAGATGTTGGCATATTTAACTACTGTTGATAAGATGTCAGAGTGGAGGGAGTCTACAAAATCAAGGTCAGTCACAGTCTGAAGACACACTGTGCAGCACAGGTTCAGTGAGGCACAGAGAAGAGGAGTGGGAGAGGGGTTGGAGAGGCAGGCAGTACCTGCAGGCCATGGGACAGAACTAGGATTTTCTCAGTGGGTGAGAAATCACTGGAAAGTTTTAAGCAGGGAATGAGGTGGACTGATAGGCCAGGACAGGCTGTCTGCCTTTCTATCTTGAAACCTACTTCAGATCTCTGAGTTGAAGACGGAACTGTGAGAAGTGACCATTTAGCAGAAGCATTGGGAATCCCTCTCCCCTACCTGGTTGCCACCTATTTCGCCTCAGCTTTCAGTCCAGGGAAATTACTCTGACTTGTTTTCTATTACACTCTTGAGACTCCACAGTTCTCCTTCAATACCTTTCACACTTTACAATCATCCATTTATTTATGCAAGTCTTTGATCAGTGTCTCTTCCTCTCTTCCTGTAAACACTGAAAGCAGGGGTCATATTCGTGCATTTACCACCAGGGGCAGATTCAGGTTTTGTGGGACCTGCAATTTTATCATGAGGGAGGAGTCTTTATTATATATAGGCATAAATATTCCTATATTCCTAGATCTTAATATATTTAGGTCTTTTTCAAAGAACTAAGGCAATTTAGCAGAAATACTTACATAGAAATGTCTCCTGCTGGTAACCAAGCTCCCTCTCCGTACTTAGAATATTCTATAACCCCTAGCTCTCACACAAGCTATGCAAGTGAGGGGCCTAAAGCTTAATCTTCATTAGCTGCTGAGTATACTCATCCCTGTTTATCACTATATTCCAGTATTTAGCACCATAAAAGTTGATTATATAGAAGATATATATATATATATATCTTCAATGATTCATAGCTTTTATGATAATTTCTTACCAATATCCTGAGCATTTACAAGGACATATAAAGACAATCAAGGAGAAAAGACAGCTGGTCTCACACAATTAGTGAAAGGGTAAAGGAGACAATCACAACTATTATTACTTTTAAGACAAGATTAATACAATAAACAAGTTGCCAGATAGCACAGGAGAGAGGTAACTTTTGTTTCAGATAATAAGACAAAGTTAGGAAGAGGAGATGCTGAAGGTCAGCTAGAAAATTTGGCCTCATCAAGGCGCTGACAGGGCATTGTATGTTTCTATGAAAGTACAGTAGCAAACAACTCATTCCAACTCCCCTTCTCAACCAGAGCCTGCCATGCCCCATTTCAAAAAGGTAGGGCCAACCACCAAACAACAGAGCTTGGAACCAGAAAGAAAGATTGGTTGTGTCTGGGCACGGCCAGCCTGGAAAGCCCATCTTTCCAACAGAAGCAACCCCTCAAGGGGCTGGGCAGTGAGGTGGAAACCAAGACTGAAGCAATGTGGTTGCAATGTGGGAACAGCATGGAGCAAGTGGGCTCAATAAAGAACAGAGCGTGGAATCCCAAGGAATTCTCCAAGATGTCTGCTGAGAGCAAGGCTAGTTAATGAGACTTCTAGATGCTGATGTGGCCACCTAAAATATAAAATACTCAGTATCTCATTTGGCAATTCATTCCACAAGTATTGTAAACTAGGTAAATTCTTCCAAGATATATTTTCTTCTTTAAACATTTTTTTTTTTTGGTACCGGGGATCGAACTCGAGTCCTTGCACCTGTGCAGCAGGCGGCGAAACCACTGAGCTAAATCCCCGGCCCTCTTCTTTAAATATTTTTCTCCCCCATTTTGCATCCAAGTGGCTGAGTCAAGTTTGCCTAGACACTTGGATCTTTAGTACATTCCTAGAAAAATATTCAAATGGGTACTGTGGTTTCCACATGTATTCAGGAATCCTAGCCTTTCCTATTAGCTGAGTTCTTGTCTTTCCTAGGCACTGTGAGGACCTCTTTCACATTTTCCCACTTGATTCTTACAACCTTGTACCTCCTATTGGTGTTCATCATCTGTTTCAGTCTGCCCAACCCCATCTGACCTCCTCCTTTGGTAGTAATATTCCCTTCTCTATGAAAAATTGCCCCGTCTTTACCTCAACCATATAGTTCTAGTTGGGGTTGTCAAGTACAGTGCCCAACCTGTGATCTATGAAATGAGCACATTGCCTAGGATGAGCCAACCGTGATATCCCATCTCGCTGACTAAAGTGATTGATCTAGGGATAGACACATAATTCAAGACAGACCAGAGTTTCTCCAATATTTTTCTAGCTGAATTCAGGGGAGAAGTTCTGTCTTTTCTCTCTGACCTCAAAGATGACAATATGTAACCAGTTCTAGCCTTTTGGAGGCAGCCAGGCTGACAGAATAAAGCCCAGGTACAGAGACTAGAAATACAGAGAGAAAGATGGTGTCATCATGCCTATGAGTCTAGGTATAGCTTTCCTCAACCTTTCATTTGGTTCTTTGAGGTAATTTCCCTTTCCTGCTTTTAGCTAGTTCATATATGTTCTTGCTGAGTGCAATGAAGAGTCCTGCTTACTACATGCCTGTATTTAGACAAGTCTCCAAACTGAAGGGAGTCCCTTCGGTTGACCAAAAGGCTCACATCCTACTCCTCCAGGATTTTTATCTCCCTTTGAAGTTCTCTTTCTTCTTTCATAACTACATACTGGCTCCAGCTTATAACTCTGAGCCAAATATCATCACAGCACTGCTAAGATAAGGTGGAACTGTTAAAGGCTTGCCTAAAATTCAGAGGTGTAACAGCAAGGAAACAATACAAGGTTATAAATGTATAAAACAGATATGATTACAGAGTAGAAGCCTTTAGCTAGATTGCTTTAGGGCCTGTCGGCCTATTCCATTGTGTGAGCTGCCTTGAAATAGTTACATTCTAATCCTTAAGATGTGACAAAAGCTTTTAGGAATCTTTCCTGGATTCCTATTTCTTATCCATAAGTCTGATCCTGAATAGAGAGCATTGTTTAGAAAATTAATTTTAAAAATTAAATGCAACAAAACGAATTGATCTATAGATGCAATGCCATCTCAATCAAAATCTCAGCAGGTGTAAAATTATTTTTAATTTTAAGAAACAAACAAGCTACTTCTAGAATCCATTTGGATATACAAAGAATTAGAATAGCCAAAACAAATGTGAAAGGGAAACAAAATTAGGGAGGTTCTAATTAATGTAAAGGATTATTATAGCATTTACTCAAAAAGTTAAACAGAGTTTCCACACAATCCAGCAATTGTATTCCTAGGTATATACTCAAGGCAATTGAAAATTCTCTTGCCCATTAAAAAAATCCTTGTACGTGAGTGTTCAGAGCAGCATTATTCATAATAACCAAAAAGTGAAAACAATCCAAGTGTCTACCAACTGATGAATGGGATAAACAAAATATGGTATATTCATTCAATGGAATATTATTTGGCCATATAGGAATAAAATACTGTAAATGCTATAACATGGATGAACCTTAAAAACATGATAAACCAGGGGCATTGGTACACATCTGTACCAACTATGCAGAAGACTCTACTGAATGGTGAGTCTGAGGCCAGCCTTTTCCTCTGAATTGCCCTCTGTTATCCTCTTTCGGCCTTGGAGCCAGCCAACCGTGGACTGAAACTGTGAGCCAAAATAAACCTCTCTTCCTTTAAGTTGTGGGTGTCAGGTATTTTGTCCCAGCCACAGGAAAGTAACCAAGACAAAACCAAATGCTGCCAAGCATGTAATACAATCAGAACTCTCATACATTATTGGTGGGAATATAAGTGGTATAACCAGTTCAAGAAAAGGCTTGACAGTTTCTTCTAATACTAAATACACATCAACCCTGTGACCCAAAAATTCCACTCCTAGATATTTTACGAGAGAAATAAAAACATACGCAAATGCAAAGACTTGTATAGGAAAGTCATAACTGCTTTACTTATGAGAGCTAAAAACAGGATTTCTAGTTGTCCATTAACAGGAGAATGGATAGAATACTATGAAATAATAAGAAAAGAACTACAGGTTCTCAGAAAAGTTAAACATAAAGTTACCATATAATTCAGTAATTCTACTCTTAGGAATATACCTAAGAGAAATGGTGCTGATGTTCACAAATAAAACCAAGAACACAAAACAGAAAAACCACACGTTTGTACATTAATATTCATAGCAGCATTATTAATAGCCAAAAGGTGGAAAAAACAAACAACCATCAGCTGATGAATGGATAAAGTATAATAAAATTTTGAGGACTGCAACAAGAATGAAATCTCAAAAGTATTATGCTGAGTAAAAACGGCTACTGAACCTACTCTGGGTACCACTCAAAAAAGTATCTACTGGGGCTGAGGATTTAGCTCAGTGGCACCACACCTCCCTGGCAAGCGCAAGGTCCTGAGTTCGATCCCTGGTACCAAAACCAAAACAACGCCCCCCCAAAAACCCCCCAAAATTACTTACTATACAATTTTGCTTATGCAAAGTTCTAGAACAGGCAAAACTATAGTGATAAAAAGCAAGTCAGTATATACCTTGTGTTTTCTAATCCTGCTAAATTCAAATACAAGTTCTAGAGGCTCCTAGAGATTTCTTAGTATTTTCTCTGTAGATGATCATTTCATCTACATATTAAGATTTTACTTCTACCTTGCCAATCCTATCCTAATTGTGTCATTTTATTGCCAGATTATTTTGGTTTGGGCCTAGGTTTCAAAGTTTAATGGACAGATGAAGAGTAGGCATATCTGCCTTTGTTCCCCATCTTAGGGAGAAACATTGTATCTTTTCCATTCATATAAGGCATTTTTGCTAGAAGTATGGAGTACATGTCTTTGATCTGTTGAGAAGGTTCTGTTCTACTTCTAGGCTCCTGCTAGCTTTTACCATGAACAGCTGTAGAATTTAGTCCAATACTTTTTCTCCAACTAGTGACAGCATCATATGGCTTTTGCCTTTCCTCTGTTAAAATGATGACTTTTGGGGGTGGATCTTCCAATGCTGAACCAACTCTGCCATCCCTATAGTGAAACCACTTTCTACATACTGCCAGATCTGACTTCTCATAGTTTGTTTTGTTAAACAAATTTCTATCTATGTTCATACTTTTTTCTTCTATTATCTTTATCCAGTTTTAGGATTGGCATAATGCTGATTTCCTAAAATGACGGGAGAAGTGTTCCTTCTTTTTTCTGCTTTAAATGTTTGATATAATTTATCAGTTAAAATGTACGTGGGCCTGCTGTTGTCATATAGGTAGGTTTTCAAGCTAGGAATATGCTTTCTTTAATAGGTGCTATTCAAATTTTATATTTCCTCCCAAGTTAGTTTCATTAGTTTGTCTTCCAAGGTACTTCTTAGAAGTTGTCAAATTTATTTCAAAACAGATTTTTGTAATATGCTTTCTATATCCTTTTAAATTCTGTAAAATATGTGGTAATGTCTCCTAGACATTGATATTGTGTAATAGGAAGTAAAGGTCTAAAGGAGCAGGGGAAGTGGGAGCGGTAGGGGAAAGGAAAGAAGGGAAAAGAAAAAATATGAGAAAAGGAAAAAATGGAAACAAAGTCTTTGCAAATAGAGAAGGGCGGAGGTGGTGAAGGGAGGGCTGGGGAAGGGGAAAAAAATAAGAACCAAGATACTCATGTAATGGTACAATATCCCAATGATGAATGTAACTGTATTGTATACCTAGAATGTATCAATAAACTTAACAGGGAAAACAACAACAACATCAAAAAAGCAAATCAGTACTTGCCTGGCACTGGGAGTGAGAGTGGAGATGGACTTCAAAGTGCATAAAGGAAATATACTGGAGTTCAGAAATGTTCCATATTTGATTGTACTATCAGTTATACAGCTGTGTGCATTTCTTCAAAATATATTTAAATGTACACTCAAAAGGGGAGTTATATTGTTTGTAAACTATACCTCAATAAAGTTGATTTTTAAAAAGTAATTTACCTTTGGGCTGGAAGTGTAGCTTAGTGGTAGAGTGCTTACCTAGCATGTGCAAGACCTTAGGTTCAATCCTCAGCACCAAAAAACAAACAAACAAAACATGAGCATGAAAATTAAAACAACAGTCACAAATTAGAAACTTCCTTTCCCATGATAGCCATGACCTCAGAGGTAACATGACAGGTCATGCTGCTAAATGCAATACATAAGTAGTCTCTGTGCTCCACCTATTCATCCCTCTATCATTTTATTATGAGCCATTTAATATTTTTAAAAATAAGAAAAATAGAAAAGTCCCACAACCCTTTGGATTTGTGAACTTTGTTAAGGGTCTAGAGTTGTCTGAGGACTGGTAATGGGAACCACTAGTGAAACCACAGTTTAATGATAAAATAACTGCAGTGTTCTAGGTGAAAATGACACACACTGGACTCATTTCATAGATGAAGAAACTGAAGTTCAGAGAGGTGAAGGCAGTTGCTAAGGTCTAAACTTCAAGGATACTGACTACAAAAACCAAGTGCTCGTTTACTTTACCTCAGATCTTCCGAGAGAGTTCCAAACCTAGTGACTAGCTCCAAACCTAGCAGGCACGTGTTTCCATCCTAGCCTCAGCTGACTGTTCTCTCTAACTTGCCTCTGCTCCTTTCACCCCCTCCTTCCATATGCACATGCACAGTGCAGGTTCTGACATGTACTGACATCATTATACTTACCTTCTTCTCTTCGGGCCATTTCTAAGAATTTCTTGTTATGAAAAAGATGTTTACAAATTCTGTCCTTTCGGAGATATACTGATATACTTTAATTATAGTTGCATGTTTTTACTGTTACATAAGAAATGTGGTATACCCTCTAAGTTGGACAGGAAATATTCTAAATGAGAATATTTACTCCAGAAGTCTAAAGTTTTCCCAAGTAAATCTCACAGTATCCCAAAGTTGGAAAGGTCCCCAAAAGTCTTCTATGAGGAAGACTGGGCACTCTCCACCTCAGCAACCCAGCAGTGTGACTCTTCTGATTTTGATTTCAGGCTTTACTTGGTGATTTGCAGGTTCCTAAAAGGCCTCACCCCAGAGAGGCCAGAGAGCCCTGACAACAAAGCTCTGAATTTATAGCCTTGTACCTTCATCCCACCTAATTGTATCTAATTGATTCTCTTGCATGTGTGTGTGCGTGTGTGTGTGTGTGTGTGTGTGTATGTGTTGTATGAACACCTGTTCCCTTTGACTTGTCATCAGGTGACCTGAAGACCAGGGAAACCTCAACGTGAACATGGAGCTCTGTCCAAATATTTCTTTCACAGATGTCTCCTTCTCGACACTTCATTGACTCTGTTGGAAAGCCTGACAAAAATGGACTCTGTCATTACCCTGCTGTGTGGCCTTGAGCAAGTCCTTCCACTTTGCTGGGCCTTGGTTTCCTTTCCAGATACAGAAGGAGGCAATTGGACTGAACAGGAAAGCATAGGAATTGTGAAGGCATTGCTTGGTTGCCTTCTTCTGGCTTGCTATCTCTGGTGGTTGAGTAGATTTCTAGCCCCTTACTCTTACCCAGGAGACTTACAGGAGGATGTTCAGGAAGGTCTATATTTTCCTTTTATGTTTGTTTTGAGATACTGGAGATTGAACCCAGGACCTTCAAGGTGAGCTGCAGTCTCATACCATTTTAATTTTGAGGGGCTGGGGCAGGGTTTTGCTAAGTTGCCCTGGCTGGGCTCAAACTTGCAGTCCTCCTATCTCATCCTCCTAGAGTGCTGGGATTACAGGCCGTATTATCATTCCAGCTTATATTTTCCATTCTTGTTTCTAAGGTCTCAAAGGGCCCAAGTTTAGAGACTCTATACTACTGACTGTATTCTCCATTCTCCATCCTCCACCCTCCTCTAACCTGCCTTTTTACATTTTTTTGGACTATAATCAGAGCACCCTAACTCTCTGGCTTTAACTGGGCTTGCTCCGTAGAAGAACTGGCAAAAGATCAGAGGATTAGAGAAGAAAGAGCTGGAAGTTATACCTCCCAGTGCCTTCCTGCTTTCCTCCCTGCTCCTCTGTGTTTCTGGCAGAGGTAGCATTATGTGGTTACAACTCCAGTTGGGTGACCGCCCCTCTTGCTCAACTCCAGTTCTCACTCATTTTCATCAAAGTGCCCTCCTGTTCTTTAGAAGAGCTTAAAGGACTTTGTCATTCCCAGTCTCTAGGTTAGATCCCTTTCCCCTGCACATGACTCTGTAAATACTCCTTCCATTATACTTCTCAAGTAAGTCCTCTGAATGTGCCTCCTTTTCCTGGCCATATACAATACTACACTTCTTTCAAAATTAGGATTCTAGCTAGGAGTCCTCCTAGCAGTGGAAAGTTCTATGTTTTGGATATCGTTTGAGTATGTACCCCAAAGTTTAATGAAATTTAACCCCCATTGTGAAGTTATTAAGAGGGTGGAAACAATCTAACAATGGTGTTTACATTTATATTAGATAAAGTGTTAGGGTGGAGCCCCCATGACTGAATCCTGGTGGCTTTATAAAGAGAGGGAGAGAATCCAAAAGAGCATGCTCCATGTGTACTCACTATCTTCTGCCATGAGTCCTTGCATGGTCTCAGGACTCTGCCAGCAAGGCTGTCACCAGATGTGGCCCCTGGATGTTAAAGCCCCAGAGCCACAAGCCAAAATATCCCTTGTCCCCTGTACACACACTTTTATTTTTATAGTATTGGGGATTGAGCCCTGGCCTCACACATGCTACGCAAGTGCTCTACCACTAGCTGTATCTTCAGACCTTGTTATTTTGAGACAGGGTCTTGCTAAATTACCCCAGCTGGCTTCAAACTTGCAATCTGCCTCAGCCTCTCAAGTAGCTGGGATTACAGGCATGTGCCACTGAGCCTGGCACCATCAGTCAAAATAAACCCCTTTTCTTTATAACTTACCCAGTCTGTGGCACTCTGTTATTAGCAATAGAAAAGGGACTAATACAATGTTCATCTGGAAGACTCAGAGGTGAAATTTTTTTTTTCTTTGGTACCAGGGATCAAACTTGGGACCCTGCGCTTGCAAGACAGACGTAGGAAACACTGAGCTAAATCCTCGGCCCTCGGAGGTGAATTTTGAAGGAACAAACCACAGGTGCCTTCTCTGTTGCTAGCACTTGTCTCCCAACTGCACACACCCTCTCTGGTTCTTGGTGCAAATGAGTAAGTGGAAAGTCATCTAATGCTCTGCTACCGGGTGACATGTTTTACCAAACACTCCTCTGTTGCTCACCATAATTATCTGTATTTACGTATAAGCTGCATTCTTCTCACCATCTGTCTCATTTGGAGGTGGCAGATTTCCAAATTCCCTCTCTTTTATTCATGTATAACACATGACTTATTCACAGGTGGGAAAGTCAACAGGCTTCTGCCTCAGTCTCCTCATCTCTAAAGTGGGATAATATCAACCTCACAGAATTGGCTAGAGGACTACATGAATAACATTTGTAGTGCTTAGAGTGGCAGTGCAAAGTGTTGGCAAATGCTGTTATTCTCTCATCTGAGTCATCCTGGCCTACTTTCCTGATTCGTGGATAGGAAGGGAGAAAAAGGGGTCTGGGCAGGAAATTCTAAATTCCTCCGCCCAATCTCAATGCTTTCCTAGACAACTCACCCCCTCTCTGTACCTCATTCCTGAGTAAATTTCCTTTTCTATCATATTTTCATCCCAAGAAGTGCCAGGAAGAGTAATCAGGACAAGATGTGACTCTTATGTTTTCTTCTAATTCTAGACCAGTGGTTTTCAAATTGTGGCCTGGCATTCCCAAGAAGCCCATAGGGCACCCTTCAGCTTGCTCTTATCTGTTTAAATTTCCTTTCAAGACTGATAGACTTCTAAGACTGTAAAATTTTAAATCCCCACTCTGCTGAGTTTCAGCCTTCAGACTTTACAATTAGTCCTAATCTTCTTTTCCCTTCTGCCAAGAAATTTTCTCTATTCCATTCAGATAGTCTGTATTCTTTTCCATTTCTGATGCAGCTGAAAGAGATATATGAACAAGCAAATCTTTGTGTACTTATCTGGGGTGTCTTTCCCAGGCATTCAGCCTGTTCAGTAGACAATATCTCAATTCCTAGGCCCAAGGGGAAGGCAACTATGGCACTGTTTAACAACTGAGACATCTGAAGGCAATTTTACTGGCACCTGATCCACCTGCCGCAGTATTTCCAACTCCTGGAATATTTCCAACCCCCAGAACCCAAAAGTTACTAGAATCATCCATTCCTTTTCCTGGGGATCAAACTCAGGACCTTGCGCTTTTGAGGCAGGTGTGGCACCACTGAGCCAAATCCCCGGCCCTAGAACCATCCATTCTTATGACCTTGGGTCAGGCTTGGCCACAGTGGCAGCTAGGAGTGAGTAAAGTGGGGCAGAAGAAGCTATACAGTGGGAACCAAATCCTAGGGAAAAGTACTTCACAACTAGATTTGGCTTCTGGGGTTACAGAGGTACCCAATGGTATTATAATTTCTTTATGCAGTTTAAGACTTTGGGCAGAGAATCTGAATAGATAAAAAAGCAAAAGTCAGACTACAAGACCTCTGCTTAGGATCCTCTTATTCCAGACTGCCACGAGTTTCCCTCCCATGATTCATTTGAGTCTTTTCCTTGAAAAGGAAAAGAACTGCCCATTAGAACTCATTAGAACTGCCCCAACATTGGGGCTCTCCAATCCTCTTCTACCCATCTCCTTTTTCACAATCCAAAGAGCCCATGGGCCAATGGTATGTGCATACCCAAAGCTCCTGGCCCTCATTCCTTCTTAGATAATCCTGTGGGCACTTTAATGCTAGATCTCACTGCTCTCTAGAACAAGAGGTCAGCATCAGGGAAATAGCCTGCACTGGCCTTTGGAACCAAGGAATAGACAAGGAATAGACCATTTGTAACTGGTGGGAGCAAAGTTCAGCAAACAGGGATGTTACAGGATGTCTGCACACAAGGCTTCTGGAAGTATGGAACAGAGCTTGGAGCAATAGGGAGGTGGAAGGTTGAAGGCCAGGAATCTCTCCCTAAAGCTACCACATTCCAGTACATATCTCAGAAGAGGCCAAAAATTCTAAACTTAAATTGAGCCTTCCAGATTATTATGAAGGTATACACATCAAGTTAGAAGGGTCCGGATCTCATGTATTAGTTTAATTTGGTTTATAGTTTTGAAATACATAAACATATGATGTGTGGGTCTTCATTTGTACTACTGACTCAGTCCCTGTATATATTGAGGGTGGGCCTGTCCCTGACCACTCTGTCTAAAACAGTACTCCCTCAGTCACTCTATTCTAACCCTATTATTTCCTCATTGCTTTTATCATGGTCGGCTCTATATTTCCTTGTGTATCATCTCTTTATCCCTACTATAATGTAAGTTCCAGTCATAGTCTCTGTTCACCACCTTATTCTTAGCCTCAGAGAGTTTTACAGGTGATGTGGGCTTACCCAGTAGATACAAAGGAAAAAAGATCACCATGACAGCTCTCCGTAGAAACCTCTTAAAATAACTTAAAATACACTGGATCTACACAAAGTGACCATGGAAAATCCATTAACGACTTCTACGGAGGAACACAAGATTAGTTGGTCAGGTTCCTTGTGAGAGGAACATCAGAGTAAGAAGTGCTAAGGGCCGAAAAATGAGATGTGGGGGGCGCGGGCTGCTGGAACTCAGACTGGAGGAATCGCCTTACCCTTATGAGGGTGACCAGGCAAGGATGCTAAAGAAACCTTGATTCCACAGCAATCCGGCCCAGCCTATCGTGGGGAGGTGGCTTGTTATCCGTGGCTAGGAAACCCTCAAATAATGAGTCCCTTGGTTACGGACCTCAAAAGGAGTGTATGCATCTGATCCCTATGGGACCATGGTAATCACAGGGTCAAGGACAAAACTACCTTGTGGCCTCTTCTTTCTCGAGTACTTCAAATTCGCAACGTCACACTGCACGGTGTGAATACGGAGGCCGCGAGAGACCAAATGAGCTCTCCAGGCATCCCCCAGCGACCCTGCGCCCTCGCCTCGGCTGCGGAGGCCCCACGCCTTTCCTTCAGGTGGGTGGGGCTCCCGGGACTGGGCGGGGCTACTCTCCTCCCCAGCTCCGGCCAGCGCAGCTCTAGGCCTCGGCGGACAGCCAAGGGGGCGCTCGCCACCTCGGAGCCAAGGCCCGCCTGCCGGGGCCGCCCCTGAGAAATTGTGGAGCCCGGGGCGGGGCCACCTGGCTCCTCCTCGCGGGCGGAGGACAGGCCAAGGTGCGGCGGGGCAGCCGTCCCCGACTGGTAACGACCTTGTGTGCGGTGGCGCGCGGCTGTGAAGGATGACGAGGTGCGTCTGCCTCTTGGGGCCGCCGCCGCCGCCGCTCCTGCTGCTCCTGCCTCTGCTGCTCGCGGTGCCCGGCGCTGGCCCGGCCCGGCTCGGGGCGCTCTACTCGTCCTCTGACCCGGTGACGTTGCTGCAGGCGGACACGGTGCGCGGCGCCGTGCTCAACTCCCGCAGCGCCTGGGCCGTGGAGTTCTTCGCCTCCTGGTGCGGCCACTGCATCGCCTTTGCCCCGACATGGAAGGCACTGGCCAACGACGTCAAGGGTGAGAAGCCGGGGCTGCCTCTTGCCCACCCCGCAGACCCTTCCGTCTGCCCGGGGAGGGTCCTCCCTCCGGGTGCCCTTCCCGCCTTCGCATCCCATCCGCCCAGCACACGTCCCCACCTTCGCATCCCTCAAATCTATTTGTGTTTTCCTCTTGGTCCACGTCTCTTTTGACCTGTATCCCCAGACCTCTGTTCGCCCCGTTCATCCCCTGCCGCGTTGCTGCTCTAACCTTTGTGAGGGAGCTGCCTTTTTGCCCCCTCGGGCTTCTCTGACACCTATGGCTTTCTCCAGTCCAGCCTGTAACAGTCCCTTCCTCTTGCTCAGGGACCTGTGTGTCGTCTTCCTGCCAAGTTCCCTGAATGCTGTGGATCAGCGCTGGGGCGCAAAGGGAACTGACACTCTGCCACCACCACATCTTTCTCCACCCCTCTGGCTAGTTGACACAGCTCCCTCATAGGTTTCCTTCCTCCTTATCTTCGAGGTGGGTGTCTTCTCTGGCTAGCTTTCCTGTCTCCCTTCCAGGCCTCTCCGGACCTGCTGGCCCCAGCTCCTTAGCTTCTGGGCCACGTCCTCTTCTCTCTTCCTCGTCCCCATGGGCCCTTTCAGACCCTTAAGTTAAGGGTCAGAGACCTGACCTAAGGCAGCTTTATGGTTTTCCTTTGTTTCTTGTTCCATTCACTGGTCTAAGACCACAGTTCCCTGATTCCAGGACACCATCGATTGTGAGACCCACCATTCATTCAATAACAGCCATCAGGATAGCAGGCTTAAAAAAACCATTAAATGTATAGAGATTTTTAAGTTGTGCTGTAGTACAAAGATGTTAAAATGTTTAAAAGCTGAAGTTTTAGAGCTGAAGAAACATGGTAATAATGGTAATTCATATTTACTGAGCTCTGCATATCAGACCTATATTGTCTCATAGCTTCATTTCTACAATTTAAAGATCCCTGTAGTATCACATATCTGCCTAACCCAGGCAGTGGGTATTGAGGAGGAGGTGGAGGCACAGTGATGGTGATTTGTTTCTGATTTGCTGTCCCTGAATGGAGCCACTTCCTGTTTATGGTACTAGGGCGCTATCAGAGATGGATCCTGACCTGAAATGGATGTTGAATGAAAACTGTGGGTATTTTAGAGAGAAGACCTAAGAGAACTAGAGCCATTGTTCCTCATCTGTGCTGTTGGTGTTTCTTGATTAATTATAGTAGAATAAAGGTACGTATAGATGTCAGTTTTCAAACTCAGCCTCCCTTTGCCCCTTAAGAAGCTTGCTAATTGATTACTGAAGTAGCTAGATTAAACGATGTGTATGTCTTTTAGCCATATGGCTCTGGAAAATAGTTTTTAAACAAAATTTATAAACCCTTTTACCTCTTATTTACACTGGCCTATATGTCTCTCTGGTCTTGTCAACTGCATGAGCATCTCTGAGCAGCCCTTCGCACTATTTTAGTGTTGTCAACACTAAAGAATGAGGATCATGGAACTAGAACGCTAAAGAGAGGTAATCTCAGGGGACGTGGCAGGCCTGAATATCATAAAGGTCCCTCAATTGGTTTCCACTTTGAGGCTGTAACAGGTCTTTAATGACTGCAGATGGACTCATTCTAGAAGATTTTCTGTCTTCAGAGTGCAGAAAAATTAACTTCCAGCTGACTCACATGTTTGGCCTGTTGCAACACAGAATTTTCCTATGAATTACACATGCAGGTACTGACCCAACCAGCTCCTGAATGAGGGTTGTCACTTCCAAAAAGGGTCTTTTCCTGGTGTATGGAATGACGGTCTTAAAAAAAAAAAAGCAAAAGGAAAACTTCATCTCTCAAAGGAAAATAGAAGCATTAAAGTTTGTGGAGATGAACCAGAATAAATGGAAGGTGGAAGGTTTCTGTGGAAACTGAGGGTCTCCAAGATTATGTAGGGGGAGGATCTGGCAAAATCTGGAGTTGGCCTATAATGATGAGGAATATCCTCCACTCCTGTCCAAAGGGGTGAACCCCAGCTGAGAAGCTGGGATTAGTCTCATGCCTGTGTTCTCAGGTTCCTTTAAAAAGTGGTTGTGGGCTACTCTCATACCACCCTGTGCTATACCAGTGTGGCACATACCCTATCCTGATGATACAAGTGTTTTAGGGCAGGAACAGAGTATGGAAGGTCATGGAGTGGGTGAGGGTGGGGTGTGGTTACAGTCCTGCCTGGCTGGCTTCAGGCTTTTAATCTGACTGGACAGGACTCATTTCTTCAGTGACATCGGTGATAGATTCTCTGAGGCAGTTGCTGCCCTAGGGTAAAGCATTTGTTTCTGGAAGACTTGCTTCCTTCTTTCTATTCCAGGGCAGCTGCTGTTGTCTCATCATATGTTTAGGGAATTCATTGTATCCAATTGAGAACTTCATTACTGTTCACTGGTTAATCATTCATATTTGTTGAGTCATAGATCATTGTTTAAATTGCAGTTGGGGCAGTGAACACACAGTAGGAAAATTGGCAACTAAAGCCTGTGTTTGAAAAGGGCCAAAGATTCAGTTATTTTGTATATTAGGAATTCACAGAAAGGGATACTTACAGAGGGCTAATCTGTCATCAAAGGCCTTCATCCAAGCAGTTATTTATTACACACTTGTCTAATGCCAGCACTACATATATATGTGTGTGTATATATATATATATATGTGTGTATATATATGTGTCTTTACCTAGGAAAATGCCCAAGCCATAGGTCTTATCTTTTTCTTCTTTGTTTGTTATTTTTTTTAATGAATTAAAGAGAGGGAAAGAGAACTTATGGTTATAGAGGTTCAAATTCAAGATTGGATGGCTCCAGTTAGCCTCCGGCAAGAGCAGCAAATCCTACCAGGAGCAGCATGTTACAGTGAGTGCTCAAATTTTGAAACAGGAAACAAAGTTTTTGTTTTGTTTTTGTTTTTTATAATACTTTGGGTAGAACCCAGGAGTCCTCTACCATTGTGGTCCATCCCTAGCCCTTTTTATTTTTCTGTTTTGAGACAGAGTCTCGCTAAGTTACGCAGCCAGGCCTCAGACTTGTGATCTTCCTGCTTCAGCTTCCCAGGTAGCTGGTCTTACAGGCATGTACCACCACGCTGGCAACATCTTCTTTTGCTTTCACAGTCAAATGAGTTGCCCAAGATTACACAGGGCCTGGTGGAGGTTCTTGACTCCAGCTCTTTCTGACCTTCAGAGCCTGGATAGAAAAAGAGGTGGGTGGAGGAGGATGTATATTCTAAGTAGGAAAACATCATGTCCAGAGCCATGGAGATAAGATTTGTAGGCATGTCTGTCTGAGTGACAGTGAACATTATCAGTTTTGCCTGCCTTTCCTTTCAGGGTACATATGATGTCTCCTACATACGATGTCTTGAACAGAGGCTGGCACAGGGTAGGAGCCCACTCAATCTTTATGGCAGCCAGTGGTCTGAGCTTCACAGGATTCCAAGTGAGAATGTGAGCACAGAATCTTCAGCTGGTTCTGTGGCTCTTCTTGACTCAGACCTGGAGTGTCAGCCACGTGTGAGGGGTACAGAAGGCATTGTGTCCATCCTATGACCTCACTTCCCAAAAGCCTTCAAGAGGGAGGAAGGAAGGGATATGGTGGTGACATGTAGCCCTGACTAGCTGGGCATGGTATAAGCTACTGTGTCAGGAGGATGCCTGGAGACTTGGGTGGGGAGCTGGGTGCTGGGAACAGGCAGGGTCTAGTCATTGGACACTAGATTTTACTGGCTCTTGGTGGTTTGGATAAGTCTGTGCCTTTGGGTAAATCTGTGCCTCTGCCTTAGCGAAGGCTCAGGCTTGCTTAATACTCAGGGTCTTCTTGGCCATTTTCTTGTCAAGTGTTGTTTGCCATCCAGTGCCTAAATGGTTGTCAGAGGTGGAAAGGGCAGTTGAGACCATCTGTCCTGGTTTTCTTTTGACCCATGAGGAAGCTGAGTTCCAGAAAGGAGATGTGGAGTTCTTGGTGCATTCGCCAGTTGTGACAATGAGCAAGTCTCACTCTGGATCCTGTGCCTTTCCTGCTCTTGTCAGTAGGGAAGGGGACACTACTTGTGACTCCAGAAGAAGCTCATGTGAGAGCCAGCAGAATCCCTACCGTCTGTCATTCAGCAGTCACTCTGGCTTTTCTTGTTCCTCATTTTCTCCTCTTCATTTCCCATTTACTCTGTTACTAGAAAATTACTGTGCCCAAAGCAATAAACAGCAGGAATTTTTCTCTTAAGAGTGGGTAGAGTAGTAGTACTAAGTCACTGGACACTTCAGAAAGCTTCTGTCACCCAGACAGCAAAGCACTTACTTAAGTGCAGCTTTGCTTCACCAGTGAGACACTCAGATAAGGCACCTTTAGTGTAAAGATCTTAACTGACTTTTATTTATGATTCTAGAATTGGTTAACATCTCATTCTATGCAATAGAATGAGTATTCTGATGAGCTGAGAAGAGGAGCATGGCTTTATAGAGAAGGGCTGAAGACAGCAGAAAAAGAGAACAAGAAGTGGATTAGTCATCTTGAAGTTATTTTTCTTATAAACATTAAAACAGAGAGGCTTGCTGGAGATTTACCTTAGTGGTTCCATCGCCTGCATTGCAAGCGCAAGGTCCCAAGTTTGATCCTCCCCGGTACCAAAAAAACAAAACAAAAAAAACAGAGAGGCTTATCATGTCAGCTGAAACTGTCCTACTTAGAGATTTGTTTATTCTCTCTCTCTCTTGATTTCTTGGAAGGTCAGAGTACAATTCAGATTCAGCTTGGTGACATGAAACTTCAGCATGATTGACTCCATTTCGGTTTGGTCTTTTGGGCCTAGTGCAGGAGCTCAGTCTAAACCAGTGGCCTCCTATAAATTATATTTAACATACTAGAATGAGGAATAGTAAAGTCCTCAGTGATTACTATTGAACCAGAGCTTTATCTGTCCTTACAGCTCATTAAGGTATTGACATTGATAGTCCTGGGAAACATTCCCTTTTCAGACTTTCTTAGCATCTGACTGGCCCCAGCCTGTACTCCACCTCCCTTTGAGGCTAGGGCAGGTAAGAAGATGCCCTCTTCCAATTTATAGGGAAGGGGGAATCAAGACATAAAGAGAGCCAGGCAAAGATAGCCCCTAGGCATTGCCTTTCTTCTTGTCTGTAGGCTAGCTCCCCCTGATCCCTATGTCTTGGTTGGAAGCCAATAGAATGTTCTCTGTTCTGGCCTGAGCCCTCTTGAAACTAGCTGGGAGGCTCAAATCCTGGGTTCAGATCCCAGATTCCTTGTTAATTAACTTATCTAATCTGTCTGTTTTACAGGCAAGAAAAGCAGGTTTACATATAAATACTTTCTTACTTCCTCATGGGATTATTGAGAGTGCTAAACTAGATATTGAGCTCAGTACATTTGCTGATAGCATCGTCCTCTTATAGGCACTGAGCCTAGTATGCCGGCTGGACTGTGAATTAGAGAGAATGCTAATTAACTAGAAGACAAAACTTCCTGCCACGTTCCCTCATGGGGAAGGCTATAATGGGAGCCAAGAGCACAAATTCAGATGTAATGCCCTAACTCTGGTGAGAAGGAGAGAAGAAAGTGGGTTTTCCAGTCTGTAGGCCTTGGACAAGCTGGAAGCTTCTTAGTCTGTGTCTTCATTTGCAGTTGGAGACATGATGCCCACCTCAGATGGTTGAGTGCAGTGTGATGACTGTTCTGTGGGTACTATTGCACATTAGCTTCCTGTCCTCTCCTCTTCACACCCCTTCTAAACTCTTTGTGCCTCAACAGCAATGGCTTGTACTCTTGGAGAGAGAAAGAACAGTTGAAGCTTTTAGGTCACTGGTCACTGTGGATTTGATTATCATAAGGCCCTTGCTGGTAGAAGGCCATCACATTGCTCCTCTTCTGTCTTTACATCTAATTGTCACACTAACACTTCTTGAGAACAGCTGGGGCTTTCCTGTGGGTCTCCCTAGAACAAGGTAAACAGGGACCTACGTACAGAATAGAAGGAGCCAAGTTAGAGTGTGCACATGACACGAGGAGGTGAGCTTTTCACCCTTTCCTGGTCTTCCCTTGGGTAGGGGGCTCAGAAAGGACCTATGGTGCTTTTGTATGTGATCCAGGACAAAACTCTGGACAGCCATTGGGGAACCCTTCTCTCCTGTGACCTTGCCTTGTCCTTTAAATAAAGGACAAATAATGAATGCAGGCATAATCACAGATGATTGGCTTTAACCTCACCTGCCACCTGGACCTGAGGAAAGACTGAAGCTGAGATCAAAGAAAAAGGGTTCTACCACTAGAGGTGCTAACAGATCATCCTGGCCTGGGTCAAATATGTAGTTCAATAGACATTCACTGTGAATGAGCACTTATTGTACACTGGGTGATGGGATGCTAGGAGGTGAAAGGGCAAAAACAAAAAGAAGATGGGCAGACTGGTCACAGTATGGTAGAAACAGGAGCGGGGCCCCTGATCACTGGGCTGTGAGACAGCTCTTCTGAGAGAAAATAGTCTTCAAACTGAGTTGGACCTGACAAAAGGAGTTTGTAAGGAGACTAAGTGCAGAGAGGCACTGAAGGGGAGTGGCCTGGACATGGGAGAGCAAGCTGTGCTTTTAGAGAAGGAGAAAACTATTGGCAATTCTTGTGGGGAAGTGCTAAGAGTAGGTTAGATGTGCAGGCAGAGAACAAATAATCAACTAATGGCTATAGTTTTTCTTCAAAAGACAGAGGAAGCTACCAAAGAATAATGAGCAGAGGTTATCAGATCTATAGGTAGAAAAGATCATTTGGTGGCTGGAGAGACCAGTGAAGGGTGAAGTGCATTAGAAACTCACAGGGAGGAAGGGCCAGGGTGTAGCTCAGTAGCACAGTGCCTGCCTGGCAAGCATGAGGTCCTAAGTTCAAGCCCCAGTACCAAAAGAAAGAAACTCACAAGGAGGGAAATGAAATGTATCTGATTATCCCGAGAAGATCTGCCATAAAAGACCCTTGCACCAGTTTGCTGGAAATAGAGAATAGGTTAGAAGGGAAGTGAGTAAAGAAGGCAGATCAGATATCCAAACCACCTAGGATGGGGCAGTGAGGGGAGAGTTTGGGTAGAGGAGGAGATTTCAGAGGAGAGTGGACAGGGTTTGAAGATGGGTTGAAACACGAACTACCCTGACTCTGCCCCTACCACGGGAATCCCGTAGTGGACAGGGGTGAGGTTAGAGAAGAGTGTCAGGGCAAGAGGGAGGCAGTCCACACTGACTTTTGTGCAGGCTGCTCTCAAGTGAAAATCTTCATGCCAAAGGCTGAAAACCAGCTTGTGGCTATACAGCTAAGCTTAAGCTACTGCCTCTATGTGCCAGGGAGTCAAGAGAACACCCCAAAAGGGTTTGGTGAAGTAGGCATTGGGGAGGTTGAGGAAATGGTATGATGGGATGTGACTCACCTGTCTCTGCTAAGTGCCTCTTAATCTGTTTCTGCTAAACATTTCTATCCATGTCCTCCCTTCTTCCAATCCATCACTTACCCTTGCTCACTTCCTCCTGCCAAGAGTTCAGAAACTTCAGTGCCAACTGCAGACTTCCAACGAGAAAGTGGAGACAAGAAGGTGTGGCCTTGGGCCCTAGGCCTTCCCTTCCGCAAGCCTTGAGACCCACTCCTACCTAGTGTCGATCCCAATATCAGCTTAGTTGTTTTCCTTCAAGGGGTGGCTCGGGGTTTCTCTGTTTGTTGTTGTTGTTGTTTTGGTTTTGTTTTTTTCCTGAAACTAAAGATAACACACCTTCCCTGAACATAAAATGTTACTCTGAGCTTTAAGTCCTCCTGAAAGTGTCATTTTCAGTCAAAAGGGGCAGGTTCTGGGTGATATGGGAGGTTCTAGCAACTTGTGATTGTTGGAGATGTTATTCAGATGTTGCTGTGCTATACCTGACAAGTGTGGGGTGTAATCCCACTCGCTGCCTCCTTAGACATAGCCCCAGACGGGAACTAGAGCCTTGGGTCCCTTTGCTGGGACCATGCAACCAAATAGGCTTCTTTCTTCACTCATGTACTCCAGAGATGCCAGTGGCTCCAGTGTGCTACAGAGCAGCCCCAACTCCTCTGGCCCCCCTCTGTTGCATCCAGCTTGGCTGCCAGCCTCCCACCTGAACCTTCTCATTTTGCCTGGTCTTTTTAAAGCCCTTCCCTATCTGCCAGTTCTGCCCTCCTCCCCCCTCACTCTTGAAGTTCTATGTCAAGTGGGCTGAGTGTCAAGGCTAAAATAAATTTCCACGTTTCCTGCAAAGCCCATGTCTTAGTCCACAGGACTGAGCTCTTGGAAGTCTGTACCATATAGTTTGACAGCATTCATAGCCATCTCATGGTTTGTGTGGCCTCGTATGTGTGCCTTGCAGCTTTAGCAGCCTCAGTGTGCAAGGATGCTCAAGGGGCCCCTAACCTGGAATCAGAGCTCAGGAGACCTGCCTGGTGTATGAGTTGGTTTGGTTTCTGTTTCCCAGACCCTGTCCTGTGCCATTATTCTCTCTGCCAGTTTCAGGGAAGAGAGGCTTTGTGGCCTGGGGCCTGATAAGGGAACGAGATTAATCTTCCAGATTCTGACTTCAGGGCTTCCTTTCCTGTGGTTCCTGGCTTCTGGTTGCCTTCTCCTTCCTCTCCTCCTTTCTGCAACACCTGATGCCTGACCTACCTAAGGAGGGCTGTCTGCTGGTACCGGTGGCCCCAGAAACTCTCACCCAGGGTCTGTCAGGAAATCCCAAGCCCCCTGAGCCCTGCCCCCTACCCTTTTGGAATTGGTCGGCCTTTTAAATGGGTGAAGAGACAGAGGAATTACCAGCACTTTTCCCAGGAGGCCAGGGTCCTCTCACATTTCTCTCCAGAACTTCTAGCCCATTACCCCCACCCAGTAGGGTACTAGGGGCACACACGGATACTATTACAAGACAGCATTATTTGTGCTTTTTAGCTGTATTCAAAGCACAAGCCTCTTCTTGCAAGGCTCTGGCTAAATGTGGACTAAAGGGAATATTTCAGAGTCCTTTGTGAGGAAAGTGTGCTCTTTTACGTAAGAGCTTTGGAGGGTCAGGGACTATGGGCTTGGTAGCAGAGGGCATTGCATGGGGGAGGTAAGCACCAGCTCCTCTTGCTTACAAGGTTTTTTTGTCCTTTCAGACTGGAGACCGGCGCTAAATCTCGCTGCCCTGGATTGTGCCGACGAAACCAACAGCAAAGTCTGCAGAGACTTCAACATCCCTGGCTTCCCAAGTGTGAGGGTGTGTAGCAGAGAGGGCAAGTGGGGCTGGTAAAGGGTGTGGCTGAGCATATTACCAGCTGCTCTATGCTTCCCTAGCATCTCCCCGGGCTGCTGAGCTCTTCGGGGTCCCCATGCTTCTGGGCCTGAGTTGCTTACATCGCAGTCTCCCCCCGGAGCACTGTTCCCCTGATCTCCAGAGTATTGTTACCCCCTTGTTTTAGAGATGCAGGCAGAAATGAAAGGTTTCATTTGGAAAAGTCTGCCCTTCCTAAAGGAAAGGACCTGGTGTGGGGTGTTGGAGGGTGGATTTTAGCTGCTCTGAGTTGAGCTGTGTAGTGATGATCATGTGAGCTGGCGAGCGCTCCCAGCTCCCAGGGTCCTCTTTAATCTGTCCCACTCATGACCTCCCAGCCTTGGAAGCCCGACCTCACTCTGTAAAACCAGGACTCTGACCCATCTGTGGGCAGGATCAGACTCCAGGGGCTGATAATGGTCCCCTAGAAAGGGACCCCAGAGACACTGGCAAGCCTCATTCTCATCAGGCAAATGCTTTGACCCACACATGCTCAGAATTGAACCGGAGGGGTAGCCTCAGCCTACAGTCAAAATGCCAGTGCCTCGGGTAGCATCACCCCATAGGTAATTAGGGATTTGTCACCCTAGCTCTGGGAGAAGGTAGCACTGGCTCACTGATGATGCTTTGCCTGGTACTCTGCCCACCACAGAGCACCAACAGCTTACTTAATACCTGAAAATTTTCCAGGGCTCTCAAACAGAATGCCCTGTACAGCAAGGCTACTGCAGTTATGGCAAGAGCCCTCCCAGGGCTCAGGCCTGGCTCTGATCCAGTTAGTTTTCTTTCAGATTAGTGAAGCCAAATCCAAATCTCTTTCTTCCTCCCTCTAGCTATAAATCATACACCCATACACACACACACACACACGCACACAAAATGGCATCTAGAGCAGTTTCTTCCAAAGCCATTATGAATAAGCAGGAAATATTTTTGAAAGCTGAAATGCCAAGTATTGTCCCTAGAATGCGATATCTCTGAGCTCAGGGACCTCGAGTTGCTAGCAAACCCATGAGCCAGAACTCAGCTTAATTACCCCAACAGTGTTCATCTGGAAAGTAAGGCCTTTAACTCCTCCAGAATGTCTTGCTCTAGCTCCTTGTGACTTTGTTGTTCCTCAAGCCCAGGGGAATCCTGCTGGACTCAGAGATTTCATAGCCTCATAGAAGTTCTTTCCTAAATTGTTACCACTTAGCGCAAGGTTGGCCTAGGGAATAGTGCAGCAAGCCAGGAGCTATTGCCTAATCAGTTAGAAGCAGCAATGGAGACTACTTATCAATCATCCCTCTCAAGTAGAAGACTTCTCTGGCAAGGACATTGCCCTATCCTCTGCTGCAACTGAAAATGCTCATGGGGTCCCTGTTTGTTGTGGTGAGGCAGGGTGAACTGCCCTGAGTGGGCAGTGGTGAGAACACCAGATTAGCAACAGGAGGTATCACAGGCTGATGCAGTAGTTTTCTCCCAATGAGGCTTGAATGCAGGTCCAGCCACTGCCCATCCTTCATGGACGGACTAGTGTTAGTACATTGGCCAGTGGACACCCTCTTGGGCTTCTGGAAGGCCTGACACCTGGGCTTTCTGTTCTGTGTAGAAGAGGCTGGGGCCAGTGGGTGTGAAGAAGGCAATCCAGACAGTCACAAGTCTGAGGCTCCTCAGCACCTACCCAGGTCACGCACCACACGTGGCCTGGATGCTTCAAGTGATTAGTCACCTCCTTACCTGCTCAGCTGGCTATGGGAAGGGCTGGAAGGGCCAGTAACTGGTCTTCTTGGGCTTCCTTGTCTTCATACAGGTAGCACCTGACTGGGCCAGTCTGGTAGTCAGCTATCCATTTCTTAAGCTTTCCAGAGACCAGTGCTATGGCCTCACTTGGCAAAGCCTTCCCTGCCTACTGTGAGAAAACCTGCAACTCAGTTTGGCCAGGCAGTAGTACTCAGGACCTTGTCCTGATGACTCAAGGCCATAGCCAAGTGGTTCAGGGTATTGGTGAATCTCTACACTGTGGCCTTATACAGTGGCTTTCCAGTGTTTTCTTTTTTTTTGGTACCAGGGATTGAACTTGGGACCTTGTGTTTGCAAGGCAGGCAGCAGCACCACTGAGCTAAATCCCCAGCCCCTCCAATGTTTCCTTACTGTGACCTATGATGAGAAATATACATTTTATGTTATGAGTCCAAAGTTGGTTTGTATCTTTGCTAGAAACAAAATTTTCATAGAATAGTATTTATTTTGGGGCTGGGGATTTAGTTCAGTGGTTCCGGCACCTGCCTTGCAAGCACAAGGTCCCAAGTTCGATTCCCAGTACCAAAAAAACAAAAAACAAAAGTTGCACTAAAATAGTATTTATTTTTAACCAAGTACATTACATACTATTTTCTGTTTTTAAAGAAATACTGGCTCAGATTTACTAAATTGATTTCACAACTTACTAATAGGTTGCTTCTGATGTTTTTGAAAATACTACTCAAATATATTCCAGATCTTCAGAGATTCTGGCTCACTGAGAGCTTATTACCTGTGGGCACTGTGACTGGGCCCCCTAGAAAGCAGAGTAGACCCTAGAGGCCTTCCTGACTGCCAGCAGGCCTGCTGATGGATCATGCTGTCTGCTGTTTCCTGGGAACTGGAACTTGTCCTTGCTTACTCTACCCACAGAGGCTGTGAGAGCCCTAAAATGAAGACTCATGGTCAGCAGGGAGAGGAGAGAGTGTTACTGCTATGAAGCAGACAGTGCCACACAAGTCCTGCCACCAGCAGTAACAATTGTCACTGCCCTTTTTCCTCTACCTCCCTTCCCCTTGTCACCATAAGCAAGAGGTGAGCTTCCACCAGCCCAGCCTATGTAGCAAATGTCTGACCCTAAAGGGCAAGACCTGGCTGTAACAAGTACCTATCATTCTGGAGCTGGAGCCCCGTTGGAAGGAAGCAAAGATACAGGGAGGGAGGAGTGAGTTTGCAGCAGGTTCTGTCTGAAGCTTGGGGACCTAGAAGCTGTACTTCTATGGTTGGGTGGGCGTGTATTTTCCCTGGACCACAACCACACCGCTCAGTGGGCGGTGGAATAGGACACTTTGTGGCCAAAGGCTTGGCTTCAATAAAGATTACATGAAATAGCAGCACAGCAGAGAGAGGACAAGTCTTCCCTTTGCAAGATTTGTAGGAGATCATTAATATGGATTCAAATCCTAGCTCCACTGCTTACTGTGTATAACTTGGAAAGTTACTTAACAATGCTCCAGCCAGCCGGTTGGGGAGGCCAGGAAGAGTCCCAGCACCAAGGGCTCACTGCCCTCCACTCCACCCTTAACGGAGGACGAGGAGGGTGGTGGGGTAGACAAGGAGGATGAGGAGGAGGAGCTGCAGTTGCTGGAGATCATCTTGGGGTACCTGTGGGACTGGAGGACTGGAAGCCACTGGGCAGGGGACAAGCCCAGGGCCACCAGCAGGGAGGCATTGGAGACCCTGCTGCGGGTCAGGGAGGCCATGCAGTACAACCACAAGATGGCCTGTCCAGTCGGAAACTGGACATCAAAAACGAAGGCAGTGTCAAATCTTTGTCATGCCTGATGGTCGATGTTTTCAGTGATGTTACAGTGAAACAAAAGGGCAAGATCATGACTCTCATTTCTTTTGATGCCTTTGTGGCCCAACACTTGAGCATAAACCAAGAAAGATGCATTGAACCATTAGCAGAAAGTATCACAGATGTTCTCATACTGACAACAAGGGACTGGCTAGTCAAACAAAGAGGCTGGGATGGGTTTGTGGAGTTCTTCCATGTAGAGGATCTAGAAGGCAGCATCAGAAATGTGCTGCTGGCTTTTGCAGGTTTGCTGGAGTAGGAGCTGGTTTGGCATATCTAATAAGATAGCCTTGTAAGTGCAATAGTTGACTGTTAAACAACTCCAGGCGTCAAAACCATATGCTTCTGTGAAATCAAAGTATTTATGAAGCTGAGCTTGAAGCTGTCCAAGTAGCAACTTCAAAGAGGCCAGAAAGCAAGAAAATTGTGGCTATCAGTAATGGGGAGAATAGTCCTCTTCCAGAGTCACAGTCTGAAAGAAGCAAAGTGCAGTTTTAGCAACAAGAAAATTAGGAGACTATGAAAGACTTCCAGATTTAGTGAAGATGATAGGGTGGAAAGGCTAGATTTCTTTGTGTAGAACCAGAAGAGTGGCCAGTAACCAGCTAGTCATAGAAGTCATTAGATATCCCCACCAGATCATCAATTGTCTAGTGTTAAAAGAGAAATACTAACAATGCTAGTGATGTGTAAAATAGATTTAAGTTACAAGGAATTGAGCTCTGAGCACAGGCCTTAATACTGTAGAACAGCATGTGAAAGGTAGCTTTTCCACTATAATTCATTTTCCCCAGTGTATTTTTTGAAGAATAAGCCAACAGTAGTTAGAAATATGGAATAGTCTCAATTTTTTTTTTTTTGGTACCAGGGATCAAACTCGGGTCCTTGTGCTTGCAAGGCAGGCAGCGACAACACTGAGCTAAATCCCAGCCCTCGTCTCAATTTTTAAAACAAAAGTAACTTGTATTTACCTGTAAAAATTATACGGTTTTTATAGAAAGTATTTCATTGGACATAAAGTATATCTCAAATTTACAGTCATTTTTAAAATACCCTTTGAAATTTACAACTTCTGTAGTTAGGAATCTTATTTCTTACAGCTTTTCTGTTCAGAACTTTGTCCTGGTCAGTTCCAGTGTATACAGAACTAATTAATGTTACTTGTATGCAACCTGGTTGTACTGGAACAAATCTGATTCGTAACTATGCAGGATTTCATTTTTCAGTCTGATTTTGGTAAATATTCCTTAACTAGGTTCTGGGGGAAGATGGGCTGACTTCTTAAAAATAATTGGCTCTAGGGCTGGGGATTTAGCTCAGTGGCGCCATGCCTGCCTGGTAATCACAAGGTCCTGAGTTAGATTCCCATACCAAAAAAATAAATAAAATTGGCTCTGATTAGACAACTTCATTTGAGCTCTTAAATTTGATTTAATATAACTGGCGCAACTTAAAACAGAGTTCATGAGCTCATCTATAAAGCTTTCGCTGAAAATTTTTCAACTGTTTCAAGTGAGCGTTGTGTGTAAGACATTTGATTCCTTCTTTACTTAATTTGTAAAATTATAGCTTGCAAAAGCAGGCCAGAGTCTAATAGTTCTAACACTGGGCTTGCTTGTTAAACACAGGTTCAAGCCTAGTATGCAAATAAAAAGAAATACTCAACTGTTTCTTTTCTAAAAAACAAAAACAAAACCAGTGCTCCAGCCCTGGGCCTCAGTTTCCCTGTCTATAAAAATGGAGTGATGAGATCTACCTAGTAGGATTTTTACCTGTGAAAGTGCTAAGGCGTTGGTATTTGAAGTTTAGCCCTCTTGTTGCCCTATGGCTACTGGCAGCTGCTCTGTGGTGGGGGCATCTTAGTCAGTCCATCCAGCAGCAGCTATTGAGGGAGTGTGTGCTGGGTGTGGCACTGTGCTGTCTGTTGTGGGAGAGTCCAGAAACTCCTGACAGAACATAGCTCTCTGCTACTTGGGAGGCAATGAAGGACTGTGCATCATCATCAGAGAGGACTTCAAAGAGGAGAATTTCCATGTGGTGTTGAAGGACGGATGGGGTTTGTCCAACAGTGGAGGAGCAGGGGCAGAACATCATAGCCAGAGGAAGGGGCGGAACTGTGTCATGTTGTGGGGGTGCACGGACTGCACTTGGTCAGAGGCTCGTGTTCATAGGGCAGAAGGGACCGCAGTAATAGCAGGACCCTGAAGATTAATATGAGAAAATGGAAAAATAGGAACAAAATCTTTGTAAATAGGGAGGACTGGAGGAGTTGAAGGGAGGACTGGGCAAGGGTGAAAAAATAAGAACCAAGAGAGACTATGTAAAGGTGCAAATTTCCAATGATGCATGTCATTATATTGTATACCTAAAATGTACCAATGATTAGAATGAATAATCGATAATGTAAAATAGGAAGAAAAGGTCCAAAGGGGTAGGGGTAGTGGGAGGGGCAGGGGAGAGGAAAGGAAAAATGCTGAGAAATGGAAAAAATGGAAATAAAGTCTTTGTAAGTAGGGAAGGGTGGAGGGCGTGAAGGGAGGTCTAGGAATGGGGAAAAAATAAGAACCAAGATGCATTATGTAAAGGTACAATTCCCAATGAGAAATGTAATTGTGTTGTACACCTACAATGTACCAATAAAAGAATTTAATACAAAAAAATAGCAGGACCCTGAAAAAGGCTGGGAGTGCAGATACCAGTACTGTGGGGTAGAGAGTCTGGGCCATTACCTTATGTAGCTCTTGGTAGAGGGTGAGATAACAGAGGAACTGGCCTCACATGTCTCTTGCTTCTCTGGAACAAGGATATGGGCCCCTTTTCTGCTGCCACCCACATGAATAGGGCACAGCACAAGAAGTAGTTAAAGTTCTTGATCCTCATGGACTCGCCATAAAATATTTGGAGACTAGGTCATTTTCCTGAAAACCTGTTACAGAAGCTTGAATTCAGTGTCATCATTGCCACTGCTGGAAATCAGTGACCCCCCGGGAAGGCAGTTGTCCATAGGTTTGTGATGACCTACCTAGTGCCACCTGTTTTCCTGTTCCTGGGGAGAGACCGGAAGCCTTCCAGGAGTCCCAGGGTCAGGGAAGCGAGAAGCTCCTGTCCTGTGCTAAGGGATGAAAGGAAAGGGGCCGGTATTGACTGCTCCTAGAGAAAAGAAGATTCGCTCCTGAAGGCTCAGTTGCCTGTTTCCAAGGAGTTGTTTCCCTGGGTAGGCACATGCTTCCAACAGCTAATTTAATAAGGATACATTGTAATAAGAGGATAGAAATGTGCCCGGACTAGATTTTCTTCTTTTTTTTGTTTTGGTCTCAGGGATTGAACTAGGGTCCTTGCGCTTGCGCAGCAGGCAGCGAAACCACTGAGCTAAATCCCCAGCCCCGGACTAGATTTTCACTTGAGCTTGCAGGATGATCAGAGGGCAGAGAGTCTCTGTGCAGTTCAGCAGACATCTTTTGATTACCTCTGTGTACTCGATGCTGTGCCGGGCAGTGGGTTTACAGAGATGAATACCCTATAGTCCTGTGTCTGGCTGGGTGGAAGTGGAGGGTAAAGACCCCTGTAGCTGGAGTGTGGGGGCTGGGGAGCAGTGGGAGGTGAGTTTGGGTTCAGATCTTGGAAGGAAGTCCTTGAACGCAGTGAGTTTGAACCTTATTCATGGGCAGTGGGGAGTTATGGAAGAGATTTGAGGAGGAACAACATAAGGCCAGAATTGTGCATTAGAAAAGTAGCCTTGGTAGCAATTAGGAAAATGATTGAAAAAACAAAAAGAAACTATCACCTGTTGGCCATGGTCTAGACAGGTGGACAAGGAGAAAGCTGTTGAAGAGGTGTCCTGAAGGTCAGAGTCATGGAACTTGTAGACTGACTGGATGGGCTGAGGGAGAGGGAGAGGCCAGTCTTCCTGACAAGAGGAGGATCAATTACTGGGTAAGATAAGACAGGTGGAGAAGCAGGTTGGAGGAGGGGAGGGGTGGCTCAGGGTTGGTGTGAGGTGGGGGTGCCCTGACACCTATGTGGAAGCCACTAGGAGGAACCAGGACCCAAGGTGGGAAGTTTAGACTGCAAATCAGTAGGATGAAGTAGATGACTTTGGCAAAGAAGAAACAGTGTTTGTTCCTGATCCATTTATTTACTCATTCATTCATTCAAAAGCAAAGACTGAGCCCCTCCTTTGTGACTGAACCCTCAAAGGCCCCTTAAACAGAAGTCTGATGATTTGATGTAAGGCTGCAGGTGAGATGGGGTAGGAAATAGCAAGGACAGTAGGACAGGAGAGTGGTCAAGGATGAGAGTGGCCAAGAAGGGCTGATCAGGGTTAAGCAAACCAGGAAGGGTTGGCATAAAGGCAAAGGAGAATATTGATAAAATGTGATGTGCACATGCACACGCATGCACGCGTACACACACAGTGTTAGCCGTGGGGGCAAAAAGTGGGCAGGAATAGCATCAGATACCACAGAGAGATCAGGTACAGTCTGGGGTCACTAAGTTGGCTGGAGAGGTCACTGCTGAACTTTTCCTAGAAGAATTGCAGCGGAGTGATGGTTGAGCGCCAGAACCAACAGTTAGGGGAATGGAAGGAGAAGTCTAAATTAGAGTGAGAAGAGATTGATTTAGGTCTTTGGCAGCACAGGGAAACGCAGTAACTGGGGAAGGAAGGAGGGCCTCTTTTCCTTCCTTTCCTTTTTCTTTTAAAATTTACAATAGGAGAATTAGAATCTGTAGCCTCAGGAAGGAACCTGTAGAAAAAAGGAATGATGATAGAGAGACTGATTGATAGGGAAGTTCCCAAAAAGCATGAGGTGTGGGAGCCAGAGCTCAGGTGGTGACAATGTTCTGGAAGGTAGATGGTTTAAACTCTTTTAAGGACAGAGGGAAGGCTGAGTGACCATACAGAGGCCACTGGGAGTGAAAGCAGAGCTTACCCTTAGCCCTGCACTTTGTGGGAGTGTCCCTTGTAGAGTCCTTGGAGACTTATGGAGTGTCCCTTGTGGAGTCCCCTGAGTTACTCCTTTTTTTTTTTTTTTTTTTTTGTACCAAGGATCGAACTCAGGACCTTTCACTTGTGAGGCAGGCATAGTGCCACTGAGCTAAATCCCCAGCCCTCCTGAGTTACTCTTGGTCCCAACTCAAAGGTCCTATGCCTAGGGCTTTGAGGCTCAGCTAGAGCTCAGAGAGCTGTCTTTTGAGGGAGGGAATGCCAGCCCCTTTTAAACTAGACACCTGCTCGGATTTGGGTGACCTGATGGCTGACAAAGGAAAGGCATCAATGGGGCTGGGGATTTAGCTCAGTGGTTTCGTTGCCTGCTGTGCAAGCGCAAGGACCCGAGTTCAATCCCCGGTACCAAAAAACAAAATAAAACAAAGGAAAGGCATCATATTACTCTCCAGAACTGAAGGTGACAGCCGTGGCTATAAGAAAGCCATACAGTTCAAGGGTCCATGATGTCAGAGATGTTCTTTTGCCTAGGAAGTCAGACACAATCTGTCCTATCTGTACATAAATAAGGCACTATCCTGCGAGTTACTATAGTTGAAAAGTCACCCTCTCACAGATTGTTTGTGAACAAACAAAACCCCAAATAGTTGCATTTTTAATTTTGTTTTAAGAAGCGATATCTGTCCATAAATGGCTTAACATATGATATCAACTTGATTTTATGTCACAATTTGGGCAATTTGTGAACATTTGTGCAAGTATTAGAATAACATAAATTTACTAGGTGAAGATTTGTTTAATAACTATAAAGAACACTGTTAAAAATATGTGTGGCATGTGTGAGTAGATTGTTTTCACTTATGGGTAAAAGGATATTCATGTTTTAAAGGAGAATAAAACAGCAGAAGTAAGAGTTCAGTAAGGTCAAGGGAACAGGAGAAGGCTGCAGATGGGAGATGGGTGGTTTCTCTGCAGTCCATTCCTCTTGTTGGTGAGGGGGGCAGATGGTCTCTGGATTTTAGATTTCTGCCTACACAGGGCTAGAATCCACAAGTCTTAGCTGGTCAGTGTTTCCTAGTGTTTAAATAGTAGCAGGAAGAAAGAGGTTGATGGTGGTGGTGATACAGTTAGCATTTATTGATTCCTTGCTGTGTGCAGCAAGTATTGTGCCTTATCAGCACTTTAGAGGGTTATCATGGAACCCTCACAACAATTCAAGGTAGATAGTGTGTCATCCTCATTTTAAAGATAAGAATACCTGGGATTCAGAGAGGTTGATGGATTGCTCAAGGTCATACAGTAAGAGAATAGCAGAGCCAGATCTTGGACCCAGGTCTGCCAGACCCCAGGGTATGCTGTCAGCCACCAGCACAGGATAAGACCAAGTGGCGTGCTGTTGGAGGCAGAGGCCCAAAGTACCTGACAGTGGTCCTGAGGTTAGACTGTTCCCAGCCTGTAGGCTCTTTCCCAGGCAGTTAAGTAGCTGTATTTCAGGACAGCCACCTCTGTTTCCCTGAACAGGAGGGGAAAGGCAAGACCTTTGGCAGCTCTCTAGCCACTGGAACAGAAGCCCAGATTATAAGGAGTTGTCCTGTGATCTCTGACTTCTCACCTGAAGGAAGTGACAGATTAGGCCTGGGATGTCATGTATGTGGGAAATAAGATGAAGCAATGAGTCAAACTAGCCTGTCTGGTGTAGGCCTGTTTCTGTGGGGACTCAGGCCTACTCTTCAGTGGGACCGATGCTGGAGCCCCCTCCCTTTGGTGAGTACTGTGCCAGGTGGTAGAGACTCCAAGGCAAGGGACAAGGACAGACTGACACAAAGGAAAGTCGATATTTTCCAAGGAATGTATAAAGTGACTGCATTTTATTTGTTCCAATGGGTCTGCAAGGGAAAACAGCAATGGTTCTTCACTTTTGATTTATGCAGTAAATAGTTTTGTGATCATGTGCTAGGTGCTAGTGCTTTATGGAAAGAGTCTGTCTCCAGTGAAGTCTTAAGAGCTGCTGTCTCCAGGTTTTGTGAGTGCTTCAGTGTTGGGATGAGGAGGGTGTGAAGATAATGGGGAAGGGAATCAGTGTCCAGACCCAAGAGCAAAACTTCCCAGGTCTCTATTTTACAGATAAAATGGAGGTTCCAAAAAGCTAAATAGTTTACCCAAAGTCATCCCAGTTAGTAAGAAACTGTACTTGAAATGCGGGTCCTTCTGACACCATCGTTATGCCCTTAACCAGTGTACATTGCTGACTCTTGCCTATTTTTGCTTCCAGTTCTTTAAGGCCTTTTCCAAGAATGGCTTAGGAACAACATTGCCAGGTAGGTGTCCTGGTTCTGGCTGTCCTGTTGGCATTGTCAGTGTCTTCCTTTCACTGCCACCCTCTTTTACTGTGGTTTCTAATGCAGTGTTGAGAGAGACCTCTCCACAGGGTGAGGAGGCCCCCAAGTGGAGCCTAACACATTTTCCTAAAAGTGTCCTCCCAGTCAGATGCCTTAGGAAGGTCGGTCTGACAAGCCCTGCAGTTGTGGCCCATCCAGGGTTCTGAGGGGGGGTGGCAGGAGCACCATGTTCCAAGGATGGTATTCATGTCAAAATGGGATTAGTGTCAGGACAGGCCAGACAGGCCCTGGGCAGAGCCCTCACGAGGCATTTCTGAAGCACTCTTTCTTGCCTGCTGGGGAATGGGTCTCCTTGCTTTGCTTTGGGCCACAGGAGAAGGCCTGGCTTGTGCTCTGGGCCCCTTACTGTGAGTAAAGTTCACAAGGGTCTGAAGTCTTCCCTTCTCTCCTGACCCCACCCCTGTCTATGCCTGTTTTCCTTCACAGTGGCTGGTGCTAATGTGCAGACGCTTCGGGAGAGACTCATTGATGCCCTGGAGTCCCACCATGACACATGGCCCCCGGCCTGTCCACCACTGGAACCTGCCAAGTATTTTGGGCTGGGGCAGGCTTAGTGCAGCATAGGTCAGGGTCCCAGGCCAAGGAATGAGAGGGTGGTGGGAATTTCAGGGCAGGGGGACCCACATTGATTCTTCCTGTTGCCTTTGCCTTGGGGCAGACAATGCAGTCTGCCAGCAACACTTTGGAGTAGCTGGTGGTGGGTTCCTCTTGCTGCAAGTGCTGCTGAGGAGTCTTGTGCTCCAGTAGTCCATGCTGCCATGTGGGAAGGAAAAGACAGATGGAGTTCTCCAAATCAGACCTGCTGTAGCTTCTCCCACCTGTCCTTAGGAATATTTGGAGTACAGCAGGATTTCACGTGATCTAACCCAGGAAAGGCCACTGACAGAATAAGCATGAAGAGGACCAAGTAGATAATATACCACTGAGAGGAAAAGGGAAGGAACCCCAAAGAGTAAAGCCTTGTCTCTGTAAACTGAAAATGGTCATTTTTCTGGGCAGTGGCTGTGACTAGGGGTGGGGGTGGCTGTTCACTCCCTGTGCCACAGAACATCAGGTGCACTGGCTGGCGTCCTGTACACACCTGCCAGACCAGCTTCCTGGTTGCCTCTTTTCTAGGAAAATGAGGGCAGTGAGGTGTGTGGTATCTTGTACAACCTCTCTCAAAGAGCAATCAGCCATATTATAAACAGTGGACTCCCTGTTTCTGAATGAGAACTCAAGCCCACTGTGACAGGGACTGGTGTCAAGAAGGAACAACTTCATGCACCAGCAGGGACTGCTGAGGGGGCCCAGCCTCAAACACAGTGAAGGTCCAGGTCTGGGAAGGTGACAGGGCAGGAGTGTGTGCTTGCAGGCCATCTGGGGAAGTGGTGAGAGGCCAGCATATGACGCCACCCCAGAGATTGGCAGTATCACAACACCTTCAACCCACTGAGCGGGTGCATTCTGACCTTGTACCCTGACCCTCTCCTCTCTAGTGTATCTGTTCATACTGCTGCAGGGCTGGGATCCAGCAACCACCTCATGTTGAGCCTCCTTTTTGGGGGTTGGTCGCTGCCATGTCCTTGGATCCAGTAGAGGGAAGTGAGGTACCAAGTTGAGAATAAAAAGATGTGAGATGGGCCGAGGATTTAGCTCAGTGGCACTGTGCCTGCCTGGCAAGCACAAGGTCCTGAGTTCAATCTCCAGTACCAAAAAAAAAAAAGATGTTCCACCTCCTGCCTTGCAAGCAGAAGGGCCCAAGTTCGATCCCCGGTTCCAAAAAAAAAGGTTGTGAGCTGCGCATACTGGCACACACTCATAATCCCAGCTACTCAGGAGGCTGAGGCAGGCAGATCAAAGGTTTGAGGTCAGCCTGGGTATCTTGATGAGGCCCTGTGTCAAAAATTAAAATGAGGTCCCAGGGATTTAGCTCAGTGGTTCTGCCGCCTGCCTCACAAGTGCAAGGTCCTGAGTTCAATCCCTGGTACCAAAAAAAAACCCAATTAAAATGGGTTTGATCCTCAGTATTGAAAAAATGTGGTCTCCTTTTCCACCGTGCCAGCTTCTCACTGGCTGGCTTCTCACCAGCTGGCTTCTCAAGCATATGTGGGTTGTTCTCTTTTTCATTAGAATAAGAAAAATTATTTTGTATTTTCTGTTGTAACTTTTGAGTTCTTAAAACAATTTGTAGCTTAATTCTCTGATTGGGGTAATAAAATTTGCTGCTTTAATCATTTCCACCTGAGAAAACTGGAGCTCAGTTTTCTTATCTTAAACTAAGGAGGTTGGATTAGTTAGCTGGTGAGGTCTCTTGTACACAGGACTCTGGTTCTCTGGTTCTGTCTTTTCTCTTCTCCTTCTGCTTCCCTTTCTCCAACTCCCTCCAGTAAGGATCAAACCCAGGGCCTGGTTTGTGTTAGGTGGGTGCTCTACACTGAGCTATACCCCTAGCCCTCTGGCTCCCTGTTTGTTCCTCCTCCTGAGAGGAAAACGCAGCCTTCCCAATTGGTCCTGACTTGCTGCAGATCCAGACTTGTACCTGATGGGTTATAATTGTCGGTGAGCCTGGGCCATATAGAGGCAGCTGGCCTCAAAACCTCCCTAAGTCCTCCCCAGCCTGCCTTCTGCCCACTCCTGATTCCTGAAAGAGACAGAAAAAATAAAAGCAGCCAAGGTGGGTTGTCAGGTGACATGGGCAACATCCTTTGAGACTAAAGGTTTGGTTTCCTCCCCCTGGAGCACTGGAAGAGGGAGATTACAGAGGTACAAGGTGACACCACTGGAGTTTTGCCTCATTCCCCCTGGGTGTTGAGTGACCACCAGAGTTGTCTCTTAACAGGCTGGAGGAGATTGATGGAGTCTTTGCAAGAAACAATGAAGAGTACCTGGCCTTGATCTTTGAACATGAAGGCTCCTACCTGGGTAGAGAGGTGAGCCACTTCAGGTTCCCTGCAACACTGGGATGCCCATTGGGAGGGAGCCTCCATTCGGGAGCAGGGCTTTTCCTGCCAATGTTAGTGTCTTGTCCCCGTGTGTTTCTTAGCTAGGTACTGCCTGGCCCCTGCTGAGAGAGATGTGTAGGGGCTGGACCTTTCCACTTAAAACCTCTGTGCCTGCTTCTCTCTCCTTAATGCCAATTATAAACCCTGTTTATTGAGTATAGGACTCAATTACTAACACACTTATCTGCTTGTCTCACAACTAACAAAGACTACCAAATAAAATATCGAAGATCACATAGCTAATAAAGGAAAATAAGGCTTTGACCCAGGACTGTCTGACCTCAAAGCCAGTGCTACTTCCACAGTACACCATCTGCACAGAATTGGAGTACAACATTAGGGGAGGTGGGAACATTAGAGACAATTCTGTTTCTCATGAGGAAGGGGTTCCCTTACTGAGTGCTACCAATTGAATTTCCACTCCATTACTTACATGGTATATCATTGGTCAAATCGCTCTATTTTTCTGAGCCTCATTTCCCTGTCTATAGAGTAAGCATAGTTACATTTCTTTATAGTAATACTGGAAAAGTCTGGTGAGGCAGTTTAATGAAAGGGTCTAGATTAGTAGCTGGCATGTAATAGATGCTTTATAAAGATTATCTCCTGGGATTTAGCCCAGTGGTTCTGCCACCTGCCTCGAAAGCGCAAGGTCCCGAGTTCGATCCCTGGTACCAAAAAAATAAAAAGATTATCTCCTAGCTTAATGCCAAGTGCCCACTATGCTGCTGGATCAGAGACATCCCCACAGACTGCTTGAACACTTTTCCCAGATGCACAGTGGGATGTGCCAGTTCATGGGGCATGTTCTGGGCTGTGCAGGGAGATGAGACCTCAGAGGCCCACTATGGGTCAGAAATGGTTTTCCTGCTGAAGCACATCCAGCGTAGTTGATGGTGCTCTGGAACTGAAACCAGAAGCACCTCCAGGCCTCTCAGCTCTTCAGGGAAAACACAGAAGGTGGAGAGGTGCAAGCAGCTTTGCTGAAGGAGTCCTGACCTTCTAGGGTTGCTGTCCATGCCTGGGTCAGATCTTTCGTACAGAGATTGACAAATCTGATTGGAGTCAGCTCTTCTCCCACCTCCACAGTCCCCTGAGTAATCAGAGCAGGGCCCTATGTCCATGCAGAGGTGCCTGGGGAGGGTTACTTGAACAGCAGCAGGGCAGTGGGCTAAGAGGCCCACTCAGGAGTTCAAACCCCATACTGGCTGTGTGCTCTGGAGATATGATGCACTTCTAAGCCTCAGGTTTCTCAGCTCTAAAACAGGGGGGTTTTTTTTGTTTTTTGGTACACGTTTGTGGTACATAATGATTACATTCATCATGGGGAGTTGTTATTTGACATTTCTTAATTCTTTTTTTTAATCCCCTTCCCTTCTTCTGCTTTCCCTTCCCTGTATCTCTTGGAGACCTTCATATACAAATGCATATATATATATTTAAATACATACTGGCATGTTTGTAATCCATGATGATCATGTCCCTTGTAGGGTGCATATACACAACACTTCATAGTCCCCCACTCCTCACCTTTTTAAAATCTCACTTGCCTCCCTTTTTCCCGCTCCCTTCATCTCTTGGTTGCTTTCTCATATGCTTAAGATCCATTTCACTGTTTCCAGTTGAGGATTTTTAAAATAAATATTTATATATCTACTCATGTAACCTTCTAAACAACCCCCAGAGACTGGTGTTACTATTATTATAATTTTACAAGTAAGAAAATTGAGTCAGGGAGAATTTTGGTTCAGTGGAACCAGGATTCACAAGCTGGCAGCCATAGTGTACTACTCCTAATGGCAGTTCCTGTTTTAGTGTTGGTCTGAAAATTAAAGAGACCATCTATATATAGTACGTAATGCACAATAAATGTTAGTTAATACTTTCCCTTCTTATTTTTATCTAAAAATAATATGATGTCTGATGAGTATATTTTTCTGACCTGGAATATAGGTAGGTTTGTAATATAAGAAAACAATAAAACCGGATTTTATTGTGCCTTTTATAAATTTATTTTATTAGAAAGAAAATTACATTGATTTGAGGTTGCCCTACAAAATGCGAAGTGTGTGGTCTGCACCGTTCTGAGGCCCCTCCTCTTGAGTGGTTTTTGGCTCTTGTTACCTAAGGATTGATTGCAGTTGGTGGCATGAAGGTCTCATTCATCATGATGGTCTACTTTTTGAAATGTTTTAAGTCTGGACAAAGCACAGCTGCCACCTGGTGCCTGCCCAGCACTAAGCTGGGACTCAGCTGCTGGCTCCCTCTACTGGCTTAGCCCCCTGATGTCCTACTGTCTCTACAGGTAACTCTGGACCTGTCTCAGCACCAAGGCTTAGCGGTGCGCAGGGTCCTGAACACAGAGGGCAACGTGGTGAGCAAGTTTGGTGTCACAGACTTCCCATCTTGCTACCTGCTGTTTCGGAATGGCTCTGTCTCCCGAGTCCCTGTGTGAGTGCAGTATCTCCCTGTCCTCCCTCTTCTCCCTCCCTGTACTCATCCTTCCTTCCCTGAGTGGCCACAGCCCTGGCACACAGGTCCTTTCTTCTTGGAGAATCCTCTGAGAACAGGAGAAGCATCAGTGCAGGAGAGCAGTTGTCAGCCTCTCTGGGGGACAGGGCCCTACAGCCTCTGCCATCCAGGGTCCTGCCTCAACCCTGACTGTCTCTATATCATCCACACCCAACCCTGGCCCTATTCCCCATCCTCCTCTGTCCACAGACAGAGACTCGCTGGCAGGCTACAGGCCTGGCAAGGACTCAAATATGCCTGACCCTCCCTCCCTTTGGTTTTCTAATTGCAGAAAAGTTCATTAGGAGCCAGACAATAGCCTGTTCCAAAATCCGAGAGAAAACAATCAGGCCAGCTTTAGCCCCTCTGTCAAGCTCCTGCTGTTGAATGGTCCGCTAAATGGCGCCAGATGGTGCCTCAGTGCCCTCCATGGGCAGATGATTGATGTCAGCCTGGCCCTGCCGGCTGGAGCTTGAGGGCCAGGGAGAACAGAGATCGTCTGAGGTGCCCAGTGAACTGCTCCTTGGGGCATCAGTGCCATCCTGTACTGAGGCTGGACAGGGTAGCCACTTGCCCTTGCCCTGACCCAGATCACCAGGCCCTGTTGGGGCAGGCCCGTCAGAGTCAAGAACCATCCTGGCCACCTGGGCTCCAGGAGGGTGAGATTCTGGGCAGGCCCAGAAAGTGCCAGCCCTGGTGGGGAGAGGAGGCATTGTTTCTTCACTTGGAGTTGGTGGAGGAGAAAATTGTTTGTGACGATGCCACTCCCCAGCCATCTGCTCATCGATAAACACTGGGCCGGGACAGCAGAATGGAAAGCAATGCTTCCTGATGCCAGCTCCCCTGGGGCATCCCACCACACTGCTGCTGGGCTGGGCATCTCTGCCTCCAGGTGGCCTGACCCTGGTGAGTGAGAAGACTTTGTTTTCGGGAGACATTTCTTGCCTGTGAGGACTCTGCTGTATCAAAGAGAGAAATCAAGAGGGTTTGGAGAATCTTGATGGTTCTTTATCGTTAATGCTATTTTATTAAAAATCACATATCAAACTCCTTTGACTTGGAGACCAATGTCATCTCATGGTACTTGTGAGTGAGCAGCTGCCTTGAGGTCAGCTCCTTTTGAAACTTTGGTCTGAGATAGGTAGCCAAACCCAGCTAGTCCTGTTCATGGCAGATTTTTTTGGTTTTTTTGGCAGTGCTGGGGATCCAACTCAAGGCCTTGTGCATGTTGGCAAGCACTCTAATGCGCTATACCCCCAGCTCTTCGTGAAGACAGTACTGTCCTACAGGTGTTTTGTCCCAGTTTGTTCAGACTGTGGCCCTGCTGGAGTCAGAGCAGGTTGCAGGATTCTTTGGTCCTGCTGCTTTTCCAGGTGGTGGGGCCATACTAGGCTGGTATCAAAGAGGTTTTCTACAGTGTGTGCAGTGAGTAGCAGAAGGGGTGAATGAGGCCTTGGTAGCCTAATTTTGACCTCACCAAGTGTGAGAAGAAACTAAGTTCAGGTATTTCTTGCTAAGCCTTTCTGTCAGAGGAGCCACCCTGCTTCCTCTGCTGACATTGGTCAGTCCTGGGATTTGTCCTTTGTACCTACTGCTTCCCCTGTGCTCTCGTCCCTCACAGGTTGAAGGAGTCTAGGTCCTTCTACACTGCCTACCTGCAGAGGCTCTCTGGGCTCACCAGGGAGAGTACCCCGACTACAGCCGTACCAACCACTCCTGACAAGATAGCGCCGACAGTGTGGAAATTTGCTGATCAGTAAGGCCACACCCAGCTCCCCTCATACTCGCAGCCATCACAGACCACACCTCCTTTATTCACACTGTCATCTTTATCCTGTTCCTGTTGTGGCTATAGCACCTGCTATTTTGAGCCTAGATTCCCGCCTGACCCCAAAGGCTGGCCTTGACCTTTGGGGTCCCCCTACTGCTGGCCATTCACAGGGAGTGCAGCAGTTAATTGGCAGCTTCTCAGGTATCTGCTGCCGGGGCCCCAGTGCTGAATGTGGAGAGTGCCAAATAGTACATCATGTTATCCTTTGTGATGGAAGGAATACTGTCCAGTCAGTGCCCATATCACTGAAGCCACCTTCCCCATACTATGTCATTTGGTCATGAGGCTACTTCTTGAGGCGCATGAGACTGGAGAAGTAAACTGAGGCTGAGGACACCAGAGTGGGGTGCAGAGAGGGGACATTGCCCAGAGGGTAAAGCATAGATAGTGACTGTGTTCGCCTTGTTGTTGGCATTGCTGGTTTTCTATACCTTCAGGAGGCAGATTTAGTAGCGCGATTTATTTATTTTATATGTGAGGTACCTGGAGCCTAGTAAGGTAGATTGAGTTGCCCAAGTTCACAGAAGTAGCTCACCCTGAAGCTCAGGCCAGAACCAGGTCACAGGAGGTAGGTAGAGAGCAGCCAGCATCCAGGGCTCTTCCCATCAGCCCTGAGCCAAGCCCCAAGGGTGCATGGTGGGCATGGGGTGGTGTGGCCAGCTGGATCCCCCAGCCTCTCCCCAGGTTGTGATGGACTCCAAGGTCTGGCAGCTGTAAACACCATATCAGCCTAGAAAGAAACACAAAGCATGCTGCCCACTCTTCCCCTCCACTGTTCCAGCCCCAGCCTTGATGGGCAGCTACACCTCTGGTCTTTCACAGCAGCTTTTCCAGAGCAGTTTATGTGTACTATTGGTCTGTTTGTCTGCCCCCGGGGGACTTTGCTCAGAACAAAGAATGAAGCCCAGCCTCACTAAGGTCCTGATTAGTGAGTCACAGGAGGGGCTGGCTATGGGACTAAAGAGGAGAAACTCCTCCTTCTTGCCACAATGTATACTTTTATTTGATCCTCTTAGCAACCTACCTATGAGCAAGGTATTGTTATTCCTATTGTATAGGAATTGAGACTCAAAGAAGTTAAGCTATTCACTCAAGGTCACTCAGTGAATTACCAGCAGAGCCAGTGCTGACTTATAGGACTCTGTACCATCAGCAAAGCCCTTCCTCTTCTGTCCCTTTACCTCTGTGTGCTCCTCCCTAGCCCCTGCCTGGTGGCTAATGCCCCCTTTTCCTCTGCTTTCCTCTGGGTTCTCAGCTCCAAGATCTACATGGCTGACCTGGAATCTGCACTACACTACATCCTGCGGGTAGAAGTGGGCAAGTTCTCGGTCCTGGAAGGGGAGCGCCTGGTGGCCCTGAAAAAGTTTGTGGCAGTGTTGGCCAAGGTGAGCAAGGCCCTGGCTCCCGTCATCTCTGCAGTTCCACATGTGACAGTATACATGCCTGAAAATCACATGCCATGCCAGCCCCTCCCTGCAGGGCCTGGCTGTATACTTGGGCCCTCGGCCTTCCCAGTCTATCATGGCTGCTGCCCTCTAGTCAATCATACCCCACATCCAACCTGTACTACTAGAAACACCCTGAGTAGGGTGTGGGTGGGACACAGGCCAGAGGTACCAACACCTATTCATGACTCACTCCACCAGCCTGCTTGAATCTTCCACCTCATTTGGGTCCTGGAGTATGGCTTCTCACTCCCTGTGTGGTTACTGGGAAAGCAGGACCACTGGCACACCACAGTGAAGAGAATGCCTTCCTGAAAATCCTGTCCTCCCAGCCACTGTGACCAGGTGCCTTGCCCTTGCCCTGCCTGCCATATTCCTTTGTAGTTTCCTGGGAAGGTGTCTGCTCCATGGGGTAGAGCTCCTGCTTGTGAGGCCTATTGTCCATTCAGCCTTTAATTATCTTCCCTACTCTGCAAGGTGGCAAGTATTGTGCCTGCCATTATGAGGTGCAGGGGTTCAGGTGACTTGCCCTAGGTCTCCCAGCGAGGAGGCATTCTGGCTGGGTGAGGTCCTCTGCAAAGTCCACACTCCTCCTTTCTAGGGAGGATTGGGCTGCTTCCCCCTCACTACACCCCCTCTGGTTCCAGATCCACTGCCAGTGCTGTTCTGCTTAAACCTAGGTGGCTGCTGCAGAGGGCTGCTGAGTCAGATGCAGGCACTGGTCCTCTTCAGGGCTGACTGCTGATTCAGCCACCCTCATTCTGAGCTACGACCGTCCTTGGGCCACTGTGTGCCTCTCAGGAACTTCCTGCATCTGTCCCCCTTTCCCACCTCACTAGTCCTTGACCTCCTGGCCAACTTGGCTTGGTCAAGTACTCTCGTGAGTACACTGAGAGAACCCTATGAAGGATGTTGTAGCCTAAGGCATGACAGCCTTCAGCGCCTCTTTTTGGTCCACAGAGTGAGCCCATTGTGGTAATAAAGGCCTTTTCTCAGAGATCTGAGAACTCCTATTCCCTACGGTACTGAGGCCTGAGGCAAACAGGCCTGAGACAGACAGCTGGACACTCAAGATGAAAACCCTAGAACAATTCTATGTGGCATCCTCCTATTCCAGCATGTTCTCCTAGAATACGTCAGGAGATGAGAAATTCAGTCTGGTCCAGTCCAGTCCACTGCAAGGAAACCCTCCCAGCGCAATAGTTTCCTGTGTGCTACTCGTATATCTCAGCTATACACCAAGCTGGTTGGGAGTGTGGCCTCTGTTGGGGCTGTTTGCAGCCAGTCTGAGGAGAAAGAGATTCAAAAAGTGCCTGAATTGAGTGGAGGCTTCAGCGATACCTCTGGGTGTGTCTACACGATTGCTGCTTGCAGCCCATGCTGGAAGATGACCAGGAGGAATGTGAGATGACAGGGTAGCCTTGGAGCAGAGGGAAGCCAGCTCCCAGTGTGGGAGCAGAGGCTCACACTGGTTATGGAGATCCTGTTTGACCTTTGCCTACATATCTGCCTGGAGACTGCAGTGTTTTGGCCTCAGCCATGCTTGAGTAACTGCTTCCTGAATGATAACAATAGAAGCAGCTCGTTTGCTTGAACTCTGACAGGCTGGCAGACTGCATAGTGCACTGTGTTTTCTCTTACATTTATTTCTCATAAACTCCATGGGTGGGTACCAGTACACTCTCCATTTTATAGATGAGATGACAGCCCAGAGGATGGGCCACCTTGCCCAGGGAGGGGATTTGCACCCACATCTCATCTAGCCTCTGCTCTAAACACCTGGTGCTTGTGGGCACAAAAGCCTGAAGGAGAGAGAGCTCACTGCAGTGTCTTCCTGCCCTGCCTGCTCTCTGCTCAGCTCCCTCACCTGAGCAGCTGGCAGGACTGGCCACTGGGTGGCGTGTGCTCCCCAAAGTTTCTCTGCTCCTGTAGTCCTTTAAAACATCCATCTGACACTGACCAGGCGAAGGTCAGAGAGAAATGCTGACTTTAGGCTGTAAATCTGTGTAAGCCCCAGGAGAGGGCACACTGAAGCGCCATTTTTTCTGGCTACTTCGCACTCTGGGGGAAGGTGTCCAGCCCCTGAGGCTTGGTAGGAGTATTTCATGCCTTTCTCAGGAATGGATTAGTAGCAGGTTTTTTGTTTAATTAGTCCTATCTCCAGGATCCTCCTCTTGAATTTTTTTTTTCTTTTTTTCTCCACAAGTTTTCAGAGCCATTGTCCTCTCTATCTGGTTCTTCCTGGTTTCATCTGACTTGTTCTGCTGCTTCATCCCTCATTCTGCTTGCCCCCACCCCCATGCACACATGTGCACAAACATAGCCTCCTCCCTGGGGTCCTTGTGGTTTCAGAGTGCTGATACTAATCAAATTTGAGTTGACTTTATTGTCAAAGTAGCTTTTCATGTTCCTCAGAGACTACTGGGAGTTGCCATCAGGATTTGGATCTTGGCTGTAAGCCCCTGGGCTGGCCTGTCCCACCTAGTAGCCTATGGAATACAAATGAAAGGCCTTTTGCTGGCTGAGCCCAGCCAGTCGATCCACTGTTCCACCAGAAGGCCACCTGAAGAGAGGACATGTGAAGAGGGTTCTCAGTAGCCCTGGGAAGTTCCATAGAGATCAGACCTCCCTCCCAGTTGTGGCACAAGTCACAGGGGTCAGGGTGAGAGCCTGAGCATTGAGGGGAGAGACCTTCAGGGGCCAGCCCCACTTAGAGTCTCCCCTGCCATACCCCTTTCTGTAGCTTACCAGGATGTCCCAGAGCAAAGGTAGTAAGGAAGCCATATTTGTGCCTTATGAAGAATATTTTCTTGGTGGTTTTGGAACATTCTAGAAAACCTGCCTTGGCCCACTTCTTCACAGCTCCCTACCCTCTGAAGACAGTCAAACTCTAAAAGAATTACTTTTCACTCTCCAACTTGAACTTTTTTCCCTCCACAGTACTTTCCTGGCCAGCCCTTTGTCCAGAACTTCCTGCACTCCATAAATGACTGGCTTAAGAGGCAGCAGAGAAAGAAAATTCCTTATAGTTTCTTTAAAAGTGCCCTGGACAGCAGGAAAGAGGTGAGTCTAGAAGGCAAGTGAAGATATCCCTATCCTTGATATTTATGGGAATGGAAAAGAGGTTAACACTGTAATCTTCAGTCTCCTTCACCAGTTTGTATTCAGGCAGGGATCAGCAGTCTTGGTTGGATGCTTCCATTATTAAAAAACTGCTATTTATTGAGTTCCTCATGCATAACTCATTTAATCCTCATAAATTAGTGGAAAGTGGATATCCCCATTTAGCAGACAAACAGAAGTTAAGAGACTTTAAATAACTTGTCTGAGGTCCTGTAGTGCTAGTGAGTGGCTGGGCTGTGATTAAAAACCACTGAGAAGTATTGGAATATAGCTCAGGGATAGAGCACTTGCCTAGAATAAACAAACTCGTAGGTTCAGTCCCCCCCACAGTACTGCAAACAAACAATAGTGACACACCAGGGTTTTTAAATACCACTCTCTTTTGTACCTCTCTGGCCTCCTGCTCATGCTGCTCTTTGTGGAAGTGGCCTGCTGCAGCCAGCACATGTGCAAAACATTATGGACTTGTAGGATGTCAGAGCTTGAAGATTAGCCCCCTTGTTTCATAGATGGAGTTGTTGAGGCTAGAATAAGTATATAACTTGATCCGTACCATGGGTTTTCAGATGTGTTGGTCCTTGATTGGGTGGAACAGGTGGAAGGAAAATGCCACCTTTAAAGTGACAGAGAGGGACCTCATTTGTCATGGGGCTATGTGCTGTCTTCTCTTTTCACCTCCCCTTGCCAGCCTTTTTTTCTCCACTGTGAACTCACACTCGTATGTGTCCCTTAGGATGCTGTTCTTACCAAGAAGGTGAACTGGATTGGCTGCCAGGGGAGTGAGCCACATTTCCGGGGCTTTCCCTGCTCCCTGTGGGTCCTCTTCCACTTCCTGACTGTGCAGGCAAGTCAGCAAAGTGCAGACCACTCACAAGATCCAGGTAAGTCCAGGATCTGTTCACCCCACCGGGCCACCAACTCTAGCCTTTCCTGCCCTTCACATAAGGCTTGGTCAGTATCAGTCTGGGGGCCACAGCAGGATTTTTGAATGAGCAGCTGGACACAACAAGCATAGAACATCTCAGCATGTGGAGCACTGAGAACTCACCCGGTTCTGTCCCCTGCCTCTGTGGCGTGCCTCTGCAGCATGAGGCCGCTCCCTGGCTTTTTTTTCTTTTTGTGCCAGGGATCGAGCTCAGGACCTCTTGCTGCCCAGGCAGGCGCTGTGCCTCTGAGCTAAATCCCCGGCCTTCCCTGGCTTTTAACATTGAACAGCTGAGCATTCAATTCAGTATACATCTATTGAGGAACTAGGTTTGTATAAGGCCCTAACTCAGCTGACAGGATATGAAGGTATAAAAGGGGCAGTTCCTGCTCTCAGTGGACTGTCTAGTATGTGGCAGGGTAGACAGAGAGTTCACTGCAGTGTGCTGGGGCCAAGAGCCAAGGAAAAGAAGGATGTGTGGGTTAAATGGAGTAGACTCAGAGCTGCTAGGGAGGGCAAGAGACTTCTCAGGGAACCAAGGTGAGAGCTGATGGGTAGAAAGTTCAGCTTGGTCCTGAACACCAGGATCAGCCTGCCAGAGGCAGAGGGAACCAGAAGGACTGCTGTCAGATGCACAGCTGGAGTTGGTCAGTCTGTCACTACTGTGCTTACAGAGAATCTCCACAGTATCAGGCGCTACTGTGGGTGGGGATACAGTAGCCTGTGAGGCCTCCAGGGGTCAGTATTCCAGTGACAAGAGACAGGCAGTAAATACAAATAGAACACTTTGGGTATAAGGAACAGAGCAGAGTGTTGTGGGAAGAGGTACTGTGTTCAGTTAGTGCAGTTTGGGGAGGCTACTCTGAGGGGTGTCCCTGTGTTGAGACTCATGAAAAGAAGGAAGCAGTCATGGGGCATCTGGAAAGAAAATCCTCCAGACTGTCCTAGTCACTCAGGTGGCCATGATGGATTCCACAGGCTGGGGGCTCAGGCAGCAAATATTGATTGTCTCATAGTTCTGGAGACTGAAGTCCATGGTCAGGTATGGTATGGTTGGTTTCATTTGAGGCCTTTCTCCTTAGCTGATAGATGGCCACCTTCTTCCCATGTCTTCACGTTGTCTCCCCTTTCCCTGTTTGAATCCAGATTTCCTTGTGAAGACCCTGGTCATACTGGATTAAGACCTACTCTAATGACCTCATGTCACTTTATCTACTTTTAAAAAGACCCAGGCAGGGTGTGGTGGTGCATGCCTGTAATCCTAGCCCTAGGGAGGCTGAGGCTAGGCTACATGGTGAGTTCAACACCAGCCTAAGCTACAAAGCGAGACTTGTCTCAAAAAAAGACCCCATCTGCAAATACAGCCACATTGTGAGGTACTAGGGGTTAGGACTTCAACATATGAATTTTGAGGGAATAAATTCAGCCCATACACTGACCTGCTGGTGCAGAAAACGAGTCTGGCGTGTTTTTGTAGTATCAAAAGGTAGCCTTTATGGCTAGGGCCAGGCAGTGAGGGAGATGAGCATGTGGGCTTGGGGCCTTTCTAAGGAGGGGTTTCCATCCCTTAGCTTATAAGATAAACACTGGGGAATTTCACTGGAGAGTGGCACAAATGAGTAAAGCTTTAGACAGGTTCCTTGGTAGAGTTAGGGAGATGGGGAGGCAGGGCAGCCAACTAAGAAGCCATGAAAATAGCCCAGGAGCCATGGATTGGACTAGAGCTATGGATGTGCTGATGGAGGGAGTGGCCAGGATTGAGGAAGATGAAAGCAGAGCTTATGGGACTTACTGGTGGAGTAGAGAAAGAATATGTGGTAACAAGGACACTGGTTGGTGGAGAATCCCTTTATTGTTGTAGGACCTGAGCCCTGGTGGATGATGGTCCTAAAGTGCTGAGCAGTGGGAAGGCCCCGAGAGGGACAGCCGAATCAGTGGTCTCATATGTGCCTGTGGCACCTGAAAATAGAGTCTGAATTCTAAGGAAATCCACTCTGGCTGTTAGCACATAGGTGATAGTCACAGCCACAGGACTAGGTGAGCTTCCCAGTGGAAGATAGAAAGCAGTGCTGGGGACTGAGTCCTGGAGCTCTGTAGCATTTAGACTACTGCTTGGATCTGGAGCCAGTGAATGAGCCTGAGAAGGGGCAGCTATTGCAATTTCAGGTGCTGCTGGAGGTGGTGCAAGATGAGGCCATCTCTGGCAAGACCTGGTTGATTTTTTGAGGGGGGGCAGATAATGGCCTGGTTGAATCAAGCTGGGAAGAGACTAGGAGGCGAGATACTAGAGAAAATGGCAGAAGCAGGGAATAACTAGGTCAGAGAAGGGATTTTGTTACTGTAATTGTTTTCACCAGCTGGAATGATCCCATATTAAGGGAGAAATTAGTGATGCAGGAAAGAAAATATTTACAGGAATAAAGTCCTGAGGAGGAGAGAATGGGGGAGGTGAAGACTGGTGTGGGCGCCAGCGTTGCCAGGAATGATGGCATGGAAGAGTGGGAAGCTGTGGAGAGTGGTGTGTTGAGGTCCTGCTGGATTGGGGGCTGGACAGGAGATTGCCTTTTAAAGCACTGCAGCAGGAGGGAGGGTTTAGGTGTATGGAGTACAGAGGGAAAGGCGTGAGAAGGGTATGTTGGGGAGAGGAAGGGCAACTTGAAGAGGAGCGAGAAGGTGGAAGAGTTAACAGAGGGCTCTGGGATCTGATGCCAGTCATCCGGAGCATCCAGTGAGAGGGAACTGAGGAGAGTGAAGGGGGACAGAGACAAATTAGGGGGTGTGCAGGTCAGAGCAGGAAGTGTGAGGAGTGTGGGGTTGAGGTGGAAGCACCCTGGTCCCTGCTGACTGTCCAGCCATGTCACAAAGAGCCTGAGTGTCCTGCTGAAGAATACAAATGATGAGAACCTGAATGGATGTCAAAGGAGGAAAACTAGGGTCTAGGAGGTTTTAGAGGAGATAGCATTGTCACCCCAGGCCGAGTGTGGTAGCATGCACCTGTAATCCCAGCACTCAGGAGGCTGAGGCAGGAGGATCACTGCAAGTTCAAGGCCAGCCTGAACTACATAGCAGGATCCTGTCTCAAAAACATAAATAAATAAAGTGGCCCCTGGCAGGGGAGAAGCAGACACAGAGACCCTGGGTCCCTCATCACATAGGCTGGGATTCGAAGCGCCTGTGCAAGGGTGACTGCAACAGAGCTGGGGAGGACAAGGTGGCCTGTGGAGGAACAAGGTGGCCTGTTAGGGGCAGATGCCTGAAAGTGCCTATGCATGGCTCCTCCTCTCCCCTGTAGCCAATGGCCAGGAGGTCCTCCAAGCCATCCGGAACTATGTTCAGTTCTTCTTTGGCTGCCGAGACTGTGCTAACCATTTTGAACAGATGGCTGCTGGCTCCATGAACCGGGTGAGAAGCCCAAATGATGCAGTTCTCTGGCTCTGGACGAGCCACAACAGGGTCAATGCTCGGCTCGCAGGTAAGGAAGGGCCACCTTCAAGGCCGCAGTCACCTATGAGGGGAGAGGGTGCTTTGGGGTCTTGGGCCAAAGCTGGGGGACATTCACTCTTCCCCCAGTAACACCTGGTGCTTCTTAGCTCACACTCTGCCAGGCCTGGTAATCAGTGGCCTGAGACCCGTCCTCTAGGAGAGGGACCCAAGGTTGTGACTCTGTTAAACCCTAGTCTTCTGATGCCATTGCTCCCTTTTCCCTGCACCAGGCCCCTCTTTCTGGCCTGTTGGGGTCTCTCCTGCCACCCCAACTCTGCTCACTGGCTTTTGGCTCCTTATTGAAACTAACAGGAAAGAGAGAAGTAGGGTTTTTGTACTCCCAGGAAAGGATCTCGTAATAGAGCTGGAGAAGACCCAGGGTCTAGAATAGTGATGGCAAACCTTAGCACACATGCCACAGTGGGCTGTTTGTTGTCATTGAAAGCTCTAAAAGGTTCTCTGTCACTGGTCCAGAAGAACCAGGGACTGCTCCTATAAGGGACAGCCTTGCCTTCTGAGTTTTCCTCATGTATAACACTTTCAGCGTTTTCCTTTTCCCACACCGGTGTCTGGTGGGTCCTCCGGGCAAAAGCACTGGGCTCCCAGGAAGGTGGGTGGGGAGGAGCCATCTATGGACGGGAAGCCCTTTGTCTGTGGTCTGTAACAGCCCTCCCAGGGTTGGGAGCTGAGGGTGGAGCAAGGTAAAATAGCTGAAAGGAGCAGGTGGTGCTGTCATTGCCTGCACTTGGTCAGTGTTTCCTGGGCCCTCCTGGTGGACCCTAAAAAGAAGACACACGGCTGTCCTCTCAGCCGGCCCCTTCTCCCTTCCCCAAATTCTCCATTGACTCTCCAGCCTAATGATCTTGGCAGGCTCCCAGCTGCCACTGGAGGGCCAGGAGCTGGGGCCCCTCCCCAGGGGTCAGAAGCAAGGTAGTCCCCCAGCCTGTCTGGTGGGGTCCTTTCAGAGTGAGCACTCAGTTTGCCAGCTGCTAATTATTAGTTAGATTTGAAAGGTCTTGATTGTTAGGACCACTTCACTGGTACCTCAGTTTGCTTGTTGCTCACTCCCCAAAATAACCATCCTGATGTTCACATCTCTTGCTGTTGCTGCTGCTGTTTCACAGTGGTCAACAACTTTTTTCCTTTATTAAAACTTTGAGGAGAGGTACTTCCTACAGAGGGATGGGCTGACTGGCATTTCCTAGGGAGTGCTGGGGCAGGTGACTGGCCACTGCCTGCTGTGGGTCCAGGGGAGCACCTGTGGACTTTCCACAAGCACTTGTCTTAAAAAACAAAACAACAACAAAAAAACCCTTCCTTTAAACCCGCTAAAGTAATATAGCATCATTATAACATTCAGAAAAATACAAAAAAACCAAAAATACTGAAGACCAACCAGAGTATAAAACAGGTTGTTCTGAGTCTTCTTGCCCTTTCTGTTTCTGATCTGGGATACAAACTGGCAACAAATCCAACAAAAGGGGACAGTGAGCCTGGTTGCCACTAGGAAGTAGTTGGGACTGCAGGTGCTGGGGCGGGGGGAGTGGAACCCTCCTTAGGTAAAAAGGGCCACTGGCTGAGCACCGCTGCAAGCCGTGTACACAAAGATTCTTCGTATGTATCTCTTATCCCCCTCCTGGGGAAGGCGTGTGCACCCTTTCTGCCGATGAGGAAGCTGATATTCTGAGTTGAGGGGTGAGGTTTGAGCCCTTAGGTGGCTGGAGTGTCACAACCTCTGTGCTTCTCTCCCCAGGTGCTCCCAGTGAGGACCCACAGTTCCCCAAGATTCAGTGGCCACCCCACGAACTCTGCTCTGCCTGCCACAATGAACTCAGTGGGGAGCCTGTATGGGATGTGGGCGCCACTCTCCGCTTCCTCAAGGCCCACTTCTCCCCAGGAAACATCGTCCTGCACTCCCCTTCATCTGGACCAGCCCCCCGGAGCAGTGCACACAGTTTGGCAGCTGCCCCAAACCTGGGGGTAGGAGCTCTGGGGCTGGCGATCAGAAACTCAGCACTGGGCCCTGAGCAGGCTGATAGCACAGAGTCCCCTGGAAACACCTCTGTGCCAGATACTCTAGCTGAGAGACCTGAGACAGATGGGCCCCAGGTGCTGTCCACTGGACCTGTGCCCAGGCAGGGGCTTCCTGAGCACACAACAGAGCCCCAGAGGGCTGTGCTTGTGCAGCCCGAGGGGCAGCGACACTTGAGCAAGCGGGACACGGGGGCTGTGTTGCTGGCTGAGTCCTGGGTTGAGGAGAACCACTTCCATGGCCCTTCAGAACTGAGGCAAGGAATCCGCAGCTCTAAGCAGCTGGCCAGCATCCCTGAGAGGGAACCAGAAGCCCAAGCTGTGCGGGGCCGTGGCCAGTGGCTGCAGGTTCTGGGAAGGGACTTTTCCCACCTGGACATCAGCCTCTTTGTGGGGCTCTACTCCCTGTCCTTCATGGGCTTGCTGGGTATGTATACCTACTTCCGGGCCAGAATGAAGGTCCTGAAGGGCCATGGTATTCACCTTGCAGCCTGAATCTTCAGGCAAGGGAGCTGCCATCCATGAGTGTCCTCTGCTCCCTTGCCTTCTCTGCCTCCCCTTGTCCAGCCCAGGAGGGTGGGAAGTTCAGGAAAGCCAGTTGCTCCAGTGAACTCCCTCTGTCTGCTGAGAAGGAGAATTCCACAGACAAAAGAGACAGGAATGGGGTCTGTGTGCATCTGACCAGCAGTGGAGGGCAGCTTTGGGCAGAGGGCTTAGGAAGGCAGAGGCTCTGGCCTCTCAGCAACAAATTCCTGTTTTTCAGCTTTTTGAAGCCCTGCCCCATTCTCGATGAAGCCTCAATCTCTCCTGCTTGGTCTTAGCCCTAAATCAGGGCAAGCGAGCCAAGGTGTCTCATCCGTCCACTCCTCTTCCATCTGGACACAAAGAGGCTTTTGCACCTGAAAAGGAAGGGCCACCTCTGACCCTTCCTGGCTTCCTAGCCTCCAGCTCCTCAGACCTCTCTAGGATTTGGCTTGGGGGTGAGGGTGGATTTCTGAAAATCATGTGGTCTCCTGGACCACATGATTTTGCTGCAAGAAGAATATAGGTTGGGGTAGGTGTGGACTTGTCCAGCAGGGCAGGTGGCAATTTCTGGGCTGTGGGGTGCATGGCTTGTTTGCTGGTGCTGATGTGGTGGGAGCAGGTATGGGGAAGGATTCTGGGATCTACAGTGCCTTGGCTGTGGGCTTAGTGAAGAGTGGTAGTAGAGAAAAGGATGTGCTTTGGCTTCTCGTTAGGCTGTACCCCTTTCTGAGCTAAGTCTTTCGTCCTTTATTTTAGTCTCCAAAGTCAGTGATAACCTTTGGATGTGGAGGGTGCTGGGTTGGGGACAGTGTCTTCTCATGATTCCACCTTCTAATTGGTAGAGGTTCATAGGGTCAGAGGAGAGGACAATGCTGTAAATGTGCTTGATTCCCACTGTACCCCACCACTTGGGAGAGGTGTGGAATAAATTATTTTTATTAAGGCAAGCACTGGTGTGTTCTTTAACTTGTTCCTAGGACACCGAGTGTCTGGGTCTGGACGGAATGCACAGCATCCAGCCTCACCTGGCATCCAGCCAGCACACACTTCTCTTCGAGGTATAGGGAAAAGGTGTCCTCCTCCACTGCCCAGAGTACTCTGCACCCCAGCACCTGCTGGCTCCACATGCTTTGGGGACTGGCCTCAGTGATGTGCCACCCTGCCACCTCCTGCTCTTCCTTCCTCCCTGGGAGCTCCTTTCTTCAGCTCTTTCTCCAGGAGGGGAGGCTTGTTTGTCAGAGGCCTGGTCGGCTGCTCAGCAGAGTCCACAGGGATTAGGGAGCTTGCCCCTAATCCAGCCTTCTGGGTTTTACAAGGATCAGAGCAGCTGATAATGAACCTCATTAAGGGGAACAGGAGCTTCAATCTGCTTTGGGTTTTCTCTGACATCTTCACTCAGCTCAGACAGCCTGGGTACGGGGTGGAGCAGGTGGAATGCCAAGGACACCCCCTGCACTGGGCAGCTGTGCTGGGGGAGGGTGGGGCAGGCAGGGTTCCGCCTTCCCCTCTTTCCTGTGTGTGTCACTTGACCTCTTTAGCTGTCCAGTTCCTAGGCTGCCTGAGACCCACCTGCTCCCTCCATCCGGGGTTGGGAGACAGGCTCACAGGCCAACACGTGATCAAGCAGGATGAGGAGGCTCCCACGTCCAGTGCGCACCAGGCCAAGACCGCTGATGCACCTGCTCTGACTTCCTGGTCCTTTACACAGTGGCAAGTGCCAGGACTTCTGCCAGCCAGCGCTACAGCTTCAGTGAATGCATTTCTAAAACCAAACCCAGGCATTTAGGTTGTGAGTCTTCTTGCTCAAATGCTATTGTGGGCTGTTCCAGTGCCACAGGGCCAGAGACAGAAGGCAGGACCTTACTTTGGGACCCACTTTCTAGGTGTGGGTTTCCCTCTGAGCCACCCTTCCTCTTTTCTCGTCCCAGCCACTCTGATTGATAGGCAGGGCGGGCCTCCTCAGCAGGACCACTGCCTTTCATCTTGATTTCCCCAGGGGTCTTGTCCACAGTTTTGATAAACCAGCCTGCCCACCAGCTGGTCCCCTCCCCAGCCCAGGCTGCTAGGCCAGAGCTGGGCCTTGCTGTGTCTAGCATGACTTTCTAGGGTTTTTTTTCCTGGCCCTGGGGTGGCTCCTCTGGCAGGGGAGAGTCCCCAAGGGAGCCCTGCAAAGCAAAGTCTCCTTTTTCTTGGGCCCAACAAAGAAACATACTTCCGTCCAGCATGTCTCCTCCTGAGGCTTCAGGAGTGACTTTTTAAAGAAAATGAGAGCCAAACTGGGCTTTAAAGGTGGATAGGTGTTAGTGAGGAAGATAAGGGAGAAAATGTTTTGGAGGACAAAATACATGCCCAGTGCAATGAAGAAAATTAGTGAATACAAAAAAATTCTAAGCAGAGCTTTCATTTAAGTATTAAAGATTTCCTCAAAGCTGCCCTGGGCTAAAGGCTGGGAGTAAGACAGGAGAGACAGTCCCTTCTGGTATGTAGCTTACATTCTAGAGAAGATAAGTAAGAGTGAGAAGAAATTCCAGAAGAAATTTGTGATAAATCTGAGGGACAGAGACCAGTAGGGAGGGTGTTCAGGAGTCTTCCCCTACCTGCCAGCCCGAGGCCCAGGATGCGAAGGCAGGAAGGAAGGGCTGAGGCTGGAGGCCTCTGTGCAGGCAGATGGGGACCACAACCATAGGGGATACTTAAGTCCACGTTCTTGGAGGTCCAGGACGGGTGGCCCATCTTTAGCCAGGCTCCTCCCCAGAAGCCTTGCCATTCAGGGAGCCCAGTGCAGTCCATTCAGGAGGGCACACAGGGAGCCTAAGTCTGGGCTGGGTGGGAGAGAATGGACTCAAATCTTATGTCTGAGTTTGAATCCTGCTTTCCATACACTGGCTGTTTGACTTCAGACAAGTTAATTTGCTTACTGAAGTTCCCTGATCAGTGGAGATAAACTATCTAACTCACCACTGTTGTGTCATGCTGGGTAAACAGATTGCTGTACCATCACATACAGACTCAAGGGTCCCCACTGTGGTTGGAGGATGCCATTCATACAGAATATTCTGTGGAGATGTCTCTGGAGTTGTTCCTCCAGCCCCTGAGCCACCCCAGTAGATGCTGCTGTCCAGGGCTCAACTGAGATTGAGTGGAAATAACTGCTGCCTCCATCTGCTTACAGTAGTGCTGCAGTGCTTCACCAGGTGGGCTCTTGAGTTTTGGATTTTAATCTTAGGAATATTTATACCATTGGATTTTAATCTTAGAAATATTTATACTATTCCAGAATCAAAAACTACCATTTATAATCTGCACTCATTTAAATTTTGTTTTATCATCCAGCAACCCTAGATGAAGAATTGAGGGTTAAGGAGATTAACAAATATTCTGTGCTCATTACTCTCACCAAAATAAACAAATTTGTTGTAATTCTCACAAATGTCAAGGGATAGATCCAAGACTTGAACCCAGATCCACCCCCCCTCAACCCCAGAACCATGATCTCTGTGTCTTCTTATACATAGTGTTCTATTTCATGTTCTCCATTTGGAGCACTTACAGAACTGTCTCTAAGGCTTTATGTGTTGGTGTTGGGGCTAAGTGTAGGTGCCAGCCTGGTTCCCTAGAATGGTGACATTAACTACCCTTTTGATTTTCCAGACTCTTAAGTCTGGTGACTGATGTCCTGAAGACCATATGGGCCAATTTTTGGAGTATGTCTCTTGTGTGTTGGTGGCAGGCAGTGAGGATGCCCTCTGGGAAATCCACCTTCTCTAGAGTATTACTCTGTTCTCTACACAGAGAGAAGTGTCTTGTCGCAGGCCCATGGAGGATTGGGGTCCTCAGAAGTTGAAGGACTGGTCACTAGCCGGCCATGCATGGCCTTAGGTGAATTATTTCTCTTGCCTCAACTTCCTCCTCTGTAAAAAGAGGCCACAGGGTTAGCTTGCCCATACTTCCTAAGGTCCTCGTACCTTTTCCTGTGGTTCCACTGACTTACTCATTACCAGCTCAGTGAAGAGGAATGGGGAGGGTCAGTCCTGGCAGTACCTTCCTTGGGTGTGGGTGGGTGGGGACTCTGAGTTGAAGGAACCCACTGCCTGTGTACCATGGGCATCCTGGTGGAATCCCAGGATGCTGGAAGGGCGGAGCCCTCATGCTGACGGCTGTGGGCAGAGTGCCCCCGGCCTCAGCCCCAGTACTGCCTAGTTCTCCCCCAGAGGCTTCCCTGAGCCCCCACTTAGCACCTCCACCCTGGCACTCAGCCTCTTTCCCTTCCCCTCCCACTGCACTGCCTGCCTCCATGGGAAGGCTGCTGTGTGAGCAGGCCAGTGGGATTCCTACCCCAGCTTTAAGAACCAAGCCAAACCTGGAGAGAAAAATGGAACCTGTGCACCTTACCTCCTTGTGCTTGCTTGTGTGACCCACACTATAGCAGGGCCCAGGAAAACCTTCTACATCCAACTGGGCTAGCCTATCCTCACCCCTTTTCTGCCTTCCTGTGGGTCATTCACCCCCAAGAGGGAAACACTGCCCTTATCCCTCCTAATCCTCCCCTGGGGCTCAGCCCTCCTGACTGATCACAGCAGTGTGGTCTCCTTTACAAAAAATCTAACCATGGTGGTACATACCTGTAGTCATACTCTGGGAGGCTGAGGCAGGAGGATTGCAAATTTGAGCCCAGTCTGGGCAACTTAGTGACTTAGGGAGAACCTGTCTCAACATAAGATAAAAAGAATGGGGATGTAGCTCAGTGCCCTGGGGTCAATCACCAGTACCATGCAAAAGGGAGACCCAGGCCCTTTGGGTCCCAGCTCCCTGCAGAGGAGGAGGCTTCTTCCTGGAGGAGCACCACCCAGTGAGTGAGTGTGCTGATGGCCCCAGGGAGGGTGATGGGCTGCACCCTCATCTCTGGTCACCCTCACCAGCCTTTTCATTGTAGCTTTCACTGCTGCCCTGGGCATGGAGTGCCAGGCAAGGGCCACGGAAAAGAGCCTGGACCTCACAGGAACAGGCAGGGATCTCTGCCTCCTAGTGCGAGGGCACAGAGCTGTGTGCCAGAATTTCCACAGAATTGGGGAAAACTGAAGAACATTTAGGAAGAGACCCGCCTGACTGCTGGTGACATCTAGGAGCTTCTTTAGCAAGACTTGCTCATCTCTATACTGAGAGCAGAGGACCTCTCCCTGGGGTTGGCAGCCCTTCCAGAGGAAAGGGGAGGGACCTCAGGTGCTGCTGTTAAAACTCCCTCCACCACTGCAGTGAGAGGCCTTGCCTCTCACCAGCATCTGTCTGGAACCTCCTGCCCACCACAGAAGAGATCATAATTGGAAAGGACTGAAAATCTCACCCAGCTTGAGTCTGCTCGTAGTGCAATGTCCCACCAAGTTCTTAACAATCTCAAGGGGTTTTTTTGTTTTTGCAGTACTGGGGAGGGGTTGAAGCCAGGCCGTCTCAGTAAGCTACATCCCCAGCCTTTTCTAAACAAACTTTTTTCTTTTTGAGACAAGTTCTTGATAAGTTGCTAATTTGCCCATGCTGGGTTTGAACTTAGAATCTTCCTGTATCAGCCCTCCAGACTGCTGAGAATCAGATGTACCTCACCACACTTAAGGGTTCTTACAGTCTCAAAGTTCTGCTTCAGAGAGGAAGTAATCCTATAGCCATTGCTGTTGAGAATGTTATTTGGGGGGAAAATCCAGCTACAAGCTCACTTTTACACCAAAAACCCAAAATACATCTCAGTATTTTAATTGACTCATGCAAAAATATTAAGATGGGAAAATATAGTTGTATACTTCACAGGGTTTTTTGTTTTAGCTTTTTAAAAATTTTAACTGATATATAAAACCATTAAAATAGTACATATTAATGGAGTAATGTGAATTTTTCATATATATATACATACTGTTTAAGTCAGTGTGATGTTAAACATATCAACATCATTTCTTTATGATGAAGACTTTCTTCCCCCCCCATTAACTTTATTGGTACATTTTAGGAGTAAAATACACTTACATTCATCATTGGGATCTTGTACCATTACATGAGTCTCTTGGTTCTTATTTTTTTTCCCCTTCCCTTGCCCTCCCTTTATGATGAAGACTTTCAAAATACTAGATTTTTGAAATGTATAGTGTATTATTATCTATAGTCATCATTTCACTGTTTTTAAATGCATAAAAGCAACAGAAACTTAAGATGAAAATTTCATCTGTCTGATAACACTTTTTAGAAATAAGTTTAAATATAACAAAATCAAACTACATATTTAATAACTGGCAAAATATATGCCATAAACATGGCAAAGAAATATGACTCTTGTGTAATATACCATCTAAGGAATAACCTAGGTTTGCATGTGTTGACCTGGAAATGTTCAAGAAGGACACATCCCTATTAACATACAAGTTATTGTCATATATCTGTATGTTAATATTTATCTAAAGAAAGTCTGAGGAAATATACACCAAACTATAAACTGTGATTATATCTACAGAGTGAAATTAGGATGGATTTAAAGCAGGGCTGGGGCTAAAGCTAAGGAGGGATCAGGGAACGAAGTTAAGAGATATGTATGCTCAGGTTCTTATGCATGCAGGAGCCCAACTTGAGAGTGAGTGTTTCAGTAGTCTGGTCCTAGCCCTGGTTCTAACTTAAATATGTTTTTAATTTTCTTGCTGTAAAATATTTCTTTTGAAAGGAAAACAAGTGACAAGGAAGATAAAGAGGATTAGAGAATCTTAAAGTTTTATTGTAAATCAAAAAGCACTAAAGCCCTATTGAAAGTAACAGCCCATCTTACCAAGAACAAATCCTATTGGGAAAGATAAAATAATTATAATTATAATAATAATATATATTATATAATTTATATATTTAATATAAAATTTTATATATTATATAGTATATAATATATAATACATTATTTAATTTATATGATTTAATATGTAATTATAAACTATAATATATAAATTATATAATAATAATTATAAATAATAATAATATCCAGGGTTAGCTACAGTGCAAGGAAATGAAATGTTTCAGTTGCTTATTACAGTGTAATAACCTCTCCAAAGCTTAATGGCTTGAAACAATGGTCCTTCATCTTGCTCATGAATCTGCAATGTGAGGAGGACTGAGCAGAGAACCGCTGACCCTGTCCCATGCAGGGAGATGCATGTATGTGGGTGGGGTTCATCTGGCAAGCGGACGCTGGCTGTGGACTGGAAGCTGGGCTGGGGCTGTGAACAGCAGTCTCTGTTTCTGTCCACATAGGTCTTTCCACGGGCTGCTCTGGCTGCTGTACAATGTGGTGGCTGGCCTCCAAGCCAGCATCCAAAAAGGACAAGGTGGAAGTGGGTGACTTTTTTATGTACTAGTCTCAGAAGTCACATGGCATTGGTTTGGATGTTCTGTTGGCCGAGGCAGATACAATGGCTTGCCCAGGATGCATATACAAAGGCCTCCACAGGTTCAAGGGCAGGTGTCCCGGCATTTGAAAGGGGTTCTAGAAAACTATGTGAGACAGGAGTTACAGTTGAGGCCATCTAAGAAAGTAAAATCTGCCCCTGACTCCTCTCATATACCACTAGCAAAAGTATAAATGGATACAACCTTTGGGAAATATGTACAGTAACTCATAATGTAATATAGCTGGTAAAATGTTTTAAAAGCCTTAAGAAAATATATGTAACCTTTGATCCAACAATTTTATTTTGGAATTTGTCCTAAGGAAGTAACTGAGAGTATTTACTAAGATTTGCTATATGATGAATATTTATAATATAAAAAATAAGATTAACCGAAAGTCCAGAATGGGAGATTGGTTAAATTCTGGTACCTCATTAGAATGGAATATAATGCAGACACTAAAAATGATGTGAATGCATAATCTTAAAACTGAAATTATTTTTTACCGCATTATAAGTGAAACTATCAAGTTATAAGAAATGGCTCCACATATTATGATTGGAGGGTTGAAACCAGAGCCCCACACATGCTAAGCTAGTGCTCTGCCATTGAGCTACATCCCCACCTCTTCTTATTTTATTTTGAGACAAGGTCTTGCTAAATTGCCTAGGCTGGCTTTGAACTTGCAATCCTCCTGCTCAGCCTCCTGAGTAGCTGGGATTACAGGGGTGTACCACCACACCTAAGTGATCTTAATTTTTAAAAGAAAAGGAAAAAAAAACCTATGAGGGCATGGGTGAAAACCTGGGATATATATACACCAAAATATTAGTACTGGTTGACGGTCAGTGGTAGGATTATGCGTGCCTGTTTTCTTTTTACTCATCTGTATTCTCATTTTAAAAAAATAAGTACTTATTACTTGTACAATGAACAGTTTTAATGAACCAAGAACATGAACTGTCCATTCATAAAAGAATAAATGAAACAATATTCTACTTAAATAATCAAAGAAGTGAAAAGTTAATGAACAATTATTTTTATACATCATGTAACAATACAACTTGACAGTGGAGAAGTGATAATGTAACTTTTATAGTATTTCTGAAAAAATAATGTGGCAATATGTAGCAACTTTTAACATTTTTATTTCCTTTGATTCAGTACTATTACTGTGTCAAAATCTATTCTAAAGAGGGCTGGGGATTTAGCTCAGTGGTTTTGCCGCCTGCTATGCAAGCGCAAGGACCTGAGTTCAATCCCCAGTACAAAAAAAAAAAAAAAAATCTATCCTAAAGAAATTATCAGAGATTTTGACTAAAACCTGGAACAACCTACAAGTCCACCACTCAAAAGACTTTGGCACTGGGGTCTGAGTCCCTCAAGGCTGCACTCAGTAAGGCCCCTTCCTTCCCAGGGCCACACTCCCCGCCTGTTCCATTAGCCTTCCAGTATGGAGGCCAATGAACAGTTGCCATTTATCACCACATTCACACTGTTGATTTAGAAGAGGGTGCTATTTCCCTACTTTATGCCTCTAACTACATGGATCATGTTTCAGGAAAACTAAAAGAGAACATTATCTGTGTTTAAGTGAGGAATATGCCTATGTATATGATAGTCAGGAAGAGCACTTCTGTGCCTCAGAATGGACCTAGCTTGTCACTCATTTACCTGTGCTGCCTGTCCTACAGGCATTTGAGCTGTGACTGTTTAGCTTCAGCCAAGACACCAATCCCTCTGAAAAGCCCTCGTGGTCCTCCAAGCCTGAGCCAGGTGCCTCTCCCTAGGCTCCCAGAGCACCTTCAGCAGCCCTCACAAGAGTGCTTATCACACTGCAGTATGGCTACTGTCTCCAACACCAGTTCCTCCAAGCTCCATGAGGACAGGATAGTTAGCATTTTTCTCACTGAAGTCCCTGGCTTAACCTGGGGCATGCACATAGCAGGTATTCAGTGACTATCTCTTGAACAAACAGGGACACATTCTCGGATCTGTACCTCTCCAAGCAAGTCATTCATTTTTATACTTCAGTGTGGTTTTCAGAGCTTTAAACATCAAAGGTGTTTAATAAAGTTTAGATGAGCAAATAACAAATTATTGGGAAGCAGCTCCCACTAGGAAAAAGGGTGATTTTAATTAAGACCAAGGAGACTTGGGTTCAAAGCTTGGTGCTACCCCTTACTGGCTGTGTTGCCTTGGGTGAGCCTGAGTTTCTTCATCTGCACAGAAGATGATATGAGGCAAAAGTGTGGCCAGCAGTGCCCAACACAAAGAGGGAGTCCAACACATTTTCTCATGGTTATATCATCTGCTTCCTGTACTTCTCAAAGAGGGCCAGCAATATGACGGGGGTGGGGTTGGTTGGGGACATAGACACCCATGCAACACCACCACTAGGCAGCCAGCACACTGGGAGAAGTATGAGCTGGCTTCAGGTGGTGCTGGGCACCAGGCATCAGAAGTGACATGGCATCCTGGGCGGCCACTTCATTATGGTGTGGAGCATCAGAAATGAGGGGTGGTGGGCCGGGGATTTAGCTCAGTGGTTCTGCTGCCTGCCTCCCAAGTGCAAGGTCCTGAGTTCGATCCCCGGTACCAAAAAAAAAAAAAAAAAAAAAAAAAGAGGCGCTGCTTTGCCCTGGGAATTCCAAAATGGCTTTTCTCTGAGGTCCAGCACCGTTCTTCAAAGGCAAAAGCACTTCCTGTCTTCAAAGTCCTTTATATTTCCTAACGTCCTTTCTCATCCTTTGTTCTTTTGTAAAAATTTAATTTCATTAATTGCTTTGAACAGGTAATGCATACTTAAGTGTTCAAAAAAAATTCAAAAAGACACCAAGTGAAAGGTTTTGTCTTAGGGTTTTGTCTTCCAGCCACCGAGTTCCCCTCCCTGGATCAAACAGCAGCCCTAGGGCCGTGGGTGCTCTTTCAGACCTGTCCGGTACAACTACCAGGAAACACATCAGCATATGCAGAGCTGCTGACACATACAGAGTTCCACTTGTCTCTCTCAAATCTTCATCTCCCTCCTGGCCTCACTTCCAAAGTCCAGTTCCACTCCAGCCCCCACTTACTGGGAAGTCCTCTTCTCCAACTCTCTCCAGCTGTCAAAAATCCAAATCTTGAACTCAGTCTTGGTACCCAACAGGACTTCTGTTTTTTCTCCCAGGACTAAAAGCTTCCCTTTCCCAGCCTGTTGGGGGATTCTGTTTGTACTGATGACCCTCAAGCTTTCCCTATTTTTGCTGCAGTCTCTGCTCTGTCTCCTGGGCGCAGTACTCTCCTGCTCTGCCCTGTGGGGGAGCCTCCCAAATTTCTTCTTTCCTGTCTTCTGGTCCCTGTTCATAGTCTTTCTGAATCTCCCTTTTACCTATGAAAATAAAAGCCAAATTTTGTAGCTTAGCACCAGACTCTGCTGTCTAATCCAACACACCTTTCCTTGCTTCTCTTCCATTACAGATCGTGGCACTGTGGATGACTACCTGTGCCACCCTGGCAAATTCAACTTTTCTGAACCTCAGTTTTTATCATCAATAAAGTAGGGTCAGTAATATCTAGGCACTGGGGACATGGGAAGAAGAGAAGAAATTACATTTCTGTGGCAAAATGATCGGAATAAACAGACTATAAACAAGTAAAGAAATAAATAAGGATCTCACATAGTGTTAATCACTGTGGAGAAAATAAAAGAGACATTCTTATAAAGGACATAAAGATCTAAACAGAAAGATGTTCTATGGCTAAAGATGAACAGCTTAAGATTGTAAGATGGGGCTGGAGCTGCAGCATAGTGGTGGAGCACATGCTTACTACGAATAGGTCTTGGTTCAGTCTTCAGCACCCCAAAACAAAGACTATAAACATAAGATCTCAAACAAATCTAAAATCTAATTTCAAACACCAGTCAAAAGTCCACATGGAGGGGCTGGGGATTTAGCTCAGTGGTTTCACCGCCTGCTTCGCAAGCACAAGAACCCGAGTTTGATCCCCGGTACAAAAAAAAAAAAAAAAAGTCCACATGGAAGCTGAGCATAGTGTGCATGCCTGTAATACTAGCACTCAAGTGGCTGAGGTAGGAGGATCAGAAGTTCAAAGCCAGCATCATTCTGAACACCCAAATTCTGAAATTTATATGGGGTGTTAGAGTCCATAGATTACTCTGGGAGGCTGAAGCAGGAGAATTGCACATTCAGGCCCCGTCTAGGCAATTTAGTGACATAGTGAGATTCTCTCTCAAATTTTTTTTTTAAGTAGTCCATAAATTGCTGTGTAGGTTTCTTGGGGGGGTGCGGAATAAAGTGGGAGGACCTGTCCTAACAGAAATTAAAACATACTACAAAAAAGTCACGGTTAATAATTTTTTAAATGTGTGATTTTACTGTAGGAACAAATAAATGGACCAATAGTCCCCAATAAAAAGCTCAACAGAAGACTCATAAATACATGGGCACCTGATATACAATAAAGGTGACATCATAAATCAATGCATCAGTCCCAGGTGATTTTCTCTATATGGAGAAAAAGAAAAGTGTGCCTCTACTTTATACCAAAGATGGATGGTTCAGGTTTAGAAACCTAAACATGAAATGGAGAAATTCTAAAGCCATTAAAAAGAAAATGGGGGAGAATATCATTGCCCCAGAGTGGTGGGAAAGTGTTTCTTAATAGGATGCAAGGGAGGGGAGGAGGGCATAAAAAAAAAGAACTAAGACATGTCATATACATGGACCAACTCCCAACAATGAATGTCATCATTATGTACTGCACACGTACACTACGAAAGAAAGAAACAAAGAAAGAAAGAAAGGAGAGAGAGAGAGAGAAAGAGGAAGAAATAGAGAAAGAAAGAAAAAGAAAGAAAGAAATAGAGAAAGAAAGAAAAAGAAAGAAAGAACGAACAAAATGGACATGGAATATTACTCACTTATTTAAAAAAAAAAACAGGATGCAAAAAGCACAAACCACAAGGTGAGGTGTTGATGGACTTCGTATCTCATAATGAAACATCTGTCCCTATTCGAGTGAGCAAGAGGCTACAGGCTGGGAGGAAACATTTGCAAGGTTTTAGTTGCCACCACCATCATCCTGGGTGACACTAGGCAAGCCTGTGGAGTAGATCTGGAGGGTGATCCCTGGCCCCATTCTTGGAGGGGCAGGGTCCAGGACAGGACCGACACACACACCAGGGCCAGCAGCTGGTTTGCTGGTCAGCTGGCCGCCCTCCCCCAACAGGGTAATGAGGTACAGCACTCATTGCTCCAAGACTTATTTCAATCACAGCCAGCCTAGCTCAGACCCTCAACATCAGCCCCGAAATGTATGTGGTAAAATGGACAAATTACCCTGACAGGCTCCAATTTTCGCTCTCCAGGAGCAATTCCCTGTCGGCCTGTTCCTGAGCATCAAGTGTGAAACGAGGCCTTCATGGTGGATTACCAGCCTAAAGGAAGCTGTCACCTCCCCAGCTGGAGGGAGAGAGTGTGGCTAATTCTGTTTCTCTCTGGAAGGATTCCTTTCTGTGTGGAGCCTGTGGCCTGAGCGATACTTCTTATGACCACCACCATGTTTCTGTGACTGAAAAGGCTGAATGCATGTTGTGGGTATGTTAAGGGGACGTGTCAAAGAATTTGTGGACATGTTTTAAAACTGCTCCAGCAGAGTGGCAGAGCGGCACATGCCTCTAATCCCAACACTCAAGAGACTGAGACAGGAGGCCTGGACCTCAGAGCAAGACTGTCTCAAAAACAAAAATAAAAAACAACAAGAAGAAACCTGCTCCAGGAGGCCACAGGCACAGATGCTTCAGCTGCTGAGACAGCCTCCTATGAAGCACTGATCCTGAAACTTTGTCCTTTCCCATGGAAAGCTTTGGGTGGGCTTCTCCTGAGGGGGAAGAAAAGGAGGGGGTGGTAACATTCATGGCAAATACAGAGGCGGTGCCCTGCCATCAAGGAGGCTGCTCTGCTCTGTAAAGAGTTCCGAAAGATCACCTGGGAGAGGAACAGAAGCAGAATGACAGGTGCCATGGAGTCCAAGCAGGGGTTGAAGGCGACCCTGTAGGAAGAGTAGTGGCTTCACTAGATTTGCAGGAGTGCTGGGGTGGGAGATGGGTGGGAGGAGTGAGCCTGAAGGCAGAGTCTGAAAGAATGGGCTGGATCCTGTGTGTGTGTCCGGGGCCGGGGGGCGGGGGGGCTCAGCAGGAGAAATCACAGGCGTAGGTATTTATACTCCGAGAGGGCCAGGTCTGAGGTCCAGGTTCTCCTCACCCTGTACCATGAGCCCTTCGTGTGGCTGCCCAGCTGCACTCTGACAACTGTCTATTTCTCTTCCCCCTGGCCACCCCGTAGGCATCCCCCTCCCAGGTGGACAGCAGGACCTGTGAGTCTCAGCCTCCCTCACTCCTGGCCTTCGTGTGCCATTTCCATACCTGAAATTGTTCCCTATTAAACTCCAGCCTAGATGCAAGGGTCATTCACTCATTACTATTGTATATCTGTGTTTGAATTATTTGCAAAGCATGTGTGTTACTTCCATAATAGAATAAAACGGGAGCAGTTCCTACTTTAGCAAAATGACTACTCCCTATCAAAGAACTCGCATGTTGGTCACAGAAATTTGAAAATTTGAGTGAATCCAGGAACACTGGCAGTGGCAGTAATGCTCCCCAGGTGGTCTGTTTGCTCCCCTTACAGACAGTGAGCCACATGACTAATTCTAGCCACTGAGGTGTGACAGGAAGTGATGTAGGTCACCTTTATACCAAGATGCCCACCTCTCCAATTCTCTTCCTTTATCTCAGCCACCAAGGAGACCACATATTCTAGTTGATGTTGCTCTAGTGTTACAGCATCCTGTCAACTACTGTCATTCTGCTACACTGCTGAGATTTGGGTATTGATCTGATGCTGCATTCAGTTCTCTGGCCTAGTTCAGTTACCTATTGCTTTCTGAAAAACCATTCCAAAAGGCCATAGCTTCAAACTGCTCATTTTCTTTGCTCATGACTCTGCAGTCTGGGTTAGTTTCCGCTGGACAGCTCTTCTACAGGTCTTGCCAGTGTCATTAATGTGGCTGCGTTGAGCTGACTGGCAAGCTGAGGGCTGGGCTTAGCCGAATCTCTCTCTCTCTCTCTCCCTCCCTCCCTCCCTCCCTCCATCTTCCCCTCAATATAGTCTCTCTATGAGGTCTCTCCAGTAAACTAATTGAACTTCTTACATACGTGGGGTTCAAAGCTCCCCCAAATGCCACACCTTCTTAATCCTAGTCCTAACACTGGCTCAGTGTCACTTCTGCTGCCTTTTATCAGTTACAGCAAGTCACAAGTCCAGCCCAGACTCAAAAGGAGAGGACTCCACAAGGACACAAATTCCAGAGACCTGGCTCCTTGGGGCCACCTATGTGCCACACCACCATGGGGCCTTTTGTGACTACTTGGGTCAGGAAAGATCCCCAATGGCCACTCCCTGGAGGAGAATGTGTTGGGTTGTGTCCCCCACACAATGAATGATGTGTAATCTTTAAAGGTGTTGTCATGTCAATGGCATCCAAATGTTTTAGAGAAATTCATTTTTCTTTTCTAAAAAAATAGTTAAAAATTTAAAATTCAGTTAAAAATCAGTTGTTCATTTTGAGGAAGGAAAGATCTTAACTGGAATTTTGGAGATTAAAAAAGCAAATAGCCCCAGATGCTGAAGTCATTTTGGAAGTATTTATAATAATTTAAGTGCTAGTAAGCATTTGTTACATGTACAACCAAAGAAAAATCAAACTTCCTCCTGAATTTATTCAAAAGCAAGAAAAGAAAATTTATTCAGAAGTAAGTAGGAGTCCTATTCTAGACTACCTAGAAGTGGTCCTGGCTGCCTCTGAAAACACAGCCTCTGACACCTGCTTTGAAGGCTACATGACTGTGACCATGGGGACATGGCCGACATAATTCTTTAGGGGCTTGAAGATCTGAGAGATGTCTTCCGATCTGAGAATATGATCCTGTGATGCCAGGAGGTGCCTGACACCAGGTTCCTGAGCCTGGCTTGAGGAATGGCCACGACTTGGAAAGCAGGCAGGAGTGGGGCACTCTTGGCCTGAGGATGCACCCAAAGAGCTCTGAGGCTGAGACCCCCAGGCTTATTCCAATCAACAGTGGCTGAAGCAGAAGCAGGTGCCTCGGTTTCTAGATCATTTTTTCCCAGGCTTCTTCTTTAGCTCTCATCACAGGAGACCATGTGGCGAATGTAATAAAGTCCGTAGAGTGCCACTGGAGAGCAGGAAGTGCATAAACAGCCAGGGACCATTACAGTTGAGAGGTAAGTGGGGCCCTGACAGCCACATAGCCATGACTATCTAGCCAGCTGACCACACCAATAACAGGTCCAATAACCTAACCAGGCCTGACAGAGCCAGTATCCGCTGCTCAGCTGCTCCCAAGAGTGGATACCACTCCCCCAGCCTTGAGGACCCAAGATGGATGTGCTTAGATTTCTCCCCACTCTTTAGCCATACCAGGGAGTTTTTTATACATTCACTTACCCTCTCCATTTGTGTAACAAATATTTCCTAAGACACCGTCATATGCTGGGCCCTGTGCTTGCAGCTGGAACTAGAAGGGTGAACAAGACCATTTCTTTACAGTCTGTAGAGAGAGGTAAAGAAGGGAGCTCAGGACTTCAAAACAACTTCCCCATCTGTGGAGCATCTCACATGGCCAGGCACCAAGCACAGTGGTTCCATGTGACCCCTGAGAGACTGGGATCGGGGAGGTCTATGTGGCTGAGTACCTCACCCAAGGTCTCACAGCTGGCTGGTGGATGGTTGCTCTCAGAGTGAAGCTAAGGCACATCTGCAGTCCTTCCCAGTGAGTTCCCATGAGTAGGACCAAGGAGGGTACCCAAGACCTATCATGGGCAGGAGTGAGTTATCTGAGATGTTCTTGTCATGAAGACAGCTGGAAGCCCAAGGAGAGAACTGACTGCTGTGCTAAGGGGGCCCGTGCATCCGGGCCAGTGTTCTTGGCAACAGGATCTTATCAGCATTATTTGCTGTATTCGGGACCTGGGCCCCGAGAAGCTGTAGCAGCTTCCACTGGGAATGCACCAGGCTATCTGCCATACCAGCCAGTTCCCCGGACTCACAGGACCTTTAGATGCTAAACCTATGTCCTGAAAACTGGGCTGGAGCAAGAGTTTCCCAGGGGCTCGTGGAGCCCTTGGCTGGGCAGGAGCAGCCCTGAGGGGAGAGACCTTGAGCTGGGGGAGGGGCTGCTCCCTTCAGGCCACCACCCTGGGAAATGCCCTTGTCTGCTCAGATCACACCCTCCCTTTCCCTCCCTCTGACACCCCCTTTTCTCCATCCTTTGTCCTTTGAGCGAGCAGAGTGAGCACAACCACCCCAGCAACGTAAATAAAAAGTTCAATCTTCAGTTTAAAGGTGAAGTTCACTGGGGCTAGAATTCCATGTCCCATAGTGCATGGGTGGCCTTAGGGGAGCCTGTGGTGTGAGAAGAAGGTCACATAAATTAGATACCTTATGCCACTGTCAGGAACAATGCTTCATACACCCTTGCATGTTCTCAAAACTCACTTTAAGTTGGTGTGCTCACACTTGTCCTTGTTATAGAAGCTGAGCTGGATCTCCACAGAACACATTGCAGGCACGTAATAAAGTTTTGTTAAACAAATGAAATAATTTTATGGCCAGAAACTGAGGAAATCAAACAGGTATTTTTAAAAAATCACAATGGGGAACTAGTGTGTCCCTAAATGGCAAGGAAAAGGGCTTCCTTAGCTAACCACACAGCAGTTATGTTTGCAGCCACTGTAAACTTGTTTCTTAAAGGATACTACGCCAAGCTGCCTCACTGGTCAGTGGGGAGAAGAGGGACCATCTCTTCATGGGACAGATGGCCGGCAGTGTCCAGAAGGGAGTCCAGCAGGCTGAGACTGGCCTGTGAATCCGGGGCCTGGAGATGCCACTGGTGCTAGAAATATGGGGTCAGGATTGAGCTTCCAAGGGCCTGGGATCCAGGCCTCTCTCCTGAAGCATTGGACACAGTAAGGAAGGCATAAGCATAAAGTCTGTGCTAATAACATTCCCAATGGTTGCTGAACTAGTTCGTGTGCTGGAGCAGCACGCCTTGAGTGCTCACTGCCTCCTGGCCACTTCTAAAAGGGCCTGTGTGCCCATGAGGGGTACCCTATTATCATCAAGCCATATATATATATATATATATATATATATGTATTTTTTTCTTTTTTTCTTTTGAGATAGGGTCGTGCTATGTAGTTCAGGCTGGCCTGGAACTCACTATGTAGCCCAGGCTGGCTTCGAACTCATGGCAATCCTCCTGTCTCAGCCTTCTGAGTGCTGGGATTATAGGTATGTGCCACTACACCCTGCTAAGCCCATTTTATAGATGAATTTATTTTATCATTCACTGGTAAGCTCTGTTAATTTACACTATGCTTGACATTCTCCAAATGTCAGCCCTTCGTATTTCTGTCTACCTACTCTTGCTGACTCAGACAGACTCTGCCCTCTGCCCACCTCATTACTTTTCTTCCTGCCCTGCTGCCATCTTCTCTACCTTTCCAGATCTTCCTGTCTCCCAGCACCCTGGAGTCTAGCCCTCCTGAGCAGCTGGGTGGATGTAAAGCCAGGCACCACCAGAGGGGCACAGGAGGGGCTCCCCCTGCGGGGTCTCTCCTGCACAACCTCTGACATCCCTTGTCCTTGTCTCCCACAGGGGAAACTCCTCCTCTGCCCCTCTGGCGGTGCCTGACCTTGTATCTGTGTGTCCTCCATGACATCCCACTCCTGCAAGGCTCTAGGAGGACCTTGAATGCTCACTGCCTCCTGGCACTTCCAGAAGGGCCCGTGGGGTGTGAGTGGTAAAAGAAGGGTCCTCCGTGGCAGGCTGGGATGGGGGGGGAGTGTGATGGCTGGGACCCGAGAGGCCACTGACCTGGCTCCCCTAGTAGAGGGACAGAGCTGGCCAGGCCCTGGGTGGAGGTGCTGGGCTGAGCTAATCACCTAAATGGATGCAGGCTGTTGAGAGACAGGCTCTATTCCCTAATAGAATTTGCCCTCAAGTGCAATTTAATTTTCTCTGAGGCGGTCTCCAGCCCCTCTGCTACCCTCCCCCTAGGCAGATCCTCCTTTCCCCAGCTTCCAAGGGGGAGCAGAGCACCTTCTCTCAGAGAAAAGAGGAGAAGGCCTCCTCTGGGCTCTGCCTAGCTCTGTTCGGAGAACCCCACCTCACCCTGGCCCTTCCCAGCTTCCTCCATGGATGGGATGCAGCAGCCCCCGAGACCCTGACTTTCCTGGGCTGCTGCCTGGACTCCAGAGAACAGCCGCTCCAGGCAGCCAGGCGAAGCACCTCCCAATCCTCACCATGAAGGCAGATTCTCCCCCTGACCTCTGGTAAGTTCACACGATTCCAAGAACTCTCTTTGTCCTGCTTAGAGTCAGAGGCTTGGGGAGCGGGAGTTGTCGGGAGGGCATGTGGGAAACACGGATGTGGGCCCACATGCACACAGCGGGGAGAATGGCTCACAGCCCTGTGGTTTGAGGCACATTGCAGCTCCCCAGCACTCTGGGGACTCCCCTGGGCCACCAGAGCTTCTCCTGTGGCTGGCTTTCCCGACAGCCAACCTCCACCTCTGACCTCAGATTGCTGGGACCCTGAGATCAGACTGGTCTTAGAAGCTGTGGGAATCTGGCCTGTGAGTCTCCCACTAATGTCCGGGCCTAAGCGGGTGCATCTGCAGAAGTTGCTTGCCTGAGCTGGGATCATAGGTTTTCCTGAGTTGGGCCTGAGCGTTGGGGTCATAGGTTTCCCACTTATTGTGGGGATGGGGTGAAGACCACAAAGAGAAGCTGAGGTGATGTGAACTCTGGGGGAGGGGGGCAGAAAAGCAGGGTGAGGCCTGCGCAGTTAGCAAGGTGAGCTTTCGAGAAGGAAGGAAACCTGCCAGGTGCAGTGTGTCCTGGACTTCAAGCACTGTCGTGAGTGGCTCCTCGCCAGTCGGATGCTCTATCTGGACAGCCCTGAGGAGAGAGCACCCGAATTCCTTCCTCTTTCCCATCAGTGCTTTAAAAAGAGCAGAGGGCGGGGCTGGAGATGACAGAATGGATAGGTGGCCGGTCAGGGTCAACTGCAAGGGGGAGATGGTCATTCTCTAGGCTCAGCCACCTGCTCAGCTCCAGGGGCTCTCGTGCAGCTGAGGTCTCCTCCTCAGCGTGGGGCCCATCGCTCATGGGGCTACATCTGTGGGATCCCCCCATTCACTCACCCAGCAAATGCTCATTAGTCCCTTACTTGGTGCCAGAAACTGCTAGGAGGAAAGGGGGCTCTTCACGCCAGAGTGTGCATGTTGTATGTGCCTGAGTGTGTACAGTATCATGCAGGGCAGAACACCCCCACAAGTGCTGCCCAGTAAGAAACAGAATGCCAGTCACTTAGGTAATTTTAATTTTCCTAATAGCCATGCCAAAAGAAGAAGCAAGTGAAATGAATGTTAATAATAGATTTTATTTAACCCAATATACCCTAAATATTATCGCTTCAATACATAAAAAACTTTAAAAATCTTAATGAGATATTTTATGTTCTTTTCTATGTATCCACCTTTCCAAATCCAAGTCCTGATTTACACTTATAGCACATGTCAGTTGAACAGCCTCACCTCCGGGCTCCAGAGCCACACGTGGTTAATGGCTGCTGCACTGGACAGGAGAGTCCTAGAGCACACCCACCCCCGAGTCCCGGGTGCCTCCTCCAAAAGCTCACCAGGTAAAGGCCAGCAGCACCAGGATCACCCCAAAAATCATGACAAAGGCAGACTCTTTGAGCTCAGATCTACTGAGTCAGAAGCTATAATATTTGTGTGTTGGGTTTTTTTGGTACTGGGGATCGAACTCAGGACCTTGTGCTTGTGAGGCAGGCGCCGGAACCACTGAGCTAAATCCCCAGCCCTAGAGGCTATAATATTTGAACAAAACCCCCAGATGATCATAGGCATAGTAAAGTCTGACAGGCTACGCAAAGGGTCCCATTTATGGAGCACTTCCCGTAGGACCTTCTCATATTAGCTTTCTGTGATCTCCCAACAACCCCTGTCTCAGGAGAGTCATCTGAATATTAATGTCCCCATTCAAACACTGGAAAAGGGAGACTCAGAGTTTAACTTCATAAAAGTCAGATGTAAACTAGATGGAGGATTTATGTCCTCTGCAGAATGCTTCCTTGGGTGGGCTCTTGGGGAAATCTTTTGCCCTCAGAAAGCTCTCAGGATTTCATCCTGTGGGCGCAGTTCTAGTGTCCTAGTTCCTGTTCTGTAATTCAATGTTTTCAAGGAAAGACAAGCTCTTTATAGTAAGCCAGGGCTGAGAAAAGGATAGGGCATGCAGTGAGACCTAAAAGGTACTGTGTTCCCTGTCCTTGCACATTGAAAATACTTAGCAAGTATGGGAGGCAAACTATGTGCCAGGCCCTGTGCTAACAGCTTCCTTCCTCCCTTGCCAATAGTTAACAGAGCTGGCAAGGACACTGATGTCATTGAGTTCTAGAATCAGGAGAATGGTCCTGGCCTTCTGGCTTCTCCTCCTACAAATGTCTGGGCCTTTCTCCTGTCACCTCTGCTCATATCTAACACATATATGTTTTTTGGTTATAAGTCAGTTCCTGAGAGGAAATTGCTGAGTTAAGCTCCTCCAGTAAAAATCTTTCACCAAGAGGATGACGGGGTTGTTTTATAGATTAGCCTTGACACCTGCAGCTATTTCAAATGGAGCCAGGCTGGACTCCCCATCCCTCCTCCTGGCCATACACTTGTCCTCTTTAGGCGCCGAGGAAATGGATCACGTGGTCAGAAACTCAGCATTCCATGTCACTTCCTTCCACAGCCAATCGTGGAGCCAGTATACAATGAGTGCTCAATTAATACACAAGGAATGGTCTAGGTACTTTAGTTTTTGTTTTGTTTTTGTTTTTGTTTTTGGTACCGGGGATGGAACTCGGGACCTTGCACTTGTGAGGCAGATGGTGGAACCACTCCACTGAGCTAAATCCTTGGCCCCTACTTTAGATTTTTGATGGGAGATCAAGAGAATTACCTCTGAAATCAGAACAAGACCAAACTCCCAGACTCTTTTTCCAGCTTCCACATGCACACAGAACATGGGGTAAGATGGCTGCATGGATGGCTCCAGGGGACTTGGTTTTGCTGGGTTATAGACTGCACGGACCTATCATTAGCGAAGCTCAGGGATCTCCAAATAAGGGTTATTTGATGATGCTAGTGGTTTTGAAAAGGATAGAGCCAAGCTGCCTGTAAACATGTGCTGCCTCCAGTGCTTGCCACCTGTGCAACCTCAGGCAGTTCATTTGACCTATCTGTGCCTCACCTTCCTCATCTGTAAAATGGGGAGAGTAACAGTTACCTTCCTGGAAGGATTTTTCAGGATTAAATGAGTAACATAGATGGAGGACTTAGACTAGTGCTGTCATTATGTGTTAGGTACTGGTGCTCCCCTTTCTCCTTAATGTCCTTTTCTTCTCCTGTTTCATAGCCTCTTACTGAATCAGTCTTCTCTTCAGAGTTAAATGCCAAAGTACAGGGCCATCTCTTTTCCAGGTTTATTACATCCCTGTATCAAGGACACAGGGCAGATTTAGGTTGAGCAGCAAACGCCTTCTGATCAGCATCTTGTTGAGGAGAGATCCCTGCAAGGTTCTGGGAAGAAAAGGGGACAAATGACAAAGTGGTGGGTCCACGAAGGGGCCTGTGACACATGACTATGAGGGCCGGGTGGACAGATGGAGAGGAGCAAAGGCCCCTGTCCTTCTACTGGAGAACTCCTTGTGGCTCCCTGAACAAGACAGAAGCTCCCCAGGGCCCGGGCTGAGGGTTGGTCTCCCTAGCTCTCTCTGCTGGGATGAGTAATATGGACCGGGTCTATATCAATCTAACCCTGCAGAAAAATGAATGAAAATTGAATTCCCCAAGGAGAATCAGGGAGCTGTTACCCAGACAGAGATAAATCAAAGGATGCCAAGAAGCTAGCCGAAGTGGGAGAGCAGGTTTACAACAGCAGGAGAATAATTAAGGAAACAGTTTCAAAATGCAGATGACAAAAGAGGGCTTCAGAGGAATGAAGACAAGGAGGAGATGACTAGAGATGGGGTGACAGTGGAGCAAGGGTGGTGAGAGTCTTTCCTCAGAGGAGAAAGCAGCTGGGGTTCAGGATGCCTAGCATCTAAGGGTGAAGTTACTCACCCTGTGAAGCTCTTAGAATGTAAGGGTTAGAAGACACTCAAGTCTGCTGTGCAGAGCAGAAAGAGCACCAGATTGAAAGTCAAAAGGGTGGATTCAATTTTCAGTCGGCTCTGCAACTTATTAGCTGTGTGACCTTAGGCAAACCACTTAACCTCTCTGTTTCCTGGTAATCATACCCAAGCGAAGGCATAATTATGAAGACCAAATGAGATAAAATAAGTGGAGGAACTTTGTAAAATGTAAAGTGCTAGACAAATGTAAGCTATAATCATTTTCCTAAATTAGGTTTCTCCCTGAGAATTGGATCCATTGACATGTCGGGTTTGATTCCCAGAAATGTAATGCATCAGTGTCTAGAAAGGACTAGATTCTTTGTTCTGGCCATGCTTTGATTTCCCTAACAGAACTTAGACCTGAAAGAGGCCACATGACCACTGGTCTATCCTCTGGTATCTGCCCTCCAGTGGGGTCCTAGTCCAGAGAGGGAGGTTTGACGTTGGTGGGCCCTGGACCACTGTCCACTGTTCTGAGGACCAGGTATCACCTGTGAGCCCTCCTGAACTTCAGTTCGGAAAGCCCTTCTGAGTCACTCAGATGTAAATCCAAACCGAGTCCCACTGCAGGGGCCTCCTGGGCCATCCCACAGTAGAGATGATCTGATCTCTGCAAGATTCAACCACTCTCCCATTCTGGGGTGGGGTAGGGGTGCTAGCTTAGCCCCTGCTAGCCTTTTTCATCCACTGGGTAGGTGGATTGCTGTGAGGAATGGATGGAGTAAGTGGAATTATGGAGGTAGAAGCACTTACCTTGGTGTTTGGTACAGTTATAAAACTGTTGTAAACTTTCAAATAAATACTGGTTATTATTATCATCATGTGATATTATTACTACCATTAGCATCAGTAAGCACTAAAAAATTCATTTAAGGAAAGCTTTTTACTAGGATTTCCCTACTGGCATATGAAGAAGCTGCGCCCTTGGGAGCAAAGTGAATGGCTTGGCAGGGGAGATGTTACTGGAAGAACCTGGGAAAGGACCCAGCTCCTATGGGGAGGCAAATGCCCATGGAAAGGGCGTTTAGTGGCCGAGCTGCTTTGTGTGCTTGTGGGGGGAGGCAAGGGGTTTGGGAGCAGCTGTCCACAGGCTCAAGAACTGAAAGCCAAGCAGACTTCACAGGGCTCCTCTGCCAAGGAACAGAGGTGAAACTGGCATCTCCTGCATCAGCCCTCAGCACAGAAGAGTCCCACCACAGTACTGCTGTCCCTTACCCAGTGACAGACCAGGGACATGCAGACGGGGAGGAGAGGTCCAAAATAGGGGAGCAGGAGCTGCAGAGAATATTTTAGAAAATAATTTTAAATTATAGAAGTCATTAGCATAGATGCCCTACATTTCATTGCATATGTTATCCTTTACTGATATTATAGAAAAATACATCCACTTTACAGAAAATATGAAAAAGAGGAAATAATGCTCCATGATACATCTTCCTAATGTTTTATAAAATATATTGGTAAGCCTGGGATGGTGGTGCAAGCCTGTAATCATAGCACTTTGGGAGGCTGAAGCAGGAAGATCACAAGTTCAAGACCAGGCTGAGGAATTAGCAACTTAGTCAGAACCTGTCTCAAAAAAAAAAAAAAAAAAAAAGGTTGGGGATATAGCTCAGTGTAAAGATTTTGGGCTCAAACCTCAACAAAACAAAACAAAACAAAACAAGCCAGCTGGCATGGTACATATCTGCATAGCTATAATCCCACCACTCTGGGAGGCTGAGGCAGTAGAATCAGAAACTTAAACCTAGCTTGGGCAATTTAGCAAGACCTTGCCTCAAAATGAAAAATTAAAAAAGGGCCGGGGATGTAGCTCAGTGTGAAAGCCCTGGGTTCAACCCCCAGTACAATCAGTCAATCATCAATCAATCAATCAAGCTAGCTAGGAATGTAGCTCAGGACTCCCTGGGTTCAATTCCCCAGTATTGATGACACATATATACTTTTACTTTTGAGTAGTACTTTGATATAGTTCCTTCTGTTTTTGCCCAATATTAAAAACAATTTTATTAGTTTTTTCTGCTTTATAAAACAATGTGCTCTGCTGAGAAAACTTAAAAAAACCAACCCAACGCATAGATAACCACCTTTATATTTTAGGGTATTCTTTTTCTACTTATGCTTCTTTCATAAAAAGCTCCTAAAGTTTATATTGCTTCATATTCTTTTCCCCCTTTCCTAAGGTCTTAAACACTTTCCCACATTATTAAATATCCTTCTATTATGTTATTTTTAATGATTTTGTAACATTTTATTTTACTCTAATTTATTTAATAATCTCCTATTGTTGGACATTTATTTATTTATGGTACTGGGGACTGAACCTAGGACTTCATGTATTCCACAACTGAGCTGCAACCCCAACTGCTAGGTTATTCTCTTTTAAAAATTATAAATATTCTTACAACTACATGTTTATAAATATTCTTGATTATTTTCTTTGGACACATTTCTAAATGATTTGGGTCAAATCCATCACACTGTTAGTCTATTGTCAAAATGCCTTTAGAAAACATTGCTTCTTTTTGTAACCCCATCAGAAATTTTTTTTTCTGATTTCCCCACATAATAACCATCAATGAGTATTATTATTGCTTTTCTATTTAATATATTCACATATCATACATTTATAACCTTACATTATTGTGTTCTATTCTTTTAAAAAATTAGTATTTCATAAGCATGCCCATGTTGTTAGATTTTATAATTGGTTTCAATGAGTATATGAGTTACTATACGCAAATTTGACTTGCTCCTCTAAAGCACTTTTTTTGTTGAATATTTAAGTTATTTTTCCAGAATGTGAGACTGAAACTAACATCTTCATTCATGGAACTTTAAAAAGTCTAAATTATTTTCGTGGAATATACACTCAAAAGTGAAATTACATGAAAAATTTATAGGTTCGGTACATACTGCCAAATTGCTTTCCAAACGAATGTTAGGAGTAAATAAGCACAATGGAAATATTTGTGAGAGTACCAGTTTCCAAGCACCTTCACGGCCTGGAACTCTACCACTGCCCCCAGTTGGTCCTTTAACAAACAAAAGGAGGTATGTACTATGTTGTTTGCTTGTCTTTGGTTGCTAACGACGCTGACATTTCCCGGTGTTTGTTTACTAGTTATATTTTTGTAGAAAACATTTTGGTAAATATCGAAATCACCACCAGGTTCTTTGGTGTTTATCTTGCACAAATTCTGTCTCAAGCACTGGAGCCAGCACGCAGGTAAACAGAGGAAGATACGATGCCAGGGCTCCTGCAATTCACAGTGACCTCTTGGAAACGAGTTCTAAGCAGCGCAAAGGGTCACGCCATCCTCCCCCGGCCCCAAGCTCCTCCCCGCCAGCTCTGGAAGGTGAGCAGGTGTCCCAGGTCTCTGCCCAACGCCAGAGAGAAGGGAAGGGGATGCGTGGGAAGGCCGGGAGGGCACGCAGTCTCTCTTCCAGCCTAAGTGGGATCCCCCTAGGCAGGGGGGAGCATCTATCTTCATCTCTAGCACGAAATTGGGGGTAGTGGTGTTGCGGTGTGGGGGACGCTGGAGTATCGAGAGCGGCCAGGCCTGGAGCTGCTGGGGCGACTCCCCGAGTCTGCAGTCCTGAGGCGTGGAGGACTTCGGTGGAGACCTCTTCCAGAGTTGGGCCTGGATTTATTTCCGCCAAAAATTTGCGTTGAGAATTTGTTCTAATCGCGCGCGCGCGCGTGTGCAAATACACAGCCCCCCAGGCCCCCCTCGCGGGTCGCCTGTGTCCGAGCGGAAGCTGCCGCGCTGCACGCACGTGGTCGCGAGTGGTTCAAAGCGCCCGCGGTTACTGCCGGGAGGCAGAGCGGTCTCTGGGGAGCCAGGGGAGGACAGAACTGGGCGGACCGGGCGGCAGGCGTCGCCCAGACTCGTTGGGAGCGAGGAAAGTGGGGCTCGGGGCTGCAGGCCGCGGCGTCCAGGGCGCGCACCGGATCCCGCGCCCCTCCCTCTTGCGTCGCCCCCGCTGCAGGACTCGAGCGCTCAGTGCCGAGCGCTGGCTGTCCTTGGGCCAGTCTCGGCCAGAGGCAGGGGAGAAACAGCAGCGGCTGGCAAGTGCCGGCTGGAGAGGAACTGGCCAGAGAAGAGCGGGAGGAAGCTGGCTGGAGCCCTCCTGCTGCGGAGCGCGCTCGGCCCGGCCTGGAGTCGCTGGGGACCGAGCACGCGCCAGGGGAAGACGAGGTCCCGCGGCCGGGCCTCAGAGCGTCTGCCCCGCCGCCTCCCCAACCCTCGGGTCCAAACGGAGAGGTGGGGAGGACCCGAGCCGCGGGCTGGGAACTCCCTGGGCCCGCCGGCACCTGCTAGCATGGGCGCCACCCCCAGACCACCTGCTGCGGCGGCCCAGCCCGCCGCAGTGTTTATACCCGGGCGCGAGCCCGCACGGCCCGGCGCCGGGAGACGTGAGGCCCCGCCCCGCTCGTTGCGGCCCCGCCCTTCTGCGCCCGCGGCCTCTTGGGGTGTTTGGACCCCCCCACTCCGGCCGGGGGTCAGCGGCCCGCTGCCGGATGGATGGGAAGACTGGCTGAGGCAGGGCCTCCCTGCGGAAAGCGACGTCACGGACGCTCCCGCAGTGTGAATGAATCAAATGCCTGGGTGACCGCGGCCTCCGAGGCTGCCGGCGCGCGAAGGGTGGAGGGGGAGGGGAGATCGGCGGGCGGGGGCGGGAGGAGGGGAGAAAAGCGGAGCTGCAGCAACAGCGTCTCGGCGACCCGGGATGAGCACCAACCCCGGAGAGCGAGATCAAAGGGATTTGAAACAGACTGAGGGCTGGCGGGGGGAGGGGGCTGGCCAGCCTGTGGAGTCCTTCCGAAGAGGCGGAGGGCCCGGCTTCCACTGTGACTTAGGCGGCCTGCTTGGGTTTTTTATTATTATTTTCAAATTTCTGAATCCGGCTAGAGGGAGAGCGCGAGTGATCTCCGTAGACTGCGACTCGCTGGCTCTCGCTCCAAGATGATGCAGAGCGCGGCTGTCCCCGCGGAGGGGGCTGTCAAGGGGCTACCGGAGATGCTCGGTGTACCGATGCAACGTAAGACAACCCCCTTTCTCGCCGACCTAATTCGGTAACAGGACAGCTCACAGCCTCAGCCGGTGCAGGGCGGGCCGGACGCTGCTCGTGGCCCTGGCCGGGAGGGGCCGGTGGCCGGGGCGCAGAGGCCGTCACAGGGCAGGGGCACCGGCCAGAGTGCATGTGAAGGGCCTGGCTGTTGGCTGGGGCGAACGTGAAAGCTTCCTGAGACATGCTTGAGGCGGGCCAAGGGTACGGGAACCGTCTCCAGCCCAAGGGTATTGTGGAACGCTGGGTAGAGTGCTCTTTGGGGACGGCTGGGCCTGGGGGCAAGGGTGGCCACCCCAAATCATTTTCCTCTCCGGGCGATCAAAGCCTGCTGGACCGATAGTGCAACTTCACCTCAGCTGGTGGGAAGTTGGAGAGTGCATCCCACTCAGCCCCCGGGTCTGGCGGCTCAGAAGCCCTGGCAGCAAACTCGATCGCCGCCGCCGCCTGTGCGCCGGGCCAGCGAGTCCGGTGCGTCCCCAGCCGCTGCTGTCCGCGGCGCTGGCCGCCTGCGCCGCCCGGGACGACTGTTCCCAGTGAGGGAATCCACTCACCATCTTCCAGCTACCGGAGGAATGTAGAGGAGGGACAAACACTGGGAGAAAGTTGTGAACTTGGGGTTCAGTGTTTAAGCTAGCAAGAGCGTAAGATCGGGGTGGCTTGGGTTTGGAACGGAGGTGTGTGCTATCCCCATCACTTTCTTCCGGCGCCTGAAATGAGTGCCGGGCGTGAGCTGGTGGTGTGTTTGTCCCTGGTCTGTGTGTGTGTGTATGGGTGTCCGAAAGCACAGATTTTCCCGGAGGGAATCTGTCTCTCACTTTTGAATTGAGAGTCTGCGTGAGGCAGTCTGTCCGGAGACCGAAACAAGTCCCGAGCGCGCGTGGCCAGAGCCGCGTTAAGTCTTGCTCTGCGAGCTGGTGCGTTCTGCAGGACGCCCCTGGGCACAGGGAAGAGATGAAGTGTTCCCTCAGTCTTTTTGCCAAGGGGCTGTACTAACGCCTGCGACTTCTTTAGTGGTGCGGTAGCTAAGTCCTAGGTGCTTAAATTAAGAGCCAGCTCACAGAGAGATGGTGACTGCTACGAGCTGGGGCGTAGGAGCGCGCCCTCCTGCGCCCTCCTGCGCCCTCCTGCGCCCTCCTGCGCCGCGGCTCTCCATCGCAGGGTTTCTGTCCCGGGGTTACCTCCACGGGCAGGCTGGCCAGCAAGTGACCTAGACTCCCTGGCAAGTTTTGGGAAGAGACCAAAGAGGATAGCTTGATCCAAGCCTATTTAGATTGTTTGCTGGATATATCCTACAGTTATTCTTTGTGTTAGTAGTTGGCAAATAGTTTCAAGTCTATGCTGGGCCTCGGGTAATTTATTAAGATGCTCTGAGAAGGCCCTGGGGGGCGGTCATTACTCTTGCTGCCCCTCACAGGTACTGACACAAAGGGTTATTGCCCCTTGCACACAGAAATACAAACCTGGGGAAGGTGCACAAGACCTTAAACTGATTGTAGCTCTATGAAAGTGAGTGAGGAGAATATGTGAGAGGGACAAAGATGTGTGTGCGTGTGTGTGTGCGTGTGTGCGCACGCGAGTTATTCCTTGGTATTCAGCAAGCCTATACTTAAATGGCTGTGGTTCATAGGTGGCCTGTCAGTTGAGACAGCAATGAAATCTGGTGCCCTGGCCTTTGTTCTGATGGCCTTTTTGCGGGGGTGGGGGGCGCAGCACTTAGAATGTCTTGATTTTTTTTTTTTCTGGTACCTGGGATCAAACTCAGGACCTTGTGCTTTCAAGGCAGGTGCAGTGCCACTGTGCTAAACCCCGGGCCCCCATGTCTTGATTTTTGTTTCTCTTGCTCAAAGACAACTTTGGTGTTCGCCATGAGGAATTTGCTTTCCTAAAACGCCTAGAACTTGCCTTCAGAGCTGCAGTTCATTTGCTAAGGCTCTGAGTCTGGGTTCAAACTGTGGAAAACTTAATGAGGTAAAGAAAGGTCCCTTCAGCTCAGTGGCCCATCGAGGCAGAGCCATACCAAGAGGAGTGGTCAGGCCTCCCTTTTGTATTGCTCACGTTCTGTGGTCTCAGAGGAGACACCAGCCAAAATTGAGGGGGCTAATTTCTGAGGACTTCGAGAATCTTCTGTGTGTGGCTTATTCCTTCCCTGGCAGCAGATCTGGCCTCTGGCTGTTAGGTTGTTGGTGCTGGGGCTGGGGGACAGGTGGGTGTGGCTCTCTCACACCCACCCATACAACCATTCTCTGCCCTGAGACTCAGGGCCCAGTGGCCTAAGAATTCAGTGAATCGGGAGCAGTGCAGAGGGTCACACCATTGGCCCTCAGGGAAGAAGGGTAATCCCAAGGCCAGGGACACTCAAACTCTAGAGGAGGGGAGGTGAGAAAGGCTTAACCTCAGGGGTCCCTTCTACTCAACAACCACAGATTTGGATGCCCCCCCCCCCCCCGCCCCGTTCCTCTTTTTCTTCAACTTGAGTCACCACAAATCACAAATGGAACCCTTGGGGCACAGGTCTCAGGATTCATCAACCTCGGTGCGCCTGGTACCCTTGCCTCTAGGGGCGTTTTAGGAGTTTACATCCACTTTGTTTCAGCGGCGTGGAAATATTCTTTTGTTTATTTGAGGATGGGTGAGATGTATTCCCTTCAGGGAAATGTTACCAAGTAATGTAATAATTTTTCTTCCTTTGGCATTTTCTGCCTGCGACCTTGTCCTCTTCTTTGCCACTCTGTCCCCCCCTTCCCGTCCCCCGCCAGCTCTTTAGCGCTACCTTCCCCTGTCCTTCACCGGGTAGACTCTCTCGCCGCACACCACTCCACAAATTCCAGCTCCGCCAGTGGCTCGCGGGGACGTCCGCCCCGGAGCAGAGAGCTCGGAAAGAATCGGGCGGGAGGAGGCTGGGAGCGATCCCAAGAACCTCATGGGTAGAGAATTCACCGCCCCCCACGCCGGGGGGGATTGTTTGATCAGCTGCCCCCGCCTGGGGCCATTGCCTCCTAAAGAGCCCAGGTCACCACTCCTTGCTTGGTGACGCGCGCTTGCTCCGATCGAAGGACCCTGTGGCACCTGTGCGCGCCAAGGACCCCTTGGAAAGGCTTTGCCCCCCCCCCACCCCGTGTGGATTTCATCGGAAAGGGATTTCATCCTAGTCTAGGAGGTCCCAGCTTCTTGGCCCACGATCTTGTGTCGCGGGTCTCCCACCCACCGCCCCTCTCCTTCTGGGCACAGCCTGTCAGTGTCCTGATGGGGCTGTAGAGAAGCCAAGGTCTGAGTCCGAGCAGCGTTGGGAGTGGTTAAGCGTGTCCCGAGCGGTCGGCAAAACTTCGAGAACTCAGCGGACCCTTCATGCACCTGGGTCCTACCGGCCCCTCGGGTCGGCTAAGCAGACCCAGGAAAGCGCCAGATATGTACAGGAAGAGGGGGCGTTTTACCCGCCCTTTGCCCTCGGTTCTGACCGGTTCTGACCCATCTATCGTGAAGTCTTCCCGGTCCGCTGATTGCTGGGGGGAAGAATGGGGGACCCGCTCGGGAGGGACTCCAGTTGGTCCCCGCTCGGCTGGGTTCATGGAAAGGAGGCCCGGGCCTCTCCAGCCCGCTCTCTGGTCTCCTAAAGGGACGGCTTCCAGCTAGCTTCTGCGGATCGGAAGCTTCGGAAAAGGCTATTTCGTATTTGGAAAGGTCTGGATGAAGGAATTCTCCGGGGCGCCCCACTACACTCTCCTCCCTTTCTGGTGATCCTCGGGGTGTGCGTGGGTGTGTGTGTTAAATTTCCCAGTGCTAGTTGAGTCCTGAACCGTGGTTCCCCAATGTGTTTGTTTTCCTGCGGGGTTGGGGAATGTTTGCTGCCTCGTTCCCCGGGCCAATACTTTTCTCAAACTGGTTCTGAACACTTTTTTCCCCCATTCCTGCTTTGTCTCGTAGTGCGAGGAAAACCCCACGAAAATATATATAGGTGTATATGGAAAGCTAGATTCCTTCAGATTGCGGTACAGAATTTCAGACAGCAACCCAGCCACCACCGGCCTCTCTCCCTGCCTCACCAAAATATTCTCAGGTGCGAGCCACTTTTCTAAAGATCGGGCTGGCTATCTCCACCTGCCCGCCGATTGCAGCCTGGTGAGTTGGGGTTCGGATTTCCTAACGGCTGGGAACCTCCCGCCTCAGCTGTGAACTACGCAGAAGGGAATTTGGAGGAACTGGAGCGACCGTGACAGGGCCTAGCTTGGGACAAGGAGTGGCCGAGAGCGCGCGGGGCGAGAGGGCCCGGTCTCTTCCTTTCCGTACCTCGATCCGGGAGGAGAGCAAAGAAGGGGGAAGTTTGGGAAGCCGCGAGCTCAGAGCCTCAGGGTGTACGACGATGAAGAGCTAGCGGCGAAGTGCAAAGGTTTGCCCGGAGAAGGAGGGGGACCGGTAAGTCTCAAAGTCGGGACGGAGAAGAGGGACTAGGTCCTAACACGTTTGTTTTTTCTTTTGGCTGCTGTCTCAGCCTCAGGAAAACCGGAGTCAAGAGAGTCGGCTGCGCGGGGCTGGCCAGGAATGGCGTCCTCGGGTCTGGGGCGCGACCCGCTTGACCTCCCCGCGACCGGGGCAGGAGTCTCCGCCCTGCGGGCCAGCGCCGGCCTTCGTGGCCCTGGAGCGGGCGGGAATTGCTTCTCAGCGCCCCGGCTGCGCACCTGTGGGCGACGCAGGGTCCTGGGCGCTCGCTGGGCGCCTACGCTGCGTTTTGAGAGCCTCGCGCGGAGGCAGAGGCGGGCGGGCTCCGGCGGGAGCGCCGGTGTGCGCGCACCCCGCAGCCCCGGGTGAGGTCGCAGCCAGGACTAGGCGAATGAGGCGCTGCTCTGTGTGCGGCGTGCGCGCGATCGGCTTTCCTGCGCCTCGGGCCTCTCCCTCTGTCCATTCTGTGCCTGTGCCAGTCCCTTTTCCAGGTTTACTCTCCGAACACTTCGAGGCCCACTGAACTGGGCCTGGCGAAGCTAGGATCCGCTTTCTGCCCTTCGGAGCGGTGACGGGGACTTTTTCCTCAAGGAGAGGAGTGGCGGGCGGGAGTGCGGACGGCGCGCCCAGCAAGCGCAGGTCGGGTCAAAACCCTCTCCCTCCCCATGTCCAGTTCTCGCCGAGCATTGGAAAAGAAGAAACTGGAATCTCAACGCCGGCGGCGCAGGGCTCTGCGTGACTTTGTAAACTTTGGGAAGTGAGGCTCGCATTTTGGGAGCTCCCCCCCGCCCCCGTCTGAGCGGGGCGGTGTCCTGCAGCGGGACCGCGCGGCCCCCGAGCCCTCCTGGTTCTGTCCGCCTGGAGCCTCGGCTGCCGGCTCCACTCCCCAGCTTAGCGGATTTGAGCAGCGCTGGAAACGTGACAGGCTCTAGACGGACGAAGTTTCTACCTGAGCAGCCTATGATGGAAATTAAATTCCTCCAGAGAAGGGAGTTAGGGACACTGTGCGGTCGTGGGGGTGGATGCACCACAGAGGAAGCGGGCCTGGCCTGGGACCCAGCGCGGGCTACACCCCGTGTCGCTCAGGAGTGGGTTTCCCACAAGGGGTATTTGGACATATACGGTACTTATTTAAAAATGATACACCATAAATAAACATCATATGAGTTTAAGTAAATACGTCACACAGGTATTTAAATTTTAGATAACAGCGTGAATGTGACTGTTAAAAGGGCTCCGAAAGGTGAAACTAATGAAGAAAAAGCATTATTAGAAAAGCTGGGGCAGGATAAAGCCGGGAGCATCAGGAAATTAAAGGAGGACGGAAGCTAGGTGTGCCTCCCTCCTGACAGGCCCACAACAAAGAGGGGTTAGGGCAAGAATGTAGGCTGAATGCTGCGGGGATTAGGGCAACCCGAGCCGCGAAGACGTCGTGGGGACTGCCTACGGGACTGCAAACACCCGGGTAGATTGTAAAAATCGAGTCCTCCGACAGGTGGGGCGGGGGTCAGATGAGGCAGGAAACCGGCAAAGCAGTTTCTTCCTATTCAGTAGAGAAAAACACAGGGCACAAGGGCGTCTTGTATTTTGAACAGCGACCTAATGACCCCGCAGACCAGGTGTAGACAGCCTCAAGTCCTAAATATTTGCATTGTCCTAACTTCCCATTTGCTTGGGATTTTAGTGCCCTTTCACTCCGCGTTACAGTCAATTAGTGATTACTTAGCACCCGCATTAGCAGAGGAGAGAGAGAGAGAGAGAGAGAGAGAGAGAGAGAGAGAGAGAGAGAGAGAGAGAGAGAGAGAGAGAGAGGAAAACCCAGTGCTGCGGAGGACACTGTTGGGCAAGGGGCAGAAGGGTCGCACTTGCAGTTGTGCAGGAATAGAAAATTAGTTAATAGGGATTAACCAACCTGTTTTTTAAATACACTGAGTTGTTAAGAAATTTCCATACAGCCTCTTGTTTTAGACAGGAATGGTGGATATTTGGTGGATTTCCCAGGCTGGGAAGCTTATGTCCTCCAATTGCAGAGTTGTGGATGGGGGAGGGCAGAAGGAATTGGATGAAAGGACCTGGTGCCATTTATTTCAATTAGGGAAATTTATCAGGAATAGGGCTGAGAAGCTTTGGACCGCATAGAGACTTGGAACAAGTTTAGCTGATGAGGAGAGGCACGGAGTAATGTTACCCACTTTGGGAAACACGAGGTTGGAGAGACTGAAGCATCAGTTTGCTGTGGCAGCTCCAGAGGCATTACCGCATACACTACTGGATTTGGAGATGGCTGGCTGGGTGGGGCGGTTTACTTCTTTAATGATTTTCTGTCCTTTCCCTCTTCCTGGAATGAGTGTTAAGAATGCCCACAATACAAATATGGGCAAACGAGGTCTACTGCTTTTAGTAAAACTCCAACAGGACTTGGTGGCTTGAAAATCTCTCCCTCCCTTTTCTTCTTCCTCCTTCTACTGCCTCTCTCCCTTCCTTCCTTTGTGAAATATTTTCAGGTAGAAACAAGGAATTGGATAGGAATTCACAGCAAAGGAGTTTCCTTGGAGGCCATGTGTTGAACAGTGCAGGGTGAAGAGACCCATTTCTTGCCCTCTCTCTATGAGCCCTAGGGAAGCACTGGATCAAGGCTGCAAGCCTCTGGACTTCTATTGTTATTTGTGATGGGAAGAAATCACCAATAAATACTGCAGTGAGGTTCCCCCTCCCCTAACTCTTCAGTTTTATAGGACCCCTGATCAAAATGGAGCACAAATCAACCTTTTTGAGGCATTGTTGTTGGGGGTAGGTGAACAGGTTGGGTTTCAGTGGCAAAACTGGAATCGATTCTCCCTTGAAAAATATACTTTTGGTTAAATGTGATAGTGGCGGACTGTATAATTGTCCTGGGAGGTGAGTTCTGATGCCTGGTAATTTTTGGTGGGTTTCCTTTTTCAGGTTCTCCAACCCCTCCACTCTGTCTGTGTGGGTCTAGCCACAGATGTTTTACTGTTGGTACCTCACCCCTAAATGCCTTTAAAGTATAATTTGCTTTAATTATAATGTTAGGGGGTTAAGGGACTGGTTTGGGAATAGTTCAATAGAGATAAAACTTGCAGCCAAATTAATTGAAAGTTTCTTTTGAGAGAGGTTGCCAAACATATGGAATATTGCTACAGAATGAGACATCAGAAAAATACATCATGGAGATTTAGCAATGATAAATGTGAAAGTGGAGTGGAAATAGAGATGTGTCTACAGCATTTTCACACACTCATGGATTTATTTAATATAATTTTCTGTTTTATTTGCAATTACTGAGAATACTCAATGTCTTACAGAAGGAGACTAATTCTATGACATATATCATCTAGAAGATAATCCTCTCCCTTCAAATACATATTGACATTGTGTATTTCATTTGCTACCAGATTATTCCCATTAAAATATTATCCAAATTACAGCCTTAAAATGTTAACTTCAAAATTATCTCCAGCACTCTTTGGAATCAGCTGTTTTATTGAAGAGGTTATTATTTTTGAGCTATCTAAGAAGAAAAAGAATAAAGGATATTTTCAAAGTAAAACAAATATGATGCATTGTGGGAAGGATTCTGGAAGGGAAATGAAGGGAAAGGACAAATGAAGGTGTGATCATTTCTGATACAAGAAACATTTTCTTCTGTTTGCTAGTCATTTTTCAGGACAATCCAGAAAAAACTAGACATTAGATAACAAGATGCTTGTAGATTGATGCATTTTTAAGCACCTAAGTGGATATAATTATGATAGAGAATATAATTTTCCTCAAATGTGATACCAATTTTTTAAATTAGGATTTTTCCAGTATTTTTGAGGCTGGCTCAGCTCTCTGTTTGGTGCTGCTGTCACAATATCGAAATATCATGATGTTCAGTGCACCTTTCCCTCCTTAAGTTTTAAAGTATTAATATTGGAATTTTGTGCTCCCACTGTGTTTATGAGAATATTCTTACATTATGGCATTTGCTTAAGAGAGATTTTGTAAGACATTTTAGAAAATTATGGTCTTTTAAAAATATACTGGTTTAGAATAGATCAGAATATAAAAAAGGAAACTATATAGATTGTTAAATAAAAATGAACTGTCTTTGGTTGCAAAGGGCCAGGGAGGGAGTGGGCAACACCATACACAGGTAGTCACATTTTGTCAGGTGAAACTGTCTTGGGTCTCAGGCTCCCCTGTGTACAGGGAGCATAGATTAATCAGCTTTTCTTTGGTCACAGTTATCAGTTGATTTACAAGGGGAGTTGTGACCAGAAAATGGGATTTTATTGTCAGTGGTGATGGTAGCAACTTTGAATTGGAAAGTTTTATTTTTAAAATTTTTATCAGTAACGGAACTTTAATTTTTAGCTTAACTGTACCTCCATTCTAATGCTTAGAGTTGGATATTTCCGAACTCAGGTGTGCGTTTAGGCAGGTGTGCTGTAACTTGGTACGTCCTATGGTCCTAGGTCACCGATACACTTCAAAATTAAAGCTAGTCCCAGACGGAACCAGTGAGCCCCCGGCTGAGTATTTCCCAAGCCCGCCTCCTAGAATCCAGCTTCCCGCTTTCACTGGCAGGCAGCATCTCCTGTGGGTTGTTTTCGCCTCCATACTTGTGGGAAAGGAATGGGAAATTCTAGAAGAAAAATTTGCACAATATTTCAATTGTATGTGTTTCCTTAAAGCCCCTTTTGGCTTCTCCTTATAGTTAGTAGTCAGTAAAGAAACAAATAAAATTGTGTGTTTGGGGAAACATACATTAGCTGAATTAAGAGAGCTAAAACCAAAACAAAACAAAAACTACTCTTGGAGTAAAGTCAGCTAAAGTGGATTTGGGGCAGAAGTCCCAGAGAGAGGTGGCTTTGGTAAGCACTGATAGTAATCCCCAGGGGTCCCCAGAAACTATCAGGAGGCACAGAGTTCTAGCCCCAATGCAGCCCCCCACTGTGTTCCCTTAAGGAAGTCCCTTATTCTCCTAACCTTCAAATGTAAACAACGTCCACTCAGGGGGTCTGAGAAGAACCAATGAGCATGCAGATTTGAAAATACTTGGCAAAGTTTAGAGCGCTGATGACTTTAAGGTACTCAGACCACGGTCACAGTTCCCATTTTACAGATGGCACAGGCTCCTTGGTGTCCTGAGGACAGTGACCAGGAGTATTGTGGAGTCTCCCACAGACCCCAATTACTTTTCTGGAAAGCAACAAGAAAAACGTTCTAAGCATCAGGCTGTCAAGTCAGATTATGAAAAAAAAAATCTGTTTGTTCAAAAGGGCAGTCAAAAAGCAATGACTCCCAGGTCTCTGAGGTTGTGTGTTAAAGTTAAAATTTTACAAAATATTAATTTGGCCTCAGAGCCTAATCAAGTGAACATTATCCCTATCCCTATAAAATAACTTCGTTTAAAAAATATTAAAGTAATGCATCAGCATTATGATTCCAGTAGAGATACTTGAAATGATGATTCATTTTCCCAGAAAGGTTGAGTTTCTTAAATACATTTTAGAAATAATTTTTAGGTGTGTTGGTTCTAGTTGTAGCTCTTTCGTGGATTTTCTCTGCTCCATCTTGTTGGTCTTCTGTAACCAAGGGGATAGAAGACACCATTTTCAAAAAATTAAAATCGATCAAATAACATTCTGTGAAATGTTTCATGGTGGCTCCTGGTTCCTCGAGAACAGTTTCTTGGAAGTGAAGAAATGTGAGCGGGGAATAAAAATGCCCGATGCTTATTAGATATCACCAGAGAGGTATGGGTAATTTGGTGCCATAGACCACACCAGGCCCTTGATCTCTTCTGCTTCTCAGATTTCTTACACTTCTAATGGAGGAATCTGGATTTAAAAACTCATTTTCTTGTGGGCAACTCTGAAAAAGAATCCTAATATGTTCTTGCTGCAATACTCCAGGTGCTTTGAGGGCAAGTTCGTGGGTTTTATAAGCTTTGCTGATGAAGAGCTAGATTTTGGCTGCTGTTGAAAGGTCTGTAGCCATTTCTTATCCAGTAAGAAATAGCCACTTTTCCTTTGGACATGTAGATGGCTCTTAAGAAAAATGCTAGAAACCTCCAGTGTCAATGTGAAGCTAATCTACACTTACCTGGAAAGGGGACAGCAGTTGTGACTGGTGTCAGACAGTTAGTGGTCTCAGCCTCTTTGTTTTCACCATTCACACGTGGGGAGGACACCAAGGTCTGGTTTTTTGTTTTTTTTTGTACCAGGGATTGAACTCGGGTCCTTGCGCTTGTGCGGCAGACAGCGAAACCAATGAGCTAAATCCCCAACCCCGTAGGTCTGGTAAATTTGCCCTCATTTATGGAGAAGTCTGCCACATTTATTTATTCCAGAGAGACCATGCAGTATTGCGTCATCTGCTGCTCACCTTTAGGATGATATTAATTAGGGGTATGCATTTATATATTCTAGAATTAAGGAAGTGAGGACAGTTTTGAGTGTTTTTTTGGGGGGATGAAGGAGGAAAATGTATTTTTGGAAATAAGGAAATATGGAATAATTTTGATGCATATTAACTATACAAATCAATCTTGTTGGTGACTGACAATGGAGAGGGAGCTAACCATTGAACTTGGACAGTGCTACTGTGGACCTGGGTGTTCTACACCCATTGCGGATGTGATTGCAACACAGCAATAACAGGCCAGTGTTATCCTCAATTCACAGAAATGAAATACAAGAAATTTAAGAAAACCAAGGCTTGAAGAGTTTTGTTAATTTATCCAAGATCACATTCAAGGTAGAATTAAGGACTGAATAAAGGTCTGTCTCCAGTCTGTAAGCAGTTTGGCAGACCTAAAGATTGAAGCCCCAAACTCTGCACAGAAATGAAAGCTTTCAAATTCACCCATTATTTTTAAGCCTTCTTCGACAAGTATTTGAGGAAATGTCTACTTCTCTTGTCTTTCTGTTTCACTCACTGGGCACTCTTCCCACAGCTACAGGGTTGGACAGCTACCTCTTTCAGCGATGGCTTCCTTTTTCCATGGGGCTTGACTTCAGAGGCTTTTTGCAGGGCAGCAGTGCATGTGTTTGTGTGTGTGTCTGTATGTGTACTTTTTACCTGTGAGCATATATGCCCATGTGCTATATGCTGTATGCACACACATATGTGTGTTTCCTTGAGTATTTTTAAATATGTATGAGCATGTTTGTATGTATATAAGCATGGTATGTGCGTGTGCCTTTGTGGCCAGGGTGGCCCCAGTCACAGCACATGGAGCAGCTTTGAGACTCTCTGTCTCCATTTCTCCTCTTGACATGGTCAAGCCAGGTAAGGTTTCTATATGTTCTTCTATGTGTACAGGTATGTCTGTGTGAATGTGTGTGTGACTGTAAGTATATATGTGCCTGTGTGTATATTGAGTGTGTATGAGGGTCGCCTGTGTAGTAAGAGTGTCTGTGTATACATGTTTGTGCTCTCCATGTGTGTGTCCTTAGGTCTGTGCCTTCTGCCATGTCACTCTGTAGGACATGGGAGGCTCTGGTGGACAGGTCCTGCTGATAGGGAGCGTATTGTACTGTTGGTTCAGCATCTCCGTCGATTCCTTCCTTGGCTGTCCCGGGAACATTACCTTTTCTTGCCTAAGTTTACTGTCTGCAGAGCCCCAGCTGAGAACATCACTGCAGAACTCTTATGTGCGGCTAAAATAAAAACCTTAATTTTAAATGAAATGGTTGTTCATATAGGGAACTGAGTTTATACATCAAGTGCTGCCTTTAGTGACTCCAAGGATCTGCATAAATTCCAGTCTTTAAAGTGAGATTTCATGATACTAAATACTGCATGAAATGAGTTGAGTTTACTAAGGATTTGGAAATTTTGGTTACAGCTTCATTTCTGATAAGAGACCTATATTAACCTCTGTCTGTTCAGGCTTTCCAGGTTGTAAAATAATAGCAACAATAACAATTTTCACAGGCCCTAAAAAGGCTTATGCTGTTCTGAAAAATTTCTAGATAGTGTACATTTCTTAGTAATCACATGGAGGCCTTGTAGCCTGAGATGTGGGGCTTGAGTTCACAAGTCTCTGCCCTCCCGTGGGCAGGGGTGGGCCTGAGCTCAACAGATGCCATCAACAAGGGGGCACCTTGCAGATGGGGGAGGGGTTGGTGGATGGGGCTTCCTGCTGCCTGCCCTTCCCGGGGCATTAGGTGTTCGTCTCATGTGACACATGCATTTTCTGTGCAGGTAATCTAAATTTATGCCTCAGACATTTCATTTGCCCAGTTGTTAGGGAGCACACAGAGCAGCCTTCAGTCTATAAATGGCAGGGTCCAGCCAGGCAAAGGCAAAGTGATGGCTCAGGCCTCTTGAGTTCTCAGGTGGAGTGAGTCTGTTTTTGTTTTGTTTTGTTTTGTTTTGTTTTTGCTACCGGGGATGGAACTTGGGTCCTTGTGCTTGCGAGGCAAGCCGTGGAACCACTGAGCTAAATCCCTGGCCCTGTCTGTCTTAAGGGAAGCAGTGGTGCAGGCTGTTAGTTCACATCCCAGTTCCTCCACCACGAGACTCTGAGCACACACTGCCTGGCTCTTCCAGGCTCAGTTTCCTCATCTGTGAAGTGGGGATGATGGTACCTCCTCACTGAGGTGTGTGAATCAGTGAGGTAATGTACATTCAAGCCCTGGCAGAGTTCACAGTAGGTTCTGGATGCCCAGCTTCACTCTTACTGCATATTGTGGATCTTTTAAATCATTTCTAAATTATCTTTGCTTCAAAAAATTCTTTCTCTTTGTCTCTGTCTCTCTCTCAGTCGATACTGGCTTTTATTTTTTTTTTTAATTTTGAAGTCACCCTCCTTATATCCCTTCCATGTGTGCCAAACCCGAGGGGTGGCTCATCTTAGTCCCAATGCCTTGCTGAGGAGCCCTCCTTGGGGCAGCCCCGCCTGACTCAGCCTGAAGCATCTCTTGCTTGTTTGCCTGCTTTTACTGCTCTTCCTCAAGGCAGTGTTGTCTGGCTCACAGGCCTGGAGCTCCCCACCTACTGCCATTTCCTGACTACATTAGCCCTAATGTATTCTCTCTTGAATATCATCATATTAAGTCTCCCAGTTGATACCTTGCTTGAAATAAATTTTATGGGCACACATCCTCACTTCTTCCCATGCATTTGTGGCTGAGAGAAGAAATAGAGCCTTATACTTCCCTGGAGGACAGGCCAAACAATGAAGTGGGACTGCAGCCCTGGGGCCCAGGAGCCAGGAACTCGTAGAAGGTGGCTCACCGCTTCTGCCTCTGCCTCCCAGGGCCAGCCAGGGTGGCTCCACAGGTTCACAAAAGGGTAATTGGCTGACCCTGGACTGTGTCTACCTCCTTTCTTTGCTCAGAGATGCCCCTGACATGGCACTCTCCACCAAGGCAGTGCCCAGGTGCCTAGCTTTGGGTGAGTGCAACTGCCCTCTGGGTTCAAGTGGCACTCGGCACTGCATAGCAACCCCATAGTGCATGATTGGCCTTGCTCACACGTGCAGGCTGGCACTGTGCCTTTTTGCCCATGCCTTTCTTCCCTTAGCTGGGAGGACTTCCTGGCTAGGTCTGCCTACTCTCTCCTGCAGGATGAAGCCAGAGCAGTCCTCCACTCCTCCTTCCTCAAGCAGTCCTTAGGCTCAGTAGCCCGCAGTGCTCCAGCTCCAACAGCTCTTGACCTGAGTTGTCCCTGCTCTCCACTGCTGGAGACTGGGCTTATCCTGGCTATGGGCCCTGCAGCTTCCTCACCGTCTCTCCCAGGCAGCACAAGTGCCACCTCTCCACCCAAACCTTCCCTTCAGCTCCAGGGAGGCCGGTCTCTGGCAGCCCCTGCAGAGGCCAGGGCTGTGACTGCTGGGGACAGACAGACGTGCTCTTAAGTCCACACTCTAGCCCTCCCAGCCTTACTGGAGGGACTGAACCTAGAGTCTTTGCACTGAGCTACATCCCCAGCCCACTTTATTTTTCTGCTTTGAGGCAGGATCTTGCTAAGTTGCCTAGGTGGGGCTTGAACTTGTGATCTCTTGCCTCAGCTTCCCAGAGTTCTGGGATCACAGGCATGCACCATCACGTCTGGAATGGGGATTTTTTTTTTTTTTTTTTTTTTTTTTTGGTACTGGGGATCGAACTTGGGACCTTGAGCTTGAGAGGCAGGTGCTGGAACCACTGAGCTAAATCCCCGGCCCAAGGAATGGGGATTTTTATGAAGGCTCAGTCAGGTAAAGCCTGGGTGCATGAAGAGTGTCTTTCACCCATTTCTGCAGTTGATCATGTCTCCTAATCATAGAGACCCTTATGGAGTACCTGCTGTGTGCTGGACTCTGTGCTAGGAACTTTTCATGCCTTGGCCCATTTACTCTTCACTGTAGGTCTTATGAGGCACTATTGGCACCAGCATCATTTTACAGGTGAGGAACTGAAGCAGAAATGAGCTAAATGATTTGTCCAAAGTGAAAAAGCAGAGCCAAGATTCAGACCCAGGCAGTCTGGTTCCAGAGTCCATGGCTTTCCCTGTGCTCTTCCTACCCTTTTATTAAATGGACATTCTTGTGGCCACCAGGGGCTTAGCACTTTACTGGGTACTTCAGAACTTGATAAGTACTGATCAGTTGAGCAGTTTCTTTCTCAAGGAAACCTTTTAAAATAGAAAAGAATTCCCACATGAACCGGGACAATTAGCCAGGGTCTAGGCTTGCATGCATCTGCTTTGGTGTTGACTCTTAGTACGTGTCAGAGAAAAGGTCATGCGTGAGCCCAGGCACTGGCTAATGGGTCTAACTTTCAAGTAAATTCTGGTGGTGCTGATCCATGAAAGGGTTGGGGCTTAACAGGGTCCAAGGTGAGCACTTGTGAGCATAGGGCTATTGATGGCGTTTAGTGAGTGGCCCAATTGCCTGTTTATAAGTTTTAAATTCAAGAAAGAACACTTTTTCTTTGTATGGATTTTGATGTGTTTAATTGTTTCCCCAAGGCTTCGAGGCTAATTCTATCATGGTAACATTGTAGGATTGATATCCCAACCAGAAGCGCAATATAAATGGAGAAACACATGTGATTCTCATGAAATTTGGCTTTAGTGCTTTTGTTGACATGGCGTGAGTAGGAGAAACTGTGAGGAACTGTTTCAAGTGAGCTTCTTAGTGAGTACTGGAAGTTGCTATCCACTGATTAACATCCACAGATTTACCCTTGCATGGCAAGCAGCTGCTGGTGGTGAGGAAGAAATGCTGTTCCTTAGGATCTCCTTCCAGTGGGAATGATGTATGCAGACAGCAAAAGTGCTTCATTATGGTGGTGGTACTGGGGATTGAATCTAGGGCCTTCACACTGAGCTATACCCCCAGCCCTGTTTTATTTATTTTGAGACCAGGTCTTGCTAAGTCACTAAATTGCCCAGGCTGGGCTGGAACTGAAGATCTCCTGCCTCAGCCTCGCAGACACTATTTATAACAGAGTGAGAAATGCAGGGTTGCCGGCCTTGTGAATGCTATGTTAGGAGGACTAGTGTTTGCACTTTTATGATTTTGGCTTTAGTATTTGTTACCTTTCCACCTTGGTGATGGTGGGGGCAGGGAAGAATGGCTAGGAACACTATCATTATTCACCCAATCATAGGAGCCTGACCAGTTTGGAGATTTTGAATCATTCAGTGACAATAGAATAAGCTTTCACTCATTACTAGGTACAGTGTAGGTAACTTTTTTTTGGTACCGGACATCGAACTCGGGACCTTGCGCTTTCAAGGCAGGTGGTGGCACCACTGAGCTAAAACTCAGCCCCAGTATAGGTAACTTTTAAATCAGCAGAGCCAAGTCTAGGCAGGAGTTCCAGGAATAACTCCCAGCTCCCCAAAATTTCATTGCCTCTGCCATGATCTACACCAGTACAAAAAGAGCCTGCCCTTCAGCTGTCCTTACCTTTAACTCAGTTCTGAATGCAGGTCATTCAGAACCTGAACTGCAGGGGAATCTGAGAAATCAGTGTATAACTTTCTTTCTGTGGCCCAGGAATGAACATCAGGAAGGATTTTTTTGAGACAAGGTCTCATTATGTAGTTTAAACTGTCTTTAAACTCACCATGTAGCCCAGGCTGGCCTTGAACTCAAAGCAGTCTTCCTGCCTCAGCCTCCTGAGTGCTGGAGAGTGCTGGAATTACAGGCATGTGCCACCACACCAGGCTGATAAGGATTACTGATGGAGCCAATCCATGCTACCTGGTGAAATTCAAGGAAATGCTGAGATCCACTCTCCAGGAGCAGCCTCAGGCCTGGACCTTGGTTACCAGCCACTTCCCACCCCAAATCATTCACTTTTCAGGCCAGATGGCCTCTCAGTCCCTAGCTAGGCAGGGCTCACTTGGGGGCTGATGTCTCCAGCAGTTTCCACCAAGTACTGAAAACAGCTGCCCTGGGGCTTCTGGTCAGGTTTGTTCCCACCACAGGCATGGTGGGAATGCAGCCCACAGCCTGGTCTTTAGCAGGCTGTGCCAAAGACTCACACTGCCTCTCTCCTCTCCCCACAGAGATCCCCCAGTGTGCTGGCTGCAACCAGCATATCCTGGACAAGTTCATCCTGAAGGTCCTGGACAGACACTGGCACAGCTCCTGCCTCAAGTGTGCAGACTGCCAGATGCAGCTGGCCGACAGGTGCTTCTCCAGGGCAGGGAGCGTCTACTGCAAGGAGGACTTCTTCAAGTGAGTGAGAACTGGGCCCCTCCCTCTCCTTGCTCTGGCTTCTCCCAGGGAATGAGGGGGAAGCTGCAGGGAGAAGGGACGGGGAGACTGCAGGGTCCCTCTGGGGGCAGGCAGGTGAGTCCTGGTGATGAGAGGATGCTCCTCACTGAGATCCTAGGACCTCACCTAAACTCTGCAGGGGACACAGCGGGTGGGGAGTGGCAGGGGGCTAGGACCAAGCTTGGCCAGGGCAGCTGCCGGAATTGCTTTTCTTGCTTGGTGAGTGGGGGCCTCAGGGCACTTGGCTGTGTTATTCCAGAGACTTTCAGAGCAGGTACTTTAAGTTCATGCCTCACCCTGGGGGAAGCTCCATGGCTATGTTTCCCAAGCTGCTTTGAGGCCCCCAGAGGCTTGGGAGAGTTGTTCAGTCAGTATCATCCCTTTAAATGGAAACAGGATGGAGAGGCCTTTTTGTGTCATGATTCAGAGCTCAGACCCTGCCTGGATTTGAACCTACTTTTTTTGTTTGTTTGTTTTGTTATTTTTTGGTGCCGGGGATCAAACCCCGGTCTTTGCAGGCAGTGGAACCATTGAGCTAAATTCCCAGCCCTGAACCTACTTTTTGGCTGTGTGCTCTTGGGTAATCACTTAACTTTTCTGTGCTACAGTTCATCTGTAAAATGGGTCTACTAATAATAGTTCTCACCCCAGGGTCGTTATTAGCTTGGACTAGGTCAGCTTGTATAATGTTCTTAGGCAACTATTTGTCACCTAAGTGCTGTCTCTTAAGATGGTCCTGGGTTTTGGGTCAGGGTAAGGGGGCCTCCTAGAAATTCATTTTCTGCATCACTTAGTTTGGGACTTCTCTCCTAGGGTCTGTTACTGGAGCCAGTGTCTTCGCCAGCACAGATCAGCCGGCCCCAGCAAAGCCAAGAGTGGGAGGGAGGCAGGGGTCACCAGTCAGTGACATTGTGCCCTGTCAGTCACCCAGCCCTGGGTGGCCCAGGGGAGTGGAGTGGGGGGCTCACCGAGGCCTGAAGCATTCAGTGAAATGAGCAGGCCTGAAGAGGAGGTGGGCACCCCCCTGAGGTGGTCAGGGAGGAGGACCTGTGAGAGATCAGGGCAGGGTACAGGACATGGGGTTTCTCTCCATCTTCCCAAAGGCTGGGAATATGTAATGTCCAGTTTCTGAGGATTCTCAAACTTCTTTAGTGGGATGTGAGTTGAAGAGCTTGTTGTAGAAGATCCTGATGACCACAGAGGCCCCCTCCTATCTGTGTTCAGAAGGTTGTGCTCATTGTCATCGTCACATTTGGTCAGTTACGTAACCCTCTCCTTGTGTATATGCATGTGTGTACGTGTGTGTGTTCATGGCTGTGTGTGTGCACCACTGGAAGGTAGGTGCGCCCAGCAAGTCCATGATGGTTCAAACGATGGGACGGACTTTGGGTTCTCCCTCTCAGCTTTTTGGTGTGCTGGTCCCCTTTCTCTGCATTTTCCTTTTGCTTTCTCCACCTCTGACTCTCAGCTGTTTGGCATGTGTGCAGTTCCCTTTTCTCCATGCACATCTTTTCTCAGTGGGTGTCGAGAGTTTGCCTCCGTCTTACTGTCCTACCAACTGCCAAGCAGCTCTTGAAGGCCCCTGCGTAGGGTAAATTCCATGGGGACATAAATGTGCACCTAAGCAGGGCAGGAGGAGGCCTTATAGTCCGGGCACCATCCTCCAGTGTGTCCCACTGCCTTTGGAGAGCTGAGGTGAGCTCCAGGAGTGAGGGAAGAGGCCATAGTTTCTTGCCCATCCATGGACAGATGTAGTAGTGTAAGTGTTGAGATGTCCCTGGGTCAGCTGTCAGTGCCCACAGGGATTCTGGCTGGTCCAGCCTGGGAGGTCAGGGCAGCCCCGTGGGATGCAGGGAGAGCTCAGCAAGGTGTCCCCACCAGATTGTGCCCTAGAGCCCTCAGCATGACCTCAGGACCCTGCCTGTCCCCTTGCTCTCCTCCTGGTGGCCCACAAGCCATCCTGCCAGATGAGCCATCCTACCTCACAGCTCACGGCTAGCTCCCTCCTCAGTGTTCCTTCGCCTGCACAGGATTCTGGTTGCATCAGCACTGTTACTGCCTCTTGCTCTGTGCTTCCTCCCAGTCCTCCATCACTGTTTTCCTTGGTGCCCCTTCCCTTGCATTTCTTGCCCCCAAACCCTGACCCTGGATATTTCCTCCCCTGGGGACAGACACTACTCTCTCCAGGGCTGCTCATCCTTCCATGGCTGTTCAGAGCCTGGCTTCTGGGCAGTGGTAGCCCCGTGGAGGCATCACCCCCTCTCCGTTCTCTCCTTGGTGACTCAGTCTAAGCTACTGTTGCTCTTTCATCATGTACCTGCATTATCTTCCTTGTTGGCTGGAGGAAATGGCCTACATGCTATTCATTTCTCTGTCCCCTGCATAAGCATCTGGCCCTGCACCTTCTTGCCTGTAGTCCGTCACCAGGTTTGAACATGGAGTAAGGTTATATAATAGATTTACAAGGGCTTTGATGACCAGTTTTTTTTCCCTGTATCTTGCACAGCATCTTGTAAGTTAGGGAACCTAAGGCTGCCTGGAAAATGCACAAGCTCATTATTTAGCCTCAAGTATTCCCCTTGTTCTGCTGGTCCCTTGCGCACAAGTGTAAGCCAGGGCTGGCGAGTGGGGAGCTGGCCACAGCTCTGGTGCTGAATCCATTGGCTCTGCATGGGCTGCTATGTGGAGGGGACAGAAGCCTGAGGCGATTCTGTCAGCTGCCAGTGGAGGGCCAGTGAGAGGTGCATATGGCACTGTCAAGGTCCCCAGTGAGGACTTTTGGATTTACAGTCCCATTGGCTCTTTGGGACCTTGCCTGTTTGGTACGGGAATCACAGCTGCGTCCTGTCCTAGGTAAGGGCAGGGAGGGAGTAAGTTGTCCAGGATTGGAGTGGCTTCACCTCCCATCCCCAGGGATTTTAGGACCTAGTGCTCACTTGGAGTCCAGGAGCAGCCAGCTCTTCCTTATGGTTAATTGAATGTCACCTGGCACTTGCTTTCAGACAGCACACATGCAGTGGGGGGAGGAGGGCAGGCAGTCCTGGGACGCCTCGTGCTCAGCTGCAGAAATCACAACTGTGGCAGCCTTGTGGGAGGGATGCCAGGTCTCATGCACTTGAATTTGCCCATTAGACCTCAGAATCCTGTCAGCCGTGGGGTTTGGAGGACATGGGTCAGAGCCAGGGAGAATCCTTTCTCCATGCTCCTTGAAGAAATAGAAAAAAGAAAATGCCTTTTTTCCCCCCAGCAGCTGCCTCATAGCTCTGTTGGAAGGCAGTGCAGGACTCCCTAGCCTCGCTGCTCAGCACTGTGCTTCTAGGTCCTTAGATCAACGTGCTCCACGACAAGGGGCAGGACCACAGCTTTGCACAACCCCCGGGGGATCCTCCATCTGTATTTTGTGTGAAGTTTTTCACATCAAGATGGTGGTGTGAGGAGCACTCCCTGGAGGTGTGTAACACTTCAGGTTGGGAGAGGATGGGGAAGCCAGGGGTCAGGACTTCACCTTCAGCCAGAGACCTGTGGTAATACTGAGGATAGACAGCAGAGGGCAATGTTGGTATGTACCCAAACAAAGAAGTATTGCTTGGAGGTTGTACTCTGTGGTTGTTGCATTTGTCTTTTAGGCCTGTTGAATTTTGTCTTGGTCAGTGATTGACTGAGTTTTGGTGTTCTTTGTGATTTTGCTTCCTGGGTTCTTGGCTTCCTTTTTCCACAGGAAATACATTTCTGAGGCCCAGCAGGAAAGAGTGTGTGGACTAACACAGAGTGATGGGGCTGATTTGCTCTGAGTCTAGTGGGGGCATCAGGAGAGCCCATCCTTCATGCAGAGATGTTCTGAGGCCTATTACAATTTGAACCTAGAACTGAGGGGCCAACAACTGCTTGTGTCTCTAGACCATGTGCCAGCACATCATGGGTCGCATTTCTCCTAGCAAAGGGGCCAGAGCCTGAGGAGAGTAGGGATTTGGGAGCAGGGCTTCAGGGTCTTCCTCCTCATCACCAGCTAGGTCCTGTGAGGGAGCACAGTGCAGCCAGGAGTTCGCTGCTCCAGGAGCTGGGTTCGAGTGCCGGTTCTGTCAGTGGCCAGCTGGGTACCCTTGCTTAGGCAAGTTTCTTAACATTTCTGAGCTTCAGTGTCCTCTTCAGGAAAGATAGGAATTCTAACACTGCCTTTTTTAGAGGAGACCTGGCACACAGGAGCATTTTGCAAAATCGGGCTGTTATTAGCAGAATGACTTGGTGAATCCAAGGGGAGCTTCTTGAATTCCTGTTCTATCTTGGATCAGCTGCTCATCAGCAAACAAGCAAGTGACCAGGCCCTCCCTCTGTTAAGGGGAGACACACTAACCCACAGAGTTGGGAAGAAGGCAGTGGGCGTGGGTATCTGGCCCTGATGGGGGCACTTGGCTGGCTCCCTGAGGAAGAGGCTGTCGGTGAGATCCCTTGGCTGGGCCTGCCCTGGCCCCTCTACCCCACCCCCATTTGAGAGCTTCCCTGTGGAGATGGCACTGACTGCCTAGAGCTCCTCAGACGGAGCTGGTGTAGCCTGGCAGGGTGACGGGCAGGTGGCAGTGTGGCAGGGGCCATGCCGCAGGATGGACAAGTCATGCTGATTTATGCAAAAATTTGGGAAATAAACCACTGATTGTTATGATACGAAAACGCACATCACTATAGAGTCAGAGAGAGGACACAGCGTATACAGGTTTTAATGTAAAGGTCAAGACTTCACCACGGGCATTCAGGCTTGTGGGGAGCTTCAAGCTGTGCCCTGGGCCACCAGAGGTCTGTACTTAACAAGTGCCTGTCAGAGGGACGTGGGGGACAGAATCGCAGACATTCTGGGGTGCGTTACCCCCGGAGCCCCTTGTCAGAATGTTATGCTTCTCTGAGGCTGTCTCCCTGGCCCCAAGGCCCTCGGCCTGCCGTGCCATCTGGGGTCCCTGGCGAGATGGAGGCCGAGGGGCGGAGGCAGCTGTGGGCTGCTCGGTGGGGGTGGGGCGGCCGTTCCCTGCGGCTCTCCAGCCCCTCCCCCCAGCAGTCAATCTCGGGCGCTGTCAGCCAGGGGCAGGTAGGCAGCGTCCTTGGAGCAGCCGTGATTTATCCCTGCAGTTTCAGCTCAGCCACGGTTTGGCTGCCGCAGGGTGGTTTTGCTGCCTGTGCACAGGTCTTCCCTGTTGACCTCAACCCAGTCCCTCGGTGCCCAGGACCTCTCTTCCTCATGTGGGCCATGGCAGAGCCCCACAGGGTGTAGTTCACAGGGGAAGGCAGGGTTGACCTCGATTGGGGGTCGACTTCATAAAAGGACGAGGGTTTGGGGTTTGAATCCACACTCATTGTGAACTTGGGGCATCATACCTCATTCAACGTCACTTGTCCATCTCTAAAATGGAAATAAAACTGTCAAAATTTGGAGTTGCTATGAGGATTGAGGAAGATAGCTTAGTAGCTATCACTATTGGTAGATGTTCTTACCAGAGTTACCAGAGAAGCAATAGAGCTTCTATGGAGGGAGGAAAAAAGAGAGAAGGGTGTCCTGGGGTCAGGGGCTGGAAAGGCTTCGAGCCAGGAAGGGGCCTGGGGTGGGTGGTGAGGCCGGGCCAGTGAGAGTGGAAGTTCAGGCGACTGAAACGAATGGCTGCCTTTTAGTGTGGGTTGGAGAGCTGTTTTTCTGTCTCAAGCTTTTCCTCACAGGGTGCTGTCCCTCCTGGAGCTTTGGGACAGTAACCTCCACCCTTGGCCTTCACCTCACAGAGCAGGTCCAGGTTCAGGCAGGAGTGGCCAGGCTGTTCTTGTGTGGGTGTAAAGCTGCCGTCCGATGTCCTTGTGTCCTGTTGCTCCTGAAGAGGCTGCTGCAGTTCTGCAGTTGGTTGTTGGCTGTGTGTCCAATCTGGGGCCAGACTTTTGCTGAGCCACTTTTTATTTCTGGTAACTACACACCTGCTAGGCCACACACACATACACACATGCACACAACTCTAGAAAAATATGCTAAGGAACCCACAGGGGGAGGGTCTCTTTGACATGTGGCTTTCCATAATTTCTGAATAGTTTATAGTCTAATTCCCTCACTAAGCAAATTAAACCTTTTAAGGTAACGATCAGATGGTCCAGATAGTGGCTGTGCATGTGGACATTTGTAAGATTCAAACACACTGGTGGGACCAGGCCCACAGTCATTTGTGACAGCCTGTAATCAAGGCAGAAGCAATTACTTAGCCCAGCAGTTTCCCCCTGGGGACGGGAGGCCATATATCAGGCGCTGATGAGTCCGGGATGATCTGTCCGCCTGGACCGAGCTCTCCTGGTTCAGCTGTGCACAGCACCGCCCTCCCAAGCCTGGCCTTCGGTGAAGGCCTCCTGACATCTGTGGAAAGTACCTCTCAGGGACTTTCCTGGCAGGAGGAGACTGGATCTACAGTTGCCAATCAGCCTGGAAGTCAGACGGCATTAGCGCTGTGGAAATAGGGTCCCTGCACAGGGTGAGACAATGGTGCTGTGCGAGTGGAGGATGTGAGCGGTGTTCTTTCACCCCAGGCCAAACGCTGCAGCCAGCATCCGAAAGCGTCCTTCTCCTAATGGGCCAGACTCAGCCCTGTTTTCTCCCCACCCCGACCCCTGGCTATCCAGGTGCCAGGGCACTGAGATCCAATCTCCAAAACACCCTCTCTATCCATCCCTGCTACCTCTGCCTTGTTGGCCCCTTTTCCTGCCTTTGCACCCCCGATGGTTTTCTAACTGCATCCCCTCGCCTCCCTCCCTCCTCTACGCAGATGTCCCTTCCTCCAGGCCCATCTAGGGGCACTGTGCTGAAACTTCCAAGCTCAGCACTCAAGGGCCCATGATCTAGCTCAACTTTATCTTTATCACACTGGGAGCCTGTTAGAGCCATATCTGATTTGTTACTTTGGACCCTGGGGAACTTTCCATGTCCTTGGAAGACCACTTTGGAAAGAAGCCACAGAGTGGTGTTATAGGTGAGCATAGCAGTTCGGCTGGGAGGACTGGGTGGGACTTCTGTCCTCCAAAGGTCCTTGCCACTGCCTGCTAGTGTCTGCCGTGCTACCACACAGAGTGAAGCCCTAGGTTTCAAGGGCTTTGGGACTCAGAATCAGCAAGCAACCTTCGGATGCTCAGGGCAGGCTAAGAGTGTAAATTACATAGGATCCCTCCAAGAGTGCTCCTCCACACTGCACAGGGCTGTCCATGGGCTTGTTCAGTGCATGTGCTCTGGGCCCAGAATCAGGAGTCAGGGCTGGTGGCTTTTCTGCTTTAAAGTGAACACCCCAGGTGGTCTTCTACCCAGGGAATTTTGGTAACAGCTGAGCTGACATCTTCGCAGAGGCTGAGTAACCTGGAGGAAGGAGGGTAGCTTAGGTGCAGGGGGAAATGAAGGGGGAGGGGGAGCAACCTTGGGCTAGCCAGGTGACTGCTCCAGGCTTATCCACATCTGTGAAAGTGGAATAATAATGCCTACCAACAAGGGCTGTTGTGCGGTCGAAATGAGATAATTCACGTGAAATTACCTGATGCATATTACATGCTTGATGTGTGTTTCCAAAAATGCAGGATACTAGCCTGGACTCAGAGGGAGGTCGGGTCCTGTATGTCCCAAACCTGCTCCCAGCAGGGATAGAGAGGATGTGTGGCCAAAGGAAAGGAGAGTCTCTCTCTCTCTGTCTCTCGGTCTCTCTCCCCTTTTCTTTCTCTCTTTCTCTAGTACTGGGGATTGAATCCATAGGTGCTCTCCCACTGAGCTCCATCCTCAGCCTTTTAATTGTGAGATAGGGTTTTGCTAAGTTGCCCAGATGGGACTTCAGTTCCTCCTAACTCAAGAGTAGGTTTCTCACTTCTCCCACCAACCGAGCTGTGTGATCTTGGGCAGGTCACTACCTCTTTCTGGGCCACAATTCCCTCCTCTGTTAAATTAAAAGGCTGGATGGTTCTAAGACTTTTCTAGTGGCATTCATCTCAAAATGCTATTATATAAACATCATATCATATTAAAACACTATATTAAAAACCCAAATAAAAAGTAAATCATTGCAGGGCAGTTCTGGTGGGCCAGGGAGGCACATGTGTGATTGTGTGGATTTGGCAGGGCGGGGAAAGTGGAATGTGTTCCCCCCACCAAGGCTCCAACATTCTGGGGTGTCAGCCTTTTTCAGATGTAGCCTGAGATCACATCTGGAGAAGGCTGGGCCATACTTGGGCATAGCTTTATGTACCAGTGACATGGCAGTAGCCTTAGAGTGGGCGGTGATATATGTTGGAAATATTAGTACATACAGTAACAGTAAATATCAGCAGCTTACTTGTCAAGTGTGGTGATAGATAAAAGAAATACATGTAGGGAAGTGTCAGCCGGGAAAAAAATATATGGCCTGCAGTAAATCACCACTGAGCAATTAAAGCAGAAAACCAAGTTATGCAGTATTTTGTTCCCTCAGGATGGCATGGTTCTGTGGCAGCTCCCACACACTGCCTGTCTTGTCCCTACCGATTGCCTTTCTGCCCTGAGGAAGAGCTCTGGGTTCAAATCTCAGCTGTGAGGCCTTCAGGGAGGTTACTCACCCTCTCTGAACATGTTTATTACATATGAGTGTGAACACTGTATGAATCATGCTACAGGAAAGGGCCACTCATTCATTCACCAAACACTTGTCAGGAGGGGCAGGCACTGCTGGAGGCTCTGGATTCAGCCCTGAGCAAAAGCAATGAAGACTCTGCAGTCGAGGAGCTTGTCTTCTAGAGAAGGGGAAAATGATAAGCAAACAATACATGCGCAGAGGGGAAAGGAAGTGCCGGGAGAGGGTAGCCAAGGAATGTCCCCCTGAGAAGGGGTGCTTGAGGGGATACCTCTAGGAACACAGGAGTGAGCCACGCAGATATCTGGGGAGAGAGTGTTCCCAGCAGAGGAAGCAGAGCCAGGGCCCCAGAGGCCCATGTGTTGGGGCAGCGTGGCCAGGGGGAGTGGTGGCAGTGAGGTTAGAAAGTTTGGAAGTGCTGAGTGGTGGAGGATCCTGTAAGCCATTAGAAGGACTTTGACTTGGATGCTGCATGGTGGGAGCCCCTGTGGGTCTGGAGTGAGAGGGTGGGACTCAGGGCCACCTCGTGGAGGTGAGACTGTGGGGGGAGGGTGGGGTCGGCTGTGCTTGAGCAGTGGTGGCCACCTGAACCAGGGAGGCAGCAGAGGAGGTATGGGAAGCAGTCCGACACTTGACAGAATTTTGGGACAAATCAGCAGGATTTGCTGACAGATCAGATGGAGTGCCCAAGGCTTTTGGCCTAATCAGTTGGAAGAATTGAAATTGCCATGATCTGAGATGGGTGGATTTTGGCAGAAGATCAGGAGCTGGGTTTGGCCATCCAAAGAAGGTGCTGAGGAGCTATGGGACCTGCTGGTTGGGGCTCAGGGCTCTGGGCTGGAGGTGGAAGGGGAGCCCAGGGAGTGGGCTAGGCGGGGAAGAGGTGAGTGGGGGTTCACTCAGGGGAGCTGGCTGAGTTTGGTGCTCTGGGAAGGGGGATGGAGCCTGCTGGAAGGTGGGGCTGGGTGGGTGTTGACCCTGGACTTAGCGACAGCACGAACAGGTGGCCAGTCAGGCATACTAACTGGCTGGGCTCGAGAGAAAGCCTGGGTACAGGGCTATTGGCAGCCTCCCTGTGGGAACTTCTGAGGAGCTCTGTTTTAAAGGCAGTAGTGAAATGGGTGGTAGATGGGGGAAGTGGGGTGAAGGGAATTTTGGTGTTAAGTTGCAGAAAAAATAAATGCTTGTGTGCAGATGACAAGGATCTAATAGAGGGGAAATGAGTAATGTGGAAGGCAAAGGGGCAGCTTCTGGAGGGATGTCACCAGGTGTCCTGTGCCCAGGCTCAGGGGGGGCTGTCTGCCTTCCGGGGGCCAGGCCTACAGCTACTATGACAGGTCGCGGGCAGGACAGTGGGAGTACATGGCAGGGCTTAGCCCAGAGCTGCCCATTTCTTTGGGGAATAGGAGGGCCACTGGCCGAGAGTGAGGATGCAGCCTGCCGCGGAGGGTCTGGGAGGTGGAGAGGGAACTGACTAGGGGAGTTTGATGTGATTTCCAGGGCCCTCTTGAGGTACATGGATCATTAAAGGGAGCCTGGCCAGCAAGGTGGTGTTTCTCAGGTCTGTTTTGGCAGCCAGCACTGGGGTGGAGAAGGCAGCAGGTTGAGACAGGGCAGGAGAGTCGAGGGGCTGCAAGGAAAGGATCAGTGGACCATGGAGCCTTTGCTAGGTGAGGAGGTCACCAGGGGAGCGAAGGACGGTGGCAGGGGCAGTGGGAGGCATAGTCCCTGAGCACCGGGGTCAGGGTGCTGGAGGACGCGCTGGAGGTGCTGTCTAGACAGCAAGTGGTGACCCCCAGAGGGCGGCTGAAGCTCTCGTGGAGGTGTAGCAGTCCCCGGGGACAATAAGGTCTTGGGAATCCCATTGGAACAAGTGGCTGAAGGGCAGGGGTTGTGTCCTTCAGGAAAAGTGGTCAAAAAATTGAGAGGGCAGAGTGGGAAGGGTGGTCTGGGTGGTATTGAAGTCACCCAGGGTCACGGCCGGAGTGATGGAGAGCCAGGAGCTGGAGTCACCAAGGACCGAATGGGGTGATGGTGGAGTGGCAGTGATGGCCATGAGAGTGTGGTGGGCTGGGCCGAGGACCTGACGTGAGGACACAGTGGCATCATGTGTGCACAGGGCCCATTGTGGGACACACAGCAGGCACTTGGTGAATGGGAGCTTGGTGACCTGTTTTAGTTTTTAATTTTGGGGGGGGACCAGGGATTGAACTTGGGTCCTTGCACTTGCGGGTTAGGTGGCGGCAGCACTGAGCTAAATCCCCAGCCCTTGGTGACTTTTTTAGTCATGTGTCAGCGACCACAACATGATCGTTGGACAGCACTTAAAATCAGGCATGTGCTGGACATTGTGCTGTAGGATTTATGTGCCCTTGGTTCTAGAAGGCTCTATGCCTGCAGGGTCTTCCTGTTGTCCTTTCTGTACAGGAATCACTCACCTTCATGTTTGTCCCTGCACTGGAGAATGGCCTCGGCTGGCCTGTCAAGAGCAGCAGGGGTGAACAGATCAGCGAGACAGGAGCTCAGGCCAAGCACTGGAGCAGAGGGTAGGACAAGGACAGAAGGCTTGGCCCTTCCTGAGGTGGACCCTGAGAGCTGGCTGTGATGCTGTGGCACTTCCCAGCCCCTCACCTTTGTACCAAGAGCCTGAGGCAGGAGGACCACAAGTTCAAGCCCACTTAGTAACTTAGTGAGACCCTGTCTCAAAAAAAAGGAGAGTGCACTGGGGATATAATGCAGTATGAAGGCCTTGGGTTCAAAAACTAAAAAATCTTACCTCCCTTAGCCTCAGTTTCTCATCTGTGACACTCACTTTTCAGGTTGGCCACATATAGGATGATGACAGCAAAGAGAGACACAGTTTCATGTTTCGTAAACTGCGGGCCTTGTTTTAACCTGGGGCTCAATTCCCTTCTTAGAAAAGCTTTTTTGGGGGGGGGTACCAGGGATCAAACTTGGGACCTTGCGTTTGTGAGGGAGGCAGGCTGCAGAACCACAAGCCTTTCACAGTGGCTGCCATTATGATGTTGATCTTTCCCTGACTCCTCCTCAAGCATACGATTTAAGAGATTTACTCATTCACTCATTCATACAGTGGGCCTTTGCTGCTTGCCTACTATGTGCTAGGCAGGATAAGAGAGAATTTCCAGTGGTGTTGGTCAGGAGAATAGCGCAGTGGGAGCTCTTGCCAAGTGCTTCCTTGGATTTTCCTTTTCATTTTGGACCAGCTCCAGCTGCTATCTCTGGGAGACTGGCTGTACCCAGAGGCCTGGTCAGGCACGGCCAGCTGGCAGGGATGTGTTTCTGCAAAGCAAGGCTAGTGTGCATGGTGCACGCAAGCAGGCAGGGCCCCGCGCACAGAAGGTGCATGGTGATGGCATTGAGACGGTGCTTCCTGGTGCATCCCCTAGAAGGTATCAGGCCCTCTTCCCTCAAGCCCAGCATCCTTCAGATTTAAGAACGGTTAGACTACTGGTTCTCTGTGTAGTAGCCAGTTTCACAGTTTTATGCCATTTTGGGCCTGGGGATCACCTGCACAGGACAGTTGTGTAGTCTACAGGCCTTTCTCATCTGTGACTTTGGCGGATCTAAGATTGGAAACTCAGGGACAGTGTCTTCAACAGCGCCCCTCCTGATGGGACAGCACCTTATTCTGAGTCCGATGGCTCTGAGGAGAGGTGGAGGGGGTCCCTGGAGGCCGAGGGGTTGCATGAGGCTCCTCAGCAAGGGTCCTATTGGCTGTGCTCCAGGAGAAAAAGGTAATGAGGAGCAACTTCCACTTACCATTGTATAAATCCCACAATCAGGAAAATTGCTTCAATTGCTAAAAAATGCTGGTGGGGAAGTCCATTTATTTTTCATTTTTCTTGTGCACTTGCCACCCTTTTGCATGAATCACTGTCGGTCCGTAGATTAAATTTATACCCCTGTTATCTTTCATGTCTCTGGTGCTCTGGTGTCAACTGGGCTTCTGGCTACTGAAAACCCCATCTGCTTTTTAGAGGTGAGAGTGAATGTGGCCTTCCCGAGGGAGAGGCCACTGGGAGCTCTGCTGTGTTCTGGGGTCTCCCCTCAGGCCTCTGACCTCTCGTCAGGTCTCATTGTGTGGGCCCCCAAGGTAGGATTTTGCCTTTGGGAGAGACCAGATCTTCTCTGGAGCCATTGCTGCCCCAGTTTCTTCAGGAAAGGATTTGGTGATTTAAGTGATTTCTTGGGAAATCTTAGTGTGGTGGAAGCATTGTTTCACCTTAACCTCTGCTTTGTGGATTGGCTTGGATGGGATATAAGAACCACAGACCTTTGAAGATGGTACTCTCTAGTAACACAGATGGAGGCTTTCTTTATCACTGTTAAACACACACACACACACACACACTCACTCTCTCTCTCTCTCTCTCTCTCTCTCTCTCTCTCTCTCTCTCTCTCTCAGAGATTAGAGCAGGGTACCTGCCTGTCTTTCCCTTTACTACCAGTGGTGAGGTTAGACTGCTTTGTGGCAGAAGCCTGGTTCTCCCCTGTGTTCTGGGTGGCATGGAACAGTCCAGAGCTCGCCATCCACTTGCTGTCCACTCTCAGCTTTAGCCATTTCTGTGCATATCCTCTGAGACCATGGTTCTTTTTCATTGATTTCATTTTTTAACACATATTTGCTTTTCTGGTTCCGGGATCCCTTTGAAAATCCGAGGAAAGCCCAGACCCCCTCCTGAGGAAGGATTTGGAGCAAGTGTGTGCATGTGTGAGTGTGTGTGTGTGTAGGTCACAAAGCCCATCCTGAATTTTAGGCCTGGAACTCTGGCTCTGAGAGGCCTGGATCAGAGCCCCTACCTCCAAACTAAAAGGCATCCAAGGAATTCAGGAGGCTAGGGCCCTCTCAAGCCCCTCTTACCCCAACAGCCTTCTTGTACCAGTCTCAGAAGAGCAGTCCTCCAACCACACCCCTGGCTCTCAGAAGAGCAGTCCTCCCACCACACTCCTGGCTCTCTGGGGTCCCTCACTTCTCTCCAGGACCCCAGGTTCTGGGGCACGGGGTGCCTCTGAAGCTGCAGTTGGCCATGCCTATTGCAGGCTCCTGCAGCCCCCTCAGCAGGTATCATTACTGCATAAGAGACCCATCATTCTGCATTAATCTGGGATTCATCATGATAGCCATGACCATAATTAATTTATTTGGTATTAATGTGGATGAAATATGTACTGTCCTTTCAGGGGAAATCAAGCTGCCTATAAGCATTAGTTAAAAGGACCATTAAAATCAAACCTTCCCCAGATCCATTAGGCGAAGTCTTTCATCCTGAAGAAGATAAAGTTCTGCTGTGTGAAGTGTCATGAATAATTAGGTTGATTGCTGTTTTAAACTCTGCCCCTTCTTCCCTGGCCCCTCCCGCCGCCTTCCTGGATCGGGGAAGGCTCACCTGTTGGCAGGCATCCTCTCCACTGCCCATGTCTTTGCTGGACCCCGAATTTCCCCCTTGCCTCTATGATGGTTGCTGTGGCTCTGTGTGTCTCTATGGCCAGAATGGGGAAAGGCGCTTCAAGGACCCCATCGATGGTTCTTTCAGTGTGTCTGTTGCTCCTCCTTCCCAGCCCTGGTACAAGGTAGCAATGTGTGGCTTCCTCTTGCTTGGTGCCTGTCCAGAAAAGGGCAGAGCAGGGAGAAGTCTGAAGCAGCATTTTCTAAACTGAGATCTACACACTCTGCCCTGCAGTGTCTCTAGGGCTTGAAAGTGTGGCTTCCTGGGCCCACTGTGGATCACTACATCCCAGGACTGTGCCAGAGGAGGCCATGGGCTCTCGTAGGTGGTGAATGGTGGGGAGGGACAGCCCTCCTCTGTGGACAAAGTGCACTTTCTCTGGAGCACCAGTGCGAATGCAGACATATGCTGTTGCCTGGCCACGCAGGGCCTCCTGGGAAGAGGTGGACTGCTGGGTGCTTTATACGCACTTCCTCGAGAGCCTGGTCCTCCAGGTGTCACCATAAAGATGAGGAAGCCCAGAGGTGGACGGTGACAGCCTGCCCAGGGCTGGACTTAGCAACCCCTCCCACTGTCCCCATGAATTGATGGGGGTCAGTTGGGCAATGTGGAGCACTGGGATGTCAGCCTTAGGAAAGCACTGGACACAAAAGAGCCCCCGGCACAGTGATGCAGCTGGTCGGAGGCCCAGAGGACCCAACGGTAAGCTGTGGTGACGGGGCTGATGCCCATGCTCACTGAATGGTGGGGTAGGAAAGGGCTGAAAGAGGTGGGGGAGAAGCCAGAACCCCCCCACCCCGCTCAGATGTCCCCCCTTGCCCTAAACCTTTTCTGCTGCCCTGATAGACGCTTCGGCACAAAATGCACAGCCTGCCAGCAGGGCATCCCCCCGACCCAGGTGGTCCGCAAGGCCCAGGACTTCGTCTACCACCTGCACTGCTTTGCCTGCATCATCTGCAACCGGCAGCTGGCCACAGGAGACGAGTTCTACCTCATGGAGGACGGGCGGCTGGTGTGCAAGGAAGACTACGAGACTGCCAAGCAAAATGGTAAGCAGCATAGCCCTGCAGGTCCCCTTCCTGGCCTTTGTCCAGGCCGTCCCCTTTGCCTGAGGTGCCCTTCTTGCCCTGTCCCACCCTTCTGTCTGAGCCCAGCCCCCTGGCCCTGTCATACTCAGCCTCCCCTGAGACACCTTCTCGGAGCACCATGGTTAGAGTTAATTCTGAACATGCCCAACCCACCAGCATTTGTTGCTTACTAAAGCTTTAATCAAGCTGTGGTTCTGAGAGTGTGCCTGTCTCCCATGCCAGACTGTGGGCTTGGGGCAGCCAGGCACCTTCTTGTCATCTTGGTAGCTCCTTGCCTGGGGCTGGGAGTGCTGAGGTTAGCTGGGAGCCTGGTCCACAGTGGACGTGTGAGGCTGCTCCTGAGCTCTGCACATCAGGGTGCATGCTTACCTCAGCACCTCCATGCCTCAAAAGCTGTAGTGAGTTAGACCCCAGCACTGGCCTGCATCACCCTCCTAGGGGTGTCCCAACTGTGTTTCTGAGCTCCCTTGAGACTGTGGGTTTATCAAGGCCAGAGACTTAGGGGTGCTGACTCCTGAGGTTTCTGATGCCCTGATGTGGAGCAAGTGGCTGATCAGTGTGCTGAGGGAAGAGGAGGAACATGTGGCTATGTATGGGGAAGACCTCTGCTCAGCCTTATCACTGTGCCCCACTCTGCCTCAGGGCCTCTGCCTGCACTGCTTCACGGAGCTCCTGGCTCAGGCAGAGGCTTGGTCAGGAAGCCTTTATTGGCCACACCTGGAAACCTGCCTTAGCTGGCAGCCAGGGCAGCTGTTACTGTTGTTGTCTATGCTCTGCTCTTGGGCAGCTAGGGTCTGTGCACATTCCACTGTGTTCCCCTCAGCGAGGCTGAGCTGGCTCTTCCTCCCACGGCCCCATCACCCAGCTCCTCACTCACAGGTGGGCCTCTGGAGGAAGATCTGAATTTGCGATTTGGCCAAACTAAAGGCTAGAAATCTCAGAATCATGAACTCATGAAACATCAAGATCCTTTTACTAAATTTTTATTAATTCAGGGTTTTACTTACTGTGGAAAGCAGCCATTGTTGAAAGCTGTGGGCTTGATGGAAATAAATAAATAAGGCACCAAAAATTTCATGTATCTCCCTCCAGATCTTTCCTGGGCTCACACACTGTGTATCCAAACAATACACGGGAAATGAGTTTTTTTCTTAATAAATGCACCATCAAATAAAGGGTCTGTGGTGATGAGGCAGAGGTAATTTGTAGGGGTCTTTCTGGGTGATCCAGCTGGGCCCAGTTCGAGTTCGCTGAGAGGGAGGGAGGGCAGGGCTGCCTATGTCAGGGGCTTCCTTAGTCTTTGGGGACCTCCTCTCCCACTATCTCCACAGCTCTATCCTTTCCAGGTAGGCAGAGGACCTGGTCTACTTCCTCCAGAGACCTGCAGCCTCTGCAGACCCATTCCAAGGCTCTTTGCCTCCATGTACTTGTCCACTCTGGCTCCTGACAACTCCATGCTGTTGCCCCAGAGTCCATTAGGATGTCACAAGAGAGTTGGGTGGCTTGTCAGGGATAAGCTGTCAATGCAGATGGACTCAGTGATAGTGAGATGCCTTTGGAACGCTGATGCTCTTCACCAAAGAGAACCAAGGCTCTACTGCTCCTGGGCCATGCTGGTTCTTACTGTCAGAGACCCCAGGTGCTCTTGGCTCACTGTCTTCTTGTGCTGTAGATGGCTCCAGACAAGAGAGACCCAAACGGAGACTGGTCATTATCTAGTTGGGGTGGCATTAATGACACTGTGGGACTCATAATTTTCTGAAAGAGTATTCACCCAGTAGCAGACCTCTGTAGGACAATGGAAGACAGTGGATTGAACAGCAGAAGCTGGATGGATATCCCCACAGACTTGGAGCTACTTGGGGCAAGTTGGGAGACTGGCTGTCTTAGTTCCTTGACTAAATGTGGGGGATAATAGCACTGGACATACAGGGCTGTTTCATGAGGTTTAAGCAGCATGAGGCTTGCGAGTGGGATGTTAAATAAGAGTGAGACAGGCAGGGAGGTGATGTGCCCTAAAGCAGCTGAAGGCACCTCTGACACGTTCCCTAGCCTTTCCCCACTGTGGTCAGCATGACTCTTGGTGCAGCAGGAACGTTTATCTGTGTAGGCTGCTTGACTGTCATTTAACTTGTTTTAATTTCTCCTTGCTACTTAAACATTCTTTTAGGCTTATAACTTCCTCCCTTGAGCTCAACAAAAGATCTAATATCAGCTATTTGCCCCTTAGTGTGAATGATTTTGTTCATTTGTGCCATCTCCTGGGCTATCTGCATTTTCAGTATAATGAGGTTGCATTTTATGCCAGGGACAAGTTCTAGGAGACCTTGCATAATTCAAAACTAACACATGTGAAGACTAATTTTCCCATAAGAATTAACGTAAAAAAGTAGAGATGTATTCTGCTAGCACACAAATCCATAACCGGTGAAGTGCATCTTTGCCTTAATGCTACTTTTTATTTTCTCAGCATTATCTCTAGTACCTTGCTGAATGCTCTTTCCTAAATTAACAGCCCGAGGTACCATGGTCTCGCTTGCCCTCCCTTATAGTGTTTTATCACATTTAACTTCCGCACCAAAGTTATTGATTTTTGGGTACATTTTTCAGCACAAGCACTGCCACCGCTACTTAATGACTACTTGGATGACATTGTTATAGGATATAAAAAAGATCTTAAATTATAATAACAGAGAATGTTAAAATAACAGCATAATAGTTCCCATAATCACAAGAAAGTCTTGTGCACATGAGCAGTAGTGGGGTACCTATAGGTCACCAATTGGAGTGACAGTTATTCCCCAGGGGCACTGTCATCTGGCTGTGGTGAAAATAATTTCTAATTCACTGGGCCAAGGTGTTTTGAAATTAAGTGATTCTCCATCAATTAAAACTTTTTTTTCTTTTTTTGGTACTGGGGATCGAACTTGGGTCCTTGCGCTTGTGCAGCAGGCGGCGAAACCACTGAGCTAAATCCCCAGTCCCCAATTAAAACTTTTTTTTGAGATAGAATCTTGCCGTATTGCTTAAGCTGGTCTCAAACTCTTAGGCTCAACTAATCCTTCTGCCTCAGTCTCCTGAATAGTTGGGGTTGCAAATGTGCACTATTACACCCAATTCACATTTTTGATAGTTTTTTTCTTTTTTGTACCGGGGATTGAACTTGGGTCCTTGCATTTGTGCAGCAGGCAGTGAAACCACTGAGCTAAATCCCAGGGCCTTTGATAGTTTTTTGGGGTTTTTTTGGCTATAATGGGGGGTGAACCCAAGGCCTTCACACTGAGTTACATCCCCAGCCCTTTTTTCTTTCTTTCTTTCTTGTTTTGATTAGCAACTGCTAAGTTGCAAATTTGTCCAGTCTGGGCTCAAACCTATGATCCTCTCGCCTCATCCTTTCGGAGTGCTGGGACTACAGGTGTGCACCACCATGCCTGACATGGTAGTTTTATTATTTAAAACTTTATACATAAAGACTGTATACATATTAAAACTGTATCATTTCATATTTGCATAATTCAAATTTACATCGGTGTCATGCTGTAAACTCTATAAATATGGGCAGAAGGGACTGACTCCTCCTAACCCAATTTAAAGAATTTTGGAGGTCTGTCTGTCTTGGCATTACTCTGTACGAAATTGCTGAAAGGCTCTGGATGCCTTCTACCCAGGAGACTCCAGGGAGGGAGTGGGTTGAGAACAGTCTGTATGACAGTGGCTCTGCTGAAGAAAATAGTGCAAGAAGAGAGGACATGGGGCCTCCACCCTGTGCCGTGGGCACAAGTGTAGTGTGGCCCAAGCGGCACAACTGTGTAGTTCCTAGAATATGCTGCCCTTAGAGGGCAGGGAGTGTGGCCCCCAGGCTTCAGAGGGTCACTCCCTCACCAAGAAGGTGGCACCCAGGTCTTCTGGCTCCAAGAATTGAAAGGACTGAATGCATGCAAAGCTTGCAGTTTGCCCTGGTGTGCAGTATGTGCTTACTTTGCTTTGGCCAGTTGACCTTTACAGCTCTGGGAATGACCCTGAGGATGTCCAAGCAGAATGTTTGCCATAACAGGAAATGTGTGGAATTTCACGTTCAGGCTGATGAAAGACCTCTGAGAGGCTGGGAGCTGAGGGGAGACAGACAGTGGGCTTCTATGGAAGGCGGCATTGCAAGAGTGGGGTCCCCATGGGGTGGGTTCATTTCTCTACTGCCCTTCCCAGTGCAGGTGCACTTAGCAGGGGAGGGAAGCAGGATGGGCAGAGGCTCAGCTGTTTCAGATGGGCTGATCCCAGGAAGGTGGTGTTCACTGCAGATGACTCTGAGGCAGGAGCGAAGCGGCCACGGACCACCATCACAGCGAAGCAGCTGGAGACACTAAAGAACGCCTACAAGAACTCCCCCAAGCCCGCCCGGCATGTAAGGGAGCAGCTCTCCTCTGAGACAGGACTGGACATGAGGGTTGTACAGGTGAGATGCTAGTACTTCTTTGTCCTCTAGCAGGAAGAAATGGTGTTCAGAGCAGGACTCTATATTTATGCCCTCTAACTTAGGGAGGCTTGGGGAACGTGGGTGACATTCACCTGGTGAATGGTGTCACTGACTCCCCAGAGCATTGGCCAGACTCCAGAGGCAGAATTCTGAGACCCAGGTACAGGGTGTCCTGCACTCCCCTGAAGCTCCTGTGGCTTCCAGCCACCTGCCTTGGGAATCCTGGAGGTTTCTGGCTTGTGGTAGACTCCCCTTGAGTGTGTCCTTTGTGTTTTGTGGCAGGTTTGGTTTCAGAACAGAAGGGCCAAGGAGAAACGCCTGAAGAAGGACGCAGGGCGGCATCGCTGGGGGCAGTTCTATAAGAGCGTCAAGAGGAGCCGGGGAGGCAGCAAGCAGGAGAAGGAGAGCTCTGCAGAGGACTGTGGGGTTAGTGACAGTGAGCTGAGCTTCCGAGGTGAGCTGGGCTGGAGGCATGAGGCTGAGGCTCCAGTAATCCCTGGCAGGCAGGATGTATCTTTCTTGAGGCCTTGTCAACTCCCTCCCTGAGCAGAGGTGTTTCCCCAGGACTTGCAGCAGGGGTGGAGGGGTGGGGGACGGAGGGGGCTTTAATGGTCTTTTATGGTGGGACCAAGAGTAGAGAAGGAGAGCGCAGTTGCTTAGACATGAAAGCTGGGTTCCCTGGGACATGGCTGTCCGTGGGCCTGAGGCTTCCCTTGTTTTTTTGCCAACAGAGTGCCTTCACCAGCCCATGCAGCTGTGAACACAGGCCTTTTCCCCCAGCCTCGTTCCTGTACCTCTTCCCTTTGGGGGGACATTGGCCTCCTCCCATGGTCCTCTAGAATGACCTATTGGTTCCCCCTGTCCTGGGAAAGCAATACTGTGAGTGCATGTGAGATGGAGAACTGGCTGTTTCTGAAATCCCTTTGTCTACCACTCACTCCATCCTGTCCCTTGCACACAAGCTTTGCAGCATGTGCTATATTCGATTTTGTGCATCAGCAACACTGCAAATTACTACATCTTGTGGATCCTCAGATTGTTTGCAAATAACCATAACTGTTTTCAGTTACTGAGTCCTCAAATGTGGAAGCTATTCTGTTGGGAGAAGGGAGGAGTACTGAACTGGGGATCAGAAACCTGGTTTCCAGTGTGGCTCTGTCAAGTGATTGGTTTCTTGTGAGCCTCATGCTCCCCATCTATAAATGGGAATACTACCTCCTCGCCCATCTCACAGAGTTGTCACAGGGATCAGTGAACACAACCAGCTGTGGATGTGCTTGGGAAAGCTAAGCACATTTGCACACATGGAAGAGTGTGGCCCATGGCACCACAGAGGACCCTGTTTATAGTGCAGCTGAGGCCCCATCTTCCTGCTCCCTTTGAAGGGCATGAGCTCCCCACTGTCTTTTTATTTTCGTGGGTGGAATGGGGGCTCAGAAGGATGGGTGTTGATATAGGATGGGAGGATTTATATAGGAATTGATGCATGGGCCATGATAGAAACAGAAAAAGCAGCCCGTGGGACAGAGACTAGAAAAGTTGCCTGCCAGGAGTATGATGCCCTGAGAGGTTTGAGCTCAGCCCAGAAGTTCATGGAGCCCAAAGATCAGCCTCCTCAGAACACAGGGCTTGGGGCCCCAAGGCCAGGAGCCTTATGCTCACTTTCTGGGCCTCTTAACAGGAGTGGGAAAGACATTTAATCTCATTGAAGCTGTCTAAAACTATACCTGGGATACCTAGAATTGTTAAATCTTGTTTTGTAGCTCATTCCTTTTCTTTTCTTTTTTTTTTTTTTTTTTTTGGTACCGGGGATCAAACTCGGGACCTTGCGCTTTCGAGGCAGGTGCTGGAACCACTGAGCTAAATCCCCGGCCCTTGTAGCTCATTTCTATTGGGTGCAGGTGGGTCCCACATTAACATAACAGTGGTTTTCTAAACAATAAACAACCCTTTATTTCTTAAGACTAAAACTGCTCAACTCTGTTGGAGAGATGAATTCTTTCATGTGGCAAAGATCCTATTAGATCCCCTTAATGAAATTCTTCAAGAAACAAGAGGGTTTATTTGCCTTAATCAAGTCATTCTTTGCCCTGAATAAGAGCTTACTAGGGAAACCAAACCTTTTGATATTAAACCTCTTTTGGAGGCAGACCAGAAGGATTCTGTACACACGTCTAAGTGTGGTCCTCAGCTGCGCTTACCATATGAGTTACCTGATTCCCAAATAAGCACATTTCTCAGCCTGAAAGCTTTCAGAGTAAATCTTGTTAGCAAGTTGTTTCCTTTTGCGAAGTGGATAACACAACCCACCAAACCTTGAGCATTTGTACTCCTAAGTGTGGCCCAAGTATCTTGGTGCATGAACCACACAAGACCACAAAGCTCTCCAAACATTTTTTTCCAGCTTTCTGGGACCTGAGACTTTAGTCTTTGCAGGTGTTTATTCTTTGTTTCCCCTTGACTCAGGCTGGTCTCTGGGTATCAGGCCAGCATATTAGTGTCTGACCTGTGCTTGGCTACAAGGCAGCTGATGCTCTTGGGTCTTCTCTGGTCATGTGTATCCCTAGGTTGTGAAGGGAAGGGACCACTATACTCCTGACAGCTGACAATAAATCTCCGTTCTTTCGTCCACAGAGGATCAAATTCTCTCAGAACTTGGCCACACCAATAGGATTTATGGCAACGTGGGGGACGTTACAGGCGGACAGTTAATGAATGGGAGCTTCTCCGTGGATGGGACAGGACAATCCTATCAGGACTTGAGGGATGGGAGCCCCTATGGAATCCCCCAGTCTCCATCCTCTATATCGTCCCTGCCATCCCACGCTCCTTTGCTGAATGGGCTGGATTACACGGTGGACAGTAATTTGGGCATCATTGCGCATGCAGGGCAGGGAGTAAACCAGACACTGAGAGCCATGGCTGGGGGACCCACCTCTGACATCTCCACAGGAAGCAGTGTAGGCTATCCCGACTTTCCAACTAGCCCAGGCTCTTGGCTCGATGAAATGGATCATCCTCCTTTTTAAACTTCTCTCCTCCCCATCCTACCTGTCCTGGCTTGAGAGAATATCTTCAAGGATCAAAAGAGACTTGCCTCTTAAGGATCAAAGGTGCACCAATGTGAATTTCCATTATTTTCAATGGAAGTCCTCTGCTGGTTTCTGGAAGGCTGAGAGACCACATTAGGCCTTGCTTCCTTGGGAGGTGGAGGGAGAGCAGCCTCATCTCACACACAGCACAGGGGTGGACAGCCTAGAACTCCAGGGATGCTGACTTGTTGGCTCTCCCCCTCCTGCCCTGCTTAGAGGCTTCGGCTGCTTAGTGTTTTGGTGGCACTAGGTGACTGTGACAGGCTACCTTGGCCTTGGGAACTCTACTCCAACTGCTGTGTCTCACACAATGCCTCCCAAACCACTGCTCTCACCAGAACCACGATTCCTGAGGTGGCGGCATCACAGCCCATTGAGTATAATAAAATGATTTCTGGACCACTCTGATTAAGCCCTGATTTTCAAAATTAAAAAGTCCGTTATTAAAGGTTGGTGAAAATGTTGATGGCCGCAGTTTGATACTAAAAACATGCCCCCTCCCTTTTTGTTTGTTGCTGTGAAGATACAACTTCTTTCTTACTTGAAAGTACAAACCAGAGAATACTTACCAGTTTTGGTTTTTAAGAAATCCTATCTATATCACTGAATCCCTGATGGTAAGAAGTGATTTTCACTGCAGGTGACTCTTGAGGTTACAGCTGGGGTGGCTCTGGACTTTCACAGACTGGCCGATGAGTCCCCATGGTGCATAGTGTGCCTTTTTAATTTACTTGTATCTTTTACTCCCCCAGGTAGGATGTGGGCTACAAAATGATCAAAGCTAGACTATGGAGAGAGTAGAACGACAATCAGTGAAAACATTTGTAGACACATTTGGATTCCAAGCATGCAGTCTGTTTAGCCTCCTTGGCAGATGCGTCTCCCAGAGATCCCCATCCTTTGTAAAATAAAATTTGGAGAGTCTGCTTTGAGGGAGTTGGTTTAGATGAGCTTTTGAGTGTACTACTCCTCCTTCTTAAAAGTGAAAGCGTCCTCTGCTGTACAAGCTGACTCAGTTGGAGGACGATCTTGGTCGCTTCCAGGAACCAGCAATATTTTTTGTCCTAGTTTGGTTGGGAGGAATAATCTAGGGAGAAGCCTTAAAATTGTCAAAAGGGTTCCAAGTAGTCCTTGAGCTGCATCTCTTTGGGTTGCTTGCTGGACTTGTGCTGTGCCCTGGGCTCCAGTCCTGCACCAAAGCCAGAGTTCTCTGGGCAGTGGCAGTGCAAGGACTCCCTCATGTCACTAAGCCTGCGAGGCAGGGCCAGTCCCTGCTTCATGAGCTGCCACTCTGTGACAGGGTGCACTTCTGTGCTATCAGGATGCTCTCCTGGAAATTCCAAATCCCCAGTTTGCAGCTAGGAATTTAGCCAGCTGGAATTTATTCCTACCCCTTGGAAAAGTGTGGTTTGCTTCTTCTAGCCCCATAATCTCTTAAGATCAGTCGGGGAGGAAAGGGGAAGAAGGTATTGTCTTTCCTTCACATGATGAGACCAAAAGCCCTAGAGAGAGACCCTTCCTTCTGTGAATGGTTGATCACTTTTGAGGACTGCAAAGATTTAGGCATGTGGTAGGCAGACTAAAGGAAGAAATAAGACAGTTTCTCTGGCTGTTGTATCATTTGCAAGCCCCTCTTTAAGACTACCCTTAGTTCAGTTAAGCTTCTTTAAAGGATAGAGTCAGTAAATTCGTGGATCAGCCTTCAGGCTCCTTTTCTCTCACCAGTTTTGTACTGTACCCTTGTTTTTGGGTGGGCTGCAACTGCCCTGATCGTTTCCTGGGAAGTCAGCAGCACAGACTTATTTGAGGTTCCGTACTTACGGATGGTGGTGTGTTAAGTCTACCTAATTCTGTGCTACTGAAATTCCCCAACAGTGTGAATGCTGTTTGGGGATGGAGACACAAACACTAGACAATAAGTCATGTGAAGGAAAGGAAATTGCAACTGTCTGGAGGCCACCTTCTTTAAACATACCAGTCTCAGCAGGCCGCTCATAATATGCAGGCAAAAACCTATACTGGGCAATCCAGCTGCAAAGCTGTGTCAGCCAGGTGACTATGTCACCTTGACTATTTGGCCTAGTGTCACATAGGTTCAAAATACTTCATATTTTTGATGTGTGTAGCACTGTTGAAGATCAATTTAAGCTGACCAGTTTTTGTTTTTATAAATGAGTTTGTCATACTTCTAATTCAGTGATGGAAGAATGGGAGGCTGTCCTCACTCATACTAATAAGTCTCCTGAGGGACTCAGTGGGCAGTGCAGTGAACTTAGCAGTAGTGTTTGGTTTCACTTGGGCTGTCTAGCTGGAAAAGATCTTGAGAGACCACTGACCAGAAGGCCAGGAGAACATTAAATTCTTTCCCAGAGTCACCTCCCCAGTGCACAGCAAGCACTGGTGCCCAGTCAGATGCACAGCCATGACAGGTCTTAGACTTGAAGCGATCTTTCTGCAAGGTGGGTTTGCATGGTGGAAGGGCTGGTGCCACTGATGAGCACTGCACACCAAGACTGCTCCCTGATACTTCTGTGGTTTGGAGATGGAGAGGAATAGGGCATTTCCTTAGATTCTCTTAGAGACATTCCTCTAGTGCTTAGTAGGCTATATTATTGGGGACCAGGCACTACCCAGTAGTTGTCTTCCCCTTGCTAAGTGACATGCATACATTTAAAAAAATGAAATAAGACCCATTAGAGCCATTTACAATATTTGGGCCTATCTTTTCACTCTAAGAGACCATTTAATACCGACTATCTGCAATGGCTGCCCAATAGGCTTTAGAGGAGGAAGCTTCTGAATACTGGAGCAAATTAATGTTCCCTCCACCTCACACCCTGAATTTCCAGTGGTAATTTGTTTAAGGGCCTTTATAAAGTAATGCATCCTGGTGAAAACGCTTCTTATGATCAAAGGCTAGCAACTTCACCCCATTTTTTTTTTTTTTTTGGTACCAGGGATCGAACTTGGGACCTTCCGCTTGCGAGGCAGGCAGCAGAACCTCCAGTGGTAATTTGTATAAGCAAAAGTGAAAAATGATTGGCTAACTCAGTGCAGAACTTTGTATTTGCCCCAAAGTAGCAAAACCATGGGAAAATATACACCCAAATAAGGGTTTACTGGCCCAATGGTTAAATCATGTTGTTGGAAAGTGGTTTTTGTTGCCTCTTCAAGGATTTGCTGTGCAACCTCAGGCAAACCCCTTTCACTTTTTGTGCTTTTTGTTTCTTGCCTCGTCTGTTTTGAACAAATATAAGATGAACATCAACTACCATACTGATAACATTGGTCCTGCAAATTAATATAGTGAAATAACGGGGAAATTATGACCTAAGCAAAGCATTTGGCAGTCCTTAAAGATTTTTTTGGTGCCATTTTAAAACAAAATCTAGTGATATAATTGGAGGCTGTTAGATCTTCATTCTTAAGTTCACTTTGCTGGAAGTATAAAAATCTGTAGAAGCTGGGCATATTATAATTCCAGCTACTCTTGAGGCTAAGGCAGGAGGATCTCAAGTTTGAGACCAGCCTAGGCAACTTAGCGAGATCCTGTCTCAAAATAAAAAATTAAAAAAGAGCTGAGGATTTAGCTCAGTACATGCTTCCCTAGCATGTACAAGCCCCTGGGTTCAATCCCCAGCATTGGAAACAACCCAAGAACCGCCTTCTTTCAGGAGGTGTTCAAGGCTTCTGATTAGCAAGTGCTGTGTTTGTGACAGTCCACCATGACACCTAAACCCCCACACAGCTCCTCCCACCTGCCACAACTGACACTTTGGTTATAACCATGGAAATAATGACCACACCTCCTCAGCCAGCAGGGTCTGGAAGGCCTGAGGAAGCTCATTTTTAAACATTGCACTTTAAAAATTGGAAACCGTGAGATGAAGAAAAATTCAATTAAGCGGAAATGAGTTTTATTTTATTGCCTAACTGCTGACGGGCTCTGGGCATGCTGAAAGCTAAATAAAAGCACATCACTGGCTCTCTCTTTCTTGGATTGGTCAGTTGGCCCTTTTTGCAGTAGTTGCTCCAACTCCACTAACACAGTGATTGGAGCCAAAAAGAGAGAGCTCAGCAAAGTCATCCCATCCACACTCTGCTTAGTAGGACCACACTAAAAGCACAGTTTCACGCTGCTAGCTCTGGTGAGGAGACAGCTTCGGGTTTGGGAGGTGCGCCAAGCATTTCTTTGCTTAGAGGCAGAGCACAGGTGGAGAGGGCAAGGACACTCCCACTCTCACCTGATGCCCACCTAGAGATAAGGACCACATTGTATTTTCCTGCTTGAGGACTGTGTTCAGCTTAATGAGCAGGTTTAGGGCTGCAGGACCTCAGAAGCTGCTCTGAGTTTGCATTCAGACCTCAAAGTCCCAGATCCCCTCTGCTCTGGATTGTTGCCCTCATTCTTCCAAGTGTAAATTTTGTACAGTTAAAAATAAATAAAAGTCCTGTTTCCTGGAAAAAAAGAAAAATAACAACAAAAAAACAACCCACTCTTATTTATTGCCATGTGACTTTGGAGAGCAGAAGCCGGTGTGTTTGTATATGCCTCCTGTGTGTTGGCATGAGATGTGTATGGTAAAACTGTGTAAAATAAATATGGAAGTTCTGTAGAAGCTGCTGTGTCTTGCTTTTCATTTGGTTTTCTGGACATTTTCTGTTAACACAGGATAGAAAGCTGAGCTGACAGTGTGATCCTTTCATCACCAGAAGGAAATCAAAAATGGAATACTGAATGCCAAACTACTTAGAGCCATGTAATAGCAGAATTACCTAATAACAGGTTGTGTGGAGGAGACGCTCTGGTTTCGCTGATCGCAGTTTCCTGGGGGCACAATCATTTGGCCTTAGATCGAAGAGAATGGGCAGCAAAAAAATCTGTTGGCCACATAATTTTTAGGGTTTGTCCGGTCACATTTGAAATCCTCTCACACAATTTTCTCCTCAGAGAAAAGATGTGCAGATATCCATATTTGGGTGAAGAGGGACAGGAGGATAGAAATACCTTATCTGGAGTCCTGGCAAGAATTTTCTAGGAAAATGTTCGTGTAAGTTTTTTCCCTGCGGAGATATATTAGTGTGTAGGCCCTCAAATTTAGCTGGAATGAAAGAACAACACTTTTTTGTTTTGGGGTCCTGGGAATTGAACCCAGGGCCTACGTTGCAGCTCTCAAAATTATTAAAAACAAACAAAACCCAAAAATCAATACAGCCATAGGATTTATTTAGAACTAGGAGTTCACTGTAGAAAACTTAGAGCATACCTTTCCTATTAGTGATTACCTTTGTGTGGCTGAAGATCCCAACACAGCATCCCTGTACAATACAGTAGCTACAAGGCACACATGGCTCTTTACACTTAAAATCATTAACACTAAAGAAAACTAAAAGTTTAGTAACACACTAGCTATATTTTAAGTGCTCAATAGCTATTTGTGATGAGTGGCTCTGGTATTTGGACAACACAGATAATAAACATTTCTATCACTGCAGAAAGTTGGACAATGCCCGTAGTGTGGCTAGGGAGGATGGGCAGGGAAAACTCATCTATCACAGCTGTTAGTTATCCTTGAGTACTTGGAATGAAGAATTCTAAAACTCCTCAGACAGTGGTAGGGCCAACATCTGTGTCATTTTGTTTGTGGCATTCCTACTCCCTTTCCCTCCCTTCCTCCTCCCCCCTCTTTTTCCTTTCCTTTCCTTTCCCCCTTTCCTCTTCCCCGCTCCCCCTCCTCCCTCCCTCCCTCCTTCCTTCTTCTTTTTTGGTTTGGTCATTGGACAGCAGCTCCTGAACAGATTTTCTTTCTGATAGACTTTCCAGAACTGTTGCTTAAAGGAGAATAAAGAAGTAAACTGGCTAGAAAGCATTAAATAAGATCCATTCAGGGAAATAAATGTAGGTTCAATAGTGAGTGTTTCCATTCTTTCTCTTTAGGCCCAGTATTCTATTCAGCTAAAATCACATAAGGCTAGGAAGAGATCAAAGATAATGCTGTGAATCTGAACCAATTGCTAAGCTAGAAGTAAAATCATTAAGAGAGATGAGCTTCAACATATCTGAATGTACTTCCTTAGGTCTAATTCTTCAGATATGGTCTAAAAATTCTTTCACAGGGTAAAGGGAAAAATGTTTAGTCCTTTGCCATATTCCCTTAAAGATGTTATTTCAGTGTTATCATTCAGAATTCCTGGTGCCTTTCTTCATAAAGTTGCCTTGCCTGGCTAATGCAGAGAACAGCCTGGATAATTATCTGGATCGTGGCTATTGAAGGGAGGTAAACAGTGTTTGGTGCTGTTGAAGAAATCCTGTGGAGTTAGGAAGAGGGGAAACTATGTTTATAAAATGGGGCCAAGTCAGTAGGACAATGATCATCCTTCTAAAGGGAATCATAAAAATAATTAATCCAAATTATTAAATAAAGGTCTTTTAAGTAATCATCTCCTGCCCTAGAAGACTGTCATATCCTTTTAGAAAAAGCAGACATGGGCTTTTGAATGTAATATTTACCTCTTTATGACCTTTTCATATGACCCTTCATATGACCTTTTCATTCATTTTTTTTCTTCCTATTTTTGCCAGTGAGATTTCAGGATTTTCCTTTAGAACTCTTTCCTTTTGGTGATTTTTTTTTTTAAAACTTTGGTCCTCTCCCCAAACACAAAAACAAATTTAGATACTATACACAAATTAGTTTATTTTATAATTAAATCAAACAAATTACAGGCTGTACCTGACAAGATGCACATTTTCCCTTCTCAAAATGGACCATGGGAGGGGCTCCTAGGAGAAAACAATCTGAATGTAAATGACTTACACCCTGGATCGCTCAGTGGACCACTGAACTGGTCACAGTTTACAAGGCTGATAGAGGCTGAGCTGTCCCTAGGGGCTTTTTAAGAAAAGATTTATCGGATTCCTCTTGCTTGCCAAGCCTGGATCAGGATCTTTTGTGGTTGGGAGGTGTTTGGGGATTTGGGAAAGGCTGGGTACTGCTTTATGAAAGATAAAATATAGTCCCAAAAAAGTAGTCTTGGCACACACGAGTTCGAAACAAGCAGTTTTTTTTTTGTTTTTTTTTAAAAAGGCCATTAAAATAGTAAATAGGTTTCAACAGATGGCTTCTGCACAGCAATGGAAAGCCCAGGCAAGGACTTTGGGGTTAAATCTCATAGTCACCTGGGACTAGTTTGTTATTGCAGAAAAACAAACATCCATAAAGTTGACAGCTAACTCCCCGCCTCTAAAGTGGAGTCCTTGAAGGTTGCCTGCTCACTGGCCAGCTCACTGGCTGCCTGCAGATAGTGGTCTAGAGAATTAAAGTCACTTTTTCGACACCTGTCAACTGCAAGGCTTAAAGCTTATCAGGCTGGAGGCATGCGATAACCAAGAAACTATATTACTGGTTGGCCAGGACTTTTATACTCAATATGTGTGCTGGCCTTTTTTTTTTTTTTTTAAATCATTTGAACATTTGATGCTTCTCAATTAAAGTGATTTCCTGGAGTGGATGCCAAGCTTCATTTAGAATGCGCATTAACCACTTTCTGTATTGGTAGTTAAAGGCACTGAGGGATTTAAACAGCAATCCACAAGTCTGTTCACTCAAGGTTTGGAGGAATAAAGCAGATTATAAACAATAATATATGTCTTTCTCTTCTTTTTTTGGAAGGGTTCCAAACTCACAAACAAGCTAAAGTGCTATAAACATATCCAGGACTAAGCTCTGGGCTCCACAAATGTTCTCCATGAAAGCCATGGGCACTGGTGGTGCCACTTTTTATCCTGTGTGTGTGCTTCTGCACGTACTTTAAAAGAGCTTTTTATTACACAAAGTGTCCATCAACTGAACTTACCTTCTAAATATTAAAATGGAAGCCTGGACTGCTACACAAGTGAGAGGAAAAATAAATCTTGGCTGCAGTATAGATGATGAATTTGTTGCTGCTGCCGTGGGGAGCCCATTGAGTCATCCCTTTACTCCTGAATGCCTTCACAGTCCCACATATTCAGTCCCTGCATTCAGGAGTTTTAGGTTCAATTCTCAGTTCTCACCTAGAAGAGAAGCCCACACTCAATGTCCAAAGCTCCACTATGAGAAAAATGCCTGTTGAAGAAGCCCCTCCTGTGTTTTTTAAAAAATATTATTGCTAACTCAACTTCCTTCTAAGATTTGTACAAAGAAAATCAGCAAGAAAGATTCTGTTCTGAATACAAAGCAGCATATAACTTGTGAATACCCTGATTTGGGCTTTAGGGGCAGGGAGCTTTTTACTGATGGAGAAAGGAAGATATATTAGTTTATGTATCATTAAGGAAACAAAACAGAAAAAAAAATACTACCAACTGAACTGCAGCATGCCTTGTCTGAAAGATATCTGATTTTGGATATGTTAATGTGAAACAAGTAGTATCTTAGAATTGTTCAAATATAATTTATAACTTTTATGAAAATATATGACCCCAAGTCACCTCAGGATTTGGGATTTGAAATTCATTCATGCATATTTAAACTCAATATTTTCATTACTAAATTGGAGCTGGTGGATTATGCAACTATTTAGTGATAAACATTTATGAAGAAATTTTTTAAGGGCCTGGCAGTCTGATAAAAGCCTTCATGTTTTAATTTAAAAAGTAAACATTTAAAAGTATTCATGTTCAAGTGAAGCATATATTTGTCTGGACCCTAAACCTTTCTGCAACTCAAGCTCAACTCTGCTACAGCCATATACCTTTTCATCAATCTTAGAGATCATGTACTGTACATGAAGTAATAACCCATAGCTAAGTAGTTAAACCTGGCAGGAAGCTAAGAAATACCTATTTATTTCGGTACTGGGGATCGAACTCAGGTCTTTGCGCTTGCATAGCAGGCGGCGAAACCACTGAGCTAAATCCCCGGCCCAGAAATACCTATTCAACAGAAAAGTTCACTGGATTATAGCAACCTTTTAGCTGGAAAATGCTGAAGCATTAAAAAAAAGATATAATAAGGGCCGGAGATTTAGCTCAGTGGTGCCGGGCCTGCCTCGCAAGTGCAAAGACCTGAATTCGATTCCTGGTACCCCCCCAAAAGATATAATACATACAATTCCAGATATTATACTTTGGTTGTTACCCTTCTACCTGACAAGCGTAAGAGATAACAACTGTAGCCGGTTGCTGACTCCTTACATCTTTATTAGAGATACAGTTATAGTAGGTTTAAAGATTTAGTTTCTAATTGATAATTCATAATTTTCTATGAGAGTTCTCAAGATATCTCATGAAGTATCTTGAGACCTTTTCAGTTAACTCTAAATGGTCATGCTAATAGGAAAAGACAGTGTCACCGGCCTAGAGCAGTGCCCATCCTTTGGTAAATCTAGAAGTATCTGTGGGTTGAGGGAGGAAAGACTTGAAAACTTCTAGAAATTCTGTAGTTTAAATGAAAGGATTGGGATTAGCAGACTTGGTCCTAATGTTGGCGCTATTACCATCTCTGTAATCTTGGGCAATTAAACTAATCTGTTTATATATCTGTGGAGAGCGGTGTTAGCCATAGAGGCTCCATGTTAAATCTTACCCTCCATTGTATAGAGCAAGGACACTATGTTACAAGGAACCGCGTCCTTGCCAAATTAGATGTTTACCTTCAGAAACTATCCTGGAACATGATGAACGTTTTGTAAACCTGAGAAACAAGAAAGCCCATGAGGGTGGGGAATTTCCAAAGAACTAGAGAACAAGGAAGCAGGTGTCTTTGGATAAGGGTCATGATTAATAACCAAGCTCACCTGTGATAAAGGGGGGAGGAGAATAAAAAAGCGCGGCGGCAGTCTCTCTGAGAGGCTCCCGACTCTATCTCTGCGTCTTTCTTTTTCTTCATCCTCACTCCCCCATTCAGGTGCTGTTCGACAAGTGACGGCTGGCTCCGTCACGGGTGGCACCCGAACAGGGACCTGAATACGGGGGACCATAGTGAAGGACACCACGGATCATGAACTCGGATAAGTAAATTAAGGGCGGTGAATGCACTCGGGAGTAACAAGATGGGTATTGGTAATAGCCAAATGCTTTTTGAACATATGCTTAAAAATATGCTTCGCGCTCGTGGAGCAAAGGTAGGGCATCAACAATTATGTAATTTTTTAGAATTTGTAGAGAAAGTTTGTCCTTGGTTCTCTGAAGAAGGCACAGTAGATTTAGAAGTATGGAATAAGGTGGGGAAGCGACTTCAGGACTATTACGATGGTCATGGACCCACTAAAGTCCCTATAGATACTTTTAGTTTATGGGCTTTAATTAGAGATAGTTTGGATCCTCGGTATGAGGGAGGGAGGGTTGAAGGACCCTCCTCAAGTCCTTCCTTGGAGGAGCCTGACAAGGCTGGTGTTCCCGAGGTTGTCCCTCCGCCTCCTATAGAAAGTGGAACTAAGCCTTCTGCTCCGCCAGTGTATGCTGATGCAGAGCCTGCACTAAGGAAGGGTTTTTTTCCGGATGAGGGACCCCTAAACCCGGGAGATGCTGATGATTTGGAAGAAGAGGCTGCTAGGTATAACAGTGAGGACTGCCCCCCCCCCATCGTAGCCGTGGCCAGGAAAACCGAAAAATCCAAACAGCGAATGAGGACATGACCGAAAGGATTACTAGATTGGAAAAGAGATTGGAGTCTCTTTGTCAGCAGTGGCAGACAGGCTTAACGGTGGAAGAGGAAGACCAGAAGACTCAGGGCGAGGGAGAAATAGTTCCTAGTATAATTGCTGGTCTTGATCCCCCGCTGGTTGCAGGTCCAAGATTAATTAAAAAAAACCTGATCCTCTTATAGCCATGATCAAACATCCCCCAGGACCCAGGCCTTTGTCTGTCAATTCTCGGTCTCTGTCGCCATTACAAGCTACCCCGCAACATGCGGTTGACAGAGGGGAAGATACCCAGGGCTTTCATTTAGCTTGTCCAGTATTTGAGGAAGCTGACGCTCAAGGGGATATGGTCAGAATTATCCATTGGCCGATACCTTTTAAGCAACTCAAAGAGTTAAAAATGGCATGTGCGCGATATGGCCCTACCGCACCTTTTACTCAGGCTATGTTAGAATCGTTGAGCACGGAGGCACCGCCTCTCGGAGATTGGAAACAGCTTGCTAAGGCATGCCTGTCCGGGGGAGATTACCTCCTTTGGAAAACAGAATTTTCCGAGCAGTGTCAAAGAACAGCTGAATTAAATCGGGCTAATAGAAATGATATTGATTATGACATGCTGGCAGGAGAAGGGTAATATGCGGACCTCGCCAATCAATTATTGTTTCCTGCAGGAGTATATGCACAGGTCAATACTGCTGCCAAGCGGGCATGGCAGAAGCTGCCTTCTACAGGTAGGCAAACAGAAGATTTATCCAAAATTAGGCAGGGACCTGATGAGCCTTTTCAAGACTTTGTAGCCAGGTTAATGCAGACTGCCAGTAGATTGCTGGGAGATTCCGATGCAGGATTGTTACTGGTCAAACAACTGGCTTATGAAAATGCCAATACCACCTGTCAGGCAGCCCTAAGACCATTTAGAAAGAAAGGCATCATTTCAGACTATATTAGAATGTGTGCTGACATTGGGCCTGCTTATACTCAGGGCCTTGCCATGGCAGCAGCTTTGCAAGGAAAAACAGTTAAAGAAGTGTTGTTCCAACAACAAAAGAGAAATCCGAAAGGCAGGGTTCTGGGTCCGCCAGGGAGTTGTTTTAGATGTGGTCAAATAGGCCATCAGGTGCGGCAATGTCCCAATAAGACTCCTCCAGCCAATTCAAACAATGCAGGGAAAGAAAATGGGCCTAGATTGTGTCCCAGATGCAAAAGAGGCAATCATTGGGCTAATGAGTGTAAATCTAAAAAGGATGCCATGGGAAATATTCTCCCACACGGAAACGGGAGGAGGGGCCTGCCCCAGGCCCCGTGACAATGTTATGGGGCACTTCAAACATTTGTTCCCCAGCAAGGAAATCCGCTCAGGACCTTTCCAGAGCAACTGCAGGCAGCACAGGACTGGACCTCAGTCCCTCCGCCTTCACAGTATTAACCCCAGAAATGGTGATGCAGGCCCTACCTACCGGAGTTTATGGGCCCTTACCATCAGGGATGATGGGATTGCTTTTAGGTCGAAGTAGCGCTACTATGAATGGTATTTTGGTTGTTCCTGGGGTCATAGATGGGGATTTCACTGGAGAAATTAAAATCATGACTCATTCACCTACTGGGATTTCTGTGATACAATCGGAACAACGTATAGCACAGCTGCTGTTGCTCCCTCAAATACTAACAAATAAAGCAGCAAAAAGAGAAAAAAGAGGAGATGTTGGATTCGACTCTTTAGATGTTTATTGGGTACGGTCTATAGGAGCCCAACGACCTGTGCTCACCCTGACCATTGATGGGAGAAATTTTCAGGGTCTACTGGACACTGGGGCTGACGTCTCAGTCCTAACTGCAGACCAATGGCTTACGGCGTGGCCTAAATAATCAACAATGACACAATTACAAGGAATAGGTCAAAGCCAAAGCACTGAACAGAGTAGTAATATGTTATTTTGGAAAGATGCCGAGGGTCATCAGGGTAGATTCCAGCCATATATCATGCAGGGGCTGCTGGTTAATTTATGGGGTGGGGATGTTATGAAAGAAATGGGGGTGTATTTATATAGTCCTAGTGAACAGGTCACCCACTGAATGTTTGATCAAGGGCTTTTACCTAATCAAGGCTTGGGAACTAAAGGTCAGGGGATACAGGAGCCTTTAATGCCGATCCAACGACCTCCAAAAACAGGCTTAGGGTGTTTTTAAAGGAGGCCACTGATCAGCCTGTACTCCACGCGGATCCTATTACTTGGAAAAGTGAGGAACCTGTGTGGGTGGATCAGTGGCCTCTCACCGAGGAAAAAATTAAAGCTGCTGAGCAGTTAGTACAGGAACAGCTTGATAGTGGACATGTAGCTCCTTCTAATTCTCCTTGGAACTCTCCTATCTTTGTCATTAAGAAAAAATCAGGGAAATGGAGATTATTACAAGATCTTAGAAAAGTCAATCAGACTATGGAAGTAATGGGAGCCTTGCAACCAGGATTGCCTATGCCATCAGCTTTGCCTAGAAATACTTATAAAATCATTGTAGATTTAAAGGATTGTTTTTATACTATTCCACTTGCTCCTGAAAATTGTAAGCGATTTGCTTTTAGCGTATCCTCAACAAATTTTAAGGAGCCTATGAAGAGATATCATTGGAAAGTATTGCCTCAGGGTATGGCTAATAGTCCTTTGTGTCAGAAATTTGTAGCTCAGGCAGTAAATAAAATTAGGCAAATATATCCCCAAATCTATATTGTTCATTATATGGATGATATACTTTTAGCTCATGGACAAGAAGGCCTCTTATTAACAGCCTATGCTCATTTACAACAAGCTTTGAGGGATCAAGGATTAGTGATTGCACCGGAAAAGGTTCAGACTGAACCGCCATATTCCTATTTAGGACATAAGTTATATCCCAAATCCATATTACCTCAGAAGGTTCAAATTAGGAAAGACAATTTACACACTTTGAATGATTTTCAGAAATTGTTAGGAGATATTAATTGGCTTAGACCATATTTAAAAATCTCCACTGGAGAATTGAAACCTTTATTCGATATCCTCCGGGGAGATTCTGATCCTACATCTGTTAGAAAATTAACTGAAAAAGGTCGGATGGCCTTGTGTGAGGTAGAACAAGCTATAGAACGACAGCAAGTTCAATATATAGATTACGCTCGAGGATGGGCTGCCTATGTTCTGGCGACAGCACATGCTCCCATTGCTGTTTTATGGCAAGAGGGTCCCTTGCTTTGGTTGCATTTGCCTGTTTCTCCAGCCAGAGTGTTAACTCCCTATTATGAATCTGTGGCGTGCCTAGTTCATATGGTGTGGGAGGAATCTCGAAAATATTTTGAAGCAGAGCCTTCCTTAATTGGAGTCCCGTTTACCAAACAACAGTTAGATTGGCTGTTCCAAAATGTGGACATGTGGGCCATTGCTTTTGCACATTACCCTGGATGTACAGATAACCATATCCCCAAGGATAAATTATTGCAATTTGTTAATATTCATGCTTTGGTGTTTCCCAAGATTATGAAACAGGAACCCATAAAAAATGCTCAAGTGGTTTTCACTGATGGGTCTTCCAAAGGTATTGCGGCATATGTTATTCAGGGAAAGCCACAGATTGTTCATACAGCCCCTGCCTCCACTCAGATTGTTGAGCTTTGCGCCGTCGCTGCGGTATTTGAACTTTTGGCCCATTATTCTTTCAATTTGTATACAGATAGTCATTATATTGTTAAAGCTTTACAGGTGCTTGAAGCAGTTGCTTATATTGATGCTGCCAATAATCAAATACAGGAGCTCTTTGCTCAGATACAATGGTGCATACATGCCTGGACCTGTCCTTGTTATGTGGGTCACATTAGGGCTCATTCTGGGCTTCCCGGACCCCTGGCAAAGGGAAATGGTCTTGCGGATCAGGCTACGCGGCTAGTAGCTTTCAGTCAATTGGAATTAGCTCAGCAGTCTCACGCTCTACATCATCAAAATAGCCACAGCTTAAGGAAGCAATTCCATATAACTCGAGAAGCCACTTGACAAATAGTTAAGCAATGTTCTGCCTGTCCTATACATCATTCTGTCCCTCATTATGGGGTAAATCCCCGCGGCCTTAAACCTAATCAGTTATGGCAAATGGATGTTACCCATATTGCCGAATATGGAAAACAGAAATATATACATGTAAGTATTGATACCTTTTCGGGATTTATTATGGCCACCGCACAAACTGGAGAAGCTACAAAACATGTGATAGCTCATTGTTTAACATGCTTTGCCACACCTGGGGTCCCTACCGTTCTTAAAACTGATAATGGCACGGGATATACTAGTAAAGCTTTTCAAATCTTTTGTAAACAGATGGGTATCGCCCATAAGACAGGTATTCCTTATAACCCACAAGGCCAAGGGACTGTGGAAAGAGCCCATGGTGCCCTAAAAAAATCAATTGCAATAAATAAAAAAGGGGGAGTTATACCCTTTATCCCCACAGAATTATTTACATCATGCTCTCTTCATCCTGAACTTTTTGATTGTGGATGCTTATGGATTGACTGCAGCAGAACGGCTGTGGCATCCTAAAACTAAATCATCATATGCTCAAGTGAGGTGGAAAGATCCCCTCACGGGTGTATGGAGTGGCCCCGACCCGGTATTAATATGGGGACGAGGGCATGTTTGTGTTTTCCCGCAGGACGCTGAAGGTGCCAGGTGGCTGCCTGAAAGATGGGTCCATTTTGCGGGAAAGTCTCCTGCCCCTTAGGATGATCCCGACAACTGTCCTGCCGATAAATCTAATGATGACGCTTAATGAGAAGGTTTCTTGGACTTATGTACCTGATCCACCTGTTGTACATCCCACAAGCTGAAAAAATGGAGAAGTAATGGTATGGGTGAACAATACCAGGCTGTTGGATGAGCGGGCGGCACCTGACAAGAACGAGGACCGATTGTTCAACTATACGGGATCAGAAACCGGAACCCCCATATGTTTCTTCAAAATCAACAGAACTGATTGTATGAGACTGAGCGCTTGCACCCTGGCAGGAAGGCAGGTAGATCAATGCAAAGGCGGGATCATTGGAGTCCATCTACATCTATCTGTGGGTATAGAGACCACTGGTGTAGTGCCTCCAACTTTTAATGCTCCAATGTGACTGTTCCATAGAAGAGATGTGTGGCGGATGCCCCTGTGAGATATAATATTACTGGATTTGATACTTATGTTTTGGACTGGTCTGAAAATTCTTGTCATCCTAAAAGAAATGTCACTGCATATGTCATGCGCTCTTAGGTATTGCTTGTAGGAAATATTAGTGTTCAGAAAGATTATGATTATTATAATGTAACTTACTTCAATTGTCAAATAAGCAATTGTGTCACCCGAACAGAAAATCAGATAATGGTTTTGCGAATGTGTTCTTAGATTTGGATATTATAGATCTCCAAAATGCAGAATCCCTAAAATTTGATGCAGCCCAAGCTGCACAGGATTTTATCGAACAAATTAGAAAAGTTCTGCCATCTACATCTGCATTTACGCGGTAACTCATTTCCATAGTAATTACAGGAGGAGGGCTGCCTCTTAGATGCATGATCCTTCCGGTGCTACTACAGATGTTTATGCATTCTTTAATGAGGATGGCTGGAAGTATTCATGGTCTACAATTTCATGCTACACCGCCTAAACCCATGGTGTAATTCCCTGCAGAGGCTGGTAGTCAATGACGGGTAAGAGGAATACAGGAAATCACCAACCTAAGACAGAGCAAGAGTACTGTGATGCTCTTGACTCCATGACGGGTAAGGGATTTCTTTATATTCCTCACCTAAGACGGGCACAGCCTATCTGCGTGATCAAGGGACCTTGATCATAATATATAAAACAGGGGGAGATGTGGAGAGCGGTGTCAGCCATAGAGGCTCCATGTTAAATCTTACCCTCCATTGTATAGAGCAAGGACACTATGTTACAAGGAACCGCGTCCTTGCCAAATTAGATGTTTACCTTCAGAAACTATCCTGGAACATGATGAACGTTTTGTAAACCCGAGAAACAAGAAAGCCCATGAGGGTGGGGAATTTCCAAAGAACTAGAGAACAAGGAAGCAGGTGTCTTTGGATAAGGGTCATGATTAATAACCAAGCTCACCTGTGATAAAGGGGGGAGGAGAATAAAAAAGCGCGGCGGCAGTCTCTCTGAGAGGCTCCCGACTCTATCTCTGCGTCTTTCTTTTTCTTCATCCTCACTCCCCCATTCAGGTGCTGTTCGACAAGTGACGGCTGGCTCCGTCATATATCTGATTCTTCTTCATGTAAGCAGCCTCAATAACACTTGCTCTATTGTATAGGGATGATGATAGATTAAATTATGTATGTGAAAGCATTCTGAAAAATCACACTTGTTAAACACATGTACTAAGTCTTCACTAGTCACACAGAAATGAATATGTGGGCTCATTTCTGTTCTGTCACAGAATCGGAGATTAAAACATCAGAATCCAACTTGCCAGTGCTTCTTTAAAGATTCCCAATGGTTTGAAAAAAAAAAAAAAGTCTCCCATTCTTTCAAGTAGGCATGGCAGCACCACATATATTATCTGGCAGATGTACTTACAACTGTAAGAATTTTATTAGTCAGCAAAAGTTTCCTCACTCTTAAAATGTGGTGACAAAATCACAGGAAAAAGGGCTCTGAATGAGATCCACAGATCCCCATTGTGTCCATGGCCTCAGGAGACCTGTGAACTCTTCAAAATTTCAGGGGAGGAAGTTCATAATTTTTCCAAGTGATCTGGAACTTGCTTAATCAAGAGTAGTAAGTTAGGAGAAAGGCTCAAGCAGGCCTGGGGGCACAGCTCAACAGCAGAGTGCTTGTCTAACCCACATAAGGCCTGAGTTTCCAGCCCTACATTCCAAAAAGAAAACAAAAGTTAAACTCAAGCAAGGGTTCTGAAGAGTCAGATACTCTGCCCTTTTCTTTCATATTTGTTTACATGATTTTCTTTTTATTCCTCACTTTTCACTATCATGTGCATCAATACACTATGAAGGCAATCCTTACCTCTTAAATCAGTAGGTAGAGAGCAAAGTAAATGACTATCATGAATAAAATATTAGACATTGGTGTATTCTGGTCATAGTATCTTTAGGAAAGAAAATACAGACAAAGAAAAGTTATAATCTGCTTTTTTTTTTTTAAGGACATGGGAAAATGGAGCTAAAAACATTCTTATGTGGAGACACACAACTATATAGGTGGCTATCAGCACAAGACAATAAAAGAAAGAGAACTGAAAATGAGGTAAGTGTAGTAAGGCCATATGTATGCAGTTTAGAAAATGCTATCAAATGTGGCACAGATGTCTTTACCCACTACTTTATGAGTCCTCTTGCCAACCAGTTTCCAGTAAGAGACTAGATAGGCAACTCAATTTTTAAAATGTTCATATGTACTGAAAATATCAAAGTAGAGTTTGAGCCAAGGATGAAGGAAATTAAATTCCCACTTCAGTAAACATTAAAAGATGAAAAAGCTGATATATAATTTTATTTATTTATTTATTTGGTACTGAGGATCGAACTCAGGACCTTGCACTTGCAAGGCAGGCAGTGGAACCACTGAGCTAAATCCCCAGCCCATGATATATAATTTTAAAGTTCTGCTTGGTCCATAAGCAGAAATTAACCTTCAGAAAAAGGTTATCTATGAAATTTTCTGATACAAATTGGCTTGAACATTACTAATCTGTCTAGGACTTATGCACAGCAAAATCAAACTTACTCTAAGGTATCAACTGGTTTTATCCTGCTCACTATATGAAAACACAGTGCCCCATTTATCTGGGAGAAGTCAGCTAGCTGGCTTTCTGCTTCAGGAACTGTATTCTTTGGTTGGTGAGATCTATCCCAACTTTTGTTAATGAACTCAGCATCTGGTTGACAAGTGATGGACTAGCATAATAAATCAGTAATTCAAAGACTTAATGTTCACTGACATTTATGGATGAAATCCTCATAAAGCGCAAAGATAATCTAGAGTTTATTATGAGATAGTAAGGTTTTTGAAAATTCAGATCCTGGCGACAAAATAACAGAGATTTTGGAAACTGACTTAGAATGCACTTGGAAATGTTAAGTTGATGTTTTTTAGTCACAGCTCTGAATGTAAAATTGAAAGCTTTAAAATAAAACAAGTAAAAAGCAACCTATAGCTGGGCATGGTGGTACATGCCTGTAATCCCAGCACTTGGGAGGCTGAGCCAGGAGGATCACTGTGAGTTCGAGGCCAGCCTGAACTACAAAGGGAGACCCTGTCTCAACAAACCAAACAAACAAAAAACCCCCACAAGCTATAGTCTTATGTTTAATATATTCTGTTTTAAATGTGGTAAAACAGGAAATAAAGAACTTGCCTAAGAAATATCAAGGTCAAATTGAAAAAGGATGAAAAAAAAAAAAAGTTCCTGCACAGATTCTTGCTCAGATACCTATACATTTGAAGTGAATAAATTCTTTTTGATTAAGGTCTTAAAATGCACAAAATAATAATAATAATTAAAAACTGCACATAGCTCGATGTGGTGGTGTGTGCTTGTAATCCAAGCTTGGAAGGCCAAGGCAGAACAATCACAAGGCAACTCAGTGAGACCTTGTCGCAAAATAAAAAGGCCAGGGGATGTAGCTCAGTGATACAACACTTATGTAGCATGCATGAGGCCCTGGGTTCAATTCCTGGCACCGAAAAACAAAAAATAAACTGCATGCAACGTGTTGGTCACTTTTACTGTGATTAATGCATAGTTTCTTGAACCATTTGATTAATGTGGAACATGAATGAGTTTACCTAAACAGTAAAGTGCAGTGTTGTTCGGACTGTGGTGAAAGAATAATGAAGAGAACATTCTATTAGAATTACATTTTGGTGTGTGTTAACATGCATATCACTTCCATAGACAGATTATAAATTATTTTAAAAATGAATAGTCTTGGTGAGTAGCTTTGGTTTCATCTCAGAAAGCAAGAAGTTAGGACAGAAAAGTCACAAAACAAGCAAAATTAATACGCCTCATTTATGTTATGCGGGGTTTGTTGTAGAAGGACAGGTTAGCTCAAGCTAATGAAAATTTTGTCCACTGTTGAGGGCTATCTTAATAGGGGTAACACTTGTTAGAAAAAAAAATCTTCTAAATGGTTATGTTTGTATTTTAACTCATTTCTTATTTCACTTCTCTTCCTATGACAACTATTTTCCTTATAAGAATCTCAAGGAATTCTTCAGATGAAGTGCTTGAGGCTTAAAGGGGAAAGTAGAGGAAGCCATTTTCCAGAGGCACATCACAGTTTCTATTTAAAGACAGACAAGTGTGCAACAGAAACTGGAGCATATTTGCTTATATTTTTAATACAAAGCCAAAGCTTTTCTGTGTAAATTCAACACTAACTATTAGGTAGACCTAGACGAGCTGGAAGTTCAAGCCTGAGCTTTGTTTACAGAGACTAGAGCTATATACTACAAAATTCCTCTCTCACTTTGTAAAGGTAAGTTTCAGGTATCTTGACCTAACTGATGAATTCTCTAGAAACTGTTTCAGTCTCAGAATAGTCGCTGAATATTATCCTAAAATGCCCAAGGTTTTTAGGTTTCCAGTAACTTTGGTTGTTGCCATGCTTTGATACCCTAATCTGACAAAATTCTGCCTTTTCTCTCTTTTAGTTTCTTTTTCTTAGGACCTCTTTTTATTCTCCTCTTCCCAATTTTGTCTGCCAAAAGAATAAACATTTTAGCTCCCTAGAAAATGCTACAAGATCATTTGATCTGTGCATTAGGATTGCATGAAACTTTCTCTGTTAGGGCAGTGCTGTCTGGCGCATTTTCTTCTGTGTGTTTTCTAAAAGAGAGCCATGTTCAATATTGTGAAATATGATCTGTCTCCTCCTCGCCCCACCGTCTAGAACAGTGATAAATTTCAGAGCATGCTTGGCAGAATTGGATTATATTATGCACAGTATATATGTTCATCACCAAAACTGTACTTCTCAGAATGTATGCATGTAGAATGAATTGCTGACACTTCAAAATCCCAGTTCCTCAGAACTGATTTTATTAGCCAATGCATACCAAAGATGCGTGGTGAAAGAAGTATTATTTCTGCAGTTTTCTTTCATCCTTGAAGTCCTATCCTATATTAGACTGGTCTTCCAGGCTTTTGATTAAGCCTTGGTAGCCATGTGCCGCTGGAGCACCAGAGAAACTGCTTTGCAGCCTGTCACCTCTTCTGGCATGCAGCCATCTTGGTCTCGGAGAGCTGGGTCAGCACCAGACTGGAGCAGCAGCTCCACAATATCCAAAAACTCACAGGCAGCAGCTGAAAGGAAAATTGACTCATATGAAAACAAGTTTACCAAGAGACTGAGAAACTATTCCACTGCAGTAAGAAAGGTGAGTACTGAGGAATACTGAACAGTGAGGAATTTTACAGTGGCTGAGGGATGATCAGGCTTTGTAATGAGAACCGTGCATGATGCTGGATTTTCAAGTCCAGAAAATGAAATTTACCTTTCTAGTTGCCTAGAAACAGACACACAAACATTTTTTGCTCTTTGACCCTATTCTTTAAGGATAGGGTGAAGGCAAAGAATAAAAAATACAGTATCTATTTTACTTTCATCTATATTTCAGAATAATGATAGGTGTGCAGACCACATCAAAAAGCTAAAAGCATTTTAAGTGTCATAATGTTTAAAGAAAACATTATGTTTTGTCTTTGGGCAGGGGTATGTGCATAACTAACTGACCTTTAAAATTTGTAAATTGAGCCCAGCCTGGGCAATATAGCAACTTAGTGAGATCTTGTCTCAAAACAAAAGGCTTGTAGCTCAGTGGGAAGGCCCTGGATTCAATCCTTGGTACTGCAATAAGTAGGTGAGTAAATAAATGAATAAATAAGTTATAAATGTAAAAAAGAAAAAAAACTGTTCTGGTAATTAAACTATCCCTCTATAGAATTTAAAAAACAATGGCACCAATGGGTGTCACAGATAAGTCCACATCATGGGGTGAAGAGGCCTACAGACAGTAGACTTACTATAAAGATACCATGTAGCAGGGTTTAGCCTCACAATATACAAACAGATTAACAAAGAGCCATCCATTTTGCATACATATAGGAACTTGATTTATGGCAAAACTGGCATCACAAATTTAATGATTAGATGAGGCTTGGACATCTGGGTTTTTATAAAGGCAAACATAGGCATTTAATCAAGGTGAAACATAAATGGCAATAAACATATGCAAATAGGAGCAATCACATAGAGAAATAAAAATTAAAACCAAGAGATACGATTTCATACTTACTAGATTTGTAAAAACTAAAAACTTTGACAATGCCAAGCACTGAAGAGGACCAGAACAAGAGTAACTTTTCTTTAGGCTTTGCAACATATACACTGGGGTAGCTACACTGGATAACAATTTGGCATCACAGGTTAAATCTATTAAACATATTTGTACCTCCAACCCAGAACTCCACTTCTACTTATGTATTCCATAGAAACTTTTGCACATGTTCCTCAGGAGATTTTTGTAAGAATGGATATAGCAGCACTATTCCTAAGAGACCTCAAACATAAACAACCTAAATGTTCACTAATAGTAACATGTACAATAAAATACTGTTCATTTGTATTTTATTCCATACAACATTGAAAACTAATGAACTACAGATTCATACAACATGGGTTTATTTTCAAAACAATGTTGAAGAAAAAAATAAGTCAGAAAAAAGTATTTGGTATAATTATATTTAAAAATTTAAATATAGACAAAACTAAATACTGTTGCACAGGCATACAAATATATAATGAAAACTATAAAGAAAATAATTAATATAAATTTGGGATAGTGGTATTCTCTGTGAGGTGCTAGGAGGGCCATGTGATTGGAGAGGTATACAAGGGGCTTGAAACACTGGTGATTTTCCATTTCTTTGGGGTTTTTTTTTTTGGTACCAGGGATCGAACTCGGGACCTTGCACTTGCGAGGCAGGCGGTGGAACCACTGAGCTAAATCCCCGGCCCCCGGTTTTCCATTTCTTAAGCAAAGTGGTGAGTACATATTTAAAAAACTATATCTTAAATTATTCATATACATTTATGTATATCATACAGCAATAAAAAATTAAAAAAAAAGGAATGATGCAAAAAGTAAAAAGGTAAGGAGCTTGATTCCATGACCATTTTATTGAGCACACATCATACCTGTTCTATAATAAATATGGAAACAGCTAATTCTAGTACAAAAGAATGATAAAGTACTGTGGCAGAGACACACACTGCAGTGGCAGAGAGGAAGGTGGGAACTGAGGCAAAGTGTTCGCCTTTCAACATTCTATGATGCTAGTTGTTGATTTTCACAGGCCAACAGAATTCCGTTACTCCTATTTTGTTATGTTATTTTAATCATGAAGGGAGGTTTGGATTTTGAAAACAACTTTTCTACCTCTATTGAGATGGCTGTACGCTATGCTTTTGTTGTTGATTGGCTGATATGGTATAATACAATGATTTGCAATCGCCAAACCAATCTTGCAATCCTAGGATAAACATATTTGATCATGATTTATTATCTTTTTTGTATATGTCTGGGTTTTATTTGCTAACATCTCACTTAGGATTTTTCATCTATGTTCATAAGGGATGTTTTTCTGACTAGTTTGGTATCAGAGTAATGCTGGACCTACAAGATGAGTTGGGAAGTGTTTATTTTTCTTCTACTACCTGGAAGAGTTTATGTGTACACGTGTTATTTATTCTGTAAGTAGAATTCACTAGTGAAGCAATCAGGACCTGGAAATAGTAGGGGAAAGTTTTAATCCATAGGCCCAATCTTTTTAATAGGGCTACCCAGGTTTCTTTTTTCTTTTTCTTTTTTTTAAGAAAAAACTTTGTGTGGAGTATAGGACACCAGGTTTTTAAAGTATTTTTCCTCCACTGTCAGCTTTGAGCAGTCTCTGCGTGTCTGAACCACAGAGAGAATCTCTATATAATGGCCTCTCCTTGATCAATAGACTAATATTATTGATTATTATTCAGGGTTAAGCTTATGATGGAGATGAGATGTTCTTTTTCTTTTTGGGTTGGTCTTGGTCTTAGGCAGGCAGGAGTGGTGATTTCTCAATGTTTCTCCACTCCTCAATTGTCAGTCCAATTACATTTGTGTGTGTGTGTATGTGTGTGTGTGTGTGTGTGTGCACATGCATGTATGTGTGCGTGTGAGGGTAGATGTCCTCTGCTTTGAGTGCTTGGTCCTGAGCCCACAGGTTCTTTATCCCTCCCCAGAGGCAGGTTTTGCTTTTACTCTTAGTTCAAAACTAGTCTATCCACTCAGGCCAAAAAAAGCCCAAAACAACTGCCCCCCCCCCCAAACCACACACACATACAAACAAGGGGGATGGTAGGACAGAGGGATTTACAGCTCTTCCCCTAGTGGCTTAAGCATTTTGCTTGTACAAAAGAAAGGTGTGGGACTATAACATGGTGACTATAATGAATAATAACATATTGTATTGTTGAAGACTGCTGAGAGTTGAGTTTAAGTGAATATGAGGTAATGCTATTCCACAAGGTATACATATTTCAAAGCACCATGTGGTACATGATGTATCTAATTTCTATGTGTCAAAATTAATTAAATAAAAATTTTTTTGGAGTCAGGGTCTTGCTAGCCTTGAACTCACTCAGCAAAATTTATTTTTTTAAAAAAGGAAAAAAGAAACAAGAGTCTGGGGAAGAGGAAGGGGTTCATGCCTCTGCACTGTGGAGGAAAACTCTCTCTTTTCTGAGTTTCTCTCACAAGCACCCAGTTAATGATAAGAGAATGGTGAGGACTCCTCTAGGGTAAGGATCCCAGATATTCCAAAACGGCATGCTAGCTAACTTTAAGAATTTGTTAATTTTAGTTATTTTTCTTCTTACTGTTATGATAGCTACCTCTGCAGCCGTTCTACTAAAGCAAAACAGTCTGTGTCTTGTAGGGGCTTGCCATTCTGGATGCCATGAAATCTTTGCTTTGTGAGGGGTTCAAAAAGTTGTGAGTTATCCAATTTTTAAAAAAAATTTTATTTTATCGGCACATCTTAGGTATACAATATAATGACATTTATCATTGGAAATTTGCACCTTTACATAATCTCTCTTGGTTCTTATTTTCCCCTCTTTCCCTGCCCTCCCTTCAACCCCTGCACCCCTCCCTATTTACAAAGACTTTGTTTCCTTTTTTTCATTTTCTCATATTAATTCCATTCCCTTCTTTCCTTTCCCCTACCCCTCCCACTTCCCCTTCCCCTTTGCCCCTTTTCTTCCTATTTCACATTACCAATTATACATTTTAGTCCTTATTTACACTTTCAGTTTCTCACACCAGAGAAACTATTCGGTATTTACACATGTGTGTCCTATTTATTTCACTTAAGAGTATGGCCTCAATGTGCATCCACTTAGGAATAAATGTCTCTAATTTCTCGTTTTTGATGGCTGAGTAGTACTCCATTTTATAACAAAACCACATTTTCTTTATCCAGTCTCCAGTTGATGGGCATTTGGGCTGTTTCCAAGTTTTAGCTATTACAAACTGTGCTGCTATGAACATGGGTGCACATATATCACTGTGGTATGATTCTTTTAATTCTTTGGGGAAGATACCAAGCAGGGAAATAGCTGGGTCAAATGGGGCCTCCAGTCCTAGTTCTTTGAGGTATCTCCATACTGATTTCCACAGTGGTTGTACCAGTCTGCACTCCCACCAGCAGTGGAGCAGGGTTCCTCTTTCCCCACAGCCCTGCCAGCATTTGTTATTGATTTCCTGATAGCAGCCATTCTTTCTGGAGTGAGGTGGAATCTCAGCATTGTTTTCATTTGCATCTCTCGAATGACCAGTGATGTTGAACTTTTTTTCATATGTTTATTTGCTATTTCTACTTCCTTGTCTGAGAAATGTCTGTTCATTTCAGATGCCCATTTTTGGACTGGGTTTTTAAATCTGGGAGGTCTGATCTTTTACAGTTGTTTATAGATTTGAGATAGTAGACCTTTGTCTGAGGAAAAGCAGGTGAAGATTTTTTTCCCATGGTTGCCTCTTCACACTGTTGGTGGTTTCTCTTGCTGTGCAGAAGCTTTTTTTAAAAAGAAGAGATCCCACTTGTGGATTGTTTGTGTTAGTTCATGGGCAACTGAGGTTTTGTTCATAAAATATTTTCCTACACCAACATCTTCAAGAGTTCTACTTAACCTCTGTTCCAGGCAATTCAGTTTCTATTTTAATATTTAGATCCTTAAGCCATTTCAGTTTTAGTTTAGTGCATGGCCAGAGATATAGGTCTAGTTTTAATCTTTGGCAAGTTGAAACCCAACTTATTAAAGAGGCTATCTTTCCTCCAATGAGGGTGTTTGGCTCTTTTACTAAAGATAAGATGGCTGAGTGTGTCTGGAGTTGTTTTAGCATCTTCTAATCTGTTCCACTGGTCCTCAGGTCGGTTTCTTTGCCAGTACCATGATGTTTTTATCACAGTACCTTTGTAGTATAGCTTCAAGTTGGGGATTGTGATACCCCCTGCTATGTCTCTGTTACCTAGAACTTTTACTATTGTGGGTCTCTTCTTGTTCCAAATAAATTTTTGGAATGTTTTCTCAAGGTCTGTGAAGTATGCTGCTGGGATCTCAATTGGAATTGCATGGAATCTATATAGCAGTTTTGAAAGCATGGCCATTTTCACTATATTGCTCCTTCCTACTCTGGAGCAGGGGATGTCTTTCCATTTTCTGATATCATCTTCAATCTCTCTTTTCAGAGTGCTATACTTTTCAGAGAAGAGGACTTTGATTTCTTTTGTTAGGTTGATTCACAGGTATTTTAGTTTTTTGGATGCTATTGTGAAAGGAATTGTTTGCCCTATGTCTCAGTGAGTCTGTTGTTCATGTAGGGGAAAGCTATTGATTTTTGCGTGTTGACCTTGTATCCAGCTACTCTACTGAATTTGGTTATTAGGTCTAGAAGACTTTTGGTGGTGTTCTTGCAGTCTTCTATATAGAGTATCATGTCATCTGCAAATAATGACAATTTGACTTTTTCATTTCCTATCTTGATTCCTTTTATTTCTTTCTCTTGTCTAATTGCTGTGGCTAATGTTACCAAAACTCTATTGAACAACAGTGGTGATAGTGGACATCCTTGTCTTGTTCCTGGTTTTTAGTGTGAAGGATTTCAGTTTTTGACCATTTAGTATGATACTGGTTGTCGGTTTTTCATAGATGGCTTTTATCAGTTTGAGGTAGAGACCATCTATTCCAATTTTTTATAGGGTTTTTACCATAAATGCATGTTGGATTTTGTCAAATGCATTTTCTGCATCTATGGAGATAATCATATGGTTTTTGTCCTTGGCTCTATTGATATAGTGTATTACATTGATTGATCAGCGTACATTAAACCATCCCTGCATCCCTGGGATGAATCCCACTTGATCAGGGTGTATGATCTTCTTGATGATCTTCTGCATTCTGTTTGCCAGTATCTTATTAAGGATTTTTGCATCTATGTTCATTAGTGAGATTGGCCTCTAGTTCTCCTTTTTGGTTGGGTCTTTCTCTGCTTTGGGGATCAAGGTGATGTTTGCTTCTAGGAATAAATTTGGGAGTACTGCTTCCCTTTCAATTTCACTGAAGAGTTTACACAGTAGTGGTAGTAGTTCCTCTCTAAATGTCTTGTAGAATTCAGCAGTGAAGCCATCAGGACCTGGGATTTTTCTTAGTTGGTAAGTTTTTAATTACGTTTTCAGTTTCATTGGTTGATATTGGGTTGTTTAGAATTTTTAGGTTTTCTTCATTCAATGTTGGTAATACATATGTATCTAGGAGTCTGTCCATTTCTTCTGTGTTTTCCATCTTATTGGGGTACAGGTTCTGGAAGTAGGTATTGATGATCCTTTGGATTTCTGCTGGGTCTGTTGTAATTTCACCCTTTTCATTCCTAATTGCAAGGATTTGGGCCTTTTCTTTCCTTTTTCTGATAAGGTTGGCTAAGGGTCTGTCAATTTTGTTTATTCTTTTGAAGAACCGACTCTTGGCTTCATTGATCTTTTGTATTGTTCTCTTAGTCTCCATTGCATTGATTTCTGCTCTGATCTTTATAATTTCCTCCCTTGTATGAGCTTTGGGTTTGTCCTGCTCTTTCTAGAAGCTTGAGGTTCAGCACCAGGTTGTTTAATTGGGCTTGTTCTGTTTTCCTAATATGTGTATTCACTGCTATGAATTTCCCTAAGACTGCTTTCATTGTGTCCCATAGATTCCGATATGTTGTACTGTCACTGTCATTTAATTGAAGGAACTGTCTGATTTCTTCTTTAATTTCCTCTGTGACCCATTGGTTATTCAGAAGTGTGTTGTTCAATTTCCATGTGTTTATGTAATTTTTGCAGTTTCTTTTGCTATTGATCTCCAATTTCATCGGACTATGGTCTGCTAATATACAGGTGATAACTTCAATTCTTTTGCACTTACTTAAACATGCTCTATGCAGGAGCACGTGGTCTATTTTGGAGAATGACCCATGTGCAGCTGAGAAGAATGTGTAATTCTGATTTTGTGGGGTGGAAGACTCTGTAAACATCTGTTAAGTTCATTTGTTCAAGAGTTCGATTGAGTTCTAGTATCTATTCATTACTTATTTTTTGTCTAGTTGACCTATCTATTTGTGACAGTGGGGTATTGAGATCCCCCACTACTATTGTATTAGTGCATATATGACTTTTCATGTCCCTTAGTATTTGTTTTATATAGTTGGGCGCACTAGTGTTTGGTGCATAGATATTTATGATTGTCATCTCTTCCTGTTGGATTGTTCCCTTTACAAGGATGTAGTGTCCTTCTTTGTCTCCCTTAATCAGTGTTGGTTTGAAATCCACTTGATCTGCCAAGAGGATAGCTACTCCTGCTTTTTTTCAGGTTCCCGTCACATGGAGTATTGTTTTCCACCCTTTAACTTTCAGTCTATGAGTTTCATTTTGAATTAAGTGTGTTTCTTGTATGCAGCATATTGTTGGATTTTGCTTCTTGACCCATTCTGCCAGTCTATTTCTTTTGATAGGTGAACTGAGACCATTAACATTGATGGTTATAACTGATATGTATTGACTTATCATTGTCATGACTTTTTCTTTTTGTTGGATTCTCCCCCTTTACATTTAATTTCTTGTTGTGCCTGATGGGTTCATTCTGCTGTGCTTCCTGGGGTTGTGATCCTCAATGTCTGTTCTTAGGATATTATGTAAAACTTTTTGGAGTGTTGGTTTGGTATTCATAAAGTTCCTCAGGTGCTCTTTGTCATGAAAGTGTCTTATTTCTCCACCAATTGTGAAAGATAGTTTTGCAGGGTACATCAGTCTGGGTTGGAGGGTGTTTTCCTTTAGGGCTTGGAATACATCACTCCAAACTCTTCTTGCCTTGAGGGTTTGTCTTGAGAAATTTGCTGTGATTCTTATGGGCTTTCCTTTGTATGTGATTTGTTTCTTTTCTCTGACTGCTTGTAGAACTTTGTTCTTCTGTTGAGTTTCTGGATTTTTTTTGATCAAGGCTCGTTGGAGTCCTATATGCCTCACTTATCTGTATTTCAAGTTCTTTTCCCCTGCTTGGTAAGTTTTCTGCCATCACTTCTGTGAAAGGTTTTTTTTATGTCATCTGCACTCTCTCCTGTTTCTTCGTTGACTCCAATCAGTCTTATCTTATTCTTCTTTGCATTGTCTAGCAGCTGCTGGATTGATTTCTTGTGGCCACTTACAATTTTGAAGCAATTTTTCTTTTCCTGGTCGCTAATTGCAATCTTATCTTCTATATCTGAAATTCTGTCCTCACATTGGCTCATTCTGCTGTGTAGACACTCAATGGACTTTTTAATCTCCTGGAAATCTGTTTGTTTTTGTTTTATGGATTCCATTTGTTTCCTATGTTGGGATTGCATCATGTTCCTCAGCTCCTCCATTTTTTTATCTGTGTCCTCTCTAGATTTATTAATCATGTCTTGTACTATGGGTACAATCTCTGCTGTTATCTGAGAAATTATTTCTGCTTTCATTTTTTCCAGATCCTCTTTTGTTGCCAGTTCAGGGAGTCCAGGTGGTTGAGTATCAGTGTTCCATCTCCTTTCCCTTTGGGGTTGCTGTAGGTGATCTGGAAGTCTGGTTTTGAGACTTGTTTATGTGTCTTCCCATTTCGATGTAGGGGTGTGTGTGTGTGTGTGTGTGTGTGTGTGTGTGTGTGTGTGTGTGTGTGTGTCTGTGTCTGTGCTGTTGGCACCCACATGGCTCACATCCTCTGTGCTGGGAGCGGTGGAACAGTGTCCTGGAAGCCCCTACCACTGGGCTGGGAGCAGTACAATGGTGGCCCAGAAGCCCCTTCCTCCGGGCTAGAAGTGGTGGAACAGATTCTTCTTTTGAAGAATCAGAAGATTTAACAAGCTTTGGTCAATATCCCCAAGTAGCAAATGGAGGCTGGAGTGGAAGGGTAATGGATTCTCTGTCTCCTTGGATTCCCCATCACTTGTGAATATCCTCCAATATTTTCTTTTGGTAGGGTGAGAGCAAAGTTATCTTGCAGTTTCTTACATTTTAAATGCAAGCAGACTTCTCCAGAAGTTTGGATTTAAGTGATTTTATAGTACCATTCTTCCTTTGCTCTCTGTTGGTATTTAGGTAAATGCACCTCAAGTGGGTGCTTCTAGCTCAGGGCTTCATAGCTATATATTGTGAAGTGGGAAAATAGCAAATTCAGGTTGTGATGGGTTATAAATTTGGGCAGCTTTGGTGGTTCTTTACGTTACTTAGCCTGGCAAACTTAGGAACCAAACTCTGATCCATGATCACATAGGCTTGGGGGTGGTTCTAAGTGAACCAAAGGGGAGGCAGACATTTTTCTAAGTAAAATTCAGACCATTTGGGAACCTTATTGTCACCTTCAGTCACGTGGAATTTCTTAAGACGGTTACCAGGACTATAGATGTTAAACTAATATTTGATGAACAAATGCATGGAGATAGGAGAAAAGGTAGAGAGAAATAAGAATTGCCTGTTCCAATTGTGGGACAGTTGTCGACTGGCTGAGATCATATTTTTGGATAATTCCTGAGATTCAATAGCTATTCTGCTTCTTAAAACAAGGAGGAAGATGGAGACAGGATTATCTTTGCCAAGATCCAGGATCAAACAGAAAGCATTTAGGGTTATAACATGAGAGTCTTTTTCATTTATTTTTTGGTGGTGCTAGAGATTCAACCCACAGCCTCATATATGCCAGTCACATGCTCTACCATTGAGCTATATCTCAATTCACCTCCTATATTAAGAATTTAAAATTGACTCCCAAAATAATTTTAATCAAAATGTTTATTTTAAATTTCTGAAATGTTTAACCATGAATTACTATATACTAAATTAGATTCAAATGGAGAACAGCCTCTTATAAAAAAAAAAAAAGAAAGCTAAAGGTATATTGCCCAGTATCAAGTAGCAGTGAGAAGACATTTATTCCTTATAGAATCAGCTATATAACAACTATATTTTGAGCAATGACCACTTAAGCTTTATACCACAGCTATCAGTCTCAACTTCTTGTGAGGAACACTAGGTTAAATTTTAAATTTGAACCATTTTAGTGGTATCTGAGGAAGAAATTCCCCAGTGTATAAATTTGTATTTCAGGATAATAACCAACATGATCTCTCAGACCATACTTAATTCAAATTTAACCTAATACTTATAATGAGGATTGGGGCTAAGTGGATATGTGCTATAGATGAAAACTAAAGATGTCTCCTTCAGACAAAGGAGCATTAATTTTATGTATGTTATATAATGAAATGATCTTCCCAACAGTGAGATATGATATAATCTAGGTACCAACCCAGCAACAGAGCCTAAAATTTTAAGTTCCACCTCTGGAGGACTATAGCCAACCAACTAAGAAAATGCTACTGTGGTCATACAACAATTCACTGACTTGACAGATGTGAGTGAAATTTTAGCTCGTCTAATTATAAAATGAGATTTAAATTTGGAATTTAAGAGTTTCAAGACAGAGTAAGGAATGTGGTATCCATATGAACAAAATTTTATTAACAAGTCTGGGGTTTATACAAAGATATATTACTATGACAGTATAAACAATCAAGTTGTAGCAGAGAGAAAAAAAGGAGACAAGACTGACTTAAAGGAAAGGGGTCCTTCCTTTTACCCCTGACAGGTAAGTTTACCCTAATAGGATACTTGCAGTTTCTGTGGGAGACTGCCACATAAAGATGCTTGACAAACAGTTGTTGAAAAAATATACTTGGTGTACCCCCTAGTAGATGGTGAACTACTTGAGCATATGCCTGCCTGCTTGCCTGCCTTTCTCGTCCCTTCCCTTCCCTTTTCTCTTTCCCTTCTTCCATGTCTTTCCTTTCTTCCTGTTCTCCTCTCCATCTAGCACAGTGTTGAGAACTTACATTTGTTTAAAATTCATTAATTTCCCTGCCTTTAGCTTCTTCAGTAAAGTACAGTTCACAGAGTAGAGCCATCTTTCAGAAATGTGTAAGCTGCTCACTCCTGCAGACCAAAGGGAAAAATGAGAGGACAAGAGAGTGCTAACATTTTACCAAATTAACGAGAGGGTATATTGGTGCCTAAAATGTGCTGGGAAATACAAAAATACTCATAAGCCCATCTTGGAAAAGCTTGAGCAAGTCTACAGGGACTAGAACTGTTGCTGAATTTATGGTACCCTGGGAACCTCTATTTGTCAAATGCCATAGAGGCAGCACTGACAGTGGCACAGGTGAAGATGAATTTTCATTCAGAGCACTGAGCCTTCTGACTCCATTAATCCTCAGGGTTTTGATGATGAATTTCTTTCTTTTTTATTTTATTTATTTTCACTCTAATGTCTCCTCCCACTGCCCTGTAACAGCATGGATGGAATAGAACAGATGGTGCTTTATGTGGAAGACCGAGGGCTCATGAGGATACAAAGCCTGCCCACTTTGCAATCACATGACTACACGTGCAAGGAAAAGTCTTGATTTCCCCTGGGAGACACAGATGCAATGATATTAGTATTCCCAGTGGAGGAAGAGGAGGGGAAAGCTAACAGGTCATTTATAAGGAAGACCACACTTATACCAATATACTCTTCAGCAAAGACCATGTTTAATCACAAATATAACAAGATAAGCAGTATCTGAAGATTTAAAACACTCAAGTAAAAATATAGGCAAATAAGGATTTTAACATGCTGCTACACAAAGACTATTCAGAATGAACTAGTGAGGACATACAGTAGTAGAATACTGGCCTCTAGTTAACCTGTGATTGGCTCTGACCCAGTTTTAATCGGAAGAAGCCAGGATTTACAACCTGCTTAAAGATGGAGTTTGACAACTGGTATAATCACAAGAGCTGTCAATACAAGGACAGCTGTCAAGCTGAACAGTAATTCATAAAAAATAATAGCTAAGCCCCCAAAGACCTCCGTAATACTGTCTGCATTCACTGGATTTAACCATACCTTCAGTTTTAGACAAGTTCCAAGAACAGGTTAAAGGCACTTAAAGAAACAAACTCTATAAATAGCTACTGAATGCCTCCTAAACAAAAGGGTAACTAATATTAAGGGATTAAATGAGTAAAGTATGCCTGGCGGATTCTCCGGTGTATAACAGGTACTTAATAAATGGTAATTACAGTAGTACTATTACATACAAGACTGTTTTGATCAGCTCAACAACTGGCAAAAGTCCAGTGATATAATAAGAAAATATGAATAAAAATGAATCATTCTAAAAATAAACTTAAAACATTAATTTTTATGAACCATTACTGAATTGCCATAATATCTTAGTTTTATATATTTGTAATGTCAAATCTCTGACTTATGATGATATAAGAATATAAAAGCCTTGACTCACTGAGCAGGGTGACCAAAGATAAAGGATTTTCCTTTATTTTGCTTCTATAAAAGATTATTTTCCACAAAATATTATGTATTTTAAGATAATCCTAAACTATAGTTACTTATGAAATTACGAAGAGGAGTGAATGTACAATCAGAAGAACTGCCAAGTGTCTTGGCTCTGCTACCTACAACTGCATTACTCTGGCAAGGTCACCCCCTCTCCCCTCTAGCCTTCAGTTTTTCATTGGTAGGCAAGGGAAAACAATATCTAGGTTCAGGTATTTGTTGGAAAGATTATCAAGGGCCGAGAATTTAGCTCAGTGGTGCCCTTCCTGCCTTGCAAGCGCAAGGTCCCAAGTTTGATCCCTGATACAAAAAAAGGGGAAAGATTATCAAAATAGAAACAGTAACACCACCACCTTATCTCTAAGTTGAGATATTTTTGTGTGTGAACTTTGTATCAAAGCATAAAATACAGAAGAGTACTGAAGTCACATATATAAATTCTCTGAAGATGAATTCATCCATGAGAGTAGCACCTAGATGATCAAGAATAGGTTCATTATTAGAACATCAGAAGCACCCTTGCCCTGACAACCCCCTCCAGTTGCAACTTGCCCGCTTCCTCCAAAGTAATCTACTAATGCTGCTGCTGAGTTTTTTCTGTTTCTTAAATTCATTCATCCATCCATCCATCCTTATTTTTGTGGTAATGCAGATTGAATCCAGGATTTCTGCACTGAACTACATCTCTAGGCACCCCTCCTCCTTTGGTTTTGAGACAAAGTCTTGCTAATTTGCCCTAGCTGAGCTTGAACTTGCAATCCTTTTGCCTTGGCCTTCCAGAGTGCTGAGATTACAGGTGTGCACTAGCATGCCTGACTCTTACCTTTATATAAATGGGAAGCATACAGTATATACTCTTTTGTGTCCAGCTCTTGAGCTTCATAGTGTGTTTGTGAGACTCCTCCAAGTAGCTGCCTGTGGTTATAGTTTATTTTCATTGCTGTATAATGTTCCACTAGATGAATACTTTAGATTATTGTCATTAGATCTCGAAATTCTTAAATCTGAATATTTCAGTATTGTCACTTCTATAAATAATCAGTAAATATATCCTTATGTATTGATTCTCCTCTAACTTCTTCTGGAATGCCTATTAAAAATGCTGAACTTTCTTATTCCACTCAATTTCTCTATTACATTTGTCATTTCTTTATTTTTCTGCTTTTTTCATGGTTTCTTTAGAAACAGCTTTATATTTTTTTGCTTTGTCAATTCTACACTTTAACCTAGAAGTTGTAAAATTTTCATATTTTTTCATTGATTAAAATTCTATTGGCTTCTGTTTCAAATCTTCCTGATGTTTTTTTTTTTGGTACCGGGGATCAAACTCGGGTCCTTGTGCTTGCACAGCAGGCAGCAAAACCACTGAGCTAAATCCCCGGCCCCTCTTCCTGATCTTTTATGGAGTGTCTTGGTCTTGTTGATGCCTCAATTACTGGTATATAGAAAAGCTATTGAGTTTTGTGTATCCTGCCACTTTGCTGAATTTATCAGATCTTAAAGCTTCTGGAGGGATTTTTAGGATATTTTAAGTAAAAGATCATCATCTGTAAGTAGGGATAATTTGACTTCTTTTCCTTGTACTCCTTTTACTGCCTTCTCTTGCCTAATTGCTCTGGCTAAAACTTCAAGTGGTATATTGAAGAAAAGTAGTGAGAGTGAATACCCTTGTCTTGCTCCTGTTTTTAGAGGAAATACTTTGGGTTTTTTTCCCCCATTCAGTATGAAGTTGGCTGTGGGTTTGTTATATATAGCTTTAATTATATTGAGGTAAGGTCCTTCTATATCTCCTGACACTTATTAGTGAGGTTGAGTATTTTTTCTTGCTTGCTATGTGGCTTTTCTCATTATGGACTGATTACCCATATTTTTTTTAGTCCATTTTTCTGTTGGATTGTTTTTGCTACTGATAGGGTAGATGTTCTTTATACATTCTGAGTTCTTACCTGATGTAGGTTATTTACATTTTATACATCTTCTCTCCATCTGAAGATTGTTATTTTTCTTGGTTTATATTATGTTGTTTTACTGAAGTTTAAGATTTTCCACAGCGCTTGGTGGCATATGCCTAAATCCCAGCACTCAGAAGGCTGAGGTAGAAGGATTGCCACAAGTTTGAGGCCAGCCTGGGCTACAAAGTGAGTTCAAGTCTAGCCTGGACTACACAGAGACCCTGTCTCAAAAAACACAACAAAATTTTAATGTGGCCAAGTTACCATAATTTAAAGTACAGTGGGGTGGGGGATTTAGCTCAGTGGTTTTGCCGCCTGCTGCGCGAGCACAAGGACCCAAGTTTGATCCCTGGTACCAAAAAAAAAAAAAAAAGTACAGTGGTACCTCGGTTCATGAAGTTAATTTGTTTTATGATTTTGGAAAAGATGGCCATATTTGTGTTTATGTGGGAAAGATAGTGGCAGTCATATTTGGCACCTGATACAGAGTTTGCAAACAAAATTGTTCAAAAACAAAACCATCACGAACTGAGGTACCACTGTATAGAGTGTATATTTTGTTGAGAAGCCATTTCTTTTTTGTTGTTGTTCTTATAAACATTTATTTTTCCTCCAAGTTTATTGTGCTTTTCTATAATCATGTGAAAAGTCTTCATTTCCCTTTTCCCAAGTGTTGAAGTTCAAAAAGTCAGGTCTTAACCATACACTAATCTTCATTTCTTCAATGTCTTGTATGTTGATTTAGTTTCATATGTATTTATATTAGTTTTCCTTGGGGATTTTTACATCAATATATATATTCCTACAGATATATACAAGCTTTTTATCTTCATCTTACCACTTGAGAATACAACTTTAAGTATGTTTTACACAGCTGTTTCTTGGTCAAGGCCATTTGCAAGAGCAAGTCGGTTTCTGAAGAAATCTTGTTTTGTAGGTGAAGGATCCATTGAGGGATTCTCATCAGTTTTTTCCCTGTATTCTGATCCACTGGACTTCTTTTTAAAGAGCTTGAGGAAGGAGCTGTGAAAGAAAGCCCCCTTTCTGGTCTTGCCTGGGATTTTGATCCCTGAAAGATGTTTGTTCACTTTCTCTTTCTTCCTTTGGACAGAAGCAGATGGTGTCTTCTAAATGCATTTCCCTCCTTACTTCCAAATAGGTCTATTTTTTGCTTTGGGACCTCTGTTAGGGGGAGAAGGTCTATGGAGTGCTGTGGGCAGAGACAGCGGCCTTGAGCGGCACCGAGAAGCCATTTCTTATCCAATATTCTCAAAATTTAAATTTGTGCTTTTCTCAAATTTATACCTTTAATCCACCTCAAACAGATTTATGTAAGTGGGCTAAGTTGTTCTGGTTATCTACTGTTGCATAACAAACTATTCAAAACCTAGTGGTTAACTATAATATTTTTTCACAATTTTGAGGGCTAATTGGTGAAGAACAATTTTTTGGTTTTACTGCTTTTCTCTACTGTTTTTCTATTTTAATTTCATCTATTTCTACTCTAATCTTTCTTTCTTTATGTTTTATTTAGATATAGTCTGCTATTCTTTTTCAAGTGCCTCCAGGATGGAAGTTTGGTATATTGATTTGAGATGTTATTATTTATTTCTTAGCATAAGATTTATAGCTATACATTTCCATCTAAGCACTGCGTAGCTCCATCCCATCAGTTTTGGTATGTCTTCATTTTTATTAATTTCAAAGTATTTTCTAATTTCTCCCTTGATGCAATGGTTATCTAAGATTGTATTGTTTAATTTCAACATACTTGTGAGTTTCCAATTTTTTTCCTGCTCTAGATACCTAATTTCATTCTATGGTGCTTGGGGAATATACTCTGCATTACTTCTATTCTTTTAAATTTACTGAGGTTTGTTTTATGGTCTAGTATATGGTTATCCTGAAGAATGCTCCAGTTGTGCTTGAAAACAATGTATATTCTGTTGCTGTTGGATGGAATGTTCTAAACATGTCTGTTAGGTCTAGTTGGCTTATAGCATTGTTCAAATTTTCAACTTCTTTTTTTATCTTCTGCTTAGTTGTTCCATCCATTATTGATACCGAATATACTAATGTATTCAACTATTTTCTTCATTTTTTTTTTTTTTTTTGTCCTGGAGGTTGAAACTAGGGTCATTTTAGGCAAGTCCTATACCACTGAGCTCTAGCTTCAATCACTCCAACTATTCTAATTGTTTATTTTCCCCTTCACAACTCAGTTTTTGCTGCATATATTATGATACTATAACTAGGTACACATACATTAACAACTGTACTTTCTGGATGGTTTGATCCATTCATCATGATAAAATGTCCCTCCTTATGCCTAGTAACATTTTAAAATCTGTTTTGTCTAATATCATGGCACTTTTCTGTGGTTTCTGTTTGCATGATATATATTTTTCTATCCTTTTACTTTTCAATCTATTTATATCTCTGAATCTAAATGGCATCTCTCTCTCTCTCTTTTTTTATTTTGGTACTGGGGATCGAACTCAGGACCTTGCACTTGCGAGGCAGGTGCTGGAATCACTGAGCTAAATCCCTAGTTCCTAAATGGCATATCTCTTGTAGACAATGTTAAGTTGGATAATGACAATCTCTGCTTTTTGGCTGGATTTTTAGTATTATAGCAGAATTTACATCTGCTATTTTCCCTTTTGTTTTCTGTAGGTATCATGTCTTACTGGTTCCTCTATTATTCTTTTACTGCTTTGCTTTTACATTAAATGAAGGTAGCAGTCTCTCTCTCTCTCTCTCTCTCTCTCTCTCTCTCTCTCTCTCTATATATATATATATATATATATATATATTTTTTTTTTGTACCGGGGATTGAACTCAGGTCCTTGCGCTTGCGCAGCAGGCGGCGAAACCACTGAGCTAAATCCCCAGCCCTACAGTCTATACTTTTAATGTCATATTTGAATTTCTTTACTGATTTAAGACTTTTAAGGTGTTTTTTTTTTGGTATTGGGGATCGAACTCGGGACCTTGCACTTGCAACGCAGGCGGCGGCAACACTCAGCTAAATCCCCGCCCTAAGTTTTTTCTTTTGTAGTCATTCTAGGATTTACCATTCTGGTCTTATCAGAATCAGCTTGATTTAAACTAGCTTTATCCCAAGGATATACAGAAACATTGCTCCTATGCAGCTCTCTTCCACTGACTCTCTTTTGGTGGCAATATTGTTATATCTATTGATGTTACAAACCTAACTACACATTTCTAGTGTATTAAAAGTTTTTATCATAAAATATAAAATCAGCTGAATATATATATCAGCCGTCAGACACTATTCTAAGCAGTTTACTTGTATTAACTTATTATGTTCTCATAACAAATCTTTGAGATTACTATCCTTATTTTATCAGGAGTAAACTGAAATACAATGAGTTAAATAATCTGTCCCAAGCCAGTAGTAGAATGGAATTTGAACACAGAAGTCTTGCTTAAAAGCACAAGGCTTTAGCTACTTTTCTATACTGCTTTGTAGAATGAGTACTGAATTTTATCAAAAGTTTTGACTTCACTGTATGGTGTTTTAGCTAACTGCAAATGTGGAACACTACACTAATAAATTTTAAAATGTTCTATCATCCTTGAAATTCCTTGAATAAACCCAATTTGGTTATGACATATCTTTCTTTTTAAAATACACAGATGGATTTAATTTGTTAATATTTTCCAAAGAATTTTTGCATCTATATTAAAAGTGAGATTAACTCACAATTGCTTTTCTTCCTGCTGGTTGAAGTCCCCAGGTTATACTAGATAAACTCAAAAATAAGTTGGGGTAGACATTTATTGACACTTCAATCTTCATTATCAGGCTATTATTATTATGGGTAGTATGACAGCTAGTCCAATAGTTAGATTCTTAGATAACCCAGTGAGCTACCTCATATCTAAATAAATGTTAATAGCAGTCTGGATTTGCCAAGAATAGCAAAATGGCCTAATGTACTCCTTCCCAAAATGTCTGAAGGTTGTTCATCCTGAATCTGGTTTAAATATTGATAACTGCCTTTAATTCAACCACATTCACAAACAAACAGAATCTTTGAATATATTCACACACTTTATACTTTATGAAATAGATTAATATCTTTTATTTCACTAATAATTTCTAATAGTTCTTTAAGAGCCATACTATTATTTTTATCTTATGGATTATTTTTACTCTATTTTACAGATTACTCATGTAAAGATTAATTAACTACACTGATCAGTTAGTAGCAGAAATGAGTTAAAACTCAAATTTGTTTTTCTTTACTTCAATTATAGCTGTCACCCTTTATCTGGGGAATACATTCCAAGACCTCTAGTGGATTCTTAAAATCTCAGATAATATCAAACCCTATATACAACTATTTTATATATATATATAATATATAATATCTATATAATATAGGTATAGATTTCTATCTATATACAATGCTACACATACACATACATACAAACTTATGGTGAAGTTTATAAATTAGGCCCAGAAGATTAACAACAGTAATTAATAATAAATAGAATTATAACAATACACTAAATAAAATACAATAAAAGTTGCATGAATATGGTCTCTGTCTCTCAAAAATATTTTATTGTATTGTGTTCACTCTTCTTTTCATAATGTAACACAATACAATGCCTACATGATGAGATGAAGTGAGATGAATGATACAGGCATTTGGACACTACTAAAAGGTCACTCGAACACAAGCACATGATCAGTTGCTGATAACTGAGATGGCTAATAAGGGACTAACACACAGGGAGTGCAGTGTGTGTAGCATGAGTAGATGGGACAAAGAGGTGATTCATGTCTTGGTGTAGCAGGATGGCATGAGATTTTATCATACTATTCAGAGGAGCACACAATTTAAAATTTATTATTTATAGAAATTTCAGAATATTTAATAGTTTTGGATCACAGTAGACTGTGGTAACTGAAACTGCAGAAAGTAAAACTGCACATATGGGGGTCTACTGTACATCAAGAAAGTATTTCTTATTGAGAAATGCTAGCTCCTCAGTGACAGCGATTAGCATCTTAGATGTCACTGACAATACTAAGAATGAAATACTGAATCTTCAACAGGAGGCTGGAGAAGCCATCACTTTCCTGATGACAGTATAGAAATACTTAATTTACTATTCATGTGCCCATAAGAATTTCAATGCATCTCCAACTTTATAGGTTATTAATCTACTTGTTAGATTAGTAACCAGAAGTTATTATATCTCTGCTAGCTACTAAGTACTTTTGTAAGCACTATACAGGGTTGAACAAAGTTGAGACAAACAGAAAAAATGTTCAAATATGATTATTTAATAGTTTTGAAGCATCTTACCATAGTGAAGTGCTGTTTGACCTTCATTGTCCTATAAAAAACAAGACATTTTAGAAGTCTAATCACAAAAATATGAAAGTATATAAACTAACAAATATTATCTGCTATACCAAAGGTTCCATATGTTTATCAGATACAGAGAAAAAAGTGATCATTCCTTTGAGTCTCACAGAACTTCTGAACAAGCTATCTCTCTTGGAAGATGGGAGAATGGTAGCACTGCAGCAACTACCGCAGAATGAGGGTAATCAGATGTGTAGGTAATAAACCAAAGGGAATGAATCTCTTAAAATGTGGCAGTTTGGTTATCTAACTAGTATCAGAAAAACCCAACACTATATCATTTATCTTGGGCAGCATCAGCATGTTTATTTCCAAGCTTGTTCCCCAATCTAAGGAATTTGTGATTTATAGTAAGAGTTAGTAGCTTTTTAATGGCTTTTGAAAGACACACATGCTCCAGGCTAATGATACTAGATTTCCTAAATAGATGTAATACCATAAAGATGGGTAGTTTCAAAGCATGCAAAATTCTAGAAGAAAGCCAAGAATCCCTAAAGGTTACTGAGAAGACTCCAACCCTTTAGTTAAAAAAATTTCTTTTAAACCCAAGATATTCTAGGTATATTAATTATATGGCAGAGATGAGTACTTTTTAGCAATTCTACTTCTTTGACTGAAAGTAGCTGATCACAGTACATGAGCAACAAATAATCAGGTAAAGCACAGGTAAAAAGCAGAAATTAGTTAATTTGATAGGCAATTTCTAATTACTTGAACTTGATTATGTCCTAGTAATGAAGAATAAATGCTAAACTATTATTATGAATAAATGAGAGTTTAAGTATGACCAAACTATTCTTGGGCACCTAATAATTGTCTTCCCCACTTCTTAAAAGCTGAATGTGAGGATGGGGATTACTTTGAGAACTTTTTGGCTAAGGGTCTCCCTATTTAATCTTCCAGGAAGAAAAGTAAGAAGTTGCCACAGGGAACCTATCTTTTGGTTCTGACAGACAGTAAGAAAAAAGCCAATATAGGTAGTAGGAAAAAGGTCATTCCTTAAGGGCTTTTAGCACCTACAGAAGCTTAGTAAGGATGACAGCTGGTGGGAGGGGGAAGAACCTTGAGCTTGTTTTCCTACTGGAGATTGGAGATTCTGACTGGATTTAGAGGTCAGGAGTACATAAATGGGTGACAGGAGTCAGGAAAAAAGTGATTTTGAGGTGTGGATAAGGTATTCTTGGTTGTGATGCCACAGTAGCTAAATTTGGGATGCACATCAAGCATCATAAGGATAATAAGCTGTAATTTTAATCTAGAACAGTATTCATGTAACTTATAATCTGTCTCTGGGAGTGAGATGCTCAGCCCATTTTTCTTCTTGTTTAAGGGTATGTTTTGACTTGTGTTAGTATGTTTCTAAGTGGAAGAAATTAAGAACTGCTGTAAATATGTGAGTGATGTACATGTTAATTAGCTTGGTTGCAGAAACATTTCACAATATATATGTATCTAAGAACATGATGTATGTATCTAAGAACATGATGTATACCTTAAATATATACAATTTTGTCAATCATACTCAATAACAAAAAACTCCAAGGAGAGTAAAAGATGGAAAGCAGCACTAAGAACTCGAAGCATAAGCTATCATTTTTTGCCTACTTTAAAAAATATTTTTTCATTGTACATGTCTGTAGTATATAATGACTACATTCATCAAGGGGAGTACATATACATGACATTTCTTAATTCTTTTTCTTTAATCCCCTCCCTCCCCTCCATCTCTTGGACTCCTTATATATATATATGAATATATATATATTCCACCAAAAATGAATACACACTTTAAGAAAACTAGTATGTTTTTTCAACAGATGGTGTTACCCTTGTATGGGGGACCCTAGAGGGTGTCATATATCACAGAAAACCCACAACACTGCCAGATCTTAGAGAAGAAATTAAAAATGTATTTGCAGCAATCTCAATGACCAAGGTTACCCAAGCAGCAGTTTGCCGTACTAATAAATACCTGGAAGCTAATGGCCACTACTTTGACCACTTCTTTTAATTGTAGAGGCCAAAGCTAACTTGTATTAATCTCATGATGTATCAATAAATTTAGTATTAAAATTTTTATTCATGTTTTTCTTTTCCTGAAGTGTGTATACATTTTTGCAGACTGTATATATATGTATATATATATAAATTATATATAAATTTTTTATACATGTTTGTATTACATGATTATCACATTCCTCATAGGGCACTGACGATGAACCTTTTCCCTTTCTGTAGGCTGTCTCTTCACTCTTGGTGGTTTCCTTTGCTGTGCCGAAGTTTTTTAATTTGATGTGATCCCATTTGTTGATTTTGCTATTATTTCTTGTGCAACTAGGGTTCTGCTCAGAGTCTTTGCCTATGACTATGTATTAATTAATGTATTATTAATTAAAATCAAAATGGACCAAAGTTTTACCTATTTTGTTTCCCAGCAGATTGTTTCTGTTTTAATATTTAGATCTTTGGTCCATTTTGATTTTAATTTAGTGGACAGTGAGATATGAGTAGATTCAATAAGTATAAGGATAGCCACTTTTCCCAGCACCATTTTTTTTTTTTTGGTACCAGGGATCAAACTCAGGACCTCGTGCTTGCTAGGCAGGTGCTGTGCCACTTAGCTAAATCCCTGGCCCTCAGTACCATTTGTTGAAGAGGCCATCTTTCTTCCAGTGAAGGTGGCTGGTTCCTTTGCCAAAGATAAGGTAGCTGAGTATGTCTGGAGTTGTTTAGGCATCCTCTTCTTCAGTTGATCTACAAGTCTGTTTTTGTGCCAATACCATGGTGGTGTTTTTTTTTCCATGCTGTTTTTATCATTAGAGCTTTGTAGTACAACTTGAAGTCTGGGATTGTAATGCCTCCTACCTTGCTCTTATTGCCCAAAATTGCTTTTGTTATTCTAGGTCTCTTTGAGTCCCATATGAATTTTAGGATTGTTTTCTCTAGTTATGTGAGGAATGCTAATGGTATTTTTTACTGGGATTATGTTAAATCTGTATAACACTTTTGGAAGTATATCTATTTTGACTATATCTGTTCTTTGTATCCAGGAACAGAGATATCTTTCCATTTCCTGATATTTTCTTCAATCTCCTTTTTTAAAAGAGTACCATAGTTTTCAATGTAAAAGTCTCTCACTTCCTTGGTTAGGTTAATTCCTAAGTGTTTCATTTTTCTTGATGCTATTATGAGAGGCATTTCCTCCTAATTTTTCTCTGGGTGAATTTACTACTGGTATACAGGAACACTATTGATTTTTTTGAATGCTGACTTTGAATCATGCTATGCTACTGAATTTTGTTATTCTTTTGGTAGAGTTTTTGGGGTCTTCTATGTAGACGATCATGTTATCTGCAAATGATGATACTTTAACTTCTTCCTTTCCTATCCATATTCCTTTTGTTTCTTTCTCTTGCCTGACTGCTCTGGCTAATGTTTTGAGAACTATATTAAACAGAAGTGGTGGTAGTGAACATCCTTGTCTTATTCCTGATTTTAGAGGGAAAACTTTCAGCTCTCCATTTAATATGATGTTGGTTTGTTATAGATGGCTTGTACAGATTGAGATAAAGACTTTCTATACCTATTTTCTTCAGTTTTTTTATATGTTGAAGTTTGTCAAATGCTTTTTCTGTGTCTCTTCAGAAGATCATGTAACTTTTGTCTCTGCTCTGTTACATTTATTGATTTGCATATGCTGAACCATCCTTGCATTCCTGGAATGGATTCTACTTGGTCATCTTTTTCATGATTTGTTGCATTCTGTTTGCCTATATCTTACTGAGGATTTTTGTGTCTATGTTCATTAAAGAAATTGGCTGTAGTTCTCTTTTTTGGCTGGGTCCTTTCCTGGTTTTGGAATCAGAGTAATGGTTCCCTTTTGATTTCATTAAAGAATTTGAAGAGTATTGGTGTCGGATGTTCTCTAAAGTTCTTGTAGAATCAGTATGGAGATACCTAAGAACTAGGTCTGGAAATCCCATTTGACCCAGCTATTCCCCTGCTGGGGATCTTCCCCAAAGAATTAAAAGAATCATACCACAGTGAGATATGTGTACCCATGTTCATAGCAGCACAATTTGTAATAGCTAAAACTTGGAAAGAGCACAAATGCCCATCAACTGGAGACTGGATAAAGAAAATGTGGGTTTTTAAAAATGAGTACTACTCAGCCATAAAAACTGAGAAATTAGAGTCATTTATAGCTAAATGGATGCACATTGAGGTGATACTCTTATGTGAAATAAACAGGACACACGTGTAAATACCAAATAGCTTCTCTAGTGTGAGAAAGTGAAAGTGTAAATAAGGACTAAAAGGTATAATAGATAATGTGAAATAGGAAGAAAAGGGGCAAAGGGGAAGGGGAAGTGGGAGGGGTAGGGGAAAGGAAAGAAGGGAATGGAATTAATATGAGAAAAAAAAATGGAAACAGAGTCTTTGTCAATAGGGAGGGGTGGAGGGGTTGAAGGGAGGGCAGGGGAAGGGGAAAAATAAGAACCAAGAGAGATTATGTAAAGGTGCAAATTTCCAATGATGAATGTCATTATATTGTATACCTAAAATGTACCAAAAAAAAAAAAAAGTTCTTGTAGAATTTGGCAGTGAATCTGTTGGGACCTGGGCTTTTCTTTGTAGTTTTTTTTTTTTTTTTTTTCCATCTTCAATTTCTTTGACTCATATTGGATTATTCAGTATTTTTATATCTTCTTGGTTCTGCTTTGGTAGCTCATAGGTATCTAGGAATCTGCTCATTTCTTCTGTGTTTTCCATTTTATTAGTACAAGTTCTGAAAGTAATTGCCAATGATCTGGATTTCAGCAGAATCCATTATAATTTCACATTTTCCATTTGTAATTGCATGAATTTGGGTCTTTTCTTTCTTTTTTGGGGGGTAAGACTGGCCAGAGATTTGTCTGTTTATTCTTTCAAAGAACCAACTCTTCAATTCACTGATTCTTTTTATCTTTTTTTTTTAGTCTCAATTTCATTAATTTATGCTCTGTTCTTTATAACTTCTTTCTTTGTACTAGCTTTGGATTTGGATTATTCTTGTTTTTCTAGGACCCTGAGTTGCATCATTAGGTTATTTGAGCTTGCTCTGTTTTTCAGATGTAGGCAATCACCACTGTAAACTTCCCTCTTAAGAATGCTTTCATTGTGTCCCATAGGTTCCAATATGTTGTACTGGCATTATCATTTGATTCTGGGAACTAATTTCTTCCTTAATCTATTTTTTGTTTTGTATTTTTGAGACATGGTCTAGCCATGTAGTTCAGACTGGCCTTGAACTTACTATGTAGCACAGGCTAGCCTCAAATTCAATCCTTTTGCCTCAGCTTAAGGAGTGCTGGGATTATAGGCATGTGCCAACATGCCCAGCTCTCTTCTTTAATTTTATTTGTGACCCACTGATTATGCAAGAGAGTACTGTTTAATTTCCATGTATTTGCACAGATTCTGTGGTTTCTTTTGCCACTGATTTCTAGTTTCATTGCACTATGATCTGAAAATATACACACGATAATTTCAACTTTTTTGCATGCTTTATGAGTTAGCATGTGGTCTATTTTGAGAAAGTCTCATGTGCTTCTGAGAAGAATGTGTATTCTGTTGTTGGAGGAACATTCTGTAGATATCTATTAAGACCATTTGCTTGAAGATTTGGTTCAACTCTGATATTTCTTTGTTGACTTTTTTGTCGAGTTGATCTATTTGTGACAGTGGGGTATTGAGGTCCCCCATTACCAACTGTATTGGTGTTTGCTATGGCTTGTGTCCAGATGTCCCCCTGAAGCCTCATGCAGTCATAGGTGGGGGTTTTTTAGAGGTGGCTGGATCTACAGTGTATGATGCTGAGATTGAATCATGATACAATGCTAGGATCAAGGGCACCAGGATTAAGGGTGTGAGTGCCACGTGCTCTAGTAGCCTGGATAAGATATAAGGGATGATAGAGCTGTGGTCATTCTTTGTTGATTTGCTACCTTCTGCCCACCATGAAGTGTTTTTCCTCTGTGATTCTGTCTCCCATGCCACCCTGCCTTGGACCAAAACCTCTACAAACTGTGAGCTAAATAAACCTTTCCTCTTTTAACTTTGAGTGCCAGATATAAAAAACACAGTGTTTATCTGATTGTTTATGACCAATAGTGTTTGTTTTGTGAAGTTGGGTGCACCGGTGTTTGGTGCATATATGTTTATAATTGTTATCTCTTCCTGTTGAATTTTTCCATTAACCATTATGTAGTGACCATCTGTCTCTTCTGATCAGTTTTGGCTTGAAATCTACTTTGTCTGAAATTAGGGTAGCTACTTGTGCTTTTTTTCTGGGTTTCCATTGCATGGAATACTGTTTTTCATCCTTTGATTTTTAATCTGTGAATTTTTTTGAATTAAATTTGTTTCTTGTGTACTGCCTGTCATTGGGTTTTGTTTCTTGATATGTTCCAATCAGTGTCTTTTCATTGGGGAACTGAGACAATTTACATTGAGTTATTAGTAAAAGGCACTGGATAGCATAAACCACACACCTGAATTACTTAAAAGGATAAAAGAAGTTAGAAAACAGATAAAGAGGTATTTAGTGAGATCACAGAAGATACAATTAAACAAAATAGAAGTATAGTAAGTCCCCAACTTATGGAAGAGTTCCATTCTGGGAGAATATTCTTAAGTCAGATTCATTCATAAATCAAAGTGAGTCTTTGACACAAATATACAATGTAAAGCTTTTTTTTCTCTTGCTTCTGGACATCCTAGGCTCTGACTGAGCACTGTACTATTGAATACTATTGCACTGCACAGTAAGCACACAGCAGCACAATTGTAACAATGTCCAGCAGACATGTGAGCTACTTTCCTGATTTGTTTGTAACTCAAAAGTTTTTAAGTCAATGACTTACTGTAATAATCAAAATGGTCAAAATAATCAAATATAATAATCAAATATAATCAAATATATAAAAATATATCAAATATAATAAAATATATCAAAATAAACAAATATAATGGTCAAAATAATCAAAATTTTAGGAGACACTAATAAGCTAGCTGAGTTAAACTGAATAGTATAAAACATAAATGATGAGTTAAGATAAGAATGACAGTCCATGAAATGGTTTCAATCAGAAATCCAGGAGATTAAAAGTTATTTTGAAAGTACAGGCAGCAGAAGCAACCAATGTAAGGACAGAATTTCATTACTAGAAGACAATAATGCCTTCAAAAAACATCGATTCAGACACCCTAAAAGCAACAAAAGAGCATGAAAAATGTATCCAACTGTTGTTATATGACACAAATCTAATCTAAGAGTAACTGGAATAAGTGAAAAATCATAACACAAATGGCATAAAAAACCTGTTCACAAAATGAATGGCAGAAAACTCCCCAACTATATAGAAAAAATAAACATATAGATAAATGAGGCATATAGAACCCCAAATAGCCACACAATCAGAATCTCTCCAGGTCACATTATGATCAAAGTACCAGAAGCGCATCACAGAGACAAAAATCTTAAAAACTGTTAGAGAAGAGCAACACATCACCTATAAAGGTAAATCATTAGAATTACAGTAGATTTCTCAACACAAACCTTAAAGACCAGAAGAACTTGGAATGAAGTGTTTCAGGCCCTAAAAGAGAACAACTTCCAACCCTGACTTATATATATATATATATATATATCCCAAAATTTTTTCTTTCAAAATTGATGGAGAAATAAGGTATTTCCATAAGGAGCACCTTAAGAAATTAATGACTACCAAACCACAATTAAAATTTTTTTCAAGGATATCCTAGAAAGAAGCAATGATGCCAACAATGTCAATAAATCAAGTAGAATGAATACACCTGGCAAGATGAGCAACTAAGCAGAAGGAAAATCAACAACAAAAACAAACAAGGAAATCAATGAATCAGCAACAGGAAAATAATACAATGAAAGAAGTAATTCAATACCTTTTTTCTTGTCTTTTTAGATGAAGTCCCTACTTTGCTCCCTTTTGCCTTACTCTGCCCCTGTGATTAAGAACAGGTAGGGGTAGAGAGCTACATAGAGGCAGTTACAGCGAATATGATCTGAGTGATGCCAGTGTAAGGCAGCAGCATGCCAATATGAAGTTATATTCCAAAGCATTTTGTTTTGCCTGGAATAAGAGTGACCATTATGACTTAACACTCAAATCTACTTTGCTGGTTTCCAAAGCTAATCAGTAAAGTGTATGTATATGTATATACACCTGATGGGTTTATATACTCATATTTATAGTTTAAGCACAAATGTCCAGCAATAGAGAGCAATTTCAAGAAGGCCTTAATCTATCACATTTTCAGGAACATTATGCATCCATCATGCAAGGTTATATTTTCTACCATTATCCATCTTTAAAAAGTGTAATTTTCTTTGTATTTGGGCAAAACTTTCATGTTTAATCAGTGTTCATATATATATTTAAAGTTCAGCTTCTCTTAATTTCTAATTCCTCATCTTCACTAGGGAGTTGGCAAAGCATAATTAATTCTCTTTAATCACTTTTACCAATGAATACTAAATAGGCATCTCATACCCAATTTCTAATTAATTAAAATTATTTGCTGATTTCCTATTATGTCCCAGTTATTGTTCTAGGCACTGGGAACACAGAGGTAAATGAGACACAGGACTCTGATGTTATACCTTATAGTCTTATGATGGGGGAACAAAAACAAGCAAATATGTTTAGTAATAGGCAGTGAGCCAGGCATCGTATTACGTGCCTCTAGTCTCAGCTACTTGGAAGACTGAGGCAAGAGGATCACTTGAGCGCACAAGTTTGAGGCTAGCTTATGGAATATCAAAGACATACAAACAAACAATAATAAGTAGTGATGAGTGCTCTAGAGGAAAAGAAACAATAGTACAGATTAAGAAACTATAGTGATTTGGCATGCTCCATGAGAGGGTATGTTTATACAGAGAAGTCCAGAGACTCTAGGGTGACCATGTAACCCAAACTGAGCAAATCACAATGACTGTCACATCCTTGGTCTTGGGCTCGTTCTGTTTTCCTAATATGCATATTCACTGCTATGAATTTCCCTTGTAAGACTGCTTTCATTGTGTCCCATAGATTCCGATATGTTGTACTGTCATTGTCATTTAATTGAAGGAACTGTCTGATTTCTTCTTTAATTTCTTCTGTGACCTATTGGTTATTCAGAAGTGTGTTGTTCAATTTCCATGTTTCTTTTGCTATGGATCTCCAATTTCATCACACTATGGTCTGATAATATACAGGGGATAACTTCAATTCCTTTGCACTTACTTAAACATGCTCTATGAGGGAGTATGTGGTCTATTTTGGAGAATGACCCATGTGCAGCTGAGAAGAATGTGTATTCTGATTTTGTGGGGTGGAAGACTCTGTAAACACCTGTTAAGTTCATTTGTTCAAGAGTTTGATTGCGTTTTAATATTTCATTACTTATTTTTTGTCTAGTTGATCTATTTGTGACAGTGGGGTATTCAGGTCCCCCACTACTATTGTATTAGTTCATATATGACTCTTCATGTCCATTAGTATTTGTTTTATACAGTTGGGTGCACTAATGTTTGGTGCATAGATATTTATGATTGTCATCTCTTCCTGTTGGATTGTTCCCTTTACAAGGATGTAGTGTCCTTATTTGTCTCTCTTAATCAGTGTTGGTTTGAAATCCACTTGACCTGCAAAGAGGATAGCTACTCCTGCTTTTTTTCAGGTTCCCGTCACATGGAGTATTGTTTTCCACCCTTTAACTTTCAGTCTATGAGTTTCCTTTTGAATTGTGTTTCTTATATGCAGCATATTGTTGGATTTTGCTTCTTGACCCATTCTGCCAGTCTATTTCTTTTGATTGGTGAACTGAGACCATTAACATTGATGGTTATAACTGATATGTATTGACTTATCATTGTCATGACTTTTTCTTTTTGTTGGGTTCTCCCCCTTTACATTTTATTTCTTGTCATGCCAGATGGGTTCATTCTGCTTTGCTTCCTGGGGTTGTGATCCTCAATGTCTGCTCCTAGGATATTGTGTAAAATTTTTTGGAGTGCTGTTTTGGTATTCATGAAGTTCCTAATGTGCCCTTTGTCATGAAAGTATCTTATTTCTCCATCAATTTTGAAAGATAGTTTTGCAGGGTACATCAACCTCAGTTGGAGGCTGTTTTCTTTTAGGGCTTGGAATATGTCATTCCAAGGTCTTCTTGCCTTGAGGGTTTGCATTGAGAAGTCTGCTGTGATTCTGATGGGCTTTCCTTTGTGTGTGATTTGTTTCTTTTCTCTAACTGCTTGTAGAACTTTGTTCTTCTGTTGAGTTTCTGGAATCTTACCAATAATATGCCTATGTGTAGATTTTTTTTGATCAAGGCTATTTGGAGTCCTATATGCTTCACTTATCTGTATGTCAAGTTCTTTTCCCCTGCTTGGGAAATTTTCTGCCATTACTTCTGTGAAGAGTTTTTTTAATGTCATTTGCACTCTCTCCTGTTTCTTCTTTGACTCCAATCAGTCTTATGTTATTCTTCTTTGCATCATCTAGCAGCTGCTGGATCGATTTCTCGTGTTTACTTATAATTTTGAAGCATTTTTTCTTTTCCTGGTCACTAATTGCAATCTTATCTTCTATGTCTGAAATTCTGTCCTCACATTGGCTCATTCTGCTGTGTAGACTTTCAATGGAGTTTTTCATCTCCTGGAAATCTATTTGCATGGGTTTTATGGATTCCATTTGTTTCCTATGTTGGGATTCCATCATGTTCCTGAGCTCCTCTCTAGATTTATTAACCACGTCTTGCACTACAAGCACAATCTCTGGTGTTATCTGAGAAATTATTTCTGCTTTCATTTTTTCCAGATCCTCTTTTGTTGCCAGTTCAGGGAGTCCAGGTGGTTGAGTATCAGAGTGTTCCATCTCATTTCCCTTGGGGGTTGCTGTAGGTGATCTGGAAGTCTGGTTTTGAGACTTATTTACGTGTCTTCTCATTTTGATGTGGGGGAGTGGTGCTGTTGTTGCCTGCATGGCTCACCTCCTCTGAGCTGGGAGAGGTGGGACAGTGGCTCAGAAGCCCCTTCTCTGGGCTGGGAGTGGCAGGACAGATGGCAGCCCAAAAGCCCTTTCTTCTGGGCTGGGAGTGGTAGGACAGATGGTGGCTGGGAAGCCCCTTCCTCTGGGCCAGGAGCAGTGGTCCTCTGTTCTTTAGATTCCATTTTTGAGAGAAAATATTCAACATTTGACTTTGTGAATTTGACTTATTTAGCCTGACATTCCAATTCTATCCATTTTCCTGCAGATGGCATGATTTTGTTCTTTTGTATGACTGAATAATATTCCATTGTGTATATATACCTCATTTTCTTTATCTATTTGTCTGTTGACAGGCATCTAGTCTGTTTCCTTAGTGTAGCTATTGTGAATTATGCCACATTAAACATGGACAGGTATCTCTATAGTGTCCTGACTAATTCTTTCAGGAATATACCATGAAGTGGCATAACTGGATCAAAGGTAGCTCTGTTTTTAATTTTGGGGGGAATCTCTATACTAATTTCCATAGTGGCTGTACTAGTTCCCTTTCACTCACATCCTCACCAGCATTTACTGCTTTTGTTTTCCTTTTTTGTATTCTTAATGATTGCCATTTTGACAAGAGTGACATGGAATCTCAATGTAGTTTTGACTTGCATTTCTCTGATGGCTGAAGATGCTGAGCATTTTGTCATACTTATTAACCAGTTGTATTTCTTTTGAGAAGTGTCTTTTCAATTCATTTGAGTGGGGGTGGTGGTGTTAAGTTTTTTTAGTTCTTTATATATTCTAGATATCAATCTCGTTTCAAAAGAGTAACTGGCAAAGATTTTCTCCTATCCTATACATTGTCTCTTCACTCTGGTGATTGTTTCCTTTTCTGTACAGAAGATTTTAATTTGATTAAATCACATTTTATATTATGATTCTTGCTTTTTTTTTTTTTTGTACCGGGGATTGAACTTGGTTCCTTGCGCTTGTGAGGCAGGCAGTCAAACCACTGAGCTAAATCCCTAGCCCTATGATTCTCACTTTTATTTCCTGTACGATTGGGTCCTACTCAGGATGCCTGTGCCTATGGGTTCAAGTGTTTCCTCAATTTTCTTTTACTAGTTTCAAGGTTTCAGGTTTTATGCACAGGCCTTTGTTCCATTTTGAATTGATTTTTGTATGTGGTTAAAGATGGGAACAAATTTCAGCCTGCTACCTGTGGATGTCCAATTTTCTCAGCACCACTTGTGTAAAAGGCTTTTTCTCCAATGCATATTTCTGGTTCCTTTGTCATAAATCAGAAGGCTGGAGCTCCTCTGTAGGTTTGTTTCTGTGTCCCCTATTCTATTCCATTAGTCTGTGTCTATTTTTGTTCCTGTAGCATAGTTTTTGTTAGTGTGGTTTTGTAATATATTTTGAAAATCTGGTATTGTGATGCTTCTAGTCTTCTTTTGCTCAGGATTGCTTTGGCTATTCTGAATCTTTTATGTTTCATATTAATTTCAAGTGTGTTTTTTCTAATTCTTTGAAAAATGTCATTGGAACTTTGATGGAGACTGCACTGAATATGAAGATGCTGTCAGTTAATATGGCCATTTTAACAATATTAATTTTGCTGAACTGTGAATGTGGCAGGTCTTTCCATCTTCCAGTGTCTTCAATTTCTTTCTTCATGTTCTGTAATTTTCTTTGTAGAGGTCTGTCACCTCTTTGGTTAGGTTGATTTCTAGGTAGTATTGTTTTTGAAGCTATTTGTGAATGGAACTATTTTCCTAATTACCTTTTTGGTGGATTCATTATTGGTACAGTGGACCCTTGACTTATGAACTCAATTTGTTCCTGAGGGCTAATTGTAACTCAAGTTGGTCAATTGCCTTCAAAGTCTCTCTCCTGTATAATTTAGGCCATACTTTCTTTCAGGCAGATTTCAGTGTCCTTAGAGAGACACTGGCCCAGGCTTTCTCAATTAACCTGAGCTACCACAAGGGCTCCAGCTGCCTCCCGAGCGGCAGAGTGTCGGCCTGGGACTGGAAGGGGCCTGCTGCGAAGCCCAGCGCCAGTGCGGGAAAGCCAGAGCAGCCCCGGCGCAGACCTGCGAACTGAGGTGATGGTGCGTTTTCCTGCCTCGGCCCCTGAGCCTGCCGGGCTGTAGCAGCAGAAGCCCGGAGAAAAGGGCCCCAGGGCGCGGTGCCTGAGCTATGCATTTTAAAGGATACTTCTGCATTTCTGAGTGGTTTGTGGCCAGATAATTTTCAGAGTTTTAAAGCCTGAAATCTTGCAGAGAAAGAAAATCCCATCAAACTTTAATACTCAGTACAACTTCTTTGGAAAATCTCCTTTGTCTTCTTAGGTGGGGTAAGGTACCCACCACCCTCTTTTCTACGACTGTGGCATGGCATATACTTTCTTTCATTAACTGTCTCTTCCACCAAGACTACATTTCTTACAGGTAAGTATTGTATCTTTCATTCAATGCCTACTACAGTGTCTTACATATATCGTGTATTCAATAAATAGTCCTGAAATAAAAGAATAAGTATGTTACTTTAGTCTTTCCTCATTGGTTTACTCATTACTCCAACTTAAACACAAATTAATTTACCCTTTAATTTGATCTATTCTTTCCTAGTATCTGAGCCTCTTTAAAAAGCTTCCCACATATTTGGAGTATAATGGAGTATACCGAGTATAATGTTGGATGGAGTATAATATGGAGTATAATGGACTATATAATGTTGGATGTAATAATCCAATGAAGGCCCAAATGGTATGAACAGGAGACTTAGTTTATAGTTGCTAGTACAAAATCACTACTTATCCAGTTTGATTCCTGGATTCTTTTTCCTTCCATATGCACTCCTGAATTTGTACAGAGTATTTCTCTCCTCACATGTACTATGCACTACTCCTTTATTTTTTGATCATGTTTTCATTTTACTAATAATTATTTTCTTTAAAAACAGTTTTCTTTTATCTCCAGATTGGGTGCCTTGTCAAAAAATTAAAAATTGTTTTTCTAAATAAGGTATGATGAAAATATTAAAATATTTAATTCAGAATAGATTCATAGGAAATAACATTAATTTTATCCCTTTCACTCTAAGCCACTGTGTCTGCTGTCTGCTGTGCATAAAACTGTAGCCAGTCCTGATTTTTTTCTATTGCTAAATGCATTTGATTAAGCTGAATCAAGAGCCATATTTCTATAAGATATATATATATATATAGAATGAATGAAATAGTCATGGAGATAACATGCTTCCAAGCTGTCTTCTATGAACAGAAAATTCTGAGTGTTACTGAATTTCCTTTTTTTTTTTATCATATAATTCTGTTTTAAAAAAATTCTTTTATTGGTACATTTTAGGTAGATAATACGTTTACATTTATCATTGGGTGCTTGTACCTGTACATGATGTATCTTAGTTCTTATTTTTCCCTCATTACCTGTGCGCCCTTCACCCCCTCCACCCTTCCCTGTTTACATAGATTTCATTTTCTTTTCTCATAATTTTTCCTTTCCCTTCTGATCATATAATTCTTATGCTCTAATTCACTTCACACTTGATGCTTTATCTCTACTTATGATAGTTCTAAAAATACAGAAGTACAGCATGAACCATTAAAAGAGTAATAAGCTGTATAAAGGGGTTGGATTTTTCCCATGACATAGCAAAGAAGAAAAATTTATTCTTATTCAGTAATTTGATACTTAAAATATAAATTTTATTTAAAAAGAATGTTACAAGTGAATATATAATAAGGGAGGCACCTAAGAAAATTAGTTGTGAGGAATTAAAAGTGATATGTTTCGAGTTAATATAATGTAATTTTAGGTAAGTTTTTTCTAATACTGGGGATTGCATCCAGGATTGGATTCCACATGCTATGTAAGTGTCCTAGCACTGAGTTACATTCTTACTCGCTGACCTACCCCCTTTTTTGAGATAGGGTTTTGCTGAATTGTCCACACTGGCCTCCAACTTCCAATCCTCCTGGCTCAGCCTCCTGAATAGCTGGGATTACAGACAGGCACCTCCATGCTCAGCTTTAATTTTAAATACGTTTTAATGTTTCTAAGCTTGAAATGTATTGCCTCTCTTATGGGACCAGTATCCCTAAACAGAAGATGATTAATAATTCAGAAGTTTGAAAATGTATTCCATAATTATTTTTCTAGATACATAAGCCTTCAGCTACAGATTCTGGGCATACTCCTTTCTTGGAAAACAGTGCATACTGTCATACCTCATTTAACTGGCATCCTTAGAGAATGAGGTAGTTTATGTCAGCACGTTTTTCAAATAATCAGAATGTTACCATTTAAGGATCCAAACATTAAAAAATGCCACCTTACAAACTCTTGCATATAATTCTTTCCAAAGCATCTTACTTCTTCTCATCACTCTACATGGAGAATACAAACGATGATTCAGCCTTTTCTTAATGATTCAGAGTTAGTATCATAAACTGATATATATGGTATCAAGTAAATGGGATTATGAGTGAACAAAAACATAATTTATTGTACATCCTATAATATAAATGATGCTTTTATAGGGTATCATGAAATGTAAGATTATTTAGCCTATTACTAAATGGTATCAGGCTATTTTTTGGTTCAGTTTTAGTTTTTTTAAAAGTAGCTTTTCCTCAGCCACAAGATCATCAATTATCCTTTTTATTGTCAGAGTTCCTGAACACTTTATATTTTCTACTTCTCATCTGCTAAAGGCTGAAATCAGACAAGCAAATTTCTCAAGTTTTGGTACTGGTGTCACAACAAGAGCTGCAGTAAGCTTTATCTCAAATCTATATTTTTATTTTCATATTGGTTTTATCTTGGTTTCAGACTATATTTTCAATCAATGGATTTCAATTTTAATTGTTTTTCATGCCTTAAAAGTTCAAATGGACTCTGGAATGATAAATAAATACAAAAGTTGCAGTATTTTGGCTCAGAAGGCCAGTGGTCTGAAACCCTGCACACTTGGTATTTTTGTCTCTTTACTAGTTGCCAGCAGTATCACCAGAATGGCCCTCACAGTGCAGAGTTTGAAAATTATTTTCTAGATCTCAAGAGTGCTAGATAACACATCTTTGGATAGTTAGACATCCCTGGGTCTCTTTCTGTTTCTGGATGATTATCTAATCTTCCACAGAATAACAGAACCAGCTTGTTCATAATTTAAGATAACCTTTTCAGACTAGCCCAATTACTAGTTTTCTTAACGATTTTCTCTAAAGAATAAAAAACAACAGTATATATTACAAAAAGCAACAAAATACACTAAAATACAAAGTCCTGATTCTCTGAAAATCTTCTCATTGGTTAAGCAGTAATCCAAACATAAAAATTTCACCTAAACCCACAATCACACATCTATGATCAAATGGAAAACTGGGTATTTTCAGCTATGCTTATGCCATTACACCTTCAGTACAGAAGTCTGTTTTCCAGATGGACTATAACAGTAAAAGATAACTTACATAGGAGATAAATAACCACTGTAAACAGGATAAGCAAGAGACTGAAAGAAAAATAATCAAAGGCAGCATCTATTGATTATTCATCCCTTTTAAGGCAACTGAGCAGATTCACATCTACAGAAATGTTCTCAAGAACAAGTATGGTTTGGGAATGACTGCACTGATTTTAACATCACACTAAAATTGCTGGAGGGAGAGAAGGACTGGAGTAAAATGGGCACGGCTGAAACTAAAGAATGGATAATGTAAGTGCTGTGTCCTAGGTTCATCTATAATTTGCATAAACTTATTCAGAAGGATTTCAGACAAAAACTACTCAAAACTTGCCATCAGAGCAGTGCCAAACTGGAGTCGCTGTAGAAATTCACACTGACAGCTCATTCTTAACTTAGGTGTAAAGAGAAGAAATCCATCATTAGGAAGTATGGGGTCTATCTTGGTTTAGAAGCCCCACTGTTATAGGTGTCATTTTGTTTTGTTTTTAGGGTCACACAAGGGATATGCCAATTAAAACAAACTCAGGACAATCCAGTACACTGTTCCCATAAGGTTTTTAATCATCCCTTTGCAATTCTTCTCAGTCTGGATTAATTTACCAGCCAGGGTTATCTTTATCATAAATAATGTTACTTAGCAATATAACCAATAGCCTTACCTTTAGTTGATTACCAGGAAAATTGACATTTTTACCTGAGGTCAGATTTCTTCCAGCGAGGGAAAGCATAGTCAATTTCATAATATGGTATTAAACTTATATAGCCAGAATTTTCATCTAGAAGCTTAATTTGAAATGCTTATGGGATATCATAGGACTCTGTCAACTCTATCCATTCCACTTTTGACTGTAAGAATTTCTGCCATGGAACATGCTTTTTTTTTGGTACTGGGGATTGAACTAAGGACCTTGCGCTTACGAGGCTGGTGTGGTGCACTGAGCTGAATCCTCAGCCCCATGGAACATGTTGTGTTCTTTTTCTTCTTTTGCATAAATATACCTGAGTGAATTGGGCAACAATACTATATTTTACGACATCTGATTATTTAAATCAGAAGAACCTGTTAGAGTAATAGTGAACCAATTCTATTAATGGTAAAGCATTATCTAGAAGAATATATTCATGAGGATACTTAAGAAAATGAGGATACCCATGTTTATAGCAGTACAATTCACAATAGCAAAATCTTGGAAGCAACATATATGTTCAACAGATGAATGGATACAAAATGTGGTATTTATACACAATAGAGTACCAGTCTGCCATTAAGAAGGATAAACTTGAGTCTTTTGTAGGAAAATGGATGCAGTTTGAGATGAGAGTATAAAATGAAATCAATCAGACAGGCAAACTTAAATGTAGCATAGTTTCTCTTATATGAGAAATCCACAATATAAATAAAGAGCAAAATAAGAGACAGATAATAGGACGTAGGGAGACAGATCTTTCTCAAAAGGGGGAGGGACCGAGAGGCAGAGGGAGGGGAGGAAGGGGAGTGAGGGGTGAAAAAGCATTAAGAGCTGGGTGTGGAGGCGCATGCCTGGGATCCCAACGCTTGGGAGCTGAGGAGGAGGATTGCCACAAGTTCGAGGCCAGCCTGGACTGCACAGTAAGTTCAAGGGCAGTATGAACTACACAGCAAGGCCTTCTCTCACCCACCCCCACAAAAAGTAACAACAACAAAACATTAAGATGTGTTATGTACATGTACTAATTCTCCATGAGTAATGTAATCATTTTGTACTGCAAACATGTACTAATAAAGAAAAAAAAAAGAAAATGGGGGCCTTACAATTACACTTATGGAATTTATCTGTCAAGAAAAAATGGTTCCCTCTCGAAGTATTTGTTAGAAAGTGTGTCATTTGGCTCTACTCTTTACCCAGGTGTTCGAGCCAGTAATGTGAACTCCATCCTTAAATTCTCTCTCATCCTCTCCATATCTAATCAATAAGCAACTCCTATCCATATTTATTTCTGCATTTAATTTGTTGTGATATTATATGTGATGTAGCCTTTGGAAAAATGGCACTACATGCTCATGGGACAATGAGTATGAAAAATTCTTTTGAAAAAATTTCTTAGAATTACTATGAAACAGTTTGAACCTCACGGACTCCCCTGCACTCAAAAACTTTTTACTAATCAATACATAAATCATGGATTTATAAAAACATTAACCTACAATGATATTCACTGCTTAATTTCATTAATCCAACAAATAGTTAAGTATTTACTATGTGCTAGGCATTATTCTAAAGTATAATAAATGAAATAGACAAAAATCTTTGCCCTATCTGGGCAGGATATAGAAAATAAAGTAAAATATGTATGTTAGTTGATGATAAATGTTACAGAGAAAAATAAAGTAGAAATATTGGGGTAAGGTAGAATGGGTATTCACTTAAAATGAGGTAGTCAGGCTAGTCCTTCCTGAGATTACTGGGCATAAAAAACCTGAAGCTGGTAAGGGGATAAGCTCTTTAAATATCTAGGAGAAAAGAAACAGAAGAAGAAAGATAAGCAAGTGCAAAGGCCTTGAAATAGTTATGTTCCTAACATGTCTGGGGAACTGAAACAGTGTGGCTGAGGCAGTAAAAGCAAGTTAGATCAGTGGTAGCACATGAAGTGAGATGGTACAGTGCCTGCAGGAACCAGCTGGTAAAGGCCCTTGTAAGCCATTGTAAAGATTTTGGATTTTTAATTTAATAGGAGGCTGCTGGAGGGTTTGAGCAGAATAGCTTGATTTAATTATGAGTCAAGAAGATCAGCTGGCTGCTAGGTTGAAAACAGACTGAAAAGTAGCAGGAAGACCATGTAGGACACTATTTCAACAAGCCAGGTAAGAAGTGATGGGCTAGAGTACAGGCAGAGGGCAAGGTGAGAAGTGGTCAGATTTTAGACACATCATTAAGGAACATAATTTTCTGGTAAAGTGGATATGAATTAAGAAAAAGAGGAAAACTAAGGATTCCACCAAGAATTTGAACAAGGACAAAACTACCATTAACTGAGATGAAAAGTCTTGGGAAGAAGCAGGTTTTGTGGGTAAGCTCAGGAGCCTTGTTTGGGATGTGTTAAGCTTGGGATGTCTACAAGACATCTCTGTATAGATGTCAAATAGGCAGGTATGTGAGTGTGAATTTTAGAAAAGGCAAGAGATGCAAATTTGAGGCTTACAAACATATATTCGAAGCTCAGATACTGGTTAGGATTTTCAAAGCATTGGCCACAGGGAAAAGAAGAAACCTAAGAATTGAATTCTGGGGCATTCCAAAACATCAGAAAAGAAGTGGAGAGGATTTGAGAAAGAATGAAGAACTGGCAAAAACCAAAACCAAAACCAAACCAAACAAAACTAACACTAGTGAAGTAGTAGGAAAAGCAGATGAGTATAATGTCCTAGAACATAAGAGAATAAAGTGTTTCAAGAAGATGTAATGACCTGTGCCAAATACTGCCAATGGTTGAGATATAGTAAACTCAGAAGTGGTTGCTGGAGTTAACAAAGTACAGGTCATAGGTTTTTTTCTCACAAGAACAGGAGGAATAGTGGAAGTGAGGACCTGATGCAAGCAGTTTCACAAGTGTTATAATTTGGATTTGAAATGTCCCCCAAATGCTTTGTGTTGAATGCTTACCTGCCAGCCTGTGGTACGATTGAGTGGTGGAAGAAACTTTAGGAGGTTGGACCTAGGGGAAGGAAGTTAGGTAATTGGGACTATGTCCTTGAAGGAGATATTGGGTCCCTGGCCCCTTTCTGTCTCTCTTTTTGCTTCTGGGCTGTCACAAGGTGAGCACCTTTGCTCTCCAACAAGCTCTCCACAATGATGTTCTGCTTTGCCACAGCCCCAAGTGACAGGGTCAAGCAAACATAAACTGAAAGCTTTGAAACTGTGAGCCAAAACAAATTTTTTCTTTTTTAAAGTTAATTATCTCAGGTACGCTGTCACAGGGGCGGAAAAGCTGACTTACACAAAGTGATAATGGGAAAAGAGGAATTAAGAGTCTAAACAACTCATAGAATTTTGTTGTAAAGAAGCAGGGAGAAATGGGGCAGTAGTTGGATGGTTGAGTGGAATGTAGAGATAGCAGCATAGCTGGAGATAGCAGCATAAGGAACCTATACTGAAGTGAGGGGAAGCCAGTAATGTGGAAAATTAAAAAAAGGATCACATATGGAGAAAGATCCTTGAGTAGGATGGGATACAATATATAAACAGAGGGGCTGACCTTAGCTAGGAGTATAGTTTATGTATGCTAATAGAAGAGAAGGTGGACTATAAAAGCACAGATGCATGCAGGTAGGTAGATGTAGTGGTAAGAACTTTTCCAAGTTCTTTTCTAATGGTTCACATTTCCTCAGTTAATGGGAAGGAAAGTCATCATCAGAGTGTGAAGATGAAGAAAGTATTTGGATTTTTTTTTTTTTTCTGTAGTGGGGATCAAACTCGGGACTGTGCACTTGTGAGGCAGGCAGCAGAACCAGAGCTAAATCCCCAGCCCAGTATTTGGATTTTGAGGAGAAAAGAAGTATGAAAGAATCATCTAACGGAGTGAGACAGTTAATGGAGTAGGGAAATATGTGACTGGGAAGCACTGAAGGCCCACTGGAGATCCATGGTTTTAAATTTTAAGTGAGCATGTTGCATATTTTTCTCCATCCATGTTAGCTGCATGAATAGTAAAGAAGAGTAGGAAAAGTCATTTAAATATTTGTTTTCTGAAAGCCTACTATATGTGAGGGACACAGTGATAAACAAGGCAGTTATTGTCTTTGCCTTTATGGCACTTTGAATCTACCTTAATGTTACAAAATAGAAACATCTTAAATATCTTAACTTTGAGATAACTATGGTATATTTGTATGCTGGCATGCCAGGAGACCATAAGAAATTGTGGTTAAAAAAAGAATAAATATCTATTGAAAACAGTCATAAGTAAATAAAGTAGATTATAAGACTATGTATAGCCCAACCCCATTCTAAGGATCAAAATGTATATCTACTATAGGAAAAAGATAAAGTGTAAGAATGGTAGGGGTTATCTTGAGGATAAGATTATGATGACTTACACTTTTTTCTTTATACTTATTATGCAGAATTTACAGCAACTTCTAAAATTATTATTACCTTTATAATAAAGTTATAAAATTCATTTGCATTCTCTGTGAATTTGAATACTATCTATAAGTGTAGAAAATTAGCGTTTAAGAGTGTTGCTCCCAATAAAAAATATTGGCTGTTCCCAATAAAAATAACCAAATCAATTAAAATCATGGTTATTTATAAATGACTTTTACAATTACAAGTGTGATAGGATTACTTATCACTTCCCAATCCATTTTGTGTTTGTTATATTCCTTAGATCACCATGCCTAATTTGAGACTTCTGTGTTCAGATACTGTGGACTTAAGTGTTCTAGTGTTTAATGTGAAATATTGAGATTTTTTTTTTTATCTTTCAACTTAGGGTATATCTACCCAGAAATCAATTAGAGCAGGGACATGAACATAAGAAGCATGACTTCAATCATGGAACTGATTGGCAAGTGGGGAATAGAAAGACAGGAGGCCAAACAAGCTGTCTTCTAAATGCTAGAGTGCTAGAGAAAAAGAGCAGTCTTTAAAAAAAAAGATATCAAGAATTTTACCCAACTCTGAATTGTTTCTATGTCTAAGTATCCTGAAAGAAAAGAAAGGTATTTGGGTGAAACAATGGAAAGACAATTAATCCAACTGTAGTCTTTAGGGACCAAAGCATAAATTATTCTTCTCTTATTCATTTTTTGTGTGCCAAACAAATAATAAGCACTCAAGACATATTCAATTAATTAACTTATTTATTTGGAATGATTATGACTCACATCAACAAGCCTATTCAGTTTTAAGTCATTAATAATTATTTAAGTTGGCTATTATACTATAATTATGCTATAATAAAACATATCTTGTATCTATAAACACTACCTCTGTTACTCCTTTTGTGTGTTAAAATGGAATTTCTCCTAAAGCATTTTTTTCAGTAACCTAAGAATAGCATATAGGAACCCAAACCTTAGTCTTTACAGACATTCTGTTTTAAAATATATTATAAAGAATAAATGGAATTGAATGTCAAGAATGAGTAAGTGAAAGCTTTTACTCATCTGGTTTACAACTTATATCAGCTAATTTTTCTAGATTTAAATTGATTAAATTTTTTGGTTGTTTCATTTCAAATGACCACACTAGAAAGTAGTTGTTTGTCATGATTATTTATGCTCTTCCTTTCTGTTTTAGCTTAGAGGAAATGTTCAAATTTAATAAATATGGAGTTATTATAAAGAGCAGCCAAATCTATTCCAATAAATTAAAATTATTGTCTGAAATCATTGTAAGGGATTAAACATCAGGGTAAAATAAAAATACCTGGTTGAATTAAAAATAAATAAAATAATAAAGTTAAAATGTAGATGAAGGAGGTTTTGGGTGACATTTTAGATCTAAACCATAGTACCACTTCCCCTTCATCTTTTACCTGTATTAACTGTGAATGTATCTATGTTTGCTCCTTTGAAGGCATGGACTATAATTTGACTATATAGGTACCTATTTTTATTCATCCCTTGTAATTAGTACAAAATTTTGCATGTAATAAAGATAAACTACTTGTAGGAAAACCAAGTAAAAATGGTTTTCTTGATTTTTGGCATTATTATTATCTGGAATAGGGCCCAAAGTATGGGGAAAGAATGCTGGTAAGGACCATATTAGACATGTTGTGGCTAGTTCTTCATTTTATAAAAAAATTCTTCTAGCTGGTTTGAGAAAGAAGTGAAAGGTCAGTCTTGGCCTACGAAATACAAGATGCAACAGGAGGCAGAAGAGACATAGAAAGTGGTATGTGAAGGAAAGCAAAGCAAAAAGTAAAGAGCAGGAATGGTAAATGGTAAGAGGCAGTAGGGCCTAATAGTATAGAAAAAAGGGGGCAGCAATCGTAGCAGCCAGTGGAAATTAGGAGCCAAGAGAGAGGTGGCAAGCTGCAGAATATTTTAGACCTCAGAATAGCCAACCATAAAGAGGACTGGACTGTATGCCAACCAGTAGACTTCAGCAATCTCAAGAGAGCTTTAGTCTTATGTCTCAAACCATCTGTAAATATTCATGGTATAGCAGAAAAAGAAGGGAGCAATGAAGTACAGAATATATTTTAGAAATAAATTTAAGAGAAAACAGTTTTACAAAGTAGAATGTAACTTCAGCTATTTTAAACCAATAGTCTAGATTGTTTTACTTTCTAAAAGGTGCTAGATAATTGAAACTACTAGAGTAAGGAAAGAAAAAGGAACAGGCACTGGTTAAATACCTATTGGGTGTTGCAAACAAAATTTCTTTTCATTCTCAAACAACCCTAATACATAAATACTATTATTATCATTTTTAAGTTGAATAAAATGAGGTTCAGAGACTTGTCCAAGGTCCAGGCCTTTCTGACATAAAAATCCATGCTTTCTCAACCAGATCATGCTATTAAGAAGCAAGGAGAAGAAACACAAATACAAATAAGGAGAAATGTTAATTAAAAATTTTATTTTTGCTTTTTTTGGTACTGGGGATCGAACTCAGGACTTCGCGCTTGGGAGGCAGGTGGTGGAACCACTGAGCTAAATCCCTGGCCCTATTTTTGCATGTTAAAGATAATAGGTGGCCTAAATTAGAGTGTCACAGGCAGAATGCTTGGATACTTCCTATTACTAAAATCTCAAAATTGATATATCACATTGAAAGAGTGAATAATCTTACTCTTCAAGACTATATGACTTTTAAAATTCTGCCTCGGGTGATTACTGTACTTTTTCAAGTATACATATTTTGAGAAAGCTGGAGTTTAGTCTCTCTTTTTTTTTTTGATTAATTTACTAAGCTGGTCTAGCTTTCAAAGTTAGGTACATGAGAGAGCACAGCCAAACTGTTTTCTCTTTTGAAAGGCATTTTGCTTAATATGTATCATTAATATAACACTTTAGAGTTAAAAATTCAGTATATCACAGTCTACTATATTCCAGTCTAGCACTTAGGAAGCAATTAACCAGAAGTATAGTGGAGAAGTCTAAGAACTAGTTCTTTTCATTTATATTCTTATTTACTTTTAAATTTTTTCATTGTCTGCTATGTCCACAAGACAATTCCTAACTAATAGAAGGTGGAATGAAAGAAGCTTTCATTCACTGTTGGTAGAGGAATAAATTAATGTAACTTTTTAAGAAAATTTTTATTTTCTTTAACAGTTCTGAGATTTATCCTAGAATATTTCAAACACTTTAAAAACTGTAAAACTGAGTGCATACTAATACTGTCTAGAATAGCAAGAAATCAGAAATACTCTAAAGTGTCCAACAATACTGCTGAGTGGATTATTATGCAACAATATGATGGTCACAAAGTATTTATAACTTAAAAAATCATTACAATATTATTAGTGTAAAATGGAGAACTAAAAAATGTTTTTATAGTAAGATCTCAACTATATAAAGCAAAGAAACCAAAACTGTATAATAAAACATGTTTTAAAAATCTACTACTATGCAAATAGTAGGTATAAATCTATGATTTTCTTCCTTTGATTAACTTTTATGTATATTCTAAGATTTCTATCACAAGCAGATATTACATCTTTCTAAGAAAAAATAAAAGGCCTTACAATTTTCGAGTTACACTGTTTTGCAGTGTAGCAAACTCTGGATTGTAGCAGAAAACTGAAAACTAGCAGCCATGCTGCTGGAGATCTGGCATTCTGAAGCTGTAAGTTTTAGAAATCAAAGTTGAGAGAAACAGATATCAAATGCTGACAGGCTATATCAGGTCAATGTAACAAGGTGAAATTTAACAGAGCTAAATATAAGATCTGGACCAAACAGTCACAAAATACATCATGCAGAAAATACTACAGGAAAATCCTAAGTAGAGAACTGGGATTTTAGTAGGCAGTCAGTGAGTTTTGATGTAGCTACTCAAAAATAAATTCAATTTTAGACACGTATTAATATTTAGGTAAAGTTAGAAAAAGTAAAGTGACAGTACTTATAGAATTTCAAGGTGACCCCCCAAAACACATTCCCTTGTGCTAGAGTGATTGAAAGATACAGTGAATATTTAAATTAAAAAACTTATTACAGGCTGGGGATTTAGCTCAGTGGTTCCAGTGCCTGCCTTGCAAGCGCAAGGTCCTGAGTTCGATCCCTGGTACCAAAAAAACTTATTACTGTAAAAGACACATTGCCAAGAACAATGGAATAAGTATGTTCAAAACAAGGGGGAGTATCTTGAAGGGGGAGTAAGGCCATATTTAAAATCAGGGTCAGGGGCTGGGGATTTAGCTCAGTGGTTCTGCTGCCTGCCTCGCAAGCACAAGGTCCCAAGTTTGATCCCGGGAACCAAAAAAAAAAAAAAAAAAATCAGGGTCAGGAGAGTTAAGGAAATGGGAGTTCATTAACTAGAGAAATTCAGAATTTGAGGTCTTGGCAGGAAGCAATATCCAAGGTGTAAAAAATGCAAGTAAATTAAAATGAGTGTAAATGAATGTAGCTAGGGTTGAGGCGCTTAGCAAACTGACATTAACTGAGATGGGAAGGTGTTAGTATGTTCAAGTGCCTGAATTGGATACTTTAGAATAAACTGGAGAGGGAAATTGTAAGCTTGTGCCTTTCATTAATCAAAAAAATCAGTATAAAAAGCTATAATTTAATAAATGATATAATTTTTGATATACAAGCATTGATTATTTCTTGCCAGCTATATTCCACAGTTTTCTAAACATTTATTTTCTAAATTTATTCTACAGCTTTTACTAAAAACTTGTTGGTCAGAGTTATTGGACTATATATCAACAAATAAAATCCAAATAAGATTTCTTCTGGCTCTTATAATTTTTTAGTTCTCAAGTTAATAGAAGAAAATAACACTTGGGATAAAAATATATTTGAAAATTATTCTTATTTACTAAAAATGCTATTTATATCATTTATAGATGAAAAGGCAAGATTTTTCCTGAGTTTAAAAAAAAATCTGCTTTAGGACACTATAAGGCAATATCACTTCTTTTAACAACTTATTTTCTGTCTTTCATCTAATTTTAATTAATTTCTTATAAGTCAGCTTTTAAAAACTGGTTTACCCCATCATGAAGGGTAAAGTTGCTATTTTGAAGGGTATATTCACTATAAACATATTTTGTGCTGGTCCTCGATCTTGATTTAATTCACACAGTTAAATGTGATAAGATTAGTAACTACCACAAATTGTCATTTTCTAAGCTGTGCTTGATGCTATTGTGTTTAAGGTATTTTTTTTGGGTACTGGGGATTGAACTCGGGTCCTTGTGCTTGCACAGCAGGTGGCCAAACCACTGAGCTAAATCCCTGGCAACTTGATGCTATTGTGTTGCTGATCGCTTGGGCTAAGCTGTTATGATTGATATGATTGATCTATCAGTTGTCCTTCCTGGTATAATGAAAATGAGATAGCCTCAGAGTCATCAGAGACTCAAAACCTAAAGACCAGCTATATCTGAAAGACACCTCTGAGAAGGGTGTCTCATAAGAGTTCCAAATACAAGCAACAAAGATACTTACAATAAGTAATATTGAAGCATCAACCCAGAAAGATAAGGACAATACCAGAAACAAAAATGAGAAGACATTTAAGCAAGGCACAAACCCATATTTCGAGCCGACCAAAGGAAAATTCTGGGGAAATGAGGTAGAAAAGTCTGATAATCAACCACCTGGACACCCTGAAATGATAGCACAGGAAGTAACAAAATGTATGAACAAGGCTCTAGAAAAATGCAAAACAAATAATTTCCCAGATAATTACAGAAATGGTGAGCAGAATGAAAAACATGATTAGAGACTTCAAAACAGAAACAGATAAAAACAGATGAGTTCAGAACCATGATGGAAACCATGAATGCCCAACATAGGAAAGAAATAGAATCCATGAAACAGATTTGAACAGATATCTAGGAGATTAAAAAAAAAACTCTATTGAAAGCATACACAGCAGACTGAGCCAATCAGAAGACAGAATACCAGATATAGAAGACAGGATGGCAGTCAGTGACCATGAAAAGAGAGTATCTCTTAAAAATAGTAAGGGACCATGAAAAATCAATCCAACAGCTCCTAGATGATGCATGGAAGTATAACATAACACTGATAGGAGTTAATGAAAAAGCAAGAAAAAGTACAAATGACATAACAAAACTGTTCAGAGAATTAATGACAAAAAACTTCCCAAACAGAGCAAAAGAATTTGACATACACATAAGTGAGGCATATAGGACTCCAACTAGCCATGATCAAAAAAATCTATACCTAAACATGTAATAATCAAGATCCTGGAAACCCAACAGAAGAACAAAATACTACAAGCAGTTAGAGAAAAGAAACAAATCACATCCAAAGGAAAGCCCATCAGAATCACAGAAGACTTTTCAACACAAACCCTCAAGTCAAGGAGAGCCTGGAGTGAGGTATTTCAAGCCCTAAAAGAAAACAACCTCCAACCTAGACTGATGTATCCTGCAAAACTATATTAAAAAATTGATGGAGAAATAAGATACTTCCATGACAAAGAACACCTGAGAAACTTCATGAATACCAAAATAGCACTCCAAATTCTAAACAATATCCTAGAAAAAGATAACGAAGGTCACAACTCCATGAGGCCCAACAGAGCAAATTCATCAGGCAAGGCAAGAAATTAAAGGGAGAGGGAGAAAAATAAAAAAGAAGCAACCACAGAAAAATAACAAGACAATGGTAAGTCAATACATATCAGTTATACCAACCAATGGTCTCACTTTACCAATCAAAAGAAACAGACTGGCAGAATGGATTAAGAAGCAAAACCTAACAATATGCTGTATACAAGAAACGCACCTAGTTCAAAAAGAAACTCATAGACTGAAAGTAAAAGGACGGAAAACAGTTCTCCATGAGACAGGAACCCAGAAAAAAGCGGGAGTAGCTATCTTATTTGCAGACAAAGTAAATTTCAAACCAAAACGAATTAAGAGATACAAAGAAGGTCATTGCATCCTTGGAAAGGGAACAATCCAAGAGGAAGAGATGACAATCATAAATATATATGCACCAAATACTAATGCCCCCAACTATACAAAACAAATATTAGGGGACATGAAAAACCAAACAAACACTAATACAACTGTAGTGGGAGACCTCAATACCCCACTGTCACAAATAGACAGATCATCTAGACAAAAAAATCAACAACAAAATACTAGAACTGAACCAAGCTTTTGAACAAACAGACTTAATAGATGTCTCACAGAGTGTTCCACCCCACAAAATCAGAATATACATTCTTTTTGGCTGCACACGTGTCATTCTCCAAAACAGACCACATATTAGCTCATAGAACATGTTTAAGTACATGCAAAAGAAATGAAGTTATCCCATGTATATTATCAGACCACAGTGCAATTAAACTGGAGATCAAATGCATAAGAAACTTCAAGGACTTCACAAACACATGGAAATTGAATAACACTCTCCTGAACAACCAATAGGTCACAGAGGGAATTAAAGAAGAAATTAGACAGTTTCTACAAGTAAATGACAATGCCAGTACAACATACAGGAATCTATGGGACACAATGAAAGCATTTCTACTAGGGAAATTCATAGCAGTGAATGCCCATATTAGGAAAACAGAGAGAACTCAGATAAATAACCTAATGCAGAACCTCAAACTCCTAGAAAAAGAATACAATAACAAACCCAAAGCCCACACAAGAGAGGAAATTATAAAGATCACAGCAAAAATCAATGCAATGGAGACTAATACAATGATACAAAAAAATTAATGAATCAGAGTTGGTTTTCTGAAAGAATAAATAAAATCGATGAACCTTTAGCCAACCTTATCAAAAAAAGGAAAGAAAAGACTCAAATCCATGCAATTAAGAATGAAAAAGGGGAAGTCACAACAGATCCAGCAGAAATCCAGAAGATCATCAATACCTACTTCAAGAACCTGTACTCTAATAAAATGGAAAACACAGAAGAAATGGACAGATTCCTAGATACATATGAGTTGCCAAAGTTAAATGAAGAAGATATAGAAATTCTAAACTCCCCAATTACAATGAGTGAAATTGAAAATGTAATAAAAAATTTACCAACAAAGAAAAGCCCAGGTCCCGATGGCTTCACTGCTGAATTCTACAAAATATTTAGAGAAGAACTATTGTTACTACTCTTTAAACTTTTCAATGAAATTGAAAGGGAAGCAATGCTTTCAAATTCATTCCGGGAAGCAAGTGTTACTTTGATTCCAAAACCAGGGAAAGACCTAACCCAAAAAGAGAACTACAGGCCAATCTCCCTAATGAACATAGATGCAAAAATCCTCAACAAGATACTGGCAAACAGAATACAGAGGGTCATCAAGAAGATCATACACCCTGACCAAGTTGGATTTATCCCAGGGATGAAAGGTTAGTTCAATATTCGTAAATCAATAAATGTAATACATTATATTAACAGAGTCAAGGACAAAAACCATATGATCATCTCAATAGATGAAGAAAAGGCACTGGACAAAATCCAACACCCATTCATGATAACCCTGTAGAAAATTGGAATAGATGGTCTTTAACTCAACTTGATAAAGGCTATCTATGAAAAATCAACAGCCAACATCATACCAAATGGTCAAAAACTGAAAACCTTCACGCTAAAATCAGGAACAAGACAAGGATGCCCACTATCACCACTCCTGTTCAATATTGTTCTGGAAACATTACCCATAGCAATTAGAAAAGAGAAAGAAATAAAAGGAATAAAGATAGGAAAAGAAGAAGTTAAACTGTCATTATTTGCTGATGACATGATACTCTACATAGAAGACCCAAAAAACTCTGCTAAAAGACTTCTTAATTGACAGATTCAGTAGAGTAGCTGGATACAAGGTCAACACTCAAAAATCAATAGCCTTCTCATACACAAATAATGGACTCACTGAAAGAGAAATTAGAGAAACAATCCCTTTCACAATAGCATCCAAAAAATGAAATATCTAGGAATTAATCTAATGAAGGAAGCAAAAGACCTCTACATTGAGAACTACAGCACCCTGAAAAAAGAGATCAAAGAGGATATAAGAAAATGGAAAGAAATCCCTTGTTCCTGGGTAGGAAGAACCAATATTGTGAAAATGGCCATACTTCCAAAACTGCTATATAGATTCAATGCAATCCAAATTGAAATCCCAACAGTGTATTTCACAGAACTAGAGAAAACAATCCAAAAGTTCATCTGGAACTACAAGAGACCTAGAATAGCAAAAGCAATTCTAGATAACAAAGTCATGGCAGGGGGTATTACAATTCTCAACTTCAAACTGTACTACAAAGCCACTGTGATAAAAACAGCATGATACTGGCAAAGAAACAGACCTGAGGATCAGTGGAATAGATTAGAAGATGCAGAAATAATTCCAGACATACTCAGCTACCTCATCTTTGACAAAGGAGTCAACCATTCTCACTGGAGGAAAGATAGCCTCTTTAATAAATGGTGCTGGAAAAACTGGATTTCCACTTGCCCAAGATTAAAACTAGACCCCTATCTTTCACTATGCACTAAACTAAAATCGAAGTGGATTAAAGATCTAAATATTAAAACAGAAACACTAAACTTGCTGGAAGACAAGTTAGGTAGAACTCTCGAAGACACGGGCATAGGAAAGGACTTTCTGAACAAATCCTGAGTACCACAGGAACTAGCACAAAGAATCAACAACTGGGATCTCATCTTATTACAAAGCTTCTTCACTGTAAGAGAAACCACCAACAGAGCTAAGAGACAACCTACAATGTGGGAAAAAATTTTTACCAGCTGTTCCTCAGACAAAGGTCTCCTATCTAGAATATATAAAGAACTAAATAAAATCAGACACCCCAAATATAAAGACCCAATTACAAAATGTACATATGAAATGAACAGACATTTCCCAGAGAGAGAAGCAAAAGCAGCAAATAAACATGAAAAAATGTTCAACATCACTGGTCCTTCGAGAGTTGCAGATGCAAACAACACTGAGATTAAACCTCAACTCAGAAAGAATGGCTCCTATCATGAAATCAACTAATACCAAATGCTGGCGGAGTTTTGGGGAGAAAGGAACCCTTCTTCATTGTTGGAGTGTGGACTGGTGCAGCCACTGTGGAAATCAATATGGAGATCTCACAAACAACTAGGATTGGAAGTCCCATTTGACCCAGCTATTCCTCTACTGGGTATCTTCCCCAAAGAATTAAAAGAATCATACCACAGTGATATATGCATACCCATGTTTATAGCGGCACAGTTTGTAATAGCTAAAGCTTGGAAACAGCCCAATTCCCCTCATCTGGGGACTGGATAAAGAAGATGTGTTTTTCTACTCAACCATAAAGAATGAGAAACTGGAGACAGCTGTAGCTAAGTGGATGCACACTGAGGCCATACCTCTAAGTGAAATAAATAGGACACATGTGTAAATACCGAATAGTTTCTCTGGTTTGAAAAACTAAAAGTGTAAATAAGAATCAAAATGTATAATTGATATTGTGAAATAGGAAGAAAATGTCTTGGGGAAGTGGGAGGGAAAAGGGAAAGGAAAGAACAGAAAAGAAAACATAGGAGAAAAGGAAAAACATGGAAACAGAGTCTTTGGAAATAGGGAAGGGTGGACGCGGTGAAGGGAGGGCAGGGGAATGGGGAAAAAAATAAGAACCAAGATATATCATGTAAAGGTACAAGATCCCAATGATGAATGTAACTGTATTGTATATCTAAAATGTACCAATAAACTAAATGGAAAAAAACTGGTTTAATTCTTTAGTTAATGATGGGGTTTGATATACTCTCATTTATTAGCGGGCCTTTATCTTAAATCGTTTTCTCTTGAAATAAAAGTTTCTTATTCTTATCTCTCTCTCTTTCACAAAGTTTTTTTAGTACTTCAATCCTTTTCACTTTTTTCTTTGAATGTAACTATAAAACTAATTTTTATTTCTGAAGTCCTGAAGACTTTCAGCTATTGTAAAATTACATCAAATATTATTTCTATTTGTATTCTGTGTTCCTTCCCTGCAATTACTTAGTAACTTGATGTAACCAACCAGGTGATGTAACAGTAGAACAACTAAAAATGTTTCAATTCTCTTCACTGACACCTAGTTTTAATGTTTCCTCCTAGCACTCCTTAATCTGTTAAGAGACTAATTTTCAAGCATCTGGGACGTCAATTCATATATCCTATTGTTGTTACTCAAATATAAATACTTAATCCCTACTGGAATTAATACAAAGGTATCTTTGCTGGCATTCCTTCCCAATAACAGTATAGTACTGTCACTAGATTAATAATGTTAAAAAAATTCATTACATTACATACTATTTTAAATACACACACCCAAAGAGTAGTCCAAATTCCTTAATCTGAGCATTTCTGGCTGAGCTGTTTATGCTACCTATACGTATTCTCATGTCAGCATCCATCAAATATCACAGCCTTTATAGTTCATGATGGGCCACAATTTACTCTAAAAAAATGTCTCTATGGCCCCTATTAATCTCTCCCATTTTTCCCTATTACCTCTGCCAAAGCATTCTCTATTCATTGTGGTACGTGATTCTACACCGGCTCATAACTGTTAGTTAATAAGCATTTATTGTCTCAATTAGACTGTGACCCGAGAGCAGAGACCATTGTTTAAACTTCTTTTGTGTCTCCTAGTGTCTTGTCAGATCCAGATCATGAAATATTTAGTAAAAATATTTGAGCTGAACTTAATAAACTCAGGGTTGTTAGTTTTCCTATTTGTATTGTTTTAAGGTATATTGACTTGTTTATCCATCTCCCCATCATACAAAAAAATGTAATATTCTTTGAGTCAAAAATTTTGCATTATTTTTTTCAATTTTTATTTTTTAACATTCTTCATGGGGAGTTGGTACATGTACATAACACGCCAAATTCTTTTTCATTCCCCACCCCCATCACTTAGTTCACTTCCCTTTGGCAAAGGATCTATCTCCTTATTTCCTATTATCTATCTTTTACTTTGCTCTTTATTTATGTTTGGTATTTCTGATATAAGAGAAACCATGTGATATTTAAGCTGTATGTCTGATTTACTTCTCCTAACATTTTGGTCTCAAAATGCATCTATTTTCTTACAAATAACTCAAAATTATCCTTCTTTATATCACAGTAGTACTCCATTGTGTATAAATACCATATTTTTTATTCTGCTGATGGACATATAAGCTACTTCCAAGATTTAGCTGTTACGAATTGTATTGCTATACTATATTTATATATACTTATATTTATATTTATATATTATATATATTTATATTGTTGACTTTTATTCCTATGATAGTCTGTGTACTGTATTTCTAGTAATTACTCTCTTAATCATAAATAACTCTATAAAACATAACATACATAGATGTGTTATAGATTATCTGTTTCCATATAAAACTAAAGTTTATTTTCAATCTAGCCATCTTTATGTCATTCCATAGCTTACATTATGTGTGAGCTATCTCTTCTTTAATCTGGATGTTCTGCCAGCTGTGTGACAGTTATTTTTTGATGATATAATCATTACTACATACCTACTAGGAAAGCTATTACCAAAATCAGAAAATAACAGGTGTTGGCAAGGATGTGGGTAAAGTGGAATTTTAAATATCACTGATGGTAATTTAAAATGATCCAGCCGCTGTGGAAATGATAAGGTAATTCACCCAAAATTTAAATAGTTATGAAACGATCTAGCAGTTCCATTTTTGGATGTATGCTCAAAAGACCTTAAAAAGTAGGGATTGGAACAGTTATTTGTACACTGTTCATAGCACTATACACAATATTCAAAAGGTGAAACCAACCAAGTGTCCATCAATAGATGAATGAGTAAACAAAATGTGGTATATATACACAAGTAAATGTTATTCAACCTCAAACATTCACTGGTTAACATTATAAAAAAGAAAAGAGCTACTACTCCCCCTAGAGATAGATAGCAGTGATTGATATTCTAAATGGGAAATTCCTTGTATGTGACTTGTTTTTCCACTCGATCCCCATTTAATCAATTGTACCTAGGTGACTTACTTATAATTTTATTGGTTGGTAATGGTTTTGTTCCACCTCATGCCCACCTTGTAATTTTCCATTGGGTCTTATAGTTTTGTTCCGCTCTGTATCTGCCTCACCTCATGGTTTTGCCATATATAAAACACTTTTGAAAAGAGGTGAGCAGCCCATTTTCTGGTTCCCCTTCTGTTTCTCTTAGAAGCTTTCTCTCAACAAATTTTCCCTACTCTTAAAAAAAAAAAGTATTATTCAACCTCAAATTGAAATACAATTCTGACATATCACAACATGGATGAAACTTGAAGACATTAAGTAAACCAGGCACAAAAAGACAAATGTGGTATGGTTCTACTTGTAAGAGGTACATAAAATATCCAATTTCAAAGAAATAGAAAATTGAACAGTGGTTTCTAGGAGTTAGTAGGGGTGGGAGGTCAAAGGAAAACAGTTATTCAATATTTAATGGGTACAGAGTTTCAGTTTGGGAAGATGAAAACATTCTGAAGATGGGTGGTGGTGGCTGCTATAAAGGAATGTGGAAAAAAAATATATATGGCAATACTAGGGATTGAATCCAGAGGCCTTCATACTGAGTTACATCCCCAGGCCTCAGCCTTTTTATAATTTATCTTAATTAATTTAGAGACAAGGTCTTGCTAAATTGCTCAGTCTGGACTTGAGCTTTTGGTCCTCCTGCCTTAGCCTCCTAGGGTGTTGGGATTATAGAAGTGCATCACCAAATATGGTACAATGTGAATATTCTTAATACCACCAAGCGATTCAATTAAAAATGATTAAAATGGCACGCCCTAAGGAGGTCCCGAGTCCCGCGGAAGAGGTCAAATCAGCCCACTGCAGACAGGTAAGTATGCGCACGCTCTACCGAGGTCCCAAGTCACACTGAACACGCGGAATCAGCCCGCTGCAGACAGGCAGGTCTGCACATGCCCTACCGAGGTCCCAAGTTGCGTGGAAGATGCTGAATCAGCCAGCTCCACACAGGCAGGTCTGTGCATGCCCTACTGAGGTCCCCAGTCATGCAGAACACTCAGAATCAGCCCACGCCCCAGCAACAATCCACTGGAACCCCTCTCCCGCTCCTCTGTACAGCCACCTGGTTCCACACTACAAAGACACAGAGGACACCGGACCACCAGACCATGGTACTGAGTCCCGCTGCTTCCGGCCCAGATGTAGGGGCTTCTGAGCCACCGTCCCACTGCTCCTGGTCCAGAGGAAGGGGCTTCCCAGTCACCATCCCTCCTGCTGCTCCCAGCCCAGAGGATAGGTCTTTTGGGCCACCTCCTGTCCCGCTGCTCCTGGCCCAGAGGTAGGGGCTGCTAAGCCGCTATCCCACTGCTCCTGGACCAGAGGAAGGGGCTTCCCAGCCACCATCACTCCTGTTGCTCCCAGCCCACAGGAAAGGGCTTTTGGGTCACCATCCCTACTGCTGCTCCCAGCCCCTGTCCCACCTCTCCCAGCTCAGAGGAGGTAATCCGTGCAGGTGCCAACAGCCCCTACCCCAGTTGAACTGAGAAAACACATAAGTCTCAAAACCAGACTTCCAGATCACCTACAGCAACCCCAAAGGGAAATGAGATGGAACACTCTGATACTCAACCACCTGGACCCACTGAACTGGCAACAAAAGGGGATCTGGAAAAAATAAAATCAGAAATAATTTCTCAGATAACAGGAGAAATTGTGCCCCTAGTGCAAGACATGATTAATAAATCTAGAGAGGAGCTCAGGAACATGGAATCCCAACATAGGAAACAAATGGAATCCATAAAACAGATGCAAATAGATTTCCAGGAGATGAAAAACTCCATTGAAAGTCTACACAGCAGAATGAGCCAATGTGAGGACAGAATTTCAGATATAGAAGATAAGACTGCAATTAGTGGCCAGGAAAAGAAAAATTGCTTCAAAATTATAAGGGAACATGAGAAATCAATCCAGCAGCTGCTAGATGATGCAAAGAAGAATAACATAAGACTGATTGGGCTCAATGAAGAAAGAGGAGAGAGTGGAGATGACATAAAAAACCTCTTCACAGACATAATGGCAGAAAACTTCCTACACAGGGGAAAGGAGCTTGACATACAGATAAGTGAGGCATTTAGGACTCCAAATAACCTTGATCAAAAAAAAATCTACACATAGGCATATAATTGTTAAGATTCCAGAAACACAACAGAAGAACAAAGTTCTCCAAGCAGTCAGAGAAAAGAAACAAATCACATACAAAGGAAAGCCCATCAGAATCACAGCAGACTTCTCAACACAAACCATCAAGGCAAGAAGAGCTTGGAGTGACATATTCCAAGCCCTAAAACAAAACAGCCTCCAACCCAGATTGATGTACCCTGTAAAACTATCTTTCAAAATGGATGGAGAAATAAGATACTTTCATGACAAAGAGCACCTTAGGAACTTCGTGAATACCAAACCAGCACTCCAAAGAATTTTACACAATATCCTAGGAACAGACATTGAGGATCACAACCACAGGAAGCAAAGCAGAATGAACGCATCTAGCATGACAAGAAATTAAATGTAAAGGGGGAGAACCCAACAAAAAGAAAAAGTCATGGCAATGACAAGTCAATACGTTTCAGTTATAACCATCAATGTTAATGGTCTCAATTCACCAATCAAAAGAAATAGACTGGCAAAATGGGTCAGGAAGCAAAATGCAACACTATGCTGCATATAAGAAACACACTTAATTCAAAAGGAAACTCATAGACTGAAAGTTAAAGGGTGGAAAACAATACTCCATGTGACGGGAACCTGAAAAAAAGCAGGAGTAGCTATCCTCTTGGCAGATCAAGTAGATTTCAAACCAACACTGACTAAGAGAGACAAAGGACACTACATCCTTGTAAAGGGAAGTATCCAAGAGGAAGAGATAACAATCATAAATATCTATGCACCAAACACTAGTGCACCCAACTATATAAAACACATACTAATGGACATGAAAAGTCATATATGCACTAATACAATAGTAGTAGGGGACCTGAATACCCCACTGTCACAAATAGATCAACTAGACAAAAAATAAGTAATGAAATACTAGAACTCAATCGAACTCTTGAACAAATGAACTTAACAGATGTTTACAGAGTCTTCCATCTCACAAAATCAGAATACACATTCTTCTCAGCTGCACATGGGTCATTCTCCAAAATAGACCACATACTCACATATAGAACATGTTTAAGTAAATGCAAAGAAATTGAAGCTATCCCCTGTATATTATCAGACCATAGTGTGATGAAATTGGAGATCCATAGCAAAAGAAACTCAAAACATTTCATAAACATGTGGAAATTGAACAACACGCTTCTGAATAACCAATGGGTCACAGAGGAAATTAAAGAAATCAGACAGTTCCTTCAATTAAATGACAATGACAATACAACATATCAGAATCTATGGGACACAATGAAAGCAGTCTTACGAGGGAAATTCAGAGCAGTGAATATGCATATTAGGAAAACAGAATGGGCCCAGTTAAACCTGATGCTGCACCTCAAGTTTCTAGAAAAAGAAGGACAGGACAACCCCAGAGCTCATACAAGGGAGGAAATTATAAAGATCAGAGGAGAAATCAATGCAATGGAGACTAAGAGAACGATACAAAAAAATCACTGAAGCCAAGAGTTGGTTCTTCAAAAGAATCAACAACATTGATAAACCCTTAGGCAACCTTGTCAGAAAAAGAAAGAAAAGGCCCAAATCCATGCAATTAGGAATGAAAAGGGTGAAATGAAAACAGACCCAGCAGAAATCCAGAGGATCATCAATACCTAGTTCCAGAACCTATATGCCAATAAGATGGACAACACAGAAGAAATGGACAGATTCCTAGATACATATGAATTACCAAAGTTGAACGAAGAAGACCTAAAAATTCTGAACAACCCAATATCAACCAATGAAATTGAAAATGTAATTAAAAACTTATCAACTAAGAAAAGCCCTGGCCCTGATGGCTTCACTGCTGAATTCTACAAGACATTTAGAGAGGAACTGCTGCCACTACTGTTTAAACTCTTCAATGAAATTGAAAGGGAAGCAATACTCCCAAATTCATTCCTGGAAGCAAGCATCACCTTGATCCCCAAAGCAGAGAAAGACCCAACTGAAAAAGAGAACTATAGGCTAATCTCACTAATGAACATAGATGCGAAAATCCTTAATAAGATACTGGCAAATAGAATGCAGAAGATCAAGAAGGTCATACACCCTAATCAAGTGGGATTCATCCCAGGGATGCAGGGATGGTTCAATATACGCAAATCAATCAATGTAATACACTATATCAATAGAGCCAAGGACAAAAACCATATGATTATCTCCATAGATGCAGAAAAAGCATTTGACAAAATCCAACATGCATTTATGATAAAAACCCTACAAAAAATTGGAATAGATGGTCTCTACCTCAAACTGTTAGAAGCCATCTATGAAAACCCAACAGCCAATATCATACTAAATGGTCAAAAACTGAAATCCTTCACACTAAAATCAGGAACAAGACAAGGATGTTCACTATCACCACTCCTGTTCAATATAGTTCTGGAAACATTAGCCACAGCAATTAGACAAGAGAAAGAAATCAAAGGAATAAAGATAGGAATGAAGAAGTCAAATTGTCATTATTTGCAGATGACACGATACTCTATAGAGAAGACCCCAAGAACTCCACCAAAAGTTTTCTAGACTTAATAACCAAATTCAGTCAAGTAGCTGGTTACAAGGTCAACACACAAAAATCAATAGCTTTCCTCTACACCAATGACAGACTCACTGAGAGAGAAATAGGGCAAATAATTCCTTTCACAATAGCATCCAAAAAACTGAAATACCTAGGAATCAACCTAATGAAAGAAATCAAAAACCTCTTCTCTGAAAACTATGGCACTCTGAAAAGAGAGATTGAAGAGGATATCAGAAAATGGACAGACATCCCCTGCTCTTGGGTAAGAAGGATTAATATAGTGAAAATGGCCATACTTCCAAAACTGCTATATAGATTCAATGCAATTCCACTTGAGATCCCAGCAGCATGCTTCATGGACCTGGCGAACAGAATCCAAAAATTCATTTGGAACAAGAAGAGACCCAGAATAGCAAAAGCAATTCTAGGTAACAGAGACATGGCAGGGGGTATCACAATTCCCAACCTGCAACTCTACTACAAAGCTACTGTGATAAAAACAGCATGGTACTGGCAAAGAAACAGACCTGAAGATCAGTGGAACAGATTAGAAGATGTAGAAACAAGGCCAGACACACTCAACCATCTCATCTTCGATAAAGGAGCCAAACACACTCACTGGAAGAAAGCCTCTTTAATAAATGGTGCTGGAAAAATTGGGTTTCAACTTGCCAAAGATTAAAACTAGACCTATATCTCTCACCATGCACTAAACTAAAATCAAAATGGATTAAAGATCTAAATATTAAAATAGAAACTCTGAACCAGTTACAAAAGAGCTTAGGTAGAACCCTTGAAGACATCGGTGTAGGAAAAGATTTTATGAACAAAACCTCAGTTGCCCGTGAACTAGCATAATCAACAAGTGGGATCTCTTCTTATTAAAAGGCTTCTGCACAGCAAGAGAAACCACCAGCAGTGTGAAGAGACAACCCACAATGTGGGAAAAAATCTTCACCTGCTCTTCCTCAGACAAAGGTCTACTATCTAGAACCTATAAAGAACTTAAAAAGATCAGACCTCCCAAATTTAAAGACCCAATCCAAAAATGGGCATCTGAAATGAAAAGACATTTCTCAGACAAGGAAGTAGAAATAGCAAATAAATACATGAAAAAATGTTGAACATCACTAGTCTTTCGAGAGATGCAAATGAAAACAATGCTTAGATTCCACCTCACTCCAAAAAGAATGGCTGCTATCAGGAAATCAACCAATAACAAATGCTGGCGGGACTGTGGGGAAAGAGGAACCCTGCTCCACTGCTGGTGGGAGTGTAGACTGGTGCAACCACTGTGGAAATCAGTATGGAGATACCTCAAAGAACTAGGACTGGAAGTCCCATTTGACCCTGCTATTCCACTGCTGGGGATCTTCCCCAAAGAATTAAAAGAATCATACCACAGTGATATATGTGCACCCATGTTCATAGCAGCACAGTTTGTGATAGCTAAAACTTCGAAACAGCCCAAATGCACATCAACTGGAGACTGGATCCAGAAAATGTGGTTTTTTAAATAAAATGGAGTACTACTCAGCCATCAAAAAAGAGAAATTAGAGACATTTATAGCTAAGTGGATGCACATTAAGGCGATACTCTTAAGTGAAAGAAACAGGACACACATGTATAAATACTGAATAGTTTCACTGGTGTGAGAAACTGAAAGTGTAAATAAGGACTAAATGTATAATAGGTAATGTGAAATAGGAAGAAAAAGGGCAAAGGGGAAAGAAGTGGGAGGGCTAGGGGAAAGGATAGAAGGGAATGGGATTAATATGAGAAAATGGAAAAATAGGAACAAAATCTTTGTAAATAGGGAGGAATGGAGGGGTTGAAGGGAGGGCTGGGCAAGGGTGAAAAATAAGAACCAAGAGAGATTATGTAAACGTGCAAATTTCCAATGATGAATGTCATTATATTGTATACCTAAAATGTACCAATGATTAGAATGAATAATCGATAATGCAAAACAGGAAGAAAAGGTCCAAAGGGGTAGGGGTCGTGGGAGGGGCAGGGGAAAGGAAAGAAGGGAAAGGAAAAATGATGAGAAATGGAAAAAATGGAAATAAAGTCTTTGTAAATAGGGAAGGGTGGAGGGGGTGAAGGGAGGGTTAGGAATGGGGAACAAAATAAGAACCAAGATGCATCATGTAAAGGTACAACTCCCAATGAGAAATGTAATTGTGTTGTATACCTACAATGTACCAATAAAAGAATTTAATAAAAAAAAATTTAAAATGATTAAAATACTGAATTTTATTTTATGTATAAGTTACAATAATAAAAAATTATCTAATCGTCATAAATACAATTCCCAAAAGGTGCTTTAATATTTTAAATTTCTAAAGCTATAACCTTACTTTTAATTCTTTTCTCTTTACTTTTGGTCTTTTAATCTTTTATTTTGAAGAGCCATTTTTTCTAAATTTAAAAGCTTTCTTTCACATTTGACTTAGCTCTGAACTGTCTACACTAATACAGACACAACTGGAGTAAGAAGTCTGTGACCTTCCTGTCTTTTGCTACACAATAAGATGCTTCAACATACTTGAAAATAAGCTGTAATCAACATTTTGGTAATGACTTCAGGTTTATTTTTTCATTTATTGTGAAATTATTCTACAGTACCACTAGATTTACTGGAGGCACTCATGACTTTTTGGCTTTAAAGTGTTCTAACTATGTGATTACTAGCAATAAAGCCCTGGTAAAATGCCTTTTTTCCTGTATTCATTAAATCATCATATATTAGTGAGTACATGTGTGATTATTTACTTATATTCACAATCAACAGAAAAAAAATTTAGAAAAATTTAAAAATTTAAAAATTATTTTATTTTATTGGCACATCTTAGGTATACAATATAATGACATTCATCATTGGAAATTTGCACCTTTACATAATCACTCTTGGTTCTTATTTTTCCCCCTTCCCCTGCCCTCCCTTCACCCCCTCTATCTCTCCCTATTTACAAAGACTTTGTTTCCATTTTTTCATTTTATCATATTAATTCCATTCTTTTCTTTCCTTTCCCCTACCCCTCCCACTTCTCCTTCCCCTTTGCCCCTTTTCTTCCTATTTCCCCTTGTCTATTATACCTTTTAGTCCTTATTTACACTTTCAGTTTCTCACACTAGAGAAACTATTCGGTATTTACACATGTGTGTCGTATTAAAAATTTAGAAAGAGAAACAACATTTTTATAACTTTTATGAATGCCAAGAACTATGCTGGTCATTTCCACATATATAATTGAATCCACATAGAAACTTTTAAGTGATATTATGCTAATTTACAAAAGTGGAAATGAGATTCAGAGATTATAATAATTAGCCTAAGTAACACGATTAATAACTAGTACAATTCTAATTTGAATTTGCATCTTTGTGACTGAAAAACCCACATGAAAATATTCAACAAGTCATTACAGATACAGATTTGGGGTTTAGGGGAAAGGTCTTGAGTACAGATAAAGACCAAAAAGACATTAGACCAGAGGGAATAACTGAAACCATAGGTGTTAATCTAAAGAGTACATGGTGAGAGATGGGGTGAAGTGGAAGCAGTTGTTTACAGAGCAGACAGAAAATCAGCCTGATAAAGAATCATATAAAAGAACCACCAAAGAAGCTGGCACTACCGAAACCAAGGAAGAGAGTATCAAGGAAAGAGTATCAAAAGTATCAAGTAGGATAAGCCAAGTTATCATCTGTGAAACTTGAGGCAGAAAATAATTGCTTTTTCTGGTTTGGCAGCCAAACAAATTTGTATTTCTATTAGAAATAACTGTGTATTTCTATTAGAGTGGTCAGCTTACTGTATCAACATTATGCTTGTTTATCATTCCACCTTGCACAGAACACATCTTAATTCTTTTTTTCATGTCCTTCTTCTTTCCTCCCTTCTACCTCCCTCCAACTTTTGGTTGCTTTCCTTTCTGCAAAAGATCTATCTCACTATCTCCTATTATCTGTTTTTTACTTGCCCTTTATATTTTGGATATAAAACAACCATGTGATATTTAAGCTTGTGTGTCTGATTTATTTCACTTAACATTATGGTCTCAAGTTGTATCTATTTTCCTACAAATACTCAAATTTAATCCTCCTTTCTGGCATATGGCAGAGTAGTAGTCCATTGTGTATAAATACCATATTTCCTTTACCCATTCATCTGCGATAGACACATGGGGCATTATGAATAGTGCTGCTATAAATATGTATATACATATATCACTGAAAAATGATGTCTTTTTTTTTTTTGGTACCAGGGATTGAACTTGGGACCTTTGCTTGTGAGGCAGGTGGTGGCACCATTGAGCTAAATCCCCAGCCCTGAAATATGATCATTTTATCTACATATAAAGATTTTGCTTCTACCTTGCCAATCCTATAGTAATTGTGTCATTTTATTGCCAGACTATTTTGGTGGGGACTAGGTTTCAAAGTTTAATGGACAGATAAAGAGTAAACATATCTGCCCTTGTGCCCCACCTTAAGGAGAAAGCGTTGTATCTTCTCCATTCATATAAGGTGTTCTTGCTTGAAGTATGGAGTACATGTCTTTGATCTGTTGAGAAGGTTCTGTTCGACCTCTAGTCTCCCGATAGCTTTTACCATGAACAGCTGTAGAATTTAGTCCAATACTTTTTCTCCAACTAGTGACAGGATCATATGGCTTTTTCCTTTCCTCTGTTAAAATGATGACTTTTGGGGGTGGATTTTCCTTCCAATGCTGAACCAACACTGCCATCCCTATAACAAAACCACTTTCTACATACTGCCAGATCTGACTTCTCATAGTTTGTTTTGTTAAACAAATTTCTATCTATGTTTATACTCTTTTCTTCTATTATCTTTATCCAGTTTTAGGATTAGCACAATGTTGAGTTCCTAAAATGAGAGAAGTGTTCCTTCTTTTTTCTGCTTTGTTTGATATAATTTATCAGTTAAAATGTATATCAGTTAAAATGTATATGTTAAAATGTATATGTATAATTTATCAGTTAAATGTATAATTTATCAGTTAAAATGTATCTGCTATTGTCATATAGGTAGGTTTTTAAGCTAGGAATATACTTTCTTTAATAGGTGCTATTCAAATTTTATATTTCCTCCCGACTTAGTTTCATTAGTTTGTCTTCCAAGGTACTTCTTAGAAGTTGTCAAATTTATTTCAAAACAGATTTTTGTAATATGCTTTCTATATCCTTTTAAATTCTGTAAGATCTGTGGTAATGTCTCCTAGATCTTGATATTGTAATTTAAAAAATGTATAATTGATATTGTGTAACAGGAAGAAAAGGTCTAAAGGTGCAGGGGAAGTGGGAGGGGTAGGGGAAAGGAAAAAAGGGAAAAGAAAAAATATGAGAAAAGGAAAAAAATGGAAACAAAGTCTTTGCAAATAGGGAAGGGTGGAGGGGGTGAAGGGAGGGCAGGGGAAGAGAAAAAAAAAAAAGAACCAAGATACTCATGTAATGGTACAAGATCCCAATGATGAATGTAATTGTATTTTATACCGAAAATGTACCAATAAACTTAATGGGAAAAAAAAAGAAATATGATGCCTTTTACTGTTTTGGTTCTGTCTTTTTCTTTTTTTTTCTGGTGCCAGGGATCAAACTCAGGACTTTGAGCTTGCAAAACAGACACGGAACCACTGAGTTAAATCCCTGGCCCCTTCTTCAACTGTTTTGGGAAGAAACCTAGAAGGGGAATAGCGAGGCTGAGTGGAATTTCTATTTTTAGTTTTTTGAGGAATCTCTATACTAATTTCCAAAAGTGGTGATAGTTGTCATCCTTGTCTTGTTACTGATTTTAGAGGGAATCCTTTCAGTTTTTCTCCTTTTAATATGATGTTGGCAGTAGGTCTGTCATAAATAGCTTTTATCATATTGAGATACAATCCTTCTATACCTATTTTCTTCAGGGTTTTTATCATGAATAGATGTTGGATTTTGTCAAATGCTTTTTCTGGGTCTACTGAGATGATCATGTGATTTTTGTCATTGCTTCTGTTTCTGTGATGGATTGCATTTATTTCTTTGCATATATTGAACCATCTCTGCATTCCTGGGTGAATCTTACTTGGTAATGATGTATGATCTTTTTGATGATTTGTTGCATTCTGCTTGCTGACATCTCGTTGAGAATCTTTGTGTCCATGTTCACTAAAGAGATTGGCTTGTAGTTCTTTTTTGTGGTTAGATCCATGTCTGTTTTTGGAATCAGGTAATGTTAGCTTCCTAGAATGACTGTGAGAGTATTCTTTCTCTTTTAATTTCATTAAAGAGTATTGGCATTAAGTCTTCCCTGAAGTTATTATAGAATTCAGCAGTGAATCCATTGGGTCCTAGGCTTTTCTTAGTTGGTAGTTTTTAAAAAAAATTACTGCTCCAATTTCATTGTCTTATTGGATTAGTCAGGATTTTTATATCTTCTTGGTTCAGTTTTGGTAATTAATACGTACCTAGGAATCTATTCATTTTTTCTGGATTCTCTAATTTACTGGAGTACAGGTTTTTGAAGTAGTTATTAATAATCTTCTGGAATTTAGCAATGTTTGCTATGATTTTGCCTTTTTTATATCTTTTATTTATTTATTTATTTATTTTGGTACTGGGGATCGAATTCAGGACCTTGCGCTGGTGAGGCAGGTGGTGGAACTACTGAGCTAAATCCCTGGCCTGCTTTTTTAATTTCTAATAAAATAAATGGGCCAGGCATGATGGTGCATGCCTGTAATCCCAGGACTCAGGAGGCTGAGGCAGGAAGATAGCCTTCAGTTTGAGGCCAGCCTGGGCTACATAGTGAGTTTAAGGCCAGCCTGAACTGCATAGCGAGACCCTGTGTCAAAAAAACCCCACCAAACATAACAATAAAAAAATGATTTAGACCTTTCTTTTTTTTTTTAGTAAGATTGGCTAAAGGTTTGTCTATTTTGTTTATTCTTATGAAGAACCAGCTCTTTGATTCAGTGATTATTTGTAGTGTTTTTTTTAGTCTCAATTTCATTAATTTCTGTTCTGATCTTTATAATTTTCTTCCTTAGACTAACTTTGGATTCGGAATGTTCTTATTTTTCTAGGCTCTTGAGGTGCATCATTAAATTATTTATTTGGGCTCAGTAAGTTTTTCTGATATGTGCATTCACAGCTATAAACTTCCCTCTTAGGATTGCTTTCATTTTTTCCTATAAATTTTGGAATATTGTACTGGCATTGTTTGATTCTACAAATGATCTCATTTCTCCCTTGATTTCTTCTGTGACTGATTGATTAGCCAGTAGAATATTTTAAAATTTCCATGTATTTGCCTAATTTATAGGGCTTCTTTTGCTACTGATTTTACTGCATTATGATCTGATAATATTCAAGGTATAATTTTGATTCTTTTGCACTTATTTAAGCATACTTTTTGGGCTAGTATGTGGTCTAGTTTCCAGAAAGTATTACTGAGACAAATGTGTATTCTGTTGCTGGGCAAAACACTCTCTAGATATCTATTAAGTCCATTTGTTGGAAGGTTTGGTCCAATGCTGATATTTCTTTTTTCCATTCTAAATTTTAATCTATAATATAAAATGTTACTTAAAGACACAATTGAACACATTATATTAGAAAACAATTTATAGTGGGCTGGGAATTTAGCTCAGTGGTGCTGCCACCTGCCTTGCAAGCGCAAGGTCCTGAGTTCGATCCCCAGTACCAAACAAACAAGCAAACAAAACAAAAAAAGAAAACAATTTATAGTGATTAAATTCCATTTTGTAAATACTTCTGTGGAACAAACTGACTGACCTCAGATCAGACTTTGAATTTTATTTGCGCTATAAGAACAAACCATAAAGAACACATATAAAGCATGTTGAAATGACTGGCATAGATGTACTGTTTACTAACTCAAAGAACACTACAATCACCCATGCACTAGAATCACTTCATCCATCAAATTTACTTATGTAAAACACTTCACATTCCTTGTGAAGTAGTGGTTTCTTTCCTCCAGTATGTAATAGACACATAGGGTGTAAGAGAACTCTCCTTTAACTGTATCAAGATAACTCTTCCAAAGCAAGGATGGTTCAACATACATAAGGAAATAAATGTAATATACAACATAAACAGAAACAAGGTAAAAAACCACATGATCATATCAAGAGAGGCAGAAAAGGTTTCTGACAAAATCCAACACTCTTTCTTGATAAAAACCTGGAAGAAAATAGGTATAGAAGAACCATACGTGAATATGATAAAGGCTATTTATGACAAACCAACAGCCAGCATCATATTAAATGGGGAAAAACTAAAAGCATCCCCCCACAAATCAGGAACAAGACAAGGAGGCCCACTATTACCACTTCTATTCAACACAGTACTTGAAACATTAGCCAGAGCAATCAGGCAAGAGAAAGAAATAAAAGGGATACATATGGGAAAGGAAGAACTCATATTATTTGCAGATGACATGATACTCTACATAGAAGACCCAAAGAACTCTACCAAAAAACTCTTAGAATAACCAACTTCAGTAACATAGCAGGACATAAAAATTAATAATGAAGTTCAGCAATATAGTAGGATACAAGATTAACACACAAAAATCATTAGCATTTGGGTACATCAATAATGTACCACATGAGAAGGAAATTATGAAAACAATATCATTCTTAGTAGCTTTAAGAAAAATGAAATGCCTAGGAATTAACCTAACAAAGGAAGTAAATGACCTCTTCAAAGAAAACTACAACATTCTGATAAAGGAGATTAAAGAGGACATCAGAAAATGGAAAGATGTCCCTTGCTGCTGGATAGGCTGAACCAATGGTGTCAAAATGGCCATACTTTCAAAACTGTTATATTGATTCAATGCAGTCCCAATCAAAATACCAGCAGCACATTTTACAGATCTAGAAAAAAATCCTAAAAGTCATATGGAACCAAAAAAGACATAGAAAGCAAAAGCAATCTTGGGCAACAAGAGCAAAGCAAGAGGCCTTACAATACAGTGGTACCTGCATGTACATGTGTGCAATTTGGTGGCACCCAGAAACATGGAATGAATTCTGCGATCAGAATCATAGAATTAAGTTTATGAACTGAGGTAACACTGTACCTAACTTCAAGCTATCAAAGCAATAATAATAAAAAAGGCACGGTACTAGAACAAAAACAAATACAGGATCAATGGAACAGAAGATACAGAAACATCCCCAGACACATTCAGCTATCTGATCTTTGACAAAGGGGCAAAGAGCATATGTTGGAGGGAAGACAGCCTATTAAACAAGTGGTGTCGGGAAAACTGGGTAACTGTTGACAGAAGATTGAAACTGAACCCATATCTCTCACCACGTACTAAATTAAAATCAAAATAAACAAAGATCTAAACAGAAACATTAAACCTACTGAAGATAAAATAGGTAAAACACTTGAAGCCATAGATGTAGGAAAAGATCTTCTAAACAGAACCACAATTGCACAAGAAAGAACAGCAAGAAGCAATAAATGGGATTATATCAGACTAAAAAGCTTCTGTACAGCAAAAGAATCAGTTAGTAGCATGAAGAGAAAACCTACAGAATGGGAAAAATTTTTGCTAGCTACTCCTCAGACAGAGGACTAATATATAGAATATATAAAGAACTCAAAAATATTAGACCACCTAAAATTAAAGACCCAGTCAAGAAATGGGCAAGTGAAATGAACAGACACTTCACAGAGGAAGAAGTACAAATGGACAACAAATGTATGAAAAAATTTTCAATATCTCTGGCCATTAAAACAATGCTAAGATTCCATCTTACTCCAGAAAGAACAACAATAATCAAGAAATTAAACAATAACAAATGCTGGCACGACTGTGGTGAAAAAAGAACCCTACATTGTTGGTGGGAATGTAAACTAGTACAATCATTATGGAAATCAGTACAGAGATTTCTCAAAGAACTAAAATTAGAAATTCCATATGACCCAGCGATCTCCCTTCTAGGGAGCTTAAGACATCACACTACAGTGATATATGCATATTAATGCTTATAGCAGCATAATTTATATCAGATAAAGCCTGGAAGCAGCCTATATACTCATCAACAGATGACTGGATAACGAAAATGTGGTATCTATAAATAATGGAATGATACTCTGCTATAAAGAAGGGCAAATTTGAGACATTTGTAGGAGAATGGATGGACCTGGAAAATATAATGCCGAATGAAATAAGTCAGACACACAAGCTTGAATACCATATGGTATCTCTCATTTGAGTAAGGAAAAGTACAAACTAAGAGAAAAATGAAGGATAGAATGAGACAAGGGGATGGATCTCTTGCAGATGGAAGGGGTCTAGGGAATCAAGGGTGAAGGGAGAGGAGAAGGGGAAATAGAGTGAGGATATGCCATGTGCAGGATCCTAATAACCTCAATGAATGTTGACATTATATGCCATAAACATGAACTAAGATTAGTAGTATCAACAAGAATGACAAGGGGGAATTAGAGGAAGAGGAGTGAAGGGGGAGGGAAAGAGATTTAAAAAAAGAAACAAGCAATATTACGTACATGTACCAACTACCTAAGATGACTGTAAAATGCACGTATTGCAAACATATACTAATAAATATAAAGATAACTGCTCCTCAGGCTTTGGCATCACCAATGTAGGAAAGCAATTTTTCTTGAGGTAATGGCAAATTAACACCACTATACAAAATATGGCCAATTTAATGCTTGCCAGCATTGGTTTAGGAATTATGAGGCATTTATAACCAAAAATAGATAAAAAAGGGGGTACTAATGTCTTCTTTCAAGACTGCCATATTCTTAAGATTCCTTGTTATTCTGTGGAGTAAGGACTTCTAAAGTTTTTTTCAAAATTGCTTATATTATTCAGACTTTAGTTTTATGAAATTTGAAAAGTATTATAAAAACTATAAAATTAATTTGTCCAGGAATTATAAATTTTGAACAGATAGTTTAAAAAATATATGCCTCTCAAGCCTGATATTTGATTCTTTGTCCATTTGAGCTAGTTGTGACAGTTGGGTATTGAGGTCCCCTGCTAGATCTGTGTTGATGTTTTATCTTAGGTCCAGTAGTGTTTTTTTATGGAGTGGGGTGCCCTGACGTGCAGTGCATATATGTTCATAATTGTTATCTCTTCCTGTTGAATTATTCCCTCAACCAACATGTAGTGACCTTCTTTGCCTCTTATTTGTTTTGGTTTGAAGTCGCTTTGTCTGAAGATAGGATAGCTACTCTTGCTTATTTTCAAGTTCTTGTTGCAGGGAGTCTTGTTTTCCATCTTCTGATTTTTTAGTCTATGAGGGTTTTTTTTTGTTTTTTTTAATGATTAAATGTGTTTCTTGTATACAGCACACATCATTAGGTTTTGCTTCTTGATCCATGCTGTCAATCTGTGCTTTTTGATTGAGGAATTGAGACCATTCACAACGAGAGATATTACTGAAAGGTACTGACTTACTTTTGTCATTGTATTATTTTCCTGTTGCTAGTTTCCTTTTTTCCCTTTCTGTTTAACTGCTCACCCTGCCTGGTATATTCATTCTATTAGACTTTTTGGCATTGTTGGCTACCAGACCTTTTTAAATTCTTTAAAATTCTAAGAGTTTCTTGCAAAACTGAGGCAGGAGGATCACACATTCAAGATAGGATTTTGGCACTGTCCATAGCACGTTATACACAGACTCCATCCCATTCTGTCCTATGGAGTCAGCAATTCTAGGGCTAGAAGCTCAGATATCTTTATTTTTCTACAGTTCCTAAGAATATTTGGATGTTTTGCCAGACCTGAAACCTTACTGGCCTAGAGAATAATGTACATATTAAAACAGCTTGATCCTGGCATGTCAAACTCTTTCCTATTTCAGGGATTTTTGGCATTGTCATCTCTTCATTAAATTGTTGGGTAATTATCTTTTTCTCAGTAAAGTCTTACCTGTTCACTGTTCAAAGTAACCAACCAAGAAGTAAATCTTAGCACTTGTCTGACATTTTGTTTATTTTTGTTATGTTTTCCTCATTAGAATATATGTACCCAAAAAAGCATGGACATGGTAATTTCAATGCCTAGAAGAGAGCTGGGTACATAAAAGGTGGTGACTAAGTATTCACAGAATGAAAAATCAAGTTGGCAGGTTTAGGAAATTATTTTGGGATCTTCTTATGTAATATAGTTGAAATATAATGAAATTCTTTAAGCTGTCTTGAGTAAGATTGGGATAATAAATATCTTGAGAATTTCTCTCGCCAGTTTGGAAATTTTACTGTATGATAGCTCATGTCACCTTACTGGTTAATAGAAAATATTTGGGACAGCATTTTATAGAGGATAACTGCAACTCTGAACATCTATCTAATCAGTTCAATAATAATTTCCAAATGTACTTAATGGACTATTAAATCATAATTAGAAATCAAATTTTGCTAGGCTGCAAAAGATGTCAAAATCATGTATACTCAGACTAAGATATTTTAAAATTAAAATTTTATTTAATTAGTATTCCTCAGAGATAGATATTTTTAAATTAAAATTTTATTTAATTAGTGTTCCCGTAATCTATATTAAAATTTATTTGTACCCTGCTGACTTACGAAAATATATGTAGGCCAAGAGACATATACAAAAAGAGCTTGTGGTGGTTTAAAAAATTCAGTGATATAAAACAGCAAACAACAACAACAACAAAAGGCTCAGGCTCTCCCACAGTTTAAGGTTTAAGGGATAGAAAAAAATATGAATAAGGTGGAAAAACTTCTATATAAGTTGTTTTGTGGGGTGTTTGAAAACATTATTTCCTTTCACCTAATTTTTGTGAGTTCAAGTTAATGGATTTCTATTGCATTCCTGTTGTCATTACTGCCAAATGCTTTCGTATGGATGAGGCAGATACCTGGTTATTTAAGGAGCAGGATAAATAGGGCAAGACAGCTTTCCCTATCCCCAATTCACCAGGGAACCTTTGAGAATTCCACCTGACATGAGGACAGCACTGTGCTCTTAAACAATCTGCAGTTTGATCCGATTGTTCCCCTGTGGGGGAGGCAGGCCACAGCTCACTCAAGAGTCATTGATTGGATTAACAGCCTAATTCCCAACAGATGAATAGAATACTGATGTCTTGTCAGCCCAGATCACAAAAGGAAAACACAATCTGCTTCTACAGCTCAGAGATTTAACTCTTTATGTACCTTGAAGCTACAATTTCCATTCTGAGTACCGTAATTCAGAATTATTTGCCGACAAATATTATCAAATGTGATTTTGTTACCATCTTTAAGCTTTCATTTTCTTCTGTAAAAATTTTTTAAAATGTTTACAAATAAGGGAAGGTTTTTTTTATTTCCAGGTTTACTGCCCACATTACTCTTCCTGTCTAAATTCTGTCCTGGGGACCCAATAAAGTAGGCCTTAGCCTATGCGATGGGAAGAAAACTAACAAAATCAATATATATTTAAAGATAAAACTATTCTGAGCTATTTTTCTGGCATGACCACTTTTATTAAGAGGAATGAATGACTGTATTAAGAGGAATAGATTCTCAATAAATGTTAGTTTTAGTTTATTTCTCTATTTCACCTCTACTTCTCAACCCTTCTGTAATTTAATAACTTTTGCAAATGGCTATACAACTCAGAACCAACTAAGGTCTTATACATGATACAGATTGTAAAAAATAACAAAACACTTCAAGTCACCTATGAGTTAGAATTATATAATAAATACATATTCCATATCTTCTATGGTTGTGAGGCAAAGATGTCATATTACAGGCAACTTTAATAATATTTTATTTTGTATAAAAAGTAAAATATAACAGTATACAAAATAAAATACAACAGGAAAGATTGGTTTTTATCAGTAGTGAGATAAAACAATAATGGTAGTGGCTAATAGTGTTTACTGGGCAATTTACATATGTTCTTCTATTTAATTCACTTGACAATTCTCGAAATAGGCATTAAATTATCTTGTTTCACAAATGAAGAAACTAAAGCTCAATCAGCTTAAGGAAATGTAAAGGTCACATGATTTGCAAGTAGCAGAGTCAGAACTTAGATCTGTGGCCCAAAGCTTATGCTTCTAAATATTACTAAAATTTCATGAGTTTTTCTGCATATCTTCATATTTATATGGAGATTCTCCAGTATTCTGAGGTATTAAAATTAAGATTCAGTCTTCTTTTTGCAGTCTGAATTATTCTTTTGGGAAAACATCTCTATGTGCATGGGTGTGGTGTTGTGTACTAAAATCTTTTTACTAAAATCTTTGTTGTGTACTAAAGTCTTTTTCTTTAAGACATTTCTTCAAGGATCTCACAATAGCCTCCCCAAATTTGCCATGTCAAAAGCAAGTCTCTCTTTTTTGCCATTCTTTGAAGTCATATTCAACTTCTACTCCCTTTATTTCTTATATTGTCTTTCACCAAGTTAGGATGACTGAATTCTCCATCTGTACTGTCTCTAATTCTTTCTTTTTCCACAGTAATAGAATCTATCCAGGCTCTAATCTCCTAATCCATTAACTCCTACAAGATTTTCCTTAATAATTTATCTGGTCCCTTGTCCCTTTTGCATGCATTTTCCTAAACATGACACTCTTCTCTTTAAAACTCTGAAGTGTATTCCAATTGTCTTCAAGTTGGGTCAGAATTTTTAACTATGGATTTTCCTTGTCTTGATTAGAATTTTGCATAGAATGATTTTAAAAATTAATATTGCACATACAGGAAGTTTGGTACAGTTCAAATATAAGAATATATTGTGTAACAAACATATACTAGGTAATACAATATTACATTATAATTGAATTTCTTATAGTTATGCTTCTATAACAGCCATTATGTTAAAAGATATTTTTAATATCAAATTACTGGAAAGAGATGACTATATTATTTAGAAACAGGCAAGTAAAAAGTTCAAGTAACACCAAAATCAAACCAAAAACTGTTCACAAAATATACATGGCATAAAAGATCTTTACTTAATCTGCTAGAGATTTTTCCTGACTCAGAGATGCTCTTCTTTAAGAATATAAAGTTATACTTGTATAGCATTTTACAGAGCACTTTTTTTTTTTTGCTTAAATTCTTTTATCGGTACATTTTAGATATACAATACTTTTACATTTATCATTGGGTGCTTGTACCTGTACATGATGTATCTTGGTTATTTTTTCCCCATTACCTGTGCGCCCTTCACCCCTCCACCCTTCCCTATTTACATAGACTTCGTTTCCATTTTTTTTTCTTTTCTCATAATTTTCCCTTTCTATTCTTTCCTTTCCCCATTTCCTCTCACCACCCCTACCCCTTTGGACCTTTTCCTATTTCAAAGTATCAATTATTAGTTATTAATCCTTTTAATCCTTATTTATACTCTCAGTTTCTCACACTAGAGAAACTATTTGGTATTTACACGTGTGTCTCATTTATTTCACTTAAGAGTATGGCCTCAATATGCATCCATTTAGCTATAAATGACTCTAGTTTCTCATTCTTTATGGCTGAGTAGTACTCCATTTTATAAAAAAACCACATCTTCTTTATCCAGTTTCTAGTTGATGGGCACTTGAGCTGTTTCCAAGCTTTAGCTATTACAAACTTACAGAGCAGTTTTATATAAACCAATTATTTGAACATTCTGAAGTAGGTTGGATAGGTATTAATAGTTTTATTTTATGAATAAGGAAATTCAAGTTCAGCAAATAAATGACTTGCTCAAAACAAGATAGCAAGCCAAACTGCAGAATTAGGACTTAAATATGTTTTCTATATGACTGGAATAAGAAATGTAAGTTTTGAAATATTAATGTCTAATTCCTACTTATAGGTCACAAGGAAAAGCTGGATAATAAGACATTTGGTATCAATATTTTGAAATCTCTTTCCAAATATTTTGCCAATGTTCATTCAGTTAAGAATGAAGAAATCCAATTAAGGAGCGGATGATCCTAGTAACTAAAAAGATAACTTTATACTAAAATAAGTTACCTAAAGCAAGTGTTTAAAAGATATGAATGTTACAAATACATTCTGAATCAAGACAGTTCCTGTTAGAGTTTCCCTAAGGAGGTGAAAGACCTTCAGAAGGCTTCTCCACAAATCCTTTTCTCAGTACCTGAAATGAACCTTCCTTTGCTCAGTGCCTTCATGTAATAGAGTACATAAAGATGTAAACTGCATCCTTATATGCTAAAGACTTGGCAGCGTTTCCATGGTGCCAGTGACCTGATACTGTACTCTAATGCCAGCAGAGGGTGTTTGATAAGCTCTCATGATTCTTTGTTCTTTCATATTATGTGAACTCTTACATTCAGGGGAAATTTTTAGGCCACAATAATATAAACTGGGTATGCAGAAATCTTTGTTCTAGATACCCTAGTTAGGCATAAAGTTACCTGGCAATGCTGGAAAGCATAACAGGCCTGTTTACTAACTCATCTTTAAAAAGTAATACCGTGAAAGGTATATGAATTTTAGTATACCAGAGGTTTGAACATTTTACATGTCTACAAACCTTAGATCCCTATCATGTAACACAAAACAGCATTTTAGCACATAAAAAGTAATATCAATATCACGAAGAAAACAAAACCAAAACAAAAAAAGCAAAATAAAAGCAACTTTAATAATAACAATTACTAAAAATAAAATCAGTAGTGCATCCTTTGTGGTAATAGCAATGCACAGTACTTGTCTGATTGTGGAAACCAGGTTAAAGACGAGGGCTTCGACAGTTGTGTCCTGAAACTAGCAGACTGCAGGTTTTATAAATACATACAGAAATAATTAAAATATAAGGGGTTTAGAGGGATTAATCTCCTTTAAATAATCTTGCCACAAAGCCTGTAAAGACACTGCTGGCACCAGGCCCATGTCAGACCAGCTGTCGGATATCAGAGCAGCACAGAGATTAACTACTACCACTTCTGCACTGACCTCCTCTCTGCAGTCTTCTCTAAACTCCATCTTTGTACTTATTGTTTCAGAGGGAAGGTTTAGCTTAAAAGTACCTGGTACAATGTGGAAGATTATCATTTGACTTAATTTACCTATCCTCAGCTGAGGTAAAAAGAAAGCCACACGAAAGTTGGTACTGGAAGAGAATCACAAGATGCAGGGCTCACAGGACTCTAGGGAAATGTAAAAGGGCTCCAGAAAAGTGCTGATTACCTGATTCCATTCATTTATCCCATGGCAATGTCAAAGTCACCTTTAATTACTTTCAAACTGAGTTTTAAGTAATGAAGATAGGACCTTTAATTCTAAAGGATGCACAAAGGATAAATCTTTAAAAACAAATTTATTTTGCTTCAAAGTCAGCCATAAATTTAACAAATATTTTAAAAAGTTGACAGTGTCAACAAATAAAACAATATTTATAGTGCATGGTTTTCTTTCGGTGAGATACGATTTTTTTTCCTGGGGGGGCATATGTATACCTCTATTGTATAGTGTCTCTATGACTTTCAAAAGAAACCATTAAAAAATATCTTTGAGGATTACATCAAATCGATGTATGTAGAATTCCTTTTAAAATATAAAGTGTTATGCAAATATAAAATGTTCATACTGCTTTATGAAAAGTATTTGTTAAGATGGAATTTACTTGCACTAATGGAAAGAACAGAAGCATGAAACTGAAAACTATGATGACTCACTACAAAGCATGTTAAACATTATAAGAATAGGTGTGGTTGTCGTCACATGTATTCTTCAACCAGAAGAAAATAAAATTAGCCACTGGAATAATTTCTTTCAGTGGAGTCTCTAGATTTCTAAGCTTTTATTCTAGTTTTGCTGCAGTGACTTTTGGATAAGTCAGCAAATCTGTCTCCAGTATAATTTCTTCTTGTCAAATAATAGTGAATGTTTTTGTTTTCTATTTATTTCACAAGTGCATTTTAAGCATAGATGAATAAGTAACATATGTCTAACTCTCTAGACTCTAGAGCAAAGTAACTATTACATCAGTTCTAAGTATTTCAAAACAAATAGTACTGCTATAGCTATAGAATATAACATTCTGGATAACACAATTACTGTATTTCCTACAATGAATATTATCATTTTTCAAGGAATCAAAATATCAACGATCTTTTAAAAATTTTAATTGGTAAGAAAGTGCTTTGGGTATGTACATGGTTAAGGGCAGAAATTCTTGTTGAAAATAATTTTTATGATATCAGAATATCATAAACAACAGGTTTAACCTGCTAGTATGCAACTAGTCATAGACTATATGTTTGGTTTCTCAAAATAACACACAGGGACCCATCTTTTCTCTCCTGCATCTTCTCTAAAATGAAAGTTCAGCCTCATGTTATTTTCTCCCTTCAGACTGGGTTTTAATAACTGCTAATGAAAGAGCCAAATGTTGAATAAATGTCTGTCCACTCAAGACTGTATATTTTTTCACCCATCAGGGTGCACTCAGATGTTAATTAATTTCATACTAAATGATTTGATTCAAATTTTGAACTAGTGTTCCAGAGGTGAGTACCTCTTTTCACACATTTCCCAAGGCCCATAGCTGTCCAATTGTGGGGTCCAGATTAGCAGTATCATTTTCTCCTGGGAATTTGTTAAAATGGAATTCCAGAGCCCACCCCAGAATTACTGAATCAGAAACTCTGAGGGATGGGTCTAGCTCTTTGTTTTAGCAAGCTGTAGCTGAATGTAATGTAAGCTAACATTTGAGAACCATTACCCTACGCTAGTATATTCTCTGTAAATGAGCACCAGCTTTTGGACAAATAGAAGTAAATATCAACTCCAGGGAAGTAATTAAATGTGATAAAAAGTTTTATTATATATTATTTTAAATGGTTTATTTTATTCCTTAATTTTTAAATTTAAGCATACTGTACTTAACAGAATTTCTTTTCCGATGAAAAACTGCCTATCAGAGAACCAATCGTAGTAAGGCACACTGTTTTTATAGTTGTATAACATAAAGTGACATTTATTGGAGCTTCACATAAGACTTTTCCATCAACGGATGTGTTGGAAGAGCAATAACCAAGTATGCTGTGTTGGGCAAATACCTATACATCAGGACACTTTTCAAAGCCATCAGGCAAAGGGGGTCAGTTGAATTCTTTTTTTTTACTGCACAGCTAATGCTTTAAGAGTGTCTTGATGGAATCAAGGAAATTGGATTGTACCCCCATTTGCTGGGCTAAAACAAGCCTTTTTTATTTATCCCATTAGAGGAACACAAGAGAACCCTTTTAAATGTCACTAAAAATTTCCCTGCATTGCAAAACCCAGTCAAAAGGGTTTTAATTTTCTCTGAGAACTCTTAAGTAATGCAGTATGTCAAGGTTTAATAAATTGTAGGTGGGGATAGTTTTCATTAGAAACAACTTCCCCTTTTTTTAAAACAGGTGCTTAGACATGCTAAGACTTTTCTGTATCAAGAGCGGGTCAAGGCACTCCCTTAAACAGCAGAGAACTCAATTTCAGTTCAAATAATAAATAAATGAACAATAATAGAATCCATAAAATCTTTGAAACAAATTTTATAGACATTTAAAAAAATGTTTTCAAATGTATTGAAAATGATGGTTAGTCTTTTATAATTGATATTTCTGCATTGAGTTTTTTGAACAATTTCTTCAGGAATGTGGTCTTGAACAAAGCCAACACTAAAAGGAAAGCACATACATTAGGCATTCAACAGCCTTCTAAAAGAAATAACAGACAAAAATAGATACTATGTATTCCCAAACCATGCAAACAATGACTACTATTTGTAGTGGGGTGAAAGTCCACATTTTATAACTTTCACAATGTTATGGAACATTAATTTAAAAACAAGTTAATTTATATGTTATGTGGATTACATTTATCCCTAGAAACATAATAATGAGGTAGTCTATATTCCTTATCATATATTTATTTTGGTGTATTTGTTGAATAGATATAATCATTAAATATTCTGGGATTTTTGTTTTTGATTCCTCCTCCTTCAATAAAATATTAAAAGTATTTCCAGCTACAAAACATATGTTATAGAGAGAATACCAGAATGAAGGAGTACTTTAAAAAAAAAATGGCACTCTACTTTGTGATACACATGGAGCTACCACTTTTACAGAAATATGTTAACCATACTCATATGAGAGACATGTACCATACTCTATTCTCTAGCTTAAAAAGAGTATAAAGAGAGAGGAAATCATGCCAAATACAAGAGACAATATACCCAGTATTATGAAATGAAATAATTAAATTATATCAATTACTTTTCAATATCTGCTTTTTAAAAATACTTTTATATTAGGGCCAAATGGTATGGGCTCAACAATGAGATAGTTCTTTTTTTTTTTTTTTTTTGGTACCGGGGATCGAACTCACAACCTCGTGCTTGCCAGGCAGGCACTATGCCGCTGAGCTAAATCCCCAGCCCAATAATGAGACAGTTCTATGAGGAATCCTTCAGATTGCTAGTGCCACTTCACTGCTTGTTTTTTTCTCCCAATTTCAGGGGGCTGAACCTAGGGACTTGTGCATGTTTGATGAGTGCTTTACCATCAAGCTATATTCCCAACCCTTATTATTTTGAGACAGTCTCACTAAGTTTCCTAGGCTGGCCTCAAACTTGCAATCCTCCTGCCTCATCCTCCTGAGTAGCTGGGATTACTGCCCTGTACCACAATACCTGGCTTCACTACTATGTTTTCAGTCTACCCTATGACCATAGCTGTTCCTGAGAGAAGCTAAGTAAAGTACTAGATGATAAAGGAGAAAGACTGGGGAAAGAAAGATTGCCTTTGTGTCATGTGCAATCAGCAATCCTCATATGCTTTAATTAATAATTAGAATTACCATTTAAATATAGTACTAGTATCTTCTTTTATGGGAACCTCAGTTTTGTAACTCACATTCCTAGCAACTTAACGCAGTCACTATTTATCATTCAATCCATTATATAAAAAGATTTTATTTCTTGGCTGTTAGCAATGACAACTCAGAAGCTTTAGATGAAATTCTGAGTTGTTAGGTCATACAATGTAATGAGCAACTAAAGGGAAAACAAGTTGAATATGAAAGTAAAGGAGTATGTTAAGCAAAAAGATTCCACAAAGAACATTTAATCTTCACAAGATCTGCCATTGGGTTAACTTTATTATAGTTTCCATAGGACACTTTTGATGCTAATCTAAAATCCTGACATTCAGGAGAATAGAAAAGTGGAGAAAATTTAATGTTCTCTTTACTAGAAAGCAGAAGTTCTTATTCTAGAATCTTGAATTTCCAGACACCCATGGAAGGGTGCCATGCTTCAGCAAGCATGTAAATCTATTAGATGTGTTTGTAAAAATTCTACTTACAAGCCAGGTGTAGTGGCGCACACCTGTAGTCCCAGTACTCTGGGAGGCTGAGGCAGGAGGATTGTCATGAGTTTGAGGCCAGCCTGGGCTCCACAGTGAGTTCAAGACCAGCCTGGACTATGGAGAGAGAGCCCTTATCTCAAAAAAACAAGGAAAAACAATTCTACTTGCAGGGCCGGGGATTTAGCTTAGTGGTTTCGCCGCCTGCTGCGCAAGTGCAAGGACCGGAGTTTGATCCCCGGTACCAAAAAAAAAATTCTACTTACATGTCCTTTTCTTCATACTCTTCCTAAAAAAGGTGAAAGACTAGAGTTCTGGGATAGCCATCTAGATTAAACATGACTGGTCACAAATTGGTAACTGGCTGAAAATGGATGATGCATATATGGAAGTTCATGACACTATTCTCTTTACTTCTGTACATTGTTGGAGATTTTGTAATTAAAAGAATTAAAAAAATCTGCTGTGAAAGGAATTCATTATACACAAGCCAAGTACTGATAGAGGAATGCAGAATATATCTGTTAACTGAAAATGAATTGTCAATATAAGTGATCTTGTATTTCTCTATAAGTCAAAATGAAGATCACATCAAAGTTTTCAATAAGGCAAGTTATTTTATTCTGAATTCATTTTGTTTCACAAAGTTGACACAAAAACGGAAAAAAGGAGAGAAAAAAGATAACTGGTAAAGCAAAGACTGCAAAGACAAAGAAGGTGATGGTTTGGTGCTTGAAGAAGGAGGGGGAAGTAAAAGGAATACAGCGGTGAGTCTAATCAAATCACTTTAAAAAGCCACAGCCTCTCAGAGTTAACCTTGCCAATCAGAGCAAGCAGGAGCAGGAGTGGGAGCAAGAGCATGCTTGTGCACATTAAACTTCACATGTGTCCTTGAACCTATGGTGCACTTCCTACTCCCACAGCAGCCTGGGAAGACTTCGTAATTCTCACCCTTATAAAGAACCTTGAATTCCATTAGAAAGCTCCACGGGAAGGAGAAACCCACAAGTGGCAGCTTGAACCATATAGACAGCTTATACCCTTTACTGATATTGGAAGTGAGTTCATGGGATTAAGTCTGCAAGTCCTGGAAAATTAAAAAGTATGAACACACTGATATACATCATTATGTCAACAAGAATACAAGATATGTCCAAACCATCTTTCCTTTTTTTAAACTTTTATTTTATTTTATTTCTTGTTTGTTTGGTACCTGAGATCGAACTGGGGACCTTGCGCTTGCGAGGCAGGTGGTGGAACCACTGAGCTGAATCCCTGGCCCTAAACTTTTATTTTTGTTTAAATAAGAGTTAGCAAATGTTTAAAACAATGCTACAATAAAGTCTGGGTATTAAGTCTACAATGAAACTCTAACTGATTTGGCTAAAATCCGACTAATGAGGGGCCAGGGATTTAGCTCAGTGGTTCTGCCGCCTGCCTGGCAAGCACAAGGATGCCAAATTTGATCCCTGGCACCAAAAAAAAAAAAAAAAAAAAAGATAAAATCAGACTAATGTAATGGCGGCATCTGTATAATGCTTTGCTATAAAACCATTCATTCAGATGGCATAGCACATTTCATAAATCACACTTTGAATAACAGTGTGAAGGTAGATATCTTGCTTAAATGTTACATTTCTATTAAGTTATAGTTCTACTCTATTCTGTACTAATGAGAAGACATATACAGTTCCAGTAGTACATGTTTAAAAAGGGACAATGATACAATATGGGCAACTAGGATGATGAAAATATTTAGTTTGGAGAAGACTTAAAAAGAAAATGACTACTATTTTGAAATATCAGAATAGTTGTCACATGAAAGGGAGATATGACTTTTCTTCATACTTTTAAGAGTCAGAATTAAAACCAAATTACAAAGGTAGGCAGGCTTAGAGTCAATATGTAGAAAACATTTCTAAAATTAGAGCTTTCTAAAATGGAATAGGCAATTTTGTAAAGTAAAAAGAAATGTTCAAACAGAGGCTAGTTGGGTTAACCACCTTTTGGAAATTTTGAGAGAATTCCTGCACTAAGTGAGAAGTTGAATTAGATGACCTTTAAATTTCTTTCTACCTTTACAATTTTTACCATTTGGATTTATTGAAGGTTACACAGTGGCAGAATAGAAACTGGAATCCAGATAACTTGACTGCAAATCTAGTCTTTTAAAACACAAGGTTATAAACCCTTCAAATATCTTCAGGCAGAAAATATTAAGAGTTAGGTCAACTGGGTCAGGGAAGCAACAGTGAAGGTGTGGGAAGCAGAGGGCGAACGGCCTGTCAACAGAGGGCAGTAGTCACTCAGCTCTGGACAGCTTGTCGCCATATGGGAATGTGCCCAGGACTGCCATATTTTCATTTTCCAAGAGAAGCAAAATTCACACTTTTATGTGAAATTAATTGCCAGTTAATTACAAATAAACTGTGGGCTCACACTATAGGTGTTAAACAAAAAAAACCTTTTGACTGTACATGACTCATACCAGTTTGTAACCATGAGATTTTCCTCAAGTACTCCATTCTTAAACTATTGATTTTTAAAAATCTTTTTCTAGATTCTTCAAATTTATTAATATCCTTCTTGAAATACAAAAATTTAAGCTTTATGCTTTATATTAGTTACTGTCTAATAATTGCTATTTATATAAGTTTGCTCTGGCTTTTACAGATTATATTTCTATTACTATAGTGGCCACTACTATTAAATTGGCTTTTGTAAGATCAGCACTGGATTGCAGTCTTATTGTTCAGCTATCATCCCAAAGGCCATCAAATTTTTTTACTGATGATTTTTGTGCATAATCAATCCTTATACATGTCTACATGAATATGACCCATACATGTATTTGAATATGACCCATAAATATTCTATGGCACTTATGGAAAGACCATATTTCCTTTGAAAAGTCATTTTTCTTAATTATCTTATTCCAATCATTTAGGTATTAACTACTCTGTAAGTATATCTCACCAAATCAGGAAAATTGGTGATTTCTAGAACTTATTCTATTTACTTAGTACTAAGCAAATGCTCACTTGGGAGCATTTTTTGTGTGTGTGAAATTCCTTCATCTTTAATTCTTACAATGTGACATCTAAAACAGCATTTTAAACTCAGCAGAAAAAAGCACAGCCAAATATATTTTATAACATGCATATATTTAAATAATGAATCTCAGAAATTGTCAATGAGCCATTTCAACATTCATTTAATTCTTCTAAGGCAGATTACTGATCCTGATTCATTTCTGAATTCAATGAGGAAGAATTGCCTGATTTTTTAAAATGTCAAGAATTATAAATTAATACACTTCTGAGGGCACAATTAACTTTAAGGATCACAAAATGTTGAGATTCAACTGTAGTAGCGAAGATGTTCAGAAACCTGTGTGGTAAAGAAGATGGACTACCTAAAGATAAAAACCAATTCTTTTGTTTCCAAGCTTACAACAGTGTAATATGTCAACAATTTCTGGTTTATAGCAATAGTAAGAGAGAAAGTAGCCATTAGGAACAATTTACTATTACAGGTCATAGCACTTTGACAGTGTCCTATAACTCAGTTAGATGTAAAAATAAGATGACACTGGGTGTTCTATGAACCCAAAGTAATTTGAACTTTATTCACACTGTACTGTGAGCCAGTTGTTCATTCTCAGACATGCATTTAGCAAAAGAAGTGATAATTCAATATAAAAATTTATTAAATAATCCCAATGAATAAAATATCTACAGGTAAGAATTTCATTAAATTAAAAAAATATAAAGATGGAGAATTTATTCTATATCCTCATGTAATACATCAACATGAGGCTGTAAACTCTAAAAGCACTGAGACAGTGTGACAGAATATGACTATAACAAAACACAGTGGGAGAAAGCATGGAATCTGAAGTCAAACCATCGAGATGAACTTTGCTTATCCTACTGTCTAGTTTTGTGTCCTCAAGCAATTCAAATGACCTCTTCTGAGCATTAGTTTCCTCACAACTATAAAATAAAGACAATGCTACATGGGCTTGTTATGGTTTAGATCAAGAGTCCTCCCCAAAGGCCTCATGTGATACAGGAGGGACTTGTGGAAGGTCGCTGGATCCAGGAGGTGCTGTACTCATCCGTGGAATCATCTACTGGTGAGTTCAACAACTGAATGTGCTATTGGATGATGCAGCCTGGCCAAAAGAGGCAGGTCACCAGGGAAGAGTATATGTCCTTCCCTGACTCCTCCTTTAGCTCTCTCTGCTTCCTGGCCGCCATGATGTGAGCAACTTTCCCTCTGCCTAGGCCCTTCCACCTTGCCGTTTCTGTGTTTGAGCCTGCTGAACAAGGATTGCAACTTCTGAAACATGAGTCAAAATAAACCTCTCCTTTTTAAAGTTGTAGGTGTTAGGTATTGTGTCTCAGCAGTGAGGAAAGTGACAAAGATGGGTCTTTATCGTATAAGGCTAAAATGAGTGATATATATCTTTGTACAATAGAAAAGTGATAAAAATGTTTGCTCTTTAAATATTGGTACAATTTTGGTCAACCAGGAAAACTATGTATTTGCAAATATAGAAATTTCTTTGGATAAGAAAATGAATAACTTTGTTTTATCAGTTAATTTTATAAATATTTACAAAATGCTTCCAAAGCTCTGAGACTTAATACTAAAGTTTTAGTATACAGTGAGGACTACATTTAGTCTTTACCTTCATAATCTCAAGCCTTAAACCCAACCCATTTTAAAAACAAAACCCATTTAAAAACTCAACCCATTTTAAAAACAAAATCTTATTCAGAAGTCTAATCTGAAAATAGATAAAAGCTGATGGGGATTTACAAAGAGTGTTGAAACTATCAAGCTGGTTGGTAGGTGTCCCTCAACATTTGTGTGGGCCCAGGGAAGGAGTACTACCCCTGGTTCCATACCACATCACAAAAGGGCTTCCATGTTATATAGAAACATTTTAACTCACAAGTTCAAGCTCAATACCTTCCTAGACCTTTCATTTACTTGCCCCTTAGCCAAGTCTTCAGGCCTAGATATACACATATCAGTAGCAAGAACTGCTCTTGATGGACCCTAGAAGTGAAACTGGGCCATTTGGATTGGTCTTTACATAAGCCCATCGCAATTCTGGTGGAAGATGTAATTTAAAAAGTACAAAGTAGATAAATTTTACATTTTGGGATGGGAGAAATAAAAAAGAGACATGATTATCTTATAGCTCAGCTCCTTCTTTCTACTCTAGTCACAAACTAATACCTTCTACCACACTTTTAAGAAATTTGCTATATTTTCTTCAACTCATTTACAGTGTTAAAAAAAGAAATACATTTCTAAGCCAGGTGCAGTGGCACATGCTTGTAATTCTAGCTACTCAGGAGGCTGAGGCAAGAGGACTACAAGTTAGATGCCAGCCTCAGTAACTTAGTGAGACTGTCACAAATAGAAATTACAAAAAGGGATAAGAATGTAGCTCAGTGGTGAGTGTCCCCGGGTCTAATCCCCAGTGCGCGCGCACGCGCACACACACACACACACACACACACACACACACACACAGCCAAAGCATTTCCTAAAGGTAATGTTTGAAAATGGCAAATAATAGCTGCTTGAAATAAAATCATTCCACTGCCAAGATACTTGTCGAAAGCAGTAAGTCATTTCAACATGGGCATTGTGGTCTTATAATGCATAACCTTCATTTAAGAATACATCTAATTTATCTTTCTTTTTGTTTTTTTGAGACAGGGTCTCACTATGTAGTTCAGGCTGACCTTGAACTCACTACACAGGCCAGGCTGGCCTTGAACTCGTGGCAATACTCCTGTTTCAGCTTCCCAAGTGCTGAGATTACAGGGGTGCACCACCACATCTAGCTAATTTATCTTTAGGACAAAGTCTTTAGTAACCACCACTCAAGAATGTCTATGTGATGGGTATTTGTTTAGACCTTCTATACTCAAATAATTCTCTATAGTACAAGTAAGCATACTGACTAGATATATCAAAAAAGTCCATAAAGTATTCAAATAACCCTAAGATCAAGTATTACTAATCAAAATTCTTTCCTCCTTTCTTCTATAAATTTCTAGAACACATCAGTCCTTTGATGCATTATTTCAAATCTGAGCCTTTGCTCTTTGTATGAAACATATTAAATGACATACACCAAGTCATACATCAAGAGTAAGAACAGGAAAAAATATCAAAGTCCCTAATCTTAAGGAGCCCAGAGCCTAATAAAAAGAAACATTAACGAATGATAAATTCCATCACATAAAGGATATTGTAGGAGCACCAAAGATGGAATGCAAAACACAAATGTGGATTTGAGTCTTAATTGTGAGCTCTGTGTATAAAATACAAACATAATATTCTCCAAGAGTTCTATTTTATAGAATGATTTGACCTACTTTCCTACTTTTCCTAAGTTTCCTCTTCTTTAATTTCCTTGGTTAGAATTTTTCGAACATGCTTTCTCAAACTCACAGTATATAGATTCTTCCTATATTTCGCTTCCAAATGACCCATTAAAAATTCTATCTTTGTTCCCCCAATAAGAGTTTTTGTTTTATCATCATTTCAGTGTGTGTGTGTGTGTGTACTTAAAACAGGTGGGTCTCAACATAATAAAGGACAGTAACTGTTTAAAAGGAAAATGTGCTGGAAATATAATGGACAATGGACTGCTTTATTTGTTCTGTTTAAAAATCTTCTATAAAAAGGCCCCTTTCCACTTTATTTTGATATACTGAAAATTTACAAGATGTGATTTCATATTGGAAAACATGGATTTAAATCTTGACATTGAAGTAGCTCTGTGGCTTTGGATTACTCTAAAGGAAAATACATTTCACAAGATTATTGTAAGGGAAAAGAGCAGACTAAATATTTAGCTCTATCTTGAATTATTTGAAAGACAGCAAGTACTCAGCCAATAGAATTATATCTAATTTTCATCCCTCCTTTAAAAATAAAATTGTAGGGCTGAGGATTTAGCTCAGTGGTTCCGCTGCCTGCTTTGCAAGCGCAAGGTCCAGAGTTCTATCCCCGGTACCAAAAATAAATAAATAAATAAATAAATAAATAAATAAAAAAAATTGTACATGGGAATTCTAAACAGTTGTTGGTGCTTCACCACAGGATTGAATTAATCTGTCTTTATCCTAATTCCTTCTTAAGATAGGTAGCAGTAAAGGACTGTCAGGTAGATATAGGATTTAATTACAAACCTGGTACTATAGAATTAGGTGTGGAAGTTATATAATTTTGAAATTTTCATCTTCCCAACATGCCCTCCTCCCCCAACCAACCTATACAGTTATAATTTCTGGAGTTGAGGTCTATTTTTAAAGGATCTATAGTTGATTCTGATGAGAACTTCTGGGATGTACAAAGAGGTCACCAACTTCAATAAAGTGAGGAACACTGGATAAAAAACAGTCATAGGAGGTGGGGTCTTGAGAATCAATCAGAAAAGTTGAGAACTGCTTCATAATATCACCAGAGGTTTTGATCACTGAGTCATTTATATACTGAAACAGCATTCGGATAATAATGCTTAAGAAATACTAATCTGTCATAACTAAGTATAATCAAAAATGTCAAGTAAGAAGTGGCTACAATAATATATGAATGAAAGAATGATTATCTGCACCAGAGCAATAACAACAGAAATGGTAGGTATATTATAAAGCTCTTTATGTTGTAAGGCTGACAACTGCAGGTCTCAAGACTTCCTTTTCCCATAGTCTGATGATAGTTGAGCCGAGTGGCAATAATGTTATTAAATGAGTGGATGTCCAAATATTATACTAATCAACATAGATGTGATAATGATGGGTAAGTAACAATATAATGCATAAAAAAACAGCCAAGCTTTTGGTAACTCAGGAATTTAAAAGTGTAAACAGAATAGGATAGAGCGAAGCCTTTCCTAGTGACATACTAGCTTAATGATTTTATTGACCATGGTCTTTGCTGATACCTTTTATTATGAAATATTTATATGTATAATAGAGACTCATTACTCAGATAATTAATATTTTGCCATATTTCTGTATCTATTTTTGCCTAAGAAATTATAGACATCATGACCTCTTGTCCCTATATATATCAATATGTACCTAAATAGAACATATTCCTACAAAACAACAATCACACCTAAATGAGTTAATGTTTATGCTAATGTAACATGGTCCTCTTAACTTTTACAGTTATATATAAATCAAGACGACCCAGGCTTGTTATGTTCCCTTTCAAAAGTAATTCTATACATCTGCTCTTAAGATTAATCACTTTGCAAATCCTTTGGCTCTTACCAACAATGTGATAGAAACCTTTCTGTCATTTAAAAAAAAGGAACATTAGAATATGTTCATTTGATAATAGCAGAAGTCACTTGGAATTTCATACACGGTGCTTCCATAAGACTTTCCAGGGTTCTTGAGAGTATTACTTCTTTCGACGTGTCACGGATATGGATTGAACATCAGCAAGAACCATGGCATGTTCAAGACTTCGCCCTTAACAGAACCAAGACCTCTGGCCAGTGTTAGATAATCTGTCACTATAAGCTACTTGTATCCAAGCCAGATATTTATTGCTATTGATCTGCCTGGTCCTAGCAAAAGACTTTTGTTCTCCCAGACCGGGACTTTGACCTCAATTAAGTTATGAATTTCAATCCGATAGACTGCTCCACTTACCCTACTGCTCTCCCTGACTGGATTAATTAGAATTAGCTAGGCTGAGAGTCACCCTAAGCTCCTCATGGATCATGCTATTTTAATAATAAATAAAGGAATAGCAGCAATGTACAAGAAGTATTTTGAAGGATTGCTCATCTAGGAACATCATCATTCAGAACCTGCCAATATCAATTTCTCTGACTTTGATTACCTCATTTACTTTTTATTTCTTTTCATTCATTGGAATATCCTCCTCTATTTCAACAATCTAAATGTGTTCTTTGCATAGAGAAGTCAAAGTACTTGTCATTTTACCACTGTTTCTGTTTTTATGCTTTCATTAAAGAGAAACTCATCAAAGCAATCATTTGCAAAAAAATAACTAAAACATTAAGTAATATAAGAGTATCAAGAGAAAAAGCATAGCATTATATGGGAAAAGAATACTAGCCTTTAGCTAAATGAATTTTTACTATACATCTAGATAATGCATAAAAGGCAGACAAACAGAATGCCAATGAAAAGGCAATATCCAAAGTTACAAAGAATAAGAAGGTGTAAATATATTTTTATTTCATAACCCAATGTGACAGATTGCATATTTGTTAATGGAAAGTCAAAATTATGTTGATATCAATAATAATGATTGCTAAATATATTATAGTATTCTAACTTTATAATGTAGCCCCTAGATATAAAAAAATTTCTTGAAAATGTAAACAATATTATATAAGAATGTTAACATTCCAGGAATGTAGGTTTTGGTATTTGACACTTCAGTTACTCAGTTTTTATAAAGTATAAAAAGAATCTTAAAACCATATGTAATATAAATTGGTAATTTAGTAAAAATAACCTTTTCTCCTTTGATTATTAAAATCCTGACTTTTTGATTGACTGTAAGGAACATAAATGGAGGTATTCCTATAAAATAATCTTGTAGGAAAGAAAATATCATGCATAAAAATGACTCTTATTTTATAAAAGGATAGCTTTGGGGCCGGGGATTTAGCTCAGTGGTTCCGTCGCCTGCCTTGCAAGCGTAAGGTCCCAAGTTCGATCCCTGGTACCAAAAAAAAATAAAAATAAAAAATAAAAGAAAATAAAAAAGGATACCTCTTGGATTTAATTTCCATTCTTTCCTCTCTCCTTTATAAGATATACAATTATCTGGGTTCTGTAGAGTATGTAAATCCCATTTTAAAGAAGAGTTTTGTATTTTCCCATAGAAAGGTGCTATGCTCAAATACAGTGAACATTTCTTAGTACCCCCAAAAAATATATATATTTTTCAAAATATATTAATAACCTAGTAAGAAAGTAAAATTAATATGAGGACTGGACTCTATCATGTGAGAGAATCAAGAATTAAGAAAATAATTTGAAGGGGAAGGTTGTTTCCACAATGATCCACTCAATCGGAATAGAAGACCAAATCACAAAAAACACTGAATTTTGGCAATGAGTGTCTATTTTCACAAATGACTTTCATTAACTTGCAATATTCTTAAGTGGAATAAAAGCAATTCTCTAGAAATCATACAGGTGATTTAATACATTGGCCCAGACTTTTCAAGTGACTTCTTGGAGTCACAAGGACAATATGTGAGGAAAAACAGGAAATTTAACATATTGACACCTTCACTTACAGCTAAAATATGTGAAATACTGTATATACAAAGACTTAACTAACACCATACAAATGGTATAAGAACTACATTAAAGTATAAGAGATCTAAAAAAACCCAAACACTATTTTAAAAATTTATAAATAGTAAACAAAGAAGTTAAATATTTAAGAACAAATTTAAGAAAAAATATGCAAAACCTATGAGGGAAAAATTTTAATGCTGCTGAAATATGTAAAAGTAGATGATCAGATAGAAAGAGATCCTTATTCTTTTTTTTTTTTTTTTCGGTACTGGAGACCCAAACTCAGGACCTTGCACTTGCAAGGCAGGCAGCGGCACCACTGAGCTAAATCCCCAGCCCCCAACAACCCTTATTCTTGAATGAATAGAATGGCTCAATATTATAAAGATGTCAGTTTTCTCTAAATTATAAATTCAATACAATCATAGTAAAAATACCAACAAATAGAGTTAAACAATGTGATATTAAAATCCATACTTTAAAAATACCAAGAACAGCCAGAAAAATACTTGAAAAGTTATGAGAAATAACTGTCCCAAACATTTATACCTACTATAAAGCCTTTTAATTAAACCAATGTTCACGAATAGAAGAGACTGGTGAAACAGATTATGAAGTCCAGAATTATATCTCAATACATATGGAAATACAGTATATGACCAAGGTGGCATCTCAAATCACTGTAGTTTGTTTGATTGTTGTTTGTACTGGGGATTGAACCCAGAGCCTTCCCACTAACATCCCCAGACGTTTCCATTATGTATTTCATCTTGAGACAAGGTCTTATTAAATTGCCCAAACTGGGCTTGAACTTGCTATGCTGCTGTCTCAGCCTCCCAGAATGTTAAGATGACAGGCATGAGCTACCACACCTGGCTGGGAATGGACTCTTAAATAACTGGCTGGGACAGTTAGGTAACCATTCAGAAACATAAAATTAGACCCATACATTTAGGCACCTAAATGTAAAATATGAAAGCATACAAGTCCTAAAAGAAAACATGGGATTACCTTTAACCTTAGTGTAAGAAAAGGATTTTACATTGACTTTAAAATCCAGAGCATTGGGATTCCATCATGGCAGCATGGAGGAAGGAGCATTCACAGAGAGTTCAGTTAAAACAAAGTTAAATGAGGTAGTTGAGTTACCAAGCAATGGAACACATTCTGAAGAGGGCAGCAATCAGGTGAGATGCAGAAAAAGGTAAAGTTAGAATAAGAAGTGAAGCTGCACATAAAGTCTAGACCTTGCCCAGTACAGGTCTGGAGATGCTATTGTTTATAGCACAGTGAGTCATGTGGTTTCCCCACTGGGACCCAGGCCAGAATCTAGGATAATAATAGCAAACAGACTTCCAAATTATATGTGCAAATCCCAGCCCAAGTCTGGAAACGTAGCAACACACAAAACTTTTAGGGAAAAAAGGCAAGGGGATGGCCATGGAGATAAGATGGGAAGAATGAGGCCTAATTGGCCTCCTTGGTGGACACTGAGAAAAGGGCATCAAGCATGCTAACATCCTACAGCGAAAAGCAAAAACACTTGAGGTTAAATTGTTTACCCAAAGAAGTACCAGGGAGGGTGGGAAACAGATGAATTCTGTGGAACTCTTAATTGCTCATGCCCCTGACTAAGTGAATAAAGCCAAAGCGCACCAGTCATTTTGGAGCTCTATGTTGAAGGGAGACACGAGCTCCTTGGCCTCCAAGATTTTAACTTGTTTCTGTGTCTCTTTACTTTTCATCTCTGTCACCCCTTGGTCAGGTTTGAGCTCAGCTTATAGCCTGGTTCCTATAGATGGCCACACCTGGGCACTCCAGACTCCATTGTTGCCCAGTCTTGGTGGAACTCTTCCGTTTCCTCATAAGGACAAAGCCCAAAACCCAGGATAATAAGAGCAAATAGAATCCTGGTCCATGAGCACAGAGCCCAGGCCAGGTCCAGAGATCTAGCTACTCTGTGAAACTCTACAAATTTTCAGGGGAAAAATGCAAGGAGTCAACTACAGCTGGGGACATGCCCAGACATGATTGCCACACTGCAGGCAGAGCTACACAATTCTTGCCTCTCTGGCTCTGGGCACCAGGAGCTACCAGAACTAAAGATAAATTATGGTGGAGGAGTAAAGGGTGTCTGATAGGTTGGAGAGAAACAGCCTACACTAGTTGAGGAAACTTCCCTGTAGCCTGGAGGCAGTTACAGAAATGGTGTGAAAAAGACAGGGGAGTGATCTGAAAGTCGGTGGCTGGCAGAGAATCCAGGGCTGAAACTCACTGGAGGGAGCAGAGTTAAATGCCCCACAAAGGATCCTGAGGAAAATAGAGGCTCCTGAATTTGGTGGGCTAAAGCAGTGAGACTTGAGTGGAGCATTAGCTCTCTCCCCAAACCTGCCGGAAGCCAATGTGTGAGACAGACTTGGCTATCAATATGGATTCTCAGACTTGAGGGCAATGTTGATGTATCAGACAATTTACCCAGTAATACTCAAAAAATAAGACACAATGAAAGGTTGATGCAAGAGCTTCTAGATGACTAAAAGAACAACCCTAAGAATTCTAGGAGTTAAGGAAGGGTTAGAAAACAAATCTAAAGGTATAAAAAAATTTATTCACTGAAATAATTGCAGAAAAATCCCCAAATCTGGAGAATGAAGTCCCTAGAAATTAAGAATAAAGAGAGAATATCAAAAGCTATTACAGAAAAATGACAAGTAACTTACTAAGGCAAGCCTACCAGCTTTCTCAACACAAATTGTAAAGGCTAAGACACCTTGTAGTAAACTTTTTGAAGCCCCAAAAGAAAACAATTGTCAACCCAGATTATTATATTGTGCATAATTATCCTTTAAAATTGACAGAGAGATAAAGACTTTTAGCCATTAAGAGAATTACTCTTTCATGGGGAAAAGGAAAGAATATATCTGACTGGAGGAGTAGTTCAAAGAAATAAGGGAATCAGCCCTGGAAAAAGAAGACAATGATAGCAATTAGTAAAGATCTTTCAGTAATAACTCTCAATATAAATGATCTTAACTTCCCAATCAAAACACACAGACTGGCAGAGTGGATCAAAAAGCAAAACCCAACTATATTTTGTCTACAAGTGTGTGAGTTACTTTTCTCATTGCTGAGACAAAATACCTGACACTCAAAGTTAGAGGAAGAAAGGTTTATTTGGCTCAAGTTTGTATAAGTTTCAGTCCATAATTGGTTGGCTACAAGGCAACGTGGCACATGGCAGAGGAGCAACAGTTCATGGCAGTGGAAGACAGCAAAAACAAGGGAAGAGGCAGGGGCCCTCAACAGCATCTTTCTGCCCCTTTTATTTTATGCAGATTACTTAGGGTAGGTAGCACTCACACCCTCAATCCTAGTGCCCTTGAGCCTAGCATTGCACCATGAATCAATTCCAGAAAAAGCTCCATCTATGACTGCATGAGGCTTTGGGGAGACATTTAGACACAAGCTATAACAGCAAGAAATGTACCTCATTCACAAAGAAACAAATGGACTGAAAATGAAAGGGTAGACAACAATACTCCACGCAGTGGGAGCCACAAAGCAAGGAGGAATAGTTGTTCTAATTTCTAACAAAGTAGACTTCAAACCAAAACTGATTAGAAGTGACAAAGAAAGTCTCTACATATTGGTAAAGGGAACAATTTACCAGAAAGATATTGTAAGTATAAATATATGTGCACCACATGTTGGTGCACACAATTTCATAAAACAAAAACTACTAGACATACAGGATAGAGACCAATACAATCATAGTGGGGCACTTCAATACCCCACTCTCACAAGATAGGTCAAAAGGCAAGACATCAACAAAGATATTTCACAGTTGAACCACACCATTTTTTTTCTTGTTTTTTTTTTTGGTACCGGGGATCAAACTCAGGTCCTTGCGCTTGCGCAGCAGGCGACAAAACCACTGAGCTCAATCCCTGGTGTTTCTTGTTTTTTTTGAGACCGGGTCTTGCTATGTAGTTTAGGCTGGCCTTGAACTCACAGTGATCCTCTTGCCTCAGCTTCCTGAGTGCTGGGATTAGAAGCATATGCCACCATGCCCAGCTGAACCAAATCATTGAACAAATGAATTAAGCAGATTATCTATAGTTTTTCATCAAACAACAGAGTACACATACTTCTCAGGAGCTCACAGAACTTTCTCCAAAATAGACTATATATTTTAGACCCTAAATCACTTTTAAATAAATACAAAAGTACTGAAATAACTTCTTGCATTATTATTGTTATATTATTATTATTTTTTGAGACAGGGGCTTGCTCTGTAGTTCAGGCTGGTCTTGAACTCACCATGTAGCCCAGACCAGTTTCCAACTCATGGTGATCCTCCTGCCTCAGCCTCACAAGTGCTGGAATTACAAGTGTGTGCCACCAGGCCTAGCAGGTTTTGTGTTTTATTAAGATAATTTCTTGTGTTTTCTGTTGGTAGGCTTTTGATTACCTTAAAAATTGTATGTATCTGAGACTAAAGATGTGCAAACATCTGAGGATGAAGTATGCTGCAAGTCCAACCTTCATCTAATGTTAAGAAGTTTAGGGGATTTAGCTCAGTGGTGCTGCGCCTGCCTCGCAAGCACAAGGTCCTGAGTTCGATCCCTGGTACCCCTCTCAAAAGAAGTTTATAGAGTTAAGATTATATAAGTTTCATGCATGCAAAGTAATCAATAAGTGCTCTTTTTAATATAATATACATTATATATAAACCTTAAACATATAAAATGATAATTTTTGATATTTTTACTCTTTGAATTTGTAAAATTCAGTCCTGCCATTTAAAACTTGATCTATGTCTACTGGTTTTGACTAAATGAGCAGTTTGTTATTGTATAAATGAGTTACACTTTGGGCTGGGGGTTTAGCTCAGTGGTTTCGCCGCCTGCTGTGCAAGCACAAGGACCCGAGTTTGATCCTTGGTACCAAAAAAAAAAAAAAAAAATGAGATACACTTGTATGGTGGTTAATAAATCTTTTTTTTTTTTTTTGGTACCATGGATCAAACTCGGGTCCTTGCGCTTGCGCAGCAGGTGGCGAAACCACTGAGCTAAATCCCTGGCCCTGGGTAATAGATCTAATCGTGATCCATTAACAGTTTCTTAAACTTTAGGAAGTCTGAAGATATCTTTGACTCGTCAGTACTGTCACACTGTAAATCTGTTAAAGGAATCTACATTTCACCTTGGGAGTAAAAACTATGTTAATATATGTAAAAGATTTCTATATAGTTATGATGCTAAGTATTGGTAAATTCTTGGTATATTAAATACATTTAAGTTCCCCAAATATACAAGCCTTTTACAATGAAAAACTTAGGACAATATCTCACCATATTGGTGTCCTCAAGAAAACTACTTAGACTTTTTTCAGGTTTATATTTGTGTTCTTAATTGTATTATAATAGCTAGATGTGGCTAAACACCATGCCTCCTAGGCAGTGATACTCTCATAATTAAAGATTGGGCATTAGTAATCCATAAAGTATATCTGTAAACAAGTACATTCTACTTAGAAAGCTACTTTATTTAAAAAGTAGCAAATTTAGGTGAAAATATATGTCATTTAACATTTTGTAATTTGATAAAGGGAACTGATTATTGATGTTATTTTATATTAAAATGAGAATTTAAATGTATTTTTAGAGGTGAACAAATCTAATAATATCATAATTGTTATCCTGAAATGCTGTTTGCTCTTGTTATTTTTATTGTGAATTTTCCTTGTAAAACTTTACAATTGTTATCTGTTGACATTTTACAGGAATATGACTTCTAAAAGATAACCTAAACAGTATGTTAGATGGTAGGCCATTGCCTATGGGACAGGTCCCAATACTAATGTGGACCATGATTAATGGAAGCAGTAGCTGTTCTCTGGTCATACTTTATATTTCAGAGTGTCTTACAGTCACAAAGGATTATGATACTTAGAATTAAGACCCACTGCTCTCATTTGAAGATTGGTGTTACTGATCTTCTGGGTATTCCACAACTGAGTCTTACAGACAAGGTTAAAAAAAATAAAAGGGGTAAGAGCACAGCCAACATTTTGGCCTTTGCTGTCCAAGGTCAGGAGGACCCAGGGCATGGTGTGACTCCTCTGCAAGGGCCCTACAACTCCAGTGAATCACCCAACCTCCCAAGTGGGCTTGGACTCCAAAGGAAATGAGCCAACCAACTGTGCATTTTTCAAAAAGGAGGGTCACTAAAGAGAGGACTTTCTTTTCAAGGAAAATCATATGGCCAAGCAAGACTGTAACTCATCCTGGCAAATCAAACAACTTGTAGAGGGAAAAACCAGAGGTGCTGAGTCTTCTCACAGCCCCCAGAATAACTCCTGAGGAGCCTTAACTGACCTATAGAGAGACAGACAGATTGATTTTGACTAACACAATTCTTACTTTAACTTGGTCTTAAACATTCAGCAGGAACATATAACCAAAAAAGGAGTAATTAGTAATAATATAAAAACAAAAAAGCTACAGTAGATATAAAAAGAGGCCCTAAACATTACATGAGTGAGCCCGTACTGGCAGTTTTCAAATATGCCTGTAACACTAAGTATCCCTGAAGTAAAGTTTTGACTTCCTGTATAGGTGCCTATAGAATAAAAATGGCAATGTAAACACCCTAGCTATTAAGCTTTGATACCTTTGTGACATAAACTAACTACTACTACCTACTTCAGACTTTGTATGTTTAAGTTATCTGGAACCTGTCACTACAAAAGATCTTCAGGTCTACAAAACAGAGGCCATATCCGAGTTCCAAGTTCTATAGTAAAAAACTTGAATGGGTCAATGGTCACAAAAACATAGATATTCTTAATTAGGGTATTCTTTGGCTACTGTTATAATTAACATAGGGGGATATTGATTTCTTGTTGACCAAACAGGAAGGAGTCTGTTAAATTCCACCTGTTGTACTTAGGTTAACAACTCTGACAAATAGGGGTTAATATTAAAGATAAAAGGCTTATGCCCCACACTGCCTAATTTTGTATAACTTCTAAAAAATTTGGCACCACTATTCATCAATATTCTTCTTTTATGTTTTAGCACCTGCTTATTTAACATGGTTATAAAAGGAAGCTTAAGTGTCAATGATTTGCTAATGTCCCTGCTCATTTTCCAGACTATCAAAAAATGATAATTCTGGGCCAGGGATTTAGCTCAGTGGTTCTGCCGCCTGCCTTACAAGTGCAAGGACCCAAGTTCGATCCCTGGTATCAAAAACAAACAAAAAAAATGATGGTTCTTTGAAGAACAGAATCCAACAGTCCTATAAATGTCTCCTTTAGATCAGTCAGGGTGAGATTTTTGATTTCTAGCTAGGCAAGGTCAGCATTCCCCCTCAGTCTGAATCAGCCATAAGAAGACTGACCTCTGGTCTCTCTGCATCCCTTAAGAATAAGGAATCAAAGTGGAGGGAGGGGTGAGCATGGATGGAGATGAGGCAGGATAGAAGAAATAAAGATAGGTAGAAAGAAGACACGGAAAATCATAGTTTAAAAATTATACTTTTAAGAAGACTGCAAATTCACAATATAACCAAAAATCACCCAAAGTTATCCATATTTGTGTTCTTTAGGCTTGTTTATATTTCTTTTCTTATAAGTCCATCACACCTCAAATCCTTTAAAGATATTTAAAGTCTACAAATCAGTTTAGCTCATCACAGCCTGAATCACTTAAAGATACTTAAAATGCATAAATTAGTTTAGTTGACACAATGAAGTGCAGAAACCTGATCTTAAGAAATACTACAGGCCAGGTCCCTGCCTTTCTCCTGTAAAGTGGGCCATTATCTTTCTGTGGGTGGGCCATCCTTTGCCCCTAAACCAAGAACAAGAATGAATTTCAACTAGACATGGTGGCACACAGTTGTAATCCCAGCACTCAGGAGGCTGAGGCAGGAGGGCTGCTGTGAGTTCAAGGCCAGCCTGGGCTACACAGTGAGTTCAAAGCCAGCCTCAACTACACAGCAAGATCTTGTTTCAAAAAACCAAGGGCAGGGGTAGAAAAGAAGAAGAAGAAGAAGGAACTTCCTATAGATTTACAAATCCCACAGATTTCCACTGCTAAAACCAAATATTCTCTAAATTATAACTCGTCTCTCTCTTGAGGGGTCTCATTCTATTTCTTTGAGAGTGTACTTTTAAAATTCTGCCTAATAAATCCCTTTATATATCTTTTTTTTTTTAAAGGGAGTGACAGAAACAGCAAAATAAAAAATAAATTGGACTAAAAATTTAAAATTTTTATGTTCCAAAGGAGACTATCAAGCAAATGAAAGGACAATCCACTGAATGGAAAATATTTGCAAATTATATATTTGAAAAGAAACTTGAATCCAGAATACATAAATAAGCCTTACAACTCAATCACAGGTAAGTAACCCAATCTTTAAAATGGGCATAGGATCTAAATAGAAATTTCCCAAATAAATACAAAAAGAAAATCAGAACCTCAATAATATACTGTTTTGCATAGCTTATAATATGTCACATATGTTAAGTAGATAAAATAAAGAAGAGAATGAAATGTATTCAAATGCTATAGTGGCATGTTAAGAGCCTGGACTTTCAAGTCAGAGTGAGATGTTCACCTATAAGCTTTTTTACTTTCTAGCTTCTCTAAGCTCATTTGTTCATTAGTAAGATGCATATAGTAACAAATGTACATTATGTAATTGACATGATGACTAAAAAATGCACATAAAATGCTTGGCACTAAAAAAATGCTTTATATCTTATTCCATCCCTCTGTACATATAAACCATGTAATGAGATTAAAGAAAGTTTTATTTACTCCTTTGCACTCTTCTCCTGTTCTTGAAATCTTTCACAATACATAAACAGTCACCAAGATATTTATTGAGAAGGCATTTTTTTTTTTGGTACCAGGGATCAAACGCAGGTCCTTGCGCTTGCCCAGCAGGCGGCGAAACCACTGAGCTAAATCCCCAGCTGAAGGTATGTTATTTTATACACTGATGTAATTTTTAAATCATTAAGTCCTTAAACATTTCCATCCCACTCAAATAAAACATTTTTCTTTTGACCTGTATAATACCACAGATGTTCCTACTCTTCAAAGTGCCCCATTTATTGCTTTAATATTACTTTACAACAAATTTGAGAAAATTCACCAACAAATCTTTAGGATCCAAATATCTTTTAATGTGTTTTGAGGTGGTTATAATCTTTCCTCAGGGATTAAAAAAGTTAGGCAAGAAGCCAAGAAGGGTGTCTGTGTTTGTTTATATATGTGTGTATGTATATGCACACATGTACATATGGGTTTAAACCATATCCTAATCCAAAACCTTGTAAAAACCTAACTTTCAGAGTTGAACCGAAAATTGATACTAAGCAGTGGAAGAGACAAAACTGTGTTCATAATATTGCCAGAAAAGAAAAAAAGTCTATAATGGCTCTTTCTTAGAAATAAAATTACAAGTTCTAATTCCATCAGAGCCAGAGAACATAGAAGCTGCAGTACAATAAAAGAACATATGAGATATCCTGAAGAGTAAAAATGGCAGGAAAATACAAAGTAGACTTTGACATATCTCTAATTACTACTTCATTTCAGACTAATGATAAAAATTATTCTTCGGAGAGTTGATAACATCAGCCTGCCTATGCTGCGTTAGTACCAAGATCTGTGGCCAAGCAAATAGTTCTAATAAAATTGATTTTCCTTTTTGGCAACTGATAGGCCAGTCAATAATAATGTTGTTTAAGAAAGCCTGAGTCATGAGGGAGATGAACCTTTCTTTCATTTATTATGTTTGTACTGTCTATATTTGAAAAGCATTTTTCAATAACGAAACTAAAGAAGAAATTACAGAGGAACAGCTATTCTGAGAGCTAATCTCCAAAAGACCCCTGACTTGGAAGCATGTTATCAACTGACAAAACCAACAGCATTCCAATTAACTGAAGTTAGATGGTCTAAATTATGATTGTCAAGAACAAAGGAAAACCAAGGCTAGAGGCAATATAAAATGGTCATGTGAATGCAAAAAATAGGCAAGGAAAATATTGTGCCAGGCATACTATCCTAAAAGATCTATCCTAATAACACACATGGAACTTGTACTTTGCATTAAAGCTGATATTCATTAAGGAGTATTCTATAAAACCATATATGGCAATTTTTAAACTGCCTGCCTTATATTATTCAAACAAGTAGAATATAAGAAACTAACAAGGCAAAAACTTCAGGCAATGCCTATATTGGGAACATTTTCATCTAAAATACCTCCAATTTCAACCAAAGACATGAATACATTAACAGATTTTGTTGTTGTTGTTTTAACTTAGTGAAAGTGGTGATTCAGGAAAGCAGAGGTTGAAATGATGACTTCAAAAGTTTACACTGAAAAATACACAAAATACAGTAGGAAATAGTCTGAATGAGTAGTGAAGAAGTCTGCCCTATTAGATATAAAATATTTTGAAGCCAGAATCCTTAAAAGAGAACATGATATAATAGGTCATGTGAAATAGGAAGAAAAGGGGCAAAGGGGAAGGAAGTGGGAGGGCTAAGGGAAAGGATAGAAGGGAATGGGATTAATATGAGAAAATGGAAAAATAGGAACAAAATCTTTGTAAATAGGGAGGGCTGGAGGGGTTGAAGGGAGGGCTGGGCAAGGGTGAAAAATAAGAACCAAGAGAGACTATGTGAAGATGCAAATTTCCAATGATGAATGTCATTATATTGTATACCTAAAATGTACCAATTATTAGAATGAATAATCGATAATGTAAAATAGGAAGAAAAGGTCCAAAGGGGTAGGGGTAGTGGGAGGCACAGGGGAAAGGAAAGAAGGGAAAGGAAAAAATGCTGAGAAATGGAAAAAATGGAAATAAAGTCTTTGTAAATAGGGAAGGGTGGAGGGCGTGAAGGGAGGGCTAGGAATGGGGAAAAAAATAAGAACCAAGATGCATTATGTAAAGGTACAATTCCCAATGAGAAATGTAATTGTGTTGTATACCTACAATGTACCAATAAAAAAATTTAATACAAAAAAAATAAATTAAAAAAAAAAAAGAGAACATGAACAGAAAAACAGAGTAATTGAATGAAAGGACAAGATCAGAAATAGACTCAAATACAGGGGAGAATTGAGAATATGATAAATTGCAAGAGGAAAAATTATCAACTATTCAATAAACATCACTGGAACATTACTGGAACAACTGGGTAATCATTTGGACAAAGATAAAGTCATCTCCTGGACAAAGGCAAAGGTTACTATTATATACACAAGACATAAAGTAATTCTAGATGGATCAAAGAAACCATGGAATGGTGAAAGTATAGGAGAAAACATGGGAGAAAGTTTTAATATGTCACAAAGATATATTAACATATCATTAATTTTCCCTAATATATAAAAGTTTCCTATGAATTAAGAAATTATTACTAACAATCAAACAGTAAACTAGGCAAAAGACATCAACAGATGGTTCACAAAAAATAAAATATAAATGGTTCTTAAACATATAAAGAGATGCTCAGTATTTTTAATAAGAGAAATGGAAATAAAAATCATCCAACAAAGAGAACAAAAAGTATTATGACAAAGTATTTTAGTAAGGCGAAGAAATAAGAATTCTCTCATTGCTGATGAAAGTATAACTAGACATAGGGTTAGGTAAGTAAATTCTGATATGTTTCTACAAGGAATATTTTGTACTGTTGAAAAGAAAAAGGCAGCACTATGTGTATTGATGTAGAACAATCTTCAGGATAATAATAAAGCAATCTATAAAATAGTGGATGTAGTTTGTTATCAAACTGCCATTGTATAAGATTGTATGTAGCCAGGTGTGGCAGCACATGCCTATAACCCCAGCACTTGGGAGACTGAGGCAGGAGGATCACCATGAGTCCTGGCCTACATAGTAAGTTCAAGGCCAGCCTGAACTGAATTACACAGTGAGACCCTGTCTCAAAAAGAAGGCAAAAAATTGTAATATATTACAAATCCTGCTGGGGATTTAGCTCAGGGGCTCTGCTTCCTGCCCTGCAAGTGCAAGGAACCAAGTTCGATCCCCAGTACCAAAAAAAAAAACAACAAAAAACAAATCTTACAAATCCTGACAAGATACACATAAACTTGATAATAGAGGGCTGGGGATTTAGCCCAGTTCTGTCGCCTGCCTCGCAAGCGCAAGGACTCGAGTTCAATCCCGGTACCAAAAAAAACCCCCAAAAAACCAAAACTTGATAATAGGTACTGCCTGTAGAGAAGAGAACGGGGTGGCTGGGAAACAAAGCTGTAAGAAAGAGGTTTTAAAAATTAATCTTTTGTACTTTTTGAGTTTTTTTCCTTTCTGTATTTCTACTTAACACGGCACAGAAGTCTAATGGGGAAAGAAGTATTTCTTCTAATAAAACAAAAAGGATTCCCAAAGGTTTTGTTAGATGGTTAGGTTCTTTCTGGTTCTTATTTTTTATTTTTCTAACATTTAATGTTTAACTTATTCATTAGCTGATATTACTTTATTCGACATTTAGTCACTAAGCACCTACTATAGGTCAGATGTTATGCTAGCAATGGTGATACAACCAAACTCTGGTACCTGTACATAGAGGTATTGAGGATACAGACTTGTAAGTAGTCAATTATAAAACAAAGTGATGAAACACAACTATTCGGTGAGCTTAAGAACAGGAAGCCATATATCATGAATCCTGACAGGATACACAAAACTTGATAATAGGTACTGCCTGTGGAGAAGAAAACTGGGTGGCTGGGAAACAAAGACACTACAGGTGTCTAGCTGATTAAAGGAGGACTTCCTAAAGGAAATTATGTATAAACTCAGGCCTAGGAAGGAGAACAAAGGCAAGAGAAAATTATCCATATGAAGGACAAAATGTAAATAATATGTCAAGTTCTTTAGAATGAGTGGAGCTTAGGGCTGGGGATTTAGCTCAGTGCTTTTGTTGCCTGCTGTGCAAGTGCAAGGACCTGAGTTTGATCCCCCGTACCAAAAAAAAAGAATGAGTGGAGCTTAGTATATGAGGCAAAGGACATATGTAGGAATGTGCTTAGAGACAAATGAAGAGGTAGACTATGCTCAGATCATGGGCTTTATAGGGCAAATAAGATTTTCTCTTAGAAAAGAAAAGTAAACAAGAAGATATTTGCATTTGTGGAAGCCCTTCTAGGTGAAAAGTGGGTAACATACTGTAGGATGTCAAGGATATAGGAAGAAGCTTGGGATGGCTGCAGGGGAGCTCCCTTCCGGGTGCTGGGACTGGCTCAGCTTCTCTGCCCTAGGAGCCTGAGATGGCAGCAGGGGAGGTCCCTTCTATGTGCTGGGACCAGCTCAGCTTCTCTGCCCTAGGAGCCTGGGATGGAGGCAGGGGAGATCCCTTCCAGGTGCTGGGACCGGCTCAGCTTCTCTGCCCTAGGAGCCTGGGATGGCAGCAGGGAGCTTCCTTCCAAATGCTGGGACCAGCTCACCTTCTCTGCCCTAGGACCCTGGGATGGCAGTGGGGGAGCTCCCTTCTGGGTGCTGGGACTGGCTCAGCTTCTCTGCCCTAGGAGCCTGGGGTGGCAGTGGGGAGCTTCCTTCTGGGTGCTGGGACCAGCTCACCTTCTCTGCCCTAGGAGCCTGGGATGGCGGTGGGGGAGCTCCCTTCCAGGTGCTGGGACTGGCTCAGCTAGTCTAAGAAGTTTGAATTAGTATACTGTCAGTGTTGAATAGAGAAGTTGGAAGATTTCAGTGAATAAGATTACTTAGGAGGCAGAACCTAAAGAATCTGAGTGAGTGAGAAAAATCAAGTGTGATCAAGTGTGATTGCTTGGATGATGGTGACAATTATAGTGAATAAGGGAGGACAGTTGTTAGGACAGTAGGCTTAGTGTTAGATACTGTGAATTTGAAGTGTCTGAGGGAAATTGAAGACAATATATGTGGCTGGAACTACTGGCTGAGATTTGGGTTAGTAATTAAGCTTTCTTCTAATTTTCTGTGAAACTGGAGATGTTCTGGAAATAAGATGAACCAGAAGACTTAATGAGAGATACCATGCTTTATGGTAACAGAGTCATTTGAATTTTTTTTCTAGCTTTGCCCAGAACCCAGGTGTAGATGTACAGAAGGCAAGCAATTGGATTAATCAGAATTAGAGTTTTGCCAGGACAATAACAGCTGGAAATACAGGAAATGGGAATGAAGATAATAGCAAAAGAGAGTATAAAACTGAACTGAAATTAGAGAAGGTGGATGCTATGGTTTGGGTGTTGTACTGGCCGGCTTTTTCTCACTGTGACCAAAATACGTGACATAACACAACTTAAAAGAGAAAAGGTTTATTTTGGCGCATCCATTTCAGAGGTTCAGTCCATGACCAGGAGGTTCCACGGCAGAAAGAGGACAGCAAAGATCAAAGCTGCTTATTGCCAGAAAACAGAGCACAGGGGAAGGGCCAGGGAGGAAGGGGCCAGGCACCAGATATAGTTGTCAATGTTACACCACCATGATCCACCCAAACACACCCAGAAGTATGTTTTAATAATTTCCTAGGCATCTCTCAAGCCTATCAAATTGACAATCAAGATTACCCATCACAGATGTAGCCAATCCCCAAAGGGTTCAAGTGCTGGAAGCTTGGTCCCCAGTGTGGCAATGTTAAGAAATGGCAGACTCTTTTAAGAGGTAAAGTCTAGTGGGAAGAACTAGGTCACTGAGTGTTCCACCTTTACAATGAACTGATGTTGTTCTTGTGGGGCCATGGTTAGTTCTCTTGAGAGGGTTATTATAAAAGAGTGATCCTGACCTCTGAATCACTCTCTGGCTTCCAATCTCATCATGTAATATCTCCTCTCACACATACTCCAGCAGTGATGCCATTCACTATAATATGGTGCAGCCCAGGGGCCCTCAACAGAGTTGAGCCCATGCTATTTGGACTTTCGGCTTCCAAAACTGTGAGTGAAATAAGACACCCAGCCTGAGACATTTTATTATAGCAATGTAAAAAGGGGACAAGTGAAATCTACAAGGTCAAATAGGAGATACAGAATGAATTGAATTTGAGGCATAGTTAGAAATGACTTCATTCAGACTTGCAAAGATCCAAGATAGGCCAACAGGCCTAGGAGACTGGAGTGGAATGGAAAAGCATTTTATATCTAGCACACTAATTTAAAAAGCAAATTTCCAGAATAAGCAAGGATCCCCTCTTCCCCCAACTTTTATGCATCAGCATACTGGCAAGTCTACCCAAAGCAATTAGGCAGGAGAGCAAAATAAAAGGCACCTAAATCAGACACTGAATGGCTGAAAACAGAACATCTGTGTATTGTTGGTGGGGTAAAATGGTGCAGCAGCTATGTGTAACAACGTGACAGTTTCTCAAAAAGTTAAAGATAAGACCTACCAATTCCACTTCCATGTATACAATCAAAAGAAGTCAAAGCAAGGACTTGAATATACATTTATATGTCTGTGTTCATAGTGGTCTCATTCACAACAGCCAAAAAGTGAAAGCAAACCAAGCATCCATTGATGGGTATTTGAATAAACTAATTGTAGTAAATATATACAACAGAATATTATTTAGGTTTAATAAAAGAAAAAATTCACCCATGCTATAACATGGATGGACCTTGAAGACAAAATGTTAAAGTGAACTGTACTAGTTGAAGAGGGATAAATATTGTGTAAGTTCACTTAAACAAGGTACCTAGACGAGTCAAATTCATAGAGAAACAAAGTAGAATGGTGGTTCCCAGGGGCTGAGGGAAAGGGGAAGGGGGTTTTAGTGCTAATATGTACAGAGTTTCAGTTTGGGAAGACAAAAATATTATGGAGATGGATGATGGTGATGGTTGTACAAAATGTGAATGCCACAGAACTGTGTACTTCAAAATGATTTTAGAGCCCAGAGTGCTAAACATTATACCATGGAACTGCCACAATGATTCAAAAAGTAAATTTTGTGTTATGCATATTTTCTTACAATAGAAAGGAAAGAAAACACAGGGGTAAGTCTTAATGGCCTTGTACATGGCAATGCTTTCTTAGATATGACACCGTAAACACAAGAAAAAAAATCTAGATTTCATCACAATAAAAAACTTGTATACCAAAGGATATAATAAGAAGGTGAAGAGAAGACTCACAAAAAGGGGAAAATATTTATAAAATATATTAGATAAGGGTCTAGTATTTAGAATATCAAGAACTCTTAAAACAACAACAAAAAGAAAAAACAATCCTTTAGAACTGAACAAAAGACATGAATGGATATTTACCCAAAGAAAATATACAAGTGCCCAAAGATTACATGAAAAAATACTCAACATTAGTCCTTAGGGAAAGGCTATCCAAAGCTATACAACTTCACACACAGTAGGATGACCATTTTAAAGAGAAGGAAAACTAACAAATGGTGTTAAAGATGTGGTGAAATCAGAAGCATCATTCATTGCTGGTAGGAATGTAAAGTAGCATGTCTCATACAGAAAACAGTTGGAATGGGCTTCCAAAAGGTAAGCATCTGCTTTTCGGGAAATAACCAAATAAAGAATACTGAAAACAGATGCTAAAACGAACAAAATACATGAATGTTTATAGCAGCATTAGTAACAACTACCAAAAGGTGGAAGTGGTACAACTGTCCATCAGTCAATGACAAAGAAATTGGGGGATATCCATATAAGTCAGCCATAAAGAGGAATGAAGTACTGTTACATGCTACAACATGGATACATTTTGAAAACATTGTAAGTAAAAGAAGCCAGGCAAGAAAGACCATACTTTTCATGATTCCATTTATATGAAATACCCAGAGTAGACACAGAAGTCCTAGAATCCATAGAAAAGCAAAGCAGATTAGTGGTTGCCAAAATCTGGGACTAGGAAAACAGGACATGTCTACTTAATAGGTACAGAATTTCCTTTTGGGATGATACAATGTTATGGAACTATGTATATAGTAGTGATGTTATAATACTGAAATGTACTAAATGCCACTGAATTATATACTTTAAAATAGTTATTCTCAGGCCAGGGATTTAGCTCAGTGGTTCTGCCACCTGCCTTGGAAGCGCAAGTACCTGAGTTCAGTCCCCGGTACCAAAAAAAAAAAAAGTTATTTTCATAAATTTTGTTATGTGGATTTTACTTCATTTTTTTTTGTTTTTTTTAAAAAGCTCCCTAGGGCCGGGGATTTAGCTCAGTGGTGCCGCTGCCTGTTGTGCAAGAGCAAGGACCTGAGTTTGATCCCCGGTACCAAAAAATAAAAAAAGAAAAAAAAAGCTCCCTCTTTATCACTCTTACCTGACAATTAACATCAGCTTTATATTGTAGCAAAACTGTGACTAGTTCCTTATGTCCTCGATCACATGCCCAATGGAGTAGAGCTCTGCCCTAAAAACAGAAAAAAAATTCTGTTAATTTGCTAATTCAGTTATGGGGCCATATAAAAGATACAATGTTTTAAGAAAGACAAAAATAAAATTGTAGGTTCATTATTCTAGGAACAATTGATTTAAAAAAGAAGAATATAAAAAGAGCAACTGGCAATCAATCAACTGGAAGCTCTGAGTCCTACTTCTGGACTCATTACAAACTGGTATCTTTAAGCAATCTATGGGATAGAGATAATGGTACTAACCAGAGCAATATTGATAATAATTGCTGGATGAATGATCTATAAGAAAACGCTGTGTAAATTTTTTTTTTTTTGATACGGGGGATCGAACTCGGGTCCTTGCGCTTGTGCAGCAGGCGGCGAAACCACTGAGCTAAGTCCCTGGCCCTGTAAATTTTAATTTATTTATAAACATAGTTTTCTTAAATTATTATGTTCATTTCTTCAGGTGAAAGAAATCTTATGGACAAAAAGAATACTTAAACTAAGGTAGAAATCATAATTTAAAGGAATTATATCTAAATTTCCTTAACTTTATCCCTTAAAAAATGAAACTATCTAACCATCGCTACTTAATGTTACAACTTTACCTTCTGAAATATCTGAAAAATCTACTAGTGTTTATCATCAAATAGTTGACTATGAAAGGCAATTATAAAACAATAGATGACTGATAGGAAGTAAAAATCTAAATATAGTAGTATACTGCCTACTATACTGTCTACTAAAGTCTCATAGTTACGGTTAACGTGTCATTTCTATTTCTTACCATTAGAAAATCTTGGTCTACCTAATGAAAGAAGCCTAATTGGCCCTCTCAAATAAACACAACCTCCAAAAGTCTGAACTTTTATGAATAAATAATGTCTGGCTTAATACTGCTTTTTGAGGGTAGTAATATTATTGTTATAAAGAATAGAATGCTTTTTACACATCAAATTGAAATCTCTGCTTTATTTCATTTTAGAAAAGATTTAAATAGATATAAACTAGTACAAGAATGGCTTTAGCGTAAATAGTACCTTTTAAGAAAGCTTTTCTAAAGTTGCCTATTCTCTTACATCATTCAGACTATCTTCATGCACCTATTAGTTCAAATGAATTAAACCAGAACCCATTCTTGAAACCAAAAAACAGGATAGGACAACTTTCTTACAAATTGTCTCTTTTAAAAACTTTCATTTGCTTGGTTTGGTTTTATTTACCTGTAAATATCTGTTTTCCAATAGGCTTATGCAGGTCCCATAAGCGAGAAAATCCAAAAATTTGTAAATGTAGGTAAATCATTCACCATTTGTTGTAGTAGCAAAATTGTTTTATTATTCTGTATTCAGAGCCCATTCAAAGTTTTTTTTTTTGAAGGAAACACTTCAAAGGCCCAGTTTAAAAAAATGTTTTTGAACTCTAGAGCAGCACTTGAAATGTTAAAAAGTTTTAGAACTCTAGTGTGTACTAATCTGTTTCTACTAAGGTACTAATTCAAAAATCTTCCACAAAGATGGATACTTTAATGGAACACTTTTAACAAATAACAATGTTACAATATTCTGTAGTTCAATATAACTGTTTCACAGCTGTTACCTTAAAACAATCACATAAAATTCAAAGTCTCTATCATTTTAAGTACTTATTTTAAGTGTGTATTTTAAGATTACTAAGTTAAACTATTAACAAGAATTACTTCATAGTTAAAAATATGTGTGATATACCAACACATCCCTAATAGTTAAACAGGAAAACAGAATATTAATGTATTTAGTACTTTTACCACAAGGTGTACAGATAATTTCTACCTCTCAACCAGCTTCCTGATTTTTCCTTAGGTTTGACCCAAAGAGGTTATGTCAACTAATGCTAAAATATAAATCCTTAACTGTTTCAATGAGAAAGCAGACAAGCAACACATTTTAGTGTTAATGGGAGTTATATTTTAAATTTGCCATATGTGGTGCCAAAAATTTACTTTAGGGGAAACACCTATGACTGGACCTCAGTAGTGATTTTCTCTTTGGATATATTTTCCAGAAGGATGGCAAACGTATAGCAATGTTTCAAGAAGGATGATGTGCTCTCAGACATTTACACTAAGCTTTTTAACATGTGTTTTGACCTGTGATGTAATTAATTTTTGTAACATATTATTTTAATGGTACACTAATTAACCTTGAATTAGAATAAATTCTCTGACAATGACTTTCTGTAGAAGTGCTAAAGATGTCTACATTAAGACTACCTAATGATTAATATCTTATACAGCATTAAAAAGTTCAAAAGCAAGAGTAGGATTGAATATACTTGTAAATAAACATAGACAGGGCTAGGGATTTAGCTCAGTGGTTCCGCTGCCTGCCTCTCAAGTGCAAGGTCCCGAGTTTGATCCCTGACACCAAAAAAAAGGGATAAAACAGATCAGGCCTCAGAAGTTTTACCTACATGATACTCTATATTTGAATTAACAAAGACCAGCACAACAGTGTCTATACCTTTCACTCCTTCAAACTATAAAGTTCCTGAAAACATGCTTTTAAGATTATTATTCAAGTGATATTACCAGTATTTCACAGAGATGCTACCTCCACAACTAATTATTACAAAAATCAGGTAATAAACATCCATGGTTTCTCTCTCTGTTTACTAAAACATACTGAGACCAATACAATGCAATTATTAAATTATTTTAGGTGTAAGGGTCCATAAACTCTCCTCCAGAAGGTAAACTGAATTTGATATACCTTAAAGCTATATCTGCTTCAATACTTTTTTTTTTTTGGTACTGGGGATTGAACTCGGGTCTTTGCGCTTGCAAAGCAGGCAGCGAAACCACTGAGCTAAATCCCCAGCCCTCTGCTTCAATACTTGACCCAAACTTAAAAATTGTTTACGTAGTTCTATACGTATTGTTTTCTTTTTTGTATTATAATCTCTTATACATTTTCAGGTTAAATATATATTTTACTGCAACCAAAACCACATAACAATTCTCTCTTTGTTTTTAGTTTTTAAAATCCTTTTGGAAAAATATCCCAGACGTATTTAGGAGATGAGGGAGGTATTAGTAAAAGGAATCTATTAGGTCACCAGAAGACTACAGGCACTGTTTGCAGAGCTCTGCACTTCAAATATAGTAAAATGGGGAAAGGATTCTCATCTATTAACCAATAATGTTAATACTGTCCTACCTCAGACAGATGAATGACTCTAAAGTGCTTTGAAAGTGCAGAGTAGCAACTAACCTATTAAGTGGTATTACTTTCATATCTTTGGGAAAATACAAAGAGCAGGTCTTAATATTTTAAATGCTTCTATGATATTCTCAATTATTTGTTCTTAAACCATGTATAATTTTTAAAATTAATTTTTTTCTGGGTATCACAAAATTTAATGAAAGATTCTATTATATAATGAATTTTGATGTCCTTTTGCCATTTTGAGATGAGATACTATATAGAAAGGATGCTCTAAATATATAGTCAATGTTTAAATATTAAAAATTATAATAGCAAAAGAAACATTGCCATTAATACCTCTCAGTGTGTCCAGCCCCCCCCCTTGAATATATTTATTCCATCATTCTTGCTACCTTTGGAAGCAGTTCTAGAAGTCCTGTTTCATTAGTGTCTTGCCGCTTTTTTGGGGGGGGGGGTACTGGGATTGAACTTGGGACCCTGAGCTTGTGAGGCACGTGGCGGAACCACTGAGCTAAATCCCTGGCCTGTTTTGTTAAGCATCTTTAAGAGGTATGATAAAAAAAAATATATGGTGTCTCACACTAGAGAAACTATTTGGTATTTACACATGTGTGTCCTATTTATTTCACTTACGAGTATGTCCTCAATATGCATCCATTTAGCTACAAATGACTCTAGTTTCTCGTTCTTTATGGCTGAATAGTACTTCATTTTATAAAAATGAATAATCGATAATTTGAAATATTAAAAGGTCCAAATTTGTAGGGGTGGTGGGAGGGGAAGGGGACAGGAAAGAAGGGAAAGGAAAAATTATGAGAAAAGAAAAAAAATGGAAACGAAATCTATGTAAATAGGGAGGGGTGGAGGGTGTGGAGGGGGTGAAGGGAGCACAGGGAATGGGGAAAAAATAAGAGCCAAGATTCATCATGTACAGGTACAAGAACCCAATGTAAATGTAAATGTATTATATACCTGAAATGTACCAATAAAAGAATTTAAAAAAATACGGTGAATGCTGTTGTTTTGTACCATCTAATGGAAAGACAGGCTTGGAAAAATCTTATGGTGTGCCCTCATCCATCTTACTCACCAGATCTGGCACTGTGAAACTTCTGGCTCTTCCTCAAAGTCAAAATTATCATGAAAGGTACATGTTTTCAATCAATTCAGGACATTGAGGCAACTATTAATAGCACAACTAAAGATACAAAGGAGAACTTTCAGAATTGCTTCAAAGTGGCAAGAACCATGTGATAAGTGCGTTCAAAGCCAAGAGAAAGTATTTTGAGTGGGATTAATGATAATACCTTTTACTATAATTGATTTAAACATTAACCATATTTTTATCACACTGCATATATATGTGACAAAATTGGTACATTTTAATTTAAATATTTTTGAGAGTTGTCACTTTGCCATTTTATCAAAAGATAATGCGGTACTGTCTAATAAGCAAATAAAATACTGAAAATGGGTCAACCTTGTAAAAACTTTGGGCTTACATTTACAATTGTAATAAGCACTGACTTCAACTACCAATAACCTATAATGTCTCCATGTCCTCTATCCTGTGCCTGTCATCTATTCTTTGCTGCTGCTGGGGGAAACAGAAGGAAGATTGAAAGACAGTTTAAGATATCAAGATCTACCTAGCATAGAAGCCAATGGCTCCCTGTGGGATAATTTATTTACCAGAATTAAAAAATAAAACCAGGAACTGGGGGTGTTGCTCAGTAGTAGAGTGCTTGCCTAACTTACACGAGGCCCTGGAATCAATCTCCAGCATAACAAAAATCAATCAATTAATAAACAAATAAATAATCAAGCCTGCAAATATTTGATCTCTTTCAATGACTACAATCTAGAAAGAAGAAATGGCATTGTTCAGCTGTCAGGGAATGTGAATGTTTTTAAACACAGTACTTTAAAAAATTCCTTCGTAAGTATTTACTAAGCCATGTCAGTGACTTAAAGACAAAGGAATAAGCTAGGAAGATATTATTTCATCCTGTATAAAATAGGTGATAAAAGCAATAACACTAGAAGTTGTCACGAAAAAGTTCAGATATCCATCATAAAACAATGGACAAATAAGTTCTGGTGAATTCACAAAATGGAACATTACTCAGCAATATAATGGAAAAAGTAGTGATCTACAACAATATGGATGAATCTCAAAACCATTATGCTGAAAAAAACAAGCCTTACACAGGAAAGTGTATATGTATGATTCCATTCACAGAAAGATCTACAACAAGCTAAACTATTCTACAGTAAAGAATATCAGTTCTCCTTTTTAGGATTAGGAAAAAGGATTGGCTGGGAAGGCACACAAGGAAACTTCTGGGATTATATGTTCTATATATTAATAGGAATTTCAGTTACACAGGTATATGCATTTATCAAAATTCACTGTGAACTTAAGATTTGTGAATTTCACTGTATATAAATGTAATCTCAAGAGGAAAACCCCTGAATTCTAGTTAATTATGTGCATGCCAAAGCATCTAGAAAGAAGGGTACTGTTATTTGTGTACTCTACATTAAAAAAAAAAGACTGATGGATAGAGAAATGAATAAATATCAATAAGGCAAGCATAGTAAAATATTTGTGGTAGAATCTAGTGGTGGATATTCAGATGTTTAACATAAAATGTACATTTAACATTTTTCAGAATAAATTGTTGGCAAAAAATAAAAAATTATATGCCCGCCATCAGGAATCATTATTCATAAAAGTCAAAATATGAAAGCAAACCAAGTATCCATCAATGCATATATGAATAAGCAAAATGTGGTAAATGGATAAAATAGATTATGCAACCCATGTTTATAGCAGCACAATGTATAATAGCTGGATCTTGGAAACAGTACATATGTTCATCAACAGATGAATGGATAAGGAAAATATATTTATACACAATGGAGTACTACTCTGCCATAAAGAAAGATAATTTGAGGCATTCATAGGCAAATGGATGCAACTTGAGAACATGAATGAAATAAGTCAAATACACAAGCTTAAATATCCCATGATTTCTCTTATGTGACAAACCTGAGATTATATATCTATGTCTATATCTCAGATTATTCAGTTTTAAAAAGAAAGAAAATTGTGACACATCACAACACGGATGGACCTTGAAAATGCTAAGGGAAGTAAATCAGCAAACACAGGATAAACATTGTGTGATTTCTCTTATATAAGGTATGTAAAGTAGTCAAATTCATAGAAATGGTGGTTGCCAGAGGCTGTGGAAGAGTAAATGAGAGTTAGTGTTAAATGTTGTCAGAGTTTCAGTTTGGGAAGACAAAAAAGTTCTGGAGATGGATCATGGCAGTGGTTACACAATATTCTGAAATTCTTTTTTTCTTTTTTGATACCGGGGATCTAACTCAGGTCCTTGTGCTTGCAAGGCAGGCGGCGGAACCACTGAGCTAAATCCCCGGACCTATTCTGAAATTCTTAATGCCACAAAATTGTGTATTTAGAAATGATTAAAATGGCAAATTTTGTCATGTATATTACAACTCAACAAAACAGAAAATAAGTTGTCAAATCTCCTAAGGTTTAAACTACTTTCATTATCTGATTTTGTATTAAGTTTCTGATGTATAGTACAATCATAGGATTGATTTTTAGCACTGTCTGCATAATGTAAATAAGCATAGATAGTTGGTAATTAATCTCTCAGTCCTTAGAATGAATAAACAAAACTCCTTCAAACTATTATCTTAATAGCTACATAACCAAAATAACATATACTCTAATATAGTTTAAGGATGTATTTTTTTCTTCCTTCAGTTGATAAACCTTAAATAAAAGCATAAACTTACCATCAGTATACTGACTCTGACTTTTAAATCTTTTTACTTTTGCTTTTCTCTTAGGTTAGTACTGTTGGAAAATGTGTTATTTATACACAATAGATAATAACTGGTATAGAAGGATCTTACCTTAAAATGGAAAAAGCCATTTTTGACCAACAATTGCCAACATCATATTAAATGAGGAAAAATTGAAAGAATTCCCACTAAAATCAAGAATAAAACAAGGGTGTCCATTCTCACCGTCACTGTTCAAGATAGTACTATACTTGAAACTTTAGCCAGAGCAATTAGACAAGAGAGAGAAAAAAAGAGGAATTTTAATAGAAATGGAAGAAGTCAAACTATTCTTACTTGCAGATGACATGATCCTTTACATAGAGGAGCCGAAAAGCTCCATCAAAAGATTGAAGTTAATAAATTCAGGAAAGTGGCAAGATACAAATAATAGCATTCAAAAAATCAATAGCATTCCTACACACCAAGAATGAATCCATTGAAAAAGAAATCAGGAAAGTAATCCCATGCACAACAGCTTAAAAAAATTAAATACCTAGAAATTAGACTAACTAAGGAGGTGAAAGACCTCTATAATGAAAACAATTTATACGGAACCAATAAATTTGAGTCATTTGCAGGAAAATGGATGTACCTTAAGACCATAATGTTAGGTGAAATAAATCAGATACACAAGCTTAACTATTGCAAGGTTTCTCTTAGATGAGAAGCTCAAAGTATAAATAAATTAAAGAGCAAAATAAAAGAAAGATAATATGAAATAGGGAGATAGATCTGCAAATGGGAAGGGGACAAAGAGATGTAGGGGAGAAAGGGAGGGAAAGGGAAGTAAAAAGAATTAAAATGTGTTATATACATTACCAACTCCCCATGATGAATGTAATCATCCTGTATTCCAAACATGTACTAATAAAATAAAATAAAATAAAATTTATATGGAACCAGAAGAGATCCAGAATAGCCAAAGCAATCCTGAGCAAAAAGAGCAAGGCAGGAGGCATTTCAATCCCAGATTTCTAAGTTGTACTACAAAGATATAATAGTAAAAACAGCATGGTACTGGCACAAAAATAGATCGACCAATGTAATACAACAGATGATGCAGAAACAACCCCAAGTAGTTTCAGCCATCTGATTTTTGACAAAGGAGCCAATAATATATGCTAGAGAAAAGATAGTTTTTTTAACAAATGGTGCTGGGAAAACTGATTATCCACATGCAGAAGAATGAATCTTGATCCATGTACTAAAATCAAATAAAAATGGATACATAAAAATAGAAGTACTGAATCTGCTGGAAAAAAATTGGTGAAATTCTTGAGAACACAGGCAAAGGCAAAAATTTCCTGAAAAGAACCCTAACCACACAAGAAACAATACCAAGAACTGACAAATAGAATTATACTAAATTAGAAAGCTTCTTCCCAGCAAAAGAAACAACCAACAGAGTGAAGAGACAACTTATAGAATGTGAGAAAAATTTTATCAGCTGTTCCTTGGACAGTGGACTAAAATGTAAAGAACTCAAAAAAATCAAACCCCTTAAAAAATAAAAGACCCAATCAAAAAAAATTGGCAAATGAAATGAATAGACACTTCTCAGAGGAAGAAATACAAATGGCCAAAGTACATGAACAAATGTTCAACATCTTTGGCCATTAGAGAAAGGCAAAACAAAACAACACCAAAAATCCACCTTATTCCAGTAAGAATGGCCATAGTCAAACTAAAAAACAACAAATGCCATAAAGATTGTAAGGGAAAAGGAACCCTTCTACACTGTTGGTGGGAGTGTAAACTAGTACAACCAATTTGGAAATCAGTATGGGGTTTCCTCAAAAAACTAAAAATATAAATTCCATTTGACCCAGCTATACATCTTCCCTCAAAAAGCTAAAGTCATCATATTACAGAGATACAACCATACCCATGTTTATAGAACCCCAACTCACAATAGCTAAATCATGGAAGTAGCCTTTGTCTATGAACAGATGAATAGATAAAGAATATGTGGTATATATACACAATGAAATCCCGTTCAATCATAAAGGAGGATAAATTTGAGTCATTCTTAAGAAAATGGAAGGATTTTGAGACCATAATACTAAGTGAACTAAGTCAATTACAAAAAGTTAAATATCACATGGTTTCTGTAATATGAAAGACCCAAACTATAATAAAGAGCAAAATAAAAGAGCATGTTAAAAAACAAGGAGGTAGACACTGTAGAGATGGGAAGGGGATTTGGGGAAAGGAGAGGGAAGCACCGGGGAGGGGTAGTAAAAATGACCAAGATGTAATATGTACATGTATCAAACTCCAAGCAGAATGTAATCACTATGTATTGCAAATGTCACTAATAGTTTTTAAAAAATACTGTTGGTTTTGCCAGATTTTGCAGCAGTTTCTCAAGTTAAAAGCATGTAAATTGTATTATAACCTGAGCCGAAGATGAAAACAAGCCAAGGAAATGAGTCAAGAGAAAAGTAACCTGCTTAAAAATATTTTATTAAAGGCTCAATAAACATACAAAAATAGCTAATAATACCAATTATGCCTTTATAAGGATAGAAATGAAAGACTAAACAAGGAGCTCAGTGAAAGTAGTGCACTAGATAAGGATCTATGGAAAATCAATGAACTATGAATGAATATTTTTGGGGGGGCCTTAGGACACATAGCTGCATTAGAATAATGTCATCTATTTTGCTAAAATAATACACTGTTACATTTATTCTAAAACAAATTTAAATTACTGGAAAGATTTAAAATACTGTTTAAATATTACCAATAATAAGCATGTGTTTAAGAGTCTATTGCAAGTAGCACTAATCTGAGAAATAACACATGTGACAAGAATTATGCAACCATAATTTGTGCCTGATGTTTGGTAAGAAATATTCTGCTCATACCTTAAATATACTTATACAAATTATTTATATAATCTTTTCCTCTTAAAAGATATTTTCTTTGAAGAATCATAACTACTTGGCATAAAAGCTGTGGTAATATGGCTCAAAGATAAAAAACTGAAGCAAGACTTTAAAAAAATAGGTTTTAAGATCTCTTTATTTTTCAGATTACTTTAATTTCTAAGCATGTAGCAAATGATTAAAATATAATAGTCTAATTTAAATAGAAAGTCAGTACATATAATACCATGTAGCTATAAACTTGGACCTTGGATCTGATATATAATGTAACTTCAAAATTTTTTCTCTTATGTGAAATAGAGACAATATCCTAATTATTATATCAGTAGGAATCATCATGCATCATGTAATTTTCTCAAATTAGAAATGTATATTCTGGACTGGAAATGTAGCTCAGTGGTAGAATGCTTGCCTAGTGTGTGTAAAGCCCTGGGTTTGAGCTCCAGAAAGCAGACACACACACACACACACACACACACACACACACACAAAATAAATAAAAATAAAGGAAAGAAGGAAAAGAAGGAAGGAGAGAGTAAACGACGAAGGGGAAAAGAAAAGAATATAGATTTTATTACATGGTAGCAATTACAACTTAAATAAATACAGGTATACACAAGGAACTATATGTAAGCCTAATAAAATAATGTCATTATGAGCTACAAATATATTTTATTTAAAAGTCATTTCTTACATTCATAGATCCAAAGATTTGCATTTCAGGCAACCCAATAACTTATAAATTTATAATAATTTAATAACATTATGTTTGTGAATACGTGGGAATGAAAAGTATTATTATGCGTTCTAATAATTTTATGTCTATAACTAAATTTCTTTATGTGCTCATCAAAAAAATTTTTTTTTTTTGGTACCGGGGATCGAACTCTGGGCCTTGCACTTGCTAGGCAGGTGGTGGCATCACTGAGCTAAATCCCCAGCCCTCATGGAAATTTTTAAGTGCAATAAATATATATTTTAATAATACAAAGGAAAGAGCAAAATTGGTTGAACCTACTTGGTGAACATTTTAAAATAAAAACACATTATCTCAAAGAATCCTAGGCAATCAGTAGGAAAATATCTCAATTTCAAATATCAGATAAACACAAAGAACTAGATGTTCTTTTAAAACTAAAATTGTTAGCCAACTTATAATAAGGGAATATCTTTTTTACTGATAAGGGACTAAAAGTATTTAAGCTAGAAACTTAATTTTGAGGTTATGTACTTTTAGTCCATCATCAAGGCTTATCAAATTATTTTATTTGTTAGAGCTTTAAATGTCATGAAGCAATTTGATTTATTTAGGATGTTAAGTTTGATTTCAGTTTTAAAGCTCTCATCTCCCTTACGTTCTTAAATTAATTCATACAAATCCCCTATTAACAATAAAAGGGTTTGCCATCAGTATTCAAAGCCCAGCCTGAGTTGTCATGGGTGAGAGGGCAGAAATCTGCTTGGAGCAAAAAGGGAACCCAACTGAATTCTTGACGTCTCAGTCTATGAATGTGTAAGCACTTCATCTGTTCATGGAAACACAATGTTCTGGCAGGCTGGGGGTAAAGGTAGCTGCACGGGTAGCAAAGTGGAAGAGTTGGGAAGCAGAGCTATATCAAAGTACAAAATTGTAGAAGGGATACATTTTGCATGTTTTCCTTTTATTTTTACAAAAAATTATGTTAATTAGTGTAAGCTATTTGTGTACCAAGCACTTATTCTGTCCCTATCACTGCTGTCCATCTTACGATCTCTGCAGAAATCACACACAGATCAGACTTTTGGTAATGTTTTATAAAAGAAAATTTTGCAAATTAGAATGTAATACAGGCAATAACTTCTCCTTTTTTTCTTCTATTTTTCATTTATTATTCTTAAATGCAGTGCTGAGATGAATACTATTGCAGATCTGATTTCCACTTAGCAGCTGTATGTGTTTTAGTGACACTGTTTTTGTTTTTGTTTTTGTTTTTGGGTACTGGGGATCGAACTCGGGTCCTTGCGCTTGTGCAGCAGACGGCGAAACCACTGAGCTAAATCCCCGGCCCCACGTGTTTTAGAAAGTAAATGTTCATCTCTGAATGTTAGGTCTTATCTGTAAAATGAAGATAATATCTCCCTTTGAAAATTATTATGAACATAGCACAGTATTAAGTAAAAGTTCCCTGTAAACTAAAACACATTATAAGTATTATTTGTAATTTGAAAGATAGGAATATTAATAGGGATCAGACAGTACATACATGATACTCTCCAGTGAAAACTGATCTTAAAAAGTTAAGTGGTTTCTTCAATTATTTCTTCATTACATTATCATTCTTCATTGATATTAATAGTCAAAGTGGGCCAGGGATTTAGCTCAGTGGTTCCACTGCCTGCCTCGCAAGTGCAAGGACCCAAGTTCGATCCCCAGTACCACACACACACGAAAGAATAGTCAAAGTAATTGACATTTATTGTGTTGTGTACTATGCGAACATCAGGTGCTATTTACCTGCCATATATGTAATATAAACTCAATGATCTTCAAAACAACCCTAAGGCAAGGATTATTACTATCCCCAATTCACACATTAAGAAACTGAGACATAAAGATGATAAAGTCACATAGCTAGGAAGTGACAGGCTAAGATGTGAAGCACTAAATTAATACAGCTCTTCACTATTACACTGTATCATTTATATCTATTCATTCAATCATTCATTAATTCATCAAATATTTAATGAGTTTGCGGTATATGCCAAGGACTCCAACAGAAACATTCATGTTTTGTTCTGTTAGTTATTTTTGTTTTGTTTTTGAGACAGGGTCTTGCTATGTAGTTCAGCTGGCCTTGAGCTCACTATGTAGCCCAGGCTGGCCTGAAACTCACAGCAATCCTCTTGCCTCAGGCTCCCAAGTGCTGGGAGTGTGCCGCCACCTCTGGCTCAGAAAGATTCATTTTCAACAACAACAAAAAAAATCTCAAAACATTTACCCTTTTCAGGAACCTAGTAGAATAAATACTGTACTAAAACAGGGAAATAAAAGAACAACCTATTGGAGAAGATACTCCATCAAAATAAGAAAGTAAACAATAAAAAATGAAGACACAGGCTCCAGAAAACAGGAGAATCTAGGCAAGAGGAGAAGAAAATTTCCAGGAAGAGATAAAGAAAACTCCCAGGATAGATGGGGTAGAGGGAAAGGGGAAAAGAAAATTGAAATGTGTTATGTACATGTACCAATTTCCTACAGTGAATGTAATCACTGTGTACTGCAAACATATACTAATAAAAGTTTTTAAAATTAAAAAGACAAAGAAAACTCCCAGGATAACATCTATGTAATAGGCCTAGATAGCAACGAGTACAGATTAAACATGAATAATGAAGAAATATTCTAGAAGATACATAGCTAAGAAAAATGTAAGATTCTTTTCTGATGTATTTGACTGCACTGAGAAATTTTATATTTCTGTGGGCAAATTGAGGGAAAATTAATGATAGGAACAGAGAAAACTAAGACAATGTCAGAACAAAAAGAGGCAACTATAAATCTTAAAGAAACAAAATGTTGTACCATGGTAAGTAGATTATTACTTATATTATTATTACTCATAATTACATAATTACTCATTTCTTTCCCACTCTTACTTTGCTTGCCCATATTCAGGGCATACTTCCTATTAAAATTACCTAGGCCTCAACCTTGTAACTTACTTTATTTCAGCCACAGGAAGGTGCACAGATGTGATCCATGCCACTTCAAAATGTAACTCTAAAATGTTATTTATGGGGTCTGGCTCTGTCTGCTTTTAGTTGCTGCTCCAGAGAGTCTATTTACTGAAGTTGTATCTCTAAATGAGAAGACACATAAAATCAAGATGAACTGAGTCCTTAGCTGGGTACAGTGACACACACTTGTAATCCCAGTGCCTGGGAGGCTGAGGCAGGAGTTTTGGCTCAAGTTCGAGGACAGCCTGGGCTACACAGTGAATTCAAGGCCAGCTTCAATTACAGAGCAAGACCCTATCCCTCCTTCCCTGCAAAAAGATGAACTGAGGGCCGGGGATTTAGCTCAGTGGTTTCGCTGCCTGCTGCCTGAGTGCAAGGACCCGAGTTTGATCCCCGGTACCAAAGAAAAGGAAAGATGAACTGAGCCTCAAAAGGCCACCAAACCTAGGACAGCCTCAACTGATCTCAAAGACTTTTTAAAATATCACAGATAAACACAAAGCAAGACATAAACTAAAAACACATCAGAACATCTGTGTTATCTGGCTGATGAGATGGTGATATAAACAAGAAATAAGCAAGTGTTGTCGTAAGTCACTGAACTTTGGGGGTTGTTGCTGCAGCACAACCTGACTGAAAACATATAGTACATAAATCCATAGCCTAGCAGTAAACTATATTTACAGTCAAGATAATTAATATCAATTAATTCAACAGATTCAATCAGAAAGCTAAAATTAAAAGTTGTGATATAACTATAAAAGAGGTCAGAGAATAATAGAGGGGAAGATGATAAAAAGTTAAATTCAAATATAATATATGAGGAAGCCAATGTCTCAAGTTGAAAAATCAAGAGATGAAAGTACATTATTTATAACTGTATATGCAAATTGCAAAAGAAAAACTAAAAAACCTGAAAGCTTTTGCCGAAGGAGCAGGTGAAGGAGTATTTTTTTTGTTATAAGACTAATAGTATTATTTTAATTGAAAAAGCCTATCTATATATATTATTTTATAAAAATCTTAAAGGGCCAGGGATTTAGCTCAGTGGATCCACTGCCTACCTCATAAACTCAAGGTCCCGAGTTTGATCCCAGGTATCAAAAAAAAAAAAAAAAAAAGAAATCTTAAAGCACAAGCAACAAAATAAAAACAATAAAATCAAGGGAAGCAATCATGTTTGATTTGCTTAACAAAAAGTATTTTGAAAGTAAAAAACAAAAAGTAACAACACACAAACAAATCGTACCTGGAATCAGAAAGTCTGGAATTATTCTTTCACAATTTGGTTTCTACTTTTCTCTAGTCACATTTCTCTTGGCTCTTTTTGTTTTATTAGTTAGTGGAGAATAATTAGTATCATTGTCCCCCCTTTAATGCAGTATTATAATTTTGCATTTTCAATTTCTGATGCCACTGACATTATATCACAGGAAAAAAAAGATGAGATATTGCCAAAGGCTAACCTGTGTAGGGAGCTCTTAATTACCATGCATAAGCTGTTATTTGACAATTTATCTATGATCACTCCTTATTTTTTCATGACAATTACCACTTTTTGGCCATTTCAATAATCTTTCAAAGGATCACTAAAGACTGAGAAAAATTATGAAAAGTAAATTAGTAAAATAACTATAATTTATGGGCAGTTTAAGTTCAATATATAAAGTTTTATTCATAAAATAAATAAATTACAAAGTAATATATTGTACAAAATAATTTAGTATAGGATCTCTTTATAAATAGTGGGCCAGTGTTTAAATTATTGGATTTACCAAAATTCTAACACAAGTTTTTAGAAATAAATTTATTGAAGGAAGAAAAGGTCTAAAAGAGTAGGGGAAGTGGGAAAGGTAGGGGAAAGGAAAGAAGGGACAAGAAAAAATATGAGAAAAGGAAAAAATGGAAACAAAGTCTTTGTAAATGGGGAAGGGTGAAGGGGATGAAGGGAGGGCAGGGGAATTGGGAAAAAATGGGAACCAAGATATATCATGTAAAAGTACAGGATTCCAGTGATGAATGTAACTGTATTGTATACCTAAGATGTACCAATAAACTTAATGAAAAAAATATTTGTTGAGCAAAGAATATACCCATTTAATAGAATATGTTGAGCTCTGTATAAATGAGATTTTTGTTATCACCTACAGATTTTAGTTATTATACCAAGTCTCTCCCTTTATCATAAACAAATGGAAGTTATCTGACAATGCCAAGTTTCAGCTAGTCATCTCTACTACTCTGACTAGAAATATGTTAGACTTTTTTTTTTTTTTTGGTTTACTATTTTTTTTTCCCCACTAAGTTTATTGGTACATTTTTGGTATACAATACAGTTACAGTCATCACTGGGATCTTGTACCATTACATTAGTATCTTGGTTCTTATTTTTTTTCCCCTTCCCTTGCCCTCCCTTCACCCCCTCCACCTTTCCTTATTTGCAAAGACCTTGTTTCCATTTTTTTCCTCTTCTCATTTTTTCCTTTCTCTTTTTTCCCTTTCCCTACCCCTCTCAATTCCCCTGCTCTTTTAGACCTTTTCTTCCTGTTACACAATATCAGTTATACATTTTTAAAATTACAATATTAAGATCTAGGAGACATTACCACAGATTGTACAGAATTTAAAAGGATATAGAAAGCATATTACAAAAATCTTTTTTGAAATAAATTTGACAACTTCTAAGAAGTACCTTGGAAGACAAATTAATGAAACTAACTCTGGAGGAAATATAAAATTTGAATAGCACCTATTAAAGAAAGTATATTCCTAGCTTGAAAACCGACCTATATGACAACAGCAGGCTCATAAACATTTTAACTGATAAATTATATCAAACAATTAAAGCAGAAAAAAAGAAGGAACACTTCTCCCCTCATTTTAGGAACTCAACATTGTGCTAATCCTAAAATTGGATAAAGATAATAGAAGAAAAAAGTATGAACATAGATAGACATTTGTTTAACAAACTATTGGAAGTCAGATCTGGCAGGATGTAGAAAGTGGTTTTGTTATGGGGATGGCAGTGTTGGTTCAGCATTGGAAGATCCACCCCCAAAAGTCATCATTTAAACAGAGGAAAGGAAAAAGCCATATGATCCTGTCACTAGTTGGAGAAAAAGTATTGGACTAAATTCTACAGCTGTTCATGGCAAAAGCTATCAGGAGACTAGAAGTAGAACAGAAACTTCTCAACAGATTAAAGACATGTACTCCATACTTCCAGCGAGAATGCCTTATATAAATGGAGAAGACACAATGCTTTCTCCTTAAGGTGGGGAACAAGGGCAGATATGCTTACTCTTTATCTGTCCATTAAACCTTGAAACCTAGTCCCCACCAAAATAGTCTGGCAATAAAATGACACAACTAGGATAGGATTGGCATGGCAGAAGCAAAATCTTTATATGTAGATGAAATGATCATCTACAGAGAAAATACTAAGAAATCTCTAGGAGCCCCTAGAACTTGTATTTGAATTTAGCAGGATTAGAAAACACAAGGTATATATAAAAATTCAGGTCTGTGTATACTTGCTATAAATGAAGAATTGGATATTGAAATTTAAAAGTTATGTAGGAGTACAAAGGACCTAGAAAAGTTAAAAACAAAAACAAAAACAGTGTTGGAAGATGTTTAGTACCTAATTTTAAGACTTCTTCTAAAGCTACAGTAATCAAGGCAGTGTTGGTGTAAGGAAAGACATATAGATCATTGGATTAAAACAGAAAATCTAGAAATAGAACCACACATGGTCCACTGAGTTTTGAAAGATTATTTAACATTAGCATTTTATAGAATATAAACTCAATTCAAGAGCGGAGGAAGAGATAGTGTTTGCAGCAAATGGCACTAGAACACCTGGTATCCGTATATAAAAAATTAACCTCAATCCTTTTTTTCCACACATGAAAATAACTTGAAGGGATCTATGAACCTGAATAAGAAAGCCTAAAAGTATAAAACTTTAAGAAGAAATTATAAGGGAAAATATTTATGAATTCAGGGTAGGCAAGAACTACCTAGGATACAAGAAACATGATGTATAAAAGAAAAAAATTGATAAATGAGATTCCATCAAAATTTAGAACTTTAAATGACATCATTAAAATGAAAAGTAGTCCTTAAACAGACCATATTTACAAGGCATATAACTATGAGCAGAATATATAAAGAATTCTTAGAGCTCATTAATAGACAACCCAATTAAAAAGTAGACATAAGATGATAAATAGCCAGTATAGCACAAGGAATGGAGTGCAACTCTAGAATCAGAAAAATACTAATCAGTACAATAATAAGACTGAATTATACACTCATTAGGGAGATGAAGTTAAAAGTTTTAAAAGCCTTGTCATGACTTTTTCTTTTTGTTGGATTCTCCCCGTTTGCTTTTAATTTGTCACACCCAATAGATTCATTGTGCTGGGTTTCCTGGGGTTGTGATCCTCATTGTCTTTACCTAGGGTATTGTCTAAAATTTTTTGGAGTGCCGGTTTGGTATTCATGAAGTTCCTGAGGTGCTCTTTATCATGAAAGTATCGTATTTCTCCATCAATTTTGAAAGATAGTTTTGCAGGGTACATCAATCTGGGTTGGAGGCTGTTTTCCTTTAGGGCTTGAAACACATCACTCCAAGCTCTTCTTGCCTTGAGGGTTTGCATTGAGAAGTCTGCTGTGATTCTGACGGGCTTTCCTTTGTATGTGATTTGTTTCTTTTCTCTCACTGTAGAATTTCGTTCTTCTGTTGGATTTCTGGAATCTTAACTATTATCTGCCTATGTGTAGATTTTTTTGATTAAGGCTAGTTGGAGTCCTATATGCCTCACTTATCTGTATGTCAAGTTCTTTTCCCCTCCTTGGGAAGTTTTCTGCCATCACTTCTGTGAACAGATTTTTTATGTCATCTGCACTCTCTCCTCTTTCTTCATTGACTCCAATCAGTCTTATGTTATTCTTCTTTGCATCGTCTAGCAGCTGCTGGATTGCTTTCTCGTGTTCCCTTACAATTTTAAAGCAATTTTTCTTTTCCTCCTCACTAACTGCAATCTTATCTTCTATATGTGAAATTCTGTCCTCACATTGGTTCATTCTGCTGTGCAGACTTTTGATGGAGTTTTTAATCTCTTGGAAATCTGTTTGTATCTGTTTTATGGATTCTATTTGTTTCCTATGTTGGGATTCCATCATGTTCCTCAGATCCTCCATTTTTTTATCTGTGTCCTCTCTAGATTTATTAATCACGTCTTGCACCATGAGCAAAATCTTTACTGTTATCTGAGTAATTATTTCTGGTTTCATTTTTCCCAGGTCCTCTTTTGTTGCCAGCTGAGAGAGTCCAGGTGGTTGAGTATCAGATTGTTCCATCTCATTTCCCTTTGGGGTTGGTGTAGGTGATCTGGAACTCTGTTTTTGAGGCTTGTTTATGTGTTTTCTCATTTCCACGGGGGGGGGGTGCTTCTGGCACCCATGCGGCTCACCTTCTCTGTCCTAGGAGCTTGGGATGGCAGTGGGGGAGCTTCCTTCTGGGTGCTGGGACCGGCTGAGCTTCTCTGCCCTAGGAGCCTGGGATGGAGGCAGGGGATATTAGACTTTTTACTGTTTTGCGTTTTTTGCCTTGCTATGTAGTCCAAGATGGTCGAACTCACTGTAATCCTCCTGCCTCAGCCTCCCAAGGGCTGGGATTACAAGCATTTGCCATCATGCCTGTAAATATGTTAGATTTAGACACAGAAAATATTTTACCTGTGTGACATATTCCAATATATGCTCAACCAGACTGTACTTTGAGCTACTGTTCAAAGGCCCACCATTTACAAAAAGGCAATGGGGAACAAAGCATAAGAGAAATTAAACTAGTATATTTTATAACACTTTAAGGCCATAATATTCATTCATCAGAAATCAAAATAATAGTGCATGTTTTTCATACCTCTTCATCTTTCATATTCACATCCACACTTTTTGATTGGATGGCTTTGGTTATATGGTCAATGTTGTTTTCCCTGCAGTAATCAAATATGTCTTTGTCTTCTTCCCTAATTGAAATAAAAAAATAACTTTATCTTATTGGAAAATACACAAAAGTTACATATATTTATCACAACCTGTTTGCTGCTGACACAAACATTAATAGAATCTTGCTTTTATAAAGCACTTCCATAAAGTAATAGATTTTCAGTAGATACAATATATCCAACCTCCAAAAAGATCAAAGTTCTTAGCAAGTATAATTATAAGAAAAAAACTTCATCTCCTTTAATAAGGAGCTTCATGAATATACTAATATAACATCTTGAAATAGATTTTCTGACTGCCCTTTTTCCAGTTACTTTTATACACTCACAGATACAATTTCCTCTAACTTGGGATTTTCAATAACAGCACTGCACTAAAACGGCTGTTTTGGGTAAATCACCTACTACTGTCTACACTGAGATACCAAAGATCAGGACCCAGCTTACAATTTGCCATGTAGGATAACAGAATAAACTGATTGTTACTCACAGTCTAAAAATATGTATATAGTAATATATATGAAAAATATATAAATAAAAAATTTTCTTAAAGGAAAGATAATTAGACAAAGAGCATTATTACAAAATTTAAAATTCCTTTATGAAACAGTAGTAGAAGACTGGGGACAAAAGTTGGGAAGTATACTATGTACTCGATACTATTCTAAATACAGTACACATACTAATTCATTTAATCTTTAATCCAACAACTTCATAGGCAAGGAGAGGTTAAATGCTATCGTATTTATTAAAGATACAAAATAGAACTCAGATTAACTGATTTTGTATATAGTACATTTTTCCATTATGGCATGCTGCTTCTTGACTAGTCAGCTGCAATCTATTCCAGAATCTAAAAAAAAAGTGCTTAACCTGAGGTTAATGACCTCTCTAAAACAGTATAAAGAATCACCTTTGTAATACATGTGCATTTTCCTGAGTTTTGGGTAGGAAGGGAATAGCTTTAATCAGATTCTCAACAGGATCCGTGACTCTTAAAAGAATTACGAATTTGGACCATTACAATGAAACTAACTGACATGTGCGTTAAATTTTGTTATTTTAATTTTACTTTTTTCCGATACCGGGGATTGAACTCAGGATCTTGTGCTTGCCAGGCAGGCACGGTGCCACTGAGCTAAATCCCCAGCCCATTGTGCACTACATTTTATGGATAGGTATGAAAGAATGCATTTTGAAAACTAGTGTTATTTTATAACCAGGAAAGCCATAGCAGCCATTTATCAGAAATCAAACAACTGGCCATAGGAATTCTTATACCATAAAAGCCAATTAAAAAAATTTATGAGTAAAACTTATATATTAAAAGTAATTTCAGGGGCTGGGGATTTAGCTCAGTGGCACTGTGCCTGCTGTGCAGATGCAAGGTCCTGAGTTTGATCCCTGGTACCAAAAAAAAAAAAGTAATTTTCAGTCATAGCTAATTACCTTAAGACGTTACTTGGTATCAACCATTTAAAGCCTTCCTCAAACAACTGATATATTTTATTAAGCACCTCCTACATACAAGGCACTCTGTAAGATTCTGTCAATAACAGATATAAAGCTAAACAAGAAAGTTTGCCTTCAACATACACATAAGTATAGTTGAAATGATAAAATTAATATACTATTAACAAACATTAAGGTAGAACTTAGTCTTTAAAAAAGACTATAAGAGGGATCCCTGGTACAAAAAAGAAAGACTATAAGAGAACTTCTAGAATATATAATTGTATATTGCTTCTAAATGGAGAAAATAAGATAGGTTTTATGGAAGAACTCATGTTTAATTTTAAAATTCCTGTTTTGCATAAGTGGAAATGCATTTCCAGACCATTTACTCTTGTAAATATGGAAAACTGAGCCCAAAACCCCAGAAAGGAGAAGTCAGATTTTTAAAATTATGGCTGTTGATGACACTACTTTAATTTTACCACCAAAGACACTATTTCTATGAGAGTATATTTAGAGTTCCAACTTGGGGAACAAGGATCTATTTTCCTGCAATCTAGTAATAGAGACCCGCTAATTCAAGAGGCAACAACTTCAAATGTTATTTTAGCCATAACAAAAAATACACTACCCATCAATTGTTTTGATTTTGAAAATAAGGAGATTTGGTAGTAAGGCCCAGAAAAGAACATAGAAAGATCCAAGGGATGTAAGTTATCTATGCCCCGTAAAATGTAAACTTTATTCATAAATGAGAGGAACTTCTGAGTGGTCTTTCCTCCTTACCCCAACTTTCACATATACACATATATGTATACATTAAGCAGTAAAAGAGTAAACACATTACAAACATTTACATTTTTATCTTAATATATTTTCAATCTTTCTTAGATACACCATCTATATATACTATTTTCCTGTGGTATGTGAATGTTTTTTAGAAAGGGAGGGAGATTTGTTTACCTGTTTGTCATATGTAGTTTATTGTCATTGAAAATGTCAGGCACAGAAGTATTTATAAAATACTTCAGGGTAGGTTATACAACTTAAATATAAAAGGAGAAGCTTACTAAAATCACTACATATGTACTACAAAGTTGAGAGTCTAATATAAAAAGTAAGGGATATTCTTAGTCTTAGTTGTTAAATATATATATACATCTACTACCACATTAAATTTTGTCTGCCAGCAACCAAACTGTCTTTATACAATGCCACCACCTAGTGGCCAAAATGGAGAAATGTCTGAAATAACAGCTTTTTACATCTTTCTTGCCAACAAAATTATATATAAGATACAAATCAAACTCTTTCTCTTGCTACATTTCCAGTTCCATATAGTCTTCCAAGGCAATCTTTCTATTCCCATACTTATTTTAAATGAAATAACATGTGAAATGAATCCAAGCATTACAATATTTTAGAGCTTTAATAAATGTTTATACCCTTCTGTGTCTCTCATTATCTCCCTTTCTCTTATGATTCTCACTCAGTTATCTTTCTTCTTCTCTTGTTGACTGTGAGTCTGAAAATTATATTCATTCTCTATGGGTGAGTATGAGTTATGTCTGTGATGCTACCCTCGAGGTTGCCCCACACTCTTCTAGATAGTCTCTTTAGATTACTTTTACATTTTTTGAAATTGATTGGAAATAACACATATACTGTACCTGAAGGAAAATGCATTCACTTTCTTTGAAATTCTTTAGGAACATGAGGACACAATCTACTTTTTTTTTTTTTTTTTTTGAGATAGGGTCTCCCTTTGTAGTGTAAGCCAGCCTTGAACTCCCTATATAGCCCAGGCTGGCCTTGAACTTGCAGTGATCCTCCTGCTTCAGCCTCCCAAGTGCTGGGATTACCATGCCCACAATGCCAAGCTATAAGAACACAATCGTATAGAAAAGAGGGATGGTGTTTAACTATCTTTTAATCACATGCAGACTAAACACTGCCCATTCCTAAAAATGCTATTTGTACCATTTTCTTTTATATTGGTTTCATTTCCCTATCAAAAGAATATTTCAAGTATATTTCATGGCAAGCCACATAAAATCCATTTAACTACTATTTCATCTACCTCAAAAAATTAAAAATACATTTATAGGACTAGCTCAAAAGAATTCATGCACTTCAATAGCAAGAAAACAAATAGCCTGATTTAAAAAGTGCCAAAAGGGCCAGGGATTTAGCTCAGTGGTTCCAGCGCCTGCCTCGCAAGCGCAAGGTCCTGAGTTTGATCCCCAGTCCCCAAATACATAAATAAAAATAAATAAATAAAAAGTGCCAAAAGATCTGGACATTTCTTTAAAGAAGAGATATGAATGATAAATATATACATTAAAAATGCTCAAAATCCCTAATTATCAAGAAAATCTAAATTAAAACCAGAATGAGATACCACTTCATGCCTATTAGACTAGTTATTATAATAAAGAAAAATGGTGACAAGTGTTGGCAAGCATGGGGAAAAAAGAGAACCTTTGTATTCAGTTGGCGGTTTCAAAAAAGTATGGGAATTCCTCAAAAAATTAAAATAGAATCACCATGTAACCCAGACATCTCACTTCTGAGTACATAAGGGGTGATTAAAATAAACAGTGAATGTTTAAATTTTCAAAAGGTATCACAAAAACACATTGTCATTAATCCTCCTTAAAATATTCCCCCTCTCTTCCAACACACTCATCCCATCGTTTTTTTTTTTCTTTTGGTACCAGGGATTGAACTCGGGACCTTGTACTTGAGAGGCAGGCAGCAGAACCACTGAGCTAAATCCCCGGCCTGGTCCCATCGTTTTTTTAATCACTTTCTGAAGCAGTTCTGAAAGTCTTCTTTTGTGAGTGCCTTTATGAGGCATAATCACAAATAAGGTGAATGCTGCTGCCAAGTGCCATAAGATGAAAAAGCTGGCTCTGAAAAACATTGTGGTGTGCCCTCATCCACCTTATTCATTAGACCTGGCACCGTGCAACCTCTGGCTCTCCCTCAATGTCAAAATGACCTCAAAAGGTACGTATTTTTAATCAGTTCAGGACAACAAGGCAGCTATTATAGCACAACTGAAGACATTTATGAAAAAAGACTTCTAGAACTGGTTCAGAAAGTGACAACGATGGGATAAGTGTTTGATGCAAAGGGGGATATTTTGAGGGAGATTAATGGCAGTGTCTTTTATTGGAATAAATTAAACACTATATTTTTCAATTACACCTTGTCTATCTAAAAAAAAAAACAAAAACCCTGAAGTCAGTGTGTTAAAGAGCTATCTGCACTCCCATGTTCATTTCAGCATTATTCACAATAGCAAAATAGGGAGGCAACCTGTAGCCATTAAGCAATGAATGGATAAATATGGTATATATACATTACAGAATATTCTATAGCCCTAAAACGGAAATTCTGTCATTTGGGACAACATAAATAGAATTCAAGAACATTACACTAAGAGAAGTAGCCAAGCACAGAAAGGTGAACACTGTATAATCTGCCTTATATGTGTTAAAAAACTCTCTCATATGAACAGAGTAGAAAGATGGTCACCAGAGATTAGGACAGGGGAGGGGTAAAAAGAGAGAGATGGAGAAAGGGAAGATGTTGATCAAAGAGTACGAAGTTTGACTTAGACTGAAGGAATAGGTTTCAGTGATCTACTGCACTGCATTGGTGACAGTGAATAATAATGTATCATACGTTACTTAATTGCTAGAATAGGTTTTTAAGGTTCTTAACACACCAATGATAAATTTATAAAGGGATAAATATGTTAATTATTATGATTTAATCTTTCTGAAATGTATACACAGATCAAAATACCACATTGTACTCCATAACTATAATTATTGTCAATTAAAAATTAATTTAACATTTTAAAAAAAGGATGGGCAAAGAAAGCATGAGAATAGTTGACATTATATTCTAGTCTTGAGGGCAAACTGACAACCCCACTGAATTACTGAAGAATTCAGAAGAGCAGAAAGAAAGACAATGATCAAAAAGAGAGGTGCCAGGGAAACCTACAAGCAAGTACCTAGCATTTCACAGGTTCCATTACACATAAAGATATAGAAAAGAAAGGAAAGAGTAGAAGGGGGAGGACTAGCAAGAGAGAATAAAGTGGGAAAATAAAGAAGAAAAAATGAGTAAGAAAAGGGTAAGACTAGACAGTGATGGTTCTGGTTGATGAATAACCCCTTGCCAAGAAAGGGCTGTTGATCTGCAAACAGGTGGATTTGTCTATATGCTTGGTTGGCACCATGACACTGAACACACAGGAGCTAAATGAAGCACATTAGAAAAGGCTGAATATGAGAGCCAGGAGACTTTTACAACAGTTACTGTTTATGTCAAGACCTGAGTGTCCCAAGGGACCCATTTTCACATAATCTATAATTATCTCTTTGCTTTAATCGCCTTGTCATTCCTGAGGCTCTCATGGGCACTGGAAGAGGAAAAGCTCATTAACTAAACCTTTTCTCCTCTCTCCAGCCACCCATGGCTTTTAATTGCTTGGTGTGTTATTATCTAGAAGTGCAACTGGGATCATTTTCATAAGAAAGGGAGGTAGAGAGGAGGAAAGGGGCCAGGAGTCCCCGAGGTATGCACCACAGACAAACCTTTGCTTTCTCAATTATTTATGCCAGCTGAGGTTTTACAGTCTGAATAAATCCATAACTCAAGTTCATTCGGAACAGTCAGATCCTCAAGGGGGAGTTGCCCACTTGCCTCTACACATTTGTGTAGTCTTCAAAGAATAACCAGAATGTAACAAGACATATGTCATCCAATTTATCACCTATCACCAAAGTGTTGACACAATATTGATCAAAGGCAACAGAGTAAAATAGGGAAGGACACTACCAGCTAAACAGTCGGAGGGAAACCCTTAGTGCTAAGGGCATTGTTGCTATTGGGACAGAAGGGTCTCAGAATGACTTAGCCTGTTAAAAAAGCACACAAACCCAAATATCCAGTTTTTAAAACAAAATATATAGAACACATTTTTCTGGTAGTGTTGGGGATCAAATTCAGGGCTTCACAGCCTGATAGGCCAATGCTCTACCACTGAGCTACATTCCCAGGCCTGACAGGTACAATTGAAGCTTCAGTCTTTAAATAATTTGTTAAAAAATAGTTTATTATCTAATAATGCAAAGCTCTAAATAAACAGAATGTTATACCATTTGACTTTATAAATGAAAATAAAATCATGTATGTTACAGTTTTTTATCCAACAACACCTCTTTTCAGGAAGATTTTAGAATATAATTTATGTGCAAATGACAGGCTTTTATACTACTTTCTTTCTAGTTTCTATTTTCACCAAAATTGCATACAAAATTAAAGCATAAAACAATCACTCTCATTCTAGTTTGTTATACTTACACACACTTATAATCAAGACTACACAGCAACCAATGAAAATATATTTTAAAAATATTTCCAAAATCCACTATTGTTTAAAAACTGAGACTACAGGTCAATGATGAAAGCATCTTTTTGAAATTCTACAGGCTTTTGTGTCTGACCACAAGGAGTGACCTCTGGTATTTTTTGCCAAGGCACTTCATTTGTCTTACAGAGCAACTAATCAATTCCAGAGCCCATCAATCATTTCAGTTGTATACTAGTCTCGACTTGCTTAGAGAAGGTCCAGATGGCTTCTTGTGTAAGTGGAATTAATAAAATTCTGATAGATTACAAGGTTTCAAACTATAAAATATAACAGAGAAGACCAAATCGTATTACAGGGTGGGGTGGGTACTGTATAGCCTTCATTTATTGTGTTTTCTTGCCCTAATTTCTCAATGTATGTACTGTACCAACTCCTGATCAAACCTAAGTATATAAGTCACCAATAGTGATAATTCTTAAGTGCGCCAGGATATGTACTTCTGAGTCATTTGATTCTTTGCAGAGCCATATCCTTATTACAATGCTTTTTCTGCCTACATATGTATGAGAAACGGCTGATCTTAAAATTAGAGGTAACTGTGTAAGATGTTACACTATTTTTATAGTTCAAAAAACAGATCTAACAGAATTGATATGCCTTTCCTTGTTTTCATAAAAGCAAACAATTTACCTAGTTATATAACCAGAATAGCCTGTGATTTTAGCTCTTAATAGCTGATATTGATCTCTTCTGTGGGGACTCCTTGATGCTGAATAACTATTAATAAAAGCTTATAGTTACATAGTAACTTATTTTGTGCCAGATTATTCTAGGATGCCTGTGTGTAGATATTCATATAACCCTCATAAGTACCACGGGAGACAAGTACTATCATTGTCCCCATTTACAGATAAGTAACTTGCTTAAGGTCACACTTAATGAATAGTGAAACCTGCACCTGAATGCCAGTGATCTGGCTTCATAATTTTTTGTACTTAATTAGACTCACAATATACTCCTTCTATTATATTATAATAATATTACAGAACAATTAACTAGCTTCAGAATGAGAAATTGGAGTCTGGCCTCTAGGATGTTAGTATAGAGTTCTGTACCTATATATCCTATTGTCACTTTATATAACACAGTGAGAATAAAGATCAGAACCAAAATGGTAGTGCTCAGTGGCCCTTGGCTCAAGAACATTTACATTAAAATTAAAATAAACCTTTAACTCATCTACAATACATATCAGTCAGGAAAGCTATCACAACAATGGAATCCAAGCCTAATCAAATGGATTTATTAGATATGGTACTTTTTTTTCTGAACTTTACAAATGTTAAAACAATTTGGAGTTTATGTATTAAAGTATCCAAAATAGACCTTCAAAAGACATTACTTTGGCATGCCTTCAAAATCCATGGTGGAGCATGCCTGTAACCTCAGCAAACTGGGAGGCTGAGAGGATCACAAATTCGTGCCCAACCTGGGCAATTTTGTGACTTAATGAGACCCCACCACCACCACCCCCTCCCTGTCTCAAAAAAAGGGGGTGAGGTGGGGATGTAGTTCAGTGCAAAAGCCCTGGGTTCAATCCCCTGTGCTCAAAACAAAACAAAACAAAATGTTTTATGTTCTTTTCAAAAACCTATGGTTCCATAAAAATAGCTTTGTCTTGTCACTCAACTTTACCAGTTGATGTTCCTAAAACTAGGATAAAACCTACTATTCTTTTACTTAAGCTGAGGATAATTTTGCCAAGACTTTGCAGTTAACATCAGTTAAAGCACAACTGTCTCTTAGAAAAATAAAACACCAGATACTTTATTTCACCCAAGTACAAAAAAAAATGATGATATAAACTTTGAGAGAAAAGCTTGTTTTGTTTTTCTTAAATTCTTTTATTGGTACATTTTAGGTATATGATACATTTACATTTATCATTAGGTGCTTGTACCTGTACCTGATGTATCTTGGTTATTTTTTCCCCATTACATTACCTGTGCGCCCTTCACCCCCTCCACCCTTCCGTATTTACATAGACTTCATTTCCATTTTTTTTAGAAAAGCTTGTTTTACTGTTGCAACTGCATTTTTAAAAAATAATAAGCATTTTGATACTGCATAAAAAATATAAGGACTATATCTGGTCTTTCACAGGAATACTCCAACATTTCTAATTTGTTATAATGGAATTGTTATACTATAAAATGAATCCTCCCATTACAAGAATATGACTTACTGTTGTGACTTCTGATTTACTCTAGAGATAATAAAATTACTATTTGTAGTAGAAGGATTTCTGGGCTGGGGATTTAGCTCAGTAGTTCCAGCACCTGCCTTGCAGCGCAAGGTCCCGAGTTCAATCCCCGGTACCAAAAAAAAAAATAGAAGACTTTCTTTTTATCTGTATATTTGCAATACACCACAGTTACATTCATTTGGGGGAACTAGTGTATGGGTGTAGCATATCTTGATCATTTCTGATTCTTTTATCCCTCCCTCCTCTTCCCTGCATCTTCTTCCCCATCTCTACCAAGTGTGCCTTTATGTTTCCCAGCATCTCTCCTTTAACTCTTGTTTGAGTTTTAGATTTCTCATATAAGAGAAACCATGCAATTTTAACTTTCTGTGCCTGACTTATTTCACTTAATATTATGGTCTGAAATTCTACTCATTTTCCTGCAAATGACATGGTTTCATTTTTCTTTATGGCTGAGTAGTACCGTACTATGAATATATATCACATTTTCTTTCTCCATTCATCTGTTAATGGGAATCTAGGCTATTTCCAAGTTTAGCTATTGTGAGTAGCACTGGTATAAACACAAGGATGCATGTATTACTTTAGTATGATGCTTTAACTTGGGATTATACCTAAAAAGTATATGGATGGGTCAAGTGTTATTTCTGCTTTTTAGTTGTTTGATGAATCTCTATACTGATTTCCATGGTGGTTGTACTAGTTTACATTTCCACCAACAGTGTAGAAAAGTTCCTTTTACCTCACATCCTTGCCAGTTGTTGTTGTTTTTTGTGTCCTTGGTGATAGCCATTCTGACTGGGATGAGATATAATCTTAGAGTTGTTTTGATTTGAATTTCCCTGATAGCCAAAGATGATGAATATTTTTTTAATGTCCTTATTGGACATTTGTACTTCTTCTTTTGAAAAATGTCTATTCAGTTCATTTGACTATTTCTCGATTGGGCCAATTGTTTTAGGGGATTAATTTTTTCTTTGTTCTTTATATCTTCTAGATATTAGCCTCCTATCAGAAGAGTTACCTGGCAATTTTTTCCCATTCTGTAGGCTGTTGCTTCATTCTGTTAATTACTTCTTTTGCTGTACAAAGCTTTCAAATTTAATATAACCCTATTTGCTGATTCTTGGTATTATTTTCTGTGTTATTAGAATTCTATTCAGAAAGTCTTTGTCTGTTGCCTTTGGCTTCAATTGTTTTCTCTAGGTAATCTTCCAGGGGTTTCAGTGTTTGTTTTAATATCTAAGACTGAGACACTCTGATCTGATTTTAGCGTAAGGTGCAAGATATGGATCTAGTTTCAATGTTGTGCATGTAGATAGCCAGCTTTCCATGCTCTATTTGTTAAAGAGGCTATCTTTTCTCTGGCATATGTTTTTGGCTCCTTTGTCAAAAATCAGATGGCTAAAGGCACGTGGGGTTGTTTTGGTGTCTTCTGTTCTAGTACATTGGTTTACATGTCTATTTTTGTGCCGGTACTATGCTGTTTTGTTACTATGTAGTATAACTTATAGTATAACTTTGAAGTATAACTACAGCTTTGTAGTATAACTTGAAACTCCAAAGTGTGATGTCTTCTACTCTGCTCTTTTTGTCCAAGATTATTTTGGCTATTCTGGATCTCTTCTGGTTCCTTATAAGTTTTAGTTACATGGAACTACCTCAGTGAAGAATGTTGTTATTTTAATAGTGATTGCATTAAATCTATAGATTACTTTTGTTAATATGGCCATTTTAACAATTGTTTATGCCTATCCAGAAAGAGGGGATTTTTTCCATTTTTTCACATCCTCTTCAATCTCTTCTTTCAAGGTTCTATAGTTTTCATCATAGAGATCTTTCATCTCTTTGGTTAGAATGATTTCTAGGTATTTTCTTTCTCAGTGTGTTCATTATTGTTGTACAGGAACACTACTGATTATATTGTACTGATTTTGTATCACACCATTTTCCTGAATTTGTTTATTAACTCTAAGAATTGTGTGGTGGAATTTTAGGGGTCTTTTATACACAGAATCATATCATCTGCAAACAGATAATTTGACTTCTTTCCTATTCAGATCTCTTTTCTTTCTCTTGCTTGACTGCTGTACCTAAACTTCCAAGCACTATATTGACCAGAAGTTGTGAAAGTGGACACCATTATCTCAGTCCAGAGTTTAGAGGGACTGCTTTGTTTTTCCTCATTTAGTATGACTTTGTCTGCGGGTTTGTCATAAATGGCTTCATCATTTTAAGGTAAGGTTCTACTATACCTATTTTCACTAGGTTTTTATCATCAAGGAATGCTGGACTTTGTCAAAGACTTTCTCAATTTATTGAGATGATTATGCCATTTTTATCCTTAATTCTATTGATATGGTGTATTACATTTATTGATTTACATATGTTGAGCCATCCTTGGATCCCTGGGATGAAGCCAACTTGGTTATGATGTATGATCTTTTTAATGATTCAATGAATTCTGTTTGCAAGTTTCTTACTGAGGATTTTTGCATAAATGTTATCAAAAATATTGGCCTACAGTTTGCTTTTTTTGTTGAGTCCTTATTTAGTTTTGATATCAGGGTAATGCTAGCTTTATGGACTGAGTTTGGAAATGTTCCTTCCCTTTCACATAGAAAAATTTGGGTACTGGCATTAGTTCTCTAAAGTTCTGGTAAAATTCAGCAGTGAATCCATTGGATTGTGGGCTTTTTTTAGTTGGTAGAATTTTTATTACCATATCAATTTCATTGCCTATTATTGGTCTATTTAGGGTTTATATCTTCTTGCTTCAATCTGGTAAGTCACAGTGTCTATGAATTTATTCATTTCTTCTAGATTCTTCAATTTATTAGAATGTAAGTTCTCAAGTTTCTAATCCTCTGGATTTCACTGGTGTCTGTTGTAATTTTACCTATTTTATTTCTAATTATATTGATATTGGATCGTCTCTTTCTTTTGGTAAGTTTGGCTAAGGGTTTACCAATTGTATTTATCCTCTCAAAGAACCAACTCTGATTCACTGATCCTTCATATTGTTCTTTTAGTTTCAATTTCATTGATTTCTGCTCTGATCTTTATAATTTCTTTCCTTTCATTACTTTTGGGTTTGGATAGCATTTGTTTTTCTAGGACCTTGAGAAGAATCATTAAGTTATCTACTTGGGATTGCTCTGTTTTTTTAAATGTAGGCATTCACAGCTATAAACTTCCCTCTTAGAAGGATTGCTTTCATTGTGCCCCACAGATTCTGATACGTTGTATTGCTGCTGTCATTTGATTCTAGGAATTTTAAAATTTCTTCCCTGATTTCTTCTTCCTTCTTCCTTGAATGATCAATGAAATGATAATTTCAGTCAATTTCCATGTGTTTGTGTAGTTTTTGTGATTCTTTTGTTTTCAATTTCTAGTTTCATTCCATTATTATCTGATAGGATACAAGTAGAAGGCTTTTGATGGATCTCTCACATTCATGTTTCTTACTGTTTCTTATTTTAACAGTATGTTCCAGAATATGAAAATTAGGAAGATATCACAAGAAAACTAATACTTAGTTGATTCAATGAAATAAGATCAAGTCTGACTATTTTTCCCATACCAAAAGTTCATATTTCACTCAATTAGTCTTTATTAAAACATGAAAATGCCAAAAGTGTTAAGAACATATGGTTATGGCTTATGTTTAAACGTCTCCCCAAAGCCTCATGCTTTTCCAGAGGTTGAATCTATAGTGTGTGGTGGGGCTAGGCCTGAAGGCACTACGATCAAAGGTCTGAGTGCTACCCGCCCTATGCAGTCTGAATAAGATAAAAGGGGCAGGGAGACCCTGTTAACTCCTCTTGTTGCTTTTGCTCTCTTACATTGCAACCATGAACTGTTGCTGCTCTACCACCCTGCCCTGGAGTCAGACAATTACGGGCTGAAGGCTCTACAAACTGTGAGCCAAATAAACCCCTTCCCCCTCTAACTTTGGATGTCGGATATTTTGTCTCAGCAATGAGAAAAGTAACACACATACTATTCAAAGTGAAAAGCACAAATATTTACAAGTTTTTGTCTCATGACAGATTCATTATTTACTAACGAACATTTACTGTATGTTGAGCTGAATTTAACCTCTACTTTATGAAAACAAGCTATAGTATTCTTTTTTTGGTATTATTCTTTATCATTATTTTTCCTTATTAAAAGTCTAACTATTGAGTCTAAATATTGAATTAAATCTAACAGTCTCTTCTTTAGAAAGTGAGTAGGGGAGATTAGCCTTTTTAATACAGTTCAACTCTATCTCAGAAATACTCTTATACAGACTTCTGCTCTCACTTCAGCTACAGTACATTTGATTTGCTTCCTGTTTCTCACAGCTACTGCGATCAGTCACATCAATGGACAAAGAAACTGTACCCAACATCTCATTTTGGAAAATACTAGTTTGTAAGCTCTTAAGGAAATTAGCATACAAAATAAAGATCACTATTACTTACAGATAAGTGATTGATACTGATAGAAAATTAAGCTTGGTATTCTTTTTTCAAAAAAAAGCAAAGTCAAGAAGCTATCCGAAAGAGAAATAGCCTATAACTTTTTTGATTGCTTAGGGAAAGAAGTGAGGATTGTCTATCACAGGAAAACCAAACCAGCAGCCTGTTTTATGACAGGCCTTTAGGCTAATTCCATGTAAGCAATAGTCACTTAACTATCAGTTCCTTGAAAAAAGCAGCTGTGGATATCACTCAAGTTCAAGGTGCTTTTATTTGACATCTACTAAATTCTGAGACCTTCCTTAGATAGTGAGATTACAGAGATGAGTAAAACATAGTCCTTTCCATTACTAATTAAAAGCTTAGTAGAAAGGATAACCTTTTTAAAAATTATAATCAATGTGGCATAATATGATTAATGGTGTAAGGAAAATGTAAACAAAAGACTATAAGGGAGAGGGATGTAGCTCAGCGGTGCCCCATTTGCCTTGCCTGGCAAGCACAAGGTCCTAAATTCAATCCCCAGTATCTGGGGTAAAAAAAAGACTATAGGCAAACAGAAGACATGACTACCTTCTTTCCTACTGCCTAGAAAAATGACTCTTCAGATTTCTTGACTTGATTTGAACATTTAATAAACCTCGATTGGTAGATTTATGGTTCTAAAATCCCATAGTTTAGAAGATGCTAAAGACAGAATATACTTGCTAGCAACCCAAATATTCAACATGGCATGAATTGAAGAAAGGGTTAAATTTTGAAAATGCTTTACAAACTATGATTTCTTAGGGTTCTCAGGTCTATAACAGGAATAGGGTGGCAAATGTACTCCAGGCCAGTAGGAACCCTAAACAATATCTTTATTTCCTCAAATATTTATCCGTTTCCCCTATCTCATCCCCCCAAAAAACATGTAATCTAAGTAAAATGGTGTGCTTGCTATGCAAATAAGATTCAAGACAGGTCCCCTAGCATTAACTGGCTGGACAACAACTAGAAACTATGAATGATTCAAAGTTTTGATTTATAAAAGTGCTAGTAACTTCCCTTTTACAATACCACCTGGAAGTGCACATCAAAACTTTTTTATGTGCGATATTGTCAACAAATTCTTTTCTGTAAGAGCAAAGCATAAATTTTTGGTACAATTCCCTCTTCAATCTATGAAAAGATATTTTCCTTCAATTAATTTATGTGAAGTCAATTTTCACCTTGGGATATTTATTTCATATTAATTAATAAGCAAAGCAAAACAGACAACCTACATTGTGGGAAAAATTTTTTAGCAGCTGTAACTCAAAGGGCTACTATCTCGAATCTATAAAGAACTGAAAAAAATGAGATCCCCCAAATTCAAAGACCCAATTCAAAAATGGGCATCTGAAATGAACAGACATTTCTCAGACAAAGAAGTAAAAGCAGCAAATAAACATATGAAAAAATGTTCAACATCACTGGTCATTTGAGAGATGCAGATGAAAACAACACTGAGATTCCACCTCACCCCAGAAAGAGTGGCTGCTAACAAGAAATCAACCAATAACAAATGCTGGCGGGGGTGTGGAGAGAAAGGAACCCTTTTCCATTGTTGGTGGGAGTGCAGACTGGTACAACCACTATGAAATCAGCCCTAATTCCTCAAAGAACTAGGGCTGGAGGTCCCATTTGACCCAGCTATTCCCCTGCTGGGTATTTTTCCAAAAGAATTAAAAGAATCATACCACAGAGATATATGTGTACCCAAGTTTATAGCAGCACAGTTTGTAATAGCTATAGCTTGGAAACAGCCCAAGTGCCTATCAACTGGAAAGTGGATAAAGAAGATGTGGTTTTTTTATAAAATGGAGTACTACTAGGCCATAAAGAATGAGAAACTAGAGTTACTTATAGCTAAATGGATGCATATTGAGGCCATACTCTTAAGCGAAATAAATAAGACACACATGTGTAAATACCGAATAGTTTCTCTAGTGTGAGAAACTGAGAGTATAAATAAGGATTAAAAGGATTAATAACAATTGATATTCTGAAATAGGAAAAGGTCCAAAGGGGTAGGGGTGGTGGGAGGGGAAGGGGAAAGGTAAGAATAGAAAGGAAAAATTATGAGAAAAGAAAAAAAAAAAAAGGAAACGAAGTATGTAAAAAGGGAAAGGTGGGGGGTTGAAGGGCGCACAGGTAATGGGGAAAAAATAAGAACCAAGATACATCATGTACAGGTACAAGCATCCAATGATAAATGTAAACGTACTGCATTCCTAAAATGTACTAATCAAAGAATTTAAGCAAAAAAAAAAAAAATAAGCAAAGCAACATTCAGATAACTCAAAAAGAATAAAGCCACTAAAGATTCATATTTAGTTTGTACAGTAACAAGCTTAGAAGAAATGTGTCACATGACTCCTTAAAGTAGGATACAATCCTTTTTCTGGTTTACATATACACAGTGTTGAGAAAAAGATTATTGAATAAATTCTGTACATAGCACACAAAAAAATAAAGCTTTGTTGAATAATATAAATTATCTTTAATTTGTTAAAATTATGGTTAAAAATAACACATAACATAAAGTTTATCACCTTAACCATTTGTAAGTATACAGTTCAGTAATATGAAGTATATTCATGTTGTGCAACCAATCTCCAGAACTTTTTCACCTTGCAAAACTAAAACCGCTTCATTAAACAACTCTCTACTTCCTCCTTCCTTTACCTCCTGACAACCACTATTCTACTTTTCAGTTTTATGAATTTTAATACTTTAAATACCTCATTTAAGTATTATCATACGCTATTTGTCTTTTTGTGACTAGCTTATTTCACTTAGCATAATGTCCTCAAGGTTCAAATTGTGGTATGTGTCAAAATTTTCTGAGATTGGATAATATTCTATTTTATGTACATATTGTATTTTATCTAGTCATCTGTCAAAGGAAAGTTTGGTTGCTTCTTCCTTTTAACTACAGTAATTAGTGCTACCATGAACATGGGTGTGCAAATAAGTCTTTGAGATCCTGCTGTCAAATTCTCTTAGATACACACCCAGAAGTGAAATTGTTGGATCAGATGGTAATTCTACTTTTTATCTTTTTTTTTTGGTACCAGGGGTCAAACTCAGGACCTTGCACTTGCGAGGCCTGCGGTGGAACCACTGAGCTAAATCCTGGCCCTCTACTTTTTATCTTTTGAGGAAATATCAACAGTTTTCCATAGTGGCTGCACCTTTTAACACTTTGAAATGACTTTTAATTTAGAAGTAATTTTAAATGAGTCTTTGTTTTATTTTCTTATTTTTCAGTGTAGGAGATTAAAATACCTACCATCCACATGGTAGCCAAGTGTTCCATCACTGAGTTACATTCTCACCCCCTAAACTTAAATGACTTTTAATTAGGGTACATAAATTATTAAAATTAAAATCTTTTAAAGAAAGTGATATTTTGAGAAAAATTAACAACAAAAATTCATAGCTTTAGATTGAGACACAAAACTCTCTTCTACCAACGACTTATATGAGGGAAAGGCTCTGATTCTGACCCTAATAATAACTGATAAGTGATTATATTTTCACTTGTTCAGATGCTTTAGCACTGGTTCACATATTTATTGCCTTTGAAGATTATATACCTACAAAATTCTTTCCTGCCATTTATTATCTTACTAAATATCAAATCAGTTTTATGTTGAGGATCAAGGAGCAGAGCTGCCCCCAGGGCAGAGGAGGTGAACATTTCAGGCTGCTGTACCACCGCCCCCAGCACCAAGGAGCAGAGCTGCCCCCAGCGTAGAGGAGGTGAACCTTCTGGGGTGCCATACCACCGCCCCCAGAACAGAGCCGCCCCCTGAGGTGAACCATGCAGGTGCCAGTAGCACACATCCCCTCCATATTGAAATGAGAAGACACTTAAACAAGTCTCAAAACCAGACTCCCAGATCACCTAAAGCAACCCCAAAGGCAAATGAGACCGAACAATCTGATACTCAACCACCTGGACTCCCTGAACTGGCAACAAAAGAGGATCTGGAAAAAATGAAATCAGAAATAATTTCTCAGACAACAGCAGATTCTGCCCATAGTGCAAGACATGATTAATAAGTCTAGAGAGGACACAGACAAAAAAAACAGAGGAGCTGAGGAACATGATGGAATCCCAACATAGGAAACAAATGGAATCCATAAAACAGATGAAAACAGACTTCCAGGAGATTAAAAACTCCATTGAAAGTTTATGCAGCAGAATGAGCCAATATGAGGACAGAATTTCAGATATAGAAGATAAGATTGCAATTAGTGACCAGGAAAAGAAAAAGTTCTTTAAAATTTTAAGGGAACACGAGAAATCAATTCAGCAGCTGCTAGACGATGCAAAGAAGAATAACATAAGACTGATCGGAGTCAATGAAGAAAGAGGAGAGAGTGCAGATGACATAAAAAAAACTGTTCACAGAAGTGATGGCAGAAAACTTCCCAAGGAGGGGAAAAGAACTTGACATACAGACAAGTGAGGCCTATAGGACTCCAACTAGCCTTGATCAAAAAAAATCTACACATAGGCATATAATAGTTAAGATTCTGGAAACCCAACAGAAGAACAAATTTCTACAAGCAGTGAGAGAAAAGAAACAAATCACATACAAAGGAAAGCCCATCAGAATCACAGCAGACTTCTCAATGCAAACCCTCAAGGCAAGAAGAGCTTGGAGTGATGTATTTCAAGCCCTAAAGGAAAACAAATCAGTTTCATGTTAAGAAAAGTGCTTCAAGATTGAAGATTCCAAGATTTTTTAAAAAACACACACACATATTTTTACATATGTATATTCCTATTATCAAAGATCAGAAGAGAAGTTACCTGATGGTTTCTTCATGATATAGAGAACTAACAACAGGCCCACCAAAACCACTTTTTGCTTCTTTTCCTTTCTTCTCTGATGTCTGTGAGAGAAAAAAAAAAGATGGAAAAAAGTCATATGGATTAAAGCAATCAATATATTAAAGTCATATGTATGTGTGCCAGTTATAAAATATTACTTATAAAACATTTTACACCAAAACTTTTACTGTCAACCACTCCTTCAAACCCTGGTAACAATTTTAAAATGGTACCAGAAAGGTAACATGACTCTCAGGTTATCACAGTAGCAGATTGGGTACCCACCAGTAATCTAAGGTCATTCCAGTGCCACTTATTGGAGTCACCTGAAAGCAATTCCCTTAGCTGTCTGTGAAATGATATTCAATGTGGTAAACATGGGTGTTTGTGTGAAAACATGAAAATGAAATGTAAAATATAAATATTGGGCATGAATGTGATCAAAAAAATCACATTTAGATTTATAAAGTTAAAGTTGCCAATTAAGAAATAAACTATAGTAAAATTTCAAATTCAATCACAGAGAAAAGAAAATATTTTTAGGTAGAAAGAAGAAAGGGGAGAAGGAAGAAGAGAGAGAGAAGAAAGTTTAGATCTAAAATAAAAGAAAATCTGGGATGGGGAGCAGAGAACGAGGAGAACAGGAAGTAAAAATGATTAAGATGCAATATATGTATGTATCAATTATCCAATATGAATATATATATGTATCACAAACATATTTCAATAAATAAAAGAGAAAAAAGGCAAACTGTGGTGGAAACATTATCCAAAATCAAGGATTCAATAGCCCCTGCCTTTTGATCTCAAAAAACACAAGAGTAAGATTTAGAAATAAGATCCTCCTAAAACATATAATGTGGAAGCAATAAATCTGAATGCATTGTCTGAAACTACAACCTCTGCAAAAGTCCACATTTATGAAATAATGAATTTTTTGGCTAGGATACCCTGTAAAAGTAAAAACTCTGAACATAAATATTACTTTAGAATAAAAATTATTTTATTGCTTGATTGCAAAAAGACTAGCTTTTCAAAAAATACGGCAGACCCAACACACATTTTCCCCCTGTGCTTTAAAAGATTTTTTTTCTTTCTTTTTTTTGGGGGGTGGTGGTGGTACTGGGGATCAAACGCAGGACCTTGTGCTTGTGAGGCAGGTGCAGCACCACTGAGCTAAATCCCAGACCCTTTTCTTTTTCTTTCTTTTCTTTTTTTTTTTGGTACCAGGGATTGAACTCAGGACCTTGCGCTTTTGAGGCAGGCAGTGGAACCACTGAGCTAAATCCTCAGCCTTTTCATTTTTATTAGTACATATTTACATTCATTGTGGGGAGTTGATACATGCACATAACACATCTTACTTCTTTTTACATCCTCCTCCTCCTCTCTCTCCATCTCTTGTTCCCATGTTTGTTTTTTGCAAAAGATCCATCTCCCTGTTCACTATTATCTATTATTTGTCTCTTTAAATTATGTATACTTGGGTTTCACATATAAGAGAAACCATGTGCTATTTGTGTATCTGATTTATTTCACTTAAACTTATTATCTCAAGGTGTATCCATTTTCCTACAAATGACTTAAATTTATCCTTCTTTATGGCAGAGTAGTACTTCACTGTGTATCAATACATTTTCTTTACCCATTCATCTGCTGATAGACATATAGGCCACTTCCAAGATTTAGCTATTACAAGTCATGCTGATTAGAAACACAGATATGAATGTATCACTGTAATATGATGTTTTAAATTCTTTTCAGGAAGATCCCTAGAAGTGGAATAGCTGGGTCAAATGGAATTTCTTGTTTAGTTTTTTGAGGAATCTCCACACTAATTTCCACAGAGGTTGTACTAGTTTATATTCCCATTAGCAATGTAGAAGGGTTCCTTTTTCCCCACAGCCTTGAGAGCATTTGTTATTAGTCAATTTCTTGACGATAGCTATTCTTTCAGAGTAAGATGGAATTCAGTATTGTTTTAATTTATACTTCTTTAATGGCCAGAGATATTGAATGTTTTTCATATATTTATTTGCCACCTGTACGTCTTCTGAGAAGTGTCTATTCATTTTAAATGTCCAGTTTTTGATTGAGTCTTTCATTTAAGGAGGTTTAATTTTTTTGAGTTCTATATATATGTGAGATATTAGTCCTCAATCCAAAGTGTAGCTGGCAAATTTTCCCATTTTGTAGGTTGCCTTTTTACTCTGTTGGTTGTTTCCTTTGTTGTGCAGGAGCTTTTCAATTTGATATGATCCCATTTGTTGGTTCTTGTGCAACTAAGATTGTGTTTAGATAGTCCTTGCCTATGCCTATGTCTTCAAGAGTTTTTACCTACTTTACGTTTCACCAGATTCAGTGTTTCTGTTAAAACATTAAATCTTTGATCCATTTTGATTTTAGTTTAGTACATGGTGAAATATATTGGTCTAGATTCAATCTTCTGGATGTGGAAAGGCAGTTTTCCCACCATTTCTTAAAGAGGCTATCTTTCCTCCAGCATGTTTTTGGCCCCTTTGTCAAAGATGAGATGGCTGAAGGTGCCTAGGGTTGTTTCTGCATCCTCTATTCTGTCCTTTAAAGAACGGAATTTGTTTTATTGTTACTGCTTTTAAAAAAATACTTAGTTTTGATCTGTGGACCACTGTATTGAGGAAAACATTAGAGCATATTCTACCAGTTATTGAGAGAAATAACTACCAGTTATTGAGAGAATTAAGGTTTCAAGAAATAGAAATTTTTGAGAAGAGGAATCAAATCAATTATCAATTTATGACAGTTACAAAACCATAAAGAACTAAACATGATTAAATAACAAAGTATATGAAGAACACTAGTTTGATGCTGGCCAGAGCCAGATCATTGGCCTCTGAGGGCCATTCTTAGAAAATAAATGATGCTAAGAACTCTGAGATAGAGAATGCTTTTCTTTACACTAAGAAATGTATTATCAAAGTCAGAATTTATTTCACTTAATCCAATTATATTTCAATGCTTTACATGCTTTATTGGTAGGGTAAAGTTGAAACACTGGTAGGCTAGTTGAAACATACTTGTTCAAGAGATGCTTATAAAATGAATGAATAAAACTGAATATGAGAAAACTTACAACTAAGGAAAAGAGAAATAGAGATAGAACCAAGAGTATAGTAAGTACAGCTTCTTTAAAAAAACTCATTCATACAAAATAATATAAAAGAAAATCCACCTGGCCTTAGGTAGGACATTTATTTACATACAATACCAAAAGCATGATTGGTTAAAAAAATGTTGGTTAACTAGTCTTTATTAAAGTTCTAAAAATTCTCTCTGTGAAAGACATTGATCACACAACAAAGTCACAGGGCACAGATTGAAAGCAAATCTTTGCAAAACACATATCTAATAAATGACAATATCTAAACTATTCAAAGAATCCTTAAAATTCAACAATAAGAAAATAAGATACACAATTTAAAAATGAGTAAAAGATCTGAACAGATATCTTACCAATGAAGATATATACATAGAAAATAAGCAAATAAAAAGATGCCCAATATCAAAGAACTTAGAAATCATCACTCAATAGGGAAATGCAAACTAAACAACCGTGAGGAACAACTGTATGTCTATTAGAATACATCTTTCATCAGACAAGTGGATAAACAAATGGTATACACATAAGACAGAATGTTACTCAGCAATAAAAATGAGCTATTCTAGATTAAGAAAAAAGAAACAAGAAGCAAGTAACTAATACAAAGGCCAAGAAACAGTAACCATTTGTCACATTTACACTGTTGATTTAGAAGAGGGCAAATTTTCCCTGTACTTATGTCTAACTACATGGGTCATATTTCAGGAAAAATGGTAGAGAATATTATTTGTGTTTAAGTGAGGAATATGCCTATGTATATGATATTCAGGAAGAGCACTTTTATGACAAGAATGGACCTAGCTTGTCACTCATTTACCTGTGCTGCCTGTCCTACAGGCATTTGAGCTGTGACTGTTTAGCTTCAGCCAAGACACCAATCCCTCTGAAAAGCCCTCGTGGTCCTCCAAGCCTGAGCCAGGTGCCTCTCCCTAGGCTCCCAGAGCACCTTCAGCAGCCCTCACAAGAGTGCTTATCACACTGCAGTATGGCTACTGTCTCCAACACCAGTTCCTCCAAGCTCCATGAGGACAGGATGGTTAGCATTTTTCTCACTGCAGTTCCTGGCTTAACCTGGGGCATGCACATAACAGGTATTCAGTGACCATCTTTTGAATGAACAGGGACATATTCTATGATCTGCCCCTCTTCAAGCAAGTCATTCATTTTTATACAGTAATTCAATGCTGTGCACACAGATTTAAATTTCAAAGGTGTCTAACAAAGGTTCAATGAGGGAATAACAGATTATTAGGAAGCAGCTACTATCGTGAAAAAAGGTTGATTTGGGTACAAATCCTGGTGCTGGCCATGTAGCCTTGGGTGACTTTTTTTGAGGCTGAGTTTCTTCATCTCAACAGAACACAATAGTGAGTTAAAAGTGTGCCCTACAGTGCCCAACACAAACAGGGAGTCCAACATATGTTCTCATGATTATAGCACTATTCTTTACTGTTCAGGGAGTGAAGGACTATGTATATTGTAGGTGGACCTCAAATTTCTGATGCATCTAAGACCAGTCCTTGATTTCCAGTTTGGTGATGTTGTTGTTAAGGACAAAAGTGATGATTTCCAAGTTCTTTACATGTCAGAGCTGAAACTAGAAGTTCACTTATCTTTTAAAGAGATTTAAAGATGAAGAGAGAAAAAGCCTTTTATTGCCACCCACATAATTAGCACTTCTAATATTCTCCATTCTTTAGTGTAAGTCTAAACTTTTATCTAATTTTCCTTTCATTTGAAAAAGTTCCTTTCACATTTACTGTACTACAAGTCAACTGGCAAAGAATAATCTCTGCTTTGTTTGTCTGGGGAAAAAAGGTCTTTAGCTTGCTCTAACTTTTGTCTGTATTGACATGAGATTCATATAACCTAAAATTAACCACTTTAAAGTGTACAAATGGGTGGCACTTAATATATTCACAAGGCTGGGCCACTACCACCTCTATCTACATAGTTCCACAACATATTTATCATCCCAAAAGAAACCTTGAACCCATAGACTTCCTATGTCTCCCCTTAAATGTTGTCTGCTTTTTGTTTCTATGAATTATCATTCTGGATAGTTTACATAAATGGGATCATACTATATGTGATCTTTTATGTCTGGATTCTCTCACCATATTTTAAAGGTTCATCCATATCACACCATATCAGTTTTTCATTGTTAAGTAATTCTATAGCACATATATACCTGTACCACATCTTATTTACCTATTCATCAGTTAATGGATATTTGGACTGTTTGTACTTTTTGACTACTGTGAACAGTGGTGCTATAAACATCTATACTGCATACAGGTATTTAAGTACATGTTTTCAATTCTCTAGGGTATATGCCTAGGAGTGGAATTTCTCGGTCATATGACAATTCTATTTTTGATTTTCTGAGGAACTACGGAACTACAAATCTTTTGACAGTATCTGAACCATACTACATGCTTACCAGCAACATAAGATGCCTCCAATTTCTCAATATTTCCCATATTATCTTTTTTTTTGTACCGGGGATCCAACTCAGGACCTTGCACTTATGAGGCAGGCAGCGGCACCACTGAGCTAAATCTCCAGCCCCCATATTATCTTTTTTATTATGATCATTCTATGAGGTGCACAGTGCTATCTCAATGTGGTTTTGAGATTCCTCAAATAACTAGTATTTCATGTGATTATAGGCCATTCTGTTAAGAGAAATGTCTATTTAAGCCCTTTGCTCATTTATTAGGTAATTGTTTTGTTGTTGATTTGTAAGTTATTTATATACATTGGATACTAGATCTTTATTAGATTCATGATTTGCAAATCTTTACTCCCATTTCTTCTCATTTTCTTGACATTATCCTTTGAAGCACAGAAGTTTTTAATATCAATGAAGTCCTATTTATCAATTTTTCTATTGTTGCTTGAGCCATTTTTGTCACATCTGAGAATCCAAGGCCAAATTCAAGGTTATCAAGATCTACTCCTTTTATTTCTTCAAATACTTTTACAGTTTTAACTTATATTAGTTAGGTCAATGATCCATTTCAAGTTAACTTTGTCTATGTTATGTGATGGGACTGTATCTTCATTCATTTGCATGTGGATTCTAGTTTTCTCAACATCATTTGTTGAAGAGATGATTCTTTTACCAATGAATGAATGGTTTAGTATCCTTGTTGAAAAATCAACTGACCATAAACTTGAGAGTTTATTTCTGGACTCTTAATTCTACTCCACTGGTCTACATGTCTATTCTTATGTCATTTTCACATCGTTTTAACTGTGATAAGGTAGTAAGTTTTTGAAATTGCAAAATGTGAATCCTCTAATTTTATTATTTTTCAACACAGTTTTGACTATTTGGGACCCTTTGCAATTCTATATAAATATGAGGATTAGCTTTTCCATTTCTGATAAAAAGAAAGGCACTTGTATTTTGTTAAGAGATTGATTGCACTGAATCCATAAATTGATTTGGAAAGTACTGCCATTTTGACAAATTAAATCTTCCAATCCATAAACACAATATTTATTTCCTTGTCTTTGAGTCTTCTTTACTTTCAACAATATAGTCTTCATTATACATCTTTTTCCTCTTTGGTTAAAATTATTCCTGAATACTTTATTCTTTTGGATGCTACTGTAAATCAAACTGTTTCTATCTTTGAAGTGTTCATTGCTGGTATATAGGAACACAGTTTTTCGCATGTTGTATCTTGCAGCTTTGCTGAGTTAGTTATTAACTCTAGTAATTTCTTTGTGAATTCTTTGGATTTTCTATATGTGGGATCTTGTCATCTGTGAACAGAGATAGTTTTTATTTTTGCCATTCCTATTTGGATCCTATTTACTTATTTTTCTTATCTAATTGTTGTGGCTACAATGTATAGTGCAATGTTGAGTGGCAGTGGTGAAAGCAAGCCCCTCCAGCTGATCTTAAGGCGAAAGGTTTCAATCTTTCACTACAGGGCAAAAAAAAAAAAAAAAAATCCCCCAAGTTTTTCATAAATGCCTATTATCATGTTAAGTAAACTTCATCTTGTTGTCCTGCTCACGCCCCGCCTCCCAGCGACCAGCAAGCAAAAGGTGAGTCCCCTTCTTCTCCCGGCCTCCTGGCTGTGCTGGTACCTGGTTTCATACTACAGAGGCACAGGGGGTCATAAAGGTCATTGTCCTGAGCTCCAAAAGATAGAGGATAAGTGAGCAACAGAAAGAGGGCGTCTCTCAGGCTCCTTGATGAAAACTGAAGCACACTGGAAAAGTGAAGAGAATCTCTGCAATAAAGACACACCAGACCACCATACTGGGTAAGTTGGAGGGATCATCACCTCCCATCGGAACCTGGACTATCTTCAGGGAAAAGGCAGCTGGAACCTGCAGTAGAGCCTGGCAAAGTTCAACCCTGCAGGAGGAAAGGGAGCTCAACTTGGGACTAGCAGCCAGAAATCTGCCTGAATCTCATGAGTCTGTTACTGGCTTGCTGAGATGCATTGACATATCTGCACACTGCTGCACACGTTGTTAATTGTGACAGCAGAGATATACCCTGAAGGAGGCCCTTCATTTTTAGTTTTTATTTGGTATTTTCAATTTTTTTTCCTCTTATTTTAAATTTTTTTCTATTCTTTTCAAATTTTTCTTTCTCTCTCTCTCTCTCATTCTCTCTCTATGCCACATTGTTCTTCATCTCCCTTTTTGTTCCTGTTCTGGCTTTAATTCGGATTTCTTCTTTATTTTTCTTTTCTTCTCTTGATTGTCATCAGTTTTAAAGGAAAGTAAATTGTTTCTAGCCTCCCTATTGCTGTTAGGTTGTTCTATTCTCGTATTTGCTCTTTCATTCTGTCTTTTCTGCTTGTCTTCAACAGTTTCTTAGAGTTTGCATGATCTTCCTATGTTCTCTGGCCTCAATGCTAACCTTCCCCTATCCTTCTACCTGTCCCTCCCTCCCCAAACCCTTCTAAGTCTCCATCCTGAAGAGTAAAGTTGCTATATTGAAGAGTTTATTCACTATAAACATATATTGGGCTGGTCCTCCATTTTGATTTAATTCACACAGTTAAAGGTGATAGATTAATAACTGCCACAACTTGTCATTTTCTAAGCTGTGCTTGATACTACTGTGTTGCTGATTGTATCACTTAGACTAAGGTGTTGTGATTGATCTAATCAGTTGTCCTTCCTGGTATAATGAAAATGAGATAGCCTCAGAGTCATTAGAGACTCAAAACCTAAAGACCAGCTATATCTGGAAGATACCTCTGAGAAGCAATCATTCCATAAGGGTTCCAAATACAAGCAACAAAGATACTTACAATAAGCAATATTGAAGTATCTACCCAGGAATTAAACCAAAGATAATAACAACCCCACCCCCCCACCCCAGCCAAAACTGAGAAGACATTTAAGCAAGGCACAAACCCAGACTTCCACCCCACCAAAGGCAAATTTTGGGGGAAACAAGGTGGGAAAGTCTGATAATCAATCACCTGGACAACCTGAACTGATACCACAGGAAGTAAAAAAAACAGATGAATGAGGCTTTAGAAAAATTTAAAACAGAAATCATTTCCCAGATAACTACAGAAATGTTGAACAGAATGAAAGCCATGATTAGAACAGAAACAGATTAAAAAAAAAAAAGATGAGTTGAGAGCCATGATGGAAACTATGAATGCCCAGCATAGGAAAGAAATGGAAACCATGAATGCCCAACATAGGAAAGAAATGGATTCCATGAAACAGATTTGAATAGATATCCAGGAGATTAAAAACTCTATTGAAAGCATACACAGCAGACTGAGCCAATCAGAAGACAGAATATAAGATATAGAAGACAGGATGGCAGTCAGTGACCAAGAAAAGAGACATCTCTTAAAAATAGTAAGGGACCATGAAAAATCAATCCAACAGCTCCTAGATGATGCAAAGAAGAATAATATAAGACTAGTAGGAGTTAATGAAAAAGCAGGAGAAAGTACAAATGACATAACAAAACTGTTCACAGAATTAATGACAGAAAACTTCCCAAACAGAGCAAAAGAATTTGACATACACATAAGTGAGGCATATAGGATTCCAAGTACCCATGATCAAAAAAAATAAACCTAGATAAATAATAATCAAGATCCCAGAAACCTAACAGAAGAACAAAATACTACAAGCAGTTAGAGAAAAGAAACAAATCACATCCAAAGGAAAGCCCATCAGAATCACAGAAGACTTTTCAACACAAACCCTCAAGTCAAGGAGAGCCTGGAGTGAGGTATTTTAAGCCCTAAAAGAAAACAACCTCCAACCTAGACTGATGTATCCTGCAAAATTATCTTAAAAAATTGATGGAGAAATAAGATACTTCCGTGACAAAGAACACCTGAGAAACTTCATGAATACCAAACCAGCACTCCAAACAATTCTAAACAATATCCTAGAAAAAGATAATGAAGGTCACAACTCCATGAGGCCCAACAGAGCAAATTCATAAGGCAAGGCAAGAAATTAAAGGGAGAGGGAGAAAAATAAAAGAAGAACCAACAAGAGGAAAATAACATGACAATGATAAGTCAATACATATCAGTTATAACCATCAATGTTAATGGCCTCAGTTCACCAATCAAAAGAAATAGACTGGCAGAATGGATTAAGTAGCAAAACCCAACAATATGCTGTATACAAGAAACGCACCTAGTTCAAAAAAGAAACTCAGACTGAAAGTAAAAGGATGGAAAACAGTTCTCCATGCAACAGGAACCCAGAAAAAAGTGGGGGTAGCTATCTTATTTGCAGACAAAGTAAATTTCAAACCAAAACTAATTAAGAGAGACAACCTTGGAAAGGGAACAATCCAAGAGGAAGAGATGACAATCATAAATATATATGCACCAAATACTAATGCCCCTAACTATACAAAGCAAATATTAGGGGACATGAAAAACCAAATAAGCACTAATACAACTGTAGTGGGGGACCTCAATACCCCACTGTCACAAATAGACAGATCATCTAGACAAAAAAATCAACAATGAAATACTAGAACTGAACCAAGCTTTTGAACAAATGGACTTAATAGATGTCTCACAGAGTGTTCCACCCCATAAAATCAGAATATACATTCTTTTTGGCTGCACACAAGTCATTCTCCAAAACAGATCACATATTAGCTCATAGAACATGTTTAAGTACATGCAAAAGAACTGAAGTTATCCCATGTATATTATCAGACCACAGTGCATTTAAACTGGAGATCAATAGCATAAGAAACTTTGAGGACTTCACAAACACATGGAAATTGAATAAAACTCTCCTGAACAACCTATGGATAACAGAGGAAATTAAAGGAGAAATTAGACAGTTTTTACAAATAAATGATAATGCCAATATAACATACAGGAATCTATGGGACACAATGAAAGCATTTCTACTAGGGAAATTCATAGCAGTGAATGCCCACATTAGGAAAACAGTACAAGCTCAAATAAATAACCTGATGCTGAATCTTAAGCTCCTAGAAAAAGAAGAGCAAGAGAAACTCAAAGCTCATACAACAGAGAAAATTACAAAGATCAGAGCAGAAATCAATGCAATGGAGTCTAAGAGAACAATACAAAAAAAAAATCAATGAAACAAAGAGTTGGTTTTTTGAAAGAATAAACAAAAATCAATAAATCCTTAGCCAACCTTATCAAAAAAAGGAAAGAAAAGGCTCAAATCCATGCAATTAGGAATGAAAAAAGTGAAGTCATAACAGAACCAGCAGAAATCCAGAGGATCATCAATACCTACTTTGAGAATCTGTACTCTAATAAAATGGAAAACACAGAAGAAGTGGACAGATTTCTAGATACATATGAATTACCAATGCTGAACGAAGAAGATATAAAAATTTTAAACAACACAATATCAATCAATGAAATTGAAAATGTAATTAAAAACTTACCAACAAAGAAAAGCCCAGGTCTTAATGGCTTCACTGCTGAATTCTACAAAACATTTAAAGAAGAACTATTGCCATTACTCTTTAAACTCATCAAGGAAATTGAAAGGGAAGCAATACTTCCAAATTCATTCCTGGAAGCAAGTGTTACTTTGATTCCAAAACCAGGGAAAGACCCAACCAAAAAAGAGAACTACAGGCCAATCTCCCTAATGAACATAGATGCAAAAATCCTCAATAAGATACTGGCAAACAGAATACAGAGGGTCATCAAGAAGATCATACACCCTGACCAAGTTGGATTTATCCCAGGGATACAAAGATGGTTCAACATACGTACATCAATAAATGTAATACACTATATTAACAGAGTTAAGGACAAAAAAACATACGATCATCTCAATAGACGCAGAAAAAGCATTCAACAAAATTCAACGCCCATTCATGATAAAAACTCTGCAGAAAATTGGAATAGACGGTCTTTATCTCAACTTAATAAAAGCTATCTATGAAAAACCAACAGCCAACATCATACTAAATGGTCAAAAACTGAAAACCTTCATCCTAAAATCAGGAATAAGACAAGGATGCCCACTATCACCACTCCTGTTCAATATAGTTTTGGAAACATAAACCACAGCAATTATACAAGAGAAAGAAATAAAAGGAACAAAGATAGGAAAGGAAGAAGTTAAACTGTCATTATTTGCTGATGACATGATACTCTACATAGAAGACCCAAAAAACTCTGCCAAAAGACTTCTAGACTTAATTGACAAATTTAGTAGAGTAGCTGGATGCAAAGTCAACACTCAAAAATCAATAGCCTTCTCATACACAAATAATACGCTCACCGAAAGAGTAATTAGGGAAACAATCCCTTTCACAATCACTCCCCCCAAAAAGAAATATCTAGGAATCAATCTAATGAAGGAAGAACAAGACCTCTACATTGAGAACTACAGCACTCTGAAAAAAGAGATCGACGAGGATATAAGAAAATGGAGAAACATCCCCTGTTCCTGGGTAGGAAGAACCAATATTGTGAAAATGGCCATACTTCCAAAACTGCTATACAGATTCAATGCAATCCAAATTGAAATCTCAACAGCATATTTCACAGAACTAGAGAAAACAATCCAAAAGTTCATCTGGAACCACAAGAGACCTAGAATAGCAAAAGCAATTCTAGGCAACAGGGTCATGCCAGGGGGTATCACAATTCCCAACCTGAAACTATACTACAAAGCCACTGTGATAAAAACAGCATGGTACTGGCAAAGAAACAGACCCAAGGATCAGTGGATTAGATTAGAAGATGCAGAAACAACTCCAGATATACTCATCTACCTCATCTTTGACAAAGGAGCCAACCACCATCTTTGGAGGAAAGATAGTCTCTTTAATAAATGGTGTTGGAGGGCCGGGGATTTAGCTCAGTGGTTTTGCCGCCTGCTATGCAAGCACAAAGACCCGAGTTCAATCCCTGGTACCCAAAAAAAATGGTGTTGGAAAAACTGGATTTCAACTTGCCAAAGATTAAAACTAGACGCCTGTCTTTCACCATGCTCTAAACTAAAATCAAAGTGGATTAAAGATCTAAATATTAAAACAGAAACACTAAACTTGCTGGAAGATAAGTTAGGCAGAACTCTTGAAGATACTGGCATAGGAAAGGACTTTATGAACAAATCTTCAATAGTATGGGAACTAGCACAAAGAATCAACCACTGGGATTTCATCTTATTAAAAAACTTCTGCACTGTAAGAGAAACCACCAACAGAGCTAAGAGACAACCTACAATGTGGAAAAAATTTTTTATCAGCTGTTCCTCAGATAAAGGTCTACTATCTAGAATATATAAAGAACTAAAAAAATCAGACCCCCCCCCCAAATATAAGGATCCAATTCAAAAATGGGTATCTGAAATGAACAGACATTTCTCAGGCAAAGAAGTAAAAGCAGCAAATAAACATATGAAAAAATGTACAACATCATTGGTCATTCAAGAGATGCAGGTGAAAACAATTCCACCTCACACCAGAAAGAAAGGCTGCTATCATGAAATCAACCAATAACAAATGCTGGCAGGGTTATGGGGAGAAAGGAACCCTTCTCCATTGTTGGTGGGAGTGCAGACTGGTGTGACCACTGTGGAAATCAATATGGAGATACCTCAAACAACTAGGATTGGAAGTCCCATTTGACCCAGCTATTCCTCTACTGGGTATCTTCCCAAAACAATTAAAAGAATCATAGCACAGTGATATATGCACACCCATGTTTATAGTGGCACAGTTTGTAATAGCTAAAACTTGCAAACTGCCCAATTGCCCATTAACTGGAGACTGGATAAAGAAGATGTGTTTTTTTAATAAAATGGAGTACTACTCAGCCATAAAGAATGAGAAACTGGAGACATTTGTAGCTAAGTGGATGCACATCGAGGCCATACTCTTAAGTGAAATAAATAGGACACACATGTGTAAATACTGAATAGTTTCTCTGGTGTGTAAAACTAAAAGTGTAAATAAAAATCAAAATGTATAATTGATATTGTGAAATAGGAAGAAAATGTCTAAAGGAGTAGGGGAAGTGGGAGGGGTAGGGGAAAAGAAAAAATTATGAGAAAAGGAAAAACATGGAAACATCTTTGTAAATAGGGAAGGGTGGAGGGGGTGAAGAGAGGGCAGGGGAATGGTGAAAAAGTAAGAACCAAGATACATCACGTAAAGGTACAAGATCCCAATGATGAATGTAACTGTATTGTATACCTAAAACATACCAATAAACTAAACGGAAAAAAAAAATCATCTTAGTTTTGAAAGCCATCTTGAGTACAGAATTATAGACTGACAGCCTCTTTCTTCTGATGTCAACCTATTGATTTCGGACTTCTAGAAAAAAAACCTGCTGCAGTTCTACTTTTGTTGTTCTGTAACATGCTTTTTGTCTGGATGCTTTTAAATTTTTGTCTTTCTCACTGCCTTTCAAAAGTTTGATGATGGTGTGTATTGGTATGGTTTCATTATGTTTCATTAAGCTTGGATCCATGGGTTTTTGGCAGTAATTCTCAACAATGGTGATTTTTTGCTCCCATTTCCCTCACTCCTACATTGGGATATATGGCCATATTTGGGATAATTGTTGGTTGTCACAAGTAAGTGATGCTACTGGCATCTAGTGAATAGGAACCAAAGTTGCTGCTAAGTGTCTTACAATGCAAAGGACAGCCCTCCACAATACTGAATTTTTCCAGCCCAAAATATCAATGGTTAAAGGTTGAAAAATCTCTAGTTTATAGTTTTTAGGAAGTGTCTAGCATCTTAGCTATTTTTTTTTTTTTTTTGAGAGAGTCTTGCTATGTAGTTCAGGCTGGCCTCAAACTTGCTGCAATCCTCCTGCCTCAGCCTTCCAAGTGCTGGGATTATAAGCGTGTGCCCAGTTTAACTATTATTTTAGTATTTTTTCTGTCGTCTCTCACTTTTAAAATTTTTCCGGGATTCTGATTATATGTGTGTTATATTGCTTGATATTTTCTATAGCTAATTAGGTTCTCTTCACTTACTGTTCACTGATTTTCTTATGCAAGGTCTAATATGCTGTTAATCCTAAACAGTATATTTGCTACTTCAGATAGTGTATTTTTCTGTCTCCAGAATTTCCATTTGAGTCTTTCTGTATCTTCCATTTCTATGTTCATTTTTTCTTATTTTCTAGAATATATGGGGTGTGACTGAAAAATACAATGAATGTTTAAAGTTATTACATTTAAATAACACATTTCCGTTAATCCCTTTGAAATCCTCCTCCCACTTCAAACACACTTATTCCATAATTCTTGCCACTTTCTTTTAAAATTTTTGTTTATTTTTAAAAAATTAACTTTGTTCGTACATTTTAGATATACATAATGATAACCTTCATCATAGGGAATTTGTACCTGTACATGACATATCTTAATTCTTTTTTTCCCATTCCCTTCCCCTACCTCTTGCCTTTCTTTCTAAAGCAATTCTGGAAGTCCTCTTTTGTGAGTGTTTTTAGTTGCACTGTTAAGGCTGCCTCAATGTCTTGAATTGATTCAAAATGTTTACCTCCAATGGTCATTTTGACTTTGGGTAAAAGCCAGAAGTTGCACAGTGCCAGATTCAGTGAACAAGGTAGATGAGGACACACTATAATGTTTTCATGAGCCTGCCTTTCCATCAGATGGCACTTGGCAGCAGCTTTCACCTATTTTTGATCACCCATTGTAAAGACATGACAGAGGACTTCCAGAACTTCAGAAAGTGGCAAGAATGATGGGATAAGTGAATTTGAAGTGAAAGAGAGTATTTTGAGGGAAATTAATAGTAATGTGTCTTTTACTGTAAGTTTTTTTACATTTAAACATTCATAGGGGCCAGGGATTTAGCTCAGTGGTTCCGCCGCCTGCCTCGCAAGTCCAAGGTCCTGAGTTCAATCCCCGGTACCCCCCCCCCAAATTCATGATATATTTTGATCTATTAGTATAGAACACATTTGTAATAGGCACTTTCATGTTTTTGTCTGCTCTTTTACACTTGATCTTAGCCAAAAGGCCAAGAAGTGATGTCTGCTATTCTAGTATGTTATCTTCTCCATCATTTCTACATATGCTTTAATTGACAGGTTTTTCTCCTGGGTCATATTTTCCTGCCCCCCCCCCTTTTTTTCTGTTTAAAAGACTTTCACTCTAAGCCACACAGTATAAATTTTACATTCTTGTTTGCTGGCTTTTGTTGTGTTCCTTTCAATTATATTGGGCTCAAGGTAAGTTACTTGGAATTAGTTTGGTTCTTTTGAGCCTTACTTTTAAGCTTTGTTAAGGTAGGAGAAGAATAGCCCTTAATGTAGGGCTTAATTTAGCCCCATTAATGAATTAAAACTGTTCTGAGGTCTCTACAGTATGTTCTATATCAGGTTTTATTTCTACTTTTGCCTAATAACAAACAAACAATTCTCTGGCATACATCAGTTATAGGATCTGTCTGACCTAATGTTTTGTTGTGTTTCTTTTCCTAGTCTGTTAGCTTCCTTTTATACATGTAGTGACAGTATTCAATCAAAGGGATCAATTTGCACATCTCCGGAATTCTGTATGCAGGAATGTCCTCTCTAGGATTTGGCCATGCAAATGATAATTCAAATCAAGAAGACTGCCAGGCAATTTTGGAGTTCTTCTCTCTACACTACAGCTCCAGCTTGGAAATTGATTCCAGGCAATAAACTTAGGCATCTGCAGGATTTAGCTTGTTTGTTTCCCTTTTCTTAAAATTTTACACTACTTGTAGTAACATGTTTAAGAATTACTTTTTCATCCAGTAATTTCAGCCATCTATCTGGTTTTCTTCTTGTTTTAGGCAAAAGAATCAACCTTTTATTCCACTATTCCTATAATACTATTTCCCATAATTTGATTACGGTACATTCCAAATACATTCCTTCTTCCCAGGATTGGTTCCTCTTTCTAAATTAACGGAACAAAGGTATAACAACTTTCTTGGGGACACAAAGATTCTATGTTAGGCACAAATAATATTTTTAAAAATCTGCTATTATCAGATTAAATTCAGGAAAAAAACCTACCAAAAATGCATTAGTTTTCTTTTCCATTGATTTCCTCTACCAGAGTCGTAAACTCTTTTTGGCTACTTTACCTTCTTGATTTCCACTCTGATGAAATGCCTCTCACAAAGACTTTAGTAGTTTATTTCACTTCTTTCTATGCAATCCATTACTTTATTTTTATGTTGCATCAGCAGTTAAAGGAAGAGACCCCAATTTGGCAGCCAAGAGGATAAAATTTGCCAATTCTTATATTGCCTCAGGGTATATTAACTGAGACATCAAATTGCTTCTTTGTTCAAAGAGGAAAGGATAAGTTGTTGGCTGAATCTTTATCACTTGATTCAGACTCTAGTTTCAGGATCAAAATTTAAAACCTCTATGTAATTTTCTTTGCTATCTGAAAGAAGTACCTATTTCAAAGATTATCAGCTAACCTACACAAAGAAGAGCTTTCTTACAATCATGCTTACCTTTTTAAGATTCTTTTTTACTAGCTTGCTTAATCTATTTATAGGTCTAAATTTAGGGCTGTACAAATTAACTTCTCTGTTTCACATTTCTCATTTGTGAAAATAGGGCTAGTACCTAGCTCATATGATCATTTTGAAGATTTTTAAAAAATATGTAAATAGAACAGTGTCTAGCACAAAGGGACACTATATGAGTTAGCTGATATATGAATTATTACTCAAAATATGACCATTTCTCCAAGCAAAAGGGTCTTAGCAATATAAATCCAAGACGGTCTGATGTGGAAACTTAAAATATTAAGCTATGAGTCTTTGTCTAATACAGTAGCTCTAAACTTTTCATTATTCTGATAAAATAAGAACAAACACCCAAAACAAACCAAACAACTTAATATATCACTGTCACAAGAAAAAAGAAAACTAATAGGTAAGGAAATTTCTCCTGATGTGTGCATTAGCCAATTTCAACTTCACAACTCTTTACAGCTGATATTATCACTGTATTTGATTTATCCTAAGATAGATATCATTAATTATAAGAAGCACCATATTTTCTGAAATGCAAGAAAAGAAAAAAAACACAATATACCATTAATTTTAAAATACATTCAGGTTTCAAAAATGTTGAAAACTTTGCGGATCAAATAGATTTTACAACAATGATTAAGAGGGACAAAGAAGGACACTACATCCTTGTAAAGGGAAAAATCCAAGAAGAGATGACAATCATGAATATATATGCACCAAATACTAGTGCATCCAACTATATAAAACAAATAATAATGGACATGAAAAATCCAATAAACACTAATACAATAGTAGTGGGGGATCTCAATACCCCACTGTCACAAATAGATAGATCAACTGGACAGAAAATAAACAACAAAATACTAGAACTCAAACTCTTGAACAAATGAACTTAATAAATGTTTACAGTGTTCCACCCCACAAAATCAGAATACACATTCTTTTCGCCTGCACATGGGTCATTCTCCAAAATAGACCACATATTTGCTGATAGAATATGTTTAAGTAAGTGCAAAGGAATTGAAGTTATCCCTGTATATTATCAGACCAGAGTGAGATGAAATTGGAGATCAATAGCAAAAGAAACCGCAAGAATTTCATAAACACATGGAAATTGAACAACACACCTCTGAATAACCAATGGGTCATAGAGGAAATTAAAGAAGAAATCAGACAGTTTCTACAATTAAATGACAATGTCAGTACAACATATCAGAATCTATGGGGCACAATGAAAGCAGTCATGAAAGGGAAATTCATAGCAGTGAATACTCATATTAGGAAACAGTGAGCTCAAATAAACAACCTGATGCTGAATCTCAAACTTCTAGAAAAAGAAGAGCAGGACAACCCCAAAGCTCATACAAGGGAGGAAATTATAAAGATCAAAGCAGAAATCAATGCAATGTCTAAGAGAATGATACAAAAAAAAAATCAATGAAGCCAAGAGTTGGTTCTTCAAAAGAATAAACAAAATTGACACACCCTTGGCCAACCTTATCAAAAAAAGGAAAGAAAAGGCCCAAATTCATGCAATTAGGAATGAAAAGGGTGAAATTACAACAGACCCAGCAGAAATCCAGAAGATCATCAATACCTACTTCCAGAACCTATGCCCCAATAAGATGGAAAACACAGAAGAAATGGACAGATTTCTAGAAAAGTATAAATTACCAAAGTTGAACGAAGACCTAAAAATTCTAAACAACTTAATATCAATCAACAAAACTGAAACATAATTAAAAATTTACAAACTAAGAAAAGCCCAGACCCTGATGGCTTCACTGCTGAATTATACAAGACATTTAGAGAAGAACTGTTGCCATTACTATTTAAACTCTTCAATGAATTTGAAAGGGAAGCAATACTTCCAAATTCATTCCTGGAAGCAAGCATCATCTTGATCCCAAAAGCTGAGAAAGACCCAACCAAAAAAGAGAACTATAAGCCAATCTCACTAATGAACATAGAAACAAATATCCTTAATAAGATACTGCCAAATAAAATGCAGAAGATCATCAAAAAGATTATACACCCTGACCAAGTGGGATTCATCCCAGGGATGCAGGGATTGTTCAACATACGCAAATCAATAAATGTAATACACTATATTAATAGAGCTAAGGACAAAAACCAAATGATCATTTCAATAGATGCAGAAAAAGCATTTGACAAAATCCAACATGTATTCAGGGTAAAAACTCTACAAAAATTGGAATAGACAGTCTCTACTTTAGCCTGACAAAAGCCATAGAGAATGGGGAAAAATATAAGAACAAAGATATATCATGTAAAAGAACAAATTTTCAATGATGAATGTCATTATATTGTATACCTAAAATGTACCAAGAAAATTAATAACAAAGAGAAAACTTAAAATTAAAATTATATTTTAATTTTAGAGGTTAATTTATTATAAATTATGTACAATATAGTTAACAACCTAACAACCTGTAGTTTTAAACTTTTTTCTTTTCCCATTAAATTTATTGGTACCTTTTCAGTATAAAATACAGTTACATTCATCACTGGGATCTTGTACCTTTACATGAGCCTCTTGGTTCTTATTTTTCTCCCCTTCCCTTGCCCTCCCTTCACCCTCTCCACCCTTCCCTATTTGCAAAGACCTTGTTTCCATTTTTTTTCCTCTTCTCATATTTTTTCCTTTCCCTGTTTTCCCTTCCCCTATCCCTCACAATTCCCCTGCTCTTTTAGACCTTTTCTTCCTGTTACACAACATCAGTTATACATTTTTTAAATTACAATATTAAGATCTAGGAGACATTATCACAGATTTTACAGAATTTAAAAGGATATAGAAAGCATATTACAAAAATCTTTTTTTGAAATAAATTTGACAACTTCTGAGAAGTACCTTGGAAGACAAATTAATGAAACTAACTCTGGAGGAAATATAAAATTTGAATAGCACCTATTAAAGAAAGTATATTCCTAGCTTGAAAACCTACCTATATGACAACAGCAGGCTCATAAACATTTTAACTGATAATTCATATCAAACAATTAAAGCAGAAAAAAAGAAGGAACACTTCTCCCCTCATTTTAGGAACTCAACATTGTGCTAATCCTAAAATTGGATAAAGATAATAGAAGAAAAAAGTATGAACATAGATAGACATTTGTTTAACAAAACAAACTATTGGAAGTCAGATCTGGCAGGATGTAGAAAGTGGTTTTGTTATAGGGATGGCAGTGTTGGTTCAGCAATGGAAGATCCACCCACGAAAGTCATCATTTAAACAGAAGAAAGGAAAAAGCCATATGATCCTGTCACTAGTTGGAGAAAAAGTCTACGGCCATACCACCCTGAACGTGCCCGATCTCCTCTGATCTCAGAAGCTAAGCAGGGTCGGGCCGGGTTAGTACTTGGATGGGAGACTAGTTGGAGAAAAAGTATTGGACTAAATTCCACAGCTGTTCATGGTAAAAGCTATCAGGAGCCTAGAAGTAGAACAGAACCTTCTCAACAGATTAAAGACATGTACTCCATACTTCCAGCGAGAATGCCTTATATAAATGGAGAAGACACAATGCTTTCTCCTTAAGGTGGGGAACAAGGGCAGATATGCTTACTCTTTATCTGTCCATTAAACTTTGGAACCTAGTCCCCACCAAAATAGTCTGGCAATAAAATGACACAACTAGGATAGGATTGGCATGGCAGAAGCAAAATCTTTATATGGAGATGAAATGATCATCTACAGAGAAAATACTAAGAAATCTCTAGGAGCCCCTAGAACTTGTACTTGAATTTAGCAGGATTAGAAAACACAAGGTATATATAAAAATTCAGGTCTGTGTATACTTGCCATAAATGAAGAATTGGATATTGAAATTTAAAAGTTACGTAGGAGTACAAAGGACCTAGAAAAGTTAAAAACAAAAACAAAAACAGTGTTGGAAGATGTTTAGTACCTAATTTTAAGACTTCTTCTAAAGCTACAGTAATCAAGGCAGTGTTGGTGTAAGGAAAGACATATAGATCACTGGAATAAAACAGAGAATCTAGAAATAAAACCACACATATATGGTCCACTGAGTTTTGAAAGATTATTTAACATTAGCATTTTATAGAATATAAACTCAATTCAAGAGCGGAGGAAGAGACAGTGTTTGCAGCAAACGGCACTAGAACACCTGGTATCCGTATATAAAAAATTAACCTCAATCCTTTTTTTCCACACATGAAAATAACTTGAAGGGATCTATGAACCTGAATAAGAAAGCCTAAAAGTCTAAAACTTTAAGAAGAAATTATAAGGGAAAATATTTATGAATTCAGGGTAGGCAAGAACTACCTAGGATACAAGAAACATGATGTATAAAAGAAAAAAATTGATAAATGAGATTCCATCAAAATTTAGAACTTTAAATGACATCATTAAAATGAAAAGTAGTCCTTAAACAGACCATATTTACAAGGCATATAACTATGAGCAGAATATATAAAGAATTCTTAGAGCTCATTAATAGACAACCCAATTAAAATGTAGACATAAGAAGATGATAAATAGCCAGTATAGCACAAGGAATGGAGTGCAACTCTAGAATCAGAAAAATACTAATCAGTACAATAATAAGATTGAATTATACACTCATTAGGGAGATGAAGTTAAAAGTTTTAAAAGCCTTGTCATGACTTTTTCTTTTTGTTGGATTCTCCCCGTTTGCGTTTAATTTGTCACGCCCAATGGATTCATTGTGCTGGGTTTCCTGGGGTTGTGATCCTCATTGTCTTTACCTAGGGTATTGTCTAAAATTTTTTGGAGTGCCGGTTTGGTATTCATGAAGTTCCTGAGGTGCTCTTTATCATGAAAGTATCGTATTTCTCCATCAATTCTGAAAGATAGCTTTGCAGGGTACATCAATCTGGGTTGGAGGCTGTTTTCCTTTAGGGCTTGAAATACATCACTCCAAGCTCTTCTTGCCTTGAGGGTTTGCATTGAGAAGTCTGCTGTGATTCTGATCTGCTTTCCTTTGCATGTGATTTGTTTCTTTTCTCTCACTGCTTGTAGAATTTTGTTCTTCTGTTGGATTTCTGGAATCTTAACTATTATCTGCCTATGTGTAGATTTTTTTTGATTAAGGCTAGCTGGAGTCCTACATGCCTCACTTATCTGTATGTTAAGTTCTTTTCCCCTGCTTGGGAAATTTTCTGCCATCACTTCTGTGAACAGATTTTTTATGTCATCTGCACTCTCTCCTCTTTCTTCATTGACTCCAATCAGTCTTATGTTATTCTTCTTTGCATCGTCTAGCAGCTGCTGGATTGCTTTCTCGTGTTCCCTTACAATTTTAGAGCAATTTTTCTTTTTCTCCTCACTAATTGCAATCTTATCTTCTATATGTGAAATTCTATCCTCACATTGGTTCATTCTGCTGCGCAGACTTTTGATGGAGATTTTAATCTCTTGGAAATCTGTTTGTATCTGTTTTATGGATTCCATTTGTTTCCTATGGTGGGATTCCATCATATTCCTCAGATCCTCCATTTTTTTATCTGTGTCCTCTCTAGATTTATTAATCATGTCTTGCACCATGAGCAAAATCTTTGCTGTTATGTGAGTAATTATTTCTGGTTTTCATTTTTCCCAGATCCTCTTTTGTTGCCAGCTGAGAGAGTCCAGGTGGTTGAGTATCAGATTGTTCCATCTCATTTCCCTTTGGGGTTGCTATAGGTGATACAGAAGTCTGTTTTTGAGACTTGTTTACGTGTCTTCTCATTTCCACGGGAGGGGGTGCTTCTGGCACCCACGTGGCTCACCTTCTCTGCCCTAGGAGCTTGGGATGGAGGTGGGGAGCTTCCTTCTGGGTGCTGGGACCGGCTGAGCTTCTCTCAGTTCTAAACTCTTAAAAACAACTTTTCTAATAATTCTTTAAAAAAAAATTCAACAGTTTTTTTCTTGAAACATAGTCTTTCATTTCTACACAGAAAAGAACGTTGATTTCATTTAATCTACTATATCATTAAGGGCATTAAAAAATAAACTTTACTATGATACAACTGTTGGTTGTCATTAACAGTAACATTTATAAAATTTCTCAAAAAAGGTAAATCCCATAAATCTATTTTTAATCTTAGTTCCTGTTAGAAATATTACATAAACGCTTAAGTTGGTAATGGGAAATAATTTTTAAATAAAAGGAAAATAAAATTAAAAATAAGAAGAAAGAGCAGAAATAATATGTACAAGTAGATATTTTTTCCACTTTTCAAATTTCAGGTTTTCCAAAAGTGTTTTTTGTTTATGTGGCTTTTTAGTATATGTACTGTATACACTAAGAAACAGATTTTTTAAAAATGAAAAAACTGAAAAGCACTTTTGTTTTTAACCAATTGCTTGAATCAGTTCTACAAAAGTGTATGAAATAATTTCTCTGCATAATTAATATGGTCAAAAGAACTTTTAATGATTTTCCTTATAGTCCACCTTGTAAGCGCCATCATTCTATAACAAAACAAAAAGGAAAATTCCTCTCTCCCACTCCACACTAGATAAATTTGCTAATTTTGTCTTTCTGAGCCAGGGATTTAGCTTAGTGGCATCGCGCCTACCTCTCAAGCACAAGGTCCTGAGTTTGATCCCCAATACCAAAAAAAAAAAAACTTGTCTTCCTGACTTTCGTCAATTGTCTTGGTTCTAGGGTGCTTTAAAACTAAGGTACAGGGCGGGGGACTTAGCTCAGTGGTGCCTCTGCCTGCCTTGCAAGTGCAATGTCCTGAGTTCGATCCCTGGTATCAAAAGAAAGAAAAAAAAATTAAGGTACAAAAAGATTATCACTTGTTCTCATGCTTATGTTCTATTGTACAATATGTAAAGCACTAATCTGTTAATGTCAACTTAATGGTTTTTTCTTTTTTGGTATCAAGGATTGAATTTGGGACCTTGTGCTTACAAGGCAGGCGGCGGAACCACTGAGCTAAATCCCAGCCCAACTTAATGGTATTTTAAATTGGCTCTTTTGAAAAATTAGCTACAGGATATTATGACTAATTTTCTAGAAAGTAACAAACATCAAATTTTAAATTTTCTTTGGAAAATTCTTCTGAGTATAATAACCATATCTATTCAAAAATTTTAACTTTTTTAGGGCCAGGGATTTAGCTCAGTGGTTCCGGCACCTGCCTCGCAAGCGCAAGGTCCTGAGTTTGATCCCCAGTACCAAAAAGAAAAAAAAACTTAACTTTTTTAGATTTTAAGCACCAAAAAATCATTAAAAACTTAAACTAGCATTTTTTTAAATAATGCAGCAAAAATAAATGGAAAAAGAAGAAATTGTATGTTTAAAAAGCCAAACAGGGCCGGGGATTTAGCTCAGTGGTTCCAATGCCTGCCTCGAAAGCACAAGGTCCTGAGTTTGATCCCGGGTACCAAAAACAAGCAAAACAAAAAGCTAATGCATGTGTAATAGTATAAGCAATATATCCAAATGATGTCACACATAAAATACTATGACTCAATAGATAAACAGACCATGAGTACAAGCAGCCAACAATTAGATACTTGAAGTTGGAGGTTTAGGGTTCTAGTTATACATATGTTCTGAAAAACATTCAAAACCTATGGTAATTAAAAATTTCAACTTGAAACAATGAACAATGGATTTTTAACTAACTTCATTAGGATAACAAAATCACCCAAGCTGGTAAAACTGTAGTGAAATAGGCACTACTACTGATTTAATATAAAACGGCATTACACTTTTGGAAAGCATATAGCAATCCTACCAAGACCCATAAACAGTTAGCACACTTTTATTATTTACATAATGAAATATATAATACAGTTTTTGGATATTATAAGAAAAAATACAATCTTTAACTACAGTACCTTTGGATGGGATTCAACCACAATCCTTTTTACCATCCATCTTTACCTGAAATTAATGTTCTTGAATTTTAAAGAAAGAAACATAAGTCAGGATAGGTTTTTGGATCTCTCTCTCCTTTCCCACTTTCATTAAGTTTTACTTTTGGCCTCTGAGATACTTTCAAGATTACTTGACTCTAGTCCCCTCTCCCACTTTTATCTGATTCTTCTTCTTGTTTTTTTTTTCATCCTTGTCCTACTTGATTTTTATTAAATTCCCAGCAGACTGCTCTCAGTGTTAGGCTTTCAGATGAAAACTTCTGCTAGTCATTTTGCAAGCTTAAGATCTCAGGCAACTCTATAGAATTTTACAATGTGCAAAAAGTTGGCTAAGCTTTACCTATTGGCTATTTTAGGTTTTTGTCATTCTCAGGACAGTAAGGTTCCCTGATGCTTCCTTCTTACTTCCTCCTACAGAGACAGCAATGCTACACAAATTCTGAAGTTGTTCATGGTCATCACTGTTGGTGATCTGTCCCTATTTTCTCTGATCAACTAGATTTGTTACAGATATTATGAACTTTTGGTTATGCTATCTTAGTTATTCTGTTTAAGGAATCATTTGGGACTATTCAAAAACTATGCTACATTCACTATGATTGTCCCCCAAAACCACACAGATTTTTGATAGAATGTATCAAAAATGAGAATAAGAATACAGAAAGGAATAGATGAGTATTGCTAAATTAGGTGTTACTAGGCCGGGGATTTAGGTCAGTGGTGCCACTGCCTGCCTCACAAGCACAAGGTCCCGAGTTCGATCCCTGGTTCCAAAGATAAATAAATAAATAAATAGGGTGTTATTTCCAGCCCGTTACTTATGCCTCCATGCATTATCTTAGTAAGATGCATGATTTCCTAAGAGAGGTACAGAGAATGAATGATAAGGTAAGAAAAGTTTAATGAGCATGTAATTTATGGCTTACCAAGGTCTTCTGAATACTAGTGAATATTATCTCAACATTTTAATTGGTTCCCACACTGTGAATACTAATTTCTCAAAGCAGAATTCTCAAAATCTCATGTTTTAGACTCCCTTTACAGATAGGATGTGCCGGCCCATGCTCTCGATTCCAACTAGATAGCTACTTGGATATAGAATAGAGCAACATGTCATTGACCCACAAGTCACACTTCTTGGTTCATACTCTAAATTTGTTTGATATGATCCTACTAACAAAAGTATCGTCTCTTATAAGAAAGACTTAACTAATTAAATAAATCAAACACATGAATTCATATTTAAGAATGGGGGAGTACTAATGTCATCAGAAAATTCACAAATGGAAATCAGTATTACTTCATTGATGGATAACTTTAAGTATAACTTTGATTGCTACTTTTAAAAAAACCTGTTTATTAACTCATCAGATATGAAAACTTGTAGGCTGAAAATATTCAACAAATATGCAGGAATTAAAATTATTTGAGTTTTGATGTTAGCTATAGGTTTTTGCAGATATTCTTTATCAAACTGAAAAATTCCCCTCCTATTAATAGCTGCTAAGAGTTTTTACAATGGACAGGTAATGAACCCTGTCAAATTTTTTTCCTCTTGGCCTAAATGATCGTATTTTTTTTCCTTTTTTCTGTTAATATTGCAAATGATCTTGTTTTTCCAAAGTTAAACTACCTTTATGTTCCTACAATTAATTCTATTTCATCAAGGTACTTCTTTCCAATTAACTTAATATAAAAAAGAAAACACAATGAATGTGACTATTTTCAGCAAGAGTCCAAATAAATATTTTATAGCATTATACTGTAACAAAAGCTTACTCAATATTCAAATATTGAATAAAGGATCTTGGAAACTTAGAAACATCAGTAAGACAATAAAAATAACAAATTTTTCCTATTGCTTTTATGGGCAGAGGAGAGTTGGAGTACTAGGGATTGAACTGCACCGAACTAAGTTTGGTTGCTGAAAAATTCATTTGTGTAGCATCCACCTTTAGCCATTAGACAAACGCAAATCAAAACAGCATTCAGATTCCATCATACTCCATACTCCAAGAACAGCTATCACCATAAACTAAAAACCAACAAATGCTGGTGAGATGTGGGGAAAAAAGAACCCTTCTATACTGTTGGAAATGTAAACTAGTACAACCACCACTATGGAAATCAGTACGATAATTCCTCCAAAAACTAAAAATAGAAATTCATTTAGGCCTAGCTCTTCTGGGTATCATCCCAAAAGAGTAAAAGACATCATAGTAAAGTGAAACATGCATGCTCATGTTTATAGCAGCACAATTCACAACAGCTAAATCTTGGAAATAGCCTATATGTCCATAACAGATGAATGGATAAAGAGAATGTGATATATACACACAATGTAGTATTATTCAGTCATAATAAAGGATAAATTTGAGTCATTTAGGTCAGCCATGGTGGTACATGCCTGTTAGCACTCAGGAGGCTGAGGCACGAGGACTGAAGAGAGTTCAAGGCCAATGTGGGATACATAATGAGTTTGAGGCCAGCCTGAACTATATATATAGCAAGATCCTGTCTAAAAAAAAAAACTGAGTCATCTGTAGGAAAATGGATGTACCTCGAGAGTATAACACTAAATGAAAAAATTCAGACACAGAAAGTTAAATATCATATCTCTTATATGATAAACCAAAAGTATAATTTAAAATTAAAATTAAAATAATTTAAAAAAATAAAAGATGGAGCCTGCGACCCTGCAGGCACCTCTCCTGACGCAGTTGGAGGCTCCCCACCCGCGCAGAACTTGCCAATCCAGCCCACGACCCGGCAGCAATCCACTGGATATCCCCACACCCCACCCCGCCGCTCCTCTGGCCTCAGGGCTATACTGACATCTGGTTCCACACGACAAAGACACAGAGGACACCGGACCACCAGACCACTGTACTGGGTAAGTTGGAGCGATCATCACCTCCCATCAGAATCAGGACTATCTTCAGGGGAAGGGCAGCTGGAACCTGCAGTACAACCCTGCAGAGTTCAACCCTACAGAAGGGCAGGGTGCTCAACTTGGGACTTGCAGCCAGAAATCTGCCCGAATCTCACAGGTCTGCGACTGGCTTACTGAGACTCATTGACTTATATCTGCACACTGCTACCCACGCTGTCTATTGTGATAACAGAGACATACCCTGAAAGAGGCCCTTCATTTTTATTTTTAATTTCCAAAATTAGTATTATTGGTTTGTTTCTTTTTCCTCTTTTCTTTCCTTTTTTTCCTCTTATCTTTAATTTTTTTTCTCCTAGTCTTTGCAAATTTTTGTTTTTCTCTCCTTTTCTTTTTTCTTTTCTCTTTCATTACTCTCTCTCTTACACTCACTCTCTTGCTGTCCCATATTGTTCATCTCCCTTTTTGTCCCTGTTCTGGCCCTCATTTGGAGTTCTTCATTTTTCTATTATTCTCTTTTTCCTTCTCACCCTGTGTCCCCTGGCCACACTGCTAACCTTCCCCTATCCTTCTTCCCATCTGTCCATCCCTCCTCAACCCCTTCTAACTCCCCATCCCAAAGGGTAAAGTGTTATACTGAAGAGTTTATTCACTATAATCATATGTTGGGTTGGTCCTCAACCTTGATTTAATTCACACAGCTAAAGGTGATAGATTAATAACTACCACAAAATGTCATTTTGTAAGATGTACTTGATGCAATGGTGTTGCTGATTGTATACACTGGGCTAAGGTGTTGTTATTGATCTAGTCAGTGACCCTTCCTAGTATAATGATAATGAGATAGCCTCAGAGTCATTAGAGACTCAAAACTTAAAGACCAGCTATATCTGGAAATCACCTCTGAGAAGTAATCATTTCATAAGGGTTCTAATTATAAGCAACAAAGATACTTACAATAAGCAATTAAAAAGTATCAACCCAGGAGTTAAACCAAGGAAAATACCAAAAACAAAAATGAGAAGGCACTTAAGCAAGGCAAAAACTCCACCCCACCAAAGGTCCCTAGGGGAAATGAGGTGGAAAAGTCTGATAACCAACCACCTGGTCACCCTGAACTGATACCACAGGAAGTAACAAAACAGATGAACGAGGCTCTAGAAAAATTCAAAACAGAAATAATCTCCCAGATATCTGCAGAGATGGTGAGCAGAGTGAAAGACATGATTAGAAGCTCTAGAACAGAAACAGATAAAAAAAATAGATGCATTCAGAAACATGCTCAAAGCCATGAATACCCAGCATATAAAAGAAATGGAAACCATGATCACCCAACATAAGAAAGAAATGGAATTCATGAAACAGATTCAAACAGATATTCAGGAGATTAAAAACTCCATTGAAAGTATTCACAGCAGATTAAGGGAATCTGAAGACAGAATATCAGATATAGAAGACAGGATCGCGGTTAAAGACCATGAAAACAGAAATTTCTTAAAAATACTAAGGGACCACAAGAAATCAATCCAATGGCTGCTAGATGATGCAAAGAAGATAACATAAGACTGACAGGAGTTCATGAAAAAACAGGAGAAAGCACAATTGACATAAAAAAAACTGTTCACAGAAGTAATAGTGGAAAACTTCCCAGACAGAGGTAGAGAACTGGACATACAGATAAGTGAGGCATACAGAACTCCAACTAGCCATGATCAAAAAAAATCTACATCTAGACATATAATAGTCAAGATCCCAGAAACCAAACAGAAGAACAAAATCCTACAAGCAGTTAGAGAAAAGAAACAAATAACCTACAAAGGAAAGCCCATCAGAATCACAGCAGACTTCTCAACACAAACCCTCAAGTCAAGGAGAGCCTGGAGTGAAGTATTTCAAGCCCTAAAAGAAAATAACTTCCAACCTAGACTGTTGTATCCTGCAAAATTATCTTTCAAAATTGATGGGGAAATTAGATACTTCCACGACAAAGAACACCTGAGAAATTTCATGAACACCAAACCAGCACTACAAACAATTCTAAACAATATCCTAGAAAAAGACAATGAAGTTCACAATTCCATGAGGCCCAACAGAGAGAAACCACCAGGCAAGGTAAGACACTAAAGGGAAAGGGCGGGGCGGGGGGGGGCGGGATAAAAGAGCCAACAAAAGTAAAACATCATGAAAAGGATGAATCAATATCTATCAATTATAACCATCAATGTTAATGGCCTCAATTCACCAATCAAAAGAAATAGACTAGCAGAATGGATTAAGAAGCAAAACCCAACAATATGCTGTATATAAGAAACACACCTAACTCAAAAAGAAATTAACAGACTGAAAGTAAAAGGATGGAAAAAAGTTCTCCATGCCACAGGAACCCAGAAAACAACAGGGGTAGCAATCTTATTTGCAGACAAAGTAGATTTCAAACCAAAACTAATTAAGAGAGACAAAGATGGTCACTACATCCTTGTGAAGGGAACAATACAAGAGGAAGAGATGACAATCCTAAATATATATGCACCAAATACGGATGCCTCCAACTATACAAAACAAATATTAATGGACATGAAAAACCAAATAAACACTAACACAATTGTAGTGGGGAAACTCAATACCCCACTATCACAAATAGACAGATCATCTAGACAAAAAGTTAACAAGGAAATTCTAGAACTGAACCAAGCTATTGAACAAATGGACTTAATAGATGGTTACAGAGTGTTCCACCCCACAAAATCAGAATACACATTCTTTTCGGCTGCACACGGGTCATTCTCCAGAATAGACCACATGCTAGCTCATAGGACATGTCTAAGTAAATGTAAAAGAATTGAAGTTACCCCCTGTATTTTATCAGACCATAGTGCAATATAATTGGAGATCAATAACATAAGAAACCGCAAAACCCCTAGAAACACATGGAAACTGAATAACACCCTCTTGAACAACCAATGGGTCACAGAAGAAATTAAACAGTTTCTACAAATAAATGAAAATGCCACTACAACATACAGGAATCTATGGGACACAATGAAAGCAGTTCTACATGGGAAATTAATAGCAGTGAACGCTCATATTAGGAAAACAGAGAAAACTCAGATAAATAACCTAATGCAGAACCTCAAGCTGCTAGAAAAAGAAGAGTATAACAAATCCAAAGCTCATAAAACAGAGGAAATTATAAAGATCAGAACAGAAATCAATGCAATGGAGACTAAGAGAACAATGCAAAAAAAATCAATGAATCAAAGAGTTGGTTTTTTGAAATAAACAAAATCAATAAACCTTTAGCCAACCTTATCAAAAAATGGACAGAAAAGGCGCAAATACATGCAATAAAGAATGAAAACGGTGAAGTCACAACAGATCCAATGCAAATCCAGAGGATCAATACCTACTTCGAGAACCTGTACTCCAATAAAATGGAAAATAGAGAAGAAATGGGCAAATTCCTAGATACATACAAATTGCCAAAGTTAAATGAAAATGATATAGAATTCTAAACACCCCAATTACAATGAGGGAAATTGAAAATGTACTAAAAAACTTACCAATGAAGAAAAGCCCAGGTCCTGATGGCTTCACTGCTGAATTCTACAAAACATTTAAAGAAGAACTATTGCCATTACTCTTTAAACTCATCAAGGAAATTGAAAGGGAAGCAACACTTCCAAATTCATTCCTGGAAGCAAGTGTTACTTTGATTCCAAAACCAGGGAAAGACCCAACCAAAAAAGAGAACTACAGGCCAATCTCTCTAATGAACATAGATGCAAAAATCCTCAACAACATACTGGCAAACAGAATACAGAGGGTCATTAAGAAGACCATACACCCTGACCAAGTTGGATTTATCCCAGGGATGAAAGGTTAGTTCAATATTCGTAAATCAATAAATGTAATACATTATATTAACAGAGTCAAGGACAAAAACCATATGATCATCTCAATAGATGTAGAAAAGGCATTCAACAAAATCCAACACTCATTCATGATAAAAACCCTACAGAAAATTGGAATAGAAGGTCTTTATCTCAACCTGATTAAGGTTATCTATGAAAAACCAACAGCCAACATCATACTAAATGGTCAAAAACTGAACACTTTCATGTTAAAATCAAGAACAAGACAAGGATGCCCACTATCACCACTCCTGTTCAATATAGTTCTGGAAACATTAGCCACAGCAATTATACAAGAGAAAGAAATAAAAGGAATAAAGATAGGAAAGGAAGATGTTAAACTGTCATTATTTGCTGACGATACGATACTTTACATAGAAGACCCAAAAAACTCCACCAAAAGACTTCTAGACTTAATTGACAGATTCAGTGAAGTAGCTGGATACGAGGTCAACAATCAAAAAACAATTGTCTTCTTGTACACAAATAACAGACTCACTGAGAGAGAAATTAGGGAAACAATTCCTTTTACAATAGCATCCAAAAAATGAAATATCTAGGAATCAATCTAACAAAGAAAGCAAAAGACCTCTACACTGAAAACTACAGCACTCTGAAAAAGGAGATTGAGGAGGATATAAGAAAATGGAAAGACATCCCTTGCTCCTGGGTAGGAAGAAACAATGTAGTGAAAATGGCCATACTTCCAAAACTACTATATAGATTCAATGCAATGCCAATTGAAATTCCAACAATATACTTCACAGAACTAGAGAAAACAATCCAAAAATTCATTTGGAACCAGAAGAGACCTAGAATAGCAAAAGCAATTCTAAGCTACAAAGACATGGCTGGGGGTATCACAATCCCCAACTTGAATCTTATACTACAAAGCTACTGTGATAAAAGCAGCATGGTACTGGCAAAAGAACAGACCTGAGGATCAATGGAATAGATTAGAAGACACAGAAGCAGCTCCAGACATACTCAGCTACCTCATCTTTGACAAAGGAGCCAACCACCCTCACTGGAGGAAAGATAGCCTATTTAATAAATGGTGTTGGAAAAACTGGATTTCAACCTGCCAAATATTAAAACTAGACCCATACCTATCACCACGCACTAAACTAAGATTGAAGTGGATTAAAGATCTAAATATTACAACAGAAACACTAAACTTGCTCGAAGATAAGTTAGGTAGAACTCTTGAAGGCATTGGCATAGGAAAAGACTCCATGAACAAAACTTCAGTAGCATGGGAACTAGCAGAAAGAATCAACAACTGGGATCTCATCTTATTAAAAAGCTTCTGCACTGCAAAGGAGACCATCAACAGAGCTAACAGACAACCTACAATGTGGGAAAAATTTTTAGCAGCTGTACCTCAAAGGACTATTATCTAGAATATACAAAGAGTTGAAAAAAATCAGACCACTCAAATTCAAAGACCCAATTCAAAAATGGGCATCTGAAATGAACAGACATTTCTCAGACAAAGAAGTAAAAGCAGTAAATAAATATACGAAAAAATGTTCAACATCACTGGTCATTTGAGAGATGCAGATAAAAACAACAGTGAGATTCCACCTCACCCCAGAAAGAATGGCTATCAAGAAATCAACCAATAACAAATGCTGGTGGGGGTGTGGGGAGAAAGGAACCCTGCTCCATTGCTGGTGGGAGTGTAGACTGGTGCAACCACTGTGGAAATCAGTATGGAGATACCTCAAAGAACTGGGACTACAGGTCCCATTTGACCCAGCTATTCCCTGCTGGGTATCTTCCCCAAAGAATTAAAAGAATCATACCACAGTGATATATGTGCACCCATGTTCATAGCGGCACAGTTTGTAATAGCTAAAGCTTGGAAGCAGCTCAAGTGCCCATCAATTGGAAACTGGATAAAGAAGATTTGATTTTTTAATAAACTGGAGTACTACTAAGCCATAAAGAATGAAAAACTAGAGTCATTTTTAGCTAAATGGATGCATATAGAGGCCATACTCTTAAGTGAAATAAATAGGACACACATGTGTAAATACTGAATAGTTTCACTAGTGAGAAATTGATAGTGTAAACAAGGGTTAAAATGATTAAAATGAATAATTGAAATAGGAAAAAAGGTCCAAAGACGAAGGGGTGAAGGGAGGGGAAGGCGAAAGGAAAGGAGGGAAAGGAAAAACTATGAGAAAAGGAAAAAAAAAAAAAAGGAAATGATGTCTGTGTAAATAGGGAAGGGTGCACAGGTAATGCGGAAAAAATAAGAACCAAGATACATCATGTACAGGTACAAGCACCCAATGATAAATGTAAACGAATTTTATACCTAAAATGTACCAATAAAAGAACTTAGAAAAAATAAATAAACATATAAAAATAAATAAATAAATAAATAAAAGATGATAGGATACAGGGAGCTAGACCTTTTGCACACTGGATAGGAATCTAAGGATGGAGAAAGAAGGGAAGGAGGGAAGGGGAAGTAGAAAAGACTACGATGTGATATGTTTATGTACGAACTCCACACATAATGTTTTCATTATGTATCTCAAACATGTGCTAAAAAAAATTAAAAAATTAAAAAGCCACAGAAAAGAAGTAACATATGTTTAGAAATACATTTTCTGAATTGTAGGCAATATGGTACAAATTCATAAATGGAATATATTCATAACTATGTAATTCTTCAGAAATATAATCAATGCAATTTCAAATTCTTTTTGTTATTCTTTTTTTTTTTAGGGTACCGGGGATCGAACTCTGGTCCTTGCGCGGCAGTCGGCAAAACCACTGAGCTAAATCCCCGGCTCTTGTTGTTCTCTTATTACTGTCAGTCTTATTGAGATCAGCCTTATAAAAAACAAAAAGGCAATGTAATTCTACAGTTTTAAAATTTCAAATTAGACATATTTTACAAGCAAAATGTTCGAAAACTTTCAGGAACTCTCATTTCTAACACGGCACAATTGCATCCAGGCAAAGAAAATTTTGCGGACAGTAATTGTACTTGACTGACAGCAGCAACTGCATGCAAGGTTGGAAATTAGAAGACCATTACTGTACTGCAGTAATTGCTCTGGTATTTTCTGTCACTATCGAGTGTGAGCTGAAAGAGAATCCATAGCAAGCATCACCTAGAATGCAGCTGGTCCAGAAATTCCACCCTAACACAGTACAGAAAAAGTATGAATACACTGGTTATAGGCATAGCAGCTATACAGAACATTCCTTTTGATGTCTGATAAAGCATGAAATATGAACAATTAAAAGGCAATTCTAAAAGATACTTCCATCTTCCAATTAACTATGAAGAATATCCGAAAAACACACAATGAATGTGACTTAAGTATTTTCAGCAAGAGTCCAAATAAATATTTTATAAAATTATACTATAATGAAAGCTTACTCAACATTCAGATATTGAATAAAGGATCTTGAAAACTTAGAAACACCAGTAAGACAGTACAAATAACACATTTTTCCTAAAAACAATCATAGGAAGACAATAGGTGAAACATACTATGGCTCCCTCTCCCCAGGGTGGCTACCATACCAGACCAGCTCAACAACAAAATAAAAATAAAAAATCAGGGGATCGGGGATTTAGGTCAGTGGTGTCACTGCGTGACTCTCAAGCGCAAGGTCCTGAGTTCAATCCCCAGTGCCAAAAAAATAAAAAATAAAAAATCAACAAAATCAAATCTATGGAAGATATATCTGTTTCTGAAAGGAGAGCATAAAAAGGATCCATAGATCCAAAGGTAGGGATAGAAATTTACTGACAGTAAAGCCTGAACCTTCAAAAGCTCAACTACCTTTTGAAAGTAGATTCTCTTAGCAAGTAGAGAAGGGTCACACTTCTCATATTCTCTTTACATGGTGAATATTGTTTACTCTGACAGTCCTAAATGATCCTAGTAGATTGATCGGCCCCAAATTTACCTAGATTGAGAAGAACCTACCTTTTCTCAGCATCACCTGAAGTTATAAGAAAGATCTCTCTTACTCCATCTCATCTTACCTCGGTAGAGCAATCAGAGATTGCTAGCTCAAGGGCCGGGTAAGATTTAGCTCAGTGGTTCCGCCGCCTGCCTCATAAGCACAAGGTCCCAAGTTTGATCCCCCGTACCAAAAAACAAAACAAAAACAAAGAGATTGCTAGCTCACTGGCCCACTGCACTAATAAAAAACTGTCCTCCTTTGCCTGTCAGTTACTGATCAAAAGACCTCAGAAGTTAGATCTAGTGCAAAGGAAACCTACAATCAATAGGCAGATGAAACTACAAGCATTTAAGGAGAGGAAGACAGTAGAATGTATCAGAACAAACAGCTTCTTTAGAGAGAGACAAATTAGCTAAGGAAACAAGATGGAGCTTTCATATAATAAAATGTAAAGATATATAGCATATGTAATGTTGAATTTATTAGTTCATAAGTCTACTGTACTACCAATGTTAACTTTTTACCAAAGTTGATATATAATCCTACTCTAATATACCTCTCCTATAGTATGGCTCAAAATAGTCTTTCAGTCAATAAGCATAGTTCAGCAACTGTAATGTTTTAAAAAAAATACTGATAACTTGGGATAGTCATATTCATAAAGCATACACACCATATTATGAGGCAAAATATATGTTAATAAGTATCTCTAACTTACTTCAACTCAATTCAACATAGGAATTACTTTTAAACTCTTTTAAATATTGAGGTCATCATTGAAAGTTCTATTAGCCAAGGTACCTGTTATCAAGACATTTAATATTACCTGGGATTTAGAATAGGTTGGCATACAAAACAGGTATGAAGCAATGAAAGACAAATCAGAGCAAATATTAGAATGTACACCATAGGTAATAAATGTGACTGATTTACAAGGAAGAAATTAGTGTGGATTGGAGGATTCATAGAATAAAATAGAATTGGGACTTCTGGGAAGATGGCATAGCAATAAGCAGCAACAAATCAACCACTCTAAGATTCGGGATCCAGACACTGGAAAATAACAACTTGGAGAAGAAAAGGAGGGAGGTGGACCCCTAGGACCCAGGAAGGATCTGAAGGGAAAATTGGAGCCCATAGAAAGTGAAAAGCAGAAAAAGGAAAGGGCAATCTGTACTTTCTCCCCAGCTCCTGGCTTTTGGCATGAGGAAGGAAGAATAAAATCTACAGAGACACAGAGAAAGCAGGTGTCTCCAGTGGGATCCAGGAGAAATGCACCAGTGGGACAGAGCAGTGGATGTTATATACTACAACAGCTGGTGAGTGATGCCAGTCCAAGTTACAGCTATAGTGTCCCCTGTAGACAGTGCTTGGTCGGACACCATTTTAGGGAGGGACCAGTGGAACCTGAGACTCAGAGCAGCCATGGATTGGCTTCATCTCAGCTCCCACTGTTAAAAAACCACAGTGACTGGGTGAAGGACAACCACAGGAGACATCCAGGGTCAGTGAGCTGTGTGGTCATACTGCCAAGACACACCCAGAATGTTATAAGCCAAACAACTCAAGCTCTAACCCCAGGACCAAAGCCCAGGATCAGATTGAACTTCTGTGAATTTGAAAGTACCAGAATTGTCTCCCCACCCTAATCCTACTGCAGCCTTGCTGGGATTATCCAGCATGGATCTAGGCTCTCTAACTGCCTCCTTTGTCTACCAGCAAGGGCAGAGTCATGCCCAGAATTGGACACTACTACAAAATTATAGACACCAGAAGGTAACCACAGACTTCATATGATAAAGAAATGTCTTTTTTTCTTTTTGTTTTTTGATTGTTTTTGTTTTGTTTTGTTTTGTTCTTGTTTCTGTTTTTCCTTCTTTCTTTCCCTCCTGTCTTCTTCACCAGTTTCCTGAAGTTTGGGTAATCTTCCCTCGTCCTTCAGCCTTGCTTCTAATTTTTTTCTCTTATTTTTCTATTTCTCTTTCTTATCCCTTTTAAATTTTGTTTGCTAGAGAAAATCATTCTACTGAGGGGATATTTACTGTATATGATTTTCAGATTTGTCTTAGATTATGTTATAGAACTACAAATCTTGTACCTATGGTTAAAGGTGGCAAATTAATAGTTAACACAGTTTGTCATTTTCTAGTCTATGCTTGATGCTACTGTTATTACTGATTGTACTTTAGCCAGGTGACATAGTGTTGTGATCAATTGATCTTCCTTGTATGCCAATACCTGGATTGTCTGGGGGTCATAAACCATACTACAGTCAAGGGGACATTGAAGTGGAAGAAATCAAAAGCCATTTGGCTGAATTTTATGAAAATGGTAACAGCAGAAGTAACAAAATGGATGAATAAGTTTCTTGACAAAACCAAAATGGAGATAATTAAAGAAATGACAACTATAATGAAGGAAATGGTTAGTGATTCTAGAGTAGATACAGATAAAAAAAAAAATAGAAGAGCTTAGGAAAGACATGGAAACCATGAATACCCAACATAGAAGAGAACTGGATTCCATAAAACAGACTCAAATAGAAATCCAAGAGATTCAAAGTTCTACTGAAAGTATATGCAGCAGAGTCAACCAATGTGAAGACAGACTATCAAAAGATCTAGAAGACAGGGTTGTGGTTGGTGATCATCAAATGAAAAACTTCTTCAAAACAGCAAGGGACCACAAAAAACCAATCCAAAAGCTGCTAGATGATAAGAAGAAGACGACTAATATAATACTAATTGGAATCAGTGAAGATTCAGAAGATATCACAAAGGGCATAAAAACCCTGTTCACAAAAGTAATAGCACAAAACTTTCCATGCATGGAAAAAGAATCTGAAATACAGGTAAGTGAGACATATAAAACTCCAAATGGTCATAGTCAAAAAAAACTTTACCAAGGCAAATAATAGTCAAGATTCCAGAAATTCAACACAAGATCAGAATACTAAAAGCTGTGAGACAGAAGAAACAAATTACCTATAAAGGAAAACCCATCAGTATCACAGCAGACTTCTGAACACAAACCCTTAAGTAAAGCAGAGTCTGGAATGAAGTATTTCAAGCCTTAAAGAAAACAACCTTCAGGCCCCAGTCACTGAGCCACGGCCGAGGACTCATCTGCCTCCCTCTTGAGCCCCCTGCTTCCCGGGGATCCGCCCCCCTCCAGCCTTCTCTCGCAGCCGCCTTCTGCTGGCCATTTCCACCGAGGAAAAGGAATCGTATCATGTGTCCGCTATCCAGAACCTCCACTCCTTCGACCCCTTTGCTGATGCAAGTAAGGGTGATGACCTGCTTCCTGACGGCACTGAGGATTATATCCATATAAGAATCCAACAGAGAAACGGCAGGAAGACCCTTACCACTGGTCCAAGGGATCGCTGATGATTACGATAAAAAAAAAACAAAAAAACTGGTGAAGGTGTTTAAGAAGAAATTTGCCTGCAATGGTACTGTAATCGAGCATCCAGAATATGAAGTAATCCAGCCCTAGGGTGAACAGCCCAAGAACATATGCCAGTTCCTGGTAGAGACTGGACTGGCTAAGGATGATCAGCTGAAGGTTCATGGGTTTTAAGTGCTTGTGGCTCATTTAAGCTTAAGTGAGGATTTCCTTCAATGAGTAGAATATCCCTTCTGTCCCTTGTCACAAGTTTAAAAACCTCACGGCTTGTATAATGTAACCATTTGGGGTCGATCCGCTTTCACTCGGACTAGTGTAACTCCTTCATGCAATAAACTGGAAAGAGCCATGCTGTCTTAAAAAAAAAAAAAAAGAAAACAATCTTCAACCCAGGTTGATGTACCCTGCAAAAATATCTTTCAAAATTGATAGAGAAATAAGATACTTCCAAGTTATATATATAGAACTCCAAATAGTCATAGTCAGAAAAAACTATACCAAGGCAAATAATAGTCAAGATTCCAGAAATTCAACATAAGAATGAAGAAATTCATGACCACTGAACCAGCACTCCAAAAAGTTCTGAAGGATATTCTAGAAAAAGACAACAAATACAACAATTCTATGAATCCCAATAGAATGAATCCACCAGGCAAGGGAAGCAATTGAACAGAGGGGAAAGAAAGGGAACCAACAAGAGGAAAATAATATACTGGTAGGAATACAAACTGGTACAACCACTATGGAAATCAGAATAAAGAGTACTCTAAAAACTAAAACTAGAGGTTCCATTGACCCAGCTGTTCCCCTCCTAGGTACAGTAACACCTCTGTTCACAAATGCTTCTGTTTGCAAACAATTTGGTTTGTTGCTTCCATTCCAAAATTTTGCTTCCATTCACAAATTCCACAGCTATCTTCCCTACACAAACACAAACACAACCCTATTTCCAAAAATTGTAAAACAAGTTCATAAACCAAGGTACCACTGTATCTTCCCAAAAGAGTTAAAAGCATCATACTACAGTGATATATGCATAGCCATTTTTATAGCAGCACAATTTATAATAGCTAAATCTTGGAAATAGCCCATAAGCTCATCAATAGATGAATAAAGAAAATGTGGTATTTATATATAATGGAGTAGTACTCTGCCATGAAGAAGGATAAAATTGAGTCATTTGTAAGAAAATGGATGCACCTCAGACCATAATCTTAAGTGAAATAAACCAGACACACAAGTTTAAATACCAAATTGTTCCTCTTGTGTGAGAAACCCAAAGGGTAAATAAGGAGCATAATGGAGGACAGATATTGGGAAGTAGGAAGAACATATTCAAATGGAAAGGGGAATAAGGGAGCGGGGAGGAGGAAGGGAAGGAAAGGAAAAGGAAAAAAGTAGAAGAAAAAAATTGAAACAAAGCTTTTGTAAATGGGGAGGGGAAGAAGGGTTGAAGGGAGAGAAGAGGCATGAGAAAAAAAAAGAATCAAGACATATTATGTACAGGTACAAATTCCCTATGATGAATGTGATCAATATGTATGACAAATATGTACCAAAAAAAAAAAAAAGATTAAAAAAGAACAAACTAGAATTAATCAGGGCTAAAACAGACAAAACCCACAGAAACAGTAAAGATGGCATTTTAGGAAAACAGCGTAAGTTATTCATAAGTTTAAGAAATAGCATAAGTTTAAAAAAAAAGCATAATAAATCCACCATATTTGAGGGGCAATGAGAAGGCATGTGAGATGGGATCAGATTTGCAGTATATAAAGAATGGATTAATAATCTTGGGGAGAGAAATATAGGTTACAGAAAGCCTTAAAAGTAAGAATTAAAAGTAGATTTAAGTTCCTAAGAAGTATGATATACACTGATTTTATTATTTTCCTGATAAACTTCACTATAAAGGATACCATATATTCTAGTATAAAGCTGTTCATCTCTATATGTAACAAAATCACATTTATATAATGCACCAAATTCTTAAAAAACATATAGTTCAAAGTCTTATTAGAATGTTTTATTTGAAGTTTTATTAGAACTTTAGGTTCTAAGAGAAGAAATGGTATTTTTCAAGATCCCAGTTAGGATAAAGCACTAACAATAACTCATACTACTATACAACACTAGAATTATTCATAATATAAAGATATTGAAAGTGACAAGTTCATTACAAAACCTGATAGTCTAACACACTTAAAATATTCGTTATTCAAGGGAAACCCTAAATTAATAATTTGGCTTTAGCTTACTTGAACATCTCTAATTTTGAAACCATGGTAAACAAGCTAAAAATTAAAGGTTTTTGCACTTTCTCCACAATTATTATTCTATTCTATTCTTACTGTTTTGTTTTCTAATCTTTCCCTCTGATTATAATTGTACAGTTTATTAAAGGTATCTTTGCATGTATTATAACTGTACAGTTTGTTAAAGGTATCCTTGCATGTGAACAGCAGTTCATAAATATTCAATTCTAACTTAGCTAAGGAGACTCAGCTCAAATCTACTAGGACTAACAGCTTACAAAGAGCTAATAAATTTCCTGATGATAGGCAAAATAGAAGACTGGTCCTTTGTAACCATTCTATTTCCAGTATAAATGTTTATTTACTAGGAACTGGGACTCTCATTATAGCTGTTAATATATTTTAGTAAGTGTTTTCACTCATGCATTTTAAATATCACACACACACACACACACAGAGACACACACACCATACAAGGAGTTTGGTTTTCTATCTGCTAATATAATGAGCAATGTCAAGTTTCATGGAGAAAAGGAAAGATTCAAGTCAATTTGTTATTTGCCTTATAAATTACAGAACCATTAAATTTTTTCTAAGTTCTATCAACTGAGGGATGCTTATACAGAGAAAGGATCAGTATACAATCTAGTTGTATTTTTACAGCACTATCAAATTTTAAAAGGGAAAAATTTTTAAAAACACAATCTCAAGAAAACATTTAAAGCTGATAAAGATTTAATTTACTAGGTCATGACTCAAAATATTAAGATCAAATTGTTAACATGTTATTCTCAGTATATTTAATTTTAAAGCAATAAACCAGCAACCTGATATTGAAATATAAATATAGTATATTTGAAAGGGATATGCTGGGACTATTTATGATTATATTTCTACAAAAATATTTACTAGGTATTTACTATTTGTAGGTGGTTTGGCAGTGTGTTCCTAATGTTTTTTCAACAAGAGTTTAACACATTCCCAATACTTGTTGGTTTTCTTAATCATTAAGAAACAAATGCATATTATTAGGTACATTTAAATTTTATAAGACATTTACTTTGTTATTAAAATAATTATAATAAATCTTCATTAAAACTTACTTTAATAGTTTATCTAAACACAAAATTCCATTAAATAGCCCATAGATGCCAAAAGTGTGAAAAAATACTTCCTATTTGGTCCAGAAAATTTTCTGCTTCTAAGTGATTCATTTGTGTTTTCTAGTAGTTATAATCAGGATTATTTAGGTTTCATTACTGAATGGTCAAAGTTTAAACACCAATACAGAGAGCTACCAAAGATAACTTAGAACAGGAATCAGCACAAAAGTGATAATGAACCTCAAGAATCGGAAGAAACTTGCCATCCATTTTATAGATATTCTTTACTCCTGACCCCATCTAATTACTTGTGGTCTTAAGCTATTCATTTATAAGTTGGCTAAAGTAATGGGTAAATACTCCTTTGGGGCATACCATTTGTAATTCTGATTTATTGGACTGCTGCCTCCCTATGGAGGTCTAACCCCATGTTTATAATTACACTGCTTAATGTGGAAACAGAATGATGTTTCACTGTCTTACTTTATGAAACAGTATGGACATATAAAATGATATGGTTTAATTAAATAATTTGAGAATGTGGGTTTTCTCTAGGAAGTTTGAAAATATTGTTTTTAGCAACACTGTAACATATCCAATAAGCATGATAGTTATGCGTCAACAATCTTGAACTCAATGCTGTATTTCACTGTGTACATGAATGTCCTCATTTATTAAATAATTTGACTGAATATTACTGTCTCCTAACTGAGAATAAGTGGCAACCCAAACAGATACGTTTTCTTAATTTCACAACAGTTTAAAGGGAAAGTATGAACTACGTAGTTTTAAAGTAAAAATATTTTTTTTCTTTCAAATCTTACAGAGTAATATTTTCATATATTGCTTCCATCCTTTACTATGAATCAACTCTGGCTCACAGTATGTAGTCACAGATTTACCCAGAGGAAAACTCTAACCTAGAAATGTAGGGCCATGTACACAGCAGATGCTCAATATCTACTGTGTGAATTCAATAATCATTAACCATTAATGAAAGTCACAAGTGACTAATAGAAAATAAGAGACTGAACTTCTTCCTAGATAAGTAATGCATTCCTTGATGAATCTAAGTCATCAACCAATAACCAAAATTACAAAATTTGGCTGATGGCTAGGAATTCATCCTGAAGAAGCAATTAGATGAATGAGCAAAAATATAAGGAGAAAGATGTTTATTGCAGCATTACCTATATGGGCGCAGGAGGAATGAAAGTAGTTAAACATCCAAACATAACAGTATTGGCTAAATAGATTTATCTATATGAGAATATTATGCAGTCATTAGAAATCATATATACTGACATGGAAAATGACTGATAATTGCAAAGTAAAGCAGAGTTTTGAAAAATATCTGAGCAATATGATCCTATTTGAGTAAATGGAAAGTAAAATTTTACTATTTGTGTGCAAATATAAATAGATTTCAAAAGCTAACAAAATTTTAACAATGGTTTCTTTAAGACAGTTCTTACTTTCATCTAAAAACAGATACAGTGTCTGAAAGTTTCCATAAAAAATGTATGGGGGGACTGGAGATGTACCTCAGTGCTAGAGGGCATGCTTAGCAAATATGTGCTTAGCATGCGAAATGCCCTGGATTAAATTCTGAGCACACACACACACAAAAATTAAGTTTACAATTAGAAAGCATAAAAGCTATTTCCACTTTTGGAAGAAAGAAATTTCTCCTACCCACCAAATACAATACAATACAAATACAATAAAACTTAACTATCTATATGCTGAAGCTGTAAAAACCTATCAGATAAGACACAGGTTGAGATAACTAGGTTCCACAGATTAAATTATGTGAAAGCAGTAAGGTGAGAAACTTGGGCTCTGGAGTTAAGCAGAAAAGTAATAATTTTCTAACCATGACTGTTAAATCTACATGACATCAGGTGAGATTTTGTTTTTACTTTTCTTAAAGGTTTCTAGTCCTTGTGCTCCTCATATATAAAGTAGAAATGATCACATCTATCTCAGAGTTGCTGTGACTACTAAGTAATATACATATAGGTTATAGTAAACCCATATATGTATGTTTATAAGTATATATGTACATGTACATACATACAGTTAAATTTTAGTTATACATGGTACTCAAAGATTAATATTAATGAACTAAGCATTCTAGTATGTTTTCAATTCCTAAATATATTTGTTCTCTATTTTTCATAATTATCTCAGTGCCTATACCACTTAAGTAGAAAATTCCCTTTCCACTCTTTTATCAGATGTTCAATGTGAAAAATTAATCTTATAGAAGTATATAGGTAAAATGTATAAATCTCTCTTTCATTGCTTCTTCCCCAACCTATGTCATTTTTTTTCAACACTGAACTTGTGCCCTGATTTATTTGGGGGATTAATTTCCCACAATAATATCAAACTGAACATACCGACCTGAAATATGTTTATTTCAATTTATCCTACACAGACAATTTTCCATTTGTTTTATTGGTGGTAGTATTCCATTATATATTATTATTTAATAATTTCCCTATTGATTGTTTCTAATTTTTCAGTAATACATACAATGCTGTAGTGTATATCCTTGTAGATATATCTTCTAGAATTTGCAGGAATTTTTTTAGAGTAGAGTCACAGAAGTGGGGCTGTCAGCTTCTTAGTCTAGCCTCCACAAAAAAAAAAAAAAAAAAAATCTAAGGCTAAGCTTACACACTAAGAATTCTTGGGAAGTGAAATCTCAAGATATAAAAAATGATAAGGAAAAGGAGAAAAAGCAAATAAAAGATAGTACTATTAACAGAGCTGGCTCCACTGACATAGGTCTCACAGGATGTTTTCCAGTCAGGCTACGGAACATTCTAACTTTTCGGAACCAGCAAGAAAGGAAGGAAAAAAGGGAAAAGTAATCACCTGCCAAGTCTTTCCTATCTCCTGCTTCTCCTTAAAGTTTGCCCTCTCAGCTTTTGGGCTTGCTGCCTAATGGCTCTAAAATAGTCCCCGAGGCTGGATCTTCAGCCATAACTTCTCCCATCTCCTGGGCCCGGAAGTAGTAGGAGTCAAAGTCTCCACAAGTCTGGTCACACAGAAGGTGCTAGTAAAACTGCTCTTACACCAAAGATGGCTAAGTGGACAGGTGGCTTAAGAAGTTAAAAAAAAAAAACCATATCACTGGAATAAACCAATTTGCACTCCACAAAAGATGCATGACTGCTCAGCCCACAGTCTTCTCATTCAGTTATATAAGAAGTAGTATGTGCTGTTTTATCTCACATTTCTTGATTATTAATGAAGTTGATGATCTTTTCCTGTTTACTGACATTTCTTTTTTTTCTGGGGATGTCTTATTCTTATAAATTTCAGGTATAATTTCTCACCCTTCCCTCACAAGACTATAATTAAAACTACAAGATTCTGCTTCTCTCAGTTCTACTCTATTTCCTTAACTTACTGCAGGCTACCGATAAATCAAATAGTTAAGGCTTTCAGTTGGCATAAATATAACAGCATAAAACTTTTGATGGTTGTCCTGTCCCTAGATATAACACTAAGGACAAAGCAAAAACATGACAACTGTATTATCTCTAGTTTCCATAATCAGTTTTACAGGGTCAGGGAAACTTTGGCATATAAGAAAAATTTGTCATTTGAGAGATGCAGATGAAAACAACACTGAGATTCTACCTCACCCCACAAAGAATGGCTGCTATCAAGAAATCAACCAATAACAAATGCTGGTGGGGGTGTGGGGAGAAAGGAACCCTTCCCCATTGTTGGTGGGAGTGCAGACTGGTGCAATCACTGTGGAAATCAGTATGGAGATACCTCAAAGAACTAGGACTAGAGGTCCCATTTGACCCAGCTATTCCCCTACTGGGAATCTTCCCCAAAGAATTAAAAGAATCATACCACAGCGATATATGTGCACCTATGTTTATAGCGGCACAGTTTGTAATAGCTAAAGCTTGGAAACAGCCCAAGTGTCCATCAACTGGAAACTGGATAAAGATGTGGTTTTTTTATAAAATGGAGTACTACTCAGCCATAAAGAATGAGAAACTAGAGACATTTATAGCTAAATGGATGCATATTGAGGCCCTAGTCTTAAGTGAAATAAATAGGACACACATGTGTAAATACCGAATAGTTTCTCTAGTGTGAGAAATTGAAAATGTAAATAAGGATGAAAATGATTAAAATGAATAATTGATAATTTGAAATAAGAAAAGGTCCAAGGGTTTGGGGATGGTGGGAGGGGAAGGGGAAAGGGAAGAAGGGAAAGGAAAAATTATGAGAAAGAAAAAAAAATGGAATCAAACTGTGTAAATAGGGAAGGGTGGAGGGCGTGAAGGGTGCACAGGTAATGGGAGAAAAAATAAGAACTAAGATACATCATGTTCTGGTACAAACACGCAATGATAAATGTAAATGTATTTTATACGCAAAATGTACTAATAAATATATATATAAATTTTTAAAAAAAGAAAAATTTGTGCTGGGTGTGGTGGTGCTCGCCTGTATTTCCAGTACTCAGGAGGCTGAGGCAGGAGGATTGCCATGAGTTTGAGGCCAGCTTGGGCTACATAGTGAGTTCAGAGCCAGCCTGAACTACAAAGCAAGACCTGTCTCAAAAAAAAAAAAAAAAAGATTGTACTTCTATCCAATTTTCCATATGTCCTCAACCTCTGGCCAGAATGTTTGTGACTATCAAACAGAACAGTGACACTTGCTTGCCATCACCTCTACAAGTAACCAAGCTGTACTGTAGGTGTTCAATTCAAATTTCTTTTATCACTATAGAGTTTTGAACGTAAGATAACCATCTTTAAAATAGAAACTTTTTCCATACAGGGATAGGCACTGAGAAATTCAGACCCAAATTTGTAATAACATCTTTTCTTTTGCCTCTTGTACTCTTTTTTTTCTTTTAAAAACTACCTTGATTATTTTTTAGATTAGATTTCTGTATTATAACCATTGTTCAAACCTTCACATCACTCTCCCTCTTTTCATGTTTAACATGTTTTAAAAACTGAAAGTTCAACATGGTAGCTTTGACTGTAAAGCTGTAAAGCTACTAGTATTTTTGGTCTTAAATAGAAATCATTCCAGTACATGGAAGTCTTATTCCAAGTGCACTGTGGAATAAACAAAATTGCACTATCCCTAGAAAAGGAATACTCAGTGTACCTAAAAACAATATAGCATTCTGATAGTGTGTTTTAAGTCCAAGTCTGTAATATTTTCTAAAACAATGTATTCATTATCAACTTGGTTAATAAAATCTAATTCATGCAGATGACAGACCCAATGTAGAGAAAAACTCTATTTTCCAACTTTAAATCAAAGGACTATGACTTAGACTTAACTAAGTCAGTCTTATAAGAATCAAGGTTTGCTACAGAGTAGCCACATAAAGGAAATGTCATTAACTTTTTCTTCTGAACAATTTCTCTACAATATCAACCAATCATTTATTCAAAACACTCTACTATACGCCAAGTTATCACTCACTAGTATCTCCAGCAATGCTAACACTGCAGTCCATTTATTCTTTGGTAACATAGTAATAATATTCTTGTCCTTGTTAAGTATTTCATTTGATATAATATTTTATATTTGTAGTTCACAAACTGTTACAACTATTACAGTTTACAAACTGTTTTCTACATATCTAATTTCAATGAGTTATCTTTCTTCACAACTTTAAAACATGACAATACACCACTAACCTCCAAAACCAAAACATATCAAATTTTGTAAATAATATTTTAATAATAAAAACTAATACAAATATAAAGATGTTAATCTGTCATTTCCTTATCTTTCTTTACAACAAATCCACGTTAATACTATTGGTTCATTTTCCCAATTTAAGCTTTTTTAAAGTTCACACTAAATTTCCCTATGTTTTATTTATTTATTTATTTGGTACCGAGGATTGAACTCTGGACCTTGCACTTGCGAGGCAGGTGCCGGAACCACTGAGCTAAATCACCGGCTCCTTCCCTATATTTTATTTCAATCAATTGCCTAAGCTGAGACTACAATGTCATAAGTAAAGTACTCAATCATAAATTTCTCAACAGACATAAAATCAAAGACACTCAACATCTACAAATTTAAGGTGGAAAAAACCCCTCAAAAGAACAACAAAGTCTCAAAAACCAAATGATGAAAAGAAGTTAACACATGCAATCTTGGTTGATCAGTTAGTTGACTAGTCTATTCTGCGCAGTGGTAGTCTTTTCTCTCTACATTGATATTAAGATTACAACCATGTGACAAGATCATCTCGGTCCACTCTTTTTATTTTATGTTTTCTTATAAATTATGGAGTTGTGAGGAAAAAGTCAATCACCTTTCAGATGCTTGACTGTAAAAGTACTACTGAGAAGAGAATCGGTATGAGTCATTCAAATATAGGACTCTACATGAAATGAGGGCCATCTGTGAAACAGCACACACTTAAGCTAGGTATATGTAATAACATTTCAAATACCTAGATCTCAAGCTTCCCATGATTCTATATTTGCTCAGGAACTCCAGTATACAGATTTTTTTTAAAAGCCCAGAAAAAAAGCAACAGTTTTTACTATTATCATACAAAAAAGTGCTATGTCCATCCATACTACAAATATGTGAGTGTGAATAGGTCATCTTGCTTGTGCTTATTACAGAGTACTTTTTAAAGAATATATAAAGTTAAGTTGAATTGATTTTTAAAGGTCATGATTAAAATGGCATTTAAAACCAAATGTTACTGTATGAAGATGGATAAAAATACTCAACTGCTCTATTTTTTGTGAGGATAAATCCATTTCTTAAAAGTGTTATTTGAATAGAAGTATAGTCTAAATTTTCTAAAAGTTCAGACTTTTTGCATTAACCTATGATACAACTTAAATAGAAATTTGCAACTTAAAACTTTATTGCTCTGTTCATTTTATAATTGATAGTTCCTTGCTCCTAAATGATAAAAGTAATTAAAGCTTATCTGTCAACTTGGAAGAAGATAACTGACATTCTGACATCACTGTTTTCCAACAAGCACAAGGTAATGAATAAAAAGACTGAAATATTTAATTTAAGCACAAAAATGATCAAACAGCCAGGTGTGGTAGTACATGCCTATAATCCTAGCACTTGGGAAACTGAGACAGAAGGATTACTGTGAGTGTGAATTCAATGCCAGCCAGGGATACATAGTAAGTTCAAGGCCAGCCTGAACTACATAGCCAAACTTTTTCTGGAAAAAAAAAAAAAGTATGGCTAGCATAACTAATTATTCAAGATACATTTTCTTTCTCAGAAGTTTATGCCAATGTATATTCTCAAAAACCTCTCTTACACAGACACAAGTATATTTGTAAACAGAGAAAAATGTTTATATCCCTCAGTACTAAATTATGCATTCAATATAATACTGGGTTCCAAAATATCTTTGCTTTATCTATCTTGGCCAGTCCCTTCACAATATCAAATCCTTCAGTTAAGCAGTGTTCTGTTAGGTTTACTTGGGTACCAAGTATGTGAATTCTTCCATTACTTCATTACTGAAAGTTGATCTATATACTTACTTAGGTGACTCTTGGCAAAAACAAAACAAAACCACAAAAAAACTCGACTATGGAAAAATGGTACATATCTTACAGAGAAGAATTGAATATCAGAAGACAAGAGCATCAGACTCAGCTGAAGGGCCCTAACAGGTATCCCTGGAAATTTGATGATAAAGGCAGAGGAAGTTAGCTATTGGTCTAAAGAGAAACTTTTCATTGGTCTACGTGTCTGTTTTTGTGCCAGTACCACATTGTTTTTGTTACCATACCTTTGTAGTGTAACTTGAAATCTGCCATTGTGATATCTCCAGCTTTGCTCTTCTTGTTTAGGACTGCTCTAGCTATTTTATGTCTTTTCTAATTCCATATGATTTTAAGATTTTTTTTCTACATCTGTGAAGAATACTGTTCAGATTCAATAGGTATTACATTAAGTCTAGACTGCTTTTGGTAATAGAGTCATGTTAGTAATATTAATTCTGTCAATCGAAGAATAAGGATGTCTTTCCATTTTCTAATATCCTCTTCAATTTTATAGTTTTATAATTTTCATTACAGAGGTCTTTTACCTTGTGCTTAAGTTGTACACCAATGGAATAGAACAAAATAGACACAGAAACAACCACATACACCTACAGCCACCTGATTTTTGACAAAGGGGTCAAAAACATATTGGAGAAAGCCTCTTTAACAAATGGTGATGGGAAACTAGATATCTACCTGTTGAAGACTGAAACTGGATCCCTCTTACCCTGTACTAAAATGAAATAAACTGGCTATAAACGCAAACTCTGAAACTTCTGGAAGATTACAAGGGGAAACTTAGAAACACAGGCACAAATAATTCCTAAATAGAACACCAGTTAGCACAGAAAATAAAATCAAGAATCAATGAGTAAGATTATGTAAAATTAAAAAGCTTCTGCACAGCAAAGGAAACAATCAATGGAGTGAAAAAGGCAATCTATAGAATGAGAGGTGTTTTTTTTTTAACAGTACTGTCATTGAACTCAGGGCCTTTTCACTGAGCTACTTCCTCAGTCCATTTAAAAAAATTTTTTTTTATTTTAAGACAGGATCTTGGTACGTAGCTAAATTGGCCAGGGTGGGCTCAAACTAGTATGCTGACATTGCAGGTGTGCAACACCACTCCTGGCTCAGAATGGAAGAAAAGTTTTGCTACCTACTCTTCTGATAGAGGTCTAATATCAAGAAAATATAAAGAACTAAAAAAAACTTAACTCCCAGAAAACAAATACCCCAATCAAAAAATGGGAACTGAACAGACACTTCGGGCTAATCACTACATAAAAATGTTCATTAGGGGAAATGTGAATATAAATAAAATTTCATCTTACACCAGTCAGAATGGCTATCATCAAGAATACAAAAAACAATAATGCTGATGAGTATAGGGGTGGCCCTTCTACATTGTTGGTAGGAACATAAAGTAGCACAACCACTATGAAAATCAGTATGGTGATTTCTCAAAAAACTAAAAACAGATATCCCATTTGATACAGCTATATCTCTCTTGGGTATATTCCTGAAAGAACTGAAACCATACTATAGTGATACATGCATATTCTTGTTTATAGCAATGTAATTTACAACAGCTAAACTTTGGAAACAGCTTAGATGTCAGTCAAAAAATGAATAAAGAAAATGTAGAATATAAATATATATATATATTTATATTATACATACAAATATTATTCAGCCATAAAGAAAAATGTCATTTGTTGGAAAACAGATGGAACTTGAGATTATCATGCTAAATGAAATAAGCCAGACTCAAAGTTAAATATCACATGGTTTCTCTGAAATAAAAGAGAGATGGTAAGAAACAGAGGCAAACCTTCTGGAGACAGGAAATGGGATCAGTAGAAGGAAGAGGATTTTGCGGGGGTTGAAAGGGATTGAAAATGACCTAGATATGTTATATGCATGTACCAACTATCCAAAATGAACATCCTTATTCTGTATTATAAACACACTCTAATGAAAAAAAGAAGAAAATAAAGAGAAACTTCCCAATTTAAATTTCTATGGAAGACACTGAAAACACAAAGATGAGTGTGTTGCGGGGTGTGCATCCACACACACATCTTACCAGTAGCTGTAAAAAAGAAAAAAAAAATCATAAAATCTCCTAATTCAATTTTTCAAACTCATAGGCCAATGACAAAGTAACTTAATTGGATGATTTCATGATTTTGCACTGACCCACAAATATACTAGAAAAATGAGCTAAGAGCTGAGAAAGTTGGTACTTTTAGTTTACGGAGAAAATCTCATTCCAAAATATATAAATGTTTAAAAAAATTTCAGAAGATGATACATAACCATTATTATTATAAAATTTCAATAGGATTGGGCCAGGAATTTAGCTCAGTGATTCCTGTGTCTGCCTCACAAATGCAAGGTCCCGAGTTTGATCCCCGGTACCAAAAAAAAATTATTTCAACAGGATTACAGCTTTATTTTATGCTAGGTAATACAGCCCGAAAAAGTTCAACAAATTTTAACTGAATTGATTCTCAAGGGATAAATTAACAGTCATCTTCAATTCTACAATACAAATACATATAAAAGCAAAAACTACTGCATATTTGGAAGTAAAGAAATTTAATGGAATACTAGAGTGATAAGAATATAGACTAATTCAACAGAAGAAAATACATACAAGAGAAATGTTCTGTAGACTAAAAAATACATAGAAAGAGCACATAGATTAAATAGTAAAAAATAATTTAACTGTCTATTGTACAAATATTAGGCTTTTTAAGCACTGAGTCTCAATACACAAAATTTTTGCACAATGAATGAAATTTGACAAGGGGTAGGCAAAGGAAGGAAAATCAACCTCAAAATATATCCATCTAGGTTTTTATAACACAAAAGTTTAATCATCCAAAATGTTAAGAATTTTTAAAACTTAAAAGACATCTAAATTCTCAAAGTATTTAAAAAATGTTTAATTAACAGAGCAGAAGTATTTGGAATGCAATGTTGATAACATATATAGATACAACTTTACTGTTTTTTAGGCTTTAGTGTACCTGATTTCACAGTAACATTATCAAATTCCCTTTGCTATAGCTATTAATATTGAATGCTACATGATAGCAGGTGGCGTGTGAGCACACACACACACACATAAACACACACACACACACCCCCATGGTCATTTTTATATATATTAAATTTATTCTAAAATTATGAAATTCATTCCATATTGAGATTTCTTCTTAATGTAAATCTAAACATGAAAGTAGTACTTTGAGAGACTACAAATTCTTTGGACTTTGTTTTATTCTGTTTTTTGAGACAGGGTCTTGTTAGGTGGTTCAGCCTGGCCTTGAATTCACAGCAATCCTCCTGTCTCAGCCTCCTGAGTGCTGGGATTACAGGAATGTGCTACTACACTGTGCTTAAGTTCTTACTGAAAACATTATAGAGGCTTCAGTTTTAGAATAAAGAATAATCTGCCTACTTTCCTATTATTTTACAATTTCCAATGTATTAATTATTTTGCTAATATTCACTTCTTTCCTGTGAGAAATGCAAGAAATAATACTACATTATCAAGACAGAGTAGGGCCCAGAATTTATCTCAGTGGCGCTGCCGCCTGCCTCACAAACACAAGGTCCTGAGTTCGATCCCCGGTGCCAAAAAAAAAAAAAAAAAAAAAAGGACAGAGAACACAGCTATAAACTATTGTGAAACAGATCCACAGTATATTTCTCTTTAAAAAGTAACAAAAATTAGTCCTATTATACTAGCTTAAAATATAACTGAAATCTCACTTAAAGTTTTTACATTTTATTCTTTAAAAGGTATACAGTTGTAGAAAAGGGCATCAGACTCCAATAATATTGGGCCAAATATCTCATGATATTTAATGAAATAGAATAGAAAGCAAATTATATAAATGAACAGCTTAAAAAAAAAAGAATCACCTTCTAAAACATGTTAAGTAATGTGTTGTGGCAAAACTAATGTAAGTATCTAAGTCAGGCAAACCATGGTCTTGCTTTTTTTACTTTCTGCCTATGGGCTGGTTATTCAGCCTCTTGGTTACATTATTTAACCTCTCTGAGCCTCAGTTTCCTCATCTGTAAGAAAGAATAAAATCATCAACCCAACAGGATTGTTAGAAGAATTGAGACTAACAGAATCTTTTACTCTAGATTTTACACATGTGTATGAGTTTATATAGTTATATACTATTTAGATGCCGACTATATTACAATATAAAATACATTTTTAGGTTTATAATATATAATTTTAGTGACTTTGCACCACATATTTTTAAAATAAATTGGTAATGAAAAATTATCTCCTTTGACTGGATTTAAAATCCAAATCATCAGACTTTTAGTTTCTACATTTTAAGTGACTCACTATGATAAAAATCTAATTAAAAAAAATATATATATATATATTTTTTTGGTACTGGGGATTGAACTCAGGACCTTGCACTTGTGAGGCAGGCACTGGCACAGCTGAGCCAAATCCCTGGCCCAAACCTAATTATATATTAAGAGCAGGTGAAGCACATCTCATTTTAAAAGAAAACCTTATCTTTCCTAAATTTATTTCACTTTGAGGTGGGGTACTGGGGATTAAAACTAGGCCTTTGAACTGAGATGCATCTCCAGCCTTTTTTCAGATTTTACTTTGAGACAGGGTCTTACTGAGTCACTAAGTTGCTAGGCTGGGCTAGAACTTGAAATTCTTCTTTCTGCCTTAGCCTCCTAAGATTATTACAAGTGTACATGCCTAATTTTTATTTCATTTTTACACAAATCAAAATTATAGATGATAAGAGATTCACTAATATTTTTCAAATATATTAAAAATTCAACCTAAGGAGAAATTAGGAAACTGGAGGATGACATTTATTATGTCTAGGCAGTTATTTATTATGGTTACAAGAAATATCAAAATAATAACTAGCATATACTAAAATTAGAACCTTGTTCCATTGCTACCTAATCTCATCAATATCAATGAAAATACTAGAAATGTATCCCACACTAACACTGAATGAGATCTCTGATGCAAAACTATGGTGCTATTTAAAGATGGAATATGAGGTCTAAAAGCATTTACAAGTTTTAAATTATACCATTAAATTATTTTTTAACAAAGAATGAAGCTGTCACTTAAACATTTATACACACACATATTCAGGCTAATATACTACTTCCTTTCCTCAACTGGCAAATATGACAAGAAAAAATTTAAAAGTACAGTTGGCAAATAACACAGAGGATAACCAAAATTCAAGGCAAGTAAAGGCATCAAAGACTGTAAAAATATCCAATGCATAAATCAGAATAATATTTATTTGCTAGTTCCCTCTGAAGCTAACCAAAAAATTATACATTTTTAACCAAAAATAGTGACTACTGTATTAAACTGACAAACACACAAAGTATTAAGAATGCCAGGGGCCGGGCCAGGGATTTAGCTCAGTGGTTCCGCCACCTGCCTCACAAGTGCAAGGTCCCGAGTTCGATCCCCAGTTCCAAAAAAAAAAGAATGCTGTAGTTCCTAAATAACTTCTTATAAAGTCAGTGGGGTAGATTATGTTATGTTTTTAATCATAAACACCATACCTTTCCATATGAGAAATTACCTGTAGAGGTTAATAAATTTGACCCAAAATATCTTCAATTTCTGTCCAAAAAACCCCCCCTGTTCTAATAAATTATCTTATTAGAATAAATGTTTTTTTCAGTAGAAAAAATAAATTCTTTATAATTTGGAAACTAGATAAAATGCAGTTCTAATTCTTAATATAATCATATTTTTTATTAAAATAAATCAGAAATAGTTTACTAAAATAATCAGAATGGGAATTAGTTCTAGATTACTTCCTTTGCCTATGGCTTTAACAGCATAATTCAACTGGTCTATGCTAATGTATAATTGTTTTATATACCTATGTGTAAAACACCGAGCTATATATATCCCATTCTATTGCACAAATAAGAAAATCGAAAGAATACTTTTGCAAATGAAAAATTTGAGTTACCCAGGATACCAGTTTTCACCAAATTTTCTAATAAATGTAGATTACCAAGTAAAATTTATGTTGCTTAATTTTTTTAACTTGTATGAATTACATAGGAAAATGAAATCTTTTCTCATTTTTAGTTCTCATCTATTATCCCACAGCTACAACATTATTTGGATGTACAGATAATAATAAGATGTTCCTTCTTAAAATTACTACCTTAATATTTCATTAAAATGTTATATTTGGATTTAGTAAGTACAGTTTAAAAATTTAATTTCTAACCTTACAGTTACTTTACCATGTCTATAAGGAAAACAAATACACAAAATAAGCAATATAAGTGTATGGACAGTATTTATTTCCACAGACAAATCACAGAAACTTTAACCTGTGAAACACTGCCCTCTCTAGAACATTGTTTCAAATGACATTGAATTAAATGACAATGAAAATTCAATTTATTCAAATCACAGTATAAGCCGGCCAAGGAATTTTGGATCTTCCTGCCTTGTTCCAATTTTTTAAAAGTTTATTAGTGCATGTGTGTAGTACATGATGTTTACAATTCACTGTGAGAAATTGGTACGTGTATATAACACATCTTTTTTTCATCCCCTTTCTCTTTCCTCCCTCCTTCTCCATCCATCCTTTGATCCCTTTCCTTTTTTTGGTACATGTTTATAGCACCTAAGGTTCACATTCCTTGTGTGGAGGTGGTACTTCTACATAACACATCTCAATTCCTTTTTTTCATTCCTTATCCCTTCTCTCCCGACTCCATCTCTCGATCCCCTTCCTCTCTGAGAAGGATCAATCTCCCTACTTCCTATTATCTATCTTTTATTTTGCTCTTTATTTTTACTCTGGGTTTTTCATATAAGAGAGAAGTGTGAAGGGATTTGTGTTATTTACTGGAAAAGAGAATAAGGAGGAAATTAGAATAATCTGATAACTATCTATTAGATACCTTCTATGGCATAGCCCTGTGCTAAACACTGTAATTGGTTTGGTGGATAGACAAAGATGGATCTTATGTAGTCTTTGATCTGGAAGAGCCTAAGACAGTGATGGCAAACTTGTTAAGAGTTTTCAATGATACAAACAGCCTATTGCAGCACCTGTGCCATAGGTTTGCCACCACTGGCCTATAGCCTGGATATAGTACTACTAAGTATTATAGTTAAATGAGGTTCTTTCTGAGATGAAAATTTTAATACATGAGAAAATATAACTTAAAGCATGAGTCTCCATTATAAGATAGCTAGAGAAAAGAAACCCAATTTAACATTCCTGATGGCCAACAAGAAAAAAAAATCACAGAAGTTAAATTTTGGCAAATAAACATATTTGTCTAATTTTTAAAAGTATAAATTCCAAAAATTACTATTATCTTTATAGGTAAGTACATATCACATGTACGGATTTGTCAACTCTGGGTTTCGATGACTTTTTATAAATAAAAGATAAAGAAATGATGTTGCAAAATTCAGGTGAACAGTAGCAAGCTGTGCAAAAAGTGAGATGACTACTGGACAACTAGGTAACCACTTTTTTGGCTACCAAAACAGAAGAGTAGAGTGTCAGTTCTCCCATCTATGCTATTTAACTTCCTGGGTGATACACAAATATAATACCATGGATGCCCAGTGTAGATCATTAGACTAGTGAGGCAAAGAGAAATGAAGTTACTAAGATTCCGAGTAAATATAAAAGATTTCAAGGGGACAAGGAAAAGGAAGGGAACAGAAAATGAAAACTAAGATATTAACAGTACTACTGAAACACACAGAAAGTCCAGGGAACGCCTGTGACTAAAGCCATCTTATTTAAACGAACATTGCTCCCTCTGGTGGTCACAAGAGGTTTTACTTGGTGTGAGTAGAAATGGAAGTGGAAGGCAAAGGAGAAATAAAATCACAGGAACCGCACAGATTAACTTTCATCTACACATCAGACATATAAATATCAATTTATAGAGAACATTTCTTAAGAGAAAGAATTTAGCTGGGTGTAGTAGCCTATAATCTCAGCTACTTGGGAGACTGAGGAAGGAGGATCACACAAATTCAAAGTCAGCAAGACCCTGTCACAAAATAAAATTAAAAAAGGGATAGGATGTTGCTCAGTGGTAGAGTGTTTGCCTAGCATGTGGGAGGCCCTGGGTTCAATCCCAGGACCCCCCAAAAAAGTTCTAAAGAATAGGACTGAATGTACAAGTGTGTAGACCAAGGGGCTTTTCAAATTTTAATTGTGTATTCTACATTGTTTAAATTTTTATTTCCGTGTGTGTATACTAATTTCAATAGAACATTATTGGACTATGTGGAGAAGCGCCTATACTTTTTTACAAGTTTACCATCAGAGTATATTTCCCATCTCATTCAGAGTAAAGGCCATAATCCTTACAATAGACTATACTAGGTACCCAAACTCATCTTCTCTATTTCTCTGTCCCTCCATTCTCATTCACATATTGCCCTGGCAGTTTCTAGAGCACACTAGGTATGATCCTGCCTTACAAACTTATACTGGCTGTTCTCTCTAAAATCTATGAAATGCTCTTCCCCCACTTTATACTTCCCTCACTTTTTTACTTCCTCCAAATGTATTCTCAGTATCACCTTTTCAGTGAAATTTCCTTGATCGTTATGTTTAAAAATTGTAACCCCACCCCTTGAATGGTTTATCTTTCTCTCCTGCTTGTTCTCCATAGTATTAATCACCTTCTAATACATTATAATATTTTTTAATATACTTTGATATTTGCTTGCTTATCTTAACACTCGCCATTGCCAGACTATAAGCTACCTAAGAACAGGGACTGTTCTGCTGTGTTTACCAACTGCTGTATTCCCAGACTCTAGAGCTGTAATTTATACACAATAATTGTAAAACTAGTGTGTAGAACAAATGTTTGTCTGAAATGAACAATACCACACCAGATGTTAGGAAAAAGGGGGAACACATTCTATTTTACGGAATAAAGTGATACCCGATTAAAAATCCAAACTAAAGCCAATTAAGAACTTAAAAAAATAAATAAGGGAACATCTATTTCATAGAATAAGTATTGCTAATTCTAAGACACAAAATAAAGCCAAGTAAGGTCCTCAAAAAGAAAAAAAGAATTAAATTGTCTCATTTTATATTTGGTTCAGCATGAAATAGCAATATTTTACAGAGTAGGATAAATTTTAATTACATATCTAAAATATTTGACATTGTCTTCTAATCAGTGAGATCTGGAGAGAGATCAAATTTAATTATTCTGCTATCAGTATTCAAAAGCCTTTGTACAGGACTCAAAATAAACAGTACCTAGCCCACTACGCACTTTGGAACAAGAACCTCCTCAAAAGAGCTATGGAAAATATCAGGTATTGTCCAAGAATCATGGACAAACTTCTAACTTATTAATTTGGAAAATATCTTCTTCCCCAGAACTGTTAATGTATTTATCAGATTATATAAATACAACTTTTTGTATAGAGTGGAAACTACATTATAATTACTACAGGACTTAAAAGTTTAGTGTCTTACTTACATGTCAATGTTAATTATTTACAAGCAAGGCAGCCACTTCAGATGAGAGTTACTTCATGATTCAGGGCATTAAAATTAAAAAGAATCTTAATCTCCCAAGTGACCAGTCAGTCAATTAAGTAGCAAGGGCAAAAAAGATGACTGGGAGGCAATCATTTTCCACTCACACCCAAGTGTTTACAAAACTACCTTGCACATTCATCAAAACTCATCAAATTCCACACTTCAGATTTCTGTATCTCATTCTATATAAATTTTACCTAAAAATAAGATTCCTATAAACAGAATGTTAATAAATTTGCTTTTCACAGTGGTGTAAATTAGTAATTCTGAAACACCTTTCCTCTTATTCTAGGCTGCAGTAAATGACTTAATATATTAGGATATCAGGAGCCAGAGTTCTATTGAAGAAAGTAGTTACAAACATAGAAAGATGGGAGATAAGAATATATCCTATAGTGTTGGGCTCGAATTAAAGTATCAATATAAACTCGTGGGTTTTAGTATGTAAGAAAATATATAAGTATTTATGTGAGATAGAAAGTAAGTGTATATATCTACATCTGTGTCCATGAAAAATATGAGTTGTGTATTCCATTGAATAAAATAGAAATCCATGAATCTATACTGATATTAATACATGAATGTTGGGAAAGACAACCCTCCACGGGCCCTTGTCCCCATACATTCTTGTTCAGTAGACGAGGCCCTGACTACTCTCTATCTGGGTCATTTCTCAGGATTGTGTACAATCACCTTCAGTGATGAGGTAAACTATCTGACTGCTCACTTTTATTCCAGCTATAATAATAATTTCAAAAGTCTTGACTTTCTTCCTATTTTTCACCTACTGACATTTCTCTTACCTCTACTCTTCCCACTGACAAAGCCTTTCCTTTTCCTCTTCTGCTCTCCTTCCTCACACCCTCCATATCCCAGAGCACAGTATAATATAGTCTGTAAGGGATATTGATAAAAGGCTGAAGTTATCAAAACAAGTTTTTTTTTTTTTTGGTACTGGGGATCGAACTTGGGACCTTGCACTTGCGCGGCAAGCACCAGAACCACTGAGCTAAATTCCCAGCCCCAAAACAAGTTTTAATGTTTATAATTGATGTATGGTTGAATCTGTTGTCACTGTTATAAGCAGTAGAAAAATCTCTTGTTAGTGAGAGGCACCAAACCAATTAAATTGAATAGGTTGGAAGGGTAGGCATATCTCTGGACACATAAAACCAAGAACACATCACTGGAAAACAAGCCTAACTAAAGAGATCTTCATACCAACAACAAATTATCTTCACTCTATTGGATCTCAATCCTCAGCACACCCCTGCCCCCATGCACAAGGAACATAAAAACAAGAACAAGGCAACAAAATATCCCAAAGACTCCCAACTCTCCCACAGCAGAACCAAGGGGCACTGATGGAGAGGAAAACAGACACCAGATAGCAGCACTGTACAAAATGATTAAAGAAGAAGCAAAGAAACAACAAACTCAAAGATGACAACACCCAAAAGACAGTGAAACTAACAAACTGACCCATGTGGTTATAGAAAAAACAAAAAATTAAAGAAAGAGCTGACCAAAATTGTTCAAAATATGAACGACAAATTTAACAAAGAAATAAACTCTATGAAAAGATGCACTGAAACTAGAAATAAATCACAAAAGAAACCACAGAGATTTTACAACATCTGAACATTAAATAACATATTCCTGAACACTCAATGTATCACAGAAGAAATCAAGGAAGATGCCGCAGGCTAACCCTGAACAGGGCCCTGTGCTTTCTCCCCACTCCCTTTCTCCTCCATAGACTAAGATTGTAGACCCTGGATGGCACAGCCCCAGGAGTTATATTATGTGTCCTTCCTCTTTGTTCCCTTTCTATGCATGCCCTAATCATGAGACAAACACACTACATTCAGCCTAGGCCACTAGTTACCCCTAGCACTAGTTATCCCTCCTTCTCTTCCTGTTTGTCTTACACTATAAATAAAGAGTGCGCTGGACCCCAGGTGGCCATTAGCTCTCAACAGGCTATGGTTCCACCTGGTCCCAGCTTTCAAGCATAATCTTGGTATGTATCCTTCTTTCTTGTTGTTTTTCAATTTTCTTCATCTCCCACTGCTCTCCCCAGCTTTGGACCCTATGGTGTGTCTCAGAAGGAAGAAATTAAACAAATACTAGAATCAAACGATAGTGCCAGAAAGTATGAGACAAAATAAAAGCAGTCCTAATGCATTGCAGTGAATGCTCATATTAGAAAAACAAGTGAGCTCAAATAAATAACCTAATGATATGCCTCAAAATACTAAAAAAAAAAGGATCAGTCTAAACCCAAACTTAGTTTAAAGAAGGAAATCATAAAAATCTGAGTGAAAATTAACAAAAGTGAGAACAAGGAAACAATACAAAAAAAAAATCAATAAATTTGAAAGAATAAACATAGACAAACCCTTAGCCAAAGTTACCAGAACAAGGAAATAAAAGACCTACAATAATGCAATTAGAAATTAAAAAGGTGAAATCACAATGGACATTGCTGAAATCTAGATCATTAGTAACTACTATGAGAAACCACTGCAATAAATTGAAGAATGTTCAAAAAAATGGGCAGATTCCTAGACATGTTCAAATTACCAAAACTGAACTAAGAAGACATAAAAACTCTGAACAACTCAAGACCAGGCAATGAAACTGAAGCAGTTATAAAAGCCTACCAACTAAGAAAAGTGCAGAACCCAATGGATTCAATGCTGAATTCTATAAGAACTTAAGGGAAGATATAACTCCCAATACTCCTCAAAATCTTCAGTGAAACTGAAAGGGAAAGAGTGCTCCCAAACATACTCCTAGAAGCTAGCATTACCATGATTTCAAAACCAGAGGAGGATCCAACAAAAAAGAAAATGGCAGGCCAATCTCTTTAATGAACAGACACAAAAATCTTCAACAAGATACTAGCAACAAATCATCAAAAAGATTATACATCATGACCAAGCAGGCTTCATCCAAGGGATACAAGAATGATTCAACATACCCAAATCAATAAATGTCATATACCACCTAAACAGAAGCAAGGAAAAAAAAATCATATGATCATCTCAGTAGATGCAGAAAAATCTTTTGACAAAATCCAACACTCATTCATGATAAAAAAAAACCCCCAAAAATAGGTCTAGAACCCTATCTCAATCTGATAAAAGCGATTTATGACAAACATACTACCAACATCATCAATAGAGAAAAGCTGAATCCCTCTAAAATCTAGGAAAAAACAAAGATGTTCACCATCACCATTCCTGTTCAATACAGTACAGTAAATCCCTGACTCATGAACAAGTTCCATTCTGGGAGAATGTTCATAAGTCAGGTTGGTTTGTAAGTCCAAAAAAGTGAGTCTTATACACCTTTAACACAAATATACAACGTATATTGCTTTGTGCTTCCTAGCAGTACCCTCCACATCACCATTGCTCTTCCTCTTGCTTCCAGACATCCTGGTCTCTGATTGCGCACTGTATTACTGTGCACTACCACACTGTGCAATAAGCACACAGCAGTACCACTGACAATGTCCAGCAGATATGTGAGCTACTTCTGTGATTTATTCACATCTGTGAATGTTTGTAATGTGAGGTCTTTTGGTATCTGTAAAAGTTTGCAATTAGAGTGTTCGTAAATTGGGGACTTACTGTACTTAAAACTTTAGCTCGAGCAATCAGGCAAGAGAAAGAAATAAAAGGAATACATATAGGAAAAGAAGTCAAATTATCATTCTATGCAGATGACATGATCCTTTACATAGAAGACCCAAAAATTTCTGCCAAGACTTCTAGAATAACTAAATTCAGAAATGTAGCATGATACAAACTCAACACACAAAATTCAATAGGCCAGCTGTACACAAATGAGAAACCCACTGAGAAAATTAGGAAAACAATACCATTCACAATAGCATTGTGAAAAATTAAATACTTAGGAATAATCTAACGAAGAAAAGGAAATACCTCTACAACAAAAACTCTAGTACTCTGAAAAAGGAGATCAAAGCGGACATCAGAAAATGGAAAGACATCCCCTGTTCCTGGATAGGCAGAATGAATGTTGTCAAAGTGACCATACTTCCAAAACTATTATACAAATTTAATGTAATCCTAATCAAAATACCAGCAACATTCCTCACAGAACTGGAGAAAACAGTCCTAAACTTCATCTAACCGGAAGAGACTCAGAATAGCAAAATCAATCTTGGCAACAAGAACAAGGCAGGAGGGATCACAATTCCAGATTTCAAGTTATATTACAAAGCTACAGTAATAAAAATAGCATGGTACTGGCACAAAAACAGGTATGTGAGGCTGGAGATTTAGTGTAGTGGTTTCGCCACCTGCTGCACAAGCGCAAGGACCCAAGTTTGATCCCCAGTACCAAAAAAAAAAAAAAAAGGTATGTGGAGCATTGGATCAGAACAGAGAATGCAGAAACAACCCTAGGCACATTCAGCCATCTGATCTTTGACAAAGGGGCCAAAAATGTACACTGGAAGAAAGACAGATTCTAGCAAATAGTGATGGGAAACTGGCTATCCACATGCACAAGACTGAATCTAGACCTATATCTCATACCATATAGTAAACTAAAATCAAAATGGATCAAAGATCTAAATATTAAAACAGAAACACTTAATTTTCTGGTGGAAAAAAATAGAAAAACTCTTAAAGTCACAGGCATAGGCAATTTCTGAACAGAAGTCCAACTGTATAAGAAATAGCATCAGGAATTTTAAAATGAGATTATATCAAAGGAAAAAGTTTCTGCACAGGAAACAACCAAGAGAATGAAGAAATCACTTATAGAATGTGAAAAATTTTGGCAGCTATACCTCAGATAGAAGACTGAGATCTAGAATATATAAAGAATTCAAAAAAATCAGACCCCTCCAAAATAAAGACCCAATCAAAAAATAGGCAACTGAAATGAACAGATACTTCCTAGAAGTACAAATGACCAATAACTACATGACAAAAATGTTCAATATCTGGCTACTAGAGAAATGCAAATTAAAACAACACTGAGATTCCATCCTCTTCCAGAAAGAACTGCTATCATCAAGAAATCCGGTAACAACAAATGCAGGCAAAGCTGAAAGGGAAAAGAAAGCCTTTTATATTGTTGGTGGGAATGTAAATTAGTACAGCTACTAAGGAAATCAGTGTGGACATTCCTCAAAAAAATAAAAATAGAAATTTCATTCCACCCAGCTATTCTCCTTCTAAGTATCTTCCCAAAAAGTCAGATACTGTATTATGTGATACATGCATACCATGTTTATACCAGCATAATTCATAATAACTAAATGTGCTTCAACAGATAAAGAAATTGCGCTATTTATACATAAGGGAGTACTACTCTGCTATGAAGAAGGATAAATGTGAGGCATTTGTAGGAAAATGGATGCACCTTTAGATAATAATGTTAAGTAAAATAAATCAGACACATGAGCTTAAATATCACATGGTTTCTCTTACATGAGAAATCTGAAGTATAAATAAATTAAAGAGCAAAATAAAAGACAGATAATGGAAAACAAAGAGACAGATCTTTTTCAAATGGGAAGGGGAACAAGAGATGGAAGGAGGGAGAGGGAGAAAGGAGAAAGAGGCATTAAAAAATTAAGATGTACTATATACACATAGCAATTCCCCACAATGAATATAATCACTATGCACTGCAAACATATACCAATAAAGTGTAATTAAAGAGCAAAATAAAAGTTAGGTAACAGGAAATAGGGAGATAGAACTTTTGCAAATGGGAAGGAGACCAAGAGTTGGAGGGAGGTAGAAGGGAGGAAAGGGGAAGAGAAAAAAACACTAACAGCCTTAACTTAGCTTGTAAGTAGGGCAACAATCTCAGACCTTTCAGATCTTGACAATACATGAATAAATGAATGAATGAGGGGGAAAGGGAAAACCTCTGCCTATAGCTGAATGCTAAATAATAAATGTAGAAATAGACTGGAGTTACAAAATCATTAATGAAAGTTAAAACTACTAGGTGATATTGGATTAGGAAAAGGATATTTACACAGTCTCAAAGTGTCTTCTCACAAATTACTCATCAATTATGAGGAAAAAACAGGAACTTTAAGTAGAGAAATTACCACCATTAACCAAGTGATCAAAGTTAAAATCACCAATACTGGAACAAATAAATATCATGTACTCCTTGGTATTGATGCACTGAGGACACAATTCTGTGGTATTCCTCCTAAAAGTGCATACCCTAAATCTAATTATAAGGTAATATCGAGCAAACTCAAAATGAAGGATCCTTCCCAAAACAAATGGTCTTATATCTGTGGTGGCGAACCTATGACATATGCGCTGCAGTGGGCTGTCTGTAGCATTGAAAGCTCTAAAAGGCTCACCAACACTAGCCTATATTCTTAAAAAATATCACAGGCAAGAAAGAAAGAGAAAGTGTGAGAAACTATTCCAGAACAAAGGACACTAAAGAAACAAGACAACTAACTACAATGTACGATCCTGGATTAGATCACGGATTAGAATTTTAGGCAACAGCCAGGTGTGGTGGCACATGCCTATAATCTCAGCATTCTGGGAAGTTGAAGCTGGAGGATCACAAATTTGAGCCTAGCCTGGGCAACTTAGCAAGACCATGTCTCAAAATAAAAAGGGCTGGGCATACAGCTCAATGCATTCAATTCAGGTCCTGCATTCAATTCCCAGTATCATGAAAGAAAGAAAAAAAAAGAATTTTAGGAAATAACTACCAAGGACAGTATTAGAATGATAAATTTGAATATGGACTATATTCACAATAATGCTGAATCAATGTTAAAATTTCTAATTTTGATATTTAAGGTATAATTATATAAGTGGTTTTTATTCCTAGTAAATAAAAACTAAAGTATTTAGTAGTAAAGGGACATAATATCTCCAACTTACCTCAAATAGTTTAGAAAAAATTATTTATATATATGTATGTGTGTTAAGCATATGAATGTGTGTGTAAATATAATGATAAAGCAAATATAACAAGTGAATCTAAAGGCCATATAGAAGTTCTTTATATTATCAAGGCTTCTCAAAAATTGTTATCAAAATTAAAAGTTACCCTCCCCTGACAAAAAAATAAATAAGGCAAAAGAGTTGTCTTGATTATGTTACATACTGAACACATTCTTGAGATAAAACACAAAACATGGGCAAAGGGTTGCATTTTCAACTTCAAGATACCATGTAGCAAATACAACTACTTGAATTGTGTATATGCATGTATACATGTAAGTTTACATGATCTATACACACATTTGCATACAAAAACATACACATATTTCAAATGTCAGCTCTAGTGAAACTTGGATTCATTTAAGTTTAGGTCCAAATCCCAGAGCTATCATTTTTTATTGGCTAATTTTAGGCAAGTTACTAAACCTCCCTGTGTCAATTTCCTAATTTTTAAGACACAGGCAAATAATACTTTCTAATGAGGTTTTTGTGGCAATTTCAAAGGATGACACATGTAAAGAACTTAACACACTCAGAATGCAAATGCTGTGCTTCATTTTTTTAGAAACAAGTATCAAGAGAAAAAAATTTTTTTTTAAGTTTTGGTAGTGGGGATTGAACCCAGGGTCTCAGAATGCTAAGCATGTGCTCTGCCCCTGTGCTATACCCCTGGCCCATAAAAATTGTTCTTTAACTTAAACAATAATTCACTGAATGTCAAATCTCTTCTGATACTGAGGTTATGATATACCTCTTACCAGTCTAAAAGCAAATGGGGAGGGAACTGTGAGTCAAAGAGAACCAGCTCAGAGTGTGTAAACTAAAAATTAAAATGTATAAGAAACAGAATTCCTCTTTACAACCAGAATCCATTACAATATTTTCAGAATACTGTATTAAAGAATACATTATATAATTTAATGTGTTAAATATTAAACTTTTACATTTATTATTTTTTAATGTATTAAATGATTCATTAAAGAATGTGAAAGTACCTTTGGTTCTGCTTGGTTTAGAATGTGTATGTTCAATAGATGAGATTTAGAGATTTTTGTTTTGTTTTGTTTTGTTAGTTTTTGTTTTTTGAGACAAAGTCTCACTATATAGTTCAGGCTGGCCTTGAGCTCAATATGTACCCCAGAGGCCTTAAACTTTTGGCTATCCTCCTGCCTCAGCCTCCCAAGTGGTGTGATTACAACTGTGTGCCACATTGCCTGAGATTTAAATATTTTTTAAAAGCATCCTTAACATCTTTTTGAATTTCCACATGACAGAATTACCTAATCACATGCAATCTCCAAGCATTTATACAGTCATACTTAATAGAATCTTACTAATTAAGATACTAAAGGTAAGAGATTCTGTCATTTATCAGAATTTATCTACTGAAATGCCTTTATAGGCAGAACTCACAGTCAACTATAAATCAATAGGGAAGAACTGAGACCACACTGATTAGACCTGAAAACTACCTAAGGCATCCAATTCAAGTTTTATTTCATTTTTTTTTTAAATACTGTGCTCCACTTATTCGGCCCCAGTTTAGCTAAAGGGACATCTGTTTTAATTTTTGAATTTCAGAGATGAAGCCCTTTAGGACATTTATATACACACACACTTATATGAATAGACAGTGTTTTTTTGTTTGTTTTTTGTTTTGGTACCGGGGATCGAACTCAGGACTCTGCACTTGTGAGGCAGGCGCAGTGCCACCGAGCTAAATCCCTAGCCCTACACAGTGTGTTATAAAAGATAATACAAAGAAAAATTTCTGAAAATGAACTATGGTTAGCCCCTGAAAACCTCATGTGTTTGGAAGGTGATTGGAAGCACTATACTTGGACTGGGGCCTGGTTAGAGGATCACTGGGGTCATAACCTGGAAAGGTGTTATCTCCCTGCCTGGCTCCCCTTCGCTCTCTGCTTCTTGGCCATCATGATACAAGCAGCTTTCCTCTGCACCAGGCCCTTCCGCCATGATGTTTCTGCACTGGAACCTGCCAACCATGGACTGAAACTTCTGAAACTGTGAGCCAAAATAAGCCTCTCTTTTAATTTATGGGTGTCAGGTATTCTGTGCCGATGATGAAAAAGTGACTAAGATATGAATACTCATGCACATCAAAAACATGAGATTTTTCAATGACTTCCAAAAGGCAGTCATATAATTAAAGCTATCTTAAGGTGACTATCTCTCCTTCTTTGTACTCTTAAAATATACTTTAATATATCATAATATATATTTTAAGACTCCTAACAACCATGAGATTTTTAAATTTCATGACTGATGAAACAAAATTTTTAGGGTCAGGCTTGGTGATACAAATCTGTAATCATGGCTGCTTGGGAGGTTGAAAAAGGAGGATTGCAAGTTCAAGACCAACCTGGGCAACTTAGTAAGATCCTATCTCAAAAATAGTATAAAGGTCCAGGGATGTAGAAAGTACTGGGGTTCCAGTGGAGGATTTAGCTCAGTGGTGCCACCACCTGCCTCGCAAGTGCAAGGTCCTGAGTTTGATCCCCAGCACCAAAAAAAATAAATAAATAAAGTACTGGGGTTCGATCCCTAGTACTGCCCCCTAAAAAGAAAAAAAAGTAAAAATACCTTTATATTGGTTACAACTATGTACCCATGAAATAATTTAATTATTACTAAAACACTGAAAATTATTGAATTTACCACTAAGAAGTTTGGTCTAAATACCTTGATTGAAAACAATTAATTTGTATTTGCATTCATTATAAAGCAACCTCTATCCTATATAATACCTATCAGGTACGTTTTGTGGTTTTTTTTGGTACCGGGGATTGAACTCGGGTCCTTGTGCTTGCAGGGCAGGTGGCAGAACCACTGAGTTAAATCCCCAGCCCTGGCAAGTTTTTAAAATATTTTAAATAGCAGAGTATACTGAGGTGAACAATATTCAAGGCCTCCAAAGTATTCTCTTATCTACTAGATTCCCTAGCATTTCCATTATTATTATATTAGAACATTAAACATTTTTATATGTTTTATCTTCTCTGTTATACGTTGAACTACATAATGACAGAAATCATGCCATCTTCATCTTTACCCTATCAATAAGCATTTTGAGCCTGTTCAGAAGGTGTTTGGAAAAAAAATCCCTGAGAAATTTTCCTTTTCCCAAGATAATAATGATCTCAAGATAAACTCTTTCAAATTCTAACATGAATTAAGCTCTCACATGATTGAAATTATTACACTTGATTTTAGCCAAAAGGCCAAGAAGCGATGATAACTGAAATTATTGTACAGAGAGGTTCTAACAGTATCAATATCAGGTTATGTTAATATCTAAGCAATAGTATTTTCAGATAAACATTGCAATAACTTTATAATCTTTTGAGGAAGTAAAACTTAAAGCATGTTACTTAAGCTAAAGTTTAGATTTAAGCATCTGAGAAAAAGATAAGTTTTTGGAAAGTATTATGTACAATCATGAAATCTTACCTGAGGATTCCAACCTGGGTCTAATTTTTTAACTACTGCGATATATTCTTGCATTGCTTGGGTGGGGCTTGAGTCACCAAGAGCTTTCCATGCTTCCCTACAGTACAGAACATCCAAATGGCCTGTCATTAACTATGTAAATAACACAACATATTTTTTTATTATTAAAAATTACAAATATATTTCAAGGGACTGGGGAGATACAGATAATAAGCTATGAAGAAAGAAAGAGCCCTCTCTATTTGCATTTACATTGATCTATAGCCTTACAAACCTTATCACTCCACCTAAGATGCCTTTGGGAAATTTTTTGTGATTGCCCACTCCTGCAGAATTTTAATAACAGATATACTGCATATCTATGAATTTTGGAAGATCACAAGCCACTGTAACCTAAGACTTTAATCAATCCCTTAAACCTAGTTTTTACCCCTAATAAGAACATATGTATGGTCTACAGAGCAATAAAGGTAGTTCTCATCCTGTAAATTAACTCTGTTTATGGCATTTTGGTCATATGGAAACCAATCATCACACAAGAAACAATATTCCCTGGAGGAAAGTGTATCAAACTTCTTACTATAGACTCCAGAAATACACTTTCTCCTTCTGTTCTTATTTATCTATAAACTACACGGTGCAAGCAAATTATAAAGTAAATGTTTAAATAAAATTTATTACAGTAAAAGGTGCATTGGCAATATTCCCCCTCAAAATGCTTCCCACTGTTTGAAACAGATTTCTATGATCAGTCTTGCTACTTTTTAAAGCAATTCTGGAAGTTCTCTTTTGTGTCTCTATAAGAAATGATAAAAAATATGGTGAATGCTGCTGCCAAGTGCCATCCAATGGAAAAGGAGGATCCTAAAAACATCATGGATATATCCTCATCTACCTTCTGACTCTTCCTCAAATTCAAAATGACCATGAAGGGTAAAAGTTTTGCATAGATTTAGGACATTAAGGCAGCCATGACAGTGCAAATAAAGACTCATGATAAAGAACTTCCTGAACTGCTTCAGAAAGTGGCACTAATGACGGGATGTGTGTTCAAAGTAAGGGGGAGGATTCTGAGGGAGATTAATGTCAATGTGTCTTTTACATAACAAATATTTTTAAAAATTTAAACATTCATTGGGTTTTTCCATCAGACTTAATGGATTTTGAGGCCTCAGTTAGGCACTTCAAAAATGAGGGATAGTAAAAGCAAAATTAAGAATACAAATGCGTAAGAAGGTAGGAGCTAGGCATGGTGGTGTACGCCTGTAATCCCAGCACTTGGGAGGATGAGGCAGGAGGATCACTGGGAGTTTGAGGCCAGCTTGGGCTAAATAGTGAGTTCAAGACCAGCCTGAACTACATAGCAAGATGCTGTCTCAACAAAGAAGAGGAAGGAAAAGGAGAAGGAGAAGAAAAAGAATTTCCAGCCATACACTAGGTATAATCAAAAAATATGGTGAAGTTTAAATTTTTAAAAATTATATTATAGTAAAAGACACATTGTCATAATGCCCCTCAAAATACTCTCCCCTCCCATTTATCTCATCATTCTTACTACTTTCTGAAAGCAGTTCGGCAACTCTTCTTTAGTGTCTTTAGTTGTGTTGTCATGACTGCTCAACATCCTGAATCCATTCAAAATTTAACTTTCATGGTCATTTTGACTTTGAGGAAGAGCCAGAAGTTGCATGGTGCTAGACCCAATGAACAAATTGAATGAGGAAACAGCGTTAAAGTTTTTATGAGCCTGCCTTTCCACTGGATGACACTTGGAGGCAGCATTTTTCATCATGCCACATAAAGACAAAAAAGACTTCCAGACTGCTTTAGAAACCAGCAAAAATGAGGAGATAAATGTGTTTGAAGCAAGGGGAATTAACTGGCAATATGTCTTTTACTATAATATTTAAATATTCACCATATATTTTGGTTACTTCTTGTACCAAGAACATTTTAGTCCTAAGACCCCTTTTGAGTCAACCTTTCCTACCTTCTTCCCTCCCTCCTTCCCTCCTACCATTTTTTCTTCCTTTGTAGGGTGCTAGGCCAGGTCTCCATCTTGGTTTTTCTCTACCAGCTTTTTCTACTGCCAATCAAAGTTTCTCTATTTCCCTGATCCACCAGAACAGAACACAGCCCCATAGTTTTTTTCACTACCCTCCTGCTCCTATGATGAATACAACATATTTCTGAAGTTTTATAGACAAATTTTTGCTGAATCTCTTGACAATTACTTGTATGCATTGTAACACCTCATCCCTAAATATCTGAGCTTATGTCAAACTCAGGAAATTTATAATAAATACTACAATATAGAGACCAAATAATTCAGATTTCCTGATTGTCCCAACAGGACAATCAGTGTCCTGTTTGGCTTTCTTCTTCTAGACCAGGAACCAGTTAAGACTCACACATAGCACTGAGTTTCATGTATCTTTAGCTTTTTCATTTTCCACAACATTGCCATTTTTTAAAAGTTAAAACCAATTATTTTATAAAATACCCCTCATTTTAGATTTGTCTGATTATTTTCTCTCACCTATATAGTGTTTATACCAAAAGTAATTAATCATGATTATAATCAGGTTAAATATTTTGGCAAGAGCAATACAGAGAGGATGGCAATGCAGCCCAGCGGTAGAACAATTGTACGGCATTTGTGAGTCCCTGAATTTGATCCATAGCATGAGTTGGGGGGGGGGGGGCAAAACAGAGGTGACAAGGCCTGTACAATGTATCACACAATTATCAGTTTGTCCCATCACTGACACTGGTAAGTTGGTAATGGCAGTATCTGCCAGTTAAAATAACTATGGGCTATGCTATGTAAATATTGTTCTCCAATAGCTCTTTATAAAATCTTTTAACAGTGATGATTCTTGCCTGAATTATTATTAGAGTACTTGTAAAATCTAAGCATTTTTTAAATTGCTAAAAGCAACACAGAAAACAGCCAGAGCATAGAGAGAAAATAATGGTATATATTTAGTCTTTCCTCTCAGGCTCTTTCCTTGGTCTCTGAACGCTGAATAGTTTTCTCTGCCATGCACTTCTAACACCATGCTTCTGCTTTGGAGCCAGCTAACCATGGACTAAAACCCCTAAAACTGGAAGCCAAAATAAACATTTTCTTCTTTAAGTTGTATACATCAGGTATTTGTCACAATAATAAAAAGTTGACTAAAACAGGTTCCTTATTGTACACAATTTCTCTTTTTTCACTTATTATCAGGTACAAAAAAAACCCCCTTATAGTTTACACCTAAATGTCCCCCAAGAGCCTTATGTGCTCACAGTAGGGCTTGTGGAAGGTGACTGGGTTGTGAGAGTGATATGGATGATTTGCTGTTGGAAAGTGGGGCCTGGCTGGAAGAGATGGGTCACTGGGGTTGTAACCTGGAAGGGCATATCTCCCTCCCTGGCTGTTCCCTTCTCTCTCTGCTTCCTGACTGCCAGGATGTGAGCAGCTTTCCTTCCCCACCCCTTCCCCTAGCACATCCATCATGCCTCTTGTTATGCCTTGTATCTAGATGTTTCCCCTAAAGCCTCTGATGCAGTCACAGGTGGGGCTTTTCAGAGGTGGCTGGATTTAGAGTGTGTGATGCTGGGATTAAGTGTGTGATGCTGAGATGAAGGGTGTGTGATTATTAAATAAGCTTACTGATTGGTTTGGCATAGTGCTGAGAGTGGAAAATGGGAAGGCCCTCTCTGGATGTGAGTGCCACTCACCCTAAGGGTGGGTAACTTGGTAGAATATAAGGGACTGAAAGGGCTGCTGAAAGGACTTCTTTGCTGCTTTGCTGCCTTCTGCCCACATGAACTGTTTCTCCTTTGCAATGCCCCTCTGCCATGCCACCCTGCCTTGGAGTCAGCCAATTATGGACTGAAACCTTTACAAACTAAAGGTTTATTACAAAATAAACCTTTGCTCCATTAACTTTGAGTGTCAGGTACTTGTCTTAGCAACAAGAAAACTAACGAAGACACTGCTTTTACCTATAAAGAAATGAAACTTCTAAAACATGAGTCAAAATAAATCTCTCCTCAAGTTGTGGGTGTTGAATATTTTGTCTCAGTGAAGAAGAAAGTGACTAAGACAGACCTGATAAATGATATGAGGGAACCTCTGAACTGTAAAATTTTAAGAACTTAGGTGATTATAATCCTCTTCTTATTATAAGCTTTTTGCCTGTGGTGTGGATGGAGCAAGGGACAAAGACTATTGAGAAACAAGGAACTAACACAGGGGAGAAGAGGACAAAATAAGGATTAATCCTGTTCTTCTCCCCTCCCATTTTCTTGACTAGTCAATGATGTCTCCAGATGGGAAAAGTGGTGATCCATTAGGTTCTGTATGATATGAAAGAAAAATCTTAAACAATAGCTCTGACAGGTACACTCATACATATTCCTATGTAAAGAATGTATGTCTACTGTGATCTACTTATATACCAACATCATTGCATAAGAATCCTTTAGGAGATCAGCTAAAAGCAGATTCTTTTAATCCTTCCTCCAAATGCCTGTCCTTAGCAAAGTCTACAACAGAAAGATTAACATAAAATAATTCTTTAATCTGCTCTCTACTTTCTAATTCCTAAACATCTAAATCTCTTCCAACAACCTTATTAAAGATTCCAAGAATGATTTAGGTATGGTGGCACATCCCAAGCACTGAGGGAGTCTAAGGCAGGAGGATGGCAAGTGTTAGTCTAGCCTGGGATACTTAGCAAGACTCTCAAAATCGAAAAAAAAATTTTAAAGGGGCTGAGGATGTAGTGGAAAGATCCAGGATCCCCCCACTACAAAAACAAACAAACAAAAAAACAAAAGGATTCCAAGAATTTCTTACCATTTTTGCTTTCCTTCAAAATCAAAAAAGCTTGGTTTAGGAGTATTACAATTTCCAACTGTGACCTAAATAAGGAGAGGAAAAAAGTCAAGAACTTATTTTTCATCGATATGTCTAAGAACTTTTTCTTTTCAAATTTATTATGTATATTTAGCAACTATAAGTTAAAAAACATTTCATAATATAACAAAATTTAACATCCTTTGGTAAACAAATGAAAACCACAAACAAATCAAATGTTAAATACAGGCAGCTTGGACTTACTGCATAAAATAATTGTTATCTAATATTAATATAGAAAAATATGAATGACAAATACTTTCATTCCTTAATAAACTAATTGTAAGATAAATTATAGATCACAGTCTTTATTATCATTATAATAGAGAAAAATTTTTGACATGCAATTAACAAACTTAAGGTTCAGATTTTCAGAATTCATATGAATGTCTCTTCATGCTGATTCTACTAACACTATTAGCATTTTGTATCTCCCCAAATTTAGGATGAAGTGTATTATTTTAAAAGTACCTATTATGAAACTCATCAATATAAATTTAGATGCTAAAAACAATGCAAAAAAATTTCAGGGGTTCTCAGCAACAATATAAACTCTATTCCACAATAATCTCTTGTTTGTGGTCCATGATTGTCTTTATTTATTTATTTATTTTTTGAGGCAGTGTCTCACTATGAGGTTCAGGTTGGCCTTGAACTCACAGTGATTCTCTTGCCTCAGTCTCCTGAGTGCTGGGATTATAGGCATGTGCCAGCATGCCTAGGTCAATGAATATTTCTAGCACTCAAATGACATTTGTAATTAAATTACAGATTATTTTCACTGTGAATATGCATAAATGAAATTTGCACAAATGCAGAATTTACTACATAGCCCTTGATTGTCACTACCAGAAGTAATCTCCATCCCTCATGAAGTCTTAATAGCATTTATCTATTTACATATTTCTTTTGACATTTTTATGTTTTCTATCTTGTTTCAGAAAGTGTTGTGTAAAGTCTTATCTTTCTATTAGAACATAGCCTCTAAGAAACCGTGCTTGACTTACCCACAGCACTTTCTTCTTAGGGACTTCCCATTACCTTCTACTACTCTTGCACACTTGAATTTTGCTAAAATCAAATCAATGCTGTCATCTAACCATAATGTTCTACTCAATGACATAGGGATTTTTAATTCTGTTTTGTTCACATTACTCCATTCACGCAAAATGCCTTCTCTTTTTCTCTCAGTTTTTCAAAAGACTATACCTCCTACCAGTCTTGTTCATAGTTCAGATTTTAAGAAGCCTTTTAGTCTATATAATTTCATTTACTTCTAAATTCATAAACTTTATCACCTCTATCATTTCCTTAGCAATTAATCACATGGCTATAATTAAAATATATACTTTTATAGAAGCAGCCCTGTTATGACGGAAAGGAGGAAAGGAAGAGTAAGAAAAAAGATGCTGCACTTCTTAAAATGTCACCATAGACCAAATGTTTCATGTTATCTCAACGAGCCCCACAATAATCCTGTGACGGTACACCATTACAAACATACTTTGTAAATAAGGACAAAGATGTTCAGGATGGTTGTCTCAGTTAACACATTAGTAAATCTTAAATCAGTAGTATTTGAATTCGGGACTATTTGAACACAAAGTTCATTCAAAAGGCTGAGGCAGGAGGATCGCTGTAAATTCGAGGCCAGCCTGGGCTACACAGTGAGTTCAAGGCCAGTCTGAACTACATAGTGAAACCATCTCACAAAAACAAAAAACAAAAAGGGGGAATGGGGACCTTGTCCTCTCTTTTTCTTTGCCTTGACTAGAATATGCATTTGGTGAAGGTAAGCCTCTCTGGCCATGACAGAGAAACTTATAGCAGCAGTTTTCAAACTTGTGGGTTTTATAATCCTTTATAATCCCTCAGAAATTACAGACCCTAGAGAACTTTTGTTCCTGTGAATTCTATCTATTGATATTGATTTTACTAGAAGTTAAAACAGGTATTTTTAAAATACGTATTCATTTGAAAATTACAGTAAACCTATACATGTTAACATAAATTTTAAAATTTATAAAAAATAACTACATATCTAAACTCAAAAAATTTAGTGAGAAAAATGTTACTATTTTACATTTTATAAGTCTAGTGTCTGGCTTAGTTGTATTTTCATATTTACTTCTATATCAAGTATATTGGTATGTGTTTTTTTGGTTGAAGTAGATGAAGAAAATTTAGCATCACAGATACGTCATAAAAGAAAGAAGTATTTTGTTAGCATTTTCAGGTAACTATGAATATACTTCTCCGATACTACACCAAACTCAGCAAGTGGCAGTTTCTTTAAGTTAACTTCAATGTGAAATCTCAACTTAAATCAATGAATTTTTCATACTTTTATACTGAGAACTGTTGGTCTGATTTGCACTTTGAGTGGATTCTCTTCCTACACATGATTTGCAATTACTCAATGAAGTATTTAGAAAATATTAGAGAATATTTAGAAAATACACTGAGATATACAGATTTTCCAAATGTTGATGTAATTTCATTATACATTAGCAAAAGTTCACACTAGTTATTGTCACCACTTATCTTTAAAAAAATAAATAAAATTTTAAGTACAGAAGCTGTCAAGCTCACAGTGGCAGATTTTCCAAAGTTCTGATTTTCATTTGAAAGCTCAAATATTATCATTGGCAACAAACATTTACAGTTGTTCTCCTTAAAGTGACATGCTCAACTTCTTCATTTTTAAGAAACTATCTGCCAAATAGTACTCAAATCTGAATATACATAATTTATCTGTGAGTTTTTCTAAGTAAAAATGATGTTGGATGGAAAGAAAAAAGTGGGTAGGTCAGTTTGCAACTCAGAAATCACACGGTGATTTTCCTCACAACAACCAACATAATTCGGTATGCAGTTGAAGCACCTTGTACCTCTGTACTCATGGGTTAATAAAAATAATTTTTACTGCTTTACGACACTTAAATGAAACTGACATTTTAGATTTTTACTCTGGGTACATAATGGTAAATTAAAAATATGACTATATTTCCTGCCATTGCCTTGATTCAGGCTAAGGCATTAGCAGTTTTACCCATCAGGCCAGCATAAGAAAAAACAAATACAAAGAACGTCTCAGTATTATTCTGAAAATAGTTTTGAACTTGTGAATCCCCTGAGTCTTAGGGATTTATAGTGGTCTGTGGCCATAATTTCAGAACTTCTGCCTTAGAGGATGGCTGAGCTATGTTACAGAAAAAGTAGAGGTCCCTGGGTGGTCTCATAAAAGAGCCACCCTAGCCTGCTCTCTAGATCACCTACCTCCAGATCATTATGTGAGACTAAAAAAAAAGGTTCAGCAGCTGACTCTGTATCCTAAATGACACAGAAACTTTTGTAATTCCCAAGTTCAAACAGTTCTGGATCTAGAAGACTGGAGTAAATAAAACTTAAGATTTTAGGACACTATGAATAGCAGTGTCCAAAACTGGTACATACCATAAGCATCTTAATGGTGTTCTCTGAGATAGAGACAGATATAAAATATATCCAATGCTCCTAAAACAGAATATTTCAACAAAGGTTGCCAGTGACAAAATGCAAATTAATTAAGTGTGTTGAAGTTAAGTAGGAGGGCATGCAGAGTATCTTCACTTGTGCTAGTACTGAAGGCTCTTATAAAATGAACCTGACAGAATTTGGAATTTGCATTGTTCTACAATTTTGTTTTGTTTTTGGTACCGGGGATGGAACTCAGGACCTTGCACTTGCAAGGAAGGCAGTGGCACCACTGAGCTAACTGGCCCCCTGACCCCACCCTGTTCTACAGTTTTTATAGGTGTCAATTACTTACTTGCTGCTGGAAAAATGTAAGCTAATACAAAAAAGGTGACAAAAACTTAATTGGTTGCCAGCTGACAGATGACTACATTTCACTTGGAAATAAGATACTGATGACACTAGTATTGATAAAAGATATTTCCAAAGTAAGAAAAAGAATATCTTCTACAGAATTTGGAGAAAATTAATCTTATACTATTCAGACTGATCTGTCAGATATGCTACAGGTCCTAGCACAAAAAAAAACAAACCCCAAAAACCTTGTTAAATATTTGGAAGTTTCTTTCTAATGTTATTAAGACAAAGTAAATGACCAAAAAGAAAACAGACACAGAACTTTTGCAAGAAAACTAATTCCAAGGCCAATTTGGGATGAATTTTCATTCAACGCTACCATTTATACCATTTATACCCAAAGCTCTATCTCTCAAGTCACATTAACTAAAATCAGTCTTCAAAAGAAGGTTCATCTCTATTTAACATATTCAGCTTAAAAACACGGGGTGGGGGGTGGGGCAGCGTGGATTTAGCTCAGTGGTTTCACAGCCTGCTGTGCAAGCTCAAGGACCCAAGTTTGATCCCTAGTACCAAAAAAAAAAAAAAAAAAAAAAGGGAGACTCCCCTAAACATCACTATTTTAAAAAAATACAGGGGAAATATGTAATTACATCCAAAAAATAAAATGTTTTTAATAAGATAAAATTGGCTATTATCCAGAACTTCATTTCCTCCAGTGTTCCAAAGAGCTGTAGTTTTCCTGAGCTGTTACTTTTGTTGGCAATTTTTTATGTGTTTATACATAGATTCCTCAAGTACTTTGTAAGCCTTTTAAGGTCAAGTGTCATGCTTCCTTCTTTGCATTCTCTGTAGACATGACACCCAAGTGTTTTGCAGATAAATATCTGTTAATTATGATAAAGCATTTATTTTTCTTTCTGGTACTTAATGACTTCCTGAATGATAACTTAAGTGTGGTTTCTATTAGTAACTCATACAGTTTTGTTCTTTCAGGTAAGGTTCAAAGCTTTAGACAGAGTCAGGAGTTATAATGTAGTTCTGACTGATTTATCCATGTGACTCTAGACATATCTGCTTTTAGGTTTACTTTTCCTTTTTTGTAAAAGAAGACTGTTTCATCTGGTATTTACTACCTCTAAAATATTTATGACTGAGGGGCTGGGGATTTAGCTCAGTGGTTCTGCCACCTGCCTCACAAGCACAAGGACCTCAGTTCGATTCCCGATACCCCCCCCAAAAAGAAACTTATGACTGAGTCTAGGACAGAACATATTCAGCCCAAACATAAGTCAAAGATATTTAGGGTTTAAAAAAGAAACCCATTAAAAGTTCTAGCATTTTGTTTTGTATTGCATCACTTTATTACATTAATATTATCTTAGATATCAAAATATTTTTATAAATATTACCATATATATTCCCGTATAGCCTTTCAGCAAGAGTAAATAATAAGTCTTATTTCATCATCCTCATTTTGTAAAGGTTCTGAGGCTGGTAAAGTGGAAGGCCAGTGAGTAAGTCAGAGAAGACACAGAAAAACTGTCATTCAGTGTCCAGCTAAATAAAATATCACTCCTAGGATAGGAAACAAATCTTTCCCATGTCTAGAATGATGATCAACAATCAAAACCAAACATACATACATAAACTTCATTACACCTCGTCTTAAACCATGCACGTCTGCTCTCAGTGTTGGAGGAACGCTGAGAAGGCCCCGTGTCTCTATCGCATCCACCCCTTTGCTACTTTACCTGCTTGTACCTGGCATATAGGTACAAGAGCTGCTCCCTGCTGGCCACCTGAATCAGGCCTTGGAGGTGTGCGGCAGCCTTCTCAAACAGCTCCGTCAGGCTCCTGGACGCCTCGGTCTCGGGGGTCTGGGGCGATTCCACATCGCCAGAGTCATCCCCCGAGCTCAGTTCTCCACCGCTGTGGACCGTGGCGGCCCCCGCGGTCAGGAATGGTGTGGCCATGACTCCCTGTGGTTCCTCGGTGTGGGGATCAGCCCTCTTTAGATCTGCTGCTACGCGGACTCGGGGCCTGGGACTCCAACTCGCTCACTCCGCGCCCCTCACCTGACGTAAGTGCCGCCTCGCTGGGTGGAGTCCCCGGCGTGCTCTGCCACCTTCCGAGGCTCTATCAGCTGCCGGCTTCCCCCTATTCTTCCTTCCACGTAACAGATCTCTGGGCGCCCCCGCGGCGCGGCCGGGGGTCGGCTTCGATGGGAAGTGCGGAAGAGAGAGAAGCGCCCGCCGGCGAGGGGCCCAGGGCTTCGGGGCTGGGCCGAGCGAGCCGAGAGGGAGAGGGGACGCGCGCCAGAGAGGACGCCCTCCCCTGCAAGGACTGGGGGATCTCACCGGAGGGACGCCACGTGGAGAAACCGCCCTCAGTCGTTGAGGTGTCAGTTAATCGCGTTGAGATTAGTCGCAAACTCCGGAACCTGCAGTCCGTATAGGGCAAGGGGGTGTGGGCAGAGGTTTAATGGTGTGCCGATAGGAACCGAGCCCTGGGAAACATGGGGCTGAAGACAAAGGTTCCGGCTGCTCCCGCCCGACCCAGATGGTTTGCTCCAGGTGCCCCTCAACAGACATATGCGTGCAGCTGTAGCGTGAGAGTTTGGGTTGTTTTGAGAAATGAACGAACTAATGGGAAGTGAAGCGTTTGCTTTCCTATTGTGTTTGTGATGGGTCCTATGACTCCTCTTCGTGTCTTGCTTTCCAATGCTGTAGACCTCTCATCTCTCAGGGTTCTGAAAATAGGCTTTATGGAGGTAACCACCACCTTCCTTAGCACAATTTACTGAACTTCGCCCCTGTGCTTTGCAAACAAAGTGAAACCAAAAAGTATGTCATAGTATTATAGACCTCTAAGTTACATAAAAATAGTAATAGGCAGTCAGACTGGGCTGAGGACTCAGAAAGTCAAAACAAAAGGTAAAACACACTACAACTGTGGCCAGGCCTCAAAACGGGACAAGAGATGAGATAAGTGATAACACCTGGTCTAGTGAAGTCTCGATAGGCATCAGTCACCTCGGTGGTTGACCAAGACCCCCAGATCCATCACCTACCTGAGAAATTCTTTGTTCTTTCCATGTACTCTTGCTGTGTGACTTTCTTCCCCCTTGGATCACTATTACTTAAGTGATTATACTTGTAACCTTATTGGTTGATCATAGCTTTGACCCATGTACCCATAGGGTTTTTGCTCTATAAAAACTTCCCTGTAAAGTGGGGTCCTCAGCCACCCAATTGGAACCTCTCCTGCCTCTCAGGAGCTATCCTCCCAATAAATATTTTCCAACACTTAACCTCTGTTGTTCCTAGTGTGGGACTGCATGATTCTAAAATCAATTATTCCCCTAGCCTCTATTGTACTTGTACATTAACGGTTAAAATGTGCTTGTTAGTTCTGGGATAATAGAATGTGTAACGAAACAGAGTTCCTAAGTAAAACTGCTCAACCCCTTGTTTGTCCAGAGAACGAATGTTCCCGGGCCCACTACCTGTAGAACAATCCATCAATGTGTCTGCTGACCATCAGTATGTGACAGTCGACCACTAACCTTTGTTCCTTTTTTTCGTAAATCTACATGTTAACCTCCCCCTCAACCCCCTATAAAACAGCCTCGGACTCTGAGCCAGTTGCCTCTCTAAGCTATTTTGCTTTGGGAGTGCCGTTTGGCCAGACTAATAAAGGTCTGTTTTATTTTCCAACTTGTCCGGTGTGTTCCTTCCCGGGTGTTCGTCACTGCAGTCAGCTCCTCAGAGCATTTGGTAAGGCCCTCGGTCTTACACTAGAATTTGTTCTTTGACTTTAGAGAACATGAACTTGGAGTATCAGACATCTGACAGGTTGAGAGTTATAATATTTCCCTTATATCATTTGGAGGTACTATTTCATGTCCTGTATCAATAATTGTAGTACAGTTAGAAACAAAGGAGCTGAGTGCATCATTCCCTTCCCTTCATTTAACTGTAAATGCCACACCACCCTAATGATTATCCATGCTTACATAATCCTAACAAGAGGTAGTACAGTTAGAAACAAGGAAGTTGTGTGAGCTACTCTCTTCAACCATAAACACAACATCACCCTAATGATTATCCAAGCTCAAATTTAGGAGGTTGCAATGCCAGAACTGGCAGATTACTGACATCAGTGAGAGAGACAGTGGGAGACACCTTGGATCCGAGGTGTCTGACCCTATAAATACTGGAAGCCTGAGTTACACAGTCCCTTCTTTTCCCTTCACCCTTCTCCTTGTTCCTGCTACTGTCCTGTGATCTTCAATAAACGTAGCTACTTAGTACATAATATGAGGTGTATGCTTGGCAATTCTTTCCTCCTGAACCCTTAAAAAATGATCACTCATATATAAGGGCATGAAAAATAGGCATTTGTTTTAGAGCACATACCTCCATACCTGGGTTAAAAGAGAATTAAAAATCATGCTCTACCAAAAAGACATAATAAGAGTGTGGATGGCCCAATCTCTGAGCAAGGGTCCCTCACACAACTGGCAAGAGAGACTCTCATCCTGAGACACAGTGGAAACTGACCTCTGAGTGACACCATGGACGGCTATCTCCAAAAGCACACATATTTATGAGCCCAAAACAATACAGCCTAAAGGAGTATCTTCAATTTGCCCTTTGCTCTTCTTTCTCTCTTTCCAGACTTCTAAAAAGTTAAAAACAACAACAACAACAATAACAGTCTGTTCAGGTCCCTTGATTTTTGGTTCAATTTTCTCACAGGCAATGCTGTAGTATCCACCATAGTGTCCTACCTCACCAAGGCCTGAGAAGGAACCTAGCATTGTGACAGCCCACCCCAACAGCATCCAAATCCTAATTCACCATCCTGCTATGCATCCCATAGATGCACCCAGAGAGAAGGTGAGATACCCCATGTCTCAGTCACCTCTCCAGGCCCCACTTCAAAATGTTGCTGCTTTGAGGATCCAGGCCTCCATGCATGGGTGCATTTTCCAGTGTGCAGTCCTTTGACTAGCCAGCACTGTGTGTATGGAACCCCAGCAATGATGATCCTGGATAGGCAAAGGCCAGATTGACTCTTGCCAATGAACTGAGTTTTCCAATGACAGTGACAAATAGATCCCCAGGATACCTGTCTTCTCATTCTTATCTGAATTGGTTGCTTGCAAGAAACTCTCCCAGTTGAAATGAGAAAGGGAGCTCACCAGACACACACAGTATGTTCCTCAATTCTCTCACAACAAATGACTGCTGGACAGTGACCACACCTTTCTCCAAAACACAAAGGTCAAACTCAGCCCCAGGAGGCAACCCATGTACCTCCCCATCTGATACCTAAGTCTCAGCGCACAAGTTTCAGATGGGTTGACATTTTTCGTCACCTAATGAGGGAAGGCGGTGGGCTGTGGTAATAAAGACCAAGTGGATTGTTCAGAAGAACAACTGCGTTGGTTGAGGAGGCTAGTCATAGATGGAAGGGTCAGAATTAATACCACAAGACATTTAAACAGTTTTGTTAAAAAGTCAGAAAAAAGAAGGGCACTTGAATTTGCCATAAATTGATTAAAACATTTGACTTCCTTTAAAAAAAAATCATGTAAAACCCTGGCAGAAACATCCAGGAACAACGACTCAAGAGACACTGAGGAAAACATAGGTCACTCATCACACAACGCTGATTCATTTATAGTCCAAAGGCTTCTCCCTTGCACAGGCAAAGCCCACATATCAAAAGGGTAACGGGCAAATGCTGAGAACACACATACACAAAAGAGAAAGGCTGGGCACTGTATGGATGATTCCAACCTTCATTCATAAAAAAGAAATACATGAAGAACACACCCAGATTCTTCTCCCCATTTCTCAGAGGGCAAATCTTTCTTTGTAGTTCAATGAGGGTGTGCAGTAGGCAGAATATGGGGGAAAGGGTACTTGCACAGCCTAGGGTTGAGTTGAATGAGGATGAGCTCCACCAAGAGCCAGGAGGAGGGACTGCAGGGAACCTCGGGGGTAATGAGTGGAATGGGAAGACAAGAGACACCTGCAGGGACCTGAAGGGGAGGGAGGGACAAAGAGGGGCTGAGAGAAGGAGGAGCCTGGTATGTGGGGCACCTTGATGGATGGAATACATCCAGGAGAAACGGAGGGATCCGAGGCCTGCCAGAAAGGACCAAGGAGACACAGAGGAACCCAAGGAGGGGAGCAATGGGAACGGAGCCTGGGATGTGGGACTCTTAATTGGACCAAGAGACCCGAAGAGAAACAAAGGGTCCCGAAGCTTGGCAGAGTGAACCCAGGAGACAGTGAGGGACCCAAGGAGGCTCGGAGGGACACGAAAGGGGGTGGGAAAACCCGAGCCTGCTGTATGGGACACCCCAACAGACAGAATGTGCCCAGGGAAAATGCAGGGACCGGAGGCCTGGCAGAGTGGACCCAGGAGATCCGAGGAGGAGCGGAGGGACATGAAGGGGGGTGGGGGCTGGGCCTCTTGTGTGGGGCACCCCGATAGACTGAAGGTACCCAGGAGAAACGTGGGGAACTGAGGTCTGGCGGAAAGGACCGAGGAGACATGGAAGGCGCGGGGGCGGGGATGGGGGGACACGACTGAGCCTGGGCTGTGGGAAGCTCAGGTGGATGAGGGGAAGGAGGAGAAACAGGTGGACTCTAGGCGAGGCACAGAGGATCGTGGAGGCACAGAAGGACCTGAGCAGGGGTCGGGAGGGTCGGGAGGACGCTAGGAGAGACCAAAGAACCCTGGACGAACCAAAGTCTGTGGGCCTGGGTCCCAAGAATGGGTGGAAGGACCCCTGGAGAGAGAAACGGAACTGAAACTTGGGGAGGAGAACAGAGGAGAGATGGAGGGACCCGGGGAAGCCCGGAGGGAAGAGTGGCATGGAGCACCTGAGGCCACAGGGTTAGGAAGGCTGGCTGGGTGGAGTGACCTGAGGTGGGACAGAAGGATGACAGGACTTTGGAAGAAATCCTAGGAGGTCCAGTGCAGGGACCCGAGCTCAAGCTTCTGGATCTGACGGGCCCTTGGGGCAGCCCTGGTGGGGTGGAAAAGCAAGATTCTGAGCAAAGGAATCTGAGTCTTGAAGAAGATACCTGCGTTGGGGGTGGGCTGAGAGGAGGCTGGACCCAAAGAGCCTAGGGTTGTGGCAGCTGAGCCAGTTTGAGGGCAGGCAGTTTAGGGCAGAGTGGGAGTATTTGGGGCAGGAAGAGGCCAAGCAGGACCCTGAGAGTGGAGGGTCGAGGCTGGGATGGGGTGGGGGAATAGAGGGCCTATCCTGGGTGCAGAAGTCCTGGGGAAGGTGGGCTGTGGGAGCTCGAGATGAAAGGAGAAGAGACAGCCAAAGCAAATTTTCTAAGCCCAGGAAGGGCAAAGAGAGGCAATGGAAGCCCAAGTCTGGTGGAAAGAGCTAGCCTATGGCACAGCGGTCAGCCAAGGCCCAGTGCTCAGAAGGTAGGTAAGCGATGTGCAGTGGAAACTGAGAGAATGTGTCCACTGGCTGGGCAGCCAGAGTGAAGAAATACACTAAGGAATTCCATCCACAAGGGTGGGTGCCAGAGCAAAAAGTGAAGAAAGCTAGGTTTCTCATGGACCAGCCCTGAATATCCTGGAGAGGAAGAGGGCGGGAACCCAGTGCTGCACAGAGCACAGTTTATTGCAGGATGTTACAGAATCTCGGAGCTCAGTGAAGACTGTGTAAGCCAGCAGACCTGCTTTATGTGAGCTTGTCGATTATAGCTTTTGTCTTTGGAGACACATTTTGCTAAGGACCGGAGACCCTTCCTGGGAAAGCTTTTGGTCTTTTTCCCCCCACATGATATTTATTTTATTCAAGCAAGTATTTTAATTTTTAAAATTTTTTTATTTCAATGTAATACAAGTAGATATTAATGTAGAAAATATTTTTAAGAACACTCTTCTATGAAAAAATAAAGCAAAATTTCCTAACAAATTAATTGAAGAATAACATTAGTTAACATACTGCATACCATAACCTTAAAAGAATGGCCAAAATGTTAGAGTACAAGTCATAGACGGAAAGGGCTCTTACAAAAGAGAAACAAATAGATAATAGCCCAAAACTTTCTTTTCAATGAACTAAGAGGACCTAGAGGTACAAATGAAACAAATTAGCATATATATTGAATATTTTTTAAACCACGGAATATATAATTTGGGGAATTATTACAACTTCTCCCTACTTCCTATTTGTCTATCTTCTTTTTTATTCATGTTTTCTTTAACATTTAATAGAAACTATGTACAATAAATTTTTACTGTATTTTACATAAGATTAGCCACTGTAGAAATTTACATAGATTAGGAGGATAGATGGTTAAGGAGGGCCCAGTCCCGTGGGATATTTTCACAGAGCATGAAAGTCAGAGTTCATATTTGAGTGCAGTGTTGTTTCTCTGGTGTGAGAAACCAAAGGTGGAAATAAGGACTAAAATTGGGGAAATAAGGACTAAAATTGAGTCCGTAGTGTCCAAAAGCTGTGGGTTTCTTCCTATTCTGGGCAAAGAGGGAGAGGTCATCCCTATGTCTGAGACTAAGTGAATGTTTGAGACTTTGCCTAATGGGAAAGACATCTTTGGAATGGTATTTCCCAAGTCATGGGCAAGAATCCACATAGACAACTAGATGGAGGCTGTGTTTAAGAACGGTATGATGGTCAAACTTACTGCTTCCACTGCAATTCTGGTGTAACTGGTTTCCTGGGTGTTCAACAACAGATTTAGAGACCAAAGCTAAAAAAGATAACTGGTCTAAAAAGACAGCCAATATTTTGGCCCTGGCCCACCAAGGTCAACAAAGACCCAAGACACAAGGGGACCCTTCTACAAGACCCTACAACTCTGATGAGTTGTCTAACTTCTTGACCAGAAAAATTGAGCCAAAAAGACAAGAGTCAACCAATGTACAGTGTGCTAAAAAGGAGAGTCGCTAAAGAGGAAAAATGTCTCCCATTCTTCCATGAGAAACTACATTGTCAAGCAAGACTGTGACCCATCCTGACAGCTAACACTGACAGAAAAACTAAGAAACTCTGTACATGATCCCAAAAGTAACCCCCCCCCAAAGAGCCTTAACTGACCCCAATATATATAGCAAGATGTTAATTTTGATTAACACAAGACTCATTTTTACTGGGTCTTAAACTCCCAGCAAAAAATATAACCAAAAGATACATAAAAATACGTGGTAGTAATATAGGCTAGATATAAAAGGGGACCTCAATTACTACTCTGGCCCCTGCAAACACTGTCCAGCTACACCTGTAGCTGACCACTTATTATTGTTCAATGAGGCTAAAAAGCTACAATGAAAGCTATAAAAGCTCAATAAGAGTCTAAATTTCTTAGCTAAAATTGTCCTTTAAAACTGCAGAGCAGGGCCAGAGATTTAGCCCAGTGGTTCCGTCACCTGCCTCCCAAGCATAAGGTCCTGAGTTCGATCCCTGGTATCAAAAAACCCAAAAACAAAACAAAACAAAAAAACCCCTGCAGAGCTCTCAGTTTTCTTACAGCTAAAACTAGAGAAATTTGTGCATTAATAAATAAAACTTGGCTTTAGATAAATAATTCACATACTTAAAATAACAGTGTAAGAGTTTACATTTATGAGTAGTAATTATGTGCTAAGCACAAAAACATCACATATATTGGTTCACGACCTTAATTCATTTCATAATTCTAGGGAAAATGACCATGTTCATGTTTGCATAGGAAAGATGGCTGTGGTCATGTTAGCCACCTGATGTGGAGTTTGTGAACAGAAGCAAAATTTTGCTGAATGCTTCTCTTTGCAGACCAAATTGTTTGTGAACAGAAGCATTCATGAACCGAGGTATTACATATTAATATATATTAACATATGCAGTCATGTAGTATTGTAATCAGCAGCATAAGAATGATACAAAGAAAGGTATAAACAATGCTTATTGAGCATTTGGGGCTAGGTTTTAGACATATAGAAGAGTGAACAGGGTTAGGGCACAGTTGAGAAAAAATAGGAAGGTGGAAAGGCCTGGCTTTGGACTCAACAACATTGCTTGAGTATCCAGCGTGGTTCTCCAGTTAGTCCCTGCTCTCAAGGGATGTCTAATAACCACATTCTTACAATGAAAATGTGATAACAATAGTAACTTATTGAGCCTCTTGCTGTGTTAAGGGACTTATCCTTACTACATAACGTAGATACTATTGCTTTCATTTTACACATAGGTAATTAGCACAAATTGATTAAGCAACTTGCCCAAGTATGTGCAGGTAGTAAGTAGAGGATCAAGGAAGACGTCAAGCTGAGACAGGTGAAAAGTAGCTGACTCTCATTTTTCCCCTGCTGGTGGGAGAGGGGAGTGTGGCTTAGTCTTGCATCCTAATGGACTGGGGTATTTTGCTTCAGTATCCTCCCTGGCTGTCTAGTGGTGTCCTTCTTGGCTATCACACCACCATTCTGTACTCCAATTTGAGTGTAGCCAAGCGGCTTGATGGCTCTTCACCATTCCAGATACTATTGCCTTTTTAAGAATGGAGAGGGTAAGTGGAGTGGCTAAGACCAGGAAGGGAGGGATCTGGGTCCCTTATTTACATATCCAACACTCACAGTAAGCCATCCAAAAGATTCCCTAATGTCTTAGTTACTTTCTTCTTGCTGGGACAAAATACTCAACACCCACAAGTCAAAGGAGGAAAGATTTATTTTAGCTCACAGTTTGTAGATATTTCAGTCCATAGTTGGCTGGCTCCAAGGTAGGGCAGCATGACAGAGGGGCATCACAGTGGAGAAACAGTCAATGGGAAGCCAGGCAGTGAGCAGTGAACTTCCTTTCCCTTTATATTCCATCCAGACTATAACCCAATAGGTTGGCTGCCACTCACACCCAGGGTAGGGCTTCTTCTGTTTTCAGTAAATCCATTCAGCCACACCCAGAACTTTGCCAAACCAATCAGTGGACTAATCCAGTTACCACATCCTTAATCCAGTATTACACACCCATGATCCAGTCATTCGCCAAAGCCCAACCTATGAGCACATGAGGCTTTGGGGGACCTCTAGACACAAACCATAACAACTGCTTTCAACTCTTGCCCTCATGAAATAGGTCTGCAAGCTACTATGTAGGTAGCACTTCCCAAGTACTTCTTGGGTTTTAGTCTAGGAGGGTTCTTTCCTATGTACCAGCCCCCCTGTTCTGCAGCAAGGCCCCGGTAAAGACTCACTTTGATGTTCCTGTAAACCTGCCTGAGGTTTATTTCTTGGATAATGTGGGCTCCAAATAAACAGGAGCAAATAAACACTCAGAGCTATTAACACTGAAGAGCTCCAGAGACCCAGGGCCTGGCAGAGTCCACCTATGGTGTCAAGCATAGGCTGGCATCGGATGGTGATGGGTGGCAGTGGCAGTGACCAGCAGTCAACTGTTGGCATCCAGCATTATCTGGTGATGTCAGGACTGCTAGCAGAGCTGCACTTTGCTTAATCGAGTGAAAGAACACTAGGCTGATTGGCAACAAAGGTGTAAGTTAGAGGTTATCCTGCATGTGGCATAATAATTGATGAATCGGAAAAGTAGATCTAAGGGGAGAGGTACCCACTTTTAGGTATCAGTCTCTAGGTTTTTTTAAAAAAGCAGAAGTAGGAGTTCAATGTTTTCAAATGCTTTTCTGGCAGCACTGGAGATTTTTTCTTCTTTAATCTTTGATTAAAGTTAAATTTCTAGTTTAATGAATTATATTAACAACAATGCCAATGAATTAATGGATACTTAATGAATTAATAGTAATGTAATAAGTGATAAATTAATATGAATTTAGTGTATTATATTAATAAATGAATCAAAACTTGTTTTGAAGGATATTTCTATTCCTGGAATATACCAATTCTAGCCTGCTTTTCTTTTTAATATTGGCAGGTTCCATTTGCTAACATTTACTACCTTTACTGCTCTGCTTAAAGATAGCATTGCCATCATTTTTTTGTTCTATTCTTTGTTAATTTTGTAACAACGCAATATAGCCTTATAGAATGCATTCAGAGTTTTCATCCTTTTCTGTGTTCTGGGAAAGTTTAAATATCATAGGAATTTAAGCAAGTAGAATTCTCTTACACTTCTGGTGGGAGAGTAAATTGGTACAACCACCATAGGAACTATCTTTGGCACCATCTATGCATTACAGCTGAAAATAAGCATACATCATTTCTACTTCTACCCAGCAAGAATGCATACATGACTTCAGAAGACACAGACAAGAATATTCATAGCAACACTATTGCTGCTGCCAACCACTGGAAACTCCCAAATGACTGTTCAGCCACAGTGGGATAGATAAGATGTAGTGTGTTTACAAAAGGAATGATATTTAGCAACAAGAATGGACAAATTAAAATGATACAGAACAACATGAATGAATCCCATAAACATAATGTGGTGCCCAAGATGCCCAGCCCTCAGAAATACAATTTGTATGCTTTCTATTTATATAAGGCTCAATATCAGACAAAACTAATCTGTATCTTGGGAGTCAACCAGTGGGTAGCTTTACAGTCAGAAACCTGAAAGGCACACAAAGAGGCATTCAGGATTTTTTTTTTTGGTGGTACTAGGGATCGAATCAGGACCTTGTGCTTGCGAGGCAGGCATGGCGCCACTAAACTAAACCCCTGGCCCCACCATTGGGATTTTGGTGATGTTCTGTTTCTTGAGCTGAACTCTGGTTACATGGGTGTGTTTGCTTAGTGAAAATTCACTTAAAATTTATGTACTTTTCTGTATAAACTAAATTTGAATGAAAAATTTTAAAATACAATGAGAAAAAAAAAGGTTCTGAGATTCAGAAGTTGGCCGGATATACGTACGTAGGCCATGTTGTCCTTCTAGTAGAAAGATATAAGCTCATAAAATACCAACCCCAGACAAATTCATTCTAAGGATATGAAGAAATGAGACAAAGCATTTCATTATGTTTGTTTGAGCACAGGCAAAACCAAAATCAAGCAACTACAAAATACCAATACTCTTGGCCAAAGGGAGTAACTACTACTTCTTTACAAACGAGGGCTTTGTTCTTATGTTAGTCTTGTTTCCTTACAGACAACATTGGGCTGCATGATCATAGAAATGCCTCAGCTTCCTGACAGCATTCAATCTAGCACAAACCCCTGCTTCTTACACTCTTCCTCATCACAGCCAAAGCCCAGACCGTATGAAAAGTTGTTTCTTAACACATTCCTATCCAGACAGCCCATGGTTTTCCAGGCTATGTGTTCCTACTTGTAGTAAGTAACAAGTCCAACTTGGTAAATAAGTGTGTTCCTGGGGCGTCTCTGGCTAAAAGGCAATGACATTTGAGAACATTTTATTTCTTCAAGATTCAATTAAAACTCTGAAATCATCAGAATCTTGGTGATTTTAAGAAGATAAGTCTTTTACAATTGATGTTTAAATTCAGCTATTTCTTGGGACAGGCATATGATTTTATAAATTCTCAGAGAAAGCAGCCAAGAAATCAGGAAGCCAGAAGAAAATATAATTCTCCTGCTACATTTAAAGCCTAACAATCATCATAGAAAGGTTACTGATTCATACGCCTGCATGGACAAGTAAAAAGCAATAGCAGGAAACATTAATGCTACAGTGGACCAGAGAAAGGAGCAGGAAGAAGAGAAGTGACCAAGAAGTCTGGTCTGGCTTGTGATGGCTGCTGTATTCTACATGAATGTCCCTGGCCCCATCTACTTCTCTAGAGCATAGAGTCATTCCTTGCAAATAAAGTATGAATATTGATAAGATGAGACACATAGTACCTTGAACAAAATTCTATGAGTAATGTTCTAAGAAATAAGTTTTTGAAGCAAAAACAAGTCCTTAAGCTGGCCATTTACTGAATTGATTTTAAGTAGTGCTATTCACTTTGCCTGGGGATCTGAACGTACGTTATTAGACACAACAGTGTTTGCTGAGGTTATTAAGTGTTTGTGTTCACTTTAAGTTACAGCTCTTTTTAGGGTTTTCACAGAGGTGCAAAGAGATAGATGTGAATGGTGTTTCCAAGATGACATCCTGAACTGATGTAAAAATCTGAATGAACAAATTTCAATGGCAGAACTTAAGTCAGGACAACCAGACAAAATACTTTCCTTGTAACTGGATTTAGTATTACTCACATTTTGTAAACTATTGGTATGTTTTACATTTTTATAAATATTTGTTAATCCATCAAAAATGTTAATTCCTGTATGTTTCAGACACTGCTAAGCCCTAAGGATAGCAAGAACAAAATTATTCTTTCCCTCTCTCACTTCAATCCAGCCACATTGGCCTCCTGTGGCTCTTCTAAAAACCAAGCATAACCCAGCATACTCTCATTTTAGTGCCCTTGCATTTCCTATGCCCTCTTTATGAAACATTCTACTCCCAAATATCCACATAATTTGCCCTCAAGTCTTTCAGATCTTTGTTCAAATATCACATTAGTTAAAACTTCCTTGACCACCCTACCAAAAATTGCAACCCTCCCTCCACCTATGCTCTATTGCACTTCTTCAGTGCTTGTTCCCACTTGACAAACGATATATTTTACTAATCTATTTATCTATATACTATTTACTCTATTTTCCTATATACTATTTATTATATCTAGTCTAGATGAGTTGCAGGGGATAGGCATTGTTTTTATTACTGCTATATACCCTTTAGCTGGTATGTAGTTAAATTTTTATTGAATTAATAAATTAGTAATATATAAAAGACACTGTTTATATATTAGCAGTATATAAAAGTCATTGTTCTTTAGGAGTTTACAGAGAGTAAGTGAATATGGGCAATAAAGTATTCCAGGTGCTATAGAGAAACACACTAGGCAGAGGAGTAGCGTGGGCAAAGGTACAGTAGTGAACAAATAGTAACCAGTGTTACTTGTTTTTACTTAATAAGTGAGATTTAATGAGCAAACAGCAGAAAATGTTAGCTATTTTTTCCCCTCTCTTCCCCAGAATAAACTAAAAGTTAGAACATGTGTCAATTTGCTCCTAACAGGAAAAAACCTACTTACCAAAGGCTGCATTATTATTTGGAAATATTTAAGAGAGCAGTTATATGTCAGTGGCTTATTTTATGAATTAGTAGTATTTACCTATGGCATAATCTTCTAGGAAGGCATGGCATTTAATCCACTCTTTAAGCACCTTAGCAGGAGGACTCTAGCACACAGGCAGATAAGCAGGTCGAGATATTAGACAGTATTATCTAATCTGTATAATCTCAACGTGCATATGACCACCTTCAAATAAAAGAATCAGCAGAATTTTATTATATGAAAAAAATGAATCGCAACAGGGAAACCAGGGCTCTAACTCTGGAAATGTATGAGATCTATATACCGAGCAAAATTTGGTGGAAAAAAGAAAGACAGCATCTTCAAGATTTCAGGAATAGTTAGACATTTCCTAGTAAAAATCAAAAAGAGGAAAAAGTGCTTAATTTTAAGACCACCTTGGAAGAAGTTGTTTGATGACAATGGAGAACCGAATCCAAAAGCAGTAATAGAGACTTCTGGGGAACAGGTTTATGGATTTAGGAACTGACTGTGGAATAGAATCTTGTGTACTTTTTTATCATTAAATGGATATAAATATAGAGGCAAATAGTATGTCACAAACAAAATGAGATTAGATGAAAAAGCTTAGTGTACCTTTACCCTTAGGTACCAGTACCAAAGAAGTTTTATTGTGCTAGATAGATCTGGAAGTACTGAACAAACCAGAAAATCAATAGACTCAATGAAAGGTAACTGACTTTTGCTCATTTTTGTGACATTTTTATTGTTGTTAATATATTAGCTTGTACAACAACGGTGTTTTATATTTGCTAATTTGTTAGTAAACATATAATTAAAAGTTTTTCATGTTATTTTGATTTGCTAAAAATTAATCAACAATAAATGAAGTGCTAATTTACTTATCTTCCAGATAATTCAATAAAGTAAAAAGTACAAAGGCTGTGGAATCTGATATCATCCTTGCCATCAGGTAACTTTAAATTTTAGTTGGAGAAACAATATTAGTACTCATGAAACAATTAGAATCTCCAACCAGATAATAATAGTAGGTGGTAAATCTTGTGGTACTCACTGAAGTCAAATAATGATAGAGTTTTAAAAAGTTGAACATCCTTCCCATAGAAGTGCTCAGTTGAGCACCATTATTTTCTAGCAGATGGCCTTTAACTATTAAGTGACTCTCATTTAAGTGAGTGACAAGGAGATTTAACAGAACTTCTAAGCATTTAGAACACACTGTACTTAAAATTCATTAAGTGGGAAAAGAAGTATAAGTCAATTAAAAGAAGCTAATATTTAACTGTTCATAGGTGTATTAGAAGTAAAGATATTTAAAGCAAGTATCTCTGAACTTGAAACTATGAAACTGAAATTCTTCCTATCATTATAATTTCCAGGTTTCAGACAATGGTTTGAATAATAAACAGACCAGAAAGGAAAAACATACCTAATACATGTGCCTTCATAAAATATAATTTCTCTATGTAGAAAATGAGTCCTGTGTGTTTGAGTCTCTTTTTCCCTTTGTTCAAGATTTCAAATACCCATCATCTTGCTGGGCACAGGTGGAGTGGAAGTGTAATATACAAACTGACCAGATGATGGCAATATAGAGCTAGGTTTGTATTCTGCTTGTGCGACCCTCTTGCTGGATTACTGTTTTTGTGTCCTTTGGGTCCTTAATGCTCAGGAGACGCAGACCTTGCACTTCATATGGCACAGTGAATGGAACAATTGTGTATGTAATTATATCATTATTTTAAACAGCAGCCAAATTCTAATTTTGTTACTCCTTTAGACTTATTACCTCAAAACTGGGAGTTAAGAAGAAAACCATCTTTGTTAAAATGTGTGTGGATAAAAGAAAACGTTCTGACAAATACACTCATTACTCTGAATGTCACAATAAGAAATAGAGGCCATACAGTGTAAACTGAGATAAATTTAGCTCCGAACCTATGTCACTGTTCCCCTTCTCATTGCTGTTTGCTGTTTGAATGCTCTTTTTTTATTTGTGTGTTAACATTTCTGCCATTCCTGAGTTCTTATGTCTCCTCCCAAATATTTTGAGAAAGGTCAAATTAAAAATTGGCTTTTCAAAACGCACAATAAAAGATAAAATGTTTATCATGTGTTTCTTGACATGTTTCTTAAAATTTAAAAGACAGCAAATGAAAATTTACCAAAAATAAAATTTTTCATGTGCCAATTTTTCTTTCAGTTTGCATCCATCAGGATATCTCCTCTTTGCTCATATTGATGTCCACAGCTGAGTATCATCTTGGAGAAATCATGACTTTAATCTTGTGGCACTTATGCTCGGAAGCATAAGACTTTAGCAAACAAAAGCCAGGAATGACTTGTAACATTAAGAAAAGCTGATCATCTCACAGCTGTGATTCCAGCAGTCCGGGACCCCAAGGCAGGATGATCAAAAGCCCAACTTTGAGCCCAACTTGGGCAATTTAGCAACTTAGCAAGACTCTGAAAAAAGTAAAAAAGGGCTGGGTATGTTGTAAAGGGTGAAGGTCCTGCATTCAGTCCTCTGTGTGTGTGTATGTGCGTGTGTGTGTGTGTAAGATGATCTTGTTAGGCAGACACAATCAGATGCAATTAGATGTGAACAGTTTCATATACATTACCTTAAAATATGAAAAAACATTCAAATAACTTTGAATGAATTAATTTTTCCAAAACTGTCTTTAGATTAAAAATTAAATTACATAATTTTTCTGGTTGATGTCTGATCTTAAGTTTTTAACTTCCGTGTCTTTGAATCTCAGATGACCTTGAATACTATTTGGCCATTATTTTGGCTGTAGAATTAAACTTCTTCTCCCTCAACCCCAAAATAAGTTAAGAAAGTAGTAGCATATGAGTGTTTCAAATATGGGTCCATAATAGCCCTATAAATGTTACAACAGGGATGCCATCACATGTTAACACACAACACACAACACTGTCTATTTCAATTGGTCTGAATATTGATGTTTCTGTTTCTGATTTTTTTCATGATAATTTCTTATTTATCAATTGTGTACTGTGAACATTTTCATATATACAGAAAAATTGACAGAATAGTAAATTATCACTCAAACATCTACCTCCTAGACTCAAGGATTATTTACATTTTGCCATATTTGCTCTATCTCTCAATCCAAAATGGATTGATTTAAAAAATGGACCGTTTATTTATGTTTGTTTTTTTGAGACAATGTTTTGCTGTGTAGTTCAGCCTGAACTCACTATGTAGCCTAGGCTAGCCTCAATCTTGAGGCAATCCTCCTACCTCAGCCTCCCAAATGCTGGGACTACAGGCATGCCCAGTTTCATGACCACTTAAAAATAAAGCCAGGTGTGGTGGTGCATGCTTGTAACCCCAGAATTGTGGGAAACTGTGACTGGAGGATCGCAAGTTCAAGCTCAGCCTGGGTAATGTAGCAACTTAATGGGATCCTGTCTCCAAAAACAAAAAAGAAAAAGAAAAAAGCTGGGGTTGTGGCTCAGTGTGAAGGTTCTGGGTTCAACCCCCAGTACAGTACTGCAATAAATAAATAAATAAATACAATAAAAATAAGTTGCAGGCATCATGATACTTCAACCCCAAATGTCTTTTAAAAATACATTCTATTATAAAGCCATAATGCCATTATCATATCTAAGAAAATTAACAAATATCATCTAGTATGTAGTCCCTCTGTTTTAAAATTTTCCCAGTTTTCCTTAAAAAAACTTTAAAAAATACATACACACATTTAAATTATGTAAGACTAAGCTACATGGATATACAGAATATATAACATAACTGAACTTTAGCTATAAAAGCCAGAGCTCAAATTCAAAAAGGCTTGGTTAAAAAAAAAAAGAATCAGATCAGTTTGTAGGGAAGGTGAGAAATCAGCAAAAGTTTATTGATAATTTACCACATGCTAATTACCACTTCTGATTCTATGAGCATATGGAGGCTTCAAAGGCATGGAGCCTACATTTGTGCTTAGTATAACTAACAGCATAACTTATCAGTAAAAGGCTCTAAAAATTTCTCTTTTAAATGACACATTTTTTAAATGATTATTTAGTCATAATTTCATATAAAATATCCAGAAGATATAATTGAACTGTATTTGTGATAACATATTTATCTTAAATATGTAATTTTTCCTTTTCCAACTTTTAGTAGTAAAATAGTGTCGGTGTGATAGGCATCTTACATGTCATACTTTTATGAAAGGATCATTTCTAAGCAGAGGTAATACTTGAACTACTCTGAGTGTAATAAGTGGCCATGCTCTTTTGCTGTTAATATAAGGTCTGTTTATGATGTGCGTGGTGCGGAGGAAGTTGTTCATGAAGAATCAAGACAGAGGAAGATGGGATGGGAAAGGAAAAAATTTGTGAGTTGTACACAGACGCACATAGTGATTAGGGGAAGGACTGACATCCATGAAAGATGTTATATAATAGAACACCAAATGAGGCAGTCTGGATTGTTACTGCTACAGGAATTCAAAAAAGAAGAAAATTGGTGAGGACTGGAGTTAAGAGAAAGGCTCCAGTGCTTCTTGGAAATAGGAGTTAAGCCGGGGATTTAGCTCAGTGGTGCTGCCACCTGCCTCTCAAGCACCAGGTCCTGAGTTCAACCCCTGGTACAGCAAAAAAAAAAAAAAAAAAAAAAAGATAAATAAATAAATAAATAGGAGTTAAGCCCTGAGATGTGGTCAAACTGGACAAGGAAAAAAGGAGAGGAAAGGACATTAGTGGTGAATGAAGCCTGCAAAAATGCCATTTTGGCACATTTGCAAGATAGTGGGCTGGGGTGAAGGAAGACAAAAAGAGAAGGAGTGAAGTGATAAAGCCATGGAAGAGCAAATGTCAAATTTTCTAGGCTAGGAATACTCTGCTCTTCCTTGTATTCCACCTCGCCCAAGAAATTATTTGAGGTAGGTATGGCAGCCATTATAGAAGTACAGAAGTGTTAGTGACAACAGGTGAGTACATTTGGGTTTTTTTTTTGTTGTTTTTTTTTTTGGTACCGGGGATCAAACTCAGGTCTTTGTGCTTGCGAGGCAGGCAGCGGAACCACTGAGCTAAATCCCCAGCCCTACATTTGGTTTTTAAGGAGTTGAAAACAGGAAGAAAATGAATAAATTGACATTAACTCTCTGACCACAATCTATGTAAGTGGCATTCACTTGGGTTGGTGTTCATTCTTTTTCATTTATCCCTTGGCTCTTCATAATATCCTTGGGACTTCACTGCTGAGTATTAACTTAAATAAATTCATTAACATTTGTCATATTGAAGTAGTTCATAAGTATTCAAAGCATCTATTACAACCGATTAGTTAAAATAAATGTATTCTACTAGCTTCCTATTAAAACCTTTACAACCTATCTGGAGCCCAGCCTTGGCTGACAAATCTACCCTGGGAGGTGTACTCTCCTTTGGGGAGCACCATTCCTGTGAGAACTCTGTTCCATGAATACTGAATGTGTTAGGTTGTTGGTTAGTAGGAGTTAACATGAAGAATTCACTGCTGATACAAGTCAGGATAGGAGAGATTATGTGGCAGTAGCAACAAAAACCCCAAACGTCAGTGGCCTAACCCCACAAATCTTTGATTTTTCACTCACACTGTGTTGCCTAGCTAATTGGAATTACTCAGGGTCCAACTTAAATGAACAGGGCTCATCTTGATACATGTTTCCACAATCCCTAAGGCAATATTAAATGAAGATGTAGCAAGTTGTGCACTGGGTCTTAAAGTTTTCACTCAGGAGTGACATAAGTCACTTCCGCACACATTTCAGTAGCCAAAGTAAGTCATGTGCTCACATCCAACTTCAAAAGGGGCAGCAAAATGCAATCTTACTGTGTTCCTGGAAAGAGAGGAACATCCTTAGTGACATTCATACTCTCTTATTTTTTGCCTTTTTTTTCTTCCCTTCTATTTGTGAAAATATATTACATTAAAGGAAAACTCGCTCCCGGGGAATGATGAGTGAATGATAATATGAGCTGCCTCAGGCACATTATTACTTTGAAATTACTTAGTGCCTTGAGTTTTGTTTTTTTGTTGTTGTGTTTGTTTGTTTGTTATTGGTACTGGAGATTAAACTCTGGGCCTTTGCATTGAGCTATGTCCTCTAACCCCTTCTTTTTGTTTTGAGACAGTATCTTGCTAAGTTGCTAAATTGTCCAGGCTGGCTTTGAACTTGTGATCCTCTTGCCTTAGCCTCCCAGAGTGCTGGGATTACAGGTGTGTGGCGTTCTGCACAGTTGAAATTACTTAGTACTTGGAAAGGCAATTCTGTGTAATATTTTATAGAACTGGACCATAATTTCTGCAAATAAAGCCCAATTCAGAGACCATCAGTAGTTTATGGAAAATAATAACTTTAGTGGCTGTAATTGCTCTGAGTCACATGTCGGTAGCACCTTCTTTTCCGTGGTAAGTTGAGACAGTTCACAATTTTCCGCCAAGTATGCTGCAGGTTAGTGTTGAAGGCTTGCCTCCAACACATTGTGCTTGTTCAGGCATGGTTCACTTATTCCTAGTGCATGGGAGAGGTAGCTTTGTGTTGCTCATTGTGTGTTTTAAACTTCAGCTACTGGCTGAGTACTGGACAATGTTTCATATTGTCACCTTCCAGCAGGGTCACTTGAGGGCTTGCTGTTTTTCATTATGGGAATGACAAGCATATCTTAGCGGTGTGGAGGAGTTAGTTATCTGATATCACAAAAGTCCTTGGCCTTGACATAGCAAAAGTTTTGCACAGGCTTGCCACCCACTTGGAGATATGTCTAGTTTTTTTCTGCTTTTTTTCAAAGTGATTTTCTGTTTCAGAATTTTGCAACTCGCCTGCTTTTAATTTCCCCACTTTGAAATTCCTTAGAATGTTGTTATAAGGAAGGTGATGACTGAAGACTAGGCAGATCACACTTTGTGTTCTTTTCCAGTACAGCTGAAGTCATATCTGTCCTATTTGTCACTGAAACCCTATTATGTGAGATTGGACTTTGCACATGGTGTTCATTAAATGTTATTGAGTGAGTAAGTGACAGAAAACATTATTGGCTCATCTATGTAGTAGCTCTCTATTTTAATTCTAATCAATGGCAAAAAAGATTGTAAGCTACTAGGCTGGAATGAGAGATACAAAGACCTTTACCATGTTAAACTAAATTTGTTAGTCCATAGTTTCGCTCTTCTATTGTTTTACTTGCTAGATTGTTTATATTGCCCATCAATCCCTAGTCTTACCCAAATTTCCAGTCAAATTGAACTGTTGCCTTTTCTCAGAATAGGTATGTTCCATTGTTATGGGTTGAATTATGTCCCTTCAAAAAGATATGTTGAAGGGACTGGGGATTTGGCTCAGTGTTTCTGCTGCCTGCCTCACAAGCACAAGGACCCGAGTTCCATCCCTGGTACCAAGAAAAAAATATATATATATATTGAAGTTCAAATCTCCAGTACCTCAGAACCACGATGTTACTTGGAAACAGGATCATTGCCTATGTAATTAGTTAAGAGGAGATCATACTGGATTAGGGAGAGCCCATAGGAAACAAGATACACAGAGAGGACTACGTAGCTATGCAGGCAGAGATTAGAGCTGCAAGCCAGAGAATGCTGAAGACTGCCAGCAAACCAGGAGCTAGAAGAAGCAAGAGGGGATACTTTCCTATGCTTGCAGAGGGAACACAGCTCTACCAACACCTTGATTCTTTATTTCTGGCCTCCAGAACTATGAGAACATAAATACCTTGTTTTAAGCCACTGGATTTGTATTTCTTTTGTTACATCCCTAGAAAACTGGTATGCTCCTCATGTCTCTGTTTTGCTTCCTCTATCTGAGCCAACCCCTTGTACACCCAAGAATCTCATTATCATGATACAATTAAAATATCTCTTCTTACTGGGTGTGGTTGGCATACACCTGTAATCCCAGCACTTGGGAAGCTGAGGCAGGAGGATCTCTGTGAGGCCAGCCTTGGCTACATAGTGAGTTCAAGGCCAGCCTGAATTGTATAGTGAGACCCTATCTCAAAAAACCAAAAAGAGAAAACATCTCTTCTTGAGTAAAATTTCTAAATCCTCTTCAAAAAATTAAGCTGGCTGATTCCCCTCACCTCCTATAACACATGTGTCTATCATGAAGTGAATAGAGAGGAACAATCAGTGAGTCCTGAAGAGACTCCCTCAGGTATCACAGTTAGAGGAAATAAAATGGGTCAATTAAAAGAGTAGGTTAGAGGAAAAGTATCTGGGACATTGAGACTCTGTAGGAAAACAAGGAGAGGAAGTCAAGAATACGAAAAATCAATCTTGATAGGCAGCGTGAGGGTTTTGGAAGTGCTGCATGCCTCCTTAAGCAAGCATGACACTTCCTGTACGTGCTTAGGAGACAATCATGAGGAAGCTGGGTGCAGGGGAAACAAATGCAAAATTAAAGATAGAGCCCTAAATGGTCCAATAGTTCAATTTTATTGAAAGGAAGTTCTGGGAAGGAGTTTAGAGAGGATTGTGCCACAAAGAATGAAGTCACGAGTTAAAATAGTACAGTAGTACCTAAAAAAGTAAGTCCAAGTTTGAATGCACTTTAATAAAAGAGAAACAGATGGGGGCGGGGTGGGGAGAGGGAAAAGGCAAGCAAGGAGAGAGATCCTCTGCATGTGCCTGCTATTTCTCTCATCGCCTTTGGTCCTATCACTTAGATGATAAATTATGCATAACCATGTCAACTGGCATTCACAGTCTTGCAGTGAGAAACAACGGATGTCCTGGTGACCTGTGTAAATTTTCTTGGGTTTAGAACAGTTGTTGTAGCCTGTTGCTTAAATTACTCTCTCTATCCCTGGTATCAGAGGGATGAAGGAGGGAGTGCTTGTTAAGTAGAATCAATACAAACCTCTAATGTAGTGCGTATCACTAGGTGCTTTAGATATCTTTGTTGAGAAAAAGCAATGAGCGGCAATCAATTCAATGAGTGAGTTGAAGAGACAAAGAGATACATACAGTGTCTCAGATGGGGGGAGGGAAGAAAAGACATGGGTTTGCTGGGGGAAAGAAGCAAGAAGCAAGGCCTATGGTGAGCCCACAAGCCATGGTGGGCCCTGCACTCTCCGAGGAAGGCTGGGCAAGGCAGCCACAGCTGGAGCAGCTGGTTGGTCCTCACAGCCCCTGGGGTTGAGCAGAGTGTAGGGACAGGGAAGCGCACGAGTGCTTCACTACTGGGAGCCATCCAGGCTCTGAGCACCATCAAATTAGGCCCCCAAATATTTGGGCAAGAAAACATTTGCTGCTCAAAAACAGTGTTTACATGATGATTTAATTTGTTGGAATTTATATTTTATGGTTTTTAACTTAAAATTTATAGTGTATGTATTTCTTACTGCTTAGAATTTCACAGGTTTCCATCCAGGCCTGGGTGTTTGAGGTAGAAGAAAGCTGAAACCCTGACCAAAGGGGTGCTGAGGTCCGAGTCAGAGGATTCAGTTCCAACAGGAAGGACAGAAGCTGAAGTGTGCAACTAAAATTGGGGAAGAAGACGAGTAGAAAGAGAGGATAGAGAAGATAACAACACATAAGTAGCAAAGTGAACCAGTGGGAAAATTTTAGAGACTGGATGGATGCCTGCAAAGGCTTTCAAGATGCTCCTGAGGATGAACTGTGTTTATTTGTTTAAGAGTCAGGAAATGACGCAGCTGTTTGACCCTTGCTGTCAACAGAGTGGCTTACCTTCAAGACGTCAAGAGCAGAGTGGGGAGACTCAACCATAACGCAGGATGAACTCATAGTTTGAAATGAGTAAGAGTCTTGTTCCTCCCCAAATGTGAGGGGAGCCTGGGTGCATGAGGACACTGCCCTAGAGGCAACCCAAGAGCCATCATGGCTGAGATGTCATTGAGGGGTCTTGTGAATTATTTCATGGTGGGTGCTGGCCAGCCATTCAGGGAGAGTCGGTGCAGGCCTGGACATAACACAACAGCAGTTATGAGCCATCCTAAAGGACAGTGCTCCATTTTGAGCCAAATAACTTTTGTGCTATTATTAATTTGCATCCAGCCTATACCTGAGGCTGGAAACCTTCCTGTCACTCAAGGAGAAAGAGCTGGCACTCCTTATGCTAGTCTTATAAACTTAGTGGGTAAAGGCTAATTAGAATGAGCCAGAGGGACTGCAGGCGAGTCATCTAGTGTAATCAGAAGTGATAAACTACTACTGGGCAGAGGGCCCAAGAAAGCCTTCCTATCAATTCTCAGCTCTGGTTTTATTAGCTCAGTAACTAAAGGTATTTCTGGGCTACCTTTATCTCTGATGATTGTGAATGTGCTAGGCAACCTGGATGTTACCAAGTCCATTTCCCATCTTTGGCCTCTTCCCTTTGCTGCTCACTATGGAAACACTGTTACCCTCTTCAACGGATCTGTCACCTGTGGCTCTGAAATCCTGTTTCCTGCTCAGTCCTTGCTGCTTGCTCCCTTTTTTCCTGCTTGAGGTAGCCAAAGCTCAGACATAGCCTGTCTCCTTTCTGTTGTGAAGCATCACTAACACAAAGCAGTTACGAAGAACAGATTTTTCAAAAGATATAGTGCCTAATGAGAACAGACAGAGCTATTATTACCTGGGACAAGAAATAATTTCAAATGCAGTATTAGACATGATGGTTCCTAGAAATGTATTGGCTGTTCCCTCCATCAGGAATTTCTGACTTTCTTGTCTCTCCTTGGCACCCCCAGGGCACTCCACAGCCAGAATTGCCTAGAGATTAAAAAATAGCCCCTCTTGCTGTATGGATGGGACTACAATTTAAGTGCCAGAGTCTGCACTAACTGCTTCTATTATCTCATTTAATCCTCTCTGTGCAATACTTTGTAGTAGACACTTTTCTTTTGCAGGTGAGGAAACTGAGTCACAGAGGCAGAAATTGGCCAGGGATGCATAGTTGAGATTTGAACCCAGCTCCTTCCACTCCAAGCCCATGCTCCTCATTTTATATTTATTGTCTCCCTGTGTAGCCTGAGTCTTCCCATACTCCTTAGGTTATCAGAATTCAAATCTATTACTGTACATACCCCTTAACTCAGCAAAACTTTCTGTAGAGTCAGTAAAAATTCCCCTAACATTTTCTCCCATGAAATTGGATACTTTCTACAGGAGTTCTCTGGCAAAAGCCGTCCCACCTCCCCTGAGATAACTTTTTGATCCCCTTTGATCTCCTTTCCACTGACTCGGCTCCTCATTGACTCTTCTAGATAACTTCTTGCTGTCTCTGTTCCCTGCCCCTGCTCTCTTTTTCTCTGCTTTGTCAGCTCTTTAAGGGAAAGAGCCTCATTTATAACCAGGAGCCAGGATCATTTGCCTTACTCCCCTCTCAAAGATGGTGAATCAAGTCCCATCAATAAGGCAATAAGAGGACGTTTGACCCACACTGAACCTCTCAGGTGTTTTCTCCAGGAGCTGTGCCCGGGAAGGAGGGCCCTCCCCAATTTGAAGCTATATTTTCCTCCTCTTATCTCCTTGGCCTTCTTGGAGCTGGGCTTGGCACTCCATTAAGCCAGAATGATCAGCCCTCCTGAATCCTCATAATTCTTAATTATGTCCTTGCCACTGGTTGGGATAACAGTTACAGATAAGAAGAGGGAGCAGACATTCAAATGGAGTTACAGTGTAAACACTGGTTCTCCTCCCTGACCTTGCTCTGAGAGACTGTAACAGCGTGAATCCATAGTCCAGCAGGACCTTAAACAGAGGCTAGAGAGAAATAACAGCTCTGCTACCCTAACTAATTCAGAGTCCTATCTCTGAGCCCTCAGAGATTGAGTCATGAACCTATCAATAGAATTTTTTTGAGTATGCATTTGGTATGAGGCACACTATCAGGGAAATTTGAAAAACAAAACAAAAGATGTGCCTTCACTGATGCTACTTTACAGTTAGTTTGTTCCCAGAGGTAGGGTATAAAAAGTAATTAATTATCCAAGCCAGAGAGGATATGCCAAGTTATAAATGTGTAGGGCAGACAGTGAGGGCTCCAGGAGTTCAGAGGAGTTCAGCACTGACCTGGGAGAGGAAGACAAGACTTTCTGCCTGAGTTGAGCTCGAATGCACCACGCATGCCAGGAGGATGGTGCGGAGCAGGGCATGATGTGGGGAACAGCAGAGGCGAAGGCGCAGGGGGCAGGATGTGAGTGGTGTTCAAAGGCCAGTGAGTCACCCACTTGGCTTTCTGTACTCTACAGCTGCCACGTAATAATAGGCACAGAACAGCTTATTATTTTTTCTTTTTTTAAAGACTTCAAAAATAAAGCAAGAAGCCCACATTCTCAATTTAGAAAATATGCCTGTAATGTCAGTGACTCTGAGTAGGTGAGAATTCCCAAGCCGAAGGTAAACCTGAGTCTTGACAAAATTCTTACCCTCATTTGGTGGAAACTCCATTTATTTAATGCCATGTAGTCCAGGATTCTGTTCTTTGGAAGAACTGAAAGTAACCTGGTCAAACCTTACCTCAATTATTAAGCACAGCATTGGCAACGACTTTGCCTTTGTCATAATTGATCATAAACTTTTCCACAGTCTTAAATACTTTAAAGCTATCTGGAGCCAGGAAATGTCTTTATGAGGAAACTGATCTCGGTAACATTAATACACTTAGTAATTCCACATCAGCAGTTGTTGTGGTGAGCTGTGTTTTAGGATACATTTCCTGAAGATTAAAGTGCTGCTTCTGATTACTGCTACCTTGTCTTTCCAAATTTCCTGGTACGTATTCATAGTGGTAGCATGTTGGGCTAGGTCCCCTCACCAGGGCTGAGGAAGTTCAGAAGAAAGGTGTTTGTTTGTTTTTTTCACTTTTCTGGTATTTTCTATGAAAGATGTGCTAATTTTTCCAGTACTTTTTATTGAGGAATACTAGCTGCCTCTAACTCAAAACTTACTGGAAGCATTCCTTCATTTATCATCTTTTAAAAAATAATTTTTAACCAACCTACCTTTCCTAAACAGTTACTATATACGTTCAGCATTTTTAGAAAGCCAATTATCCCTCCTTTCATGATTTTAGGGGAAAAAAGCAAAACAAACTTCATCAAAGTACTGAAGGAACAACTACTTGAGACATTGTGTTCTCTTAGTAATAGACACAGACTAGGAAAAATTCAACTAAGCCTCACTTGGATGTATTCAAATAGCCTTTTTCCCAGCTCAGAATCACATTTTAAAGAGTGCCTAAGTGCAAATCTAAGCCAAATACTATATAACAGAGACACAAGAGTGCCAAGGGTAACACGCTGTTTCCCATTTTGCTTTAAACAATAGAATGCAGCATGGAGCTAAAAAGATGCTCAGAACTAGTAGTGAGCAAACCTGGGCTGTAGGGATCTGTTGACCTTGAATAAATCACCAGCCCTGACTGGGCATCTTCATTTAGAAAGTGGGGGAAAATACATACCCATTGTGCCTTAACACTTAATGAGAAAACGTATGCAAAAACACTTGTAAACTATAGACTTTTTCTACAATTCTTAAAGGAATCGTAGAAGTGGCTATTTGGGGAAAATGAAATACGTGCAAATCTTCTTTTCAAAAAATGACTTTAATATCTACTCTTTTATGTGATTTAAATTCAGCAATTAAAGTATCATTAATTAATGCCCTAAGAAAATACTGTTACACTATTACTATCTTCCAAATGAACCATTCCTCTTTGTACTTGTCTTTTGGGATTCTCTCCACGGAAGAAGGGTATTCAAAAGACAAATTACCTGGAAGATAATGGGGTGAGATTTTTCTCAGTGTCTTCTGTCCAGAGACAAAAGACATTCTCTGCAATACCTCTAATATGCTAGTTGAACATAGTGATTTATTTGACAGTATAATACATTTTTTTTCACATAAAGTAAGGAAATTGAGGGTGTTGCAGCCAGTCAGATGGGAAATGTGTTGAGGGGAAGATATAAGAGACAGAGTAATAAAGGAGATTGAGAGGAGCTGACTAGAAAAACCACACCAGGCACCCACACTGGATATCTTTGGAATTGTAGTTGGATCAGCAAGCACCCTCCCAGCTGAATGGAGTGCTTGGCAAATCTCCATCACCCTGGGAAGTTGTCTGGCTTCAGTCTAGCCTTGCCTCTTTCCAACTACTCTGCTCTCTTTTGAAGGCTGATCAATAAGAATATCACAGAGCACTTTTCTAAGAAGGCCATGATCTTTTATTTAGGAAAAGAGAGAGCCCTTCAAGGCAAAGGCAATTCTCCAATCTCCCAATGACCAGCTTTGCTGCCCACAGCATGGCATGTTCTAAATACCCAACAGGTCACTGCCCACATCTGGAATTTATGTTTGATTTCTAATTCACTTTCATTTGAGGTAAAATTATTACAATACACTGACACAATATAAAAAATATACATCACACTGACAAATGTGACCCCAATTTTGCTCAATAAAATATCATTTTGGAATCACTTTTCAATATTACTTAGGAGTTGCCTTTGCCTACTTATAAGAAACTCGATTAACCTGTCCTGACTACTCCCTATGATAGCTACTAGTGCCTCACCATACACATGGAGGATTCCATTTGCTGCATTCCTAACAAGGCAAGATACAAAGTAATCCTAGAAATCCCCCTTTACTTCTGTTCTTGGGAGTGAAATTCATGTAGCAAAGTGGAACCAGGCGGGTTACTGATAGATTACTTTCTCTCCCCATCACCCTCTCTCATCCCTAGCCACTGGGATCTCACATCTACCAGAAGTCTAAGGTCCTAATTCTTTATCATCATCAGTGACAGCAATGACAAGCTGACTTACTCTTCTAAGAAAAAAAGTAGAGTAGAGAACAAAGTTTTTACTCAAATGAGATTTTGCCTAGCAGTAGGCTGTGAGTGAGGTTGTGACACATTCCTGCCTTGTGTGTCAGTGGATTCCTATACCTATTGAGCAAGTCTGGAATAAAGCTTCACAGGGATAAGGAAGTACATTGATGATGTTCATTGAAAGCTTCAAAGCTAAGGACACATTGCTTTCTATGATGTGACCTGAGTACCACTGACTGCCTATCTAAAGCTAATTCCTTAAACTAATTCCTCTCCCTCCTAGGTCAGCTAACCAAAGCCACAGAGGCAGTTACACAGGAAAATATCATGGAGAATAAAGCTTTTGTGGTCAAATACAATGAAAATATTATTTTGCTCACTTATTTATTTGACAGATATTTATTGACTACTATGGGAGATAAATGAAGTGTTTTTGTCCTCTAGGAACTTACTACCTACTTGGGAGAAAAAGTACACAATAATTGTAATTTAAATATGTCCTTTAGAGGAAATTGGAGAAATAGGAAAAGTAGGAGAAAGAAAATTGTTAACTTTTCATAGGGCTCTTTATAGTATTTTTCTTAATATTTAGATGTTTTAAAAATAAACTTGTAAAAAAATAAACTTGTATACTATGTATGTATTTGCCTTCTTCCATTTAATTTCATTTACTAAGAGAATTGAGAGATGAAGGCTTAACACCCCGCCTTTCAACTTTTCAACATATATGAAAGACAAAAGATTGATATCCTACAAATAAGAGCTCTTACAAATTAAGAAAAAAAGAGAACACCTCAACAAAGATGGGCAAAGAACCACATGAAAAGTCACCACAAATAAAAGCAAATGACCACCAAACATATTTAAAACTCACTAGAAATTCAAGAAATGAAAAATCTGAATGAGATCAAAATGAATGACAATCAAAATGAGTGAGATCTCATTTTCACCTATCAAATTGGCAAATATTTTTATATTATTCAAAAAAATGGATTTTAAAAAATGCTACAGAGGAATGTAAACTGTTACTACTTCTCAAGTGGGACATCTGGCAACATGAATCAAAAGTCTTAAAAGCTTCCTGTCTTCCTCTACTGTGATTTTTACAATTAAGAAATAGCCATCATAATTTATATAGGGAAAACTTGAAACAATCTAAATGTTTACTGTTGTATATTGATTAAATTATTACATATTCATCAGTAAATACATCCAGAAATGAACATCTTATTTTCAAAGAACAAATTTCAGTGTTCACATCATATTATTCAGTGAAAAAAGCTGATTATAAAATTTATATAGTACAAACTCAGTTTTGTTCAAAATATATACATATATTTTGATATTTAAGGACTGTTAGACATCAAATTAACAATGTCTATTTCTATGCCAATATAAAATATCCAAATTTTACATTGTTATGCATGACTTTTGTGATTAGAAACAAAACCAACTACAGTAATTCTATTTCTTAGAAATAAAGATATGAAGTTCAAATAGTAAGAGCTTTCAATCTTTTATACAAGTGATGTTTTGACATCGCAACCTTGCCCAACTTGACCAGGCATCATATTAGCATGTCTCAAATATCAAGGATGCAAATAATAAGCTATCATTTATCAAGTGCTTACTGTGTACCAGGTATAGATGAAGAAACTGTGGCTCATAGAGGCCATAAGAGATCAGGAAACTGAGTGCAGTGGTCATGCCTATATCCCAGCTACTCAGGAGGCTGAGGCAGGAGAATCACAAGTTCAAGGCTAGCCAGGACAACTTAATGAGACCCTGTCTCAAAATTTTTAAAATATGGAGGAAAAAAGGCTGAGATGGAGTTCAGTGGCAGTGGGCTTGCTTACCACATGTGAGGTCCTGGGTTCACACCCAGTACAGCAAAAGGATGTGGACACCTGGCTAGTAGGCACTTGAACCTGGCAGTGCAGCTCTACGGGCCATACACCTCACATGCACACTTTTTATACTATTTTCTCTTTTCCAAGGAGCACTAGGAAGGCGTATTCAATTTATGAATTTAGTAAAACCAGGCTTGATGAGGAAAGAAGATACTGTGAATTTTGGTCTCAGGACTACTGAAGGAACCACTGACTCCCAATGTCATGCAGCTAATGACAGAGCTAAGGTTTAAACCCAAGAGCTTGCCCACTGCATTCCCAAGCCCGACTTCTGAAACCCATTAGGAGGGAAAAGATGTTTCCTGCTCTTCAGCCTGGTCCTCTGGTATCTTGGTCACCCAGCTGGGAGGCACCTTTCTCAGTCACACAGCCTGCCCAAGCCCTCACCCATCCTGCTGCATTTCTAAGTGTTCCAACTCGTGTGTATCCCGCTTTCCCAGCTCCTGACTCCATTTTCCTCCCATCAGATATGTCACTGTATTATTATAAATCTGGTCTACATCTCAGTATCTCGGAAATTGACTGCATTGTCTGGTGAGGCATGGGAAATTTGTTCTGGAGGATAAAGGTCAGTGTAAGAAAATATTAATGTTTAAAATCAGAAGCTAAAGAATCACCCATTTCCAAAGGAAGAAGTCCTAATGGTTTTCTGAACGCACAAATGATTGCTTGTGCGAAGCTTTTAAAGCTCTTCCCTGCTAATTCTAAAGACCCGAGGTTTGTTTCCTTTGAGGTTTTTTAATGGAATCTAAACACTTTATTGTGTTCACCGGTGCAGTGAGTTGAATATAAAGTGGCAGGCCTTAAAAGGGAAGCCAGTGAGTTGGATCACAATTTGACGGTGTGAAAACATGTTATTATTTTGTTTTTCTCAGTGGTATTGAAATGCTCTTAAGAGAGATGAGTCTGACCTCTTCTTAGATTGTTCCTCTTTTTCACTACAGGCCACACTAGCAGGGTCGTTGCGATCCACCACCTTTCAGGCACCGGGCCCAAATTGTCACTTGGGGGCAGTGTATCGCCTCCTTTTCTTCCCAGCTACCCTCCTTCCTTGTCTGCACAGGATTCTTAGGTTGTTAACCTGGCTTTCAGTCCCTCTTACAATAAAATGCTTATTATCAATCTCAGCGGTCTCTTAAAAAGAAAACAAAGGGCTGCATTCATAACATACTGAAAAATAATCTGTGGCACTTATACTTTTATAAAAAGCATTCAGGAGTACTATCTCTCAGAAGAAGGTAGACAGGGCAGGCATGATAGTTATATTTTTAGAACAGATACCTTGGCTTGGGAAAGTGAAATCCATGTTTATACTTCTAATGGTTCTGAAGCAGCAGGTTCTCTGATTCTTTGGCCAGAATTCTCTCTTCTAATCATCCTGAAATAAGATCCAGCCTTTATTCTTAAGGAAGATCATCATTTAAATGAAGAGACATCAAAATGACAAATAGCAGTAAAAATAATTCAATAGAAAAAGGAAATCACATAATCACATTTCTTTTCCTCTTTCTACTCATAAAATGGTTTCAATTTCAAGGAAGAAAATATCATAATCCTCTTTTAAAGTTTAATATAAATCCATTTAAACATGGGAACAAACAGCTTGCCGACATCCTTTCCATACTCTTCCATCCTCACTAGTCAATTTAATTAACGGGCAAACAGCCTGATGGTGTATTTTTTCTGATACAATGGCATGAACGAGTAACATCCATCTTTGCACATAGCTCTTTGGCACATCACTCTGGCTGCATTACAGAAACAGAACAGAGTCGTATGTTTCCTGGAAAGTAATTATTTGGCAGGGATCTACCCTTGGATGAATCCACATAGCAAAAGTACTCAGGTGACCCTCACTCATGCCAGGGCAGGGGGTAGATGGCAGAGGTTGTGTGTGGAAGTTATTCTGGTGGCAGGAGTTCCTGAAGTGGGGAGGGAAGACACAGCAAGGGAATATAGACCCACAAGAACAAGGCTATACATCATTCCTGCTTCCTCTGTTGCTGTAATACGTTCATCAGCCACCAGATGTACACTATCTACTGCATGTTCAACACTGAGCGAAGACTTTTGCCCTGGTAGCATAAGAGATAAACTTTAAAAATTTTTGTCTATTTTTTATTTTAATGTAATACAAGTAGATTGAAAAATACTTCTATGAGAAAATAAAATTTCATAGCAAAATAATGAGGGAATAACAATGGTAAACACACTGTGTATCATGATCTTAAAAGAATATATTTTCAAGGGCTGGGGATTTAGCTCAGTGGTTCTGCCACCTGCCTCGCAAGTGCAAGGTCCTGAGTTCGATCCCTGGTACAAAAAAAAAAGCAAGAGTATATTTTCAATTGCTAATCTATCAACTCAAAGAGATAAATGTTTTAAAGGATTTTTCTTTTGATAAGCTTCCATTTCAAATAAGGAAGTTGTTTTTAAAAGAAATTATTTAACATGTACTTATTGAGCTTCTACTCTGTGGAGTGGGAATGCCTGACAAGCTTCAAGACTTCAAATTGAAATACTGACATATTATAGTGTAGAGAAGTAGCTTTTAGACCCCACTTTATTGACGACATGGTCAGGGTTATACAGAAATGTAAAAGAGATAGGATGTGGGGCATTGCTTTTTAAACTGCTCCTAAAATCATACTCAATGTTAAAGTTTGAAGCAACTAGTGAAGATTTCAAAGAATTTGCGGGAAGCCTTTCTAAAAAGAATTGAGCAGATAGGAACATTTCGATCTCGGGTTTTTGGCCAATTAGGTGTTTTCCCTGCTCCCTACATTGGAACTTGCTCCAAGAGATCCTCCACTAACTGCATTTCTACAAGGTCTGGGTCAAACAGGAACCTCAAGCATGATCAGCGCGCATAACCTGTTTAATGAAAATATCCTTCACACTGTGGTTGTGGATGCCAGGTCTCTGTCCACTCCTAGTGAATGGCGGCAGCAACTCCTCAGTGGACTTTTTCTTCCAATACATGGGATTAAAACTAGGGCCTCACACACTAGGTAAGTGCTCTCTACTGAGAAATACACCCAGCCTCCCCCCCCTTTTTTTTTGCTTTTAACAATAATATTAAATTATTTGCTGATTTTTAAAAATTTGCTACCGGGGATCGAACTCGGGACTTTTGAAGCTTTCGAGGCAGGCAGCAGAACCACTGAGCTAAATCCTTGGGCCACAGCCCTTTTAATTTTTAATTTGAGACATGGTTTCAAGAAGTTGCTTAGGCTGGCCTCAAACTTGTGATCTTCCTGTCTCAGCCTCCTGGGTAGCTGGGATTATAGGCATATGCCACTGTGCCTAGCCCTCTGTAGACATTTTAAAGGGTCCTAGGATTTCTATCTCAGAGGAAAATGTTTTCAGGAGACCAAAGACCTGTGCCTGTGATTTTACATCCTACATATACCATTAGCAGTCCATTGGCCTCTTACTGCAGACAGGAGCTGGTCAGGTTCTCAGCCAGTGAGGCTGAGACTGTCTTTGAAGCCTCTTGTTGCTCTGAGTTTTGTCCTTTGTGTGCTACTCCAAAGAGTGCTTTGGCTGTTTCTTCTCTTTTCTTCTTCTTTTTTTTTTTTTTTTCTTTTGGCCATACCAGGGATTGAACTCAGTACCTTGTGCTTGCCGGACAGGAACGGTGCCACTGAGCTACATCCCCAGCCCCGCTTTGGCTGTTTCTATCCAGCTTTTCTCCAGGCATGAATTTTGCCTTGTGATGCAGATTGAATGTCTTACCATCCTGCAGTAATTATGACAGGAGATTAGAGCAGCTGCAGCAGTCACCGAAGGAGGAAAGGGAGGGGTACCAAAGGGTACTTCAGGTGCTACCCCGTACCACCCACATCACCTATTAGCTTTACATGCAAAGACAGCCCGCATGTCCATCTAGCTTGACTCACAGATCTTCACAAAGACACTCTGCTAGATACAGGTCAGCACAGAGAGCAAAACACACCATGGTTTCCTTCTGTCCCTAGTCTTGATTGTAAGCAAGTCATTTATCTTCTGTGGATCTTATTTTTTTCTATTTGCAACACAAAAAGAACTGATGATTTTTAATGTCTCTTTCAGCTCTAACTGTTTATGATTCTCTTTATGTAAACGCCAAAGAAAATAATATCAGGCAGAAACTATTAAGTTGAACCAAGAGAATTAGTGTTAATATTTTTGAGTCAGCACAGGGAAAACACAACAATTAGTGGTTGGTGCACACAGAAAGCCCTGGACACTGAGTAAAGAGGAAAAAAACCACAAGTTCTAAGCCACCTGCCATAGTGTGGACCTGGAATGTCCCTCCAAAGCCCCTGTGTTAAAGGCTTGGTTCCCAGCCCATGGTGCTATTGGAAAGATCTGGAACCTTTGGGAGGTGGAACTTCGTAGAAGGAAGTTAGGGCATTGGGGAGCATGCCTTTGAAGGTGATATTGGACTCCAGCTCCTTCTTGTCTCTCTCTTTACTTCCTGGCTGTCATGAAGGAAGTAGCTTCCTTTGTCACACACTCCCTGCCAAGATGTACTGCTTCACTACAGGCCCAAAGGCAGCAGAGCCAAGTGACTGTGGGCTGACTGAGAGGAGGGAGATGATTTATATAAAGGAAGTACCGTGGTATGAAAAGAGGAACTGAGGCAGGAAAAATGTCTCTTAAAGCATGTGAAGAAGTTAGGATTCATACTTTTGTAATTTACAGGAATATTAAATATTAAACCTGACACTATGGGCCAAAATAAACCTTTCCTCTCTTTAAGCTTTTGAATATAAGGAGATTTTCACAGTAACAGAAAGCTGACTAATGTATCACCAAAGAGGCATTGTGTTCTAAAGAAGTAGAAAAATCATGATTTTGGAGCTGAGTTCAAATCCCTGGCTCCATCACTTGTTAGCTGTGGGACTTTCTGCAAGTGACTTTTGAGTCTGTCATCTCACTGGTAAATGAGTATAAACAATAGTTCATGGGACTGTAGCTTAATATTTATAGACATAGAGCTTAAGTTTTATTAAGCTCTTGGGACATTGTAAGTAGTTTATCTCGGTGGCTTTTTCTAAGATCTCTCAGGGAAAAGGAGCAAATCTTCAGTCCAGCTTTGTGCCACAAACTTCTGTGACTTTGTAATTTAATCTTGATGAAGCAGCTACTGTTATCTAAATTTAACCTAAATTCACTTTTCCCAAATGTAAAATGAACCTAATAATGCCTTTCCTACCTAGCCTAAAGAATGCTTATGAGGATTAGAATAATTTAATGTGAAAGGAATTTGAAAATTGTTAATTTTTCTATAAATGTAAATGTAAAAACTATTGTTTTATGACACACTTTTTATAGTACTGTGAAAAAATGTTCAGTCACTTCACATGCATTTATTCAGATCTTGCAGTTTGGCCATTTATTCGAACTGTGGTCTCTATCCTTCGAGCCTTTATAACCAGAGACATCAAAATAACACCCAGGCAACTGATGGGGATAGTTAGAGCTGAGCTGCCACTGAGAAAGAGAGGAGTTAAAATGACCTGGCTTAAAGGATAGGCTTTAGATGAAGAGCTTGAGAGGAGATATTTTAAATAAAGAAAATAGCATAGGAACTGAGGCAGAAGAAATGTCTTTTTAAGCCTGTGAAGAAATTAAGATCCTTGCCTTTGTAATTTATAGAAACAATAAGTATTAAATCATTCATCCAGCAAATATTCACCAAGTATTTCCCTTGTGCCAGGCATTGTTCCTGGTGGTAAGGAGACATAAGTGAGGAAACTGAAAGGTTGCAGAGTTTACTTCTAGTAAATGAGACTATCAAAAATACAATAACTTTAGGGCCGGGGATTTAGCTCAGTGGTTCCGCTGCCTGCCTTGAAAGAGCAAGGTCCTGAGTTCGATCCCAGGTACCAAAAAAACCAAAACAAAGGAATAACTTTAAAAATTGTACAGCATTTTAGGTGATAAGTGCTATGGAAAACAAATGAGAGCAGGGTAGAGTGGTCAAGGGTGATCAGCATGAGGTAGTAGGTGGCAGTAGAAAGCAGGGAGGTCAGGCTGGGTTATACTGAGAAGGGCTATGTAAAGGCTTGAAGGAGGTGGAGTGACTCAAGCAAATAGACGGAGAGAGAGCTTCAGGAAGGAACAAGCAAAATGATGGTTCTCAAAGTGTAGTTCCCCATCAGACTCATAGTATTAACATCAGCTGGGGATACTTTAGAAATGCAAATTTTCAGGCCCCATTTGTAACTCAGGTGGACCCAGCAATCCCCCTCAGGGGATTCTGATGTTCCTTAATATTGGAGAGTCTCTGAGATAAAGGTCTAGTCAAGCTTGATCTACTTGGTTTGGGCCAAGCTTGTGCCAGGCTCATACGACAAAGCCAACATGACTAGAGTGACATGAGGCAGAGGGAGAGGAGTGTAGCATAGGATATGTGAGGTCCTGAGAGGCTCAACTGAATGCTCTCATGCTAAATTTTGCATTTTGATCTGAAGTTCTACCTATGTTGTAATTTAAGGAGGCTCTTGCCCAAGGAGGGAAAAAAATGGACAGCAGAATTAGCTACCCTTGCTCAGATTACATGACAAGAAGCTCCAATCACAGAGTAGGAGAAAGTGCATGTTACAGAGGAGCCAACCACCTCACTATAATTAACTGTTTTATCAGCTGCTTTGAAAACCTATCATTGAGAATTTCCAAAGGAAAAAGACTTGGGTTTCCCAACTGAGACTGTTTGGAACCTGGTCGCTGGGGTTTCTATAAGCTGAGCTATCATTAAACATTTCTACCACTAAAGGGGGTCATTAGGGGTGCAAACGCTTTGGATTTCAATTTCTATTTACTTTGGTTGTGGATCTCTACATAGATTTGTGTCCCTAACGAAGATAATGACATTTATGAATCATAAAAATGTATTTTTTTCTTGAAGATTTCAATGGATGGAATAACTAGAGCTGTAATCAACGATAGAAGTTCACACCCAAATATTTTACCTGAACAACTTGCTTTATTTCTCAGTTACTGAAGTCGATCAGTAAGGACTATCCATAATAAGCAATTCCTCCTTCATATTCATGCACCTGGCCACACTGCGATGTTCGGCTCTGAAAGGACACTCAGAGTAAGAGGGGCTGATCTGGGGAAGGCCCCAAAGGGCAATACTATGGGGACTGCACTGAGGTCAGAGAATAATGGTTTTGAGGTGGATGTAGTCTTGCTCTGATGCCAGGTCCTCTGATCTTCAGTTGGCCAAATAGAAGAGAATTTTGACTGCTCTGTGCTGACCAGTGCCACTCCAGTTTTATGCCTTATCTTCTTGGCATCATTCAGCTTGGTTCTTAGATTTACTCTGGACCTATATACCTGGGATTCCATTTTGGGCAGGTACCAGACCTTGGACTGCCTCAAATCTATTTAATTTCACAGACTAGATTCCAGTATCCAGCTCTCCCTCTCTTCAGCATCAATCTTGCCTGCCCCTGACTTTATCTCCAAAGTTTCCTAATAGTCAGAGTCCTCTGATACCCCCTCATTCTCAGAGGTTTGTCTGCATTTAGGCCCATCTCCTATGGTGCCTTTGCTCAGAATCTACAAGCAGCATATCCGGCTGCACTGTCTACTTATTTTTCAGAATCAGACCTTGGAGCACCTGGCATGTAAAAAAACCAGTATTTAACAACACAGTGCCCTCCAAACTTTGCAATATGCCCTTTGATCTCATTTCAGGGATCAGAAACCAAATTCGTTACAGCTGATGAATAATAATCTCACTTACAGGAGCATTGAGAAAGCCTTGCCGCCTCTGAAACTCCAGGCAGCCTTCTGCCCCCACCACCAGTGATGATGAATCAGAGACTGCTGCCAGGGAAGTGGCATTTGGGGACTATGCACAGGACTTAAGACACAGGACAGAATGGGGGACAGAAAGACATAGTTCTGTCCAGGACAAAGGACTCAAGGGTCACTAGTACTCTTTCTCTCCTGAGACCTATAACGGCAAAAACATTCCCTTTACATTATTCAAATTTGGCAGTGGAAGAGACAATTCAGCTGGTGCCTCACGCACTCACAAGCTCTGTGACCCACTTAGGTAACATCCCCCAACCAAAACTAGGCAGCACTTTCCTCCTGTTTCTCTAGTACCTGAAAATCTCCCAATGAGGTTATCTTTTAAAAATGAGATAATTACATGTAAAGCCTTAGACCAATGCCTGGTACCTACTGAGCATCAAATACATGCTCGCTGTAATTATTATTTTTATCTCTGAGGGTTTGCACGTGAGTCCAAAGCTATTTGTCTCCTCAGATGCTAGTATTTTCATATCCCCTCCAACCCAGCCACACACAAACAAACTGGCTGCTTCTCGTTTCAATGAAAAACAATCATCAACAACAAACCCCTAAGCGTTCTAATCAATTATTGCCATAGGGTGCTATTGATATTGGCTTAAAAAAAAATTGGTTCAAAACAAAACTACTCATGGATGGGGAAATTAATTTTAAATCTTAAATGCTAGCCAAATATAATGTAGGGATGTTGTTTGGGTACTGATTCAAACTATAAAAAGACACTTTGGAGACAATCAGGGAAACTTAATTACAGACTGGGTATTCAATGATACCAAAATATTGTTGTTAATTTTGTTAGGTGGGATAATGATATTGTGGTCATTTTTTTTAAGTCAGTATTTTGAGAGATCCAGAGGTGAAATAATATGTCTGGGATGCTTTGAAGTATCTCAGTAGATGAAAAAATAAACAAACAAAAAAGAGGACGGATTGAGCCAATGTGGCAAAAAATTGTTAATTATTGAATAGAGGTGGTGGGCACACAGCAGTTTATTATCTTTTTACTTTACTGAATTCACCTTTGTGCATGAAGAAGGAAAGGGAGAAGAACAGAAAGGGGGAGGGAAGTTGTTATTGACCAAAAGTTTTCAACAGTAGAAACTCAAGACTGTGAGGCTGTGAGCAATGAATTGAGCACCTGATAGCAAAGAATGTACTGAGCGCTGTTAAAACTTGGATGAGAAGTGAAAACACTGGGCTCAAGGATTGTCAGAATTTCTTGGTGAGATTTAACTCCAGATCTCTGGAGTTCTATGGAGAGGGAAGAAGACCAGCACTGTAGCAGGGACAGGGGAAAGAGGAGGGAGATCCTGACTGCCTGAGGCCACCACTGCTTGCAGGTAGCATCCAGGCCATTGGGCTGCAAGCACTCCCTGGAATGGGCCAACCTCTTTTTGGCGGAATGGAACTGGTCCTTGGCTAGTTTTCCCTCTGGAAACAGAAAACATTTTGGGATGAAAAACAAGAATTATTATTTCCTTCAGAGTCCACATGCCCTACAATGACAAGATTTCCTTAATAATTCTGGGGAGGGAATCAGCATGATGTGACTGTGGGAGGCTTGGGACAGACTGTCTCTGCTCCTAAAACATTTTTATCTAGATTTCCCTCCCTATTTACAATTCTACCTAAAAGAGAAGAAGCTTTTTCTTTTCATCTTTAGAGTTAGGTTTATAGGGTTAAAATTCTCAGGCTGTTGTCTGTAGCTTATTTACCTTAATGTGGAAAAAACTAAGACCACATTCTTTTCTCCCTTGCTGGAGCAAAACAGAGGGACTTGGGCACTGGGAGGATGAAGAAAAACTTAAATTATTTACTTTACAATGTGGCTGAATCCTGTGTCCCTGAACCTACCAGACAAATAGAAGTGGCTGGGGGGGTGTGCCTGAGTCTACTTTTAAACAACCCTGTGATAAAGCCTGTAGGAGATAGTGCAAAAGAACCGACATTTCATTCATGACTCGGGCATCTGAGATGGCTCTTCTCTCTTGGGCTCCACTCAGAAAAAAAAAAAAATCAGATGCTTACCATATCCATAGCAACCAAGAACACCCCTTGGGTGCCACCTTGGCCTCAGTTCCTGAATTTGTGAAATGTACTGAAAGAGAAACAGGGAGAACCATACTTCTGCATTTACCGCTTCATATTCTAGGGTTTTTAATGAATTAATAAAATTGCGACTGCACCTGGCTGCCTAGAAAAAAGACACCTCTATGTGTAGTGGGAATGATGCCATTTTGTTTACCTATTTTCTTCAGTTACCTTTTTCATTAATCACACCATTTTGAGAAGCACAAAGGAATTTCGTTTCCTTTTTATATTAGTACATTATATTCTTTTCTGATACAAGTGTACTTTTTCAGAAAAGTTAGGTTGTATTCCCACTAGCAGTTCAATAGAGCAGTGTTCCAAGTGGGTTATAGTTAAATAATGTTAATCATTTACATAGAACAAGAGGAAATACATCATCTTTTTGTCAGTCTTCCACTGGTTACAAGAAATAGGAATCTTAGTTGAGTGTAGGGGCATGTATATATAACCTCAGCATCCCGGAAGATTGATGAGAGGGGATGCAAATTAGAGGCCAGCCTGAACAGTTTAGCAACTTAGTGAGAACCTGTCTCAAAAGAAAAAAAAAAATTAAAAATTTTTAAAAGGGCTGGGGATGTAGCTTAGTGCAAAAACTCTGGGTTAAATTCCTAGTATATACATACATGCATAATACATACATAAATGAAATAATACATAAATGAATACAAATTTCATAATACAAATGAAAAATACATAAATGAAAGAAAGAATCTTGCAAAAACACCAGACTCATGAAGACAGTTAGCATGGACAGAATAGGACTTCACCCACTTCACCCACTTCACCCACTTCTCTTCTGTTTTGGTAACAGGCTCCTTGTGTGTATGTGTCGGGGGGGCACTCATCCCCCACTCCATGTACAGGTAAAGCTGTCAATCATAGTGTCACATCCGTCTCCTGGCTCCACTGGGGAATATGATGACCCAAACTGGCCAATCCAAGCACATCATCATTCTGACTACTGTGATTAGTTGACCCATGCAAGCCAGCTGCACAGTCCAAAGCTGGTACTGCACAATGCAACTGAGCTCATTTTCTCTGCAGCAATATCCTGACTGGTTCACACCCCTGCTGCAGTGACCCCTGGCCCGGATCCTAGATATGTTCACACTCCTGATACCTAACCAGGGTAACTACTTTCTGAGCTAACTGGAGCATAGTCAGGGTTCCAGGAAAAAGGAAATATCTTGTGGTTTGTCAGTGCCAGGCCTCACACAATACTTTTGGACCTGCTGAGGTAGGGATGAACCAACCCACCTGAAAAGAGAATGCTCCTCTGACATAATGAGAAATATGTGTATTTGTTCTCCCCCCACCCCATCTCCATAATTAGAAACTAAGAATTTTCATCCCCACCCCCATCCACTAGGGAGGAGAAGGGAGAAGAGCAGAAGATTGAGTTAATAATCCTGCGTGCATGATAATGTCTCTATAAAAAGTATGGGGTTTGGAGAGCTTTCAGGCTGATGAACAAGAAAGCATCCATGTGGCAGGAGAATGGCACAACCTCAAATTCCACAGGGACAGGGGCTCCTACGCTCCGGATCCTTCCAAACATCACTCTATATATCACTTTATCTGACTGTTCATTTGTACCTTTTAATATATCCTTTGTAAAAAACTAGTAACTTACCATGTAGACTGTTTTCCTGGTTATGTGAGCTGTTACAGCAAATGATAAAACATGAGAAAAGAGCCATGGGAACATGTGCTTTGTAACCAAATCAGACAGAAGTTGTAGGTGACCTAGGGACCCACTTGAACCTGGAGGAAGCCATTAACTCGTGAGAGCTGATGCTAATTTGAGGTAGATGGTGTCAGAACTGAGTGAAATTAGAGGGCACCCAGTCAGCATCTATTGAGAAATGTGGAATTGCTTGGTGTGGGGAAAAAACAAAAACCAAAAAACCACACATCTGGTAGTGGAAGTGTTCTGTGTAGAGCGTGAATATAGAGTACAAACAGCAATTTACCAGGACATCTGGAAAATTCAAGCCTGGAGACCTGATCTCTGTGCGGAGACCTAAAGATCCTTTACATAAAGAAGCACTGATTGGCTTTAGCAGACCACAGAAAAAGATCCGTATTACCCTTTTCCCAGGGGGACAAAAGATTACACTAAACTTGGGATGGTGGGGCGTGGTGGGCTGGGGCCTCTGGGCTCTGGGCTAGGGGCTCCGATGCTCTGGGGTTCCCTGGGTGGTGCCCTGCAGGAGGCTCCGCTGTGGAAAGGGGTTGGGGCAGATGGGCCCGGGTCCTGAGGAAGTGAAGTTTTCAGTCTGGGAAATGCTGTGAGAAGACATGGAATGATGTGAAGGTTATTAAGGGGACAAGGAGGCTAATGGCAAAGCACTACATACCAATTTTTAAATATAGGCAGAAATGGCTGGACGAATAAAGACCAGGGTGTACACCCAGATTCTCAGGGACTGGTGGGATTAATGGTCAGGAAATAGCCTTCTCAAGAAATGGATTGCACATCTCTTCAGTTACTCAAATGAAACTACTGCAGCTGTATTTAGTGTTTTTCTTGGAGCATGAAACCGCTGCACTATAAATCCAAGAGCTTTTGCTCAGTTACAAAATTGCCAGGCTGCAATTCTCCTGCCTCAGCTTCCCAGAGTGCTGGGATTATGGACAGCACCATCACACCTGGCTATAGAGTCAGCTGTTGTAGCCTTGGTCTTTACCAGTTGCAGCGATATCATAGCTAGTTGCAGACTAGCAAAAAGAATCTAACTTGTTTTAACAATGTTAACATCTTGAAGATTTATCTCGGCCCAGAAGAGGAAAACATGCAGGTAGTTTATCTAAAAGTATCTAGAACTGGAAATAAAGCTAATTTTGTCTAAGGAAAAAAAAAAGATTACACTGTCCACAGAGGAGCTATGGAAGAGCAGACAGAGATGACCTACAGTCACCTCTAGAGTTAGATTGGTTGGCACAACTTTTAAGTACCCCTGTGAAGGGCCATGGTGTTTATCCCAATTGTTTCTATGAGAATGCTTCAGAAAATAACAGCTTTACCAGAGACAACCTAGCATCCAGGGGTGGAGGCAGGGTGCTCTTCAGACCAGCATGTTCTTGGCCCTAGAAATCCTATAGGCCAGAACAAGAAATATGGAAACTCTCAGGTGGGTTAAGAATCCACTGTCTTTCACACTGACTTAGAGCTGGAAGGAAGTGACAGTGGAGAAGGGTGTTGTTTTATTTTTGCTGGAAGATACGGTCTACTGTATGGGAGCACAAGCCCAGTTTACTTTTTATCCAGTTCTATGTGGAGACGTGAGCTGAACTTACCTGGCACCATATGTCTACTTTATTCTTGAAAGTACTCTTTAGAAATTGGCACCTAACTGGATGTGGAGGCACATGTCTATAATCTCAGCACTCTCTGGGAGCCTGAGGCAGGAGGATCACAAGTTACCCTGCCTGAGCAACTTAGCAAAAACTTGCCTCAAAATAAAAATAAAAAGGACTGGTTATGTAGTTCAGTGTGAAGGCCCTGTGTTCAATTCCCGGGGGTGGGAGTAAGAAGAAAGAAAAAGAAAGAAAGAAATTGGCACCTAAAGCAGCTGGCTGGCCTGCCCCTTAATCCAGTTCAGCATCTGTTGTAATTCTTTCTCTGCACCCTATGTGTGTCTTTGACCTTCTTTAAGTAGGTCATGCTATCTTCTACCAGAGGGCAATGGAATGTATTAATAACAGAATTCTGCAAATAAAGCCTAATCTGCAATTGTCAGTTACCCACAGTGTGTTTGGAGCCTGCCTGCCCACTGACCTACCTCCTGAGAGTGGTTGTACTGCCTCACTTGGATCCTTCTGGATTTTTAATCCTGTAATGCTAATGAAAGCTTTATCCAATTTATGACATCTCACTATAAAATGTTGGCACACATGGCCCTTTGTTATCCTCTTGGCTAGTGGTAAAATAGTCTATGATTCTAGTTGGAAATGATTTCCACCGAGAGATTTCTTAGCCAAAGGTAAATTGTTTCCTTATATCTATCCTGGTGGCCATTTGAATTTTATGTGTTTAAATGTTCTCTTGTCAAAGAAAATAAACCAGATACAAGTGTGACCTTTGGCCAAGGTATTCAAGGGAAACAGAATGATACCTGAATTGGATTACTTAATATAAAAATAAAATTGTGCTCACAGTAAGAGCGTTTTGCTTTTAATCGCCTTTTTGACACACAATACCAAAACTGTTTCAGGGGTCAGTGGTAGGCATTTGAATTACCTGAAATGGAACAACAATGAACAATCAGCAAATAAATACATTTTAAAAGATTCTTACATGAAAAGGCAACAAAATCTGTTTTTAGGCTCTACCTTCTGAAACACAGCAAGTTTATAAAATAGAGTAGGATTTTGTTTTTAAAGAGCCTTATTCATTTAAGATATTCAGGTAGAAATGACCAAGAATTACCACCATGCTCAGGATATTGGGTGACCAACTGTCTCGGTTTGCCCAAATTTATCTTAGTTTTAGCACGGAAAGAACTATGTCCCAGGAAATCCCTCTGTCCTAGACAAACTGGAACATTTGGTCACCATAAGTTAAGCTAGGTCACAAATCTCTAGCCATGGTCAAAATACATTGGCTGTCCAGGTATTTTTATGGTGGATGCATATTACTTGTCTCTATTTCTTTGTCTATTAGTAAAAGAAGGGTTAAAATCCTCAACCTCCCACTCAGAATTGTTGTAAGAAACTGCTTCAGTTCATCGCTAGGCAATTTGCAAATGTGAGATGCTATAAAATTATTAATAATAGCTTGCAAGAAGTGATTTTAATGTAGCTAGTAGACCTAACCTAGCTGACGCCAAGCTCTTGCTGTGTAACTGTTAGAGCTTTCTCTGTGAAGAAAATCTATCCCATTGTGAGCAATTTTTTATTTCTTTCATTCCTGCTAATGCAAGGCCACCTCTCAGGACAATACAGGGCAACCTTGGCTCCAATTTTGTTTAACCCAGCTGGATACAGCCAAATTATGGGCTGCTTTTTAGGTGGAGCATATTTTTGTGGGCTATGGGAGACCTGTAATTCTTTTTTTTCTTCTTCTTCTTGCAAAACCATTTATAGCTTTGGGTGATGTAAAATCCACAAGGTACCTACAACAGTGTCATGCAGCCAAAGGGCTTCCCACATGATCCATCTGGGACAGAGTGGAGCCAGGGCTGTGCCTAAGTCTGTCCACCCCCTCTCAACTCTGCCTGTCCCTACCCTGAGCAGGGCAGCAGCCTACAGAGACTTACTTCTTTCACTGTTTGTAGTGCAGAAGGTTCAATTACCAGTCAGATTTTCTTTTCATGGAGAAAGCTATTGTTTGATGCAGTGCATTCATCCATCCATAAGCACTCGAATCTGTCTGAATTGCTGCTTTCAGAACCATGGCAACAGCACAGTTTTGTGCAAGAGTCTTCGATTAGGAGGCAAAACCTCCATCTTAGGCCCAACTCTGCCATGGCCTTGCTGAGATGTCTCTGGCAAATTGCCCAACCTTACAGGTCTTCTGTTTCCTCATCTGTCAAATGGAAGGGTTGTGTTAAATTCACTTTAAAGCACTGTTAGCCTCTAAAACTCAAGGATTTAGTACAAAAGTCCTAACTGAGGAGGAAAATGGAAAGGGAAGAGATAAAGAGAAAAGTGTATGCAATAAAATGGAAAGAGGGTCCTGAAGAGGAAAAGCAGCCAGGGAGAGTGTCAGGAACAGAAGTGATATAGAGAGATTAATGTAAAAATTTTTTAAAGGACAGTATTAAAAAGTTGTTTGTAAGGAAGCAACTTAGAAACCCATTACATTAAAATTCTTTACAAATAGCTCATTTTCTTAAAAAAAAAAAAATAAAAGCAACACTATACTTCTATAGCTCTCAGTGGTAGACTTCAAATTTAGCAAACAGCTCTACAAATGCAGGCTTTTAGAAATTACTACACATGGCTGCACTTGGAGCAAGGAAACAAACTCATCTGTGCTGCCTGAACTAGCCTTTACTCTGAACTCTATAACTCTTGTACTTTGTTCTTTATTGTAGAGATCCAGGAATTCTACATTATAGGGATCTGATAATTCCTATGATAAAGGATCTTATTAACTGAAGCAGGCTCCGGAGGAAGGTTATTTACCACCAGAATGCTTTATTTCCTCTTGTTTCTTTTTGGGGGGGGGCTCGATTACTCCTATTTATTTTCTTTACCCTAATTAACTTATTAGGAATAGCCCACAAAGGAAAATAACAATAAATAGTCAACTCTAGATTCATGTATCCTAGGATCCCCAAGGGTATGCATAGTAGTAGTAATGATCTGAGAACTAATTTTATTATTTTAAAATTCATGTTGGCCAGGTGTGGTGGTATAGTTCTGTGATCCCAGCATTTAGGGAAGCTGAGGCAGAAGTTTGCATCCCACTCGGGCCTTAGTGAGACCCTGTCTAAAAAATAAAAAAGGACTGGATGTAGCTCAGTGGTACAGCACCCCTAAGTTCAATCCCTCAGTACCACACATACATGCATACATAATACATATGTACATAATTCGTGGTGACAACTACAAATTTCCCTACATTGATTCTGTCCTTGACCCTTCGGCTGTAGCTACCTTCACTCCTACACTTAAGCAGGTCCCTTACATGAGGCCTGTCCAAAAATTTACCCAGGTCCAATCTCTGCTTACCTTCCCATCTCACTGCTGGCACTGTTTATGATCCCGACTCTCTAATCCCTCCAGATACCTGCACTTCAATTCTTGCATGTGATCTCAATTTTAAAAAACTTTGAAAATCCTTTTAATTGACATACCGTACTGTACATGTCAATGGGGTACAGTGTGACATTTTGATACATGTATATCATGTATAAGATCAGATCAGGTTAACTGGCATATCTATCATCTCATTTATAATCTTTTGTAAACTTTTTGTTATGTAAAAAATATATAGAAGTAGAAAAGATAGTATAATAAACTCCCATATATCTGTCATAAGCTTCTATGTTACTAATTTAATTTATGCCCAGCTATATTTGAAGCCCAGAATAGATCATTTCAAAAATTTCCTTCCTCTACATAAGTGGCATTAGTTTTGATAATACTTGTAAAATGAAAAATAACCCTAATAATGGTTACCATAGAAATGCAGGTAAAATTTTCTTTTATTGAACTTCATATATACAATCATGCTAGTAAAAAAATAAAATAGGCTGGGTACAGTGGTGCAGGCATGCAGTGCCAGGTTTAGGGGGCTGAGGCAGGAGATCTCTTGAGTCCGGGAGTTCAAGGTCAGCTTGGCCAACTCAAGAATATACCATTTCAAAAAAATCTTTTGATTAATTTAATATTACAATGTTAAAAAAGAAAAAGGCAAATTAAATAGTGTTTTATCTACCTAGTGGTTTGAACTTAGATCCTTTGGTTATAGTTTGATATAATAATATTTTATGTGCATAATTGTATAGTAACTAATATGTGAATATTAATACAACTAAAATGTTTACAAAAGTTCAATTAAGGAAACTGCTAAATCATAACATAATTTTTATTTTCTTGATTCATTTTTTTAGTTTTAAAATAATTAGTAATCAAGAAAGGAAAGTAAATTTTGAGATGTTTGTTTGAAACACAGTCTTGCTAAGTTGCTCAGGCTGGCCTCAAAGTTCCATTCCTCTTGCCTCTCAGCTTCCTAAGTATCAATTTTAAAGATATTCAATATCAATAATATGTTTCATGTATGAACTAAAAACCTTACTTACTACTAATAATATTATACCTTGCAATTCATTCTGTTTCACCATTTTTCAATTTTAAGCACAAATACCTCAAAATATCACTTAGAATGGCAGAATTTAGAAAATTTGCCAGGTGTGTGGTGGCACATGGCTATAATCCCAGCACTTGGGAGGCCAAGGCAGGAGGGTCGCTGTGTGTTTGAGGCCAGCCTGGACTACAAAGTGAGTTCAAAGTCAGCCTGAATTACATAGTGAGACCTGTCTCCAAAAGAGAAGAAGAAGAGGAAGGAGAAGGAGGAGAAGGAGAAGGAGAAGGAGAAGGAGAAAGAGAAGGAGAAGGAGAAGGAGACAGAGGAGACAGAGAAGGAGAAGGAGATGGAGAAGGAGAAGAAAAGAAACTCAAGTTCTCTTTCTTTGACTTTTACAATCACTATAGTAATATCCTGGTTGATTTCAAATCTATTTTTAAAAGATAGGAAAATATGATTCCATGGGGTCAAAGATGTAGACTACAGAAGTGAGCTTAAATTATTTGAAACTAGAATAGACTTTGTATTAATGTTTTAAATTCTGTACAGACTATGTACCTTTTCATTTTCTACTCCTAAAGTAATCTTCCCCCAACACCCTGTCACTTGGTGAGCCACTGCTCCATACATTTTAATAACATCTGGCCACCATATTACGTATTTAGCTGCTCATGTCTTGTGTAGTGGTGGCTTGGTGAACTGAATCCCTTTCTTTACTCTGGCTCTACCCTGCCCTTAGTCTTATGGTTCATCTGTGCTAACATTCCAAACTTTGTTCATAGTACTTTAGATTAGACCAGAAAATTTAGCTTTGACAGTTCTGCAAGGTGCATGATTTTCTGGCCATGCAAAACGTTTCTCTTTTCTAAAGTTATTTTTGCCTTCTTTCAGATGAATGAGCTAAAATAGAAGTTTTATTTCTTATAAGACATCATTGAAAGCTTCAAGAAGCAGTTAACATATACAAAATCCTTCCTGATGTATTTTTACAAAGTGCTCTAAATCACCAGCCTGACGTATATTATCTGAGTTCCATGAGATAATGGGAAGCAATTTAACAGGTTACTTTGCTAACTCCTATAAGATTTGCCATCTTCCCCCTGGAGAAAAGGGGGAGCTAGCTAACTTGATCCAACCAATTACATATTTAATGCCCTGTTACTTTAAATATCCCATAAGTTAGGACATCAAATGAAAAAGAGATGAACCCAGAGGAATTTTGATAATAGCTGAGTTATGGAGAAAACCAGCTAAAAGTCATGATGTAGACGAAGACAGGTAAGCAGAAGTAGACCAAGACAGGTCAGGAATGCTAATACAGTCATTTTACCTTAATTCAAATGTACATGCTCTAAATATTTATTCAATATTATTTAGTGGGAGAGTAATACAGTATTTTTGAATTCCTACTTGAGATTACTATCTAGTTTGATAGAAATACAACTACATTACATTTTATCCAGTTATATTAAAAATTCTCTTATAGAGTACTGCACTAATTGATACCATATAGGCAATGTATTCTATTGATGTTTTACTGCCTGCTTATTAATTGATGTCCTGGGCAGCTAGCCAGCTGGTATACTCCTTAATCTAGATTTTGATCAGAAAAAAGGAAAACATAATTAATCAGGGTGGGGGAGTATAAGAAAGCCTGTATTGCCTTGTTTTTGTTTCTGTTCATGTTCATCTTCTTTTTTTGTTGTTTTAAACATTATGCTCTGCCCTTTCTGTGACTATACCGTTTACATACTAATCAGCCACTTATTTACCTGGGCACTGTTAACTACACTGGAAAATTCTGCAACTTAATATTAGGTTTTTCTTAGAATTGCTTTTCAAGATCTTTTAGATGCGTACTACCATTATTTAGTGTTTGGTTCCCCATAATTGATTTCATATGCTCCCTCAGTCAGTTCTGGTACCTAATCCAATTTATAGGCCCATAGGCCCCTGGGCCAAAGTGAGATTGGACTATTTAAAAGAATATTACTCTACTGCAACAAAAGAGATACTATAATCTTCCTAAAGCCTTCCACAAAGGATCTACATTCACTTACTAGATGGCTGGTTGCACATAAGGAAAATGGAAAAAACCATACTTTTGTGCAATTTTGAGATGCTGGATGTATAGTATATTGGATAATAATGTCCCCACAAATTCATGTTCATCTGGAACCTCAAAATGTGACCTATTTGGAAATAGGATCTTTTCATATGTAATTATAAGGCAAGGGTCAAGATGAAATTGTACTGGATTGAGGCAGAACTCAAATCCAAAGTAAATGTACTCAAAAGAGACAGAGACCTAAGAAAGTTATGTGAAAATAAAAGCGAGCGTTTGAGCTACGCAGTCAAAAACCAAGAGCAGCGCCAGCTGCCGGGAGCCGTCATAAGCTGGGAGAGGTAAGGAAAGATCTTTCTCTAGAGCCTCTGCATGGAGAACAACACTGTCAATGCTTTAATTTTGGATATCTGGCCTCCGGGACTGTGAGAGAACCCATTTTTGCTGTTTAAAGGAAGCCCTAGGAAATAAATATAGCTCTAAATTGATACTAATTCCTAAGGACTCAAAACCCACTAAGGGCATTTATAGAGGTGAGGTAATAAATGACATTTTGGCCCAGGTCCATCCTACAGTGAGTCCAACAGGCCCATGGATCCCCATATATGGTTATTTCCCAAGTTCCTGAATGTTTAATCAGAGCAGACACACTAAGCAGCTGACAGAATTGTCACACTGACTTCTAACCCATGGAGTGGAGACCATTATGGTAGGCTAAATACAGCATCGTGGAACATTTTCTTCTGATTAGAATAGTAAACCAAACCAATACTGCATCCTTGGGGGAGAATTGCCACCCTTGAGGACACCATCAAGACAATGGCTGCTATCACATCTCCATCTGACTCACCTGTTTGAACTGTGCATTAGTAGATATGATTTGGTGAGACATTACTTTATTGCTTAGACGTTCCTCCAGGGTGTCTCATAACAGAAAAGCCACTAGGAGTTACATCCAGAAATATCTGGCATTTAGACTTGGGGCTACACTTTAGGGTCCAAAAGAAAAATATATTTCTTCTGTGGCTTAGTGAATACTGAAATGATTTTACTTTATACTTCTACATGGCTGACATACATCAGAAACAACTGTATAACTTCCCCTTTACTACCTAAGTTAACAGAAGGAACATTCTGGTCAATAAATTTGCCCTTTGTTTTACAAGATGAAACTTTGTCCTCAACAAGTTTGTAATTAGCTTATGCAGTAGTCAAACTCTTTGAAAGAGTGTGTACATTAACATTTTTGATAAATTAAATTATGTTTTAATCCACCTCAGTTTTTAGGAATATCTAGGAACACTATGCTTAATTTTAAGGCTTCATATTGTAATTCGTCTTCAGGTAGGGAATATCTGAATTGGGTTTTCCATTTTAAATTCTACAGTGGGATTTGAATTACCATGCTCCAGCCTCAATGAGTTGGTGATAAGAGAGAAGGGCACAAAAAAAGGTTATCAGGAACCAGGGTTACGTGATATATTTTCTCTTTTCTCCCCTGGCACCCCTTAGCAGTTGGTTGTTTCTTCTCTTTTCTATCTTGTTTTTTTCCAGCATACTGCTGAAATGGGAAAGTATTTGGCTGAAGGGTATTTGGAAAGGCTGAACCCAAACCTCAGTGATGACCAGGTGCTTAGTGGCAGTCTCAGCAGCAGATATGGCAAGAGTAGGGCCAAGCTAGAGAGTATCCTTGATCACAGATGATGGAGTGTGCACTGGGGACCTGGCACTTGCTGTCAAGATGATCCAGCCAGGGTAACAGGTGGTGTTGCAGGATGTGGGTGGAGTGTACAGCAGGGATCTTGGGAACAGGAAAGCCATGGAGATCCAGGCATGCAGACAGCTCTCAGCATCGAGTTGTCTGGCAGTTCAGAGCAGGAGCTTTGCGTGGGCCATATGGAGAGGGTGGATATTCAGCTTGACTGAGGTTGTCTAGGAGGTCCTTGCCTGTTATTTTCAATCCTGATCTGTGAGAAGTTGTAGGCACCCCCAGTGGTTAAGTAGGAAGATGAAACTATAATAAGTCAGTCTAGCAAATCAAAGATCAACAAATGCAACCACACAATAATTAATTTTTTAAAATTCAAGTTATTTTTTTCCATTTGGCCTTCCTGCACTGTCCAAGTGTCAGCAGAAAGACCAGCCAATCACTTTAATCGTGGTAGCAAGGCTGTTCAGGAAATCTGGAGATCAGAACATGTAGAGACTGGGCTTCAAGTACTCATCAGAGTTCTTATTTTCTTTTCAGCTGTATGCTGCACTGAACAGGCTGCAATCCTGGGGGAGACTAGGACTATGTATGGTATTCCCAAACTGGTGAGGTCTGGGACACTTGAGTAATATGACTATGAGGTGAATGACGTTACCCATGTGGAATGTTGCTCCCAGTTAGGACACCAGAAAGGGACTAGAATTCTGAGGACCTCAAGTGTAATGTCCTGAGGGGTCCCCGAGAACCAAAGATAATGAAGGGTGTATATCTTATGCATCTTAAAGCTTCAAGAACATTGTAAATCAGGGATCTACACAGCCCTTCGTCAAGCAGAGAGACAAGATATTGTATATACTAAAGAAGAAAGTCTAGTGACTAAGGCAAGCAGGCAACTGAAACTGCTATCAAGTGGTGAATATACAATAAAAGTGCTCCTGGAATTCATTTAATAACAGGTGGGGTTTACAAACAAGCAGGCAGGCTGAAGAGTAAAGGCTGATTTTTCTGGGTTGCCTAAGGTGGGCTGTATGGTCAGGCTACTGTCATTAGAGGGACACAGAGTGACAGAATGGAACAAACAACAGTCAGTTTAGTACTGTTTTCATCAGGCAAAAGACTGATTTCCTACTTTTGAAGATGGAATTGAGGGTATGTTCTTTTTCCTCACATCAAGTGGTCCTTCACAGGCAGATTAAACATGCCAGTCATTGGTAAATACAAATGCTGCTTCCCAACTATGTGCCTTGGTCTCTAGATCTGGTGGGTAAGAGGACTTCCCTAGTCCAAAGGAAAGTGAAGGCTTGTTGCTCCCAACAGGATGTAAGGTATTCTCATGGCAGAAAGAGGATTTGCCAACTCAGCCTCCTACAGGCCCCTGGAGTCACAGAGTGGAACAGCAAGTCAGCAAGTTACAAAGAGTTTAACAGGAACATCCCAGGAGTTCATGTTCTGTTCATTTAAGTGTCTACAGTGAAAACTAGAAATTGTGTCTTTTAGAGAAATAACTCAGTATTCAAAGCCTAGGCCACCATGCATAAGATGACCATATCATTTATCATTCAAGCTAGACACTTGTAAATAAAGGGGACACTATTTTTTGTCACTATTCATTGACAAAACAGGTGTTAACTTGGATATCTCTGGATAATTGAGACCAACACCCACAACTCACATGAAATAACCCAGTCTTTTCATTCTATTATAAAACACTAGTCATGCTCTTACATTCAAACATAACATTCGGATCTAAAGTAGGATTGCAGATAAAATACAAGATGCTCTGCTAAATATGAATTGCAGATAAACAAGTACTTTTTAAGTATAAATATGTTCTAAATATTTCATGAGACACACTTCTACTAAGAAAATTATTATTTGACATTAAAATTTAACTGAACATCTTGTGTTTTTATTTGCCACCGGCAACCCTAGTCTAAAGTTAAGCCATTGTATTACATCCTAATTTCACTCATCTTACAAAATAAGGCTTTTAGTCATCGACTCACTTAGGGCATAATCTGGTTGCCAAAAGAAGAAAGTGGAGGAGACTATTCCAATCAATCTAGTCACCTGAGCTACTGAAATCAGTTTCCTTAAATTTGTCCAGACTAGGTCACAGTGCCTGGGATGAGCTGAACCAGCAGGTGAGAGTCCAGCTGTGGGACAAGGATGAGCAGGTTTTCCCAGCTAGATATTCCCCCTTGCTTGATGTCTTAGGCCTGTGGTTCTCACCCCTAACTGTGCATTAGAATCATTTGGGGAACTTTTAATCACCACTAATTCTTAGACCTCTCTCCAGTCCAATTAAATAGGAATCTCTAGGGGTGGACTCCGGCATCCATGGCTGTCAAAGATCCCCAGGTGATTTGCATATTTTAACAAGAACCATGGTCCTATGCCCTCATGCTGACCCCAGTGGCCTCAGTTCTGCTTGACTGATTTCTTTCCTTCACATACTGGCCCTGTACTATGGGCCACTTTACAACAGAAAATATGACTAAAGCACATGATTCATGTCAAAATGATGGCACAAATGGGATTGGCCTGGAAAGCTCCTTGTCTAATCAAGACCCTGTCTTATGCTGACTCCTGACTCTGTCCCTCCTCTCTCCTCCCCCAGACTCTCTTTAGCTTTGGCATTCCCTTCTCCTGCTCCTCTGCTCACTGCACATCATTCCCAATTTGCAGCTGGTTGCCTCCTATGCAAGTAACTGGCCTCTTTGTCTGGAATAGAGGACCATTCCAAGGAACTGACTCTGCAGGCCATGCTGGTATCACTGGCTGATGTTCTGGGCTCCACTTTTCCCTGGCTTCTGCCCTGGGTGTTTGTGTTGGTGGTGGGAGATTTTTGCGTTTCCAGAGCAGGTATTCGTGAGCACTTTAAGAGTCGTGTGTCCAAGTGCCAATTTCTCCCACCTGGCTGGGAAGACTCTGCTGACAGCCAGAAGAAAGGGGTCAGCAGGAGTCTGCTTTTCAAATGGCAGTCAGAAGGGTTGGGCAGTGGCATTCCCCACACAAGATAATGGACTCTCCAGCTCCCTTTGCAGTTAATTCAAACCAGTGAACTCAGATGAGCTTTGGGCAGTGACCAACTAGAGCCTTGAGCAGGATATAGCAGGAGCTTTTAGAGTCTTCATTCAGTCTTACTATGTGCCACATACTGTGCTAAATGTTGATTATACACTGGTGAATCAAACAGATGTGGTCCCTGGAGCCTATGAATCTCATGGTCTAGTCACAATAATTGAAAATAAGAAGTATACAGAGAAAAACTGGGGTGGAAATCCTTGAGCAGAATGATAGTGAGACTGAAGTGCATGAAAATACAATGCTTTTTAATCACAGCATTTCACTGAGCCAACAAACAACATCCCTGCCCTTCTTAAGGTGCAAGGCCTTAATATTTAATGAAACAAATAGAGTTTACAAATTCTTTAATCAAACAATAGGCTAGTGCAAATGGAGCAATTTCTTACCCCCAACGGTTTATATAGCAGCTACCATTCTGTTCAGGAAGTGCTGCCGCCATTCACAACTGTGTACCAAACAGATGCGCAGGGGAGGCTGTTTCTTCCTGCCAGGGTGGCCATCAAGATGAGAGCAGGTTGAGTGTCTGTGGCTCCTGCAGCCCCGCATGCTGCATCTTCTATCTGTGCCCAGAGGCAGCTGCTGCTCTCACAATAATGATTTTTTGGAGGCATACTAAGGAGGGTTTGCACTGAATTATTAAACAATGGGTATTGAAGGATATGTTTCTTTTGACCTCAATATCTCTACATTTTACCAGTCAGAGTTTTCTTGTACTAAGGCAAATATAATACTGAAGCAGATTAAGTAAGAATATTGTATTTTACAGACTTAAAAAACCCTATGGCTTTTGATAAACTTTAAAACATTTCATGCTTGCCTTTTGTTTTCTGAAATTCAATGTAAATTAAATATCAGAGGGTAAAAAAAAAAAAAGCACAAGAAAGCACTGCTTTGTTGTCAAGCCAGGTCCCTGAGCCAGCCCCCTTGCCATTCTGGAGTGTGCACATGTGGAGTCCGAACTCCGCCGCTCCCCCACTCCCCCCACCTCCATTTCCTGAGAATCATTGTTCTAAATTGTGATATTAGCATTTACCATATTCACTCATGGGTAATGTTCACTAGCATTTCAGTTGTAAGCATTTTCTTTGAGAAATAAAATATGAGATGTGGCCAATGAAATAATAAGGTAGACTTTAAACAAATAAAACAAGAACTTTGCAGCAAATGAGCACTGTACCTTTGAAATGGGCATGTTGGAAGGTCAAGACACATTTCCAGGGATAATGTCATTGTTTAAAAAACAAAAAGCCAGATACTCATATCGTGTGGCACAGGAAAACAACAACAACAACCAAAAAACCATGAAATTTGGAGGCAAGTGACCTGTTTACAAATCAGGTTTTGTCACTTTTTATTCATTGCCACCTCATTGCTAAAATGAGAGGAAAAAAAAGGCAAAATGAATTTAAAATTTCTTTATATTCTAAATAGCCCAATAAGTAGTTATAAATATTATAACTATACCGATAACATGTCCTTTTGAACTGCATTGAAAGATCTCTGAGAGTGGTTTTTAAAAACCTATGTTTTTAAAAGTCAAATTAGAGTATAAAAGTAGAGAATAAATAGCTAGCAATTCTAGTTTGGGTGGGGGAAAATCGTTGCTATAGTCACAACCCTGAAATTTTATTCAGTTCATTAAGTCACTCTGAGGTTAATTCCAAAAGATGTTTCCAAAAAATTCCAAGGGACCGCACTGTCCTTGGAACTGTGCATGGGCTTGCCGGGTGGCTACTCTGAAGTGGATTCTACTCCCTTGACTGTTTAAGTTGTGTAGTGCTAGAGAAATTCTCTTTGCTTTATGGTCACAGCACATATATGGACCTGATTTTTGGTTTTTGGTTTTTTTAAGGCTGAATAGTTTAATTACTACAAATCTGCCTATTATCGCCTTTATGCCCAGGTATAGGCTTTCCACATGTTTTTCTTTTTGAATTTCCTCCCTTTGATTTCTGAACCTTTGTAACTGAAGCAGGAAAATTAAGCTTGGTCCTTGTTAGCAGAAGATACCATGATTATTCCCCAATTTCAGAGGCTTTCAGGTTTCCATTTTCCTCATCTCACCCCAGATGCCTGGCATACGCGATAGCAACAAAAACAAAGTCTGTTGCATTTTTGGAATGTTATTAATGTTTAAGCAGCCCAGAGATTGCACAGCTGAGATACAGATCTCACTCTCCACTTTCTTTTTTTAATCCAGAGGGCAGAGACTTTGTCCAGCAGAGTCATCCAAATGTATTCTAAGCCACCAATTTCCCTCTGCTTGTCACACTATCACACAGTCTCTATTTCCCCATATGAAAACCACTTGGGAGCTTAGACCATGATACTATACCATAGAAATATAAATCCAGTGTTTGTTCAAGAGAATTTAAATGGCACGCCTGAACTCCACCCTTCTTCCCATTAACAACATCAAAAGGAGGTTATCAAGGGACAAAATCATCTGTTATTGTCTCTGAGTGGATTTTAAAATTGTTTCCTCCAGAGTCTCCTTAGGGTTTTTAAGTATAAAGGTGTTCATCCAATTGAAAAAAATTTTTATGTCTGTAAGCAATTTAAGATTCAGAATGTCTAGTAATTCACAATTTTTTTACAGGATGAAAAAACCACAGCATGAAATGTGAATAGGTATGCTGTGGGGAAGCTTCTGAACCTTTCCCTGTCATCTTAAAGTCTTTCAGATGGAAATTCTTGAGGCTGTTCCAGTATAAAAGTCATTCTCTCATTACTGGGGCTCAAGGACATCTCTCTGAGCATAACAAATGAACAAACAGAAGGGTTTTGAGCCCAATGGGAATAAGGTTTGTCTTCAACACAGACAATTCTACTCCTGTAATATAATCATTTTATTCCTCTTTTTGAAAAGAGGTCCTATCTGTCCTTGCCTTTCCCTAGGGCTGTGAGATTCACCCCTTGTAGTCAGTGTGGTTGGCAGCAACAGGCCTGAGTGGTGTTAGCTAGTGTGATCAGTAGATTGGTTACAGGGGAATTGAGCAAATAAGTAAACATATCGACCATATTGGGGGTAGGTCTCCCATTGTTAGAGAAAGCTACACACTTGACTTGCAAATGCAGGAAGGAGAAAGTCTTGAATAAAACATATGATTGGAAGGTACTGGTCTAAACTTCTGGGTTTTTTGTTTTGTTTTGTTTTGTTGTTTTTTTGGTACCGGGGTTCGAACTTGGGTCCTTGGACTTGCGCAGCAGGCGGTGAAACCACTGAGCTAGATCCCCGGCCCTCTTCTGGTTTTTAATGTAAATAAATAACATAAAATATGTGTATTGTGTGTGCATGAACTTAGATATGTACATATACATACATGCAGGTATGTGTCTATCATCTAATTTTTTTTTTTGTACAGGGGATTGAACTTGGGACCCTGTGTTTGCAAGGCAGGCAGTGGCACCACTGAGCTAAATCCCCAGCCCATGTATCTATCATCTAAGTTCCTAGCTCTATCTGCATATAATGCTTGGAAGTAAAGACGCTTAAGCATTGAGCATACTTAGCATTCACATCTCACCTTCCAAATATCCTTCTCCAGGGCAGGGGATTTAGCTCATTGGTTCCGCCACCTGTCTCACAGGCGCAAGGTCCTGAGTTCAATCCCTGATACCAAAAAAAAAAAAAAAAAAAAAGCCAAATACCCTTCTCCATTAAAAATAGGGCTCCTTCAAGAAATGATGGATTCCAGGGTGGGTTTAAAACTGACCCATTCAAAGCTGTCCAAGTCCTAATCCCTGGATCTGTAAATGTTACTTTATTTGGAAGAAAGGTCTTTACATATGTGATTAAGGTTTTGTTTATATTTATTTTTGTTTTGTACTGGGGAAAGAACCCAGAGTCTCACATATGCAAGGCAAGTGCTCTACCACTGAGTATACCCTCAGTTAGAGATTTTAAAATTGATCCTAGATTACCTGGGTGGAAACTAAATGGCGTCACAAGTGTGGTATTCTTACAGGAGAGATATTACAGACAGAAGAGGAAGAGGCAGTGTGACCATAAAGGTAGAGGTTGGGGTAATTCAACTGCAAGTCTAAGAGACACCAGTTACTCCAAGCTGGAAGAAGCAAATCACCCTGAGAGCCTCCGGAGGGAGCATGGTCCTGCCAACACCTAGATTTCAGCCCAGTGACACTGATTTCAGACTCCTAGACTCCAGACTTTTGAGAGAATAAACTTCTGTTGTTCTAAATCACTATATCTGTGGTAATTTATTATCAGAGTCACAGGAAGCTAATATTTCAAACACAGGTTAAGGAATGGACAAGTCTGGGGCATCTCGTGTTGCCAGAAAGTAAGGTAGTGCTCAAAAATGACAAGGACAAAATGACCCTCCACAGGCCAAATTGAGGCAATTAAGGATCAACACAAATAAGGGGTGTGATCAAAATATACAGGGAATATTTAAATATTTAAAAAATTTATTACATTTAAAAGGCACATTGCCATTAATCTCCTTCCAAATACTCCTCCCACTTCACTTTGAGTGCACTTATCCTATCATTTTTACCAATTTCTGAAGCAGTTCTGGAAGCCCTCTTCTGAGAATGTCTTTATGAAGTATGATAAAAAATATGGTCAATGCCACTGTCATGTGCCATCCAGTGAAAAGGCTTGTAAAAACTTATAATGTATCCTCATCCACTTTATTCACTAGATCTTTTACCAGGGGCTCTCTAGCTGTTCTCCAAAGTCAAAATGCTTACGAAAGGTAAATGTTTTGAATTGATTCAGGACATCAAGGCAACCAAGACAGGGCAAGCAAGACACTCACAAAAGAGGACTTCCAGAACTGCTTCAGAAAGTAGCAAAGATAGGAAGAGTGTGTTTGAAGCAAGGGGGAGTATTTTGGTAAGAATTGTTGGCAATGCATCTTTTACTGTAACATATTTCTAAATAAAACCATTTACCATATTTATTTATCACACCATGGATGAAGAATACTATATTACAACCCAAATGCAATGAGGCAGGCCTGCAATCCCAGTGCTCTGGGAAGCTGAAGCAGGAGGATCACAAATTCAAGCCCAGCCTGAGCAATTTAGTGACTTGGAGAGCTCTTGACTCAAAGTAAAAAGTGAAAGGGGCCTGGGATTTAGCTCAGGGGCACCTTGCCTGCCTTGCAAGCACAAGGTCCTGAGTTCAATCCCCAATACTGAAAACAATATATAAATATGTATATATCAATCTGCTATAAATAAGATAGGAGCCAAAACATAAAAAAGAGAAAACTCTACCTCACAGTATAATGCCAACTAATAAACATAGACAAAATGATGGGATTAGAAAATCAAATTTTGAGTGATGCTCGGTTGGTCCCAGCACCTGGAACGAAGCTCCCCCGATGCCATCCCAAGCTCCTAGGGCAGAGAAGGTGAGCCATGGGGGTGCCAGAAGCACCCCCCATCCCATGGAAATGAGAAGACACATCAACAAGCCTCAAAAACAGACTTCTGGATCACCTACAGCAACCCCAAAGGGAAATGAGATGGAACACTCTGATACTCAACCACCTGAACTCTCCGAACTGGCAACAAAAAGGATCTGGGAAAAATGAAATCAGAAATAATTACTCACATAACAGCAAAGATTTTGCTCATGGTGCAAGACATAATTAATAAATCTAGAGAGGACACAGATAAAAAAATAGAGGATCTGAGGAATATGATGGAATCCCAACATAGGAAACAAATGGAATCCATAAAACAGATACAAACAGATTTCCAAGAGATTAAAAACTCCATCGAAAGTCTGCACAGCAGAATGAACCAATGTGAGGATAGAATTTCACATATAGAAGATAAGATTGCAATTAGTGAGGAGGAAAAGAAAAATTGCTTTAAAATTGTAAGGGAACACGAGAAATCAATCCAGCAGCTGCTAGACAAAGAAGAATATGCAAAGAAGAATAACAATGCAAATAACAATGCAAGAATAACAATGCAAAGAAGAATAACATAAGACTTATTGGAGTCAATGAAGAAAGAGGAGAGAGTGCAGATGACATAAAAAAACTCTTCACAGAAGTGATGGGAGAAAACTTCCCAAGGAGGGGAAAAGAACTTGACATACAGATAAGTGAGGCATATAGGACTCCAGCTAGCCTTCATCAAAAAAAAAAAATCTACACATAGGCAGATAACAGTTAGGATTCCAGAAATCCAACAGAAGAATAAAATTCTACAAGCAGTGAGAGAAAAGAAACAAATCACATACAAAGGAAAGCCCATCAGAATCACAGCAGACTTCTCAATGCAAACCCTCAAGGCAAGAAGAGCTTGGAGTGATGTATTTCAAGCCCTAAAGGAAAATAGCCTCCAACCCAGATTGATGTACCCTGCAAAACTATCTTTCAAAATGGATGGAGAAATAAGATAGTTTCATGATAAAGAGCACCTCAGGAACTTCATGAATACCAAACCAGCACTCCAAAAAATTTTAGACAATACCCTAGGAAAAGACAATGAGGATCACAACCCCAGGAAACCCAGCAGAATGAATCCGTTGGGCGTGACAAATTAAACGCAAAGTGGGAGAATCCAAAAAAAAGAAAAGTCATGACAAGGCTTTTAAAACTTTTGACTTTAGGGGCCGGGGATTTAGCTCAGTGGTTCCACCGCCTGCTGCGCAAGCACAAGAACCCAAGTTCGATCCCCAGTTCCAAAAAAAACAAAAACCAAAAACTTTTGACTTCATCTCCCTAATGAGTGTATAATTCAATCTTATTATTGTACTGATTAGTATTTTTCTGATTCTAGAGTTGCACACCATTCCTTGTGCTATACTGGCTACTTATCATCTCCTTATGTCTACATTTTAATTGGGTTGTCTATTAATGAGCTCTAAGAATTCGTTATATATTCTGCTCATAGGTTATATGCATTGTAAATATGGTCTGTTGAAGGACAACTTTTTATTTTAATGATATCATTTAAAGTTCTAAATTTTGATGGAATCTCATTTATCAATTTTTTTCTTTTATACATCATGTTTTTTGTATCCTAGGTAGTTCTTGCCTACCCTGAATTCATAAATATTTTCCCTTATAATTTCTTCTTAAAGTTTTAGACTTTTAGGCTTTCTTATTTAGGTTCATAGATCCCTTCAGGTTATTTTCATGTATGGATAAAAAGGGTTGAGGTTAATTTTTTATATACGGATACCAGGTGTTCTAGTGCCGTTTGCTGCAAACACTATCTCTTCCTCGGCTCTTGAATCGACTTTATATTCTATAAAATGCTAATGTTAAATAACCTTTCAAAACTCAGTGGACCATATATGTGTGGTTCTATTTCTAGATTCTCTGTTTTATTCCAATGATCTATATGTCTTTCCTTACACCAACACTCCCTTGATTACTGTAGCTTTAGAAGAAGTCTTAAAATTGGGTGCTAAATGTCTTCCAACACTGTTTTTGTTTTTATTTTTGTTTTTGTTTTTGGCTTTTCTGGGTCCTTTGTACTCCTACATAACTTTTAAATTTCAATATCCTGTTCTTCATTTATAGCAAGTATACACAGACCTGAATTTTTATATATACCTTGTGTTTTCTAATCCTGCTAAATTCAAGTACAAGTTCTAGGAGCTCCTAGAGATTTCTTAGCATTTTCTCTGTAGATGATCATTTCATCTCCATATAAAGATTTTGCTTCTGCCGTGCCAATCCTATCCTAGTTGTGTCATTTTATTGCCAGACTAATTTGGTGGGGACTAGGTTTCCAAGTTTAATGGACAGTTAAAGAGTAAGCATATCTGCCCTTGTTCCCCACCTTAAGGAGAAAGCATTGTATCTTCTCCATTCATACAAGGCATTCTTGCTGGAAGTATGGAGTACATGTCTTTAATCTGTTGAGAAGTTTCTGTTCTACTTCTAGTCTCCTGATAGCTTTTACCATGAACAGCTGTAGAATTTAGTCCAATACTTTTTCTCCAACTAGTGACAGGATCATACGGCTTTTTCCTTTCCTCTGTTTAAATGATGATTTTTGTGGGTGGATCTTCCAATGCTGAACCAACTCTGCCATCCCTATAACAAAACCACTTTCTACATCCTGCCAGATCTGACTTTTAGTGGTTTGTTTTGTTAAACAAATCTCTATTCTATATTCATACTTTTTTCTTCTATTATCTTTATCCAATTTTAGGATTAGCACAATGTTGAGTTCCTAAAATGAGGGGAGAAGTGTTCCTTCTTTTTTCTGCTTTAATTGTTTGATATAATTTATCAGTTAAAATGTTTATGAGCCTGCTGTTTTTATATAGGTAGGTTTTCAAGCTAGGAATATACTTTTTTTAATAGGTGCTATTCAAATTTTATATTTCCTCTAGAGTTAGTTTCATTAATTTGTCTTCCAAGTTACTTCTTAGAAGTTGTCAAATTTATTTCAAAAAAGATTTTTGTAATATGCTTTCTATATCCTTTTAAATTCTGTAAAATCTGTGGTAATGTCTCCTAGATCTTAATATTGTAATTTTAAAAATGTATAACTGATATTGTGTAACAGGAAGAAAAGGTCTAAAAGAGCAGGGGAATTGGGAGGGGTGGGGAAGGGAAAAAAGAGAAAGGAAAAAAATGAGAAGAGGAAAAAAATGGAAACAAAGTCTTTGTAAATAGGGAAGGGTGGAGAGGGTGAAGGGAGGGCAGGGGAAGTGGAAAACAATAAGAACCAAGAGACTCATGTAATGGTACAAGATCCCAATGATGAATGTAACTGTATTTTATACCTAAAATGTACCAATAAAGTTAATGGGGGGGAAAAAAAAGAACATATGAGCAAGGGAGAGGTTTTGAAATGAAAGAGCAAGGTCTGTCTGGAAAGAAGCAGAAGACAATTATATGAAGTGAAAGTGTAAAGAATTCTTACTAGTATTTTTCATTTCTTCTTGCTTAATGGAGCTCATGAGGATTTACACTGTTTTATCAGTCTCTCAAAATAACAGATTTTGGAATTTATCCTTTTTGATTCTTTTGTTAGTTTTCAATTTCATTATTTTGACCTGTTCAGTTTTACAACTTTTATTAGGTGGCATAAAGGCTGTTAGCACTTTTGTTATTAAGATATGCAACATTCCTTAATCTTCCTGAATATTGAATATATTTAAATTTACATATTTCCTTCCAATTACAATTTAGGAACTTGTATAAGATGACCTCTTTCTCATTGTGTTAAATGGATTGTAATTTTAATAAAACTATGTGTAATATCTTTTTAGTAAAAAAAAAAAAAAAGAAAGAAAAAAATCACCTTTTGGCAATCATCATAATGAAAATTGACTTATGAAAGAAATCTCAATGGTTACAAAATTTAGTGGATGGATGTTTGAGGAGAAACAGCATATTTACACTTTACTTACTAATTTCTTTTTAATAAGTACAAATTCCTATTAATTAACTTGTCTGTGGAGAAACTTGGCAGACATCACCTTAACTAAATGACCACATTTAGTAGCACCAGTAATAGGACAAATTGGCATTAATTGCCCCTGATATGACAAAGAAGAACAAAACATTGCTCTGTAGTATTCTTGCTAAAATGTATGACTTAAACTTTAACATGAGGAAATGTCAGGCAAACCCAGATCGAGAGTAATTCTGTGTAATAACTGGCTATACTCTTTGAAAATGTCATACATGCAGGACAAGGAAAGGCTGAGGAACCATTCCAAATTAAAGAACTGAAGACCAAAGAGACATGATTTTTAAAAAATGCATTGTGTGACCCTGGATTGGACTCTGGACCGAGAGGATATTATTGGGATAGATGGTCAAATTTTAATGTTGTTTATGAGTTAGATGCTAACATTGTATCAGTGTTTACATTATAGTTCTGTCTGAGAATGTCCTTGTTTCTAGGATCTGCATACTAAAGTATTAAGAAATAATGTGACATTATGTCTGCAACTATCTTGCAAATTATTCAGAAAAAGAATGTATGTGCAAACAGAAGGAAAGACAAAGGTGGTAAAATATTAACAATTGAAGAACCTGGCTAGAAGGCCTAAAGGAGGTCATTATAATAGTGTTGCAATGTTTTTGTAAACTTAGAACTATTTCTAAATAAAGAGTCAAAAAGAAAACAATGCCATTGCTCTACCAGAGTATCTTATCATTTCCATTCAAGGAATACTTACTTAAGGAATGCCCACAAGCATTCCTCAGAAAAGTGAAGTTGGTTTACTTATATTTAAAAAGAGTCAGTAATAGTAATATTTTAAAAAATCATTGCTGTGGAATGGGAGTGACTGCTAATGGACTTGAATACCATTTCCTTTTGGAGGACAAAGCTTCTAAAATTAGACTGTGGTCATTGTTGAATAACCTCATGACAATAGTGAAAAACATTGAATTGTGCACTTTAAATGGGTGATTATATGATATGTGAATTATATCTCAATAAAGCCATTAAAGTCATTGCTATTATTTTCCTCAACCTACACCCAATTGCCATTCTTTATGGTTAGAATAAGGAAGTTTGTGACAGAATGATGATGGCCTAACAGCTAGCTGAGTAGAGGAGATGTTTGCATTCCAGAGAGAGGATGGGAAAGAAGAGAGCAAATGGTAAAGGAACCTTTTGTAATGGCTGGAGTATGACTGCCTTCCACCTCCACGTCCTTCCACCAGCCTCTGTAGTTACACAGTCCCTGAGTGACCTGATCCTTTTCTGTGACTTCAACTCCCTTGCATAGGTTGATGACTTATGTGATTTTGGATTCAATTTTCCCAAAACTGAGAAAAGATGAAAATACTGGTGTCTTAAAAGCTTGACAAAAGGGAGGTTTGGGAGCTGGGGAAGTGGCTCAGTAATAGAGTGCTTTCCTAGCTTGTTCAAAGCTCAGAGTTGGAGCCCAGCACTGAAAAAAAGAAAGTTACTTTAGGTCAGACTCTCACTTTTTTTTTTTCGGATCTGGATGACCACAGGGCCCTCAAACAATCCTTCCCCCACCTTGCACCCAGCGTATTCTTTGTAAATATAAACTTAATTTTGATTACATCTCCTTAAAACTTTTCAGTGGTTTTGCCATGCCTTTGGTGGTAAAGTTCACTTTCTTTGAGCATAGCACCCAAGGCTCTTCACACTTTGGCCTCTGCTTGCCTCTCCCACACCGTCTTCTTCTCTCCCACTCACAACCTTTACTCTCACTGTACTGATCTGTAGTTCCCTAAATAGTCAGCTGCTTCATATCACTGTACCTTTCCACATGTTACCATGTGGTCTGAAATGACCTTCCCATTTTTGTCTAACTCCTTGTTATGGCTTGTGTTTAGATGTCCCCACAGAGCCTCATGCAGTCATAGGTGTGGCTTTTTCAGTGGTGGCTGGATCTAGAGTATGTGATTGATTCATGGTGCAATGCTGGGATTAAGGGTGTGTGCTTACTAAATCCACTGATTGGTTTGGCACACCCTAATCCTGGTAGACTAGATAGAGTATAAAAGGGGCAGAAAAAAGCTGTTAGTGTACCTTGCTTGCTTTTGCTGTCTTCTGCTTGCTGTGAACTATCTCTTCTCTGCCATGTCCCTCTGCCATGCCATCCTGCCTTGGAGCCAGCCGATTATGGATTGAAACCTCTACAAACTGTGAGCTAAATAAACTTTTCCTCCCTTAACTTGTAGGTGTTTGGTATCTGTTCTCAGCAATGAGAAAAGTAACTAAGACACTCCATCTTTAAATCTCAGCTTCAGCACTGACTCCCCAGTCTGGGTTCCTCAATCCAGGTTCCCTAATTTGGGTTCCTCAACCTGATTTTGACATTGTTCCTCATTCTACTCTAACACACCATCCATAATTATGTCTGTACTCATTTATTTCTAGGTTTTTTACATTAAACTATGACTTTTTAAGGGTTATGATCTTGTCTTTTTTGTTTTTGTATCCCTAATGCCTGACACATAAATGTGTACTGAGTGAATAAATATGTTAGGCTCACCCCTGCCAGTTTTTATATGTAGTATCATGTTAGTTGGCTTTTTGTTACTACAATAAAATACCTGAGATAGTTAACTTATAAAGAGAAAAGGTTTATTTTGGCTCAAAGTTCTGAAAGTTTCAATCTATCATTGATTGTTCCCATTATTTTGGACCTATTGTGGTACATCATGACTCAAGCACCTGGTAGAACAAAGTCATTCACTTCATGTCTAGGAACAACAACAACAACAAACAGAAAGGAAAGGACTGGGATCTCAGGGTCTCCTTTGAGGGCACACCTGCTTTGAGGAGAAGACCTCTCACTAGGCCCCATCTTGTAAAGTTCTACCATCTCACAATAGCACCAAGCTGGGTAACAAGCCTTTTACACATGAGCATTTTGGAAACATTTAAAATGGAAACTATAGCACTCCGCTCCAGATCTTAAATGCTCCTGTCCATCTCACAATGCAAAATACATTTAAATTCATTTCCAATGTTATGGTTTAAGTCTAGATGTCCCCCTAAAGCCTAGAGTGTGTAAAGCTGGAATTGATTCATGATGCAATGCTAGGCTCAAGGGCACTAGGATTAAAGGTGTGAGTGCTATCCACCCTAAGTAGTCTGAATAAGATAAAAAGGGGCAGAGAGACGCTGTTAAGTTTCCCTTGTTGCTTTTGCTATCTTCCACCACCATGAACTGAAGCTCTCTGGTTACCTTTGCTACCTTGTGCATACCATGTTGTTTCTGCTCTGCCATGCCTGTTTTTCATCCCTGCCCTGGAGCTGACCAATTATGGACTGAAACCTATACAAACTGTAAGTCAAATAAACTCCTTCCCTTCTAACTTTGGATGTTGGGTATTTTTGTCTCAGCAATGAGAGAAAAGTAACTAACACATCCAAGAATTCCCAAGTCTTAACAGTTCCAGCATTACTCCAAAGCACAAGTCTCAAGTCTCTTCTGAGATTCAAGGCAAACTTAATTGTGAGCCCCTGTAAAAATAGAAAAGAAAGTTACACACTTCTAACATACAGTAGCATAGGATAAACATTCCCATTCCAAAAGGAAAGAATAAGGGAATAGAAAAGAGGGATCAGAGCAAAGCAAGACCAAAACCTAGCAGGGAAAACATGAAATCTCCAGGGCTCCATCTGGGGCACACTGTGGTGTAATACAGGCCCCCAAGAGCTCTGACAGTCCCACCCTTACATCTCTCTTAGCCACAGTCCACATGGCCTTTCTCTTGGACAGGTTTTCCATTATAGCCTGCAGCTTCCTTCAGCAGGCATTCCAAATTCCTGGTATCTTTAACTTTTGGGAGTCTTTGTTGCAGCTTCAGCTTCTCTCTAAAACTCCATACATTGTACTGTCAAGAGCTGCTTGCAGGAATGGCAATCCTACTATACAGTCTACCTGGGCTATGAGCCTTTTTTCTTTCTTTCCCTTCTTTCTCTCTTTTTTTCTTTTTGAGACAAGATCTTGCTATCTCACTAAGTTGACCAGGCTAAGCTTGACTATGTGATCCTGTCTCAGCCTCCCAGTGTGCTGGTATTACAGGCTTGTACCACCACATTTGGCTTCATGCCTTCCTTTGAAATGTTTTTGTTGGTTTGTTTTGTTTTGTTTTGTTTTTTGTACCAGAGATTGAACTCAGGACCTTGCACTTGCAAGGCAGGCAGCGGCACCACTGAGCTAAATCCCCAGCTCTCCTTTGAAAGGTTGATGAAAATCTGCATGACTCTATAACTTTTGCATTGTGTATGCTGGCAAAACTAGCCTCATATGGATAACATAAAGTTCTGTGGCCCATGAGAGCTGTACTAGAACCCACATAGAGAATGGCTGCTACATTGACTTGCCGTCAGCAGTTCCTTAGATGGTCCTAGGTAAGCAGGGGACCCCGGGGTTCTCTTCTCAAATGAAAGTCCTTATGGACGTGGCCTTGTGAATTTCTGAGATGTCCTTAAGGCATCTTTTCTATTGTCCTAATGTAAAGCACATGGCTCCCCAAACCCTTTAAGGATTGAACCTAACAGTATTCTACCACTGAGGTACAACCTCCTGCGTATCCCCATCCCTTTTATAAATTTTATTTTGAGACAGGGTCTCATTAAGTTGCTCAGGCAGGCCTCAAACCTGTGATTCTCCTGCCTCACCCTCCCAAGTAGTTGGGATCACAGGTATGTTGCCTTACATCTAGCTACATGCCTTTTTTCTAATAGTACTAGCAACTGCAAATGAAACCTTCATGGTCAGAACTTTACATCCCCAGTTTTTCCACTGTGCTCCTCTTTGCTGATAATTCTCACTGTAATTTGGCTAATAGCAACCAGTAATATCCATGCTGCTGCCTGAATGCCATGCCACCTTGAAATTTCCTCCACCAGATAAACCAGGACGTCTCTTGTAAGCTCAGCCCTCACAAAGTTTCCGGGCATAGGCATAATGCATCCAATCTTTGCCACTATGTAACAAAAAAAGTCTTTAGTCCACTTCCCAATAAAATCCTCATTTCCATCTGAGACCTCATCAGCCTGACCTTTACTGTCCACATTTATATCAGCATTTTGTTCTTTTAAACCCTCACTAGATTTATTGTTTAAGTTTCACTTACAGTAATGGAAGGTTTTCTCTAACTTGCTGCTTGAAACTTTTTTAATACTCCTCCTGCAAACCAGTTTCAAAGGCTCTTCCACAACATCAGGTTTAGTCACAGTAATAATCCCATTTCTCACCATCAATTTTCTGTGTTAGCTTTCTGTAACAAAATACCTAAGATAAGAACTCATAAAGGGAAAGGTTTATTTTGACTCAGTGTTGGAGGTCCAAACCATGACTGGTTGGCCCTATTGCTTGGGCCTGTGGTGGAACATCATAGCAAGAGCATGTAGCAAAGCAAAGTCATTCACTTTATGACTGGGAATGAGAGAGAGAGAGAGAGAGAGGTGGGAACCCACTATCCCCTACTATCCCCTTTGAGGGTGTATCCCCAGTGACTAGAAGATCTCCACTAGGCTCCATCTCTTCAAGTGTCTATCACTTGCAACAGTGCCAGTGTGGAACAAACCTTTAATACAGGGAACTTTGAGGGACATTTAAGATCCAAATTTAGCAAGTATTTAATTCTCATAAAGAATATATGAAATATATTCATTTTATGAATGGTGAACAGGCTCAGGAAAATGGCATGACACATCAAAAACCATAGAGCTAGCAGTACAGATAGAACTTAAATCCAATGGTCTTGCCTCTTTGTGAGTTTCTAGTTAGACACATAATATTTATGTCTGTTTAAATTGAAATATGGATGCACTCACTTTGGACTTGGTTAAACTCTATATGCAGTCCATTTGCAGAGTTTGTGTTTTGTCTCTTTTTCCAAATTCCTGATCTTATTAACATAATTCTAGGGTGCTTATAAAAGATAGAGTCTAGAGACGTTATTGTCTGTCTCCTCCTAGGAAAATGTTTGTATTAATCCCTACCAGTGGAGTCTGTGTTTCTTTATTCACCCACTCCTTCAATGAATATTTATTAAATACCAACCTGTTAATGTCAGCCTAATTTACACATAAAGATGAAGAAACAAAGACTTTTCAGCTATTATAAAAATCTTTTAATTTTTTTTGAGTTAAGGAGAGTCAGTCTTGTCTAAGCATTCAGTTAAAAATGAAAAACAAGCAGTAGAGTTGTAAGTGTATGCTCAAGGTTACATGTTATTATTGTTCCTTTTTAAGCAAGGCATGTATAATCCTCGTATTGGAAACAGGTTTCAGCTGCAATAAACAATGGATTCCCTTATCTCAGATGTACTAAGGCGGTTCAAGGAGTTGTTTACCACTCAGGTATTCCTTGTTCAGCAGTTTTTGCACAATAATGATACCTTTACATTCCCTAATGCTCTACCCTCCCAAAAGATAATAAGAAATTGAAACTGTGTACAGCTTAAATGAATTCATTTGTGCGGTGAACAAAGGGATTTTACATGCTCATGCAATGTCCATTTGACTAGAAGCCAGAATATTGTACACGAGCAGCAGAATTCATCTCCTGAAATTCACATTTTCTCTCATAAGAGGGGCAGAAAAAGAAAAGCAAGTGATTATAATTGCAGTTGGAAGCAGTTCCGACTACAAGGGCATTTCTTTAAAGTTATTCTTTTGGTTTTACCTTAAATTATCTTAATGGAAAGTAAAGTTTAGTAGGAACAAAGGAAAGCGGGGAAAGGAGAGACTGGAAGTTTTATTTATTCATTCAACAGATGTACTCGGCACATGGAAAACACTACATTAGGATCTGTGGAAACATAAAGATTAGTCAGGTAGGAGGTTTGCCTTTAAGAAAGTATGATGTAGAGCCGGGGGGTTAGCTCAGTGGTTCCACCACCTGCCTTGGCAAGCGCAAGGTCCCAAGTTCGATCCCCAGTACCAAAAAAAAAAAGTATGATGTTGAAGCAAATTAAGAGGTATAGGTACACACACACACACACACACACACACACACCCCTGTATTATCCTCAATGATCAAACTCATTATCAAACCTTTTGCTAACCAAATTCAAAAACTAAATGATTCTGATATTTTTTAGAATAAATTCTTTTCTACCCCAACATTTACAACTTGCATTTCAAAATTCAGGAACCTTGGGAAATTAGTTTCTGGACTCACGTCCAAACAATCAAGTCTACAAACTCAGGAATCTGATTATGGTAGCTGTCAGGATACTTGGTGCTCAAATACCTCAAATACCATGAAGCTTGGAGGATTGTGAGACACCTTCCAATGGGGTCCTGTTTTGTTTTGTTTTGTCTTTTTGGTACTGGGGATCTAACTCAGGACCTTGCACTTGTGAGGCAGGCACAGCACCACTGAGCTACATCCCAGCCCCAAATGGGGCCCAGTTTTATGGAGAACATATTTGAACTGAACCTTGAGTGATGGGTAGTTTTTCTCTCCAACTTCAGTACCATTTGGCTGTCCTTTTATTTGTCCCTGTATTTCCACTCCCCAAATTCTCTCTTCTAAACATTGCACCACTCTTTACAAGTTCCCTACCGTTTACTCTCAGCGAAAGTCCTCACTTCTTACTTGATGGAGAAAATAGGGACTGATAGCTGTGGATGGCCTCATTTTCCTAACCACATTCTTCTCTCCCCAGTAAAGCCCTGATCTTTCCTCATTTCACCCATTCTTACCTCATTCCCATCTGTCTCAAAGGAAGGTGCATTAGGGTTCTTCAGCAAAATATAACCAATAGGATATATAAAAATAAATACGTATGCATATATAACGTGAATTTATTTATGTGCTTATGGAAGCTGAAGTCTCACCATCTGCTGCCAGCAAGCTGGAGCCCTAGGTATAATTCAGTTCAGATCTGGAGGCCCGACAACCACTGGTATAAGTCTTGGAGTTAAAAGCCCCAGAATCAGGAGTTGTGATGTCCAACAGCAGACAATAGATCGATGTCCCAGCCCAAGAAGAGAGAGAAAATTTGCTCTTCCTCTGCCTTTTTGTTCTGTTTGGGCCCTCAATGTATTGGAGGTTGCCCCTCCACGGCAGTAAGGAAAGATCTTTACTCAGTCTTACCATCAATGCCAATGTCTTCCAGAGAGACACACACAGAAACAATGTTTAGCCAGCTATTTGGGCACCCTTTGGCCCAGTCAAATTGACATAAAAAAAAAAAATATATATATATATATATATATACACACACACATATATATATATACACACACACATATATATGTATATATAGCTATCAGAGGAGGAATCCTCAAAGCAGGATAATTTGTCCTTTGAATTCAATCCTCTTCCAAATATGTGGGTCTGTAAAATCGCTACTGCCTTTTATCCCCTTTGAGGCATTCCTTCATTTTTTAATTCCTATTTTCTCTTCCTTTGTGCTTTGGGCTGCCAATAATGTGGCTTTGCTTTTACTAGCACAGGTGGACCCATTCCCAAACAAAGCCAGAGTCTGTTTCCATGGTGAATAGAATCCTGGAGGACAGAGAGGTTTTTTCTGGGACTCCAGCTATATGACCGCCAGTATCAGCCTGGCCATCTTACATGGAGTGAGTCTGCCAAGAACAAGGCTAAGAAGCAAATGATGTCATGAAATGCAGAAATAGAATACTGACAATATTGTTTTTAAAACCTTGGATTTTCAATTATGTGAGTCCAAAACTTCACTTTTGCTTAAGATTGTTTGAATCGGGTCTCTGTTGTTTGCCACCATGAATTCTGATTAATTCTTTATCAATCAGTTCCCTTCATTCTTCAGTAATTTTGGCCTGTCCTCTCAAAACTCTTCAGCCCAAACACATGCTCTAGAATCCACCTGACCAGAAAACCCCCTCCCTGATCTGATAACTACCACCTGCTCTACTTCATTCCCTTCATATCTACAGACCAGAGTTGCAGATGTTTTCACTAATCATTTGTAAAACCAAACAACAACAACAACAACAACAACAAAAACCCCAGAATGAATAGGGATAATTCATTAAGGTTTTTTTTGTTTGTTTTGTTTTTTAGGATTAGGCTACTGAGGACAATTTAATAGAGTAAAATTCATTATTGTTTTATGTGGATTGAGAAATGTACACAGTAGTATAATAACCATCATCAAGATAGGGTATATTTTCATCATTCCTTCCCAAATTCCTTCTTGCACCTTTGAAATCAAGTCCCCTCCAGACCCTGACACTGATTTTTGTTCCTATGGTTTTAATTTTTTTTCTAGAAAGTCATATAGTTATACAGTATAGAGCCTTTGTGTCTGGGTTGCTTCACTAAGTATAATTATTTTTATTTATCCTACTTGTTGTGTGTTTTATTAATTTATCCCTTTAATTGCTAAGTAATAATCCACTGTGTGGTAGTACTACATTTTTTCTCCATTCATCACTTGGTCATTTTGATTGGTCCCAGGTTTGGGTAATGAAGAATAAAGGGCTGGGGATTTAGCTCAGTGGTTCCGCCACCTGCCTCATAAGTGCAAGGACCTGAGATCAATCCCTGGTACCCTCCCCACAAAAAAAGAATAAGCTCATGAAACCCTTGTGCACAGGTCTTTGTTGTGAATGCATGTTGAATAGTGAGGAGTAGGATTTCTTTATCATATGGTAACTATGTTTAGAGTCATATGGTAACTGCAAAACTGCTATCCAACATTACTAAACTATTTTGTATTCCTATCAGCCGTGTCTCAGCATTCATTTTACACACATCCTTTCAGCACTTGGTATTATTGGAGATTTGTTTGTTATTTTGCCATCCTAGTGAAAGTATAGTAATATTTCATTGTAGTCTTCATTTGCATTTCCCCAATAATGAATGACATTGAGCATCTTTAATACATTTGATGAAGGGATCCACTGTCCACTTTAAAAGATGAGTTGTTTGCTTTGTGAGAATGCTTTATATGTTCTGCAAACAAACCTTTTATTAGATATGTTTGGCAGATATTCTGTCCTAATCTGTGGCTTATCTTTTAGTGGCATTCAAAGAGCAGAGTTTTGAGTTTTGATTAGTCCAATTTATCAAATTTTTTCTCTATGGTTCATTCTTTTTATGTCCTATCATATAAGTCTTTATCTAAGCAGTGATTTGTGTTTCTTTATTTATTAAACTAAAGTTATTTAATTCAAAGCATTCAATTTTTTTTTTTGGTATCGGGGATTGAACTCAGGACCTTGCGCTTGTAAGGTAGGCAGGGTGCCACTGAGCTAAACCCCCCGCCCAGCATTTAATTTTTAAATTTTATTTATTTATTTATTTATTTATTTATTTGGTACTGGGGATCGAACTCAGGTCCTTGCGCTTGCGCAGCAGGCGGCGAAAACACTGAGCTAAATCCCAGGCCCCTAGCATTTAATTTTTTTAATTGGAGAGAAGGAGCATGGCACATTTATACCAATTAAGTATCAGTGAAATGTAAATGGTGATCAGAGATCTCTATACCACATATTCTATTTTAAAGTTATTACAAAAAGCCAGTTATCAAGACAGTGTTATATTGCCATAAAGGCATATATATAGAACAATGGAGTAGAATTAGAAGCCCAGAAATAAACCCATACATTTCTGATCAGCTGATTCTTAACAAAGGTACCAATACCTTTCAGTGAGGATAGTTTTTTCAACAAATGACATGGGAACAGCAGGATATCCATATGCAGAAATAAAGCAGGTAGTCATTCTTTCTGGAGTAAGATGGACTCTCAGTGTAGTTTTAATTTGCACTTCTCTCACAGCAGGGATGTTGAAATTTTCTTCATGTATTTATTGGCTATTCGTACTTCTTCTGAGAAGTGTCTATTAATTTCAATTGTCCATTTTTTGACTGAGTCATTTTGGGGAGGGATCTTATTTTTTTTAGTTCTTTATATATTCTATATATTAATCCTCTGTCTAAGAAATAGCTGGTACCTTGAGACAATAATGTTAAGTGAAATGAATCAGACACACAAGCATAAATATTGCATGATTTCTTTTTTCTTTTATTTTTAATTTATTTATTTTTTAAATTAAATTTTTTTCCTTTGCCAACTTTTACTTATGTTTTATCAGTACATGTTTGTAGCACATAATGATCACATTCCTCACAGGAAGTTGGCGCGTGTACATGACATGTCCTAATTCTTTTTCATCCCCTTCCCTACCCCTCTCCATCTCTTCACCCCCTTCCCAAATACAAAAAATATATCTTGCTATTTCCTGTTATCTACCATTTATTTTGCTCTTTACTTATATTTGGGATTTTTCGTATAACAGAAACCATGCAATATTTAAGCTTGTGTGTCTGATCTATTTCACTTAACATTATGGTCTCAAGGTTTATCCATTTCCTACAAATGACTCGAGTTTATCCTTCTTTATGGCACAGTAGTACTTCTTTGTGTAAACTACCACATTTTCTTTATCCATTCATTTGTTGATGGACACATAGGCTGCTTCCAAGATTTAGCTATTGTGAATTGTGCTGCTATAAACATAGATATGCATGTATTACTATAATATTGTATCTTTAATTCTTTTGGGGAGATATTTAGAAGAGGAATAGCTGGGTGGAATGAAATTTCTAGTTTTTGTTTTTTTGAGGAATCACCATACTGATTTTCATAGTGCTTGTACTAGTTTACATTCCTACCAACACTGTAGAAGGGTTCCTTTCTGCCCACATCCTCATTATCATTTGCTATTATTTGATTTCTTGATGATAGCCACTCTTTCTGGAGCAAAGTAGAATCTCAGTGTTGTTTAACTTGCATTTCTCTAATGGCCAGCAGTGTTGGACATCTCTTCATGTATTTATTGGCTATTTGTGCTTCTTCTGTGAAGTAATTGTTCATCTCACTTCTACCTTTTTGGTGGGGATGTAATTTATATAACCACCATGGAAAACAGTATGGCGATTTCTCAAAAAACTAAAACTAGAAATTCTATCCCACCCTTTCTTGGATCTTCCCAAAAGAGTTAAAGACATCATATTACAGTGAAACATGCATATCCATGTTTATAGCAGCACAATTCACAATAGCTAAATGTTGGAAGCAGCCTATATGTCCATCAACAAATGAATGGATAAAGAAAATGTGGTAGTTTACACAATGAAGTACTACTGTGCCATAAAGAAGGAAAATGGATGTACCTTGAGACCATAATGTTAACCGAAATAAAGCAGACACACAAGCTTAAATATCACATGGCTTCTTTTATCTGAGAAACCCAAGTTATAAATAAAAAAGGAAAATAAAGGATAGATGATAGAAAGCAGGGAGGTGGTATAAACACTAAGACAAATGAAATATTGACATACAACAGATATCTACTAAATGCAACAACTACACCTCCACTAATGACAGAAAAGAATCCAACAGCAGTAACATAGAGTTAACTATCTAAAGATTAATAAAGCTTAATGGTTATACTATTAAAGAGGAGGTTGAGAATGGGAGAATGCAAGAAGAAAAGTTTGAAACATTAAATACTGGGAGATGAGAAGGAAGAGAGAAAAGTGAAACAAAAGATCCTGTTAAAAGGTAGAAGGATATTTATACAATTTATAAAGGTAACAGAAAAAAATACATGAGAAATAGAAGATAGAAGAAAACATATGGACAATAAAAAATAGAAAAATGAAAGGAAAACAAAAGGGAAAAGAAGAAAAGAAGTAAGAAAAAGAAGAAGAACAAAAGGAAGGAATCCAAAACCAGAAAAAACTTCTCTCTATTTTTGAATGAGTAGTTTCCTTCAAGGATCTAGTTTTGAAGTCTAGCAAGTCATGGTTTTTCTGCCTAGCCTTATGGCCTCCGGGTTTGTGAGGTGAGTCCCACACAGGCAAATGCACCTCCTCTGTTTACTCCAGGCTGTGGTCATGTCCAGGCTGAGATGCGTCCTCGCTCACGTTGGTAGAGAAGGCTATCAGACCTCTGATCTGTGCTGGATGTAGGCAACATGACAAAGGTTCAGGTACTTAATGCCATCACCATTTTCAAACCCTGGGTATTTCTGCCCGCAACTCAAGCAGGGCCTGGCTTCTCACTGCAGGGGGCAGGGCCCATGTCCTTCCTGGCCTGAGTTTAAACTCCTCAGGGAATCTCTTTCTGGCCCCATTCCTGTCTATAGCTGTCTCCTGTGGCTGTCTTTCACTCAGTCACTGTGTCTCCCCTCCTCATGAGCCATGGCCCAGGGAAAGAGTCCAGATTGTTTCATTCTTTTCTCTACATTGTGGACCATCTTTGCAACTTCCCTTAGCTTCTAATTCTTCTCAGTTCTTTCCTGATTCCCAGCAATCTACTTCTCTTTTCTTTTTCTTTGCTAAGTTGTTATTTTTCAGTTCTGAATTCTGGATCTCAGAGAGATTGAATTTTGCTACTGATCAACTAAAAGTATCTTTTGAAACATAATAAAATGGTGACAGTAGGAACAGTTTGTGTGTCTGGGTACCTAGTAAAATAGAGTTGACTGATGAGTCCATGTTGCTGTCATAGGTCAGGCTCCCCAGGAGACAGACAGAAATTTGCAGGTTGCAAAGAGTCTCTCCTTGGTAAAATTTAGGCAGATTCTTCTAAGCTGTCTCCTCACTTGGGCTTGGACCATGCACGAGCTTCAAAGTCTTTCCTTGTTTGGCTTGCATCACCCTGATTTAGCAAGAATCCTTTAGAGAGAATTCACCATTCTCAATATCTGATCAAATTCCTCCCTCATTCCCCTACTCTCTCCCACATGACATCTAATCACCCTGGTCTGTATTCATCAAAAATCATGTCAAGTTGTTTTAGCCAGAATCCCTCTGACCTCTGATTTTTCATATTAGTCATTTTCCATCTACGGAACCCACAACCCGCCCCTTGGCTATAACGCCTCATTTGTCCTTATATTCAGACTTGAGCCCAGCTCTATACTGAGGTCTCTTTTCTTCCAATTACAATAGTTCCTAAGTAAAATTATTTTTTACCACTTTACTATCTAGCTCTATTTTTCCTTTTTGTTTTTTGACACATGCAGAAATTTTATTGGGGAGCACTAGCAGAAACAACACCTCTAAGTGTGTGAGTGAAATATGCATGGTTGACAAAGGGAAATGTTGAATTATGATGCGGTTGCAACAGAGCCTTTAGTAACTCTGGGGGTGGGGTGGAAGGTAGAGACAAGGCTGACCCTGCAGAGTCACACAGACTAGAGGGACAGGTCTGGGCCTTTGCTCTCTTCAACTTCTTCCCCTATAAAGTGAGATCATGTGGAAAACTAATATAAAATGTGGTATAAGGGTGGGAGAGATTAAGTGTCTGGACCGTAGTAAATCTTGGTGAACCACAGGCAATCCTTCTATAGGACAAAAACAAAACTAATTAGTCATTTGTGTAACCCTTTCCATGGTTCTGTGACCTCTGCCACCCAGCAGGCATGTATCCTGGCAACAGTCTCCTTACTTTGTGCCTGGTTTACATCATTCCCCACCCCCAGGGATAGAACATCACTTTCATCTAGCTGTTCTGTTGTTTCTAACCCTCATGAAAAAGGAACAGGGTTGAGCCAGGTGTGGTGACCCATGCTTGCAATCCCAGCACTATGTGAGGCTGAGGCAGGAACATTGCAAGTTCAAGCCTGAGCAATTTAGCAACTTAGTGAAATTCTGTTTCAAAATAAAAAATAAGGGTTTGGATGTAGCTTAGTACTTAAGGCTTGTGTTAAATCCCCAGTACTGTAACAGAGTCTGTGTGAATGCAAATTGATCCCCTTTGCAGTTAGCAGATTTGAATGATAAAGACTTCCATGCCCACTAGTGAACTCAAGAGGATGTGGACAAGAATAAGAACTTCAGTAAAGAATAACTTTTGACAGTGTGTGAGAAATGTTTTGCTGGTTTTAATCTATATACTTGGATTACCCATGCATCTTTGAGCTTTTTTTAACTGTTGTCAGTTTAAGCTGAAAAGGCAGAGCAATAATTAAAATTACCCATTACCTAGTTCTGCACAAATAGATCCAAGGCCTCAATAAAGGAACAGGGTTTTTTTTTTTTGCTTGCCCAGAGTGATCATCCTGAACCCTTTTAGTCCTCTCAGCAATAAAAGGACTCCTGGAAGGTTGTGCTGTCAGGAGACATTGGTCGAACTGCTACCATATTTTTAATCACACCTTCATGAAATAAGGAAACTAGCCTAGAATCACTTGACTAGCTTGTGGCAAAGCCAGAATTTGTGCCAAATCTGTCAACCAAGCTAGAAGCCTGGAGCCATCCTTGAGGGTCCTATCTTCCCCACTTCTCACACCCACATAATTACTAAATTATGTTATTTTGATTCAATAATAACCTTAGACTTGCTCCCCAATTATAATTGCTCAGCGTTCAACCTAATCTCTTGCATGGTTTTCAGTAACTTCATAACTGGTCTCTCTGCCTTGGTTTCCTGTTGCCATTCCATTCTGCACACAGCAGCCAGGGTAATGATTTTTAGGCACATAGTTTACAACTCATTTCCCTACTTAAATCTCCTAGTAAGTAGCTCCCAGTTCTCTTCATGATAAGGCCCAAATCCCTTAGCCATATATACAAAAGTCATCCTTGGCAAGACAGCAGTTATGATAAATATAAATGTAAATACAACTAGTAATAGCTTTAACCATTTGGGGTTTTTTTTTTGCATTTTTTTTTTTAGCTAAATGTTCTAAGGTAGACAATCTTATAAGTGGTTTGGCAACTCTGTGATGCTGTGGGAGACCCCATCATTTTCTTTCCTTTCTCTTTTCTCCTCGGGATTCTCATGGTCATAATATGACTACTACAAATGTAGATATCATGTCTTCATATGACAGAATCCAAGTTACAAAGGAAGGGATGGAGAAAAACAGGAACTTTTCCTGCTACCATTTTCCTTTTTGAGAGGAAAGGGTTTATTTGGCTTACAGTTTGTAGAGGTTTCAGTCCATAATTGACTGGCTCCAAGACAGATTGGCCAAGGGGCAACACTTCATGGCAGCAGAAGACAGCAAAAACAACAAGGGACCCTAATCGTGTCTTTCTGCCCCTTTTATCTTATTCAGACTACGGCGATTATGGTAGTGCCAAACCAATCACTCACTTGTAGTGGTTTAGTAATCACACACCCTTAATCCTAGCACCGCACACTCTAGATTCAGCCACCTATGACCACATGAGACTTTGGGGGGATATCTAGGCCCAAACCATAACATTCTGCCCCTGGCCCCCCAAAGACTCATGTACATTCCTTTACACAAAAGGCATTTAGTCCATCTCTAAGAGTTGGCGAAGTCCTAACAGTTCAGCATTGCTGAAAAATCCAAGTCCAAAGTCTCCTCTGAGATTTAAGGTAAACTCTTAGCTGCAGGCCCCTGTACAAATGAAAAGAAAGGTAAACACGTCCAGCATTCAATGGCACAAGATAGACATTTCCATTCCAAAGGTTACAAACAGGGGGATACAAAGGAATGAGACAGCAGCAAGTGTGTACACTGAGGTGTAGTATAGAGAGCCTGCAGTTAGGAAGGGAGGCCCTTACTTTTGTTCTCTAGAAGAAGCAAGTGGGCCTGCAAGAAGTCACCTTTGAGAAGCCAGAAATCAGGAGTGGGAAATGGAAAACATGCTGGAATAATGCTATGTAATTAGTGTAGAAAGCGAAGCTGTACGCAACCCTTTCCAACAATCCAAGCAGAAGGGGCCAATTTCCTCCAAGATGGCTGCCTTGTGACAATGGGTCAGACTTCATGACAGTACAAGCTGGAGTCTGCCAAGTTGGAGTGTATTTGGATAGGATGATTCCAGGTTTCCGGCTGTTCTACCTGCCAGAATCCAAAGCTACAGCAATGGGCAAGTCAGGGAAGTGTCACAATTTCCCTCTGCACACCTTTGCGTACTGTCTTAAGCCTTCATGCCACATGACTGAGATCTGAGGGGGAGAGGGAGGATTCTCGAAATCAAAGCCAGGAACACACTTTCAGTGACACCGACAGCCTTGGAGGGAGGGCATGACCGGGGCCCCCGTGCGTGGCTGGGGACTGAGGGCCAGCTGTGAGGAGGGGCTAGCACTGTCAGCGCCCATCATTAATCTCTACAAAGTATCCTTGGCCAAGGTCATAGAAATCACCTTAAGACTTTTTGGGAAAAAACCAAAACAACAAAAGGCTATGTGCTTAGTGTGCAGTATCGTGCTTTCCCTCTACAGGAGCAAATGCCCTGGACGTCAGCCAGCCTCTGCTTTCTCCTCTTCTCACCTGTTGGAATGTGCTTTTGAGGAAGCTAATACCCTAATTTGATGTTTAGTCTCAAAATGTTTTTTCCCACGGTATCTCTGATCAATAATTCTCTTTCATGTCTAGTCATCTTGCATACATTTTCTTGCTGTTGGACAGATTATCTTATGCATGTTACATAGAGACAGGGACACTTAGAAATGCTAATTTGTATCTAGTCATGGGAGGCATACAGAATATTTACTTAAACATAAACAGTAAGATAGAAATGGAAAGAATGAAAGAATATGAAGTAGAAAATGCTAAAATGTAATTTGTCCCAGGGCATGGGAAGAAAATTCAAAATAATTTCAGGTGTCAGGTACTTAGCCTTAAACAATATTAATGTACAAAAAGTTTATGCTGCTTTTGATTCTGTGTAAAATCTTATAAAAGGTCCATTTCCACAAGTCACTCAGATTAAGACAGTAGAATACTACCTTCTCTGGAGCTTTGTGCTCTGACACCTGGCAATGGCTTAGAGACATTTAACTGAAGCATGTGGTACAAACTTTTGACGTTCTGCTACCTGACGGGTATTGGCTAGCAAGTGAAAAGATGTAGAAAATGTCCATGTAGTCACAAAAATGAGCGTCTGAGGTGAAAATTACTCATAACAGCAGAATGAGATTTTGGTGGCTGGCAGTATGTATGCTTCAAAAGGAGAAAAATGAGACTACAAGTAAAAAAAAAAGGAAAAAAAGGAAAGGAAGGAAGAAAAAAGAGAAAAGAAAGAGAGGAAGAAATCGAAACCTCTAGAGTTAAAATGGGCCATCTGAGGTTGTTTGTATGGTGGCTTCCAGTCAGCTCCACCTAATTTCTTTGAAATTATGACTCAGGCCCTTACCCAGGGGCATGTGTGTCCTAGTTCTGACAGGACTTTAAAACATTTACTCTGTACTCAGTCCAGGCGGCTTCTCCATCCTTTGTATCCAGCTATCTCCTTTATGGGCCAAGAATCACAAGTAGCCAAGGTACCTGCCTCACACACACCTGCCAAGAGAAAAGTTTTGATTCTCTCCTCACTACAGCCTTTCCTTGGCTCTGCACCTTTGGGCTGCTGCCAGTGCTTCTTGACTGCTACCTTCCTGTGGTCTTTGGTTTCCTTTGGACTTCTGCAGCAAAAGACAGATTCAGAGGGCTTCCCCAGGCAGAAGAGAAAGACTGGCTTGTTTATCAAAGGTTCACCAGGTCATTTTAGCCAAGTATCCTTCTTTAAATTAAACAATATCACAGCTTGGAACTTCTTGAGGGTGACTGCAGGGAGATTGTTGGATGTTCAGTCCTGTGTTCTCAGGGCATAGCTGCACCCCTCTGTGATTCTTCAGACACCTTGTTGACTCTGCTATCTCTAGAGGCCACTATCAAAATTTCACTTACACAGGTGCTATAGCTAAGAAACTGCTCTTTAAAGGTCTTAAAACAAAAGAATTAATAACTATTTTTGACCTCTGGGACTAACAGTGCCAAGGTGTTTTGGGGAGTAGGAAAGTCTTCTTGGAATCTCTGATATCCTCCTTCATGGGATTCAACCCACCAATAAGACTGGCCCTTTACTATGCCTGGAAAAGTTTTCGTCATATACAAAATAAGCATGAAGTCCTCTCTTTTTTTTTGAAAGTGAAACAGACCTTAGTCTGGCCAGACGGCACTCCCAAAGCAAAGTATCTTAGAGAGGCGACCAGCCCAGAGTCCGAGGCTCTTTTTAGTTAACAGGCAAAATTTACAGAAGAGGGAACAAAGGTTAGTGGTCTTACATTTGCATGTTAATTAGCCTGACGTACTAATGGTCAGCAGATGTTTTGTAGATTGTTCTATAGATAGCGGTGTCGAACATCAGTTTTTGAACAAAGAGTTGAATAATTATGGCTGATACAGATCTTATCTAGTGTCCGGGAACTAACAAGCATCTTTATCTATTTACTCACATTCAATCGTGGTTGGGGCTAGGGGAGTTTTATGATTACAGAGTTATGCAGTCCCACATTCCCCACTGATTTTACAACTTAAGTAATCTAACATATAAACTAGGCATCCATTGTATACGACAGCATGACAATAGTAAGCATATACACACAACTATAATGACCAGAAAAAGTTGTTTTAACCATTGTAGGTTGGGCAACCATTTAGTTAGCCATTGGAACAAGTCCCAGCCATCTTCATTATGTACCCTTTGAGCCAAGTCTTCCAATTGTTTTACCTTTTCTTTGATTTTTGAACTATCATATTTTTTATTTTCTCACAACCTTGGTGGTGGAAGAGCAACAAATAGTCTATCGCTGCCCTACTATCTAAGATTGTCTGTCTCTGTTCTTGTAACTCTTGGTTAAATTGGCCGGAATATAATTGAAGGTTATTCCTTCACAGGTATAAAACCATTGGCAGGGAGATATGGCAATTGTTATATACAATTTTCTGTTTTATATGGTAGGGCATCCCTTCTGATCATTTTATCCTCAGACACTTAGTCATACACTTTTTACATATAGCACATTCAGTCTTATTTGACATAATTACCTTGGGTGTATAAATTTGACAGCATTCTTAGGTTTACGACATGAGGCATGTCCCCAATACATGATGGAAATTTACATCAACATAACATTTAGACAGAATTCAGACAAATTAAGCAAGTTTGCCAATTGAATCCATACATTTTTGTGTGTGATCTAGTCCTCTTGGTGACAATACTGCCAGTGTCCCAGACAATATTATCATGAAGGCAAAACACCTCCAACCCGCTCGAATCTTAGCTTTTGGTCACCTGGTTGGCTGATAACCTTCTATTTGTCCTTTTTGACATCCGTGGGGGGTCCTGCTTTCAGATGGTTGCGATGTATCCAGGGAGAATGCCCAGCCACCTTCACCGCCAAGGGAATTGACAGGACAACAGGAACCTGTCCGTTCTAACGAGGTTCCAGGGTCTTGGAATCAAACCTGCAAATAAAAACCAAATCTCCCGGCCTATAGGGTAAAGGTTTGTAGAGGTTTCTCATTTGGACTAGTCATTTTCTTTCGTAATGTCTCATGTAGCTCTGACTGAAGCCGATGAACTGCTTTTAAGGATTTAAGGAGTTTAAGGTGGGAAAACTTTTCCTTTAATTCTACATCTATTAATGGAATGATTGGGGAAGATCACCCATAAACAATCTGGAAGGGGGACAAATTGAGGGGAGGCATGGGAGTGCACCTCGTTCGGAGGAGGGCAAAAGGGAGAAGCTCTACCCAACCTAGTTCAGTCTCCAAGCATAATTTAGTCAGAATCTCCTTTAAAGTTCGATTTGTTCTTTCTACCTGTCCTGAACTTTGAGGCCTATAGGCACAGTGTAGATTCCACTTTATTCCAAGAATATTACTAATTAATTTAGATATCTTATCTGTAAAGCCTGAACCATTGTCAGACCCCAGAGCTAAGGGCAAACCAAAACGGGGAACTATTTCTGTCAGGAGCTTTTTAACTGTTACTTCAGCTGTCTCCCTCTTAGTGGGGTATGCTTCTACCCATCCTGAAAATGTATCCACAAAAACTAGCAGGTATTTGTACCCATACATGCCAGGCTTCATTTCAGTAAAGTCCAATTCCCAATGTTCTCCTGGAGTTAGTCCTCTGTGTTGGACCCCAGGGGGCCTGGTGACCGGATTTGCATTTACCTTGAGGCAGGTGGGGCATCGTCTCACCATGTCCTGGGCCTTTTGGGCTAATCTCTCACTGACGAAATGAGGTTGCAGGGCAGCCATCATCCTTTTCTCTCCGAGGTGGGTGGACTCATGTAGTTCTCGCAGCAACGTATCTGCTACAGTGGCTGGGAGCACCACCTTTCCATCCTTAGTCGTCCACCATCCATGTTTTCCTTGAGTCTAGCGTCTTCTGTTCATTTCTGCTACTTCTTTATCAGTGTATTCAGGTTTTTCTGGGAGTACCGGCATGGGAAGCAGAACCATTTGCTTCCCCACTGATTCTTGGGCAGCTTGTTTTGCTGCCTGGTCAGCAGCATTATTACCAATCATCTCGGGGCTAAGCCCCTTCTGGTGCCCGCGGCGATGGATGATGGCGACCTCTCGAGGCAACCAGATTGCTTGTAGCAATGCCAATATCTCAGTCTTAATTTTGATTTCCTTTTCTTCAGAGGTCAACAGTCCTCTATTTTGATAAATTTCCCCGTGTACGTGGGTGGTGGCAAAAGCATGACGGCTATCAGTGAATATATTTATCCTTTTTTTCTTTTCCCAATTCCAGAGCCTAAGGGCTCAATGGCATGGGGAGTGATCAAAGTCAAATCCTGTCCAAAGGTCAATTTGTCAGCCTCTGGGGTTAAAGCAGCTACTGCTGCTACTGTCCTCAAACAAGTAGGCCACCCTGGGGCCACTGGGTCGAGCTTCTTTGAGAGGTATGCCACAGGCCGCTTCCATGGCCCAAAAGCTGAGTAATCACTCCCTTAGCTACCCCATTTTTCTCTGCCACATACAGGGTAAAGGGCTTGTTTAAGTCTGGCAATGCCAGGGCTGGTGCAGATGCAAGTGCAGTCTTAAGCAATTGAAATGCCTGCTGGCAAGCCTCAGTCCATTCGAGGGGTGTATTTCCTCCCGCAGTGGCCTTGTACAGGGGTTTGGCAATCTCAGCAAAGCCAGGAATCCAAATCCTGCAATAGCCAACCACCCCTAGGAACTCTCGCACCTGTTTCTTTGAGCCTGGCTTCGGAATCTGGAGAATTGCGGAAACTCTCGACTCTGCCAGCCTTCTCTTTCCCTTTTCAAGAATATAGCCATTCTATCCTCAAAAGGATCTCTGTTGTTAAACACCTTCATTGTCACACTCATCAACTTTTCCTTGTTTTCTCCCTCAAACCCCTCCATTCGCTGTAATTTTTCCTAATATCTGGGGCCGACTAGTAACAAAAACCAAATTAATTGCCTGTCGATTTGCAGGGGCATCTGGGTCAATTGGAGTATACGTCTGGTATGCTTCCAATAGACGCTCCAGAAAGGCAGAAAGGGTATTCCTCAGGTCCTTGAAGGACCTTGCTTACCTTGCTCAAATTGCTAGGCTTTCAAGCGGCTCCCCTCAAGCCAGCTAGGAGATGCTGATGGTAGCTGTGGAGAGCTTCTCTCTCCCCCGAGGAATTAGCTTGCCACGGGGGACGGGTGGACGGAAGTTGCGCCTCAATACAGGCCCACTGTTGTTCATCGAGTGGGCCCTCCGTTCCTCCTAACACCGACTTTATGGCTTGCCCTCTGATCCTTTCTCTTTCCTCGGAGGTAAAAAGGGCTTGGAGAAGTTGTTGACAACCATCCCAGGTTGGGTCATGGGTATGAAAAACAGATTCTAGGAGGGAGATTAAAGCCTGGGGTTTTTCTGAAAAAGGGGGATTTTGATGTTTCCAATTATACAAATCACTGGTAGAGAAAGGGATATAGACATAATGACCCTGTTCTATTTCCCTAAGAGGCAGAAGAGGAACTGAACTAGTCCCTTCAGTGGGAGCCCCGCTGGGACCATAAGCGGCCCCTGTTTGCGTGTGGGAGAGGGAGGTTACAGAATCCAGAGATTTTTTTCTTCTTCAGGAAGAGGAGGGTAGAAAGGGTTTCGAGATCCGGGGCCGGTTTTATCAGAGGAGGAGGAGGACTCCACACAGGGTGGAGGTCTTACAAAGGGGTCTAAGGGATCAGGATCTTGTGAAAGCACTGGCTTGGGAGCCCAAGCTTTGACCTCTTGGGGTTCCCTTGGGGCCATAACCAAAATGCGAGAGTTTGTTCACAAGGAACAATGCTGCAACCAAGCCGGAGGCTCTTGACAAGCCTGAACCCAGATATTTATATATGGAAACTGATCAGGATGGCTAGGGTACCCGGTTACCCTTTTCCATACCGCCCAGCAGAGGCTCGGCTCAAAGGAGCCCCGGCTGGCCATCCAACTCCGAAGGCCGGCCATTCCAATTGACACAGGGAGCGAAGTTTTCCGCGAGAAAATTTAACCCCATATTTGTCCTCCTGCTCGGGGGGAGGGGGGGGGAGCCAATTTAAAATTAGTGAGGAAATAGTCCAATGGGGTAGTCTTGGAGCAGGATCCTCCCATCTCTGTCCTTGATGGTTTGGAAAGAAATTCAAAATTAAACACACAACGGATAGGACACTAACATATAAATGGCAAGATGAACAGGTGCCACAATAAAAGCAAAACTGTATCTTCCCTTGTTCCTTGTCAGGAACCTTGGGGTCAGGGGAGGCTTACCGGCCCGTCAGCCACCTCACTCCTGACAACAAACGGTTGCAACCGGCCAAAATCTTACCTTCAGAGGTTTTCTGAGGTCTGTGCCTGAGAGTCTCCTGCTGGATCCCGCCACAGAGTCTCGGCTGAACCGGGGTTCCTTACCCGGACATCTTGCTGGGGCCTCCAAAAGACCGCTGTCCTTACCAAACGCTCCGAGGAGCTGACTATAGTGAAGCACACCCAGGGATCCCAGCGGTGCCTCCAGAATGTAAGACCAAGGGCCTTACCAAATGCTCCAAGGAGCTGACTGCAGCGAAGAACACCCAGGAAGGAACACACCGGACAAGTCGGAAAGTGAAACAGACCTTAGTCTGGCCAGATGGCACTCCCAAAGCAAAGTAGCTTAGAGAGGCCTGAAGTCCTCTCTTTTCTAAACTAAACTCTTGGTCAGAAGCTAACCTTTATCAAGCACTTACAATATAATATGTATTTTGCTAAGTACCTTACAATATATTAATTTGTTTTTAGTTCCCACATTTGGGTAGAATATCATTTAGGATTTTCTAAACTGGTCTGAGACAAACAGGTATAAATGCAAAGGGCATCTATTGATTCACAATAAACTGGGAAGTCCAAGTGTAGGCCTGGCTTCAGACACGAAGACTTAAACAGTGTCATCAGCACCTTGTCTCCCTCCATCTGCTGGCTGGGCTCCACCTTCCTTTGTGCATTGGCTTTGTTCTCAGGTTCCCTGTGGGGGTAGATGGCTGGAGCTGCTCCAGCCAGACATTCTCTCAGTGTCTCCATTTCATCAGGAAATAGAAAGCAGCACTCGGAGCACCACTCAGCTTCCTCTTGAGTGCTCAAATGTGTGCTAATTAGACACAGTCACGTGCTCAGCTCTAAAGAGGCCTCCTGACCAGGGGTTCTTAGAAGTCTGTCCTGAGTTATTCATGTTCTATATTCATGGATTGAGGTGATCCAGCCTCAACAAGACCAGGGGGAGAGAGAATAGGGTAGGGGGTCCCCTAAATAGAGATTAGGGGAACAGATACTGGGTAGGCAACAAGAAATTCTCATAACCCTTATGAGTGTTAGTACTAGTTTGATAAACGAGGAAACAAAGGCTCAGGGATTTTAAGTAACTTGCCCAAAGTCATTGGTAGAAATTGACAGAATAGAGACTTGAATCCTATCTATTATATTTAACAAGCCATATCTATAACTCTATTTATTGAAAGGAAATGTTCTTTGATCTTTAAATATAAACAAGAATGGAGCTGGGCATAGTGGTGCACACCTGCAATCCTAACACTCTGGGAGGCTGAGGCGGAAGGATTGAAAGTTTGAACCTAAACTGGACAATTTAGCGACTTAGCAAGACCCTATTAAAGAAAAAAAGGCATGAGCAGAGTAAATGAATTAATGTTAAATTTTCCACAATGAAACCAACTTTTCCTATAGATTTATCCCAGGGAATAGACTAGAAGTAGCCCTCTAAGGAGACATAACTCTTTCCAATAAGTCACTGGCCAATTTCTGCTGGGGAAAGAAAGGGAGTGTGACTATCCATTAAACATACACAGGATGCTTTTAAACTCATGATCAGAATGATTTGAGCCCAAAATTCTTCATATTGGCAGAAAAACAACACTTTAAATGATTTTTTGATACAATTTTACTTTCTTAAATATTTCACATGAACCCAGCTGCCTTCTGTTGTAAAGGTTGTAAAATAGTCATGTAAGAGATGTGGCCACTGTAGATTTTGTTCTCAACTCTTAACCACAAGCAGCTATAAAGTCAGTTATTAATAGCCTTATCATACTAACATGTACTAACCAAGACAGAGAAAGTTGTGGGTTAATAGAGTATCTGTGTCCTGGACTTAGCACTAACTAACTCTGTAATTTCAGATAAACCAAGTAACCTTTCTGGTTCTCACTTTCTTCATCTATAAAATCTTTAAAACAATGATGATACTGTTTGTGTTTTTGTGAGATTCAGATGATATAATGTATTTTTTGGAAATTATTTTTGTTTAATTTTTTGTTAGTGCATGTTTGCAGCATGTAATGATTAAATTCTTTGTGGGGAGTGGTAAATGTTCATAACACATCTTAATTCTTTTTTTAATCCCCCTCTCCTCCCACCTCCCTCCCTCTCTGCATTTCTTGATCCTCTTCCTATTTGAGAAAGATCTATCTTCCTACTTCCTATTATCTATCTTCTGTTTTGCTCTTATTTATATTTTGGGTTTCTCACATAAGAGATACCATGAGATATTTAAGTTTGTGTCTGATTTATTTCACTTAACATTATGGTCTCAAGGTGCATCCATTTTCTTATAAATGATTTAAGTTTATCCTTCTTTATGGCAAAAAAGTACTCCACTGTGTATAAATATCACATTTTCTTTATCCATTCACCTGTTGATGGATATATAGGTTACTTCCATGATTTAACTATTATTAATTGTGCTATTATAAACATGGGTGTACATGTATCACTGTAACACGATGTCTTTAACCCTTTAAGGAAGATACATAAAAGAGGAATAGCCGGGTGGAATAAAATTTCTAGTTTTAGTTTTTTGAGGAATGTCAGTACTGATTTCCATAGTGTTTGTACTAGTTTACATTTCCACCAACATTGTAGGAGAGTTCCCTTTTCCTTGTGTCTTGTCAGCATTTGTTATTCTTTGATTTCTTTTTTTTTTCAGTTTTAATTTTTTATGAGTACATGTTTGCATTACATAATGATTACATTTCTTTGGGAAGTTGGCACCTGTACATAACACATCTTAATTCTTTTTTTTTTCATCTATTTTCTCTCCCTTCCCTTCTCCCTTTGTCATCTTTTGATCTCCTTCCCATTTGAACAAAATTTATTATTTATAAATTATTGTTTATCTATTATGATGATAGCCATTCTTTCTGGAGTAAGATGGGCTCTCAGTGTTGTTTTAATTTACATTTCTCAAATGACCAATCATGTTGAACATTTCTTCATATATTTATCGGCCATTTGTACTTCTTCTATTCATTTCAGATGCTCATTTTTTATTGGGTCTTTTTATTTGGGAAGAGGTCCAGTTTTTTTCGTTCTTTATGTATTCTGAATATTAGTCCTGTCAGAAATAGCTGGCAAACATTTTTCCCCAATTGGGAGGTTGTCTCTACAATGTATTGGTTGTTTCTTTTGGTGTGCCGAAGGTTTTTAATTTGACATGATCCCATCTATTGATTCTTGATGTAATTTCTTGTGAAACTTTCTGTTCAGAAAGTCCTTGCCTACATCTATGTCTTCAAGAATTTTACCTATTTTATCCTCCAGCAGATTGTTTCAGTTTTAACATTTAGATCTTTGATTTATTTTGACTTTACTTTAGTACATGGTGAGAGATTGGTCTAGATTCAATCTTCTGCATGTAGATAGCCAGTTTTCTCAGCACCATTTATTAAAGAGGTTATCTTTCCCCCAGTGTATATTTTCACTACCTTTGTCCCTTGACAAAGATAAATAGGTAGATAGCTGAATATGCCTAGGTTTGTTTCTGCATTTTCTGTCCTGTTCCATTGATCCATATGTCTGTTTTGGTGTCAGTACCATGCTGTTTTTATCACTGTGGCTTTGTAACATAATTTTGAATCTGGGATTGTGATGCCTCCTGTTTTGCTCTTGTTACACAAGCTTGCTTTTGGTATTCTTGGTTTCTTTTGGTTCCATATGAATTTTAGAATTGTTTTCTCCAGTTCTTTGAAAAATGTTGTTGGTATTCTGAGTGAGATTGCATTAAATCTATATATCAGTTTTCGAAGGAAGACCATTTTGACTATACTGGTTCTGCCTATCCAAGAACATGGGATATCTTTCCATTTTCTCATGTCTTATTCAAATTCCTTTTTCAGAGTACCATAATTTTCATTGTAGAAGTCTTTCACTTCTCTAGTTAGGTTAATTCCTAAGTATTTAATTTTTCTTGGTGGTATTGTGAATGATATTTTTTCATAGTTTCTGTCTCAGTGAGTTCATGATATATACTGTACTATTAAACTCTGGAATATTTGTGTTTCACAAATATGAAGTATAAGCCCACATTCTGGGAATCTGAAAACTCCATGACTGCTTATTCATATTATCATGGTACAAACAGGTAGGTCTATGTCAAGCTAGAACTGAAGTGTGCAACATCAGTGGCTGATTCTGACTAGGTAGCAATCTTCTTTATAATAAAGAAACAGTGGTGGTCTGGGATTTAGCTCAGTGGTGCCGCCGCCTGCATCGCAAGTGCAAGGTCCTGAGTTCAATCCCCAGTACAAAAGAAAGAAAGAAAGAAAGAAAGAAAGAAAGAAAGAAAGAAAGAAAGAAAGAAAGAAAGAAAGAAAGAAAGAGTGACTTGTGGCAAGAAAAACAAATACAGCAAAACAAAAAACATTAATGTATTTTATTATATTGTAATGCAAAAAAACACAACTGTGATACAAGTGTGGCATGAACTTCTAAGCAAAATGCTCAGTTACCAAAGCTCTGTATGATCCACCTTTCTCAACACATGTGGTTTCAGATCTTTTGCTCTCATCCAAGAGATTCTTTGGGGTCCTCAGAATCCCATGTGTATCACCCCAAATTATGGTCAATTTCATTCATTAGAGAGCAGAGTTTGGGAGAAAGAGCAAGTTAGAAACCCAAAGAGAAGTTTTACTGAATCCAAATTAGAACAGAGCAACAATCTGTACCAAGGATAGTCTTTCAAATTTCAAGGTCTAGTTCACTGGGCAGGTCAGTGGTCAGGCCTTCAGCTGGGCAGAGGATGTAGTCCTGCAATGTTTAGGAGCCATCTTCCTCCTAAAGCTGTGTTAGCTTTCCATCATTGCGACAAAATACCTGAGAAAAATCAATTTAAGGAGGAAAGATTTATTTTGGCTCATCATTTCAGAAGTTTCAGTCTATAGCCAGCCAGTTTTATGGCTTTAGGCCTGTGGCTAGATAGAAAAACCATAGCAAAAGGGCATGGTAGAGGAAAGCTCCTCATGTAATGGGTGCCAGGAAGCAGACAGAGGAAGTGCTGGTAGCTTTCTTCTGCTTTTGTTCCATCTGAGCCTCCACCCCATTGGATGGTACTACCCACATTCAGGACAGGTCTCTCCCATCATTGCTGTTTCATATGCCAATTGTCTCTGGAATCACCTTCAGGGACATATCCAGAAGTGTATGCCTTAGCAAGGCACAAAGAACACCTGTGATGTACTTCACTCAGATGATCAAAGACAATGTTTCTTGGCCTTTCCTGACTTTCCCTGCATACTAAACATTGACTGAGCACCAGCTATAATTTGTATTGGTTTGTTTATAGGATTACACAGAGTGTCTGTGGTGCTACTGGTTAAAGACACAGGTGATACCAACTGCAAAGCCCAACTTCTCACTTAAAGGAACTGCTTTATGGCCTCCTTACTTCACTTCAGGATTGGTCTGCAAAGTGTTGCCTGAGCTGAAGACTGGATTGCAAACAACCCTTCAGACAAGGGGAAGGTATGCTCCAAGCCAAAAGAACAACCTAAACTGAGGAGAGAAACAAAAGACCACAATGCATTTGGAGCCTGTATGTCTATTTGGCTGGACAAACCCATGTATGGCTAAGGGAAGGTTGGGAGAGGAAGCTAGGGAGGTAGGCAGGAGCTAGATCCTGACAAACTGGTCAACCATGTTTTAAAATTAGATTGGATCAGGGCTGGGGATTTAGCTCAGTGGTGTCGCTGCCTGCCTCACAAGCATAAGGTCCTGAGTTCGATCCCTGGTACCAAAAAAAAAAATTAGATTTGATCAGAAGGGCAATGCAAAGTCATCAAAAGGTTTTAAGCATGGAAGTGATATGACTAAATATGCATTTATATAATAAGCAATATATGTTCCAAATAAAATTTGGAAAATCAGAAAAGCACAGAAAAGTGTAACATGTTTATTGAATGTACTAAACACATTATAGCTGTAGGAAGAAGAAATTTTTTTATTCTTTTTTCTGCTGTTCTAGAATACCCATTCTAGAGAGAATCCTTAGCTTTTCTGATTTTGTTCAGTCATAAGAATGCTCTCACTTGAGCATGGTAAAAGTCATGTTAAATCTAATATCCCACCTTCAATGTTTTATTTATTTTAAAGCTTCTCTTATCCTTCTAGCTAGCTTGCTTCAGTCTTAAAAGCTTGAAGTGAAGAAAGGGTACTTGGTCCACTTTTTCTCTCCTCTTGCAGCCACTCTGCCCTTGGGGAAAATATTGGCGCAAATGGCCCAGACTTATGTGACTGATACAGTTGTCGTGGGGGTGTGGCACTTGCACCTTGCAGATCTTTCCAGTAGGGACCTGGGCTATCGAGCTCTTTTGGGAGGTTGCTTCTCCCTACACGTGATTCTCTTGGGTGGTGTCCCTTTTCACATGACCTGTAAATGGGTCCCCTCTTTCTGGGACCATCAGTGAAAGTGTTGTTTCCTACCAGTGAATCCTCACTCTTTATTCCTCTATGCTTTCACTGTTAGGGTCCTTTAGTAAAAATTAGTCACCAATCCTGTGCCTTCTCCCAACTCCAGTAAACACAGGATCCCCAAATGATTCTTGTAAAGCAACCCCACCACCACCACCACCACCACTTGGTTTAGTGTGAGCAAGTTACTTCACATGTAGAATGGAAGCAGGGTGGGTTGTAAAACTGAGCACCAGGACAACTCTCCATAAAGAAGCTCTGGCTTTGGCCTTTTAAACAGCCCAAAGGATTTTTCTGACCTCTCTTCTGTGGCCTAAAGGTGAGTAATCGGTTTATATTGAACAGCCCATGTTACAATCTTTTTGTATGCCCTACATATAACTAAATGGTCTAGCACTTCTTTTTTACTTTAAAACCTACCATAGCATTCGTTTTTTTTGGTACTGGGGATCAAACTCAGGTCCTTCCGCTTTCGAGGCAGGCGGCGGAACCACTGAGCTAAATCCCCAGCCCAGTATTCTTAGTCTTTAAGACTTTTGAAAATATAAGAATGATTTTTCCTTAAAAAATGAAAAACATCCATAATTGCCAGCTTTTTTTCTTATTTGGAAATGTGAAAAAGTATCAGGCCAGATGTGGTGGTGTGTGCCTACAGTCCCAGCACTCTGGGAAGCCTGAGGCAGGAGGACCACAAGTTTGAGCTCAGCCCAGGGAATGTGACAATTTAGCAAGATCCTGTCTCAAAATTTAAAAATTTAAAATGGACTGCAAATTGTTTAATGTAAAGACCCTAGGTTCAATCCCCAGTACCTCAAATCAATTAATTAATTAAAAAGTATAAACATCTCTTTTCCTCCTTTCAACTTGAATGATTTGGTGTGTGTCCTTCAAAACTATACTATGTTTACACAAATCTAGAAGATAGCTATCTAGCTAATTAAGTAAATAGGCCATTCTAAAACACAGCTATTAGATTTTTATCATTCTTCCCGTCAAGGGTGGAGTTTATGCTCCCTTCACTGAATTGGGGGCAGGCTTGTGACGATTTGACCAATGGAGTACAGAAGCTTATGACTTCTGCAGCAGGGTCACAATAGGCCATGAGGCTTTCACCATGCTCCCTCGGGACCAGGGGACCTGGGAACACTAGAAACATTGAACCATGTGTTTACCCTGAGGCCATGATGTTGGGAGGCCAAACACAGGTCAGTCCCAGCTGAGCCAGTTCTTCAGCATTGCAGATGGGAGCCAGACATGCAGGTTTCAAAGCATCTGAGAAGTAGACTTGCCAACTCCAGCTGCTTTAGCCCCAGCCACTGCAGTCACCTGAGCTCTAGATGGTGCATGCCAGAGAAAACCCAACCCGCTATGCCTGTCCGAATCCCTCACACACAGAAACTGTGAGCATAATAAAACAGTGGTTATTTTAAGCCACTAAGCTTTGGGGTGGCTTCTTACACCATTATAGGTACCAGCAACAGAAAAGATATATTAATATTAGAAGGTTCATTGAAGTACAAACAGGAAGGAGTTCTGGGAGCAAGACTGAGAACAAGAAAGCAAGATCTGAAGTTTTTGCACCAATCCACATAAGTCCTGAGGGCTAAATTTAGGCAGTGGTAGTAGGGAAGGACAGGCAGGGCCCAAATGAGAAATAGGCTCAACACTTCTGGCCCACTGGTCAGCATCAAAAGTATGAAACAAATGAGAGAAATAGGTGCAGGGCTGGAACCTTGGTGTGTACTGTGACTGTATGTTTTCTTCTGCACATCTCAACTTTTTTCTCTATGGGCAAAGTCAAATTTCTTACCCCAGGCTGTGATTACATGGTTTAGCTTCACAAACGGGATGCCTTGAATGTTAGGCTGCAGATTACATTAATCAATCTATTTCATTTTATCCTACGTGCTTACTTAAAAGCCTCTTATACTTAGACAATATATGCAAAGTAATGTACAAAGCAGAGCCTTGTCATTATTTTAAGATAAGCCCTTTACCCTGTCAATAAACAAAAGGCCCCTGGGTCAGTCCTCAGCCTTCAGTCTCCATGGGATCAGCCTCCTGCAGTCAGGGAGTCAGATGAGGTGGGAAGGATGGGGTGTACAGAACCACAGAAAGATAGAGAACAATTGTTCACAGCCAGTTTACCAGCAGGTTTCAAGATATACTCTGCCCAGGCTGAAGGACAGTATGTACAGTAAGTTGTAGTTTACTTTCTAAAAATGGTCTCCACATATGTGAATATTCACACAGAAAAAACACCAGAAGCACACTCCATCCATCTTGGCCATATTTAGGGTTACTGTTTCCTGTAGGTTTCACCTGCAATCACTCTATGTTCCCCATCTTCCTAAACAGGAAATACAGTAAGGGATTACTTTATACACAGTCGAGGGTCCTTCTGATTCTTTCACGATTCTTTTCTAAAAATTTCTCTACCCATTCTCCAAATGCTCAGGACAGCCTTCCCCACCCTCTCTGTAGTGCCAGCTCTGTGGTCTTTAGTAACCAGTTCCTGTGCTTCCAGGGCTTCCAAATTCTCCCCGCTCTACCCCATCGCTTCCCTATATTTTTTCATTTTCCCACCCTCTATCCAAGAGCAGGCTTCCCAGGTAAATCTGTTAGATGTTAGAAATGGAGCCAATATATATTAATCTCATTCACATTTGAATAGCTAATAGCTTCATACTCCCTGGGTTTTAAAAGAGGTTGCTCAGTTCATGTTATAGTGTCTCTAATTGGTGACGTTAAAGCTTTAATCAAATGCAGATTTTCACGCTCCCATTAAAATTCATGTGCAAGTAGGTCACAACCTCTTTCAGCCAAGCAGGGAAGGTTTCCTGTAGCCAGGCGCCATTGCTATTAATATCAGAAAGAGCAGCAACTAATTCAGTCATGTTGATGGATGCCGAGATGGTGCCCCGACTCATCTGCAGTTGGAGCTACAGAGCTGGAGTACGAGAAACCAATTTCCTCCTGGCCTGAAGTGCTTCAGGTCACCCTGGTTACAGAAAAAATGACATGAGTCACTGCATCTCCTAAGTCAGTTTATCCAGAACATTGTGCATAGCTAACCCAACAAATAACAATAGGTGCATGCAAAATACACATCATCTCACCCCATTAGTTCCAAAGATCTATTCCAAATTCCCAGAAAAAAAAGACTAGAGAAACTGCGAAGTAAAGCAGTTACAAAAACACTTCAAACAAATACTCAACAGAAGAAATGCAAACAAGCTTCTGAACTGTAGCCAGTGAAGAAATTTTTTCTTTTATAAATTAACCAATAAACCACCTCTAGGATAACTTATTCAGTGAAGAAAGGTAGACAAAATCTGCATATTTGTGATGATTAATCTTGATTTTCAATTTGATTGGAGTGAGAGGTGCCTAAGAGATGAATAAAGCACATTTCTGAGTATATTTGGTTGTTTCATAGAGCTGTGACATTTGGGGCATACCTGGTCCTTAGCCCCTTCTGCTCTGGCACTCCTGCCCTGTGCTCTGGTTCCTGACTGTCACAGAGAGCAGCTTTGCTCCACTATGCCCTCCTGCTGCAATGTTCCTGCCTTTGAGCCAGCTGACCATGTACTGAGACCTCTGAAACTGTGAGCCAAAATAAACCTCTTCCTTTAAATTGTAGGTGTTGGGTATTTTGTCCCAGTGACAGGCAAGCTGACCAAATATTACTATATTCATTAAAATATTAAAATTTATATAATCTCATAGAAGAGTCTGTATAAAAATAAGGGAGATAGTTGTCTTTATTTTTTTATTTTTCTCTGTATCATTTGAATTCATGTCAGGTATTTTGATAGGGGTGGTATTGCCCCAAAGGAACAAAATTGATTCTTGAAAAATGAAAAAAAAAATCTTGGATGCTATCATGGTATCTCTCTCTCCAAAACCCAGCTTCAGCTGACAAAATCTTATTCCTTTGTATTTAAAAAGTAAATAAATAAATAAATAAATAAAATATTCTCTTTAAAGCCTGGTGCAGTGGCACATGCTGGTAATCCCAGAAGTCTGGGAGGCAGAGGCAGAGGCAGGAGAATCACAAGTTCAAGCCCAGCCTGGGCTACTTAGTGAGACCCTGTATTAAATTATTTTTTAAAATTAAAAAGAGCTGTGGATGTAGCTCAGTACAAAGGCCTTAGGTTCAATCTCTAGTGCCAAAATAAATAAATAAATAAATAAATAAACTAACTCTTTAGTGGAAGCTGTATGTGCCACTTTTGATTGAAAATAATGTTAGATTTGAGATTATGCTCACAAATATTACTTTATTGATAAAAATCAACATTGAAATATTTATATTTGGTTTATGGTTATAAAAGTAACTTACACCTATATGAAGTAAGTAGTATTTGTCATTATTTTTTCATTGTTCCACTAAGAAATATATTTAGAAATTATTTTTTCTACTACTTCTCCTTTCCTTCCACCAATAAAATTAAATACAAAGGAATAAGATTTTGCCAGTGAAGAAACTTAAAACAAAGCTATACCTGTCCAAGGGAATCCCTTCCCTGAGGGATCTTTATAATGGTTTGGAGAATTTTCTGTTAAAATTTTTAGCAGAAGTAGAGGTGGGCGTGATATATGTATATATGCATATACACACATAGAAAACATGTATATACATATATACATATGCATACATATATACATACATCTCTGTGGGATATGGAGGTATAGTCATGTATCTCTAAGTTTCATTCATTAAAAAATCATTTATTCTACCCACTATGTGCTAAATATTGAGTCAGGTACTGGTTATTCAAATATGCATATGGTCTTCAGACCCTGCTTTGAAGGAAGGTATAATAATCTAGTTCAGAGGCTGCAGTGGAGATTGGTGCAAATGATGAAATAAGCTAATAAAATTAATTAAGTCCTGTAAGATAGTACAGAAGAAAAGAAAAGGGCCTATGTCCTCGGGCCAGTCCTGAAGCAGAGGTGGGAATGGTTGTGTGCAGTGGAGAGAAGCAGTGACTCAGGGAGGAGCAGGAAACCCTGGAGTGAAGTCTTTTAGGATGATTAGTGAACCGCAGGGCTAAGTGAGGTGCAAGTGAGGAGGGGAGGTGAAGGAGACTAGAGCTGTGTATCTACCATGCAGATGCTCTACCCCTCAGCCACATTCCCCCACTCTGCTTGTTATCTGCTAAGGAGAATTCCAACCCCCGATTTTTCTATATTTTAATTTTTTATTGTATTGATATGTGTTTGTAGTACATAATGATTACATTCCTCCTGGAGAATTGGTACATAACACATGTTAATTGCTTTTTAAATCATTTTCCCCTTACTCCCTCCCTCCATCTTTTGATGCCCTTCCCTTTTGTAAAAGATCTATCTCCCTATTTTCTATATCTATCGTGTATTTTATTCTTTCTTTATATTTTGAGTTTCTCATATAAAAAAACAACCAATATTTAAGCTTGTGTGTCTGATTTATTTCACTTAACATTATGGTCTCAAAGTGCATCCATTTTCCTACAGATAACTCAAGTTTATTTTTTGTTATGGCAGAGTAGTCTCCATTGTGTATAGACACATTTCCTTTATTCATTCATCTGTTGATGGACATATAGGCTGCTTCCAAGAATTAGCTATTATGAGCTGTGTTACACTAAACCTCGGTATTAATGTATCATTGTAGTATGATGTCTTTAACTCTTTCAGGAAGATATCTAGAAGGGGAATAGCACTTAGAGTAGAATGGAATTTTTATTTGTAGTTCTTTGAGGAACCCTCATACTGATTTCTATAGTGGTTGTACTAGTTTACATTCCCAAGAGTGTAGGAGGGTTCCTTTTTCCCTATAACTTCAGCAGCATTTGTGATTATTTGATTTCTTGATGATGGCCATTCTTTCTGGAGTAAGATAGAATATTAGTATTTGTTTAATTTGCATTTCTCTGATGACCAGAGATGTTGAACATTTTTGTATTTATTGGCTATTTGTACTTCTTCTTCTGGGAAGTATCTGCTCATTTCAGTTGTCCATTTTATGATTGGATCTTTTATTTTGAGAGGTCTAATTTTTTTGGAGTTTTTTATACATTCTAGATATTAGTCTTCTGTCTGAGAAAGAACAGACAAAATTTTTTCCCCATTCTATAGGTTTCTCTTTGCTCTGTTGTTTCCTTTGCAGTTCAGATTCTTTTTAATTTTTATATGTTGACTTTTTTGTATTTTTATTTTTTTGGGGGGGGCTCCTTCAACTCTAAAATCAGAACTAAGAGAAAGCAACACTTGCAGCTCTTGTAAATAGAAATAGTATGATCTGACCTGCTACTTTTACACAGTTAAGCTCCTTTAAATCTCCATTCTTCTGCTGTGTGCTTTTTGGATTTACCTTGTCCTAGAAGCTAGTTCAGAGAAATCAAAAGGAAAAAAACTCAAAGCCAATCCTTTTAAGTAGTTGGTTTATGTTTTATAATCTACTTTCAAAGACATTCAGAGGAAACAATTAATGTATCTGTTTGACTGATTTGGTTAAAATGATTATGAAAAAGTTGGAAACAAAAAGCTACATTTCAACTTTATTTGCTCAAGCTATCCCTTCCCTCAATTAGCCTGATAATTGGGAGATAACTATAGAACATGCCACATCCACTCCAAGGCATATTTACAGGAAAAATGCCAGAGATCTAGCTCCCTTATTCTTGCCCTCTGAATAAATGGTTCTCAGATGCCCTAGATGTACCTAAAATATAGATAAGCACATATATTTTTTGTATATAGGAAACTGGCTCTATATGTATTCCTTCAAAACTAAAATTTAAAATTGTAAGTGATATATGCTTATGAGATTAAAATAAAAATGCAGAAGCCAATAACTCTCACTCCCTAGAAGTAATCACAGTCATAAGCTTTTTGAATCTTTTTCCAATATACATTTTACACAGCAGTGTAGACTATAGATGGTGGCATCTCCAGAATTTATGTCAGAGAGGCACAGGGAAGGCAATCTGGGAAGATGGGAAGGGTAGGGGAGATAATGGATTTTAATAGTAAGTAGTTAAATTGATGTTGACCTGGCATGATTTGTGGGGTGGGAGCTGGAAAAGATTATGGGAGTAGCTAAAGGTTTCCTGGATCTAGCCATGATAAGCCCTGCCATATATGTGTATTTCCACAACTTGCTTTTCTTTAATTTACAAATGTCTAGAAAATTTCATCATATCATCAGCACATATAGATCTACCACTTCCTTTAATCATAGTTACATAGAATTCCACTACTACTTTCCTACTGATAAACATTGAAATTTTTTCCAGTTTTCACCAAGCATTATTGTGCATGTGTCTTCTGTTCAAAGCAAGAGGATTTCTGTAGGATAGATTCACAGAAGAGAAATTTCTAGGATAAATTATATACACTCTTAAGTTTTTGACAGAAAATTCATTATTTAATATATGTTTTAAAATGTAGTTGTTGGGGCCAGGGATTTAGTTCAGTGGCACCATGCCTGCCTCACATGCGTAAGGTCCTGAGTTCAATCCCCGGTACTGGGAAAAAAGAAAAAAATGCAGTTGTTATATGATTCTACTGCCATTATGATGGGAAAATACTGTCTTATATGATTAATAGACTGACCATATAACTTAGCCTTCAATACGGAAAACTTGAGAGAGGAAGCAGTACTATTTATTATTCTGGGACCATAGACATAAACCAAGACTATCATGGGTAAGACTATCATGGGACAGGTGGTTTCCCTAATAACTGTTGATGAATTCTTAGCATAATATTGCTGAAAACTTAAGATTGCTCTGCAAATAGCTTTAAAATTTTCAATTATTTTTCTTTTATCCTTCCAAAACATACTTTATATGAATCTTCCAGCAATCTACTTGTTAGAACTTGTGTTAATGATAATAAAAAATTTAGGAAGAATTAACTTCTAAGTATTTTGCCTTGTTATATTTTTCAATCAAAAAAAGGAGATTCCCAAAGCAAGGTTCATAGTTGGGTATCAAAATATCTCATGGAATAAAGAATATAGAAAGAAAAAAACTTTGTGAAAATAATAGAACATTATCACAAAACATTTGTTTACTTCAGATATAGCTTCAGTGTTCTCTGATAATCCCAGAGGTGATGTAAAAAGCAATGAAAACGAATATAGCAGATTTAGTTTTCTGAGGCATCTGACTTCAGTTCCAGCAGGCCAAATTTCAGGCAGCCTCTGGACTAATGTTGATTTTAGGATTCAACTGAGAACATGTATTCTCTTTGGTGTCCTATAAAATTCTGGCAGGGCTTAGCCAGAATTCTTTTGTTCTTTACGGACAGACCAAGCTCTGGGATACTAGACATGTTGCCTTCTGTGAGTGTGGTCTATCAGATAGATCACTTCCCATTCCCAAGACATCTTGCTGCCAGGCAGGATCAATCCATGGTGAAAATCTGTGTGAGATCAAGGGAGGACTGGTTGTTCCAGATGGAAAAGGAAAGCCCATCATCTCGTGTCTTGTCTGTGTGTGTTCCCATCCCTCCAGCAGCATCCTTTGTTGCCTGTAAAGGATTACATCCCATTTTCTGCTAGCTATCCCAGGCCCAGGAACAAAGCCCTTGATGGGTTAATGAATTGCTCAGTACACTGCATCATCTGTCTTGTGTTTCTCACTGAATGAAAGGCTTTAACAGATCAGTCAGTGAGGTGTTGGAAAGTGTGTCTCTAGCTGATGGCAAGCTGTTGAAAATGCCTCAGAGCCTTATACTCCACCACCTGAAGGCAATTCCAAAGAAGGGCATTTTCCAAAACATTTCTCATTTCAGCTCCTGTTCATTGGCTGCTAATTCAAAAAGTGATGTAATTGCTTAATTGTTTTTCAAAGGTTGAGTTAGTTAAAACAATCTACTATCTGTAGTAGCAACTACTATGTAATCTACTTTGGTTCCTCTCCCCAGTGGCAATGGGTACAATATCTCCACTTTCTCACCTAAATCTTGCTTTAATTAAAGTATGCATTGGCACAATATTTGAAATGTATTTTGTTTGCTGAAATCAATCTATAGGTACTGACAAAGATAGTGAAGCTGCTAAGTCAAAAACAAACAAACAGAAATTGCCAAGTAGTATGTATGGCAGATCCCATTTATGTAAAAATATGTGTAAATACGATATGTGTTAGTATATGAATAGAAGAAATCTGAAAGACGATGCGCCACATTAATAGCTGTTAGTCTGGGGGTGGAATTGTCAGGGCTATTTATTTTTTGAGACATCTGTATAGTTTGCCTTTTCTACAATAAGCATCTGCTACTTTTCCAACTTGAAAGGGAAGGAGGATACAAAAATAAAGTTATGCAGAAGAATTGAATTAATTTCTTAGTCTTATCAAACTGGCAGAGCTAACCAAATACAAACATAAGTATATAATGAATAGTATATAATGTGGAAGGCAACATCTCAAAGCAGAGAAAAAAGACAAGTGATATAGAGAAATAATTTTCTGTAGGTATTTCTCATTAAAAATAAACCTGTTTAAAAAATAAACATGTTTTAAGCTGCCCAGGGAATCTTTCTAAACTCGAGAATTATTTTGGAAGAATATTTATTTTGGTTACATAATCTGAACCCTCAGTTTAAGAAAATGTTCACTTAGATTATGTCAGATGTTGGTCAGTAGTGTCTAATGGCAAATTATAGTTCAATTAATTATATCAGTTCTAACATACTATTTTTCTGTGGTTTGTAAATTATCGCAGGGTGGTGTAGTGGAAAATACGTAAGCTTTAGAGATGATAAGTACAAGTCTTTCTCCCTTCCCCCCAACTATGCTTGCCATTTGGTTTTGAATAAATTCCTTAACCCTTTTGTGGTTCAGTTTTGTGAATTCAATATATTGTAACAATCACTGTTGCAGAGGGTTGTCATAGGGCTTAAACAAAATAACCTTAAAATGATTCTAGATGGCCTATCTAATAAGGGTCTGGCATGGGAAGATTAATTAGGTGGACCAATCAGATTCTTTTTAGAGGAAATAAAACTTACAGAATTGAAGAATTTGCCAGTTGAAGAGAGGAGTCCACTTGTAGGTGAGTTTCCTTAATAATAGTGTTCCAGAGTAACACTTCTGTGATCCAAGTCTATGCTTGGTCCCATGGTTAGGAAATAGGTAAAGTCAGACATACATTCAAGGGGGTTTTAGAATGTGTAAACATCTTAGAAAGAAGTTACAGCTCTATATTTTTACTTATTTATTTTTTCATTGTTATATATTTTAAATTTTTTACTTTTGATTGACACATAGAATTATACATACTTATGGGGTACATTATGACATTTTGATATATGTGCACATTGTGTAATAATCAATCCTGGATCATTAGCATATCTATCACCTTAAACATTTGTCATTCAAAAAGCCTCTCTTCTAATTTTTTTAAATAAATTGATCTGGCAGCTTGTTTTTCTTTGAGCATTCATTACTTTTTCTTTCCTTGTCCTACACCTCTTCACCCATGGCATGCCTGAGCAGTAATATAGACACAAATAATGTTTGAGGGACCTCAGAATTGAACAATTAAGGGGCAAGTCTCATGTCCAAGAGAAAGGTAGGGACCAGAGATCTAGATTTGGAAGTTAACAAAAAAACTGTTGATTTAAAGTCTGCAAGAATAGAGAAAATGGCAATGACTTTGATTAAAAGAGCCTGCAACAAACCTGGAAGAAATAGTACACAATGAGTAGCAGAAAAAGAGGAGAACTCATGGAAAGGACCCCAGAGAAAAGGCCAACACAGAGCCCATTGGTGATCCTTTCTCAGTAAGTGTTGGTGGAAAAGTACAGATAAAATTCAGATTACAGTGTGTTTTAAAAATGAATTTGGACTAAAGGAAGCAGAGCTGTGATCACTGATCAACTTTTTAAGGAGCCTGGCAGAGGAGAAAGTGTCCAGAAAGTTTGGCATCATTAAATGCTCCCTCACCACTCACGGGCAGGGCCATAGGCACCCTAGAAATGGCGGCTTGACTGTAGGCATCAGCACTTTAAGTAATCTTTCTGCTCAGGGTCTCACCCAGCCTCCTTAAACTTTTGGCTCATTTTTGTATCTCTACTTATATTCTTTAACTTCCATCCATTTTTCTCCCTGTCTGCTTAAAACATTTTGGATTGATACGGTATGTGATTCTATTTTTGGTTCTCATTTTGTTTTGCCTATGACACTGCCTTCACTTCCCTTTTTGTTCCGTGTTCTGAGGCTCTACACTGTTCCCTCCCGCTATGATCATCCAAGCTTGGCCCCTGAACTTCTCAGCCTCCCTCCTTGCTCAAGTTTGAAGCAGAATTGGCTCATAGGAGATGTATAGGACACACAATAGAGAAGGATAGAGTAAAGAAAGGTTTCACTCTGGGAAAGATTAAAGATTAAAGGGAACGAACCATTAGATGATGTTAAAGGTACAAGCAAGGAGGACAGATTGATGGGACAGGTATCCTGAGTGGCAAGGGTTAAGGATGTAGGTGGAGGCTGGGAAATCTCACCCTCTAAGACAAGAGGGGAAGGAGGTGACAATGAGGATAGGTGCAGTTAAACTTGTAGGAGGCAAGCATTTCCCAAAGATAGAGAAATATGGACGTTTACCAAGAGATTTGAGGATTTGTGAAGGTTTGGATAGTCACTCAGGAAAGTAACATAAACAAGGAACAGGATTACTGAGTAACATTGTGAGGCCAGTGGAAGGGGACTTGACACTTGACACCTGCTGCACAGGTGCATGTTTTTCTCCCTCAGTGCTTTAGCCCCTGAAGACCATCTCTTGTGATGCAGGCTGATGATCAGTCCTGGTATTTAGGGCCAAAATTCCCAGAACCTGCCTAGTTCCAGCCCAAGGGTCAGATACACTGTCCTTGGGACACTGGAGGAGTTCAACTGGAAGAAGCTCAGTGTTCCTTCAACTAATCTCTTTGCCCTGTGAAAGAAAGTAGATGACCTGCAGGCAATATGCATGAATTTGAGAAGAGAATAGTGGATTTTATGAAGGAATTACTATTTTACATGATCAAGGCCATTCTCCTTATTTGATGCATACCAGGTCTGTTCTGACTCAGCCTTGATTGATGAGTCCCAGCCTGCTTTCTGCTATAACTGGAAATTCTTCCGATCCTCATAACCCAGGCCTCCCATTTTCCAATGGAGGCTGAGCATGTGTCTCTCTGCTACACAGAACATGATGTATTCTTGGGTAAGCCAAGCTTCATGTGTGGCAGAAGTGCAGAGCACCAGTAGGGCCATTCACAAGCTCCAGCAGGTTAAGATCATGTCAGCCACTCTGCAACAGGGCCCTGGATCCTGGCCTGTGACCTGCTTGGAGCAGCATTGCTCTGAGAGTCATTTCCAACAGCCTGGCTGAACCTTTCATGATGAGCTGTCTGAGAGTGTTCAGGGACTGAAGGCATAGCTGCTGTTGTTTTCTGAAATGACATACCACTCCATACAAGAGTGCCCTGTTCCAGGAACCCCACCTCTACCATCAACAATCACCACATTTTCTCATCAGGGAAGGAAGAGATTCCACCTCCTATCTTCCAGAGAATGTGGTCACATGAGGGAGAAGTTCCATTCTGGCCTAGACTGTGTGAGTTCTGCAGCTTCACTTTGCTGTTTATTGTATGCTACTCAATACACAACTTGATATTCAGGGCCTGTACAAGTTTGTCATTTCCTTCCTGACTACTCCAAATCTGACTCTGGTAGTCAGGACAAAGGATCAAATAGTAACAATCACATTTTTGATAACATGTGCCTTCATATTTTTGACTGGCTTAGAACAGTTGTCAATGGGTGACCTTGCTATAACATGCATCTTGCTACACATCTCATAAATTTGCCAAGCATCTGAGGCTTTTCCCACCTATACTGAGGCCTCTGAATCAGTGGCCAATTCAGCAACGTTAAGAGCAAAAAGCTAAGGAGACTTCTCAGCTTAAAAGTGGGCAGGACCCACACAACTCTTCCACATGGACATACTCTGACCTGCACACATGGATATTCTTGGGCCATCTATTTAAACATTTTAGTTAAGAGATAACCTATCTCAGAATAAATCTAGAAAAGTAATAATGGAGAGGAATTGTGTAGAAGAATCAAGAATCCCAATGCCTCCACTGTTACAGTAAAAACTTGACAACATAAGAAGCTCTTTGGAGCTTAGATTTCCATAGGCAGAAAGGACTTACTTTCAAGGGCATATTGCTGTATATATACACACATACAGATATAGAAAGCACCCTAAATTTCTTCTACACATAGACTTGAAGAGTTCAAGTCTTTCAAGACCTTAAACACCCTTATACACAAGGGCTTCTGTACATTGATGAGTAGGAGAATATTAAAATGGAATTCTGCTAGTCATAGCTTGAGACATAGTTTGAGGTTCCAAATGCAAAGGCCAAAAAAAAAAGTACCAAGCAACCATACATTCCAAAACAAAGACTCCCTCTGTAGTACCTGCCAGGATAACTATCACCCACCTACAACCTAGAAAAGAGTGAAGGGGATTGTCTAGGAGAGAATGGATTGGTACACAGGATTGAATAGGGGAGAATGGGCAGTGTGATATGTGTCCTGCCTTATCTATAAGAGATGGGATTCAGGTTCCCCCCTCACTTTGAGCTCAGGTGAAGAGGTTTCAAGAGAACACAGCTGCTTTGACACATTCTCAGGGGTGGCAAATGATTTCTGGGACTTAATGCAAAATGGAAATATGGGGACTCTTGTTCAAAAAGCAGGAAAATGTGTCATTAAAAATATCAAGTTATTTATTAAGTGGATATGCCATTACTTTCAGAAATCTTGATAAAGCAATCTTTAGGCCCACTTAGGCCAAAACTCAAATCCTATGTCCTTTAGAAATTTAGAGGTGAAAAACAAGTATGTCTCTTAGTCATTGCCTCTGTGGGCCAGGCACTGTAATAGGCATTTTGTATATGTTATCCTGCTTAACCTTATAGGAATCCCAGTTTTTTGGGGGGGAGGGGAATAGCTTTTACAAAGTCACAAAGATAGTAAGTGGCAGAGACAGGACATGGCCCCAGGTGTTACAGACTGCAAAATTAAGTTTCTTTTTACTGCACTTCAGTTGTCTCCCATGGAAGATAGGACAAGACAAAATGCTGGCACTTTATAAGTATCTATGGGCTAGCACTGTTTGACAGTGTTGGTATACCTGTTGGAAAGGAAACTTTTGCTTCTGGAGGATCTTTCTCTGGGCCCTTCAGTTGTGTGAATAATCTCCACTGTGTACCCCAGGGGGCAAACCACCAAGCAGAGGAGCTGTAAAGCTGGTAGAGAAGGGGACAGAAATGTCCTTTGTTCTCTCATATGTGCTTATTCACTTATGTACAGTATTTAATTGAGCCTTCCTCTTTTGTACCCCTGAATTCCCAGGGCAATTGTCCCTCTTTCTCTCTGTCTTTTAACTTCTTTTGTCCAGGGCCAACAGATTTTAATGAAAAGACAACTGAGAGGTTATGTACATGATGAAAGGAAAATAAATTATTTCAGGATAACATGTCTGAAATGAGATTTCAATGTATTAAACAAAAAATTGAACTGTCTGGCCAATTACCTTCTTTGTCCAAGAATTATTTTATTACTCCATTCAGTCATAAGGTTCATGTGACTAACCACTAATGAATAAAACAAACAGGGTCACAATTAAGCAGAAACTGGACAATGAGGTTGATGATGTTTTTCCCCTAAGGTCATGCTCTTGGAATTATGTAAATTCATGACCATATTTGCTGTCTTTTCTAAAATATGGTCTGAAAGGCCGGAGCTGTAAGTAACCTTGGCAACAAAGCAAAGGAGAATGGACTATTGTGGAATCCAAAGATCTTAGAGCCGAAAGCTTTGTGGCTGTCAGTTAGTCCAGTCAGTTGCTTAACACACAAGGAAACTGAGGACCAGAGAGGCACAGGTCATTAAGCTAAAGTTGGGCCAGGAACCTCTGCCTCTTAGCTGTAAGTCCCCAGCTTTCCCATTGCATTTGATTTTGCCTATGGTCTATTTTCAGAGGTTATTTTTGTTTACTCATTTATTTTTATTTAAATGCTTTTGCTTTCATTTTTATCACTTTTAAAATTATAAAAGCAATATGTGCTTATTGTAAGGAAATCCACAACAGGAGTATGCAGAGTAGAAAGTGAGTCTCCCTTTCTCTTCTGTTTCCTTAATACATTTTCTCTGTGGTGGAAGCCTCTGCTAAGGGACTAGTGTGTATTCTTTCTGACTTGCCCCTATGCATTAACAAGTACATTTATCATTTCCCTTTCATATGTGTGAGCATATTATCTATATGTTTTGAGGCTTGCTTTTTCACTTAATATTTGTCTGTATCAGTACAAATATACATACTCTATTCTTTTTAAAAATTGAAATGTCATTTATACAACATAAAATTCATCATTTGAAGTGTACAATTGATTATTTTTAGTGTACTATCTACTGTCCAACCAGCACCACTACCTATTTTCAGAACATTTCCATTGCACAAAAAAAAGCATGGACAAAAAAGGAAGCAGCACACATATTAGGTCTCTCCAGAGCAACAGAACTAATAGAACAGATACAGATATAGTTATAGATACATATGGATAGAGATACAGATTTATAGGCACACATATATATGTAGCTATAAATAAAAGATGATTTATTTTAGAAATTGGCTTACAAAATCATGGAGCCTGAGAAGTTCCAAAGAATGCCATCTGCATGCTGGAAAATCAAGAAGGCTTGGGTATGATTCAGTCTTGAGGCCAAAGGCCTCAGAACTGAGGGAGCTATCATTAGTGTAAATCCTAGAGTTTGAAGGCTACAAGCCACAAAACTAGGAGCTTCACTATCTGAGAGCAGGAGAAGATGGATATTCTAACGCCAGGAGCGGGGGTGGGGGGGCGGGGGGAGAAGGAGAGAGAAGAGAGGAGAGAGAAGAGGGAGAAGAAGAGGGCGGAGAGAGAGAGTGAATTTGTCCTTATTCCATCTTTTTGTTTCATCTGTCCCTGATTGGATTGGATGATATTTGCCCGTGTTGGTAAGAGCAGATCTGCTTCACTCAGTCTGCTGATTCAAGTATGAATTGCTTCTAGTAACATCTCAGAGACTGAAATAATGTTTCAATTCGTTATCTGGGCAGCACTTAACCCAGTCAAGTTGACCTGTAAAATTAGTCATCTCACTTTATACCTATTAGTATTTAGTCCTGATTCCCCTCTTCTTTCACCCTCCTGGCAACTACTAAACAATTGCCTCTGGGTTTACTTATTCTGAACATTTCATACAAGTACGATCAAGCAATATGTGGCCTTTTGTGTCTGCTTTCTTTTACTTGATGTGTTTTCAAGGTTCATCCATGTTATAGCATGTAACAGTACTTCACTCATTTTTATAGCTGAACAATATCCATTGTAAGTATATGCTACATTTTGTTTATCCATTCATCAGTTGATGTACATTTAGGTTTTGTCCTTCTTTTGGTTATGCGAATAACCAATATATAAGCATTCTATACATTTTTATGTGACTGTATGCTTTTAATTCATTCTTTTCTTCTTTTTCAGTTTAGTTTAGTTTATTAGTACATGTGTGTGATGCATAATATTTACATTCCAGGGGGGAAATTAGTCATGTTGTATATAATACATCTCAATTCCTTTTTTTATTCCCTTTCCCTTCCCTCCCTCCCTCCTTCCATCTATCTCTTGATCCCATTGATTTTTTTTGTACATGTTTGCAATACATGATGGTTTGATCCCATTCCCCTTTGAAAGCTATCTACCACCCTTCTTCCTATTATCTATCTTTTGTTTTGCTCTTTATTTTTACCCTAGGTTTCTCATATAATAGAAATCATGGATATTTAAGCTATGTGTCTGATTTATTTCACTTAATATTATGGTTTATTCTATAGTTTGATTTTGTCACATAACTATTTCTCCTGTTGATGAATGCTTACATTTTATTCATTTTTATTATAAGTAATGGGAAAATAAATAACTAAGCATATTTCTTTGAGAAATAGGCACTCTATCTGAATCATTGCATTGCCTCTTTTCAGCTCTGTTAATGTATGCATCTTGCTTAGCCCCTCTATGCTTCTGTTTCCTCAGCTGGACAATGGGACAAGAATAGTACTTATCTTTCAGTATAAATGGTTAATATAAACAAACCAGTTACTTTACACACTGTATGTATTCAATGAATGTTGTTAATATTACATGTAAATTTTTATGTAAGCTAGAAATAGAATTTTTATTTCAATATATCTATATTTATAATTTTGAAAGACATTGTTAATTGCCTTCCAATAAGATTATACCAGCAGGAAGAAGAATACATTTCCCTATACTTTGGCCAATTCTGGAAATTATTAAGCTTTTTAAATTATTAATTTTGCCAATTTCATAGATAAGAATGGCATCTTGTTGCTATGATTTGCATTTCTCTAATTACAACTGAAGGTAAGTGTATTTTAATAGGTTAATTGACTACATATATTTCTCTTACTGTGAAATATTTATGTCTAAAATACACATTTCTATTGGTTTGTAAGCTTTATATATAGTTACTAACATTTTATTATACATTTTGAAAATATTTTCCTCACTTTGGTTCTTGCCTTTAATTTTGTTAATGATATCTTCTGATATACTGAAGTTCTTCATTTTTGTGAAGTTTAATATGTCAATATTTGCCTTTATGGTGTCAATGCTTATGCCTTGTTTTGGAAGTCTTTCCAACCTCAAAAGTATAAAGGTATGCTATATCTTAATCTGATGCTTCTACAACTGTTTTTATATTTAGTCTTTTAATACAATTGTGGTTTATTTTGGGGGTACAATGTGAGGTTGGGATTTACCTAAATTTTTTCCCCAAATGTATAGGTAGTTATTTTGCCCATTTTCCCTAAATTATTTGAAATGACAACTCACTATATGATCATTTTCTCCCATATTCAAATAACTTTTTAGCACCTATTATGTTCTAGGTAGTGTGAAAATCTATAAAACAGTCATAAGATTATATCTCTGTGCATGCATTATAGAGTTCTCTATTTTAACATAACTTAAATCCTAAATAAATGTATTCATTGATATCAGCATCTGATCACATCCAAAAACACATGTGGAATTACTACATGTAACATCTATTCACTTGACTCATTCAGATCATATTCTACTCAACTCATTCTATTCAAATTATACCATTTCAATAACAAAATGTAGAAGATTCTTTTTTGAAGACCCCTAGATGGACCTATATCTGAGTACATGGGTATACAGCAGTTTTAATTGAAAAAATATATAGTTTATATATATATATGCTTTTGTATATACTTTATAAAAACTTAGCAACCACCTCTAACTTAGAAATGTATAGAATTTAACAACAACCAGAGTTGAAGAAAGTCTTTGTGGGAATATAAAGCAGAATCTACATTTAGGTAAGTCCCTGAAAAGACTGGGGTATCTCATCCCATTTTTACAGTAAGATACAGAAATTGCTGAAGAACACAAATTAAGGTGACTCTTGGTAGATGGTGCTTTCCTAGGTTAGGTCATAAAAGGATTGATCTTTGTTTTCCCTCATCCCTTGGATAACTTCACCCCTATTTTGTTCTCTTTTCAGATGCCCAATTCTAACCATGAAGGGTGGGCCTTCATGGGAGCCTGGTATTAGTGTCCTTCCTCAGAGAGCCTATCACAGTGAGGTGTGAACTCTGGCCTCATATTTAGAGAAAAGAGACACCTGGAAGATCTCTCATTAACAACTGAACCTCAACCTGGAAATGACATAGATTATATCTGCTCACACAACTCACTGTTTAAACCCAGTCATGGCCAACCAGAGAGGAATCAGGGAGTATAAGCCTACTGTGAATCTGGGAGAAGAGCTGGAAATATTCTGTGAGTAGTCTGAGTGATTGTCACAATGATCTAAGTTAGAAAGAGACAAACAGAAACAAGAAAAAAATTATGTCCCCAGGTATGAGGTGAGAAGGCTGTGATCTAGTAGTGTAAAATTAATTCTAGAGTTAGGAAAATGTAGCTTCAGGAAGGTGTTTCATAGGAAGTAATTTTAGGATTTTAAGGAGGGCCACATATTCTGAAATGTTTATGAATCTGATAGGGTTCTTAGCATCCAAAGAGTGAAGATAAGTACTCTGGAAGGCTGAGGCAAGAGGATCACAAGTCCAAGGACAGCCTGGGCAACTTAGCCAGAGACCCTGTCTCAAAATAAAAAATAGTTTTTTAAAAAAAGCCAGAGATGTAGCTCAATGCAAAGTCCCAGTGTTCAACCTCCAGTACTGAAAGAAAAAAAAAAAGCAAGCATAAAAATACTATTATTGCTCATCAGTCATTGATTTACTCCTGATATGAGGAATTTGTATAGATCATCCAAATATTAAGTCACTAAGCCATAGGATATTTTGAATGCATTTGGGAATGGCAGAGCTATCTGTTCTTGAATAAGTGCCTGCCCAACCCCCATCCTCTGTAAGAGCTCTTTGTATGTGTGTGTGCACTTCCGTGAGAGAAAAATCAATATCTTCTTGGATGGATGGAAATTGAGCTATGTCAAGCATATGTGAGTTGTCCGATAGTATCTTCCTGCTAGGAATCTAATATATTGATCAAATTTCCCTAGCAAAGCATCAATAGCAAGACAGGTGAATGGTAGAAATGTTGGCTATACATTTTTCAGAAATGTCTCCTTTACCAAAAAAACAAAGCTTGAGATCTCCATGCAGGGCACTGCTCCTCTAGATGAGTGTCACGATCTCCTTGCAATTTCTGGCAAAGGTCACGAACACCATGCTCTCCTATTCCTGTAGTTCACCTGATCCTTAGAGAGGATGAGAAATGATTTTCTCAATTGGAACACTCCCCTCAAACACAGGGTTCTTCCTCTTCCTTCCTTCCCCTCCTCCCCCAGCCAAAGCAACATTCCCTTTCCCTCCTAGTTAACAGAACCAACTGTGTGGGTGGCTATTTGGCTGTAACTCTGTGTAGCAACAGAAATTGTACCTTTGTATTGTGCACATGCAGCTTTGATTGTAGTTAATAACTTTCGTTATGATTGTGGTTGTTAAAATGTGAGGATGACGATGGAAAGAAAGGAGGAAGAGGGCTCTCTGCATTGGCTCTTTCAGACATGCTTGTTCCTAGCTCAGAATGATGACACAAAAGCACAAGGGACATTGGCTGACACTGTTCCTCATTGATGAGCCTGCCTTTGGCTGCTAAAGAGGAAGAGACATGGTAAAGCAGAGGGGAGGGTGGACTTATAATTTTAAATAAACTGCCTTGTGATGCAGAAGGCCAGTGAAACATTTGAGATATTGAACCCTAGATACATGGAAAATTACTCACATGCTTTTTTTTTCCTTAATGACTCTAGTAATCCAAAGGAAAATTATTCCATTTGAATGACTCATCTAAAACAAGTTTTTTTCAACTGTGTCTTGGGCAAGGAAGAATCTATTCAGAGAAAACAATTTATTATTTAACATTCTTACAGGTCCGCAGAAGTACCAGTCAATTGAGTCCAAATAAAGAACTGTGCTATTTTTAACAACTTCTAGATGTTTTTGGCAGAACTCAGACCAGAATTTGTTAGAGAAAAGAATAGGTTTATGGTTTTTTTCTTCACATTTTAAATTTAAGATTTGATAATCAAAATAATACTTAAACTAAAAGACAGAAATAACAATGTTTATGAAAATATGGTGAAAGGGTTAACAAGGGAAAAGAACAAGAGTAATATGAAAACAAACTGTTCTGAAATTAGAAGTAGATGCCCCTGTATTTTTATTACTTCATTTCAATTATTACATAGAGTGTTAAAAGAGATTACATACTTTATAATGTGCTTTTATTCCCTGTAATCATGGCATTCCAGGGCTGGATAGGGATGTAGCTCAGTGATAAAGTGCTTGCCTAGCATGCATAAGGCCCTTGGTTTAATTTACAGCATCACAAAAATAATTAAGTAAATAAAATAAAGGTATTCTATCCTTTAAAGATGAAAAGCTACTACCCTACTGAAAATTTGTCATTTAAATATACAAAATATAATATGGACTGTTCATGGTTTTCAAATATTTAGTAAATGTTACTTTATTTGAAAATATGCATTATTACCAAAAACGTAAGCCTACCTTATTATCCTTGTTTATTGGTTCTTTTCTTTTTTTGGTACCAGGGATTGAACTCAGGAGCTTGTGCTTGTGAGGCAGGCAGCAGCACCACTGAGCTAAATCCCCACCCCGCTATCCTTGTTTAATTTATGAGGCAATGGGAGCCAAGGTCATACAACAAAACTATAATAAAATTAAAACATTCTTCTTAAATACTGGATTGATTATGACATAGGCCTATTTAGGCCAAATTTGTATACCAGACTTGGAACCATATTTCTTCATTTTTCATTTTCATTTTTTTTTCTTTTCTCTGACACTGAGTTGAGTCCATAGAAGTCCTCGGAAAGTTTTGTTTGATGTGTAAATTTTTTAATCTTCCTTCTGAGGGAGTAACAAATGATGGTTTTGTTCACTTTGTAGTGAAAATGAATATTATATTGTACTTTTCAAGGCCCGGAGCAGACTAAATGGCCTAATTGTGCCTTATACCATTTTCTAGTACCTTTACTTGGCTTATACTGTTGTTGATTATAATAAAAAGAAAGAAATTAATGAGAATGTCCTCACACTTGAATATAAAAGTTTGAGTAATAATATCATTATGTAACAATCTAATTCCCATACCTGTTATTTATCCTGTATTATGCAGTGTAGCTCTTTATTATCCTATATGTTTATCTGGTTTTACCAACACATCACAAGTAAATTGAATGTAAGACTTCTCATTTTTTTGTAATCCTATATCTAAAATGTTTTAATCTTTAGGGTCCTCTTGAAACTTTCTCCATTTAAAAATATTCCGTTCTCCATTTTTGCTGAAAATTATATATTCTCCCCATCTCCTATGTGGATTTTTATGCTCTGTAAATATCAATGCTAATTTATTTATTCATTATTTCCCTCATTTATACATCTAGTATAGTGAATGTATTATATTCCATAATATTTGCCACACTATTGTGATTATCTGTTTCTTTTCCTAGATTTGGACTGTCTGAAGGCATACACTGTGTTTGCAATATTTTCATCTGGTGTCGCACCTGGTACGTCATAATTGTACAGTGAATGTATTTTGATGGATGGCATCTTGTAAAATACTGTGTAGCTGGCAGGCAATGACTAAATGCTACCTACTGGTAATGACAATGCTGATTTACCTTCTGTTTTCATTATCTTTCTCACAAATAAAAGATTGAAATATTTGAAAGAATAAGAATACCTTTTTGCAGAGCAGGGTATAGAAGCTCAGGTAGATTTATTACTGTGCATGAGAGTAAATACCTATCAATTATTCTTTTTTCAATATAAAGTTCATTGAATGTACAAGAAAAGTTTATCACTTAGGATATAGAATTGTTTTAGGGGTTGGGGGAGAGGCTCTGTCAGGAAATTTTTACCTATAAACAAAGGCTGTCTTGATTGATCAAAAAAAAAAACTATTCTTGAACTAACATGGAAAAATAAAATGGCCACTGTTTTAAATATATTGTTGACAGGATATGAGTTATTTTCTATAAACTGTAATTGATGACATGGATAATATCTTCATGTTTCTGAGAAGTAATCTGTACATGGGGGGAAGGGATAATAAATATAATTTCTAACCAAAATAAAAGAATACCTTTTGATTGAAGTTTCAAATTACTGTACCATACAAAATCCTGGCTAGATGAAACAAACAACATAGTTTGGAGGTGGATAGATATTGCATCCCCCTGAAGCTATTAAATATTTTATCAATATGCATAATTATTTCAGTAGGTTGATCTATGCCTGCCATAATGTCAAGAAATCCTAGATGGAGATCAATAGATAGTATATTTTAAATTGTGTAGAATAAACTAAAGTTGATGAAAAAACCAGTGGATAATTATTTCTATTTTCATCTGAAATTCTACTTCTGGTTAAATTGAGAAGCCTTTTCAGAAGCATTAGAACTGTAATAACATGCCACTAAATGCCTTTGCTTGTTCAATTTTTCACTTGCAAGGGTAATCCATGCTTTAAAACTTGGAAACCTTTGAAATATGCAGTAGGCAGGAGGCTGGTGGGGAGATTGCCTTAAGGTCAGGGCTTTCAGTTCCTCTGTTGCTGAGTCTGAGGTTTCTGCCAAAGGCCATGAAATAGCCCTTCATTAACTGGTTCTTGGCAGCAAACATAATTAAACGCTAGCCAGAGATTAGAATGTTGTAAAAAGGATAGATGTCTCCTGTGGTGTGAAAATAGGACCAAAACGCTGATCCTATGACAATCACTACCCGTTAGTCGGTGGGATGTGATTTTACAAAATGGTTTGGAATAAAGCAGCTTTGTAACACTGGTAGTTTCTGACAGATAGAGCAATTTTTTGTGGTTCTGGCATGCACAGGGTGCAGTGGCTTGAGTCCACATGTTGGCAATTCCTCAGTTTTACCAAATTCCCTCCCAGTGAACTCTCACGGCAAGCCAGTGAGGTGAATGTTTATGCAGGTGGTGGTCAACTGTTTTTCCTGGAATAATCATCTTCCCATCCCAATTTTACCATAGAGGGTCTCTCAAAGGTGACAAGAAGTTTATGCTCCTTGAAGGTTGAGCTTGCTGTTGCTGCAGCTGCCAAAATATAGCCTCAAAGAAACAATGATTTGAACCTGGCTTGCTGACTGCTGTCTCTAGACTTCCTGGCACCACTCAGTTTAGGGAAGAAAAAAATATACCTGCTAGCATTCAAGTCTAGAATTGTAATGAAGTTAGGGTATCCAGATGTATCCTTTTAAAAGGATTAGCCCAGCATCCAGGAAACCTTTTGAGGATAATAAATTATTTACTTTTTCCAAAGAAGATAGGAAATCTTCAATTGTGCTTATAGAGATTAGATTTTTGGATAGCCAGAGCTGTTTTGAGTAGGGAGCAGGTAGCTGTTTATTTGACAGAGTACACCACAATAGATCTTTGTTTTCACCTGGGTCATTAGTGCATGATTCTGATTATGCCAAGGTCCCCTAAATATACCAATTACACTTTGCTGAAGTCTGCTATAACACATTTGGACAGTGTGGTTAAAGAAAAATCTAAAACCATCGTAGGGTGGGAAGGCGGGATTTTGAAATGTTAATATTTGCCTTTGCAAGATTACATATTGCAGATAAACCCTTCCATCACACAACTCCCTCCCACTTTCTTAGCTCACCATCCAAATTGAATCATTTGCTAAAACCTCTCTTCGAACCCTTAACACTAGTCAAACAAGACTGCCTGCCATTTCCTGGACACAATATAAATAAATATTTGAGGTCATGCTATGTTCCAGGTTGGTGTTATTATCCTACATACATAGAATTTCTTCACTGTGATTAGTAATTATCCATGTTTTTATTTAACCAAGAAATATTTAATGAGGATCTACTATATATCAAGCACATGCTAAAAAGTAAGGATGTGCCTTTCTAAACCAAGCTACACATAGAGAAGTGATCCGTAGGTGCAGAATGTGAAAGCTGCATATAAGTAGACCTTTTATTCAAAGATTTCTTTCCCAAATAATAATTTTTAAATCTATATGTACCCATGTATATGATTTTCTTACCTAAAACTTCAGCCGAGCTGCTGTTTTCTTCCATGCAATATCATATATTCAGTTGTGTATAGAAGCTAGTAAGTGTGTCATCATACACAAATAAGCAATTACAGTGTCTTGCATATAAAATTTTAAAAATTTAAATTCTCCTGACTCTATTTTGTAAATGGAGAAACATTCATATCTTTCTAGCAATAGTAAAGAAAGACTAGTGCTTTGTGCATTTTTTATACATTTGAGTTCATTTTTCTAAATGTCACACTTTTGACACAATTGGGTTTCAGAATATTCTTGAGTATTCATGAAAAAGTACTTTGTTTCCACATGCATTTCTCCTGTTCTGTTTTGGTTTATTACTGTGATGTCTTCCATGGTGTCACTATGGTCAGTAAACTGCTACAAGTTCTTACAAACCTGCAAAGAAGTAGCAGAGGTACAACACTCACCAAAAGTATTGGTGTTTCTTTAATGTTTTTGTAGCCTGGGGTCACATACTGAGTCCCCTCTGATCCAGCTGTAGGTTGGTGTATTGTGTCCATCCTGAATTCTCACACTGAGACCCAACCCCCCACCTGTACATCTCCTACCTGGTTTGTAGACTGCAAAATAGTGTTCTATCCTATACTTTGTTTCTGTCCACACTTCTGCAGGTCCTGCTCCCTAAAGTAAGCTGGACTAGAGGACAATCAGAATGACAGAGGCTGTCTGGGGCTTAATCATCCTTCTTGCTAACACTGACCTTAAACCACAGTCAAACTTCTAAACCTCATCTTCCTTTTTCCACTGGGTCTGATGGTTGTTATTGTGTCCTTGGTACAAACAAAAGTTCTGCTATACCCAAAAATGCCCAGAAATGTCAATAAGAACCCTAGGGAATGCAGCTTAACTTTTTAAGTCAAGACTCTGGCTTCCTATTTCTTAGAAAAATTTAACCGTATGGCCTTCTACCAATAATTGTTGGGCTGTGCTGTTTAATGGGTCTGCTGCTGAAGATATGATATATCATCTTCTGCCCACTAGATAGGGCTTTTTCCATGCCCCTCATATTTAATCTTGACTTTTTCCAAGTCTGCTAAATCCACCAAGATGTCTGATTTCAGTACACAGCCCTTTCTAGCCAATCTTAGCCTCTTACTGCAGACAACACAACTATGCCCAGAAATACTCAACTGTAGTATGTCTTGATTTCTCTTTCTTATGAATGTCTCTATATTTAAAGTAATTATAAATCTTTGTACCTAATCCTCACTATGACAGTTTTCATTTTCACCACAAAAATAAAAGGATTGACTATAACTGTATCCAGCTGCCTTTTGTTCTGCCTGCCTCTGAATGTGATAACCTTGTTCCTATACAGAATATCAAAGGTTAATTTACCAACAAATACTTATTGAGTGTTCCTTATGTATCCTGAACTATAAAAGAACTGACATGTGGAGATTACATTTTTTGTAATTGTTATATTACATTCTTTAAACCTAGATTACCTAAATACCTATTCAAGAAACCCTGGGAATCTCCTATGTCTCAGGTACTGTGACAAGACTAGGGGATAGAGCTGAAGCAAAAATCTGGACCTTCTCAGAATCCACCATCTGGTGGGGAACCCAGATCTTAACAATCTCACAAATAAATACATATTAACACAGTTGAATAAGAACTGTAAAAGAACAGTATGGGGTAATGTGTATCATAGGGAGAAGTGTCTTGGCATGAATTGATTCAGTGAAGTTTAATGTGAAGTTTGAAGGATGAGTGGGAATAAAAGGAAGAATAACATTTCTGGAGAAGAATACCATATGCAAAAGCCCTGATGTAAAAAAGCTTGATGCCTTAAAAAAACGGAAGTTAAAAGGATCAGTGAAGCCAGAACACGTAAATTAGGAAGAAGGTGAGAAAAGGCTGAGGAGAGGAAGGCCAAGGACCAGATCCTATATGGCCATAGTAAGGATTCTGGATTCTGTCATATGCGCCATGGGAGGGATCAAAGGATTTTAAGAAGAAAAGCACAATTTGATCAATTTAAAGGATCATTCTGACTGTTTATAGACAATGGAGTAGAGCCAGTAGGGGGTGACCATCTAGGAAGCTCTCAGCACAGATGAAGTAAAAGAAGATGATGGTTGGTGCTTTAGAGCCAGGGAGAAGTGAACAGATTCATAAGACAACAAGTTTCTTTTGTAGGAGTATGAAAACAAGGTGTTAACAAATATAGTTACTGAATAATTTGGAAATGATCATTTGCTTTGCACTGCAGTCACAGAGACTCTGTTCCAGTGCTTTTCAAGGCTATACACTGAGCAAGACCCAAACCCTCAGCTGGCATGCAGAGGAAACAACTGGTTTTCATTTTAGCACACGCTTGCCTGGGGCTGTGTGGTCCCTTTCAGGATTTTAAGAAGTGAATAAGTGATTTTTTATAAGGCCGTCATCAGAATCCACCTTTAAGAGATCTGTAGACAACAAAAGCAGGAAATAATGAATATTTTCCTTAATTAAGTAGACAGTCTCTTGCTGGTGCCTCCTCCCTTATTCTTTGCCTCTTTCTGGATGTGCAGTGGAAAGAGCCGGTAGGAGTTATCTTTGAAATGCACCTGCCCAATGTATACCCAAATCTACACCCCTTCCACACTGCCAGTCACACTGACATGCTTCTTTTTTTATAGGCACACCCTTCTTGCTAATGCCCCATGTCTGACTAATTCTTCTCAAGCCCTCTTCTCCCCTCCTTCTACCTAGATCCCGCCTCTCTCAGTGCAGCTGGGAAACGTGTAATAGTATAAATCATGTGTGAGTGGGAAAGACATGCTGGACTTCCCAAACAAGTTTTTCCTAGTATCAATCTGTCATGCTAAGAAAAGGAATTCCTAAACTAGGCATAGTGGTTCATGGTTGTAATCCCAGCACTCTGGGAGGCTGAAGCAGGAGGATTATAAATTCCAGCCCAGGCTGGGCAATGTAACAACTTAGTGAGACCTTCACTGGGTGGGGGGCATCTGGGAAAGTAGCTCAGTATGAAGGCCTTTGGTTCAATCCCAAGTACAAAAGAAAGGAAGAAAATGAAAGGAAGGAAAAGAGATAGAAAGAAAGAAAGAAAGAAGGAAAGAAAGAAAGGAAGGGGGGAGGGAGGGAGAGAGAAAGAAAAGAGGAAAGAGAGGAGAGAGAGAAAGACAGAGAGAGAGAGAGAGAGGGAGAGACAGAGACAGAGACCCCTTTCCCCTACAGCCAGACGAAAACGACTTTCTCTCTTTACAACCAAGTTAGAGGCTTTTAGTAGCTTGTGGAATGTCTTATGTGGAATATCTTGCCTCAGAAACCTGTACCCTGATGTCAGGGACACTAAAGACTTAGAAGAGAGAAATACACTTTTGCTCCACCCCTCTCACTTCTCCTAACTTCAAAACTTGCTAATTTAAAAAGAAGAAAGAAATATGTCCAAATGTTGATAGTAGTAGTTTCCTCTGGGTGATGAGATGGGGCTTTTTAGTGAATGTGCTTCTTTATACTTTTTGTGCATTCTAAAGTCTCTACTACTAGGGTGTATTAACTGATAGTTAAGAGAATATTGTCAAAATTAAAATCACGCTTCCCTGAATTTTTTTCTAGGAATTTTCTTCTTCTTTCCTCCCTCCCTCCCTTCCTCCCTTGCTTCCTCTTTTCCTGTCTATTTTACTATGTATCCATGTATGTATGTATGTATGTATGTATCTACCATCCTAGAGATGGAGTCCCGGGTCTTGTTCATACTAAGCAGGTAATCTGCCATTGAGCTATACCCCCAGCTCAACTTTTTTTTCTTATACTTGTACTTTTTGATTGGGTATACTTGCAATTGAATACCAAGTCTCTTATGTAACCCAGTAGGATTTTCTGATCTCATTGGCAAATTGTTTTTCCATTGGTACAATACCCCCACTCCCTAGATGCTTCAGACTGTGCACTTCTAGAGTCTGTTTTTTTCCTTGTTTACAGATCTGTCACTGTAGCTTGTGCTTCCAGTCATCCTAAGTCTTGAAGGAGAATCCAGATTCTGTTGACATATTTTTACAATAATAGTAGACCTGCATGGACTCCAAAATTGCCAACACTTATCATTCCTGGAGGAAAAGAAAAACCATGTATTAAAGAACCTGCTGACATTGCTATGTGGAATCTACTACATTAAATGCTGTTAAGAGTGCATAAGATAGGCATGGTTCCTGTCCCTAGGGGGGCCAGCTGTGATTTGAGAAAGGTTATTTCTCCAACTTTAAAGTGTTGGCAGAAAACACTGATTCTTCCTTCTTCTTTGATCAAGACATCTGTGAGGCTAATAAAAGACAAAGCCATGTCAAAGTGAGCTACGTAATGGCCTGCAGCAATTTTTGTAGCCCAAATAAAAAGCAGAAAGTTCTTTTAAGTAAACAAAACAAATAATCCAAACCACTATTCCCTAATCATTTTGATTCAATAACAAAATAACCCTGTTTTAAACTTTTTAAAATTTTTCAAGGCTATTTTGTTTGTTTTGCTTTTTGGTCAGGGATTACGTGCACATAACAGCAAACTACTGTAGCAATTTTAAGCAGGAAGGGCAGAACACAGGACAATTCACTGGAAGAACTGGAAGAATGGACTGCTATATAAGAAACCAGAAAGACTCTTTAAGAGGAATCCCTGGTGCCAAGGGGTTGTTCTTTTCTCTTCTAGTTTAGTCACCATACCATCTTCATGTCCTGCAAGATGAGGGATAACTTACACTGTTCACCATCTCCAACAGTAAAATAAAATACTACAGTAAGGAGGGAGAGTAAATAAAAGTAACTCATTATGGTACGCATAACAAACATAGGAGCAAATTAGGGTAGCTCATAGAGACCTTATTTCTGCACCTGTCCCCAAGTCCATAGTTGGTATTTATAATTTTATTTTATGGCCACTTCCTGCTCCTAAGTCCCCATCCAGGACTTAAGCTGATCTCAATTCTTTACCTGATAACTCAAACATTCATTTTAAAGGGTTTGAACTCTTGGAGATCCTACAGCTATTGGGCTAGTCCACATTCAATTAACTTTTAAGACTGTCACATAATTGGCAGAAAAGGCAAATCCACATCTAGAACAAGTATCTATTCCAGTGAGAATAAGTGACTGCCTCTCTCTCCTATTCCCGTGATGGAAAGAGATGAATCTAATTAGCCTGCCACTGTGTAACAGACTCGTCTGCATCCCACTCAAATATGATGTTATATTAGGGATTCAGTATTGCTCTCTGTTGCCAGCAGGTTAAGCAATCAGTACTTACCAGATCAGCTTTGGGACCCCTGCCTATCCTCCACCCCTACTATCATGGCCACTTTATTCATGAGCCTCTGGACCAGGCCCCAGGGTGACTCATAAAAGGTGCTGACTGACAGCCATAGAAAATTACTCTATGTGTCTGATTATTGAAACCTTCTTGGCAATAGCCACAACAAATTTCTTAATCCTATGACCCATTCAGGACTCTTGGCTACAAATAGCCGACTCTGGTTACCTTGAAACAGAAATAGATTTTATTGGATGGCTTGGGGTGACTTCACAGTATCAGTGTGAAGGCAGGTAAATGAATCTATAAGGAAACCAAGAAAAGCTCACAGCCAAGAACAGAGCAAAGGCCATGCCAGAGGGAAAGTCAAGGTAGTACCTTTCCTTTGGCAGTCAATTTTGGACACTGACATTTTCACTGCTGGACTCTTAAATTTCCCGCAGCTTCTGAAAATATGTTCTACTTATTGCTGTGTCTTTGGGTACTTCCATATGAGGCAAAAAAACCTTTGGAGGAGCGTCTATTTGGCCAAAGCTGGGCCATATGCTTCTTGTCATGGATTTGGGATAGGGACACAAGCTCACTTTAAATCTCATATAAGCTGGGGCCTTGCCTCCCATCAAGACTTAAGAGATGAGGACCCTATGGTCTAGGAAGCAGCTGCAAGGCAGATAGACAAAAGCTGACAGATGTCCACTATACTCTCCAAGCCTCAGTTCGCTCATCTGTACAATAGAGATAATAATATCCTCTTAAATCCTTGTCCTTCACTATGATAGTTATCCTAGTATCCTTTTTAGTCTCCTCCTTGCTATGAAGATTAAATTAAATAATACATATAAAATGAAATAAATCTTAATTATCATTATTATTTCTATTATCTGAAAGAATTTATCTCCTTGTCCTGAAGTAGTTTTTGAAATTCCTAATCCTAGATCAATCCAACTATCCTTTTCCTCAACTCCTGCTGTGCAATTCTAAAATGACTGGTAAAACCACCCCAGATGAATCTACTAAAAATGAATAATTTTCAACCTCAAGGACTGCTCACGTACCTCCTGCCCAACTCTGCTCCCATTTCCCCAAACAAATGGATTGACTTGTTTTTTTTGAAGAGGAAAGGAAGGGTTTACATGTAAACTCTTTTCCTCCCAACCGTCTACTAACTCATCACTCATTAATTTTATTTGCCCTAATTATTATTACTATTGCCTTCAGCCCCAAGTCCTAAATGACGTCAGGTTTTTCCTCCCATCTTTCCCTGTGGCTGTACTATCAGGCAGGGGCCCAGAAAAGACAGAATAGTACAACCACAGGCGGTATTTTCTACATCTCTTCGCCCACTGGTTTCTTCCCTGCAGTATCAAATGGTCACTCATTGGACATCTCTTTTTCTCACTCACTGAACATCACTGATTCTGAGGTTAGTCAAATAGAACTATTGTTTTTGTATATTTGATAAATGTATTTTATAAAAATTAAATGCAGCACCAAAAATTTTAAAAGCATAAGGAATAAAAACAATTTGAAATCTCTAACCTGGAGAAAGCCATTTTTATCACCCTTCTCGATCCTATCTTACTAGTCAAACACATGGATATTTTATGTCTGGCTTTATGCAGAGAAAATTTAAATCTCTTTTCTTTCCTGTACAATTATTTTTTTTCTATACGTCATCATTTCAGTGATAATATTATGCTATTTTTTCTCCCATGTTAAAAAATTCTATTACATTCTAGTCCAAGTATCACTTTATTAGTCTACCCTCCTTTTTGGAAACATTTCCTGAAAGAATAATCATTTCTCACTTCATTAACTTCCTCTAGTCCAGTCTTGTTTGCAGATTCCTCTTCATCTTCCCAGGGACCTGTCTTCAGAGCTTTTCCCTTTTCTAGCTATACTCACTCCTTGGGTGATTTCATGGAGATTCATGGCTTTAAATACTATTTTTATCCTATTAATTCATAATGTTTCTATCTCATCCAGGGGTTCTCTGCTGACATACAGACTTCAAGATGCCTATTGGACATTTCCCTCTGGATGTCTGATAGGCATCTTCAACATAACACATCCAAAACTGAACATTTGAGTTCTACCCTCTACCCCAAACCTACTTCTGAAATAGTCCCCAGCCCCATTTTTTGGTACTTAGTCAAAGATTGGCATATCTTTGATGCTTCTCTTTTACTCCTATCTCACAACTAATCTACCGAAAAATCTTATTTGTTCTACCTTCAAAATATATTTAATTTTTTATCACTTCTCATTACCTCCACTATTGATCTCCTGAACCACCTCTTGACCATCTGTCTCTTGGATTATTTCAATAGTATCTTTATACTTTCTCTGTGTTATGGGATGACTTGTATCCCCTCAAAAAGATTTGTTGAAATCCTATCCCCAGTACCTTGGAATGTGATCTTATTTGGTGATAGGACCTTTGTTAATGTAATCAAATTAAAAAACAGCTCATATGGGGTTAGAATGGGTCCTCATCCAGCACGTCTGGTGTCCTTGTAAAAAGAGAAAACAGAAAAAGGAGGAAGAATAATATGCGAAGACAGAGACACACATAGGCAGAACATCATAAGGCAATGGAGGCAGAGATAGCTATGCAGTAGCATCAAGCCAAGGAACACCGAGGAATTCCAGCAATAATAGAAGTGTAGAGAAGGGAATGGAATGGATTTTTCACCAGTAACTTTGAGAGAGAAAATCCCTACTGAAACCTTGATTTTGGGCTTCTTGTCTCCAGAATTGTGAAAGACAAATTTCTGTTGTGTTAAGAACCAGTTTATGCTGATTTGTTATGGGAGCCCTAGGAAATGAATGTACTCTGCCTCTTCCTTTTCTCCTCTGAAGACTATTTTCTACACAACAAAAAAATGTATGACTTATCTGATTGATGATGTCACTCAAACAATCTCCATTTCTTCAAAAAGTTAAATGTAGAAATACCACATGATTCAGTGATTCCACTATTAGATACATGCTCAAAAGAATTTAAAGCAAGGACTCAAGTGGTGTTTGTATACCGCTGTTCATAGTGGCATTGTTGACACTAAGAGATAGAAACAACTCAAATGCTCATCAACAAACAAATGAATAAATACAAATACAAATATTTGGCTTTAAAAAAGAATAAATTCTGATACACACTACAACATGGATAAAAAAGTGAACTAAATCAAACACGAAAGGATAAATATTGTATGATGTCACATATATGAAGTATCTAGAATAGGCAAATTCATGGACACAGAAAGTAGAAGAGCAATTACCTGGGGTTAGGGGTGCAGGGAAAATGAGGAGTTATTATTTAATGAGTATAGAGTTTCGTTTGGGATAATGAAAATGTTCTAGAAATGAACAGTGGTGATGGTTATACAACACTGTGAATATACTTAATGTCACTGCAGTGAACACTTAAAAATTATTGAAAAGATAAATTTATGTTATATATATTTACCACAACATTTTAAATGTATAGAAGAAAAAGGGTGGTTATTACTACATGCAAAGGCACACAAACCTCTAAGAAACCCAAAATGAAAAAAAAAAAAAAAGTCCAAGCTTAGAGCCCAAGTTTTTATTTTACCCTTTAAAATCCTAAGCAATACTGTTCCTAACCCTCTGTCTGACCTTCTCTCTCTCTCCTTGGAACACTCGTTAGCCACACTGGCATTCTTGCTGTTTCTCCAACACTTGCAGCACATTCTAGTTTCAGAGCCTTAGCATATGCTTATTCTGCCCACTTCCACCTCCAACTCATATTTGCATAGTTCTCGCCCTTCCTTCAGATCTCTGGTTAAAAATCACCCTATCAGTAAGGCCTTTTCTAACTACCCTATATAAAATGATGTTGTATTCTTTCCATTTCCCATACATGTATCCCCATCTAACCTGCTACAAACTGGTTTGCTTAATGTCTGTTGTTTTCCCATGTGACAGCAAGCTTCAGGAGGTTAGGAATTTTTAGATACTGCTATATCTAAACACAGTGCTCTGAACAGTGCCTACTAAGTTGTAGCTGTTCAACAAATATTTGTGGACCAAATGAAAGAATATTATAAATGCTTTTTTTTTTTTTTTTTGCGCTCAAGGTTTAACCCAGTACCTTGCACATGCTAAGCAGGCACTCTACTATTGAAGTACATGCCTAGCCCATAAATGGTCCTTTGTAACTTTTTTTTTTTGGTACTGGGATTGAACTCGGGACCTTGTGCTCGCAAGGCAGGCAGTGGAACCACTGAGCTAAATCCCTGGCTGGTCCTTTGTAACTTGAAAAAGAGAAAAAAAATTCTTAAAAATATGCAAGGCTGAATGTGATGGTGCACATCTGTAATCCCAGCACTTGGGAGACTGAGGCAGGAGGAGTGCCATAAGATTCAAGGCCAGACTAGGCTATGTAGAGAGATCTTGTCTAAAAAACAAACAAAAAACCAAAACCAAAACCAAAACCAAAAAAAGACCCCAGAGTGTACTTAATCCAAATCTTTTAAAAATAAAAAAGTATTCTAGAAAGCACAGAATTGAGTGTTTGAAACTTCATTTATAAATTTTTTATGTTAGTTTTCTTGGAGGAATAAGAGAGAGTTAGTGATCTGGTGCTATTGTTCTAAATATTTTTGAACTGTGGAAATTTTTGAGAAGTGATGTGGAGCCTTCCCAGAAAAAATAGTCAAATAACACATAGGTTTGCATTTTGTAATTTGAAGAAAGTCATGGACCCTCTGCAGTCCATCTATTGCATCTATTGTACCCCTATTGAGTTCGTATTGTATCCCTATTGAGTCTATAAGGCTACCCTATTTTAAAACTGGACCAGGGCCGGGGATTTAGCTCAGTGGTTTCGCCACCTGCTGCACAAGCGCAAGGACCCGAATTCGATCTCCAGTACCAAAAAAACAAGACAAAAAAAACCCCTAAAAGTGGACTGGGCCTTGGATAATTATGAGTCTGGGCTGTACTTTGAACATGATCTTTACTCCTGTGACCCTAGTTTATTCAGTTTCAACAGGAGATATACCTTAAGATTTGATTTCTCTGCAGGTCAGTTCCTCACCTTTCAGCATGATCACTAGTCTTGTTTTTTTCAAGCAACAGTTTGACTTTATATTTATCACACATAATTCTAAGTTTTAAAACAGTTACTTTGTGGTAAGTATAACTGTTCCAAAACTTAGAATTATGTGTGATATAAAGTGTTCAAACTCAGCAATTATGAATTTCTAGATAAATTGCTGAGTATGTCATTAACTTCTGCTGGTCATCCTACACATGAATACAAAATAAATACAATTTAGGATTTACAAAGACAAAATGTTGCTTTTTGCTCAGACTTCTGTAGCCCCTTGGGCTATCAAAGCCACTTTCATAGGTTATTAGTGATCTCTACTTGCTAAACCCAATGGTTTGAGGTCATCCTATGCAACTTTTCTGACATTTAGCTTATTAATCACTGCCTCTTTAATGAAACTTTCATCTTTTTATGGCTTCCTTGACCCTACTCTCTTCTAATTGTCTTGCCACCCACTCTGGTCACATCTCAGCTTCCTTCCTTAATCCATCTTCTTTATTAGGTTCACACCAGGATGTTCCCTTGGCCTCTTTCCCATCACTCTATGGTCTCACCCAGGGCAGGCTTACCAAACTTAATCATCATTTAATTGTGAATGGCTCCCTAGACTTCAGTCTTAACCTTTTTTCTAGAACTTGAAATCTATGCATCCAAGTGGAGTACTCCATATCTCATAAATTCCTAAATATTAACATATCCAGTAAAGTGTTAAACCTGTTCTCTCCTTGCATTCCTTATCTCAGTTCATGCCAGCAGCATCTTCCCTGTCATCAGAGCTGGGGTTGGATGTCACATCTCCTTCTGTCCAGTTCCGTGACTGGCTTGAGTTGTTGCATCAACAGTCACATAAAATAGTGCTCAAGAGCAAGGACCCTGGAGCTGGGTTGCTGGGGCTCAAATGTAAGCCTACCACTTACTAGGTGAGAGATCTTGTACAAGATGTTTACCTTCTCTTTCTGAGTTTACTCAGGTCTAAAATGAGGGTAATGACAGCAGCTATCTTCTAGGGTTCTTGTGAAGATTAAATAAATTTGCCTTAGCAAATTGGTTACACCAGGGGACAGAACTAGTAAATTCTTGTTAATAAATTGGTGTTGAGTTTGTCTCCATTTTGGTCCATCTTTCACATAGTGACAGAAACTTTTGAGGGGGTTGTTATTGAGTGCTCAATCAGGGGCCAGGTATTATGTCAAATGGTTTATATGCAGAATCTCATTTAATTCTCAAAATAATCTGCAAGGGAGGAGTCTAATCCCTATTTGACAAACCAGGAAACTGGGGCTTTAAAAGCTAATGTACTTTGCCCAAGGGCACACAGCTTGTAAACTGCAGAGTTGGGATTTTAATTCAAATCTGTTTATTTCTGGAATCAGTGTTCGAAACCAAAAAGCTACACTATATGTACTGCTTTCCTAAATCTGAGTTAGTCACTTAGAGCTTAAACATTTTCAAGATCCCATGTCTATGTTGTTGTGATCAATTCCTTCACAATCTTGTTCCAATTTAACTTCAGTTCCTGCAGCTGCCCTCCGTATGGCCTGCCTTTACCCTCTTTCCTCTTTGCTTCACTTCTTTCCTTCCCTCTTGTTTTCCTTTGTTCCTTCAACACTTATTAAAGGCCTTAGTGCTAAGCACTGTGCTAAACTGTAGAGGAATTTGTCTTCATGGAGCTCATGGTCTGACACAAATTATTGATGACAATGCAGAATAGGATAATGTGGGAGGCAGGCTGGGAAGAGGAAACCAAGCAGGGAAAGTTTCATAAAGGAGACATTTTGCTGCCTCAAAGGATGTTCTGGTCAGATAGCTACTTGTCATTTTAAAAAATAATTTTGACACCTCATTTTTGTCTTTGAGATCTTTTCTCTGTTGAGCGCTGTCTAAGGCTAGATTTCAAAACCATCTCTGATACGGTATCTTTTGTTTTCTGGTCAGCTAGATGTTTGTTTCCTTATACACACCTCAATTATAGCATGTATCATACTGTAGTCTAGCAGTCTACCTCCCTGTCATTTTGACTGGATTGTTATTTCTCCAAGAAAAAGACAATAGAGTCTTATGTATTTTTGAATTGTCCTTCATTCTCAACGTGGTGTAACTGGAATATCAGAGTGCTCAGTAAGGTTTTATTAGGGCTGGGGATTTAGCTCAGTGGGTTCGTCACCTGCTGTGCAGGCGCAAGGACCCAAGTTCAATCCCCGTACCAAAAAAAAAAAAAAGGTTTTATTAGAATTTGCTTATACACAGCAGGAGGCCCTTCTGATTCAAACTACAGCTATTCAGATAGCTTGCAGTACCAGACATGATGCTCTGCAGAGAGTAGGTGTTCAAGTATTTGGTGGTCTTTGTCAGTGAAATACTTCAAATGATGCTAGGAATACGGAGAATTCTTTTAAAATCTACTTGTGTGGATAAAGTAAGATTTTCATGTCCATCTGGAGGGCAGAACTCTGGATCAGGCATGAGAAAAATAAATAATTATTGGTTTTAGAGCTCGTATTGAGGAATTTTCTTTTGCCCTGGATTGGGCCCTGATTCTAGATTCTTGTGCACAATTAAGTCACGAAGGTATTCTACATCTGAGACTAGTGTGCCATGGTCTATGAGGGTTGCTACCTAGATCCACCATTCTAGTTCATGTCTGAGTAAAGGCCCAGGAATCACTTGTGGCTGGTCCTGGTACTGTCTTCCTAGACACACCATCCAGTCATTTCCTCTCTGTGGTTGTACCCTCTTCCTGATAGCACAGCCTTCTTTGGCTGTGTCTTTCTCCTGGCAATGTTTACCTCCAGTAGAGAGAGATTTTTAGGGTGGGCAGAAGGATACTATGCTGAGGTAAGAGGAGTCCTTCACTCTCCTATTCCTTCTTCTTGTTTTTGACCCTGATTTCTCTTTTACCTGATGTTGAGGCCTTTGTACAACAAAAGCCAGAAATACGTATAGAACATGCATTTTTTCATCACGGCTCATGTCTCGCCTGAGGAAAGGATTGCAGAACCTGTATTGGCATAAATTAAGGGGAAGGGAAAGGAGAAAAATATATGGAGAGGGAAAAAAGCTCACACTAGAGATGACTATCTCAATAGATTTTCATCTAGTAAATCACAATACTCATCTAGCAAATTTCTGAGTTTCATCAAAATTGTGAGAATTAAAGGACAAAGTACAATTACAAAGTACAAGTAAGTGGCTCAGAACATTGTTTGGGACAGGGAGTGGGGAGAGAGTGGTCAATAAATGTTAGCTATTATATTATCCAGGACTCCTCCACCCAGGGTGGGACCTGAGTTTCTGTCTCAAATAAGGTCCTCCAGGACAACCACCTGGTTCATTCATTCATGGTAGTGCTGACTCGTGTGAGTGATCTCTTCTCCAAGTTTTCCAAGGATAATTCAGCTTGGATGCTGGGCCCATTTCTGGACTCACTGGAGGTGGGCTTGGTTCTATACCTCCATGGGATTCTCTTCTCCGGGTACTGTTTTCTCTCCCACCCCTCAATCCCAAATCCCAGGAAGCTCAGTCACAAGTTCACAAGTACCCTCAATATTGGTTTGGATCCAGGTGTACTTACTCTTTTTTTTTGTTAGTCCTGAGTCTAGACAATTGCATTGACACTCAAAAGCAGCATGCACTTTTTAGCACTGACATCTTTAACTAAATTCAACAAGCATTTATTGAGCACCTGGAGTATGCAAAATATCGTTCCTTTAAATACATTTGGTCCTAAACTATCTGTTTTAACTGCTCATTTTGGATTAATGTTAATCCATCCGTAAGGGTTTCATGAAGAATAAATATTAAAATGAAAAACACATTTGCACAGTTCTCTGCAAATACAAACGTCTTGTGTGGATTATTGTTGCTGCAGTATTAATATTAATTATAATAACAACACTGCTGCTTCGTAGGCAGTCGGTAGCAGCTGCAAGCCAACTGGAGCCAGACGGAAGAGGTCAGGGGAGGTGCCTTCAGCGCGTCCGGCCCAGAAGGGGCGGAGAATGAAGGAATGCAACTAAGCCCCACCCTCGACCCCCGCCCCCATCATCGTACGGCGTAGGAGGTTACCATGGCGATGACGTCTAGGAGGCGGGCGCGAGGCGGGGTGAGGCGGGGCTATGGAGAGGAGGAGGAAGATGGCGGGAGGGCGGCTCTGAGGAGACCTCGGCGGCGGCGGAGGAGGAGAGAAGTGCTTCGCCGCGCCGGGGCCCATGTGGGGAGGAGTCGGAGTAGCTGTTGCCGCCGCCGCCGCCTGTAGCTGCTGGACCCGGGTGGGAGTGAAGGGGAAACGGCAGGATGAAGTTCGCCGAGCACCTCTCCGCGCACATCACTCCCGAGTGGAGGAAGCAATACATCCAGTATGAGGTACTGGCGGCGGCCAGGGTGTGGGAGGACTCGGAGAGGCCACCTTCTCGCCCGTCTTGACTTTCACTGCTGCCTTTGGCTCCTGCTGTCTCCCCACGGACTTTGACCCACTGCCTTGGGGAGCCACTGCGGCATCCCGGCCGCGGCCGGCCCCCAGCGGCCCCGCTGTCTTTCCCCTCCCCCGCAGCCCGCGGCGGCCGGGGTAACGGATGTGCGGGCGGCAGCGGGAGGAAGGGCACAACCCGGCGGAGGCCGGGGCATGGTGGTGGGAGGCTAGCTGCAGGTGGGGGAGTCGCGGTGCGAGGTTAGCCCCGGGCCGCCGCGGTTCCGCGCTAATCCCCTCCTCCCCACTCACCCCGACCTTTCCTACCCACCCTGGGTGAGCGCCCCCTCGCCAAGGTTAGGTCTTGTTTCTTTCTGCTCCCCTCTGAACGCGGATTCGGTCTTCAGAGATAAGCCCGTCCACTAATTTCTTTCATTCCACAGAACCCTTCGGCTTTTTCCCACTAGCTTACTGTTGACAAAGGCTTTTAAACCGGATTGAAACTTGATCGAAATGTACATCACACATGCAAAGGTTATAGTTTACAAACGTATTGATCAGGGATCCTGTTTTAATAAGACAGTGACTTGTCTTTTTAGTGATTGCATGAAGTACACAGAGTAATCACACATCTTTGGTTTTGGCTCAACTGTTGTTTTAGAATGGATGGAAGAAGAAGGGGAGAGAATTATTTAAAATTTGGGGGTTTCTGGCAAGATTTTGTTAGCTAAGGATAAAATTACTATACTGTCAACACTGTACCTCACCTGTGCTTTACAGAGATCTTGGTCCCCCTCCTCAGTTTTTGTGATAACAGCTCCTGGAGGATATTTTACAGTGATAAGTAGCCGTACCTCAGTACAGGGAAAAGTAAAGATAATGAGACTAGAAGGTAAGATACTTGAAGGGCTTTAAGCATTGCAATAGGTAGCTAACAATTCAACTCTCCTGAATAGAGAAAGACGACTTATCTGTAACCTTCAGGAATTCACACCCAAGAACAAAGAGTATAAAATCAATGTGGACACACATACACTAGCTAGATTTTATGAACTAAACTATTTTTGTGGTCTATTTAATTTTTACATAAGTTTAGTGGTAGAATGTTTAATTAAGCAATAGCAGTGAATTTATTTATTCATATAGCCATTATAATAATTGAAGAAGCTTGGGAAAAGAATGAAGGTAGTTAAGTAGAATTTTGAAGATTGTTAAATAAATTTACTTGTAAAATACAAAATTTGATTATTGTCAGAAGTGAATGGCCTATAATTGTTAACGTTTTCTTGTGTTTTGTGGCCACAATTTGTAAGAAAAGGAACATTTCAGCTTGTAGAGTTGATTTATTATTTCTAATAACATTGGATCTATTTTAAAATCTTGGCTAGAGTCCAGATGATGGATTTTATTGAAAGACGGGTGTTGGTCTTTCATCTTTCTAGTAGTAATTTTCAGCACCACTGCCAGTTCTTCATAGAGGCACAAGACAGGAGCATGCCAGAGCACATCTTATTCTTGTTATATAGTGTTGAATGCTTGATTTGGGCAGAAGTAACGGGCTGGATGCATGCTATAATTCATTTTAAGTATTTCAGCACTTTACTGTTTCATAGAATTAATTTGGAATATCTGGGATTGGAAGGGGAAACATAAGATTTAGTTAGAAAATGCATTTACTTGATTTGTAATGTCAGCTTTGTGGCTTGAGTCACTACAGTGACTCTTAGACTCCTCAATCACATAGTCCATTTGGATTCTATTCTTAAATGGTTCCTTTAAGTTGATCACAGAAAGAGAATTTCTTCACTTTTGTGTGAGTGCATTATCTTTCTTGGGCCAATTCTAAATAATTTTTTGAAAAATTTATTTATGGTGGAAAATTAAAATTTGATTCTGTGGATTCCCTACTATGTGACTTCTGTCTGGATAGTTTTTGGTAGGCAAAATTAAATAAGTGACATTTTTGTTTGTAAGTTAGAACCATTAAGGAAATTTTTTAGGCTTGTAATTTTTGTGTTGTGTATTGTTTCTAAAAAGTTGATGGTATTGGGCCAGGGATTTAGCTCAGTGGTTCCAGCACCAGCCTCGAAAGGGCAAGGTCCCAAGTTCGATCAATCCCCGGTAACAAAAACAAAAACAAAACAAAACAAAAAGTTGATGGTATTACTTTAAAATAATAAAGAGACATGAGTAAGAGTGTTTAAGGTTCAGGAATGTTGGCAGCTTAAAAACTTGCGGAAAAAGGACATCCGTGAAAGATTTGTTACCTTTGCTAAAGTAAAAGACCTTATAATGCAATAATATGTACTTTCCTATATATGAAGATGATGGTGTTTTTCAAGCACTGGAGGTGAAATTTTAATATATTATACTTGATTTCTAGCATAGGATGCTTTCTAGTGGTGTGAACCATATGAACTGTCCAGCTTCTTTGCTTTTTATGTCATTTTGCTATATTAAATATTATTTGAATTAAGCAGAGCTTTAGATTGGAGCTGAAATTTTTGTTTACATCTATAATTGTATGGAATATTTAATTATATATACATGCTTACCATGGAATAATGCTAGTTCTTGTATATGCTATCGATGAGACCTGGGTGACAATCTTTTTGCCTTTCCAGAACTCTTTTCTATAAAAAGTGAATATAGATGAATATCAGAGCTTTTCATGATCCATTACAGTTCATGAGTTTTTTATTTAACTTGTAGTGATTTTTATTTCTTGGATTGTTAAAATTATTAATGTTAGTAGCTCATTAATGTTGTTAAAATTATTAGTTTTTAATATATAAATAAGTTGGAAAGTACATGGATTCAGTCTTTATGGGCAGAATAATAAGCATAAAAGATTAAAGAATAGACCATCTTGGAGATATAAAGAAAATCTGTTTGATGCATTTGTGAATACTTTTTATGAAGAATAACACAAATGATAAGAAACTTTTTATTTCTAATTAAACCTCATATAAAGTTGAACAGCAATGTGTCTTTATAAGAATATTTTTAAGGACTGGGGATTTAGCTCAGTGGTTCCACCACCTGCCTCACAAGTGCAAGGTCCTGAGTTCGATCCCCGATACCAACAGAACAAAACAAAAAGAATATTTTTAAATTTATAATTAGTGATTGTATATTTTGGAGCTATATAATAGTTTGATCAAAATTAATTTAGACCAGTGTCATCCAAATAGACTAATGTGACCAATGTTAATATTTCACAGAATATTAGCAAAAGAAGCAAATATACAGAGTTTGCCAAAAATATATATACATCAGGAAATGAAAAGGCTTGTATAACTTTTTTAATATTAAATTTATTGAGACATCATGAGATTATACAAGTTACCTTTAGCTTCTACAGTTAGGTGCTCAAAGTGGTGGCTTTTAGCTTCCAGACATGGAATTGCTGAAGTGTACGTACATTTCTGGTAGACTTTGTATTTAGTGCTTTAGGCTGATGATTTGTGTTTTTTTTCCCTAGGGTTCTGTACATCTTTGGATTTTTAGGAACCAGGAATGATTTTTTTTCAGTGTATGCTGTAGTTTTGTAAGATAGTAAAACAATGAAGTCTCTAAATTACAGGATTTTAGAGCTGAAAGGGAATTTAAAGATTGTCTCTATGTTTTTGCCAGGCAAGGAAAGGCTAAGCCACTTGTTTAGTGTCACACACACACACACACACACACACACAACCTAGTCTCTTGAGCATTGGATATGTAAGCATTAAGAATCAAGTCACACTAGCTGTGTGATCCTCGTGAAATAAATCACTTCCTCATTTTGAAGTTTAAGGTTCTTCATTTGTAATGTTGGAGAACTGCATTTGATGATTTCTAAACTCATAGCCTCATATTATCTAAGAACTCACCTGACTCAATTTCTATGTCTTGTTATGGGTTAATTATGTTTGTTTTATGAAGAGGACAACTTAAAGGACTATTTTTAAAATCATTCTCTTAAATCAGTAATATTTTGAACTGTTGATGTGATTTTGATCTGTGAATGGAAAACTAACCCGAAAAGCTCTTTCATTTAACTTAAATAAATAAAAAGTGGTGGTATTTGGGGGGGGGACCTTTGGGAAAGGAGAGGTGCTGTATAAACTGTACTAAGCTTATTTTCAAGTATAAGGAAACATTACTATAAGATTACTGTGATTTTCATTTATGGAATTCTCCCATGAGAACACTTGTGTTGCAGGATTTAATTTCTCAAAGGTATTATGTTAGGGTTAACTTGCTTTGCTGGAACTTGTTTGAAATTTCTAGGTTGGCCACCCAATGGGGCACAAACCATACTTTTTCTTTAAGGCACTTCTGTAAATGAAAGTACATTATGGGGGACCTCCTGCAGAGGGCTTGGGCTTCTGTGCCAGTTGATGGTGTGTACTCAAATCATGCAAGGACCATTGGAAACTTACACAGCATTTGTAACGAGATTACAACAAACTATTAGGAGACAGATTTCTAATTCCCAGGCAGCAGACATCCTGATCTTACAGCTAGCCTATGAAAATGCTAATATGGATTGCAAACAGGCAATAAATTCTGTTTGTTCCTCTAAAAAAACAAAAAGAAAGTACATTATGGTATATTTAAGGTTTGCTTATAAATGATTTTATTAGTGAGATGCCTGGCATTTACAAATGTTTCTTAAATGAGTGAATGAATGTTGTAGAGACAGGAAGCTATACAACTATTCTTCATTATCTTTGTAAAGTAAAGGGTGAGTATCCTGGTAAGATTATACTTGTCAATCCATCCCTGAAGGTTGGTTTTGGATCCTCTTTTGGATGAAGGCCCAGATCATAAGAACCTGAGTCTTATTTGACCTGGGGTGACCATGTAAAATTGGTCCTGGCTTTAAATTCAGTTCTAATCTGGAAAGCATTTGAGAGGCTGATTGAGTTGTCCTAGCTAGAGGTTTCAGGTGTATTTGAGTTATAGACCCCAAAGGAATGTATCCAAAATTCCCATGAGTAAGAGAAATTTGTTATTAAAATTGTAAATTTTATTTATTTTTATGCATTTTAAAAGGAAATAAAACTTTACTAGTATTTAATAAATGGATTGATGATGAAGTACTTTTGCTAAGGGGGAAACAGGCTAATGATTTTCTCTTCTGTTTGTTCACTTTTAGCAGGTAGCAGTTAATCCAGTTATGCCTGTGTAATGAAATAAATGTATAAATATTGCCTAGTTTTAACTAAACTAACCCTTATAAAATGATATTACTTAAAAGGACTCATGTAAAGAACTTGTAACACCAATAATACAAACATAAGTGAACAACAAGAAAATGAAGAGCTGGCAATTTTACTTCTAGTACTAGTCTTTGGTCAGCTTTATTACAGATAAAAACAATACTAGTTTAATAGAACTATTAAGTTCACTAAAGATTTAAAATTACTGAGCTATTCAGATAACTCTTTGAAATAAGATTTTACATCCACTGTTATCCACAATTAACTTTGCCCTAAGTATATATTATATGACTATTCTGCCTTCATAAGCTCTGTTTTTCAGTTTATATCCATTGTAATTAAGATCAAAATGAACTGAATCCTGCACTTGAACTGGACCTTTTTTTTTTTTTTTCGGTAGGGGCCTTGAACTCAGGACCTTGTGCTTGTGAGGCCACTGAGCTAAATTCCCCAGCCCTTGAACTGGACCTTTGAAATATTATAATTTCTTAGATTGAAGTATTTTTGTACTATTCATAAATGAAAGGTAAAAGTTACTTCATCCTTGAGCCAAGCATATTGGCAGACACCTGTAATCCTAACACTCTGGAGGCTGAGGTAGGATTGTGAGTATAAGGCCAGCCTGGGCTACATAGTGCATTCAGAACTACCATGGACTACATAGTGAGACCCTGTCTCAAAAAAAAAAAAAAAAAAAAAAATCTTTGTCCTATATTAAAAAAACCTTCTAATTTAAAAAGTTCTATGTTGTATATATAGTATATACAGTTGTAAATTTATAAATAAAATGTACAGATACTGGAGGTCCGTAGTAAAACTTTTTTTCAATAGGGATGTACTATAATATAAGTTGGAGGGTTTTGCCCAAATTGTACAGATTAACCAAAATGGATTTATGGGTTGCCTGGTATTGAACTAGACTTTGGGATTGGGAGTGTTAAAATTCACCAAGGTTTTTGTCCTGACTTTTTAGGTCTTCCTTTATCTATCTAGTAAATGCTGGAAGAAGTAGACAAAGCTGGTTAATGAGTATCTTGCAAATCATTCATTCCACAAATACTTACAGGTCTTTTATTATTTGCTATAGGCTAATGGATTTAAATTCTAGCTCTTTTGTTACCTTAAAAATTGAGGGGAAAAATTAAATACCTGTGTATATATTTTTCTGGTTTTGTATTTCAGTTAGTAGTTTTTTCAAAATGGTGTAGAAAGGAAAGATTGTCGATTGAGGACTTGGAACATAGTTATAAATTTGGATGATTTATGTAAATATCTTTAAATCTGATTTTAGTCAGATTGAAATTTACTCATGTATTTCCTTCTGTCACCAAGTGTGGTATCTAGAGGGATTGTTAAAGAAAATCCTTTAAAAATTGTAAACTAGAGGCCAAAGGAAAGTATAATTAATTTTCTGTGAACATAGCAATTTTCATATTCTCTGTAACAAGTTTACTGTGTTAAGAAAACAGTCATCTCCTAAAAGGTATAATAGATAATGTGAAATAGGAAGAAAAGGGGCAAAGGGGAGGGGAAGTGGGAGGGGTAGGGGAAAGGAAAGAGGGGAATGGAATTAATATGAGAAAACGAAAAAATGGAAACAAAGTCTTTGTAAATAGGGAGGGATGGAGGGGTTGAAGGGAGGGTAGGGGAAGGGGGAAAAATAAGAACCAAGAGAGTATGTAAAGGTGCAAATTTCCAATGATGAATGTCATTATGTTGTACACCTAAAATGCACCAATAAAAGGATATACAAAAAAAAAAAAGAAAAGAAAATAGTCATCTCATGTTTATTGAATATGGCCTACAAGTATAAGGACTTTAGATCAGAAATAAGGAAATATAAATACTAAGATAGAGTTGTGTCACTATTCATAAATAGTGAACAAGTGATGTTTTTGAAGAATGAAGACATGGAATTAGAGAAAAGTGGGACATTTTTTAGATTGTTTTGTGAGTTGCTTATTTAGGGTAAACTGCCATTCACAAAGTAACCCATGTGCTTTGTGAGCTTTTTCTATACATTACAGTAATTGTTCTCAAAGTTTTTCCATTGTTGGATCACTTGAAACTCATAAAAATTATTGAGGATGCTTTCTGGATATGATGGTGCATACCTGTCATCCCAGCATTCTGGGAGGCTGAGGCAGGAGGATAAACCTTGTATTTAAAAAAAAAAAAGAGCTGGGATGTAGCTCAGTACTCTTCATTATTCAATCCCCAGTAACTGTACCTTTTTCTAACCATTAGAGACATAACGTAACATTTTATGTAGCCTCTGGAAAGCTCTTTCATATACTCATGCAAGAAAAATGGAAAAGGGGGAATGAAGTTGTGTGAAGTTATGATATTATTTTGCAGCTGGAATTTGAAAGATTTGACTTAAAAGATAAAATTTATTGTAATCGAGATAGTAAAGGCTTAGTAAGGGACTATGTATAAGACATAAAATAGAGGTACGAGTAGAGGAAATCTTGAGAAGTATGTTGTCACCAGAGTCAAGGGTTTAAGAATGAATGAGTGGATTGTCAGCAGTAATATACAATGTGTAGAGAGACAACAGTAAAAATGAAGATTATAGGTAGTCCTTTGAATATAATAATAGTAACTCATTGGATTCTGAACATAAATTGTTTTTTGCTAACTTTTCTTTAGGTTTTTAAGAGATTAAGGGCATTGAGAAAACATGATTACTTTTCATTAAGAAACTTGGCTAGTAATGATGAGGAAGATAGGATAGAACTTTAGGAAAAAGTGGAATAAAACAAAAGGTTCCTTAAGGATATGTGAGCTCTCTTCCTATTTGAAGGCAGTAGAAACAGCTTCAGTTTACTCAGGATGTTGCTTGAAATTGCATTACCTCCATTTATTGGCTGTGAGGCCTTTAAAAAGGTATTTCATCTGTCTGAATCTCAGTTTTCTTTTGGGTAGAATGAGGACAATATTTATCTTTCAGTGTTGTTGTAAGAATTATATATAAGAGTATCTGAAAGTGCTGGAAGGCCTGACCTATAGAACATACTTTTCAATAAATTCTTTTCTTTTTCTGTCATCATGAAAAATAGTCATAGAAATACATTTAACTTATTCAACAGACATTTATTTTAGTGTATTGATACTCAGACTTTTTAGATTAAAAAAACCTTTTTCACTGTCATTAAATTTTGTAGAAGCCAAATTATGGTAGCTAGACATTTGGAATCTTTTGCTGTGATTTGGAAATGTTTTGTTCCCTAAAAGTTCAATCTCTGCTGTGGTGGTATTTAGTTGTAACCTTTAAGAGTTGCAGCTTAGTGGAAAGTTGTTAGGTCATTGTTGGTGTTGCCTTTGGAAGGCATTAATGTGGTTCCCATAAGATTCTGGTTAATTCTTGTGAGAGTGCATTGTTATAAAAAGAGCAAGTCTGCCTCTTCCTTGGTCTCTGGCTTTCCATCTCATCATGTGATCTCCCCCTCTTACACATGCTCCTACCATAATATAATCTGCCATACTGTAATATAGCCAAAAGGTCCTTACCAGAGCCAAGCAGATGCTGGTACCATGCTCTTGCATCTCCAGACCTGTGAGCTAAATACCTCCCCCTGCCTTTTTAAAATAAAGTTCCTACCCTCAAGTATTTTATTATAGAAACAAAAAACGCCATTTCCTAAGAAACCACATTTTGACAAAATGAATTTCTATATTGCATAGATTCTAAGATGCATATTTCCCTCTTCCATTCAAACACCATTAACATTGGGATGTAGCTTATAGATGTTACAGTTTGTTAATGTTTTTCTTAGGTAACGATACCTAAGATAATGGTACCTCTTAACAGTTAATGGCATCTTAGTTTTGATGTGACAGTGGTTTTTATTAATACAAATATCTTCATATATTTGGAGATAGAGTAGCATATTTGTAGGAAATGTTATTAAGTCTACAGATAATGCCTTGTTTATTAAGGGTTTGCAGTAGTATTTAACTTGAAGCCACGAAGTGGTCTGACACCCATGGTTTAGAAAGTATGTTTATAGGAATACAGGAGATAACAGTGTACAAACTTGATCCCTTTTGTCTTCTTCCAGGTAAAATGGCAAAATCAGTATGAATGGGGGTGGGAATTTTGGGCTGTGATAAATATATTTGAGCAAAATCTAACATGTTTTCCCAACTTGGATAAATGTTACATATATTAAGGAGTCCTGGAAGGCAAAAGCGTGAAGAATTTTCTTGTGTCTAGTAAATTAAAGAGGTTTGAATTTTATATAAAAAGAAAAGGAAATGAAAATTGGGAAAAATGAGAAAGGGACTTTGTAATTTGATATTACATAGAATTGGAAATGCTATAAAATAATTTAAAATAATAGCTAATACTTAAAAATTAACTGATGAGCTGATTTTGGACATTTAGCTTTTGTGGTACAAAGTCTGTACAGTTTACACACATTTGAGATGTGATCTAAAAATACAGTGTTTATTTATTTAGCAGTGCTAGGGATTGAACCCAGGGCCTCAGATGTGCTAGCCAAGTACTCTACCACTGAGGTATTATGACAGTAAAAGACTCATTGTTAGAACATATTTATCCCATCATTCTTGCCACTTTCTGACACATTTCTGGAAATCCTCTTTTGTGAGTGTCTTTTCTTGACTGTCATGGCTCCCATAGTGTCCTAAATTGATTTAAAAAGTTTACTTTTCTTGGTCATTTTGCCTGTGTGAGATGAGCCAGAAGTTGCAGAGAGCCATATCCAGTAAATAAGGTGGATGAGGACACACTGTAATGTTTTTACATTCTACCAGATGGAATTTGACACCAAGATTCACTGTATTTTTTATCACACCTTGTAAAAACATGAAAGAGGAGTTCTAGAACTGCTTCGGAGAGTGGCAAGCCCAATAGCATGTGTTCTAAGCAAGGGAGAATATTTTGAGTGCACTTAATGGCAATGTGTGTTTTACTGTAATACATTTTAAAAATTTAAACATTTATGTATATTTTGATCCTACCTCGTATTTTAACCTCATGTTATGTTAGATGCTCTGGCCTATAAAAGTCAAAGTAATATTGCTTTGTCCTCAGAAGCTTTACAACTGTTACCCCAGTAATATAAGAATGAACTACATAGATTTAATTAGTAGAAGAGAGAATTTTTATTATCATTTTTATAATCACAGTAAAATTTTTAGAGAAGATACTTCTGTCAGGTCTGCTCCAGCTCAGGAGTGTGACTATGTGCATTTCTTTTCAAGGGCATTTAGTATAAGTAAATTACAGTATTGGTAGCTCTGACACATGGGAATATAACTTTATTATTGCTAATAAATAATTTGAAATTGTCGTAGCTTTCTTTTCTGTAGTTTTTAATTGTTATAGGAATAAAAATTTTAGCTACTTTGATCAAGATAAACCAAAGATGTTATGATCTTTGGTTTACGATGTATTAATCTATTATGATCTATTAATATGAAAACCTGTATTTTAATATATTTTAAATCTAGCCTAATGTATTATCTATTGCTGTATAGTGGGATAAGACAATAATAAACATTTCTTGTCTCACAGTTTCTGTGTACCAAGAATTTGGAAACAGCTTGAGTATTTCTAGGTCAGCACAGGATATTTGGTGAGGTAAGAGACTAGCTGAGACAGCAGTCATCTCAAGGCCTCACTGGGGCTAGAGTATCCACTTCTAGGATGACTTATTTAAACCGCTTGGAAATTTGTGCTGGCATTTTGCAAGAGGCCACTTGAACCTCTCCATTGGGTGCTTCTTGAGTGTTTTCATGGCTGCCTTTCCCCAGAGTACGTGAATCAAGACAGAACAAGATGAAAACCACAGTATCTTTTATGTCCTAGTGTTGGAAGTCCTACTCTATCATTTCTGTAGTATTCAATTGATTATACAGGTCAGCTGTATTTAGGAATGGAGGGAAATGCATCAGAGTACTATCAGGAGCCAAGAATAATCAGGGGTCATCTCAGAGGCCTGCTATCACACCTGTTGTAATGGTGTAGAAAAATTTTGAAAGTAAATGGGAAAATAGAAAATGTCCAGGCCAAAATTAGAGATGAATTTTGAGAAATAAGATCTCACCCCAAATAGGCTATTTGTTATCTTTCTCAAAGAAGCATGGGTTATAAAATGGGTAATACTTGGTGATACCTGGGCAAGGTATTTTAATAACTCTTTTGAAACTCACTATCTTTAGTTTGTAAAATGAAGTCATATATCTTAGAGAGTTATGAGATTCTGTTAAAGTAGTGATTAAAATATTGTCTCATAGTGGGCATTCAATAAATGTAACTATTATTACTTTTATTATTTATCAGTATTTGTGCCCATCATATTTCAACTCAGTCTAATTTAACTTCTGCTCCATTACTGTGTTAAAACTACTTTCTGAAAAGTCACCATAAAGCAGTGATCCTCAGATCCAGTCACCTCTTTTTAGTTGTCCTGGTCTCTGCTCATGATAGCTTTTCATCTTTCTTTTTGAGACAAAGAATCTTACTGTGTTGCCTGTTTTCAAATCTTGGGGTTAAGTAATCCTCCCACCTTAGCTTCCGAACTACCTGTAACTACAGGCGTACACTACCACATCTGGCCTTTTGATATAATATTTCTTCTTTCTTGAAACGCTCCTTCTCCCCTCCAAAGACTTTTAAAAAATGTTAAAGTACACATAACATAAAATTTATAATCATAACCATTTTAAGTGGCATTAAGTACATTCCTATTGTCTGGAAACCATTACTACTGTCCATTTTTCTCTTTTCATCTTATAAAACAAAAACTCTGCATTAAACAACAGCTCTCCATTTCTATTTCTCTTCAGCTCCTGGAAATCAATATTGTATTTTCTGTCTTTTATATATTGAATACCCTCAGTACCTCATAAGTAGAATCACGCAGCATTTGTCTTGTGACCGACATACAGTGGTACCTTGGTTCATGAACTTAATTTGTTCTGTGATTTTGGAAAAGATGGCCACGTTTGTGTTTGGGAAAGATAGATGGCTGCGGTCATGTTTGTCATCCATTGCAGAGTTTGGAAACAAATATAAATTTTTGCCAAATGCTTTTGTTTGCAAACCAAATTCTTTGCAAACAAAAGCACTGGTGAACTGAGTCACCACTGTATTTCAGTTAGCATAATGTCCTCAAGGTTAATCCATGTTGTGGCATGATGCAGAATTTCCATTCTTTGTAAGGATAAATAATGTTCCATTGTATGGATATAGCACATTTTGCTTATGCTACTGTCATTGGATGCCTGGATTACTTCTGTGTTGTAGCTTTTGTAAATAAGTCTACTGTGAATATAAATCAGTCTCAGAGTATATGTGTCCCTCTGCCTCTGTCTCTGTCTTGGGTTTTTGAGATGGGGTCTCTCTATGTAGCCCATACTAGCCTTGACTTGTGATCTCCTGGCTCAGCTTCCCAAGTGCTCAAATTTCAGGCTAGTGGCCCCATACCTGGTTTACAGATATCTTTTAGACCTTGCTTTTAGTTCTTTTGAGTATATATCTAGAAGTGCATTCACTGGATCATATGGTAATTTTGATTTTTTTGAAGAGCATCAATGCTGTTTTCCATTTCCCATTCTTATCAGCAGTGTACAGAGAATCCTATTTCTGTAGGTTTTTACCAACACTGTTTTCTGGATTTATTTGTTTGATAGTACTGTACTGGGAATTGAACCCAAGGCCTTGGGATGCTAGGCAAGTTCTACAACTGAGTCACATCCTAAGTCCTTGTTGTTGTGTTAATAGTAGCTACCCTAAAGGATGTGAGATGGTATCTCACTGTAGTTTTGTTCTCATTTCCCTAGTGATAAGTGATGTTGAGCATCTTTTTCATGCAGGGATATTGGCTATATCTTCTTTGTGGATGTATCTCTTCAAGTCCTTCACACATTTTTTAAATCAGGGGTGCGTGTGTGTGTGTGTGTGTGTGTGTGTGTGTGTGTGTGTCTGTCTCTGTCTCTGTCTGTCTGTCTTGTTGAATATTAGGAGTTCTCTATTCTGCATATAATTTCTTGTCAGATATATGATTTACAAGTATTTTCTCTTGTTTATTGGGCCTTTTTATGTTTTTAGTGATTTTTGATAAACAGATTGTTAAAATTTTTCATGAAGTCCAATTTATTTATTTTTTTCTTTTGTCGGCTCTGCCTTTGGTGCCTTGTCTTTGGTGCTAGGGTTGAAAGTGGTGTCTTACGCAGCTGAGCATGTGCTGTGTCACTGATCCACACCCCCCACTCCCTCCTTTGGTGTTTTATCCAAGAAATAAATGCCAATCTAATGTTGTGAAACTTTTGCCCTGTTTCAAGAATTTTATAGTTTTAGGTCTTTCATTTATGTCTGATTCATTTTGGGTTAACTTTTTTATGTGATATGAATTAGGGGTCCTTCTACCTCCTTTTGCATGTGGATATCCAGATTTTCTAGTCACATTTGTTGAAAATACTGCCCTTTCCCCCATTGAATTGAATGATCTTAGCACTTTTATCAAAAGGTATTTGACTATCTATAGGAGAGAGTTTATTTCTGGATTTTTTTTTGCATTCCATTGTTCTGTCTTTATGGCAGTATCATACTGTTTTGATTATTGTAGTTTTATAATAAGTTTTGAAAAGAGGAAGTGTTAAGTCCTCCAGCTTTGCTCTTCTTTTTCAGGATTTCGTTATGGGTTTGTCTATTTCTATAAAATCCATCATTGGGATGTGATTCCATTAAATTTATAGATTGCATTGGTAGTATTTAACAGCGTTAAGTCTTCCAGTCCATGAATATGGGAGGTGTTTCTGTTTTCTTTAATTTCAGCAATGTTTTGTGCTTTTCTTTCAAATTTCTCACTTCTTTAATTCCTAAATATTTTATTCTTTTTGATGCTACTGTAAATGGAATTATTTTTGTTTCTAGATTTTTAAAAAAATTATTTCCTTTTCAAATTTTTTATTAGTTTATAGAAATGCAGTTGATTTTTGCATGTAGATTTTGTTACTTTGCTGAATTCATTTATTCTAATCATTTTATTTTTTGTGGTTCTTGAGGGTTATTTTTTGTTTGGTTGGTTGCTTTTTTGATACAGGATCTCACTATGTAATTTAGGCTATGTGTTCTTGAACTCACTGTGTAGCCCAGGCTGGGCTCGAACACTTGGCAATCCTCCTGCCTCTGCCTTCCAAGTTCTGGGATTACAGGTGTGCACCATCACATTTGTCTTATTTTGAGGGGTCTACTTATAAAATCATCGCATGTGAACAGAGGTAACTTTTACTTTTTTTTCTGTTCAGTTTGGATACCTTCTTTTTCTTTTTTTCCTTTTTCCTTTTGATAAAATGTGGCGAAAGTATGGATCCTTTCCTGTTCCTCATCTTAGAGGAAAGTAGTCTTTTCCTGTTCAATATATTTGTTGTGAGTTTTTCCATGTATGGCTTTATTTTATTTTTGCAGTGCTGAGGATTGAACCCAGGGCCTCATGCATGCTAGGTGTTTTAATGCTGAGCTACATCCCCAGCGCCAGTACAGCTTTTTTAAATGATATAGCTTCTTTCAATTCTTAGTTGCATTTTTTGGAATCATGTTGAATTTTGTTAGATAAATTTTCTGTACCAGTTGAGGTGATCATGTGTTTTTTTAATCTCTGTTTTTCTAATGTAGTGTGTTACATTGATTTTCCTATATTGAACCATCCTTTCATTCTGGGAACAAATCTCATTTGATTATGGTGAATTTTAAAATACTGCTAAATTTTGTTAAGGATTTTTGCATCAGTGTTCATAAGAGATATTCATCTGTAGTGTTCTTGTAGTATCTTTATCTGGCTTTGATATCAGGATAATGGTGGCTTCATAGAATGAACTAGGAATTATTACTACCTTTTGTGAGGTTTTTGGAAAAATTTGTTTAGGATTAATATTAGTTCTTTAAATGTTTGATAGAATTTACCAGTGAAGCCATTAGGTCCAGGGCTTTTCTTTGTTGGGGAAATTTTGATTATTGATTTAATCTTACTAGTTATATATAGATCTATTTAAATTTTGTTTCTTCATGTTTAATTTTGGCATTTTTTAAAAAAGAATTTATCTATTTCACTTGGCTTAGCTAATTATTTGATGTCTAGTTTATAAACTCTCCCATAATCCTTTTATTGCTATAGAATAAGTAATAATGCCCCACTTTCATTTCTCACCCCCCCCCATTAAGTTTATTGGTACGTTTTTGGCATAAAATACATTTACATACATCATTGGGATCTTGTACCATTATATGAGTATCTTGGTTCTTTTTTTTTTTCCCCTTCCCCTGCCCTCCCTTCACCCCCTCCACCCTTCCCTATTTGCAAAGATTTTGTTTCCATTTTTTTCCTCTTCTCATATTTTTTCATTTCCCTTTTTTCCTTTCCCCTACCTCTCCCACTTCCCCTGCTCCTTTAGACCTTTACTTCCTATTACACAATATCAATTATACATTTTAAAAATTAAAATATCAAGACCTAGGAGACATTACCACCGATTTTACAGAATTTAAAAGGATATAGAAAGCATATTTCAAAAATCTGTTTTGAGCTGCACGAGTGCAAGGACCCGAGTTTGATCCCCCCATACCAAAAAAAAAATCTGTTTTGAAATAAATTTGACAACTTCTAAGAAGTACCTTGGAAGACAAATTAATGAATCTAACTCTGGAGGAAATATAAAATTTGAATAGCACCTATTAAAGAAAGTATATCCCTAGCTTGAAAACCTACCTATATAACAACAACAGGCTCGTATACATTTTAACTGATGAATTGTATCAAACATTTAAAGCAGAAAAAAGAAGGAACACTTCTCCGCTCATTTTTGGAAATCAACATTGTGCTAATACTAAAACTGGTTAAAGATAATAGAAGAAAAAAGTATGAACATAGGTAAAACTTTGTTTAACAAAGCAAACTATTAGAAGTCAGATCTGGCAGTATGTAGAAAGTGGTTTTATTATAAGGATGCAGTGTTGGTTCAGCATTGGAAGATCCATCCCCAAAAGTCATCATTTAAACAGAGGAAAGGAAAAAGCCATATGATCCTGTCACTAGTTGGAGAAAAAGTATTGAACTAAATTCCACAGCTGTTCATGGTGAAAGCTATCAGGAAACTAGAAGTAGAACAGAACCTTCTCAACAGATTAAAGACATGTACTCCATACTTCCAGCGAGAATGCCTTATATGAATGGAGAAGATACAATGCTTTCTTCTTAAGGTGGGGAACAAGGGCAGATATGCTTACTCTTCATCTGTCCATTAAACTTAGAAACCTAGGCCCAAACCAAAATAGTCTGTCAATAAAATGACATAATTAGGATAGCATTGGCAAGGTAGAAGCTAAATCTTTACATGTAGATGAAATGATCATCTACAGAGAAAATACTAAGAAATCTCTAGGAGCCCCTAGAACTTGTATTTGAATTTAGCAGGATTAGAAAACACAAGGTATATATAAAAATTTAGATCTATGTATACTTGCTATAAATGAAGAATTGGATATTGAAATTTCAAAGTTATGTAGGAGTACAAAGGACCTAGAAAAGTAAAAAACAAACAAACAAAAAGTGTTGGAAGACATTTAATACCTAATTTTAAGACTTCTAAAGCTACAGTAATCAAGGTAGTGTTAGTGTAAGGAAAGGCATATAGATCATTGGTATAAAACAGAGAATCTAGAAATAGAACCACACATATATGGTCCACTGAGTTTTGAAAGATTATTTAACATTAACATTTTACAGAATAGAAACTCAATTCAAGACCAGCAGAACAGATAGTGTTTTCAGCAAACGGCACTAAAACACCTGTATCTGTATATAAAAAAATTAACCTCAACCCTTTATTTCCACACATAAAAATAACTTGAAAGGATCTATGAACCTAAATATGAAAGACTAAAACTATAAAACTTTAAGAAGAAATTATAAGGGAAAATGTTTATGAATTAGGGTAGGCAAGAACTTCCTAGGATGCAAAAAACATGACTACAAAAGAAAAAAATTGATAAATGAGATTCCATCAAAATTTAGAACTTTAAATGACATCGTTAAAATGAAAAGTAGTCCTTAAACAGACCATATTTACAATGCATATAACCTATGACCAGAATCTATAAAGAGAACTCTTACAGCTCATTAATAGACAACCCAATTAAAAAGTAGACACAAGAAGTTGATAAATAGCCAGTACAGCACAAGGAAAGGCGTGCAACACTAGAATCAGAAAAATACTAATCAGTACAATAGCAAGATTGAATTCTACACTCATTAGGGAGATGAAGTTAAAAGTTGTAAAAGCCTTGTCATGACTTTTTCTTTTTGTTGGAATCTCCCCCTTTGTGTTTAATTTGTCACGCCCAATGGATTCGTTCTGCTGGGCTTCCTGGGGTTGTGATCCTCATTGTCTATTCCTAGGATATTGTCTAAAATTTTTTGGAGTGCTGGTTTGGTATTCATGAAGTTCCTGAGGTGCTCTTTGTCATGAAAGTATCGTATTTCTCCATCCATTTTGAAAGATAGTTTTGCAGGGTACATCAATCTGGGTTGGAGGCTGTTTTCCTTTAGGGCTTGGAATACATCACTCCAAGCTCTTCTTGCCTTGAGGGTTTGCATTGAGAAGTCTGCTGTGATTCTGATGGGCTTTCCTTTGTATGTGATTTGTTTCTTTTCTCTAACTGCTTGTAGAATTTTGTTCTTCTGTTGGGTTTCTGGAATCCTAACTGTTATATGCCTATGTGTAGATTTGTTTTGATCAAGGCTAGTTGGAGTCCTGTATGCCTCACTTATCTGTATGTCAGGTTCTTTTCCCTTGTTTGGGAAGTTTTCTGCCATCACTTCTGTGAACAGTTTTTTAATGTCATCTGCACTCTCTCCACTTTCTTCATTGACTCCAATCAGTCTTATGTTATTCACCTTCATTTCTTATTTTGTTGATTTTTCTTTTTTCCTTAGTCCATCTAACTAAAGATTTCTCAATTTTCTCAATCATTTCAAAGAACCATCTTTTGTTTTTATTATTTTCTATTCTCTATTTCGTTTAATTGCTGTAATTTTAAATATTTCCTTCTCTCTGTGACTGGCCTTAGGTTTAGTTTTTCTGGTTCTTTAAGTTGTAAAGTTATATTTTGATTTTAAATGTTTCTTAGCTTTCATAGCTATAAATCCCCCCTTTGGACTGCTTTCACTGTGTGTCATGAGTTTTGATATATTGTGATTTCATTTATCTCTAAGTATTTTCTAACTTCTCTTGTGATTGATCCATGGGTAGTTTAAAAGAGTATGGTGTTTAATTTCTACAGTTTTGTGAATTGTCCAGTTTTATTGGTTACTGATTTCTAATTTCATTTTGTTGTGATCAGAGAAGATACTTTGTATGGTGCTTATCTTTTAAAATCTATTTAGACTTAATTTGTGACATAACATAATCTATATTAGAAAATGTCTCGTGCACTTGAAAAGAACGTTTGTGCTATTGACATTGGGTAGAGAGTTCTTTAGGAGTCTGCAAATCTGTGCTTGCTTATTGTGTTGTCTGTTTTCCTCCTTTTTTTTTTTTTTTTTAAATCTGGTTGTTCTAGCCATTATTGCTATCATGTCTTTTTTAGGGATAGTTTCTGTTGATTTATACTCTTAATTGGTTATATTTTCTTGCTTCTTTGTATGACTTGTGACTTTTTTGTTTAAAACTGTGTTTGAATCTACAGTAATACTGTAATTCTGGAAATCAGATTCTCCTTTTCCTTAGCATGTACAATCTTTTGTTATTGTTTTTGTTTTGATTATTGACCCCTTTGTGCCAGGGGTCAGCCTGATATGTATATTTAATATTTTAGGACTTTCCTGATCCTGCGCCTTTCCCTGAGTACATACATTGTTTGAATTTTCTCATATTTACTTTTGCTTGAATGTTCTAGTCCTTAGCTCTCAATAAGTATAAAAGCTAAGAATGGAGATGGGAAAAGGGTGCAGGCCCTTTAAATCCCCAGTAGTCACTTGAGCCTGAGGGGCATGTGACAATATGGATAATATGTGATAATATGGAGATATATGGTGGTAATACCACCACTGTGGCCACAGACCTCTTTATCTGTACCTCTGTAATTAAAAGTAGCAATGAGTGATCTGAGCATAGATCTCTTATATTTGGAGGTCTGGCTTCTTTTTTTTTTCCTTAAATTCTTTTATTGGTACATTGTAGGTATACAATACATTTACATTTCTCATTGGGAACTTGTGCCTTTACATGATGTATCTTGGTTCTTATTTTTTTCCCCATTCCCTGCCCTCCCTTCACCCTCCCCCCCCTTTCCTATTTACAAAGGCTTTGTTTCCATTTCTCATAATTTTTCCTTTCTCTTCTTTCCTTTCCCCTACTCCTCCCACATCCCCTACCCCTTTGGACCATTTTTTCCTATTTCGCATTTCAATTATTCATTTTAATCATTGGTACATTTTAGGTTTACAATATAATGATATTCATCATTGGAAATTTGCACCTTTACACAATGTATCTTGGTTCTTATTTTTTTTCCCCTTCCCCTGCCCTGCCTATTTACAAAGACTTTGTTTACATTTTTCCATTTTCTGATATTAATTCCATTCCCCTCTTTCCTTTCCCCTACCCCTCCCTCTTCCCCTTCCCCTTTGCCCCTTTTCTTCCTATTTCACATTATCTATACGTTTTAGTCCTTATGTACACTTTCAGTTTCTCATACTAGAGAAACTATTGGTATTTACACATGTGTGTCCTATTTATTTCACTTAAGAGTATCACCTTAATGTGCATCCATTTAGCTATAAATGTCTCTAATTTCTCATTCTTTATGGCTGAGTAGTACTCCATCTTATAAAAAAACCATATCTTCTTTATCCAGTCTCCAGTTGATGGGCATCTGGGCTGCTTCCAAGTTTTAGCTATTACAAACTGTGCTGCTATGAACATGGATGCACATATATCAGTGTGGTATGATTCTTTTCATTCTTTGGGGGAAGATACCCAGCAGGGGAATAGCTGGGTCAAATGGGACTTCCAGTCCTAGTTCTTTGAGGTATCTCCATACTGATTTCCATAGTCATTGCACCAGTCTACACTCCCACCAGCAGTGGAGCAGGGTTCCTCTTTCTCTGCACCCCCGCCAGCATTTGTTATTGGTTGATTTCAGGATAGCAGCCATTCTTTCTGGAGTGAAGTGGAATCTCAGCATTGTTTTCATTTGCATCTCTCAAATGACCAGTGGTGTTGAACATTTTTTCATATGTTTATTTGCTATTCCTACTTCTTTGTCTGAGAAATGTCTGTTCATTTCAGATGCTCATTTTCAGATTGGGTCTTTAAATTTGGGAGGTTTGATCTTTCTAAGTTCTTTATAGATTTGAGATAGTGGGCCTTTGTCTGAGGAAGAGCAGGTGAAGATTTTTTCCCACATTGTGGGTTGTCTCTTCACACTGCTGGTGGTTTCTCTTGCTGTGCAGAAGCTTTTTAATAACAGATCCCACTTGTTGATGGTTTGTGCTAGTTCACGGGCAACTGAGGTTTTGTTCATAAAATCTTTTCCTACACCAGTGTCTTCAAGAGTTCTACCTAACTTCTGTTCCAGCCGGTTCAGCGTTTCTATTTTAATATTTAGATCTTTAATCCATTTTGATTTTAGTTTAGTATATGGCAAGAGATATAGGTCTAGTTTTAATCTTTGGCAAGTTGAAATCCAGTTTTTCCAGCACCATTTATTAAAGAGGCTATCTTTCCTCCAGTGAGGTTATTTGGCTCCTCGAAGATGAGGTGGCTGAGTGTGTCTGCAGTTGTTTCAACATCTTCTAATCTGTTCCACTGGTCCTCAGATCTGTTTCTGGATGTCTGGCTTCTTTTTGATATGTCCACGCCTGCAAATTCTGTACAAAACTTGTATGGGAATATTTGCATAGGTGCCAGCAGTAGAGGTAGGGATGAGGGGTGGCTGCTCTTGTGTTGAGTTGAAATTAACTCTAATTTACTTCCAACCCTTCAGTAGATTTCAGAGTTCCAAACAATATTTATAGTAGACAGATTGTGTCAATGAAGGTATCTGTGTGTGGAGATAGTGTCTTTGTGCTTTTTACTCCACTGTCTTCTCAATCTTCCCTCACTCCTTTAATTTTTGTGATACTGAATATGCCTGGTTTTTCCTTATTGTCCTCTCTGCTGCTTTATATTGCAAAAAGATCCTGTTCTTAGTCCACTCTTAACTTCCTGAGATATTTAATTCACAGGCTCTTTTAAACCTTTAAATTGGTGATTTCCAGTTCTTACCTGCTAGTTTTGACCTACCTTCTAAATTGTAGATCTGTATTTTTGTCTGTATGCTATTTCAGTTATATTCTTTATATATCTCTGAAGTGGTTAGTAACTCAAACTCCTCCCTTTTCTTTGCCCAAGTCTTTTCTTTAATACCTTTTCAGCTCAAATTATTAACAGTATATCTAATCATCCTTCCTTTTATCTCATATCTTAATCTGTTCTCACCATTATAATAATGTACTGATGTGTAATATATAATGTACTGATGTATAGTAATGTAAGACTGATGGATTATAAATAATGGAAACTTATTTCTCATAGTCTGGTGCATGTTCAGTCCAAGATTCAGGTGCCAGCAGAAGCAGCCTCAAAGAACTAAGGTACATGGGCTCAAAAACTTGGGACTCTTTGTTTCCTTACCTCATGGTTAACTTGTTTTGCTTCTTGGTATCTCCCCTCTTTACCATATTTAATCTGTCTCATATTTTTTCACTAGTACTACCTTAGTTTAGGCCCTCACTATGCTTTATTCATTCTTCTATTTTAGTATGTAGCATAATTTATTTATATATCTGCCTTTACCTTGTGATTTATCTCTGTTTCTTTAAATCTTAACACAGTACACGGAGTAGGTATTTAATAATTTTTGTTCAATGAAATAAGCTTAGTAACTTCCTCAAAGAGCATATTAAATCTAGAAATATTCAGAGGGCATGCATCCTGAATAGAAGTACAAGCTAGGTGAGTAAAACCTTGCCTTTACAGTTAAATGGGGGAAACGTGATATGACAGAGAATTAAAACATAAGATGGACGTATTAACTGCCATCAGTGGTTTCAAGTCAAGTATTATAGGATTTCAGAAGAAAGCAATGACTTCATGCTGGAGGAATCAGGACAAAGAGTGATTGTTTAAATTTGTTCTGGATCTTGAAGGATGGTTAAAATTTGGAAGTTTGACTTAATCCCAGTGTAATCCTAACACTCCAGGAGACTGAGACAGGAGGACTGGAAGTTCACACTCAGCCGGGGAATTTAGCAATTTGGCAAGGACTCTGTCTCAAGAAATAAAAAGGCTAGGAATGTAACTCGGTATGAAGGCCCTGGGCTCAATCCACAGTATGGGCTGTGTGTGTGTGTGTGTGTGTGTGTGTGTGTGTGTGTGTGTGTGTTTATATGTATAAATGAGGATAAGGAGAAAGGATTCCAAGTGGAGACAGTAGTTGTAAATAAAGGCACAGATGGAAGAATTATTGAGGTCTCTAAAATGAGTAATAATTCATTTTGGCTTGAGAGTCAGATTATAAATATAAAAGAAATTATCTCTAGTTTGGAAAATAACCCTAAAAAGATACAGGTTGGAGCATTTTGGTTGCCTTACGGGCAAATCTTTGCAAGTGTTGTGAACAGAAGAATCAGGGTCTTCCTTTGGTGTTTTGGGAAGATTGATTTGGCAGCAGTTTATAAGATGTGTCAGAGAGATGAAAAGTGGAGTTTGTTGACATTTAGGTAAAAGGATAGGAGAGAATGAATATGGAAGAGGTTGTGGTGGTGACATCAGCTGGACCAGATCTTTAGATATATGAGTGAAAAGAAGAAAATGTGCTGACTCTGTAGGATAGGGGTTTTTATTTTTCTCATGCTGTGCCACATGTGTCTATGACAGTGCTTGGCATATCATAGGTACTTAAATATTTGTTGGAATGAATGAGACCATAGTGATAGAGACTGTGAATTTGCATGGACACTGGTGTGAAGACATTAATGCAAATAAAGAACTTGGAAAAAGCAGGTTTGGAGAACAAAATAAATTTAATCTTGAACATTCTGAGTTTGTACTACCATATGTATGGCCAAAGATACAGATTCAGGGATGTCTACATGGAAATAGTAAAACACATGCATGGCAGAGAGGGTATAAGGGTATGTTAGTGTAGAAATTTGTAAATGTGAATAAAATGACATATTTCAAGTTTTTTCCTATTACAGAAGATATTTTATATATTTAATGTACACTTAATTTAATGAAATTAACAACTTCTACATATTGAATTGCCCCTTACTAACTAGTACTTTTGAATTCATAAAAGTTTTTTTAAAATTAATTTTATCTGTACATTTTAGGTATACAGTATAAGGACATTCATCACTGGAAATTTGTACCTTTACATAATGTATCTTGGTTCTCATTTTTTTTTTCCATCCCCTGCCCTCCTTTCAACCCCTCTGCCTCTCACTATTTACAAAGACTTTGTTTCCATTTTTTCATTTTCTCATACTAATTCCATTCCCTCCTTTCCTTTCCCCACCCCTCCACCTTGCCTTTCCCCTTTGCCCCTTTTCTTCCTATTTCACATTGTCTATTATACGTTTTAGTCCTTATTTTACACTTTCAGTTTCTCACACCAGAGAAACTATTTGATATTTACAGGTGCGTCCTATTTATTTCACTTAAGAGTATCGCCCCAGTGTTCACCATTTAGCTATAAATGTTTCTAATTTCTCATTCTTTATGGCTGAGTAGTACTCCATTTTATAAAAAAACCACACCTTCTTTATCCAGTCTCCAATTGGGCTGCTTCCAAGTTTTAGCTATTACAAACTGTGCTGCTATGAACATGGATGCACATATATCACTGTGGTATGATTCTTTTAATTCTTTGGGGAAGATACCCAGCAGGGGAGTAACTGGGTCAAATGGGACTTCCAGTCCTAGTTCTTTGAGGTATCTCCATACTGATTTCCACAGTAGTTGCACCAAATCTACTCTTCCACCAGCAGTGGAGCAGTGTTCCTCTTTCCCCACAGCCCAGCCAGCATTTGTTGTTGGTTGATTTCAGGATAGCAGCCATTCTTTCTGGAGTGAGGTGGAATCTCAGCATTGTTTTCATTTGCATCTCTCGAATGACCAGTGATGTTGAACATTTTTTCATATGTTTATTTGCTATTTCTAGTTCTTTGAGAAATGCCTGTTCATTTCAGATGCCCATTTTTGGATTGGGTCTTTAAATTTGGGAGGTCTGATTTTTTTAAGTTCTTCATAGATTCTAGATAGTAGACCTTTGTCTGAGGAACAGCAGGTGAAAATTTTTTCCCACATTGTAGGTTGTGTCTTTGCACTGTTGGTAGTTTCTCTTGGTGTGCAGAAAATTTTTAATAAGATGAGATCCCACTTGTTGATTCTTTGTGCTAGCTCATGGGCAACTGAGGTTTTATTCATAAAATCTTTTCCTACACCAATGTCTTCAAGAGTTCTATCTCATCTCTGTTTCAGCAGGTTCAGCGTTTCTGTTTTGATATTTAGATCTTTAATCCATTTCGATTTTAGTTTAGTGCATAGTGAGAGATACAGGTCTAGTTTTAATGTTAAACAAGTTGAAACCTAGTTTTTCCAGCACCATTTATTTATTTATTTATTCATTTATTTTTAAAATCATTTTATTTTGGTACATTTTAGGTATACAGTATAATGACATTCATCATTGGAAATTTGCACCTTTACATAATCTCTCTTGGTTCTTATTTTTCCCCCTTCCCCTGCCCTCCCTTCAACCCCTCCATCCCTCCCTATTTACAAAGACTTTATTTCCATTTTTTTCTTTTCTCATATTAATTCCATTCCCTTCTTTCCTTTCCCCTACCCTGCCCACTTCCCTTTCCCCTTTGCCCCTTTTCTTCTTATTTCACATTATCAGTATACCTTTTAGTCCTTAGTTACACTTTCAGTTTCTCACACTAGAGAAACTATTTGATATTTACACATGACCAGCACCATTTATTAAAGAGGCTATCTTGCTTCCAGTGAAGGTGTTTGGCTCCTTTGTTGAAGATGAGGTGGTTGAGTGTGTCTGGAGTTGTTTCAGCATCTTCTAATCTGTTCCACTGGTTCTCAGGTCTGTTTCTTTGCCACTACCATGCTGCTTTTATCACAGTAGCTTTATAGTAGTTTCAATTTGAGTGTTGTGATACACCCTGCCATGTCTCTGTTGCCCAGAATTGTTTTTGCTATTTTAGGCCTCTTGTTCCAAATGAATTTTTGGATTGTTTTCTCAAGGTTCATGAAGTATGCTGCAGGGATATCCATTGGGATTGCATTGAGTCTATATAGCAGTTTTGGAGGTATGGGTATTTTCACTGTTGATTCTTCCTACCCAGGAGCAAGGGATGTCTTTCCATTTTCTGATATCATCTTCAATCTCTCTTTTCAGAATGCTATAGTTTTCAGAGTAGAGGTCTTTGATTCCTTTTGTTAATTTGATTCCTAGGTATTTCAGTTTTTGGATGCTATTGTGAAAGAAATTGTTTGCTCCATTTCTCTCTCAGTGAGTTTGTTGTTCGTGTAGAGGAAAGCTATTGATTTTTATGTGTTGATTTTGTATGCAGCTACTTTACTGAATTTGGTTATTAAGTGTAGAAGACTTTGGTGGAGTTCTTGGGGTCTTCTATATAGAGTATCATGTCATCTGCAAATAATGACAATTTGACTTCTTCATTTCCTATCTTTATTCTTTTTATTGCTTTCTCTTTTCTAATTGCCTTGGCTAATGTTTCTAAAACTATATTGAACAGGAGTGGTGATAGTGGACATCCTTGTCTTGTTCCTGATTTTAGTGTGAAGGATTTCAGGTTTTCATCATATAGTATGATATTCGCTGTTGGTTTTTCAAAGATGGCTTTTATCAGATTGAGGTAGAGACTGTCTATTCCAATTTTTTGTAGGGTTTTTATCATGAATGCGTGTTAGATTTTGTCAAATACTTTTTCTGCATCTGTTGAGATGATCATATGGTTTTTGTCCTTGGATCAATTAATATAGTGTATTACATTTATTGCTTTGTGTATGTTGAACCATCCCTTCATTCCTGGGGTGAGTCCCACTTGGTCTGGGTGTATCATCTTCTTGATGATCTTCTGCATTCTCTTTGCCAGTGTCTTATTAAGGATTTTTGCATCTATGTTCATTAGTGAGATTTCTCTTTTTCGATTGGGTCTTTCTCTGCTTTGGAGATCAAGGTGATGCTTCCAGGAATGAATTTGGGAGTATTGCTTCCCTTTCAATTTCATTGAAGAGTTTAAACAGTAGTGGCAGTAGTTCCTCTGTAAATGTCTTGTAGAATTCAGCAGTGAAGCCATCAGGACCTGGGCTTTTCTTAGTTGGTAAGCTTTTCATTACATTTTCAATTTCATTGATTGATATTGGGTTGTTTAGAATTTTTAGGTCTTTTTTGTTCAATTTTGGTAATTCTTACATATCTAGGAATCTGTCCATTTCTTCTGTGTTTTCCATCTTATTGGCGTATAGGTTCACGAAATAGATATTGATGATCCTCTGGATTTCTGCTGGGTCCATTGTAATTTCATCCTTATTCCTGATTGCATGGATTTGGGCCTTTTCTTTCCTTTTTTTGATAAGGTTGGCCAAGGGTTTGTCAGTTTTGTTTATTCTTTCGAAGAACCAACTCTTAGATTTTTTTGTATCGTTCTCTCAGTTTCCATTGCATTGATTTCTTCTCTGATCTTTACAATTTCCTCCCCTTGTATGAGCTTTGGGTTTGTCTTGCTCTTCTTTTTCTGGAAGCTTGAGGTTCAGCATCAGGTTGTTTAATTGGGCTCTCTCTGTTTTCATAATATGAGTATTCACTGCTATGAATTTCCCTCATAGGACTGCTTTCACGGTGTCCCATAGATTCTGATATGTTGTATTGTTATTATCATTTAATTGTAGGAACTGTTCGATTTCTTTTTTAATTTCCTCTGTGATCCATTGGTTATTCAGAAGTGTGTTGTTTATTTACCATGTGTTTATAAAATTCTTGTGGTTTCTTTTGCTATTGATCTCCAGTTTCATCGCACTATGGTCTGATAATATACAGAGGATAACTTCAGTTTCTTTGCACTTACTTAAACATGTCCTATGAGCGAGTATGTGATGTGTTTTGGAAAGTGACCCATGTGCAGCTGAAAAGAATGTGTATTCTGATTCTGTGGGGTGGAACACTCTGTAAACATCTTTTAAGTTTATTTGTTCAAGAGTTTGAGTTCTAATATTTTTGTTGCTTATTTTCTGTCTAGTTGATCTATTTGTGCCAGTGGGGTATTGAGGTTCCCCCCTACTATTGTGTTAGTGTTTGTTTGATTTTTCGTGTCTGTTAGTATTTGTTTTATGTAGTTGGGTGCACTAGTGTTTGGTGCATATGTATTTATGATTATCATCTCTTCCTCTTGGATTGTTCCCTTTACAAGGATGAGTGTCATTCTTTGTCTCTCTTAATTGGTTTTGGTTTGAAATCCATTTGATCTGCAAAGACGATAGCTACTCCTGCTTTTCTTTGGCTTCCTTTCACATGGAGTATTGTTTTCCACCCTTGAATTTTAAGTCTATGAGTATCTTTTTGAATTAAGTGTGTTTCTTGTATACAGCATATTGTTGGATCTTGCCTTTTGACCCATTCTACCAGTCTATTTCTTTTGATTGGTGAATTGAGACCATTAACATTAATGGTTATAACTGATATGTATTGAGTTATTCTTGTCATGACATTTTCTTTTTGTTGGATTGTCCCCCTTTGCTTTGAATTTCCTGTCGTGCCTGATGGATTCATTCTGCTTGGCTTTCTGGGGTTGTGATCCTCATTGTCTTTTCCTAGGATATTGTCTAAAATTTTTTGGAGTGATAGTTTGGTATTCATGAATTTCCTCAGGTGCTCTTTGTCATGAAAGTATCTTATTTCTCCATCAATTTTGAAAGATAGTTTTGCAGGGTACATCAGTCTGGGTTGTAGGCTGTTTTCCTTTGGGGCTTGGAATACATCACTTGAAGCTCTTCTTGCCTTGATGGTTTGTGTTGAGAAGTGTGCTGTGATTCTGATGGGCTCTCCTTTGCATGTAATGTGTTTCTTTTTCTCTAACTGCTTGTAGAATTTTGTTCTTCTGTTGGGTTTCTGGAATCTTAACTATTATATGCCTATGTGAAGATTCTTTTTGATCAAGACTAGTTGAAGTCCTACATGCCTCACTTTATCTGTATGTCCAGTTCTTTTCCCTTGTTTGGGAAGTTTTCTACCATCACTTCTGTGAACAGTTGTTTTATGTCATCTGTGCTCTCTCCTGTTTCTTCATTGACTTTGATCAGTCTTATGTTATTCTTCTTTCCATCGTCTAGCAGCTGCTGGATTGAGTTCTTGTTGTCCCTTACTATTTTAAAGAAATTTTTTTTTCCTGGTCTGTAATTGCAGTCCTATCTTCTATGTCTGAAATTCTATCCTCACATTGGCTCATTCTGCTGTGTAGATTTTAATGGAGTTTTTAATCTCCTTGAAATCTGTTTGTATCTGTTTTATGGATTCCATTTGTTTCCTATTTTGGGATTCCTCAGCTCCTCTATTTTTTTATCTGTGTCCTCTCTAGCTTTATTAATCGTGTCTTACAGTATGGGCACAATCTCTTTCTGTTATCTGAGAAATTATTTCTGATTTCATTTTTTCTAAATCCTCTGTTGTTGCCAGTGCAGGGAGTCCAGGTGGTTCAGTATCAAAGTCTTCCATCTCTTTTCCCTTTGGGGTTGCTATTGTTGATATGGAAATCTGGTTTTGAAACTTGTTAACGTGTCTTCTCATTTCCATGGGGGTCGTGGTGTATGGCTCACCTCCTTTGTGCTGGGGGTGGTGGTATGGTGGCCCGGAAGCCTCCTCCTCTCGTGCCATTGATTTTTAAATTACAAATTATTGCTTGTTTTAAAAATTAAAAATTACTAGATCGATTATTAAAGTTAATTAAAGTATTTTATTACATTTTCTGTTTTGGGAACTATATGTAGTCATTATCTGCTTATTGGAAAACAATTATTTAGCTTCAAATACTTTTAACATAAAGTTTACTTATGATTTCATGTATTGCTTTTCTTTCTTCCTGATAGGCTTTCAAGGATATGCTGTATTCAGCTCAGGACCAGGCACCTTCTGTGGAAGGTAAGATGAATTAATCTTTAGGTTTAGTCACAGAAAACTTAGTTTTTATGAAAAAATTCTGAAGTACAAAGTATAAAAGTAGTGTGCTAACTTTCCCTTGGTTTTGGTAATGTGATTATCTTACAGTATTTTAATCTTTTTTTTTTTTTTGGTTTAGCTCACATTTACCCTAGGTAGGGTGGATCTTGTAGTAGGTCCTTATATCTTTTTAGGACTATGAATCATATATTAGTTTAGTCAAAGTTCTTTTCTGTATTTTGCTGGGGTTTTTTTCAGGACCTTGCATTTGCAAGGCAGGCAGTGGAGCCACTGAACTAAATCCGCAGCTCCTTTTCTGTATTTTGCTTCCCTCCACCAATTTTTTTTTTTTCCTTACGGGGTTTGAACTCAGGACCTCGTGCTTGTGAGGCAGATGCAGCCCCAGTGAGCTAAATCTCCAGCCCCTCAATGTATTTTTATATGCATCCACCCACCCACCCACCCTCTTCCTCTTTCCCTTCCTTCTGTGAATCTTTAGTCCATAATTAAGGCAACATGACATTTCCTTTCTATTTATGAATTGTCTTTAGAATGAGACTAAACAGTGGAGAATGTTTACTCTGTGTGCCCGCATAGGCATGTGTGTACATGAGTGAGTGTGTGTGTGTGTGTGTGTGTGTGTGTGTATCAGCAGGCATGTTTATGCATGTGCAGAGTTTGACAGTCATAAAACAACTAGCCTCAGGACAGTGATTACCTCTCCAATTATCTTTATTGATCTTTCATTTTCCATTATTTCAACTTCTGTTCACCACTTTATTCTTTACAGGATCAAACTTAGATAGGTTTGGAGATGCTTTTTTAAGTTGTATGAGTGCTGGTATCAGTAAAAAATAAGGGCCAACTCAACAATTACTGAGGAAGTGTTCCTTTTGATGCTGGGAACTCTTAAAATTCTGCGTCAGACTTTTTCAGGAAAGATGAATGTGAAAAAGTGTTTGTCAAGAATTTCTTATTGTGTGTCCTGAGTAACATCTTTATAAAAAGACACTATATGAGTATTCTATGAAGTCATTCCTATTAGAACTATTAGAGACCTGTTTTTATGACATACATTTATACATACAGATGCTGCAATCATTTAATACAATTATATGTCTATAAATATGTGTCATTTTTTAGTGACATAGCCATCTTGAACCATTCTGAATTAAAAATATGCTGTCTCAGCGCCGGGGATTTAGCTCAGTGGTTTCGCCGCCTGGTGAGCAAGTGCAAGGGCCCGAGTTCGATATCCGGTACCAAAAAAAAAAAAAAATTGCTGTCTCCTAGCATCTCAAAATCTTATCATTTTAAACTAGAGTATTTGCACTTAGATATTAAATAATATATCACTGAATTTTGGATTGTAATGTATTTATTTTTGAATATTTCACTTGTGACACTTAAAATTTATCAAAATCTTTAGGTTCTTTATTGGGCTGTCTTATTTTATGTCCTCTAAAGAATTCCTCCTTTGAGTATTATAAAAATATAAGAAAAATAATAATTACATAGAAGTTAAATGGATTTCCTTGCATTAATAATTGTTTTGGTTTTTATTCTGATATTCAAGTTTATAAAAAAGTACTGATATTCATGGTTAAAAAAAGGTTTCTGTTCAGTTTTTTAAAGTTTTTTTTCAGTTTGTATCGCAAACATACTGAGATATGTTTAAAAGTTATGATGGTATTTATTTGTTCCCTTTTGTGCTGGAGCATATTTGCAGTAATTTTTTTCAGTTACTTTCAGTAGTGTATTAGCTTCTCATTGCTGGCACACAATACCCAATACCAGCACCTTAAAGGAAGAGAGGTTTAATTTACCTCAGAGTTTCAGAGGCTTTCATTCCAGGGTCAGTTCCAAGGCAGAAAGGAGTGTCATAGTGGAAGGGCATGCTAGAGCAAGATGCTTCTGGCAGCCTGGAAGCAGAGAAGAGGAACAGCTCCAGAAAGCAAGGGGACGGGACATAGGCCCCAAGGCCAGACCTCCACATATTACCCAGATAGACCCAAATATGTGTGGCACCAATCATATGGGTGGATTCCAGAGCCAACAGATGTTTCTTTCACAAACTGAATTTTGGGAAATTATGCTCAAAATAACAAATACAGTTAAAAACTTTTTTCTTTATCTTATTGCCCACAGACATTCACTTCTTTGGATCTGTGATGTGAGGATTATTGTAGGCCAGTCATACAGGAGCGTGTACAGCTTTCACAAAGGAAATACTCTAAGCTTGTTCATACTTTCTTTGTACTTTCTGTAAACATACTACAGCTTTGTAGTTTTTATCTTCATAAACATGAATTTTTCTTTTTTGAAACACTGGAGAATTGGTATAGGAAAATGCTTCAAGAAAACATCCTGAGTGGTATCAAAGTTAGAAAAAGTTATTAAAGTGACTGTAATTGTTCTGTTGTTGTCATTGTGGTTTTATATTAATTTACTATTGTTTATATGGTATTATACTTTAATAATCATTTCTATATCTTACTTTGCTACTTAGTTTGTGTTTTAAGGCTTTTGTTTAGCAGCGTTTATAAAATAGCACATTCAGATTTGTCAGAAAAGTTCAAGATAGTACTTAAATTTTAACTTTTTTAAAGGGAAAAATACTTGGTAGGTTTGGATTGTTTTTGTAATATTATCTTTCTCACTTTACTTTGTTCTTTTTCTTTTTCCTAAGTTTTAATAGACTTAAAGCTTTTGGTGCCAGAGACCCAGTTGTCTTTTTAATCTTAAATAAGTGGTTCCCAGATCTGCCTCACCTTTGGCTCATATGAGGGTCTTTATAAAAAGAAACAAACAAAAAGCACCTCAAATACTGGCCTCCATATCAGACCAACTGAAATAGGATTGGCGGGAGGTGGAACACAGGCATTGGTACTGATGGCTGGTATTGGTATTGATTTTTTAAAAAAAATTTCTCCTGGTGATTCTAATGTATAATCATATAATCAAAGTATAGAACCTCTGTCATAAAACTTAAATAATTTTAGCTCAGTGTGTTAATGCTCAACATTTGGGCATTAATTATCCAGTAGGTTGATAGGCTTCTTAAGTTGATTGGTCATTTGATTATATTATTAGTACAAGGGAGCATTTTTTCGTGTTCATAGTATGTAGAGATGTTTAAAAATAGTTATTGTACTGAATTAATTATAAGTAAAACTATACCAAGTTATCTAAATATGTTAAGTGGTTATAACTTACTGTTAGGATTAAAATATATATTTTATGACTTCTTTGTTTATGATGGATTCTCATAAAATAAGTAGCTTCCTCAAATTTTGCTCCCTTGATGAATGTGAATGATTATGGTAAAAGAAATAGATTCTTTGAGTGAAACGGTTTGATAAAAGTGTATTAGTTAAAAGGAGTAATGTGAAGTGTTTTGCTGATAAGAAGTTGAATCTAGGGCTGGGGATTTGGCTCAGTGGTTCCACTGCCTGCCTCGCAAGCGCAAGGTCCAGAGTTCGATTCCCATACCAAAAAAAAAAAATTGAATCCAGACACTATTTCTTTACTAGTGAATTGTTATTTTCTTCTAATTTAGGACATTTTAAGATGGTACCTCTTTTCTTTATGATAAAGTAGGCTTTTTTTTCTAATTAAGTCAACCAAAGTAATTTCAGTGATTTGAAAAGTTAAGGAGAATTTAAGTTGTTTTTATTAAACAAATAAACACATTCAGATTCACGGTTATTTTGTTTCATCTTTTGAGAGTTAATTTCATGAATCACATATTACAATCCAAAAATTTATTTAAAATAAATGTCTCATGTAACTAGGATGTACTCATATTCTGAAATAATATAGATAAGAATGTTCAAGGATTTACTCTATCAATTTTTATCTTCTTTGGTATATATCATTACTCCAGGTAATCTGTTATTTTTGTGTAGCTATTTACATTTGAAAATATATGATTGAGGTGATATAAATTCTGTTAGAGATGATATAGAATATTGATTTTAAATAATGGCATAAATAATATATTTTTTCCATTTATTTTCTTAATCCTTGTCTGTAGAAAGTCTTACAGGTACAAAATCCATGGCAGTAGAATAGGGTATTGACATAATTAGAATTGGGCATTTTGCTGTTGTTGTTTTTGTTTTCTCTTAATGTGGATGGACATAGACCTGACTCCATGGAGTTAAACTTTCATGGAATGATGTTCTGATTTTGAGGAAGTTTTGGAAAATGATGCTAAAAACCTTTAAAGTATATTGTGTTTTTTCTTTTTGTTGTCCAGGTCAGTGAAGATACTGCTTTGTTGGTGTTTATGACAGATTAAATTAAGCTGCAAACTACAGGTTCCCTATCAGTGAATCAGTGACACCTTAATAATCAAAATTATTCTGAGGCAAAGTAATTTTTTAGACACAAGAACAACTTTATTTTTCCGGTACCGGGGATCAAACTCAGGACCTTGTGCTTGCGAGTTAGGCGCGGTGCCATTGAGCCAAATCCCCAGTCCCAAGAACAACTCTTTTTTTTTTTTTTTCGTATTAAATTCTTTTATTGGTACATTGTAGGTGTACAACACAATTACATTTCTCATTGGGAATTGTACCTTTATATAATGCATCTTGGTTCTTATTTTGTCCCCATTCCTAGCCCTCCCTTCACCCCCTCCACCCTTCCCTATTTACAAAGACTTTATTTCCATTTTTTCCATTTCTCATCATTTTTTCCTTTCCCTTCTTTCCTTTCCCCTGCCCCTCCCACTACCCCTACTCCTTTGGACCTTTTCTTCCTATTTTACATTATCGATTATTCATTCTAATCATTGATACATTTTAGGTATACAATATAATGACATTCATGATTGGAAATTTGCACCTTTATATAGTCTCTCTTGGTTCTTATTTTTCACCCTTGCCCAGCCCTCCTTTCAACCCCTCCAGTCCTCCCTATTTAGAAAGATTTTGTTCCTGGTTTTCCATTTTCTCATATTAATCCCATTCCCTTCTATCTTTTCCCCTACCCCTCCCACTTCCTTCCCCTTTGCCCCTTTTCTTCCTATTTCACATTACCTATTATACATTTAGTCCTTATTTACACTTTCAGTTTCTCACACCAGAGAAACTATTTGGTATTTACACATGTGTGTCCTATTTATTTCACTTAAGAGTATTGCCTCAGTGTGCATCCACTTAGCTATAAATGTCTCTAATTTCTCATTTTTTATGGCTGAGTAGTACTCCATTTTATTAAAAAACCCACATTTTCTTGATCCAGTCTCCAGTTGATGGGCATTTGGGCTGTTTCCAAGTTTTAGCTATTACAAACTGTGCTGCTATGAACATGGGTGCACATATATCACTGTGGTATGATTCTTTTAATTCTTTGGGGAAGATCCCCAGCAGGGGAATAGCTGGGTCAAATGGGACTTCCAGTCCTAGTTCTTTGAGGTATCTCCATACTGATTTCCATAGTCATTGCACCAGTCTACACTCCCACCAGCAGTGGAGCAGGGTTCCTCTTTCCCCACAGCCCCGCCAGCATTTGTTCTTGGTTGGTTTCCTGATAGCAGCCATTCTTTCTGGAGTGAAGTGGAATCTCAGGGTTGTTTTCATTTGCATCTCTCGAATGACCAGTGATGTTGAACATTTTTTCATGTATTTATTTGCTATTTCTACTTCATTGTCTGAGAAATGTCTGTTCATTTCATAAGCCCATTTTTGGATTGGGTCTTTAAATTTGGGAGGTCTGATCTTTTTAAGTTCTTTATAGATTCGAGATGTAGACCTTTGCCTGAGGAAGAGCAGGTGAAGATTTTTTCCCACATTGTGGGTTGTCTCTTCACACTGCTGGTCCAAGAACAACTCTTAATTGCAGTAGTTATTTGACATTAGAAACATTAAATTTTCAGTGATATAGAATAGTAGAAAATAAAAACATATTTTAGTCTTTCTCACAGTATTTCCCCCCAGTGGCATATCAGATACATCAAATTTATGCAATATCTTTAATCTATTTTTAGTTTTTACTCTGAATTAATTTCAGAGGAAGTTTTAAACTTCATCTTGCCATCTTTTTAAAGTTTATGTTTTTTTTGAGACAAGGTCTCACTATGTAGTTGAATTTTTATATGTAGTTCAGGCTACCCTCAAACTCATGGTGATCCTGTGCCTCAGCCTCCTGAATGCTGGGATTACAGCATTGTCTGGCTTTTATTTAGAAACTTTATTGTTTGCTAATGTTTATTTGTAATAGAAAAATACAAGAAACTGATGATCAATATAAGTCATAGAAATTTAAAAGTTTTCCACATTTCTACTACAGAGGGACTTTAGAAGATCATTTCCCTAATCTTTGTTTTAGATTTGTGCAAATAGACCCAGTTAAGGTTGCATGGCTTAATAATATCTATCAGGATTACTATTGTACAATGTGTCAGTGAAAGAGAATTGTAGAGGTTAAACATTCTGTAACGTAAAAGACTTAATATTGATTTTTCCCTTTTCTCCAAATGATAACTTTGAATAAAATTTTTAAGTGGACATTTCCTTGAATCTCTGTACTTTTCAAGTTTTTAAAAGCATTACTTTGGTTAACTTGTTGAAAAAAACATTGTATGTATTAATTAAGTTTCTCTCTACTAATTTTTTTATTACTCCACATAGTTCCCAGAAGTATTGGGAAAGGTTTATAGAATTAGATGTAACATATTAGCTAACAGTACATATTAGGCAGAGAGCTTAGAATAAGGAGAAAATGAAGATAGAATAATGAGATAAAGCTAGAGTAAATTTAATATATAAATAGAATAGATATCAGAAGGATTCTGGAAAAGAAAAGATTTCAGGTAAAAACTAATGACATCTGAGTAAATTACGGAGTTTAATGTATCATTATTGAGTCATTAATCATGACACGTATCATACTCATGTGAGGTATGAAGATAAGAGAACTGGGTGGCGGGTATATAGGAACTCTGTACTATCTTTGTTACTTTTCAGTAAATTAAAAGTTATTCTAAAGTTGAAAAATTATTTTAAAAGAAAATAGATACCATAAGGTTTTATGTAGTTACCAGAAGCTAATTTATTCAGTTCTGAATTTTCTGGAGTTCAACAGATAGAGGAGAGAACATGATTACAAAATTTGCATTAGTTTATAGTGGCTCCTCAGGAAAAGAGGCTTTTGCTGAATGAGATTTAAGAAAAATTGTTCCTTTGGACTCTCATAATGAGTGTTTCACTTGCACGGTGAATAGTATCTTTACAACAATTTTATAAAACTTGACAGTGGCTGCTTCTTATGATCCAAGTCTGTAGTGTAAAAACTTATTGCTGAGGCCTAAAAGTCTCTAATCTGCTTCTGTGTCCATAATCTCGCCTTCTACATCTCTACCCTGTTTGCTAGGCTCCAGTCACATTTTCTTCTTTCTGTACCTAAATCAGGCAATGCTTGCTCTTGTATTAAAACTTTGCCCTGTCCTTTTGAGAATCATTAGGTTGTCCCATGGCTGTATCCTTCAAGAGGCCTTCCAAATACTCAATCTAATGTAGCCACTTAGTCACATTATTTTACATCACCTTATTTTATTTCTTTGCATAGCATTCGTTACTTTTTAATGTGTTGTAGTTCTTTCCAGATGGATTTATTAATTCTTTTTCTGGAATACAGATCTCACCAGAGAGGTTATTTATATATGTTTGTGTGTGTACAATTTATATTCATTCTAACACAGGCATAAAGCTTGTATATTTACTTAGCACATCAATGAGTAGGAAAAAAAATTAATCCTTACCTCAATCTTCCATGAAGCCAAAGTGCTGTTTATAAAACTAAAAGAGGAAATTAACCCTGGTTTGCTTGTTTGTGTGGGGTTGTTTTCCTTTCATTTTTAAACTCTTCTGATCTTTCAACTTTAGATACAGCATTGTACCTGCTGGTTAGATGACTAGACATATTGTTTGTTTTTGTCTAACAGTGCTGACCTTATAATTTCATAGTAATTGTATAGTCTGAGGTGATAGACGTAGCATTCTTTAAAATAAGTAAACAGAAGATAACTTTATGAGATCCTAGTTTTAAAAGTTTTGTGGGGTTTTTTGTGGCATTGTATTATTTTGATGCCAAGCTATGCTGAGAAACCATATTTTGTAAACTATTGAATGACTGCATTTTTTGCAAATCATGCTGAAAAACCATGTTTTATAAACTAGTGAGAGAGACACTAAACCACTTGTTTTTGTGCTTTTACATGTTTGTTATATCTTCCTTCAAAGATACATGATTAGATATAGATTTGAAAGATCATATGTGAGTTTTTGGAGGATTTTTTGGGTATATGTCTACTCAATGGAATAAATTTTTATATTAGTTTAATTAAAATAGGATGGTTTATTTTACTTCTTGCTATTTTGTAATCCATTCCTCTTGGTAAGGAATATACAAAGTCAATGTTGGCTTACTACAGTTTTGATTCATTTAGCTAAATTCATCTGACTTTCTGATATTTAATGAATAGATAACAGTTAAGGACATAAGTAACTCACCACCATTTTAGTCTTTGTTTTTCTGCCATTTCTTTAGTTTTCCCCATCTTCTCCCTAATCTTGTGTATAAGTTTTGTTGGAACATTTTGACTTAGGTTCTTCCTGGCTATTCTACTTGGTTAGCAGATGTCCTACGGTTTCCTTAAGCTTCTTAGAATTCAGCTCTTAGTGGCATTGAAGATGAAAGTATCCTTGTAAATTATTCATTCTGATTATATGCTTGAATGGACAGATCCCACATCAGCTATCTTCTGCCTCACCTCTGACCCCAGATCTTTGTTATTTTAACAGATGTGAGCTTGCTTTTTTGTTTGTTTTGTTCACTTTTTAATTCTGTAGAATGGAAGCTTGGGTTACATTTCTAAAATTCATGAAGTAGCTTTTGCATAAGATTACTGTAAAATATGTACATGCATTCCTAATACATTATATCATGTTGTCCCCTCTCCCCAATTTTCCATTTCGTTAGGTTGCATCATTATCTCTTTAAAAATTTACACATCGCTTCTCGGCCTTTTGGCTAAGATCAAGTGTAAAAAAATTATTTACATGACTTTTCTGACTTAGAAATAAAACCATTTGATATTCATGGTAAGGATAGCTATATGTAATTTGCTACATTTTTAGTTGGACAGCTGTGAAGAGTAGCTTTTCTAGTTTTCTGTTAGTGTTTTGGCAGTATAAGGTCTTAGCCATATGTTCTCTATTTTCAAGAATCCTGTTTGAAGTGGGTTGATGTTGTATGAGAAACCTACACCAGGGACTGGTGATGTTTCACCCCTAAAATGAAATACTAAATTTATCTGTAGCTACTACAGGCTTGTTTTAAGAGCCATAAAGAAATACAGATGGCTAAGAGTAGAAGTTGAGATAAGAACCAAGCTAACAAGATAATTGTCATTTCTTAAGAATGCCATAATTTTATCTTTCATTAATTTCTTTCGAAAAGATGAACAGACCTGATAGTCATTAATGTGTGTCCATATTGATCCTTGTTTCAGTTTATATTGGAAAAGGATTGCATATTCATTTGTTTTGGAAATGACGGTGTGTTTTTTTTTCTGGAGAACAAAGTTTAATGATCGTCTAAAATGAAATATATGTACAAAATACAGAAATGTTCACTCAGAATATTAACTCAAGATAAAATCTGTACTTTCCAAACATTTAATATTTTACGTGTTTTACAGACAAGAAATTTAAATTATACTTACTTTTGCTACTGATTTCATCCTTTCACAAAGATGGTAAAAATACAGAAATAAAGCAGTTCTTTAAAACTAAATGAAAACATTACACTGGAAATTTTCTTTAGCTTTCAACTTTAATGGCTGAAGATACCACACAGACTTGTGCAATGCCATCATATTTGTATGTTCTCTTTAAGAATGTGTCTGTTGGTCTTAAGCTGGAGACACTTTGTAGTCCTTGTACTGAAGACAGCAGAGTCAGGGCAAGGCAGAGAGAGGAACTTGAGTGCAGCTTTCCAAGCTGTCTTCCTGAAATACCACACTAGTGGATAGAATTGGTATTATACATTTCCAAAACCAGATCTATAGTCTTTCACTGCAGTTTCTTATTTTACAAGTAATATGGAAAGGTTCTTCTAGGTTTACAGTGTCTGGGATTGCCTCCAGAGACAACCTAACATCTCCATAACCTGGAGCCATTCTTTGAAGTTGGCTGGTTTGTAACCTTCCCTTTTACCTAGATTTGTTTTCCATACTATATTCAATTTTCCGATTACTGTTACTCCTTTAATGATGCCTGCTTTTTCTGCAAACTCCTTCTTGGGTTTTAGACAATATAAGTACTGGCGTGTATCCATTGGCTGCAGATATGCTCTTGACCCAAATGTGGACACACATTCTCCAGCTTGGTTGACTGAATTTAATTCTGTTACACTGTACATTATAGATGGCTCCAGTGACACTTTCTCCGTGAACATGGGTGAGGTTGTAATATTCTGAATCGGCTTCAAGAAATACTTCATCAGTCTCTGCATTATAAAATTTAGTTTTCACATCCAGTGGTTTGAGAACCTGAAATTTGAAGAATTTTCTAAACTACATTTTTTCTCCACCCTGAGTTGTATAACTCATGGGACATACCAAGATGTGTGTTCTAATTTCCTTTACTTTGTGGTGTATGACATCATCGATACAACAATCAGGTTTAAGTTCAGCCACTGCAGCATTGGAAGCTGAAAGACTTAAACGCTGAGAACTCGTCTGAAGATCAGCTTTTACCAGTATATCTTTTACAACTTGATTATTATCATTATGAACACTGATATAACTGGAAAAGGTTTCTCCCAAAAATATATTCCCAAAATTTTGTGGTAAAGTCAACATTTCTCCCAACATTAAAATTTCTGCACCATTTACTGTTGACGGATCATCTCTCATCAGTTGGTTAAAGAGATCTCCAGGTAGGTCTTTCTCTTCACATGTTACTGGAATATTGGTGAATAAAGTAGGCTTAGTCAACCGCATCACTTTCAAAGCCAGCAAGTGCTCCTGTTTGGAGGGGGTTCACTTCCATTTTGATGGGCACTTCAGACCTACAGCCTACGAGGCCTGGGGAGGTTCAAGCTGGCCTGGAAGGAAACAGCAGGGCTCGCCTGGGAAGGCCCCGGGGTCACATGCGCTCCTCACTTCTTTCTGCTAGCGGTATCTTAAATTCTCTTTTTACTATGTCCTTTACAGGCCCAACGGCTTCTTGTCACCAAAGCCATCTCTTCTTGCTTATATACCTATGCCTAGGCCTATGCACCTCCAATCACACATCAAGACTTCAGGAAACTACTACACTTCAGGCCTCCCAGACATCTACACTAGAGTAAAAAAAGGGAAATGACGGTTTGCAGATAATAAGGATTAATACCTTATATAATGGACTGAAGTATTTAAAGATCCTGCCAACCTTGGTGTAGGTTCACTAACAGGAAAGGTGTGCTTTTAAAGAACAAACATTGCTCTTTGAGTAGGAGAACTCCCTACTTTTGTTTCATAGAAAGATTAGGAGATGTAATTTAATGCTCATTCTCAGACATTAGATAATCATATAAATAGGCAGTAAAATTATCTTACAAAGTAAATACTGCAACTTTGAATAGTACAGAGATAGAAATGAAATGTTTTGAATATAGGTTTATAATCTTTTTTCTGTGGCATTGCAGAATATGTTAGTATTTAAAATGTTCCCTTGCTTGTAATAAAAATCTGTAACATATAAAGTCACTGTGTTAATTATTACACAGCACTATTTCTTTTTGATAAGTTTGAGGGAAGGTTGTGAAATAAAACTATACAACAGCTACAAAACACTAAATCATGAAACAAGCTCTCAGAATTATTGATGACTCCACACTATAGAGAAAAAGACAACATGAGATGATTGAAGCTGATGGGTTCTGAAAGGATTTCCTAGACTAGCTATTAGAAAGCTAGAACAATTGTTAAAGCTTAAAGTTAGCAGAGTTTAAAAGTTTGTCATTAAGAGTGGTTTATTTTTTCTTTTTCTTTAGGAAAGGCTTGGATGACTTAAAACAACAAATAGCTACGTGTGCGGTGGCACATGCCTGTAATTCCAGTACTCTGGGAGGCTGAGGCAGAAAGATTCAAATTTGAGCCCAGTCTGGGCAACTTAAGGACTTAGTTGAGACCTTGTTTGGAAAAACAAAGTGAGAGGGCTGGGAATGTAGCTCAGTGTGAGGCAGGGTACAATACTGTCACAATTCTGGGAGCCACGAGTCTGAAGTTAAGGTATCTATAAGTCTGCACTCTTTTCTTGTCCCCTTCTGTTGTGCCTAAGGACATTTGTCATTAGATTTAGGGTTCACCTGGATAAAAATATACAAATATAAACACAACAATATAAAAGTAAAATTTAATGTTCTTTCTTCAATTTGTGAACCAGAGTTATAGGTCCAGGTGAGGCATTTGCTTGTTATTGTCTCTGCCTACTCTGCTATGAAAGGAGCAGTCAAATGGTGTCAAAGAAAAATTCAGGTATTACTCCCAGAATGTAAAAAACTGGCCAATAGAGATACTAAACAGACTTGAGTATATAAAATATAATAAAAGACCATTTATCTGCCTCTAATGGGAATTACCTGCAAAATATTCCAGATTACCCTTCCTGGTGGAAACAAGGTAGACCTCTTCCTAGCATACCTCCCCCCAGTTTTCTTTCTAGGAAAAATTTCAAGCACATAGGAAAGTAGAGAAAATGAATAAAAAACTTCATTTATCTATCACTCAGCTTTAACATCAATACAATGACCAGTTCTTTTACCCTATTATTATTATTATTAATAATAGTGGTAGTAGTAGATGTTTACAGTACATAATGATCACATTCCTGGTTATATACATGTACATAACACTTCTCAGTTCTTTTTTTATCCTCTTCCCTTCTCTACCTTCCTCTTCCCCCCATCTCTGGGTTCCCTTCCCATTTGTGAAAAATCTGTCTCCCTGTTTTCTATTATGTATCTTTTATTTTGCTATTTATATTTTGGGTTTCTTGTATGAGAAGTACTGTGTGACATTTAAACTTGTATGTCTGATTGATTTCACTTAATATTATAGTCTTAAGGAGCATTTATTCGCTACAAATGGCTCAAATTTATTCTTCTTTATGGCAGAGTAGTACTTCATTGTGTATAAATATCACATTTTGCTTATCCATTCATCTGTTTATGGACATAGAGACTGCTTCCAAAATTTAGCTATTATGAATTGTGTTACTATAAACATGGGTATGCGTGAATCACTGTGATGTGATGTCTTTAACTCTTTGGAGAAGATACCTAGAAGGGTCAAATTTCTAGTTTTAGTGTTTTGAGGAATCTCCATGCTGATTGCCATAATGGTTATACTAGTTTACATTCCCACCAACAATGTAGAGGGTTCCTTTTTACCTGTAGCCTCACCAGCATTTATTTTTACTTATTTATTTATTTTTTGGTACTGGGGATCGAACTCAGCACCTTGCACTTGGCATTTGTTATTATTTGACTTCTTGATAATAGCCATTCTGGAGTAAGGTGGAATCTCATTGTTGTTTTAATTTGCATATTCCTAATGGCCAGAGATGTTAAACATTTTTTCATGTATTTATGGGCCATTTGTACTTCTTCTGAGAAATGTCTGTTCTATTTTTTTATTGGGTCTTTTATTTGGGGGGATATAAATTTTTTGAGTTCTTTATATATTACAGATAGTCCTCTGTCTGAGGAGGAGCTAGCAAAAAATTTTTTCCTATTCTGTAGGTTGTTTCTTCACTTTGTTTGTTGTTTCCTTTGTAATGGAGAAGCTTTTTAATTTGTTGATTCTTGGTACTACGTATTTCTTGTGCCATTGTGGTGCTGTTCAGAAAATCCTTGCCAATGTCTGTGTCTTCAAGAGTTTTACCTATTTTATCTTCCAGTACATTGTGTTTCTGTTTTAACATTTACATCTTTGATCCATTTTGATTTTAGTTTAGTACATGGTGAGATATATGGATATGTCTTCTGCATGAGGATAGCCAGTTTTTTGTTGTTTTTTTTTTGTACCAGGGATCGAACTCGGGTCCTTGTGCTTGCGAGGCAGACAGCGGAACCTCTGAGCTAAATCCCCAGCCCAAGAATAGCCAGTTTAACCAGTACAATTTATTAAAGAAGCTATCTTTCCTCCAGTGGAGTGGTGGTGAACCTATGTTACACATGCTGCAGTGGGCTGTTATCGTTGAAAGCTCTAAAGGTTTGCCAGTACTGCTCTAGTGTATGGTTTTGGCCCCTTTGTCAAAGATCAGATAGCTGAATATGTCTGGAGTTATTTCTGCATCCTTATTCTGTTCCATTGATCCACAGACCTATTTTTTTATATTGGTTTCCCAGGATAGCTCTTTCTTATCTGAGTCTCTTTTGGTTCCATATGAATTTTAGGATTAAACAATCCAATTCTGTGAGGAGTGTTATTGATATTTTGTGTGAAATTATGCTAAATCTGTATATCAATTTTGGAAGTGTGATTGTTTTGACAATATATTGTTTTTGCCTGTCCCAGAACAGGAGATACCTTTCTATTTTCTGATGTATGCTTTGATCTCCTTTTTTAGAGTACTGTGGTTTTTGTTGTAGAGGTACTGCATTTTCTTGGTTAGGTTAATTCCTAAATATTTCATTTTTCATGATGCTATTTTGAATGGTATTGTTTTCCTAATTTCTTTCTTAGTGAGTTCCTTCTTGCTGTACAGGAGTGCTATTGATTTTTGTATGTTGACCTTATTTCCTCCTAATTTCTGAACTTGATTATTCTAGAAGTCTTCTGGTGGAATTTTTAGGGACTTCTATTAGAGGATCATGGCATCTGCAAATAATGATAATTTGACTTCTTCCATTCCTATACATATCCCCTTTACTTTTTTTCTCTTTTCTGATTACTCTGGATAATGTTTTGAGTACTGTATTGACCAGTAGTAGACATCCTTGTCCTGTTCCTGATTTTAGAGGGAAAGCATTCAGAATTTCTCCCTTAATGTGATGTTGGCAATAGATTTGTCATAAATGGCTCTTAATCAGATTGAGGTAAGGTCCTTCTATACTTATTTTCATGAGAGTTTTTATCATGAATGGATGTTGGATTTTGTCCAAGGCTTTTTCTTGTGTCAAGATAGTTGTGTGATTTTTGTCCTTGCTTCTGTTTATGTGATGTATTATATTTATAGACTTGCAAATGCTGAACCAACCTTGCATCCCTAGAATGAAGCCTACTTGGTCAGATGTATGATTTTTTTTGTATTAAATTCTTTTATTGGTACATTGTAGGTATACAACACAATTACATTTCTCATTGGGAATTGTACCTTTATATAATGCATCTTGGTTCTTATTTTTTCCCCATTCCTAGCCCTCCCTTCACGCCCTCCACCCTTCCCTATTTACAAAGACTTTATTTCCATTTTTTCCATTTCTCATCATTTTTTCCTTTCCCTTCTTTCCTTTCCCCTGCCCCTCCCACCACCCCTACCCCTTTGGACCTTTTCTTCCTATTTTACATTATCGATTGTTCATTCTAATAATTGGTACATTTTAGGTATACAATATAATGACATTCATCATTGGAAATTTGCACCTTTACATAGTCTCTCTTGGTTCTTGTTTTTCACCCTTGCCCAGCCCTCCCTTCAACCCCTCCAGCCCTCCCTATTTACAAATATTTTGTTCCTATTTTTCCATTTTCTCATATTAATCCCATTTCCTTCTATCCTTTCCCTTAGCCCTCCCACTTCCTTCCCCTTTGCCCCTTTTCTTCCTATTTCACATTACCTATTATACATTTAGTCCTTATTTACACTTTCAGTTTCTCACACCAGAGAAACTATTCAGTATTTACACATGTGTGTCTTATTTATTTAACTTAAGAGTATTGCCTCAATGTGCATCCACTTAGCTATAAATGTCTCTAATTTCTCATTTTTTATGGCTGAGTAGTACTCCATTTTATTAAAAAACCCACATTTTCTTGATCCAGTCTCCAGTTGATGGGCATTTGGGCTGTTTCCAAGTTTTAGCTATTACAAACTGTGCTGCTATGAACATGGGTGCACATATATCACTGTGGTATGATTCTTTTAATTCTTTGGGGAAGATCCCCAGCAGTGGAATAGCAGGGTCAAATGGGATTTCCAGTCCTAATTCTTTGAGGTATCTCCATACTGATTTCCACAGTGGTTGCACCAGTCTACATTCCCACCAGCAGTGGAGCAGGGTTCCTCTTTCCCCACAGCCCCACCAGCAGTTGTTATTGGTTGATTTCCTGATAGCAGCCATTCTTTCTGGAGTGAGGTGGAATCTCAGCATTGTTTTCATTTGCATCTCTCGAATGACCAGTGACGTTGAACATTTTTTCATGTATTTGCTATTTCTACTTCTTTGTCTGAGAAATGTCTGTTCATTTCAGATGCCCATTTTTGGATTGGGTCTTTACATTTGGGAGGTCTGATCTTTTTAAGTTCTTTATAGATTCTAGATAGTAGACCTTTGTCTGAGGAAGAGCAGGTGAAGATTTTTTCCCACATTGTGGATTGTCTCTTCACACTGCTGGTGGTTTCTCTTGCTATGCAGAAGCCTTTTAATAAGAAGAGATCCCATTTGTTGATTGTTTGTGCTAGTTCACGGGCAACTGAGGTTTTGTTCATAAAATCTTTTCCTACACCGATGTCTTCAAGGGTTCTACCTAACCTCTGTTCCAACTGGTTCAGAGTTTCTATTTTAATATTTAGATCTTTAATCCATTTTGATTTTAGTTTAGTGCATGGTGAGAGATACAGGTCTAGTTTTAATCTTTGGCAAGTTGAAGCCCAATTTTTCCAGCACCATTTAGTAAAGAGGCTATCTTTCCTCCAGTGAGGGTGTTTGGCTCCTTTGTCGAAGATGAGATGGCTGAGTGTGTCTGGCATTGTTTCTGCATCTTCTAGTCTGTTCCACTGGTCCTCAAGCCTGTTTCTTTGCCAGTACCTTGCTGTTTTTATCACAGTAGCTTTGTAGTATAGTTTCAGGTTGGGGATTGTGATAGCCCCTGCCATGTCTCTGTTACCTAGAATTGCTTTTGCTATTCTGGGTCTCTTCTTATTCCAAATGAATTTTTGGATTGTTTTCTCGAGGTCTATGAAGTATGCTGCTGGGATCTCAATTGGAATTGCATTAAATCTATATAGCAGTTTTGGAAGTATGGCCATTTTCACTATATTAATCCTTCGTACCCAGGAGCAGGGGATGTCTGTCCATTTTCTGATATCATCTTCAATCTCTCTTTTCAGAGTGGCATAGTTTTCAGAGAAGAGATCTTTGATTTCTTTCGTTAGGATGATTCCTAGGTATTTCATTTTTTTGGATGCTGTTGTGAAAGGAATTATTTGCCCTATTTCTCTCTCAGTGAGTCTGTCATTGGTGTAGAGGAAAGCTATTGATTTTTGTGTGTTGACCTTGTAACCAGCTACTTGACTGAATTTGGTTATTAAGTGTAGAAGACTTTTGGTGGAGTTCTTGGGGTCTTCTATATAGAGTATCATGTCATCTGCAAATAATGACAATTTGACTTCGTCATTTCCTATCTTTATTCCTTTTATTTCTTTCTCTTGTCTACTTGCCGTGGCTAATGTTTCCAGAACTATATTGAACAAGAGTGGTGATAGTGGACATCCTTGTCTTGTTCCTGATTTTAGTGTGAAGGATTTCAGCTTTTGACCATTTGGTATGATATTGGCTGTTGGTTTTTCAGAGATGACTTCTATCAGTTTGAGGTAGAGACCATCTATTCCAATTTTGTGTAGGGTTTTTATCATAAATGCATGTTGGATTTTGTCAAATGCTTTTTCTGCATCTATGGAGATAATCATATGGTTTTTGTCCTTGGCTCTATTGATATAATGTATTACATTAATTGATTTTCATATATTGAACCATCCCTGCATCCCTGGGACGAATCCCACTTGATCAGGGTGTATGATCTTCTTGATGATCTTCTGCATTCTGTTTGCCAGTGTCTTATTAAGGATTTTTGCATCTGTGTTCATTAGTGAGATTGGCCTATAGTTCTCTTTTTCAGTTGGGTCTTTCTCTGCTTTGGGGATCAAGGTGATGGTTGCTTCCAGGAATGAATTTGGGAGTATTGCTTCCCTTTCAATTTCATTGAAGAGTTTAAACAGTAGTGGCAGCAGTTCCTCTCTAAATGTCTTGTAGAATTCAGCAGTGAAGCCATCAGGGCCCGGGCTTTTCTTAGGTGATAAATTTTTAATTACGTTTTCAATTTCATTGGTTGATATTGGGTTGTTCAGAATTTTTAGGTCTTCTTCATTCAACTTTGGTAATTCATATGTATCTAGGAAGCTGTCCATTTCTTCTGTGTTGTCCATCTTATTGGCATATAGGTTCTGGAAGTAGGTATTGATGATCCTCTGGATTTCTGCTGGGTCTGTTGTAGTTTCACCCTTTTCATTCCTAATTGCATGGATTTGGGCCTTTTCTTTCCTTTTTCTGACAAGGTTGACTAAAGGTTTATCAATTTTGTTGATTCTTTCAAAGAACCAACTCTTGGCTTCTTTGATTTTTTGTATCATTCTCTTAGTCTCCATTGCATTGATTTCTCCTCTGATCTTTATAATTTCTTCCCTTATATGAACTTTGGGGTTGTCCTGCTCTTCTTTTTCTAGAAGCTTGAGGTTCAGCATCAGGTTGTTTAATTGGGCTCGTTCTGTTTTCCTAATATGCATGTTCACTGCTATAAATTTCCCTGGTAAGACTGCTTTCATTGTGTCCCATAGATTCCGATATGTTGTATTGTCATTGTCATTTAATTGAAGGAACTGTCTGATTTCTTCTTTAATTTCCTCTGTGACCCATTGGTTATTCAGAAGTGTGTTGTTCAATTTCCACGTGTTTATGAAATTTTTTGAGTTTGTTTTGCTACGGATCTCCAATTTCATCGCACTATGGTCTGATAATATACAGGGGATAACTTCAATTCGTTTGCACTTACTTAAACATGTTCTATGTGTGAGTATGTGGTCTATTTTGGAGAATGACCCATGTGCAGCTGAGAAGAATGTGTAATTCTGATTTTGTGGGGTGGAAGACTCTGTAAACATCTGTTAAGTTCATTTGTTCAAGAGTTCGATTGAGTTCTAGTATTTCATTACTTATTTTTAGTCTAGTTGATCTATCTATTTGTGACAGTGGGGTGTTGAGGTCCCCCACTACTATTGTATTCATGCATATATGACTTTTCATGTCCGTTAGTATTTGTTTTATATAGTTGGGTGCACTAGTGTTTGGTGCATAGATATTTATGATTGTCATCTCTTCCTCTTGGATTCTTCCCTTTACAAGGATGTAGTGTCCTTCTTCGTCTCTCTTAATTAGTGTTGGTTTGAAATCTACTTGATCTGCCAAGAGGATAGCTACTCCTGCTTTTTTTCGGGTTCCTGTCACATGGAGTATTGTTTTCCACCCTTTAACTTTCATTCTGTGAGTTTCCTTTTGAATTAAGTGTGTTTCTTGTATGCAGCATATTGTTGGATTTTGCTTCTTGACCCATTCTGGCAGTCTGTTTCTTTTGATTGGTGAATTGAGACCATTAACGTTGATGGTTATAACTGAAACATGTTGACTTGTCATTGCCATGACTTTTTCTTTTTGTTGGGTTCTCCCCCTATGCATTTAATTTCTTGTCATGCCAGATGGGTTCATTCTGCTTTGCTTCCTGGGGTTGTGATCCTCAATGTCTGTTCCTAGGATATTGTGTAAAATTCTTGGAGTGCTGGTTTGGTATTCATGAAGTTCCTAAGGTGCTCTTTTTCATGAAAGTATCTTATTTCTCCATCCATTTTGAAAGATAGTTTTGCAGGGTACATCAATCTGGGTTGGAGGCTGTTTTGTTTTAGGGCTTGGAATATGTCACTCCAAGCTCTTCTTGCCTTGATGGTTTGTGTTGAGAAGTCTCCTGTGATTCTGATGGGCTTTCCTTTGTATGTGATTTGTTTCTTTTCTCTGACTGCTTGGAGAACTTTGTTCTTCTGTTGTGTTTCTGGAATCTTAACAATTATATGCCTATGTGTAGATTATTTTTGATCAAGGCTATTTGGAGTCCTGTATGCCTCACTTATCTGTATGTCAAGCTCTTTTCCCCTGCTTGGAAAGTTTTCTGCCATTATTTCTGCGAAGAGATTTTTTATGTCATCTGCACTCTCTCCTCTTTCTTCATTGAGCCCAATCAGTCTTATGTTATTCTTTTTTGCATCATCTAGCAGCTGCTGGATTGATTTCTCATGTTCCCTTATAATTTTGAAGCAATCTTTCTTTTCCTGGTCACTAATTGCAATCTTATCTTCTATATCTGAAATTCTGTCCTCACACTGGCTCATTCTGCTGTGTAGACTTTCAATGGAGTTTTTCATGTCCTGGAAATCTATTTGCATCTGTTTTATGGATTCCATTTGTTTCTTATGTTGGGATTCCATCATGTTCCTTAGGTCCTCTCTGGATTTATTAATCATGTCTTGCACTAGGGGCACAATTTCTCCTGTTATCTGAGAAATTATTTCTGCTTTCATTTTTTCCAGATCCTCTTTTTTTGCCAGTTCAGTGGGTCCAGGTGGTTGAGTATCAGAATGTTCCATCTCATTTCCCTTTGGGGTTGCTGTAGGTGATCTGGAAGTCTGGTTTTGAGACTTATTTATGTGTTTTCTCATTTCGACTGGGGCGGGGGGCTGTTAGCGCCTGCATGGGTTACCTCCTCTGAGCTGGGTGAGGTGGGACAGGGGCCAGGAGCAGCGGTAGGGATGGTGACCCAAAAGCCCTTTCCTGTGGGCTGGGAGCAGCTGTAGGGATGGTGGCTGGGAAACCCCTTCCTCTGGACCAGGAGCAGTGGGATGGTGGCTCAGAAGCCCCTCCCTCTGGGCTGGAAGCGGTGGGAGGGAGGGATGGTGGCCCGGAAGCCCCTTCCTCTGGGCCAGGAGCAGTGGGACAGAAGGTGGCCCAAAAGTCCTTTCCTCTGGGCTGGGAGCAGCGGGAGGGATGGTGACCAGCAAGCCCCTTTGTCTGGACCAGGAGTAGTGGGACTCAGTACCTTGGTCTGGTGGTCTGGTGTTCTCTGCGCCTTGGTAATGTGGAATCAGGTGCCTGCCTGTCTGCATTTGGGTGATTCGGTGTCTTCCGTGTGACTCAGGACCTCGGTAGGGCGTGCACAGACCTGCCTGTCTGCAGCGGGCTGATTCCAGATGTATGATCTTTTTGATGATTTTTACATTCTGTTTGTCAAGGTCTTGTTGAGAATGTCTTCCTGGGGCTGGGGATTTAGCTCAGTGGTTCTGGCGCCTGCCTCGCAAGGGCAAGGTCCCGAGTTCGATCTCCGGTGCCAAAAAAAAAAAAAAAAAAAAAGAAAGAAAAGAGAATATCTCTCTGTTCATGAAAGAGAGTGGCCTTCTTTTTTGGTTGTATCCTTGTATAGAATGACTGTGGGAGTATTCCTTCCCCCATTATTATTTTGTAATACTGGAGATTAAATCCTATTTCGAATCAAAATTCAGAAATGTTATCCTTTTCTCTGTGAAGATTTCAGTTTCTATTTCTCAAGGTAATTCTTTCCTCACCTAATTACTAAAATACAAATATATCATACCTAAAAATATTAGCAACGATTTTATGTATATGTTTTAAGATTTATTAAATTGGGAGCCAAATTGATTGATTAATACGTCTCTTAATTTTCCGTTGATCTGTAGGGGGACCATCCAATTTGGTAGCCACTAGTCTAGTGATGGCAAACCTTTTAGAGACCAAGTGTCCAAATTGCAACCCAAAACCCACTTACTTATTGCAGAGTGTCAACACTGTGATTAAACCTCGTACTGAGGTTTTAGTTTGATAAAAGCAACTGTTATCCAATGCTCAGCTTCTGGGGCAACTTGGCTCATGTGGCAACAGAGAGGGCTCTGTGTGCACCACTCCACTAGTCACACATAGCTCTTTAAGTTGATTAAAATGAAATATTCTGGTCCTCAGCCTATCTACATATCAAATGCTCAGAAGGTTAGGGTCTATAATATTAAACAGTACAGACCATTTTTCTCTTTGCAAAGAGTTCTGTTTGTTAGAGCTGATCTATAGGTTTCTCTCTTTTTACTTTTTCTGGCATTTTCAATTTTCCTTTTAAAAATTTATTATCACATGTTATTATCATGATTATTATTATTATTTAGTGAAACAAACTGGCTTTTTTTCTGTTTGGATTTTGCTGATTGCACTTCTCTGCTGTACCATAACACAGTTTCTGTTTTCTGTATTTCCTGTAAGTTTGTAGTTAAATCTAGAGGCTTTGTCAGTGCTGAGTAAATATTGTGTACATTTTTTTTAGCAGTGGCTAAAAGTTGATTTGAAAAGGTAAAAGTGAAGAGTTGAGAGAGAAACTGGCTCTTTAGAGTGGGGTTGGGCCAAGTAAAAGAGGAAAAAGCAAGAAAAAAGTTCACCTTACAGGAATGAGGGTGGGCTATCATGAGGAAAGCCACAATAGCTAATATACATGTTTTGTTCACAAGCATCCTTTATAGGTGCCAGTTTGTACTTCTGTCAGGAAGGATACATACGCACATACACAATGTTAGATTTTTTTCTCTTGGTCATGTTAGTAGCTACTGGTGAACATTGCCTAACATGAGAGCTCTTAATTCATTAAGGTTTGTAAAACTGTTACAGTCTAATGCATTTATATTCATTAGCCAGAATTGTTCTGTGGAGAGAAATGTTCCTTTGTCAAATATTTGGTTATAAGTTGTATGGGAAAGGAAGGATAGATACTTCTTTCCCTTAAAGGTTTCAAAATAATGTTTTTTCTCTAACATTTTCCAAAGATTCTATGAAATGTATTTTTTAAAGTACCTTAGTGAATTTGTATGTTTAAACATATTTGGTATATTTTGGTCCAGTGCCATTTTATCTCTGTAAAGGATCAAATTTTCAACCTTGACCAGTGGGAGCTTCTTTAGGTGGTTTCCTCTTTTATTTTTTTAATACTGGGGATCAAACTCAGGACCTTGTGCTTGTAAGGCCGGTGCTGGAAACACTGAGCTAAATCCCTGGCCCTCCTCTGTCCTTTTGAGATGATCTTAGTAGTATCTGACAGCTTTTCTGTGTAATATAACAAAATTTCCTAGGCTGATTACACACACACACACACACACACACACACACACACACACACACTTTCCCCACCCCACCCCCAATCCTGGACCTGGAACCAGCCTTTTTACCAAGGGATCTTTTAATTATTACCAGGGAGTCTTACTTACTTTAGAAGCTGGATGCTGGCACTCCTTTGGAAGTGACATTGCTACTAGGTTATTCATTGTTTTAGGCTTTCTTTTTAATTGGACAGAAATATATTCATGTATCCACACATGCACACAACTTATAAAGATACACATACATGATAAAAATTAAAAATAAAATACTTCTTAAAAACTTAGATTCTTATTAGATACAGTTTGGGTTTGAGAAAGTGTGTCTGCTGTAGTGAAAATATTATGGTTTTTAGGATTGAATAATATTCTTAGGCATGACAGCCACAAATAACAGTTCTTTAGGATTTGAGCTTTGAGAGTAGGGAATCTATCTGTATTGATTAAAATTTCATTTTCTTAGTTGAAGGTTGAGAGGTGAAGCATTGTTTATCACCTAGGAGATTGAGTGCCCATTTGTGGCTCCTGATGAGAAATTGACCTCTGTGCTTGTTACAAGAGGTGCAATCAGTGAGATTGGAAAAGGAAATTGAATTTATATTGGTGTGTTATCACATGCAATTAATTTTGCATATACACGGGAGACACATAAATCATATTTGAGTTTGGAATGTCTGTACTCTGAAACAAGACAATGAAAATCTACTGTGATTAAATATATTTAAGAGTTTATGTTGTTCCATAATTGCTGTGGAATTCCAAAATATATTCTTAGTAAGATCTTCACAAAAGATCTTTTGGTCATTTCAGCAAGAAATTGAGGTTACTAAGTTTGTGCATTCCTTTACAAAGAAGAGATCAGATAAAGATAATTTATTTTGTAAAATTTATTTTTGTTTCAGTTTTTTTGTAAAAGTACATAAAAATGTGCTGTCATCTTTCTAAAAGACTTGTAGCATGAAAACCACACTTAATTCTTTTTGTTACTTGAAGGAAAAAATTGCAGTTATTTTCTAACCAGTTATACTTATGATATCTAATTCAGTTTCTTACCAAAATAGGTCTATTTTGATGAGGGTAGATGGGAGTTTTTTATTATTAAAACTCTTCTGCTTATACTGATTTTTTAATTCAGTGTTATAAGCATCCTTTATAGGTGCCAGTGTGTAGTTCTATCAGGAAGGATACATGGGCACGCCACACACACACACACACACACACACACACACACACAAAATGTGTGTGCATTTTAAATGGTTTCAAAATTTATTTCAAAGATGTAAAAGAAAACAAAAATTACATAGTACAGTGATACCTCGATTCATGAACGCTTTTGTTTGCATACAGTTCAGTTTGCAAACAGAAGTGTTTGGCAAAATTTTGTTTTTGTTTGCAAACTCTGCATTGGTGATAAACATGACCGCAGCCATCTTTCCCATACACAAAGGTGGCTATCTTTTCCAAAATCATAGAACAAATTAAGTTCGCAAACCAAGGGACCACTGTATTAGGTAGGTATTCTCAGGAGCAATTTATTCACAATAATCCATAAAATAACCTTTATAAATGAAGTAGTAAGAATGATTAATGCAGAAGATGAAACTTTGAATTGAGTCTTGAAATGGAGTTTACATTTACATAGCTGCAGGGTAGGGCCTTCTAGGTACTGAGAAGCAACAGGTCAAACTAAAGGGATACAAGTACATGAGACATTCAGGGGAGATTCAGTAGAGTACTTCACATGAGCAGAAGGTTATTAAAGGAGAGTAATGAGCAGTAATTGGAATTCTAATTTGTCAGTGGCCAAACTGTGTGAGAATGAATCCTGGAATCATATGATGTTAGAGTGAGTCTGGATCTTAGAGTTTTGGCTAGGAAATCAAAACCAGGAACTATTTGTTTACCTAGTGTTACACAAATAATCAGTGACAGATATTAAAAACTAGATTTCCATTTTCTAAGGATCATCTCATAATTCTTTCCAGTGAATCATCTTGTCATCAAAATATGACAAGGGAAGTCTGAAAATCATCTGTATGAAAAAGATCCGTGATCAACAATCAAAAGTTACAAGAAGTTATTTTAATCTTAAAAAATTGAGCTGTCCACGTGGTTCCCAGTTCTTGGATATTGTCATTGAGAGACTAGAATATCCCTAGAGTGGAATGTTGTAACTGGATTTATGAATTAGATAAGTTTAAGGATACAATAGCTGTAGAGTTCTATCTGAATCTGTGTCTTGGTAGCTGTCATAGTCATCAGTGTGAACAGTCATGCTAATGCCATTTCCCCTGATATTAAAATAGTGCTGCCACCAGCTTGGAATTCCCAGGGGGTGACTTGTGAGAGATAGGCACATTCTTCAGTTCTAAGACAGGATTGATGACCTTTTTCTGGTCACATTAGGGTCACCCCCCCACACACTCTGCAATCAAATAGAATTTCTTAGAATTTTTGTTATTTATAGTTTATAAGAAGAAATACTCTAAAGGAGCATTTGTGCATGTGTTCTAACTCCTTTCCCCAAGTTGGAGCCTCATTGCATTGCTTTTTATACATAGTTGTATGTTTACTTTCTACTCATTTTCCCATTCACTGACATTGCTAGTGGCATGTATATTCAGTATTGACTCACACTCTTAAATGTAAGGAATAAAATATCTTAGTGATTATTTGGTCCATTATTTCACAAAGATTGTTCCCAGTGTGTTGAATGATTTATCATTTATCAGCCAAACTGTGCTGTGGCCAAGTAAGTTTGGAGGCTTTTAGTTAAAAGCAACATTTTTCTTTTACTGTTTATTATTTTTGTTGTTATTATTTTTAAGTCTAGCACGTTTCAGGGCCTTTTGTTTTTTTTGGTTTTCTTTGGTACTGGGGATTGAACCCAGGACCTTGCACTAATGAGGCAGGTGGCGGAACCACTGAGCTGAAATCCCCATCCCTGGGCCTTTCTTAATATGTTAATATATACTGTGAATCTGAAGGAGAGGAAGACAGTATTTAGTTTCAAATTTATTTGACTATGGGAACCTTTTTTCTTTTTAAGGGGCTAATATTCTATGAAGCACTTTGTAAAAAGCTAATTTTTTCCTATTTCCTTTAATGTAGGAGATGAAGTAACTTGAGACCCAAAGGATGAACCAAATTTTCTAAGGTCTCTAATTGGTACTTAAGAAATCAGTTGTTCTGATCAATTCACGTCTCTCGCAACTAAAAGATAGTATACTTAAAAATAAGTGGACATATTTCTCATCCAATTACTCTTTCTTCCTTCTCATATATTCTTCTTCCTTCTTTTCTATTTTTGCTGACTTGTCAGTACCTTGTCATTATTATGTACATATTAGGTTCATTTGAAAATTGTAGTTTTATATAGCTTCTCAAGTCATTTTTCCCCCTTAGAAATTTTTTTCAATTTTATTGGTTGAAATCTAAATATACTGTATTTTTGAAAAGTAGTCTTTTGTACAGTTTAAGAAAAATAGCCCCAGGATTGTGGAAATCTTCATTTGTGAGAATAATTTTTTGTGTGTGTATCCTTTTATTGGTACATTTTAGCTGTACAATATAATGACATTCATCATTGGAGATAGGCACCTTTACATACTCTCTTAGTTCTTATTTTTTCCCCCTTCTCCTGCCCTCCCTTCAACCCCTCCATCCCTCCCTATTTACAAAGACTTTGTTTCCATTTTTTTCATTTTCTCATATTCCATTCCCTTCTTTCCTTTCCCCTACCCCTCCCATGAGAATAATTTTTATATCTAACTTATAACAAAGCAAAAAATAATTTGAAGGTTATTTTCACTCTTAGGACTGAACATGGGAGTTTTGGTTGGGAACTCGGAGAGATAGGAATATGGAGTATTTGGGAGAGTGCTACTTTGAGGAGATGAGGTGGGAGTGGAGAGTAGGGCTTATGAATGTGGCCCTGCTTAGTTACCTGGTGAGTCTGTTTTTTCTACTTGCCTTTTACAGTGAGAAGGGTGGAATAAATAAAATGCACGTTGCTTTAGTTATACTAATCTATGTAAAGAAGATATACTAATGTATGTAAAATATTTTCAACACAAATTATTGAAAATATGTATTTTCTGGACATTCTAAATTTTATTAACTTTTAACTGAAATACATGTAGGTATCTGTATAATCTCTTAAAATACAATTTCAACTGTTGAACACTGAATAGAATTAAATACTTATTTTGTTGCTATTTGACTAAGTGACAAGTAATTGAAATTTGATGTGCACTAATATTGCTAGGTAAAAATTATTTCTTAGTGTGTTTGACCTGTAGGCACTATATGACTTAGTTTGTTTGAGATGTAAGTAATAATAAACTTGAGTAAGGTGATGCAGTGAATGTTATGAATGATTCATAGGATGTTGGTCAATACTAAGTGAGCTGTTGTTTGAAAGAAAATGAGTTAAGGTTGATTTAACTTCTGAAGCAAAATTGCTGGTGCTATTAATGGGTTAAGAACTATTAAAAAAGCTACGTGATGTGGTGAGGCATGAAGATCACCACATGTTCTGGGCCATCCTGGACTACATAGTGAGGTCAAGACCAGAACTATGTAGCAACACCCTGTCTGAAAAAACAAACAAACAAAAAAGAACTATTAAAGAATAAAATACTTTGTTACATAGTTATAAATAAAAGTTATCTATTGACAAGTGTAATTTAGCAAATTTGCATCTTTTTAAAGAACTCATTAAATAATTTTATTATCTTACAAGTTAACTTTTATCTTTATGCTTTTATTTCTTGTTAAGCATGTTTATATTTATATAGAAGTAATTAACTTTTAGCATAATCATTAGTTTGGCATCTGTGCTTTTGTGTTTTCATATATATTGAGAATGTAGTCAACACCTCAGTTGTAATCTCTGGACAAACCAATGACTTTTGCCTGTCTTTTAAAAAGTTTTTGATAGGTTTTTGTTTGTTTGTTTTTTGTTTTGTTTTGTTTCGTTTGCTTTTTTACACAGAATCTGGCAGTGTAGTTCAGGCTGGCCTCACTATGTAGTCCAGGCTATCCTGGAACTTCTGGCAATCCTCCTGTTTCAGCTGCCTGTGTGCTGGGATTACAGATGTGTGCCACCATGCCTGCCTTTTATTTTTATTTATTTATTTATTTTTGAGTGCTAGTTTTGTGGTTTTTAGAATTCCTTTTTTCTGGAAATGTAATGGGCAACTCCTTCTTCTTTAAGACCCATCTTCTTTCAGATCTTTCTGCATTTGTCTCTGAATGAAACCTTTATACATAATTCTTTTATATTACTAACCATATCATTATAATTTTTTGATATTTTCTTCTAATGATAAAAAAATCCTTTAAAGTAAGGCTTTATTTTACTCCCTCTCATATTGGTTTTTATATAGCTTCTCCTATGTGATAGATACACTGTTGTAGGAAATGTTTGATAAAATTACAGTGTGTGGTTGAATGGCTGATTTGGCCATATCTCCCTCATTCAGTGGTTCACACTAATCCTTAAATGAAGTGACAGTCAAAGCACGTAGAGCTGCAAACCATTAGCTGGACTTTTAGATTATGTTATCCTAGAGGAAAATCCTGAGAGATATACTCATGGGTACTCTTAAACATGTAGGAGATGTGAGTGGCTAGCCATGGGCAGAGATAAACATTATAGAGGACAGTATGTGCAGATTTGGGTAGATGTGAGTACACATGAATTTTAAATGTAAGCAAATAATGAAAAAGAGTAAGATAATCTTTCTGCATGGAGATAATCTTTCTTCATGGACAAAATTTGTAGACTGGTAAATGAGAAAGTAAGGAATAGGAGGTATCCAAAGGTGTAATTAGAAAAAGGAACATTGTCTAAGAAATAAGAGAGTAAACTAGTCTTGAGAAATGTTATATAATAAGCTTGGCTTTTTATAATGTGTGTAATTTGGTTGAACTTTATTTTCTCTGCTTTGGTTTGTGTTGTGATCTTTTTTTTTTGGTACTGGGGAACAAACTCAGGATCTTGCACTTGCAAAGCAGGTGCGGAACCACTGAGCTAAATCCCTGACCCTGTGTTATGATCTTAATAAATATTAACTAATTAATTTGGTTGAACAGCAAAGCACTTGATGCTTTAGAAGATCATGCATGCCAAGGCTAATAATTACCTTTGACCCCTCTAACTTTCTGCTGTAGGAATTAAGAGTGGACTCAAACTTCATTTAAGTTCCAGAAAGTTAAAAAAAAAATAAAAAGAGATGTGAGACAGTAAGAAATCTATTAGGAAGGCTTACCTTCATCAAACTCATTAATGAGCTTGCTGAGCTTGCTCCACAAATAAAATAGTGGATGTAAAGTTTGCAGTGTAAAACAGTAAAAATTATAGTTTATTGCTATAGTTGTTAGTGTTACTCTAATTTTCAGCTCTATTGCCTAACTTGTGAATATTATTCTGAAAAAGTAATACTTCTTTAGACATGAATATTGAGACATTGGTGGAATGCATTTTATCAGATTTTTTCTTTATTTTTTTACTGATATTATTGGTACATTTTAGGTATACAATATAATGACATTCATCATTGGAAATTTGCACCTTAACATGATCACTCTTGGTTCTTATTTTTCCCCATCCTCCTACCCTCCCTTCAACCCCTCCATCCCTCCCTATTTACAAAGACTTTGTTTCCATTTTTTCCTTTTCTCATATTAATTCCATTCCCCTCTTTCCTTTCCCCACCACTCCAACTTCCCCTTTCCCTTTGTTCCTTTTCTTCCTATTTTATACCACCTATTCCACACTTTAGTCCTTATTTACACATTCAGTTTCTCGCACCAGAGAAACTATTTGGTATTTATACATGTGTGTCTTATTTATTTTATTTAAGAGGATCACCTCAGTGTGTATCTACTTGGCTATAAATGTTTCTAATTTCTCATTTTCTATGGCTGAGTAGTACTCCATTTTATTAAAAAACCACATTTTCTTTATCCAGTCTCCATTTGACAGGCAGTTGGACTGCCTCCAAGTTTTAGCTATTACAGATTGTACTGCTGTGTACATGGGTGCACATATATCACTGTAGTATGATTCTTTTAATTCTTTGGGGAAGATACCCAACAGGGGAATAGCTGGGTCAAATGGGACTTCCAGTCCTAGTTCTTTGAATAATCTCTGTACTGATTTCCATAGTGGTTGCACCAGTTTACATTCCCACCAGCCCTGCCAGCATTTGTTATTGGTTGATTTCATGATAGCAGCCATTCTTTCTGGGGTGAGGTGGAATCTCAGTGTTGTTTTCATCTCCATCTCTCGAGTGACTAGTGATGTTGAACATTTTTTCATATGTTTATTTGCTGTTTCTACTTCTTTGTCTGAGAAATGCTTGTTCATTTCAGATGCTCATTTTTGGATTGGGCCTTTAAGTTTGGGACGTCTAATTTTTTTTTTTTTTTTTTTTTTTTGGTACCTGGGATCAAACTCGGGACCTTGTGCTTGCGAGGCAAGCAGCAGAACCACTGAGCTAAATCCTCCCCCCTAGGATTGATTTTTTTAAAGTTCTTTATAGATTCTAGATAGTAGACCTTTGTCTGAGGAACAGCAGGTGAAAATTTTTTCCCACATTGTGGGTTGTCTCTTCACACTGTTGGTGGTTTCTCTTGGTGTGCAGAAGATTTTTAATAAGGTGAGATCCCACTTGCTGATTCTTTGCGCTAGCTCATGGGCAACTGAGGTTTTATTCATAAAATCTTTTCCTACACCAATGTCTTCAAGAGTTCTACCTCACCTCTGTTTCAGCAGGTTCAGCGTTTCTGTTTTAAAATTTAGATCTTTAATCCATTTTGATTTTAGTTTAGTGCATGGTGAGAGATACAGATCTAGTTTCAATCTTTGGCAAGTTGAAACCCAGTTTTTCCAGCATTTATTAAAGAGGCTATCTTTCCTCCAGAGAGGGTGTTTGGCTCCTTTGTTGAAGATGAGGTGGCTGAGTGTGTTTGGAGTTGTTTCTGCATCTTCTAATCTGTTCCACTGGTCCTCAGGTCTGTTTCTTTGCCAGTACCATGCTGTTTTTACCACAGTAGCTTTGTAATATACTTTCAAGTTGGGGATTGTGATAGCCCCTGCCATGTCTCTGTTGCCTAGAATTACTTTTGCTACTCTAGGGCTCTTCTTGTTCCAAATGAATTTTTGGATTGTTTTCTCAAGGTTCATGAAGTATGCTGTGGAATTTCAGTTGGGATTGCATTGAATCTCTATAGCAGTTTTGGAAGTATGGCCATTTTCACTGTGTTGATTGTTCCTACCCAGGAGCAAGGGATGTCTGTCCATTTTCTGATATCATCTTCAATCTCTCTTTTCAGAGTGCTATAGTTTTCAGAGAGGAGGTCTTTGATTTGTTAGGTTGATTCCTAGGTATTTCTTTTTCTTGGATACTATTGTGAAAGTAATTGTTTGCCCTATTTCTGTCTCAGTGAGTCTGTTGTACATATAGAGGAAAGCTATTGATCTTTGTGTGTTGATCTTGTAACCAGCTACTTTACTGAATTTGATTATTAAGTTTAGAAGACTTTTGGTGGAGTTCTTGGGGTTTTCTATATAGAGTATCATGTCATCTGCAAATAATGACAATTTGACTTCTTCGTTTCCTATCTTTATTCTTTTTATTGCTTTCTCTTGTCTAATTGCTGGGGCTAATGTGTCCAAAACTATATTGAACAGGAGTAGTGATAGTGGACATCCTTGTCTTGTTCCTGATTTTAGTGTCAAAGATTTCAGCTTTTGACCATTTAGTATGATATTGGCTCTTGGTTTTTCATAGATGGCTTTTATCAGTTTGAGGTAGAGACCATCTATTCCAATTTTGTGTAGGGTTTTTATCATAAATGCCTGTTGGATTTTGTCAAATGCTTTTTCTGCATCTATGGAGATAATCATGTGGTTTTTGTCCTTGGCTCTATTGATATAGTGTATTACATTGATTGATTTGTGTATATTGAACCATCCCTGCATCCCTGGGACGAATCCCACTTGATCAGGGTGTATGATCTTCTTGATGATCTTCTGCATTCTGTTTGCCATTATCTTATTAAGGATTTTTGCATCTGTGTTCATTAGTGAGATTGGCCTATAGTTCTCCTTTTCGGTTGGGTCTTTCTCTGCTTTGGGGATCAAGGTGATGCTTGCTTCCAGGAATGAATTTGGGAGTATTGCTTCCCTTTCAATTTCATTGAAGAGTTTAAACAGTAGTGGCAGCAGTTCCTCTCTAAATGTCTTGTAGAATTCAGCAGTGAAGCCATCGGGACCCGGGCTTTTCTTAGTTGGTGAGTTTTTAATTATGTTTTCAATTTCTTCTTTTGATATTGGGTCATTTTGAATTTTTAGGTCTTCTTCGTTCAACTTTGGTAATTCACACATATCTAAGAATCTGTCCATTGGCTTATAGGTTCTTGAAGTAGGTATTGATGATCCTCTGGATTTCTGCTGGGTCCGTTGTAGTTTCATCCTTCTCATTCCTAGTTGCATGGATTTGGGCCTTTTCTTTCCTTTTTTTGATAAGGTTCCTAAGGGTTTGTCAATTTTTTTTATTCTTTCAAAGAACCAACTCTTGGCTTCATTGATTTTTTTTTGTACCATTCTCTTAGTGTCCATTGCACTGGTTTCTTCTCTGATCTTTATAATTTCCTCCCTTTGTATGAGCTTTGGGTTTGTCCTGCTCTTCTTTTTCTAGAAGCTTGAGGTTCAGCATCAGGTTGTTTAATTGGGCTCTGTCTGTTTTCCTAATATGAGTATTCACTGCTATGAATTTCCCTCATAGGACTGCTTTCATTGTGTCCCATAGACTCTGATATGTTGTATTGTCATTGTCATTTAATTGTAGGAACTGTCCGATTTCTTTTTTAATTTCCTCTGTGATCCATTGGTTATTCAGAAGTGTGTTGTTCATTTTTCATCTGTTTATGAAATTCTTGTGGTTTCTTTTGCTCTTGATCTCTAATTTCATTGCACTATGGTCTGATAATATACAGGGGATAACTTCAATTCCTTTGCACTTACTTAAATGTGTTCTATGAGAAAGTATGTGGTCTATTTTGGAGAGCGACCCATGTGCAGCTGAAAAGAATGTGTATTCTGACTTTGTGGGGTGGAACACTCTGTAAAGATGTGTTAAGTTCATTTGTTCAAGAGTTTGATTGAGTTCTAGTATTTCATTGCTTATTTTTTGTCTAGTTGGTCTATCTGTAACAGTGGGGTATTGAGTTCCCCTACTACTCTTGTATTAGTGCTCATTTGATTTTTCATGTCCGTTAGTATTTGTTTTATGCAGTTGGGTGCACTAGTATTTGGTGCATACATATTTATGATTGTCATCTCTTCCTCTTTGATTCTTCTCTTTACAAGGATGTAGTGCCCTTCTTTGTTTCTCTTAATCACTGTTTTTTTAAATCCATTTGATCTGCAAAGAAGATAGCTACTCCTTCCTTTTTTTTGGTTCTTGTCACATGAAGTATTGTTTTCTACACTTTAACTTTCAGTCTATGAGTTTCTTTTTTTTTCTTTTTGGTACTGGGGATTGAACTCAGGACCTTGCACTTGAGAGGTAAATGCCTGAACCACTGAGCTAAATCTCCGGTCCTTGAGTTTCTTTTTTAATTGTATTTCTTGTATGCACCATATTGTTGGATCTTGCTTCTTGTCCCATTCTGCCAGTCTGTTTCTTTTGATTGGTGTATTATGACCATTAACATTGATGGTTATAACTGGTATGTATTGATTTATCCTTGTCATGTCTTTTTCTTTTTGTTGGATTGTCCCCCTTTGCATTTAATTTCTTGTTGTGCCCGATGGAGTCATTCTGCTGGGCTTCCTTGGATTGTGATCCTCACTGTCTTTTCCTAGGATATTGTCTAAAATTTTTTGGAGTGCTGGTTTGATACTCATGAAGTTCCTCAGGAGCTCTTTGTCATGCAAGTATCTTATTTCACCATCAATTTTGAAAGATAGTTTTGCAGGGTACATCAATCTGGTTTGGAGGCTGTTTTCCTTCAGGGCTTGGAATACATCACTCCAAGCTCTTCTTGCCTTGAGGGTTTGAGTTGAGAAGTCTGCTGTGATTCTGATATGTTTCTTTTCTCTAACTGCTTGTACAATTTTGTTCTTTTGTTGGGTTTCTGAAATCTGAACATATGTCTATGTATAGATTTTTTTTTTTTTTTGATCAAGGCTAGTTGGAATCCTGTATGCCTCACCTATCTGTATGTCAAGTTCTTTTCCCCTCCTTGGGTTTTCTGCCATCACTTTTGTGAATAATTGTTTTACATTGTTTGCACTCTCTTCTGTTTTTTCATTGACTCCAATCAGTCTTATGTTATTCTTTGGATCATCTAGTAGCTGCTGGACTGATTTCTCATGGTCCCTTCGTATTTTAAAGAAATTTTTTTTTCCTGATGACTAATTGCAATCCTATCTTCTGTATCTGAAATTCTGTCCTCATATTGCCTCATCCTGCTGTGTAGATTTTAATGGAGTTTTTATTGGTTTTTTTTTTTTTTTTTGGTGCCAGGGATCGAACTCGGGTCCTTGTGCTTGTGCAGCAGTCGGCGAAACCACTGAGCTAAATCCCCGGCCCTGGAGTTTTTAATCTCCTGGACACCTGTTTGCATCTGTTTTATGTATTCCATTTGTTTCCTATGTTGGGATTCCATCATGTTCCTCAGTTCCTCTACTTTTTTATCTGTGTCCACTCTAGATTTATTAATCATGTCTTGCACTATGCCACAGTCTCTGCTGTTTTGTGAAAAATTATTTCTGATTTCATTTTTTCCAGATCCTCTCTTGTTGCCAGTTCAGGGAGTCTGGGTGGTTGAGTATCAGATTGTTTCATCTAGTTTCCCTTTGAGGTTGCTTTAGGTGATCTGGAAGTCTGGTTTTGAGATTTGTTTACATGTCTTCTCATTTCATGGCAGGCTGGGGGAGGTGTGCTGCTGGTGCCCGCAGGGCTCATCTCCTTAGTGCTTGGGGGAGCTCTGCTTCTTGGTGCTCAGGGTGGTGGTATGGCAGCCCAGAAGGCTCACCTCCTAGGTACTGTGGGGGACTCTGGTCCTCAGCACTAATGGCGGTGCTTTAGCAGCCTGGAAGGCTCAGCTCCTTGGCGCTAGGCGGTGCTCTGCTCCTCAGCGCTCAGGGTGATGGTACAGCAACCTGGAATGCTCACCTCCTCAGCGCTGGGGGGGGGGGGTGTCTCTGTTTCTCGGCACATGGATCGGTAGTTCAGCAGCCCCAAAGGCTCAGCTCCTCGGCATTTTAGGGGGCTCTGCTCCTCAGTGCTCAGGGCAGTGGTACCACAGCCAGGAAGGCTCAGCTCCTTAGTGCTGGGAGAGAGATCTTTTTCTTTTGCAGTACTAGGGATTGAATTCAGGAGTTTTGCACTGAGCCACCTTCTTGCCCCTTTTCTCGTTTTCATTTTATTTTGAGAAAGGGTCTTGCTAAATTGTCCAGGTAGAACTCAAACTTGTAATCCTCCTGCCTCAGCTTTCATCAGTCCTGGGATACAGGCATGTGCCACCGTGGTGGTTTATCAGAGAACTTGAGGTACCCTTAATTGACTAAATCAGAATCTCAGGACTTGGGCACCTATATGTTTCAAAGCTCTTCTGGTCACTGTAATATACAGCAAAGCTTGAAAATCATCAGATTGGATAAGCCTATAATATATTTTTCAACATACTGTAATTTTAAAGTGTAATTCTGACTATACAATGACAGCACTTTGTTTTCCTGTAACAGAATTTTAATTATCTGCAAGAGGTTCGAATTTTGGAAACACTAGGTAAATGCTTATGTAATAATTTCATAATGATTAACAGTAAAATCCTTGACTTTGAAGGTCCAATATGTTTGAACAAAATACATTTTAAAATTTCATGAAAGAATAAACAAAAAATTATTATAATGAGAGTTTTATTCTATGCACAGAATATGATGATGATACTGGTAAAATATTAGTTGTTGAAGCTAGGCATTGAGCATGTTGGCATATTCTCTTCTGTGTTCTATTTTATTAGTTTTGAAATTTTAATAAAAAGCCAAAAATTTCAACAAAAATTAAATAGTGCTAGCCTTGTAACAATGAAAGGGAATGTGAGGCTGAGATGTCCTGAAAACATAATGCATTAGAATTTAATATTTTCTTTTTTTTTAATTAGTTACTGTATAATTTTATGTGGCTATAATCTTTCTATGAAAACACATTATGACACATTATATTGAATGCTTGGAGCAGAGACCCTTGGAAACTCACGAAGAGATCCTTGGAAGCTCACAAAGCTCTGAGAAATTCTCTGAGACTATTAATATCTGAAGAGACTGTAGATTATACTTGCTAGTAATATGCAGAGGGAGTCTCCCCTCTGGCCAGAAAACCCCCTGGTGTACAGAGCTCAGTGTCATTAATAATCGTTTTGATAATTCATACTTCTTTTTTATGCACTAGTGGACTCTCATGGTCATGCCTTTAAGTTATGAATTGATTAATGCAATTCCTGTTCCTAGGGTAGAGGTAGTGTGAAGGGAAGCTTCTTTACCCTTTCCTCTCTACCCTCCCTGAGTTTCCTCCTGCCTTCTTTGCCCTTTTCTCATGTGTACCCAACTGCCACCCTCTCTTATTAGTCTTTCTCCCTTTCATATATTCTTTTCTGATGTCTGCATCTGTCCTTGTCTAAAGTCTTTCTCTTCATAGTAGTTTCTCCTTATCTCTCTGACTTATTTTCTCCCTCTTATCTCTCTCTCTGTTTTCCTAATTCTGTCTCAACTCTGTCTGTCCTGGGCTTCCTTCATTTGTCCATCATTTCAGTCTGTGTCTCTCTGCCTCTTTGTTGATCAATCTTTCTTTCTGTTTTTGTCTTTTGGCTTGTCTTTCTCTTCCTGTTTGTCCATTGTCTCCCCATTCATTGTTTTATCTTTCTGTATCTCCCCATGCATCTGTCTCTCCTTGACTATGTTTTGGTCTTTTAAAAAAAAATATTTTCCCTGCTGTATTCTGCTACAAGCTCTCTTATGTTCACTCTGTCCCCCATATTCCTTGTTTTTGTTTCGCTCTTGCTTTTCCTTGTATGTTCTATATTTATTCCCTTTTTCTCCCTCAGTCATTACTTGTGCAGTCTTTGCCATTTGCTTTTCACTTATATTCTTTCACTCTATAGAGTAGTTGCTCATAGCTACTACACCTGAGGTGCACAGCTTGACCCTACGGATGGTGTGAGATGCCACAGGAGTACCAGTGGGGTTTTTCACATTTTTTTTGGAGGAAAATGCAACATTACATCTGTTGGAAACAAAGTACTAGTGCAAGATAGTCTACAATTTCAAAATTAAATCTCAGTATACTTCTTTGATATTATATATTTGTGAAGATGGATTCTTAGTGATTTCTGAGATAAAATGTGAATCCTGTATGAAAATCATTTGGATATGATGTTGATGTGCTCGCTTCGGCAGCACATATACTAAAATTGGATATGATGTTGATGATGTAATTTCATGTTAGCTCAGTGCAAAAGCTCAGTCCTTAGTACCTCCTGCCACATACATACATACATACATACATAATTTTGTTTTTACTGAGTTGACACTTTTGTCAGTATATAATGATATTCCTTGTCACTTTTACTGCTTTTGATTTTTAAAGCTATTTTATCTGATATAGATGGGTCTACCCCTGCTTTCTTTTGCATTGCATTTGCAATACTTCGCCACTGTAAAGAAATCTATACAGTTACTTATATCTTTTTGGGGGGGGAGAATTTTAATCTACTTATATTTAAGGAAATTATTATTAGGTAAGGACTTTCTCCAGCCTTTTTGTAACTTACATTCAAGTTTTATTATAGTTTCTTTCTCACTCTATATAGTCTTACTTTGTAAATTTTTTTCTGTAGTAGTTTGTTTTGATTACTGTTATTATTATTGTTTTTTCTGTTACCGACTTTTGTAGTTTCCATGAGGCTTGTTAGAAACATCTTTCAATTATAACAAGCTGTTTTGAAATGATAGCAAGATAACATGCTTGTAAAGATGAGAGAAAAAAATGAGAAAAATATACTAATAAAAACTCCATTTACACTTTCCTCAGTTTGAATTTTTGATGTCTCATTTTACATACCTACCTCTTAACATACTAATAATGCAATAGTTACTTTAATTGTTTTCTTTTTCAGTTTTCATACTGAAAATATGAATGCTCAGTACCATGTTTATAATATTAGAGCATTCTGAGTTTGTATAGTTACTCATATCAGGAGTTTTAGACCTTTCAGTGATCTTTGCTTCCTCATTAATGTCTTTTTGAGTTTGAAGAACTCCCTTTAGCATTTTTTATAGGATAGGTCTGGTGAACTATATGAAATGGGATCAAAATATACGGTATTTAAATTTAAAAACATTTATTATAGTGAAAGATACATTGGTATTAATCCCCCTCAAACTACTCTCCCTCTTTTGTATTTCTTTCTTTGTTCTTTCTTTTCTCTTTTAGAACTATGAAAATTTTTCGCTACTCTGGTCCTGGTCTGTAAATTGTAAATATGTGTCAGCATATTGAGACACACCTCACATGTTACTTGTTTCTTTTTCTCTTGCTGCCTTGAAAATTGTCTCTTCTGGGCGGGAGATTTAGCTCAGTGGTTTTGCCGCCTGCTGCGCAAGCGCAAGGACCCAAGTTTGATCCCCGGCACCAAAAAAAAAAAAAAAGAAAATTGTCTCTTTTTCCTGTACATTCGAGAGCTTGATTATACAGTAATATATCTTGGATTCGACTTGGTTGAGTCAAACTTGAGTAGTGACCTTTGATCTACCTACTTCTTTTGCCTAGATATTTGTATCCTTCTCTATGAATGAGAAATTTTCTGTTATGATCTTTTTCAGGAAGCTTTGTCATTCTCAAGTCTTGAAATCTAATCACCTGGATATTTTATCTTACAGTGTTGTTTCAAAGTTCTTGTAAGCTTTCTTGATTTCTTCTCATTCATTTTTTCTTCTTTCCCCCTTGACTTTATTTTCAAATACCCCATCTTTGACCTCACTGTTTTTCTCTCCTGTTTGATCTATTCTCCTGTAAATGCCCTCTCTCACATTTTTAAATTTCACTTAGTGTATTTTTTCAGCTCAAGGATTTGTTTGGTTTTTAAAAATTGCTGTACGGGTGCAGATTCCCTATGATGAGTGTCATTATTATGTATATCTAAAATGTACCAATCAATATTTTGCTTAAAAAATTGCTTCCATCTTTGCTAAGTTTCTTTGTGAGGGTATTAAATTGTTTCTGTGCTCTCTTCAAACTTGTGAGTTTCCTTAAAATAGCTATTTTAAAATTCTACGTCTGAGAGTTCACCCCATACTTATTATTATCGAGTCACTTTCTGATAATTTTATTTTGACTGTTAGGTGAGGTAATGGTTCTCTGAAATTTCTTAATGTTTTTGGTGTTCAGTGTTTATTGAAGGATTTGTTATTTATTCCTGTCTTCATAATGTGGCTTTGTGTCTGATCAAAAATTCAAGCAGTCTGCTTATTTTTGCAGAGACTGCAGTCACTATTTCAGCAGTATATGGTGCCCCAAACCCAGGTTGTTTTGTGAGACTGCTGTTGGTGTGTTGCTGCTGTTTCAGAGCTAGAGGGTCATCCAAGTCCAGATTTGTTTCAAACCTGCAGTTGGTGTGTGGGTTAGCATGAATTGTGGGAGTAAAAAAGGTATTCTTTTCCTGCAAGCTTCTTCTGGAGCATTCACTGGCCTGTGGTAAGGAAATGAGGAATTTCATCTTGGTCTGGACAATATTACTCTGGAAGACCAGCCCCAAGTTTCTGTGGTGCACCTGTGGACACAAACACTACAGTACTGTGTGTCATACCCCAAACCTTCATTTTGCTGAGAGCGACTTATACTGTCTTGGATGGGTGTATTTGTGTGCCAACCCTTCTCCAGAGCTGGCAGTTATAGGGACCAAAACCTAAGTCCCACAGGTGCTCAGATTTTGTCATGCTAGGACAGATGTAGAGGTTCTGCCTGCAAGCTCAGGCCTGGGGAAAAGGAGCTTTGGTTTCTGCCTGGTACTGGATTTCACTGCAGTGGGTTGGTACTGAGCTCTAAGACAAAGTTCTGTGCTAACTATCTCTGCTCTTTTGTGAGTAGAGTCTTGCTCCTTTGTTCGCTAATTGAAGATGGAGGAAAGGTGGTGGTAGCAGTTACTCGACTGCTTTCCTAATATAGTTTTAGTTACTCAGTCCTTAGGTTTAGGTCTGGACCAGGGATTGTAGGAATCTGCCCAACATGGAGTTTTACTCCAGTGGTAGTAGGTGTCAGGTCAAAGTCTTAGATTTAATTCCCTTTCCCTCCCTCAATTGAGAGGTGTCTTAGTTACAGAGTTAAAGGAAGACAGGTTTATTTTGGCTTTACAGAGGTTTCAGTCCATAATCAGCTGGCTCCAAGGCAGGGTGACATGGCAGAGGGGGATCACAGAGGAGAAACAGTTTGTTGCAGGCAAAAGACAGCAAAAGCAGGCAAGCAAACAACTACAAGTAACTAGCAGCAAGCCTCTTTCTGACCCTTATATTGTATCTAAGCTATCCACCCTTAATCCTTTAATCAGTCACACACTCTAGATCCAGCCACCTCTGATAAAGCCACACCTATGACTGCATGAAGCTTTGGGGGACATCTGACCCAAGCCATAACAGAAGGCATCTCTATCCAAGCTGCTTGGAGTTGGGGGAGATGACATGAGCAAATCTTTCTTCCCTCTTCAATACATCACTTTCTTCCTATTGTACTACCTGGTATTTTACTCTTACCTGGCTTCCTTAGCTCTTGTGAAGTTAGTTTGCTACAAGAGTAGCTGTTCAAACTGGTGTGTCACTGGGGAGAAAAAGCATTGGAATATATTACAGCTGCCCCTTTTCTCTACCTCCCAAATTTTTCTTTAAGCATCTTCTTTGATTCAAAGGTTACATAAAAGTTTTCCTCTTCATTTCTAAGTAGTTAGGGTTTTTAAAAATAAATTTTGTCACTGGCTTCCAATTTTATTAGGCTGATTTTATAGGGTGTGCTTTGAAATATTTATGTTTTTAAAATTTGTTAAAGACTTGAGAACATTCTGTGGGTACATTTTAATCTATTTGAAAAATGAAAGGATATTTTTATATAATTTGTTGAGTTAGATAAAATAATTGTATTATTTCCTTTTTCCATTGTTGTCTATTTCTTCTGTGTTTTATCCTTTGGTCTTTTAACTCCTAACCTGCTATATCTACTGTATTTGGGCTACTATAGCAAAATAACTTAGACTAGATCACTTATAAACAACAGAAATTTATTGCTTATATTTCTGGGGATGGGGTGGGGTCCAAGATCAAGGTGTCAGCAGATTCTTTATCAGGTAAGGGCCCATTTTCTGATTCTTTGATGGTATCTTCTAGCTGTGTCCTCACATGGGAAAAGGAGCATATAAACTCCTTCATAAAAGGCACTAATCCCATTTATGAGATGCTTTTGTCATCAGTTTAATTTTCTTCCAAAGGTTCTGTTTCTGAATACCTTCTCATTGATTGTTAGTATTTTAGTATATGAATGGGGGGGTTGATATAAAAGAGTCATTTTGATTAGTATTTGTCTTAATATATATTATTTGTTCACATGTAACCTCTTCTTTTAGACATCTATGATTTGCATTTAGGTCTTTTGGAGCTGTTCACTAAGTCTCTTATCTTTTACTTCTATATCATCCTTTTTTTTTCTCTCTGTGGTTAGAGATATTTTTTGCACTCTTTTTTCAGGCTATAGATTTTTGGCTTTCAGTGTTAAATACTACTCTGTTAATCGAGATCATACTTTTTAGAAATTGAAAACATTTCTTGTTCCTTCCACAGATTTCCTCAATTTATCTAATTATATTATTTAGTTTGTCATTTTCCGTCCAGTATTTTATTTCAGTCTTCTTCTGAAGACTGAATTATTCCATGCTTTGATTATTCTGCTTGTTATTTTCTCTTCCTGTTCTCCATGTCCTTGTTGGACCTTTTGAATTTAGATCTGAATTTTGGATAATATTAATTGGTGGGAATCCTGCCATAGTTGAAAGCAAAGGAATTCCCATCTGTATGGACCTGTGATAGTAGACAGGCAAGTTGCTGTCAATTTCCTTCCAGTGTAATTGGAGGAAGTCTTTGGTATTCTCTCTGTATGCTCTATCCATTTATTTATGTGGGGAAGGTTAGGGAGATGTAACCCATTAATGCTAGGCTGATGTCTGTCTTTTCATAGGATTCTAAAATTTTTATAGGATTCTAAAATTTTCTTCCACAGTGGCCTAGTTTTTTCTTCTTCCTTAGGTCTAATATGTCTCTGTAATTGCTAGAGCATAGAGGAGATGACAACATGACACAACAAATATTTCTGCAAAGACTTCAGTAGACCTCAGAGCCTCAATTAATAGGAAGTTTGAGATGAGTATGCCAGCATAATTGGGTTCTGATGAGGGCCTTCTTCTGGGTTGCAGATAGCTGACTTGTTATATCCTCAAATGATACAGAATAAAAACTGTTGTTTCTTCAATGATGTGCATTTATCCCAGCCATAAGGGGTAAACCCTCATGACCTAAATTATCTTTGAGATGCCTCATACCATGATATTACATTTAGGGTTAGGATTTCAACATAGGAAATTTGGTGGGAACACAAAATATTCGGTTCATAACATTCATTTGAAAATGTTATATAATGAAGTATGTCAACTTTCAGAAGAATTATATAACTCATTGAATTGATATTTTCCAAATGACAGTGTAAAATATTACAAAATTATGAGTGACCTCAAGATCCTTTCAAAGTACAGGATAAATGCATTTTACTGTTAATCATTTGGAAAGTGAAACTTACATAGTGCAACTAACCCTTAAACTACCACTCCCTGAGTTTGGTATAGTGTCGAAAAAGAATATCCACAATTATTGGAAAAAAATATTAAGATATTCCTCCCTTTTCTATTTTTTTTAAACCACATTTTCAGTCACAACTTGTTACAACACTGAATACAGAAGCAGATATGTGTATCTATTAAGCTAATTATATAAAACAAGCTAGTCATATAAAACAGTACCACTTATAACTAAATATCTTTCTTGGGGAAAATATAATTATATTTGTAAAGTATGTTATTTATGTTAATGTGTAATAGGTTTGTTTTTAAATGGATTAATAAGCAAATATTTTAAATATCTTTTAATATCTACTTTGGTACATATTCATAGATATAATCCATATAAACAACAGCTATTTGGAGTCCTCAATAATTTTAAGATTTTTGGGTCCCAAAACCATAGATTTCAAAAATCCCTGGCTTGGGACATTATAATAACATTCAAATGGGGTTTTTAAACTGCCAAATTAATTCTTCTAAAAAATAAATCTTATTACTCTCTTGCTCAAAAACCTTTTTATTATCTATGAGATAAAACTGATACTTGTTTTCTTGACTTTTACATAGGTTTACTCCAAGTCAATTTTTTAGCCATAACTCCTAGTATTCTCTGAAGTTAAACTAGATTACTATTTTAAAACTCAGCACTTTTTTGTAAGTTGATTTTTGCTTCTGCAGTGTTTTCTTCCTATGAGGAATGTAACTGCCTTCTCTATCTACCAATTGAAATTCTGTTCAAGTTTTAAAGTGCTACATTTTTTTTCTAAAATCTTTTGTAACATACAGAAGCCAAAGTAATATTTTTCAAATTCTTTCTTCTTTATGCTAATGACCAAATATTACTGTATTCATTTGTGTATAATTCTTACATAGTTTATCAGATATTTATGTTTGATCTCATGTCTTATAGTTTGTATTTCTTCTTTCTGATACATGCTGCTCCTTTATAGTAGATGCTCAACAAATAGTTATTTTATGGACATTGTTACTTTATATTAAATGCACTACTATTCAAGGGTCCTTATACGTCCTTAAAAACTCAAGTCTAGGGCTGGCTATGGTGGCTCATGCTTGTTATCCCAGCACTTGGGTGTTTGGTTGAGGCAGGAGAATCACTGCAAGTTTGAGGCCAACCTGGGCTACATAGTGAATTCAAGACCACTGTGACTCAGCATAGTGAGTTCAAGACCTGAACTGCATAGCAAGACCCTGTCCCAAAAACTAACCAAAAACACCCCAAAGAACTCAAGCCTGGTAAATAATTTCAAAGTTTATATGATGTTATTTATTTATTTTACTTTTAACTTTTTAAACCAATCATAAGTTTAGCTTATGTCCCTAGGTAAAGAAGTATTTTATGGTTATTTTATTTCCTTAGCCAAACCTATCATACCTTAAAAACCTTAATATATTGATGTGAAACAGTACAAAGAAGGAAGAAATAACTACCCTTTGTTTTAAAATACTTATTATTTTAATCATACCTTTTTTTGTAGAGCAGAGAGACTGAAGGGATATTTTGTGTAACAGTGGAAAGAATGGACTATTTTTTCCAGTTTTACTCTTTTTTCATATCAAGTGATTTGTTCTGTAAGATTTACAACAACATTTTCATACCAAAAATAAAATAAGGTAAAAGAATTCTATAGGATCTTTTTCAGTTTGGTGGCGTTGCTCATGATGTATAGTGCACTAAAACCAACTTAATGTAACAGTGAACACAGTAAAAGGAATGTTGATGGATAAATGAAAAAGGCTATTAACAGTCTCAGGTTAGACAGGAATTTATAAAGATTTAAAATTTTTCCTGAATATTATTGGTAATATTAGTGTAGTACTAATTTTGTAACATCATCCTGAATTTCAGTGACTAATATAATGAAGGTTTAATTCTCATTCACTCAAAGTCTTGATCAGGATATACTCTTGGACAGCTTTCTTCCAAAGAGTGACTTTAGAATCCAGGAATCTCTTTTTAATTTTTTTGGTACTGGAGATCAAACTCTGGTCCTTGCACTTGCGCAGCAGGCAGTGAAACCACTGAGCTAAATCCCTGGCCCAGGATCCAGGAATCTTTCTTTACATATTTCTACCATTTTCAGCCAGAATCACCACAGAAATGTAAAAAAGAGCAAAGGAGACTACGTGGAAGATTTTTAGTTGCCAAGACCTAGAAGAATATATCCCTTCCATTCATAGTATGTTGGCCAGAACTCTGGCCATACTTAATTGGAAAGGAACTAAAAAGTATAGTTCATTTGTGTGCCCAGGCAGAAGAGAAGACAATCATATTGGTAAGCACTCACATTCTTTTTCATGTTACTTAGTAAACTTGCTATTTCTCAAAGTCACTATCTTTAGTAAGCATATATTGTTTACAGTTTTCTTAAACTGAAAGTATGAAAGAAATCAAAGAATTTTATAGTTTTTTCAGAACAAGAAACTATGCACTGAATGTTTTAAAAAAAAAGCTTTGAAGAATACAAAATAATATAGTTCAAACAGTATATTTACAGATCAGAAAATACTGGATGAATGAATATATAAAGGAAAAGTGAGTTAATACTTGGTTCAAATTTTTTTAAAAAGTGATATTAATTGAAAAAGGTGTAAATACAACCTTACAATTGAGAAAGATGAAATCCAGTGAAAGGTTAGCAGACTAGCAAGAACATAGGGACTGTTTAAAATAATACGAAAGATAAGGTCGGAGAGGTACTTTAAGGTTCTGCCTAATTTGAAGTTGATAATGTATGCTTGTTTCCACTCCAGAGATTTAGGGTGTTATTGTCCTTTGTTGTGCCAGCTAGTAAGTCAAATTTTATATGCTACTCAAGAATTAAATACTAAAAGATTGCCTTAATTTGAATTGATCAGAGTGTGAAATCAGAACATCTTGTGGTTAGATGTTACTTGAATTTAGAAAGAAATTCCTCCACTTTGGCCAGACACTGGAGAAATCTAGGTTGTTATATTTTAGTGTTTTAGATAAATTTATTATTTCATTAATTTTTCTTTTTGGTATTTGTTGACATTAGCCGACAAATCTGAAAATGTTGGATTTAACACTCAGGATAAACACAAGTAGTTGTTTTTAATTGGTCTGTAATGTCACTTGGAATGAAATCAAAGAATGTCTTGAGGGAAGGTGAGGAAAGAAATTGTGCCTGCTTTCAATGTGAGCAAGGATTGGAACCATCATTTTACCTTGCTTATGTGAGTCATAGTTTGGAAATCATTGTCCTAATTTATGTAAAATATATCTTTCAAGTCACAGTATTAGACTTTATATTTTGTTATAAACAAAAGTTGAAGGAAGTTAAAGTAGAACCACTTTTTTGTTAATTTATACATTTAGTTGTATTTTATTTAGAACATTCGTTTTATAACAGGACTAAATAAAACTATAGAAATTAGGTCAGAAATCAGACTACATTTCATATGGGCTTATAGTGTAAATAATCTCGTATATAATTAATTTTATTGAACACAAATGTAATTTTATCAGTTTTGTTTTTAACTGGTAAGTTAATTTTTTCTTAGACAAGAAAGCTAAATGCTTAAACATGAGAATACTGGTCCTAAAATAGAGTTCAGACTGTTTTTCAACCTGACACTGTTGTCTCTCTTGCTTGCTTTCCTCCTGAAATGTTTCCATTTTGGGGATTGGAAGAGCTATGATTATTTATAGACTAGTGTGTTTTGGACAGGTGGTGTGTTTACATAGAGCAGTGGAATCATCACATGTCCCCTAAGACCTTTAAGGTGAATACATTTCATTTTATCATTACTTTTTATAATTAAAACAATATTTATGTGGGTGGATGGAGAACATCATCTTCAATTTTATACTTTCAATATTGCAGATATCCTCCATATATTAGGAAATTTCAAAGTTTTGGAGTTTGGAAATTCTTAGTGATACACATATAACATATGTTTTTGTGTTATCTTAAAGAGAATACAAATTATGAACATGCTTTTCCCCTCCCACTTGTGGTTTTGTATTTGGCAGATTTTTTTTTTTTCTGGTACTGGGTATCAAACTCGGGACCTTTTGCTTGTGAGGCAGGCAGCAGGATCACTAAGCTAAATCCCCAGCCCTGTTGTTTTTCTATTTGATAGGAGTTTTTTAGGGAGTCTAATCCTGTAGAAACACAGCATTCATCTATTATTGAAACTTTCAATATTACATTCTATAATTCTAAAATTACAGTAAAGTCATAAATTAACTTGCTAATACTGCATAACATATTAACATTTTAAAACCTAAGTTTCTGAAATTTACCATGTGGACCTATCTTCAAGATTTAAAACCCATCATTACCTTAATTATGTAGCCAACTTTAGAGTTGATACTCCAGTTATTGACCAGGGGCATTTTGCCACAAAAGATATCCAGTCAGATAATACTAAATGAAATTCTTTCCTTCAACCTATGTTTAGTAGCTTTCTTCTTTAATAAAAGGCATATGTGGAACTACTTTCCCTTTCTTTCTTCCAGCAGGAATTACTTTTATTTTATTCTTTTTTGAGAGCTTCTGCCTCTGAGCTTACTCTATTTAGAGACTAAATGACATAATAGAGCCTCACTTGGAAAGACAGTGATAGTAAAATAGTCTCCTTTTTTCTTTATATATCTTTTCCTTCTGGAACCTTCTGTCTGCCCAATATTCATTAAACCCCAGTCATCCAAAGCTATCTTGATTTTTAAAAATTCTTCACTGTTTTTATTTTAAATTAACACATTGTAGGATCATACAGGCACTGCACTTTCTGGGCGGAACAGTTAGTTTGCCTTTTGAGACATTTAGCTATTTTGTGATCTTGCATTACACAGGCGAAAACTCTTTCTGTTTAGTGTGTGACCGACCATTAGTGCTCATCAGTCCTTATTTTTTATTGGTGCATATTAGTGATATGCATATAACATATGTTGATTATTTACTTCTCTATTAAAAACTCTCCTTTTCCTCCTCCCTCCCTCTGATCCCTTTTCCTATCTCTAAAAGGCTAGCTTCTAGTTTCCTGTCACCTCTCCTTAATTTATTACTTACTATTTTTAAAATGTTTAAATTTATTATATAAGGGAAAAACAAACTATTGTAACTTCCCGAGACTGGCTTATTTCACTTAACATAATGGTTCTCAGTTCTATCTATTTTTCTACAAAAGACATGATTCTATTCTTTATGGCTGAGTAATACTCCATTGTGTAAATAGTATATGCTATATTTTCTTTATTTGTTCATCTGTTGATGGGCATCTAGGCTGTTTCCACAGCTTAGCTATTGTAAATTGTGCCACTGTAAACATGGGTATACATGTATCACTGTAGTATGCTGGCTTTAATTCTTTTGGCAATATACCAAGGTGTGGCATAGTTGGATCAAATGACGTATCTATTTTTAGGATTTTTAAAAGGAATCTTCATACTGATTTCCATAGGGGTTGTACTAGCTTACATTCCTACCAGTAGTGTTGGAGCCCTCCTAGATACAAGCTCCCCCACACACACAGCAATTTTTTGTATTCTTGATATTAGCCAGTCTTAGATTAAATGAGTAGTTTTGACTTGCATTTCCCAATGGTTGAGGATGTTGAATACTTTTACATATACTTCTTGGCCACTTGTACTTTGTCTTTGGAAGAGTTCTGTTTAATTCATTTTCCCATTTACTGATTGGGCTGTTTGTTTTTTATGTTAAGTTTTTGAGTTCTTTATATATTCTAGATATTAACCCTCTATCAGAAGAGTAGCAAGCAAAAACTGTCTCTCATTTTACAGTATAGGTTTTATCTTCACTCTATTACTTCATTTGCTGTGCAGAAGGTTTTTAATTTGCTGTTGCCCATTTGTTGATTCTTGATATTATTTTCTGTACTATTGGGGCGCTATTCAGGAAGTCTTTGTGCCTATGGCTTCAAATGTTTCCTGTGTTTTGTTCCAGCAGTTTCAAAATTTCTGGTCTTATAGCTCCATCTTTGATCCATTTTTTATTTGATTTTAGTACGGAGGGAGAGAGATGGATCTAGTTTCAGTCTTCTGCCTGTCTGTGGGCTTTTTTTCCCTCTTGCTTTTTAAAAAATTTTTCAGTTTTTAAATTTTGTTATTTAAAAAAATAAATTTAATGTTCACATTTCTATAAAGAAGGAACCCAGTTTCGGTCAGCCTTGCTGGCCTCTAGTGTGAGTCCTCACAATGCTCTGGGGAACCTCGAAAAGCAGAAGTCTGTGGAAGAGCTGTCTTTGCCTGGGGCCAGGGAGCTTTTGAGAAAGCAGAGGGGAAGGCAAGCTTACTGTGACCCTTACTTTTGAAAAAGATTCACACGCTTTCCTCCAAAACCTATGCTATCTTTGACTGTGTGTACGGAAGCACAAATGTTCAACTTGTATGCAAAAAAGGCACAAAATCAGGTAGGCTATAAAAATTTTGGTAATATAAGGCCATCTGTTCAGGTCCACCTTGGAGACCTGTAACAGATACGTAAATACATACTACAGTCAAAAGGTACCTTAATATAATTTTCATAAAACATCTAAAGTAATCTAAGAGTAAGTGTGTAAAAAAAGAAAGACAAAAAAAACCCTCCTTTCTCTTTGAGGGCAGTTTGTCCTTGAAGAGGGGTAGAGAAGCTTGGCATGGGATGCTTCGTCTAAGGGTAGGCCTTGATGGATGCCTTTCTGCATCCAGGTATGTAGTCGTACAGCAGCTCCTCCTCAGCCACGCTGTTTCGAGAGGCTATGAAGATAAGGCACGCTGTCAATGTGGTGCAGCATGGTCTGGCAGTTTCTGCACTTGCTGTGGTTCATCAGCCTATCCAGGCAGTTTGTTTCCCTGGGGATGTCTACACAGTAGGTTTTGCTCAGACAGTGAAAGTAACTATAGTACCAGTAGCAGCTGGTGGAGGGATTTTGTACATACATAGCCTCTCACTTCTTGGCATTGGTGATCTCCATAAGGTCCCTGTGGAACTCCACCACAAAGCCGCCCTGGGAGAACTGCTTAGTGGTAATTAAGCCCCTCTTTGCTGTTGATGAGGTCCGTCTTCATGCCTTCCTTTTTTTCACTCTTGATCAACTCATTTCTTTTTCTTTCTTCCCACTGGAACTCTGCTTTGCTCTTCCTGGAGCTCCACCAGACAAGATCAGTTCCATATTGTTTTTGTTACTATGGCTTTGTAGTGTAATTTGAAATTGGGTATTGTGATGCCTCCAGAATTGCTCTTTTTACTCATGATTGTTTTGGCAAATCTGGGTCTTTTGTGCTTCCATATGAATTTTAGGATTATTTTTTCTAGTTCTGTATTAGTATTATAATAGGGATTGCATTGAATCAGTAGATGGCCTTTGGTAATATGGCCATTAAAATAGTATTCTGCTAATCTGTGGACAGAGGAGATCTTTCCATTTTCTAATGTCTTGTTTAATTTGTTTCTTCAGAGTTCTATAATTTTCATTATAGTGGTCTTTCATTTTCTTGGTTAAGCTTGTAACTAGGGTTTAAAAAATTTTTTTTGAACTATGGTGAATGCCGTCATTTTCCTGATTTTTTTCTAAGTAGGTTCATTAATGATGCATAGGAAAGCTATGATTTTTGTGTATTGGTTTTTGTATCCTACCACTTTACTGAATTTATTAGATCTAAGAGTTTTTATGATGTTGAGTGGGTTTGTCATATATGGTTTTATCAATTTCAAGAAATATCCTTCTATACTTATTTTATTCAAGGTCTTTGTCACGAAAGGATGTTGAATTTTGTTGAAGGCGTTTTCTGCATCTGTTGAAATTATCACATGGTTTTTATCCTTGGTTCTATTTTTGTGGTATATTACATTTATTGATTTATTTATGTTGAACCTTCCTTGCATCCCTGAGATGCAAACAATTTGATCATGATATATGATCTTTTAAATGTATTGATGAATTCTATTTGCAAGACTCTTACTGAGGAGTTTTGCATCTGTGTTCATCAAAGATACTGGTCTGTAGTTTCCGTTTTTGTTGATTTTTTTAAAAATCCAGTTTTGGTATCAGGGAAGGCTGGTTTTGTAGAAAGAATTTGGAACCATTCCTTCTATTTCTACTTCATGGAAAAAGTTTGAGGTGCGTTGTTGTTAATTCTTCTTTAAAAATCTGGTAAAAATTCAGCAGTAGATCCCTTAAGTCAGACTTTTCTTAGTTGGGAAAGTTTTTACTATTGTTTCAGTATCATTGCTTGTTATTGACTTGTTTAGTTTTTTTTTAATCTTCTTGGTTCAATTTTGACAGGTCATAGATCTAGGAATTTACTCATTTCTAATTTTTAAAATTTTTTGGAATATAAGTTTTCAAAATAGTTTAATAATTTTCTGGATTTCAGTGGGATCTAAAATTTCATTTTTTAACTCTAATTTTATTAATTTGGGTCTGCTCTTTTGGTAAGTTTGGCTAAAGGCTTATCAATCTTGTTCTTTTCAAAGAACCAACTCTGATTCATTGATGCTTTGTGTTGTTCTTTTAGTCTCTTATTTCATTAACTTCCACTCCGATCTTTTTTATTTTCTTCTACTGGATTTGGGTTTGGTTTTTGTTTTTCTAGGCCCATGAGATGCATCATTAGATTATTTATTTGGTATTACTCTGTTTTTCTGATGTAGGTGCTCAAAAGTGTACTAGTTAACGTGTTTATGTAGTTTCTGTGGTTTCTTTCTTTTTTTTTTTTTTGTACCAGGGAGTAAACTCAGGACCTTGCGCTTGTGAGGCAGACGCCAAACCACTATTCTGTGATTTCTTTTGCTGTTGATTTCTAGTTCATTCCATTGTTGATCTGATAGGATGCATGATATTATTTCAGGTTTTTTTGTATTAAGACTTGGTTTATGGCCTAAATTATGGTCTGTTTTGGAGAAAGTTTTGTGGGCTGCTGAAAAGTAAGTATGTTCTATTATTAAGTCCATTAGATCTATAGTGTCTGTTCTTATAATTTTTACTTTACTTTGTTTCTACAAAGAAAGATGGAGAGAAGCAGAGTGGGTTCTTTCCTGAGATAAATGTTTTTATTTTTATTTTTTCCTGAGATGAAAGGTTTTAAGAGAAAAAGAAAACCAAGTGCTGTGAGAGTAGGAAGGCCATATTCCTTCTTGTTTTGAAGTTTAGGAGGAGATCAAAGAACAGTTAGAGGTTTTTTGTGGGTTTTTTTTTTTTTTAGGCAAGCCTTGAAACACAGCTACACATTAGGCCCAGAGAAAACAGTGGCTTGGGCTTACAAAATATGTTTCAAACTTATTTATTTTAAAACTAGAAGAAAAAATTGAGTATAAATGTGATCAGTACATAGCAATGAGTCCAGTTGAAATCATATTTGTCTTTGTATTCATGCAGTTGTAAAATATAACTTTTAATATATTTTTAAAAGAAGGAAATGGCTTTCAGAGGCAAAAGTGCCTGGGATTTGTATAAATATAGCCTGCCAAGAAAGGTAGGAAAGGTATGTGAATGTGATGGGCTAAGATTGGCAAAATCTTGAGCAAGAAATTTATAATTAAGCCATAAATCTATTTTGAGAAAGATGTGGCTAGTGGCTACTATATCAAACAGCACAGGTCTAGAGCTTTTAAAGGCTTTAAAATCACATCTTTCAGATTTCTGAAGTAAAAGCATTTTGTTTTCAGCATATCAAGTAAAAATAATCTTCTGGGTCTTGAAAATTAAAATATTTTACTCTGAGTTTGATATATTTTCTCATGGTTGTGTGTATCTTAAGTAATATGCTTAAGTCATAATAAGATTTCTAAAAATACATATTTTTTCCTGTTTTGCTGTTTTCATAAGTTTTTATTAGTACATGTTTGTAGTACATAATAATTACATTCATTATGGTTAAGTAGGTTTTTAAAATTGAGTATCTCAGAAGCAAATCATAATAAAATATTAGGTACAAAACTATAATAGGTGTGATATTTTTTGACTAAAGTTTTGATTTTCTAAATTATAAATTGGCTTGTAAACTTGGAGAATTTTCTTGTTCATTTGGCAAATGCAGTCAATATTGTGTTAGATTTGGTAGATATAGATGAGATTAAAAAAGCACTAGGTAAAGATATGTACAGAGCAAGATGCTTTTAGCTCAGAGGTATTTCAAGGAAAGCTTTATCAGCAATTTATTAAAAGGTCTAAACTAGAATCAAGGAAGACAATTGAGAATCTGTAATAATAATTTTTTTAAAAGAGTTCCTAAGTTGAGATAGAGATGGTAGGAATGGAGAGACTAGTAGGAATGGTCAGACTTAAGAACTTCTAAAGCAATTAGAGCAGACATTTCTTTGGTAGAATAAGAGGAAGGAGTCAAGCATAACTTGCATGTTTCTTATTTAGGCATTTGATAGTGAATTTAGGCAACTAAATTAAGGAAACCAGAAAAAGAAGTGGTAATTGAGAGAGGGATGGAAGATGATGATAATATTATTAACAGCCAATAGATTTTGATTGGTTATTGTATGCCAGGCACTGTGCTAAATGCTCTATATACGTTATTTCACTTAAGTTTTATAACTGTCCTTTTAGGATAATTATAATTATTATTTATGCTTTACAGATAAATGAAACTGTCAAAGAAGACTGGAATATCTTCTTCCGGGTCAGATAATAAAAAAGAGGCAGGGCCAGGATTTCAGCCCAGCTAATTTTCATTCCAGAGCTTTTGCTTCTAATCATTACACTTCCAAGTTGCTGAATTCAGTTTTGGATGTGTTGAATCTAAGGTGCCTATTGGATAGCCAGTGCCAGACGTATGATGTATGATGAATAGTGTATCTTTGTGGAGCCCAGTAAGTGGTGAATCAGAGATAAAAACTCTGAAGTCTTCATCATACAGGTATTAGTCAGTAGATGTTGGTAGGAGGAAATTACCATGATGATTGGTGTTTTGGAAATCAAGATTGGGGGTAGGAGGAGTACTGTCAAGAACTATGAGTGAAGAATTATGAATTGTAGCATAGGGTCCATTGTCTTAGCAACAGCAAGGATGTCATTTTGTGACCCAGAAAGTGACTTCATTTGGAAATAGAATGAGCCAGTGAGGAGTTAATTAATTCTTTTGACTACTCATGGGAATAATTAATCTTTAATACATTTTTATTATGGCTCCATGGAATAATGCCTTTTCAAGTGCAGAAACGCACTTCAGTTCACAAGTACATATTGTCAGACAGACTGCTAGACTGTTCTGTATTGATAGTCCAAGTCTGTTTGAAAACTGAGCAAGTAGTATCTTTTTAAATGGTTTTAAGCAGATTTGAGTATGACATTACAATTTTCTCTAGACATTTAACTTGTTTAGACTTAAGAAAAAAATTGATTTCCAATTAACACCAGATTTTATGAGAAAGAAAATATTAGCTAAATAATTAAATCCATGAAATAACATGTATCACAAATAAAAACAGGCAACATCTGTTTATTCATTTGGGAGGAAAAGATTGAGCTTGATTTTCTTAAGTTTTTAATTAGGTATTGTTCACAATTTTTATTTCAAGGATTTTTTTTTTTTGGTTCTTTCATTGGTACATTTTAGGTATATAATTCATTTACATTTATCATTGGGTGTTTGTACCTGTACATGATATATCTTGGTTCTTATTTTTTTCCCCATTACATGTGCACCCTTCACCCCCTCCACCCTTCCCTATTTACATAGATTTCATTTCCATTATTTTTTCTTTTCTCCTAGTTTTTCCTTTTCCTCTTTTCCTTTTCCCTTCCCCTCCCTTCACTCCTTCATCTTTGGACCTTTTTTCCTATTTCAAATTATCAGTTATTCATTTTAATCATTTTAACCCTTGTTTACATTATCAGTTTCTCACACTAGAGAAACTATTCGGTATTTACACGTGTGTCCTCTTTATTTCACTTAAGACTATGGCCTCGATATAAATCCATTTAGCTATAAATGACTCTAGTTTTTCATTCTTTATGGCTGAGTAGTACTCCATTTTATTAAAAAACCACATTTTCTTTATCCAGGTTCCAGTTGATGGGCACTTGGGCAGCTTCCAAGCTTTAGCTATTACAAACTGTGCCACTGTGAACATGGGTGCACATATATCACTGTGGTGTGATTCTTTTAATTCTTTTGGGAAGATAACCAGCAGGGGAATAGCTGGGTCAAATGGGACCTCTAGTCCTAGTTCTTTGAGGTATCTCCATACTGACTTACAGAGTGGTTGCACCAGTCTGCACTCCCACCAACAATGGAGAAGGGTTCCTTTCTCCCCACAACCCCGCCAGCATTTGTTATTTGTTGATTTCTTGAGAGCAGCCATTCTTTCTAGGGTGAAGGTGGAATTTCAGTGTTGTTTTCATCTGCATCTCTTGAATGCCAAGTGATGTTGAACATTTTTTCATATATTTGTTTGCTGCTTTTACTTCCTTGTCTGAGAAATGTCTGTTCATTTCAGATGCCCATTTTTGAACTGGGTCTTTGAATTTGGGGTGTCTGATTTTTTCCAATTCTTTATATATTCTAGATAGTAGTCCTTTGTCTGAGGTACAGCTGTTAAAATTTTTTTCCCATATTGTAGGTTGTCTCTTAGCTCTGTTGGTGGTTTCTTTTGCAGTGCAGAAGCTTTTTAATAAGATGAGATCCCAGTTGTTGATTCTTTGTGCTAGTTCCCGTGCTGCTGAGGTTTTGTTCATGAAGTGTTTTCCTATGCCAGTGTCTTCAAGAGTTCTACCTAACTTATCTTCCAGCAAGTTTAGTGTTTCTGTCTTAATATTTATATCTTTAATCCACTTTGATCTTAGTTTAGTGCATGGTGATAGGTATGGGTCTAGTTTTAATCTTTGGCAGGTTGAAATCCAGTTTTTCCAACATCATTTATTAAATAGGCTGTCTTTCCTCCAATGATGGTGGTTGGCTCCTTTGTCAAAGATGAGGTAGCTGAGCATGTCTGGAGTTGTTTCTGCATCTTCTAATCTATTCCACTGATCCTCAGGTCTGTTCCTTTGCCAGTACCATGCTGATTTTATCACAGTAGCTTTGTAGTATAGTTTCAAGTTGGGGACTGTGATACCCCCAGCCATGTCTCTGTGGTTTAGAATTGCTTTAGCTATTCTAGGTCTCTACTGGTTCCAAATGAATTTTTGGATTGTTTTCTCTAGTTCTGTGAAGTATATTATTGGAATTTCAATTGGCATTGCATTGAATCTATATAGTAGTTTTGGAAGTATGGCCATTTTCACTATATTGATTCTTCCTACCCAGGAGCAAGGGATGTCTTTCCATTTTCTTGTATCCTCTTCAATCTCTTTTTTCAGAGTGCTGTAGTTTTCAGTGTAGAGGTCTTTTGCTTCCTTTGTTTGGTTGATTCCTAGATAGTTCATTTTTTGGATGCTATTATAAAAGGAATTACTTCCCTAATTTCTCTCTCAGTGAGTCTGTTATTTGTGTACAAGAAGGCAATTGTTTTTTGAGTGTTGACCTCGTATCCAGCTACTCCACTGAATCTGTCAGTTAAGTCTAGAAGTCTTCTGGCAGAGTTTTTGGGTCTTTTATGTAAGGTATCATATCGTCAACAAATAATGACAGTTTAACTTCTTTTTTTCCTATCTTTATTCCTTTTATTTCTTTCTCTTGTATAATTGCTGTGGCTAATGTTTCCAGAACTATATTGAACAGGAGTGGTGATAGTGGGCATCCTTGTCTTGTTCCTGATTTTAGCGTGAAAGTTTTCAATTTTTGACCATTTAGTATGATGTTGGCTGTTGGTTTTTCATAGATAGCCTTAATCAGGTTAAGATAAAGACCTTCTGTTCCAATATTCTGTAGGGTTTTTATCATGAATGGGTGCTGGATTTTGTCAAATGCTTTTTCTGCATCTGTTGAGATGATCATATGGTTTTTGTCCTTGACTCTGTTAATATGGTGTATTACATTTATTGATTTATGAATGTTGAACCATCCTTGCATCCCTGGGATAAATCCGACTTGGTCAGGGTGTATGATCTTCTTGATGACCTTCTGTATTCTGTTTGGCAGTATCTTATTGAGGATTTTTGCATCTCTGTTCATTAGGGAGATTGGCCTGTAGTTCTCTTTTTTGGTTGGGTCTTTCCCTGGCTTTGGAATCAAAGTAACACTTGCTTCCAGGAATGAATTTGGAAGTATTGCTTCCCTTTCAATTTCCTTGATGAGTTTAAAGAGTAATGGTGTTAGTTCTTCTTTAAATGTCTTGTAAAATTCAGCAGTGAAGCCATCTGGACTTGGGCTTTTCTTTGTTGGTAAATTTTTTATTACATTTTCAATTTCACTCATTGTAATTGGGGAGTTTAGAATTTCTGTATCTTCTTCATTTAACTTTGGTAATTCGTATGTATCTAGGAATCTGCCCATTTCTTCTGTGTTTTCCATTTTATTGGAGTAGAGGTTCTCGAAGTAGGTATTGATGATCTTCTGGATTTCTGCTGGATCTGTTGTGACTTCACCTTTTTCATTCTTAATTGCATGTATTTGAGTATTTTCTTTCCTTTTTTTGATAAGGTTGGCTAAAGGTTTATCAATTTTATTTAGTCTTTCAAAAAACCAACTCTTTGATTCATTGATTTTTTGTTTTGTTCTCTTAGTCTCCATTGCATTGATTTCTGCCCTGATCTTTATAATTTCCTCTCTTGTACGAGCTTTGGATTCATTATGCTCTTCTTTTTCTAGGAGCTTGAGGTTCTGCATTAGGTTATTTATCTGAGTTTTCTCTGTTTTCCTAATATGGGCATTCACTGCTATGAATTTCCTGCGTAGAACTGCTTTCATTGTGTCCTATAGATTCCTGTACATTGTACTGGCATTTTCATTTACTTGTAGAAGCTGTTTAATTTCTTCTTTAATTACTTCTGTGCCCCATTGGTTGTTCAAGAGGGTGTTATTCAGTTTCCATGTGTTTGTTGGGGTTTTGCGGTTTCTTATGTTATTGATCTCTAATTTTATTACACTATGGTCTGATAATATACAGGGGGTAACTTCAATTCTTTTACATTTACTTAGGCATGTCCTATGAGCTAGCATGTGGTCTATTCTGGAGAATGACCCATGTGCAGCTGAAAAGAATGTGTATTCTGATTTTGTGGGGTGGAACACTCTGTAAACATCTATTAAGTCCATTTGTTCAATAGCTTGGTTCAGTTCTAGAATTTCCTTGTTAACTTTTTGTCTAGATGATCTGTCTATTTGTGATGGTGGGGTGTTGAGGTCCCCCGCTACAATTGTGTTAGTGTTTATTTGGTTTTTCATGTCTATTAATATTTGTTTTGTATAGTTGGGGGCATTCGTATTTGGTGCATATATATTTAGGATTGTCATCTCTTCCTCTTGGATTGTTCTCTTCACAAGGATGTAGTGACCATCTTTGTCTCTCTTGATTAGTTTTGGTTTGAAATCTATGTTGTCTGCAAATAAGATTGCTACCCCTGCTTTCTTCTGGGTTCCTGTGGCGTGGAGAATTTTTTCCATCCTTTTATTTTCAGTCTATGAGTTTCTTTTTGAGTTAGGTGTGTTTCTTGTATATAGCATATTGTTGCATTTTCCTTTTTAATCCATTCTGCCAGTCTACTTCTTTTGATTTGTGAATTGAGGCCATTAACATTGATGGTTATAATTGATAGATATTGATTTATTCTTGTCATGATATTTTACTTTTGTTGGCTCTTTTATTTCTTATTTTTCCCCCCTTTCCCTTTAGTGTCTTACCTTGCCTGGTGTCTTCCCTCTTTTGGGCCTCATGGAGTTGTGACCTTCATTTCTTTTTTCTAGGATATTGTTTAGAATTGCTTGTAGTGCTGGTTTGGTGTTTATGAAATTTCTCAGGTGTTGTTTGTCATGGAAGTATCTAATTTCCCCATCGATTTTGAAAGATAATTTTGCAGGATACAACAGTCTAGGTTGGAAGTTATTTTCTTTTAGGGCTTGAAGTACTTCACTCCAGGCTCTCCTTGATTTGAGGGTTTGTGTTGAGAAGTCTGCTGTGATTCTGATGGGCTTTCCTTTGTAGGTGATTTGTTTCTTTTCTCTTAACTGCTTGTAGGATTTTGTTTTTCTGTTGAGTTTCGGGGATCTTGACTATTATATGTCTAGGTGTAGATTTTTTTTGATCATGGCTAGTTGGAGTTCTATAGGCCTCACTTATCTGTATGTCCAATTCTCTACCTCTGCCTGGGAAGTTTTCCACTATTACTTCTGTGAACAGTTTTTTTATGTCAATTGTGCTTTCTCCTGTTTTTTCATGGACTCCCTATCAGTCTTATGTTATTCTTCTTTGCATGGTCTAGCAGTTGTTGGATTGATTTCTCGTGGTCCCTTACTATTTTTAAGAAATGTCTATTTTCATGGTCTCTAACCATGATCCTGTCTTCTATATCTGATATTCTATCTTCAGATTCCCTTAATCTGCTGTGGATACTTTCAGTGGAGTTTTTGATCTCCTGAATATCTATTTGAAACTGTTTCATGGATTCCATTTCTTTCTTATGTTGGGCGATCATGGTTTCCATTTCTTTCTTATGCTGGGTATTCATGGCTTCCAGCATGTTTCTGAGCTCATCTATTTTTTTTATCTGTTTCTGTTCTAGATCCTCTAATCATGTCTTTCACTCTGCTCACCATCTCTGTAGATATCTGGGAGATTATTTCTGCTTTGAATTTTTCTAGAGCCTCATTCATCTGTTTTGTTACTTCCTGTGCTATCAGTTCCAGGGTATCCAGGTGGTTGGTTATGGGACTTTTCCATCTCATTTCCCCCAGGATTTACCCTTGGTGGGGTGGAAGTGCGAGTTTGTGCCTTTCTTAAATGTCTTCTCATTTTTGTTTTTGGCACTGTCCTTGGTACTGTCTTGGGTTGCAATTGCTTATTGTAGGTATCTTTGTTGCTTGTAATTAGAACCCTTACGGAATGATTGCTTCTCAGAGGTGTCTTCCAGATATAGCTGGTCTTTAAGTTTTGAGTGTCTAATGACTCTAAGGCTATCTCATTTTCCTTATACTAGGAAAGTTCACTGACTAGATCAATAACAACACCTTAGCCCAAGTGATACAATCAGCAACACCATTGCATCAGGTACATCTTTGAAAATGACATTTTGTGGTAGTTATTAATCTGTCACCTTTAGCTGTGTGAGTTAAATCAAGATTGAGGACCGACCCAACATATAGTGAATAAACTCTTCAATATAACAACTTTACCCTTTGGGATCGGGAGTTAGAAGGGGTTGGGGAGGGAGGGACAGATGGGAAGAAGGATAGGGGAAGGTTAGCAGTGTGGCCAGAGGACACAGGTGAGAAGGAAAAAGAGAATAATAGTAAAATAAAGAAGAACTCCAAATGAGGACCAAAACAGGAACAAAAAGGGAAGATGAACAATGTGGGAGAGCAAGAGAGTGAGTGTAAGAGATAGAGAAAGGAAAGAGAAAAGAAAGAAGAAAAGAAAAAAAGGAGAGAAAAACAAGTATTTGCAAAGAGTAGGAAAAAAATTAAAGATAAGAGGAGCAAAAGAAAAGAAAACCTAATAATACTAATTTTGGGAATAAAAAATAACAATGAAGATGAAGGGCCTCTTTCAGGGTATGTCTCTGCTGTCACAATAGACAACGTGGGTAGCAGTGTGCAGATATAAGTCAGTGAGTCTCAGCAAGCTAGTTGCAGACCTGTGAGATTCAGGCAGATTTCTGGCTGCAAGTCCCAAGTTGAGCTCCCTGTCCTCCTGTAGGGTTGAACTCTGCAGAGTTATATTGCAGGTTCCAGCTTCCCTTCCCCTGAAGATAGTCCCGGTCCTGATGCGAGGTGAAGATGACTCCCACTTACCCAGTACAGTGGTCTGGTGGTCCAGTGTCCTCTGTGTCTTTGTAGTGTGGAACCAGGTGGCTGTACAGAGAAGAGGCCAGAAGAGCGTGTGTGTGTGTGTGTGTGTGTGTGTGTGTGTGTGTGTGTCCAGTGGATTGCTGCCGGGTGCGCCCTGATTTGGCGTGCGACCTTGGTACGGTGTCCACAGACCTGCCTGTCTGCAGCGGGCTGATTCCTTCAAGGATATTTTAAGTACATTACTAAATAATACTATGTACATCAGAACTTGAAGTGCAGTCGTATGTCCTTTAACAACTTCTGAGAAATGTGTCTTTAGGTGATTTTAGTATCGCTTGAACATCTTAGAGTATATTTAGCCAAATCTAGATTGTCTAAGGTTAGTCACTCAATGTGCCCTTTTGATGCAGTCAAAGAGGAGGTTTAACATTTTTTATAAGTTGAAAGAATACATTCTAAAACTGATAAAAAACAGCCAGGTGTGGTAGTACATGCCTATAATCCCAGGGTTCAGAAGGACAAAGCAGGAAGATAACTGCAAGGAGACCAGCCTGAACTCACTTTACATAGTGAGTTCAAGGCCAGCCTAAACTACATAGTGAGACTGAAAAAAAAATATAGTAAATATATAAACCAGTAATGTAATCATTGATTATCATTATCAAATATTACATATTGTACTCTGTTTTGTACCTTTTTACTACTGGCAGTGTGGTTGATTTGTTTATACCAGCATTACCACAAAAATGTGAGTGATATGCCAAGATGTTATGTTGGCTCCAACTTCAGTAGGTGATAGAAAATTTTCAGCTCCATTATAATCTTCTGAGGCCTCTGTGGTATATGTGGTTCATCATTGACCAAAACTTTGGTATGTGTAAATGACTGTATTTGATTTGTGTATAATCTAATTTTGATATTTATTGAGTTAATGGTGGAAGCTAATTTGACATTCTCTTAATATGAACTCTCCATTAACTATTCCGTTTATTTATATTATAATAATTAATGCTCATAGTAACTCTTTGGCACTGCAGTTTCTTTAAATAGACATCTAAATTTTATTAGTCAGTTTTGTCATGTCTGAATTAGATCATTACTAATTTTGCTTCATAATGTGCCTGATCATAATCTTGTATCAGGAATAGAAATGTTCGTTCCACTCTTTTTGTGTTTGTATATGCTTACATTATTAAGAATTGCCAGAGTCAGTTGCATGCATGTAAGCACTCAGGGAGACTGAGGCAAGAGGATCGCAAGTTCAATCCCAGCTTGGGGCCACTTAGTGAGAGCTCATTTCAAAGTAAGAAGGAAGGGAGGGATGGAAGGAGGGAGAACAGAAAGACAGACAACTCAGTGCAAAGGCCCTAAGTTCAATCTGTTTTTTCACAGTATTTTTTAGTAATTTAAATTTATTTCTTCATTAGGTTATATATATATTAAAATACAAAATATACAAAAGTATGTACAGTAAAAATAAGTCTCCCTCCCATCCTCTTTCTCTGGCTATTGATTCTCCCCAAGGCAATCATTGCTGTGAGTTTCTTTATATTCTTTTAAAATATTCTACCCATTCTTCTTTTGTTTTAGACAATATTTTGTGCCCTATTTTTTCTACTTAACATATTTGGGAGACTGTAAGTACACAAACAGCTCCCTTTAAAAAATTCTGCACTTGTTTATTCTTGTTATGATAGACATTTAGCCTGTATGACTATTTGACATAAGTGGTTTTTCACCTGTGCAGTTATGTGTGTAGGATAATGTGCTACAAATGAAAGTCACTAAATTGCCATTCATAGAAATTATCGTTCTAGCTTTCACCAGAAAGGTATGAGTGCTTCTTTCTCCCAGACTCACTTAACATTATGTTACCAGACTTTATCTTAGCTTAGTAAGTATATTAAATGGATTATTGTGCTTTAATTCATTTTCTCTCATTGTGAATGTAACTATATAGTACTCATATATTTAGTAGCCATGTATATTTCCTTTTCTTTGAATTGTCTCTTTATATCCACTACTCCATTTTAAAAATTGTGTTGTTGATTTTTTAAAATTTTTATTTTTACAGAATCTGTGCATATGTTGAGGAAATCAAGTCTCCGTGAGTCGTCCCCCCGCCCCCCCAGTCAGTTCGTGATTTAGTTTTTGGCTTTGTGATGATTATTTCCCCATTCAGAAAATGGTTCCATTTTTAGGTCGTTGGACTTTCTTCCAGGAGTTTTTTAGTTTCACTTTTTATAGTTACTCCTTGATCCATTTAAAATTTATTTTGGCATAAAATGTGAGGTAGGGATCCAACTTTTTCTTTCCCAGATGGTAACTCATTTTTTTCTACTAATTGAAATGCTAACAGGAATATTTTAATATACTTATCCATATAATATTACTTTAATTTTATATTTTACAGTATAATCCACAAGTATACTTATTCACCTACTAAACTCAGTATGGATTTGCATGAATGAGCCAAGGTATCTTTGTCAAACTGAATTGTAAAGGTCACCCTTTTCTCTTAGGATACATCATATATTAATGATACACATGACTATCAGAAATATGGACCAAGTGAGGGCACTACATGTTTATCTGCATTTTACATTTAGTAAAGCAGTGCAGTTAGATATTCTAAATGTGTGATTGCCTTGCACAATTTCAGTCAGTTTCTGGTTTTTTGTTTTTGTTTTTTGTCATGCTCTTCTTCCTTCCAAGAAAATAGGTTTCAATTTAATAGTTGTCTTCTTGGTATCTGAGATGATTGTATTTGTTGGTAATATGGATATACCCAATGCTGTGAAGCAACTAGGCAAAAATGATTCACATTTCTGGAAAATGCTCTGTAAGTTCATAATAGGTATTTTCTATATGTTATTGCTAATAGGAAGGATTAAAATTAATATTAACAAGAATAAAGATAGTTTTTGTAAATTAAAATTGCTTTTTGGTAGATAGAGTGCATTATGATATTACTAAGAAAAAACAGTGAATCTAGCACTTGGTAAACTTGCAGATACTTCTTGGGTAAGTTTAATTGTTGAATATAATCCTGAATAATAATGAATTTTTGACTCTAGCCCAGGTTTCAGATGTAGTCTTTAAGAAAAATGCAACTTCAAAAAATTTTTGAAAGAAAAACTATTGTTATACTCATAAATTATTATAGAATATTTCTAGCAGTTTTTTAGAAAACTTTTTGAGAAATCGTAATTTGAAGATAAATTATGGCAAGTCAGACTTATAGTAGTGGCAACTTAAAACTACGAACACGTATTTGTTCTGGAGATGGAGAACAATTTCAGGTGGAAAAAATATAAATAAAAATTTTGTTTCCCTAAATTAGTAACTGTTAATGTCTTATGACTTTTATTTTTATAAATGAGTGAAATGATAAATTTATTGGCTCCTTTTGCTTTTCTGATACTCTTTAACAAGTTTTATTCATAACTCTGCTTAATGTGGTGTATTTTCAGGTAGATACATATTGTCTCTTATATATGGTGACCAAAGACTCATGACAATGTGTATGTTCCTAATGCTAAAGCTATAAAGACATTTTCAGCTCAAAAGAAAGAAAATTCTAGGGAGCTTTCACTGTTTCCTTCTTTTTCCTCTCCCTCCATTCCTTATTTGACCAAATTCTTACTAAAGTCTATAAGTAATCATGTGAATTTAAGTGGGGAGGAGGGGATGCCTACTGGTTGAATTCTGAACAAATAATTTCTTAGTTATTTTCTATAAGAGAAAATTTTTACATCTTTGAAATAAACCTTGAAACTGCATTTAAAAATTGAATTAAAAAGCAGTATAAGCAGAAGAGTTTTAAAAGTAACAAAAAACTCCCACCTATTCTCATCAAAATAAATTTATTTTAGTAAGAAACTGATTAGATATCATAGGTATATCTGGGTTAGAAAATAATTGCAATTTTTTGTTAAAGTAACAAGGAAATTAAATGTAGTTTTCACATTATAACAGACTATTAATGAATGTCTTAATCATTTTGTTTTATTTTTTGAGACAGGGTCTTGCTATGTAATTCAGGCTGGCCTTGAACTCACTATGAACCCCAGGCTGGCTTCAAACTCATGGCGATCCCCCTACCTCAGCCTCTCAAGTGCTGGGATTACAGACCTGTGCCACCATGCTCAGCCAGTCATTTTAATAGTGTAGGTATTTTTAAAATATGAAAATGGGTAATTAGTGCATTTCTTTTCTTGCAGGGTTCATAGAGAATACTGACTAGGCAAAAGTTGCTTATGGCTTCTCGCTGTAAATATTTATTTAAGAAAATAATATTGACAATCTTTTTAATATAATTTAGTTATAATAAAGTTAAAAAATTGAGATATATCTGGCATACCTATATCCAGCTCCCCTTTTCAGAAGATTCTTTCTTTTTAGTCTGATTCTTTCCTTAGAGTAACAAGAGCCATTTCTCAATGTCATTAAGGCTCTAAGCTGTTGTTATTCATGTTATTTTCTGAATCTTACCCAAATAAAAGAACTTTACACCCCTTTATATAAATAAAAACTTTATTATGAAAGATTTTAATAAACTCAGAAAAGCAACATTTTTTCACTGACCACCATTCAGTAAGTTTAGTCAACTGCAATATGTTGGACTAATTTGTTCAGGCATGCTGGAACAGAAAAAAAGTATAGTACCATCGTATCCCCTTCTCTTTACTTAGAGATTTTTAGCAGTTTGAATCAGTGAATCTCAGTTTTCTTTAAGATAAATGAATTACTTTAAGCATTTCAGGAGAAATATAGACCATCTCCAAGGTCTGTAACATTTTACATCTACAGTAGTACCAAAGGAATTCCTTATAGTTCATTTGAGAACCTCAGATTAAGAATACCAGTTTTAGGGTATCTGATTTTGTTTGTGTCTTTATTTTTGTGTCCTGGGAGCACTTTCTGCATAAATTTTGTTCTTTTTTTTTTCTTTCTTTCTTTTTTTGATACCAGGGATCGAACTCGGGTCTTTGCGTTTGCAAGGCAGGAAGCGGAACCACTGAGCTAAATCCCTGGCACAAATTTTGTTCTTTTTAAAAGGAGAATCCTCACTTTGTTGCTTCTTAGAAATTCTATCAATTAATGATTTATATTTTATTACCTATTTTTCTTAAAATGCTTTTTAAACATTAAACAAGGTCCAATTTTCTTACAAAAACTCATCTGAATCTAATTACCTCCCAAAGCCCCGACTTCCAAATAGAATCATATTGGAGATTACTATAGCATGGATTTGGGGGATACACACTCAGTCTATAGCAGTTGTTTTGTTTTTCTCCTGCAGTTTTGGGTCTTCTGCGGTCTACTTTGCTTCCAAAAATAAACATCTCAGTTTCTTCACCTTCAGCTCAGAATAACCTTGTTTAAAAGTACATCAGACCATACTACTTTCTTGCTTACTATCTTTTACAAGTATTACCTAGGCTCTTCATCTGGCCCCTGCCTCTCCAGCCTCATTTTATATAACATTTTAAAACTTGTCCAGTGATACTGGATTTCTCTCTCAAGTCAAGTATGCTTTCAGCTCTTTAAACTTTCTGTTAAATTTTCTGCCCCAAATCTCTTAGCTCCTTCTTCATATCTCAACTGAAGTGTCATCTCCTTAGGAATACTTACTTTCTTAACCTCTTTATATAGTGCTGGGTTAGTTCCTATTGGCACTATCCGGTTGCATCCTGTACTTTTCTTTGCATTACTACATTACTCATCTAATTACTTGTTTAGTATCTGTTTTCTCTCAGTATAGACACTGAATTTGCCTTCCTGATCTCTGTATGTTTTGTCAGTAACACAGTGCCTGGCACATAGTAGACATTTTTAAAATGTTTGCTGTTGAATATATAACAGTGATATTGAAGTTACATTTTTAGACTGTCTTATGAATCAAGTAGTTCAGAGAATGGTATTATAATTTAGTCATTCTCTTGATGAAGTTTGAATTAGGTTACAGGACTGTTAAAAAGAGTTCATATATACTTTTCACCCAGTTTTCCCTAATGTTATCAACTTAACCACAGAACAATTTTCAAAACCTGGAAAAAACATGTTCATACAATATCCTCGGACTAAACTACAGGCTTTATTAGGATTTTACCACATTTTTTTCCTCATGTACCAAGACCCAATTCAGGATCCCACTTTTTCTTTAGTTGCTGTCTCTTTAGTCTCCTTCAGTTTGTGGCAGTTCCTTAGTCATTTCCTTGACACTTTTATGAATTATTTGTATAGTATCTCTAAGTATTTCTGTCTGATATTTTCTCATTATTACATTTAGGTTAATGCTTTTTTGTCAAGAATACTTAGAGAAGTGATGTTGTATCCTTTATAGTGCATCATTTCAGGAAGTACATGATGTTGATATGTCTTATTTTATTGTTAATGTTAACCTTGATTATTTGTTTAAGGTATTTTCTACCTAGTTTCTCCACTGTAAAGCTACTGTTTTTCCTGTTGGATTGATAAATATCTTCTCTCTTTTGCACACTTATTTTGGCATCTGTGAGTGGATCTTGAATACAGCATTCTCTGATTTATTAATTAGGATTCCTCTGTAAGGAAGAACTATCCTTTCTCCCAGTTATTTACTTAATTATTTATATTAGTATGAATCTGTAGATATTTGCTTTATTCTATGAGCTACAATCCAGTACTATCTTCCCCCCACATTTGGCCACTCAAAAGTTTCTTCATGTTGGCCAAGTTCAATTTATATCATTTTGAAATAGCACCATACATTTGTGATAATTCCATAGTTTTTGGTGTCAAAAGATGCTCCAGTATCTTCTATTTTCCCCGACTCTGTTCTGCAAATCAGCTTTTTCTAAGAACTTAAGTTCTCTTACTGAAAAATGGAATTTAGAAACCAAGATCACACCCCATGTGTGTTTAAATCCCACATCCCAAACACAACTCTCAGATTTGGTGAAAATCCAACTAGCCATTTCCATGTGGTGTGACAGTAGACAAATAGAATGAAATTACAGTTGGAGCTATTATTCAGGGCTCTCAGCTGCTTTGGAAGTCAGCTTCTTCTAAGAGCCCTGAGTTCTCTTATTGAAAAATGGTGTAAGAAACCAAGATCTGAGTGCTAGGTGTACTCAGTGTTATTGGAGTGATATTGTACCTATATTCTGGAAGTGGATAGAGCTTGGAATTTGTGTGTGTGTGTGTGTGTGTGTGTGTGTGTAATCCTGTACCTACACATACCTATATTTCTAGATCTACTAGTCTACCTACATATTAAGCAGGAATTATTTCACTCTAACACACAAGGGTCATTATGGCTCCCCCTCTTTTTAGTTTTGTAAAAGATTCCCAATACCCGTTTTCCTTTTCTTTGCCTGAAATTTAACTGATACTTCTTGTACCAAGAAATGCAAACAAGTGAACAGAAGTGTAGTATGTTAAATATGTGCAGGGTTGTTTAGGCCAGTAATGTCTCTAAGAACGATAAATATCAGGGAAGTAGCGAGATCATGTGTACATGAATGTTCAGATTGAGAGAAGGTACATTGGGAGGAGAAGTTCAGTCAGAAGAATAGCTTGTGGTGAGCTCCAGAAGTAAAGAAAGTATGGCTACTTCCAGGGACTGAAAATAGTTCACAATAGCTATATAGATTGAGATATAGTGTTGGTTCAAGCATTTTAAACTGAGTAATTATACAGCCTTTATCTTTCAACAATAGAAAGTCATATGTAGTATAACCCTTGTTATACTAAATGTTGTTATTAAGACATATACTTATTTATATTGCTTGTAATTCTGCACCTTAAAAAAAGTGAATGTACAGAATTTGTTAGAGCTTTCATTTCGTAAAATTTCAAACAAAATGATCTATCCAATTGAAATTAACACAGTAAAGAGTTTTGAAAATAGAATTATATTTAAAAGATAACTTAGAAAACATATGTACCTCTTTTAGATTAGTAAGTACAGTATGTTGTTGATAACAAAATCCAACAATGAAATACAGACGTCTTAGCTTACGTGCATTTTACAGACAACAAAAACTTTTACTTGAGATGAATATAAACATGTAAGTGGGAAAACCCTTAAGTTTTACCCTCAAATTTTCTCCTATACTCAGCAATAATTTTTTTAACTTTTCAAAAGTATTGTGATAGTTGTCAGTATAAATCTCACTGTTCTTTAACATGTACTTTTCATTCTGTGATATACAGTGTAAGTATTAATGATACATTTTTAAATAGACCAATTTAATTCTAAAATCTGATTGCTTTGATGTAACTGCAGAAGACTTAAAGCTAATGCGATATCAATTTGAATTACAGCCTTTTGGTGCTATTCTGATATATACTGGTCAGTACATCATGGTAGTAATGTTAGATGGTGGTATTTCTTCCTCTTATTTCTGTGCTTCAATTTTGGGAATACCAGGCACATTAGAGTAAAATTCATCTAGTGTTTTTCTATGAATTGGTCTTTTTGAAAGGATTTCTCTATGTTGTGAGAACTCTCTGATTCTGCAGACCTACCTATATCTGCAGTTGTTATCTGAACAGTCTGTATTTGTGATGACTGAATAACCAATGGCTGTGGTGTCTGAATTACTCTCTGGACACGTACACTTTAGCCCAAAAGTAACTTGCACTAGAGTCACAGCTGTGGAGCATCTTCTAGTACCTGATTGAGCTACAGAAACCTTGTCTTAATATACTTTTTCTGCCACATTATTAAGACATTTGTACTCAATACTTTGCTCCTTTCCTGAATTCTTTATTTGTCTTGCTGCAATGGGATTTATTAGTGGACCTGCACTGATTATGGAGAGGAGCTAAAGGAGAATCTCGAAGAAAGGAATTTAATTAGTCTTATGAGTCAAGAAAAGTATATTAATGAAATATTATCCTTTCCCCTTTTTTGTATCTAAGATACCATGTTTTTCCTCCACGATTTAAGAGGGATACAGCTATGAAGTATGCTGTTGTTGCTTATGGAAGTTTGTCTATATGTAATTAAAAGCCAAAGTACAACTTTTAGATAAAAATTGGAAGGTTTTTAATTAAATGTTTCCTCTTTATCAAGAAAATACACTTTTATCACCTATCCGACTCTTCTATTTAAATATATAAACTTAAAAATTTTTTATTTTAGTTGTCCTTTGTCTCCTTAATTTCATTGTCTTGTATACTTGCCCTTTGTTTTCTCATCTTTCTTAGTATGCATATGTTGATTTCGTGATGCAGTTTGTCAATTTTTATTCAATCAGTAGAAGTTTTTCTTTTATTTTTTAACTAGACAAAATTAGTGGCTGCCTTTCTGGTCTAATTTGAAGACTGTTAAAATGTCTTAATATATATAAAAAAAGGGGGGAAGCATGTAAAACCCTGGCTTTGAGGGGATTTGAACCAAGAACTTAATTTCTTTTTTAAAAGTTGGTATGTTGCTGGGAAATCAATAAAATTTGGGAATATTGGGGAAATTTTTTAAACAGTCACAGTCTATGAATCTTAACAAATTAACAAAGAATAAACCAGGTCTTGATTTTTCAGTACTTTTTTTAGAAAAAGAAATCTGTGTTTTCCTAACTTTTTATATCTGACTGGAATATTAATGTTCATTAAAAATACATTCTGTCTTTAGCTATATGTTTTAGTTCCTTGCTGCTACTGTAGTAAAATACCTTAAATTGGATAATTTATAAATACTAGAAATTTATTTTTACAGTTCTACAGGCTGATTGATTAGTAATAATTCAGTCAAAGGTAGATCTATTAACTAGCTAACAGAATTAGCAAATAAAAGTCTTTTAGTAAAGAAGATAGATAATTCTCTTTAAAATATCTTCTGTAGCCAGGTGTGGTGGTGCACGCCTGTAATCGCAGCAGTTAGGGGTCTAGGGCAGGGAAGATTGCCATGAATTTGAGATCAGCCTGGGCTACATAGTGAGTTCAAGGCCAGCCCAAACTACAATGCAAGGCCATGTCTCCACAGCCTTTCTCAGAATATATACTTGCTGCAGACACTGGGAAAGTGGGTGATCAACAAGGTAACAAAAATTTTTTTCAAGTCCAATTCTTTGTTTTCAGTGAAATTGAAGGAAGACTTAATTGTGTGGGTGACCAAAACTGATTTTCAATAATAGATCATTGTTTGGAAAATACATGGAAAGAATTCAGAGTTGATACTAGTATAACAAACTTTGACTCAGATCTAATTACGTATGCAAAGGTTTTCTGCATTTACATGGGTAAAATGAAAACTAGGAATAGAAATCATTGTCTCATTGTGCAGTAATATTCTAGCAAATAATGTAATGGTCATCATTCTAGAAAATAATGTAATGCTTTTCACTAATAACAATGTAACATTTATCAATTAATAATGAACTAATTGGGAGAAGTACTATATTTAAATATGAGATTTATTTTCAAATTTCCAAAAATGACTTATTTTTAATGTCTAGTACTTGTAAATATTTGTTGTTTTGATGCAGTGTGTTCTAATAATTGTCATATTCCAATGCAGAAGAACTTTGACTATTTAAAGCTTTTTATGGTTAGGGAAGTTGTGTTTAAATTTTAATCTGTATACGTATTTAATGCCTATGAAGTATGAGAGAAGTTCAGTAAATGAAATAAAAATGCAATAGGATAATTTCTGTAATCTTAAGTGTAATGGAAACTCAGTTTCAAGAAGAAAACTGAATGATGTAAACTTTCTTATTAAGAAAAGCTTCTTTGGGCTAGGGATTTAGCTCAGTGGTGCCGCCGCCTGCCTTGCAAGTGCAAAGACCCGAGTTTGATCCCCGGTACCAAAAAAAAAAAGAAAAGAAAAGCTTCTTTACATATTTGGTAAGGAATAATGGCAATTGCCAAGTTACCATAGCATTTAAATTCCATTGTACATTTCAAATAATTGTTTATAATTATTTAAATGTGTTCAAAATATTTTATCATTACTTAAAAATGTGCAAGCTAGTTATTCAATTCTTTTACAGTTATAAGGGCCAGAAAACATTTGAAAATTACTAGTATATACCACTGACTCTACTATTGAGTTAAGCCATTTTTTGACTTATAGTCTTATATTTTTAAATTTATATTTCATTTGTTGATGTTCTTTGCCTAGCAGACATTGGGTAAATATTCATTGGGATAATGCACACTTTAGGTTGTAGCAGAGCTAGTGCCAGTGAAATTAACTTCATCTCAATTACATGCCATTAATGTGAATTGAAAGATGTTTTGTTTGTGTTCCACCATGAATGTTTTAAAAATGCATTTGGTTAAAACTTAAAGATAGATCACAAAATCTTATTTAGGACCACTTAAGCCTAGTTGGGTTCAGAATCTTTCCGCAAAAATTGACAATTTTACAGAGTGAGCTCAAATAAATATAACCTATGATGCACCTCAAATTACTAGGATAACAAGAACAGTCCAAACCAAAACCAAGTTTAAAGAGGGAAATCTTACAGATCAAAGGAGAAATTAACAAAATTAAGACTAAAAAAGTAAAACAAAAAAATCAATGAATCCAAGAGCTGGTTCTTTAAAAGAATAAACAAAGCCCAGCTGCCATTCCACCACTCCCAGGGCAGAGGAGGTGAGCCAATCCCAGTGCCCAGGAGGAGGCTCCCCGGCCGCCATTCCTCCGCTCACAGGGCAGAGGAGGTGAGCCAATCCCAGCACCCAGGTTCCTCCCTGGCTGCCATTTCACTGCTCCCAGGGCAGAGAAGGGGAGCCAATCCCAGTGCCCAGGAGGAAGCTCCCCAGCCACTGTTCTACCACTCCCAGGGCAAAAGAGGTGTACCAATCCCAGCGCCCAGGAGGAGGGTCCCTGGCCACCATTCCACTGCTCCCAAGGGCAGAGGAGGTGAGACAATCCCAGCGCCCAGGAGGAGGCTCCCCAGCTGCTGTTCTACCACTCCCAGGGCAGAGGAGGTGGGTGCCAGCAGCACCTCCTCCCCCCCACGGAAATGAGAAGACACATAAACAAACCTCAAAAGCAGACTTCCAGATCACCTACAGCAACCCCAAAGGCAAACGAGACAGAACAGTCTTATACTCAGCCACCTGGACTGTTGTTAATAGAAGGGAAAATAACTCATGTTATATAGACTCTGTGCACCTCAGTTTCTTCACCTACAAAATAGGAGAATTGAACTAATGGATTGTGAACCCTGAATTTCCTAGGTTCTCCATTTCAGAGTTACTGGTTTCCTACAGTATCCATGAAGTAGATTATAGGAAGCATCTTGTAATAGAAATTGATGTTCTGTAAATCAGCATTCTACCAACTTCCCATAACTAAATGAAAGACTTAATCATTCTATGTACTGTACCTGTAAGTTCAGATATAGTCTTTTCAACTAGCTATGCTGGTTAGATACTGCTATGTATAATCTAAAGGTTTAGTGTAAAATTTCTCTTTTTCTTTTCCAGTTAATACCTTGTCTTTATAAAATACAGTTTTTCTGTCTTTCATGAACATTGTAATGGATTCAAGCAGTATAGTAATTGTAGATAGCAAAATGTGAGAATCTCTTTCATCGTACTCTTTCACAGGAGGTAACCATGACTGACATTTTGGTATTCCTCTTTCCAATTTTCTTTCTATGAATGTATAAATGAATGTTAATTTATGTACATATTTTTTTATAAATGGGATCATGCTGTATATATATTGTTAAAAATTTTTTCCCTCAACTGTGTATCTTAGGAGATTTTTTGTATATGCCAAGATATAGTATTCATATCAGTTTTTATTTATTTATTTATTTTGGGTACCGGGGATTGAACTCGGGTCCTTGCGCTTGCGCAGCAGGTGGCGAAACCACGGAGCTAAATCCCCGGCCCTCATATCAGTTTTTAAATAATGACTTCTATAATGTAATTACTGTGGTGGCATGTAATATCATTGTTTATTTAACCATCCCTCTTTATTGAACGTAAAGTTTCTTTATACTGTTTATAATAATGAGATATGATCAAGCTGAAAATACATTGATTTGTGCAGACATTTCTTTAGAATATATTTTCTACAAGTGGGATTGAACATACTGAAAAATTTTGATAGCTACTGCCAAATTGCCTTCATAAAAGATTTTACAAATTCGCATATCCTTTGGCAAGGGGTGAGAGTGTTCATTTACCCATCTCATTGCCAAAATGATATCACTGTTTCAAAATTGTTTCCAGTCTGATGGTTGAAAAATTATATTTCATTTTTTAAAAGTTGCATTTATATTACATCTGGATGTTGAACATCTTTTCATTCCTTTGTTGGTCATTTATTATTTCTTTTTTTCTGAGTTGCTCTAAATTGCCCATTTTTCTTATGGCATTAAGTATATTTTACTATTGATTTGTAAGAATTTTCTGAAGTATTTTACATCTGAATCCTTTAAGTTTTACAGATGTATATTTTCCCTGTCTTCTGCTTCTCTTTTAATTTTACTGATTGTACCTAGTAGAATGAAGACTTTTCCTTTTGTGACATCATTTCCTTTATGGTTACGATGTTTAAAAAGGACTTTTTCAGGTATAATCTACTCTTTTCTCATGATTTGAAGCCCCCTTTATAATCTAAATTTCTGTATACAGTATATGCAAACCTGTTTCCTGAATCTGTGTTCTTTTGTGTTTTTCTAATTCCTTTCCCAGTAGTGTACTTTCAGTTTTAGTATGTTACTAGGTCTTTTGAAATCTGAGATTACAAGAACACTATCCTTCCTCATTTTGTTTATGAGTTCTCCCCCTTTTTTCTTATTTAGCTATTATTTCTCAGTGTTGCTATAACCTTACTATAACCTCTTCTGATTTGTGGCTAACTTGTATGTGGACTAGAAAATGATTACAGACTGCTGGTAATTTAGATAAAACAGTTTTTAAAGTGAAAAAATGAAGAATTCATAGAAGACTGATTTATGGTACAATGTTCTTGTTTTAATACTTAAAGTTCATTATATAAGTTTTAGTTCCTCAGAAGCCTGGATATTTTTATTTGTGAGGTTTTGGTAACATACAGTTGAACCGTAATCCTATAAACCTTTATATATATAAAAATTAAGATCAGGAACTTTTAAATAGTCACTTTGCTGAATAATTTTATCTGTCACTCTATTAATGAAAATGTCTGTTAATACAGAATAAATATAAATATAACCAAACCCATGTTTTGCTTTTGAATTTTCTTCCTTACCAATAGTGAATAAAATAAAAATGAAAGAGTAGGTAATTAAGTAAAATAATATATTAACTCTTCTTATTTTAAATCAGCTATAGATAGATGCTATTAGAAGTGCAGCATCTGTTACCATGGAGCTTCCTTAACTCAAGGTTAGCTTTTTCTAAAAAAGCTGAGGCCTGCTTTATACTCTGAAAAAGTAATACACATTGACCTTGTGCAGCTAATAGCCTTGCTTGTACCTAAATTGCTAAGTTTTCACAAGGAATTTAAAGTGACCATCCCCTTTTTTAGAATATAGAATAGCTTGCATTATGTGCTTAGATCCAAAACATATAGATATAAAAATTTTGTCGTGCTAAGTGTTTTACATTTATGTTATTCAAATTGATTGGCTAGATTTGAGATGCTTTTTAGAACGTTAAGCTTTGTTTAAAAAAAACCCTCCAGTGCTATAAATTTATATGTATGTGTGTTTTGCATATTGCTGAGGGAAATACCATTTCTCTTGTCTTAGGTGGATTATTTAAGGGTTTCTGGAATTGCAGTATGATGGGAGGCCTATGGTACAGAAAGGACACTATACTTTTTCTACACATTTCAGTGAGTACCTAAGAGGTCCAGAAATAGGAGAGTTCTATATTATGATTGGCATCTGGAGAGTCTAGTCAGATCTCACTTAAAGAACAATTTATTCTTTTGGTTTTGGTGATCCTGAAGCTACACGTATTTTGTGCTTTCAGGATTTAATAGATTGATAAGCAATAAGAAAGAACTCACAAAGTAGATCTAGTCTATAGAAACACATATTGATTGGCCCACACGGTGTTTTTAAAATATATGGATTTATGATATCTCCTAAAATATTGGAAGATATGACAAACTGAGCCCATAGACAGACATATGCTTTCTAGTTTGCCAAAAATCTATACTATTCCTTATGCTGAAGTTGTCAGTTACCATTTATCACCAAACTTGCAGCCATCCACTTGCTCAACTGTTTGTGTTACCTGTCAAGCTCTTGAAACATTGGGATATCTGATTTGTACTTACTAGTCCACACTGCTTTCTCTGTCTGATACACTCAAAGTGAAAATGGGCAGATAGGAATTTAACATAGAATAAAATTAATGTGTTTTTCCTAGAAACATGCTACATGTTTTCATATCTCTTTTTTTCTTTCCTTGAAATATTTAATTTGTTGTTGAATGAATCCTACTTGGCTCAACTCCCAAAACCTTGAATATTCTTTGATTACCTCTATCTACAATGGTTTCTTGCTCTTCTGGTCTTAGAACACTTCTTTTTTCCAACATTGTAAGTTTTATGATAGTAAAGTGTTAAAGAATATCATTCAGCTAAAGGGTTGTGTTCTGTGATGAGGACTTTGATTAGTTTCATTTAATATAGTTCACAATTCTTTTTTTTCTTCAAAGGAATACATGTATAGTTGTCAGTTTGAAGAATAAGAAAGTAATGATTTTTATTTCCCTGGTTTTCCCAGTTGGCCTTCTGACACTAAATTTTTTTTTTCTTTTTTTGGCCTTTCAGTTACAGATGAGGACACAGTAAAGAGGTATTTTGCCAAGTTTGAAGAAAAATTTTTCCAAACCTGTGAAAAGGAACTTGCCAAAATCAACACATTTTATTCAGGTGAGTAGTCATAAGAGATAATTTCTACTTCTAAGGAAGGAGAAACTCCATAATGTCATTGTTTAAGCTTCTGATCAATGTTGTTTGATTGAGGCATGGTTTTCTTCACTAAAGAGATATTTTGGGGCAGAGGAGGTGAGCCAATCCCAGTGCCCAGGAGGAGGCTCCCGGGCTGCCATTCCACCGCTCCAAGGGCAGAGGAGGTGGGTGCCAGCAGCACCCCCCATCCACCCCACACTGTGGAAATGAGAAGAAACATAAACAAGCCTCAAAAACAGACTTCCAGATCACCTACAGCAAACCCCAAAGGCAAACGAGACAGAACAGTCTGATACTCAACCACCTGGACTCCCTGAACTGGCAACAAAAGAGGATCTGGAAAAAAATGAAATCAGAAATAATTTCTCAGATAGCACCAGAGACTGTGCCCATAGTGCAACACATGATCAATAAATCTAGAGAGGACACAGATAAAAAAATAGAGGAGGTGAGGAACAGGATAGAATCCAAACATAGGAAACAAATGGAATCCATAAAACAGATACAAACAGATTTCCAGGAGATTAAAAACTCTATTGAAAGTCTATGCACCAGAATGAACCAATGTGAGTACAGAATTTCAGATATAGAAAAAAAGATTGCAATTACTGACCAGGAAAAGAAAAGTTGCTTTAAAATTGTAAGGGACCACGAGAAATCAACCCAGCAGCTGCTAGACGGTGCAAAGAAGAGTAACATTAAGACTGATTGGAGTCAGTGAAGAAACAGGAGAGAGTGCAGATGACATAAAAAAACTGTTCACAGAAGTGATGGCAGAAAACTTCCCAAGCGGGAAAAGAACCTGACATACAGATAAGTGAGGCATATAGGACTCCAACTAGCCTTGATCAAAACAAATCTACACATAGGCATATAATAGTTAGGATTCCAGAAACCCAACAGAAGAACAAAATTCTACAAACAGTTAGAGAAAAGAAACAAATCACATACAAAGCAAAGCTCATCAGAATCACAGCAGACTTCTCAGTGCAAACCCTCAAGGCAAGAAGAGCTTAGAGTGACGTATTCTAAGCCCTAAAGGAAAACATCCCCCAACCCAGATTGATGTACCCTGCAAAACTATCTTTCAAAATTGATGGAGAAATAAGATACTTTCATGATAAAGAGCACCTCAGGAACTTCGTGAATACCAAACCAGCACTCCAAAAAATTTTAGACAATATCCTAGGAAAAGACAATGAGGATCACAACCCCAGGAAACCCAGCAGAATGAATCCATTGGGCGTGACAAATTAAACACAAAGGGGGAGATTCCAACAAAAAGAAAAAGTCATGACAAGGCTTTTACAACTTTTAACTTCATCTCCCTAATGAGTGTAGAATTCAATCTTGTTATTGTACTGATTAGTATTTTTCTGATTCTAGTGTTGCACGCCTTTCCTTGTGCTGTACTGGCTATTTATCAGCTTCTTGTGTCTACTTTTTAATTGGGTTGTCTATTAATGAACTGTAAGAGTTCTTTATAGATTCTGGTCATAGGTTATATGCATTGTAAATATGGTCTGTTTAAGGACTACTTTTCATTTTAACGATGTCATTTAAAGTTCTAAATTTTGATGGAATCTCATTTATCAATTTTTTTCTTTTGTAGTCATGTTTTTTGCATCCTAGGAAGTTCTTGCCTACCCTAATTCATAAACATTTTCCCTTATATTTTCTTCTTAAAGTTTTATAGTTTTAGTCTTTCATATTTAGGTTCATAGATCCTTTCAAGTTATTTTTATGTGTGGAAATAAAGGGTTGAGGTTAATTTTTTATATACAGATACCAGGTGTTTTAGTGCCATTTGCTGAAAACACTTATCTGTTCTGCTGGTCTTGAATTGAGTTTCTATTCTGTAAAATGTTAATGTTAAATAATCTTTCAAAACTCAGTGGACCATATATGTGTGGTTCTATTTCTAGATTCTCTGTTTTATTCCAATGATCTATATGTCTTTCCTTACACCAACACTGCCTTGATTACTGTAGCTTTAGAAGAAGTCTTAAAATTAGGTACTAAACATCTTCCAACACTGTTTTTTTTTCTTTTTCTTTTTACTTTTCTATGTCCTTTGTACTCCTACATAACTTTGAAATTTCAATATCCAGTTCTTCATTTATAGCAAGTATACATAGATCTAAATTTTTATATATACCTTGTGTTTTCTAATCCTGCTAAATTCAAATGTAAGTTCTAGGGGCTCCTAGAGATTTCTTAGTATTTTCTCTGTAGATGATCATTTCATCTACATATAAAGATTTTGCTTCTACCTTGCCAATCCTATCCTAATTGTGTCATTTTATTGCCAGACTATTTTGGTTTAGGCCTGTGTTTCAAAATTTAATGGACAGATGAAGGGTAGGCATATCTGTCCTTGTTCCCCACCTTAGGGAGAAAGCATTGTATCTTCTCCATTCATATAAGGCATTTTTGCTGGACGTATGGAGTACATGTCTTTTATCTGTTGAGAAGGTTCTGTTCTACTTCTAGTCTCCTGATAGCTTTTACCATGAACAGCTGTAGAATTTAGTCCAATACTTTTTCTCCAACTAGTGACAGGATCATATGGCTTTTTCCTTTCCTCTGTTAAAATGATGACATTTGGGGGTGGATCTTCCTTCCAGTGCTGAACCAACACTGCCATCCATATAACAAAACCACTTTCTACATACTGCCAGATCTGACTTCTAATAGTTTGTTTTGTTAAACAAATTTCTACCTATGGTCATACTTTTTTCTGCTATTATCTTTATCCTGTTTTAGTATTAGCACAATGTTGATTTCTTAAAATGAGGGGAGAAGTGTTCCTTCTTTTTTCTGCTTTAAATGTTTGATATAATTTATCAGTTAAAATGTTATATGAGCCTGTTTTTGTCATATAGGTAGGTTTTCAAGCTAGGAATATACTTTCTTTAATAGGTGCTATTCAAATTTTACATTTCCTCCAGAGTAAGCTTCATTAATTTGTCTTCCAAGGTATTTCTTAGAAGTTGTCAAATTTATTTCAAAACAGATTTTTGAAATATGCTTTCCATATCCTTTTAAATTCTGTAAAATCTGTGGTAATGTCTCCTGGATCTTGATATTGTAATTTTTAAAATGTATAATTGATATTGTGTGATGGGAAGAAAAGATCTAAAGGAGCAGGGGAAGTAGGAGGGTAGGGGAGAGGAAAGAAGGGAAAAGAAAATATATGAGAAAAGGAAAAAAATGGAAACAAAGTCTTTGCAAATAGGGAAGGGTGGAGGGGGTGGAGGGAGGGCAGGGGAAGGGGAAATAAATAAGAACCAAGATACTCATATAAAGGTACAAGATCCCAATGATGAAAGTAACTGTATTTTATACCTAAAATGTACCAATAAACTTAATGGGAAAAAAGAAAGAGAGATTTTGTTTAGCTCGTATTGGAACACATACTGGTACCTGAATCTTCAAGCTTTAGGTGTTCATTATCCATACTGTCTTGCTGTTGTAAGGATTTCAATTTCTCAAGAATCAGATTTTTGATCTTATCCTTTTATGTAAAGTTATTTTACACAGTTCCAGATTACTACTTATGTTACACTTAATACCTTTCCGCTGTCTAGAGCACCTATCTCTAAAGTATCATCTATAATATAGCACTACCATGTGAGAAGATGCAACTTCTGTTTATTCATATATAACCCTTTTAAATATTTTATGTATGTATGTATGTTGTAATGTACATAACATAGATTAGTAAAACCGTATCTTTAGGGGCCGGGGATTTAGTTCAGTGGTTTCGCTGCCTGCTGTGCAAGTGCAAGGATCCGAGTTCGATCCCTGGTACCAAAAAACCAAAACAGTATCTTTATTTTATTTTCTTTTGGTTTTTTTGAGACAGGGTCTCCCTTTGTAAAGTTCAGTCTGGCCCTGAACTCAATGTGTACCCCAGGATGGCCTCAAACTCTGGGCAATCCTCCTGCCTTAGCCTCCTAAGTGCTGGTATTACAGACATATGCCACCATGCTGGGCTCAACAGTATCTTTTTATTGAAAAATTTTGAGACCTTTGTTCTATGACATTTTGTTAGGCATCATAATTCCTTTGAAACCTAGTAAATAATCAGGTGATTTAATGAGTACAGAATCAGAATAAAGTGAGTTAAATTCAAAGGGACATTTCTGGAAAAACCTTACATATAATTCCTGTTAGAGTGCCAAATTTCTACCCTAATAACTGATATACCTATTAGAGATAATGTACCCATTTATTGAACAACAGTGAATTTCTTAGTCATTTTCTCTTGCTGGAAACACAATGCCACAGGCTGGGTAACTTTTCAAGAAAAGTTTATTTTGGCTCACTGTTTTGGGGGTCCAAGTTCATGAGGCCCCATCTGTTGATGACCCTTTCTTGCTGGTAGAGTTCAGAGGCAATGGAGAGCATCACATGGAAAGAAATAGGAAACGTATGTGTAGTGTATGTGTCTTTTGATATCTCCCTGTTTTTATAAAGCCACTAGAATTGTTAAGTCATGGGGGCTATATCCTAATAACCTTACTTAATTCTCATTACCTTCCTAAGTCCCCACCTCTAAACACCATAGTTGGATTAATTTTCCACCCTTTGAATACTTGACAATGGAGGTGAATCGTCAATGTAGGTTTTAGAAGGGACAAATCATAATCAGTAATAACTCACAGTAGAGATTAATCTGCTACATGAGTTTTGGAGGATACAAACTATGTTCAAATCATAGCAATGGTTAAAATTTTTACTCTAACTTTATCTCATATAAAAATATAAAATTATTCTATATTTAATATCTATATTCATGCTATTAATATGTTTTATTAAATTAGATAAGGTATTAATTTTCTATCAGCCATGATCTTTTTTTGGGTACCAGGGATCAAACTCCGTACCTTGTGCCTACGAGGCAGGCGGCAGAACCACTGAGCTAAATCCCCGGCCCAATCAGCCATGCTTTTTGAGAATATACCCTCATCCCTAGGCCAAGACTTTGAAAATACTGTTATCTTAATATTAGCATAGTCATAAAACAAATACTAGTAGGGGTTAGCCTAAGGATGAAGTTTCATGACTTTGCTAGTTTCTTTCTCAGAGGGTAATTTTTTTTCTTTCTAGCTTGTCTATAACTTCTGGAAGCATCTTACTCAGGTATCCTTCTTCAGGAGCCCCCTAAAATGGGGCTGATTGTTCTTTTTTATGGAACAGTGGGAGTTGGGAGATGGAGAGAGGTAAGAAGAGGCAGTAAGAAGGACTGCCAAAAGATAAGTAGCTAAGTACAACATTCTTTTAATTATCATTATTCTTCTAAATTAGGATGTCTAAAAATTTTGTGTTAAATTGTCTTCTAATCATCCAGTATTTTATAGAACATTCTGTCTTTCATTCCTTTTTCTTCTTAATCAGTCTGTTTCTTGACTTCTTGCTTATTCATTGAAAATTTACTCCTGTCTCCCAATCTAAATCTGTGTTAATTTTTTTTATAACCCGGAGATCTTGATTGTTCTTGTGGACTTTTTCTTTTTGGAGACAGGGTCTTGTTATGCAGTCCAGGATGACCTTGAACTCACTGTGTAGTGCAAGCTGGCCTCAACCTTGTGGCAATACTCCTGCCTCATTCTCCCAAGTGCTGGGATTACAGGCATGAGCCAACATGCCTGGCTAGGGACAGTCCATTTATAATTCCACTCTACTTTGGTCAGATACTCCCATGGCCATACTCATCACCCAAAATTGCTCTCCTCTAAAATATTAAATCCTAATATAAGAGTCTGTGACCATATCTCCTAGCTCTTAAGCTTTTTACTCCCTTACTCCTTTAACATATGCTTTCCCATCTTACAGAGTTCAAGTTCTTTAATTCCTGCATTTTATTCTAGTGGATCATATTCCTCCCAGAATTCCTTCTCATCAGTCATTTTAAACATTTTATCCTCTGTGCTTTTCATCCCTGTACCTCATTGCTTTATATTACATCTGGCTAGCAAAACTCAACAATTTTAGCCTTTACCTTCTTCATGCCTATCCCCAGGACAGCCTAAAACAACAGCAGAATAAATTGGAACCACTATAAATTTATTGTTGCACCCTCAACTCTGTCTTCAAAACTGCCTATGGTTCCTAATGAGTGTTCTTTTCCATGATTCAGAGTTCATTTATAAACCTTATGCCATTCTCAAATGATTTTTTTTTCTTTTTTGCCAGTACTGAGGATCGAATCCATGGCTTCATGCATGTAAGGCAGATGCTTTAACATTGAACTACCCTCCCCAACCCCTTTTCCTAGTTCTTAACAGTACTGTCTTCTGCATCATGCTCATTATACTCCCTACTTTACAAATAAAAATAAAGGCCTTCAACTCCCCAAAACTTATAGATATTCTCATCCTCATTTATTTTCCTCCAGTCTTTTTTTTTTTTTTTTTTTGGTACCAGGGATTGAACTCAGGACCTTGCGCTTGCGAGCCAGGCACCAGAACCATTGATCCAGTCTTTTTTTTTTTAATATAGGGTGTCATTAAGTTGCCCAGGCTGACCTGATTCTCCTGCCTCAGCCTCCTGAGTAGCTGGGATTACAGGCATGTGCAACCACATCTGGATTTCCCTATCTATGTAGAAGTGATGTCCCTCTCCATTTTATGGCAAATCTACAACTACTGAATAAATCCCAACTCTTAGAGTTGCTTTGCTTCAGTAATGATTGCAATGAGAATAATTGAATAAACATATTTAAATTCCCTTTTTACTGGTTTGGTCTTCTTAGCAAGTCATTCCCTTCAGACTATAAACAAGCAACCAGATTTTTAAACTGTATTATCCTCCTCCTTCTTCTAGGCAAAGGGAATAGTTTATGTAAAGATAAGGCCATGAAAGAGTATAAATTCATGCCTTTTACACTAGTTCATAAGCACCTGTAAGCCAGAGACAAAATAAAAGTATTACTCGAAGCCACACAAATGAATAATTTCCTACAAGTAAAAATTGTGCAGGAGAAATAGCAATGTTCCAAGGACAAAGATAATTTCCACAATTAAGAGGTAGAAAGTTAAGGAAGAACTAGCAACGTAGACATAAAGAAGGCAACCATTAGAGGAGGAGGAAGAGAATGAAAGAGGAAGACATACGCATTAGAAGCATGTTTGGATTAAAGGCTGTTAGATATGAGCTGAGTCTATAAATGAAAAATGTGTAAGATCAAGTTTATTTGCATTTCTCTTCACTGTGATAGGTTTTGGAAGATTGCATGGTCCCAGTTCTAAATGGGTGATTATATCATAAAGAATAAATAATGCTTCTTGGTTTACAAAAAAAATCTATTAGCAGTATATAATTATTATATTTTGAGTTAAATTTTTACATTTTGAGTTACAGTAAAAACCCTGTACTATCACCCAGTATATATATATATATATATATATATATATGGATGGATGTTTTATATATGTTTATATACATCTGTATATGTGAATATGTAATATATTTAAATATTTCTATGAGATAATACTATTACTACTTGCAATATATTCCATTTTATACTTTTCTACTTATATATTTATTTTTTTTGGTACTGGAGATTGAACTCGGGTCCTTATGCTTGTGAGACAGGCGGCAGAACCACTGAGCTAAATAATAATAATAATAATAATAATAATAATTTTAGGCTAGCTATTAAAAATTTGGGTGCTGATTTAATGCCTTTGTTTATTGGCAGGGCCACTGGGGCATGTCTCTTGAAGTCACTCAGATTAGGTACATATTGATAGGCTGACTTTTTTGCCAGGTCAGGAAGTGATGGGTAATATGAAGACATGATTGACAGAAATAGAATTTGGCACTTGCTCTAAATGGTATCATTTCTCTGCTTATTTAGCTCCCTTCTCCACAGCATATTGTCTTGTAGACTATGATCCTCAGGCACTAGGACACATGAAAAACTAAATAATACAGGGGTGAGTTAAGTATATTAACTCACTTCCACCTACTTGCATCTCACAAAATATTTAAGTCAGGTAAAATTAGTTAATTTTTAAGTTACATATATTCTTGGCTGAAACCTTTAAATGCCTGAAACAAATTGTTTTATTGTCTAGATCTCATCATACCAAAAACAGCCACACAAACAAAGCGGATTGCAAATACCAATTCTATTATCTGGTAATTACATTTTAAACCTTTTTTTTTTTTTAGATGTTTACTATTTAATCTTTCTAGGCCTTCATCCCCTTGCCTGTAAAATGAGCAAATTGATTCCAGGCCCTCTAGGATTCCAATTGTTAGGAGTCACAAGCTATTTTCAGTGTTCAGATAACCAGATGTAAGTTATTTTATTGCTTTTTATTTTTTGTTATATGCTTTTGGCTAATAAGAAATAAGCATTTATTTAACTTAATAGATAAAATCTTTCAATATTTGAAGACCATGGGAGAAGAGAGGAATTTTGAAAAGGAGAGGATCCTTTGTAGTAGAAACACTACTAATATGTGACCTAGAAGTCCCCTAGATCTCTTCAGTATTTGAGATGTACATATTTAAGTGTTAAGAATTTCAGATGTAAGCAATGTAAAAATTGCATGTAATATAATGAGATTAACTATCTTGAATCATCTGTGATGGATCAAAAGTGTTATAAACTTAACTTTATATTTCAAATAACATTGAGGTCCATAAATGAATCTGCAAGATGGTAACGAATAATGAAAAGACAGATAAACAAAAATATTTTCAGGCACTATCTTCTAAAGAATTCTTCAATTACATAACAATATATTTAATAGCTTTGCTGTTCTGCAAATAGCTTGTAATTCTGAAACAACTTTTTTCTAAAAGTAAACAGTAGATAAGTTTGATGGGGAAAACAGTCTTAACAAAAATTTAGCTCTTTGAGGGACACATAGATGCTTTGAAAGTTCTTGAAAATTTTTGTCAGATATATTGTATGAAATCTATGACATTGAAGTATGTTATTAAAATATTGATCTGTTCTCTTATTCATGGTGTTTTGGTTTACTAGCATTAGAAATTGAAATTTATTGCAAAAATAGGCTATTTTCATCAGTATTTGTAAAATTATGTAGAATGTTTATTTTTATAAGTATATTTATAGATCTTCATTCATAGATCAAAGTACATTTCTATATACATATATAGCTTTTCCCCAGGTCTGTGCAGTTGCATACATATGAACCTTTTGGTAATCTGGCTGTAGAAAATTGAGGATTCATTGCAAAGTAGATTTGAACACTTGCTCAAAAGCAGTGTTTCTTGTCCTTTTAAGACTTTACAAGTTTATATCATAACTGTAGTAATAACTAAATATGATTCTTTCAAACTGCACATGCTCTGCCCTACCTCTACTCAAGAATTTTTTTTTTCTTGGTACCAGGGATCAAACTCAGGACCTCGTACTTGCCAGGCTCACGAATTTTTATATGCTTCTCGAGATAGGGAACCACTGTTTCTAGGAAGGGAATCACTAATTTAAACAAAATAGCAAAATATATCTGAAATTCTGATTTCTCCTCCATTTTTATATGGGAATGGATTATTAGAGAGAACTTTTTACTCATTTATTCAGCGAACATGAATTGATCATACTATCTGTGGTTAAGTTTCTCACCCTGTGACAAAGTTATGTTTTAGTAACCCATTGTAAATTGAAAATACCATAAATTTAAAATGGATTTATTTAATACACCTAATTGACCAAAAACACCTAGCCTTCCTTAAATGTGCTCAGGAAGGATGGATACCTGCAATACTTTGTGTTAGGCAAAGCCATGTAACACAAAACTTATTTTGTAATAAAGTCTTGAATCTTTTATAATTTATTGAAAATCTATATCCAAAAATATGTTGGCAACACTTTTGGTTATTTGCCTTTGTGATTGTACAATTACTTTAACCACTAAAATGTTCCTTTGCTTTTTGGTTTTGTGGTATAAGACCAAATGGCCATGTAGCAGTTTTGACTTCAAATTCAGGGGAACCATTATATTCCTCTGATAGAAGAATTTCTCCTTTTGAGAACTTATCAACAGACGGAGCTCACATTGTAGGTTGGGAAGCCAACATTGATTGAGTGGTTATTAGATTTGGAAAGAAGAACCACTCTCTCTCCTCATTCTTAGGCTTTATATTTTGGTTTTGATAGAGATAGAACTATACAATGGTATATGCTGTAAGATAGAACTCCATCTTTTTTACTTTTGTCTCCCAGCTCATTTTTACTAAACGTTTCTATTAGGCCCTCTATTTCTGAGTAGGTGGTGAGATTCTTTTATTCCATGTGAATAAGCCCATTGCTTTTTTGCCTTTGCTATGTAACGAGTTCCTTAATGAGAAACAAAACTATGTGGAATATCATGATAATGAATAAAGCATTTCAGGACATGGTAGTGCTAGCAGAAGTATTATGGACAGGGAAAACACATCCATATCAAAACTGCATTCATTCCAAAGAGCAGTCTCTGCCCTCTGTGTGATGGAAGGTATCCAGTGCACTCCACCTGCTCCTAGATGTCTGGCCAGTTCCAGTGGATAACATATCAGGGCAAGTCAGTGCTGGGTCTACTTGATAAATAGCTGCATTATTGGGTGTGTAGTTCAGTACCAGCATTATCAGATGTGTGGTAGCATACCAAGTGCTAGAGGCTGTATTGATTATCTCCAATGAAGGTACTATATCCAGAATAGCAGCTACCAGCAGAGAGAATACCTGGTTGAGTTTTCAATAATCCAGTCATTCTCCAGGATTCATCCAACTTTAACACATACAGCTACATTAAATGGTGATGTGATATTAGGTGTTACTGCCGGTAGTCAGTAGTCAGGTTCCAGTACTCACCTGCCCAGTATACAACACAGGCCTGAGAAAAAAATACACTAAGAGACAGAACTAAGAGAGAGAAAGCAGGGTGCCAGGATGACAAATGCTGGTGCAACCGCCCAAGGTGCTGGCCAGTCTCAGGCACTAACTTCTATTGGCAATCAGTTGGGGTAAAGGTGACATGTAGTTTCTATGGAAATTAATGTAAGCAAGGCTCATAAAGGACAAGACAAAGCATTCTCAAATTAGGAACAGAATAGACAAAATATATGATTGTAATTAGAACATTGTCCTTCAAGTCTGAAGGCTTTAGTTGTGGGAATGGAATTAGGGTGCATTACTCTGACCTCGGCACGTAGGCTTCAGCCAGACTAACTTCTATAAACAAACCAGTTGTGGGGTTAACTCTTTACAGCCTGCCTTGTGCATAATCAATATTACAGTCCTCTGCATGTTACCATCTATTTATCTTTCTGGTGGTGGCACTAACGTTTGCAATTTTTTCGTAATTATAGAAAGAGGAACTTCCACTTAATATTCCCTACCACAATGTTTCTTACCTCCGGGTCAGAATCAGTATAGATATTTTACTTATAGCCTAGCGTACCTATTCAAAGTTTATATTCTGGAAGTGAGAAAGTTTTCATAGAATGAGTCTATGGACCACTGGGTCCGCTTGTGAGTCAAACCTGGGCTAATAGTGTAGCTATCACCTGAACACCATAAATCTGCAGTTTGACTGCAGGACTGCAGTGGTGTTTGGAGTCTCCAGAAATTTGTTTCAATTCAGAGATACAGTGAGCATAATTCTAATGTGGCCTCCAAGATCCCTTCCCTCTAAGGTAATGTATTTTCTTACAGTTACAGTATTTAAGTCAAGCACTAGCCTAAGTCCTGCTGTGAGGAACTTGGCAAAGGTAATTATGGTCCTCAATTAGTTACCTTGAAGAAAAGGAAATTCACCCAGATGAACCCTCTCTAATCAGGTGAGCTCTTTTAAAGGGACTGAGCTATTTGCTAGAGAAAGAGATTCAAAGCAGAGAGGAACTTGCCACTTAGGAATTTCCCCATTGCTGACTCAAGATGAAGAGGGTAAGAGTGATCTATAGAAGCTAAAAACAGACCCCAAATGATATTCAGCAAGGAAATGGGCACTTGGTCTTATAGCTGCAAAAAACTGAATTCTGCCACAGTCACATGAGTGTAAAAGAGGAACCCAACCTCCAGATGGGAAAGAACTCCAGGTAACATCTTGGCTTTAGCTTTGTGAAAGCCTGATGGATAATCCAGCTGTCATACTTGAACTTCTTGTCTACAAACTATGAGCCAATAATGAGGTTTAAGTTACTGTTTGTGGTAATTTGTTATGCACAGGATAAAACTAATACAAAAGCCACTGTCTAGTAAGTCTGGCAGTTTCCCCAAATGCACAATCACCCTAGTAATGGCCACTAGGTTCTCAGAGGAAGGATTAGAGGGCAGTTTACAATATAGTGTTGTGGAAGTGCTACAAACACTAATAGAGAATAACTGTTACCCCTTCAATCACTGTGGCCTCTGAGTGTGTGTTTGAGCTTAGGTCTGGAAACTAAGTAGGAAGTTGTAACTCCTACTAAAATCAAGTGTTTGGCCACCAGACCTGGAATTTTTTTCAGTTACAGAAATCAAGCAGTATTCTAATAGGTTGCCCATTTATTTCATTCCTAAGAGTAACCACAATCAGTTTACCTTAGCTAAAATCTTAGGGGGCTAAAACATTTGATTACTGATTCACTCTGTTGCCTTTTATGATAAAAGACCCACCTTATATTGGTGGTTCAGTATATCATCTGCCCTTTCTGATCCAGGATCCTTTTTATTTGCACTGAAATTAGGGAACCCATCTCAATAGATACTTCTTCCATGACCATTCCTGGCTTGAAATGGAGAACAAACATAGAGCTTTTCAAAGATGCCTGTTCTCGCCTCACTAATCCATTTTCTGTATGTCTTAGTGAAGGAATTTTCTGGGCCTCCTAGAGCGGAGATTGTTGGTGTTGGAAATGAACGGAGAGAATGTAAGATTGGTTTCTAGAAGCTAAGTAGATCCCAGATGGATAGAGGCATGTGGATGAAATTAATTTAGAAAGAGGAATGAAAACCTGATTTTGGTTTTGAATACAATTTGAAATCACAGGATACAGGAAAAAATAAATAATTAAAAATAAAAATGAAAGTCATATAAATGATTAAGGATAGAGATGAATCTTGGAAGCATCCTATAAGGATGACTTCTCTAAGAGAAAGAAACCAGTGAATCATGAAGCAATGTCAGAAGAGACAAAAATATTTAAGATTAGGGGAAGAAGATAGTATAAAAATATGCAAAGCAAGGAAGGGGAGAACTTTAAGAAAAAAATGAGTCATAAATAATGCTTTATTATTATTGTGTAATTATTTTTATTATTTACTAAGGGTTATGTCCCTTGGCATTTTAAAAAGCCAAGATTTCACATTAGATTAAAATTTATTTTGGTCTTTACATTTCTCTACTGAGGTTGCCACCCAGGTGTATTACATAAAAGCACCTTCTCCAGCAATCTGGGACCAGCATCCATACAGTAAGCCCCATGGTCAGCCTTTTATTGCCCACATTAGCATTTTTTTGTATTTCGTTTAATCTTTTCAACCATGTGATAAGGGAGTTAGTATTGTCTCCATTTCAGCTATGAAGAATTTTTTAAAATACTCAACTAAATCATACTAGTTAATGAGGGATATGAACCTAAATTTGCCTAGTTCAAGTATACTAAGTTATAGACTCAAAAGAAAAGTTATTATTTTTAAATATAGTTTACCTTCCATATGAATGAGTCCTGCATCTGTGAATTCAATCAATTGCAGATTTAAAATATTTGAGAGAGCTGGGAGTGTACCTCAGTGATAGGGTACTTCCTTAGCATGTGTGAGCCTCTGGGTTCCATCCCCAGCACCGCACACATGGAAAAATGCATCTGTACTGAACAAGTACAGACTTCTCTTGTTGGTGTTCCTTAAACAATATAGCAACTATTTACATTGTATTAGGTATTATATGTAATCTAGAGGTATTTCAAATATATGGAAGGATGTGTATAGGTTATATGCAAATATAAGGGACTTGAACACCTGCATGTTTTGGGTCCTGGAACCACTCCCTTTTAACTACTAAAGGATAGCTATATTCAGGTATGTAGAACAGAAAGATAGATAGATAGAACGAACATATATGTATATAATCTTCAGATACACCTAATTTAACACATAGTTTGTGAGTTTTAGTCTCCTAGAACACCTATCTTGGAAGAATAATGAGGTGGTGTAGTGGGAAATACAACAGATTAAAAACCTAAAGGCCGAATTTTAATCCTGTTTCTGCACTAAACTTTATAACCAGAATCATAAACATTTCTTGGTAGCTTTTTAAAAGTGAAATTTTTACATATCATAAGATTCACTCTTTTAAAGTATATAATTTAGTGGTTTGAAACATATTCATAAGGTTTTACAACCATCTTCACTTTCTAATTCCAAAATATTTTCTTAATTCCCCCCAAATACCCTGTACCCATTAGCAGTCACTCTCCATTCCACTCCTCTTAGCCACTGAAAACCTCTTAATTTACTTTATATCTCTATGAATTACCCTATTATGGATATTTTGTATAAGTGGAATCATAGAATACAGGGTATGTCTGGCTTATTTTCCTTCACACATTGTTAAGATTCATTCATGTTGTAGCATTAATTACTATGTCTGCTTTTGCAAGGCTCATATCTTATGTGTGCACGCACATACTACATTTTGTTTATCCATTCATCAGTTGGTGGACACTTCAGTTACTTCCACCTTTTGGATATTGTGAATAAATGCTTTATATGTGTTTAAGATTTTGTGTGAATATGATTTCAGTTCTCTTAGATATATACCTAGAAGTAGATTTGCTGAATCATGATAACTGTTTAACCTTTTGAGAACTGCCAAACTTTTCCAAATTTCAGAGTGACTGTACTATTTTACATTTTCACTCTTAGTAACTCTTTACATTTTATTTCTTGATCTATAAAAAGAAAGGTACAATAACAGTTTTGTAGGGAGGTGAGATAGACGGAAATTGAGATGTTAATTAGAATATTTTTCCTATCTAGTTCTAAATACTACATGTAATATTTTGTTCCTAGAAAACCTCGGGAAATAAATTAGGTTAATTAGTAAAAACTCAAAGGTCAATGAGAGTTTCTTCCAGCATTTTTAATCTTACTGACTCAACAGTCATGGTTTTTTTTTCTTATAGAGAAGCTTGCAGAGGCTCAGCGCAGGTTTGCTACACTTCAGAATGAGCTTCAGTCATCACTGGATGCACAGAAAGAAAGCACTGGTGTTACTACACTGCGACAACGCAGAAAGCCAGTCTTCCACTTGTCCCACGAGGAACGTGTCCAACATAGGAATATTAAAGACCTTAAACTGGCCTTCAGCGAGTTCTACCTCAGTCTAATTCTGCTGCAGAACTACCAGGTACTTAGATTCTTACCCTGGAGAATGGCATTTTTAAGTAAATGAGAAATTCCAATAAATAGAATTACCTTGAGGTACCCTAATTAGTTGATCCAAAAAGGAAAGTCATTAACTATCCTTATTCTTGACGTTTTTGATGTCCTTATTGAGTAAAAACCATGTATTGGAAGTAGTAAAACAGTGTTAACAAAATTTTATTTTTGAAGATAAGTTTTCTAAAACCTTTTGACTTTAAGACTAACAGTTTGCTTCCTGTTTTTAAAGGCAGCTCTGGGAGTGGTAAGTAAAAAAAATAGTATGTGCTACCCTATTGTTGGATATAGAAGAGCTTTTATATTCTTCCTAACCACTAGCAAAATTTCCACAAAAGCAGTTGAACACTTAATGTTTCTGCTACAGACATTAATAAAACAAAAGAACAGCAATTGGACAATTTAACATTTCTGCAGCTAATACTAGTAAAATAAAAGATCTTTACTTTTCAGCTTGCAACTAAAAGAATCCTTTGAATTTAATTGTCCCCAGACTGCAATATAGCCATATAAAAAAAATTCTGAAGAAAGAAATTAGGTCACACCAGACGTGTGTTGAGACTGAAAATCTAGATTATTATATCACTGAATATTTTAAAAACTTGATGTGAAAAAATTGAACTTCCATGTATACTGAATTATGGAAAGATGGAGCATTCATTCATTTGTAATTCTTTATAAGTATGTTTATATAATTAAATGCTATAAAATTTAATTGAAAAACAAATATTTAGCCAGGTGTAGTAATGCATAGCTGTAATCTCAGCACTCTGCAGTGCTGAGGCAGGTGGATCACAAGTTTCAGCCCAGCCTGGGTCATGTAGCAAGACCCAGTCACAAAGTGAATATTTAACAGATTGAATATTCAAAATATTTAATATAGTGAATGTTTAAATAGGCATTTCTGCTCTTTAAAGAAATCTGGTTACTGTTTGCTTTCTATTTTATCCTTGTGATTTTTATTTCTGTGTGGTTAGGACCCCCAAAAATCATGCAACACAAGTATTACCCAGGGCTGTGTTAGAATTTTTTTTTAAAAAAGTAATTGAAGTCCTGTATCTGTATCAATCTAAGTTGTTAATGTATGAACTTATTTCCCTTTCATAAGTCTACTTTCTTTAGTGATTTAATATTTTATCAAAGAACCCAGGCGGAAAACAATTTAGTAGAAAAGGAATGATGTAAGATATATATATAATGATAAACTCCTTTTCTTTTAAATTTTATTCATGGCTTTGTTTTCCCCCTTTGGTGCTGAGGATTGAACCCAGAGCCTTTGCGTTGAGCTACATTTATTTTTTATTTTGAGACAAGGTCTTCTATTTGCAATCCTGCCTAAGCCTCCCACCTTGCTGGGATTACAGATATGCACTGTTGTGCTGGGCTTATCCATAACTTTATAATTTAATTTTTATTTTTAAATTCATACTTTATAATTTAATTTTGAAAAACAGTCCATTTCTTTAATGCTATAAAAACATTTACATTTTATAGTTTGCTAATTATACTTTTATGTTACAGGGAAATACCCTTGTTACATTCTATAAACTTTTAGCAACTTTTGTTTTGGGTTATTGTAAAAAGCTCTAAAAAGCTCCTTGGGAAGCAGAAATAATTGTTAATTATAAAATTTCTGCTCTATTCACTATTCTTTAGGGACCTTTATAAGAATACATACGTTTTGTTATTTTGTCAAGGATAAATTTTGTCTATGGCATTTCCAACATTAGCCTAGTAAATTTCACATAAATGAGAAAAAAAGGAATACATTTATTTTAAGAATGAAGAAAAATGAAAACTGAAAGAAATATAGTCATGATATATACACCCAAAGGAGAGTTTAAGATCATACATTAAAGTGTGAGGAAAAATTTGTAAACAAATAAGCAAAGCTTATTTCAGAGTGAGTGCTCAATGTTTTACTAATGGAGTTATATGATGAACAAAGCTATATGATGACCTTTGACTTACAGATCTAGCCTTACAAAGCGACAATTTTCTGCTTTTTCAAATAATAGGCAAACAACAACGGAACTTGAGAGTGTAGACAGTGCAGTATTTTAATATTGAAGCATGTGAGGAAAAGAGGGAACTCCTACCCATTATTAATCGAATCCAGTATGCATGATTACTTTTCTTTACTGACTCTTCCTTACACTCCTGTCCCGAAACTGAGATGAAAGAAAAAATTTTTTTAAAAAGTTAAAAAAACTAGATAATTTTTCATTGTGGTTGTTTATAAGCTTGCCTGGTAGAAAGGAAAAGGCACCAGTCCTTCAACAAGCAAAAAACTAAATAATTGTATTCAGTAAATGATAATATCAAAACATTTTCTGAAAATATTCTTTTGGCCAAAGCAGCCAAATAATACAAAAACTGTTTTGAGGACAGTTATACATAGAAAAATGAAAATAAAAATGTTTTGCCTTAGGACTTCACATTTATTGGGAGAGAAATAATAGAACTTGTAGTTCAGGGTCTCTGTGTTGCTAATACTATATTACCTAGAAAAGAATAAATGAAATAAGACAGAAGAGTCTTGTCCTCTTAGTATGAATGCTTTTATGAAAACATTGCCGTCTCCCTAGGTACTAGTCTTTGTCCAGTAAGCTCTGTCAATATGTAGTGCTCATTATTTCTCATTTTCTTTGATGATGGTAAAAATTATAGTTGAATTTCTCATTTCTTTCCATAGAATCTGAATTTTACAGGGTTTCGAAAAATCCTTAAAAAGCATGACAAGATCCTGGAAACATCTCGTGGAGCAGATTGGCGAGTTGCTCATGTAGAAGTGGCCCCATTTTATACATGCAAGAAAATCAACCAACTCATCTCTGAAACTGAGGTACAGTAACCCTACTCATTTATCACATAGTTTTAATAACATTCATGTCTTATTTTAAAGAAATAATTCTACATTTCCATTCTATTTTTGTAAATAGTTGCTAGCTTTGAATACATCTACTCTTATTCATGATTTTTTCTTTTGCTGTATTTACCAAGAGGTTATCAGAATATAACATATAATATATATTATATATAATACATATAACATTACATATACATATATATAATGATACAGAATTATTTATATCTCATGTTTATAGAGTAATTTGTCAGAATTTGATAACTTGTCTTTCTAGGCTGTAGTAACCAATGAACTTGAAGATGGTGACAGACAGAAGGCTATGAAGCGTTTACGTGTCCCCCCTTTAGGAGCTGCTCAGGTTAGTATTTCTTTCCACTTGTTTGTTTGCTTATTTAATCAACATAGTCTGGTTGTTTGCCGGCTATGCTACCTTAAAAAAGTTTCAGCCAAAGTTTATAAGTAGTTGCTATTATTGTTATTCTAGTTTTTGAAAAAATAGATGCAAGAAAAATTAGAAATCATACACTTTTCTGTGTGGCATGGTGGCACACACTTGTAATCCCAGCATTTGGGAGGCTGAGGCAGGAGAATTGCTACAGGTTCAAGGCCACTGTGGGCTACATAGTTCAAGGACAGCTTGAACTACATAGCAAGTCTCTGTCCTGAAACAAAACAAAACAAAAAATCACAAATAGTGTTGTTTATAATACTTTCAGATTATGAAATGTTTAGGAATAATTCTGACAAAAGTTGTGAAAGACCTTTACATTGAAAACTGTAAGCCAACTTTAAAATTTACATGGAAATGCAAGGGACCTAGACTAGCCAACACAGCTTGGAAACAACTAAATTTAAAAATTAACATTATCCAATAGCAGAACTTATTATTAAAGCTACAGTAATCATGACAGTGTAGTATCAGTATAATAATAGGCAGATATTTCAGTGGAACAAAATAAATTAAAAGCAATTAATTTGTATATGGGCAACTAATTTTCAATACAGATACAAAGCAGGTCAATAGAAAAGAATAGTGCATTCAACAAATGGTGATGGAACAATTGGAGTCCATGTGCTAAAATAACTGAAATATTATTTTTATTTCATACCATGTTTTTCTGAATGCACCACTGACCTAAATGAAACCTGAAATTCCAGATTTCTAGAAGAAAGTCCTAGTGACTTTGGAGTACTCAAGATTTGTTAGTAAAGATACCAGAGGCAGTACATCAAAATTTAAAGTTTCTACTCTTCAAAAACACTTAAAGAATGAAAAGCAAAGCATCAGACTAGAAAAAAATGTTTATAAAAGTTATCTAACAAAGGATTTGTATTCAGACTAAAGAACTCCAGTACTTACTAATGAGAAAACCTTTTTTTTTTTTTTTTTGGTGCGGAGGATCGAACTTGGGACCTTGTGCTGCGAGGCAGGTGGTGGCACCACTGAGCTAAATCCTTGGCCCAAGAAAACCACTTTTAAAAGGGGCACAGTACACTGTGGCACAGACCTTAGTCCCAGCTACTCAGAAGGCTGAAGTGTTGCAACTTTGAGCCCAGCAACTTAGCAAGACCCTGTCTCCAAATTAAAAAGGGCTGGGGATGTAGCTCAGTGGTAGAATGTCCTTGGTTCAGTCACCAGTACTGAAAGAAATAAACAAAAATGGGCAAGACCTGAAAGGATATGTTATCAAACAAGCACAGGTGCAAAATTAATATGTGGAACAATGCTCAATATCATTAGGCAGTGGAATAATGCAAATTCAAACCTAATGAGATATAATACCTATCAGAATAACTCAACAGGCTGATTGTACACTAAATATTGGAGGAACAGGAACTCTCAAACCTTGTATGCTCCTGTAAGATCATAACCACCTTGGAAAACAGTTTGGTACTTTCTTTAAGTTATGCATACACTCACCCCGGATCTAGTCATTACACACCTAGGTATTTACCAAAGACAAATACAAGGATATGTACATATAAAGACTTCTACCCAAAAATGTTCACAGTGACTTTACTTGTAATAGTATAAAATAGAAAACAGCCCAGATGTCCATCAGTAAGTAAATAAATGAACAGTTTGTGGAGTATCTGTCCAGTGGAATATTACTCAGGAATAAAAAAGGAATAACCTATTGATATATGTAACAATATGAGTAAATCTCAGAATAATTATTCTGAGAGAAAGAAGACCAAAAAAGAACAGAGTACAGCACATACTGTATAATTCTGTTTACCCAAGACTGAAAAGTGCAAATAAGTACATAGTGACAGAGAACAGATCAGTGATTACCTCCAGGGTGGGCTGAGAGGATTGAATTGCAAAGGGACCTGAGGAACATGAGACTCTTGGGGGTTGTGAGTGAATATGTCCATTATCTTGATGGTGGTGATGGTTTTATAGGTGTTTATAAATGTTAAAACTTAATACATTATACACTTTAAATCCAGTATGTGCAGTTTAGTATATGTCAATTTATTCAGTAAAACAGGGTAAGAACACAGAGGCAAATCATGGTTAAATTGCTTGAAAACAAAAGATAAAGAGAACAGTCTTAAAAGCACCTGGAGAAAAAAGAAACATTGAATATTTTAAATATATGTAATTTATTATATGCCATTTACATTTGAATAAAGCTGTTAAAAAGAAAAATAATTTTTTAAAAAATTAAGCCATTTTAGGAATGATTTAGAGGAGATAAACTAAAATATGGAAATGGTTATCTCATGAAGAGGAAAGGTCTTTTGATCAGATAGGCACAGAGATTTCAGAGTTAGGGCTTCTAAAGGTAGGTGATAGATACTGTCTAGGTTCACTTCATTAGTTATTTCTAACAATCTATGTTATATACATTTTTGTATATAAGATGAACTGTACAGGGCCAGGGATTTAGCTCAGTGGTGTTGCCGACTGCCTCTCAAGTGCAAAGTCCTGAGTTCAATCCCTGGTACCAAAAAAAAAAAAAAAAAAAAGATAAACTGTACAACTTTTAAAACTAAAGATAATACTTTTTTAGAAAAGACAGAAAGCCATCTTCCACCTGGATGCTTTCATTCTTAAACTAACAATACAGAAATCTTTTACTGATAAGTAGTAAGTCAGTGTTTCACTGCTTTTTTTAGGAGGCAGCTTGAAGTTTTTCATAAAACATCAGAAGTATATTACCTCTAACAGCACTAAAAAGGTTCATAAGACTCTTTCCATGTTTCTTATCTCTTTCCATGTAAAATCTAAGGTACTTCCTATTATTTTAGAAAATAGTAATGTTTAAGGTCACTTTATAAATGTGAAATTAATAAGAAAAGTGTTATTTGAACCTAGGCAATCTGAAAATTCTGATATACCAGTCTATCGAGACTCTTGAAGAATTCACTTTAAATTTCCCAGGATAGAAGCATAAGTACTATTAGGAAATAAATGGTCTTATTTTTACCATTGTTGCTAATTACTCATAGTTACAAATATGTGACTTTAATTGGATAATACTGTATGCACTGTAAAAATGAAATTTTATCTAAATTATCTCCCATAACAAACCTTGGTATGTATATAAAATAATTTGATGCCTAATATTATAATCTTATTTCATGACTTATGTTTCTGTAAAAGAATCCAACTGGCAATTCTGTTGTAGAGATTACAGGTTGATGTAAAATGCATGGTTCTCTGGTTCAGATTTATAAAAATTAAGATCATAAAATACTATTTTAGTGGAGAACTTTGAGGCTTATACTATTAAATACATTTCATATTTTATCCCATATTCAAAATGTTACTGTTCTCTCCACAGCCTGCACCAGCATGGACTACTTTTAGAGTTGGTCTATTTTGCGGAATATTCATTGTACTAAATATTACCCTTGTGCTTGCAGGTAAGCAGTTTAAATTTTGAATTAATTTATCCTTTCTAATATGCATAAGTCATACTCTGCCCCTCAGTAAAGAATCAAGGATATATCTATCAAAGTTACTAAAAATTTTATCAGGGCTATTTTTTGTTGTTATAAATGTTGTAGAGTGGATTTATCATTTGTTTTGTCTATTTTTCCCTTGGGTAGTTATTAAAATATTGACTTTTTAAAACATTTTTATTTTATTGGTACATTTTAGGTATACAATGTGACGTTCATCATTGGAAATTTTCACCTTTACATAATCACTCTTGGTTCTTATTTTTTCTCCCTTCCCCTGCCCTCCCTTCAACCCCTCCATCCCTCCCTATCTACAAAGACTTTGTTTCCATTTTCTCATTTCCTCATATTAATTCCATTCCCTTCTTTCCTTTTCCTCTACCCCTCCCACTTCCCCTTCCTCTTTGTCCTTTTTCTTCCTATTTGACATTATCTCTTACACCTTCTAGTCCTTTTTTACACTTTCAGTTTCTCACACTAGAGAAATTATTTGGTATTTACACGTGTCCTATTTATTTCACTTTAGAGTATCACCTCAATGTGCATCCATTTAGCTATAAATATCTCTAATTTATCGTTTTTTATGGCTCAGTAGTACTCCATTTTATAAAAACTCCACATTGTCTTTATCCAATTGATGGGCATTTGGGCTGTTTCCAAGTTTTAGCTATTACAAATTGTGCTGCTATGAACATGGGTGCACATATATCACTGTGGTATGATTCTTTTAATTCTTTGGGGAAGATACCCAGCATGGGAATAGCTGGGTCAAATGGGACCTCCAGTCCTAGTTCTCTGAGGTATCTCCATACTCATTTCCACAGTGGTTGCACCAGTCTACACTCCCACCAGCAGTGGAGCAGTGTTCCTCTTTCCCCACAGCCCCACCAGCATTTGTTATTGGTTGATTTCTTTTTTTTTTTTTTGTACTGGGAATCGAACTTGGATCCTTCTGCTTGCGAGCCATGTGGTGGAATAACTCAGCTAAATCCCCGGCCCATTAGTTGATTTCTTGATAGTAGCCATTCTTTCTGGGGTGAGGTGGAATCTGAGCATTGTTTTGATTTGCATTGCTCAAATGACCAGTGATGTTGAACAGTTTTTCATATGTTTATCTGCTGTTTCTACTTCTTTGTCTGAGAAATGTCTGTTCATTTCAGATGCCCATTTTCAGATTGGGTCTTTAAATTTGAGAGGTCTGATTTTTTTAAGTTCTTTATAGAATCTAGATAGTAGACCTTTGTCTGAGGGACAGCTGTTGGATTGTCTTTTCACACTGTTGGTGATTTCTCTTGCTGTAAGTTGGTGGTTTCTCAGCTTTTTAGTAAGTAGAGGTCTCACTTGTTGATTGTTTGTTCTAGTTCATGGGCAACTGAGGTTTTATTCATAAAATTTTTTCCTACACCAGTATCTTCAAGAGTTCTTCCTAAACTCTCTTCCAGCTGGTTTAATGTTTCTGTTTTAATATTTAGATCTTTAATCCATTTTGATTTTAGTTTAGTGCATGGTGAGAGATATAGGTCTAGTTTTAGTCTTTGGCAAGTTGAAACCCAATTTTTCCAGCACCATTTATTAAAGAGGCTATCTTTCCTCCAGAGAGGATGTTTGGCACCTTTGTCAAAGATGAGATGGCTGAGTGTGTCTGGAATTGTTTCTGCATCTTCTAATCTGTTCCACTGGTCCTCAGGTCTCTCTCTTTGCCAGTACCATGCTGTTTTTATCACAGAAACTTTGTAGTATAGTTTCAGGTTGGGGATTGTGATACCCCCTACCTTGTCTTTGTAGCCTCGAATTGCTTTTGCTATTCTAGGTTTCTTCTTATTTCAAATGAATTTTTGAATTGTTTTCTCCAGGTCCATGAAGTATGCTGCTGGGATTTCAATTGGGATTGCATTGAATCTATATAGCAGTTTTGGAAGTATGGCCATTTTCACTGTGTTAATCCTACCCATTAGCAAGGGATGTCTTTCCAGTTTCTGATATCGTCTTCAGTCTCTCTTTTCAAAGTGCTGTAGTTTTCAGAGAAGAGGTCTTTGATTTCTTTTGTTAGGTTGATTCCTAGGTATTTCTTTTTCTTGGATGCTATTGTGAAAGGAATTATTTGCCCTATTTCTCTCTCAGTGAATCTGTCATTGGTGTAGAGGAAAGCTATTGATTTTGGGGTGTTGACCTTGTAACCAGCTACTTGACTGAATTTGGTTATTAAGTCTAGAAGACTTTTGGTGGAGTTCTTGGGGTCTTCTATATAGAGTATCATGTCATCTGCAAATAATGACAATTTGACTTCTTCATTTCCTATCTTTATTCCTTTTATTTCTTTCTCTTGTCTAATTGCCATGGCTAATGTTTCCAGAACTATATTGAACAAGAGTGGTGATAGTGGACATCCTTGTCTTGTTCCTGATTGTAGTGTGAAGGATTTCAGTTTTTGACCATTTAATATGATATTGGCTGTTGGTTTTTCAAAGATGGCTTTTATCAGATTGAGGTAGAGACTGTCTATTCCAATTTTTTGGAGGGTTTTTATCATAAATGCATGTTGGATTTTGTCAAATGCTTTTTCTGCATCTATCGAGATGATCATATGTTTTTTGTCCTTGGCTCTATTGATATAATGTATTACAATGATTGATTTGTGTAAGTTGAACCATCCCTGCATGCCTGAGATAGATCCCAGTTGGTCAGGGTTATGATCTTCTTATGATCTTCTGCATTCTATTTGCCAGTATCTTATTAAGGATTTTTGCATCTGTGTTTATTAGTGAGATTGGCCTATAGTTCTCTTTTGGTTGGGTCTTTCTTTGCTTTGGGGATCAAGATGATGCTTGCTTCCAGAAATGAATTTGGGAGTATTGCTTCCCTTTCAATTTCATTGAAGAGTTTAAACAGTCATGGCAGTAGTTCTTTCGAAATGTCTTGTAGAATTCAGCAGTGAAGCAATCAGGACCCGGGCTTTTCTTGGTGAGTTTTTAATTACGTTTTCAATTTCATTGGTTGATATTGGGTTGTTTAGAATTTTTAGGTCTTCTTCATTCCACTTTGGTAATTCACACATATCTAGGAATCTGTCCATTTCTTCTGTATTTTCTGTCTTATTGGTGCATAGGTTCTGGAAGTAGGTATTGATGATCCTCTGGATTTCTGCTGGGTCCGTGGTAATTTCATCCTTTTCATTCCTAATTGCATGGATTTGGGCCTTTTCTTTCCTTTTTCTGATAATACTGGCTGAGAATTTGTCAATTTTGTTTATTCTTTCGAAGAACAAACTCTTGGCTTCATTGATTTTTTGTATCATTCTCTTCGTCTCCATTGCATTGATTTCTGCTCTGATCTTTATAATTTCCTCCCTTTGTATGAGCTTTGGGTTTGTCCTGCTCTTCTTTTTCTAGAAGCTTGAGGTTCAGCATCAAGTTGTTTAATTGGCCTCACTCTGTTTTCCTAATATGAGTATTCACTGCTATGAATTTCCCTCATAGGACTCATTTCATTGTGTCCTATAGATTCTGATATGTTGTATTGTCATTGCCATTTAATTGAAGGAATTGTCTGATTTCTTCTTTAATTTCCTCTGTGATCCATTGGTTATTCAGAAGTGTGTTATTCAATTTCCATGTGTTTATGAAATTTTTGCAGTTTCTTTTGCTATTGATCTCCAATTTCATCACACTATGGTCTGCTAATATACAGGGGATAACTTCAATTCCTTTGTACTTACCTAAATATGTTCTATGGGTGAGTATGTGGTCTATTTTGGAGAACGACCCATGTGGAGCTAAAAAGAATGTGTGTTCTGATTTGTGAGGTGGAACACTGTAAACATCTGTTAAGTTCATTTGTTCAAGAGTTTGATTGAGTTCTAGTGTTTCATTGCTTGTTTTTTGTCTAGTTGATCTATCTATATGTGACAGTGTGGCATTGAGGTCCCCCGCTACTATTGTATTAGTGCTTATATGATTTTTCATTTCCATTAGTATTTGTTTTATATAGTTGGGCACACTAGTGTTTGGTACATACAAATTTATGATTGTCATCTCTTCCTCTTAGATTGTTCCCTTTACAAGGATGTACTGTCCTTCTTTGTCTCTCTTAATCATTGTTGGTTTGTAATCCACTTGATCTGCAAAGAGGATAGCTACTCCTTATTTTTGGATTCCTGTAGCATGGAGTATTGTTTTCCACCCTTTAACTTTCAGTCTATGAGCTTCTTTTTGAATTAAGTGTGCTTCTTGTATGCAGCATATTGTTGGATCTTGCTTCTTGACCCATTCTTGCAGTCTATTTCTTTTGATTGGTGAATTGAGACCATTAACATTGATGGTTATAACTGATACTTATTGACTTATCATTGTCATGACTTTTTCTTTTTGTTGGATTCTCCCTCTTTGCTTTTAATTTCTTGTCATGCCAGGTGGATTCATTCTACTGGGCTTCCTGAGGTTGTGATCCTCGTTGTCTTTTCCTAGGATATTGTCTAAAATTTTTTGGAGTGCTGGTTTGGTATTCATGAAGTTGCTCAGGCACTCTTCGTCATGAAAGTATCTTATTTCACCATCAATTTTGAAAGATAGTTTTGCAGGGTACATCAATCTGGGTTGGAGACTGTTTTCCTTTAGGGCTTGGAATACGTCACTCCAAGCTCTTCTTGCCTTGAGTGTTTGCCTTGAGAAATCTTCTGTGATTCTGATGGGCTTTTCTTTGTATGTGATTTATTTCTTTTCTCTAACTGCTTGGAGAACTTTGTTCTTCTGTTGTGTTTCTGGAATCTTAACTCTTATATGCCTATGTGTAGATTTTTTTGATCAAGGTTATTTGGAGTCCTATATGCCTCACTTATCTGTATGTCCAGTTCTTTTCCCCTCCTTGGGAAGTTTTCTGCCATCACTTCTGTGAAGAGTTTTTTTATGTCATCTGCACTCTCTCCTGTTTCTTCATGGACTCTGATCAGTCTTATGTTATTCTTCTTTCCATCATCTACCAGCTGCTGGATTGATTTCTTGTGGTTCCTTACAATTTTAAAGAAATTTTTCTTTTCCTCCTCACTAATTGCAATCTTATCTTCTATATCTGAAATTCTTTCCTCACACTGGTTCATTCTGCTTCATAGACTTTCAGTGGAGTTTTTAATCTGAAAATCTGTTTGCGTCTGTTTTATGAATTCCATTTGTTTCCTCTGTTCAGATTCCATCATGTTCCTCAGCTCCTCTATTTTTTTATCTGTGTCCTCTCTAGATTCATTAATCATGGCTTGCACTATGGGCACAATCTCTGCTGTTATCTGATAAATTATTTCTGTTTTCATTTTTTCCAGATCCTCTTTTGTTGCTAGTTCAGGGAGTCCAGGTAGTTGAGTATCAGAGTGTTCCATCTTGTTTCCCTTTGGGGTTGCTGTAGGTGGTCTGGAAGTCTGGTTCTGAGGCTTTTTTACATGTCTTCTCATTTCATCGGGGCTGGGGGTGGGGCGGGTGCTGCTGACACCCACGGGGCTCACCTCCTCTGTGCTGGGAGTGGTGGTAGGTTGGTCTAGAAGTCTCCTACTCAGTGCTGGGAGCTGTAACACATCGATCCAAAAGCTTCCTCTGTGCTGGGAGTGGTGGTAGTTTGTTCCCAAAGCCTCTTACTCTGCACTGGGAGCTGTGGCATGTTGACCCCGAAGCCTCCTTCTCTGCACTGGGAGCTATAGCACGTCGACCCAGAAGCCTCCCCTGTGCTGGGAGCAGTGGTAGGTTGGCCTGGAAGCCTCCTGCTCTGCACTGGGAGCTGTGGCAAGTCAGCCCAGAAGCCTCCTTCTCTGCACTGGGAGCTGTAGCATGTTGACCCGGAAGCCTCCTCTCTGCTGGGAGCAGTAGTAGGTTGGCATAGAAGTCTACTCTGCATTGGGAGCTGTGGCACGTTCACCCAGAAGCCTCCTCCTCTGTGCTGGGAGCTGTAGCACATCAACATGGAAGCCTCCTCTGTGCTGGGAGTGGTGGTAGGTTGACGTGGAAGTCTGCTCTGCACTGGGAGCTGTGGTACATTGACCCAGAAGTCTCCTCCTCTGCACTGGGAGCTGTAGCATGTCAACCCAGAAGCCTCCCCTGTGCTGGGAGCAGTCAAAATATTGACTTCTTCTCCATAATTTTCTAGTTTTTAGTGCCACTTATAGAGTTCATTTATGAAGAATTTAAACTCCTTTGAACATAGATGAAGATAAATTTTTATGTTACAAAGTTTATTCACTAAAATAACATCTGTAGACATTAAAAATTAGAAAGAGGGAGGAAGGATTGAGAGTAAAAGCTACACTTCCAACATCAAAAAATAGAATGATAGTGAGAGGCTATCTTCACTGTCTACATTTATTTCCTACTTAAGGCAGTTTTATTCAAGTTTATGGCTATAAAGCTAATTATATGCTTATGACTCTCAAATGTATATTATTCTCTAATATCTGATTGGCTACATGGATTTTTATTTTTTTGGTACTAAGGTTCGAACTCAGGACCTTGCACTTGCGAGGCAGGCGGTGGAACCATTGCTAAATCCCCAGTCCCAACATGGATTTTTAATAGACATCTTACATTTACATAGATAAACATTGTTTTATTTTGGTTGTTTTGGGGTGTTTTGTTTCATTTTGGTTTGGTTTGGTTTGGTTTGTGGGTTGCCAGGGACCAAACCTAGGTCTTTGTTCACACTAGGCAAGTGCTCTGCCTTCCTGGCTCTGCTTTCTTTATCCTATGCTTTCTTTTGCATATGACATTACCTATTATCGAGTTTCTCAAGCCAAAAACTTTCAACTTGTTTTCCTTCATCCTCTAATATTAATCTATCAGAAAATCTTGTTTCTCAGTCTTCAAAATATTTTCTAAATCTGATGGATTCTCACCATATCCACTATTAACATCCTTGTCTAAGCAACTATTTCTTGTTTAATATACCACAACATCCTTCTGATCATGTTTCCCTGTATCCACTGTTGCTTCCTTACAACCAACAGTATGTGTTTTGTTTTGTTTTTAATGTAAAGTAGATCTTGTCACATTGCTATTTAAAATCCATTCATGGCTTCTCTTACAATAAAATTCAGACACTTTACTGTAGCCTACAAGGCCCTACAGGTTCTGGCCCCAAGGACTTTTCTGACTATATCTATTGACCTCCCCCACACATTCACTGAGTTTCACTGTTTCCAACCAAATTCGTGTTATTACTATTCTCAGAACACTTCAAATTCATTCTTATCTAAGAGCCTTTGCTGTTACCTAAAGGGCTCTTTCCCAAGGTATCTATATGGCTTACTCTTTCACTTCATGTAGGTCTCTATTGAAATGCTACCTACACAGTAAGGCTTTCCCTGATCACCCTACCTGAAAATACTCTATTTTGTACCTTTCTGTCCATTTAGCTTACATTAGTTTTCTTCAGAGTGCTTAAAATTTATATGATTTTATTTTACACATTTATGTCTGTTTTCTCACTGAAATTGAAACCCCAGGTAGGCTGGGCTTTTGTCTTTCCTGTTGAACAGTGTTGCTCAAACACTAGAACACCACATGGCATATAACAGGGGCTCAAAAAATAGTGGGGAAATTTGAATGGCAGAGGAGGAGAGAGATGAAATTACGTAAATGATAAACAAAACACACAAACAGTAAAAAACCACATACAAAATCTCAGGTTCCTGCAATTGACTTTTTTTGGTTTTTGTTGAGACAGGGTCTTGCTATGTAGTCCAGATTTACCTAGAACTCATGGCTGACCTTGAACTCATGGCAATCCTCTTGCCTCAGCCTCCAAAGTTCTAGAATTACAGGCATGTGCCACCATGCTTGGGCAAAGACCTTTTTTTTTTTTGGAACAGGGATCAAACTCGGGACCTTGTGCTTGCGAGGCAGGTGGCAGAACCACTGAGCTAAATCTCCGGCCCTTGGGCAAAGACTTTTAAGGTCAAATAAACATGGTATACCTCAAGAGTCTGTATAATTATGCTTATGATAACTGCAGATTAATAATAGAAAATTAAATCTGCTCAGTGACTTCTGTTTTGAACTTGTAGTAGTCATAATAATGTATGAACAAGGAAGGTTTATACCACTGTCACACTATTTTGGATGTAGAGACTGTATATTTTTCATTTTTGCATTTTAGATTCCTACCGTGGTCCAAGCAGACATTTGAGAAAGAATTTGTAGAACTCATTATTCCTTATAAATATGTTTAAGGCTGTCAGTTGTACATTATGAAATTATAACCCAAGTTACAAAGGCTTTCAGAGAGCATATGTATTTTACCTATTAACAGTATGATTTAGTTATATTATTAAAGTTCACCTTTCTACCAGTTACAAAAAATTAATAAGTATTATCTCCCCTAAGCTTATACTTTAATATTGATATAATTTATGATCATATTTAACCTAGTTCTTCTTTTTAGGATGAATACAATCTGCTTATGTAGAATACACAGAAATACCACAGTAAAAACCTAGAACCTAGATTATCAAGCTAGGTGTTGTGGAAAGAACAGAAGGCTTGCCTGAGTTCCAACTCAGCTGTTAGTTTTGGCTTTAGGAACATTCCTTCACTTTTCTAAAACAGTTTCCTCATTTACTAAATGAGCTTAATACTTTAAATTTACAGCATTGTTTTAGAATTTTATTTATTCAACACATATATTTTATGTGTTTTATGATTTTGCTTTATAACTATATTAGTTATTTTCCCATCACTGGGACAAAATGCTCAATACTCAGATCTTAAAGGAAAAGAGATTTATTTGACTTATGGTTTCAGGGGCATGGTTGGCAGGGTGCAAGACAGAAATGGCACAATAAAAGGGATGACTGAGGAAAGCTGCTCAACCCATGGCAGCCAGGAAGCAGAAAAGATAAGGGAGGAGCTCTGGAGAAGAATATATCTTTTCGGGTCATGCCCCAGTGACTGACTTCACATCCAGTTGGTCCCCACTTAGCAACAGCACAGGAACTCATAGCGAGCGCTCCTTAATTCAGTCACCTTCTAAAACCTCACCTCTAAACACATGAGACTTTGGGGGTACATTTTAAATCTAAACCATAATACTCATGAATCTTAAGATTGAAAGGAAAATTCCTTTCCTTACAAAGTTTATTATGCCAGATTAAGGCACATATTAAAGAATAATATAATACAAGACAGAAAGTGTAAAATGTTCTAAGCAACTCAAAAAAAACTACTTTTAAATGAGAACATAACCAAAGGCTCTGTGGAAAAAAATGGTATTTATGCTAGACATTACTGGGATGAAATATATTCCAAGAAAAGGAAACATAAGCTTCAAGATGTAGTTTGCCCAGGGTGAGGGATAGGTTAGGAGGAAGGAGTGGATAATGAAAGAGAAAGGTGACAAATTCACCTAGGATGAAAGGGGGAGAGTAATAGCTGAGAAAGATGAAAAACTAGCTTTAAGACCAGCTCATGGGGATCAGATAAGAAGTGTAAAGAAAACATGTTTATAGTTGTGAAGCACTACATCAATCCCTAATGTAGTGTATGTGGTGGAGGTTATTTCTGTAGGAAAACACATTTAGTTATTTGTGGGTAGTTTCTTTATTTCTAATATGACCATAGTGGTATCATCATCATTAAATAAGACATAAATTTTCATGTGAATTAATTGAAAAGAGGGTGTTTTTTGTTTTCTTTTGTTTTAATTCAGGAGAGTATAAGAATTTGTTTTGTTTAATAAATATATACTACTTTATCATACAGTTTGGGTTTTTTTAGTGTGTGTAATTTATGCATTTAGTGGTTTGCATTATGTTCTCTCACCTCAGAACCCTGCTTTGTTTGATCTTTGTGTGTGTTGAGGGGGAGGGTAAATATAGTTAAAGCCAGCTGTCTATTCTTACTTATCTCCCAGTGGATGCTCACAAGGTAACAGTGTTGAGAAGCACAGCAGTAATAATGCATGTACAAGCACGATTCTTTTTTTACTATTCACATCAAAAAATTATGTGTATAATTGCATGATTTCTCAAGGGGACATGACCTGGTATTTAATAATTGTCTGAAAATCACATATTTCAGAATTTTTATGACGGTAAAATTTCTCATATAGATTTTTAAAAACTCGTCTCTCACAGATTCCCAATAACCTTTATTTAATGTGATATAATAATGTTATGTCGTATTTCACTTATTAGCTTGGCTGTTTACAGTAGATATAAAAGGTTGTAAAATAGGTACTTATGCAGTAGCGGTAAGAATATTAATTGTTGCAATCTCTTTGGAGGATAATTTGGTAGCATATGTAAAAAATTTGAATACAGTCTCTTTGATTAAGCAGTTTTATTTCCAGGAATTTAACATACATAATGTACTCGTTCATGGTTGCAAAGACACGTACGGAAGGGGAGGGTATTCATTGCCATTTTGCTTTATAATAGCAAAATTTTGGAAACCACTTACATACCCATTCAGTGTAAACTGTTTAAGTGAATTGTGTTGAGTGAGAGCTTTATGTGCTGATATGGAAAAACCTCCATTCCAGGATATAATTTTTAAAAAGCAAAAATTAGAATAGAATGCATAACATGCTTCTAATTGTAGTTGAGATTGTTTTATTTTGAAGCTATTCAATATTTCTCTGTATGTAAAGAATTTCTTGAAAGATAATAGACAAAATTGTTAACATGGTATCCTCCAGGGAAGGGGACTACAGACTTCATAGCCTTTGTAATATTTAAGGAGTTTTTTTTCTCTTATATATTCCTTGTCAAATATTTTAATATTCTTTTAAAGAAAAATGATTTGGGAACCTGTTACAGTACAGAGAGTACTGTACTATTTAAGTTTTAGGATATACTTCTTTTTTTTTTCTTTTCAAACAGGACATACTAGTTTATATGTAACATAATCTCATTGTTAAGTGTGGCAGGCCCTGGAGCCAGATTGCTGAAGTTAAGTCTTTGAGACCCTAGCCAGTGATGATTAACATTTTAGAGCTTTCAATGATACAAAGAGTCCACTGTGGCACACGTGCCAGATATTCACCACCACTGCGCCTAGGCAAAGGACCTAATTCAGCTAACTTTCAGTTTTTTTCATTGTTTACTGAGGAAAACCAGTTTATGGTTTGTTGTGAGAATTAATGATATTATTCATATAAAGCACTAAACACGTTGCTTAGTCCAGAATAAATACTTGATGAATGTTAGCTGTTTTTTATTAAAAATTCATAAAGCCATGAAGAGTTTAGAATAGTATCTTTCATTCTATGGGCCTATGGATCACAAAGATGATATTTTTATTAATAATACTAATTCATTTTGTTTCTTAATTCCCTAGAATTTTTCACAATGACCTTCTCTAACAAGAGTTGTTGTGGCTTAATTAATATAAGTGCATCTACATAAGATTGCTTCAGGGAGATCATGCTAGGAAAACATTTCATGTATTGGTAACCTGTGTCCTTAGGTTTTAGAGTTATGTGAATTTGAAGTTTCTAGTCTTTGATGAATAATTGACTGTTAACAGTTAAGTTTGCTATGTGTTTTTTGAAACTGAATTAGTTCTTTGGCAAATATACCCCTACCTATATTTTCATTCAGCAGAATGACATTTTTTTCCATTTAGTTTATTGGGTACATTTTAAGTATACAATACAGTTACATTCATTGTTGGGATCTTGTACCTTTACGTACTATATCTTGGTTCTTATTTTTTTCCCCATTCCCCTCCCCTCCCTTCACCCTCTCCACCCTTCCCTATTTACAAAGACTTTGTTTCCATGTTTTTCCTTTTCTCATATTTTTTTTTCTTTTCCCTTCTTTCCTTTCCCCTACTGCTCCCACTTCCCCTACTCCTTTAGATATTTTCTTCCTATTGCACAATATCAGTTATACATTTTGATTCTTATTTACACTTTCAGTTTTTCACACCAGAGAAACTATTTGGTATTTACACATGTGTGTCCTATTTATTTTGATTAAGAGTATAGCCTCAGTGTGCATCCACTTAGCTACAAATGTCTCCAGTTTCTCATTCTTTATGGCTGAGTAGTACTCCATTTTATTAAAAAACCACATCTTCTTTATCCAGTCTCCAGTTGATGGGCAGTTGAGCTGTTTGCAAGTTTTAGCTATTACAAAGTGTGCTGCTATAAACATGGGTGCACATATATCACTGTGGTATGATTCTTTTAATTCTTTTGGGAAGATATCCAGTAACATTTTATTGTTTGGGTTGTTTTTTTAAACTTTTTGAACTTACTGTTTAGGTCAAAGATATTATTTTATTTAAGAGCACAGTTATTTAAAAAAAGCCTTATAGATTTTCTGTTTCTCATTATCAAGTAGAACTTAAGTTTTGTAAATACATATATAACTTTTATGAATGAATATATATTACATTTTCCTATTCATGGCTATTTTTTCTATGTAGAGAACAATATTAATGCTGCTAGACCAATAAATATTTGGTCTAACCAGACTATTTTATTTTCCAGACTATTTTACTTTCTATTTGTGACCACAAATGTTAACGAGACAGAATTAGAAAGTTGTAAATTGTGATCTATCACTACCACTAGTAAAACAGTTCAAAGCATGTGCCTAACAATGGAGTTAGTGATGTCAGCTTGATGTATTTGTTATTTTTTCCTCTGCATTTATTTTTTTGAGGTAAAGTTTATATAACAGAATTAACCATTTTAAAGTGAACATTTCAGTGACATTTTATACATTCACATTGTTATACAATCTTTACATAAAAATTTTCATCACTCCAAAAGGAAACTGTATTATCATATTTCTTTCTCTCTACCTGCTAGCTGCTCCCAATCTGCTTTCTGCATCTATGGATTTACTTATTCTGGATATTTCATATAACTGGAATCACACAATATGTGACAATTTGTGTATGGCTTCTTTCCCTTAGCATGTTTTCAGAGTTCATCCATGTTGTAGCATGTATCAATACTTCATTCCTTTTATGACTAAATAATATTCCATTTTATATATATAAAACTTTGTTTAACCATTCATCTATTGATGACTATTTGAGTTATATCTACCTTTTGGTAATTATGAATGATGCTGCTATGAACATATATTTACATGAATTTGTTTGAGTACGTGTTTAACTCTCTGAGGAACCACTAAACTGTTTTCTGTAGACATAGCATTTTCCAGTTCCAACAGCAATTTTATGAGCATTCTGTTTTCTGTATATTCTCTCCAACATTTGTTATTTTTCATGTGTTTTTAAAAAATTTTAACCTTCCAACTAGGTGTGAAGTATCTAGTTATTTTTTTGATTTGCATTTTCCTAATAACTAACCACTTAAGCAACTTTTCATGAACTTGGTATTTTAAGTAATTTGGACAAATGTCCATCCAAATCTTTTGCTTATCATTGCTCTGATGGTTTGTTTTGAGATAAGACCTTGCTAAGTTGCTCAGACTGGACTAGAACCTGTCATCCTTCTTTCTCACCTCCCAAAGTAATGGGATTACAGGCGCACATGACCATGCTTCGCTTTTGCTTATGTTTTAATTGGATTGGCTTTTGATCAAGTTGTAAGGATTTTTTATATATTCTATACACAAGATTCTTAATCAGATACATGATTTACAAATTTTATTCTCCATTCTGTAGATTGTCCTTTTACTTTTTTGATACAATCCATTGTCTGTAAAAGCTTTAATTTTGTTGAAGCTCAGTTTATCTTAACATTTTTGTACATATTTCTGGTGCATTACCAAATCCAAGATTTTGAAGATTTACCCTTGTTTTTTCTAGGAGTTTTATGGTTTTAGTTTTATTTGTTAATGTCATCAATCAGTTTTGAATTGATTTTTTTGTATTGTGAAATGAGGGATCCAACTTAAATTTTTTGTGTATGGACATTCAGTTGTCCCAGCACTACTTTTGAAGAAAATACTTTTCTTACTGAATGATCTTGGCATGCTTTGTTGAAAATCAACTGCTGTAGATGTTTATTTCTGAACTTTTTTTTTTGGTACTGGGAATCAAACTCAGGACCTTGTGCTTGAGAGGCAGGTGGTGGAACCACTGAGCTAAATCCCCGGCCCATTTCTGAGCTTTTAATCTTACTCCGTAGATAAATGGAATATCTTTTTATGCCAGTGTTACATTGTTATCGTTATTGTAAGACTGGACTGTTTTAGAACTGTGAAGTATATTGACCAGGCATGATGGCACATGCTTGTAATCCCAGCACTCTGGGAGGCTGAGGCAGAAGGATGACAGGCTCAGCCCAGTTTGGGCAGTTTATCAAGATCTTGACTGAAAATAAAAGATTTTAAAAAGGGTGGTGGATATTTCTCAATGTGAAGGCCATGGATTCAATCCCCAGTACCACCACCACCACCATACACACACACACACACACACACACACACACACACGAGTCTTACAACTATGTTCTCTTTTATTACTCTTTTGACCATTTGGGACCTTTTCAACTTTTTCATTTCTTGAAAGTCATTAATCAAGTCATATCACTTATGTGAAACCTTCCACTGGCCTGTACATTAGAGTAAAAGCTTAAATCTTGACAAACAAAAACCTGTCTGCTTTGCTACTGGCCAGCTCTTCCACTTCATGTCTTGTTCATTCTAATCTTAGTGGCCTTGAGCTTCTATCACAGGGCCTTTTGTACTTTCCCTCTATCCGAGGCCTATTCCTCTAAATATCCCAATGGTTTATTCTTTTTTCCTTAAGATCTCTGCAAATGTCATCTCCTGAGCCTCTTCCCTGACCACACTACCTAAAATAGCACATAATGTCTTTTTCTCCTTACAGTAATTTTTCTTTATATTCCTTATCAGTATCTCACATTATTCATTGGTAAGCTGAAGATAACTATTTTGTCTACTATCCATTACTAAATCTCACCGCTTACAATGGTATTGGCTGTAAGGGACATCTAATAAGTATTTGTTGAATAAATGAAGTATTTTCAACTAAAACTAACATATACTGAATACTAATAATGGGACAGACATCTGATTAGTGTAGGCATTTGATATATGTTTACATTTCATCTTAACACACTTAAGAGAATAGACATTATCCTCATTGACCAAGAAATTGAGACTTAGAAAAATTAAGTAACTTGCCCCTTAAATTAATTTGATATCCAGTCTATAGTACTTGATTCCAAAGCAAAGGCTTTCTCTGTGTTTATTAAGTGTTCTGTGTGGCATAAAGAATACAAAGATAAAGACTAAATGGTTAATTCATTTATATATTGAGACAGTGCAAGACCTTTGTAGGTACAGGGAAAACATAAATAAATGTGAAAAGCAAACTCAAAAAATAATAAAATTCATCAGAGACTGAGAAGTAATGTTTAGGGGGTACTGGGAGACAAGTTTGGGAAAAGTGAGTTGGAGGATAGATTGTGAAGAACTTGAGTTTGCACATCTAACTAGTTGAACATTACAGTTATGGAGAGCTGTAGTACTAAGTGTTTGTATGAGCAGATGAGCGGTACAGTGCTTAATAAGTGTGGACTCTGGAGCAAAACTGTCAGGGTCCAAATCCTGGCTCTGCCGTCTATTAGCTCAGTAACACTTAACCGGTGCTCCAGCTCCTCATTAACCAAAATGGAGGTAATAGTTTTTAACTCAAAGAACAATTGTGATGACTAAATGAATTACACATAAAAACACTGAAAAGTTACTTAGCATATAGTAATCATTCTATAATATTAAGTGTTGACATTTAAATTTTATGTTGTTTCATGTGTTCTAGTTCTTTTAAATTTTACACCAACTCTGTGAGGTAGATATTATTTTAATAGTAGAGAAAAGAAAGCCACAGCCAAAAATCACCAGCTGGCAAAACTGATCTTAGTTCTAAGCAATTGCCTTGCTATAATCTTAGAAACGAATAGAATGATGGAATATCACACTAAAAGCCAAGTTTTAGGCAAGTTTTTCTAATGACATTCTGTAGACCAAAATGAAGAAAGGAAAGAAACTGGAGACAAGTTTATTGGGCTCTTTAAATAATCTCTAGATTTTTGTAATGAAAAATTTGTATGCCAGGCTATGTCTTTGAGAATGAAAGATAATTAAAAGAAACATGGATTTTATAAGTAACCAACAAATTAATATTCTTTCAGCTGTATTTAAACTTGAAACAAATAGAAGTATCTGGCCCTTGATAAGAATCTATCGAGGTGGCTTTCTTCTGATTGAGTTCCTTTTTCTGCTGGGCATCAACACATACGGTTGGAGACAGGCTGGAGTAAATCATGTACTCATCTTTGAACTTAATCCAAGAAGCAATTTGTCTCATCAGCATCTCTTTGAGGTAAAGCAAGACATAAATTCCCATGAACATAGTTTGCCAAACTAGCTATGTAGCTGGTTAAATAAGTACTGAAATCCATCTTCTAGTTCAAAAGGATTATTGACTTAATTGCTAATTATTTTTCTTACCTTGGTTTAGTAAAGATGCTTCTGAGTAATGGTAAAAGTAAAAATAATTTTCTCTTTTTGTCTTCCTTGTCCTTTACCAGATTGCTGGATTCCTGGGGATATTGTGGTGTCTGAGCCTTCTGGCATGCTTCTTTGCTCCAATTAGTGTCATCCCCACATATGTGTATCCACTTGTCCTTTATGGATTTATGGTTTTCTTTCTTATCAACCCCACCAAGACTTTCTATTATAAATCCCGGTTTTGGCTGCTTAAATTGCTGGTAAGTCCAGAAACTTGTGTAGCATTTTTAGAGTAGTATATTAGTCATTGGCTTCCTCTAAGATAAAACCAAAGCTGTGGATTGAACAACTTCAGAAGTAATCATTAACATTGCGTCTGTGTGAGTGGTGCTTCAGCATCAGGGGCAGAGAAGGCATGTGACAGATAACCCTGAAAGTTGTGCAGTGTGGTGGCCCTCAGAAAAGCATTCATGCATTTTTTTCCTCCTAAAATGGAGTATAAAATAACCAGGTACTGAAATGATTTTGCACATTTTAACCATTTACTATTTTATTATACAGCTATTATAACATAGAACTTTGTAAATTTCCTTAGTAGAAAAACTATTGACTTTCTTGTTAAATCGATCCAAATGGTTAGCCAAACACTTTCTTTTAGGAAAGATTGGTTCTGTACAAGGGGTAGGAATATCTTGCCAGATCATTAAATTTAATTTGAGAAACTAACTTTGATTTTTGAACTCTATTTCTTCTTCTATTTTACCTGTTTCTTAATCTCAAAGTATTTAGTCTCATCAATAGGATATAGCATTTCCTACAGAAATGATGGCTGTGTTTTTGTAATATTGTAAAGGAGAGGTCTTCTCCTTACTCCTAAATTAGGTTAGAACTATTTTGAAAATTAAAGATACTTGATATTGGCCAGATGTGGTGGCACATGTTAGTAATACCATGGAGGAGGCTGAGGTAGGAGGGTTGCAAGTTCAGGGATAGCCTGGGCAACTTAGTGAGACTGTGGCCCAAAATAAAAGAAAAATAAGGAACTACAGATACAGGTCTGTGATAGAGAGCTTGCCTACCATACACAAGCAGGCGTTGGATTCAATTCCCAGTTCAGCTAAAAATTAAAAAATAGTTCAGGACTAGCTGAATTACATAGTGAGATCCCATCTCAAAAAATAAATAAATGAATGAAATAAAAAGAACAAAAAGAAAAATTTGAGTAGTTTATCTCTTGAGACTTATAGAAAAAAAAGTCATTGCCAGTTAATATCAGATTACCTTTCTTATTGGAAATTATCTGTCATTTTATTACTACTGTGGAATTTTCCAACTGTGTTATTTGCATAAAAGATTAGCATTCTTCTGGTCACTGGGGAGCATGTTTAAAATACTGTATATTTAAACTATTGTTTTCGGGCTACATATACAATCTCATGAAGCTATTTTCAAATGAGATTTTAGAAGACTCTGAAAACTCAGGAGTTACTACAATTGCATCATTGCAATAATAGGATAATATAGTTGTGTACATTGTGTGCTAAGTGAGCATTTCCCCAGTGCATCCTTCTTTGTTTAAATAGCAAGCTGTGGTTCATGCATGACCAATTACTCTTATTAGCAGAAGGATTCCCCATTGAGTAGTCGTTTATCTTTGCATCTGCTTCAATAAATAAGAACTCGTTGATGGAATAGGTTGGCAGTAATGATATAAGAATGAATAGTAGAAGAATAAAATGCATTATCCAAAGCAGTGAAATATGGAAAGAAGAATTGTGGTTAGTTATTTTTATAGTAATAACCAAGAATCTTATCATATATAGGTCATTTATACAGTTGACCTGTTGACTTATTTCAGTTCAAATCTCACTGATAAAACTTGCCTTTAGGGGGCCGGGGATTTAGCTCAGTGGTTCTGCCGCTTGCCTTGCAAGTGCAAGGACCTGAGTTCGATCCCTCGTACCCCCCCCAAAAAAACTAATATCTTAAAACTTGCCTTTAGATTTATTTCTAGTGAATTAATAAGAATGTTTTCACTCTAGTTACATTTCTCTGAAATAACTTATTAAAGCCTTTTCCTAAAAAAAATTCTATCCTTTCTTTTCTTTTCTTCCAATCTTTCAGTGAGATAAACACATATATCACTTGGCCATAATGATAGCCAGTGGAAACTTGTAAAAGAAAAGAAAACAAAACTTACCATCTTAGCTCCTTGTATTAACTTAGAAGATCATATTAATGTATTCATTGCACAGTTGAACATCCTTAGTCAGAATATACAAAATGCTTCAAAATCCAAAGCCTTTTAAGCACTGACATTACACTATTAGTGGAAAATTCCACACTTGACCTCAGTGTGATAAGTCACAATCAGAATGCAGGGACACTAAAGATACTGTATAAAATTACCTTCAGAGTATGTGTATAAGGTATATATGAAACATAAGTGAATTTTATATTTGGACTTGGGCCCTATGCTCAAGCTATCTCATTGTAAATATACTAATATTCCAAAATGTAAAATGTTTCTGGACCCCAAGCATTTTATATAAGGAATATTTATCCTGTAGAAACTTTTTAGTGGTATTTGTAATGTATATGGTAAAATGTTAGATATTCAAAATTGCTTTAACTTTCATAGTACTATTTCAGAATTTTTATCATTTTAATCCAAATCACAAAGTAAAAGTGGAGAATTTGAAAGGTATAAGAATAAGAAAAGAATGAAGGGTAGATTGTCACTCAAAAGAATTCAGATAAATATAAAATGAATTTTTATGTAAATGTCAGTGATCATGATCCACTTGTTTTCTCCCTTTTATCTTACCTCTGTCAGAGCTACTTGTTCTCTATACTTAACAGGATGTTTTAAATATATCTTTATAATAACAGTTACCATTTGGTACTGTGATTATATCTCTAGGTATTTGCCCAACTTTGAGATCTCTTGAGGACAAAGACTGTTTTATTTATATCTGTATCTCCACAGTGCCTTAAGTACAATAAATAATAAATCTCTGTTAAATGTGTGAATAACTGTAATTACATTTTTCCTTCATTAGTTGTATTCTACCAACATTTGCTAATCCTCCTTTCTTCCTATTCGCCTTCTGTTTCCTATAAATTTTCCCTTTCAGCTTCCTTTTTTTAATGCTGATCTCTTCCTTTTCCAGTCACTCAGTCCCTTTGTTTCCTATTCAATGCATTATCTGCTGCTGCTGTTCTGACAGAGGCTGTCTGTATTAGCCAGGTTTTGAGGATGGGTTTGGCAGATTGTTAGAGAAAAGGAAATCTGTCTCATGTTAGCTAGAAAGAAGAAATTTGCAGATTTCCTGATTCTTTGATATTAAATGCTAAATTTTCCTCTTGTCTTTGTCTCTTTGAATTCTTCCAGTCTATTCTGCACCCTAGTTTCTCAAAATATTATAAAAACAGGCACTGGAGGGCCTGGGGATTTAGCTCAGTGGTACTGCATAAGCACAAGGTCCTGAATTCGATTCCCAGTACCGAAAAGAAAAAACAAAAATAGGCACTGGAACCTCTTCATGCACAGATAACTAATATCCCATCCTTCTTCTACCCTGACCCCCCAGAGAGTTTGCTGTGTGTAGAGCTTATGGTTGTAAATCATAGTAACCCTTCTTTCTGGTGTACTGGACTCACTAAAAGAGTTTGGGAGGTACTACAAGACTGAGTTATGGAACCAAAATATATCAGCTCCAGAAACTGTCTCAAAATCTTCATTCTATCCTATAGACACCTGATCTAGCTTCCAAAGCTCCAAGTTAGTATCTGTCATAGTTGACACCCAAAATTGATTCATAGTATAGCCATTTATTTCCCTGAAATAATAAAAATAAATATTTAGAGAAAGACTAGAAAGAAGCAACTGAGTCTGAGAGGAGAGTGCAGTAGACTCCTATGCTGAATTTGTGTACTAAATAAATATAGCTAGATGTCCAGGGAGCTAGACATTTAGACTGATTTTCTTAAAACTTAGGCTTACTTAGATTTCCTTGTTTCCAGAGCCCATTTTTCTTCCGTAGAATAAGATAGAAGGGGTCTGAGAAGTTAAGGATTAAAGGTACCTTCATCGTACCTTCACTTCATATAGGTTTTCAAGGCAGTCTACACAATTTGAGCTTATTTCTGGCGATTGCATTAATCTCTAAACCTTCCATTTTCTGTGGAAGGATTTCCTTTGCACTGGTAAGGAGGCTTCCACAGAATAAGCCAGGTTGAGTTGATGTAACTCTTCAGTAAAATGGGAATATGAATAGTACCTGGCCTTTAGAATTGTTTTAAGAATTAACACATTCCAGGGGCTGGGGATTTAGCTCAGTGGTTTTGCCTCCTGCTGTGCAAGCGCAAGGACCCAAGTTCCATCCCCGGTACCAAAAAAAAAAGAATTAACACATTCCCGTGGGCTTGAACCACTGGTGGTATGTGCGTGACTGTCCCATTGGGCAGCTTGTACCATGTGATAGGACTGTCCCATGCTGCCCAATGGGAAAGTCATGTTTGTACCACTGGTAGTTCAGAACCACCTGACAGTGAGACATACAAATTATGGCCCTGTTATGAACGTGCTAAAGCATACCTAACATCTAATAAAAATACACAGGCATGACTTAGTGTTTGATATCTTTAACTTTAACACATTTTTTATTGTTTTCAGAACAGTGAGAGGAAGTACTGATACTTGTAATTTCAAGATGAACACAACCATTACCATGACATTAGTGAAATAAAAGTCACTTTGGGTAGAGAATAAGGCATGCCTCAGATAGTGTATCATTTTTTTTCTTACCTATTCTTTGCAGGCAAAGAGGAGCTTTGTATTCAGTTAGCTAAGATGGGAAAACATTCTAGAAATGGCCATAGCACGCCTCTGTCCTGGAGATGTTAGACTTTCTTTGGGTACTTCTACCTGCTGCCACTGTCTGCTTTTGACCTCAACTTTTCCCACCTCTGTGCTTTTTGTTTTTTAACTATTCCTCCCCTCATCCTTCCCCTTAGTTATCCATTCAACTCATTCCCTTCTCTAGTAGTCAACCCACCCACTGTTGCTTAGTCCTTGTATTTGTGATGGGTTCATTGGTTTCCATTTTATCAGCTAATCAGTCATGCTAAATGGTCAGCTATGAATTAGAGAAATTTAGCGTGACTTTTCTTGTTTCTGAGTTTTCTGATTTTTTTTTTTTTCTTTCTCTCAGTTTCGAGTATTTACAGCTCCCTTCCATAAGGTAGGCTTTGCTGATTTCTGGCTGGCCGATCAGCTGAACAGCCTGTCAGTGATACTAATGGACTTGGAATATATGATCTGCTTCTACAGTTTTGAGCTCAAATGGGACGAAAGTAAGGGCCTGTTGCCAAATAATTCAGAAGGTAGGATATGAATTTGCATTGATACTACTAAATTGCCAATATAAACCAGGAAATATTGGAAAGGATAACTGAGAAAGTTTCGGTCATGGTAAAAATTCATCCAGTAATTTTACAGATTAACTAAATATACTTGGCACTCTGTTCTTAAGTTTCTTTATCTGAAATAATTTGACTTTTAAATTATGTTATAACTTTAGTCAGCCATTTGCCAAGAGATTTACAATGTAAAGAATTCTAAAACTATTTTTATTAAGTTCAGTACATTGGTAGTTATATTGCAGATGCTGTAGTGCCAACATTCCCATCACAGTGTTGTTCTAGGCAGTGATGGCGAACCTTTTAGAACTTTCAATGATAACAGATAGCTGGCTGCAGCATGCATGCCATAGGTTTGCCACCACAGCCATAGAATGTTAAATGTTTACAGGTGCTCAGAAATACTGATTACTTAGAATCAGATTGAATGCTTGAAGAAAGTCATGATATTGGTATTATTATTTTTGGTTTTTTGAGACAGAGTCTCAATATGTAGTTCAGGCTGGCCCTGAACGCACTATCTAGTCCAGGGTGACCTTGAACTCACAGTGATCCTCCTGCCTCAGTCTCCAGAGTGCTAAGATTATAGGTGTGCGCCACCATGCCCGGCCTACAAAGTCATGATAGACTGCTGTTTAATTCTTTTTTAGGATCTCATTTTTCTTTTGGCTTTTTTCCCCACTCTGGTTTTTGTCAGGAGTTCAAATTAATAAGGGATTTTCCTTTCATGTCAAAGATCTTAATTTAGAAAGGTTGTTGGATCTAACAGAAGTTGATGATGTCTGCATAACAAATTTTCAGTGATTACCAGAAGACTGCAGTTCTGTTATAGGTTGATCACACTATAATATAAAGCCAGAATTCAAAGAAAAATTGATTTTCTAACTTCATTCTTATTTAAAAACACAAAATCCATTCTTGATTTTAAAACAACAGCAAAAGGTTAGCTGAGCACAGTGGCACATGGCTGTAATCCCAGCAATCTTGGGAGGCTAAGGCGGGAGGATCATTGCAAGTTTCAGCCCAGCCCAGGCAATTTAGCAAGACCCTGTTTCAAAAAATTTTAAAAGGGGCTGGGATTGTAGCTCAGTCCGAAGAGCCTGGGTTCAGTCCCCAGTATGGAGGTGATGGGGGAGAAGGTGAACATGTACTCTTTGGTTATTATGTTATATTAGTTTGGAGATCATGAAACTGTCAAGAGTCACTTGTGATGTTTGTAGGTTGTCCAGATGTTTCAAATTATGGAACAAAACGTTCCCCCCTCTTTTATTATCATACTTATTTATTTATTTGTGTACAGGAGATCAAACTTAGGACCTTATGCTTGTGAGGCAGGCACGGTGCCACTGAGCTAAATCCTCAGCCCCATTTTCTCATTTATTTTATAGTTTTATCATACTTGTTAAAAAATGATTCTAGGACAGATACCCAGATATCTGAGAGGACACATTTTCCCACTAATCTCTTTTACAGATTTTACCTTTTCTCTTTGGTTTATATACCACTAAAAACCTTGAGAATATAATAATCGCAAAGAGGAAAGTGATTCTGAAACCCAGGCCTTTTGCTTCTTGTTGATGGTTGGTCTGTATGGCTAATTAATGTGAACAGACTAGTTCCTTAATTAAATTTTTTTCTTCTTTGAAATCTTTACAGAACCAGAAATTTGCCACAAATATTCATATGGTGTGCGAGCCATTGTTCAGTGCATTCCTGCTTGGCTTCGCTTCATCCAGTGCCTGCGCAGATACCGAGACACAAAAAGGGCCTTTCCTCACTTAGTTAATGCTGGCAAATACTCTACAACTTTCTTCATGGTGACATTTGCAGCTCTTTACAGCACTCACAAAGGTATTCAATGATTGACTATGAAGAGGTTTTTTGATATCTAGATTGTACTCGAATTGTTTCTTTCTCTGGTTACTTTTTCATTTCCTGTGCTCCTTTTTCCACTGAAGTTCCAGTCCCCTCAACATTTTTGTTCTTCAACATAATTTTTGTCTCATGCATTATTTACTAACAGGTATCATTGAAAAGAGCCACAGTCACTCAGATTAGAAATGATTGTGATAATGTTTGAAATCCAAAATTATGTCTAATGAGTTCAATCTATGGATACTTTGAGTTTTCATTTGGTGTGTCTTGTTCATTAATGAGGTTGGGAAATGGCTAGGTGAAAAAGATTCCCTCTGGAAATCAAGTATATTTTTAATCGCTTTTCTTCACCAAGTAGTAAGAATTGTTTCCAGCCCATTTAACTGCAAATTGAGTTCTCTCATCCCTCTAGTTTCTCATCTCCATGGCAACCTGCTATTACTTGCCATTGCTCTTTTGTTGGGAGAAGAAAAAAGCTTTTAAGTTCTGAGCCACATGCAATCACTCTTTTTGAATTTTTAACCTTTTTTCCAAGCACTGTCAATCAACAGTCTCGCTTCCTTTTACTAAAATACATTCCTTCTTTGTCTAAATCATTAATGCACTAGTGTAGCCCACACCTTAGAAGCTGCACTTTCTCATCTGTAGGTGGTAAAGAAGTGTTATGAATTGAAATCATTGGTTATTTTTAAACACTTGGTAAAATTTTTTTCAGTAATTTACTTTTTTTGATTGAGAGGCTGTATTTTGGGAGCTTCAGCCAGTGCTACAGTACTGCTGCTTAGCTATCATATGTCTGGGCTAAAGATGTAGCTAAGTAATACAGTACTTGATGTTCATGTGCAAGGCCCTGGGTCAGTCCCCAGCACCACAGAAAATGAATAAAGAAAAAAACTAAAGTGTGTTTGATGGTCATGATAGATTAGGGCATTATTTTAGTATGCCTTAAGATGGATTTGGTCAGAAGATCACATTATAACATACACTCCATTTTTGCAGTAGATTCTGCAGTTAGAATAATATTAATAACTGTAGCCAATAATTTTACCACCATGTAAGCATTTTTGTTAAGTGATATAATTTAACCAACTACCTTAGTGAAGGAAACATATCTCCAAAGCTCCTGTAATTTTAACTGTTGCTGAGGAATGCCATCATTCAGTTCCAGCCTGCATCATAAGTTTAGAAAGTTATTAGAGAATTTATAAATTGGCAGCTGATTTGATACATTATATTTTAAGACTTCTATTACTAAATTATCCAGAACCCATCATTCTTCTCCCATTTCAGGTAAAAATGACTACTGTATTTGTTATTGAATATTTTAGAACGTAATGTATCTATACTTGTACTGATAGCATCACCAAGAAGCTGAATATCTGAAAGGCCAAAGCTGGAAAACCAGTGATTTAGATAGCCTTATGGTCTTTAAACATTTTTTTACTCATGTACCTCTTCAAATAATTTTATAAACTCTATTACTTCTTTGATACTTTTACATTTACAACTGAATTTCTTTTTATTAATGTATGTTAGCAATACATCATAGTTAAATTTGTTTTGGGGGATTGGTATACGGACATTGCATGTCTTGATCATTTTGATCCCTTCCCTAACTTCTCTCTTTCCCCAAAATTTTTTATCTGAAGTTTAAATAATTATAAAATATTTCTACACAAAATACAAATAAAAAGCAAAACAAAAGATAAATAATAGGAAATAGAGAGCTAGATCTTTTGCAAATGGGCAGGGAACACCAAGAGATGGAGGGAAGAGAAGGGGAGAAAGGAGAGGGGAAGGTGATGCAAAAAAGTATTGAGATGTGTCATGTACGCACACCCGCTTCCCACAGGAAATGTGAGCATTGTGTACGGCAAACATGCACTAATAAAACATAAAAACTGAAAAATTTATCATTCCTAGTGTATTTTAAGTATGCACATTTTAAAACAAAACTGCTAAATGTTTGTTACCAGGAAGCCGGGTCCTGACACAGCAAGGAAATGGCCCCTCACTTCCTTGGTCCTAGGTTCTTTGTGCCTTTGGTGAAAGAATTTAGTCAAGACACATAGATGGTGTAGAAGAATAGATAGAATTTGTTGTAGAGTAGATACAGAGAGAATTATGCCTTCAAGTAAGAAAGGCTGGTGGTGCCAAGGCATCTGCACTATTTCAAGTTTGGATACTTTTTTATGCACACAGAAGTTTCTCCTGAGGTTCAGAGAACTAGAGTAATTATGATCCTTGTTGCTACTTTACTTAGAAGGTACTTTGGAATTGGGAAGTGTCTTCCTATCCGTTTTAGATAGTAAGTGTTTTCTCAGGGGTTTTAATCATGTAAGAAATGTATAAAAGATAAGTTCTTAATTTAAACTGTCCCAGCCCAAGGCCAGAGGGTCTTTTAAAAACATTTCCTTTTCTGATATCACTGAGCTATAGACTAATGGCCCGGAATACTGTAGTATCCAGGTATACTATAGTATCCAGGTAGCCAGGTATCCAAAGGACTGTGCACAGTGTATAAACTTAAAATGTCATTGGGGTCCATGAGGTTGCTTTAGGTCTGATTCCTAACAAATGATTATAAATGTATTATACATTGAAGTCTTTGTTTCTTTACTTAACTGGCAACAGATGCTGGGTTTTTTTTAATTGGTACATTTTAGATACACAATATGATGACATTCATCATTGGGAATTTTTACCTTTACATGATATATCTTGGCTCTTATTTTTTCCCCATTCCCCAGCCCTCCTTTCAACCCTTCCACCCCTCCCTATTTACAAAGACTTTATTTGATTTTTTTTTCCTTTTCTCATATTTATTCCTTTCCCTTCTATCCTTTCCCCTATGGCTCCCACTTCCCCTTCCTCTTTGGACCTTTTCTTCCTATTTCACATTATCTATTACACATTTTCATCCTTATTTACATTTTGAATTTCTCACACCAGAGAAACTATTCAGTGTTTACACATGTGTATCCTATTTATTTCACCTAAGAGTATGGCCTCAGTATGCATCCATTTAGCTACAAATGTCTCTAATTTCTCATTTTTTATGGCTGAGTAGTACTCCATTTTATTTATTTATTTATTTTTGGTACTGGGGATCAAACTCGGGTCCTTGCCCCTGCGCAGCAGGCGGCAAAACCACTGAGCTAAATCCCCGCCGCAGTACTCCATTTTAATAAAAAACCACATTTTCTTTATCCAGTCTCCAGTTGATAGGCAATTAGGCTGCTTCCAAATTTTAGCTATTACAAATTATACTGCTATGAACATGAGTGTACATATATCACTGTTGTATGATTCTTTTAATTCTTTGGGGAAGATCCCCAGCAGTGGAATAGCTGGGTCAAATGGGACTTCCAGTCCTAGTTCTTTGAGGTATCTCCATACTGATTTCCACAGTAGTTGCACCAGTCTGCACTCTGACAAGCAGTGGAGCAGGGTTCCTTTTTCCCCCACAGCCCCGCCAGCATTTGTTATTGGTTGATTTCATGATAGCAGCCATTCTTTCTGGAGTGAGGTGGAATCTCAGAGTTGTTTTCATTTGCATCTCTCAAATGACCAGTGGTGTTGAACATTTTTTCATATGTTTATTTGCTGCTTCTACTTCTTTGTCTGAGAAATGCCTGTTCATTTCAGATGCCCATTTTTGAATTGGGTCTTTAAATTTGGGAGGTCTGATTTTTTTAAAGTTCTTTATAGATTCTAGATAGTAGACCTTTGTCTGAGGAGCAGCTAGTAAAAAATTTTTCCCACATTCTAGGTTGTTTCTTCACTGTTGGTTTCTCTTGCTGTGCAGAAGCTTCTTAATAAGGTGAGATCCACTTGTTGATTCTTTGTGCTAGTTCATGTGCAACTGAAGTTTTGTTCATGAAATCTTTTCCATGCCAGTGTCTTCAAGAGTTCTACCTAACCTCTGTTCCAAGTGGTTCAGAGTTTCTATTTTAATATTTAGATCTTTAATCCATTTTGATTTTAGTTTAGTGCATGGTGAGAGATATAGGTCTGGTTTTAATCTTTGGCAAGTTGAAACCCAATTTTTCCAGCAACATTTATTAAAGAGGCTGTCTTTCCTCCAGTCAGAGTGTTTGGCTCCTTTGTTGAAGATGAGGTGGGTGAGTGTGTCTGGCGTTGTTTCTGCATCTTCTAATCTGTTCCGCTGGTCCTCAGGTCTATTTCTTTGCCAGTACCATACTGTTTTTATCACAATAGTTTTGTAGTATGGTTTCAGGTTGGGAATTGTGATACCCCTACCTTGTCTTTGTTCCCTCGAATTGCTTTTGCTACTCTAGGTCTCCTTGTTTCAAATGAATTTTTGGATTGATTTCTCCAGGTCTGTGAAGTATGCTGTTGGAATTTTGATTGGGATTGCATTGAATCTCTATAGCAGTTTTGGAAGTATGGCCATTTTCACTATATTGATTCTTCCTACCCAGGAGCAAGAGATGTCTTTCCATTTTCTGATAACCCTCTTTGATCTCTTTTTTCAGAGTGCTATAGTTTTCAGAGTAGCTCTTCAGTTTCTTTCGTTAGGTTGATTCCTAGGTATTTCAGTTTTTTGGATGCTATTGTGAAAGAAGTTGTTTCTCCAGTTCCTCTCTCAGTGAGTCTGTTGTTCATGTACAGGAAAGGTATGGACTTTTGTGTGTTGACCTGTATCCAGCTACTCTACTGAATTTGGTTATTTAGTCTAGAAAACTTTTGCTGGAGTTCTTGGGGTCTTCTAATTTTAGCGTATATGCTGCCGAAGCGAGCACCCTTGGGGTCTTCTATATAGAGTATCATGTCTCCTGCAAATAATGACAATTTAACTTCTACACATGCTGTTTTGGAACACACACACACACACACACACACACACACACCAGCTTTCAGGCCTGCTAATGTCTAACTACCTGCCTAACATTTCTACTAAATATATCCAGGTATTCTAAGTATAAAGCAGTTTGATACTACGAATTTTTGGTTTTTTTATTTTTTGAGGTGGGGTCTCCCTGTGGAGTTCAGGCTGGCTTTGAATTCAGTCTCACTGTGTATCCCAGGCTGTCCTTAAACTTGGTGTGATCCTCCTGCCTCAGCCACCAGAATGCTGGGATTACAGGTGTGTGCCACCACGCTCAACTAGCATTCTTATTTTTTTTTTACAAAGCAGTTCTACAATAGAAAACTTATTATCTCTCTCCGATTGAAATATATTTTAATGTGACATATTTTATTTTAATGTAATATATTTTTATATTTTAATGACATATCTATTACATATATATGTAAATTGAATTTATTTCCTGTCACTAAAGGTGCTAAGATATTCATCTTTTTTTCTTCTTTGGGTTGAAATTATTACCTTGATTATTATCTATATTTGTTCAAGCAGTATTACAAATATATTACAAATTTTAATTATTATTGCACATAAGTATTTATAGTTTTTATATGTGTAAAATCTTATAAACATTATTTAGATGAAAAGGGAATGAATTTTATTCCTACAATGCCTGTTATTTTGGGGATTCTGTTTTGTTTTTTGAGACAGGGTCTCGCTGTGTAGTTCAGGCTGGCCTCAAATTCACTATGTAGCCCAGGCTGGCCACAGACTCACAGAGATCTTCCTGCCTCAGCCTCCTAAGTACTGGGATTATATGCATGTATTTCCACCATGCCTGGCAGTGACCCTCAGTTTTAACTTGAGTCATACACCCAAAAATTACAGAGTACTAGGCTGGGTGTGGTGGAGCATGCCTGTAATCCCAGCACTTAGGAAGCTGAGCAGGAGGACTACTGTAACTTTGAGGCCACTCTGGGCTACATAGTGAGTTCAAGGCCAGCCTGAACTAGAGGGAGACCCTGTCTCAAGAAAACAAACAAAAAAAATTACATAGTAGTCTATCATCAATAGTTATTTTTAAAAACAAGTTTTTCTTATTAAAGAATTGAACATAAACTAAATGAAAAAGATTAAACAATTTGTTAGTTATTAGCTATTTTAAATTTCTAGACAATGGACAATTTATTTTTATTAGTATATATTTGTAGTACATGATGGTTACATTTATCATGAGGAATTGGGACACGTACGTGACACATCTTAATTCTTTTAATTTCCCCTTTCCTTCCCTGCCCTCCCCTCCACTGTGATTATTAATTTTAAAGTCTCCTTATTTAGCCCAACATATTTAAACAGGAAAATTAAAATATTATTAATTTAAATACACACTTACCAATGAAATGCTTTGATCTTACCACATTCTTTAAATGCATTTTTGAAACAAAATCTTACAACTGCACACTACACTCATCCAATTTATGGAAAATATCACCAGTTTACCTGTAGGAAATGAAAAACTTTTTTCTCTTTCCTCTTAGGCTACTGACAAAGATCATGCTAATTAAATTGACAAAAGATAAATTAATAGGAGAAAGGTTTATATAGTGGCCTTCATAGAAAAGAAATAAAGATCCAGAGAAGTAACTAGACCAAAGGGCTTATATTCCATTTTTGCTAAGAGTGATAAATTATGGAAAAGTAAGTCAATGAAGGTGGTGTGATTGGGCCTCTAGGGACTGTAATTGTGGGAGGTTAAATATATAGGGAAACTAATAGAAGAAAAGGGTTATTTAGTAAAGGTTATTGTATAAACTGAGTGCGTGCCTCCTCCATTCAGAATCACCTCAGATAATTAAGAGTTGTCCACCTCTAGGTTTAGGAGAGACAGTTTTGTAAGTAGAAATTTCTATTAGCTTTACAAGGAGAATTTGTGCCCTGCTTTTAGACAGAAAGGGAGAAGACAGAGTGATTTCCTGCATCTACTGCTTCTCACTTGCCTTCAGCTCAAAATGACCACTATACCAAAGTGGAGTAGCATATTCTGGTCTTCTTCCTACCCTAATTAAGAAAGTAGGCAGCCACACAAGAAAAGTTTTGACTTCAGATTAATATATTTATATTTATCTCTGTATAAACACCTCATTCCCTAATTCTAATTCTGAATTAGGTGAGTGAGTAGGTAGGTAGATATACACAGGCAGAGCAATCGTGACAGCTCTGTACCAGGGTGTTTTCTAGGCCCTAAAAGAAAAATAGCAGCAAACAAAACACAATTAACTTCTCCCTCTCTCTCTTTTTTAATTTTGAGACAGGGTCTTAATTAATTGCTAGTTGCCCAGGCTGGGCTCAAACTTTGAATCCTCCTGCCCAGCCTCTCAGAGTTCTGGGATTACAGGCATGTGCTAACACATCTGGCTAAAAGATAAATTATGAGGAAAAAAGAGTAAAAAATGGTGAGGTGACCTTGCTCACACGCAAAAGTCTGAGTCTTTTCAAAGAACTGTCCTGCAAGGGTTACCATAGTAACAGCATCAAAATTGTTTCAAAGGTTGTGTTTTATGTTGTGTGATTTATACAAGTGGAGGCCTAAGAGTTAACACTACACCTACAATCATTTTTCAGAAGATAAAGGAGATTCAGCCAACCCATTTTGGGGAGACTATGTATGGTAATTACAGTATTGCAGCCACCCCTGAGTTGTATTAAAAAGGAAACACATTTAGAATACTTTGATATGTTTTATTTTCTGTCATTGATTTTTAGAAACAAAGGAATTTAGTTAGCAGCCAGTCTCTGTATTTAAGAATTCTATACATGACTTAAATTTGAAGCCAACTCCTGGAAATGTTTTGTTAAAACTTGGGATTAGAGGAGGCAGGAAAGTATTTTAAATGGTTTTAGTGTCTTTGAGGTTTCTTGGTTTTGGCAAGGAGAAGCCTTTGGGAGGTACAATAACAGAAAAGACCATTATCTTGCTAACTTCTGATCACTTTTTGAGGGAGAATACTTCATTAGATTTTCTATTTTTCATTTATATTTTCTAACATTCTGAAATACTTATAAATTCTTAGTGGATTTAGTGCTTTAATATTCTCTTAACTATATGGAGTAGAAATATTTTTAATTCATAGTTTCCTTTAGACTTTTATGTTGTAGCATATGCTAAAAAGTATTCACTGCTTTTAAAATTACAGTACTTAGGAAAAAGAGATATTATCTCTACACTTGGACTTCATTTATGTCCATGTGATTGGTTTTCAGTGCCTAGATCTCTTCTTTTTTAACATTTTCTAAGGGTTACTGTGTCTCCTAATGAGGATTCCTCAACAGTAGTTCAGTGCCTTCAATGCAGTAGTCATTTTATTGTTTTGAGTGAGCACACTTAGTCCCAAGTGCTCCGTCTCCTCAGTATGGCCAATTTGTTATTCTTTCTACCCTGAATAATAGGCTGCTATTGCAGATTTCCAAATTTTAGTCTTCTTATGCTATAATAGAAATGGTAATTGTTTTTTAATTCTCTAGGGAAACTTTTATTCCATTAGCTTTTTTAAAAAGACATACGCACAACTTTTAAAAAGTTCATTTGGATAAATGTTCTCATTTTTGCCTATTAAAAGTAATCTAAAACTTTAACCCTTTGAACTTGGTATATTCTGCTGTAATTTCCCTAGACTAATACTGCAGAAAAGAAATTGATGATTTTTGAATTCATTTTGACAATATTAGCCGACCTGATGATGCCATAAACTAAGATTTATTTTCTTCTGATTAATAATTTAACTTTAATTCCACAAATATTTCTTGAATAACTTTTGTCCCTTTGGCATTGTGCTAATTTTATTTTATTTATTTTTTGTTGTTGTTGTTAAATTCTTCTATTGGTACATTTTAGGTATACAAAACAATTACATTTCTCACTGGGAATTGTACCTTTACATAATGCATCTTGGTTCTTATTTTTTCCCCATTCCTAGCCCTCCCTTCACCCCCTCCACCCTTCCCTATTTACAAAGACTTTATTTCCATTTTTTCCATTTCTCATCATTTTTCCTTTCCCTTCTTTCCTTTCCCCTGCCCTTCCCACTACCCCTACCCCTTTGGACCTTTTCATTACTGATTATTCATTCTAATCATCGGTACATTTTAGGTATACAATATAATGACATGCATCATTGGAAATTTGCACCTTTACATAATCTCTCTTGGTTCTTATTTTTCACCCTTGCCCAGCCCTCCCTTCAACCCCTCCATTCCTCCCTATTTACAAAGATTTTGTTCCTATTTTTCCATTTTCTCATATTAATCCCATTCCCTTCTGTCCTTTCCCCTACCCCTCCCACTTCCTTCCCCTTTGCCCCTTTTCTTCCTATTTCACATTACCTATTATACATTTTAGCTCTTATTTACACTTTCAGTTTCTCACACCAGAGAAACTATTTGGTATTTATACATGTGTGTCCTATTTATTTCACTTAAGAGTATTGCCTCAATGTGCATCCACTTAGCTATAAATGTCTCTAATTTCTCATTTTTTATGGCTGAGTAGCACTCCATTTTATTAAAAAAACTACATTTTCTTTATCCAGTCTCCAGTAGATGGGCATTTGGGCTGTTTCCAAGTTTTAGCTATCACAAACTGTGCTGCTATGAACATGGGTGCACATATATCACTGTGGTATGATTCTTTTAATTCTTTGGGGAAGATCCCCAGCAGTGGAATAGCGGGGTCAAATGGGGCTTCCAGTCCTAATTCTTTGAGGTATCTCCATACTGATTTCCACAGTGGTTGCACCAGTCTACACTCCCACCAGCAGTGGAGCAGGGTTCCTCTTTCCCCACCGCCCCACCAGCAGTTGTTATTGGTTGATTTCATGATAGCACCCATTCTTTTTGGAGTGAGGTGGAATCTCAGCATTGTTTTCATTTGCATCTCTCAAACGACCAGTGATGTTGAACATTTTTTCATGTATTTATTTGCTATTTCTACTTCTTTGTCTGAGAAATGTCTGTTCATTTCAGATGCCCATTTTTGGATTGGGTCTTTAAATTTGGGAGGTCTGATCTTTTTAAGTTCTTTATAGATTTGAGGTAGTGGGCCTTTGTCTAAGGAAGAGCAGGTGAAGATTTTTTTCCCACATTGTGGGATGTCACTTCACACTGCTGGTGGTTTCTCTTGCTGTGCAGAAGCTTTTTAATAAGAAGAGATCCCACTTGTTGATGGTTTGTGCTAGTTCACGGGAAACTGAGGTTTTGTTCATAAAATCTTTTCCTACACCGATGTCTTCAAGAATTCTACCTAACCTCTGTTCCAAGTGGTTCAGAGTTTCTATTTTAATATTTAGATCTTTAATCCATTTTGATTTTAGTTTAGTGCATGGGGAGAGATATAGGTCTAGTTTTGTTTTGTTTTGTTTTTGGTACTGGGGATCAAACTTGGGTCCTTACGCTTGCACAGCAGGCAGCGAAACCACTGAGCTAAATCCTCAGCCCATTATAGATCTAGTTTTAATCTTTGGCAAGTTGAAGCCAAATTTTTCCAGCACCATTTTTTAAAGAGGCTATCTTTTCTCCAGTGAGGATGTTTGGCTCCTTTATCGAAGATGAGATGGCTGAGTGTGTCTGGCGTTGTTTCTGCATCTTCTAATCTGTTCCACTGGTCCTCAGGTCTGTTTCTTTGCCAGTATCATGCTCTTTTTATCACAGTACCTTTGTAGTATAGTTGGAGGTTGGGATTGTGATACTCCCTCCCATGTCTCTGTTACCTAGAATTGCTTTTGCTATTCTGGGTCTCTTCTTCTTCCAAATGAATTTTTGGATTGTTTTCTCCAGGTCCATGAAGTATGCTGCTGGGATCTCAATTGGAATTGCATTAAATCTATATAGCAGTTAAGGAAGTATGGCCATTTTCACTATATTAATCCTTCCTACCCAGGAGCAGGGGATGTCTGTCCATTTTCTGATATCATCTTCAATCTCTCTTTTCAGAGTGCCAAAGTTTTCAGAGAAGAGGTCTTTTATTTCTTTCATTAGGTTGATTCCTAGGTATTTCAGTTTTTTGGATGCTATTGTGAAAGGAATTATTTGCCCTATTTCTCTCTCAGTGAGTCTGTCATTCATGTAGAGGAAAGCTATTGATTTTTGTGTGTTGACCTTGTAACCAGCTACTTGACTGAATTTGGTTATTAAGTCTAGAAGACTTTTGGTGGAGTTCTTGGGGTCTTCTCTATAGAGTATCATGTCATCTTCAAATAATGACAATTTGACTTCTTCATTTCCTATCTTTATTCTTTTATTTCTTTCTCTTGTCTACTTGCCGTGGCTAATGTTTCCAGAACTATATTGAACAAGACTGGTGATAGTGGACATCCTTGTCTTGTTCCTGATTTGAGTGTGAAGGATTTCAGTTTTTGACCATTTGGTATGATATTGGCTCTTGGTTTTTCATAGATGGCTTTTATCAGTTTGAGGTAGAGACCATTTATTCCAATTTTTTGTAGGGTTTTTATCATAAATGCATGTTGGATTTTGTCAAATGCTTTTTCTGCATCTATGGAGATAATCATATGGTTTTTGTCCTTGGCTCTGTTGATATAGTGTATTACATTGATTGATTTTCATATGTTGAACCATCCCTGCATCCCTGGGATGAATCCCACTTGATCAGGGTGTATGATCTTCTTGATGATCTTCTGCATTCTGTTTGCCATTATCTTATTAAGGATATTTGCATCTGTGTTTATTAGTGAGATTGGCCTATAGTTTTCCTTTTTGGTTGGGTCTTTCTCTGCTTTGGGGATCAAGGTGATGCTTGCTTCCAGGAATGAATTTAGGAGTATTGCTTCCCTTTCAATTTCATTGAAGAATTTAAACAGTAGTGGCAGCAGTTCCTCTCTAAATGTCTTGTAGAATTCAGCAGTGAAGCCCTCAGGGCCAGGGCTTTTCTTAATTGATAAGTTTTTAATTACGTTTTCAATTTCATTGGTTAATATTGAGTTGTTCAGAATTTTTAGATCTTCTTCATTCCACTTTGGTAATTCATATGTATCTAGGAAGCTGTCCATTTCTTCTGTGTTGTCCATCTTCTTGGCGTATAGGTTCTGGAAGTAGGTATTGATGATCCTCTGGATTTCTGCTGAGTCTGTTGTAATTTCACCCTTTTCATTCCTAATTGCATGAATTTGGGCCTTTTCTTTCCCTTTTCTGATAAGGTAGGCTAAGGGTTTGTCATTTTTGTTTATTCTTTCAAAGAACCAACTCTTGGCTTCATTGATTTTTTGTATCGTTCTCTTAGCCTCCATTGCATAGATTTCTCCTCTGATCTTTATAATTTCCTCCCTTGTATGAGCTTTGGGGTTGTCCTACTCTTCTTTTTCTAGAAGCTTGAGGTGCAGCATCAGGTTGTTTAATTGGGCTCGTTCTGTTTTCCTAATATGAGTATTCACTGCTGTGAATTTCCCTCGTAAGACTGCTTTCATTGTGTCCCGTAGATTCTGATATGTTGTATTGTCATTGTCATTTAATTGAAGGAACTGTCTGATTTCTTCTTTAATTTCCTCTGTGACCCACTGGTTATTCAGAAGTGTGTTGTTCAATTTCCATGTGTTTATGAAACTTTTCGAGTTTCTGTGCTGTGGATCTCCAATTTCATCGCACTATGGTCTGATAATATACAGGGGATAACTTCAATTCCTTTGCACTTACTTAAACATGTTCTATGTGTGAGTATGTGGTCTATTTTGGAGAATGACCCATGTGCAGCTGAGAAGAATGTGTATTCTGATTTTGTGGGGTGGAAGACTCTGTAAACATCTGTTAAGTTCATTTGTTCAGGAGTTCGATTGAGTTCTAGTATTTCATTACTTATTTTTAGTCTAGTTGATCTATCTATTTGTGACAGTGGGGTGTTGAGGTCCCCCACTACAATTATATTAGTGCATATATGACTTTTCATATCTGTTAGTATTTGTTTTATATAGTTGGGTGCACTAGTGTTTGGTGCATAGATATTTATGATTGTCATCTCTTCCTCTTGGATTTCTCCTTTTACAAGGATGTAGTGTCCTTCTTCGTCTCTCTTAATCAGTTTTGGTTTGAAATCTACTTGATCTGCAAAGAGGGTAGCTACTTCTGCTTTTTTTCGGGTTCCTGTCACATGGAGTATTGTTTTCCACCCTTTAACTTTCAGTCTATGAGTTTCCTTTTGAATGAAATGTGTTTCTTGTATTCAGTATATTGTTGGATTTTGCTTCTTGACCCATTCTGGCAGTCTATTTCTTTTGATAGGTGAATTGAGACCATTAACATTGATGGTTATAACTGAAACGTATTGACTTGTCACTTCCATGACTTTTTCTTTTTGTTGGGTTCTCCCCCTTTCCATTTAATTTCTTGTCATGCCAGATGGGTTCATTCTGCTTTGCTTCCTGGGGTTGTGATCCTCAATGTGTGTTCCTAGGATATTGTGTAAAATTCTTTGGAGTGCTGGTTTGGTATTCATGAAGTTCCTAAGGTGCTCTTTGTCATGAAAGTATCTTATTTCTCCATCCATTTTGAAAGATAGTTTTGCAGGGTACATCAATCTGGGTTGGAGGCTGTTTTGTTTTAGGGCTTGAAATATGTCACTCCAAGCTCTTCTTGCCTTGATGGTTTGTGTTGAGAAGTCTCCTGTGATTCTGATGGGCTTTCCTTTGTATGTGATTTGTTTCTTTTCTCTAACTGCTTGTCGAACTTTGTTCTTCTGTTGAGTTTCTGGAATCTTAACAATTATATGCCTATGTGTAGATTTTTTTTTGAACACGGCTATTTGAAGTCCTATATGCCTCACTTCCCTGTATGTCAAGCTCTTGGGAATTTTTCTGCCATTATTTCTGTGAAGAGTTTTTTTATGTCATCTGCACTCTCTCCTGTTTCTTCATTGACTCCAATCAGTCTTATGTTATTCTTCTTTGCATCATCCAGCAGCTGCTGGATTGATTTCTCATGTTCCCTTATAATTTTGAAGCAATTTTTCTTTTCCTGGTCATTAATTGCAGTCTTATCTTCTATATCTGAAATTCTGTCCTCACATTGGCTCATTCTGCTGTATAGACTTTCAATGGAGTTTTTCATCTCCTGGAAATCTGTTTGCATCTGTTTTATGGATTCCATTTGTTTCCTGTTGGGATTCCATCATGTTCCTCAGCTCCTCTCTAGATTTATTAATCATGTCTTGCACTAGGAACACAATTTCTCCTGTTATCTGAGAAATTATTTCTGATTTCATTTTTTCCAGATCCCCTTTTGTTGCCAGTTCAGTGGGTCCAGGTGGTTGAGTATCAGAGTGTTCCATCTCATTTCCCTTTGGGGTTGCTGTAGGTGATCTGGAAGTCTGGTTTTGAGACTTACTTACATGTTTTCTCATTTCGACTCAGGGGGGTGATGTTGGCGCCTGCACGGATTACCTCCTCTGAGCTGGGAGAGGCGGGACAGGGGCCGGGAGCAGTGGTAGGAATGGTGGCCCAAAAGCCCTTTCCTCTGGACTGGGAGCGGCGGGAGAGATGGTGGCCCAAAAGCCCTTTCCTCTGGGCTGGGAGCAGCAGGAGGGATGGTGGCTGGGAAGCCCCTTCCTCTGGACCAGGAGCAATGGGACAGCGGCTCAGAAGCCCCTACCTCTGGGCCAGGAGCGGCGGGACTCAGTACCGTGCTCTGGTGGTCTGGTGTCCTCTGTGTTTTTGTAGTGTAGAACCAGGTGGCTGTACAGAGGAGCGGGGCAGGTCCATTGTGCCAATTTTAAATGGTTATAATTTAATCTAATTCTAAATTGCTTCTATGATATTAATTATAGCTTTGAAAAAATTAAATTTCCTTTGTATCTCTTTAAAAAATAACATGCAGGGGAATAGGGGGAAAAATAAGAACTAAGATATATTATGCAAAGATACAAATTCCCAATAATTAATGCCAGCATATTGTATACCTAAAATATACCAATAAAATTGATGAATGAAAAAAAAACATATGTTTATACCGATAGCACTTTGATTGTCTTTTCTTTAGTCACCTTTGTTTTCTTAATTGTTCTTACAACTCATAGATAGTATTTTATTTCTATATAAATTACCTTGCATTTGAGATACTCATCCATCACAAAAATTTAAAGTTTAAAAATAGTCTGTAGCATTTTATTGCTTAGAAGTTGGGAGAGAATTCGTGCTATTTGAATGAAGCAAAGTAAAATATTTATAAATTCAATGTATAGAACAGTTTAATTGGAAAGAGGCAGTTGCTTGAAAGAATTTTTAATTTACACATTATTTCACATTATATATAATTTTACATGAGAATGCTATTGTTGAAAATTGTAAATATCGGGGAACATTATAATGTATAGGTATTTTCAGCAAAAAAAAAAAAAAATTTGCAGTAGATTACATGTGAACTTCATTCATCAAATTTTTCTGGTCCAATACAGTAAGTGTACTTATCACCTATTGCTATCTGGATAACACTGCTTCAGCCCTCTGTTTCAGTTGGGCTTGGCTCCTCATTGCAGGTTGAGTTTCCATCTGTTCTGGGTGTGATTTGGGGCCTCAGGTGAAGGAATAGCATTTATTCAGGGGAAGCTCTTCACATGGCTCTGATAAAAACAAGTCATATTGTGGAAACATCAGCATTAAGGGGGGATTCTAGCTAAACTAACTTGACAGGATTCTTGCTGAAAGCAGACTACAGTGATCAGCTACCTGAGGTGGGGGTGAAGGTAAGCGTGAAGAGACTTTTAACTGACTTAGCAAGTTTCTTGCTACAACTGTATATGGTGCTGCTGCAGGCCCTACAAAGATGGATGCCAGGGTCAAGGCTGAGGAGTCTGACTAGAGATAGGTAAAGGAGAGAGTCTTTGTCAGAGGTAAGCACTTGATCTTCATTTAACAGGTTAAGGAAATTGAATACAGACAACGTATCTCCAAAATCAAACATCAAGTAGGTAACAAAGCTAGAATTCACACCAGGTTTTGGATTTTTTCTTGTTGTTGTTGTTCTACAGTATTACCATCTAAATTTATAGACTGCTCAGAGCTCATCAAAGTGACAATGTTAAACTCAGGGTAAACAAAAAAGAAATGGAAAAGATCAGACAGGGCAGTGTCTCATCATCACAAGTGCCAGATAAGTTTATAGTTGAGAAAGTATAAAGGTACAGTGAGCAAGAATAATTCAAACTGTACTTTTTGTTTTTTGGTACCAGGGATTGAACTCAGGACCTTGCGCTTGCAAGGCAGGCGGCAGAACCACTGAACTAAATCCCTGGCCCTCAAACTGTACTTTTAAGGCAGTAGACCCGTTTTCTGATTCTTTGGTCCCAATGACCACATTCATAGAAAACCAAAAACATTGCCAGGAACTTTGGCTGTTCACCTTAACAGTCTACACTTTATTAGTAATAGCAATGTGAAATCATTTTTCTCTGCCAGAAAGGTAAAAGTCATTCTTGGAGGGAAACAGAAACTAACATTAATGGTATTTCAAATAATGGGAGAATGGTTTACCGTGATTCATTTGTTTAGAGTTCTTTTACAGTGTTAAAATTCACTTCTTAAGAAACACCAGGGGCTGGGGATTTAGCTCAGTGGTTCCACCGCCTGCCTCGCAAGCACAAGGTCCCGAGTTCGATCCCTGGTACCAAAAAAAACAAAACACCAGGGGTAATTAAGGTAAGAAAACTATTCTCTTATTATACATTGTTAATAAACAAGGAGTATTGTCTATATGCTTCTTAGAATGTAGTGAACAAAATATGAAAAAACACGAATTAATACTTAATTTCATTAATACTCTGTGTGTGTGTGTGCATGTGTACATGCATGCTGGAGATTGAACCTAGAACCTTGATTACACTAAACACATACTCTGCTACGAAGCTACACCCTTAACACTTTCATTGAAACTTTAAAAGGATAAGATAGCTTTCATCAAAAAATTTAGACTTTAGGGCTGGGGATTTAGCTCAGTGGTGCCGCTGCCTACTGCCTCGCAAGTGCAAAGTCTTGAGTCTGATCTCCGGTACCCCCCCCCCCAAATTTAGACTTTTTCTTATACAATTAGTATTTTCTTCACATATTAAAATATAGTGCCTTCACTTAATGGGAGACAATTAAAATCTACCTAGTTTAAATAGCTCATTTATATGTAATATTTGCATTTCTTTACTCTCCTGTGTGCTTCTCAGGTTATCTCTAATTACTTTTTTGTTGCCTCTAATACCATTTCTTTTAAAAGCAGAAGTGTACTTCTTGTAACTGTTTTATCATACCAGGAATCCTTCAAAAGAAAATTAACAATTTCATAGCTAGTATAGAAAAGACTGAACCACCAAAGAAAGTTAGGCAAAAACATAGAATCTATTATACAGTCTTCCCCTTCCTTGCCAGACACATATGCCTATTTTATTTCTTCCTTAAGAACTCAAATTTGAATTTAAAATCAATTTTTTTTTTGGTACCGGGGATCAAACTCGGGTCCTTGGGCTTGTGAGGCAGGCAGCAGAACCACTAAGCTAAATCCCCAGCCCTACCTACAGTAGTGTTTAAGGAATTAATACTTCAAAACAATTCCAAGCTAATACTTAATTGGCTACAATAGTAAAATGCAGAACTTTAGATTTTTTTCGTCCCTGAAAATTTGGTAGGGCCAAATGATGTGTTAACTGAAAGTAGCATTTGAAAAAAAAACCATAACCTGATAATGGGCCAAAAATCTATATAGGTTCTCATACAAAATCTAAAATTTCACCCTGTAAAAAATGATCACAACATCCTTCAGGCTTGCTATATGCACCTATATAATCAAAAGAAATCAACAGGAAATTCAACATTTCAACAAGATAGTAATTATTAACTGTAAACATATAGCGAAATTCTGGAAGACATACTACCATACTTTGAGAAACAATACTAACAGGTAAGCCTGTGTTGAAGGCAGTTTATAAATAAAACATTGCAAATTTTGCTTATGCATATGACTTAGAAAAGTTGCTATTTTTTCAATAATATAACATCACACTAACACTACTTATTTACGACTAAAAGCTTCTATACACTTGCCCCTTCTACCTCCAAAGCACCATATGCCTCTTAGATCTTCTCATTTGCTATTTAACATATGCCAGTCATGGTTTCAGGGATCTGTACCAATCTGAGCAAGCTAAAACAATCATTCTTATTTATGAGACAAAGTTAACCAGAAACCAACGTTTCATAATCAGTAAAGAAATAGTATTAACCCAACAGGATGGAAAATTCCTAAGGACATGATAGAATCCTAACAGAATGGATTATGACCCTAGATAAAGTAAATGTGGAAATGAGGAGGACCCTGGAAAAACACATTTAAATATATATACTAAATGTGGATCATATTTTTAATCTAATGCCAATCTCTTAGAGTCTATTTAGACCATTGCCATTTAATGTAATTATTGAATATTAGGTTTACACATAGCATTTTCTTTCTTTTTTGTATGTTCTCCTTTTTTTATTTATGGTTTTACTTGAATTTTTTTTTTTTTTGGTACTGGGGATCGAACTCGGTTCCTTCCGCTTGTGAGGCAGGCGGAACAGCGGAACCACTGAGCTAAATCCCTGGCCCTTTTTTTTGTTTGTTTTTGGTACCAGGGATCGAACTTGGGTCCTTGCACTTGCGCAGCAGGAGGCGAAACTGCTGAGCTAAATCCCCGGCCCCCTTGAATATTTTTATAGTTCTATTTTGATTTATGTATAGTGGTTTTTAAGTATACCTCTTCATATAGCTCTTTTAGTAGCTGTTCTAAATATTTCATTATGTATGTATATAACTTTTCAGTGTCCTAGTATCATCATTTCACCAGTTTGAATAATTTATAGAAACCTTTCTTCTCTTTAGATTCTTTACCCCTTCCCCATTTATAACATAGTGGTCTTAAATATTTCTCTATATACATTAGAACCATATCAGACAGTCTAAAATTTTCCCTTCAACCATTACGTAGAACTTAGAGTTTAGGAGAAAAAAGGCCAGTTATATTTAAATAACTCATATTTTTGTTTACTGAATTCTTCCATAATATTCTAAGGTTAATTTTTTTTCTGTTTAAAGAATTTCACAGTTCTTTTAAAGTAGGTCTGCTGAGAAAATCTCTTAGTTTTCCTTTGTCCGAAAATGTCTTGAATTTCCCTTCATTCTTGAAGGATATTTTCATTGAGCATAAGATTCTAGGGTGAAAGTTTTTGTTTTTGTTTTTTCAACACTTGGTAAATATTATGTTACTTCCTTCTGGCCTGCAGAAGGTTTTTGGTGTGAAATCTGCTGTCATTCAAAATGTTTTTCCCCAAAGAAGTAAGGTGTCAGATTTTTTTCAGCTACTTTCAAGATTTTTAAAAAATTTTTTTCAGAAGTTTAATTTTAATGTCTTTGGGGATCAATTTCTTCTGGTTTCTTCTATTTGGAGTTTGTGCTGTTACTTGAACCTATAGATTTATATCTTTTGTCAATCTTGTGGAACATTCAGCCATTATTTCTTCAAGTACTTTTTTAGGTCCTTCCTTTCCTCTCCTTTTAGGACTGATAAAACAAATGTTAGATCATTTTTCATAATTTCATATGTCCCTGAGTTTATTTTCTTTTTATAGACTGTTTTATCTGTGTTTTCCACGTTGGGTAATGACTTTTGTTCCGTCATTCAGTTTGCTTAATCATTCCTTTGTCCTCTTTGATCCACTGTTAACATCATTCACTCAACTTTTATTTGTGTTCTAATATTTTCATTTGGCTCCTCTTTATGTCTCCTATTTCTTTGCTGAGACTTTTTTTGCTGAGGCATTTTTTTCAAGGCTATTTTTAAATCTTCATCTAGTAAATCCAATATCTCTGTCATCTCAGTTTTGACATCTGTTGATTGTCTTTTTTCATTTAGTTTTGCGATTTTCCTTGTTCATGGTGTGACTAGAGGTTTTCTGTTGAAATCTGGGCATTTGGGCATTATGGATATAACGTGTACATATGTATAAGCACCTCTTGATCACCCTTTGGATTCAGAGTATTTTCTGCTGTTAGCTAGCTGTGAACTGAGCTTTGGCAGCATCACTTCTTTGGCACAAAAACCTATGCATTTGTGTGGTTGAGTATCTTACTGCATTTTTTCCATTTTTCTTGAAATGCATGTGAATTATAAATGATAGTACATATATTTTAACTGTATTGGGGGTGTAGCTCAGTGACAAAGTGCTTGTCTAGCAAGAGTTCAATCTCTAGTTACTACTGAGGTGAGGGTACTTTGCAAATGAAGGTATTTTAAGATTTTGTTTTATTTATTTTTAATTCTTAAGAAACATTTTATACAACATATAAGTCTATTGTCTTTCACATTTAACTTTATATGTGTTTTTAGGGACACGTTATATATGTAGACTGCCCAGAAACTATGTTGTCTTCCCCAGATATTTTATAAAAGGTAAAGCATTATATAGAAAATACAAAAATGAGTAAAGCAAAATCCTTCCCCTCGATTCAGTTTGGCAGATATTTTTTAAGCCCCTACTACATGCAGCCAAATGCATAGGGTCTCAGAAAATGCAGATGTGAGATTTTTCCCTGGAAAACATTACAACTTAATGGGAAAGACAAAAATAATACAATTCACTCTACTCTAAAGTGAAATTCTTTTTAAAATGCTAGATAGAGTATAGCCTTGTAGGTAAGAGAAAAGAAATACATGGATATATAAAAGACATACATGGACAAACAAAATGTTTTATGAAAATCTCTCCTTTAGAAAGGAGAGATCACCTCTTTCTAAACTTGCATAGATCATTTTGTCCTTTGCTGACTTATCATGCACGTAGTACTGATCTCAGAAATGTTGACTTGAAAAGGATTTTTTATAACAATCCTCTGCTTTTCCTTAAGTCAACTCAGCCTTTCCCTTTTTACTCTTACAGATCTCCTTGTATCGTACTAGCTTGAGAAAACTGAGGCTGTCATTTTCCTTCAACTAACTTCTACCTACCTATTTGTCCCAAACTCCTCACTACATTTTCCCCAGTCTCAGGTAACAAGGTATCCTTTTTCCCTTGCTCTGACCTCACTTTCTCCTGTCTCAGGATCTTGCTCTGGTGGTTACACCTTGTCGTTCCTATACCTTCAAACTCTGTCATTATTGGCTCCTTCCTTCCAACCTATATAAATGCTCCAGAGCCCCCATCCTAAGAAGACTTCCCTTACCTTATTAAGCCATCCAGGCTATTTTCCTTTTCTTGTTCCCATATCTCAGAATAGTAGTCTGCCTCTCCTTATTGGTTCACTATTCCACAACAACTTTGTGTAATAATTAAAACATACTCAAGGTGTATAGCTCAGTAGTATAGTATGTGTGAGGCCCTGAGTTCAATCCCAGCACTGCAAAAATAAAAAAAGAGCAAAACATACTAACCTTGAAATACAGGATTAGCATGGAGCCACATCCCCACCCCTTTTTAAAATTTTTTTATTCTGTGACATGATCTTGCTAAATTACCACAGCTGGGCTCAAACTTGTGATCCTCCCTTCTCAGTTCCCCCAGAGTACTAGGATTACAAGCCTGTGCCTCCATGCTTGGCTATTTTTTATTTTGAGATAGGGTCTCTAGATTGTTAAGTGGTCCTGGCTGGGTTTGAATTTGTCAATCTATTGCCTCAGTTTCCTGGGTTGCACCACCATACTCAACTTACAATTTATATTGTTAAAGAGATAAAGAGACGCTCTGTTGGGCTGGGGATTTAGCTCAATGGTTCCGGTGCCTGCCTTGCAAGCGCAAGGTCCCAAGTTCAATCTCCGGTACCAAAAAAAAAAAAGAAGAAGCTCTGTAACCAGTTGAGAGATCTCTCATCTCTTTGGATCTGTGGTATAAAGAAACATAGAGAAGACATACTCTTCTCCATCCTTCCCTTCCTCCCCCCTCCCCTGTCCCTCTCTCCTTGAGTACTCTAGGGGATTGAATGCAGAGCCTCATGGATGCTTGGCAAATATTCTACCACTGAGCTACAGCCCCAACCCCAGAAGTGGTTCGCCGTGTCCCATAAGCCTGATTACCTCAAGTCCTTTCAACATTCAGCTCCTTCAAGAGCCTGTTCCCAGCCATTTATCCTCCTAAAATCTTGACTTACTGACTCCTCTTGTATGTACAGTTCTATAATTGTACTTTCCCAATGTGTTTTGTCTACATTATCTCTCCTGTTTTAGATTTAGCCCTTAATATACCTAGTTAACCAGCAAACATTTGGCCTATGTTTGTAGAATATACCAGGAAGCAGATTTTTCTTTAGAGTTAAGTAAAATATCTACATAATAAGTAATATAGCTTATCATATACACTTATAAAATATCACCCTAGTAACAACTATTTTCCTTACCCTACTTCCTTCATTTTCTTTTATTTTTTTTTAATTTTTTTATTTTTTGGTACCAAGGATTGAACTCGGGTCCTTGGCGCTTGCGCAGCAGGTAGTGAAACCACCGAGCTAAATCCCCGGCCCCATTCTCTTTTATTTTTAATTATGCAGGTAAACATGGCTATGTATATATTTTATAAAGATAAATGTCAAATCATACATAAATAAAGTTAGTGTCCCCTTAATCTTGTCCCTCACCTGGAATAACTACTTTTGTCTTTTTCTATAAATATAATTTTATATACAATATTAAGTATTATGTGAGTAGCTTTGGAGGTTTTTGTTTGATTTTAGGTTTGGGTGCTAAAGATTAAACCTAGGGCCTCATACACACTAAGTATGCACTCGGTTACTGAGCTATACTCTTTAACACCTACGTATAATTTCTAAATTGTTTTTCCATGCTGTCTTAGAAATGTTTTTAATGTTGGTTCATAGTTTTACAGAACTATTTTACCATTTTATAGTTAAAATTGACTCAGAGCATTGAAAATATTTTAAGTCAAAAATGTACTAAATACATATAACTTAGCAAATATCATTGCTTAGTAATACCATACCCTGTAGAATATCAGTTGCTTGAACTCATGATCTCATGGGCTGACTAGAGCTATGTTCATTGATCCTGTCTAGCAGCAGAGTATCCTATGGCATATCACTAGCCTGAGAAAAGATCAAAATTCAAAGTACAGTGTCTTCTGAATGAATATGGCTTTCACATCATTTTAAAGTAAATATTATAAGTAAAACTGCAAATTGAGAACCATCTGTATATTATTTTTCAGAGAATAATATTAATCTCATTATTCTGTAGCTTGATTTTATTTTCAGGTTATGAGAAACAGGTCCAGGATTTGCCAGATGCTAATAAGCTCAGACATAATTCAGCTTACCTCTATAGGTTTAGGCTTTGAAAACTGTCTTCTCTTTTTGTTTTGTTCAATTTTAGATTAAAAGCTAGTCATAATTACAAGAGTAAAAAGATTTTAGATTAAAATATTAACTGTTTTTTAAATGTCCTTCCTGAAACATGGGTCATGATGATTTCTATATGTAATTTTTCTGGGTTTTTTTAATCGCCTTTTACAACATATTATTTTACTTTAGGGCACAAAACTCTTAAGAATTTTATTTGTATTTGTTTTAGATTCAGTAGAGATCATTGCCATAAATATGTTTGATGTGAATTATGCTTCTCATGTGGCAGGTGTGTAATAGATAGAAGCTTATGGTAGAATAGCAATGACTTGATTTTCTGTGATTCTGTGTATTACTAAAGTGGGCTACCAGGGTTAGCCAAGAGAGAATAAGATGTAATTGCTTGCCTAAAGTGATAATATCTTTTCAGTATATCCTGTGAATATCAATGAAGGCAGATGATTTCAAGGAGAAGCTGTTTTCATTTGGGAGATGAGAAAGATCAAATGAGGGCGATAATTAAAAGAAGACCAAAATATAGCATGCATAGACCACATTTATGCTAGTAATTGAGAATTCCTAGAGATAAAGTATTACTTTGAAATATTCTGTAAGAATATTTGTTCATGTAAAAGTCACTAGGTCCTCATGTAACATAGAAACTTCATAGAAATAAAATGAGCTTAGAAAAAAAGGAAATACTTGACCCACTGTACAATTTAAGAATTATACGGAAAGAATAGGACTTAAAATCTAGGATACTAGATGAAGCACATTGCTTTTAGTTTCATTGTTAATTTTTTTTATTTAACTTTCTAAAAGCAGTCTCCTTTTTATGTGATAAATAACATTTGATTATTCAGTAATTTTAAAGAAAAAAGTCATCTTTCAGTAATAAGAAAGTAGTATTACCTTTACTCAGTTGAAAAATACTCATTTTGTTACCTCCTGCTGACTACATCTGTTACTCTATTCTCCTATCCTCACTTTTAGTAGCAAACAGAATGATAGCTTATTGTTGGGAAAATTAAATGTAGTAATATATAGAGAGTACATGCACATACTAAGCATTCAGTTTTAAAAGTTGCTAATATAATTTATGGTTAAGGTGTTTGTTTTGGAAATATGAGACTAGTAAATTTTATTAAGTTGCTGAATTTGCTTTATTCTTTATAAGGAGATGAATTATAGCATCTTTTAAAATGCAACCATGATGCTGATCATTGAATGATACTACTCAGTTAGACTCTGTATCTCTGTATAGAATGAAGTAAACAGGTTAGAATGTAGCCGACTACACCAGTAAAATGTTAGACATTTTAAATTCATATACAGTATAAATCTTCAACCCAGTTTGCTTTTTATGAAGAACGGCCTTTGTAGAAATAATTTAAGCCTGAAAATATGTTCATATTGAAGCTGGGCTGTTCATTAGACTCACTTCATGCCTTTTTTGTTGATTTGTATTTTGCTTTTGATTTTTTAGGCAGGATCTTGCTATATAATTGAGGTTGGCCTGATATTTGGTGTGCATCCCATCCCAGGCTCACCTCAAGCTCACAATCCTCCTGCCTTAGCATCTTCAATGCTGGGACTACAGGCATGCACCGCCACACTCAGCTATTGTGGACCATTTTTAAAATACCAGTTGCTTTCCCCTACCATTTGACTTTCTAAGAGATGAAGCTAAACAGAGGTGTGCTGAGCTGGGTGTGATGATGCACATCTGTAATCCTAGCACTCTGGGAAGCTGAGGCAGGAGGACTGCAGTTTCAAGCCCATACTAGGCAACTTAGCATCTTAGTGAGACACTGTCTTAAAACAAGAAATAAAAAGTGGGCTGAATTATATCTCAGTGGGAATGCCCTGGGTTTAATCCCCAGTATTGGGTGGGTGGGGTGCTGGTATATGTTTAACAAATGAGTTCTTGGAAGGGAATGGAGATAGTAGGCACTGTTTTGTGTGTTTGCTGATTTCCATGGTATAAATATTTCCACTATAGCCAAAGTTCTGAAAATTTAACACACCATCTTTCATGAACTGATAGACTGTAACATAACACTGGAGCTCTGAGGTATCTATTTTTTTTTTAAACTAAGTAATTCTGATGTAAGTAATTTGCCAACCAGTTTTTTTCCCCAAAAAATACAGATATCTGATCCTAAGACCCAAGAAGACATCCCACAGCCTTATTTCAAATTACCCCGATTTCCTTATATCCTCTGTATGTCACCTACAGTGGATGTAGATTATTTGTAGGTTTTCAAACATAACTTGTACTCTCCTGCCCCATGCCTTCTCATTTTCTTCCTTCAGCCTTGAATGACCTTACCTCATCTGTCTGGCTTTTGCATACTGTTTATTTCTTTTTCTAGAAGTAATTCAAATGCTACTTCCTCTTATTTCTTACAGTTGGAAATATTCCCATTCTCCTTGAAGTTCTCATAGCACTTTGTTTATACTTTTTTGGAACTCAGTAACAAATGTCTCTTTTACTCACTAGATTATAAATTTCTAATAATTACCTTTGAATCATTCTGTACTTAAAACATTAATATTTATTAACTACTTTAATAGGAAGGATTATGGAAATACATGATATTGCCTTTGCTTTCTGTACCTTTGGGAAACTGACAAAAATTAAAGCTTTTTAAAATTAAATGGCGTCCTTAAAGGTAAATTCCTCATCTGTCTATTGCTTTCTGGCTCTCTTTCCCCACCACCCACACCTAGGGCTAGGCAAGCACTCTACCACTGAGGTATCCTCCCATCCTTTTTTATTTTGAAATAGTTTTTGTGATTTTGCCTAGGCTGGCCTTGAACTTGGGGTTGTCCTGTCTCAGGCTCCCAAATAGCTGGAATTACAAGCATGCATCACTGTGCCCAGCTATTTTTTTATCTAGAATTATCTGATCACCTTCACAATAAGTATTGACAAGATCTAAGTGTGGAATTCTTCTAAAGTAGAAACAACCCAAGAATTTCTTGAAATACATGCAGCACATTCTTTGAGAGTGATGTTTCTAGGATTTTTTTCATCTTTTACCCTAAGCTGCCACCTGATGGCAAAAATTAAAATGACATCTTTTATGACATCAAAACTTGCATTGAAAGTTTTGGATTAAGTATTCCATATAGACTTTTCAAATGCCAGATGCATATTTGTACAAATATTGTATACTCAAATGTTTGATGATTAATTTGAATCTCAGGGAAAACATCTTTATTTTTTAGCCTTTGTTAGACAGTGATTCTGCTAAGGAAATCTTAAAATCTTACTTCCTTTTCAGAATACTTTAATCTATTTTTCATTTGTTTTATTTAATGAAGAAATTTACTTAAGTCTAGTAATTTTCTCTCTTCCTTTTCTTTCTTTAGAACGAGGTCACTCAGACACTATAGTGTTCTTTTACCTATGGATCGTCTTTTGTACCATCAGTTCCTGCTACACCCTGATCTGGGATCTAAAGATGGACTGGGGTCTCTTTGATAAGAATGCTGGGGAAAACACTTTTCTCCGGGAAGAGATTGTATATCCTCAAAAAGTATGTAAAAAGTGTTTGCATTTGTTTAAAAAAAAAAAACTTAGGTGTATCACTAGGTAAATCCTATTGTGATAAAACCCAACCCCTAATTATAATGTAATACAATCAAAAATACTGATTCATTCACTAAAAATGTACTCAGATATTCTCTGATGAACACTATAGGAAGTAAAAACAAAATAAAATTCTGGTTCCCCAGGAGACTATAAACTATTCTAAACAGATAAACAGTGTAATACAGTATGATAAAGATTAGAATAATTTACTATAGTTTTTATTTTGAACAGGGAATTCCCTCTGAAACGCCCTTTATCCCCTTTGTGTGCTTTGTAAGTTAACTCCTATTACTCCTTTTTAAAAGTCAGTTTAAGATTACTTTCTCTAAGAAGTCTCTATTTTTCCTAGAATGTTTAACCATTCTTACTAATCCTTTTTACTTGTATAAAGTTCTGTTATAGCAGTTATCGCATTATGTTATAGTTATCTGTTTAGGTATCTGTTTTCTCACTGCCTAGCATAACTCCTAGTCTGTAGCAAACAATATTTGTGGAATAAATGAATGAATACATAGTTGACTAAATGAGCAGTGTTAAGAATGCCCAAAGGGAAGAGAATTCGTGGTTCTGATTGGGTGTATCAAGAAGGCTTCTTTTGTTTATTTCAACCAGTATTTATTGCAGTCAAGTGTCAATTCAATCAAAACATATAATTCTAGAGGAATTATTTTAGGATGTTACCTACATATGAATAAAATGACAAGAGAATCTTAATTTAAAAATTAAAACACAAAATATCTTTACTGAATGAAGGATAAATACCTCAACTACACCTTGAAAGAGACTAAACAATGAACTGAGAATCTTAGTATGTGAATTCTAATCCTAGCTCTCTAACTTGCTGTATAACTTTAGGCAACCAAACTATAGTGGATTCTACAAGGTTAAGGTGTTATTTATCTGTTGATATATTTCCGGTTCTGAAATTCTATTATGGGTAAAAAAGTATAGATTGGGTCTCTGATATTTTTTACCATACAGAAATGTCACCAGTACCTCAAAATCTTATTTTAAGATGTGTGTGAATGTATAATATTTAATTGTTGAATGGGTAAGGCTGTTTTCAAGCATGAAGATTGAAGATAAACAGCAGGAGAGTGGGTATAAAGAATTATATGTAGAGTAACTTCAGATGAACAAATGAAGGTGGAAAAAGACATTCATTGAGAGGGATTTTTCAAAAATTTTTTAACTTAAGCTGTAGCAATAATCTTAAAGTAAAAGTATTAAATATAGACCAAGATGTTAGAGACATTTTTATAAATCTCATTAGAAAAGAAAACCAATAATCAAAGAGTAGGCCTGAGTTCAGGTAAAATGACCCTTTTGTGTTCACCAAATGTGTGTGTTTTGTTTCCGCTTAAATTGTTCATGCCTTATTGTTTTTTATTATTTCTTATTATGATTGCTTAGATGAATTGTTTGTATTTTTATATAAATGTTAATCCATTTTCTTTTGAAATAGTTTAAACTTAATGGTTTCTATGTAATAAAATTAGTAGAATCTTTCAGTTTCTTTGTTATTACATATTTTCATGGTCTTAGGAAATAAAGTATATGCCTTCCTATATTATAATTTACAAGTTTATAAAAAACCTGCTGGATCACCACATCCCCTGCAATTTTTTTTTTTAAAGCAGTATTAGTATAGAGTTCTTCCAGCTGGAGAAGCAAAGAAACCACTTACAGAGTGGACCTTTGTTAAGAATTAATAGCACATCTGCATGAACCTTAAAATCAGTTTCTAGGAATTAACAGTGCATGATATTGAGTGGCATACCCCAGTCCAGGACCCATTTTTGTTGTCTCCATATTCAAACTTTTCTGTGTCTCTTGATCTTAAATTATATATATTCCTCCGGAAAAATCTCAAGAGTTTTTGGTAATATCAGATCCCATGTCAGTCAGCTGTAAATAGTTTAAGACTGACTCTTAAATCTACATTGTAGTTCTTCACTTAGGCCTAATATTGAGTACACTGAGTGTGAATTTAACCAAAAATTGCATTATTGCTTTATTGGTAGGAGGGGAGAGGGTACATGGAGGTATGTGAATGTATTAAAATCATAATAATTCTCATAAAATCTGTAACAGCATTTACTGGATAATATCTAAACTTGACAAATCAAGATAGAACAGTATACATATTTTATACATGGATTGTAGATAACAAGAAATAACTAAATTTTGAAAATATGTGTCTTTAGGGAATAGAAAAAGAGTATGAAAAGGAGATTTCTGTCTTTTTTATTGCTAGCTCTCTAAATACTAGTATTACTTCATTAAAATTAAATAAAATAAACATTATTACTTAATACATAGCAGTTCAACTTCCCAAAAAGTCACAGCCTTTAAATACATCTATTAATGAGCAAATTTAGATTAATAATGAGCAAATCCATGAATTACAGTTTATGTGTATTTAAGACCTTTGGGTAGCTAAAATTGGACTCCTAAATCCTGAGTATTGGTACCTGGAAGTATTAGCTGAGCACTGTTTTCCCTGTGTTTAAAAAAATTGGAACTTTTTATTTTTCTTACAATGCTGGGTATTAAACTCAGGGCTTACAATATACTAGGCAAGCACTTTATCTCTGAGCTACTTCCCCAGCCCAGGAATATTTCTTAAATTCAACTATGTTTGCGAAATCCAAGTTTAATTTCATTTGCTGTCATCAAAAGTCAAGGCAAAACTTTTCATCAAATATAGGGTAAGACAGTTTGAAAATACAAGTACAAATAGTATAGTTAATAAATATGCTTATATTCTGTTATATCATTAGCATATCATGTACCTGCTAGAATGTAATCTCAGTTGAACAGGGTTTTCATCTACCTTGTATTTCTGGGGCCTGGAAGAGTCTGATATACAATGTGGGAGTAAGATGTATTTGTTAAATTATTACTAAACTCAGCAACACTTTATTTTGAATACCACCCAATTTAAGACAAAACTAAATTGGTGAAATTTTCCTAAAATATATGCTTCTCTGCAAAATTCAAAAGAAAACAACTTTTTCCTCTCGATCCTGTGCTTATTGATGGAACATGTGTGAGTCTTATTACATTATAATAGATATGACCTTTGTGAGAAATGTGATAGGAATCATATTCAATTTCTTTGTCATTCCTTAGGCCTACTACTACTGTGCCATCATAGAAGATGTGATACTACGCTTTGCATGGACTATCCAAATCTCAATTACCACTATGACTGTGTTGCCTCATTCTGGGGACATCATTGCTACTGTCTTTGCCCCTCTTGAGGTTTTCCGGTAAGCAAACCATTGGAAGGTTTATCAAAGGTCTTTTTTACCTAAAAGATGCTATTGCTTAAAATTAGAATTTATTATACTTGAAAAGCTTAAATTTTCTAACTTCCCTCAAACTTGTTATCATCATCCTCATATTTGGAAAATCCTACTTACAGGATTTAGAGGTTAATTTTTACAAAGTTTATATTACTATTGATGATGACTTGTAAGTGGGTGCCATTGAGAGAGTAATAATTGGGAGATTAAAAAGGCTTAGAAGAGAAAATTGTTTGAGAATCACTTTTTGCAATTTAATAGTCTCAGTTATTCAGCCCAGCCTTTTTACTGAAATAAAAATGATGAATAAAATGTCTTTTAAATATTCCTAAAACTATAGCCCAAAATCTAAATGAAAGCAGGAAGCTCAAAATAAACACTAGCCAGGGGTGGTGGCATATGCCTGTAATCCTAGCCCCCAGAAGGCTGAGGCAGGAAGATCACCGTGAGTTTGAGGCCAGCCTGGGCTATGTAGGTAGTGAGTTTAAGAACAGTCTGAACAGGGGCTGGGGATTTAGCCCAGTGGTTTCGCCACCTGCTGCGCAAGCACAAGGACCCGAGTTCGATCCCCGGTACCAAAAAAAAAGAACAGCCTGAACTACATAGTGAGACCCTGTCTCAAAAAAAAAGATAAACTAATACCACTGGGCATGGTGGCTTGTGCCTGTAATCCCAGCACTCAGGAGGCTAAGATAAGAGGATTGCCCATGAGCTCAAGGCCAGCTTGAACTACATAGCAAGACCCTGTCTCAAACAAAACAAAACAAAAAACTAATGCCACTTTTGCACTCGAAATTTTCTAGACCTAGAGGCTTTGAGATTCATTAGTGATTGCCAATTCAAATTTGTATACAACTAATAATGCAGAAAATATGCAAAGCAAAAATTAACTTTGCTGAGAAGTAGATGAATATATTATACTTTTAGTGGAAGTTTTTACCATATTTCCATCAGTAATAAATAAGTAGTTAACCAATGTGGTCTAATTTACCTGTGTAGAGCACTGCATCCATAAACTACTACATCCCATTCTTTTAAATGCACATAGAGCACTTACCAAAATTAACTGTACATTGGGTCATAAAGGAAGTCTCAACAGTTTCAGAAGATTAAAATCACAAAAGATAACCAAAACTTCTAACATATTTAGAAATTAACCAGTTCATGTCTAATAATCCCTGGGTCAAAATTAAAATTATAATATAAATTTTAAAATATATCAAATAGAATTAAATTGAAAATATAACAAAAAAGAAGTGAAGAATGCAGCTAAAAGCCATAAAGGAAAATATATAACCTTAAGTGTATGTATCAGAAAAGTATATAGCTCAAGAAATGAGAAAAAAATTTAAAACAGTAAATCAAACCCAAAGGAAAAGTAAAAAGAAGGAAATATAATGACCAGAAATTAATGGAATGGAAAACAAACATACAGCAGAGAAAATTGACAAAACCAAAGTTCTTTCAAAAAGACCATTCCAAGGGCCGGGGCTTTAGCTCAGTGGTTTCGCCGCCTGCTGCGCAAGTACAAGGACCTAAGTTCGATCCCCAGTACCACAAAAAAAATAAAAATAAAAAGACCATTCCAGAGAGAGCTGGTTTCTGACTAAGAATTTTTTGTTGCACTAGAGAGAGCAAATTACAAATGACTGATGTTAACTGGGCACAGTGACACATGGCTATACTCCCAGCACTCTTGGAGGCAGAGGCAGGAGGAATCAAAGTTTAAGCTTGGACAATTTACTGACTTAGCAAGACCCTGTCTTAAGATAAATAAAGGGCCAGAGATGTAGCTCAGTGCAAAGGACCCTGGTTCAGTCTCCAGCACTGTTCTAAAAAAAATTTTCTTCAAGGCTAATATTGAGAAAAGCAAGATTTTTCTTCAGTGGTGTGCCCAATGCCACACTGTGGAAAAGGGAGGTAAGCACATGACTGTGTCAAATTTCCATAGTCTGGTTGGGCAGAAGTCAGATTGCTGGATTCTCTTACTAGATGCCAGCAAGAGCAAAAATATCACCTGAGCAGAGGATGATGGAATACTTGGAGAACCCTAAAAAGTAAATCCCTGGAACAAAAATGATCTTTGCTGGCAAAAAAAAAAAGGGAGAAAGAGCACTTATATTTATCCTACTGCAAGAATTGCTGGTGCAATGAGGGAAAAAAGTATAAAGATTGGAAAAGAAGTCAGGTGTGGTGGTGCACACCTCTAATCCCAGCACTTTGGAAGGCTGAGCCACAAGGCCTAGCCTGGACAGCTTAGTGAGATCCTGTTTTAAAAAAATAAAAAGACTAAGGATGTAGTTCGGTGCAAAAGGCAGGTTCAGACCTCAGTACCACCAAAATGGAAAAAAAAAATTTTTTTAAGAAAAAATACTATTCACTGATAAGATTTCATATGCAGAAAATCCAAAAAAATTTACAAATAAATTAATACATCGGTTGGTATAGTATCCCTGAATATAAGGTCAATATAAATATAAATCATTTTGGACAATAGTCACAATAATTAGAAAAAATTGAACAGCACTGGAATATATCAGATACCTAGGAATAAATCCAATGAAATATTTGTGTGTATATGAAAATTGGTAGTGGGCTGGGGATTTAGCTCAGTGGTTCTGCCGCCTACTCCACAAGGGCAAGGACCAGAGTTCGATCCCCAGTACCAAAAAAAAAAAAGAAAGAAAATTGGTAGGTAGTATACCAGGCTGGTAACAAACAGTCCACTGGAGTCGATTAGGGAGTCAAGAAACGGAACCATATATATGTTGACACTGCCTAATTTATGACAAAAGTGGCTACATAACAGTAGTGAAAGAGAAATCCTTTAAGATATATAGGAGAAAATGAATCCTGATTCCTGTTGTATATTGTACGCAAAATCAGTTCCAGGTTGATTGCAGAGCTAAATATGAGACATAAATCAGTAAATTCTCTAGAAGTTAGCATGGAAAGAGTACCTAAAAGTGATTTTCAGTGTATGGTAATGTATATCATATTTCTGGGTGGTAATTACACAGTATGTTCATTTCATGAAAAGCTTATAAACTTATGGTTTTCAAACTTTTATATGTACATGTTATACTTAAAATAAAAAGCAGCCAGAGAAAAACATTATTTTCAAAGAAGTAGCAATTAGACTGATAACTGACTTCTCAATGGCAAGAGGAAAGTCAGAAATAATTAAAATGAAATCTTCAGTGTGCTGAAAGAAAATGACTGCCTACCTAATACTCTTTACCCAGTGAAAAGATCCTGGACCAATGAGTTGGTCCAATTATATTTTCACATAGGTATGTAGCATTCCTCTGAGTCAGGTTGGGTATATGGTACCTGAAAATATGATAGAAACTAGAAATATAAAGCTAAAAAGAATGAATGAAAACAATGTGCTTGTTGCAGCCAATGTTCTCTTAATTAGACCATTTGTCAGCCCTCCTTCCCTTCTTTACTTTCCCAAAAATCTAGGTCTAGGACCTGAACCCTCCATCCTACCATCATCTACACCTACCCACTTCTTTCTCTTTCATGTGTGCTACTTCATAGATTTGAAAAATCAAAGAAAGAAAAAAGTTAGTTAAAAAAAGTTATTTTATCCTTGATAATTTTCTTAAGAAATCATTTGCTTAATAATAGTCAAATGTTCTATCACCCATTTTAAACTAAAACAAAATAATCTTTCCCCCTCCAACTATTGCCTATCTTTTTCTGCTTTCCTTTACAGAAAAATTCTTCAATAAATGTTACACTTGCTGTCTCCATTCTCACTTCTCCCTCATTCTCTATTTGTTCCCAATACTCACTCTACCATTTTTGTTATTATATTACTACTGTTATGTAAATCTATAATACTAATATCAATAATAGAGCAAACTCTATGGCACCAGTTATGTCTTTGGCTCTGTTCTAAAAATTATTATTTTATTGAATCCTCATAACAATCTTATGAAATAGTTTCATTATTGTTCCATTTTACTAATGACTGAAGTAGAGGCTAAGTAACTCATCCATAGCTGTTACAGCTAGTAAGTGATGGAGCCATGATTAGAATCTAGATAGTCTCACAGAATTAAAGCCCTTAGATTACACTATTTTGCTAAATCCTTTGATCAGTTCTCTGTACTTATCTTACTTTATCTCTCAGCAAAGCACTTTCTTCACTTGACTTCCCAGAAACTGCAGTCTCCTGTCCCACCAGCTTTTCTTTCTCAGTTACTTTACTAATTCTTCTTCCTCTTCCCAAGCTTGTAAGTGGTAGAAAGCTCCTGGGTTTAATCCTCTGCCCTCTTTTCCCTTCCAGTTATATTATTTTTAAGCCAATGATTTGAAATACTGTCCTCATACTATCTCTAGCCCCCAAGTCTCCCTTAAATTACAGGCTCATCATGTTCATCTAGCTATTAAACAGCTGTAGACTAACAGAAACAACCCTGCTCACCATTCATTCAGACCAGAAACCCAAAGACTACTCATATCCCCTATCAATAAGTCCTATCAACTTCATCTTCATAAATAATTCTGTAGTCTGTCTGTTTCTTATCACCTCTTTTATCACCACCTTTGGCTAAGATTCTCTTCTGGACTCTACGAAGGCCTTCTGTTTGTCTTTCAGCTGTTCTTTTCTCTCTTTGATCTATTCAGTGTTCAGCCAATAGAATGATCTTTTTAAAAATAAGTCATTTCATTCTCTTGTTCAAACTCTCATTATTTTCCATCAAACTTGAAATCTAAACTCTTTACCATAGTTTATAAGGTCTTCTGTGGATGGACCCTTTTCTACCTCTCCATATTTATCTGCTGCCATTTTAACCTCACTTGTTCCACTCTAGCCCCACTGAGTTGCTTGCTGTTGTTCCAGGACACCAAAGGCATTTTCATCATGGGCCTTTCTATTGCTTGCTGTTTCCTCTGCCAAGGATACTTTTCTCCAGGAGTTGTATGTGGCTTGGTTTCTTTATTATTCTAGTTTTTTGCTAAAAACCATCACTTCAGAGATACTTTGCCTAATCAGTCCTTCAACAGTATTCCTGTGTTTTTTTCAGAGTACTTTTATCACTTGATTGATTACTTTCACCACTTGATTGATTACTTTCACTACCAGAATAAAGGCAAAGGCTTTTTCTCATTTACTGCCTTTTCCTTCATTATAGTAGACATTCAATAAATACTTGTTGGATAAAGTGAAATAATGAGTACTCTAAACTATATTCCAAGAGTCTCGCCATTTTGCATAGTCCACTCTGGTTCCCCCATGCCATCCTTACACCATCTTTCTCTATTTCAATTGAATATTCCAGTCTTTAATTCCTTGTTTTGTTTCCATGAATAAAAACTTGATATTCTAGAGGTTTGTAGTTAGTAGAAGTATGTTGACATTTTGTAATTAATGTGTTTGTCTATCCCATTTTGCTAAGGCGATTTGTTTGGAACTTCTTCCGCCTGGAGAATGAACATCTAAATAACTGTGGTGAATTTCGTGCTGTGAGGGACATCTCTGTGGCTCCCCTGAATGCAGATGATCAGACACTCCTAGAGCAAATGATGGACCAGGATGATGGGGTACGAAACCGCCAGAAGAATAGGTCATGGAAGTACAACCAGAGCATATCCCTGCGCCGGCCTCGCCTGGCTTCTCAGTATGTATAGCTTCCACTTATATAAGGCATGTTTTCTTTTCTTTTTTGTTTTGTTTTGTTGGGGTTTTTTTTTTTTTGAGCCACGGTCTCACTATGTAGTCCAGGCTGGCATCAAACTCATGGTGATTCTTCTGCCTCAACCTCCCTAGTGCTGGAATTACAGGTGTGCACCACTACTCCCAGTTCTATCTTTGGTTTTTATCACTGGATTAACATTTAAGCTAAGAAGCTATCCAGTTGAACCAAAAGAAGTTGCTGATATTCAACCATATTTCACCTACAAAAAATAGTAATAAACAGCAAATTTATATCCAACTTATTGAATGTCTAAATGAGTACATACAGAGTAAATGTTACCTACTAATTGGGTGTATACAAATTAGTATATGGTCTAGGGAAGAATTTGCTGGAGAATGATTTACTTGACCGTTCAGTATGTTTTTTGTTTTGTTTTTTGGGGGGAGTACGGGGGATTGAACTTGGTTCCTTGCACTTGTGCAGCAGGCAGTGAAATCACTGAACTAAATCCCTGGCCCTCAGAATGTTTTATATACAAATAACCTTCAAGTTATAATTTTTTGGTATCCTGTTATCTATGTAACCTCAGCCAAATTCCTTAATTTCTCTATATTACCTCTCTTCTGTCAGTTGGGATTAATATAGTCCTTGCTTATAGATTAAAAGGATTAAATTCATTGTTACATGGAAGTTACATTAGTTCTTTCAAAAAAAGAGCTTAATAAGTAGAAGCTGTTATCTTTTTAAATACCTATAATAATATTTTTATTAGTCATTGACTTTGTATGTTCCCAGAAGTAACAATAAATATAGAATATATGGTAACTGCTTGTGAAATTTAGAGATAGCCTGGTAGATTGGAATGAAGGAGGAAACTAAAGTTGAGCAGTTTTCTAAAGGAAGTATCGTTGTCAAAGACTGAAAAATGGAACCTTGATCTTGCAGGCAAGAAATGATCACTTTATGAGGGGGACAGGGTGGGGGCTTAAACCCAGAACCTCATTCATGCAAGACAAGTGCTCTAGTGCTGAACTAGATCCTCAGCCCTTTTTACTTTTGAGACAAACTCTTACTAAGGTGTCCAGGTTAGACTCAAACTTGAGATACTCCCTCTTCAACCTCCTAACTAGGATTATAGAAATATGCTACAGTGCTTGGCAAAGAATCACATTTTTTCTTAGAAGAATGGCGTGAAAGTAGTATCTTAGAAGTTTTAATGACACTATCAAAGATATATTAGGAAAGGAAAAACTAAAGACCTAGAGAGCAACTAAAAGGTGATTGCAGTATTTTTAAATATGGGACAATGATTCAAATAAGAATACTTAAAATCAACTGTAATGAATGAAAGGAGACATTTTAAAGGAAGTTAAAAAAAAACCAGGAGGTGGTAATCCATAACCCAGTGGAATAGCAGAATAGAATAAAATAGAATAGAATAGAATAGAATTTGACAAAGCTTTAGGTAACGTTTTAGAAGTTCACTGAAAAAGAAAAAGAAGATGGAGAAGAGAAAAAAAACAAGAACAAGGAGTTGAGTCTTAGGCAAGACGAAAAATAAATGAAAGACAAGCATGGTCAGGGAGGTCAGTAGGAAGAGCACCAAAGCAGTGTGGTGCTAGTGGGATGCACATGTCTATAATCCCATCTACTTTGGAGGCTGAGGCAGAAAAATCACAAGTATGAGGCCTCACAAGAGAAAGATCACAAGAGGAAGACCTCAGTGAGACCTTGTCTCGAAATTTTTTAAAGATGGGGATTGTAGCTCGTTGGTAGAGCACCCCAGATTCAATTTTTGGGATCAAAAGGAGGGAGGGAGAAGGGGAGGGGAGGCAGTCAGGAAGGAGGGAGGGAAAGAAGGAAATGTGGTTCTATAATAACAAGGAACCCAGCAAGACAAATACCACAAAGGGCTGGGGGGTAGGTGCTGTATGTATCCTGTAGTCTTGTTGAGCTCCTGATTTGAAAATCTAATCCTTGTTAGTTACCAGCAGAGGGCAGTCTAAACATATGCTATTTCTGTTTCAGAAATAGGCTGTTTGGCAATAGATTATTTTCAATTTCAGGTGTTTAGTGGAAAAATACTGGCAAACTAGATTTCAACCAGAGGAAGGCATTTACAGTGGAACAGGTTATGTGCAATGTAGAGTGCAGGGAATCCAAAATAAGATCTGAGTTTAATTCTGACTTCATGACTCATGCAACATTTAGCATATCCTTAACCTTTTTCCAGATCAGTTTCCTCCTCTGTCAAGTAAGAATGACAACTCCTGTTTTTTCTGATACTTCTTTTGCCCCATGGGTCTCATAACTTGCAGAGTATTTTAATGTTACCTAATCCCCTTTTTCATTCAGTTTCAGAATGGAATATCTCCTGCACAGCATCTTGAATAAATGATCATTTTGTTCTGATTGACAATCAGCAGTGATAATGAAATTTACAACTATATGAAGCACTTGATTTTATTGTTGGATAGTTACAGCAGTAGATAATGTTGAGATGAAATATGCTTCATCATGATTAAACTAAACAGTTTAATCTTTATTGGACTCTCTGACATAATGAAATGAGTCTCCTCCCTCTTCTGCATCATGTTGTGCCAGCCATTAGAAGACAAATTATCTTGCCTCTCCTTAGATCTTACCTTCTGATGGTTAATTCTCCTAGTTTTTCAGGCACACATCAGTGTTATTATACTTCTCTCATCCTTATCATAATTCTTTATGTTTGTTTAATGCCTTATTGATTTTTTTCCATTTTCTCACTTGATGTGCACACTCTCTCCATGAGGTGAAAGGGATATTAAGTGAAATAGGTATTATTACTATTCCTTCTTTGCAGAAATGGAAACAGGCACTTAAAAGAGGTTAAAAATATACAATTATAAATCAAAATCAGTACTGAAAACCAGATCATCTTATTCCAAATTATTACTTTCTCTGTTGAAAATGACCTTTTACCTTCCTTTTAGTGTCTTTCCAATAATGCCTGAAATTGAAACTCCAGGAATAATTCATCTGGTGTAGTAGATAGGGCTTGTTTAGGACATCTGTTTAATGGTAAGATTGGAAATGTGCCTAATACAATAAATGTGTTTGTATTTAATAATGGACTAAGGTTTTTTTCTTCCTCTAGATCCAAGGCTCGTGACACTAAGGTATTGATAGAAGACACAGATGATGAAGCTAACACTTGAATTCTCTGAAGTCTAGATTAATATCCTTGGTTTTCCTACTCTACAATTCTTTCCTTGACCAACGCAACCTCTAGTACCTTTTTCAGCTGAAAACAGGAGAAAACACATAACACATTTTCCGAGCTCTTCCAGATCGGATCCTATGGACTCCAAACAAGCTCACTGTGTTTCTTTTCTTTTCTTCTGGTTTAATTTTAATTTTCTATTTTTAAAACAAATATTACATCATTTTGCCAATCAGAGGATGTTTTAAGGGCAAAAACAGTATCTCTGGATTGTTCACATTATCAGGATGAAGAACAGGCATTGCAGAGGCCCTCTGATGGGACAGTACCGAGATGTCTCGGCTTCCGTTTGGCCCGGTTTTGACTGGTTAAAACCGGACATTGATTTTTAAATTTTTGTCAGTTTACGTGGAGAATTTTTTCCTTTCCTTCATACCCAGCACAAAGGCACTGGCTGCACTTGCAGGAAAAGTGCAACTTAGAGCAGTACCTTCATTCACGAAGCTACTTTTTAATTTGATGTAACTTTTCTTATTTGGGGGAGGGTTGTTGGGTGGGCGGGAAATATGATGTATTTGTTACATAAAGTTTTCTCATTATTTATGAAACTTAACCATGAAAGAATGATATAACTCCTATGCAGTGAAGGTGATAACAATGAAAGAAGACAGGGGAAACTAATACTGGATGGCATTTATTTATGAGGGTCAGTCCCACATACCTCTTTCAGGAGACAACTTAGACCAGTTTAACTTTTTCTTTGCTTTGCTTTTAATTTCAAGCCAAAGTTTTATTATTAAATTTTAAGTTGCTGCTGCTTTAGAGTTCTGAGCCTCTCTCCCATAAGCAAGGCATCCCACACATTTTCTTACCACTGGTTGAAATTCACGTAAGAGGTTCTGATACTTTTTTTTTCTTGCTGAACAGACAGAATACATTTGCCCATATTCCAACCATAGCAGCTAAAGTTACATCTTACTATTCGTCAGCATGTAGGGTAACTGTAGTGTAATCTTTGCTAACTCTGAATTGGAAGACAGAGCCACTTCAGAGACTCTTCATGATCTTAGTTTTTCCTCTCGTCTCACCCCTTTAGCCAGAATTTGATCAAATTAAAAGTCCTTTGTGAGGAAACCATATTTTTTGAGCATGTAGAACAAATTATCATATTACATTAATACAAAAGACCGTGGCAGTCATTTTCCTAAACAGTTTGAAAAGATAAACATTGGATTTCATGCTCTCCCATAATAGAAACCTGCTTTTAAAATTTTGGGGGTCTACATCTGGTTATACGTAGGAAATATGTTTCTCAGAAAGTTAAAATTATTAATGGTTTATGTTCAATGACCGCTTCACCTTTATCTCATTTATTCCCTTCCTAAATTCCCTTGATTCATCAGAAGATCATAAGGCATTTAATTTTCCTTCATAGGATTGGCATTAAATTTAGCATTTTAGGACTGGGTATATAATTCTGAGAGCACTTGCCCAACATGCACAAGGCCCTGGGTTTAAAAGAAAATTGAGTGTTTAACAAAGTTAATGTAAAATTAATATAAAAACCGGAAAAAGTAAAGCTTTAAATACCCCCCAAGACGGAGATTCCAAAGGCTTAATTTTAGACAAGGGAACAAATAAGAAGGCAGCTATTGACATTTGTGTTGTTTTTAAAAAGTGTAGTTAATTGGCCTTTTATTCGCTACTTTTGCATTCAGCTCTTCCCTGCATATAATAAATCTTTATTCATCCCTGTCATAATTCTAGTAAATTGTATCAAAGTTACTCTTACTACCAAATTTCTACCAGTTAACTGACAAAGTTTCTTTTAAAAGGAGTTTCTTTCTTTATTCTGTAAGCTTCCAAAATGCATTCCCTTTCTGAATCAAGACTTTTCCTGAAAAATCATATTAACTTTGTGGCTCCTATTTTTTTGTGTGTGACTTGCCAAGCATGTTCCTTGTCCCAAAACTGAAGAGAAAATGTTTACTTTTTAAAATTTTAAATAAATTGAAAACTATAATAATCAGTGGTAACAATTTAGTGCCCCTTGATAGATTAAAGGTTGCACTATTTATTTCTACTTAGGGTTTTTTTTCCCCCTAACTATTCTATTTTTTATACATTAATACATGGGGAAATAGCACTGGTCTGTCAAGCAATAGCAGCAGTTATTACTGAGTATATTGAGAATGATCAGTGACCAGTTATTTCTTATACAAATAAAATTGGCAGTACTCTAATGCGTATCCAAAGCCACTTGAGTTGTCAGTTTCATTCTCTGTTAGCAAATCTATATAAACAGGCTGGGGATTTAGCTCGGTGGTTCTGCCACCTCTGCCTTGCAAGCGCAAGGTCCCAAGTTCGATCCCCGGTACCAAAAAAAAAAAAAAATCTATATAATCACACACACACACACACACACACACAAAATCTTACAGTTAACTTTTGGTATTTCAACTCCCTGATGTTTTCATTTCAGAGTATCTTATGACCAGTTTAGTCTTTCTACAACTATTATGATTCTAGGCCCTAATCAGTGTTATTTTTTCATAGATAATACTATGATAGAACATATTATTTTTCTGATATGTTTGTGCTATTGGCATAGTCTACTAAAAAATAAGACTTAAGTAAGTTTCCATTTACCATGACAGATGCGCAACTATGTATTTAAACACCCAGCTTATGTAAAAAGGGTTTTTCCTCATCAAGGAAGTTTGGGAGACAAGTATATATTTAAATTCTTTCCTTCAAAAAGGCAATATGCATTTTTCACTTCTCAACTTTATATGCCCTAGCAGTTGTGAATGCTATGTCCTACCTAAAATTTCATTGGAAACTCATATACACTGATACTCTTGAACTCTTAAGAGATGAGTATGACAGAGTCATTTTACAGTCTCACCAAAGAAAATTTTCATCTCCTTTTAGGGTTAAAAATTCTAGTTTTATTTGAGAAGCACTCAATTTTAGTATCAGTTAAAAATACTCCCTTAGAGGAATAAAAAGAAGGTGCAAATAAAAGAATAAAATTCATTTTTTATTTTATGATAGTACTGAAAGCATTAATATACATTGAGAAATTAGAAGACAAAGAAGAATGGTTTATTTGCTATGCACAAAAGAGTGCCAATATTTAAGGCTGCCTGTACCATTACAAAGAATAATAGGTAAGTTCATGTCATACAGAAAAAAATGAGATGATCAAAGATTAAGTCATTAGGTTATAGATGGTCATTTTTTTTTTTTTTTTGGAAAGAAGCTGAAAACACACATCCAACTATTTTTCCAGCACTTACCCATTAGACTCCGTAGGCAAACTGTTCAACTTCAGTCAGAAGCAGTGGTGTGAGAGGAGAGCGCCAGTGCCTCAGCAATAACCTGCATGAACTCTTAAAGGAAAGTGGGGTCTTCCTCGTAGGATCCATCACTCCCAGTATTCAAAGCTGAAATTTCTGTTTTAACTGACCTCTTACTAGAAGTAACTTGCTGAAACATTGTATCTTTCCACAATGGTGTCACCAAAGTACATTCACAGCTAGAGAAGGCAGTTCTTTTAAGGCAAGGTAAGAAAGAAAAAAATAATCTAGCACTGAGTCATACAAGTAGCACGCAGACATTTACTTGGAGAGTAATATAATTTTGAAGCTAATAAGAGGAGCAAGAAGTTGTTAGGTGACCTTGGTAGCAGAAACAAGTCAGGAAAGTGTGTGTTTGTAGACATGCAGGTGATGCCTCTCCATGCCTCTATTGGTGGTGGTTATGTTGCTGGGAAGAGCTTCCTTTATTTTCCTATCATTTTTTGGATCATTTTGCATTATTCAGGAAATAGCTCTTTATTCCCAAATGCAATTTTCTAAGCAGTGACTAGAAATATTTCTTATTGTAAAGAAAGTAATTTAGAAAATTACCAAATCTGTGGTATTATTTTATTTTAAAATATTGAATTTTCTGAAGTGAATACACTAATTTGGTAAATGAGTTTCAAGTTACTGTTCTTGCAATAGTTTGCATAAAATTTACCTAACTCAAAAAAGTAAGTATTATATATTTAAATTTTTTTAATTAACATCACTTCTTAGATTAAAAAATAATCTTATTGAATCCATGGCTCTCTCTAGTACAAAAATCACTACTTTTGTCAACTCATAAGAAGCTAGTATCATTACAAAAAATCAGTAGTGACTTGTGAAATTGAAGTTCTGGTCAAACTTTGGGAAAAGTTAGATAAAGAAGAGTAAATCACTTTTATTACCCTAGTTCATGTTTTTACCTAATTGATTGAAAATTTTTGCTTGTTATAATTATTTAAAACAAGGTAAGTTAAAGATTTTCTAAATATATATATTTCTGCATTACAAATACAGTCCATACTCAATCTCACAGTCTCCCAGCTTTTCTGCATTGTAAGTCTATACAGTGTTACTCTTGGTAACTGGCAATAGAGTTCATTTTATTATAGAGTAAGAAATGTGTATTTTTCAGTGGTACAGATCAACCAACTAACCAGCATTAACCCCACTCCATTTACCAAATATGAAAAGGTAAAATCTCACTAAATTTGGAAAAGTTTAAATTAAACAATGGGAGAATTTTGCCTGGAAATGGAGAAAAGCCTGCTTTGTGGTATGGCTCATGATGCCTTGTATGAATTGTCAAAACTTGACAGTGATTTGCCCTAAGAAACAACTTTCCAGTACATATTTTCTTAATTCCTAGTGGAAAAGGAAGCAAAAGGGACAAGTGAGTTTCCCCTGAAAAGAGGAGCATCATTATACTAATTTTCAACTTAAGTATGTTTCCTTGTAGCAAACTTTTGGTTTATTTTAATCAGTGCCACCTTCAGTTTTTGTTTGTTTATTTTTGTATGGTGCCATCAATCTAAGGACAATCAAATAACCTATTTTTTGCCTTGGTCTGTTAATTACACAATTGCATCTTGTATACCTTCAAACCAGGTATGTGACTAAACTGCCCCTGTACCCCCTTTCCTCTGTACTACTGCATGTCAGAGGACAGATTGCAGTACTACTAGAAAGATGCGGACTTGAAAGAGCAAGGATTCCATCTCACTATCCCTTGGTCACTACCTTTGAAGTCCCTACCTACACTTTCCTGATCATCCACATCCGTACAAGATAGTAGGAAATCCTTGAAGAGTAATTATTCATGACGTTATTTCAAAGTGTAAAGTAAAAACGTAGCCACTCACATTCTAGTTGCAAAAAGAACAAAACTTTTAAAGATTTATCACATTGTGAAAATTAATTTTTTGCCATTTTCTGGGTTAGCACAGATGCATGGATCAATGAAGAGTATTTAGGAAGGAAATAGGGTAAAAAAAAAAATGTATTTTTCTTTTCAAACTCTGTCCCTGTACTTGTGTTTCTTTCACACACCCTCCCTCCTCCACACCGTGTTGGTCAAATGATACCATTCTATGAAATCCTGAGCTATAGTTGTCAAAAGTAACTATGGATTGTGATTAGTCCCCTGTGGTTGCTTCTTTCTTTCCTTCTTATTTCTCCTTTGCTTTCTTTCTTACTCTCCACTCTGGTAAATAGAAAAGGTGACGTCAAAGAATTGATGCTTGCTTGGACTCATGTTGTATCTGTGACTATGCTATTAGCTGTCTCCTTTTTCCTTATATGGGTAGTATTCTTATGACATGTGGAGTTCCCTTCTTGATAAGTAGGTTAAATGCACAATGTGGTACTGTTTTATAGTTTCTAGATGGTTGTATAAAGCAAAAAGTTAATGTGGTTATGTGTTTTTAAAAGAAAATAAGTGATTGGTTACAAAACTCTGTCCTTTTTTCATTATTACAAGCTCTCTGTTTTCCAACAGTTTGCTGACTCCTTTGTCACTGGTAAATGGTTTGTGTCGCTGTGTTTTTCTTTCTGGATTTCTTGAATTCCTGAATATGGTTCCCCTTATGATTAACTTGTATATGGGCTAAGGCAAACAATACAATGGTGAAATTTTTTAAATTATTTTACTAAATTAAAAAATAATCTTAAATGGCCTTCTTTCTTCAGGTAATACATGAGGTATGACTCAAGCAATGAGATTAGTGCAACAGCTTTTTTTACTCACAAATACTGGGTTAAATCTGTCATTACATGTTAGTGAGCTGGACACTTGTTATCACTACACGTCCCTGCTCTGTGTGGAAGCATAGCACTTTCTGCTGAATTCCTCACTAATTAGGACTCCTGATGTTTGGGAAAAATCATAAATTAACTGATTCTAACATGAATATACCCAAAAATCATTCACTGGCTGAAACATGAAAGCCTTTTTATTTTAATACCACACACTGTTTTTACTATATTTCTGTTTAGGCTAAACAAGAATTTAACAATACGAGGTTTCCAAAGCAAAGGCAGGATAGGCTGTGAATATATATGAATCATTAGACACTTAAGACTCCTTTGTACAATTTGATAATATATATTCAACATTTCTATGCCCCTACTCTTATATTTTCCAGATATGTAGCATTGCAGTTATATGTGGATTAATAAGCCATCTCAAGCTGGGATTTAGCTCAGTGGCTCCGTGCCTGCCTCACAAGCACAAGGTCCTGAGTTTGATCTCTGGTACCGAAAAAAAAAGCCATCTCAATTTGTTTATGAAGAGACAAACACTTAGCAGCAAAGTCTACAATCTCAGGTGGTTTCAGGAACCTACTCTCTCACCATCCATCTTAGACATACTCAGAATCATTAGACTTTTAGTGTTCGTATCGTTTTATGGATAATTTTTATTAGATTTTTGAAGGTTATAGAAATAATGATCAATTTTATACTTTCTGATTAACTTCTTTTTTTAGTTCCCTTAGGGGAATTGTGAAATTCTTGTACTTTTTAAAGAATAATTTAATAGGTGTTTATTGAGGTTCTAATATGTGCTAGACATTAATGAAATTGGTTTCATTACCATTAGTTTTATGGAGACAAGAAGAAATAAATTTATTTTTCTGAAACTGGTAAAAAAGCCAAATTCCTATAGGTATTAGCACCCACCCTATGGTAAGCTGAGTTTTCTGCCTTAACTTAGAGATGACTATTTACCCCTTCCTAGGAAGCTATTAAAACCTATTATGGTTTCTTACCCTTTTAAAAATAAAAATGAGAGGGCAAGAAGGTGGCTGAGTAAGATCCTGATGATGGTCTCCCTGCAGACACATCAGGTTATACAGCTATTCACTCACCAAACTGCCTTCACAAGAGTTAAAGAAATCAGGTGAGAGACCACAGTGCCTACTTATAATGTAACAAAAAGTCATGTAAGAGAGCAGAAAGGATAGAGGTGGCCCTGCTACCCTTCTTGCAACTCTTAAGCAACCTAGCTTAGACAGAGATGCCTCTCAGTTTGGGAGAGGGAGAGAGAATTAAGGCTGGGCCTTAGACTTGAAACCCAGTACCAGGCCTGCCACAGTGAGACCCAAAACTGGGCAGAGCCCCATTCTTCCTCCAGACCATTACCTACAGACTGTGTCACCTGAATCTTCATTAGGCCAGGTGTCTGACTGTCTCTGCAACCTTCCCCTAGCCCTTGTTGGCAGAGCTGGGAACAAAACTCCATGTACTAGGAGAGCAGAGAACAGGGCTTTGTCTTGGAGCTCAGTGCCAGGCCCACTACAGTAAGACCCAGCATCGAAAAGAAATTGAAGTCTTCATATACAGGCCAGAGCTCACAGATGGAGCCTCTAGACTGGCTCTGGCATCAAGCAGAGCATCAGACTCAAAACTTTGACTGTGTCATTTCTGCCTTTGAGTGGGTCCTGGGCATACCCACTCTCCTTCCAGGAGGAACTATGTAGAACCCTATGGCTTTAAGAATTAGGGGCTACCCACCTTAGCATCGGGCATAGTGGCAAAAGGGTCTATGTCTACCACCTATCGCCCACCCTTGGACAGCACAGCTATCACCAGGCCAGTGCTCACAAATGGGGATCTAGAACTGCCCTAATATCAGGAAAATACCTGTGCCCCAGTGGAACAGAATTGTGTCAGCCTACATCACTGCCAGCTTTTTAATGGGTCTTGGTGCACCCTTGAGACTCCCTGGGTCCCTGTGGCTGTGAGACTCAGGTACAACCCAGCATAGTGCCAGCCTGGGTGGCCAAAGGACTGCCTCAACTAACAGGCAGCATTGCCTAAGGCTGGAAGACCTGATTAACTTGGGGGTAAGAAAACATAAGCACAAGACTTTGCTCTGGAACTGAGTGCTGGGCTAGTGAAATGTAATCCTGAGTAGATTCTAATGCCCCCCCCCATCCCTCACTTGGGCCTCACTGTGGATTAGAGCCTCAGGAACACCCTAGTGCTGGGGGGAGACATGCAGCCCCAGCTTTTGCATTTATGTTCCAGCTAGCACCATCTGTAGCTAGTTACAGGGTTCTTGGGCCACATTTCCATCTCAGCAATAGGCAGCCCATAGACATAACAGCGTGGGCTTGGGTCCTATCACAGTGTCTTGGCAGGTTATAGGTTTAGGGCAGTGATGGGAAACCTGTGGCATGCATTCTGCAGTGGGCTGTTTGTATTATTGAAAGGTCTAAAAGCTTCATCATCACTATCTTAGGGTATAAAAAGCTTGGCAGCATGATGATCACAGCTGTGACAGGAATCTGGGGCTGATGCATCCATGATGACTCTGCCTAAAACCAGGTGGAATCCTACAGTGCCTGACCACAGTGGACAAGGCATATGGGCCTACTCCCTCCCTAGACCTGAGGGGACAGATTACTGTTGCTGTGTACTCTACTATTTTCTTTAAGAGCACACCAACAGTCTATTTGTGACAAACCTGAACTTAGATTGCCTTTGTTATGGTTTAGATCTAAAATGTCCCCCAGAAGTCATGTTCAGGGATGGGACCTGGTCAAAAGAGGCAGGTCACTAGAGGTGTGACATGGAAGGCTGTATGCTTGTAGCAGCTCTTCCCTTTGCTCTCTGCTTCCTGGCTGCCATGTGAGGACCTGTTCTGTGCCATGTCCTTCCACCATGCCATTTTTGCTTTGGAGCCAGCTGACCATGGACTGAATCCTCTGAAAACAACCAAAATAAACCTCCTTTAAGTTGTGGGTGTCAAGTATTGTCCCAGCATCAGGAAAGTGACTGATACAGTCCTCTAGTGACACCACTAACAATGCCCTATAAATCTGAACCTGGTTACCATCCATTACTGAAATAGCGCAAGTGACTACAGGCTCAGAGAAAATAAGCAGTTGGCTTAGAATTTCTGGAAAGACAGGCACAAACCAAGCCAAATTAGACTGCAATAAATGCCTAATCCTTCAGTGCCCAGAGGACATCATGTGCCAACGAGCATCAAGAGCTTTCAGGAAACCATGACCTCACTTAAAGGTGCTAGAAACTGAAGAGAAGTAATCAATATGGGAGAAATCTCAGAATTTAAACTCGGTATTCTAAGAAAATGCAGTGAGCTTGAAGAAAACAAACACTTCAATATTCCAACAGAAATACTTAACAGAGATGGAAGCTATTTTAAAAACTCAAATTTTTGAGCTGAAAAAGTACTCAGCAAAGTTAAAAACATGATAGCATCAATAGGATATGTCAAACAGAAGAAAGAATTTGTGAACTTGAAGACAGGTTATTTGAAAATACACATTTGGAGGGGAAAAAATGAGTAAAAGCACAGAAACTTTGGGACAATATTAAAAGTGCGAATTTTCAAGTTATTGGAGTTTAAGAAGGACTTGAGAAAGCCAAAGAGAAGTTTATTCAAAGAAACAGTAACAGAAAACTCCTTAAATGTAAAGAAAGATACAAATATCCAGGTAAAGGAAGGCTAAATGTATCGGTCAAATTTAGCCAAATCTATACCAAAATATCTTATAATCAAGTTCTCAAGGAGGAAGGATAAAGTGATTCTCAGGGGTGTAAGAGAAAACATACATAGAGATACTCTAATTCATCTGTCAGCAGACTTCTCAGCAGGCCACAAGAGAGTGGTATATGATTTTCAAGCAAAGCTAACCATTAGAGATGAAGGGGAAAAAAAGACAAACAAAAGCTAAGAGAATATATCTCCACTAGAACTGTTCTACAAGAAATGCTAAGCTGGGTGTGGTGGCACACGCCTGTAATCCTAGCACTCAAGAGGCTGAGGCAAGAAGATCACCACAAGTTCCAGGCCAGCCTGGACTACATAGTGAGTTCAAGGCCAGATTGAACTACATAATCAGACCTTGTCTCCAAAAAATAAAAAAAGAGAAAAAAGAAAATGCTAAAGAACATTCTTCAAACTAAAAGAGACATTAATGAGTAAGAAGAAAACATGAAACAGTATAAAACTCACTGGTAAGAGTAATTCTATAAACAAGTGCAGAGTGCTGTCATATTGTAAGCATGGTACATAAACCATATCTTTAGAATGAGGACTATAAATAACTACATTGATGTATTAAGAGATATAGAATGGGACATCAAAAATTCAAAATGAGAGGATGGAATGCAAAGGTAGAAATTTCTTATTAGTGTATTTTCTTTTTGTTTTCATTCTTTATAATCATGTTAACTTGCTATTATTCCAAAATAGTTTTTTGGAATAGTATTTGGAGTCAAAAGACGTTTTTCTGTAAGCTTCATGATAACTACAAAGCAAAAATCTATAATAGACAGACAAACAAAAAATAACCAAAATACAGTACTAGAGAAAATCAGTTAACCACAAAGAAAGACTGTAAGAGAGGAAGAGAGAAGAACTACAATGAAAACAAGTTATATAATACCTATAGTAAGACCTTACCTGTCAGTAATTACCTTCAATGTAAATGATTAAATTCTCCAATTAAAAGACAGGGTGACTAAATTTTTTTTTAAAGAAGAAGTCCCAATTATATGTTTCTTATAAGAAACTCACTTTGCCTTTAAGGACACACATAGACTGAAAGTAAAGAGATGGAATAAGATACTCCATGTAAATAGAATCCAGAAGAAGGAAGGTTAGCCATCCATAATTGCATCAAAAAATAGACTACACCAAAAGCAGTAAAGTATTTGATGTAAAATAGACTATTTCAAAAGCATCTTTATATAATGATACAGAGTCAATTCAAAAAGAAGGAATAATTCTAAGCATGTACCCAATATTGAAGAACCCAAATATATAAAGCAAATTGACAGACATAAAGAGATAAACTCCAATAATAGTTAGGGACTTTAACACCCCACTTTCAGCAACTGACATTCATACAGAAAATCAACAAAGAAATTGTGGAGTTGAATTGCATGCTAGGCCAAATGGACCTAACAAGACATGAACAGAATTTTCTATTCAGTAACTACAGGATACACAATTTTTTTCTATCAGCACGTGTAATATTCTCCAGAATAGATCACAGTCCACAAATAAATGTCAACAATCTTTTAAAAGTTGGAAGTGTATCGTCTTTCCTGACCACAATTAATAAAATTAGAAGCCAATAACAACAACAAAAAAAGACCTTTGGGAACCATAAAAATATATATTAAACAATTTACTTTGAACAACTAATGGATCAAGGAATAGCTCAAGAAGGAAGTTTGAAAATTTCAAATGAAGATGCAACATTCTAAAACCTATGGTATTCAAAAAAAGCAATACTAAGAGGGGAGTTTATAGTAGCCACATCAAAAAAGTAGAGAGATTTCAAATAAGCAACCTATCCTTGCATTTTAAGGAATCAGAAAAATAGGACAAACCAAACCCAAAATTAGTAGAAGAAAAGAAATAATAAAGACGAGAGCAGAAATAATTAAACCAGAAACTCTAAAAACAATACATAAGATCAATAAAACAAAGTTGTTCTTTGAAAAAATAAGCAAAATAGACAAATCCTTAGCTCAACTAAGAAAAGACTAATGAAAAAAAAGTGGCCTTACAGTTGACACCATGGAGATACAAAAGATCATTAGAGATTATTATGAACAACTATATGCTAAAAAAAAATGTAATAACCTCGAAGCAATGGGGAAATTCCTAGATACACCTTACCAAGACTGAATCATGATGAAATAGAAAACTGAACAGATCAATAACAAGTCATTAGAGTGACTCAGTAATAAAAGTCCTCCCATTTAAGTTCAGAACCAGATGGGTTCACTACTGAATTCTACCAAACATTTAAAGAAGAACTAATACCAATTCTCATGTTGCTCCAAAAAGTAGGGAAGAATTCTTCCAAACATGTTCTCTGAGGCCATTATTACCCTGTTAGCAAAAACAGATAAGGGCATAACTACAAAAAAGCTACAGGTGGCTGGGCATGATGGCATATGCCTGTAATCCCAGCACTCAGGAGTTTGAGGCCAGCCTGGGCTACATAGTGAGTTCATGGCCAGCCAGAACTACAAAGAGAGACCCTGCCTCAAAAAACAAAAACGCTACAGGGTAATATCCTTGCTAAACACACAAAAATTTTCAACAAAATACTAGCAAATCAAATCCAACAGTGAATAAAAGATGATCAGGTGGGATTCATCTCAGGGATACAAGGATGATTATTTATATGCAAATCAGTAAATGTGCTATACTACATAAACAGAATAAAGACTAAAGTCATATGATCATCTCAATAGATACAGAAAAGGCATTTGATAATATTCAATATTTCTTGATGATAAAACACTGGGGAAATTAGATGTAGAAGGAATTTATATCAATATAACAAAGGGCATTTTTATAGTAAGCCAACAACTGACATATAAACTGAATGGGGAAAAGCTGAAAGCTTTCTAAGATCTGGAACAAGGTTAGAATGCCCACTTTTACCACTTTTATTTAACATGGTTCTGGAAATCCTAGCCAGAGCAATCAGGCAAGAGAAAGAAGTAAAGATAATGCAAATTGGAAAATAAATTGTCACTGTTTGCAGATGACAGTTTTATATATCAAAAACCCCAAATAGGGCTGGGGATTTACCTCAGTGGCACCACATCTGCCTCGCAAGCACAAGGTCCTGAGTTCAATCCCCAGTACCAAAAAAAACCCCAAATAGTCCTCAAAAAAACCTATTAGAAGTGGTTAATAAATGCAGAAACATTGCAGGATACGAAATCAGAATACAAAACTCAGTAGCTATATACCAATAACAGGTTATCTGAAATAGAAATCAAGAAACCAATCCCATTTACAATAGCTATAAAAACACCTGGGAATAAATTTAACCAACGATGAATAATTTATAAAGTATTGGTGAGAAATGGAAGAGAATACAAAAGAAATGGACAGCCCATGTTCATGGACTGGAAATCAATATTGTTAAAATGTCTATAATATCCAAAGCAATTTACAGATTCAGTGCAATCCCTATCAAAATACCAATGATATTCTTCACAGAACTAGGAAAAAGTAATTCTAAAATGTATATAGAACTACAAAAAACCTTGAATAACAAAAACCATCTTGAGAAAAAACAAAGCAAAAGGCATTATATTACCTGACTTCAAAGTGTACTGCAAGGCTATAATAATCAAAACAGTATGGTAGTGGCATAAAAGACACATAGGGCTGGGATGTAGCTCAGAATGTGTTAAGAATGGCTAATTATTCAAGACTGAAGATAACAGGTACTGGCAAAGATGTGGAGGGAGAAAAGGGAAACTTGTATGGTGGGAGTGTAAGTCCAGCCATTATGGAAAGCAAGCTGGAGATTCCTCAGAAAATTAAAAATAGAACTACCATGTGATCAAACAATCCCACTACTATGTATACATCTAAAGGAAATGAAATCAGCATATCAAAGAGACATCTACAGTCCCATATTCCCTGCAGCACTGTTCACAAAAGATGAAACAACCTAAGTGTGCCTCACCTGATGAATGAAGAAAAGTTTATATGTATAAAAATATATATAAATATATAGAGGGGTATGCTATTCAACCATTAAAAGAATGCAATCTTGTCATTTGTGGCTGGATGGAACTCGAAATTATTGGGCCCGGACTCTAGAAATTATTGAGTGAAATATGCCAGGCACTGAAAGACAAGTACTGCATGATCTTTTGTGGAATCTAAAAATGTTACTGTCGTAGAAGTTGAGGTGCTTCCTGTCAGTCAAGGAGTTAAGCATTTTGTTTCCTTCTGTGGCACTGTTCCAGTCTTAACCAGTGTGGAGCTCCAGCTGTAACACAGCCCACGGAAGAGCAGACTTTTTCCCCAAAGGTACTGCATTATCAGCAGATCACACAAAATCATATTTACTAAAATGTTTTTAATATCTAGTAAATTGTAGTGACTTAATATGTACCTGTAAAACTTAAAAGTAATTTCAGGAGTCTATCAATAGATAAGTTCTTGAGTAAACTTAGGAGGTGATTGTCTTAGGTGTTTGACTGCCTCTTACTAATGTTCGCTCACTGACAGATTAACCAGTCTCCTCATTTGGATCCTTGTGTGAAATCAGGTTACATGAAAACTTGGTGCCGATGCTGATGCTACATTAGCAAATGCCTTTTTTTCTGTGAACTTTCTGTTTCATCCCAAGAAAATAAATTAGGCTCCCTAGGGGCAGAGTAATCTCATCTGAGCCTCATGGACCGCTACAGGCCAAGCATGTCTCCCAGTGCATGGCATGTGGTATTGGTCCTGTTTATGGTGGAGAAAACAAAAGTGCTAAGTGAATGGCCCTGGACACAGCAGTGATTACTGAACCGGGGGTTGGAACCTGGGTCTGACTTGCTCTGTAGCCTATATTCTCTCTCCCATAAGAAAAAGGAAAAAAAAATTTCTGCTAGGCAGCAAAAACTAGGAAACAGCTCCTGAATTACTTCTTTCTGCAGTTATCCCTGATCAGGTCAGAATACAACAATTTTAAAGAAAATGAGTGTATAATCATAGGTTCCTTAATAAGCCAAATACCACTGAGTGCTGCTTTCTGGGAATTTGTCCTCTGATTCAGAAAAGAGAGCTCTTATGAATTTTTTTTAACTAAATAATAACAAACACTTCCCTAGTGACTGCTTTTCACAGGAGACCTAACACTTGAGACAGCCACCCTCTTTTCCTTAGTCTTTACTTTCCTGTCCCTCCCTTCCTTTCCACTTGTTAAAACTTGAACTAGGATGGTGTTCTGGGGGAAAGCAAGCTTCTGAGATGTAGGAAAGAGACAGTAGCTGTAGGATAATAAGTTTGAATGGCTATGGCTAAGTGCCAATGATGCCCACAGAAAAATAATGGATAGCTGAGGGAAAACATTGGGCAACTGAAGGCTAGATGTGGAACCCATAGTGTTTCTTTGCTTCTATACGGAGAAGCTTTCATTTTCTGCCTGTGGGAGGGAAAAGAAAATGAAGGCTAAGCCCAGGACTTAATAGAGTAGCAGAGCTATAGTTAAATACCCACCCAAGGTAGGGCTAAGGCCCTGTTGGGAAAACCTGATGCCAATAGCTAGTTGTATCCCGCCCCCCAAAGATTTTGACTTCCCAAATCCCTCAGAATATACTGACCCTTTAGATATGTCTTTCTTAGTGCTGGCTAGCACTCCCCCTCCCTAATCCAGAATGGAAGACACTAAAGGGTCCTGTCTTCTGCAAAGCAACATGGACATCCTCAGGATTCACCATGACTCAGCTGGGGACATGCCAGTCTTGCTAATGGCAAATATACTTAAGGAACTGTAAGATGCGTCAGCATGAACTGACAGGAGCTACAGGAGATTCTGAGGGTGCTTTGAAGAAAAACCAGAACATAAGTTTGAAACAGAAAAATTTTTGACTTGAAAGTCTTCTAACTTTAACTCTACAACTAAGATCCTAGGAGTTGGAACAAATTCACTAACATGACTCCTAGAAACATGGAAAAAAATGGACAAAGTTGAAATTCCAGAATTGCCATAGCAGACAGTGGAAGGAGAGAAAGGAAGGGAAAGAGGAAAGGAGGGTGGGCCCATATTGCAAGGAGAGAAGGAATTAGACTGTTGCCACATTCTAAACCACTCTGGCCCCTAAAGAAGATGGAATCAGTAGTAGCTACACTGCAGCCTCACCCAAGAAAAGTCTTGAAAAAGAAAATCCTTCCATTGGTCAGCGCCTTGAGTAGTGCATCTGGTCATCCCCTTGGTAGGGGAAAGAGAAACAACCTAAGGTTAGAGTATGTAGTGTCCTTTTTAGTTTCTCAGAGAAAAATAGGAAGATCAGGAATAAAGAGACTGAGGTAGAAGTACATGTGGAGGGACTTATGTAAGTGGGCATGAAATTGGAAAATCTTTATATCACATGTTAGCCCCAACCATAGAGCATCTATATTGACAAAGAATTAAACAGCCAAGTAGTCAGATGACTCAGCCCACTGACTTTGGCCAGCCTCTGTCATTGGCCGCTCCTAGATTGGCATACTGGCAACATGAAGAAAGTGTTGTAGAGACAGAAATGGAGGCTATTCATGGGCCAGTGGCATAAAGTGTCACTTACCAAGATAATTTGTCTACTGCTGCTACCGTGGTCCATCCAGTCTGCAACAGAGACTGACCATGAATCCCCAATATATTACCATTCCTCAAGAAATTTTGTCAGCCACTTGGTTGCAAATTGGCAAAATGGGGCCTTTCCATCCTAGAAGGTTGTTCTTTGTTCTGACAAGAATTAGTCAGATGCTTAAGGTATGAGCTTGCTTTTCTTAACCAGTCAGACCCAGAACCACCATCCAAATGATTTGAGAGTGTTTGATACACTGGCACAGAATCCATATAATATCTCCTCAGATCAGAGAATCAGATTAACACATAGGAATGGGAGTGAGCCATGACCATGGAATTCAGTGATGATAGCACTGTCTGGAAGCTTCCAGCCTGAAAGAGCACTGGACTGGTATACCAAAGACATAGCTAAAGTGCCAGATAAAAGGCAATATTCCATAAGCATTAGTGACATCCTCCAGATTATTACATGCATTGAATCAAGGACTCATATATGATACTCTTCCCCCAGGAAAAACACATGGGACCAAGTACCAGAAAGTGGACTCAAGTAACCCTGCTAACCATCATGCCCACTTTCTGCTCACTGTTTCTCTAACTGAGCTCTGCAAGGTTGAAAGTCTTGCCCTACTGAATTATGAACAAGGCACTTCAGGTTGCTCCTGTCCATAGACCACAGGCAGAAGAGTGGCTGCATTTTGGTGGGGTAATTGGCCATAGTCACTTGGAGGAGGTGGGCTACTATTACACAATTAGTTGCAAGGAGGGATATATTTGGTTCCTAGGTGTAGAAAAAAAAACTGTGTTGAGGGAAATTATATGATTGCCTGTTTTTTTAAAAAAAATTCTGAATTGCAGATGGAGAATGGATTAGAAGAAAAGGGGCTAGTGGAAAGCACTGAGAAGGAGTCTGGAGTGTATGCTGATTGTTTAGAGATCCAGACCTCTGAAATTAAGGGAAAGAAAGCATGATGAAGCAGAGAGAAAAAATGAACTGCAGTGAGAGCTGACAAAACTCAATGTGGCACTGAGGGATGAATTTTGCCACTTGTAGGTGGTAGGTATTGGGACAAGATATCTAGGTATAGTGACCAGAAGTGGAACTGTAGTCACTGTGTGTGAATTGCCCCAGGAAGAGAATGGTTTGGAGCACAGCAGCTCTCTACCACTGAGACAAACTCTGCCACTATTGCCAGCTGGAGATGGTTTGCTCACAGCACCTCCCTCCCTCCTGGAAGATAGAGCCGTCTGGGTGGTGCACATCTGGGTCCACCACAGTGTACTTTTTGTGCCACATGGTTGCCTTGTCCACGTGTGTTTAGACAGCAGTTCTTCCAGGATTCTGGTGGGCTCTCGTCCTGAGGGGAAACTAGCAGGATGAGTCAGCCCCCACTGTTGCAGGTAGTCTCTGGGCCACAACTGATACTCATCTATCCTAGGCGCTCTCCTGGCTCCACCAGTGAATCCTCAGACCAGGATATTTGTTCCCCTGGGTGTGCCAGGAGATAGCAGAAACCAAAAATAAAGTTGACCTAAAGGGTCAACTTTGACTTTTACGTAATTTAAAATGTTGCTTACAATTTTTCCAATGTATTGTGGGACACTAGGCCCTTTAGGATTTGGCCCTGTCTGCTAGTTCAACTTCATGTTTATCTGCCCTCAGAATGGAATCTGCAGAAAGACATATCTTTCCTGCTTGAGGATAACTCCCCAGAGAATTCTCCCCTACCCTCCTGCCCTTCCCCAAACACCATATCTTTATTCCTTCAAGAAGTCCAGCATGTGCCATTCTTATGCTCTGCCAATGCCCTCACCTGAGCGCTCTTTCTTTTTTTGCAGGGCGGGGCGGGGGGCAGGGATCAAACTCCAGACCTTGTGCTTGTGAGGCAGATGGCAGAACCACTGAGCTAAATCCCCAACCCCCTCGAGGGTTCTTTCTTATCTTTACTATGTCTGCTCACTTCTCACCTTCTACCCCTACCCCTAGTTTTCTTCTATTCTCTGTTCTTAAGGGCAAAGATGCTATTTTTATATCCTTAGTTTCTAGCCATTTTGACCTGTAGATGCTATATATTAGTTGAAGTAACAAATTTTTTTTGTATTAAATTCTTTTATTGGTACATTGTAGGTATACAACACAATTACATTTCTCATTGGGAATTGTACCTTTATATAATGCATCTTGGTTCTTATTTTTTCCCCATTCCTAGCCCTCCCTTCACGCCCTCCACCCTTCCCTATTTACAAAGACTTTATTTCCATTTTTTCCATTTCTCATCATTTTTTCCTTTCCCTTCTTTCCTTTCCCCTGTGCCTCCCACTACCCCTACCCCTTTGGACCTTTTCTTCCTATTTTACATTATCGATTATTCATTCTAATCATTGGTACATTTTAGGTATACAATATAATGGCATTCATCATTGGAAATTTGCACCTTTACATAGTCTCTCTTGGTTCTTGTTTTTCACCCTTGCCCAGCCCTCCCTTCAACCCCTCCAGTCCTCCCTATTTACAAAGATTTTGTTCCTATTTTTCCATTTTCTCATATTAATCCCATTCCCTTCTATCCTTTCCCTTAGCCCTCCCACTTCCTTCCCCTTTGCCCCTTTTCTTCCTATTTCACATTACCTATTATACATTTAGTCCTTATTTACACTTTCAGTTTCTCACACCAGAGAAACTATTCGGTATTTATTCATGTGTGTCCTATTTATTTCACTTAAGAGTATCGCCTCAATGTGCATCCACTTAGCTATAAATGTCTCTAATTTCTCATTTTTTATGGCTGAGTAGTACTCCAGTTTGTAAAAAAACCACATTTTCTTTATCCAGGTGAAGTAACAAATTGAATAAATTTGTTAAAATATATTTGTACATGAATGTTAAATAGCATTTTTATTCATAATTGCCCCAAACTGGAAACAACCCACATGTCAATCAACAGGTAAATAGATAAATAAATTGGAATGTATTGTTTCAATCTTCTCTGATAACCATAACAAAATTGGGTATCTTAAATAATAGATATTTATTTTCTCACAGTTCTGCAGGCCAGAAGATCAAGGTCCTGGCAGGTTTGATTCCTCCAGAGGCCTCTCTGCTTAGCTTGCAGAAGATGGCCTTCTCACTGTGTCCTCACGGGACCCTTCCTGTGTGAATGCATCAGAAGATAATTTTTTAAAGTACCCATAATCATGATTCTTATATAGTTATAAAATGAACTTGTCAGAGATTTTAAGTCATTAATGACAGATCTGTTAAATGTTATAACTCATTCAAAAGATAATCCAAAGTGCAGACAAATATATAGACATGAGGAATACTGAGAAATTGATACAAATAAATGCAAAATAGATCCTCCAAACATAATTTGCATTTCTATGGACAAAAAACAGTGGTGTGACTGAGTTTTTCTACAGCTTACAAAATGGTAAAACAGCTCAGACAACCTTGAAGGATGCATGAGAAAGGATATTCAATAATCTTTTTGGTCCATTTCAAAGTCTTTCACATTTCTCCTCATAATTTAATTAATGGTTAGCCCCTCCCAAATTATGCATTTATTTATCAGAATCTCTCTCTCTCCCTCTCTCCTCTCTCTTTCTCCCTCTCTCTCTCTCTCTCTCCCTCTCTCTCTCTCTCTCTCTCTCACACACACACACACACACACACACACACACACACACACAAGAGCAAAAAAAAACCCACCTAAGTGTTTTGTTCTTCAGCTTTATCTCATTAACTAAAGCTAAACCTGGTAGTCAAGTATAGATCTGAGGGGCAGATGGAATCCACCTCAGTTCTCTTTCCTCTAAATCGTCACAAAATGGCCCCTCCTCTTAACAATAGGTGTTGTTAGCAATATCAGTATTAGCAAGAGAACTCTTTTGGGGTTAGATGCTCCATAATGAAGAATTGGCAAAAAGTAACTGCCAGAGCAGAACTTGAGCAGCCACCACCACCTAAGCTGTTGGGACCACCGCCTGGAGTTGGGAGATTTCTCCACTGTGGTTTTTTTCCCCCTTCTCTTCACCCAGGGAAGGTGTTTGGTGACTTCATTCTTGCTGCTCAAATATTCAACCTTGCTGCATCAAGGTGCTGTGGAGGTGCTAAAGGAAATGTGAAGAATGCCTGGCTTGAGCAGGCAGTAACATTGGGACTCATGCTGGAAGTGCATGCCCACATGGCAGAAGTTGAACCAGGGGTAGTGTCATGTGAGGAGAATCTAAAGAGACCAACCAGGGTCCAAGTAAAACACCTCTGATCTTGTGTAGTAGGAGCTCCCAATTTAGCTTGGTGAACAGGATCTCCCATTGTGAAGAGCATGCCAACGTGAAGGAAAAAATACCTGAACTCCATGGCGAAGGACGTTTCTTCCCACAGCTTCTGATTAACATCAGTATTAAAGTTAACATCAGGGACAGGGATTTAGCTCAGTGGTTCTGGTACCTGCCTTGCAAGCTCAAGGTCCTGAGTTTGATCCCTGGTACAAAAAAAAAGTCAACATCAGTGTACTTAAAAAAAACAAAACAAAACAAAAAAACATCAGTGTACTTACGGTAAGGAGCCTTCAGTGTTGGTAAAGGACTAAGACAAGAACACATATATGTGCCTGATAATGCCAGTTATAAAACTCAGACCAGTGTTAAAAGAGAACTCAGCTGTTCCTGTGCTTTTCAGCCCATGGAGCATCCTGTTCATTCTGTTCTTCACTGGCCTCTTGCCCTTTATGCCCAATAAAGATCAGTTTTTTTGAAATCCCAATATCTTTTATCACAGTGAGCTTCCTAATGAGGAAATATTTGTTGGACCAACTCACTGTCCAAGGCATTCAGGTATATATTTGAGTATTAAATGAACAACAACAATACAAGAAAACTTTTGCTTTGGAAGCAACTGTATGATGACCAGCTATTCCACAAGGCTTAAGGCTTTTTAATATAATTTTTAGCATAGAAAAAGAGGCACTCAGAAACATTCAAGAAAATATGAAAAGACCCAAGGGAAAACACACACACACACACAGACACAGAAAAAAAAAAGACAATTTCACCATTATTTCCCTAAGCCATTTCCAAAACAGTAAAAGTTTTAATTTGTATATTTCCTCATTTTAAGCCTGAAAATATAGAAACAATATATTGTGTATTTATTTTAAATAATATTGTATGTCTTACATTTGTAAATAGATTAGATAGATGATTGCTTATGAGATGTAGGTAGAAGATATTTGATCAAGACTTCTACATAAAGGGGATTAGGGGTAGAGTTTCACTGTAGAATATGAGCTTAGCATGTGTGAGGCCTTGGATTCAGTCCTCATTACTGCACATAAAAACATTTTTTACATAATAACATATTCTATTATAAGGAATTCTGAAATCAAAGACTGTTGAATAAAACAGGTGGTACCTTTCACTGAAATATGATCAAATAACTAGTAAACCAAAATTATAGAAGGCCATGATAGCTATTTTGAGTTGTCTCAGTTCTAGGTATATCTTGGTTAAGACGGAAAAATAAAGTGGAAAGGGAACTTCGAAATCTGTGACATAGTTAATTATCTGGCAAGCTGTACATTTTTAACAGAAAGCAAGTCCAAAGAAATAACTGCAAGTTTTATTACTTATCAGAAAATATATAGACAAAATTAGATTTTTTTTATTAAATTCTTTTATTGGTACATTTTAGGTACACAACACAATCACATTTCTCATTGGGAATTGTACCTTTACATAATGCATCTTGGTTCTTATTTTTTCCCCATTCCTAGCCCTCCCTTCACCCCCTCCACCCTTCCCTATTTACAAAGACTTTATTTCCATTTTTTCCATTTCTCATCATTTTTCCTTTCCCTTCTTTCCTTTCCCCTGCCCCTCCCACTACCCCTACCCCTTTGGACCTTTTCTTCCTATTTTGCATTATCGATTATTCATTCTAATCATTGGTACATTTTAGGTATACAATATAATGACATTCATCATTGGAAATTTGCACCTTTACATATTCTCTCTTGGTTCTTATTTTTTCACCCTTGCCCAGCCCTCCCTTCAACCCCTCCAGTCCTCCCTATTTACAAAGATTTTGTTCCTATTTTTCCATTTTCTCATATTAATTCCATTCCCTTCTGTCCTTTCCCCACCCCTCCCACTTCCTTCCCCTTTGCCCCTTTTCTTCCTATTTCACATTACCTATTATACATTTTAGCTCTTATTTACACTTTCAGTTTCTCACACCAGAGAAACTATTTGGTATTTATACATGTGTGTCCTATTTATTTCACTTAAGCGTATCGCCTCAGTGTGCATCCACTTAGCTATAAATGTCTCTAAGTTCTCATTTTTTATGGCTGAGTAGTACTCCATTTTATTTAAAAACTACATTTTCTTTATCCAGTCTCCAGTTGATGGGCATTTGGGCTGTTTCCTAGTTTTAGCTATCACAAACTGTGCTGCTATGAACATGGGTGCACATATATCACTGTGGTATGATTCTTTTAATTCTGTGGGGAAGATCCCCAGCAGTGGAATAGCGGGGTCAAATGGAACTTCCAGTCCTAGTTCTTTGAGGTATCTCCATACTGATTTCCACAGTGGTTGCACCAGTCTACACTCCCACCAGCAGTGGAGCAGGGTTCCTCTTTCCCCACAGCCCTGCCAGCATTTGTTCTTGGTTGATTTCATGATAGCAGCCATTCTTTCTGGAGTGAGGTGGAATCTCAGCTTTGTTTTCATTTGCATCTCTCGAATGACCAGTGATGAACATTTTTTCATGTATTTATTTGCTATTTCTACTTCTTTGTCTGAGAAATGTCTGTTCATTTCAGATGCCCATTTTCAGATTGGGTCTTTAAATTTGGGAGGTCTGATCTTTTTAAATTCTTTATGGATTCGAGATAGTAGACCTTTGTCTGAGGAAGAGCAGGTGAAGATTTTTTTCCCACACTGTGGGATGTCTCTTCACACTGCTGGTGGTTCCTCTTGCTGTCCAGAAGCCTTTTAATAAGAAGAGATCCCACTTGTTGATGGTTTGTGCTAGTTCACGGGAAACTGAGGTTTTGTTCATAAAATCTTTTCCTACACCGATGTCTTCAAGAATTCTACCTAACCTCTGTTCCAACTGGTTCAGAGTTTCTATTTTAATATTTAGATCTTTAATCCATTTTGATTTTAGTTTAGTGCATGGCAAGAGATATAGGTCTAGTTTTAATCTTTGGCAAGTTGAAGCCCAATTTTTCCAGCACCATTTATTAAAGAGGCTATCTTTCCTCCAGTGAGGATGTTTGGCTCCTTTATCGAAGATGAGATGGCTGAGTGTGTCTGGCGTTGTTTCTGCATCTTCTAATCTGTTCCACTGGTCCTCAAGTCTGTTTCTTTGCCAGCACCATGCTGTTTTTATCACAGTACCTTTGTAGTATAGTTGAAGGTTGGGGATTGTGATACTCCCTCCCATGTCTCTGTTACCTAGAATTGCTTTTGCTATTCTGGGTCTCTTCTTCTTCCAAATGAATTTTTGGATTGTTTTCTCCAGGTCCATGAAGTATGCTGCTGGGATCTCAATTGGAATTGCATTAAATCTATATAGCAGTTAAGGAAGTATGGCCATTTTCACTATATTAATCCTTCCTACCGAGGAGCAGGGGATGTCTGTCCATTTTCTGATATCATCTTCAATCTCTCTTTTCAGAGTGCCAAAGTTTTCAGAGAAGAGGTCTTTTATTTCTTTCATTAGGTTGATTCCTAGGTATTTCAGTTTTTTGGATGCTATTGTGAAAGGAATTATTTGCCCTATTTCTCTCTCAGTGAGTCTGTCATTCATGTAGAGGAAAGCTATTGATTTTTGTGTGTTGACCTTGTAACCAGCTACTTGACTGAATTTGGTTATTAAGTCTAGAAGACTTTTGGTGGAGTTCTTGGGGTCTTCTCTATAGAGTATCATGTCATCTGCAAATAATGACAATTTGACTTCTTCATTTCCTATCTTTATTCTTTTATTTCTTTCTCTTGTCTACTTGCCGTGGCTAATGTTTCCAGAACTATATTGAACAAGACTGGTGATAGTGGACATCCTTGTCTTGTTCCTGATTTGAGTGTGAAGGATTTCAGTTTTTGACCATTTAGTATGATGTTGGCTCTTGGTTTTTCATAGATGGCTTTTATTAGTTTGAGGTAGAGACCATCTATTCCAATTTTTTGTAGGGTTTTTTTATCATAAATGCATGTTGGATTTTGTCAAATGCTTTTTCTGCATCTATGGAGATAATCATATGGTTTTTGTCCTTGGCTCTATTGATATAGTGTATTACATTGATTGATTTTCATATGTTGAACCATCCCTGCATCCCTTGGATGAATCCCACTTGATCAGGGTGTATGATCTTCTTGATGATCTTCTGCATTCTGTTTGCCATTATCTTATTAAGGATTTTTGCATCTATGTTCATTAGTGAGATTGGCCTCTAGTTCTCCTTTTTGGTTGGGTCTTTCTCTGCTTTGGGGATCAAGGTGATGCTTGCTTCCAGGAATGAATTCAGGAGTATTGCTTCCCTTTCAATTTCATTGAAGAGTTTAAACAGTAGTGGCAGCAGTTCCTCTCTAAATGTCTTAGAATTCAGCAGTGAAGCATCAGGGCCTGGGCTTTTCTTAGTTGATACTTTTTTTTTATTATTAAATTCTTTTATTGGTACATTGTAGGTATACAACACAATTACATTTCTCATTGGGAATTGTAATTGATAAGTTTTTAATTACATTTTCAATTTCATTGGTTGATATTGGGTTGTTCAGAATTTTTAGGTCTTCTTCGTTCAACTTTGGTAATTCATATGTATCTAGGAATCTGTCCATTTCTTCTGTGTTGTCCATCTTATTGGCGTATAGGTTCTGGAAGTAGGTATTGATGATCCTCTGGATTTCTGCTGGGTCTCTTGTCATTTCACCCTTTTCATTCTTAATTGCATGGATTTGGGCCTTTTCTTTCCTTTTTCTGATAAGGTAGGCTAAGGGTTTCTCATTTTTGTTGATTCTTTCAAAGAACCAGCTCTTGGCTTCATTGATTTTTTGTATCATTCTCTTAGCCTCTATTGCATTGCTTTCTCCTCTGATCTTTATAATTTCCTCCTTTGTATGAGCTTTGGGGTTGTCCTACTCTTCTTTTTCTAGAAGCTTGAGGTGCAGCATCAGGTTGTTTAATTGGGCTCATTCTGTTTTCCTAATATGCGTATTCACTGCTATGTATTTCCCTCATAAGTCTGCTTTCATTGTGTCCCATAGATTCCGATATGTTGTACTGTCGTTGTCATTTAATTGAAGGAACTGTCTGATTTCTTCTTTAATTTCCTCTGTGACCCATTGGTTATTCAGACGTGTGTTGTTCAATTTCCAAGTGTTTATGAAATTTTTTGAGTTTCTTTTGCTATGGATCTCCAATTTCATTGCACTATGGTCTGATAATATGCAGGGGATAACTTCAATTCCTTTGCACTTACTTAAACATGTTCTGTGTGTGAGTATGTGGTCTGTTTTGGAGAATGACCCATGTGCAGCTGAGAAGAATGTGTATTCTGATTTTGTGGGGTGGAAGACTCTGTAAACATCTGTTAAGTTCACTTGTTCAAGAGTTTGATTGAGTTCTAGTATTTCATTACTTATTTTTAGTCTAGTTGATCTATCTATTTGTGACAGTGGGGTGTTGAGGTCCCCCACTACTATTGTATTCGTGCATATATGACTTTTCATGTCTGTTAGTATTTGTTTTATATAGTTGGGTGCACTAGTGTTTGGTGCATAGATATTTATGATTGTCATCTCTTCCTCTTGGATTCTTCCCTTTACAAGGATGTAGTGTCCTTCTTTGTCTCTCTTAATCAGTGTTGGTTTGAAATCTACTTGATCTGCAAAGAAGGTAGCTACTCCTGCTTTTTTTCAGGTTCCCGTCACATGGAGTATTGTTTTCCACCCTTTAACTTTCAGTCTATGAGTTTCATTTTGAATTGTGTTTCTTGTATGCAGCATATTGTTGGATTTTGCTTCTTGACCCATTCTGGCAGTCTATTTCTTTTGATAGGTGAATTGAGACCATTAACATTGATGGTTATAACTGAAACGTATTGACCTGTCACTGCCATGACTTTTTCTTTTTGTTGGGTTCTCCCCCTATACATTTAATTTCTTGTCATCCCAGATGGGTTCATTCTGCTTTGCTTCCTGGGGTTGTGATCCTCAATGTGTGTTCCTAGGATATTGTGTAAAATTCTTGGAGTGCTGGTTTGGTATTCACAAAGTTCCTAAGGTGCTCTTTGTCATGAAAGTATCTTATTTCTCCATCAGTTTTGAATGATAATTTTGCAGGGTACATCAATCTGGGTTAGAGGCTGTTTTGTTTTAGGGCTTGGAATATGTCACTCCAAGCTCTTCTTGCCTTGATGGTTTGTGTTGAGAAGTCTGCTGTGATTCTGATGGGCTTTCCTTTGTATGTGATTTGTTTCTTTTCTCTAACTGCTTGTAGAACTTTGTTCTTCTGTTGAGTTTCTGGAATCTTAACAATTACATGCCTATGCGTAGATTTTTTTTTGAACAAGGCTATTTGGAGTCCTATATGCCTCACTTCTCTGTATGTCAAGCTCTTGGGAATTTTTCTGCCATTATTTCTGTGAAGAGTTTTTTTATGTCATCTGCACTCTCTCCTGTTTCTTCATTGACTCCAATCAATCTTATGTTATTCTTCTTTGCATCATCTAGCAGCTGCTGGATTGATTTCTCATGTTCCCTTCCAATTTTGAAGCAGTTTTTCTTTTCCTGGTCATTAATTGCAATCTTATCTTCTATATCTGAAATTCTGTCCTCACATTGGCTTATTCTGCTGTGTAGACTTTCAATGGAGTTTTTCATCTCCTGGAAATCTATTTGCATCTGTTTAATGGATTCCATTTGTTTCTTATGTTGGGATTCCATCATGTTCCTGAGCTCCTCTCTAGATTTATTAATCATGTCTTGCACTAGGAGCACGATTTCTCCTGTTATCTGAGAAATTATTTCTGATTTCATTTTTTCCAGATCCCCTTTTGTTGCCAGTTTAGTGGGTCCAGGTGGTTGAGTATCAGAGTGTTCCATCTCATTTCCCTTTGGGGTTGCTGTAGGTGATCTGGAAGTCTGGTTTTGAGACTTATTTACATATTTTCTCATTTTGACTGGGGTGGGGGGGGTCCTCTTGGCGCCTGCACGGATTACCTCCTCTGAGCTGGGAGAGGTGGGACAGGGGCCGGGAGCAGCGGTAGGGATGGTGGCCCAAAAGCCCTTTCCTGTGGGCTGGGAGCAGCAGGAGGGATGGTGGCCGGGAAGCCCCTTCCTCTGGACCAGGAGCAGTGGGACCACAGCTCAGAAGCCCCTACCTCTGGGCCGGGAGCAGCGGGACTCAGTACAGTGGTCTGGTGGTCCGGTGTCCTCTGCGTCTTTGTAGTGTGGAACCAGGAGCGGGGGGGGGGGGGGGGATCCAGTGGATTGTTGCCAGGGCGCAGGCTGATTCGGCATGTTCCCTGCGACTCACGACCTCGGTAGGGCGTGCGCAGACCTGCCTATCTGTAGCGGGCAGAATTAGATTTTTTGATGCTATCATTAATGAGTACATTCTATTTTGAATCTTTTTAACTGTTTAACAATGTTTACATGACTTTTATTTTACTAATAACCATAAAATATGGATTTATCAATTGTAAATAAAGACAAGGTCCAAATAGTTTTACTTCCACCTTTCTTCTAAACAAATGTAAAATTTCAATTTTTAGTATTTTGAAATTCATTTCTAGGTTTTCAGTAGCATCTCAAATTCAGCAGTTATATTAAATTAATGAACTTGCGTATCAATATTTCTAATTCTTATGACATAAACCACTTGTACTTGATTTGTAAACATTTATTCTTCTGAGTATTAAGTTAAAACAATGTCCAAAAGCATTAGACATTATTTCCTCAGCTTTTCTGATATGACTGCATATAAATAGCTTCTCATCTCTTTGGTTAACCCTCATGATTTCATGGGAGGTAAATGTAATCTGGGATAGTAAAGTGTGTTTTACCTGGATTCTATCTCTCACGTGGAATTTGCCAGCTAAACTCCTATGAAGGATTGTCACAGTCTCCTGTCTGTCCCTAGATGGCATAAATGACTTTTGCTCTTTTGTATAGACTGAAATGAAGTTTTCAAAGAGACAGGAAAAAAAGAAAGGAAAGAAGGAAGGAAGGAAAGGAAGGAGGGAGAGAGGGAAGGAGAGAAAGCCATGGAGGGATTTGTTTTATGCCAAACACAACACTCATTCTGCAGTTCCATGAATCAGAGAGCAATTTAGACTTCCAAGTCTTCTTATTTAAGAAACATTTCATAAAGCTATTACTGCATTAGATAGTGACTCTGCTGATGGTTCTGGGTAAAGTAAATTGAAACTTTCTGTAAAGCCTTCACCATTCTGGATGCCATCAAAAGTATTCATATCCTAGCTACTTGGGAGGCTGAGACAGGAGGATCACAAGTTCGAGACCAACTTGAGCTACTTAATGAAAAATAAAACTTGAAAAAAAAACAAGATAATTTGTGATTCATGGGAGGACATCAGTATATCAACACAAACAATATTTTTTAAGAAGGTGATGCTGGCCCTTGTGGATGACTTCAAGGTTTGAATGATGGAAATAACTGAAAATGTGGTAGAAATAGGAAGAGAACTAGAATTAGAAGGGGAGTCGGGTCTCCAAACCTGTGAAGCAATAAACTTCTGTGGTTTACAACACCCAGTTTATGGTACTTGTAATCTGAGAACATGATACAGCCTTCCACTTATTTATCTCCATATTTATCTTCTTTAATTTCTCTCAGTGTTGTTTTGTAGTCTTCATTCTAAAGGTCTTGCTAAAACCCTTTTGTTAGATTTATTCCTTGGTGTTTGATGTTTTCTGGTGTTTTAATTGTACTGCTTTATAAATATTATTTCCTACTTATTTATATAGAGATACAATTGATTTTTACATATGGTTTTTGTACCCAGAAAATTTGATAAATTTAAGAGTTTGTAGATTCTTTTGGATTTTTCTTTATACAAAATTATGTCATCTGCAAGAAACAATATTTTCTTTCTTCCCTTATTATACTTGCCTTCTGCCCTTTCCAGCTTTACTACACTGGTGAAGGCCTTATTACAATATTGAATAAAATAGTTCTTCTTTCTTCCTGAAGTCAGGGAAAGTGTTTAGTATTTCATCACTGAGTCATATATTAGCTATAGGATTTTTATAGATAACTTTCACCAGATGAAGAAAATTTAGGGTCTGTTTTTGAACTATTCATTATGTTATATCAATCTGTTTATTGGTTTCTATTTTAGTCATTATAATAGTTATATAGTTTCACATTTACCAAATAAGTCTGCTCCCATATTTCTTCACAAAACTGTTTCTTGAATGTTCTTGATATATAGAATCTTGATGGAAATTACATCAAATTTTGTAATTTACTTGATGAAAAATTTCATCTTCATGATATCTAATAATTATCCAGGAGCATTGATCTAATCTACTGTAAATTTTCTTTCATATACATAGTATACGTTTTCATATGTCTTTCACATATCTTGAAAATTATTGAATGTATTATATGCACACAAAAAATATTATATACAATATATATTACAATGTAAGACAAATAAAATAAATAGCCCTGCCCAACTTTATAAAGCATTACCTTGCATTTGTTGTTTTTTGCCTTTTTGTATTAGTCAGCTTTCCTGTTGCTGAGACAAAATACCTAACACCCACAACTTAATGGAGGAAAAGTTTATTTTGGCTCACAGTTTCTGTGGGTTCAGCCTATGGTTGGTTGGTTTCAAGGCAGAAGCAGCATGGTGAAAGTGCATGGCAGAGGAAAGCTACTCAGCCCATGGTGGCCAGGAAGCAGAGAGAGAAGGGATGTGCCAGGGTTAAGAATACACCCTTTCACCACACCCTCAGTGACCTGCTTCTTCCAACCATGACTTCACCTTCAAACATGAAATTTTGGGGGGACATTTAGCTCTATATCATAGAGCTGGGAATCAAATCTAGGGTACTGTACCACTGAGTTACACCTCTAGGCCCTCCTTTTGCCTTTGAAATTTTCTCCCTAATTGACAGCCTCCTTTCTTTTCACTGTCATTTGGCCAAGTCAGTTTTATCTACAAATGTGAAGAGACTCAGAGAGAAAAATTTTGGAGGATAACTGATATCTGAAGCCATTTGTGTGATGCTTTTTGATGTTGACAAAAGACACAAAGTGTTCTGGACTGTATTGATACTTGGCTTAAAATATATGACAGTGAAAAACTTATATTTATGATGGTCTAGTATTGAACAGGCTTGGTAGAGCAAGAGGAAGGGTATTAAAATATTTTCCTGGGCTGAGGATTTAGCTCGGTGGCACTGTGCCTGCCTCACAGCAAGCTCAAGATCATGAGTTCGACCCCTGATACCAAAACAAAAAGAATAAAATAAAATATTTTCCTAATCCCAGCCATTTTCCTGTGATTAGGATTATGAAGGGAAAAGCTGCAGTCTGTATACCAGTGTGGAAACAGATTCCTGCAGAGTCAGCACCTGTGCAGGGTGAGCAGCATCACAGGCAGAGAGGTCTGGAGTTAAAGTCCCTGAGGAAGGTCCTTATTTCATTCCAGTGGGCTTCCTGCCTGCTAGCCTAGGGGACTGGGACAGGCTGACTCTGACCAGATAAGAACCACACTTCTGTTCTTAATAGATTTGAGTTGGTGGCATGGAAGCTGATGCATACTGGAGTGTGCAGGGAGGCATGACAAGAAAACATAGTGGCTACCTTATCAAAAAAAGGAAAGAGGCCAGGGATTTAGCTCAGTGGTTTTGCTGCCTGCTGCCCAAGCGCAAGGACCTGAGTTTGATCCCCGGTACAAAAAAAAAAGGAAAGAAAAGGCCCAAATCCATGCAATTAAGAATGAAAAAGGTGAAGTCACAATAGATCCAGCAGAAATCCAGAGGATCATCAATACCTACTTTCAGAACCTGTACTCTAATAAAATGGAAAACACAGAAGAAATGGACAGATTCCTAGATACATATGAATTGCCAACGGTAAATGAAGATATAAAAATTTTAAACACCCCAATTACAATCAGTGAAATTGAAAACATAATTAAAAATTTACCAACAAAGAAAAGCCCAGGGCCTGATGGCTTCACTGCTGAATTCTATAAGACATTTAGAGAAGAACTATCACCATTACTCCTTAAATTCATCAATGAAATTGAAAGGGAAGCAACACTTCCAAATTCATTCCTGGAAGCAAGTGTTACTTTGATTCCAAAACCAGGGAAAGACCCAACTAAAAAAGAGAACTACAGGCCAATCTCCCTAATGAACAGAGATGCAAAAATCCTCAATAAGATACTGGCAAACAGAATACAGAGTGTCATCAAGAAGATCATACACCCTGACCAAGTCAGATTTATCCCAGGGATGCAAGGATGGTTCAACATATGTAAATCAATAAACGTAATACACTATATTAACAGAGCCAAGGACAAAAACATATGATCATCTCAATAGATGCAGAAAAAGCATTCGACAAAATCCAACAACCATTCATGATAAAAACCCTGCAGAAAATTGGAATAGGTCTTTATCTCAATCTGATTAAGGCTATCTATGAAAAACCAACAGCCAACATCATACTAAATGGTCAAAAACTGAAAACTTTCATGCTAAAATTAGGAACAAGACAAGGATGCACACTATCACCACTCCTGTTCAATATAGTTCTGGAAACATTAGCCACAGCAATTTGACAAGAGAAAGAAATAAAAGGAATAAAGATAGGAAAGAAGAAGTTAAACTGTCATTATTTGCTGATGATATGATACTTTACATAGAAGACCCAAAATACTCTGCCAAAAGACTTCTAGACTTAATTGACAGATTCAGTAGAGTAGCTGGATACAAGGTCAACACTCAAAAAACAATAGTCTTCTTGTACACAAATAACAGACTCACTGAGAGAGAAATTAGGGAAACAATTCCTTTTACAATAGCATCCAAGAGAATGAAATATATAGGAATCACTCTAATGAAGGAAGCAAAAGACCTCTGCACTGAAAACTACAGCACTCTGAAAAAAAGAGATCGAGGAGGATATGAGAAAATGGAAAGACATCCCCTGTTCCTGTGCACAAAGAACCAATATAGTGAAAATGGCCATACTTCCAAAACTACTATACAGTTTTAATCCAATGCCACTTGAAATTCCAACAATATATTTCACAGAACTAGAGAAAACAATCCAAAAATTCATTTGGAACAAGAAGAGACCTAGAATAGCAAAAGCAATTCTAGGCAACAGAGACAGGGCAGGAAGTATCACAATCCCCAACTTGAAACTATACTACAAAGCTACTGTGATAAAAACAGCATGGTACTGGCAAAGAAACACACCTGAGGATCAGTGGAATAGATTAAAAGATGCAGAAACAACTCCAGACATACTCAGCCACCTCATCCTTGACAAAGGAGCCAACCACCCTCATTGGAGAAAAGATAGCCTATTTAATAAATGGTGTTTGGAAAAACTGATTTCAACCTGCCAAAGATTAAAGCTAGACCCATATCTATCACCATGCACTAAACTAAGATCTAAGTGGATTAAAGATCTAAATATTAAAACAGAAACACTAAAATTGCTAGAAGATAAGTTAGGTAGAATTCTTGAAGACATTGGCATAGGAAAAGACTTTATGAACAAAACCTCAGTAGCACGGGAACTAGCAGAAAGAATCAACAACTGGGACTTCATCTTATTAAAAAGCTTCTTGGTGGAGCCTGGGAGCCTAAGACATTAGTAACGAAGGTGAACCTGGATCTGGAGCTGGGTGGAGAATGACCAGGAACGGTTCCTGAGTGACCTTCATCGTGATATACAGAAGGGTGTTGGTTTTGATGCTGTGATGAGTGTCCACACAAGCACCGGTATCTGTTCCGTAGACTTTTTTGGTGGCTTCTACATGAGCAACACAACAGATGTGGAGCTGGCTGGGCTGGATGGGGACAAAACGGTGACTGTGGAGTTCAAGCATGATGATCGACTTAATGAAGAGAGCGGAGCCCTCCTGCACTGTGCCCTGCTTTATACCAGCTGTGCAGGGAAGCATTGGCTCTGGATCCACAATCTGGCCCTAAATTGCTGCACCCAGCTGGCTGATCTGTATCGGAACTGTGAGACTAACACGCTCATCAACTACATGGCCAAGTTTGCATACCAGGGTGTCCTGAATAGCCCCATAAAGACTGTGTGTGACACCATCATCACCCAGTATGCCCAGATCCTGGCCTGTTACAGAAAGAACTGTGCCAGCCCCTCTTCTACAGGACAGTTGATCCTTCCTGAGTGCATGAAGCTACTTCCAATTTACCTGAACTGTGTATTGAAGAGTGACGTCCTGCAGCCTGGAGCTGAAGTCACTACTGACAGTCATGCCTATGTTCGACAGCTGGTTACCTCCATGGATGTGCCTGAGACTAATGTCTTCTTCTACCCTTGGCTTCTACCACTGACCAAGTCTCCCATTGAGAGTACCACTGAACCATCAGGAGTTCAAGATCTGAAGAGCATCTAAGCAGTGGCGATATATATTTACTGGAGAATGGGCTCAACCTCTTCCTCTGGGTGGGAGCAAGTGTCCAACAAGGTGTCGTCCAGAGCCTTTTCAACGTTGCCTCCTTCAGTCAGATCACCAGTGGCTTGAGTGTCCTGGCAGTTCTGGATAATCCACTGTCCAAGAAGGTTCGAGGTTCACTGATAGTTTAAGGCCTCAGAGATCACAGTATATGAAGCTTATCATAGTGAAACAGGAAGACAAGCTGGAGATGCTATTCAAGAACTTCCTGGTGGAAGACAAGAGCCTGAGTGGGGGAAAATCCTATGTGGACTTTCTCGGTCATATGCACAAGGAGATTCGGCAGCTTCTGAGCTAAAGCAAGTGGGTAAATGGCACAGGGTCCCAGACCAGCTTCCAGAAAGTACCCCAGGATAGCAGAGAAATTGGGATAGTTCCATATCTTTTAAGTCATGTAAGCTGACCTCAGTCTCTTTAGGGGGAGGGGGAGATATGAGGAGACACCTTTCTGGGCTCAAGTATCCTACCACTCTGTCATATCCTGCTAATGGAAGGTGTCCCATCCCTCACTCTACCCTCCTTTTCCTGCTAATCCTGTCTTAATGAATGTAGTTTCTCAGTTCACTGTATATGATTTGGTGTTAGGGGTTTGGAGGCACTCAGACCCTGGCAATATGTGTCCTTTTGGACCAGGTATAGTTTGAAGCAGGCAGAGGCAAGGAGTAGGGATCCCAGGGTTACTACAGGGAGTGGCTAATTCTGCTCAGGGTCATCAACAACTTCCTATATTAGGGATAAAACATGCAGGTGCACAAGAGCTGGCATACATACCATAGGTGGTAGAGAGAAAAGTAGTTAGTGCTTCTGGGCCAGGAGGTCAGCAGCCAAGGTAGTTACTGAGGGTGGTTAATTAGCTTTCTCTCTCTCTGCTTCCACTGCATGTGCTCTCCCCTACAATGACTGCTGATCACTTCGTGGATACAGGCACTTTCTCAGAGACATGAGTGAGCCTGGGAACTAAGTTGCAAAGTGTGTTAACACACCTGGGAGAGGTCCCAGCCTCCTTTCCAGCTGGAGAGCCCCGGACACTGGATGGTTCCGTAGGGAGCCTGATCATCAACTTGCAATACCTCACAGAGCCAGCCCACATCCACCCAGCTCCTACTGGAAACATGCTTCTCCAAGCTGGGGGTTGCTGGGGAGGGGCAGAAGCAGCTGAAGCCCTGTCCTCTCTCACTGGGACAACACTTGGGCTGTGGTATTGACTGAATGGCTGACAGTTATTTTCCAACCCAACTGCCTGGGGCAGGACAAGGGCTAGGATTGATGGTGGCCAGGCTTGCCTGCTCCCAGCCTGGGATGCCCCTGCTCTGGACCTCTCATTTCTCTTCATTGGTTTATTTTTCAATGCATCTTTAATTTGTAAAGAAATAAAATAAGATGTAACCAGTAAAAGAAAGAAAAAGAAAGCTTCTGCACTCCAAGAGAAACCACCAACAGAGCTAAGAGACAACCTACAATGTGGGAAAAAATTTTTAGCAGCTGTACCTTAGACAAAGGACTACTACCTAGAATATATAAAGAACTGAAAAAAATCAGATCCCCCACATATAAAGACCCAATTCAAAAAAGGGCATCTGAAATGAACACACATTTCTCAGACAAAGAAGTAAAAGCAGCAAATAAATATATGAAAACATGTTCAACATCACTGGTCATTCGAGAGATGCAGATGAAAACAACACTGAGATTCCACCTCACCCAAGAAAGAATGGCTGCTATCATGAAATCAACCAATAACAAATGTTGGTGGGGGTGTGGGGAGAAAGGAGCCCTTCTCCATTGTTGGTGGGAGTGCAGACTGGTGCAGCCACTGTGGAAATCAGTATGGAGATACCTCAAAGAACTAGGACTAGAGGTCCCATTTGACCCAGCTATTCCCCTGCTGGGTATCTTCCCAAAAGAATTAAAAGAATCATACCATAGTGATATATGTGCACCCATGTTTATAGCGGCACAGTTTATAATAGCTAAAGCTTGGAAACAGCCCAAGCGCCCATCAACTGGCAACTGGATAAAGAAAATGTGTTTTTGTAATAAAATGGAGTACTACTCAGCCATAAAGAATGAGAAACTAGAGACATTTATAGCTAAATGGAAGCATATTGAGGCCATACTCTTCAGTGAAATAAATAGGACACACGTGTAAATACCGAATAGTTTCTCTGGTGTGAGAAACTGAAAGTGTAAATAAGGATTAAAACAAGTAATTGATAATTTGAAATAGGAAGAAAAGGTCAAAAGGGGTAGGGGAAGTGGGAGGGGAAGGGGAAAGGAAATAAGGGAAAGGAAAAATGATGAGAAATGGAAAAAATGGAAACAAAGTCTTTGTAAATAGGGAAGGGTGGAGGGGGTGAAGGGAGGGCAGGGGAAGGGGAAAAAATAAGAACCAAGATACATCACGTAAAGGTACAAGATCCCAATGATAAATGTAAATGTATTGTATACCTAAAATGGACCAATAAAGGAATTTAAGGGAAAAAATGAACAAACAAATAAATAAATACTTTTTTAAAAAAGAAAACAGTGGCTGCTGTCTGGAGATGCCCAGTTGTCATGTTGCTCAATTGTGCCCATTGTGGTATTTTCTCCTAGCCTGTTTTTCCATGCTTTTCTCTCTCATTATTGTCTCCCCCGCATCTTATCTGATTGCTATTTTACCTCCAAATTCCCAGGCTCACTCAGTTTGTAATCAGTGGCCTTTTCAGACAGGGGAAGAGGGACAGGGACAAGGAGACTTGGGTATGCATCAGATGGGGGTCATTCAGGCAGCCTCGGTGCCGGTTCTAACCGTGTCTGTGATCACCTTTCTTGCAGAGCATAGCTACACTGAGTGGATGAACCAAGCCTTTGGAAGTGGCATCAATCCTCTTAGCAAGCAGTAGCCCCATCTTCTCTTAGGTGTCCAGACCCAGCAGAGATGTTTTTCTTTCATTGAGCCATCTGGCACTTACTTAATACAGCTGATGTGGTGGGCACACATTTGGGGCAGGGACAGAGTAGGAATCCCCTCTCTGAGGTGTAGGGGACACAAGCATCAGGTGTGGATGATCCATGTGGTAAGTGCCCTTTTAGGTTTTTGTGGGTGAGGGAACATTTGTGGAAAGTCTGGTAGGAGACAGCCAAATTGGGGTGGAGGTTTGTCCGGGTGCCATAACAAAATACTATAGACTGAGCGGCACGAACAACAAAAATTTAATTTCTCATAGTTCTGGAGGCAGAAAGTCCAAGATCAGGATGCCAGAACAGTGCCAGGTACCATTCTGGTGAGGATTCTCTTTCTGGCTTACAGGTGGCCACCTTCTTGCTGTGCACTAACATGCTGGAGAGGGGGCTATCAGAGAGAGAGCAAGTTCTGTAAATGTCCATAAAGACATTAATCCCGTCATGGAAGCCCTCATCTTCATGACCTAATTACCTCCCAAGGACATCATCTCCTAACACCTTTCTGGGGGTAAGAACTTCAACATATGTATTAGAGGGGGGATATAATTCAGTCATGGAAAGATGTTAGTGTGTGGGGAGCAAAGCAAGATCTTTTAGGCTGAAGGAAATCCTAGGTCAAAACAAGGAGACAAGAATCAGCATCACTATTTGGAAGGACCAGAAGCAATTCAATATGGTGGGAAGCATGGGTGGCTGTTAAAACTAGTTAGAGATGAAAACTAGGCTGGTGGCTCCCACGTGTAATCCCAGCACTTGGGAGGCTGAGGCAGGAGGATCACCACAAGTCTGAGGCCAGCCTGGAGTACCTAGTGAGCCTGAACTACATCGTGAGACCCTGTCTCAAAAACCCAACCCCTCCCAAAAGTAGTTAGAGGTAAGGCTGGAGGGAATCCTACACCATTCAAAGGGGCTTTGAACCAGGGTTTGAATCTGAGAATCTGTGTTTCCCCAAACTGACTGCCTCAAAATTACCTGGTAAGCTTATTAGGAACCAGATTGCTAGGGCTTCCTCCTACCTACACAGGCAGGATCTCCACGAGTCAGACCTTGGAATCATCCTTTCTCCAGTGTCCTGGGGATCCCCACGGGCAGTCTGGCACCTAGGACCACAGTGCAGCCATGGGAGGGCTTCAGGCAGGGAAGAAGCAGGTGCGAGGTAGACCAGTCCTGAATTCTCTTGCTCCTCTGCTGCGAGAAATGGTAAAGGCCTGAGCAAGGACCTGGGCCAGGAAATAATGCGCCTGGCAGCTGCTGCTGGGATCAGCATGCTTCCTTGCACCATGTGTCCATCGCCGAGACGGGAGCCATGGGGAGAGTAAGGTTTCCAGTGGGAGGAGCTACTTTAGGATGTTCAGTAGCGCCTTAGCAGAGGTGTCCTGCCCCATGCCAGCCCCACTGGGCTCTGGTCACGGGACCTTGAAGGACCATCTCTCTCACCTCTCCCTTCATCCTAAGTGAAGGCTGATTTCCACACCCCGTATGGCTCCTCATTCCAGCCAGGGTTCCAGAATGCATGTGGAAGTGGCCTTAGGAGGGCGGGGCTTATGCTTCATCCAGGAAAAGTCAGAGACTACTTGGGATCATGGGTTTCCTTAGTTGTTCAATGGAGGAAGCTATTTGCTATATATTGTTTTCCTCCTGCATTTCCCTCCAAAACCAGTACCAAAACAGTCTGATCTATTAGAAAATATATTGTGTTGTACCTGTGCTTGAACAAAGTGCTTGCACTTGAACAAAGCACCCCAAACCCCTACATCCTGCTTGACAGTAAACTTACTGCAGTTGCAGGATGTTTTGTAGCTCACCTAGTGTCTGTGAAACTTCCTTGTGTCCCCCACTAACCTGGCGTGATTCTGCTTCTGTAAGATTCTGCTTGCTCTGCCCTGAGCCCTCCCCAACTGAAACCGTGATTTAAAAGGAGAAATCAAACTGCTTCCCATTGCTGAGGAAACTTTCTGGGCTCTAGCCCCCCTTGGCCGCTGGCTATAAAAAAGGGCTCAAATCCGATTAAAAAAAAAAAGAAAGAAAATATATTGTGGTCTCCCAACCCAGAAGTGTCCCAGGCTCAAGGTGAAGATGTGATCTAGACGACCCTCTTGGGGAACCTACTTCATAGTCCACGCTTCTCAAGACCCTCACCACAGTGGCTCTGCAGCCTCCTCCTTCTCCTTGCCTCTTTGAATTTCACTTTTACCAGGCAATGTCACACCTCTGTGCAGTGTACATGCTAATCTCTTCGCATGAAATGCCATCTTCCACTCCTTGCTCTCAGTCTGCTCACTGAGACCCGGTTTTCTGTGACACTCTTCCCATCTGACACACACTGCAATCTAGCTGTTGCTGTGAGCCACCTCCGCCACCCTGTGCTAACATGGCTGGGAGCAATTACACAGAAGTCTATGCACCTGTCCTGCTCAAATTGGGAAATGGGAAATCCTCAAGGCGAGAGTCTAAAATTTAAAATGGTGTTAAATTTTGTTCCCCAGTTCCTGACACACAGTAAGGGTTTAACAAATACCTGCTAAACCAAACAAAATTTAGAACAAGTGCCCTCTGACATATGGATGTCATGACAATTTAATAGCATCTTTCTGGATTTGCTGGTTGGTGTCTTTAGCAGAGGCAGCTTTTAAGGCCTCTGTACATATGTGATGGCCCATCCCCCTCCTTCCAAAAGGACACATTTTTAACAGTAAATTTAAGGTGATTATTTGCATCTCAAATGGTTGAGGGGCAGGTTTCCTTTAAACATTAAACTTTGGCTGGAACTTTCAGAAACCTGCCTTACAGATCATTAACTTCAGGGAGAGAGTGGGAGCCAGAAAAATGGAGAAGTTACTTTTTAAGAGTGAGTTCAGAGATGCCTCTGAAAAGAGGCCGAAAGTCAGAAAACCTTGGAGCCAGGGTGAATTAGGTTCAGATTCCGGCTATCCTAGTTATGTGGCCTTGGGCAAGTCATTTAAGTCCTCTGTACCCCTGATTTCTTTAACCCTAATGTGGAAATCCACTAGTCTTTTTTTCAGGGTAGTAAAGATGAAAAGATACTATGTGAAGTATATTAGGTGGTAGAGGGGGACCAATAATCATAACAGTATTATTGTTATGCTTCTCATGGCCCATGGAGAGGAGTGTTATGTGGTTTTCAGAATTTTGCCCTGGACAACAGGAATAAGGAAGTCAGAAAGGATTCATAAAGGAAGGGCCAGACTGCTGCAGCAGCACATTTTGAGTATCATAGCACTTCATCATTTTTTAAAAATTAAAGCTCCCTGTGTTGAGCAGGCAGACACTGAGGACAGCACTGTGAAGTTTGTTGACTGAAGGTCTTGGACTCTAGAAGATCTGCCACTTATTAGCTCTGTCTTTCCACATTCACATAGACCAGTAATGGCAAACCTTTTAGAGCTTTCAATAATAACAAACTGGCTGCGGCATGCATGCCATAGGTTCGTCATCACTGGCTCAGTTTATCTGTAGAAAGGATACAACAATACTTATCTCAAGATTGCAATGAGATAATGAATGTAAAGTACTTAGCCCAATGCCTGATATATTGTACACCTTTCACGGACTGTATCAGTTATGCACTATATTGTGATGTGATCGGTACTAATAAACAGAGCAGTAAATGCCTTGCTTGAAGGGGTCAGACTCTGGAGACCACCTGTCACCAGCGCTGTGTGAACGTGGCCTTGTTCCCTGACACAGATGGTTTGCTTTGGACAGTCTCTCAGGTTCCTAAATTGGCCTCAGACCAGTTTACTCACAGCTTCCCAACACGGGCGCTCAAACCTGGGCGTTGTTGCAGGCCCAAGTTTCTGTCTCCCACCTTCCAAAGGGTAATCCTACTCTCTTCAGGCCCCTCAAAAAACCTTTCCCCTCCACAGCCTACTCGGGCACTTGTCGCATTTTGGGTCATTCCTATTGCTACACCTGCCCTCTAAATGGTGACCAAATGGACAAGTACCCTGTGCCTGAGAGGGAAGCCTGTTGGCTGTAGGGAAGATGAATGAGGGCTTCATTTTTGTAGAGATTTCTTAATCTCCTGAGTTCTCTCTTACTGTTTCCGTCTTTTGTGGAAAAAGTAGATTTGGACTTTGAAAGCCTGTTTGGAGGTTCTAACAGGGAAGCACAGCTACTCCTATACCCTTGACCGAGGAAACCGTCCTCCTCTATGGGGGTGGTCGTCCTCTTCCACCGAGCGCTTCCTGAGGGTCGCATACGGTGCGTGAGGGTGGAAGGACCAATCGCCAGTCAGCCAGATCAGACGAATCAACCCTGGCGATCAATGGGGTGTCAGATGTTGCAGCCAGATCGCCCTTACATCCAGAAAAAATGATTTGGAAATGGGTGAGAGGTGGGGGGAAAGACAGCCCTAACAGTTTGGGTCACAGCTGCAGGTCAAGCTCTTTGCTGCTCTTCTTTCCCAGAACCAGAGAAAGTGAGACGGTCTATTCTGGAGCCCCCAGGACCCTGAGAACCAATCCCTACCCAACGGGCTGCGGCAGGGCAGGCATCAGGGTCTCCTCTAGGTCGACGGGACGGGCACACGCACGTCCACTCCCGGATACCCTCAAGCCTCCGCATAGCGAAGCCGAAGACTTTGACCTTGCAGGAAACGGCGCCCTAGGGCAATGGGGACAGTCCCCTGGAGAAGCCTGCAGATTCCTCTGGAAAAGTTGTCCAAACAAAGGGCATTCCTCAGCTTCCACCCCGCAGCGGAGCCGGGTGGAGCCGGGTGTAGAGTTACACGCTGCCGCGCTCAGGCTCGCGTGGAGCGGCGTCCCGCAGCTTCCCCGCCGAGAAGGGCTCGGCGGGCGGCGACCCCGTCGTCCCCAATCGCGGGCCAGTCCTCGGGTCCCTCCTGCCCCTTGACGCCCGGGAGGCCGTCGTCGCTCCCCGCCGCCGCGGCCCGAGAGCAGAAACCCGTGCGCTACGGGCATCCCGACCCAGAGGCCGCCCCCGGAACCGCCGGCCGCGAGGGCTGGGATGGGGAGGCTGAGGTCGCGGCTCCTCCAGCCCCTTCCGCTGCCCCTCCTCTCCGCGCTCCGGCTCCCTCGCTCCTCTTCCCGGCCGGGAGAGCGCCGGCTTGGCCTTTTCCCCTGCAAACCGACCCCTGCGCGGGCGGCCCTTGCCGCGCCCTCTCGCCTGCCCGCCCGCCCGCAGCTCGCTCCTCGCAAGCCTAACGCGGCACCGGGGGCGAGGCTTGAGGGACGCCCGCCCGCCTGGCTTCGGGGCTGAAGTCCCTGCCCGGAGTCTGTGACGGGCCGGGAGGGAGTCGAGGCTAGCGGAGGGCCTCGCCTCTCCGAGGGATGGAGGGGACGGAGGCGGCGGCCGAACCTGCGGGCGGTAGCCCTCAGTGAGTATGGAGCAGGCGAGGCGCGGAGCAGGCCGGGCGGGGGCGGCGGGCCGCGGAGACTGGGCCCGGGCCGCCTGCGACGCGGCCTCTCCGAGCGAGCGGGAAGGGTCAGACGGAGGCCCGCCCTTCACGTCCATCTTCATTTCAGCTTTTCCGAGTGAGAGCAGATACAGCACTTGGGTCATAGGCTCAGATGGCGGAAGCCTCTGCCCTTCTTTAAGGTCCCGGGACCCGGATCCTCTGGGCTGCTGCTCCACCAAAAAGTTCTTATAATTTAACAGAAATGGCACACACGACGTTCTGATCCCGTTTTCTGGATTGGTCCTTAGAAGAGAGAAGGAGGTAGCTAGGCTGCAAAGAGAAACCTGGTACATTCTAGATTAACCGGTAAATGATTTCTCTCCTAAAGATAGTCCTTAAACTTCACTGGCTTAATACTGATGTGACATTTTGGGTTACATGGATATTTTAATCCTAATGTATGAACATTCCTGAAATGTGTCTGTATTGAGTAGTAATAAACGACTATAGAAGGACGTGGGATTTAAGAACATTTTATGGTGAATCCTTAGTCTGTGCACGAAGAGAATAATTACTGCTAATTGGTAGTTTATGTACATATGGATTTTTATACATGAAGTTTACTTCAAGGGTGACACACATCTAGATATGTGGTGTTAAGTAGCACTTTCCAAGAAAGTAAATATCAAGACAGTGGCCTGTATTTATGCTTTGAAGAATAACATCCCGTGCTGTCTTTCCTTTGTTTTGAAAGCATTCGTGTCAGCCATGCCACTAAGAGCAATGCTGGCAAGTCATTAACCTCTGTGAACTGAAGAGTCTAATCTGCAGAATGATGGAAGTGGGGTTAAGAGATCACTAAGTGTTTTGGAAGAGCCCTGAAAAGCTTTTTAAATTCTAAACTGGGCCTCCATAGCACCTGTGTGTGTAATTTGTGCCTCAGTTTTTCCATCTGTAAAATGGATACCATCTCAGCAGAGTTGTGTCAGGATTACTTCAGGGAATGTGTTTGAAAACACTTGAAAGGCTCTGCCTGGCCCACAGCAAATGCCTGATATGCATTAGTGACTGACTATGCACTCCCTACAAGGGAGCTGAGCTGCGGCCTAAGCATGGGGGGCGGGGGGTGAAAGGGAACACTTTGCACTGGGGATGTGTCCTGCCTGTCACCTTGCTGAGGTCCCTTGTCTGCATGGAAGAGCACGTTGGCCATTAGCAGACTTTGACCTCTTCAACTGAGGCCATCTTCTGCAAAGCAAGAGACCAGGGATTAAAGAATCACCTTGGTTTTTTTTTTTTTTTTTTTTTTCATTCTGGTCCACATTTGGCATAGTATTAATTGTTTGAAGCCCATCCATAAAATGAGGATAAAAAACTAGAAGAAGACTCAGACCTGGGAGAAAAAATTCAGTAATAACTTGTTTGTACTCTTGCATATTTGTACCTTTCAAATGTTTTCCCATTATCTAGTGGGCACCCCTGCTCTGTTGCTAGGTTACTACTCTCAGTGGGACAGGGCTCCAGACCAAAGCTTGGGGACCCAGCAGCTATCCAGGAGCTATCCAGGTGCTGGCTCTCAGGATCTCTGTCTCTTCTCCTCCAGAAAGCCCAAGACAGGGAGCAGAATAACCAGCCCCGTGCAGGTGACCTCAGTAGTGGAGGGAAATGATCCTGAGCCACAACTGGATAATGGACCCCTTTCAAGACCCTGGCCCTTTCCTCCCCCCAAGCCTCCCAGGCTGTACAGGATGCAGCTCCATGGATCCTCTGTGCTGGAGTCCAAGGTGAGGGCTTTAAAGGAAAAGATGACAGCAAGTAAACAGGGAGTGAGCCCCACCACCCATGAGCAATCATCCACCAAGAAATCCAAATGCCGACAAGTCAAGCCTGGGAGAGTCCAGATATCAGAAGACTCCTCCCTGCCAGATGCTGTGGAGGTGCCCTATGCTCAGAAGCTGACTGGCGGGCAGCTGGACAGCAGTGTCAACAAGGAAGAACCCAGGAGCAATGGGGGCTCCAGGCCTCTGCCCTCGGCCCCTGAGCTTGAGTGTTGGAATGGACAGAACCCTTTGTCTCCAGAAGTGGTATGGATATTGTCAGACCGTGAGAGGGGTCTAGCACCAGGACCTGACTCTTTGCCAGAGAGCCCTAGCCAGGGAATTACTCCAGGCTGGCCAGTGGGGCCTGGTCCTTGTAAAATCACCTGCATACCCAACCTGAGGAAAGGAAGGTCAGACCCCCTTCAAGATGCTCTGGTTACAGTGGGAGACTTGGACAGCACATCCCTGATCCCTGAGGAGGCCTTTGTCCCAAGAACAGCCCTGCTGGGGACACTCTGGAAAGCTAGAGACCTGGGGACTCTGGGCACTGGGGGAAATCCCTTGTCCTTGTCTGACCAAGTAGAGAGGAACCGCCTACTGCTGCAGGAGATGCTAAAGGTTGCAGAACAGAGTCCCCCTAAGACAGCACCCCCAGCCTGGACTCCATCCTGGAACAGAACTGCACCAGGTAAGGCTCACTCTGTAGGTCTGAGTGGAGCAATAGGAAGGAGTCCAGTGGAAGGGACAGGGAAGGAGGTACTATCAGAGGAGAACAGGCAACGAAGGAGCATACAGTTGCCTGCAACCAGAATTCTCAGTGTCCTTTTATTCTTGGTTTGACACGGGTTCTTTGCCATCTTATAGGCATCCCTGCCTGCTGAAGACCTCTGAATCGATGGGAGGCTGCTACCTGTGCTTGGGAGCTAGAGGCTACCATGACTTCCCTGGGCCTTGTAGCCCTTCCCAGAGCAGCTTTTTGCCTTCCCTCCACTGACATGGCCACACACTTCACTGGCCTCACTGCCCTCTAGTGGACAAGCGGTCAGGAGTCCTTCCCTGCAGAGAGGCTGCGCACTGGATCCACTCATCCTCCCACTTCCCGGAGGTTTGAGTGTTCAGATCCGAGAAGACAGCCTACTTTCATAAGCTCATTCAGCACCCCATCCCTAAGGGTATGTGGGGGCCGCTGTGCCCACAGCCATGCTTACCTTTAGTCATCATGACAGGCTATGCCTTGTCTTCTCAGGTCAAGATACAGGCATGGTGTTAGATTTATCTGGGGCAGAGCTTACTGGAAACCTTGGAAACCTCTCTCCTCGGTGTTCCTTAAGTGGCAGTTTCTGGCTTCTGTTCTGATCTCTGCTTTTGTTCTGGGCCCTAGAACGATCAGCAGGGGACGTGGGCTGGGAATCAGGCATTTTCCTGCAGGACTCAGAGCAGAACAGGTAAGGACTCAGAGCCCGCATTTTCTTTCCCTCCTTCCTCTCCATTATCCCTCCATTTACTCCACAGCAAGACAGTAGGAGACCTTGAAAAGGCCAGAGGGCAGGCAAATCCCTGCACCCAGGGATATGGCCACTGTGGATCATCATCCTTGAGACCCTGTAGAAAGTGTCTGTCACCCTCACTGCCCAGTGCCCATCTGCTACTTGAGCAAAGCCACGGGGCACAGAGGTGTATAAAGAGCATCACCATCTACCTACTCTGTGTCCTGGGGGCCATTTCCCCTGCCAGGGCCTCTGTCTCTGTGCTTTAAAGTGGAGAAAATTATATCTGGATTATATACCGGATTATTGTACGGCTAAAATGAGACAAATGGATGTGAAAGTCATTAGGGAAAGTACAAGAATGTGCAGCTTTTACTCCACCTATTCTTTTCTTAAGGCAGTGTGCTGGGGTCAAGAATTCCACCTCCAGGTTTTGCTGCCTGCTGCACAAGTGCAAGGACCCGAGTTCGATCCCCGGTACCAAGAAAAACAAACCAAGAATTCCACCTGCTCACCATAATGCCCACAGAGTTTTCTATGCCTCCACCCTTGTTTTGGGATCCCCTGTGGTGGGGGAAGTGGGGATGCTTGTCCTTCACAGGCAGAGTCAGAACTTGGCAGATGAGTAAAGCACACATAAGGTGTGGCAGGGGCCACCTGTGGGCCTGAGCTGCTGCTGCTGCCCACAAAGCTTGGCATCAGCCTCCTCAGGGGTCTGCATCTGAGGCTGAGAGGGGCCTGGGAATGGGAGCCGCTCCCATTTCCCTAGCTGCACACCAGTGTCAGCTTCCCGATTCCTGCTGAGAGCAGAGGTCAGCATTGTTGCTCCCCCATTGTGTTACTTACTTTTTCTCTCATTGCTAAGACAAAATACCTGATACTCAAAGTTAAAGGGGGAAGATTTATTTGGCCTATAGTTCATAGAGATTTCAGTCCATAATTGACTGGCTCCAAGGCAGGATGGCAGAGGGACAACAGTCCATGGCAGCTGGAGACTGCAAAAGCAACAAGAAAAGCAAGAGGTTCATCACAGAGGAAAAACAGTTCATGGCACCCACAAGGTAGCAAAAGCAACAAGGGATCTTTTCTTTTCTTTTTTGTGTACCAGGGATCGAACTCAGGTCCTAGCACTTGAGAGGCAGGTGGCGGAACCACTGAGCTAAATCCCTGGCCCAAGCAAGGAATCTTAACAGTGTCTTTCTGCTCCTTTTATCTTATTCAGACAATTTCGGGTGAATAGCACTCACACATTTAATCCTAGTGCCCTCAGGGCTAGCCTCGCCAATGGTCAATCACACATTCTAGATTTAACCATCTCTGGAGAACCATGAGGCTTTGGGGTGGGGGCCATCTAAACACAAGCCATAACACCCATGATCAGGCTGCTGAACTTAGTTTGCATAAATTCCACTTAGTTTGACTTGGCCTCCAGAAAGTGTGGAGAGGGCCCCAGTCTTAGTCTGTTTAGGCTGCTACCATAACATACCATAGACCTGATGACTTGTAAACAACAGAAAGACTTAATATTTCTCACAGTTCTGGAGAATGCAAGTCCAAGGGCAAGGAACCAACAGATTCAGAATCTGATGAGGGCTCCTTTCCTGGTTCATAGTAGCACTTTCTCCTTGTGTCCTTGCGTGGTGGAAAAGGACTAGGAAGCTCTCAAGGGTCCTTCTAATAAGGACACTAATCGCCTCCCAAGGTCCCACTTCCTGATACCATCATGCTGGGGGTTGGTTTTGAACCTCTGTGTTTGGCAGGGACATAAACCATAGCAGCCCTTTGTAACAAAGTGAGGGTTTCCAGTGTCAGGACATTCGGCTTCTGGGCTAAGGGTCTGGTTGGGACAGGGATGTTTGGCTCTGTCATCCCTTGTTTTATGTGACTTGGTCCCTCTGCCTCCATGACCACTGTTCTTAGCCTCTTGTCACATCCTTATCTGGCCCTTCCAGTGTGGGGGAAAGGCAGATGTGGCTGCAGGGAGGGCTGTAGTCCCCAGGGACACTTTGCTCCCTTTTCCCTCTTTCTGTCTTCTCTCCACTTCCTTCACTATGGCGCCTGAGAGGAGAAGGCTTAGTAGTTGCACCTGTGTCCTGTGGAAATGGTGCCTCCTTCTTCCCACTTTCCCTCTTTGATGGGAAAAATGCCCCACAGGACTGTTTCTGCTGGGATTCTGCTCAGCAGTCACTGTTGAAATGTGAATCCAAAGCTCCTGACCTGCATACTGGATAATAATAATAACCACTCACTTTATATTAGTATTATTATTGGCTTTTTGAGACAGGATCTCGCTATACAGTTCAGGCTGGCCTTGAACACTCACTATGTGGCCCAGGCTGGTCTTGAACTTGAGTCAGTTCTCTTCCCTGAGCCTCCTGAATGCTTGGACTACAGGCATGCACCACCACGCCCGCAAAAACCACTCATTTTAAAGGAGGAGAGCTTCAGCCAGAGGAAGGGAAGACCTTTCCTTGTCCCTGTGAAGAGATGGCACAGATGTAGGATCAGGACTGGGATTTCTGGACTTTTAACTTGCCAGGACATCTGCAGCTATGTTGTGCATTTTAGAGTTCAGGCGGGGTGTGTGTGCATCATATCGTATGATTTGTCATATGCATATACAAATGATTGGTGTGTGTATGAATGTGTGTGGGGGTAGGGTCTTAGTGAACTTTAGACCCTATTCAAAGACTAACAAAATGTCCCCTTAGAATCTCAAGCAGATCAGGTTCCTGCTAGTAGACACCCAGGCTGAAGGCCCAGGGAATATAGCCAGATTCAAGGAGGGAGAAGTATAAGCTATATCATGATGCCCTCTCAGATAGGCTCCTTGTCTGGCTTTGTTTCTGAGTCTCCTAGGCAGACATTAAAGTGTCCTGAAGATACTACAGGGCTCCCTCTCTCCCCTAAGCAGGGCTCCATTCTCCCCTAAGGAGGGTGTATTTGTTGATGCCAAACTTTCCAAGAGAGCTTTGAAGTAAGGCATGTTCCTCACCCTCACGCTGTACCCCAGGAGGGCTACCCAGGGCTAGGGTCCTGATCTCAGTGGCTATACTAAGGAGTGTGGGACCCTGGGCAGAGGAGTGCTCTGAGGCTGTGGCTGTGTCAGGACATTCTCTAGCAGGGGCAAAGGGCAGGGCTCATTTGGGGGCAGTAAGCTCCTCAGGTCTTCTCTGCGTTTGAGGAACGAATGACCTTACTCATGTTCAGGGAGGTAGGTCATTATTGTAATCAAGTAACCATTATGAGCAAATAACTGGCCATTCTTGTTATTGCTCTTCAAGGTAATAAGAAGCTCATGAAATGACATTCATTAGGAAGTTCAAGACAATACTTGGGGTTGGGGCCATTTTGGCCCATTTTGGCCCATTTTGGCCCATTTTGCTTCAGGGTGGTCCCAGGGAGTCAGCCACAGAGAGAAGCCACCTGAGGATCTAGGACTTTAAGTGCTAGGGGTCAGATGTAGAGAGCTCCATCCCCCAACTCCAGGGTTGTCCCTCTCTACTAAAAACCAAGCGATGACTCAGTCCTAGAGGACCAGAATGTCCCAGGGGCAAGGGAAAGGGCTAGGCCAGCAGCTGGTGTTTTACAGCACTTAGGATATGTTAGGTGCTGTGCTAAGTGCTTTTCCTGAATTCTCATTTTATTTAATAACAAACTTTATGTGTTCTTCCTGGTTTGCTGACAGAGGCCTCTCTCGGGGGAGATTAAGTGACTGGCTCAGGGCTTGGAGCCAGGATTCACACCCAGGGCTGCCTGTTCCAAGGCTGTGCTCAGTCCATTGTGCTGCGTTGCCACAATATCACAGAGACTCGAATGTGAGCTGCCCACTGTGTCCGGGTATCAGTGTGATACAGATGGAATTGCCCATTTTTGTTCTCATTGCTCACTCCCTGTACTGGCCAAAGCCGTAGCTGTTACTGGCATTTCTCTCCTGGAGCTCCCAGGCACAGGAACTGTGCTAAGAAAATGCCTGGCAGAGGCAGGCAGGAGGGAGTGCGTGAGGGCTCACTGAGGGCTGGAACCTGTGCAGACCTGTGAGGGTCTGGATGGAAACTGGAGAGGACATTCCAGATGGATGAGGCCCAGAAATGCCTGGGAGAGTCTGCAGTAGAATGTGTGGATGATCTTATCGGACTAGAGGGCGGAAGGTGGACTGAAGCCACTTACAGAGAGCCCCGGAATTTAGATTTTAATCTGAATGTGGAGACATTTAATGGTCTTCCTCCTGCTGCCCTTGCCTGCAATAGCAGCATGACCTCATCTCCTGGGAGTGTGGGCTGGCGCCAGGCCCTGTGGGCCTGTGTAATATCAAGGAGTCTGGTGAGGGGCTGTAACCATTCTGGGTCACGGTCAGGTTCTGGTTCTGGATCTTCTGTGCTCCTAGTATTAGGAGTTATGATGAGTCCTAAGAGTGAGCATGGGAGAAGAGATACTTCTGGCCCACCCCAGGATTTCCAGGGCCATAGAGGTAACTGAGGTCCCTCCATGGCAAGGGTATCATTAAGTGGCTGAGCCCTGGAGGTCCTGCCTACCCTTACCCCCACCCTCAACTCCCATCCTGCCCCCCACAGACTCAGATGCAGGCACAAAGGAGATCCTAGCCCCACTGAGACTAAAATGAAAGACAAATTAAATGTAACCTTTCAACAGTGTTTTCAAACAGGTAACTGCTCCCCTAGTGTCTAGTGCCCTATACAGAGTCAGTGCCACCTGGAACACTCAGGTGCATTGTCCCAGGCCACGTCCTTGCCAAGCTCACACACACCATACATAGGAGCTCATCACGGTCACGGCCCACTCTGTACCAGTGAAGGAGCTGGAGAAAATTAATTTACCTTAGGCTATTCATCCAGTGGGCAGCTGGGCTGAAACTGGTGGAAAGGAAGTCCTCCTCCCTGCCCTCTAGAGCTGAGGAGGCCACTGTCCCCTATCTAGGGGTGACTTCGACATCTGCTGCCACTTATGGCTACCTATGTCCCACACCTGAGCCTAGGCAGTGCTGACCAGAGGGACGTCCCCAGCCTCCTGCGCTCAGCGAGAAATTTGTTAGCCTTTAGGAAGCCAGGACAGAGCTGCTCTGTGCTCCACAGTACCCAGATCCCATTAAAGAAGATGTTAAATGCTGTGGACCCTACCAGCTGACCTTCTTAATACTTCTAGTCTTCCTTCTCTATTGAGAGTAGGGCCTGTTTACCATCTGGTCATTAGCTTCCTGCAGCTATCCACTGGCCTCCTCCTGTTCCCTCTCCTATGGAAATCCCCTTGCCATGGAGTCCTATCAAAGGCTTTTGAAAAGTCCAGAGCAAAAACTACCAATCCCTCTCTAGCTGTAAACATTTATCACTTCCAAACATGCCTTCCCCATTCAGACAATAGGGTGATTTTAGTTGGCAGATGATTTTAGTTCATTGTCAGGGAGCCCTTCTTTCATTTAGTAAGAGGTGAAAGTAATTTAATAAAACAGCGATGCTAATAATAAAATTAGTGATAATAATAAATACTAGCATTTACAGAATCTTACCAAGTGCACAGGTCTGTGCTAAGCCCTTTGAAGAAAATCACTCTCACTGATCTCTTACTTAGCAGGTGAAGAAACCGAGGCTTACCCCCTAAGTCACCTGCCAAGGCACACATCTAGGAAGTGAGAGCCCAGGGATTTGAACTTGGACAGGCTGCCCCTGAACCACAGTCTTCACCAGTATTCTGGGATGTTTCCTGTTAGTGGCTGGAGACCTGGGCAGAAGGCACCTGTGTAATGATGATAGTGAGTATAAGATGAGGGCCCTGCCTAACAGAGCATGCAGTCCAGAATCCATTCGTGGCACATGGTTTCCTCCTCCCTCATTTGGGAAACTGCACACAGTGTGAGGGCTCTGTCCTTGGTCATTCTGAAAGCTTGAAAATATACAAAAATGGAAACCAGGTGTAGTAGTGCACACCTGTAATCCCAGCACTGGGAAGCTCAAAAAGGGGGATCTCAAGTCCAAGTCCTACTTGGGCAACTTAGCAAGACCCAGTCTTAAAAAACTAAAAGGGCTGAGGATGTAGCTCAGTGTGAAGGCCTTAGGTACAATCCTGTGCTGACAAAACAAAACAAAACATGGAACCCATGCTAAGCAAAAAGGCTTGATGTGTTCTGTACACTACATATGAGATATGACAGAAAATTAGTGTTTAAATTTTCAAAAGATTACTACAGGAAGATACACAGTGTCATTAATCCCCCTCGAAATACTCTCCTTTACCTTGAACACACTTATCTCATCCTTCTTGCCACTTTCTGAAGCAGTTCTGGAAGTCCTCTTTCATGACTATCTTTAGTTATGTTGTTGTGGCTGCCTTGATGTCTTGAAACAATTCAAAACATTTACCTTTCATGATCATTTTGACTTTAGGGAAGAGCCAGAAGTCACACAGAGCCAGATTCTGTGAATAAAGTAAATAAGACACCTTGTAATGTTTTCACGAGCCTGCCTTTCTGCTGGATGGCACTTGTAGTAGCATTCACTGTATTTTTTATCATACCTCATAAAGACATTCACAAAAGTAGACTTCCAGAATTGCTTCGGAAAGTGACAAGAACAATGGGGTAGGTGTATTTAAAGTGATGGAGAGTTTTTTGAGGGGAAAATGACAACGTGTCTTTTTAATAAATTTTTAAAATTTAAACATTCACCATATATTTCAATCACACCTCATATTTTCTCTTTACTGGTTGCATCCTGAAATCTGGGGAGCTGGATGTCTTATATTCCCTATCATTTCCTGATTTGCATACTTGAGATGAAAGGGTTAAATCCAGACTTGCTGGAGTTTATTGATTCAGTCCAGGATTATGATGGCTGTAGAAAAAGGCCACTCTGTCCCTTTGACCTCCCTGGGTAGGAGTGAAAGGGTGGTTCTCTCCTGACCTGCCTGACTGTGAGGGGAGGTGAAGTCCCTCCTCCAGGAACCTGGCCTAGGAGAGACCAGAGGGCAAGGGGATGCACCCTGGGACTGCCCTTTGTCCTTAGGTTGCAGGTGGCTGTGCTGCCAGGGAAGGACCACACTCTAGTAGAACTCTGCTGTTCTCCAACAATTAGCCCCCTGTGGGCTCTGCTGCTCCTTGAGGGCCAAACTTCTGTCCTGTGGACTCCCCAGGGAGAGGCACTCTGGGACCCCCAACCCACAGTAGGTGATGTGGCTAAAGACCCACACTCACAGGGTAGAAGTGGGTCTGCTTATAGACAGGGAAATCAAGGCCCAGGGAGGGAAAGCACACAGCCACTTCCTTCCTGTGCCCCACTTACTGAGCTAATGACTTTCAGAGAACAGGCTTTCAAGATAGTGGCCAAGCTTTCTACTCTTAGGTAGGAATTGCCCTTACCTGGCTGTGTGCTGACGGCCAGGTTTCCAGAGGAATTGTAAGAGCAGGATTGTGGATTATCGTGCCTGATGTGAAGGGGTTGGCTCCATGGCTGTGTGCCCTTGGGAAAGGTGAGGGTCAGATTAGACTGGAAAGTCTTTCTCAGACGGTAGAGTCTGAATGCATCTGCCTGGAGGTCTTGAGTGTCCCTTAGTGTGTTGATGGGAGGCTCACTGTTCCATACCTCTCGGGAGAAAGACCACCTTCCCTCCCCAGGGCTGATTAGGGCATCCCTTCTCCAGGGTGTGCAATGACTGTGGGCTGCCTGCTCTGCCGACCTTGGCTGCAGACTGTGAAGGTGGCTGCCACTCTCCTCCCTACTCAGTATTACTTCGTGGATGCCTCCAGGTGCCTAAAAAGCCTGCTTTTCTAATCAGTGGAGAAACCAGCTTTGTCTGCCAGAAACTGAAGCAGAGCAGCTGATGGAAAAAGAGAAAAAAAAAAAAAAAAAGGAAAAATCAGCAACAGCTCCAAAAGGAAACAGCAAAGCTGGAAAATAGCTTAAAAACCTGGGGGCAAGGCTGATCCTGGCAGCATCTGGCCAGCTGCCTAGGGGCCCTCCTGCCTGCCCACCAGGCCTTGTGACAAATGCCCTCCGACAGCCGGGGAACCACAGCTGTCACCGGAAGGCTCCGAGGGTGCGGGCTGGCGGCCAGAGGCCTGTGGCTTCAGGGGCACCTCTCCGGGCTGGTAACCTCATTATCTCTGCTGTTGGAGCAGGAGCCCCGGGGAGCACAGCTGCTCTCAGCCGCATGTTGGAGGAGCTGCCTGCTGTGGAAGCTGTGCAGGGGGAGGCCTCTCCTGCCAAAGGAGGCCTTGGGGGCAGTGGGCCTGGAGATTCACTTTCACCACTCCAGTGAAGCCTTCTTCCAAAGCCCAGCCTGGGCCCTGCCGCAGTGCTTAGGCACAGATGGTGCCTTTGTGCTAGCAGTCTTTCCCTCTCTGGCCCCAGAGTAGGATTAGAGGAAAATAATGAGAAGAAAAGAAAAAGAAAATCATAGTCTGCCCAGAGCTTGCCTGATCATACCCTAAGAAGCCCTTCTCCCTGGAGGCTTCAGAGTTGTGCCTTTGTCCACTCATGGCTCTCATTAGGAAGCTACCTGGTACCTTCCTCTGGTTAGGACGAGGCCCATGTTCCCACATAGCATATGGACTAGGTTGTGTGGGCCACAGGTCTGAGATCCAGATCTGGCTGAGCCTCTGGCTTCCTGAATTTTCTTTCTGTGGAGGACACATAGCATGTGTATGTCCTCACCTCCCTGTGAGGACACTGAAGTTACATCAAACAGCGTGTCTGACCTCAGCCACAAACACCCCCCACTTGCTGTAGGACCCAAGGATGGGAGAGGACAGGGTAGGCCAACAATGCTGGAGACAGTGGGGCCAGCTGTCATCTGCTCTGCTCTGCTTTGCTTTTAATTGATATTCGACCTTGAGCAAGGTGGCAGCATTCCTCTCTGCACTGGACACCCTCATCTGTCAAGTGGAGAGAACACCTGCCCTTGGCCAGCCTGGCCGGGGAGAGCAAGCTCCACAGAGAAACATCTTGTCAGGGGGAGGTTGTGGGCTGCTGTTACTGCTGTAACCCGGCGCAGGTGGTATGTCACGTCTGGAGACAGCTTTGGAAGGGGGCGCCTGTCATTCCTGCAGCTCTGGACTGGCTGGGGCAGCAGCACATCTGGTAGGTGAAGTGGCTGCTAGAGGACTCTTATTATTATGAAAATCGAGCCATTTGCCCACTTGGTTTGGGTCCAGCTTAATGTCTCTCGGCCCTGAGTCTGTGAACCCTGTGCTGATGTCTGTCAGGTTTGGATTGGGACTGAGGCAAGAAAACAGTGGGATTTGTAAAAATGTCTTTCTCCCAAAGGATGGAGCTATGAGGGTCAGCACCCAGGTGCCGCATGAGCTCAGGGCAGTGCCGAGTGTGCCGAGTGGGTTTGTGTGTGGGTGCCGGGAGACAGAAGGAGACAGGGCGGTGATGCATGGAGAGACCGTCTGTCTGGGCACAGGCCCAGCCCCACACCCTCAGGCCCTTTCCTTCTCCTCCCCCAGACAACTCCTGCTGTCTGGCCCAGGGAAGAAACAATAGAATAATCTGGAGACTTCCCTGCGCTCTTCTAGATCCTCTTGTGTCTCTGCCTCCAGTCCCTGAGCAGACGTCCAAGGTTAGGCCAGCCCCCCATCCCTGACTGGAGCGGCTCAGGGCCATTCCCTGAGTGGCCTCTTCCCGCTGTGTGGGAGCTGGAGGGGGAGGCTGAAGGTGCAGGGCTTTTCCTGGCAGAGCTGCTGCTCGACACTGTTAGAGCCCACCTAATCCATGTTATTTTCTTCTAATCCCTCCCCTGCCTGCCCTGGCCTGTGTGCCACCCCGTAGGACTTTTGGTCCCAAGCCGGAGGCCGTGCTGAGCACCAGGCATGAGGAAGCCAAACATCTGCTGCAGCATCCCCGCATGAAGGCCAGGACCCGGCCCCTCCGTGCCAGCCATGATATTGTGCCTGCCATTGCTCAGGGCAGCCGGTAAGTGGGACCCAAGCCAGGCTGGCCTGGGAAGGCTGTGCAGGGAAGGGTCAGCAGTGAGAAGAGATAGACTCTAGCCAAAAATGCTACTCCTCCCTTCTTCTTTCTGTATAGGTTTTCTGTGTCAGGAACTTGCTATGACTCTTTAGTCAGTCAACAGCCCTTTATGAAGGCTTAGTGAGTATCACGAATTGAGATGCAAAGATGAATCAAACGTGATGGGGGTCCCTGGAGACATGGAGATCACAGTCTTCAGGGAGAAAGACAGCCAAACAGGTTCTCAGTTCTGTGGACTATGGTGTAAGGGAGAAAAATATGCATTCCGAGCTGGAAACCCATACCACCTAGAAAGGACAGGTGAGACTCTCCAGAGGAGATGGCTTCTCAGGAGAGGCCTGTAGGAGACATAGGTGTTCACTGGGCAGATGAGAGCAAGTGATGGAAGCCATGAGCAAAGCACTGTGCAGCAAGCCTGGAGTGGGAGGTGTTCTGGGCTGCAGGCCGTGAAGGCTGGAGAGCTCAGTAGAGCCACTCATGGAGGCCTCTTGTGACGGGCAGGAGCTTCAAGGACTTGAAGCAGGTGAGTTACATGGTGGCATCTGCATTTCAGTGGCACCATCCTGGCTGCAGGGATATGTTGAATCCAGGAGCCTAGGACAGAGAGGAAGTTGCAGCCTTGAGCCTGGTGGGAGAATTTGGAGACTTCAGATGAGCCCCAGGAAGCAGACACAAGCCAATTAATGAGGCAGCAGAGAAATGATAGCTCAGAAGCAGACCACACAGATTTGCATTCTGGCTCGGCCACTTACTGATCTGTGTGCCTTTGGGGAAGTCTGTGCTTCAGTTTCCTTATCCTCAAGCTGGGAGTTACTGTAGTGCCTGTCTTCCAGGGTTGTTGTGGGGGTTATGTGAGCTGACCGACAGAAGGTGTTTGGAGCAGTGTCTGGCACGCGATGAGTGCTATCGGTCTGTTAGCTCAAGCTATCAGTCATTTGATTATCTGAATGTGGGGGGCAGGAATTCTCCTGGGGGCATCCGGGAAGAGCCAGGGTTGTGAGGGTGTCTGGGGGTTGGGAGGGCCTAGGCACAGGGTCAGACTGTGGAAGGGAGGTGCTCCACAACATCCCCTGGAGACAGCCACCAGGCAGTTGGATATAGGATCTTTAGAGTACAAATTTGGGTATATCCCTGACTTCATGACCCTGGAGCAATGAGGGTGAGCTCATCAGGGATGAAGATACAGACACATGATCTTAGCCAAAAGGCCGAGAAGCGATGGATAAAGATATAGAAAAAGAACAGGGCAGGGGCTTTCAGAGACCAGCACATCACACACATGACTGCCCCTGAGTAACAGAGCCCACCTCCATCACTGTGCCTGGTTTGTAAGTGGCACCCCTTAAAGAGCTGTATCCAGGTGGAGCTCTCCAGCACACAGCCAGCCTCTGTGGGGCTCCTGGGCCTAAGATGAGGCTGCTGTGCCCTGACAGATCTTACCAGGCCTGAGTAGACCCACCTCTGCAGATGACAAGGCCTGTGACTTCACTGGGACGGGGGACACACTGTATCTGCCCATCTCCATCTCCACATGGCACTGGAGCAAGTGAGGACTTATTAAAACTGGACCGCATGCTCTTAGAATGCTGAGGCCAACCATTAAAGGTTAAGGGCCTTAATGGAACCCCTGATGATTCCATCATGAGCAGAGGCTGCTGTGTTCAGTGCCATTGTGACCCGTAGGAGACCCTAAATCCTGATAAGGGGTGCCCAGCAGGCTATCCTTTTATTTCCACATTTTGTGCCTATCTCTCTTTCTGGCAGAGGGCACTCATTAGGAATGACATGGCTTCTTTGAGGGATCCTAACTGTTCTTCTTCACATATACATGAGGAGAAGGCTTAGACTTCCAAGGAATTCTGTCCCACTTTCTATAGGTATTAGATTGGATCGGGGGGCCCACAAAACAGGCAAGCCTATCTGCAAAACAGACTTTAGTGTGCAAATGCCCTCTTGGACACCTCCTTGTTATCCGAGTCATCCCACCACCTCACAACAGCCCCAATCTCTATTATGAAGTAGGTTCTTTTTTCCTGGCCATAGAAATGCTATAAAAATGCAAGGTGACCCACTTTAGCAGCTGCTGTGTCCAGAAAAGAATTACTATGCCTTGGCAGTGCTGGTGAATCCTCAGAGGGTTAGCTGAAAAATCCACACCAGATGGCTTGCTGCAGCTGCTTCTAAAGGTTATGCTCCATCAGCTCGCCCTGGAGGGCCAGGCAGAGTTAATACAGCGATGCCACATGGGCCCCAGGCCTCAGCTAGATACCGGAACTACCAGCCTGGATGTATCACTTCCTCCAAAAAGCAGCTTGGCAAGAGGTGATGGAAGAGGAGGGGCAGACAGAACAGTGTCTAGAAAGCTCGTGCATGCATGTGTGTGTGTGTGTGTGTGTGTCTGTGTGTTATTCAGGCCATTGAACTCATGGCCTTTGCACTGAGCTGCACCCCTAAACCCCCTTTTTAATTTTTTGAGAAAACTTTTGCTAATTCTCTTAAGTTGCCCAAGTTGCTAAATTGTTTAGCCTGTGCTTGAATTTTCCATCCTCCTTCCTTGGCCTTCCTAAGATTTCAGGTGTGTGGTACCACATCTGGCTAGGACACCAGCTTTGTGGCAGGCACGGGGGATGCAGAGCTGAGGAAAACATGGCCCTACCCTCTTAGAAGCATTCTGGAAGTAGAAGCCTTCTTTATCCAGAGTCTGGGTGAAGGCACTCTGGGTGAGCCTGCACATACAGGCCTTTTCCAGGAGTTGAAGAGGTGGAGGTAACTGCATTCAGACTCTACCGTCTGAGAAAGACTTTCCAGTCTAATCTGACCCTCACCTTTCCCAAGGGCACATAGCCCCGGAGCCAACCCCTTCATTTCAGGCACGATAATCCACAATCCTGCTCTTACAATTCCTCTGGAAACCTGGCCATCAGCACACAGCCAGGTAAGGGCAATTCCTACCTAAGAGTAGAAAGCTTGGCCACTATCTTGAAAGCCTGTTCTCTGAAAGTCATTAGCTCAGTAAGTGGGGCACAGGAAGGAAGTGGCTGTGTGCTTTCCCTCCCTGGGTCTTGATTTCCCTGTCTACAAGCAGACCCACTTCTACCCTGTGAGTGTGGGTCTTTAGCCACATCACCTACTGTGGGTTGGGGGTCCCAGAGTGCCTCTCCCTGGGGAGTCCACAGGACAGAAGTTTGGCCCTCAAGGAGCAGCAGAGCCCACAGGGAGCTAATTGTTGGAGAACAGCAGAGTGGCACTAAGTAGTATTGACCTGTGTAAGATGATGGCCATGTGAGCGTATAGAGCTTGCGCACATCATATTGATCATGTGGGGAGGACAGCGCTGTTGTAGAAAGTGAGACCCCGAGAGGAGTTCCTCACAAAGGCCACACAACTGCAGAGCTAGCACAGAAGCCTGACCTTGGACCAGAATCCTTTCTTGAAGGACGGTTACTGAGGCTTTGAGAAGCTTGACAGCCATGGAGTTTGCTTGCTGCTTGGCTGCCTCATGGGCTCTGCTCCTGGCTCCAAAGTCCTCGCCCCACTTCGCACACTGTTGCTAACACTGCAAGGCATGGGGATGTAATAATGAGGTTGATGACACCAGACACCTTACATGATTAAGCTGTCCTTCACTTTTCCTTTTAGATCACAAATGTTTCTCCCTTTAGAGTGAATTCTGGGATGGCTGAGTTCATGATCTTGTATGTAAAGGTTGAGAGGATCTGATTCTCTTTTAGATTATGGTTGTATGGCCTTGAAAACTAGCCATACGGCCAGGTTTTTTTCTTACCAGAATTTATAGCCTATGTCCCTCCAACAGAGCAGGGCATTGGCCCTGGGGCCTGTGGAGAATGGGGTTTAAGCTATGTGCAGAATCTCCAGTGGGCCTTGCTTGTGTGGGAAGGACCTGGCTGGCAGGGTGTCCTGCCCGAGCACTAAGGGTAGGGCTGCTGCTTGGTAGGGTACCTCTTGTTTCTTGGGGATGAGGTTGCTACCTCTCAAAGTCCCTGCTGGCTCTAACGTCTTTGAGTCTGTGAAGGCAACTGAATGATGCAGGTGGTCGTGGCGGCCTTCACTCACTGCCCGGTGGCAGTAGTCAGGGTTTTCCTGAGAAACACAACCTCCAGCATGTGCACACAAGGGAATTCACTCGCACACTTTCGGGGCACTGGTAAATCCAGAATCTTTGGATGGGAGAGCCAGGGAAGAGCAGCAGGTGAGCCCAAAGGTGGTCTTTACTGGCAGAATTCCTTCTTGCTCCGGGGAGGTCAGTTTAATCTCTTCAAGCCTCCAACTTGATAACATGAGACCCATCCACATTATGCAGAATGATCTACTTTATTCAAAATCCATCAATTTAAATGTTTATTTTATCCCTCTAAAAAAATCTTCATAGAGGGCTGGGGATTTATCTCAGTGGCACCGCACCTGCTTCATAAGCGCAAGGTCCTGAGTTTGATCCCTGGTACCAAAAAAATATATATATATCTTCATAGAAACTTCCAAGATAGTTTTTAATCAAGTATCTGGATATTACAGACTGGTCAAGTTGACACATAAAGCTAACAGTCACACATGGTATCTATACAATAGGTAAGTTTTAATACATAGGAGTCAAATCCAGGCGGGCTAGGGGAGATTCCAGGAAATGACAGGAGGGCCAAATGAGGTGGACAAGGCAGGCAGTATGGAAACCCTCCCAGTGGGTGGGTGGGGACAGAACTGAAGAGGAAAGTAGGGAGGACTGTGAAGGACCTGTCTTTTCATCTCAAAGACCATCCCCTTGTCCTGTGCCCTCTTTGGAGTGGTGTGACAAAAGCTACATAGCAGGAGAAACTGCAGAAAGCAGGTGGATGGAGTGCCTGGATAAGAAGTCATTGCAGGATGCATGCTAAAGAAATGATAAATGAGAGAAACAAAAGGGTCCCCCAAACACTGAGCAGTAGAATGGTGGGGAGGTGGCTGGGGGGAAAAGGCAGGGCAGAGTATAGGCTTTATTTAAGTGGATTTTGATAGGAAATAGCCTTTGGGCCTGGGCCATGTGCATAACGACCCCAAAACTCAGGCTACCTGGATCCAGAGATTTGTGTATGGTAGGGGTAGCTTCTAAAGCTGAGCAGCCTGAGCTAATGATACATGTGAAGACCGCCCAGCCCAGCCGTGCTGTGCAGCAGGAGCAGAATGTTGAAACAGGCCAGGTGGGAGGTGTTGGAACATCGAGACCCAGAGTCCGAGGAGGAACATCAGTGTCTCTGTGTCCAAGCAAGATGATTAGGAGTACTGAGTGGAAACTTTGGGTCACGAATGCTTAGGATGCTGGGTGCAGTGCAAGATTGAGGCCGGGCTGGGTAACTTAGCGAGACCCTTTCTCAAAATAAAAAAGGGCTGGGGATGTAGCTAAGCATCCTCTGGGTTCAATCCCCAGTAACAACACACACACACACACACACACACTCACACACACTCACACACAATGCTCAGAAGTCTCAGCCAGTCCCTATGGAGACCTAACATACCCTCCTCCCATGAGGGCTTTATATTGCATACAGTTGTCCCTCAGTATCCATGGGGGACTGACTCCAGGACCCCTCTCAGACTCCAAAATACCTGAACCATCAAACCCTTATATAACATGGTGTAGTATTTGCATATAACCTAGGCTCATCCTCCTGTACACATTAGCATTATAACACCTAATACAATGCAAATTCTGGGTAATCATTGCTATGTTATATTGTTTAGAGAATAACAGCAGGAATAAAAAGTCTGCACATTCAGTGCAGAGGCAGTTTTTCTCACATATTTTCACTACATGCATGGTTGGTTGAATGCACAGATGTGGAACCCACGAATAGAGAGGCTGACTGTACATATTTCCACAGTTTTTCACTACCAGAAACACACAGTGGTCAGATCATTTTTTCTCACTGCACACATGGACGCGTGCACACACACACACACACACACACACACACACATACCTCACATATAAAATGTTCAATATCTTCCTTCAGTACAGTCCTGAGTTCAGTAACTCTGGCTGAGACAGGCAACCGAGGGAAAGCCAAAAGCAAAGGTCATGTTGATTTTATTTAGCACTGTGTGCCAGGATCAGGGTGGGCTGGTATTCTGCTGTTTACCACTCAACTTCCCAGGAGTCTGGTTTGGTGTGGCCCGGTGGGTTGTACCTCCCACGCAGCACCATGGGAGATGGTGTCCTTCTACCTGTGACCTCTCTCCTTGTCCTTCATTAGAGATGGCCGGAGAAGTCCAGCCCTGGGCCCCAGGATGACCTTGGCCTGCAGAGACAGCCCCCAGAGCGGGAGCCTGAGTGACTCTTCCAGTGGGGAATCCGGCAGTGGGCAGTGGCCCAAACAGGGCATGTCCACATCGCATGTCCGCTTTGAGGATGAACCTGCTTTTGAAGCTGAGTTTCGTCACCTGAAGCGGCTGCAGCAGCGCCAGCGCCAGGTGCTGAGCACGGAGCTGCAGGCTGTGGGCCAGGGCCCCCTGCGCTCCAAGCCGGACCTCGCAGACTACATAAACCAGAAAGTGGGGATGGGCGCATTCCACAGGCTGGGGGACAGCCGGGACTGCAGAGGCCTCCCTCTGCCCCCGCCCAGCTGGGCCAGTGAGAGGAAGTACCAAGAGTGTGGCCTCTGTCCTGACAGCCAATGCCCAGACCCGCGCGTCCCCCAGGAGCTGCAGGCTGCCCGGGGGGTGGAGGGCGTGCTGCACGTGTCCCACAGCTCCAGTATCCTGAGCTCCCCATTCAGGCTCCTCCTCGCTGATCCAGGGCTCGACACAGAAAGGCTCCGGGGAACACATATTGGAGAGACTACCACATGCCCTGAGGAGGGGGACTCTGCCCTGAATAGTGCAGACACCTCTGATGGCTGCCAGACCGGCAGTGAGGAGGCCAGGACCTCTCTGCCCAGCAAAGCAAGCAGGCAGACTCAAGGCAGTAGCCCCAGACAGTGGGACTCCAGGCCTCAGGGAGGCCTCGGGCAGTCCAGGAAGGTCAAGACAGAGCTGCACGGTGGCCTTCCGGCCTGCCACTCACTAGGGGTAGAAGACACGGAGGTGGGAGATGAAGTAAAAGAAATCACAGGCTACACGCCTGTGGGGACTCAGTTTCTGAAAGAAGATGCCATCCCTAAGCCTCCTGCCTTGGAACCTGAGATGGCTGCCTTGGAGTCCCAGAGGCAGCCTGGATCAGGGCTGGGAAGTCACCAGGCTCACCCTGTGGACCCCTGGGCTCCATGCAAACTACCCTATGCTACAACATCTTCCCTGAAGCTAGCACCTTCTGAGCCAGGCATAGCAGATCAGGTTACAGAAAGCCATGAGTATCTGGAAACGATCCATACTTCCTCCCTGCAACAAAATCATGCACAACCCGCTGCCCCCAACCGAACCCAGCACCCAGCCACTTCCCCCTCCCCTGAAGCCTGGGTAGCATCAAGAACCACCTCCCCTGTGCCTCATAGGAAGGCAGGGCTGGCTGGACCCTGTAGGCCAGGGGAACAGGAAGAGCCCGTGGGTAACCCCTTGCCACTGCCTCCTCCAAGAACTCCTCTCAGGACCTGTGGGCTCAGCTCCCCACAGACCCAGCCCTGCATCCCCCAAGCCAGGCACCCACTGCTGGGCCTGTCTGCCAACTGCAACAGCTGCATTCCTCTGGGACAGCAGGAGCCCTGGGGAACAGCTGTCTACAGGGGCAGGGAGAAGAGGGTCCCCTGCAGCCAGAAGCCAGATCCACCCTTGGAAAGCAGCAGAGATGGTAAGGCTTGCAATTGGTCCCTGCTCAGCCCCAGATCAGGTTTATGACCCTCAAGGCATTCCGTCTTCACTTACCTTTCATCTTAATGGCCAGATGACACAGACACACACCACTCCCACAGCGCCTTGGAGCTGGGCAGAGCAGTGATGAGTGCTGGGCAGCTGGTAGAATCTAGGCTGGATACAGGACTGTGGGGCAGAAGGTGGAGATGCCCTCCTAGGGAACTGGGAACCCCAAGGGTGTATGGAGGCAGGTACAGAGCTCCTGCAGGGTGTGGCAGGGCTGCCTGGCCTGAACCCTCCTGACCACTGCCCTGCTGGGCTTGCTGCGAGGTTCACAGGGAAGGCTGCTGAAGGGGGTAGGGTGTCACTTCTTTATCCTAGGTGTTGGCAGACCCAGGTTTGGGTCCCCAACAATGCGGTCCCAGGTGACCAGGTAGACCACTCACTCCTAGGCAGAGATAACAGGCCCAGCCTACACAATCTTGCTTTGCTGTTCCGTGGCTCTGATGGCCTTGGAGCTGGGGTCCAAGCCTTGGAGCAGAGTGGAGGTGAGGGCAGAGAGATGACGGATAATAATGATCTCAGTGAGGGTGCCAATGCCAAGATCCCCACCTCTGAGTGCCCCCCACTGTCCCTCTCCCTCCCTTCTCACAAAAACTCCAGGGAACTATCCTGGCCTGAGGTGCCTCTCACCGGGCTCAGCTGTGGCTCCTTCTCTATGAGGGGCTTAGGCTGGGGGCTGCTTGCCCCTAACCGCTCCCTGTTGGGCCTCTGTCCTGAGACCTGGTGACTTCTGGGCAGTGCAGGCCTGTACCTCCTTGAAGCCTGGAGCAGGGAGTGAGGTGAGGCTCCTCTCATTAGTGAGGCCCCGAGTGAGTTGCTTACTTCCTCAGAGCTCCATCCCCTCTGCAAAGTGAGGATGGAAGGAAGTCTCTCTCTTGAGAAAAGCATGCATCCATCTCAGTGGGGGGAGTTAACTCAGGGCCCAGCACGTACAGATGCTCCCGAAATGGTGTTGTTATCAAAGCTATGAGAAATTAAGATTGTGTTCTGCCCCAAGAATATAAAATATTTCCCTGCTCTACTATGTCACTTGATATAGAAGGGGCTTGGGCTTGAATTATCACAAGCAACCTGATCATTTAACAAAACGTGCTAATCATTTACTGTGTACCAGGTGCTATGCTGGGTGATGGGGTCAAAGCAGTCCATAGGACCCAGTCCCTGTCCCCAAATAGCTTCCAGTCCAGAGGACACTCGGGGAGGGGCCTGGAGTCCCAGTCATCTGCTGCTTCCTGCCTCTGTCCACTGCCTCCTGGGCTCCACCTCTCTCTTGCATCCCTCACTCTTTTGTTTCTGAGCATGGAGGTCCCTTTCTCCCACTGTGACTGTGGGGATGACCAGTCTCACACAGGAGGGATGCTCTGACTTTCAGGAGGATGCCAATGCTCTCTTGGCTTAGCAGATGTTGCCGTCTTCAACTCCGTGGGCATCACCCTCTCCCTGACATCAGAGGAGCCTGAGTCCTGCCAGGAAGCCGAGGAAGGCCTGCAGAGGATGGAGTCCAGTTCTGGGAGCCACATGCTGTCCGGGTGAGTGGCAGGAGCAAGAGTCCTCAGCACAGGAGGCAGGCGGTGCTGGGTGGGGACACCTCTGAAGTGATAGCATGACTGACCTCACTGCTTCCACTCGAGCTCAGAGATCACGTGTGAGCCTGGAACTCCTAACTCTTCTTTCCCAGCTCTTATTCTGATGTGCCTGCTTATCCATCTGCTGAGCACCCTGGAATGACCACTATGTGGGCATGGGGCACAGCTGCCCTCAGGGTGCCCCCCAGGGGACTTGCCTGTCTGGGAGCATTTGCTCCTGACCCTGGACTTGGGAACATCCAGATGCTGAGGAAACTGAGCCCAGCATTCATGTTTCCCTTCTCTCCTTCAGCTGAGTCCTTGCCCTAGGGACCCCCTCAGGCGGACCTCAAAGCCTCGGTGAGCCCAGGGCCTTCTCTTCCCTGCTACACCTCCTATGCCCAGGGACCACATGCAGTCCAAGGCCTCCCCTGCCACCCAGAGCCAGCTCCCCATCTTCAGGCCTGTGGTGCTGCTCAGTGCTACGGGACTGTTCAGCCAGAGCCTGCTGGACACCTGCACCAAGCTATCTGGCAGCCCCTCAACAAGAACTGCCACATCCATCCACACAGTGCTCAAACCCTGAGGCTGCTCCCTCACGTCGACCCTGACCACCACCAAGTCCTTGCCAGCTCCCAGTGCCCTCCCCACTATTCTGTCTAAGCTCTGTTCCTTCTTTGCTGTACACCCTGACACTGCTCTCTGCCTTCACTTCGGTCCCCTGCTCTTCCTTCTCCACACAAAAGTCAAGGCCATGTTAATTAAATGGTACCATTTTCCTACTTCAAACCCTGCAGTGTTTTTCCCTGCAGTGGAGTAGAATTGAAGCCCCTCACCATGGGGCTGTCACATCTTGCCTTGTTTGGTGCCTCCCTGAATCCCGCTCCAGATCTCATTGCCTTTGCCCAAGCCCTGTGGTCTGGCCTTTGTTCTTAAACATACCAAGCCTGCTGCTGCCCTGACAGAGCCACCGAGTGCTCCCTGTGCCTGCAGTTGTCACCTCCAGGCTTGGCAGCCTGACTCCTATTTATCCTTCAGCTCCATCTCGGGGAGACCTTCCCTGGCCCCTATTTAAAACAATCACCTCTCTGCTTCACCCCACAGCCAGTCACTGATGGTTTTCTTCCTCTGCTGACTGGTCTCTTGTTGGTAAGCTCCTGAGAGCAAGGACCTTGCTTGTCTTACACACCACATACCCAGGGACTAGAGAGGATGGTACATAGGAGGCCCTTAAGAAATATGGAACAACAAAAAAGAAATATGGAATGTGAGCCGGGTGTGGTGGCACAGGCCTATAATCTCAGCACTTGGGCAGCTGAGGCAGGAGGATCTCCACAAATTTGAGGCCGTGTAGTGAGTTTGGGCTACATAGTGAGTTCAAAGCCAGCCTGGACTACATAGCAATACCATGTCTCAAAAACAAAACAAAACAAGAGAGTACAGGCTGAGTGAATGAGTGAATGGGCAGACCCTGAGCTGCATGTTATGGCTGTGTATTATGGCAGGCCGTTGTGTGAGATCTTCTCCCTAGCAGCTTCCTGAGGAGAATCTACTCACCTTCCCTTCCTGCAGCCTGGTTGTCAGTTTACCCACAAGGCATTAGTGCGGGCCCATCTGGGGCCTGTGGGACCTTGGGGTACAGCACCCTGCCCTTGCCTCCCAGCCCGCTCCACCCCAGGTCATGTCCACTCTTGTGTTTCAGAGCATCACCAGGGGCCAGTGCAGGGCCCAGGCCACCCTTGGCTGCCCCTTCTGACAGCAATAAGAAAAGAAGCAGCAGCATCGCCTCCACCCTGGGGCTGAAAAAGCTCTTCTCGGCCCTGGGTCAGGCTTCTCGGCCCAAGTTGGGCAAGTCCCGCAGCTACAGCGTGGAGCACCTGCAGCCTGATGCACCTGGCTCAGCTTCACACACCAGTACCCACAAAGTAAAGAGAGCCCCATCGTTACAGTCCTTCCATCTGGTGAGTTATCAGGCAAGGGGTGGTGAGGCCAGTGGTATGGCACCAAGGGGATGAAGGGCGAAAGGAGAGAAGCAGCATTGAGGATGCTTCTCAGGGAGCCCCCGGTAAGAAAGGGGAGCTACTGGCACACCCACAGCTGACCCAAGCAACTCAGGCTCCCTGCAGCACCCCTCAGTTCTGTCCTGCCCAGCTGCCCAGGCCCGGGCTCACTTGAGGTTTCTCCCTCCCTGTCTCCTTCCATTTTGCTGCCTGCACCAAGTCCAGGAGAGTTCATGGCCTGGTCATTCTGGAGCCTTCTCTGTGGCCATAGTGACTCTTTTAGTAGTGGCACAAATCACATCACACTGGGATTACCTCCGTGCCCTTCTTCACGTGGCTTCCGTACTGTTCTTTCTGATATGCACCAGCCCCTTGCTGAACGTCTGTCATTGGTTACTCACTTGATTCAGGATGAAACTGAGACTGTTCCGTGTTGCCAGAGGGCATCTAGGAGCTGTGTTTCATCTCTCATCTCTCTCCTTTGACATCCTCAGCCTCACCTCTGCTATCAGATCACACACTGAATCTTCAGGGAAGCACTCCTCCCACCTTCTCCACCTGCCCACACCTGCTCATCTGTCTGTACTTCAGGCATGCCGCCCTCAGGAATTGGGCCCAGTCCCTCCTCGTGCTGAGCATGTTGCTAACTCACTCTGCTTCCTTTCTTCATGGAACTTGTCACATAGTATTTTAATCAACTTCTGTCTCTCCCCTCACTGGAGTGTAATTCCTTGAGGGAACCCTACTTGACCGTTACTGTCTCAGTACTAATTACAGTAGCTAGTACCCTATGGGTACGCAGTACACCTGGGGTGTAAGAGTGTGTGGGGGTGAATGCAGGGCAGCTCACTAAGTCCCCCGTCCTCGTGTGCCCGTCTCGGCAAACCAAGCGCACCACATGGACTCTCCAGCAGGGCTCTGGGAAGCCGGTTCCAGTAGTTTCCAAATAGATTCCTCTGTCTCCTGTGTCTCTCCTTGGGCAGAATGAGACAGGTGACTGTGGCCTGGGCCACTGGGGCCTTTCATTTCTCAGGCTGTAGGGGAAGAGAAGGTGCCAGAGTGAGACTCCAGGAGAAAGAATCCCCAGGAAAAAAGGAGAATCTGTCTCATGTAGAAGGATTTATGACATGCCTCGGAGTAAAATACTTCCTGGTAGCGTCTTATGCTACCACATGTTGTTAGGTGACATAGGTGCTTCACTGGTTTGGTTTTTGTTTTGTCCCCAGGTGAGCAACCACCTGCCGTTACTCTTGACCATCCCAGTGGCTCCCATGTCCTCTTGCGGCCTGTGGCTCTCACCCAGGGGCCTCCGAGCCGGTGTCGGAAGCCTTCCCTTCTCTCCCATGCCCCGGGGCATCTTCTGCTTTTCCTTTAGGCCTGACTTGAATGTGACTTCTCCAAGGAAGACTTCTTGGGTCAGATACACAATCAGGCTGCCTCTCGGGCTGCTGGATAATACGCCTGCCTTCTTTAGAGCACTTTTCAGTCTATTTGTTCTGCTGTTACAAAATTCCACAGACTAGGTGACTTATAAGCAACAGAAACTTATTCCTGACAGTTCTGTAGGCTGGCAGAGTCCAAGGTCAAGGCGCTGGTGCAGTCAGTGTTGGTGAGGGCTGGGTTCCTCGTGGACACCTGTAACCTCACACGGTGGGAGGGGCAAAGGAGCTCTCCTGGACATCTTTGTGCCCCCTGCGGCTCTGCCTTCATGACCTAATCTCCTCCCAGAGGTCCCACATCCTTGGTGACTAGGTTTTAACATATGAATTTGGAGGGAACACCAACATTTGGACTACAGAAGCACAGATTCTAGACATAATAATGTGGGTAACACTTGTTTAAAGGTCTATTCTTTCTGCCTCTGTCTCTACCACCGCAGCCCTGCCTTCAGAATTGCCTCCTCGCTGGGGTGTTTTCTAGAGCACAGACTGATCCTGCCCTGCTTATTAACATCACTCAGTAGCTCCTTAGCAGGGCATTAAGTCCGTCGGGGATGCCCCTGCTCCTGGCCCATCTCCCACGACCCCATGGCCTCACCACCCAGAGCACATGTGTGTTTCAGGACACACCGTTCGGAAACGTGCATCTCTTGCCTCTCCATGGCTTTGCACATGCTGTCCTTCTGCCTGGAGCACTTGTGCCTCTCTCTACCTGGGGAGTTCTTGCTTCAGTCTCCCCCAAGTGCCAGCTCCTCCAGGGTCCCCAGGCCTCCTAAAGTGAAGTCTCTCCTTCCTACACACCATCTGCAATTTTAACTGAGCACCTACTACAGGCACCTGGAGCTTCCAACTGACCTGTGCTCATCCCTGCTCTTATCATTTTTGAACTCTCCGGGGGACTTTTGACTGGTTCAGCTTTTTATATACAATGTTTTAAGGTATACACCACGCATAAAAATTTTTGAACAGATGTGACCATCCCAGAAGGAATGCTAAAGAATGCTAAAGATTCATAAAATATTCAAGATTTTAAATTTAAAGTGTGCTACTCTGTAGTTAATTTGCTTTCATTTTCTTCTTAGTAAGAAAATTAGATTTTCCTACAATAATACAATTAGTATTTTAATATTAAGTTGTTATTTTGGCTAAAATTTAAAAAAATCAAAACGCTGATGCTTCCCATTATCTGTGTAACCCTCTCCTGGAGTAAGTGTTCCTGCCAAGCACTTGGGAGTAGTGACCGAAGTGGCCCCAGGATCGTGGGGCTATGTCCTCTGCCAATCCCTTCCCAGGTGACTTTTCTCACCTGCAATATTGGGCTTTCCCCACCAGGTGTCACCTTCCCGCCAACATCGGAAAGCTGCCTCCTTTCAGAACCTCCATTCTCTGCTGAGTGGCAGGGGGGACCGGTCCAGCCTCTACCTGGTAGAGGGCCCAGGGTACCCCAGTGCACCTGGCAGGTAAGCATGGGCACAGATGCTCTGGAAGATAAACTCAGAGGGTGACCAGTGGAGCTAGAAGTTAGTTCCTTGCTACCTCTGCATTACTGCACGCTATGAGGAAGTGAGAAGCTAGGTGTGGTGGCTTCTCACTCTAGGAGGCTGAGGCAGGAGGATCCCAAGTTTGAGTCCAGCCTGGGAAACTGAAGAAGATCTTGTCTCTAAAAGATAAAGAGGGCTGGTGATACAGTTCAGTGCAAACGGCTGGGGTTCAATCCCCAGTACTACAAAAAGGGGCGGGGGTGAGGCACTACCTGTGCCTTCTCCCTCATCAAATCCCACGTGTGGAGACCGGTGGCCCAGGAGGCTTGGAGTGACTCCTTAGTGCCCTCGCCCTGTGCTGAGGTGAGGTTGTCGAGAGGGGGAGGGCAGGCTGGCAGGTTGGAGCCTCTCTCCTTCTGCTGTCTGGTGATATCCCGAAGTCAGAAAGTTTGGGGAGCTCCCTTAGCCCAGCTGAAGACGTAGGTAAACACCCTTGCCCCTTGACCTCTGCCGGGGCCATCTAAACCAGCTGCCCTTACCTGCGGACCTCCGGACCTCCGGATGGACCTGGAAACTATATGAAGTTGGAGCTTCTGTCAGATCCCCGAAAGACTCCACCTAAAACGTTTAGAGGCCACATTCTACGTATGGAGCTTTCTGGTCCTGTGGCTGGCTCGGAGGCACCTCAGACAGATGTGAGAACCCGCCCGCCGCCACCTACAGTGCCTTGTAGCTGGCTGGGTCAGTGGTGCCCCAGCCTCCAGCGCTCCGTCCTCTGAATGTAAGCAGTGGAAGGCTGGGCCCCCGTGCCCGGCCCTCGGCCCTCACTGTGTCTCTGGTCGCCCCCGCAGGCCGGCCAAGGCCCCGCCCCGGCGCGCCCTCAGCGTGGAGGACGTGGGTGTCCCCAGCCTGGCTCGCACTGTGGGCCGCGTGGTGGCGGTGTTCCCGGATGGCACGAGCCAGCTGCAGCTGCAGCGTTCCCCCGAGGGCACCTTTGGCTTTCGTGTGGGCTCCGGGAATGGGCGCAGGGACTCAGGTAGGCACCCTCCCCATCCTTAGTGGGCCCCTGCAGGGTCAGGCGTTGCCTGGTCCTTTGTCTGAGCTAGGCGCTTTGAGGATTCAGAAAGCCCCTGAGCTACAGGGCCTCCTGGGGGAGCTCCTCTGGGAGTCGGCACTGTGACAGCCCTGGCAGCTACAGCTCTGAGAGGTGCTGCCTGCTGCAGGGCCAGAGCTGGCAGGGTTGACTCCACTGTCCCCTCCTGTCTGATGGCATCCTGAGAGCAGAATCTGCAAGGCCGCCTTTCCGCCTTTCCTGGGACCCAGGGGAACTGCCTGTGCTTGCGGCCTCAGCTCGCCCTTTGATGTGGTCGGTGCGCTGCAGCCGTTCCCTTCCTCCAGCTGCCGGTGTGTCTGGGCATGCGGAGTGTGCCTGCCTGTCTGCGCGTCATGTCCACACCCGCCCCTGGCTGGGTTGCCTCCTGGGTCTTGGTTCAGCATCGGCGGGGCATGGAGGGGCTCTGGGCCTCGTTCTGCACTCCCGCTAGTCCTGTCCTTTTCCTCCACGAGTCCTTCCGGGCAACCTGATCCCCCGGACTTTACCCAAGCGCAGGGCAAAGGACCCGAAAGATATCCCAGAGATGAATGGGGAAGGAGCCAGGCATGCTGGGGGAGGAGAAGGAGAGAGGAGACCGCGCAGGAGGAGGCCTACGCGGAGGAGCCTGTTTGGCTGGGCTCTTCGAGGAGGGTTAGTCCTGAGCTTTGACCCCCTAGTCAGTTTTTTCTCCTAGAAAAGAAAAATCTGCCTGTCGCCACGTTTGCAGAAGGCAGCCTGAGTTCTCTCCTCTGGTGCATATCTCATTGTTTCAGCAGATACGTGCAGAGCACCTACCGAGTGTCATAGATTTGGGGGTTACAGTAACACAGGTGATGGACAAATCCCTGGCCTCCTGAGCACACATGCGAGGCTATGTCTGCAATAAGTTTACCTTTCACATTATTATGTCAGAGAGTGAAATGGAAAGTACTGAGGAGCAAACAAACATGAAGCAGGTGTGGCAGATGCTAGTGTGGGCGGGCTTTTTCAAGAAGATGACACTTGAGCGGAGGTGGGGCTGGAGTGGGGAGGAACCAAGTGGGCATGGGGGGAAGAGCATTCCAGGCAGCAGGAACAGCAGCTGCAAAACCCTAAGGGGGAGAATGAGGCGCAGCTGCTGGAGGAGGTGCGAGGAGGTTGGGCTGGGAGGTAGGCTGGGCCATCCTAGGGGCGCTGCCTTTCTCAGTGAGAAGGGAGTCAGTCACCTGAGGATTTAGAGCAGATTCATTGTGAACAGGGTGGGGGTGGCAGTGTTAAAAACAGACCCCAGTGGGAAAAGGTAAAGCCAGGCAGAACAGTTTTAAAGCTATTTCCTTATTTTAGGGGAGGTATGATGGCAGCTATGGACGTGGTGAGGAAGGGGTGGCTTCTGGTGGATGTGCAGATAGCTTTGGCTGTTTGCTGAAGAACAGCACATCCACATAAGAAGATAGGTCTCCCCCACTCTGGACCTGCGCAGGGTAAAATGTCAGTCTTCACAGGGAGATGACATTTGTGGCACTGTCAGGTATCAGTGTTCTGCCCTACAGCCTCTTGGCAGATCAGAAAAGCCCTCCCAGGCCCACCACCAAAGTCAGTGAGGAATGTGTTCTGTGCTGCCTCTGCTCTGGGGCACCTTGAGCAGGTGACTTACCCCTCTGAGCCTCAGCTCCTGAGTCTATACAAGGAGGACAGCACCACCCACCTGGAAGAGGCATGGGAACATTTGAGGGGGTTCAAAATAAAGTGCCTGGCTCTTTCCTTCCCTTCCTTTTCAGAAGAAGGTATTCAGGGAATAGTCCCGGACAGGGGCCAGCAGGATCACTGTCCGTCTGTCAGCATGAGGCCAGACACAACAGGGTGCTGCATTCCTCTCTTCCACCTCCCCCACAGTCTCTTGGGTGCCCCTCCCCCACCTGTCGGTGAGCTCTGGTGGGCAAGGTCTGAGGACCAAGGGCTCCTGGGGCTCTGTCCTAGCCCTGGTACCTCGGGCGCCTCTTGCTGGCTTGTCTTGCCCAGGTGGGGCCCTGCCACTGCTGCTAGTTGGTGGCTGGACGTCATGCAGAGCTCCCCACGCACAGAGCGAGCAGGTGCTAGTGCACCTCACCTCGACCCTCCTGCAGCAGCCGGGGTCACATCTCTGAGGAGGGTGAGCTGGGGCAGGTCTGGCTCCTTGGTAAAGTGTCAGGATGCTGCTATTAACTTGCTGGCTATCATAATCTGTTTCCATAGGAGCCCATGAGAACATCAGGCTTTGCCTTCTGCTCCTAACTGGCCAGTGTATCCTCACAAAGACTGCCTCCAACAGACAATAAATGCCCACAGCAGACTGTCTGTCATATCTTTGTTATGACTATCAGTTATGAAACCTACCCAAGTCTCCCTAAAATGGCCAGTGATATCAGTGTCTGGTCAGGCTCAGCTGCATTCTGTTGGGTTTATCATTACTGCCCACCTGACTCTCCCGCTGTGCCGCAGACACTTGTCAAGGTTCCCTGGCCCCTCCCCCCGCCTCCCTCTCCCTATGCCACCTGTGTAGACAGGGCAGGCAAGCTGCTGCACCACCTGAGAGAGGAGGGAAAAGGTGGGGCAAAGCCTGAGAGAAAAGGCTGTGCCCCCAGGAGGGAGCAACACTCGGTTAGGGGCACTCAGCCTGAGCTTGGGTAAGAAGCTGTAAAAAGGAGTTGAACACCCAGAGCAGGGAGGGAGAGGGAATGTCTGTAAAGACCGGTTTTGCTAAATAGAGCTGCAGAACGTTGGGTTCCTCTGTGAAGGAGGAGCAGACGCCCATGCACTTGCAGACCTCTGAACTTGTCGTGGCCAGAGCTGAACAGGGTCCTCTGAGGCCTGGTGGGCCAAGCAAGACTGCTCATGGGTCAAAGATGCAGAAAATGGTGTCAGGCCAGAGACTGAGCAGCCAGACCAGATGGCTTTCTGGGGCCCTGCAAAGCACTGACCCTAGGAAAAGGCGGTGGAGCCAGACTGCATGGGCAGTTCTTCCTGTTTCTCAGGCAGAGTCTCCTGAGCCTGGCCTGGGCAGTGGTGAACGGTGAACGCTAAGCTGCTCCAGTGATTTCTGCTGGTGTCGTCAGCTGCATGAAGGTCACAACAACAGATCATCCCCTGCAGTTCTCCAGCAGACCTAGCTGTGCCCTAGACCCCCATGTTCCCTCAGCACAGAACATGGGCAGTAGGCTCCAGTGACTGGAAGACCCTGTGCTGCATTTAATCTCTCAGGTGGGCACAGCTGACAGAATTTGAGAGTCAGCTCCAACCTGGAGCCCTGAGGACATCCCTGAGAAGGAGCCAGGGGACAGATGCAAAGAAGCAAGTTCCCCCAGGGTCAGTCGCACCTTCTAGACCAGGGAATAATTGGCCAGGCAGAACTGTCTCTAGGTGGTGGGGGAAAAGAGGAGAGTAAGCCATGGCTTTTAAGGGTTTTTCCCTAAGTGAGGCACTGTATGTAAGACTGAGCCCCAGGTCAGTCCTGGACTGGACTGTAAGGCAAAAGATTTGGCCTCAGCCATTTTCCCTACTCCAGTGACATTGCCCCACCCATCTCAGCCATTGTGCTATGCCTGGGTTACTTGATGCAGCAACTAGGTCTGTTTATGAGTCCCACCTAGCACAGTACCAGGCACCTGGCAGGTATTTTTTTCTTCATTTTAAAAAACGACTTTCTTTTCTGCAATAAAAGGTCATCTCACAAAAAATGAGCTCATTCACATGGCTACAGATGAATAGCATCACCTTCAAGCATTATTTTCACCAGGGGCATTTCCACTTTAAAAGAGGAGCAGAAAAATGAGGTCAAACCATGGAGGAGACGCACTCTACCTCTGCATAAAGCCAGTTGTGGTTGTGAGGTGAAACGGTGGGGTGTGTGTGTGTGTGTAGCCATGCCTTGTGTGAGCACCCTACCCTCACACTTGGACTGGATCTCCCTGGCGGGCATCTGCAGCACCGAGGGCTCTCACATGGGTTTCCCTGCTGTTTTCCTGTTCCACTTTGCAGGGCTCTACGTGCAGGAGATGGCTGACCTGGATACTGCCAAGCTCTACTCTGGGCTGCTTGGGGTGGGGGATGAAATCCTGGAGGTGAACGGGGCCAAGGTTGCCGGGCTGGGCTTGGCTTACATCAAGGAGCTCCTGGCCCATTCAGAGTGCTTGTCAGTTCGCGTCCTGAGGCAGAGGCCTGTCCTTCAGTGACCCAGAAATGCTGCTGGCCCAACTACCACCCTGTCAGGAGCTCTGAGCCGGCTGGGAATGTGCTGCACAGAGCTGCTTTGTGGACGGAAAGCACAGATCGTGGTGGCATCCAGCCCCTCAGGCTGTGGCAGGACTGCTGTGATTGACTACCCAAGGGATAGGCAAGGAGCCTGTGAATGTATTTTGTTTAAGGCCATTAATTTATGCAGAACTGGGGAAAGAAAATACCGGTCTCTTTCCATACTAGAGATGGTGACATCTACTTGTCCCTTTGGGGGTGGGGGTGGGGAAGAGAGATTCAGGCAGTCCTTTGGTGGGCCTGAGAGCTGGCCTCACCTCCAGGTGCCACTCTTGAAAAGGCTCGCCCGGCCTCCAACACTCCAGACAGAGAGTGGATACCTTGGCCCGGACCGAGCCCTTCCCTTTCAGCCACACTTCTCCTCCCTCTCATTTGCCACCTTTGCTCTTCATCCAGAAAGGGGCAGGCGTCCTGGAGTAGCAGCTGCACAGCCAAGGACCACATATTCCAAACCAAACATCAGAATGCATGCTCTAACCAGAGTTTTATGGCCCTTCTGGATGTAAGAACATGTGGGAGATGTTATCTGGTAGCCAGAATATTAAAAATTTCTAGGAAATTTTCATGATATATAAAGTTAAAGGGGAAAAATAATGAAACCAAAGCCAGTTTCAGAGTGCAGCTGTGGTAGGCAGGACCCGGCCAGTGGGATGGTGGAACCCACTGGCCCCCCTTCTTCCCTCCACCCCTGCCCTGCCCCCTCCCCTCCGCCTCTGCCTGTAGGAGTTGCAGTTCTGCAGCTTGGCCTGGGTCTTTGTTCTCCTGTCCAGCTTGGAGACAGGGCTGCAGCTGGTGTCTGGCTGTCCCCCAGCTGCAGGCTTCCTGTCCAGACCTCCCTGGTGGCAGCTGTGGGTGGGCAGAGAGGCAGCAGGGAGGCTCCAGAGAGCAGGCACTGGCCATCCTGCCTGGGCACTTCCTGCTCTACTACACCTGGATACTGCCCAGAGGGTTGGGACTTTTCGAGTACATAGCTGTGTGTCAGTCTTAAATTATTAAAATGTAAAGCTGAAGCTTCTCCACTCTGAGTTGTAAAATTCTGGGCTCAGTTGACCTTCAGCAGGGGCTGAAAGACACAAATATGTTGATGGGCGTGCCAGAAGGGAAGGCTGGGGAGGCCCCAGCTGCAGGGTCACAGCCTGTTACATGCAGAAGCCTCCAGAGAGTATTGGGCTGGAAGAGGAGCCCTGGGCAATGTTTATGGTGAGGAGAGAATGAAGCTAAGAGGCCTTGAGAGATGCAGCTGAGGAGAACTCAGCTGTTTGTACCTCCACAGGTTACTGGCTGTGGTCAAAACCAAAACAGGAGCTTCAGCAGAACTGGTTGAAATGAGCATCCCAGGCAGCTCTCATGGGGCAAGGAGGATGCTGAAGCAGGCCTGTGGCTGAGGACAGGCAACGGTGGTGGTGGTGTGCGGGGGTTGTGTTCTCCTGATCCAGGGCCTTGGCAGCAGGAGCCAGGAAACATCCCTCCCTCGTGCTCTGGGACTGGGCCAAGGGCAGGGCTCTAGGAGCCCCAAGCACACAGGATGGGGAGGTGGGAGCTGCCATGGGCTTGGGGAGCAGGGAGGAAGGAACTGTGGCAGGTGGGCAGAGGGGCCAGAGCAGCAAGGGGTTGAGGCTTCAGGCTGTGAAGGGGGTACTGGGAGACACCTCAGACAAATCTCACACCTCAAAGTGTAGAAATGGCCACAGCTGGAAATTACAACTGTGAGACACACACCTCCTGTACTCAAATTCCTGGCCGTAAACTCATGAAATTTCAGTTTGAAAAAAAACATTTCAGGGCTAGGGGTACAGCTCAGTGGTGGAGTGTTTGCCTAGATTGTGCGAGGCCCCGGGTTCCATCCCTAGCGTTGCAAAGGAGGGGAGGGGCTCAAGGGCAAAAGGCACCTCTGTTTTCTGCCTATGGCAAGGGCTGCCTGCCTTCTTACTGGGAAGAAGGTGGGGATCGGGGCTGGGAGAGGCCAGGAAAAAGAGCTTTTGCAGCTGTCTGTGTCTACCAGGTGCCAAGCAAGGGCCTTGGAGGTAATCGTACCAGTGGTAATCGTACCACTGCTGTTTATCATCTCCCTTTCAGAGGGGAGGAACCAGGTTCAGCAACCATGCCAGGGCAACCAATGCTTCCCCGCTGCCTTAGGGACCTCTCCACTGCCTCTCATTGTCCCCCCCCCCCCCCGCGCCTAAATGGAAGGGGGAGGGCACCCAGGGCCTTGGAGTTTCTGGCTGGGTTTCTGAGGCACGAGCTTTGGTCTCAGCTTCCTGTTGGGATAATGTTGCCGGGACCCCATCTGCGTGCCTGGGAGGGGCTTTAGGTCCTCCTGCTTTCTGCCAGACCTCTGCCACCTGCTCTGCCCAGGCAGCTGCTGACCTAGAAGGCCTGGCCCAGCCCCTCCTCACATACTGGACCATCAGAACCTTCCTAGAACCTGGTTTATTATGAGGCCAGGCAGGAGTATGGGCTATGAGAAAGACCCGCTCAACACAGTCCAGGGAGAGGCTCAGACGTCAGCACATAGCTGAGCTGGGCAGCAAAGGACCCAGTAGGTGTCGCCTGGTGTGGAAAGCCTGAAGGAGGAGATGGGGCTCTGAGCGGAAGGGGTGTGCACAAGCAGGGTTTTGTAAAGTGAGCAGAATGTCCAGCAAGGGGAAGGACGCGCGCGCGCGCGCACACACACACACACACACACACACACACACACACACACACACAGAGGCGTGGGTCTCCCCTGAAGGACCTGTGCCCCTCCCGAGGCTCACATGAAGTACCTGACATTTGAACCTCATGGAGCAGAGAGAGGCACCAACTTCCGCCTCAGACACCCTAGTCAGTCTCCAGGGGTATTTGGGGATGAGGAGGGGTCGGCGCGGGGGGGGGGGGGTACGCAAACGTCAGAAGCGGAGCCGCTCTGCCCCAAGTCAGCTCGGACCTCTCTTCAAGGGCGCCTTTCCCGGGTTCCCGCTGCCCCGGGCTGCGCCGCGGCCTCCAGTCCTTTGCGGGATTTCTGCCCCTAGGAACTCGCAGCCTTTATGTCAAAGTCTCTTCCCAGAGGCGGCATCTGGGCACGGCTAGTTGGAGCAGCAGGGGGCTGGAGCCTGGGGTCTGTCAGAGGGCCAGGCTCTCGCGGGTTTCACGCGCCTTCGCCCACCCCCTCCCTTACACAAGCACGCACACGCACACTGCTGGGGGGCGGGGCTGGAATGCAGGAGCCCCCTGCTTTGCCCGAGGCACGCACGGGGGGTGGGGGTGGGGGTGGGGGAGCACAGCACTTGCCCGGCCTTGGTGAAAGCCTGGAGGACTGACTGCAGTTGGCCCAAGGGATGCGAAGGCTAGTGGGGCAACCCCGGACCCCAGCGAGAGTGGAGCCCTGCCCAAGAATGAGTGCCAGGTACTTGCGGGGGGGCCCCCGGGGCCTCAGGCAGCGGCGGGCAGCTCCAGGTGCGCCTGAATTTTGAAAACCAGTTAATCAGGGCATTCAGGGATGTGCAGTCCTTCCCGCCGCTCTGCGTATATTCTAGAGCTTTCGTTGCCTTTAAGGACACAATCCTGAACCCTTACAGCAGTTCTGGGAAGGACACAGCACTTACCTCCAGGTCACAAATGAGGTACGTGAGATGCAACTTATCCAAGATCACAACAACAAATAATCACAGAGGCAGGACTCAAACTTAGCTGCCTTGCGACTCTGAGTTGTGTCCTCCCCACCCTCTGCAGTCATCAGGAGCCCACTCACCTGCTCCTGCGCTGCACATCACTTCCCAGGGCAGGGTTTCCAAAACAAGCACAGCCGACTCAAAAGCAGTGCTGTGGGTGGAGACTGGCATTTTTTAAAAGGAGAAGGGCTGGAAGAAAAAGCACCTGGGTAGAGAAGAATGACTCGCACAAGGGCACTGTGCGTTCTGCTCTCCACCCCCACCCTCTTTGAGCTGCTGGTGGTGGTGGTGCAACCTTCTTGGCTTGGCCCCTGGAAAAACATCCCCTTGATCTGAGACCCCAGCGACCAAGAGGCCTGTGACCCAGGGATGGATGCACTTTCTGGTCCCCCAAACTGGCTCCGGGCAGGGGAATTCTCCCACCTGGATATTTTTGTTAGGAATTCTGGTTGTTGGTCCCCACTCCACCACGCCCTAGCTTCACCCATCCACTCCTACCATTCCCTCCTGTGTTTGTGTGTCTCTGCCAAAATGTCCTTCCCCTTGTCCACCACCCACAGCTTGGCACCCTTCACAAAGATTAGAGGGACTGGCCTGGGGGCATCCCTTAACACCTGCATGCTGACTTTGGCCCCTCCTTTAGCTCCTACAGACTGGAGCCTTGGGCTCTTTCTCTTCTGGGGGAACTGCTTGTTTATCCTCCATAAAACTTCCTTGCAACATCTGGATTTCCCTAGTCCATCTGCCTTACCTATTCTCCACTCCCAATCCTCAGGCTAGTTCTGGAGCTATTCAAAAGGCCCTATGGTCGCAGAATCCCATTTCTTCCCTCCATCCCCATCATCCTGTGAAGTTGCTTTCCTACAGAGTCAGAACACCTGCTTAGAAACGGCCACAGCCTTCCTTGGCAAGCAACTCTCTGGCTGTGGGTCTGGCCAGGTTGCAGTGCTGGCCCCAGGGAAGAGGGCTGCTGGGACCGGCTCAGACACTCTGCCCACAGAGCCAGGGTTTAACAGCTGCCCCGGGGTCCAGGAAGGGATCCGGGCTGTCCTGTAGATGCGGGGCACATGCGAGGCCTGCCGTTGTCTCTTCCTTCTGAATTCTGGGCTCAGGTTCCTGCGCACAGTGTGGAGGTGCCCCAAGGGCCCTGGCCAGGGGCCAGGCACAGGGAAGGAGGCTGCTCTCCCCTCCGGGTACCCACATCCTCAGGATGTGGGGAGCTACAGCTGTGAACAAAAGACAAGTCAGGATGCCAAGGGTAGGAAGCCTCACTACCTGGGGACCAGAAAGGCTTCCCAGAGGAGCCGGGCCCAGGCTCTGTGGCCTCCAAGCTCACCAGCCTGCATGCAGCTCTGGAACTAAAGTAGAAACAGGGAATGCTGGCAGTCATAGGAGCTCATGGCAGCCTTGAGAGGCCAGTCTGGTTCTCATGGGGACACCTCAGACTGAATCTCCAGGCTTTACTGGGTTTAATACAATAAGTTTGGCTCATTTACTTTTCTGGGGTCTATTTCTAGCCAAACAAAAGCTCCAAGACATCTTAGCAGTGAGGCAGGCCTGCCTGAGATCCTGGAGCAGCTTTCCTGATTCTACAGTCAGCTTAAAGGTCATGGTCAAGTCCAAGACAACTATATCCATGTTTCATCTGAGGCACCTCGAAGCTTTAATTCCCCATTAATCCATTCGGCTGTTTTGACCTCTTCACCTCAGCTTTGCATTACTACTGTTTCTCAGATTAGAAGCATGTGCTTGCCATCACTGAAATCAGAATGGCATCTTTTCCCTCTTAAGGGATGCTTCATATGGTCTAACCTGGGTTCAAGTTTGATTCCCCCACTTAATAGTTCTGTCTTTTGGAAAACTTAATTGCTTCACATCTGTTTTCAAATGTAAAATGGGTCTCCACAGTACTTCCCACATGGGTTGTGGGAGCTGCTGAGCTCTTCCCAAAGGTCAGCACTTCTATAAGGGGGTTCAAGGACTTGTTAATTTTTTGTTCCCCACACTCTGGTGCCAAAAGAAACCCTGACTTGTGTGCTATTTTGTGCAGGGCCTGATTAGTTTGGGGTTTAGGAATTCATGCAGCTTGCTCAACCAGAGAAAGCACAATTCATAATTCCAATCTTCCAGCAGCCATCAACATTCCCTACACCCAGGCACATGTATGATGTTTATTGGTGACAGCAGAAAAAGAGGACCTGTGCTTAGGTATGAAAATAGCTAAAAACATACCAGGTACAGTAGCATGCAATCACAGCATTCCAAGTCTGGTCTGGGCAACTTAGCAAAACCCTGTGTCAAAATGAAAAAGGGGTTTGGGATGCAGCTCGGTGTGAAGGCCCAGAGTTCAAGCCCCCAGATAAAAAAAACAGAAAGAAAAAAACAATAACAAAACACCCAGAACAAAGTTCATAGTCTCTCCATTTTTCTTTAATACTGAACAGTACTCTTTCGTAGTTGTAACACAATTTCAAGAGCAGAAGTAAGAAACATTACTGATAGACTACAGGGTGTAAAAATACCGCTTTTAAGGGTGGCTAGCTGAGTTTTTGTTTGGTTTTACATTGGTTTTCTTTAAAAGTTTTCAAGTTTGTGGTGTCATCCAATCTTAGGATTACAATCAAAGCTGCGGATGACATTTTATTTTTCAGGGATTTTTTTCCCTGTAGTCTGGAGTCCCAGATGCTGTAGCAGTGGTTCTCAAAGTCAAGTGTATGCTGAACTCCCTGGAGTGCTGGCCTCACCCCCTACTGGAGAGGCCTGAGAATGTGCATTACTAACTAGTTCCCAGGAGTTGCGAAGTCACCACTGGTCCCACTCCACCCCTGGAGAGCCACCGCCTAAAGGAAACAGAAATCTACCCAGGGTAGATTTGAGGGTCGTCAACTTCTTTCCCCAGGGCTCTGGCTCCTTCTCACTATGTGAAAAACAAATTGTCACCTAGAAGCCACCAGGTATCTGAAGTTCTAATCCTGACATTTTCAGTGTGTGCCTTCATTATTTAGAAGTTATTTATCCTTGGAAAAATATTTAATGCTTTGTTCCTGCCGAATTTTCCCACATATTTCTGAATTATACTAATTTCTGATTATAAATAAGCCAGAGAAGACATATTTCCACTTACAAAAACAGAATCCATCACCATTTACAGCTTGGTTCCTTTCGCTCGTTCCTACATGGCTTCCAGGCCACCCCTCACCCTGGGCATCAACTCAAGTCTGTCTGCTGAGAGCTGAGCCCAGCTGGGGCCAGTTAGGAAGTAATCATAGGGAGCTCAAAAAGCAGTTCCAAAAACTTACTAGCAGAACCCCTGGCTGTCCTCTCCTTACCCACAGATGACAGAGCACAGACATCTGTTTTCCTGGGATGAAGACGTGTTTCTCCCAGGACAGCCCTTAGCAGCAGGGTCACACTTGCCCTTCATGAGGCAGATTTCAGCTGAATCTACTTTCTGCTGAGCTGGAAAGAAAGACAGTCTTGAACATGGTGCCACCTCAGGTCTGACAAAAATCTTGGCTGGAGCAGGGTGCAGAGCTGCTGGAAAGGGGTCCAAGAGCTACGGTCAACAAACAAGGCAGGTGGTCTTATTTTTAACATCCCCTGAATAACCAAGCGGAATCTGGTAACTCAAAACCTTAAAAAACAAATCGGTGAAATACACTTTCTCACAAAAGTCTAAGTAGAGCTGGCAAACTAGGTCCATGAAATATTCATGTGAAACCCAAGGAGTAGGGCTGGCACTGGGGACCCTCACAGTCTAAGCACAGTGAACCTATCTGCACAACCACAGGAAGGGTGCTTCTGGACAGTGGTCGGACTGGAAGGAAAATAGCACCAACATATTAAAGCAGAGGGAAACCAAGTTCTTTTCTTCTTTCCTCATCCTGCCCCCCATCACGGAATCAGTAGGGACTGTGGTGTATAAAGACCTCTCAGATATTACCTAGATGGCCGCAACCTGAGCATGGTGCAAGGGGATTTTCAGAGCTTTGGTGTTTGTCTGAAAGGTTAAAAAAAAAAAAAAAAATCACCAAGCCTTTGGGAGAGAAGCACAAGTTAGCATCATTCTACTAAAGTTCTGTCACTGAGGTCAGCTTTAAGTGCCTTAACTTGTCTCACAAAGTGTGTGGGCTACAGATGCAGCACAGTGACTCCTGTGCACATTGGGGTGAGCTGTATTTGTTCCAACAGGAAGATCTTGCTCAAGCACCCGCATCCCGGAGGTGCAATCTCTTTGTGCCCCCCCCCTTTCCTGGGTCACCAAGCACTCACAGGAATGTGTTCAGGGCTGAAGGGTTGTTCTACTTCACTCAAAACTCTCTTGCTTTTCTGGACTTAACACCAGAAAGCAGTTTCCCAGTGAGCATTGCCAAGTTAACATGTGACAAGGCACCATGTTTTAACATAACAGACCAGTGTGGCCCTCACACAGGAAAGACCTTTGGAAGTGTAAGCATATTTTTTGGAGGCTGGGGCCTGGGTAAGAGCAGTTGGGTAAGAGCAGGTGGCTAAACTTCCCCTACCTGGAAGCAAAGGCCTTTCCAGGAGCAAGCAGCTGTGTCCTGGTGGCCTTCAAGGCCTCTCCTTATTGTCCTGAATTCCAGAACTGACCGTGCTGAGGGTGCAAAGTGACAGAGTGGGTAATAAATCTGAGAGCCTTTTGCTTTCATCTTTCTCCACTCTTGATGGGCAAAGAACATTCTTTTTAAACACAAGAAAAATATACGCATTCTTGTAAACTTGGGAGGGCAAGAAATGCCAGTGAGAGGAAGAGAGGGAAATGAGAGGCAGTGCAATTCCGTATTTTAGGACATGCTTTCTGGGCAATCCGGTTTGGTTTTGTTTACAGATTCATCTTGTACTAGATGAAGCCAAACAGTACAAAGTCCACGGAGTTGAAATGCAACTCACACTTATCATTCAATTCCTTGATCTTCAAATGTTATGAATTCTTTAAAAAGGTAACAGGGACTAGATGACCCTCTGGTGTCACTTTAAAGCCAGGGAAATTACCAAAAGAAAAATCTTGGCTCCATCACCTTTACTCACAGAAGGTAAAACACTTAACAGAGACAGATTTTTGTTGGAGTTAGACTAGATTTCTTTTCACAGCCCTTAATCGCACGAGGTGAGAAGGAGTGGAGGTTGCCAAGTTGCTGGCTACCAGACCCATCAGTCTGTTTAACTCTGGCTAACAGCAGAGAATAATGGGCAAGTTACCAAATTTCCCCCCTCCAGTTCTGGCATGAATTCTAAAATTGTGGAAGAGCCTCATGTAACACCCCACACACACCCACACCCACGCTGTATCGCACACTTCAATTCCACTTGCCACACAGTCCAGAGCAGGCACAGAATTGTGATTTTTCACAGACCACACAAAGACCAAAAATTAGGACTAAGAACTGAAAGTATTTTGGTTTTCCAGTTGGAATCATACTCTGGCAAACTTTCTCAATGGTTCATTCCTATCTTATCCACCCCCAGATCAGTAAAATGTTCTTCCAGTGAACATAAAGTGAGCTCTTTCTGTTACCCATCACATTCTGCCAGTTCTTTAAAATGATGAATATGAAACTTGGTGCAGAAGACCCAGCTTCCATCAGGAGGCACTTCAGCAGTGTGGGGATGAAGGAACCACTTAGGTTCCTTGGATCACTAAAGAAGAAATATTTGTCCTTGAAAATACATGCAGGTCCCCTGGCTCATTCTCTCTGGCTGCCAGGTTACAGCCTGAACAGAGGACCTTCAGATGAACACCCCTTGTGCAGGGACAGCCCAGGAAGGGCCCAGGAGGACCAAGCCAGGACTAAGTCAGCCAGAGGTGGGAACACGATGGCCCACTGGGAGAACACCTGTATTTGAAGTTGATGTTTTTCTTCTAAATGATTCCCTATTCAGCTTCAGCTTGTCAGGTCTACAGCAGTCAGTTTAGTAAACGCCTCAAATCAGTGAGGTCAACAGGATAATTCAAAATGTATCAAACAAAATTAAACTCAAGGTCACAACACTTGACCCTTGAACTAATGAGAGGACCTTCCTCATTAGTGACCCAGCTGTGCTCTAAACAGCCCTAACTGATACACAATCTGATAACAGCATGACAATAATGTGGCTTTTAAATAGGGGACTCAGAATTCCATGAGATGCTAGCTGCTTCTTGTAATGTGCAGTATGGATTTTAGTACTTAGGGAAAAAAATCCACATTTATTTTTAGCAAAAGACTTCTATATTTTAATGCAAGGGATCATCTCTGCTTTAAGTTTACAGAAGACTATTTGAGTAAGTTTTAAAACTTTGTGTCTTAAAACATAAATAACTCAGTATCCCTTTGAAGCCCTTTGTCATTTTTCCTAATTTGAAAAGAAATAACTTATTTAATATATCAAAAATTAGAGACGAATGTAAACATGGATGTCAACCATACTTTCAGTTTTATAAATTTGCTTTTAGCTTTCATCAACAGGCAGATTTCCTTACCTACAATGATCCTAAATGAGATAAAATATCCTTCTTTAAAAAATTGTTAGACATTTATTAAAAAGTGCAATTTAAAAGTTAGCTGGGCAAGCACACCATTGCAAATCATAAAAGGGGGAAAAAAAACCCAAGAAAACAAAATCCCAAAACAAAACCATAAGAAATACAAACAAAACAAGAAAGTGGTTAAGAAAGAAAAAAGTTAGTGTGCTGAGGAATGCACAAAAAGACAAGAAAGTCAAAGCTCAAACTCTATCCAGATGCTGCTGTTCTTTCCAAGTGCAAATGGTGGTGAGGAGAGCCTGGCAGCCTCTACCACTGAGTTCTGGCTCTGGATCCAACCACTGCTTTATCAAATTATGCAGCAGGGAGGTTATAAAAAATATCCTATATACATGTGCACATTTGAGGCATTGCAAAAGTCATCAGAGGCTTGAAGTTTTTAGTGTCTCAGCAGTCTCAGCTACTTAAACTCAATTAAAGCATTTAACATTAAATTTGGATTGGCTCAGTTATCTAAATGGGTGATAAAGTCAAGTTGACACCATAGGGAAGAAAAGAATCAAGTTCTACAACCAAGTTGCCATTACTAACAGAGTAAGAGAAGTCTGACCCAGAGTTCTGGTCCAGCCTTTTTGCATCATGAGAGTTTCCATGTAAATATAATGAATGTACTAACTACTCCAAACCCATCCCCCAGCGTAGAGTGCCACAGGAATAAAGAAGTGTCAAAGAGGACCCAGGGTCCCAATTCATCCCGGCATGCTGCTGTGCTGTTTAACAATAGACTTAAGGGTCACCCTAAAACTGCAAGATGCACCTCTGAGGGGAAGCCCTGGGGCAGCAACATGGAGTCCTAAACTCTGGAAACATCATCACTTCTTCCCTAAGCTGTGCCAATCAATGCAGGTCCCGCTGCCATTTTCAACTCTTCTGTCCATTACAACCACAAGTAAGCCACAAGCTGTTAGCACCCCTAAGCCCTAGGTGTTTCACTAGTTTCCATTAGTTATTCCTACCACCAAAAAAAAAAAAAAATTGCACCTGGAAAAGCGATTTTGTCTCAACACTTATCCTTGAAAAATAAAACTCTGTATTTTCTGTCACAAACTGCTTCTAAGCCTTTTGTCCTCATCAACCAGCTCTCAGGGACTATGAAATGCTACAGCAATGGGAAACACAGCATACCCAGGAGCCGGATTAACGGGTTTCTTTCGATGGGACACCAGTGCCCATCTGGGCAGAAGAAAGAGCTGCCTAAGATGGAAGGATGAGCAATGGTGACACTAGTGGGGCTCCTCATTCTTTGGGATGATACAGTCCCTCCTCCGGGAGCAAGGTCCAGCAAGGCAAAGTAGTAGCTTGCTGTCCTCAATCAGGACAGGCGGAGGGGCTTCTGTGGTCCAGCCAGGAGTGCGGTCATCTCCTTCCTCTTCCTGTGGTCTTTCAGCGCTGGGTGGAGGAGCTGTCTTAAATGTGGAGTCACACAGAGAAAAGTCCGCACAGCGGCAGGTTTCCTGGAGAGGAATGTGAGTTGAAGGAGTGTGCTTGTTTCTCCTCCTCCGCTTCGTTCCTGGGCAGGAGAAACTGCAGTGGCGGCCACCATCACAGCACTAGGAAGAGGATCAGCACGACCAACAGGACCACGAAGAGGATGGCTATGGCACACCACTGGCGCCCATCTGGAAGGCAGGACGTGAAGATTAGCCTTCTTGGGTACTCTACATTCCCCAAGACACAGGCACATGGAATTTTGGCACCTTTTAAACAGAAAAGGGATGGAACATGGAAATGACAGGGCAAAGAGGATCTGAAGCCTGCCTCTGTGCCTGGTACTCAAACACTGCTTTGCCAGTCCCCCGAAAAGTGCTTCATAGTAAAGCATGCTTTGATTTCCCAGGTTCCGTGGACCTTAGCTTTCTGCTGGTTGTTAGTGCATCCCTGGAAAAGGTGCTGGCACTGGTATTATTGATCAAAGCCCATCTGCCTTCATCTCCCACCAAAGCCAAGTCATTTAATTCAACATGATCTTGTTCTTTTTTCAGTGAACACTGCAAATGGGTAAAAAGGAAATGAAAGCTACTGCTGGTCACTTTGGGGAATGAAGAGCTGAAAAAGCAAGCTCCAGTCAGAGAGCATGATTAATAATTTCACACCACACCTATTCAACTAAGAAGTAAGGTTCATTAACCACTAACCACGTTAAAGTAATGTATAAGCCAATCTGTAAATGAAAGCACAATGTCTTTTCTCAAACCTACCCTACCAACAACTTAGAACAGCAGGAATAGAACACAAAGTGGCTAGAGTCCTTCTGAGTGACTGGGAGCAGGGAGGTCCCACAGGACAAAGGAACCCACACAAGCCAGTAACACCTGCACTGGCCTGCAATCCTCCCTGTGGTTCTAATGATGTACAACTGCTGCCTCACTGGGCTGCTGTGAGAATGAAACAATACAAACACAGCCACACACTGCAGGGTCCATGCTTGGGGTCCAAGGGACATTTCCCTACCTTGGGGAGAGGCAGAGAACAGTCTCTCCATAGGTGAGTCCAGTGTCTTCTACAGAGGGTCAGACTGATATATAGTGGACCCTTGACTTACAAACTTAATTCGTTCCCGAGGGCCGGTTGTAACTCAAGTTGGTCAGTGGAGGCTCAGGCTCTTCAAAGTCTCTCTCCTGTATACAGGCAGATCTCAGTATCCTTAGACATTGGCCCAGCATTTCTCAACTAACCCCACATGGGAAAGAATATTGTGATAATACTTCCAGGACTCTTTAAGGGTTTAAATCTGTATCTGAGACCATCTGGAAGCACAAGTGGCTGGCATCTGGGTCATAGCTCAAGACTTTGGTCATAAGTTAAAACTAAAATTCTGGTCATAACCCAAGCTGTTTGTATGTCAAGCTGGTCATAACTTGAGGGTCCACTGTAAAAGAATTTCACTAGCCTGTGAAAATGCATTTCAACCACTAAGAATAAGAGTTCCATTTACACAGAAATGTAAAGGTATACTTATTCATTAAAGTTTAAACACAACAGATTTTAACACAGTATAGCTTTGAGAATCACATTGTAAGAAGGATAAAATAGGTTGCAAAACTCTCCACAAAGCAAAACATGTACTTAGGAATTATTTTAAATATCATGGATATCAAAATCATAGAACTGGCCGAGAGAACTGCCTCCAAATTAAAGCAAGTAACTCCTCCTTTCTGCTTAAAAATAAAATAAAGTAACATAAAACTTAGGAAGGACTTCTGGAATTTCATGTTTAATATTCTCAGACCACAGGTGACTTTAGTCCTTAACTAACTCTGCAAGCTCAGGATCTGCCTCAGAAGGTCAGCAGAACAAAGAGATCTCCAGTGATAGCTTTTTTTCCTTTCTTTTTCAACATATTTTTCTCTCTTAAAGAGATAAAATGAACAACAGAATGTTGGAAAATGGGGGTAGAGGGGATCTTAGTATCACTCAAAAGAATCCATTTTACAGGGTAGAAAAATGATAAAATTAATGTCTCTCCTGGCTCATTCACAGCAGTGTAGTCTTTGCCGATTTCTCCCATGAAGCAGCCAGCCAGAGGGTGGGGAAGGACAGATTCTGCCCTTGAATAGCTATGGTTGCATGTTCATTACTACAAACTCCAGTGTGTTTTCACATGCTTCCTTTATATACAGCTTTGATTGAAAATAGTGAATTTAACCAAAAGTTAAGAGTAGAGAACAAAGACAATTACAAACTGCCTGATTGACAAATTGAAGAAGATGCTGGCACCAAGAGGAGGCCTATAAACAGTATTTCTTTTGGTAGCAAGATAAAAATGAAAACACAGGTAACCTGTCCAAAATGAAGGGCCTTTCAGACTATCGGCTCTTCTCTTGTACAAATATAACCAAAGTTCTTATTTTGCTTCCCAAACTTTTCTTTTGGGAAAACGGAGAATAAAGCATAAGCCAGCCTCAGTGCTACTTACACACATGGAGGCTCTTATCACAATGCAAGTATTTTATTCTAAATTATTCATACCCAGAAAGCTGGGAGACAAAGACACAGTGCATCTTTGTTCACTTGCTCTTCCCCAACAAAACTGGTGCTGAAGTAGCTACTTGACTTGCAACTAATACATACACTAGTGAGAGGCCTGGTATTTAAACCACTTATATAATACTTCATTACAACATTTTCTTTCTAAGTAGAAGGGTGGGGTGGAAGAGAATAGAACCAGAGAAGATTTTGCGAATCTTTCTGTAAGCCTCAGTGTGAGGATGAAGCTGGTGCTTGCTTCTTATATATGAACAGCTTCAGGCAAGGAAATGCCTGCTAGGAGCATAAGGACATTTGCCAGTGGACAGAAAGGAGGAAATAACTCTAGATAAGAGCTTCCCTGGTGCTTAGGATTTGGTAAGTCCTTTGCCCCTTAGGACAATCTGTTGCCTCATGACAGTTTTAAACATTTAAGTGCTAATACATGACAACACTGTTAAACACTTTTACATTATTACTGAATTTACTCTTCACAATGACCTTGAGAGGTAGGAATCAATCTGTTTTTTGTCTTGTGCAGATTTAAAAAAATATTTACTAAATACTAATACTCAGCAGACAGTGTCATACACATTTACATTATTATTATGTTTTAATTTACAGCTCCCTACAATCCTAAGACATAGAAATCTTTTTTTTTTCTTTCAGTGCTGGGGATAGGAACAAAGCTTGGGCCTTGTACGCACACATGGGTTACGCAAGGGCTCTACCACTGAGCTACACCTCCAGCCCTCAACCTATTTTTCTAGGTAAGAAACTGAGTCCAAGAGAACTGTTATGTAATGTTGCCATGAGTCACACTGCTGAAAAGTAAACACATATGTATTTAAATCATACATGTCAGATGTACCTGACAGGAGGAAACCAACAGAGGAAAGAGGTGTTAAGAAACAGGGAAGCCAAGAACACTCGAATACCTCAGGAGTGTCTCAGTTCCTCCTTCCACCAAGCCATCCCCACCAGGTAAGAGATAATGGGTTTTCTTTGATTTAAATATGTTATTTCTCATGTAATCTGGGAAGTGGCTTGTAGTAATAAAAAAATGTGAAAAGTTATTGAAACACATCTAATTTGAAAACTGCTACTTTGTCATCCCCATTCTGCTACAAATTTACTAGGACATTTCACTGTGGCTTTAAATATTACAATTTAAATTAAATTTAAAAGGCCACCTTATTCTGAAGTAGTAGATGTTTTTCTATCAATGAAAGAAGGACAGTTCAGGAGAAACACTAGCTGGCTTCTTAATTACTGCTGTAACTAAATTCCCTATTTTGGCAAAGAACAGAAGAAACGGGTGGAGTTGTAAATGCAAAAAGAAAGCTGCTTCCCTGAGAGAAAAACCTTTAAACACAGTGAGGGGAGCAAGGCCCTTTTCTCAAGTTACAGCCACATGTAGAAGCCAAGGACTCTACACATTAATCTTCCATTTTCTGACCCTAAAGTGTCTCAAACAAATGTCCCACAAAAAAGTGATCTGCGTGGTCACAACTGTGAGGAACCCTCACAGAGTTTCCATAATTAAGTGGAACTTCTCAAGATTTAAACATACATACCACTGGTCATGTGAGACACTTTTGCAAGTTTCTTCATAACATTGTCCAGCCGAGACTGAGTGCTCTCCAACTCGTGAGAGAAATCATCCAGCATGCTAGAGGGAAACAGAAACAAGGCAGGCAGTAAGCACAAAACCTCCGCAAAGCACTGGCCTGGGAATTCAAGCAGCATCTAGGTCTCCATTTTAGCAAATCTAAAACAGCAATACTAGGATTCGGGACCCAAATTTATTATTCAAAATCCTTGGGACAAGACATGTTTTTGAGTTTGGAGTTTGGAGGATTTTTAACAAGATAAGCTATATACACTGTATTTATCAACATCCTCAACAAGGCCTGGGGCAGTCCTTTAATCAAACACATTTCTGCAGAGAAAACCACGTGAAATGATATTTAATCAGCTCAGGTGAGGTTTTCCTGTAACATGAGCTTGCTGCAAATTTAAAAACTTATAACTTGGATTTTCAGAGCTTCCTAAATTTTTTTTCTTTTTTTTTTTTTAAAGCAGAGAATTGAACCCAGGATTTTCACACCAAGCTATATCCCAATCCCTTTTTTGTTTTGAGACATGGTCTCGATAAATTGCCCAGGCTGGTTTGAACTTTAGTCCTCCTGCCTCAGCCTACCAGAGTGCTGGGATTACAGGTGTGTGCCACACCCAGCAGAGATCTAGAAGTCGGAACTGCAGGTGAGAGTGAGGAGCTGCCTTAACAGTACTATAAACTTAGTGGCAGAGCAGTGCGGTAGAAAGCAACCTCTGTGAAGTCAGACAGCCAGGCTTTGCCCCTAGCAACCTTGCCACACCATGACAAGGCACCCTACCACTCACTGTTTCCTCATCTGTAAGATGGGTGATCCTATCAGCCCAACTCCCTTCATAGGGTGCTTTTCTGAAGACCATGAAATATGCAGAAGCACTTCATGTCAATGTGAGTTAAGGAATGTAATTTAATCTGATCTATTCTTCAAAGCACTCCGTGCTTTATCATAATCAGAAAGCCTCAGGACTGGAATCCCTGGTAGTGTATGTGTGCACGCCTCCTCGTCTGCTCACAGAGGAGCCAGTGTTTCCTCCAGGATGAACTGGCCCCAGGAGACTTCTACTATTTGCTGTCCAATGTGTGGTGGGGAAAAAAACACTGAAACACTATACTTTTATTCCAGCAGTGTTTATTTCATAAATTACTGCATATTACACACTTCTTAACTTTTGATTAATACGTGATTATTCTGAGGCCAGAATTAACACATCAATTAGTACTAGGGCTCTCACTACAAAGGCCTTATTAACTCTGACATTGTCAATGGCAGCTAGAAAATATTGGTCTTGGTGTGTGGCCACAAAGGGCACATGAGAGTCCTGCAGGATTTGGGGTGACCAGCTCCTCATTAAGTCAACTTTTAAATAAATTCACATTGACAACTAAATAAGTCTTTGTTCCTTACCTGAGTCTGCAAATCAAAACATTTCAGTGCATCTTAGATCCTGGCAGCATTCTGGCCCTGCAGCTGGCAGGCCTCTCCAGGCAGGGCCAAACACTGACAAACAAGAGCTACCTTTGTCTGCTGGGTATGGCTTTTCTTACTGCAGACAAAACAGGCACATCATTCAACCTTCAGCCAAGAATACCCACTGACCAAGCTTATAGTCCCATTCTAATTCAAAGCCACTCAACACAAACAAAATGCAAGTCGCACTTGCCATTTTATTTCTTCCAGTGGCCACTTAAAAAATTAAAACAGGCAAAATTAATTTTAATACTCTTAGTCTAATATATACAAAATACTATCATTTGAACATGTAATAAATATTAAAAGTATCAATAAGCTACCTTTTACTTTCTCACCTCAAAGTCCAGTGTGCACTTTACTCTTGAAGCACGTGACCCATCTCAAGACTGGCTATGGTCCACCTGCTCAACAGCTGCCTGTGGCTTGTGCTCTCATGCTGGACAGCACAGGGCTCGGTCCCAGACCTATGTTTTTCCCTTTTAATTTACATTTTACCAGAGTTATATACACAGCCAGTTTAAGGAGACAAATGGCTGTACAAGCTTTTTATGAAAACTCACTTGTTCTCCTTCCACTTTACTGACTCAGTGATATCATAGCTTAGGATTTAGCCCTTTCTCCATTTGATTCCCACCACCTGATAGCTACGTGATGGTTTGATTAGATCAATATTCAGCATTTACATTAAACTACTAAATAAATGCTATTCATGGTGGTTTGGGATTGTGACCACTGCTTCCTAGTGGTCCTCATGGCTGGCGGGGGTTCAGCTTTCTCTCGCCTGTTGAGTCCATAACCAGTCATCTGCCTGCTTTCTAAATCTAAAGTGTTATGACTGTAGTTTCTTATTTCATGCTGTGTGACCCCATACGTTTTATGCTTTGAAAAGAATTCCTTTGGCATTTAGTGGACGTTAGAGGGAGTGGAGATAAGGGGTGCGTTCAACTGTTCATCTGTAACTGGAAGCCTGAGAGGCTTTCTCTATTATCAGGCTGCCACACCAGCAGAGTAGCTCAAGCCATTAGTTCCCTCCCATTTCAACCAGAATTTTAGGGTCAGAAGCCACTTTAGATAGAAATGAAGCCTTTGTGTCTAGATTCCTGCTGCTTCAGCATCCTCCACATGCACTCCACTAGCTCCACTCTGGCACATCATGTGTATCAGACAGATGGGTCTTTCCAAAAGCTATCATGCCCTCCTCCCTAACATAACCTCCTTGGTCCCCCATCATGCTTAGAGGGAAAGTCTTGCCTCCTTATATGCTGAGTGAGCTCCCTATCTGGACTTCTACCACTCCCCTCTCAACCCCTGTCCTAAACACACAAAATCTCTCTGCTCCATTCAGGTTTGCACCCAGATCTTCACAGGTACTCTTTCTTCCTCCTGGTACACACACCCTTGCCAGCTCCCCACACAAACACTGACTCTTGCCTCACTTGGCTGCCTTTACACGTCCTGCAAGTTTCAGTTAAGTCCCTCTTTCTCAGGGAACTTAGGCTAAGTCAAGGCCTTCCTGCTTTATCGTCATCACTTAAACACCTGCCTTCATTTGTACAGTGTTCACTGTACCATATTTTAACAATGGCAGAGACTGTGTCTGTTCTATTCACTTCTATCCCGCAGGGTCACTGTGAGGGCCTAGTGTAGAGCAGGAGCCCAGTAAGAATCTAGAACAAATGAACATACAGCAGTGAACCTAAGACTGTGATAGAAGTGTTTCTAAAATATCCTGGTGGACTGTCTTTTTTCTGGAAAATAATTTGTAAAATGGTAAAGATATCATGTGGTGGCATTTAAGAAAGTTGTTTCTGTAGCTCAGTGGTACAGTGCCTGCCTGGCAAGCGTGAGGCCCTGAGTTCAATTCCTGGTACCAAAAAAAAAAAAAAAGAATGTTGTTTCTGCTATCATACTTTAATGCAAAAAATTTTCTTAAGGAACTTAAGTTCTTAAGGAATTTAAAAAGTACGTTTCCTTATTTTTTTAACAGGAAAATTTTTTTGTTAACTGGAGTTAAATTTGTAAGTTTTTTCATAAAGTAATAAATTAAGATGACAAAAAAGTCCTGTTCAGTCTACCAGGAGTCCTGAAGACAGCTCCTAACACTACCTTTGTGGGTCTCCCTTCATCCAGTTCATCCTCTTCAGAACATACAGGGGTTTTGGTCACATCTGTTTTACATTCTCATTCATAACTATGCTTCAAGTATCTGTTCAGAGAAATCTGTGTCTGTTTTTGAGGTGTTTAAAAATAATAACCTCACAGGGGCAGGAGATTTAGCTCAGTGGCGCCATGCCTGCCTCGAAAGTGCAAGGTCCAGAGTTTGATCCCTGGTATAAAAAATAATAATAACCTCACTTAAGCCCTGTCATAATTTTATCCAATAGATTTGCTTCTTTTGGAAGCAACAGGATAAAAATGCAGCTACAAATAAAATAGCTTTTGGTTTTACCAGCCATGTTAACTTCCAGGCCATTTAGGGATGGCTTTTCCCTCCAATTTCACTGCAGCAAAAGGGGCGTCTCAATACTCACACTGCCTGTTCCTCTAGCTCCCCTCCGATGCGCTGGGACATGTTCTTCAGCACCCCAATGCTGCCAGAGACCAGCTCCAACTGCTCATCCTGCTGTTCCACAATCAACTGGTGCCAGAGAAATGGGAAATAGGCAATTAAAATCCATCTTACCTGGTTCCAAGCCCAGCACTGTAGCAGCTGCTAGTTTCTTTGCCAGCTTGGGACAATTCACATTCAGAAGCAAAGCCCAGAAATCAAAGGACCAGACCGTTGCCTCTGAGTACACGCTGCTCAAAAGGCTGGATTGTCAAACTACCGCTATCTCCTGCTGATCCAAGTTGTGAACAGTCAGTGGGGCTTGAAACCACCAAGAGAGATTTACTCTAGTTGGCTTAGGGCCAATAAGGGAACAGACAATGGCCAAAAGCACACATGCAGATGACCACTGAATCATGGGGCTATCTGGGAGGAAGCCCACTGCTAAGATCAAGGTCTCAATCCACAACACACTGCCAGAGCTTAAATGCAAGAGAGCTTGGCAAATCTCCAGATGTGGGAAAACTATGCACACTGAGTCTTTTTCTTCCTCCTAAAGGACAATCTAGAGGAGGACCTGTGGCAATAAGTGACCTCAAGGACAACTACTGACTGGGAAACAAATATTTACTTTTGTGTTTCATCCCAATCACTTTCTTCTGTAAGAGTTGCTTTGGTTAATAGCAATCTGAGTAAACAACTGGTTATAAGCAGACATGCTAAGGGACCAGAACACATAACTTTCACAAGTATTTACAAAACAATATTTAAAAACAGTTCCAATGGGCAGATGATCCTCAAATCCACACATACATTATCATTAGTTTCCTGCTACACCTCAAAAGAAACAACAAAGACATAATCAACTTCACTTTCCTTCTACCTCTCAACCTTCATCAAACAAATGTTTTTATGTGTAATGGAAAAATCTAACGATATACATGAAAAAAAGGACTCTACCTTTCTCATAGTTTCTTTGTTGAACAAAAAATCTAACATACAAATAAGAAGCTGGGTAAGGTTTTGTTTTCTTTTCAAAAATTCTAGGCCTTGGGCCAGGGATTTAGCTCAGTGGTTCTGCCACCTGCCTCGCCGGAGGTAAGGACCCGAGTTCGATCCCCGGTACCAAAAAAAAAAAAAAAAAATCTAGGCCTTGTGTGTCATTTGGATGTCTGCTGTGCTGTTTTCTCTGAGATCTAATTAAGCATGATTCTCTCCAACATTCTGCTCTAAAGGTTTTTTACTTGGTTGGTTTTTGTTTTTTGTTTGATGGGGTTTTTTTGTTTTTATTTTTTAGGTATACAACACATTTACATTTCTCATTGGGAACTTGTACCTTTACATGATGCATCTTGGTTCTTATTTTTTTTCCCCATTCCCCTTTCCCCATTTTTTCCCCATTTTTCCCCTCCCTTCACTCCCTCCACCCTTCCCTATTTACAAAGACTTTATTTCCATTTTTTCCATTTCTCATCATTTTTCCTTTCCCCTGTGCCTCCCACTACCCCTACCCCTTTGGACCTTTTCTTCCTATTTTGCATTATTGATGATTCATTCTAATCATTGGTACATTTTAGGTATACAATATAATGACATTCATCATTGGAAATTTGCACCTTTACATAGTCTCTCTTGGTTCTTATTTTTCACCCTTGCCCAGCCCTCCCTTCAACCCCTCCATCCTTCCCTATTTACAAAGATTTTATTGCTATTTTTCCATTTTCTCATATTAATTCCATTTTCTTCTTTCCTTTCCCCTAGCCCTCTCACTTCCTTCCCCTTTGCCCCTTTTCTTCCTATTTCACATTACCTATTATACATTTAGTCCTTATTTACACTTTCAGTTTCTCACACCAGAGAAACTATTTGGTATTTACACATGTGTGTGTCCTATTTATTTCATTTTTGAGGTGCTGGCCATCAAACCTAGGGTCTCACACATGCTGAGCTCTACCATTGAGCTACATCCTCAGTCTTCTTTCTAAAATTGTGAGACAGGGTCTCACTAAGTTGTCCAAGCTGAGCCTGAACTCAATATCCCTATGTCTCAGCCTCCCAAGTAGCGGGGATTACAGGTGTGTACCATCATGATCAGCTGTACTCTCAAGGTTTAAGAACCTTATATATATACAATAATTACTCATTTGACACAGTCAATCACAAGACAAGCTCCGCTTTAACCTGCTTTCCATTAGGCAACAAATCCTCTGACTGGCAGAAAGAACCAGGGGAGGGGCCCCACCTCCACCTCCCGTCCTTGGCTTGCTGTACTCTGGGTACCTGCTGTTGTGCCTGCTGCTCCTCGATGAAATGGGAATTGGCTAACTCCAGCTCTCGATCAAGGCGTCCATACTGATCTGTTGTTCCAGTGCCCCAGTTTTGGCTGCCACTGTCACCAAGCAGTGCCTGTATGAGTAAAGATGACAAGAGTCAGGAGAAACAAGCAGCTACTGTCTCTGAATAAGTGACACACCAGGGTGACAGAAAGAGGCCAGGCTTTCACATGTGGAACAATGTAAGGAATGCCAGGATGGGCCCTCTCTGTCTTCACCCTTCTATGAGCCTCACACATGGGCTTTGTCCCCTGAAAATCCAAATAAATGTCTATGTTAAATCAATACATGCCCACCTTTATAAGGTGTCATAATGCAACAGTACTTAGTTTCTTCGAATAGCACTTCCTAGGAACCAGGACCCAAAGGTCTAGTTAAACTGGTTCCACAGATCTGGAATCTATTATTAAAGGATGACCCAGGGAAGTTTTGAGTTTTGGGGGGATTGGGGTGACCTCCCCAGAGTGACAAGGTATGCTTCATGCATAGAAAACACAGAACCATCCATGTTTGTTGGATTTAACTCCTATATAAAACCCAATGCCCTTCAGCAGAAATGTAAGCTATGGGCTTCCCAGAGAATACCTGGGGGTTGCTTCCCAGGCAGATATGAACAGAAGGAGCACCTGGCCCTGACAATCTGGGCATGTACTGGCCCTAACAGCAGTCTCCAGCATGGCTCCTGGAGGCCAGGTCAGGTGTCCCAAGCATAAATTCAAAGAAGTGTGTAGCCAGAAATGAGTTCTGGAATGTCTTCCTCACAGCCAAAGCAGGAATCTGAGTGCTCCATGGTGGTGGCTGGTTTGGACCAGGCTCCCATCTTTATGACAGGTTAAACAGCTGTCAGACCAGCCCTGCATCAGGACTCACACGATACTGCAACTAAATGTTCTTGTTCCTTTAAAGTTGTCAAATCTTTGTACCAGGTCTTTAAAAACAAAAACAAAAACTCTGACACTATTAAAAGCCTGACCATTTATTTGGTTCTGTCTGAAAACCCCTCCAACAGCCTCACATCCTTCTCCTCTATACCCACATTGGCTTCCTCATGACTTTCTGAGATAGATTCTGTCTAATAGCCAGGCTTCAGGGTACAGGAAAGGGGAAGCTCAGAATGCAGAGCCCTCTAGGTTCTGAGATTATCAGAAGAGCTTCTAAGATGCTCAGTTATCAGAAGCTCTTCTCAGGGCAGAGCTTCTTCTCAGAAGCTCTTTGAGAGGCCCAGGGCACCACTCAAGAGGCTAGATGTGACCATCTCTGGGGTAAAGCAGACCCAAGGCCTTCTGTGGTGGTTCTGACCTGACCTGGTCTTAGGGTTATCAAGACTGCACACATCTTGCTCATTCTGATCCAACACTCTAGGAACCTCCACGGAGGACACTAGGAGCTAGTGACAATTTTTTCAGGGTCATAAAAAAGGGTACAGTGTACCATAGGCTATGGACAGAGAACTGGGGGCCCATCAGTTTCCATAGTCAAGGCTATTTTTTCTACAACATCCATGATCTACATACACTACTTAGCATAGGATAAATGTTGTTGAAAGTCATTTAGATTTTATAAGTTAGACAGATAACAGATGGATAAATGCTAACAGATGGATAGATTCTACCACCTTCCAGTAGGTTACCAAGCCTTTAACACATGGCCTTTGGGGGACACTAATCCAAACCACAGCACTGGTCAGCCTGCCTGAACACTGCTGTCAACAACTATGATGCTGTTTGCTTTAAATCACTTAACTCTAACCTCATTCTGTTCAGATTCCAGAAAAGTTCCAATAATCCATTTAGTAGCCCCTTCTCTTGAGAAACATCTCAATTAGTTTTTTTTTAATTAGTTTTTACTAACTTCAACTCAGTAGTTCACAGTATAAATTTTTATACCTGTAGACATTTACTGAACTACTTAATTTTGAAAACAAGTATTCAAATGTTCGAAGCAGTCCACAAATGTCATCCAACTTTTCCGACTTCTCCCTGAATTTCATTTTTCAAGTGTTTTGTTCTGTTTTGTTCTTCATCTCTAACTCCCCCCTTTTTTTTTTTAAAAGAACACTACAGCTCAGTCATGTCATCTGGTTCTAACTCTTAGAAGAAGCTAGTGAATGGCCACAGTTGACTAGTTTTGCACTTGAGCATATATGAAGTTAAGTGACAATACCTGAAATAGGCATAATAATGTGGTGGATAATGCCTGTCCTGTTACTCCTAATGTGAATGTTTTATTCTCTAGATAAGTGTAGTTGAGGTAACATGAGTAAAGTGAGTCTATGCATTGTCTTTCCAAGTATGGCTTGAAATCTTATTTTAGGGCATGAGTGAAATGACCTAAGAGTCTCAAATTTTAAAAGAACAGCAGGGTCAGCATTCTCTAGATGCTCAAGTGGGCAGAGTCTGCCTTGGTGCTAGGTACCTAGTACTGTGCTGCTCCTGCTTCTCCAGCACTTTCTCTGGTCCCCCCTCTCCCAAAGGTCATCTTCCAGTGTTTGGAGCCCTCTCTGTCTTTTCTCCCAGTAGAACATATTCCTGAGGGTCAGACTGATGAACACATAGAGCCCTCTCTGTCAGCACACTTGTCAAGTTGCCCTGGTCAAGGTTTAACAAATTATCATCACGTATACAACAGCAAAGATCATATTAATTATGCGAAAGCATGCCAGATGCAAACTTTTACCTTTCAATAAAAAGCTGTTTCTATCACTGAAAGCTCTGTTACTGGATTTTTAAGACAAAAGATGATAATTTATGAGTTATTTTTTCTAAACTAAAACCTCAGTGTTCAGGTTTAATTGCAGTGTTGGCACTTGGCAATAAATAAGTGGGTTTTAGGCTACAGTCTGGACACTCAGTCTCTAAATGGTTCGCCATCACTGGCCTAGTGGGAGGTTTTCGGGTCATTGGGGAAATGCCTCTAAGGGGACACTGGGACCCCAAACCCGTCCTCTTTCTTTATCTTTCACATCCACAGTCATGACATGAATGGTCTGGCCACGTACTGCTGCCATGCTGTCTTGTCACAGGTCCAAAAGCAACAGGGACAACCAATCGTGGACTGCAACTTCTAAAACTGTGAGCCAAAATAACTTTTTTCTCTTTATATGCTAATTATCTCATGTATTTATTACAGTAACAAAATGCAGACTAACACACTAGACTTTCACAAAATCAGCCAGTTGCACTCCAGGTTCAGCATGCACAGGTCTTGTTTTTGATCATACAATACCTGTTTGGCCAGCATTTTAAATATCCCAGCATGCATTTCCTTCGGCTGATACTTGTATTCTTTTTTTTTTTTTTACTTGTATTCTGATATTTTCTCACCTGTCTATTTTTCCTTTCAGCTAATGCCTGCACAGATGAAGTCGACATCTGATCCTTCATGTCCTGACGAAACATACAAAAAAACCAGAAAACAAATGAAAAACATTTTTAAAGAAAATCATGGTTAATATTTCAAATTTAGCAAAAGTGATATTATTTTTTAAATGAAAAGACATTACTTGGCTTTTATTTCAGTCTTTAAAATAAAGGAAATACGTTCCCTGAAAAATAAGTAACCTAAACTTAAACAGAAAGAAAGAAGAGAAAATTGAGGAGCTCTAGGTCCAGAAAAACAATGATAACTTTCTCAAAGTCACACAGCCAGTAAATGGCATCCTTGTGGTAGAAATGCAAAAGCCTTTGCTCATGGGCTAGCATGTGTTTAAAAACATATGTACTTTAAGTATATTTCCTTATTTTATTTTGGAGTTGCATTCAAGTGACATACAGACTATTTAATACCAGAGTGAATTTCCAGGGTGGTTATCAAAAACAATGTTATTATGGAAAGAAAAATGAATGGACCTATTACTTAATCTCAAGCAAAATATTTTATTGAATATGAGCCATTTGGCTTGTCACATTTTACCACAATCCAATACATTGTTAAATGATGTAAAATAAATATGTGATGACTGAAATACAATTCTTTTTTCTTGGGGGAAAAAAAAAGTCTGTCAAGATACCTTGTAATTTTTATTGGCATGTAGACTTTTTATTGATGCAAATGTTAAGGTATTTGGTTTCTAGAAATGTTCTCCAAGACCCATTACACGGGAATAGTAGATCAGACAATGCCACAGTTTTTATAATTCTTACTGTGTTCTAATAACCACCTTCCTTCAACTTTCAAAATACTCATTCATTCAGCCAATACTGATGTCTAATATATGCCAGGCATACAGCAGTAAATGATACAAATTAGGACCCTTTTCTCTTACAGCTCACATGGTGATTTACCTGAGTTAGACACCTGAGGTATTGTTAAAAATACAGTTCTTTGGGCCCCATCCAGACCTACTAAGTCAGACTCCTTGTGGAGCATTTTAACAAGTCTCTCTGGTGAGTCTTAAAGACAGAAACTTGAGAACCTCAGGTCCATACAAATTTCTAAAAGCTTCAAAGAGATACAATGGTTGTATCAGTACCTCCTGGTCTGCAGAATTCCCTTTCCAGTAAATTAGAATTTAAGATAGCATTCTTATATTCAAACAATTCCATTAAAGCAACATTTGAAGTGTTTACTACGGGAATAATATATGCTTTTTAAAACATACAGTACTCTGTTCACTTTATAGTAGTGTTTCTTTTTTAAAAAAACAAAAGAACATGCTACTTGCATGATAAAAATATCAATATGCATATGGAAAAGTGACAACTTAGCTTTCAAGCATCATATATTGAATATGATTCTGTGTGTCAGAAGTTACAATGGCGTAGGTGAAGCTAATGACTGCAACAGAGCACAAAGAAGCTACTGGGGATGTGGGTAATGCTTCTGGGTACTGCTTAGATGGGTGTGTCCAGCTAATTAATGCAAGAAGCTGTGTAATTCCAATATGTGAACTTTTCTGTATTGTTATACTTAAAAAAAAAAAAGGTAAAAAAAAAATACTACCAAACCATGAGTGGAGGGTAAAATGGACCAACTCTTTGAAAATAAATTTTGTTATTTTGTATCAAGAGTCTCAAAAACATACACTCCCTAGCCTCATTAATTCCACTAATAGCATTTTAAGGAAATGTGCAAAAATGTACACTGCAGTGTTATCTGCAACGGACAGGAAATCCACATAATTTAGTATGATGCGCTAGATACTACCCTCATGCAAAGAAGCACTAACCCATAAGGGATGTCTTCCCCAATTAGACCAAGAAAGATGCAAAGACTGATTCTTTATTATGTATATATCTAGATTATGTTCATATAGTCACTGACATATGGATTGTAACTGCTAAAAATTAACAATAATTAAAATATCTACTGGTAGATCAGTAATTAAATAAATTAACAGTTTAGAGAAGAGGTTAAGAGCATGGTCTTTTGTGTCGGAGTTGTGTTCAAGACTCAGCAATAGGTCAGGCATGATAGTGCACACTTGAAATCTCAGGACTCTGGGAGGCTGTGGCACAAGAATCACAAATTTAAGCCCAAGCTGGGCAACATGGTGACTTAGCAAGACTCTGACTCAAAATAAAAAATAAAAACGAGTAGAAAGAAAGCCCACTGCAAAGCTTCCTTTAGTGAAAAAACTTACTAATACTTTTTAATAATTGTGCTGTTAGGGACAAATTATCCAATTTCTCTATTTCTCTGTACAGTATTTTTGATAACATCTTACAGGGATAATGTAGGATTAAAAAAGATAATATATGAAGTGTGATTAAGAGCGGCCTATAATATAATAAATACTAAGTAAACATATTATCATCACGTAGAAGCATGCAACTGTGAAAAAGGATCATCGAGGTCTGCTCCTGCTCAGTGCAGTATCTATCAGCCAACTGTAGCTATGGAGTACTTGAAATGGGGTCAGCATAACTGAGGAATGAATTAAATGAAACTTAAATTACGTTCGTGAATCTACTCTTTCAAATGTAAGTTTTATAAACTCTACATACAGATGAAGTGCTTCAAAATTTCTCATCTGAATTGAAATGTGCTTAAGTGTAAAATACATGCCAGATTTAGCAGTCTTGGTACAAAAAGTAAAAACAAAACAAAACAAAAAACCTTTCATCAATATTTCTTAGATTGAAACATGTTTAAATAATAATCTTTTCAATATATTAGGATAAGTAAATTATGTCACTTGTTCCTTTTTACTTTTTAATGTGACTATTAGAAATAAAGCCTGGCCTGAGTTCAAGCCCCAGTAACCTCCCAAAAAAAGAAAATGCTTCTGTCTGAATAATAGTATAATCACAACTGTGTAAAAACATAACCATAGAGGAAAATGACTAAGAGGAAATACAAAACTATTCTGTTTTATTTTGAATTTGTTTCTTTTTCTATTTTGGCCCCTTGTAAAATTCTTGTAATTTTCTTTAATGAACATATGTTGCTTTAATGAAATACATTTTTTAAAATTCTAGTTATTAAGTTTTCTATTTAATATTTGGGGTGTGTTCCCTAAGGCAGTAAATTCTGTACCAGCTGTGTGGTAGGCATCCTGTATATGGCTCCAGGTAAAGAGCTATGGCTTTCACTTCTAAAATAGCATTTTATCTATATAGGTTAAAGTCACCAGATACCATACAACAGATCACCTTCATGTTGGGATGTGAAATTTTAAGCTGTGTTACTAAACAGTTTTCAACATTTTGTAACAATCTATCATGCCAAAAACATAATTACTCATCTTCTTCCTAACACATGAAGTTTAGAACTAGCAGTCAAGAAACAGTTAGTCCCAATAAAATATGGTTCATCTGACAAAAAAACAACAAATGTCCAGTTATTTATGTTCTTGTTTCCATTTCACGCTATCCTCCAAGCGGAATGGAGACATTACAAATCTCTGGGCTTCCTGCTTACAGGCCTCACATCCCAACATCATCTGTGCACACACTGGGTATCTTACCCTTTTGGATTAAGCAAAGCCATTTCTATCATAACTCATAAATGACTGTAAATAATTCTTAGGTTGGAACAGGTTGGGTTTTCTTTGGGGGGGGATGTTAGTTCTCATTCCTTTATAAGTTAAAATAAAGTCAGAGAATGTGAGTGAGGATCATCTCATTGATAAAACTGTGATCTGGAGAGGGTGACTGACTTGTTGTGATTAAAATTTATATTGGCTACAGCTTAGCCTAGAACTTGTTTCCAGACCCTTTATTCAATCTTCTCCCATATACTGTACAATCTTTCACTACTACACCAAAGTCACTTCTAGAGCATATTTCCACACCACAAAAATTTCATGTGAAATTTCTTGATGTATAAGTGACTCCACAAATGTAAAAATTATTACCTCAAAAAAATATGAATGCTATTTTCATAAAAACTAGACTATTTGCTTCCTTTATTAATTTTCTTTTGTGGTACTGGGGATTGAACCCAATACACATGCTCAGGAAGTGCTCTACCACTGAGCTACATCCCCAGCCTGAATATTTTGCTTTCTTCAGTAATAAGTACCAGTAAAGTTTAATAAAAACTACAAAGTTTAAGGGATGCTTGGGAAAACATACATAATAAGACTTCATACAAATCTGCTTAGCTGAATGCAATAAGGCAACTCAATACAATGAAGTTTAAAAAAAAAACAAAAAACTTTTAAACAGCATAGTAGTGCACGCCTGTAGTCCCAGCACTTGGGAGGCTAAGGCATGAGGATCACTGCGAGTTTCAGGCAGCCTGGGCTACATAGTATGTTCAAGACCAGCCTGAATTACATAGTAAGTCCTTTTCTCAAAAAAACAAAAATAAAATAAACTTTCAATCAAGCTAGTATCATTGTTAGTTTCTTTCTTCTACAGGACTTTCACTTAGAATTTATTAAAATCAAATCAGCAAAGCTCAGCTAGGTACTATTACTCCATTTCTGGCAAATACTAACAGCTTCCACAAACAGGGTTGTAAATTAAAACAAGAATGATTAAAAACCCTAATCAGTTGGATCACATAATTGAATATGGTTGAGATCTTAACTCCAGAAGGACAGCAACATTTTGAAGTAATTATTTGATTTGATCTAGAGTATTGCTAACCTTTACAAACATTACTAAATGAACTTTAGGTTCTACTTTCAAAATACCAACTAACCTAGTGTTCAATATATTGACCACTCAATTCCAATTTGTAAAATTCATTAAGTGCTACTTTGCAGAAAAAGCAAATATAATAAGTAAAATCAAGAATATATGCTTCACTGGAAGACATCATTAAATATTAAGATCTACAGTAATATCCTTCATAAAACTCTTTACAGAAAGGAAGGAAGGAGGGAAAGGAAAAAAAGAACACAATGTTTATTTTTAAAATTGGAGAATTATTATACCAAGAAAAAAGTAACCTGAAAAACAGACTTTTTATCAGAGTAGCATTTCAAACTGACTAGAAATTGGAAGTGTCTAATTCAAACCCTGTCTAGCCTGGGCAACTGAAGTCCAGCAAAGTTTTTGCCCCATTAAAATGTGGGCTTATTTATTATAAAACAGCAACTACTGAATCCCACAAGAATATATAAAGTTCAGTAATAATCTACCATTTGAAATAATTTCAAGAGGAAATCACATGATAGAAAGTCTTTGGCAAACACCTACCAAGGTTCCTGCCATATGTTAGCACTGGTCTGATCCCAAGTCTTTTTATTCAAGGAAGCTGCTTTCTAGTACATATGTTAAAGACAGCTGGTTCTCTTACATCTAGTTATGCTAATCAAATGGCTTAGCCATATAGTTTCAAAATACAAAACATATCTTAATGTTTACTTAATCTATATTTTCTTAGATTCTTTAATAATGGATATTACTATAAATAATTTGGAACTAAAGATTTGTCCACCTGGATGGGTTTTTTAACACATTGATAGATGCTTCTTGCTCTGGATAACTCCCGAAAGGCTGTCAAGCAGTTGTACATGGCAGTGTCGATAACACAGGGTTGCAAGAGTTCCAGAAGCAATTCAGATGGTGGAAGAGGCCGCCATCCAAGCCCAGAAAGTCACTCTTCAACAATGCAAGTGATTTACCAATCAATCAAGAAACCAAATGACTTCTACAATAGTAATTCTTTCTTCTGTCCAGAAATAGAGTGCAGTAAGAAATAAAAAAGAAAAAAGATCACTTGTTTGGAGAAACTAGAGGTACAGACAAGTAGGATGATACTATTAAAGTAACCTTCCCAAAACTAGCAGATTGTTCTAATTTTTGCTCCAATAAGCCTGACAATATCCAAAACAGATTTCTTTTGTTTTCAACCACAGAAGTTATACTGTATATGGGAAACAGGCATTTAATTCATCTTAGAAAGTGATTTTGGAGTTGACCTATGTATTTACAGTTAAGAAAAAGAATTCTAAGAAGTTTGGCTATTTCTGACATAGATTACACAGTACGATCATATTCCTTACCCTGACAACTTGCCGAGTACTTGTAATGAAGGCTTTTCTTATACTTAATTCAGTTGCATCAAGGTTGAATTTTCTAGGATTTGCTTCAACTATGCGTGGATCAAGGAGTCAAGGTAAAGCAATTTCATCATTAAAGGCTTAACTAACCTTGTTAAACCACAGACTCACTCACATGCAACCAATAAAATCTGGCCCCAACTTTCTGAAAACACAATCAGTTTGATATTAAACATTCTCAAACTTTCTTAGTCACAGTTACATGAATATCTCTTTGCCCTAACACCAAAATGACCTTCCAGGTTGAGAAGCATTCCCTGCTGACTGAGCTCACTTCAATTCCATGGTGGGCTGGTAACAGTTGAGCAGGGGTCTTGTTTGCCAATACTTTTTATCTATCCTTCTTTAATTTCTAACCACTTTTCCCAGGACAGCTTCTGTAAGCCTTTTTCAATGCCATACCAAACCACTTTCTCGTATACCAAAATGCTAACCCATTTTTTTTTTTGAAGTACTAAAGATTGAACCCAGTTATGATTTAGTTATTGACCTACCAGTAAATATTTGGTATATTCCTGTATCTGTTTTTGATCCTGTCCTCTTACATATTTTATTTGAGAAAACAAAATTACTTTTAATAATTTAAAAGGTACCCAGGGTCATTATCATAGAAACAACATACTCTTAACTATCAACTGCTAACGAGTGAGTGATCCTTACAAAAGCTGGTTTCCTGGCTGTTTTATCTCACTTAGGGGAAAAAACAAAAAACAGAAAAACAACTCAGAAGTGCAACTGGCATGTCTTCCACCTACAGCTTTGGTTACACGGAATTTTCGGTTGAAAAAAAGGGCCATATAAATTCAGCTTCAACAGTTCCCTGGTTCATCACTTAGAATAGTGAATTTATTTAACACTAACCAGTAATTAGCATAACAGATCTGATTTTACTAAATGCACTTTCATGGTACAATAGAACTCTCCAATGGACAGTGGCATTTCCACATCACTTCTTAAACAGGAGGAGTTGACAAAAAGATTTTCTTTTGATTTCTAGTAATGCATAACATTGCTTTGTATATATGTAATAATGACTGCTAATACTTTTCCTTTTCCTTTTTTGGTGGTGCTGGGTATGGAACCCAGGGCCTCCCACATGTTAGGCATGTGCTCTACCACTGAGCTACACCCCTAGTTCAACTGTTAACACTTTTATAGTTTACCATGGGCCAAGTGTCATGTTAAGCTCTTTGTATCTGTAAGCCCCTCACAATCCTGTGAGGGAAGTACTCCTATTAGTCTTTCTACTGAAGAGGAAACTGAAGCACACAGAAGTCTAGCAATGTGCCCCAAAACACAGTAACTGGTTATGATAATGTTATACAAAACTCCAGCTGGACAGGGTACAAGGAGCTTCTAGGCAGCTCAACGTAGGGAAGTTCCTAGACGGTGATGCTCCTAAAGAGGGAAGGGAAGCTCCATGCCCCTTCTCCCACACCTCACCCTGTGCTATCTCTTCCATCTATTTCTTTATCTGTATACTCTGTAACATCCTTTAAACAATCCTCCAAACTTGCAATCCTCCTTTTGGTATAAATGAGTAAATACAAGTAAAGTATCTCAGTTCTGTGAGCTACTCTAACACATCAATCAAAACTAAATGGAGGGCCGTGGATTTAGCTCAGTGGTGCCGCCGCCTGCCTCACAAGCGCAAGGCCCTGAGTTCTAGCCCTGGTACCAAAAAAAAAAAAAAAAAAAAAATGGAAGGAGGGTCACAAGCACAGGTCGGAACCTGGGAGTTGCCACTGTCATCTGAACTGGGGACAATCTTGTTAGACTTGAGCCCTTAACCTGTGGGATCTAATGCTATTCCAGGTAGTTTCAGAAATTAAATTGAATTTCATTGCACCCAGCTGGTATCTGCTGCAGAATTGCTTGGCGTTTTGCCACCTATGTGGTATCAAAAAATTTTATTGAGTGTGAGAATAAAGAAAAAAACTATTTTTATCTTTGAATGGGTGGAGCCAGTGCTTAAACACCAGCAGTGTTCAAAGCGGCAACCACTATGCTGCCTCTCTATTGCAAAATTTTTCATGTATCATAGAATTAGAGTATTCTACCTCAGCTTACCAGGGAATTCTTTTTAAATATATCTTGGTACAAAGAAAAGCAATATCAATTAATTATGAAAGGAAATGTGTCACCTATGTACTTGAAACATCTGGATAAAAACTGTCCAGCTGTCTACCCCATGCAGCACAGACATCACAGAAAAGGATATTGATGGTTTCATCAAGGTCCTCTAGATCCCACTCTATGCTGCGGAGGTTGTTTCTCAGCTCGTTGGTGGTCCAGTCTATTTCTTCCCTTGTGGCTGTGGAAGGGTCTTGAAGGAGCTCCGTCCATCTCTGAAACAGCCCCTGGGCAGTGTTGACTGCTTTCTGTACCTCTCTGTAACCAAGGTGGCAAGGGAAAGGAGAAATCACACTCAACAAACTCCATCAACAAGTTACTGAATAACTTAACTGCCATTAGGATCACACACCAACCTCAGCAGCCACAATGCCCTTAGATGTTTGGTGTGGTAATAATTTATATGCAGATGAAAAAGCTCCAGGATGGCTTTTCTTTTCTTGGGATAGGAACGGCAGGGGGAGGCTTATTTTTAAAGAGCTTATATTTTTGATGTTAAATATTCTAATCTAAGAAATGTCAAAACCAAAAATCTTATTAGACTAGCTTCAAATATATCTACTTTCCTAGATTAAGCAACTCTGTATACCAGATTAGAGGTTTTCTTCTTTAGAATGTGAGAGTAGTCCAGGAAGTGCTATGATGGTAGCTTTTTTCTTTCTTTCTTTTTTGGCAGTACAAAGGATTAAACTTAGGGCCTTTGCACTGAGCACATCTCCAATCACTCTCCCTTTTAAATTTTTTTTTTACATTGAGATAGGGTCTAGATAAATTGCTAAAAATGCCCAGGTTGGGCTCAAACTTGCAAACCTCCTGACTCAGCCTCTCAGAATGTTAGGATTAAAGGCATGTGCCACCACACCCAGTTGATCTAGCATATTTTTAGATCAGATACAGTCACAAGGTTTTAAGAACTTCCTCCTCCAACATCATTTAAATGTTATATTCTAAAAACTACTGCATAGTTGCCAAAGAGAAGCACTTTAGAATCATAGGGTCTCTTATGCACAAAGATAACAACCCCACTCTTCCCAAACTAAGAGAACTGTTCTGATCTTATAATTTTTTAACCAATGCTTTTGAAACAAACAACAAAAAAATATGTTCAAGCTGATCTGGATGTTGGTTGTCTGCGGCTTTAAGACAGAATTTACATGCATCCTATTCCCTCTGATATTTCAAGGACCAGGAGAGAAATGCGAAAGCACAAATTAAAAAGAAGAAAACCATCTTACAATATTTATGAGGTGTAATAAAAAAAATACAGGGAATGTTTAAATAAAAAGTTAAATTTTTTTACAGTAAAAGGCACACTGCCATTACTCCCTCCTCAAAGTACTTCCCCATGCTTTGAACTCACTTATCCCATCATTCTTGCCACTTTCTGAAGCAGTTCTGGATGTCCTCTTGGTTTTTGTATTGTTTTGTTTTGGTCTGGTTTTTTGCCTTCCTTGGTGTCCTGGACTGATTCAAAATGTTTATAGCAATTTCTGTCAAATAAAAACATTACAATGTGTCCCCATCCACCTTATTTACCTTATGAGGCACCATATGATTCCTGGTCTTTCCCAAAATTAGAATATCCATGAAGGATAAAAGTTTTGAATTGATTCAGGACATCAAAAGAGCTATGATACCATTTCAGAACTGTTTCAGAAAAGTGGCAAGAATGATAGGATAAGCGGGTATATAGCAAGAAAAGTATTTCGAGGGGGATTAAACGGCAATGTGTTCTTTATTATAATAATTTTTAAAAACTTTTAAATGTTGACCATATTTTTTATCACATTACATAGGGCAGACTGATGTGAGCCAAAAAGCTGAACTTTAAAAGAGAGAACGCAGCTAGTGGGGCCAGACAGAATAAATCAGTGAGCTATGTGGTCAACAAGGAATATCAAGGGATGGTCACATCTAGTTTATGCATTAAACTAGCAGCTGTCTCATCATTCCTCTTACATTAGCATTTAGATTTTCAGTGCTAATGAGAAACTGTATTTAAAATAAAAGGAGGAAGGAGTAAATAAGTGAAATGTAAATCCACTATCTTTATTCTTTATTGATATAACTGGCCAATTTGGTGGGAAAAGTTACATAATCCACAATGTGAGATACCTGGTTTATTTGTAAGTGCTTAATATCATCTATAACAATGGAAGACAGAGTTTAAGAAGACTTTGTAAAGATATCTAATTTTAAAGAATATGGTATTTCTCAATTCTGTTAAGTAAATGTAAATTCCTTTTAAAGAACTAGAATTGTCAAGTCAAACCAAGAAATGTGGTTAGGGTATGTTATATTTTCTAGCACCAGTCTACAACAGTAATACTGGAATTAAATTCTATGCAGCAGTCTGTAATCTTGTTTCGTCTCAGGACTCCTCTGTATTCTTCAAAATTATTGGACTTTACCTACTGCTATTTACCATGGCAGAAATTCAACACATTTAAAACATTTATTTTTTTTAATTTTTTTTTATTTTTTTGGTACTGGGGATCGAACTATGGTCCTTGAGCTTGCAGCACAGGCGGTGGAACCACTGAGCTAAATCACCAGCCCTTAAAACATTTATTAATTAAAAATGAATTTACATGTTTATATAAAAACGAAATTTTTTTAAAAACAAAATTTAGTGAGAAGAATGTCACTGTTTTACATTTTTGGAAATTTCTTTAATATCCGGTAGCTGAATTCTTATACCTCCTTTATTCAGTCTTTTGATATACACTTCCATTGATGCACACGATGAGAACTCAGCCTCATACAGATATATCAGTGGAACAGAAAGGACTACTTTAATAGTCTTTTAACATAACTATGGATACTTTTTTGATAGTTTCCAATCAGAACAACTTCAAGTATTGGGAATCTTAAGTATTGAACCACAGTAGTTGATATAAACTTCCCAAAATTTTCTTTCTTTCTTTTTTTTAAAGGCCCTAATTTTATCATTGGTAAAAGCACCTTTAGTTGTCTCCCAAAGTGGCAGGTTCACCTCATTCATTTTTGAGAAAATATCTCAAGAATGTTAGATAATGGTGAGATTTGAGAAGGTATGCAATTTGAGTAACCACTTTGGCAGTCATTCTGTCAAGTAAAAATGAGATTCTATTGGGTTGGGTGAGAGCTATTTCAGTTCACAATTTAACCATAGAACTGCCTTTCCTAGAGACAACCATCTTTTTTCACAATACAGCAAAAATGTTTTATGCACATCCCCATTTTATAAACAATATTAAAATGTGTACAAAGGGAGAAAATGTTTGCAAATTATACATCTGACTTATGACATATTCAGAATATATCTTTTTTAAAAAACTCTCAAAACCAGTAAGAAAACAAATCCAATTTAAAAATGGGCTAAGTATTTGAATGGTCACTTCACCAAAGACACACATGTGAGAAATAAGCATCTGAAGATGCCCCACATCACTGGTCACTAGGGAAATGCAAATTAAATCCTCAATGAAATACTAGTACATATTTAGAATGGCTTAAAACAAAGCAAAACTCAGGGGGAAAAAACCTAACAACGCTAAGTGCCAGAAAAGTGGTGGGTAACTGGAATTCTGGGAGTAATGCGAAATAGTATAGTCACTTTAGAAAAAGTTTGGTTTTTTCTCAACATTAAACATACAGCTACCGTATGACCCAAGAAGAAACCCAGATGACATGAAAACATGTTCACATAACAACCTGCAAAGTGTTATAGTAGCTGTGTTAGTTACTTTTCTTATTGCTGAGACAAAATACCTGACACCCAAAGTTAAAGGGGGAAAGGTTTATTTAGTTCACAGTTTGTAGAGGTTTCAGTCTATAACAGGCTGGCTCCAAGGCAGGATGGCTTGGCATAGGGGCTTCACAGAGGAGAACAAATTCATGGCAGCCACAAGGTAGCAAAAGCAATAACAGCATCTTTCTGCCCCTTTTATCTTATCCAGACTAACAGGATTAGGACAGTGCCCCTGTGCCACTGATTAGTTAATCAGTGGACTGATTTAGTAATCACACACCTTTAATCCCAGCATCACACACTCTAGATTCACCCACCTCTGAAAAAGCCCTACGACCACATGAGGTTTTGGGGGACATCTAGACACAAACGGTAACAGAAGCTTTATCCACAGTAGCCCAAACTTGAAAACCACCTAAATGTTCTTCAACAAATAAATGGACAAACTGTGGTACAGCTGCACAATGGAATACTACTCAGGAATAAAAAGGAACACATCAATACATGCAACAACATGGTCAAACCTCAAGTCCAGTGTGATAAACTCAGAAGGGCCCAGGATTCCAATGATATAAACGTTCTGGAAAAGACAAAACTACAAGGACAGAAAACAGATCACTGGTTGCCTGGTGCTTGCATGAGGAATCGATCAAAAGGGAACCTGTAGGGGTGATGAGTCTGTTCTATATAGTATATGTGGTGACAGTAATCACACAACTCTATGAATGTATCAAATTTTGCAGAAGCTTAAAAAGGGTGAATTTCACTGCAGATAAATTATGTCTTAAAAAATAAGAAGAGTACTTGAGAGATTTTATACAGTCGATACTTTTTACTGTTTCATGAAAGATAGTCTTAAGAGAACATGGTTTTTTTTGTTTTTCACTTTGAGTACAGCATGGTGAAGAATATAACAACTATGAGTATAGTAAGGCAGGGTGCCTTGATACTTAAGGTACTGGGAATTTTACCCACCACCACTTTCGCACCATCAGTACAAATGTCAATACAGTGAAAAAGCCAAGTAACAATTATTATTATTTAGGAGTTTTAAGTGATGTATCATTCTGTGAAAGGATCCTGGGAATCGCCTGTGATCCCAGACCACAGTTTCAGAACTTCAACATCGTAAGATACGGATATTTGGATTGGGATAAGGGAGTGTGCGTGGATGGATTCTCGGGGCACTGGGTGTGAAATTAAATAGTTCTTCAGCATTCAAGAACTAAAGCATATGCCCAGCTAGCACTGAAAGAAATGGCAGGAATTAGAAAAATGCTCCAAAGCAACCCCAGGATAACGGTCAACACTCTACAGGCATGACCAGTGACATGGCTTATTCCACTCTAAAGCTCTTATTTTAATTATAAAGAGGATTCCCTTTTAGTTTTCATTTCATAAAACAAGCATAAGAAAGGCAAAATAGTCATTATTTCGCATTTCTAAGGCAGATGTTTTAAGGGACCAAAAGGTGAGCACTGACAGCAATAGCTCAAATCTTAAAAGAAAAGTCAAGTATCCAAGATATCCTATGTTAATAGCACCCAAAACCATAATACATAAAGTATCTCCCAACCCAAAGCAACTTTCTTCCAATATCATTTCAGCTGAGCACTAGCCTGAAAAAGGCATGAATGGGTAGCAGAAAATGAGACAAACAAGTCCTATTTTTAAGCCAAATATTAATGGTAACTAATTTCCTAAAGATGAGGTTTCTGCATAGTATCAAGAGCCATAAGGCATTCCTACTAAAGTTCAAGACCAACCAGAATCATTTGTATACCTGGAACTGAATATTGAGGATCACCTGGCATTTAAGGTTCCATTCATATAATGGAACAGGAGATAATCACGTGATGTGTTTGAGAGCTATGAGAGTTGAACAAGAGAAAGACTTTTTCCTTTTTTTATTCCTTTTTTTTTTTTAAATCTGTGGTACTGAAGATTGAACTGATAGGGTCTCACAATGTTGCCCAGGCTGGGCTTAAACTCATGGTCCTCCTTTCTCAGCCTCCCAGAATGCTGGGATTACAGACATGCATCCATAGCCAACTTTCTCAGGAAAGGTAAGGGAGGTATTTCAGGATCAATTAGCTAGGCACTTCCCACAAACATAGATCTTGTGCTGCAGTCTGACCTGCACAGCCAGCTCATATGAATACTTTACCCTGAGCAAGCAGCTACAGCTGCTGACTCCTTAGGCAACAGTAATCCGTTTTGTCAGTGGTGTCCAGAAAGGCTGAAATCACAAGATACTGCCTCTTTATCTTGTAGGCCCAGTTTCACTATTTTCAGGGTTTCCTCCCACCTATATAATGAGAATGATTAAAGTCTGATATTCAGATCTATTTATGACAGCAAAGACATTCTTAGAATTCTTGAAATTAAGCCTACCACACTTTTTGGTAAATAATAATCTGATCACCAACACCTTTGGAAACCATATATGGCACCATTTCAATGAAAACTAGCTAACTGCCTTCCTAGGATTTACAGTTGTAGCTTTGACCCAAAGACTTGCTCAAGTCCTTGTAAGAGAGGACTATCACCACAAGTCAAGCAGATTTTCTGTTGCATATACTTCCAAAGTCAGTCTTACACAGCATTTCAAAGGCAACCGGAGCCATATGTGGTATTGCTAATACTTGGGATGACTTTTCCCCATTACTGTCCACTAAACAGCCCATCAAAATCATGGGACTCTCATGTTCACATGGATTGAACACACTAGAATCCAGGCCCTTTGCTACAATCTACCACAATGCCCATGAAACCACCAGTAGTAAACAGCTTCATTCCCAGTAAGTGACTCAAAAGAAAACAGTATACATCTTTGAAGAATGTGTCTTTCAGGAAAAAAAATAAAGCCATCCAAACTTTCAAACCCAGATTCTTCCATTCATTATAAATAAAAAGTTGATGCCAGCAGGACAAACTTCATTTGTTTTTGAAGCTAGCCCAGCATTCACCCCTGTCACTGATAGTAACTTTCTAATCCATACAACTTTCCAATCTATTCCAAGCACCATGGCCAATGGCTCACCACTCCACCCAACCTCTAGAGTGATAAGCAATATTTCTGAATGTCCATAAAACATTTTTTACTTGAACCTAACCAAGTTTGCCAAGTAAAAAGGGAAGAAAGGAGTATCTTACTCATTAGGGAGTGCTACAGTTTGGATACGGTTTGAGCGTGTCCCCCTGAGTTCACATGTTGGAGGCTTGGTCCTCGGTGTGGCAGAGCTGAGGTGGTAGAACTTTGAGAGGGGCACTGAGTAGGAGGTGGTTAGGTCAGGTCATCAGGACCACTGTCCTCAGAAGAGATTAAGGTAATTCTTGTGGGACCCCAGTTAATCCTACAAGAATGAGTTATAAAAGAGTGAGCCTGACCCTTTCCCACTCCCTGACTTCCTGTTTTGCCACATGATCTCCCTCTTACAAATGTTCCTCCCATGATGCCATCTACTATGTTGCGATACAGTCAAGCAGGATCTCACCGGAGGCCAAAACAATGGGGCTGCCCAACAGTAGATTTCCAGCTTCCAGAACTGTGAGCTACCTCTTCTCTCTTTAAAGTACAAAGCCTCGGGTATTGTTATAGCAACAGAAAACTAATATTGGAGATTTGTTTCCCAGCATCTGTCACTCAGTTGTGCCAACAAACTTCATGATAACTGTAGCTGAAACGTCTATCATCCTTTTGATTTCTCCTTTCTATTTTGCCCATGCTGACAGATTCTGAATTGGCCTCTGTTCCAGTTACTGTGGTTGTATAACAATTACTTCCAAACTTGATATAAAACAACTATTTATTATGTTCACAGATTCTGTGGGTCAGGAATCAGACACAACAGTCTTCATGACCTGTCCCTGTTCAACAATGTCTCTTTGGTAAAAAACTAAATGGACTGGGGGACTGTAGAGTAGAGGCTCCTTCGTAGTACGCTCCATCTCTATGTGGTCTTGCCCTTAGCACTCTAGCAGAATGACTGCAAGTGCAGGTGGACTTCTTAGATCTTAGCTCACAGTACCCTGGCTTGTGTCCCAAGACAGAAAGATGCAGGAGGAAGTATACTGGTTTTTATGACTTAACCTTCAGGAAGGAATCAAGTAGTGTCACATCTGTCTCATTTTGTTGGTCAAGACAGTTATAAAAATCCCCCCAGGTTCAAGAGAAGGAAACATAGACTCCAGCTCAATAAAAGAATACCAGCTTCACTATTTAAGAAAAGCAAATAGGAGATGGATATATATACATATATCCCCATCTAAAAAGTACCATCTGTCACAACATCTGTATCTGGACAGCATCCACCCTACAAGTCCATTTCATCAATACATGAGAGGAGCTCTTTTTATTGCTTGACTTTAACACTCCCATCTTTTGTATTTAAGAGAAAAACACACACATCCTTCACTTGACTTTACTGCTATTTCAAAATTCAACTATACTATTGTATTTTTTGTAATTACTGTTGTAATTTTAAAAATAGTCTTTAGTTAGCTACCCAGAATTATACAATTTCTGACTCCAGACTACTGCTCCTTCCACACCTCCCCTAAGATAGTACTAAAGCCACCAATGACACTGCATATCAGTCACGAGTGAATTTTACATGTCTTCATTTTCAGTGTACTTGACACCTACAGCCCATTGTATCTATTTTCTTGAAACTCACTACTTTGTTTCTGTAACACTGTGCTAGTCTAGTTTTCTAACAAGTTTCTCTTTCCCCTCCCTCCAGTGATCCCAATATTTCTCCGTGTTCTTTTACAGCTTCTAGGGGCTCTTCAACATTCATAGGTTCAAAACTCCTCTTTCAAGCTGCTGACTCCCCAAATGTATTTCCAATCCTATCTACTCACCCAGGATTAATTCCTATATTTGTAGTTGCCTATAGGAACATTCTATTTGACTAAAGCCAAGCTAATTATAACTTCCTTACAAGAAAAGCAAGTACTATATTCTAATAAGCAAACAAAATAAACAAAAAAGAAAAATCTGCTTCCCTATCTAACTTCTTCATTTTAGTCAACAGTTGCCACCATTTCCTAAGTTTCAAGGCTTGTCTAGACAAGAGTCATCTTTGACTCCGCCTTCTCCTTCTCACCTTGCACAACCTCCACTTAAGTCCAATCACTGGAGCTTTAGATCTGGAAGGAACTTTCAAGATAATCTAGTTTGTACTCACTGAACAAATAAAAGACCTGAGGCTCAGACATTTTGGCTGCTTGCCTCAAGTTCTTCTGACTCTTAGTATGAGATGCTTTTCACCTCCAAGACCTATTTAATCCCATTTTTGCAAAGCCTCCAGACAAATTTGTCTGCTTTGTAAAATCAGAAGATCTGGGTTTGAGCCCCTGAAAGATTACTATAAATGACTGAATAATAATTGCTGGTTAAAAAATTGCCTTCTGATTAAAAATTTACCATAGGAACCAGATTAAATTTAAACTCCTCAGGCAGTTATTCCAACCCCTCCACACCTCCTCCCACTTCAAACTGCCTGACTTTAAATATTCAACCTGATTTTCACTAAACAAATTATATTTTAGTTGCCAAGTCTTTCCGTCCTCTCCTTTCTCATTCCTGGTTCTGGCCTTATGCTCAGCTGCCTCCTTAGCCTGGAAGAATCCTTACACCTCTGCAAATGAAAAGACAGACACTTCTTTAAGGCCCTGCTTGCATTACTGAAGTATCCTTGACCAACACTCCTACTACAGACCTTCCTTTTTTCAACATTATCCCAAAATCTCATACACAAATATCTTTCACAAACACTCTTTCACATTTTTGCACAGTGTTCTCCAAACCAGACTACAATTTCAGGTGCTAAATATTAGTCACAAACTTTAATAAATGCTTGCAGGTTGCTTTTAAAATTAAGCACCCAGTTCTAATTTTTTAAATGCACTAAATGAGATTTAATTTGATTTTACTGGGCCAATATTGTTCTTGTAAACAAGGGTTAATTTCTTTATCATGAACTTACCAAAAGCCAGTTTCTCAACAGTGAGTAAAATGCATGATGCTTGTCTTTGTGAAGCTCATAATCCTAGACAATCCTAGATAATATAGACAAGTATTAAGAGAATACAGCATACCACATATCATCTTGCTTATCTGCTTACTGACTTCATTATTTCAACATAGATTTAGATCCAAGAACCTGAAAATGAAACTACCTGCCAGGTAGACCAAACCTCCAAAGCAGCAAATATCAAAATATTACCCATGCCCTTTTAACAACTTAGGAGGCTAACTTGGTACCAATACCAAGTCATATACAACATATGCTGTTTCAGTCAACAACAACGGATGGCATATGCAATAACGGTACCATAAGATTATGGCCTGGTGATGTCGCAGCCATCTTAGTTTTCATCTGTGAAGTCACACAACAAAATTGCCTAATAAGACATTTCTTACAACATAAACCCCATCATTAAGTGACTCATGACTGTATTTTCATATCTGAACATGAAAAATATGTTTTCCAGTGGTTTTAGTAGAAATTGCAATTTCTAAAAGGCTAATTCTAAAAGCTTGCTAATTAGAGAGGGAAAAAGACTCTATGACCAAAAACTCAAAATGGTTCGTTCATTAAACACTAAGACCCTACTAAATACAAAGATGGAAAGGATTCAAATATGGTACTTTCCACCCAACAAGTTAGTACAAGTTTCTTTCTTTTTTTTGGTACTGGGGATCGAACTCAGGTCCTTGTGCCTGCGAGGCAGGAGCGGAACCACTGAGCTAAATCCCTGGCCCAGTAAAAGTTTCTTAAAATGAGAATCCCTAGACTTGCAAGGAATTAAGGGAATTGAGCCCCTTAAACACTCAGAGAGGAATGGGAGGATATATTCTATAGCGCAATTTGGTAATATGCATCAAAAGCTTTGGATGCATGTCCTCTAAATTAGTAATTATGCAACAGAAATATAGGCTATGAAAATCACAAGCAGCAATACAGACCTATGACAAGTAGCTTACCACTGTTTTAACTGTAATAGTGAAAAACTCTATGTAGTGTAAATGTCCATAGCAGTATATAAATTAGTTACATGTCAAAATACAATAATTAGAAGCCCCCAAAAGACAGTTTAAGGATATAAGAAAATACAGACAAAAAGATTATAAAATAATATATAAGATAGATCCCAAGTTCTAAACTTATTAATAATAGAAATATATATACGTAAATCCTGGCCTTTCAACTTAAATGCTTATAAATGTGTAGAGGTTTGTTTTTTTGTTTTTAACGAAGTGTAACTTTCTTCATTATGAAATAGTGATAATAACCGTGCCTACCTCATAAGGATTAAAAAGTAACTGCTGTTCTGGAACTCTGCTCCAAACAAGGCACTGACAATGTCAAAACCTCACAAAAAACTTTAAACCCTGCACGTTTAAATTCCAACAGCTTTCTACCTGCTCTCCTTTAAAATTTTCCTCACAATGATTCTCTTTCAGCCAACAGAACTTAACCCCATTCTACCTGTACTGTGAATACTAACAGTATAAGTGAAATTAGGCTGTTCAAATGTGAATCGTAGGTTCACCTGTTAGCTGTGTGATCCTGGGCAAGTAAATTAACCCTAGCTTTTGATTTCTTTAGCGGTTAATATTCACATCATCTGGCTGTCCTAATTAAGGTTTAAATCCATATAAAGTACTTTTCTTTGCACACAATGCCTGGCCCAGGAGATGCATCCTTTAAATGTTGGCTGTGAGTCTGTCTTCTCCTAACAAATTGCCCACTCATCGGGCTGCTCCCCGCCATGATATCTACAAAATGCCCCCTCATAGCCTTTGCTGGTAGTGGTCTCCCACAGGAAACACCACTCCTTTACCATCACCATCACCACTGCTGCCAATAACCACAGAGTAAGCATTCAACATTTACACTGTATATTCAAGGTGCCAATCTGGAAATACAGGAAAAGCAAACAGCCCCAACCTTCACAACTTACAGTCTAATGAGGAAAGACAGCAGGAGAAAGGGGGCAATACTATGTTACTGTGCCAAGAGCAGCCCTCCCTGGAGGCAGTGGAGATGCGCACTGAATCCTGCACTGAGTGGGTGAGTCAGGCAGCGCGGGTGCATGTGGAATAGAGCACAGTCACTGAACTGAGTCCAGCCCTGCTGGAGCACTTGGGCTGACTGAGTCGGGGCTGAAGGGCTGCATGAGGGTGGTCATGAAGCCTCTGTACTGTATTCTGTAGGCAACAGGCATCCACTACATGGAATAATAAATTTTCTATTTAATTTCGGAGTGGTTTCTTTCTCAGATTAGACTAGAACTGTCTACTACAAGGGCCATTATTTAGGCATCTTTAATTTCCCAATGTTGTGTTATGCATTTTCAATACTTTCTTGAAAAAAGTCTATGGTTCTCCAAATGTGCCACCACATAAACATCCATGTAGCTAACTTTTACCTTTCCACAGCAGAAAATACAAAAAATTTCTAGTTATCTCTGATCTCCAATGAGGAGATAACCTCTATAATCTAAACATTCAGAGGGCTGGGGATTTGGCTCAGTGGTTTCCCCGCCTGCTGCGCAAGCACAAGGACCTGAGTTCGATCCCCGGTACCAAAAAACAAACAAACAAACAAAAATAATATCTAAACATTAAGAATTTCCATTCAAGTTGGGCTGGATGGTACACAAGTGTGATCCCAGCACTTAGGGGAGGCTGAGGCAGGAGGATCACTGGAAGTTTGAGGCCAGACTGGGATACATGGTAAGTTCAAGTCCAGTCTGAACTACATAGCAAAACTGTCCCAAAAAAAATTAATTCAAGAAGAAAATATACACAACTTTAAATTTTAAACATTAATCCCTAAATCAATTCTAATAAATAATACAGTTTCCAGGTAGATAGCCAATATTATTAGTAAATCTACAACTTGCCACTTCTCATCTAAATTACAGTAAGGTGAAAAAAAATTTTAGGGAAATGTTGTCATATGTATTTTCATGGATAACAAAATATTTCATCTGAAGTACCTTTAAAATTTCTGGGGGCCGGGGATTTAGCCCAGTGGTTCCCCCGCGAGAAAAAGGAGGTTTGGGCCGGGGATTTAGCTCAGTGGTTCCGGAGCCTGCCTCAAAAGCGCAAGGTTCCGATTTCGATCCCCAGTACCAAAAACAAAACAAAACAATTTTGGGGAACCCTTAAATACAAAGACAAACACCCATACAATTCATCAGCTTTTACCACTATAGAATAGCAACTAGTGGAAAGTTAAGGAACACTTTATGGTTATTAGTACTCATCCTCTGGGAACTTGGCAGTTCTCTGATTTTTAACGTTTGTTTGACATTAAAAAAAAATACGGCCGGCAAGTTATCCGAAATACATTACAACATCAGAATTGACCTTTCTTGCAATTAGTTTAATGACTACGAAGCTAATACAACAAAGTGCAACTGAAGTTTCTACGCATCTCCAATTTGTCAATCAAAGATGGAGTCAGGACAGCTCCCAATTCTGAAAGGCAGAGTTAGTAGTGGGGGAAACCTGTCAAAAAAAACCTGTACGAAATCAAGGAGTTAAAAAGAAAGCCATTTCCTTTGGAACTGTGGGAAAATCCCAGTTGTTCACAGAACGCGGGGCAAAGTTTACTTTGGCTGGTTTCATTTTGTTTTCCTTCCAACATCAGCACCGAGCAAGAAGGACTGCTTTCCTCCCCTCACGTTAGTCAGTAACTCCCCCCACTGCACAGACTCGAGCTGTCCTCCGGCGCCCAGCTCCCCAGCCTCCCAGATCAACACCCGCCCCTGCCCGCCTCCCTGCAAACGAGCTCAGACGCCTCTGGGCATGTTGTGGTCTCACCAGTCTGCGGGCGAGCTCTCCAAACTCTTGGACAATGGAGCTCACCCCCGTCCACGCCAACTACAAAGCTCAAGAGGGTCATTTCCCTTTTCCTGCCCAGATGCTGTTTTGCCTCCTTCGAGGCAAGGTCCTGTGCTCGAGGCCAGCCCCAGTCCTCCTTCCCCACCTGCAAAGCTGCTGAACCCCTCGACCTCCACGGAAGTTGTACCGCACCTCTCAGGCTGAGAGGGGACCTCGGCCGGGGGGCTCAGTGCGAGGCCCCGGCTTCACACTTCAGGTAGGACAGGGAGAGGGTGTCTCTGGGCGCTTGGTCAAGGCCCTCAGGGCTAAGCCCTCTCCCAACCTCAACTTGCCTCCCCTCCCCCCTACAGGGAGGGGACCGCGGAGATGACTGCAGCCAGCAACGCCACTCCCTCCTCCAGTGGAGCCCTCGACCAACACTCACCCCTTCACCACAAAGAAGGGGTCCTCCATGGACATGGCGTCCGGGCCCCCGGCCGCCTCCGCCGCTCTGTGCACAGGGCGCTCGCGCCCTCCTGGCTTTCCTCTGCTCACTCACTGGCCACCTGCGTCTCGGCCGGGAGGACCCAGAGCGGCGGGCGTGCGCTCAGGCCAGGGTGCCCGGACGGCTGCTGGTCCAGCGTTAGGTCAGCACCTCGGACCGAATCCTGGACTCCGGCGCCGGCCCAGCGGCAGCCTCCTCTCGGCGTGTCCGTCGACCTGACCCCGCCCTCTGGGCCCTCGGCCGCAGCCAATCACAAACGAAATTCTTTGCTCCACTTCCGCAACCATGCGGACGTGCCCTGCTCGGCTCCGCCCCGTGGGCGGGGCCTAGACGAGGCGTCACGCGGGACTGGGCCGGGACTCTGCCTTGCTGCTCAGGCTTGAGCGAGGAGGGCAGGCGGGTTTTGGAAAGCTGGAGCTGTACCAGATTTGTATAATCCCTTTACCTTTCCTTTGCTTCTAATACTTGATTTTGACAATATGTGATATATAAATCCATCTCATCCTCCATTTATCAATAAACCATCCTGTCACATTATCTGATCGTGATAAGGCCACGTAACTCCTTTATCTAGGTCTTGCAATGTACTAAAGGCTGTTATTCATCATCTCAGTACTCTTGTGGGGATGGTATTATCCCACTTTGAAGGTTATAAAATAAATTCGGAGAGGTTTCAAGATCGCCCGTGGTTGCATACCTGGACAGGGCAGAGGCACAAATTCTATGCTCTACCCACCAGATAGGGTATATTTTCTTTTGCAGCACATTTTGCAAATGACTGTTCAGGTAATTTTTTAAAAACAGCCTATGGTGTTTCCCAGGAGAGAATAGTTTTGAGGGGTAAAAAGGAGGCCAGATATAGTAACTTCCTCTCAATCATGATTCAAGAACTTTCCCAGAGTGATTAGACAATTTAAAATATGCTACGACCTTCAGGGTGGGGATTATGAGTTTTAATTGCTGATTATCACTGAAAGCTTACTGTGCAGCAGGATTCTAAGTGTTATCCCTGTTGCTATCACTATGAGGTGATTACTGTTATTTATTCTCTACATTTTATGAATGAGGAATCTGAGACTCTGGGAGGTTAAGTGACTTGCCCAAGGTCCCCAGTCTCTGGATCAGGCAGAGTCCTCAGAGTCAGACAACACTTTTGAACCTGTGCTCTGTCATTCAGTTCCTCACCTTTAAAATGTAAATAATAGTATCTCACTCACGGGTTATAGGTTAAATTTAAAAATACATGTAATCTTGAAGTCCCAAAGGAGGAATGTAGTGAAGGCAGGAAGCTGCTGTGGTCACCTGGTGTGAGGGAAAAGCCAGACTAGGATGAAAGCAATTGAGAATGGAGGGGAAGGAGCTAATCTGATATTTCTAAGGCAAAACAAAACAAATATGTGATGGGATGAATAAAGTGAGGAAGGGAGAGAAGAGAGGTGAAAGTCAAAGACTGCAGGCTTCACTGAGACCCTGGAGGAGTGCTGGAGGAAGATATGGGGATAAGAAGCTATTGGGGAGAAAATTTCTTAATTTGGTTGTGCACATATTGAGACAGGGAGGTGAAATGGGGTCATTACTCATTCAGTAAACACATGGAAATTGAGGCACAGTTGAGCACAGTGATTCAGAGCCACACATAGAGTCTGATTGCCTGAGTTTAAATCTCATTTCTGCTACTTCCTGATTGGTGTGTCTTGGAAAAGCTGCTTGGTCTCAGTGTCCTCAACTGTGACATGGACACGGTAGTAACACCTTCCTCTAGAATGTCACAAGAATGCAACGGGTCTGTGAAAGGGGCTTAGGACAGCGCCTAGCCTATGTTGTGCCCCTACTCTGTTCTAGGCACTGAGGACACAGAGATGAGTAAGGCTTGGCCCTCACCTCCAAGGAACTGTCAGAGCTGTGAGAGAGACAGGCAGCTATACACAATGAAAGGAGGGCACAGGTTACCATAGAAATGCAATCCTGAGCCAGGCGTGGTGGCTCACACCTGTGATCACAGTACTCAGGAGGCTGAGGTAGAAGGATTGCTGTGAGTTCAAGGCCAGCCAGGGCTACATACTGAGTCCAAGGCCTGTCTGAAGTGCATAGCAAGACCCTGTCCCAAAAGAAAAAAAAAGCACAGCCCTGGTACCAGAGATGAGACACTAGTTTATTTGTGTCTATGTCATGGCTGGGGACCGAGAGGGAGGTGTTCTAAATAAACAGTGCCTAGAGGAAGCAAGGAGAAAGGTGATGCAGAACAGTGTGAGGCCTGAGGAGCCATGGCAAAGGTGTGGCTGCAGCAGCAGGAGCTAAGGCTGGAGGTGGGCAGGGTGGGATTGTTGAGAACCTTGTTGGTGATGTTCAGAATTTAGACACTGTCCTGTAGATAGTGGGAATCAAGGGAATTGACCTGTCAGATTAGCATTTGAGACAGATGCTATCGTGGCTAGATGGTCATGGTCCAGAGGAGGATCATGGCAAGAAAGGTGGAGAGGAGAGATGTAGCTGAGAACCACGGTAGAGACCATAGGCTTGGTGACTGGTTGGTTCAGTTTGTGGAGCAGTGAGAGGAGGAGGAGGAAGGCTTACAGGGTTTTGGAGTTGTAAGTGGGCACTTGGTTCCAGTCACCAAGAAAGAGAACTCAGGGGGAAGATTTGATTTAGGGTGGATATTAATTAGCTGCAAGTATGTTGATCTTCCCCACCAAACCATAACTCAAGGATGGACTGGATACTATGTTAATGTTTTACCATCTTATGGCCTAGCACAACCTCCTATTATCTGTTCCATGAATTTATTTATTTATTTTCCAGTATTGGGGATCAAACTCAGGACCTTGCGCTTGTGAGGCAGGTGCGGTACTACTGAGCTAAATCCCCGGCCCTCAGTGAATTTATTAATTGGATCAAAAGTCAGAGGTCAGAGTTTTTTAAATTGAAACAAATGGAGGTTAGAGACTTAGAAATTCCAATAATTAGGGCTTGGAAAAAGCACCAACAGTGGAGATATGGAGGGTTGAGATAAGAAATCTATGTGGGTATGTCGGTGGTATCCCTTTCTTTAGTATGTCACTATCCATTTCTCTCTCTCAAACTGGACCAAGGCCACAGCCTCCACTGTTCCATGGAAAGGGAACCTTTAGCTAAAAAGGAAGTAGAAACAAAGGAAGTTATTTCTTTGTTGTTGGGTCATTTCTCTCCTCCCCTGTTTAACAGGCCCAGGTCCCTGCATAAACAAAAGCTTGGGAAGAATACTTAGCAAAAAGCCATCCTTCCCACAGTTCCGCCCAGTCCCCAGCCCCCTAAAAAAGAATTAAAATCTGCACACACACACCTCACTACTCAGCTACACAGGGGACTGAGGCAGGAGCATCAAAAGTTCAAGGCCAGCCTGAACAATATAGGGAGATCCTATCGCAAAAGAAAAAAATTAAATTAAATTTTTTAAAGACTGGGAATATAGCTTACTGGTAGAGCTCTACCATGCATGAGGGTCCTGGGTTCAATTCTCGGTACTGCAATTAAAATTTCTCACAGAGTAAAATATCAAAACAGTTGCCAAGTGTGGTGGTGGATGGCTGTAGTCCCAGCACTCAGGAGGCTAAGGCAAGAGAATCTCTGTGAGTTCCAAGCCAACCTGGACTACATAGTGAGTTCAAGGCCAGCCTGAACTACACAGTGAGACGTTGTCTCAAAGAAAGAAAGAAGGAAAGAAAGAAAGAGGAGAGAGAGAGAGAGAAAGAGAGATCAAAACAGCAGCTGCTTCAGGTGGAGAGTATCGTCTGGCTCTGTAGCTTGACAGGATGTGGGTTACAGAGGTGTATGCATTTGTCAGAACTCAGCCTACTGTGACAGTTAAATTCTTTTCACCTTGCTAAGGGAGCCCACACAGCAACTCTGAGTTTTCTGTGGAGTCCTGAGAGGGCATCCAGGAGAATCTCTGGTCCCTGAGAGAGACTCCAAAGTTAGAAGTGTGAGTGATGGAGGGAGCTTACTGGGGTCCTGCAAGACATCTTATGCAGAAATAAGGAGATGGCAATGCGGAGCACAGGGCACAGGTGGCCAGGCCATGGAGCCGATAAGGATCAGAAAGGACAAGTCATTTCATCACAAGGATGCCGACACAGACTGAGATTGCACTGGGTAGCCACTCCTCTCCCTAAGCTATGAAAGTGTCAAACAGCCTTCCAAGAGGATCTCCCCGCCCCTAACATGGAAATAGTAATACCTAACCTGTTCCCTCACTAAGTTATAATGGAGATCAAAGCTGGGGTCATTTATGTGATACAGTTTGTAAAGTATGAAATAATAAAGCCACACTAAACTTTGTCTTAATTTTTTTTTTTCTATTTTTAAGCCAAGCATGGTGGTGCACACCTGGTAATCCCAGCACTCAGGGTGAAGCAGGAGGATTGCTGTGAGTTCAAAGCCAGCCTGAACTGCATAGTGGAACCCTGTCTTGGAAAAAAAAACCCCATAAATAAATAAATAAATAAAAATTTTAAAACCAGAAAAACATTTTTTACTTTAATTGTGATAAAAATGTATACAACATAAGATTCATCATCTTAACCATTTTTAAGTGTACGACAGAGTAATGTTAAGTACATTCACCTTGTTGTGCAACCAATCTCCAGAACTCTTTTTATCTTGCAACCCTGTGAACAACTCCCCATTGTCCTGTTCCCCAATTTCTGGCAAGCACTATCCCACTCTCTGTCTCTATGAGTTTTACTACTCTCGGTACCTCGTATCAGTGGAATCATACAGGATCTGTCTTTTTATGATTTGCTTGTTCACTTTGCACAATGTTCTCAGGGTTTGTCCATACTATAGTGTATTTCAGAATGTCTCTTCTAAAGCTGAATGATGTCCCATTGTGTTCTACACAGAGTTATACCACATAGTGTTTATCTGTTCATCCATCGCTGGGCATTTGGATTGCTGTCACCTTTTGTATCATGAATAATGTTACTATGAACACAGATTGTTATGGCTTGGGTCTGCATGTCCCCACAAAGTCCCATGCACTTATAGGTGGGCTTTTCAGAGGTGGCTGGATCCAGGCTGTGTAATGCTGGGATCAAAGATGTGATGCTGGGATTGGTTCACAGGGCAATGCTAGGATTAAGGGTGTGAGTGCCACCCGCCCTAAGGGTGGGTAGCCTGGATAAAATATAAGGGACAGAATGAAGGTCTTCTCTTGTTGCTTGTTGCTTGCTTGCTCCTTGCTGCTTTGCTTCTTCACTACTTTGCGATGTCCCTCTGCCATACCACTCTCCATACCATACTCTGCTCCCTTAGAACCAGCCAACTATGAACTGAAACTTCTTACAGACTGTGAGCCAAATAAACCTTCTTTCCCCCTTTAACTTTGGGTGTCAGGTATTTTGTCTCAGCAACGAGAAAAGTAAGACACAGATGCACAAATATCTCTTCAAAATCCTGTTTTTAACTATTTTGGTTCTCTACAGTACCTAGATACTGGTGGATTATATGGTAATTCCATTTCAAATTTTTTGAAAAAGTTTTTTATTGTGGCCACACCATTTTACATTCCTATTAAAAGTGCCCAAAGGTTCTAATTTTTCCACGTCCTCAACAACACTTGTGACTTTCGATTTTCTTGTGTTCTTAATAGAAGCCAGCCTAATAGGTATGAGGTGGTATCTCATTATTGTTGGAATTGGCATCCCCCTAGTGATTAGTGTTTTTTGTTTGTTTGTTTGTTTGTTTGTTTGGTACTGGGGATCGAACTCGGGACCTTTCACTTGCGAGGCAGGCACCAGAACCACTGAGCTAAATCCCCAGCCCTCCCCTAATGATTAGTAATATTGAGCCCTTTGTGTGCTTATTGGCCCTTTCTGTATCTTCCTTGAAGAACATCCATCCAAGTCCTTTGCTTGTCTTTTAACTGGGTTATTTGTTTTGTTTGATTCACTCTAAGTCTTCTGTGAAACAAGATACAGTAAAAGTGTTAAATAGATGTAAAGGAGAAAGGAGAAAAGTGTTACCTAAATGTAAAGTAGTGTAATCTTCATCATTATTCCAACTCTGAAGAACCCCAATGTGCATGTGTATCCTGTGAGACTCTCTGGGAAACATTTGCTCTGTTAAGTTCAGTTGATCCAGTTGTGGTTGTCCACATTTTCACCTGACCCACAGGAGTACCCACATGCATCCACAGCCTGGCTATGTCTTCTTTCCTCTCCTTGGTTATGATCAACACTCCTACCCTGACCCTCTGTTTTAAAGTAAACAAAGAAGAATTTTGGTCAGCTTACATATTTAACACTAAGAAGTGATTAAGAATTTGTGGAGTAGCTATTGATGCTCATTAGAACTTAAAGTTCTAGTGGCTTAAAGTATGTAATGACATGGGAATGGCTTGAGTGAAAACAGCATGATACAAAATTGTATAAATGAGATGTTTTAAACTATACATTTTCATACATAGAAAAGATTTTGTATGTAGAAAATTTTTATACATAGAAAAGAGAAATGTATTTAAAGTTTGGCAACTTTAGCTGGGCATAGTGGCAAACACCTGTATTCCAAGCACTCAGGAGGCTAAGGCAGGAGGATCACTATGAGGATCACCATGAATTTGAGATCAGTCTGGGTTACATAGTGAGTTCAAGGCCAGCCTAAACTACAAATCAAGACCGTATCTCAATCCCCTCCCCATAAAATAAAATAAAATTAATTTTGGCAACATTCAATAATGAAATGTTTACTTGAATAATCAGAAATCCAAAAAGTAGAAAAGAAAAATAAATAAAAAGTAAGTGAAAAAGCCAGGTGACCACTTATGGAAAAGTACATTAGTAGTGTTTAAGACCTTGTCTCAATAAGAAAGAAAGAAAGAAAGAAAGAAAGAAAGAAAGAAAGAAAGAAAGAAAGCAAGCTTCATCAGAAGTTAGCATTTTCAAATCTTTTTTTAGAATAAGGAAAGTTAGGAGTGTTTGACTGAATATTGGTAAGTATTAAAATGTTAAAATGTGCTGTTGGAATTCAGTCAAGTTGACATGACAATGAACTTTCAACTTTGTAGGAAGGGTAGTTATGATCTTTATCATCCTTCATTAATTCATTCACACATAGAGAAGGAAAAACCACGATCTCAGTGAACTACTGAGTGAACGGTTGTAGTATTGCTGATCGCCTGCATTGACTTACTATGCACCAGGCAGACCAAGTACTAAGTGACATACAAGCATTATCTTTGGAATCAACTCCAGAATTTCTATGTGGGAACTTTCCAGAATGTAGTTTGGTTGCACTGCAGGGATAGGGGGCTGGGACTGAGGGTGTACGACAACTCCATTCTCTTTCTTTAAATTCTACGTTTATTGAGATGGCTCAACAGTACTGATAGGGACTCTATGTGTGTAGTAATAATCTCGAGTCTCAACAAATAACAAGTCACCTCTTAGTTCTACCAAGGGAGATTTTATTGACTCCTCACAACAGCATAGTGGGCAGATATTGTTACTTTCCCTATTTTCTACTGGAGAAATTTGAGGCTTAGAGGGGTTAGTAGTCTGCCTGCAATCACATAGGTAGGAAGTGGCAGAGCCTCATTTGAGAACAAGTTTGTCTGACTCCTGAACCCATGTTGTCCGCTGCCCATTCAGACAAGGGCTGGCCTTGACCAAAACTGGGTGAGAGAATTTTACCTCCCTACAGAAATGGCACAGATCACTTCATCTGCATCCATACGCACACACACAAACCTTTAGGCGTCTAAAGCAAACAAAATTAGCCAAAAGGAAACTAATTATTGAATGTGATAAAATACTGAAAGACATTATTGGATAAATAAGATTTGTTTTGATAACTTGGTAATTTGTCTTCTGGTTTTTGAGGATGATTTGTCACCATTTGCAAATGAGTCCAGTTTATCTTAAAATACATGTAATAAGCCGGATGTGGTGGCACGTGCCTGAAATCCCAGCATTCTGGGGGTTTGAGGCAGGAGGGTCACATTTTTGAGCCCAACCTGGGCAACTTAGCAAGACCCTGGCTCAAAAAAAAAAAAAAAAAAGGTCGGGGATCTAGCTCAGTGGTGCTGCCGCCTGCCTCACAAGCGCAAGGTCCCAAGTTTGATCCCTGGTACCAAAACAAAAGAGGCTCTGCGTTCAATCTCCAGTACCTCCCCCCAAGACACATATAATAAATCAGGTGTTAATAAATCAAAGACACAGAGGGATTTATAATGAACAAGACAACCACAAGCTACCATGAAAAGTACAGCCTGAGATTCAAGGACAGAGAACTGCTCCAAAGTAGGGCTTGTTCTTCCGGACCTCGATCCTCCCAGCTTAGTGAGACAATCTTCTTGTCCTTTAAGATCTTGGTCTAGTGGAAGCTATTTTTTTTCTCTTTTTATTACTTATGTATTTATTAGAAAATGCATGTGATACATAATGAATACAGTCATTGTAGGGAGCTGGTGCATATACATATTGCATCTTAATCCTTTTTATTTCCCCTTCTCTTCCTTTTCTCTCCTTCCATGGGATCTGTTTTTTTAAAAATTTAAAGACTAGCCAGTTGTGGTACACATGCCTGTAATACCAGCCCTCGGAAGGCTGAGGCAGGAGGATCGACACAAGTTCAAGGCCAGCCTGGTCTACATAGCAAGACCCTGTCTCAAAAACAAAACAAGAATTTAAGGACTAGGGCTGGGGATTTAGCTCAGTGGTTCTGCCTCCTGCCTCACAAGCGCAAGGTCCCAGGTTCGATCCCTGGTACCAAAAAAAAAATGCATATTGATATTGAGAAATATCAATTTGAAAAAGAATTTACAAAATAGTATTAAGATATGAAACCCTTTTTTGATAAAATGCACCCAAAAAAGGATACATACATATTTACAGCAAAAGTGCTGAAAAGATCCATATCAACAATGGTTTTCTCCAAGTGATTCTTACTACTCTGCAATTTTTTGTGCATGTTTTCTAGGTTTTCTGGATTGAATTTACTAATTTGCAGTTAGAATAAAATTACTTAAACATGAAAGACATGGTCACATAATTAATTTTTTCACACCTGTTTTCTAAAGAATACAATATGCATTTTGAGGACAAGGTATTAATAAGAATTCAAAGGAACAAATACACTGGCATGTAACTCCAGCACTAGGGAGAGACTTTCATAGGTCTTTGGGAGGGACATACGGACACACGTATTTGTTAAATGAGTAATAAAGAACAAAGGGAGGAAAAAAGAAGAAAAGGAAGACAAAAATACAATGAACAGGGCCAGGGATTTAGCTCAGTGGTTCTGCCACCTGCCTCGAAAGCACAAGGGCCAGAGTTCAATCCCCCGTACCAAAAAAAGAAAAGAAAAGAAAACCTACAATGAACAGAGAAGGTGCAAAGAGGTCCTCAGAGGTCACCAAATAGTCATTTCATTACTTGGCTTCTTCTTTTCTTTTGAGTGAAGGGAGATGTACTAGTTTCTTAGTGCTGCTATACAAAATCATCACAAATTTAATGACCTAAAACAACACAGTTCTGGAGGCCAGAGATCTGAAAATGAGTCTTGTGGACTATCAATGTGTTGGTGGGCTGCACCCCTTCTGGAGGCTCCTTGAGAGAATTTATTGCTCCTCGTACCAGCTCTAGAGGCTGTCCGTGTTCCTTGGCTCATATGACCCTTGAGTGGTGGCATCGCTCTGACCTCTGCTTCCACCGTCACATCTCTTTCCTCAACTCTGACCCTTTTACCTCTCTCTAATAAGGTTCCTATGATTACACTGGGCCCACCAGATAACCCAGGATCATCTCTCCATTTCAAGATCCTTATCTGCAAAGTCCCTTTTGCCATGTAAGGTAGCACATTCACAGGTTCTGGGGATTAGGATGAGGACATCTTTGAGGCACCATCCAGGCTACCAGAGAGGGAAACCAGTAAGTACAGTTCTACTACTTCTCAAGTGCATAACAAACAAAGCATCATCAAGTTGTCTTTCAACACTCTTGTGAAATACATGCTAGGATTTGCTTGTACAGTTGAAGACCACAAGCCTCAGTGCAATTTGAAATTCTGCCTAGAGTCAAGTAGCTGGGATGCAAACCAAGTCCCTGAATCTGGGCTCTGGCCTGACCTGCTTCGCAGCCATGCCTCCAGTCTTCTCTCCTACTCACCCCTACTTCCTCTTTTCCATCTGGGCCTGTTCCCCAGCTCCTCGGGGAAGCTTAAACTGCTGTTTTCCAGCTTGCCATGTGCTCTTGATGACAGTGTAGCCACACCTTGATCCTAGAGATTGTGGATTGAGCAAGCTAAAGGGCTGCCCCTCAGAATCTTCTCTAAGGTAATTTTCCTGCCCTCTTCAATAACAATTTGTTGTGCTAGGTGCAACTGTCTCAAGGAAGACAGACCTAAACCAAAAAATGTAGGACGATCCAATTGATACACGCTATCTATATACGACATATGGGCTACAAGCTATATCAGACATTGTGGGGAGTCAGAGCAGGGAGTTCCAAACCCTGGAAATTTGGTATGATTTTCTCATTGATTCCTGAGCAAAATCTAAACTCCAGGGAAAAAGCAAAGGCAGCATCTTGAACTCCCTGAATAACTATGTATTATTATTTTTTGTTTCCCTATGCCTTTCATGTAACTGTTCTATATAAATATTGAAAAACTGGGAAGAGAGTGAAGACAAGAACACACAAAAGAGCTAGACTTGTTTGAAACCAACAAAGGGTTAAAAATTATAACTTCCATTTTGAACATCTCTCTTCTACCTAGCAACTGATGACACTGCATATTTTCCCCTATTCTTATTGGTAGAGGGTCCTGCGTGTTACTCATTGCTAAATCACCCAAGAGGATTGGAGTACAGGTTCTCGAAAAGATCAGCAGGAACCTGTCACTGTTTTGCAAAGAGAAGCATTTTGGTGGGGCCTGATGGTGATCCTGTTACCTCTCCTCACTGTATTGATGGTGAAGTTCACCCATGCTCGTGAGTATCCCAAATGCTCTTTGCCTCTAGTTCTAAAGCTGAGGCACCCTAGGAATGACAGCTTTGCTTTCTAAAACTTGTGGAAACATGAAGCAGCCATGGACAGAAACGTGTGTGTATCACACACAGAACTTGAAGTAGCTACAGGCCAGCTGCTGGTATATTATTTGTAGGATTATAAGGTCACTCACCTTCTGAGTGGGTGGAAGCCGCTCTGAAAAGACTTTTCTGGTAACTTCCTCACTTTCCCTCTGAGTGCTGCCTCCTTGCTTTTTTCCTCATATCCCCCCCCCCCTTTTTTCTTTTTCTTTTTAAACTTTTGTTTCTCTGTTTTTCTAACTTAGTCTCAGAGGGTTGTAGTCAGAGTTTCAGGGCACTAAACAGTGGAGCAGATCCATTGTTCACATTTATCATTGTTTCTCTTCCGTGCCACAAGGCTTGTGTAACAAAAGATCCGAGAAAGATGAAACTATGGCTCTGGGCTTGTTTACTGGTTGTAAGAAGTATTAATGGAGTAAAAGGAAGAGGGTTTTTTTTGTTTTTTTTGGTACCCGGGATCAAACTCAGGTCCTTGCGCTTGCGCAGCAGGTGGCGAACCCACTGAGCTAAATCCCCGGCCCCTGTAAGAGTTTTTAATTGTTTAGGGGATTCATGTCAGTGGGGAAGCAGAAGCTTTCTGTTTCCTCAAATACATGAAAAAACTTTTGGGGAAGCAGGGGCATCAGCGTGCTCTGTCCTACACAACTGCTCTGGGCAGAGTGCTCATACTTCAGAGGGGTTGGCCACCTCTGGAGGTGGTGACTGATGAACATGCCAGGAAGGAGCTCCTTGAAGTCATCCAAGTATCATTTCTACAGATATTGGTTGATGCTCTACTATGTGCCAGGCACTTTTAGGGATATGACAGTATACAAGACACACAAGGTCTCTGCTTCTGTGAAAAACTAACCCAGGAAGTCTCATCATTAATTCAGAAATGGGAAAGATTGGTGATGAGGGTAAGAGGCAGAAGGGAAAAGAGGAAGGAGGGACTTAAAGGATGATACCTCTAGAAGTAAAAAGTTTATATTACCTGCATAAAATCCACAAATAACTCACCAATAATATGAGAATATTTCTTAAACATATTATACCATATGATGATCTCACTGACCCTTCTGGTAGGCTAACACCCCTTTAAAGATAAGCCCTCAATTTTTCTCTAGACCTAGAGAGATTGATTCCATTCACATAGTGAGCAGTCTTCTGATCGCAGGTCCAGGGCTTTTCCACAATGCTATGGTACCCTTGAATGTGAACACTTGGAATTTTGATAATTGTTGGAATGAGAAAAAAACAAGTAAGGTATAAAGCACAGAGGAGACCATTTAGTGCTGATTTTTCTCCTTTTCACTGCTTACACTCTGTTTTTCTCTGTTCTCTTTCACATCCTGAAGGCTAATTGCTACAGACTACACCACCCAGTCTCCCTTCCAGGCTGATTCATGTGTGGGTTCACCTAATGGGAGGCACTGAAAGAAGGGAGACCGAAGAAAAGGAGGAAAGAGGGTTGAGATATATCTTTGTTGCTCCTTCGCATTTCTGTAATATCTGATGTAGGTACACCTCTCCATAATATAGTTTATCACGAAAACCCCTTCTTTATGGTTCGAGGTCCCACTGGGCTTCAGTAAACCTATTTGGTGTAGTTATCTCTTTAGTTCTAGGAGTGACAATGGCTTCCTGTGGTTTCTAGTTTTGGGGTTCCCATCATCATTCTTAGTTTCCTTGGCATTTCTCATACCTTTGCAAGGAGTCCCCTCATTATGATCACTCATTTCATGTCACTCATTTGGAGTGAAGGCTGTTTCCTGCCAAGACCCTGACTGAACATTCCTGAGCTTTGATGGAATTGACAGGGAAGGGATATAGGGCTATGGGAGAAGATTTAATCTACTTGATATTTGTGCCTAGTGTCAGCCCTGAATAGGTACTTTTATGTAGTGATAGATTGAAGCACAGGGAGGAGATACCAGAGTAAAATATTTGGTGTCACAACTCCAAGAAAGGTCAAAACAACTTCACTTATCACCTCCACTTTGTGGCTGTCATCTACTCCAAAGCCTGCAGGTGACCACTCCTTCCTTTTTGCTCTCACAGTTCCTGTTCACAGTTCTCTAATTTTCTATTTCCAAAACCTTCCCTGGGAGGCTCTTCTTAAAGACAGGGAGAGGTAGTCTCATTTTTCTCTTATTTTCCTGGCCCTACCTAGTGCCCCAAAGGCACTTAATAAGTGCTTACTGAGTGACTTTATGTTCAAAAGTAATGTCCCCAATAAACTAAAGTTACCTGACTGTGCATCATAGACCACTTGGGCAGTGGTAGTGACTGTAAATTCAAAAACAGTACTGTAGTTGCAGAACTGGTATTCAAAGAAGAGTTTCATGCTTTTACAAATCATTTTCTTCATGTTAGCCTGTATATAACTGTGTACTGGTGATGTGATTAGGCTTGGAGCATGTATGAGATTTCTCTTGCCTACTCATATATAGTTTGTATGTTTCATCTTGACATAACCAAGGTCAGACTCTTGATATTAATCATAATGTTATGGATGTATTAATATACTATATCAATCTGCTTCGTGAGTGGTGGAGTACTCAGACAAGGACCGATGATGGATAACCCCCCTAAGCCCACTGGGCTATGTTGGAGGACATATCACAGATTGTCTGCTTAGAAATGACCTTGAGTTCAATTTGTTAACATGATAAAATAGGGGCATTTGCTATTGACTTTATTAGAGTTCAATCTGCCAAGGTACATGCAACAGAAATTTCTGAAAACATTTCACTCCCTTAAGATCCTCTTCTTGATTGACATGGAGGCTATCTAAATCTGAGAAATTAAGCTAATGTATAGATTTTCTTTTAACTAGTTGGTATATCTGTTTATTCTCATTTGACCTGGATCCTCTTACCCCAGAGGATTACCAAGAACCAGAAGGAGGGGGCCTCGATTAAAGATCAAACACATAATTTTTAAAGCATTTTTATTTTATGAATTCTAAATTGAGACAGATGACAAAGGACATTTTTTCTGACATCTGGATTTATATTTATTAGGGAAAATCTTTTAAAAGCATACATTCAAAAGCATACAAAATCACATTTTGTTACAAGTTCAATGAATCATTCAATAAGACTAAGATTCATAAAATTGGGATTCTTCTGGGAAATATGAGAAGTATGGTCATCACTGTACCCAGAAAGTACTGAGAAAAAAAACCCCACCAGAGCTCAATCATTCTTCAACTCTCTACAGGGTCCTACAGTGGTCTCCTTGCTGGTCCTCCAACATGCAGAGCATGTGCCCTACCCAGGAACTTGGGATTGGTGTGCTGTCTGGAAGGTTCTTTTCCAATGGTTTACTCCCTCACTCTTCCTGTCTCTGCCCAAATGTCACTTTTCTGGTGCTCAAAAGGCCTTTCTGGTCATTTTATCTAAAAGACAAACCCTCTTCATACTATCAGCTGTGTCTGCTTATTTCCTTTATGGAATTTATCACCTCCTAAACTCATATTATGTATTTGTTTATTGCCAATATCCCATCTAGAAATTAGTTCAGAGGGCTGGGATTTGATTTGTCCATTACTGTGCCCCTAGCAGCTAGAACTGTGTCCCTCCCTCTCCCCCGAACCAGTGATCGAACTCAGGACCTTAAGCTTGCCAGGCAGGAGTGGCACCACTGAGCTACATCACTGGCCCTAGAACTGTTCTTACTGGAAATTCAGAAAAGAATAAAACCTGTATGAAATGAAATAGTGGGAACCTTCAAGAGGACAGCCTTAAAAGAGTAGCTAAGAGGTCAAGCTGTCACATTTAGCACTTGTATTCGCCAGACAAATACTTGTCCTTGTACAAGTTGTTAGGAGAGGGAACTAACAGTTTCTGCTACATATAGAACCATTCACATCACTGTATTATTTGCGAAGAAAGGATCCAAAGTTTCCCATAACTAAAAATGTTGCCATCCACTTCTCCCCCTTGTTCCTACAATGTCGGAAATTTCCAAAAGTAATTCCCAAGAATCACAATCATTTTGACCTCATGAAGGCATTGGGCTACTTGATTGGGGGGAGGCAACAAATGAAGTGGACTTTGTTGGCCTGATATCCTAGAGGAGGGTATGGAGTCTGGGGCCCAGGGCCTGGGAAATCAGATATTGAGTCATCCTTGACACAAGGGGGTGAGAGAGAGCAATGATGGTTTTAGGGCTAGAAGAGTTAATCTTGGTGGGGGAAGTGCCTCCCCACTAAGGAGAGTTGGGTGGGCTAAGGTAGAGGGGCTTCCCATCTGAGAGAGCTGACTGTGATTTCTGGTTCCTCCACTTATGGATTCTAAGGATGATTTGGGGCAATTTACTTAATCTCTATACCTATTTTCTATCTGTGGAATGGGAATTATACAAGACCTACCTCAAAAGACTGTTGTGAGAAGTAAATGAAACCCATGTTTATCAAGGGCTTACAATGGTACCTAACACAGGTATTTGCTCAATAATTAAATTCAGTTCTGAGGGTATGATTAAGATGCACCTGCCTTTTATGGCTCATCGAGCCTAGCTGATCTGCCACCTTCTCCTTGGGGCATTTCCCAATGGATCACTTCATAGGAGAGCAGAGTCTTTGTCCTCTGAGCTGCTGGAGCCCTCCATCAGTATTGCTTTTGTGCCCCTTGCTGCCCTATGTCACTACATGCATTTGTTCATGCTGTGTGGTTTAGTCCCCCTCCCCCTGCAACTACCATAAACTCCCAGAGGAAAGAACTGGTATCTATTTTTCTTGTCCTGACATTGCTTCACAATTCTTTGTACAACGTAGATATTCAATGCATATTAGTTGCTCCCATGAGTGAATGTCTGATAACACATAATTATTTTATAATCCAGTTATTTCCACAGCCTTTTTTTTGGTACTGGGGGTCAAACTCAGGACCTTGCACTTACCAGGCAGGTGCGGTACCACTGAGCTAAAGCCCCAGCTGTCTTCCACAGCCTTTTGTAAAATGTTCTAACTAGCAAATTGATAGGTTACAGGGACATAATTTAGAACTAAAAAGTCACCAGTGTATCTGGTGAGAAAACTGTTTGCTTGTGTTGCTCAGGCTTTCCAGAAATATCTAACAAAAGCTAACGAGGCAGGGCAGCAAACACCCTTGGAAAAGCAGCTTGGTTGGCCCAGACAGAAGACCAAATTCCAAACCATAGATTTCAGCCAAACAAGTGAGCTGATGCTGATGATCTGTTCATGGAAAGTGAGAGAGAAACCTAATTTCATAATTATTAGAACAAGAAGAGAGAATCAGGAGACTGCACTGATTTGCATAAAATTGCCATTTTTGTAGATCAATATTGGTCTTTTCTATTTTAAGAATTATACTAAAAATTTGAACATCTGGGCAACACATCCTGGTTTATAATATCACGAGGTCCATCCAACATACTATTAAAGAAGGGGGTGCCTTGAACTTTCCCCAGTCTTTTCTGTTCTGTGTTATTGACTTCACATCTGTCAACCAATATCTCATCATTTTGGAGGTAACATTTTGGAAGCCCAGCTAAGACGCAAGCATAATTTGTATGTCTGGAAGCACCAGATGGGTAACTGGTCCCATGGGAAGGAAAAGGAGAGGGCTGTGATATCCAGAGCCATGTGGGCTATGTAAGAGGTGGATACACTGAGCAGACTTTGAAGTTAAGGCTGGCTGGTGCAGAACAATTGCCCCAAACCCAAGAACTGTACTGAGATTAGAGTAAAAAATAAAAAGACATTATACTGTCAGTGCACCTTATTTCTATCTATCTCTTTTAATTTTATATAATGCAAATTTTGTGGAGATATATAGATATATATAGATATATCTAGATATCTATCTATATATATATATATATATATTTTTTTTTTGTACCAGGGATCCAACTCGGGTCCTTATGCTTTTGAGGCAGGAGACGGAACCACTGGGCTAAATCCCCGGCCCAGTGGAGTTATATTTTTATAATAAAGTAGTGATATAGTTTGGATCTTGAATGTCGCCCAAACATCTATGTGTTAAAGATTTTTGTCTCAAAGGTGGCACTAGGGAGATGTGGTAAAGCTGCTAAGAGCCAGGGCCTACTGGGAGGTATTCAGGTCAATGGCGCATGCCCTCAAAGCGGGTTGTGAGGCCCTGGTCTCCTCCCCTCTTGTTTTGTTTTTTGGTTTTGCTCTGTGGCTCCTGACGTTAGTGTGTTTGCTCTACCACACTCTTCTGCCACTAGATGCTATCTCACCACAGGAATGGAACAATCAGCCATGAAATGGGACCTATTGACCAAAATAAACATTTCCTCTGTGTAAGTTAGTTATCTCAGGTTTTGGTTTTTTGGGGGGTTTTTTTGGTTTTTTTTTTTTGGTACCGGGGATAGAACTCGGAATCTTGCGCTTGCGAAGCAGGTGCTGGAACCACTGAGCTAAATCCCTGGGCCATTTTTGGGGTTTTTGTTCTTTTTGTTGTTGTTGTTTTTTTGGTTTTTTTGGTACCAGGGATCAAACTCGGGATCTTGTGCTTGCGAGGCAGGCGCTGGAACCACTGAGCTAAATCTCTGGCCCCTTTTGTTTCATTGTGGTTTTTTGGGGGGGGGGGTACCGGGGATCAAACTCGGGTCCTCGCACTTTCAAGACAGGCGATGTAACCACTGAGCTAAATCCCGGGTCCTCTCAGGTATTTTGTTATAATGAAGGAAAGCTGACTACCACAGTAAAATTACATGAATTATAAATAATTGTGTTTGTTAGTGAGACCTGGAATAAATCTTCCCATCATAGAAGTAATGTCCCAAGGTATTAATACAGTACTCATTTTTACTTGTCTGCATCTGCTAGGAATGTAGACTCCAGATATCATGACAGGAATCCCAGATTCCAGTGGACGTTCTATACCAACCCAACTTAACTTGGTACCATGGTGCCTTTTCTCTTCCTTCTTCTGTTTCCTCTTCCAGTTCTGTAGCTGAAATCTGCTTTCTGTGAAGGTTTTCCCTATGAGAAATTGTGGAAGTGATTCCTATTTCTTTCTTTCTCCCTCACAATCTCAGCTCCAGTCACAGGTCTTCTTGCTGCTTTTGGAGTAGGCCAGGTGTGCCCTTTCCTTGGGGTCTTGGCCTTCTCCCTCCTGCCTGGACTGCTGTCTTCAGACACTTAGCTGCCTTCCTCTTTCTCTATAGCCACTTTCTCAGAAGTCTCCTTTTGGGGAGGCTTTCCTTAATAAGCCTTCTTCTCTAAAATTGTGTCGCATATTCTCTTTGCAGCTTCATTTTTCTTCAAACCACTTAAAATAATAATAATAATAATACAATCTTTCACTTATTTTGTATTGACTCCCTCCCTTTCCCCCACAAGCATATGGGCTCCATGATGGCTGACACTTTGTTTTGTTTGGTGTGTGCTCAGGGGCCTAAAAGAGTGACTGGTTCAGATGATCTCCTCGCTTGTCTGTTGAGTATACACACAGATATTAAGAAAATGTGAGAACTAATTTTCATGACTTGTTTTTCCCTTTGCCTCCATCTTTGCACAGTTGAATTCCCAGAGTAACCACAAAATCTTTCCAGATGTGGAGAAATAGAACTGTTTCAAAAATCAATCAAGGCTTAAGCATATCAACCTTTTTCAGATTCCATATTGGATGTAAATAAGATTTCATCTCTGCTCCCTATTCACCAGCCTTCACTTGAGTGAAAAAAATTTGGGGGGGGGGGTACTGGGAATCGAACGCAGGACCTTGCGCTTATGAGGCAGGTGATGGAACCACTGAGCTAAATCCCCAGCCCCATGAAAAATATTTTTTAAACTCTTAGTAATTTTTTTTTCTTGGTCCTGGGGATCAAACTCGGGTCCTTGCGCTTGCGCAGCAGGCGGCGAAACCACTGAGCTAAATCCCTGGCCCTAAACTCTTAGTTTTAGGTGAGATAGACTCATATGCATGTCAGCATATTTCATGATTTTAAAGCAGAGAAATAAAGTGCTTCACCAACAATTTGCTTTGCCAAGTTCCTACCTTGTGCCAAGCTCTCTATGCCAGCCTCTGCAGGAAGTACAAAGAAAGAGCTAAGTACTGGTTCTTACGTGCCATAGGATGGAGAAGGAGGTAGTAATTAAGCAAAGATAAATAGTGTAGAAGGCAATGCTTCTGCCTCAGTCTCTGGCAGTCTCTGGCTCTTGTTTTCATGAAAGCCAACACTTTTGTGAAGAGTCTTGTGACAGACTCAGAGACTTCTGCTGTGTTGCCTTTCAACTCCAACTCTCTCCCCAAGGAAGAGAATGGGGAGGTAAAAGGTCAAAGCAATAGAGAGGGGCCTTGGGGACCTGGCGATGCCCAGACCTGTGGGGCACCAGTCTCATCTCACTCGGCTCTGCTGCTGACATGTAGAATAAAGCCGGTAAAGATGGAGCCTGGGAGGCTGGGCTCCCTCTCTAAATCCTGCCAAAATGCCCTCCCAGCTTGAGCAGCAGGGAGAAAGAGGTGCTCGCACCTGTCTCTGCTTTACAGGACTGGTACAATCAGGAAAAATGTGCCCAGGAGGCCTGGTTTCATCTCAGGGGATCCCATTTCCCCTGGTAGCTAAGGCAAGGAAGGGTACTCAGGCTTGGAGGTGGGTGGTTGGTCTTTCATAAACAGTGTGTTAGCTTTTCATCACTATGATATATACCTGAGATAATCAACTTATGAAGAGATTATTTGGCTCACGGTTTTAGAGGTTTCAGTCCATCACTGATTGGCCCTGCTGCTTTAGGACCTGTGGTAAGGTAGCATATCATGGAGGGGCCACATAGTAGAGTAAGCTGCTTACCTCATGGCGAAGAAGCAAAGAGACAGAAAAAGAAGAGGACCCAGGGCCCCCAGTATCCTCTTCCAAGCCACTCCCTTAATGACCATAGACCTCCCATTATACTCCACCTCCTTAAGGTTCCACCATATCCCAATAGTGCTACATCGAGAACCAAGCCTTTAACACATGGACATTTGGGTTGCATTTAAGATCCAAACTATGGCACAGTTTTAGAGAAAACAAATATATAGACAGACTTGCTTGCAGATAAACTAGCCCAATCATTTAGGGAGCTGATTTTTTTAAAGTTTGATTTTTTTTTCTCAACTATATATTTATAAATGAAGAGGAGGGAGTGAATATCATTAAGTGGTATTTAGTCTGGGAACAGGAGCCTAACACCAGGTTCTTCTCGGTGACAAGGCAGAAGATCCAACTCCTAGTGGATAGCTCAAAGGGAATAACAACATTGAGTTGGCCATCTGGAAAGACTAGCACAGCCCTGGACACAGGTGAGAGAAGCCCCTAGTTGTGTTCTCACACTTTAGGGACCCTCGCACGGGTCCTGTACTAGCTGTCCTCTAGAATAAGGAGTCCATAAGACCAAGGGGATGGGATCAACTCATGCCATGCCCCTCCACTATAGACCACATTCCATGTACCTGGGGACCTGGAGTTCCCTGCTAGATGACGCAGAGCTTTGTAGGTTTACACAGGACTTTTCCTTAGGTCCATCTTCTGAAGGGTGGGATGTGCTTCCTGTGAGGCCTTTCTAGGCCGGAGGGGTAGCCAAGAGGCTGTGTTTGGTGAATGAAGCTTGAATGAGAGAGAAGGTCATTTAGATATGAACACAAGGCCCTGGCAAGGTGAATGAAGCTAGCAGTGGGAAGAGAAGGAGGTGGGTTCTAAACTGAGGGCCAGGGGCTGAACCATAAAGGCCAGCTTTCTCTGTGTCACTATATCCAGGCCTAGCACTTCACAAAATCAGAGATTTTGAAACTTGAACTTGACTATCAAGGTCATATGAATGACTATTTGTAAAAATCAGAGGATAGGACATGTTTAGCCCATTTTTTTGCTTGATTTATTCCCTTTAAATATTGGGATCTCTGGTTTGTGTGCCTCCAATTGTCCTCTTGACTGGGCCATGCAGTTATCAGGGGTGGCCTTAGGAGTGCCTTTGAAGAGGGATTTTGATGACCAGGAAGGATTTAGATGGGGCAGAATGGTAGGAGGTAATGAGAAAGGCTCAGAGACAGACATTTTCAGATGACATCAGGCAGAACTGTGTGCCTTCTGTCTGCCAGCTCGTTGGCATGGCATGACATGAAGGGCCTGGGCCTTCTCAGCCTGGGCTCTGCTTACCTCCCAGGCATCACCTTTCCCAGTCTCCTTGTAATGCTGTGTACAGTCATCCCAGGCCATCTGGTTCACACAGTACACCCTGCTCTCTCAGACCTCCTGCCTGCACACGTGGTGTCCCTGCCCCTGCTCTACTCCCTCCCGGGCCCTTTCTAGTCCCTTTGCCTGCTCACTTCCTAGCCAATGCCAAGATCTCCCCCCATGACATCACTTACCCTGGAAAGCCTTCCCTGAGGGCCCACACCAGCTCACACCCCATGGTGACACCTGTCCGGCTACTTTGAAGGCACCTTGTCTGTTTCCACCAGACAACAAGTTTCTTGGATAAACTGAGAGTTTAGTGGGAGTATCAGAGAGCAGCACATTTGTTTCATTTCAGTTGACCTTTAACTCTTAGTCCTGATCACAATCCTCATAGTAATATTTAGCCAGAAGAAAAAATAAAAAGAGAATTTAAAAAATGTCTAATGGAGTTGGTTTGGTATGATAGGGAAAGCACTGTGCTTTCTAAAAAATTTTTCTTCAAGGCCTGAGTCCTTACAGGTGTCCTTGGTCTACCCAACTCTGTGTGTGTGTGTGTGTGTGTGTGTGTGTGTGTGTGTGCCCACATGCATGTGTTCAGGGGTTGAGTGAGGGTCCTCATTTGTCCACCCAGAGGCTTGGCTGGTAAAAGAAGGGAATTGGGTTGTCAGGGTTTTCCAACTCCATGTTCCTGAGGTCATCCTCGGGCACAGACTCCCTAGGGACCTCAGTGAGTCGCCTTGCGCTCTTCCCCCAAGACCAGGGCAGCATACTACTCTATGCTTACATGCTGGGGTTTCCTATAAACTTTCATCCTAAGATTCTAAACTTGAACAACAACAACAACAACAAAACCTAGAGCTCTAAAGCCCTTTCCAGACCCCAATTCCTGGAGTTCTGTAATTCTACAAGAGGAAATACTAGCTGGGTCCTGGGATCATGGGAGTGGAGGAATTGGAGCACTGGTGGGGATTCAGTGGAATGGAGTTTGTGCTTTTGGATCATCTGTGACTCTCAATGTCTTCCGTCCTTACCCCCAGGGACTCACTCTCTGAGATATTTCCGCCTGGGCCTTTCGGATCCTAGCCATGGAGTCCCCGAATTTATCTCAGTCGGGTATGTGGACTCGCATCCTATCACCACATATGACAGTGTCACTCGACAGAAGGAGCCTCGGGCCTCATGGATGGCAGAAAACCTGGCACCTGATCACTGGGACAGGTACACTCAGCTGCTGAGGGGCTGGCAACAGACATTCAAGATGGAGCTGAGGCACCTACAGAGGCACTACAATCACTCAGGTGTGGCTTCCCTGGAGAGGAGTGCTCCCTCGGGGGTCTTCCCAGCACAGGCTTCCCACTGCCTGTGGTGAATGTAAACAGTTGATCACTCGCACTCTCTGGCTTTTGGCAAAGCCTGGAAAATCTGGTTGAGGGAGTTTGGTGCTTACCATCTGCCTTATGCATCTTTCCAATTGTTCTTCTCTTCCCCAGGAGCCCTCTGTCCTTTGCTCCATATCCCTATCCCATTGCCATCCAGCCTTCTAACATGCATCTTGTCTTTTCCCATCCCACGTTTGTCTAGTGTGAGTGTCATTTATTGATGGCCAGGGTCAGTGATTTGCTAGCTTATGCATAACTTACTACATTAACTTTCCCAGGGACATTTCTGGTTCCTGCATATCTCTTACCACTGTACTCATAATGAACACAAAGTTTATCAATTAATCATTCCCAAGAATGATTCCTAACTCTCCAAGGCAGAAATTATCATGTTGCTATGGCACATGATGGGCACTCCACAAATATCTGTTGATAGGTGGGCTTACTGGGGCCATATGGCAGGAGGGGTGGTATCCCTAGGGCAGAAGATGCTTCTGGCCATGCTTCAGTCACCTCAGCTGAGAGCCACCTCTGTCCCTGTGTCCACCCCTTCATGGCTCATGTGTGTTTTCTAGGTTTTCACACTTACCAGAGAATGATTGGCTGTGAGTTGCTGGAGGATGGAAGCACTACAGGATTTCTCCAATATGCATATGATGGACAGGATTTCATCATCTTTAATAAAGACACCCTTTCCTGGGTAGCTATAGATAATGTGGCTCACATCACCAAGCGGGCATGGGAGGCCAATCAACATGAGTTACAATATCAAAAGAACTGGTTGGAAAAAGAATGCATTGCCTGGCTAAGGAGATTCCTGGAATATGGAAAAGATACCCTGCAAAGAACAGGTAAAGAGAAGAAGAAACACTTTGTTCACACATCCCCAGAACAATTAGTTCTATATGTGACTGTCATTTATGTAGGTGATATTCACCCCATGTTGAAGTCTGTCTGTTTAGCTGGACTATTGTAATATGTAATCCTTGTGAGAGCTTTCCTCCTTAGTTGTTTTTTCATATCATGTTTGAGTTTTGTTTGTGGTACTGGATGTTGAATACAGGCCCTTTGCACTGAACTACATCTACATTTTGAGTTAGGGTCTCCCTAAGCTTCTAAGTTATCCAGGCTGAGCTGGAACTTATGATCCTCCTGTCTCAGCCTCTCAGAGTACTGGAGGCATGTGCCACTATGCCCTCCTCAACACCATCTTGACAAGATTTAGCAATTCTACTTGTTTTGACAGAATGGAGTAACTTCTAAGAGCACCTCTTTGTGGGAGGAGGATCCAGGGAGGCAAATCCTTCCATCTTCTGTTAGTGATAAATTGGAAAATACTTTCAAAGGTCAGATAATTCATACAAATTGTTTAAGAGCCCCAGTATGAATAAAAATCTGGGTTTATGAAGAAGACAACAGAGGGTCTTTGCTTTACTTGAGGATTAATGCCACAATTCCTTTCAGAAGTAAAGAGCTCCTCTTCTACTTTAAAGATATGATTCTATTGGTCAACTTCTAGTTAATGGAGAATTTTTCACATACAATCTAATTATTGTAAATGAGTTACATCTGTACCGTTCTACAGGAAACTCCTAGACACAATGTACCTTTCCCACAGGAGTATTCTCCAGTGGAGGGACTTTCCTGAACTGTGGCAAGCCCGGAGGGGAGGCATCTGAGCTGCAGTAATGAATACACACTGTCTTAAAAAGCACAGGCTTTGGAAGATGACTAGAGTTTGATTTTGACTTTCTACCCTAATAATTGAATGACTATCTTAACATTAATGATTTCAGGAAACACAAATCTATTCAAACTGGCTCACACACAAAGAAGGAACTGATTTTAAGGCAGGAATCAGGGCAATATGGAGCCTGAAGAATCAAAACCAAGATTTAAATGGGCTTCTCCAAGAAGTGGAGTTGTGGTCCCAACACAGAGCTCATATCCTTGGCTTTACTGTTCTGGAAGAATGGGCTGCTCTCTCCCAGCATTAGTAACCTAAAGAAATAAATCACAGGAGGATTCTGATTGTCCTGAGTTGAGTCATATGCCACTTCTTGAACTACTCACTGTAAGCATCAGGATAAGCTTCTAAGATTGGCTGTGGGTAGCAGAGTCTGGGGAGGAACTGAATGGCATACTCAAAATGGTTTCACTGAGGAGAATTCAATAAAGGTTCATCTGCAAAGGTATAATGAGGATTGAGGAAACCAGTAGGGGAAGGTGAAGTATCTGGAGACTTGAACAGTGGGTAGTCATCCCCTCCCATGATCCAAAGGGCAGGAGAAGGGAATATTGCAAGCAGAGCCCAGCCAGAGCCGGTACCCTGGCAGAAGATCCAGATAAGAGCTGTGATTTTGGAGGAGCTTGTAGTGAGGTGCATTATGGAACTGGTAAAACTTCATTTCTCCTCCAGCTTTCTCGTTTTTGGCTGAGGATGCTCATCCCAATGGCCAAACTCATCTGGAAGCTAGAGGCCAAGGGAACCCTGGAGGAGCAAGCTGAAGAGTCCAGCTTTCTGTAGTCAGAGCAAGGGAAGGTACAGAAGGTCAGGGGCTAGCAGAGTCTCAGCCATAGCACACAGTTTGGAGAGGGAGTATTAAAATTGGCACTTCTTAACAGAAGTACAGCTGGGCATGGTGGCACACACCTATAATCCCAGCACTCAAGAGGCTCATGCAGAACAATTGCCACAAGTTCAAGGCAAGCCTGGGCTACATAGTGAGTTAAAGGCCAGCTTGGACTATATAACAAGACCTTGTCTCAAAAACAAACAAATAAATAAACAAACAAAACCCAGCATGTTGGAGTGGGATATTTTCCAAAATATGTTGTTTAGCAGGAGAAGGGGTTCCTGTTGTCAGAAAAAGTGGAGCTAATAGATACTAGGCCAACTAAGCAATAATATTGAGTGAAATAAATAGTGTAATAATGCTTACCTCAGGAAAATTGATATGAAATAATATATATGAAAACACTTTGTAAGCTGCCTGGCTCTGTTCACACAAATTGGGTTTATGGATTAATCCTAATCCTGTGAATTCTCCCAGGTGTGAGTTACTCTTTGGAGAAACTCGGTTGTTTGGGAAGAATGTGGGAATTTCAACTTCAGGGTATCTGCTCTCCCTTTGAACTATCCTCTCTATCCACCCTGACTGTCCTAATGGGGTCTCAACCTTTTGATCAAAGCCCATGCCTAGAAAAGGATTTAGGATTAATTTTTTTAAAAGGTTTTATTTGTACATGTTTGCAGTGCATAATGATTACGTTCATCACGGGAAGTTGGTACATGTACATACCCTACTTCAATTCTTTTTACTCTGCCCCTCCCCCCCGCCAGGGGACAGCCACTGTCAAAAAGCAGTCTCTCTCGGTGCCATTTATACTTTATTTTAATGTTAGAAAGCCTTTTTCTCCTACTAAATTTCATGCCTCAGCAAAAAGACAAAAAAAGGCCTTGTTGAGGTGAAGGCTTTTCCTGTGTCCAGAGTAGCATTTAATACAGTTGGGGTGAGGAGGTAAATCTTAGAGATGAGCAGGGCACAGTTTCTCCAGGTATATGGTTGGTCTCTCTATGGCTCCATGTTTTGGTCAGAGATGTTAAGGATGGCACCATATGGAAAATTAACAGTAGTCAGGAGGAAGCAAAGTCACAAATAGACAACTCCTTGTCCTGCTGGAGCCCCCTTATATATGAATTTCTGTGGCTCCTTTGAGGGTGAATTATCTATTACATATGTTTGTATCTGATGACACTCATGAAAGTGCCATCCTGATACAGGTGACAATTCAGAACCAAAGCTGAGCTGAGATGTCTGTGTTACTTATTAACCCTGAACACAGAATTGAGAACAAAGGACGCTGAGTGGTAACCTCCAATCTCTTGGTGAGTTACTTATCAGGAATAATCACACATTTTGTGACTCAGTTTTGCTTGACACGTAAATGTATTGGTTTCTTTTCTTTTTCTTTTTTTTTCTTTTTTTTGGGGGGTACCGGGGATCGAATTGGGGTCCTTGCGCTTGCGCAGCAGGCGGCAAAACCACTGAACTAAGTCCCCGGCCCTCGTAAATGTATTTCAAATAGTAAACAATCTTGACACACTTTCTAAACAGTGCTATATCCCCCCCCCAACAGGTAATGTGCTTCATTTCCTAGCACACTGTCCTAGTAGGAAGTACATAATAAATAAGTTTGTTGTTGATGAATCTGAGTTCTGGGCATTCTTAACATTAGATGTTTCCTACAGTGAGGAAAAATTAATTGGGAAACTTATTTGCAAAGTTTTAATATTGTATGCTCAGTACCCAAAACATTTAACCCTAGCTTTTTCTTCCTAGAACCTCCACTGGTCAGAACAAATCGCCAAGAAATTCTTCCAGGGATTACAACTCTCTTCTGCAGAGCTCATGGATTTTACCCCCCAGAAATTTCCATGATGTGGATGAAAAATGGGGAAGAAATTGTCCAAGAAGTGGATTATGGAGACATCCTTCCCAGCGGGGATGGAACCTATCAGACATGGGTGTCTATTGAGCTGGATCCTCAGAGCAGTGACATTTACTCGTGTCATGTGGAGCACTGTGGCCTCCAGATGGTTATTCAGGCCTCTCAGGGTAAGGACAAGGGTCATAGCTGTCTGGGGTATGAGACTGAGGAAAGAGGCTGGGCAGGAAGCTGTGCTGCCTACCAGAGAGGAAGGTGAGTCAGTGCCACACGCAGTGGGCTATAGGATGAGTCTCTTAATCAGCGGTTTTCACAATGTTTGGTCCCAGAGCTCTTTTATACTCACTCAAATTATCGAGGACCTCAGAGACCTTTTTGTTTTATGGGTTATATCTACTGCCATTTACTGTATTACAAATTTTAAATTTTGAAAAATTAACCACAAGAAAACATGGGCAGATATTCCATTAGCCATCAGGTTGATGAGTGAGATGTGACAGTAAGAAAAAATATTGGTTTTCCACTAATCACAGTGACAAAAGACTCAGAGTTACCACAGAAAGGAAAGGGGAATTGTGGGTTTTCCTCATTTGCTTACTTTCAGAACCGAAAATCATTTTTCTGATGACAAAAGCTGTCCCTGTGGCCATAGGGCTCGCCATTGTCCTGGCTGGAGTTGGCATTTTGGCCTGGAGAAGAAGGCTTCGAGGTAAGAGGGTGTGTAGAAGGATTCTGGGGGGCTGTGAATGGTCTCCTTCCAATGGCTCCTTAGAGTTTTGTTTTCTGTCTCTGCCTCTCTGAGATCCATTTACACGTGGGTCAGTCCTCATGTTGGGATCACAGAAGGACGTGGGACAACTCTCCCACCCTATAGGATGCACACACTGTGGATAATGCTTGTAGTCTGTTTTCTTGTTGTTGTTGTTGTTGTTGTTTGGTACCGGGGATCAAATTTGGGGCCTTGTGCTTGTGAGGCAGGTGACGGAACCACTGAGCTAAATCCCTGGCCCTGTAGTCTGTTTTCTTAGGTAGAAAATATTGTGACCTTGAGTTGTTTTTCCTTAACCATATCCTTATTATCAATCACTATTGACTTCTGAGGAAATGTTGCCCTTTCTTTCAAGACTACAGTTAGTTTTCCCATTTTGACAACCATTTTTCTATCTCAATCATGTGAAAGTCCTTTTCCTTCTAAATTCATTTTTTAAAATAAAAGTAGATACTTTTGGAGAATAGGACTTGGATTAAGGAAAAGAGGAAGGAGAAACAGAAGATATATGGTCTCTTGATATTGTGGGGAAAATTCATTCATTAAATATGTATTTAATACTTACTGTGTTCCAAGCATTGTGCTGGTTGCTGGGAGATAGCGATGAGAAAGTAGGACATGATCCCTGTTGTCACAGAGCTGATGGTATGGTCTTATAAGTCTATTGTCTGCCTTTCTTCAAGGTGATCACAGGAAATGTTGATCAGACCTGGATCATGGCTTGGAACCCAGGTGGCCATGAGCTGTGCTTTGCTTCATAGCCATAGACTTGAGCCCAATTCACATGATACTGTACAAAAGCATGTTATTAGATCCTCATAAAACCAATGCCTTTAGTGGGAAATCAACTCCGAGAGTTAGTGAGTCATTAATGTTTCCTTTATCAGTAAAGTACGGCACTAATCTCAATCCAATAAATGATAGCTGTTGAAGAAAAAAATTTTACACTTACATACATCTCTCTGGAAAGATACAGACTGAGTTCCTGCTTTTATTTTGTGGAGTTTGTGAATTTGAGTTAAAATTTATTAAGTACAAAGAGAATCTTGAAAAAACAAGCTAAAACTGCCAATGCCTGCTCCTCAAATTTTGTTAAACATTGCATACTTTATTTTTGAGCTGTGAGGATATGTACATTGTGTATCTGATTAAAACTTTCTTTTCTTTCAGGGAAAAATGAAGTTATCTACCATCCTACATCATCAGATCAATGATTGTAATTCTCCTTCCCAGGAACCATGGTGTATTTATTGATCAGCTTTCCCACTGGTGGAACAAAAGAGGGAGGTTTATTTTGGCTCACAGTTTCAGTCCATGGTTGGCAGGCTCCAGGGCAGAAACATCACGGCAGAGGGCATGGCACAGGAAAGATGTTCAATTCATAGCATCTGGGAAGCAGAGAGCAAGGGGCCAGGGACCAGACATGGTCCCCATGGTCACACCCCCATGACCCACTCTGGCATAGCAACAAGTGCACTTTATTAATCTCCTAGTGATCTTTCCACCCACTCGAGATAAACTATCACACATGGTTTCCTCTGTCTCTCACGCACTTAAGGCCAGTGATCGAAGCTCTTGACCACACCCACAGCATGCTTGCGTATTGTAGGACTGACCGTGTATGGCAGAAATATAGAAACCACTAAATTTTCTTTGTTATTTGGACTATTGGCTTCAGGCCTTTTTGATGGACTCCTTTATCATATTTGGCTTTAATACAACTTGTCTTATAACACTAAAATTCCCTACATCTCATTTCTCAATGATGATTTATGAGTAGATTAGAGAATTTCAGCCTAGCCTCTTCTTGGACACTGAGTGATGAGTACTTTCACACATCACACAATGGCCTTTCTTGTTCATTTCCTTTTTAAAAATTTTTTTATTTTTTGGTATTTTATTTTTTGGATTGAACTCGGGACCTTGCGCTTGTGAGGCAGGCGCCGGAACCACTGAGCTAAATCCCCAGCCCTCTTGTTCATTTCCTTTCATGAGAATGTTTATTATGCAAGAGCTTTGAATATCATGAGTACCATGACTATGACCCTATGGGTAGGGTTAGACTGCCATGAGAGCAGCAAGCAAGTTTCTACAACAGCCTGTGAATGGCTTGATTATTTTACACATATTCTGGCCTGGCAGAAAGCAAAAGTTCTTCATGATGACATTGTCTGGTAGCTTGGAATATTGGAAGTATGCCTTATAGGTATCAGACATACTGTGGCATCCAGTGGAAGTACAGAGACCTGGACCAGACTGTAATATTTGAATGTAAATATGATAGTATGTACCAGGCATGGTGGTGCATGCTTATAATCCCAGGACTCTGAGAGGATGCGGCAGGAGGATCACAAATTAGAATGAGACATTGCCTGAAAATTAAAAACTGAAAAGGTCTGGGGATGTAGCTCAGTGTGAACGCCCTGTGTTCAATCCCTAGTAACCACACAAGATAGTGTTTATGTTTCAGAAGAAGATTAAATTGTGCGCACGAGCGTGTGTGTGTGTGTGTGTGTGTGTGTGTGTGTGTGTGTGTGTGTGTGCTGCGGATGGAACTCTGGGCCTCAGGCATTCTAGGCAAACTTTCTATCACTGAGCTATAACCCCCTACCCCAGAAAGTTCAATTCTAATGTCTGCCTTCCCTAAACTGTCCTGTTGTAGGTAGGCCTGACTCACCATCATACATATGCTTCCTATTCATACATATATACTGAGAAAAAGTAAAAGTTCCATTCGAGAATTAACATCCCATCACTCCTCTTTACCTTCCCCAACCCCTAAAGTCCTCACCTCCTATCTTGCTGTTTGTATCTACTCATCCTAGAGTTGTTAGCCACACATTCATCTGTCCTATTTCTCTGACCCTGTTTGACTGCACATGTCAGTCTTGATACTTACTTTAGTGCCCACGACACTGACAACTGGCTTTGAATATGTAACTCAGCCTCGACCCCTGCTCTACCTTGACTTCGGCTGTGATGTTAATAATCACAGCCACAGATCACAGCCCTGTCAGTGTGCAAGCCTCTAAGAACCCACCTGCCAGGCTCACTCCCCGCTCCACTGTCCCCAGCTAATTCCATGGATTAAGCCCCCACTGTACATCTCTCTTCTCCAGGGCCTATTGGGTTGCATAGGAACACAATCGTGTTTGGTCTGCTTTTAGGGTTGCCATGGGCAATATCTATATTGTCTTTTAAACAGTGTTAGACTGTGGAGAAAATATATGCAATTTATTTCTGGAATGGTTTCTTCTGACAATCAGAATAGTTAGGATGTGATATGTTTTTTGATAGGTACTTAAAATGATACAGGTGATATAGCTATGTAGATGTCTTGATCCTCCACCTGCATGGTACTCTCATCAAAGGCATGATGGACAAAAGTCTCTGTGCTCCCAGAGCCTTACCCAATTGATTTCCAAATGGATGAAGACGAGGAAGCAAAAACGATGGATGGGGTGTAATAAAGAATATGGTGAATGTCCATTTAAAAATTATTCCTATAAAAGGCATATTGCCATTACCCCCCTCAAAATATTCCCCCTTGCTTTGAATACACTTATCCCGTCATTCTTGCACTTCCAGAAGTCCTCTATTGTGAGTATCTTTAGTCATGCTATCGTGACTGCCTTGGTGTCCTGAATTGATTTAAAATGTACCTTTCGTGGTCATTTTGATTTGGGGGAAGAGCCAGAAGTTACATGGTGACCAATCCAGTTAATAAGGTGGATGAGGATGTTTCATGTTTTTATTTTACAAAAATTGCCGAAAGGGTTGGGGATTTAGCTCAGTGGCATCGCATCTGCCTTGCAAGTGCAAGGTCCTGAGTTCAATCCCTGGTACCATAAAAAAGAATTGCTGTAAAATTTGATCAGTGATAGGTGGTAAAAAAAATACGGTGCATCTTTAAATTAAAAAATTGTTATAGTAAAAGACTGTTGTTACTCCCCCTCAAAATACTCAAAATATCCTTCTACTTCGCACACACTTAGCCCATCATTCTTGGCAATGTGTCTTTTATTGTAAGAACTGTTTAAAAATTTAAACATTCATTGCACTTTTTTTCAATCACCCCTTCTATGCATTTGCAGCATTTTTCTTTCTCCCTGGGGGATCTTGTAATATAAAAAGTATATAGCAGTGATTTTTGAAAATACCTACAATTTAAGTTGGGGCTATTACTCATGGTAGAGCACTTGCCTAGCATACTTAAGGCCCTGGGTTCTATCCCCAGAACTGCAACACAAAAACAAACAAACCTAAAGTTTTAAACCTTATTTTTATTGTGGGTGATTCAAAATTGTATTATTTCTTAATAATTTTAGGCTTGTCATTTCACTGATTCATGTTTATTGATTATAGATGCTCAGTAATCAGAATATTTGAAACAGTTGGTAGTATGATCTAAATATTAAAAACAAAGGGCTATGCTATCACTAGAGTTATGTTCTGGCCTTGCATATCTTTACTTTTAGATATTTTAGATGGAGAGTATTTTAAATGAGGAACTTGTTCAACTCCTTTTTTTTTTCAATTCCACTACATTTATTATCTGTTTTCTCTTTAGTGTACACAGACCAAGACGTCAAATGGCAAGGCAGAAAGCAGGGAGGTAAAACAATTTGAAGTGTAGACGTCAGGCTAGGTTTTCCTGGACCACACTCTGTCACAGGTTCCTGAGCTCTCCTGTGAGGTCTGGACCCCTTTCTCTTCTTATTCCAACTATTTCCACATTCTGATCCTTCCCTCATTTCTGAGGAACTATTTGTTTTTTTTCTTTCTCTGTTTTTGGCCTGTGAGAACAGTGTTTTGGCCCTTGTGGCCATGAGGAACAGATGTCCGCTAGGGAGGTAAGCTGGTTATTTTCTGACAGGGTGCCACAGAATGGTCACACCTTATTTTGGCCACCACTGCCTAGGGTCTTTGTCTTCACATGTCCAGGTCAAATTTCCCTGAAAAGATGATCAGATGGATGCAAAAAGTGGAGTCTCATTGTATTAATTTTCTGACCCAGGTGGGCTGGGAGTCTATTTCAATGCATCTTGTAGTGGGAAAGTCTACATTCAAACAACCAAATCCCAGTGCTTGGTGCCCCAGAATTGGAGCAGGGAGACACACTTTTATTTTTTATATTTTATTTTTCACTGTTCTTTTCTGGGGGTTGCTATTTTTTCACATACAATTTATTAGTTCACAGAATGTTCTCCAGGGAAGAGGGGATTTGCCCAAAGCCACATACAGTGAGCAGCAGAGCTGGAAGGGAGCGCAGATTGCCTGTTTCCAGCCCAGGTATTTTCTACTTGACTGCCTTGCCATTCTTAGAGGATGATTCTCCACCACTCTTTTTGAAATGCCTTCATCATCTCCCTTTCTTTGAACATTTGCCGTCTTTTAGTCTTTGTCTTTCTTTAATATCTTTGCATCTCCCTTTTATCCTGGGCTCCCTTTCTCTGACATCCTTCTAGCTTCTGGTTGTCCCAAACCCTACAGACTCTGTAACAAATCTCAAAATCTAGTGGCCATGGGCCAGGGATTTAGCTCAGTGGTTCCAATGCCTGCCTCGCAAGCGCAAGGTCCCGAGTTTGATCCCCGGTACCAAAAAAAACCCACAAAAAACTAGTGGCTTAAAAACAATAATCATTTTACTATCTTTCTTAGTCTTTATATGTCAGGAACTTGAGTAAGGCTTGGGTAGGCAATGCTGGCTGTAGTCTCCCATGGAGTTATAGCCAAGTGGTGACTAGAAGTAAAACGGTACAGGACTGGAGCAGCTGAGAGTAGTGGCCAGGCAGCCCTCTCCATTCTGTCTCAGGGACTCTCCATGTGGTGGTCTCTCTTTGTGGGTTAGTTTGGGGTTCTTCACAACATGGCAATCTCAGGGCAGTCAGACTGCTTACATGGCAGCCAGCATTCTTCAGGGTGAATTTCCTGAGATCAAGGCAGAAGTACACAGAATTTTTATGGCCTAGCCTTGGAAATACTCAGTGTCACTTTGTCACACTCTTAATTTGTCAAGGAAATCACAAAATGCTGCTCAGTTTGAAAGAAAGTCTGGGTATAGTCTCAACACTCAGTGGGAAGATTGTCAAAGTTAAATTGTAAGAAGAGCATATAGATGAGAGTTCCTATTTATTCAATAGAGTCCTCTAGAGTTTCTGATGCCTCCACCTCTCAGTAAGAAAGTCAAGTTCTACCAGAGGGGAGATGCTAATTAATGCCTTTTAGTAGGTTAAATATGAGCTCAGACAACAGGTCCTTAGGGTTCCCTGGACATAAGATTGCTAGAAACATGCAGACTGTGTGGGACCCAGTACTGAGGAAGAATCCCAAACTATGGCTCCAGGGGAACACCCTGAGACTTTCACTTTGGCTTCCTTTTTCTTTTTTGGTACTGGGGATCGAACTCAGGACCTTGCACTTGCCAGGCAGGCACTGGAAACACTGAGCTAAATCGCCAGCCCCGGGCTTCCTTTTTCAACAAGTTCCCTTTCTGCTTCCCTACAGCTGACATAGCTGAATAAAAAGAAAACTGAATAGGGCCAGGAATTTAGCTCAGTGGTTCCACCGCCTGCCTCGCAAGCTCAAGGACCCGAGTTCGATCCCTGGTACCGAAAAAAAAAAAAAAAAAGGAAACTGAATAAAGGTAAAAGCTACTTTGCATGAATGACTTAACATGCAGAAAGATACAAGCCACCCATAGGTTCTATGAAATGTGGCTTTGTTGAGTTGTGTTTGATTAAAATACTGAACCTAGGACCAGGGATTTAGCTCAGTGATGAGGCCACCTGCCTCAAAGAAAAGCTCAAGGTCTGTAGTTTGATCCCCGGTACCGAAAAAAAAAAATGCTGAACCCACCTGTTTATTCTGTTTCTGGATTGTAAACTAACCGAGGACATGATTAGGGCCCCAGCTAACTCATAAAGCACATTTGTGAGTAAACACATGCTTAGCCGGCAGAACACAAAGTGGTCTTTGACCTGTTTGCTGTCTCAGTGGGGGAATTGTGCAAGGCACAACCTTACATGGTAGCTCTAGTTAAACCATTGGAAAATAGATGGGAATTGATTGTATACTAAAATGATTATTTAGAATAGCTGAATAATGGTGGGGAAAAAAACTAGGTTTATTCACCTAAAATGATAGGACTAGAGTTCTATATAGAGTATCCAAATAGTTAAAATTATCTAAAAGGTTTTACATAATCCTATCATGGTATTTATTTATGGAAATCTATTTTTAATTTTTTATGTAATATTACACAGTCTGTTTGTATGATACCTTACGTGTAGTAGAAACTCAGTAAATATTTCTTGAATGAGCCGGTACAGCATTTTAATTAGCTAGTCTTGGTGTGCTGTTGCAAAAGAACAGTGTCATCTTACAGCTGAAGTCATAAAAGCAAAATATCCCAGAAGGATTATGTATCAGTCCAGGGGCCCAGGGTGCACGGTCCATGGACTCATTTTGACTCTTCACAGGTTTCAGCAGAATTACCATACTTTATTTAACAACCTTTATCTTGTGATTGCTTTATCTGTGTGACTTCTAGCAACCCCTGCACCCTACCACGCACACGTATTAAAGACAAGACAGAATCCAGAGGTTCTTACATGAGGTGCCACTTTTCTTCTCTTTCTTTTTTCTGGTTCTGGGGATGAAACGCAGGACCTTGTGTGTCTTAGGCAAGCACTCTACCACTGAGTTCCATCCCCGGTTCGGTGCCTAGCTGGTAAGTAGAGGAGCTGATAAATGAGTTCTCAGCTATCTTGGGGGCCCAAATATCTAGTAACTTCTCTATATTTGTTATTCTTAAGGCTAATAGAGTACTTCCCTCCTATCATCATCTAGGTATTTAGTTATTGAAGGTTCTTTTTTTTGGTACCAGGGGGTCAAACTCAGGACCTTGAGTTTGCAAGGCAGGTGGTGGAACCACTGAGCTAAATCCCTGGCCCATGAATGGTTTTAAAATACAAATTTCCCCTTATTCCTTAAGTTAGAAGTACTTGTTCTTGGGAAGACTGGTCCTAGATGCTTTTCCCTCTCCCCCGCCCGGCCCTTGTTCAACGTCAGCTGACCCAAACAGAGGGTTCTGCATTTGTTCCTTGGAAAGCATTCATGTGAGAGAAGGTTTTGGTGCTGAGCTGCTGAGTGGCAGCTGGAAGGCTGGGTTGGCCGAGCAAGGCCTGGCAAGGCTGGCCTGGATCTGAGGTAAGCGCTGTAGCAGCAGCCAGACCTCTGAAGAAACACAACAGGGGCCAGAGAGAGAGAACAACCTAGGAGAAATGCAGCTTCTGAGAAAACAACTTTGCCTATGGAAAGTATAGTCAAGGAACAGGAAGCCACAGGACGAAATGGGAAGCCACTAAAATGGAAAAGGAAGCGAAACCAAGTGAAGAATGAAGCATGCAACCCCAAGCTAAACCAGTCTTTGCCTTTTTTCCCTTGGGAGGTATCAGACCACATCCTAAATTTACTGGAACTCAGTAAAAGCTCTATTTTTCTCCTGAGCAATACAACAGTAGCATAAATACAGAATTCCAAGAACATTCTGGGAAGAAACATGCTCTAATGGGTAACAATTCCAGGGAAATTTGAGGGGCTAGAATAATAAAAACTAAAACATTTAGAATCCCATCAGCTACTGAAATTCAACCTCCTCATGTACTTTAAAACACCTAAAAGCATATATTCCACATTACTCACAGAACAGCCACAAATACATAATCTGTGCATTATGCACAATGGGAAGTGGTCAAACTAGACATGACCTCCAGAGGCTGAGTACATGGGCTACCTTCTATCTAACTTAAAAAAAATGGAATTAGAAGGCCGGGGATTTCGCTCAGTGGTTTTGCTGCCTGCTGCACAAGCGCAAGGACCTGAGTTCAATCCCCGGTACCAAAAAAACCCAAAAAAATGGAATTAGTCATTGATCCTAAGGATCCCTGAAGAGGAAAGGCAAGATGCTGTAATCCAATTTTGACCTTTTCAACTGAAATGGAGATCAAATTTCAAAGATGTGTAAACTACTCTGCTTCATAGACTTGACCTCAGTCTACAGGAGGACTTATTTACAGGCCCAAACGTGAAATTTTCCCCCAAAATTCCTGTCACATGGAATTATTAATTTCTCTGTGTGACATTGTATACGATATTTTCATTAAAGCCACAAAGTTTGTTTACCCCAGTTTTTATTAATGATCTGTTAAAACTTATTGATACTCAAATTAAATTCCTATAGCCTTCGTTAGTTAATCATAGAATGTATGTTCCAAGAAGCCTGCAACTCCAGTGTCGAGCACATAAAAAGCATTCAGTACCTACATATATTAAGTAAACGAATTGCTGTTAACACCCACTAGGAGCCAGGGTATGGCAGCAGTAGAGCCCAGTGATGTTTTGAAAACTATCAAGTGCAAATCAAGCTCAACATCATAGCATATAATTTTAGAGAAAACAATTTAGAACGTATTTCTATAAATAGTACCTGGGTTTTGTGCTAATTGAAGAAAAACAACTCTGGCAATGAACTTTTGCAGTAATGCTGAAAAGAATCACAGGTTGATAAAATTTTAAAGTGAAATGAAAAGGCCTGCATATTCACATGCCATGAACTAAAGGGAGCTGAACCAAAGCCTCCTTCCCTTCAGCAGCCAGGCTGGGCTTCCAGGACCAATAGGCCGCTGTGATGGTGACAGCCAGGAGCACAGAGATGTACTGCAAGAAAAATGAGTTCTAATCCTCTAGTTTCCTTTTGCTTCCTCCAGCTACCTGATCTGCAGAAATACCTGCCTCGCTAAACTCCTATTACTTTTTGGTTCTGCCACCTAACTGACTCCTAGCAAATCTGTGTTGTTCTTTATCTATTTCCGCACAGCTCATTTCTCTTCTGACAGTGAACCTCTTATGGATGCAGTTTGAACTCCATCTCCTTCACTTAGTATCAGGGTGATCTGAAATTATCTAACTTCTCTAAACCTCAGTCTTATAAAAACAGGGCTGGAAGAGAATCTGTTCTCCCATTTCTTTGGGGGAACTCAAAGAATGTGTGTGTGTGTGCATGTGTATGTGTGTGTGAAGGCATGTTAGCACATTACACAGGCCAAGGCACTTTGTCTGTGTCCCCTTTGTGTATATTCCAGAAACTACTCACTGTGTCTCTTGGACATTATTACAGCTACTAGTTATTGACTGCTTCTATGAGCAAGGCCCTTTACATATAATATACTATTACTATTCCTCTTGGTAACTTTGTCAGTGAATATTATTGTCCCTGTTTTGCTGAAGTTCAGTTATATTTCTTGAAAAGTTCATATAGTACCATGGTTTGGGTGTTATCTCCTAAAAAGTTCATGTGTTGGAAGTTTGTTCCCCAGGATCGCAGTGTCAGTAGGTGGCATGGACCTTTTAGCAGCTGGGGTTTAGTGGAAGGTTCTTAGGTCTATTGAAGATGTGTCCTCAGAGGGGATTAAAGATCCTGGTTAGTTCTTGGGAGAGGGGGTTATTATAAAAACTTTAGCTGGGCATAGTGGTGCACACCCATAATTGCAGCTACTTGGGACCTACGGTTAAGGGTGCAAATTTAAATTCATCCTGGGCAGCTTAGTGAGACTATCTCAGAAAAAGAAAACAAATTTAAGGGTTGGGGATGTAGCTCAGTGGAAGAGTGCTCTTGAGTTCTATCCTAGCACCAAATAATAATAATAATAATAACAAATAAAATAAAAAATTTAGCTTGGCCTCATCCTGCCTGTCTGGCTTCCTGCTTGGCGATGTGATTCTTACTCCTACACATGCTTGACACCAAAGGTCCTCGCCAGAGCCAAGTTGATGCCACCATGCTCTTGAATCTTCAGAACTAAAAAAACCTATTTTCTCCAAAAGTAATTTGTCTCAGGTGTTTTGTTATAGTAATGACAAATGGACTAATACACAGTAAATAAAAGTGGTGCGGGCATGATTCAAACCCAAGTTTCTCTCTACTTACAGCTTGTGCTCTTTCTAACACAACACCCTACCTGCACGTGCTAGGCACTCAATCAATCTTTGACCAAAATTATGAGGTATTATTCATTCAAATTATGGTCTACAGTGATCCTTGGGAACACAGGAATTCAAACATCTTTGCAATGAATCAAAATTAATAAAGCCTCTTGTAAATTGGTGAAAGTCTATGTCTTTTTGCTCAGGATTTGACAATGGGACTTAAATGCTAAACAAAGCTAGGAAGGCCAAATGAAGTTATTACCCACTTTATAAATCTCTTGACATAAGTATTTTCAGTATCACTAATCATTAGGGAAATGTAAATTAAGATCACAATGAGATATCACTACACATATATAAGAACAGTTGAGTTTTTTTAAGTGACAATACCAAATGTTGCTGAAGAATGGAGAAGTTCTACCTCTCATACACTGTTGATGGGAATATAAATAGTACAGCCACTCTGGAAATCAATTTGGTCATTTCTTTTTTTCTTTCACCCTTTTTTCCTTTTTTTTTTTTTTTTTGAGATGAAGTCTTGCTGTGTAGTCCAGGCTGGCCTTGAACTCATAACCCTCCTGCCTCAGCCTCCCTACTGCTGGGATTACAGACATGTGCTACCACACCTAGCTACAGTTTGGCCATTTCTTTTAAAACTCAATACACACTTACCCAGAAATTTCACACCTGTGGATTTACCCTAGAGAAATGAAAACAACTTATATTTGTATAAGAAACAGTACATGAATAGTCCCAGCAACTTTATTTGTAAGAACCCCAAATTAAAAACAATGAAAATGTTCCTTGATTCACGAGTGCTTAAACAATGGTACATCCATGCAATAGAATATTAGTCAGCAATAAAAAGGAATGACCTATTGACAATGGGGGCTCTTGGAAGTCCCTTAGCTCCCTCAGCCACCAGCAGACCTCACCCTTCTCTCCTTTATCTTCTTCCCTTCAGCCTCAGCAAGGATAGTGTGCTCTAATTAGGGCTACAGCCAAAGTTCTAGATCCTGTCCTTTACTGATTCCCCCAGGATCTTTCTCCAACTTTTATCCCCTCTCTATGCAGTAGCTACAACCACATACTCTGGTGTAGATGTGTGTAGAAAAGAGCACATGTTTCTCAGCCAGATAGACAAGAGTTTCACTCCCATCTCCTCAATTTACTGTCTATGTGATCATAAGCAAGTTTTTTAAAAATTATGGCAGGGCCAGGGATTTAGCTCAGTGGCACAATGCCTGCCTCACAAGCACAAGGTCCTGAGTTCAATCCTCAGTGTTGCAACAAAAAAAAAAAATTATGGCAAAATACACATAATATAAAATTTACCACCTTAATTAGTTTGAAATATTTCAGTAAGTTCAGTAATGTTAGGCACATCCATATTGCTCTGTAACCAATCTCCAGAGGTTGTTTTTTAATCTTTTGTTTTGTTTTGTTTTGTACTGGGTATCAAACTCAGGACCTTTTGCTTGTGAGGCAGGCGAAGCCCCACTGAGCTAAATCCCCTGCCCTTTGTTTTTTAATCTTGTAAAACTCTGGGGCTTGAGATAGAGCTCAGTGGCAGAGTGCTTGCCTAGCATGCATAGGGCCCTGGGTTCAAACCCCAGAACTGCAAAACAAACAAATACAAGGAAAACCCTGCGCCCATTAGGCAATAATTTCCCATTCTTCTTCTCCCAGCCCTCGGCAACCACCATTTATTCTGTCTCTATGAATTTGACTACTCTAGCTACCTCCAGATAAGTGGAATCACATGGTATTTGTCTTTTTTTATGGCTGGCTTATTTCATTTAGCATCATGTCCTCAGTGTTCATCTTCTTTTTTTAGCATATCTTGAGCAAGTTTCCAAAATACTGTATCTCCAAATACCTGTTTCTTCACATGTAAGCCCCATGCCCTTCCAAGAGTTGTTGAGAGGACTAGATATGATATGAATTCAACATGATTGATTCCCTTTTTCCTTATTCCCTGTGGCCTTCCCAAGCAGGGCTTTCAGAAGCCCTCCCAAGTACCTGGATTTCTGTCTACTCAAGACTTTTCTTCATCTTCACAGTGATGGTTCCTAAGAGCAAGCTCTCCATTTGCTGTCTAACTCCTCATTTCCCCAACAGTCTTCAATTCTCTGCAGTGGACTACTATTCCCGGGAGGTTACTGGGAAACTCCTGACTGCCAGATCTATTTCTCAGTCTGATTTCACTTGTTCCTCAGGCAATAGATGCTGTGAATGACATCACTGAATAGTCCTTCTTTGTTGAAATCTCTCTCTTTGGCTTCTGATGCCCCTGTGTAGCATTCTTAACTGGTCAAAGAGGCATTTCAGAATTAAAAACAGGGTTATGTATTATTTGTATTACAAATATTTTTGAAGACTACTATGTGTCAGCCACTGTCCTTAGTACTAGAGATACCTTAGTGAATAGTACAGACAGATACAGTCCCCTGAACATATTCTGGGGACAGAGGCTACTTCATTAAGTAGCCTTGACCTCTCCCTACAACTCCCATCTTTCTGTAAATTGTCCTCTTCTGCAACTGGAATTAAAAATAGCTCAAGCCTCTACCTTGGATACCATGAGCTTTGGCCCTCAGCTCTCCTCTTGCCCCTTGGCCTGCATCACAGAAGAGTTATTTTTCCCCCTTTAAAAGAAATCTCGCCTTCATCTATACACATAGTCCCGTTGTAGGACTGATCACAAAGCATTTCTGTTATATTCTCACTTGTCTGTTACTGGTATGAGACGAACTTCATGTAGATACCAGTGGATGGGGTCATACTTCTCTTGGTGTTCCCAGGGACTGGTGTAGTGCCTGGAACATGGCAGACAATCAATGAGTCTTTATTGTATGAAGTCAAATAATTTGTAAGTTAATTAACTAAAGTATTGTGATGGGTCTTTTATTTTCTTGGTTTAGAATCTGAACTACAGAGATTGTAATAAACATCAGAAACACGTAGGAAACATTTCGATTCTTTTTTCCTTAAAATATTCCTCTACTGCCACTAATTTTGCAAATAAAGTTGGGCTACTCAAAATAGTTTTCTTTCCCCCTTTTCTAGTGTGTTGGGCTGGGAGGGATCTTAGGTAAACCTCCGCATTCCACAGTTAGGAACCTGAGGACCATGTAGTACCATGGCTTGCACAGGGTAACACCTCTGGCTAGTAGCAGAATCCCACATGAGAATCTGATTCTTTACTTGGTGTTCTTTCCATTATTTCCTACCATTTCTCAAATGTCCAAAACAACAAATATTTATGACGTGCCTATTAGATATAATGGTAAGTTATTCCACTGGGGAGGTAGGGGTCAAAAACAGATTCCTACCTTGAACCATTTTATGACCTAGTGAGGAAGAAAAACACGCATGCAGAAGCTTGTGGGAAATATATGCAAAAAATATAGAGCATGAAAAATCCATGAGGTGAGTTTGGGATGTGACTCAGTGGTATAGTGCTAGCTTAGCATGTACAAGGGCCTAGGTTTGATGCCCTGAAACACACGTATACAAACACACACACACACACACACACACACACACAGAGTCCATGAGGTGATGAGCTCCAACTTGAAGAATTGGCACATAACTTTAGAGCAAAGATAATATCTTAACAGTGAGTATCCCCCTTCTCATTTCCAGTGCAGTTGGTGGGAATGGAATACTGGCTGCTCACTTCTGGTTGTTTGTTTACAGGAGAGGCAAAGAACCATGACAATGCCCAGACCAACTGCAGTTTTTTTGAGCAGAGAAGAACCACTCTCAGTGTTTCAGACACGTATTTACAACTTTATTTTTTTTTTTATTTTTTATTTTTTGGTACCAGGGATCGAACTTAGGTCCTTGCGCTTGCGCAGCAGGTGGTGAAACCACTGAGCTAAATCCCCGGCCCAATCTTTTCTTAATCTAAAATGTTCCTGAACAAGAATTTTTGAGCTAAGAATCTTAGTCTGCAATTCGAGTCAATACGACTTGATTTTGTAAAACAACCTCCAGAAATGCTCAGGATATTAAGTGACACAGGTCTGCAGAGAATAGCCTGTAGAATTAATGTGCTAATGAGGTACTAACACAGCTTTGCTCAGGATTAACACATTTAGGAGCCAACCGATTAACTGCCCTTTCTAATATCTCCCAGGCGTTTTCTGTGTTCAGAATTTGGTAAATCTGGGGTCTATGCAAATCTCAGCTCTTCTGTACTTTTTGTTGTTTGTTTGTTTGTTTACTGCTGAGCTTGAAGAGTGGGGAAGAGTTGAATGAAAGAATGGCCTTAGGGCGGGGATTTAGCTTAGCAGTTTCACTGCCTGCTGCGCAAGCGCAAGGACCCGAGTTCGATCCTGGTACCAAAAAAAAAGAAAAAAAGAATGGCCTTAAAGCTAGTTGAGTGGCAAATCCCAGATTGAGCTATCTTGTCATTAGACTAAATATTGGTTATACACCTGCACAATCGTACATGCACTTGCTTAATACCATCCCAGTCCTTCACAGATTCATGCTCCACTGGGGCAACAGCAGAAGTCATGCTCTCTGGGCTGCAAGAATCCTATTTTTCCTACTATTCTGGTGCTGACTTTCCTCTCTAATTAATACTCCTCTATCATACAGAGTCCTTTTCAAAGTAAAAAGAATATAAGCCTCTCTGGATCTAAACATTTAACAGTTGAGTCAGCCACAGATGCCTCAAAGGAGGAGCTTTTGGAAATATCACACCACATATATTCTTCCATCCCTCTCTCCTTATGTTGAGTCCTTCCAAGGTCTCCAAAATATCCCTCTTTCTCATGAGGTTTTCTCTTCTTTAAGATGTTTCACTGACACTGCTTCTTAGCCTTTTGGCTAAGATCAAGTGAAGACGTTTCACAGAACAAGGCTGGAAAAGATAAGATCATAATATTCCTTATATTTGCATCATTATGTAATGCTTCTCCATTCTTTCCCCCAGAAACCTCTTCCTCAAAAAATAATACCTATTTTTCCTTCTATAAGTCATTAATTCAACAAACATGTGCCAAGTATAACACTGTGTGTACCAGCTACAGCATTAAGGGCTGAAGAAGACATATGAGGTGCAAGTCCTGTTGGAACATCAAAGTTAATTGTATCATCTCTCCATTTTGCCTGTTGGAAGAAAGTTTGTCAATTTTATATTTGCTTTTCTAGATTATTGGGAGAAAAGGAGATGATTTATGAATATTTTAGATGCCTTCTACTATCTATCCATTCATCCATCCATCCATCCATCCACTCACTCCAACACTTGAAGAGCCCCCCCAACATTTGAAAACCTCCTTGTGCTAAGTGCTGCCCTAGCCACTGAGGTTACATACAGGGCAAGACCTGCCCTCTGCCATTCAGGGAAGTCCCACTGCAGAGGAGTGAGGCCATCAGATCAGACTATGAACTAGAACGTTGCTGCAGAGTGGGAGCATATGCACAGTGCAAAAGAATCAAGCCCACATTTTCCAGCAGCTGAGGCTGATCCTAAGTTAATTTATGGAACAGGTTTCTGTTTTTTGATAGTGGCTTTAATTTCCCTTGGGTATATTTTCAAGGAAAGTTAAAAACAGCAAAATCCAGAATCCAATTTGATACATATAATCTTTTAATCCTTTGGAGGCATATTCTGGTCTTTACATTTCTCCACCTTCTTCCTTTACCTTCAGGCTTCTGACCTTTTCAAAGGCAAGCTGTGGTCTGCTCCTTTTGTTCAGCTCCCTGAGTGCTTTCCCTTCCAATCCACATCTCCACTCATGACAGGAGACATTTCAGGACCCCAGAGAGCCTGGGCTGGCAGAACACATTGACATGTGGGAGTGTGAGAGGCAGTCTTTCAGAGAAAATGAAGAGGAAGAGGTAAAAATGGCAGGCATGGGAGCAGGAAAAAAAGAGGGAAAGAGGACAAGGCAGAGAATGCAGAAGAAGGAAAAGCAACTCCTGCCATGATCGGGTCTCTAGGAGACCTGATGCTAAGCAATTTCTGGAACAGGGAGTCAGGTTTATGAAAGGGCTGGCTGTGACAGGCCTTCTCAATGCAGGAGTGAGGTGGAGCAGACTTGCAGGAATACCAGATGACCTGGCTCACTCAAGGAGTCACATCTTAAAGGGTGACTTCCAAGTGATGAACTGGGAGTGTGATGGGGGGAGAAAACCCTCCCAGCATCTATCATGTGTTGCTTTTGAAAATTATTATTTTGGAGCACAAGCTGTTTCCTGTCTTTAAAACCTATTATCTATTTCCCTTCCAGGTGGAGCCAGGGCTGCCTGCTAATTTAATCCCCTGGGCTTCCCCTCTGCCTTCAAGAGCTCACAGACATTCAGGCTTCATAAAGAGGGCACCCTTTTGTCTTCCTCCCCTGAAGGCCCCCATCTACCCTGGCAGCAGAGGAGATGCTATTTTTGGAAACAGCCGCTGAGTAGGGAGAGTTGTTAATTGTTTGTCAAACCCTTCCAGTGCAGTTAGATCTCATGGAAAAAAGGAAAAAATAAAATAAGAGAGCAAAGCCATAGACTTTCCTTCACTCTATTTTATCCTCCCATCTGTGAGAAGGGAGGAGGAAAAGGGTTCCTTTCCCCCTCAGGCACACACACTCGTATTTTAAAATAATAAACCTAATTCTACCCAATCAGAACCACATAAGCAAACATAATATTGGCTCAGTAGCTAATCAAAATAGTTTAAAAATCACTTATAGGCCTCAAAAGCAAAACAAAGACGAGCAAACAAAATTTCCAGTCATAACTGAAAAGAGACACTAGAGGCTCTGACACCCATTCTGACCACAGCATTTACTCAAACACTGACTGAGCCGACCCGGACCCGCCAATGCCCCACTGATACGCGTGAAAACAATCCTACCCAGGTATACCAGTCAGAACATTCATGGTGACACGCACTCAAGGGCACACTCACAGTCAAACAGAAAATGACCCAGTCTGAGAAAAAGCCACGTGGGACTCAGACCTCAGCAGCCCCTGGTGACTCCGAAAATTTCTGAGCTTTGGGTCAGCTTATGAAGGGGAGAGGGGATGGCTGGGAACTGGAACCGAAATCTTCTGTTTCTTAAAAGGGCAATGCCTCCGATCATAGCTAGCTAGTTCTTTCTTCCTTGACCAACTCTTGTGTGGATGAATGTCTCTTCTTACTTGTTTTTAAAGGACACTGTTTTTGTAACAATAATCTTTCATATCTTCAGGAAACACTAAAAAGAATGATCTCTTATTAGTAAAAGAGTTGAACTGAGAACTTTCTAAGTGATCATGGTAAAGGGAAGGATATGAGTGCTCTACTTTATAGTCATTTTTCCCCAAAAGAGCTCAGATTGTCTTATAAACATAAGTCTACTAATCCACACACTCACTCCTGTTTGACTGCAGATCCAAAACTTCCTTTTATACTGGGAGAAGTGTATAAATACTTACTCAGAATTTGCTTACACAAAATGAGCAAAGATGGGTTAGTGATGAGGAATTTTTGGAACTGAATGAGCATTCCTTTTAGAATTGAGATCAGCTGGGTTGATTTAAAATGGACCTGACTGATGAATTAGAACATGTACTATTAGCTACAGCAGTTGGAATAGGGAGCTAGATATTCTTAGTGGCTGAGGGATGTGCTGGTTGCCCTTACACAAGGTGCTGATACCCATTAGGGTGTTCAGCACACCACTAACCCTACGGGTCCATGTTTAATAGAACAGAGTAAGCAAGCCACCACTTTCTCAGTAATAAATTACACATTTGTAAATGGCATGGCAGAAAAAGCAAACTATCTGTGTAAAATCAACTTGTTTTTACATGAAAAATAGCTTTTAATAGAGAAATGATATAGCATAGTCATGAATAATTAAGAGGTAGTGTAAAATAAAATGTATTAATGGTGATGAATTGAATCCACGCCCTTTGACCCAGCCCTATTTGCTTTTATATTATGAGACAGGGTCTCACTATATTGCTAAATTTCCTAGATTGGGCTCAAAATTGCAATCCTCCTGCCTCAGCCTCCCAGAGTGCTGGGATTACAGCACCACACTGCAATGCCTGGCTCCATGGTGTACTCTTTTATATCCTCTACTTGGTTGTGTTTGCATATTTTAGTTTCAAATTTGGGGGATACATTAATTAATTTGTTTATCAATAGTTATTTATCCCAATACACTCATAGCAATATTCAGGGTGCCAAGTGTAGTGGAGGCAGGATGCAAAACAGGGCATCATAGCATCTCCCAGCCCTTTATAATGTTACAGGGAAATAAGAAATATATCCACAAAAAAGTTATATGAATAATATATGAGTAAATGACATAGAAAACAGAAATACCCCAGTACCAAAAAAAAACCCCCCAAAAAGAAAACAAAAATATAAGGTAGTATCACAAATAACTGCTTGGTTATAAGAGTATCTGTATACAAGTGAGCAGACTATAAACACCAGCAGGCATGAAGTCTTCCTAAAAGTGTTGTGCAGAATTGGGACAGGAAGTGAGAGGGTATTTTGTTGAGGAAATAGGAGATGAGATATATACTCTCTGTGTGTGTGTGTTTGCGCGCGAGCGCACATGCGCTATGTGGTAGGAAACAATATCCATGGCCCTGAACATGCTGAACATCTACCACTGAGCTATATCCCCATCCTAAGGGATACACTTAAGGGACCCTAAGGGATATACTTTTGACTACATCTGTCTACTGGGAAAGAGGTGAGACATTTATGTTCCTCAGGGTGGTAAAAAGGTTTTAAAGGTTTACCTAGATTAGAATTTTAGATTTGAAATGATCCTAAACTATGATCGAGGCCACTAGTTCTCAAGCTTGGCTGCACAATGTAACCACCTATGGGGCTTTAAAAAATTCTAATGCTTGGGTCTCACCCAGAGACTGGAAGTGATCTGATGTGGTGTGGCCATCTGGATGTTTAAAGTCTCCCTTGGTGATTCTAATGTGTAGCCATGGTTTGAGGACTATGATTAATTCCAACTTCCCACTTTTGCAAGTGAAGGAAAGCCTCAATTTGTCCATACACAGCTATGTGAGAACTGCCAGGACACCCAGCTGAGCTCCAGCTCTGTTCAGTTCTCAGCAGTTTGTTTTTTTTTGTTTTATTTTGTTTTTTGGTACCAGACATTGAACTCAGGACCTTGGGCTTGTGAGGCAGGCGCCAGAACCACTGAGCTAAATCCCCAGCCCTCAGCAGTTTGTCTTTAACAATGTATTGTGTAGTACTCTGGAGACCAGGCCAGAGAATTGAATTTTTGCCATAAAGGTCATGGGAAGCCACTGAAGATTTGTGTGTGTGTATGCACGCGCAACACATTTGCACAAGAAAATGGCACATTAAAAACAAATACTCTGGGGCTGGGGATTTAGCTCAGTGGTTCCGCTGCCTGCCTTGAAAGTGCAAGGACCTGAGTTCGATCCCCAGTACCAAAAGAAAAACAAACCCAAAAAACAAATGATCCTGCAGCTGTAGACATCAGAATTGAGAAGAATAAATGCATGCTAACAACCCAGGAGAATAATGTTATTTGAGTTTCTCTCTCTCTCTCTCTGAATTGTTTCCATATTTGTATTTTGAATTAAAATATAATATTAATTTGTCATTGTATCCAGCTAAGAAGAACTTTTGCTTCTCTAGCTTTTGTGGCTTCTCAGTTCTAGAAAGAACTTTATTCTGGCAAGTTAGCTGTTTTCAATATTTTTATTTGATTTTTCTTCTTACCTCTACAACTGTTCACTTCCTTTTATTTTTTTTTCTGTCTTTTTCCTTTTCTCCAGTCAAGGACATTTGTTAATTGCCCACAATATGCTTATGTATACTTATATATCCACATTTCCCTTATCCCTGTCCCTAGGGTAGTGTTGTCCAATAGAAGCAAAACTCAAGCCACACATATACAAAGAAACCAGACAAATTAATTTTAATTATATACCTTATTTAATCCAATACATCCAAACTTGTATCATTTCAATATGTAAGTTATAAAAATATGAGATATTTTACATTCTCTTTTTGATACTAAGTCTTTGAAATGTGCTGTGTGTATTTTACACTTAAAGCACACATCAGTTGGACATGCTAGATTTTCAAACTTCAAAAGTTTGACAAGTTTGACACAATAAAGTTGGGTCTTAGGAGAAACATTTATCTTGCTTCAATTTTTAAATTAAAATTTTAAAAATTTAATTTAGTTCCTTGGCTAAGTTCACTGGCCACAGTTCATGTACTCAATAGCTGGTGGCCACTACTGAACAGTATGGGTCTAGGGTTTCATGTGGTAGTGATTTCTCATTCTGCAGCTTGAGAGGACACTATGCTTGTTGTAATGAGTTTGACTATTCAGCTTATTGAGGAATTCATTTCCTTTGGGAGTCTTAAAGGAAGCAGGCTATGAAAAGATGATGAGAAAAAAGTAACACTCTCTGAAAAAAGATATAAAATTTAAGGAAAAAAAGCTGATAGGAAAATGAGGAAGGGGGGAAAGTTTTAGTATCCATCCCTAGCCCAACACTATTTGAATATAAAGAAATTCTGCAGAAATCAAGCAGCCAAAGGGGGGAAAAGGTACAGAATATCCAAAACAGTGAGAGAGAAGGAGATGATGAACTCAAAAGTAGATTTTTTTTCTTCTCAGAAAAGATTATTGCTTAAAGTGCTAATAATGTATATTTATAGCAATAAATAGTATTTTATAGAGTATTTTACATAGTCTTACAAAGAATTCAGGCTGTAATACAAATGACTATCAACTGTACAAGCAACTTTGGCCAAACATTTTCTAAATGTCTTCATATCAAAAGGTAGGGACAGCTGGGGATTTAGCTCAGTGGTTCCACGCCTGTCCAGCAAGCGCAAGGACCCGAGTTTGATCCCCGATACCAAAAAAAAAAAAAAAAAGGTAGGGACAGCATAGGCAATGTGTTCTTCTTCTTTCACCATCCTCTCCTTTCTAATTGTCACTTCTCACATAGCCATTGTGGACATCATGCCTGGTGGGTTTGGGTTCACATCGCTCTCATATAGGCTAGACTGAATTTGAGGCAATATCAATTCTTTAATCATCTGATAATAATACTTAACCTCGATCAATCATTCAAATGAGGGTGGCCTTGAGGGTGGTAAAGTCAATGGCAGTGGGCAGACAGTCCTGTGCTGAGAGCCTCCTTAGGCCCAAATCTAGACACTGCCCAAGTGGCCTCTGACAGCTGTGGAACAAGCAGGTTAGTACAGGGAATGCTAACCAGTGGAGATGTGGCAGAAGGCTAGGACAGGCCTGATGGAAGTGTGGTGGCCACTGCTTCCTGAGCAGTTGCTTCCTCTGTCCTTCTGGTGCCCCTGTGTTTCTGATCTTCTACCAAGGTTTTCTTTTTTTTTTTTTTTTTGGTACCAGGCATCAAACTCAGGTCCTTGCGCTTGAGCAGCAGGCGGCGAGGGGTTTTCATTTTTTAAACAGAAAATCTCAAACATTGATGACAGCAAATTCTGAGTTATCTGCTTGCTAAAGCTTAGAAGAATATGTTCTTTATTTCTCTTTTGGTAGTGGAGGTAAATTTTCCTGATCATAAGTGTCCAGGCCCTCCAGAGATGAATTCTAAAGATTCCCTTTTGCAAACTCAAGATTAGAGGAAATCCTGATGATAATTGTGATAATGTGCAATTTCAAGCCAGCAGACAATTATATAGTACCCATTATGTAGCGTCTTACACTATTCTAGGACCTGGTGCAGTAATAACCATAACAACAATAAGTAAGACTGAATAAGTGCATGTATAATACTGCACACTGTACTAAGTTATTTATTTATTTATTTTCAGTACTAGAGATTGAATCCAGGGCCTTCACACTGAGCCATGTTCCCAGCCCTTTTTAAAATTTTTTAGCTTTTGAGACAGGATCTCACTAAGTTGCCAAGGTTGGGTTCAAACTTGTAATCTTCCTGCCTCAGCCTCTCAGTTTTTAAAGTATTTTTAACATTCCCATTTTACACAGTAAATGGAGGCATGGAGAGATTATACAATTTGGCCACATCACAAAACTAGGACACAATGTTTCCATTTCACCTAGAGGTGAATAACTTTCCAAAGTCACACAGAAAGTAAGAGGTAGAGCCAGGCAGTCTAGCTCAGAGCTCCTCACTCACTCAAGCTTTAAATAAACTCTGAGTTCTTGCCTCCTACAGTTGTATGACATTGAGAAATTAATTTAACCTTTCAAAGTCTCAGTTTCCTCATCTATAGTGAAGATAATAACATCTATCCTCATGGCTTTACAAGGTTGCTAAAGCATGTAAAGTAACCAACCCAGTGCTCAGTAGATGTCATTATTAGGGATCTACTCATCCAAGTGCACCACTGTTAGCACTGGTATGGCCACTCTAGTTGTCAAGACATTGAGATGCTTCCATGCCAGTTGAAGGAACTTTCCTCAGCTCCTTGAGCACCCCACTTCCTGCCATCCACGTGCTCTTGCAGGAGCCCTTCATAACCCCTGGGACTCTAAGGGCCTCCAGTGCTCTACTTTGATGGTTAGTGCCTGTGTCTCACTGGTGGTTACATTTTTTTTCCTATATTCTGGCTATAGATATGAGATAAACTCCTGCTTTCAATGAAGGCACAGTCTGAAAAGGACACTGGGCACGATAGGAAAAAGCAATGAAGGCAGTGATGAAGTACAATGTGTACAATGGTAGGTGGTGGAACAGCTCAGCTCGGGTGGATCAGAAAGCTTCATGAGAGCAAAGAGGCTGATGCTATCAACCTGTGCAGGTGAGTGAGTAAGGGCATCCCTGATCACCACTAAAGTTCTTTTTGTTCTCTCCGTATTTTCACTCTTGCTACCTCCACCTAGTTCAGTCCTTCATGACCCTTTGCCTAACTGCTCACGACAGCTTTATAATTAAGTGATCTTCAGTGCACCAGTTGTTCTAGTATCCATTCTGTGGGGTTTTTTACACAAGCTTTAGTAGGTCCCTGTGGCCCTATCTCCTCATTGAGCCATTTGGTACTGGGGCCTTCACATTGAGCTATGTTCCCAGCCCCACCTACAATCACGTAGCCCCAGCCTAATTTTCCAACATTTCCCACTGACTTTGGGTATACTCCCAGCTTATTCTGCTGCTTAGAACTTGTGGGTCCTACCTCAGGAGTTTTCAACACTCTCCTCAAATACACTTTTTTGGTAAAACTTTCTCCCATTTATATCCCTTCTTTCTCCAGCCTCTTGTCTCTCCCCAAGATCATGTGAAGAGTAATGTGCTCTAATAACTAACTGATACTGATAGCTTACTATATGCCAGGTGCTGTTCTAAGAGTTTGGCATGTCTAACCTCACAAAAAACTCTAAGAGGTAGGCGCTATTATTATTTCTGTATTCAGATGAAAAAGGCACATCACAAGTAAGATGTGGAGCTAGGATTCCAACTCAGGAAGATATGTTCTTTACCAGTGTTTTATAGTGACCTAAAGCTCTCAAAGAAAGAGAAAACAGAAGAAAAACTTCTCATGTTATTACTCAACATATGACGCTAGGTTTTGTAATTATTCTTGTAATTATTTTATCTCCTTTTCTATGTGGGCTGAAAATTCCTAGAGAGGAAGAACTCTAGGTCTTATAGCCTGTACCTCAGTTACCAGCAACAAGTTGTTGACAAAGGTAACATTACGGAGCCACCACATTCTCTGGAGACATCCTGTGAACTAGCCATGACCAAGCCTACCTTTCATTAGTATTTCTTCTAAGTAAATGTATTGCTTGTTGCAGGGTCAACTGTTGCAGGCCAGCTATTCCATAGGGCTCCAAGAAAGCTATGCTTAGTTTTATTACTCAGACTGTGTTTGAGAGTGTCATTTATCTTCTGCATAATGAAATAGATACATGTGTAGGTGACGTCTTCCTTTTAGAGTCAAAGAAACTAAAATGTCTGGAGGTTATTTACACAGAATCATTAGGCAGGTCTGTGGTGGAGCAGAGGAGGGACTAACTAGAACCGATTCTCCATCCTCCCAGTTCAGAACTCTGTCTGCCCCGGTGGTGAGTCCACCCTTAGGAAATGTACTGATAATGATCTTCAGAAGAACCTCATTGTTGACTGACCAGAAAAATTACAGAGCAACCTTCCCCTACATTTTACCTTCACACAAAAAAGAAAACGGTGACATCATTATGGGAACTCAGGACTTCTCTTATTTGTATTTTTAGAACGCTCTGGATTTTCCCAAGAGTAGTCAGATGTAACAGGTTCCATTTAATCTGCTTGGCAATTGGGTTTGTTCTAGAATCTAGAGAACAAAGTGAAAATCAATAACTGTACACAGACACAATTCCAGAAGCCAGAAACAATATCCAGAACCTTCCTTTCCTTTGTGGCACGAATTGTCACAAATGCTAAGAATGTGTGTGGTTATAGAGGGCAAGGGGCCCACCCAAAATTAATATCTGCCAAATATCTTGTAGAAATACTATTTGTTTTCCCAGGGTATCTGTCCCCTGTTGTTCTGTGCCACTATCTCCACTTCTGCCAGCTTTGGTCTGGGGTTTCAGGTGTGCGCCTTTGGAAGTGGAGGCGAGGCCCGCTCGCCAAAGCAAGGATCAGGACTTTATTACAGAGCAGAGTCCACCACCATGCGCGAATAAAAAGTTCAAATGGTTCCGTTGGCTTTGGTTCTGCCACGGCAGCAGACAAGCCAGTATCTTGAAATACAAACAACCCTGAGAGCCCAACTCTCCAAGACAGCCCTCGAACCCAAACCTCGACCCGCACTGGTCGTTGCCCCCTTTAAGAGCCTGCTCCGCGGGACTAACTTTCGAACGTGTCCGGGCGCCCCTCCTCGACCTCTGATTGGTTGCGCGCGGCGCACGAGGGCGCGGCGGTCAGCCCGGAACGGTTGGCGGCGCTTCGTGATTGGCGTTCAAGGCGCCTATATAAGGAGCGGGGCGGCCCCACCGCCCTCAGTTTAGCGACCGGACTCTGGGCTGGGCACCGGTCGAGATTAAGAGCGTTGGAGGACAGCGCGCGTCACTGAGTCGTTTCTCCTCGGAGCCCTCTCCAGTCGAAGGTGCACCCCGGCAGCGGATTTATTACGCCACCCATTCCTTTCGGGGCTTCCGAACGTTAGTCGGGGCTCGCTCGCGTCACCCCGGCGCCAGCCCGGCGAAAGGAAGGCAGGATGGAGTTCAAGCTGGAGGCTCACCGCATTGTCAGCATCTCCCTCGGCAAGATCTACAACTCGCGAGTCCAGCGCGGCGGCATCAAGCTGCACAAGAACCTCCTGGTCTCGCTGGTGCTGCGCAGCGCCCGCCAGGTCTACCTGAGTGACCCGTGTCCCGGCCTCTATCTGGCAGGTTCCGCGGGGACCCCGGCGCCGCCGACGCCTCAGCCCGGGGAGCCGACGGCCCAGCCACCCGCAGGCTGGGGAGAGCCGCCCCCACCGGCCCCCCGAGCCGCCTGGCCGGACACCGAGCCGCAGCCTGAGCGCCCCGCGGTCCCCGACGCGCCGCGGGCGGTGGACCCTGAGCCCGCGGCCGCGGTGACCGGCGCCGGGGACGCTTTTCGCGGTCGAGAGGAGGACACGGCGGAAGCTGCCTGGGGCCGCGTGGATCGACCACGCGTTGCGGCGGCCGTGGCTGTCTCGGACGTGTCTCCCGAGGGGGCTTCGGTTGGCTGCCCCCCGACTAGGGAGGAACAGCCTGGCGCGTCCCCCGCCGCCGACTGCCGCTGCGCGCCACGGCCCGCCGAGGCTGAGCCCTCCGCGCCACCCGCCCTGTATCCCAGGAAGCGCGGCGCGGCGGGGGCGGGCGGTGGCCACGCGGGCTGCCCAGCGCTCTGCTCGACCCCGCTGAAGAAGCCCCGCCGGGACGGAGGAGAGGAGGACGGCGAGGAGGAGATGGAGACCGGGAACGTGGCGAACCTCATCAGCATCTTCGGTTCCAGCTTCTCTGGACTCTTGCGGAAAAGCCCCGGGGGCGGCCGGGAAGAAGAGGAGGGAGAGGAGAGTGGTCCGGAAGACGCTGAGCCCGGGCAGATCTGCTGCGATAAGCCGGTGCTGAGAGACATTAACCCGTGGAGCACAGCCATCGTGGCCTTCTGAGGCCCCGTGCCCCGTGCGGGTGGAGGTTGAGCAGCGGGCGTCCCCGAAGTGAGAGCCGGGCCCCTCCCGGCTGCGAGGACGCCCCAGAGACCGCTGGCGCCGATCGCGCTGAGGAGACTGGTTGCTGCGGGGCAGCATCCACTGCTCCCGGGCTGGGCAGCCCCGCTGTGCCCTGTGGCTCTCGAGTCTCCACTTGAGACCGGCGTTGGGGGCTTATAGAAAGAGGACGATCGTTAACTTTTGTGTATGTGAATGTCTGTTTCTGTAAGTTTGTCCTGTTGAATTCAGACTATTTCGTCCTTCTGGAATGCACCACCTTTTCTCCGGGTTAAGGACTTCGGGGGCAGACAGGGACTTTCCTTTGCCGGCCGCGCAGAGGAGGAAGCGGCCGAAAGGTTGTAGGCCGGGGAGTTCCCCGTTCGTTCTCCGGGGAGGGAGGGACTTTACACACACCCCTCAAACGAAAACTAGAACCGCACCGGGCCTAGAGTGGCGTTTCCTCCCAGGATTTCCTCAGACTCTAGGGGGTTTTAGTCTGCCGTATAGTCTTGTATTATTTCTCTCCCTCTCCATCATTCTCTAGCACAGAAGAAACGTTTATACCCTGTGATTACTCTGCGAAAGGGGAGTATTAAGGGACCGTCGCTTCCCCACAGGGGAAAGAAGCTTGATGCACTTCACAGAAGAGTTCAGGCTTGGAAATATGGAGTTTATAGAGAAAAGTTTTATTTTTAAAAGCTCTAGCTCAGAACTACTAAACAGTGCTTTTAAAAAGTGTTTAATGAAACAAAGTTTACAGACAAGCCCTAAGTGGAAAGACCTTATGGTTTTGTAGATATGGTGACTCCAGTCTTTGTTGTATAAAGGTTGGGGGAGCTGATAAGGTTTTTGTACAGTATTTTCTCCTTCGTTGTATTGATTTTTGTATAAAAATGTAACTTTACGTGTCCAACACGTATTAAATATTTTGAAGCAACTTCACAGCCTCCTTGTCTATAATCACTGCTTGCTTGGGTTTGGAGGGAAGGGGGAGGAGGGAAACTAAAGCCTGGACTAGAAAATTGAAGGTGTGGGTCTTAATATCATTCACAGACTGAGGACTTTGCTGACTTTACAAATCAAACGTGTAGGATTTTACTCCCTCATAGGGAGTACCAGCGACTGCTAAATTTCTTGAAACCTGCTACTCCAACTGCCTTTACTAGACTCAGTTTAGGCCAATTTGATTCTCTACAGCCCAATCTGATGATCTCTTAAAAATTAAATAATTTAAGCACCAACTTTTGAAGCCCTTCTTGGCCACAAAAATGTTTTTCACCAAACTTTCCTGTGTCGTGTTAAGCTATATATCATGTTATCTTTTAGATTTGAGGAAACAAAATATTGTTTAGATAGTAGCGTACTTAGAAGGAGTCTGTTGGAGCAGGACATGGGAAGAAGCTGATGAGACTGACTTGTCCAAAGGGTCAGGTCCACTTCTGCATTCCAGATGCATTCTAGATGTCGGGATTGAAATTTTCCATTTTTATTCTTTTACTGGTACACCTGTAGAAAGTAAATGCATTGGTGAAAGTGAAATTGTGTCAAACTAGATCAGGAGGCCAAGGAGGGCTGGATAAATTTCATTTAACAAAACTTCCTGATTTGCTTTTGTCACCTAAATGGTGACATTAGTGTTTTGGTCATGGTGATATTTAGATGAGGATAGCCAAGTCATTTTACTAAGATAACTGATTATAAGGAAACCTGAGTAAAGGAAAATGTTCAATACTTGAAAGTATTCCATCTCTATTTTAGAAGCCAACCAGTTAGTGGTGCTTTAAAAGGTGGTCACCAGTACTTTAAAAGGTAATACCAGTTTGAGTGAATAGAGTGTTTAAGAGATGAGAGAAATTGAGACAAAGCTTTAAGTAAAGGTTATGGCCCTTAAGCAAAAGGAGCATATGAATGATGCATTGGCCTTAGCTAAACTTCCAATTATATGAACTTTGGGCATAGCAGAACATTGATTTATTTCTGAAAATCTATTAGTGGTTTCTTAAGCATAGGAAACTTTTTTTCACTTTATGCTCTATCACCATAATTATATATAGAATAAGACATTCTCTAATCGGGGTCTTGTTAAATTGACTTTTCTTTCAGAGACTAGCTACTTAAATGCTGATAGAGCTACCAAAGATCCATTGAGTACTGACTGCTTAAATTGAAGAAAGTATCCAGGGCCCAAATTCTGCAAACATTTCCTGTTGCTAGAAAGTATTCTTACCAGTTATCTCAATGCCTTTTTATATACAAAAGGGGGTAACATTTGGTGTGTTAAAAGAGAGCTGTATGTTTTGGAAGAGACTAAAGTTCCTGTTGCTCCTTGGTTTCACATTAAGATCAACCATGGGACCATGTGTCTGCTTAATTTAGAGAATGTAAATTGGCGTATTTGATAGAGGGATAAAGCTGTGTAGGAAATTTTTAAAACTCATCTTTATTGCAGAATTATTGCAGGAGCAGTATAGTGTAATGGTTAGAGCATGCCTGGATTTTTGTATCCTGGCTTTGCCAATTTGTTCTGGGACCTTGGGCAAGTTGTTCTATCTCTGGGCCTTAGTTTTATCAAACGTGAAATTGGAATAACCATACCTACTTCATAGAGTTATGTAAATTAATGAGTTAATGGTCTTAGAATAGTAACAAATATAGTAAGTACTGAATTAATATAAAGGTGCATTCTATAAATTATATACTGTGATAAAAGAATTGTACGTATTTGTATGACAGGAGAATATTTTTATGATATCCTACCTGTGAATGCTGGGCTCTTTTATTCTATTTTTCTCTGGACACTTAGCAGTCAAGCTTTGTTCCACCAACATAGTTTTGTTGCTATGTATGTCTCACACCAACCCTCTGACTTTCCTGGATTATATCAAACAATTCTATTTTTGGGAAGGAGTAAGCAGGAGTGAAAACTCACAAGGAGCAAAGTTCTTGTTGACATACAAATGTGTTCTGTGGATGAGTAAAGAAAAAATAGCTCACAGAGTTATTTTTAGCCCGAATTGCTTGGGCATAGAATATTTCTTAAACCAGGTCTTGGACAAAAGCCTGCTTGATGCCAAGATAAGGTTATCACGTAACTAATCAGATGCAGTGTGATTAGAAACAAAGCCATGGTTTTAGTATTTAACCATTTTTTGATAGCTCTAGAAGGAGTTCTCTTGATCAAATTAACCATAGCACTGGGTCTGGATTATTTGTCTTTGCAGTGTGGAAGATAGAACCCAAGGCTTTGTTTATGCTAGGGAAGCACCATACCACTGAGCTACATTCCCAGCCTTAAAAAAACTTTTGATTGCCATGAAAAGCTAGATGATTAAAATGTTTTTGCTAAGTACTCAAGAAGATACATTAATAGGGAATAGAGATGATAGATTTTAGTACAGTACAGTACTCAACTATTTTGCTTTAAACCTTCCTTCCCTGTCAGAAGCCATCATGTATTTGGGAAAAATAATTAATGATGGGAAGCTTGAACTGCTCCTACAAAAGTGATTGGGTCTTCTCTGAGGAACCTAAGAACATTTTCATTCCTCCCATCTCCTATCACTGATAGGAATTTGGGATGAGACGTTTGAGGGACTAGGTCATTTAACAACTTTTGTGGAATGCATCTCAGAATAAATACATAGTTAATATTGGGAATGAAGTCAATAATGATAAAACTGGGGCCAGGGATTTAGCTCAGTGGTTTCACCGCCTGCTGCGCAAGCGCAAGGACCGGAGTTTGATCGCCAGTACCAGAAAAAAAAACAACAACAATAATGACAAAACTGTTCCATTTTATCACTGGATTAATATGAGTCTCTGCAACTTACTATGAAGGACAACCTTGCTTAGAACCTGTGTGAATGGGTCTGAAGGCTAATACCTGCTGTGACTTGGACTTTGATGGACATTTATTTCCTTATACCTTTTCTTAGTAGAGTTAGTTCAGTTCACTGAGTAACCAAAGGATTTCTGATCTCTTGCGCTAAATATTTTATTCTTGTCCTGTTTGTGAATTTTTTATTCGCCTAGGCTCCCTTTTATCCCAGCAGTTCCTGAAAGAAGATGGGAATGAAAAGAAATGCTGATCCAACCTTCCCGTGACTATGAAAGAAGCCCTTACTATGAGGTGCAGTGCTCCAGTGGGGAGTGAGGTCGACTTCCCAGGATTCTTGGCACTCTTGCCAGTAATGAGCAGTTTGTCTCTTAGCCTTTGAACCATTGTTCAAATTTAAAATTCCACCCAGTGGAAAGCCTTAGGAGGAAAAACATAGTAGAAGCAGAGTTGATGTTAGGAATCACTACAGTTTTTATCTCATGCCCTCAAGAGTTTTTTAGTAATATTTCTTGAGGCTACAATAGAGAATGAATATTAAAGAGCAGAAAGTATAAAATATACACATCTAGTTGAATGCTTCCTTCCTGATCTAAACAGTTTTTCTCAATATCTGTCACCCCCACCCCTGCAGTGGGAATGAGAGCTATAAAAATAAAAACTCTCTCTAGCAACTTCTCTCTCTCGGGGGAATACAGCCCAAAGCTTCTTTGCTGGACTACTTCCTGGGATTTGCCTCAGACCTTTGGAATCCTACAGGCCTGGAGGAAGCCTCCAGGGACTACATTCCTGTAGAGGCCTCTTCCTCTCCCCTGCTCTGCAGATCAAGAACAGCCTCCACCATGATACTGACCACTCATGGGTAGGTAAGAGAGAGTGTTGGCAATTAGCTTCAGAAGCTGCAGAAAGAGGGGCTGGTCCTTGTCACTGCCACTAAGCATCTCTAGCAGGTGATTCCTTTAGGGGTCTGGCATAGAGTAGACCTGTGATGTTTGTTGGTAGATTTGCTTATAGAGAATTTTATATAATAAAGTATCTGGAATCTGGTTATAAGATGCCTTCAGCCTGTGTAATAAGTCATATTTCTGACTTACAGGGTGAAGGTGAGAATCATCTGTGCCTTTCCCACCCATTTAGCACAAAGTTAGCCCTGGCCCTAGCCCTCTGATTTCTTCCTACAAACTGGAATGCTGCCAGGTTTCCTAGCTCCAGTCATTTCCACCAGATGCCAAACCAAGGCTCATTCCAGTTTTTCTAGAACTCCAAGGTGTGCTGAAAGCCATGTGTTCCCACCTCTTTATTCTCTGACCTATTCCATCTCTCAAATCTTGGGGCAGGGCAACATCTGGGTACTTGTCTCTGAGGTTAAAAACAAACAATGCACAAGAAAACAAAAACATCTGTACACACTGAAAACTGTTCCTGCCACTCACAGCAGTGAAATTATCTCTGAGGTATAGGATTTCCCGTGGCTACTCCGTGATCAATACCTTCTTGAATCCAGGATACCATCCATTACAAGTATTTCTCCAAGTTGATTCACACTATTTGGGTATCTATAGCTAGTCACTGTATCATCCTGGCTTTTGTGCCACAGATATTTCTATCAGTGTTGTAGCTCTTTTGTCTTCCATGTCTGTTTGTCTGGGTTTCCAGGTCCTTCTAAGTCTCCTCTCTGGCTTCTGAGGATACTCACACTCATACTTTCCCTGGTGAAGAGTCTGACTGCTCAGGAAAGAACTATGATTGGAAGTGGTGCACCCCACTATGAAGAAACCAAAAGATCTGGATTCCCTGACTGTGAGACTTGGTCTTTAGAAACTCTGGGCCCCGGAGATCAAGGCACAGCTGTGGTAGCTGGAAGTCTTCCTCTCTGTCTCACTAGACCCCCAATTCCATCAACAGCCAATGGTGGGTAGGGGAGTATGTATACTAAAAGATAGCAGCAGCTGAAAGCCAATTGGCCTGTGCCAGATGCAGGAAAGAAAAGGCAAAGCCAGGGGACCCCAAATGTGGCCTACAAGGCATTTCTGCTCCCCTTCCTTTGCCAGACCTGCATGTGCTAATGAATCACAGAACCAGTTGAATGGATAAATCAAAAAAATATTTTTTTTGCCTTGTTTCCCCCCTCTAGTCTTTGGTTGATGAATAGAGACTCTTACAGTAAGTTACTAGAAGTGGAAGAGGGGAACAGTTATTTGGCATCAGGCAACAGAGATGACCAGCAGGAAGTGAGCTCAAAGCTTGTGAGGGGATGGGGGAAGGGAGCAGTCATCAGGAGGAACTATCACTGAGTCAAGGCCAACTGCGGACATGTGAATTTAGGGCAAGAACACTCCACCCACTTTTTTCTCCCTGGCTTTCCTTAAGCTACAGTTCTCATATTCTTCAGACAATTTCCAAGTTTTATTTTTGGTTTGGAAAAGGGTGAAAGTGCCTTGGCATCTGCATTTATCAGCTTGTGCCTCTCTCCCTCCCTTCCTCTCTCCCCCTCTCTGTGTGACCTACTTTGGAGACTGGAATGGCTTTTATTTTTATGGCCATGGGAGAAATCACTAAACGCAAAATTCTGTTTCAAAAGCTGAAGTTCAGATACATAGGACGCTATGCCAGGGTGCTTACTGCTCTATAATTTCTGTGGGTTTCTCCCCCTACCTCACTCTGACTTTTAAAAGGTGCTTCTAGTCCACACTGCTGAGCACAGCTGTAAAGATGTGTGTGGGTGTTTCTGGCATGTGGGCTGGCCCAGCTGTCTGCTTCCCAACCTTTCAGTCACCTCAGCATCAGGCATCTGACCTCCTGAGGTGGAGCTTGCAGCTCCTGGGAACTCCTGAATGCCCTGAGGAGAAATGGAGACAGAAATGGGAGAATCTCCTACTAAGGCAGGAAAGAATCAGGTCCAGAGGGTGAGTAGCACATCATCTTGAATGGTAAAGCAAAGACACAAGCAAAAACAGTGTTCAAATTCACTCCTCCTCTGGTTTCCTTGAGACCGCTCTGAGCAAGGCCAGTGGACTTGATTCTGAAAATGTGACACACTACTTGGAAAGTCACTCATCTTTCTTGGTTTCTATATATAGTTTTTTTTTTTTCAAATTAAAGTATTCACTTACCTCACATTTGTAATTAGAAGATAAATTACTGTTTGTAAAGCAAAGCTAAAAAATTATTTTGTAAACAGTCCAGTTCTGGGTTCCATTCGTTAAATATTTACAGTGACACACAGAAGAAACTCATCAATCCGGAAAACATAGATGCAAACAAGAGAATCCTGGCCCTCAAGGTGATCACATTCTACATGAGTTGCAAAAGCAACACAGAAAATCCCCCCAAATCTGTCCAGAGGAGTAGGTAAGCGTGGTTGAGTCCCTTGCTTCTCAAAGTATGGTATATTACCATCTGGGAGCTTAGTAAAAATGCAGAATCTCAGGCCCACTCCAGACCCACTGAACCTGCACTTTAACAAGATCCCCAAGTGATTGGTGTGCACATTAAAATTTAAAAAGCAGATTTTTCCACCGATCTCAGGATCGTGCGAATTTCTCAGCTTTGCATCATTAGAGACCTAGCTCCCTGTTCCTTCCCTTCCCTTTGGAATCTGCCAGGTGGCACTGTCTGCAGTTTGAGAAACATTCCTACAGGCTTCTGGGGCTTTTCCAGTGTTGCGGGGGGCGGTCAAGTGTCGAGAAGGTCCTTAGAGCTGTGAGAATAAAGAAACTCTGGGAAAGAGAGAAGGACAGAAAGCTAAGCCCTAATGATGAGGCCCTAGATGTAGAGGCTGGAGTAGAAAGATGGCAAAGGGGCTAGTATGTGGAGAGGTGGGAGTAGACCCAGGCTACTGCTAAGGGAGATGGGTAAGAAAAATGTCAAGGAAAATGAGAACAAAGATAATGTCATTGAGCTGAAGCTTGTCATGGGTGAATTTTTAAAGACATTCTTGGTAGAAGATGGGAGAGGAAATCCAATTACAAAGGGATTGGAGGGAAGGATGTGGAAGCTCTGGCTATAACTCCTTCCCCAAGAAACTTGGCAAAAAGGCAAAGGAGAACAAGGACAACAAGTAGGAAGGATCTTGGGCTGGTTGAAAGGGCCTGCACATGTCTTAAGACAGAATCAATGGGTGTAGGAACAGCTATAATGAGAGTGAATCAGGTTGGAATATATAAACTACTAAATATGTGTCTCTTATCAGGAGGAATAAACACTTTCCGTCCCATCTTCTGTCAAATAAAAGGAGACCAGAGACACTAATAAATTACTCCAGGGACCTTGTTAGTATCAGCTGCCTGCATTCTCTTCTTCATTCTCAGCCCATGAAGATCCTTGCAGCTTAAACTCCAACATACCAGTTGGCAAGGTAACAAACTGCTGGAGGATCCAGGAGAATAAAAGGATCGCTTCCTGAAACTCTAGTGCCACTGGCTACTGATCTCAAGATAGAGATTTCTGATGCTTTATCCCCTTTATATATTAAGAGTTTAAAACACATTGGAACACAGGCATGTGCTGTGCGTGCATATGTGCATGCACATGCAAACACACACGTAATCTGTTTTCATTTGGAAAGCCAGTTATGAATGATCATGGTTTCCCGGGTAAGAAATTTTCCCTTCCTTCCCTCCCTACCAGTCTGACCTCATCTGTCTTTTTCAGTGTTATGGAGGATTAGTCTGAGGCTAAAAACAGGTTGAGACATGTACAACAAAGAGGCACCGGATACTGTAAGAAGAGGGAGGGAAGCCAAGCAGTTTTCGGTCTCATAGGGCAACTGGAGAGAGGGTAAGGGGTTGAAAACAGAGTGGGAGAGAGCTGGTGGATGGATGGGAAAGGCAAGAGAGACAGATGTCTGTGATGATTTAGACAGAAACAGAAGACTTAAAATAAATTCAGAGTCAGAAAACAGAAAGAATGTGAGAAGTAGGAAAGGTAAAGGACTGAGAACTGCAGTCTGTTTGCTAAAACATACCCCATGGCAGAAAATGCAGTGGGCTTAATATTCCACTTGGTAGTAAAATAATTTCATGTTAAAACTGTGACACTGATTTACAAAGCAATGTAATTACTGGACCTTTGTCCTAATTTTCTAAAAGGATAAGGTGAGGCCCTAACTTGTTAGTCTTTGCATGCCTAGGCCACCCAGAGATAAAACTCAGGGCCAGAGCTCTAAATTCCCCCAGTATGTTTGCTTTCTGTTCTAATTAGCTGAAGCTACTTCTAAAACTAACAGATCTGCTCTTCTCTTCTCCCGGATGTCCTTGCAGCTCTATCCTCATTGCTGTCTGCACTGAGGACCATTTCCTGACTTCTGTCGGTTCCTCTCTCACTCCTTCTCAGAAACCAGGGTGCAAATCTTGGTCTCACCTGACCCCTCCACCACCTCTCCTGCCAACAGATCCTAATAGTCTTTCAGCTTCTATTATAACCTTCACAATGCACCTCCTTTCCACTCCTGCTTTGCAATTTCCATTGATATTGTTTTCACTCTTGACTTCAAACACTCATTCATTACTTTGTCTGTTCTTTCCTCTGCCTCAACTCTGTTCCCCCAAGCCCTACCTTATAACTAATGACCTAATTCATCTTACAGTATGGTTTTGTGATGTTATCAGTCTGACTCAAAAGCCTCAAATGACTTGCCAGATTCTCTATGAAATCCTCTGCCTGCCACTCAGCCTTTCATTCAATCATCATTTATTGTGTAGTCTATGCCAGGGACCGAGTACAAAGATGAATAAGGAACTTGATGTCAGGAGAGGGATGGAAAATTCAGACTTAATATCCAGTGTTAGGGAAGAGTTCTTGGGAAGAGGTTATTTCTGTACTAAGTTACAGTTGTAGTGAGCCAAGTTGCTGCATGTGCAAAGGCCCTGAGGCCAAAGAAAGTAGTAGCTGGATATCACAAGCTCTTCATTTTAGTGCTTCAGAGCCTGGGGTGTGGAGGGGAGCATGGCCCAGACGATTAAGAGGAGTCAGACTTCAAAAGGCTAAGTATGCTGTGTTAGGGTTTTGGTTGTATTTTTTAAAATGTGGGGTGACTGAGGGTACACCTTGCAGGTACAGCTCAGTGGAAGAGTACTTGCCTAGCATGCTGGAGGCCCTGGATTTGATTCCCATCATTGAAAAAATTAAAAATGATGCCCTAAAAAAGGCTTGCTTGCTTGCTTTCTTCCTTCCTTTCTTTCTTTCTTTCTGTACCAGGGATCGAACTCAGGTCCTTATGCTTCCGAGGCAGGCAGCGGAACCACTGAGCTAAATCCCCGGTTCAAAAAAAGGCTTCCTTAAGAAGGGTGGAAAAAGAGGAAAGCCTGGAGGCAAAGGGTAGAGTGGTAGAGATCAGTTTAGTAATCCAGGTGGGAATTACTGGGGCCATTAGCAGCAGTGGCACTTCTAAGCAAGAGTACTTTTCCTGTACATTGCCTTGCACTGTTATTTGCGTACACGTTGGTACTGGGGATTGAACCCCGGGCCTTGCGCTTGAGAGGCAAGTGCGGCGCAACTGAGCTAAATCCCCGGCCCTGTGTGTACATGTTTTTTAACTTCCTGAAATTTCTTACCTCTCCCTTCCCCCACCAAATTGTGAACTCTTTGAAGATAAGTGCTGGACCTTAATCTTATCTATGTAGAAGCCCTTCTGTGCCAGGATCTGTACTGATGTCGGCAGAACCAGAGAAAGTGAAAAATAAAAAGGGGACTAGCCTAGCAGTGGTAGGCAGGAGGCAGCTCACAAGCCAGAAGAAAGGAATGTGAGGTTTCTTTTTCTCCGACCCCGCACTTCCTGCAGCCCCGCTGGGTTCCTACTCCAGTTTCTGAGAAGCAAAATCTGAGTCACCTCTTATTCCTAAACTCCTCTCTACCCCTAGAAAGATTTGGAAGCCGCAGGGTACTGGGGTACTGAAGGTCGCAGCACCATCTCATTCTTTCTCCCTCTCACAATACTGTATAGACAAAGAGTAGCAATGCCCATGGCCGAGCCAAGAGCCTAGCCAGAATATAACCGTCTGCCTTTCGCCCCTGGGACCTTGCTTCCACTGGAGATGGAATTTCACTCGGAAAGTAGGTAGAAGGTGGTGAAATTAGCCTTGAGAAGCTGGGTGGGAGGAGAGCTTGAGGGAAGGCAGACGGCCTCTCAAGGCAAGGAGAAGAATCAAATTATTGAAGCCGCTTCTCCGGTTACCAGCTCTTGGCTTTCTTTTCGGTAATTGCTTGTTTACTCACTCCGCAGTTCTCAGAGGCTGTTGGACTCCTGCTGCTCTGGGAGCTGTGGGTTTACCTGACCCCCTCCTCCGCCCACTTCTCCCCTGTATAGAACCCGCTGGGAAGAAACAAAGAGCAGAGTTCAAGTCCTAATGAGGTCTCTAGTGAGGTAGAGGTGATAGTCTCTATTCAGTCCCGGGCAGAGAATCTGAAATCCCCGAGCCAGCCCTTAAATTGACTGTTGGCTGGGTGCTCAGAATGAGGACTCCTGGGAGGGGGGCAGGCCTATGGAACCTGGTTTCTAGGACAAGAGCTTAAGTGCAAGTAGCCCCTTTCTGGGCCCATTTCTCTCCCAACCTACAGTCCTCCCAGTGAGAACGTTCCAGTGTTACAATTTAATAAATCCCTGAAAGTCAGCGTGGATTAAAGAGCTGATAAATACAAGTATGCAAATTGCACTCACAAAGAAAACAGCAGAAGATAAGTGAATCCTTTATCTGACTATAACTGATAAGAGCTTGCACTAATGCTCCCAAAAGGGGACAGATGTTAGTCCCGTCATTAATTAAGGTTCTTATCTACATTCCTATTGTGAAAGATGATCATGTAGTCCTTTAAGTAATGCTTTGTGCCTCGGGAGACCAGAGATTCTGTGAAAACACTGACTAGGGCTAGGCCCCAGCTAAAAAAAGCCAGAGGTGTACATTTCTTATCTTCTAATTAAAGCCCATTATCATTTACTTACAAATGGATAGAACTGAAACAAACTAACCCTTGGGAGACCCCAGGTCCAACAAACATAGATAATTTACAAACAAAATATCAATATGAACCTAATCGAAGAGTTTACCATTTGCTTTTCCTTAGGAATATTAGGTCCTTAAGGACCCTTAGCCTTGGTCTCTAAATTTGTTCTCCCCTTTGGCCTGCCTGTGGGCTGGGGAGAGGTCATTGGTCTTTGGCGGGGGAATGAAGAGCCAAGCTCTGATGGCATCTGGGACGTCTCTGTCCCTTCTTTCTCTTTATTGTACCCTAATTTTAGCAGTACTTGTAGGAGACCCTCCCTCCGCCTATTTTCCCATACATTTTCTGGCTGGGCTGCCCTCCCCACATACTTACTGGGCCAATTAATCCATGCAGACACTTCTGTAATATTTGTTCACATGTTTCACGTCCTAAACAGGCTGTGGCCTCTCCACCTCTGCATCACATTCATCTTCCTGTCTCCACATTCTACCCCTCAGCTGGCATTGGCAACAAACTAGAGATCTTGGGGGACTCAAGTCCTAGTTCAGGCTTTCACAATGTGCATGACTTTGAGCAAATCACTGAATCTTCCTGAGCCTTAGCTTCTTGATTTTAAAATAAATCTTGCCAATTCCAACTCACACAGTTTTGAATTAAAAATGAGACAACTGTGGAAGTGCTGAACAAAACGCCAGGTGGTAGAGGTGGTAGGAGGGGAGCTTAGCTCCAAGCAAAGACATAGTTGTCTTAAGTCTCAGGCCGCCATAAAGAAATACCATAGACTGGGTTGTTTAAGCAACAGAAATTAATTTTCTCCTCAGTCAAGAGCAGTGATGGTGAATCTTTTAGAGAAGCACTGGCCAAACTGCACCCCAAAAGACACATTGCAAAGAGCCAACATTGCAATTAAACCTGAACATTGAGGTTTTAGTTAAAAAAAAAACTCATACATTAACATTTCTTGTTGTAAAAAGAAAAACACACTAGCACGTGTGCCATAGGTTTGCCACCACCGGTCTAGAGGCTGGAAGTCTGAGATGAGAGTGCCAGGGTGGTTGGGTTTCGGTGAGGGCTCCTCGGGGCTTGCGGTAGATCTCTCTCTCCTTATGAGGTCACCATCCTAATCATCTGTATGACCTCATTTTATCTTAGTTATCTCTGAAAGGCCTTACCTCCAGATGGAGTCATATAAGGGGTAAAGGCCTCAACATATGCATTTGTGGAACACAACTCAGCTATAGCAATACTAAAGGAGCTTCATCAGCACATAGAACCCTACAGTCCTGCCCTCACCTTGCACATGTGGAACCCTCCCCACGCTCCATTTTATGCTACTGAGTATGAATCTGGACTTGTACACCAGCTGTCCCAATAAGTACGATGTTTGTATGATATCCTGTGGCTTATGAAGAATATTGCATACATCACTTAACCTTATCTTCATAATCACTGTTTCACAGATGAGGAAACTGAGGATCTAAATGACCCAGCCAAGCCTTATGCCAAGGTCCTCTCTTTCCATCATACCAAGGTATCTGGCTATGCCCACTTCAAAGAAAACACAGGGCTCTGGGCTGGGGATTTACCTCAGTGGTTCTGCCGCCTGCCTCGAAAGCGCAAGAACCCGAGTTCAATCCCTGGTACGAATAAAAAAGAAAACATAGGGCTCTAAGAACTGGCAAATTCTAAACTCAAACTTAAGTCCCTCGGCTGTGACCATAGCTGAGAAGCTTCACTTAAATTTGTCCCCATATGAATCTTTTCTCCTTGCTCTGGGATTTTATAGAGTTTAAAGAAGAAAAAATATAGATAAAGCGAGGTAACATTTTTAGTAGCAAGGACTTTACACGTGTGATAATATTTTACGTTCATTTATTTTCAGACCAATTTCAAGGCATCCTGCGCACTTTCTTACTGTATTTCTCTGGGATGTCCTGCCCACCCAGGACAAATGAATGAGACTGTTAATTGTACTCATTCACTAGGTATTAAATCAGTTTAGAATCTTCCCTGTGCCCTACAGGAGCTCACATTCCAAATGTCGGGAAGTAGCCTGGATCCCTCCAGAGAGATATTATAAAAGGAATTCTCTCTGGTCTGCTCCCCCACCCCGACCCCAGGAACAACTCAATTCTGACCGACACCCCAGAGCTGGAGACTCTCTTTCTAGGATCTGCAATACTCCTCACTAAACCAACACAAGAAATGCGCGAGGGCCACATTTAGTCAACCCCTTCCTCAGGGTGGGGGTCATCGCAGATCCCCGCAGGGAGAAAAAGGGACATGAGTTCACCGGGTGCACTGCTGGGCGCCGGGGTCTGGGGTTCACTGGAACGCTCGCCCGGGATCCAGAGGGCCGTTCCCGTTCCATCCCTTCCCTCCAGCCCACAGCCGCCTGGCCTGGGCTCTCGGGCAGGAGGGGGCTTTATTTCCCGGATCCCTCTTTCATCTGGCCGCGCAGGCGGGGGATTCTCTCCCCGCAGAGGTCTCCTCCCTTCCGAGGAGGAAGGGAGGGGAGATCCGGGGAGGATTCAAAGGGGCCCCGAGGTCAGACGAGGCCGGGAGGCTCCCCGCAGAAAACGGGACCAGCGACGAGACTCTTACGCCCGGCTCTCCGTGGAGCTTCCTCCCCTGCAACCGCCTTTCCGGGCCGGGCGGGCGGAGGGGGAGGGGAGTCTTCCGGCGCCGGCCGCTAGGGCCGGGTGCGCCCCGCCCGAGAGCAGGCCCAGGCCGCGCAGAGCGCGCTGCGCCTCAGGCGGGAGGGAGGAACCGGCCCGCCGCGGTCGGAGGTGCCGCCCGCGCGCTGCAGCCGGCGTTGCCACGGTTACCGGGGCGCTCCGGTGGGGGGAGGCAGGCGCGGCGGGGGCTGGCGGGCGGAGCGCAGCGGGCGGGACGGGGGCGGGAGTCGCTGCCGCGTCGTCATGGGAACGGCGCAGTTATTTCCAACCCCCGGGCGGTGCCAGTGGCGCGGTGCCAGGGTGCGAGGGTATTGCAGGACAGGCCGCAATCTGCGGTGGCCGGGCCGTCACAGTGCGCCTCTTCTGTAGCGCGGGCCTCGCAGGGAAGAGCGCCCCACAAATCAGAGGGGCTGGGGCCGCCCCCGCGCGCCGAACCTCCTCCCGGGCGCTCCGCGGCGGGGAGCCGGCGGCCCGAGGCGCTCCCTGCTGCACGTGCTGCCCCCGCCGCCGCCCTCGCCAGACAAAGCGGGGCTTCCCGGGCGCGTTTCCTGCCCCCCTTCCCGCGTTGAGCCCTTTGATTCCGGCCCACTCCCGTCGTCGTCTCTCACTCGTCCCACCCCTCTCAGCTGCCTCCTGGAGCGCCGCCTTTTGTGCTCGCCACCTCAAATTTGGCCTCCTCTCCAAAGCTTCGCCTTTAAAAACCCTCCGTCTGACCCCTCCCCCACTCGGCTCCTTTGGTAGCTGGGTACTTTTGTCTTAGGGCGACTGCTCCCTTCACTTCGTTGTTTTCAGCTCCCGGTTACCTCTTCTATTGTCCTCTCCCTTCTTGTCGGAACCTTCTTTCTGACCTCAGCCCTGCAGAGACTTCCAGAAACTATCTTGCCTTCGCAGTGTTCTTCTCTCAGGGCTGTGGGACAGCAGGAGAGAGATTGCAAATGGGTAACTAGATGGCATTCCCTTTGTATGTCGCTGACGCCACCTTTTTTCTCTCACCCTGAAATCACATTAGTTGGACACCGTGAGTGGGGCAAGGGAGTTGTGTTGTTTCTGCCATCAGCATTCTTTCTGCTTGGAGACTTGGAAATTCAAGTAAAGTAAGCTACTGGGTACTGGCCAGAGACCCTTGAGATGCAACTCGAGCCCTAGACATCTCTCCTACTCCGTCTCCGCCGGTTACTCCTTGGTTGGTTTCATGTGCCTGGTCCCACCTCTGGGCACCCTTCGCCGCCCCCGCCCCCGCCCCCCCCAGCCCTCCAGCCCCCCAGCCCCCCAGCCCCCCAGCATTGTTCATCCCTTTCGCACCAGCTCTGCAGGAGGAAAGGGCAGGTCCTCCTCTCCAGGAAGGAAGGTGGGGCAGAGTAGCTCCTGCAGGAAGGGAAGGAAAAAGGAGGGAAGGAAGGAAGTGGCCAAACCAAAGAAGGTGGAATCCGGTGGGAGGGCTTTACATTGTTTTAACATCTTTCTTTTTTAGTGCTGGAAATTCAAAGCCAAGGCCATTTCAGAAGCAAGGTTCTGCTGCCATCTCCAGAACCTCAGCCTGGTCTGCCTGTCTGAAGCTGGATGGGGTAGAGGTTTGGGGAGTGGCACAATTCAACCTAAGTCGAAAATTGTAGGCGCTTACATTTTTAAGGTGTGCATCCCCCCCCAACAGAGACACTTTTATCTTGCATTTTCTCAAGGGGGGAAAGTCGCAGGATTAGAACTATACTTTATGTAGGGAAAATGTATTTAACATTTCTGAGGACTTTATAAGTGTGTCTGCTCTTACACTCTGTACTACTTCATGCTTATCTAAGGCGTTATAAAGAGTTCCCATTTACACAACTTCATGTCATCCATTCTCATCACTCCTACTTTGGTCACACTATTAATTTGTTTTTGGTCCCGGGGATCACCCTAGGGCCTCAAGCATACTAGGAAAATGCTCTACCACTGAGCTACATCCCCAACTTTAAAACTCAGCCTTTCAGGGAAAAATATTCCTCAATATTACTCTCCAGTATTCCCTCCAACCCTCTGGCCTAGGCCTGGGGCCAGACGCAGGCCCCAGAAACACTGGTAAGGAAGTGCTTTGGTCATTCTAAACCTGTGGTCCGTTAGCAAAGGTGTGTATACTCAGAGGTTTGTTGAGTGGCTTCTTTTGCACAGCATATCTTTGCATCTCTATTCATTTAATACCCAAATGAGTACAGAACTAAACTACCAGCCAATTTTCTGGCTCCATTGGTGGCATCTTGTTCCTTGAAAGCCCCATAATGAAAAAAATTGTCCAGTGCTTTGGAAGACCTTTCCTGAAAACCTAGTGGAAGTTAGCCTGCTCTTTTGTTTTCCCACCTGGATTAGTTAAGAGTGTGTCCTGAGCACTCTGAGAAGAGGCCAGAGGGAGTGTGTAAAAGTGCATCCTTGTGTGCTTGTCCTCTGGGGAGAGGGTGTTATCAACATTTCCACAGCCTGGAATGGGAGTGCTCTGGGATCCCAGTGCTCTGGGATCCTTTTGTCTTATTTAGGGTTTTAAGTTTCTGTCTTGTTGGTGGAGGAAGGTATGAAAGGTCATGTGGACAGCGGGTGGTTCGGAGTTAGGACAGGTGTGAGCAGAGATGTGAGGCTTGGCTTCCCTTCCTACTGTTTCACTTCCCCAGGGAATGATACTTCTCTAGAGAAAACGTTCTACCACCGTCAATCAGTGAACCAAATCACAAGCCCGTTTGTCCTGTGCACTTGCTCAGCACTGAGTTGGGATATCTCTGAGCACTTAGAGTCTCCCAGAAGCCACGAGCTCTGTGGTTATTGTGTGGCGGGAGAAGGTGTTTATTGTGTGTGTACAGAAGGAGGGAGGGCAGATTTCTTGTGAACAGAAGGAAAGAAGGATTTTCTCATTAACAGCTCAACTGTGAGAGGGCTGGGCCTCCTTTAGGCATCATAGTCATGGAGGTGGTTGCAGAGCAAGGCTAAACGGTCACCTGTCCAGAGTCCTCGGTGCACATTCTTGGGCTGTTTGGGACTTGAAGTCATGGTCTTCACAGTCTCTTCCAACTTCAAGATTGTGACATTTTGAAGTACATGAAAGATCCTAGGCAGCACGTGATGAATAGCTCTTGCTTTTACGAAGGATTCCGTTTGTCAAATATTTGTTTTGTTCTTTGTTACCTCAGATCTGCCAGACACTATGGAGATTCAGAGATGGGAGGGGGGTTAAGGCCATTAACACTAGGGTCCAGGCCAGAATGGAGTGGTCCTGTCCCCAGTTGTTGCTCAATAGAAGCCCAGAGGCTCAGCAACCTATTACACCGTTTTTCTATAATTTGTTTCTTCTAAACCCCGGATTTAGCTCAGTGGTGCCACTACCTGCCTCGAGACTACAAGGTCCCGAGTTCGATCCCCAGTACCAAAAAAAAAAAAAAAGTAACCCTTCTGACATTCTGGATCCAAAGATTTGCAGAGACTGTCTGGCTTTGATCTGTAGGGGTGGGGCAGAAAAGAGGGGAACTATATTAATTGAGAGAGAAGGGCAGAGTGAGTAGGTTTGTATCTATGAGGCTGAATGCTGAGTGAGTGAGGATAGCATCTACCCTGCCAGGATATGCTGGGATAGGGACAGGAATGAAAACCAGGAGGAAAATGAGGTGGAAATGAATGAGCCCCTGTAGGAGGAGGTAATGAGGTGAGTCAGAAAAATCTGCCACTGAGATCCAAAAGAGACGGGGAGGGTTAACTTCTCTTGGTCCTTTTAAAAGATGAGACGAGTTAGAGGGCCTAGACTTATGAGGATAGATATGTTTTGTTGGCTCCTAGCAGGAGCCCAGGGATGGATTAGGTAGGGGCTTGCCATGCTGCTGTGAAACATGATGAGAACCTTGCACTTGGGCAGTCTGAAATCACACAGATAAGGCAAGAGGAGTCCTAACGAGCCTTAAGAACTCCTCTGCTTGGTGCTCACTATGTCATCCCTGTAAGCATCTCCTTCAGGACAAGTCCAAGTATCCGAGGGACTCTTAGAACTTGTGAGCCAGCTGCGGGGTAGTAAGTGTTTGGGGGAAATGGATGGGTCCCTCTTAAGTATTCTGATTAGCGTATCTGTTGATGTGTCAGTATTAGTGTCCACAGCATCCTTAGGGATAGGAAGCCTTACCTTGTTTATGTCTTTGTGTGCTTTCCTCTGCCGTAATGTTGTCTACTCTCACAATCTTATGCCCAGAATATTCTTCAAGAGACTGTTCCTAGTAGTTGGGAGGAGGATCTGGGTGTGATTTGAAAGGTGTGGAGTGGGGGATGCTTTCTTTCCGCTAAGCGTGTCTTCTATTAGCAAGTCTTTCTCCCCACCCCACCCCCACTCCCCACTCCCCACTCCCCACTCCCCACTCCCCACTCCCTCCGCCCCTCTTTTTCTTTTTTGTTTCCAGTAGGTACCCGGGATCAAAGACAGGACTTTGCACTTGCCAGGCAGGCGCTGCCGAGCTACTTCCCCGGCCTTCTTTTTCTTTTTTGAGATAAGGTCTCACTATATAGTTCAGGCTGGCCTTGAGCTCACTATGTAGTCCAGGTTGGCCTTCACCTCATGGCAATTCTTCTGCTTCTGCCTCCCAAGTGCTGGGATTTATAGGTGTATACCACCATGCCTGGTTTAGCAGGAGTTTCTTTGGGGACACTGGTCTGGTTTTGAGGCATAATCTTGGGTGCTCACTGAAAGATGCTCACTGCAGATGCTGTCCCTGTGGAATGATGGATCATTGATCACTATCTGCTCTAAGAGAGGGCAGAAAAGTCACAGACAAGGCCACCCAAGTACAGACCAGGATTATGAAGGAATGGGACCTCCAACCACGGAGTGTTGAGAAAGTGGAGCTAGGTCAAGCGAGAAAACAAATCCAAACCTCGGGGTTGGCAGCCTTCTTAATGTCCTCACTTCAGCCCTGGTGAGCCGAAGGACTATGGAGCTGCCCCTGGGTCCTGGCTTCAAGCTAGTGGTGCTCGAATGGTAGATCCTGTGGACCCTGGACTGTGACCTGGGTCATCTGAGAACCTCCCATGGATGCTGGAGTGGAATTTCAGTCTGCCTTGAATTTGAGAATAGGAAGGCTGCTTTGGGGAGTATTGCTCTTTGCATTCAGATCATCACAGGATTCTTTACTTTGAAGAATGAACAGAAGCCAGAGGCTCAGTTTGACAAGGGCTCTGCAGGGGAATTGCAGGATGCTGCGGGAAGCTCTTCTCTTCCTTGGATGATGAATGTGACAGGCCTGTGTGAGAAAGGCAGCCAGATGCCAATTGCTTTTCGGGTATTAGCACTTGCTGGTAGGGTTCAGCTAGAAGCCCTGGCAGGTATTGTGTGCAGACCAAATGAGGGACAGAGGCACCTCCCTGAACTCAGGATTGCCAAGACAACAGATACTGGGAGGTGGCCCTTGGAGTTCCATCTGTATAGGCTAAGGGTGTGGCAGGGTGCTGAGTTAGAAGTTGAGGAGAAGGGGTAGAAGATGGACTTCAGCCAGAGAGGAACTGATCTTAGGCAGGGTACACTAGGCTGAGTGACCCAGAGTGAGCCCTCTTACCCAGGTGCCTCATCAACCTTTGAGCGCTGAATGATTATCACGTGCATTCTCTAAGGCTGTTGGGGGTTCCTTCCCTCTGAGTATCCCTGTACTTCCCATTCCCACCTGCCAGCCTCTGTGTTGGACTGTGGAGCTTTATCTTCATCCTTGGCTGAGATGTTCAAGAGCTAGTTGGGCTTAGAGGGCTAAGAGGCTCACATTCACTTTCATAATTCCGCCCAAATCCTCCTGTAGCCAGTATTCAAGCCTTTGTGCCTCCTCCCTGCCCTGCTTTTTTGCCTCCTTCATTTTTTGCCACTACTAAGAATATGTAACACCCTCTATTCACCTTGAAGTACTGAATTTGTAGTTTTCCAGAGTGTGCCATGCTCTTGTGCCTCTGTCTTTGCCCATGCTGTTCCTTCTCCCTGGAACATTATTCCCTTGCCCAAATCCAGAGATGCCTGGCTTATCCTATGAGACCTTCCAAGGAGGCTGTGTCTCATCTTTTCCAGAATTCTTTTCCTGATGCCTACAGGTCCCCAGTCTGGAGTAAAATGTCCCTTTTCTGTTCTCCTAGAGGAGCAGGTCCATACTCCAGTCACAGCAGTTTTCAGTTGTGATACTGTGTTCCTTTTTCCCCTAACAAGGAAACAATCTCTTCTGGGATTTACCAGTGGTTTTAATACAGTGCCTCATATGGAACCAGTACTTGTTTATTTGCTTAGTTGCTAATTGTTCATTCTCCCCTGCCCCCATTAGAATTTAAGCTCCATGAAAACAAAGATCTTGCTTTCCTCATTCAATGTTAAACTCTAATCCCCAGCACAGTTTGCAATAAATATTTATTGAATGAGTGCATGGAAGTCATGGGCTGTGATTCAGATTTTCTTTTTCCCTAGGTGCCCTAGTGACCTCATGTGAGCTCCTCAGCATCCTTAGAATGATGTGGTGGGACTTAGGGCTAGGACACACCCCTTATGTAGGATTTCAGTTTTCCCTGCTGGGATCTTATTCCTGCCTGTACTGTTGTGATTGGTTTTGTGCAGCATTTCCAGTTTGTGCCTGGGCAACTCCTAAGTATAGAGGAGTCAGTACCTTGTGGCAACTCTTGGGGAACCAGAACCAATGGATGAATGCTTTCCTTCTTCCCCTGGTGGATCATCGAGCTATACTTCAGAGTTTTCTCAAATGGTCCACAGGATTGGTTAACTAGTTGACCCTTAGTGATGGACAGCTTCATAGTGAATCCCTGTGGTGTCTCTCTTCTTCTCTGTGTCTGCCTCCTGGGATCACATTCCCAAATGTACTACTTGCACATAAGTCTTTGTCTCAGGCCCTTTTTTGGGGAACCCCAGTGAAGATAACCAGGTTCTACTCCTTACTCTGCCACTTACTAGTTCTGTCTTAACTTCTCTGCTTCTGTATCCTTAACTGGACAGTGAGTCTCATAATGCCCACTACATAGCGTTTTGTAATATTAAATAATGTAATATATGTGTGAGTCCCTGGGGCACTCACTAAAGTTGTTTTTTTTTTTTTCTTGCTGCCTGTTTTTGTGTGGAGGCAGGTCTAGGAAGCCTTATTGGCCTCCTGGCTGGGGAGGCCTTCTGAACAAATGTTGCTGAGTGTGATCTTCACTCTGGTGGGAAAGCCAGGCCAGAGGAGCAAAGGGTGACTAGGCCGGATGACTCAGGGATTTAGCAACTGGATTACTCTTCTTTGGAGCATTCTGTAAACAATGGTCAATGGAGTCTTGTGACATCCCTGGCAGGTGGGAGGTGGGGAAAAGCAAGGGTGTGGAGGACATGGAGGCAGGGAGGAGGCCAAGCATGTTCCTCATGGGGCCCCAGTGGCATGTCTGAAATGTTCCTCTGGCATACTGTGTGAGGCGTCTTCATGGAGAAGGATTGAGTGGCCATGAATCCTCGAGTTCTCTTTTTGCCCCCACGTCTTTTCTGTCAACCCCACAGCATCTCCCAGATGGCCTCATTTTGGTGCAGAGAACAATCTCAGAGTTCTTTGTACTTCTCCATCCAAAATAGCTAAAGGCCCAAAGCAGTGAGAAATAAGAGTACAATTTCTGGATGACTATAGGGCATGGGAGAGAGATTTAGGGGCAGGGGTCTCCTGGGCTCCCCCTTGGCTTATACACTGTATGCTTTCTCAGCCACAAGGCAAGGCAGGTTCTGGGTGCATTTTGCCCATTGGTTACTGGGAAGCTCTTTGGGAAATGACTCAGGAGGGTTGGGTCAGCTTTCTTGACATCTAATCATTACATCTTGGAGCAGTAAGGCCTCTGATTCCCACCTGCCCTGGCACTCTCAGCAGTTAGCTGGGAACAGCCATGCTCACTGATCTGCAAAGGGATTCTCTTTCTCTTCAGCAACCCCACCACCCCAAGACAACTACAGAGAGGGGAGGTTGGGGCCAGGGAGAATGGCTGGTGGCTTCCCTTCCACAGAGGTATCAGGTGCCTCCTTCTTCCAGAACCACTGCTCCCATCCCCAGCCCCTCCCAAAGGCACAAGATTCTTGCCCTCCTGGAAGTCTGGCAGACATAGCTCAAGCTGGGCCCTTTGAAGGACAGCTGACAACAGGCTCAGCTGGGACCTTGCTTTTTTGTCTGCTGCCCCTCCACTTCCCCACGCCATACCTTCATTTTTGGCAGCAGCTAGAGGCCCAAGGCCTGAGCTCTGTCACCTGTCAGTCCTACCTCTTTTTTTCTTTTTTTTTGATACCTGGGATCGAACTCAGGACCTTGCACTTGTGAGGCAGGTGGCAGCACCACTGAGCTAAATCCCTCACCCCTCTGTCACCTGTCAAAAGCCACACATTCTGAGTTCACTTAGAGACCCTGGGCTCTGCTCACATTGCTGCCCCCAAGGGGGCTCCCTTCCCTATCCCTAGCCAGCTGCTGGCAGTGAAAGTACTAGCAGAGGGAGCCAACCTGGGAACTTTCTCTGCAGGAAAATTTGAAAATGGAGGGCAGAGAGTGAAAACTATAGAGAAGACAGGCAGTGAGAGGACCTCAACTAAATCGCCTTAGGAGCTTTTATCTTTAGGCTCCCAATTCCCAAATTGCTGTTCTCATTCAGATGAATGTGGATTTAGTCACCTGTGCCCACATTGCTTCAAAGTGTGGAAGTCAGTTGAGGTGGCTGGACAAACTCAGTCAAACTCCTACCCGGCTCCAATCTTTCTTTCCAACTTGTCCTCTCCACACTTCATTTCCATGATCAGCAGAGCAGAAGAGCTGAGTTTTTTTAAAGGCTGGTTCTTTATTTTTGAGACAAGGTCTCACTATGTAGTTCAGGCTAGCCTCAAACTCATGGCTATTGTCCTGCCTCAGTCTCCTAAGTTCTGGGATTGCAGATGTGTGCCACCATGCTTGGCTTTTCATGGTGGGTCTTAAAGCTGCAGGAGTCTGAGCAAAGAAAGCCTTGTCTAGAACAGAGAGGCCGACCAAGCCAGATTCCTAGTGAATACCCTGCAGCTTGCAAAGGGCCTGGCCTGGAGAAGCTGCAACAGAGGCCACCAGGAATGTGGAATGGACACTTCTCCTTGACATCTCTCCTCATGGGGAGTGGAAATCCATGGAAGTAGATATGCTCTTCCTCCAAGGGTGGGGAGAAGTTCAAAGAGAGAGCAGTGGAAAGAGAGAAGAAAGAACAAGGAAAGAGGGCTTCTCCTCAAAGGCTGTTTGCCTAAGGAAGCAGGTCAGGTCCTGGCTGAGTATGTAGGCCTCTTCTCTGGAAGGGGACCTGTGATGGTATTTGGTTAACTGGGTGCTTCTTCTTCTTCTTTTTTTTTTTTGTACCGGGGATTAAACTCAGGACCTTGTGCTTTCGAGGCAGGCAGGTGCTTCTAAGTACAGTGGAGGAAATGCTGGTTGAGGAGTGAGGAAAGATGATCTCTTTTCCCACTTTTAACACATCTTATTGTGACTTGAGGCAACTCTTCCCAACCTGTTTCCCAAACTATACAACTAAAGTAGTGTTATCAGCTTCATTTATCTGAAAGCAGTGCTTTCAGGATAGAATAAGATCCTCGTAAAAGTTTTTTGGAAAGTTGGAAGTGTTTGTTATCTAACAATGCTAGGTTAAGAAAAAAAGAATCTCTTTCTGTGGTCTAAACCCAAAGTGCAAGCAGAATCAAGGGGTAGATTCATATGTTGGAAAGTACAACTGAGCAGAAATCAGGAAGCCTGGGCTCTGCCTTCTGCTTTGCCAGTAGCTAGCAATGTGGTCATGGGTCAGCCAGCTTCCCTCTCTGGGCTTTGGTTTCCTCATCTGTTAAATGAGGACGTTAGGTTATGTTTAACATAATACTAAGATTTAACAGTCTTTGACTGCATTACTTCAATTAGTTTGTACCTGTGGTCTTGATTCCCAGAGCATTCATGGGTTCTGTGATATTCAGGCCTTTGACTCGTGAAAGGTGAGAAAAGCCAAAGAAGGGGCACAACAAGATATAGTTTCTAGATCCAGAATTCAAGACCCAAGGTGGGAAGGATGGCGATAGAAGGCAGAGCTAGAAGCCTGTCTAGCAGAATGACACATCATTCTCAGAGAAACAATTTGATGAAAGTCTAGCTGTTTTTTCCTCCCATAAAGTTCAGGCCAGCAGCTTATAAACAAGAAAGATCCCAAGAAAGAAAATTGAGGTAGCTTTACAGACTTCTGTCCTCCTTGGCCTCATGACATTGAAGATTCAAGTTCCCTTTTTCTCTTGCCCATCATGGCTGACACAGCTGGAGACAGAGACCCGAAAGGGAGATGGCTTAACATTTTCACCTCCATGCTTGTCCCTCTTCCTTAGCCTGCCCTTGAGCAGGCCTCTTAAAAAGGAGAGCAGAGAGCAGAACACTGGCTTCAGAAAAGAAGAAGAAGAAAGCTGGGCCATCTCAAAGAATAAATAAAGGGCTGGGGATCTAGCTCAGTTCAGAGGCCCTGAGTTCAATAATCCTCTGTACCACAAAAAACACAAACACAAACAAAACAAAACCAAAACATAGAACAACAACAAAAAACTAGCATCCTTTTAATAAGACCAGCTCTCCTGCTTCCCCAAGCATCTCTTCTGGTTCTGGTCACTGCACACGGCTGCTCCCACCCAGGCCAAGGGTGTGTGCCCTGAGCCTCACTCACATCCTCATTCCTCTTTAGGGGCCACTCACAGCTTTGAGGAGCAGCTTAAGTGGCAGAACCGGTATCAGAGCACCCTGGGGCTCTATGAGGCTGTAGCTTCTACTCTGGGAACAGCCTGAGGCTATTTTCTACTCCCTTAGTCAGCACAGGGCGGGAAGGGAGAGGGCCTGGGAAAGGCCAGTGGTGTAAGCTTCTGCAGCAATTGCTCCTCTGTAAACACAATAATAGCAGGTCTGGGATTATGGCGGTCACCCCGATAATTATCAGCTGGTGGCCACACCAAGCTCATCACAGCACAGGGGGCTGTGATATAAGCTCCAGACTTCTAGATCACTTCCTCCAGTTGCTAGGCAACTGGAGTCTGCTGGAAGGGGGGATCTCCTTTAGGAAAATCTCCCCAGGTCTCCCAAATCTCTGAAGTCTAAATCAGTTGTTCTCCAAGCAGAGACCTTGGATGATGGGTCCTCCCCAGGGAGGGTCAGAGGCTGGTCCAAATACAAAGATAGGCTGAACAAGTAACTAGTGAGGGGCCTAGGGAAAATGGGGGAGGGGAGGCTGGTCTGGGAACAGCCCTTTTGCTGACATTCCATAACTATTAGTTAGCTAATGGGCTGCAAATGACATGCTGGGCCTCGGTTAACAGGATCCAAGGCCAATAGTCCCTATTGTCCCCTTAGATGGTTGGTATGAGAAGTAGGCCATGTATTGGCCAGAGGGGACCAAGAGGCAACTCAGCAGAAGAGAAGATGCAGAGAGGAAGAAGGTGGGCTTGTGTGAGTTGGCATGTTTTGGGTGCCTAGCACCTGTGTGTGTGTCAGGGGATAGGCCCTGGTGTTTTTCACTCCACTCCAAAGCTCCATGGTCCAATATGTGAGACCATCGGGGAGGAGAAAGATCTTGGAGCTACCCTGATTTCTTGCGGAAGCTGATGTAATTTAGGGGGTTGGTGAACTGAAACCTATCTATTCCAGGGCCTACTATCCTGTCTCAGGCATGATTTAGGAATCCATTCCTGAGACACTCACTCAGTCTCTGCATCATAGGCAAGAGCAGGTGCAGAGCTAGGGAGGAGGAGAGGGAGGCTGCAGGGTTCTGGATCCTGTTAACCTTTGCCTAACATCACATTTTCCTGTTGAATTTTAAGGAATGAGTCCAGCTCTGCTTATCTAGTAGGAGACCCTAGTTTAGAAGAGAAACCAAGCAAAACCATTAAAATGCAGCTAACCTTCCTGGACCAGGTACTCAGATAGGCAGGTATTGGAGGCTAGGAGGGAAATGAGGACCCACATGACCCAGTTCATGGTCTCTGGGAGTGTACATTCTAGCCTAGGAGGTGTCACATGCACTACTGCAACTACAGGTCATTCTTCCTGGGAATGAGCTTCTCACAGCACCCAGAGGTTGAGGCTTTGCCTGAGGTGGAAGTAATATAAACCAGTTCATCTTCCCAGAGCAAGATTTGCCTCAAGGGCCCCTGCTTGTCAGAGCTCAGATTGGCTGAGTCAGGCTGGGGAGCACCTCCTTGTCTTTGGAATCCTGCTGGGGCAGGGCAGCTGTGGGGGAGTGGAAGAGGTAAGGTGTGTCCCTGGTGTAGGGGCTAAGGAGGTGGACACAAAATGCTTCCCACGAAGTAGCTGGTTGCCCAGCAGTCTTGACCACAATCCTCTCTACCTTGCCATACTGCCTCGAGCAGACAGATGAATAGGACCCTTTCATGATGACCATACTTGAAGAAATCAATAATCATGGTCACCTTCAGATTGAACAGATCTCATGGGCTTCCCACCACATGCCAGATATGGAACTCAGTGCTGCCCCATAGCTCTCTTGTTCAGGCTATGTTTTCTCAAGAATTCCCAGAAGCAGGTATCAGTCTCATTACAGATGAAGAGATAGAACTTAAGGTAAGAGGATTGTAAATTCAATTCTAACCTGGGCAATTTAGCAAGACATTATCTCAAAAGTTTAAAAAATTTTAAAGTGGAGGGGATGTAGCTCAGTGCAAAGGTCTTAGGTTCAATCCCCAGGATTAGAGAAAACAAAAAACAAAAAACAGTGACTACCCATCCCCCAGATTCAAGTTTGAACTTAGTCCTGTTTGCAAATTCTGTTGGGCACTTAGGTGTCCTTCGAATATTTCAAACTCATTTTCTTTTTTTTGGTACCAGGGATTGAACTTGAGACCATGCGCTTTCGAGGCTGGCGCCGGAACCACTGAGCTAAATCCCCAGCCCAAACTCATTTTCTTTTGAACAAGTTTCACTACTTTTAATTCCTCCTGGCTTCTCTGTCTCAGTCAGTAGCCATCAAACCAGCCACCAGGAGTTTGGAAGTTTTCCTGGACGCCTCTTACTCTCATTTCTATTCTTTGTGTCTGCTTTTCTTACCACCCAAGCATCTCTTGCCTATAGTTCCTCATTTCCATTCCTGGGTCACTGACCTAATTTAGGTTCTACTCATTTATCAGTCTGGTCATCACAATAGCGTCTAGACTGGTCTCCTGCCTGCAGTCTTCCCCACCCTCTCCCATCCAACCTGCTGATGGAGAGTGCAGCTCTCTGTGACTTTGAAGATAAAGGCAAATCTTAGCTGGATACAGTGGGGCATGCTTGTAATCCCCTCTACTTGGAGGCTGTGTTGTATGAAAGGAGAGAAGGTTAGCAGTTCCTTTGACAAGGATGAAGAGGCCCTTGAGCCTGACAACATGCATATGGTGAAGGCATTCCCACCAATTTGGTGGCATCTAACCATCTACTTGGAGGCTAAGGCAAGAGGATTTCAAATTCAAGCCTAATGAGATCCTGTCAAAATAGAAAATAAAAGGGACAAGATGTAGCTCAGTACAGTATCCCAGGGTTCAATTTGCAGTACAAAAAATTTAAAAACAGATAAAGGCAAATCCATTATTTTCAATAAAGGACCATTTTGGGCCAGGCCCTGATTATTTGTTGTGTCTTATCAAATCACACACACACCTCTGTCCCTTAGCTCATGCCTTGCCTGTAATTCCTGAGTGTGCAACATGTTCCTTCACCCATGTTTTACCCATATTGTTCTTTCTTTCTCAATTGCTCTTGTTGTCACTCATCTCTCCTCACCACCCAACTTGTATGTAGATTTTCTGAACCAACCCAGACCCTCTTTCTTCTGTTAGCACTTCCAGATACCCCAGGTGAAGTGTTGCCCCTCCCCAGTGCTACCTGTCCCCAGAACAGAGCTTGGATCTCTACTGACAAGAAGTGGAATTGTCTGATGCTTGACAACTGTAGCTGTTACTCGACAACTGGGAAGCCTGAGAAAATAGCATTTTAAGTGGGGGAGATACTGCAACATTCCCAGTTACAAAAAGAAATTTTTTAAGGCTAGGCGTATATATGATATAGCTTATTATTCAAAGACATGGAGTTGGTAGGTGTTGAACCTTACTATGGCCTGTCCTGGGGCATTCACATGTATCATGTCATTTCATCAGCTGTGATGGGACTGATGGAGAGACAAGATGCCCAACGACAATCATTCAGCCACATCTGGGATTCAAATCCTGGTTAATGCTCTGTTCTGTCCACTGCCTCCTGTTGCCTCTCCTAGTTAGGGGCAGGTTACCCAGTTTGGAGAGTATCTTTTCAGAATTTGGGGGTCTATTAGGACTGACACATGGAAGGGGACATGGGATAGGGACAAGAGGATCAGTGATACCTAAGGCCTTACAAGTTGGCCTCCCAATTGTGTGGTCTGTTTTCATCACATGCACTGCATCTCTCCTGAAGTACAATCCTTACAGTAGGATTGCCACAAAGTGGCCTGAAGGCTGAGATCATGGTGAATTAATGTATCAAGGTCAGGTGTGTTGGGCTCATGCCCAGGCTACCATTATCAGCATGGAGATGCAGCAGAATGCACAGGGTCCTTCTTCAGGCTGTGCATCTTCCAGTCCTTTTGCTCTAGTACTAGCTCCTTGCTCTGGTGTTAGCTGCTTCTCAGCACAGGATTGTTGCATCAATGAAAGAATTATTGGGTGAATTCCAGAATACTACATTTTTCAAGAAGCATGAGAAGAAAGTGTTTTAGCTCTTCCTTCCTTGTCTGTCCCTCAAGTTAGGGTCATTTTTACCATAAGATGCTCCAAGTTCTCTCTCCACTCTGCCTTGTCCTTGTTGGCTTCCTCAGTCCCCTTTTCTAGTCTCTTTGTCCCACATGCTGATTAACATATTATTTTTTCCAGGCCTTGAGGTACCCCCAAGAAAATGATTCATTCAACATTTATCAATCAAACATTTATCCTTGCCTCCCTGTGTTGGCAGGTATGAGGCACCATGGGCAGGAAAGGACAAGGATGTGTCTGCACACAGTGGGCTGCCAGACAGGGGAACAGGCAGCTCTGATGGCATGTATTGGAGGGATAGAACAGTAAGGGACGTCCGGTAAGACTCTAATGGCAGGGGCACCGGGCGCCTTCTGGAGGAGGTAACAGGTGTACTGAGTGCTGAGCCCTTGCATGACCTTGGGAGTAAGTGCCTCTGTGACTTTGATGTCCAATGCCTCTGTCTCACCTAACCTCAGGCCTATCTCTGGTTCTGAGGATGGGTAGGGGCTGGCAGGAAAGGGAAAGACAATGATCCAAGCAAGAGAAGAGCTTTAGGCAGAGGGCTGAAGATGGAGCCCCATAGCTCCTTCATGCCCTTTCCTTCTTATTGGAGGCTGCCTGAACCTCATCATCTCTGCCCAAGAGCCATATCACTGTGCCTGTGTCCCAGTGAAACTTAGGCTTTTATCGGGGAGAGGAGGTAGTTCAATGTGGCATGGAATTGAGTCATGGGTTCTGATAGTTCATGGCACTTCTCAACTTGCCCACCAGAGCAAAGTACAGCTGACACTTACCTGGTGCCAGGCACTGTTCTAAGAACTTTACACAAGTGAACTCAGCTCTCAGTTCAGCCCAATTTTATAGATAGGGAAACTGAAGCACAGAATGGATGAGTAGTCCAACTGTTGCAGAACCCATGCACTCAGCCACATTACACTATTTTTGCTAGAGATAGCTCTGAACTGCAGAGAGAGTAACCCTTGGGCTGTTTATAGCAACAATTTCAGCTGTAAAATTCATGAAAGAGACACATTTTACCTTAAAAATTCATGTACATTTTGCATCTATTGCAAAATAAGACCCCTGTTTGTTAAATAGAAACAATGCCTCCCACCAAATAACGAAGTAAAACTGATGCTCTAGGGAGATGTGCCACATTTGTCACAAAGCACCCAGTACCCTCATGGGCTACAGCAGGATCAGGGTTCCAAGCAAGCAGGGCCCTGCTGGGCTGGTGGAGCTGGACAGTGAGGGATGAGTGTGTGTTCACAGGGGCTGGATCCTTTCAACCCTCTACCTTTGCAGCCTGTTTATACTTGAGTCTCTGAAGTGCATGCCATGAATACTGGCATGAGACTTTCACCATCCTCACAAGGGGAAGATCCTTGCCAATGGCTACTTCTGCTCTCTAGTCACTGGGCTGCCTGGCTCAGTGCTGCTCTTTCTCCTCCCCTCCCTCTGTCCTTCTCCTACTCTTTTATATTCTACAGGAGAAAGCCTCGCTGAAGGTCATGTGAGCCCACACACAACAGATCAAATTTAGGAGAATCTCTTGCTTTCAGCCCCTGACATTTAGTTCTCTCCATTTTTCCAGTTCCTCAATTTTCTGGAAGTTTTGGTGTCTGCTCGTGTCAAGCCACTGCAGAATCTTCCTTGAGGAGTCTTAAAAAATAACCTCCACCTCTAACCTAACATATCTACTCTTTTTCTGTATTCTCCCAATTTCCAAAGAGTTACTTCTCCTTGGCCAAACCTTGACTGTCCCCCTTACATTTCAGGCCTGAGATACTCTCTCCCATACCTGCCTCAAAGCTCAGCAGGGCATTTCTCTACTGCCGGGGAAGTTGTCCTGCTTTTCTCTCCTTCTTGGATACCTTTCAGCTCAAGTTCTCTGAAGCCGCCTTAGTTTGCCTTTATTCACCCAAAGGATCATCACCGAGTGCCTGGTATTGGCAGGTGCTGTTCCAGGCATGAGGTAGCCATGGGGAACCTGACCAAATTATCTTACATTGTTATGTGAAGCAGACAAATACATTGAAGCTGACATAGTCAGTGAAAACAGATAAAACAAACAACCCCCACCCCAAGAAGCAAACGAATAATATATTATTTATTTATTTATTTATTTATTTATTTATTTGGTACTGGGGATCGAACTCGGGACCTTGTGCTTTTGAGGCAGGTGGCAGAACCACTGAGCTAAATCCCCAGCCCTACTTTTAAATAGATTTAAGAACTCTGAAGAAAATAAAATAGGGTAATATACAGAGTGACCAGAGGACAGAAGAAACATCAGGTGCTAAGATCTCAGGGTAGGAAAAAGCTTGAGGAGAGGAAAGGAGAGGAGGTCAGTGGGGCCAGGCTGTGATGGCTGAGGGGAGCGAGGTACCAGGTGAAAATGGAGCGGGAGCAGGGGCAGGTTTCGTGCCGTCTTATATATCATGTGCAGTAATAGCTTGATTTTTCTTTCATGCAGTAAGAGAGTAACATGATCACATCACGAAAAGGACCACCCTGGTGGTTGTGGAAACAGGTGTTAGGAACCAAGAAGACCCATTAGGGTGCCACTCTAGTTTCCCAGGTGAATGGCAATGGTGGCTTGCGTAGTGCTCCTTTGTATGGGGGCAATAAAGAGGGAGGGAGATAGATAGCTTTGAGACACATCTTAGAGACAGTCACAGTGAAGAGAAAACGCTCTGGCCTGGCAACCAGAAGGTTAGCCCTAGGATTAAGTCCTGAGCTCAGCACTCATTGGCTGTGAATGGCTTAACAATTTAGTTTCCTTACCTGTAAAATGAAGATAATGGCACCTGCCCCCAAGTTCAGGAGAGTGAGGTGAAGAAGGTGAAAGTGCCCAGCAAGGTGCCATGAAACAGGGCCTCCAACCTGTTGCTTTGTGAGAAGGAATGTAAACTTGAGTGCTCTGCAGAGGTTGCTCAGCACTGCAGGCATTACCTGGAACCCTCTTTATCAGAAAGGTGACAAGGAACGATTCCTACCCAGACTACTGGGAGTGAGCCCATCCTTGAGGTAACTCAAAGCCAACTTGGGATCAACAACGAAGGAAGGGTGCCTCTGGAGGCCATTCATTACCTTTCAGAGCAGGGATATGGGTTAGAGGTGGGGGCTGGGAGATGCCTAGGGCTGATGGGAAAGAATGACTCCAGAGCTGATGGTGGCTGAACAGGGCGGGAGGGCCTTGAGCTGGGTGTGAGCCTGTCACTGTCCTAGGGACAACTGGTCTAGGTGGCTTTGGACCTATGTGCGTTGGTGCCTGAGGGAAGGGAGGCTGGGAACAGTAGGAGAAACTGATAGGTTTCCAGAAATCCTCAGTTAGGCTGGATACTGACCTTTTGTGGGTGGAGCAGATCCACTGTTTTCCAAGACCATTCTGAGAGCAGAAGTCCCACCCTGGAAATCCCCATTCTCTGTTAGTTTGTCTTCAGTCTGTCCTGCAGCCCTGTAGGAGCTGGCTGACCTGGGGCAGGATGGCTGAGCTTGTATGAAGGCCTGGATCAAAGGTCAATGGATCAGGAGCCACATTCTCTTTCATTCTCTGAAGTGTGGACTCTGGAATCTGAGGTCAGAAGGAAGTGGAGGGAGCTGACGCTCTGGTATGGTGGCACATATCACAAACACCCACCTTGCTCCTGACACACTAGGAAACTGAAGCTCTGGGGAAAGAAAGTATCTTTTCCCATGTCCTGTGTTTGGTCCGGGGGACTGAGTTTGCCCAGTTCCATGGCTCCAGGTCCTGCACAGGTGACTTCAGAGCAACTGTGTGCATCAGAACCTCCAGGGGAGCGGCCTCCAGGCCTGTGTGTTAGTGGCCAGGATTGGAGGCCTCTGCCCTGCACTGGTGACTTTCCTGAGGCCTTAGTGGGTGTGCTTATAGGTCCCCACCTTTGGGGCATTACCTTAGTAGGATTTATGGAATCTTTTTGTTGTTGTTTTTGTTTGTTTGTTTGAGGCAGGGTCTTGCTATGTAGCCCAGGCTGGCCTTGAACTCATGATCCTCCTGCCTCAGCCTCCCAAGTGCTGGAATTACAGGGCTTCACCATTAAACCCAGCTAGACTTATTGAGGCTTAACTGGGAGAGAAACAACTGTCTTTCTAGCTATGATGCTTGGGGCAAGTCATTTAACCACTCTGAGCCTCAGTTTCTTGTCTGTAAGATGGGGATCAAAACGGTTATCCTGTAGGACTACTGAAGGATGAAGGTTATTACAGTAAGCAACTTATCATAATGCCTGGGTCAACTATTCACTGGATAAATGGTAGCCATTAACATTGTAACCTGCATGATTGAACGATGTGTGTGTGTGTGTGTGTGTGTGTGTGTGTGTCTCGGGAGGAGTTGGTATCTCCTCTGTGGCCCACTTACCCCTTCCTGAGGCCTCTCCTGCTGACCTGCGCAGGCCTTATGGAAGGCCTGTTCCACAGAAGGAGCCGAGTGCTGTCACCCCTCTCCACCCTCCTGGGAAAGCCCAGTGTTCCCACAGGCCATCAGGCCCTTGCCCCTGGCACTTGAGTCTCAGACACGCAGTGACACCCTCTGCTTTTCAGCTGGCAGGCGTGCCCCTCCCTGGCTGGGCAGGGGAGGTGGCCTCGTGCTGTGGAGGCTGGCCCTGTGCCCTGCTCCTCTGCCAGCTGGGCGGCTGGGCTAGCAGCAGCTTGCATGAGCTAGAAGGCCCAGCGGGGGCCTCTGTGGGCGGCAGGCTCCCTGAGCCCCTCTGTTAGCACCCGGCCATCTGGTGCCTCTGTCCCCTTTTGTGTGCCTGCGGGGAGAGGCAGAGAAGCAAAGGGGGAGGAGACAGGGACGTGGAGGCCCGCTTTCTTCTGAATCGAGGAAGGAGGAGCTGGAGAGGAGCAGAGTGAGGCTGTTATGAGGAGGAGGAAGGATAGAGGGAGACCCCGGGCAGAGCGGGCGAGGTGTGGGCGCGGGGGAGGAAGAGGCCTGGGTGGGCGAGCTGGAAGGGGAAGAGAGGGTCAGAGAGAGGAAGCCAGAAACAGAGAGCTCTAGGGCGAGAAGAAAGTGAGTGATGCCGAACAGGAATGAAATACCTCAGAACAGCGTGAAGCGGAGGAGTCGGAAGGTGTGAGGCAGTGTGTGTCACCGCCTCTCCTGCTCTCAGAAAGAGGAAGTGAGTGTGTGGGTTGGGGTGCTTCCCTATCCAGGCCTAGGTGAAGGAAGGGAGCGCTGAGGCCGCAGTCGTTTCTCTTCAGAGCTGCCTGGCAGTCATTCTAGGTCCCAGTCAGACCCGCACCAGCTGCAGATATTTCCGAGGAATATGATGGTCTCTGGGCTGGGGAGAAAAAGTCACAGTGATCATGGGGGCCGGGGATTTAGCTCAGTGGTTCTGCTGCCTGCCTCACAAGCACAAAGACCTGAGTTCGATCCCCGGTACCAAAAAAAAAAAAGTCACAGTGATCAACATCCTTTTGATGTGGTTCACTTGGGGAATAAAAGTGTGGGCATTCGGGGAGGGGCCTTAAGGGACTTCACATTTGAGATTTTACAGCATCATGACGTGAGTAACAGACATGGAAATGACAGTGATGGGGGTATGCTGGTTCTGTGTTTGTCTGGTGCCGTCAGATTTGGGTTCCCCTTCTGCATTCCGTGAAGTCACAGAACATTGAGCAGACCGGCTCTCTTCTTGAGAGGATCGTACGAATTGACCTCTGGCTGGCAGCATCCTTCCTCCATGACTCTTCCCGGAACCTGCTCAGAATTAAGCTTGCCTGTCCTCCGGGGTTTGCTAGGCAGTACTCCAGATCTCAGAGCTACGCTTGGCCTGAGGTGTGGGGAGCTGTCTTGCTGTCCCTGAATCTGCACTGTCATTGACATGAGGTCTCGTCAGTATCTGTCTTCTGGTCCCATCTGGAAAGTGGGAATAGTCACTGTCACTGTCCTCGAAGCAGGTAGTCTTCACCAAACTGATTCATGGCTGAGGTACCAGCTGAGCCCAGCAGGCAGCAGGTGATAGAACTAAGTGGGATTGACTTCACGGGTGTAGGGCATTTAAAATCAGCCAGGGTTGTGATTTTTGTCGCCCACCATTAAAGTCACTGGAAGAGCATGGATTGGCCACTCTGGGAAGCACTGTGGCGCTCTGGTGGTGATGGACGCATCACATCCTGACCCCAAGATAGATGTGGTGTTATGGCTCTGGCCCTGCTAGACTCTGGAAGGGAGCAGGCCTCAGGTGGGCTCTGTGAGGTACCGTGGGGAGGGGGCCAGGCCATGGGGAAAACGCTCACTGCCACAGAGCCTCATTCACCTCGAGGAAGGTCAGGCTGAGGCTCAGAAAATCCCCAGAGTCACCAGATGCAGTGCATGGACAGTTGAAAATGAGCAGGGTTCAACAAGAGATGTCCAACAGCTCCCAGCTAGCTCAGCTGAGCTACCTGAAGAAGGCAGCTGTCTGCCTGCCTGCCTGCCTGCCTGCCTGCCTGCCTTCCTTCCTTCCTTCCTTCCTTCCTTCCTTCCTTCCTTCCTTCCTTTCCTGCAGTACCGTGGGTTAAATGTAAGGCCTTTGCACTGAGATACACTTTCAGCCCCTTTACAATTTTGAGACAGATTTTTGCAAAGTTGCTAAGTTGCCCAGTCTAGGCTCTAACTTGTGACTCATGATCTTCCTGCCTCAGCCTCCCAGAGTGCTGAGATTACACATAAACATACCATGCCTAGTTTAGAAGTGACTTTATTTATTTTCCTTTTAATTTTTAAAAATAAATTTTATTTTATCCCATCCCCCCTCAAGCCCCCTCCCCTATGTATAAAAGCTTTGTTTCCACTTTCCCTCCTATTTTCACTTTTTTACTTGTCCCTTCCTTCCTCCCTCCCTCCTCTCTCGTTCCCCTTCCCATTTGAACACTTTTTGCCCATCTCCCAGGATCCATTATACATCTCAGTCCTTATTAGTTAAGCACCTATGATGTGCCGGGCATCCTGCTACATGTTATCACAGTGAGTCCTTGGACAGAGCGAGGAGACCTGGTGCCCGAGATGCTGAGGCACTCTCCCATCGTCACACAGCTGGTGAAGGACAGAGCCGCTGTCTGAAGTGTCCAGGGGAAGCAGAGGCCAGGTGCTCTCCCTGAGTCATGCTGCAGCCATCTGATGGGGATAGAATGGAAGGAGGGCTGTGGGTGTTGGAGAGGGGCCTGAAATGGCCGCCAGAGGAGGCACCAAAGAATGTGCAGGACTTTGACATTTGGAAAGGCAGCATTTCTTCTAAATGGAGAAAATAGGGGCTGGGAGTGTAGGTCAGTGGTAGAGTGCTTGGCTAGTGTGCACAAGCCCCTGGCTTCATCCCCTGGCACCACCACCACAAAAGAAAGGAGAAAAGTAGCAGGCACAGAAGCACAGGACCCATTTGGGGGTCTGCGTGCGGAGCACACGGTGTGGCGTGGCGGCTGCAGCAGGTCAGGCCCGCAGAGCAAGTTGGAGCCATGTTTGTGAAGGTGTTTTCTTTTTCCAGTACTGGACATTAAACCCTGGGCTTTCACACCAATCTACATCTCCAACCCTTTAAAAAATTTCTTTATTTTGAGGCAAGGTCTTGCTAAGTTGCTAAATTGCCCAGGCCGTACTCAGGCTTGCAATCCTCTTTTTTTAAAAATTAATTTTATTGGTACATTTTAGGTATACAATATAATGACATTCATCATTGGAAATCTGTACCTTTACATACTCTCTTGATTCTTATTTTTTCCCCCTTCCCCTGCCCTCCCTTCAACCCCGCCATCCCTCCCTATCTACAAAGACTTTGTTTCCATTTTTTCTTTTTCTCATATTAATTCCATTCCCTTCTTTCCTTTTGCCTTCCCCTCCCATTTCTCCTTCCCTTTGTAAATAAGGACTAAAAGGTATAATAGATAATGTGAAATAGAAAGAAAAGGGGCAAACTTGCAATCCTCTTGCCCCAGCCTCCCAGAGTGCTGGAAATATAGGTGAGGAGGTTGTATTGTCTTCAGTAAGAGTTACAGGGCCAGGGTGTCCTGGCAGTGGCCTGAGAGGGGAACTAAAGGGAAGAGAGAGCGGCAGGGCCAAGGGCGAAGGCCTTTGTGGTGAGCAGGGTGGGTGGTGATGGAGAGGCGTGTGAGGCCCCACGGATGGCACTGGGTGCACAGCTGGGGGATAGTGGGTGAGAGAGTTTGGAGGCATCAAAAAGGACTGAAATGTCAGTGGGGAGGACGGTGGGGTTATTTATAGACAGAGGAAGTCATAGAGGGTGGTGCTTTTGGGTAGGGGAGGGCAGGAGGAGGAGAAGGAGTGGCAGGAGGACAGAGATTGCTGCAGGGGATGGGAGGGGCACACATTTTAGTTCAAGAGGCCATGGCAAAAGCTCCACCTGGGAGAAGGAAGGAGACCAGTCCTTTTGCTGAGAAAGGAGCTGCTGTCTGGGCTAGTGATTATTCTGGTTCCCTCCATTTACCAGATCTCAGTCCTTTCTCAAGTCCTTTCCTCTAAAAAACCCTTTTGAATCCAAGTTTTGGATTTGAGTAAATTCCAGTTCTTAGTGAGAAGAGGTCATTTAGACCTTGAGGAAGAGGCAGAAGTGCATGATGCCAGATACAGTGAATAGGGTGGTTGAGGACACATTGTAATGTTTTTACTTGACAGAAATTACTGTAAACTTTTGGAATTGATTTAGGTCATTGAAATAGCCAACATAGGGCAACTAGAGACATTCACAAAAGACTTCTAGAACTGCTTCAGAAAATAGCAAGAATGATGGGATAAGTGTGATTGATATATTTTGAGTGGGATTAATGGTAATGGTTTTTTTTAGTACTGGGGATTGAACTTTTGGGTCCTTGCACTTGCACAGCAGGAGGCGAAACCACTGAGCTAAATCCCCAGCCCTGGTAATGCATTTTTTACTGCAATAATTTTTTTACTTAAACATAGCACATTTTTTGATCAGTCTTTGTATAATAGAAATAAGATTCATGCATTCATCATCTAATAAGTATGATAGCTAGGCTAAAATCCCCATCTGGAGGAGCCAAGGTTTGGGGCAGGGTACAGGTAGATAGACACAGGAGAGGGCCACGACCCAGACTTGGAGAACCTGGAACATCCTCTCAGCAGAGGCAAGGCCTCAGCTAACACAGGAGGTTGGTGGGAAACTGGTGGGAGAACAGGGAAGGAAGAAGGTTCCAGGCCAGGAGAACAGCAGGAGAAAGGCCTGGAGAAGATGCTCCCCTCCATCAGGGCACCAGAAGGCTGTTCTCTCAAGAGAACCAGTTCGAAAATGTCTGTCCAGTGGGTCCCGACCCTAATCATGTCTTAGAATGCCTGGCAGCTTCATAAAAGCACCACCATCTGGGCCCCACAGGCCCTGCGTCTGATTTGCTGGGTCTGGAGAACTGCTTGGGCATTGGCATTTTGAAAGGTTTCCAGAGATTCTAATGTGCAACAAGGGCTGGGGACCAATTACAGACTGTTTTCCCCCAAGGACTGGGGGAAGGGAATGGAGGCCTAGAGGTTAGCCTGTGAGGTTTGAGGTCATGGTCTTCCTCTCTGCAACCAGCTTTGCTCCATTTCTTCTCTTCTCCACCTCCCTATTCCTGCTATCACCACCTTGTTTCGGGCCCTGTGCCTGTCTGGATTTCAGCAGTGGTCCCCCTAGCCAGGGTCCTGCCACCAGGCTGGACTCTGCAGAGGAGCCAGTGTGACCTCTCGAGCTCAGTGGGTTCCTCAGGTGGGAACTCCTACCCTGGCACTTTGGGCCTCCAGTGGCACACCTGCAGCACCTTGCTTTACCACTTTGTCTCCCTTGTAATGCCCTCTCCATCTTTGTTTCCCTTCCTGGAAAACGCCCCCCCCCCAACCCTTTCTACTTGAACTCCCTGTAATTCTTCCAGAAGCTCAGGCATCTCCCTCATGGAGCCCTCTCACATGGGCCACGGGCTGTGCTTCGGCTCCCATCGTCCTCCGTGGCCCTGGCCTGGCCTGCGCAGCGACAGACACACATGGACAGGAGAGGTGAGGGTAGACTCTGGTGGCCTGGCTGCAGCCCTCGTTTTAAAATGAAGAAATTGGGGTTCCCCAGAAGAAGAGAGACTGTCAAACTCACCCTGGAAATGAGAGTTGGCATTTACGCCTCAGGTTTCAGAATGCCGGTGCATGTGTTTTTTCTGGCTTTCTGTAGACAGCCCGGCACTTTCATGGGGGCCAGTGTAGGAAATGGGGCACCTGCTGTGTTGCCCCTAGCTTTCCTCAGTCTTCCACCCAAGACCTTACGGCCCCCACACTGCAGCTATCTTCTGTAGGTGGCCTGACTTTGTCCTCCGTGTCGGGTCTTTGGCTTCCATCAGTACTCTTTCCTGAGGGCCCCCTGACAGTTTCAGAGAGTCTGGGAAGACTCGTGCCCTACATTGTTATGTCTGCCAGGAGCAAGCTTTGAGACAGCCTTGGTTTCCCCGCTGGGGGGCCTGGGGGAGATATGCCCTGCGGGAGGGCTCAGCTGGGGACAGAGTGGACAGACTGCTAGTGGCGTGCTTCTGCCTGTGTGTCCCTGCATGTCTGAGTCACAGCAGTCCAGTGTGAGGGAGAGGGCGAGGGCGAGGACATGTGCCCGGGCATGTCTGCTTGGGGAGGCTGGCCAGGAGCCCATGTGCATGAACACTGAGAAGATCCCGGAGAGGTGACTGGATTCAGCAGTGTGCTGAACTGGGCCTGGCAAGAAGGCTGGGTCCGTGAGGGCAGGAGAGACCTGAAGGGGAGCAGGGATGGACATGGACAACGACCTCAGTGGTGGGCGTGGCAGCATTTATTGAACACTTATCAGGTTCTTGGCCCTGTGCCTTGTTATGTATTAGGTCATTTTATCCCTATAACAATACTATGAAGTAAGACGTATCCCTGATTTTCAGATTTCATACATTGTAATTTACAGACAAGCATACCGAGACTTGTAGCACTAGCCATCTGTGGACCTCCCATCTGTCTGTTCTTGATTATTCCCTTCTCTGGAAACCTTAAGAGCCCTTGTGAGGACCTCTGGAAATACCAGGTGGGGTTTGGCAGAGGGGACTAGAGGTGGGGGAGGCTCAAAACCAGCCATATATGGGTTACTACTGTTCTTGCTCTCAGACTGGCAGTGTCTGGGAAATCTCAGGTTACATTTGTAGGTTTTTAAAATATGGAATTGTTTTCACCCTGGATTCCAAGATAATATTTCTTTAGCCTTTGTTCTTGAGTAGGTATGGCTTTCTTTAAAAGACTCCTTAAAAAATGCTTCCTGTGGTGGCTTCTGTGGGTCCTTCTACTACAAATTGGCACAAGAAACGACAGTTTAAACCCTTTGGGCTAAAAACTATAGGAGAAAATAAATCCTGGAGTGAGGAGTTGGCCACAAGCTAAACATAGATAACTGGCCAAGATACTGATTTGTAAGACAAAGGATCTGTGACAGTGTGATGTCCAAAGGTGACTGACCCCTTCCCCAGCTGAGTAGGGCAGAGTGACTCATTGTGTCTGTTATTTATCGGTCACTTGTGAGGGACTGGAATCCCTTGTCTTGCAGAATTCCTGTTAGAAATGGAGGCGACATTGTAAAGCTGGCCTAGAAACACCCATCTATGCTCAAAACCTCATGTTTATGATAAAACAATAGGAGAAAGCAATTATGCTGTGATGTGCAGTCAGTTTTCACCATTCTTTTGTCATGACTGGGAAGTGGTCCACCGGATACTTGAGGAGGGGAGTGATGAAGTCATGGCCAGAAGCACAGCTTCTTCTAATTTTCAGGTTGTTAGTATTTGGCACAGCCTCTGCCCCTTTCCATTCCTGCTTCTACTGGCTTTTTCTGGAAGCTTTCAGCTCTCCCTCGAATCCTGTGCTTGTGAGTATGCAGACACACACACACGCAGCAGGACTATGCCTCTCACAGCTTCTGGGCCTCTGCAGACACCCGGCCTCTCCTCAGCAAGGTCAGTCTCCAACGTCTAGTGTGAGATCCTTCCTCACGTGTGTTCCTCAAGTCTGATGAGAATATAACAGTGGTTAGTCCTATCCACATAAACCTCCCTCAAATCGTGTCTCCTTTTATTTTCCTCCATCTTCATCACCAATACCTATCATCCTTTCTCATCCAGGTGAGGCAGTAGCCTAACTGGCTTCTTCACTTCCTACTCCTGCCCTGTTCCATCTTAGTAGTTGCTTAGTGGCCATAGTGAGCTCTGAAATGTGTCCTCAGTTCCTGCCTCCTCCCAGCAGGAGAGTGAGAGCCAGTTCCTATCCTGGCCTTGGCACTCAGCTCCTGCTCCTTGCTCCCTTTTATTTTCTCAGCCATCTCCTGGCCCCTGGTTGCCTGAAGACATGGGGCTCAGCCCTAGCTCTGGGCTCCTCCTCTGCCCTCTTCCTGGGACTGCAGTGCTTCTCCTCTGCCGCCTCTTGTCATCTGACAGGTGTCTGTTTAAATCCTAGGCCCTCTCAGGGAAGTCTTCCAGGGTCTCCCTTTCTAAAGTGGCCTCCTACTCCTCTTTTACTGATCTTATTTATTTCCTTCAAAGAACATAATTACAGCCTGCAGTATTCTTGGTTATTTAGAGGTGTCCTTCCGCAAGGTGCATCTCTTCTTCCACCAGAATGTAATTTTGGAAGCCTGGCTTTGTCCAAACTCTTAATCACTCTAGCCTAAAACAGTGCTTGGCAGTAAAGCTTTTCACACATTTGCTCAATGAATGAATCTAAAGCACATTAGTTAGATTAAATGAAAAATTTAAAAAAATTCTCCCATGAAAGGGACACTTGACAGAGTGCAGAGGGATTTGATTTGGGGAGGTAGGCACTGCATGTATCCTCAGAATCCTGCTGGCTGGGGACTGGCTCAACATGGAGGGAGTGGCAGAGCTGTGCCTTTGTGATTGGAGAGCATTGCTGGGTTGGGGGAGGCTGAGGTTTGGAAGCACCAAGCGGGATCAGTGTCTAGGATGGGTGCTCTCAGGAGGTTCTCCGGGGAGTGTAGTCATGGGTGTGGACCTTGTTGTATCTATGCTTATAACAATTTGGGTTATGTATTTGAAACAAAACCAACAAGCCCCACTTTTGCACTCACATTAAGTGGCTCAAGGGTAACATTGTTTAGGGGAAAATAATCATAGTTCAGTTGGTGTTGTATAGCCAATGCTGTGAGCATTGTGATGTGAGCAGATGACGCATCACCTTTGTGGTGTGGCCTTTGTGCCACACGGTGAGATAACTAAATGAATGAAACAGAACCTCAAAAGATAAATCTATGGTGCGTTTGTGGAGAGCCAAGTAGAGATCTGGGCGAAACAGAACTCAGTTGTGTGGAGGATCTACTAGAGAGGTGTGAAGAGTGGTTGGAGGGAAAAGCAGCAAGTCCTTTTAGCTGTCTGTCTTCCTTGTAAGAAAGGAATGAGGTTACTTTTGAGATAGTGAAACAATGAGTTTTCACTCTCAGGAATCAAGATACTCCTATTCACTGAATCAATGGGTTCATGGCTTCAGGGGAGCCCCAGTCATTCTAGAACAAAGAGGTCTAGCTCAGCTTTGCATTTCAAACTAGATGTTTCCCCTCACGGCAAGCAAATGCTCAGTACTCTAAAGAGCCTCCTTGTTGAGAGGAAGAGGCTTTTCACTTTTGAAGAAGATCCTTTGTCTCTATCTAGAGAGGAGCTTGGGCATTTGAACAGAAGGCGATGTGTTTAGCCATAGTGTACAGAGCAGAGGATTTGACATGAAAAAAGAGCCAGTTCCCAGGAAGGAAAAACCCACGTGGTGCTGGGTGAAGCCTGGAGGGAGACTCAACAGGGATGAGGAGGTGGGCACAGTGCCATGAGCTCCACCCTCCACCCAAGGACTGGGGTGGTAAGGCATGGAAATAGCCCACACAGGTTGCCAGGAAATAAAAGTAGAGGGGCTTATGCTTACTTCACATGTGGGTCTCTGGGAAGAGCATTTCCTGTAGATGCCTATATAGAGCAGCCCTGGCATGGCAGAGATACTGGCAAATTATAGTTTAGCAGAGAAAGGGCCGGTGACAATGGCACTTACATTCAGGTGGCCTGCATGAGGATATGCTCAGAACCTCTGAAGCAATCCTGGCGATTCATAAGGAGGCTGGGAATTAGAAGCCAGAATCTGCTGAAAGGTGACTGGGCCAGGGGGACCCCTTGGGAGAGTCTTAGAGTGGACAGTCAGATCTGGAGTCAAATGGAGGATGTGACTGAGCCCTAGTGGGTCCGTGTTTCCAGGGCACACGGGGGGTGGGGCCTGGCAGGGGGCTGTCCAGGGCTTACATGCTGAGAACAAGTCATGGGCATCCCAGACACAGCTAGACAAGAGGCAGGAGAGGATGTGGCTTAGTGACAGCACATGTGAAAGGCGTTTAAGGGTTTTCATTTGTGATAAGGTCAAAATGAGTCACCAGCATAATAAGACTTGCAAAGGACCTGATCCCGTTCTTCTCTGAGCTGGTCAGCTCACTTCTGGGGATTGTACTCCTGCTGGGGTGTATCCAAGCTCATCACATCTCATTTTGGTCTCACTTGGAGCTTGAAAGGCTAACCCAGGTCCCATGTGGGGGAGAGTGGTAAGAAACCTCCACAAAGACTAACTTGAAAGGGACCGAGACTGCTTAGTCCGGGCGAAGAAGGTTTGGGGTGACCACTGGTTAGATTCTCTATGTTCCTGAAAGCAGATCCAATGTGTGGATGTTGTAGGGTGAGTGATCTTATTTCCTAACCTAAAAGAACTAATAATTCTAAAGTGGGATGTGCTGAAAGAGGAAACTTCCTGGTTTTGGTGTATCTAAACAGAAGCCAAGACACTACGCAAGAGGTTCCGATGTTTCCCTGGGCCACAGAACTGGACAACCTTCAAAATTTATCCTAACTATAAGATTTTGTGACTCGCTGAGTGAAATTCTAATTGGATCATTTCTGACTCAGAGGCAGAGGAGGCTCTTATTTTGACTCAGAGTATCCAAATGGAAAGACCCAGCTCCCTAGAGCTGTCTTCTGAGACCAGCTCTGTCACATACCAGCTGAATGCCCAGGACAACTTCTGGCATTTTCCCAATCTCAATGTTCTTACTGTTAAGATGGAGACATTTAGGGCTGGGGATTTAGCTCAGTGGTTCTATCACCTGCCTCACAAGTGCAAGGACCCAAAGTTCAATCCCCAGTACCAAAAAATAAATAAATAAATAAATAAATAAATAAATAATAAAAATAAATAATATGGAAAAAATGTTTTAAAAAAAGATGGAGACATTTACCTAGGGTTATGTTGGCAATAAGTAAATCAATATATTAAAAAGTTAAAACATGGCAGAATGTATGCATGTGAGTGTTAGCGGGGAAGGACAAGTAAAGCATCTTTGCCATGCTATACAATTGCATCACTGCCTCCTGGTTAATTTTCTTCTTCATCCAACCAGCTCACAGAGCAAGGGAACACTGAGTTTAATGAAAAGACGAGACAGATGCTGATGTGGTGTGGACAGATTCTGCTTGAATCCTCTTAGCAGAGAAGGGAAGGGTTTGATATGGAGGCACCCAAGACTGTGTGGGGGGAGAGCAAGAGGAGATCCCTGAAGACCGCAAATGGACCCCTCTGGTCCTGTACCTGCGGTTCTGGCCGTGGGAAAAGTTGGACCTCGAAGGTGGTCATGGTCTCTTGGGAAAGAAGTGGGTCTAGACAGATCTGCCTATCCTTGTGACCGTAAGTGACGCCAGATCTAGGTCAACCTTTGGTTGTGAAGTGGGCATGGGTTTTCCTTACTTCAGCATTCTGCTGTGTTCTTCCCAGCTCCATTCTCTCTAATATCTCTCCCTAATTCCTCCTTGACAACTCTTCCTTAGAAATAGCTCACCTAGTTCACAAAGATGTATAAAAGGTTGATGAGTCTTAAAGGGCTATCTGCCCCAGGGACGCCCAGGGGTATTTGCATTTCCGGCCCAAGCTGCAGGCTTAGTTGGAGCTTCTCTCTGGCGGGGTGGGAGGGTGTGGGTGGGTGGGAGCCTGCACAGCTGAGCACAGCTGGGCCCACAGGGATGTAGCTTGTGGCCAGGCTGACCCACACTGGTCGGGCCTCGACTCTACAGGCTGAGGACGGTGAAAGGCCCTGCGTCCAGCACGCCCCACCCCCTTGCCTTCTGGCTGGAGGAAGTGAGTGGGTCCTGTCTGGGGCCTGCAAGGCTGAAGCTGACTCAGTGATTCCTGGAAGTGGGTGACGTCACGTTGACATCGCAGTTCCCTTCCCCATACAAAGTCAACAGGACAGCGAGTGGGGAGTCTCTCCTCCGCTGCACAGAGGCCCAAAGCTCTCTCAGGAGGCCCTGTGTCCATTGCCTCGTGCAGGCCACTTCACACCACCTTCATTAATAGCTCCTTTCCTGAAATTCCCACAGCTCTCATCCTCTGTCTCTCCCGCGGTCCCACAGTCTGGAATTCCAGAGCAGTTTTGACGATTTTATAACACTGCCCTTTGTTTCCGCCCATAAACAATTCACAAGTCGTGGAAAAGCACCCTGTGCCTGACCCTGTCTCCAGGGGCCTTGGGAATGGGGAGCCATCGAGCTTCATTCAAAACAGAGATCGGGATTCTGTGCGCCCCGCTTTCGCCAGGTTTAGCGGGACACGTCTTTTCAGCAGTGTTGGTAGCTTCTTGGAGTCAGGGGCTGCTTCCCTTTTTTCTTTTGTTTTCACCAGGACGCCCCTGTGGACCTGAGTGTGCGGGAGTCTTTAGAAACGCTTATGGGAGATGTTAAACTCCTCCTCCTGTCCTTTCCAGGGCTCTCTCACTGCAAGGATAGGGGGTGCATCCGCGACAAGGGGCAAAGGGGTGGTAAGGGGGAGAATGTCTCCCTTCTCACAGACCAGCGCTCTGTTGAAAGCTAACTGTAGTCCGGGGTGGAGGTTTAAGGAAAACCTGGAAGGATTTCCTGGGGCTGGGGTTGTTTTTAGAAAACCACTTGCACACTAAAGACCCGACTGCCTAGGAGCCCCGTGTCAGACTCACGTGGAGTAAAATGAGTTCTTTGTCAGCTGGAGTCTGAATATTAACGCCTTCTCTGCAGTGCTTCAGAGCTGCCGGTGATGTACGGGGAACCCAGGTGTTGTCTTACCCTGCCCGATGCTGCCCCCTGCAGGTGGCTCGCGGGCGTCGGCCCCTCGCCCGATTTTCGCAGGCTCAGCCTGTGCCCGGGAATGGTGCCTCTTCATCACCAAAGTTGTCAGAGCAGCTAATAGCGCATGAACAGGAAGAAAATTAGGCTTATCTAAGTGAATTGGGTGTTGAAAGACATTGAGATAAATGGGAGAGGCAATGAGAATGGTTGATAAAGACTCAAGTCTCAATTTGGGGAGAAGGAATCAGTTTACAATGCCCACCTCATTTTAAATCAAGGCTGCTGAGCTGAGAGGGATTGGTTCTGGCAGAGGCATCTGTTCAGTGGATGATGGACTCAAGTTTCAGAAAGGTTAAAAAACTAGTTATCCAAGGTTATACAGTGAGTAACGGTGGAACCAGGACTCGAGTTCTGAGACCCGAGAGCTCTCAGTGTCTTGTGAAGAGATCCGTCCTGTAGGAGAGGAAGGTCGCTTTATCTCCTAGGGGACTGGGTGTGTTGGAACGAGGGTGCAATTTTAACAGAAAGCTCTCTTCATTAGCTGTAGCCTCTGTGGTGTGGTTTGAAGGGTGCTGGGACGATTTCTCACTCAAAACTGTTTCCCCAACTTGCTCATCTTATCGCTTGGAATTTCACTGGAATAAGATGGGCTAAATGGGGGGAGTCACAAGTTAAACCTGTAAATCTTAATTCTGTTCCTGTCTCTAAACGATCCTTCACTCCCTCCTCTAATCCAGCATCTTGAGGTCCTACCCAACCTACCTCCAGAGTCTCCCCTAAACACTCCCAGTTGCTGGTCTGTTTGGGCTCTCATCAGCATGCTCCCGGCTTTGGCCCTTTACTATTTAGTCAAACTGCAGGGTGGCAATGAAAGAGACCTTTCTTTTCTTTTCTTTTTCCTTTATTTTTTTGGGGGGATGGTGGGTATTGAACCTAGGACCTTTGGACTGAGCTGCATTCCCAGCCTCAGCCTCCCAGGGTGATGGGATTATAGGTATGCACCACCATGCCTGGCTAAAGAGAGTTTCTAAAATGTAAATCTGATAGTGCTTCATTTTCTCTTAAAATCCTCCTCATTGCCTGAAAGAAAAGTAAAAATTCCTTAGTATTTCATGTTCTGGTATTGTTACTACCTCTCTCTCCAGCCTCAACTCCTTTCTTCCAATCTTATTTATTCATTTATTTTAATACCGGAGATTGAACTCAGGACCTTGTGCTTTCAAGGCAGGCATGGTACCACTAAGCTAAATCCCTGGCTCACCAATCTTATTATCTGACTCATTTGCTTTTTTATCTGATATCTTCCTTTACATCGACCTGTTTTGTTTTTGCTAGGAAAGGCCTTCCCTTTAGTTGTCAGATGACCTCTTTTCAGTGAAGCCATCCCTCATTCCCACCCTCAGCTCCCAGTGAGGAGGTATGGTTTTATGAATGAAAGAATGCATGAGTAAACAAAGTCAGCTGATGAGTGGGCTCTTCAGTTCAAAGGATGTGTTGCTTCTTAAAATGAATACAAACAAAACCATGGCTGTATTTTCCAGTGTTGCTATGATGCACTGAATGTGAATGTGTCTGCACTGGTGGATTATTCTGGTTCTGTTCAGATAAATAACTTCATGGGTCTTCACCTTACACAAGCAGACTAGTTTCAGAACATTGCCATGGAGACGAATGAGGACTCAAGCAGCAGGGTACCACTTAGACAGTGACAGGTTTTACAGAAAATGGGCTCAGACATACCTTTCTTGTCAAAAAATCTCCTAGCTAATGGAAAGAAAGAGTGCTTCAAGACAGAATAGAACCTTGGATCCCCAATGAACAAAAAGCCTGTGAAGCTAGGAAAACAGGAAGTAGCAAGTCAGGAAGAACATAAATTTTTGGTGATAGATTGACCTAAAGACAAAAGGAGAACAAGAATGCTGGAGTCCTGACACGGTGTTTGAAAGAATAAACAGAAGAAGGTATTTCAAATAGAGATGTTCCCCACCTCACAATGTTTTGACTTACAATTTTCAACTTTATTGTGGTTCAGAAGCAGTATGCATTCAGTGGAAACTGTGCTTTGAATTTTGATGTTTCCTGGACTAGCAATATATGGTTCGATATTCTCTTATAATGCTGGACAGCAGCAGCGAGCTGCAGCTGCCAGACAGCCACAAGAGAAAACAGTCAACACTCTATAGAATACTGTGTACTAATCTACGGTGTTTAGTAGGCTAGGTGTATTAAGTGCATTTTCTACTTACACTATTTTTAATTTATGATGGGTTTATTGGAATGTAACCCTATCATAAGTCAAGGAGTATGTGCATATCATGATATATTCTGTTGTGTGAAATGAGGAAACTGGTCCCTTGCACCTCATCCAAGTGTTAATTTTTTTTAAATAACTGGAACTATATAATCTATACACCCACTATACAACCCTTCAAATAGGGAATGAACTGGATGCGTTACTACTGTTCAAGAGCCCATTCAATTTTCAAGCCGTCCAAATAATGGCCATCTTTCCATTCTGGTTCAAGATTGTTTCCAGGAATACATGATGTGTTGTTCTCATGTTTCTTCAGTGTTCTCTAATCTGGAGCAGTTCCTTAGTCATTCTCTGTCTTTTACATGCTCAACTGCTTTCAAAAGTACAAGCCTTTCATTCTGGAGGGCATCCCTGGATATGTCTCATTCTGGAGGACATCCCTGGATATGTCTGGTGTCTTCTGATGACCAGATTGGACCATGCTCCCTTCATAAGAATGCCACAGACATGAAGTTGTGCTCTTTTCAGTGATTTGCCCAGAGGTGGGATGGAGGGGGAACAATGATATCAACCCATTCCACTACTGGTGCTATTTATCACGATCACCTGTCACATTGGTGTTTGGCAGCCATCTCTCCTGTAAATCCACCATTTCTCACTTTGAAATGGATTGCCATTTTGTGGAGAGAGATTTCTATTCTTTATCAAACTTCTACCTGCCAGTCCCTGCCTACATTGATGCCTCCTACTGGAACCAGCCACCACAGTGACAGTTGTCAAGTAATTTTTTTTTTTTTTGCTTAAATTCTTTTATCGGTACATTTTAGGTATACAGTACATTTACATTTGTCATTGGGTACCTGTACATGATGTATCTTGGTTCTTATTTTTTCTCCATTACCTGTGCACCCTTCCCCCCTCCACCCTTCCCTATTTACATATTTTGTTTCCATTTTTTTTTCTTTTCTCATAATTTTTCCTATCTATTCTTTCCTTTCCCCATCCTCCTCCCACCACCCATACCCCTTTGGACCTTTTCCTATTTCAAAGTATCAATTATTAGTTATTAATCCTTTTAATCCTTATTTACACTCTCAGTTTTTCACACTAGAGAAACTATTCGGTATTTACACATGTGTGTCCTATTTATTTCACTTAACAGTATGGTCTCAATATGCATCCATTTAGCTACAAATGACTCTAGTTTCTCGTTCTTTATGGCTGAGTAGTACTTCATTTTATAAAAAAACCCACATCTTCTTTATCCAGTTTCCAGTTGATGGGCACTTGGGCTGTTTCCAAGTAATGATTTTCTATGTCTGTCATTCCTTCACCTCTTATTAGTTGACAGGCTACTAAAATAAAGAGCATTCCCATCTTCTGTGTTTTTGCATGTATTTACCTCAGTAAGGATTTCCATCCTTGTTTATTTTGACGTTAGATTGGTCTAGATTTGGCAAGTGGAGTCCTTCCGGGTGGCTGCTGCATCCTGCTGACACATTCCCATCATTCCCAGAACATTTTTACTTTCTTTCTTTCTTTTTTTTTTGGTACCCGGGATCAAACTCTGGTCCTTAGGCTTGTGAGGCAAGCAGCAGAACCACTGAGCTAAATCCTCGGCTCTTTTTTTTTGGTACCGGGGACTGAACCCTGGTCCTTGAGCTTGCGCAGCAGGCGGCGAAACCACTGAGCTAAACCCCTGGCCCCTTTCGTACTTTCTGGCACAGTGATGTGACCCAGGCTCACCTCATACTTTTCCTGCTCCAGTCTGGAATTGTCTCTTTCTCCAAGGAGCCCTTCTTCCTTTCAATGAGGATGGTATTTAGGTTTTTTTTTTGGTACCTGGGATTGAACTCGGGTCCTTGCACTTGTGAGGCAGGCAGCGGAACCACTGAGCTCAATCCCCGGCCTGAGCATGCTATTTAGAAACCAAGATCTGGGTCCATAATGTATTCTTCGTTACTGAGAGTAGCGTTGCTTCTGGGACCTTCACTGCACATATGCACAAACACATCTATTCTATTTCTATATCTGCTTATGTTTGTATTTTACAAAACAGTAAGTTGATCATATTTATACCTTCAACTGCGGTCTATCTTCAAGTGTCTTTATAGTTTTCCCTGTCTTCATATTTGTAACTCGCTTTTCTAATAGGGAGAAGGCTGGCTTTTATCATCTTCCATATATGTGGTTATTTCAATAAGTTTACGCATGTGTGTAACGTGACCAACCTAATCACATCAGCTGTGTCTTTTACCTCTAAAAATGCCCCGCTCCACCCCTAGTACCTTCTTTCCTTGGGCACTAGTAGTTTCATCATCAGTGTACCTCCACATGCCAGCCTCTCCCACTGTGGTATCCCTGGGGCTCAGTGCTACCGATTCTTCGATGTCAGGAGGGAAGCGGATGGGAATGGAAGAGGGTGTGCAGACTCTTTTACCTGAAAGCTAAAAGGAAGAAAGAGATGCCATTTCCCTTATACAATCACCTGTTGTATCCAGAGGTTTTTTTTTTTTTTTTTGTACTGGGAATTGTACAGGGCTTTTGCACTGAGCTACAGCCCCAGCCCTTTATATTTTATTTTGAGATAGGTCTCACTAAATTGCTAAATTGCCTTGAACTCACAATCCTTCTGCCTCAGTCTCTCAGAGTGCTTGGATTATAGGTGTGTACCATTATGCCTGGCAAGTCAAATATAGTTAGATGCATGCGTGAATTGGTATTGCTGTTGATTTGATAAATTATCTAGTTATGTACATTTAAAATATAAAAAATTGAGATGTTCCCTTCTTCAAAAATGCCACAAAACCTTGTAGAGGTTGTAGGTTGGGAAGTGTAAAATAGCAGTTATAAGAGATGAGCAAAGGGCAATTGAAGATGGATTCAGGATTCTTCTCAACAGTTTGAGACAGAGTTAAAAACAGTTCATCCTCTGATATTGCAGCCAACAAAAATCAGCCTCAAGTGAGTGAGATTAACCACGTGTGGGTGGAACCATCATGAGTGATATCTTGTATGTGGCTGCTGGATCCCAGCTGGGTGTCATCCAAATCTCCATGAGGGAGATTAAAGAGCCTTCTAAAATCTCTGCAGTCATTCATTCTTTGAACACTACTTATGTTGATGTTTGCCATATCTTCCCCTTGTACTGTGCCGTTTCTCTCTTTGGGATTGTGTGTCAGTTTGCTAAGCATTAGAGGATATCATAAGGAAGAAAATATAGTTCTCATACTCAGAAAGTTCATAGTCCGTGGGGGAAGAAAGACCAATAACTGGGCCATTAAATACGGGTGATGAGTGTATTGAAAACATAAGCATCTAACTCTGACTTAATAGAGGATGCATAGAAAAACGTTGGGTATAATGGCACACACCTATAACCTCAGCTATTTTGGAGTTGAGGCAGAAGGATCACAAGTTTGAGGTCAACCTGGGCAATTTAAGGGGACCTCATTTGTGACAGTTAACTGTTGTGTCAATTTGAGTAAGAAACACCCAACTGATTGGCTTAGGATAGTTCTGGATGTGACTGAATGGATTTACTAAAGCTGGATGACCCATCCTGGTTGTGAGTGGCACCAACCAATAGGCTTATAGCCTGAATGGAATAAAAAGGGGAAAGAAGAAGGAAGGCTCTCTTCTGTTTCTTTGGAGGAGCTCCCGTCTTCACCTTAGTTTTGGACATTTCCTGGCTTCTAGTGTAGACCCTCTAGCCTTCCAGCGCTGCCTGCCTGCTTCCTGATACAGTCTTGGATGGGACTCTACAGTGAGTTCCAGGCTTTCAACTTTGACTGGATCCTTCAGATCGCAAGCATGCAAACAGCCCTTTTTCATTCTTCCACATCTGACTCTGCCAGGCAGGCGTTGTAAGCCTACCTTGTAAATCTGTTTCTCTTACTATAATCTGTTTATTATATTATTATAATCTGTTTCTCTAGTAAAGACTAACTGGTATGCTGTCTCAGAATAAGAACTAAAAAGAATTGGAGCTGTAGCTCAGTAGTAGAGCATTTGCCTAGCATAGGTGAGGCCCTGGGTTCAATCCCCAGTAACACACACACACACAATGCACACACACGATGTACCAGAAAAGATGTCATCGAAGCTAATACCTGAAGGACTAATGGCAGTCAGCTATGAGAAGGAAGTGGAGAGAATACTAAGGGGTGAGTGGGCACATCTTCCAAAGTCTGGACAGGTGAGAGCACAGAGCATTCGGCGAGTGGCAGATGGTTCCATGCAGCTGTAATATCAAGTTTGGGGAGGATGAGGATGTGAAGCAGGAGAGATAAGTGGGGTCTGGATCACCAGAGGTCTGAAATCATGTTTAGACACTGGAACTTCATCCTAGGGAAAATGAGATGTCTCTGAAGAATGTCAGGAAGATGTGTAATATGACCATAATCCCATTTTAGAAAATCTCCCTATGTATAGCAAGTTGGTTACACTGAGGTGAAAGGCAAGATCCTCCCAAGAATGCCCTCATGTCAGACACCAGCCCCATATTTAGGGGTCTTAGGGGCCTTCTCTCTTATCTTTTTTCTTTTTTTGATTTTTTGAGACAGGGTCTTGCTATGTAATTCAGGCTGGGCTTGAACTCACCAAGTAGCCCAAGCTAGCCTTGAACTTGCAGTGATCCTTCTGTATCAGCTTCCCAAATGCTGGGATTATTGCCCTGTGCCACCACACCCTGCACTTTAGAAAAGCTGGTTGCAAATTTGGAGGTTCCTACAACTACCTTCAGGTTCAATAATTCACTAGAACAACTCACAGAAATCAAGAAAATGCTATACTTATGATTAGTTCTATTATAAGAAAAAGATACAAATTGAAACCAGTCAATGGAAGAGAAGCATGGTGTGGAATCCAAGATGGTTCCATATACCAAGTTTCAGTATCTTTGGGGTACATTGCCCCCTGGGGTTGATGTGTGACAATATCCCTAGGGAAATTTACTCAAACTTCAGCATTCAGCATTTTTACTGAGGCTTCATGAGCTAGGCATGACTGATTGAATTTTTATCCATATGGTTAAATTCAATTTCCAGGTTCTCTCCCCTTCCAGGGGTCAGGTTGATATCACTTTGGGCTAAAGCCCCAACCCTCCAATAACATAGTTGTTCTTTCTGCTAACCCTTATATTCAACTCATTATGAGTGAGGGGCACACCACAAATAACAAAGGTACTTCTATCACTCAGGAAATTTTTACAAGAGTTTACAGGTTATTTTCTAGGAGCTGGGACAAAGGTCAGACCTTTGTTTGAGTGAGCCAAATTCATTACTGCACCCTTGTGGTTTGGGTGTTAAATTGGATGAGAGCAGATCTGGAGAAAGCAGGGAAAACAGATGATTGCTGAAGAAATCCAAGGAAGAGAACATGGAGACCTAGGCTAAGGAGAGCAGAGAGGATGGAAAAAAGTTGATGGATTTCAAAGACATTAATGATGAAATGTCAGGATATGGTGGTTGCCTATGAGTAAGGAATTTCAAGGTAGGGAGGAGTCAAGGATGATGGGCTGGTATTGAGCCCAGGCAAATAAGTTGTTTTGGGATGCTGTTTGCCATGATCTCAGTCTGCCCAGTTTCCTGATCAATCATGCGAGTAGAATGCTTGTAGTTAGCATTTAGTAAATATGTTGAATGAGGAATGAATGAATGGACTCATGTTTCAGCAAAGGTGGTGACTCTACCTAGACTTCTGCAAGACAGCGGCAGGTTCAATCAATGTTTATTTCCCATTCTGAAACAGGACCAGGAGCGACATCACCCACCTTCAGCAGCTGGACATTTTTACCTTCCGTGTGGAGTGTTTCCCAGGATTGTTGATGAGTGTAGATGTCTATGTGTTTAGTTAGCTTCTATGCAAGTTGTGAATTTTGTTGCTCATTTGAAAACTTGAACCCACAGTTATAATGGAGAGGCTTGAAAAGGGGGTTGTATGTGATTAGAATGGAATTGTGGTGAGTGTTGGGGAGGAACTTTCCTCCCTGTTTTTCCTGTTTTCACATGCAGGAGTTTGATTAGGATAACACTCCTGGCTTCTCCTATCCCTTATTCTCTTTTCTTTAGTAATTTAACTCCTTGGTGAGCTTGGGAAAAGGAATTGAAGAGACCTGGCTGGATCCCTTCCTGATACGCTCTTAGAGTCTGCCTGCCTGCAGAGAGCTCATGTTATCATCATCTTTCACTTTCAATTTCATTGAAGAGTTTAAACAGCATGGGCAGTAGTTCCTCTCTAAATGTCTTGTAGAATTCAGTGATGAAGCCATCAGGACCCGGGCTTTTCTTAGTTGGTAAGTTTTTAATTACGTTTTCAATTTCATTGATTGATTGGTTGTTTAGAATTTTTAAGTCTTCTTCATTCAACTTTGGTAATTCATACGTATCTAGGAATTTGTCCATTTCTTCTGTGTTTTCCATCTTATTGACGTATAGGTTCTTGAAGTAGGTATTGATGATCCTCTGGATTTCTGCTGGGTCTGTTGTCATTTCACCCTTTTCATTCTTAATTGCATGGATTTGGACCTTTTCTTTCCTTTTCCTGATAAGGTTGGCTAAGTGTTTGTCAATTTTGTTGATTCTTTTGAAGAACCAACTCTTGGCTTCGTTGATTTTTTTGTATTGTTCTCTTAGTCTCCATTGCATTGATTTCTGCTTTGATCGTTATAATTTCCTCCCTTATATGAGCTTTGGGTTCGTCCTGCTCTTCTTTATCTAGAAGTTCGAAGTTCAGCATCAGTTTGTTTAATTGGGCTCGCTCTGTTTGCCTAATATGAGTATTCACTGCTGTGAATTTCCCTCGTAAGACTGCTTTCATTGTGTCCCGTAGATTCTGATATGTTGTATTGTCATTGTCATTTAATTGAAGGAACTGTCTGGTTTCTTCTTTAATTTCCTCTGTGACTCATTGGTTATTTAGAAGTATGTTATTCAATTTCCATGTGTTTATGAAATTTTTGCAGTTCCTTTTGCTATGGATCTCCAATTTCATTGCACTATGGTCTGATAATATACAGGGGATAACTTCAATTCCTTTGCACTTACTTAAACATGTTCTATGAATAAGTATGTGGTCTATTTTGGAGAATGACCCATATGCAGCTGAAAAGAATGTGTATTCTAATTTTGTGGGGTGGAACACTCTGTAAACATCTGTTAAGTTTATTTGTTCAAGAGTTTGATTGAGTTCTAGTATTTCATTTCTTATTTTTTGACTAGTTGATCTATCTATTTGCGACAGTGGGGTATTGAGGTCCCCCACTACTATTGTATTAGTGCTTATATGACTTTTCATGTCCATCAGTATTTGTTTTATATAGTTGGGTGCACTAGTATTTGGTGCATATATATTAATGATTGTCATCTCTTTCTCTTGGATTGTTCCCTTTACAAGGATGTAGTGTCTTTCTTTGTCTCTCTTAATCAGTGTTGGTTTGAAATCCACTTGATCTGTAAAGAGGATAGCTACTCTGCTTTTTTGGGGGGGTTCCTGTCCCATGGAGTATCGTTTTCCACCCTTTTTTTTTTGGTACTGGAGATCAAACTCGGTCCTTGTGTCTGTGCAGCAGGTGGCAAAATGTTTTCTACCCTTTAACTTTCAGTCTATGAGTTTCTTTTTTTTTTTTTTTGGTACCAGGGGTCGAACTTGGGTTCTTGTGCTTGTAAGGCAGATGGCAGAATCACTGAGCTAAATCCCTGGCCCATGTGAGTTTCTTTTTGAATTAAGTGTGTTTCTTGTATGCAGTGTATTGTTGGATCTTGCTTCTTGACCCATTCTGCCAGTCTATTTCCTTTGATTGGTGAGTTGAGATCATTAACATTGGTTATAACGTATTCACTTATCATTGTCATGGCTCTTTCTTTTTGTTGGATTCTCCCCCTTTGTGTTTAATTTCTTGTCATGCCCGATGGATTCATTCTGCTGGGCTTCCTGGGATTGTGATCCTCAATGTCTTTTCCTAGGATATGGTCCAAAATTTTTTGGAATGCTGGTTTGGTATTCATGAAGTTGCTAAGGTGCTCTTTGTCATGAAAGTATCTTATTTCTCCATCCATTTTGAAAGATAGTTTTGCAGGGTACATCAGACTGGGTTGGAGGTTGTTTTCCTTTAGGGCTTGGAATAGGTCACTCCATGCTCTTCTTGCCTTGAGGGTTTGCATTGAGAAGTCTGCTGTGATTCTGATGGGCTTTCCTTTGTATGTGATTTGTTTCTTTTCTCTAACTGCTTGTAGAACTTTGTTCTTCTGTTGGGTTTCTGGAATTTTAATGATTTTATGCCTATGTGTAGATTTTTTTTTGATCAAGGCTAGTTGGAGTCCTATATGCCTCACTTATCTGTATGTCAAGTTCTTTTCTCCTGCTTGGGAAGTTTTCTGCCATCATTTCTGTGAACACCTTTTTTTATGTCATGTGCACTCTCTCCTGTTTCTTCTTTGACTCTGATCAGTCTTATGTTATTCTTCTTTGCATCATCTAGCAGCTGTGGATAGATTTCTCATGGGCCCTTATAATTTTAAAGCAATTTTTCTTTTCCTGGTCACTAATTGCAATCTTGTCTTCTATATCTGAAATTCTGTCCTCACAATGGCTCATTCTGCTGCGTAGACTTTCAATGGAGTCTTTAATCTCCTGGAAATCTGTTTGCATCTTTTTTATGTATTCCATTTGTTTTGTATGTTGGGATTCCATCATGTTCCTCAGCTCCTCTATTTTTTTTAATCTGTGTCCTCTCTAGATTTATTAATCATGTCTTGCACTATGGGCACAATCTCTGGTGTTATGTGAGAAATTATTTCTGATTTAATTTTTTTTCCAGATCCTCTTTTGTTGTCAGTTCAGGGAGTCCAGGTGGTTGAGGATCAGAGTGTTCTATCTCATTTCCCTTTGGGGTTGCTATAGATGATCTGGAAGTCTGTTTTGAGGCTTGTTTACGTGTCTTCTCATTTCGATGGAGGTGGTGGTGGTGGGGGTGGTATGTGCTGCAGGTGCCCATGAGGCTCACCTCCTCTGCACTGGGAGCAGTAACTACGGTGGCCTGGAAGCCTCCTCCTCTGAGCTGGGCCTATCATCACCTTTCAGCAAGGTGCTCAGCTTACTGAGGTGGTTCTACAGTGAGTGACCTGTGGTGATTCGGCTGTGCTCATGTCTGGGAGGGTAACCCTGCCTCCTCCTGGGACCCAGTGTTGGCACAGCCCCTGTTGCAGTGTACTTAAGTCACATTTTCTGAGTTGGTTTTATTACTATTATTATTATTATTATTAATCTTTTTATGGTATTGGGGATCAAACTTGGGACCTTGCACTTGTGAGGCAGGCGGTGGAACCACTGAGCTAAATCCCTGGCCCCTGGTTTTATTATTAATAAATTCATAAAAGAGTGATGTGCTTGAGCTGGGAATGTAGCTCAGTGGTAAAGTGCTTGCCTAGCATGTGCCAGGCCTGGGCTTTGATCTCCAGTACTAGAAAAAAAAAGTGATGCTCTTTATTTCTTTCTCCAATACTGAGCTCCTAGTTGAAGAGCAAAGGTCTACAAAAACTTGTCATTATGACTTTAATTACCTTGCCTTGGTTCCCTGAGTAGTAGATTTATGGCTCCCTTATGGCCTGAATTGCTGTTCTTTTAGAGAGTGTCCCTGCCTCCCTTCATGATTAGGATATGTTTAATAGTCTGAGCTGGGTTCAGTTTAAGCTTACTGGGTTGTAACTTCCATCTGGTTTTAAGAACCATGTATCTGGTGCTCAGTAAATGCTAGCTGATACTTTCAGGAACGTGACCTTTGGGTTTGTGTGATATTGATGTCGGTGGACTTTGAGTATGACACCAATGGACATGGGCAATATTTTGGTGCTGATGTTGGCTGCAGCCAAATGTTATGTGGAAATGTTTCCAAAGCTACCCAGCAAGTACTCTTTAAAACTGGGGGCAAGGTTACTTTTGGAAGATTATTTCTGTCTTATGTCTATGTCATTTCTTTTTTTTTTTTTTAGGTACTGGGGATCAAACTCGGGACCCTGTGCTTGTGAGGCAGGCAGCGGCACCACTGAGCTAAATCCCAGGCCCCTATATCATTTCTGATAAGTGCGTGCCACTTACTATGGATCATTGGGTGATAGAAGGATGAGTTGGCTGGGGGAGTAGCCCAGTGGCAGAGCTGAGCATGTGTAAAGCCCTGTGGTCAATCTCTGGCACTAGGGAAAAAAAGAGGTGAAGAGATATGAGTTCCTACCGCTCCACTGCTGGTGGGAGTGTAGATTGGTGCAACCACTGTGGAAATCAGTATGGAGATACCTCAAAGAACTAGGCCTGGAAGTCCCACTTGACTTAGCTATTCCCCTGCTGGGCATCTTCCCCAAAGAATTAAAAGAATCATACCACAGTGATATATGTGAACCCATGTTCATAGCAGCACAGTTTGTAATAGCTAAAACTTGGAAACAGCCCAAATGCCCATCAACTGGAGACTGGATCAAGAAAATGTGTTTTTTAAAAAATAAAATGGAGTACTATTCATCCATCAAAAACGAGAAATTAGAGGGATTTATTGCTAAATGGATACACATTGAAGCAATACTCTTAAGTGAAATAAATAGGACATACATGTGTAAATACCAAATAGTTTCTCTAGTGTGAGAAACTGAAAGTGTAAATAAGGACTAAAAGGTATAATAGATAATGTGAAACAGGAAGAAAAGGGGCAAAGGGGAGGGGGAAGTGTGAGGGGTAGGGGAAAGGAAAGAGGGGAATGGAATTAATATGAGAAAACGACAAAATGGAAACAAAGTCTTTGTAAATAGGGAGGGATGGAGGGGTTGAAGGGAGGGTAGAGGAAGGGGGAAAAATAAAAACCAAGAGAGTATGTAAAGGTGCGTATCTCCAATGATGAATGTTATTGTGTTGTACACCTAAAATGTACCAATAAAAGGATAATAAAAAAAAAGAAAGATATGAGTTCCTGAACTGGGGAAAATCCTACAAAGTAGAAAGAGAAGCTTAAGTATAAAACATTATGAAAAAATTAATAAAAATTGTTACTTTGATCTAGGATTTGGACCATGTTGTACCTTATCTCACAATAGTGTAGTTCAGTGCATCTTCAAAGAATTTAACTGTGCAGCATATTCTCTACTGGAAGTCTACAGGCGTGGGATAAGAGCTCAGCTACTTGTCTCAGATAGTAGTCGTCTGTTTTAGAAGCCAAATGTAAGGGAGCTCTTAGCAGTATCAAGTCATAAAAGCCAAAACATGGACTACTGAGCTAGGTATAACTTGATTTAAATTCTGCTTCTGTTGTGTGACCTTGGGGATATAACTTAGTCTCTTTGAGTGTCTCTGAACTACTGGTTTATTATTTGTAAAATGGGATTAGTAACACCACAGATATTATTGTCAGGATCAAAAAAGATGTACTTAGGTATGTACCTAGCACCGAATCATGTCGACATTGATAGGTGAGACCCTTTCTCTCAGATTCTCTCCTGATTGTATCAGGATACTATGAGGTGTGGTACCTGCTTCTTGATATTTATTTTTTCCACAAGCAACTGTGACTTCCAGAACTCAGTAGGGACTCTCTTCCAAACTTGTCGCCTGCGTAGATTATAGCTTGCTTTGCTGTGTGAGCTTTCTATTCCTATATCTGCATTTTACTTCCCCAACTGGGCTGTAATCTCTTTCAGAACAGAGCCTTTCCTCTTTTAAAAAATTTTCCATTTTTCAATCTTAGCACAGTGCCTTTTTGCATATAGCACTTGCTCAAAAACAACAACAACAGCAACAACAACAACAAAACAACAACAAACAAACCAGGGTTCAATTGCTATTTTACCTAATTTTGTCTCCTAAAACTTGCCCTGTAGTCGTGAGTTGAACTGCGCCTACTTGAGGTTGTTACTACGAAGGGACAACGTGTTTATCCATTTATCTGTTTACTGAAGCCCTGACATGACTCACATCGCCAAATGAGGACTGATGCCTTATAAGGATGCAATGTGAGGGCCGAGATTCCAAGGAGCCTGTCACCTCTTGAAGCATTTTTGGAACTCCAATTTGCATCAGCACCAGAGTTGGGGTGGTGAATTTTCACACCTTCTGGAAGGAATTATTTTTGGAAGCAGAGAATGCCATCTTGGCCAGTTTTGGTGGGTGTGGTCATTTGGGGGGTGGGGCTGAGTGTGGAAAGGGATGTGTGGCACGTGGATTGTCAGTAAATATTCAGTTGCACATTCACTGTATTAATCAGTATGGTCTCTTGAGGTGGGAGCTATTGTTATTCTCATTTTACAGACAAGGAGCCCAGGCACAGAGCACAAAACACACTTTCTTTACGGGTACTTTGTCCCCCCCCCCCGCCCCGCCCCGCCCCGCCCCGCCCCGCCCCGCCCCTGCCCTCGTTACTAAACTCGCGTCAGGGGAGCCGGAAGCAGGCAGGCTGGACTTACCCTAGTGACCTTTTTGCACCCCAGCAGAGATAGGGGCACAGATGCCTTATCTAAAGACAATAAACCAAGAACAGTGACATTTGAGTTATTGGGGCCATAGGAACATACGGGGAACGTGGGAGTCCTGAGGGAGGTGAGAAAATTGGTCAGATCTTGCAGCATAGGCAGGTGCAGGCACCCTGAGACTCCTCTGGGAGAGATCAAAGAAAGGAGGAGAGGATGGGCACAGTTTGGGGACTATAGGCGGGATAGAAATGATCACTGAAATCCCCAATCAAAGAGATTCATTTTATGCTTCTCTTTTTTTACTTTCTTAAAAATTGTTAAGGAGTTAAGTTCATTGTAGAAAACGTGGAAAATATAGAGGAGTATAACAAAAACAAATCATCTAGGGCCGGGGATTTAGCCCAGTGGTTCCACCGCCTGCCTCGCCAGCTAAGGACCCACATTCGATCCCTGGTACCAAAAAACCAAAAAAACAAAAACAACAAATCATCTATAAATGTCCTTCTCCTCCCCTACATTGAAGGCTTTGCAGAAACAAGGCCACTCACTGAGCAGATCAGCGCACGTGGGGTTATTTATAAAGCTCCTTCCTTCCTCCCCACCTATTCCCCTCTCTGCTTGGCTAGAGAGAGGCCTTCAGCCAAGACATTCCCTTGCAGCCTACTCAGGCTGCTATATAAAGCCTGCCCTTCTCTGGGCTGGATCAGAATGTTCCTTATCTTTTTGCAGCAGGACTCTGATAATCTGCTCCCTCGGCAGGTGTTCTGAGATCTGCTCTGGATGCCATTATCAGGGCTTCCCGTCCCACGTGGTCTTCTTTTCTGGCTTCCACTGAAAATTGGCCAACACCATGGCTGAACCTCAAACACAGGAAGTTGTTTGCTTGTTTCATTAGAGGACAGGTGCCAGACAGCTGAGATGAACTTAATGGGCTTGGCATGGGTGACAGGTGTGTCAGGCACACGGAGGCTCCGAGGTCAGTCCTGATGGACCATCACAGTCCTCATTGTCCCCCTTCTGAAGCAGCTGTGCCGAGCCCCTGTTCTTTCAACTCCCACCCCCATCTCCCTCCCCGTTTCTCTTCATTAGCACTTGGCTCAGAGTCTTTATCCATATGGCTTCTACAGGCAAAGGCCTTACGTGGCTGGTGGCCTGCTCTGTCTCCATTCCAAAATTCTGGGCTGGACTTCTACCTCACCAAGAGTGAACCATAGCAGAAGTACTCACTTTCCTGGAAAGTAAGTTTTGCCAAAGGAGGCAGAACCATCTTCTTGCCGCAAGTTGGGTGAGCGGGAGATGAGAGGCAAGGTAGCATCCTGAAAAATTGCACAGATCTTAAATCAGACAGAGCCCATGTGAAGTCCTAGCTCCTCCGTGTAAGAGGAAGTGTGATCTTAAACTAGTTATGTAAACCCTTTGAGGCTTAATTTTCTCATCTTTAAAATGTAGAGTGTGATGTTACTATCTTAGAATGGATATAAAAATTAAGATGGCATATATAAAGTACTGGAAAGATACATTTGATGGTACTATAACTGTTATAATTACTGTTAGTAATATTTATGACCATTTGGATGGAACAGAAGTAATGTCTTCTTCCTCTTAGTTTCAAGATTCATCAGAAAAATTCTTCACTTTGGTCATTAAAAAAACACCTCATGTAGGCAGGTAGGTGCTGGTTTCCATTGATATTTTAATGAGTTCTTACAAGTTCTGAGAGAATCTTTTCCAAGCAAATTCTGGGCCTTGAGGAGGTCATGGTATTTGCCTCTTGAAAATTAGATCAACCTTACATGAAAAGGCAAGTCCTTGTACTTGTTGATTGGTCAAAATTTAGTAGCAAAATATTCTTCCTGTAAGCCAAAAGATACTTCCAAGATGTAATGATTATAAAATAACAATAATGAAAGCATTACTTATCAGAACTTATGAGGTACAGTTAAAGCACAGAAAAATGAGAAAAATGCATAGTGTGATGGTCAATTTTATGGGTCAACTTGACTAGATCATGTGATGCCTAGATAGTCAGTTGAACATTATTCTGGGAGACTCTAAGAGTATGTTTCTGGATGAGATCAGCATTCTATTGGTAGATTGCATAATGCAAATTGCCTTCCCCAGTGTGAGTGGTCTCTTTCAATCTGTTGAAGGCTTGAATGGAAGTCCAGGAACATAAGTGTCCTTCTGCTTTTGGGTCAGACTTAGACCATTGGCTCTGTTGGTTCTCAGGCCTTTAGACTAGAGTGGAAGTATACTTTCTATTTTCCAGTTTGCTGAAAGCCTATCTTGGAGTTTTTATTAGATCCCACCATTATGTGAGCAAACTATGATAAATTAATAAATATCTTATTGGTACTATTTCTCTGGAGACCTTGACTAATGTACGTAGCCTTATAATAAACTCATAAAAAACAACCAGGAATGAAAAACTGAAACAAACATCTAGTGGAAGTAGTTTTTTTAAAAAGCAAGAAATCTCAGAAAGCAGAAGGAAGGGATTAATGTGTTAAAGAAATGAACAAATTTAAAACCAGAAAATAGCTGTTATAATTATATACAATTATAATTGCTTTCTATTAATTATAGTAAATATCTAGTAAATAAATTTAAAAACTAATTCTTTAAAAACAAGAATATTTAGAAAATTTCAGCTAATCCTATCCAGAGAAAAGATGAAGAAAGTACAAATGAGAAATGTTAAGCAGAAAATACCTGCAGATGGAATTAAAAGATTCTTTAGAGACTATTTTGCTCAACTCCATGTAAATAAATTTTATAACGTGTAGTAAAGTACTAGCCTTATTCAAAGAGAGGTCTGGTTCCTGGAAGGTAATTTCTAGGATCTTGGAGTATCCTACCTGCAAAGAGTGTCTTGTTTACCTGGGAGCCTCAGGCCACGGGGGACAATTTAACACTGTGATTTATGATAAGAGTGTACCATTAATGTCCACTGTGCCTCTGAGGGTTCTGGGGATGAGAGGCCTGCCACATGGGGAGTCAGTCATGTCTCTGTGACTGAGCCCCAACAAAAACCTTGGACACCCAGGCCCAGGTGAGCTTTCCTAATTGTCCAGGCTGGGGATGCTTGAGAATTTTCTGTGGCTTCTCTGGGAGAGGACACCTGGAAGCTCCATACTTGAAACCTTCCTGGTCTCTGCCCTGTGTGCCTCTTCCCTTGGCTGATTTTAGTCTGTATCCTTTTACTGTAATAAGCCATGAGCACAATTATAACAGCTTTGGATGAGTTCTGTGAGTCCTTCTTCCAAATTATCAAACCTGAGGATAGTCTTGGGAACCCTGTAACCTCGCAAAATTTGATATGTTGTATGCTTTTCCGGGAAAATATAACTCACAAAAACTGATTCAATATCATCTTCATTCTCATATTCAATATCAGTTTTGTCTTAGTTAACCTACAAATTAAAAGAAACCCCAAGAGAAGTAATTATTCAAATGGAAAAAGAGGAGAGAGAGAGAGAGAGAGAGAGACAGAGAGAGACAGAGATGGAGAGATTAGCCCTATAAGATATAATGCATATGATAAAGCTACACAAGTTAGAACAAATAGGAAGTTCACAAATAGAACAAAACTTATTGGGAATTTTGCTTATGATAATGATGACATTTCAAATCACTGGGGGGAAAAGATGCATTATTCAGTCAGTGGTGTTGAGAGACAACTGGGTAGCCATCTGGGAAAAATTAGATTTGATTCATACCTCACTTCTTATAGCAGGATGCATACCAGGAAGAAATAGTGATTTAAAATTTTTTAAAATGCTAGAAGAAACTATGAGAGATTTAAAAATGATCTAATGAGTATATTGGAATAAGGAGGAATTTTCAAAATATGACACTAGATACAGAAGCCATAAAGGAAAAAGTGATCACTTTTATTGCATTACAAATTGCATATGAAAACAACAGCAACAAAAAATCAAATTCAAAAGAATAATGTTAACCGAGGAAGATATGCTAACATTCCTAATACATATTTTCTACCAACCAATAAGAAAAATGACCTACTATGTGATAAGAAAATGGGGAAAAGTTTGGACAAGAGTTCACAGAAACAGGAGCACAAGTGTTTTATAAGCATATTAAAAGCTGTTTCACATTACTTATAGTAAGTGAGCTTGTAAAATAAAACTACGGAGAGGAAGAATTTACCATTTTTCACTTACTGAACTTACAAGAAGCATTTATACACTATGTTGGTGAAAGTATGGGGAACAGAAAGTCTGGTGTTGCTGATGGGACATTATACCTGTACAACCTATGGATGGTGAAAATTATAAATGCATATACCTATTGACCAACTTTTGTTTTTTGGGGGTTTTTTTGGTACTGGGGATCGAACTCCGGACCTTGCACGCTTGCGAGGCAGGTGGCAGAACAACTTCCTACTTTTAGGAATTTATCCTAATCACTTTTGGACAAAATGAAGTATGTACAAAATTACTCATTGCAGGATTGTTTTGAGTAGAAGATTGGAAACCACGTATATATCCATCAAAAAATGAGTGGCTAAATAAATTACAATGCACTGAGGCTGTGGAATCTTATACGGCCCTGAAAAGACTAAAGAAGCTTTTTATGTCCTGAAATGGTAATGAGTTCCCAGATACATTTTAAAACAAGGGGGCTGGAGATTTAGTGCAGTGGCACAGCATCTGCCTCACAAATACAAGGTCCAGAGTTTGATTCTCCAGTATGAGAAAAAAATTTTTTAAAAAAGTATACATTTTAAAACAAGAAATATGTGGCATAGAACTGTGTGCAAAACAGTGTGCCATAGCTGTGAAATTTAAAGAAAAGGACTAAATGTATGATGTTAAACTTTACCACACTCCTGGGAAGTAGGTACTGTGAGTCTATCTTGTTCTGAATGGAGTACCTGGGGCATAGGGAGGTTGTCCAGGGACACATACTAGCTAGTAAGGGCAGCGCTGGGTGTGGCACTCAGCAGTCTGCTCCACAGTTAGTACTGCTATCACCATGCCATGTTCCTTTGTATACAAACACATATATATTTGCATGTATATTCACAAAATATCTCTGGCCCAGGGAAAGGAATAGGAGGGAGATATTTCACTGTATTCCCATTTGTGCATTTTGACTATTGGGCCATGTTTTAATAAAATTAAAAGAAAATAAATATATGATTAGGAATGGGGTTCAGAGGAGGAAGACATATTGCATAGGACCGATGGTTCCTGAGGCAGCTGTAAAATTCCAGCCCGGGTATCAAGGGCCGGGGGCCTTTGCTTGCTATGCTGGGTGATCCACGCAGTCTTCCCACAGCTCCAATCTACTCACTGGGCTTCTGAAAGAGAGGTAGGTGAAGGTGGAAAGGAGATGCCCAGGCCCAGCCTACTGGAGGGCTGGCCCAGCCCAGCCTGTCTCACGTTGTCTCTGGGGCCAAGGTCAGGGAGAGAAGCATCAGTCTGAACCCTCCACACAGCCTCCGCTGTTACCTGAGGGATGGTCTGGCTTCTCATCCTGTCTCTACTCCAGGCTGCCAACCCCGGACAGGGCTTGCTTGGCACACCTTGCAGAAGTGGGAGTGGGGCAGAACCTATCTTTTGTTACTAGATGATGGATTTTTACATGGGAAAGTGCTTTTGGGACCAGAGAGAGGACTGTGTGGAGAGCTACCTTTGGGGCTTTAAAGTCCCGGGGACTTTGCTTCCACTCTGAATGAGCAGCCTGCACAGCCATATTGAGGAGTCACCTCAGCCAGAGTGAAAGGGCCACAGGCTGGGAGCTCACATGCTTCCTTCCCCCATGTGCTCACTGGCAACAGCTCCTTTCTCCTGTCTTCCCTTGCTTCATGTTTGCGTGGGCCCAGCCTGGCCCTGCTGTGGGAAGAGTTGGTGTCCAGTGTCAGGAGGCCACTGAGCGCCCCTGCAGCTGGCCTCCAATTCGGTCTGTGACGGAGGAATCAGAATGCCTGCTACAACCACACTGCCTCACAACCACGATCCCCACAACAACTACAACCGCAACAACCACACCGTATGATAACACAACCACACCTGAAATGACTACAGTAACTGCAGCAACCACAGGAGCACAAGACACCAGCAACAATCACACAACTGCATAACCGCAATCACCTGCAGCCACCTCAGTGTCACCTGCCATTTACCAAACATGCGCTCTGCTCTCACTTGGGACCTGGGTCCTGAGAGGGCCTCCTAGGCTTGAATGCCTTCAGGTGGTAAGGGGTGGGCTGGGGTTCCTCAGGTGAACTCGGCTCAGGGCAGTGCCATCTCCTCTGATAGAAGGTGTAGTTCCTTGAGGATCCCTTGTCAAATTGGCCATAAGGCCTCCATGCCCAGTATCCTTCTTCTGATTCTTTTCCAATGGTGGCCCTGAGATGCTTATGCTGCCCTCTAAGCATAAATGGCCCCTTGTGCATAATGGACATGGCAAGCAGGCTTGCTTTCCTTTGGTGGTGGTGGCTCACTTCCTGTGGCACCAGGCAATGGTTGATGAATATCAAACCCCAAGTGAGGTCCATGCGTCCTTTTAGCAAGTCCTGTTCTGACAGCCTGTGGCTGGCTGCTTCCATCCAGCTCAGCCAAAGGCGCAGCACCAGCTCATGAGAGACTGCAGTGCTGGGAAACACGGGCGGAGCTGTCCTGTGCCCAGCGTTGGTCATCATTACTTTCTCCTGGTGCCTTCCCTTCCCTTTCCTCCCATTCCACAGTGGTTGTTATCTCTCCATGGCTGTTTACCTGTCTGTCCACCCCATTGCCCTGGGATCCCTGGGATGGCTACCCTGTCTCCCTCGGATTTGCTCCTTTGCTCAGGCACTCCAGTAGTGCAGGGTGACAGGCCTCTGGACCCCAGCAGGTGAACAGTCCCTCAGTACCTCTTGGTTACACTTCTATCTTGGGTTGCCGGGCACCAGAATTTGTTAGGGAGCTGGTGGGTAGTGGGCACAATGGGCAAGTCCAGTGGCAAACTTGGCATTGTTGTCTCAAGGTTCTTTTAGTTTCTGCTTCATATTAGGGGTCCAGATTGGGATGAAGAACGAAGAGAGAGGAGGGCAGGCAAGACAGATTGTTCCTGCCCTTGGAGAACTCTAGGCATGTCCATGTAGGGGCTGGAGAGGGTATGGGGAGGGGTTCACAAAGGAGGTGGGTTGGGGGATCACAGTTTTCGATGCTAGTCATCAGAAGAGGGAGAAGTCTGGTGGTCTCACACTGTGAGGAGCAGGGAGCCCAAGCTCAAGGCCATAGCAATGGGGAGGAGAGAAGGGTGAGGTAAGGCTACAAGAAGACTTGACGTTTCTGCTGAGGAGGGGGGTTTTTATGTAACGAGCAACTGGGAGTCACGAACACAGGAAGATGATTCAGCCAACACATGGCAGCTCAGGGAGATGTTGCCATCTTCCGTGGGGAGGTGGGAGGAAGTGCTGGGGCAGGGTCCTCTATGCAGGGCCTGTGGCAAACTCAGGTGTCAGCCTATGCAGGGTCAATGAAGTGAGCAGTAGGGACAGTGAAGTGGCAGAGACCTGGAAGGAATTGACTGAGGAATGAGGTGTGTGTGGGAGGCAGGGGGCACAGGAGAATCAGCCAGAGGTGTGGGTACCTGGGCTGAAGCAGTAATGACGAGGTTGGGGTGGGAAAGAGGTGACCAGGATTTAGGGGACAATGAGCATGAAGAGGTGGTGGTAGAGATGGGAAGGATGGCCCAGAAGTGCTTTCTATGTCCCAGGGGATAGGATCTAACAGAAAACCTGCTGTTTAGGGTTCATTTCCATGTAAGGCTGGGGAAGTGAGAAGTAAAGTATCTTCTACTATTGTAGGCTATCAAGGCTCTGGCAGAGAGTCTCAATCTCCTGCAAGACAATATGATGCAAGGCGAAAGAAAGACACAGAAAGAAGATTTAAACAGAAAGTGGGGAACTGTAATGGGCCATGCTTAATATGTGGCATGGAAACCGAGTGTGTGGCGAGGACCCCAAGCGACCAGGACTGTCATATTTACTGATTACACAGGTATGGGTAAGAATAGGGTAGGGGGATACATGTGGCATCCAATGATATCAGCTGACACAGGCAAGGCTTGTAAAAGGGAGGGTAAGGCATTCTAGTAGAAGGGGCAGAACTGACCAAAGGTTAGCAGTGGTTTAACTAGTAAGCTTACTGAAACAAGTAAGGGCAGAGTAGCTCTATGAATGGAATGTGGTTTGGAGCCAAAGGTCCTTGGCTGCTATTATATCACTAGAAGCCCTGCAGCTTCACAGATTAGGACTTAGATCTCTGTGGCAGCCCTTGGTCCAGAAGCTATACTAGCCTGTAGTGCCATCCAACATGCTCCTGTGAGTCACTTAAGCTTCTGTCCAGCTCTGAGACATTGTAGCCAATTATAGGGGGGAAATGCCAGCTCCCTATTACAGCCTGTTCTAAGCCTGGCCAGGGGGGCATCTACCATACTAGGCTGCTGGCCTTTAACTTCGTCAGTGTGAGAAGGGAAAGCTCCCCTCCTCCACTCCTGGAGAACTGTTAGTTTTGCTGACAAGTACCCTATTCCTCTTTCGGATTTCAGAGGAGTGATATTTTTTTCTCCAAGGAAAGGAGAACCACTTCTCAAATCTGTCAAAACAGTAGCCTCCGAGGTTAGCAAGTACTCACCTGGGTTTCTAGGGGGGCACAGAGGGCCCTGTCCCCAGATTCAGTCTACTAGGGCACTAAGAATGTTTTTCCTTTTGTCTTACCCAGTTCTAGGCCAGTAGTTCCCAACTGTGAGTGATAGCAGTATCAGCCAGGGAATTTTATATGGAAAATTTTTTTTATATTAATTGGTACATTTTAGGTATAAAATACATTTACATTTATCATTGGGTGCTTGTACCAGAACATGATGTATCTTAGTTCTTATTTTTCCTCCCATTACTTGTGCGCTCTTCACCCCCTCCACCCTTCCCTATTTACACAGACTTTGTTTCCATTTTTTTTTCTTTCTCATAATTTTTCCTTTCCTTTCTTCCTTTTCCACTTCCCCTCCCACCACCCCTACCCCCAGCCAGGGAATTTTAAATAATCCTACTGCCCAGGTAGCAGTCAAGATCAATTGAAAATGAATCAGTGGAGATGTGTGTCCAGGAGATTCCAGGGCATGGCCAGGCTTGTCAATCTTAGATCCTTGTCTGTGGTTTCTGTGAATATTTCTATTTATAACTTGAATCCAGCCTTGGCTTAAAGCTAGACAGATGTTATTGATATTTAAAATGTACTGTATTTAAAATGAGGCAAACTCAGCCAGGCTAAGGGGAAAGTGAATAGGGAAAAAGCAATCAATGCTATGGAATACTGAGTTAGAATGCTGTCCCCCTCTTCCCTGTCAAAAAGCTATATACTACCTAGTGTGGGCCTTCATTTGTTCCCCAGAGTCAGTGAAATTCCACCTGCACATATCCTTTATACTTCATTGCCCTGGCACAGATCCAGGCAATTATGCATGTACCCTAGCTCAGACCATGTTATGGTTTGGATCTGGAATGTCCCCAAAGGCTCGAGGGCTGAGGACTCAATTCCCAATATAGTGCCATTCAGAGATGGAGCCTAAAGAGAGGTGAATAATCATTGATGAGTGCATAGTTGAATGGGCTATTAAGCGGTGGGAACTAGATGGGGGAAGTAGGTTACTGGTGGCTGTGCCTCTGAAGGGTATGTCCTGTCCTTGTCTCCTTTCTTGTCTCCTTGTCTCTGTCTCTCTGCTTCCTGGCTTCCATGAAGTAACCAGTTTTGCTCCAATATTTCCTCTCACCACAGGCCCAGAAACCATTGTTCTGGATCCATGGTTATGGATCCAGTGATCATACACTGAAACCTCTGTAGTCTTGACACCAAATTAATCTTTCCTCCTATTAAGTTGTTATCTTAGGTATTTTGTCACAGGGACAAAAATCTAACTAGCACAGACTGCTGTAGAAGAATATCATGAAGTGGTTGTCTTAAGCAACAGACATTTATTTCTCATAGTTCTGGAGACTGGAAATCTAAGATCATGGTGCCAGGCCTGTCAGGTTCTGGTGAAGGCTCTCTTTCTGGCTGACAGACAGCTGCCTTTTGGCTGTATCCTTGAATGGTAGAGAGAGGAAGCTCTGGTACATCTTTGTTTTCTTCTAAGGTCACTAATCCCGTTATGAGGGGCTCCAGACTCTAAAGCTAACTTAATGCTAGTTACCTACCAAAGGGCTATTCTTATAATGATATCAAAGTGGGGGTGAGGGCTTCAACATGTGAATTTTGAGGGAAACAAACATTTAGTTCACAAGAACACAATTACTTTTTCTACAAAATGTTTTCTCATCCTTACTAAGAGGTTGACAATATCTAGCTCATAACTTGACTTTGAAGAATGAGAAATATACTGGTTGGTAAATGCCTAATACAATGCCTTGCCTGTAGCTGGAATCAACACATCATAGTCACTGTTATTGGTCAGATGTATAGCACTTTTCTTGATCAATTCTAAACTTTTGTAATTCCCACTGTCATACCATTTCTCAAGGGCTATAATGTTTTTGTAATTATTATACAGGTAAAAAAAGGGTGTGTGTGTGTTCCTCCCACTCATGAATGAATGAATGATAGTTAAGCTGGGTATAGAATTCTACATTGATAGTAACTTCCTCTCAGGACTTTGCAAGAGTTCTTCCCATGTTTTCTGCTATCTCATGATGTTGCCACCATGAATTTTCTTTCTTTTGATGCATCCCATCATATTTTCTCTGATACGGTATTTCTTTACTGTTTTGTTTTTTTTTTGGTACTGGGGATCGAACTCAGGACCTTGCACTTGAGAGGCAGGTGCCAGAACCTCTGAGCTAAATCCCCGGCCCATCTTTACATGTTTTACAATGATATCTAGATACTTAAATATATCATAGTGATAATACAAGTTCCTTTGCATCCATATCTAGAGTTCTTAGTGAACTCTAACTGCAGTATTGGAAAATTTCTTATTATTACCTCTGTCAACATCATTTCTCTTTCATTTCTTCTGTTCTTTTTTCTTGGATTTAATTTTATTTTAGATAGATTCTCATATGTTGCCCAGGCTGGCCTCAAATTTCCTGGCAGAAGTGATCTTCCCATATTAGCCTTGCACTTAGCTGGGATTATGGGATTGAACCACTGTGCCTGGATTTTTTGATTTTTGGGGGGGTTTTTTGAGGATTTTTTGTTAGCTGTATATTGGTGCCTGTCAGTCTACTACTTAACCATCATTTCATCCTTTTTTTTTGGTACTGGGGATTGAACTTGGGACCTTGTGCTTATGAGGCAGGTGCTGGAACCACTGAGCTAAATCCTCAGCCCCATTTCATCTTTTATAAAACACATTTTCTCTCTTTGTGCTACATTATGGACAATTTCTTCAGTACTGCTTCTAATTAATGGTGTTCTCTTTTACCATGGCCTCATAGAGTTTATCTAACACACCAAGTTTATGTATTTTAATGCCTACATTTAAAACTTCATTGTTTATAACTTATTTTTGTTTTATTTTCCCACTATGTTGTTTCATAATTTATGTTTTTGTAAATAATTGTTAGTCATTTTTTATATTTTTGAGGACCCTAAACATTTTTTCATAACATTTGTTACTATTTGGCATGTTGTATGATTTTAAAAACTTCTCTTCTATTAGAATATAGGTCCCATGAGGACATCACTTTATTTTATTACCGTATCCTTAGCATCTAAAACAGTGTCTAGGACATTGCAAATGCTTAAAGTCAGTATTAGATTGCCCTACTGGGTTTACCTCCTCTGAAGTGAGTTCAGTTCCTACCCTTGGTTTTTCAGTTTCGGTTTTTGTCAGCCTTCTGGGTCTTTTTCTCTGGGGAGTTAGTAGTAGTTTGAATCTTAGTCTAAGCCTCCTCTAGCCTGGTGGTGCTGCAGTTGCTTCCTCTTGGTCCCCACAGACACCGGTTCAGAACCAGGCTTTCTAGTGTCAGCCCAGGCATCCATACTGACGTGATTTGGGAGTATTGCTGACTTTGTCGCAGGGCCAGGGAGCCTTTGGGCTATGTTTTTCCTCACTGTGGGCAAGATTTGCGTAAGCCTCAGCTCCAGTATTTTCTATCTATGTTAGTCTGTGTTCTGGGGACCCTTCCTCCAGTAGTGGCCCCTGGTGCCTTAGGAGACAAGCTCCTGCTAGCTTTGCCTGCCCCAGAGTGTGGCAAACCTACGATGTGTTTCTGCCTTTCTCTGGCCCTTAGAAATGTTGACATTTTTATGCAAGGCTTTGATTTTTAAATTATTTTGTTTATTGTAATTATTATTATTTATTTATTGTAATTAAGTGTTTGGAGCTGAGGATTCCTTAAGGCTGAGCTTATAGTATGACTGTACCTGGAAGTCCTACAAATCTATCAAAACTATTATAACACCAGGTTCCAGGGGGTTATTCTCTTTTTTTTTGGTACCTGGAATTGAACTCAGGACCTTGTGCTTTTGAGCCAGGCAGCGGCACTACTGAGCTAAATCCCCGGCCCCAGGGGGTTATTCTTGAAAGTATGGGATGTGACTTTGAAGGGACATGTTAAAGTTTATTTTGCTGTACCTTGCTCTACACAGAAGACACTAAGGCCCAGGGACTTGCTGTGCAGCATGCATTTTGTTAGGCGCACAACCAGGAAGGCAAATTTAACTCCACAGCCTGGGTCTTTGAACACCAGCAGTTGTATTGGCCACTTTGCTGTTCTGAGCCTCACAGCTTAAGGGCTAGCTCTGGCTCTATCGTGTTCTCTGTGGTCTTTCTGTCCTTCAGCATATGGTACATAATAGGGAGAAAGAATGGGCTTTAATAATTACTTAGCGCCTACCCTATAGGGGGTGTGCATAGGAGGGGGGGGGTCTTCTCAGCGGCTGTGAACTCACATTTTATATACACCACTGCCCTCCAGTGGCCAACTGAGTGTCAGCTGTAAGTCAGGAAGGTGAATACCAAGATTAGCAGCAAACATTAAGGTTCTCATAATAAAAACTCCCTACCCTATGTGGAAACATACATTTGTGTCCTGTGTATTTGACATGTAAATGGCACATGTATGAGTTATATATTTATTTATATCCATGTAGAGGTACATAGTCTCCAGTTAATGTTGGTCATTAATGCTGACCACCTAAGTGGCACTGTCCAATAGAAATGTGAGCCACATAGTAATTTAACATTCTCTAATAGCCACATAAACAAGTAAAAAAACATTGAATTCATTTTAAAGATATATTTTATTTAACCTAATATATCAGAATATTCTAATATGTAATCAATATGAAAATACATTATTGCTTTGGTACTAAGTTTTTGAACTCTGGTGTGAATTTTTCACTCACAGGACATTTCTGCTCAGTCTAGCCACATTGCAAGTTCTCGCTAGCAATGTGGGTGGGTCTAGAGGTTAGTGCATTGGACAGAAAAGGTGGAGGTGGTTTCCAGACTCCCTCCTTGTTATTATTACACAGATGTTTGTAGATCCATAAGGAAAAATGTCACCAATCTGCCCCAAGATGAGAGAAGTATGAGCAATATTTTAAATATATAAAGTCACCATAGGATTATCCGCTCTTTGGAGGAAATGCTTGGAGATTGTCTTTCTGACTTTTTCGGTATTAAGACATTCATTCTTCTATGAAATGATGGTCCTAGCAGATGATAGCTTACTAATCAAGGGTTCTTACTTTGGAAGTAGCATGTGGGACCCTTTGCAGGACCCAGAACTTTCTTTGGACAGCTCATTGGTGTGTGATGTACTAAATCCTGGGAGCCACCATGCTAGGTAATCACCCCCCCACTCTCACTGGCCAGTTGATGCTCACAAATGGGGCCCACACCCGTGTGGCAGGGTTACTGGGCAATTCTCAGCATGTCAATCGCACATCCTCCTCTTTACCTTACAAAAACATAAGGAAGTGCAAACAAGTGAGCACATAGCACCCTGAATTTACTCTAAAACAACCACCAAGAATAAAGTGCTTGCAAAATCCAGTAACTATTAACTACTCCTCAACTGAACACACAGCCTTTGTTGCCGCACATGTTGGGGGAGGGCAATGCAATTACACCTGCTTCCCTTATATTTAGAATGACAGGAGCTGATGAAATATGAAAAGAGAAAGCCATTGTATGTGGAAAAGGCCTGTCACTGCAGTGGTGTGGGAAGTTTGTCTCACTGTGTGTGGCTGGGTTGTGGAGGGAGAGCAGCTGCCATTTTGGAAGCTGCAGTTTGCCTCTCTATACTCTAAGGAGCATGCACTTGTGGTGGCTCCAAATTGCAGCCTGATTTTAGAGTCTCCTCATCTCTAACTGGGGTCCCCCTGGGTTCATCTGTCTTCTCTGTGTGTCCTAGCAGGTCACAGTCCTATTCAAGACTTGGGGGCTGAATTCAGAGTGTCCTTAAGAGTCTTCCTGGCCACCCTGTTTTTAAATGCAGTCCTTCAGGTCTGTCTTCAGCAGTCACTAGGGTACTAATTAGCCACAGTGTTTCCTTTTTCAAATATTATGTAATATTATGCTGGAGTCATAATATGGAAAGGATGCTAGCAGATGGAAATTTTGTAAATGAAATAATTTTGATTGCTCTGGGAGCTGATAATTTACGAAATCCTATGGTGAATACTTTTGTAGATTGAGTAATCAGCCCTCTATCTGTTTTAAAAATTCAAGTTTTAATATATTATCTTGCCCAAGGGGGATAAATCCACACATATTAAAAATAAAAAAAGATGCAAACAAAAGATCCCATCTTCCAGTTCCCCTTCTATCTGTAGTAAGTAGTGGTATGTAATCCTGATTATCCAGCTCTCAAACAATTACACTAAGTATTAATAAGGGACCCTAGTCACAGAACTGTGCCCAAGGGAAGTTTCTGCCTGAAAGTCAGGGTTAATGGCCCAGCAATTGTTTTAATGGATTTTCAATGAAGTGTGAAGATGAAAGACCAAGAGGGAGAGGCACAGTTAGTGACCTGTCATTAGTACCCTGACCCTGTTTCTGTTTTTATTTCCTCACAATCTTGGTAAAACTGATTCCCTGAGTGTTTACTGATTAATTTATGTTTAACACAATTCATAAAACCTGTGTTGACTCAGAGTAAGAGTACCTCATCTCAACTGTTTTTTGGGGGGAGAGGTGTTAACATAGCTTTTTCTGCAAAGATATTCCCGTGGCAAACTGGAAGTGCATGGATTCCAGTGACCCATTTCTGCTCTCATCTCTGCTTTCCAGGCTTTTTGGCCTTCTGCATCTCTTAGGACCTGAAGAACTCATTTCTCAATACCCAGCCCCTGAGAGACTTGTTCTCTGCTGATTCCTTGTCTCCTAGAGCAACCCGGTCCCCACCCTGGGATATGTGTAGCTGGTGGCGACAAGCTCAGTCTCCAGAATCACATTATTTGGTTTGAAGGCTGAGGGTCTTTTGGCAACACACTTGGTCTTTCTGTTTCTTGGAACTCTCATCTGTAAGTTGGTGTCTAGTTTCTATGGCTGGACAGTGTCTGTGGTGTGGCGCATCTCTCTGGACTCTGTCTCTTGCCCTCATTTGGAGTCCATGACCTTACACTCAAAGATTCTCCCTTTTAGCACTTCTGGGGACTCAAATTATGCCCCTGACCTTTATCCTTCTAGCTAAGTTGCCTTCCCCAGAAAGGCTACATAAACTTGTCATTCTTATTTTAAAAAATTTGTTTTCTAACCAAGGAATCGGTAGATTATAGGCAGCTAAGCCAAATTAGGCCACTGCCTATTTTTGTGAATAAAGTTTTATTGGAACAAACCATGCTCTTTCACTTATGCATTGTCTGGAGCTGCTTTTGTGCTACAGTAGCAGAGTTGTGGAGTAGTGTCAGAGAAAGTATGGTTCACAAGCCTAAAATAGTTCCCACATTGCTCTTTACAGAAACAAATGTTACTGTTCTGTATCTGTTGAAGTTTGTTCCCCCAGTATCTCAGAATGTGACCTTACTTGGAAAGAGTTTTTACAGAGATAATTAAATTAAAATAAGGTCATTAGGCCTAAATATTGGAACAGAAGCAGTCTGCTACAAGATAAAATAGGTAAAACCCTCAAAATCATAGGCGTAGGCAAGGACTTTCTGAACAGAACCCCAGTTGCACAAGAAATAACATCACAATGAGCAAACAGAATTGTATCAAATTAAAAAGCTTCTGTATAGCAAAGGAAACAGCCAACAGAGTGAAGAGACAACCTACAGAATGGGAGAAAGCTTTCCAGCTATACCTTGGACAGAGGACTAATAGCTAGAATGTATAAAGAACTCAAAAAAGTAAGACCAGCCAAAATAAAAGACCCAATCAAAATGTGGGTAAATGAAATGAATAGACACTTCTCAGAAGAAGTACAGTGGCCAACAAATACATGAAAAAAATGTTCAACCTCTCTGGCCATTAGAGAAATGCAAATTAAAACAACACTGAGGGGGCCGGGGATTTAGCTCAGCGGCGTTGCGTCTACCTGGCAAGCAGAAGGTCCTGAGTTGGATTCCTGGTACCAAAAACCAAAACAAAACAAAACAAAATAAAACAACAACAACATTGAGATACTATTTTACCAGAAAGAATGGCCATCAACAAGAAATCAAATAATAAAAAATGCTGGTGAGGCTGTGATGAAAAAGGAACCCTCCTAATTTTGGAGAATGTAAAGTTGTAGAATCACTTTGGAAATCAGTATGGAGATTCCTCAAAGAACTAAAAATAGAAATTCCATTCAACCCCGATATTCCCCTTCTAAGTATCTTCCCAAAAGAGTTAAAGACATTGTATTACAGTGATACTTATATATCCAGTTTTATAGCAGCAGAACTCAAAATAGCTAAATCTTGGAAGCAGCTCATATGTCCGTCAAAAAAATGAATGGATAAAGAAAATGTGGTATTTATACACAATGGAGTACTACTTTGTGATAAAGGGGGATAAATTTAAGCCATTTATAGGAAAATGGTGTACTTTAAACCCGTACTCTTTAGGGAAATAAATTAGACACTCAAGCTTAAATGTGGCAGAGTTTCTTTTATATGAGAAACCCAAAGTATAAGTAAACTAAAGAGCAAATGAAAGAGACAGTAAAAAATAGGGAGATAGAACTTTTCCAAAAAGGAATCAAGAGAGCAGGAGTGGGGAGGGAGTGGGGAAGGGAAGGGAGGAGAAAGAATGAAAAAGAAATAAGATGTGTTATGAATATGTACCAACGTCTCACAATGGATGTCATCACTATGTACCACAAACATGTACTGATGAGAAGATATAAAGCCCTTAGGGTAGGCCTTAATCCAGCGTGACTAGTGTCCTCATGAAGGGGATGTTAGGCACAGACAAACACAGAAGGAGGACACTGTGAAGACACAGGAAAACTGTCATGTGAAAGTGGAGGACCGAAGCGATGCAGCCATAAGCCAAGGGTCTCCCTATGCTGCCAGGAGCAGGGAGAAAGGTTGAATAGTTCCTTCTCTAGTGCCTTCAGAGGGCAACTTGATTTCTGGCTTCTGGCCTCCAGAACCGTGAGGTAATACATTTCTGTTGTTTGAAGTCACCCAATCTGTGGTGCTTTGCCATGGCAGCCCTAGGAAACAAGTCCACTGCCTAAACAATTATCTTGTTTTGTGTCTTTATTCTTTGTTGTTTGTTCTCAACACATTTGTGTGGTATGCTGCATTGTTTTAAGGTGTCCCTCCCTCACACCCATTCTTTTTTTTTCCATTAAGTTTACTGGTACATTATAGGTATACAATACAGTTACATTCATCACTGGGATCTTGTACCTTTACATGAGTATCTTGGTTCTTATTTTTTCCCCTTCCCCTGCCCTCCCTTCACCCCCTCCACCCTTCTCTATTTGCAAAGACCTTGTTTCCATTTTTTTCCTTTTCTCACATTTTTTCTTTTCCCTTCTTTCCTTTCCCCTATCCTTCCCACTTCCTCTGCTCCTTTAGACCTTTTCTTCCTGTTACACAATATCAATTACACATTTTTTAAATTACAATATCAAGATCTAGGAGACATTACCACAGATTTTACAGATTTAAAAGGATATAGAAAGCATAGTACAAAGATCTTTTTTGAAATAAATTTGACAACCTCTCAGAAGTACCTTGGAAGACAAACTAATGAAACTGACTCTGGAGGAAATATAAGATTTGAATAGCACCTATTAAAGAAAGCATATTCCTAGCTTGAAAACCTACCTATATGACAACAGCAGGCTCATAAACATTTTAACTGATAAATTATATCAAACAATTAAAGCAGAAAAAAAGAAGGAACACTTCTCCCCTCATTTTAGGAACTCAACATTGTGCTAATCCTAAAATTGGATAAAGATAATAGAAGAAAAAAGTATGAACATAGAATAGAAATTTGTTTAACAAAACAAACCACTAAAAGTCAGATCTGGCAGTATGTAGAAAGTGGTTTTGTTATAGGGATGGCAGTGTTGGTTCAGCATTGAAAGGTCCACCCCCAAAAGTCATCATTTTAACAGAGGAAAGGAAAAAGCCATATGATCCTGTCAGTAGTTGCAGAAAAAGTACTAGACTAAATTCTACAGCTGTTCATGGTAAAAGCTATCAGGAGACTAGAAGTAGAACAGAACCTTCTCAACAGATAAAACATGTACTCCATACTTCAGCAAAAACGCCTTATATGAATGGAAAAGATACAATGTTTTCTCCCTAAAATGGGGAACAAGGGCAGATACGTGTACTCTTCAACTGTCCATTAAACTTTGAAACATAGGCCAAACCAAAATAGTCTGGCAATAAAAAGAAACAATTAGCATAGGATTGGCAAGGTATAAGTAAAATCGTTGTATGTAGATGAAGTGATCATCTACAGAGAAAATACTAAGAAATCTCTAGGAGCCCCTAGAACTTGTATTTGAATTTAGCAGGATTGGAAAACACAAGGTATATATAAAAATTCAGGTCTATGTATACTTCCTATAAATGAAGAATTGGATATTGAAATTCAAAAGTTATGTAGGAGTACAAAGGACCTAGAAAAGTGAAAAGAAAAAAAGAAAAAAAGAAAACAGTGTTCGAAGACATTTATTACCTAATTTTTTTTTTTGGTACTGGGTATCGAACTCAGGACCTTGCACTTGTGAGGCAGGCAGCAGAACCACTGAGCTAAATCCCCAGCCCTTATTATCTAATTTTAAGACTTCCTTTAAAGCTACAGTAATCAAGGCAGGGTTGGTGTAAGGAAAGACATATAGATCATTGGAATAAAACAGAAAATCTGGAAATAGAACCACACATATATGGTCCACTGAATTTTGAAAGATTATTTAACATTAATATTTTATAGAACATAAACTCAACTCAAGAGCAGAGGAAGATAGTGTTTTCAGCAAATGGTACTAGAACACCTGGTATCTGTATGTAAAAAATTAACCTCAACCCTTTATTTCCATACATAAAAATAACTTGAAAGGATCTATGAACCTAAATATGAAAGATTAAAACTATAAAACTTTAAAAAGAAATTATAATGGAAAATGTTCATGAATTTAGGGTAGGCAAGAATTTCCTAGGATACAAAAAACATGATGCATAAAAGAAAAAAATTGATAAATGAGATTCCATCACAATTTAGAACTTTATATGACATCATTAAGAAAATGAAAAGTAGTCCTTAAACAGACCATATTTATAGTACATATAACCTATGGCCAGAATATAGAAAGAACTCTTCCAGCTCATAGACAACCCAATTAAAAAGTAGACACAGGGGCTGGGCATTTAGCTCAGTGGTTTCGCTGCCTGCTGCGCAAGCGCAAGGACCCGAGTTTAATCCCTGGACCCCCCAAAAAATGTAGACACAAGAAGATGATAAATAGCCAGTACAGCACAAGGAAAGGTGCCTCACGCGCATTCTTGTGTTTGATTCTCCTGAGGGAGGAGGGCCAGTGGCCATATCCTTTAGTGACTCAACCTAAGAGACTGAAGGGGACTTGAGCAAGGCCACCCCACAGGGCAGCAGGGAAGGGCAGTAGTAGTTACCCAGGCCCCACCTGCTTCCCTTCTGTGATCTCGTGACCCCCATAGCCAAACTGGCAGGTAGTGGCTAGAGAGTTATACCAAGAATCCCCTCTGACAGTGAAGAGGATGATTCCCATTCTCTTGTGCCTCACTTCCTTGCTTGGCCCATCTCCACATGGGCTTCTCAGAGCAAAGCTACCCAAAGGAGGGCCTGGAGCCCACAGGATTATATGGCTGAGTGAGAAGCAGCCTGTGCAGATGTGGAACATCGAGGAGTCCGAAGGACAGGCTGCCCTGACCTGTGTTGTGGCAAAGTAAGACGAGACCTCTAGAGACTCCTGTTTCCATGGTGTGTGGCTGGAAGCTGGTGGAGGACAGTAGGGCAGAGGCCTGGGGACTGTTCTGTATAGAACACAGTCGTGACAGCTGGGACCCGGTCTTCATTCTGAAGTTCCTGCATCTGATCTCTTTCTTCGTTGTCCAGTTGTTACAAAGATTCCACATCATGGACATTTTATCAAGTTATGTTAGGAATTTGGAGACCACAGATAGGGGTAGCCCAGTCCAGCCTATAGATGAGAAAATTGAGACTCAGATCTCCCAGCTGGCTCTGCAGCTTTTTCATCATACGGGGCTGAGGCAGGCAGCCTTCCTGTGCTTGGCCTCTTTTCCCGTCGGATACTGTACAGAAAGTCATCTCTCTGTCTCTGTCTCTTTCTCGGTCTCTGTCTCTTTCTGTCTCTCTCTCTGTGTTGGGGTGGGAGGACCAAGTGAGCATAGGCTCTGTGGATGCTCCCTCCTCAAGACACTGGCCTGGAAAGTGCTCAGCGCTCTTGGGTGTCACTAGCTGTTATGGTTTGGATTAGAATGGCCCCCAAATTCTCGTGTATGTGGAAGATGATTGGATCATGGGGGTGCTATACCCATCAGCTGACTGACCCATCGATGAGCTCATGGCGGGGTGTGTTGCTAAGGAGGTAGGACCTGGCTGGAAGTGGGGAAGGGTGTATTCTTGACCTTGGCTCCTCCCTTGTCACCCTGCTTCTTGTCTGCCATCACCAGGCTGTCTTGTTCTTGCCTTGGAGCCAGCCAGCCATGGACTGAAACTGAGCCAAAATAAACCTTTCTGCCTTCCAGCTGTGAGCGTCAGGTATAGTGTCCCAGTGATGGGAAAGCCAAGACACTAGCTACAGTGGGGAAGGATGGAGAATGAGAGGGAGAAAAGTCAGTGTGTATCCTGGGAAGGAGAAATGGGAGGGAAAAGAATGGAAGGAAAAAGGGCAAGATTGGCTTGGGGGCACCGCTGGTGCCTTTCTCATCTGCCTGTTGCTCCCCCCACCCCCAGTCAAAGAAGATGCCACCACCCTGGCCTTGGGCACACTCATTCCTGAGCCTGCACAGGCCTAGTTCTGCCTTTGCAAAAGAAAGAATAGCCCCAGGGGCTGCAGCTGCTCAGGAACCACGAGAAAGCCCGGGGAAGGGGGAATCTGAAAGTGGGCGAGGGGAGCCACTGATGAAAGGGCTGCGAGGCAGGTCCCGCCACAGGGTGTGGCTCACGGGTCTGGCACTGCAGACACAGCAGTCCCGGGCAGTCCTGACAGTGGCTGGGGAGCAAGAGGGCCTGTCTCATTCCTGAATGGTAACCCCAATATGTCGGTGGGGTCCTGCTCCCCAGAGCCTGGGAATACTCACAAGGTCAAAGGGGACTTTGGAGATGTGGTTAAGATCTTGAGATGGGAGGCGATCCTGGATTATGGGGGAGGGGGCAGGCTATGTGACCACAAAGCGGGCCGAGGACAGGCAGATGACAGAAGGTGACAGGGAGGCAGAGGCTGGAGGGATGTGCTTTGAGGTGGACGAGAGGCCACAAGCTAGATGGGAGGCGAGGTTAGAAGTCGAAAGATACAAGGACATGGATTCCCTCCCAAAGCCACGTAAGGAGCCAGCCCTGCTGATGGCTCCATTATAGCTCCGTGAGACTTACTTTGGACTTCTGACCTCTGGACCGTGAGAGGCTAAGTTTGTGTTGTTTTAAAGCACTAAGTCGGTGGTAATTGGTTAGAGCAGCCACAGGAAAGGAATGCACAGCTCGGTCTGTCTGGCTTCCCACACCCAGGCTGGAGGGGCTTAGTGCTAGGGGAGCACCAGGGAAGAGAGTGCCAAGCCTGCTCCCCGCTCCCGCCGAGGTAGGTGGTGCTGAGCAGCAGTACTTCTTCTGAGGGATTTCCCTGTGCCTGAGCAGGAGCAGTGCTTAAGCCCAGCGTGCTGTTCTGGTGACTTTTCCTTCAACAGGTGATAGTTTACTGAATGCCTGATGCACATCAGGGGCTGCTCTGGTGACCAGGAATAAAGCAGTGAATGACACAGTGCCACATTTCCTGCTCTTTGATTTTTTCTGTTCTAACAAGGGGGACAGACAATGACCAGGCCATGCATAACATTGGTGGTGGAAGGGGCCCAGAAAGTGCTGGGTGGAGTGGTGATGGGATCAGGAAAAGCCTCATGAGATGCACTATGAGCCACAGAGACCTCTGAGGAAGAGAAGAATATTCCAGGCAGAGGGCCAGCAGCATAAAGTCTCGGGGCAGGTGTGTGCCTGGCACTGACAAGGACAGGAAGGAGTCTGTGTAGCTGGCTCATGGTGAGCAGCAGGGGAGTGATAGGAGGTGAGGTGTGCCCAGGGGAGATGGCATGTGACCTTGCAGGCATTAGCAGGACTGACAGGGTGCTTCTGGAGGGTTCTGAGCAGGACTGAGTCTGAGCATCAAAAAGATCCTCCTAGGAGACCTGAGGTGCCTGTGTTCTGCTCTGCAGCTGGGCTAGCTAAAGGGGGAAGCTTTAGTCTTCAGCTAAATTGCAGAGAGAACGAAGGAATCCATCATTCTCTTTCTTACCCCATTCCTCCTCATCAATGGAACTCCCTCCCATGCAGAGTCTTCTTCTTCATTTGCACAGAACTCCCATATCTTATCAGTCATTTACATTTTAGTGAAATCTAAGATCTATGTCTCATTACCTTTTTGAAAATTATGAGTTGAATCAGTCTCCCAAAAAGATGTGTTGAAGTCTTAACCCCTGATAACCGGCAAAGGTGGCCTTATTCGAAAGCAGGCCTATTGCAGGTGAATCTGTTATGATGAGGGGTGGGGTGGGTCCTTAATCCAATATGACTTGTGTCCTTATAAAAAGAGCCTGTGAAGAAGGCCAGAAGAAGAGGGAGGCAGAGATTGGAGTAGGCAGCCATAAGCCAGGAATGGCAGGGCTGCTGGAACCTCACAGGAGGCAGGAAGAGACAGGAAGGATTCGCCCCAGAGCCTTCAGTGGAGCAGGGGCTGTGACTGCAGCCTTCCACCCTCCAGAACTGTAGGAGGATACACTTCTGTGGTTTCAAGGCACCCAGTTCACAGAACTTTGTTATGGTAGTTTTAGAAATCTAACATCAGAGATATCATGTGTTTATGGTTTGTCACTGTTGTGGAATTTAAGATTTTATCTCATCCAGGGAAGTATCTGGAATTCTGTTAGTGTACCAGTGAGACTACCTGAAGGCAAAAGTGTTTTGTTTTGGGGTGTTCGGGGCTGGATGGGAATTCAGAAGGCCAATTTGTCTCCATGGCCTAGATGTGGTTCCTTTGAAGAGTGGGGGCTGGGGAAGAGCCCAGCTAGGGTGCCAGTTGGCACAAGGACACTGAGATGTGGGGGTCAGGGAGGGTGCACAGGGTCTCTGTCCTTGCAGAGGGCCTGGATGCAGGGGCTTGGAGGAAATTACATGCCAAACTTTGCCTTCAGTTTGTTTGCCTGAAGATTAAACTATCCACAGCCATTAATTATCGAGCTCTTTTTTGTGTAGGTCTGGGACACAGAGTGATCAAAACGGAGTCCCCATCAAGCAAACACTGTAACCATTGACAGTGGCATTATTCATGGCAGTGAAAGGTGGGAACAATGGAAGTGTCCGTCAGTTGATGAATGGATACGCAGACGTGGCAGGTCCACACAATGCATGCTCTTCAGCCAGGAAAGGAATGAAGTTCTGACACCTGCTACAACATGGACGGACTCTGAAACATGCGGTCTGTTCAAGAAGACAGATGTAAAAGGCTGCATAGTATATGATTCCTTTGATGTAAAACAGGCACAGCCATGCAGACAGAAGGAAGGCTGGTGATTTCTAGAGCTTAGCAGAGGGCAGAGTGGGGAGTTCCTGTTTAAAGGGATTGGGGTCTCCTTTTGTGGTGATGAAAATGTTCTGGAACTCGGCAGCAGGGATGATTGCACAATGCTGTGACTACTAAATGCCGCTGAATTGTACACTTAAAGACAGTTAATTTTATATTATTTTATCACAATTAAAACATCTACAAACCAGAGTCTGCCTGCTGTATACAGGTATGAGGAGACAATCATCAAAGATACAGAAATTTAACCTAAACATGAAGATATAGAAGATAGGCCAGGAGAATGGAGAACACCATCTTTATGATGGGTGGCCTAGGTTGTCTTTTTTTTTCTTAAATTCTTTTATTGGTACATTGTAGGTATACAACCCATTTACATTTCTCATTGGGAACTTGTACCTTTACATGATGTATCTTGGTTCTTATTTTTCCCCATTCCCTGCCCTTCCTTCACCCCCTCCACCCTTCCCTATTTACAAAGACTTTGTTTCCATTTTTTCCATTTCTCATCATTTTTCCTTTCCCTTCTTTCCTTTCCCCTGCCCCTCCCACTACCCCTACCCCTTTGGATCTTTGCTTCCTATTTCGCACTATCAATTATTCATTCTAATCATTGGTACATTTTAGGTATACAATATAATGACATTCATCATTGGAAATTTGCACCTTTACATAGTCTCTCTTGGTTCTTATTTTTCACCCTTGCCCAGCCCTCCCTTCAACCCCTCCATCCCTCCCTATTTACAAAGACTTTGTTCCCATTTTTCCATTTTCTCATATTATTTCCATTCCCTTCTATCCTTTCCCCTAGCCCTCCCACTTCCTTCCCCTTTGCCCCTTTTCTTCCTATTTCACATTACCTATTATACATTTTAGTCCTTATTTACACTTTCAGTTTCTCATACCAGGGAAACTATTTGGTATTTACACATGTGTGTCCTATTTATTTCACTTAAGAGTATGGCCTCAATGTGCATCCACTTAGCTATAAATGTCTCTACTTTCTCATTTTTTATGGCTGAGTAGTACTCCATTTTATTAAAAAAACACATTTTCTTTATCCAGTCTCCAGTTGATGGGCACTTGGGCTGTTTCCAAGCTTTAGCTATCACAAACTGTGCTCCTATGAACATGGGTGCACATATCTCACTGTGGTATGATTCTTTTAATTCTTTGGGGAAGATACCGAGCAGGGGAATAGCTGGGACAAATGGGACTTCCAAAGGTTGTCTTTCTGAGCAGGATGGGGAAGGGGAGCCAGCAGAGAGCTGGGAAGAGATTCTCTGGGGCTGAGGAAACAGGATAGGCAAGGGCCCTGAGGCAGAAACTTGAGGGAAGTTGGGAGTGTGATATTTTCAGAATGGGAATGGGGGCTGTGGCTGAGTTTAAGGAGCCAGTGCAGGGGATGAGGTTCAAGGCTGGTGAGGGTCTTTAGGCCAGGGACCAGGGGACCACTGAGACGTGGGAGCAAGAGAGTGGAGGGAGGTAAAGATCTGTAGGTCACAAGGCCGCTGCAACAGGATTCCTTCTGAAAAAGGGAGGGAAGTCTGTAAGTGCTCACTTTGGCTGTGTCGAGAAACACTAGCTGAGTTGAACCAATCATCTTTCTCCTTCCTTGACTGCAACATAGCACAGCCGCAGCCCATCAGACCTGTAAGGGAGAGAGGACTTGAGCAATGCTTTCTGAGCACTGTGCATAGCACGTTCACGTATTTATTTCTCATTCCAGTTCTTTTTTCACATGGCTAGGTTGCTTGCTCTTCCCCTGCCTGGAGCTCCCTGGCTGCCAGTCCATTTTCTGTTGCTATAACTGAGTACCACAGGATGAATAATATAAAGGTGAAGGTTTATTGGGCTCCTGGATCTGAAGGCAGATATGTTCAAGAGTGGGCTGCCAGCTCTAGTGAGGTCCTTTTTTTGCTGGTGGGGACCCTCTGCAGAGGCCCAGGGTGGCACGGGGCATCACAGGGCCAGTCATAATGTCCAAGCGCTTCTCACAAATCTACAGTCCCATTGGTTAGGGCTCCACCTTTATGGCCTCATTTAACTTTAATCACCTCCCAAAGTTTGCACCTTCAAATACCGTAGTCAGATTGTTTCCATACTTGTTTTACCTGGCAGTGAGGATCATTTCTCGATTGTACTTACTCATTTGCTAGGCAACACACTTGCCATGGTTCATTTTATATGTCAACTTGACTAGGTTAAAAGACTCAGTTATTCAGTCAAACACTAACCTAGTGTTGCTGTGAAAGTATTTGTTTGGCAATAGGGTAAACATCTACAGTCAGGTTAACTTTAAATAGAGGAGATCACCTAGATGGCTTGGGTGGGCCTCATCTCATCAGTTGAAAAGCCCTAAGAGCAAAACTGAACAAGAAATTCTGCCCCAAGACTGCTTACCTCCTGCATGAATTTCCAGCCTAACAGCCTGCTCTAGGGATTTTGGACTTGACGGCCATCATGACTGTGTGAGCAGTTCCCTGAAATACATCTTTTTATACGTAAATATAATATGTGCACAGATATTTATCTCTCTATATCTAGCTACTTCCTGCCGGTTGTGTTGGTCTGGAGACACCTGTGTGCTAAGGCATCTGTTGATTTACTACCCTCCTGCCCTACCCCAAGGCCCAAGGGCAGTCTTTGCTTCCTGCTCAGCTGTGTCTGCAGTGCCCAGGAAAGTTTCCCGGCATTGGTTAGGTGCTCAGTCAATATTGTCCAAGGGACAGTTCTTTATTATTCTTATTTATTTAGGTGGTTGTTGGCTTGGTTTGAAATTCCAGAGAGAAGGGGAAAAAAGAAAAGGTAAAAAAAGGCACAATATGGTAGTTAGTAGGCGCACCCAAGGCTGGGATTTCCCAACTGGGCCCAGTGTTGTGAACCTGCTGAGGAGTGTCTGTCTGTTTGCAGCTGAAAGCAAGCTGTGGCAGCAAGGAAGGTTGCAAATTTAAACTGCAGTTCAGGTTCTCCTAGCAACGTGCCCTCCCTCCCCTGGCCGCTGGCTGCTGGGATCCAGGCACCAGTTCTGTGCAGCTGGGGCAGGTTGTGTTGCTAGGAGAACAATGACTCTTGCTTCCAGCAAGAGAGGTGACTCTGGCAGCATTACCAGGGGCACACAGGTGGGCGTTGCTTTTCATTCCCCAGCAAGGTGAGGAGGAAACAGGTGACAGGAGAATGAGGGAGAAAGCACAAGTCCTGGTTTCAATATGTTTGTTGGTTTAGAAACTCATGGTTAGTGAAAAGCGTTTTGTTTCAGAATATGTCCCAAATGGTTTTGCCATTAGGGGCAGAGTCTGGAGGAGCTTATGAAACAACCATTTTCCCATACTGTTTGGCTCCCAGCATCCACAGACCATCTGGGTCGGCTGAGGCTGAAGTGTGGGGGAGTGGGCTGGGGGTGGGGTCCAGGAAAGGGAAGATCAAGCTGGCATTGGTTGGGGTGGAGAGGGATTTCGGTCTCCAGATTTTTCCTTTGCTTAATTACACTCACAGACCAGCCTGACCTTTCTCCTTCATCCCATTGTTATGGCCGAATCACAGCTGTGTTGATGGATGAAAAACAAACCAGAACGCCCACAGCAGCCAGAGGATACTCTCCTCTCTCTGGCAGCTTTAACTCTTACTGTGCCTGGTGGCCTGGAGGGGTCAATGGGGTGGGTTTGGGGACAGAGAAAAGGGGAAATGGGGCAAAAAATTCCCCACCAGTCACCATTTATCTGGCTTAGCTCCAGCTTGTAAGCATGCCTCGAAACCACTTCTGTCTTGCAGAACAGACTCCTCCCCAGAGGAGCCCAGCTGGCCAAGCTGACGGGTGGGCCCAGCACTGTCCCGCTCCAAGACCACCTTCTTCCTCCTGCAGCTGCCATTCTGGCGAGACAGGACATTATCTGCTGCAGGATTTGAAGCAAAACCTGTGGAATATTGCTCTGGGCCTGTTTTCTAAGAGAATGCCCAGAGGAGTATAAATTCAAATTCCCGCCAGAGAAGCCTCTGCTTCAGGAGTAGGTAGCAGAAAAAATACTGTATGTTTGTCACTCAGATTTTATTTCCCCCTTATCTACCTGGAAAAGCCAATTTCTGAACTTTGGCCACAGTAAGGTGGGGCCATGGGACTGAGCTTCTGGCCTTGGGAAAGTGGGCTAAAGGACAGACCTGCCATGCGATCCTCCGTGCTCCCTGTCTGCCAGCTGGACACAGACGACTGGGGAGGGGGCAGAACTCCCTGGACCATGAGATGGTACAGTAGGGGGATGGAGCCTGGATGCCAATGGCTTTGTGACATGAACAGCCCTGCCCTGGACCCGTATGGGTCTATGAGTGAGAAGCCAGCCTTGTTTGAGTTGAGCTACTGGGCTACTGAGCATAGGGCTGCTTTTAACAGGCTGCTTTGGTTAATAAGGGCATGCATGAGGGGCGTGATGAGATCATTTTCAAGGGTAGTGGGGGGTGATGGTGGGATTCGGCAGGGGTGTTTCCCTGAGGAGGTGGACAGGAGGCTCCTGGGCAGGAGTGGGGTGTAATATGTTACCATAAACTGAGGAAAGGGAGCCAGTGTGTGTGCACATGTACGTGTGTGTGTGTGTGTGTGGGGGGGGGTCAGGCCAAACAGCTCTGTGCAGCCCTTTCTAAACTGAAATTAATGAATAAAGGTTAATTTTTTTGTGCACTCACTTTGCTAAGTGCTTTAGAAGTGTTGTCTCATTTAATCCTCTTAATGTCCCAAAAAGAGAATTGCTACTATCACTCCATTTTATAGGTGAGGAAACTGAACCAACAGAGAGGAGCTTTCCCCAGCGTCACCAGGTAGAGGGGGCTACCCCAACCCCAACCCTGCCTCTTAACCGCTGTCCACCCCTATGGGATTCGGACGAGTACCTTTATAGTGAGAATGAGAGATTCCGCTGTCATCCTTGGGTGTCTGAAACAGAGGCAGCAGTAAGCTATGCTATTGAATGTTTCTGAAGACGACATCAGGGCCAGGAACCCTAGAAACCTCATGGAGGGAGCAGGAAAACCTGGGAGGATGGCAGGGTAGGGGAAAGTAAGTTGAGATGGGGAGAGACCAGCTGACATGCATGGCAGGTTTAGAGGAGGGGTCTGGGGACTCAGCCCAGGTGGAAGGAGGCAGGGACCAGCCATGTGTTCCGCAGAGCCCAGTGCCTCCATGCCTCGGGATGGCCAGGCCCAGCCATTGCAGAGGGGATTCTCGGTGGGCGGGGAGGACACTGAGCTTCCTGGAGGTGTCTTGGATTTCCAGGTGGGAGGCCCACCTGTACAGCTTTTTACCTTAGCCAGGAAAGGGACTGGCCAGAGTTTGCTGACCCCGCTTAACAGGTGGTGACCACCTAGCAGGTGATGCCCTAGATGCTGGGGTGCAACAGTGAACAAAGTGACCTGGTCCTTGCCCTCATGGAGCTTTCCATAGATGATGGATGGTCCACTGGAAGGTGAGCCAGAGGTCATGGGAACCACAGGGTTGGGAATGGGGTGGGGAAAGGACTCAGAAGAAGGAGCCCAGAAACCCCAAAGCCAAGCCATACGAGACTGGGGAGGGCTCATTTGTTTGCAGGTGTTTCAGACAATGAGAAGCTGTGTGTAGCAGTAATCTGTCCTGAGTGCTCACCAGGTGTGTTTCAGGTTGGGCGAGGGAGAGGGAGGAGGAGAGAAGAGCCGTGAGGGGAAATGCGGACGGTTCTTTTTTAGGACAAGCAGACTCTGAGAACAGGCTCCTTCCAGTTTCAATGTCACTTTGGGATCTATGTTTGATAGTCTCAGTGCCACAGGCATTCAGATGGAGCTGAAGTCTTGCACAGAATTAGGGGAAAAAAGTCCCAAGCCATGGGTGGTCTGAGCCTAGAGATGTGATTTGCTGTCTGGGCCACTGCACGGAGGCAGCCTCCTTGCTCCCCACAGACACTAGTGCTACCTTGAACAGGAACATTTGGGGTGTGAGTGATTGCTGCTCAACTGATATGTGGTTACAGGGCACAGGCAGACTTGGTGTCCTAGTTCCTGAAACAGGATGTGTTCTGAGCGGGAGGAGCCTCTGGTGCCATGGATATGTCCTCTGTGAAGCTAGGCGGATTTGGGAGTGCAGGGCCAACTCCAGGGGTGGGAGGGCATCCTCATGCTCTTCCTGTGCCCTCCATGCTCTCGGACTGCAACCTACTTTCTGCGTACACATGCGGATACTTAAGGCAACGCCTTCTAACCTGTAGGTGAGCAGCAGAGCTCCAGAGGTCTTCCTTCTGTGGTCATCTCTTCTGAGCTCCAGCCCTCTGCTCCCAGCTGCTTGCTGCATGTCCTGCTACCTTTCAAAGTCACCATGTCCTCTGCACCACCACTGTTTATTTGGAGTTTTCTTTGTGTCCAGTCTTGCTAAGGGCAAGAGAAAAAGTGTCAAAGAAGAAGAGATGGCCCTCACTGGTGCACAGTTTCTGTTAGCTATCCCTGTCAGCCAAGATTTCCTGGGGGCAAGGGGCTGCATTTGCTCCACAGAGTGCTCTGAGCACCTGGGAATTAGAGCATTGTAGATGCTCAATAAACACTGTTGTATCTATGTTGGATAAATAAAAAACACTGTTCTTCAGAAGGCTTCCAGATGACTGGGGAAACAGATGTGAAGCCACCATTACAGTTCACCCACACCAGTGTTATTCCAGGTGGAAGCAGTTGGGAGAATCAACTGAAAAAGGAGGGCAGCCACCTGAGCCTGGGGGTATGGCAGGGCTCAGGGGCTGCTGCCAGCAGGTCAGGCCAGAGCTAAGAGCCAAGGAGGAGCTGGGAGCCAGCCTGCTGAGAAGGGCAGGGGTGGGCGGGAAGGACAGTCCAGGCAGTGACATAGCAGCACAGGGGCAGCCACTAGCTGATGGAGCAGTGGCAGGAGGTGAGGCCTGGGCAGGTGGCCAGGCTCACCTTTCTGCAAACCAGCTCTGCCTTCCTGACCCCTGGATTCTGTGGCGTGCACCAGTTCTCCCGGACACCCTTCCGGCACAATGCTGCCCAGCAGTGCTCCGCCACACTGCAGCTTCTCCCTGGACATTTCCTCCAGAGGCGGAGCTCTTTCCATCCTGCCCCACCCTCATGTTCTCTTGCCTGGGTTTTTGTCTTGGTCTCCTAACTGGTTCTCTGATCTCTTCTCTTGTTTGGCTCAAATCCAGCCTGTACACTTCTGCCAGACTTTTTTTTTTTCTGGAGCTTAAACTCTGTGCTTCTGACCATAGCCCTCCCTGCTCAATTGCTTTCAATGGCTCTCAGATGTCTATTAAATTAGGTGAAAACAGCTCAGCTCAGCTCCTGGGGCTCCAACCTGTAGGTTCTATCTAACTTAGACATTTCTTTTATTGTTCATGTCCATGCATCCAGTGACAAACTGAATTCTTTACTCTTTTCCAAGAGCTCCTGAGTTCCTTCTGGCTGGCTCCCTACATCTCTGAACTTTTATGGAGACTCATATATTTTCCAAGATCAGTCTTAAACCTAGGTCTCTCTGTGTGGTCTTTCCCAGCTTCCTGATAGCATTTTAGTCTAGCTTCTCCCTCAGATGCCAGCATGTTCTGACCTTCCTGCTGTCTGATTCTCTGGGAGGATGTTGGAGGGTTCTCAAAGGTAGTGGCAGTATTCGGGGCCGATATAGGTATTGTGGTCAGGGGATCCAAACAGAGCTATACCTCAGCCCCCACAAGCCATTGTCCCCAGGGGAGACTCAGAAGAGCAGAGAAAAAAGCAGGTCATGTCTGATGGCAGCTGGGCTTGTGGCATAAGCCCCATCTGGAGAAACTCAGAGTGGGGGCCTTATTCTCCCCAAACCTCTGCTCCTCCTGTGGCCTGGCCACATGGAGGACAAGGGAGTGTTTCTGAGCCTGTGCTAGGGAACTACACCTGCTGTATGGATGGGGCAGAGGACTGGCCAGCCACATGCTAGGCCACTTTTACACAGAAGCCATGTCTCTACCTGCAAATATGGGTCAATGAGTGTCCTGCAGTCTGACCAGAGGAGCACTCTCCCTCCTTGGTACAGAACGACTGGGGAGCAGGGGAGGTGTCCCAGAAGGGAGTCCTGAGAGCTCCTCATCCCATCTTTGAAGTCCCTCCATTCCCAGCTGCAGAGTAGGAGCACCAGGGACTTGTTGAATTAATTGGAAACCAATCTTGCCAGCATGTGAGCAGGTTTGCTGCTTGCTTCCAAAGTCAAGGCCTGGAAGGAAGCTCCATACAGGGTTGGAGAACAGACCCAAGTGCTGTCCATTTGGCTGCCAAGCACCCCAACCCTGGCTCCATGCGAGGGCACACACAGAAGTGCGCAGTAAGTACTGACCACTGCATGTGCACAGAGGACTCAGGTGTCTATCCAGGTTCATGTCCAGAGGTCCTGGTGCTCCTTGCAAGACCATCGTGAGGAAATAGATTGTGCAAGGTGATGTGATCTGAGGGAAAGGAGAATCTGAGAATCAGAATGAAGTGGACCAAACCACAGTGACGCAGAGACCCCCCAGGCTGGGATAGTGAGTGGGGCCCTTTGGTTCGAGGGAGAGGGGGAAGGGAAGAGGAGAACATTAGGACAGGCCCACCGAGGCTATGCACATCAGAGGGAGTTTTAGGAGATGTGCGACTCAGAGGAACTGAGGTCCCACACTCTGAGCTTGCCCCAGTCCTGTCTCCTAAAGAGCCCACCCCGTGGTTGCCACCGCGGTGTTTGGGCAGTAAATAAGCGCTGGTTGTCTTGACGGCCGCTCTGTTTTCAGGTAGGGGCGGGGCCAGGGCCACCCTCCACTCCGGTGTCAGTTTTTACTCTGTCTTGAGGTTCCAGGGCGCTGAAACTGGGATGGGGTGGGGTGGGGTGGAGGTGGATCTTTGTTCTCGTGATTCTGGGCCGGAGACTGGGGCTGGGTTATGCCTCTGGAGATCAGAATGGGTCCAGTGGGCGGGTTTGTTCCCGTACAAGGAGCATTGCTGCCTCGATGGATGAGTAGAGGCATTCACACAAACTCAGAGTAGATCCTGGTGGCTGTCAGGGATATCCCAGGTTACTAGCTGCTTCTGTGATTCTACCTTTGACATGGAACAAGTAGGACCTTCCCCCCATCGCCTAGTTTGTTACTGGGGATTGAACCAGGGAGTGGTGACCTACATCCCCAGCTCTTTTTGCTTTAAAAAAATTTCTTTGAGACACTGTCTCACTAAATTGCTCGGGTTGGCCCCTTGAACTTGCTGTCCTCCTGCCTCAGCCTCCCAAGCTGCTGGGATTACAGGCATGCACCACCATGCCTGGCTATCAAATAGGGTCTTTTTTTTTTTGTATTAAATTCTTTTATTGGTACATTGTAGGTATACAATACAATTACATTTCTCATCGGGAATTGTACCTTTACATAATGCATCTTGGTTCTTATTTTTTCCCCATTCCTAGCCCTCCCTTCATGCCCTCCACCCTTCCCTATTTACAAAGACTTTCTTTTCATTTTTTCCATTTCTCATCATTTTTCCTTTCCCTTCTTTCCTTTCCCCTGCCCCTCCCACTACCCCTACCCCTTTGGACCTTTTCTTCCTATTTTACATTATCAATTATTCACTCTAATCATTGGTACATTTTAGGTATACAATATAATGACATTCATCATTGGAAATTTGCACCTTTACATAGTCTCTCTTGGTTCTTATTTTTCACCCTTGCCCAGCCCTCCCTTCAAATCCTCCATTCCTCCCTATTTACAAAGATTTTGTTCCTATTTTTCCATTTTCTCATATTAATTCCATTCCCTTCTATCCTTTCCCTTAGCCCTCCCACTTCCTTCCCCTTTGCCCCTTTTCTTCCTATTTCACATTACCTATTGTACATTTTAGTCCTTATTTACACTTTCAGTTTCTCACACCAGAGAAACTATTCAGTATTTACACATGTGTGTCCTATTTATTTCACTTAAGAGTATCGCCTCAATGTGCATCCACTTAGCTATAAATGTCTCTAATTTCTCATTTTTTATGGCTGAGTAGTACTCCATTTTATAAAAAACCCACATTTTCTTGATCCAGTTTCCAGTTGATGGGCATTTGGGCTGTTTCCAAGTTTTAGCTATTACAAACTGTGCTGGTATGAACATGGGTGCACATATATCACTGTGGTATGATTCTTTTAATTCTTTGGGGAAGATCCCCAGCAGTGGAATAGTGGGGTCAAATGGGACTTCCAGTCCTAGCTCTTTGAGGTATCTCCATACTGATTTCCACAGTGCTTGCACCAGTCTGCATTCCCACCAGCAGTGGAGCAGGGTTCCTCTTTCCCCACAGAGCCCCCAGCATTTGCTATTGGTTGATTTCATGATAGCAGCCATTCTTTCTGGAGTGAGGTGGAATCTCAGCATTGTTTTCATTTGCATCTCTCGAATGACCAGTGATGATGAACATTTTTTCATGTATTTATTTGCTATTTCTACTTCTTTGTCTGAGAAATGTCTGTTCATTTCAGATGCCCATTTTCGGATTGGGTCTTTAAATTTGGGAGGTCTGATTTTTTAAATTCTTTATAGATTCTAGATAGTAGACCTTTGTCCGAGGAAGAGCAGGTGAAGATTTTTTCCCACATTGTGGGTTGTCTCTTCACACTCCTGGTGGTTTCTCTTGCTGTGCAGAAGCTTTTTAATAAGAAGAGATCCCATTTGTTGATTGTTTGTGCTAGTTCACAGGCAACTGAGGTTTTGTTCATAAAAATCTTTTCCTACACCAAGGTCTTCAAGGGTTCTACCTAACCTCTGTTCCAACTGGTTCAGAGTTTCTATTTTAATATTTAGATCTTTAATCCATTTTGACTTTAGTTTAGTGCATGGTGAGAGATATAGGTCTAGTTTTAATCTTTGGCAAGTTGAAGCCCAATTTTTCCAGCACCATTTATTAAAGATGCTATCTTTCCTCCAGTGAGGGTGTTTGGCTCCTTTGTTGAAGATGAGATGGCTGAGTGTGTCTGGCGTTGTTTCTGCATCTTTTAATCTGTTCCACTGGTCCTCAAGTCTGTTTCTTTGCCAGTACCATGCTGTTTTTATCACAGTAGCTTTGTAGTATAGTTGCAGGTTGGGGATTGTGATAGCCCCTGCCATGTCTCTGTTACCTAGAATTGCTTGTGCTATTCTGGGTCTCTTCTTGCTCCAAATGAATTTTTGGATTGTTTTCTTGAGGTCTATGAAGTATGCTGCTGGGATCTCAATTGGAATTGCATTAAATCTATATAGCAGTTTTGGAAGTATGGCCATTTTCACTATATTAATCCTTCCTACCCAGGAGCAGGGGATGTCTGTCCATTTTCTGATATCATCTTCAATCTCTCTTTTCAGAGTGCCATAGTTTTCAGAGAAGAGGTCTTTGATTTCTTTCATTAGGTTGATTCCTAGGTATTTCAGTTTTTTGGATGCTATTGTGAAAGGAATTATTTGCCCTATTTCTCTCTCAGTGAGTCTGTCATTGGTGTAGAGGCAAGCTATTGATTTTTGTGTGTTGACCTTGTAACCAGCTACTTGACTGAATTTGGTTATTAAGTCTAGAAGACTTTTGGTGGAGTTCTTGGGGTCTTCCCTATACAGTATCATGTCATCTGCAAATAATGACAATTTGACTTCTTCATTTCCTATCTTTATTCCTTTTATTTCTTTCTCTTGTCTAATTGCTGTGGCTCATGTTTCCAGAACTATATTGAACAAGAGTGGTGATAGTAGACATCCTTGTCTTGTTCCTGATTTGAGTGTGAAGGATTTCAGTTTTTGACCATTTAGTATGATATTGGCTGTTGGTTTTTCATAGATGGCTTCTATCAGTTTGAGGTAGAGACCATCTATTCCAATTTTTTGTAAGGTTTTTATCATAAATGCATGTTGGATTTTGTCAAATGCTTTTTCTGCATCTATGGAGATAATCATATGGTTTTTGTCCTTGGCTCTATTGATATAGTGTATTACATTAATTGATTTTCGTATATTGAACCATCCCTGCATCCCTGGGATGAATCCCACTTGATCAGGGTGTATGATCTTCTTGATGATCTTCTGCATTCTGTTTGCCATTATCTTATTAAGGATTTTTGCATCTATGTTCATTAGTGAGATTGGCCTATAGTTCTCTTTTTCAGTTGGGTCTTTCTCTTCTTTGGGGATCAAGGTGATGCTTGCTTCCAGGAATGAATTTGGGAGTATTGCTTCCCTTTCAATTTCATTGAAGAGTTTAAACAGTAGTGGCAGCAGTTCCTTTCTAAATGTCTTGTAGAATTCAGCAGTGAAGCCATCAGGGCCAGGGCTTTTCTTAGTTGATAAGTTTTTAATTACATTTTCAATTTCATTGGTTGATATTGGGTTGTTCAGAATTTTTAGGTCTTGTTCATTCAACTTTGGTAATTCATACTTATCTAGGAATCTGTCCACTTCTCATGTGTTTTCCATTTTATTGGTGTATATGTTCTGGAAGTAGGCATTAATGATCCTCTGGATTTCTGCTGGGTCTGTTGTAATTTCACCCTTTTCATTCCTAATTGCATGGATTTGGGCCTTTTCTTTCCTTTTTCTGACAAGGTTGGCTAAAGGTTTGTCAATTTTGTTGATTCTTTCAAAGAGCCAACTCTTGGCTTCATTGATTTTTTGTATCATTCTCTTAGTCTCCATTGCATTGATTTCTCCTCTGATCTTTATAATTTCCTCCCTTGTATGAGCTTTGGGGTTGTCCTGCTCTTCTTTTTCTAGAAGCTTGAGGTTCAGCATCAGGTTGTTTACTTGGGCTCATTCTTTTTTCCTAATATGTGTATTCACTGCTATGAATTTCCCTTGTAAGACTGCTTTCATTGTGTCCCATAGATTCCAGTATGTTGTATTGTCATTGTCAATTAATTGAAGGAACTGTCTGATTTCTTCTTTAATTTCCTCTGTGACCCATTGGTTATTCAGAAGTGTGTTGTTCAATTTCCACATGTTTATGAAATTTTTTGAGTTTCTTTTGCTATGACTCTCCAATTTCATCACACTATGGTCTGATAATATACAGGGGCTAACCTCAATTCCTTTGCACTTACTTAAACATGTTCTATGTGTGAGTATGTGGTCTATTTTTGAGAATGACCCATGTGCAGCTGAGAAGAATGTGTATTCCGATTTTGTGGGGTGGAAGACTCGGTAAACATCTGTTAAGTTCATTTGTTCAAGAGTTTGATTGAGTTCTAGTATTTCATTACTTATTTTTAGTCTAGTTGATCTATCTATTTGTGACAGTGGGGTGTTGAGGTCCCCCACTACAATTGTATTAGTGCACATATGACTTTTCATGTCCATTAGTATTTGTTTTATATAGTTGGGTGCACTAGTGTTTGGTGCATAGATATTTATGATTGTCATCTCTTCCTCTTGGATTCTTCCCTTTACAAGGATGTAGTGTCCGTCTTCGTCTCTCTTAATCAGTGTTGGTTTGAAATCTACTTGATATGCCAAGAGGATCGCTACTCCTGCTTTTTTTCAGGTTCCTGTCGCATAGAGTATTGTTTTCCACCCTTTAATTTTCAGTCTAAAGAGTTTCCTTTTGAATGAAGTATGTTTCTTGTATGCAGCATATTGTTGGATTTTGCTTCTTGACCCATTCTGCCAGTCTATTTCTTTTGATTGGTGAATTGAGACCATTAACGTTGATGGTTATAACTGAAACGTATTGACTTGTCATTGCCATGACTTTTTCTTTTTGTTGGGTTCTCCCCCTATGCATTTAATTTCTTGTCATGCCAGATGGGTTCATTCTGCTTAGCTTCCTGGGGTTGTGATCCTCAATGTCTGTTCCTAGGATATTGTGTAAAATTCTTTGGAGTGCTGGTTTGGCATTCACGAAGTTCCTAAGGTGTTCTTTGTCATGAAAGTATCTTATTTCTCCATCCATTTAGAAAGATAGTTTTACAAGGTACATCAATCTGGGTTGGAGGCTGTTTTCTTTTAGGGCTTGGAATATGTCACTCCAAGCTCTTCTTGCCTTGATGGTTTGTGTTGAGAAGTCTGCTGTGATTCTGATGGGCTTTCCTTTGTATGTGATTTGTTTCTTTTCTCTAACTGCTTGGAGAACTTTGTTCTTCTGTTGTGTTTCTGGAATCTTAACAATTACATGCCTATGTGTAGATTTTTTTTGATCAAGGCTATTTGGAGTCCTATATGCCTCACTTATCTGTATGTCAAGCTCTTTTCCCCTGCTTGGGAAGTTTTCTGGCATTATTTCTGTGAAGAGATTTTTTATGTCATCTGCACTCTCTCCTGTTTCTTCATTGAGCCCAATCAGTCTTATGTTATTCTTTTTTGCATCATCTAGCAGCTGCTGGATTGACTTCTCATGTTCCCTCATAATTTTGAAGCAATTTTTCTTTTCCTGGTCACTAATTGCAATCTTATTTTCTATATCTGAAATTCTGTCCTCACATTGGCTCATTCTGCTGTGTAGACTTTCAATGGAGTTTTTCATGTTCTGGAAATCTATTTGCATCTGTTTTATGGATTCCATTTGTTTCTTATGTTAGGATTCCATCATGTTCCTCAGCTTCTCTCTAGATTTATTAATCATGTCTTGCACTAGGGGCACAATTTCTCCTGTTATCTGAGAAATTATTTCTGATTTCATTTTTTCCAGATCCCCTTTTATTGCCAGTTCAGTGGGTCCAGGTGGTTGAGTATCAGAGTGTTCCATCTTATTTCCCTTTGGGGTTGCTGTAAGTGATCTGGAGGTCTGGTTTTCAGACTTATTTATGTGTTTTCTCATTTCGACTGGGGCGGGGGGCTGTTAGCGCCTGCATGGGTTACCTCCTCTGAGCTGGGAGAGGTGGGACAGGGGCCAGGAGCAGCGGTAGGGATGGTGACCCAAAAGCCCTTTCCTGTGGGCTGGGAGCAGCTGGAGGGATGGTGGCTGGGAAACCCCTTCCTCTGGGCCAGGAGCAGTGGGACAGAAGGTGGCCCAAAAGTCCTTTCCTCTGGGCTGGGAGCAGCGGGAGGGATGGTGACCGGGAAGCCCCTTCCTCTGGACCAGGAGCAGTGGGACGACAGCTCAGGAGCCCCTACCTCTGGGCTGGGAACAGTGGGACTCAGTACCTTGGTCTGGTGGTCTGGTGTCCTCTGCGTCTTTGTAGTGTGGAATCAGGTGGCTGCCTGTCTGCAGCGGGGTGATTCGGTGTCTTCTGCGTGCCTCAGGACCTCGGTAGTGCGTGCACAGACCTGCCTGTCTGCAGCAGGCTGATTCGGGGTGTGTTCCGTGCGACTGGGGACCTCGGTAGGGTGTCTCAAATAGGGTCTTTTGGCTTCTATTTCACCCTCCAAATATTTTTGGGATTAGTACTATCTATTTCGCTGATTTCCTAAAGAGCAAGCTGCCTTCTAAATTCTATATAGTAAAAGTCTTAAGATCATTTAAATTTCCCATATGGAACTTTGTAATTTTGGATCTCAGCTCCATGCTCCTTTCTTTTCTCCTCCAAATAAAAATCTCGTGTTTGAGGCGTTTTTAACAGTCAGAACTTGTGGGTCCTACTCTTTAAGTGTACTGATATTTGCTTATATTCAATGCATGTTAGTTTTTCATGCGATAAACAGCCTGTAAGGAGGAAAGATTTATTTTGGCTTATAGTTTCAGTCCATGGTCCCCCCGGCCACTTGGCTTTGGGCCTGTGGGAGGCAGAACATCATGGTAGGGAGTGCTTGGTGAAGCAAAGTGGCTCACAGGGAGGAGTCAGAAAGAGGCCCAGGGGTCTCCATGCCCTCTTCAAGGGGCACGCCCACTGATTTAACTTTCTTCCATTGGGCCCCATCTCCTAAAGACTCTATTACCTCGGCATTGTGCCAGAGGCTGGCAACTGAGCCTTCAACACATGACTTTTAGAGACATTTAAGATCCAAGTCATGATAGCTAAAGTTAATGTGGCTCAGAAATTTTGAATAATGAATTTAAAAAAAAATCAGGATGGTCTTATTTGAGTCTCACAACTAACTATCCTGGGAAGGAACGGAGTAGGATTTTATTTTTATCATCCTTTTCTGCAGACTGGAGAGTTGAGGCACAGACCCGGGCACCTGGGGAGCAGGAGAGAGCTGGGATCAGACTGTTGGGGCGCCTGGGTGTCATCCCCCAGACCGCAGCCAGGGAGACAAGCCTGCTGGGTGTCAGGGCGTGCAGAGTCCTGTCTGTCTCATCAGCCCAGTTGGGTGTATGCCCTTGCGTTGGAAGGGAAGCCAGGGATATCAGGAGCAGGGGGAAGGGAAGCCTGCTGTGGTGCAGCAGGGAGAAAAGGACTCCGCAGCCACTGCATCTCGGACCAAACGAATTACTTAATCAAGTGACCGTGGCCCAGCAGTGCTTCCCGGATAGTCTTTTCCTCCGCTTTCTCTCTCAGCAGCCCGCCCCCCCCTTTTCCGGTTCTGCGGGCGCCTCCGCCGTCGATTCCTCAGGCCGCCACTGGGTGGCAGAGCCGCCCGCGAGTGCTGACTTGGCAGCCCTGTATCCTGCCTTCCACCTCGCCGACCCCCAGCTCGCAGTGACTACGGGGGTCGTCGCCTTTCAGGAGGCTGGGCAGCGGCTTCCGTGGCTGAGGGGCCGGGAGGAGATGGGCGAGAAGCTGGGTCACTTAGAGGGTGGGTTCGGGATGCTGGAGGTGGGGTGAGGTGTGATGGGGTGCAGTGGGGTGGGGGAAGAGGAGGTGCTCCAAACCGTGACTGGGTAACCGTCCTGTCCCCCAGGGAGCCCTCCTCGGGGTGCAATGGACCGGACAGTTGCATTCGAAGAGCAGAGGAGAAAAAGGTCTGCACGCTGACAAGTGAGTCGGGGAGGGGAGTCTTCCTAATCTACAGACGCATAGTGCTTTCTGGGCACCAGAAACTTTGCAAACGTTGACTCGTGTAATTCTCACAAGTCTGCAGACCCCATTTTACAGTCGAGGTCACTGAGGCACAGGCCACGCTGCTAGTAAGTGGCAGGACTCACCTTCCTGTTGCCTCCTCTCAGGACCAGGAAGGGCTTCAGGCCCTCTTCTCCTTGAAAAAGACGGGTACAGAGAGCTGAGGAAGCAGGCAGACAGCAATTCAGCCGGGAGCTGCAGCTTGGATGCCCTTCCTTTTCCTTCAGTCACTCATTTATTCCACAAATGCCAGTGTGGGGCTTCCTGCTGGCCAGGCATGCACTGGGAAACCAGCCCCAGTCCCTGCCATGTGGGGGCATCGCGGAGACAGAGATTAATCAAACAATCGCACTAATGACAGGTGCCAAGATTAGGGTTCTACATGAAGGGCACTTGACACCCCCCATTCCCTCTCACTCTAGGCCCCCTTGGCAGAGCTGAGCCCAAATCCGTTTGCTCAGAGCTAAGGGGCCACATGTGACTGGACTAGTGGCCGGGCACTTTGTGATGGCAGCTCACATCCACACTCTTATGTGGACGAGCGAGCTGGTGTTCTCTCGGGAAGGCAGCTTCACAGAAGGGGATGCTTCAGTTCACAAGCGATTCTGAGGGAGACTGAAGAGGGTCTTTGCTTTCAAACTTGGGTTTGCATAGAAACCCTCGATTGTCCCTCGATCGGCAGTGTTTGCTGGTGCGCAGACCCATCTGTTGGTGGATCCGAAGCCACTGATGAGAAGTCACTGAACAGGAAGAGGTACACAGAATTGCCCCTCAGGAGCTTGTGTGAGCCTGCTCCAGAATGTCACTGGCAGGGTCGCTCACCAGTTGTGGGAACGGATTTGGCCATGAAAACCTCAGTTTCCTCGTCTAGAAAATGGGCTAACTATACTTTCCTCAAGTGTTGGTGTGAAGATGAAATGATTTAATGTCCCCACCTATCTCACATAATCCTTAAGGTGGCCTTGTTTATGTCTGCTTTCCCAGCGTACCATGAACTCCTTGAAAGCAGGGACCACCTCAGATTCATCTTTGTATCCACAAAGGGCCTGGCACATAGCAGGTACTTAATGAACATGTCCGTTTGAAACTCAAAGCTGTGAAGGCAGATCGCATGGTGGGGATGTTCTATGAGTCACAGCTACTCTGACAGAGGACCTTTCCTTGGGCCACCTCTGTGTGCCTGCTTGGGTTCTTTTTGTGATTGTGGATGAGTCACCTACTCCTCAGCCTGCACTTTCCCTGTGAGCCTGAGAAGATTACCCTGGTGGCCCTTGCACGGATTTTTCCCGATGAGCCAGCGCTGTTGGGTTGTGTTTCAGCATTTCAAAGTGCTGCAGACCATGTGTTGTTTGAGGGCTGGTTGTCAGAAGGAGCAGCCTGAGTGTGTCCCTTGGGCCATCTGGCACCCTTGCTCAGGCCTGTGACCCTACATCTGTATGTCTGGGTACGGGCTGGTGGGTGGCGGCTGGGTCACAGACACAGGAACCCCTTTCGGGGAACTCCTCTGACTCCTCCCCATCTCTCTCAAAGCCTCTGGAGCAGGGTAGAGGGGACGCCAAGGTAATGACGTCTGCACACCAACCCTAAAAATCATGCCTATACATGGGAAAAGAAACCACGCTGGCCTTCTACCCAGGGAGCATCAAATCCATCATCAGTTCCGCCAGCCCCAGCTCTGGTGCATTGGAAAACCTCCCTGTGAGTTTCCACCAATGTGAGTGGGTCCTCCCAAAGCTCCTGTGTTCCCTGACACCTCAGCTGACGCCAGCAGTCCCCAGCTTGGCACCGCGCACCGCCGCCCACGAGATGCAGCTCCCTCAAATCCCTGCTTCCCTTCTTGTTTGAAGCTACTCCCATCTTTGGGGGTGCATCCTTGAGGTGAGGAGCTGGGCAGCCTTGTGAGTAGGGCAAAGAGCTGCAGGGAGGTTGCCTGATCCCTGCAGGAGCCAGAAATAACTGTGCTGTCATTTTCCCCACTGTTTACTGTTGCTTCCTGCTGTAGATGGTGCACATCTGCTTACTAGAGGATGCAAACGCTGGAACACAGCACATCTCCAGACCCTAAAGCTTTCTTCTCCTAAGCAGCCCACTGAGAAGAGCCCTTTCCCTATCTCTCTTTATCCCGATACTGGCCAGGTGGTTGATACCTCTTGCCCTCTGGACACTCTATCCCATTGCTCAACATGTCATGTCAAGTCCACCCTCATTGTTCACGGACTGTGTCCTTTCCCGTCCAGTTCTGGACTACAGCTGTGAATTCCTGTAGGTGAGTCCAGGTCCCGAGCCCTATGTTGGGGCACCACCTGAAGCCGATCCACCCAGCTGGCCTTGTTCCTGGACTTAGACCTGCTACTTTGTTCTTCCTGACCTGGGGGTGAACGAGGATGAATGACAAAGAGAGACGGAGTCTAGGAGGCAGAGGAGCCCCCTGTGTCTGGCTCATCTTGCCTTTATTCCCCCAAACATGGGTGGCAGTCAAAGTAACACAAGATTCATTTGCTTTCCAATATCCATTAGTACATCCTCAGGTAACAACTCAGCCTCAGGTGTTTTAAAGTTTTCTTTAGAACCTGCCATGTGCAATCACCCCTGAGTGCAGCCTTTTTCCTTTGTGCTCACAGGAGGCCAATTAGGCTTCAGTTCTCCTCTGGTCTCTGACAAATTCCTAACACAGCTTCCTGTCTCTGGTGCTTCCCCATCCTCTGTAATCCAGTGTGTTTTCCAGTGTAAATCTACTCACATATTCATTCTTTCCTTTCTTTTCAACAAATGTGCCAGGCTATAATCAAGACCGAGAGGTCTCAAGTGTCCTTGGGGCACCTCTGTCCCACTGCCTCTGAGGGATCCCCAGGGCCCTGGTGTGAGGCACACATCCCTCAGTCTGGCATTTGGAGCATGTCACTATCAGCCCCTGACTATTTTTGCAGCCCCTTGTTTTCCATCTTCTGTCTGGGAGCTCAGCTCTGGCCTTGTTGACCCCTCTGCAGCCCTGAACCCACCTGCCATTCCTTTGGTCTGGAATACCCACCTTTGCCTTCTCCATCTCTTCATGGTGCTTGCTCCAAAGCATCCTGCCCTGGGCCTCTCACAGGCTTGGTGCTCCCCACACAAGATCGAGTCCCAAGAGACTGATAAATTGTGAAAATCCTAAGGGGCCCTTTGTTTTCAGAATTGAGCTCTGAGTCTCCAAATTTACCCTTCTCAAACTGCCTAATGTCCTGGGAGTTACTGCTTTGATTCCTTCACCCAAGCTTCAAGTAGGATTCTGTTTACGCACTTAGAATTTGTCATGGTAAATCCTACGTAAGTTGTTGGAAGCCAACTGCCATGTACCCAGACTTCAGGAAGGACTTATGGTTCTTGTGGGGAAAGTATGGGATGAAGGTCCATCATTGAAAAAAATCTTATTTAACCTCTTTTATTGGTTAGTTTCAATTAAGAACAGAGAAATAATATTGAAAATTATTATTAAAAGACAGGAACTCCCAAAAAATGGAGCAGGAAGGAAAAAAATAATGGAAATGACCATTGGTTGGGAAACCTTCATCACCAATCTCAGACATGCAGGTGAAATCCAGCTCCAGCCCTGCTGACTGACCTTAGGCTGTTGATTTACCCTCTCTGGGCCTCACTTCAACCCACTGTATAGTTGTTTCGAGAATGAAATGAGAATTCACAAAGACAAGCTGAGAACAGTGCCCAGGTGGTAAGCGCTCCAGACACCTGGGGGAGACACAAAACAGCTCATCCCAGCAGGTCCACCTGCCTACAATTCTGAACACCCCCAAGCCCTGGAAGTCTGAAGTTTTCTACTGTTTGTAAGAAAATAATTTGGTGATACCCTGAAAGCTGGCTGACCAGGCTTGTTGCTAGTCTTTATTCCCCTCCCATTCTCTGCAGAAATTCCTAGGATCACTCACCAGGAGGCAAGGACCCAGACCCCCCGGGGGATTACACAGGACATGCACTCAAGTTTTGCCTAAAGTCTGAAAAGCTTCTGCTCCAAGGGGTTCTGATGTGGGATTTCAGATTTGTCTTAGGAAGGTCTTCAGAAAAATAAACTTTGGAGTTCTGAGAGGGTCTTTGAATAAGGGGTCTTGAGTGCTATGTGTTAGTTACTTTCTTGTTGCTGAGACACAATACTGGACACCCACAAGTTAAAGGAGGAGAGGTTTACTTTGGTTCAGAGTTTGTAGAGGGTACAGTCTACAAATAGTTGTAGTTGTACTGTAGTTGGCTGGCTCTAAGGCAGGGTGGCATGGCAGAGAGGCACTCCAAAGAAGAATTGCTCACAGCATGGCAGGCAGGAGGCAGGGTGCACCATCAAGGAGGAAGAAGGATATCTATCCCCCCAGAGTGACCCACCTCTGCCCACCAGGCTCCACCTGCCAACATCACATGATGTAAACCCATTGGTGGACTAATCCAGTATCACACACCCATGATCTGGTCACCGCCTGAAAGCCCAACCTATGAGCACATGAGGCTTTGGAAGACATCTAGAAATAAGTCGTAACACTATGATAATTAGTAGCATTCATTCATCCAACAAATATTTATGACAGTTTAAACAGAAGGTAGATCTACCCTTTCCCATTCATCGTGGGCCTTCTCCGAACTCCTGTAATGGCAAATAATATATTCATTGTTCTGTGATGAAGCTATAGTCCTTCCTTTGTTTCACCACTTTTTAAAAGTTACCTAAAAAGCAGTAGTCAAAAAATCTTACTGAAAATCTCAGTGCTCGCTAGATCATTTGACTAGAGTTGACTCAAGTGTTTTTTGGTGGCACTGCAACTGGATAGAAGGATTGCCAACAGTCAGTATCAAAAGTGACATTATCGAAATAGGACACACACGTGTAAATACCGAATAGCTTCTCTGGTGTGAGAAACCGAAAGTGTAACTAAGGACTAAAAGGTATAATAGATAATGTGAAATAGGAAGAAAAGGGGCAAAGGGGAAGGGGCAGTGGGAGGGGTAGGGGAAAATGAAAGAAGGGAATGGAATTAATATGAGAAAAAGAAAAAATGGAAACAAAGTCTTTGTAGATAGGGAGGGGTGGAGGGGTTGAAGGGAGGGCAGGGGAATGGGGAAAAAATAAGAACCAAGATGGATTACGTAAAGGTGCAAATTTCCAATGATGAATGTCATTATATTGTATACCTGAAATGTATCAGTATAATATTTTTTTAAAAAACTGCCTGAACTAATGTGTTTCAGTTCTCTCTATAGATGGGTGGCTTCTCCAGTTCTCCAGTTTTCTTGAGTCTCATTGTATCCTACCTCTACAAATGTTATTTTAAAATTTATATACACATACACACACACACACACACACACACACACACACACACACATATATATATAATCAGCTATAATTAAAAGGTTAGGGCCGGGGGGTTAGCTCAGTGGTTTCGCTGCCTGCTGCACAAGTGCAAGGTGCTGAGTTCGATCCCCGGTACCAAAAAACAACAACAACAACAACAAAAAACCCCAGCAGAACCAGCATCCTGTCCGTTCCCAGGCTTCCATTTCCTCATACACAGCAGGGATAACAATTGCGGGATTCATACAGCACTTGCTGCTAGGTGTCAGGCAAAGTCCTAAGTCCTTTATATATGATTTTACATAACTCAATTCTCACAACAACCGCATCAGTACAATATCTTCTTTTTGAAGATGAGGAAATTGGAGCACAGAGAGGTTAAATAACTAGACTAAGGTTACCCAGCTAGTACATGGTGCAGCTGAGGTTTGAACCTAGGCAGTCTCCCTCCAGCACATGTTCTAATAATAGTGGTTCCTTCTCCTTCTCCTGATGCTTCTTTCTTAAGTGCTGAAATGCCAATTGCCACTAATGTATTCCATTAAGTAGACCCACTATTTCTTAGTTTAGCCAGCTGGGAGGCTATGTGTTCATTGCCTTTTCTGTTGCTCTTCATCTGCCCATCAGTCTGTCCATCCACCTGTCCGTCTGTCCATCCAAATAAGATGAGTACAGTGTAAATAGTTACAGGAGCGCCACTTGCCAGCTGTTAGCTTCTAACCTCTCCACATATCAGTTCATCACCAGTATGAAGTAACATTACAATATTTACCTGGCAGACTAATTGTAACTATATAATGAGGTGTTTTCCCCGTAATGTCTAGTCTTGAGTTCATATTACTCTAGGAGATATAACTACATTTAAAAAATTCTACAACTTGTAGAACTAAAGATTTCACTCGTTCTCCCCCCTTCACATTTATTTTAAATGATACTTTCATTTGCAGTCCTGCTCTGCCCTGAGAGAAGATAACCGGCCAAATGTTGAACTGACAACAGATCCATGTCCACCTTGGCCACGCACCCCTTCCTGTGACTGAGGGAGCCATCTGCCTGTCGGATGGCTGGGATTCAGCACAGTGGGGCAGCCGAGTCTCCTTCACTTCCTGAACTCACTCTTGACAAGTCCTCCTCCAGGGAGGAAGTGGACGGGCACAGCTTTGCGGAGAGCCTGCTGGACTGGCCCTGGTGGCAGCTGGAATATGTGTCAGCTTCTAGCAACTGTCCCAACAGCAAAGCTCAAAGCAGCATCTAGAAATTTCTAGTCCCCTGTGTTTCTGATCCTGGGCATGGTTGGGGGTAGAGGCAGATAATCTTTTGCCAGAGAGAGCTTGGCACTCCATCTCCTGCCATCTGGGTTGTGAATGCTCCTTGTGTATGTGTGTTCCTGTGTGTGTGTGTGTGTGTATCTGTGTCTGTGTGTATCCCTGTGTATATTATATGTGTGTGCATGTGTTTGTGGTCATAGACAGATTTCTTGGCCACTGTCAGAAATGCTAAAATAGGGGCAGGGAAGTTCTTGATCAGTTGTCTTCCCAACTTCATCTCCCAGTCCTGCTTCTTTTCACAGGTTCAAATATAGAACTAGAGTACATTTCAAAAGAAGTTGAATTTTCATACATTTATTGTCTTGCAGCTATGATACCAGGTAAGAAACTTTCAAAAGACAGCCTTTATTCATAATAATCATCAATAGTGAATCCAGGCATGGTGGCGCAGGCCTGAAATCCTAGCACTCAGGAGGTTGAGGCAGGAGGATCACTGTGCATTCAAGGCTAGCCTAGCTATGTAGTGAGATCCTGTCTCAAAAAGACAAAAAAACAAACAAAAAAAGAAAAGAAAACAAAACAAAAAACCCCATCAGTGGTGAAATACAGAAGGAGCCCAAACACAAGACAAGGAACAGATAGAGACTCTGGCTCCCTGTGAGGTTCCCTCCCCAGCATCCTAGGAAGGAGCTGGTGTGTCTGGATTGCTGCCCACACAGGGAGGGTGGACAGTGAGCTATGCGCTGCTCAGGTGGCCAGGCTGCCTGTCATATAGGGCCACTGGCCAGCAGCCCTAGCTGGGGCCCATGGGAGGAGGGAGATGGACGTGGAGCCCCTTCCAAGGACTCAGGCTGGAGTGGCCCCAGCATCTGGGCTGTTAGCTGAGCAGAAGAGGAGTGAGGGTTGCTGCTGGAGCCTGGGAGCAGAGAGTGTGTCTACCGGTAAGAAAAGGGATGGCTGCTCCTGTGCACAGCAGGCCACACCCACTGTACCTTGAAGGCACAACTCTAGAGGGAACATGCAATCATTCAGGGAGCGAAGTCGTGTGGACCTGCTTGACCCGGTAGGTCCCAGGATTCACTCACCCATCACACACTTACTGTGCACTTCCTACCTGGGACAGACATTGTTCTGGGTGCTGGAGACCTGACAAGGGCACAATCATAACCCATCATTATCAGGGTTACCTTCTAGTGGATGGTGGGTAAGAAATAAACAAATACGATGAAGTACCTGGAGAAGGGGCAGGAAAGGACTGCTGAGAAACGTATAATTTTAAAAGGGGTGACCAATAAGGCCTTACTGAAAAGGTGACAAATGAAGATTTGAACCAGATCTGAACTCCCCCAGGAGTGAGCCTTCTGGCTATCTAGAGAGAGAGTAGAATAGGCAGAATGGCAGGTGCAATGGTCCTGTGGTAAGGTCAGCCAGTAAGGTCAGAGAAGGTACAAAAGGAAGTCTGGCAGGAGATGATACAGAAATGGGCAGATCATGCGGGACCCTACGGGCTGCTTCAAAGCCTTTACCAGACAATTTCTAAGAGAGAGTGACTTAAGTGTTCTACAGGATCACTTTGCTGGGATGCTGAAGAGAGACTAAAATAGTGTTTGTCTTCCAGCTACAGGCGGGTGACATGGCTCTGAAGGGTGAGGCTGGGATGGGAGAGGACCCCTTCAGGTTGCCTCTGAGCACAGAGAAATGTGCAGGAGGAAGCGTGCAAGGCATGGCTGCGGAGTACCTGGGGAGAGAGCGTGGTGAGGAGGCCGGAAGATAAACTCACAGGCACCTTGTGCCGAGAAGGAAGGAAGGAAAGAAGGCAGGAAGGAAGGAAGGAAGGGGTTAGGACAGCCGCAGCATGGCCAATACAGTTCCGTGTGTGCGATGTCACACAGGTGTGTCTGTATGAAGTGAAAACTGGCCATTAAAACAGGCAGTGGTTATTTCTGGGTGGCAGCTTTCAGGACATTCTGACTTTCTCCCTAAAATATATCTATACTGTTTACTTAAAAATGATTTTTCATAATAAGCAGGTATTATTTACATAACCAGAGGGAAAATCTAGTAGTGCTGTTTTCATCATGGAAGAATAAAAGAGAACCACTGCAAAGGAAAATTTGCATTTTGTCCTGTTAATACATTTAATCTTCTCAGGCTGTCACGCAATCAACCTCAAGAACAAGATGCAAGTAATTGAGTGAGGATGGTGGTGATTTCTTCTCCTGTTGATCAAACAGCTAAACTCAGTGGCCCCTGCCATGGTTTCGCGTTGGCTGCGTCCTTTGCACTTTGTTCCAGTTCAGGGAAATGCGGACTGCAGAGCTCCCCTTCTGTGCTCCAAGCTCACTAACAGCCCATCTACACCACTCCAAGTTTATTACATTCGAGTGATAATGATGCAGGGCTGCATCTCACCCAGCACCTGAGAAAAGTGAGTAAGTGATAAAGGAGAGGTACTACCTAGAAATCCTGGGCTTTGGAGCAAGGTTCTGTACACCTCTTGCCCCAGAACTTTCTTTATTTTTTGGTACCGGGGATCGAACTTGGGTCCTTGTGCTTGTGAGGCAGGCAGTGAAACCACTAAGCTAAATCCCCGGCCCTGCCCCAGAACTTTCAAGGAAAGGGTAGAAAGGCCTTCAAAGCCAGTGTGTGGGGTGGGGTTGCGGGGCTGGCAGGACCCACACAGTCTGACCGTGCTTCCAGGCAGAATCACTTCATATGAATAATTAACCCTCCACCAAGCTGAGGAACTGATCTCCAGAAGCAGAGATTTCATAAAAATTTAAAAACCTGCGCCGAAGCCGCATTGTGTTGTTTTCATGGGGGCTTAGACATCTTTGAAAACCCAAGGACTCAAGGTCTGCCATGGAGGCCACTAGGACATCTGCCTGGGCTTCCTGGACTTCTGAGCCCCCGGGCCCTGTTCCCTGGGGCTCTGCACAGGGAAAGGAGGCCAGGGCCCTCAGGTGAGAACACCCCTGGGTGCCTCTGCCATCCCGATGCCCATGGTGGGTTATAGGTGTCCCCCAAAGCCAAGGATCCACACTGTCAGGTTACCAAGGCAACCCTGCTCCTCCCGGGACAGGGGAGGAAGGGATGCTGACAGAGTAGGATTTCATGAGCTGTCTTTCCATAGGAATCGGGGCTAAAAATACCCCACAATTGGCACTCACATGGCTTCAGGAGCCTCTCCGCCTTGTGCCTCAGCACATTCTGAGACTACTGCAACCCAGGGTTCTGATCCTTTTGAGCAGGGTTTGCACTGCCTGAGGGGTGAGGAGGGCAGGTACTTCAGAAAACAGGCAATCACCTTAATGGCCAGCATGTGGAGGCCTGTGTTAGGGCTGGTGTGAAGAGGAGCAGCAGTTTTTTGGGCAGATGCAGGCCTGCCTTATTTCACCTTGGCAGAAGGCATTACTGTGGTAACTCCTGGGCAGAATCAGAAGGCCACTGGCAGCTCCCAGGCCACGAGATAGGCATAGAAAGGTCTCCAGCCTTCCTGCCCCTGCCTCTCAGTGTCATTGGGAGGGTGGAAGAAACCATCCTTGATGACAGTGGAGCCTGAGCCCCGGGCCAACCTGGGATTTTGGGGGCCCGTTCATTACTGCTGCTTCTCTTCAATATAGCAGGACACTCACTGAGGTAGGGAACAGAGCTCAAGCCCTGCTGCTGCCAGGCTCCAGCCCATGCTTTTAAAGGCCACCCTTGTTCTGGGTTAATTACGTGTGGAGAGATGGAAGAGACTGGGCCATGTGTGATGATTCACTTCATGGTTTTGTGGGCTTGTAGTGTCCTGGGACTCTCTGACAAGGACCTGCAGTGCCACTGAATATAACCTCTGAGCCCTGTAGATGTGGGGACTTGAGGCTGTGACAGAGACACTTGGCTGTCAGACGGCCCACCCAGGGCCCAGAGCCAGCCCTATGTGGGCTTTTGGGTGGTAGTCCTCAAATGTGACGTGTGGAAGAGCCACCACGAACTTTTGTTCAAACACAGTTTCTGATTCAGCAGGTCTGGATGGGGCCTGAGATCCTGCCTTTTGAGCAAGCTCTCAGGGGACATCCATGTCACATTTCTGTGTGGCAGCTGCTGAGTAGGAAGGCTCGAGAACTACAGTTCTCAAACAAGGCAACAAATGAGACTCTCCGGGAAGAATTTTAAAACTACAGATTCCTGGGCCTGTATGAGACCTCCTGAATCAGGGCCATCATATGATGATCGGTCCAAAAATCTAACAGCTGATTTGATCATGACTTTGATTTGCATTTGCTGCCCTCAGGCCTTCAGTGGATGACTAGACACCAGAGAAATGCCTCCCCAAAGTGGTTTGCTCCAAACATTGCTCTATTTTTAGCAAGATTTGCCCTTTGCAAACCTGCCTACCATCATTCATTCTTCAACAAATATTTATTAAGTGTCTTCTGAGTTTCCATAAGGGTCTATTGTTTCCCTTGTGGCTGGACAGACAGTTGGCAGATGACAGTGCTTGCTTCATACCTCTGGGGCTGGAAAACTGAATAGGAGAACTCTCAAGTGGTTTAGAGTTCACCAGGTTGCTTTCCTTACATGGTTACAGAATGGCTAATGTGTTCTTAATGAGCTGCCATTTACTTATGCAAATAGTAGGGCACGGATGCCAGCGGGATTGGGCTTAGCAGAGAGGCATGCCTCTGCATCTCACTTGTATTTTAACCCAGGAGCGTCTGTCTTCTGGGGCTTGGTCTGTTTTTCATCTTTTTTTTTTTTTTTTCCTGGTAGCAGGGATTGAAATCCGGACCTTGCACTTTCGAGGCAGGTGGTAGAACCACTGAGCTAAATCCCTGGCCCCTGTTTTTCATCTTTAATAGCTGCTGTGTGGTCAATGTGTCTGTGGGCAGACTTGTGTTCTTGGAGGTCTCACCGAGCCACTCTGGTATGCGGGCAGCCCTGCCAACCTCCTGTCATTTCATGGTTCTGCCCACCTCTGTCTTGTGCCTGCTCCGCCAAACTCTATGGAGAGCCATGCAGTGGCAGGCAGGGGCTGTTGAACCATGTGATGTGACATCCCTGCCAGACCAAAGCAGTGCTGTGAGTTTCATTTCTAGTCTCCATGAAGAAATTTTAGCAAAAGCTAAAAATTTTGCACCTTTGCAAAAGAGAAGGAGAAAGTCTAGCAGGGTTGCTATTTCTCTTCTATTCTCCCAAGAGCTTGCCTGTCGCAGCCAGAGATGGGGCTGGGCCGAGATGGTGGCAGGTCTCCGAGTGTGTGGGCTGGCATTGGTGGGTCATCTTCCTTCTCCCAAGAAGCACTTTGCAGCCCTGGGACTTTTGGTGCCACACAAAGGTGACTAGGTCCCTGCCTCACTTCCAAAAACCTTTAGCGTGAGTGTAGGAAGGCAGACTCCTACCCTGAAGGGCACTTGGGGAGTGCCAGCATCACACCTCAGATGCACTTGCAGACCTGTCTGCTCAAGAGTCTCCTCAGTGCCATTTCCATTTTGCCACCACACCCTTTCTCCTACAGTCACCAGTGGGGCTGGATCCACAGTGCCGAGGTCGGGCTGTCCCCACCTAGCCACCTGCCCCAACCCTGTATGACATAAATCTGACAAGGAATCACCTGCCCTTGCCATCCCCACCCCACACCTCTGCAAGCTGCCCATCCCTTTCTCTCGGCGTGGCTGAGAAATCCTCTGCTGTGTCACAGCTGCTTCTTCCTGGGACCCCAGCCTGGCAAGAAGCATCGCCAACCCTGGCAGCTGGCATTCTTTGGTGTGAGCTTTTATATCAGGGTGTGTCCCTGAGTGGGTGAGTGGACATGGGTCAGCAAAGGCTCCGTGGTGAGGCAGATGGCATGGCTACAGAGTGTGCTTCAGTCCTAACTCATGGAAGAGTTGAGAGACACAGATCATGTTACCTTATGGGTCTCAGTTTCTTCATCTGCAACGTGGGAAGCTTGGTCTGGCTTCCACTGATTCAAAAAAACAAAACCACCACCAACAAAAATAATCCCATATGGGCCAGGGATTTAGCTCAGTGGTTCCACTGTCTGCCTCACAAGCACAAGGTCCTGAGTTCGATCCCGGGTACCAAAAAAAAAATCCCATTTGAGCTGACATTTAAAAGTCAGAGGTTTCATATAAAAGCACAGATTGCTTCCTTCTTTAGAAAAGTGGACGTATTTGGCAACATCACTGCCTCCTGGCAGCAACTGGTTGAACTGAGTGACTGCTGCCCTGCCCCTGGGCTGTGTTCCCCAGGGGAGCCCTGCCCACTTCCAAGTGTATTTCCAGTGCGGTGCCAGCTTACTGAGTGGCTTAGCTATGAGGTGCTCCCAGCATGGGCATTAGTCTCTGGTGGCCACCATAACCAACTACACAAACAAAATAGTTTAGAACAATAGAAATGGATTTGGTCACAGTCCTGGAGGTCAGAGGTCTGAAATCCTGTTATCAGCAGGGCTGTGCTCCTCTCTGAGGGCTCAGAGAGAATTCTCCCTTGGTTCTTCCTGGCATCTGCTGCAATCCCTGGTCTGTACATGTGTCATTTCACTTTCTGCCTCTGTGGTCATTTGACCATCTTCTTCTATCTCTTTTCTTTTCTCTCTCTTTCTCTCTCTCTCTCTCTCTCTCTCTCTCTTTCTTTCAAGACAGGGTCTTGCTATGTAGTTCAGGCTGGCCTTGAACTCACGATGATCCTCCTGCCTCAGCCCTGTGTTTCTTTTTAAAGATACCTCGTCATTGGATTGGGACCCATTCTAACTTAGTATGATTGTATTTTAACTTGATGATGTCTAAAAAGACCTTCTTTCCAAATAGGATTATATTCTGAGATTCCCGGTAGACATGAACTGGGGGGACTCTATTGAACTCAGAGTAGCTTGTGGGTGGGCAGCCCCTGGGCCAGCTGTTCTTAACACTCTCCCGGCTCTCATGTCCTCTGACTCATTGTTGTGCCATCTTCTGCCTTCAGTTTTCTTTCTCTGGATGGCATTTCCCCTTCTTCATCATTCTCTGTGTGAAGAGGAGGCACTATGATCTTCTGGTCTTGGTTCAGACACTTGAAGTGTCATCTTGGGGACAGTTATCACTCTTGTGGGTGTTTTGTTTCCAAGTGTCACCACTAGACAATGGAAGCTTCTTTGGCATTGGTGAGAGGTTGCACAGAGGAGGTGTATTTTCTTGCTTGGTGAGATGCAGCCCTCCATGCCACTGGCTCTGAGCATCCTGGAGGTCACTTGGCCCTCCTTGGGACTCCACAGCACCTTGGGTGCCCTTTGATTCTAACACCTACCTGCTAAATTGCAACCAACTCTTTTTTCTTTCCTTTCCTTTCCTTTCCTTTCCTTTCCTTTCCTTTCCTTTCCTTTCCTTTCCTTTCCTTCCTTGCCTGCTTGCTTGCTTGCTTGTACTGGTAATCGAACTTGGGACCTTGTGCTTTTGAGGCAGGCGCCAGGACCACTGAACTAAATCCCTGGCAGCAGCCAACTATTTCTAGACTTTGAGCAGCTCCACAAGATCTGAGACTGTTTTTCATCCAGACTTTCAATTACGAACATAATAGACCCTTATTAAATTGTTAAGGAGTAGATGTTGCTTTAGGGAGTCTGCTAATTCTACTGCCAGGGTGGGGCCAATCCCCACTCCCCTCCCCTTCATAATATCATAGGCTAAGTTTCTGCTTGACTTTCTTGAATGCTCCAGCTTCTGACTTTTGCATGGTCTACTCAGGCTTAATTTGGCAGATACTTGAGAAGAGATGGTGACCTAAGCCTTCCCTGACCAGCCCTTCTCACTATTAGGGCTTTGCCTGTGTGTTTTGAAGTTTCCTTCTCCAAGTTTTCAAGCCTCTTGAATAGTGATATTTCCAAATTTCAGAAAGGCATATTTGATGCTGCTCATGGTCTGTTCAATCCTAGTTAGACTTCATGTCCTTTGTCAAGGACTTTCATCCCAATGAGACTGAGTTTCCTCATCTGCAGTGTCCATGTTTCATTCACTCATTTTTCCCCCAATAAACATTTATTGAGCTCTGTCACATGGCAGGCGAGGTTCCTGTTCTGGAGTAAAGTGAATGAGTGAATGTGGTTATGGTCATGGAGCATTATTTTATTCAAACAGTGATGTGTGCTGTGAAAGCTAAGTACTCAGTGCTGGGAGAGTGTCTGTCAGTGGGACCAGACATAGCCTAGAGGGTTTGGAACATGGCATTTGGGTAGCACTTTCAAAGATACTTGGAATCTCATTGGTGGGGATGGAGAATGGAGGAAATCAGACTCAGAGACCTTGAGATAGAAGAGAAGAAGGAACAGTGTGATGAGTCTGGAGAATGAAGGTAGCACCATGGAAGCCAGACAGGATGGTGGGGGCCAGACCATGCCAGGTCCCGTTGGCTGTTTTGAATACTTTGTATATGGGGGCCACAGAAGCATTTTAAGTAGGGAAATGACATGTCCAAATTTGCACTTGTAAGAGCTTTTCCAGTTGCAGTGTGGAAGATAGATTGGAGGGAACAAGGAGGAAAAGGAGGATACCAGTAGGAAGCCATTGGAATTATCTTGGTTATAGTCATTGGACTGAGGTAAAGTCAATGAAATGAGGCAAAGAGGAGAATGAATAGTATTTAGGAGAAAAGATGGACTTGCCAATGGACTGGACTTGGGAAATGAGGAAAAGGAAGGTATTAAGGATGATTTGAAATTTCTAGAGACATTTATCATGGTAAAGAAAATGGATGGGAACCAGGTTTTGGAGGAGAACATGGAGAGTTCAGTTTTGGATATGACTGCAGCTATTTCCTGGAAAAATGTAGAGCTCTTTTAAAGAAGCATCTCTAGATTCAGAGCCAAGACTTTGTATTCTTTCCCCCTTACTAAATGAGTCCATTCATATCACTATGAGGAATGATCACTTAAAAAATACTCATTCAGAAGGCTGAGTTATCCAGCAAGATAATAGGTCACACAGAGTTTACAAAGTATTGTGCCCTTATGTCCTGAAAGAGTGAAATGTGCTTCCCATGATGAGCCACTTCTTAAAGTGGGATAACTGGTATTTTCACCAGTCTCAGGAAGCCATGAGCCTCAGAGCTGATGGCTCAGCTATTTATGTGCTCCATGAACTTGAGAAATCACTTAACTTTTGAGTCTCTACTTTCAGGGGCGTGGATCACATAAGATGGTGGCTGAAAGGTTTTTAGAAAGTTAAGTGCTATGTATAAATATAAGGTGTTTATTGTTATCATTGTGACTGCCTGGTCTTCAAGGAACCATCTGCTACCCCTTTTAGATAAGTAGGAGGATAATCAGCTTTGTGCCAATGACCATGACATCACTTTTGTGGGTCTAGCTGTTGGCATTGCCCCCATCTGTAGTCTTGCAGACAGATTTTCATTACACGTGACACTGTCCTTACGCAAGAAATTTGCAAATTCAGTTCCTTGAGACATTGTGCCAAACTCTTCAGCAAAATTGAAATCTTCCACATCTGCTCTGTTCCTCTTAGTCACTAATTTTGGTAATTGGGTTTTAGAGAAAACCCTCTCTGTTGGAGCTTTTCTGCTGCTTTGGATGAGGAAGCTGGTTCTGCATGAGTGCCATCTTCCCTCCTTCTCTTGAACAGATTGTTTTTTTTTTCTTTAGATTCATGCTTTGTTCTTGAATTTGGAAAATATAGCATTGACATCAGCTGTGGCGGACAAACTGCCTCCAGTTCTTTTTTAGAGCAGGGCAGGGAATAAACAAATAAATACATTCCTAGCTACCTAAATACTTTGGGCAGGTGTTTCTGGAAGAGACCAATACCTGCGTGTTTTCCTCCAAATGAAGGACAGGTAGAGTGATACAGATGGCTTTGTTTGTTGGCTCTTGGCAGTCCAGCCTGGTTGTGTGAGCTATGAACCTCTGAGAAGGTTTTTGTTCCTCTGGGTCTCAGTTTCCTCACTGTAAAATGAGAGCATTAGACTAAGTAGCCTCTCAATTGCCTATTATGGCTCAGAAGTTCATCTTTTCGCAAAGCAAGTATCTGTTTAGGTACTGGGGATGTAGCCATTAATAAATCAGACACAAATTCTTGGCCTGGAGAAATCTAAATCCTAGTCATGTAGTTTGATTTTTCATCCATTCAGGAAATAGTAGTTGAGTTCCTTCCAGGTGTCAGGCACTGTGCTGGGTACTGGGAAAGCAGCAGGGGACCATGTAGCTGGGGAGGGGGGGCTGCTTCTGAGGAGATGCAGTCTGTGAGAGAAAAAGGAAGAACAGCACAGGATCCTTACTGTGTTAGGCTGGATGAAGAGCAGGGTACAATGGAACAGAGTGTCTGAGGCTCAGGAAAGGTCTTCCTGAGGGGAAGGTGGGCTGAGAGGAAGGTGGAGGAAGGTGGCAGGATGTTCCCAGCCTGGGAAGGGGTTCTGAGGAGGAGCTCTGAGGAGAGTTAATGTACTTGATAATCTGGGAAAGTTCTGAGGAGGCTGGGGTTGGGAGAGTGAGGGAAGTGGGGTGAGAGGGAGCTGGAGGCAGGAGATAGCCTATTAAACCTTGCAGGCTTGAGACCTGGCTACCGGACCTGTGGATTCTCGGAGCCTGGTGGCAGACTTGGGTGTGTGTGTGGGGTGGGATTCACAGAGTGCAAATGTTTCACCTATTTCTGCGTAGTTTACACCCAAGTGCCTGGTGGGCCATTGCAACATGTTACACACTGGGTCTTCCTTGATAAACTACTATTCACCCTTAATTTCTTTCTTTTAACTGCTTTTTTCTTGAAGAGGTCTTTATGGGATTTGAGGCATGAAAGGTACTTGACAGCCTGAAGGAGGTGTTTCATAACTTCACAATCTTTTTTTTCCCAGTAAGTTGTTGTCTTTTTTTGGGTACATTTTCTTTAAAATGTTTTTATTAACATGTATTATTAAGATGTATTGTACATATTAATAGCATTCAGTATGTTTCCACTGATCAAATCCAACCCCCCTTTCTCTACCCCCTCTCCCAAATCTCTAGTAATCACTATACTACTTTCAGGTCAATTCTTTTTAGATTTCATGCATGCAAAGTATATAGTATTTGTCTTTCTGTGTATAGCTTATTTAATTTAACAGTAAGTCCTGCAGTTCCATCCATTTTGCTGCATGTGTCAAGGTTTTATTTTTCTTTATGGCTGAATCATATTCCATTGTGCAAATGTACCACATTTTCTTTATCCAGTCATCAATTGATAGGCACCTAGGATGGCTCTATATCTGTTTTCCCCATATCTTAACTATTATAAATAGTGCCATAACAAACATTGGTGTGCAGGTGTCTGTTTGGTATGCTGATTTCATTTCCTTTGGATATATGCCCACATACTCAGGAGTGGGATTGCTGAATCATATGGTAGATCTATTTTTAGTTTTTTGAGGAACCTCATATTGGTATCTATAATTGTACTAATTCCCATCAACACATCCCATTCTCCACATCCTCACATGCATTTTTTAAAAATAACTTTTCTAATTGGGGCGGGATGCTAACTTGTAATTTTGATTTGCATTTAACTAATGGCTAATGATAGTGAACATTTTAAATATATTTGTTAGCCATTTGTTTTTCTTCTTTTGAAAAGACATTATTCACAACATCTGCCTATTTTAATTGGATTACTTGTTTTTGTTGGTAAGTTTATTGAATTCTTTTTATATTCTGAATATTAACCCTCTTTTAGATGGATAATTGGCAGATTATTTCTCCTCATTCTATAGGTTGTCTTTTAACTCTGTTGATTGTTCCCTTGGCTGTACAGCGTTTTTTGTTTGATGTAATCTCTTTTGTCAATTATTGCTTTTTTTGTTTACTGTGTTTTTGGGTTAATTTCAGAAAATTATTGCCTATACCAATGTCTTGAAATGTTTTCTCTGTGTTTTCTTCTAGTACTTTCAGAGTTAGATCTTTGATCCATCTTGAGTTGACAAGGTGAGAGGAGTCAAATTTCATTCTTCTGAATCCACTTTCCCCAGCATCATGTATTGAAAAGGCTGTCCTTTATTTGATGTATGTTTTTGTTGAGATTCAGTTGACTGTATATGTGTGGGTTTATTTCTGAGATCTCTGTTTTGTTCCAGTGGTCTATGTGTCTTTTTTAAAAGTGCCAATACCATGCTGTTTTCGATATTCTGACCTTGTAGAATGTCTTGAAATCGGTAGCATGATGCCTCTCCTTTGTTCTATTAGCTCAAGATTGATTACTTTGGCTGTTCAGGGTCTTTTGTGCTGTCATATGAATTTTAGAATTTTTTCTAGGTCTTTGAAGAATATCATTGGTATTTTGATGTAGATTGCATTGAATCTATAGATTGTTTTGAGTAATATGGACATTTTAATGATATTAATTCTTTCAATCCATGAACATAGGAAGTCTTTCCATCTAGTGTCTTCTTCAGTTTCTTTCTTCAGTGTTCTGTAATTTTAATTGTAAAGGTCTTTCATATTCTTGGTTAAGTTTATTCCAATGTTATTTATTTATGTAGTTATTATGAATGGGATTATTTTCATGATTTCTTGTTCAACAAATTCACTATTGGTATGTAAAAAATTTGCTGATTCTGTATGTTGATTTTGTATCCTGATACTTTACTGAATTTGTTTTTCAGATATAACATTCGTCTGGAGAAGTCTTTAAGTTTTTCCAATGTATAGAATTACATCATTTCCAAACATTTTACTTCTTCCCTTTTTACTTATATGCCTTTCATTTGTTTTTCTTGTCTAATTGCTCTGGCTAACATATTTAGTGCTTTATTGAATAAAAGTAGTGAGAGTGAATACCCTTGTCTTGCTCTTTATCTTAGAGGAAAAGCCTTCATCTTTTCCCCATTTAGTATGTTGTTGGATGTGGGTTTGTCATATATAGCCTTTATTATTTTGAAGTACAATCTTTCTATACCTAATTTGTTCAGGGATTTTTATCATGTTGAATTTTATTAAATACTTTTATTGTATCTATTGAGATAATCATATTTTCTTATCATTCATTCTGTTGAAGTGATGCATTATGTTAACTGATTTACATATATTGAATCATCCTTGTACCCCGGGGATGAAACCAACCTGATCGTGGTAAAATTTTTTTGATGTGTCACTAAATTTTATATGCTAATATTTTGTTGAAAATTGTTGCATTTAAGTTTATCAGAAATATTAGTCTATATTTTATTATCTTGTTGTGTTCTTATCTGGTTTCAATAACAGGGCACTGCTAGTCTCATAGAATGAATTTTGAAGGGTTCTCTCCTTTTCAATTCTTTGGAATAGTTTGGTTTTTTGTTTTTTGTTTTTTGTTTTTGGTACAGGGGATAGAACTCGGGTCCTTGAGCTTGCGAGGCAGGCGGCAAAACTACTGAGCTAAATCCCCGGCCCGCTTTGGAATAGTTTAAAAAAAACTTTTTTGACACAGGTATTACTATGTTGTCAAGGCTGGTCTCATACTCCTGAGTTCCAGTGATTTCTTGACTCAGCATATTGAATAGTTGGGGTTACAGGTGTGTGCTCTATGCCTAACCTTTGGGATACTTTAAAATTTGGCATTGATTCTTTAAAAGTTTGGTAAAATTCAGCAGTGAAGCCATCTGTGGGCCTTTGTTAGCAACTTTAGAATTGATTCAATCTCATGAATTGTTATTGGTCTATTCAAGTTTTTTAGTGTGTGTGCTCTCATGGTTCAATTTCAGTAGGTCATATATGTCCAGAAGTTTGTCAGTTTCTTCTAGATTTTCCAGTTTGTTCCCATATAGTTTTTCACAATAATCTCTAATGATTCTTTGTATGTCTGTGGTATTGGTCATAATTTCATTTTATTTATTTGGATCTTCTCTTTTTCTGGTTAGTGTAGCTAAAAATTTGTTTATTTTGTATATCTTCAAAATAACAGCTATTTGTTTCATTTATCTTTTGTATTTTTTTTTTTTTAGTCTATTTTAAGCATCATTTGTAAGGCTGGCCTGATTGTGAATTCTTTCAGTTTTCACTTATCTTTCGAGGACTTCTCTTTTGTTTCCAGAGGATAGCCTCATTGGATATAATATTCTTGGCTGGTGTTCCTCTCTGCTGGTGGCAGTGACATTTGGGAGTGGGCTGTGGCTGGTGCCAGGCAGTTTCTCTTGGTCCTCTGTCTGTGCATGCTCAGGTGCAGACAGACAGCTGGAGCTGGGCCTTTCCTCCCCCTGAGTCCTTTAGCTATAGTGTGCACCTAAAAGAGGGCAACGGCCAGATTGTCAGAGTTTCTCAAGGCTCCCTCAGCAGCAGGAACCATGGTGTTTGCTCCCAGCCTATTGAACGCAGGGCAGGGGTAGGGTGGCTGAAACCGTGTGGGTGTCTGCCTTCAGCCCTGGCATTTGCATTGATTCATGGATGGCTGCCCATGCCCTGGGTCTCAGAGGGCAAGTGCTCTGATCTGATTCTTCAGGCTGGAGTCCTCCATTTCCCTCCATGTCATAATACTTGTCCTGTACTATGCAGAGCACCTGTGGGCTTAGGTCACAGTTACTCTGCTGGGCCAAGTTTGCAAGGGAGCTGTCTCCCAAGCCAGAGCAGTGGAATGTCTGTGAAGTCTCAGAGATGGGAATATACCGGGGTTTCTCATGTTACAGCCTTCCCAACTCAGATGATAGCTCGCTTCTCAAGATGGCTCCTGGCTACAGCACCTGGGAATTTGCTGGGTGATGATGTGAGATCTTTTTCTGAAGCAAGGCTATTGTGCAGATTTCAGGTTACCTATCCAGGTGAGCTACAGGTCTGGGGATTGTGAAATTCTCTTGTTCAGCTGAAATAGCATTTCTTTAGAGAAATCATCATTGATCCACACTGGTGAGACTGGGTTCACTTTTGAATTCTGCCATATCTCCTTTTTGCTACCCTAGCTTGTAGTTAGGTATTTGCAAAGTGATTTGATTAGGGCCTTCTGCCTCCTTAGGCTCTGCGTTCCCTGGGAGCAGAGTGACTCTGTCTGAGTTATTGGTTTAGTTTCCACAGAGAGTGCAATACCTGGCAAATAGCGAGCGCTTCATAAACATTTGTTTGGTGAATAAACTATCACAATTCACCATTTCCTTGTCTTTTGGATATGTTGTTTGTCACTGGCTTCAAATAAGCAGACTGTACTTAGCTTTCATAGAGCCCCAGACAGTGCTTTTGTGAGACACAGGCTGAGAGGAGTCCATTAGGGCCACATGCTTTTACAATAGTTCTGGGTAAAAGAGAAATGAAAGGAATTCTTTTGTCTTTTTTTCCCCTTTGGTACAAGGAGGTAGGGCCACCACTGAGCTACGTCCCCAGTCCAAATGGAATTCTTTTGATCACAGATCTCAGTACCCAGCAAATATATCAGATATCTCGGCAAAGAGCTAGGAGTTCAAATCTAATGTGGCTGAGATAATGCTCATCAGATATCCATGAGGTTCCTACATGTGCTGGCTTCCTTTAGTATTATAGCGGGCTCCTTACTCAACAATGGTTGGACTTAGTATTTTTTCAAATGTACAAAGGTATGAAAGCCATGTGTATTCAGTAGAAACATTATTTCACAGTTTGAATTTTTGTCTTTTCCTGGGATGGCAATAAGTGGCCCAACACCCTTGTGATTCTGGGCAGTGGTGAGAGCCGTGGCTCCCAGTCAGCTACACGATCACGGCGGGGAAACCCACAATGTTTTACGGTGTTCTCTGTTGCTAAGCTATGATGTTTGGTAGGGCGAGTATCTTAGATGCAGTTTCGAGTCACAATCTTTACAAGTTACAATGGGTTAACTGGGACGTAACCCTATCACGAACAGAGGATACGCTGTGGCTCTCTCCAATGGACCCTGAGCGGAAGTGATGGGAGCCATTTTCATGCAAAGGTAGATGCAGGGTGCCTTCTTCATCCCCTCTTCCCTTACCTTGATGGCCATGTGCTCCGTAGGACATAGCTGTAAGTTGGTGAGGTTTTCGTGACAGGCAAGAAACTGATGAACAAGAATGGAATCTTTGCTGTAGTAAGCTTTTAAGTTGAAGATTAATCTTACTATATTTCAGGATTTATTTGTTACAAAAGCATTTTATAAACTATCCTGATTAATACTCTTTTGCCAGGGCCAGGGATTTAGCTCAGTGGTTCTGCTGCCTGCCTCGCAAGCGCAAGGTCCTGAGTTTGATCCCCGGTACCAAAAAAAAAAAAAAAAGGAAAGAAAAAAAAATACTCTTTTGCCAAATTAAATCTTCCTCATGATTTGGTTTTCTCAAAAGCAAAAGGTATATTTCCTTTTAAATTCACACTGGCTAGCCAGATGCCTCTAGACTCCCTGCATTTGTATTAAGCATTCCAGGCATCCCACCAGTAATTTTCAGACACCACAGCTCCTGCCAACGCTTGGCTATATGGGTCTCTTGACACAGTTTCCTTCCCCTCCTCTAGGAACAATGTTTCATATCAAGTAAATGTCTGTCAGCTCTTGATGGCATTTCTGACAGCTTGTCCAAGAGAGGTTCTGCTTGGCAGATTCCTGGAGTGTCTTGCACACCTTTCAATCTGACTCCTCCCAGATGAGCTCTGTGCTTTCCTGAGAGGCTCCCTCTGAGACCTCCATCTTTTTCAATTATTCAGCAGGCCTAGGATTGAAGGGCTCAGACCCTGAGCTGATGTGAACTCCTCTCCAATGACCAGAGTCTTCTGGGGTAAATGTGGCACCTGTCTGAGGCAGCTGCTGAGGCAGTCCTGCTGCTTCTTTCTCTGTACCTTAAGAGCCTCTGGGGAGGTTTTGGGTACCTGTTAAAGGAGGAAGGAGCTTTTGCTGGGTTTATGGGAGCTGGCGTCACATACCAAATTCTGTCCGCATTGAAGATGGCTTCTGGCTTGTATGAGGGTCTGATTGGCCTTGGACAAGTAACTGTAGTTTCATCCCCTGTAGGACTTGGTGTATGAATTGGGATGGGGATGATTTCAAGCTGCTGACCCGCAAGGACAACAAGAATGGGCCATGAGTCATAGGCTACTGGCTTCCTGGCCAGAAAAACATGCTTTTATTTATTTCATTTGTGTGGTGAGATAATCCATCTATTAATTCCGGCTTTGTTCTGACTGCCCTGAGTCACTCCATAGAATGAGGTGAGTTTTTTTCTATCTCTTTAAGAAAGTAGTCAAGTATTTCCATGTAGAATTCTGACCTCCTTGCTCTGGGGATTTGATAACAACTTTTAAGTTTCAGGACAAAAAAGTCATGCAGAGGTATGACCACCCTCCCCTAAGCTGGGGGTTATTTGGAGGTGGGTAGTATTAGAGGAGCAAAGAGAGTCTGGGGCTGAGAGTGGTCCTTCATGAGAAGGAGGGCCAGAAAGAGGCCTGTCTCTCTTGTCTGCAGAGGGAGCAGAGGTAGGTGGTTTGCTGCTGTGTGATACGTTTATCAACTGGAGGACATAAATATTTAGTCTGTTGATCTGGAGGTAAAGGAGAGCTCAGGATCTACCCCTTGGAGTTTGAGGCTCACCTGAGTCTGTGAGACCACGGCCAGAGAGGTAACCTATATATAGACAGGTACCCATCCCTGGATCAGGTCCATCAGCTTGCCTGGCTGATAGTGTTGCCAGACAGGGTCTGAGGAGTTTCCCGACGAGATAACCTAGACCCATCCTACCTGTAGAGTTAAGTTGCAGGTTTGCTGACTCCTGTTGTGAAAAAAGAATTTTCAGGACACTCGGTAAGAGCCACGGGAAGGGTTTTATTAGGCAGAAATTTAGTTTAAAAGTACACACTGAAAGAAATCGAGTGCAGGCCTTCAAGAGAGAGGTACATTATGACTTAGAGCTGGGAAAATTTAAGGGGTCTTGGGGGTGTCAAGATGGGTGACGTACGATGTGTATTCCTGCTGTCTGTCAGGTCACCCGTCTGGTAGGGCTTTGCTAGAATACAAACCATTTACGTGTATTTGACGCTAACACGTATTGCCCACTAATATTGCTGCTTCCTTGAGGGTGGAGCTCTATGGGAGGAAGTACAATTTACAGGTGAAAAGCATAGATCTAGAGCCCAATTTTACAGGCTTATTTTTTTCTTGAAGACCCTTACGAATTTCTTTTGAGTTTCCTGGAAGGGAAAAGGCTGGAGTAAATTTTGTGCCCTGAAACCACAGTTTTTATTGAAAGTATAAATTTAAATTTCTTACTGTCCTTGCCTCCTTTCTACCTATCTTCTTTGCTTCCATCCTATCTCAGTAGGACGGTGGTCCTCTCTCTGCTGAGCCCTTTCCCAGAGACTCACTGAGTCACAAGGCATTCCCACCCTTCATCCTGCTCTTTGCCTATCAGGTGTGAGAAGGCCGGCAGGGAGCTTGTGAGCACCAGGCACTGCTTGTCTGGCTGGGAAATGAGGTGTGGGGGTCCCTACTCTCCCACCCAGGCTGTCTATAGCCAAGGCCTCCAAGTGTGAGCATTTATTATTCATCGAGGCTGAAGAAATAGATTTGGGGTTTTGTCTTCTTGGGGAGATGAATCCGGATGAAATTTTAAAAGATGTCATTGTCTAAGACAACAGAGAATAGTCCATTTTAGGGTCCAGGTTCTCACCTGGATGTCGATGGATAAAAGAATGGTCTAGTAGCTAGAGAAAAATAAATCAGCTTCTGAGGCTTTTCCAGCTGCTCAGCCATAGTACCATCCAAGAGCTGACCTTTAACGTGGGCATGTGGGACCAACCTGCTGGGACTGAACAAAGGAACTGAGCCAGGAGATACTGATGGCAAATGCCCAGGGTAGAGCAGCCAGCGAGCAGGGAATTGGAAATGGCAGTCCCCTGTTTGAAACAAGACCAGTGAGTGCAGAGGACTTCTGGGAGGCCTACAGACAATGGTGCTGTTCTGGGCCTGAAAGCCAGATGGGCAGTGCCCTGGGGGGTGGTGGTGGAGGATGGCAGATGTTCAGATCACCACTCTGCGGAACTGGCATGCTGGGGGAGGAGGGATGGAAAGTAGAAAGTGTCCCCCAACCAATGCCTGCGGCTGAAGAGTGGTTGGTGTCACCCAGATTCAACTTCAAAAACACAAAATGGTACTGGGCAAAGCCCATTAATGTAAATGACCTAATTTCAGCCCCCTGAGGAACAGGTTACTCTCTCCATTTGCCAGATCGCCCTGGAGAGGGTAAGTTACCCAAGGTTCCTGGCTAGTAGTGGCAGAACCATGACTTGCAGTCAGGTTTTCTGACACTGAGGTCAAGCCTTGGTCCTTTCCCACTAAGCGATAGAGGCTTTGGTCAGCTTTGTAGCTCTCTACTTCTTTTCAGAATCCTTCTCCTCAGTTCAAATCAAAGCCAAGTACTGAGAGCTGTCAAAGGACCTGTGCCCTGCAGGTTTGGCTGCTTGTTCCATCCCCTCATGAGGTGGGCCTTCTCAACCTGGACTCACCCCACAGGAGGCCCACGGCTATGGCATCTGGAGTGGCTGCATCATCAGGGGAAGGAGAACTTTCACGTTCATAGGAAATGACAGATTCCACCGAAGCCTCCTCGGCCTTGGGTGGTATTTCCTCTTGTCTCAGAGAGGCTGTGATAGATGGTATTAACACCCTCTACTCTTCCCCCTTTCTGTATCCATGCCCTTTATCAGGTGAGTTTGTGGAATTTATTTCCTCATTTCTCATATCTGGGATTAGTTGTGTTACTTGCTTTGGGCAAGAGTAGGGTGAAAGTGACACTAAGGTTTTCAGCTGGGATCTCCAAGGGCCTTGCCTATTTTGCTTGCCCTCTTGCTGTCTCCCTGGGAAAATGTGCTGGGGCTAGTCTGCTGATTGATGGGAAGGGAAGAGGAGAGGCAGGAGGAGCAGAGCTGCCCCAGTGAAGGTGTGTGCCAAGAAGCCCTGAAGGAGGCCCAGTAGGTCTGCAGATTCTGGAGCCAGCTCAGCCTGCACTGGCCACTCTACACAGACATGTGAGTCATAATTGTTTAATTGTGTATACCCCTGGGCTTTTGGGCTCTTAAGCAGCAGGCTGCTGATATTAGCTAACAGGTGCTAGAGGTATCTGTTAAGAATCAATAAAAAATCAATGAAGTACCAGAAATCTGAAAAGCTAATTAAATGCATTAAATAGAAGGAGAAAAAAAAATAAGAGAGTGGGTTGACCAAACTTTAGTCCAGGAAAGGACTTAGGGATCAGGAGTCACCCCCTTATCTTGTAGATGAAGAATCTGAGTCCCAGGGAGGTGACATCGGTTATTTCAAGCAGTATCATTTTAAGAACAGACTCTGGTTTCCCAGTTGTGGGCTGTTTGAGGATCCTGCCTTAAACTGGGCTGTCTCCTATGCAGTGCAGATAGGCATAATGGGCCTGCATATGTGGGTCAAGGTTAAGGACAAGGGGTGCTCCATAGACATGTTGTTAACCTCCTTGGCCTGCGGTGCCTTGGCTCTTTCATGTATCCCTCCAAGGCCCGAGGCTGAATAAATAGCCTTAAAGCGGAAGGTGGACCCCAGAGTGACCCCTCCATTTTTCAATGAGTGCCTTTTGGCTCCAAATGGCAGCTACTTGCTGCCAAGCCCCAGAGGTCTTTTTTGAGCTCTGTAATGCCAAATTGGTCCTGTTCCCAGAAAACTGTGACATGGCCTCAGACTTATTTAGGCAGTTGTATTACACACCAGGCCCTGGAACTCCCTGCTGCTGGAGGTGGAGAGATGCATCCTTTTGTGTGTAACACAATCGGCTCATGTCTTCCTGTGCTGCCAGCTTTGCCTCTGGCACATCTATTCTTCCCTAGTGGGCCAAAGTGTCAAACCCTGACCTCCCGATGCCCCCCCACCCCTGTGTGTGTGTGTGTGTGTGTGTGTGTGTGTGTGTGTGTGTAAGGAGACTAGTGTGGGACCATTTTAGGAGGTAGGGATCTGAGAAGTTCTCCTTACTTCCTGGAAAGAACACAATAGATTTAATAAATTCATGTCGTGCTCTTCAATAATTCTTCTGCCCAGGGTGTCTTGCTTATTGTATTTCCTTCTCACCTCTTACTGGAAGTGTGCTCATTAGACCTGTGCTGGGAGGATCAAGATTATAGACAGTTATGAAGGGACAGAGGCGTCTCAGGAGCCTTAGGTCATCACACCTAGTACCCATTTGCTACCATCTCGAAATTTCCATTTCACCCACCTCTCACTGAAGGTTCAGTTTGCTTAACTTAATAAATATAGGTTCATCAGGACACTAAGAGAGATGCTGACCATGACCTCCGTCTGCTTGGAAGTAAAATAAAGGGATGCTCAGTACAGCACACAGCAGCACTAAATCCAGGCAATGAAGTCAGATGGCCACCTTGATCTGACTGTAATACTAAATCCACACCCAAAAAGAAGAGGGATGTAAGTTATAGAAATGCATGCAAATGTTTGATAAGCTCCACCTCATGGCCTGTCCTTCACCCACTTCGCTCAGGAATCCCCTTCCCCTGGCAGCACAAGACCCAGTGTAAGACAAACAACATGTCCTCAGGGAACTTCGGAACTTTCAGTTAGGGGACCATGCATGTTTCTGAATTGTACAACTCAGCAAAGTTCTTTTCTGTTTGACTTGAACTCAGAGACAAGGAACTAGAGGCTGTTGGGCTAACAGTTATTGGAGGAGGGTACAAGTATGGAGTTCTAGGTATCTAGTTTGGATACCTCTACCTCCACAAGTCAGCTTGAACTCTCTTCTAGTTCCAGATGACAGAAGGTCCCGGGAGTTCTGGGTGGTTGGCTGGACAGGATAGGGAGGATGAGCTTTAAGCTGCTGAAGGGAACTTTGGGTTGCCTCTTGGTTTCCTAAAGTTCTCTGGGCTGTGGTTCTCCAGACTGGCTGCATTCATTAGAATCACCTAGGAGGTTAAAAAAGCACCCACCTCAGATAACAGGACAAGAGTCCTTGGGGGTGGGGGCCTTATCAAACTCCCCAAGTGATTTGCATATGCAGCTAGTGTTGGAACCACTGTTCCCAGAGATGCATATGTATAGAGCCATCTGTGAGGACTTTAACCAGGTTATGTCTGGAGCACATACTGGTGGGTAGTTTGGTGAGTGCAGGCACTGGCTATAGTAGGTTGAATAATGATCCTCAAAGATATTAGTCCTGCCCCATGGAAACAATCAATTCTATTATTTATCAAAAGGGTCTTTGAAGATATGGCTAAGACCCTTAAAATGGGGAGATTATTCAAGTGGGCCTGAAATGCCATGTACCATATAAGAGGAAGTGGAGAAAGAAGAGTACATGCACGCGCATGCACACACACACACACACACACACACACAGAAGAGGATGTAGTGTGAAGATGGAGGAGAGAGAGATTTGAAGATTGGAATGATGTGGCCACAAGTTTAGGGATGCTAGGAATCACTAAAACCATACACCTTGATTTTGGCACAGCAAAGCTGATTTCTGGCTTCTAGCTCCCAGAATTATGAAATAATAACTTATTTTTAGATTATGTGGTCTATGGTAATTTTATTTATTTATTTATTTATTTATTTTTTGGTACCCCGGATCGAACTTGGGTCCTTGTGCCTGCGCAGCAGGCGGCGAAACCACTGAGCTAAATCCCCGGCCCCTCTATGGTAATTTATTACGGCAGCCTCAGGAGACTAATACATCATCCACCATCAGTAGCTCTTTGAACTGTAGTCAGGGTTATTCTTTATGGTACATTGTTCCTTCCAACCCTGGGTCCAACTGTTAACACTCATGAATTTAATCCAACAATCAACGGGTCAACTAGTATGAACCAGGGGAGCAGATAAAATCACAGCTATGAAGCAGGATGGGTGGCAGCATGGAGTGTGGTCAAGATGGGGTGGACTCAGCATATTGGGGCAGGTGTCCTTCGTAGCTTTCTCCTTCCTAGTCATGTGAAGCTCAAAAGGAACTTGAGCTGGATAAGTTTATAGGCAAGGAGGAGAAGTTGGGGGAAAGATGGATTCTTGGAGAGAAGAGGCAAAAGCTTGAAGATAGAAATATGCCAAAGATTTTGCAGAAAGCACGTACACAGACAAGCTTGGCTGGGGCCCAGGTTTTAAGTAGGGAGCTTGTACTTGAGCTTCAGTGTGCTGAATTGCTAAAGGAGTGGTGCTTAGACATCTGTATGTAATACAGGCTTCCCAGGTTTTTCAATTCAGATGATTGCCTAATTATGTTTTCAGGAACATGAGTTTGGGGATCATTGAGATAAGTTGAAAATGCTGATTGTAGTCAAATTGATTTTAGTCTTTAAAATTTGGAAAAAACTTAAATATTGTTTGTTCCACTACTTGGCATTTCTACTGTATCATAACTTAAAATTTTATTTCTATCACAGTTATCCATTACATAAAATTAAAAGTTAAAAAGTTACCACAAAGATTATAATGAAAATATTTAATCCCCATCTACCTCTTTTTATCTCAATTTCCCAGGGGCAACTTCGTTTAACTCTTTTGGTCATTTATCCTACTTTTTAAAGCCTTCATGGCCCTACCGAGGTCCTGAGTCACGCGGAAGACGCCGAATCAGCGCGCTGCAGACAGGCAGGTCTGTGCACGCACTACCGAGGTCCTGAGGCACGAGGAAGACGCCGAATCACCCCGCTGCAGACAGGCAGCCACCTGATTCCACAATAAAAAGACGCAGAGGACACCAGACCACCAGACCTAGGTACTGAGTCCCACTGTTCCCGGCCCAGAGGTAGGGGCTTCTGAGCCTTCGTCCCACTGCTCCTGGTCCAGAGGAAGGGGCTTCCCGGTCACCATCCCTCCCGCTGCTCCCAGCCCAGAGGAAAGGTCTTTTGGGCCACCTTCTGTTCCTCTGCTCCTGGCCCAGAGGAAGGGCCTTCCGGGCCATCATCCCTCCCACTGCTCCCAGCCCAGAGGAAGGGGCTTCTGAGCCGCCATCCCACTGCTCCTGGTCCAGAGGAAGGGGTTTCCCAGCCACCATCCCTCCGGCTGCTCCCAGCCCACAGGAAAGGGCTTTTGGGTCACCATCCCTACCGCTGCTCCCGGCCCCTGTCCCACCTCAGCCAGCTCGGAGGAGGTAATCCGTTCAGGCGCTAGCAGCCCCCCGCCCCAGTCGAAATGAGAAAACACATAAATAAGTCTCTAAACCAGACTTCCAGATCACCTACAGAAACCCTAAAGCCTTCATATTTCTAACTGATGTGGGTATAGCTATTTCTTGATTTCCCAATCTTAGGCATTATCTATGGACTTTCCATGGCTCTGTTCCTTTCAACACACCCAAATCTCTCTCTGTCTTCTCCCAATAGCTATCTTATAATTTTTAGTTAAATAAAGACCATTGTTGTATTAGTCAGCTTTCCTGTCACTGGACAGAATACCTGACACCCACAACTTAAAGGAGATGAGGTTTATCTTGGCTCAAGGTTTTCAGATGATTCGGTCCATGGTTGATTGGCTCTAAGGCAGAAACAGAATGATGAAAGGGCATGGAGGAGGAAAGCTGTTCTCTCTGTTCACAACAGTGAGAGGGAAGGAGCTGGGGCCAAGAATACAGCCTTCCACATCAGGCCCCCAGTGACCCCTTGGAACTGCACCCCACCTCAGAACAGTACATTCAGCCATGAACTTATCAATGGATGATCCATTGATGAGTATAGCATCCCCATGATCCAATCACCTTTCAAAAGCCCCATCTCTGAATACATGGGACTTTTGGGAGGATATTTTAGATCTAAAGCATAACAAGTGTTTAGCTTTATATTTTCTTTATTATTTAACATAGACATCTCTTGGAGTAATAACTTATGTGGTATTCTTATTCTTCTTAGTTTTCTATGTTTCTTAGTTTTCTGCCTATGACAAGGCAGCAGGCTGTACCCAGAATCCTCCCTCCCTTTCTTCTGTATTCTTGTTTTATGGATGTAATAGCTTCTTTTTCTACCTCCTTCTTCTGAGAAGAAAATTATAGCTTAAAAATGTTTTCTTCTGCATTATCTCATTACCTCTGAGTTTGTTTCATCTGTTTGCTTTGGCTTTTCTCTTTGAGGAATTCTTCAAATGTCTGGTGATCCTTTACTAAATGTTCATATTTAAGAGAGAGATATTCAGTCTATTTGGAACATCTGAGAGTTTGTTGACTGGTGAGCCATCCTGAAGTCAATTTTACTGTAGGTCCCCAAATGTCAATAGCTCTAGGTATGTTTTTATGACCCTTTCCCTATGGAGAAATCCTATAATCTCTTGCCTTGGAGTATAGTATGGGCTGCTTAGAACAGGCCTATAGTGGACATGGAGATCCAGCTTCAAAAGAGGACTTGTTGGACTTACTTCTGGGAGAGCCATTAGTGAGTAGCTTTTAGCTGTCTTCTTTTTCATGTGTAGTCTCAGCTGCTAAGAGCAACCAAGTGAACAAAATGACTTGGCCAGTTGATGTCAGTAAGCTAACAGGGCTCAAAAAAGTATGGGGTCCCATTTGCCAAGGCTTATCTAGCTAATATTGCCACCAAATGTCAGCAAGAAGCAAAGAACTTCTCAATATAGTGCCATTTCTTGAAGTAGCAAATTCACTACACTGGGTCCCTTCCACCCTGGAAGGACCTGCCATTTGTTCTGGCGGGAATAGCTATACATTTTGAGTTTGGGTTGGTCTTTTTGAGAATGCCATCACCCAAGGATGTACACATGAACCTGTGTAGCATTATTTCAGACCATTATATCTACTTTACAGTGTAGGCCTATGACCATGAAATATATTGGTTATATCACATACTGCACCATCCAGGACTTGGGTTGGTAGAGCTTGGGATAACTGTTGAAGGAACAGCCAGTGCTCCAGCTCAGAGGCAATTCTTCCAAAGATGAGATGTCATATTGGGGGTGCAATATCCTCTTTGAATTGAAGAGCTTTATGTAGTACTTTGTTCCAAATTGGAAGAATTCATGGTCCCAGGGACCAAGATGGGGAATGTATGAGTGGCCCTGTTCATCATTACTTGAAATGGGTAACACAATAAACAAACAAAGTTGTGCTTTCTGTGTCTGCAACTCTGGGGCTGTGCAAAGTTAAAGGTCCTCCTCCTCAAAGAGGGATCAAGTCCACTAGGGAATTTGGCAAGAATCTGTGAAAGCTACAGCTGCCACCTGGGCACTTCAGGCTCCTGTGTCCAGGGAAGAGCAGGCAAAAGGGCTCACTATTTTGGCTGCAGTGATTGACTCTGACATTTGGAGGAGCTAGAACAACTATCATGCAGTGGAGGCAGGGAGGAATATTTGGTACCTGGATGATAGCTTTGGTACTCCCTCCCTCAACTGTACTTGCAACTGGACAAGTGCAGCAGCCCTATCCTGGAAGGGCAAGGTGAACAGGGCTGGAACCATCAGAGCTGAGAGTCAGAGTTAAATCAACAGTGTGAGTCCAGCAAAAGTGCCAGGTTCAGGTAAGGGAAATTCAGACTAGAGAGTGCTAGAAGATGATGATGGCTCTAGGCTGAGGCCTTGAGAGCAGCTACAGCAATGGAATTGTAACCACCTCATTGGCTTTCCTTTTAAACTATAATGTTTCTCACTAACCTTCCTCTTCTATGTTTCTCCAGGAAGAGAGGTCCATGGGAACTTTGGGGAATTTAGCAGCACTTTCCAAAAGCAATTTCCTGAAGCCCTGGTGACATGAGTTGGGATTTCAAAAGGAGTTGAAACAGAGAAATATTATCACCTCATTATCTTGGCTATGGCTGCTTCTTGGAACTTCATGTAACACACAGTTACATGCATGGGTTACACAAACACACATGTGTGTTTCCTGTCAATGCCACTCCTCCTCTCTTTTTGTCCTCCATGACTCCACCCAGCTTCAAACAATCAACCAAGCAATAAATACAACATTCTTCAGTTTACGATGGGCTTACATCCCAACAAGCCCATCACAAACTGAAAATATCCTAAGTGGAAAATGTATTTAGTCCACCTAACCCTCAGAACATCACAATTTAGCAACACAGGACACTGTAGAATATTGGTTGTTTACCCTCATGGTCATGTGGCTGACCAGAACCTGTCACTCACTGCCAGTGCACAGCATCTTGAAAGAGTATCTTACCATATATTGCTGGTCCAGGAAAGAACCAAAATTTAAAATTTGAACTATAGTTTCTACTGAGTGTGTATTGCTTTCTCACCATTGTAAAGTTGAAAAATCATATGTTGAAACATGGTAAATTGGGGATTGTCTATATTTCATGAGCAACTTTGCTCAGCTCTGTATCTTGGTTTTAATGAACTCAGTGCAATATTGTGTCAATTCATTACATGAAGTCATGGATTGAGTCAAGCGTACTCAGTGAAATTAGAGGCTGGCACATTCTAGGTGTTCTATGAGTTAAAAATAAAGCTGAGTGTGTTGGCACACACCTGTAATCTGAGCACTCTGGGAGGCAGAGGCAGGTGGAATGCAAGATCAAGGTTATTCTGAGCAACTTAGTGACTCAGTAAGAACCTGCCTCAAAAAATAAAAAATAATGAACAAAAAAGGGCTGAGGATGTCACGCAGTGCAAAGGCCCAGGGTTCAATCCTCAGTATTGCAGAAAAGCAATGAAGGAAACAACCTGGTTCTCAAGAAGGAGTTTGTCTAGTGCGGAGATGGGCTGGGAGAAGAAAATGAGGAAGATAGCTGAAGAGGTAAATCTAGAAAACAATGACCAGGCTACAGAAAAATTTCAGTGTATAATTAAGTGGTAAATGAATGCCGTGGTGCTGATGTTGTTTCAGGAGGTAAAAGATACAGGAAATGAGTGGAGGGCAAGTTTTCTGGAAAAGGTAGGATTCAGTCTTGGCCTTGAGCAGCACATGATGTCTACAGAGCTGAGAAAATGTAGGCTTGAAAGGGACCCAAAGAGAATGATTTATTCATTTAACAGATAAGTAGTGGGGGTTTACATGTGTTGGCCCTGTGCTTGGCAAATGGAATGCAGTAGTGAACAGATGAGACAAAAAATTCATTCCTGTGCCATAGAGTTTATCTTTTGTTGGCAATGGACTGGCAATAACAAAGTAATGATTTTATTGTATACTGGCAGGTGTAGATTGCTTTGGAGAAGAATAAAGCAGCATGATACAGAGGTTTGGTAGTGTAGAGGTGAAGCAAGGATGGGTTCCTTGAGATGTGAGGTAGGAAACCATGCAGATCTTTGAGGGGGGAACATGCAGGCAGAAAAAGGGCAGGTGCAAAGGCCCTGAGGTAAGCATATACGTGGTTTATGTGGCTGGCTTGGAGTGAATGGGGGCCAAGAAGGTTCAAACTCTTCTTTTGTGCAAGGTGAAACACTGTTGCATACATTAATTTCCTACTGTTGTGTAACAGAGTATCACAAATGCAGTGGCTTAAATCCACACACACTTAACTTGCCATTCCTAAGGGCCAGGCATCTGGCATGTTTTAACTGATCCTCAGGGTCTCTCCAGGCTGAAGACAGTGTCAGCTAGGGTTGCAATCCCCCCTGAAGTTTGGGTTCCTTTTCTAGGCTCACCAGTTGTTGGCAGAACAACTGAACTCCGTGAAGTCATAGGCCCGAGATCCTCACTGATCCCTTCTTTCCATCTGGAGTTGTTCTCAGCTGATTGTTTCCCTGCTACATGGCCTCTCCACGATGTCGTGGTTTTGGAAGGCACCTGTTACTTAGCAGTTCTCTGACTTCCCTGGCCCCTGACCTCTACCCTTTTCAAAAAGAGGCGAGTTGATAAACTCACACCACCCACATCAGGGCAGGCCACAGAGGGTTTCAGGTGGAGGAGAGGACTGACTTCTGCCTGAGCAGGATCACGCTGGGGCTGCACTGAGGGAGACTGGAGAGACCAGTTGGAGATGGGGAGGCCAGTAGGAGGCCGTGGTGGGGAGCAGGATGAAAAAGGGCTGAGAAACGCTGCTGTGTGGCCAGGGAAGCTCTGGAAGCCCAGCAAGGAGTCTGGACTTCAACTTGATAGCATCCTGAGCTAGGGACAAGTGTGACTAGATTCCCCAAGGCCCCAGTGTTCTCACGATCCTTTGTCTCATCCTGAAAAAGGGTTCATCTGCAATTAAAAACACAGAGGAGGTTAGTGGGAGAGAGGAGGAGAAAGAAATGGGGTGGCCTGGGTGGGGAAGTTACAGCCAGGTGTGGGGGAGACATTGCCCCAAGAGCCTGAGAAGTTCTGAGTAGGCTTCTCATTCCTCCCTTTCTCAGCGACCCTGTCCCCCTCTTTCCTGTCAAGGAACAGGATCCCAGCACCTGAAGAATGGAAGTATAAGGGCTCGGAAGCCCCCCCCCACCGCCTTCAATTTCATTGACTGATAATGGTTTATTTGGAATTTCTATATCTTCTTGATTCAGCTTTGGTAATTCATATGTATCTAGGAATCTGTTCATTTTTTCTGTAGTTTCCATCTTATTAGAATACAGATTCTTGAAGTAATTTTTTTTTTTTTTGTGGTACCAGGAATCGAACTTAGGATCTTGTGCTTGCCAGGCAGCCATGGCACCACTGAGCTACATCCCAGGCCCTTGAAGTAAGTATTGATGATTTTCTGGATTTCTGCAGGATCTGTTGTGATTTCACCTTTTTCATTCCTAATTGCATGGAGTTGCTTCTTTTCTTTCCTTTTTTTCGATAAGGTTGGCTAAGGGTTTGTCACTTTTATTTAATCTTTCAAAGCACCAACTCTTTGATTCTTTGTATTGTTTTCTTAGTCTCAATTGCATTAAATTCTGCTGTGATCTTTATCATTTCCTCCCTTGTACAAACTTTGGGCTTGATTTGCTCTTCTTTTTTTAGAAGCTTGATGTTAAATATTAAGTTATATATTTGAGCTCACTCTGTTTTTTTGATAAGGGAGTTCACTGCTATAAATTTCCTTTCCAGCATTGCTTTCATTATGTCCCATAAGTTCTGGCATGTTGTATTGGCATTATCATTTAATTGTAGAAACTAATTTCTTCTGTGACCCATTGATTGTTCAGGGGAATGTTATGTAATTTCTAGGTGTTTATGTAATTTTGTTGTTTCTTGTGCCATTGATTTACAATTTCATTGCACTATGATCTGAAAATATGGATGGGATAAATTTAATTCTTTTGCATTTACTTAAGCATGCTCTGTGAGCTAGTATGTGGTCTATTTTGGAGAATGTCCCCTGCATAGCTGAGAAGAATGTGTATTCTGATGTGGGGTAGAACAATGTTTCATTCAGTTCTGGTCTTTCTTTGTTGATTTTTTTTTTATTGTCTAGTTGATCTGTCTGTGATGGTGTGGTGTTGAGGTCACCCATTATAATTCTATTAGTGCTTACTTGACTTTTCATGTTTGTTAATATTTGTTTTACATAGTTAGGTGCACCGGTATTTGGTGTATATATATATATTTATGATTGCTATCTCTTCTTCTTGGATTGTTCCTTTTACAGGGATGTAGCACCCTTCTCTTTCTTAATCAGTCTTGCCTTGCAATCCACTTTGTCTGCAAATAGAATATATACCCCTGCTTTTTTTTTTCTTCTAGTTTCCTGTGCATGGAGTATTGTTTTCTATCCTTTGACTTTCAGTCTGTGAATTTCTTTTTGAATTAAATGTGTCTCTTGTATGCAACACCTTTTTAGATCTTGCTTCTTGATCCATTCTGCCACTCAATTTCTTTTGATTGTGAATTGAGATCATTTATGTTGATGGTTATAACTGTTATACATTGACTTATCCTTGTCATGTTATTTTCCTATTGTTGGTCCCCCCCCACATTTAATTATTTATCTTGCCTGGTATTCATTCTGTTGGATTTCATGAAACTTTAGTACTCATTATCTCTTTGTAAAATGTCCTTCAGAACATTATGGAGCACTAGTTTGGTGGTCATGAATTTCTTTAGGCGTTCTTTGTCATAGAAGTATCTTATTGCTCTATCAATTTTGAAAGATATTTTTGAGGGGTTGTTTTCTTACTCCAAACTGTCCTTGATTTGAGGGTTTGAATTAAGAAGTCTGCTGTGATTCTAATGGATTTCCCTTACAGGTGATTTTTTTTCTCTAACAGCATTTAGTATTCTGTTCTTGTATTGAATTTCTGGAATCTTGACTATTATATGCCTTAGTGTAGATTTTTTTTGATCATGGCTAATTGGAGTTCTGTACACTTCACTTATTAGTACGTCACATTCTTTTCCATGCTTGGGAATTTTTCTGCCATTACTTCTGAGAACAGGTCTTTTATGTCATTTGCACTTTGTCCTGCATTTTCAATGACTCTGATCCACCTTATGTTATTCTTCTTTGCATCATCTAGTAGCTGTTGGATTAATTTTTTGTGATTCCTTTCTATTTTTAAGAAATCTTTCTTTTCATGATCACTAGCCACAATCCTGTCTTCTATATCTGATATTCTGTCCTCAATTGGGTCATTCTGCTGGATATACATTCAGTGGAATATTTAGTCTCCTGGATATGTGTTTGAATTTGTTTCATAGATTCTATATCTTTCCTATTTTGGGAATTCATGGTTTCCATCCTTTTCCCAAGATCTTCTTTTTTTTTTTTTAAATCTGTATCTACTCTAGGGTCACTAACCATGTCTTTCACTATGGTCACTATCTCTGTAGTTATCTGAGAAATTATTTCTGATTTCAATTTTTTTCTAGAACCTCCTTCATTGCTTTGTTACTTCCACTGTTACCATTTCAGAAAGCCCAGATAGGTGGCTTTTGAATTGTGCTACTTCATTGTCACCTGGGTTTGCTCTTGGTGAGCTGGAAGTGTAAGGTTGCATCTTGTGGAATTCCATGTCTTCTCATTTTCAGTTTTTTTGTAGTTTAATTCCTGGGTTGATGCTTGTAAATTGGTTATGGCAGGTAGCTTTATTGCTAGTATTGAGAACCTTTAGGATATTACTACTTCTCAGAGATATCTTCCAGGTGTAGCTGGCTTTTGGGTTTTAAATCTGTTGCAAGATCCTACCTCTTCAATTTATTGGGAATGAGAAATTTCTGCCCACAAGTATTGTTTATTACCCTTAGGCAATCTCAGTCTTGGCATTCCAGGAAGAGCAACTGATTAGAACAATTATGTCATCTTGGCTAAAGTAGTACAATCAGCAATAATAATAGCATCAAACACAGCCTAGAAAACAACAAACTGTTATATCTATTAATTTGCTACCTGTAACCATGTGAACTATATTTGTGGTTATGTAAGAAAATCTAAAACAAACCATAAAATGTATACAGTTATATGCCCTCAATATGGCAATTTTACCCTCAGGAGAGAAAATTTAAAAGGGTTTAGGGGGGAATAAATAACAAAATAGAAGAAGAGATTAGAAGCAAGCCTGGAGGACAAGGGAAGGTTACATTAACTTTGGGAAACTGGTGAAAAAGATAGGAGGAAAGAGAAAAGAAAGAAATAAAAACAAGAACAGAACAGAACAACAACAAAAAACTAGAAACAATGTTCACACTTATATAAAAACAGTAACAATCAAGAAAAACCAAACCAAAACAAAAACCCAAAACAAGAAAAAAGAAAAAGAAAAAAATGTCTATTTCAGGGTGTGTCTCTGCTGTCAATGATAGATAGAGTGGGCAGACAGAGCCCAGATATGTATTGATTAATCCCAGAAAGCCAGCTTTAGATTTATGGTGGGGTAGTGGATAATTCCAGCAAGGCTGTACCTTTAGTTCCACTGAAGTTCTGGCTGGTTTCTGGCTGTGAGGCTGGACACTCCATGTGTCTCCTGCTGACTTGAACTTGGTTCTGCCTCACCCTGACACTGGGAGCTGGCAGATGGAGCCAGCCCACAGCTGCTCTGAGTTACGAGCTCAGTTGGCCCCTCTCTAAGAAAGGCTACCAGCCAGTTGCCCTCTCCTGGGGGGGTGCATCTGAACCTGAATAACTCACCAGTCACTGCAGTTCACAGCATCCCCTGCTATATTCCACTGGTGTGTTTTTCCACGGAGGTCTCTGAGTTTGCCAGTAGTCACCATGCATCTGCAGGTTCAAGCTGCCCCTCCTACACAGTAAGTCAGGTGGCTCTACCACCTGGCTTTTGCATTGAGGTCTCTCTCTTCACTATCCCTGTGGGCTTCAATTCTCACTTCAGATCTTTGCTGAGTCCCTGGGACCTACTTCTCTCTTTCTCTTCCTCATGTTGCTTTATTCCAGTGTCTGGAGACCAAACTGTGGAGAGGCTGTTTCTCTGTTGTTCACCACTCTGCCATTTCCTGGAAGTCAAAACTTCAGGATCTTAAATGATGTCTCCTCATAAAATTCTTTCTCAATTCTGGGAATAATTTGATATTGAGTATGAATGGAACCAAGGAGCCAAGGGCTGAGGGTCTTGCATTTTGTGGGGAGGACAGAAAGAGGGATCACTGCAAGCCTCTGTAGGGGTTTATCAGTGATCACTTTGAGCTTGTCCTGGTATCAGGCCAGCCTACACGTGACCTCCAAGTGTCACCCTAGACTAGGAAATCTCAAATTCTGGGGATAGGACCTGAGCTTTTAAATGGTTCTTGGAAGATTTTGTTATATAGAAGTGGAACTCACTGAGAGCATTGATTTGCTGCTTTTGCTTGTGCTTGATTTTAATTTTTGCCTGTAGGGAGAGAGTGTATGAGTGTGGGGTTATCCTTTGCCATCTACCTTCTCTGGCAGAGCTGTTGTAAAGCCTGAATTGGATGTGGTCCTTTGCTATCCAAGCTCATTCCGTCGTCAGGTGGGGGAATAAAGCTCATTATTGATTTCACTGACAAGATATGAAGAGCTTCCCTGTTGGTGTTCTTTATCTTATGTATGCAGTAGACATTTGGGAATATAGTAATGGCAATGCCACCCCATTTTCTCCATCCTTTTCTGAGTCAGGTAGAGGTATTCAAGGGCCAGCAATATTGACAACAACTTTGCTAGGAAGTCAGAGAAGAAGCAGAAAGCCAAGGATTTCATGGTATGAGGGAAACAAGAAAGTTCCTGAGAAACGGAGGCAGAGAATCCCTTCTTCAGGGTCTGCTGGCCTACCAGTGCTGTTGGGGACAGTCCAGCTGAATAACCTGGGATTGCATCTCTAGTGGGTCTGCTGGTATTCTCCATTGCTTGAACCCTCATGAGAACCTGAGCAGAGAGCTCAGAATGACCTGTCTTTCTGTCCCTTTCTGATTGTTTTGTTATTGCTAATGGGCTGATTCCAGTTATATAACCTCCTCTCTGTTAGATGAAATCTCATTATTTCACTTTGCTGTGTGCATCAGGTTTGGGTCCATGTTGAGCTATAAGAGAGGCCAGGAATGTGGTGTTTCTCATCATTTCTACCCAGCAAGAGAATCAGGGAGACAGCTACACCCAAACCAGTTATGGTGAGCCCATGAGGCTGTTACATAATAGTCCAGGAGACAGCAGAGTATGGCAGGTCTTGGTGTTCCCAAGAGTGCACAGGCCAAGACAGTGTCTTTGCCCTATGTAGCAAATTATGGGTAAGTTAGTTCTCTTTCCAATCCAGAAGATTTTGAGGCACATTTATATATGTGGTGGGAGGGGTTCCTAAGTTGAGTTGAGTTTTTCTTGAACACAAATAAGTAAGCAAGTGAACAAAAGCAAAGAGAGGCCTCCCATTGAGGTGTGGTAATTTAGGTCCTGACTGAGCTCTGCTCCAGGCAAATCAGGTAATGAGCATAAAAGCCTTTGAATCCAAGCACAAAAACCCTGACTCCCAGGTAAAAGGTTCCAATGGAAAGCAGTAACTTTGGTGAGATACCAATGCCTGGAGTCCTCTGAAGCCATTAACATGGCAGGAGGTGTGGGTGGGGTGAGCAGGGGCTTCCTGCTCTTTGAATCTGCTCTACCACTTTGTGTCTGGTTTGAGCCTTCTCAGACCAGCTGTGTGATATTGAACAAGTCACTGTATCAGGCAGGAAAATAGAAATGAACCCTAGGTTTTTCAATAGAGGGCATTTACATTGGTATCTTGGTTCATGAACTTAATTCTTTCCACATTTTTGGTCACAAACTGAATTGGATGAGAACCAAATCAAATTTTCCCATAAGGTCAACATTGAACCTAATCATTGATTTTGATTTGGTTCTTGTCCAGTTAGGTTTGTGACCAGAATCATGGAAAGAATTAAGTTCGTGAACCGAGTCACCACTGTAATTATGCAGGCAATGGAAGAGCTGAAGAGTCAGACAAGGGACAGGGAAATACAAGGACCAGCCCAGTAGGAAGCTGCTGTTCACTCCTAAGCCTGGAAGGATATAGGGATGAGGTGGGAAAGAAGGCTCTCCAGTGGGAGGATGTACTCAGTGTGAGCTGATACCATGGAGAGAAGGGATCCTAGGACTCATAGGAAAGACAGAGCCATGGGTGGAATATGCCATTCAAAGCAGAGAGAGATGAAGAGAAATACCCTAGCTTTTCCCTTCTCACCTTCCAATATTCCAGTAGTGAGCCACTGGTTGAACCTGCCAGAGAGCAAAGGAGCTCAGGATACATATCTATGGTACAGAACAGAGCAGGGAAAGGACAGGGAATGGATCTAAAAGCAAACAGGTGTATGGCCTGTACAGAGTTTGAATAATCACCTCTGCCATTCCTAGGACTGAGGTTCCAGCGCACCAGGAGCTACAGTGGCTTATGGCTGTCGGGGGAGAGAGAAGGGAACATGATGTTTGCCTGTGTAGGAGCCTCCTGTGAGGATGGCAAGGAGGCCCCCATGATAATCTTGATGGGGTGGATCAGTGTGGTCCTGTGCCCTTCATTTTACGATTTTGTTTCTTTCTTTTAGAAGCTATCTACCACTTCTCAAAAGATTTTCTAGATCTACCTGAGAGATTTCAGAAAATGAGATGAGGGAGGTGAGAAGCCTATAGCTAGTAGTGTGTGTGTGTGAAATCACATGTCAGACAAACTTGCTTTCCTGCTTCTATCTCAGCTGGTGGTCAGGAAAGTTTGGGCCATCTTTACCTCTCATCCTTCCTTTCCACTGGTTTTCCATACATCCAGGCCCCTGTGGAATACAGATGGGTTAGCTGAAAAACATTAATGATGGTCTATTTATATGTGGACAGGGTTCAGGGCACCCACATGCATCCTCAGAGTATTGGGGACAAAGAAGAGCTGGAGGCTGTTGCCACCTCTAGGTCTTCAGAGCCAAAGTAAGAAGACAGTATTGCTGGAAACTCGAAGAGGGGTCACCCTTCTGAGGCTGTAGTCATAATCATGGAAGGATACACTGCCTATCTCTTTCGGTGCCTTCTGCCCAGTGCTGGGTCTTGCTTTGGCAAAACCTCACCAGTGTGGCAGCCCACAGATGCTGGTCTGAAGTCAGAACAGGACAGAGAGGGTGGAAAATGAGGTTGAGGGATGAATGGAGACAATCAGCAAAGCCTACCCTGTTTGTCATTTGGTACTTGGAAGTCTGAGGATACCAAATGTTGTGTGAGCCACCTAGAAGGGGTTTGCTGGGTGGATGCTGCTCTGATTTGGGGTTTGTGAAGAAAGTATTTGTGAGTAGAGCAGTATGTCTTCTTAGTCTTCTGGGAATAAAATGCCAGGGCTTGGTTTTGAGTTAGTTGTAGACCCTTGTATTCTTTACTTCTAAATTAGGAGGATGGAGGTGCTAACAAAAGGGTTAAAGGACGGGGTTTTGGATTATATACCCACAGATTCAACCTCAAGTTTACTACTTATGAGTATGGGGCTTTAATAAAGTTACTTAATGTCTCTTAGCTTCTGTTTTCCAAAATATAACATGCTAAGGATATCACAATATAGTAGTAAGGATCAAATGAGATAAGGTGTGTACATTGTTTAATAAGTGTTAGCTACATTTTAAATTTTGCAAGCATGTAAAGCAGAGACACTGAGCAGGAAGTGCGAAGCTCTTTTGTGGGGAGTTTGAGGACACTGAGCCAGAAGTGGGGTCGGGGTGCAGATCTTTGATGATATGGCCAAAGCCCAAGGGCCTCAGAGTAGCAAATCAGTACATCCAAGAGCAGTTTAGTCCACCTAGCTGAACAGATGTTCCAAAAACAGATTTGTGTCCACAGGTGCTATCTGGAAAGTAAGAGGAATGCTGATGGGCTCTCTGGAGAGGGTTGTGGGGGTCAGGGACCCTTCACTTGGGGTATGAAATCAGATATGTCTGGTCAGATAGGACTAAGAAGGATATATGTATGCCATTATCTTCCTGGATGGCTCATCTCAAATAAGTGCTACCATGTAACATCTGACTAGTACTTTACCCTGTAGGATACACTCTAATTTCCATCATCCTTTTTAATTGGGGATGTGAGAGGGCTTAGCTTGCTACTTCAAGTCTCCCATGACTGCCTAGTGCTGCTGATTCACACAGAAAAATAATCTAGTCAGGAATTAAAAACAAAACAAAACATCAACAACAACAAAAAACTTGAACCTAGTCTCTGACATTTTGAGGAGGAAATAGGACTTAAGTGCTTAGGAAGTATTTTCACCCCTCCTTCCTGTTGAAGGTGGTGACTTTAGAAGAGAGATGGGGCCCTAAGATACAAGCAGCTCTGGGAAGGGTTTTAGCAGCACGGTTTTGGTGGATGTGACACACTGGGTAAATTGCTTGCAAGAATAGAGTGAAAATCCAGAAAGCATGGGGCTGTAGGCTGATGGTCTCCAATCCCATCTTTAGGACTTTCAAAGAGTTTTTGAGATGAGAGAAAAATACCCAGAAAATAAAAAGCTTGATACCATCAATAGGAGATGGAGCAATTTTTGGGTAAAAACAAGAAAGAGGTTGAAAGTAGACCAGGCCAAACTGTCCAGTGGGTGGGCCTTGAACTTGAATGTTAATGCAAAATGGCCAATACATGTGCAGATTCATTTCCCTATCTTGTAGACTTGTGTCTGACTGAGGACTGTCACCATTGCTGAATGAGTAGAACCCTGTGAGTATACCATACATCCTGCTCCAGGGAGGAGAGGTTGAGTCTAGGCATCAGGAATTCAAGTCCTGGCTCTACCACTTATCTCTACGTGACCTTGTACAAGTCTCCTCACTTTTCTTAATGGTGAAGCAAGAATCTTAATCAAGTCTGTCTCACCATTATTCAGAGGCACAAGAAAGTCACAAAGGTCCCCAAAGCTACACAATGCCACATAGTTAGAGGAGCTGCCCAAGCAAGAGACTTGAGGGAGCTGGCATTAAAGTAGGAGGAAAACCAGGGCCAAGTGTTGCCTTCAAAGCCAAGGAAAGGTAGATTTTCATGCATGAGGATTAAGAGTGGTCACCATGTCCCAGGCCAGCGAGAGAGGAGATATGCTGTCTAGGGGAGGACAGAAAGGCCTCTGAACCTGGGAATTACAGTGCTGTGGAAGTGAAATACCTGGGGTATGATCTGGGAAGGTTTTACTCTGGGATCTTTTTTTTTTTCCCCCAGTACTGAGATTGAAGCCAGGGTCTTTTCACTGAGCTACTTCACCAGCCCTTTTTATATTTTGAGACAAGTACTGCGCTTGCTAAGTTGCCCAGGCAGACTTGAACTTGTTGTCCTCCTGCCTCAACTTCCTAAGTGCTGGGATTACAGGTGTGGCCCACCATGCCAGGCTGCTTTGGGATCTTGGAGAAGGCTACTAACTATTATGAGGGTCAGAGGGAAGGGCATTAATTAATTAATTAATAATTCTTCTGGTTTCTGTCTTTACTAGTGCATTCCTTTGTTATTGCATGTTGGTTATACAGGTTAATGGTATTTATTTTGGCAGGTTCATACATGCACATAACATACGTTGATAATTTTCAACCCTCCATCATCCACCTTACCATCCTCCCTAGTTTCACATTTTTTGGGGGGGTTTCAGTAATATATTTTGTTCATATCCTTATTATTTGTCCTTATATTTCCCTCTTGCTTTCCCTTATTCTCTTCCTCCTGTCTAAAAATGATTTTTAAAAATTTCTTCTAACTTTACAATCATAGGATTCTATGACTAAAATACTAATTTAGAATTGGAAATTAAGTCTCAATCCAGCAGGCACTTATTAAGTATAGAAAAACTTAAGAATCATACTGTGTTCGAGGCAATTTAGGGTGCACGCATCTGGTTTGGAATCCTGGATTTGCCATCCATGATAATTTGATTTTGGATGAATCAGTCAACTTTTTTTCACCTTTTGAGACAGTCTTGCTATGTAGTTCAGGCTGGGTTTGAACTCATTATGTAGCCCAGGCTAGCCTCGATTTCCTGGAAATTTTCCTACCTCAGCCTCTTGAGTGCAAGGGTTACAGGTGTGCACCATCATGTCCAGCATCACTCACCTTTCTCAATGTTCAATTTCCTGGGTGTTCTAATCATTATTTAGCACTGACTGTCCCGGTGAGGTGCCAGGTGGTTTTGGTTAGATGGTTTTATTGAAGACTCACAGTTTTGCAATGAGTTTATGGATGAGAAATAGTATAATTAATTATTGAAGGTCCTGAGTCTGTAGGTGGTGGAGCTGGGAGTTGAACAGAAATCTGTAACCTTCCTACCCCCTAACTCTGATATACTTCCTCTCCACAACAGTTTGCCACGGACTATTGGCAGAATAGGCACCAGCAGGTCCACGTGTCTATCACAGAACAAACCTAGTGGATTCCAGTTAGTTATTTATCTGTGTCTCTTGCTAGGTTTAAGATTCTTAAAATCAGAGGCTGGGTCCTAAATCTCTTAAAATCAGAAGTTTTTGTATCTTTGAAGGATAGATAAACATCAAGTATATAACAGGCTCAAGAGATGGTAAATGAAATATTAGTGCAGGCACTTGAAATTAATGAATTAAAAACTATAGTCCCAGCTTCCAAGGACATACAATCTAATGTAATATGGGCATATAACTCTACCATGACAGTACAATAAGCTATGGAGCTATGAATAATGCACACTTTCTTTATGATTTAATTCATTTTAGTGAGTGCATTTCCTAATTTTAAAAGCTAAGATCATTTACATTATAGAATATTTCAAACACACAAATGTTAAGAATTTTAAAAGGAACATCTGTGTGTCTATCACCTAACTTTATCAAGTATTTGCCATACTTGCTTCAAATGAAAACACACATACCCACACATACATGCACCCACACATGCACACAAATGTAGATCCACTGACAGAACACAGGTTTCTTTGAATTGTATTGCTGTTTTTCTCTAAAAGTAACCCTTAATGGGAATTTAGGTTTAAATTCTCCCATGCATGGTCTTATGTACTATTGCTATGTATATAAGTATCCGCAAACAGTATATAATACTTGTTTTAAAACCTCATGTAATTGTTTTCAGAGCGTATACACTAATCATTAAATTCTCTCTTTTGCTCAAAATTATTGTTTGAATTTTACTCATTTTACTATAACTCAGTTTATTCATTTTAATAGGTATATAGTATTTCACATCACATTTTTAGTGTTTTTAATAGCAAAAGTAAAAGTATACTTGCTACATGAAGTCAGGTAATATGGATGCATATACAGAAAAGTTACTCTCTCTTCCATTTCATTTCTCGAGGTAACCCATGATAATTGTTTTATGGGTGTCCTTCCTGAACTTTCTGCTGGCTCAGATAAGCATATATTGCTGCACATAGAGATCTCTTTCTCTCTTCCCTCCCTTCCCTTCTCTCTTTTTCATTACCTTCCTTCCATGGTGGTGATATTTGTGATGATGTGATGGTGCACTTCCACAGTTCTGACCATGCAGGTTCTTTTGATCTTGCTGCTCTGGCATCTCAACACCTCGCTTTCACCTTGGGGCTAAAGAGGCTAACTCTTGCCAACTGGAGGAAAAAGGAGAAGGGGAGTTCCTCCTTTCATTCTAAATACATATTCTTGAATTTGCAGGTTGTCACTTCTGAAATTCTACTGGCCACACCTCATTGCAAAGGGAGTATGTCTTTATCTGGGCTAGATGTGCCCATCTAACTAATGTAACTCTAGAAGGAAAAACTGGCTTTTCCTGACTGCAGGGACAGACAACCGGTGAGGACCAGTGGTGGACATTGGTGAAGTCCCCCTGCCCAGGGCTGAACTGGGTTCTTGGGATAGTAGGAGGAGCTATAAACCCTGCCACAAGGAGCACCTATGCAGATAAATCCCTTATACTTGGAAGGCCACTAATAATACAGGCAGGAACTGCTAAGGACCAGATAGTTGATCTCTAATTTTAAATTCTGGGCAGAGAACCAGTCTCCGTGAGCAACCAATTCTTTGTTGGACCAAGCTCTTGTTTTAGTCTTTATGGTTATAATCAAATAAAACTTACAACAAAGTTAGGTTGACATTAGTTAAAGATCTACTTAATTGTTGTGCTGCTTGATAATTAGGAAATAATGGTAAGCAGTTCTCATAAATGACTGTAATTAGCATTATTTTTACATAGTCAAACAAAGTTTTCAATGTTCCCTGTTACCCAGTGTAGTTTCACTCTTATTTCCTGCCAGAAGTAACACATTACAGAACATAGAGGGCATTGGGTCACCCCATTCTCTGAGCTGTGCCTGGAATGGCATATTTGAAGTTTCCGCACCCAGTCCAAATGCCCATGTGACTTGCTCTACTATTTAAACTGGGTGAGCCAATTGTTTAATCTTTCACTTCCTCAGTTGTGAGAATGTGCCTAGGACATAATAATATATGTTGTTCATTAGGAGCTCACTTTTTCATTCATTTGTTCGATAATAAGCTTGCTTCTAGTTCTGGCTTCCAGTTCCACAGCTGAAGTTGGCCAAAAGGAGGCACTAGCAGGATGCCTGACAGTAGGAAAGAGCTGGGCATTTGGTCATCTGCTCTCTGCGTGGTCTCAATTCTGCAGCTGCTCTCCCCCAGCCACAACCCCACCAAGCACTCCTACTTCCACAGCTCTGATTCCTGGGAGGGTTCGGGAACATCATCTTCTCCCCTTATTCCCAGTGTTGTTAGTCCTTTTGGTCCTCAAAAGGTCACTTTTTGGTTTTCTCTGTGAATAGTACCTTCATGAAAAGCCCCTTGGATGCAATAGATAAAAATCCCTAGGTCACAGAGGCTCCCTATGAGGACATGATGTTTGAAGTGAGGGAGAAAGTCAAGCAGGCGTCTCAGGGAAGATTACCCAGTCAGAGGGAAGATCTTAGGGTGTAGGAGAGTGGTGCTTGGCACATTTTCAAGGAACAGTGACAAAGCTAGTGTAATGGAAGATAAGTGAGCTGATGAGGAAATTGTAGCGGTCAGTGAGACATGAGAGCCCAGGTTACACTGAGATTCTTCTGGGTGACAGGAAACTACAGAGAGGTTTTGAGCAAGTAAGTTACCTGAGCTGGCAAACAATTTTAAAGGGTGTTCTGATTTTAAGAGCAAGGTAAAGATGAAGAGATCAATTATGGTCCACTGCGGGAGACTCAGAGAGGGATGCTGGTGATTTGACCAATGTAAGAGCAGTGAAAATGGTAAATGGCCAAAGTTGTGGTTATATATTTAAGATAGGAGTCACACAAGCTTTGCCCACTGGCTGGATATTGGCATAAGGGGAAAAAGACAATGCATTGCAAAATGACTGTGGATCTGGGAGGCCCAGGAGGGGCCTGGGAGGAGAAATCTAGGATTCTGGCCTGAGAGAGGAGGACTGGAGAGAACTCAGTGTTTTGGGGAGGTGAGGGTAGAAAACAGATGTTCTGTTTTGGTCATTTTCAATCAAAGAGACCTCACAGATCTTGAAGAGGAGTTGCTGAGTTAGTTAGTGGTTGGAGGGAAGAGCTAGAGGTAAAAATATGATGGTTTCCAATGGCAGGCAGTATTCAAAGCCAAGATAAGAAGAGATTTCCTAGGGCATGTGAGCAATAGAGGGAAAAAGAGATCTGAGGACCAAGTGCTGGGATGTTCTAACATTTAAAGATTTGGATGATAAGTGGACACTAGCAAAGATTAGGAAGGAGATGCTGCATGAAGGGAAAATTAAGTGAAGAAAGTGATTCAAGGAGGAGGGAATGATCACCTGCATCAGTGCTTCCGGGAGAATGAGGGGAGGTGAGACACACATGTCCTAGCCAGGCAATCCTTTCCCCAACAAGACTGCTCTAACCTCTCAGAGCAGGCTCAGTAGCTCCTTCCTGTGCTTTCACTGTGATGTAATTATTTTTTGTCCTGTTCATCTTCCTCCTGGACACCAAGCTCCTCGAGGATGGCATTTTATCTTTCATGATCCTGAGCTCATTCCAGGAATAATGAATTGATTTAGTTTATAAAACACATGAACCAGTCAAGAGTATATACACATCTTCTCCCTACCCTTGAGCAGGGATTGGTCCATGGCTTCACATTTTATTCCCAAGAGCTGAGGTCTTCTGTTTTATTTTATTTTAAAAGGTCCTAAAGATTTATGAACTCTTTTTAAGCATTCTCATTATAGTAGCTGATATCCCTCCCCCAGTTCTTCCCATTTATTTTACTGAGGGCTTCTGGGACTATTTTCTTTGGCCAAGCAACCTAGGTACCACGGGATGGGACTGCAGCATCATGGAGATACAAATTTATACACCATCTGCCTTGGGGGTGGTGGTGGTGACTAATTGAGTTCTGAACGATAGAGGCGGCAGTGGAGAGAGAAAGGAGAGGGATCAATGGAGGGAGGGGGTAGAGAGACCCAGGCAGGGATATAGAGAGGTAACTTCAGGGAAATGAGCTTTTTTCCCCTTACATTTCAGTTTGGCTTAACCCCTTCATTTTATGAAAGGGAAACTGAGGCCCACAGAAGTGAGTGACTTACCCAAGGTTTAGAGTTGGTTGTTTGGCAAAGCTAATCTAGATCTTGCCTCTTATGTTTCCCAGTTCAGTGCCCTTTCTGTAAATGGTGATGACTTTGGGAAAAGGAATACTTGTTTCCCTCCCCAGACAAATATCTTCTACTTATTCAGTGATACTTGGAACTACTTTAAGAGGCTTCCTTCTTGTTCTACAAGTGAGAGAAGACTAAAATTGCAAATGATATAGAGAGAACAATGGTGGGTCTGCTACTCTGCTAAGGGAAAAGTGATGGTAATTCCTTAGTGGAGTAGCAAGGCAGGTGAGCTATCCCAGCAAAAGGTGAAGCAAAAGAGATGGGGCTCAAGGTGAAATTGCATGGGTGAGAGGGAGTGAAGACACCTAATTAACTGATGAAACATTGCACACAAACCATGCACAGAACCCTTTCATGATGGAGTCACTTTATTGAGCACACTTGGAAAAGCAGAAGAAAGGAAGAGAGCTTCAGTTTTCTTTCAGCCAGTATGAGAGTGAGGTATGAATCTTGATTCCATTACTGCTAGGAATAGTCTCCAAAAAAATGTTTAGGTTAATGAAATTTGAGTGTGACCAAGTAAGATCTGAGTTGGGATCATCTCCTTCATTATCTGCCTTCCCAGGGTCCGCCTAACCTTGGCCACTGGCAGAGGCTGTGTTAGATTCAGCATTTAGCTTGGTCCTTGAGCCTATGAGCTGAGCGTTCCTAGGTTTGCTCAAGTCTGGGGCCGTTGCCAGACTCTGTCTCACCTAGCTCTTTCTAACAGTGCTAATTTCCAAATGCAATCATTTCCACAAAGAGTCTGGCAGCCTCACCTCCCTTCTCAGTGAAGGTTTAATAGCAGAGCACTAAAACAGGTCTTGTTGCTAAGCCTTCATTATTTCCACAACATATACTACAGGTCTCCTACTAACATGCCATGAAGCATTGTCCTAATTAAAACTAAACGACTCATATCAAATTAAATGAGCAGAGTACATTGGGTTAGCCAGCACTCTGGGTTGCAATTGAGTGTTTGTTTACTTGCTAATTGGCCAAGTTCAATAACCCACAGCATCCTTTCCTTCTAATCAATACAAAATTACTGATACTTCACACTTGGTCTGCTGGGGAGCCCTGGCCTGGGAGATCGGATACCTGATGATCAGTCCTTCCGTGACATCTTGGACAAACTGTAAAACACCTGTACTAAGGTTGTCCTGGAGCAAAAGAGGTCATGATCCTTACCACCCACCGACTTCTTGAGGACATTGCAAAGTTACTGCAAAGTGACAACACGTGAGAGTCCCTACATGCGCTGCCTTGGAAGAGCTTTAGGTTGAAGATAAGGGTCTGGTCAGCATCCAGGGGTCTAGATAGACTTTGAAGGCTTATTTATCAGTTATGGTTTGATTGGAGAAACAGAACCAGTTGGCTTTATTGCAGGGAGTTGGGTTAGGCAATTGTGGGGCTGAGTAGGCAGGTCACAGCCAGAGGGCAGTTGTAAGGAAGGTTAGGCTGGAAACTTTCTGATGCTGCTGTCCATAGGCAGAATTTCTTCTTTCTCTGCTCAATTCTTTGCCTTTCCTTGATTGGTTCAGGCTCACCTACCTTATTGAGGATAATCTCCTTAAAGTCAACTGATTGTAGATGTTAACCACATCTACAAAATGTCTTCACAATAACACCTACATTGAAGTTTGCCTAGATAGCTGGGTGCTGTAGCCTGGTTAAGTCCACACATAAAACTGACCATCACAGCTGTAGCCTGAAGGTGTCTGAGGGATATGCAGCGGCCAGCTGTTGCATTGTGCCTTAGTCACTTTTCTCATCTTTGGGACAAAATACCTGGCACTCACAACTTCAAGAAGGTTTATTTTGCCTCATGTTTTTAGTCTGGGCACTTCCTTCTAGACAGCACACAAGGCTTGCCTCTCTCTCATCCAGGCAGGCTATTGTCAGAGAACCTTATTCTTTATTTTTATTTAAAATTTTTTTTTATTTTTTGAGAACATTATTCTTGTACCATCAGGTGGTGTTCAGAAAATAACTTAGGAAGTCATTAGCTAGTTACCATAATTTAGAATCAGCACGAAGAAGAGGGAGAGAAAAGGCGAGCATGGGCAAGAGTTAAGCCAGGAGGAAGAAAGTGCAGCCTCTGACGGGCTGTCCTTGAGGCTGAGCTGATGTCCAGGTCTATCTGGAGTCAGGACTGCAGCTGATGCCTTGGTGGCTGAGAAGTCACATGGGAGTGAGCAGCCTCTGACCTAATCACAAGGGTCAGTGTGCCCTGCTTAATGCTGGCTGCTCTGGAAGATGTTAGTTACAATTCAGTACTCTTTGTACAAAGGCAAAAGGATGTGTATAGGATCCTAGAATGCTAGTTGCTATGGCAACATCTGCCTTTATTATCACCCAAATCCATTCACTGTATAAATATAGTAACTATTTGGCTTCCCCACCCCCAGTCCACTTGATAGGATTAAAAAAAATGACAACACAAAGAAAAATTGAAGTGTGTGTGTGTGTGTGTGTGTGTGTGCAGTGCATCGCATCTTCAGAGGAGGGGAGACATGAAGACATTTATGGGGTGGGTAGATATCCACAGATGCAAGTTAGTGAAGATAGCTGCTGCTTATACCCTATTCAGGAAGGGCAAGTTCCTGGAAGTAATGGGGACAAACAGTCCCATGGGTAGTTGAATGAAGAGGAATGAAGTAGGACAGAAACAGAAAAGGGGAACAAGAGTACGATAGAAAAAAATTCTAGATGCTAATCAGAGAGTATGAGATACAAATCTTGGCATCACTGCTTATCGCCCAAGTAACATTGGATCAATTAAACTCCCAAGCCTCAGTTTCCTCATCTGTAAAATTAAAAACCATATGCATAGCCTATTTAGCAACTTGATCTTAATATGAGGCCCCCAAACACCACTTCTATCATTGGGCCAATGGTTACTAGCAAGAGTTTATTTCCTAGGCACCAGCTTAGTTGTCTGCAGGGACAGTGAGAAATGGTAGAACTCAGCAGGGGTTGATGAGGGTGAATATCATGCTGTCTGGGGAGGGGGGCAGGCTAACCACAGAAAATATGGCTGAACAGGGTAAGGCAAAATAGGGAGTGGGAAGTAGTGAGGCTCCTGCCAATGGACAGACCATGAGCTATTTATTTTTCCTTTTCAAGACCCAGTTTCCATACATGGAGCTAGTAACTAAGATTGGGAGGGGTGGGGGGAAGGAAACCATCGGCAGGAATTCAGCATCCAACAGCCATTTGTGGGAAGCTCACGGGGAACCGGGGTGTGAAATGGATAGATACAATCCCACTGAGGCCAGAGGCTGTCAAAAGTCCAGAAACTCTTCCCTCACTCTCATCCTGAGCCCGTTTCCGTGCTTCTTGAGATGATGTGCTCTCTTCTTGAAAACCAAATAACAAAAAGCAAATGTTTGCATGACACTTGCTACTTGAGAGGCACTATTCCGAGTGCTTTCCACACACAGTTCACTGAATCCTTGCAATAATTTCATAAGGTAGGAATTAATATCGTCTCACTTTGCAATGAGTCAACTGAGGCACAGAAAGTGACATGCCCAGGAGCAGTGTGGTCTGGTAAAGTACTGGCTCCACAGTGAGACTCAATCTGAGAGTTTCTATACTTCTCATGAGAGAAGATGGTTTATACAGCATTTCGCCTGTGCCTGGCTTCAGTAATTACTCAATAAACATTGACTATTAGTACTGTGATTGTTATTCTCTGGTGGAATTACTGTCAGATACATAAAGTCCAACATTTTTTTCTCTTTTTGAAAGTGGTTCTCTTTGTCCCCAAGTCTTGGCTTGAGAGAGCCTCCTCCCTTTGCTAGAACTCTCTAGAAACAAGAGTGGGAACCATATGAGTGGGGGCCTTCTAGCTGCAAGTCAGCAGAACCTTCTGAATGCCCCTTGTAGTGCCCCTTTATAAGGCATGGATGGTGCATGGTACACAGGAAGTGCTTCCTGGTACCCAGGAAGGGACTTAGTCAAGGTGATGAAGAAAACTGTGATGCTCATGGGAGGTGTGGTGCTAATGAATGATTTGATCTCCTTTTGCTGCCATTACTCCCTCTGTACCTCATCAGGTTCCTAGAGAGAGGAGTGAAAACAGTGAGCTTTTTCCTCAGATCCTGAGAAGTCCTGAAGAAAAAGCACCTGTCTAGTTATGTTGAACCTGTATCTTTTTAGTGATGGAAGATGATTTTTTTCCCAAAATATTTGGTTTTATTTTAAAAACATTTTTTATTAGTACATATTTTCCATACATAGTGCTCATATTCATCATAGGGAATTTGTACCTGTATATAATATATATCTTACTTCTTCTTTGTTTCCCCATTCGCCTCCTTTCCCTTCAACCCTTCTTCACGTCCCCATTTGTAGAAGTTTGTTTCCATTTTTTCCTTCCATTTTTTTGTATTTAAAATCCCCTTTTTCTTCCTTCCCTCCCCCCACTTGTTTTCCTTTCCATTTGAACATGTTCTTCCTACTTCCCAGTATCTATCCTCCATTTTGCTCCTTGTTTACCCTTAAGGTTTCTCACAGAAGAGAAATAATGTGGTATTTAAACTTGTGTGTCTTATTTATTTCACTTAAAATTATGGTCTTGAGGTGCATCCATTTACCTACAAGTGACTCAAGTTTATCCTTCTTTATGGCAGAGTAGTACTCTATTGTATATAAATACAACATTTTCTTTATCCATTCACCTACTGATGGGCATATGGGCTGTTTCCAAGATTTGGCTATTATAAATTGTGCTGCTATAAACATGGATACATATATCACTGTGGTATGATGCTTTTAACTCTTTCGGGAAGATTCCTAGAAGGGAAGTAGCTGGGTCAAATTGGACCTCTAGTTTTAGTTTTTTTGAGGAATCTCCATACTGATTTCCATGGTGATTGTTCCAGTTTACACTCCCACCAGCAATGGAGAGGGTTTCCTTTCCCCCCCACAGCCTCACCACCATTTGTTATATATATTTATATATATAACATGTATCATAATATATATATATTATGATAGCCATTCCTTCTGAAATGAGATGGAATCTCAGTGTTGTTTTAATTTTCATCTCTTAAGTGACCAGTGATGTTGAAGATTTTTTCATATATTTACTTGCTGTTTGTACATTTTTACCTGAGATAAGTGACTAGTGATGTTGAAGATTTTTTCATATATTTACTTGCTGTTTGTACATTTTCACCTGAGAAGTATCTATGCATTTCTGATGCCCATTTTTGGATTGAGTCTTTGAATTTGAGGGGTCAGATTTTTTTGAGTTTTTTATATATTCCAAATATTAGTCCTTTTTCTGAGGAGTAGGTGGTAAAATTGTCCCATTCTGTGAATAGTCTCTTCACTCTGTGGGTGTTTTTCTTTGCTATGTAAAATCTTTTTAATTTGATGTGATCCCAGTTGTTGATTCTTTATAATATTTCCTGTGTGATCAAGGTTTTGTTCATCAAGTCTTTGCCTACACCTATGTCTTCAAGAGTTTTACCCATTCTATCCTCCAGCAGATTTTTTGTGTTTTTATATTTAGATATTTGATGTTTCAATTTTAGTTTAGTACATGGTAAGAGACATGAGTCTAGGTTCAGTCTTCAGCATGTGGAAAGCTAGTTTTCTCAGCATTATGTATTAAAGAGGCTATCTTTCTTGCAGTGAAGGTGTTTGGCCCCTCTGTCAAAGATAAGGTAGCTGAGTGTGCTTAAAGTTGCTTTTGCATCTTCTATTCTGTTCCATTGATTCTCAGGTCTGTTTTTTGCCAGTACCATGCTGTTTTTATCATGGTAGGTTTGTAGTATAACTTCAAATTGGGATTGTGATGCCCCCTACATTGCCTTTTTTGCCTGGAATTGCTTTTTGCTATTTGGGGTCTTTTCTGGTTCCAAATGAATTTTAGGAGTGTTTTCTCTAGTTCTGTGAGACATACTAATAGTAATTTGATTGGGACTACATTAAATCTGCATAACAATTTTGAAAGTATGGCTATTTTCACTATGTTGGTTCTTCCTACCCAAGAGTAGGTGATATCTTTTCGTCTTCTGATATCTGCTTCAATCTCCTTTTTCAGAGTATTATAGTTTTCAATATAAAGCTCTTTCACTTCTTTCATTAGATTGATTCCTAAGTATTTTATTTTTCTTCATGCTATTGTGAAAGGTGTTGTTTTCCTAATTTCTCTCTCAGAGAGTTTGTTATTTGTGTATGAAATGCTATTGATTTTTCAGTGTTGACATTGATCCTGATATGTTACTGAATTTGATTATTAACTCTAGAAGTTGTTTGGTGGGATTTTTGGAGTTTTCTATGTACAGTATCATGTCATCCACAAAGAAGTATAATTTAGCTTCTTCCTTTCCTATCCTTATTGCTTTTATTTCTTTCTCTTGTCTAATTGCTTTGGCTAGTATTTTCAGAACTATATTGAATAGAAGTGGTGATAATGGGTATCCTTGTCTTGTTCCTGATTTTAGAGTGAAAGCTTTCAGTTTTTAGTCATTTAGTATGATATTGGCTATTGGTTTATATAGATGGCTTTTATCAGATTGAGATAAAAAGCCTTCTATTCCAATTTTGTGTAGGTTTTTTTTTTTGTCATAAATGTGTGTTGGACTTTGTCAAATGGTTTTTTTCTGCATCTATTGAGATGACCATGTGGTTTTTGTCCTTGGTTCTCTTAATGTGGTATGTTACACTATTGATTTGCATATGTTGAACCATCCCTGCATCCCTGGGTTGAATCTTACTTGGTCATGGTGTATAATTTTTTTGATGATTTGCTGCCATCTGTTTGCCAGTATCTTATTGAGGAATTTTTTCATCTATGTTCATTAAAAAGATTGTCCTGTAGTTCTCTTTTTTGGTTGAATCCCTTTCTGATTTTGCTATCAGGTAGTGCTTGCTTCCAGGAATAACTTTGGGAGTATTGCTTTCTTTTCAATTTCATTAAGGAATTTGAGGAGTAATGGCATTAGATCTTCTCTAAAGTTCCTATAGAATTCAGTAGTAAATTCATGAGGACCTCGGCTTTTCTTTGTTGCTAGTTTTTAGAATTATTTTTTCAATTTCATTAACTGATATTGGATTATTTGGAATTTTTATATTTTCTTGATTCATCTTTGTTAATTCATATGTATCTAAGATTCTGTCCATTTCTTCTGATTTTTTTATCTTATTAGAGAAGGTGTTCTCAAAGTAGGTACTAATGATCTGAATTTCTGTAGGATCTGTTGTGATTCCACCCCTTTCTTTCCTAATTGCATGGATTTGAGTCTTCTTTTGATAAGGTTGGCTAAGGATTTGTCTATTTTTTCAGTCTTTCAATTCTTTGATTCTTTGTATTGTTTTCTTAGTCTCAGTAGCATTAATTTCTGCTCTGATCTTTATAATTTCTTTCCTCTTGTGTACCTTAGGTTTAACTTGATCTTCTTTTTTCTAGAAGCTTGAGGTTTGATATTGTTATTTATTTGAGCTTGCTCTGTTTTTCTGATGTGGTAATTCATTGCTATATATTTCCCTTCTGGGACTGCTTTCATTGTGTCCCATAAGTTCCAATACATCATATTAGGATTATCATTTAATTTTAGAAACTGTCTGTTTTCTTGATTGATTGGTTGTTCTGAAGCATATTATTTAATTTCAAATGTTTATGTAGTTTTTGTGTCATTGGTTTCCAACTTCCAACTATGATCTGATAATGTGCATGGGATAATTTCATTTCTTTTGCATTTACTTAAGCATGTTCTATGAGTTAGTGTGAGGCCTATTTTGAAGAAAGTCCTGTGTGCTGCTGAGAAGAATGTGCATTCTGTTGTTGTGGGGTAGAACATTCTTAGGATATCTACTAAGTCCATTTGTTCAAAGGTTTGGTTTAGCGCTGATAGTTTTTTATTGATGTTTCGTCTAGTTGATCTATTTGCAATGGTGTGGTATTGAGGTCCCCCATAGCAATGATATTAGTGGTTATCTGATTTTTCATATCTGTTAATATTTGTTTGATATAGTTGGATGTGCTAGTATTTCTTGCATATATATTTATGATTGTTATCTCTTCCTCTTGGATTGTTCCCTTAACAAGTATGTAGTGACCTTCTTTGTCTCTTCTGATCAATCTTGGCTTGAAATCCACTTTGTATGCAAATAGAATAGCTACATCTGCTTCTTTCTGGGTTCTTATTGCAGATATATTGTTTTCCATCCTTTGACTTTAAGTCTATGAGTTTCTTTTTTAATTAAATGTGTTTCTTGTATGCAGCCTATTGTTGAATCTTGTTTCTTGATCCATTCTGCCAATTTGTCTCTTTTGATTAATGAATTGAAACCATTCACACTGATGGTTATAACTGATAGGTATTGACTTCTCCTTGTCAACATATTAATTTCCTGTCATTGATCCCCTTTCTTTCACTTCTGTTTAATTGTTTGCCTTGCCTCCTGGATTCATTCTACTGAAATTCTTGGAATTGTTGTCTTCATTGTCATTTTCTAGAGTACCCTTGAGAACATTTTCGAGTGCTGGTTTGTTGGTCATGAATTTCTTCCGGTGTCCTTTATCATGGAAATATCTTATTTCTGCATCAGTTTTGAAAGATAGCTTTGTAGGGTACATCAGTCTGGATGGGACGTTGTTTTTTTTTAGGGCTTCAAATACTTCACTCCAAGCTCTCCTTGACCTAAGGATTTGTGTTGATAAGTCTGCTGTGATTCTGATAGGTGTTTCTTTATAGGTGATTTGCTTCTTTTTATCTAACAGCTTTAATATTCTGGTCTTGTGTTGAATTTCTGGATCTTGACTATTATATACCTTGATGTAGTTTTTTTTCAGATCATGGCTAATGGGAGTTCTATATACCTCACTTGTCTGTATGTCAAATTCTTTTTTCATGCTTGGGAAGTTTTCTGCTATTACTTCTGTGAAGAATTTTAAAAAAAATGTCCTCTGTGCTATCTTCTGATTTTTGTTGATTTCAAGTAATCTTATGCTATTCTTCTTTGCATCATCTAGCAGATTTTGGGTTTATTTTTCATGGTCCTTTGGTATTTTTAAAAGAAGTCTTTCATTTGATGATCACTAACTTCAACCCTGTCTTCCAGATCTGATATTCTATCTTGACCTCAGTTGATTCTTCTGTGTATATTTTAAATAGAATTTTTAATCTCCTGGATATCTGTTTGAATCTGTTTTATAGGAACCTAGTTCTTTACTATGTTGAGCATCCATGGTTTCCATTACTTTTCTAAGCTCTTCTATTTTAAAATTCTCTATCTATTCTAGGTTTACTAACCATGTCCTTCATTATGGGCATCATTTCTTCAATTATTTGTGTAATTACTTCTGATTTTTTTCTAGAGACTCATTAACTGTTTTTTAAAAAATTTAACTTTATTGGTACATTTTAGGTATACAATATAATGGCATTCATCATTGGAAATTTGCACTTTTACCTAATCACTCTTGGTTCTTATTTCTCACCCTTCCCCTGCCCTCCCTTCAACCCCTCCATCCCTAGCTATTTACAAAGACATTGTTTCCATTTTCCCACATTAATTCCATTCCCTTCTTTCCTTTCCCCTACCTCTCACACTTCCCAGTTGCCCCGTTTCTTCCTATTTCCCATTATCTATTATACCTTTTAGTCCTTATTTATACTTTCAGTTTCTCACACTAGAGAAACTATTCGGTATTTACATATCTGTGTCATATTTATTCCGCTTAAGAGTATTGCCTCAATGTGCATCCATTTGGCTATAAATGTCTCTAATTTCTCATTTTTAATGGCTGTGTAGTACTCCATTTTATAAAAACCCACATTTTCTTTATCCAGTCTCCAGTTGATTGGCAATTGGGCTGCTTCCAAGTTTTAGCTATTACAAATTGTGCTGCTATGAACATGGGTGCACATATATCACTGTGGTATGATCTTTTAATTCTTTGGGGAAGATACCCAGCTGGGGAATAGTGGGGTCAAATGGGACTTCCAGTCCTAGTTCTTTGAGGTATCTCCATACTGATTTCCATAGTGGCTGCACCAGTCTGCACTCCCACCAGCAGTGGAGCAGGTTTCCTCTTTCCCCACAGCCCTGCCAGCATTTGTTATTGGTTGATTTCATGATAACAGCCATTCTTTCTGGAGTGAGGTGGAATCTCAGCGTTGTTTTCATTTGCATCTCTCAAATGACCAGTGATGTTGAACATTTTTTCATATGTTTATTTGCTATTTCTACTTCTTTGTCTGAGAAATGTCTGTTCATTTCAGGTGTCCATTTTTGGATTGAGTCTTTAAATTTGGGAGGTCTGATTTTTTAAATTTATAGATTCAAGATAGTAGACATTTGTCTGAGGAACAGCAGGTGAAAAATTTTTTCCCACATTATGGGTTGTCCCTTCACAGTGTTGGTGGTTTCTCTTGCTATGCAGAAGCCTTTTAATAAGAAGAGATCCCACTTGTTGATTATTTGTGCTAGTTCGCGGGTAACTGAGGTTTTGTTCATAAAATCTTTTCCTACACCAATGTCTTCAAGGGTTCTACCTAACCTCTATTCCAGCCGGTTCAGGGTTTCTGTTTTAATATTTGGATCTTTCATCCATTTCTATTTTAGTTTAGTGCATGGTGAGAGATATAGGTCTAGTTTTAATCTTTGGCAAGTTGAAACCCACTTTTTCCGGTACTATTTATTAAAGAGGCTATCTTTCCTCCAGTGAGGGCATTTGGCTCCTTTGTCAAAGGTGAGATGGGTGAGTGTGTCTGGCATTGTTTCTGCATCTTCTAATCTGTTCCACTGGTTCTCAGGTCTGTTTCTTTGCCAGTACCATGCTATTTTTATCACAGTAGCTTTGTAGTACAGTTTCAAGTTGGGGGTTGTGATACCCCCTGCCATGTCTCTGTTACCTAGAATTGGTTTTGCTATTCTGGGTCTCTTCTTGTTTCAAATGAATTTTTGGATTGTTTTCTCCAGGTCTGTGAAGTATGCTGCTGGGATTTCAATTGGGATTGCATTGAATCTATATAGCAGTTTAGGAAGTATGGCCATTTTCACTATGTTGATCCTTCCTACCCAGGAGCAAGGGATGTCTTTCCATTTTCTGTTATTGCTTTCAATCTCTTTTTTCAGAGTGCTATTATAGTTTACAGAGAAGAGGACTTTGATTTCTTTTGTTAGGTTGATTCCTAGGTATTTCAGTTTTTTGGATGCTATTGTGAAAGGAATTATTTGCCCTATTTCTCTCTCAGTGAGTCTTGTTCATGTAGAGAAAAACTATTGATTTTTGTGTGTTGACCTTGTAACCAGCTACTTGACTGAATTTGGTTATTAAGTCTAGAAGACTTTTGGTGGAGTTCTTGGGGTCTTCTATATAGAGTATCATGTCATCTGCAAATAATGACAATTTAACTTCATTTCCTATCTTTATTCCTTTTATTTCTTTCTCTTGTCTAATTTCCGTAGCTAATGTTTCCAAAACTATATTGAACAGGAGTGGTGATAATGGACATCCTTGTCTTGTTCCTGATTTTAGTTTGAAGAATTTCAGGTTTTTACCATTTAGTATGATACTGGCTGTTGTTTTTTCATAGATGGCTTTTATCAGATTGAGGTAGAGACCATCTATTCCAATTTTTTGTAGGGTTTTTATCATAAATGTGTGTTGGAATGCTTTTTCTGCATCAGTTGAGATGATCATATGGTTTTTGTCCTTGGCTCTATTGATATAGTGTATTACATTTATTGATTTGCGTATGTTGAACCATCCCTGGATTCCCTAGGATGAATCCCACTTGTTCAGGGTGTATGATCTTCTTGATGATTTCTGCATTCTATTTGCCAGTATCTTATTAAGGATTTTTGCATCTATGTTCATTAGTGAGATTGGCCTGTAGTTCTCTTTTTCAGTTGGGCCTTTCTCTGCTTTAGGGATCAAGGTGATGCTTTCTTCCAGGAATGAATTTGGAAGTATTGCTTCCCTTTCAATTTCATTGAAGAGTTTAATGAGTAGTGGCAGTAGTTCCTCTCTAAATGACTTGTAGAATTCAGCTGTAAAACCATCAGGACCTGGGCTTTTCTTAGTTGATAAGTTTTTAATTACATTTTCAATTTCATTGGTTGATATTGGGTTGTTAGCATTTTTAGGTCTTGTTCATTCAACTTTGGTAATTCATACTTATCTAGGAATCTGTCCACTTCTCGTGTGTTTTCTATCTTATTGGTGTATATGTTCTGGAAGTAGGCATTAATGATCCTCTGGATTTCTGCTGGGTCTGTCGTAATTTCACCCTTTTCATTCCTAATTGCATGGATTTGGGCCTTTTCTTTTCTTTTTCTTATAAGGTTGGCTAAAGGTTTGTCAATTTTGTTGATTCTTTCAAAGAGCCAACTCTTGGCTTCATTGATTTTTTGTATCGTTCTCTTAGTCTCCATTGCATTGATTCCTGCTCTGATCTGTATAATTTCCTCCCTTGTATGAGCTTTGGGTCCTGCTCTTCTTTTTCTAGAAGCTTGAGTTCAGCATCAGGTTGTTTAATTGGGCTCGTTCTGTTTTCCTAATATGAGTATTCACTGCTGTGAATTTCCCTCGTAAGATTGCTTTCATTGTGTCCCATAGATTCCGATATGTTGTATTGTCCTTGTAATTTAATTGAAGGAACTGTCTGATTTCTTCTTTAATTTCCTCTGTGACTCCTTGGTTATTCAGAAGTGTGTTGTTCAATTTCCATGTGTTTATGAAATTTTTTGAGTTTCTTTTGGTATGGATCTCCAATTTCATCACAGTATGGTCTGATAATATACAGGGGATAACTTCAATTCCTTTGCACTCACTTAAACATGTTCTGTGAGTACGTGGCCTATTTTTGAGACTGTCCCGTGTGCAGCTGAGAAGAATGTGTATTCTGATTTTGTGGGGTGGAAGACTCTGTAAACATCTGTTAAGTTCATTTGTTCAAGAGTTTGATTGAGTTCTAGTATTTCATTACTTATTTTTTGTCTAGTTGATCTATGTATTTGTGACAGTGGGGTATTGAGGTCCCCCACTATTACTGTATTAGTGCATATATGACTTTTCATGTCTGTTAGTATTTGTTTTATATAATTGGGTGCACTAGTGTTTGGTGCATAGATATTTATGATTGTCATCTCTTCCTCTTGGATTCTTCCCTTTACAAGGATGTAGTGTCCTTCTTTGTCTCTCTTAATCAGTGTTGGTTTGAAATCCACTTGATCTGCAAGGAGGATAGCTGCTCCTGATTTTTTTTGGGTTCCTGTCACATGAGGTCTTGTTTTCCACCCTTTAACTTTCAGTCTATGAGTTTCTTTTGAATTAAGTGTGTTTCTTGTATGTAGCATGTTGTTGAATCTTGCTTCTTGAACCATTCTGCCAGTGTATTTCTTTTGATTGGTGAATTGAGACCATTAACATTGATGGTTATAACTGATACACATTGACTTATCCTTGTCATGACTTTTTTTGGGTTCTCCCCCTTTGCATTTAATTTCTTGTTACACCAGACAGATTCATTCTGCTGTGTTTCCTGTGGTTGTAATCCTCATTGTCTTTTCCTAGGATAATGTCTAAAATTTTTTGAGTGCTGCTTTGGTATTCATGAAGTTCCTAAGGTGCTCTTTGTTATGAAAGTATCTTATTTCTCCATCCATTTTGAAAGATAGTTTTGCAGGGTACATCAATCTGGGTTGGAGGCTGTGTTCCTTTAGGGCTTGAAATACATCACTCCAAGCTCTTCTTGCCTTGAGGGTTTGCATTGAGAAGTCTGCTGTGATTTTGATGGGCTTTCCTTTGTAGGTGATGTGTTTCTTTTCTCTAACTGCTTGTAGAACTTTGTTCTTCTGTTGGGTTTCTGGAATCTTAACAATTATATGCCTATGTGTAGATTTTTTTTGATCAAGGCTATTTGGAGTCCTATATGCCTCACTTATCTGTATGTCAAGCTCTTTTCCCCTCCTTGGGAAGTTTTCTGCCATCACTTCTGTGAAGAGATTTTTTATGTCATCTGCACTCTCTCCTCTTTCTTCATTGACTCCAATCAGTCTTATGTTATTCTTCTTTGCATCATCTAGCAGCAGCTGGATTGATTTCTCTTGGTCCCTTCCAATTTTAAAGCAGTTTTTCTTTTCCTGGTCAGTAATTGCAGTCTCGTGTTCTTTATCTGAAATTCCGTTCTCACGGTGGCTCATTCTGCTGTGTACACTTTCAATGGAGTTTTTAATCTCCTGGAAATCTGTTTGTATCTGTTTTATGGATTCCGTTTGTTTCCCATGTTGGGATTCCATCATTTCCTCAGCTCCTCTCTAGATTTATCAATCATGTCTTCCACTATGAGCACAATCTCTGCTGTAATCTGAGAAATTATTTCTCATTTTTTCCAGATCTTCTTTTGTTGCCAGTTCAGGGAGTCCAGGTGGTTGAATATCAGAGTGTTTCATCTTGTTTCCCTTGGTGGTTGATGTAGGTGATCTGGAAGTCTGGTTTTGAGACTTGTTTATGTGTCTTCTCATTTTGACTGTGGGGGCTGCTGTGTATGTGTGTGTGTGTGCTTGTGTGTGTGTGTGCTGCTGTCGCCCATGTGGCTTACCTCCTCTGCACTGGGAGCAGTGGTACGGCAGCCTGAGAGCCTCCTCTGCCTTATTCATCTGCTTTTTACCTCCACTGTTACCATTTCAGGAAGTTAGCTGGATGGCATTTGGTTTCTTCTTTCTCAAGGCCTCCTGGATTTGCCATGGGTGAGCTGGAGGTCTGGGGTTGCATATGGTTTCTATGTTTTCTCATTTTCTATTTTTTGTTTATTTTGCTCCTCCTTTGATGCTTGTAAATTCTTTATGGTATGTAGCTTTATTACTAGTATCAAGACCTCTTAAGGAGATGACTACTTTTGCCAGATGCTTTCTAGGCAGTTGGCCCTTGGCCTTTGAGTCTGTCCCAGGATCTTGCCTCTTTTGATTATGAGGGATGAGAGGTTGCACCTATTTGGCCTAGTACCCGGGTCTTTGATATTGAGCTGTACCATTTTTTATGTCCTCCAAACAAGCTAGGTATTGGCATACAAGGAAGATCAGTTGATTAAAGCAATTGTCTCACCTTGGCTAAACTAAGACAGTCAGCAATAACAATAGCATCAAACATAAACTGGAAAAATGACAAACTGTGATAACTAATAATTTGTTCCTTTAACCACATGTACAAGATTTATAGTTATGGAACAAACTCTAAGACAAGTCATAAAATTATATATATTAAGTATCTACTCAATACAGCAATTTTACCCTAAGGGGAAAAAATTTAAAGGGAGAAAAGAAAAAAATAGAAAAATAAAAGAAGAAAAAGAGATTAGAAGCAAGGCTGAAGGACAGAGGAAAATTACTCAAGCTTCAGGAGCTATGAAGAAGACAGAGGGAAGGAAGAAATGAAAAAACAAAAACAAGGAGGAAATTAAAAAAAAACAAACTACAAATAATGTTTACCTTCACAAAGAAACAAACAATCAGGAAAAAATCAAATGAACAGAAACAAAAACCAAAAATAAAACAAAACAAAAGAAACTCCCCCCAAAGCAAAGAAAAAGACGTTTTTCTGTGATTTCAAGCCTATGGTTATCTTCTGGGATCTGTAGTTTTGTGGCTGACTCTGCTCTTGCTGGTAGACAAAGGAGCCAGTAGAATCCATATCTGTGCTGGATAATCCCAACAAGCTGGCAGTAGGATTAGAGAGGTGTTAGTATCCATAGAAGTTCAGGCTCAACCTGACATGATTGTGGGTTTGGGGCCTGAATCATTTAGCATATAAAACTCTGGATGTCTCTTGCCAGCCTGTCCAAAACTCGCTAACCATGGACAACTCTGGTGATTGTTCCTTACCCAGTCACTCTGGTATTTTAACACTGGGAGCCCTGAGATGAAGCTGATCTGTTACTGCTCTGAGTCCTGGCTTCAGTTGGCGCTTCCCTAAAATGACATCTGACTAAGCATGTTTCCAGGGGTCAGGGCAGTTGCTTTGACTGGAGCCACTCACCAGCTGTTGTAGTCACAGCATCCACTGCTCAGTTGCATTGGTGCATTTCTCCCTGGAGGCCTATGGACTCATGTGGGTGAAATCACTGTGTCTGTATTGATCTGATCTTCCTTTCTCACACCATAAGCCAGGAGCTGGGGAGATAGTGCAGGTTGTCCCTTTCTTTTTCTGTGTTTTGATCTGTTGCTTCAATTTCTCTGTAGGCTCCAATTTTCCCTTTTTCAAAAAAAATTCTTTTATTGGTACATTTTAGGTATACAACACAATTACATTTCTCATTGGGAACTTGTACCTTTACATCTTGGTTCTTATTTTTTCCCCATTCCTAGCCCTCCCTTCACCCCCTCCACCCTTCCCTATTTACAAAGACTTTATTTCCATTTTTTCCATTTCTCATCATTTTTCCTTTCCCTTCTTTCCTTTCCCCTACCCTTCCCAGTACCTCTACCCCTTTGGCCATTTTCTTCCTATTTTACATTATCGATTATTCATCCTAATCATTGGTACATTTTAGGTATACAATATAATGACATTCATTGTTGGAAATTTCCATCTTTACATAATCTCTCTTGGTTCTTATTTTTCACCCTTGCCCAGCCCTCCCTTCAACCCCTCCATTCCTCCCTATTTACAAAGATTTTGTTCCTATTTTTCCATTTTCTCATATTAATTCCATTCCCTTCTTTCCTTTCCCCTACCCCTCCCACTTCCCCTTCCCCTTTGCCCATTTTCTTCCTATTTCACATTACCTATTATACATTTTAGTCCTTATTTACACTTTCAGTTATTCACATCAGAGAAACTATTTGGTATTTATACATGTGTGTCCTATTTATTTCACTTAACAGTATTGCCTCAATGTGCATCCATTTTTCCAATTTTCCCTTTATGTCCTCCTTGATCCCAGGGATCTACTGTTCTCCTTCTTTCTTTCCAAAGTTATTATTTTTCAGTGTCTGCATTCTGAATCTCGGAGAGATTGATTTGTTGCTACTTACCCCTCCCTCATCTTCCTGGAAGTCCCCTAAACCTGTATTTTCTAAAACTGATTTTATTCATAAATTATTTGAGAGGCTGGGCTGACAGGCATAGGCTCCATACTCAGGACATCCCCATCACAGTCTGTTCTGGCGTTGAGCACCCACACAGGTCCATATGGACAGTGACTATGGCTCTTGCCTCCCTTCATCCTGCTCTGGATGGCTATTCTGACCTATGACCTACTGATCTTGGATGTGCAGAATGGGCAGGGTAATTATACCCACTGGAGCTAGAGATGTTAGTCTTGACCAGTTATCCTTATTTTCCCAGGAATTTTCAGCTTTTAGCCCTGAAAGTCCTCATCTGGAACAACTCAGTTTGGAAAAACTGGGATGGTTGGTACCTCTAGTTTCACCCCCTCCTCCATCATCTTTAACAGACTATACTACTTTATCTAGTATGGAGTGCAAATGTAATGTTTGAGAATACAGATCAGAACATAAATATGCTGATATTTCATAACATGATAATAATGTTGAGTCCAAATGAAATACAAGTATGGCAATAACTAGCTAGCTACACAAATAAGACTACAGATTCCTTTGTAAAGAAACAGCTCCTGTATTTTCCCATGTTATCTCATTCTCCAATAGTCTCCATGGCCTTTACCTAGCTTTTCCTTTATCCCTTTAATAATCAAGCCACAGATTTCTGTTTTAGGTTGAGATCAAGGTTGGCTGGCTGAACCCTGCAATGATGGAGAGGGATCATGGTGGGAGTGTTCCAGGAGGCTGATCCCGCCAGGCTAGGCAGACAGTGTGGAGAAGAGAGCAAGCTGGAGGGCCACTAGAGCCTGGAGCTGGCTGACTGGACATTTTGGCTCATCACAGGGTTCTAATGGGGGACTGTTTGCATATCAATGAGGCATAAACCCAGAACTTGAAATGCCCTAGCCCATTTTTTCCCCAAGTACTAGCATTATCCTCCATATAGGTAGCTGAGGACATCTCCCTCAAATTAGGGGTAGTAGAAGCCTATTTAAGCCCTCTGCATTCACCTATGGCACTAACTTGCTTTTGTCATGTCCCCTTCCACCTTCCTTCAATCAGTGTACATTGTTGAAATTTTGATAGAGGCCAGATATATCTTTGCAAAGTATTTTAGACTGTACTGTGGTTATCTCTTGCTGCATTAATAAACTACCCTAGAACTTACTATGCTTGCAAGCTCTGTGAATCAGCAATTTGACAGGGCACAATGAGGATGACTTATTTCTGTTTCAGAATGTCTGGGCTCTCAGCTGGGATGATTTGAATAATAGGGAGTACCTTGAAAAGTGAGAGTCTTGAATCATTTGGTAGCTTCTTCACATTCAAGTGAGGTGTCTTGGTGAGGATAGCTGGAGGACTGAGCTCTTACAGATGTGAGTGCCTGCATATGTCCCCAGGGCAGTCAGATTTCTTATGTCATGGTAGCTCAGTGCTCCAAGTACAAGTGTCCCTGCAAAAATGGCAGAAGCTGCATGGTCCTTATGACCCTGCCTCCATTATACTCTAGATTGAAGGAGTCACAAATTTACTCATATTCAAGGGAAAGGGATAGAGATATCAGTTTCCAATGGGAAGAGTATTAGAGAATTTATCTGATTATTTAACATTCAAGAGGTTAATTCTCCATATAGAGAAGTTAATTTCAAAGATTAAGCCAAAGGCATAGTTAGCATAATGCAGATGATCTGCTTTTTGCAAAAATTTCCTTTAAAAGTATTTTTAAAATTTTTCAACAAAAAGCATACCATAAGTGTTATGTGATACTTCTCAGGCCATATTTCTTGGATATTTTTAGAGCCATTCTAAAGGACAAACAAAAAACAATATATTTCTCGGGTTAAATATATTCAGAAATGCTATACATTATACATAGCCCCCTTCTGGACAGTTATGAAGCACATTGATATATCAAAACCTGTGAGAAATCCTGTTGCAAATAAATATTTATTTTCTTTAGTTTAGGAGGTTAGATTTTTAAAAATCTATTTAAGCACAGAATCTTTAATTTTTTCTTTCTTTTTGAGTTTGTAATGCCTGCTAAAAATCTTATTGAATTAATGTTTTTTGAGTAGTCTTTAAGAGAAGCTGTCTTTTATAGGCAAAAAGTTCTAAAAATATCATTCAATAACATTTTCAATAATTGTAGCATAATTTTCAGAGCTTGATGTGAATATTTGCACCAGACCAATTAAATCTGAATCTTTGGAGGTAGGACCTGAGCATTGATAGTTTTGCAAAACACATCAGGTAATTCTAATGTGCAATCAGTTTGGGAACCATTGGATTAGATATTTATTTCAGAGAATTACTGTTTATTCTTAGGAGATTGTACTCTTGGCTCAACAATTTCTTTCTGGAAAATTGGGAGTACAAAGAGATGCCTCTACTAACTCTGACTGAACAGGGAATCACAAAAGAAACCCACCAGGTGTTGCATATCCCTACTTACCCTCTTCTATTCTGGAGGTCTTGGATTACAAACACCCTGCCTGTGTCCATCCCTTCCTGACTGCATTGGAAAAGCCTTATTGACTGTCACAGTCACTTTCCTTGTCATTAGGACAAAATACATGACACCTGCAATTTAAGGGAGGTGATTTTTTTTTTGGCTCACATTTTTTATCCGTAGTTGGCTGGCTCCAAGGTAGGAAGGCACAGTGGAAGAGCCTGGGCAGAAGAAATCTGCTCCTGGCATAGCTGGCAGGAAGCAGAGTCAAAAGAGGAACGTGGGAGGGAGATGTAATGATTTCACCCACAGTGACCTGCCTTTTCTGACCAGGCCTCATATCCTAACAGGAAGTCAGCTATATCACCCTTACGAATGCAATCACCTTAAAAAAAATCTCCATCTAGCAGGTTTTTGGGGGACATTTAGATATAAACCATAGCACTCACCATTTTGCTAAAGTCACCTCTCTTCTCAGCTTCCCTTCAAAATAAACCCAGGATCTTATTCTGGAGTAGGTAAATCAAACTGGCAGACATGCAGTACCAGAGAAGGGGAGACTAACTCTGAAGGATTAGGGAGAGCTTTCCAAAACTTGTGTGGAGACTCAATAGAGTTTCCTCAATAGAGGAAACTCAAAAGAAGGCAAAGATAGGCACGGGGAACAGGGATAGGAAATGTGGTATATCAGTGAAAGGAACCTTCCTTCTCTCTATGAAGGTCTGAAGTTTTAGAGTGCTTACTCCATAGACTGGAGAAAATTCATATAGCATACAGCTTTAGGTTCTTTGGACCTACTTACAATTTATTTAAACCAAACTTCAGCACTCACAGCCTGTGGCATAAGGAATGAAGAATAAAATGAAAGATCTGTGAAAGAAAGCATGGCCATCTCCCAATCCAGCCTCCACAGTGTCCTTGTAGGTGGCTGTATCTACGTGGAGGTAACCTGTGAAATGGATGGTGGTCCATAGTGGAGTTGGAATGGTGAGCTGAGCACCTTGATGATAAACACACCCTCCTTCCATCATGTAGTAGAGGAGAATGGTCTCAAACATAAAGGTCGTGAAGGATGGGGAGGAAGGAGAGCCTGATCCCTGACTTACAGATAGATTTAGCATAATTTACTTATTTCAATGTTCTTCCTTAGATGTTTGGTTTGTTTGATAGTATTTCTGTTTTATACGACACTGCAATCAGTCATCTACATCTTGAGTTTTTCCACTCTCAGGAGCAGAATTGTTAGACTAAAGAATACTGCTGTTTTTAAGGTTCTTCATCTCTCTCTGTCTCTCTCTCTCTCTGTCTCTCTGTCTCTGTCTCTCCTCTCTCTCTCTCACTAATTCCCCTCTCCAAAATTTATATGGAGTCATACTCCCATTAGCAGGATACATGAGTGTTCATTTACCCAAAGGCCTTCCAGCAGTGGGCCTTACAATTCAAAATATTTCTTGGTGTTCTTTTTCTTTCATTATTCCCTTCCTCGCTTATTCTTAGAAATTTCTTATGGGGCATATTAATTAAACAATACACCTTATCTCCCTGGTCTGTTTTCAATTCAAGAAGTAAAACTGTAGGGCCGGGGATTTAGCTCAGTGGTTCCGCCTCCTGTCTCGCAAACTCAAGATCCTGAGTTCGATCCCCGGTACCAAAAAAAAAAAAAAAAAGTAAAACTGTAAATATCTCTTTGTTTTAGACGCATGAGAATCATTTTTTTCTCTTTCCCCTTCTCCCCAGTCAGAAGTAAGTAACTTTTAGGTTGCTAATAAAGAACAAGAAACTTTCTTTAATGGATGCTGCAGGTATTTATATCAGATTTTTCTCCTCAGACTCTCCCTAGCAATGAGCTTCAATTTATCTGCAAGTATCTTAAATTTTAAATCAGAGAGTTTGTCTCCTAGTTGGAACTGCCTCCTAGAGTGAATTTCAAACAACAAGATTGGTGGAGAGTTAAGTGAAGCCATGAGTTAATGCCTTCTGTTTGTCCTTTCCTTATCAGGACAAATGGAAGGCTTACTAAGTGTCTTTCACTGTACTTAGATGTTGTCAAGTACAGGTGATTTTTATTATTCATAGATTTATATCTATGAATTCCTCTTGTCATAATTTATTTGTAACCCCAAATCAATACTTCAGGCACTTTTATAATTACTTATGGACATACATAGAATAGCAAAAAACCCAGGTTCTCAAATATCCATGTTCTCATCTGAGGTTGCCTCAGTGTTGTGCCTTCTTATTTAATCTCCCATACTGTATATAAATAAGTGTCCTTTTTGTGGTGTTATTTAATACAGTGGATTTTTTTTTACATTTTTGTCCTTTTTGTTTTTGTCTTATTTTATGTTTGAAATAGCCCCAAATTACAGTGCTGAAGCACTATGTAGGGCTCCTAAACAAGCTGTGATGCTGTTTTATGGAGAAAACACACGTGTTAGATAAGGTGCATTTAGGAGCATGAATTACAGTGCTGTTAGCCCTTAGTTCAATGAATCAACAACATATATTAAGTAAGGTATCTTTAAAGGAGAAATGCACAGAAAACTAAGTTATGTATTGATTTCTTGGTGAAAATATTGGGGCCAGATGCTCAAAGGAATTTAACCCTATATTTTCTCTAGAACATGGTTCAGTATTTGTTAATTCAGGGTTCAAAGCAACTTTATAGAACATAACTACTAACAATGACATAAGTTGGCCGTATATATCAAAAGGTGATGGCTGACCTCAGTGATAAGAGGAACACACACAAACAAATGAAGAACACCTTAAATAGTAAAAGTGATACAAATAACAAAGGATAGAAAGTCAGGGCAAGCTAGAGGAAGGATTTGTGGAAAGCATAGTCATAAATATGGTCTCTTCAGAATGAAAAGGGTTTTTGTAGGCTCAGGAAGCTAAGAGTAGGAGTGGGTGAATCATTTTATTTGAGGAGGACAGGTTGTAAGCTAGGTTTTCTTTGTGTGTGTGTGTGTGTGTGTGTGTGTGTGTGTGTGTGTGTGCTGGGGATTGAACCCAGGGCCTTTGCTCTGAGCCACATCTCCAGTCCTTTAAAAGAGGGGGATCAAACCCAGGGTCTTATACATGTTAGAGAAGTGCTTTACCACTGAGCTATACCCCAAGCCCTAGTGTTTGACTTTGAGGGTTGTTTTGAATCTGGAATATGTGGAAATCAATGGTGGAAAAATATAGGGTAAATTGTGGAGGTTCTGAATGCAAGTCTGAGTTTGTTTTTTAGATCATAATGTTGTTTAAAACTGAATTTATTTAGTTACAAACTGCATGAAGTAAAAGGCATCCGTATGAAGTAAAGAGTTTAATTAACTTTGACTAATGTATATACCCAAGTAAATACCACCATAATCAATAGAGTTTTGAGATTTATCTATTTTGTATGCAGTATGTATCTTAAAAAAACAGTGCATAATATTCCATTGCATTTCTATGCTAAAATTTGCTATTCGTTCAGTTAGGTGTTTAGGTTGTTTCCAATTTTGAGTTATTTTTAAATAAAACTGCTATGGCCATCTGTATGTAGCATTTCCTGTAGAAATAGGTATTCATTTTTTCTTGGATAAACACCTAAGAATGGAATTGTAGGTAACTGAAAAGAATATGCTTAACTTTTAAAGAAGCTGCCAAACTGTTGCTAGAGTGTTTAAAACATTTTATGTAAACTCAGACTTGCATGAAAATTCTAGTTGCTCCATATTCTCATACCTGATGATTAATATGATTAATCTTTTAAAACTTTGCCATTTTAGTTGGTGTCTAGTGATATTTCATTGTGGTTTTAATCTGCGTTTTCTTTATGATTGATGATACACATTTTTTCATGTATTTGAGATTTGTATCACTTATTGTGTGAAGTATTTGCTCAAATATGTTGCCACTTTTAAAGTTGATTGTTTTATTGGGCTGGACACATTGTTTTATTTTCCTGGATATCAGACTTTTGTCACACATATGTACCATGAATGTTTTATGATGTGTTTTGCTTTTTCATTTTCATAATGGATTCTATTTTTATTTTTACTAGTATAGAGACAAGGTTCTGCCATGTTGCCCAGAATGGCCTTGAACTTATATTCCTTTTGCTTCAGTCTCTCTCTCTCTCTCTGTTTTTTTTTGGTAGCAGGGATCAAACTCAGGACTTTGCACTTGCGAGGCAGGCATAGTGCCATTCAGCTAAATCCTCAGCCCTCTTGCTTCATTCTCTTGACTAGCTGGGATTATAGATATGTGTTACCATGAGTGGTGTCATAACTGTCTTTTGAAGAACATAAGTTATTTTTGATGAAGGCCAATTTACCAAATTGTTTCTTTTATGGTTCATGTTTTTTGTATTCTCCCTGAGAAATCTTTACCTACCCCAGGGTTACAGAGATTTTCTCCTTTTTCTTCTAGGAAATTTATAGTTTAAACTTTTACATTTCAATTTGTGACATACTATGCATCAAGTTACTTCTTTGTTTAATGAGGGAGAAGGGTTGAAATTCACTCTTTTCTATATGACTATCCAGCTGCCAGCAGAATTTGTTAAAACAGTTGTTTTTCCTCCATTATATTTCCTTGGAATTTTTGTGGAAAGTGGCAATTGACCATACACATGTAGATCTACTTCTAGATTCTCAGTTCAGGCCTAATGGTCTCTATGTCTGTTCTCAAACCCATACCACACTCTCTTGATTTTTCTTTATAGTAATTCTTCTGATCAGGTAGTGCAACTTTTCCAATTTTATTTTTTGAAAATTGTTTTGAATAGTTTAAGTTCCTTCAAATTCCATACTAATTTTAGGGTCAAGTTCTATGAGAAAGCTTATTGGTCTTTCTGTTGGAGTTCATTGAATTTATAGATCAATTTGGGGAAAACTAACACCTTCACAATACTGAATCTTCTAGTTCATCAACATGATGAATCTTTCCAGCTATTTAAGTCCATTTTAAGTTATCCAATAATGGTTTATGTTTTTCAGTGTAGTTTGTTTAAATTCTCCTTAAAGATTTCATGATTTTGATGGTATTGATAATGATCTTTTCAAATTGCCATTTAAAATTGATTTTTTTGCTATTTTTTATCCACTTCAGTGCTTTTACTGTTTTATGTTTTTGCATAATTTTGGTTTAATTCATTCTTTTTTCTAGCTTTTTAAAGTAGGAGCTTAATTTATTATGGAACTTTCTTTTCTAATAGCTGTGTTTAAAGCTATGAATTTCTCAGTAAGCACTGCTTTAGTCTCACAATCCAGTTAGTGTGTCATTCCATGTAAGATATTTAATATTTTTTCTTGTTATTTTTATGTGAACTATGGATTGTTTAGAGGCATTTTGTTTAATTTCAGTGCATTTTGAAATTTACCCAATAACTTTATGTTTTGATTTCTGACATCTTTCTGCTGTGTCAGAGAACACTATACATTCACTCACATGCTGCTGAGTGGTGTTGACTGTATAAATGTCAGTGAGTTCAAGATGGTTGATAGTCATGCTCCAGTCTTCTGTGTTTTTGTTGTTTTGTCTACTTGTTATGTCAGTTGCCGAGAGAGGAGTATTGATATCTCCAACTACAATTATGGATTTATCTATTTCTCCTTTTATTTCTATAAATTTTATAAATTTATAAATTTTATAAATTCTATGTATTTTTATCTTTTTGCTTCCTGTATTTTAACACTCTGTTGTTAGGTACACACACCCTGAGGATTATTTTGTCTTCTTGAGGAAGTGATCCTGTTGTATGTGTCTTTATCCTTGATTATATTCCTTGTTTTGATATTAACATAGACATTCTCAAGTTTCTTTTGATTAGTGTTTTCATGATACGTCTTTATTTTTTTTTTTTCAGTTTTCACTTACATATTTTTGACTTCATTTTAAATGTTGGTTTCTTGAAAACTGCATTTGCTTTTGGATTCTGATTTTTTTTTATTTGTCTGATAATGTTTGCCTTTTAATTGGATTACTTAAGGCCATTTGAATTTACTGTAATTATTGATATAGTTGGGCTTAAATCTACCATATTCATATTTGTTTTCGCCTCAGATTTGTCCATACCTTTCTACCTTTTTTTTTGATTGAGTATTTTGTACAGATTGAGCACCGCTAATCCAAAAATCTGATTTTGGATTTCAGAATTTTGGATTAGAGTACTTAACCAGTGAAATCTGTACAAATATTCCAAAATCCCTAAAATCAGAAATCTGCATCAATTCTGGTTCTAAGTATTTGGGACAAGAAATAATCTGCCTATATCTTATTTTCTCTTCACTATTGGCTTAATAGCATCTTTCTCTGTGTGTAGGCAGGATATTTGTCCTAGAATTTACAATATGCATCCTTAACACAGTCTATGTTTGAATAATCCACCATTTCTTATGTAACATAAAAACCTTAAAACAATATACTTCTGTATTTTCTTCTCTTGACTTTTGTATTATTTTTGCCATACATTTTACTTCTACATGTAAGATTCATAGTAGATTGTTATTAGCTTTTAAAAATTTAGAATATGAGAAAATAGTTTTACATTCATTCTTATATTTGTCAGTTTCAATGTTCTTAGTCTTTTGTGTAGTTCCAAGTTTCCATCTGGTATTATTTTCTTTCCTCATGAGTAAGTTTACATTTGTAATAAGGAAAATCTTCTGATAACAAATAGTCTCAGTCTTTTCCTGGAAAATATTTATCCTAATTTAATTTGTAAAGTTCATTTTGAAATTTTCACTAGATTTAAAATTCTAGGTTGAGTGCTTTATTTCCTTTTAAGCACCATAAAGATGATATTCCATCGTCTTCTGTCTTGCATTATTTCTGATAAGAAATCTGTGTGAATATTACCTTTGCTCCTCTCTGTGAGATGTGTGTGTGTGTTTCCTTCTCATTCTTTTTCTGTCTCTTATGAACATATTCTTTTTGTCATTGGTTTTAAAAATTTGGCTATGATGTGTGCTGGTGAGAAATCCATGCATTTGTTTTGCTTAGACTATGTGCTTAAACTCTTTGTTCAGTGTCTTTGATCTGTGGATTTATAATCTTTGTAAAATTTGCTTTTTTTGTCTATTATGTTTTCAAATTTGGTTTGTTACTCCTTACCTCTTAGGAAGGTCCAAATATCCCCATTTTAGATAGTTTGGTATTATCCTACTGATTACAGAAATGCCAGTTTTTTGTGTTTTGTCTTTTAAAAAGTTCTCTTTGTGTCATTAAGATAGTTTTTACTGCTTTGTTTTCAAATTTTTTGATCTTTTTAATTTAATCTTACTCATATTAAATGAAGTTTTAAAATTCAAATAAGGTATTTTTATCTCTAGATGCTCCATGTTGTTTTTATTTTTATATTCTTTCTTTCTCACCTCACATGTTCTTATTTTCTTTTAAATACTTATATATTATTTTCCCCTTATTTATAATTTCACATTTTGTGGTTTCAGTTACCCATGGTCAGCCACAATCAGTGACTCAGTGTTATAATAAATTTTGTTACAGCATATTGTTATAATTGCTCCATTTTATTATTGTTGTTACCTCTTACTGTGTCTAATTTATAAATTAAACATTATCAAAGGCATGTATGTATAGGAAAAAACATAGTGTATATAAGGTTCAGTTCTGTGTCAAGCATCCTTTATGGGTTTTGTATCCTCCATGGAATTACTGTACATAGTTGTAATGCTTATAATATTTTGTTTTACATTTTTGTTGTCTGCAAATTTCCAATGGATTTTTCATTTATACAAGATGTGATTGAAATATTTGAATGTTTAAATTAAAAAAGATTTATTATGTTAAAAGACAGATTGCCGGTAATTTCCCTCAAAATACTTCCCGTGGCTTCTTATACACTTATCCTACCATTCTTGCCACTTTCTGAAGCAGTTCTAGAAGCCTCTTTTGGAAGTGTCTTCAGTTGTGCTTTTGTGGCTGCCTGCATGTCCTGAATCCATTCAGAAATTTACCTTTTATGGTTGTTTTACTTTGGGGAAGAGCTAGAAGTTGCACAGTTCCTATAAATGTGGTGGATGAAGACATGCTGTAAAGTTTCTTTATGACAGAAATTTTTGTAAACTTTTGCTTAGACAGAAATTGTTTTAAACTTTTGCTCAACAAACCATATGGTGAATGTTTAAATAAAATTTTTTTCTAGTAAAAGACACACTGTCATTAATTCCCTTTAAAATACTCAAAACATGGGTGGATAGCTCATAAAAGCTAAAGCTTGGAAACAGCCCAAGTGCTCATCAACTGGAAACTGGATAAAGAAGATATGTTTTTTTTTTTTTATAAAATGGAGTACTACTCAGCCATAAAGAATGAGAAACTAGAGACATTTATAGCTAAATGGATGCATATTGCGGCCATACTCTTAAGTGAAATAAACAGCACACGTGTAAATACTGAATAGTTTCTTTAGTGTGAGAAACTGAAAGTGTAAATAAGGATTAAAATGAATAATTGGTAATTTGAAATAGGAAGAAAAGGTCCAAAAGGATAGTGAAGTAGGAGGGGAAGGGGAAAGTAAAGAAGGGAAAGGAAAAATTATGAGAAAAGAAAAAAATGGAAACAAAGTCTCTGTAAACAGGGAAGGGTGGAGGAGGGGAAGGGCGCACAGATAATGGGGGAAAAATAAGAACCAAGATACATCATGTACAGGTACAAGCACCCAAAGATAAATGTAAATGTATTGTATACCTAAAATGTACCAATTAAAGAATTTAAGCAAAAAAGAAATCAACAAAAAACAAAACAAAAAAAATACTCAAAGAATATTACTCCTCTTTTCAAATACACTTATCCGATTGTTCTTGGCATTGTGTCTTTTTCCTGTAATTACATTTAAAAAAATTTAAATATTTATCATGTTTTGATCACTGCTTGAATGTTTCCACTGATTTTCTGTGTGTTTTGGGGTCATGATTTTATACCTTTTTGAAAATGTAATAATTATTTCTTTTATTAGAAAGTGAATATGATGAATTTACTTTGTTGAATGCTTGATTTTATTTTCCTTTAAAGAGTGATTAACACTTTTGGCATGCAGTCAAGTTATTTGAAGGTTAGACTGATCTTGAGTTTGTTTTAAAGTTAGGTTAGGGAATAGTTTATTCTTACTTTCCGCATATAATTAGCTATGATGCTTCTGGCTTTTAACGAATACTTTGTGAATGCCTTGAACATTGTCCACTTTGACTGATGGGAACTCAAATGGTTTTCAGATCTGTGTGAACTCTGAGAATTTCTTGGTTTATACCTCTCTGATAATTGTTCTTTTCCCAGCTCCTTCTTTCTTCCTTTGCTTCCTGGCTGACATGATGTGAACAGCTTTCCTCTGTCCAGTCCCCTCCACAATGCCATTCCTGTTCTGTATTAGAACTCACTGATCATAGACCAAAACTTCTGAAACTGTGAGCCAAAATAAACATTTCATCCTTTAAATTGTGAATGTTAGGTATTTTGTCCCAGCAAAGAAAAAGTGACTAAGATGATTTCTTTCCTCCAAAATGTTCAGGGCATTATACTGGAAAAATTGAACCAATTACTCTATTATAGGGCTCAACTTCAGGGCTTTGCCAATGTCATTTCACTCACTTGGGCTCAGTTCTCGCACCCTTGAAATGCAACCACTTCTACTCTGTCATACATCTATGGTGCTCTGTGATGTGGCGCATGGGTGGAAAGTGCTAAGTTGGAGCAGAATCATAGATAGTACAGCCAGGGAAAACTTTAGAGAAAATTGAGTCTGGTCTTTCATTTTAGACACAAGAAATCTGTGACCCTAGACATAACTTTTTTAAGGTCATAGCTAGTAAGGTACATCACTCGACAATTTTACTCCCTCTCACCTGGGAAGAAAAAAGAGAAATGATGCAAGGATACTACAGACTTTCAAGAGACAGAACTTAGAGTCAACAGGATATTTCTTTCTGGCTATTTTAGCTTTTGCCATAAAATCCTTCAAGTTTCCCATGGAAGAGTAACCACAATGATCAGATAATACAAGGACAGTCCAAGACAGGATCAAAGGGCCCAGCCAGCTCTGTTAGTAATGACTGAAAAGGTTAGGGCAGTGGTTTCATGTTTTACAGTTATTACATAATAAGCAGGAGAATTGTTCGAGTACAACAAGGAAATATGATTGGGCAACAGGGATGAACAAGTGAAAGTGAAAAGTAGGAGCATTATGAGAACAATACCCAGGACACTCTCCCATGGGGAACCACAGACACTTTAGTGTAAATAATAATCTTTGTTTATTTGGGCAGTGACACGAATCTACTATGATTGTTTTTCTTCTTCTTTTTCCGCTTTTGTGAACTTGCATATATACACATACGTGCAAGTGTACAGAGATAATGTTCAAACACTCCTACAGTCATAAAAATCTCTATCTGAAAGTCCAGTTTATTCTTTTAAATTAATACCCCCCAAAATTAATTCATGGTGTGCTCCCATTACCTGCCAAGTTCTATTATCTTTAAAATATAAGAGCATGGATTCAGATTTTATTATTTTACCCACATACAGCCTCTGAAAGGTGGTTTCTCCACATATGAACTTTCAGGAAAAAAACCCCCTCAGAATTATGATGATTGGCATTACCTTGTGCAGCTCTCCTTAAAGAGACTAAGCTCTCTGTCCTTTACCTCAGGCCTTCCCCAGAGCGAGCAAGGAAGTGACCTAGGAGGTGTCTAAGATCTACTTTGATAAGTTGATGCTACATGGCAGCACTGAGCTAGGTGCCACGAAGGATGCACAATGATATAAACCAGTCCTCATCACAGGAATTTTATAATTTACTGGAGATATAAGGCAAATTCACATGAAAAGAGAAGCACCAAGGCCATGAATGAGGAATGCAGTAATGTCAAGTGAGTGAAAGTATACGCAGCAGTGTACTGCCCATGAGACCCGTCCAATCTAGAAAGCACCCAAAGAAAGCCAAAGGCAAAAAGAGAAACAGAGACTTTATCGTGGTGTCAGGAAATATCAAATAGCTTCAGATCTGGCAGAAGCTCCATCTTCTGTTACTAAAAACAGACCCCACTCACTTCATCCACACTTCAGGGCCCAAGTGCCTTCCAGAGGTGGAACAAAGGGTGTCTTGGGAAGAACAGGAAAGTAGAGAGACAAATGCACCAGGGACTATCCTTCCCCTTGTAGGGAGGGCTGCATTGGGCCGGTAGTTCTGGGTTTCAAATGTTTGCCAAAGAGCAGCAGAAGGTGTTTTCCCTACTAACCACCCCCGCACCGCCCCCGTCTCTAAAAGTTGCTCAGACTGACTCAGCACTGGGGTCTTTCTTTATCCCCTCATCCAGTGATCCCTGTGTTTCTAATAGTTCTGCTTCTCACCCCTCAGTGGGCACTGAGATGGGGTAGGTTTGCTGTAGAATACTGAATATAGAATCAAACAGTCCCAGTGACTTTCAAGTATTGGAATCCTTCTGTGTTATTTCCCCCAGATGAACATCAAAGCTATGCCATAATGGGGAACTTACTGCCTACCCAGATAAGCTATTCCATCTTGGAGAAATTCTGAGAAGTTTCTCTTACTTGCGATTCCCCAACACTTCCTTCAGTTGTTCCTAATTCCAATCCCTAGGCCCACCAGATCCAGTATAGGGTTTGAAGATAGCGTTCAAGTCTTTTTGAGTCCTCTCTTCACAAAGCAAAATGTAGGCTTGAGATGTCCACTACAGATTATCACCAAGTTTTAAATATTTCATGTTCCCACTTTATCTCTAACAAGTCAAGATATCAATTTGCCTATATTGCTCTTAAAATCCAATCCTTAAAGATGAATAAATGCTTTAGACGTAAGCGGGTTAATGTAGACTAGAACAGAACCTCTTTATTTTAGATATTTACATACTATGCTTTTATTAATACCATCTAAGGCTGCATTCAGCTCTGTTGTGACCACATGACATGACATGTCTTATTGTAGACTAAAAACCTTGAGATGCAAGTGTTTCCCTCCTACTGATGAAGTAATTGATTTTTATTTATTATGCCTCCTTCACACAGCTGGGCATTATTCAGAAGCTATGTAAGAAAGTAACATCTCTCATGTGCTCTCCAACCTTTCTACTTGAGCCCCAATTATAGACTCTAATTTTGTTTCAACAAGCTAGAAAAAGAAGCACTGTTTTCTGACCGTGAATCTCCTTGGACCAGTGTCCAGGTTAAGTTCCTGGTTTTCTTTTTTTTTTTTTTTTTAATATTATTTTATTGGTACATTTTAGGTATACAGTATAATGACATTCATCATTGGAAATTTGCACCTTTACATAATCTCTCTTGGTTCTTATTTTTTACCCTTCCCCTGCCCTCCCTTCAACCCCTTCATCCCTCCCTATTGACAAAGACTTTGTTTCCATTTTTTCATTTTCTCATATTAATTCCATTTCCTTCTTTCCTTTCCCCTACCCCTCCCACTTCCCCTTTGCCCCTTTTCTTCCTATTTCCCATTGTCTGTTATACCTTTTAGTCCTTATTTACACTTTCAGTTTCTCACACTAGAGAAACTATTTGGTATTTATACAGATGTGTCCTATTTATTTCACTTAAGAGTATCATCTCAATGTGCATCCATTTAGCTATAAATGTCTCTAATTTCTCATTTTTTATGGCTGAGTAGTACTCCATTTTATTAAAAAACCCACATTTTCTTTATCCAGTCTCCAGTTGATTGTCAATTGGGCTGCTTCCAAGTTTTAGCTATTACAAATTGCGCTGCTATGAAGATGGGTGTGCATATATCACTGTGGTATGATTCTTTTAATTCTTTGGGGAAGATACCCAGCTGGGGAATAGTGGGGTCAAATGGGACTTTCAGTCCTAGTTCTTTGAGGTATCTCCATACTGATTTCCACAGTGGTCGCACAAGTCTACACTCCCTCCAGCAATGGAGCAGGGTTCCTCTTTCCCCACAGCCCTGGCAGCATTTGTCATTGGTTGATTTCATAATAGCAGCCATTCTTTCTGGGGTGAGGTGGAATCTCGGCGTTGTTTTCATCTGCATCTCTCAAATGACCAGTGATGTTGGACATTTTTTCATATGTTTATTTGCTATTTCTACTTCTTTGTCTGAGAAATGTCTGTTCATTTCAGATGCCCATTTTTGGATTGAAGACCGTGGTTTTCATTCTGCATCTACCTTTTGTCCCTAAGCTAAGTTTAATGACACTGTGATGGGTAAGTGAAGCATGACAGAGGACACTGTATTCAACCAGTCATTTATTTCAGTTCTTGTGTGATCACTGTCTGTAAGACACTGAAGACACTGACCATCTCCTTCTTAAGCATCATAAAATAATGACGGAATGAGTGAGTGAACAAACTCTGCAACTCTGAATCCCTTTCAGTGACTAGAATTATATCTGAAAGAGAAAAGGTTTTCAGTTTCTAGTTTAATACATTAACTTGGTTGGCTATGGTCCTGATATTTTATTATAGGCTTTTGTAGTAAGAATTAGTTCTATAGCTTGTTAGAAAATAGAATGTTTGGGCTGAGGATTTAGCTCAGTGGTTCCACCACCTGCCTCACAAGCACAAAGACCCACGTTTGATTCCCAGTACCACCCCCAAAAAAGAAAAAAAAGAAAATAGAATGTTCTGGCCATAGTGGTAAATACCTATAATCCTAGTACTTGGGAGGCTGAGCCAGGAGGTTTGCTGAGAGTTTAAGGTCAGCCTGAACTACATAGCAAGAAGTGAGACCCTATCTAAAAAAAAAAAAAAAAGAACAAAGCTGATTTTAAAATCTTACTGCTGTCAAAAATTTGATATGGGGGCTGGGAATTTAGCTCAGTGGTTTTGCCGCCTGCTGCGCAAGCGCAAGCACCCAAGTTTGATCCCCAGTACCAAAAAAAAAAAAAAATTGATATGAAAGTGGAGGAAAAGGAAAGAAATAGTTAAAACATATGGCAAAAACTTTCATCACTATGCTCAGAAAAATGTCCTTGCTTTCTCTTTAATGTTGCATCAAATTTACATGCTTTTGCCTGGACTTAAAGCCTTTTTATTACTAGAGGTCTTACCTCACCTGCATCTAGTCATAATCTCAGAATCCAACTTCCACTGTGGTTTGGTCAGCTTGAACACTTGTGATGTTGCCCAAGAGATTCTTGTAGCCCAAAGTGTCTTGCAACTCTTCTTCAGCTTCTATTCAACATATCTTTCAAGACAACTGCAGAGAACAGGGAAGGGGGATGTTACTAGAACCTCTGCAGTGAGTCCTAGTCTCCTGCGAGCCAAGGCAGCACAAGGCGAATCAACTTATTATACAGAAAAGGTAGAAAAATGAGACTTGGAGAAGAAGCTGACCTTTGGGCCTGTTCAGTGCACTGGGCAGCAAAGACAAAGACCCCGAGCTTGCGGCACCCTTTATTCAGTACCTCGGGAGAAACAAATGTAACAAATGAAATGCAGAGAGTTCAGTACCTCACATTGGGATAAACAAGGTGTAACAAAAGACTGGGGGCGGGGGGGGGGCGGCGGAAATCCAAGAACAATGAGGAACCATGCTGATGAAGATTCGGTTCCTCCCAGGGTGTCTCCCGATGGTGTAATCTTGTCCTGGAGAATCACAGCATCACCGGATCATTGAGGTCTCAGTTGTGACCAGAGGCCAAAATGGACTTACGTCTCAGAATGCCATAGCTGGGCTGTAGGGAGGAGAACTAGGCTAACCAAATGATTTTTCCCTAAAATTATATAGCATTGCTCCCGACAATAACAGTCAAAAAACCTTGTCTGAAAAGTCTCTGGCTAACACTAACCCACATTGACTATCATTTTTCTTCCATAAAGCATATGGACAATCTGTAAGAGTATGTTGATCATCTTTTCTTACCATAAAAGATATGAAAATTCAGTTCTAAGCTGTAAAAAGTACCTAAGTAATAAATTAGTATGATTAGTCTTAAACTCATGTTTATCTTGCTTTCCCAAAGAGATCATAATCTTTCTGAAGCCAAGAACAGTAGACTTTACTTGCTTTGTATTTCTTAAAAATGCCAGATACAACAGGTAAATAAAATAGATGCTGGATGAATGAATGGATGAATAATAATATTTCAGCTTGTTATTCTTTTTCACTGTTAGAACTGTTGAAGGTTCTGGTCGTGAATATAATGTTAAGATTGCATATAATCCACTAAGTGAATGACTTTTGAAAAATTCTGTTCTCCCTCAACCACGAGAGAGCTCATTAATTTGTTACTGTATTAATTATTAATAAACAAATGGTGGAGGGAAAACTAGATATCCACATACAGAAGATTGCAACTAGATCTCTATCTTTCATGCTGTACTAAAATCAAATTAAAATGGATCAAAGACCTAAACATAAAGCCAGAAACTTTGAAACTGCTGGAAGAAAATATAAGGGAAACACTTGAAGTCATAGGCACAGGCAAAAACATCCTGAATATGATCCTAAGAGCATAGGAAATAATATCAAGAATCAGTGAATGGGATTATATCAAGTGAAAAAACCTCCTGCACAGCAAAGGAAACAATCAACAGAGTGGAGACCAATCCATTGAATGGCAGAAGATCTTTTCTAGCTATAGTCCTGATATAGGGTTAATATCTAGGATATATAAAGAACTAAAAAAATTAACCCTCATAAAATAATGACCCAAATAAAAGAGGTGACAAATGAGATGAATAGTTACTTCTCAAAAGAAGTTCAAATGGCAAAATATATTAAAATATGTTAAACATCTGTAGCCATCAGAGAAATACAAATTAGAACTACTCTGAGATTCTCACCTCAGTCAGAATGCCTATCACTAGGAATTAAAAAAAATATTGGTGAGAATTCATAGAAAAAGGAACTCTTCTACACTGTTGATGTAAACTTGTACAAACACTATGGAAATCAGTCTGAGGAGTCCTGAAAAAGTTAAACATAGAAATACTATTTGATCCAACTATACCATTCTTTGGTATATTCCCCCCCAAAAATCAAAGAGAGCAATACCATAGTGATAAATTCATACCCAAATTTATAGTGGTACAATCCACTATAGCTAAGCTGTGGAAATAGCCTAGATGCCCATCAATCGATAATGGATAAAGAAAATGTGGTGTGAAATACACAATGGAGTATTATTCAACCATGAAGAAGAGTGAAATTATGTCATTTGCAGAAAAATGATTGGAACTGGAGACCATCATACTAAGCTAAATAAACTGGTGTTGGAAAGTTAAATATTGCCTGTTTTCTGTTATATGAGCAGTCTAAAAACAAATGTATTTATTAACTAAATAAAAGAGGGATGACAAGAAACTAGAAGGTAAAGTTTTAGAGATGGGGAAGGGAGCCAAAAGAAGGAGGAGGAAAAGGAAAGGAGGTAAGACAGATGAAAAAAATGTTATATGCACGTACCAATATATGAAAACAAACTTCATTATTATATATTATTGTATGCACCAAAAGAGAAAATCACATTAATTTCCATATATATGTTTGAAATATATATACACTCACAAGAGAGAAATATAGATGATCAATAAATTTATAAACATTTGTTCATCATGAGTTAGGAGAGAAATGTAAATTAAGGCAGCAATTTGATATCGCTTACCACCTTTAGATTATAAGACAGGAAAAAATGTAAAACAATGAGCATATTTAGTGAGAGGTGCCCTGCTGTTGAAATTTATTTTTTTTATTTATTTCTTTTTTCTGTCAGATTAGGGTAATTTTTTATTGCAGGTTTTTTAATATCAGCTAACAGAAAACCTATCCCCAACCTAACAGATTACACACATACACACAGCCATTTCCACACTTCCTTACAGTGCAAAGTTCTCTAACAAGATACCAGAAAGTCAAGAGAGACAATGCTTTTTAATGGCTGGGCCTTGAGAACAATTCTGGTTGCATTTAAATCTCAGTGTGAAATACATTGAGAGTTCCCTGCTGCTACAATTTTTGGATCAGTCTCTTCTGGAATCAGAACATGGAGAAAGCAGGATGATTTCTCCCAGTCTCTCCTATAAACCACAGTGGTAAGACAAGATTTCTTTTTGTTCTGTGCTATCATTCCCATGATCATGTGCTTCCTTTTCCCTTAGGAAACACCCAAGTACATACTAGGAAGAGTTATGGGGGGAAAAATCATTAAGAACCACTGTCTTGCCACTAGCACATGCTCTGGAGTTCTGCAGAATGGAAACCATTCATTGGCTGATGCTCTTTAACAATGGGAAAGAAACTGCTGGGGATGTTCAAAAGAAGAAGTGTACTTCCCTTCAGAGTATGAACTCAGAAGCCCATTTGTCAAGGCTCAGGGCTACCTCGGAAGACTACATTAACAAAGTCCAAATACTCCACTAACTCCTGAACCCAACTTCTATGAGTCACTTTCTCTTCTGAGCACATCTTTTTCCTACTTTAGGCCCTTACCTATTTGACCATTTTTGATAATTTATACAGATCCCAGATTATTTCCTTCAAAGGGTTTCATACAATTCTACAGAAAGACTTCTAGCTCTTGATGCTTATAGCAGCTGATGAAGGGAGATGTCTTTGACTCTCCAGCACCAAGGTGCCTGTGTCACTAGTATTTTGAACATTCCCTCCACCAGCCAAGACAACATCTGGAGAAAAGCTTGATGTGTCACAACAAGGCTCAGCCATAGGGAAATAAGGCACTCTCTCTCTCTCTCTCTCTCTCTCTATATATATATATAAAAAAAAATGACCAAAGTATTTTGGTCACAGAATGGTCTCCTTCCTTCTCCCAGCCAACCCCTGTGAATGCATCTCTATGTATCTATCTATCTATCTATCTATAATATAGAATCTGTTTTTTGTTAAAAAGTATTTCAATGATCATATATATTTATCAAGGCATGATGGCTTTAGGAAAGGGGGGATCCACCATGGGAGAGTTGAGAAGGGGAAACGTACGAAGGGGAGGCTAGGGTAAGAAGTATAAGAAACTGGGATCAAACAAATGCTCATCAAAGGATGCCACCAACAGAATTTTCACTAATGTTTCCCACCTTCAAGGAGGCGCTGATGATCTAGATGGGTTCCAGGACCCAATCTCTTCTCTTGTATCTCTCCCCAATTCTCACCACCATGTATTTTAATGCCTCATGGCTCACTTTCCCACATGTCTCTTGGACCCATGCTAACTTGCATCCCAACGTTGATGGGTATTACCCATATGTCTCTTGCCCTGGTGCCTGATCTCAGACGCCATTGCCACTGATATTAATGGACTGCAGATCTGCCACCTGCATGACGTTGATGCCACTGTTAGCAAGAGGACCGATACCCTCTGGACAGATGGCCTCCGTAGCTACCATATTGGTGGTAATAAGAGCTGAAGGGGTAGCAGTGCCACTGCCTTCTGAACCTGCCCCACTGTCCAGGGGCAAAGTGCCCACACTCAGGGCCACACCTGGGCCTCCCTTCTTATTCTGGTGGGTCATGATATGTTTTGACAGGTGATCACTCCTCATGAAGCGCTTAGGACACTCAGGACAGGCAAACTTCTTCTCACCTGTGTGTGTGCGCTTGTGTCTCTGTAGCTCATCCGAACGTGTGAAGCATTTCCCACAGTATGACCAGGTACACATGAACGGCCTCTCGCCTGTATGCCAATGTAAATGTGACCGTAGATGTGAGGTCTTGCCATACAATTTGCCACAGCCTTGGATGTGGCAAATGTGCTGCTTCTTTTTGCCAGGATCCCCAGAGCCCCTTCCTTTACTGTCTTTACAGTAGGGACAGGTGCATGCTTCCCGCCGGGTCCTCCGACCAGCCTGGGGTTGTGGATCTGGGCTGTTCTCTCCTTCTTCTCCACCTGCTGTATCATCATGCATCCCATCACCACCTGCCCCATGGAGGCCAAGCTGAGCTCCATGATCACCTGGGGTATTTACAATAGCTGCCAATGGGAGGCCTGGAAGCTGGTGCACCTGCATTCCTGGAATACCCAATGTACTGAGGTTAATGGTCTGAAGGCCTGGCACGGAGGAGAGTTGAGCAGCATTCACAGTGACTGTGCCAGCAGGGATGGAGGCAGCTGAGGCAATAGGTGTAAGGGTGGTGTTGCTGCTGCTGGTCTGACCCAAGGAAACACCCTGGATTGGTGCCAAGGTGATTGTCTGGGCTTGAGGGTTCTGAACTTGGAGGTTTTGCAGCTGTAGAGCCTGCCAACTGACCTGTCCATTAGGCCCTACTGCTTTTGTCTGGATGATGCTGGGGCCAGAGTTTGGAACAGTCTGAAGCTGGAGGTTCTGGAGGGTTTCCTGGGAGATAGCTTGAGTTGTAAAGCTCTGCCCTGGCAATGGTGCTGTTTGCAGGGCCTGAAGAGCCTGTCCCCCTTGAACTAGCTGAGGCTGAATAAGAATTTGTTGTGTCTGCTGGTTTTGCTCTTCCTCTTTTTGCTGACTTGCTTGCAGTGAGCCTCCGGATGTCTGGTTCTGCTGGATGTTCAGGGCATCAGACCCCTGCAGCCCACTGACTCTCTGGGGTGTCTGGCCTTGGGAGTTGGTCCCTGATGATCTGCTGGTGGTAAAGTTCATAATTCCCATGTTGCTGGTAGTAGTAGTTGTTGAGTAGCTATTGGCATTGGTGAAAAAGGAGCTGGAACTGGCTTGCGATGATACCAAGCTGGCAGAACTGGCAGTTCCTGAAGTGACAGGCTGTGAGCCGCTCTCTTGGGACCCAGAGCTGCTAATCATGACTGCCTGAGAGCTGGGAGTCAAGGTAGCTGCAGAAACACTGTTGACAGGTAGCAAGGTGATGTTCCCATTCAGGGCCACTGGTACATTGCTCACCTACTGAGTCTGTCCTGAGAGCACATTATTAGCCAGGCCTTGGAGGGGGACGGCCTGCTGAAGTAGGTTTGGCATAGCAGCAGTGATGTTGCTGCCACTTCCTCGATTTGTAATGATCTGTTGGTTTGCACCTGGTATGATCTGTATTTGAGCAGAACTATCCTGCTGCACTTGACCCCCAGTGGCGGCAAATTGCAGCTGCTGCCCATCAACGGTCTGGAACTGTGGGATTACTTGATACTGAATGTTAGGCATCACTCCAGATAGTCCTGTCAGAACTTGCTGGTTCTGTAAGTTGGGGGTGTCAGCCACAACATACTGCCCACCAGAGACTGTGCGATTCTTGGAAGACTCACTGCCATTACTGCCATTTGTACTGCTGCCACTCTGTTCCTTTGAGGTAGGGGTAGCCCCAGAGGAGGAAGAGATGATTTGGCAGCCATTGGCACCCTGTGAAAGTTGTGTAGCTGTGAGGTCAAGCTCACCTGTGCCCCCTGACTGGCTTGGGCCCTGGGAGTTGTTGCTGTTCTCATCGGGTGACTCAATTCTGCTGCAGGTTGCTGCCAGCAGAGCCAAAGGGGATGGCTGGGATTCCTGGCCTCCTCCTCCACTGCTACTGGTACTGCCTGTGCTGCTGCTTCGAGTCTGAGAAAAGGCACCACCTCCATTACCACTGCTCCCATTATTGCCACCAACTCCTTTCTCAGTCTTCACTACTGCTGTCATTTCATCCATGGAGTGATCATGATCGCTCATGGTGGCAGCTGAGGGACGAACTCAAGGGGGTCCTGTCCGGGGGGGCGGGTACAGGAAAAACGCGGACTGGACAGGGGGTTGAAATTTATATATTGGAACATTCCTGGAGGGCATTTTGGCAATCTATATCAAAAGACTTGGAAGGGGTATACCCAGTAACTCTACTTTTCAAAGTTTAACCTGAGGGAAGACCAAACAAGTGTGGCAAAATGGAGTTAGATGTGTATCAGACCATTGTTAGCCAGGGTGAGCACTTAGAGTACCTTTGAAATCGAAACACCTCAAATACCAAATAGATTGTGTTTTTTTGAAGGAAAATATTATATAGATCCAAAGAATGTAATACTATGAAATCAAATAAAATGCCAACCTGTATTTATTTTTATTGTCACTGAGGTGTTTACAATATAGTATTAAATGAAAAAGTATAACATACACACAAATAATAAACTGCTGACCCTGTCTCCTTCACATTCTTAGTCCTCTCTACCTCAAACTCCTAAATTACCATGTCGTCATGTCAGTTCTCTGCTAAAAATCCTTTAGGTAAGGTGTACTCGTTGTCTGCAGTAATTCTCAAAGTGAATAGCACTAAGAAAATAGAAAATGAGACATTTGCCATTTAGGTACTAAATCACATCTTAGAAGAGTGACTACATACCAGCACTGAGTGATGAGATATATTTCTGATGACTATGTGCCATAGACTGAATTGTCTGTGCCCCTCCACTCCCAATTTATGTACAGAACCCCTATTCCCAATGTGATGATATCTGGAGGTGTGTTGTTTGGGAGGTAACCTGGTTTTGATGAGGTCATGTAGGTGGTACCCTCATGATGGGATTAGTGGCCTTATAAGAACAAACACAGACATCAATGAGCTCTCATTTTTCTCTTTCTCTGCCATGTGAGGACATAATAAGAAAGTGACCATCTGAAATCCATAAGGAGAGTCTTCCCAAGAGAACTAATCGTGCTGGTGCCTTGGTCTAAGACTACTAATCTCCAGAACTTTGGAAAAATAAATTTTTGTTCTTTAAGCACCAGTCTGTGGTCTTTTGTTATTGAAACTCAATCAGACTAAGACAAATATATGACCCTTATTTGACACTTATTAATTTCAATAAAAATATTCCAATAGGTGCCAGGAATTAGAATTATTATATATATTTATATAATTATATTATGTACCTATTATATATCTTTATGTTTTATAGTTACAAAAATTTTTTTCTTACCTAATGGCACTGTGAAGTAAGTAGTGATAGTATTATTGTTATTGTCTTTAGTATTATCACCAACACAATTTTTTGCAACTAGATGTTAAAACAAAAGTGTATATTAAATGATTGGTTGTGGTAAAACTGTTAAGACGGTAAGTTGAACTCTGTTCTCCTTTCCATTAATCTTACATGCATAAACACAGCCCATACATCCCTTCCCTGCCCCAGTTATTATTACTATATTAAAAAAATCACTCAAAGCCATTTTATTCTCCTCACAGACTCTGTCGAGCATCAATTCAGACAAGGCACAGTGGAGATATCTTATTTCTGCTCCATGATGTGCAGGACTTTCAGGGAGAAAACTGAAAGGCAAGGGATGACTTGATGGTCGGGAGTTTGAGTCATCTAGAGGCATCTGTACCCATTTGTCTGGTGGCTGATGCTGGTTGTCGACTGAAGACTCAGCCCTCTGTGTGGGCTAGTCTGGACTTTCTTGCAATATGGCAGCTGGGAACCAAGAGCAGGTGCCCCAACAGAACAAAGCAGAAGTGTATGACATTTTATGACTTTGCCTTGCAAGTCTCAGAACATCATTTCTACCTTATTCTATTGATTGAAGTAACCACAAAGACATGCTGAAGTGTCAAGGGGGAGGAAACACAGAGCATAACTTTTGTTGGGAAGAAGGCCAAAGTTACATTGTAAGAAGCAGAAAGAATGGGAGATATGGTTGTGGCTGTCTTTCGAAAACACAATCTGCCACTAACGGCATGTTGTGTGTATATGTATTTGTGTATATGTGTGTGTGTTTATGAATTAAAGATCAGACCTGGTAAGAGCATCCTCCTTCTGATTTTCAGATTTACTAATGTGAATATTTAAAAAGTTTTATTTATACTTAAATATCTCAATTGAAAAGTTACTATTTGTTTTAAATATACTAAACATATGGATACCTTACTGGCAGAAAAGTAGTGTAAATGTGTAGAGGCCAGAAATAATAGAAACACAATTTGGGAAAGCTACCTTTATGTTGACTGTATTGTGGACTGGGGGCATCAGTAGATATCTGGTGATGGAGAACTAGCGTTTCATGTGAAATATACATCAGTCAAAATCATCTTAGATCAAAGTAGGGTGGACGAGATTGGAGACTTCCATAAAGCATCCAGGACCCTCAAAGGCTAGGTTCTTAGTGAAAAAAAATTAAACATACCTTGTGGAGGTAGGAGGTGGGGTGGGGGAAGTACATCTCTCATTCTTGGTTCTAAGTAGAGTAGAAAAAAAACCCAAACCTCCTGGGAATTTCTAACTACATGCCCACCTTCCCACAAATGATATAGTGTTGGAACTCACATCATCTTTCTAACACCCAAAATCATAATTCAAAAATGTAGTTTAAATGGCCCTGGAGTTGCTTGGTTGGCTTTCTTTCCAGGATCCTGTCTGAAAGAAATGCAGATCTTCTTTTTGGAAGCCCAGATTTTACAGAATTTTCACATATCAAGTTCCAAAGGACATGTGTGTACCCACACACATGTGTACCCACAACCATGTATATCTGACCACACTATTCTCCTCTTTCAACCCTTCCTTGAGCTCCTTGCCTGGAATATTAACTTCTGATAGCTAACTTCAGGACCCTCTACTCAATCTGTAAAGACCTTCAGAGGTTTTTTTCCTAATTGTGGCCAGAATTATCTGAGAAAGATCAGTGGGTGGCTCCTGGGCTCTATGTGGATAATTCAGGGTCTAATTTGTGGAGTCCCAGGGAACAGCCAAATACTTCCTAAGGTGCACAGCTGGTTTCTCATAGTGTTGCTATTATAGGATTACTGGAAATGACAAATGTGCATTGAGCAGCGGGACCTCTTTTCTTTGGCTCTAAGGGAAATTTAGCAGCAGTAGTCTGTGCCCTTGATGATCTTAGGCTTGAGGAAATGAGTGGCCAGTGGAGGAGAAGGATTTTTCTTTTGTGAGGGGGCGACACCCTCCTTTTTTAAAAGCTCTCTAAGGAATAATTCCAAAATCATGCTGCAGTTGCTAGCCAACTTTTGAAGTTCTTCATTTTGTCAAACCCAAATATCTCTTGTGACATTTAGCAAGTTGGTAACACTTACTGAGCACTCCTTCTGTGAGGAGTGTGTGAGGTGGCACAAAGAAACACACACACTGTTCTCTGACTTCCATCTTCCCAATAGAACAATGAGTTATCATTGTTGGAGTTAATGACAGAACTGTCAAAAGTACACAAAAAGAGTTATAAAAATCCAGAGCACATAAAAATGATTCTATTTGTTAGATAGAAGTATTTAAAAACATTTTTAATAACAAGATATAGATAAAAATAGAAATATTATGAGCATCTGAGAGGTTGGACAGGAGGAGGAGTGCTCTGAGAGCAAGCCAAGGTTAGCCTTACATCTCTCAGACCTTTTCTTCCTTTCCATCTCCTTGTCCCCACTGCAGGTTGGAGATGCCTGGCTGTCTTCTTCCTTGTTTCTTAAGTCTCCTGAAAATTTCTGAGAGCCAGTTAGTCCCAATGCCTTGTTCCCTAGCGTCTCAGGTGGCCTAAGGGCCACCATGCACAAAGGCCACTTTTTGGCCTGCCTTAACAGCTCAGAGGCCCTTAGATAGTTTTGCAGAGAAGCCCTGTCACGGCAACACGCAATACTGGTGCCAACAGCTATGGGCAGTTTGCTTGGGGTGAGAGCTGCTAATGTAGAGTGGATGACCAGGATGACAGTGTCGTCAGGGAAGATTTCCTGCAGGAGATGGGCTGTCAGCAATGTTCTGAAGGTGGTGAGTGTTTTGGCTCCAGGAACAGGAGGATAGGGACAGAACTTCAGAGGGGGAAGAATTGAGCAAGATGAGAATGAGAAAGGAGAGGCCAAATAGGCCTTCTGATGACGGGTATAAATGCTTAGATCTTTAGAACTTGAATTCTTACTTTTCTTTTCTTTTTTTACTACATGTATTTGCCAGGTTTCCTGTTGCTGGACACAATGCCAGACACTCACAACTTAAAGGAGGAAAGGTTTAATTTAGCTTACTGTTTGGGGGAATTCAACCCATAGTCAGCCCAATCCAAGGCAGGAGCACCAGGGTAGAAGGATATGATGGAACAAAGCTACTTAGTTCATGGCAGCCAGAGAGCAGACCAGAGGAGCAAGCCCCAGACAGTAATGGACAAAGGACCATATGTAATACCCAAGGCCATGCCTTCATGACCCACCCAGACACATCCTGGATCTTGGTTTACTAATCTGCTAGGCATTTGTTAATCCAAAGTAAGTGACATGTCAGGATGAGTGATCATACTACTCTTCCTTTTCCTTTTCTTACTCACATTCAGAATTCATGATAGCTTTTATTATACTGTACTCAGGGGGAAGATAGATAAAGCCAGAAGAAAGTCCATTTGATTTCTGATTGAATCTTCTTCCTTGCCTAGCATAAACAATAATTTTAAAAGCTGAGGCTCTTAAAATTTTTTAATTCTAAAAAAGATTGGCTTTAAATATCAAGAACTAAAGTCTAGAGAGCTGAGATTTTAGAAAGCAGGATGACATAATTTATTTTCAACTCAAAAGCAGATAAAAATGTGGCTAGCTAGGGGGAGGAGAAACATAGTGGAACTTGGGTGCTGCTGAATTTCCACAAAGGGATTAGAATCTCTGTTATCCTGGGAAGAATTTTAGAAGGGATGGAATGGGCAACTGGAATTGTAAATGGACTGAAAGGAGTCCCAAGAGCAGAAAGCATGTGTGCCTCTCTTCCTGGTCTGTGGCCAAAACAAGGAGGCCTGCCTCCAACACAGCACCTGAGCTACAGAACAGCAATGGCTGTACAAAGTCTAGTTGGTAGGACTGAGGACAGCCTTATAGAAGCCCATAAAAGTTCTGAGCTCTTCAGGGCAGTGGTACAAGGCATCCACACAGTTCTCATAAGTATTGGTCAGCTTTCCCACTGTTGGGACAAAATACCCCAAACTCACAATATAATAGAGGAGAGGTTTATTTTGGCTCATAGTTTCAGAGGGTTTAGTCCATGGTTGGCTATCTCAAAGGCAGAAATAGCATGCTGGTAGGGCATAGCAACTAGGAAGCAGATACCCAGTCAGGTCATGCCCACAGTGATTTGTTTCTCCCCACATCCTACCAGCACATTCACATCAATCTACTGATAAGTATAATGCCCTACAATTCAATCACTTTTTGGAAGCCCCATCTCTGAACACCTGAGACTTTTGGGAAACATTTTAGATCTAAACCATAAGCTATGGCACCCAGAATGGCTGCAGAAGTGGGAACAAGTAATAGGTCCTAAGAAACCTGGGGCTGGATTCTACAGGGAGGTTGCAGAATGTGTCTACCTCCTCGTGAGACGCTATAGCAGGGTGATGAGCGGTAAGGACCAGAGAAGATGAAGTGTCCCTCAGCAGAACTGTCCAGGAAAGAGGACAAGTCGGAGATCAGACATCTTTTCCAGAAGCTGAGGCAACACCTGCGTCCTCAGTGAGAAGTGAAAGAGAAGAGGTGTGGGTGGGGGAGTGTACATCTCACAGGAAGCATATTTAAGTTGAAAAGAGGCTGAATAGCCATGAATTAGAAAGATTATGATTTTTGTCAGAGAAAGAAATGAGTTAAGTTCTGTTATAAGCAAGAAAAACACAGCATTTATTTTGCAGGCCATGTTGCACAGTTTTACTTGTCATACAGGTTTGCCTAGATGGAGTGAAGATACCAAGACGCATTTGAGTAGGAGATGAATGTAGAGACTTCTAGAGGGAAGCTTAAGGCACATAGGAGCTGATTATGATAGAACTTGACTAGTTTCCAAGAGGGGCTGGGAGTGGAAAATGCATGTAGATGTTGCACATTGCTCAGAGAAGGCTGCAATTAGATCCCAGTGAACTTTAGTTTTCCAACACATTGATCTGTTTAATTGGTGGCTCATGTCATGCTCTCCAATAACTCTTTACAGGGAGTCATTATGAACTCAAGGAAAATTTCAGCCTCTCATGACCTTCCCAGCTCCAAGCAAGCAAAGTCTATCTATTAATGCCATGAGAATGACTCTTATACATAAGACATGAATGAGGCTTGCTAGTAAGCTTCTCCAAGTACTGCCTGTGACCATATGGGGCTAGACCTAGACATCACTTCAGCTTCAATCTCTGCTCCTAAAGGGTCTGATCATGAAGACACAGGAGCGAAGTCAAATCGCATGTGTTTTGATTCAGGTGATTTGTTTGTTCTCAGTGTAATGAAAGATCTAAATATGTATATTTAAACAAAGCCACCAAACCCACTCTGACTTCTGGTCACTGAGGGATCACTGGTAAGATTTAATAAGAAAATGATTTATGAGCTCATTCTCCAGTTTAAGAAAGTTTTCTGTGAGGAGGATAGAATGTATGGCACTATTGCCAGAGCCCCAACAGGGAGGAACTTTTTCCTTTTTTCTGAAATCCTCTTCTTCCCGTGATTTGTGCTAATTTTTAGCTTTACTTTTTCTTGCCTCCCTTTTTTCTTTGCTTTTCTCCTCCTAGTGCTTAACGTTCTATTGCGGTTCCATGAGTTTCAATTTTGCATTTTGAGGGAAAAAATAGGATTCTCTTTCATTAGAGGAACTGGATTACCCTCTTTAATTTCCTGGTTCTTTGTAAAGTTCAGAGAACAGCATCAGATTCTAGCATGTTTATGAGTTCTGGGTTTTGCCTTTTGGAAATTTTTGCTTTTGAGCAGGTTTGTTAGAAGAGTATGAGCTACTGCTAGAGAAGAGAAAGCTTCAGAAAGATTTAGTTCATTTATAAGGATGGTTTAATCCATGTGCCAAAGCTTAGACCTCAGGGTTAAAGGAATACTACAGGGCATGAGGAAGATTTGGTGGGGCAGAAGAGCCCTTACCTACTCTATTCTCTGATAGATGATAATAGTGTTCATGAAGTTCTCAGGCAACCTAATTACAGTTACAGTGCTAATGAGTACATGACATATAAATCCCCAAATTACTTTTTGAGTGAATAATTATTTTATTATATTCATGAATTTTATTTCTTTAATTTGGAGAAGAGATTTTGGGTTCAGAGAGTAGCATTATTCTAACACCATTCTTTGTAAAGTTATTTTCCTATATTATTTTGTAGTTTTATTCATTACCCAGGTCCCCATTTTCCTCTCCAACATTAACAATTATACTGAAATGTTCAGTCTATTACCTCGATTACATATATACATATATATATATGTATGTTAGTGTCATTTGATAAAATTATGGAGAATCTAAAACATTTATGGAAAAAAGCTGAATGAATCACTATGTATCTGTTACTCAGGTGCAACAATTTCAACTTCATGGCTAAGTTTTTCTCTGTCTATATTGTTCCTCTTTTTTTCCCTAAATTTTTTTCCTCCTCTTTAGTTTTGGGTATTGAACCCAGAGGTTTGCACATACTAGGCAAATGGTCTACCAGTGAGCTACATCTCCAGCTCTTTTTATTTTTTGAGACCGGTTCTCACTAAGTTACTCATGCTGGCTTTGAACTTCAGATCCTCCTGCCTTTAGTCTTCCATGTAGCTGGGATTACAGGTTCCTGGCTAAGATTTTTTTTTTGAAGAAGCAAATTCCAAATATCATGTCACTTAATTTAAGGTTATTTCAGTATGCATTTCTCAAAGACAAACACTCTTTTTTAAAAAATTCATTAAGTTTATTGGTACATTTTAGGTATATAATATGATGACATTCATCATTGGGAATTTGTACCTTTACATGATATATCTTGGTTTTTATTTTTTTCCCCACTCCCCTTCCTTCCCTTCCACCCCTCCACCCTTCTCTATTTACAAAGACTGTTTCCACTTTTTCCTTTTCTCATATTTATTCCTTTCCTTTCCTCTCTCCCTCCCACTTCCCCTTCCCCTTTGGGCCTTATCTTCCTATTTCACATTATCTAGTCTACATTTTGATCCTTATTTACATTTTCAGTTTCTCACACCAGAGAAACTTCAGAATTTACACGTGTTTCCTATGTATTTCACTTAAGAGTATGGCCTCATTGTGTATCCATTTAGCTATAAATGTGTCTAGTTTCTCATTCTTTATGGCTGAATAGTACTCCATTTTATAAAAAACCTCATCTTCTTTATCCAGTCACCAGTTTATGGGCAATTGGGCTGTTTCCAAGTTTTAGCTATTACAGACTGTGCCGCTATAAACATGGGTGCGCATATATTGGTGTGGTATGATTCTTTTAATTTGACCCAGCAGGAGAATAGCTGGGTCAAATGGAAACTCTGTCCTAGTTTTTTGAGGTGTCTCCATGCTGATTTCCACAGTGGTTCCACCAGTCTACATTCCTATCAGCAGTGGAGCAGTGTTCCTCTTTCCCCACAGCCCAACAGCATTTGTTATTGGTTGATTTCATGATAGCAGCCATTCTTTCTGGGGTGAGGTAGAATCTCAGGGTTGTTTTCATTTGCATCTCTCAAATGACCCGTGCTATTAAACATTTTTTCATATGTTTATGTGCTGTTTCTACTTTTTTTGTTTGAGAAATGTCTGTTTATTTCAGATGCCCCTTTTTGGATTGGGTGTTTAAATTGGGAGGTCTGATTTTTAAAAGTACTTTATATATTCTAGATAGTAGACCTTTGTCTGAGGAATAGCTGGTAAAAAATTTTTGCCACATTGTGGGTTGTCTCTTCACTCTGTTGGTTCCTCTTGCTGTGAAGAAGCTTTTTAATAAGATGAGGTCCCACTTGTTGATTGTTTGTGTTAGTTCATGGGCAATTTAGGTTTTGTTCATGAAATCTCTTTCTACACCAATGTCTTCAAGAGTTGTACCTAACCTCTCTTCCAGTGCTTTAGTGTTTCTGTTTTAATATTTAGATCTTTGATCCGTTTTGAGTTTAGTTAGTGGATGGTGAGAGATATAGGTCCAGTTTTAATCTTTGGCAAATTGAAACCCAATTTTTCCAGCACCATTTATTAAAGAGGCTAATTTTCCTCTAGCGATGGTGTTTGGCTCCTTTGTCAAAGATGAGGTGGCTGAATGTGTCTCGAGTTGTTGCTGTATCTTCTAATCTGTTCCACTGATCCTCCAGTCAATTTCTTTGCAAGTACCATACTGTTTTTTATCACAATAGCTTTGTAGTATAGTTTCAAGTTGGGAATTGTGATACCGCCTACCTTGTCTTTGTTGCCTAGAATTGGTTTTGCTATTCTGGGTCTCTTCTTGTCCCAAATGAATTTTTGGATTGTTTTTTGAAGTTCTGTGAAGTATACTGTTGGAATTTCAATTGGGATTGCATTGAATCTATATAGCAGTTTTGGAAGTATGGCCATTTTCACTGTATTTTTTCTTCCTACCCAGAAGCAAGTGATGTCTTTCCATTTTCTGATATCCTCCTCAATCTCTTTTTTCAGAGTGCTGTAGTTTTCAGAGTAGAGGTCTTTTATTTCTTTCATTAGATTGATTCCTAGCTATTTCATTTTTTTGGATGCTATTGTGAAAGGAGTTGTTTCTCCAGTTTTTCTGTCAATGAAAGTCTCTCTCTTGTAAGCATAACTAGAATGCTAACACTGAACATAAAATATCAACATTAATCCTCAGTATCATAAAATATCATCCAGTCAGTATCTGTCCATGTTTCCCTAATTGTACTGTAAGTGACCTTTCTTTTTATTTCTTTTTATTTGTTCCCACTTTGAATCAGGATCAAAACAAGACCTATGCATTACAATTGGTAAATATGTCTCCAAAATCTCTTTTAGTCTGTAGGTTCACATTCTATTTGTTTTGGTTTTTGTCAATTCTTTTGCTTTTGAAGAAATCCAGTGATTTGTATAGCAGAGCTTCCAGTGGTGCTTGTTGATTGATCCCCGTGACAGTGCTTGGCATGTTTCTCTGTCTCCCCTGTAAATTAGCAATTTGATTTAGAGGTTTGATTAGATTAAGGTTTTGTTTAGGGGAGACAAGATTTCATAGGTAGGTCTGTGCCCTTCTGGAAGAGGGGTTGTGTTATCTAGTTATCTTCTCCTGATGTTATTTGTCCTTAATGATCATCCCTTATACCTAAATCATTTATGACCATTTCCTAGTTCCACCATTTCTTTATTTTTCTACTTTTCTAAGTCCTGTATGTATTAAAGATTTCAACTTTTCTTTATGAATAAATGGCAAATAGCTGTTCAAGTTGGCTTCTGAGTCCACCTGAAACAATTATAGAATTCTTTTTTCTGGGGAATTTTGTTAGACAGTGACAAATTCTTATCCATAGGGTTATATTATTTTGCCTTTCTGCCAGCTTTGCCAACAAAATATGATGTTAGACTGTAGATATGAGTAAGGGTAAGTATCTTTTAACGTGGTTAGGAAAAATTTGCATTTTTTCCTATGAACTCTCAGTTCATATCTTTATAATACATTTTAAAAATGTATCAGTGACTTCTTTCCTTTCTATTTTTAGAAGTCCTTTTTATATTAAGAACATTAACCTTTTGCTTACAAATAGTTTTCTTACTTTGCAATATCTTTTTTTATACTTTTTTGCCATGCAAACTTTATAAAATATTTAAATTTTTATTTATTTTTGGTGGCACTAGGATTGGAACCCAGGGCTTCATGTATATTAATTGATGTTTTATGTAGTAAAATGTATCAATTTTAATATATTACTGTGGTTGCATTTTTTTTTTTTGATAACGAGGATCAAACTCAGGCCCTTGTGCTTGTGAGGCGGGTGGCGGAACCACTGAGCTAAATCCCCGGCCCTACTGTGGGTTTTAAGTCATGGTTAGGATGAGTTTCCTTTATCCAAGTAATAGAAGAATTTACTCATGCTCTTTTTGAATATCTATATTGTTTCATGTCTTTTATATTTAAATCTCTAATCCATTTGGAATTTAATCTGGAGTGTAATTCAATCTGATGTTATTTGTTCCCACATGGTTATATAATTATACCGCTTACTAAAGGTTAATATTTTTTTGACTGATTTGAGGTACTGTTTTTATTATATACTGTGTTCATATACAGTGGGATAATTTTCCAGCTTTTCTTTTCTGTTTATGTGATAGTACCAATACATTTTAATTATTGAGGCTTCTAGAGGGATGCTGAAAAAACTTGTCTCTTATTCTCTTCTTTATTAGATAATTTCCTGGTGATTTTTGCTTATTTATTTTTCCAAATGAACCTTATAGTGAACTTAAAATAAAAAATTCACTGATGATATTTTTATTGAGATTGCATTACATTTATAAATATCTTATAAAAATTGACACCTTTAGTATGTGGAGCCTTCTTATTCAAAAACAGTATCATCTCATTTCTTCAAGTCTACTTTTATTTTTTTGAGATTGTATTATAGTTTTCCTCATTAACTTTGGACTTTTTTTAGGCTTGTGGTTAGACATTTTATTTTTGCTGCAGTAGAATGGAATTTTCTCTTCCATTAGACTTCTAAGTTCCTTTGTATATGATACTTTTAGCATCTAGGACTTTACTACATTTTCTTATTTGTAGTTAGGACAAGTCATACCAAAAATTCTTCCTTTGATTCTTTTTAATTTTTGAGGTTATATTATTTGCAGATATAGTTTTTCCTCTTTCACTCTAATTCTTACTCCTCTAGATCCTTTCCCTTGTCTAATGCACTGGCATCACTTTCAACACAGTACGAAGTAGGGGAAAAGAGAATGCTTGCTTTATCTTGTTCTTGAATTTTGCAGAATAGTCTTCGTGTTTCCCCATCTAGTAAGTTTCTGGCTTTAGGATATTTGTCAGTGGATTCATTTTTTTCCCTTTGGTTTAATTTTGAAGTTAACTATGCGCCTCTTCTTTTCTTTTCTTTTTTTTTCATTGACTCTATTTTGAAGTAATATCCCCCTTTTTTGTTGTTATGGGGAATTGAACTCTGGACCTTGTGCTTGCAAGGCAGGTGACAGAACCACTGAGCTAAATCCCTGGCCCTAGAAGTAGTATCCTTTTACTCCCAATTAATTCTATAAGGCAATCGGTGAACTTATTTTACTTTTCACGTATTCTAACTTCATGGAAATTGTTAGAACATATAGCTTTAACATGCTATCTTATATATTCCTATATACTCTCCCTTGTATTATAATTTAGTCAGAGATGTACTAATAAATATACATGTAGTATTAAAAATGTCATTTTCTAATTGTTTGCTATTTGTGTATAAAACAAGAATAATTTTTGCATATTGACTTTGTATCTTACAATCTTGCTAAATTTATTTATTATTTCTAGTAATTGTTTTATAGTTTCCTGAGGACTTTCTACGTAAACCATCATGTCCGTTTCATTGCAGGTATTTCCGTCCTTTTAATTTATTACAAGTATATTTTTCTTTACCTCACTGAGCATAGTTATACTATACTTAGTTGCTCTAAAGTTGTTGTCCAAGAATTCTAACGTCTGGCTCATTTCAGGGTTGGCATATGTTGATTATATTTTCCCTTGAAAATGGCTCACATCTTCCCAAGTCATCTTTTGTTGAATAATTTTGGATTGTGTCCTGGACATTGTGAACGTTATATCATAAAGACTGCATCCTGTTGTATTTCTCCAAGACTATTGACATTTTGTTTTAGCACTCAGTTAACTTGATTTAGACTCAGAATGCAACTGTCATGCCTGTCTTGGGTGGCAGCTCAGATCTCTGATCAGTTCTTTAAGCCATGGCTATAAGCTGCTTTCTGTTTGTTCTACACATGCATGATTCATAGATCATACAGAAACTTGGACTTGAATTTGAGGTTCTCCTTTTCTTGATCTCTCTTTTCTGGGGTTTCCCCTTATCTCCTAATGGCCTTGTTGTCCTGGTTCTATTCTTAGTTCCTCTGGTTAGGAAGATGGAGGATTTTGTAGTAGTATTAAGTTAGCCCATACCAGTATTGCTGCAACTCTGATCTCCCAGGGCAAAGACACAATAAACAGAAAACTACTCCATACTGGGTACTTGCTCCAAGTTTTGTCCCCCTCCAGAATATGTTTGCCTTTGTTCAGCCTTCAGAATTCTTAGGTAATCTTGTAGTATTTATTTCCCAAGAGTTTATAGCTGTTATTTGGTTTGGTGAGAGTTTATTCCCCTATACTAGGAACAGAATGTCTTTTAATACCTTAAAAACCTTTGAAAGTGTCAAGCTCAGGAGGGAATCCACCACCTGTGGCAGTCCCTAGTGGAACTATTTTTGGTCATAAGAGTCTGTTAACAATGATTTCCCAACTCCTCCTATAACAAAGCCTTCTGTTTAGCAAGCACATCTCTGAAGGAGTATTGCCTGCCACTTAGGTTCTGAGCCTTACTGTTGTTGCCCATCAGCCTAGGGTTCTTTTGCTTGATTCAGATGGAAACTGAATTGACAAAGTGCAGCTCTGCTAGCAGTCCTGATGTCACCAGTGACACTGGATCATGCTAGATGACAACAGTTGACACAGCCAGCTGCTGGTCACTGCCTTCTGGTGTTGGCTTATGCCTGACACCTTAAATTGACTGTACCAATTGCTAACCTCTGCTGCTGATCCTCCTTGGCTGCTGGTTTCTGAAGCACTTCAGTGCTTACAGCCCTTAGTGTTTATTGCTCTTTCTTTGGAAACAACCACTCTGTCCACATTACTCAGGATAATAATCCTGAGTAGATTTACCACATACACAAGAAATAAATCACAAGCAGGTTTACTGGGCCACCAAGGCAAGTTTTTATTTTAACAGGGCTTGTGCTGGAGTGCAGGGGCTCAGTACACTGGAGGGAGTCCTCCTGGACCAACCACAGAAATGTTTGGGGAGTGCTGCTTACACAGCAGCTGCAGGCCTGTGATTGGTCCAAGTATAGGCCCGGGACTGGTGAAAGTCTCCAGAACAGCCTTGGCTTTCATGGCAGTGATTCGATGAGGAGGCAAGGCTGACACCAGGCAATCTTCTGGAAGGCCAAGCCATGTTGTGCTCCAGCCAAAAAAATGGGAGAGTCAGGTACTTTTCATCTGTCTCACTGTGAACATTGCTAAGCATGGAGCGAGGTGGAATTGGCAGTGTCAAGTGTTAATGCCTCCCACTTGTGAGGCTGTGGTCAGCAAGTTTTCCAGTTTGCAAAGCAGATGTAGAGTAGAGATAAGCAAAATCTCTGTAAATCTTCCTTGCATGAGGATTCCCTTCAGTCTGATGGAAAGATGACCATCTCATTTCCATCAGGGGAATTTTGTATCTACAAATGCACAAGGAAAAGGGATCAAAGATGGAATTCCATTTCCTGACTCCTGGGAAATACGGTCACATTATTTTTTGCCCTTTATGAAACTTTCATACTAAATTTTTATTTCTTTCAAATTCCATTTCTTTTATAAAGCCTTTTCTAATTGTTAGTCTCATTACTTTCAAGTTTCTCCAAGAACTCAGTGTCTGTGGACTGTCTTGCTCTTTAATAATTTCATATGTACCCATTCCATCTTCTCGACTAGTCTGTAAGAATTCTGAGGGCTGAATGCCATTTCTTGAACAATTTATCTACTAAGCAGGGCCTAGCACAAGACATACTGTCAAAGCAGAGATGGGCTGAGCTTGAAACTGAGAACCCATTTTGACAGCTCAGAGCTCTGGATTTCAGCAGAAAATGTCTTTCACAGCATGTGGTCTTAGAACCAGGCCGAGAACACACCAGGAGACAGAGGGCAATTTTACCAGTTGAGAGATTTGCCATGCAGGATGTTAGGAGTGAAGCTTTAAGCCGAATAGGTAAATAACTGACCTGTGTATCCTAAGATTTCAGCTTAAGTAGAGGGGCATAAAGCAAAGGTGAGGATTCTCAAGAAAGTAAACAGCCATTTCAAAAGCTCAGAGACTTAACCAAATTAAATCCTGGACATAATACTGATGTTTTAATTGGAATTAAAATCTAACATCAATGGAGGAAGTGCATAGGACTGGATAAGAGCAGTACTTAATTCTCATCCTGTTTATGAAATGTCAGCCTGACTTCTTTCCACAGAGGACTGTGAGCCTAAGGAGTTTTCTCAGCAGAGTGCCTCCAGATCTGCAGATACAGTTAAGTTATTGTTATTCTAAACACAAGTGGTTTTGGGGCAGTCTGTTTCCATCAATTTGTTTCCTGACCCAACACGATGGACTCTGAATTGTTTTATTCCATATGTTTTTTTCTCCTGATACATCGTGTGACTACTCCTGCCTGATTCCTCCATCGTCTGTAATTCCAGTACTTATTGTTCACACTTCCCTGGAACTGATTTTTGCTGCCCACTTAGTTCACCTCACTCCTCTTGCACATGAGAAGACCCAGGCCAGTGCCACAGTTTCTCAAGGTCATACAGTAATTTTATAGCAAAGCTGATTAGAATCTGAGTCTCCACTGACAATTCAGTCTGCTTCTACCTACACGGCACCATATGCACTTAGAACACAGGACAATAACAATAGGAAATAAAATAATGTACTACTTCTATATAATGCTTTATATTTTATTTCTCAAATTATTTATTATCTTTTATCAAGATAGCACTGATTTGTTTAGAGAGTTGGTACTAAGGTGGGTAGACACCATTCCAGTATCTGGTCCCTAGCATTGAGCTCTATTTTAAAAGAGGTTTTAAAATCAGCAAATATAAATTGTTTATATTTATAAAATACTGTGTGATGTTTTGAAATATGTATACATTGTTGAATGGCTAAATTGGGAGCTCTATTTCTGGAGGGGAATAGTTATTAACATTTTCTATGGTCTGGATAAAATATGCCAACACCATCCTCCTTCCTTTGTTATGATTTTGTGCTCACCAAGCAGCATTCTGGTCTTGCAGATACGCTGATAGCAAAATGGTAAGATGGTTAGAGAACCTGACTGCGTTATTATTTTGGGTGCTAGAAAGGATTACGACCCCACTCTCCATCCTCTGCCCCATATAATTTAATAGAGTGGCTTTCTAGTTTCTCAGTCTCTGAAAGTTTGCTTTATGTGACTTACCCCCGAAACTGATCAATGTGGAGGGAACTGACAGGACTAAGTTTCTAAGACTGCCCTCTGGGGTCAGCTGCTCACTGATGAAGGCTTGGCTGAGTCGTGGCTTCCTGGCCCCAAGGAATCACAGCCTTCCAAAGAGCCACTTCCTCCATGGTCTTTATGGCACATCCCATTTAATACCAAATTAAGATACTTTCATAGACTGGGTTTGGTATTAGTAAAACCTGATCCCAACATCCAGAACTACAGAACAGGTCTCTAAAAGAGATCAGATACCTGTGAGACAAAGAAATTTCCTGGATTTGAATTTAGGATAGAGTGGATTCCAATTTTAAAAATATCCCTAAGTCAATGAGATTTTTATCCTGTTTACCAATTCTCCAGAAATATCATTTACATTGAAGACAACAGTAAGTGGACATATTACTGTGCTATGTACTATTACCACAATAATACATTGTCAAAAACCACCATAAAGCTCAGAGGTTTAAAACTATACTCATTTATTTTCAAAGGCCAGCAGATGAGTTGGGGTGGCTTTGCTTCAGGTTGTCATGGCTGAAGTCGCTCTGCTTCAAATGTCTCTCCTGATCCTTCTGGTACTAGTGGGTCAGGCAGGACATATTATTTTCAAGGCAGCAGCAGAAAGGCAAGAGGGACATATGTCAAGGTTCTGCCTGTGGCGTGTCTTCTAGCATCTCACTGGCCAAAGCAAGTCACATGGCTGAGCCCAGCTTTGATGGCCCTTGAGAGGTTCCTGCTGCTTCTGGGAAGAACTATCAATTTATACTACAAAGCGTGTGGCTACAGGGACAGGTGAAGGACTCAGCACATTAAGGCAATCAATCCTCAGGTCCAATTGCCCACTTGGAATTCTTGGAAACTGTAGTCCTTGGGAAAATTTTCTTTGATGATGAGTCCTTTTATAAGAGAACCTGGTGACAGTTTGGCAGCTCCTCAAAAAGAATCAGCATATGATCCAGCAATCCCACTCCTGTCTACCCAGAAGAGTTGAGAGCAGGGACTCAGATTTTTGCATGCCAGATAATGCTAATAATGCTGTTTTTCATAATAGCATTATTCAAAATAGCCAAAAGGTGGAAACAATCCAAATGGCCAGTGAGAGATGAATGGAAAAGTAAAATATGGTATCTATATACAATGAAATATTCAGTCTTATAAAGGAAGGATATTCTGACACATGCTGTAACAGGGAAGAACCTTGAAAGCATTATGCTAAGTGAAATAAGCCAGAAACAAAGGATGTCTGTGGGATGACAAATACTCTGTGAATACACTTACATGAGACACCTAGAATAGTGAAATTCGTGGAGACAGAAAATAGAATAGAGGTTAACAGGGCTTGGGGGTAGAGTGAGGAGTTATTATTTATAATGGGAACCTGTTTCAGTTGGGAAAGATTAAATAAAAAGTTCTGAAAATGGATACCAGTGATAGCACAATAAGGTGAATACACTTATACCACTGAATTGTACATTTAAAATGGTTAAAAGGGTAAAATTTAAGTTACGCATGTTTTGCCACAATGAGGAGGAGAATGAATGTGTTTATGTGGCCTGGTCATCAGGTTTTCAGAGAGACCAGGGCCATCAAGTTGCCGAGGTGATGTGGAGGCCCTGACATTAGTCCTGGTGGGAAGGCCTCTGTGTCTTAAAGATGGGAAGAGACAGAAGTGCAGGTCTGCTGTATTTGGACTAAATACCCTTATGATATTGCATTTGCAGAATTAAATTCATTTGGTCATACTAGACCCTTGGTCAACTTGGAGAAACAGAATCAATCTTGTATATAAGAAGTCATGGCAAATGGGAGAATTTAGAACCCAGGGAAGTAAAATTAGGGTAGCATTGGGCCTTATGAGAGCATGGTCCCTTTTCTCACCTTTCATTAAATGAATAACATAACAGGTGCGTGGGGCAGGATGTGGGTCTGATAAAGCCCATGAAGTGGCATTGAAGCCAAGGTAAATGCTTAGCAACAAGACTTGCAGGGCTTGTCTGGGAGATGGAGAATTCTGATGTGAAAAATGCCCCAGCCTTCCTAATGTGGTACTATTAATACTTCTGTGCTAGGAAGAACTAATAGGTGTCTCAGAAACTATCAGCTTCTAGTAGACAAGGAGATAAGCCTACTGGTTGCACTATTGGTGTCTTCTTTCCTTCACAAATGTGTTTTTTGTGTAAATATGCCAATGATGCTGCCATCTCAGTGTGGTAAGAGAAGCAAGAAGGCACTTGTCTTCAGCAATGACCATGGAGCAGGACTAAAACTTTGCACCAAGATTCTACATATTTATTATTTCCTCTTTTCTCCTTCCCTCTCCTGTCCTCTACCTCTATGGACTTGGAAAGACATAGATTCTAAAGTGCCACCTTTCCATGTAACAACACAGGCACAGGCTGGGGAAGCAGTGAGGTGTCTGATTAGTTGCACCTGCTGTTAAACCAGCCCTAGGACATAGAATCCTCTGGGCTTGGGTTGAGGATATTTTAAAGTAAATTTTATTGGTATGCTTTAGATATACATAATGATCACATTCATCATAGGGAATTTGTACCTGTACACAATATATTTTGATTCTTCTTGTTTCCCTAATCCCCTCCCCTCCCTTCAACCTCTCTTGTGTCCATTTTTCTATTCTCTTTTTTCTTTCCTTTTCTTTTCCTTCCTTCCCTTCCTCCTCCCTTGTTCCCATTCTCATTTGAACATTGTCTCCCTGTTCCTTTCCCAGTATCTGTGCTACATTTTGGTCCTTATTTGCCCTTTTGCTTTCTCACACCAGAGAATGCAATACTTAAACATGTGTGTCTGATTTATTTCACTCAAGATGCATTCATTCACCTAGAAATGTCTCAAGTTTGTCCTTCCTTGTGGCAGAGTAGTACTACACTGTATAAAAAGACCACATCTTTTTCCATTTGGGATGAGACTATTTTGATTCCTCCTTTGATGACTCATTTACTCTTTGTTCAAAAGTTCTAGGCCTTGGCAGTTTGAATGCTGTTAGGCTTTCTGAATGGACTGATCACCATTTTCTGCATCCCCTAGAAATGTAGAACTTAATGTTGTTTCCTTGGTCTTGGGTTTTTCCTTGGACTACAGCACAGTGGACATCTAAGAATGTCCAGAATCTCAAGAACTGTAAGTCTGGATGTCTTGCCATGGTTCCTGAGGGCAGCAGAGGTTGAAGAGATTTTCAGAGCAACAGAAGTATTGCAGAGATAAACCAGCAGTAACTGAATCAAAGGCCTAACTGATGGGCTGCCTGTGGTCCCACATAACGGAAAATAAAAGGACATTTGGTGCATTGTTGTGAGGGCACTCACGAGGCTCAGCAAGAGGCCTGTGTTTTCCGGAACCCTATACCACCATCCCTTCCCAATTTGTGGAAACTGATTCCTGATTCTTCTAGACTGGTACCATTAAATGATCTCCTCTAGCTCTTCTCTCTCTTATTCTAAACATCCACAAGGACAGAATAAATAATGATTCAGATCTATTGTCCTTGGAGTGAAGAGGCCTGGGGGGGGTGGCTTCCTTCAGAGATATTTCAGAGATGGTGTGTATCAGGGATGGAGAAATGAAAACTGCAAAGACTCAAGTGGGCTCTGGGGGAGGCTTGAGAACACCTGTGGGGAACAGGTCTCAGGCTGTGATGGTTTTGAGAACCACAGATAAAACCACATGGCTTATTTTCACATTTTTCTAATCAACAGGTGGGTTTAATGAATTCCAATTTGCTGCATTCCCAGAAAGGTAAACTTCTGTATAATTCCTGAGCTGGGAAGTTGCACAGGAAATTATCTTACTCATTTCCTTGTCTGCAGAGAGGACTAACTCAGACAATCGATTCAATTCCAGCCTTTAAAAAAAACTTCACTTAAAAAATTTCTTGTTTTGTCTCTGTAAAAGCATTTATTGTTTCCTGTATTCCAGCTACTGTTCTAAGTTCTTGAAGGCATTATCATTTTAGTTCTTGAAGTTGTCGCAGGAGGAAGGTATCCTCCATATTATATAGACGAGAAAAAACAGGCCCAGAGAGGTTAAATAACTTGCCGACATTCATGTGTTTTTTAGTTAGTAGCTGAGCTGGCGGCGAGCCCAGGTGGTCTGACTGCCGGGCCCACCCTGGACTGCTGATTGAAAGCCCTGCCTCACTGTCTCACTTGGCAGCACTTTCTACAGTTTGATCTCTGGCTGCCATAACACAGTACCACAATTGAGGGACTTAGCAGACATTTACTGTCTCACAATTCTGAAGGCTAGGAGTTGAGGATCAAGGTGCTAGAAGGGATTTTTCTTCTGATGTCTCTCCTTGGCTTGCGGATATGTAGTCATTTGCTCCCTGTCTTCATATTGCTTTCTTCTGTTTGTGTGTGTGTGTGTGTGTGTGCATGCAAATTTCCTCTTCTAATTTTTTTTTAAATTGTTTTTATTTTTAATTTTTAATTTTTTTTTACATTTTTTTACATTTTTTTTAAATTAAATTCTTGTATTGGTACATTGTAGGTATACAACACAATTACATTTCTCATTGGGAATTGTACCTTTACATAATGCATCTTGGTTCTTATTTTTTCCCCATTCCTAGCCCTGCCTTCACGCCCTCCACCCTTCCCTATTTACAAAGACTTTATTTCCATTTTTTCCATTTCTCATCATTTTTCCTTTCCCTTCTTTCCTTTCCCCTGCCCCTCCCACTACCCCTACCCCTTTGGACCTTTTCTTCCTATTTTACTTTATCGATTATTTATTGTAATCATTGGTACATTTTAGGTATACAATATAATGACATTCATCATTGGAAATTTGCACCTTTACATAATCTCTCTTGGTTCTTATTTTTCACCCTTGCCCAGCCCTCCCTTCAACCCCTCCATTCCTCCCTATTTACAAAGATTTTGTTCCTAGTTTTCCATTTTCTCATATTAATTCCATTCCCTTCTATCCTTTCCTCTAGCCGTCCTACTTCCTTCCCCTTTGCCCCTTTTCTTCCTATTTCACATTACCTATTGTACATTTTAGTCCTTATTTACACTTTCAGTTTCTCACACCAGAGAAACTATTCGGTATTTACACATGTGTGTCCTATTTATTTCACTTAAGAGTATTGCCTCAATGTGCATCCACTTAGCTATAAATGCCTCTAATTCTCATTTTTTATGGCTGAGTAGTACTCCATTTTATAAAAAAACCCACATTTTCTTTATCCAGTCTCCAGTTGATGGGCACTTGGGCTATTTCCAAGTTTTAGCTATTACAAACTGTGCTGGTATGAACATGGGTGCACATATATCACTGTGGTATAATTCTTTTAATTCTTTGGGGAAGATCCCCAGCAGTGGAATAGGGGGGTCAAATGGGACTTCCAGTCCTAGTTCTTTGAGGTATCTCCATACTGATTGCCACAGTGGTTGCACCAGTCTACACTCCCACCAGCAGTGGAACAGGGTTCCTCTTTCCCCATAGCCCCACCAGCATTTGTTATTGGTTGATTTCATGATAGCAGCCATTCTTTCTGGAGTGAAGTGGAATCTCAGCGTTGTTTTCATTTGCATCTCTCAAATGACCAGTGATGATGAACATTTTTTGATGTATTTCTTTGCTATTTCTACTTCTTTGTCTGAGAAATGTCTGATCATTTCAGATGCCCATTTTCGGATTGGGTCTTTAAATTTGGGAGGTCTGATCTTTTTAAGTTCTTTATAGATTCGAGATAGTAGACCTTTGTCTGAGGAAGAGCAGGTGAAGATTTTTTCCCACATTGTGGGTTGTCTCTTCACACTCCTGGTGGTTTCTCTTGCTGTGCAGAAGCCTTTTAATAAGAAGAGATCCCACTTGTTGATTGTTTGTGCTAGTTCATGGGCAACTGAGGTTTTGTTCATAAAATCTTTTCCTACACCGATGTCTTCAAGGGTTCTACCTAACCTCTGTTCCAACTGGTTCAGAGTTTCTATTTTAATATTTAGATCTTTAACCCATTTTGATTTTAGTTTAGTGCATGGCAAGAGATATAGGTCTAGTTTTAATCTTTGGCAAGTTGAAGCCCAGTTTTTCCAGCACCATTTATTAAAGACGCTATCTTTCCTCCAGTGAGGGTGTTTGGCTCCTTTATCAAAGATGAGATGGCTGAGTGTGTCTGGCATTGTTTCTGCATCTTCTAATCTGTTCCACTGGTCCTCAAGTCTGTTTCTTTGCCAGTACCATGCTGTTTTTTTCACAATAGCTTTGTAGTATAGTTGCAGGTTGGGGATTGTGATACCCCCTGCCATGTCTGTTACCTAGAATTGCTTTTGCTGTTCTGGGTCTCTTCTTGTTCCAAATGAATTTTTGGATTGTTTTCTCCAGGTCCATGAAGTATGCTGCTGGGATCTCAATTGGAATTGTATTAAATCTATATAGCAGTTTTGGAAGTATGGCCATTTTCACTATATTAATCCTTCCTACCCAGGAGCAGGGGATGTCTGTCCACTTTCTGATATCACCTTCAATCTCTCTTTTCAGAGTGCCATAGTTTTCAGAGAAGAGGTCTTTGATTTCTTTGGTTAGGATGATTCCTAGGTATTTCAGTTTTTTGGATGCTATTGTGAAAGGAATTATTTGCCCTGTTTCTCTCTCAGTGAGTCTGTCATTTGTGTAGAGGCAAGCTATTGATTTTTGTGTGTTGACCTTGTAACCAGCTACTTGACTGAATTTGGTGATTAAGTCTAGAAGACTTTTGGTGGAGTTCTTGGGGTCTTCTATATAGAGTATCATGTCATCTACAAATAATGACAATTTGACTTCTTCATTACCTATCTTTATTCCTTTGATTTCTTTCTCTTGTCTAATTGCCATGGCTAATGTTTCCAGAACTATATTGAACAAGAGTGGTGATAGTGAACATCCTTGTCTTGTTCCTGATTTGAGTGTGAAGGATTTCAGTTTTTGACCATTTAGTATGATATTGGCTGTTGGTTTTTCATAGATGGCTTCTTTCAGTTTGAGGTAGAGACCATCTATTCCAATTTTTTGTAGGGTTTTTACCATAAATGCATGTTGGATTTTGTCAAATGCTTTTTCTGTGTCTATGGAGAAAATCATATGGTTTCTGTCCTTGGCTCTGTTGATATAGTGTATTACATTGATTGATTTTCATATGTTGAACCATCCCTGCATCCCTGGGCTGAATCCCACTTGATCAGGGTGTATGATCTTCTTGATGATCTTCTGCATTCTGTTTGCAATTATCTTATTAAGGATTTTTGTGTCTATGTTCATTAGTGAGATTGGCCTATAGTTCTCTTTTTCAGTTGGGTCTTTCTCTTCTTTGGGGATCAAGGTGATGCTTGCTTCCAGGAATGAATTTGGGAGTATTGCTTCCCTTTCAATTTCATTGAAGAGTTTAAACAGTAGTGGCAGCAGTTCCTCTCTCAATGTCTTGTAGAATTCAGCAGTGAAGCCATCAGGGCCTGGGCTTTTCTTAGTTGATAAGTTTTTAATTACATTTTCAATTTCATTGGTTGATATTGGGTTGTTCAGAATTTTTAGGTCTTGTTCATTCAACTTTGGTAATTCATATGTATCTAGGAATCTGTCCATTTCTTCTGTGTTGTCCATCTTATTGGCGTATAGGTTCTGGAAGTAGGTATTGATGATCCTCTGGATTTCTGCTGGGTCTGTTGTAGTTTCACCCTTTTCATTCCTAACTGCATGGATTTGGGCCTTTTCTTTCCTTTTTCTGACAAGGTTGGCTAAAGGTTTGTCAATTTTGTTGATTCTTTCGAAGAACCAACTCTTGGCTTCATTGATTTTTTGTGTTGTTCTCTTAGTCTCCATTGCATTGATTTCTCCTCTGATCTTTATAATTTCCTCCCTTGTATGAGCTTTGGGGTTGTCCTGCTCTTCTTTTTCTAGAAGGTTGAGGTTCAGATCAGCTTGTTTAATTGGGCTCGTTCTGCTTTCCTAATATGCGTATTCACTGCTGTGAATTTCCCTTGTAAGACTGCTTTCATTGTGTCCCATAGATTCTGATATGTTGTATTGTCATTGTCATTTAATTGAAGGAACTGTCTGATTTCTTCTTTAATTTCCTCTGTGACCCGTTGGTTATTCAGAAGTATGCTGTTCAATTTCCACATGTTTATGAAATTTTTTGAGTTTCTTTTGCTATGACTCTCCAATTTCATCACACTATGGTCTGATAATATACAGGGGATAACTTCAATTCCTTTGCACTTACTTAAACATGTTCTATGTGTGAGTATGTGGTCTATTTTTGAGAATGACCCATGTGCAGCTGAGAAGAATGTGTATTCTGATTTTGTGGGATGGAAGACTCTGTAAACATCTGTTAAGTTCATTTGTTCAAGAATTCGATTGAGTTCTAGTATTTCATTACTTATTTTTAGTCTAGTTGATCTATCTATTTGTGACAGTGGGGTGTTGAGGTCCCCCACTACAATTGTATTAGTGCATATATGACTTTTCATGTCCATTAGTATTTGTTTTATATAGTTGGGCGCACTAGTGTTTGGTGCATAGATATTTATGATTGTCATCTCTTCCTCTTGGATTCTTCCCTTTACAAGGATGTAGTGTCCTTCTTCATCTCTTTTAATCAGTGTTGGTTTGAAATCTACTTGATCTGCCAAGAGGATAGCTACTCCTGCTTTTTTTCGGGTTCCTGTTGCATGGAGTATTGTTTTCCACCCTTTAACTTTCAGTCTATGAGTTTCCTTTTGAATTAAGTGTGTTTCTTGTACGCAGCATATTGTTGGATTTTGCTTCTTGACCCATTCTGCCAGTCTATTTCTTTTGATTGGTGAATTGAGACCATTAACATTGATGGTTATAACTGAAACGTATTGACTTGTCATTGCCATGACTTTTTCTTTTTGTTAGGTTCTCCCCCTTTACATTTAATTTCTTGTCATGCCAGATGGGTTCATTCTGCTTTGCTTCCTGGGGTTGTGATCCTCAATGTCTGTTCCTAGGATATTGTGTAAAATTCTTTGGAGTGCTGGTTTGGTATTCACGAAGTTCCTAAGGTGCTCTTTGTCATGAAAGTATCTTATTTCCCCATCCATTTTGAAAGATAGTTTTGCAGGGTACATCAATCTGGGTTGGAGGCTGTTTTGTTTTAGGGCTTGGAATATGTCACTCCAAGCTCTTCTTGCCTTGATGGTTTGTGTTGAGAAGTCTGCTGTGATTCTGATGGGCTTTCCTTTGTATGTGATTTGTTTCTTTTCTCTCACTGCTTGTAGAATTTTGTTCTTCTGTTGAGTTTCTGGAATCTTAACAATTATATGCCTATGTGTAGATTTTTTTTGATCAAGGCTATTTGGAGTCCTATATGCCTCACTTATCTGTATGTCAAGCTCTTTTCCCCTGCTTGGGAAGTTTTCTGGCATTATTTCTGTGAAGAGATTTTTTTATGTCATCTGCTGTCTCTCTTCTTCCTTCATTGACTCCAATCAGTCTTATGTTATTCTTCTTTGCATCATCTAGCAGCTGCTGGATTGATTTCTCATGTTCCCTTATAATTTTGAAGCAATTTTTCTTTTCCTGGCCACTAATTGCAATCTTATCTTCTATATCTGAAATTCTGTCCTCACATTGGCTCATTCTGCTGTGTTGACTTTCAATGGAGTTTTTCATGTCCTGGAAATCTATTTGCATCTGTTTTATGGATTCCATTTGTTTCCTATGTTGGGATTCCATCATGTTCCTGAGCTCCTCTCTAGATTTATTAATGATGTCTTGCACTAGGGGCACAATTTCTCCTGTTATCTGAGAAATTATTTCTGATATCATTTTTTCCAGATCCCCTTTTGTTGCCAGTTGAGTGGGTCCAGGTGGTTGAGTATCAGAGTGTTCCATCTCATTTCCCTTTGGGGTTGCTGTAGGTGATCTGCAAGTCTGTTTTTGAGACTATTTACATGTTTTCTCATTTCAACTGGGGCGGGGGGCTGTTAGCGCCTGCACGGATTACCTCCTCTGAGCTTGGAGAGGTGGGTTAGCGGCCAGGAGCAGGGTTAGGGATGGTGGCCCAAAAGCCCTTTCCTCTGGGCTGGGAGCAGCTGGAGGGATGGTGGCCAGGAACCCCCTTCCTCTGGACCAGGAGTAGTGGGATGGCAGCTCAGAAGCCCCTACCTCTGGGCCGGGAGCAGCCGGACTCAGTACCGTGGTCTGGTGGTCCGGTGTCCTCTATGTCTTTGTAGTGTGGAAGCAGGTGGCTGTACAGAGGAGTGGGAGGCGGGGTCCAGTGGATTGTTGCCCAGGTGAGGTCTGATTCCGCAGGTTCTGCGTGACTTGGGACCTCAGTAGGGTGTTTCCTCTTCTTATAAGGACACAAATTATACTAGACAAGAGCCCACTCCAATAACGCCGAACCTGAATTACCTTTTTAAAAACCCTGTCTCTAAGTGAGGTCACATTCTGAGGTATTGAGGTTTAGGACATCAATATGTGAAATTTTTGAGAAGACACAATTCAGCTAATAGCATAAGGAATGGAGAATGGTATTTCATTGAATCCATAGTGACTAAATTGCTTCTCGTTCTCCTCTGTGTGAGGAATAGTCCCACATCCACTGTTTGCCTCCCAGGGCTCCTTTTCAGTTGGTTAATTATCTACGCTGTTTTTTTCCCATGGATTACCTGAGTGTATCTCATTTCCTGTCCTGTGTAAGTAGTTGAATCTAAACTGAAAGTATTATGTTCCAAATTTTCTCTTTATTCCTATTGTTTTATTGTGCTCATTCTGGGTTGGGGAAAAATTTAGAGCAGAGAAGGAGGAGATAAAAGAATGGAAAAGTATGGATATTTGGAGAATAATTTTAATTTCTATCTAAGTTTTCAGGTGCCCCCTTGGGACTTGAGCTAGACCCTTTTGTCCTATGTCATATATTGAACTACCAAGCAAAGGGCCTCTTCTATGAGGAACCTGTTTGCAACTCTTAGAAGCCAAGAATCCTAGAAATGCAAGATTTCAAGGCTCCAGGAAATTAAAGTCTTGGCTGGCAAAAAGCTAAACTGAGGCCAACACCGAGGCTCCTGTATATCACTGGATGCAGTGAGTTTCCTCGCTCCTGTTCACAGTTGAGCTCTCGCATATTGTGACATTGCTGTAAATGAAATTTTTTCTCGTTTTTGTTCCTTTAAATCATTAAAGTCTGAAGACAGTTCTGGCAATTACTTCCAGATAGGTTCCTAGAGTGTTTGTCTTATTATAAGATGTGTTGAAGTATTTTGTTTGACAGTCAATTTGAGAAGTTCCCTGTACACATAGATGGGACCATGTCTGAGGCTGTCATCATCCCAAGAAATTAGTTTCCTTCTAAATTGATGTAACTATTAAGGACCAAATATTTGTTTCCTCCTTGCTCCCCCCCAATTAACGTTGAAATTCTGACCCCATAGGATGGTGTTAGGTAGTGGGGTCTCTGGGAAGTGACTAGGTCTGAAGGGTGAAGCCCTTATGATGGGATATGTAACCTTATAAGAAGAGGAAGGGAGTTCGTCTTCCTCTGTCATAAAAGAGTACAATAAAAACTCAGTCTGAAACCCAGAAGAGGTTTCTCACCAGAACCTACCATCCTGGTATCTTGATTTCAAGCTTCTTGCCTCCAGACTGATGAGAAATAAATTCTTGTTGGATCACTCAGTCTGTGATATTTGGTTATAGCAGTCAGTACTGACTAAGGCAATAACTACTCAGAAGGCTGGAAGGGTTGTAAGAGGAGAGAAATAAATATGTTGTGTTCTTGTCCCCATTCCCAGAGGTTTGTGCTAGCATGGGGCCTTGGGTTTTTTCTTAGAACTTTCTGGGAGTTAGGAAATATGGCTCTCATTTTGGGGTGCTTGTCTTTCTTGCACAGGGGAGAAGGGATTCAGGATACATGACCATGGATGTCCTAGATCCAATTAGCCTGAGACTCTACCAGAGTAACTTGTATACTGAAGTTAGCTTTCAATTTCAGAGTTTTACTTCTTTCCAAAGTATAGCCAGAGCCCTGGAAAGGATTGGGCTCTATTACAGTATACTTGACTTGAAACTGTCACTAAAAGCTGTTGATGATGAAAAGCAGAGAGAGCAAGCAAGTGAGTGAGCAAATGAGTGTGCAGGAATCAGCAAGCGGCATCTGCATCGAATGGTGAACCCCAAGAGTTCAATTACTCCAGTTCCTGCTACAGAAGGTAACCATGGAAACCTCATAATCCAAAGCATCACCAGTCTCCAAGCTATACACACACACACACACACACACAAACACACACAAATGTGCATGTGCAAGAGTATGTTGGGTGAATATGTGTACATGTGCCTATGTTTCAGTTATGGGGTGTATGTGTGTGGGGTGTGTTTGTGGGACGCCTTGGCAGTCTGTGTATGTGTGTGTGTGTGTATATCAAATGGAATTGGTATGGGCGTTTGCTGCCACGTGCTTTCCGGTTCTGTTCTCAGAGGTAGTGAACGAGCGTAGGTTTGTCCTAATGTTTGGGTGTTGCACTCAGAGATGGTTAGAGAATGTGGGAGAGCTCATGCATTTTCAATTTAGTGGAGGGTGGTATGATGGCATAGTTTGAGCATACAGGAAGGTGTTCAATTTGTTTTTTCCCATTTCAGGTTTCTATTGAACAAAAGTGAAGTGCAGTTGAATTTTTCACCAGCTGGGAGGTATTATTCCCCTGGGATTGGAAAGCTCAGGGTGGACCCATATTGAACTTCTCAAACAATCTGGCTGGATATAAACTCAGCTTTGGGAGTGCCACTTCTACAAAGCAGTGTCTCTTTTTGGGGTATATGATGGTCTTTTTTTTTCTTCTGGTTTTCTGTTTTAAGCCTCATCCCTTTCTCTGAGCTTGAAATTAGTTTGCCTATTGCATGAGGGATATGTGAATGTTGCACATGCAGAGGGGATGGTGGGGAAGTCTTGTAATTAGATGTGTCACTCAGTGTGTACACGATATCAAGAAGATTGTGTGTCACTTGGCAGATCTTCGAGGGTAGGCAGCTCCATCTGGATTGAGGATTATTTGAGGGAAAAAGCTGTATGAAGGCTGGAGTTCCGAGCCAGGCATGCCTGGGTTTCTGGGTTATGAATGGAGGCTGTACACCATGCAAAACCTGGACCCCGTCATGAGGCTGTCTCCATTTCATGGGGGTTCTGTGCACAGGGCTTGTGTGTCTGTGTGTTTATCAATGCTGTCCATCCCCTGTGTGATGTGTGAATGAAAGGGTATTCATTAGAGAGTGCAGGGAAGAAGAAAGGCATGTCTTCTGAATTCTTACCTTTCATTCACATTTACAGTGTTCTTAAATGTACAGCACAGGTCCTGTTTGTCCATCGAAAATGACTACCACATAAATGTATGTGCCATGTAAATCCACACTGGACTCTCCCAGCAGAGTCTGAAGCACTGCCCACAAGGCCCATGTACTTCTGGCTGTACCACCCTAGCCTCAATCTGTTTCCCTCATGGCCCTCTCCTAGAAAGAAAGGAGCCAGGTGAGAAGGCTGGAGGGTAGATGCTGCCTGAAATGCTGACACCTTGGAGGTACCCACCATTGTTGCATGTGTAGTTACCTTTGGAGTTCGCCCAAGTGGTGCTGGAGCAGCTCTGGAGATGGACTGAACGGAACCACCCACCTGGCATCATTCACTTTCCCTGTTTCTGCTGGAGCCTGTCCTTGTTCTTGCCAGGTCCAGTCTAGATGACCCATGATGTTTGCAAGAGTTCTTGCTCTTGGCCCACCACCTCATCATAGCAGTCTGGGGAGGTGACCTTCTCTTCATACATCTTGCATAGTACATCATTTGACTCCCCTTTTCCTTCCCACCCTGTCTCCTTTCCAGTATATCTCAGGTCTTTAACAAGTGATTCAGAAACCTGTGGTTTAGATTATTTATCCTTTCTTTCAACAACTGCTTCTTAAGTGCCTATCAGATGGCAGATGCTGGATATAGCAATGCACAAGGCACCGTTTTTGCCCTTTGTACCTTTCACATGGCAGTAGAGGCACAACAAATGGATGGCTATTACAGGACAGTGAGGTAAGGAACAACAGAGCTCACCCAGGGCCAGGGGAGCTTACATGGGCACCAGCTCTGTCTTGGAAGACAGGGAGGCTTCTTGGGGGAGGTGATGTTTGTAGGTGAGGTGGGGGATAGCTGGGGTAAGGGCAGGGGATGACAAATTGCTTTCCAGCAAGAGGGAATGGAGTATTTAGTAAAAACATAAAAATATAGTTGCTTTACACATGAAACCTGATGGCAAATGCTACTAGTGAGGGAGAGAGAGAAAGACAGAGAGAGAGAGAGAGAGAGAGAGAGAGAGAGGAGAAGAAAGAGAAGAGAGAAAAGAGAAGAGGAATGAGAGAGGAAAGAAGAGAGCAAGAGGGAGAGAAACTCAGGAAGCAAACAAAGAGGCAGAGAGATGGAGAGACAGACACAGACAGCTGGACAGAGAAAGGCTGGGAAAGACTGGAGAGGTGGAGAGAGGGCCACTGAGTGATGCATTGTTGGAGCTGGTGGTAACTATAGCAAATATCTACAAATCCCTCCTATGGCAGATAAGGCAACTGAGGCAAGGAAAAGCTAATGAATTTGCCAGATTTGCCAGAGTCTCAGAGGTTGTTGAATTGGAATGCTGTGTCAAGAACCTGGATCTCCCTATTTGTAGGAGAAGAAGAAGGAGAAGGAGAAGGAGAAGAAGAAAGAAGAAGAAGAAGAAGAAAAGAAGAAGAAGGGGAGGAGGAAGAAAGAGAGAGGGAGGGAGGGAGGGAAAGAGAGAAAAGATAGCTGAGTCAGAGATGGAGGGAAGGGAGCCAGGGAAAGCACTGAGAACCAAGATCCACAGCAAGCTTGTCAGGATGATGGTATGGAGTTAGAACAGGGGAAGTTAGTTGAAATGTGAGTTGGGTGTCTTTCTTTTCCTATCTCCTTTCCCTTTCTTCCCCCTTCTAACCATATCCTGACTACAACTAAGATGTCAGGGAACTGGTTTCCATGGCTACTAAATGGCATTCAAGCAGGCTGAATTGTTAAACCAGGGTCTTTTCTTTGAAGCCATGGCCCCAGTACAGAAGTCCCCTTTTAGGAGGTGCACTATGGGGCATAGGTCTGAGCCTGTGTTGAGAGCTGCTTCTGTGCTGTCTGACTAAAGACGAAGAAGAGGCAGTGTCTGGGCAATGGACCCTTTTCCGTGTTTGTGGTAGTGGAGGCCTGGGGGTCAGGTGCATTTGCTGGAGCTGGGAGAGAAGGCCCTGTGTGCTGAGATGAATCCCTGCTTCCAAGCCTTCTCCTCCTCCTCTGCCTAGACCACTGCCAGCACTCATTCAAGTGGGAGAAAAACCAAAACCAATGTTTTCCTTATGCTGAAAAGGATCCAATATTGTTAAAATATTTTTAGCTGGAGAGGCAAGAAATAAGACGGCAGGTGTGTCCAAGGGGTCGGTCCTACTTGGCTATTTGGGATTATGTCATCGCCACCATGAACAGGTAAAGGGCATCTGTCATGGAATCAGCTAGCTGATGGGCATGGCACTCTCCCAATAGTATGAAAGGGCTGTCAAGGAGAGTCCTGTTTGTGGGCGCGATTGTTGTTTGTTTTGATAAAGGAAGGGGGTGAGCATGGATGCTCTTCTTTTAAGGAGATTCTAAGCCAGGAAAACCATCAGCCTTCTGGTATCCTAGTTCTTTAAACTTTTTCATAAAAGAAGAAAGAAGCAGCCCAAACATTGTAGTGTGAATGCATAAGGGCCTTGGTGCTGGTAATTGCATGGTGTCTATGCATGTGTATGTTAGGGTGGTGGTAGGGCATGAAGAGCATATTTTGGGGTTAATGCAGTCATTTTCCTTCCTTCAGACCCCAGCAGATTCTGAGGTCAATGTCCTGAAGTGGGAAGATCTCTCACTCTCCTCCTTGGCCCTATACTGTTTGTCTCTTGAGAGGGGGGCTGCTGATGCTGAAGGCCCAGGTTTCTGACCTCCCCTCCTGCAGGAGTGCAAGGTCGCTTCCACAAGAGGAGTCCTGTGGCTTCTTATCTTGAACACATACAGACACACACACATACACACCCACTTTCTAGTAAAGGAAAGCAGAACTACAAGACTGTTTCCAGAAACCTGTAAACCTCTGAAAAACTGATGTGTAGCCGTGATTTTTTGCCTAAAGCCCAGATGCAGCTTTTTATGCTTGTTTAATGTAAGGGCTAAAGGCTCAGCTTCCTGGGAGTCTGGCTCACAGAGACTAAATTAACTTTTTGTCAGGCTTGGTGAGAAGCTTAAGATTTACCTGACCTGGGACCCTGGTCCTGGTCCCTCCTGGGGTGAACCTCCCAACCAGACCTTCTGGGGGCAAAGTGGGAATTTGCCAAGCAGGTTGCATGACACTTGACCGTCACTTCTCTTTCTGCCCAACTCCAACAAAAGGTTCAAGGAGCTGTGATTGGCCTTGTGGTTTATTTTTTTCCCATCCGTTCATGTGGCCCGACTTCCAGGAGCCAGGCCTAAAGCAGGCAGGGTGCAGGGTGCAGAGAATGAAAAGTGGCTAAAGAAAGTCCCTGCTCTCTGTCTTGGGACGATCAGGGCAAGAAGAAAAGGTCAGCTCTCCTCTTGCAACTCCGGGAACCTCCAGATGAAGCCTTCGGAGGACTTTGCCCCTCTGGGCCCAGGTCAAGCTTAAGGAGTAAGAGCAGAGAGAAAGGAAGGCTTCCCGGCCTCTGGCTCCTTCCCAGCTGCTTCCTCTCCAGGAAGAGGAGAGGGGGCAGTCACTTGGTCCTGCCTGCCAAAGCTGCGCTGAGACCTGCAGAGATGGGCTGAAGGGAGGAAGGCCTTGCCTGCGGTGCTCTGGGAGGCATTTCTGTTTTCTTGGGGGGAAGACATGCAGACAGCCAGAGACCTGCGGGACAGATCACCCAAGAGGGAGTCAGGTCTTGGAACGTTGGAATTAAATGCCTGTTTTTCGGGCTGTTTGCTTTTTGTGCTCCTTAACTCCTTGTGAGGCAGGTAGTCTTCTTCGGCTCTCCTTTCCCGTCCTCAGCGGGCCCCTCCGAGTCTGTTCAGAGGGAACAGAGGCTCCTCCCCGGGCTGGAGTCCCCTTTCCGCTGGCGGCATCTGGCCTGGGGACTGGTCGTGCAGCCTCGCCCATCCCCCGTAACTTGATCCCCGAAGCCCCCCAAGCCGCTCTTATTTCTCCTAAGACAGAAGCAGCCGTGAGTACTCTTCCGGTCACGGTCCCCCTGCCCTGAGGACAAGCGGCCAGCACCCTGGCGAGGTCCACAGGAGGACCCCGAGAAGGGGCCGCCCCCGCCCACAAACGGGGACCGGGCATTCCAGTGGAAATCACTCGCGGAAGTTTGAGGTCATTGAACTTTTCCGTGAGAACCCTGACCTGAATCTCTGGACCCTGGCTGTCGACTACACAGATGCCCGCCACGGGTAAGTCGAGCCTTGGGCTGCCCGTGCGCGCTCCCGCGGGCGTTCAGCCCCGCTCTCGCCGCCCTTCCGCCGGCTCCCTCGCCCGCTTGCAGGCGCTGCTGGTGGCTGGACAGCGATTCCTGCTTCTGTTTGGATACAGCTCTCGCCTTCCCTTCTCCTTTGTTAGTCCCAGGCTGCCTGCTCTGGGGGGCATGTGTACGAGTTCTCTTTCTGATTGCCAGAAATTTCTTTTCCACTGTGTGGGCAGACAGATTCCCCCACCCCAATCGGCTGTCTCCTTTCTCCTTTATTTATTTTGTTTTCCGTTTCTTTCCCTCACCTGCGTCTGCCTTCCTCTTCCCTTCTTTCTATCGATTCCTCCTTCTCCTCACTTTGATTTCACCATCCCCCACCCCTGACCCCCTTCCCCCACCCTTGCTCTTTTAAAACCATTCAGTGATGTCTCAGAAATACTAGCACACCCTCCTCCTTCAGCTGAGCGCGGGACTCTGCATTTATTCAAGGTAAGTCCCTGGTTCTTGCTGCCGAAGACACCGGGGCTCCGGCCCCTGTGCTGCTACCTGTTGGGGTGCATGGACCTCAGAGATTCCTAGCTGGCCCAGACCTGTTTCTCCTAAGCCGGTTCTTCCTCTGCATGCGCTGCCCTTTCCTTTGCAACTTCGGTGGCACTTGCCTGGGCTGGGGGAAGCGCCGTTTGGATATTCCGGGGCTCCCAAGGGTGGCATCTGGCTGGTGGTTGTGCATTTCTCACGCTGCAGCGAGGGAGGCTCGTGTGCAGCCCTGGGAGCGGAGCCCGGCTCAGAGCAGGTGGGGCCTTGCGGGTTTTCCTGAACCTCCCGGGAGGCTCGGCCAGTGCCCAGCCCCGGGAAGTTTTGTGGGGCACCCCTGGAGGGGTGGACGCGCTGAGCAGGGCCTGCACTTCTAGAGAAGTTTTGTGAAGGAAGCTCTGTGCGCCCTTGGAGGAGCTAGGGTCTCATATCGGGTGGCCTGGGTGTTTCTGGAGCTGCTAGTCAGGGGCCAGGTGGGTCCTTTCCTGGAGAGGACAGGCAACTGGGGCTTAGAGCAGGGTGAGAGGGAGGGTATCAAAAGGGGCCAGGCCACTTCGATAACTTGATTTTTGACCAGGATTGGGTCTCCTTATGCAAAGCAGTTGCTGGTCCTTTGTAGGGATGGAATACCCAGTTCGCTGTGGCTTGGAGCTTGTGCAGGTGTCCAAGAGAGAATGATGGCAGATGCTATCCTTCCCACTCACTCTGCCCTCTCACTGAGATTGCTGAGATTGAGGCTTCCTCCTCATGATGGGGACCTGGGTGTTTGTCTGGGCCTTTGACCAAGGTGTGTTTGTGGGGTCCTCTTCCTGCCGGGCTATGACTGTAAGCCTGCAGAGCAGGTGGTTCAGGCTGAATGGGTGGGTGGGTGACCTCCATATGAGGGGCTTGTAATGATTCATTCACTGTCTTCCTTTTGGAGATCAGAGTGTTGGGACACTGATCCTTACTTATTTGTGGTGGTTAAGGATTGCATTATGTCAAAGAGACAGCATCCCCAGAAGAAAGGCTGGGAGCCAGGATAGCTTAGTCCAGCGAGGAGGCTTTGAGACCTGAACCCAGAGAAGTGTTTTCATGAAAGAAAAGAGTACTTCTGATGCTTAAATAAAAGCATTGATATATTTCCACCAATATTAGAATCAGAGGAAAAGGGGGCTTCCTCTATGAGGTGGGAACTGGAATACACATGGGAGAAAAACTTCCCATTGGCAGTTCCAAGAGGAATTACCAATGGAAAATATAGAACTTCTTCTCCTGAAAATGTGTAGGCTTTGTACAATTGTGCAGCCATCTCTACAGTCTAGAAGAAAGTGACCTTTTCTTGTTGTTTGATTCCATTCTCTGTTCTCTCACGTGCTAAGTCTTGGGTCAGGCGAGACATTTTTACTACTCTGTAGTATAAGGTAACTGTACCATTTATTATCCAAACTAGGACACTTTTCAGAGTGGACATACATTAGTAATAATTACAAATAGTGGAGACTGTTCCTACAGGTGGAAATGAGTTATTGCCCTAAAAGTGATTATGTGGTCAGATGTAGGGACAATTCATGAGGCAACATGCCTTGCTTTTATGTCATTTGGATTTTGCTTCTTCCCTCATAGAACGGTTCTTCCTGACTTTGATTTCAAAAGGACTTTATTTCACTTCCTGCTGAAGATCCAGCTTCAGGATACAAATTTCTTTCTTTTGATGAATTCCTTCCTTGATAGCACTAGTCCTCCCAAAATGCACATTTCCAAAGTGGAACTTTGTGCTATGTGCAGTTTACAAATTGGGGGTGATTTACATGGAGTTGTTGCTGTTCCTGCCTGCTCTGTTGCAGTATTTATGAGCCTGGGGCTCCCAGGAGACTGTCCTTCTGCCAGGATTTATGACTGCTGTGTTGATGGCAACATGATATACAGTGATCTTAATAGTCACAAAGTTGAGATACTGGATCAGTGCTGTCATAGCACCTCCAGTGCTGGGGGTGTCTGTGGAGTTTGAGAGAAGGGAGGGGAGAGGAAAGAAATCTGACATGTTTCCTGGGTTTCAAACTGAGAAATTCCTGTTCAATCAGCATCATTTTGCAGGAAAGTGCCCCACTTTTGCTTCCTTGCTGTGTGAAGGAGCAACGAGGCTTCTTGGGCTGTATCAGTCACACACCTTCATCCCCTAGGCAGGCTGTGGCAGACAGAAAAATTCCTGCAGAATTGCAGAAAGTTTAGCTACTATTTGTTTGTGCTTAGTGTTTTCCAGATACTATATCAGGCAATTTCCAGATATTACCATCAAGAATGCTTGCCTGATTCTATTAAGTAGGTATCTTCATCTTATAAATAGGAAGCTGAAGCTCAGAAAAGTGAAGTACCTTGCTTAAGTTCACCATTATACTAGGAGGCAGAGCTGGAATTCAATCCAGAGCCAGCTGATCCTCTTCACACAAGGCTGCCTCTGTGTGCTACAGTCGATGGGGGTCAGCATTTGGCTCTTAGATTTAGTCCTAGCTGCTCAAGGCCCTGGGCTGGTTTCTGAGAGAGGTGGATCAAGCAGTTGGCTTGTTCACCCTGCTTAGATTTTGATTCATGTTACTTCTGTCTTTCCCACCAGCAGTATCCTTGCTTTTAGCGTGAAGTTTGTATTCTCCATCACCTACTTGGCCACTGGACCATCACTGGAATGATTGCTGTACAGGATCCTTGTCCAGTGTGCTCATGAACCCTAGCTGGAGTGATAGCATTGTCTAATGGAAAGGCAGAATGTGTGCCACTACTGATTCTTAGGATCTGTCTACTACTTAGTCAGCTGACTCTCAGGATTACAGTTAAGTTGTCTTCAGTTGATTCAGTGACTGACCAAGGCCTAGACTTAGAAAAGGTCTCCTCACACATTGGCTTCCCCAGAAATAATTCTGTAGATTAGCAAGGAAACCTGACCATCCCAGCTGATAGATCCTCAGGTTCTCTCTTCGTCATCATGGCAAAACTAAAGCCTTAAGCAGAAAAACTTTGGACATTATTTCCAACTATTCACCCTTCTTTTTATACTCCGTGGCACCATAACTTGCAAGACCAAGAAGAGCTGCCTGGGGGTGGGGTAGAATGTAGGTGTTTGCCTTGGGTGAAGTAGATAAGAGAGCATCGGCCTTGGAGGCTTCATTTCTATCATGACTCAGCTCCATTAAGTAGCCATTTGGCCTTGGACAAATCACTCACCTACATGGACCTCATCTAACCTGCCCCAAAATGAAAGTTGGATGGATGCTGCAGGTACTTCCCAGTTCCAGCAGTCTTAGGTCCCATAATTCGGGGTAGCTTTGCTTTCTGTGCTCTGCAAATCCTAGGCAAAGCCACTTCTAACCCTAACCCTAACCCCTCTGTCAGTCAGGATGGTGGCTAGATAGGCTGATGGAGAGGAGTTATATGGAGTGGGCCTGGAAGAGGCATCCTAGGAGGGCAGTGGCTGCCTCTGGTCTCCTGTGAGCAGAACTCAGCCGAGTTAGGGATGGGACTTGGAACTGAAGTGATTGAGGTTGTAGAACAGATTGGGTCTCTACCAAGGAAACACCTTCATTTGGGTTCATATGGCATTACTTTGAAAAATTCATTCTCTGAAATTCTAGGGCATTTATACATTGGCCACACTAGAAAAAAAATTTCACCTACAAACACCAGTCTAGGATTAGGATTACTTTTTTTTTTGGTACCGGGGATCGAACTCGGGTCCTTGCACTTGCGTAGCAGGCGTTGAAACCACTGAGCTAAATTCCCAGCCCTAAGTCTAGGATTAGGGTAAAAAGAGAACACTCCAGATTCTTGAGGTAGGATCAGTAATAGCTGCAGCAGCTTAATGAGTGTTGGTGAGGACATGCAGCTTGTGATGGGGAGTGCATCTGTGTCTGGGTTTTTAAAATATAATTTCTGACACTGATAACATAGTCTAGGGCTAAGGTGATGGACCGACCTCTTAATGATGGGACTGTCACCTTAGTTGCAAAAATATTAAAGTAGTTTTTGGTGTCCCTGTCTTCTAGAGGGTATCTGTGTTTGTGTCTCTCTTATGTTTGTTTTGAGGTTTTCTTTGCTTCATCATGAATCAAATGTATACCCAGACTTTTGCTAGGAGGAGTGGAAAAATAATGATGAAAAGGATATGTTTCTTACTCTTAAGTGATTGGTTTCCAGCTCTGAGTACAGTGTGGTATTTATTTTACCAAATTATGTGTTCTCTGATCATGGTGGAGTGGATCTGGTCTAATCCTCTTTGACTTTAGGCCCAAAATAAAGTCACTCAACCCTCCCAGGTATCAGTTTACAGGCACAGTGCTCCAGCCTTCAGAGAAGGGGACTGAGAGCCAGTGATTGTGTGTTCCTTTCCATTTTAACATCAATGACTGTTTAATGACTTTGTCTCCTTTCCCTTCTCTCTCGCTCTCTTTCTTTATACTTTGTCTCCCCTTTTACCCTTGACTGTTCATACAATAGAATTTTTTGTTTGCTATATTTGCTGAATAGAAATTTTTATTCTTTGTTCTTAATTTCAGAAGTGATGAAGAACATTTAACAGATCTGCTTCTTAAAAAAAAGTAAATTAAGAAGTTACTCTTGACTTATTTAGTCCTTGTTTGATATTTTCTTGAATGTAATGATCCTAAATCCAGCAAAAGTTCCACCCTTTCCTTAGTGAAGGGATTCATGACAGGTGAACACGTATCCAAATTCGAGCTTCTCTTTTTGTTGCTGTCAGACTCAAGGTTAATGAGCGGCTCAGCACTGAAGTCTGAGAGTCCTAGGTGCATCTACCTCTGTCTCCAGGCAAGGAGTATCACCGTGCCAAACTCAGAAGCTGAGGGGTGGCTCAGAGTGACCCCTGAGGTGAGTGGAGAGAAAAGGCTTGGGGGGAGGGAGGCCCAAGTGTGTGTCTCAGTTACATCACTTGTTGGAAATATATTCTAGCTTCTCCCTACTTCTTTCCTCCCCTCCTTTCCTTCTTTCTTTCCTCTCACCAGCATATCTTGGAGTCCTGTTCTGGGCTAGGTACTGATTTGGTACCTAGTGAACAAGGCAGCTAAACATCCTACTTTTGCTATTGTATTGCAGGGAAAGAGAAATAAGTAGACAAACAAATTTGTAAAATATGAGACCATGATGAATGTCGTTCAGAGAATTAATACAGGGCAACAGGATAGTGATTAGGTAACTTGCTGTTCTGGGATATCAAAAGAAAGGTTTGAGGAGGTGATATTTAAGCTGAGGATTAGAATGGCAAAAAAATGAAAGAGGATTCATATCATCAGTTTTCCAGGACTTGAGAGGAATAGGTTAAATTGAAAGTGTTCTGCAGACTACAAAATAAGTGCACTACATTTTATTTTTCATTAGGCAAGATTTTTTTAGTATGAGCATTGTGGCAATATTTGCAATTTCAATACCTAGCATAGTAGTAGTACATGTGGCTTGAATTAAATTATAAATTTAAATTGAGAGTTCAGAGGAGATTTTTAAGATATAAAATAAGGTGATGCCTATAACAGGCCTTCGTCAGAAGAAGTGATTTTCCTTCCACTCTTGCTGTTAACAGACATTCCTGGAGATTCCCACACACAGTGTGCCCTGGTGATGCCCGGAGAGATGGAGAGGGACAGGCAATACCGAAGAGTAGTTTGGGAGGAGCTCCTGGGTTGCTGTTCTTTCTTTCCATAGTCTTTTTAATGGAAATAATAAGAAACATTTATTTGATAGACTGGACAATAACAGAGCTAAATAACCCAAGTCTAATATGGTTGTAAAAAGATCATCCCTTCAGCACAGTGTAAAGTTTAAATGCAGCCTGAATGAAGGAACATATTATACAGAATTTGTAAGACTCCTGCTGCCCTACAAAGTACTCCCAGTCCCTATCCAAATCATCGTCAAATACTGGTGGTCTTGATAATTGTATTGAAATAAATCATCTTGGGAAAAAAGAAAAACATTTAAAAAGACAGATCAAAATGCCTTAGTAACCATACATCCAACTCAAACTTTATCTACTTCAATGAAATATTTTCTACAGTCTTTTAATCTCAGAGCCCAGGTTAGCCTATCTGAAATTGGGGAGATATCCCATGGGCCTCCCTTCCCCCTGTACACTGGGGAGGAGGGATCCTCTCCCTCACTGTCCAGGGGACAGTCTCCATAGCCTTTGAGTTCCTCCAGGCTGGCCACATCTCTTTCTCTTCTCTCCAGGCTCCTGGGGGTATTGAGGAAACCTCAGTTCATTCAGTTGACTGTTGGTTGTGACTCTGCAGACCTGTTTTCTTCACTCGCCACCCTCCCTGAGGGTTGAGTCAATGCAGCCCACCTACTGCACCCAGGCCATGAGTCACAGCTTTTCAAACTCGGGAGTGTGAATCATTCAACTTCCAGGCCTTGAGATATCTGTGGTGGTGGCTAAGCCAGAAGGTTGTGTGCAGCCCCTGCCTCTGCCTTTCCCTACCCCATTTCTTTGTCATGCTTCCTGCACTTAGAACCTACATCCTGGATTCCACAGCCTTCTCCATGGTCTCTTCAATTCCTGGGATACATGGAATGAGTATTCACTCATACGATAGTCCTTCAGGAAGAACATCTCCTTTCAAAGTGTTGATCCTGGAGCAGCAACATCAGCACCAGCAAGAACATTTCTGTCCCGTACTAAATGTTCTGAATTAGGAATCTGGGAGTGGATCGTATCTAGGTGAGTTTGATGTGCATGAAGTGTGAAAACCATGGTTAGAAGGATAGAGAAAGGATGTAAGTTGTTGGGCACCTGCCATGTGCCCGAGCTTGATATATCTTATACCTGTTTGAGCGGGAAGATTTGTTATTCCTGTCTAATAGATGAATACAAAAGCCTCCAGAATTTGAGACTTGCTAAGTAGTGGAGTCCAGGTTTACCTCAAGTCTTGGCTTTAAAGCCAGAATTATTGGGAAGCTTAGACCCCTAATTAAACTGAAAATACCTCTGGAGACATCTGTTATTAATCATTCACATCTTAGTGGAATTATTTTCCTGGCCGTTTACAATAGACTGCTGAGAAAAGAGCTAGAACATCTGGGATGGGGATAGCAGGTACCTTGGTGGTGTCTGATGGGTGCTTGGCAATTTTTCCTCCAGTTAGTGTTCTCTGGGTTCCTCCCAAAGATGAGAACTGAGTGACTGATACATATAGATGCTTCCAGATCCCAACCCTGGATTTTTTCATTTGTGATACATGCTTTTCAAGGGGGATTTCATCTCTTCTCTTTGCTTCAGCCATCACCACATGCTGATGATGTATACATTTGTTTTCCAATCCAGGATTCTTTTTTCAGTTCCAGAATTTTTCTCCAAATCAACACTGGATGTTACCACTTTAATACCTTATAGTATCTCAAATTCACCTTGTCTAAAACTGAACCCATCATCATTGACCAAATCTTGTCCTCCTGTCATTTATTCTCTCTCAGCAAGTGGTGCTACTGTCCATCCCATAGTCCAAGTCAGAAATCTGGGAGTTGTTTGTGATTCTTCTTCCTCCTATTTTCCCTGCCTTTCATTCATATTAGTTCGGCATGACTTGCCCTACCCCTTACCCACAAGGCCCTGGCTAAATGCAGTTACCTCTTCTGGGAAGATTTCTCTTTAAACAGTCTCGCTTCCTTTTCTTTACTCTGCCATACTTTCTGCTGCTTACCTAGAGGTAAGTACTGTACTCGATGTGGTGTTGTAATTGTGAGATCCTAATATTGGGGATTTTTTCTTTTATCAATATTTCTTCAGTGCTTTCCTAGGCGACTAACAAGTTTACTGAATGTTTAACCAAGTGAAGAAGGCACTCCAGAACCTTTGGCAAATTCCGAGTCTCCCTTTCTCTGTTGTACCATCTTCTCCGCAGCTGGGGAGTTGTACTTATAACTTGCTGACTGTGAAGTGACAGTAGGGACCTATCAACTCCTCTCCAAGAAAGTGATAAAGTTGAATGAGGCTGTGATATAATTGAGGGTGGGGTTGGGGGAAGAGAAGGAGAGAGAAAGAGAAAAGAGGAGTGGGGGAGACCATGAAGTCGAAGTGGAAGAATTCCTGCCAACTTTGTATCCAACAATTTTTAATTTAAAGAAAACTCCTTAGTTTCTTAACTAAGAAGGGGTTGTTTTGCTGATCCCCCCATTTTTTCCCTTTAGGGTAAAATTGTGTTTCAGTTATCACTATAAGTCTATGGCCCCTCCGTATGTTGTCTGTAACATAGTAAGTACTAAACAAATTATCAGAAAGAATTCCGGTTAATGTGAAGAACCTTAGTAAAAGCTTTGGGTTAGGCAAGCAAGGACAGGAACTTCACATCTAATATCGGATCAACTCTTTCACATAGCTTTGAATACCGTGTTTATGCTCCAGATTCCTTTCCATAACTTTTGCTGCATAATAAATCACCTGAGAATGTAGAAGTATAAAACAACAAACGTATTTTTCACCATTCTGTGATTGGTTGGGTGGTTTTTCTGTCCTGGATGGCTTGGGTGAAATTGGATGGTCTTTTTTGGCCTTTCTCCTATCTATGCACCATCAGCTAGGATGGTTAGAGCCTCTCTTTATGGTTTCTCATCACTTCATAAAGGTGATCCCAGCCTCCCTCGAGTGGCTGCAGATGGTTCCAGAAGCAAGAATGTCTTCATCTGTTTGAGTTGCTGTTATATAATACCACAGACTGGGGAGCTTATAAATAACAGAAATTTATTTTTCATGTTCCTGGAGGCTGGAAAGCCCAATATCAAGGTGCTGGCAGATTGATGTTGGTGAGGGCCCATTTCCTGGTTTCTTGATATGTGCTTACATGGCAGAAGGGGCAAGACAGTAACTTGGGGCCTTTCTTAAAGCCCTAATCCCATTCTGAAGGCTTAACTCTCATAGGTTAATCACCTCCTATTGATTCTGCCTCTTAATGCTAGCACATTGATAGTTAGATATCAACATATGATTGAGGGGAAACATGTATACCATAACACACACACACACACACAGAGAGAGAGAGAGAGAGAGAGAGAGAGAGAGAGAGAGAGAGAGACCCAATGTATAAGCCCTTTTAATCTTCCACTTGTGTCACATTTGCTCTTGTTCCATGGCCTAAAGCAAGTCACATGGCCAATCACAGACTCCGTATGGGAAGAGACTATCCATGGCATGAATACAAGATGTGAACACACCGGGGCTTGGTTGACTTGGGTTCTCCAAGAAGAAGAAGACTCCAAGATGAGATGCACTCTACAAGGATTTTATTAGGGGAAACACCAATGAGAGATAATGGAGAGGGAGCCAGGAAAGGCTGGAAGAACCATTCGGACTCCATACAAGTCTGATCCTGAATGACAGAGAGGGAAGATAGTCTGGGTGCAAAGGTCTCAGACTACTGTGAAACCTAACAATGCTCATCAAAGCTGTCAGGAAGCCCTTGAGCCAAGATGACTGGCAGAGGAATTCCCTGTCTCCAGAAGTGGGCCTGCTTTCCTATCCCTGCCTTGAGTAAATACAGTAATGGATTTTAGAGCCAGGCAGCTGGGGCTCTTGGCCATAGTTGGAGGTCTGCTAGGCACATTCTCATGGTCACTACAAGGTCATTTCTCAAAAAATTTGTCCAACTCCCAAATTTTTACTTCCAGCTCAGACCTCTCTACTAAGCTGCAAACCCATCTATCCAATGACTTTTTAAATGTTGCCATTTGGCATTCTCAGAGGCATCTCAAACTTAACATATCCAAATTGAATTCTTAGCCTTACCTCCAGCTCTGCTTCTCTTCTAGCTTTCTTAGTGTTGGTAAATGCCACCTTCACCCAGCCAGTAGTCCAGGACTAAGCTTCTATATACACTTAAGCAATCCAATATGAAGGCCCGTCAACCTTAGGCTTTATTATTATTCTTCCTCCTCCTTTTTGTGATACTGGGGATTGAACCCAGGGACTTGCACTGAGCTATATCGCCGGATGTTTTTATTTTTTATTTTGAGACAGGGCCTTGCTAAGTTGCTCAGATTGGCCTTGAACTTCAGATCCTCCTGCCTCAGCCTTCAAAGTAGCTGAGATTGTAGGCATGGGCCACTGCATTATGCTTCAGCATTTCTATCCTGTCCTCTTCTATGTCCACTGCGACCACCCATCTTAGACCAAGTCATCATCTCTCACTTGGACAACCACAAAAACCTCCTAACTGTACTTTTTGCTTCCTCTCTAGTTACCTTTATAGCCCCATGCTCCACAGGGGCCTGCATTATCTTGAAGTGAAACAGGATCATGCCACTCCTCGGCTTGAAATCCAAGATCTTTTCCTTGGCCTTTGTGCTCTGTGCATTAAAGCCCCAATGTCCTCCACCTTAAACCTACTCCTCTCTCTCAATCATCCACCACTTGCCAGCTCTTCTGCACTCTTTCTGAATATGCCAACCTCTTTCTTATTACAGGGCCTTTGCACATGCTGCCCCCCCCACCTCTAATTCCCCATTCACCTGGTTAGTTCTCAATTTGAATATCATTTCTTCAGTGAGATCATCTACTTCACAGACAACTGCCATCAGCCCATCTAGTTTAGGTCTTCCTATTATCCTCCCTTTTAGCACCCTACATGTTTATAGCACTCCCCTCGGGTTTTTATTTTCTTGTTAGTGGAATGTCTGAGTCTTCCTGGATGAACTCTCTCTGAAGATTGGGACTCTGTATTGTTCACCACTGTGTCTGGCACATAGCATTGGCCCAGTCATTGTTGGCTGAAAGACTACAGGTCCAAGGAAGAGAAGGCGAGTGGAGGAGGCTGGGCCTTGCGGGAACTCACTCCTCCCGCCCCAAGTCCTTGGCTCAGGAGGAATGGAAGCCGATCTCCTCCTGAGAATGTGAGCTCCTGTGAGAGACAGTGGTGCCAGACTTGGCACTGCTCCTCTCTGCACACTGCTTAACACCCCAGCCCCAGACTCAGGTGCCTCCATGCTGAAGACCCAGTCCCCAAAAGGCGTGCTGGCCCACTACTCTAGGTGCCTTATTTTCTCTGTGCCTCAGGGCAGGGACAGTGTCTGCCTCTTACAGCTTGTGTAACGATTCAATTGGGATAAACAATTCGCCATGTTAGCTAGAGAAGGTCAGTGTTGGTCTGAGAACAGGAGTGGGTGCAGGGCTCCTGTGGGAAGGGAGAAGGCAGAGTGGCAGCTGGAGCTCTGGCTGGGCATTGCTGTGGTGCCTGCGGTGAACCTTCTCAATCTGCCATTCTGTGGCATCTCAGAGCCTCTAGCCCAGGAGAAGTTGATTGCATGAATATATGCAATACTTTGTGGGAGGCAGACAGTGCAGAGCCCTGGCTCCTGCCCCCCTTTGGGTGTGGCTGCAGTGGGACTAGAGTGTGAGGGCTTGGGGGCTGCTAATTTGAAAAGGCCATTCAAGACAGAAAGACGCCAGTTGCACTCCCATTTCATTGTTTTTCTCTCCTTTTTAAAGTTTCATGACACAATTCTCCAAGTCATAATATGAAGCGCCAATGAAATAATTTACTTTGTAAACTGTAGGGCTTGTAAAATGTGTATAATGCCAGTTGTTTCTTAGGATCTAGCTCGTCATAGGTTTACTGCTTTATTTGGCTTCTAAAGGTAGAGGATGTTTGAGATTTGTACTGCTACCAGTCTGCCATTGAAGAATTTTAATTCTAGTTTTGGCTTATCCAGAAACAATCATCTAGTTTTGGGGGTAGGAAACACATATTGACATTTGAAGGGGCTCTAACAGATATAATTATACCCCAGACTTACCCTAAATCTAATATGTCAAAACATTATTGTACTTCAAGTGTAGTGGTTTTTCTTTTTGGTACCAGGGACCGATCTTGCACTTGTGAGGCAGGTGCAGTGCCGATGAGCTAAATCCCCACCCCAAATATAGTGGTTCTTAATTTTTGTAGTCAGAGAAACTTTTAAGAATCTGAGGGTAAAGGAGACAGGGATTTAGCTCAGTGGTTCTGCCACCTGCCTCGCAAGCGCAAGGTCTTGAGTTTGATCCCTGGTACCAAAAAAAAAACCCCCAAAACAATGTGAGGGAAGCTAAGGACTCCCAGTGGTAAAATGCACACCCTAAAGCCTCACTAACATCAGGAACCGAAAAATTCACCAAAAGACACCCTACCTGGTGCCTGGGTGGATCGCCCCAGATGGAGTGTGTATATCATGATTCCACCAGGAGAGGACTAAACTGAGCCAGTCTGAGTGCTGGTGGAGAAGCAGGAGTGGGATTGGCCTGCCCTGGATGAATTATCTGGTAGAATAGGAGTCACACAGGAAGAAATTTTTCTGCCCTCAGGGTGCAAACTGGTTCTCTGAGAATGCTTCCTGTGCCTCACAGGAGAGGGAATCCTTTCTGAAGTTTTATGCCTAGATTCTGTGGAGAAAGCCCACAGGAAACAGTCTATAGTAAGACAGTGAGGATGGGGTGAGGGTGGATGGCATAGTCCCTTCCACCACGGATGCTCTGAGAGTCTGTCAAAGGGAGATCCTTCTCCTCAAGTATCTCATGTTTATACTCTTTTCCCAGTGCTCTGCCCTCTTCTCTGCTCTTCTTCCAGGAAATATTTGGCATTTCCCCAAGCCCATATCATCACTACTTCTCAGAATCAGGGTCTTCTGGAACCCTCACTTCATTTGTGCTGCACACTGTCGTGCTGCCTTGTCTCTTTTGGTTAGCTTTTTCTAATTCACTTTTTAGTACAGAAAATTTCAAACATGTACTAAAGGAGAGAGAATAGTGTAATGAACCTCACATACTCACTATTTAGCTTCAGTAATTATCACTGCATGGCCAAATTTTTTTACCTAAACCTTCTACTTTACTTCTCCACTGAATTATTTTGAAGCAAATGCCAACCATCATATATTCCATCTGTAAATATTTAAGTATCAATTTCTAACATAATGGATTAAAAACATAACAGAATTATACTCCCTCAAGTTAACAGTAATTTCTTAATATCCTTAAATATCTAGTTAATGTTCAAATTTCCCTAGTCATGTGATTTTTTTCTGCAGTTGATTTGATTTTTATCAAAATTCAAATAAGCTTTGGAATATATATTTGCCTTAAAGGTTTAAGTCTTAATCTATAGATTCCCTTCCCCAGTTTGTTTTGGGTCTTATAGTTTATCTGTTTATGAAACATAATCACCTTTTTGGCAGATTTTCCTACATTCTGGATTTTGCTGATTGCATCCCCACTGTGTTGTAGAACATTTCTGTTCTGTACAAATTGATGCTTAAGTCCATCTGATTCAGGTTTGATTTTTATTATTTTGCAAGATGACTTCCTTGAGGGTGGAACATAGGCCCATGGTGTCTAGTTGTTTCTCTTCTTGGCATATTAGCAGCTGCTGAGGATCACTACCTAGATTAGGGTTGACAACATTTTTCTGTAAAGGGTCAGACAGAAAATACTTCAGTTTGTGGGCCACATGGTCTCTCTCTCAACTACTCAGTGCTGTTACTATAGCTAGGAAGCAAGCACAGCCAATGCATATAAGTGACTGGGTATGGATGAGTTTCGATAAAACTTTATTAATAAAAGCAAGCAGGCCAGATGTAGTCCAAGGTCCTTAGTTTGCTGAACCCCTCTTTAGATTATTTCATTATAGGTTTACAAAATGCAGCTATTTTAATCCAGTTACCCTTTCTTTATTTATTAGTCAGAATACATTTATTAAGAGAAAATTTCCTTGTATTATTTAGCTACTTCCATTCTTTCTGAACCCTCTTTGAAGATGTGACCCTCACTCTACCACAATTGTTCTTCCTAAGATCATCAGTGACATTCCTGTTGCTCAATCTATTGGTCAACTTCAGTTCTCATCTTGAGATTCTTGATCTATCAGTAATTGACATGCCCGATTGTTCTCTCTGAAATGCTTTTTGGATCTGGCTTTTGGAACATCCCATGCTGTCCAGGATTTTTCCTACCCCATTGGTAAGTTCTTGGATGTCTGTCAATTTTTCTTTATCAGCCAGCCTGTGAGCTTTGGATAATCCACGCCTCAATCCTCTGCCTTCTTTTCTTTGTCTACAATCATTCATCTAGGGCCCTGATTTTAAATACCATCTGCAGAAAGATGACTTCTAAGCATATATCTCTCACTTGACCTTCTCTCTGCCCACTACATGTGTCTATCCACTTGCCCATGAGACATTTCTAAGTGGGTGTGTGAAAGACATATCACATTTCACATGTCCAGTCATGAATTCTTGTTCTTCCCCGTAAAACCTGCTCCTTCAATCTTAACTACCTATCTCAGTTATAACAACTCCATTTTTATAATAGCTCATGTCAAAAAATCTTAGCAGTGTCCATGATCTCTCTCTTTTTTTTCTTCCCAGATGTATCTATTAGCAAATCTGGTTGACTCTGTCTTCAAAATATACCAATCTCTCACCACCTCCACTGTACCAGCCTGGTCAAACTACCGTCACCCCCCTCTCAAATTGTTGGCTACACTTTAGGCCTAATTGAAACAGATGGTCATGCTGCCCTATTTGGAGTGCGTTCTCAGCCCATCAACCCATGGAACCCTTTAAAAAATATAAGTCAGTTCACCTTACACATTTGTTGACCTGTGAGTGACCTCCCGTATATCACTGAGTAAAGTCAAAATCCTTGAAATGGCCCACAAAGCCCTACAGGGTGTGAAACTTACACCAACGTCACCTTTCTTTTGGACTTATGTCCAACAACTCCCCCCATTTCTCTGTTGCAATCACACAGGCTCCTTGCTGTGCTTTAAATATTCTGGACACACTTTGTCTCTGACTCTTTGGCCTTGCTTTTCCTTCTGTCTGGCCTGGTCTTCCCCAGACAGCTGCATGGTTTGTCCCTGAATCACCACCTTCAAGCCTTTGCTCAAATGTCACTATCAGGGAGGCCTTTCCTGATCACATGACCATTTCTTGATCACTGTATGCTAGCAAAGACCTCAGGATCTCCAGCAAAGAGAAACCAGGCTATCTTTAACCTGAGAACATAAGGAAGACCATGCAGGGACCATTTTCCTCCCTTTACTGTCCTTAGAGCTGACTGGGCACTATAGCTGAAGAGATGGGGTTTTTAAAATTTTTTTATTTTTTGAATTAACTTTATTTTTTATTAATTATATTGGTACATTTAAGGTGTACAATATAATGACATTCTTCATTGGATATTTGCACCTTTACATAATCTCTCTTGGTTTTTATTTTTCACCCTTGCCCTGCCCTCCCTTCAACCCCTCCATCCCTCCCTATCTACAAAGACTTTGTGTCCATTTTTTCTTTTTCTCATATTAATTCCATTTCCTTCTTTCTTTCCCCCTACACCTCCTACTTCCCCTTCCCCTTTGTCCCTTTTCTTCCTATTTCACATTATCTATTATACCTTTTAGTCCTTATTTACACTTTCAGTTTCTCACACTAGAGAAACTGTTCGGTATTTACACATGTGTGTCCTATTTATTTCACTTAAGAGTATCGCCTCAGTGTGCATCCATTTAGCTATAAATGCTCTAGTTTCTTGTTCTTTATGGCTGAGTAATGCTCCATTTTATTAGAAACACCACGTTTTCTTTATCCAGTCTCCAGTTGATGGGCATTTGGGCTGTTTCCAAGCTTTAGCTATTACAAACTGTGCCGCTATAAACATAGGTGCACATATATCGCTGTGGTATGATTCTTTTAATTCTTTGGGGAAGATTCCCAGTAGGGGAATAGCTGGGTCAAATGGGACCTCTAGTCCTAGTTCTTTGAGGTATCTCCATACTGATTTCCACAGTGGTTGCGCCAGTCTACACTCCCACCAGCAGTGGAGCAGGGTTCCTCTTTCCCCACAGTCCCACCAGCATTTTTTTTTTTTCCGTAAATTCTTTTATTGGTACATTTTAGGTATACAATTCATTTACATTTATCATTGGGTGTTTGTACCTGTACATGATATATCTTGGTTCTTATTTTTTTCCCCATTACCTGTGCACCCTTCACCCCCTCCACCCTTCCCTATTTACACAGACATCATTTCCATTTTTTTTCTTTTCTCATAGTTTTTCTTTTCGCACCTTTCCTTTCCCCTTCCCCTTCCTTCACCCCTTCATCTTTGGACCTTTTTTCCTATTTCCAGTTATCCAATATTCATTTTAATCATTTTAACCCTTGTTTTCACTATCAGTTTCTCACACTAGAGAAATTATTCGGTATTTACACATGCGAGTTCTATTTATTTCACTTAAGAGTATCGCCTCAACATGCATCCATTTAGCTATAAATGACTCTAGTTTCTCATTCTTTATGGCTTAGTAGTACTCCATTTTATTAAAAAAACACATCTTCTTTATCCAGTTTCCAATTGATTGGCACTTGGGCTGCTTCCAAGCTTTAGCTATTACAAACTGTGCCACTATAAACATGGGTGCACATATATCACTGTGGTATGATTCTTTTAATTCTCTTGGGAAGATACTCAGCAGGGGAATAGCTGGGTCAAATGGGACCTCTAGCCCTAGTTCTTTGAGGAATCTCCATACTGACTTCCATAGTGGTTGCACCAGTCTACACTCCCACCAGCAATGGAGAAGTGTTCCTTTCTCCCCACACCTCTGTCAGCATTTGTTATTTGTTGATTTCTTGATAGCAGCCATTCTTTGTGGGGTGAGGTGGAATCTCAGTGTTGTTTTCATCTGCATCTCTCGAATGACCAGTGATGTTGAACATTTTTTCATATATTTATTTGCTGCTTTTACTTCTTTGTCTGAGAAATGTCTGTTCATTTCAGATGCCCATTTTTTAATTGGGTCTTTGAATTTGGGGGGGGTCTGAATTTTTTCAATTCTTTGTGTATTCTAGATAGTAGTCCTTTGTCTGATATACAGCTGCTAAAAAGTTTTCCCCACATTGTATGATGTCTTTTGGCTCTGTTGGTGGTTTCTTTTGCAGTGCAGAAGCTTTTTAATAATCCCAGTTGTTGATTCTTTCTGCTAGTTCCCATGCTACTGAGGTTTTGTTCATGAAGTATTTTCCTATGCCAATGTCTTCCAGAGTTCTACCTAACTTATCTTCCAGCAAGTTTAGTGTTTGTGTTTTAATATTTAGATCTTTAATCCATTTCGATCTTAGTTTAGTGCATGGTGATAGGTATGGGTCTAGTTTTAATATTTGGCAGGTTGAAATCCAGTTTTTCCAACACCATTTATTAAATAGGCTGTCTTTCCTCCAATGATGCCCACCAGCATTTGTTATTGGTTGATTTCATGATAGCAGCCATTCTTTCTGGAGTGAGGTGGAATCTCAGCATTGTTTTCATTTGCATCTCTGGAATGACCAGTGATGCTGAACATTTTTTCATATGTTTATTTGCTTTTTCTACTTCTTTGTCTGAGAATGTCTGTTCATTTCAGAAGCCCATTTTTGGATTGGGTCTTTAAATTTGGGAGGTCTGGTTTTTTGAAGTTCTTTATATATTCTAGACCTTTGTCTGAGGGACAGCTGGTGAAAACTTTTTCCCACATTGTGGGTCATCTCTTCACACTGCTGGCAGTTTCTCGTGCTGTGCAGAAGCTTTTTAATAAGAAGAGATCCCACTTGTTGATTGTTCTAGTTTACGGGCAACTGAGGTTTTGTTCATAAAATTTTTTCCTACACCAATGTCTTGAAGAGTTCTACCTAACCTCTGTTCCAGCCAGTTCATTGTTTCTATTTTAATATTTAGATCTTTAATCCATTTTGATTTTAGTTTAGTGCATGGTGAGAGATATAGGTCTAGTTTTAATCTTTGGCAAGTTGAAACCTATTTTTTCCAGCGCCATTTATTATGGATGGTATCTTTCCTCCAGTGAGGGTATTTTGGTCCTTTGTCAAAGATGAGGTGGGTGACTGTGTCTGGAGTTTTTTCTTCAACTTCTAGTCTGTTCCACTTTGCCAGTACCATGCTGTTTTTATCACAGTAGCTTTGTAGTAGAGTTTCAAGTTGGGGGTTGTAATACCCCCTGGCATGTCTCTGTTACCTAGAATTGCTTTTGCTATTCTGGGTCTCTTGTTCCAAATGAATTTTTGGATTGTGTTCTCCAAGTCCGTGAAGTAAGCTGCTGGGATTTCAATTGGGATTGCATTGAATCTATATAGCAGTTTTGGAAGTATGACCATTTTCATTATGTTGATCCTTCCTACCCAGGAACAAGAGATGCCTTTCCATTTTCTGATATCCTCTTCAATCATTTTTTGGAGTGCTATAGTTTTCAGAGAAGAGATCTTTGATTTCTTTTGTTAGGTTGATTCCTAGGTATTTCAGTTTTTTGGATGCTATTGTGAAAGGAATTGTTTGCCCTATTTCTCTCTCAGTGAGTCTATTGTTTGTTTAGAGGAAAGCTATTGATTTTTGTGTGTTGACCTTGTATCCAGCTTCTTTACTGAATTTGGTTATTAAGTCTAGAAGACTTTTGGTGGAGTTCTTGGGGTCCCCTATATAGAGAATCATGCCATCTGCAAATAATGACAATTTGACTCTTCATTTCCTATTTTTTTTCCTTTTATTTCTTTCTCTTGTCTAACTACCATGGCCAATGTTTCCAAAACTGTATTGAACAGGTGTGGTGATAGTTGACATGCTTGTCTTGTTCCTGATTTTAATTTGAAGGATTTCAGTGTTTGACCTTTTAGTATGAGGCTGTTGATTTTTCATAGATGGCTTTTATCAGATTGAGGTAGAGACCATCTATTCCAATTTTTTGTAGTTTTTTTTTTTATCATAAATGCATGTTGGATTTTGTCAAATGCTTTTTCTGTATCTATGGAGATGATCATATGTCTTGGCTCTATTGATATAGTGTATTATACTGATTGATTTGCATATGTTGAACCATCCCTGCATCCCTGGGATTAATCCCACTTGGTCAGGGTGTATGATCTTCATGATGATCTTCTGCATTCTATTTGCCAGTATCTTATTAAGGATTTTTGTGTCTATGTTCATTAGTGAGATTGGCCTATAGTTCTCTTTTTCAGTTGGGTCTTTCTCTGCTTTGGGGATCAAGGTGATGCTTTCTTCCAGGAATGAATTTGGAAGTATTGTTTCCCTTTCAATTTCATTGAAGAGTTTAAAGGGCAGTCGCAGTAGTTCTTCTCTAAATTCTTGTAGAATTCAGCAGTGAAGCCATCAGATCCCGGGCTTTTCTTAGTTGGTAAGTTTTTAATTACATTTTCAATTACATTGATTGATATTGGGTCATTTGGAATTTTTAGGTCATCTTTGTTCACCTTTGGTAATTCATACAAATCTAGGAATCTGTCCATTTCTTCTGTATTTTCCATCTTATTGGGGTATAGGTTCTGGAAGTATGTATTGGTGATCCTATGGATTTTTGCTGGGTCTGTTGTAATTTCACCCTTTTCATTCTTAATTGCATGGATTTAGGCCTTTTCTTTTTTTCTTTTTTGATAAGGTTGGCTAAGGGTTTGTCAATTTTGTTTATTCTTTCAAAGAACCAACTCTTGGTTTCATTGATTTTTTTGTATTGTTCTCCTTGTCTCCATTGCATTGATTTCTGCCATGATGTGTACAATTTCTTCCCTTCTATGGGCTTTGGGTTTGTCCTGCTCTTCTTTTTCTAAAAGCTCTTCTTTTTCTAAAAGCTTGAGGTTCAGCATCAGGTTATGTAATTGAGCTCTCTGTGTTTTCCTAATGTGATTATTCACTGCTATGAATTTCCCTCCTAAGACTACTTTCATTGTGTCCCATAGATTCCCATATGTTATATTGGCTTTGTCATTTAGTTGTAGAATCTGTCTTATTTCTTCTTTAATTTCCTCTGTGACCCATTGGTTATTCAGAAGTGTGCTGTTCAATTTCCACATGTTTATGAAATTTTTGTGGTTTCTTTTGCTATTGTCCAATTTCATGGCACTGTGGTCTGACAATATACAGGGATTAGCTTCAAGTCCTTTGCACTTACTTAAATATGTTCTGTGAGTGAGTGTGTGGTCCATTTTAGAGAACGACTCATGTGCAGCTGAAAAGACCATGTGTTCTGATTTTGTGGGGTGGAACACTCTGTAAACATGTTAAGTTCATTTGTTCAAGAATTTCATTAAGTTCTAATATTTCATTGTTTATTTTTTGTCTAGTTGATGTATCTACTTGTGAGAGTGGGGTATTAAGGTCTCCACTACTATTGTGCTAGTGCTTATATGAATTTTCATGTCAGTATTTGTTTTATATAATTAGGTTCACTAGTGCTTGGTGCATATACATTTATAATTGTCATCTCTTCCTCTTGGATTGGTCCCTTTATAATCTCTTAATCAGTGTTGGTTTGAAATCCATTTGATCTGCAAAGAGGATAGCTACTACTGCTTTTTTTCAGGTCTTTATTGCATGGAGTATTGTTTTCCACCCTTTAACTTTCAGTCTATTTGTTCCTTTTTGGATTAAGTGTGCTTTTTTGTATGCAGCATATTGTTGGATCTTGCTTTTTTTTTTTTAATTCTTTTACTGGTACATTTTAGGTATATGATACATTTACATTTCTCATTGGGAATTGTACCTTTACATAATGCATTTTGGTTCTTATTTTTTCCCCATTCCCTGCACTCCCTTCACCCCTCCACCCTTCCCTATTTACAAAGACTTTCTTTTCATTTTTTCCATTTCTCATCATTTTTCCTTTCCCTTCTTTCCTTTCCCCTGCCCCTCCCACTACCCCTACCACTTTGGACCTTTTCTTCCTATTTTACATTATCGATTATTCATTCTAATCATTGGTACATTTTAGGTATACAATATAATGACATTCATCTTTGGAAATTTGCACCTTTACATAATATCTCTTGGTTCTTATTTTTCACCCTTCCCCTGCCCTCCCTTCAACCCCTCCATCCCTCCCTATTTACAAAGACTTTGTTTTCCTTTTTCCATTTTCTCATATCAATTCCATTCCCTTCTTTCCTTTCCCCTACCCCTATCCCTCCCACTTCCCCTTCCCCTTTGACCCTTTTCTCCCTATTTCACCTTATCTGTTATACCTTTTAGTCCTTATTTACACTTTCAGTTTCTCACACTAGAGAAACAATTTGGAATTTACACATATGTGTCCTATTTATTTCACTTAAGATTATCACCTAAATGTGCATCCATTTAGCTATAAATGTCTCTAATTTCTCATTTTTTATGGCTGAACAGTACTCCATTTTATTTAAAAAACCCCACATCTTCTTTATCCAGTTTCCAGTTGGTGGGCACTTGGGCTGTTTCCAAGCTTTAGCTATTACAAACTGTGCCACTAAAAACATAGGTACACATATATCGCTGTGGTATGATTCTTTTAACTCTTTTGGGAAGATACCCAGCAGGGGAATAGCTGGGTCAAATGGGACTTCCAGCCCTAGTTCTTTGAGGTATCTCCATACTGATTTCCACAGTGCTTGCACCAGTCTACACTCCGACCAGCAGTGGAGCAAGGTTCCTCTTCCCCTACAGCCCCGCCAGCATTTGTTATTGGTTGATTTCATGATAGCAGCCATTCTTTCTGGAGTGAGGTGGAATCTCAGCATTGTTTTCATTTGCATCTCTCAAATGACCAGTGATGTTGAACATTTTTTCATGTATTTATTTGCTATTTCTACTTCTTTGTCTGAGAAATGTCTGTTCATTTCAGATGCTCATTTTCGGATTGGTTCTTTAAAATTGGGGGTCTGATCTTTTTAAGTTCTTTATAGATTTGAGATAGTAGGCTTTTGTCTGAGGAACAGCAGGTGAAAATTTTTTTCCCACATTGTGGGTTGTTTCTTCACACTGCTGGTGGTTTCTCTTGCTGTGAAGAAGTTTTTTAATAAGAAGAGATCCCACTTGTTGATTGTTTGTGCTAGTTAATGGGCAACTAATCTTTTTTTTTTTTAGAGCAGTTTCCTTTAATAAGTACAATCACAAAAATTTACTTTATTTTTACTTCTTTAATATTGAATAGTATTCTATTACTGGTACACTAAAAACAACAGGTATAGTAATAAAAGCTGATGAATACATTTAAAGTATTATGAAATGTGTTATAACAATTTAGAAAATTCCATGCACCGTGTACCTTAATAATGTGTGAAAAATTGATAATACAGCACTTAAGAGCACTGTATATAATACATAGCTAATAATACTGATAAAATCATATTGCTGGCAATTGCGGCATGAAATTTTTTATTTTCTCTGAAGATTCATTTAATACAGGTCCTTTAAATGTCCTCTTACAAGCACATTCCTCCTGTCACCCTCAGCAGCTTCCTTACATAAGCAGAAAATTAATAGCCCATATTCTTGAATCAGTACTCTTAACATTAAGTGGGTGCTTTAAGTATGTGATATATATCTTTATTAGTAAGTCTATTTATATTTATCATTTAAGGTTATGGTTTATTTGGTATATGCAAAATTCTATAAAGTGGAAGCAATTTTCAAATCCATAAATTATTATCTAATGTGCATTTCAAAAACAGCAGATTTGTTTCCAGAGTTCTAAACCTGAGCAAGAACATTTTTTTTCCCCATTAACTTTATTGGTACATTTTAGGTATAAAATGCAGTTACATTCATCATTGGGATCTTGTACCATTACATGAGTCTCTTGGTTCTTATTTTTTTTCCCCTTCCCTTGCCCTCCCTTCACCCCCTCCACCCTTCCCTATTTGCAAAAACCTTGTTTCCATTGTTTTCCTCTTCTCATATTTTTTCCTAAATCTTTTGTTCATAAAATCTTTTCCTACACCGATGTCTTCAAGGGTTCTACCTAACCTCTGTTCCAACTGGTTCAGAGTTTCTATTTTAATATTTAGGTGTTTAATCCATTTTGATTTTAGTTTAGTGCATGGTGAGAGATATAGGTCTAGTTTTAATCGTTGGCAAGTTGAAGGCCAATGTTTCCAGCACCATTTATTAAAGACGCTATCTTTCCTCCAGTGAGGGTGTTTGGCTCCTTTATCAAAGATGAGATGGCTGAGTGTGTCTGGCATTGTTTCTGCATCTTCTAATCTGTTCCACTGGTCCTCAAGTCTGTTTCTTTGCCAGTACCATGCTGTTTTTTTTTTTTATCACAGTAGCTTTGTAGTATAGTTGCAGGTTGGGGATTGTGATACCCCCTGCCATGTCTCTGTTACCTAGAATTGCTTTTGCTATTCTGGGTCTCTTCTTGCTCCAAATGAATTTTTGGATTGTTTTCTCCAGGTCCATGAAGTATGCTGCTGGGATCTCAATTGGAATTGCATTAAATCTATGTAGCAGTTTTGGAAGTATGGCCATTTTCACTATATTAACTCTTCCTACCCGGGAGCAGGGGATGTCTGTCCACTTTCTGATATCACCTTCAATCTCTCTTTCCAGAGTGCCATAGTTTTCAGAGAAGAAGTCTTTGATTTCTTTTGTTAGGTTGATTCCTAGGTATTTCAGTTTTTTGGATGCTATTGTGAAAGGAATTATTTGCCCTATTTCTCTCTCAGTGAGTCTGTCATTTGTGTAGAGGCAAGCTATTGATTTTTGTGTGTTGACCTTGTAACCAGCTACTTGACTGAATTTGGTGATTAAGTCTAGAAGACTTTTGGTGGAGTTCTTGGGGTCTTCTATATAGAGTATCATGTCATCTACAAATAATGACAATTTGACTTCTTCATTTCCTATCTTTATTCCTTTGATTTCTTTCTCTTGTCTAATTGCCATGGCTAATGTTTCCAGAACTATATTGAACAAGAGTGGTGATAGTGAACATCCTTGTCTTGTTCCTGATTTTGGTGTGAAGGATTTCAGTTTTTGACCATTTAGTATGATATTGGCTGTTGGTTTTTCATAGATGGCTTTTATCAGTTTGAGGTAGAGACCATCTATTCCAATTTTTATAGGGTTTTCTTACCATAAATGCATGTTGGATTTTGTCAAATGCTTTTTCTGTGTCTATGGAGAAAATCATATGGTTTTTGTCCTTGGCTTTATTGATATAGTGTATTACATTAATTGGTTTTTGTATGTTGAACCATCCCTGCATCCCTGGGATGAATCCCACTTGATCAGGGTGTATGATCTTCTTGATGATCTTCTGCATTCTGTTTGCCAGTATCTTATTAAGGATTTTTGCATGTATGTTCATTAGTGAGATTGGCCTATAGTTCTCTTTTTCAGTTGGGTCTTTCTCTTCTTTGGGGATCAAGGTGATGCTTGCTTCCAGGAATGAATTTGGGAGTATTGCTTCCCTTTCAATTTCATTGAAGAGTTTAAACAGTCGTGGCAGCAGTTCCTCTCTCAATGTCTTGTAGAATTCAGCAGTGAAGCCATCAGGGCCTGGGCTTTTCTTAGTTGATAAGTTTTTAATTACATTTTCAATTTCATTGGTTGATATTGGGTTGTTCAGAATTTTTAGGTCTTCTTCGTTCAACTTTGGTAATTCATATGTATCTAGGAATCTGTCCATTTCTTCTGTGTTGTCCATCTTATTGGCGTATAGGTTCTGGAAGTAGGTATTGATGATCCTGTGGATTTCTGCTGGGTCTGTTGTAGTTTCACCCTTTTCATTCCTAATTGCATGGATTTGGGCCTTTTCTTTCCTTTGTCTGACAAGGTTGGCTAAAGGTTTGTCAATTTTGTTGATTCTTTCGAAGAACCAACTCTTGGCTTCATTGATTTTTTGTGTTGTTCTCTTAGTCTCCATTGCATTGATTTCTCCTCTGATCTTTATAATTTCCTCCCTTGTATGAGCTTTGGGGTTGTCCTACTCTTCTTTTTCTAGAAGCTTGAGGTTCAGATCAGCTTGTTTAATTGGGCTCGTTCTGCTTTCCTAATATGCGTATTCACTGCTATGAATTTCCCTCGTAAGACTGCTTTCATTGTGTCCCATAGATTCTGATATGTTGTATTGTCATTGTCATTTAATTGAAGGAACTGTCTGATTTCTTCTTTAATTTCCTCTGTGACCCGTTGGTTATTCAGAAGTATGCTGTTCAATTTCCACATGTTTATGAAATTTTTTGAGTTTCTTTTGCTATGACTCTCCAATTTCATCACACTATGGTCTGATAATATACAGGGGATAACTTCAGTTCCTTTGCACTTACTTAAACATGTTCTATGTGTGAGTATGTGGTCTATTTTTGAGAATGACCCATGTGCAGCTGAGAAGAATGTGTATTCTGATTTTGTGGGATGGAAGACTCTGTAAACATCTGTTAAGTTCATTTGTTCAAGAATTCGATTGAGTTCTAGTATTTCATTACTTATTTTTAGTCTAGTTGATCTATCTATTTGTGACAGTGGGGTGTTGAGGTCCCCCACTACAATTGTATTAGTGCATATATGACTTTTCATGTCCATTAGTATTTGTTTTATATAGTTGGGCGCACTAGTGTTTGGTGCATAGATATTTATGATTGTCATCTCTTCCTCTTGGATTCTTCCCTTTACAAGGATGTAGTGTCCTTCTTCGTCTCTTTTAATCAGTGTTGGTTTGAAATCTTATTAAGATTTCAAAGAGATTTCAAAGATCTGCAAAGAGGATAGCTACTCCTGCTTTTTTTCGGGTTCCTGTTGCATGGAGTATTGCTTTCCACCCTTTAACTTTCAGTCTATGAATGTCCTTTTGAATTAAGTGTATTTCTTGTACGCAGCATATTGTTGGATTTTGCTTCTTGACCCATTCTGCCAGTTTATTTCTTTTGATTGGTGAATTGAGACCATTAACTTTGATGGTTATAACTGAAACATATTGACTTGTCATTGCCATGACTTTTTCTTTTTGTTGGGTTCTCCCCATTTACATTTAATTTCTTGTCATGCCAGATGGGTTCATTCTGCTTTGCTTCCTGGGGTTGTGATCCTCAATGTCTGTTCCTAGGATATTGTGTAAAATTCTTTGGAGTGCTGGTTTGGTATTCACGAAGTTCCGAAGGTGTTCTTTGTCATGAAAGTATCTTATTTCTCCATCCATTTTGAAAGATAGTTTTGCAGGGTACATCAATCTGGGTTGGAGGCTGTTTTGTTTTAGGCCTTGGAATATGTCACTCCAAGCTCTTCTTGCCTTGATGGTTTGTGTTGAGAAGTCTGCTGTGATTCTGATGGGCTTTCCTTTGTATGTGATTTGTTTCTTTTCTCTAACTGCTTGTAGAATTTTGTTCTTCTGTTGAGTTTCTGGAATCTTAACAATTATATGCCTGTGTGTAGATTTTTTTGATCAAGGCTATTTGGAGTCCTATATGCCTCACTTATCTGTATGTCAAGCTCTTTTCCCCTGCTTGGGAAGTTTTCTGGCATTATTTCTGTGAAGAGATTTTTTATGTCATCTGCACTCTCTCCTGTCTCTTCATTGACTCCAATCAGTCTTATGTTATTCTTCTTTGCATCATCTAGCAGCTGCTGGATTGATTTCTCAGGTTCCCTTATAATTTTGAAGCACTTTTTCTTTTCCTGGTCACTAATTGCAGTCTTATCTTCTATATCTGAAATTCTGTCCTCACATTGGCTCATTCTGCTGTGTAGACTTTCAATGGAGTTTTTCATGTCCTGGAAATCTATTTGCATCTGTTTTATGGATTCCATTTGTTTCCTATGTTGGGATTCCATCATGTTCCTGAGCTCCTCTCTAGATTTTTTAATGATGTCTTGCACTAGGGGCACAATTTCTCCTGTTATCTGAGAAATTATTTCTGATATCATTTTTTCCAGATCCCCCTTTGTTGCCAGTTGAGTGGGTCCAGGTGGTTGAGTATCAGAGTGTTCCATCTCATTTCCCTTTGGGGTTGCTGTAGGTGATCTGGAAGTCTGGTTTTGAGACTTATTTACATGTTTTCTCATTTCAACTGGGGTCAGGGCTGTTAGCGTCTGCATGGATTACATCCTCTGAGCTGGGAGAAGTGGGACAGGGGCCGGGAGCAGGGGTAGGGATGGTGGTCCAAAAGCCCTTTCCTGTGGGCTGGGAGCAGTGGGAGGGATATTGGCTGGGAACCCCCTTCCTCTGGTCCAGGAGCAGTGGGATGGCGGCTCAGCAGCCCCTACCTCTGGGCTGGGAGCGGTGGGAGGGATGGTGGCCTGGACACCCCTTCCTCTGTGCTAGGAGTGGTGGGACAGAAGGTGGCCCAAAAGCCCTGTCCTCTGGGCTGGGAGCAGCGGGTGGGATGGTGGCTGGGAAGCCCCTTCCTCTGGACCAGGAGCAGAGGGATGGTGACTCAGAAGCCCCTACCTCTGGGCTGGGAGCAGCGGGACTCAGTACCATGGTCTGGTGGTCCGGTGTCCTCTGCGGCTTTTTAGTGTGGAACCAGGTGGCTGTACAGAGGAGCAGGGGTGGGGGTCCAGTGGATTGTTGCCAGGGCATATGCTGACTCTGCATGTTCCAGGCAACTGGGGACCTCAGTAGGGCGTGCGCAGACCTGCCTGTCTGCAGCGGGCTGATTCGGCATCTTCCGTGCGACTTGGGACCTCTCTAGGGTTTGCCTGTTTCTTTTGATAGGTGAATTGAGACCATTAATATTGACGGCTATAACTGATACATATTGAGTTATCATTGTCATGACTTTTTCTTTTTGTTGGATTCTCCCCCTTTATATTTAATTTCTTGTCGTGGCCGATGGGTTCATTCTGCTCTGCTTCCTGGGGTTGTGATCCTCATTGTCTGTTCCTAGGATATTGTCCAAAATTTTTGGGGGTGCTGGTTTGGTATTCATGAAGTTCCTAAGGTGCTCTGTCATGAAAGTATCTTATTTCTCCATCAATTTTGGAAAGATAGTTTTGCAGGATACATCAATCTGCGTTGGATGCTGTTTTTCTTTAGGGTTTGGAATACGTTACTTCAAGCTCTTCTTGCCTTGAGGGTTTGTGTTGAGAAGTCTGCTGTAATTCTGATGGGGTTTCCTTTGTTTCTTTTCTCTAACTGCTTGTAGAATTTTGTTCTTCTGTTGGATTTCTGGAATCTTAACTATTATATGCCTATGTGTAGATTTTTTTTTAAATAGTTGGAGTAGATTTTTTTTTGAATAGTTGGAGTAGTTTGAATAGTTGGAATAGTTTTTTTGAATAGTTGGAGTCCTATATGACTCACTTATCTCTATGTCAAGTTGTTTTTACCCTATTTGGGATGTTTTCTGCTATTATTTCTGTGAATAGGTTTTTTATGTCATCTTCACTGTCTCCTCTTTCTTCATTGACTCCAGTTACTCTGATGTTATTCTTCTTTGCATCATCTAGCAGCTGCTGGGTGGATTTCTTGTGGTCCCTTACAATTTTAAAGCAAGTTTTGTTTTCCTTATCATTAATTGCAATCTTATCTTCTATATCTGAATTTCTGTCCTCACATTTGCTCATTCTGCTGCATCAACTTTCAGTGGAATTTTTAATCTCCTGGAAATCTGTTTACATCTGTTTTATGGATTCCATTTGTTTCCTATGTTGGGATTCCATCATATTCTTCAACTCCTCTTTTTTTTATATCTGTGTCCACTCTAGATTTATTAATCATGTTGTGTACTATGGGCACAATCTCTGCTGTTATCTGAGAAATCATTTCTGATTTCATTTTTTTCCAGGTCCCCTTTCATTGCCAGTTCAGGAGTCCAGGTGGTTAAGTATCAGAGTGTTCCATCTGGTTGCCCTTTGCGGCTCCCTTAGGTGATCTGGAAGTCTGGTTTTGGGACTTATTTATGTGTCTTCTCATTTCAACACATGTAGCCTGCTGTGTCTTTGTTGAGGCAACTTTTTGCTCACCCAGTGGTCTTGAATTCTCAACAAGCCACTGAGCAGCCTTTACTCTGCTGCTCACCAGTACACCAATTCCTTGGTTCAGAGTGGTGGCCTTCTAGATCCCTGAGCTGATCTGTTGTCTGGGCAGGCTTCTGGCTGGGGCCTGAGCACACTTGGGATGGTATCTAGGCATGCCTCTCGCCGGGGCCCCTATGCAGCTGTTGTCTGGGAGGGACTTTGTTTGGGGGTTGTGCACCCCAGTTTCTGTTTTCTGCACAGGCTCTGGGTAGGGTCTCCTTGCACTTATCAATGGTATCTGGCTGAGCCTCTGGGTATTCCTTGTGTGCCTGTACAGCTCTTCTCCAGGCAGGTCCCTGGCTGTAGCAGATGGTATGGTGAGCCTCTGGCTGAAGCCCGTGTGCTGGAGCAGCTCCTTTCTGGGTGTGCCTGAGCCTCTGGGGTGGGAGCGGAGCCCCAGCTGGGATCCTCCTGCACCCTAGGTGGTCTGGGCCACACAGCTGCTCCCTGGGATCTGCACGCACTCACCGATGGAATGGCAGGCCTCCAGCAGGAGCCTGGATGCCCATGCAGCTCGAGATGGGGTTTTAAGACTGAAGAATGAGTGCTGTTTTCCCTCTGTTTCTGTGCAGTACATTCTTACCCCTCCCAAGAAAGAAACCTGTCTTCCATTTCCTTTAAAAATAAACTCTCAGACTCCTCAGGGTTGCTGGGCTAGCTGGAGTCTGGGGTGGGGGTATCCTCTTTATTCATAGCAGGCCTTGGGGATGTTTTCTTCCAGATCTTCACTTGCATATCCTGGAGCCTGGAACTTGCAAGGGTCCAGAAAAAGATAGTGGTGGTCTCCCCTTGGGCCTTTTTGTCTTTCTGCCTGTCATCCAGGGATGATCCAGCCTTGGTTCTTCTCCATTCATCTATGTGAAAATTGTATCTGTCATTTTGAATTAGAATCCACAGCTGACATATGGACACATATGTCCCTGCTGAGGGAATGTGGATGATGTCATGAAGCAGAGGCGTCTGCAAAGCTGCCACCCTGGGGTCTTTCTCCAGCAGGCTGCTCAGGTCCAGTCCTTGGCCCTCACCTTCCAGTCTTAGACTCTGTGAGCCATATCAGGCCATTTGAGATCACACAGTCAAGCTCTCTGACTCTCCTCTGCAGCATATCTGACAGTAGCTGTTCAGACTACCTCACATTCTATTTTTTACACAGGTCCAATCATTAGAAAACGTTTTAGACCTTCAATCTAATCGAGTCCCTTGTTACTGTTCCTGTTGCTGTTGTGGTTGTTCCTCATATTCTTCCTCCTCCCCCCTTCTTCCTTTTTCTCCTCCTTCTTGATGCTGCTGACATTTTTCATCCTCTTTGTCCTCCTAGTCCTCATCCTCATCCTTCTTGTCCTCATCCTTGTCCTCCTGCCTCTCCTCCTCCTTTTCCTCCTGTTTTCTGTCTTCTTCTTTTCTTCCCCTTCTTCCCTTTCCTCTTTTCCTCTTCTTCCTCTTCCTTTCCCCCCCCTCTTCTACTTCTTCCTCCTCCTGCTGCTGCTGCTGCTGCTACTGGAGACTAAACCCAGGTACTTGCACATGCCATGAAGATGCTCTACCATTGAGCTACATACCCAGCCCTCTGTCTTCTTGAGGGTACTTCTGTCATAAGTGTTTCACCACTAGCTCCTAAAGTGAGGACTTGACTGAAGATAGAAATAGTTAAGGTCACATTTACTAAGTGGTAAGGTTCTTAAAGGAATGAATCCCTCCACTTCACTTCTGTGTTCCTAGCCCTTGGCGTAGCACACTGGCATAGTAGGTGCTCAATAGCTGTTTGTTGGAGATGATAATAAATAAAATATGACTTATCAAGCACTCATGATGTGGTGGGGGCTACTCTAAGCCCTATATGTGCTTTAAAACAACTGAGTGCAATGCTGTTGTTACTGTTTGAATAATAAGGAAACTGAGGCTTAGAAATATTAAGTATCTCATCTGAGATGACATAGCTTTAAACACTATCAAGGATTCAGACCCAAGAAGGTTGACTCTAGAACTCATACTCTATATATTACTTAAAATTTATATTAATGACATTAAATATACTTACCGTGTTGTGGAACTAAAATTGTCTTTCTCTAGAACGTTTTCATCTGCTCAAAGTGTGACTCTACCCATTAGAAACTAACTCTTCATCCCCTCTTCCTTCTCCCAGCCCCTCCCAAGCATGGTTCTACCTTCTGTCTTTATGAATTTGGCCACTCTGGGTACTTCCTATAAGTGAAACCATGCAGTGTCCTTTAATATCTGGCTTGTTTCACTTCACATATATTTTTAGAAGTGGGAAATGTTTAAAAGTTTTATTTTAATTTTCTTAAGGTTTTATTACATATATTTAAGGTATACAACATGGTATCTTTTTTTCTTTTAAATTATTTTATTGGTAGGTAGGGGTGGTGGGAGGGAAAGGAAACAACATGGTATCTTAATATAAATATACATAATAAAATGGTTACTATAATCAAGCACAGTAACATGTGTATCATCACACAATTTCTCTTAAAATTTTCTCTCAGCAAAATCTCAGTATATAAACAAAATTATTAACTATAGTCCTCATGTTGTACTCAAGATCTCTAGACATGGTCATCCTGCATAGTTTCAGGTTTTTACTCTTCGATCTTTTCTCCTCATTTACTTACTCTCCTTCTCCTCATTTCCTCACTCTCCTTCTCCTCATTTCCTCACCTTTCCTGGCCCAGTAACCCTTGTTATATATTTTGTTTCTATGTATTAAACTTTGTAAGAATTGCACATACAAGTGAGATCATACATTGTCAGTGTTTGAATTATTTCTCTTAGTATGTCTTCCTGATTCATCCATCTTGTCTCAAACAACAGTATCTCCTTCTAAAAGGCCAAATAATATTCTACTGCATACGAATACCAGTTTTATTATCCATTGGCAGATACTTAGGTTGTTTCCATATTTTAGCAAATAATACTGTCGTAAATATGGTAGGGCAGATATCTCTATGAGGAACTGATTTCCTTTCCTTTGGATATATACCCATTAGAAAGACTGCTGGGCTATGTGGTAGTTCTATTTTTAAATTTTGAGGACCCTGCCCATAATGTTTCTCATGATAACTGTACCAATTTACATTACCACCAACAGTGTACAACAGTTCCCCTTTTCTTCACAGCCTTGGCAGCACTTACTTTTCCTCTTTTTGATAATAGCCATCTTAGCAGGTATAAAAATACTTCCTTGTAGTTTTGATTTCCATTTTTCTGATAATTAGTGTTTATTGAGATCATATGCCCATTTTTAGATTGGGTTTTTTTTAATATTGAGTTGTCTGAGGTCCTTATACATTTCAGATGTTGACCCTTTATCAGATACATGATTTGAAAAAATTCTATCCTAGTGAAAAGAGTGCTTTTTCATTTTGTTGATTGTTCTTTTGCAGTGCCAAGCCTTTATAGTTTGATGTGGTTCCACTTGTTTATTTTTTGCACTATGATTTGAAGAGATAATCTCTTTCCCATTACCTTTGTCAAAGATTAGCTGACTGTATGCTTAGGTTTATTTTTGAGCTGTTTATTCTGCTCTGCTTTTCTATGTGTCTGATTTTATGCAGGTATACTATTTTGATTACTATAACTTTGTAATGTAATTCGAAATCAGGATGTATGATACCTCCATCTTGTGTTTTTTTTCCCCCTCAATATTGCTTTGACTACTCAGGGTCTTATGGTTCCATACAAATTTTTTTTTTTTCATGGTACCGGGAATCGAACTCTGGTCTTCGTGCTTGCAGGGCAGGCGGTGGAACCACTGAGCTAAATCTCCAGCCCCGGTTTCATACAAATTTTAACTTGTTTTCTCTTTCTGTGACAAAAAATTTTAATAGGGTTTGTATTGAATCTGGGTATAGCTTTGGGTAGTATGCACATTTTAACAATATGAATTCTTCCAGTTCACAAACAGGATATCTTTCTATTTATTTGTATCTTTTTCAATTTTTTAATCAATGTTTTATAGTTTTTGATATCAGATCCTTTACTTGATTGGTTAAATTTATTCTTAAATATTTTATTTTATTTATTTATTTTTGGTACCAGGGATTGAACTCAGGACCTTGTGCTTGCCACTGAACTAAATCCCTGGCCCAAATATTTTATTATTTTTGATGATGTCATTCATTTAGCATAATGTCTTCAAGCTTCATCCATGTTGTATTATATGTCAGGATTTCTTTCCTTTCTGAGTATGCATACTGTTCTACTCTATCTATAATTCACATTTTAAATTCATTTATCTATTGTTGGATGTATGAGTTTCTTCCACTTTCTGGCTATTTTGAGTAATGCTGCCATGAACATGGTGTACAAACATCTGTTTGAATCTCTGCTTTCACTTGCTTTCAGTATATGCCCAGAAGTGGAATTGCTAATCATGTGATGATTCTACATTTAATTATTCTAAGGAATCATAATATCATTTCCCATTGTGGCTGTACCATTTTACATTTCCACTAGCAAGGCACAAGGATCCACTTTCTCTGTGTTTTCTCCCAGATTTATTATTTTCTGTTTTTACTTTTCTTTTTCTTAAGATAATAGGCACCATTAAGTGGTTTCCTATTCTAGGTTAGCTTTGTATTTCTCTAATGATTAACATTTTTCATGTGTTTATTGGCTATTTGTATATCATCTTTGAAGAAGTGTCTGAGTCACTTTCTCATAGCTGGGACAAAACACCTGACACCCAAAGTTAAAAGAGGAAAGGTTTATTTTAGGTCACAGTTTGTAGAGGTTTTAGTTCTTAGTCAGCTGGCTCTAAGTCAGGGCAGGATGGCAGAGGAGAAACAGTCCATGGTAGGCAGGAAGGAGGCAACAGCAGCAAGCAGCACCCACCCACTTTGCATCCTTCCCTTTATATTTCATCAAGGCTACCAGCCTATTATTTGGTGCCACCTACATACAGGGTGGACCTTCCATTATCTACACCCAGAACTATGCTAGACTGATTTACTTATCACACACTTTAATCCCAGTAGCATGTATCATAGATCCAGCCATCTCTGAAAAGTTCCACCTATTAGTGCGTGAGGCTTTGGTTGGGGGTGGTGGTACATCTTGATATAAGCCATGACAGGAATATGTATTCAAGTTCTTTGGAATGTTAAATTTTTTTTTGTTGAATTGTTAGGGTTATTTATATATTTGGGACATTAATTTCTTATCAGATATATGATTTGCAAATATTTTACCCAACTTTTTAGATTCTCTTTTCACTTTGTTGATAGTGTCTTTTGAGGTAAAACAGTTACTAATTTTTAAAATTAATTTTATTGGTACATTTTAGGTATAAAATATAATGATATTCATCATTGGAAATTTGCACCTTTACATAACCTCTCTTAGTTCTTATTTTTCCCCCTTCCCCTGCCCTCCTTTCAACCCCTCCATCCCTCCCTATTTACAAAGACTTTGTTTCCTTTTTTCATTTTCTCATATTAATTCCATTTCCTTCTTTCCTTTCCCCTACCCCTCCCACTTCCCCTTCCCCTTTGCACCTTTTCTTCCTATTTCACATTATCTATTATACCTTTTAGTCCTTATTTACACTTTCAATTTCTCACACTAGAGAAACTATTTGGTATTTACACATGTGTGTCCTATTTATTTCACTTAAGAGTATTGCCTCAATGTGCATCCATCTAGAGGCTGGGGATTTAGCTCAGTGGTGCTGCCACCTGCCTCAATGTGTATCCATTTAGCAATAAACGTCTCCAATTTCTCTATTTTTATGGCTGAGTAGTACTCCATTTTATAAAAAAACCCACATTTTCTTTATCCAGTCTCCAGTTGATGGGTAATTGGGTTGCTTCCAGGTTTTAGCTATTACAAATTGTGCTGCTATGAACATGGGTGCACATATATTGCTGTGATATGATTCTTTTTTTTGGTACCGGGGATCGAACTCAGGACCTTGTGCTTGCAAGGCAGGCGCCGTAACCACTGAGCTAAATCCCCGGCCCATGTGGTATGATTCTTTTAATTCTTTTGGGAAGATACCCAGTGGGGGAATAGCAGGGTCAAATGGGACTTCCAGTCCTAGTTCTTTGAGGTATCTCCATTTTGATTTCCACAGTGGTTGTACCAGTCTACACTCCCACTAGCAGTGGAGGAGGGTTCCTCTTTACCCACAGCCCTGCCAGCATTTGTTATTGGTTGATTTCATGATAGTAGCCATTCTTTCTGGGATGAGGTGGAACCTCAGTGTTTTTTTTTATTTTTTCATTTGCATCTCTTGAATGACCAGTGATGTTGAACATTTTTTCATATGTTTATTTGCTATTTTTACTTCTTTGTCTGAGAAGTATCTATTCCTTTCAGATGCCCATTTTTGGATTGGGTCTTTAAATTTGGGAGGTCTGATCTTTTTAAGTTCTTTATAGATTTGAGATAGTAGACCTTTGTCTGAGGAACAGCAGGTGAAAATTTTTTCCCACGTTGTGGGTTGTCTCTTCACACTGTTGGTGGTTTCTCTTGCTGTGCAGAAGCTTTTTAATAAAAAGACATCCCACTTGTTAATTTTTTGTGCTAGTCCATGGGCAATTGAGGTAAACAGTACTAATTTTTATGAAGTCCAAGTCATCTATATTTTTTGCCTCTTTGGTCACATATGCAAGAAATGCCAAATGCAATCTCATGTAATCTCTTCTATGTCTTCTTATGTTTAGGTGTTTGATCCATTTTAATTTTTTTTACATGGAATAGGTAAGGATTAAGTTCTTTTTTTTTATCTTGGCATGTGAGAGTCCAGTTTCCACAACATTATTTGTTGAAAAGATTATCCTTTCCCACCATAGAAAATCATTTGACCCTACATCTCTTCCACTGATCTATATGCCAACATCACACTGTTTTGATTGTAATAGGTTTTGAGGTGTGAGACCTCAAGGTTGTTCTTTTCCAAGATTATTTGACTAGTCTGGGTCCTTAGGCTTTTCTGTGAATTTTAGAATTTATTATTCTGTTTGTGTAAAAAATGCCATTGAAATTTTGATATAGATTGCATTGAATCTGTAGATCATTGTGAGTAGTAAAAATATTAAGTCTTTCAGCCTATGGGCATGGGATGAGTTTCCATTTATTTGTATCTTTTTAATTTATTTCAGCAATATTTTGTAGTTTTTATCATCTTATTTCTAAACCTTTTATTCGCTTAAAAAATTTCCCCCAGCCACTTAACTCCTGTTTGTATCACTGAAAATAGTACAACTAGCACATTTCCTTTGTAATTTTCCATTTCTGGATATGTAAATAAAATTATAATGTATGGATTTTAAAAAACAAATAATAACTTATATAACTTACTGTTGTCCATTCAGATTTTTTTCCACTTAAGAAGTGATCTTGAAGATCCTTTTAAATCAGGGCACTTGTATCTGTCTCTGTTTTTTTAAAGGCCGTAGTTGATCCTCTTGTATGGACATGTGGTCAAAAGTATTTTGCTATTATATTAATGCCTCAATTAATAAACATACAAATGTCATTTGTACATATGTGAAAAAAATGTGAAGGAAGTAAAACTGTAGAAACAATGAATGAATTTAAAATTTTACAACATAGTCCCAAATTACCTTCAATGAAAGTTGTACAATTTATTCATCTATTGGCATAGTACCAATTCCTTGTATCCTTGCCAACATATTATATTATAAAACTTTTTGGCCCTTGACTAAGGGATGAAAAATGATATTAAGAAATTTTAATGTGAATTTCTCTTTTTGTGAGACTGCACATCATTTCAAGCATTAAGAATCATGTATATTTTCTTTCCCGTGAATTCATTATTTATATTTTTCATACATGTTCTTATTAATTTGTAGAAAATCTTTGTATGCTAAGAAAATTAGCCCTTTCTGGTACAAAGGCAGAAAATGTTTTCCCAAATTTTCAGACTGCTTTTTGGAGTTGTTTATGTTTTCATGACAGTTTTTACATTTTTATGTAGTTGAATGTGTCTGTCTTTTCATTACTGTTTTGGTTTTATACTATGCTTACAAAAGCCTTTACAATTACAAAATTTATACTTATTCTTTTTACTTCTAACACTTTCACAGGTTTACTTTTTACATTTAGATCTTTTATTCATTGATAATTTGTTTTGATAAAAGACCTGAGGGAAAGATCCTATTTTTTCCCACATGTCTACTCAGTTGTCCCAATCCTATTTATTAAACTATTCATCTTTTCCTCAACGACTTGAAATTCTATATTTCTTAGAGATATAAGAGTCTATTTCAGAATTTTCTTTCCTTTCTGTTTATTAATTTCCCATTCATACACCAAAGTATATGCTTTAAGTAATGCAATTTTCTAATATGCCTTTAACATGTGGTAGGGCTAGATATCTTTTGTATATTTATTTTTCAGAATTTTCTTGGATTTTATTGCCTATTTATTGTTCCAAATAAACTTTAAATTCAACTTTCATATCCTCCTCCCAAAATTTATTGGTGATTTTATACATTCAGTTTATAATTAGCTTTCCTATGTTCTTTATCCATGAACATAGTATGATTTTCCAGTTGTTCATGTTCTTCTTTTGTGTCTTTAAAAGTTTCTTAATACATCTTGCATATTTATTATTAAATTTATTCTTATGGTTTTAGGGTTGTTTTCATCTCTTATAATATGAGACCATACTTTTAACTACTAGAAATCTTCTGTTTTTAGAAAAGAGTCATTGCTGCTTTTCCAACTTCTTGGCCTGGAGTGGTACAAGTGTTCTTAAAGAAAAAGTCCCTTGAACACTGCCATTTGTGTCAGACTTGGCAGGTGATTTATGATCTGGTTTTTTTATTTCTGAGTAATGTTAGAGGCTCTTTTTTATCGTTTTACATTTGCCTACAAAAATCTTTTATACACATGATTTCATTTGATACAATAACCTTGAGATTGACAAAGATTTGTATGGGTATGTATGTGTGTGTCCACTTGGAAAGGAAGTAGTTGTCACTTAGGCAACCTAATACATCTGCTTGAGATCACGCAGGTGAAGATGGACTGGAAAAGAACTGAGCTTATCACCTTTAGTCCAAGGTCTTAAAATTTTTCCTGTTTCCTCCTGGCAGTCCACATTCCCACCTACTCCAGGAGGAACCTTTCTATCTCTTGTTTTAGGGTTGCTCTCCATTCTATTCTTCTCCCCCCGTAGTCCCAGACTTGCAGTTCTAGGTCTGTGCAAGGATGAACCTCAAACTGCATGGAGCACACCCCACAGTCCAGCTGAAAGACATGGAGCTCTGCTTCTGGCTTCTACTGTTCGCTAGATGTTTACTGAGGCAGCATTTGGGAAAGTTTATCACTGCCAGAGGCAGTATTGACAGGCTGACAACCAAAATTGTTTCATACTGCTGCCTTGATTTCTCAGAGAGAATAATGAACCTCCTCTGCCTTCCTCTCTCTTCTAGACAAGGATTCAAGGCAGCCTTACCTAGTTTCCTGTTTCAGCAGGGCTTGACTTGTGCTCTGAAGGAGATTCAATATTCTCTTCCTCACAGGAAACATTTTCCACGGCTCCAGGCTCAGCCAGCTTGCAAAGAGCATCCAGCCCTCTAGCACATGAAAGACTACTCTTGTACATGACAAAAGTGAAATGCTCTAGGCACAGGGCACAGTTTCAGTCCCCACTTCCTTCTCTTCCCTCCATTTATTTATTTTTAATAACATAATAATTGTCTGTATTTATGGTGTACGGTGTGAAGTTTCAACACATGAATACAGTGCATACCAATCAAATTAAAGTAATTAGGATTTCTGACTCCTTACCATTTATTTATGTTGAGCTCCTCTCTTCTTGTTAGTCCACCCATCCCATCTGGGTATATATCCAAAGGAAAAGAAATAAGCATATCAGGGCCGGGTATTTAGCTCAGTGGTTCCAGCACCTGCCTCACAATTGCAAGGTCCCGAGTTTGATCCCTTGTACCAAAAAAAAAAAAAGCATATCAAAAAGATACCTGCACTTCCATGTTTATTGTGGCACTAATCACAGCAGTCAAGGTGTGGAATGAACATAGGTGCCCACTGACAGATGAATGGATGTTGAAAATGTGGCATATGTACCCAGAGGACTGCTATCCACCCATAAAGAAGAATGAAATCCTATCATTTGCAGCAAAATGGATGGAACTGAAGGACATTTTGTTAACTGAAGTAAGCCAGACATAGAAAGGCGAACACTACATGCTCTTGTCTCATGTGTGGACATCAAAATCATTTGACTTGGACATAGAATAGTGATTACTACAGGTTGGGAAGAGTTGCAGAAATGGGACAGAGAAATGTTGGATATTAGATACCAAAACACAGGTAGAAAGAATAAGTTGTAGTGTCCACAGCACAGTGGGGAGCTTTAGTTTCCTCCCTTCCTTTATTCTTCCTCTGTTGTTCTAAAAGTAGTTGCCACTCTTTATTCTGCCTCCTTCTCCACTAGACTAGTTACCTGGCCATCTTTTCTGGAGAGTCATTCATTTCTCCATCCACCCAACAAGCTTTTATTGAATGTTAACCCCATGTCAGACATGATGCCAGGTGCTGAGGATATAGAGATGAACAAAACAAGTCCTTGAGCTCAGGAAGGAGGGAGAAAAGAAACAATAAGCAAGTAATTAGACAAGAAAATTAGATGTCTTACCATTGTGAAGAGTGTCATGAAGAAAACAACACAAGGGCATGTCAAAGAGGGAGGTATGGGTGTCTCTTCCAAACTTAGTGACCAAGGAAGTTTCTGAGGTGATATTTAACCTGGAACTTGAACCAATAGAGAGAGCCGACTATGCCAAGATCTAGGGGAAGAGCATTCTAGGCAGAGGAAAGAACAAGTAGAAAGACCTGAGGTAGATGTAAGGCACACTTGGAATTGCTACTTTCGTAAGAATCATGAAGAGCCGAGAGCCAAGGCAGACCCGGAAAGGGGAGGGTATGGGGAGTTTGTTGATTTTGCCTGAAGTTTTCTGAGAGTACAGGTGCTTTTCTGCCCGAAAGTCTTGGGAGATCACTAAGAAGAAGACAGAGTGAGGGGGAAGAGTGGAACAGCATGCCTCCCACCTTCATGGGCAAAATGAACCAATACTGGCCTTAGAGAAAACCAGGGACTGAGTGATTGGAAATACTATTGATCCTAGAGATGCCTTTGGCAAGGTCAGATAAATTATACTATGCATAATTGGCTACCACCCAGCTCCATTTGATATGAATCCTATAGGAGCCAGTGAGTAGAAGAGGAGCTGCCCAAAGTATGTAGAGAATGCCTTTTGTTAGGTAAGGATTCTGGGCTGATGTTTCCTGAGAACTCTAAAGCTTTAAGTGTGTTGACAGGGCCCTAATGGCCCCTGTGGTTTGCACTAGCCAGGTCAGCCATGGAATTTAACCATATCTGAGATCATTCTTGTCATTGTGCCATGTCTCTTCCCCACCATGCACATGAAGTTTCTGAGGAGGTGATATTTAAGGTCTGATAAACCAAAACTGAGCCTGTCAGAAAAAGGTGAGCCCAGCCTGAAGCTGGAATTAAAGATAGTGAGTGGGGCTGGCAGAAACTCCAGAGTCTCAGCCAGTTGCCTGTTGCTCACCTGAGCCAGCAGGCCTGCTTTGTTTGCACAATTGTCCCTGTTCACACTCTTTGTGAAGTGGAGCCAGAGACACACTGTAAAGCAGGGTGAGCTGTCACCTGCTGTGCTGATTGATGGTGATTGCCTTGGAGAGCTGGTGACTTAGAGTAAAGCTTGAGTTAGAGTGTCTCAAGGTGAGTGTCTGCCTCCACAATAGGAAACACTGGGTGATGGAATATCTTTATTTCTCCTCATTGTTTTGTTTGACCACACATGGAGTGAGTGGGCCAGGGCTGTGCCTGCAACATGAGTGGGCCCCTGAAGAAGCTGTGGCCTTAACATAACTCCCCAGGACCTGGTACTGTCATCCTCCTGTGACCACGTGGCTGTGTAACTCTAGGGCCACTGTCAGAATGTCAACTAATGGGTGGGAAGGGTCACAAACACACACACTAGCAAGGACAGGCTGATCAGCAGAAAGTGGGGCTCACCAAGAGCTGGAAGAGATGTTAGGAGCTACTCAACACTTTCATGCTACAGACAGACAAACTGTGGCCCAGGAAGGTCAGAGAACTTGCTCAAGTTTCCCTGGCAGAGCAGAGCCTAGATCTACCTTGCAGCCAGGGGTCTTCTGATAGAAAGAGGAGAGGAGTTCAGGGCAAAGGGCATCAGGCACTGAGGGCAAGCTTTGCCTCTGAAAGCTGTGACCAGTGCTGATCTCCTTCTCTCACCTCTGTTACATAGGACAAGGAGTTCCTGAGGGAGAGGCCATTTGATAATTTAGATGGGAATTGCCCAAGATAGATCCTCTCTGGCAGGGTGTATAATGGAGACCCTGCACAGCTGAAAGGGACAGAGGGATGTCATGAGTGGTGGGGCCATGCATGGTCACCTGCCCTGGCCCTTCTCTATGTGGAATGCACTTCCTCAGATAGCTCCATAGTTCATTCCATCACTCCTTCCAGATCTTTATTCAAAAGTCCTTTTCTTTGGAAGGCCCTCCTTGATCATCCTTTCTAAAATTTTAGGCCAGTGTATCCCTCTGTTTTATTTCCTTTTCCTTAGCCCTTAGAGCTGTTTAAAATGCTATTTGTACTGTTCTGAAAACTCCTCTATATTGTCTATATCCTGCATTGGTTGTCAGCTGTAGAAGGTCAGAGATCTTTGCTGATTTGTTGCTTACTGGGTGGCCCCCAGTAGAAGGGGAGGGCCACCTAAGAAATCAGCCTGCATTTATGAACAACTGCTGTAGGTCTGTGATCTCCCTGATTTATGCATTTACTTTAGATTTTCCTGTAGCCCTCTTTGTAACTCTCTGGGCAGGATTCTTTTCCTTCCAACCCTTCCCTAAAAGGAGTCAGCCAATCTGAGGTGTAGGTTAATATCTTTACCTTTATTATATTTTAACCAAGGCTCTTGGGTGCTCATTCTTTCATGCACAGGGCTACATCTCTAATGGGAATTCTAGGTGACCTGGCCAGGCACAGGGAGCAGCTGATGCCAAGCTTCCACTGGCTGCCTCTTAGATCCTGAGAGTGGCTGCTGACTCCTCCTCCTTGGGCCTGGGCCATCACGGAAGTCAGTGTGGAAGCAAATATTGAGCAGTGTGCTCTGATGACTGGTGCCCTGCCCACGACTATGGTCCTTTATAGACTTGGTGAGATCAGACCCTTACACCTGGAAGGTAGATAGTAAATGCTTACTGAGTGAATGTCACATTAATCAAGGGGAGGGGTACAGCTTTTAATGGGAACATGCTAACATTCCTTTACAGTTAATAACAAGGAAATCTTTACTCTCCCAAATTTTTGGATTCAGATCCCTTCTGCCCCCATTTTGATAAATGATCACCAGCTTCTATGCATTCATCAGGATCACAGAAATGAAGCATTGAACGGGTTGATCCAATGGGTGGTTTATTTAGTCCTAACCTGATTTCTCTTATGAGCCTTTAAATTTTCTGTTCAGCATGACTGTCCATGCAGCCAGAAAGTCCTAGTTATCTTCCTAAGATGAAGGAGATATAAAATGAAAAATGGAAGAATAAAATATACCTGAATAGTCTTCCCTTCCCAGCCTTTTCTTCTTTCCTTTTATCCTCAAGATAGCTGCTTGGCTTTTTGCCCATGAATCAGTGCAATGCTTGTTTGAGCATGGTAAAACAGACAGAATTCCTACTCTAGAAGGCTCCAGGTGAGAGAGCTTCTGAAACCCTTCCTCTCTCTGCAGCCACGAACTAAAGACCACAAGAGGACCACTAGCTGCCTTTGCACAGCTCCTCCACCTGCAGCAATTCTGGGTCTCTGGTGACTCAAGGCCTCGATTCACATTACTGTCCTAGTCACTGGTGGCAGTTGTGGCATTGTAAACTCAGTGACTGTGTCAGCTCTCTGGGGTGTCAGCTGGTGACAACAAGCAGACCTCAGCCTGCTGGATGAGGATGAAGCTGAGGCCAGTCTCCTCAAGCCCCAGTGGCTTTTCTGCGTATTGCGCTCTGTCATGTTTCTAGTTAAAAGTGCTTTAACATGGTAAATATTTTCCTTTCTTATCAAGAAACGACAGTGTCCCAGCTGAAGACAGAAAAAGCACTTTGCATGAACATTAATTACTGAGGCTACCCAGCATCTGCCTCAGGGTGCTGTCCAGGGGCTGCGGGCGGGACCCAAGGCAATCTGGGGCAGGGCTGTCCAGGGCCAGGTGGGTGAAGAGAGGGAAGAGCTGTGTTCTCTCACCTGCTCAGGTGGCCACAGATGACACTGGCTACTGTTTACCTTCTGCTGGGCCATTCCTTTGGGTTGCCCCCATCTGGTCCTTAATACGTATGTTTGTGGGGGGTTGGCTTGTGGGAGGGAGATGGGTAGGGCCACTTTCTCCAGATGCCACCCACCCACCCGCTAAGACTGTGGATCCTAAAGTGAGTAATTGGTGTTTATAGTCATAACAATAAACTTGGTCCCATTTCTTGAAATCATCTGTCTAAAGAAGGTATGTGTAAGTGTGTGCGTGTGTGTGTGTGTTGATGCCACTTTAATCCTCAGCACTGAACTGTCCTTGCAGTTAGATGGGGGGGCCTGGGTACAGGAGATGGCTTTTTAATGTAGATAAAGGGTCCTTTGGTTTCTGAGGTGGGCACCTGAGGAAAGTGGATCTTGAGCTGGGTTGAATCTAACCTTGGAGTTTCTAGACTGAGGGACATGAGGCTGAGTCTCACCATTCCCTTCACCTCCCCATACCTAGCTCATCTCTCATTTCACTGTGGGAAAACTCATTTATGATCTGAGGAGCTGACTTGGAGGGTCATCATGGCAGTTCTAATTGTTTCTCTCTTAGCAATGAGACCTGACACAAGTTGCTGGGCCCTAGATCTAACGAACCATTGCCATGCTCCTGAGGAGTTGCACTCTGGGGATTAAGTGTATGTGTGATGGGCGGGTGTGTTGATGCCTCAGCAGGCTTCTTGCCTTCCAGTATTCTGTCTTCTGGGAAATGCAAGCCACTTTTCCAAGAACAGAGCTAGTTCTCCTCTTCCTCCTCTTCTTTTCCCCAGACCTAGGGACCCATCCTGCTTCCACCTGCTCTGCATGGATACATCAGTGTCTGCTTAAGACTTTAAAAAGTCCAGGACAGTAGAGCCTTTAGGGAGCATCCTTGCTTAACAGCTGCAGAGCTGACAGGGAATGGACAGTGGGATGCAGCAAGGTCCTAAGCCAGGTAGTGGCACAGGCAGGACTAGAATCCAGGACCCAGCACAGAACTCCCTGTTACCTGCATCATGCTCCTTATGAGCAGGTACAGAAGAACAGTTAACATGTGGTCAAAAGTTCCTCAGCAAGTTGCAAATTTGGAGGGGGGTTTGAGGATGCATGTGGAGAATGCAGGCTTAGGCAGGGTGCCTGCTGTTATGAGACTGAGAGATGATGCTGAGAAGTGTCACCTTGTGAAATAAAATTGGCCCTTGGTGGCATTTACCCTTTTATTTGGATGGACAGAGACACAGAACTACTGGCATCCCTGACTGTCAAGGAGCCAGCAGTGACAAGACTCTTGCTATGCGCTAGGCTTGGGTGGGCAGCAGACTTCTGAGAGAAGCCTCATGGGCTGCAGTCTTGCTGGGAGGGTGAGAAGAGTCAGCACTGCACTGCAGACACAGGCTGGCATGCAGGGCAAATATGTGCCATGTGGAAACTCCTAGTGCTGGAGGATTCAAGGGAAGAGAGGTCTGGAACGGAGTCACCAAGGGTGCAATTGGAGGTGGCAGGGGTGCTGAGCAAAGCATAGAGGTGGGGAGGGACAGTGAGGGCTCTGGCCTGTGTAGAAAGGACACAGGGATGTGTGTACACAGTCTTGTACACACGTACTTGTGTGTGTATGTGTACAGGGGTGTTACAGATGAGGCTATAAGAAATGTACAGTGGAATAACACTGGAAATATGGATTCAGATCTCCCCTCCTCTTTACTAACAGCTGTGTGAGCTCAAGCAAGTTGCTGACCTTCTCTGTTCCTCAGTTTCCTGGTATGTAGCTGGCCTTTCACACCTCAGCCAGCCCTAACTTCTAAGTGAGACATTTTAGGTCAAGAACCTCAGGTTCCTGGCTTCATTGCCACAAGCCACCGAGTGTGTCCGGTGAGGAACTGGGAGGAAGAGGATCCCCTTATGACCCCAGGAGACTGCCTTGGAGCCACTAGTGTTGATTGGGGGAAATTTAGTGGCATTCTCAGAAGCCTGCTACTTTCAGGCAAACTGGAGCCTGAATTAATGCTTTAATTATTTGGCAGCCTTCCCCAAGGCCTCATTCCCCACTTTCATTTTGGAAAACTCATGTATGTGATATTCTTCTTCCCTTAATCTATCATCACTCAGGCCGCAAACACCCGCTGGTGCCCAGCGGAGGAGGTGAGCGATGGCTGCTGGGCTGGTGCCCTCTCTCACTGGGAGAGGGGGTGGTTCTGTGGCTGATCGCTAAGAACAGTGAGTCCTGAGACACAAAACAGCAGAGTGGAGCCCTGCCCCTTGGGGCTCTGAGCGCCCCTCCTCCTTTCTCCTTGGCCTTCTCCTTGGCTCCCTCTCCCCTCCTCCCTCCCTTCATAACCAAGGGAGGGGTGACATGGGGATGTCCACTGGCATCCTGTCTCCAGTGGAACCTCACAAGGACTCATAGACCTCAGCCCACCTAGCAGTTAGACACTGTGGAGACTGACGGTCCTGTGGCAGGACCACTACCCCCATTGGCCATATGCTTGCACCAACCCTGATCCCTGGCTGTCAGAGTAACCCTAGGACAACCTGCTCCATCTACAAGGCGTTTCTACCCAGAGTGGAGTTCCCTTTCAACAGAGCCATGGCCCATGACTCACACTTGGAAATGATCGGGAAGGCCCACCCTTCTCACCCCATAGAGTTAAGGGATTCATTGATTAATGAACAAATACTTGTGAGGTGCTTGCCCTTTGCTAAGTGCTATGTTGATGCTGAGGATACAGGTGAACAAGACAAGTACAGTCCATGCACTTTCAGAGGGAGGCAGCTGGAAAGAAGAACAACCAAGGGAACCAGAAAATAGGTAAAAATAATTATAAATGGTGATTAGTTCTATGAAGCAAGCAAATAAGAAGGTGGTAGAGACAAGCAGGAGGAGGTGACTCTCAGAGGTAACTCCTAGGTTTAGACCTGAGGAAGAAGCCAAAAGAGCAGGATTCCAGATAGTGGGGTGTCTTGAGGAGGGCCTGGCAGGTCTGGGCTGCTCACTCCTGAGCAGTGGTGGCATCCAGGCTGGGGGTTCATACTGTGTGTGGGTGAATGTCCTGAGTTTTAGCCTATCCAGCTTCTCTGGTTGAAATAAAATTGTGAAATAAGAAGGGCCCACAAGAAGTGTACAGAATCTACAGGCAAATCATAGAACATGGCAGGAAACAGTGTTCGTTGCCTGGAGTCTCCAAGGCTGAGGGACATGATCACAAGCTCACTGCAGCGGCAGAAGTTTGGGATTCTATTATAAAGTGTGTGGATATTTGTATCCAATTCCTGTAACACGTTGCCACAAACTTGGTATCTTATAGCAACAGAAATTTGTTCTTTGACAGTTTTGGAGGTCAGATGTCTAAAATCAGTATCACTGGGCTGGAATCAAGGTGTCAAAAAGCTGGACACCTTCCAGAGGCTCTAGGGGAGAATTTATTCTTCCCTCTTCAAGCTCCACGTGGCGACCAGCATTCCTTGGGATGTGGCCACGTCACACCCATCACACTTTGCCTCCGTGTTCACATTGCCTCCTCCTCTGTCTTTGTCTTATAAGGACACTTGTGATTACATTATGCCCATCTAGATAATCCAGGATAATCTCCTCACTTCTAGATCTGTAGTTAAATCTCATCTGCAATGTCTCTTTTGCCATAGAAGGAACATTTACAGTTCCTAGAGATTAAAATGTGAACATATTTGTAAGCTATTATTTGGGTTATCAAAGATAAGATTGTAAAAGGACAAGGAAGAGATAGTGGTGAGGACTAGGGCTGATATCAGTTCCTGGAGTACATAGTGGCTGGCACCTGGTTGGAGCCCCAGTGAGCACTGAAAATTGGTATCAGAGAATCCTGAATCACCTATATGTAACTTGCTTATACTTGGTTATGTTGACAGCTCTGATACTTTAATTTTTTATAACATCTTAATTCTGTCACTCCCAGGAGAGGATTTGACCAGCAGGAAAAAGAGCTGAGAAGTTTGGGGTGGCAGAAGCCCTGGGAATTTCAGTTGCAGCAACTCTTTGTGTTCTTAGGAAAAAGCCTTTTGACAACAAGTGAAAGGGCACAAAGCAGTGGGACATGGTGGTGTCCAAGTGAGTGGGGTGAGCATGGGTGGGGAGACAGTACCTCCACTGTCATTAACAGGGTTCTTTGCTGACTTCAGACCCAAGTTATTTATTGGTATATATTTAAAAAAATACATACTTAAATACTTACAGCAGACAAGATCAAGTAATAAAGAGAATATTATATTTCCTAGATCTGTCAAAGAAACTTTAAGGCTTCCTATCTAGACAGTCTTTCCAGAAATATTGAACTTCTCTTTATTATTTCTGAAGTTAAACAGGAATAAATTTGAATAATTAATGCATTGATCTCTCCCTCCACCTCCTCCTCTGCCACTTGTCTATATCATTTTAAGGTGCTGAGAGAAAAGAAACAGATCAGAGAAGTGGCAGTGTAATTTGTAGATATCAGCTGAATTGCTTGCTTGGCTTGTGGGTGGAGGTGCTGGTTATGATTGGAGGGTGAGAGTCTTTCATTGTTATCTTCTGGGAGACCATGCCAATGTCCCTTCGATCTGTCTTTGTGCCAGGACTCTGGTGGGTGAAACTTTCAAATAAGACTTCCTTTCTTACTAGGATGGGGAGTAGGGCTCAGAGCAGACAGAGGGAGAGGAGGGTGGTCCCTCCTCAGAGGTGGGTTGTCCCTCAGCAGGACTAGTGAGCCCTGCTCTGACTCCTGGGTTTCAGTTCATGACTAGCTGGCTCTAAGGCAGAGGCATCATGGTAGAAGAGTGTGGTGGAACAAAGCTGCTTAGTTCACAGTGGCTAGGAAGCAGAGCAGGGGAACAGTGCCAGAGAGGAAGAGGAAAAGGATCAGATATAGACCCCAAGATCCTGCCTCCACAACCCACACAGACATACACAGAAATGTGCTTTATTAATCCCCTAGGCATGTCCCAATTCAATCAAGTGGATTGTTAGCTTCATTACCACAATACCTAGTTGGTATATACCTGTATTGCCACATTAGGTTGTTAAAGATGAAAAGATTTCCATACCAATTTGGTAAATTACCAGTTTCATCAACCCCTAGGTGCTAACTACCTTGGCTGACTTGGCCCCTCTCCTGGGTCACACAAATTAAAATCTTCATTTATTTTTTTACATTTAGCATTTATCTGTATATCAAGCTGAATCAGGGAAGAGGATATACTTGCCCTTTTAAAAAAACCCATTGTAATGCTGCTTGTCACATAATAGGCATGCAGTGAACAGTTGCTTAGTGAATAAATGAGTGAAACAAATATGAATTGAGCATTCACCATGTGCCTGGCCCATTCTGGGCATACAGAGACAATAGTCATAAAGAAAATAGATACCTAGTCTCCATAGTACATTAGATACTGATTAGTACTATGGAGAAAATCTGGGACAGGTCAGGGAGTAGCAGGGAAGAGCTATTTTTTTAAATAAGGAGCTTGAGGAAGGTCTTGCTGAGAAGATGGTGTTGAGTGAAGACCCAAAGAAGTGAGTGAACAAGGTTACTTAATTGTTTATGGGGCAGGGGGAACTGAGGAGTTCATTGCATCAAAATGAACAGTTTTTTTGTTAGCTTCCTGGGCCAGAAAGTTCTCAATTAGTGAGTCCTTCTTGCAGTTGAGGTGTTCATGCCTTACCCCAGTGCAAACAGATATACTCTTTTGAGGAACACTCAGGTGCATGCATTGCTATGGCCCAGTGGGGAAGATTCCACCCCACAGCAGGTTTGCATGGAGGAAGAGGGGGTAGGAGAGTAGAACCTGTTTCCTGAGAAGGTTCTGGGTAGGGCAGAGTGTAGCAGTGCTATGTGAGAGGCAGGGAGACAAAGTTCTACAAAAGAAGAGGAAAAGAGAGAGTGTAAAAAAGAGGATTTTGCCTTTGAAGAAACCAAACCAGAAAATCAAAATGGCCAACCATAAGCCTGGTGAGTGGTCCTCACACATGAAGGTCAGGATCCAAGCAATGCCTGCAGAAGTTCTGGTTCTGTTCAGTTATGTGAGGAACTGAATGAGGGCTCAAGCCCAGGCAGAGCTTCTGAAGCCTACTCCACCAAGATGGGCCACTGTGAGAAAACCACAGAGGAAGCGACAATGCTACAAAATAGATGGAACAGTTCGTAAGGGAGAGTCCAGCAATATGGCTCAGTTGGAAGAGGCCCCAAGCTAGTTGCCTGGGTTCGACTCTTGGTACTGTTGGGCCCTGGCTAGATGATCTTGGTTAAACTCTTTATCCTTATGAGCATCAGTTTCCTCACCTGAAAAACATGGAAAATGATGGAGCCTACCTTGTGGGTGGTGGTCAAGGTTTCATGTGTACAAAGTGCTTAGCCCAAAGCCTCCCATGGATTAAGTGTTCATTTTATTAATAATTTAGGTAAAAATCTGTGAAGACCTCATTTGTAATGCTTGTTTACAGATCATAACTATAGCTGCTTGACAAACTGAGAATGAAGACCCAATTTGGAAAACAATTGATTTACATATTATTTTGTCATCGAAACTTTCATATTATTATATGACAAGTTGTGTTGTGTTTAATTTCTCCATTTCTTTTTTTTTTTTTTGCAATCTCAATTTACATGTTTACTGGTACCACAGGGCCACCCCTTCCCTGAATTCACAACTTACTGTGCATTGTTTGTACCTTTCTCTCTGTCATGATGTTATTTAAAAAGAGATATATAGGTCTGGAATAGTTTTGTTATTGTTTTGTAAAAATGAGATCATTGTAAATATACATTTTTGCATCTTGCTCTTATTCAATAATCTCTCCTGAGGAACACAGCTATTGAGTAACTGAGTCCTCAGCTCCCTGCACTGGGGTCTTATTATGTAATGCATACAGTGGTGAGGGCTTCAGAGCATTTCTTGTGAGAAGTGAGCTGAGAGCCTCTGAGTTCACCCCAGTCTGAGTTCACAGTTTGTTGGCTGTGAGACCCACAAAAGTAGGCACAGAGAAGTTGTGCGCACATTTGTGTTCCCAGGGCCACTATGGGGCCTGGTGCAGTGGAAGTGGGCATGTTGGCTGGTCTTGGCTCCTGTGGACAGATTTATCAGGACTGTCCTGGATGACTTGGAGATGTTAGGAACAGAGTGATTTTCCCCTGAAATTTTAGGAAACAGAGCATGAAGATTCAGAGGAGGAGAAAAATAGCAGGACTCTTCCTTCAGCTACCTTATTCCCTGCCTATTGCCTTCCACTGTATGTGTGTGTGTGTGTGTGTGTGTGTGTGTGTGTGTGTGTGTGTGTGTGTGTCTCCAAGTGGATGGTAAGATCTTCAAAGGTAGTTTCTGGGTCATCTAGTTTAATATATAATTTTGTGCCTGGTACTTAGAACACAAGGTTGCCTAGAATCTTGGTTTGACTTGGTCCCCTAGAGGCTGTCCCTAGAAGACACACATGCTATTGCCCTTGCACAGCCTGTCACCGGGCCCTGCTGGGAGAGTTGATCCAGGTCTGCTCCAAAGAGCACTTGGGTCCTGTAGGCCTCAGTCTTGTGGAAACTCTCTGCCACTGTCTTCAGAGCAACAGCCATCTGGGGAAGGCCTTGACAGTGCAAGCTGTTCCAGGCTCTCCTGCTGTTCCTACCAAGGCAGCCTCCTGCTATGCCCTGGGAGTTCCCTGTCCTGGGATTATGGCATAGGGAGTTAGCTTCTCTACACCTTTGTCCTTCCCCACGGCCTTCCCCCATCCCAAGCCCTGGTAGGAACTCTTAGAGCATTGTTTGGCTCCAGTGGACAAAATAACCTGGTTGCTCAAATCAGTTCTAAATATAACTAGGGCAGCAAAGAGGCTCAGCTAGAGGGTATGGAGAAGTTGTACTTGGGTAAGTGACTGTTTATTTCTGATTATTTTACCAATAATTGGAGCTGCCCTCTCTCAGGCTTCCTCATCTCTTTTCAGCGGCACATGTGATTGCTTCCATTGAAGTCGTTCCCCTCCTCCTTTCCACCTGCTGTGTCTTCCTCCACCCTCTGCTGGGAAGGAGTCTTTACTCTTGTTCTTAGATTAACACCCCACTGACTTGCTGAGCAGAATGCTGGTCTAGGACAAATCTCTGCAAGCCTGGCTGTCAGCTTCCTTCCTTTTGACAAGCTGATGCCCACTCCTCCTTTTCTGGGTTCAGACTCCCAGAAATGGATGGGACATCACTGTTGCTGTGTTCAGAAGTCCTCAGTGAAGCACTCTGGGGGATTTTTTTAGTGTCCAAATTACTGTCTATTGTCATCTCTGTATGAGGAAATTGAGGCAGATACATAAGTCTGATTTTTTTTTGGCCACCTGGAAAGCAGAGATGGCTGCTCTGTCCTAGTTCTAGGCCATTGCCTTGGACCTTGAGGACAGACACTGTACTTAGTTCTCCATTTTTATTTGTTTCTTGTTTTGAAATGAAGGATGCTACCAGGAACCCTGTGTAAGCCCACATAGAGTTAGTTGATAGTGACAAATCATGGGTAGGATTGCTTGTATATTATCAGAAGAACACCCCTTTTCTTGCTATGTGGGGAAATTCAGCCCCCCATAGACCATCACTGTTCGACTTGAGGCAAATAAAAGAGTATTTTGTTTTTCCTGGATTTTAAAGCTATGTAAAAACAAAGCGCAGAGGAAATGTGAGGAGCTAAAAGCAAAGACCTTGGGGAATGGCCCTTGGCCATAGATGGAATTAAGATATCTGGCAAAAGCTGTTCCTTATGGCTGAAATAATGGTGACCCTTGATTCCACTCCTGTTTACACATCTGGATCCCCTGCCTTAACATCCTTTGCCACCTATAGCTAGAATAAAGTGTTGTCTTGAAGTGTATTGTACATTTAACCGTAAACTTTTATTAAAGCCTACCAGATGATTTAAGAAGTCCATTCCTAAGTATATACCCAAAATAATTGAAAAAGGAGGGGGAATACGAAACGATCAAATACTCAGGCTGAATATAATCACTGGCTGTTGCAAACTTGTACTACTAATAAAAAAGACTTGAAAATGGAGGAAAACTATATAAATGAACTCCAGGTAGCTGGATGACATTTGTTATCTCAGTGCCATGAATGCCCATCTCCTTATGGTCTTCTTGGGTGCCCAGTGTCCCTGGACTCTGCCTCCAGGTGTCATGAATGAAGGTGACAGAAGATTGATTCTACTCAAGTGAGGGATAGTTTCCTGCTGTTCATTCATGGTGAGTGGAGGAAAGGGTGAATAAAGTCTTTTGTGACATTTGCCATGATGGGTTTTCTCTGTTATAAAGTCAGAGGTCTGGTCATGTGCCAAGTGTAAAGGGAGCCAGGAGGAAGGACACTAAGGAGAGTAGATAGAACTTGATGCAGCCATCAGGAGAACAGGAGAATGCTGGCCATCAAAAAAGGCGAGACCACATCCCCAGCTGGCTCCCCATGCGGGGCTTCCATGTTTTCCTCATGGTAGAGGCCTGAGTAGTCTTTTACTCCTCAGCTTTTGAGGGGACCAGGCTGGCAGTAGCTTTTCTCCTATTTGGAGCAGTTGAGATCCACCTACTGCTCCTGTTCTTTGGTCAGGAACTGTTCCTGGAAACAGCCAGCACCTTGGAAGAATGCAAAATCATGCTGATGGTCATACATTCAGCTTTGTTTTGCTGAAAGTTGCAATGATAATGCTTGTAATGATTTCTATTCCATGTATAAAGGGACATTTAAAGCATATTTTATGAATCCTCACCCACTGTCTAGTTAGGAGAGTTTACAAGGTTGCAGGATTTTCTGTAGAGGTTAGAAAAAGCTTCCTTATTGTGGGCTGGTGTTCCAATGAACTAAGGACGATTAAGGCTTGATGTTCCATTTTGATCATTTGGAAGCCTAGATAGCTGGTTTTTGTAATAAGCTTGCTGTGAATATTCTATTTTGCAGGATGAGTGTTGGGGAGTAGAGAATCTGGTCATCACAGAGCTGTGTATTAGACCTGGTTTATCCATAATGAATTATTCTTTCATATTGATGTACAGCAGGCTTCTATAAACCGCCCTCCCTCAGAAGTACTCCCAGCAAGCTACATAATGTCCTTGAAACATTTTCCTCCATATGTCTTTTCCTCAAATACCAGTCTAATGCATATGCCAGAGATGTTCCTCACTTGTGACATTTCCTTACTTCCATCATTATATCAGAAACTCAGAAAGCAGTTGTGGCACCAGCAGGAGTTTTAGGAGGCAGTGGAATGTTTATTTGGGTGCAACTTCTGGTCATTCCTTGGAAAGCAACCTGGATTTACTAGGTTTGAGCAACAGTTTGGCTGACTGTTGGGATCCTTGAGCAGTCCCTCACTTTGCTTGGCCTTAGTCCTCTATTTGTATAATAGAGGTTTGGCCTGGTTAGTTCTCTCAGCAAATATTTGTGAAACATGCTATGTGCTAAATAAAATGGATGGAGTCAAGTAAGATAGTGTTGTATGGGTGAAGTGGCTCAGAATTTGGGCAAGAGACAGAGACATATAAACACATAAGGACAATGTAAAGCACACCACATGCTGAAGTAACAGAGATGATGGAAGGGTTCATTCTTTTTTGAACTCAGGAAACAACTCACTGAAGGAAGTAGTGTTTGTACTTGGTCCTGCCATAAGACCTGTGTAGAGGCACAGAGATTAAACATGTGTCATAGATGAGGGAAACAACAAGAAGTCCTGTGGGGCCGAAGGGGAGGTGATGTGGTGAGGAATTGGAAATCACTTAAGATGGGAGCAATGGCCATTTTCAGTGATGGAGACTTCTGCTGGCACTGGGGGCCTTCTACATCTGATACTCTATGAGTCTCTGCTTATTCCGCCCTTTTGAATGTATAATGAGAGACTGGGTGGTGAAGGAGTTATAAAACTCCTCATTGTCTTCCCTGGGTTCCTGTCTGCCATTTTCCCACAGTAAAGTTGTATAGTGGGTACTGATCTCTACTCACAAGTTTAGGTGTGCATGAAATGTAATTTTATTTATTTTTCTATAAATCACTTAATTTCTACAATAAATTTCCATTTAGCCTGAGAAGAAAACCTAGTTTTACTGAATTTGGAGTCTCTCCTTAGGGTTATAACTAAATTTGGCGTACATGGGGGACTATCTGTCATGTACTCACACTGGCAGTTGCTGAAGTGTCTACACTGTCACCAGCCTTGCAGTTCACTGTTGAGTGGTTTAGACTCTCACTTTCTCAATGGCAAGGCTTCTTCAGGTCTGGTGCTGTCTCTTCTAGAACACATGAAACATAATAGTTTTGTTGCCTCCATGACATGTTAGGCCAGAGCCAGTTCCATGGGACCATCCAAACCCTGTTTCTGATGCAGTCTTTCGTATAAAAGAGTCTTGATGGTTCCTCAGAAAGTCAAATATAGGGTTACCATATGACCTGGAAACTCCACTCCTTGATATATATCCAAGAGAACTGAAAACATATTTCCACACAAAAACTTGTATGTTTGTTCCTAGTTGCATGGTACATAGTAGCCTCAAAGTGAAAAGAATGCAATGCCCATCAGCTGATGAACGGACAAACAAAATGTGGTATATCCATAGAAAGGAATATAATTCAGTCATAAAAAGTAGTGGGGTAATGTTACATGCTGTGCCATGGGTATGAACCTTGAAACCGTATGTTAAGTCAATGAAGCTAGACATAAAGATCCTATATTGTATTATTCCATTTCTAAGGAATGTCTAGGAGAGGCAAATCCATGGAAACAGACTAGATTTGTGGTTTCCAGAGGCTAGGGAAGAGAGAGAGGACTGGGAGTGACTGCTCGTAGGTACAGTACCTGTGGGATTTCTTTTGGAGAAGAGAGAATGGAAATGCTCTGGGATTAATGGTGATGGCTGTACAAACTTACGAATATCCTAAAAAAGTATACACTGAAGTATACACTTTAAAATAATGAATTTTATATGTAAATTATATCTCAATTTGAAAGATTGAAAACCCCACCCACCACCTACCACCACACTCGCAAAAACAAAAAAATTCCCACGGTCACTTTGAACACTGTACACAACCATTTCTTTTCTGTTGCCTCCCTGGGAAAGGAGGCAGGGACCCCCAAATCCCCTGAGCCTGCTGAAGGTTCTGCCCTCTAGGGACAGGGCACAGCACACAGGGCTCCACTTTCTCAGGGACTGACAGCATCTCTGCACTCAGGGTTTCACCCTGACTTCTCTGAGCTGCTTCTTCGTGTGTTCTACTCAGTCTTGGTCTAGACACTGAATCCTCTCTGCTCTTCCTGAGAATTTGGCTTTGAAAACCCAAAGCTAAGAACTGTCTTCTCTTTTGTGATCCTTCTATGTCTTCTTTTCTTGAGGCCATGTACTATAGAAGCTGACCGAGAGAGAAGGGCAAATGAGTATAGGGAAACTCCAAGGTGGACTTGGAAACTGTTAGCTACTTTTCTCATTGCTGAGACAAAATATTTGACACCCAAGTTAAAAGAGGAAAGGTTTATTTCAGCTCAGAGTCTGTAGAAGTCTCAGTCCATAGTCAGCTGGCTCTAAGGCAGGGTGGCATGGCAGAGGGACATTGCAGAGGAGAAACAGTTCAAGGCATAGCAGGCAGAAGGCAACAGGCAGCAGGCAGCAAGCAGCAGCAACAGCAAGCTCGGTTTCCCTCTCTCCCATTAATATTACATCCAGGTTATAAGCCTATTGATTGGTGCCACCCATAGCACGTGTGGCTTCCATTATCCACACCCAGAACTATGGTAATTCCAATCAGTGAACTAATTTAGTACCATACACCCTTAATCCCAATGTCATATACTCTAGATTCGGCCATCTTGGAAAAGCTGCGCTTATGAGCCCATGAGGCTTTGGAGGGACATTGAGATACAAGTCATAACAGAAACCTCAGTTAATATTTACAAATATTATCTTACACATGCAGCTCAGTCTCTCTCTCTCTCTTTTTTTTTTTTGTTGGTACCAGGGATCAAACTTGGGTCCTTGTGCTTGCACAGCAAGTGGCAAAACCACTGAGCTAAATCCCCGGCCTGCAGCTCAGTCTCTTGCTGGGTGCAAGGACCGATGTAGAAGGGAAAGTCTCAGCGATTTCTCAGACCCGGAGAGTTGGTGGCAGGGCTCTTTTTCCTGCACTCTTTGGGATTACTCTGGGATCATTAGAAGAGAAGATGGAGTCATTGCTACAGGCTGGCCTTGGGCAGAAGCAACACAAAAAAGGCCTTTTAATCCTCTGAAATCATCCCAGGAGGGAGCTACTTGCTCTCCTCCCACCTCTCCTGCAGTGTCTTTTCTTCAAGAGCCTGTGCCTTCAACCAGGGTCTGCCCTGGTGCCTGCATCTGCCTGGGACTGTGACTGCTCCATCTGTGTCTGAGGCTGTAGTGAGGAGGGGGACCAGACTTAATCTTTAAGTCCCGTGGATGGCTCTGCTACTTACAAGTGGACTGGCTTTGAACAAATTACTAACAAGACTGTTCCCACATCTGTAGATGTTGATGTGATTATTGAATTCATATAACCCCTCAACAAATTAATGATTACTAAAATTACTGAGTCAGCTCAATAAATGGCTATTTGTTGACTATTATTACTAGATTGTGATCTTGAACTCATCATTGACTCTCTGAACTTGCTTTCTGGTCTGCAAAATAAAGCTAACATTACATCCTTTATAGGACTGCTTTGAAGCATCTAGGTACCAGAAGGAACCTTAATCCACCTTTTCTCAGGCTTTCTCCAGAGGCTCCCGGTCCTTCCTCATCAGTGATCACAAGGACAAAGCCCAGTCATGACTGTGCTACTCTGGGTCTGTTTTATTGATGCCTTTCTTCCCAGAGCCCAAGCCTCATGAGTTTCCCCAGCAGGTGCAGGAATGGGAGGACTCTCTTGTACTCCTTTCTGCTGCAGAAGACAGCAAGATTTTCTCAATGTGGGAAGAAGTCTTTGCCTTAGCTGTTGTTCTGACATAGACATGGTCCTCATTCAGCCTTGGCTTTGCCACTTGGTAGGTGTGTGCACTTGGGTGAGGCCCTCAACTTTTCCCGACCCTGTCTGTAGAATAAAGGTGATGATCCTATTTGCTTCACTTATCTTACAGGATTGATACAAGGGTCTAATGGAAGGATGAATGAGAAACTGTAAAATGCTGTACCTTTGTGAGGGATTATTATTCTGCCCTCTCTGACTCCCTGGTTTTGCACCCTTATTGATATACAAACATTTCCCAGAGGCAGCTTTCCAGAAGACTTCTATCAGTAGGGATTACAGCAAGGCAGGATGGGAGAGACTGGAGAGTTGGGGAGAGAGTGACAAAGAGTCAGAAAAAATCAGAGACTCTTTTGGCTTTATACACGTGCCTTGGGCTGACCTTACCCCTAGGCTGTCCCTCTCACCCTGGGGACCTCCTCAGGACCCCATTTTGAGTTTACTGGCAAGATTGAGGAGACTGGAGGGTTTAAATAACCCATCACAGGTCTGATATCATGCCCCTTGTGGCCCACCAAAGTCACTGTGGGCCCAGTTTTTCCTGGGATGGGAGCTCATCACAGGTGTGTTTCTCAGTCAATGTGTGCAGATGGCCACATCACATGACCTTCTTGAAGCGCCGTGTTCCACATTGAACCATGCACAGGACAAACAGACTTGCATGGCTTCAGGTCATCTTCAGTAAGTTTTTTTTTTATATTAAATTCTTTTATTGTTACATTGTAAGTATACAACACAATTACATTTCTCATTGGGAATTGTACCTTTACATAATGCATCTTGGTTCTTTCTTTTTCCCCATTCCTAGCCCTCCCTTCATGCCCTCCACCCTTCCCTATTTACAAAGACTTTATTTCCATTTGTTCCATTTCTCACCATTTTTCCTTTCCCTTCTTTCCTTTCCCCTGCCCCTCCCACTACCCCTACCCCTTTGGACCTCTTCTTCCTATTTTACATTATCGATTATTCATTCTAATCATTGGCACATTTTAGGTATACAATATAATGACAGTCATCATTGGAAATTTGCACCTTTACATAGTCTCTCTTGGTTCTTATTTTTCACCCCCAGCCCTCCCTTCAACCCCTCCATTCCTCCCTATTTACAAAGAGTTTGTTCCTATTTTTCCATTTTCTCATATTAATCCCATTCCCTTCTATCCTTTCCCCTAGCCCTCCCACTTCCTTCCCCTTTGCCTCTTTTCTTCCTATTTCACATGACCTATTATACATTTAGTCCTTATTTACACTTTCAGTTTCTCACACTAGAGAAACTATTTGGAATTTATTCATGTGTGTCCTATTTATTTCACTCAAGAGTATCGCCTCAATGTGCATCCACTTAGCTATAAATGTCTCTAATTTCTCATTTTTTATGGCTGAGTAGTACTCCATTTTATTAAAAAAACACATTTTCTTGATCCAGTCTCCAGTTGATGGGCATTTGGGCTGCTTCCAAGTTTTAGCTATTACAAACTGTGCTGCTATGAACATGGGCACACATACATCACTGTGGTATGATTCTTTTAATTCTTTGGGGAGGATCCCCAGCAGTGGAATAGCAGGGTCAAATGGGACTTCCAGTCCTAGTTCTCTGAGGTATCTCCATACTGATTTCCACAGTGCTTGCACCAGTCTACACTCCCACCAGCAGTGGAGCAGGGTTCCTCTTTCCCCACAGCCCCACCAGCATTTGTTATTGGTTGATTTCATGATAGCACCCATTCTGTCTGGAGTGAAGTGGAATCTCAGCGTTGTTTTCATTTGCATCTCTCGAATGACCAGTAATCTTCAGTAAGTTTTGAAGACAGGCTTTGTGCCTCATCTGGTGCTAAAGTTTCCAAGGAGCCTAAAACACCCATTGCTACTCTCAAGGTACTCACAGTCTTCTTTGGAAGATAAGAGATAGATCTGGGAAAACTGTCATACAAACAAAACTCTAAATAAACCCATTTGAGAGTAGTTGCCAAAATGTATGTGTGATTTGTCTATTGTTGTAAGAACTCAGAGGAGAGAGTGCTGGCCAGAATGGCTAAGAAAAGAAGTAGAGAAGCCATGTCCAGAAATGGTGGAAACTAAATGTGGACATTGTCTTAGGTCACTTCTCTAGAAGCAGAGAAATAACGGTTGATGTGCAAGTGATTTATTAAGGCAGTGCTTCCAGAAGAAGCAGTGCTTAAAGTTTGGGGAGCAGGACAAGGCAAGAAAGACACCTAGCAAGGATGGAGTTTCACGTCATGTCTCAGCTGATGTCCCAGCCTGATCCCCCAGAGAGCTTGGGAGCAAAAGTATGTAGCAGAGTGTGTCAGCTGCTAGAGCTCTTAAAGCCCCACATACATACAGATTAGTGCAGGGAGGGGAAATAGAATCCTGGGTACTCCTGGATTTCTGCATGAGGACAAGGGAGGGAGTAGTTCAAGGGCTAGGTTTTCAATGAGGTTGCAGGTACCAGTGTCAGAAAAAGGAAAATAGAACATAAGGTGTCAGTGCACAGAAGTAGGGAGGGAGACCTGGGCAGAGCATCAGTGGCATTCACTGCAGGTAGGAGAAGTGGGTCCAGGGCATAGTATGTCTTCATTGCCAAAATTAGTAGTCTGGACTTGGTCACCTGTTTGACTGTAGCTTTGTAAATTCCTGAGTAGGTGACTGGGAAGAAGAAAATAGAAAGATTAACCAAAGAAGTTTGGAGATGGCACAGCTTGGAGGCAGGGGAGGCAAGGCAGGCTCTTCCCACCAGGGCTTTGCACTGGCTATTCCATGACACCTGGTCTTCCTCTGGGAATCTGATTGGGTACCTCCTGCACCTCCTTTAGGTTTTTGTTAAGAGTTCACTTTCTCATCAAAGCCTCCTCTAAGTCCTTTGCTGAGCTCTGCATGGTGCTTGCCAGCATTCCCACACTCCTAATTCCCTGTGTCTTGCTCTCATGGTTTCGTTTTTCTATAGCACTTACCAGCTGCTGCTGTATTTTAGAACTCATCTTATTACTACGCCTTTTGATAACTGTCAGTCTTCCTTAGTTGGAGAGCTCCGTGTGACCAAGGATGTCTGTTTTGCTCTCCTGTTCATACTGAGTGCATAAGCAGAGCCTGGGACACATAGACATGCACTAAATCTTCTGGATGATGAACAGCCACGGGGATGGTTGGGCTCCATATAGGGGTTGGGTGAAAGGAGGACAGGAAAATTTTGAGGGGTTGAACAAGGGTAGGTAGAATGGCACTGTGTCATCAGTGAGTGACTGTGCCCTGGAAATTAGTGTGGTGGCACAGGGGACAGTATTCTAGGTCAAGCATGTTGGAAGAGTATACAATAGAGGGAGGTTCCAGGGAGCAGATTTCCCTTTGAAGGGGGCACCGGGCATGGGAAGGGACAGTGGCTGGTTTAGGGTCTGCTTGGGTTCAAGTCTGATGCCTCGGTGGGGAAAGCCAGGTGCCACACAGAGTAGACAGGAGGCTTTTCCTGATCTCCTGCCTGAGAACTCCTGACTGCTGGTAGCGCTGCTGAGATAATGACTGGTTCCCCGGCCTTTCCTCTGCAGAAGGCTTTGCAAATGCTCATTAGCCAAACCTCCCCACTCCCACCCAGGCTTGGGAGGTCTCATTCACCCCTGGAAGGGCTGGTAGCAGCACTGAGCTTCTACTTTGGGGAGGTAGAGCTGGTTAACAGTGAGTGTGCATGAGAGTGAGGAAGGCAAGGTCAACTGCTATTGGGATGGCCATCCTGGCTTTGGAGAGCTACCTGGAGTTCAGAAGTATCTAGTAAGTCCAAGGGACTTGTAAGGCAGCTGCAGTCTGTTGGCATGATGGCTTTTGTGCTGCTGAAAAATTAGCAAAGGGAGCCGGGGATGGGCTGCCTCAGGTGAGGCCCCCCTTCCTCCCTTGGAGCCAGGGGCATGCTGTCTGGACACTGGAAGAGATGAAGATGTTGTATTTACCTTGGTGCGTAGGAAAGGGCTTCCTCCCAGTGTTTGGGGACTATGATCTTGCTCTGGTGTCCTTGTGTTTACCAGGATGTGGCCCCTGGGCACAGTCTTTTGGTTTTTTATACTGGGGATTGATCCCAGGACCTTCACACTGAGTTCCCTTCCCAAGACAGGGTCTTGCTAAGTCACTAAGTTGCTCAGGCTGGGCTTGAACTTGTGATCCTCTTGTCTCAGCCTCCCAGAGTTCTTGGATGGAAGGCCTGTTGCCACCACACTGAACAAAAGTCTTTTGTAGCAGGTGCTGGTGTTCCTGGCAGCCACAGACATTCCCACAAGAAGTGGATGAGTGGGCCAGAGTGGGAGAGGGAGATTAGGCCAGACCTGCTGTGGACACTGCCTGGTGAATGCTGGTGAGATACCTCTTGGAGTCCATCCACTGTAACTGGAAAGAGCTTGGAGAAGCCGATAGGCCTGACAGCATCTGTGAACTTGAGCATATTGTTATTGCTCTTATGCCACATCCACAGGCTGGCGAAAGCTGGAGGAAGGCTGTCTAATGGCACCTGGGATTGGGGTCTCCTGGGGACTTGACTCTCATCTAACTGACCTCCCTGAATGGGTTCCCGTCTCAGACTCCCCATTTTAATGTTGGAACAGAGTGCTGAAGCATCTCTTGGGCTTCTTCCCTGCTGTGTTGCATCCTCCCTTGGATCCTTTAAACATTTTTTTTTTTAACTAAAGAAGGCTCTGTTGTCCTCTGATCCCTCTTATTAAACTCTGGCTCAAGGTGATGCACTGCACTAGAAGCAGATTGGATGCATTTGGTTTGGAGGTTGCACAAGACCTGGTTATCTCTAGTTATGACTATAAGGACTCTATACTTAGAGGTGACTGACTGATTTGACTTATGGCATTTTGAGGGCTCCCACTGTAATCTAGACATTTACTTTTGCTTTCCTAACCTCCCCCCACCCCCCATTTGAGCCTATCAGAACAAGTCCAAGCTTATAGGAATGGGATTTGATCCAGGGTTTCACAGGACCTACACTAGGAAGGCAGAGCATCCTGGCATATTGTGGGCTGAGCTGAAGACTGAGATGATCAGCAGTGTGAACCCAGGCTCTGCCACCTCTTTGCTGTGTGACTATAAAGAAATGCTTCCCTTCCCTAAACCTGAGGCTTCATTCACACACACACACACACACACACACACACACACACACACACACACACACACAGATTTTTTAAAAAAGGAAAGAGAAAGCATATACTTTTTGTTGGGTAACTGAGGAGATGGTAAACCACTGATAATTAGAGTAGCTAGCATTTCTTTAGGCCCCATTTTATGCCCAGCACTTACCTATATGAGCTCTAATCCTCATGACAGCAACCAAAGGTACTTTTATCTTAGTTTTGTAAATGAAGAGGAAATGGTATTGAGGTTTGCATTCCTTAAAACATGTTTCTCTTTCCATCATATGATTCTGCGTCTATTGAAGAAGGCATTCCCCTGCCAACAGGTCCTATTAGCTCCTTTGGGGGGTACCACAGGGGTGGGTGCAGACTGGACTCTTTGGTTCCCAGGACAGAACTGTATTTCCCTGGCTTCCTCATCCCTGGACAATTGACATTCAGGAACCCTATTGCCTTTATCAAGATCAAGGCAAATTCTAAGAAAAATATAGATTTTGTCAAAGATCTTTGGCCTGGTGCCTGATCCAAAGTGCTACTTAAGAAATTCTTTTTTTCTCTCTTTGAAAAATTGAATTGGCACCATCTCTCCTTTTAATTTTTTTGTTTTCTCATTTTGGGCCACAGGAAATTTGCTTTAAAATCATTTTGTCCCAGGACCACCTGGACTTTTATTTTTTATGTGTGCACTGCATCCTTGAAAACCATTTAGGAACTCTAGTTTGTCATCTCAAAGGACTATGTAGAATTTGTTGTAGGAAAAATGGATGAAAATCCAATCCAATCTTGGAAATGTACTGATGAATTTGATTTGAATTAATAATTATGTTTATATTTTAATCAGACAGTAAAATAACAGGGAGTAACTAATTGATTACTTAAAAGATTGTTTCATAAGTGATAAGTTGTGGTAAATTAACTTCTATCTTTTAATCATTTTCAGATGCAATGAATATAATTCTGTTCTAAAACCATGAGAAATACATCAATTTATTTGTAACTTAACTCTGCTTTCCTTGAAAATAATGCTGTATTTCTCAACAAGATTTCAGAATAACCTTGTCAATACTTTTGATAAATTGCCTTGTAAAGTACTTGGCAAAAGAAAAAGCATCACAGACCTATCAGAATAACCAGAAGGTGGTATTTATAATGAGATGACAAATGAAAACTCTTTCTACAGAGAACTTGTGGTAAAAATCTTATTGTTGAAAGATTTCTAAAAAGTTATTAAAGGCATTGGAATTAGAAATGATAAAAGCAGCTGGAAATAAAAATTGAAATGAGAATATCCGGTTAAGCAAGAGGAGGTTGTTCAGTTGTGTGACAGACACAGTACATCTTCACCCAGTTTTAGGAAGAGCTGCTTTTCAGAATTACACCTGACATTTTCCCTCTGTCTTGTGAGGACAGAAAAGCAGATGGAAGTGGAGGACAGGACCAGAGCTGAAGGATGCCTGGGTTTTACTCACAATCAGCATAAATACAAATGGCTATAGAAACAATTTTTAAAAAATATGTAAAGAAAGCTCCTCCCCCACCAAAGAGATTTTTTTTTTTTTGGCCTTTATACTGAATTCATTTCCAACTTTCCAAGAAAGGGGAGATGAAATATTTTAGAGGCAGCTGAGTAAATAAGCATGGGTTTGGAAATCAGATTACTCAGTTCCTTATTCCTGGAAGGCATATCAGAAGACCTGCCTTATAGATTCTTTTGTTTGGAACTGGGGATCAAACTCGGGACCTTGCACTTGTGAGGCAGGCGCTGGAATCACTGAGCTAAATCCCCAGCCCCACTTGTAGATTCTTAAAGAAGGACAAGCACTTAGCACACAGTAGGTTCTTTTACAGTTACTGCTGGAATTTGCATTAATGCTGATTAATCAAGATGATGGCTTCTCATTAGAAGAAGCATAATTTAGAAAGGCCAAAGAACAAGCTGTGGAAGAGAGGGATTCTTTTGTCTAGGTGACTCCACTAGTTCAGGTTGGGACATTTCTCACATAATTATTCAAGACTGCAAGTACACCAGTGAATAGTTAGTTGCATGTCGACATTTCAAAGCTCCTTGACTCCAAGGTATTTCTAGCTTGGAAATTTCCATGAATTCAAGCCTTGAAAAAAAATTCAGTGTGGGGGTTGAAAACTAGAGAAATTACTTGGCTTACTACCAAGTGTTTTTAATGGCAGTATTCTTCAGTCTCTGTTTCTGGGTCTGAGTGGGCCAGAGGAGAAAACAGATGCCTGCGGTGTCAAAAATCTTGCTCTGATTGTCAATCAGAGTTTCCCTGGAAGGGAAGATAATTCACTATATGCTTACGAGATTTGTGAAGTGCAGAAGACCACATCTCAGAACATTCTCTCCATGAATTTGTTGAATGGAAGTCATTTGGCATTTTTAATACATAGGCTTCAAAGGTAAGGACCACACACCTGGACACATTTCCTTATCAACTGGTGCCAGATCAAAGCATCGAAGTAATCTCAGCTGCCCAGGGTTAGGCCATACCAGCCATACTGCACTGAAGCCCCGTGAAAACCTGTGAGCTCCTTCTCCAATTCTGCCAAGATGTCCAAGTGCTTTCTCAACTTATCATTTGATTAGTAGAAGAGAGGAGAAATTGATTTGAATTGATTCATTTTTTGCCCCTAAAAACAGATAAACTAAAGAAAACAATTTTAAGAGTCTTAATAACTTTAAATGGCAAATTTAACCCTTGCCCCTCCACCTAGAAGGATTTAGGGTTCGAAAGTATAGTTCCAAAATGTCTCAAAAGTATATTTCAAAAATACTTTTACACTTCAGAGCTGTGTTTACACTTGTACATCTATCAATAAATATAAAAGATACACAAGGATAGCTAGAAAGAAGGAACAATAATACAACATAGTTAAGATTTTTAAAAAGCTGGCATATTGTGTGCCATAAATTCCTTTGCAGTTGTGAAGTGGACTTCAGATTTGGCTCCAAGTTTCTTTGCAGCCAGAATAAAAAGAGAAGCATGATTAGTCACAGGTGTTACATTTTTATAATGTAAAAGGAAGATGGTTGCCCTGTAAAAGTTTTCCAGACACTAAAGTTGGAGAAACTGCAAGATGCTAAGTAACACAGTGCACAAATATTATCCATGGAAACAACACAATGGGAATTTGTTAATTTATTCAACACATATTTATAGAATGTACATATTATGCTTACCATGCCAGGTCTGGGGATGTGCATTGGACTGAATGTTTATGTGTTCCCCAAATTTATATGTTGCAATGTAACTCTTGAAGTGATGGTATTAGGAGGTGAGGCTATTCAGCAGTGATTCTGTCATGAGGGCAGAGACTTCATGAATGGGAAACAGATGCCTGCCTGTCTCTTCTACCTGTGACAAGTCTGTCTATGAGCCAGAAAGGGGGCCCTCACCAGATATGGAAGCTTGGGATTCAGCTGTAGTATTGGATTTCCCAGCTCCTCAGAACTATGAGAAATAAACTTCTGTTGTTTATAAGTCACCTAGTCTATGAGATTTTGTTATATTCACCCAAATAGACCAAGACAAGGTGAGACAATAAGACTCAGGCTCTGGCCACATGGAACCCATAGTCTAGTTGAGTTTAATATAGTGGTTTCTTACCAGTCTGTGTGTGCAAAGTGGGGGAGTAAACCTTAAGATTCTGACAAAATTGTTTTATTAAGGGTCATATTCGTATAGGCTGGGTTTTATCTCATTAATACTCTTATCTGGTGCTTAGATTGTGATACCATTCATTCATCAGTTCCTTAAATGACTTTCCAATGCTTATTGTGTAGTGACTGTGGGAGATAATGAAGTCAAAGATGAATATCAGACATACTCAAGACCTTCTAGAACCTCACATGACAGTGAAGGAAACACACATATGCAAATATGTTCAAGGGGAACATGGTGGGTGCTATAACAGATGCTTGCACGGAGACCTCTAGGGATGTCTGATGGGGTCTACAAAGATGAGAAACTTGAACTGGTCTCTAGAAGATCAGGAACCACAATAAGAGCAGCAGAAACTTGGTGCTTTCTTTGCCAGGAACTATTCTAAGCATTTTGTGCATATAATAAATGTTAAGTTAATTCATTTTAATTTTCACAACAGCTCTGTGAAGCAGATACTATTATGATCCTTGCTTATGGGAAAATAGAGGCACAGGGAAGTTAAGCAGTGTGCCTTGGACCACCTAGCTGATAAGACACATCAAGCACTGGAGTTCTCTCTTCCAGTGTTTTGTGGGTGATTAATTTCTGCTCTTCCTTCCAGTCTCCTCTGCAAGATCTCTCCTGATTCCTCAGATAATGCTGAGCTTTCTAGTTGCATCCTCTAACAGCACTATGCACTTGGCCTACTTAGGATTTACCATGTTGTATAATCACACATTTATTTGTACATATCATTTATTTAATTTATTAAATTATTTACAACTTGATATATAATTATTGCATCTTATATTATTTATTACATGTAAATAAAATTATTTAATGTCTCTCCCTATAGACTATAATCTCCATTTGGGCAAAAACTATTATGTATTTTCTCACTACTTTATTTCTAGTGCAAGAGTTTGGTACCTATAAGGCACTCAGTAAATAATTGTTGAGTGAATGGATCCAGGAAAGGGCATGGGCTGTATGAAGGCTGCATGGTAGAGACCTAAGGTGGCTGGGAGGGAGATTGGCAGTGGGATTTAGAGATTTAACTTGTACAGCATACACCATATACATGGATGCCTCTTTCAGTTTGTTTTAAAGTAAAACCTGACTAGGACTACCCACCCAGGAAAGTAAGCCTTTTACCTTTTGGAGCAGAGACAACAAGGGAAGAAGCCCTAGTGATGCCATTGACCTGCCACATGTTTCCTGAGCCAGTACATTGGCACAGAATCTGTCGGAAAAGGTTTATGCCTGAATTCTCTCTCCTCCACCCCAATCTTAGTCCCTAGGAAACAGAGACAGAGGACTTCATGGTAGAAGGTGGCTGAGTCACATTTTCCCTTGCTCCTGGTTTATCCCTTGAGGCAGAGAGGGTGAAGAGTGGTTGCCACTATCTATCTGGCTCCTCACTTGCTCAATGCAGGGCTGGCATGGATGGGAACTGGTCCCAGTCCTTTGACATCACATCACTCTTCCTTTGCCTCTCAAGCTTCTGCTCTCTCCCAGTTTCTATTTCCAGGGTAGGGTGGTAGCTGAGTCTATATTTGGTGGGATGTTCTGGGTCTCATTGGCACATTTGACTTAGTGAGCCTGAGTTAATTAGGTAGTCTCAAGAGCCCAGAAACTGGCAACTGGAGCTTCTTGGCCTTTGCTACTTCTGTACCCCTGAAGCTGCTTGGGGCTCAATTCTTCCTATCATTTGCATGATGAGGAGCTTAGCTTCTCGTCGGAAGAACTGTCACAGGAAAGAACTTACTATGTGATCCTTGGCCTTAGATGTCCCCACTGGTCTTCTGAGTCAAACTCATTTATTTGTTTATTGAGTAGGTGTTTATTGGGTGCCCTGTAGGTGCCTAGGTCTATAACAAGTACTAAAAAAGGAGGTAAATAAGAGCAGTTGTTGTCAAGGAACCATGTAGAGGGGACGTAGAGATTTAATATTTTTAGAGGGACCACAATAGGCTTTATAAGGAAGGTAGTATTTCAGCTGGATGTTTAAAAATGGAGAGAATTTTTTAAAATGAATTTTATTGGTAAATAAAAAATATACATAACAATAACATTCATCAAAGGGAATTTGTATCTGTATACCTTGATTCCTCTTTTTCTCCCAGTCCTCTCTCCTCCCTTAAACCCCCCTTTTTTACAAAAGCTTTGTTTCCATTGTTCCTTTTTCTCATTTCCCCCCCTTTTCCATTCCTTTCCTCCTCTTCCCTTTCATAATTTCCCTTTCCCTTTTTTTCCCCATTAAGTTTATTGGTACATTTTTGGTATAAAATACAGTTACATTCATCATTGGGATCTTATACCATTACATGAGTATCTTGGTTCTTTTTTTTTTACCCCTTCCCTTGCCCTCACTTCACACCCTCCACCCTTCCCTATTTGCAAAGACTTTGTTTCCATTTTTTTCCTTTTCTCATATTTTTTCTTTTCTCTTTTTCCCTTTCCCCTACCCCTCCCACTTCCCCTGCACCTTTAGACCTTTTCTTCCTGTTACACAATATCAATTGTACATTTTTAAAATTACAATATCAAGATCTAGGAGACATCACCACAGATTTTACAGAATTTAAAAGGATACACAAAGCATATTTCAAAACTCTGTTTTGAAATAAATTTGACAACTTCTAAGAAGTACCTTGGAAGACAAGTTAATGAAACTAACTCTGGAGGAAATATAAAATTTGAATAGCACCTATTAAAGAAAGTATATTCCTAGCTTGAAAACCTACCTATCTGACAACAGCAGGCTCATATACATTTTAACTGATAAATTATATCAAACAATTAAAGCAGAAAAAAGAAGGAACACTTCTCCCTTCATTTTAGGAAATCAACATTGTGCTAATCCTAAAACTGGATAAAGATAATAGAAGAAAAAAGTATGAACATAGATAGAAATTTGTTTAACAAAACAAACTCTTAGAAGTCAGATCTGGCAGGATGTAGAAAGCGGTTTTGTTATAGGGATGGCAGTGTTGGTTCAGCATTGGAAGATCCACCCCCAAAAGTCATCATTTTAACAGAGGAAAGGAAAAAGCTATGTGATCCTGTCACTAGTTGGAGAAAAAGTATTGGACCAAATTCTACAGCTGTTCATGGTAAAAGCTATCAGGAGACTAGAAGTAGAACAGAACGTTCTCAACAGATTAAAGACATGTACTCCATACTTCCACTGAGAATGCCTTATATGAATGGAGAAGATACAATGCTTTCTCCCTAAGGTGGGGAACAAGGGCAGATATGCTTACTCTTTATCTGTCCATTAAACTTTGAAACCTAGGCCCCACCAAAATAGTCTGGCAATAAAATGACACAATTAGGATAGGATTGGCAAGGTAGAAGCAAAATCTTTATATGGAGATGAAATGATCATCTACAGAGAAAATACTAAGAAATCTCTAGGAGCCCCTAGAACTTGTATTGGAGTTTAGCAGGATTAGAAAACACAAGGTATATATAAAAATTCAGGTCTGTGTATACTTGCTATAAATGAAGAATTGGATGTTGAAATTTAAAAGTTATGTAGGAGTATAAAGGACCTAGAAAAGTTAAAAACAAAACAAAACAAAAACAGTGTTAGAAGATGTTTAGTTCCTAATTTTAAGACTTCTTCTAAAGCTACAGTAATCAAGGCAGTGTTGGTGTAAGGAAAGGCATATAGATCATTGGAATAAAACAGAGAATCTAGAAATAGAACCACACATATATGGTCCACTAAGTTTTGAGAGATTATTTAACATTAGCATTTTAGAGAATATAAACTCAATTCAAGAGCCGAGGAAGAGATAGTGCTTTCAGCAAATGGCACTAGAACACCTGGTATCCGTATATAAAAAATTAACCTCAACCCTTTATTTCCATACATGAAAATAACTTGAAGGGATCTATGAACCTAAATATGAAATCCTAAAAGTATAAAACTTTAAGAAGAAATTGTAAGGGAAAATGTTTATGAATTCAGGGTAGGCAAGAACTACCTAGGATGCAAAAGACATGATGTATAAAAGAAAAAAATTGATAAATGAGATTCCATCAAAATTTAGAACTTTAAATGACATCATTAAAATGAAAAGTAGTCCTTAAACAGACCATATTTCCAATGCATATAACCTATGACCAGAATATGTAAAGAATTCTTAGAGCTCATTAATAGACAACCCAATTAAAAAGTAGACATAAGAAGATGATAAATAGCCAGTACAGCACAAGGAGAGGTGTGCAACTCCAGAATCAGAAAAATACTAATCAGTACAATAACAAGACTGAATTATACATTCATTAGGGAGACGAAGTTCAAAGTTTTAAAAGCCTTGTCATGACTTTTTCTTTTTGTTGGATTCTCCCCCTTGGCATTTAATTTGTCACGCCTAATGGATTCATTCTGCTAGGTTTCCTGGGGTTGTGATCCTCATTGTCTTTTCCTAGGGTATTGTCTAAAATTTTTTGGAATGCCGGTTTGATATTCATGAAGTTCCTGAGGTGCTCTTTATCATGAAAGTATCTTATTTCTCCATCAATTTTGAAAGATAGCTTTGCAGGGTACCTCAATCTGGGTTGGAGGCTGTTTTCCTTTAGGGCTTGAAATACATCACTCCAAGCTCTTCTTGCCTTGAGGGTTTGCATTGAGAAGTCTGCTGTGATTCTGATGGGGTTTCCTTTGTATGTGATTTGTTTCTTTTCTCTCACTGCTTGTAGAATTTTCTTCTTCTGTTGGATTTCTGGAATCCTAATTTTTATATGCCTATGTGTAGATTTTTTTTGATCAAGGCTAGCTGGAGTCCTATATGCCTCACTTATCTGTATGTCAAGTTCTTTCCCCCTCCTTGGGAAGTTTTCTCCCATCACTTCTGTGAACAGTTTTTTATGTCATCTGTACTCTCTCCTGTTTCTTTATTGACTCCAATCAGTCTTAGGTTATTCTTCTTTGCATCGTCTAGCTGCTGGATTGATTTCTTGTGTCCCGTTACAATTTTAAAGCAATTTTTCTTTTCCTGGTCACTAATTGCAATCTTATCGTCTATATGTGAAATTCTATCCTCACATTGGTTCCTTCTGCTGTGCAGACTTTCGATGGAGTTTTTAATCTCCTGGAAATCTGTTTGTATCTGTTTTATGGATTCCATTTGTTTCCTATGTTGGGATTCCATCATGTTCCTCAGATCCTCTATTTTTTTATCTCTAGATTTACTAATCCTGTCTTGCACCATGAGCAAAAACTTTGCTGTTATTTGAGTTATTATTTCTGATTTCATTTTTCCCAGATCCTCTTTTGTTGCCAGTTCAGAGAGTCCAGGTGGTTGAGTATCAGATTGTTCCATCTTGTTTCCCTTTGGGGTTGCTGTAGGTGATCCAGAAGTCTGTTTTTGAGGCTTGTTTATGTGTCTTCTCATTTCCATGGGGGGCGGGTTGCTTCTGGTGCCCACGCAGCTCACCTTCTCTTCCCTAGGAGCTTGGGATGGTGTTGGGGGAACTTCCTTCTGGGTTCTGGGACTGGCTCAGCTTCTCTGCCCTAGGATCTTGGGATGGCAGCAGGGGAGCTTCCTTCTGGGTTCTGGACAGTTCTAGCAAAGTAAAGAGACAGACAAAACACCAAGAACAGCGGTCTGCCTTCTGTAGTCTCCTCAGGTTCCTCCTTTTCCTTTTGAAGAGTTTCTTCCTATTTCTTATTATCTATTTTACATTTTGGGGCTTATTTGCACTTTTAGTTTCTCACACCCAAGAGACAATGTGATATTTACATGTTTGTATCTGATTTATTTCACTTAAGAATATAGTGTCAAGTTGCATCCATTTAGCTATAAATTTCTCAAGTTTATCTTTCTTTATGGCTGAGTAGTATTCCATTGTATATATAAAAAAGCATCTTTTTATCCATTAATCAGTTGATGCAGATTTGGGTTGTTTCCAAGATTTAGCTATAACAAACTGTGTCTCTATAAACATGGGTGTGCATATATCATTGTGGTATGATGCTTTTAATTCTTTGGGGGAGATACCCAGCAGGTGAATAGCTGAGTTAAATGGGACCTCAAATCCTAATTTTTTGAGGAATTTCCACCCTGATCTCCACAATGGTTTTACCAGTCTGAGCTCCCACCAGCAGTGGAGAAGGGTTCCTTTTTCCCCCACAGCCCCACCAGCATTTGTTGTTGGTTGATTTCTTGATAGCAGCCATTCTTTCTGGAGTGAGATGGAATCTCAGCATTGTTTTAATTTACATCTCTTGGATGAACAGTGATGTTGAACTTTTTTCCTATATTTATTTGCCATTTCTACTTCATCTGAGAAGTGTCTATCATTTCAGATGCCCATTTTTGGATTGGGTCTTTAAATCTGGGGAGTGTGATTTTTTGAACTTTTTGTATGTTCTAGATATTAGTCTTTTATCTGAGGGACTATTGGCTAAAATTTTTTCTCACTCTGTGGGTTGTCTCTTCACTCTGTTAGTGATTTCTTTTGTGGTGCAAAAACTTTTTAATAGGGTGAGATCTTGGTTGTTGATTCTTTGCACTATTTCCCATGGAGTTTGGGTTTTACTCATGATGTCATTGCCTGACCAGTGTCCTCGAGAGTTCTATCTATTCTCTCTTCCAGCTGATTCAGTGTTTCTGTTTTAATATTTAGATCTTTGATCCATTTTGATTTTAGCTTTGTTCATGGTGAGAGTCATGGGTCTAGTTTTAATCTTCAGGATGTAGAAAGTCAGTTTTTTCAGCACCACTTGTAAAGGGGCTATCTTTCCTCCAGTGAGCATGTCTGGCTCCTTTGTCAAAGAAATGGTAGCTGAGTGTGTTTGGTGTTGTTTCTGCCTCTTCTGTTCCATTGATCCTCAGGTCTTTTTTTATTTTGTCAGTACCATGCTGTTTTTATCACAGTATATCTGTAGTATAATTTCAAGTCCGGGATTGTGATGCACCCTGCCTTGCCTTTGTTACCTAGAATTGCCTTTGCTATTCTAGGTCTCTTCTGGTTCCAAAAGAATTTTAGGAATGTTTTCTCTAGCTCTGTGAGGTATGCTAATGGTAATTTGATTGGGATTGCATTAAATCTGTATAATAATTTGGGGGGTATGGCCATTTTCACTATATTGATTCTTCCTACCTAAGGGCAGGGAATATATTTCCATTTTCTGATATTCTCCTTGATCTCCTTTTTCAGAGTACTGTAATTTTCTATGTGCAGGTCCTTTATTAGATTGATTCCTAAGTATTTCATTTTTTTCAATGCTATTGTGGAAAGTGTTGTTTCTCTAATTTCTTTCTCAGTAAACTTGTTATTTGTGTACAGGAAAGCTATTGATTTTTGAGCACTGACTTTGTATCTGGCTTCACTACTGAATTTGGTTATTAAATCTATAAGTTTTTTGGTGGAATTTTTGGTGTTCTCTAGGTAGAGACTCATGTCATCTGCAAATAATGATAATTTAACTTCTTTCTTTCCTATCTTTATTCCTTTTATTTCTTTTTCTTCTTGAATTGTTCAGGGTAATGTTTCCAGAACTATTTGTGTAGAAGTGGTGATACTGGGCATCCTTGTTATGTTCCTGATTTTAGTGTGAAAGTTTTCAATTTTTGACTGTTTAGTAGTATGTTGGCTGTTGGTTTGTCATAGATAGCTTTTAAAATGAAGAGGATTTTGATTGGGAGTAGACTTGGGTGGAGTGAGGCTGTAGCATTTAATTACAAATGGAAGTGATTCTATAAGCAAAGGCCAGAAAACAGGCATATATGAGATCTGGAAAATGAATTAATATTGAGCAAAGAATTTATGTGGTAATTGCAAGGGAAGGAGGTAAACTTAGAGATGAGAGCTGGCATTAGAGGGTGGCAGCACTTTGAGGTTGCACAGGGAGCCATCAAAGTTTTATAGAAATGTAATAAAATGAAACTTGGATTTTAGGGAATATTTTCTAAAAGAAGCATCTTCTGGTGGATAAATTAAAGAAAGGAGAAATTGAAAGCAAGGAGAGCACATCAATTTGAGTGCATACTATTATTTAACACTTACAGAATTCTACTGCATGCCAGGTACTGTTCTATGTATTTCTCATATGTTAATCATTCAATCATCATAGTAATCTTCTGAGATTGTTTATGTGCTATGGCTAAGAAAATGAAGGCATAAGAGGGTTCAATGACTCGTCCAATGACATATAGCTAGTGAATTGTGGAGGCAGGATTTGTACTCAGGCAGTCTGACTTTGGCATTCAATCCTCTTAACATTACACTATATATCATGCCTATATTTATTAAACTCCAACAATATGCCTGAAGCTGCCAGCATATATACATAAAATATACATAGTTTTTTCCTTTGTTACTCAGTTTGAAGACAATTATTTGGGTAGTTCACATGACAATTAAGACTTGAACTATGACTGGATGCACCTTGACCATAATGTTAAGTGAAATAAATCAGACACACAAGTTTAAATATTGCATGTTTTCCCTTATATGAGAAACCCAAAGTATAAATAAATTCAAGAGCAAAATAAAAAATATGTAATAAGAAACAGAAAGATCTTTTGCAAAATGGGAGGGGACTAAGAGATAGAAAAAGAAGTAAGATATGTTATGTACATTTCCTAATTCATCATAATATAATCACTATATACTGCAAACATGTATTAATAAAAATAAAAATGTTAAATATTGGACTATGGTGTCGGCAATAGAAACAGGAAAAATGAATCATTTACAGAACTTGTTGCTACATTTTTTGTAAGGTTTGAGACCACTTCCAGTATGGCATATTGAATGGCCACTCTTCAAGTTACTCACAGTAATATGGCTATAATAGCAATGACAGAGACTTGATGTTTGGGTAAGATGGAGTAAACAGGACCATATTGAACTTTCTACTTGAAATAACAAAAATTGACATACAGTGTATGAAGCACCAGTTTCCAAGATTTTGGATATAAGACAAAAAAGTACAGTAATCTTTGAGAGATGAGAAAAACATGAGGTGAACCCTATGATTGTGTACTGTCTTGAGTTTCCAGGTCACATTTCAAGTAATGCAAACCAAGGGAGATTCTAGTAGACTCTTTAAATCAGGCAACAAAGCTAAAAGCCTGGGAGGCCAATGGAATTTGCAGGACAGAGGAATAGAGAGGAGAGAGATGGAGAGGGAGAGGGAGAGAGAGAGAGAGAGAGAGAGAGAGAGAGAGAGAGAGAGAGAGAGAGAGAGGAAGAGGAAACCCTGGAGATTTGTAGAGGATCCCCTTTGAGTATTCAGCTGAGTACTTATGAGTGCCTGTTTGATGAAACAAACCAAGATTGGTGAAATACCTGCCTGAAAGTACTAAAGGTCACAGTGCTCAGCACTCACACAGGCCATAAATAGGGCCTGTTCTCAATTGCCAGACTCGGAAACTTCAAGATTCAAAGGCATGTGGTAAAGTACACAGTATGGTCTTCTTCAGCCTGGAGAACAATTATCTCCAGATTAAATACTGCACTGATTCTGCCTAACAAATTTTAAAGTGAGACACAAAAATATTGGAGTCTTTCCAAGTGAAAATTTCATCTTAGAACAAAACTCACAAACATTTACAGGAAAAAGTTGTCAACATCCAATAAGATAAAATTTACAATGTCTACTATCCAATCAAAAATTATTAAACATGCAAGTAAGCAGGAACATAAAACCCATAATGTGAAGATAAACCCATCAGAACTGGCACAGATATTAGAATTAACAGACAACTAAACTAACTTCTAAAAATGAAAACCACAGTGTGTAAGATACAAAATACAATGAATGAGATGAATGATAGGTTAGATGGGCAGAAGAGTTTAGTGAATGTAAACTAATAATGGTAGAAAAATATCCAAAATGAAAGAAAAAGAGATGATATTTAAAAAGAATAGAGCGTTAGCAAGCTGTGACATAACTTCAAGTAGTCTAATATACATGTAATTGAAGTCTACAGTGAAGAGAAGGGAAAAAAATAATTATTTTGGGGGAAATAATAGCTGAAAATTTTCCAGATTTTATGAGAACTATAAATTTACAAATTCAAGAAGCTCACAAACCCTGAACAAGAGACACCTGAAGAAAACTATACCAAGACAGATCATAATCAAATAAAATCATGTGGGCTACTATAATAAAACACAGTACACTGAGTAGTTTATAACAAGAGAAGTTTATTTATCACAGTCTTGAGGGTTGGAAAATCCAAGACTAAGGCATATTTGATGTGTGGTAAGGGGTCACTTTCAGTACTCATATCATAGAAAAGCATAGCTAGCTCTCTGGGATCTCCTTTCTAAGAGGACTAATCCTAGTCATGAGACCTCTACCATTGTGATCATCTCCCGATCTTCTCATTCCGTCAGACTGGTGATGAGGTGCCAACATATGAACTTAGGGGCGAGTGACACAAACACACACCCCGTAGCGTACTGATAAAGAGAAAAATCTTAAAGGCATCCAGAGTGGGCAGGAAAAAAGAAACATATGTGCAGAGGAACAAAGATAAGGCAGTTTTCTTTTGGAAAGAATGCAAATGAGAAGTTAGTGGAACAACATCTTTAAAATAATAAAAGAAAAAAACCCTGTCAACCTAGAATTTTATGTTCAGAGAAAATATCTTTCAAAAATGAAAGAAAAATACTTTTTTTCCAGACACACAAAAGCAAAAAGAATTCGTCACCACATTGCAATTAATATTAGAGGAACTCCTTCAGCTAGAAGAAATAGGATACCAAATGGAATTCTGGATCTACAGAAAGGGATGAAAAATAGCAGAAATGTTAATTTTATGGATAAATATATAATATTTTTCTTATTTAAATCTCTTTAAAAGAAAATTTACTTTTTAAATAAAAATAGTAATGATGCAGTGTGGGGTTCATGGTATATGTAAAAGTCAAAAGCATAATAAAAATGGAACAAAGGTTGGGAGAAGAGAAATAAAGATTTGTATTGTATGAGAAATGGTAAGCTATTACTTAAGGGATGGATTGCCCTAAGGTAAATACATATACTATAAATCCTAACACAAACATTAAAATAACAAAGAGTTATAGCGAGTAAGCCAATAATGGAAATAATATAGAATCATACAAAATATTCAGTTTATCCAAAAGAAAGCAGAGAACGAGAAAATCAGAAACAACAAACATATATGTGGCAAATAGAAAAACAAGCTAAGAGGTTTAAGTCCAACCATATTGATAAATATTTTCACTGAAAGATGGACATTGTCAGATTGGCTAAAAAAAAGCAACACCCAGGCATGTCCTACCGAAAAGAAGCATACGGCAGATATGAAGACACTAATTTGATAGCACTAAATACCTATAATAGAAAATTATGAACGAAGAAATAATAGCCAGTAGTGGTGTTGCATTCCTATAATCCCGGGACTTAGGGAGGCTGAGGCAGGAAGAATGAGAGTTCAAGCCCAGCCTGGGCAATGTAGTGGCCTATTAAGACTCTGTCTCAAACAAAACCGCAAAACTTTAAAAAGGCTGAAGATCTAGTGCATGAGTATGTACATATACACATACACATAAGAGCCAAGTAAACTAAAATAATTATAACAAAATAAGACCAAAGCAGAAGTGACACACACAAAAAACAAGAAAGTAGGAAAAAAAATCAATGAAATTAAGGGGTTGTTCTTTGAGAAAGTCAGTAAATTGATAAACTTCTAGTTAGCATGATCAGGGAAAAATGAGGGAAGATAGAAACCACCAATATGAGTAAGGAGAAAGGTGGCATCACTGTGAACTCTACAGATATTAAAAAGATAATCAGGATAATATTATGAGGAACTTCAACAACTTAGATCAAACTGAAAAATTCCTCAAAAGACACAAACTACCAAAGCTAACCAAAGAATAACCTGAATATGAATAAGAATAACCTTAATATGTGCCATCTATTAAAGGAATATAATTTCTGGTTAAAAACAATGACAACTTCAGGCCTAGATAACTTCATAGTGAAGTCTATTGAACATTTAAATAAGAAGTAACTGATTCCACACAAACTCATCTAGGAAGTAAAAGAGGGATAGTTCACAACTGATAAGGCCAGCATGACAGTGATATCAAAATCAAATAAAAGACAGGAGAAAAGGCTAGTACTGTGTTCTTTTACTGTAGCCTGCTCTTTTCTTTGAAATGTATTTCTTTCCCTACTTGTAGTTGGCACAAATTTGCTCTGCAGAGCCTGTTTCTTTTCTTATGTATAATAACTGTAAAACTTTGCTACTGTTAAAAAAGGATGATACTATATATATATAGATATAGATATAGATATAGATATAGATATATCCAGGTGTGGTGGCACATATCTATAATCCCAGAACTTGGGAGGCTGAGGGCAGGAGGATTTCTATGAGTTTCAGGCCAGCCTGGGCCACATAATGAGTTCAAGACCACCCTAAACTACATTGCAAGACCCTGTCTCAAAAATTAAAAAAAATCTTAAAAGGAAGAAAGAAAAGAAAATTATAATCTAATATCCCTCATGGACATAACTGAAAACAATCTGAACTAAATTCAAACTGAAGTCAAGGAAGTGACAATTAGCACATAAAACTATGCTAAATAGCATCAGTCATTAGAAAAATAAATGAGGCATCACTACATGTCTAGTAGAAAGGCTAAAATTAAGATGACTGATGATATGAAATGTTGATGAGGAAATGGCAGAGCTGGAGCTCAAATACAAATGCTGGGTGTATCAAACAGCATAATCATCTTGGAAAACAGGTTGGCAGATTTTTAAAAACTTAAACACATACGTACAAATGATATAGCTATTGCACTCTGAGTTATTTACCCAAGAGCAGTGATGGCATGTGTCTATATAAAGACTTGTACATGAATGTTCATGAAAGCCTTATTTGAAGTAGCCTCAGACTGGAAACAATCCAAATATCCTTCAGCAGATGAATGAATAAACAAACTGATGTATCAATACATACGAAAGAATACATCTTAGCAATATAAAGAAATAACTATTGATATTAGCTACACCATGGAGTGGTTTTAAAAATACATATGCTGGGTGAAGCCAGACAAAAATGAATGAATAATGTGTGACTCCACTATGTAAAATTCTAGGAAATTCACAGTAATGTGTAGTGATAGACGACATATTATTGGTTGCTTGGCAAGGACGGGGGAAGTGAGGAATGATGAGGGGGAGATTACAAGGGACATGAGGAAAGCTTTTGGGAAAATTGATTTGTTTATTATATGACCTTGGTAATGGTTTCATGCTATAGTCAAATCCACTTGAATAAAGCTGTTTACACGATAGTGACAAGCTGAATGATTAATAAGATGAGTGAGATGGCACATAAAGCCCTTTAAACACTGTACACTATATAAAAGGTCATTATTAATTATATATAAAGTCTTAATTAAAGATGAATGTGAGGTTATAAACTCAAGAAACTTGGAAGGATTAGCAGGGATGAGGATGAAAGGGACAGGAATTGGTTTACCAAAGATGATGATTTCTGTTGTTCCAAATCTGACATCAAGATGAGAACACACGGCCGCTAGTTGAGAATGTAGAGCTATAGCTGTGGAGGGGTGAGTTTTGCCAGAAAGATGTGCACGTGAGAGCTGAAGCAAGGGATTTAATAAGATGTCTGGAAGGATGGCATGGAGCAGGGGATAAGAAGTCTGGGGACACCTCAATAACTCTATGATAATACTGAGGAGGGAAGGGCACCATCAGTAAATGTGTGGGGTAGGGCATTTAGAGATCATCAAGAATGATAACTTTGAGCTGAGCCAGCCACATGGCAATCAGGAAGAGTATTCTAGGCTGAGAAACAGCAATTTCAGAAGCCTTAGGTAGGAAAGGCATTGATGTATCCTAGGAACTGTGTCAGAAGTCAGTGTGGTTAGAGTTGGTGAGGAGGAAGAATGCAGTACAAGATTTGGTTGGTCTGGTAGATTGCGGCAAATATAGATTTTATTTTCAGGGCAGTAAGAAATCATTGTTGGATTTTCAGAAAGATCATTCTGACTGCCACAAATACTTGTGCAGGAGGCAAGAGTGAAAGGAGAAAGATCAGCTAAGAGTTTCTTTCAGTAGTTCAGGTGGGGCATAATTGTGACTTGACCTAGGATAATGGCAGTGAAGTGAAAGAATTTAAGGTTGAAAGAACAATACTCGATACAAATCCAAGGTGTTCAGGAATCTTGTCAACAACAAAATTGCTAGACCTTGAAATTTTAGAGTTGGAAGTGATGTAGGATCATCTGGCAGAACTTCTTGACCAAACACCTTATTTCCCACTCTGCTCTATACAAATACCTCAGCAGACAGCAATAATAGGCTTCTCTCAGATGTGTGCTCTTTCAAATCTTCCTATGTGTTTTTGAAATCAATGATGCCTTCAAGGACATGGCCCCCATTGTTCAAGTCATATTTGGCCATATCTCAGTATTCCAGTGCAGGGAATGGTGTTTCCTTGGAAAACTGGAAGTCATGGGGATGGAAAGGAGGCTCAACTGGTAGGACACAAGCTAGGGAAGTGACTCCTCTCCAGAGACTGACTCTGGGTGCCCAACCAGCCAGCTTGTCTGAAGGGCAAAGCCAGGTGGCTGCCTTCTCTTCTTGGAACCCCCTCTTCACATTCCATTCTGTTCAAATCAGACTCAGTGTTCACAGCCCTTGTTATAGTGTCTTTATTTGGTGAAGTCTTTCTGCTTTCCCCACTGATGTCATCCCTCATTCCTTTGAACATTTACCTTTGTATCTCTTTTCAGACATTAATCTTATTCCATATAATTATAATTTTTTCCTACTTTCTCTGATGCACGTCTCCTTCACCTGTTTGTGCCCTGAAGCCCCTGGTAGGTAGTTTGTGCACAAAGCATGTTCCCACTGGAGGTTGCTGAAGTAAATTGAATCCATTCAATACTCTAGACATAGTGGGTATGCAGAAAAATTATAAGGGATCTAAGGTTTCCTCTGTGAGTGCTGATCCAAGTATCTCTGCACAGGTATAAATGATGGGGCAGAAAGGAAGTACAGGGGGTAAGTGAGGGCAGTTGGAAGTATGTATAATTAAGAAAATACGTATTTGGCAAAATGCCTTTGGAGAGATGTGACACTGAGCCCAAGCCTGATCACCTTTTTAATTCTTCCTTGTTTAAAATTCAAAATACTTTTTGGGTAGATGGTCTCTTTGTAGGATCATCAGTCTGACTTTATTACAAAACTCAGCTGAGAAATGTGTATTTTATTTTAGGAATTTGCTTGGAAATATCTGTGACAGAAAATGGTAAATGCTCACTGAACACTTCTTTTTCTTCTTGAGCATGCAGCTAGACTGCATGTTCCTTCCTGTCCCGTCTTTCTTACAGTTAGAAGTGGCCATGTGACCAACCTCTGGTTGTGAAATGTGGGCAAAAGTTATCACGGTACCTCCAGACCTGGCCTATAAAACCTTCTGCATCATCATCCAGGTTATTTCTCACCTTTGCCTGCTGTCTGAATGCCAGAGGTCTAGCAGCACCTACCCCCGACCAAAAATTTTCTGTGATGATGAAAGAAAGGTTCTGTCTCCTTGCTGTCCAGTGTAGTAGCGATATGCTACTATGTAGCTTATGTGATTGAGAAACTGAAGTTTCATTGTATTTAAATCATCCCATGTTGCTATCGGCTACCACACTGTACATTGCTTTAGATGGAAGGAGTTTGGTCCCTGGGTGAGTGAATGGAATAAAGATCCCCTGCTTACCTGCAGTGTATGAAAAATAAATACTTAGTGTGTTAAGATGCCAAGAGAGAATATCTGTTCCATAAAATGAGGAATACTTGCAGATTCATTTACAGTAAAAATTCATAATGTATCTATTTTCAGTTGGTACAACATGGCCAGACAAGCCTACTATCTCATATCAAATCCAGACCTTAAACAATCTAATCCTCTTTCATCTGTCTTGGATTTCCCAATCTTGCCCCACCCTGTTTTATAGGAAGAAAAGGAAATGCAGGCCATAAAGCAAGCCCCATCTCCTTTCCCATATGGGGTAACAGAGCAAGCTTGGGGTTCTGGTTTCCCCTCCATCACAACTCACTGTGTAGCTTGGGCAAGTCACATTGATTTTTCTGATTATTGCTATCTTTACCTATAAGATTGTTATTTCTGGCTTTGTTTCTTATTCTAAATGCTCCTTTCAGCTGTCTGCTCTTCTCTTCCACCCTTTGTGATTCTCCTCCGTCTTGAAGGGATGTTCTCACACCCAATGCTCCTGCCTCAAACTTCTTGCAGGCCCTCCCCAGATCTATTCTGTGCCTCTGTCTTCAGCCTTGGCGGTCTTTCCTGCTTCACTGCCTTTTTTTTTTACCAACAATTATGCCCATTCCTGCTTTCACTACTGCCTCGTTCACCACTCCAGGCTGGCTTTCACCCTGACTTCTCAGCTGAGATGACTTTTAAGACTATCACTATAATGACCTCCCTTTCACTTCAAGAGTGGGATCTAGGGACAAATGAGTCTGTCCTTTTTAGGCAAAGAAAGATGCTTAATCCTGCTGCATGGTTCTTCTCTCCCATCTATAAATTCTAGACTCTCACTCCTTCACTCCCAGGGTGTCATGAGAATTAAGTTTCTAAATTGCCTTGAGTTCCTTGGGGACAACTTGCAAGTGTAAAGATTAAAAATCATTTCATATAATGCCTCTGAAAACCAGGCAGTGAATTGATTCATAGTCTCCTCCTTTGGGTTGTGATTATGAGCATATCAGATGAAATATCACATTTCATCAAGACAGGTGATGCTTGTGTTAGGTTGCTAATTGCACCTAATTTGCACTTCTGACTATTCTCAATTCACTGGGTTGGAGAATAGGGTGACACAGATCGGGCTACTCAGGGGAGTTTTCTGAATCTGTCTTTGAGTTGATGATGGGAGAAGATTGTTCTTGCATAGTCAAAGCTTGATAGCTCAGTGCCATTAGTATACCAACTATTCTGTTAAACAATACCATCGTTTTTCTGTCTCCTAAGGTAGAGGCTTGGGATCCATCATTTCCTCTTCTACCTCCTCCTAACTTTTTGTTTTCCTTACTTTTCTCTTCCTCATCTTTCATCTTCATTCTACCTTTTTCCTCCTTTCTCTTCCTTTTTTTGTGTTACTCATTGTTCTTCCATCCTCTCTCTCTTCTTCCTTCCCTTTTTATTTTGCCATTATTCCTCCATAATTTTAATCTGCTATCTTGAAGAGTGGAGATAACATGGTGAATGAGATAAATTAGTTTTCTGCTTTCATATAATTTGCAAAGTATAATGGTTGACAACCAGTGATGCAAGAAATTGGGACAAGGTGTTATTCATTCATTTGCTCATTCAACAAATCATTCAGAAGAGCTGACAATGAGCCAGGCAGTGTTCTAGGTGCTTCTGAGTCATGTTTGAAAAACTGAGAATGGGGCTATGATTAGGAAAATGCACACTTTGTGGTAGGACTACAAAACGGAAGGCTGTGTATTAGTTATTCATTGCTGTGACCAACTACCTAAGAAAAGCAACTGAAAGGAGGAAATATTTACTTTGCCTTACAGTTTTAGACCATGATTGACTGCCTTCAAGGCAAAAATTTCATGGCAGAAGTGTGTAGCCATCAAGGAGCAGAATGCAAGGTTCAAAGGTAGGCCCCTGGTGACCTAGTTCCTCCATAGGCCCTACCTTTTAATGACCCAGTCAGCTAATGAACTTATCAGCGGATTAATCTGCTGATGAGGTCACTGCTCTCCTGATCCAATCACCTCTTTAACTCCCAACTCTGAACGTGGCTGTATTGAGGATCAAGACCTAAATACGCAAGTCTCTGTGGAACACTTCATTTCATATTTTAACCATAACAGGCTGTATAAAGAGACCAAGGGGAATGTTTCTCCTAACTGCTAGAGGAAACAGCCTGTGAGAAGAACAGATAAACACTTGCTTCGTATATGTCATATACGAGAGTGGCAAAAATGAGCCTTGAGAGCCAGCCGAGGGCTAATCCCTAAGGGCTAAGGGCACAGTAGTAAGTCTGAAGTTCATCACAGGGCATTTGAAGGACGCTGAGTGGGGTAGAGATCAGAGCTGTGCAATAAAATTTTCTGTGATGATGGAAATTCTCTGGCCAATACAGTAGCAGCAGGTCACAGGAAATATTTATTGCACACTGGACTTGTGACTAGTGTGACTAATAAACTGAGTTTAGTTTTACTTTATTTAAATTTAAATAGCCACATGTGAGTAGCTACTATAATGGAGAGGACAAACAGGTATAGCTTGCTTATCACATCTGTAATCCAATCAAATTTCTCTTGCATAGCATCCCCTCGTGGGTCCTTTTGCAACTCATAGGCCTTCCCCACTAGGGAGGTCTGTTAGACTAGTTGCATCTCTCAGCTAACAGGCTGACTAGTCTAACAATTTTTCTGTGTCTTCCTTGCCCACCTCGAAACGCCACACTCCTAGAGTAGGGTCTGCTCCTGAGCTCTGGTTTTTGTCCCAGGGAAGGCCACAAGCACTGTCTGTGTTCCCTGAGTAGCTTTTTGGGGTTCATTGGCTTCATTCTTGGGCTAATGGGTATGTACAAACTCAGAGATGCAGATACCAGCTTTACTGATCCCCAGGAGTTACGTGAGTGTCCCTAGTCCTCTACGAGGGCACACCCTGTCTGTGCACAGGAAGCTGGACAGCATGGCCTCTGACTGTCCTTCCAGAACCTCTTGCTTGATCAGCCCTCTGACCCTTTAGTGCTACAAACCAAGGGAGGTGGAGGGATTCTCTGCTTCCTCATGAGAAAGCAAGTGTCACCTTTTGGCATCTGTCAACCCCAAAAGAGCACTTGGGCTTCTCTTCTGAGTACTTTATGGTGACAGTGCTTTTGTTTTTCTTTCTTACATTTTCCCTTGACAGTCAAACCACTTTCCCACTGAGGTTTACAGTTAGTTTTAAAATGATTGGAAAAAGGCCTGATTTCCCCACTTATGTTTTCAGCTCGGCTTGAGGCATAAAAGGAAATGTTCTCATGGTCATTGCTCTGAGTCAGTTTGGGGATAACTGAGGATCTGCCTCTTCCCCTCCTTCCCTCAACCATCAAAGCCAGGGATTCAGAAGCCCCCACCCTGAGAGAGAACCTCTCCCTAGCATAGTTCTCTTGTGTGGCAGCAGGAGCCCCTGTGACATGTGCTTGGGGCAGATGGCATCACCCCATTTTCACCATACATGAAGCCTGGGGATGCGGTAATTTTAGTGACGGAACAGGGATCGTGCCCTGTCAGAGTCCTGGTTTCCATTTTGAGAACTTATTTTTATAGAATAACGACTCTCAAATATTTAGTCAGTACTTGCATTTCCTCAGTGTCTCCCACTGGTTTCTGTCACCTGAACTCATTAGCATACAGTGCTGCCTTCCTGACCCCAGGGCCTTCTGACCATTGGAACACACATACCTGGGCTGAGCTAAAAATCTGCCTTTTGTAACTTTTACACCTTCCCTTGACCTTCCCCTTGGGTCCCTGTAAACCGAGCTGATCATCCCTCCTTCCTGTGGACACCCTCAGGAATTTGATGGTATTGGAGTCTTTTTTTCTGTAAATGGCTTCCAGAGTTCCTACAGCAGTTTCTAGACCAGTGGCTCTAGGGTTCTAGACCAGTGCCATCTTGTGTGACAGTCTTCAGTATCTCCCCAGAGAGGAGAGCATTCAGAGCTGCTTAGTTGAACTAAGCAAAGCAAGGAGAGCATAATTATCTCCTCAGCATTTTAGATGCTCCACATCTTCCCAGTATTGATACAGGGAATGCTCATTATTTGCAGTAGTCATGTTCTACAAGATCACTGCAGATATGCAATTAGCCAGGGCTGGGCCACTGCTCCTTTAGAAACTGAAATGCCAATTTAGGCTCCTGTGAGCCTCTGTTGACATTTTCATCAAGAGATCAATATATAACCTTGTTTTATGTGTGTTTTTTTTTAAAGATGCCTTATATAATACATAGTGTTGATTCATTAGCATTGAACTCACAGGCAACAGCACTGTAACTCACTTCTGAACAAAGCTGATTGAACACGTGTTTTCTCTATAAGGCACATCACAGCCTTCTGTGCTTAGAACACCAGACAGCACTTCAGCACAACGCTTGGGGGCTGTTTAAACAGCAAAATCACCAACAGAAAAAACAAAATGCAAAACTTTGGGCACAAAATAGACCATGAAAAGCACATGTGCTAACACCCCGAAACCCAAAATAAACAGGCACCGAACGACCTTGTTTCACCTCCACTAGGAATATGTGTGTGAGTGTGTGTGTGCAATGACTCAAATTCTTTGTCACCTTGTGTATGTGTGCACAGATGAACCATGAGTATGATTTGGGGGTTACGAATTCACTTTAATGAATAGGTGAATTCGCAAATATGGAGTCTTCAGGGAATGAGGATGGATTGTGTCGTGAACCCAGAGGAAGAGGACAAGGAAAGTCAGCTTTCCAAAGATGTGGAGAGTGAATGAGTGCCACAGGCAGAAATCATATGAAATTCCATGCAAGTGTATATCCCAAGGGAGGTACCTGGTGGTGGCCTATGTCTGTGTTATACACATCTTACCTGCTGTCCATGTCTTCATTTAGATTTTCAGCTCGGGAGGCAAGCCTCTCATTTTGTTTTAAATTTTTAAAAATTCTTTTATTGGTACATTTTAGATGCACAATACATTTACATTTATCATTGGGTGTTTGTACCTGTACATGATATATCTTGGTTCTTATTTTTTTTTCCCCATTACCTGTGCGCCCTTCACCCCCTCCACCCTTCCCTATTTACATAGATTTCGTTTCCATTTTTTTAAATTTTCTCATCTCATAATTTTTCCTTTCCCTTCTTTCCTTTCCCCTTCCCTTCCCTCCACCCTTACACCTTTGGATTAAAACTAGTAATTGATAATTTGAAATAGGAAAAGGCTCTCATTTCTCTCAGCTGTGTCTGGCTCAGTGTCTCCCCCAGAGTGGGAATATGGTAGTAACTGTCATTGTGCTGCTGGGCTGGCTTAGTGCTCATTTGGACCAGAAGGAGCTGAGGGAGAAAATGAAATGAGACAAGGGTAAATGCCCAGAACCTAAGGGATACTTAAAATGAGGAATCAGAGCTTTAGGTTAATTCAATAAAGAAAAGAAGAGGCAGCAAAAGGAAGTGAAGAAGGAAACTGAGTAGTGCAGTTCCAGGAAGTAGATGGTAGGCAAGGCCAACTGAGTTGGGAAGGAGGTGCTGAGGAGTTGTGGTTTTGTTTTCTAGGACTACCTTTTTAAGATTGTGAGGCTTCATCACTCATCATTAGACAGAGGCAGATGAAAACAACACTGAGATTTCACCTCACCCCACAAAGAATAGCTGCTATCAAGAAATCAACAAATAACAAATGCTGGCAGGGGTGTGGGGAGAAAGGAACCCTTCTCCATTGCTGGTGGGAGTGCAGACTGGTGCAACCACTGTGGAAGTCAGTATGGAGACACCTCAAAGAACTAGGACTGGAAGTCCCATTTGACCCAGCTATTCCCCTGCTGGGGATCTTCCCAAAAGAATTAAAAGAATCATACCACAGTGATATATGTGCACCCATGTTCATAGCGGCACAGTTTGTAATAGCTAAAGCTTGGAAGCAGCCCAAGTGCCCATCACCTGGAAACTGGATAAAGAAAATGTGGGGTTTTTTAATAAAATGGAGTACTACTCAGCCATAAAGAATGAAAAACTAGAGTCATTTATAGCTAAATGGATGCATATCGAGGCCATACTCTAAAGTGAAATAAATAGGATACACATGTGTAAATACCGAATAGTTTCTCTAGTGTGAGAAACTGATAGTGTAAACAAGGGTTAATATGATTAAAATGAATAATTGATAATTTGAAATAGGAAAAAAGGTCCAAAGACAAAGGAGTGAAGGGAGGGGAATGGGAAAGGAAAAGAGGGAAAGGAAAAACTAGGAGAAAAGAAAAAATAATGGAAATGAAATCTATGTAAATAGGGAAGGGTGGAGGGGGTGAAGGGTGCACAGGTAATGGGGAAAAAAATAAGAACCAAGATATATCATGTACAGGTACAAACACCCAATGATAAATGTAAACGAATTGTATACCTAAAATGTACCCCCCCCCAAAAGATTGTAAGGCTTCTGCTCCATGTGAGCCATCAGAGATCTTTATGGGCCCCTGAGCCAGGCAGGGCTGTTCCATCCACTATGTAGATGCGCTGAGGAGCATAAGCCACCTTCCCACAGGAGCAGGATCAGTGATGGGCCTACACTATCACCATGCTGACTTGATCCTGTAGGAATAGCTTCAGCTGAGTTTGGTGGTCATCACAGTAGAAGAGACCTTTTTATTTTTAATGAGAGCTTAGTAAAGTGGAAGAAGTTGGTAGAGCCTATAAAAGCTATGCTGTTCATGCTCTTTGGTGATGTCCATTTAGTCCAGTTCAGTAGTCATTTTGGAGTTCTGTGTGTCCTTCCTGCTGTAGTGGATGTAGTAAGGGGCTGAGAAGAGAAGCCCTCTGAGCAGCAGGTGAGGGATAGCTGCCCACATGCTGCAGAGTGGGTTATACACAAGGCAGGGAAAGGTATCATGGACTGTTAGTAAAAATTCAAAGTGGTTGCTTAAGGCCATATGATTTTGTATCATAAGTGATTGGAACTTGAAGTCTTTTGCCTGAAGATGATTCTATTCCATTGGGCTGCAAGCTTGGTGCTTTTGCCCTATGGTTCAACATCCAAAAGCTCTAGGTGCTATAGAGGTCACAAAAATGGACAAGGGACAGTGAGCTCAACACAGTACACTCCAGCAGGGGAAATAAATCAAATGGACTTGTAACTATATAACAGTAGTATGTCTCCAGTGTCCTGTGATTACATAAAAAGGGAGAAGTTCCTTCCTCTTAGAAGGGCCACTGGAAACTTCAAAAGAAGGAGATGATTGCCATGCAGTGGACCTCCATGCTGGCCCTTTCCTTGTCTTCCCATCTCTATATTTCCCACCCAGGGGCTCCAGCCAAAAATATATAGGAGTCATCACTGATTCTTTATTCATTTCCCCCATCACATTCAATCTATTCATTCGTCCATATCCAGTACACAGTCCATCTCCAAAATAAAATTCAGTCCTATCATTTTCACTCCTCATTCACTGAACTACCAAAGTTGTGGACACGACCACCTGTTGCTAGGACCGTTGAAGAACTTCCAGATGGTTTAACATTGTTCTCATCTTTCTTTCCTGTTAGAAGTTTTGTGGCAGCCAGTGTAATCTTTTTAAAAACAATGAACAGTTCCTGTCACTCCCCCTGTATTAGTGACTCCCTGTATTAGTCAGAGTCCAGTCAGTGAAGAGCTTTAGGTATTTCATACAGGAAATATTAATACAAAGTTTCAGTTGTATATGTGCACCAAGAGAAATAAATAAGATGGACTCATAACTATATAACGAGACAAGAGATGTGCCCAGAACCTGGAGCAGGAAGCTACCACCAGCTCTGTGGTGGGACCCAGCAAGCTTAGAGGGACCCAAGCTTCAGAATCCAGAAGCTATTTCATTACAGTCAGTTCTACATGGTGGCACCTGGGACCTGTGAAGGAGAGACTGTGTGGTGGAAGCTGCAATGGCAAAGGGGACATTACTATTGCCATAAAATGCCAGCCAGAGCAAAGAGAGAAATGCACAAGAACTCTGGCCTTTTCTATCTTCTAGTCTACCAGTAATGCCTCTCAGTGGCCAAGCCTTTCTATCAGAAAGTGCACAGCCCAGAATCTGGTGAGTCATTTCCAGGTTCTCCCATCCCCCTCACCAGCAGACTTCTGCTGGTCTCCCCACCTCCCAACATTCCCACGCTGGGGACCAAACTTCCAACACATGAACTCTTGGGGGACATATTCAAACCATATCCAAATCATAGCAGGATCTCACCCAATCTTATCTCCCATGTTTTTCCAACTGCTATACTTTTCCTGACACTTAACTAACTTCAACGCCTATTCCTTAGCAGGTATGATTTTCTTTATCCAAATCTTTTCCATTCTTCAAGAACAGTCCAAACCTCACCTCCTCCAGCCCACAGGGATCTTTATTTCCTTCTTAGAACTCCTAAAAGGCTTAAGGTTGCCTTGAATACTTGGTCAGATGATAATTAAGTCTTTGTGTTTCCCAGAGATGCACCTCTGTGTATAGGAACACAGTAGATGCCTGAGTCACATTTATTATATAGAAATTTATGCAGCTTTAAAATCAGCTATAATTGTTTAAAAACAACAACAAATAACAACAACAAAAAGAAGTAGGAAAAAAGAGAAGTAGCCAGACAGTTAGAAATACACCTGATCAATGATCAAGGAATCCACCCCCCCGCCTCAGTGGCTCCCCCCACCCCTGGCCAAAAAGTGCATAGAGATAAGACAGAGCAATACAGTCACTGGAAGTAAATGTGACACTGTGGCTCTTAGAGAGAAAGGAGGCTGCCCTTAATTAACAGGAAGCTAGGGGAGTGAGAGGCTGAGACAGCTTAGCATGGGGATATTGTGTGATGTTGGCAATTTTGAAATGTTATATTTAGCAATGAATAATAGATGTAGTGGAAAATGTAGGGCTGGTTCTTCAGGGAGGTAAGAATGGAGTCTGTGAATTGTTAAATGCAGATATCGATGTTGGAAGCTAGAATGTCAGTCTGTTTACCAGTCCAGACACTGCCTGTGGGTATGAATGGCTTTTCTTTGTGAAGTGCTGAAGGTTTACACAGCTACAGGTATTGACATATTCCATGTGCTTTCGCACTGAGGTGTACTTATCACTTAAGCATAGGCTGTGGGGGAAGGCTGCCTAGTTCAAAGTCTGGCTCTACTGTTAACCAGTTATAAGACTTTAGGAAAGTTAGTAAATTTTATATGCCTCAGCTCTCCTCATATGTAAAATGGGGCTAATAATGCTGGCTTCCTTACGGTGTTGTTGTGAGGTCCAAATAAGATATAATGTATGTAAAGGATTTAAGAGTGTCTAGCATGTTGTAGGACCTAAGATAATTATATGTATTATTACCATTCATTGTCCTTTATGTCATCGTCAAGACTTTGAGAATGGGACTGCACCTTTTACATATCGTATAGGTAGGCTCAGTAGGCCTCGCCGATGATTTGATGTGAGGTGTAAGAGAAAGAGTGAAGGGTAGTTTGTACAATTAGAAGGCTGGAGCTGCCATCAACTCAGAGAGAGAATGTGAAGCAAGTTTGAGTTGAAGAAGTTAGGGTTCCTGTTTGAGCATGCTGCATTTGAGCTGCATGATCAGTGTCCAAGTGCAGAAGTCATGTGGACAGTTGGTTATATATAAGTCCAGAAGTTTGGGGAAAAGATCTGGCCTGAGATACAAATTTTGGAATTGACAACACATCGATGGTAATTAAAGTCACAAGAGTATGTGAGGTCACCAAGGGAATAACAGTAGACCAAGAAGTGAGAAGAACCAAAAACCATATCTTAAGGCCTTCAGCTTGAAGAAGTTAGGCAGAAGTAGATGATCCAGCAGAAGGAGACCAGCAGAAGGAGACCAGCAGAAGGAGTGAAGAAATGGTCCATGAAATAGAAGGAAAGTCAAGAGAGTGTGGTTAAAATTAAGAGAGTGTTTCAAGGGTGGAAAAATGATCAACTGAGTCAAGGAATGTGAAAATTCAAGTGTCTTAGTTATGTACTATTGTATAACAGATCACTCCAAAATATAGTAGTTTTAAACAACAAGCATTTATTATGTCATGACGTTTCTGAAGATTAGGAATCTGGGAACAGCTAAGATGGGTAATGCTGATCCCTGATCTCTTACAAGGTTGTAGTAAAGATGTGAGCTACGGCTGTAGCCATCTGTAGACTCACCTAAGGCTAGAGAATCCTATCCTAAGATTACTCTTGCAGTTCTTGGTGGGCCTCAGTTCTTTTCCATGTACAGTGCCTGGCCTTGTTACATGATAGCTGGCTTCCCCCGGAGCAAGTGATCCAAGAGATGGGTGCATCCCATGATGGAGGTTACAGTCTTTTATGACCTAATTTTGAAAATGTCATGGTCTCTGAATACTCTTGGTACAATGTGGAAAGGGATTGCCCAAAGAGGTATAAATACCATTTTGGAAGTTGGCCAGGCATGACAAGAATTGATCATTGGATTTGACAATGAGGAAACAATTCAAGATCTTAACAATGGTGGAGAGAAAACTTTGATCCCTGTTGATGTAACAAAGGATAGGAAAGGGAAAATTGAGACAATGAAAACTCTTTAGAAGAGTTTTCTTCGAAAGGAAACTCTGGTAATAGCTGGTGAAGAAGGTGGTTTTTCTAAGATGAGAGAAATAACAGTATGTTTTTATGTTTGTAAGAATAATCCAATAGAGAATGAAAAATTTATGACACAAAAGAGAAAAAGGTAATAGCTGGATGTCTGTCCTTAAGTAGAAGAGAGGGATTGAATTTAGTGTCAAGAAGGTAAAGTTGATTTTAGGTAGAGGCATACTTGATTCGTCATAGTAATAGTAGAGGAGATAAATTATGTGGCAGGTATTATGGGAGGGTGTGGATTTGTCTTCTGATCACTCCATTTTTCTATGTGAAATGGAAAGCAAAGTTATCTGCTGTGTTTTGCAGATGGCATATATTTTTTAAAAGTGTGGCTTTGATACCTTTGATGATTTTGATGATAATGGTGGTGATGATGGATAACTATGGCTTCAGTTATGGCAACTTCCCCACCTTCACCTTTTGCTTTTAATAAAAAATTAGAACTTTTATTTTCATATTTGTCCAGGTTGTAAGGCATCTACAAAGTCATGGTATTCTTTATGGAATAACATAAAGCATAGATCTATTTAATCAAGAATAAATACTTTATTCTAAAACATAAAATCACCTACAATATTCTTATAAAGAGATGTTGTAATCAGTTTTCCATTACTGTGATGAAATGCCTGAGAGAGTCAACTTAAAATATGAAAGGTTTATTTTGGTTCACAGTTCCAGAGGTTTCAGTCCATAGTTAGCTGGCTCCATTGCTTTTAGGCCTGTGGTGAGGCAGAAACATCATGTCAAAAGGGAATGATAGAAGAAGCTCCCCCACCGCCATCCTATGCTCCTAGGGCAGAGAGGCTGAGCCGGTCCCAGCACCCGGAAGGAAGCTCCCCCACTGCCATCCCAAGCTCCTAGGGCAGAGAAGGTGAGCCGCGTGGGAGCCAGAAGCACACCCCCTACCCTGTGGAAATGAGAAGACATGTAAATAAGCCTCAAAAACAGACTTCCAGATCACCTACAGCAACCCCAAAGGGAAACGAGATGGAACACTCTGATACTCAACCACCTGGACTCTCTGAACTGGCAACAAAAGAGGACCTGAGAAATATGAAATCAGAAATAATAACTCAGATAACAGCAAAGATTGTGCTCATAGTGCAAGACATGATTAATAAATCTAGAGAGGACACAGATAAAACAATAGAGGAGCTGAGGAACATGATGGAATCCCAACATAGGAAACAAATGGAATCCATAAAACAGATACAAACAGATTTCCAGGAGATTAAAAACTCCATCAAAAGTCTGCACAGCAGAATGAACCAATGTGAAGATAGAATTTCAGATATAGAAGATAAGATCGGAATTAGTGACCAGGAAAAGAACAATTGCTTTAAAATTGTAAGGGAACACGAGAAATCAATCCAACAGCTGCTAGATGATTCAAAGAAGAATAACATAAGACTGATTGGAGTCAATGAAGAAAGAGGAGAGAGTGCAGATGACATAAAAAATCTTTTCACAGAAGTGATGGCAGAAAACTTCCCCAGCATACAGATAAGTGAGGCATATAAGACTCCAGCTAGCCTTGATCAAAAAATATCTATACATAGGCATATAAAAGTTAGGATTCCAGAAATCCAACAGAAGAAGAAAATTCTACAAGCAGTGAGAGAAAAGAAACAAATCACCTACAAAGGAAACCCCATCAGAATCACAGCAGACTTAAATGCAAACCCTCAAGGCAAGAAAAGCTTGGAGTAATGTATTTCAAGCCCTAAAGGAAAACAGCCTCCAACCCAGACTGAGGTACCCTGCAAAACTATCTTTCAAAATTGATGGAGAAATAAGATACTTTCATGATAAAGAACACCTCAGGAACTTCATGAGTACCAAACCGGCATTCCAAAAAATTTTAGACAATACCGTAGGAAAAGACAATGAGGATCACAACCCCAGGAAACCTAGCAGAATGAATCCATTGGGCATGACAAATTAAATGCAAAGGGGGAAAATCCAACAAAAAGAAAAAGTCATGACAAGGCTTTTAAAACTTTGAACTTCATCTCCCTAATGAGTGTATAATTCAGTCTTGTTATTGTACTGATTAGTGTTTTTTTGATTCTAGAGTTGCACACCTTTCCTTGTGCTATACTGGCTATTTATCATCTTCTTATGTCTACTTTTTAATTGGGTTGTCTATTAATGAGCTCTAAGAATTCTTTACATATTCTGGTCATAGGTTATATGCATTGTAAATATGGTCTGTTTAAGGACTACTTTTCATTTTAATGATGTCATTTAAAGTTCTAAATTTTGATGAAATCTCATTTATCAATTTTTTCCTTTTATACATCATGTCTTTTGCATCCTAGGTAGTTCTTGCCTACCCTGAATTCATAAACATTTTCCCTTATAATTTCTTCTTAAAGTTTTATACTTTTAGGATTTCATATTTAGGTTCATAGATCCCTTCAAGTTATTTTCATGTATGGAAATAAAGGGTTGAGGTTAATTTTTTATATACGGATACCAGGTGTTCTAGTGCCATTTGCTGAAAGCACTATCTCTTCCTCGGCTCTTGAATTGAGTTTGTATTCTCTAAAATGATAATGTTAAATAATCTCTCAAAACTTAGTGGACCATATATGTGTGGTTCTATTTCTAGATTCTCTGTTTTATTCCAATGATCTATATGTCTTTCCTTACACCAACACTGCCTTCATTACTGTAGCTTTAGAAGAAGTCTTAAAATTAGGTACTAAACGTCTTCCAACACTGTTTGTTTGTTTTAACTTTTCTAGATCCTTTGTACTCCTACAGAACTTTTAAATTTCAATATCCAAATCTTCATTTATAGCAAGTGTACACAGACCTGAATTTTTATATATACCTTGTGTTTTCTAATCCTGCTAAATTCCAATACAAGTTCTAGGGGTTCCTAGAGATTTCTTAGTATTTTCTCTGTAGATGATCATTTCATCTCCATATAAAGATTTTGCTTCTACCTGGCCAGTCCTATCCTAATTGTGTCATTTTATTGCCAGACTATTTTGGTGGGGCCTAAGTTTCAAAGTTTAATGGACAGATAAAGAGTAAGCATATCTGCCCTTGTTCCCCACCTGAAGGAGAAAGCATTATATCTTCTCCATTCATATAAGGCATTCTCAGTGGAAGTATGGAGTACATGTCTTTAATCTGTTGAGAAGGTTCTGTTCTACTTCTAGTGTCCTGACAGCTTTTTTCTTTGAACAGCTGTAGAATTTAGTCCAATACTTTTTCTCCAACTAATGACAGGATCATATGGCTTTTTCCTTTCCTCTGTTAAAATGATGACTTTTGGGGGTGGATCTTCCAATGCTGAAACAACACTGCCATCCCTATAATAAAACCACTTTCTACATCCTGCCAGATCTGACTTCTAAGAGTTTGTTTTGTTAAACAAATTTCTATCTATGTTCATACTTTTTTCTTCTATTATCTTTATCCAGTTTTAGGATTAGCACAATGTTGATTTCCTAAAATGAGGGGAGAAGTGTTCCTTCTTTTTTCTGCTTTAAATGTTTGATATAATTTATCAGTTAAAATGTATATGAGCCTGTTGTTGTCATATAGGTAGGTTTTCAAGCTAGGAATATGCTTTCTTTAATAGGTGCTATTCAAATTTTATATTTCCTCCAGAGTTAGTTTCATTAATTTGTCTTCCAAGGTACTTCTTAGAAGTTGTCAAATTTATTTCAAAAAAGATTTCTGTAATGCGCTTTCTATATCCTTTTAAATTCTGTAAAATCTGTGGTAATGTCTCCTAGATCTTGATATTGTAATTTTAAAAATGTGTAATTGATATTGTGTAATAGGAAGAAAAGGTCTAAAGGAGCAGGGGAAGTGGAGGGGTAGGGGAAAGGAAAGAAGAGAAAAGAAAAAATATGAGAAATGGAAAAAATGAAAACAAAGTCTTTGCAAATAGGGAAGGGTGGAGGTGGTGAAGGGTGGGCAAGGGAAGGGGGGAAAAAAAAGAACCAAGATACTCATGTAACGGTACAAGATCCCAGTGATGAATGTAACTATATTGTATACCTAAAATGTACCAATAAACTTAATGGGGGAAAAAAAAGGGAATGATAGAAGAAAGCTTCTCACCTCATGCTGGCCAAGAGGGAGAGAAGGAGGAACGAACAGGAGTGAGATAGCCTACTCCCTTCAAATTGGCCCCACCTAATAAGTTTTCATCACCTCCCAATAATGCCATAAAATTATGATTTCCTCAATGAATTAATCCACTGATGAAGTTTAAACCCTCATGATCCAATCATCTCTTGGCCACCAAATTCCCAGCACATGGCCTTTGGGGGACAGTCCAGATTGAAACCCAGACTAGTAATATCAGATCTCAAGAGTTTAAGGGAAAAATAAACCAGGAGAGAAATCTTAAAATTAAGAAAATTCTGTTAACTACCATTTCTTTGGGTCTTGGGAGAAGATTGGAGTCTCTTTATTTGGGGAGTATGATGCAACTGGCCATCTTGCTGAAAGTGTCTAATATGAACACCTCTGTAGTGAACCTGGGAAATGAAACAGCCAGGACTAACTTGTAAGCTGCAATATGTGCTTTTCAGTGTAGTTCAGAGGTCTGAAGCTAGTCGGTCTCTTTACCTGCAGATGAGGGAATTCTAGGGCCAACCAAACAGACCTGTAGAGTGGGAAAGAATAGGGCCCTACAGGAACTCTCAGGTGTCTCTGAAAGGCTCTGGAGGATCAGACCTAGCCTATGCCTCCCATGCTCCCACCAGGTCTTGGGAAGATATTTAGGCTCCAGGGAAAAGGGGGATATTGGGAAAAAGCATTTGAACAGATTGCATCTGTGATGCTTAGAACTCTAGGACCTGGTGTTCTTCCCTCTCCTCTCTGTTTATCCATATCTTCATGCGGGGCTCTCCAGCCCTGGGACCTCCAGATGCCAGCCTGGGCACAGACTGGCCCTTCTACCTCTTGTCCTTCAGGCAGGTCTCATGAGTTTTCTCCTGGCTTTTAATAAATGGTTGGCCTATTAGTTGGGGAGGGGAGTAATCCTGGAGATGCTGAATGCTCTCCTAGCAACTGTACCAGAACTGCTGGCCACTTCCTTTTGCTCACATAGACAGATGCCCCTGAAACTGGAAAAAAAATCAATTAGCCAGCCTGTCACTAGTGCTAATGTCACCTTTTCAAGCTAGTGTCTACTTCAGGGAAGCTACCTCTTTTTCCTTTCTCCACCGTGGAGCCCAGTTCTCCATTGTTGTTTCAACTCCAGGCTTCCAGTGGGGGTGGGGTGGGGGGTGGGGGTGGGAATCTCTCCAGGCCGCTGGAATCCTGCAGTGAACTGAGCCCTGACCTCTGTCTATTCTGAAGTCTGTTGTAAAATAAAACTGCTGCTATCTCAACATCATGGAAACCACAGGCTCTGCTCTGCTGCTCTTGTGAGGTCAGGGGCAGCTTAATTCCTCTTTCTTTTCCCAGAATCTCCATGGGTGAGGATCAGTTCTTCTTTTCTACCCTCTTCCATGAAAATGAAGAAAAGGAGGTATAAGACTTTATATTAGATTATAATACTAATAGCAATTTTCCCTATAAGCTTGGTAGCTTAGGATGTGCTTTCTCACACTTTATCTTATTTAATCCTCATAATAAATCCATTGGAGGAGAGAGCAATTATCTCCATATTGAAGATGAGAAAACTGAGTCCCAGGGAGGCTGGCTGACTCACTCAAGGACTTGAGCCTGGTATGTGGCAAAGCAAAGGCTTGAGTGAAGAGCCAGAGAAGGTAATCCAAAGCAAGTATGAACTCTGTGTGTGTGTGTGTGTGTGTGTGTGTGTGTGTGTGTGTGTAGAAGGGGGGTCTCCAAGGAGGAAATGCTGTCCCTGTGTGGGTCTCATAGAAGACCTGCAGCTCCACCAGACACCGGCACTGCTGTGTCTTCCATACACCTAGCCTGGGTCCCCTTTCACTGTGACATCTCTCTATTCTGTCTCCTGTTCAGAAAAGACATCTGAGAAGCTGGACCCATGCCAAGAGTAGTTTCCACAGGTGTTCACTTCATCAGGCAAACACAAGAACTTCTGTCTGACATTGGTAATTGCATCCTTGAAACTCAGCTTTTCAGCTTGATCAAAGGGCAAAGGCAGTGAGGCAAGTGGAAAAGCTTCTTATTCCCTCCCAGGCAGTCCTGCAGTGCAGGTCACTTTGGAAATCCCATCTATGCTCTGGGTATATAAACATTAGGGAGCATCTCCTGTCCCTGATATGAACATAGATCCTGCAATGAGTTCCCACGCTGCCTAGCCCCAAATCCCTTGAGGATTTCTCCTTTTATTATGACCTTTCTGCCCTTCCTCTGAAGTTGTGGGAGTTGACTCTTCCTGAAATAGCCTGAATCAAAAAGTGATGGCTTGCAGGAGAGTTACAATTAACTTTTCATCACAAAGAAACCTCAAGGAGATTTTTTTATATATAGAAAAAGCAGTAGAAAAAGAAGCAACTGAAAAATCTTGTGGTCCTGTGAGTCAATTGAGAAAACACTGAGTTACTTCAGGGAAGAGCTATTCTAACAGGAGATACATTGATTTTTGACTTCTCTTTATTGTTTTTTTAAATTGCTGATTACATCCTCTTTTCCTAGATTGTCAGTGGTGGTCAGAGGTGAATGAATTGCTTTTCGCACAGTCCATTGATTTCTGTGCTGACACACATTGATTTCAGTTCCAAACAAGAAAAAGCAACCTAATAGAGCTATCTGAAGTTGGAATAGTTGCCTTGGGGAGCAGTGAGGTCCTTGTCAATGGATGTCTTCAAATAAAGACCGAGTGACTCTACAGGGAATGCTGTAGAGCTGACTCAGGCAATGACTAGGAGGATAATTTACATTCAGGATTCATACCTATCTTAGTCTGGTTTGTTTCTATAATAGAATGCCTGAGACTGGATGATTTATAAAGAAGAAAGGGAGGTTTATTTTGGCTCATGGCACCAGAGGCTTGGAAGTCCAGGAGCACGGTACCAACATCTGCTTGGCTTCTGGTGGAGGCCTTGTGCTGCATCAACTTGTGGAAAGTGGAAGGGCATGTAGGTACATGGGAAAGAGACAAAATAGAAGCTGTCTCACTTTATAACAACTTGCTTTCATAGTAACTAATCCAGTCCCATGAGAATTAGCTCAAGGCCACTAATCCATTGACAAAGGCTCTGCTTCCATGACCCAAACACTTCCCACTAGGCTTCACCTCCCAATGCTGCCGCACTGAGAAATTAAGGTTCTGACACACAGATTTTTTGGGGGGGTCACACTCAAGCCATAGCAACAACTTACATGACTGATTACCATTTTGTTGATCCTGCATGTCAGACAAGGCATGTTTCCCAAAATGTGATTTGTTAGATGATTCCTAGATAGTGGTATGTTAGATAATTGTAAATGGTGAGAAGTTTACTATTAAAAATAGTAAAAGTACATCAAATCAAGATTTCTTGAATAGCATTGCCTAGATGAAGTTAAGGTAATCCATGCCATAATGTCTTATATTGAGAATGCAAAAATTACATGAGGCCCTTGAAATCTTCATTTGTGAACTTCATCCCTAACTGTTCCAGAATGTACAGTACAGATGTTCCAGATAAATATTATGGAATTTTATCTACAGTAGTTCTATGCTATATCTCAACATTCTTTTAAATGATACATTATTGTGAAGTAGGTATGAATTTGCATAGTCACAAAACTCATGTTGTAAAACCCTAGCTTTCATTTATTTCTAGAACACTGTTTGATTTCTGAGTTCCCAGCCACTTTAAGGAAGAACAATTTGATCTTTTCAAATTCATGTTTTTCCTTGGTTCCAGCCAGAGACTTTCTAGTTAACTCATGATTTATCATTCCCTCAATTAGGTATACAGCCAACTAATATCCTGCCTCCTATCCTGCTTTCCTAGAGCTTATGTGGCCCTGAACCAGGATAGGGCATCTGGGGTGGGCTGCTACAGACTGGCTATAGACTGCTAAAGACTGGCTGTGTGACTGCTACAGACTGGACGTGACCCTTCCTGTTGTGGGCATTGGCAGCATTCCTCAGGGTATCACCTGCTAAGGCATCTGCATACCTCACCAGGCCTCTGGTTTCTTGGTGCATGAGTACTGTCTCGTCCTTACCTGAGCCTCAAAGCCCCTTCAGGACATCTGGCAAGAACCTCCTTAGGAACAGGGGTGTGTGCTACCATCTTCAGAGGTTCTCCAGCAGTACTCAGGGGATACAAGAACTTTAGGAGTAAGGAGGAGTAGCTATCTCTTGCCTCTCTCTCTGCCCTCCTAGTCCTGCCTGGCCTCCATTGTACCTTGGGGATCAGTGTTATTTGCAGGACTATTTCTGCTCGGGGTTCTAGAGAGGAAACAGAAACACTGCTGTACTCTAGTCACTGCCAGCTGGTCTCCCTGACTATTCCCTTGCTTCCATCTAGTCTATCCTTAACAGCAGCCAAGCAGGATAATGTCACAGCTGTGTAACACCCCCCCCCACCATCAAGTCACTCAAGCACCAGGCAGAGGCCCTCCATGATCTGCCTCCTTCCCCCATTGTGTCTCTGACTTCTTTTGCTGCTACTCCTATTCCAGCCACACTGGCCTCCTCACCGCTCTGAGAATGCATTGGGCATTCCTCCTGGGGCCTTTTCTGTCTCTTCAAATGTACAAGTTGCTCACTTCTTCAGTGTCTCGAAATATGCGAACATGTCACTTTGCAATGAGGTCCACCCTGACCATGCTATTTAAATCACAGCTCACCCCAACTCCACCCTCTCTGCCTGGCTGAGTTGTACATAATGCGCAGTTCTCTGCTTAAATGTCCCAACTCCCAAAGTCCTTCTAGGGACTCCCAGGGCACTTTATTCTTTTTTTTCTTCAAAATTACTATTCACTATTTTATGGCAGAATCTGGTTACTGGCTTGTTATTAGCCCTGGTGCCTAGCACAATGCTTGGCATGTGAGATCCATTATAAATGTATTGAAAAAGTAAATGATTGGAAGAATGAGTGAATGACTCAATTCATGTGGAAAACGCTTAGAACCCAGCCAGGACAAGTTATCAAGACCCTGTCTCAAAATTTAAAAGAAGAAATTAAAAAGGGTTGGGGATACAAATCAATGTGGAGACTCTGGGTTAAACCTCCAATCTCTGGTACTGGGGTGGGGGCAGAGCAAAGATTGTTGAGAAACACAACTAGCAAGGCTTGTAAAGCCTGTAGTATGGTGCTTGTCTCCTAAAGAGCTAGTTAATATTTATAATTTATTTGATAAGGGGGGGCTGCTTGCCACAGATCTCCCATATTAGCTATAATTCTACTAGTCCCAGTGAAAGTTGCACTCATTTTTATATAGGAAAAATTAGTCGCAGATGCTTGAAAATGCATGGTTGGAGGAAGCAGCAGGCCCACACTTTTATAGCAAGCCTTTCTTACACCCGACTAGCAGAGGCCTTCTTGCCTCACCTCTTGAAATCACACTGCCAGCTCCCATTTCCTAATGACTGAAGGCTATTTGAGGTAGGTTTTCTGTTACTTGCACATCAAAGCCTATTAATTGAAGGAGCGTCCACATTCATCCTTCCAAATCTAAGATTTTGAATATTTTACAAGTTCACAGAACCATGTGATTGGTTTGCTCATCTATGCATTTCTTGATTGTGGCTAATTTCTGTACATTAATACCAGGATTTCACTTCTATAAAAATTTTGAGGCTGGGGTTATAATTCTAAGAATTCTTGGAATAATGAGAAAGTGACTCAACTCAAACTGAATAAAGTTCAGCTCAGTTGGGCAAGCAGTAAGTTTTAGGTGGAAAAGTGAACATTTCATTTGGGTTATTGGAAAAAGACTTGTATAGAGTACAGTAAAAAGAGGTTTAGATGTCATAGTGGACAGCACCAGTACCACTATCATCACTGATAAAAAAGTAGTTAATATTTATTGAGTTTTTGTTTTACATTAGATAATATAATAACTCTCATGCAATATATTCTTTAAATTTTCACTTAATTTTTGAAAATATATTATGAAACAACTGTTATTATTACCTTAGTTTTACACATGAGAAAACCAAGACCTAAAAGGATTAAGCAATTTCCCTACGATTAAGGTCACACAATCGCTAAGTGGTAGAGTCTAATTCACACATGACTGACCCTAAATGCCATGCTATCATCTCCTGTACCATACTGGGCTCTAAAAATGATAATAATAATGTTTGCTTCTTGAAAACTTACTAAGGACTAGATAAACTGTTTATTACCCATCCTGAAGATAAGTACTTTTACCCTTCCCATTCAGTAAGAAAACAGAGCGTGGAAACTCACCCAAGGTCACACAGCTGATAACACTGAATCTGAGACTCAATATGTGATGCATATCCAGTGATGCTTGAGGAAGCTGAGGGTTGAAAGTGGATAGGACTGCATGCAGTCCTATTCCTTGGATACAAGACCAATTTTATGCTTCATCAACTGCATGTACATATATGTGTAGGAGTAAAAATGTCATGCATGTTCTGTTCACATCTGATTCTACCAGTTCCCTCCCCCAGGCCTAGCTCTAGGTTTAGGCCCATGAAAAGAAACAAAGCTGTCATCATCAGCACTTTCTAACTAAGCACAGCACTGTGTAGGGACAGAGTATATTCTTGGCATAGCAGTCCTGGCCCTCGCCAGGCAGCTTCAGGTGGTCTCACCATACAGCCAGCTCTGGGACTGTCCAGAGAGATATGAGAAAGAGGGGCAGGTCATCCATGTCATCTTGCCACCACCTGATGAAAGTCAAGCGATTGCTCTACTCTGGGGTGAAACAAGAAAGAAATGGATCCCTAGAGGCTTGGGAGCTTTCTTTTCTGGTCCTGGGCTCTCTCACACAACCTCCTACCCCAGTACCCCAGTTGTCAGGGTCTTTACACCACCCTCGGGCTATTGCCAATTCCTCACCTTAATCTTCTACAAAGCCCCCCCAAATTGTACCGACCCCCTAGTTCAATACAAAAATAAAAATTACTTGTTTGAAAATACTTTTTCTGATTTTCCAATTAAATATAAAATATATCTCATCTAGTTGCAAAAATCAATGTACAGTTAGTAAACAGACTGCCTTGGTTGAAACTATAGCATTATATGAAGTAGAAGAGTACCAGAAAAGGTGGACATCACACACATGCTACAAGGGAGTCCATCCTACTTCTCGTCTACCTCTTTTTTCCAACTCAAACTCAAGTTCCCAAGGCCAGGCTCTTCATTACAGGTGAAATGAAATTTTGTTTTGTTCACAAAATTATTAAATTATTAAAGTTATACGCATAGGGGGCATATGACATATAAATGAATTTCATGTTTATGCGTAGGTCCTTTCCCCAAGATATCTCATTGTGTATACACAAATATTGTGTTCCAAAATCTCAAATCTGAAATATTTCTGATGTCAAGCATTTCAGATAAGTGATACTCAATTTGTAATACTTCATCCCCAGTAGATTGGCCAATATCCAATGTATTTGGTGCATTTGTAAGCATATGCATCTGTATTTGCCCTTGTGATTCTATCACAATATAGACAGTAATAGTAATATATTAATATAGACAGTAATAGTGTCATTGAGTTGCAAGTGTTTGTCCATATTGGTTTTCTCTTCTTTCTTGGTGCACAAACAGACCATATTTCTGCGCCCCTGAAGTTAACCAGAACCAGATAACAGAGTCCTAGCTGACAGAATGTAGGAGAAGTGATATACTTCACTTCTAAGCCTTGCCTCTAACCTCTTGAAAGATCCTCCAAGCGCTTTTTCTTTTTCTTGGTCTCTTAGCTGGAGAGAAAGAAGAAAATCCAGTGGAAGACTCAGAGGCCACAGGCTCAGGTGTTGGCAGGGCCAATTGGATGCTTTGGAAATAAAATGTTACTGAAACACTGCCCCACCCATTTGTTTAAGTGCTGTGCATGGCTACTTTCATACTGTGAGGTAGTGAGTAGTTGCAACTAAGGTCTCATTGCCTGCAGAGCCTAAAATGTTCGCTATCTAGTTCCTCAGGAACAAATATGCTAAGCTCTGGCCCAGGGAATGGCAGAGCCCTGCACTGAAAGAAACTACATCGCTGAATGACTGAGTGGAACGCAGCCTCTCTTCATCTCCCGGGCCAACTTACATCATTTGATAGGGACATTCAAGAGAAATTAACCTGTATTGTTTTAAGCCGCAGATAGTTTGAGGTGACCTACTTGCATTATTTACTTTAATAAAAAAACAATCATTTTATATAGTAAAATATTTATCGGACTTTTTATGTGCCAAATATTCTTTTACATGCTCATATCTTAAATATTTAATTCTACAACAACCTTATGAAGTATCTATTCTTTTAAAAATTAAAAAGTTTTAACTGATACATCATAACTGAAAATATTTATCCATATGGTGTTATAAGTTATGTACTCTTAATGACTATTTTACAGATGAGCAAATGAAAGGCTACATAATGTGACTTTGACTTTCAGGGATGTATTGGTGAGAGGGAGGCTGGGATTCCTACCCTGGGATTCACATCCATGATCCGGAGTGTAAGATTCTAAGCAGTCCTCTTTCCCCTAGATTTTCCTAACTTACAGTCTCTGAATTCTTCCCCAGATACTGATTCTGCTGCACAGACTTCTGCAGCACAGGTTAGATCATCATCCTCTTTGTACAGGTGAGAAAACCAAGCTGGAGAAGAGAAGCAAATTGCCAAAGGTCGCTTGGCCGGCAAGTGACAGATCTGTAAGCTGAAGACAGAGCTTCCAACCCCAAACTGCAGACTGCCTAAACTCCATGGGACCCAGGCAGATTTAGCACACACCCTAGATTTGAAACAGTGTTTTCCTTGGGTGGTGGTTTTTATTCAAAATGCACCAGCCTTTCAAATTGCTGTTGGACATTAGCCCATCCTTGAACAGTCACCATAACAACATAGACAGACATATGGAGAGGAATGGGGGTGGGGGGCTGGGCAGAAGCTGCTGCCAGTCCAGGGGAGGATGGAGCTCAGCAGAGAGTGGGGGTGGGTCAGGGCCTCCCCTGAACGTGTTTTAGTTCATTCATTTCATGCTACAGGCTGAGAATGGTTGAGAGAGATGTTGTTCTGGGGTCCTTAAACATCCCAATTAATCCAGTACAACACCTCTTACCCATTTGGCATCACTTCTCACTACTTTTAGGACAGTGTTTTAAGACATGGTTCCTAGGGGAAAGGGGTGATTATTTAAAATGCAGATTCCTGAGTCCATCTGAGATTAACTGCATGAAAATTAGGAACCTGCATTTAAACCAGCAATATAGATAGTTCTGATGTACACTACAGACTGATCTGTGGCCTTAGGCATAGCAAGTGAAAATAATGTCTGGATTTTAATCCTCCTTTTCTGGTCAGGTAGCTACTGGCCCAGATAAGAAAACTCTTGAGATGAATATTCATTTCTGCATTAGGACTGTGTCTTTTTTGAGCAGGTGGATGAGGACAATGGATAGGGTCATTCTCTGCCACTCTCCTCGGTGGCAAGAAACCCATGTATCGTATTAGTTCTCTTCTCTAGAGAATCGGTTTATAAAGGAACTCAGGATGGTATCTCAGTTGTGGCATACTGTATCTTCAAATTCTTTCCTCTTGTGATTCTTAATTCCTAACACTTGGGTATTGATACCTCTCTGTCCTCTTCCTGCTTAGCGTATACAGAGGGAGCAGAGCCAGGATAGCTCAGGGTCAGCTTAGGAACATTTGTGAGCTCATCACTTACCTTGTAGTCCCATTTCTGTCCACTGTCATGTAGCCTACAGCACTTGGTTGAGTATGCAATGGAGATGTCCTCCTCCTTGCTGAACACAACACTTTCAGAGTCTGAGGACAATAATTTACAAGCGTGTAAGGTTCCTGACTCCTGGTGCGTTCATTTCTCACAAGGTAGTTGGAGGATGGAGATTTCTAGATAAATCAGAATGTGAGTAGTAGAAGAGTGGGAATGGTGTGTGGGCCTGAGCCCAGGGAGAGGTGGATGAATGTCCTCAATGTGGGACAGGGCCTGAGAGGCACAGACAAGCCAAGGAGATACATGGGCCATTATCTCTGAAGCAGTGGTGGCAAACCTACGGCACACATGCTGCAGTGGGCTGTTTGGGTCATTGAAAGCTCTAAAAGGTTCACCATCACTGCTCTAAAGCAATCACAAATCAGTGAATAAAAATGAAAACTCTTGATAGGATAGAAAGAGAAAGATGGTGCAAAGGACATAATATTTCTTTGTGAATGAAAATCTTGACTTCGTTATGGAAGGTGAGAGAGGAGACAATTTCAGGCCAGGCAAGACTGCAGCCACTGGTTCAAATGGTTTCATGGTGCAGAATATTTTTTTGCGGTGGAGAAGGAGAACCCTTACTTTGCCATCCTATTGTGGTCTCAAAAGCAAGGGAAGAAACTTTTGGGGGCTTCTGGGTTGCAATAAGTCCTCTTCCTCCTCAGGATCTCCATAATTTATGCTCACTAATGAAACATACCAGTAAGGAGGAAGAAGGGAGGAAGGTGAAAGCAAGGGTAGGGGAGTTAGATGGGTGACCTTGGGGCATTCATTAGCTTCATCTCAGAGCAGGAAGCTGTTCTTCTTCCAATGGAGAACAGTATGAGGGCCACAGCACACCCATTTGGCTCTCAGAAAGATTCTCATGTGGTAGATCCACCCCAGATTTTGTTCTGTGGATCTCTAGTCTCTGTATTTGCCTGCTGCTCCATAGGACCTGTTTCCATGCACTCAGACTGAATGACGATGGAGTCTAAGAGATGCAGTTGAAAGACCAAAGTGTACAAAACTTTATGGATAAAGTTTTATCAGAACACAGTCATGCCTGTTCATTTATATATTACTGGACTGCCTTCTCATTACGCTAGCAGAGTTTGAATAGTTGATGACTATATGGCCTCTAAGGTCTCAAATATTTACTCTCTGGGCCTTTATGGGAAGAGTTTGCCAGTCTCTGTGCTAGGACATGAATTGGCAGTTAAATGCTTAGCCTTAAAATGACACATCACTTCCACTCACAAATCACGGGCAGAGCCAGCACACACGGCCCCACCTAATCACCAGAGGCCAGGAAGTGCATCCTACTGGGTACCGAGTGTACAAGGGGGTAACCAGAATATTTGGAAAACAGCACTAATAACCACCAAAACACCTACTATGTGCTAGTATACTAGGGTGCTCAGTACTAGGTGCTGGATATAGATAGATCAGCAAGACAGAATATTTGATCTCAAGAAACTCAAGGAATACCAGATGACGATGTGGTGAACCGGACCTCCTTCAAAATGCATTCCCAGTAACTCATCGAAGTGTGCAGCGAGAAGCGAGGTCGCGCGTGGAGGTCCTAGCGATGTGGTGCCCACTCCTGCTGAGACCCCGACCTCTCTGGGCCCAGCCAGGGCTCCATGGGGCTCCTTAAAGGGCTACACATGGCCCAGATGGGGAGCAGAGAAGGCCGGCCAGTCTGGAGGAGAGAAGGGGCCGGGGCAGATGTTCCCACAGTAAATCTCCCAAGCTGGGTCGGCGCCCACCTCAGAATGACACAATAAAGGTCACCCACAGGCAAAAAAAGAAAAAAAAATTTTTTTTTAAAGTAGGAGTAGGAGGGCTGAGTATGGGTGGATTCCCTAGAAGCTGTGGACTGTCCTGTCTGAAGATGCTTTCTCAGCTTGGTGAGAGCTACACCTAGGGACTGACCATCTTGGCAAGCAGTGGAGGTGACAGATTCCCCTGATGAACATTTATATCAATAATAGTGCTTTTTTTTAAAGAGGCATTTTTAAAGGAAAGATGAGATAATTTCATGTTTTGATATTTGTAAAATTGATTCTGTTGAAATCAGATCTCTGCAGTACATATTATTGGTGCTGTAATTTTGGCAATGATGTGATTCAAATTGGCAGTGCCTGAGAAGGGAAATCCAGTAAGGAGGGAGAGTGGGTGGGATGGGCCAGAAAACAGAGGTGAGGAGCCAGATCCTAGTGGCCTGGTGAGACCTGGTGGCACAAGAGCCTTTGCTGGAGGGAAACAAGGGGAGGAGGCTGCCAACCACTGAGTCCAAGAATCCTTGGAGTTGCTGGTGCTGACGCCTGGAGGGAGTGGGAACAGCCAAGGGAGGGGTGTGTGCGTGTGTGTGGTAGGGGAGAGACATTTAAACATTGTAGGAATGAGGGATAAATTTAAAACCCATCAAGTGGAGTTGAGACAGAATGACAACATGAGGAACATGAATCACTCTTTCTAGGGCCCCACCCAACTGTTGGCAGGATTTGGAATATATGTTTTTCTTTTTTCTCTCTACCAAGCTCAGCTTGAACCTTTCCCTTCCTCCACCTGCTCGGCTAACTCAAACTTGGGGGCTAGTGCTACCAGCATGTGTGGGAGCCTCCTGCTCAGCCCCACTGAGGCCTTGGGCATGCTGTTGGCAGAGCTGAGAAGACTACTCCAGATGCTAGAAAAGGAGGAGACCTGTGAAGATGCTCTCCAGTGAAGCTCAGATCTATTTAATGTTCACATTCGATTTTACCACGTATGCATTAAAATCATCCTATCAAGTCTGATGTGGTGGAGCCCACCTGAAATCCTAGCACTTGGGAGGCTGAGGCAGGAGGATGGCAAGTTTCATTTCTTGAGAACTTAGACTCTGTCTCAAAATTTAAAACAATTGAAAGGGAGTTTGGAATGCAGTTCGGTGGTAAAGTGCTCCTGTGTTTGATCCGCAATACCATTAAAAAAATCATCTTATCATCAGCCTTTTATTTATTTCTTTATTTGTTTATATATTTATTTATTATTTTTGGGTACCTGGGATCAAACTCAGGACCTTGTGCCTGCAAGGCAGGTGCCGGAAACACTGAGCTAAATCCCTGGCCCAGCCTTTTCTTTTATATTAGCTACCTTGGTGTAGTGAGAGTAATCTATGGTTTCTCCTTCATGTCGTGGAGGGACAGTGATCAATACAGTGGGAAAAACTATGAGCTGGGACTGGAAGCCTGAGTTCTCTCCTAGCCCTGACTTTTATTGGCAGTGTGACACTGGGCAAGTCTGTCCACCTCTTTGGACATCTGCTTTATGTGTACGATGATGTGGCTAGATCAGTAAGATTCCTAACCATTTACTATTCTTCGTTTTTGAGATCTGCAGTTTGACTTGTTGTCCAGATTGGGGGGGGGGCGTGGGTGTGAAGGGCTGTGTTTTTCAAGGATAACTCCCTGGGGCCTGGCACAGTCCCCAGCGTGTAGCGGGGGAACCAAACTGTGGTTGAGTGGTTTGAATGCCAGGGCTCCTCTGAGCACACAGAGCACATGGCACTTCTTAGAACCAAGGAGACATGTGTATGACACTCCTGGTCACTAGGAGTGCAGTTGGGCAGTGTGAGGGTGAGGGGCTTGGGAATTCAGGAGTTGGGCTCCTGGCTGGGAGGAAAGCAGTAGGCAGATATCCTGAAGAGGTGAAAGGTGAAGTCCTGAGGAACTCATGCTTGCCATATAAACTCTTTGGAGAGCCTCTGGGTTCCCTAAATCATCCTCCATGTGCAGGGTTTTCCTTTTGCCTAGAATCTTCTCCCACCCCTACCCAGAAACCTCTATTTAAACCTATTTAAGGGCGGTTTTCTCCACTGTGCCCTCCTGAGGACCTCCTGTGCCCGGCAAGGGGACCTCCTTGGAGCTTTTATAGCCATCAGAACTACTTCAATTCTGGCACATCATGCTATATGATTAGAATGAACCTTTTCCCTGTCCTTTCTTTGAGAACAATGTGGCTTAAATCCAGCTCATCTTGGGTGCCTGGTGTGTGGCACTGTGTCTGGATCAGTCAATGTTGATTGGATGAGAAGCTCTTCAGAAGTGAACCTGGCCAAGTCCTCCTTGGAATGGAAAAGAAGGAGGCTGAGAGGAGTCGGTGGGGGAAACTGAGTCTACATGTGCTCCCTGGATCCAGAGTTGGTTGCTTGCATTAGGAAAGGAGGAAAGACCCCACACAGAGCACCAAGTGGCTGGCTCTGGAGGAGAGAGCGAGCAGCAGGCAGCCAGGCAGCAAGTGGTGGGTGGGACTTCCCCTGAAGAGTTGCGGCATTGGGAAGAGGGGGAGAAAGATTCTTTCATTCAGATTGGGAGAGAGCAGACAGATCCCTTTCCCCTGAGAAGTTCAGCCTGTAGGGGTCGCCTTTCTACAAAAGTACTCTTAAAACACTTATCACCATTATATATCATGTAGACGGTCCCCAGTTACGATTTGACTTACGATTTTCAGCTTTATGATGGTGCAAAACCTGTATACAGCCTGTAGAAACTGTACTTAAAATTTTGAATTTTGATCTTTTCTTGGGCTACTGAGATTCTGTGCAGCCCTCTCATGATTCTGGGTAGCAGCAGTGACCCAAAGCTCCCAGTCAGCTGAGTGATCACGGGGGAAACTGGATGCTCTGTAGTGTACTGCTGCTGAGCTATGATGTTCTGTAGCTTAGGTGTGTTAAATACATTTTTGACTTATGATGTTTTCAATTTATGTTGGGTTTATTTGGATGTGGCCCCATCACAAGTCAGAAAACATCTGTAATTATATACAGGTGTGACAAAAAAATACTCTTAATGTTTACGTTTGTAAAAATTTTCTACAGTAAAAGACACACTGCCACTAATCCCCTTCAAAATACTCCCCCTTGCTTTGAAAACACATCCCATCTTTCTTGCTGCTTTCTGCAGCAGTTCTAGAAGTTCTCTTTCGTTTATTTTAGTTGTGCTGTTGTGGCTGCCTCAATGTTCTGAGTTGATTCATTTGTCTTTCATGGTCATTTTGACTTTGGGGAAGAACCAGAAGTCCCACTATGTCCAGTGAATAAGGTGGATGAGGACACACCCTCATGTTATTATGAGCCTGCCTTTCCATTGGATGGCACTGTGCAGCAGCATTTATCGTATTTTTGATCATACTCTGTGAAGACAGAACTTCTTCAAAAAGTGGCAAGAACAATGGGATATGTGTTCAAAGTGAGGGGGAGGATTTTGAGAGAGATTAATGACAATGCATCTTTTACTGTAATAAATACATTTTTAAAATTTAAATACCCATCATCTATTTTGATCACATCGTATGCTGTTTTAGCCTCTGCCTTCTGCATTAGACTGTGAAGCTCATGGTAAGAATCAAATCTACTTTGCTTTAACTCTGGTACCTGATACCTGGTACCCAGCTCAATCCATAGTGGATGCTCCTGATCTCAGTATCATTTATTGAGGTGCTACTGTGATAGTTTCTTGTTCAGGGTTAGGACATAGCACTGGGCAAGCCAGAAGCCTCACCTAAGACATCAAGGCCATTAACCGCTTTCTCCTCTCTATTTCCCTGTGCCCGTTACCCCTCCCCCGCCTTCTCCTCCCCACCCCTTGTCTCTGCCCGCCCTTCCCCTGGCAGAGCAATGTTCTGTGATGGTGCCCGAGATGCGTGGACTGAGCCCAGGTCGAAGGCTGCCCGAGCCCGCCTTGTGCCCGGCTGCAGGCGGGAGCCCTGAGCCCGGGGCCGCCGGCCGCCGCCGCCACATCCTGGCCCTGCCCGAGGACGAGGCATGGCGACCCCAGCAGTGCGCCCTGCTCGAGGCCGATGCCTCGGACGAGGTGGGCATGCTGCCGGCCTCCCCGCGCGGCACCGTCGCCGGCTTCGACAACTTCTTCCCGGTGCAGGAGGGCGAAGGCCCGGGCTGGGAAGGCGGATCGACCCCCTTCCTCCCGGTGAGCCCCGAGGTCATGAAGCGGCGGCGCGGCGGCCTCATCGAGCAGCGGGACGTGATCAAGGCGCACGAGGCGCACAAGATGCACAGCACCCCGCAGGCCCGGCGCAAGGAGTGGGAGTGAGTACGGCAGGGGTGGGTGGGAAGCCGGGACCCCCGCCCAGGAGGAGCGGGGTGCACTTGTCTCTGCCTCGATGAACCAGGGGCAGATCGAGTGGGGGTGAACTGAGCTTGCCCCCCAGCCCAGATGTTTTACTAAGACCCCAGGGAGAGGGAACTGGGGCCTGTTTCATACTCTGAGGATTTCTGCCAACCACAGAGATGCCATCACCCTGTGCATCGTCACCTCCTCTCCTTCAGGAATTACAGCTAGCCCTACTCTCTGGTGCCGCCCTTGAAGGAATGATCACATTTTGGGGCAAGCCACCCATGGATGAAAGAGATTGACCAAGATGTGGCCACTCATGGCTTTATCTTGGCTCTTTTTGTGGAGGGCAAAAGCTAATGTTTTATCTTAGGACAACTTAATTCATGCCCCTTGAAAATTTAATAAAAATTCCTAGGAGTCACACATTAAAGGAAGATGGTATTTCACTTAATTCTCAGTTGCTCCCGCTTTATGGTCCGTATGATAATTTATTGTCCATGTTTACATGTCCCGTGGTCTGTGTCTTTGTCTCCTCTTGCCTTAGATTATTGAGTTGTTAGGTGTCATCAGTTGCAGAAACTAGTAACAGGGATTTTAAAAATTATTTATTTATTTATTTTAATAGTAGTAGTCATGGTGGAATTTACCTGCTTGGTTTCTGTGGACATTTCTGATGGTGTTAATTGGGGGTGAGTTAGCTGCTCTGTTTCATGTGGATGTTAGTGTTCATTCATTCATTCATTCATTCAGTGAGCCCTAATGTGTGGTGTTCTTCTGATACTCAAAAAGGAATTGAGTACAGCCAGCGTCAATAAACCTCTCTGTTGTTCATCTCTAGGTGTCATTAGAATTAGTATTTAAAACTTTACATAAAGCTCTCTTTATGTGCAGTTTAATGATGTTCGAGGCACCTTACATGTATCAGCTCACATTAGTCCTCACCACAACTAGCAGGTAGGTACGATTGTTATTTACATTTAAACAATGCTGCACAGAGAAGTTAAGTGACTTTTTCATGGTCAATTGATGATAACTGCATTATAATTCTGACTTGATGTTGATTAATGATTTGAACCCTGACAGTCTGGTCCTACTGAATCCAGCCACAAGAACACATGGTCTTTTAATCTGATTTCCGTAGCATTTCTTATCTCGACAACCCTAAGATGTTATGACAAGAGCACTGGTGTGGGGATTGAGAGACATGAGACTAATTCCTAAGGTGACCTAAGCAGTGGTATGGCCTTGAGTAAGTCACTTCATCATGTTTTTGAAAAATGAACAAGAGGAAGGAGATGGCCATTTGCATACTATGTGGCTCTGATGGTTTTTCTTCATACTCAGAAAAGACTTCTCCCTTGAATTTTAGATGCCCTCACTTATTTAGCACCTTCACTTGTATGCCCATAGGCATCTCAAACTTGCCTTGTCAACACCAAAATATTGATTTGCCCAAACCTGCTTCTCCTGCAGTCTCTTCTATCTCAGTAAATAGCATGTACATTCTTTCTCTTGCTGGAGCCAGAACTATTGGAAGCATCCTTATTTTTCACACTGACACCCAATGCTTGCCAATCCCCATTGGCTCCCCTTTCAAAGTTTATCTTCATCTGATCACATTTTACCACTTCTTACACTAGTTCCCTGGTCCAAGACACCTTTTATTTTTATTTTTATCCCATAAACACTTACATGGTCTTTAGTAGATGCTCAGCACTTATCTAGATACTTTCAAAATATTAATTCATTTATCCTCGTAGCAATTGAATGAGGCTGGTACCATTATTATCTCTACTTTTACAGTTGGGACACAGAGAGTTTAAACGCCTTGCCTCGGATCTCCCTTTCCTACTTCTTGCCTGCTGACCATCCAGAGGCACCTCTGACTTCATCTTTCCATCTTTCCTCCCACTCATTCTGCTTCAGCTATGCTGGCCCCTTGTCCTTTCTTGCAGATTCTCAGACTACTTCCACCCCCTACCTTCCACCTTTATGGTTCCCTCTGCCTAGGCTGATTTTCCTGTGTGGCTTCCCCCTCACTACATCTGTGCTTCTGCTTGGAGAGCCCTTCTTGATCATCCTATATAAAATAATATTTCCCCATTGTCACTGTCTTTCCCTTTGCATTTGCTTTATTTTTTAATCATACCTCATATTGTTTCTGTAACACACGTACACACAGGCACACACACTCATTCACTCACTTACACACATATTACACCGGAGTATTAACTTCTGGAAAACAGAAGTTCTTCTGACTTAGGTTCTGTAGATAGGGTCCTCTGGTCCTTTCTCAGGGCATAGACTGGCCACAGAAGGACGTCAGAAAGACTTCTCTGTCAGCCCCCCACCACGGCCCTGTCCACTGCCCGTGCAGCTGAAAATCCACCGCACATACCCCCAGCTTTGCAAACCCTGCCTTCTAGGCACCAAGTCAGGACTCTGGTCATGCATGAAGCAGAAAAGAAGCCAACTGAAGAGTTTTTCTGTATTTTGTTGCCTTTGGCTGCATGAGCCAAATGTGGGCAGGCAAGAGCGAAGAGGGAGGGTAAAAGCCCCAGCGAATGGTCTTTGTTTTCCTACGGAAAGGGGCTAGGTGCTTTCTAAAGATGACTGCTTCATCTGCTATCAAACGAAGCAATTTTCTTGTGCAGAATATTATTTCCCCAAGCACCTATTAAAAGGTTTCCTCAGGCGTGGTGTGTGGGTTATGAGCACCTTTTGGTTAATTCCAAGCGCTTCTTGTGTATAAGGTTTGTAACTTTAGCAAGTGGGCATAAAACCACACTTCACTAATGAAGAACCTTAATAAAATTCCCTCCTGCTTATGAAATGTTTTCCTATATACTCTTTTATCTGGCCCCCATGACAACCCTGTGAACTAGCTATTATTATTCCTAACTTACAGAAGAGGAAAATGAACTCCACAGTTAGAAACGGTGATAGATCAAAACCTATCCTAATAATGACTGCTATCACTGATTGAGCACTGGCTATGCGCTAGGTGTTTTGCATATATTATTTATACTATGGAAATAATGGGTATTATTATAAAGAACAGAAACATTTCATAAGGGACTATTATTACATATAGGCTTGGAAGAAAGAAAATTATGTGTAACTTTAAAATCTGCGTAGGTTGGTAAGACTTACTCTACACAGAGGGAAGAGGTATTGCCATAATCATAGTACTTATCACACTGTATTGTAATTGCCTGTTTACATGTCTGTATCTGCCACTAGACTGTCAGTAGAGAAATCTCTCTGTTCTCTGTCACTTCGCATAGTTTATGGCACATAATAGACATTTAATTTGCAAAATGAAAGCAACAATGACAACAATGTTATTTTACACACTAGGAAACTAAGGGTTAAAGCAGTTAAGTTATTTGCCTGGTATCACAGAGCCAGTGAGGATTCGCACTATGTGCAAGGCACTGATCTGCTTTCATGTCCCCTCTAGTGACCAACACAGCACTAGGCAAATAATAGGATTCCATTTCATACCCAAATTCTTGCAGTGCTACTTGTAAACTTGGGCAGGTTGTCTCCTCTCTGCATCTTTAAAGTGGAGCTGGGATTTGACACCCACACTGTAACTTTCAACCACATTTATTAGACCACAGAGAGTAGTTGGGGTTCCTCCAAGTATTGGTGAGTTCCGGGGTTATTCTGGGCTTCTGCTTTGCATACAGTTTCCCTGGGTGGTGTCAACTAGGCCCGCATATTTACAGGAGACTCCCAAATGCACATTTCCCAGGAACTCTTGTTCTAAAGTCTTACCTGGCATTGCAGCACTATTGTCCAGCATCTAAAACTTAACATGGCTAGAATCGAACTCCTCATCTTTCGATCTGATCTGGGCTCCTCATTTTTTCCTATCTCAGGAAATGGTACCACCATTTATCTAACTGTCCAAGTTAAATATTCTACATAATTGTGTGGGCATCGTCATGCTTGCTTTTGTATGATGACCATGAAATCCTGTCTTATTTGACTTTGGTCAAAAAATATTCAACCTTTCTGAGCTTTATTTTCTTCCTCTGGTAGGTCACAGATGAGTACAGCAACCCTTTTGAATTGTCAGGAAGGATAAGCAACATGTGAAAAGAGTCAATTGTTCAGCTGCTCCTCCCCTAATGTCTGGTTCCTCACCTTTAGGAGCTATCACCACCTACAGCAGGGATCTGAGGAATGCTGAAGCCATGGTGCAGAGGCTGTGGTTAGGGCTGGGGTGTGCTGCATATACCAGTGGGCAGTGGCAGCCTACAGGAGGTTAAATGTGGAAATTCACAGCCCCCCCCCCCACACACACTGATTCCACAGCTATCAGCAATTATTATCATGTAGACCAGTACCTCACAGATAAGGGAGCTGGGGTCCAGAGAAGTCGGCTGAGTGCTGGTGATTTACCTGAACCATTCTTCTGTTTGCAAGGTCATGGACTGGTGGCCCAGGCTTGGGCTACACCAGTCTGTAACTCCCACCCCACATCTGTCTCCTTTGTCCTGATGCTGGATCTGGGAGCAGGGAGGGGGCAGCCAGATTCCGAGGGATGATAACTCAAACACCCAACCAACATTCTCACCAGCATTCACATTGTACTTAGGATTGCCACAAATTCTTCAAGGAAACAAGTATCTCAACCCTGGGGCTTTCTAGCTGAATTTTAAAGGCCATTGGACCAATTCTCATGGTCCTCTTGAAAGGTAGCCAACCCCATGCAGAACAGTGGAGACATCGTTCCACGTGTTGCCACCTGCTGGCAAAGTCAAGCGTCACTTGGTTTACTTCTTAGAATGCTAAAATCTGTGGAAATGCACTACTGGAACGGTGCCCGGGAGAAATTTTTCAGTTGAATAGAAATACTTCCTTGAATAATTTCGTTTTCAAATTCCGTTTAAATGTGTATGCTTGGGATGAGGGAAGAGGTCTCCTGGTCACCCCAATTCCCTCCACTCCCTTCTGTCTTGTTGGAACAGCAGGTTGGCCCAGAGGCCCTTCTTCAATTTGCAACCCAGCCAAGTGCAAGCCTCTTGCTCAAAGATGAGGCACCCTGGGCTTTCAGAACAGTAGTAGAATAGGCTTGCAGAAGCTGGACACATGCCAAGGGGACACAGAAATCATGAGCCTTCAACATGCCGTGGTAGTACTAGCCAGCAACACATTTGAAAACCACCAGCCAAGAAGGGACCTGTAGCATATGCCCTGTGTTCCGGGAATTCTTAACAGAACCAGAGGCTTACAGACTCTGGAGAAATGGGCTCCCTGGGAACTGACACGATTCCAAGGACTCCTAGAGATTTGCTTTTAAAATGCGCTCTCTGGGGAAACTTAGTCACATACTCTTGAATTTTCTTTACTTGTCCTTGGAGGATTCAAGACCATGGCTCCTTTCTAGGACTGATCTCTAGTGACATTTCTTTCCCTACATCCCTTATCAGCCATGAAACTTCACTGCTCTAGAAACTGCCCCTAGACAGCAGGCTAGGGGAACTAACATGGTGTTGTGTCTGAGCAGTGTGGATTTCTAGGCTCACGGTGAGGTTACTCAACATGCAGAAGGAGGGCTCCTCTGTAGGGTGACTGGCCCATATTTTGGGCTTGATGACTCATCTCTCAAGAAACATACACACTGGGAGGCTGAGACAGGAGGATCCCAAGTTCAAGCCCAGCCTGGGCAATTTAGCAAGTTAGCAACCTTATCTCAAAATGAAAAATAAAAAGGGTCTGGAGATGTGACTCAATGCGAAGGCCCCGGGGGGAAACAGAAGTATTGCCACCTTTTCCAGAGCACATGCCAGGAGCTAGGGCTCAGAGGGGTCTGCTGCCCAGTTCTTACCTTCAGAGGCCAAGCCTGAAGAATGGACAGAGGGAGAGTCTGTGAATCTGCAGCCTGTGATGGTCCGGACTATCCCAGGTGTCCCAGGTGTCCCAGGTGCCCCGACCATGTCTGTGCTTACTTTCCTGGCACCGTCAGAGTCTTGCCCCGTTTTGAGGGGGAGGTGAACCCGTGTCCCCCTAACCCCAGGCTGTTTCTGCTCTGTTTTTATGGGCCTTGCCAAAAAGAAGACTCTTCAGCCTTCTGAACAGGTCAAAACCCTGCCCCTCTCCAACCTTTTTGAGGGGGAAGAAAGGGGGGAAGTGGCGCCCTCTAGTGACAGCTGCGCGTTTGGTCACATTTTCCCTCTTTTTCTTGAGAGATTCGTTTTGTTCTTTCATGGTGCCCCTCGGTGGTTGTTTGTATGTATAGCAGCCACAGTCTCCGAAGCTTTCTCAGAATTCTGTTGTCCTGCTAGGAGGGGCGGCACATCAAATCACAGGCCAGAACGCAAAAGCAGGAGGAGGAAAAACCTTGGCAGAGCAGGAAGAGTGCCCAGCTCCGGGATCCCCACCTCAGCCCAGGGCTTGTCCCCAACTTCATCTCCCGAAAGAGCCCACATGGGGCGTGCCTGGATGGAGTCCAGAGACGAGACGAGGTCGTGTTTCTTTGGATGCGAAGGGATGGACGAAGACACCTGTAGAAAAAGAAAGGAAGTGAACACAAAGGAATTTGCTTTGGTCTTTTGGCCGAAAAAAGAAATTAATGAAAACACATAACACACACACACAATAAGGTTGTCACCTACAGTATTTCAGGCACTGTGATAAACACAACCTGTAATAATGTCATCTCACAGGATTCCTCTGATAATGTTCAGGTGAGACAACTGAGGCCTAGCATGTGGCCACCTGTTGTGACCCTTTTGCCCCGGAGTGGCAGCGCCCCCTCTCAGTGCAGAGCGCCCATTCTGCAGATTCCCCCTCAGCCTGGTCCCTCCCCACCTCCACCGGCTTCCTCCTTTTCTCTTCCTCTTTTGGCTTCTTTCACCACCTTTCTTTTTCTCTTCTCTCCAAAGCCCAAAGCCAAGAAGGCTGCAAGGTTGAGGGTGAGTGAGGCTGGGAACCCCTCTTCCCATGTTCGCTTCCACCCTTCCCTCCCCGGCTACCTGGCTTGGGCTTGTGGGGATCAGGTCCAACTTCCCTCCTTCCCTTGGGTCTGATCTCGGCCCCTCCTAGGCTGCCATACACCATGGTGGCGCTTTTCCCCGTGTCTATCCTTAAGCTGGGAAAAGCTTATCCCTTCCTCCTTTCCTCCCTTTTTCTCTTTCTGTCAAGAAAATGTGATTATACCACGCGTAGAGGTCAGCATTTTGCTTTTATTCTTTTACTTAAAAAATAACAGTACATGGTGGCCATCTTTCTTTGACAGTTTCTAGAAAGGTGTCCCTCATGTCTCTTTAAGGCAGCATAGTGTTCTGAGCATGGCTGAACTGCCAGCAGCCCCTGTCAGAGGGAGTTTCTGGTCACTTTGCAATCACCATGGAAGACCTTTGGTGTGTGCTGCTGTGACATGTGGTTCTGTGGATGGAGTCCTAGGAGCGGGTCTGTGCAGGGGACTTTGCCACTCTGTGCCCTCACTCCCTCTGAGGACTGATGCTTCTTCCCCACACCCCCGCTCTGTATCTCAGCCTCAAACTGAAATGTGAACTTTCGAAGTCTGTGTTATCTCCCTGGCCCTGCTGGAGCGGCTGAATGAATTAATAATACACCAGCAGGAAACAGAGAGCTCGAGGCATTAATTGTCAGTCAGTGTGCCTTGGCTCTCCTGGCCGTTAATTAGCATGCTGACAGCTTCGGTTTTATCCAGAGCCAGAGTGAGACTCTGGGGATGCTTGTGGCTCAGCTTGTGGCATCCGGCACAGCACAGAGTGTGGAGCCCTGCGCCTTCCTGGGTGGGTGGGGGTGGGTTTGCTGAATTCAGAAGTTCCTCCAGGAAGCTCTGTGTGCCTCTTGGGGGAGGGAGCAGAAGTGGCCCAGGTCTGGGGCAGTAATGGGGGAATGGGGGTGTTAGTGTCCAGATGGTGCTGATTGCTGGGTGCAATTCTTGGGCCTAGGAGGAGGGTTTGTGCTTCTGGTTCTGCTGTAGGTGAGGGACACTTGCCAGGCTGCTAGGTGTAGTTATCTCGGGAAGGTGCTCTGCCTTCGAAGCACAGGCTCTCCAAATAGGTGATGGCCTGGAAGAATGCCTCTACAAATATTATTCTGTCCCTAGAGTCCTTTGTCATAACACATACACTCCTGGAGGATAACATTAATCTAGCACTGTGCAGTGCCAGGCTCATACAAAGTTGCTTAAGAATTGTTTCTGTAAGGGAAGCTGCCACCAAGAAGCTGTGTGACCTTTACCAAGCTTCTTTACCTCTCTGGGTCTGCTTTTAATATAGATTAGAGGGAGCCCCCATTTCTTGATCTGATGCAGCATGGCCTAATCATTAAGGGCACAAATTGTAGGGCCTGTTTTAGTCCTGGCTCTGCCACCTACAAGCTGGATAGCTTTGGCTAAGCCACTTCCTCTCTCTGGACCTCTCTTCCCTTATCCCTTAATTGCAGTGTGCTAACCATAGTTTGATACCAAGGTGAACACCAGTCTGATGAAGTCATTGTCCCTACATTGTAAACCACTTGACAGATGGACTCCAGATGAAATCTTGTAGTCTGCTGGCTGTGACACACATCTCTTTCCCAACTCCACTCTTCTAACTCTTTTCACTTCCTTTCTTACTTCCCCTTCTTCCCCTTCTTTCCAAGAAGCTATTTTGGGGTCACAAGACCCAAGAGCCACGTCATCTTGGTTCTGATACAGAAGGTCTGGCTTTTCTGCTGGCCCTGGCATGGCTTTGTCAGCCCATCCTCTCTACTTTCCTCCCCAGACACTTTGCTCCAGGCTCTGGTCCTGCACTGTTGTAGGGGTGGTGAGGCTACTGCTGCAGGTGGGCTTCCGGGAAGCAGACTGAGATGAGACTAATGTGCAGGTTTATGAGGGCTGCTCCTGGGATCTTCTTGGGCGAAGGGAACAGAAGGAGAAGGAGCAGGACTAGACTGTGATGCTGTCCCAATAAAGGGCTCAGGAGACCTTATGGCAGGATGGGGCACTGAAGCTCAAATGGTCCCCAACTAGGGCAAAGAAGCCAGGATTTCATGGTTCCTCATTGACCAGCCACTAAAGGCAGACTCCCCCAGGAAGGTGTTCTGACCCTGGTATAGGCGGCCAGCTTCAGCTCCTGGAGGAGGGTTGGCAGCTGTGGTCTGTGTGCACACGGCATTCCCAGCAGTTGGGGACTAGGACATCTCAGCCTTGAGGGGAGATGGGGGACACATTGCAGCATCCACTGCATGGCCTTTGGTGCTGCTGGCCAGGTGGGTGGCATCCCAGCAGCCCCTCAGCCCAGCCTTGTCCCTGCTAGAGGGGTCTCTGCAGCTGCTGCTGCTCCACACTGGGGCATAGGAACCCTTGGGAACATTACCTGTGACTTGGTCCCTATTTTGGGTGCTGCAGCTCTGCCCTGGAGCCTCTCAGTGGAGGGTCTGAGTCTTCTCCCACTTTGGCCAGCAGGGACTGTCTGCCCAGCTCTGCCATCTCAAGGATCCTCTTGAGATATTTCAGACAGCAGTGTCAGTGGTAGCTGAGAAGCCATTAGAATTAGTGTGCCTGGGTCTCTGCTTCAGAGCCTGGACACAACTCTCGGTCCTTCTGGGGCCAAGGACACCGATGTAAGAAGTCCTTAATATCATTATTTCTAGTGCTTCCCATGAGCCTCTTTCCTGTTTTTCCTCAGGCTGTGGCTTTAGAGGAAGAACAACCCTCTACAGTGAGCTGCCCAGTGACCTTGCCTTCCCCCATTCCCAACTTGTATTAATGAACATGGGTGTTTAGACCTTAACCCCTGAAAGGTTCATAATTAGTTAATCTATGTGGAGTTTTGGTACAAGATCTATCTATCTGTCATCTTCCTGTCTATCTATCCATCTGTCCATCCAAAGCTCTTTAAGTGATTATTTGAGAAGCATTGGTCTAGCACTTTATAATAGGCAGGCACCAGGTACTTGCAGAGTCCTATCCAGCTGTGCCAGCTGTGGCAGAGTCCTCCGTCATCTCTCCTGGGACGCAGCAGATCATTTGAGACTGTCTCCTCATCACCTCCACATCTTCTCATCTGGGGGTCGGCTGCTTTTCTGGGTCATTCTGGATATCTGTACGTGTGTAGGGCTCACCAGATCATAATTTGTGTTTGTTAGGCTGAGTCTTGGGGTGATGGTCTAGGGGAGACTTATCTGGATTTGAATTCACTTTGAATTCAATAGTTCTCAGCTGTCTGATCTTTGATAAGTTACTTGCCCCTCCTGTACCCCATTTTCACCATCTATAGGACAATAGGTGCCTTACAATAAGAACATCACAGTTCTATAATATTAATTGACAAAGCATACTCACCCTGGCTAGTTGTTGTGAGTAGCAGAAAAGACTCGGGGAGATTAAGTATCTTGTCCCAAATTACATAGCTGTAGCTAGGGTCAGATTCACATTTCCATTTACCTTACAAACTTTGCTGAAGGTAGACTGTGCCTTTCCATATGACTATAAGTAACGAAACACCCAGGAAGCACAAGGGCCAAAACACCGTTACACAGAAACAAGGCTACTTATATTTATCTTTCCATGGCTTTGGCAGTTGTTAGTTGGACCTGGTGTGTGGTGGCCTTTTCATGGCTTTAGACTCCAATAAGAATCACTGCCAGGAACATACACACACACACACACACACCCATGAACAATTTTTCTTATAATTTATTTTATTGATTTATTTCATGTATATGAAATAGAAAAATGATATTCCAAAGAATTATGCCCCTTGCTCAAAATTTAAATTTTATTTATTATTACTATTGTATAGTACAGGGACTCAAACTCAGGGCCATTATTTTTTAACAGTTAAAAACTTCAGGGGCTGGGGATATAGCCCAGTGGTAGAATACTTGCTGACCATTCACAAATCTTTAGCTTCAATCCTCAGCATTGCAAAAAATAAATGCATAGATAGATAAATAAATTTAAAACAAAAAATTTTAATTCAAATTATGCAAATAAAAAACAAAAGTAAATTAAGCCCTTCTAAAAAGCAAATTTCAAGAACCAAGAGAGTATGTAAAGGTGCATATCTCCAATGATGAATGTCATTATATTGTACACCTAAAATGTACCAATAAAAGGATATACCAAAAAATATATATATAAAGCAAGAAAAACATTAAAAAAAATAAAAAGCAAATTTCAGGAGATTATTGTTGTTTTCCTTAACTAAGGAGTTGAAATTAGGAATTTTTATGTGGCTGTGTGTATGCCATCTTTATGATGCAATTGCTTTCAACCTGTTTTTGTTGACAGTGCTTACCCTCAAAGTCGGGTGAGTAATTTCATCATTTTAAAAGATATTCATAGCTCTCAAAATTTTGCAGGGTTCCCAGGAATTCTTTTGAGATGGCATTGGAATATTATAAGCCAATGAAAACCAGGGATCGACTGAATAGCTAAGCTTGGGGGTTTCATATAGTTAACAGCTGAAGAAAAACAGAGTAGCTCTTAAGTCCTTGATAACTAACCCCAGGACATTAAGAGACATACTAATGGCCCTGGCTGCTTGACCGTTGCCTGACAAAGAGATCTTTTCTACTTTTCCCCTCTGTGCTCTGAGCTACAAGGCAACTCAGCCGTTTTCAGGGCACATGGCTTCCAGGAGGTCTCAGAAGCTGCATTGGGCCTGATTCTTTGGGGCAAGGTTTTTGCCCAGGTCCAAATCTAAGGTTTGAGAAAGTTCCTGTATTTTAAAATAGAGTTTTCTCTTATAACCATTTCATACCATGAGATGGACAGATATGAGAATACATTTGCAGGCTCCTGTATCAAAAGTTATGTTTAACTTTTGAGTACCTGAAGAGCAAATTGAACCTTGTTAAAAGCAAGACATAGTATAGCATTGTTTCTTTATGTTTTACAATGAAAGTGAAACCAAAACAGGTATGCTTAGGCCCCGTGTAATTTTCCACCTTAGCCAGATATAGTATAGAGAATATGTCTCTAGATGAAACAGCAGGAGTTATCATTTTTATCAGTGGGAAACTTCTAGATATCGTTCCATGGTGATGGTTGTGACTGGGCCATACCTGATGATCTATAGAACTCCCCCCCCCCATGCTTATGTTGAAACAATACATAAATGAAAACATTTAAAAAGACAGCTTTCAGGCTGGGGATTTAGCTCAGTGGTTCTGCCACCTGCCTCGCAAGCACTGGGTCCCAAGTTCGATCCCCAGTACCAAAAACAAAAACAAAAAAACAAAAATAAGACAGCTTTCAAAGTAACAGAAAGGACATTGGAAAAAAATTTTAGTTGTTCCAAGTTTACAGAATATCAGATAACAGCATCTTTGAGTTTTTGAAAGGAAAATAAATGTACGTTTAAACGTCCTAGAAGCAAACATGAGAAGTGCCCCTTGAGCGCCAAGATTTCTTCCAGTTCTGACCTTCGGGTCTTCTCAACACAGGTACTAACTTTCTTCTCTGACAGCTGTGCAGCTCTCGAGCCTCCATCTAGGGGGTGCCATCCACCCTAACCTAGAGCTTACCACCCTGCAGGGGTGAGTGAGGGGTCCTTGAAGTGCAACCCACCCATTATCTCTTTCTCCACCTTCAGGCTCTCTCCTGCCTGCGTTTTCCTTATCTGGAACTACGTACCCTGCTGCTTTCCTAGGTGAGGCCTCTTCCAGTGTGTCTGGTCATTGTCTGGCCCCTGAAGAAAGCTTATGTGCAGCTCTCTCTGTTCTGGCTGTTTAATGTTCCCTCTGTTTTGTATCTCATTGCCTTTACAAATGTTCAGCCACTTAAAAATATAATAATGTTGATTTTTCTCTCACATTGCAAAAGGTATGTTCATTGGGAGACAGTTGGAAAACATAGTTGAGTATAAAAAATATAAAAGTCATAATCCACTCTAACCACTGATAACATTTTGGTGTGTTTGTCTTTGGTCTTTTTCTAAGCACTGTATATACATACAAATGTGCTTTTTAAATTTCTTTTTCTTGAGCTCTTACACAATATATAGTGTCCTATTCTGCTTTCTTCACTTTACAATATTAGGTATGGTTTGAAAACCTGATTTATAATGCCTAATGGTTGAAGTTTATGGACAGATTTTGATGCTATTATGCTGCTGTTAAGCTAGGAACTCAGAAAAATGCATTTCCTACGGTATTTCTTATCCTTTGCCAAACCACTCCTGAGCAAACATGAAGAGCAGCAGCCAAATATGAGCTGAGGAACTACCTCATTAATAACAGCCCAGCAGCACCTGGGACCAGCACATGTCCACATTTCCCTGCTCTTTGGTCTGAGTGAGACTTCCTTATCCCCATCCCTGGGGACTCTAAGAAGAGCTAGTCTGTGGGACAGACTTGGACTTGACTAACCTACTTGGTACTGTGGCTTTGGCAAATTACTTACCCTCTCTTGATATTTCTTTATGTGTGAAATGGGGATGATAATAATGCTCATAGGGTTGTTGTGCAGATTAAATAAGATAAACAGATAAAATGTTTATCATAGTTTCTGGAAGATAATAAACGATCCATAGATGTTAGTTTGATCATTCTCCTATTGTTGAACATTTATGTGGGTTTACATATTTCATTATTATAAACTTATTTACTAATCCCCAAATATTTTTTGAGTGCTTAGAATGTGCTAAATCATTTTCTGAATACTGGGAATGACATCGATAACCAGGACTAAACTGGTGTCTGAGTATATGGAGTTTAAATTTGGTAGGGGAGACATGATAAACAACCAAGTAAGTTCAGATAGTGACATTGGCTATAAATCCAATACAACAAGGCTACATACTGAACCAAGGCCGGCAACTTCAGGGAGAGTGACCAGGGAGGACTTCTCTGAATATCTATGTCATCTGCATTTGAGCAGACACTTGAATGAAAGGGGAAGAACTTGAAAAACAAATGAAAGACCCTGAGGTGGGAATGAACTTGGGAAATTGGGTCAGAATCCAGAAGCAGTGAGTGTGAGGGAGAAGGGATGGGAAGTGGGGAGGTTCATCTGCTCATGGAGAGCTTTGGAGGTCAGGGTGAGGAGTGTGGAAACTATTGTAAGGTGTCATGACATGCACTGGAGGGTCCTGCACAGGGAGGAGCACTACATCTGTGGTGTTTGGAGTTGTTCTACTACAGAGTTTTCAGTGGGTACATCTCTTTCCAACTGCATTCATTGACATCACCTTGGTAATTTGAAATCAACTGTGGTGAGACTATTTATACCACAGAGATTCATAGCAGATGTTATGAATCAGGGCTTTCTTCTCTCAGAGAGCCAGTTGTTCAACATTTGTCAGCACACCACTGGAACAAACTGATCTGGGTTTTAAAAACATCGCTTTATCTCTGTAGAGAATGAGTTATGGAGAGTTGATGTGCATTTTGAGAATTTCTGTAAGATAAATTACTGGAAATGAGATTACTGCATAAACTTGTCTAATTGCTCCCCCTACTGAAAAATTTCACCAATTTTTCCACTGATAGCAAAATATCATTCCCCTGTACTCTTGATAACACCTAGCATTAGCTTCCTCTTCCCAAAGGAAAAAATAACTTTGTTAGAAGAAAAATGATATCTCATTTGATTACATGTTTCCTGTTAAGGTTTTTTTCTAGACATAGTATTTTTTATTATGAACAAGATACTTTTTCTGACTTTATTGCTATTGCTGGCATATAGGCAGCGTATTTTTTTTTTTTTGTACACCATGTTCAACATTTGTCTTGGTATCCTATTGAGAGCTAAACTCCAAGGGTCTGTAAAGTTCTACCCAAGCTGGCGTTACCTTGCTCCTCCAGCTTCACCGTCCACATTTGATCTGACCTCTCTAGAAACTAACATCTCAGCTGGGCACGGGCGGCTTTCTCTCACTGCTCCCAAACTCTCCCCTCCTGTTGTAGCACTTTGTGTACTCTGTCCCTTCTGTCTAGAATTTTACATTCTATTTACTATGTAGCTGACTTCTTTTTGCTCTTCAGGTCTGGACTCACATCTTCTCTACTCATAGATGACTTTCCTGACTGTTCTATTAATGTGAAATCACTTTCTTGAACCATAGGTACTTATTTATGCCTAGGACAGTTCACATTGTTGTCTCTTAACAAATGTTATTATGTATCTCATTTGAATTCTCAATTGATTGTATTATGGTCAAAGGAGTCCTTTTAATTGGAATGTTTAATGTTAGCTTATTGCAGCTTAATGATATTTCTGGGGTTAAGGTATCTGAAGTCCAAAAAAGAGTTCAGTGATTGATAACCAAATATTGTACAATAGCATAGTATTATTACAAAATGATGGGCCGGGAATTTAGCTCAGTGGTTCTGCTGCCTGCCTCGCAAGTGCAAGGTCCTGAGTTGATTTCCGGTATCAAAAAACAAAACAAAACAAAATGTTATGTAATAAAATGTGACTTCAAAACGTGTGTTACCCAAGTGAAGTGATAGCTTGTGGTTGGGGAAAAATATTTACAAATCTTATATCTGATGAGGAACTCAAACAAACAATTCAATAACAAAAAACCAAATAACTCTACCAAAATAGACATTTCTTAAAAGAAGATCATAAATGATCAACAGATTTATAAACCATGCTAAACATTGGTAACTATTAGGAAATGCAAGTTAAAACCACAGGTCACCTCGCACCTGGTAGAATGGCTGTTATAAAAAAGACAAAAGGGGGCCGGGGATTTAGCTCAGTGGTTCTGGCGCCTGCCTCACAAGCGCAAGGTCCCGGGTTTGATCCCTGGTACAAAAAAAAAAAAGACAAAAGGTAAGTATGGGTAAGGATATAAAGAAAAGGGAACACTTGTACACTGTTTGTGGGAATATAAATTAATGTAGCCATAATGGAAAACCATAATAGTAGTTCATCAAAAACTAAAACTAGAATTACCATATGATAATGGTAGAAGTAGCAGTGCTACTTTTGTGTATAATTCCAAAGGAAATTAAATCAGTATGTCAAAGTGACACTGCCACATTTTATAGCAGCACTATTCATAATGGCTAAGATATGGAATCAAGCTAAGTGTCCATCAATGGATAGATGGATAAAGAAAATTGTGATGTATATACACAATGCTACCCAACCTTAGGAAAAGAAGAACAGACAGACAAACCTAAAACCTCTTTCCCTTGTCCTCATAACCCTCTTTATCCTCTATCCCATTTCTCTACTCTATTTACAGCACATGTTGAAAGAGGTGTCAGTGTTGTCTCCACTTTCTCATTTTACCTTGTATTAGCTTTTCATAGCTGAAACACAATACCTGACACCTACAACTTAAAAGAAAAGCTTGATTTGATTCACAATTTCAGTTGATTTGATCCCTGGACAGCTGGCTCTGAGGCAGGAACATAATGGTGGAAGGTCATGGTAGAGCAAAGCTGCTCACGTCATAGTGTCTGGAAAGGAGAGTGGATTAGAAAGAGTGTCACAGAGGAAGGGTCCGGGGACCAGATATAGTATCCAAGGTTATGCTCCCTGATCCACCTAGACACAGCTAAAAGTGTACTCTATTGATCCCTTAGGCTGCCCACAAGACAATCAAGTTGACAACCCAGCTTAACCATCACCTTCCGCCCCTTAACAACTTGTCCTCACACACATTTCCTTAGACAATACTTAATTTCCAAATAAATATAAGGTCATAACTCTGCCTAACACAATCCTGTGTATAACTGAAAATGTAATAATCCCTTCCCCAAAGTCAATAATTCCAGCATTGCTGAAAAATCCAAGTCCAAAGTTTTCTGAGGTGCTCAAGGCAAACTCTTGGCTGTGAACCCCTGTAAGATACAAAAGCAAGTTACATAATTTCAATATACAATGGCACTGGGTAAATATTCCCATTCCCAAAGGAGAAATAGGAAGATGGAAAAGAATCAGACCAAAGCAAGACTGAAATCCAATAAGGCAAATCTCAAGTTCTGTAGCTCCATATCTGGTCTGTGAGGTACATGATGGTAATATATGAATTTCAAAGTGCATGGGTGGCCCCACCCCTGTGGCTTTGCTGGTTGCAGCCCACATGGCCTCGCTCTTGGGCTGGCTCCATTTGCTGCCTGCAGCTTTCTGGCCACATGCTTAGCATTCCTAGCATCTCTGAATTTCCAAGGTCTCCAGTAACTTTTAGCTTTATTCCCACAGCTTCTCACACTTTCTTCTCAAGGACCCATTGCTTGGCCTCCCAGGGGTTCCTGGGAGGAAATCTGGATGGAATCCTCCAGAACCCCAGAACCCTTGTACTCTGCATGCCTGAAAAAAATTAGTATTATGTGTATAAGGTCTATCACTTGCTCAAGTAGTAGCTAGGTACCAATGGACCGTGGATGTGTTCCCTAGGTAGCCCTTCTCCAGGCCCAAGGTCTCTCTTCTCCGATGGAAGTTTTATACTTTTGCACCCTTGGGCCTACCACAATCTGATTCCTGAGAGTCCCTCAAAGAATCTTTCTTTTTCTACCCATTTAAAGTACTTGGATTTGATTTTCTTTCTTTCTTTCTTTCTTTCTTTCTTTCTTTCTTTCTTTCTTTCTTTCTTTCTTTCTTCCTTCCTTCCTTCCTTCCTTCCTTCCTTCCTTTCTGGAAATTTAACCCAGGGCCTTCTTGTGAGCTACATCCCCAGCCCTTTATATTTTTTATTTTGAAACAGAGTCTTACTAGTTGCCCAGACTAGGCTTGAACTTATGATCCTCTTGCCTCAGCCCCCACAGTACTAGTATTATAGGTATGTACCACCATACCTGGATACTTTGTTTCTTTTTAATGGCACCAATATCTTCAGCAACTATATCTCCTTTGGCCCCCAACTTTACAAGTGATTCCTTTTGGGTCAAAATTTAAGTTGTTCAAATTTTTCTGCTCTGGTTTTTGCACCTAATTCTCACTATAAATCTATCTAAATGTAGCCAGAAGTACTAATATCACAGCCTGAATGTTAGGCTGCCTTAAACTTTCCTCTGCCAGATCAATTAGTTCACTGCCCTTAAACTTAGCCTCAAACAAAATCTCAAGACATAGGAAAAATGTAGACATTTTTTTGCCCAAGTGTGACATGCATGGCCTTTAGTTCAATTTCCAATAGATTGCTCAGTCCCAACTAAAACCTGGCCTGGCCTGTCCTGTCTGCATTTCTATCAGCATTCTGGTCTTCTGAGCTCAAACCAGAATCACCCATCAAGCTATTCTTACAGCATTCAAGGCTGTCTCTAGCTTACATCTCCAAACCTTTCCAAATACCTCCTCCAAACTAGTTCTAAAGGCTTCTGAACCACATGGTTAGGTGTAATCACAGCAATGATCCCATTTCTCTGATACCAATTTTATGTATTAGTCAGGTTTTCATTTCTGGAACACAATCAATAACAGCCACAACCTAAAGGAAGAGAGGTTTAATTTTACTCACAGTTTCAGAGGATTCAGTCCATGGTCAGCTGGCTGCAAGGCAGAAACATAATGGCAGAAGAGTATGGCATAACAAAGTTAATCACTTCATGGTGGCCAGGAAGTACAGTGGAAAGAGTGCCAGAGAGGAAGGGTCCAGGAATGAGATATAGTACACAAGGTCATATCTCCATGACCCACCCAGACATACTCAGAAGTATGCTCCACTAATCACTTCATCCCCTCCTCATCCATCCCCATAGGGTTCTGTTTCCTCAAACTGCTCATTTTAAGGTTCTTAGTGATATCCCTGCTTCAAGTCTCATGATTCCTTCTCTGTCTGTATTTTATTTGATTTTTCAGAGTCCTTGATACAGTTGACTATTCTCTCATTCTCGAAACATTCACTTCTCTTGGTTTTGGTGGTAGAAGGCTTTTCTAGGCCTCCATTTATTTGTTTGTTTGTTTGTTTGTTTATTTATTTATGCTGTTTCCTCTTTAGTCTGTTGCTAGTTCTTCTTCCTGTGCTCCATGACTGAGTTCCAAACCCTCCTCTCTTGTCTTGCTCATCTCTAGGAGTTCATCCATTTTTATGGGTTTACATACATCCTTATGCAGATGACTCCTACAGTTATAGATGCAGCCTTCATAGGTCCTCTGAGCTATTAAGGCTTAAATTCAGCTGCTTTCTTAACATCTTGAATCAGGTATCTAATGGGCATCTTCAATGTGTCCAAAGAAGAATTTTTTACTCAAGCCATTCTCCAATCTCTTTCTCCTTGATGTATTCTCTTCCCTATGGGTGAAACCACCATTTGTGTGGCTCCAATACCAGCCTATTCCAAAGAGTCAAGGAAGAGTGTAGTGGGAACAATAGCTACGTGCTCCAAAGGGCCTGTTGCCAGGACAAGTCCTGTCTCCAGTGTGACCCTCTACATTTAGTAGTGCACTTGTGTCTCAGTATCTGTGGGGAATTTATTTCAGGACCTCCAGGGGATACCAATATATGTGGATGCTCAAGTCCCTTATATGGGTGTAGTATTTGTGTGTGACCTATCATACACTCCCATATAATGTAAGTAACCTCTAGATTGTATATAATATCTAATACAGTGCAAATTTTATATAAATTGTTGTATACTATATTGTTTAGGGAATAATGACAAGAAAAAAGTGTGTTCATGTTCAGTATATACTTTTCTTTCTTCCTGTGCTGGCGATTGAACCCAGGGCCTTCACATTGGACAACATCTGCAACCCTTTTTAAATTTTTTATTTTGAGACAGGGTTTCACTAAGTCACTAATTTTCCCAGGTTGGGGTTGAACTTGGAATCCTCCTGCCTTCAGAGTGCTGGAATTACATCTGTGTGCCACCATCCCTGGCTTGCAATTTCTTTTTTCAAAACATTTTCATTTGAAGGTGGTTGAGGATGCAGAGGGTTTACTGTGTATGTCTCAGGACACAACGTGTACGGCCAATTCTCCCCACCTCTCCTGATTCCTGTTCCTTTTATTCTGAAGAGTTTGGGGGCTCATAATGGCTCTGGAATCGGAGGCATTGAAGGACAGAGTAGGCAGTAGTAATCTGTCTACTTCAAAGGTTATGCTTATGGCAGAGAAGTTTGGCTTTCTGGTTTTTTGGCCAGTACAACTATGTTGCTATTGTGTGGAGCTGGAATTATGGATAAGGGATGGTGCATTTATGGAAATTCTTTTAGGCTAGTGGATTTGTTCTGGTACATTACTATTCTCATTTTTAAAATGCCATTTGCCTTTTTCTTTTTTATTATTATGGGTATTTTGGTGGGGAATGGGAGAGTCTAAATCAAAGACTGTTCTCAGATGATATTTTAAACTGGAAATCCCCAGAGAAATGCAAATGCAGATGAATAGAAATTTCCTTATACCCATCAGACTAGCAAAATTTAAAAAGGTGGATAGTATCCCTGTTGGCACTGAGATGGGAGATGGAAACTTTCAGATAATCCTGGAGGGACATAACCACTACAACTAGTCCAGAAAAATTTGTGAAACACAATGTATATCTGATCTATGATCCAGTAGTGCCACTCTTGAGTATATACAGCGGCATCTCCAGTCATGAATGCTTTTATTTATGAACAATTTGTTTCATGAACAGAAGCATTTGGCAAAATTTTGTTTTTGTTTGCAAACTCTGAATTGGGTGACAAACATGACCATGGTCATCTTTCCCACACAAACACAAACATGGCCATCTTTTTCAAAATCATGGACCAAATTAAGTTCATCAACCAAGGTACCATGGTTATGTCCCAGATAATTCTTTGCATAGGTCTGGAAAGACATGTACAAAGATGTCATTATCATACTGCTTGTGATAGCAAGGTGTTAGAGGCAACCCAGGTGCCCATTACAAAGAGGATAGACAAATAGACTATGGTGGACATACCTACGGGATATGTACTGGAGAAGGCTAAATATACTTATAGCTACATATATAGCTTTTCATGTATAGCTTTTCATAAGTGTTGGGTGAAAAAAATGGAAGTGAATGAGATTCATGACATGTTATAACTTAATTAACTTTAAAACTGTCTCTCTTTGTTGAGACAAAATACCTGACACTCAAAGTTAAAAGAGGAAAGATTTATTTAGCTCATATTTTGTAGAGGTTTCAGTCCATAATTGGTTAGCTCCAAGGCAGGGTGGATGGCTGACAGGCATCACAGAGGAGAAACAGTTCGTAAGTCGCAGAAGGTAGCAAAAGCAACAAGGGGCCACCACAACTCTTTCAATCCTTATATCTTATCCAGACTACTGAGGGCAGGTGGAACTCACACTTTTAATCCTAGTGCCCTTGAGCCTAGCATTGCACCATGAATCAATCCCAGTGTCACATACTATAGATCCAGCTACCTCTGAAAAAGCCCCACCTATGACCCCATGTGGCTTTCGGGAGACATCTAGATGCAGCCATAACAAAAACATACTCACCAAACATTTCCCAGTTCTTATAGATATATGAATAGTTAATATTTCATGTCAAATGTTGCAGAGAAGATGCCCATGCTGGGTAATGTGGCTTGAAAGTGGAATGGAGGGGGAAAAGCCTCCTTACATTTGAAGTCATTTCAGATATATGGAATAATAACATCTATAATATTTGAATTATTTTTCCTAAGAGTGTCAGAAGAGTAGATTTATATCCCCCAAATCTATGGAGTTTTCTTTTTAAGAACTGCCTTTGAACCCTAGGTTCAAGAGTGGCTTGAGTGGGTTAAGCCTTTGTGCCAGTTAGGGCTGCACTCTCTCTTCTGCTCCATAACTGCTCTGAGCTGCAGAAGGCATGAAACCACTGTGGTCAGCCAATCTCCTTGTTGTCCAGGGAAGGACAGGGACTGCATTCCATTCATCTCAGTATTCCCAGCACCCAGAACAGTGGTTGACAGTGAATAGTACTCAGTAAGAACTTGTCATCAGTACTTTAATTGCATCACTTTGTTGGCAGTCTTCTTGGGGTTATGCTTGCCCTGGCAAGAGGTTTATCTAGGATATTTTCCCTAAAATAATCAGGTCTCTTTCTCAAAATGAAAGTATAGTATTATCTCCCAAGAGAATAACATACTATCAGGTGATAGGAAATTTCTTAATTTTTAATTTTTTTGTGTGATACTGGAGATTGAATCCAGGGGCACTCTACCATATCCCATCCCCTTTTATTTTGAGGCAGGATTTCGCTAAGTTTTCCAGGTGAGACTTGAATTCTCAATTCTCCTGTCTCAGCCTCCCAAAGTGCTGGGATTACAGCCATGTCCACTGAACCCAGATGGTCATAGGTATAAAAATATAAAAATGGCCATGGCCAAATACACCCCTCTTAGAAGCAGCATCTTTTCTTTTTCAGAAATACCTTTGTGGAGCACTGTTCTAGTTAATCCAACTTCAAAAATATATTGAATGCCTACTAAGTGCTAGGGGACAGCAGCCTAGAAAGTAACTCCAACAAGATGGCCAGGAAGCTATGAGAGATGGGTTGTGTCTTAGTATCTGTGGAGGATTTATTTCAGGACCTCCAGGGGATACCAATATATGTGGATGCTTAAGTCCCTTATGTGGGTGTAGTATTTGCATATAACCTATCATATACTCTCATATAATGTAATTAATTTCTAGATTATTTTACCTAACACAATATACATTTTATATAAATTGTTGTGTACTACATTATATAAATTGTTGTATACTATATTGAGTGTGGTACATCAAGTACCTAACACAATATAAATTTTATATAAATTGTTGTATGCTATAGTGTATACTATATTGAGTGTGGTACATCAAGTACAATTCTTTATGCAATAATAGGAAATAATAAGGACTTACATTTATAGAATGCTTTATTCCTTTCAAAAATACTTTCATGTCAATTATCTCAGCATGGCTTGGTGACCACAATCTCCTGCAGTACCTGTGATCAGGTAGATGTTTTCTTTGAAAAATGGTTTCCAGCATTGGACTACCTATTTTTTTAGGTTGTGTGAGTGTGTGGGGGAAAAAGGTGATTGTTGTATGCTTCTATAGAAGGAGATGAAGGAGCCAAGACTGAAAAGTTTCCCATCTCAGGAAGTGAAACCTTACATCAGTGATTCCCAGCCCTGCTTATTGATTCCCCCAGGGGTGTCTTGAAATTCTTCAAAGGAAATTAATTGTAATTCACTTCAATTTTTAAAATATACCGATATGCTGCACAGCACAATGCTTCTGGGCAGGGGTGGACCATGGGAGGTGGACTGGAAGTTGTATGTGTATCAAAGAAGCTGTCAGTCAGCCACAGAACAATAGGGAGCTGAAACTCCCCCAAATTTGTAGGATTGATTGGTCTGTGTTCATACCTGCAGGGCAGGCAGACACAAAAGGGGGTGGTGTTCGTGACTGGAAAAGTTGAAATACCTAGTTGAATTAGAGATGATTCCTTATTCTCAACAGAAGGTGCTCTTCTGTGGCTGGTGCTGTGAAAATGCCCAGCTCTTCCTAGAGTCTGAGAAAGCAGATTTCCTGGCCCCCAGGGCTATTGTCAAATCTATGTTCCAAAGTGGGTGGCGAGGCCATGATTATTACCATGATTATTAAAATTGGCTGTCAAGATTCAGTGCTTTTAACATTTGCTTGCTAACATGAAGAAAGTGCTGTTGGATAGGTGCTAGCTTTAAAAACACAATGACATCGGTCATTCTTTCCCTTTCCTGCTCAACTTAGAAGTGCCAGGTTTGCTCTGTTGTAGCATCTGGCTAGTGTGAAACACTGCGTGTTTGGGGGCTCAGACTTATGAGGCATGGCACAGGGTGTGGAGGACAGGCCTGTCACTGACAACAGAGCCTCAGCGAATTGATGCAGCACCAACTCTGCTTTCACTGCCTGCCTCACTGGGCTTGCACGGGAGCTGGGAATTGTGGGCAGCTGCAAGTATCTTTGAACTGGTGGCACACTCTTGTTTGTTCTTTGCCTGATTTTACACAGCACGGTAGGAAAAGGGCCAGAGGAAACAGTTGGTAGTAGGAAAGCTCTGTTTTGGGAATGTGAAGCAGCTCAGAAAAGGCAGTGGAAGAAAGGAGGGGAACCCAGAGTCAGGGAAGCCTGAATTCATCTCATGTATCAGCTCAGATACAGAAGTTGTCATGTCCACTCATTCACAGACTTTGTTGTCAGGGCAGCCAAAGCATTTTGGAGGCTGTGTGAACCTTGGATTCAGGCAAGTCATGTCACTGGCCACAGGAAGCTGCAGCTCTGCTTCCGGCATCAGGGAGGTACTGGGACACGATGTAGGTACGTGTCAAGGCTTCTGCTGTGCCCTCATTGTGCTTTTGCGCCTTCTTCCAGCTGCTGCAAAAGAGCTTTCCAAGGCCCCCTCCAACTTCATCCTTAGGGTGCAGGTCAGCCAGGCCTGTTACTCACAGCAGAGGCTCACAAAGCCTCTTCCAGCATCAAAATTCCCTTGTTCTGTAAGACTGCAGCAGGAGCTTAAGGATATGATGTCCTCAGTATTCAGATAACCCCAAAAGCCCACAGACCCTCTTGTCTCTTCCTTTTCTTTCACCTCCCTGAGGTGATGATGTGATATGCCAGGGAGCTCAAATGGTGATCTTCCTCCCCATGTAAAGAACAGTGTCTCAGTGCCCTGGCCTAAGCTGTCCCATGTGCCAGCTCCTCCCTTGGCAGGGGTCTCCTGGCCTCTCAGGCTCATTGGGACTTTCCTCCTTTCCCTTAGTGCAGCAGGGGCAGAGCCGAATGCTTATATACCAAGGAGAGGAGAAGCACAAATGGAGATGATAGACCAAGTGCAAAGGGGCTGCAGAATTTAATAGGAATCACTGGAAACTTGAGCTTGAGTTCTGACTCTGACTTTTTAAGCTGTGTAAGTTTGCACAAGTCACATCATTTCTGAAAGCTGAGCTCCTTCCTCTGAAAAATGTAGAGTTTCTACTTTCTCTACCACATAGAACTAATATACAAAATATACAAAAGCCCTAGGTAAAGTATTAAGTACCAGGTGAAAATATGGGATTAGACCTAACTGTACAGTCTTAGCCTTCTCAGTGAGAGCTCCAGGTCTACCCCTCTGCCACAAGTAGACATCCACATTGGTTCTGATAGTTGTTCTAATCTCTACTGCACACCTCATTGTTCCTTTGTCTTTTCCCTGGATTTCCCCCATAGATATGAAAACAGGAAGATGTGCTCTCTAGAATGCTAAATATTAAAAGTAGTTAAGACAATGTCATGGGTGTAGTCTCAGTACTTTAAAACAAAATTAGCTGCTGAGAAAAAGTATGAGGGGCATTGTAGATTTAAAAAGAGACAGCCAGTCTGTTGCAGGCAGGAACCATCTTATCATTCCTCCCAAATTCATGAAGATACACAGCTCTGGGTTGGGATATCCTGCAGCAACCTTGGGAGGCAGGGAACCTGACACCTGATTTACAGATAACAGTGAGACTTGGTAGCAGAGAGGTCACTGTAGTTGTAATGGTCAAGCCAGGACTTGATTCACACTCCTGAATCTATGTTCTTCCCTCTGCACCACAATGTATTTGTTATGCATGCAGTCTAGATATGATAGCTCTCATCCTGTACCCACTGCAAAGCAGGACACAGTGCTTTGATGAGTCCTCATGATAATCTAGATTCACAGCACACTGATAAGAAATGGAGCTTTTATTGGAGAATCTGGAGCCACATGAGGAAGACATTTTGCATTGTACATCATCAAAACAGACTTCCTTGAATTCCTTTTTAATATCTCAGCTCTTCTTCCTAGTGCTTTTCTCTCAGCTCTACTTCCAGGGTTTGTTCTCTGTTTTTTTTTCTCCTTGTTTTCCTTTGGCCCCTTGAGACTTTCTCCATTGTTCCAAGAAATTCATTCCCCCTCTCCCAGCTCATAAACACAGGGCAGCCAGGGAAAAATCTCAGCAGATATTTGAGCTGCCTTCCTTTGATGGGAATGAGGTGAGCACCTGCAGTTATTCTAGCATGTTCCCAGTGGCTTATGAAAGTGGTCAGTCAACAGAGCAAGTGTCCTCCAAGGCTAAGGAGGATTGTGTGATTGCTCATGTTGGAGAGAATGGAAAAGAAGAGTTAGAAGAGAATGCTAAAGCTGTAGGAACAGCTCAAGAAAGAGAAGGGGGACATTGAAAGACAGAATTACAGGACTTGGGGATTGTCTGGAGAGACAGAGGACAGAGAAAGTATGGCTTCTAGTTAGGCTGTAGCTACAAGGTACAGTGAGGTGGAAGATTCTGGAAGAGAAACAGATCTGAGCTGGGGTAAGAAGAGGAGTAATTTTAGGAAAGAAAGCTTATTTTCTGAATGTAGGGCTTCTTTGCTGTCCGCTTGGGACACTGGCCCTCCTGTCTGACCCCAGAAGATGCAGTCCTTGCTCTACCCTTCAGTCATCTGCTGATGTAGCCCAGCATTCCTGATGAAGATGGAAGCAGCCAAGCAGCTCAAGAGCTCAGGATGCAGTTCCCAGGCCACATCACAACAAGTACTCCTTGGCCCATTGACTCTACTTGGAGCATTCTGACACGCTCCCACCTTGGGGTCCCACTTCATTTTGTCCACCTGTGTGTGGTTCCTTTGTCTCCTCTCTCTAAGTTTGTACCCACTAGCTTTTGATATTTTAGAAATTTCTCACATCTCTGGCTCACTGATGACATTCTTGTTTACTGCCCTAATTCTAGATATATTCTTAAACAAAATGATAAAATGGAGGGAAAAGAAGAGAGACTTGCTCTGAGTCTGCTCTCTTGATCACCTCTTCTACATTTCCTTATTTTTCCCTCTCATTCCTCTTCATGGCTTTGAATTTCTTTAATGGCAGGACAATTAGCTTATTCATCCTTTGTCCCTAAGCACTAACTGATTCTTCTTTTACATGCACAGAGGAACTTAGTATGTAAGAAATTGTATGGTTACTTCTTTTGTAAATGAAAAAACAAAAGATAAAATGTAATATGTAATTTTCCAACTCAAGATTTGTTCTTTCCTTTAAATTCAAGTCAACAGCATTATTCCTGAATGCAGCTTCTGTGTTTAGCATGAATTTAATCAAATACCAGGAAACTACGAACACACCAAAAGACCCAGAGTGTTGAAACAATTTTCCCTGGTCAAAACACTGGGCTTCAGGACTGGGGCAGATGAGGGATGGTGATGATTCCCTGGCCCGAAGCAAGTCCCTCATGGAGCTGACTGAGTAGTGGGTGAGTTCCTGCCAGCCTACCCACTTGTCTTTACTGCACACCTGGCCTATGCTTGGCATTACACCAGGAGTGTGAGGCACAACAGTGATATAACACACAGTGGTCCCACCCTTAAGAATCTGGAGGGATCTACCTGACATACAGGCAGCCTTTGGAGAACATTCTTCAAAGGTAGAGAGTTAAAAATTGTAGCATTTGACAAATCTCATCCTAGCCTCATCTTGCCTGGTAAATTAGTGATTTATTCCAGATCATTCAGGTCCCTTAAAAGGGAGGATATGTGTAGGGAAGTCATCTTTGCATATGGCGCCAGAATTTCCAGTGGTTTAAAAGAATCCTCAGCAACCCAAATGTTGGGAGGTGATTGCTCATACAGACCACTACACTGGGCACTTCCAGCATGTATGGAAAGAAGAGGAAAATCAGGATGGATGCACTTTCTCCTGTTAGCAAGTGATTATTATATCATCTTGGAGTCCACATTATAGCTTGTTATCAATGTAAAATAGCATTATTTTCTAAAGCTGCTTCGTTATATGTTTACCAGCAGGGATGACTTCAGATGTTTGGGGCCATCTTCCTTTCCTTATTCAAATGTGATTTCCAGGATAAGAGAGATATGTCAGGGTACATGGGTCTGGAATTTCCTAATTTCTATGAGGTACCAGAGAGGTATTCTCCTGTCCTCATAGATCAACTGAGATTTTACTTCTGCCTGTAATGGAGGATGAAGTGAATCTCTGCCAACGGGCCCTGGCTTGCTTAATGCCAAGTGTGGCATTCTGAGCACATCAGAATACAGCGGCCTAATGGATAAAGCTATTATAGATTATCTAACTAATACAGCAGACCATATGTTTTATTATAGAGATTCTGAGCCCCCATCAGCACACATCACTTAGAATTACTGCTGTCAGCTCCTTCTTGTTCCTGGTGCTGGAGTGGCTAATGCACTGCTGGAAGATTCAGAGGCATTTAAAAAGATAGTCAAATGCCACATTGAATTAATGTTTACAGCTTCTTGACTTGAGCTCTCTAAATCTAGGAGGGTGCAGGTCTGAAAACTAAGAATTTGTCATGGCCTCATTGTTTTCTGCTCAACCCATTATTCCCTTGGACCACATGTCAATGCAGACTCTTGTACCCTGTTGTCTGATTGCAGAGCAGATTCTGACATGATGGAAGATGTCATGAAATGTGCCACTGGTGTCACTCAGAAAGCTCCTTTTGTGCCTCTGGGACTAGGACACCTCCTGGATCTTTTCCAGATATTCACACTAGTATAAATGGCACCTAGTTTATTTCCAGTCTTCAAATCACACCAACACCATTCTTAGAAGGGTTGTTCTTTGTAACTGCACATTTTAGATCTTTTCTAAACCTAAGCATAGCCTGGACCATTGTCTTTAAAGTTTGCGATGTTTTCCCGCATAGTTGGGTGATTTGATAAGACTATACTCTCAAAGTTCTTAAGTTTTTCCCAAATGTTGCACCTCATTTCACCACGTGCCACCAGGAGGGAAAGGTGCCTGGATTAGAGAGAGCTTCAGGGTCCAGAATATTTAGGTTTCTTTTAGGAGTGCTTAACTGAGTTTAAAAAAAATCAGTTTGGGGATTTTCCCCCTATAGAAACAGAACTGTACCTAAAAGTTAAATCTATATTTAAGCAATATAGTATCTTTGTGTTACTAAGGCTGCCATTACAAATTACCAGAAATTTAGTGGGTCAAAAACTCACAAATTTATTATCTTCATAGTTCTTTATGGCTGAAGTCTGATCTGGGCCTCACTGGACTAAAATCAAATGTTGGCAGATCACACTTTCCTGGAGTCTCCGGGGGAATCTGTTTCTTGTTCACTCTAGTTGTTGGCAGAATTCATTTCTCTGCAATTGTAAGGTGAGCTCTGTACTTTCTTGCTGTCATAACTAGGTATTATTTCCTGCTTCTAGAGGCTGCTACAGTACTTGACTTGTCCTCCCATCTCCTGCCTCCATTTGCAGAGCCAGCAGTAACAGATTTAACCTTTCTCATGCCATGTCCTCTAACTCATTCCCTGTCTCCTGATTTTAAGGGTTCATGTGACTAGATCATGTAATTAGAGATATGAGATTATGATAACACAGGATAATCTCTCTTTAAGGTCAGCTGAGTAGCAGACTTAATTCCATTTGCCACCTTAATTCTCTTAGTTTACAGGTTCTGGGAATTTGGATGTAACCATCTTTGGCAGGGGCATTGTTTTGCCTGTGCCATTTAGTTTCTTCACAAATCTACAATGCATTTAAATTCTAGAAGTTACAAGGGAGAAAAGGGAAACTAACATCTGTTGAACACCTACTGTATGCTAAGTCTCGTGTTAGAACTGCACATGCATTATCTCATTCTAACATCTTAGTAAGTTGATGAATTGTTTACTGGTGAATTACCTGTGCTTTAGAGGAATTAAGTAATTTTCTTAAGGTCTAAAAGCTAGGAAAACAGAGGCAGCATTTGAGACTAGGAGGGTAAAACTTCAAAGTCTACGTATTTCTCTTTTCATTACCTCATGTATTATTTCTCCTGAGATCTCAACCAAGAACCTCAGAATTAAAGGCTTGTTTGAAGATACATGTTTCCTCTAAGTTACTGTAGTCTGTTTGCAGTCTAAGCTTGAGGCAGAGTGTGTTTTACCTATTTCCCCCTTCTCCAATCTCTGATAAGCAGCAGAACCAATTTTACATTGCCACTATCCAGGACAGACAGACACATTTATAAAGCAAGGAAACTCATTGTGTCAGGGCTGTTGGTTAGGCTGATCTCTATGTCAACTAAAAGTGGCTTAAAGAGGAGCCAGGAATCTTACCTGTGTTAGTCAGCTTTCCATTACTATAACAAATACCAATTTATCAATTAATCAATTTATAAAGAGAGATGGTTTAGCTGGGGATTTAGCTCAGTGGCACCGTGCCTGCCTCGTAAGTGCAAGGTCCTGAGTTCAATGCCCGGTACTGCAAAACAAAAACAGAAAGAGAGGGATGGTTTAGCTGAGCATGGTGGTGAATGCCTATAATCCCAGCACTCTGGGAGACTGAGGTGGGAGGATTACAAATTCAAGCCCAGCCTGTGTAACTTAGCAACACAGTGAGACCCTGTTTCAAAATAAATAAAAAAGGTGCTGGGTATGTAGCTCAAAACAGAGGCTCTAAATTCCGTCCCCAATACTTTCCAGAAAGAGGTATGTGTGGGATTATTTTGGCACATGGTTTTGGATATTTTAGTCTGATTGGTTGGCCCTGTTGCTATGGAGAATACATCATAGCAGGAGCATATGATCTGAGGGCACACCCCCAATGACCTAACTTGCTCTCATAAGATCCCACCTTTTGAGATTCCACCACCTTCTAGGAGTGCCAAACTAGTGACCAAGGTTTTCACATATAGGTCATTGGGGTCATTCAAGATTCAAACTATAGCATTATCCCTATTATGTCCTACTCTGGGCATAATGGGCAGAGGCCCTAACAAAAGAAAAACTAGTATGAGCCCCTCCTCTTTTCTGCTCATCTCCATTGCCTGGCACCCTGCAGGCAGGGTGTCCTTGAGCAGACATCTCCTCCTATCACAGTTGACTGGAACCTGAAGACCTGGAGCAGCTGTGGCACCTTGGTCAGAGCTGGAAGAGTTCTGCAGAGGAAAACCTCCCAGGAACAGCAGGTGAAAGGAGACAGGGTAGGGCAGGATGAAGTGCCAGGTTTGGTGTGGCTGTTGGCAGGGCCATATCTAGAGGCCTCCAGTTCTACAAATACCCTAGTGGTGTGTTAATTTCTTGCTGCTGCAGCTCGTTTGGGTCTGGGTAGACTATTGCAGCTGTGGCACTTTGGGAGCTCACATTTCCACACCTGAGATGTTTGATTTGTGCCTTAATTAGGAGAATCCTGAGAGACATGCAGTTTCCTCCCTAAGAGGCCTGCCATAGTACTAACTCAGGGAGGCTACTGCTGTTTCAGTCTTGTGCATATATGTGTGTGCAATCACACACACACTTTTAAATAATGTGATCACCTTATATCTTGGTTCAATTTTCTGGATTTTTCTTCCATTTTGGTACTGCTCTGTAGGCTGGCAGTGGACCATGATTTTCTTTGTACCTTGATTAAATTGGCTCTGACATATCAGGATTACAAGTTGTTAACTTGCTGTCAGGTGCTGGTTGTTGAGGATTTATAGTGTCTGTCCTCATCTCTTTTCACTGCTTCTGTATTGAGAGTCAGAAGTGTTCAATGAAGAGGTGTTGACTTCTTTCTGTTTGCAGAAAGAAGAGCCTGGGAGGCTCTGGTAAGAGCCTGGGTAAGCAGACACCTGGGGGCTCTTTCTGTTGCATGCTCAGTTCCTACCCACAAACCACCCTATGTGAAGGTTCTGGGCTGCAGGCTTCTTTGTTTCATTTCAGAAAGTATTGATTAAACATATGCTTTAAGTATTGAAACACAAAAATGTCAAACAACTTTCTCAAGTAAAAAGACAAACACAGCTCAGTGCTTCCGCCGCCCGCCTTGCAAGAGGGAGGATCCAAGTTCGATCCCCGGTACCAAAAAAAAAAGACAAACACAATAGTGTTATCATTGCTATAAGAGGCAGGGGAGTAGAAGGTATTAAGAGAGTACATAGAAGGGTACTTCAGCCAGTCTCAGCAGTGGATGGGCAGGAAAGGTTTCTTTACGCCATCGACATACAAATGAATGTGGAGGAAGCACAAGAAGAAATGAAGGGGAATTCTATGCAGAATGGATGGCATGGACAAACAGCCAGAGGCTGGACAGACTTTAGCAAATGAGAGAAGACATTATAGGTGAGACTTAGTAAGAAGTAATGTTGATGGTGATATCAGATTAACAGTAAGAAAAACTAGATAATAATTTATAGACTAAGTAAATTTGTGCTTTCACCTCAGGGAAATGTGGAACTACCGAAAAATCGTAATTTCATGAACTAATTTGGCTTTAAAGAAGACTTTGTTAGTTGAGTTGTAAAGAATGGCTTGGAGGAGACAGCACCAGAGTCAGAGAGACCCATGGCAGTAGCCTTAAGTGATAAAAGCAACAGCCTAAGTTAAGTTCTAGTGTAGAGAAAGTGGATAGATTTGAGAGATATGTAGGAATTGCAAAGGATAGGACTTAATGAGTGAAGAGGATTGATGGAAAGGAGATTGCAAACCAGACTCCTGGCTTAGGCACCTGGATGGATGATAGTTAAGCCATTTATTGCTATGAGGACATAGAAGACACAGCAGATGTAAGAAGATGGGATACAGTATGGATATGTTGAATTTGAGGGGCATGTAGGATACCTAAAGATTGAGTTTTAGATGGCATCACAATTGGGACTAGGAAGGTTTTTAAAATATTGAAATACTTTTGTGTTGTTGATAAGTAGCATCTGCCCCCACTCCTTCATGTTCCCTTCCATCACCTTGTCTGTCCTGACTGAGTGCATAGGACCTCCCAAGACCTAGAAACTAAATGGTTAATGGGTGGCACAGCAAAAAGGTCTATTTTGGCTGCCCCTGCCATACCAGTTGAGTGTTTTTAACTTCTCCCCTCGAAGACAGTTGGTGTTCCAAGAACAATTGGTTACAGAAATTCAAGAGCTCAGAAATATCCTATCTGAGCTGAGGCCTTGGAGTAGATGAGGATCTTCCAGAAGAATGTGCAGAGTAAGAAGAAATGGCCTAAAGCTAAGCAATTTGGACTTTACTCTGCAGGACATGAGGAGACAAAAGTATTTTAAGCAGGGGCATGAGGCAATGAGTGACAGCATAAAAATGAGAGGGGCAAAAAAGTCTGACAAGATTGTTGCCCACCTGCAACTTACCACCTGATTGGAGCAGGAAGATAAATACTGTTTCTTGGAAAGAAATTGGCTCCCCAGGTGTGATGAACAATTGGCAGATAGCACAGAGAGAAAGGGGGCTGATTGTTTTCCACAGCATAGCCAGGAGCCCCATGGAGAAAGGCTCATCTTCAACCTGGTGGTTAGGGCCAGCTGAGGCCTTAGTTAAATCGTTTGCCTTCATGGAATCCTCCATGGAAGAGACTGCTCCTTGGATAAGAAGACAAGTAAGTGACTTTTTAATTCCTTTTCAAAACGTAGACTCCCAAATAAGTAAGCAGGGTTTCAGTAAAATTAAATATTTTGGTATGGCACTTTGTAGTTCACAGGACCCTTTGATGTGTATTAAGTCATTTCAGCCCTTCAGCGGGTGTGTTAGAGGATATCGAAGAGATAAGGTACTAAGACCCAGAAGATTTAGAAGTTGACTAATGAATTTTGGAGCAAATCTTCAAATCTGGGTCTTTAGACCAAGCTTTTTCACACTTCTCAGTGGTTTGCAAACCGTGTTCCTTGGAGCTTTTCAGGGAGGCCTTGGGATTGCAGGTGATAAACAGGAGGGGATGGAAAGCGTCCAGGAAGGATTCAGGAAAGGGGCTTTAGCTCCCAGCCTACCTCAGCCAGTGCTGGAAAGCATTTGCCAGTTGTCTGGCAGCCTTGTTTGGAAGCTTCTTCCCAAGAAAATATTTCCCAATGTGGTGAACTTATACTATACTACCTTTAGGGAGATTTTAGGTGAGCCTGCCCCTAAACCATCTTGCAAGGTTGGTGTGGATTCCTTTGGTTAACCATGTACAAGATGTAGCAAGACATTTCCTCTTTTCTAACTGACTTTTTGACTCCAGCCTCTGGCCTCTGGACATGTGCCCTGAGGTTCTTCTTAATATGGTGTCTGTTTGCTTTCTGGCTACTTCCCCATTCCCCTGGATTCCTGGAATTCCAGACACTATGAGAGTGAATATAAAAATTTACTGCCTTGGATTCTTTCCCAGACATATATTGTTGCTACCCCCGTCATCATCAGGAAGGCAGTTTTAGTGTCTTAAAGTCTTGACGGACTTGTATTTGGATATTCTGTGGCAATATTTCCCTGAAACTAGTGCATTTCAAGCATTTGAATAACAATGCCTTTGTCTTCAGAAATTGTATCTTTGTTAAAACAATCCTTTTTCCATTAAATTATTTTTTAAAAGGCTATGGTTCTCCTTGATGTACATACAGTAGGTATGAGTTATAGCATAAAGAGAAAGGGCCAAGAGGAAATCATTTTAATTCCTAATTACATAGTAAAATTAAGAATTAATGTTTTAGCGGTTTCCATTTCTGAGAACTGCCAAGAATTTAGTGGCAAATTCTGACTCACAATTTGTGAAACACAGGCCTAAGCCTTTTCCTTTTTCTCAAATATTTAGTGAGTACCTAGAGCATAGTTGCAAAGCTCACGTCTAGATCTTGTAAAAGATGCAAAGAGTTTAAGAAGAGTTCCTGCCCTCAATGGATTGTTTGGTCCCAGCATGTATTTAAATAATATAAGGAGAAGGACAGAGAAAGTACTGAGGATGGACTGAAGTAATTCATCTATTTCAAGTTTCCAAATGAGAACACTGATGCCATTAACAGGTGACCCTTTTGTATTCTATTCCGGAAGTGTGGGGGTTGATGAGAGAATCCTGCTGGGGACAGAGGGCAGGAAGTTGACTGGGTGAAGGGAGAGCTGGCAGTGTTCAATCAAGTCCCAGTTGCTGGTGTGGTTCAGGGTGGAGAGTTCTGGACTCCTGGGAATTGTGGGGCTAGGACAAATGAAAATATTTCAATTGTGTGTTGGAAAATCTGCTAATCACCATTAAGTTCTTGATCCCTTTGCCCCTGACAGGTGGGAACTGTGAGAGGTAAAATCCTGGCACAGCTCGCCTACCAGATGCCCCCTCTCGCCCCTGGAGAATGCAGGCTTTGTAACCAGAGGCTGGGTTCAAGGCCTTTCCCATTCTACTATGTTGGTCACTCAGTTCCTTTTGCCTCAATTGCCACACTGTGGAAAGGGGGAAATAATGTCTCCCTTTCAGGGTTTTTGAGAGGATGGGAAACAGTGCAGGGAAAGTACCTGACGTACAGTGGGCATTCATTAAATAGTGCCTTATTACTTTTATTATAATCTAAGGGGTTCAAGGAACCTAGGTTGTAGTGCTGCAGCGAAAATAGCACATGTTTCTCTCACATGTGGTCAGGAAATCCATGGTCTGTAGGTGAGTGAGGGTCTAGAGGTCAGGTTGCTCTCCAGAGCCTTCAAGGAATCTTGGTCGATACTCTTAACTTTTTGAAATTTTGCTTATATTTGAAATCCAAAGCTAAGAGAACTACTGTTGGGCACTGATGTCCAGAGTCTATGGGAGCAGCAAGTATTAAGTAATGGGGTGTCCAGGGAAAGCATTATATTTGTTCATGTACTGATAAAAAAAGGGAATGGAAAATTACATCACTCTGAGTGGGAGGAGACCTTCCAATACAATTTAAAATAAAGGTATTTAGCAAAGAGAGAGCTGAGGTCTAGAAGAGATTGAATGACACCAAAAGCAAAGGAGGGGATCTAGCCCCATCTTGACTTGTAGTATAACGCTCCTTCTCCACATAGTTTCTCCAAAAATAGGGACCAGTTGAGGGTTTGGGAAAGTCTATGAGTTAATGCATCTGAGGTACTCTTGGACCTCTTCTATCACAGATGAATGTGTTTTCATCGGCATCACTCAAGGGCTCCTAGCATAAAAGTAGCAAATAGGAGTGGAAATTTTCTCTTTGTCAGCTCCTTCCTGCTACTTCCTCCATTTTGGTTCTTTATGTATTTTTTAATGTATTTTTCTGCTTCAACCCGACATTCACTCCCTTGGAATTTATTTCACGTGTACAAGCCTTTGTGTAGTATAGGGGATATGAAGAAATATGACAGAACTTGACCTAAGGAATATTCTTATCTAGTATGTGGAAAAGATATGTAAAGTTGAAAAAACATAAGAGGAAACAAAACTAAGCAAAGATGCAAAGCACTATATAATTAAATGTCAAATGAGAAATGTGTATCTGTGATTCCCAAATGCTATTTTATGGAGTTGTGCCTGTTGATGAAACATTTTCATCTGTTTGCTGTGAAATAAAAAAACTAGGGCAAGTAAGTGATTATCTCATAAAATGAAACTTTTTTTGTTTTATAGGATTTTCTGAGGCTTTATCCTTTCAATATTTTAGTACTAAATATTCTTTCTTTTATGAAATGATGAGGTATAAATAGTGGTGGTTATTTATGAAAACCTATATTTAGAAAAATTAAAAGTTGACTACATTGTACTAGTTATTTTGAAATTTTGTTCATCCTTGAAATGTAAAACTAAAAGAACCACTTATGGGCTCTAATGTCTGGAATCAAGGGGAGGAGCAATTATTAGACAGAGTGTTCCAGAAAAGCTCCAGGCACAGGAACAAACATTGGTATAAAACTGGAAGAATTAGATAAACTGGGCACACTTGGGTAGCTTCCACTTGAGGGAAGAATGTGAGAAAAGCATTGGAACAAGATTGTAGGTTTTGCATAGGATTATAGGGAGAAATATTTGGAAGTCTTGTTACCGACTCTGCAATAAAAATAATCACCTAGCAATTACTACAATAAAAACTGACCTCTGGCTTCCCTGCATTAACCAAGTCATTGTTCTGAGCTGCTTGCTACAGCCCCTGAATCAATGACCCTCCATCTTATACTGCAATTCCAATCTTCACCTCATGTGCCTATTCATACCTTAGCTCACCTCTCAGAACAAGTGTGCAGTGACTCATCTCCAGTTCTGACCTCTTGCTTCTGTCCTTGACCATAATTGAGACTTGTTCTTGAGGTAGCCTGACATTGCTTATCCTCTTGATCTTGGGATCTGTACCCTGGGCTAGCACCCACAGTGGGGTGGTTTTAGTTGTCTGAGGAGTAAGCCGCAGTATGCAAAGTGCATTAAGAGGGGATTTGGATGGAAGAAAGCTCAACAGCACATGTTGACTGGGTCAACATGAAAGACATGAACTGTAGCCCAAGCCTGGGAAGCCGAGCCTGAGATGTCACCATTGACTGATGGGAAGAGAACCTGTTTGGAGAATGGAAGAATTTGGTTGGAAAGATGATGAGCCCGGGAATGGGGGAGGGAGGGTGGTGTGGAATGGGAGGGAAATAAACTCAGGCTGGTGGAGAAGGATCAGGTCCATTTTCAGTCACCAGGGACTCATGATCAGTGACTTCTGGAGACAGACCACATCATTGCTGCAAGACCCAAGTGAACAAGGAAGAAACTGAAGAGTTCATCCTCATCAAATGCTGGATATTAGTTCAGGAAGAGCTGGTTAGGTGAGCAGAAGGCTGGAGAGGTGAGAATCTACTAGCCTAGAGATCACATATTTGGGTGAGGGGAGGGCACTCTTGCTTTCTGGGCTAGCAGTTGTGTCTCACTATGAGTGAACAGCATGAAGAAAAGAAGCTTGCTTGTCCTGTTTGCTTCTGTGTGATCTGAAATGTGCCTTGGATCATATGCAAACTTCAACTCCTTTGCAGAGCATCTTCATATCTTTCCCTGCCTTCTCCTCCTCCTCCTCAGGAGAAGGTAATCCATGCCTCCAGGAGTGAGGTAACATGGAGAGGGTAGGGACCAAGGGAGCCAACTTGATTTAGGCCTCCCTCATGCGTTGCTGAGAGCAGCAGATCTATTTGAGCTTATTTATGTGCTTGGAGTTGAGAGCTCATGTTTTGCTTATTCAACCAGCTTCCCACGCTACCAGGAAGGTGCTAAGCAGGAGAAATTTATATTCTCTCTCTCTCTCTCTCTCTCTCTCTCTCTCTCTCTCTGATGCGTCAGCTCCAATGGGACATAATATTTACCTGCAGCTTTAGCTGTGGGACCATAGGATGTGACAGCTGTGGAGATGACTTTCTTCTTGCTTCCTCCTCCACCCATCTTTCCCTAGAGGGACTGAGAAAGAGAAAACTTGTAATTGTAATCTTCAAGACTGCCTGGCTGAGATTTCAGAGGTTTTGAGGAAGAATCAAGGGGTCTTGTTTTAGTTTCTCTACTAAAATACAAGTGTCTTAGTCCATTCAGACTGCTATAATAAAATACTGTAAAGTCAGTGGCTTTGAAGCAACAGATGTTTATTCTTCAGAGTTCTGCTGGTTGGAAGTCCAAGATCAAGGAAGATTCCAGCAGATTCCATGTCTGGACTTTCTTTTCACTGTGTCCTTACATAACAGAAAGGACAGACAATCTCTTTGGAGAAAACATTTTATAAGGGTACAAATCCCAATCTCATTCACAGGGGCTCTACTCTCATGACCTTATCACTCCCCAAATCCCCCACCTCCTAATAACATTAATTCAGGGATTAGGATTTTAACGTAGGAATTTGAGGGCTGTTCATAAACATAGCAATAAGGAAGAAAAATGAGATTGGTGGGCAAGTGACTTGGAGGAGATGTTGTAGGGATAGGACCAGCCCTGGGTAGTCTGGGAAGGCAAGAAGCTGCCAGCTCAGGCATGTTGTTCTTACAAGTTGAAAGACTGGTGTTGGGGCCTAGAGGACATGGATGACAATCTGAGGCATTGAGTGGCTGCTTTCACTAAGTACTGGTCCGCACAGGCAATTCTATAAGGAAGCCTAGCAGGTTAAATATTCCTAGGTACAGTGGGCAAGCCTGGGGCCAGTGCTGTTCCCTATCCACTGGGAATATGCATAAACACGAGTCCCCTCAAAGCCCACTGCCTGTGGCTGGTTCAGCTTGAGCATTCATCTGCTCACTGAGTAGGAGTTGAGTGTATGTACAAAACTGAATGAATGTCTGAGGCCAGGAATAGGAGAAATGTCTCCACCCATGGTCTGTGAATGACAAAAAGAGGAATAACTAATGTTCTAAGACCTTGCTATATTCCTACAGTGGGACAGGACCATCCTCTCCCTAGGGATGCTGGAGGAAGGGACATGTAGGGGAAATAGGAAGGAATGAGAATAAGAATCTCAAAGTTAGGAATGGGTGGGGATGTTAGCCCATGTGGATTCTGGACACAGTGTGGCTCATCCAACTGTGCCTGTGAGCAGCTCCCCGTGGTGGGCAGAGGCCTCTCCTCCTTCATTCCTCTAGCTGCCTTTTCCTGCCTTGCCAGCAACTTCCCAGAAAATCTGTTCCTTTCTTCAAATTGCTCTTTTCAGTGTGTGTCATGATTTTCTCTTGTCTTAATTTGTCCTCTCATTGCCATGCTACCCAGCTAGGGGTTTCCAAATGGCCAGGGGTGTCCTGCTGGCCAGCTGTGGAGACTGGAGAAGAAACAGGTGGTCCCAGGCTGGTGCTTCTAGAATTCCTGTTGCTGCAACCCCATCCCAGTCCCCCTAGCTCCTCGTCTCTACAGTTCTCACAACCTCCTATGCCCATCAAAAGGAGATGATGAGAATAACATTTTCCTTTTGTTCTGGTCATCTCAGAAAAAGCCTGACAAGGCATGAACTGCCTCTTTTAGGGTAAAGTTTTGCAAGAGCTCTCATGGGATCATTGTTTGGGGGACAAACTACCAGGGCACATGACGAGTTCATTGTCCATCTATAACTAGGAAAAGAAAATAAAGAAGAGGGAACCAAGATTTGTCTGTGAAAAGCCACATCTAAGAAATAGGAAGACCTTGAGGGATGTGGTAGGTCTTTGATATCTGAGAACTAACCACCTGCTAGCTGGGGATCTCTAAGTCCAAGAAACAGATTTCCGTATGGGATCTGGGCATCACATTTGGGGTTCCTGCGTTTTCAGTGCCTTGCATTACTGCATATTGGCCTTTTCAGCTTTCACTTTGATTTTGCATTTAAATACATTATTCATCCATTTGCCATCCATTCATTCAACACATATTCAAAAGATAATTATTTCTGGGGTAGGAATTTAGCTCAGTGGCGCCATGCCTGCCTTGCAAGTGCAAGGTCCTGAGTTTGATCCCCAGTACAGGGGGAAAAAAAAAGATAATTATTTCTTACCCCAGAGTTCTCCTATTGACAACTGAACCATGAGATATTCAGGATTATCTTGGGTGAGTGGGAGCTAGAGAGATTAACTTTCTGAATAATGAATTTTTGATCGATGGGAGATACGGCAGACGAATTCTTTTCTGTCCGCTGATGAACTGTCCTGAGATTCAGTTATCTTCTGGCAGGGTCAGCTGGTAATATGCTCTCATCTTGGCTGGCTTTTCTTCCCTATCTTACTTCACTTTTCTCTCTCTCCTGTTTCCATGTGATGGCATTCCTTGATAAAGACATCTAAACTTTTGCCTCAGGGTCTGCTTTCTGAGGGTCCCAGCCTAAGACAGAGAGGCACACACCAGGTAATGTAGGGTCTTGTAGAATATCAGTTTACATCTCATTCTGGTCATCAGGGAGTACTGATGCAGACAATGACATGCTCTGATGTAAGTTTTATGATTTCGCCTCCAGCAGAAGAATGGATTGAAGGGAAGCAGTCTATTGAGAAGGGTTTTCCGAAGTTGCGGCAAGAGAGGGATGACAGACAGCCCCAGAAAGAAGGAGCCCTGGAAGTCACGAGCATGTGCATATGGTGAGGACATCTGTAAGACAAGGCTGCACTAAGGTGGGCTCTGAGCAGAGAGCTAGGCTGCTCTCAGTCTGGCTCACCTCTGCAGAGCAAGCAGTCCTTAGATTTGAAATTCATATGTGGTTCAGCAAGATCCAGTTAAAACCCTGGAGGAAGAAGCCTGGGTTCCCACTTTTAGTAGCCTTCTGCCTTCATCTGTTTAATTCATTTATAATTAAAGTAGTATTTCATTTGAAGAAAGTGACCCATGACTAACATATAAGGAAATACTGTTTCAATTAATGAAAAGGAATTTCGCTTAAGAAGACAAGACTGGGACTTGGATGCCAATGGCCCTGGGTTTCAATGCCAGCTTGACCAGTTCTTAGGTACATGGTGTGATTTAAAAAAAAAAAAAAAAAAAAAAAAAAAAATATATATATATATATATATATATATATATATATATAGTGACTGTTTAAATTTATTACATTAAAAACAGTGTCATTAGGGGCTGGGGATTTAGCTCAGTGGTTCTGCAGCCTGCCTCGTAAGTGGAAGGACCCAAGTTCGATCCCCGATACCAAAAAAAACCCCCCAAGAAACAGTGTCATTAATTCCTCTCAAAATACCCTCCTTGCTTTGAACACACATCCCATTGTTCTTGCCACTTTCTGAAACAGTTTTGAAAGTCTTCTTTATGAGTATCTTTAATTGTGCTATTGTGGTAGCTTCACTGATTTGAATCAACTCTGAGTTGATTCAAAGTTTTACCTTTCACGGTCATTTTGAATTTGGGGAAGAGCCAGAAGTACAGGATGTCAGATTCATTAAGGTAGATGAGGACACACCGTAATGGTTTTATTTTTGGAAATTGCCATACTGGAAGCAATGTGTGACACAGCATTGTGTGACACAGTGTTGTCACAATGGAGGATGAAGCCATTCACCCAACTTTTGGGTTGTGTCCTATGCATATTTTTTCTCGAATGCTCTAAGAAGCTCATATATATATACAGAGTTCACTGGAGTGTTGCTTGGTACAAACTTAGGTAGCACAATTCCACCAAGGTCAAAAAACACAATCAATATAATCTTGCCGTTGGTCTTGATTGACATGCTTTTCCCCCCTACATGAGAACTGGGTGATTTCCAGTGAGAACTCTGAACCTTGGTCTCAGGTGCAAAACCATAGATCCAAGCTTCACCTTTTGAGATGACATTTTTAAAAAGCTGCCAAGATCTCAAAACTCCAATGGAATTGACAAAATTTCTTGTTAATGCATTGTTTGCAATCCGTGATTTATGGCATACTCTAAAATATGCCTTCTCTCAACCATAGCTCACAACTGACTGACTGCACCAAACAAGTTGAAACTTGTCACATATCATTAATTACTAAGGTTCAACTCACTGCATCTCATGTTGAAGATTCCTGCCTTTCCACTGGATGGCACTCAGCAGCAGCATTCACCATATTTTCTGATCATATCTTATATGTGGCCTTGGGCTAAGTTTCTCATCTGTAGTGCAATGTCTAATAACATGAGCTGCCTGGGGTTGTGAGAATAAAATGAGTTCTGTGTGAAAAGTGCTGATGCGTGCTCTTCTGGCCCCTTACTTCACCCGTAATAAGTAAATCCTGCAGGAAAGTGAAGTTCAACAGGGACTGACTGAGGTGTTTCCAACCTTGGTTCTCACCTGGCTGACTTCCTTCCAGGATTAAGCCTGGGGATTCTAGAGTTTGTGTCATTGAGAGAGGTAATAGATCATCATGAAACATTCCTCTGGAGTCATTCTGGAGGCTTTCTTTTGAGGTCTCACAACAGCATCCATCTATGATGGTGGCCCTGTGACGACATAGCTTGAGCCAAGTGTTGTTCAATCAGTTTTATAGATGGAAGATTCTGATACTTCAGGCAGTTGTGTCTTCCACTTTACAGTCAAACTCTAGGCCATTTCCTCCTTGATGTTATCTTCTTCACATGTTCAACTGAAAGTAATATCAGCTTTTGCAGAATAAAGCATCAATTTCTGTGGGTCCCTGATGTGAACCATTTATATGAACCTGATAGCTATATTAGATTTAATAATGTGCTTTTCAAATTACAAAAGTATTTTATGTTTGTTATAAAAAATATGGAAAATTATATAGAAGAAAATAGAAATTATCCATAATCCTACCATGTACAATTAATTGTTAGCATTATGTAGATATTTTTGTAGTCCCCTACCTAAACATACATGTGTACACTCACAAACAAGTACCTACACACAGTTTATTATAGTGTGACATTATAGTGTGCCTATCTTGCTTTTATAACCTGATTTACCAATCAATAGCATATTGTGAGTAGTGTCCTATATTATTAAATATCATTTTACTATTAAGTAATTGCAAAAATTCCATTATTTGATCCTATTATAATATGTAAACTGGTTATATATTTTTAATATTTAAATTAACAGTTCAACAGCTAATTTTATAAATGCATCATTGTGTGCAAGTGTCTTGAGGAAAAATCTCATAAGTTAATCTCATAAGGACAAATTTGTAGAATTGGAATTTTTTTTTTGAGACAGTCTCACTGACTATAGTTCAGGCTGGCCTTGAACTCACTATTTATCCCAGGCTGGACTTGAATGCATGGTAATCCTCCTGCCTCAGCCTCCTGAGTACTGGGGTTACTGGCATGTGCCATTATGCCCAGCTAGAATTGAAATTTTTAAAGCATAGGCCATACATGCATTTATGACTCAAAAAACATTGTTCAATCTTTCTCAGGTGAGTTTATACTAATTATACCTCTGCCAGTAGTGGATGAAGTTTCTACATTTTTGACAACTCTGGGTCTTTCAATCAGTGAGACTATTTCCTGAACTTCTCCTAAACACTTATCTTAATTATGCTATACTTTTAAACATTTAATATAGAAAACAATTAAGAGACACTCACATACCAACTACTAAGATTAAATAGATAATGATATTTGCCATGCTTGCCTCATCTCTTTCCCATTTTTAGAGAAGTAAACTGTTACAGATGGATTTTACATCTCCATTCCTAGTTCCTAACTCCAGATTCACCACTTCTCTGAAGTTGGTATTTCAGTACCATGTACATTTTTGTAATTTCACTACACATGGATGTATTAATAATATATGTATATGAAGTTTTGTAAGTTTTAAATTTTTATATAAATGATACATGAAATGTGTCTTTTTGCTGCAAAATGAACATTGATTTTAAAGATTAGTACAGTATTTATTACGTGCACATGGTTCATTATTTCACTGTCTGCATAGAACTCTATTATATGAATAAATCGTAGGTTTTTAATTCACTTCCGTTCTGAGGGGAAGTTAGATTGCTTTATTTTTTGGTTGTTATTGCAGGTAATGTTAGATTGATCAAACCTGTCCACATCTCGTTGAGCACGTGTGAGATTTTCTCTAAGATAGACACTTTACAGTGGAGCTGCTGAGTTGTGGAATGCACATTTCTAACTTTGTTACCATATTGCTTCCCAGAGTGACTTCCATTTACACTTCCACCATATGCAGAGCTCCCAATCCTTTATATCTTCAACACTTCAGATTATTATAATTATTAAAGTTTGCCAATATAATGGTGTGAAATTGAAATCAATTATTACATTAATTACAATTTTCTCTAATTATGGATGAAATTAGGCATTTAATCTATTTTTTTGCCATTTGGATTCTTCTTATGTGAATTGTAGGTTCATATTCATTGCTTGTATTTCTGTTGAGTAATTTATGTTTTTCTTATGATTTGTGAGAATTCTTGTGCCTGTTCTAGATATGATTTGTGGGTTGTAAATGTCTCCTTCCCCACATGACTTGTCTTTTTAACTTATTTATGGTACTTTTTTGTTACACAGTTGTTAATTTTAGTGTAGTAAAACTTATCTGCTTTTGCTTTATGATTTTTGTTAAGCTTGTCTCATTTAAACATTCTTTCCACATATTGAGATTAAAAAGAAATCATTTACATTTTTAACTAAAAGTTTTTACAGTTTTGCTTATCACATTTGTCTTTTTTATCTTTATCTTAACTAGATTTAATTTTTGTGACTAGTATGAGATAGGCTCTTTTTCCCCCGTGGTTAGCTTTGATCCAACATTATTTAGCAGTGAGGCAATTCTGTTCCACTGCCTGTGAGCATCTTACTTTATTCCACAGGTTTATTTGTATATTCTCTTTACCTGTGCCTTACTAATTTAGTTCTTATAACTTTGTAGTTTTTATATGTTAGTGTAAATTCTCTTCATACCCTTGACAAAAGATCTTGGCTATTAGGCTTTAATTTATTTGTATGACTTTTAGGATTTCACATTTCACGTATTATTAAGAAAGATGGGAATTTGATTGAAATTGAATGAATTTGTAGATTAATTTAGGGGAGGATCTCTAAGCTATTTAGTTTTTCAATCCCAGAGTATGTGTGATATAGTTCTTCTTATGCTTAGTTCTTTCTTAAAAGTCTCTCAAGAAGGTTTAAAAAACTTTTCTACATCCTCTGTCATATAATTTTGTGAGATTTGGTTTTCAGTGTTGTATGATTTTGTTGCCATTGCATGGTATCTTTTTATAAGTGTCATTTTTGATTTTTTGTTGTAGATATATAAGAATTTATATTTTGTATGCTGATTTTATATACAACATCATTATAGAACTTTCTTATTATGTTAAATGACTTTTTTGTAAGCTCTCTTTTATTTTGTTTGTACCCAGGATTAGCTGTGAATAATGACATCTTTGTTTATTTCTTAATACACATGCCTTTTCTTTCTTTTTCTTCCCTTACTATGCTGACTAGTATTTTAAATTCAATATTGAATAGAAACAGTTTTAATGGTAGTTCCAGTCTGATACCTCATTTCAAAGATATGTTTTGACTTCAAGTCTGTGTCCGAAGAAAATCTTACCTCTGACCTTTGTGGCATTGTTCTCCAGTAATTTAGTCTGATATTATGTGTGTATTCGAAAATTAAATATTATATATAAATATATAATTGTCCTCATTCTAACCAGTAATTTTTGCTCATCATGCCATTTTCTTGCATGCCATTCTTTACATTTCCTTCTCTCTTTTTTGGTACCGAGCATCGAACTCCAGACCTTGTGCTTTCGACGCAGGCGGCAGAACCACTGAGCTAAACCCCTGGCTCAGTTCTTTATTTTTCTAAAAAAGTATTTCAGCCCCAATTTTGAGTCATAGTGTACTTGAATAATTTTCAACACTTTTGAAGATATTATCCAATTACTTTTTGCTTCTATTATTACAACTGGGCTGGGGATTTAGCTCAGTGGTTTCGCTGCCTGCTGCGCAAGCGCAAGGACCTGAGTTCGATCCCCAGTACCAAAAAAAAAAAAAAAATTGAGTATTATTACAACTGATTATCTAGTTGCTATTCCTTATAGATAATCTATCTTTTCTCTCAGGTTGCTTTTAAGATTTTCTCTTCATTCTTTTGATATTTTACTAGAATGTGAATATGTTGGATTTATTTTTATTCATCTTGTTTAGAACTCATTGAAATTCTTAAATCTGAAGATTCATATTTTTCATTAGCATTGTCACTCTTCAAATACTCTGTCTCCATTCTGTCCATTGTCTCTTTTATAGAATCCCCATTAGTGATGTTTTGGATCTTTTCAATTTGTATTTCATGCCTCCGAATTTTAATCACGTATTTCTATTTATCTCTCTGGGCTGTATACTGGGGCATTTCTACATTTGTGTCTTCCTGTTTATTGGCAATCTTTCTAGCCACGTCTAATCTTAAAGTTAATCCATCTACTGGCTTTAATTTCAATGATTATATGTTTCATTACAAGAAATTTTATTTACCACTTTTTCAAATTTATAATTTTTTCATTATATTCTGTTATTTTCTTTCTTTATATACCTGTTCTATTACTTTAAGTTCTGGGGCTCTGCTCCTCATGTTGATTGTGAGCTTTTCCTTATCTAGACTATTTTTGTGTGTGATTTTAGAGTTTCAATTGTAAGTGCATGTCTAGCAGTGCTTGTTTTTCCTGTAGTAAAACAGTATAAAGTGGGCTATGAGAACAGCTTCATAGAATGAGTTTGTTTGGTTTTCTTACTTGACCTGGGAGTGTTTTTTGTTTGTTTTTTGTTCTAAGGGTTTCTGAACACTCCTGAATGTGTAATGTAAATTCAGCCCATAAATCCAGGTAACATACAATCTTGGGTTTTGATTTTTCAGATTTTGCTTTTTTAACTCAGAGGCAGAAGTTTTCCTTACTCATCTCCTTTATCTTTAGGGTTGGTATTTATACAGTTTATTATTTAAATTAAGGCATAGCTAGCTCTTTAAGTGACCCGTCTTAGTGAACAGTCTTAGGTTCAACTTCTTATACACATGCCCTTATGCCTACTGTTTGCTCTTGAGTGCGAATTACGATCCATCCATTAAATCTTTCTTGTTACTAGGACTGACGACTGCCCATGAGACAGCTGCTGTTTTAATGCACAGGCTTACTCTTATTTTTCTTTTCTACCTAGGAGTTTTCCTTCACATCTTGCAAGCTTAACAATATGTCTTTTAAAATATATTTGAAAATATATTCCTGCAATTTATCTAATTTTTCTAGAAATTTATAGAAAGAGATTTTTCTTGGATCCTTAAATGACCATTACAAAGAAAATATTTTAAAATAGAAAAACATAAGTACTGAGAGAGAGAGAGAGAGAGAGAGAGAGAGAGAGAGAGAGAGAGAGAGAGAGAGAGAGCATGAGAGACCTCTAAGGCTAGAAACTTTGATTCCTGGGCCAGGGATTTAGCTTAATGGTGCTGCCACCTGCCCCGCAAGGTCAAGGATTGGAGTTCTATCCCGGTACCAAAAAAAAAAAAAAAAAAAAAAAACCAACAAAAAAACAACTGTGATTCCTAACAGAAAGGGTAATAAGAGTGCTGGGCAGAGCATTGGGGAAGGGAATGGGGGAGAAATAGCAGTGCACAAGTGAAGGGCAGGCACCCTCTGCCCTTCAGATGGTGCATGAATACTTAGCTAATGGGAATTTGTTTAAGAAAAGTGATCACTGGTAAGTTCTTACAACAGCTGTCCAAAGTATCTTTCCTGAAGTATTGAGTCTTTTTAAGAAACAAAAGATCAGAGTCAGGAAGCAGGGAGAGTTTCTCAAGTTTTATTATAGACATATTCTAGAAGCAAAGTGGGAGCTTTGTGTTGGGTGAAAGGAGAGGCTGAAGTGTTCCTAGCTTTAAAAATAAGAAGAAAGCAAATAGTAGGACAAGTGGGCATGAGGGTATACTGAGTAGAGGTGAAGACATGAGTGTAGGACTTTTCACTGCAGACAAAGCCAATGTAAGGAGGAAACCTATTCTTGGGACAATATTTGTAAGTACTCAGAGTGTCAGGAGAAATCTGCTTACCTGAGACCCAGTCACTCAGCCATAAACTAAAGATGTTGGATTGTGGCCATTCCTTTCTCTTCAGCCTGGGTTCTCCTTTCAGGGTCTGCTGAGAATATGCTCCTTTTATCCTGAAGTGTGGACTCCCTGTGAGGGTATGTGGCCATCAGAAAATGCTTGAAGTTCACTATAACTCCAAGACTGTAGAGGAAATGAGAGGTGAGCATGGTGTAGCAGGTGTTTTGCACTGCAGCCCTGCTTATGATGCCAGTCAGTGATCTTGAGAAATTCATTTCACTATTCTACACCAGTGGGCTCAGCTGGTGCTGATTTTGGCAATGTTTGGAAACATTTCTGATCATCACAACTGGCATCTAGTGATTAGAAGTCTGTATGCAGCTAAACATCCTACAATGCACAGGACAGTCCATGTGACAAAGAATTATCTGACTCAAAAATTTGATAGTGCTAAGGTGGAGAAACCTTGCTCTACATGTCTTTTCTCATCTATAAAATGGAGGGATTTGAAGAGGAGATTGATATATATGGCTAAATTTAGTAGGCTCTATATTCAAATGAGAGACCACATTAACCCACATTATATTTATGAAATAAGTGAGTTGACAATATCTCCACCTTTTCTACCAAAGAACAAAATCCTGTTCTCAAGGTGCTGTGAGCTTTGCATGTTCAGTGACCATTGTATCTGCCTTCACATACTGGGCCATTCCTCCTGTTTTGTATGTTTACACTTGTACCTGTGAGGTGAGTGTTGAGGGTGGATGATCTTCCTATGAATTGGGCTGTTTGTCTCCATGTAAGGTTTAGTACTTTCAGCTTCTCCCATAACACCTTCCTAGGATGGCACGGATACTATGGAATCCACATCCTGCTTGCGTCCACTTGACTTTGTTTGTTTGTAGTTGCCATTCATTTATTCATGCACTTACCCATGCATTCAATATACATGTAAACATGCACAATACATGAGGCAGTATATTAGCCTCTGCAGAAAATGCAAGGATGAATAATAAGTCAAGCCTCTTGCAGTATGTGGGGGAGAAGAGATGTGTATATCAAAGGCTCTGGGGCAGGGTGACGTAAAGTGCCAGAAATACTTACTTTTTCATATGGTCCCAAAATGGTCCATAGAGGAAGTATTTAAACTGGGCTTTTAAATATAAATAAGTATTTGACTGATGGCTATGGGAGTTGGGGGAAGAGAGAGTGAAATATATTAAGAGGGAAATTTCAAGGTTTATTTGGAAAACGATGAACAGTTCTGCTTCAATGAAGCAGTAATAAGGGATAGTGCTGGGAGTACAATGGGCCTGGAATAAGGAGTTGGATTGGATGCCATTTCAGGGTTTGCTTTCAACCCTGAAATTGTAATGATTCTGCAGTTATATTTGATAGGCACTAGAAAACGCAACACAAAAATAAATTTGTTTAATGATTTTTTACCAGACATTGTTCTAGGCTAGGGAATACAATATTGAACAAGCTCTTGAATTCTCTTGTACTGACAGTGAAGATGGGGCCAGAGTTGATCCAAGTGATGAGTTGCTGTGGTAGAACCTGGGAATGGAAGATGGGCTAGGGCATTCTTCCTGTCTCCTGAGTGGAAGATATAAATTTCTGCCTTGAGGATAATGGTACAAATGGAAATATGAAAGGAAGATTATGAACATAGAATGGAAAAAAAATGTGACAGAATTGGGGCATGGCTGGTGTGGCAAGTGGGGTCAAAGATGCATCCGAAGTTATGTGGCCTAGTTAGGGGAAGATTGTGCTGCTATTGTGAATTAGAGACTTGGGAGGAAATTGGTTTGGAGGGAAGGATGGATTTGTTTTTAAACCGGTTGATGAATGATGCTGTCAGTCCATCCAGTGGGAGGAGCCTATTTGAGCAATTATAAATGGTAGAAGACTGCAAAAAGAACAGGGCCAAAGATAAAGCTTTGAGAGTCTTCCAGATACTCGCTTAGTTGAAGCCATTGGAATGGATGAGATCACCGTGTGCGTGTGCGTGTGCGTGCGTGTGCGCCCGCGCATGGTGAAAAGGGGAGGAGGCAGGATCTGAGGGAGATGCACATTTATGAGGTGAAAGAAGAGGTAAAGAAAATGAAGGGGGCAGTTAGAGAGGTGGAAGGAGAGAGTAGTTTGGAAATGCTGCTGAGGGAAGCAGGAAGGTTAGGGAAGCCAGTTCTTCATAGGCTTAAGGGAGACAGACTTTGGTTTAAAAAAATCCTTGAGTGTATTTAGCTGTAAAAGTGCTGGGCCGGGAATTTAGCTCAGTGGTGCCACCGCCTGCCTTGCAAGTGGAAGGTCCCGAGTTCGATCTCCGGTACCAAAAAAATAAAAAAAGTGTTGAGCATACCTGACTTATCATTTTCTTACTTCTTAATGTCTCAACTGGAGGGCGAGAAGGGAGAGGAGGCTCCCCAGTGAAATATCCCTCCTGTATGCTAGGAGTTTTGGTTAGCAGGATTGCTGAGTAAGAAGCCATTGGCTTATTTTATAGCAGCTTCCTGAAGCACTGTGGCAACAAAAGGACCACAGAAGGTATAACCTTTGCCCTAGAGGTATGAACTGTGATTGAAAAATACAGTGAATGCATTAAATTTAAAAAATGTATTACAATAAAAGAAATATTGGCATAAATTATACCCTTAAAATACTCCCCTCATTTTGGAAACATTTATCCCATCATTTTTTCTACTTTCTGAAACAGTTCTAGAAATCCTTTTTTGTGAGTGTATTTAGTTGCACTGTTGTGGCTGCCTTAATGACTCAAATTGATGCAAAACATTCACCTTTCATGGTCATTTTGACTTTGAGGAAAAGGCAGAAGTTGTATCATACCAGGTCTGGTGAATAAGGTGGATGAGGATAATATATACATAATAATATATATATAGCAGCATATAATATATATATATTTTTATAAGCCTCCCTTTCTGTTGGATGGCCTTCACAGCAATATTCGTTGTATTTTTGATCATACCTCATAAAGACAGTCATAAAAGAGGACTTTGAGAACTGCTTCAGAAAGAGGCAAGAATGATGGGCTAAGTGTGTTCAAAGTGCAGGGGAATAGTTTGAAAGGGATTAATGGCAATGTGTCTTTTGAATTTTTAAAATATAAGCACACTGCAGTTCTTTATCAGTCCTTGTATACCACCATGTGGGAGACACTGAGGACAGTCTGCAAGTGATTTTGTCTGTGCTTTCTTGGTCTCATAGTCTGGATGGTTGAATGACTGTGTAAGGATCGGTAGCTCATGCACAACCTGTGGTTTCCAAGTAAAGAGACTTTTTATCTTTCCTCTTTTGGTTATGTCTTGGAGGAGGCTTGGTGTCTATTGCTTGGGCCTCACTGACTCCAAGTTCTTCTTCTCTGGGGTCTTGAAACCATTCTCATCCAGCTTTAGGATTCAGGCCACATTTGCTTGTTTGGTTTGTCTTTTAGTAAGGTTGTCTTAGTCCATTCCTGCTGCCATAAAAAAATACTTTGGACTGGGCAATTTATAAATAGCATAAATGGATTTCTCACAGACATGGAGGCTGGGGAGTTCAATATCAAGGTCCTGGCAGGTCCAGTGTCTGGTAAGGACCCAGTCTCTGCTTCCAAGATCACATTTTGAATACTCTTTCCTCTGAAGGAGATGAATACTCCATGCTCATATGGCAGAAGGTGAATGGCAAGAGGGGGATAGCTCATTTCCTCCCGCCCTTTTATAAGGCATTAATCCTAGCCATGAGATTAGCTAAGAGATGATGATTTTGTGGCCTAATCATATCCCGATGGCTCCGCTTCCTAATACTATTGCTTTGAGGATTAAGTTTCAACATGAATTTTGGAGAGGGCACAGACATTCAAGCCATAGTAAAGGTACAACGGTAAGCTGTGGCCTATGGCATCAGACAGGTCCAGGCTTCAAGTTTAGCTCTGTGTGATATTAGTTAGATACTTAGTTTCATTGAGGAGTGGGTGATGCTAACTATACTTGCCTCACAGGAAAAAACAGATAAAGCAAGTACATTCTGTCTTCTACAAATGTTAATTATTACTGCTACTTTGAAGATTTTTCTTAATTTTACTTAATTCTTTTCTTGTTGAATTGCTTTCAGAATTTCCTTTCTCCAATGTTTTTCACTTAAGAAAAAAAGATTAGTAATTTTATGAAAATTGTATCTGAACACTTTTTAGACACTCCTGTCTGGTGCCCTGGGAAAATTTAGGACCTTAAATGCTTTGACTGTACTGCTATGATTCCCCTTTGGGAGCAGAAAGTTGCCTTTTGACATCTCCTATAATATCTGGAGTCTGTCCCCATAGATGCAATAATACCACCTACAGAGGTGTGAATCTATGAATTTACAAAGTGTTTTCATGTAAATAGTATCACAATCCCTCATCGTTCTGTGAGCTAGGTCTTTCACCTTCAGTGAGCTTGTGACTGTCTTCAGCTTTTAGATGTGTGTGTGTGTGTGTGTGTGTGTGTGCTTGAAGGATTGCTTCTTTTCTTTTAACACAAAAAGCTAAAGTTTCAAAGCAGGTGGGGTGTGGGTTAAACACTGTTCTAAATGGCAGTCCTGCTGTTCATGGGGAGGGAGAGTGGCCTGAAAGTTTAAAAATAACGCGAACATTATAGACTCCTGTGAATTCTATAGCCCAGAGTACTGTGAGTCTGTGGGTGTTTTACCTGCTGGAGTGCAGGCAGGAAAACAACAAGTTGAGAGGCAGGAGGGTTTAAATTTGCTGAATCCTTTTGTGGCACGTGTTGGCAGCAGAAGTATTCATGAAAAAATTTAAAGCCATACCTAATGATCAGGATCTATGTTCCTCAGTGGTAGGACCAGTTCTACCCTTGGGTTTGTTGAACACAGAGAACTGGATAATATTTGGGTCTATTGTGCCCAGACCCTAATTTTCTGTTACTGAACAATGATCCCTTCTCTCTCCTTGTCTTCCCTCCCTACAGAGTTTGGCTGGTGGTTTTTCTAGATAGGTAACTGAAGCTGATCTTCTAGGGAGCTCAGGAGTTGAGACATTTAGGATAGATTGGGCCATTCATTGAAAATTTATCAAGTAGTATTTAAAACTGTGCTTATCCAGAGTAAATTATGGGAAATAGATTTTAGATTTTAGATCTTCCAGCATTTTGAAGAGTAGGGCTCAGGTTTCCTTGGCAGGTCTCTTGTTGCTCTGGGATGTAACTGAGACTTCAGCAGCAGGTCATCTAGTAATGTCAGTATGCACTGGAATAGTGTCTTTGAGAATTTCTTGTCATGTTTATTCATTTATTCTATTATTCTATTAATAGCACTCCTCCACCCCAATTCAGAGGGTAGATATCTATGTTGCCAATTTTGCATCGTGGTTGTGAACCTACCCAGGACTGAGGTACATGTCATGTGTACCCCAATGGCTTGTTTATTCTTAGGCCTATTGCCACTACCTTGACAGCCTGGACATATTCAAGTCTAGTGGAATTGTAGGATTATCATGAAATAAAGTTGCTAGCTTGAATTTCTATTGATGATATCAGTAAGAAGCTTTACAGGGGATAAGTAGTGGATTGTAGAGTCAGGGAGTCCTAGAATTGACTTTCTACTGTGTCTCAAACCACCTATCTAAGTTGAAGGGAAATTAGTCTTCTTTGGTCCTTCTTTACTTATGTGTATAATGGGGATTATAATAGTACCTATCACATAGGATTATTCTAAGAAATAAGGAAAGTATGGTGCTTAGTACAATACCTTGCACATCAGTATTTAATATTTATCCCAATTAATATTATAAATCTCAATGTCTGTACTTTATAATTATTCTCTATTTGTTGATGCGTGCCCATTTTTCTCTTTTTTATAGTCTTGGAATTTCAAAATGAAATTGTGGCTTATCAGAGAATAGAGATTATTTAAGCAAAAGAAATATAGCATAATAGGAAGTATTGAATTATTTTATTTATACTTGACTATATCTGGAAGAACTATCTTGAAAAATGTGACCAAGTGACAAAGTAGTCATGTGAAAATAAAACAAGTTTCTAAGGAAAAGAGCTGTATTGTGAGTTTGACTGTGTGTGTGTGTGTGTGTGTGTGTGTGTGTGTGTGTGTGTGTGTATCCGTGTATCCTAAGGATTGGCCTGGGAAGGATCTTAGAATAAGTAAATCTCCTGGGAAAGATCTTTTGATTGAGAATTATTTTCCCACCTTTCCCATTTTAAATGGCACTTTGGGAATATTTGCAAGTCTTCAAAAGAGTTTGTAATTCTTCACATCTGAATGTACTGTGTTAAGTCTGTCTGAAAGCTCTCAGCAGCATAGAGAGATTGGTTGGCAGACTTGAAATCATATTTGAATTTAGTGTGTGTGTCTCTGTATAGGCAAGTGTGTGTGCGCGCGAGAGCGTGTGTGTGTTTCTCATATGTTTCTTCATAAGGGAAAGAGCTGTGATGATGACATTTGCCATTTTGATTTTGGTAGGGAGAAAAGATAGAACCAATTAAGGCTGTCATTGATTTTTTTGGAAGCAGAACTTTATTCTCCATTTCATTTTCTGTGGAAAGAGATCTGAAAATATTCTTTATGTGGGTATCTCAATGTTTTCTTTTAATAACTGATTCTCCAAATCTTATTTCAACCATGTTCTAAGAGTAGGAGATGCTTCTCCTAGGAAATGGACCTATAACTTTATGACTGATATTATGCATATGAGGCTATTGTGGTGCTAGAAAAGCTCCTCACTGAGTTAGAGTCACCCAATCTCCTGCATAAAAGGTAAGCATCTTTCTTGATGTAAAAGGGAAGATGACCACTCCACCTAAAGGAACAGGTGGAAACATGTGGCAATGATATACAGACTTAGAGTCAGAGCCAAAGAGTATTAGGGGAAGGGCAGCTCACCACACAGAGACCAAAATACTTGATTGATTCTGAATAATCAAGCATCCATCTTTTTCACTAAGGAGTTGCAGGAGATTCACTCATTCACTTGACTATGTACTTAGTAAAGGCCTGCTGTGAGGATAATGTAATACAAGCACTCTCAGTAATAAGATGAAGGAGAAGATAGACCCTCCACTGTTAAAAATCTTACATGATAGTTGAGGGGACAAAACTAAGAAGTTAAATAGGAAAGTAATGGTGAAGTTATATTCATGACAGTGATAACAGCCAGTAAATAAGGTACTATATGAATGATAGCGAACTGGAGACCTTAGGAGGCTTTGTGTTGGAGGTAAAATTGAACTGGATCCTGTCTTTAGGGATGCCGAGGAATTGGATAAACAGAAAAGAGGAAGGATGTTCCTGGATTAGTGTAAAGTAGGTGTTGTAAGCAAGCACTTTCAGGTAGGAGTGGGCTTGAATTATAACTGTGTTGTTGCTATGGTACATGAAGAGATGCTGTTGGAAAGGTATATTGAATTCGGGTTGTCTTAAATTGGCAGGCTGAAGAGTTTGGCTCTTTATAGGAAATGGGGAGCCAATGAAGTTAAGTAATTGATGGGGAAGACAATGTCACATGGATAAAAATTGGAATTTTAGGGCAAGATAGCTTATTTTGAAGGAATTACCATGAATTCACTTTTAAACACATTGAGTTTGAGGTGACGAGGTGATACTTCAGTGGACATTTGGATCTGGAAGTGAGGTGAAAAGTGAGTACTAGGGATTACAGATGAGAATACAAGGGCTGGTTGCAACTGGGTAAGGATTTAACCTCAAAGGGAGAGCAGTCAGAGAAGGAAGATTGGGAATTGAAGACCCATGAGGCACTCCCACGATGAAATAAGAGCAATAACAAGAGCAAGAGAAACAAAAAGATGCGGAAACTGGGATGCTAACATGGGGATATCTGAGAAGGAGGTTGGTAGCACCAAAAGTTACAAAATGGTCAAAGAAAAGGAAGGTAAAACAGGGACACTTGGAGGGCCAGAGGAGGTCTTAGTACAGTTTCTGGGAGTGGAAGGGACAGAGCCAGCAAATGTCCTGCCTGGGTATATACTTAAAAACGGGTCTTGAGTCCCCATCATACAGAAATACTTTATTCACTTTGATTATTTTATAGCAGGTGGGTGTAACCAGCTGCTCTTTGTAGGAGAGAGTGGGAGAGGGAGGGTGTGGTGATGGACAAGTCGCAGCTTAATCTGCAGATGATTCCCACCCAAAGGGCCTGGGAGAGGCAAGAGTGGTGGGTGTGGTGGAATCTGGTTCTCTTCTCTGGGCTTTCAGGTTCCTCTAAGCTCTGCTTCAGACATGAGCTGCTTTCTCTGCTGTTGGGGCATTATCTTCAAGAGAGATATTCAGGGAGTGGATGAAGACAAAGCAAGCTTGTGCAGCATCTGTCCTGCCCTTCTCTTCCTAGGCACTGCCTCCAGCACCTGCCATGATGCCTGACACATGAAAGGTGCTCACTGTATGTCTGCTGAATGAATGAATCAGCCTAGGCCCACCCAGGCTGAGTAAGCTTTGCAGTGTGTAGGCTGTGTTGTGTTTTCTGAGTGAGAGGCCACGGGGGTGGACGGAGGGGCGTGCTGCTGCTGCTTGTTCTCGCCCTCATCAGTTGGGGCTGGAGCTCTGCCAAGTTCCCTGCTGCATTTTGCTTCAGTGGGACAGCAAGGTTGGATCCCAGAGTAGGAGGAAAGCTGAGAAGTGATGGGGAAGGGCCTAAATACTGAACTTTCCCAATAGTTAATATCTATTAGGTTAAATGAAGTTGGCTTTTTTCTAGGTTGAAAAGTGACCTCATCTTATGGAAAAGAAGACTGAAGTGATAATGCTATGATCTCTGTCTATGATGAAAGAAATTTAAAATGTTCATTGCTTAGTCAACTTCGAATATCTTGCTAAAGTCCACATCCCAAAGATTCAAAGTGGTTTCCAGTCAGAGTTTGGCTGCTGATTTTCCACATTTCCACTTATGAATCTTTATGGGAACTGGAAGACAAATGCCTACCAGATTCTGTTATGGGGGCATATGTTCCCAGACTATTGCTTCATGCCTCCAGTGCCATCTCTTTCAAAGGGATCTCATGGATTCTGCCTTTTCTGGTTGGCTCCAGCCAAAAGAGGTGTTTCTCTTCTTGGCTCTTCCCAAGTGCTATCTTCTGGTGCACTCTATATTCTGATGTATTAGAATCCTTCTGGGTATGTTTTCCTTTCTCCTGTTTTAAACTACATGCTCTTAGAGGCTGTGACTATGTTTAATTTATCTTTGGGCCTCAGATTCTCTGAGAACAATGCCCAGCACATGAAAAGGGCTTAATGAGTATTCAGTAAGTGGGTTTATGAATTCACCAACCAGTAAACAAATGTATAGCTCTCTTAGGTACCATAGTCTTTGGTGTCCCCGGGCACTAGTCTATAATATTTCACCCTCCTTCCCCCCATTTCTCTTTTTGACCCTGTCTCAAACAGTTACATGTGTCTGCTCCTCCATCTGCCCCACACACATACCAAGGCCTTTCCAGGGCTGTGCTTCTGTGCTTTCAGAGACAGAAGGCCACCAGATATGCTGTTTATCACCCTGTTATAGCTACCATAGCTGAATTGTATATAGCAAACACCTATGCAATTCTCATTTATGCCAGGTACTATAGTAAGAACTTTACACATATTAACTAAAAATATTTCATAGTAGTCCAACAGAGAAGAATAATGTGTCTTCTTACATATTTAACCCTCTGAGAAACCCTGGGTCAAGGTCATGTCTAACCTCTGCAAGATTCAAGATCATGCCTATGACCTGACTCTTAAACAAGGAAAACACTATTTTGACATACATTGTATAATAGTGGCTATATACTGTGTATAGATCCTGGCTTATGTTCAGGGGATCTGGCTCTGCTATTTCCTAGCTCTGAGCACTTAGACAAGTCCCTGATCCCCCTGGGCCTCAGATAAAAGAATGTGCTTCACAGTCCTGCAGCAAAGATGCAATGAGATAACATTATCATGACTGGCACCCAGGAGATGTGGAGTTGCCATCAATGAATGGTTTCAAAATATCTTTTTGCACGATTTGTGAATCTCGTTAGCTGATAGGGTGTTGAAGCTGTGGGGTTCCTCAGGCACAGGTTTGAGAGATGGTGATTCTAGAGCTGGACATTACATAAAGATGTGAAGTTACATTTTCACCTAAGTAAGGGCTGTGTGATGTTGTAAAAGGCAGAAGACTCCTAAGATGTCTGCATTGCCATCCTGCTCCTCTGCTCTGCTCTGCATTTGCACATGGTTTCTTGCCAACTTTTTTTTTAAGAACCCACTCCCAAATCCTCTCTGCATTATGTTCCTTAGAGCACTGCTTTGCATAAGAGTCTATTTCTTGGAAAAGCTCAACGGGGAAAATAGAACAAAAGGGGTTCTGATAGTTAAGCATAAGCTATCTGAGTGTAACTGGCAGGGTAAGGGCAGATGAGCAAGCAGGAGTGGTGGTGGGTACATGCCTTTTGGATGAGGCCCAGATTTGCAGATTCCTTAGTGATGGGCTAAAGTCCCACATGAAAATGGACAGGGAGTGCCATATCTGGCAAGCTTTATGAATTGGGGAATAGATGCTTCTCCAATATTGCCAAGCACATCTGTCTTCTTAGTACTCTACGAGCTCCTGTGGCATGCCTGGTCTGGGGACCTTGTGACCACCTTGTCCCCTTCCTTTGGAGAGGAGGTTGAAGGGACTGCCCACTAATGTCTAATACTCTTGCTTGGTTTTCTTCTTTTTTGGTACTGGGCATTGAATTCAGGACCTTGCATTTGCCAGGCAGGTGCGGCATCACTGAGCTAAATCCCCAGCCCTGCTCTTGCTAGCTTCTCGAGTGGTTCCCTCAGTAGCAAAACAATAGGATAAAGGCTTTGACATTTAATAATTTGCACAGGGTCAATAATCTGAGAAAGTTGTTGGCTCAGTTCTTTTGCTCCTGTTGGGCTTCTAGTGTGCAGGTCACCGGTTGCAAAAAATCTGGAAAGCCTTTGGCTGCTGTCTTACCTTCTGTGTATGGTGTGTGGTAGTGACCTATGCCTAGTGTGTGGAGCTGCACTTTCTAGGGACTGTAAGATGGGCCGGTTGCACTATTGTGAAATTTAGAGCTTGAAACCCATAAAGTCCCATAAAGGAGTAGAGGACTGGTGGCCAGAGATCAGCTGTTAGGAAGGTCTGGCGTCTGAGGCAGGTGTGTGTGGTGCTTGGGTGTTGGGCTGCCAAGTGCCTGTGCTCACAGTGATGTCTCACAAATGACCAGTAGATGGTGCTCTAACAACATGAAAATAACAGCTACTGTCATTCTGAGGCTGGAAAGGGATTTTCAAAGTGGTTTCCAGTCAGAGCTCCGTTGCTGATTTTCTATATTTCCTCTTATGGGTCTTTAGGGGGACTAGAAGACAAATGCCTGCCAGATTCTCCTGTAGAGGCATTATGGCAGTGGTGTCTCCTAAGGGCAGTGGCCGTGTTCCCATTAAGTGCCATCCCAGCATGGTGCCAAGAGCATTTGGCCACTCATCAAATTCAATTTGAGGATAGTAGGCACAGAATTTCCATAGGCATAGTGTCACTGTAGCATTTCTTCTCTTGGTGATGAACAATTTGGAATTACACAGCATGGATACTAGAAACTGGCAGTCAGATTGGTTAGAAGTCCATATTCTGCCTCTTATCAGACCTGTGCAAACTTCACAGTTCTGAAACTCTGCTGCTTGTATGTCAAATCATAATATATGTGTTTCCAAGCTGACCTCAGAGGTTTTCAGTGAGGGCTAGTTGTAGGGTGTATGTAAACCAATAATTAAGTACCTTTAAAATATTTAACCAATAAAATTATAGCCATCTGGTGGCTAGGAGAGTGGGGGATTGGAGAGCCAGAAACCAGTACACAAATTCATAGCTCTCAAAAGCTATAACAGCCAGGTGAGGAGTAAAGAAGAGAATATGCCTTCTTAGCATGGCTGCCTGTAGGCCAAGTCCCTTCCCAAGGCCACTGACGCTACCATATTTGCACTGGTCTTGCACTGCACCTTCACAGAATCTTCCTTTTAACTCCCCTGCACAGGTGCTCCCTGTCATGAGTATTTCAGGTCTCTAAATAACTACAGCAACCACAGAGAACACAGGACATGGTAGAGACAAGAAAGGGAATTAGCACTGAATCTTTGCTCCATGGGTGGCATTGAGGAGACAAGTCCGGGCCCTTATCTTCCAACAACCACTTCTGGGAGGTAAAAGGCTAGTGAGCCCTGCTTACGCTGGGTGTTAGCAAACAGGCATCAAGATGTGACTGTGAAGAAGGGAAAACGATGAAATCTCAGCATGAGAGTGAGGTCCGTGAAGCATTCTAGCCAGTGAGGCTACACAATTTGATGTATGCTAAGAAGACACATTATTTATGGCACTCTCCATTTTGCTCATTATCAAATCCTCAGTGTCTAAACAGTGCCTGGCACAGAAAGGGCCCTGAAAATATTTGTCAAATGAACGATTTGAGTGGATTTTTTTTGCTATGAACTATGGTCCTCCTGGAAAGCATGGACATGTACTTGATAATTTCAGAAAGCCCTTTCTAGTCCTATGTAGTTTACATTGTACGGAGACAAGCATTTGTGACTGGTTCTAAATTACTGTCTGGCTGATGGGACTTCATGGTCACAGCACAACCCCTTACCCCTTTCACTTTTGACTATGTATTCAGAAAGAAGAGGACCCCCCACTTAAGGGAGGAGAAAGGACAGAGAAAGGCAGTAAAATGAAATCAAAATAACAATTAGTGTTGATTTACCTTGAATAGTAGCTTGGCCTGAAATGGATTTCCTTGAATCAAAAGGTCAACACCCTGTCCTCAAGGGCAGCAGGGCTGGCTGGGGGTGGGCAGGCTGAGCCCTTTGGGTTTCCAGCACTCAAAGCATTTCCCTTCAAATGTGCACAATCACACATAAACACACACACACCCATATGCACACATGCACACACATTCTCACACAATAGATGTGTCAGTGCTCACATGGCTTTGCTCACACATAGACACATAGGAACACACACGAACTCAGGAGTCACCTCGCCTCTCACCAATTAATCTCACACACAGATACTGCCTTTCACACACACAAGGCCACACTCACCCATAATTTCCAACTTCGGGACTTCTGTTATCCTGTTTCCCTCCTCAGCCACTCCTTGCCCTATCCCTTCCATTGCTTAGCTAGGGAGGATTTGGGTACAACTACATGTTCAGGCCAGTGCAGGAAAAAGAAAAGGAAAAGTTCTCCAGCTAGTGTGGACATAGGAGGGTACAGCTAGTCCCTGTCCTCAGTTCAAATCACTTAATCACCTGCAGGAGGCTTGGTTGCTAAACGCGGGGATTCTTTGTTTCAGGCTTGTAGTCCACCTTTCCTACCTCTGTAGCTCAGATCCTACTTCCGCCTTTATATATATATATATATATACACACACAGTAGTTTTAAGAAAGTCAGTGGAGCTTATTTGGGAGTAAAAATGGGAGTGGGAGGGACCCTTTGTTAGGGATGTGAGAAGGGAAGTTTCAGCTCAGCCCTCACCATCTACCACCAGAATATGTGGGTACCCTTCTAGCAGGTGAGGCACTGGGCGCAGCTGGAGTTGAACCCAGGAGGCTGCCCTAGATGGTACCATCAGGAGGACAGAGGCTCCCTCTAGAGCGGAACCCCGAGAAGCCGTAGTCTTCCCACCAGGCCTCCTCGGTGCTAAGTGGGGAGATGGAGACAGGGTGCTGTCTTGTCCGTGGAAATCCCTGGGGCTGTGCGTGGAGCCTGGGAGGTCCGGGGCAGCAGCGACGCGGTCCTGGTGAGCAGCGCACAGGGCGCTAAGGCCCGGACGCGGTGGCGGCCTCAGCACCAGGGAAGTAGCTCAACTGCACGGCACTAGGGACCCCTCTCTGTGGGGACAGGAGGCGCGCGTGCGTGTGCGCTCCATGCCGGGCCCCCGCTCTCTTGCTGAGACTGCCATGCCGCTGCGCTTCCCTCTCGGCACCACTGGGGGAAAGGTGACTTTTCCTTGGCCCTTTGCAGAGATGGCCCGGTACCCTTCGGTCAAACGAGGCAAACGAGCCTCTTGCCCCGGACCCTCCAGCCCTCCGGCTCCATCCCGCCCCTCCCCCGCGTCTCCTGCGCTCGGGTGCCCCTTCGCTGAGCCTCTGCGCTACATTAGTGCTCGCTCTGCGCGCCTCCCCACTCTCCTTCCGTGTCTTCTCTGCTTGGTGCAGCTGAGTGGAAGGGGAAGACCTCTTCCTTAGTGAGGAAGTTCGGTCCTTGGACGAGTCGTGTGCCGGGCTACCGCTAGGCTGGCTGCAACCTGTTCCTCCCTCACCCCAGCGCCCGCCCTCTCGCGCTCCCGCCCTCTCCCGGCGCAGCCGCGGATCGCTGTTGCATGCTGATCTGGAGAGGCGGCGGCGGCCAGCGCTCCGGGCGGATGCTGGCACTCGGGCTTCGCTGCTCTCTGGATGCTGCTCAACTTCTACCCCAAACGCAGGAGCTGTGAAGTCATTTGTCCCTCTCTGGCTGGATCGACTTCTTATTTTGATATTTTGGGCGTTGCGGTTTACGCAGGAACCTCAATACTGCTCTCCCCCCTCCCTCCCTCTCTCTCCAACCTTTGGATGCGACTGCGCTGGTAGATTGAAAGACCCAAGTCTTGGCTGTGGAATTTCTTGGGTGGATTTGTAGGAGCTGGCGTTATAAAGCATGCCATCGTGACGGGTCCTTGTCTTTTTTTTTCTTCCTTTTTTTCAAAGTTCTTTTGTTTTCATTTTCCCCCTCCCTCCTACCCCTCCCCCCAACCAATAAATCACCAAACTGTTACCTAGCGGGCCGTGCCTGCCTCTCTCCCCGAACTAGGTGGTGCGTCTGCCAGAAGAGGAGCTATGTTTGAAGAGCAGCCTACTCCACCCGTCTCCTCTCTGGTCCCTCACCACCACCACACACTGGCATTTTGAGAGGGAAAAAATTGCCTTCAGAAACTGAGCACCCCCAAGCCCTACCCCATCTTTTTTCCTTCTTGAGGAATGGAGCTTCGCGGAGGTTGTATTTAGATTCAAGAGTTCGGAGCGGCGGGGCTGCTTGCTGCCACCTCTCCCAAGAGCTCGCGGGGCTCCCCAGAGGCGGTGGTCCTGCGCCGGTCTAGATGCGGCTCTGAGTCTCCGTGTCTCTGCTTGTTGCTGTGTGCGGGTGTTCGGCGATCACCTTTGTGTGTCTTCTGTCTGTTTAAACTTCAGGATGGCTCGCTTCGGGGAGGCGGTGGTCGGCAGGCCGGGGTCGGGAGATGGAGACTCGGACCAGAGCAGGAACCGGCAAGGAACCCCGGTGCCGGCCTCGGGGCCGGCGGCCGCCTACAAGCAGTCGAAAGCGCAGAGGGCGCGGACTATGGCTTTGTACAACCCCATTCCCGTCCGGCAGAACTGTTTCACCGTCAACAGATCCCTGTTCATCTTCGGAGAAGATAACATTGTCAGGAAATACGCCAAGAAGCTCATCGATTGGCCATATCCTTTCTTGCCACCATAACTCCCTTCTCACCCTTTGCATTTCTGCTGGTGAGGGGGGAATCTGGCATAGAATTTTTCCCTACCCCTCCTTCCTGGTGCCAATTTGCCCCTTTGCTGAAGTGCACTCTTAGATGTACTCTGTTACATCTAAGGGGCAAGCTTGGTGCCTTGGAGACCTCTTTGGGCACTAGTGCTTGTCAAGGTAAGACTTTTGGTTTTTGAATTTTCCTATGTGTGGAAATCTCTAGCATCCCTGGGTGTGTGGTATTGCAGTGTCTGCCCCTTTCTGGGCTGGGCTTTGTCTGAAGGCCCAGTCACCCCCAATCCTTCCACAAGCTGCACTCTACATAGACTTGGGTTGCCCCTTATCTAGGGGCTTTCTTTTGTAATCAATCTCCCATTTCCACCCTTTATGCCAACCCCTCTGTCCCCATTTCTACCAGCTGGGGAGACACCTGCAGTCTGCCGCTAGGCAAGTGGAGGCTCTGGGAGGGGATTTATCAGTTCAGAAGCTCCCAGAGCACTGAACCAAAACCATGTATACACATAGGAAAATTAACAAATAAAAGGAGTCTTTGGCTGGAGACTTAAGTTTAAATTCCTCTGAAAGTGGAGTATGTGTTAGTGGAGGCAATCTCTGTTACCACCATCAAAGTTGGAGTTCTCTTCCCAGCCAAAGACCAGGAGCTCATTTGGGCCCATCCTTTTCATGGTCCTGGGTTGAGTACTCATGTTTCTGAACTCAGCTGGTTGCTCTCTGAGTATCGGGGATCAGACAAATCTGTTGGGCCTGAGTTTGTCAGCTGAGAGCCAGAGGTGTGTAAGCAGTCTGTTTCTAGTTCCAAAGGGATTGCTGTTCACTAGGAGCTGGTGGGGCATCTCTGATGATGGTGGTGTCAGGGTGAACAGGCATGTCTTTGCAGGTTTGATCCAGCACACCAAATGCACGCTGCTGATGAGGCATCTCACTGCCTTGTTCTTCACTAAGAATTTTGATACCTGGCAAGGCCATTAGGAATTGCGGGTGGTGAGGGGGATTAGAGGGGCCAAGCTATTGATGTAGTGTTAAATATGGGGGTGGGCTTGGAGGCTCTGATGCTTGTGGAGGGATGTTTCTTGAGAAAGATGCACCTGCAAAAGAAGCTCCTCCTTTGTACTCCCTCCTCCCTACCCCCACCCTCCAGGTGAGCAGCAATGAGATAGTTGAGCTGCGGGGGACTCTAGTACCAGCCAGGCTCGGGGCTTGGTTTCCCCCGGACCTGGGCATCTGTCTGCTACCCCTACTTCAATCTCTGGCCTTGGTTTCTCCTCCCTAGTTCCCTGCTTCAGCAGCTCCGCGATTGGCTGGCGCCTGGTGCTTCTAGGCAGCACCCCTCATTAGAAACGAAGGAGTATCTCTAAGCAGATATTCTTCCTGCCGCTGTTCACATCCTTCCACAACCACCCCTGACTGGGCTTCTCCTTCTCACCTCTTCGCTTCATTCTCCCCTCCCTCTCTCACCCTCACAGAGAGATACCGGCCCGTACAGTACCGGAGTTGAACGTTTCTAGGTGGGGGCTCAAGGTGGGGGAGGGGTCCTGCCCCTGCTGTCTCGGATGCCGGTGAGCTGCACAAAGCTGACAGATCTCATTGTGTTGCGCGCTGCGGCTGCAAATAACTCCTCTAGGGAGGTCTCTAGGATTTCCAGCTGGGCCCCCCACCTCACCCGCCTTGTACAAGTCTCTAAATGTTCCCACCCACCAGATGCCGCTTTGCTGTGCCCCTCTCCTAGGGCATGTTTATTCAGACAGGCGCTCTCCCATTTCCTTTCCGTAGATAGACAAAGCCGCTCAGCCGCCCTGCAGGTGGCAAAGTGTGCCAGCTGACACCGTTGGCACCTTGGACAGCACCATCTAAACTCCTCTGGCGGCCCTGGGTTCCCCAGTCGCTGAGGTTCGGGACCTCGAGTACTTCCGGCTGGGCCCTGGCTCCCTGGTTGGAAAATGCAGCATGTTTCCTACACCATGCGGTTGCCCCCTTAGACGCTTTCTCCTCCGCCGCAAAGACACCGCCTTTCCACCGGGCTGTAGGTCTTACTCCTCCCTTTCCTTGTCTCTGGCCAAAATGGACCAAAGAGAGTCAGAGGAGAGGTGCCCCAGGAAGTCAACTTCAGCATCATGCTCAGTGTCTTGGCTACAAGCCTGGGCCCAGTGGTCTTTTCCCCCTGTAGTTGGGAATTTTACAGTGGTTCTACAGTGTTCAGGCTGTTGTAAGTATTCAGAGAACATCTGCTAAGGTGTTTAGTGGAGCCTTGTTGGAAAATTTAAAATATACGGTTTGGTTTTTTTCCTAGCTGTACAATATAATTGACTGATCATTCCCTGTGGTGGTGACCACGGAAACATTGCGCTTTTGTGTTTTCTCCAAATCCGCATCTAAGTTCCTAGTCTCCCCTTCCCTCGCTTTCACAATATCCATCTGCCTGAAATATTTTGCTTTTTCTTACTGGAAGTCAGTGCAAGTAGTGGCTACCCCAAAAGCTTTGAAGTTAGGCTACCTGAGTTCAAATCCCATTTCCTTCAAAAGCTCTGACCTTGAAAACTTACTCCATTGCTGTGTGACTCAGTTTCCATATCTGTAAAGTGAAGATGATAATAAGTTACTGGGAGAAATAAGTTAATATATATCAAGTGGCTAGAACTTTAAGTAGTTACCCAATAAACATTACCTATTTGGGAATTTTAGCATGTCTGAAGAGAGGGGTCTCAGTTCATTGTTTAGATTCTTATATGTCAAAGAGCAAGAAGCTGCATCCGTGTCAGGATAGCTTAAGAATTCAGAATCCTGGGCCCCACTTCAGACTGCTGAGGCTGAATCTGCATTATAACAAGACACCCAAGTGATTAGTGTGCGTGTATATTCCCTGTGTTGGTGACTAGTTTGAGATGTACTTCTCTGCTCTTTGTATGGGCCAGTTTTAAAAAAGAAAAGAAAGAAAGTCGTTCAGGAAACATGTCAAGACTTGCTTTAATATTTGGTACTGATGTATTTACATTCAGCATACTTGAGGATTTTGATTGCTTGTGCTCTGTGACACCTTGTGAAACTTACACTTGTACTGACTGTAGGAAGTCACTGTGGGACTAGGGTACTGCGTCCTCCCTGTGTGCTGTGTGTATTAGTCTGAAAGGATGAGTTAAGTAAAAGGAATGATTTAACTTCTTGTAGGACCCTCTAATTTGGGGAGAGTATATCCAGCTGTTAATAGTGGAGGTCTGATTCTTTGAAGAAATGCCTGAGATGACCCAGATTTGGCATGAGATATGGTGGCAAGTCAGCAGCCTACTCTGCGTGTGTTTTACTTTTCTTGGAAGCTACATCTGCATAGGGAGATAATTTTAAAATTTTGACAGTCTATAGTGTATACTATAGGCTTTTTGAAAATGCTAATCTGATTGAAAATGGATATTATGTTTTATAGGATTTTTCCTTCTCTTTCTTGCTCATCTAATACATCTAAAAAGAATGCCTCTTCTCAGGCAGTGGCTGTTCTGAATGCCATCCCATGGTCACTGTGCCGTGTACTTAACTAGCTTCAAATGGTCTGTGCTCAGGACCAAGTTACCTTGTGGATGGGCACACAGGATCTCTTGCATGGGTTGTGATGTACCCTACACTTCTTTACACTTTTTCAGGTCAAGAAGAAGGGAAGAAATGTTATATCTGACTTGGAGGCTCCGTGCATCATAGATTTTTTTTTTCTACCCACTTGGTCATCTCAGCAGGGGAGCACGTTTTATGTGGAAATGAACATGGTTTAAAGTGGGACTATCAAACGTGCTTGTAGCCACTGAGATGATGAAACTCATAATGAACCTGTGGCTATTCATCCCCGATTTCTTGTGGAGATTGTCACTGTCTCCCCCTAAGCACTCTGGGTATGGGTCAGAGAACAGATGTTTTATTATGATGAATTTCCCATTCATTAAATTTAAATTTATTTTGCAGGATTTTAGTGAGATTTACTGAAAGTTTTGGTTCCTAAATCTCCTGTTCTGGCATATATTTTTCCTCCTATTCTGATTACCTACAAATGTACAGTCTTGCAGGATAGTAAATGATAGTTCTGGAAAGAATTTCAGGTTTGATGTAACTAACAGATTATGAATCAGGGTGCCTTGGTTAGGGCTGAGGCTGGGAACTAACAAGGATGCAGTCTGTAGTAATATCCTCTAATCAGTTAATAGAGAAAGGCATTTTCCACACACCTGTGCACAGATGCAGACAGCGAGACAGGTAGTGACAGTAGCTGGCATTGACGCTGCAGGATACTTTGCTTTGTTTACACTTTTCTTTTCTGAGGTTCCTGGAACAATCTCTGAATTGCCTGTTAGCTCTGCTCCTGATCTGAGGTGTGAGTAATATTTCCTCTGGAAGCCAGGCCAAGACTGGTTTGGGGACCATTTGAAATTGGGATGCAGCCTGGAAAGTGAGCTGGAGTGATGGAATTTGACAGAGTGAAATGACTTGAGGATGGAGACAAAAATATCTTGAATGTGATAGTTTTGTCTGTTGGTTTGCATGTCATTATTTCCCCACTTCCCTGCAGTTTCCTTCCCTGCAATAGGCAAAGTGCACACTACAAATTTAAGGAGGAGGAGGAAAATAAATGAGAACAGGCCTTCTTTTTCTTTCCTCCTAAGAGATCCAAACTCTGGAATTATTAGTTCCATCCAAAATTACTTATCTCTTTTTAGCTGTTGCTGTACAACATGTAGGTGTTTTTTCCTCCTCAAACTCTGTTGCTTTCCCCCTCTCTTTATGGGAACATCTGGTTTCTTGCAATCTTTAGACTCTCAGTTAAAACAGAATTGAGTCAAGATTTGCTAAGCTATTAGAACTCTGGCAAACCTTTTGACTTTGTGTGTTTGATCACCAGATCAGTAGCCTCCCTTGTGCCCTGTGTAGGCTGCCTGGGAAGCTGCACCTCACCAGACACCAAAGCCCCGCTGTGCAATCTAGTCCTTTAGAGGCCAAGCTGCTGATCTTATTTTGTTTATCACTGACCACAAAGACATAAAAGACAGAACCTAAATGGAACTGTAATTAATACCCTTTTATTCATGGAGACAGAGCCCAGGTCTTTACTTTCTGTTTTGGTTCAGTCTTCCACCCATCTTTTCATGCTTCTGTATTTCTCCATTCTCATTTATAGGTTCAGCTTTTGTGACTAATTCATTGTATGTGTGGCTTTTTAGGATTTTTAGAAGAGGAAGATTGTCTTCCTCTTGGATGTGACCAAGATCTCTTCAAAGGGCCAGCTTCAGAAATCAACTTTTTCTCTAGATTCTGTCTTTTGTGGTGGGACTATAACACAGGAAAAGGTAGCTTATGTGGAAGGTTGTCTTTTAACATGCCTTTCCTTGCTGTTTTTATGACTTCCCTCTATCCAGCTATGTGGCATTGAAGTGTCCCATAAACAGTCTTCCCTCCTTTACTTAGAGACATGGTTCACTAGAAAGTGTTTATGTCCCCGAGTACTTGTCCCACTTGAGTCCTCTCATCAGTTCAAATTTTCTAGCTGATAAATGCAAAACTACTGAGCTAAGAGCAGGCTTCTGTAAACATTTGTTTACAGCGTGAATCCACATAGGTGGGGTGTTGTGGAGAGGAGGTACCCACCACCGTTAGCACCAAGTGACTTCTAAAGCAGTCCTTCTGGAAGAGAGATAGGAATGTCAGAGACTTGGATCATTTCTGTTTCCATCTCCTAAAGCTCCACATGTAGGACTCATGACTGGTTTACCAGTGATGTTTCCAGCATCAGTTTTACTTAAAGGCAGAGAGTATGGCACAAAGTTTCTAAGCTCCTCCAGCCTAGTGGTCTCTTGAATGTTAAGCCTATTTCAGGGAGATATCTGTGGTGTATTTTTGCTCACTGAGGAGTACAACAAATATGTTTCATAAATTTCCTATTCCTTGCATCTTTAACCATCTTTGGCTACAAACCCTGATGAGCCCTGTGTCCCTATCTCTGGAAAGCAAAGACGAATTAAAGGTGTGTCCTTAAAATGTGAAGATGGGGCAGATTAAGGAGAAAAGCAATGGATGACTTTCAAAAGTGTCACTTATCTAAACATCCCTAGCAGAGCAGGGGTCACTTCTTAGGAGCTTCTAATAGATTTTTTTTTTTGGTGCTGGGGATTGAACCCAGGGCCTAGTACATGCTAGGCAAGTGCTGTAGCAATGAGTTACATCCCTAGTTCTCTTACTGTAACTTGAGCTCCATAAATAAATTCTACTCTTAGTCCCCTTATGCTTAAAAGGGAGATGGGGCTTGAAGTAGTTTTGTTTTGCAGTAATGAGGATACATCCCCCGCCACACCCCCGCCCCCATCTTTGAGACGGGGTCTTGTCAAGTTGTCTAGGCTAGGATCAAAATTGCCATCCTTTTGCCTGAGCCTCTTCAATGCTGAGATTACAAGCATGTGGTACCACATCTTGCTTAGCAGACCCATTTTAAAAGTAATAGTTCATTCCAGAAACATGAGGGCAGGCCTTGGGAATATGGCACCCAGCAAGGCTCCTGTGATCCAGCCATGTCATGAAAGGCTTCAGAGAGAGTGGACGTTTGGCCTGTGGGAGTTGGTCTGAATCACTGTTCTAACTTTGCATAATTTTGAGGCTATAGTTTTTGCTTCATGCGGTTTTAATGCATTTTTTGCTGTATTTAGACTGCATTTCAGAAGAATTTGGAAAGCCTCTTTATTTCCTCTCCCTCTCCAGGGGTGAGATAAGAATGCAGCAGTGTGGTAGGTAATGGGTCAGAGTGGAAAAGAAGTAATGTTCTGGTCAGTGTGATGAATGAAGCTGTGTTGGTAGCATTCTGATAGCCAACATGAGGTGCATGAGTGGCCTCCTGGACTGGAAAGGATGCCCACAACTAGGCGGGGGAGAAGAATGAGTCCTCACAAATCTTTTCCAGCCTTCAGCTTAACTGTAGGTTGAAAGTTTTCAAACTTTCTGTGCCTCTTTCCCAGTTTCCACACTATTATTCTCAAGGGGCTGGTCAGGGTCAAAAAGACATGAAATGAATTTTCAACAGTCACTTGTGAACGTCCTGGCAATTTCCAGCTGTGTGCTGGTGGGAACTATCTTACTGCCATTCCATTACCCACCATTCCTTCTAGCAGGTGATTTCCATCGGCATCAAGACTAATTCCTCACTGACTTCCTTTGTGGTTGAAGTTGAAGCCAGACATACGCACTCTGCCTGTTTCACCTAAACTCCTCACTGTTTCAGTGTGTCTCAGAATCACCTGGGGGCCTTATAAGAATACAGATCACTGGACCCCCACGGCCAGTTCCTTGCCTAGTAGGTCTGAAGTAGGGCCTGAGAATTTTCATTCATCACAAGTTCCCAAGGGACACTGATGCTGCTGTTCTCAGAGCCATAATTTGAGAAGTGCAGCGCAATACAGTTTTGTTTCTGCCTGGCAACGCCTTCCGAGAAATCAGTCTTGTATGTTGCTGAGGAGATTCCCCATTCTAAATCTCTGTCTCATATACTAGCCTGAGGCGCTATTGTTAACGTAAGCTTACTCTCTGCTCTCAGTGAAGCTTTAAGACTTTTCTATAAAATGCAGATGATCTTGGGCATCGAAACACATTAAGCTAATATATGATGCTGTCAACCTCAAGTTAGTTCACCTTGTTCTTTCTGGCCTTAAAACTGAGAGCAGGCTCTTCTGGGAATGGCCATGCCCCTTTTGATTCCAGCACCTCTCCCAGTGCTGACACCTTTGTTGAATGATTTTTAATTAAATCAGTTACTCTGGGTGTAACAAGCATCAGTGAAGTGCCTACTATGTGCCCTTGCTACTCTGACCTGGCTGTAGGACCAGGCATGGACTGGTCGTAGCGTGAGGACACTGAATGCTGGGAGTGGGAGAAGGATCATCACATGGGCGTTGGGAAGTTGTAAACGACAAGCCTTACCCTGTTACTCAGTTTTGCTCATAATTGTTCCAGTTTCTGTTACCCAGGGTGGACATCCTCACTATTAAAAATGTAGAGTAGTTATTATTTAGCTTTTTTGTTATAAAGAGCTCTATTACTTGGGACCCAGAGATCTATAGTATAATGACAATTCAGATTTGTGAGGATGGCCCCCATGCACGCAGACACACAGAATTCTGTAGTGCTCAATACTTTTTCTTTCTCTTTTCTCCTTCCTGCGTTCCTTTCTCCCTTCTTTCCTCCCTGCTTTCCTTCCTCCTTTTCTTTCCCCCACCCCATTTTTGCAGTACTTGGGATTAAACCCAAGGCCTTTGCACTGAGCTTCATCCCCAGCCCTTTTTATTTTATTTTTTAATCTAGAGACAGGGTTACTGAGTTGCTGAGTCTGGGCTCAAATTTGTGATCTCCCTGCCTCAGCCTCCTAGGTTACTGGGATTGCAGGTATGTGCCATCACGCCCAGCCTGTAGTGCTTTCTGAATATTGCCAATAAAGCATTCATTGCATTATGTTCAACATAGTTTGGTATGTGCTTTTTATTGTACTGTGTTCTGAACTTTCATGAATTATAATCTATATTGATGTATAAAGTAACTTTTCATCACAGTTGTTAAATTAACCAAAGTTTTCTTCTCCAGGTACATATTCCAGGTAACAGGATTTGTTGCATTGTTCTAGAAATCAGTACTTTTCGGTCTAGAAATGCTATAGAATCAGAGATGAATCTGGGTGCAGTTGTCACATCAGCAGGTGGTGGGTGGCACAAATGGATTGATAGCTCAGCAGGCTGAGCTCCCTGGCTGGTAAACTGGTATTATATCTAACTGGGTGTGTTGCTGTCGGCTAACATTAAAAATGAGCCTCCAAGATTTTCAAGAGAGTCATCAGTCAGGCATCTCAGCATGACCTTGTCAAGTGATATTTTCCCTAACTCGATTCTGAATTATTCAACTTTTGTGTCTTCAGCTTATTTCTATGTTCTTTTACACTCCCATCTCCCTGCTTCTTGATCTAGGTCAGAGAATGCTGGACTCTAAAACTGCTTAATTGAGGGGTGATACTCTTTTTTTTTTTTGAAATAGGGTCTCACTTTGTAATACAGGCTGCCCTTGTACTCACTGTGTAGCCCAGGCTGGCCTTGAACTCATAGCAATCCTACTGCTTCTGCCTACCTCAGCGACCATAATCAACATTTCACCAGCTATTCCAGCTGGTCCAGGAATCCCAAAGAGTACCTCCACTTCTGGGCCCTCCATACCTTTGTATTTCCTGCTCCTTTTTCCTAAGTGACTCTGGCTTTACAGTACACAGTGCTCCGAGGTTCTTTTCTCTGTGAAGCCTTGCTTGATTTCTCTAGGCATAGTAAGACCAACTCCCTCCTCTGGGTTCCCATTGGGCACTTTCTATATTACTTTATTGTAACATTTACCACGTAACTTTAGTATTGGTTTAAAATCCCTGCAAGGGGAGGAGACATTATCTATTAGTGTTTTTTTAATTACCAGAATACAGAACAGTGCTCATTAACATTGGCATTTAACACATTTGTTTCAATTAAAATACTTTTTTGAGTTTAGTTGTTTTTTTGGGGGGGGTTGGTACTGGGGATTGAACTCAGGACCTTGTGCTCTCGAGGGAGGCGGTGGAACCACTGAGCTAAATCCCCGGCTTAGTTTGTTTTTTTTTTCTAAGAAATGATATTCTATTGTATTTCTGACTTGACTTCAGGTTTTAGTCAGCTAAAAGTGTTGGGTTCTTTTAATATGAATTGGTAACACTGTTGTTTGTCCTCACACTGTGCTCATTCTGTTTAATTTTTGTATGTAGTTTCAGGACTCTGGATTTATTTCAGTTAATTTTTATCTTCTTGCTTTTAATTCAATAGACCATTCTGTAAAGATCTTTTTCAAATGGGCATGAGAAACTAATATTCTTTGAGTATCCACCAAATTTCAGAATTTTTACATTTAAACAAGTCAGCAAGTGTTATTATCTATATTTTAAATATGAGGAAACTGAGGCTAAAGAAGTCTAAGTCACTTGGTCAAGGTCACTACCAGTGAACTTGAATCCAGGTGGCCAGATTCTAATGTGGTGTCAGTGATTTTTATCATATGTTATCTCTGGACTTGGATGTTCAATGGTGAGTTCCCCACACTGAGCTTTATGTCATCTGCAAATTTGATAGGGATTTATGCTTTATGCTTCCATTCAAATAACTGATGAGAACGTGATTAGAGTCAGGACTCCCTCTTTCTGCTTATCATCACTGCATTACTCAGTGCTCATTGACTCTTCAGCTTTTCTCAAATCTTCTGAACTGTGCTTTAGCCAACTGACATTTCTCTATTTGTCTGCAAAAATATTGCAAGAGATATCCTTGTCACACACTTTACTGAAATCAATACATACTTCCATGACTATTTCATGTCTATTTTAGGATGTAGCATCTTGCTTTCTCCAAAGTCCACTTTAGCTATCATTTTCAGAGACTCAGACAATATTTTTTTTCTTTGCTAGACAACAAAAGAATCTCAGGAGTTGAAGAAATATTAGACTTTATCTAGTCTAATGAGCAATTGATGAATGCTTTAGAGTTTGGGGTTTTGGAAGCATTAGAGTGTCATTGTTAAAAACATAGTCTCGGGATTCAAATCTCAGCACTACCACTATCTCAGCTAGGCAGCCTGCTTAACCTTGCTGTGCTTCAGATTTCTCAAATGCAAAATGAAAATAGTAATTTCATCTTGTGTGATCAGGTGAGATAATACATGTAAAGTGTGTAGAATAGTGTTTGGAACATGGTAAATAGAATAATTCTTAGTTATTAGTTTCTGGTTAATTCTGGATGATTCAGTGTTAAACATCTGCAGCCAAGTTTTCTCCTTCTAACAATACTGCCTTAACTTCCTCTTGATTTGGAGCAGTTTTTGATCCTGAGTATTGCCAGACACTGTTCCTGCAACCTTGCCTTCATTACCTCCCTGAGCCTCAGAATCTTCAGGTGGGTGGTAGAGCTAGAGCTCTCTGTCCCTGCTCTGCTAAACTTCTAAGACTTTTGTGAGGCTGTTATCAGAAGTTGTGTATGGAAGCTCTTCATAAACATATTAGGCATTAACACTAGTGTTAATGTTGATAGACTGTAAAAATATCTAATGTTTATCAAGTGGTTACTGTGTGACAGATATGACACCACGTACTTCTGTGGATTATTGCACTTATTCCTCATGACAGTCTTGTGGAAATACACATTCTTATTTTTTGCATTTGGCATTTATGGGGAATAAGGCATGGAGAACATGACTTATTTGTCCAAGATCGGAGATGAATGAGGGGTGAAGGCCTAATTAGGGTGGGTGTTCTTAGTCTCTGCACCTAGGTACTCTTTACATGAACCTTTTATTCCTTCTCAAAGATATTATGTTTATATATATATATATTTTTCGGTACCAGGGATCGAACTCTGGTCCTTGTGCTTACGCAGCAGGCGGTGAAACCACTGAGCTAAATCCCCAGCCCTATGTTTATATTGTTAAAAAATTTTAAATATGGACATCACATTTTCCTTTGTATATTTCTAATGCTGATTTTATGCCAACATTGTCCTTGAGGACACAATTGGATTTATAATCCAGAAAAAATATTTTCAGGAGCAATAATAGGACAGAATTTTCCCAACCAGTAGATCTGATGCTCAAAATCATGAACATCCTTAAACAAACCCACTTGATTTTATTTTTGTGTGTATAAAAACAGTAGCCAAACATTTCAGATGGTCCAATTGATGACATATGGAAGGAACCCTCTGAGAGTCTCAACTTGGCCTCTGAGTGGGTTTTCTTCTCAGAGGTTGCCAGCCTTCCAACTAACTATTTTCCTGTCATTCAGGTTTCTTAGATGCAAGATCTCTGGGGAAGAACTGTGAAAGAAACTTAAAAGAGTTAGAGTAATGTGTGTGGGGATGGAACATCTATGCTTTGAGCCTTTGGAATTTGCCTAATGAGCTTCATGAAGGGCATCTGACTTGACAAATGGAGGGCATTTTACCTCTAGGAACTGGATACTGGTGTATATGAGAATGGAGAATTAGGCTGAACAACTTGGATTCTGGAAATCAGACTGAAGTCTCAAAAGAAATTAGAGTGAGCCTAAAAAAGTTAAAGGAGCATCTCTCCTTCCTGCTAATTTTGGATTGTATTTGCATGGAAACTTGTATTTGTGCAATTGCTGAGCCATATGGGCACACAAGGATGCATGTGTTTTGGTGATATGAGGGCACTGAAGGACATGGGCTTGTCTGGAGGTGGGGTGAGTGGGTGGGTGTGGTAACATGAGGGCACCTTTGGGGAGTATGGGCCCATGTAAATTCAGAGGATCTGAGCATTTTGACAAGTTCACCCTCCCTTCTCATAGAGAGTTATTTATGTATGTATTTATTCATGTTTTAGATCACACACATCCCCCACTCCTGCAGTTCTGTGGATAGGGATGTTACATCCCTAGGTAACCTCATTCCCTGGTAATGATTAAAGCATAAAAAATGTCCACTCTGAATTTACAGGTGCAGAATGACTGAGCTTGTTTTCATCATAACTATCAGTAGACAGATTCAAGACAACAAAATAAAGGAATAGATTCTAGGATATTAAAACTGTCTGGCACTTTCCACACTTCTACTCAAAAAAGGCTAGGTTCAGAAAAGCCCTGCACAATCACAAGTTTTGTCATCTCTTTTTCTCTTATCTTCATTTATTTTTATTATATAATCTGGGCAACATTCTGTAGAGATGATCATCCAGGGTGAAAGAGCTGTTGGTTCCTCAGAATGTGCCCCTGCAGGTTGATGGAGGAAACTAACCTTTAATGAATGTTCACTGAATGAGAAGTAGTCTGTGGTGCATTTTAGTAGCATATATAATTTAATCCAACCCTATGTGGAGTAGATATCATTGTACTCAGTTTACAGATGATTAATCTAGGGCATATGTAGCTATGGTCTGGATCAACTCAGTTCGCAAGTCTTTCTTTTGTACCATGCTGCCACAATCAGACCAGAAGACTGGCAGTACTCTTCCCTTACAGAGTATCTTTTTAGGATGATACTACAAACTACTCTGTATCTGTGACACCCACAGGATATGAGGCTAAAGCCATGGAAGTGTGAAAGGTCAGTAGATGGGAGAGGAGCAGAACTCCTTTAGTCATCAAGGTCATCATGAAGTGAACCTGAGATACCTTGCTTTCTGTCATCAGAAGGTGAGCTTGGGTTAGAGCCTTTGCTCTTTTATCTTGCTTTTTCCCCCAAAGCTCCACTGCCACACTGTCTTCATCATTGTTCAGATGATCTTTGATTTGAAAATGTCAATTTTCCTTTCCATGTGAGCATGTTAATCCCACCCTGCCCCCGTCCTCAAAGAAGCCTCCCCTCAGTCCTCTTTGGGCTCCAGGGTGCCATAGTGTGAGTTGCAGTGTGGAGGTGGCAGTTTTCCTGACTTTTTCTTGAACTTTAACTTATTGCATGCTTCTGTTTTTGCAACTTTTTAAGGATTGGGGTTGGGGTGGTAGGGAGGCTGCAGAAAAGACTCATATCCCAGTAGAGTGTAGGAAAGGCTTACAGTAGGTTTATGGAAAAGCAGCCTTATGTTTATTCCCAGGCCAGCACTATGAGGATTTTTACTTTTCATTGACTATCTAGTAGGGGAGTTTCTAGCCAATCCAGTGGGTCATGGAGCTTCTCTCCTGGAAAATTTAGAAGTACTTTTATGAACACTTGCTTGGTGTTCATAGGTGTGCCAGGATTTCCATTTTGAATGTCATTTTTGGATTTCCTCACTGGTAGCTTCACCAAAAGTGATTTCTTTCAACTGTAATAATGGATGGTCTTTCTCTTCCCCACTTCTTTTTTAATCATGTTCCCTGTTAGTATCACAGAATATTACCAGGACCTAAAAGCAACTCTAATCAGACCCTCATTTATTTGTAAGAAAGCTAGGACCAGCAATATTAAGAGTCTTGCTACACGTCTCTCAGTAAATGAAAGCAGAGGTTGGAATCCGGGGTTTCTAACTAACTGCACATTTTTTCCTTCTCTTTTCTGCATACCCTCTTTGTTCAGTCAATTCCTTCTACCTTCTTCTTCTGGGACTAATTTGTCCTTTTGTTAGTTAGCAACTATGTGTTTGTGGAGTTTCTCTTGGAACATACAAGATTGTATATAAGGATCATCATTAATAAGAAAAGACTTAAGGGCCGGGGATTTAGCTCAGTGGTTCCACTGCCTGCCTTGCAAGCACAAGGTCCCGAGTTTGATCCCTGGTAACAAAAAAAAAAAAAAAAAAAAAAAAAAAAAAATCAATAAGAAAAGACTTAAATAAGAAAAATAAAAAGAGACAAGAAATGGATACTTCTTAGAGGTGATACTTCCTGGCATAAATCCATTGAAGATGGGAAGCTTTGATTCAGGACAATGATTCATTTTTCCTTTCCCCAAAATGTGGCCACAAAACCATGTGAAATTATATGACTCCATTGGCAATGGACCCTTCTACTCAGTGTAAAAACCAAGTCTAAGTCTCAGCAGATGGGAGAATGAAGCTTAGCAAGCATCCATCTCAGATGTTTGCTGGGCTGTTCAGTGGTGAACTATCCAGACCCGACCTTAGTAGATTGGCCTTTTGAGGACCATTGAGTAGTCCTGGGAAGGATGTGAGCTCAAATAAAAATATCCATTTCTTTTGGAAACCAGGGACTTTTATTTGATTATTCTAATGATAGTTTTCCAAGATTTTCAATGTATGGAGCTGAGAGCTGGAGAGACCCTGGGAAAAAACTCTCATTCTCCCTCAACTCTCCATATCTACATCTGTAAAATGAATATCCTGAAAGTGTTACTAGAACTCTAAGGTGCCTTTTATTTTTCCCCCGGCACCTCGGGGATTTGAGTTTCTGCAATTGTTGCTGCATGTGATTTGAGGCCACTGGTAGCTTTCTTGGCCCCCAACATCGAAAACAGGACTTTCCCCCTTGGCTGTACATTATAATCAGCCTGGGAGCTTCTAGAAATGCTGATGCCCAGACTGCAGCCAAAACACATCTGAATTTCTGGAGGTGTATACGCTGTCCTTAATTTTAAAAGCTTTCCTGGTTGATTCTGCAGTTCACCCAAGGCTAATATCCACTGATCTTCTGGAGAGAGGCAAACCATACCTTATTTGTTTCTGTTTCTTTTGATTGTGATCTGATTACATGCACCAGATGATTTCTCTCAGTTCTATTGCAGGCTGTAGTGAAATAGTGGGAGACCCCTGGGTATCCCTGGATTCAGCCTGAGAAAATAGGATGATTAATTCTTATGTTGTCCTATATTGGCAAAACCATTCACCTGTGACTGCTTCAGGCACACCTTCAGCTGCCCAGGTAACAGCCTTCTGTGATGAGGGCAATGCTTAGACTTCCTGAATGTAAGTCAAAGTAAGGGACAATTGGAGGCTAAGGGACAGAATGAGTCATGTCAACTAGAAGGCTGTTAGGTGACTGAAGACTCACTGGCCCTGTTTCCTACCCGAATAATTAACCCCTTTGGATGGGAGGATTGACCTTGCATGACCACCATCAAATATAGGAATTTTCTCCCCAATATACTTGACCCTGAATTTCCCAGAAACAGGGAGCTTTAGTAAGTAGGTGCTGAAACTGGCTTGCCCTGGCTCTTCAGTGTCCTGTATATGTATCTCTCCAGATTCTGTGTTAAGTGATGTGAGTTGATAGTTTGAAATTGACTATGGTCAGAATATTTATGCCCTACAGATTGGCAAATGCTGCACATGAGCACTTTTCTCCTTCATGTTAAATATTCAATTATTAGCACCACACTTCATTTGTTCCTTAACAAAGTAACCCATTCACTTGTGGAGTTGTAGAAGTTCTTCTCTTTACTTTCTGGAATAACTTAAGGAAAAGTCTAAGCCCCCTGTTACAAGATAGCTCTCTGGACATTTGAAAACAACTATTCTAGGGCTGGGGATTTAGCTCTATGGTGCAGTGCCTGCCTCACAAGTGCAAGGTCCTGAGTTCGATCTCCAGTACTGCAAAACAACAAAAACAACAACAACAACAACAACAAAACAGCTATGATATCTTAAGTCTTCTCTTTCCAAGCTGAGTATCCTTAATTTTCTTACAGGCTCAGTAGGTGTCTTTGAACACTGAGGTACAGTTGTAGAGTTTTCAAAGAAAACAAGAATTCTCCCAGAGATGATCTATGGATTCTTTCACAAAAGCCCTCCCTCCAAGTAATGGGGATTGGACTGAGCTACATCCCTAGCCCCTTATTGTTATTGTTGTTGTTGTTATTATGATTATCATCTTGATACAGGGTCTCACCAAGTTGCTAAGTTGCCCAGGCTGGGTTTGAACTTGTGACCCTCCTGCCTCAACCTTCCAGAGTGCTGGGATTACAGGTATGCACCATCATGCCCAATCACAAATGGCTTTGCATTTTCTTTATATATTCCAAGTCCCTCTGATACCTGGTGGTACAAATGTTTGATATGAAGCAGGATACAGTCTTGGGTGTGGCTGCTGACTGCAGTACACGATCTTTCCCTAAAGTGCACATTCCTGCCAGAGGACTTGATGGGCTCAATTTGTCAGAGTATCATCAAAACACAAATTCTGGTTTCTGAAACAAGTAATTTCTCCACTGCTGTCTTGTTTTCTTTCAGAGGCTTTTAATGTTCCCCTTTCTATTCTTCCCTTTTCTATTGCACTCAATCATTTGTCTCCTGATCACCAAAACTGTGCGTCAAATGACAGCATTCTGAATCCAGGATCCAGCCAGACACATAACCAATGATTTGTTAAAACTTCTCCAGCTGACAGTAACTGAAAGGGGCACCAGCAGCAAAAAGAAGGAAGAAGCCAGAGTTACACTTCTCCTTTATGAATAGGGTAGGAATAGTCTGGAGCTAATCTCAGACCTAGTCCACTAAAGTAGCAATAATGTGACCTTCCTTTCAGTGGTTTTATGTATAGGACAAGGTCATAGGAGTAGGGTAGAGTCCTTTGATCTAACAGAAATGAGATTTGGGACATGGCTTCACATCTGATAACTAGAAGGGTAATACAAAGGATCTTTTGTTTTGAGTAACTGAGCCCATTGACCTCCATGAGAGAGAAATGTTCTGGAAAACAGAAAGCCCTTTGAGGGGTTCTCTTCCTCTTTGTTAAGTTCCCAATATTGCTTTCTTTGTCTTTCATTCATTAAGTTTTAAGTCTTTAGAAGTAGGTGTAATGGCATTTCCATCTTCCTGACAGCCAGAGAAAGAGGTGTGCCTCTGTGTTAAGGATTGCCTGTCAGATGGTGGATTTGAACAGAGGCAGCTGTTGTCATGGCAATGGCAGGTTGCATCCCACCACCATGGAAACCAAAGTTTAAAAACTGATGTTAAGACTGGAAGTCACATGATGCATTTTTGTTTTGTTTTGTTTCAAAAAAAAGAAAAGGGGTTTGGTTTTTCAATCTGAATTTTTTTAAAGATGAGATTGGGTGGTGAGAAAATTGCGGTAAGGAAAGGAACAAGATAATTAAGGGGGACAGCATGGGGTATGCAGGGCCATCCTTTTTCTGCTTATTCATAGTGCATTTCTCCTGCCATGGGTGGATGAGCAGGAGACACGGTGTAGTTTTCCAGTTTTGTAGCCAAGCTGTGCACTGATAACTGTCCCATGGAGAGAAGTTCAGGTTTTGCCTTCCTGCCTTTGGAAAGTGATATGTGGTCCACCCTCTGTTCAGCAGCCCAGGACAGAGACTGGGAATCTAAAAGTGAGGATTAAGGAAGAAAATGGAAATGGAGTTGAGAGACTAATGTTCAAATATGGGAGTGTCCATACATTGATAAATTTAGAGAATTAACATTTATTTTTAGGAAATTGAGAAGTTCATCTGTAGCCCTTCAGAACTCCAAGCAATGCAGCCTCTCTGCATTCCCCCTTTCTGGGGTTGCCTCCTTTGGAATGCCCTGCCATGCCAGTCAGCCATAGGAATGAATGCTCAGAAGGCTAGATGGAGCCCATCCAGGAGCCCATTCACCTCTAGACATGGGTACCTTGCACTACGATTACCTCTTCTCCTATGCCCTCTTACCCTAGAGGGTGAGGATGGTTTGCTGAGAGGCTTTAGGAAATCTTCTTGGAGCTCCATCTTTATTTCACACTTACACTTTCTACAATGATCAGAAGAGAAGGTGGTAAAACATCCCCTAATGAAGGGAGCTACCCCAGGCCTACTTTAACAGGGCTGGTTTGAATTTTTCCTTCAGACTGAAGGGCTGAAGAATTGCACTCCTGTCCTGTGTACACAGGTTAGGAGGTGGAGATTCCTGTCTACTGTAGGAGGGGTGAGGAAGGTTGTTGGGGGTGCAGACACACTCTGCTGGAGCAATGGCCGTAGTGATGGCTCTGTCTGGGTTTTGACGTGAGGTCCTGTTTCTTGGATAATACTTGTCTGTCCGGGACAGATGTGTCTTTCTCAGTGGTCTCAGGCGAGGAGGATATGATCTCACCAGCATGATCTCACTGCATTTCCATCAGGGTCTGTAGGAGCTGGAGCCGGACTTCTTTGGTGGTTCAACCCCTTCTGTTCTTAGCTCTGGCCTTGGGTGTGATTAATGTCTCTTCTAATCACTGGGAAAGATTGCATCAGAGCTATCAGCTTCATAAATCCTCCACTGGGGACTGGTGTTTGGATGTGCTTTCCATATTCCCAGGAGGTTCTGGGCCAAATGTCTTTTCTTCCCGGAGGCCCATTACCATAATTTTCTTTTAAATCCTTTATCAGGGTGGGTCTCTTCAATGTCAGCCTGTGGCTGCAGCCAGCAAGTCCTCTCCTGGAGGCTGTGACCACTAACAGATGCTTTCCCCAAAGCTTTGAGTCACAGCAGATGCTTGAAGATTGATTCAGTAGGATAATAAAAGTGACTGGTGCATTTGTGTAGCACCTTACAGTTTCAGAGGGCTTTCATATTCATGTTGCATTTTAGCCACTGATCCTTTTGTGTTTCTTCCTTTGTTGGAATGGATGGTGGTGGCCTTCCCCTGACTCACGAGCACTGTGTTGGAACAGTTTTTCCAGAACCCTGTGTTGTGTTCCCATTGTGGAGTTACATTTTCTCCATTGTATTTCAGGTCTTGAGGAAGATCCTGATTTTTCTCACATAAAAAAGCAATATAGCCTGGAAGCTTTGAGTAACTGTATTTTGTTATCATTCATATTTAACATGTCCTTTTTGAGGTACCACAGAATAGATGATCCCTTTCCCAGTAAGCACACGTGAGAATATTTATGTGCAGGTGTGGAAGGAGTGGAAAGACATACACAAAGCTGTGTTGACCATCCTCTGAAACTATGAAATCTCTTAGAGTTAGCCTTCTCAAGAAGGAGGGTGATGGAGGGGGAAAGGAGACAGACTTTCTTGTGGGGGATTGTTCTGGGCCTGTGGAGGTGGGTAAGGGAGAGAAAGTTATGGTTAAAGATAATGCCAAAGGCATGCTGAGACATACCTCCTTAGAGACTGTGGGCTGTTTCAGGCATCCCCAGGAGTTCTGGGAAGTGCTGGAGTGGCCACAGGCTGCTCCCCGAAGACTCATGTTCTACATTAGGTCTGGAGTTGGGAGAGCACAGCATGGTCTGCCTGCCTGTCTCTGGGGCCCCTTCACCCTTTCAAGGAATTCAGTCTCCTTATGCTGTGATGTCAGAACCTCTGGGAGGAGACAGCTGGGAGCAGAGGCGTCCAGGCAACACCATGGTGGTCACAGAGGTGCATGGTTTCCTCTGGGAATCCTGCATTTGCTGTCTGTCTCCTAAGTCCTTCCTAGTTCTGGACCTGCCCATCTAAAGCTGGGAAGCAGTGATAGGGCCAGGCAGTGGATAGGCTCAGCCCCAGGCCAGGCCCCATGGCTCTGTTGGCAAGCAGAGCCAGTACTGCAACCTTAGGTCAGCCCTCTCCCTTGGCCCCAGCTTTTGGTGCTTCAGAAGGGATTGAACAAATGGCAGGTGTGCGGGCCAGCCACACTGCTCAAATTAGCTGTGTTGCTAAGGAAACAAGTCAACTGGTTGAAGGAAGGAGCATTGGGTAAAGGAGATAAATCAATAAGTGAACCTATTTTTATCATTTCCCTAATGATTGTCTTGAAGCTGCTAGACAGGGAAGGAGAAAGGGGAGCCGGAGCGACCCAAGTCCTCACTAGTGGGCTCTGAAGGAGAGAGGAGTTGGGTGGTGTTTGGGGAGACTGCTTGGAAAGTTTATGAAATGAGGTCCCTAGTGAGCAGACAGGGAGACAGGAGGGGGAGCCTCTTGGCAGGTTTCAAAGCACTTTTCATGGTCATTTCCTCATTTGCTCTGCTCTACCGCTTTGTTCTCTGGTTTTTATCCTCTAAGAAATCTTGTTCTGATTTCCATGACTATAAACTTCCTCTTTACCCTCACCTTGGGATAGGTTTTTTATTGTGTTTTGTTTTTCAGAAGCACTACAGTTTTAATTGATTTCGTGATTATAAATTAATACATGCTCATTATAACACTTGGGCAATGGATAAAGGAGTAAAGAGGAAAGTGAAAATAACCCTGCTTCCCCAAAAAACTCATTATCCTTCTAGCAAGACAGAATTTCCCCCTTTCTCGTTCTCTTTTAACATTAAAGGATCTTCTATGCATGCTGGTTTCTTTTCTTTCCTTGTTCGTTTTTTAATAGATAATGTGTGCCCACAATATACTGAACAAAAAATTCAAATGGGTATAGAGTGTAGAGAGTCTTTTATAAGGAGAGATACCTCAGGCCTCATTTCCCTATGTTATGCACTTATAATTGATTATTAATTTATTAATTCAATAAGTTATTGGATGCCCACTACGTACAAACACAGGGACACGAAGGTGAAGAAGGCAAGCAAAGCCTCTGGCCTTAGGCTCCTGGTCCTCACTGTCTCAGTAGCTCCGTCTGTTCTGGATCTCAAAACACGAACAAGCTGGGCACCAGGGATGGACACACTTATGCCAAAGGTGCTTCATGTCAGGCACAGGCTATGCGGGGAGTTGCTGAATTCCTGAGCAGAAAGAATGAGTCCTGTGCAGGCTTTCTTCATGCCCCTGACTGTGATTGCGGTGACGGGTTTGAAGAGATAATCCTCCTGGAGGCCATGACAACTGGAAGCTTCTTTTGAGCTTTCCAAGTCACATCTTTGTGTCACCTGAAATGTGCACTAGCTTGACCCGTGGGCCATTATTTGTACTCCAGGCTTTTCTTCCCTTTGGAAGTGTAGCAGGGCCTGTGCTATTGGGTTTGAAGTTCAGCTGGCCAGAAGAAAGGGAGTCAACCGGCAGAGGAATGCGCCTGAGTCTACCAGAGCCAGAGTGACTACTCAGTGGAATTCCTCACCTTCATTCATTCCTCTACTTAACAGCTCCTGCTGCGCATCAGGGCCTCTGCTAAGCACTGCCAGTGGGGAGAGAAATGAAACACCTGCTTTAAAGGTGTAGTTTCTTGGGGGAGATAGAAGAAAAAAGTAAAAAATAAAAATAAAAGAAATACTGAACAATGCAATGCAAAGAGAAACAAGGCACAAGGAAAAATCCCGCAAAGTGACATTTTGGCTTGGACTTGACATATGAGCAGAAAGGAGGACAAAGCTACTTCAAGTGACAGCAAAAGCACCAAGATGTCAAAGTGAGTCCTTTACAAATTCTTCAGAATGGGAAGTAGAAAAGAGGTTAAAGGAAAGGGCTGTGAGAGTCACTGGGGCCCAGGCAGCACAGGATACTTGCTTTGCTCACCTCCTCTAAGAATTCCTGGTTCCAGGCCAGGGATTTAGCTCAGTGGTTCTGCCACCTGCCTCGAAAGCACAAGGTCCCAAGTTCTATCCCCGGTACCAAAAAAAAAAAAAAAGGAGAAGAATTCCTGGTTCCAATCCTCTTTTCCTCAAACTCACAGACACACGGGATCTCCATAGTCTCACCTTGGCTTCTACACCACAATCTCACTGCCCCAATGTGAGTTCATCCTGTGTTCAAGATGTGCTAAAGGGACATCCCTGTCAAGGATGTATGCATTTAAGCAGTTTTCAAAATGGTAAGATAAAAGATTGAAGCTTTGAATGAATCCTTAGACATCAGACAGTAGGCAGAGGATTTGGCTGGAGGAGGGATTGGAAATAAGGTATTTTTAGAACTTAGGAATTGTCAAATTTTCACTTTCTGATTCTATTCTCTGGGGCCTTGGGCAGCACAATCTTTTGAGACCTTATGACTTTTCAGCAACCAGATACCTGGCCAGTCCTAGGAAATCTGACTTTTCAGCTCCTGCATCCAAGAGCCCTTCTCCTGCCCTGAGCATCCTGCAGTGGTGATAGCCATGACTTTCCAGGGCTAGCCTTGGGTCTCCAACAAGCTTCACACATCTGCATTTGGACTTTCTGGACGATTGGAGCTTAAAGGTCCTAGCAGCAAGATATAGTTTGAGATGATCTGGTTAGAAAGATGCTGGTGTGGGACAAGGAGCAAGGGGTGGGGACTGCAAAGGCCACAGTGGTCTGAGTGGGGGTTGCTGTGGAGAATGGTCTCAGAGGTACACAGCTGCCAGAACCTGTCTTGCCCGCTCATCTACTTTTAGACCTGTGGTTATTACTTTCATGCAAAGAAGACTCAACCCCGAAAAGGAGTCAGACTCAAGCAGACTCTTGAGAGCTTGTGACGTCTGTAGCTTGGATGAGAAGTTGTTTGTTTCCAGTCCCACTTCCCAGGTCAGGCCCCAGCTTCCTTGGATGTGCTGAGCAGGTTTCTGAGCTTGTAGCTTGATGCTTTTACCCATGGAAAATGACCAGGTGCACCCCATACCTTTGTAAACAGTCTTGTTAAGAGAAAAGACAGGGCACGACATGGAAGAGGCACTAGTTTTACTCCAGCCAGACTCACCAGTCTTCTTCCTGCTAGTCTGGAGGCCTGGCAGGGGGACTTATCCCTGTATTAGGGTTTCCCAAGTATGTTCCTGTGCATTCCCAAGAGAGGTGCTCTGAAAAAAAGGGTCATAAGGTTAAACCGTGTGGATATCTCTGTCCTGTTGCCAATTCCTTTTGTGTATGTGTGTAAACTGGGGAGGAGGGGAGTGCATGCTGTATATAGTAGTATGGAAAGCTGCAAGAGGTGTTTCTGGGAAGAAACATGCTTCACTTTATTTAACCCAGGATTTCCCTCATTTATTTGATTGTTAGTTCCTATAGCACTAGTATTTCATGGCCTACATGTAGGAACTATGCTCTAAATGCCCTCGACTTCTGTTGTCATTCATTACTGACTTGCAGGCATATTATCAGTCTTTTTCTGGACCCATCTCCTAGCCTGTTTTCAGGAAAGGGCATGAATCCCTCAGCTACCACTTCTGCCATGTTTTCATCTTCATTATATCAGATGGGTCTGGAGGTCTGGAGTGTCTGCATCAGCCCCAGGATACCCTAGGTTTGGCAGGGGTCTTGTGTCCTGTCCTTGCTCCTTGCCTTGGGATGGTCCCTTGTCACCCTGTATTTGTTAGAGCTCTGCATTACAGCTGGTCATGGGAAGGAGGAATTCTCCTGCTGTGATCAGTGGACTCTGGTGTCCTTGACTGGGTGTGTTGATGGGGTTGACCTGAGACAGTAAACATGTGAGCTAGATGTGTGCCTGTGATATTCTTAGCCCTCAGAGGCTGAGATTGGTATCCAGAGAGTTTGAAGAATGAGGGATGGCCAGGGGTGCTGATGGGGTTTTAGTTGATGAGGCTCCTCTCTGGCTGGGAACACTCAAGCAAGCACAGAGGGATGTGGAGGCAGGAGTCTGGCTCCAGGTCCTCTGAGCCGACCCAGTTCCTAGGTTTGGTGGCAGGTGGCAGGGAAGCAGAGGCCAGCAGAGCTGTCTCTGGGATAGGGGTGCTGTATGGTACTGGAAGTGTGTGGGAAGGAAGACTGGCCAGCTGCTGGAGAATGAGTGTGACTCAGGGATGCTTGGTGATGGGGAGGAGATGGCACCGCCAAATGGGAAGTAAGAGGACTGGAGGTTCACATGCAGACACTCACTTCCCCTTTGCAGTCTCCCATGCTAGCAGCAGGCCCCTAGCAACTGGTGGGCCACTCACATGTCCGTGCACACTCAGTCTGCCTGCAGAATTCCCTGTGATCTTCTTCTCACTTCTCCCCAGATATGCCTTGAACACTCATTCAGCATTGCCATTGACAGAGACATGGCAGTGAGGATGGGCTAGGATGATGGGGGGCGGGGCGTATTTATGATTTGCTCTCCCTCTGTACTGGAAAGCGAGGGCTTTAGGCCCTGTGTGCTACACAGCCGGCTTGGCTCTGTGGGGAGACAGGAGAATGGCCCTTGTCCTTTCCTCCCCTTCACCAGATCTACTGTGCTTCTCTCTAGCCTAGATTCTGGAATCTGCTAGAGCAGGTTTCTCTGCAAGACCAGTGACAACAGCTGGCTTGTGTTTGTCATAACAATGGTTACAGAATGAAATCAGAGTAGGCAGGATGACTAGGCTCTGGGAGAGAGTGGTGATTCCCTTTCTTTTCTGACAATCCCCCTTCCTCCCCTTGAGCTTTCAGCAAAACCTCTCTGCTAGATTCAGGAGGCTGCATTTGAGTCATAATACTGTTATTCAAAAAGAAACAGGGAGCCCCTCACCTACCTTCTGAAAAATATAGCAGAAAAAAGCCTGCATTCATTCATTTGACTCACAGTTTGGTTACTAAAGGCCTGGACTTTGCCATCCCAGGATGCTACATCTTTCTGTTTCCTGTAGATGTAGAAGCTTAGTAGAAAATAAGGTGGGGCAAAGCAAGCTTCTACTGGCCCCATAAAGGATTCTTCTGAGTTGGGTATTAAAATAGAAGGAGGTTCACATGGGAAGAATAGTTTATTTTTTAGGAGTTCTTCTCTCATTGATAAGAGGTTTTAGAGGAAGAGACTACAGATGAGATTCCCACAAGGCAACAGAGAGGCACAGCTGGGTCTTTGCTAAAGTATTATTTCACAGTCCAGAAGCTTAAAGCATTAGAAGAACAGAGTACCTGCTAGAGCATTAATCATATTTCTTCCTTCCTTCTTTCCCCATCCACTTGCAGCTCTTGTTAGTTTCTGAGCCTGCCTTTGGTTCCCTCAGTATCTGGAGTACCTGCTGGATGCCTAACTCTGACACTTACTGGCTCCTTTCTCTTGAAGAAGATGCTTCTTCACAGGGCTGTCCCACATGGTTGTGTTTCATATGCTAAAGACCATACACTGTTCTGCCTGCTTGCTTGCTAATATAAATCATGCAAATTATCAGCACAGTGGGGTTTGGTAGTTTGTGTATTTGTGTGCACAGCCTTCTGGGAGGCTGTGTCCCTCTCTCTTAGGTGAATTTGTTCCTTAACTTCTCCTTTCCCACGCCATTTGAGTATATGATCTTGGCCACCATCATTGCCAACTGCATCGTCTTGGCCCTGGAGCAGCATCTTCCCGAGGATGACAAGACCCCGATGTCCCGAAGACTGGTATGTGCTTCTCTCCCTTCCACCTTAACCCCCTTCTTTCTCTTCCTTGCTTCCCTTCTACTTGGCTTTATGATCTTCTCTTCCCCTTTACTCCCTTCCCTATCTGTGAGAAGCTTCCAACGTGACAGCAAACCCCACTGGGACTCATGAGGAAAAGAGGGCCCTGCAGACACTTGGGTGTGTACCATATGGTAACCAGGCAAGAAAAAGGGCAGGCACAAACCCATTTGCTTTATTCCTCTTTCCCAAGGGATTTCCCAAGTGAAAAAGGACAATGGAGAGAGAACCAAGGAAGCTCAAAGCTTTTTGGGTTGGTGGTTACAAACTTGCTAAATGCTGACGTCCATATTCGCACTAAAGAAATGATTCACATGTCTAATGTATTCTCCCTGAAGAGAGCAAACAAATTGCTTGAAATCCAAATGTGTGGGTGAGTGCTTCTAGTCTGATTACCTGGCCATGAGAACTCTGGATTTCTCACTGATGTGAAGACCAGCAATGGAGAGGAAAGCTCCTTCAGGGCAAAGCCATCAGGGACAGGGACCTGTAGTGGAAAGTGTAGCCTTGATATGATTCCACACATATCTGTGTCTGTAGTTGTTCCCCTTGCTCTGTGTACCCCATGAATCACAGAAACCCCAGGTTTCTGTGTAGCCCCGGGTTTCCTTTGGTCCCTCATTACCCTCACTTTCTACCTGCAAGTGGGGCTGGCCCAGCACAAGCACACAGGAAGTGGTCAGGGTATGCCTTTGCTTGAGTCTGATAAGGAATAATTCTCTTACTGGTGCTTCTACTCCTTATCCCCACAGGAGAAGACAGAACCATATTTCATTGGGATCTTCTGCTTCGAAGCTGGCATCAAAATCGTCGCCCTAGGGTTCATCTTCCATAAGGGTTCATACCTCCGCAATGGCTGGAATGTCATGGACTTCATTGTGGTCCTCAGTGGGTGAGTTCTCTTTCTTGCTCTCCCTCACTGGGTATGTGTAAGGTCCTATAGTGGCCAGTGCAGGTACCCCAGGGAAGACTCCACTGCAGACTGTGGAGTACACACCGAAGAAAATGGTTGAGGATAAGACTCCTTCCAGTGCTGGACCATAGAGGACCCACCTCAAGAGGAGTGGGAGTGCCCTGTCTGTGTGTTTGTGGCATTAGATGGAGGCTGTGGAACTTTTGGGCACATCTGGCTTCCCATTCTGTGCTTGGCTAGATTACTGAACCCCCACATTCCTGGGGAGGAAGGCTTTTCATTTTAGCAAGCAATTGTTCTAGTCTGAGAGGCACCCTCAAGAGATGAGCCAGCAGATACAGGTGAGTACAGTTTGTGAAGACCCTGACCCTATTTTCTGAACTGATAATTTAGACTCATGTTTTGATAACAGAATTTTTGAATGCTTTACAGATTTATTAATAGCATAAAATTGAATCACATTAAAACATTTGATAAATCATTTCTTGGAAATTAATATAGTAGTAATACTATGGTGGGGCTGACCTGGTGTCACAGGGGCATATATAATGGTGGTACATTTATTAAATATTTGATAAAGTATTCTTTTGAATATGAATATAGTGAAGGACAATGGGTTGAGCCACCACTTCCACAGCAGATATGCGCCTTGGCATGGTGGTGATGGGCATGTGACCCTGAATTTCTGGGGCTTCGTGGGTCTTTGCATCAGGGGGCTCTTGGTGCCTACAGAGGAGGGGTCAGGAGTATGTGGACATGGGAGTTATGGGTATGGTCTGGAAGTTCCTTTCTGCCTGGTCAGTGTGCAAAGCTGAAGAGGGGGGAGTATGTCACCACCTTCTGACTGGCCAAAGGAGAGATGAGAAAAGAGGTCATTTTTCCAAAGAATAATTGGGTTAATTGGGTGAGATAGAAGTAGCTAAGTCTGTAAAGGGTAAGGGTTTGGGAACCATTGCGTTTGTTCATTGTCTTGTGGGGTAGACACAACACTCATCTTTTTTTTTTTTGGTACTGGGGATTGAACTCAGGTCCTTGCACTTGCGAGGCAGTTGTGGTGCCATTGAGCTAAATCCCCAGCCCACAACACTCATCCTTAACCTTTAGACTAATTGTGATTGAGCGAAAGTATGATTTAGTATATGAAGGTACATTTTATACACAGCATTATAGAAGTCCATTGCCATAGGAAATGCAGCACGCCTGGGTGATGTTTTAAATGTCTCTAAAATAAATAATATGTACTGTATAAGAAAAGACCTAAATGGGGAATCTGAGTCACTTAGAAACACTATGATTCTGTCTAGAAGAAAAGTGCTGTTGTGGATGGTATTATTTGTCAAGGTTGGTCCTGTTCAGACTGTATGTGTCACAGACCATTTGAAATTTCTTGTCCAATCCATTTATTTTTATGCTAAACAATTATATGTTCATTAAAGAAAATATAAAAATACATAAAAATCAAAAGAAGGAAAAACTAATTCACTGGTTAAGAAAAATTCTTGATTATTTTGTGGTATTTCTTCCCAGCCCTTTTGTGCTAAACCTATCTTTCTTTAAATGCCTGTCATTTTGTTGCCTTTCTCAATATAGTATGTGCTTATCACATGTTATTTATTCCATACTTTGATAAACATTCTGTAATGACTGATCAGCAGTTTGTTAAAGAGATGTACACAGCTTGCTTCTTATTTTTGTGATTATTTGGCACTTAGATTGCTTTCTGTCTTTTGCAATGATAAATAACTACTAAAGATTCTCCAGCATACATCTTTTAGAAGTCACATGTTACCAGATATTTTGACAGGTTGAAGCCAGTCAAGCCCTCTGTATCCATGGATTCTATGTAATGGGTTCAACCAAGTGTGGATAGAAAATATTTGGGAGAAAAATCGTGTCAGTATTGCACATTTACAGAGGTTTTTCTTTGTCATTATCCCTAAAGAGTACCAGTAGTTACTTGTACACTTATATTGTAGTGAGTATTTTAAGTAATCTAGAGATGATTTAAAGCATGTGAAAGGGAGGATATGCACAGATTGTGAGCAAATACTATGCCATTTTATATAGTGTATCTGAGCATACATGGACTTTGGTATCCACAAGGGTCTTGGAACAGGTCTCCTGTAGAAACCATGGGACAATTTTACTTTATAGGGGAATTTGGTTATTCTAGTGTGGGAACTTGGAACTATGATGGGTGGGAGGAGGTGGAGGAACAGGACCATTTCACTGGACAAGGGAGGACCATGGGAGCTGTAAGAAGTGTTGCTAATGCTGTTGAAGGTTTGAGGGGATAAATGGGGGACGTTTGTTGGCACAGCCAAGAATTGGTCCTCCTCCATTCATCACCTGCATGTTCAGGGGTGCCTAGACTAGGTGCAGATGCTGAATGGGACCAGGTCATTGGTTCTGTCTGTGATGTCTGCCCAGCCCTCTCATCTCCCTTTCTTAGAGGCTCTTCTTCAGACTTTGCTGTCTCCATGGATAGCCGTGCAGTCCTGTACTTTCCATGTGAACCAAAGGGACTTTTATCTTGTCCTCTCTAGGCTGACTGCTTAGCCTTTTACCAAGCACCTATGGATAGCTTTTTCCTTAATTCATAAGGGAATAGGTGCAGCAAAAAGGTGACACCCAGCTCCCTGCTGAGGGCTGAGGCTTGTGGTTTTAACCCACTGGAATGAATAAGCATATTTGGTCTTAAATTCACACTGTGTGTTCATCTACTGCATTGCATCACTTCTAAAGTGTGAACCGTCTCTGAAATCAGCCTATGTTTTACAATACTGTCATGGCAGAATTTAACTGATGGCATGTTTTATTGTTTTTTCCTAGTGATACATTAAATTATGGGATACTTTATAGTTACTGGGTTCTTAGAATCAATGGAATATGTTATAATACCAGCCTAGTGAATCAGGCAGAGCAGACTTCAGAAATGAGTCATCTAGGACTCAGAGAGGTTAAGTCATTTGCCCAAGATCACCTGCTTCTTGGTGGGAGATCCTGGAGGTCAAATTGTATCCTTTGATTCAGGGCTGAAATTTATTCCTTTTCCAGGGAGCCTCCTCTCCAGGCTGCGCAGTGTTCACTTTTCACCTTCCTGACACCTGCACCCACAGTAGTCCCTGCTGACAGCTCTTCCTTCCCACTTCATCTCCAGGTGTCACCTCACATTTTACTCCTGTGCACAGGAGGAATGACAGGTGCTGGAGCATGACACAGTGCCTCAAGGCTGGGGCTGCACAACATCTCAACTCTCTGAGTGAGTGGTGGGTGGGCAGTAGGGTGGGATGGGGGAGAGGGGAGAGGGAGGTGGGTGCTGCAGTGTCAGACAGCTGGCTCCGCGCAGACCTTTCGTCACGGAGCTTTGCTGAGAGACAATTGAGGGGGAGCCGGGGCCTGCCACCTTTGACATTCTCGCATTTAGTAGTCTTAGTTTCCATAGGTTGAGGGTGTTCATGGTTTAGGGAGTACATTTATGCGTATTCATCTAATCTTTATAATCCTATAAAAAGGATTGTTTTAGCACATTTTCTGCTGTTATAACAGAATACTTGGGATTGGGTAACTTATAAAGAATGGGAGTTATTTCTTACTCTTCTGAAGGCTGGGAAGTCCAAAGGCATGGTGCTTGTATCTGGTGCATTATGACATGATGAAGGACATCACATAGTGAGGAAATAAACACACAAAGGGCAGAAATTGGCCAAATGCTTCCTTTTAGCAGTACCATAACTAACCCACTCTCGTGATAATGGCCTTAATCTGTTTACAAGGTTCGTGCCTTCATGGCCCAGTGACCTCTTAAAGGTCCCATCTCTAAATACTGCTACAATGGCAATTAAATTTCAACATAAAGTTTTTTATTAGTATATGTTTATCATATATAATAATTACACTCATCTTGGGAAATTAATGCATATACATATTCAACATGAGATTTGGAGGGCCATTCAAACCATAGAAAGGATGTTATTATCCTTACTTTACAGATAAAGCAACTGAGGTTCATCAAGGGTATACAGCTTGCTAGGAGGCACTTGATCCAGGACTTGAGCCCAGACTTCTGGCTCCAAGTTCCTGACATTCATCATTCTCACACGGTCAGTCACCTCACAACCCCAAGTTCTCTGTAGTCCTAAAGCTCTATGAGTTCACATTCTTTGGATTTCTGAGAAGCAGGTGTATGTGGCAGGGAGGCAGGGAAGGGCATAATCAGGCAAATAATTCCAGCTTGAAGCTGGGGCTGTGCATGTGATTTGAAGAGACTAAGAGCCCATGTGTCCTTCCTAAGATTTCTCTCTGTGGGCCTAGAATAAAACTCCCTGCTCTGTGGCAAAGAAGACATGTTACATAGTTCTCAGCATAATGTGGTATAATGCATAAAAACTAGATCAGAAGATCCAGCTGATTTCTTTATTAATTGGCCCATTTATTTACTCATTTATCCATACATTTGTTTATTTATTCAGCAAAACTAGAATTGTTAAATGCAGAAGGAAATGCTTGGACTAAGAAAAATCCAAATTAATGTATTCTCATTCTGTTGATAGTAGAACTTGCCATTTCTTAACAAACTTTTATCTTAGAGAACTTGAGATCTCTCCTGTGTTGGTAAAAATTCAGGAGATGCCATTTTTAAACACTTCTCAGGTAATTTGGAGTATTCCAAATTATTTGAAATCACCATTATACATTAATCTTAATAATAAGCTACAGAATCGGAAATATATGGCTCCTGTTGGGGGAGGATGAGAGGAAGTCAATGGGACTCCTAAGCGATGGTAGGACAGCTTTTCATTCCTGTCTGTCCAATGTCTAGCATCTAGTGAGTACTTAATAAATGTTAATTGGGTTGAATCACTTGCTCCATCCCCAGATTATCTTGTCAAAGAGAATCATGTTGACAAAGATGGGTGCTGAGGGACGCCTGGGCTGGGCTACAGAGGGTTTGTCTGTTCCTACACCTTCCTTTTGGTCTTCCTGGGATCTGTATTTGTAGCTGCATCTGCCTGGCTTGCTCCCATTCTGATCAATATGTTTTAAGGAAATGAAAGCTGGGACCTCACGCCCTAGGCCAATAGGAGATATTGGGATTTTAGTCCTCAGAGGCCGTTTACCATGTTCTCAGTGTTACCTCTTGGGCATTGCTTCCCAGATGACGGGGCTGAGGTGAAGGTTGAAGTTTGAAGAGTTAACCTTTGAGAAGTGGCTGTGGGAGGTGGGCAGAGAGAGAAGAAAGCAGCAGTCAGTATTATATCACCTGCATTGATCATATAATAAATGTTGCCATGTATTGAAGTATATGCCAGAGACTATGTTTTATAAATACTATGTATAACCCTAAAACATAGTACCACAAGTTAAAATTTTTTAGGCTTGATTATTACCCAGGCCTATTTTAGAGGTGAAGAAGCTAAGGAGTCTACCCTTATCCACAACTTTGTCTTCCATAGTTTTAGTTACCTGTATTCAACTGTGGTTTGAAAATATTAAGTAGAAAATTTCAGAAATAAACAATTCATAAGTTTTAAATTGCATGCTGTCCTGGGTAGCATGATGAGATCTCAAGCCATCCTGCTCCATCTCTCCTGGGATATGAATCATTCTTTTGTCCTGTGTATCCACATTGTATATACTGTCCATAAATAAATGCCTAGTATCCTCTCTGTGGTCAGATCCACCTCTGTGGAATCATAGTGCTTATGTTTAGGTAACCTTTATTTACTCAATTGCAAGAGTAGTGATATTGGCAGTTTTACTAGAGCATATTATTATAATTGCTGTATATGATTATTATTGTTGTTATTTTCTTACTGTGTCCAATTTACAAACTGAATTTTATCATAGGTATGTATGCATAGGAAAAAGCAATATATACAGGGTTCGGGACTCAGCGGTTTTAGGCATCCACTGGGAGTCATGGAACAAGGGTCTGCAGATAATGGGGTTGGGGCAGGGGGTTGTATGTGATAAAGCCAGAGTTTGAATGAGCTCTTGCTTGCTTTCAGTGTCTGGCCTCCCAGTCCAAGTCACACTGCCCACCCCAGCTCAGACACTAGCTGTTTCTATGCTGCTGGAGAAATGTAGTCTCTCCTTATTTCTCTTGTGTATCCTTAGGCTCTGGAACAGTATTGAGATGTGTGCTGTCCTTTTCCATTTAAGAAATCTTTTTTTCAGTTGTATGTTGAAGTGCTGGTGGAGATACATGTCTTCTCTTGAATTCAAAGCTACTCGTGGATGGTGATGTCATCTATTTTCCCATCAAAAAATGAAAATCAGCTCATAGCACGCTCTGCCATCAGTTTTTGCCAGCTTTGCAGTAGGAGATGACCTGTTTTAGTTATTCTTTAACTGAGGATGTAGTGCAAGCTCTGGGGAGTGTCTGAAACTCTTTCCTTGGCCAGGTTGTCACCCTTAACCCAGGCAGTTACTGGAGAATTTGTTGGGTACACCCAGTGTGTCAGGCCCAGTGCTAGTTATGGGTGAGGTAGGTTTTAGTGTCCTTCACCGGGGACAGTGATGGCATGTGCCATGGACACTTAGGCAAAGGGCATCCTACTTAGCTCAGAGGCACTTCTCAGGGAAGGCTTTTTGAAGGAAATAACCTTAAATGGAAAGCGAGGCTTAAACAGGGGTACTTTGCTGGAAAAGGAGGGAGAGGAGCTTTGCTGGGAGAAGGAGGTGGGGAGCATGGGGAGAGACAGACAGCAGGACATCTTTGGGAACCTGGCAAGCAGAATAGTGAGAAGTATGCCTGGAGAGGTCACAGGGGTGGCAGGGACAGCCTGGGTCTAGCTGAAAGTGTGTACTTGAACCAGGGAGCAGCACGGAACTTCTCAAAGCTTTAAGCAAGGGGTGGAAGGGGAATGAAATCCTAGTTCTCACTGTGTTTTGGATGCTGCATACTTTTTTTTTTTTTTAACCCTGGAATCACTCTAGAAAAGGCATAAAAAAGAGAAGGGAGCAATCTCCATGTCCCTAGCTGCAGTGTGGGGGAATTTGCATAGCCAAGCAGAGAGGGAAGACAAAGAAAAACAGGAAAGAGGATGAGAAAAGCCAAGGGACTGCTGCAGTAGAGCTGGGAGCTGCCAGTTGCACCCCCAGCTTGTCGCCAGTAGCACATGCAGAGTGGTTCAGCCTGCAGCCTGTTGGTAGGAGGACGATATCTGGAGCTAAAAATATATCAATAGGTATTTTTAGAGGGTTTTCTGTAAGGAGGCTGCCCTAACATATGAATTTCCCTAGCAGCTAAAGATCGAGGAAAGAACAATTTTCCTCTGGGAGCACTGTCTCTCTGGTGCTGAGAATGTGGGGGAGGTGTTGCAAATGCAGTCCCGGGGGGCCCCCTGCCCAATTCAAATCCCTGGAGGAACAGTGTGATAGCCTGGGGTATTATATAGCATCTCCATGCCAGGGAGCCCAGCAGGATTTTACAGGCCTATTTTTGACTCACCCCTCCTGTTCTCAGTGGGTGAGGCGGGAGGGTGGGGAGCAAAGAAAGGATGAGTAGACAGAGGAGGCATGGGAGCTTGTCATTTTGGAGACGGGGAAACTGAGGTTGAATGAAGACACATTCTACCCAGCTGTACTGAGGTGGGAGGCTAGGGATCCAGCGCCTTGATCCAGATAGTGGGGAGTCCTTGGAGTCCTCGGGCTTTGCTGCTTCTCAGAGCCTTTCTCCCAGCAGAGTGGGTAGCTGTTCTGACAGACCTCCACCTCCTCCTCGCCTCTTTGTTCATTTCTAGCTCCTCACTGGTGGAGCACAACCGCTACTGGCCACCTTTCTTTTTATCAGAATGTTGTTTCAGTTCCAATGGTGTTCCAGGGAGATAGGTGGATGATGAAAAAGATAAGGTTAAGATGCAGAATTTTGTTTGTTTTTATTCTTTCTTCTTAGAATGCAGAATTGCAGTTCAGGGGAAGAGGTAGACAAAAGGCAAAATATGAAGCTTAAAGAGTTCTTTGTAGGGCTGGGGATTTAGCTCAGTGGTTCCACTGCCTGCCTTGCAAGTGCAAGGACCTGAGTTTGATTCCTGGTACCAAAAAAAAAAAGTTCTTTGTAGCTCTGTGTTGGTGACAATCCCAGCTATTTCAGGGAGGCTTCCAATGAGAGTGGCAGTTAGTAGTTAATGGGCAGTTGAGTTGAGGCTATTCCTTGGGTAGTAGTTTTTTTCCTCATATATTAACCTGATCTCCCCTCCACACACATTTAGATGCACATTAGTTCACTGAACAGATAGTTATTAAGCACCTTAAGATAAGACATTGGTGTTTGATGATTTCTCTTTCCTGAAAGTCTATTTGCCACCCTTGCTGGTAGGAGCTCAATCTAGAAGGAAGAGACTGGGACCTGAATTGGCTTTGGTATCTGTAAAGAAAAGAAAGAGCCAGAGGGAGTGAAAGAAACTTCAAAATCTCTGTGTGGTTTTGTCACAGGACAGGGTCCAAGGAGTTCCCTCCCAAAGAGAAGATGGGGACCCCAACTTAACCACCCATGGGGTAGGTTGTAGATTCACTGACTTCCATCATAGAAAAAGAGTTTTCAAAATGTGTCAGTGAGAGGAATAAAGAGCTTATTAGGCAGAATGAAAAACTACGTACTCAGAATGGAGTGCAGGCCATCAAGGGGGATGTGCATTATGGTCTGGTGCTAGGGTTTCTGTGTGGTCTTGGTGATGTCTTCAAGATGAGTGATCGAGGGTGTGCATTCCTAAGTCTGTCAGGCTGCCCTTTTGGTGGGCCAGGTTAGAATGCAAGCCATTTGTGTGGGTTTGGAGTTTAGAGATCTGCTGCCCCCTTAATAGTGCTGGTTCCTCGAGGATGGAGGTCTGTTTGAACAAGAGCAATTTGCAGGTGAAAAGCACCGCCCTAGTTTTATAGGCTTACTGTATCTATAAGACTTTCATGAAATTTTTTTTTTGAAATGAGTGTCTTGGGAGGGAAAAAGGAATTGTAACTTTTGTGTCCTGAAGCTGTAGTTTTTCTTAAAAATCTAATTTAAAAATCATTATGTTTCTTATCTCCTTTCTACTGATCCTTATTTCTTCTATGGTACCTCAGCTCGGTTCAGGATTTTTTTTCTTGGTTTACATTCACTCTGGGTTATTTAGGGAGAGGAATTATGGCAAGGTGCTTTCCAAGGCAGACCACTCTCCAGGGGCCTGGAATTCCCATTTTAAGGTAGTAAAATGCATTTGTGTTTGTGGAAGAAGGAGGGAGGGGCTGTGAAAATTCCAAGGCCTGTTGGCACAGCAGTCTAAGTGTTCATTCTGTAAGCTTCCAAGATAGAATTGAGGATTAAAAGAGTGTTTATATTTCCATTCTGTGGATAAACTGTATCTCCTCACTTGGGTAGAGATTTGAGCATTATGCATATGTTGTAAATATAGCCCACAGTTAACTATAAGTGAGTCAGTGTAAAATGTGAGAATGTATTGGGGCTATTTAATGTATGTATCATGCAAGTCAAGAAATAAATATGTTAAAAAAAAAAAGAAATAGATATGTTTCCAGATATGGAAGTTCGAGGTCAGCCTGAACTACGTAGTGAGTTCAAGGACAGCCTGTACTACAAAGCGAGACCCTGTTTCAAAAGAATAAATTAAAAAATTACTTTATAAGTATATTTTACCATATTGTCTATACTTAGTAACAAATTTGCATTTTTTGTTTGCTATAGCAGACTTCAATATAATTTCTGTTAAGATTTTGTGTTTTTCATTACTGTGACACAATTTGACCTGACAATGTCTGATTATTATATCATTTTATTAGTATTGTGAATAATCATGTGAAATGTTTTGAGACAGAGTCCTATATTTATGAATATAATTTTATGGCTTTTAGTTCATTTAGTAGGACTCATTCCATCGATATGAAAAACTGAGAAAATTGATTTCTGCTGTCTAATCTGGCATTTGTTGTAGATTAAAGCTTCTTTTTCAATGAATGAAACATATTCAATAAAGTGCTATTCTTTAAAATTAAAAAAAGAAATAGATATGTTGAGTTCAGAGTGGTTTTCAAAGGGAAGAAGTGAGGTGGGGCTGTACAGCTGTTGAGAGGAAAAGAGAGTATACTGGTCTAAAAGAGATGTGAGGGCAAGTCTGAGTTTACTAAAGCTCATTGCTGGGATTTAGATCTAGGAGAATAATAAATTTGCCCATGTTTCCCTTATTTTTTTCTTAGAAGAGAAAATGTAAACTCAAGTGGCTAAACACCTTGTCTGGGATCATGTAGATGGGATGCATAAGCTTGGGCTTAGAACATGGTTTGCATAGCTACAAGAGCAGGATCTGGTTGCAGTCTTATCCTACCCCTGGCTGCTTCTTGGTTGTTGTATTCAGGCCATCTAGCTGGTGGTGTTGAGAAATGAGGTGATTATTTGGCTGGAACACACACACACACTTTACATAGAAACACAGAGTTTAATCCTAGTGGGTTGAGTGAGTCAAGGTTCTGGGCTCTGGTCCTGGCCCCATGTGCATTCCATCTGAGATCTAGTGACAGTAAACCATCTCTGCTTCAGTTTCTTTTATGAAGCTTCATTTATGGGAAGAAGGTAACACTTGCCCTAGCTACCTCATCAAGGCTTGTGACAAACAAATAGAATGGTGACCACTCCCATTTTGCCAGGAGCTTGTGTCTTATTTTACTATTTTAAATGCAGAAGCTTTCATACAGCAAATCAATACTTGCACATACAGTCATGTATCACTTAATGGTGGGGGTAAATTTTGAGAAATGAGTCATTAGGTAATTTGCTTCTATGTAAACATCACAGAGTATGCTTATGCAACCTAAGAAATACTATGGTATCCCTAGGCCATATAATATTATGGAGCCATTGTCATTAATGTAGTCCATTGTTGACTGAATATTGTTATGTAGTGTATTACTATAAATGTAGAAACATAAGACAGACATTATCTCCATTTCCCATATGAGGAAACCAAAACTCAAAAAGCCTGAGTCACTGGCTGAAGGCTAGCCAACTTCCAAGTAAGGGGTGGCATTGGCATTGTATTTTTTTGGTTTTTTGAGACAAGGCCTTGCTGAGTTCAGGCTAGCCTTGAACTATGTGATCCTCCTGCTTCAGCCTCTTGAGTGTTGAGATTACAGGCTTGCACTACCATACCCAGCCAGCATTGGCTTTTTTTTTTTTTTTTTTTTTTTGGTAATGGGGATCGAACTTGGGACCTTGCGCTTGCGAGGCAGGTGCCAGAACCACTGAGCTAAATCCCCGGCCCAGCACTGGCATTTTAATTCTGTTACCGACAATTCTAAAGCCCGTGCTATGTCAACTGTACAGCAAGCTTCCTCTGCAAATGTTTTACAAAACAATGAAGTAAAAACACCAAAATCAATGAACAGCAATCTCTTTCCCCCTTAGGACAATGATATTGTGAAGATAATGTTAAAATGCACGTAAAGCACCCTGGGTACCATTTTTAAATGTGCATAAAAATTGGGAGTATGCAAAACACTGTGGTTCTGTGGACCTCTCTCAGAAGAGCCTGTTATCTCTGTAACACTTGGTAACTAGAGAAATGAATTTCACTAAAACTTATTGCAAATTCTAAAACTATGACTAATTTTCAATTTTCCACTGGTTATCCTTTTGTATCAAGACAGACGTTTATTCCAAATCGAACAATGGGTATATCTATTTCCTCTTAGTAGTATAACTGATTTTATCAACACTGCTAAAATCTTAAACAGTTTAATTATTAACAAGAACAACAAAGAAATTTGAAGAGTAAAGGTAGAAATGAAGGCCTTCATTTTTAACTTTATTAATAATAAAATATTATGTCTTCAAGACTTCTGTTTTTTGTCTGCCCTTTCCTTGTCTTTGTCTTCTGTTCCCCCGTTGATCTCCCCACTTCTACTAAAGCACACAGAAGGCCAGAGGGCCTGCCCTTCTCTCCCACATCTGGATCTGACAGAGGAAGGCTGAAGAGAGGCCGCTTCCTTCCTCAGGAGGTCCAGTCTGAGAGGTTGTGTGCAGAGCAGGGCTGAGCTTTGACTTCCTCCCCCTCATTCCCATCATTTCCTTCTTTCTTGGCTGCCACTCTTTTGTCAGGGGCCTGGACCTGTGTGACAGGATGGCTAGGAAAAGGGCTCAAGGCCGTGCCTTTTCTCCCAGACCTCCAACTCTGGGACAGTGACTGGGAGACAGAGTGACAGGTGTGGCTGCCTTATACTTTAGGTGGCATCTGCGATGCATTTGCAATGATTTATGTCACCATAGGAGGTGCCCGCATCTCACCTCCTCCCCCACCATCCCTCCAGAGCCCAGCTGGCCTTTGTGGGGGTCATTCCTAAGTCCATTTGATTGGCAGTGGGGAGACTGAAACTGAAACTGATCTGAATCTGAACTGGTTTTCGGTATCCTTGCTCTTGAGGCTTAGTTAAAACTCTGGGTGAAGGGCAACAGCCAGAGAACAATGCATCTCTGACACCTAGTATAGACCTTTGGACTTTGTGGTGAGGTCAGATGTGGGAGGAGTCTGGAGAAGACGAGAGGGAAGGATGGATAGAAGCAGCCAATATTATTGAGCACACCCTGTTTTCAAATACGCTGATTGCTAAGGAAATAGCAGTGGACAGAGATATCATTTCTGTTGTTTTAGAGCTTGCTGTCTAGCAGAGAAGACAGACATAAAATTAAATTTTGATTTGATGGTGTATCGTCTGTTACAAAGAAGTGTTAGGGTGCTAGGAGAACTTTCAATTGGAATCCTAACCTAGTCTGAGAGGAGGATGCACAAAAAACCATTAAGGAATGGAGACCACGACTAAGATACATTTAGCTAGGATAAGGAAAGAAGAGTGTTAGACAAAGGACAGGTGTGCAGGGCTGGAGGTGGGAGAGGCCCTGGCAGGTCTGGAAAACAAAGGGAAGGCTAGTGGGGCCCATGGTGACAGTAAACTAAAGGAGGATGGAAGGGGAGGCTGGACCACATCCTTCAGGGCCTCCTTGGCATCTCTGTGGTGTTCAGTGGGAGGCCACTGAGTGGTTCCAAACAAGACAGTGAACAGATTTGCAAGGGAGGGGATTGCTTGCTGGAAAGAAAGAACAACTTCTTTGAATGACTGTCTGCTCAGAATTTGGGGCTTAGAATCAGCATCCTCAAAGAGTCCCTGTCTTCCCTCTTGCCTCCTCCTTCCAACATTGGGCCTCAACTGTAATTTTGCTTAACCTATTGAAGCTGTACCAAAACCCAGTCTAGAGACTATATAATCTAGCCCATTACATTCTAAAGATTTGTTAATCGGCCCAGAGTGGAGACATAGCTCCTACCCTCTGAGAATACACTCTGAGCATCTCCTACCGATTCAAATAATGGGTAAGAATTGATGAGTGTGTGGGTTTTTATTTTCGATGTTCAGCAGAGAAATTATTTTAAAAATGCCTTGCTGAGAACATTGCTATATGATTATTATGATTTTTATTTTCCAAATAGAACAATAGTCAAAAGCTGAAGCCAACAACCCACATGGTTGTTTATGGGATGTTTCTCTTTTCCCTGTTTCTTAAGCACATGACACATCATGATGCTGAATCTGGAATCGAATTGGACTCTGGCTATTTACCACCATAAATGTAATATTTGTGATTTAGGGGCTTCTTCTTGTGGGGAGCTTAAAGTGCTCTGTAATTTACCTTTCCCCAACTCTCTTTGGAAAGGGAAATAGAGGCCTCCCAGTTCTCTTAGTGTTATTTTGTTCTAGAAACAGGTTACCTAGATGCATCCTTTTAATCAAGATTGCAGTGAGAGAGGAGGGGAGGGAGTCTCATCCAAAATTTGAAGTTTAGCTAGGTAGTAACTGCAAGCAAAGGGGAGGAGCTTTATTTAAATTACCTGCCCTCAGCACCCCTCACCCACTGTTCTGACTGATCTGAAGGCAAACTCAAGTTAAGCACCAAGGAGTTACCCAGAAATTCAAATTTTTAGAATCATAGACTTATGGAAAGTTAAAGCAGGAACAGATCTCAAGAATCACCACTGCAGTGATTTTTAACCTGTGGGCTGTGGACTCTGGAAACTCTTGGAATTATTGTAGTGAATAAACCAATCTGCCACACCCAGCACTAGCTGTTCCCAAATAATGTTTTCTACAGATATTTATCACAGTATAATTTTTCTGAAAATGTTGTTATGATTTATAAATATAAATACATTTGAAAGCATTGTAGAATAAGTAGTGATTTTTTTTCTTTTCTTTCATGAGTCAGCAAAGCACAGTGATTAACAATTTGAGGGCCGGGGATTTAGCTCAGTGGTTTCACTGCCTGCTGTGCAAGCACAAGGACTCGAGTTCGATCCCCAGTACCAAAAAAAAGAAAGAAAGAAATAGCAATTTGGGCTTTGTAGACAAACAAACCTGAATTTACAGCTTTGTTCTTCTGTTTATTAGTTCTGGTGAGGGACAAATACCCTAGCTTCTGTAAGCTCCAATGTCTGCATTAAGAAGGGGGTTAGGGGGATTTTGAAAAGCTGTTATGCACTCTATTAATTGAAAAAAAACTTATCTAGAGGGTGGGGTGACATTAAGAAGGAAGCATGGTGGTGGATGCAAAGGCCCTGTGTTCAGTCCAAGGCATGTGTATATGCCTTGTTTTACTATCCTAAAAGAACGTTTCTTGATTTGATTACTGCTTGAGAGAGGAGAGCAATGTTAGATCTATAAGGATATATCTCTGTACTCGGAATCTCACCTATGGAAATGTATACAGTTTTAGCAAGCTAAGACTTTGCAAGGCAAACTGAACTGGGAAAAGTATAATTCAACATCTGTGATGATCTTACCACCCTGTCCTTGCTGCAGGAAGATGTGGGATGTGGGTGAGAAGAGATGGTTGGTTGTCTTTCATCAAACTTCTCTTGGTAATACGTCTTTTCCCCTTCATCCATCCATCCATCCATCCATCCAACAAACCATCATATGTTAAAGTGCCCAGTCAGTGACAGATACTATATTGGATTCAGAATACACCAGTAATCAATACAAATTGTTATGGTCCCTGTCCATATGGAGCTTACCATTTAATCAGGTTAGGGAGGAATTAGAAAGTTGTGTCTGATATTGCCTGGACTACACTTGGTTGTGTGAAGATGTAGTGGTTTCATGAACGTGTGCCCATCTATCACCAGTACAAATTTTAGTATATGTGCTGCTGAAGTGAGCACTATCACCAGTACAAATTGCATTCAACGGGAAAACTGAAGAGTTTGGTGTTGGGCAGACCTGAGCTTGAACTTTAGCCTTACCATTCAGAAGTCACTTTGGGCAAGTTATTTAACTTTGTTGAGTCTCACTTATATAAAATATAAAAATACCTCTCGCAAGATTGATGTTCTGAACTAAGCAAGGATAGATGCTCTAACAAATAATCTCCCAGGTTTCAGGGAATTAATATAATAGGTTTATCTCATGCTCATTAAACAGACTGATGTGTTCTTAATAGTGTTTTTGGCTTTTCTCCAGTTGGTAATTTAAAGACTCAGGCTATCTGTGATTCTGCCATTGTCTAGATTTCAGGATTTACATTCCTTAAATATAGGTAGAAAGAGAGGGAATAAAGAAGAAATATTTTATACATTTCTTGGTATACAAGAGATGTACATAATTTCTATCCACACTCCATTGACAAGGAGAATTTGCATGGCTCAAGCTAGTTGCAGATGAAACTGGGAGATCTCATTCCTTTTTGGCAGCTGCTTTCCAGCATCAGCAACCTTTATACTGTGGAAAGGAGAGAGTCCGTTCTGGAGAAGAAATAGTGATTTCCTCATCATCACTATAGGGGTTGAATAAGAAAGTGTATGTAAATTGCCAAACATGAAGATATAATAAATGTTTTAATTATCAATAATATTTATTGATTCAAGAAATATTTACGTATACAAAACATTTACTAGGTAATAGAACTAAAAAGAAAAAAAAATAGGACACCTTTAAAGAGCTTTCAGTCAGCTACAAAGATTTTACATATTTAGGCTCAATACCATTTGATGGGAGAAAAGACTGTGGAAATAAATTTGTTCCACTTTGTCTGCTTGGGTTTCTGTTTGTCCATCCTTCCCACTTACTGAGTCCTTGCCACGTGGAAGGCCTAGTGATGAGCAGTAAGAGGCGAAGCACTACAGTTCAATGAGGAAGGTGAAAGATCATTGGGAAGTAGTTTCCTTTTGCTCTAATATAGCAACTATTTATACTTGATGCTTGATGCTAGGGTAAGTAGCCATTGAACCCTTTTGCCACTTCTTTCAAATAAGTTTTAAAGTATGAGAAATTATCAATTTGTTTCATATTTGTGTGTTTGTTTTTTCTCTGTCTTCCAGATAGCAAAGCTTAAAGGTAGGTAGCTAGCTGAGACTATTTATAAAATGTCCAGGTTAATATGGATATCAGTGCTGGTTAAATTGCAAACCCTGTGGCCCAATGGGACAGAGGACTAGAGGCCAGTTTTAGAAAGAAAACTGGCTTTTCCATTGAACAATGTCTTTTCTACCCTTTACTTGTACCAAAAAGGTTGGGGAGTCAGAAGTTTAGTTATGAACTCTGTGCAGCTACAATAAGTAGATTAGAGTCGGAAGCAAAAAAAATGATTGTCGTGGGTCTTCGGAGAAGGAATTACTGTATTATTGTGGCTATAGTATTGGAGTGGTCCTTGGAGGTGTCAGTTATGTTGCTCCTTGCTGGAGCTTTTGGCCTGCTTTCTATATAGGATTCTGTAATTCTAGAAAGCTGTCCTTTTTCCTCTTGCAAAACAAGAAGCCAGTTTGGTCCCGCATTTGTCGGCCTAAGGAAAGGAGTTTCAGAAAGTAGTTTCTCAAATTATCCTTGATTTTCCCTCTGTATGACTCTGGAAAGGGGCTCATTAATCCAACAAAGGGCCTTATGTGGTGAGTCTGGTCAGGAGGCAGAGAGGGAAAGAATGCACAAGAGAGCTGGGATTCACTGGTTAATCAGGACTGCTGATTTAACAGCTGATAGCCAGTGCTTATAACTGCGCTAAGCCATTTTTTTTTCCATTTAATTTTCAAAGTAATCTTGAAAGGTAAATATTCTTATGACCACTAGATGAGGAATCTAGGGTGCTATGGCTAGACATAGTTTGAGTGTGTCCCCAAGGGTTCATATAGTGGAAGTTTGGTCCCAGTGTGGTGATGTTGAGTGATGATGGATCTTTTATGACATAGGGCGTAGTGGGAGGTGTTAGATCACTGGGGGTGCTGCCCTCTGAATGTGTTAATGTAGTTTTTTGGAGGCTGCAGCACCTTGGTTAGTTCTCACAAGAGGTTTTGTGTTTTGTTTTGTTTTTGTTTTTGGATCAAATCCAAGGCCTTGCAAGAGTGGGTTGTGGTAAAGAAAGAATTTCTACCTTACATCCTTGTTGTCTTCTGCTTCCAGCCATTTCCCTTTCCAGTATTTTGCCTTATTATGATCTAGCCCAGGGAGCCCTCATCAGAGCTAAATAAATGTTGGCTGGAACTGTGGGCTAACTAAACTTCTTTTCATTATAAAGTACCTGGACTCAGATAATTTGTTATAGCAAAGAACTAACACATGAGGTTTAGCTGGTTCAGTAATTTTCCCCATATCACATTGCTAGCAGTTAGTGGAGACTGGATTCAGTTGAGGTGTCTGGCCCTAGAGCCCATATGCTAACCATGATGCTACATTGCCATCCTGATTTTTATACCCTGGTGGTTGCCTGCTTTGGATTTTTTTTTTTAAATTCATGATGCATTTTAACTAAGAAAGGTGAAAGGATATTTCTGTTGATATGTCAAAATTCACCCAGGGGAATTATGAAAGACTCTTGTCTTAGTAACTGGGAAAATGTCTTTTATTTAAAAAGATGAAAAAGATAACAGATTATTGAATTTTTAAATATCACTTTTTTTTTAGATAGAGTCTTGCTAAGTATTCCAGGCTGGCTGCATACTCTGATCAGCCTGCCTCCGCCTCCCAATTGCTGGGATTGCATAATTTTGACCTTAAAAACTTGAATCATGTTATTCACTTAGCCTTTTAAAACAAGTTAGTGCTGGGCCAGGGATTTAGCTCAGTGGTTCCGCCGCCTGCCTTGCAAGTGCAAGGACTGGAGTTCAATCCCTGGTACCAAAAAACAAAACAAAACAGGTTTGTGTTACAACATAGGATTACTTGGCAGGCTGGAAGGAGAAAAGTTCCAAAATTATGTAGCTCTACATTTGAAGTCTGAATCTGGCTCTGTGATCCAGAACAAGTTATTTAACCTCTGAGTCTCAATTTTCTCATTGGGAAACTAAGAATTCAGGCATTTGTGAGTATTTCATGAGAATCAACTGACATGATATATGGAGAGCACTTTGCATACAGTATTTTTTTTTTTTTTTTTTGGTACCGGGGATCGAACTCGGGTCCTTGGACTTGCGCAGCAGGCAGCAAAACAACTGAGCTAAAGCCCCGGCTCAATGCATACAGTATGTTTTAAAGAAATAGTATCTATTACTATTTCCTAGTATCTTTTTTTTTGGGTACCGGGGATTGAACTCGGGACCTTGCTCTTGCGAGGCAGGAGCCGGAACCACTGAGCTAAATCCCCGGCCCTTTTCCTAGTTTATTGATGAGGGAAAGGTGGTACAGACTGAGCAAATATATTCTCTGAGTTACCCTAAGATTCTCAGAAATCATTGTTGTAGCTGAGATTAACTTTAGGCTACTAAAGTTAATATTTTTAGGCTACTGTTATTTGTATTGGATCATACTAGCTTCCATAATGTACTAAATATTGATGAAGTGTCTTAGTCTATTGGGGCTGCTGCAACAAAAATATCATAGACTGGGTATCTTATAAACAACATAAATTTGTTTCTCAAAGTTCTAAAGACCAGGAAGTCCATGATCAAAGCAGTCTCAGTATCTTGAAAGGCTCTTTTCTTGGTTTTCAGGAAGCCATCTCTCCTCACATGACAGAAGAGGTAAAGGAGTTCTCTGGGGTTCCTTTATAAGGGCACTAATTCCCTAAAAAAGCAGAATCTTCCGAGGATTAAGTAACTCTCTCCCAAAGACCCCACCTCCAAGTACCATCACACTGGTGACCGGGTTTCAATATATGGATTTTTGGTTACACAGGCATTTAGTCTATACTGCAGACTTTAGTGTCCTGGAATCACTTCTTGGTTCTGTCTTCACAGCTCTTACTTTACCCAAGATACAGGTTTCAAAGTACAGAAAACTATATTTTCTTGATATCAATTAACTAGGAGAATAATAATGCCACTCTGGTATACATAGGCTTCATTTTCTCCTTTTTTTTGAATTCTCATTCCACTTCTTGTTTTAAATATACCCATTCCAAGAAATCAATCAGTTTTATTTATTTTCTAACTCCTTGTTTACTTTCCATACCTTCACATTTACATAATCAAAATCCTATGATGGTTTATGTTTTTTGTGTTGCTTTTTGATTAGTTATCTGAGCCTTCCACTTTTGAGAGAACATGTCACATTGATATTTATTATAATGGTTCATTTGCTTTTCTTCATTTATTTTGTCATTCATTAGACATTATTACTATTTTTTATGTTTCTTTTTCATTTTCTGTATTGATTATAATCTCCTAAATTAGCTTCCTGTAATTTTTATCAAGCAGATTATTAAATTCTCTGATGGTGACCCTACTTTTTATCTTTTTTAAAATTTTGTTTTCCATTCCTACTGCTTTGCATGCCTAAGCATACAGCACTAACTTTTATGGTGAATTTTTTTTTATGCTGAATTTATAGTTATGTATATCTGATAGTTTGACAGTCAAACCCAGTCAATTCCAGTGAGAAACAGTGTGATACAGTAAAAAACTCACCCAGTCCAAGTGATAGTGGTCCTTATTGGTAGCCTAGTAACCTTCTCGAGTCTTACTTTAAAACAAGATGCCAATCCTAGCTTACAGAAGTGTTGAGGAAGTTAGAAGGACATTTGTAAAAGTGTTTGATACCTTTGTTGCTACTGGTACCTTTCCTTGTCCACCTTCCTTCCGTCCATTCCTCACAGCAGTAGAAGAGTTGTGGAGGTATCGTAGGCAATTATCTGTGTTCAAACCCCGGTGCTGCAGAGAAAGGAGCCCACTGAAGTTTGATGGTGCTCCCAGGAGCTGCTGGGCTAGAGGGATGAGATGGAAGAGAAGAGAAAAAATAAGAAGTGAGAACAATAAGAAATTTTGCAGCTGTTGAAGAAGATAGGTGAGGGTTAAGGCTTACAATCTGTCCTTCAGTGTGGCTGTCTGTGGATCATACCTATTCCTACTTGAGGTTGCATCAAACTATAACTGCATCTAGATTTCATCTATATCCTTTGTGCTGTACATTACCTAGAGGAGAAGTCTTGAATGTAAGCAGCATAGTTGTGTTCTCCTAGCAGTGTTTTTCTTTGTTAGTGATTTTGTTAAAAGGATTTAAAGGGCTTTTCCCTCCTTTGACTATAACTTGTTTCTATAAAATGCTCCAGGGTTGGATTCCATTATCTTTCTGTAAGCTGCTCCAACATTATCCCCCTCCTCCATTAGCATCCCTACACCTTCACCACCACCGCCACCAATTTGGCTTTTTCTTTGCTGGCATGATCCTGAGAGTTTACTGGGGGTAAATTTCCCCAGTTCATTGATCTGGCAGGCAATGCCTTGTTCTGGGTGGATGTTTGAAAATAATTTGCGAGAGGGAGCACAGTGACTTAGCCCTTATTTTACCAATGATTCTTTCTGTTCTGTTGTTTGGGAGCAGACTTACTTTCCCATAAGGCAAACTGAAGACTGTCTTCTCTGTATTTATGTGAAGGGAAGAAGGAAAGGAAGTCTCTTTAATGATTTTCTTTTTTTTTTTTTTGGTACGAGGGATTGAACTCGGGTCCTTGAGCTTTCGAAGCAGGCGGCGGAAACACTGAGCTAAATCCCCGGCCCTTTAATGATTTTTGAAAGGCAGTTCTTCTTTTAAATTTATTATGTAGTAAAAACAAAAATAAAAAAATCAAGGGATTAGAAAAAAATTTTTTTAGTTTGTTTTTAGTAAGCACAAAGAGACTGTCTATAGAGGGTAACTTCTCACAGTACAACTTTTCCTAAAGTTTTTTCCTACCTCTGACGTTTTGTCTGTGAACAGAAATTTTTTTTCCTACAAAATGACACCCTTTCCAACATCATCATTTCTATCTGTGGAGTCAGTAGTCTGTTTGGTTTGTAAAGAAAAGATCTTAAAGCATGTCAGCAATGGCAGGATCTGGTCTAGATCCAGCCAGTCCCCGGTGAGGGGGCTGGACAAGCTGTTTACAACCCCAGCCATTTCATTTATGCGTAGCCAGCAAGCTTTGGATGGATGGACTTTAGAGAGTTGGAACTGCTTGACATGGCATTAAAAGCTTCTATATAGGAGCGTTTTCCCTCAGGGAAAAGGCCCATAGCTTTTATCCAATGAGCCCATGATCCACATTTTAGGACCGTTCTGTTAAATGATCTCTAAAGAACTTCTGAGTTTGAGAATTTATTTGAATTTTATTGGTTCCTGTCACTACATTTTTGTGCTGTTTGACATCTTTATCAATGGTCAACTATAGTTGGTCACAAGATCTTATTTTTCTTTCTGCTTATTTCTATCATACGGCCCCTTGTTGGGATCATCAATAGATCCATTCCCTGCAAGAGCATCATATCTTAACTCAGTTTTGTCCCTTGCTATACGTTGTGTCTAGATGCCCACCCCCCAGCCTCATGTGGTCATAGGTGACTTTTTCAGAGGTGGCTGAATCTAGAGTATGTGATGCTGGGATTAAGGGCATGTAATTACTAAACCAGTACACTGATTGGTTTGGCATGCCCTAATCCCCGATAGTCTGGATAAGATAACAGGGGCAGAAAGACACTGTTATGGTTTCCTTATTGCTTTTGCTGTCTTCCCCTGCCATGAATTGTTGCCCCTCTACTGTGTGCCACCCTGCCTTGGAGCCAGCCATTTATAGACTGAAAACTCTACAAACTGTGAACTAAATAAACCTTTCCCCTTACTTTGAGTGTCAGGTATTTTGTCTCAGCAAGGACAAAAGTATTTAAGACATCCCTGCTCTGGTTAGTCATCACATGGTCAATTAAAAAAGCTTCTTTCAGGCGGGGGATTTAGCTCAGTGGTTCCTCTGCCTGCCTCGCAAGCGCAAAGTCCCAAGTTCGATCCCTGATACCAAAAAAAAAGCTTCTTTTCTCATCTCTATTGTTAAGGACCTTTTGACAAACTTTTCTTTCCTCTTTGATAGGCAAGAGAAGCCCTGTGGCATGAGGCATCCAAGACTTGGCTCAGCTGAATCTCTTCCTCTTCCTGTCCAGAGGCCCTTTGGCCTGCTTGTCTCAGTGTTGTCACCCAGGGCTCCTTTATCCTAGCAAGGTGGACTTCATGATGGCTCTCATCTCAAGTAGTCTTCCTCTGTTTCCATACCTGCTGCCATCCTGTCCTGTTTGTATCTCTCTTGCCTTTTACCTATGGAGTGTTTTATGGGAACCAGCTCAAGAGTTGGCTCCTTAGGTAGACAGCTCCCCTACTATGGACAACCCCCCCCCCCCACCCCTTAGCACTTTCCTGACCTTCCTTCCATAAACCGGTAGTTTTGTTCCCTCCTGTATAATTCTTGTTTCTTCATTAAGATTGAGGTAGGGTCCTGTTCTCCTTTCCCTGCTCTCTAAGGTGACTTGGGTAGTCTCAGACCCATAATAGGAGCCTAATAAATGCAAAGTAAATGCAGGAATAAAAAGGAGGGTCTTGTGCACACCTGGCCAAGGAGCTGAGAGGGAGGACTTAACACCTTACAATTCAGATTCATTCACATTCTGCTCTGGGTATACTTCCCACCCTTAAGCCCACCTAGAGAAATGAAATTCACGACTAAGCCCTAGACCCTGTGGCAGTGAATGTGTGGGTGCTGAGCTCATAGTCCCTGAGGATGAGGGTGCAGATTGGGGTGACAGGGAGTGAGGTCCTTGAACCAGGACTGCTGGGAAGGCCAGTGAGTTTCTCCCTTCCTGTTTCAGAGGCATCTTATGTTAACTTAGAGGAGCGTATTTCTTTCCCCATACTTTTGCTATTGTTATTTTGTTTAAGGTAAGTGAAGTATTAATACTGTCAGTTGTTTGCGGTGCAGGGATTTCTTTTTTTTCATCCCCCCACACACAATTAGCAAAGTGTTTGGTCTTTGGTTTGGATGAATAATTGATTCAGAAGCTTTGTGAATGATTCATGGCCCATATGCTGGAGCAACAGGAAGTGGGATGTGCGTGTGTATGTGTGTGACAGCAGCATGTCATACCAAAGGTCATAGGCCTCTCCTTGGTTCAATAGATTGGACTATGCAGACCATCCCCAGAGGCAGTGCTGATTGCACTTGATCTTTCTCTAGTATTCTCTCCAAGGGAAAGGGTTGGCACTTGTATAGTCAGGTTTTTGTTGCTGGAACAAATACCTGAGAAAAATCAATTTTGAAAAAGAAAGGTTTATTTTGGCTCACAGTTTCAGAGGTTTCCATCTGTAAGCTGGTTCTAAGGCAGAAACATCATGGTGGAAGGGCATGGTGGAAGATAGCTGCTTATCTCATGGCAGCTAGAAGCAGAGATAGCAAGGAAGAGCCAAATAGGAAGGGCCCAGGGGCCAGATAGACCTTTTGAAGGCATGGCCTGTGACCTACTTCTTCCAACTGGACCCCACTTCCTAATAGCCCATTCAGCTGTGAATTCATCATTGATGAGGCCAGTGTTCTCATGATCCAATCACCTCTCTAAGTCCCAGTGAAGCCTAAGCCTTTCTAAGCCTCAATGAACATTGCTGCATTAGGAATCAAGCCTTCAATACAAGAGTCTTTAAGGGACACTATATTTATAAAATATCAGAGCTTCTTCAGGAAAGCAATGTTCTCTCTCTAGAAAGAAGCAGTGTTCATATTTCAGTTCTTCTAGACTGCTTTGGTTAAATTTGTCCGTGCATTGGAATTTATCATTTCTGAGCCAGCTTATCCACTTTCTCCAAGATTGACGGCTGGTGTTATGGCTTGTGTTTAGATGCCCCCCCCCCCCCCGCCCGAGCCTCTTGGGAATGAAGTGGGGCTATTTTGGAGGTGGCTGAATCTAGAGTGTATGATGCTGGGATTAAGGGCATGTGGTTACTACATGAGAGTGATTGCTTTGGCACCACCCTAATTCTGGTAGTCTGACAAGATAATAGGGGGAGAAAGATGCTGTTAAGATTTCTTTTTGCTTTTGCTGCTTCCATCACTGTGAACTGTTGCCCCTCTGCCACGCTGCTTGGAGCCAGTCGATTATGGACTGAAATCTCTACGAACTGTAAGCCAAATAAACCTTTCCCCCTTTTTAACTTTGGGTGTCAGGTATTCACACAGATGGTTCCATTTTTTCAAAACATTTGAGGAAAAGAGACATCTTATTTTCCTTTGCATTATAGTGTTTCAAACTTTCCCAGACAGGGGACATTTTTTCTTCAGATCTTAGCCTAGATACTCCCTGCTACTACACTAATTCTGTCACCTTATGTAGCTCCTTCACTGGAGATGGAAAACACCAATTATTATTCACTTATAAAGTTCCCTTGTCTTAGAAGAATGTTATTACATACTTATGTGCACGAGACCATGGGATTGATGCCATGGGATTGAAGAGTGACCTTCCCTATCTACAAACCCATAGTGTTTTATTCATTTTATGGGGAAAAGTTGAGACTCCTGAATGTGTCCTGAACTTTAGAAGCCAACTCAGGAGAAATAAGTCTGTTTTTTAAATCCAGAGTTGAGACTGAGACAGTATATGAGTAAAATCCAAGAATCTGATGAAGATATGCTAGTATTATTGTTGATCGTTTTTTTTTTTTCCAGGAAGATCATGAAAATATTTCCCTATGTTCGCTAGTATAATTTTAAAGTTATATTTGTTACATTTAGGTCCTTAATAAGTATGGAATTTATTTGCATATATTGTATGAAGTATGACTATAGTTATGTTTTTCTATAGTTTGCCAACTACATTCAGTGAATAAGACTTCTGTTTATATACCAATTTCCCACATATGTGTACTCTAATGTTTTTAGGTTCTCTGTTCTATACCACTGGCTGTTATTAATGACTATATTTTTTTGCTTTTTGATGACTCTCATTTTTGTTTAAAATTGGCTCATCTTGAGTATTTTAATTTTATATGAATTTAAGATTAAATTGTCAAAATCTAAGATTTTGTTTGGAAATGCAATAGATTTACTGACCAATTTGGGAGGAACTGACATTTTTACAATGTTGAATCTTCCCAGTGTCTCTCTATTTATTTGGGATATATATATATATATATATATATATATATATATATGTATTATTTTTTTGTACCGACGATCGAACTTGGGACCTTGCACTTCTGAGGCAGGCAGTGGAACCACTGAGCTAAATCCCCGGCCCTGGGATATATATATGTATTATTATTATTTTTTTGGTACCAGGGATTGAACTTGGGACCTTGCGCTTGTGAGGCAGGTGCCAGAACTACGGAGCTAAATGCCCGGCCCTGGGATTTATTTTTGTCATATTGATACCATGTGTACTAGACTCATGATTCTGCAAAAGCCAAGGAATGAAGTCATGAACCAAAGAAGAAAGTTAGAAGAGTTTTTGTTTTTTTTTCTTTTTTGGTACTGGGGATCGAACTTGGGACCTTCTGCTTACAAGGCAGGCAGTGGAACCACTGAGCTAAATCCCTGGCCCTAGAAGAGTTTTTATTGGAAATAAGGAGAAGGAGAATAGCCCCTGGATTTCTAGGAGGAGTCTCTAATGGGGTGGCTGTATGGCTCCCTGATCTAGAGCTAATTATAGATAAACAGAGCACAGTTGTTTAGGGGTCACCTATCACAGGTGGCTTTGTGTATTTAAAATAAACAATTGAGACTCAGGCTTTTAACCCAATTCTTCAAGTAGGGTTTATAGGAAACTGGGATCTCAGAAGAAACTGGTTCATTTGCATTATAATTTCCTCAACATTCAGGAAATTAGTAGGGAGTGGGAGTACCTTACTGAGGGTGGACTGCATTCCATGCTGCCTGAGGAAATTGATTCTTTATCCAAAATCCTAATTCATTGTCTATTCTCACTTTTTATCAGTATGGCTGGTCACCCCCCCATTCTATCTCAGGCCCTTCCACTATAGCTGCCTTACTCATAAGCTAACTAAATAAACTATTTTCTACAATATAATAGTTTTAGAAATTTCTCCTTTAATACTTAAATACCCATGTTTATAGTTTTCCTATGTATCTTACAGTTTTATTGCTTTGCTGCATGAGTTTGTTTTTGTTATTTGTTTTGTTTTTGTTTTTTGCATTTCCAATCAAATGATAATAGTGTGTGGGAATGTTATTTTTAAAAAATTTGTTGATGTTATATCCAGCAATCATGTAGAACCCTTCCACTAATTAAAATCATTTGTTTATATGTTTTCTTAAATTGTTGGTGTAAAAATTGTATCTCCTGCAAATAAATTTTATTTTTATTTCTATCTTACTCACCTACAATGTATTTTTCTTATTTTATTGTATGACAGAACTTCTCCAAAGATATTGAATAATGACAGCAATAGAGGTTGTCTTTTTCTTATTTAAACTTTGCCATTAAGACAGATGTTCCTTATAGTATTTCAGTAAATACATTTTATAAAGGAAATAAAGAATAACAGCTAAATGAGTTTCAATGATAGCTCAATACTTTCATTTAATTCATAAACTCAAGGTTTTAGATGTTTATGCTTAGAAGAGTAAACATTGAAATTTGAATATTATTGAAAATTCAGTTTAAAAGCTCAACATTAAGAAATAAACTTATTTTCTTTTAGAGTGATAAAATGCATACAATTTTGATGGATAGTGGCATTGTCATATAAACAAAGTTTTTATTAAGTTAAGAAACCTCGAGGTTTCACACTCTTCACTGGTGGCTGGGGCCTATGGTTTCTTCTTAAAAATCAGGTTGTAATACTTTCTGTCCTGAGGGGACTCTTCACAGTGTCTAGTTTACTGAGGGTTTGTTTCCTTTCTTGTTTTCTGGTGTAGTTGTTGTATATATAAATAAAATGTTTTCTGGGTACTTGGGAAATGGAGGAAGAGGTCATAGTGTTGCTCAGCCTGCCTGTCTGAGAGAGCAGTTGAGGCAATGTTTAACTTTACTTAACCTCTACCTTCTTAGGGTCAAAATTAAATGAAGATGAAGATGATGGTGATGATGGAATTGGGAGTGATGTGACAGTGGATGTTTGAAAGTATAGTATCTTTTAGGCGTTATTTTAAATACTTTACATCTGTGAACTTATCTAATTCCTCACCAACCCTATGAAGCATATTCTATTATTATTGCCACTTTAGAAATGAAGAAAATGAAGCACAGGGAGGTTAAGTAATTTATCAAGATAAGTGCCAGTACTTCATAGGATTAGTTTGAAGATTATTGAGCTAACATGATGTAAAGTACTTACCGTGGTGTCTGAAACATAATAAAGCCACAAAAGATGGAAGATATCATTTTTCTGAGAACCGACAACACAGCTGACTGATAACAGGTACTAACAAATATATCTAGAATGAATGAAACATCACCAAAAGTCACATTCCACTTGGTCTATGGAACATCTTGTAGAAATAGTTGGACAGGAATTCTGTGCTAGTGTAAAAAAAAATCCATGGGTTTCAGGACATTCATCCTTATATTCCCACACTACCAATTCACCATTTTAGATTTTATATATTTAATTCTTGGTATTTGATACACTTTAAACTTCTGCTTTGTCATTTGGTAAAATTGCAAATACATTAGTTTATATATATTTTTAAAATCTGGGATTTTTTTTCATCCCTCATGTTCAGGATGCTGAAAAATGATGTTACTTTCTACTCTAAGGGAACTAAATTTCATTTCTATATACTGTTGGCACTCTGTGTCTCCAAGGGTTCCAGATCAATGGATTCAATCAACTTAGAAAGAAGATATTTAAAAAATAGTATCTGTACTGAACGTGTAGACTTTTTTCATGTCATTATTCCTTGAACAATACGGTTCAACAACTATTTACATAGAATTTACATCATAAGAAATTTAGAGATGAATTGAAGTGTGCAGGAGGATGTGTACAGGTTATGTGTTAATGGTACTTGAGCCTCTGAAGAATTTGGTGTCCATGGAGGCATCCTGGAGCTAGTTCTCCATGAAAACCGAGGGATGAATGTACATACGCATTATATGTACATTTCTATATAGTGTATGGAGAAAACATTCTTCCTGTGGTAGTACTATATTGAATACCAGTGTCCAGCACAATGTCGGGCATGAGCAAATATTTGATAAAGTACTGTTAAGAAAATGGAATCTAGGGCTAGGGATTTAGCTCAGTGGTTTTCGCAGCCAGCCTTGCAAGTGCAAGGACCTGAGTTCGATCCCTGGTACCAAAAAAGAAAAAGAAAAAAAGAAAATGGAATCTTTCCTGTGTTATATGTAAATGTGCATCTTCTGTAAATTAGAATGCCATCTGCCTTCCTAGGACCCAGAGTCTAACGGAATGGAGATACTTATAAGAAGTAACTGTAATACAGCAACAGTAATGCCCTGGAGATATATGCTGGTAGCATGCAGGAAGGAGAAGGTGACAGTGTTTGGGGGATAAAAGTCACAGGAGAGGTGATGTTGATTCAGCTAAGTGTTGAAGATGGGTAGGTGCTGCCAAGGAGAATGTGAAGAAGGGCATGGAAAAGTGGAGGATACCACTCAATACCTAGCAAACTGAGTAGCAAAGTCTTGGGAATCTACAAAGTGAGAAACTGTATAGTGATAATAAAAGGGCTTCCATTGAATTTTTAAAACTGTTTTGCAGAGGATAATAATCATGGATTTAAAAATGCTATATGATTCCACAATTCTTTATCCACAGCCTTTCAGGGGCTCAATATTTTCTTCAGCAGAGTATGAGAGCTTTCCTGATCAGACCATATGCGGCCTGCCATCCAACTGTACGAGACTCCTTGCAGTTCTTGTATTTGTGCTATTTCATGCCTCTTTTCTTTCTTTTTTTTTTTTTTTTTTCCCGGTACCAGGGATTGAACTCGGGTCCTTGAGCTTGCGCAGCAGGCAGGGAAACCACTGAGCTAAATCCCTGGCCCTTCAAAGATGTTCTTAAGGTCTTAAGAATCCTAACAGCTTTTTAGGCAAAAATATAGTACTTTTCACTGTGAAATCCTCAACATTCTTTGCCATAATAGCAGCAGTTAAAGATATGCCTAGAAAAAAGAGGGAAGGAATTTCTTTCTTTCTTTTTTTTTTTTTTTTTGGTACCAGGGATTGAACTTGGGACCCTGCACTTGCGAGGCAGGCGCTGGAACCACTGAGCTAAATCCCTGGCCCTATGGCAGGAATTTCTAAGGAATTGGAGTTTATAGGTTCTACAAGTTATGATTCTCTTCATAACTCTTCAATTAGATAGGTGCACAAAGAAATAAAAGGGAAGGGCATGATTTCTAGTTTAGTAGTAGCAGGATTGTTGAGAGCACAACCAGAAGCAAACTGATGCTCATCTCCCAGATTAGTTAAGAACAGCCTAATTAGCTAATAAACAGTTCTAGTCCTGTGTTCTGAAAAGCTGTTTCTGGGCAAGCTGCAGTGCTTAGCAGCAGCTGCAGAGTGTGTGGATATGCTAACTACAAGCAGAGGAACACATGCTAAGTTCTGACCTGTAAAGGTTGGTCTTTTTGTGATACACATTCTGAAAGGAACTTCCCACAGCTTCTCTAGTCAATACGGAAGAGAGGCAGTAGGGCACAGTGGCTTGGACTCTGGAGCCAGACTATCTGGGCTGAAACTGCAGCTCTGTCACTTGCTAGCAGAGGGATCTTTGCCCTGGAGTAGGCTCTTGCCCTCAGGAAGTGTACTGAGGGTTTGGTCCGTGTGACGAAGAGAACATCACAGAAATGAGGGTGTGACTTTTGAGGATTTGTCATCAAAGACATTGCCACCTCTGCTTCATTGTCTTAGATCTCTTGTTCTCGGAGAAGCTAGCCACCATGTTATGAGGCTGCTCAAGGAGGCCTGTGGAAGGTCATATGATGACGAAGAATTGGGGGGCACCTGCTGAAGCCACATGGTAAGCATCTTGGCAACCTAGAATACTCAAGCCTTCAGATCCTTGCTGTCTGAGTTCACTCCTTGATGGTGTCCTTAGGAGATCCTGAGCAGAAACCACCAAGGAAGCCACTCTCAGATTCCTGACTCACTGTGCGAGATGATAAATGCTTATTGTTTTAAGCCACTAAGTTTTGCTCTGCAACAAATAACTTTCATAAGGGAATATATATATATATATATGTTTTTTGTTTTTGTTTTTTGAGACAAGATCTTGTCTTGCTATGTGGTTCAGCTGGTCTTGAACTCACTATGTAGCCCAGGCTGGCCTCAAACTCACAGCAATCCTCCTGCCTCAGCTTCCTGAGTGCTGGGATTGTAAGCCTGTGCCACCACACCTGACTCATAAGGAAATATTTTAAAAGATATTGTTAACAACAGATTCAACTTGATAAAGAAAGTAGAGGTGTATCCTTTTGATGTCTTGATTTGGTCTCTTGATGAACAGAACCAAAATAACTTCTATAAAACCTTAGTCCTATAAGATGCTACATAAACAAGGGATTCTCCCTTCTGCGAGATTGATATTGCTTGTAAGTATATTAAAGAATCTGGAAAAAAAGATTTTAAAAAAATTTAAAAGGATCTGAGAAGTGTTGAGGAAAGGATTTTTGTTTATTAGTCCAGTGTTTTCGAAACATATATCACCAAGGCGTTTCTTTATGAAATAGTACTCAGAAAAATACTAAGAACACCCTGTTAGAAAACATTGTTCCATAGCAGTGATTCTTCTCAGACTTAGGCCTAATTCAGAATCATCTGGAGAGCTTGTTAAACCCCACTCCCACAATTTCTGATTCAGGTGATCTGGAGGAGGACTTGAGGTCTTGCATTTCTAGTAAGATCAATAGTGATGTTGTTGCTAATGGATGTGAGGCTTACACTTTGAGAACCAGTGTTCATAAAAGTTCCAGGCTTCTTGGTAAAAACTTTAAAGAATGAGCATGTAAATGGCCAATGAGCACACAAAAAGATTCTGAGCACCTGTATGGATTGAATGTTTCTGTCACCATCCTCCACAAATTCATATGTTAAAATTTCAGTCTGATAGTATTTAGACATGAGATCTTTGTGAGGTAATTAGGTCATGAGGATGGCACCCCTCATACCATGATTAGTGCCTTTATAAGAAGAGACAGGAGAGAGCTTCCTTCCCTGCTCCCCTTTCCACTATGTGAGGACACCCCAAGGAGATGGTTCTCTGTGAACTAGGAAGAGGGGCCTAACTAGGAAACTAATTAATTGGCCAACACCTTGATTTTGGACTCCCCATCTTGCAGAGTTGAATTTCTGTCCTTTAAGCCACATAGCCTGTAGCATTTGTATGGCAGTCAGAATTGACTAAGACAACCTTTTTTAGCTACTTGGGAAATGCAAATAAAAACCACAGTGAGATACTATCCCACACTCATTAGGATGAATTATAAAAACTATGATAACAAGTGATGTGTAGAAATGTGGGAAAATCAGGACCCTCAAACATTGTTGCTGGGAATGTAAAATGGTGTAGCCCTTTTTGAAAATAGCTTGTTAGTATCTCAAAATGTTAAACATAGAGTTGCCCTGCGACCCAATTATTTCACTCCTAACCAATCTTGGGAGAAATAAAAAGTTATGTCCATATAAAAATGTGTATGCTAGTGCCCAGAGTGCATTATTCATAATAAAACACGCAAGTGTCCATCAGCTGATGAATGGATAAACAAAATTTGGTCTATCATATGATGGATACTGTTGAAAAATGGAAAGGAATTTCTGTAACATGGGTGAACCTTGAAAATACATTATGTTAAGATTTTTAAAAAGTCCTTCCTATCAGGCCACAATTTGTATGATCCTATTTATATAGAAAAGTTCAGAATAGGCAAAGCCATAGGAATCCAATAATACATAGCAAAAGCTGGGGGATGTAGGGTAGGAAGACCCTAGTGATGGGTTTGTAGGTTTCTTTTTGGAGTGATGAAAATGTCCTAAAATTAGATAGTGGTGATGGTTGCACAACTCTCTGAACATACTGAAAACAATACACTGAATTGGACATGTTAGGGGAATGAATTTTGTGGTTGTATAATTCAGTAAAGCTGCTGTGAAAAAAAGAATACATATAGCTTCTAAATTAGGACAGCCACAAAAATACAAATATCCAATTACAGTATACATTCATTGGAACTCTATTTTAATCTACAAAGTGCCAGATGCCTATTTTAACTGGTGGCAGAGGTGGGCTGGTGCAAACTGAACAGTTAGATATAGATGGCCTTTAGCTCTCTTTCCATCCTCCTTTCCTCCTGTGAAGATAATATGTATTTGTTGTTTTATTGTGGTTCAGAGTTGTGCAAGTGATGGGGCAGCCTCAGGCTGACTCGAGATAGTTTGGTAATAGGAGAGAGTACAAACCCTGCCTCAGCTCTATCATTTATACGGGGCAGCAGATGGCAGAGAGCAATTTAAAAGGCCACCCTTCCCAGGGTTTGTTTCTTTGTTTTGGTCATTGTGGTTGCTCTGCATTTTAGGAAAGCTGACTGCCTAAGCTAGCACAGTGACTCTGGAAGCCTTGTGTGCATCAAAATCATCTGGGGTTCTTGTTTGAGGTGAGGACTGTTGGCCTTAATCCCTGATGGTCAGGAGGCTGTCGTTAAAGCAAGCACTCATATAATTCTGGGGCAGGTAGTTCTTGGACCACATTGAAAATACTTGTGCTAGAAAAACATCCAGCTGTGTTGGAAAAGTTTATAAATGTGCATGGGGCTGACCTAACCAAGGAGGGGATGAAATTGGGGCTGGGATGGAGCCTTTGGTGTCTCTGATACATTCATGAATTTTCACATGTGGTTTGAAACAAATCGGAAATGTTAGCTCATGTTCAATATAACACTGTATCTATTGTATCTTATATTATTATTTTTGGATATTTGAACCGTTTCATTGTGAGAAGTATTTTGTAACCTTTGGGATTTTAGATGTTAGGGCCATGTTGAGGACAAACCAAGGTGGAGAATTGAGCACTCAGCTGCTGACCCTGTGTTTCCTGTTAGGCTTGGGTGATGGTGGTGCTGTCAACTTGGAAGCCCTGGTTGGGCCCAGCCCTGCCTCTCCCCTCCCACAGGCCTTCTGCCCATGAGGGTCTGACCTCAACTATTCCCTGCTCCCCATAGGCTGCCCATCGGGGCAGGACACAGGCACCCTGGAAGCCCAGGGGTAGAATTTCTCTTGAGAGAACAGCGAAGAGGAGGAGCAGGAAACCACAGCCTGTGGCTCCTGTGCTGCTCAGGGAGTTTTGGACTACACTAATTGTCACCTGCCTTCCTGTCCCCCTCAGCCTTCAAGCTCCCTGACCTTGTCTTGCAGTCTCCAGGAGAGGGGGATTTCTCTTTCTTGGTCCAGGGCTGCCATGAGGGCCTACAGTGCAACCACTGTCTTTGCTATTCCTCCAGGTGTGTCCTTTTCTTGTTCTGCTACCTGACTGTCCCTTGATGGGCAAATGAGGACATCAAGTGCTGCGTCAGGACCTGGGGACAAACCAAAGGGTTCAAACCTTGCATGGCCATCCTGGGGTGTGGAGAATGTTGGGGGGCTGCAGGGTGCTGTGATGGCCAGTCTGCCTTGAGGGGGAAGCTGTGGCTCGGTGTGAAGGGGACAGGTGATGGGGAAGCAGCTGGTCCCGAAAGCTTTGTAAATGGAGAGCACACAGCCAGCAGACAGGCTTGGTTTGGAAGAGGGCAAATGCCAAGTATTCAAGTTTGAAAGCAGTCTTGGGCCACTGGGCAGCCTGCCAGTATGTGCCTTCCCTGAGGGAGAGAGAATCTGGCAGGAACGCTCTGGCTTGAGTTAGATGCCCAGGCCTCTTGCCAGCTTCTTCCTTCCCTGGACTTCTGCCCTCTTGTCTGAGAGTGGGCAGCGCCCTCCAATGACCCCTCAGCCATAATGGGAATGTGTAGGAGCATGCGGGAGACTGCTCAAGGCTGCAGCCCCACAAGTTCTCTTCCTTTACCCCACTTTTCCTGCTGCCCTTGATTCCCCACATAGCCCCCTAGGCCCGAGCCTTTTGTTTTCTCTCTCACCTTGTCCCCTTTTCTTTTACAGACCTGCTCTCTGATATTTTTGAAAGCTTTTAAAGTTTCTGCAGTTACATGTGGGACTATTGGAGACTGGAGGAAGAGGGGGCCTCTCGGTAGACAGCTACTGACCAGTCTGTGCAGCACGGTCTTGCTGCTGTGGGTGGTTCACTATGACATCCACCCTCTACAGCTCCTCAGGGAGCCTCTGGAGACAGCAGTGCACACCTGTCAGTTCCCAATCTACCTCTTCATGACAACTGTCTGTCACTCAGAACATGAGATGTTCTGGGCATGAGTGCCGAACCATTTCCTGCCCTAGGGATTTGGGGGTTGAGTGTTAGACCTGGGGAGTGGGCCCCCTCTCTTATCTGTATCCTTCATACCTGACAATTTCACAAATCCTAACTGTCTTTGAGATGAGTGTTCTGTTCTTTCCCTTCAGTGCCATCCTTCTGGCCACCAGCACATGTCCTTAGCACCTCATGACTTGTGTGATTTTATGGCTCACTGGCTGGCCTCTTGCCTTTCCTTTCTCCTTAATTTCTGTCAGTCTGCTGACTATGAAGAGAGTTTCTCTGCAGCTCTTCCTACAGTGAGATACAACCCTGAGTGGGAACCTAAGATGGTTTCCCCCTTCCTGTGGCCTTGGACCTACCCACTTCTGCATGGCCTATGGCATCTTCAGCTGGGATTGAACCCAGGACATTGTGCATGTTAAGCAAGTGCTCTATCACTGAGTGACAGCCCCAACTCATCTTCAGTTGTGATGCTGCCCTTACTCTAGCTGTTCACACACCCACCCTGGATCCTGTGGCCACCTGCTCCTTTCTGCTCCCTTAAATACCCACTCAGTGCTCTGACTGTCACACTCCTCACTTGTGAGCTGCTCTCCTCTCCTTCTCTCCTCCCCTTCTCTCCTCCCCCTTACTTCCTGTGAACCCTTCCAGTCTCTCCCCCTCCTTTCATTGGGATGTCAACTGGTCCTTCTGCATTCAGAGCTGCCATTTGTAGGAATTGGAAGAGATATTGGAGATCCTTGAGTCCAGCTCCTCTCCAGGGACTCCAACAGAGGAAATGACTTTCCTGTGACAACCCAGGAAATCATTCTGGTACCAGGCCTCTTATCCCTAGTCTAGTGCCACTTCTATCACCACATGCTACCTAGAGATGAGGGGAAATGTTTTTGTCCACAGATGACCAGAATGTTGTCATTAGAGAGGCAGTGGCAGTAAAGAACAATATTTGTGGAGGGTTTTGTATTCATCACCCTTGCCAGTCAATTAGCACTTTATTGTGGCCTGCCCTCATTCTTATTGTCAGTTCCACACATCAAGGCCTTTATCACATCAGAATATAACAGTGTCTTGTTTACTAATTACTTGACGCTGTGGAAGTCAAAACTGTTTTAAATCTCTTTTGTAGCCCATAGCACAGTTCCAGGCATGGAATAGAACTGTCTATTCAATGTTAATTCAATGAGTTTTAAGGACAATTCCAGGTAAGACTCACATTTAAGCTATTGGTTATGATGGAGACCTGCCCACTCACACCATTGTTGACTTTACCTTAATTCTTGAGCTGAGGCCTTCCAAAGCCACCTGTTTAGAATTAGGTATACTTTCCCCTCTGCTCTCATAATACTTTATTATATCTTTGTTTTTTCACTTGTATCATGTGGATAATTATGAAAGGCTCTTGCATCCTCCTGGATTTTCAGTTTCTGGGGACAGTAAGAAATCTTTCTTTGCATAGCTCATAGATTTCTTTGGCCACATAGTGTCTTGCATGTGGTTGGGCTCCATACCTGACTGTTGAATTGAGTATTATGAATAACGACATAGTTAACAATGTCTTATCCATGTGGTCTATCTGCAAAACTCAGGGCCGCCTTCCATACTGTGGCCAATCCCAAGACTGGGACTAAGGCCAGGCTGGGAGGATTTGGCATGATTTCCAAATGGGCAGAGATAGTCGTGTGTCTCTGAGCATGTCTCTAACCTATTTCCAAGCTGAATATACAATAAATTTGGTCTTATCCGTCATATTTAGTTGGCTAAGCCTCTTCTTCCATCAGCCCAGATAATAAAGAAATGACATTTTGTCATTTACTCTGTGGCACACAGAATAAAGGATGACCCAGGTAGCAGGGCATAGTAGCATTTTCTAAGCACCCAGAATGAAATAGTGTGGAAAGGATAGGTATGTCCGGGAACAACAGAAAGGAAATCCAGACATAAAGACTCTGTATCGATTCCAAGCTTCTGAGAGCTGAAAGGTTTAACTTTATTTTATAAATAAAGAAAGCAAAGTCCCTAAAAGGAAAACAGCCAAAGTCACAGGGGTGGTAAAAGAGTGAGGATGAGCAGCATGAGCTCTGGTATAGCTTTCCCTCACATCACAGCTCCATTCGGCTCTTAGGGGAAACGTCACACAACCAGGTTGTCCAGCAGTGCTTTGAGAAACAGAAGTGGATGGATCAGGTGGAAAATGAAAGGAATCACCAAGGGGCTGGAGAGATAAAGAGAAGAAGGGCTGAAGAGAGAGGGATGAGCGCTATTTGCTTCTGATTCTGGTTACTTCCCCACTTTGGGCAAAGAAAAGGCTAAGAGAATAAAGAAGGCCAAAATCATGGTTTAAGTCAGCAGGGGTGGGTAGGTATAGATTCAGCTGCTCACCTCCAGGCTGCTTTCTAATTTTTTAACTCTTTCCCTTATAATGATATTGCCTCAAGTCTTTAGAACTTACTGGAAACTTTTAGAAAGTGAGTTGGTGAAAGGAGGAGGATAGAAGCGGGAGAGTCGCCCTTAGGCTCCTACTGGGCTCGCCATAGTATTGTCAGACTTCCTTAGAAGAGGTTTGTGTGCCATGTGTGGAGCTGGGAAAGAAAGCCACAGAGTGGGTGCAGTCAGAGGCACATGTGCCATATTTGCAGAACGGCAGGCATATAGTTTGCAGGGACTGGACTATAAGGATCAGGAGGAGATGTGGTTCCAGATGTAGCTGAGAAAGCCAGCAGAAACATGAGGGTCCTGTGTGCTGTGATATCGTGGTTGGGCTTTCTTATGAAGGCAATAGGGGATCACTGAGGAGAGGGAGGGAGAGAGAGAGGGAGAGAGAGAATATAAATATGAATAATTGTGAATAAATCTTTGGAAATATACCCCCCCGGGGGGCTTGAATTCTGGCCCTGGTGAATGTGAGTGTGGGGAGTGTCATTAGGGAGGGACGGGTGAGGCTGGAGTTAGCAGAACCTGTTAGGAGCCTTCTCCTTCAGGTTTTATTGAACAGGAAAAAAAGAGGATCCAAGTCAGGGGTACCAGAGAGGAGGGGACAAAAGAGAGATATTTCCGGGTTTTTAAACTTAAGGGATAGGGAAGAAGGATCTAAGCTGAGACCTAGGATTAGGTTGAGGGAGGTTGGTGGCTCTCTGCATTGTGAGATGATAACCCTCTGGGTGAACCACAATCTGTGGTGGGCAAGGGATGAGGATGGTTGTGGCTTTGTGAGTTCAGCACACCCTTTGGGCCCCTGGGCAACACTCTGATAGGAAGGCTGGGGCTCAGGACAGGGATCTGCATGAAGTTTTGGATTTTACCACTGTATAGTGGTAGTTGAGCCATAAACAGGGCTCAGATTGTCACAGGAAAGTGGCAGAGAGAGATGAGGGCAAGCACAGGTTTCAGGGGACATCTGAATTAAATAGGGTATGGAAGACACGGGTGACCTGGGATGGAGGCTGACCGGAAGTCCACAGAGTGAGGAGATGGGGGTGGTCGTTAGCCAGGAAATGAAAGGAGAAAGAGTTTCCAGAAGAAGGGAATGTTTACCAGGGTGAAATGTGAGGAAGAAAGGCTCTGCTGACATTTGTCTGAGAAATCTTGACCTTTTTCTGTTTCCTTGCTAGAAATAAGCGCCCTTTTTTGTATCGTGCAGTCACATACAGGGATGGAATCACCATTGCCCCGTGTCATAGCGTCCATGCATAAGATCCCTTCTGGTTCTAGGCGTTTATCAAATGGCAAGGAAACAGTCCCTGGTTACTTTGCACTGAGAAGGAGAGGGAAGAGGGGACCAGTGTGAGGATCAGTGCCTTAATTTTAGCAAGGCTCTTAGCGCTCCTTAGAAGGTATGCTTTATTTCTACAAAAATAGAAAGTATTATTATTATTATTATTATTATTATTATTATTATTATTACATCTTCATGCTGTATCTGAGCCAAACACTGGCGTCCTCAATACTGTGTATTTATTTCTCTGGGGTTTTGGAGGGGTGGGGAAGAATGGGATATTTAGGTTGCTAAGTGATTGTGGTTCTAAAAATGAGATTCCCCCGTGGCTCCTTCTCCTGTTCTTTTGGTCAGAGTAAGAGGGATGCCAAAGTCAAATTATGGAGACAGGCCTGGCCAGGTCTTGAGGTGGCCTCGGGGCATTCTGTGGGGGAAGGACAGAATAAACTGGCCTGCTCCTGTCCTCCTACCTGCAGCCCCTTAGGGCCCACTACTTTGGAAATTGCAGGAAAAACTGGGCCTCCCCCTGCTTAAATTCCAGAGCCTTGCCTAGGCAGGCAGGCCCAGTGGTTGCTATGGTGATGATGGGTGGTTGGGGGAGGTAGTGATGCAGCATTTGGCCTGTGTGACTGAGGTCCCCAATGCAGGCTGCCTGAAGTCTGGGCCCCTGATGCTCTTGGCATTCTTTTAGGATTCTAGAGAGTGCTGAAATCTTCAAACTGGCCAGGCAGACCAGCCAGCTGAATCCTTAATTGTTGAAGGCCAAATATATCACAGGCCAAATTCTGGAAGGTGTTTATGGAATTAGGAGCTGCACAGCAGCTTCCATGGGGGAAGGCGTGTGCACAGGGAAGAGGGGCTGAGATAGTAGGCTAAGGTTTGGAGATAGCCTTTAAGATTATCTAGCACATCAATATTCCTGACTTCTAGGCACCAAGCCATGGCTGGGACTCTCCATATGATGGGGAGCCCATCACAGGGCAAAGCACATCATTCCAATGTTGGGTAGGTCCTAGGTTTTACACCCTCCTTTTGGTAAAATCTGGCCCCTTTTGATTTGATCCACTGCTCAAATTATGCAACGAGCCTAGAAATAATAGGCTTTTGTCCATTTGCCACCAAACAGAACATTCACCCGTTTCTCAACTATTTCTCATCTGATGTCATTGCAACATACCTCGAGATGCCTTCATGCCCCAGGTTTCTCAGTATTGTTCTTAAAATATGATACCCAGCTGGTTATAGTAGCACACCCTTAACAATCCCAGCACTCGAGAGGCTGAAGCAGGTGAGTTTAAAGCCAGCTTGGACTACATAGCGAGACCCTGTCTCAAAAACCAAAACAAACAAAAAAAATGACACCCAAGGTGGAACATAGTTCTCTAACTGGCTGACCAGTGCAGAATACTTTAGGACAGATGTCACCGCATGTTTGTGATCAGTAGGAGTTACTCTGTAGTGCCCTGATCACATCACTAGCTAATATGAAATTTGTGATTGTCTGTCATAAGCAGAACTTTAACATGTGAATAGCTGACACTGTTCTCTACCTTTGCACTTTTTTGCTATTGTCATTTAAGTTGTTGATAAATATTTTGAAATTAACAGAAATAATAACCGAACTCAGTGGAATAACTCTAGAAGCCTCCCTATAGGCTGAAATTATAACATAATAATATTAATACCTGAAGCTTGTTGCTTACTAGTCAATCATCTAATAATTAATCACTGGTTTTTTTAGATGGTTGCTATCATCATTTAAAAAATATTTATTAAACATGTTTACAATACACAATGACTACTTTCAGTGTGGCTATTTAGTACATGACCACGCCACATCTTAATTCCTTTTTATGTCCCCTTCTCCTCCTGTCCTTTCTCTCTCCCTCCATCTCCTGGTTCCTTTCCCACTTGAACTAGATCTATTTCCGTTTCTTTTATGTCTCTTTTATTGTGCTCTTTATTTATACTTTGGATTTCCCATATGAGGTTTATGTATTTAATTGATTTCACTTCACATTTATGTTTTCAAGGTGCATCTATTTTCCTAAAAATGTCGCAAATTTATCTTTTTTTTTGGTACTGGGGATCTAACTCAGGAACTTGCACTTGTGAGGCAAGCGTGGTGCCACTGAGCTAAATCCCCGGCCCTCAAATTTATCATTCTTTGTAGCAGAGCAGTACTTCACTGTGTATAAATAGCACGTTTTCTTTATCCATTCATCTGTTGATGAACATATAGGCTGCTTCCAAAATTTAGCTATTATGAGTTATTGTCATTATTGAACTGATGAGGAAATTGAATCACAGAGAGGTTAGCTAAGTTAGTAAAGGTCACACAGGCTCTTAACTAGCAAAATCAGTATTTAAATTCATTCTTTTATTCACTAATCAGTAAGATTTAGGAAAGACTTTTCCAATGTTGTAAACTCATCAAATGGTGCTCACTACCGTTGTGACAGTGTAGCATAAGAGCATAAATTTTTTTTTTTGTTTTTTGTTTTTTTTTTTACTAGGGGCCTTGATGAAATCCAGACATACCAAATCTTTAGCATTTTTCCAATGGATTTGTCCAATAATTATATTTGAAAAGAAACAAAGTTGGCTTGGATCAGTTTATTCCCAGAAATGCCGTGCATTCCTGGTCATCAAAAGAAGTGACAATAGTGATAGCAACAGTACTCATGCTGATGAGCCTGCACTGTCCCAGGCACTTAGCTAAACTCATCCTATGAATTATTTATACATTATTTGATTGTCTACAGCATATCGGAATCTATGGGACACAATGAAAGCAGTCTTACAAGGAAAATTCATAGCAGTGAATACTCATACTAGGAAAACAGAGCGAGCCCAATTAAACAACCTGATGCTGAATCTCAAGCTTCTAGAAGAAGAAGAACAGGACAAACCCAAAGCCCATAGAAAGGAGGAAATTGTAAAGATCAGGGCAGAAATCAATGCAATGGAGGCTAAGAGAGCAATACAAAAAATCAATGAAGCCAAGAGTTGGTTCTTCAAAAGAATCAACAAAATTGACAAACCCTTAGCCAACCTTGCCAGTAAAAGGAAAGAAAAGGCCCGAATCCATGCAATTAGGAATGAAAAGGGTGAAATTACAACTGACCCAGCAGAAATCCAGAGGATCATCAATACCTACTTCCAGAACCTATACACCAATAAGATGGAAAACACAGAAGAAATGGACAGATTCCTAGATACGTATGAATTACCAAAGTTGAATGAAGAAGACCTAAAAATTCTAAATGACCTAATATCAATCAATGAAATTGAAAACGTAACTAAAAACTTATCAACAAAGCAAAGCCCGGGCCCTGATGGCTGCACTGCTGAATTCTACAAAACATTTAGAGAAGAACTGCTGCTGCTACTGTTTAAACTCTTCAATGAAATGGAAAGGGAAGCAATACTCCCAAATTCCTTCCTGGAAGCAAGCATCACCTTGATCCCCAAAGCAGAGAAAGACCCAACTGAAAAAGAAAACTATAGGCCAATCTCACTAATGAACATAGATGCAAAAAATCCTTACTAAGATACTGACAAATAGAAAGCAGAAGATCATCAAGAAGATCATACACCCTGATCAAGTGGGATTCATCCCAGGGATGCAGGGATAGTTCAACATATGCAAATCAATCAGTGTAATACACTATATCAATAGAGCCAAGGACAAAAACCGTATGATCATCTCAATAGATGCAGAAAAAGCATTTGACAAAATCCAACACACATTTATGATAAAAACACTACACAAAATTGGAATAGGTGGTCTCCACCTCAATCTGATAAAAGCCATCTATGAAAAACCAATATCATACTAAATGGTCAAAATGCAGCAGCCAATATCATACTAAATGGTCAAAAACTGAAATCCTTCACACTAAAATCAGGAACAAGACAAGGATGTCCACTTATCACCACTCCTGTTCAATATAGTTTTGGAAACATTAGCCATAGCAATTAGACAAGAGAAAGAAATAAAAGGAATAAAGATAGGAAATGAAGAAGTCAAATGGTCATTATTTGCAGATGACATGATACTCTATATAGAAGACCCCAAGAATTCCACCAAAAGTCTTCTAGTGTTAATAATCAAATTCAGTAAAGTACCTGGATACAAGGTCAACACACAACAATCAATAGCTTTCCTCTACACCAATGACAGACTCACTGAGAGAGAAATAGGGCACACAATTCCTTTCACAATAGCATCCAAAAAATTGAAATACTTAGGAATCAACCTAACCAAAGAAATAGAGACCTCTTCTCTCAAAACTATAGCACTTTGAAAAAAGAGATTGAAGAGGATATCAGAAAATGGAAAAACATCCCTTGCTCCTGGGTAGGATGGATCAACATAGTGAAAATGGCCATACTTCCAAAACTGCTATATAGATTCAATGCAATCCCCATTGAAATCCCAGCAGCATCCTTCATGGACCTGGAGAAAACAATCCAAAAATTCATTTGAAACAAGAAGAGACCCAGAATAGCAAAAGTAATTCTAGGTAACAGAGTCATGGCAGGGGGTATCACTATCCCCAACTTGAAACTATACTACAAAGCTACTGTGATAAAAAACAGCATGGTACCTGAGGACCAGTGGAACAGATTAGAAGATGCCAAAACAACTCAAGACACACTCAGCCATCTCCTCTTCGATAAAGGAGCCAAACACCCTCACTGGAGGAAAGATAGCCTCTTTAATAAATGGTGCTAGAAAAATTGGGTTTCAACTTGTCAAAGATTAAAACTCAACCTGTATCTCTTACCATGCACTAAACTAAAGTAGAAATGGATTAAAGATCTAAATATTAAAATAGAAACACTGAATCGGCTGGAACAGAGATTAGGTAGAACTCTTGAAAACATTGTGTAGGAAACGATTTTGTGAATAAAACTTCAGTTGCCCATGAATGAGCACAAACAATCAACAAGTGGGATCTCTTCTTATTAAAAAACTTCTGCACAGCAAGAGAAACCACCAGCAGTGTGAAGAGACAACCCACAATGAGGGAAAAAAATCATCTACTGCTGTTCCTCAGACAAAGGCCTACTATCTCGAATCCATAGAGAACTTAAAAAAAAATCAGACCTCTCAAATTTATACTCTTTTTTTTTTGGTACTGGGGATCGAACTCGGGTCCTTGCGCTTGTGCAGCAGGCGGTAAAACCACTGGGCTAAATCCCCGGCCCAAGACCTCCCAAATTTAAAGACCCAATCCAAAAATGGGCATCTGAAATGATCAGACATTTCTCAGACAAAGAAGTAGAAACAGGAAATAAACATGTGAAAAAATGCTCAACATCATTGGTCATTCGAGTGATGCAAATGAAAACAATGCTGAGATTCCACTTCACTCCAGAAAGAATGGCTGCTATGAAGAAATCAACCAATAACAAATGCTGGTGGGGCTGTAGGGAAAGAGGAACCCTGCTCCACTGCTGGTGGGAGTGTAGACTGGTGCAACCACTGTGGAAATCAGTATGGAGATACCTCAAAGAAGTAGGACTGGAAGTCCCATTTGTCCCAGCTATTCCCCTGCTGGGTATCTTCCCTAAAGAATTGAAAGAATCATACCACAGTGATATATCTGGACCCATGTTCATAGCAGCACAATTTGTAAGAGCTGTAACCTGGAAGCAGCCTGATTGCCCATCAACTGGAGACTGGATAAAGAAAATGTGTTTTTTTTTAATAAAATGGAGTACTACTTAGCCATAAAAAAGGAGAAATTAGAGACATTTACAGCTACATGGATGCACATTGAGGCGATACTCTTAAGTGAAATAAATAGGACACACGTGTAAATACCGAACAGTTTCTCTAGTGTGAGAAACTGAAAGTGTAAATAAGGACTAAAAGGTATAATATATAACTTGAAATAGGAAGGAAAGGGGCAAAGGGGAAAGGAAAGTGGGAGGAGTAGGGGAAAGGAAAGAAGGAAATGGAATTAATATGAGGTAATGAAAAAATGGAAACAAAGTCTTTGTCCATAGGGAGGGCAGGGGAAGGGGGAAAAAATAAGAACCAAGAGACATTATGTAAAGGTGCAAATTTCCAATGATGAATGTCATTATATTGTATACATTATTTGATTGTCTTTGTTTTCTCATTGCTCCCAAACTTGGTGCCAATGTATTGCCCAATTATGGGATTGACAGTGAGTTCAATGATTGTCATTCTAAAGCGTTTTTTTTTTTTTTTTTTTTTTTTCTGGAAATCAAGACATTTGCTCAGTTTTCCAAGGCCTTTGTTCTTGTCCCATTTCTCACAAGCAGCTGGTTTGGATATTCTGTCAGTGTTGGGTCTAAATGGTCATTGAGTTGGAAGCAGGAGCCTAGGTTCAAGTGTGATTCTGCTACAGCTTTTATCTATGAGACCGACTGCAGATCATTCAACTGTGGGCTTCAGTTTCATCCTCCTTTCCACAGGCACACATATCCCTCTGCAAAATATTTGGAGGGGATGGTGAGATGCTAATAGAGGAGAATGTTTATGGCAAAATGCTTCTTGGACTTCAAAGTTCCAGACCTCTTAGAGCCACCATTATTATTTAAAAGGGTTAGGTACTTTTCCTTACACTATCTCTTTCTTAAAATACTTTGTCTTACCCTTTATTTTTTATTTTTATAAGATACTCAGAGAAACAACTGGATATTGGTCACTAGACCCACAAGGGACCAGCTGTCTGCTTCACTGCATTGTTTTGGGGAGAAAGACGGGGGGAAAGGAGTGTCTTTTGGAAATTCTTTCACAGGGGTGTAGCTTCCTGCAGGAGTCCTTTATGAAAGATCAATACAACTTGACTGGAGGTGGTGTACACATACATTAATTTTCATTTTCTTCTTTTTTCCTTCATCCCCCCAACTGCCTCCTGCCTCACTCAGCCACTCTGATCCCATCTCCGTGTTTCGCGTGTGATTTCTCTTCTCTGGTTTGATGCAGAGTACAACCAGCTGTTTTCCTTGAGTCATCTTCAGCTTCACTCCTTCATTAGGGAAACTGAGGCACTAACTAATGAGCCAAGACTTGGAGCTATCTTCTTCTATCCTTGGCCTTGGCTTTTTGAAGATGTAGTCTGTTAGATTGTAAACTCAAAAGAGACAGGAAATAGAATATTTTTACCTTAATATAACAGAAGCATATGTGCCTGCCCGAATGAATAAGTGAAAGTGAGAATTCTTTTCCACTGGAACTGTGGCTCCTGTCAGTCTGAACAGCATGTACTCCTTCTGCAGTGAAGAGGAAAGAAGTCATTAAAAAGTTCCTCCAGTCTTTACTCTTTAAACTCTGTCCAAAGGAATGAATGTCCTGAGACTGACGGAAACGTGCCCCAGTCCAGCCAGTGGCATAGGTGTGCTTAGTTCTCCCAGCTTTGTTGTGCCAGTGATGGTGACTGTGTATCCTCCTTCACTCCCCAGGATATGGGCAAAGTGAAGGTCACTGCAGTGGTAGTGTCGCAGCATGAGTTTTCTGGTACATTCATGGTTATATGCTAGAGTAGTCCAGGATATCTTCTTACTGGATGTCTTGCAGCATGGCATTGACACCTTTGTTCTTCTGAGGTAGAGGGGGTACACTGCACCTTGATGTGGGGTTCTGACCCCAGGACAGTGGATTCTTATACATTTTCATCCTGTGGTGCCCCTGGAAGATACCCTTGACTTCTATGTCTCCACAACAGCCTCCTCTAAAGCAAGAATATAAACAAGGAACCAAAACTTGAGGTTCCCTTCACCATCTCAGTAGCTCTTAACTGATAGAAGGGGTGAGAGGGCCCCTGTGGGTAAAGGTGGCAGGGAGCAGTTGGTATAGGCTAGTTCATATCTCTGGACAGCTCACCCCTAGAGAACACTTCTGGGCACCATCTGTGGTTGCCCTCTTTCCCACAGTTAGGACCTGCTTCCCCGCAACAAGGCTCACCCTAAACTGAGGATCTGCTTCCTATATTGCATTTGCTTGGAAAGTGTCTGGCTCAGGCCACGTGTTAGGGCTCATGAGAAGAAGTTGGGGCAGGGGCACTATGGTCGTGTTGAGGTAATGAAATACTAAAGTTTCCAGTTCTGCAGGGCTCAGGTGGCTAATAACTAGAGTGAAGACCAAAGCATGTTTGGCACAGTGGCAGCGGCTGTTGCTACAAAGAAGTGTAAAACACAGGTTTGGAGGGAGAACTAGGGATAATTTGCTACTTCACAGACTTAGAGTTCATACAGAATTTTTAGCACAATTTCCCATTTCTTTTCTTTTAAATATGTCAGGGAAGGTGAGATCAGGAGGCACAAACATCACGCCACATGGAGTAAGAACAGAAGTAGAGCTGTGACTCCCTTGGCACCAAGAGAAGGGGCTTAGGTAAGGCTTGACAGGGTGTTTGGGTGTCATCTCAGGGAGTGGTGGGCTCAGTATTCCCACTGCTCTCCCTGAGCCCCTGGGTGCCAGCTTCTGGAAGGCACAGCTTGCTGTCCAAGTTCAGACCTTGCCCCCTTAGGGGAGGATCTCCTCCTGGCTTTGGTCCCTTGGCCATGTGTCTCTCCTTCCTGTCCACCTCAGAACCACTGCCGGCGACCTTCCTAAAGCATAGCTTTGCTCATGTTACTCTCTGTGGCCCCCCACGCTCCAGGAGAGGGCACAGCTGGCTCAGGCGCACTTTGTGGACAAAGGACTCAGGATACATTAAAGGGGTGAGAAGGGTTCCAGTAGGACACATCCTCTGGGCTTGCTGTGGCCATAGTCAGAGTCACGAAGCTGTATTAGGCAGACCCACTTTTAAACTCAGTCCTGGTCAGACTTCTGCTTGGAACTAGAGGAGTTTTAGATTTTTTTCCCCAGATATTAGAATATTTGCATATATACATTACAGGTTATCTTGGGGATAAGATGGAGTTCTTTTATCTTTCATATATATACCTTATGCGTATAGCCTGAAGATAATTTTATACAGTTGTTTTAGTGTGCCTGTATTTTGACTGTCACTGATTACACAAGATCAAGTGTAGAATTTTCCGCTTCTAGACCTCATGTTGGTGTTCAAAATTTTCAGATTTTTCAAGCATTTTGGATTTCAGATTTTCAGATTAGGGATCCTCTGCCTGTATTTCAATATTAATACCAACAAGTGCATGTTGGATTTTCAGACCTTGAGGCCACTGATGACCTTTAATGAGAGTCATTTTCATAGAGGGGTAAGAACAGAAGCCAGAGGGCAGGAGGCTGAGGAGGCAGAGGGTGCAAGTAGGTACCAGGTCCAGAGGCTGGTCAGTGCTGTGCAGTGAAGATGGTGGAAACAGACACTTTGAGATGCAGGGAAGAGCTGTATCAATAGATACAATGGAGTTGAAGAAACAGACAGACGGGGAGGGTGGTGCTCAGCACTGAACTGTGGAGGGGATGGGATCCAAACAGCAGACGAAGGATCCTCTGCCACACAGGGAAAGATGCTATCTGCTGCTTTGAGGAGCCTTCAGTCCACCTTGGTACTAGAAGATTTTAATTGTTTTAAGTAAGGGCCAGTGATTATTAGAGACTTTTTTGTGTGCTTGTTGACTTTTAGTCATATTTGAAATTTAGCACTGAGAACATGTAGTGTGGCTCTTGTTACAGATGGAAAATCCTCACAGGCTATGCAGATTGGCCTTTGGGAAGAGCAATGAGTTGCTATTCAGGTCACCAACTGCACAAAGTTAGGAAGATACTGCAAACAACCTTGCTTTCAAAAAGTGTAGTTATTCTGACAATAGAATATATTTTAATGGAAAATACAGATAAACATAAAGAAATACAGTAGCCCTCCCTTATCTATGGGGAATATATTCCAAGACCTTTAGTGGCTGTTTGAAACCACAGAATATGAAACTTGTTATATACTATGTTTTTTCCTATATATACATACCAATGATGAAGTTTAATTCATAAATTAGGCATAATAACAAATGAACAACAATAACTAAAAGTGATATAGAACAACTACAACATTATACTGCAATATCTCTCCCTCTATCTTAAAATATTTTATTTACTTAAAGGAGGAAGTACTTTATAGTTTCTCTCTGGTATATTTCCAGAATCACTGATTCCATGGCTGTGTCTATAGAGGATCAGTTACAGAGTATGTGAAGTTCAGTAATAGGATTGGCTGTTCACAGTATTTTCATAAAATATTAACTTGGTCCCAGCCTGGCTTCTTTCATGATCAGAGGCCATGGGCTAATTTGCATAGTGAGCAAGGTAAAAATAACTTCAGAACTGAAATGAAAGATCACTGCTATTCAGTTAAAGTTGGAGACTGGGTGTGAGCACTTCTGTAAGGGGCAGCAATCTCTTCATCTAGACTCCATTATTAATAAATGTATTGTATCATTCCTCATAAATACAAAGGTGCTTTTTAAAAAGTCCTCTCTGAGAAAATGGCCAGGCCACTTAGTTCTCCTGTTGTGGGAGTGATTGCTTGGTTCCTCCAAGAAATGCAGGATTTTATTTACACACAATGAAGGTATAATTAAAACCACTTATTTTATGATTGCATATCACTATCAAATAGATTAAGGTAACAAACTGTTCCTATATATATGAACATATAATTCTTTATTAAAATTGTTTGATTTCTATTATACTTCAAATAGGTGGTATGGGATGTGGTATGACTCAGAAGTACTAGAGTGAATTTTGGTTTAATAACTTTAAAAAGTAGACATAATTTTGTTTTCTCTGACAAATAGCTCTAGTTCATTTAGGGGCTCTACAGATATTTGATATTTTATAACAACTTTATGGCTGCCTCTTCATCAAACCTACAATTATAGATTTATCTTCTAATTTTTTAGTCTTGAAGAAGTTAGAAGGGAGCATTGTTTCAGTAACTCAATTAAGTCACTTGCTAAGGGGACATCATGAAGACAAGCTTTTACGTTCTCTAATTGGTATACTGGCTCTACACCAGGGTCAGTGTTCTGGGGTTTCCTTCTTTACCTTGCAGCTCTCTTGGCTCTTGTTGGTCTGGCTAAGCCAGTTATATCTACTTCCACTTTGGTTTCTTTTCCAGATGATATTATTTGGACAGAAGAGGTAGTTTTATGAGTGACAGAAACCTAACTTGTTCTAGTTTAAACAGCCAAGGCTTTTTTCCAGGAGGGGATATCTCACAGAACCAGTGCACTGCAAGATCAGGAAATATTGAGCCTCAAGAACAGGAGGAACAGGGCTGCAGCTCCAGCTCCAACAGAATTCCTCCCCACTCTCAAACCCTCTCACCTATCTGAGGGTCAGTTGTGTTCTTTTTCACTACAGCCTGCCCACTTCTGTGAGAGAGAACATGGATAACAACAGTGCTTTTATCTATGGCTTCGCTGCTTTAGAAGAGATTAACTCCAAACACTAATTCCTTAACTCAAACAGATAGAGAAAAGGACTTCCTGCCTGGAACCTGTTTACTGTAGCCAGCAGAACCACCTGAGAACATTGCAGTTGGGGCAAGGTCCACAGAGATGTAGTGCTGCTGGCAGATATGGGGGTAGTGGCAATAGGAGCAGTAGGTGGCCACTCTGCACGGGCAGGGTGGGTTTCATAGCCACTCTCTGGAGTGTGACACTGAAGCCTATTGGCACATTCTCCTAGCAAGACCAGTGTTGGGGACTCAGCTCCCATGTGGATTATTAGCTAGATTCTGCTCTATTCCTGGCAAGCCATCTCACAACTACTTGTTCTTGGTCCTGAGGGGGACCTGGTAAGAAAAAGTGTGTGGGCAGAGGATCAACAAAAATCCCTCACCACTACTAGAAAAACAACTCAAAGAACATGTATTTATGTTAGCGAGTTCTTATAATGCAGGATTTCCCTCTCCAGCAATTCTCCTTCTGTGCCAACTCTCAGAAGCACAGTTTTGGTAACATTCATATGATCACTGCAATCATAGGACCATAAGGCTCTGCAGAGGGGCAGCTCTGTGGTCATCCTGGAGAGCATTTGTCAAGTATATGTGCCTTTGGGATATATTTCTGACTATTAGCCATTATCTTTTGTAGCTACCAGAAGCACTTCAATGTTGGAATCTAAATTTCTGGGTTTGAGTCTCAGTTTGGCCATTTACTCTTTCAGTGACCTTGAGCTAGCCGGTTTCTCTCTCTGAGCCTTAATTCTAAAACCTATACAGTGAGGATAGTGCTACCTGTATGTGACAGGGCTATGTAACTGTGAAACTACAAGGTAGTTTTTTTCCTCTCTTTGTTGTCATCACCTGGGTTTGAATGACAAGAACAGGGTTTCTCCCCATCGCTTGGGATTTCTCCTTGCTACATCTGAGGGAATAAATTTAGCACTTGGGCAGAAAAGAGAAAGAACCCAGGACCATTGCTAGGAACTTTACCCCTTTCTGTTATGCTGAGGTTAAGGAAATAAAACCTTTCTTTGTTCATTCCTGTGTTCTTCATCTGGCATAATTTGGGGGAGCTGTTATTTGGATTAAGGCTTCCCTGGGAGACATGTTGGGGTCTAGCTTGATGTGCCCTATACTAGTAGGACATTTGTGTTAATGTCCGCCGTTCCTCTGTGTTAGTTACTTTTCTTTCATTGCTAAGACAAAATACCCAACACCCAAAGTAAAAGGGGAAAGAGTTTATTTGGCTCACAGTTTGTAGAGGTTTCAGTCCATAATCTGTTGGCTCCAAGGCAGGGTGGCAGAGTAGCAACAGTTCATGGCGGACAACAAGGGATTTAAACATTGGCTTTCTGCCCCTTTTATCCCAAAAAGACTACAGGGATTAGGGCGGTGCCAAACCAATTACTCACAGGTAGTGGTTTAGTAATCACACGCCCTTAATCCCAGCATCACACATTCCAGATTCAGCCACCTCTGAAAAAGAAAGCCTCACCTCATCCACATGGGCTCTGAGGGGACAGCCAAACACAAGCCATAACACCCTCAGAATTATGACCTGTGTCTGGGGTCATGTTGGCAGCCTCTTGTTTTTGCCTGTGAGGGACTGTGCATGCATATCTTCTCCCAGTGTGGGTAGGAACTAATTGTAAAATACATGCCAGTCCTTTCCTCAACTATTTAGCATTGTTCAGTGTGAAGGAGACACTATTTGAGAAGTTATGGAGGGCCTCCATAGCCACTCTCTATGAGGGGTGATTTTTTGCCGTGCAGAGGATATCGGACAATGTCTGGAGACATTTTGTTGCAGCTGGTAGGAGAGTGGTGGAAGGAGGGGGTTGTTATTGGCATCTTGTGGTTAGAGGCCAGGGATGCTGCTAAATATACTACCATGCATAAGACAGCTCCCCACAACTAAGAATTATTTGTCCCCAAATGTTGGTACAACTTCTCCTTGATTTTACATTATTTGATGGGAATCTCTTTTGGTGGGAAAGAAAAGGGAAGACTTTAGGCCACAATTTTTCTTCTCCTCAAAAGTCCTATTTTGAGACTACTTATTAAGATTCCTCTGAAATTTAATTGGGACCCCCATGGTAAATTCCTGAAGTGGTTGCCTTAGTTTTGTTACAGAGGCTCTTGTTTCCTCCCAGAAGTGGCACAGCTCTTCCTAACTGGAAAGGGCAAATTGACCCTACTTGCTATTCAAATCCTCCCAAGAAATATTAGGGCTTCCTGACTGTCATTTTTTTTGTCTCTGGAACAGACAAAGAAATAGAAGAAGGAAGAAAATCTGTGCTCCAGTTTGGCCATAAATTAACTGAGACACATAAATGTTGAGTTCCATCATCTGCCCATTCCTACATCAGTCACTACTTAGCACACTGGGTGATTTGCTTAGACTTACATTGGTGTGTAGAGAGACTGACCTCTGAAGCATGCATGACCCCAGGATGGCTCTCTTATCTGGCAACATCATTTAGAAGAGGCAGGCAGAAGCATCAGTCCCCAGAGGGCCCATGGGGGTAGAACATGACATTAATCAAGTACAGAGACAAAGATCAACACATGGTGTAGCAATTGGGATTGGAGTTGGAGAGGTGAGAGACCAGTGGTTCAATCAAAGAAATTCTTTTGAGCTCAGAGTAGCAGTGTGGTTAACTAATGTTTTCTATAAAGTCTTCCTTGGGATATTTTCCCAGTTCTCTAGACTCTTCACTCTCCATTCCCCAGGCTTACAAGTTTCCAGCTGCACCAGATTTTCCAGCATGCTGGTTTCCTCTCTGCCACTGAGCCTTCTGTGCACACTTCTTCCTGCACAGGGATGGTTTTCCCATCTTTTCCCCTGGCCTACTCAACGCTTACCTTTGACTCTTCCTTCCCAGACTGTAACTGTGATCTATTTAATATCTATCTCCTGCATCAAGTTTTATGAGGACAACAGCTCTCTTCATCTTGTTCTCTGTTGTAACACCAGTGCATACTCTTCAGAAATATTCAGCAGTTTTAGAGTGGGTCCTGGGCTCTGGTGTGGAGCTGAACTGAAGGCACTGAAAGCCCAAGAATAAGTGGTGAGGAGGAAGAGGAACTGCTTACAGAGAGTGGAAATTAGGCTGGACTGATATCTGCTTTTCCCTTTCCCAGTCTTATTCACCTCCTCAAATACATTCTGGCCTTTGGGTCAAGCTGTGTTTTTTGGAAAATGAAGTAAAGTCTCCAGAAAGTGATTCCCAGATCAAATGATACTTTCGATATTTTTAAAAATTATTTTTAAATTATTTTAATTTAAAAAATTTATTAATTTTAAAATTATTTTTAAAATAATATTTTCAAGATTTTATGAACAAAACCTCAGTTGTCCGTGAACTAGCACAAACAATCAATAAATGGGATCTCTTCTTATTGAAAAGCTTCTGCACAGCAAGAGAAACCACCAGCAGTGTGAAGAGACAACCCACAATGTGGGAAAAAATCTTCACCTGCTCTTCCTCAGACAAAAGTCTACTATCTCGAGTCTATAAAGAACTTAAAAAGATCAGACCTCCCAAATTTAAAGACCCAATCCAAAAATGGGCATCTGAAATGAACAGATATTTCTCACACAAAGAAGTAGAAATAGCAAATAAATACATGAAAAAATGTTCAACATCACTGGTCATTTGAGAGATGCAAATGAAAACAAAGCTGAGATTCCACCTCACTTCAGAAAGAATGGCTGCTGTCATGAAATCAACCAATAACCAATGCTGGCAGGGCTGTGGGGAAAGAGGAACCCTGCTCCACTGCTGGTGGGAGTGTAGACTGGTGCAACCACTGTGGAAATCAGTATGGAGATACCTCAAAGAACTAGGACTGGAAGTCCCATTTGACCCCCCTATTCCACTGCTAGGGATCTTCCCCAAAGAATTAAAAGAATCATACCACAGTGATATATGTGCACCCATGTTCATACCAGCACAGTTTGTAATAGCTAAAACTTGGAAACAGCCCAAATGCCCATCAACTGGAGACTGGATAAAGAAAATGTGTTTTTTTTATAAAATGGAGTACTACTCAGCCATAATAAATGAGAAATTAGAGACATTTATTACTAAATGGATGCACATTGAGGCGATACTCTTAACTGAAATAAATAGGACGCACATGTATAAATACTGAATAGTTTCTCTGGTGTGAAAACTGAAAGTGTAAATAAGAACTAAATGTATAATAGGTAATGTGAAATAGGAAGAAAAGGGGCAAAGGGGAAGGAAGTGGGAGGGCTAGAGGAAAGGATAGAAAGGAATGGGATTAATATGAGAAAATGGAAAACTAGGAACAAAATCTTTGTAATAGCGAAGATTGGAGGGGTTGAAGGGAGGGCTGGGCAAGGGTGAAAAATAAGAACCAAGAGAGACTATGTAAAGGTGCAAATTTCCAATGATGAATGTCATTATATTGTATACCTAAAATGTACCAATGATTGGAATGAATAATCGATAATGTAAAATAGGAAGAAAAGGTCCAAAGGGGTAGGGGTAGTGGGAGGGGCAGGGGAAAGGAAAGAAGGGAAAGGAAAAATGATGAGAAATGGAAAAAATGGAAATAAAGTCTTTGTAAATAGAGAAGGGTGGAGGGCATGAAGGGAGGGCTAGGAATGGGGAAAAAATAAGAGCCAAGATGCATTATGTAAAGGTACAATTCCCGATGAGAAATGTAATTGTGTTGTATGCCTACAATGTACCAATAAAAGAATTTAAAAAATAATAATAATATTTTCAGAAAATAGACAGTAAAACATTATATGTAATTCAGTGGATGTTGGATACATTTTAGTGATTTACACATGTGGTTAAAGCACCCTTGGTTAGTCTCCCACCATATAGGTGCCATGGGCCCATTCAAGCTCCACAGATGCATTTATGGATAAACAGACAATCTGCTCCAATGGTAGTACTCCAATGGGAGCATCTATTTATCCTGAAATGAGAGCGTTTGGGGGCATTGCTCTTGCCTGATGGAAATGTGAAGGCAATTCCTGCCATTGAGGAGTTATGAAGACCTAACTATCATTAATTATCTGACTTCTACTTTAAGATATGAAAACCACATATGGCTGTTGCATTGAGAAGCTCTCTGGATGTTAAGAGGAAGGAGAGAGGGGTACGAGCTGCAGGACTGTGACACTACCTGGGCTGGCTTTGGCTCACAGTCTTAGAACCAGCTTCATCGTTTCATAGATGAGAAACTGGTATATTCTTTCTCTTCTTCCTCTGCAGCATCTATGTATCAAGTGTTTTTTTTAAGCCAGACTGTAGTAGACATTGTTTTTGTTTTGAGCTCTTCCTCACCCAGGAAACTGGATGACCCCTGGTGTCTCCTTTGTGTGTGCTCTTGGTAGAGGATCTTGCTTGGAGGTGGTGGGGAGCTGTCCCAGTGCAGTCAGCTTGAGTTCAACAGGACTTGTGACTTAAGGAGAGAATTCATTTCTTCATCTTTCTCAGGGTCTGCAGCTACATTTCTTGTCTTCTTTGGCTCTTGGACCCTTTCTTCATCTTCAGAACCAACATCATGGGTAGTATCTTGTTTCAGTCCTCACATTGTGGTCTTTTCTCTAATTAAATCTTCCTGTCTTCTCTTATAAGGACATTTATGATTGTATTTAGAGCCTACCTGTGTAAGTCAGAATAATGTCTCCATCTTAAGTTCCTATTCTCATGTGTGAAGTTCTGTTTGCTAGAGTCATAGGTACCAGTATTAGCACCTGGCTGTTCCTGCCACACCAAGGTTCCTGCTTTCTCCTTTTCCCATCCTAGTATTTCAATATCACTTCAATTCTGTGAGCTCCTGATATCTTGTCAGTATACTTTGTACCTTTTTTTGTAGGGGAAGAGGTAGTTCACAGTTTAAGGGAGCTTAACTGTAGAGAAACTGTTAAGTTTCTGTTGCTTATGACCAGAAATCTATGTGGTAAATCGGCACTATGTGATGAATTTTATATGCATTGTCCTTTTTAATCCTTACACCAATCCTTTTTAGGAAGGCACGAACTCCATTTTACAGATAAGAAAACTGTAGCTTAGAGTGACAGTTGTGAAAGGGTCGCCAAAAGGAGGAGCACACGAATGTTCAAGCAGCAAGCTTTATTGGGGCGGCAGTCTGCAGCCTGCCGGGCTGACTCACAAGATGGAGACCGGCAGCAGCATGAGCTGAGCTGGAGGCTTATGTGGGGTTTTGCAGGTGGGAGAGCATGTAGTCTGTTGGTGGGGGTATGTAGCAACAAGTTTCAAGAAGTCCCTATCTTACGGGAGCATCTGGTCACGAAACTGGTGGGGCAGAAAGTCCCTAACCAGGCAGACTAGGAGGGGTCACGTCTTAGTTATGCAAAGTTCCCTGTTCACCGTTATGGGAGGACAGCAGTGGGAAGAGGGAGGGGGGAGCTTGCTTTTGTGGGAGCTGCGAAATACCTAACAAGTTGCATAAGCCTGGCAACTAGTACAGTGATGGAACTGGAATTTGAAACTAGTCAGTTTCTTAGAAGAGCATGTACTTTACCCCTTTTCTCAGGACCTTAATTCAAATATCTTTGAATTGTAGACTTGCCAACATGGAGGTAGAATTTCATCTGTGCCCCCGAGTCTGAATCATCTTGTTTAGGCAGGGTAGAAAAGGCAAGGTGGTTCAGGCAGGAGGGAGGCTAGAAAGCAAGAGGTGAATCCAAGAGACATTAGAGGAAGGCATGACAGACACTGGTGTCTCACTAGAGGTAAAGTGATAAGAGAAATGGAGGGAATGGTCATAGGTAGAATGCTTATGTGTGAACATCGCTACTCAGTATATGGGCTACCCATGAGAGTGACATTCTGACTGAACTCTGCTAGGAATCTAATTTGAATTAGATCCCTTCCTGCCTCCTCCTGGTCTCCTCATTATATATGGGCTGGTTAAACACCTAACACCCTTTACTAGTGTTAATCAGCCTTTTCTCACAGATGCTAATGAACAGCTTGCCTTCCAAAAGCTAATGCAGTTCTCCCTGGGTATTTATATGGGTGGAGGTAAACAGGTAATTTCTGGAGCTCAGGAGGCAATCCAAGGCTAGTACTAAAAGACCTCTGGCTTGTGTCTTTTCTCAGAAGAATATTTGCAAATTTGTTTACAGCCCAGAGCATAAAATAAGAAGCAGCTTTTTTGTGGTAATTTCTGATCACCATTTGTGTTAGTCAGCTTTCTGTTACAAGATAGCTGACATAATCAACTTTTACAAAAGGAAAGGTTTATTTTTACTCACAGTTTTGGAAGTTTCAGTATATGGTCAGTTGGTCCTATTGCTATTGGACCTGTGGCAAGGAAGTATATCATGGTGGGACCATGTGGTAAAGCAAGCTGCTCACCTCATGGTGTATGAAAAGTGAAAAAAAGAGAATAGAAACCAAGGTCTCACAACCCCTTTAAGAGATCACCCCTAATGACCTAAGACCTCCTACTAGGCTTCATCTCTTGAAGATTTTACCACCTCCCAGTAGTGCCATAAGGTGGGGATCACACTTTTAACACTTGGGCTTCTGGGGATATATGAATCCATAATACAGTACCACTTTAGCATAGCTGCCACACTTAGCAAATAAAAATACAAGAGGCCCAGTAGAATTTGAATTTCAGATTTTGCACAAATGGTAAAAATACCACGCATTATATAAACATTGCACTAAAAAATTATTTGTTGTGTTGGAGGCCAATCAATCCTCAGATCTGCCTAGAAAGAGGGGCAGTGAGAACAAAAGAAAGAAATACAATAGAGATATAATTTCATAGTACATGAGGGACTGGGAGGTCAGTGCCTCAGAGTGGGCAAAGACAAAGACACTCTAAGCTTGCCACTATTTATTGGGTGCACACAATAATCGGAGGGAGTATGGGTGACTTGGAGGGCAGCAGTAATCCTATGTTGATGAGGATCTTAGGTTGATGAGGATCTTATGTTGATGAGAGTCTTATGTTGATGAGGATGGGGAGATGAGCAAATCAGTCTTACAATAATATGTAGGACGAGCTAGCAGGCTAATAAGGAATCTGTCCTTCCTCCAAGTGAAATCTTTCTCTTGCTCTCTTTTTTATTACTACTTGGTTCTCATGTAAAACGTCTTCAGCTGATGTAATCTTGCCCTTGAGTGTCACAGTATCACAGTATCATGGGACCATTGAGACCTCAACTTGTGACTGGAGGCAAAATGGAATTCTCTTTCTGCATGCCATAGCCAGCTCATGGGCAAGAAGACACTGGGCCTTAGACAGTCATAATCATCGTTTAACTATGAAATGATTTTCCCCCAAAATTATATAGAATGGCTCTCAACATTGTTATTTATCTGAAATTCAATTTTAACTGGAAAAGCCGTATTTTATCTGGCAATCCTAAACCTAAGCCCACTCCCTCAAGGCATTTTGGGGCATGGAAGTAAACAGTGGATCACACCTGTGACAAGACCCTGAGACACGGATGGACAAGAGGTATGAAAGCAGCCGATATCAAAAGGAATGCAGCACTGGAGAATCTCTTGAGTAGCGGACTTAAAGAAAGATGATTGGGCTTCAATTGTTTAGCACATCACTCCCATCCTCTGTTCTGTTGTGCCGTGGCAGTGGTGGTCACGACTGAAAGGGCTTGTGCCACATCATCGAAATTGTGTCATCTTCTTACCTGCTGATGACTGAATGCAAAAACATTAGAGATAGGGCTGAGCCATGACAGTCATCAGGAAATGGTTATGGAGCTTGACTGTGTGGTTGACTTGCTGTCTGTGTGGGTGTGGTCAGAGTGAATTTGGTTTCCAGCTGTCCTCTGCTTTGGGGGAAAAGCAGCTCAGTACTTCTGTTATGATGCTTCATGATGTATTGTAATTATTTATTTTATATGTCTATTTCCATTAGATTGTCAAGGGCTATTTCCTATTGTTCACTTATCCCCTAGGAGGCTGCTTTGGGCCTGGTATAGTTTTGGTGAGTTGTCTATACTTTAATATTTAGGTTTAACTGGAAGTTAAATCTCTTAACTTTTGAATTTTGGTCCTTTCTCTCCTTCTTTCTCTAAGAATCCTACTGAGGATTGGGCAGATCTTGTCCTGTGGGATTTGGTTGGGAGCAGAAGTCTTACAAGTGTAGTAGAAGATCCTTATTAGATTATAAATGCGGATCGATTCTCCATATGTTTCTATATGCTCTATAAACATGTTGTGTTAGTTACTTTTCTTATTCCTGACAAAAAACCCGACAGCCAGAGTTAGAGGGGAAAGGGTTTATTTAGCTCACAGTTTGTAGATATTTCAGTCCATAATTGGCTGGGTCCAAGACAGGATGGCAGAGGGGCACAGTTCATGGCAGCAGAAGCAGCAAAAGCAACAAAAGAATCAAGAAAGGGCCGGGGAATTAGCTCAGTGGCTCTGGTGCCTGCCTCGCAAGCACAAGGTCCCAAGTTCAATCCCTGGTACCAAAAAAAAAAAACCAGAAGCAAGAAGGATATTGCAGAGGAGAAACAGTTCATGGCACCCACAATGTAGCAAAAGCCAACAAGGGACCTTAAGAGTGTCTTTCTGCCCCTTTTATCTCATTCAGACTACTTAGGGTGGGTAACACTCATGGCCTTAATCCTAGTACCCTCAGGCCTAGCCCCACCATGAATCAATCATGCATTCTAGATTCAGCCAGCTCCAAAATAGTCCCATGTCATTTCCATGAGGCTTTGGGGGAACATCTAAACACAAGCTATAGCACATATGTAGGTGTGATTAGCATCCCAGCTTTGCTACCTTATTCTCAGTAGTAAGTTAGGATTTCTGTGGAGTCTCTCTCCTTTGGATCTCTGCTTTTATTTATTTATTTATTTATTTATTTATTTGTACTGGGGATTGAACTTGGGACCTTGCACTTGCAAGGCAGGCACAGGCACCTCTGAGCTAAATCCCTGGCCCAATCATTTATTAATTTTATCAGTACGGTTCAAGTTCAATCCCTCAACTATTTATTAAGCATCTCTTACTTGCCAGACATGGAGCTGGGTTTGGAGAATATAAAGATGAATATGACAGTATTATGGTTTGGATCTTAAATGTTTCCCAAAGGCTTGGTTAAATGCTTGGTTGCCAGTCTGTAGTGCTGTTGGAATGTGGTAAAACGTTTGGGAGGTAGGATCTGATGGAAGGAAGTTAAGTCACTGGGATGTGACCTTGAAGGGGATATTTGGATCCCAACTCCTCTCTCTCTTTTTGCTTCCCAGGCACCATGAGGTTAGCCATGTCCTCTGCCACACACTTCTACCATGATGTTCTGCCTTATCCCAAGCTCAAAAACAATGGTAGCCAAGTGACCCTGGACTGAAATCTCTGAAACAGTGACCCAAAATAAATCTTTCTTTCTTATAAGTTGATTACCTCAGATATTTTGTCATTGTGATGGAAAAGTAACAGACAGGTTTCCATGTGAGGTGTTTCGGATCTAGTGAGAGAAACAGATGAGAAAGCAAAACTTCTGTAGGACACAGTAAAGCCAATTATGGAGATGGGCACAGAATTTACAGAAGCACCCAGCAGTGGGCTCTTCCTTAATTGCATTATCTTCTTCATCTGAGAGTCCCATTGTTCCTCTGCAAGTCCATTGCCCTCAAGGACTTTATGAACAGTGGGAGTCAGGAAGCAGCTAATGGTTGATAGGCATCTATCAAAGGCCCAGAGCATAGCTCTCCTGCACTACAGAAAATAAAATTCTAAAGGAGGAGAAAGTACAAGGCCACAGGATGCATAATCCTGGTTGCAGTTGGATTGATCTTGGGAGAGTTTGAGGGGCAGGTAGGTTAAGACGAGGGCTTCACCTGGTGGCAGGAGCGTGGACACTTGTCACAGCTGGCTATATGAGGCTGCTGCCACACATATGGTATTTTTGCTTCTCTCTTTGAAATTAGCTTGATGTTTTTCCTCTTTCCCATGGGAACATTCCCATTTCTGTGACATTTACTTCCACACCAGTTTTATTTCTTCTTATTTCCTTTCTTGTCTGCATCTCTGCATTTTTACTGCCCCCTCTCCTATCATCTTATTCTCTTTTTCTGCTACCTTGTTTTTCTTTATCCCTACCTTTGAGTCTTCTTTGCCTTTTAATTCCATCCTTCTGCCTCTACCTCCATGTTCTGAAACATAGCTGTTAAACTCAAGGTTGGAGAGGAAATTTTCATTTCCAACAGCTCTTTGTATAATAGAAAAGAACATCTCGTGTGTGTCTGGGTATCCTAGGAAACAGAACTCTAGTTTCTGTTCAGGGCAGATTCTGCATGCTGTGTTTTAAGACACAGTGAAAGGAAAGTCTTGCACCTGGGCAGCAGAGAAGATTCAGTGCTGGGAATCTTGTCTTCACTAGGTGAGGAAGCAGAACAATGACCCCATTTTCCAGTGGTTCTTTACCACTACCCCTATCCTTGAGTTTTGTCTTCTTTGAACTCTCTTCTGTTTCCTTTATTTAAAAAACATAAAACTTTTGTTCTATTTTTAAGTTCTATTTCTATGTTTTTCTTCCTTGTTTCTCTTTTAGTTTTTTCATGCTTATTAGAAATTTTTACCTCTCAACTCAACTTCTTTCTTTGATCTTGGAAGATGGAGACAAAGCAGTGCCACAGATCTGAGCCTCTAAGTCATTCCTTTCAGATGATGATGTGAGAGTTTAGGGCTGGAGAGGTGGAAAAGACTTGGAAAGCTTGTGCAGCTCCAGAAGTTCTTTATGAGTGCAAGGTATTTGTTTGTTTGGTTGGTTTTTGTTTCTTATTTTGAAGTAGTATGTACATAGAATTATAGAGTCTTAAAGTTGAAAAAATATCTCCACTGGCTATTGAAATAATTTTTAATCCAATGTGGGCCCCTTCTTTACTTCCTAATGATGACTCTGTAGCCTATTTTTGCATATTGCTATGTTGGTGGTCACACTGCTTGTTCCCAGTCATTGTTAGATTATCTTGTTCTGCATCTGCATTATTGGTACCTGTTGGTCCTGCATCTGCTACCTAGAGTCACAGTGCATAAATCTGTCATACAGTTCTCCTTCCAGTATTGATGACGTGTCAGATATTGAAGGTGCTTCAAGTATCTTCTTTTATACTTATAATAGTTCACTGTGGTTCCACCAAAAACATTTAAGTGAAATAAACCATTCTTGCCACCCTTGAGTATAATAGAAAAGCCAGTTTTATTAATGACTCATTTCCCAGTGGATCTGGATAGCTAAGCTAGTCCTGGAGAGGTTATGAGAGATAAAAAGTATTGTCTCACAGAATGAAGACAGAGCTAGTAAATTTTAAATTAATATTTTATTAAATTAATATTAGAAATCTTTGTGCCAGAAACAATATGAATTGTGCACATTATAATCTGTACAATTCTCTTAATATTCAATACTAGGTCATTTTATTTCTATAACTAGGGCACTGTACTCCTGTCTCTTTTGTTTGTTTTTGTATTTTCGAGACAGGGTCTCACTTTGTGGTTAAGGCTGGCCTTGAACTTACTGTCTACAGCCAGGCTGGCCTTGAATTTGTGGTGATCTTCCTGCCTCAGCCTCCTGATTTCTGAGATTATAGATGTACCTCATTACACCTAGCTTATCCTTCCTTTTGTAGATGAAGAAAGAGGCTTCTAGAGGTTGAGTGACTTGTGTCAAGTTGCCCAGCCCTCAAGTTGAGTTATGACCTAAACCCGGTTCTTACTCTTACAAGTTTTCTGTTATGTCATTCAAAAGTATGTATGTGTCTTTGCCTCCCCAAAGTATCTGCATGAGATTATGTGCAATAAATAGTCTCCTAAAGACAAAGTACTTGGCATATATAATCTAATAGGATTCTAATAGATTTTCATTTCTTCGTGTGTGTGTGTTTCTGGATATGGCTATGGAAGGTGGGAAAACAGAAGCGAAGAAACCCAGTTCAGGTCAAGAAGTTGTTGGTGGCAAATATGAAAATACTTGTCACCACTGAGGTATTCCCAATCATGATTATCAGTGTGATTGATTTGTTTAGTAACAACTGTAAGTATCCAGGTGGACAAGAGTGAATTAATTACTCTTTTACTGTAGTTAATTCAGAAGAATTCCCTGAAGGAGACAGGAAATAGAAGAATCTGAGAAAACTATGATATAAAAAAATGGGAGGACCTAGTAGACTGGAAAGAAGGGAAGGAGTTTGGCAAGGGCCGAGGTCAGGGATAAGGAATGAGATAGATTCTGGAAAGCTTGAGTTCTGTGCACGAGTTGGGACTAGGATTCTGGTATGACGATAAGATTTCCTTCCTTGCAAAGTGAAACCCAGGGGCTAAATTTAACTCCACTCATCACCACTGGTGATTCACACTGGCTCAGGTGCACCCACGTACAGCTGGCATAGGCTTGGTGTGTTTTCCAGGCCAAGCCTGCCGCAGCCCCGCTCCCCGAGGCATCCAGACAGTGGTAACCTTTGCTCTTCTGTGTCTTCATCTGCAGCATCCTGGCCACTGCGGGAACCCACTTCAACACTCACGTGGACCTGAGGACCCTCCGGGCTGTGCGTGTGCTAAGGCCCTTGAAGCTTGTGTCAGGGATTCCTAGTAAGCACTTGCTTTCTTCTTTCTGCTCTGCTAGCAACTTTACTGATGTGCTTCAGCAGATCCACAATTTAGGACAAACAAGGCTGGGTGTAGCTCAGTGGCAGAGCACTTTCTTAGCATGCACAAGGCCATGTATTTGAGGCCTAGTACAGAAAAATAAAACAAAACAACAATGACAAAAACAAAACAATTCCTCCTGAGAGGAAGCCCCAGTGGTAATTAGTGGAGATACAGCAATTAAGCATAGCATTTCACTTTAAAATTTAACTTTTTTCATATTTAAAAGATAATGAAAAATCTTTATAAAAAATTTGGAAAGTAAACAGCAAAAAGAAATTGAAAATCACTCTGTCCTATCATGTAAAAATAACTTTCATTAACATTTTGGTATATCTTTTTATTCCTTATCCTGTGTATTTTAATAGTTGGAATTATTATTTCTATCTAGTTTTGTATGATGAAATAAGCTTTTTATTTTCTTGGTTTTAAATATTCTTGTATGTGTCATGATTTACTTAACGATATCTATATGACTGGACAACATAAAAAATAAAAATGTTATTTCCAATTTTTTTAAACTACAAAGAGTACTGCAACAAATATCTTTTACTTAAATCTTTATTAATAATCTCTGATCCTTTTCCTAACCTAGAAGTCTAGAAGTACAATGTCTGGGTCAAAAGCCATGTCATTTTCTGAACAGTGGTTGTACCAACTGTTTTCCTTCCACAGTGGATAGGAGAATTGGGTCTGAGATTCTGATAGGAAATATTGACTGTGTCCCTACTCTCATAGGATTTATAGCTGAGCAAGAGTAGGCCTAATTTCCTTTAAGAAAAGAGCACATTCTAAATTTAATCTCTAAGAGGAATCCAGAAGACAGCGTGGATGAAATGGAGGAATGGTAAAAAGCATGTAACTGGTCAGAGACTGGTAAGGATTAAGGAAAGGGGAAGACGGAGGAGAGATAATGGCAATCTTTGGCTTGATTTGTCCTGATTATCTCAGGACTAGTGTTTTGTTTTTTTTCCCTCTGCCTATGACAGGATGAACAGAGTGTGCCCTGTCATGTGGTGCTGAGTGGAGATTCCATATCATTCTCTTTCCTCCCTCTAGGCCTGCAGATTGTGTTGAAGTCCATCATGAAGGCCATGGTGCCACTTCTGCAGATTGGCCTTCTGCTCTTCTTTGCCATCCTTATGTTTGCAATCATTGGCTTGGAATTCTACAGTGGGAAATTACATCGAGCATGCTTCATGAATAATTCAGGTAAAGTCACTATTTTCTGTCTTCTGCATTTTTCCTTCCTCTCTCCTCTGGTCACGGGGGTAATTTGGGGGCATTTTGAAGCCTGGTTGGAAAGTATGTTCCATCCCAACCCTAGAATTAGAATCAAGAACTTCCTAGTCAGCAGCCTTTTGAGGCACAACCAGCTCAAAGATCCCTACTTGACCCTGATATTGCAAAGCAGATAACCTTTCAGGTTTGTATTTGGAAAATTTCAAATAGGTGGTCTCAGCTCCACCATCCTATGGTAAAGGGCTATCAGAATGAATGTCAGAAGCCATCTATTTGAATAAATACCCTTTAGAAAATGGCATCTTTGGCCCACAGGCCAGGGAAACCCAGGAGACCAGAGTTAGACTTGGGTCCCATTGGATGTATGGAGACATTTTCCCTCCATGGCCCATCTCCTTTGCGGTCTATTTTGACTCACACACGGTATGGAAGAGCTGAGGGAGCTCTGAGCTTGGCTTAGCAAGTGTTCTTGGGAGATCAATATAGTGCACAAACCACAAATTCTCATCTTTTAATCTTATTTGTTCTTTCTTAGGAGGAAAGGGAGTGGGGGACAGGGTGAAAAATCCCAATTAGGCACCATGTTTTTATGAAAAGAATCTTCAAGGGATTTTTAGTTGTTTACCTTTTATTAAAAACTAGAAATCTATATCAGAAAAATGAGGAGTTAAGACCCACTAGCTAATAACTGTCCCCAGGAATCCCAGGGGGAACTAAGGGTTTATCCTGGAATCTTAAGTTAGAAAATCAGCGAGGTTCTGCCTTTACTTCAGAGTTTTTTATGTGATTCGGTTCTGTAAATTTACTGGAGGTTAGGGTAGAATTTAGGGCCTGCAGAAAGTGGGTGGCCACATGGAGGTGAGACCTCATTTTCAGAAGAGATTGGGAAGCCTTGGGTTGAACACATGTTTGGAGGTGCAGAGAGGCTAGAGAGAAAAGGGGCGCTTGAGACAAGAAGGGCAGGCTTCTGTCTGTGGCAGTAAAATTGCTTGCTTGTGGTTTTCTAAGGTTATTTCCACCTTATGCAAAGACTATTGGTTTACCCCCGCCTCTTCCAAATGTGTCTGCAGGTATTCTAGAAGGATTTGATCCCCCACACCCATGTGGTGTGCAAGGGTGCCCAGCTGGTTATGAATGCAAGGACTGGATCGGCCCCAATGATGGGATCACACAGTTTGATAACATCCTTTTTGCTGTGCTGACTGTCTTCCAGTGCATCACCATGGAAGGATGGACCACCGTGCTGTACAATGTAAGTAGACTGGCGAGGAGGGAAGGGGTGGGCAGAAGCCTATAGAGAAGATTCTGGGCTTGTTTGGGCTGGTTAGTCTGAAAGGGCTGGGGATATTTTGGGAATGTGTCTAAGCTGTGAGAAGTCTTAGCAGTTTGTATCCCTCCTTAGTCTGGCTTCTTGCTAAGTAAAAGTACATAAACTTCTTAATACAATTGGGAGATTGTTTTGTCTACTGGATATGTGAACAAACTGGTTAAATCAGATTGCTCTAGCAGTTTTAAGTATGTTGGGTCAACATGGTGGAAGGGTATAGTGATGGTTACTGTTCTCAAAGAAGTCTTTCCAGTTTGAGAATCTGTTATCTACTATTTGCTGTTATAGTAGTTCCCAACTATGGCTGTCTATTAGTATCCACTGGGAGCTTTATAAAACTATAATGCCTGGGAATCTGACCAATTAGGTAAGAATATCTAGGGTTGAAGGCCTGTCACTGACATATTTTTAAAGCTTCCTAACTGATTCAAATATACAGTCAATGTCAAGAGCTGCCACAGCATGCACGTAGGAAACATGGTTAATTGTAAGGCTCACCAGGTATGCTTGTTGAAAATCCAGATCCCCAAGCCCCCTCTCTTTAGATTCTGATTTCAGCTTTGTATAGTTCGAGAGCTATGTTTTGTAGTGCCCTTGGTGATTCATGTGCTCAGACATGTTTGGAAGGTTCTGAGTTGGATTATAAAATAAGGCCATCTAGCTGCCTGTCAGGCATATTAGGGATTCCTGTAGGGAGATGGAAGGTAGACAAGGTGACCATGAAGTCTCTTCTGCCTTCCCAAGTATGATTTTAGTAAGTATTCAAGGAATGATGCCGAGTCTAAATTCAAAATTGAGAGGCAAAGGAGCTGTGGGGTTTGTTGCACATAGAGTTTAAGAAGAGCAGTTTGGGTAGCTGCTCACAAAGGGCTGTACCCCTCTCTGCATTCAGTGAGTCCCCCTGAAGGCAGATGCCTTTAGAAGGATCTCTCTTTCCACATACACTCCCTCAGCCTTGCTTTACTTTAAGGTGCATGAGTTTCTTTCAGTTCTTTCTTAGTCTTTGTAATCTGATTTTACCTGTTTAAAACTTATTAGATGGACACAGAGTGGCTTATACGAAACAGCCTTTACAAGGAGCTCGGGATATAATTTACATTGGAGGGAAAAGAAAATACTACATTTTAGGAGAGACAGATTGTAATGTCCACAGAGCAAGGATTGTGTGAGGTGTGTGAGTGCAAATAGCTAATAAATGTTCATTAGGATCAACCCTCTATCCATAGGTTTCATATGTATAGATTCAAATAACTGTGGATGGAAAATATTCTAAAAAATTGTTATGTTGTTACTGACAGATACTGTGTAGTTAGTATGTGATAGTTGTGCCTGCATTAAATATGTATAGACTTTTGTTCTTGGCATTGTTCTCTAAATAATAAAGTTTAACAACTATTTACATATACCATATCAGGTATGTTAGGTAATATAGAGATGATTTAAACTATAGGGGAGGATATGTATATGTAGGTTATATTCAAAGACTATGCCATTTTATATAAGGAAATAGAGCACTCACATATTTTGGTATACATGGGTGGGTTAGGAGTGTTGGACCAATCTTCTGTGGATACCAAGGGATGATAGTACTAACTCAGATCCTTTCCCATACAGGATAAGCAAGGCAGAACTGAGAATCTTTGCAGAAAAGAGTCATAGGCTATTATACTAAAGCTCCCAAAGGGTAGTGAAGTCTCAAGCACCAGCTACTTCTCAAGATGCCTAGGGGTTAGCTGTACCCACAAACTCCTAAAGGATCTCATCAGCTGTTGAGGAGCAGTCACTCTTCATCTGAGATATGAAGGTTGTCCTGAGGCCATGTCACTCAGATTAGCTAGGCACCTCAAGAAATTGTAGCACTGGCCTTGCAGTGTCTGTTGTCACTTGTGGGGCTCTGGGAATGATGTACTTCAGTTATACGTGTAGGCTCACCTAAGTGATGTGATAAATGCATTGAAAGCCTGAAAGGAGAAGTGTTGCACTTGAGGATATAGGCGTGATCTGTTGATGCACTTTAGCCAAGGCTCAGATGGTAGAGACATGCAGGAGTGAAACAAAAGGCCATCTTTTCCTCTCCTCTCCTCTCCTCTCCTCTCCCTTCCTTTCCCTTCCCTCCCCTCCCCTTCTTTCTCTCTCTCTCTCTCCATATGTTAATTAAGCATCTACTATTTGTTAAGCACTTGATCTCCTTTCTAGTTTTGCTCCACCAAGGAAGCAGTGAGAAATGCTCCAAAATCTTTCATTGCTTCAGCTTCTTGGGGTGCAGACTCACACTCCCTCTGACATCCAGCCTGTCAGTTATTGAATTTCAGTGTACTGAGGCCCTACTGCTATCACCATGGCTGGATTCAGGGATGAGGAGCTAGTTGAGCTGTAGGATTGGTTTCCAAAAAGTAACTGCTCATGGGCACAATGAATTCACACATGCTGTGAAAGGTTATCACTTTCCAAAGGACTGGAGCTCAGGACAAGGCAGGCATGGAACCAAGAATCCCAGGCAGGGGATAGTAATATTTTGGTGGATAGCTACCTTTTGATTCAGGAGAAGTTGGATGAAAAAGGCACCCAATTTTCAGCCAGTGGAATGAAGATGAAGTGTGATTTCCTTAGGAAGAGGAGCCAGCCAAGGCTGGGTTTTAGTTGAGCAGGACCCTGAGCCCAAAGTATGACTTGGGCGGGGCTGTGTTACATGACCTGGCCATGCCTTGTAGACAGGGTCCTCTACCAGTGGAGGAGCAGCTTCAGGGAGGCAGATTCTTCACACAGTTGAGCATAGGGCTTGCAATATACGGTTGAGTCTTATCGTACTCATTTTTATTTAGCTAAATTCAACTTGGCAAAGAAAGGGTGTTGGGGAAAGGGAAGAAAATAACTTAAACAGCACAGAAGAATCTACCTGCCATTCCTTTCAGTGTTCTTATACCCATTGAAGGTAAAAGGTAAGAAATGCCTAGTTCTTTTTTTTTTCTGGTATCGGGGATTGAACTCAGGAACTTGTGCTTTTGAGGCAGGTGGTGGAACCACTGAGCTAAATCCCCGGCCCTATGAAATGCCTAGTTCTTGGCTGAAAATTTGCAGATTCTTGATAGCAGATAACCCATAAGTATAATACATGAGTATTTTTTCCTTTTTTATTTTAACTCAGACTTTTGAATGACAAAATTATATATATACACATGCACACAAACACATATTGAACTATGAACAAGCAGTTAATTTAGATTATAAATACAAATATACAAATATGTATGTTTCTGCATACTGTATAGAAAAATTACTGTCTGATCCTTTACCATTGCCACCACCAATAAGATGTAGACATAGCTATATGGATTTCCCTGCTCATGTTAGGAAGGTCTGATTCACCCAGCAGCTGTATTTCCTTATGCAGAGCACCAGGAGAAGGGGGGATCTTATTTCCCAGTTCTGTTTGATGGTGACAGCAAATATGTAAAATTAGTGCCAATTATACCCAAATCAATGAGACAACCTTCTGGTTTGCACAGTGTGAAGAAGCTCTCTCAAATATGCAACTCAGGTTAATCTTTTAATGTTCAATATAAATGTTTCCCTCATGTTTGCATCCTTTTTGTACTGCACAGACTCTTCCTAAATGCCTCTCTGTGACTTTGTATTGCTGGACCATTGCTTACTATTAATTTCATTTGTATATAACTTTTCTTATTGTAATGTTTTATTGTAAAAGGGAGGAAGGTTCTCATTGTCAGGGCAACATGGAGTCACCCATGCTCAATTTAGTCACTATCAAAAATTCTCTTTGGTCAAACTCCAACTGTATTCCTGGCTTCTTGCCCTCCTGTGGTGAAAGGATGCAAAGCATCCTACCGTTCCGCTGGCTGCTTCTACCTGCTTTCATTGTCCCTCTCAAAGGTCTTTTCAACTCTCAAACTCACCTCTGTATTTACTAATTTAATTGATTTTATATCTCGTCAACCTAATGTGTGTTCCTTCTCTAGCACAATGTGTTCTCTCTCTGATCAATGCTGTTCACTCAGCAAATATTACTGTGGCTTGGGCTTTAATTTCTAACCCTCTTCTTGTCCTGGATGTGGCCAAGAAAATGGACTTTTTTCCTGGTTCTAATCAGAGTCTTTTCTTTTTCTTCCTTGCCATTCCAGCTTTATGTTGTCTGCTGATTGAGTTAACTGTTTTCTTACATCAGGACCAATACAAATCACAAAGGTTCCCAGTGCCTGTCTGTTACTCAAACATCTGCTCTTAAAGGCTAGTGTTTTTCATTTGCATTTCTACAGCTGGAACTATTTCTCTTCTCATTTGCTGATACAGAAATCCCTGGAGCTGAGCTGTTTCTCCAGCTATGCAGGTTTGTCTGCATATCTGTTGTGATTACCTAGGCCATTCTGAGCTGCCAGGGTAGTAGGGTCTTTAAAAGGCCTCTCTATCTGTTGGCAAGAAGCAACTTATAGTTAGAATGCTTTCTGAAATTCTCACTCCGCAGAAATGCTTTGGTCTGTAACAATGCCTATGGCTCTTTTAAGTAGCCTTCTTCCAGCTATACATTGTTAAATGGTTAACATCTGTTGACTTGCCTCACTGAAAACTTATATGTGTTACACATCAGCATTTAAAAAGAATAATGCCATATTCCAGATGTCATGAAAGAGTACCACTCTTCTTGAAGTGCCCCTGATTTTGTGATATCTATAGCAGATGCTTTGGGTTCTGAGGTCGATGGGACTAGGTAATGTGTCTGTTCGCCTTTGCTTCAGTCCTCTCTCCTCACCTCCTCCACTTGCCCTGGTTGTAGTGTACAGTAATTATACCTCACATGGTATATATACTATACATACTATAGTATACTCAGAACTCACTAGACAAATAGGTGGCAGGAACCTATGAGAATTTTTTGGTGATAGAATGATGAGGCACATCAGCTGCCCTAGGATCAGGTATGCAATTGGTAAAATTTATAGATGCTTATATCCAGGATCAGCCATGCTCTGGAATAGGCTGGTTTTCCCCCATATTCCCTTCTGAACTTCTCCTTACAGGTGTCTCAGACCCTACAATACAGATAGCACTTGAAATATGATACCTATGTCTATTTACCCATGACTTATATGATCCATGGGAGTGATAAGTGGATGCTGGAAGTTAATCTGCTCCCTTTCCTTTGAAGGTTGAGAGACGAAGTGTGTGCACATAAAGACCTAAGATAACTTCCTCCTAATTCCTCCCAAGTGGTGGGCAGTACATCTTGTTTGCCAGGCTTTTCAAGTAGGGAGGGAGGGTAATAGACAGATGGAAAAACTATTTCTAGAACTGACAGTAAAGGCTTCTCTTCTGTTTGCCTTCATAAGTAATTACAGATTCACTTAATAACTCATTATTTATTTAGCAAATGTTTATTTAGTGCCTATTTATATACCAGGTTCTGTTCTAGATATTGGTGATTCAGCAGAGAATAAGATACAGAAAAGCTCCTGCCCGTAGGATGCTTCTATTCTAGTGGAAAAATACATGAAGATTAAATACCTAAAAATGAGGTATATCAGATAGGATAGGTGTTATGCAGAAAAAGTGCAAGAAGGGAGAAGCTGGCCGCATTTTAAATGGAGCTATGGAGGAGTGCACATTGAGAAGATGGTATTTGAATAAAGACTTGAAGCCAGTGAGGGAATGAGCCAAGTGGCTATATGGGGCAAATGTCCTTGGTAGTGGAACAAAAAATGTGAAGATCTTGACATGGGTATGTGGCAGGTATATTTGCAGAACAGCACAGACCAGCATGTTGGGAGTGCAGTGAGTAAGGGGTAAAGCAGGGGGAGGGAAGTCCGAGGTGGTGGTGGAGTGGGCAGCCAGATCAGGTAAAGTATTCTAGTTCATTGCAGACTCTGGATTTTACTCGGAGTGAGATGAGAGGCAATTGGAGGGTTCAGAGGACAGAAATGATACCATCTGAGTTTATTCCAAAGAACACTCCAGCTGCTTTGCCTAGAACAGACAAGGAGCAAAGCTGGAAGCAAGGAGACAAGTAAGGAGATTAGTACTATGACCTAAGACATCAAGATGAGTCTGGCACCAGCGAAGTAGCAGCAGAAAGGATGAAAGGTGGGTTTGTTAAAGTTGAGCTCCTGGGATTTCCTGTTGGAAGTGAATATGGAGAAGAGAAGCAATTCTAGGATTGAGTTCCAATGTGAAGATGTTAAGGAGATAATGAGTTATCAGCAAGAAAGACTGAGAAAGAGGAGTAGGGAGGGAAGATGAAAATCAGAAAGTGTGGTATCTTGGGGTAAAGGGAAGAATGTGCTTCAAGGAGAAGGATGATCAAGTTGGTTTCCTATAAAAGTATTTTCCATATCATGTCCGTATTCAATTTTAAAGTACGTTTTCACTATGGTACCTTACTAGTAATTTCTTGGAAATTTATGCAAATTATATCCACAAGTCCTTTTTAATTTGTATTCATATTTACTCCTTGAAAAACTCTTCTCATTCGAGTCAAGTGCTGTTGATTGGTCATATAAAATGAGGGCTAGGAACTCATCACTGAAAGCCAGGAGCACTTTGAGTCAAGTGGAGAAGGCTTAAGAGACCCTAGTGTTGAGTTTTGTTTGGAAAGGAAGAAAAGAACATAGGGCAGATGGAATACTATTCACATGCCAATGGGAGTGATCCATTTGAGATTAAAAAAAATGCTCATGAAGGATAGGGAGGAAGAATTGATAGAGCCACTTCTTTAAGCAGGTAGGTGTGTGTGTGTGTGTGTGTGTGTGTGTTTTTAGATCACCAGCTTCACTTCCACAGGAGTGCTGATCTTTCATCAGCGCTGAGAAGAAAATGGTTGCAGAGGCTGGTATGTGGGTAGATTTAGTTTTGGAAGCTTGTAGAAATTCTCTTCCAATTGTTTTGAGTTTCTCAATGAAATAGGAAGTAGGGTCATCAGCTGAGGGTGAGAGGAAGAAAATGTTGGAAGTTTTAGATGGTACAAAATAGTTTTCTAGTAAGGGAGTGAATGGAGTAGGGAAATGTGCCTGAGTTCTGAGCCACATCAAGAATCCACTTAGTCAAGAACCCACTTTCCGTCAGTGGTGATGAGTTCAGGTGAGGCCTTTCTACATAGGGTGCTTTCCGCTGGCCTCAGTCAGCCACTCCCCAGGTGGGAAGGTAGTGGAGTGTTGGCTTACATGGGAAGGCAGTACATGAGAGGGTGCCAGGGGAGGTGCCTGTAGAATGGCAATGAAATTTGGGCTATGTAAGGAGGGACAGGTAGGGAAAGACTGAAATGTTAGAATGAATGGTTTATAGGTCCTTTTTGAAATGTGATTCTTGAATTTCCTGGACAAATTCAGTTAATAGAGCAAGTTGAGAAATGTGTCTTGTTGCATAGAAGTAGCAAGGAAATCAGATATTCTGAGTTTTAATTGCGTGTCCTCACTGCCCCTAGTGGAAGGAGCATGTATGTTGCATCTGTATGTGCATATGTGTGTGTGCATGTGTATGTGCATGTATACGTGTTGCATATGTGCAGAGTAGTCTGTGACTTCGGCCATCAGCATACCTTCTGAGCCCTTGAGTACTTCACTCCTGAGCATCTGGCCTTTCTTCAGCTCAGTTTCAAATGCTGCCTTGTAGAACATTTCAAACTCCCTAGACCCACCAAGCTCCTTCAGTAGCATTGTACTCTCAAATCTTGTTTTCCTCCTCAGAGAAACTGCCTTACTCTTCTTAAAAAATGCATTTACGTTTGCAGCATCTGCTGCTGCCTGGCACCCTGCTCTCCACGTTAACTACTCTCTCTCTCTGGGAGCCCTACAGAGCCTTTCTCTTGCACTTTGCAACCTGGCCAGGAACTCACGGTCTGCATCACTCCACTCCCTGGCTTCCTCCGTGTGAAGAAACTGGAGTTTTCTTTCTTTTTCACACTCATTATGTTCCCATCTGTAGCTGTCTCCACATTGAAATTATTCCTACTCTATATCTGTCTTAGTTTCTTAATAATTTATCCAACCAGAGATGCCATCATGTTTGGGATTTTTTCCAAATATGCTAAGTTTACTTCCTGATCTGGTGCCTGAATTTTGCACTATACATCAGGCCAGTCTCCCAGTCTTTTGTCTGTACAGAGCCATTAGGCTGGCCCAGGGTTCCTTTCTTTCTTCTAGCCCACACTAATAGACAGTTTAATTTCTAATCCATGGCCAATTGCCTCAGATGCCTGATGTGTCACACAGCTTTAGGCTATGAGCTTTCTGCTCTGAGGCAATGCCAGGCCTTAGGTGTTCTATCCCTTGGCTGAAGGTGGACGGTGACTCAACAGCTGTTTCAGTTACTTTTCACTGGATCACTCTGGAGCACAGATGCTTATGAAATCTCAGCCAGTCTGGGATGGATGGCATGGTGCCAGTCTCTGGCACAGTGGGAAAGCCAAGGGGTCTCAAATTTTCTTCAATTGATCATTCACTGGAAAAGATTTATTGGACAATTGCTTTCAGTGCCCTCAGAATGGTCCCTTTTAGAATCATCTGGGAGCAATTAATACCATTGCAGATTCCTGGGCCCTGTCCCAGATCTAATGCATCAGCATCTCCAGAGGTAGGATGAAAGAACAGGTATTTTTTAATACACTCCCATGGTTCTGAAGCTTGAGAGTTGTGGTTCCACAGGGCTGTAATTGCTTTCATGGGGAGGGTGAGGTGGCCCGTGAAGTGGGAGAGTGATGAAGAGAAAGGCACGCTCTGCCTAACCTGGGCCTCCCACAAGGTGGATTTCCATGAGTTCATGGTTTATTCATTATTTGTCTCAGTGATTGACACCCAGTGGGCTCTCAGGAAGTAGTTAATTTGCCGACTTGAGTCTAGAAGGGTGATAAGCCATGTGCATTTGACACACACGTATTCTTATAAGCCATAGGGCCAAAGAAGGATAGTGAATGGCTGGAAGATATGTATGCAGGGATCTCTGGGAGGACTAAAGAGGGGGTGGTATTAAAAGTGAATGTCCAGGACTAGGGATTTAGCTCAGTGGCTCCGCTGCCTGCCTCGCAAGTGCAAGGACCCAAGTTTGATTCTTGGTACCCGGCCCCCTCAAAGTGAATGTCCAGACAGCTTATACACACACTCTGGCCCTGTGTAAAGTGAAGGGCAAGGGGCTCAAGGTTAGCAGGTGACAGTAAATTACTGCCTATTGGACAAGCAAGACATCAGAATTCTTGACAGTCAATGGGAGGAGGGTATAATTTGCCTAGTGGATGCTGAGATGCTATTTTTACATTTTTACTTTGTGTATGTGAATGTGCCTGTGTGTGGTACTGGGGATTGAACCTAGGTCCTTTGCACTGAGGTTGTTCCTAGTCTTTTTTTTTTTAATTTAATTTTTTATTTTGAGACAGAATCTACCTAAGTTGCTAAGTTACCCAGGTTGAACTTGAACTTGCCATCTTCTTGGCCTGGCCTTCCAGAGTGCTTAAATTATATGCATGCTCCACTATGCTTAGCCATTTTTACTTTGTTAAGAGACAAGGCTCAGAAACTGACTTTAAAAGATTGGTGGGGGAAAGGACTGGGAGAGTGAACCTCCTCTAAACTACTTTCTTCATGATCCTTTCTCATTCCGTACCTATTGAAAATAATATGCAGAGATTACCTATTTTGGCCTTCTTCAAGTTTTACATGTAACATATAGATACTGCCTTTTTCTAGGGTTGGAACTTCCATCTGATGCTTCCTTTAAGCTACCCTGATGCCTTCAGCTACACTTCAGTCTGTCCCCCAAAGTGGGAGGACAGTAGCTCATTCCTTGGGTGCTTGGTACAAGGAGCCCTACTTTTCTTCTGGAGAGCTCTTTTAAAATGGCTCTGGAGGGCCTGGGATTTAGCTCAGTGGTTTTGCTGCCTGCTGGGCAAGCATAAGGACCCAAGTTTGATCCCTGGTACCAAAAAAATAAAATAAATAAATAAAATAAAATAAAATAAAATAAAATGGCTCTGGAGAGCCCTTCCCCACTGTCTCCTACCCCTTGCCTTAGCCTTCTGTTGCCCGTTGCCTGGCCACAAGAGGAGATGGGTTTTCCTTATATTCCTGAGGAGGCAGAGCAGTGGAGTTAATCACAAGGAGAGGATTTTATGAAAAAGAGTGGTGAGTATAGTTTTGGCTGGTCATCTGCATAGGAATATGTTGGGTATTACAGGAAATCACAGCCCTCAAAAGAAAATAAACCATAGGCTGAGACCAGCCTCTGAGGATGAGAGATGCCTTCTAAATTCTGTCCCTTTCAGCTATTCCTTGTTTCCCTCTGCCTGTGAAGGGCAGCCTGAAGCAGGCCAAGGCAGGGCCCTTCCGTCCCCTGTGGGGTACATCCCAGTCACAGCACCTTCTAATGGTCAGAGGGGACCACTGCATTTCCATCTTCCAGCCCTTCCCTCCCTGATCCCCTCTTCCCCCTTTCCCCATTCACAGTTGCTAGGCCTTCCCTTAGGTCAGGGACTTACCAGCCAAGATCCTGAATAATCTTTGGTAGCATCTATAAAATTTGTTTCAAATTTTATTTTTTTAGCAAAACCATGTTTTAACCATCCCACTTCCCTACAATGCTAGTATTCAAATTTTTGCTAAATTGTATAATCCTTGAATTCAAAATTACACAATTTAGCAAAAATTTAAAACTAGCTTCATAGCAGGAAACCCCCACTACATTCTATATGGTATGTATGCATATATTCTGAGTTCTAAAATCTTCAACTATGAGGAAAGATCCTGTAGGATTAAGGAAATATAAAATTAAGGAAAAAGTAATTTAAAAAGCCACACATTATCAGTATGGTATAGACCAAATTTTCATACCTGGAGACTACCTGTGATCTACTGGCTAAATGTATTTTTTGTGGAGACCTTGGAATAAAGGTCCCCTGTTCCCTGCCATCTCTGTAGTCACTTGAACTTTGAATAAATGTGTCATTGATTTAAAAGCTTGTAATTCTATGTTAGTCTTTTTTTTTTTAATTCAGGCTTGAGCTTCTTTGCCTACATAAAGTGATGTAAGTGAGCATGGTATTACTTTTCTGAATGGTTCAAGGTTTTCTCATTACTGTGAAACTAAAGTAAAATACAGAAATAAACTGGATGCCAAAGCTGATTCAATACAGCAATAGTTGATATTGATAAACCTGGCTTCATATTATCCTCTTAAAACAGCCTCAGTTTTTGAGTGATATTAAATGTTATGCAACACAAATACAGTTATATTAAATACAAATTATATTTATGCCAAAAGATGCCCCCTATTGTATGATATATGTGTTAGTGTTCTGATGATGAACTTGTTTGAAAAAAATGAAATCTTGGTCTCACCATTAGTATCTATGGGACTCAGGCAACTTATTTAACTCTATGCTTTTGTTTCCTTATGGGTATTATGGTACCAACTTGATAGAGTTGTAGTGAGAATTAAGTGAGGTAATGTGAATAAAGCCTTTCCCATGTACCTGATACATAGTACCATGGTGTAAAATATTTTTGAACACTTTAAAAAAGTCACTCAACTACAGTAGATGAGTAAAGCATCTTTTTCCATGGCCCACTATCCAAATCTCCTGGTCCTCTAGGCTGGTCCCTTCCCATTTCTCAGTCTTACTGCTTTGTGCCTTTTGTTTGGGTCTTTGCCTACCTTGAATCCATGGTCTTGCCATTATCTGAGTTCAGTTTTCAATGAAAAGTTTGGATGCTGCCTCCTCCACGGAGCTTTCTTTGGCTGCTCCTCAGGAGGTCAGATGAGAGCAGATCCCTTGAGTTCTCCCTCAGATTAAAGGTCAGTGGCATGGATCTGACACTTCTGCTAGATTCTGTTTGTTTATTAGTTGTCTTTTTGGTCTCTTTGTCCCTTTTCCCATCTAAGTGTTGCTGTGTCTTCCAGGGTATCCTCAGCAGAGTAAATGTTCAGTAAGTGCCCTGTGGTGATTGATTTCAGAGTAGCTTTGTGAGCCTCCAAAGGTGCCCTGGTTTCCAGGCTGCCCAGGAAGCCAGAGTTGTCTCCAGATGGGTGAGCTGCTATAGAGAGAGCCATGCAGCTTGATAGGCAGCAGTCACCACCACCACTGCAGTCCTTGCTTTTCCACTTCATACCAGCTCAGCAACTTCCTCCTGTGGCAGATAGAGAAGAAAGTTATGGCTAGTGAGAATAGGGGAAAGGTAATTTCTTTCATTGTTTACATGTAATTAGCAGTTTATTTCTGTGACATAGTTGGCCTACGTGGCTTGGAACCTGGCCCTATAATACCATTAAAGAGAACCATACCTAGGCAATCAGAGAGATGGTTTCTCTCTCTTTCTCTCTCTCTCTCTCTCACACACGCACGCGCGCGCACACACACACACACACAGGTTTTTTTTTTTGATCTCTATTGGTGAATCTTCCTTGGACTTAAACCTTTCATAAGGTCCAGTTTTTACCCAAGTTTACAGCAGCTTGAGCTTTGATACTTGCCCTGGGACTAGAGCAGTGACTACGGGGTGCCTTCCTGCCAAGAGCCTCATGATTGCAGGCAATATACTCACCCTCTCTTTGGGTATTAAATAAATGAATAAATAAAGGTGCTTAGCATTTTTATCAGTAATATGAAGGTAAAACTATCTAGTATTCTTCCTCAAAGGAGTCTTGTAGCAATTATCAGAGGTAAACCATATGAATGTGCTTTGAAAAACACACTCATCTCTCATTATGTGAATACTGTTCTTATGGCTTTTTGTTATTGTATGAGCTGTGCACTTACAAATTCAGTTTTGCTAAGTGAGCAGTTTCTTTTTTTTGTTCGTTTGTTTGTTTTTCTTATACAAAGAGGGTGTCTGGTAGCTTCAGGGCCATGTAAGGCAACTTCTGACAGCATGTTTTTTGTTCTTTAGTATCTCTGCTCTGTTTCTGTTCTGTACACTGAGTGCTCTCATGCCATGGGTTCATGCTTAAATGTATAATTGTTTATATTGTCTTGGTATTGAAAATCTACCCATGTTTGGTGCAAAAATGGCTTTCAAATCTGCAGTCCTCCTACCAGTTCTTGATAATTTGCATAACATTTGAATAACTGATGAGATGCTGATGCTGCAGCTGCTGCCAGATGCCAGCCTACTTTAGGACCTTTACCCTTTGGAGGTGTTGAGGCAGACCTGCATGTACTTAAAGTAGTGTTCCTGAAGTGACTGAACCTGTGGTGAAGTCTTTATCAGTCTGGCATAATGAGAAAATAATGGCACTATGTTTTTTCATAAGATTAAATTTGTTCAACTTCAAATTGAATTTTAAAATTTAAAATGCTAATGTCCTTTCTTGGCAAAATAAAAAGTTAACAACACTCTTGTAAGACTAAATTCTTTTACTTTTCTTTCATGAAAATTCTGTGGTATTTGAAAGACAAAAATAAATCTATGCTAATAAAGATTTTATCTTTATGACAGATCAATATAATCTATTAATATAATTATGTTGATCTAAATAATCAAGGCTAGTTGGAGACCTATATGACTCGGTTATCTGTATGTCAAGTTCTTTTCCCCTGCTTGGGAAGTTTTCTGCCATCACTTCTGTGAACAGTTTTTTATGTCATCTGCACTCTCTCCTGTTTCTTCTTTGACTCCAGTCAGTCTTAGGTTATTCTTCTTTGCATCATCTAGCAGCTGCTGGATTGATTTCTTGTGATCCCTTACTATTTTAAAGTAATTTTTCTTTTCCTGTTCACTAATAGCAATCTTATCTTCTATATCTGAAATTCTGTCCTCACATTGGCTCATTCTGCTGTGCAGACTTTCAGTGGAGTTTTTAATCTCCTGGAAATCTGTTTGTATCTGTTTTATGGATTCCATTTGTTTCCTATGTTGGGATTCCATCTTGTTCCTAAGTACCTCAATTTTTTAATCTATGTCCTCTCTAGATTTATTCATCATGTCTTGCACTATGGGCACAATCTTTGCTGTTATGTGAGAAATTATTTGTGATTTCATTTTTTCCAGATCCTCTTTTTTGACCAGTTCAGGGAGTCCAGGTGGTTGAGTATCAGAATGTTTCATCTTGTTTCCTTTTGGGGTTGCTGTAGGTGATCTGGAAGTCTACTTTTGAGACTTGTTTATGTGTCTTCTCATTTCAACAGGGGTGGGGGAATGGAGGGGTATGTGTGCTGGTGGTACCCATGTGGCTCACCTCCTTGGGACTGGGAGCGGCTCATGTTGATCTAAATAATTTACTTGTAAATGTAGAATATTGCTATTAGTAGCTTGATGCCTGAGATTTTAGTGACACTGAGATTTTTACATTAATTTTCAGGGGAATTGGTAGTCATTTATGTGACTTGTTACTAAGTGAGTATCTTAGAAAACCAGTTAGTGTGATTAAGAGTAAGGTGGCATTGGACACTGGATTACACTCAAAGGACGTGGGTCTAACCCCAGGTTTTGTTTCTTATCCATTCCTTCTACCTCTGCAATGATTTTGGGCAAGTCATGTGGGCTCATGAGGCTCATTTTCCTTTTCTGTTAATTTGAAATACCAGTTCAGAATGTAGTTTACTCTGGGGATGTAAGAATTAAATAGGAATATGTGTGTAAGAGTGCTTTATGCACCAGGATAATGCTTTATAATTTTAAGGCATTACTAAAATACCTTAAAGTTATGAGCAGTTATATTAGGAGGATTTCTATTATTGAGATTTGCAATATAGAGTTTTCTCCTATCATCTTTAAATATGTTTTGACAGATATGGTCAATGGGATCCTTGGAAGAAAGGTAGAATATTTATCAAAATATTATTGGGATTTTTCTCTTTCCTTTGTGAACAAAACATGACCTTTTTCAACTGTTTCCATGATGAAGTAAAACAAAGCCACTCCTGTCAGAGTAGTTTGTATAAAATCAGTAGATTTTTAGGTGAAGCAGAGAAGAAAAGGGAGGGTGGGAGCTTGAGTCCTTTTCCAGGGGACTCCATCCTTGTCTGATGATTATGGTGTGTTGCCTACTTGCCTTTGAGAGCATCCCTCACAGATACCACTCATACCTTAACAGTTTGGAAGAAAAGACAGGGCCCAAAGGACAGCAAGCACTTGCACAATCAGATAATCAAACTTCCTTCCTGCACACATTCATGTTCTGAGCAGCACATGTCCCCGACACAGGTGAGACTCGCAAGAGTTAGCCAGGCTGCACATCTGTCAGCTGTCAGCAGCTTCTAGTCAGGCCTCTGTCTCTCCACTGTCCTCCCTTCCCCAAGTCTCCTGCTCTCTTTTCTTGGCAATGGATTCCTTTTCTTTTCTTTTTTCCCCCTTCAATTCTTTTATTGGTACATTTTAGGTATACAATATGTTCATATTTGTCACTGGGTGCTTGTACCTGTACATGGTGTATCTTGGTTTTTATTTTTTTCCCCATTACCGGTGCACCCTTCAGCCCCTCCACCCTTCCCTATTTACATTGGGTTCCTTTTCCTTGGCAGATGACATTAGAGTAGTATGACAGTCTTTTGGGGAGCATACCACCAGCCCAAGTTAGGCAGGATAGTAGAGGCACTTGTAGCCAGCCAAGACACCAGCACAAGGTTCCTCAAAGAGAAGGGTGTCTGTGGCCCTTTGCATTATGAATTCCATGGCTTCACTCTGGCAGCAGTCTTGGCCTACCCTCTAGGACCTCAGTCTATCTGAGAATATGACCCTTGCCTGTCATCTCCACTACTCCTCACAGCTGTAACTGCAAGTTTGCTGTGCCTGCCAGAGGTTGCCAGTCTGTGTGCCTGTGTGTGACAGTGTGAGAAAGGGTACATGCCTCTCTTTTGTGCCCAGGTTATTTATGGCATTTGTCTTAACGACTTCCATTTAGAGCTAAGTAAACTGCAAAGTAGGTTATTTAAGCCGGATCTCAGGTGCCATTAGCACGTGAAAGAGTGGGTGGTGAGGAGAAAGAAAAATGGGGGATGGGTCTGAGGAGATTCAGAGAGAGGGGATAAAGGAACCCAATGTGCCTTTCGTCCTTTTAGTAGTGTAAAACATAGATGTGCTGCGGCTTGCAGACATGGAGCCCTTTTGCAGGAGGGTCTTGAAGATTCTGTTTCACACATGTGGGAAGCAGCTTCCTCTGGATACATCTTGTTAGCTTGTAATTTATAAATTAAAAGATCCTAAGGCATGCCTAGCCCTGCAGATGACCCAGAACCTGCAGGATGGTGCCCTTTGGAAGGGTGACTCCCCACTTCTTTTCTTGTTCATTATGGTCACAGGCCTCTCCTATGTTCCCTGACCTTGTGAAGCCCAACAGAGAGTAGACAAGGAAGAAAGAATGCCCTTTGGGCCGGGGATTTAGCTCAGTGGTTTCATCGTCTGCTGCGCAAGCACAAGGACCCGAGTTCGATCTCCGGTACCAAAAAAAAAAAAAAAGATTGCCCTATTGTCTCTTTTCTATCCAAATGAAGTTTCAGGGGGGTCTACTCTCCACAGAGTAATCGCTACCCCTCCCCCCCCACATCCATGTGTATGTGCATATTTAAGCTCAAAACCCTGCAGGTCTGGGGAGCTCTTTGTCATTTCAAGAGATTCTCAGTTAATCAAATCACCCATGAATTCTCTTTTGTACAGATTTGATAAAGGGTCTTTCTTGAGTATCAGAAGTACTGTTCATAATTCATAATGTAATGCAAGATGAAGTATAAAGAGCGAGAAAAGATAATAACTAGGGAATTAAAAGTTTCCAGCTTTGTTACAAGCAGGGAGAATGAGTCAGCGGCGCATATGTCCTGAGGGAGAGCTTTGCATGAGTCCTTTGGGGTAGGGGCCCGGTGGCCAAAGAGGGAGGCAGCAAGATACTGGAGAAGAGTCTTAAGTAGGGGTGTGAGAGGGTGGGGTTGAGGGCTAGGGAGGATGGGGCAGATTGTGAGTGGGGTGAATGTTAACTCTGCTCTGCCTCCGCCCTTCCCCTCCAAAGGAAGGAAATATCCTGGGGCCTTAATCATCTCCCCATCTTTCATTCCTGTTCTGGTTTAATTAAATTCCTGTTCTAATTTGGAAGAGCTTGCATATCCTCTACTGCTCTGATAACCAATCTCTTTTATGAAACCCACCTTACACCAAGAAGAACTTATGACCCCATGGGACTTGAAAGGACCCTTGGTGGCTTTTGGGGGGGGGGTACCAGAGATAGAACTCGGGACCTTGCGCTTGCAAAGCAGGCGCTGGAACCACTGAGCTAAATCCCCGGCCCTCTTGGTGGCTTTTGTACTCAGGGTCAATTTAGTTGTGAGCAGAGGTTGGTTTGAGAGGAGAAAGGGAATATTTTGCCAGTCATCCTATGTCTCATGACCTCACTTGTCACTAACATCTCTACCATTTGGGAGGGAAGGTTTTCTTCATGCCTATGCATCTCTATATGTGGTGTAATAAAAAACTATGCTGAATATTTTGAAAATTAAAATGTATTCAGTAAACGACACATTGCTGTTAATCCCCATCATAACCCCCTCCTCATTTTTAACACACTTGCTCCTTCATTCTTGACACTTTCTACAGCAGTTCTGGAAGTCCTCTTTTGTGAGTGCCTCTATGTCCTGAATTGATTCAAAATGTTTACCTTTCATGGTCATTTTGACTTTGGGGAAGGGCCAGAAGTTGCACAGTGCCAGATTCAGTGAGTAAGGTAGATAAAGACATGCCACAATGCTTTTATTTGATAGAAATTGCTGTACCAGAGTGATATGTGATGAGGAGATTGTCATAATGGAGAATGAATGCATCTGTCTATCTCAGGCCATTTTATACACACATCATTTCTTAAATGATCTAATATGCCCTTATGATTTTCAAAGTTTGCTGTAGTATTCTTGGGCACAAGCTCAGCTTGCATAATTCCACAAAGCTCAAAAAACGCAATTGGCTCACCTTGATACTGGATCTTGATTGATGTGCTTTTTGTCTCATGAAGAAAACTGGTTGATTTCCATTGAGAACTCTGAACCTTGGTCTCAAGATCGTAATCATAGACCCAAGTTCCATCTCCTGAGATGATGTTTCTTAAAAAGTTGGAATCTGAAGGGACACAACACAATTGGGTCCAATTGTTCAATGACATTGACAGAGTTTCAGTTAATGCTTTGTTCATGATCCATGATTTACAGTACAGTTTTAAACATACCTTCTCTATGACTGACCAACTGCAATGAACAAGTTGAACCTGTCACACAGGTTTGACATATGGCTTCATGTATTGAAGATCTCTGCTGTGGCACGCAGCAGTAGCCTTAACTGTATTTTTTATCACACTACATACCTTTCTTATTGTGTTACATCTCCCCTCTCTAGAAAAAACACATTTTGTTGGGATCTCTATGAGTATTAGGTAATGCCATAAACAGAGATATGAGACAGGAAACATGAATAACTTACCAGCTACTATTTGTCTTATACCTACCTACCTACTGGGTGCCAGGCACTGTGCTAGATACTTTACATGGGCGGCTTTCACTTACAGTAGCTTTGAAGGAGACTGATTAGACTTATTTTGCAAATCAGACATTTGAGGCATACAGATGTTATGTGACCCACCCAAGGCCATACAGCTATTAAGGTAGAAAACATAATTGGAACCCAGCCTTGATGATTTAGGAAAGTCTTGGCTCTCCGCTACCCCCTTTTGATTAGAGCAGATTAGAGCAGAATGGCAGAGGAGAAGTAGATGATTTGGGCAAATTACGTCACCCTAATTTATACACCAAACATCAGAGTACCTGCCTACTAATCACAGGGACTGTGCTAGGCATCAAAGGTAGAGGAGGTTTTATTCCTGTCCTCTGGGAGAGAAGACAGTCTGTGCTCAGGGGATGCCTTGATAAAGTGCTATGATCCCTTTAAGGCTTATGCACCAAGCACTCTCTCTGGGGAGGGGGCTCAAAAAGGTTTCATAGTAGCTTCAAAGAGATAGAATTTCAGCAAGTGGGAAAAGGAAGGCCTAAGCAGAAGCATGGTTGGAGATGTAAACTTTTACAACATGTTCAGGAAGTGGCCACAATAAAAGAAGTGGAATAGAAGATGCCTGGGGAAAAGATTGGAGGTAAATGATAAAGCACTTGGAATATCCATTAATGCCCTGAGTTTCTTCCATTGGGAAAATGGTTTCATTATTTGAAATTATCAATGGCTCATCTGTACTTTCCTTGTGTCTGACCCTGGCCTTGTTCAGATCCTTGTGGTGCTCAGATGGGGGATTGGCCCAATGAACCTGAGTTCATCTCTTATAAGCTTCTTGTGATCTTTCAATGTAGCCTACAAAGCCTTGGGCATCTGTGCCCTGCCTGCTTTCTCTTATTTCATGCCTGCCCCTCATTCCCTCTGCACCTTCCACCATGACCTCTTACCTTCTGTACTCTCCACTTCTGGCCTGCGATCCCATCGGTCTCTCCATATTCTTTATCTTGCCAATTCCTACTAATCCATCAAGTTTCAGGTTAATTTGTACTTCTTTTTTGGGGGAGGGGGGTACCAGGGATCGAACTCAGGTCCTTGCTCTTGTGCAGCAGGTGGCGAAACCACTGAGCTAAATCCCTGGCCCAAATTTTTACTTCTTTAGAATAATATCTCCTAATCCTCAATCTAAAATGGTACCCTTGGAATAATTCCTTATCATATCCTTATCTTTTCCATCATGGCATGTATCGCCTTGTATGTGTGTCTGTGTGATTATTCACGTTTCTGCTATTAACTGCACTAAAAAGAAATGTCTAGGGAACGTAGACATTGTAGAGAAAGAGATGTCTATTACTTCATGACTATCATCAGAAGCTTGCAGAATGTCTAGTACATAGTAGATGCTCAGTAACCATCTAGTAATTATTGGATAAATGGAGTAATAAATTAATGAATGATACCGAATCAAACTATCAGCAAGGAGCTTTGTCATGCTCTGTGAGAACATAAAGCCTATGTTAAATGGGGCACATTTTGCAATTACATTTTTTATTCAGCAATTATTTGTTGGGAATCTACTATGGCTCAGCTAGGAATTGAAGCTATATCTCAACTCTTCTGGCATTCCTGTAATGTATCCTCATACTAAACAATTTAAAACATAAGTAATATCAAGTAATAATAAGTCCTATGAAGACAAAGGGAAGTAAGGGACCAAGCATTTGGAAGGAGGCAGCTAATATATTAATTAAGGTTCAGAGAGGGTGGTCTGGGAAGGAGGTGAGCAGAAAGAGGGAGATAGGCCCTGGGAAATCTGGAGTGGGACTGTTTCAGAAGTGCTGTGACCCAGAATGGTCACTTGCCTGCTCAGGAAGTAGCAAGAAGGCCAGAGAGGCTAGAGGCAAGGAGACAGACAGACAGACAGACAGAGACAGAGACTGATTTGGGGTTAGATCATGTTGGGCCTCATGGACCATAGTTATGAGTTTGGATTTTGTCATGAGTGTGATGGGAAGGCTTTGAACAGATGAATTATAAAACTTGTTATTTTGAAAATTGACTTTGTCTGCTACTTGGAGAACTGGCCATGGCAAAGCAAAAGTGGAAGCGGACAGCAGGCAGTGGTGATGAAGTGTGGGATGGTGTGCGGGTTTTGCTGAGCAGTGGGTAGAGGGAGTTGTGTCTGGAAGGTGGAGCTGGCAGAACGTTCTCATGAGTTGAATGTGAGATACAAAAGGAGAGAGGAATTAGTGGCTCTTCAGCTACTTTAATGTAGTAGCCATGGTGACATTTAGTGAGATAGGGGAACTGAGAGAAGGGGCAGGGTGGCTGGGTAAGGTCACGAGGTCATTTGGGGACAAGTTAAGTTGGAGATGCTCATTGCCATCTATCAGATATCCAAGGTAGAGATGTCATGATGAATGGGTGGATGGATATGTAAGTCTGGAGCTGAATCAAGGCAGCAGATAGACATTCAAGACTCGTCAGTTTATTAATGGCATTTTGAATCATGGAATTGGCTGCCATCCCTTTAGAGAGAAGGTGCAGATGCAGAAGAGGATCAGTGACTGAGCTCTAAAGAATTATTACTGAGACCTATTGCAGATGCCTGAGAACTTAGGGATTTTCTCTTGAAACTATTTTTTCAGGAATTAAACCCAAAAATAACATTACTGTGCCTCTTAGGAAGTTAGCAGGATAATAACATGCTCTAGGACCAGTGTTTAAAAAAATGTGACCAGGACTGCTTTGTTGTGAAAGATGCTGCTGGGCAGTGAACCAGGTGGAGGTACAGGACAAAGAGAGTCAGTGTGAAGGGAGATGACCAAGTCTTTTGATCTTTTTATCTATCTTCCTTGCCTGTAAAAATATATTTTCCTTCAAGCTTATATTTTTAAAACTTGATTTTTATTTTTGTAAGTGTATTTATTTTCATTCACGAAACATTTATTGAGAGCCTTCTATGTGCTAGACACCAGGCTGAGTGCTAGAATGCTTCCTTTTCAAACACATGGCCCCACTTCATAATTCTTTTATTGCTTTCAGAATCACTGACTCTTCCTACCTGGTCCTCAACTTATTTACATCTATGACATCAAACACCTGTACATCACCGCCCATACCTGATATACCATTGTTAGACACTGTAGCTACTTAGTTTTGAAACCATTCTGGGCTTCTCTGTCTTACACCCCACACTTAATTAAGCAAGAATTCCTCTTGGCTCTCCCTTTAATATTTATCCAGAATCTGGCCATCAGTCCCGACTTTTGCTGTATTCTGTTCCAAGCAAGCACTAGTTCTTTCCTGAGTTAGTGGAGTTCCTCCTTCACTGTACCATTACCCCACTTAAGACAGTCTTAGGACCTTGGCAAATATAAATCAAACCATGTCACTTTTCATCTCAGAATCCTCTGGTGTTGACTTCTTTCTTACTGGGTAAAGCCAAAACTCACAAAGGTGCACAGGGCCCTATAAGATCTGTTGGCTTTCATTCCCCCACCCCCCACCCCACTCCTCTTCCTTCCATTCCCTCCTTCCCTCTTTTCCTTCCTTTGTGGTACTAGGGATTGAACTCAGGATCTTAGCACTGAGCTACATCCCAAGTTTTTTTTATATTTTGAGACAAGTTCTCCTATGTTGTCCAGGCTGGGCTTGAATTCATGGTCCTCCTGTCTCAACCTCCCTGAGTAGTGGGATTATAAGTGTATGCTGTCGTATCTGGCTTTGCCTGATCCTGTTATCTGTTCTAGCCACAGTGTCCTTTTTGCCACAGACTTGTGAGGCATGCTCCTGCCTCGGAGCACTGCTGCTATGCATCTTGTGGGGCTGTTTCTCCCCAGTTATCAGGGTAGGCTCACTCTTTCCCCTGCGCACCTCTTTACTCAGTCCTTTCCTTATCATATCCTATTAAAAATTAATTCTCAGCCGGGCGTGGTGGCTCATGCCTGTAATCCCAGCAGTCAGGAGGCAGAGGCAGGAGGATTGCCTCAAGTTCGAGGCCACCCTGAGCTACATAGTGAGTTCAGGGCCAGCCTGAACTACAAAGTGAGACCCTGTCTCAAAAAAAAAAATTAAACCTCTTCCTTCTCAGTCCTCTCTAACTTCCTTTCTGCTTTATTTCTCTCCAGAAAAATTACCACAACCTATGACAATATATATTTTATCCACTTTTTTTTGGCCTGAGAGCTAAGCTATTCCTTTGAAATATAAGGAGAACAAGGGGAGAACTTTTTTGTTATATACTGCTGCAAACAGTTGATGGTTAGATCAATATCACAAGACAAATATTTGATAAACATTAGCTGAATGAATAAATGACAGAACATGAGGTCATGGAATGGGTGGAGCTAGATAATGCCCTGTATCTGTTACACTTATTGCCACTCACCTGACCTTTGTACTAAGCCCTCTGGTGACCAGTGGGCTAAATTTATGAGATGTTCAGATGCCATTGGGGGCCTAAGATCTGCTCTCAGAATAGCATTCCAATTTGAGAAGCCAGCTGGTCTCAGCAGAGATGAGGTATCCACCAGGATGTCCTTAGAATTACTAGGCAAACTGACCACCCCAGGTTTGGGGTTAGATGAATCCACAAAGGGGATTATCGAGGTCATATTAACCAAAACAACAGCCATTCTTTGAAGAGCCTCACGATCCATATTTATTAATGAAATTAACTGCCAGTTTGGTAGCTTGGGTGGATAAGAGGAACAGACGTTTCAGGGGAAATCTCATGAGACCTTCACTGAGGATCAGAGCTGGTGTCACAACCAGGCCTTAAACACCAGTAGGTAGAGTTTGAATCTGAACAAATCAGAAGTAAGTGTCCATTAAAACCACGAAGGAAAAACTACTGGCTTTCAGAATTGGAAGACTTCTTACTTTTATCTTTGGGGATAATTATTGTGGTGAAAGATCAGAGAGGAATAATTGCAAACACTTACATAGCACGTAATAAGTGCCAGACACTGTTCTAAGCACACCACAGACTTAAACCCACCCAACTTCCCCAATAGTTCTTGTAGGATGATTATATCCCCATTCTATAGTCAAGAAAACCAAGGCAATTTGTTTTCTAAGTCTGCATTTTTTATTATTGTGCTAAAATTATCTCAAAATGAGTGGTATTAAAGGGGCTTTAGGAGGAACAGAGAAGTGTTGAGATGGTTATGTATTACATTTTGATTTGTGCTATTTTGTGGGGAGTAGCTGTGTGTGAAAACTAACGTTTTAGGAGCCATGCATGTATGAACCTTGTAATTAGTATTTTTAAGAGAGAAAAGCACCCCCTACCACCACCACTATGCCTAGCTGGGGGCTTTGCTCACAACACTTTTTTTCCCCTAGAAGAGGGAATGTTAAGTTAAAGTAGGGCTGTCTTTTTGATGAAAGCCCTTGAGAGTTTGGGGCACATGAAGACTGGTCAGGTGCTATTAAACAATTCTCACCTTTGATCCTCTGTACTGAAGAATTCTTGATTGCCCAGGAATTATCTGTAGTTCATAGAGGAGTCATTTTCTTGTTACCTCTGTTCTTGCCTTTGCCCACCTGTCTCCTGTTTCTGGTGATTTCTCTGGTTCATCATTAGGTATCGGGGGGAAGAGGAGATCAGGTTTGTGGGCCTATGAAGGCAGCTGAGGTGGATGGACTTGGTAGAAGACAGGTGACATTGGGCTAAAATGAAGGTTGAAAATTGCCCTCAGACCTACTGCCCTCCCATGGCTAACAGAGCTGGTCAGGCCTGGATCTTCTCATTCTGCAAGCATTGGTTTGAAGACAACGGCCAAGCTTCTTGTGTTGGCTGAGCTTGTCCAGATTTGAAAAGAAAGTCCCCTCTGGGGCCTGTGCCCAGTCAGTAGTTTCACCGTGACTGTCTGGGGCTGGGTCCCATTCTTTGCCAGAGCGTGGGGTTTTAGAGACTCTTTCCTGCCTCTGTCAGCCTTCCTTCTGGTGAGGAGGTAATTAGGACTTTCAGACCCCACTCCCAGATCCTAAGTTCAACATAACACAGAGAACTTCCCACCCTGCTTCCAAGCAGGTTTGAGATCCTGTTGTTCCAGAAAAGGCTCAGCTGTAGAGATGTGGGGGAATGGGAACTGGGGTTGGCTATGGTTTTCTTGGGATAAGCCAGAAAGTGGAAAGTGGGAGAAGATGGTGCGGTTGGACCAGCCTCTTTAGGCAATATCAACACCAGGGCCCCAGGCTCTCTCCACAGAACACAGTGCCAGTCCTCAAACTGCATGTAACTAGGTTTTGAATGCCACTTTCTATTGATAAGAGTGAGCTGCTGCCAAGCCACTTGAGATGAAATTGGGTCATCTGTCACAATTCCTGTGGGACTGAGAGAGAACTGTGCTTACTACACACCTTGCCCTACTTTAACCTCCTACTGGATCTGTCCCAACTTGGGGAGGAGGGAAGGGAGGAGGGGGCCATCCAGAGCCCTTCTCATCCCTACAGGGAGGGACCCTGGCACAGAGATGGTGGCCTCAGCCTGGGACTAAGTTTCTTAGTGAAGGTCGGAGTGAATCCTACTCCTTTCTTAGTCTAATGTGTAGAACAATCAGAGGCCAGTGACCCTAAATCCTCTGGGTGTGGGAGGGATGAGAAAGGCCAAACTTGCCATTGGGAGCATGGAGGAAGGGATGTCTCCTCCCAGAAACCCATGCTCTCTAGTTGATAGTGCCTCTCTGAGAATGGAAATAAGAGCTGTCCAGAGATGCAGTGAGGGAGGAAAGGGAGAGAAAAGAAAGAAATTTCAAGTATGTGTCTGCACACCCAGACATTCAAGTGTTTAACTTTGGAGGCAAGTGACAAGGCAGCAGAGAGAAAGAAATGAGAGCAATCAAGGAAAGTGCTGAGTCAGGGAGGAGAGTAACCGGACAAAAGGAAGGATGGAAGGCTACCTGAGAGGAGGAAATAACAACATGGAGATGGATGAAAAGAGGGGAGAAGCAGGTGGGGCCTGGAAGTCCTGCCTGCTGTGTCCTGGGTGCTGCCCCATGTCAGGGTCTGGCTCAGCCCAGCCCCAAAACCTCAAGCCAGAGTACATACACAATACCCTAGTGTCTTCTTTTCTTTATGCTTTTGAAACAGAAATGATAACAATGAAAAAATAAAAACTTGAGAAAAAGAGAAAGAGGAAAAATCTGTGGTGGAGGTATGAAAATTTAATCAACACCCAGTGTTCTGAGCCAGTTCGGGAGCAGCGCAGATCTTATTATTTATGTGGCTATTTCTGTCACCTCCCAGCAGCACTCAGAGCAGCCAAGGTCACTACCCAGGGTCTGGGAGACAGGCCCTGGCTCTAGCGTCCTGGACTGCCTGGTGAGGTGGGGAACTTTAGAGCCAGTCCAGGACCAGGTTGAGTAGGATCTTCTTGGAGAGCTTTTCATCATGTAGGGGTTTTGTGCTTTACCTGGGAAACATTTATCCAGATGGAGATTTTAGTGTAGACATCTACCCTGATATGCTGAGTAGAATCTTGGATAATGCTGAGTAAAACCTTGAGGTAATTTAAGAATTTGAAACTTAGTTATGTGACCTGGGCATATAGTTCATGATAAAGTGCTTGCCTAGCATGTATGAGGCCTTTGGTTCAATTCTCAGCATTACAAAAAAAAAAAAAATGAAGGAAGGCTGGAAGGAAGAAAACTCAGCCATGTTACCTTCAGTATGTGATCAGTTTGCTCTGTATTACCTCTCTGTGGCGTTCGATACCATTTCACCCTCCTCTCTCCCTGGAGCTCACAGCTACAGTGTCATCACATGGTCCTATTTCCTTGTGTCTTTCTTGTTGCTTTCTCTCCTTTGGGGCCCTCATTTCTTCTCATGCTTTCTCCCTAGGGGATCTTAGTGAGAGTCCCTTGACTATACACTTAATGACTCAAGTTTATATTTCTAGTCCAGAACACTGAGCTCCATATTCATATCTTTAATTACCCACTGTTACCACCCACTAATAGAATTCATGTGTTGGAAATTTAATACCAGAGTCATAGGTTAATGATGTTTGGAGGTAGGACCTTTGGGAGGTGATTGGGTCATAAGGGCTTTGTTCTAATAAATAGATGAATGGATTCATGGGTTGTCTCAGTGGCTTTATTATAAAAGTGAGTTCTGTCTGGCAAGCTTGTTCTGTCTTGCCATGTGCTGCCTTCTGCCATACCGTGACCCAGCAGGTGTGCCCTCACCAGATGCTGAGAAGTATTTTGGATGTCCTATCCTCCAGAGCATTGAGCTAAATAAGCCTCAGTTTTATATAAGTGATCCAGGTTGTGGTATTCAATTATAGCAACAGAAAATGGACGAAGACAGCACTATATCTAAAAACTTCAAACTAATAAATCTTTAGCTGATGTCTCCATCCATTCCCACTATCTTTCTGGGCTATCCCATCTCCGCACATATCCCACCACCTACTGAGTTTCACAAGCCAAGAGTCTCTGTGACATCCTTTCCTAACTCCCTTCATTCCCTTGGCGTCTTGTCTCTCATCAAACACTAACTCTCATGGATGGCACCGACAAGATCTATCCCAACCTCTCCAGAGTTCTCCACCTCCACTGCATGTACCTGTTCTGGCTACTGTCTTCTATCCCCTGTGTTTCTGCAGCAACCTTGTAACTATCTTCCGAGCTTTCTGTCTTATTTTTCTCAATCCATTCTCTATTCTGTAGCCAGAGTGATTTTTAAACAATGAACATCTCCGGTGTCACTTCCCTTTTATAAAACTCTTTATTAGGTTCCTGTTACATTTAAAATATAGACCAAAATCTTTAACGTGATCCACAAGACATGTGACATCTAGCTTTTCTAGGCGCCTAGCCTTTCTAACTCCCTGCCACTACTTTTGTATTCTAGCCATACTGGTTTCTCTTGGAATCCAACCTCACCCCACCCTTGTGAACCCCAGCCAACTCCATCCACCCCAGAACCTGGGGACATGCTGTGCTGCACACATGAGAATGTCTTCCCTTGGTGGTACTCTCCCTTTCTGGTTAACTCTTACTCATCTTTTAAATCTCAGTTTAAAGCACATATTGGAAGGAAAGTCAACTTGAACATGGACCCCAAACAAAGTTAGCTCTCTCCAGGAATCACACACATGATACTCAATTTCTTTGGCGCATTTACAACCATTGTGATATTCTAGGTGTTTGTGTAATACTTTACTTAATGCTATTTTCCCTACTAAATGGAAGTCCCATGAGAGCCAGGCTATGCCTGTCCTGTTCACTGTGATGTTTCCAGGATGTGACACCATGCCTGGCCCATTGTAGAAGCTGAATAAATGAATGAATCTGTCTGGAACACCTCTGTGCCTGGGGCTTTGATTCAAACAATGCAGAGGGGGAGTGTGGCAGGATTTCAAAAGAGTATAATAAAAAGCTCTTATCCTTAAGTTCCCCTCCTACTTGGTCCTATTCTGTTTTGTTATTATTAGCAGCTATGTGCAGCTATATGGATTTTTGAGGTTATGTGCTTCTTGAGGAATGTGTCTTAAATTTTATCACATCCCCTGGGTTTCATGTTCTTAGATTATTGGTCTATGTACATACTTCCCAGTCCCTGTCTTGCCAGATAAATCTTCTTCTTTCTTCACTGGCCTGTATCCTTGAGATCCCAGCATGCCCTGTGGCCCAAACTGCTGGAGGTATGACAATCAAATTGCTGCATGTTATTGGCCATGGCTCTTATTCTGTAGAAGCTTCAGCTCTTTGCAAAAGGCCGATGAGATTATCAATGATAGTAATACCTTGTCTGTCTTTCAGGGTTGTTGTGATGAAAAGATGAGTTCATTTATGTCAAATACTTCGAAAACCATAAGACTTCATAAGTATGTTGGAATGAAGGAAGGATGGTGGGGAGTGACGAGAGCTGAGCGATCACTTTTAGCTACAGTGGAAAAGAAAGTTTCCTGGAGGAGATAGGGATTAGAACGTGATCAGAAAGTTGGGGTCTCAAGCAGGTTCCCGACAAAACAGAAGGCAACTTCAGTTTGGGTTTAAAAGAGGATTTAAAAACAGCAGTATTTCAGGGCTGGGGATTTAGCTCAGTGGTTTTGCCGCCTGCTGCACAAGTGCAAGGACCCGAGTTCGATCCCCGTTACCAAAAAAACTCCCCCAAAACAGCAGTATTTCAGAGTTGTGGACAGGAATATAAGATCAGCAAGCACTGATTAGACCCCAGGGACTAGTTCCAGTGGATGTCATTTCTACATTTCCACTCCTGTGCCTGAAGGAGCAAGATGAGGAGTTGGGGTTACCAGAGCCCAGGGAGAGTTGAAAGTAGGAAGGGACTTCCAGATTGTGAAGGGAGGGAATAAGCCTAGCCACAATTGATGCAGGAAGGAAAGGAGCAGCAGGGAAGGGCCTACTTCATTTTCCTACTGCTAGAGCCTGCCTCTAGAAAGAAAAAAGCCAAGGAGCCAGGGGATACATGTGTGGGCCTCACCTTTCTTCAGAGAAGGGCGCAGAGTAGGTAGGGGAAGGGTAACACACTGAGAGTAACGTGGAAAACAGGAAGGAACAAAGAGTGGGGAAGACATGCAAGTGAAGAGAATGGTATGAGAAAAAGCAGAGGACTAAAAACTCTTCAGGGACCCATTGAAGCAAGTGGGAAATGGGATTTTAGAAACAGTGATGATAAAGCCGTGGAGGTTGTTGATTGTTAGGCTAGGAGGTTGGCTTTATCCTGCAGATAAGGGGAGCTATGGCCAATGTCTGAGCTGAGAAAACCCAGTCAAACACTGTCTGGAGGAGCATTTGGGGCAATTTTTTGAGGGAAGGATGCAAGGAGTGACTGAGATTTTTAAGAGGAGGAAAAATTTATTGAGAGAAAGAAAGCTTCTGTCTAAGAGACACAAAAGAGGGACCAGAAAGTGGGTTCCCCGCCCACCCTACTTTTTAAAGCCATGTGGTGAGGAGGGTACAAAGTGGGACAAAACTCTAAGACCCAATGGAAATTTACAAGGTGGGCATGAGGTGGGACAAAACCATGACCAACCAATAAGATTACAAGTACAGTCACCCAGGTAATACTGATTAAATGGGGATCAAATGGGAAGACAAGTCACATACAAGAGGTTTCCCATTTAGAATATCAATCACTGCTATCTACCTCTAGGGGAAGCAGTACTTCTTTTCCTTTTTATAATGCTAACCAGTGAATTTGCTTCAATTATTCTCCATGTTGGTTCCTTGCTGTGTTGGCTCCTGGAGGGCTGGCACCTTAAGGGAGGCCCTGTCTACCTGCCAACAAGATATCTAATTAACTTACCTGTCTATAATATTCTCCCCTCTGAAAAAGTACCCCTAACTTCTGTGAGGGAGCAAGGGGCAAAGACAGTTCTGGCTACTTCCAGCTGGAGAGGGTCATAGTTGTGATCAGCAGTTAGTTACTCTACAGAGTCTATATAAAGGCCCTTGATAGGTGCCAGGCACTGTCATCTTGGCAGCCACATAGCTTTGAGTCTGGAGGAGACAAAGCCAAAGAAACAGTTAATACATGGGCCAAATCATAAGGACAGCAGGATTGCTGTGAATACAGCCAACAAGGGTCTCCACTGGGAGGAGATGCTGTTGTCATGGGGCCCGATCAAAGCCTGGACAGGAATGACACCAAGTGAGAATGGATGTGGGATGAATGTGAAGACCACTGGGAACAGGTAAGACTTCAAAGTAGAATTTGCCAGTTACCAGATGCATTCACAGGTGACCTGAAGCCTAGAGAGACCTGCAGCCTGTCATTTCTGAGCAGGATCCCTTTGTCTCCCTCTCCTCTGCCCTAGTCCAAGGCCAGAGACTTTGTTTCTAGGGAGTTTTCCTCTTCCTTGGGGGCATCCGTGCCACTGCCACTATCTTCCTTATTTCTAGAGGAGTCTTCCTCTTTCCTGGTACTGATTGCATATTACTATTGCAGACAAGAATGATGAATAGAGATTTCTCAGCCTCGTGGGATGGGGCAGGAATGTCTCGACTATGTCTCAGCCCTTGTGCCATGGCCTGGACCTGGTGGGCAGTTTTAGCATCAGAGGAGAAGGCCTTGCCCGGCGGTGGGTGACAGTGTCAACAAAGGGAAAAGCTTGGGTAGAAGAATTGGAGAATGAACTTTTTTCTTCCTTGGCTTTTCCCTTAGCACCTGAATGCTTTACCCAGTAGGGTTACCTCCTGCCATTCCTTTATTGTAATGCCAGTTCTTACTTAACATTTGCCAAGCACAAAAGATGCATCAGGGCCATGTAGAAACAAGTGGGATGCTGGTGGTGCTCCTCTGGGTTGAGGCCTGAATGAGGCAAGATCATAAGCAGAAGCCCAGAGATGAGGGCTCCCTTTCTGGCTTTCTGGCCCCCTCCTCCTCCCTGGCTTCTTTCAAGGCCTTTTCTTTTGAGAGAGGGTTGTGTTTTTGTTTTGGTCAGTAGTGTAAGAATGAAGACAATCTGTTTAGAAAAGAATGAATTTTGAGGAACAGAAAAACAGCCAGGTATGATGGTCAAGGGTTTGGAATAATGGCAGTGAATGTGGCCAATGGAAAAGAAGGAAAAGAACACAGTGGACATGTGAGCAGGGCCATACTGGGTTCAGTGTTGTCATTGGATCTCAAAAACAGGATGGGGAGTTGTGATGCCTCTGCCAGAGTACTTGGATGCAAGTTCTGAGAAAATTGCTGATGAACCAACACAAATCATAATCATTTATTCATTATGCCATTAAGTACTATGTTTTGCCCCTTTATGCATCATCTTATTTAATTCTTACAACAGTTCTATGAGATAGAACTCTACAGTCATCACCAATTAGTTTCAGTTTATAGTTGACAAATTGGAGTCTGAGAATGTATAATTTGCTTATGATCACAAAGCTGGATGAAACTCAAGTGGGCAAAACCAGGATCATTGAAAGCCTTCGCTGTTAGGCAAGAACTCCTAATCAGATGGAGCTGGAGAAGAGTTGCCAGCACAGAGTACATCTCTACCTGCAGCTCTGGCTCTCACCCACCTGCTCACTTGTTCATTACCCAGCACTGTGCCTAGAGGCACAGACACATGGATGGTGAGGAAGGCTGGGAAAGCTCTGCCAGTTTAGTGTACAGAAAGCATTTTCCTGAACCAGGGCATGTCCTGTCCTCTCACTATAAAGCCATGACAGTTTGTGCCCCATGATATACAAGGGATGGGGCCTCACTGAGCCAGCCCAGCCTGTACATAATTTCTGCACATAAATGCCAAGTAGGTGATCTTCCCAGACATTTCTTTCATTCCATCCCATTAATAGATCAGTGACCCAAATGAACTAAGGTTGAGCCATTGCTTTACAAATGCATCTCTAGGTAATTGAGGGATCTACAGGATTATATGAGGAGTTCTTCAGAGATAGCTACATGCTAGATTTTTAAAATTGCACTTTGTACCTTGGCTGGTCTATAAAAGACTGCAAGCCTTCACCTTTGGTTTTTAAGTTTAACATGATGAATATTTTTTCTTATTTTTAATTTTTTTTTTTTTTTGGTATCAGGGATTGAACTTGGGTCCTTGCGCTTGTGCAGCAGGCGGTGAAACCACTGAGCTAAATCCCCGGCCCTATTTTTAAATTTTGAGACAAGGTCTCACTAAGTTGCCCGGGCTAGACTTAAACCTGTGATCCTCCTACCTTAGCTCCAGAGTGCTAGGATTACAGATATGTGCCACCATGACCAGCTGACATGCTGAATATTCTTAATCATTCCTTGCAATAGAGCAAAAAGTTCAGATCCAAATATTGTGTCATACTTAATAAATCCACTGGAAAGTTGAAATCAGGCCTTGTGAACTTGAGCATATATCCAAGTAGCCATGTCAAGACTGGCATTGTAAGGCTTAAGAAACCCTTGCTCATGTTGTGGTAAATTTGGTCATCTTGGCAAGATATCTGGCTTCTTCTGGCGAGGCCCTTCCCTAGCCAACTCAGCCCATGTACAACAGCATTCAGCTTTCCTCTGATATACATCAAAAATCCACAAAGTAGCTATTTCATTGAACTTTTGCTATATGCTTAGTGCTATGTTGAGGGCTTTAAGTCCATTATTTATTTCCAGCTCTTTAAAAAACTTTGCAATGTAGGCCGGGGATTTAGCTCAGTGGTTCTGCTGCCTGCCTCACAAGTGCAAAGTCCTGAGTTCGAATCCCGGTACCAAAAAAAAAACAAACCCCAAAAACAACAACAACCGAAAAAACCCCTTTGCAATGTAATATCACTATTTTTTAGTTGAAGAAACAGAAGTTATAACTTGCCAAGGTCACACCTTAGCTCAATCTCTACCCAGTTCTGAAAGACCTTCTTCCTTCTTCTGATTCCACAGGGCATAGTTTAAGTGCTGATCCTCCTCAGCATTCATGATCATTAGAGCCAGGCCTCTGAAAAATTGAGCTGGTGCCATGTGTCCTCTGGTGCAGCCTTCCTTTCCCCTACAACCTTTTGTAAAATTTCCTATCACCACCAACACATTTCCACCTCTTAGCTCTTTCCATAGTACATTCTCTTCCCTATTCATTCATTTCATTAACTGATTATTTCCTACTTGCTATGTAGCAGGCATCACTGTGAGTCTTGCCCTAAGAAAAAGTTTTCTCTTCTTTTTTTTTTTTTTTGGTACTGGGGATCAAACTTGGGACCTTGAGCTTGCAAGACAGGCGCTGGAACCACTGAGCTAAATCCCCGGTCCCCTAGGAAAAAGTTTTAATTTTAGTTACTTACACTTTTGCTTGATTTCAAGTCAGTGTGTTCTGTTGGAAGCAATTTGTTCTAAGGACTTATCTCTAAGCAGAAAATAGAAGACTTTGTCAATTAGCAAAAGAACATAAAACATCAGACAGATGGCAAGGTATTTTGGGCAGGTGTACCTCTGTTGTCAAACAAGACAGCTGCCTTCTATCCTCAAGGATAAAATAGATCTGAGGTACGCAGGGGTGATTCCATGCATAATTTGGATCCACCATCAGAGGTCTTACCCAACTTGACAACTTGTAGATTCAAAGGGACAGCGTACTTCCTCCCATAGAAATCTACTCTCAGCCCCTACCCCATCCCTGCTTGTTAGCTGGGAGGAACAAATAGGGGTGTGTCTACTGACATATTTATTTTGTTGCACCAAGAACCACCATATGGAGGGATCCTGTGGTTAGCAGATTTCTCCTTAGACAGCTGGCTTGTGTTATAATTTTTAAGTGAGGACCTCTTACATCTGATCATTCTAATAATCAACTCTGATCACTGTGAGTGAAATGTTGGCTGAGAATAAAAATTTCCCTTGTTGCATATAGGAGGCAAAATGAAGGGTCCTCTAAAAATCCAAAAATAAGAGAAAGATCTCCCTGTGAAACCAGCACACCAAGCTAAAAGAGACTGCTAAGTCACCTTGTAGGAGAGAACACAGCACTGTGAGGAGACTGACTTACATGTCTAATGTGTGGATCTCAGAGGGCTGCTAACTACTGCTGTGAAAGCAAGAGTAAGAAGAACCTCAGGGAAAAAAACGTGGGTAGGATCCATTCCATTATCTGTAGGGAAGAGGATCCTTTGCCCAAAGGCTGAACTTTCAGGTCCCCTTAGAACACAGCTAGCTGACCTCTGTGATGATAGCCTAATGCCGCTGACCATTTCAATCATGTGATTCACTCTCCTTGGTATGAGCAGTCTTTTAATTGCAAGTTGGCTTCCCAGGTGGCTTGCCTGTGGGCTGTTGATGTGTTAGCCTGAACGTATGCAGGCTCTGGTCACACATGATTTTGTCATTTGCAGGCTTAGGCATGTGAGTCTGACCTGAGAAATGAACCACCTATCAGGCCTGATGAATCAGGTTTGTGAGCAAACTGGCTCAGAGCCAGATCCTAGAGTGTATGGAGTTGACTCAGGGAACTCTGTCACTAGAGTCCTGGCAGAATCCTGTCTGGCACCCAAGCCATAGCCTTTGACACTGTCCCTCTTCTAATCTACTGGCCCTCAGCCTTCTGTATCCTCTCTAGTAGCAGATACTGTGGATGCCTTCCCAGAGTGTGAATCCATGCACAGAGAGATCTAAAACTTTCCCACCAATGAATACAATATATCCCTCTATTATATCACTTTAATTTTTTTCATTAATGTATTCTAGCATCCTGTGTAGAAGTCTGATGCATCTTTTATTTAAAAAACTGTTTAATGCTGTTCTAATTGGCATTATTTTTAAAGCCATATTTTCTAATTTTTTCTTAGTATATGCAAATGCAAATTAATTTTGTATATTGCAGTTATACTCAGCTATCTTGATAAGTTCACTTATTAATTTTATAGTCTATCTGAAGATCCTTTTGAGTTTTCTATATATGTTGTCATATAATGTGAGTAAGGCTAGTTTAATTTTACAATGCTCTCCTCAATTTTCAATATTAAGGTTAGGTTTCTCTCATGAAACAAGTTTGGTAAGTTCCCTCTTTTTCTGCTCTTTATAAGATTGAAGCATTTTTCTTCCCTAGAATTCATTCATGGAGCCATCTGGGCTTGGAGCTTTGTGTTTTATTTTTGTTTTAAGTTTTTTTTATTCATGGCTTTATATTAATTTGTCAGTTGTTCAACATGGTGGAGAATCAATTGGTGCAATTTTCCACTTTAAAAGAATAAAGGAGAAATGATGTACTAATGGAATCAATGCAGAAAAAGAATTCAATGAGGTTCAAGTTTTGTTTTATTTTATCTTTTCAAAAATTACAGATTTAATTCCTCTAATATAGGGCTATTGAGCTTTCCTATTTCTTGTGTCAATTATTATAAGTTGTGTTTTTAAAGTAGTTTTACCCATTAAATCTTTTTTAAAAAAATTTAATTTTATTGGTACATTCTAGCTATACAATATAATGACATTCATCATTGGAAATTTGCACCTTTAAACTCTTGGTTCTTATTTTTTCCCCATTCCCCTGCCCCCCCTTCAACACCTCCATCCCTCCCTATTTACAAAGACTTTGTTTCCATTTTTTTCATTTTCTCATATTAATTCCATTTCCTTCTTTCCTTTCCCCTACCCCTCCCACTTTCCCTTCCCCTTTGCCCCTTTTCTTCCTATTTCACATTATTGCTTATACCTTTTAGTCTTATGTACACTTTCAGTTTCTCACACAAGAGAAACCATTTGGTATTTACACATGTGTGTCCTATTTATTTCACTTAAGAGTATCGCCTCAATGTGCATACATTTAGCTGTAAATATCTCTAATTTCTCATTTTTTATGGCTGAGTAGTACTCCATTTTATAAGAAAAAACCCCCACATTTTCTTTATCCAGTCTCCAGTTGATGGGCATTTGGGCTGCTTCCAAGTTTTAGCTATCACAAACTGTGCTGCTATGAACATGGGCACACATATATCACTGTGGTATGATTCTTTTAATTCTTTGGGGAAGATCCCCAGCAGTGGAATAGCGGGGTCAAATGGGACTTCCAGTCCTAGTTCTTTGAGGTATCTCCATACTGATTTCCACAGTGCTTGCACCAGTCTACACTCCCACCAGCAGTGGAGCAGGGTTCCTCTTTCCCCACAGCCCCGCCAGCATTTGTTAGTGGTTGATTTCATGATAGCAGCCATTCTTTCTCGGGTGCGGTGGAATCTCAGTGTTGTTTTCATCTGCATCTATCGAATGATCACTGATGTTGAACATTTCTTCATATGTTTATTTCCTGTTTTTACTTCTTTGTCTGAGAAATGTCTCTTCATTTCAGATGCCCATTTTTGAATTGAGTCTTTAAATTGAGGGGGGGGTCCTGATTTTTTAAGTTATTTGTATATTCTAGATAGTAGTCCTTTGTCTGAGGTACTGCTTCTAAAAATTTTTTCACATTGTAGGTTGTCTCTTAGCTCTGTTGGTGGTTTCTCTTGCTGTGCAGAAGCTTTTCAGTAAGAAGAGATCCAACTTGTTGATTGTTTGTGCTAGTTCACAGGCAAATGAGGTTTTGATCATAAAATCTTTTCCTACACCAATGTCTTTAAGAGTTCTACCTAACCTCTTTTGCAGCAGGTTCAACGTTTCTATTTTAATATTTAGATCTTTAATCCATTTCTATTTTAGTTTAGTGCATAGTGAGAGGTATAGGTCTAGTTTTAATCTTTGGCAGGTTTAAACCCAATTTTTCAAGCACAATTTATTAAAGAGGCTATCTTTCCTCCAGTGAGGGTGTTTGGCTCCTTTTGTCGAACATGAGGTAGCTGAGTGTGTCTTGAGTTGTTTTGGCATCTTCTAATCTGTTCCACTGGTCCTCAGGTACCATGCTGTTTTTTATCACAGTAGCTTTGTAGTACAGTTTCAAGTTGGGGATTGTGGCACCCCCTGCCATGACTCTGTTACCTAGAATTACTTTTGCTATTCTGGGTCTCTTCTTGTTCCAAATGAATTTTGGGGTTGTTTTCTCCAGGTCCATGAAGTATGCTGCTGGGATTTCAATTGGGATTGCATTGAATCTATATAGCAGTTTTGGAAGTATGACCATTTTCACTATGTTGATCCTTCCTACCCAGGAGCAAGGGATATTTTTCTATTTTCTGATATCCTCTTCAATCTCTTTTTTCAAAGTGCTATAGTTTTGAGAGAAGAAGTCTTTGATTTCTTTTGTTAGGTTGATTCCTAAGTATTTCCGTGTTTTGGATGCTATTGTGAAAGGAATTATTTGCCCTATTTCTCGGTGAGTCTGTTGTTCATGGAGAGGAAAGCTATTGATTGTTGTGTGTTGACCTTGTATCCAGGTACTTTACTGAATTTGATTATTAAGTCTAGAAGACATTTGGTGGAGTTCGTGGGATCTTCTATGTAGAGTGTCATGTCATCTGCAAATAATGACAATTTGACTTCTTCATTTCCTATCTTTATTCCTTTTATTTCTTTCTCTTGTCTAATTGCTATGGCTAATGTTTCCAAAACTATATTGAACAGGAGTGGTGATAGTGGACATCCTTGTCTTGTTCCTGATTTTAATGTGAAGGATTTCAGTTTTTGACCATTTAGTATGATACTGGTTGTTGGTTTTTCATAGATGGCTTTTATCAGATTGAGGTGGAGACCATCTATTCCAATTTTTTGTAGGGTTTTTATCATAAATGTGTGTTGGATTTTGTCAAATGCTTTTTCTGCATCTATTGAGACGATCATATGGTTTTTGCCCTTGGCTCTATTGATATAGTGTATTACATTGATTGATTTGCATATGTTGAACCACCCCTGCATCCCTGGGATGAATCCCACTTGATCAGGGTGTATGATCTTCTTGATGAGATCATCTGCATTCTATTTGCCATTATCGTATTAAGGAGTTTTGCATCTATGTTCATTAGTGAGATTGGCTATAGTTCTCCTTTTTGGTTGGGTCTTTCTCTACTTTGGGGATCAAGGTGATGCTTGCTTCCAGGAATGAATTTGGGAGTATTACTTCCATTTCCATTTCATTGAAGAGTTTAAGCAGTAGTGGCCGTAGTTCCTCTCTGAATGTCTTGTAGAATTCAGCAGTGAAGCCATCAGGACCCAGGCTTTTCTTAGTTGATAAGTTTTTAATGACGTTTTCAATTTCATTGATTGATATTGGGTTGTTGAGACTTTTTAGGTCTTCTTTGTTCAACTTCGGTAATTCATACGTATCTAAGAATGTGTCCATTTCTTCTGTGTTGTCCATCTTATTGGCGTATAGATTCTTGAAGTATGTATTGATGATCCTCTGGATTTCTGCTGGGTCTGTTGTCATTTCACCCTTTTCATTCCTAATTGCATGGATTTGGGCCTTTTCTTTCCTTTTACTGGTAAGGTTGGCTAAGGGTTTGTCAATTTTGTTTATTCTTTTGAAGAACCACCTCTTGACTTTATTAATTTTTTGTGTCGTTCTCTCTGTCTTCATTGAATTGATTTCTGCTCTAATCTTTATAATTTCCTCCTTTCTATGGGCTTTGGGTTTATCTAGTGCTTCTTTTTCTAGAAGCTTGAGGTTCAGGATCAGGTTTTTTAATTGGGCTCGGTCTGTGTTCCTAACATGCATATTCACTTCTATTAATTTCCCTCCTAAGACTGCTTTCATTGTGTCCCATAGATTCCAATATGTTGTACTGGCATTGTCACTTAATTGAAGGAACTGTCTGATTTCTTCTTTGATTTCCTCTGTGACCCGTTGGTTATTCAGAAATGTGTTGTTCAATTTCTATGTGTTTATGAAATTCTTGAGGTTTCTTTTGCTATTGATTTCCAATTTCATCCCACTATGGTCTGATAATATGCAAGGGATAAATTCAGTTCCTTTGCATTTACTTAAACATGTTCTATGAGCAAGTATGTGATCTACTTGGAGAGTGACCCAGGAGCAGGTGAAAAGAATGTGTATTCTGATTTTGTGGAGTGGAACACTCTGTAAACACCTGTTCATTTGTTCAAGAGTTTGATTGAGTTCTAGTATTTCATTGCTTGTTTTTTGACTAGTTGATCTATCTATTTTTGACAATGTGGTATTGAGGTCCCCCACTACTATCATATTAGTGCTTATATGATTTTTCATGTCCATTAGTATTTGTTTTATATAGTTGAGTGCACTAATATTTGGTGCATATATTTTAATGATTTTCATCTCTTCCTCTTGGATTGTTCCCTTTACAAGGATGTAGTGTCCTTCTTTGTCTCTCTTAATCAGTGTTGGTTTGAAATCTACTTGATCTGTAAAGAGGATAGCTACTCCTGCTTTTTTTCAGGGTCCTGTCACTGGAGTATTATTTTCCACCCTTTAACTTTCAGTCTATGAGTTTCTTTTTGAATGAAGTGTGTTTCTTGTATGCAGCATATTGTTGAATCTTGCTTCTTGACCCACTCTGCCAGTCTATTTCTTTTGATTGGTGAATTGAGACCATTAACATTGATGGTTATAACTGACACTTATTGAGTTATCATTGTCATGACTTTTTCTTTTTGTTGGATTCTATCCCTTCATGTTTAATTTCTTGTCATGCCTGATGGATTCATTCTGCTGGGCTTCATGGGGTTGTGATTCTCACTGTCTTTTCCTAGATATTGTTTAAAATTTTTTGGAATGCTGGTTTGGTATTCATGAATTTCTCAAGGTGCTCTTTGTCATGAAAGTATCTTATTTCTCCATCAATTTTGAAAGACAGTTTTGCAGAGTACATCAAACTGGGTTGGAAGCTGTTTTCCTTTAGGTCTTGGAATACATCACTCCAAGCTCTTCTTACCTTGAGGGTGTGCATTGAAAAGTCTGCTGCTTTTCTGATGGACTTTCCTTTGTATGTGATTGATTCTTTTCTCTAACTGCTTGTAGAATTTTGTTCTTCTGTTGGGTTTCTGGAATCTTAATAATTGTATGCCTATGTGTAGATTTTTTTTGATCAAGGCTAGTTGGAGTCCTATGTGCCACCCTTATCTGCATGCCAAGTTCTTTTCCGCTGCTTGGGAAGTTTTCTGCCATGACTTCTGTGAACAGTTTTTTATGTCATTTGCACTCTCTTCTGTTTCTTCCTTGACTCTGATCAGTCTTGTGTTATTCTTCTTTGCATCATCTAGCAGCTGCTGGGTTGATTTCTTGTGGTCCTTTACTATTTTATAGAAATTTTTCTTTTCCTGGTCACTAATTGCAATCTTATCTTCTATATCTGAAATTCTGTCCTCACATTGGCTCATTCTGCTGTGTAGACTTTCAGTGAAGTTTTTAATCTCCTGAAAATGTGTTTCCATCTGTTTTATGGATTCTATTTGTTTCCTATGTTGGGATTCCATCATGTTCCTCAGCTCCTCAATTTTTTTTTTGTCTCTGTCCTCTCTAGATTTATTAATCATGTCTTGCACTATGGGCACAATCTCTGCTGTTATGTGAGAAATTATTTGTGATTTCATTTTTTCCAGATCCTCTTTTGTGGCCAGTTCAGGAAGTCCAGGCGGTTGAGTATCAGAATGTTTCATCTTGTTTCCCTTTGCAGTTGCTGATCTGGAAGGCTTGTTTCTGTGTCTTCTCAATTCAGTGGTGGGGTTGGCTGTGCTGCTGGCATCCACGTGGCTCACCTCCTCTATGCTGGGAGCAGTGGTATGGTGGCCCAGAAGCCTCCTCCTCTGCTCTGGGAGCAGTGCTGTGGTGACCCAGATGGCTCCTCCTCTGCACTGGGACCATTATATCTTAAATTTTAAATTTAGTTGCATAAAGTTATTCATAAAATCTTGTTATGTATTTTTATCTTTTTTTTTTTAGGTACCGGTGATCAAATTCGGGTCCTTGTGCTTGTGCAGCAGGCAGTGAAACCACTGAGCTAAATCCCCAGCCCCTTGTTATGTATTTTTAAATAGCTATAGCATTGTTTATGATTTCTTGGTTTTTTTATTGCTAGTATTGATGATCTCTGCTGTCTTATTTTATCTACATTTATTAGTCTTGCTGGAAGTTTATTAACTTTATTAGTCCTCTCAAAGAAAGATTTTTTTCCTAACTCATGTCTATAATCCTGGAACTCTTGGAGGCTGAGGTAGCAGAACCACAAGATTGAGCCCAGCCTGGGCAACTTAGTAACTTAGTCAGACAACATCTCAAAATCATGAAAAGGACTGGGGATGTAGCTCAGTGCAAAGGTCTTGAGTTCATTGTCCAGTATGGAAAACAAAACAGCAACAACAACAACAACAAAACCCTCCAACTTTGGTTTGGTTGATTTTTTTCTGGATTGTAAGTTTATTTTTAATTTCTGTTCTTTATAATCCTTCCAAATGTTTGGTTTTAGCATGCTATCCCTTCTAAACCTTTCTGTACATCTTGTGTTGAAGGTATATTTCTATCTTTTCCTTTTTCTTTTCTTATCTTTTCTTTGTATGTGTGTGTGTATGTGTGTGTGTATGTGTGTGTAGTGCTGAAGATGGAACCCAAGCCTCACACACAGTATGCAAATGCTCTCCCACTGAGTTACATCCCCAGCCTGAACGTGTATTTCTTATTAGCACATTTTTCTTTTATTGACATCTTCTTTGTCTGTTGTGTTCATCATGGTATGTTGTACCTGTAGTAGTTCCTTAGACATCCTAAGTGTCTCATCAGGAAGTAATGAGAGAGTAAATGAGCACTCAGTCTTGGTCAAGAGCAGGAGATGGGACAGGGATCATCAAGGATCTGAGTTTGTCCTAAAACAAGTGGAATGGTGCAACTCAGTTGGGAGGTCTTTGCTCTCCATTTACCTCTTAGACTATGATTTAGCCAGTCTTCCTGTTTATCTGTTTCATGCCAGTCTCCCTATCAAGGATGCCTGTTTTCTTCTTCCTCGTTCCCATCACTCAAAATTATAGCAGCTAGAGGTGCGACAGGCTTCAGTACATAGCATGTTCTATGCTAGCATTCCTGACAGCCCCTCCTTTTCAGTGTTCTCCCAAGGAAAGATTGCCTCCCACATCTCTCTCCCTCACAAAAGAGCCCAAATGCCTCTGGGTCTTTTAAGGGGTACACCGTTGTGACAATGACAGAATGATGTGGGATTAGCACAATGACTCCATTGGGTGTGCCATTAGAGCTTTTCATGTCATTTGGGTGACTGCTGCTTTGTCCACATTTAGCTGGGTGAGCCTCAGATCTGAGGGAGTTTATTTTCAGTGTGGGAAGAAAGGTTTTTGGATCTGTATGGCTGTGTGTGTGTGTGTGTGTGTGTGTGTGTGTGTAAGATTCCAAATTTGATATGGTTGCCCCAACTCCACCTTGCTCAAAAGGTGCAAAGCTCCAGACAGTGAGTCCCAGCATGGTACTTAATTTGAATTTTACAGATGAAGCAAGTGTGAATTGGCTGTGTGTCTGATCCTGTGGATATGTGAGATGGGGGACTAGGAGAGCCAGAGAGAAATATTCCTGGCAAGAGTAGGAAGGCACCAAGGGAGAGATGACAGTGGGCATGACAAATATGATTCCAAATGCTAGGAGAGACTTCAAGAGATTATCTCATTGAGTCCCTTGTCTTTAGGTAGGTAAAGTATCCTCATCCATATCTTAAAGACAACCAATCAAGATCCAGAGATGTTTCATTTTACTTGGAGAAGAAGTTTGAATATGATTTTGCTGTCCTGTGAATTTCAAAGGCTAAAAACTGTGTTTTCTGGATTGCTGTGGTATTTCCAGGACCTAATTCAGTGCCTTTAACATGATGGGTGCTCAATAAATATTTGTTGAATGAATACCGAATATTTACCTGGTGCTAGCAAAAATTCATTTAAGATTTTTTGGGGGCGCAGTCCTGGGAATTGAACCCAGGGCCTTGGCACTGAGCTACATCCCCAGCTCTTTTCTAATTTTTACTTTCTACCTCATTAAGTTACTCAACCTGGGCTGGAACTTGTGATCCTCCTGCATCAGCCTCCAAGAGCACTGGGATTACTGACATTCCTAGCTAAGATATTCTTCAGGGTATTTGACTAATCTGACCCTGAAGTTCTTACTTACTTCAAAGAATACTGATTTCTTTTTGATTCATAGATAAATTATAACAAATAAAGTAAGAGTCTCTGAGCTATTAAATTAGGATTTATTCATATAACAGATTTTCACTGAGCATGTTATACACCCAGATACTAGTCTGGGTACTGAGTAACATCAGGCAGCAACACAATCAAAATCCCTGCCTTCATGGAACCTGTTATAAACAATGTAAACATCAAAATAGATAAGTAATATGCATAGTGCTAGAAGGTAATAAACTCTAAGGGGCATGGTCAGTTTTGGTGAGAAGGCCTCGTGGTATAATTTGTTATATGGGAATTAGGAAAGACCTCACAGAAAAGTTGACTTTTGAATAAAGACTTGAAGAAAGTTAGGAATTGAGCCATATGGATATCTAGGGAAGAAGCATTCTGAGAGAGGACAGCAGGTGTGAAGGCTCTAGGGAAGGAGTGTATCCAGCAGTGGACAAGGAAAAGCCAGTAGGGCAGTGTGGATAGAGCTTCTTGACAAGGGAAGCCAGGACTGGTATAGTCCTGTAAGTCATGAAGAAACTTTACCTTTTACTTGAGGTGAGATAGGAAGCCTTTGGAGAAGTTCCACAAAGGCAATGGCATGATTCAGCTTGCACTGTACTAGGGTCACCCTGGCTGGAGGGGGGATAATAAACCGAAAGAGGGAAAAGGTGGAAGCAAGAAGACATCTGGGAGGCTACTGTAATAACTTCAGTCAGAGGTGATGGTGACTTAGATCAGGGTGGTAGCAGTGTGAGTGGTGGGTGGCAAGGAGTAAAATTCTGGATGGATTTGGAAGGAAAAGTCGAGAGATTTATTGGTGGACCAGAATTGGGCTATAAGAAACAAGGGACAGGGAAGGGCCGGGGTGATTTTGAAGATGTTTGGTTTGAGCAACTGGTAGAATGATGTTGTACTTAACCTGGGGAGAAAGGTGGGAGGAGCAGGCTTGTGAGGGGGAATGTCAGGAACTCAGTTTTAGATGCACTGAGTTTAAGACGGTTAATGGACATCCACAGAGGATATTTAAATCTTTTTTTTTTGGTACTGGGGATCGAACTTGGGTCCTTGTGCTTGCGAGGCAGGCGGCGTAACCACGGAGCTAAATCCCCAGCCCCACAGAGGATATTTAGTAGGCAATTACATACATGATTCTGAAGTTCAGAGGAGAGGTTTGTTCTGGGGAGTAAAAGCATATTTCTGGGTACTGGAGATCTAACTTGGGACCTTGGGCTTGTGAGGCAGGCACCAGAACCATTGAGCTAAATCCCCGGCCCTACACATAGATATTTTTTAAGACCATAAAAATTAGATGAGAACAAAGTCTATGGCATATATGGCCAAATGAATTTTCCTATTTTAGAGACTATTAATTAGTTTCACAGGCACTAACCCAAGGCAGCCATATAGTATACATCAACTCTACCGGTGAGCATAGGGAGGAAAGGAGAATGGATTAGCATAAGCCAGCTTCACTCTTGTGTTGAGTCAGCCACACCATCATTCTTTTTGTGGAGGTGAGGACTTCTGATTGTTACTATAGATGTGCATAGAAGCTCACCTGTATAACGTCACCTCACCAGGCTGACATTGTCATCCACATGTTGAGACATGAGCTGACATGTGCAGCTGAATTCAATTCTTGTTTTTGTCAGTGTTCATTCATCTCAGCATGAGAATTATAGGTAGGGATGACAAATGAGCTAGAGATAACAGACCAAGGTGTGCTTAGTCAACACTCAACTGCCCATGAAAATGGAGAACAGAGCTGCTCTCAACTTGCTGGAGGCATTCCCTTTCAGAGTGTGTCAGCTGGACTATGCTGCACCATTATAGTGGGGACTGGGGGTGTAGTAGTAGAAGTCTAATCATCCCCAAACGTAGACCTACAGAGGTGACTGCACATTAGCTAAGTAGGTGCTTGGTAAGTGCTTACTGCATCCATACTTCTTTAATACTTGGAAAAGGGAGGCAGGAAAATGTGAACGCGTGGCACACACACACTCTCTCAGTTGCCTAAGTCTGATGGTGAATATAGAATGTATGTCCCCTTTGCAACTCAGCCTGCCAACAAGTGAGGTCAGAACTTACATAAGCACAGAGAGCTATGGTGAGTAAACTTAACAGTTGCCAAGACAGCTAGCATTGATTGAGCTGATTAGTGGCTTACAGCATAACAACATATTGTCAAATGTGATTTTTCACTATCACCTTATGAAATGATTCCTATCTCATATTAAGGGAAGCAAAGATGCTGAGAGGCCAAATGACCAGTTGTGTGACCCAGCCTGGAAGTGGCAGGGCATATCTCAAGCTTTTGGCTGTTGACGAAAGAGATGATGCTTTGTCTGCTACCACGGTATCTTATGCTACCTTTTGTGTATCTCCTCTGTGACAGAAGAGACCCTGCAGCAAGTGTAAGAAAGACAGTATGTGGGTATAGAGGGGAGGGAGCCTTTCTCCAGTACTTGCTTTCTCAAGAGATGGATTCTGACCTTTGCTTAAGCCTTTTCTGGGCCATGCCCAGGTTTTCCATGTGCATAGGTGGGGGCATCTACTTACAGAGCCAGCTTTGGGGGCTGTGGGGAGGATCAGGCTGGGCCCAGCTATGAATGCATCTCCTCCTTAGGGGGCATGTAAGACCCTGCCAAGCTGAGAATGCCTGGCACAAGCTTCTCTTGATGCCCAGAATGCCCTGGCCATAATTACAGGGTCTTTGAGTGACAGAAGTAGCAGGGTCCACACTGTGGTCCTGGGTCGGTTAGGTCTAGAGGGACTCCACCAGCTCCCTTGGCTCTGGCTCATTAGTGCTGCCTTGTGCCTGTCACCATACCTGGGCTGTGCTGTAGGAAGTATTGGCATGCATATTCAGGGCTAGATCCTCTGTTTTGCCCTGCTCACCACCAAGAGTCTTCCCCAGTCACTTGGAACTCAGAGAAGCCAGCTCAGTTTACCAGAGAGGTGTTCTCTGCTAAAGTGAAGTGCTAGTGAGTCAGGGTCTTTTTAGGACTATGGCTTCCTTGAATAAGGAGGTGACATTAGAGGAGGTGGTGGGTATATTAGTATGCTCTATCAGCAGTAATCAAGAACACAGACTGGGTGGCCTAAATAATAGAAATTGATTTTCACGTAGTTCTAGAAACTATAAGTCCTACACTAAGGTGTCACAGGCCTCTTCTGAGGCTTCTCTCCTTGGGTTACAGATGGCTGCCTTCTTACTGTGTACTCATATGGTCTTTCTTTTGTGCCTGTGCATCCCTGGGGTCCCTTTGTATGTCCAGATTTCCACCTATAAGGACACTAGTCAGAATGAAATTAGGACTCACTCTAATGGCCTCATTCGGGCTGGACCCAGAGGGTAGATGGCTGGGATCTGAAGTGGTTGCTTATGAAGACCTTGATAACCCATTCATGATTAAGAGCCTTTTCCTAGGTGCTTCGCAGCAGCAACCAACCCCCTCACAATTGGGACCTCCTGTGGTGAAGAAAATATCCAATTTCTTTTATTAAGCTAATTAGGAGAAAAGAACACCCTCTTTTCTCAAATCAGATACTCCAACTGGGGCACAATGATTACTAGCCATCAGCTGTGATGAAAAAGTCCTTTAGAGCAGCATTTCCCTACCCTATTCCCACTTTCTTATTACTCAACTCCTGAGCTAAAATCACCATCCCCAAGCTTTCCATAACTAACTTGGCCACAGTGACATCTCCTTTTGAAAAAGGGTCACTAGTTGACATCTGCAGTACTTAATTGACATATGTTATGTTGTACTTGGAATCTGCTTTTAGGTACACATATACCTAATAAGTTCCTCAAGGACAAGGCCTACACCTTACCTCATTTTTGTCTGCTGGAGGTTAGCAGAGAGTAGGCAGAGAGTAGGTTCTCATATGTTTGCTAAATGATTAAGTGATAAAGAGATTTATCTGAAGCAGTGGTATTTCTTTGGATCCATACATTTAGAAACTTCTGTTTAATCAAATAAAGTCCTTAATAGACTAGTATATGATTTTGTGTATGATGAATTTTGAAAAAATCAAACTGTTATATATTTCAAATTTGAAGACCATAGAACTTATCTCATCTGTCTTGGATTTGTGATAGAAAACAAAAGAACCCAGTTTTGCTTCCTGCTTTGCCCTCAAGGCCTTTTGGGTCTTAGGAAGTTACCGAGCCTCACAGGATCTTTCACCATATGTAGAATGAGAGGATGGAATCGTGGTGATAGTGACTTCTCACCTTGTATTCAGTAGATATGGTTGTCTGGACAATGATTCTGAAACCCAAACCCATTTAAGAGTATCTAAAATAATAAGTCATGTAAACAATTGATCAAGAGAAAGGACAGGTTTTATGTGGTAGAGATGTTCTCTGAGGTCACTCTAAGCAACAAAACTCTATGAATTTATGATTCAGAGAAAGCCCTTCAGACACTTCTGGACCTCCATAGTCATCACCAAGAACATTTGCTTGAATTGTGCTGTGGGTAAGTAGGAGGGCTCATTAGCAGAGAATTCTGGTCAACCAAATGCTGGATGAGTACATAGTATGTGACTTGATCTAAATTCAGGAAAACATGCCCAGGGAGTAGGACTTTCACACATAAATTTGTTTAATTGCCTTGATGTAAAATGTGCAATTAAGAGAGTAATGAGAGTGGTTGCCTCTAGGTGATGATTGTGGATAGTTTTTATTTTCCTGTTTATATTTTTCTGTACTTTTCAAATGTTCTTGTACTACTTTTATAATTAGAAGAAATAAGTCCTATAAAAAAGAATGATGAGCACCCTGCCAGAGTGAAAGAATAAAATTTTTCAAAACTTAATTTCAGTTCATTTCAAAAAACATTTATCCATATCACTTTAAGAAGTATTTACCATGTTGTAGGTGCTGTGAGGGGTTATGGGTAACTGTGATTTGAGATGGAGAGCTGTTCACAGGGCAAGATGTTTCACAGAAGAGAACACTATTGAAGTAGCAATTGATAGCGTATGAAAGGCAGGCATCTCAGGCAGAGCGAATGATACCTGTTCTAGAAGAAATAATGTGCTATCAAGGGGCTGTATGGTCAGGTTAAGGTATATGAGGGACTCTGTTAAGGAATGGTGGAGATTAAGCTCAATGGGCAGACTGTGCCCAGGTCATTGTGCTCACGACTTCTGATTGGTGGGCAACACATTGCAGGAGTACTGCAGGATCCCCAAAAAAGGAAGGCAGTGATAAAAGCAGTGTGTCGGCAAGACTGACAGTCACTGCAGCAGGTGCCAGAGGAGAGGACTCATCAGGCCAGCACAGTGGTTCAGGATGCCAGAATGTTATCTAGGTTTTTGAACAAAAGGCCTTTTAAGATAGTGGACACCTTCATGCTTACCAGGTTTCTCCCCAGTGCTTCTAATTATGATAGGTGAGGGAGAGTGAGTTTGAAGTTGTGTAACTGATGTGTTTTCTAGTGGGTGAGGCTAGGGGTTGCTAAACTCTTTGGAATCGTGATATAATACTTTTGTTGCTTTATTGTCATGTCTTCTCCACCCACCTTTGCTTTCTCCGTCTAATCTTCTCCCACTCCATGATATTGGCATTTAGCTCATATTCATTTTAGTGTAAAATTATATCTGAATTGTGAAATTCATATTTGAGGTCCTTAGAGATTTTTTTTGTAATGCTGTAAGCCAGAGTTTTTAATAATGGGATTAAGGGCTGGGGATTTAGCTCAGTGGGTCTGTTGCCTGCCTTGCAAGCACAAGGTCCTGAGTTCAGTCCCTGGTACCAAAAAAAAAAAAAATGGGGTTAAGTCACACTTCTTAAAGTGAAATCACGAAATTATTGGAGGTGATGAGGTATTGGGATGGGATCTGTGTCCTTCATGTGACTGGTTCATGTCAGGAACCTTTGAAACATGTCCTCAGTGAAAATCTCAAGTGTCTTATTGCATATCCCTGTGTCCAGCTCTTGAGCTACGATAGCAATGAGAGGAGTCCCAGAAACTTTGATTTAAAAATTCTTTAGCAAATCCCAGGGTAGTGGAACAACTCACACCCAAGGAAATTGGCAGACAAGTGGGAGTGTAAATGTCCATAGGATTTACAGGGTGGAAGCAGTGGCTCTATTTCTAAATGAGAACTCAGTAGAACCGGTTTATCATTCTGCTCTTCAAAACAATGAAATCCTTTCACGCAGGAGCTCATTGCCAATGGCCTTCTTTGTAGTTTTATAATCAATTCAAAAATATGTTGTCCCTGGAAGATGTGAGCTTAAAGTGTGAATATAGTCACCGGAATCCTTTGTTTTTTATCATAGAAAAGTCTTTTAGGTGGGGTGTTGATGTCAAGATTAACTCAGAGAAAATTGGCTGCAGTTAGGCCTAAATGATAGTGATCATTCCAAAACTCATCCAGAGTCTGAAAAATGAATATTGAGACTTTATCCTGGCCCAGAAATCATTTGTCCCAGAGTGAAATATGGTCCTTGTAGAATGGCAGCCCAGGCACTCTGAGGTGTAGGCGGGGCTTTCTTTATGAGCCAGGCATGTTTTTGAAATCTTGTGTGTCGATCTGCTTTTTGTAAATGAAGTCTTTTTTTCCCCCTTCATTAACTTACCCTGCAATTCTAGAAAAGTTTAACATTCATTCTTGATTGATCTTGAGTTGGCAGTTAACTGCTAACATTCAACTGTGGATTTTATTGCTTCTTTCTCAATGTTTTTTCTCTCTTTCTCTCAACTGCTTCTGGTGGAAATACGTGTTTCAGGTACAGTGATAGGTGTTGGGAATGTAAAGAGTAATGACAGGTAAATAATCACCAGAGGGGACAGTAGGTACAAATCCTGGGAGTGGTTGTGATAGCACTGAGCCCTTCTTTCTGGGCTGTGAGGGGAGAGTTGCTGGCCAGCCTCACTTGAGTTAAGTGCTCAAAGATATGGGGATATGAGGAAGAGCTTTCTTGGGGGCTGCCCACCCAAAGATGATGGCTCATTGCCTAGAAGGACTTTAATGCTGAGTATTTTCAGTGGTAGCACAAGAAGTCAAGCAGTTGAATGTCTTTGCTTTGTCTTCTACATGGAATGAAGAGTGGCAAAAAGTTTTTGCAGCCTTTATTATTTTTTTGTTTTTTGGTACCAGGGATTGAACTTGGGTCCTTGCACTTGCACAGCAGGTGGTGAAACCACTGAGCTAAATCCCCAGCCCTTTTTGCAGCCCTTACTTCTCTATAATTCCATGATGCCAGGTGAGATCTCCTCCCACAGCTCTGCCATCAGGCATAGGACAAAGCAGTAAGGGAAGTGAGGGAGGGTTAGTTACTTCATTCATTTTTCTGTCAACTACACTTGTGGGCTTTCTGTAGTATGAATTGTCTTACTTTAAAATGCAAGTTCAATCTATAAGATCAAAATATTAATATTCATAAAACATGCCATATCCAAATAAGACCAAAAGGGAAAAGAACATATTATCATTTCTAGTGGGAGCTCTAATATTTGACTAGCTGTTTTAAATAATGATAATATAGAAATTACATTTTTTATCATAAGTAACAACAAAAGACAGTTGAAAGGCTGAGAAAAATGACACATACAACAAAGTTTTGATACAAATAATGTACAAGAAGCCTATATAATTTTATAAGAAAAAGACAAATTGACCCTATAGTAAAATGAACAAAAGATGTGAGTAAGCAGTTTAGAGAAAAGAAATAATGGTGTTACAACAGAAAAATGCAAATTAAAGCAATAAATAGGACACATTTTTCACCTATCAGATTGGCCAATGACAATAGAGACATCAGTGGAATGCTGCATAGCTGTGGTTCTGTGTGTGTGTATGTGTGTGTGTGTGTGTGTGTGTGTGTGTGTGTGTTTTGTTTTTTGTTTTGGTTTTTTGAGACAGGGTCAGTTCAGGTTGGCCTCAAACTCACTGTGATCCTCCTGCCTCAACCTCTCTAGTGCTGGGATTATAGGTGTGCACCACCACGCCCGGCTGTGTGTATTTTAATAAATATGATCTTGTGTTTGTCCTGGAGGATTATTTGTAATGGATTTTTAAATAAGAAAAGGAAGTTTCAGAATAATGTGTATGTTATGATCCTACTTTAATGAATAAACAAATGGCCTAATGCTAGCTATGGATTTGTGTAGCTCAAATGTGCATGGAAGTAGGTGGGAAACAGACACATCTGGCCATAAAAGCTCATCACAGCAGAATGGGAATGGAGGGAAAGTAGGGGAAAGTAAGCATTTAAAAAATATATATCTCTGTATTGTTTCACTATTCCATATTCCTAAGATGTATTCTTTTTGCAATCTAAAAGTTTACAAATAAAATAAGTACTTAAAAGTTAAGAGATGATTAGAACACTTTTTTCTGCTACTTTCTGCCCATAATGTTTGATCCATCTGGGAGGCAGTTACACAATGCCTAGTGAGATCTCCTCCCAGAGCTCTGCCATCAGACATCGGACAAAGCAGTGTAATTAACATTAGTCCCCATACCTGGATATCTCCCTCCCTTTTAGGATCTAATCATTCATTTCTTACCTTGGTTATGATCTTCAAAGAAAAAGTTATCCATTGTCTGCTATGTGCCAGGTTTTCCATGTGTACTGGCTCAAAGCCAGATGGAAACACCTTCCATGTGTTGTCTTTTTTTTCCAGCTCTGACAATTCCTTCAAGGGCTGGTGGGCCAGCACCTTCTGGAATTCCCACAGGCAGCTGCAGCTGGGAGGCCTGACTAACTGGATCCCTGGTTTGTTACCCTAAGTGGGACAGACTTCTTTGGAGGCCTCCTCTCCAAGAACAAACAAACCTAGCCTGATACTGCATAATAACTTTCAGTCTTGGGCTCTGTGCCCAGGGCAGCAGAGCTGCCAGACAGGTGCATGATCCTTGGTTAATTAGGAGATTATACATGTCCTGCAGTCCAGGCTGTATGCTGCTGAATCCGGTCTGATGTTGGAGCCTTAAAGACTTTGGAATAAACCAGATTCCCCTTGAATTGAATGATGCAGGATTGGCAGCTGCACATTCTTCAAGAAGTATCTTTTCATGACTCTGCACCTTGTAGTCTACATGTTGGTGTCATGAAGGGATAGTAAGAAGCAAGACCTAACCTTCTCCTTTGTAATGAAAACAATGTTTGCACAGTTGCTCTTTACTTGTATGCTGGTTTCCAGAGGAGCATGTTATAGAGGCTGCAGTATAATCCAAGGATACATGTTTGGGAATAAGGGAGCGAACTTCTATTCTAAGCACTGTCACTGCTTTTCTGTGTCACTTTGGCAGTGAGGGAAGGGGTGTGGAAGGAGAAGTCTGCCAGGGATTGGCTGTCCCCCAAGGGGCTCTTGCCTCCCTCACAGCAATGCTGGGAGATCAGATCAGCATCAGCTATCTTTACAGATGTAAGCTTTGTTTAATACTTAAATGTAAAATGATTAGTAATAATAGCCTTTATATAGCCTACTTCCTCATATGATGTGCATGGCCCAAATTTACAAAGTGATTCTGCTGGAGGGGTTTCATTTATTAAGTTTCTCACTGCTGAGCCTCTGTGTGCTCCAGTTATGGGCCATGTGTGTCAACATTGTGGAAATGAAATTTGTACCCCCTGGACCCATGCAGATTGATTTGATTCTGGGATGAATAGAAATATAGCCTGTACACATCAAATATGTTTCTAGTGTATCTGCTGTCCGCAGGGTGCTCGGAGGAAATATAAAGACAATCAAGATGCAGTCTCTTTCTTCTAAAACTATACAGTCCAGCCAACAATTTTATGAGGCTTCCAGGAGTCACATACACAATATCACAGTCTTTTGAGTTTGAAGACTATTATTATTACTCTTTTCAATTACCCTTTATTGAGCACCCTCTAGGATGTAGGTTCTGTCTTGGATCTGGTTCCACGGAAGTCAGCTTGGAACCAGAGAATGCATGGAGAATGGATATCAGAGTGTGCTTTTGAGAGAGATGCTCAAGGCTGTAAGAAAACTGAAGTTAAACAGAGAGGAGGCTGGGCTATGCCACTGTAGGTGGATCTCCCTTCAGAGGAGTCTCAAAGAGAGGCAATAGGCAGCTGGGAGATGTGTGTGTCTGCCCTGAAGAGGAATGCTGTGGTAACCTTTCCAGGTACTCAGCTCCTCCTCATCGCCATAGCTGACACTTACTGAATGTTTTCTGTTCACTGTACCTTGAGCTGAGTAATTCCGGTGCATAGTTTCTGATTCATACATTTTTAAAATAAAGCAATTAAGCAGCAGAAAAATTAAGTAATTTACCTAAGATCACACACTATTACATGGTAGGCCTAGGGTGGTAATCTTCACAAAACTGCCTCATGCTGGATTTATCCTTCCCATTGTACAAACTGAGAAACTGAAGTCTTGAGGGATTAAATGATTTGCCCAAAGTCACAGAACTAAGAAAAGGTGAGGCCAGGGTTTTCGTATTAGACTGTAGTGTCTGGCAGAGATTATCTTCCCAGTGAGAGACACTCTGTTCTGGTTGGATGAGGCTTCACAGGCCTTGGGTAATTTGTAGCCTACCACTTCCCTCCTTTCCATATTGTGGACAGAATTATGTCCACTGTTGTGAGTTAATGAACATAGTCTTTGCAGTCAGGTAGACATGGGCTTGAATTCTACCTGCACATTTTGCCATTTGTGTGCTACTTGGCTGGGAGCTCAGTTTCCTCATCTGTGAAATGGGGATAATGATGACTTCCTTGGGTCAATACTTGGATTAAAAGAAATCAGGTATAAGAAATCTCTCAGGCCACTCTCCCTGCTGTCCTTCCACCCGCAAAAAGATCCGAGGTCCCATGAAGATCTTCTGAAGTTGGGTACTCTGAACATAGCCATGGTTTATTGATTTGGCTTTTCTTCATTTTCTTCCTCCTCTCAAAGTCTTCTGTGCAGTTTGTTCAGAATTCTTATACCAGCCCGCTAGTTTAATAATAACACAATTCTTCTTAGAAACAAACATACCGACAGGAATTTTATCTTACTTTCACTGTCTAATTGGCTGTGAACTCACTTTTACTAAGTTTTTTTTTTTTTCATTGAACGTATGGAGCATTGAGCATTTAGCTTATCTCAATGTCCTCCTCCTCAGCCATATCTTGTATTTATTAGGAAGCCAATTAGATGTGTGTTTGCCTGGTGGGTGTACTGGATACTCCAGCCATTTCCAGCAATAAGTGGTAACAATCTTCTAAGCCTTCTGTTCCTCATTACCCATGGAGGTGGGAGCCTCTGTTCTTCCATGAGTCTGTGGCCCTCAGTCTGTATGAGTTCTGCCTCTCATGCCCCTTCCCATGTACTTCTCCACACTAGGCTACCCTTCCTTGGTCACTGAACCCTGTCTGCCTTGTGTAACCTCCTGCTGCTTCTAACCCTCAAGTCCAAGTGGGCTCCCTCTTTCCTCTTAAGCTAGTCATTCTTTTCAGCAATAAGTCCCAAGGGCAACCATGCCACCCTAGCTGGACTGTTAGCATGTGACCAAGGTACAGTGGACAGATTTCAGTGCATCTACACTGGCTGTCAGCCAGGTGTATCATTTTTGTCTGTCAGGCTGAACAGCTGTCTGCTCATCTCACGTGAAGCAGCAGCCTTTCTAGGAGCCCAGTCAGAGGTGTCCAGGTGGGAATATCCTCCCCGAAGCTTTCAACTCACCAAAGCTTAAATCCTCTGCTTGGCTCAGGTCTCAGCATAGGAACCTGATGCCTGGTCATCCTAGAGAGGAGCAGTGGGAGGGGCTGTACCTGTTTCTAAGACAGCACCCAGCTGAGATCCTGAACCCATTTCATTCGTAGGCAATTGTGAGGTGAATCAATCTCTTCACCCACTCTTTTTCTCCTCCCTTTTCCTCCCTCTCCACAGCCTTCTGTCATCTTTCCTCCTCCCTACTCAACTTCAGGCTTTCTCAGTTCTCAGATCACTTTCTTTGACTTTTCTTTATTTTTACTCTTGGATACATCTGTATAGCAACTGAGGCTACTCATGGTAGCCAAAACCACCCCTTTTAGATCAATAGGAACTTTAGCAGGCCTCCTTTGAATGGCTTTTTCTTTGTTAATTTGCACTGCTATCACAGAATGTGTAATTTGTAAAGAACGGAAATTTATTTCTCACAGTTCTGGAGTCTGGGAAGTCCAAGATCAGGATGCTGGCATGTGAGGAGAGTCCAGTCTGTGTTACTGAGATATCACTTTGAATGCTGTATCTTCCAGAAGGGAAGTATGCTGTGTTGTGGTGTGATGAAGATACAGGGTGGAGTGGTGGAATGGAATCTCTCCATAAAGCCCTTAATAATGTTGATCAATGAGGCTCTGCCCTTATGATCTGAACACCTCCCAGAAGGCCACATCTCCCACAACTGTTGCACTGGGATTAAATTTCCAATGCCAGAATTTTGGAGGACACATGCAGATCATAGCAGTCTTGTTAAAATGCAGATTGCTGAGTTTCACCTGGAGTTCTGATCTGGAGGCCGTTTGGGGACCCAAGCTCCTGCTCCAGGCCTAGGAGCCATGATCTGAGAACCTGTGTTCCAGGCTGTGTTGCTTAGTGTTGGCTGGCATATTCTTTTACATTTTGATTTGCAAATGGTTGGATTCATCCATGTATATGGCAGATGTTTAGTGAATACCTATTCAGTGTCAAACTCTGGTACTTGCTATCCAGGGAAACATAACACCCTGTCCTCCAGGAGTTCACAGGTTTGTATAGAAGATAGACAGTAAATATATATTATATGCTGTGATAAAAATTACAATCTGGAAATAATAAAAGAGTTTAAGAAATAGGCAACAGTATCCCTATTCATAGCAAGTATTTAAGTGAGTTGAATGTAATTAATGGTGATTCATTCATTGACTGTTTTTCTTTGCCAAGTGTGGACTGCAGAGAACTGAGCTCAACCTATTGTGGAGCATTTACTGTGTTTCAGATAATATACTGAGTAGAGAATGTGTTGGTTAAGAGTGCTAATGTCAGATGGGCTAGGATGTAGTCCTGCCCTGTTATAGTCTAGGCAACCTCAGCCTAATAACTCAACTAATCTGTGCCTCAGTTTGCTTATCAGAAAAGAAGGTTATAATAGCAGTAGTATATGCTTTCTAAGGGTTGTTGAGATTACAATAAAACTTTGCTAATGTAGGCAAAATATACCCAGTAATTGCTCCAAAAAAGGTTGACTCTTGCTACCAATATATTTTGGCCTGATGCTAGATATCACAGAACTGGCCTCAAGAAATTTATAACATCTAGACTAAGTAAATCTCTAGATTTAGCCAAGATGATGAGAGAGGGTTTGAATGTGTTGGTTAGAGGACCCCAAAATGGGCCTGGAAAGCTTCTGGATTGCCAATCAAAGGAAGTAGCTCCTGCTGGACACTGAGATGGAATATAATCAAGGCCATGGAGGGTGGCTGGAATTTTTACAGTCAATAATCAGGGGTGGGGTGGGTGAGTTGTTAGGATTGACACTGAAAAACATTCCAGAAAAAGGAGCACCTCTGGCTAACCCCACTAAACAGGACTGAGTACTCCAACTGGGACATGAGAGTGTCAAACTTAGACTTGCCCGGCCTGGCAGTCTAGAGAATCAGGGTCACCTTCCCTGAAGGATGCTCTCTGCCCCACCCATCACCTTTGGGTCCAAGTACCATAGGGGTACTCCTGTTTCCTAGCAATGCCTTCAGGTGTAGAGACTGTGTTTTCTGCTGCTTCTCCAAGGGGCTGCCCCTCGCCTCACTTTGATAGCCTCACCTGTATTCCTGAGAAGTGCCTGTTATTCAGAAATTTGGGAGAGTTCCCCTGGTCCTTGCCTGGGACCCTGCAGGACCTGCAGCTCATGGTCAATCATGTTGGGCCAACTCTGTCTTTTCCCCCTCTGGGACCCAACTTCACAGCAGCTGCTACTGTAGCTGTAAGAAAAACCAGAGTCTGCAGTATTGTTTTAATCCTCTCCTGAGTTCATCAGAGATGAGTAATAGAAACTTTCTCTTCCAGAGAGTATTAGAAGTCACTCTTTGTGGCAAGATATACCTGTGCAGAGCTCATTAAATGATAATCTGTGATAAACCCCCTCTAGTCATCTACTTGCTCTTAGATGGGCCGGGGACAGGGAAACTTCTAGGAATTTAATTAACTCTTTGAGAAATCTAGGAATTTAATTAACTCTTTGAGAAATCTTTTTCATCACCTTTTCTTTTTTTCCTTTCCTTTTCCCTGCCTCAGATTTAATCAGAGCTATATATTCAATTTATTAACTTATTAATCCTCCTAACAAACACGTGGTGAGCAACTACTGAGTGCTAAGTTGAGGTCTGGGGCAGTAACACAAATAATCAGACCTGTTCCTTGTCTTAGAGGAGTGTTCAGGCTTGTAGAAGGGACTCACATGTTATCCCTCAGTGATGATGGTGCAGAGTTAAATGGTGGGATTAAATGCAGGGAGCCAGGTGTGATGACCTCTGGGAAGATTCCCTAATGAAAATATTATAGTTAGAATCTAGAATGTCCGGCAAAAAGTTTGACGAGCTTTTAGACAGTGATTAGATCATGAGGGTGCTGATCTTGTCAATAGATTGCTCATCTATGAGTTCATTAGCTGAATGGGCTTTTACATTTGATCTTAGCCAAAAGGGCAAGAAGCGATTGAATGGGCTTTTAAAAGGTGGGGTGTAGTTGAAAGAAGTGGCTCATGCGGGCATGATCTTGGGTACTAAATTGTATTCCCAGGTCCTTTTTGTCTGCTTCCTGGCTGTCATAAGGTGAGAAGCTTTTTCTTCTATCATGCCCTTTCATCATGCTTCTACCTTACCATAGGCCTAAAAACAATGGAGCCAGCTGACCATGGATTGAAACTGTGAGCTAAGATAAATTTTTCCTTCTTTAAGTTGGTTTCTTCAGGTATTTGGTCACAGAGACAAAAAGGTTGACCAATGTAGAAGTAAGCTGTGGCTTTCAGGTAGGAAAAGTGAGGAAGGCATTCTAGGAGCTCAGAGATAGGGGAAAAAGCTCAGAGACAGGGAAGATGGCATAGTAGGAAATTACAACTAGCAGGTTATGGTCATGTGACTCTGTATTTTGTGCAGCATGTGTGTGAAAGAGACAAACCAGGCTAGTTAGACTGGGGTCTATCACACTAGGGGATTTGGCTCGGGCTGTTACAGGGTGATAAGCCAAAAAGGAACAGGGCAAAATGTGCTGGTTAGAAATGACAACTCTCCCCTGTTCTGAGGACTAAAGCCAACTGTGATTGGGAATCTCTCGTCCCACTTTACAAGATCTCCCTGGCAACAGAATGGCTGTTGTACAACTAGCCAGGGAGCCAGTTGTGAGAGGCTTCCAACCTTATCAGACATCTGGGGAAGAAAAGAAACTACAAAGTTAAGGTTTAGACATCAAAGGAGTCTAAATTATAATAAAATATTTAGGTAAAGATGTTTTAATTGAGTCTTATTATTTCCAGAATGAGGTCTGACTGGGTCTCCGTTGAATCTGCAGTCCACAGCTTACACGTGTCTTTATATTACTTACCCATCATGACTGATCTTAGCACATTCTACTTGCATGATCAGAACAGAAAGCTGTGCAAAAACTGGTAAAAGTAAAAAGGAACTCTTTTCCAGATTAGGGGCACAATGAGTCTTATGGTTTGTGTCTAGATGTCCCTCTAAAGCCTCATGCAGTCTTAGATGGGGCTTTTTCAGAGGTGGCTGAATCTAGAGTGTGTGATGCTGGGATTAAGGTTGTGTGATTACTAAATCAGTACACTGATTGGTTTGGCACTGCCCTAATCTTAGTAGCCAATATAGAGTATAAAAGGGACAGAAAGAAGCTGCTAAGGCCTCTTGCTTGCTTTGCTACCTTCTGCCCACCATGAACTGTTTCTTCTCTGAGATCCTTATCTGTTATGCCATCCTGCCTTGGAGCCAGCCAAATATGGGCTGAAACCTCTACAAACTGTGAGCTAAATAAACTTTTTCTCCCTTAACTTTGGGCATTGGATATTTTGTCTCAGCAACAAGAAAAGTAACTAAAATAATGAGCAATATTATTTTATTATCTGTAGTCTGTTTCAACCTAATTGTGCCTCAAACCAATGGGAATGCTCAGTTGGAATGAGCTTTGTGTTTGTTGGGGGATGAAAATAACCAAGAAGAATCTCTGGGAGGGAGCAGCAGAGTGAGCAAGACAGTGTCAGTCAAAGGATGAGAAAAGAGAAGGGGATTGGGAATTGGTAGAATTGAAACCCAAGAGAGTCCAAGAGAGAAGGAAGAAGCAAAGGAGTTGGAATGGAAGGGGCCTCCACATCTTTTGTCTGATACTCAAAGGAGAACCCCCCTCCCCAGTATTCCTGACAAATCATCACCTGGCAAGGGATTCCTATAAACAATAATTGTATGGGACTGGGGAAGGTGGATTGGGCTCCCACAAAAAGAAGTGGCCAGCCTCTGAGGGCTCTGACTGCTCCTAAATTCTGCTAGTGGCCCTGAGAGATGAAGAGAGTGATATCTTATGTACACCTATAGCTCTGTATTGTAGGAAACTGGTTCAGGAGGGCCACCTTGGAGAACCTCACCCACGTCCTTTCATGCTTAAGGTGATAAATAGGCATTAGGACTGGACATTTCATTATGTCCACATCAATATCAATGAAATTTACTGATAATGGTTTCCAAAGATGCTGTTTTGGGCTCTGGAGAAAGAAACAGTTGCAAGCCATGGATCCTTGCTTTCAAGCTATTATTGAGCAGGAGGGCTTCCTGTGTCCACAAAATATATGAAACTGATTGTCCTGGGGCTTCTTCAGGAAACCAACTGGGCTAACCAGTTGCATAATGTCTGAGACACAATCATTAATTAAAACAGAGATGTTCAATGATAAATTAATTCACCTTCTGCTCAGAATCTGTTGAGTAGGGAAGAATGGAAGCCAAGAAAAATGAGTATCTGAAGCCTTTTTTGAGTGTCTGTTCTCATATGCTATGCTGAATATTTGAATTAGCTAAGTGCACTTGCTGTATGTCAACAGAGATGCCATTTTACAGGTGAAGTATTTATTTCCAAAGAAAGAAACTCATAAGCCTATGAAGAATAAAAATGCCAGCAGAGGTCAGGGATTTAACTCAGTGGTTCTGGCGCCTGCCTCAAAAGCGCGAGGTCCCAAGTTCAATCCCCAGTAACCCCCCCCCCAAAAAAGAAAAAAAAGAATGCCAGCAGATTTGTAATCTTCCATTAGTCAACAGCATTGAGAATCTCCTGTTTGTAGAATAATATCTGAGGCATTGGTAGAGTAAACAGAAAAAAAAGACGCAGTTCTGTCTTTGAGAAACATTTAACCCTAATGAGAAGGGAGGGCCAATATGTAAAAGAAACAGAACACATATAAAGGTCTGTATATAAGTGCCTAAGTGCAGCCTTTAAGGTTCTGTTTTCTATTATAAGAATTTGTACTCATAACTTAGCTTTCTTATGGATATCGAAGCCCTTTATGACTATTTGCTTTTCTCATTAATCTTGTGCAAAATACACCTTCAAAGGGGATGAATGAATATGTGTGGTCCTGTAAAGTGTTATTATTCCTACCTGTTTTTGTCTCCTTGGAATGTTTTCCTCTGTTGATTGGCCAATCAACATACTTATACTTCAGTGGCAGGTGAAAGTACATTCCCAGCAAGGCTTACATGACATCCCTACCTTCATTCCTTCTTTCTTTAAATTACAGTATTCACAGGCATGCCTTCAGTGGTCTTAACCTTCAGACAAAGTGTCCTAAACTTAAACATGGTCTTAAACTTGAGGTAGCTTCCAAATGAAATCATGAGGCAAGACTAATTACACACAAAATAATTAGAGACAACAGAGCTATATATAATTAAATGCCAAACAGAATAGGTAGACCAGAAGGATTTTGCCTAGTGGTTGGAAGTCAGAAGTCCTGCATTATAGTTCTAATGTAACCAGTTAGTGGGGTACCTTTTGGCCACTTAGATTTGAATGCTTGTTCTTCATCCATAAAATGTTCAATGTAAGATGCTATGATTCTGCCCAACTCTACAAAATGAGTTAGAGTGCTTATATCGGATTGAATGGAAATTGTGACTATCAGGAGGGTATGAGAACCACTGGCAAAGTGATAAGTGAGGGTAAACAGGAAAATTGATCCCTGATGACCTTAGGACATGGATGAGAACCAGCAAGGGACTGGTTGAAGACCTCCCACCTGGTATCATTTAGCATGCTCCACAGTAGAGGGGATATCAAGTCCATATACCTTTTGCCCTTTCTAAGACTTGCCTTCCCACTCATTCTGAGTCTTTGTGGTGCCTAAGGCTGTTTAAAGAGCGCAGCGGGTCTTTCATCAGCTTGCCTTATGGAAGGGATTGAGGTGCTTTTGCTGTTCACTGCAGATGTATTCTCTGTTAACTCTCCCACTTGAATTTACCTGCTTTGGTCATTCCACATAGAGTGATGATGGTGGGTGATATCAGAACAACACACTGCACTGAGAAGCAATACACTTGCTTTTTCCCAGAGCAAAACAGCATCCCAGCCTGGATGGCTCACCACAGGCCAGCTGCCTCTGTTGGCCATGCAGACGCCTTGCAAACGTCTGCTCCCCAGAGCCCTGTGGAGGCTGCATACGCAAGCCCAACTTCAGTGGTCTTAACCTTCAGAAAAGTGTCTTTGCAGAGGAGCTTCTTTTAAATTTTCCCCAATAATCTTTGTTTTTTAATAAAACTATAAATGATATTTAGTTACTATATAAAAATTGTAAAGTATAGAAAATTATAAGGTTTTTAAAAAAAATTCACATTAACTGCCCCTCTCCCACTATCATCGTTAACTATTTTTACTATTATGACAAAAATAGATTTTTTAATATCTACACAGGACTATTTAAATTCATTTTAGAAAAAAAATAGTCCTTTTAGTGGAGATTTTCAAATATGCACAAATGAAGAGACAATAGAATATTGAGCCCTATTGTCATCTAAATCCAACTTCAAAAGTTAGTAGAAGACCTTCTTTAAAGGATCTGTTGAAAGCTCATTCCTCTTGGGCTTATAGACCAGAATTCAGAAAAAGAGGACAGGATAAACATCACATGACATCAGTATTAGAATTATTCGAACATAACCAAAAATAGATGTAAGTAGACGAGAGCCCAAGGCCCCATGGATTTTGTGGCTGTCACTTGAATGGACTTGAGCATGATAGCCTTCCTGGTCCTGCATGGCCCTGTGTGCCCTGCTTTGGTTGATAGTTACTCTCGAGTTGCCTTTCCAAGGATGTGGATGGATTTTCATTGACACATCTGTACCTGTCTGCCCAGCACTCATAGCAATGGCCACCCACACATGGCATGGAGACTATGTTGTCTATGAAGTGGAGCCTGACTCCCTGGCCAGGAGCCCCTGACTCTGGAACCCTTAGCATCATCTCACCACTTGTACATAGGGTGGGGAGTACTGTCTTTCTCTGCTCTTCCTCTTTGCCAAGCTGGTTTGGCTTAACTTTCTCACTGAAGAAAGAAGGGAAAGGAAGAGTAAAGGAAGAATAAGTGTCAAAATAGTAAGTTTCTCCTCCAGGTCCTTTAGGATCTGGACTAAGGCACTGCTGCAACTTCAGAGACAACCCCTGACCCCTTCGGGAGGAAGTGACTTCAGCAAATCTAAGGGACCTGGAACAACCAGACTGAACAACCATTCCTTTCAAGGGCCCCTGGCTAAGCCAGATGCTGCCTTGGCACTTGCTTGTGTGGGGAGACTTAGCATGGTTATTAAATATGCTCAGGGATCTGAAATATAATAATGCCTGGTCTACTGGGCCTGGCAGACTGAGCCTTCTGGCTGGGTGGCAGCAAGTGCTTCTGCTTCCCTTGGAGTTCTCAGTCTTCACTCTTGCCACCTGCTCACCCAGCCCTCTATCTTTATGGGGTCTGGGAAGATAGCTGTTCTTTTCCATCTGTAAGACTCTAGTGGTGGTTTTCCTATTTGTCTTTTGTTCTCCTATTGAAGGTGGAAATAATATGGTGAGAATGCTTTTAAGAGTCCTGGGACTAAAGGACATATGGAGAGTCAAGGATCCATAAGAAGTTGGCCCACTGTGTTTCTAGATTATGGCTCCAGGTCTGCCCATAATTTGCCTGTATCCTGAAGGAAGTACTTTGCTTCTCTAGCCTGTTTCCTCTTCTATCAAATGATAGGTTGGACGATAGCTTCTCATAATGCTCTTTTAAGAGTATGACAACAATTGCTGGTATGCAGGTGACCAGGTTGGATGATGCATGGATTGGAATTCAGCACTCTCAACAGCTTGTAGGGTATACTGTATCTTGTGTCCTTTTCCTAAAAGGTGGTCCTGACCAGAGGAGTACAGTGGCTCTCTCCTTAAAACACCATCCAACTGGTGTGACTTAGGGACAGAGTGCTGACAGCCTGATAAAGTTGGTCACAACTCTGATGAGAGGGATAGAATACATGAAGTCAGATTTCTTATAAACTTATATTGGGTTGGAGATTCTTGTGGTAGTGATAGAATGAGGGGCTGTGTGTTAGTTACTTGTCTCTTGTTGCTGAGACAAAATACTTGACACCCAAAGTTAGAGGGGAAGGGTGTTATTTAGCTCACAGTTAGTAGAGGTTCCAGTCCATAATCAGCTGGCTCCAAGGCAGGGATGGTAAATAGGCATCTCAGAGGAGAGAAACAACATGGACCTCACAAGGTAGCAAAGGCAACAAGAGACCTTAACAGTGTCTTTCTGTTTCTTTTATTTATTCAGACTACTTAGGGTGGGTATCACCCACACCTTAATCCTAGTGCCCTGGGGCCTAACTCCACTGTGAATCAACCATGTACTCTAGATTCAGCAACCTCCAAAATAGCCTGACCCCATGAGACTTTGGGGGGACTTCTAGACACAAACCATAACAGGGTACTTAGGAAATACCTATAAGGATGTGAGGAAAGCAGATAGGTCAGTGGAAAAGCTAGGCAAAGATGTGATTTCAGAAGTTTTAGCATCAGCCTGATCCCATAGGCAGTTCCAAAGTATGAACTGGATCATAGAGGTTCTTCCATCCAGAGTGAAAAAGGCTGGCCCGCTGATCCACCAGCACTAGCCCCCTCACCACCACCATGAGCAAGCATAAAACCCCAGGTAGGGCTGGTCTGTCTGCAAGGGGCAGGCTCTTCTGAGAAGAATGTAGGCATAGCCATTAGCAGTCCATACACATAGCAGCTGGGGGATGAATTTCTCTGAGAATCTACCACATCCACACTGGTGAGAGCTGGGCAAGGAGGACGGGAGAGTGGCTGATTTCCTGTGAATGGCTCAACATACAAGAGGAAGTGTTCAGATGGGATTTCCCCATTAGGCCCATCTGACTGATGGTGACAGGAGTCAAGATGCAGTTACATTTGTGGAGGGGAAGATGGTGCTAGAAAGGGGGCCAAGGGAGGGTCAGAGGGTTTCTTTTTCTTTTGGTACCTGGGATCTAACTGAGGACCTTGTGCTTGTGAGGCAGGCATGGTACCACTGAGCTAAATCCCTGGCCCCCAAAGATTTTCTTGATGCTGATGACACAGGTATGTACACCTTGAGAAAAATCTGTCAAAGAATGCCTTTGCAGTTTGCATATGGTTCCAAGTAGCATCTGCCCAGGTTTCTGCAGAACTGCCGTTGTGAGGCAGTAGCAGTTTGTGTCGAGAGGGCCCTTCTTGTTCCTTCTGGCATGTTCCCTGCTTCTTGGCACTTTTTAACCTTAACCTTCTTCTGCCCCTCTTTATTCTGCCCCTCTTTATTCTTAGTAAACATTTTTGATGCCTTTCTGGCCTCTGTTTTCTCAGCCAGTGTATTCTTTTCTCTGAAATAAGGCTTAACAAATCCTCCTCTTCCCTTCTGGCCCAGAGCAGACCTACTTTCCCTAGTGCCCTGTGGTCCCTTATTAGCACTGATCACAGCTTACTCTGTGTGTGTGTGTGTGTGTGTGTGTGTGTGTGTGCACGCGTGCACCTACATACATGCTCGGTTGTTTCATGTGGGTCTCCCTCATGACATTGTAAGTTTCACAGGGACCAGGACCGAGCCTATTTTTGCCCACTACTTACCCTTAACCCCTTGAAGAGAATCTGTCCCACAGTAGGTAGTCCACAAATTTATGGGACAAAGTAATGGCATTTCAGCTGAGATGCATAATCCGTCACTTGGGATGGGAAGGGATCTGTCCTGCTTGGGGCTGGAAGGAAGTGGGGCCCAAGAGTGGGCAAGTCAGCTTGTGAGGTACAGGACGCCTGTCGCGTGGCCATGAGGAAAGGTGTGGAGGAGTCGGATCTGTCCTGGCCTCTGCCCTCTCCTTCCTCCTTCAGCGCTCTCTGAATGTCCTTGCTTCTGGGAGTGGACAGTGGAAACTGCGGCAGGTGCTTTCGCTGAAACAAATGCCCTGGCCTTTTTGGTAGCCCAGAGTATCCACTCCGGGAGGCTGAGCTCTCTGTTAATTAGTGAAGCCCATTCTCTCCTTGAAACGGAGATTTAGGGTCAGCTGTAAGCAGAAGCTATTCCCATGTCCATCCGTTGCCTCTTTCCCTCAGGACATTTGGAAATTCTGGAGACATTTTTGGGGGGAAGGGGGTACCAGGGATCAAATTCGGGACCTTGCGCTTGTGAGGCAGGTGGCGGAACCACTGAGCTAAATCCCCGGCCCCTGAAGACATTTTTGATTGTCACAACTGGAAGAGTCCTCCTGAGATGAACTGGGTAGAGGTCACGGATGCTGCTAATGCACAGCACAGGGAAGCCTCATGACAAAGAATTATCTGGCCCAAAATGGCAGTCATGCCATGATTAAGAAAACCCTGCTATAAGTTGGGCTTTGTAGCTTCTACCACCCCTAGCATGGAAGACAGATGTGCCTCAGAGACCCTTTGTTTCTGAACAGACCCTGGAATCTGTGTTTTCCTTCTTTCCAGCCCTCACACACTCAGCCTACCTGATTAGAGATGCTCTGTGAAGGGGGTCCTTGTACAAGGGGGCCTTTGGAGTGTTTTTTACAGAGCCCCACTGAACACTGGTAGAGACCTATTTCCAAAGTTAGGGCTGTCTTCACAGCCTCAGCCCAAAAGAACCAGGGTACCTCCTTCCTCTTGCTCTATAGATCTCCATCTTTCTCTCTGATCTTGCTCCTCTCACCCCACCTTTCAGCATCTTCTCTCCCACCCCACCCCCGAAGATTAATGTGATAATTGCCATGTGTGCCTGTTTACATAGGGAGTGGGTGAGCTCACCACCCCCAATCAGGCAGGTTCCCAAAGAAACGTGTTCCCACAATGTCAGGCCTGGTACCCACTGAGCACTCCTGTGCAGGTGGGCTGCCACCCCCAGACTGCTTTCTCTGTCTGTCATCTCTCTTGCTGTGTGCACATGTGCATGTGTGTGTCACTCAGGAAAGCGACAGGTGAGAAGGAGGGAGAACAGCCAGACTGCCAGTCTAAAGGAAGGTGTTGTAGATGCCAGGGCCATCAGCACCCTGAATATGAAGACATTGACCCAAAGAAAGCACTTCTCTGTAATATCTGACACATGGTAGCTATTACTAGTCAGGGTGTGACAGAGAGACAGAACCAATAAGACATAGGAGAGGGGAGTTATTAGAGGAACTGGGACATGTGATCACAGAGGCTGAGAAGTATCACAGCAGACTGTTGGTAAGCTGGAGAACCAGGGAAAACAGTAGTTTGGCTCAATCTAAGAGCAGAGCCACAGAACTAGGGGAGCTGATGGTGTACTCCCTGGTCCAAGCCAAGTCCCAGGAGTCCTCTGTTAGGCTACCAATGCAAGTCCCAGAGTTTAAGTTCAGTTTAAACCTGCAGTTCTGATATCCAAGGGCAAGGGGAGAACAGTGTCCTACTGGTGGGGGGGGGGTGTAGGAGGAGAGTATGAGAATGCACATAAGTACAAAAGTCTCCTTACTTCACTTTTTCATTGTCCTAGCCAATTGGAAGGTATTTGAGGGAAGGTCTTTCTCACTAAGTCCCAATCACAGGCCAGTCTTCTCTGGAAATGGTCACAAACACAACCAGAGACTCCTTCACCAGCCGCCTAGGTACCCCTCAATTCAAAGTTGACACCCAGAGCAGTAAGCATTCAGGGGATGGGGAGGAAGGAAGAGGCTGCCATACCCTGGGCAGCTTTCTTTGCTGGAAGGGGCCTGGTTTACACTTAGTTGCTCCACAGTAGAGGTTGGGTGGTAAAGGTCCCCTGTGATACTCTCCTGGGGCGAGAATCACTAGAACATATTTGGAAGCTGCAGTCTCCTGTCCCAAGATCTTACTGTGGAAAGTAAAGTGTGTCATCCAACATGGAAGTGGCTTGTGAGCTTTATGACTCTGTCATGGACACAGTGGAGAGAGGATGAAAGAAAGAGATTCTTCAGTCACCGTAGTGCCCTCCCGTCTTCCTCCTGCTGTGAGGGAGACACGTGCACCCCACCAGGGAAAACAGCCACAACTCTGTGGCTGCCCTGGCAGCACTGTCCTAACTTCCACTTTGCATGGTGTCAGTATGCTTGCTGCATTCAGAGTTGTTGATTGCTTGTTTTTTTAATCTCAGAAGACACTTTAGTAGCTGTTGCTCCTACACTGGACAATTTTAATGTTTTAATAATGATGAATCAGAAGGGAAGGGAACTCTTAAGTATGATCAGAAAGGACCGTACCATTTTGAATGAGAGAAGCCTGAAGTCCTTTGTTTGCCCACTTCTTGCTCAGGGATGTCCCCTTGTCCTGTCGGAGGCATCACTGACCTGTGGACAAGCACATGAAGGGGAGAGGAAGCCACCTGGTTCATAAGGATAGGAGAAGTGCTGAAAGAAAAGTGGAGAGAGGGTGCTAGGTGTGAAGAGGGTGCGGCAAGTCTATTAAAAGGCTGGTGAATAATCCCGGGGATCTGTCAAGCTGCATTCTCCAGAGGAACCTTTTAAGCTGTCAGTCATCTTTAATAACCCCTAGGGCATGGCGCTGCTGAAGCTGGTGACTTCCTACCTGTTTTTTTCTTTTTCTCTTCCTCTTTTTTTTTTTTTTTTTTCATCCAGGAGGACCTGGTAGTGTGGTGGATGATATTTGTAGCAATTTAGAGAAAGTTTTGCATGTGGAGAGGATAAATGTGTACTGGTTTATTATTAACAAGGGAATCATCTTGTTAAAAATGTGACCATTTATTGATTAAGCATCTCTGTGTGCCAAATCCATTGTCAGGTGCCGTAAATAGAGGGTAGAGCTCAGGATTAGAGCATTTGACTGCATAAATAAAAGGAAGCAGACAGTTAAGGTTCCATTCTTAATATAAGTTAAAGCAAACACAAAATATTCTCATAAAACATGGACTAAAAAAGACTGTTCAGATCAGTATGTATAAAAGAGTTGGGAAATACATTCCAGCCTTCTAGTCAATGATGGGAACCCTTTTATTTCTGTTTCACAGGATGTATTCCCTGATGTATTAATGGACTTTCTTTGAAAAAGAGGATTCCTCAATTAGGATATTTAAGAAATGACATAAACAAAGTAAAAAATGCCTCCCCAAACACACGTTTTCTCACAGGCTTGAGAAGCACATTGGTATATTTTTCATGTTCTTCCAGTTATTGAAGCCCATTTTTCCACACAACATACTCATATCTTATAGGTCATAGAAAGGAAAAGAACATAATTCTGAACATATTCACTTTACAAAATCCCTTGCAGAGCCATCCATGTGATATTGCTCTGAGCTATCCTCAAACCGTAACAGCTCAGTTATTTGTGAGACCAGAGATACTTTAGAGGTCATCATTGCACCATTGCCATTGCCGATATGATTTCATGTTTACGGGCAACTGAATCTCAGCCTAGTATAAGAAGTGGACACAGTCTTTGCTGCCAAAGAATAAGAGGATCAGCCAGGCCAGAAAATTGATGACACTTGTTAATTTGAAACCCACTGGTGAACCTTTGGAGCTAACCCATCTTTGCAGAATGCTTGATTTGTTGTCATGAATAAAGATTAAAATAGCTACATAGGGATCATTCAGTTTGCCTCTATGTCCAAGCCCATGTCCCCACTATTAGAATGTCCTATGTCCATTATAGCCACATGTGCCTCTTCACACCCAATTCTTCCACATCTTCCTTCTCATAATCAAGAATTGTTGTCTTTGAGGTCTTGCTCATGTCTTCCCAGTTTGCATTTAACTGTCCAGGCCTGATAGAACCAGAGAGCTGTATCATGGACACTGAAATTGGTAGGGCTTTGCCTTTGTCCCATCCAGGCCAGAAAATGTTTTATCATTTGTTTATTTTTAATTTTGAATCTGCATCAGTTGTAATCCTCTCTCTCTGAGAAGTACAGGGGCAAGACAAAAAACACAAATTTGCTGAAAGCTTACCTGACAAGCTATTCTGCATAGAAAACTCTACTGTTCAGTGATAGCTGTCATGATCAATGGGTAACTGTATTCCGTGAACTGACATATTTAAATGAGAAGCAGAGAGAAAATGAGATAATTTGGAAGAAAAAAAAGTATCGTAGAAGTCCAGGAAGCATGAGGACATGAATCAAAATATTTTTTCAAAGCTTAGTAACAAGTGGGACAAAAAGATAAACTGAAGAAACGGAGAAACATTTTACCATAGCAATTCTGAGTTCTGGCCTTACTTGTACTAAGCCATCATGTGAGTTTTAGGCATGACATCTGACCTTCATGGCCTTGATTCTCTGCTGAATTGGGGCTGAAATATTTGTTTTAAGTTTCAAGTGGCTATTAAAGTTTGTGTGTGAAGGATGGGGTGGAGTTGGGAGTGATTTCAGTTCAGGAAAACCATTTGAAAAGTCTTAGGGAGAGAGAATCAAGGCAGAGCTTGAAAAGAACCCTTAGTTGAAAGGCACATGTGTTAGAACTTTCATCATGCTCCCATGCTCTCTTTTGAGGATCTAATAAGACATCTTGCCAAGGGTTTCTGCTTCAGGCAAGTTGTATAGTATAATCTTTCCTCAGTCTCCAGTGATTCAATCTTTGCACCCATCTTGAAGTACCAGGAACCAGAATATGCTTTCTATCCACTTTTCACTTCACTATGTGTTAACATTAGAGAGAGACAGATCAAGTGATCACTTTTCAAATGCAGATTTATTCCTTATTCTGTCCAGACCCTTGCTGGGCCAGGCCTGAGCCAGCTTTGTATGGTGATGGAAGAAAGAAACTCAGACCTCAGGTCACGAACTGCAAAAGGTGTGGATAACTTTAATATTTTCCAAGCAGCCCTCCTTATCATGGGCCTTGCTAGTATCCTCAAGATAGTGTCATGGGCACAGTCTGCCTTTGTACTTTTGAGAATTTGTCCAATTTAGTGTCCCAAGGCGTAGAATCCACATCACCAAGCACTATTATAAAACTGATTAGTGTTTGCATGGTCTTGGAAAAGTGTTTGACTTTTCTGCCTCAAGTTTTCTCATCCATTAAGTGAGAGTATTAGATTTTTTCCACTCAAGATATTATGGAGAAACTGATGCAATGTCTTCACTGTGCTCATAGCAGAATATGAGTTAACCCACAGTAAAAGCAAGTTGGGATGGGGTGCAGTAATGTAATGCAGTAACTGTATTTCACTGTATCTGTTACATCCTGTGTGTGAAGAAATATATGGCTTTTTAAGTACTAAGGAACCATTTTTCTTTCTTTCAGACCAATGATGCCTTAGGAGCCACCTGGAATTGGCTGTACTTCATCCCCTTGATCATCATTGGATCCTTCTTTGTTTTGAACCTAGTCCTCGGAGTGCTTTCTGGGTAAGCCAGATGTTTCTCTTTTTTACCAGCTGGAAATTAATGCCTCCCAACTCAAGACAGATGCACTCATTTAACCTTTGTTTAGAAGATACTTACTGAGCAGTCCCCTTGTGCCAATGCTGTTATAGATGCTAGAAAGGTGATAGTGAACTATTGCTTTAATCATCTTAATAATTCTAAGGAGTTAAAAAAATCTTTGCATCAGGCTCAATACTGAACGTGGAACCCAAGAGTTCACTTATCCATCCATCTTGCCACTCAGTAACTTTCTGTCAACACTATGCTGCTTGTTAAGAATATAAACTTGAATAGGATCCAGGTTTTATTCTCAAAAGAGTCTTACTCTATAGTGTATTGGACATCAAATCCCATATTTGTGACTTGAATTTTATTACATCAATTTTAAGTACTCATTGGCCAGTATCATGGTGCTTGTAAAGAACACACAAACTTAAAGGTATGGTCCATGCTCCCCTTAAGAAATGTATTTTGTCAAAAAGACGATGTACTTGAAACAGGAATTGGAAATTTTTAAACCTAGAAATATCAGATATAGTAATTTATTTAGGGGAAGGGACAAATCTATATAGTCTGAAGTCATCAGGTTTGGTTTTATGAAAGATTGGGATTTTGCTCAAGATATAAACTGTGCATTAGGGTAAAAGAGAATACATAGGAATGAACATTCCAGGAATGGTAATACTCTACCATAAACAAAGATGAAGGAATGGGACATGTTATAGAATATGAAGAGACTATAATGGAGCATCTTAGGATGGCTAAAACCAGAAAATATTTTAAAGGATCTTACATTTTACTAAGCAAAACTGAACTTAATAGTTTGTCAGAATGGCATAAGTTCTTCAAATGACAAGTTACAAGGTGATACTTTATGTATAAGCATGGCAGACTGACTCCAGTTGGTCATTTCTTGAAAATCTGCTTAATACAGGAAAAAAATTTTAAGAAGGACACAAGGGCAAGAGAACAAGAAGAATGACAACAGATGAGAGATGTGAACAAATTTTTGAAGATTGAAAGCAAATAGTGGTTGATATAGTAGCTGGAAAGCTGAGGTTGAACTGCCTATAGTGAATGACAATTACAAGGAATGCCAGTTTAGAAAGCAAGCTGATTGCCCTACAGAGCATGAGAAAGACTCAAAAATGAGAGAATTTAAGGACCCCTGAGAGCAGGAATGAGTATGCATGGTGCTACAAATAACATTAGCTGAAAGTCCTTATACCCTGCTTTGCCTTACGTCTCAATCTCCAGACAATGGTGACAATTTTCTGCCCCATTCAACTCCTTACCAGTTAGGAGACCTACTCTCTGCAGATGATTGAATCAGGGAAGTTTGGAATGGTCACATTAGGTTCATTTAGGGTGAGGTTGACAGGTTATAATGGAAATGGGAGGGTTTAATGACAGTCCACAAACTGTTAATACTGCATCCCACTTCTGCTTTCTTACAAATGCAGCAATCCAGTAGGAGTTTAGAGGATTCTTCTGTGAGGAAAATGTCTTGAGAATAGATCTATCAGTGCTGTTATTTGGGGGAAACCAGAGAAACAGGTCTGAGAAAACAGAGAAACAACCCCATTACCTCCTGCAAGGTTCAATGTGTTAGTTTCCTATGTCTGCTGCAACAAATTGGTGCAAAGTAAGCAATTTAAAAACAATGGAATTTTGGACCCGCGATTTAGCTCTGTGAGTCTGCCACCTGACTTGTAAACACAAGGTTCCGAGTTCAATCCCTGGTACCCAAAAAAACCCCTCAAACAGTGGAATTTTAATCTTTCACAGTTCTGGAGACTACAGGTCCAAAATGCGGCAGGCCTGTGCTCCTTACATGGACTCAACGGGAGAATTTATTCATTTTTCTCTTCCAGTTCCTGGGCACCTCAGGCATTCCTTGGCTTATAGCTACGTTATTCCAATCTCTGCCTTCTATGGTCACATTACTTCTTCCTCTCCTGTGTCTGTGAAGTCTCCCTCTGCCTCACTCTTATAAGGACATTTGTTATTGGATTTAGGATCATTGCATAAACCAGGATGATCTCTTCATCTGAATAATTTTAACTTAGTTGTCTTGCAAAGACCTTTTTCCAAATAAAATAACATTTAGGAGTTCTGGAAAATGAGACATGAACATTCTTTTGGGGGGGCAGTCACTAAACTCACTACTGCACAAGCCCCAATCATGCATACAGAATTTCTATTAAGCTTTTTATGTCTTGCTTTTAAATCTTAACACACACCTAGTGATAGTCAGCAGTTGAGGGGAATATTGAAAAGAAAAGGCAAAAACGATAAAAATAGAAAAAAGGAACTTAAGGGAATATAAAACTATGCAGAGAGTAAAAGACAACTTTTACAAACTGTATTTGATATTAACAGAAGAGAAATAATTTAGTATATAAAATAATGGGTTACTATATATTTTGAAGTTAAGAGCTGTTGGAAATTAATATAAATGTAATTATTTTTTAAATTACAATAAATTATTTTTTTAATTAAAATTATTTACAAATTAATAAAAAAGTGAATTGAAATAAAAATGTGATAACAGTAAAAATAGTAAATGGCCAAAAGTAAAGCTGAGAAAATAACTTAAAAAGTCGAAACAAAAAGAATAGGATTGATGCAACATTTAAATATGATGGGAGTTCCAGAAACAGAACAGTAAAATGGGAAAGAAGAAATTAACAAAGAAAAATGTAAGAAATGTTCCCAGAACCAAAGGACTCAGGTTGCCAGATGAAGAGATCTGTTGAGACATGTGCAAGGGTGTTCTTTGCAGCATTGTTTCTTGGCAGTAGGGAGCTGGAGGCAACCTGTGTGCCCATAACAGGGAGATCTAGACAGGTAAAATGCTGCATGCACACCATGGCGTACGATGTAGGAGTTAACAGCAACAGATATCATGTACACATAAAACACAGGATATTTTAAGAACAGAATTTAGTGAAAACAAAGAAATAATGTGATACAATGTGATTTACATAAATAAAAATACATGGGCACAGAACACAAGTAGTTGATAAAACTACATTCAAATAAAAAGTATACATTGAATATATTGTAAGGACAGTTTGTGTAGTAGGTTGATAGAAGGTGAATTAGTAGATTAATCATAACAATGCCCACTGATGTCAGGCATGGTGATGTACCGCTGTAATCCCAGCACCTTGGGAGGCTAAAGTGTGAGGATCACATGTTTGAGCTCAGCCTGGGCAATGTAGTGAGACTCTGTCTCAAAATAAAGAGGGGCTGGACATGTAGCTCAGTGCAAAGACCCTTGATGTAATCTCCAGTACTTCAGAAAAAAGAAAAGAGAAAAGAAAATACCCACAGAGCACTCAGCACAACTAGAGACCACACCAAAGCACATTATCATGAAATTTAGAACATCAGAGTAGAGACTAGTCTGAAAGCTTCTAGCAGTTGGGAAGGTGGTAAAGTTTACCTACCCATAATCAGGATGGCATCAATGGCAACACTGAAAGTTATAAACCCATATAGAACTTCCTAAAACCTTCTGCAGGATAATAATTTTCATGATCAAATTATATATCCAGTCAAAGTACCAATATTCATGGGAATAGAATAGCAATATTTTCAGATACCGTTTCTGAAGAAGTTACTGGAGAATGTAAGTCACTAAAAATAAGGCAGTAATTAAGAAAGAAAGACATGATACTCAGGGAAAGAAGAAATTCAATAGAGAAGACAGGCAAAGCAAATGATTCCGAGGATAATGGTGAAGGGAAGTCAGTGCCCTACAAGGTATGGAGATCAGATTTGAATAGGATCATAGAGGGCTCTAAAACTGCTGTCTTTAAGAAAAAAAGTGAAACCGTTATATTCCCTGATGTGTTGTATTCATAAAAGTTTTATGATTTTGTTAAAACTATATATATGACGCATACAAGTATTTGTACACACCTTCCCTAAGCATTCGTTTCCAAAAAATATAGAAATGTTACCATTAAAAAAAGAACAAGCATAGCATGTCCTCTGTGTGGCTAAGCTATCAGGCAGGTTTCCATTGTCAATGCTGAAGTTTAAGCTATCCTTCTTAGGGTACTTAGGGTCCTGCAATTACCTTGATAGGAGAGGGGAGACTGAATATGGGGAGAGACATGGGTGTTAAAGCCAAAAATCTTAGATTCCATAGTAAGAAAGTGTTTAAACAGCATCTAAAATTGAAATATAAAGCAAGAGTGTTTTCACCATAATATTTAGAGATTTGGAAATGAATACCAAATAAAAGGGTATAAGGGTTACCTCTGGGGTGTGAGATTCAAGGGTTGTGAAAGGTGAGCAGAAGGCTGGTATGTTTTTTTCATTATATGTCTTTCAAAATTATTTGACTTTTAAAACTCTATATCTATTACTTTGAGAAAAATAGAAATTAAAATCTTTAAGTAGAAATATTATACGCACAAAGTATAAGATGGAGGAGTATTTAAGAACATTCATCTGGTGTCAGTGGGGGGAGGGGTTGCCACTAGGAGAGACCAGATTCATGAGGATCAACAACCATATTAGTCCAACCATTGGCTCTAAGAGCCTGTGGTGATAATTTGTGAAATGGTTATAAAGGAGAAATGGGAGACATTGTGAAGGAGTTCTTAGTAGTGCATATCTTGAGTGGAGGGTCTTAAGACACAATGGGATTTCTTCTGTGTGTGCTTACTCTGTAAGCATTTGTTAACATCCTTTGTTATGCCCAAGTACTGCACCAGATAACTTTCCACCCGGACTGTACCTACAACTCAAACATACTTCCTTAGTGCCTGCCCACAGGAGAGGCCTGACCAGAGTCCTCTTTCTTCTTGTACGTCTACCGAGGGCATTCTCTCTAGTATGTGTGATCTTAGTCTGATGTTCTTTATCCTTACTTATTTCCTAAGTGTGTCCATATTTTAGTGTAGAAAATTCAAGACAGATTCTTACTATTTAAGGAGAGAGAAAAATAGATGCAGTGCCAGCAAAAAGTTATTGGTGTTTTAGATAAGACTCCAATTTGGGTTCAAGGCATGTCTTAACCAAGCTAGAAATGGGACAGAGCACAGCTCCACCAGACAGTGCTGTGTGTCTGACCACGTGGATGCTCTCTGGTTTGGAGTTGCATCATTTCATTTTCCTACATCCTTTTCCAGATGAGAAAGGGTGGTGCATTGGAAGAAATAAGGTCTTTAGCCTGACATCCATGGATGAGAAGTTAACCCTCTTATTAATGAGCAGCCACTTATTTGCATTGTGCATTTAGAGAGGTTACTCAGAGCTTCCTTCTTTGTTTTTGTATCTGCAGGTAAAAGCTTAGCCCTGGGCCTGGCATAGAGTAGCCTTTAGCTCTCTTAAGCTGTCTATGCCCTTTAATAATAGTGACATACACGTCTTCTACCAGGTAGTCCAGGTGGCTGTCATCTGCATAGCAGTCTGTGGATGTTTGGCTTGAGCCAGCAGTGAGGCCATCAGCTCCTCTACGTGGACACAGCCTCATCAGAGTAAGAGGAGCCAGGAAAATGGTATGGCAGATGCCTCCTTAGCACTTTTGGAGAAGCCCAGGAAATAGCAATAGCAGCTGGGAACAGCTGGTGTGAATAAATTTTGACATTTAAAGGAGTGTTATCAGTTGGGGCCTTACAGGCTGGGACCAAAATATTTCTGTCCTGGTTTATTTTTCACGTCCTGATACTCCACACCTCCTTCTAGCATTTGGGGGATTTGCACTGGTGTCTGCAGAGGGCTCAGCAGCAGCTGGTCCTGTGTACAAGAGGGGCTGTGGGCTCTCTTTGCTGCCTGGTCAGCTTTCTTATGCATCTGCAGAGGATGTAAGCTTACTTCTTGGAGTGAGGTTTTGGTTGGGTTTTGTACTTTGAGTCTGCTGGGGAAATAGCTCTAAAAGTTTTATGCCCAAGGAACAGGTTTCTTGTGACCTACAAACAATTTAAATGTTGTGTGCGAGATTATTCTAAGAACAGAGAGACAGCAGTAGAAATGGGGGAGGGGAGTACGTACCTGGCCCCTACCATTGGGCAGTCGAGGGCAAGAGTCTGGGTAGGAGGGGCAGGTGCTCATGACCCTCTGAGGACAAAGTGTCAAAATGACGGGAGCACCTGTACCAGGGCCCCAGGCATTGGTGGAAGGCTGTGAGGTGTGCTTGCCTGCTTCATATTTAAAGACGAGCTATGGATGTGGAAGCATTGTAGCGTTTTTTACTTGTCTCAGAGGAAATAGGATTTGATGAAAACCATTAGTTTAGGCTTGAAGAGAAGCAGAGCTTCCTGTCTCCATGGAAACAAACCAGGGCTGCATAAGCACATCCTGAAGTGCTGTCAGGGGCTACAGGGCAGGAGACTCACACAAACAGAAAATGACCCTGAGCTATTCCAGTGTCTCCACCCACTGTTCCCAGGGCTTCTGGCAGAAGAGAGGTAGGCTTAGGTAAGCAGGTGAGCTGTCTCCAAATGGGGACTGTGGCAGTCAGGACAAGGACTTACATATGAACATGGGGAGCAATGTGTAGTCTCATGTAAGTAAAGCATGCAGTGGTTTTCAAAGCACCTTCATTTCCAAGATCTTATTTATTCCTCGTGACAACTCTGTGCACTTGGTATAGAGCATTTTATTTAGAGATGGGCAGAGGAAGGTTGGAAGAAGACAATTTCCTACTAGTTAATGACAGAAGAGAGACCAGAGGTTATAATTTCTCACCCCCTGGTTTGATGCTTATTTTAGTGTACCAGGGGGGTCTCCCTCAGGGATACTAGCACCAAAGGTGGCACAATGAGAAAAAGGCTGTGTGTCACCAAGAATATCATCTTGACCATACAGATTTGGGGAAAAGTTTTACTTGTCATTGCACATTAGGAGGTGGTACATGAGTATATCCTGGGGCTGGCTTGAGGCAGGAATGGCTGCAGGTCTTAAGAAGAAAATAATTTTTGCCCAGATCAGTGGTCCAGCTGAGATCTCTGAGGTTGTTGACGGCTGTTAGTTTGACATGTGTCTTATTCTCCCAAGACAGGTTGATGTGCAAGCGGATTGGCTAAAATAAGTGTGAATGAATCATAGTAATTGTCCTGCTGAGATTCTAACGCTGGAGTCAACCAAGAGAATTTCAGTCATTTACTCAGACAGTAGTTACTAAGCACTTGTGTGTCACCTGCTGTCAGGGGCTGGGGATACCACATCATATAAGGACAGAGAGCTGCCATCCTCAAGGAGCTGCTAGCCTAGGTAAAGAGACAGCAATGGGGTTGACATTTAAAAACTAGAAGGATCAGATAAGGCCAACTGACGAAGGCAACGTTTGTGTATAGTTTTGGAGAATGAGTATTGGTTAGCTGTAAGAAAGGTGGAGGACATTCCAGCAGGTTGGGAATCAGGAGGGATAGAAGTCCTAGAATTGTGAACACCTCTAACGAATTATGTGGGAGAGCCAAATGGGGTGAAGCTAGAGGCAAAGGCTTGTCATCAAATGCTTTGGGGCCAAACTAATGAGTTTAAACTTGATCCCAGAAACTCATGGGAGGTTCTAAAATTGTGAGCTACAGAGATATCTAGATTTCACTTAAAAGTGATCACACTAGGGCATAGTCTACAGAGAAGCAGTACTAGAAGCAGGGAGCATATTAGGAGCAACTGTTCAGATGAGAGCAGAGAAGCAGTGAATCCAATAGGATGGGGTAAGGGAGGATAGGATGGATCTGCAAGGTTCTGGTGGAATAGAACCTGCAGGACTTGTGGTCTGAGTGTGCACTGGGGTAAAAATAAGAGGAAAGTCCATTGGTCTCCTCTGGATTTCTGAATTGAGCCACCAGGTGGATGAGAAATATTACAGAATGAAGAGCAGTTTTTTGGGGGGAAAGAAGTTAGGTGGTAGACCTATTGAGTTTAAGATAACATTACTTACCTTCTGCCTTTGGGCTAGTTCACAGCAATAGAGTAGAGTTTGCTTCAGGTTGATTTTTTTAAATCTGTGATTTATTGAGTCTATGCTATGTACTGAATATTGTGCCAAATTCTATGACACACATCATCTCCTCACAATAACCCACATCTAATCCTCACAATGACCCTATAAGGAATTACTGTCTTCTTTGATAAACAGAGTAACTGACAGCAAGGTTTGATAATTTGTCTAAGCAAACAAAACTATTAAGCAGCAGGTGCAGAGTTTATAATGAGGTCTACCAGTCCTAAACACCTACATTCTTAATATAGTTTACATGTCCTTTGTGGAAGGAAATTGTCTGCTATCTAGCATGGAAAAATTTGGTGAAAGTGAAGGGGCCTTTAGTGACAACCAAGACAGTCCTGCAGACAGGAGATTTCATGTTACAGCTGGTTATAATGACTACGATGGAATGTTCTTGGCTCCTACTTTGACTAGAAAGGTGCATTGTTGGGTGAATTGTGTGACCAAGGGCTCTCCTGTGAAGCTTATGGGAGTTAGTTAAAAGATGTGCCTTTCCTCAAGACACTGCTCAGTGTATCAGTTATCAAAACCGTGTGTTGGAATGTGATAAGAATTCTTTGAGGAAGAAGAGGCTCTTTGTAATTGCTTTGTAGTTCCAAATGAGGATGCTCAAATAGAGGGTGAAATGCCTTATTCAGTTAAATTCTCAGTTACTTAGTTCAGATCTTGGTTAAAACCTGGTCCCCTGACTCCCTTTTCCAGGTGTGTGTGTGTGTGTGTGTGTGTGTGTGTGAGACAAGTATAACATAGCAGTAAAATACAGACTCTATAGACAGTGTTCTAGGTTTTAATCCTACTTCCATCACTTGCTAGCTGCTTATAAGGCAAGTCACTCCATTTTCTATACTTTCAATTATCCACTGTGATTTAGGATGCTGGTATATACCATTTAGAATTATTGGGGAAATAAAATCATACCATGAGTGCTAATCGTTAAGTATCAAGGAGATAAGAAATATTTAATGTTAGCAGCTGGCAAAGAGCTACTCTTACCTACTGAGTACTTCCATTGGGTCAACTAGCATGATCTCAGATGTTTTCTCATACTCCTGGTTGGGCTGACCATCCATGGCAACCTACAAGAAACAGTAAAGATGCTCTATCCCCCTGTGCCCCACACAGGGCCATCAGTTTAGACAGTACACCATTTGAAGTTCCTCAGAAATGCCCTTCCCTTTCTGGGCTCTGCTCATGTGGTCTGGAGTGAGCTTTCTTTCCTTGTTTAGTTCTCTTTGTTAAATCCCTGCTCATTTCTCACAGCCTGTTTCAACCTTGATTTCTTTCATGACATCTTTCCAGGTCCGTACCCCACTCACATTTTGCAATTAGGATTCAAATCTTTCTCTATATGCTCCTGTAGCACTATGTATCTGTCTGTTATTGAATCAATTACCCCTAGTAACATTATGCAATTATGTTATAGAATTTAATAATAATACTAAAGACAGGAGCTAACATTTATTGAAAGCTTGTCATCTACCTGATACTATGCTAAATACTTTATAGATAGTATTTCAATTAATTTTTATAATAGCCTCAAGAGTCAGGTGCTGTTGCTAACCCCATTTTTATAAATGAGGAAATGGAAGCTGAAAGAGTTTAAGACTGTAGAGTTAGTGAGGAGCAGAGCTCTTCTGCCTGCTCCAGGGTGCATCGTCTTCCTTGAATTGGAGTTAAGAATGTCTCTGGCACCTCATGGGTTTTGTTTCTCCTGTTGGGATACCTTTCCATATCATTGTGTCTACCCTAACATCCTAATGGCCTATTTTTGTACCGTACCCCTCATGACGTCCTGGAGAACAGGACTGCAGGGAACCAAGAAAGAGGCTGGTGTCCTGAGTCAGGAGGACACTCACTCACTGGTACAGGAAATTCTCCATGGAGGGAGGTCCCTGGTTACAGCCTATGGGCATTACAGACAAGAAGTAATTGTCACAGGTTGAACATTTCTATACGTGGCTATCACAAATTTTTTTTCTTAGAAGTTACTGCTCATCTCATGCTTTTTGACTCTTTTCCTAGTACCATATTTATTTTTTCATATACCATGGTAAGGATATTAACCCTTTTATGTCATATTTGGCAAATATTTTAATAATAATAATTTTAAAGGATAATTGAAACTGGCATCCTATTGGGAATTGTAGGTATCCAAAGCTATTGGAAGTCAAAAAAGTTGAAACAGTTATTGTTTATTATATTAGGGCAGTGATAGCAAACATTTTAGAGCTTTCAGTAATTACATTTTTTTTTTGGTACTGGGGATTGAACTCAGGACCTTGCACTTGCAAGGCAGGTGCCAGAACCACTGAGCTAAATCCCGGGCCCCTCAGTAATTACAAATAGCCAGCTGCAGCACATGTGCAATAAATTCATCACCACTGCTTAGAGCCTTTCATTTAGTTTTATGATATTCATTTGATCTTCACACTGATCCTAAGAAGTATATTATTGTTATTTTATAAATAATAAGATTGCATCTCAAAATGAACTAGGCTTGCCCTTTATCTTAAATCTAAAAATGTGGTTCCTGACTCAGTCCAGTATCCCTTAATGCACAAAAAACTGTTTGGCCCTAGAAATGCTTGGCTTGTACTCAAAACAGAGATGTGTTTTCCACACCTGCTCCTGCACAACAACAAAGTGCTTTTTTGAATTTATTAATTCAACAAATATTTACTGAGCAGCTACTAGGTACCAAACACTGTTCTAGTTGCTGAGGATTAAAAATATCCCCACCCTGGGGACAGGGATTTAGCTCAGTGGTTCCGCCACCTGCCTCGAAAGCGAAAGGTCCTGAGTTCGATCCTCAGTAACAACAACAACAACAAAATCTCCACCTCCAAGGAGCTTATGTTGTTTGTGGTGCACATAAACGTAAATTTTAGATGGCATTACTGCTCACTTTAGGACTCAGTATGTTAGGAAGTATAATCAGTGCCAACACCTCGGAATTCCCCTGTGTTGATGATACTTGGGTGAGACTGTGAATGTGAAATATAATACAGTTGCTTTGGGTGGGTGGGTGAGTGAGGGCTCTAGTTCTCTTTTATACCTCCTCAAAAACTCAGGGTCTAATTTTTCATTTGTCTATTCAGGGGACCAGAGGTAGGTCCAGGATATGTTTGTTGTGAGGGCTTGACCAGGGTAGGAGGACCACTTGCTGAAGATGCATGGTGATGGGGAGAGGTGAGGTCATGTGAGGCAGCAGCCAGCAATCAATCTAAAAAGATCAAATCTGAGAGGCAGGATCAAAGTGTGGAGGGAAAGGAATAGAGAAATCAGTGACTGGAATAATCAAGATAAATAATCAAAGTAAGGTAGAGTTTTATAAGAATTTATTATTTTTATTGAGAAACTTGGAAATTAAGTTGAGGTATCATCAGGTGCCTTTTGATGATGAAGTCAACAGCCAAATATAAAAATGTTTTCAATTTCAATTGGAGAGTTTTTCATACATGGAACTTTTGTTTAATCAAGATAAGAAACAGTCCTGGTCTCTTGAATTGCTCAAACAATCCTGATATCTCCTTAGTCATTTTCCAACTTAGTGTAGATTCAATGCTCTGACATCTTCATGTATGCTATTCTCACATATGTACATGTTTTGCATGAATGTGCTAACTCTAAAGTATGTATTCCAGTAAGGAGCCCAGCAGCTTCCTGAACTATTCTGAGAATATTTCAAGAGTGTTTCCATTTTAAAGTCACATTTTCTTACCTGCTTCTCAGAGAAGAAGCTAATTTTTACTCGTACAATAATATAACATAAAAGAATGTTTAAGAAGATGGTTTTGCTGAAACAATCCTGAATTTAATTTCCCTGTCTGTTACTAAGCTCCAGTCTTTACTGATCTAGTCCTTAGGCATCTCAAACATGGGATACCTCAAACAGAATTTATTATATCATTCTCCTGTTCTTCCAGTAAGCCCACATACTACTGTTCCACAGTTGAATTTCGCTGTTATCTTTTATCATAGTCATTCCCAGATGGAAGCCTTTGTTAATCTCGATACTTTCTCCTAACTTATTCTTACCTGATTGCTCCTCAAGGCCTCCGGATTCCACTTGGAAAGGTTTTGTGAACTGTGTTCTGGATTATAGCAACTGCCTCTATAAATGCTCTAAAATTGAATTGAATTCACATCTTATGTCTTACAATAAAATGAATTGCAGCTAGAGCTAGTTACATACATTTTTTTAAAAAAAATTAAATTATAAAAATGCTCAAAGATATAATGCACAATTAAATAATTTTCAAAGGGAAAAGCCTTTCTAAGTATGATACAACTCAGTAAGCCATTAAAAGAAATAAATAAATTTGCACTTGTATAAAGATACAATTAAGTTTTAAAATAAGACCAAAAGACAAAGCTTAAATTAGTTTTGGATTTTCGACTGATGATGTAGAAGACTAGGAATGGTGGTAAAATAATGAAAGGTGATTGATAAGTAGGGAGAGTGTAATGAATTTCTAGTTTTGGACAGAAAATAAGTCCCCCACACCCTGATGGCTGAGATGTAAAGAGAAAAACAGTGGTGACAGTGTAGGTGGTAAACAGGATGTGGTGAGTGATGACTGGCTGTAGTGGCTAAAGGAAGGTCCTTTGGAACATGACCACAGGAGTCAGTTGCGAATGTCTTAGAAAACTTGGTTCCATTTGCTGAAATGAGTAAGATTGGGAAGGGGAAAAAAACCTCTTGTTCTAGGAGGAGGACGTGTTCAATTTCAGACAAGGATTTGAGGTTTATGAAAATGAAGAAGTAGATAGGGTCAGCCGATATCTGTGTTTTGAGACCAGAAGGAGAAAAGATGTGACACCATGAGACATGACCAAGAAAATGGAACAAACAGATCTGGGTACCTAGATGGAGGCCATGCAAAAAGGAAAAACAGCCAGGGAAAGAGATTCTAGAAATACTCTTTAAGAGTTAGAATATCAGGATTGGTCCAAAGGATATCTCGAACTCATCACATCATAGGGGACAAAAAATACAGTTTCAGAAGGGGACAAGACCCCCAAAGGCTGAATGAATCATAGAGACCCAAAACAATATTAACAAAAGAAGAGCTATTGAAGTAACCAACGTGGAGCATCTGTCTGGCTTTCTTTCTTTATTTCTGACCTTTTTCTTCTTTGGAAATAATTACACAATCACACACAGTTGAAAATGTATAGGGAGTTCTTGTGGCTTCTGTTTCATCCAATTGTAACACACTATAACTATAGCGTAGAACCAAAAATTATGTTGGTATGATCTGTAGAGCATATTTAGCTTTCGTCAGTTTTATATGCATTCATTTTTCTGTGCATATAGCTTTATGCAACTACATTATGTGTAGATTTGTGTGACTAATCACAACAATTAAAGCATGGAGCTGTTTTATTATAAGACTTCTGTTTTCCCTTTATGGTGCCACTCACTGTCCACCACCAACATCTGAACCCCTAGCAATCACTAATTGTTTTCCATTTTTCTAATTTTGTCATTTAAGACATGTTATAGAAATAGAATATTGTATGTAACTTTTTTAATTTGGCTTTTTTTACTTAGTGTAACTTCCTTGAAATCCATCCAGGTTGTTTCTTTCTTTTTTGGGGGGGGGGTACCTTGGATCGAACTCGGGACCTTGTGTTTGTGAGGCAGGCAGTGGAACCACTGAGCTAAATCCCCGGCCCTAACCCAGGTTGTTGTTGTTGTTGTTGTTTTTAACTGTATATCCTTTTATTGGTACATTTTAGGTATACAGTATAATGACATTCATCATTGGAAATACGCACCTTTACATACTCTCTTGGTTCTTATTTCTTCCCCCTCCCCCTGCCCTCCCTTCAACCCCTCCATCCCTCCCTGTTTACAAAGACTTTGTTTCCATTTTTTCATTTTCTCATATTAGTTCCATTCCCTTCTTTCTTTTTCCCTACCCATCACAATTCCCCTTCCCCTTTGGCCCTTTTCTTCCTATTTCACATTATCTATTAAGCCTTTTAGTCCTTATTTATACTTTTAGGTTTTCACACTAGAGAAACTATTCGGTATTTACACATGTGTGTCATATTTATTTCATTTAAGAGTATCACCTCAATGTGCATCCATTTAGCAATAAATGTCACTAATTACTCATTTTTGATGGGTGAGAAGTACTCCATTTTATTAAAAAATCACATTTTCTTGATCCAGTCTCCAGTTGATGGGCATTTGGGCTGTGTCCAAGTTTTAGCTATTACAAACTGTGCTGCTATGAACATGGGTGCACATATATCACTGTGGTATGATTCTCTTAATTCTTTGGAGAAGATACCCAGCAGGGGAATAGCTGGGTCAAATGGGACTTCCAGTCCTAGTTCTTTGAGGTATCTCCGTACTGATTTCCACAGTGCTTGCACCAGTCTACACTCCCACCAGCAGTGGAGCAGGGTTCCTCATTCCCCACAGCCCCACCAGCATTTGTTATTGGTTGATTTCATGATAGCAGCCATTCTTTCTGGGGTGAGGTGGAATCTCAGTGTTGTTTTCATTTGCATCTCTTGAATGACCAGGGATGTTGAACAGTTTTTCATATGTTTATTTGCTATTTCTACTTCTTTGTGTGAGAAATATCTGTTCATTTCAGATGCCCATTTTTGGATTGGGTCTTTAAATTTGGGAGGTCTGATTTTTTTTAATTCTTTTTTTTTTTTTGGTACCAGGGATCGAACTCAGGTCTTTGCACTTGGGTAGCAGGCGGTGAAACCACTGAGCTAAATCCCTGGCCCCAAAGTTCTTTATAGATTTGAGATAATAGACCTTTGTCAGAGGGACTGCTGGTGAAAATTTTTTCCCACTTTGTGGGTTTTCTCTTCACACTGCTGGTGGTTTCTCTTGCTATGCAGAAGCTTTTTGTTTGTTTTGTTTTGTTTTTGGTACGGGGGATTGAACTCCGGTCCTTGCGCTTGCGCAGCAGGCAGCAAAACCACTGAGCTAAATCCCTGGCTAATAACAATCTTTGGTTTTTTATTTGATACTGGGGATTGAACTCGGGTCCTTGCACTTGCAAGGCAGGCAGTGGAACCACTGAGCTAAATCCCCAGCCCCACAGAAGCTTTTTAATAAGAAGAGATCCCACTTGTTGATTGTTTGTGCTACTTCACAGGCAACTGAGGTTTTGTTCATAAAGTCTTTTCCTACACCAATGCCTTCAAGAGTTCTTCCTAACCACTGTTCCAGCCGATTCAGCATTTCTGTTTTAATATTTAGATCTTTAATCCATTTCTATTTTAGTTTAGTGCCTGGTGAGAGATACAGGTCTAGTTTTAGTCTTTGGCAAGTTGAAACTCGGTTTTTCCAGCACCATTTATTAAAGAGGCTATCTTTCCTCCAGTGAGGGTGTTTGGCTCCTTTGTCAAAGATGAAGTGGCTGAGTGTGTCTAGAGTTGTTTCTGCTAATCTGTTCCACTGGTCCTCAGGTCTGTTTCTTTGCCAGTACCATGCTGTTTTTATCACAGTAGCTTTGTAATATAGTTTCAAATTGGGGGTTGTAATACCCCCTGCCATGTCTCTGTTACCTAGAATTGCTGTTCTGGGTCTCTTCTTGTTCCAAGTGAATTTTTGGATTGTTTTCTCAAGGTCTGTGAAGTATGCTGCTGGGATTTCAATTGGGATTGCATTGAATCTATATAGCAGTTTTGGAAGTATGGCCATTTTCACTATGTTGATCCTTCTTACCCAGGAGCAGGGGATGTCTTTCCATTTTCTGATATCCTCTTCAATCTCTTTTTTTAAAGTGCTATAGTTTTCAGAGAAGAGGTCTTTGATTTCTTTTGTTAGGTTGATTCCTAAGTATTTCAGTTTTTTGAATGCTAATGTGAAAGGAATTGTTTGCCCTATTTCTCTCTCAGTGAGTCTGTTGTTCGTGTAAAGGAAAGCTATTGATTGTTGTGTGTTGACCTTGTATCCAGGTACTTTACTGAATTTGATTATTAAGTCTAGAAGACTTTTGCTGGAGTTCTTGGGGTCTTCTATATAGAGTATCATGTCATCTGCAAATAATGACAATTTGACTTCTTCATTTCCTATCTTTATTCCTTTTATTTCTTTCTCTTGTCTAATTGCTATGGCTAATGTTTCCAAAACCATATTGAACAGGAGTGGTGATAGTGGACATCCTTGTCTTGTTCCTGATTTTAGTGTGAAGGATTTCAGTTTTTGACCATTCAGTATGATATTGGCTGCTCCATTTTGACCATTTAGTATGATATTGGTTTTTCATAGATGGCTTTTATCAGATTGAGGTGGAGACCATCCATTCCAATTTTGTGTAGGGTTTTTATCATAAATGTGTGTTGGATTTTGTCAAATGCTTTTTCTGCATCTATTGAGATGATCATATGGTTTTCGTCCTTGGCTCTATTGATATAGTGTATTACATTGATTGATTGGCATATGTTACACCATCCCTGCATCCCTGGGATGAATCCCACTTAGTCAGGTGTATGATCTTCTTGATGATCTTCATTCTATTTGCCAGTATCTTATTAAGCATTTTTGCATCCATGTTCATTAGTGAGATTGGCCTATAGTTCTCTTTTTCGGTTGGGTCTTTCTCTGTTTTGGCATCAAGGTGATGCTTGCTTCCAGGAATGAATTTGGGAGTATTACTTCCCTTTCCATTTCATTGAAGAGTTTAAACAGTAGTGACCGTAGTTCCTCTCTGAATGTCTTGTAGAATTCAGCAGTGAAGCCATCAGGACCCAGGCTTTTCTTAGTTGATAAGTTTTTAATGACGTTTTCAATTTCATTGATTGATACTGGGTTGTTGAGACTTTTTAGGTCTTCTTTGTTCAACTTTGGTAATTCATACAAATCTAGGAATCTGTCCATTCTGTGTTTTCCATATTATTGGCATATAGGTTCTCAAAGAAGGTATTAATGGTCCTCTGGATTTCTGCTGGGTCCGTTGTAATTTTATCCTTTTTATTCCTAATTGCATGGATTTGGGCCTTTTCTTTCCTTTTTCTGATAAATTTGGCTAAGGGTTTGTCAATTTTGTTTATTCTTTTGAAGAACCAACTCTTAGCTTCATTGATTTTTTCTGTTGTTCTCTTAGCGTCTATTGCATTGATTTCTGCCCTGATCTTTATAATTTCCTCCTTTCTATGGGCTGTGGGTTTGTCCTGCTCTTCTTTTTCTAGAAGCTTGAGGTTCAGCATCAGGTTTTTAATTGACCTTGCTCTGTTTTCCTAATATGAGTATTCACTTCCACGGATTTCCCTCATAAGACTGCTTTCATTGTGTCCCATAGATTCCAATATGTTGTATTGTCATTGTCATTTAATTGAAGGAACTGTCTGATTTCTTCTTTAATTTTCTCTGTGGCCCATTGGTTATTCAGAGGTGTGTTGTTTAATTTCCATGTGTTTATGAAGTTTTTGTGGTTTCTTTTGCTATTGATCTCCAATTTCATCCCAGTATGGTCTGAAAACATACAGGGGATAACTTCAATTCCTTTGCATTTACCTAAATATGTTGTATGAGTGAGTATGTGGTCTATTTTCAGAAAATAACCTATGTGCAGCTGAAAAGAATGTGTATTCTGATTTTGTGGGGTGAAACACTCTGTAAACATCTGTTCAGTTCATTTGTTCAAGAGTTTGATTGAGTTCTAGTATTTCATTGCTTGTTTTTTGTCTAGTTGATCTATCTATTTGTGACAATGGGGTATTGAGGTCCCCCACTAATATCGTATTAGTGCTTATATGATTTTTCATGTCCATTAGTATTTGTTTTATATAGTTGGGTGCACCAGTGTTTGGTGCATAGATATTTATGACTGTCATCTCTTTCTCTTGGATTGTTCCTTTTACAAGGATGTAGTGTCCTTCTTTGTCTCTCTTAATCAGTGTTGGTTTGAAATCAACTTGATGTGCAAAGAGGATAGCTACTCCTGCTTTTTTCAGGTTCCTGTTACATGGAGTATTGTTTTCCACCCTTTACCTCTCAGTCTATGAGTTTCTTTTTGAATGAACTGTGTTTCTTGTATGCAGCATATTGTTGGATTTGGCTTGTTGACCCATTCTGCCAGTCTATTTCTTTTGATTGGTGATTTGAGACGATTAACATTGTTGGTTATAACTGATATGTATTGACTTATTGTCATGACTTTTTCTTTTTGTTTGATTTCCACTCCCCCCGCCCCCAGGTTGTTTCTTATGCGAGTGTTCATTTCTTTCCTTTACTGGGTAGTATTCCATGCTGTGGATGCACCACAGTTTGCTTAACAGGGGCCTCCTTGGACATTTGGGTTGTTCTCAGTTTAGGGCCACTGTTAATAAGGCTTCTCTGAACATTTATTTACAAGATTTTTGTGAGCATTTCTGTACATTCCCTTCTTTTTTCTGGAATAAATGGCCAGAGATGCAATTGCTGGGCCATTCGGAAAGTGCATGGTTAGTTTTATAAGAAACTGCCTATCTGTCATCCAGAGGATATAAATCCTTTTGCATTGTTGGTAGTAATGTATGAGACTTCTGTTTTTTGCACATTTGCCTGCTGGCTGAAATTAAATAACCAACAATGAACATTAATAAATATCACAAATTTATGTGGAAATTATAAGACAATATCAGTAATGTAAACCAGTGATTATTAAATCACTCATTTATTATTATGGACCAGTAGATTCTCACAAACAGAAAAACAAACAACCACAACATTGGATAGGAAGAAAAGATGAATAGAATTAACTTTAATTTTAGTTAATTTTAGCCATTAAGGACTTGAAAACAAACAGATTAATCACAAACACAGCCTCAACTGCCAGCTTCTCTCACCACCAATCCATTAAAGAAAGAGTCCATATTAATGTTACTTGACTTCACAAAACTTAGCCCCAATCTACTTTCTCATACTTCATGCTATGTTTCCTCTCCTGTGTCCCAGCTTATTGTTCCTAGATTTCCCAGGTAATCATTTCTTTGCTTAGAAATATGCAACCTTCCACAACCACTTGGACCAGCTGCTTTACTTGTCTAGGGGGCTCTGACTCATCCTTCAAGGTCAAGTCTCCTCTTCTGAGTTCTCATTGCATTATATATACTCCTCCATTAGAGCACTTGTTACCTTAGATATTTGTGGAGGATTTTGCTTCTTTCACAGCAATATGAAGGCAGGCACCATGGTGAGTTCATTTTCCTTTCCCCAGCACTTAGAGAGCTTAACTAACAAGCATGTGGGTAGGCTCCAGTAAATGTCCTCCAGTGAATGAATCAAAAGCCAACTTCCTGTTTGTGGGATGTCTATATTCATCAGAAAATTTCCTGAGACTTAGCCATTGTTTTTAGTGGGTATAATTACTCTGAAAGCTAGGTTTAATATTAGTTGAACAACTGGGCACAGAGTACTGTAGTAGAACCCAATTATTTTGCTGGCATCATGAGACAAGTGTGAAAACAATGCCATAGTCCTCTTCATTGCATGAAGAAAGAAGAAGCATTTGTCATTATTGGTATGATGAACTGGACCCCAGTGTAATTGAATCAAAGCTGTTTTGAAGATCTTTTTAATGGCTCTTTTGCTGTCATAATTTATTCCATATACTTACTTCACTGTGGCTTTAATGCCAAAAATCATGGGCCATTCAAGATTAGAATTTTTTTTAAAAACTTGAATTTATATCTGTCTTTCTGGTCTATAGACCTCATAGTAATTGGCTTCACCATGAGAAAATTTGTAATTGTGTAAGAGCCCCACTTCATTCTGAGCTTATAGCCCGTAGTCAAGGCCCTATAATTAGACATGTTTTCTGTGCACTTGCAGACACGTGCACACTGAGGTGACTGAAATAATACCTCTCAATTTCCCCAGTTGATAATCACAGTCTTTACAACTTGGTTATATACTGGGTGCTTGGCATTTCTAGCTGTTAAGTTCAGATGTTGCTAAAGTCGTAGTTGAATTAAAGTTCTTTATTTTCCCCCTGGTGTCAAGTGCATCACTATATTCTCAACACTTAATTATCATTGTGTCCCAAAATATTCCTCATTTAGCAAAAATATTGAAATTACTCTTTCGTGTTGAAGAAGCAAGCTCTGATATGCAGGAGAGCACTGAAAGGCTATGTTTCACAAAGAACCAGGGAAATGAACAGCCTATAAGAGCATTTGGGGGAGCAAGGAGGGACTCCCCCAGAGCCTTTTAAAGGGACCACATGGCTCTCACCTATGTTAGAATCAGCAGGATAACTAATTTGTTGAACAGCTGACAAGTCCATAGGCTAAAGATGACTGGATCAGAGGAGGCTATCAACTTTTGTCAAATCTGACTGGAGTAGCATTAAAATGGGATGGAATTTTTCCTTCCCCATCCCCCATGACCTTCTATGCCATACACACAGAAGGATATCCTGTTTCCCCTTGCCTTTGTTTTGTTTTTTTGGTACTGGGGATCGAACTCAGGACCTTGCGCTTGTGAGGCAGGTGGCGGAACCACTGAGCTAAATCCCTGGCTCCCCTTGCCTTTGTGATTTGACACTGTACTCTCCATTTACATCTAGGTACTCAGTGTTCAAACACAATATGAGGGAGAGATGATCTTATTAACACCTTAGTGAGCAAGAACTGGAAGAAGAAGGCACAAAATAATTTTTTTAGTAGATGGAGATAAGAAAGAGATCATTTGTTAAAGTATTTATTCAGCAAACATGTCTTAAACACACATGTGTCTGACATTCTGGGCTTGACAGTGAACAAGATGATGTCCCTCCTCAACTTTATATTCTAATGGCTAAGGAAGAGAAGAAGCAAGTCAAGTAAATAAATAACACTAAATGTAAGAAGAAAATAAACAGGCTTTATATAGTACCCTTGATTCTTAGGAAGAAAACTAAAATCATACTTGAGAGAATTGCTTCCCAAGCCCTATGGTCTGTGCTGATGTGACCTCTATGGATTCTGTGGATGCAGTGTCATGCTGGTGCACCCGGTCCCTCACTGTTCCCACAGGAGAAGTGATTTGCACATTCCTCCAATGGATGCTGTCAGTCTAAAAACATGATTTCCCAACCAGGTGGGCTAAAGAGAAAAATAACTGAGCAAAAGTATCATAAATTTTTCTCCCAGAAAAATTAGACAGATAGGTGGCATTTGTATTGGTGATCATGTACCTTTATTCTGCCCTGGTTGAATATTCCTCTTTCCTCTTCTCTGCTTTGCTTCTGGGGAGAAAATTATATGATGGACTAACTAGCTCACATATAGTGTTTCAGCCTGGGTCCATCAAAAGACTCTTAGAAAAGGACTAGATGTAGGTAATTTATTTAGGGCTATGATCCTTGACTCCAAAAGGGAATGAGTGGGGAAACTGAGACAGAGAAAGGGAATAAGCCAGAATATGTATTAACTGAGGGAGTTACCAGTGCAGACTGCTGAGGTTTAAACTACTGGGAACCCTCCAGGAAACTATGTAGAATGTACCTTAGAAATGCTTCACCAAGGGACTGGGAAACTGATCAGGAGGTGGATATGCTTGTGAGCTGAGCACGATCCTAGAGGACTGAAGAAATCCCTCAAGCAGATAAGCAGTGAGATATGAGCACATGAGATAGGCACTGTTATACGTGTCAGAGTGCACAAGACCTGTCCACCACAGCTTCAAAACTCAGAGGTGATCTGAGAGGTTATGGTGTGTGTGTGACTGTGGATATCCAGAGCATCCACTGCTTGCTGTTCATTACAGGAATAGTTCATTCATTCAACATTTTCAACATTTGTTGCATACTTACTATGTACAAGGAACAGTCCTCCTCAGGCTGATAATATCTAGATGATTTTTTTTTAAGGCAGGGTGAGAACCAAATTGTGAAGAAAGTGAGCTGAGATGGCAAGTGGTCTACTGCCCAGAATGAAAACACGCCTCACAGGGCCAGGGAATACATGCTGGGGATTAAGGTGCTGTGTAGCAGCCATGAGCAAGATGTTTCTTTCACATTGCACAAGACCAGCTAGAGTCCTGACAGTTTCAGTCAACGTGAGGTCATCTCTCTCTTGCAACTTTGTTTCCTCCTCATAGCCTCCTAGCAGCCTGCACCCATACTTGCCCTGCAAGCTCTGAATCCTTGCTCATTCCCCTTCTGCTTTTTCTTCTCCTTTACAAACCTCCCATTTCATTGTATCCCAATGTGCGTGTGTCTTGCCGGCCTCCCAGCTTTCACCCTTTTCCCCACTGTAATGTACAGCATTCTTCTTATCACTGTTTAGTTCCCCAGCTACACAGTTCATCCTGTTCAGGGCCAATTTTAGGACTCTCTTTTATGACTTCTGCATTTGAGGATTGCCTTATATTACCAATGATGAATGATATAATAAGTAAGCAGAATCTCAGTTAAAATACTCATCAATCATGTTTGAAAGCACAAAGTCTGATCTTAAACTCAGTAGGTCTATAAATTAAAAATACAGTCTGTGTCCAAGGGTTCCTCACCCATGAATTTAACCAGCCCAAGGTTTAAAATATTTGAGGAAAAATTATATCTGTATTAAACATGTACAGATATTTCTTGTCGTTTTCCCCTAAACAGTACTATGATATTTTATTTAAGGGACCTCAGCATCTAGTGTACATAGCTTTTGTTATCTGAGGGAAATCCTACAGCCATCTCCCACAGACACTAAAGAATGGCTGCAAGGGTTCTCACTGTCCACAGGCTTCTGCCCTAATCTAGATGAGGCCCTATTTGTCAGTTTCATATCAGTTTAGCCTACAATTCCTGTTTTTTGGCCCGGTCATACTACCTTGGCCTGATAGACAGTGCAGTGGGGTCATGGGGCTTTCAGAAGGAAGGAGGCCTCTGCCACAGGCCACAGTGAGTGTGCTTGTTCTGACGGCAGCCTCTTTCGGATTATCTAGATTCCAGAACAGAGATCCAGAGCTGAGGTCCTTAGAGTGCCACAGCTCCTGTATGGACCAAGCAAGTGTTTCACCTCCAGGCACCTGCTTTGCATGCCAGACTCTCCCACCTGGGTGTGGGAGCAGGTGGGACATGAGCCACAGCCTTCCTCACAGGGCTTGTGTTCAGTGGAAAGTGCAGGCTTGCTCTTCCTGCTTTGGGTCCTTTTCCCTCTCTGTCTTGCCTGGTTTTTGATAGTAAAAGTTAATGTTATAATTAAGCAATTACTTTAGCAAATTTTCTTTGGGGATTTTCTCTCCATCAGTTTTGGCAATGGTAGGTTCTCTGGTCTCAAGAGAAAGCCCCTGAGAAGTACATCTGAAGTGTTTTCACTTCCCCTCACCTACAGTTGTAGTCTTAAATATTGTTTTCAACACTAACAATTGATAAAGAAGCCACCGCATGTTCATAGCTTATATAAGCAGGGAGGACTGTATCTGCTTTTCTCTGCAGGAGGAGAAAGAAGCACTGTTGATGGCTGCTTCCTAAGCCCTTGCTCCTGAACATCATGGGCTACTGGGTGTCTAGACAGATTAATCGGAGACAGTGAGGATGATGGGTGTAATTTCACATACTCAAGTAGGGGCATGCTGTGCTGGAATGTAGAGTATGCCTGAAAAATGTACCTGTTGGAGATACTGGTTTTATTGTCTTGTACATTCTGTTTCATATGCAAAACACATATGGAGTCAGAGATGGGATGGAAGAGAGTTCATGAAAGGGAAAAGAGGAGGAAAAATAAACTTTGAAAATTCTGGTTGCCATGACAACATAATGAGCTCCAAAAGTGGCATCTCTGAACCAGTTTTGCATGGGAAGGCAGGGGAGCCCAGAAGGAAAAGCATTAAAATAATAAAAATAATAAAACAGTGATTGTGAAACAAAAGACACATCTGGAGAGGCTGTTAGCACTTCTTGCCACTGTCTGGGGACCTGGCCTGTCAGAGCTGCTTGCTGTTGTCAGGCTGAAATGCTTTTTACAGCCTCCAGGGCTCTGGACAATGCGCAGCTAAGGAAATCTGACAAAGAGACCCTGTGCATTGTACGAAGCACATTATGCTGGAGAGCTCTCTGGAGGCCAGGATTTCTTCCTGCTCTGTTTCTCCTTTTCTGTCTACCACTGCCTTTTCTTCTTTTCAGCTGTGCTCCCTTCAGTAAGTTGCTCTACAGCCCTGGTGACTGTGTGTGCTGTCTCTCTTCCCATAACAGTTTAGGACATGGAGTTCCTGTTGTGGGTGCTCTTACAATCTAAAGCCTTTCTCTTCAGTGAGTTATCCCAGAGCTTTATGGGGCCAGTGTAAAAGAAAGAAGCATTTGGAAGTGTAAAATGTGAAAGCTGAGAAGGATTTGTAGGTAATGTTGCTTTATCATACAAATTGAAAGCCACACCCAAAGCAGATTAGAATCCTTTGCTCCTAAAACATGCATTTAACAAAGATATCCTTTGATACTCCCTTGTGCCTTTACAAATAGTGTTCATTTTTCCTTTCAGAATGGCCATGGACACCACTATACTACATCCCGCCATAACATAATCAGTGTTTATATAACATTTTGAACCAATCCATCGGGTTAACACACTTGTTCTTAGAAATGGTTGAATTTGGGGATCTTACTGCCACCTTGTGCTTGCTCGATATTGGTACCCACTAATTTGTGTTTTGTATACTAATATCTCTCCTACCAAGCACAGTGTCTGGCACACAGCAATTAATCTATTTTTGTTGAATGAATGAGTGAGTGTTTCATGCCTGCAGAAGTGTCAGGCCCACCTTATGTGTGCTCTGGCTTCACTCTAACAAATGGTTCTTTGGCAATAATCCATATCAAGTTCCATAGATAATGTATGTGTGAACTGACATCCAGCAACTCTCTCTAAATCACCAAATCATTGAATTAGTTCTTTTTGGCAGCAAAGATTAGATCTATTAATTTTCTAGCTTCTTTTAGATATATGTTAAATGGTTAATACTTACATAATGAGTCCTATACCTTAGAACCATTTATTAGTAGAAAATTTCCTTTTCCCTGCCTTCATGTTTCCATGTAAAGAAACTTCCTCAGGAAATGCTTCCAAACCTATGTCCCCACCTTCCTTTCATTCCTTCTCACTCCCACTAGGTGAAATTAGAGGACTGGGTACAGTTGGTCCTCTGTACCTACAAATTCTAAATCTGAGGATTCAGCCAATCTCTGATGGAAAATATTTGGGCACCTATGTTGAATAGATACAGGCTATTTTTCTTGTCATTAATTCTTAAATAATATAGTATAGCAACAGTTTTCATAGTATTTACAGTATATTAGGTATTATAATAATCTAGAGATGATTTAAAGTATGCAGAAGGATGTGTGTTGGTTAAATGCAAATACTGTGCTACTTTGTCCAGGGGGCTTGAGCAATTGTGGAGTTTGGTATGCACAGGGGTCCACAGATGGTGAGGGCTGACTTGTGCTCCCCTCTGCCTCTTTCTCCTTCTCTGAAATGACCTGGCTTCCAGGTGCAGAGGTCCTGTCCTCCTTTTTGCTCTTAGCCTCAGGGATAGCTCCATGTAACAGCAGGCCTGGGCTTGCGTGGTTGTGCCAATGACAGGGTGGTTCAAAACTGTGGGGTAAGCATTACTAATGCCATGGTGTTCAACAAGCTTTATCAGAAATAAAACTGATATTTTTATATTTATTTATCTCTCTCCTGTATATCCTGTTTTTTAGTTGGTCCATCAGGAGGAGAATCAAAAGAAAATTATATATGGAGCCACACTGTACTGTTATGCTTGATTAGAAAGTTGTCTTTTCCTTTAAACCTACCATTTTAGATGATATAATGCAGTCTCAGATACGGTTTTTGTCACATCCAAGGAATCCAGAAATTCCGGTATAGACACCTGAGATTTTTATAATGCAAAGAAATAAAAATTATCATTATAGCACACATAGCTAATATGTGACCTTCTGATCACCAAATATAAGAATATTCAACAAAATTAGAAACCTGATTTTTTCTCTTCCGGATTTGTGTCCTTCCCAGGAAGCAAATGTGCCACATTCACATTGGGCATCCCTGCTATGGATATCCTGGGATGGCAGATGTCATTGTGGTATCTATTGTGAGAGCAGCTTTGTGAAAGAGGTGGAATTTAAACTAGACTTTGAAAGGTGGCTAGAACTTAGCTAAGTCAAGGAATAGAGTGGAGTTGTGTCAGAGGAATTTTTTTTTTTTTTTTTTTTTTTTTTTGGTACTCGGGATCTAACTCGGGTCCTTCTGCTTACAAGGCAGGCAGCAGAACCACTGAGCTAAATCCCTGGCCCCAGAAGTATTTTAGATAGAGCAGCATAAGCACCAAATTAAGGCAGGCCTTAATTTACTTGTGGGATAGCAGTTGAGAGAGATGGAAACAAGGTTGACTTGGCTTGATCTAGCTTACTTGCGGAGGGCCACAAAACAGGGGATTTGTGTTTATCCTGCAGATGGTAGTTTCTGTGGGTGCTGGACCAAAGAAGCAGGATGACCGTGTGAGGCATGGCATTTTAGGCAGATTATGTTGCAGCCATGTTTTATAGGCAAGGACACCTGCCTGTCTAGATCTGCTGCTGCTTCCCCAGCCCTAATGTGGGAGCTCTGAGCTGGCCTAGTATGAAGACCATACTGTGCCCGTCTGTCAACTACTTGGGGCTGGAGCAGACATGCCTGGCACAGTGGTTAAGTTAGGCTGCCTTTAAGAGAAGACTGAGAGAACATTTATTCCACTCAAACTATGGCTCAGAGATTGCATATCAGTATGCAGATTTCAGGAGAAAGGGCTTTTCTCTGGTACATGAAAAACATCAGAAACAATAAAGTCACCATTCACCCGTAAGTCATAGCAAAAAGCTACATGTAATAACAATAATGACAGGCACTGTTTATGAATTGCTTACTGTCAAGACTTTTCTTACTGTGTTGCTACATCTCTAACATGTATGTATCTACTAAGATGAACATACTGAATAGATAATGGGATTTGAAAAGACCAGGGGCAAAAACAAACATACAGAGGCAACTCTGATTTGAAGGTTTTAGAAGACTCCATCACCGCAAGAGGGAGAGGTAATCTAGCTTAGTGATTTTGGATTCAAAGGTTCAAGCTGAATCCTAACTCTTCATTTAACTAGGTACATCACCATGGGCAAATTTTCCAGACTTTCTGAGCCTCGGCCTCTGAGTCTGTAAAATAGGAATGATAAGATTTTAGAGGTTTTTATTGTTAAATTAGAGAATAAAAACAAAGAACTTAGCACAGTGCCTGGTCCATAATAGATACTCGATAACATAAAACTTGTATTATTAAGGACCTCTTAAACTAGTCTCCTGTAAAATTTGAATTTTCTCTTAGCCACTTTATCTTGGACTTAAGGCTTTGTAAGAGACTCTAAATAAGTACAGATATTATATATACTGAATGTTGCACAATTTTTCCCTCATGCTTTTTAATACCTTTGAACAACTCATTTATCAACACCTACCAATGACAGAGCCCCCAAGAGGGTTATCTTGGCAGGATAGAATAATTTTAATAGCTCAAAAATAAAGCTGTAGGGGGCCAGGGATTTAGCTGGTTTTGCCACCTGCCTCACAAGAGCAAGGTCCCAAGTTCGATCCTTGGTACCAAAGCAAAAATAAAGCTGTAAAAAGTGGAGAGATCTGGGAAAAATTGAGGAATATTAGGAAAATGTATTGAATAACCATGGTATGTTGAGAAAAAATTTGGATATTTTCTGCTTAATCTTCACAACAACTTAGTAAGTAAGATAGACTGTGCTCCCCCCTGAAGTACTGATGGGGAGGTATGGACAGCAGGAGCTTAGGTGCTTGCCCAGGGATACGGATAAGAAAGTGGAAGGTCAGAATTTTAACTAAGGTTCCTCTTGATTCAAAGCCTGTGTGCTTTGTCTGACACACAGCTGCCCTCCTGGAAATGCACAGAGCACCAATGCCCGTTGGAAGGTGCCAAGCTCAGGGGACCACAGGACAAGACCATGGGTGCCAGCCAGGGAGCCCAGTATAAACATGTTAAACAGGGAAGTGGAGGGAAAAAAATATCTTGCAGACCTTTATTTCCAGTCCCTTTAGGGCTGGCTTGGTCTAGGGCTGGAGCAGGGGACAAGCAAGGAAACTAAGCCCCTGCCCATACTCTCAAGGTGCGTGTCCATCAGGACAGTGCTATAGGGATTGGGGTTCCGTGAGGGGCTCCTCAGTTCCCTCACTATCAAAGAAAAGAGTGGACTGGTGAGCTTAGGGAAGGCAGGACCACCTGTTATTGGCCACCAAAGAGTGTAGAATTAACAGATGCATATCCAAGCAGGAATCAAAGTGAGCACCATACCGATGTTCTGAAGTTGAGTCAACAGTTTCAGGAGTTAGACAAAGAGCAATACTTGTTATACTGGCAGGAGAAGGAAGATTCAAAATGGGGATTCAGAAGATGGTCCTGGAAGTATTCCTTGAGCAGAGAACTGACTTTTAATGTGGTCCCTGTGTCCTTGTGACAGTGGAATGGACATTTTTAAGGATCCAGGTCTGATATGCATCTTCCAGCCATCAGGGGGAAAGATGTCACTTGGGGTGAGAGCACAAGCTAAGGATGTGACAACCACATGGGCTGAGTGAGTGAAAACTGCCTCAGGGAGGAATGTGTGGGCTGCTAACCACCAGGGCCAGGAGAGGCAAGAACTGTGTGTTCTGCCAGCGCCTGTTCTCAACTTCATACAAAGCCCCACCCAGCCGACCCTGCTCCTGATGCTTGTGCCTCCACAAAGGAAAAGCTTTCTGAGAGTGGTGTTTACACTTTGCTAGGCACAGGATCACTGATCCAAAAACTTCACCACTCCCTGTGCCTGTCCCCTGTCACCTTTAGTGAATCTGCATTGCCCAGTCAGTGGGCTCTTTCAGTTAGGAAGCTCTGTCGCCTCTTTGAAGCACTTGAAAATGTTGACTTCAGTGACCTCCTTTCTATGTTCCTAACCAGTGATGGCAAACCTTTTAGAGCTTTCATTGATACAAACAGCCCACTGTGGCACACCTGCCATAGGTTCACCACCACCATTGTTCCAAGCCTTAGCCAACAGCTTAGGCCATAATGCTGTGGGAGACCATTTGGGCTCTGTAACAGGACTCCGTAGACTGGGTGCCTGATAAGCAATAGATATCTGTTTCTCCTAGTTCTGGAGGCTGGAAATCTGAGATCAAGGCAGTGGCAGAATAGGCACCTGGTTCATGGATGACTATCTTTTTGCTTGTGAAGACAAGACAGAGCGGGTGAATGAATATTAGGGGTCATATGGGCACTAATTCCATTGTTGATGACTCTACTCTTCTGCCCTAATCACCTCTCAAAGGCCCTACCTCCTACTGCTACTATCTTGAGGGTTTGGATTTTAACATAGAAATTTTGGAGGGACACATACATTCAGCAGTCACTGAAGCTGCAGGGTCCTAGTAACTTTCCAGAGGCCACTCAATAGAGACTCCACTATCCTACGGAGACTCCACTGTCCTGTGAAACCCCCACCTGAGCAAGCATGTCCATGGTTGCCCAGGGGGGAAGAAAAAGCAGAGAGAGAGAGAGAGAGAGAGAGAGAGAGAGAGAGAGAGAGAGAAAGTGACCCTAAGTGCATCAAGGCTGCTGCGCTGCATTATATTCTCCCCATTCTCCCATAGTTCATGAGCTGGGACAGGTCACATGGCCGTGCCTAACATCAAAGGGTGGGGTGGGAAAAAACAGCTGAGGAGAACAGGATATGATCTTTTCCTGTAAGTTCTATAGGAGCATTGTTTCCCCACAGGGAGCCATTCTGAGCATTATCGCCCTACTCTTCACATGAAGTCTCATTTACCACCACAGCTGTAAGCCTTCTGTGTCCTTGTGAGCTTTGGCTTTACAGCTCCAAGCCTTGCCTCTCCATATTTGATCTGAATGATTTACTTCAAGCTTACCATACCATAATCCAAATTTCCTATACCAAAACCTCCACCTCTTCTCTCTACTGACTCACCCATCTCGCCATCTTGGGGGGCTTTGGAGTTCCTGGCTCTTATGTAGTCTGTGAATGGCATCTTATTCTGTACATATCTGTTGATCTTCCCATCCTTCTGTCTATTTTCAGTGTCCTTGATTGTATCACACCCAGGTTCCTGCCGTAGCCTACCAAATGGTGTCTTCTTCTCATCTGTAATTTTTGGCACAAATATAGCTAATTTCTCAAAAATAGATCTAATCATGTTACTCCCTTATGTAAAACTTTTTGAGGATTTCCTGCAACCCCCAGAATAAAGTAAATCACATCAAATTCTGAGAAAATGGGACTGTATTTGAATAGAATGAGACAAGATCTGTACCTGTTCATCAAAACTTCATTGACTCTTGGTTTTCCAATTAGTGATGGGAAAATAATACCTGCCTCACAGGGTTGCTTTATATTTTGAACCTGTCACATGTCTGCCCTCTGGTCAGCTGAGACTCTGGGCAAGTCATTCTCACATTTGCTCTAGAATCTTGGCCAGTGGGCTGGCCACCCTCTGACTCATCACCACCACGTGCTCTCCTCCTTACCTACTCCACTGCAGACACACTTTCTGTCACTGTGGCAGGGGCTAAAGAGAACTATAGAGATTCTTTCCCTATCAATGAAGTATTTGACCTTAAACATATTTACCTCAGCTGGTCATATAGTCTCTTCCAATATTAAACCCAAGAGGCAAAGAGTCAAAACTATTGTGGGCATAGCATTAATGACTGTCCTGTTATGTTGTGGCAGATACTCATATTCTTGCCCTTGGGATCACCTGTGCTCAGTAAAACTCTGATACTTGGACTTCAAAAGACCATGGTTCAATCAACCTCATCAGGTTTTTGGGGTTTTTTTAGCTTTCTTCAAAAGAGGGTGTGGCATACAATAATTTTAAGAACATCAATGACCTCTACTGGAAACCCCTGAAAGCCAAGCAGTTCTCCTCATGCTTTTGCCCCCACCTCCTCTGTGGTCTTAGCAACTCAAGCAGAGAGGGCGGCAGCTTGACCTCCTCAAAAGGAGGAGGATTGAGGTTTGCCTGTAACGATGTCACATTTTCTGAGAGAGGTGAGTCCGCCATATGAGAGACAGCAGATATGGCAAGAAATTTTTCTAAAACCAAAGCAGTTATCACCAGCACCTGATTGCTGTGGACCAGAAGCTTGAGCAGATCCCAGACTCAGTTTTATGGGCCACAAAACAGAGCACACAAGGCTCCAATATCTGAAGTTCTTATTTGTAAAAACTGAAGATTATATTTAACTATCTCTTGCAGCATTTCTTTCAACACTGTGGCCTAGCACCATGAGTGTGGGCCTAAAGTGATTACCATGTGTTTTAGTCCCAGCTGACTACCTTCTTATGTACGAAGCACCTGCCTCTTCTTCTGAGTTAGCCTACCTGTCAGACATCCTTCACCTTGAAGCAAGGGGCTCTGTGTTGTCTATATTTCCCTTTCACTCTGAGTGGTCTTACTGAGCAAGTGATTGTGTGGTTCAAGGATGGGCACCAATTACTGAAAACCCCTGAAATGTCACCAGAAACCTCTGCAGTAGGCTCCAGTCTCCTGCTCAGTGTACAATGCAAGCCTGAGGAAAAAAACCCTAAAAGACAGAACTAGGAGAGACAGAAAGCAGGGAGCCAGAACATCCAATGCCAGTGCAACCAATAAAGGCACTGGCCAGTCCAAGCTACAGATTTTTATTAGTAATCAATTGGGGTAAAGGCAAGCTATGTGCAATGGCAAAGCTATGTGAGAAAATGCACAGTCATGCAGTTTCTATGGAAATTAATGGAGACAAGGCTTGTAAAGGAAAAAGACAAAGCATTCTCAAATTAGGAACAGAATAGACAAAATATATGGTTGTAATTAGAGCATTGTCCTTCTAGTTAAGAAAGTTTTAGTGTGGGAATGGAATTTGGGTGCAAGTTACTCTGACGTCAGCACATAGGCTTCAGCTGGACTCACTTCTCGGAGCAAACCAATTTTGGGGTAACTCTTCACAGCCTGCACTGCTTGCAGTGTGCTTTGGTCATAATCAATATTGCAGTCTCCCACAGACCTCAAGACAAGAATGGATACTCCAAGATGCTCTAACTAGAAGGCATACAAACCAACTATACTCATCGCAGGTGAGGAAGCTGAGGGACCTAGAAGGATGTGACATACCCACCTTGCTGCTTTGGCATCTTGGCCTCAGCATGGCCACTCTTGAACTCTCATGATTCCTCCCAGAAAATCCCACCATCCATCCTGTATTTTCTCAGGCATTTGTATCTCCATTCATTCTCTATGTACCCTTCAAGATGTAACACCTTCCCTAATTCATTCCTTAGAATTAGAGGCACTCTTCTCCCCATTCATCCATGTCTCATTTACAGCATATGCTATTTTTTACTGGATTACTTCTCTGTCTCCTTGGAAGATTAGATATACTTGAATATAGCAATGACATCTTCTGCATCTTGTATTTTCCATCTAGCAGGTGATTTAGTGGCACTGAATGAATCTGTGTTTGGATGACTGGACTCAACGAATTCCTACAGCCACACAAACAGGCAGTGGCAAAGTTCATACTCAAACCCAGATCTTCTGATATGTTTTTTGAAATAGGCTCTCACTCTGTTACCCAGGCTGACTTTAAACTCCTGGATTAAAGTGACCCTCCTGTCTCACTCTTCAGAGTAACCTACACAATAGGCATGGACTACTATGCCTGACTAGTAGTAGTTTTTGTTCTAATCATTTTCTACTGCATTTTATTCAGTTTGCAGTTTTCCAGTCTCTTGCAAGATTGTATTCCATGCCCTTAATCTTGTCCTTAAGAGATTGTTTCTTATCAGATTTTCCTCCACTGGTCTTCATTAGGTTTGCCAACTAGCTTTGTCTGTTTCTCATTTGGTACGAGTATCACATTCTTATTCAAGATGGATATATATATATATATTTTTTGGTACTGGGAATCGAACTCAGGACCTTGACCTTGTGAGGCAGGCAGTGGAACCACTGAGCTAAATCCCTGGCCTTCAAGATGGATATTTTTAAATAAAGTATTTTTTAATCTAATTTTTTGCCTTTTTAGTGTAAATGCTACAGAAAATAAATAGGTTAATTCTAGTTTGCAATTTGACAGCTTTTGAATTAAAGGGTTCTAAATGGCTTTGGGAGCTTAATGTATTACAAAGACTGAATTACTCTTGAGATGCTCTGGATGAAAATATTTTGCAAACTGTAAAGCAACTTTCAAGTACTATGTGTAATGAGAACTAGGTTGGTGTGTAGTGGGTGCTAAATAAGAAGATGAACAAATGAAGAGTCCCTTCCCCTCCTAGAAACATGTACTTGTGCCTTTCTAGGTAGCACACAGTCCACTTTTAATTTTTTGCATGATTTTTTTTACATCTATTATTATTTGATAGATGTAAAAATATTATTTATTATTATATTATAATATTATTTATTATTTCCTCATAAGCTGTTTTGCAGTCACAGATTTTATATACCATGCTAATGAGTGCTATGTTAGGAGTGTAGGTACCTGTAACCTCTGGTAGGTTGAAGCAGGAGGACAAGTTTGAGCCCTGCTGGGCAATTTAGTGACTTAGTGAGTCTCTGTCTCTAAAACAATTTTTAAAGGTCTAGGAATGCAGCTCAGTGTGAAGGCTAGTGTTCAATCTCTAGTGCTGATGGATAGATAGGCAGACAGATAGATAGGGGCTGTGGGTAACTACTGAGTGCATTCTGCCTCTTATTAGCAACAGGCCCATTGTTCCATCTTCCTTGGTCAGTACCTTACTCCCAACCCCCACGACCAATCTCAGACCCTCTTGGGTGCCTGTTTTTTACTTCTGGAAGGGTCCCAGATTTTTCTTGTACTCAGATTGCCATGTTTTGAATAGATGGTTCCAGTTGTGAAAGTCATATCAGTAAACCCCTCTCTAGCAGATATTCTCAGTCCTGGCCTCATTTATTCTATAAATATAAACTTTCTATTATATGCCAAGTACTGTGTAAGTTTGGTGGGAAAAGGATAAATAGAGCTACTTTTAAGTGTCCCTCCCAAACTTTGTTTAGGAGACTTTTGGGTATAATTCACCAATATCCCATTGTTCCTTTATCCCTAGCTTCTTTCAGGTTATTCAAATGCTGTCACATATAACATGACCCTCTCTTACATATTCTTCACCCTTTGCATACCAGTTCTTTAAATTCAACTTCCTGGGAGCAGTCAAATGTGTCTAACAATGGGTTTCATTTTAGCTGGACCCATAGAGTGCTTAGGTTAGAAAGGCCCTTAAGTAGCATTTTGCAATTGAAATAAGGCTACCTTGTCCCTCAAGGGAAATTTGACCAGGGTCCCGCAATGGCAATTGGCTAGTCAAGTCACTGTGACAAGACAGTGCTCTTTGTCTATCTGTCCTGGTCAAATGAACTTTCTAATTTTTATTTTCATCCTTTTGGCCCTTTCTCTTCATTTGATGACAGGACCATGTTCTCCATCCCTCATTATATCCAATTACAGAGGCCAATATCAGCCAGGCTTCTAAGGTTTCAGGGTGTTTGTATTTCAGGCTCTCATGCAAGATGCGGGGGATTTTAAAATCTGCAGTAATATGCAGATGTGCAGTTTGGATCACTGATAATAGGAATTATAAAACCCTCCTAATCTAGTGAGGATATGTGTTCAGAGGCCAGGCCAAGAGATTTGCCCAGAATGGTGGTTTCTGGAAGCAGGCTTGTGAGTAAAGAGAGGTAAAGAGAGTCCTAATAAGACTACATCAAACATCTGGACTTTTTTATGGCTCACCTCAAAGAGAGATGGAGATCCTAGGTGACATGTGTGTTGCTAATTTTTATTGTTATACCTACTGGTATTATATGTAGGAGTTTTATTGTCTTCTCGACAAGAAAAATCCAATTGGCATGATTGGCAACATGGGATAGAGGGCAAGTTCATCAAGCTCTCCTCATAATTCACAGATTTTAAGAGAAGTGGCTTTCTTTGACGGGGGGAGTATACCTCTTCCCCTCTAGTGGCCAAGTGGGAGCTGAGACCCTGGAGTCAATGGGGCAGCAAGGGCTCAGGCAAGGACAAAAACAGGTGGTTCTCTCCCACCAACCTTGTCGGTCTTCTATTGGGATTTTCCTGCTACCTGTCTTGCCCTTTAATGTTCTTTTAATGAACTATGGAATCTATGACTCTTCATGCTCCACAAAGTCACTTAGGGTAAGAATTATAGCCCCGTCAGAAAGTCAAGATTGTATTTACTTATTTAAATAACTGTGGGGTAGGGGGATTGTCACCATATGCCTTGGGGGATGTGAAGCCCACTCCTCAGCTGGCTAGGGCATGACTCTTTGAGAGGATGTTTATAAGCACAACTCAGGAGGAGGGCATGCCTGAGGTTTTATTTAAGTGGATACAAGGCCAATGAATCTGAGAGCCCCACATCTGCATGTGGTAAGGGGGAAATAAAGATGGCTTGTGATTGCACCTAGGGTTTTTGAAAGAAGGGACATTGAGGCAGGTGTAAAACGATGCAGCTGACAGACATAATTTCTTGTACTGCAAGAAAAATTATATCTTGTTTGTGTTTTCATATTCTCCTATGATAGTATATAGTTTGTTATAGTACCAGAGTACCTTCATATATATTTTATTCTTTTATCTCTTCTATAACTTCAAGAAAAATTATTTCCTCATTTTTTAAAAAGTAAGGAACAGAAGCTTATTGATGACTTATGAAGAATCACCTACTAGAATATACCCAGATTGGTTCCTGAAGCCAGTTATTCTTTTGATCTTTTGCTTTTTCTCTTATTAGTTAGTGTATTTCACAACCATGAAGCATTGTGTTTCATAATTATGGTTCACTGACTTACAAAAAAAAAATACCAAAACCCTTTGTTTGAAGTATTGCATCTCTGCAAAAGAACTTATCACTGAGATCATACAGTAGTTATTTTTTTCTGTTTTAGCTTATTTTTATGTAGCTTAATATCCTCCGGGTTCATTCATGTTGTCACAGATGACAGAATTTTATTCTTTTGAGAGGCTGAATATTATTTTGTTTTATATATACCACATTTTACTTATCCATTTTTCCACTAATGGACTCTTAGGTTGATTCCATGTCTTGGTTATTATGTATAATGCTGCAATAAACATGGTAGTACAGATGTCTTTTTGATATATTAACCTCATTTCCTTTGGATACATACTTAATGGTGGGATTGCTGGATCATCTAGTAATTCTATTTTTAATTTTTTGAGGAACCTTGATAGTGTTTTCGTTTTTTTGTTTGTTTGTTTTTGGTACCAGGGATCGAACTCAGGTCCTTGCGCTTGCACAGCAGGCGACGAAACCACTGAGCTAAATCCCTGGCCCTTGATAGTGTTTTTTGTAATGACTAATTTGTGTTCTCACCAACAGTATATAGGGATTACCTTCAAATTTTTGCCAACACTTATCTTTGGTCTTTTTGATAATAATTGTCCTAACAGGTATGATGGGATGTCTCATTATGATTTTAATTTGCATTTCCCTGATGATTAGTGAGGTTGAACAGTTTTTCATATACTCGTTTGCCATTTATGTGTCTTCTTTTTTTTCTTTCTTCTTTTTATTTTCTGTACTGGAGATCAAACTTAGGACCTTGCGTTTGCAAGGCCTGCGTGGTGCCACTGAGCTAAATCCCCGGCTATATGTCTTCTTTTGAGAAATGTCTATCCTGATTATTTGTCCAATATTTTGTCAATTTAGTTGTTTTCTTGCTATTGAATTATTTGAGTACTTACATATTTTGAATATTAACCCCTTATGAGATATATAATTTGCATTTTTTTCCTATTCTGTAGATCATCTCTTCACTCAGGTGATTGATTTCTTTGCTGTGTGGAAGCTTTTTAGTTTGATTCACTAAATTTGTATGTTTTTGCTTTTACTGTTGGTACTTTTGGGGTCATAGTCAAAAACAATCATTGCCTAGGCCAGTGGTGGCCAACCTATGGCACATGTGCCACAGTGGACGCACAATGCACACAAGCCAAGTCACCATGTTGGTTTTCTTTTCTTTTTTTGGTACCGGGGATCGAACTCGGATCCTGGCGCTTGCGCAGCAGGTGGCGAAACCACTGAGCTAAATACCCGGCCCCCCATGTTGGTTTTCTAAACTGAAACCTCAGTATTCAGGTTTAATGGCGGTATTGGCACTTTGTGATGAATAAGTGGGTTTTGGGTTGCTATTTGGGCAGTTGGTCTCTCAAATGTTCACCATCACTAGCCTAGACTAATAATGTTAAGAAACTTTTCTCCTATTTTCTTTTAGTAGTTTTACAGTTGCCAATCTTAGATTCATATACTTAATACATTTGAAGTTGGTATTTGCATGCAGTATGAGAAGTGGGTCCAGCTTCATTCTTTTGCACATGAGTAGCCAGTTCTCCCAGCACTACTTAATGAGGAGACTACTTTTTCTCTATTGTGTGTTTTGGCCAGTTCTTCTTGAAGCCAGTTGTTGAGGATCAATTGACCATAAATGTGCAGTTTTATTTCTGGGCTCTGTATTCTCTTCCATTGTCCTGACTTCTATATATATATCTGTTTTTATGTTAGTACCATGCTGTTTAATTAATTAATTAATTGTGGTAGTGGGGATTGAACTCAGGTCCTTGCACTGAACTACATCCCCAGCTTCCCCCCTTTAAATTCTTGATTTTGAATGAGGGTCTTGCTAAGTTGCCCAGGCTGACGTTAAACTTGTGATCTTTCCTGCCTCAGTCTTTAGAATAGCTGACATTGCAGGCATGTGCCACTGTGCCCAACTACCATGCTATTTAGATTACTATAATGCAAATTTGAGTGCAGACAATATGATGCCTTTTTTTCCCTCAAGATTTATTTTACTCAAGGTCTTTTGTGGTTAGGATTATTTTTACTATTTCTGTGAGAAATGTTATTAGAATTTTGATGGGGATTGTATTGAATCTTTAGATTGGTTTGGGCAGTAGGGACATTTTAATAGTATTAACTCTCCGAATCCATGAACACAGAATATCTTTCTATGTATTTGTCTCTCCGGTTTTTTCATCAATGTTTTATAGTATTCAGCAAATTTGTTTCTATGTTTTGCTGTTACTGTAAATGGAATATTTTTCTTGATTTCTTTTTCAGATGTGTATAAAAAAAGCTATTATTTTTGTATATTGATTTTAACCTGCAACATTACTAAATTTTAGTATTTAGTTTTTATTGTGAGGTTTGGAGTTTTCTGTGTATACAATCATGTCTTCTACAAATGAAAACAATTGTATTCCTTACTTTCCAATTGGATAAATTTGTTTCTTTATCTTATCTAATCACTCTAGTACTATAATGAATGGAAATGGCAAGAGTAGGTATATTTGTCTTGTTCCTGATTTGCAAGGGAAAGCTTTCAGCCTCTCACTTTTGAGTGTAATGCTAGCTATGGACTCCTCGTATGTAGATTTTATTATATTGAAGTATATTCCTTTCATACCTAATTTGTTAGAAGCTTTTATCATTAGAGGATATTGAATTTTGTCTAATACTACTTCTTTATCTGTTAAGATGCTCATATGATTTTTACCCTTCATTCTGCTAATGTAGTGTATCACATTTATTAATTTGTATGTGTTAAACCACCCTTAAATCCCAGGAATAAATCTCACTTGATCATGGTGAAGGATCCTTTTAACATGCTGTTGAATTCAGGATTCTAGTATTATATGGGGTATTTTCACTGCTCTCTCACATTCTCTGTTTTTTGCCTATTCATTACTCCCTCTCTTCAACCACAGGCGACTACTGATCATTTTACTATCTCCATGATTTTGTTTATTTCAAAATGTCACGCAGTTGAAATCGTCCAGTAGGTAGCTGCCTTAGTTCATTGTCTGTTGCTCTAACACAGTGATGGCAAATCTAGACACTGAGTACACATACTGCAACCAAAAACTCACTTATCTATCGCAAAGTGCCAACGCTGCAGTTAAACCAGAATACTAAGGTTTTAGTTTAGAAGAGACAACTTATGTACTTGGCTCACATGCTGACAGATAGGGCTGTGTGTGCCTGCTGTGGCATACATGCCATAGGTTCACCACTGCTGTCTAACAGAACATCTGGGACTGGATACCGTAATTTATAGAGGAAAGAAGTTTATTTATCCCATAGTTCTGGAACTTGGAAGTCCTAAATCAGGTGGCTGCTTACCTGGGCAAAGTCTTATTCTTTTTTTTTCATTAAGCTTATTGGTACATTTTAGGTATGCAATACAGTTACATTCAACATGTAATGATGAAAACATCATTACATGATGTACCTTGGTTCTTAATTTTTCCCCATTCCCCTGCCCTCCCTTAAGCCCCTCCACACTTCCCTATTTACAAAGATGCAAAGTCTTATTCTTGTCAGAATGTAGCTGAAAGAAGGGCAAGCAAGCATATACAAAAGAGTCAAACCACAGGAGCGGTGACATAGCTTTATACCAACCTGTTCTTGCAATAACTAATCCAGTCCTGAGAAACTGAGGATTCAGTCACCACCACAAGAATTAACCTAGTCCTTCAAGAAAGGCATTAATCCCTCTTACTTATCTAATCACCTCTTAAATACTTCTACCAGTCCCACCACAATGACAGTCAGACTTCAATATGAGTTTCAGAAGAACACGACACTCACACTGCCTTTACAAATTGGCTTCTTTCACTTAGTAATATGCATTTATGATTCCTCCATGTCTTTTCATGGCTTAATAGCTCATTTATTTTTAGTGCTGAATAATAGCTCATTTATTTTTACTGCAGTGGTCTGGATGTGCCTCAGGTTTTTTTGTTTTTTAATCTATTCACCTACTGAAGGACATCTTGGTTGCTCCCAAGTTTTAGCACTTATGAGTAAAGCTGTTATAAACATCCATGTGCATGTTTTTATGTAGAAATGAGTTTTCAACTTCTTTGGGTAAATGCCAAAGAATATAATTGCTGCGTCATATGATAAAAATATTTAGTGTATAAGAAACTGCCTTACTGCCTTCTAAAACAGTTGTACCATTTTGTATTCCCACCAGCAATGGATGAGAGATCATATTACTCCACATTCTCATCACAATTTAGTTTGGTCAGTCCTCCAGATTTTGGCCATTCCAAGAGACACGCATTGTTGTTTTAATTTGTTTCCTCATGATAAATGATGTGAAGAATCTTTTCATATTTTGGGTATCAGTCCTTTATCAGATATATGTTTTGCAAATATTTTCTCTTAATTGGTGGCTTGCCTTCTCATTCCCTTGACATTATCTTTTGCAGAGCAATTTTTAATTATAATAAAGTCCATCTTATCAATTTTGTGTGTGTATCATGTTTTTGGTGTTGTATCTAAAAAGCCATCTCTACACCCAAGGCCATCTCAATTCGTCTGGTCTTCTAGGATTTTTATATTGAAGTTTGTTACCTTATCTCATTTTTGCTGCTATGACAAAATACCACAGACTAGGTAACTTTTAAATAGTATAAGTTTATTTCTCAGTCCTGGAGGAGTAGAGCTCCAAGTTCAAAGTGCCAACAGATTTGGTGTCTGGTGAGGGATCTCTGCTTCCAAGATGATGTCTTGTTGCAGCATCCTCACAAGACAGAAGGGCAAAAAAGGCCAAGAGGTATGAATGCTGTTCTTACACGGCAGAAGAAGTGGAAGAAGGATAGGGCCCCAGCTAATTCCCTCAGGATCTACTAGGAGGTTTCTAATCCTGTTCATGAGAATGGAGCACTAAGGGCCCAATCACCTCCTAATGGCCCTGCTTCTTACTCTTTTGCACTGGGGATTAAGTTTCAAGGTGAATTTTGAAAGGTATACTCACATCTAACCATAGCATCTATGTTCTATTTTGAGTTAATTTGTATGAAGGTTGTAAGGTCCATGTCTAGACTAATTTTTTCATAGGCAGAAGTCCAGTTTTCATACCATTTGTTGAAAATACCTTCCTTGCTCTGTTGTGTTATCTTTGTTCCTTGTCAAATATCAGTTGCCTATATTTATGTGATCTATTTCTGGGCTCTCTACTCTATTGCCTTAATCTGTCTGCCTGTAATAACACCACTGTGTTTTTATTACTATAGATTCACATTAAATCTTGTAGTTGGTTCTCTAACTCTGTTCTTCTTTAATACTGAATTAGCTATTCTGGATCTTGTGCTTTACTATACAACATTTAGAATTAGTTTTGCCAATAGCCACAATTTACTTGCTATAATTTTGGTTGTGATTATATTGAATCTATGTATCAAGTTTCAAAGAAATGACATCTTGACAATATTAAACTGATAAGAACAGATACTACACTTGATCTTAGCCAAAAGACCAGGAAGTAGTTGTCAATATTGAATCTTCCTATCTATGAACATGGAATATCTATCCATTTATTTAGTTCTTTTATTTTATTCATTAGTTTTGTAGTTTTCTTTGTACAGGCTTTGTATATATTTTGTTAGATTTTTAGCTAAGTATTTTATTTTTTAAGATGCTAACTTAGATGGTGCAAACTTTCATTTGTTCATTGATGGTATATAGGAAAACAATTGACTTATGTATTAACTTGTATTTTATAACCTTTCTATGATTGGTTATTAATTCCAGGAATTCTTTGGTTAGTTCTTTTGGATTTTCACTGTGTGTGTAAGTGTGTGTAAAATAGGGGTATATCATTTATAATTTTGTGCCAATAAATTTAATGGCTTAAAAAAAACAGCAAGTTCCTTGAAAACTGCCAAAACTCACACAAGAAATTCAAAATCTAAATAAACTCATATCTATTAAACAAATTAATTTCCTAATCTAAAGCTTTTCCACAAAGAAAACTCCAAGGCACATTATTTTACTCATCAATTTTACCAAACATTAAGCAAGAAGTAATAAAGATCTTTCAAAAACTTCTTTAAGATGTAAAGAGGGGTGGAATACTTCCCAACTCATTTGATGTGGCCAGCATAACCTCAATACTTAAAGTTGACAAATATGCCATAAGAAAAGAAAACCACATAATAATACCCATCATGCTCTAGATGCAAACTTCCATGACAAAATATTGTCGACCAAATCTGGCAGAATGTAAAAGATAATACATTTTTACCAAGTGATATTTAATCCATGAATACAAGGTTGGTTTAACATTTGAAAACCAATCAGTGTAATATGCTGCATTAGTGGAATATAAGGAAAAAAGCTTTTAACATCTCAACATATGCAGAAAAAGAATTTAACAAAATTCAATAGTTCTGCATAGAAAAGACTCAGTAAATTAATAATAGAAGGGAGCTTTTCCAGTTTTACAAAAGGGCATCTATTAAAAAAACCCTATAGCCAGCATCATACTTAATAATGAAAGGTTATAAAATATTAATTCCTTTTCCCCTATAATCTAGATATGATCAAGAACTTACCATTTCTTTTTAATATTGTTATATAAATCTGAGCCATTTTAATAAAGCAAGGAAAAGAGATAAAAGACATATAAATTGGAAAGGAAGAAACAAAAACACAATTTTTCATAGTTAATATGATTGTATATATATTTTTTCTATCATTTAACTTTTTAAAATTCTTCGGTTGGTACATTTTAGGTATACAATACATTTACATTTATCATTGGGTGCTTATACCTGTACATGATGTATCTTGGTTCTTATTTTTTCCTCATTACCTGTGCACCCTTCACCCCCTCCACATTTCCCTATTTACATAGACTTCATTTCCATTTTTTTTTTCTTTTCTCATAATTTTTCCTTTGCCTTCTTTTCTTTCCTCTTCCCCTCCCACCACCCCTATGCCTTTGGACCTTTTCTTCCTATTTCAAATTATCAATTATTCATTTTAATCATTTTAATCCGTATTATTTTGAAAATCTAACAGAGAACTCTGTAAACTGAATCTTAGTAAGTGAATTCAACAAGGTCATTGGATATAAGGTCAACATACAAAAATCATTATTTGTGTTATATACTTATATACTTGCAGTGATCAAGTGGAATTTCAATTTAAATGGACTAAAAGTAAATTTTAAACGTAACAGAAAAAATGAAATATCTAGGAATAAATGTGACAAAAGATTTTAAGACCATTATACTGAAAACTACCAGAATATTGCTGAAATAAGTCCTAAAACTGAAGGGACATGCCACTTTTGTGGACTGAAAGACATAATACTGTTAAGACATTCATTGTCCCTAAAATTCTAGCCAGCTATTTAGAAGAAATACACAAGATGATTATAAAATTGATGTAAAAGTTCAAGGATTTAGAGAAGCCAGAATAATCTTGAAGAACCAGTGCAAAGTCATAAGATTTGTATAACTTTTAAAAAAATATTTACTGTAACGTTTCTATAATCCAGGTGCTGTGGTACCAATGTAAGGATAGATAAATAGATACAAGGAGTAGAACAGAGACCTCTCATATTTGATTTTTGACAGAAGTGCAAAACCAATGAGGAAAAGAAAGTCTTTGTTAAAAAATTTTCCTAGATCTCGTGTATCTTCATATGAGGGGGAGAAAAAGAAATCTAGACTCTTATTTCTCTCTGTAGATAAAAGTTAATTTGAGAATATCTTTGAAAAACTCAGAATAAAAAAATATTTATTGGAAAAAATTCAGAAGCACAGATAATGAGACCAAGACAACAGATAACTTGGACTTTGTCATAATAAAGAAATCTGCTTATAAAAATACTTTTAAGAAAATGAATACAGCCGAGGATTTAGCTCAGTGGTTTCGCCACCTGCTATGCAGGTGCAAGGACCCGAGTTCAATCCCCAGTACCAAAAAAAATAAAAGAAAATGAATACAGATAAGACACAGACTAGGAGAAAATATTTATGTAATATATATCTAGTTTTTGTATTTTTTAACTTAGATATTTCTATCACTTTTCTGTAGCCTTGGGAATTCATTAATTAGTATACTTTTTATAATTTATCAGTACCTGGATGTTTTGTGTGACAGGCATTTCAAAAATACTAATGAATCAGCCAGAAGTAGAAGTTGGGTCTTTGAATTTTCTGATTTGCCTTCTCTGTAAAATACAACCATTTTCTGAGAAGCATTAGACAAAAATGTAGTTACAGTATTGTAGGTACTACCTCACTTCACAATTAACTAGAATTATGTAGCCAAATCCTATGTACCTTTTCCTTCAGATGTAAAGTGTGTACTTACTAAGGTAAGGAGTCACTGCTAAATGAAACAATGAACTATTGGAAAGGAGTGGTTAAATCTCTAAAGTAAAGCAACAAGTAAACCTTTGGAAAATATGTTGGTATTGTAAATCACCCCAAATGTTATCGGGGCTCTGGCTATGCATGTGTGTGTACAGTATATGTCTATATGTGTGCATGGGTATGTTCATAACTTCAGACAGCCGCATGTGTGTACTAAAAATATCTGCAGAACAGGTATATCTTCACATAAACACGAAGTCCTACTTTAACTTAAACTTAGAGTTCATTATACTGTTTGATTCAAAATATCTAAAAACCATGATCAGTAGCAGAGCATTCATTAGCAGAGCATGTTTACTGTGAAGAATACAGCTATTATTTATACTACTGAAAATTTATACTTTAAATGGGAATCCATTGATAGTAACCACTGTTTGATAATATAAGGGCAATATTAATTTCCTACTTCCTACACATGATGAGAACGTAAATTCAGTGCTTCTTTAGCTTCATCCCTCAGCTTCCTAAAGCAGAGTGAAGATGAGATGCCCAGCATGTGTTTCAAGGACTTTTATAACCTCAGGTCCTACCTACCCTTGCAGCTGAGTAGTGAGTGCTCACCTTTATAAAGGTGAGCAACTTTCTTCCACCATGCCCTTCTGCCATGATGTTTCTGCCTCACCCCAGGCCCAAAAACAATGGAGCCAGTTGGCTATGGACTGAAACCTCTGGAATCATGAATGAATATAAATCTTTCCTGCTTTAAATTGTTTTCAAGTATTTTGTCACAGTGACAAAAAGCTGACTATCACAATAACTATCCACTTTAGTGAGACAATGGCTAAAAGTAAAGGTTCAATTGAAACAAAATATTTAGGCTTAGTAAAGAATTTTCTGCCATGGTGATGCTTTATGACTCTTGAATGATTTTGAAAGGTCACTTAAAGTGTGTAAGAAAAGATACACAGCTTGATTTCAGATTTGCTTGGTTTAGAATTAATTCTTCGAGGTTGTTGATGGTCCATATTACTGGTCAATATGACCTACAGTGGGCACAACTCATAGAGGCAACATCCAGAGAAAAGACAATGTAGCTTTTAATGTTGTTCCTTTCGTTCATTCATTCAACAAATTCTGATGGAGCTCTTTGTAAGAACTAGGCAGCTTGCATTCTTGTGGAAAGGCAGAAAACCAAGTAGCAGTAGTTGAACTAAGCATTTTATATTGACAAATATTAATCAAGTAAAAAAAGTTGGTGGAGAGTAAACTATGATGGCCAATTGGATTATTAATTCTGCTTTGGTGATCAGGGAAGCCCGCCTGAAGTCAAGGATCAGATATGCAGGGTGTTTTGTAGACCACAGGAAAGGGTTTGGATTTTAACAATGAGAAGCCAGGGAAGAATCTTAACAGTGGGATTATATGACTTATTCTGTATTAAAAGGTCACCCCCTGCTTTTCAGCTATCAGGGAAATGGGGATTAAAACAAGGTTGGAAAAAAGAAGTGAGCTAGGAAGTTTCAAGGTAGGAAGCATCAAGGCAAGAGACCACAGTGTCCTGGACTAGGGTAATAGTGGTGTTGGAGAGCAGCTGGTAGAACTGATAGGAATTGCTTATGGATTAAGTTGGTGCTGGGATGACAAAAAAAAGGGCAAGAATTGAAAGTGACTCTAGCTTGGATGATATTATCTTCTACAGAGGGATAAACAGATGAAGAACAAATTGGGAAAAATAAAAATTCTGTTTTGGCCATTCAGGTTTCAGATGCCTATTTGACATCCAAATAGTTGATATCAAGTAGGTAGTTTTCATAGATGGGTTTGGAGCTTAGTGGTTAATTTGTGCAAGAAATATAAATATGGGGTTCTTCAGCATAGATATGACGTGGACTCCTTGTGCTCGGGTGAGATCACCTAGTAAGAGGAGGCTGGAAGAGTGGCCCTAGGCCTGTTCTGAGGCACTCTAGTGTTTAGAGGGACAGAGAACCTTAAGGAGAAGTAAACCAGAGGTGTTGTGAAAGCCTAAGAAGAGAAGCTTAAGAATAAACTAGAGTCAAAATAAGCTACAGCCCCATTCCTGTTGATTCTGTGCACCTTGGACCTGTGCATCTTTAGGACCAACTTGTCATGAGGCTAAGCTTGGTAGTTTTGGGAGGCCAAGGATAGAGGATGTGGATTACTCCACTGGAACTACCTCCTACTCATGTTCCAAACTCTAGTACTGCTCTGTGTCTGGCAGTTGCCTATAGGGTACTGTGCATTTTTTCACTCAGTAAACATGGAATAGCCAGTCTGTGCTGAGACTGTCGGTGTAACATGGAACAAGAGTGACCTACCCAGTCTCTACTCTTCAGAGTTCACATCATAATAAGGTCACCAATGAGGAAGTGGACAAGCACAGGAGTGGAAATAGTTGAGGTACAGCAGCTCTAGTACTGTCTGATTTGGGCAAGTCTAGGTGTTGATCTAGACCTCGATTTCCTGTCTGAAAAATGGACCTAAGTTTGAGTGACTTTCTGTTATATCCTGAAGATGTGAATAATGGATGTGTGAATGAACATTGCTGTACATTCTGTCCTGTTTCAGTCCTATTTTTGATAAGATAGTAGGAAGGCAAGGTCAGCCTTCCTGTGTGGTGAGCTCACATGCTATGTGTTCACTTATACCACGTTTCTATACTTGTTTTCCCTCCTCAGGCCTCCTCTCTTTCTCTATCCTCTTTTATTAGCTCTGGGCCTTCTCTTGAATTTTACTTATCCATCCTAAAAGGAAAGGCTGGTTTTCATAGAGAAGAATCTTTTGATGATGAGCCATGATATTTTATCTTCTAAGAGGAATCATTAATGTTTAAATTATCTGGGGATGTTGAACAAAGGATTCTGGGAAATTCAATTCTTTTTATAAAGGGAATACACACACACACACACACACACACACGCGCGCGAGCGCGCGGAGTGGTAAGTTTATAATGGCCAACCAGATAATAAGCTCTCAGTCCCTCCCTTGAATGCAGCCACACTGGCTCCTCGGGCATCTCCAAAGCTTTTGGGGAGGGAGCTGCTTGCTGTGGCTTCTCAGAGGAGGGTGAAATGTGTCTCTTAAAAGAACTCAGCCATTTGTTCTCTGTCAAGATGCCTCTTTCATACTGTAATTAGAGTGCTGTGGGGGGTGTGCATGAGGGAGAAAGAAGAATACAAAAAGCTCTTGCTTCCCCAAGGCTCATTCTTCCTGCACCACAGGGCTTTGAACCTGCTGAAATATTGTGACTGAAACACACACTATTATATGTGTATAGAGAGAGAGAAAGTGACATGTGTGCCTTTGAATTTATGCCTTGATAGTATCTGTGTGCCAAACTGAGGTGGCACCGACTGGTGGGTAATTAAACAGAGTCAGGAGATCTAATCCTGCTTCGTAACTCTGTCTTTCCTTGCTCCCTATGCCGTTATTTTTCTGGTCTGCAAAGTAGGGATAAAAGTGTGGTCCCTTAGTTCTCCTCTTAAAAGATTTTAAAGACGACCATGTGAAAACTTGTCATTTGTCAGCATTCATAGTACATGCTATTCTTTGATCATCTACTAATGGAAGAGAACAGTGAAATAGTTGGAACGAATCGTGCAGCATTTGAGAATATTTGTGGGTTTTGTTTTGAATTTTATTTGTAGTGATAGCAACAACAATTTCTTGATTATGTTATACTAAAAGAAATCACTAACATCTCTGCAGCATGTGCCAATAGGAGAGAAGAAAGGATGGTAGAGAACCTAGGCTGACTCTACTTCGTTCACAGAAGATCATCTTTGCCACGCCTGGCATGTCTTGGGTGGATTACAGAGAACTGATGCTGTTAGACCCATTCGTTTTTTAGTACAAGTGTTCTTAGAATATCCAGCTTGCTTACATGCACAGCCGACCTCCTAATCAAAACCTGCTCTCTCCAGTGTCTTTTCCATCTCAGTTACTTTAACTCCATCATTCTAGTTGGGGTAGCTAAAACCCTGGGGTCATCTTAGACTCATCCTTCTCTTACATTCCATATTTAATGTGTTAGTACATCCTCCTAGCTCTACCTTCACAATATATTCAGAACCTCAATATTTCTCAACAGCCCTACTCCTATTGCTCTGTCCAAGGCCACCATCATCTGGACATAACCTGGGAATTCTCTCTGCTTCTTCAAAGGAAGAAGTCCCTGCTTTTCAATCTGTTCTCATCAGGCTAGCCAGAGAAAGTCTGAAAACTTCAACGATGTCACATGACTTCTCTACTACACCTCCACTGATGGTTTCTCAGCCATTCCAAGTAAAAGTCAAATCTTTAAAGGACCTCTAGGGCACTGTGTGATTAGTCTTTCACCCGGTTGGTGACCTATTCTGACCTCATATCATTCATCCTCCATTTATTCAGTCCACTTTAGACACATGGTTCCTTTCTGTTCTTCAAAAGCCCCAGAATGTTCCAAAGCTTTGTCTTGGCTGTCACCTCTGACTGGAGTGCTTCTCCCCCTTATCTGGATAGCTCCCTCTCACATCTCTTGTGTCATTTCTCAAGTCTTCTCGAGACCTTCCTTGGTGACTCAACCTAAAATCCCTCCCCCATACTTATTTATTGTACTACTTCAGTTTCATTTTTCCCTTAGTGCTTGTCAAGTTATAGTACACTGTATACTGTACTTATTTTCTTATTGCCCTTCTCCCACGTGGTAATGCAAGTTGTATGGGTTAGAGATTTTGCTCTTATACCTGCTGCTGTTTCCCCGTATTCTAAAATAATGCCTACTCTCTGGAACTCAATCATAAATTATATTTTGAGGTGGAATAAATATATATAATATATGTATATTTGATAATAGGCTGTCTGTATTTGATATGTGTCAGAAATGACAGCCACTAGGAATATCTGCTCTGTGCCAGATACTGTACTTTGCACTTCCCATCTATTATTCAATCATTACAGCAACTGTTTCAGGTAGGTATGATATTTATTATGATTTTACAAACTGAAACTTAGGTTAAGAACTTGCCTTAGATCACACCATGGTGAAGCTAGCATCTAAACCCAGGCAGGTCTGTCCAACTTCAGAGCTTTTCATCATAATGCTTTAACACTATAGATTACACCAGCTTCAGGCTTAAAAAGCAACAGGAAACATACTTCATTTCCTTCATTATCTCCTTTATGATAATTGCCAGATCTTCTTTTCCTGTCTCTACTCAGACTGATAGATGAGCTACCGATATTGGAAGAGAAAGAATAAAAGACTGTTCATTCCAAGTTCCTACAAGAATCTACTTCTTTGAGTTTCCATACCTGAAATATCATGAAGATGTAGTAGAGCACTGGTTCTGGATCTGGGCAACCTAAGTGATCTTGCAGAGCAGCTCCCACCTGCTATAGATCTTGGCCCAGCAAGTTAGTTGACCCCTCTGTGCCATAGTCTTCCTGAGTGTAAAAGGCTGGGCTTGGACAAGTATCTATCAAGTTCCCCCCACACACACACAACTGATAGATACCCTGATCTCTGAGACACATGGCCTTTCTTTCCCTTCTGTGGATTCAGGGTGGAGGATTGGGGTGGGATACAGCACTTTGTGTAATACTGTTTATGTGCTTTAACCATTTTAGGGAAAGGGTTCTACTCATAAGAGGAGGTCCCCCAAAGCTCGTGATGCTAAGAAAAGGTGACATAGGGTGATGTAGTGCCTGAGTATTTGAACCTTTCACCTACCTGAACACTCACCCTGATTATTAGAGTCAACATGGACTGGAATTTAGAAGGCTAGGTTCTGTTTTGGCCTTTATTTATTGACAGTCTAAGTCTCTTTAAATCCTTTAATGGAACAAGTCAAGGGATAAGGCATAAATAACCATATTGCTGAACTGTGTGACCTTCAGTAAGGTGTATACTTTCTGTGGGGCTATGTTTGCATTTCTGAAAAATGGGAGAAAAAGTTCCTTGAGTTCATAAGACCACTGAAAACATAACACTGAACAGTCTCACTGTCTACCCCCAGCTCATTTTCCAGTGAGACTGAAATTAAACCATTGCCAGCACACAATTACCAACTTGACTTACCCAATTTCTCTGTTAGTTTCAGAACGTTTAAGATTGAAGAGGTTTTATTTTTCTTGATATCACACTCAAATTCCTCCTTCCTGAAGCAAAGATCTTACAAGAACATTGGCAAGGTTTCCTTGTGGGTAGCAAAACCCTCTGAAAATATGGAGTCCGAAGATTAATAGGAATGTGACCATGTGGCCATTTGTGTGCTTGGCAAAATCTGTCTACATATGCTTCGGGGTGCCGGTGTGAGCATGTGAATCAGTGCCAATGTGTGTGATGAAGCATGCAAGCGTGTACAGGAGTGTGGGTAAACAGATCTTTGAGTCACATAGGCCAGTGCATCCTGGCGGGCTTTGCCTTCCCTTTGGTTGCCATGACAACATCAAGGCCCTCTGCATTAGTAAACAAAGCTTCCTGCACACACTGAGTCAGGAGTGCTCTGGAGCTAGAGACTAAAACAGGAGCCAGGCAGTTATCCACCAGAGGGTTTCTTGCTGCAGCAGACCTTCCAGAAACATCTTCCTCACTAGATAAATGTAGAGATGCCAATCCAGGAGCTCAGTGATACTGAGATAAGATAGCATAAGCAGGAATTTCAGGCTGGAGATAAGTATGAGTGAACCTCATATCCCTTTCCTAAGAGTTAGGCACATCATGATAAATTCTAGAAATGTAGATGACCAAAACCTATTTCACTGTTGCCCTGTGAACTAAAACCAGTCACTTTAATTTATTTGTATTCAGATTAGCCATTTTGCAAATTATCTGTGGCAGTGGTTCCTTTATAGGTCCATAGATTCACAAAATAGAAATCAATTTTAATGTTAATATAAACATGATTTGACAGAGAACTCGGATTTCTCTCCTTCACCCCTGTAGACATATATGATAAATGTTTGGGGAATTGTGCCCTGTCTGAGATTATCCTTGTATTTCTTCCACCTCATCCTATTGTGAATAATATAGAATTGGTTGTGTATAAAAAGTTGATTTTTACAATTTATGAGTTTTGTGTAAACTGCTGGAAAACAAAAGTAGTCACAAACATAGATTCAGTAACAAGGATGAAAAAAGAAAGCAAATTCATCATGCACTGCAAGGAGATCAACCTTCCTATAGATTCCATAAGTGCAATTTAGAAACCTAAACTTTGCATGAAGGCGACCAGAATAGAGACTCACACAGACCTAACCCCAGCTCACCTTCCTTTCATGTTTGTGAGAGTTGCATCTTGTGGGGAGCTGCCAGTTCTATTTCCAGGGGGCCAGAGTGGGGTCTAAAATTGTAGATAACAGAATTGGGTAGTGAGTGGTGTCTACAATGAAACACAATTTGGATTTTCCTCATTATACCATCTCTTATAGGAATCTAGCCAGGATTCCTAGAGCAGAGTTGTTTCTGCCTCTGGTGAGGAACAGAGGGTTTTTATGTCTCTATCTCATGTCAGCTGTGACTGAGAGGTTCCACCCAGTTTCTTAGCAGCAAAGGATGCCTGGATACCTTGCTCTGAGAAAAGATCTGGCACTATTTCTGCAGTAACACATGGGATTTAATTTCGTTTTTCATGTTTGGAATTGTGAAGTGTAAACGCACCCCATCCTGAGCTCTGTTATATCGATGGGTGTGGAAACATTGGATGGAGCAAATAACAAGCGGCTGGTTGCACATTCTCTTACCATAAGCCCCAGGCAAGTGCCAGGAGGCCTTTGGGGATGTAAGCACTCTTCCACTATAATCTAGAGTTCCCTTTCTATACTTCCTATGACTTCATCCAAGGGAACTGGATACATTGAGATATGAAGAGAGCCTCTCCTTGAGACTTCCAAATTCATGTCAGTGGTTATCTGTTTGACTAAGTAAGGTCAAGGTTGTATACTTAATCTTCGTAAAAGCATCACTATCTGAGTAACCCCCAGGATCCTGCAAAGAAGAGCACTTAGATCCCCAGAGAAAAGGGAGTAATGGGAGGAACATACTGCCCTTACACAGGTCTGGCCACTTATATACTTAGGACCCTGGTGGGTGTGTAAATCTAAGATTAGAAAATTCACTTCTAATCTAAGATTAGAAAATTCAATCCTGTTTGGCCCTGTTCCCTCCAGATTGTGTATGTGTATGAATAAATGGTGACTATGATAAGGACACAAAATCAAGCAGTGTATCACTAGCTTGACTAATGCTATGAATTTTATTTTAGGTCTTTATTAACTCACCCATAGCACAGAGGATCACATACTGCTGTCTCAATGAAAGGCCCCTTTAAGGAAGAAGAAAAATAAAGAGAAAAGAAAAGAAAAAAACTCCTTGGTTTTATACCCTTATTTTCCTCAACCTTGGGCTGAAACAAAATCCCTTTTGTGACTTCCAGATAGCAGGGAAGACAGCTAAGGCATTGTTAGAACCACACTTACCCTGGAATTGGAAGACATTAGTTTGAATTTCAGCTCTACCCCCTGCTAACTGGGTGATCTTGGGCAAGTAACTTTTCTGAATGTCCCAGGTTTTGCAAATGTAAATGAACAGGAAAGCCAGCTGGAGAGACCTAGGGTCTAGAAAACTTCCAAATGCACAGGAAGGTGAGACTGGGATACTGTTTGCCTAACCCACTGAAAATCAAGCTATCCTGTCATTCTAGGGGCAGATGGAGGAGACACATTGCATGCTTCATAGCTTCTACGGGACACGTTAAGAAGTTAGAGTTAGTGCTAATTCTCTGGCTCCCTTGGGTCAGTGCAGGGATGTAGTGTTTCACCACTGAAGCCTTTGGGCACCAGGACAGAGCTACCACTGTGCACACCTAGTCAGCCTGCATATTTTTAGTAGTAATTATGATAAATCTATTGAAGGTATACTATGTACTGGCTTATTTTAGTCCAAGAAGATAGAAAGTCAAGTAAGTCACAGGATGTTTTCACAAAAATCTCCTGTAGAGGAAGAGACAGTCACCCATGCAACTGATCACAGTAAGGTCTGACTGTAAGATGAGCTCTAAAGAGACAGAGGAGTGTTGGAGTGGAAACCAGAAGACTCAGAGAAGGGAATGCTAAACAGAAGAGACGGCATTTCAAGTTGGCCTTGAATTTTGACAGCCTCAGCTGAATATGAAGGGATTCCATGCAGAAAGGGGGTATAAACTAGCCTTGCATGCACATGCCTCCTTTTGGGAAATGGGCCATGGCTGAGGAATGGCCATGGAGGACTGCAGGCAGGCAAAGATGGGCAGGAATGGTGAGAGATAGGATTTGAAGACAAAGGTGTGGCTCAAACTGCAAAAGATTTTGAAGGCCATATTTTTGCTTCATTCAGAAGAAAGTAAAGGAGGCTGAAAAGGAGGAGGTGATAAGTTGAAAGAGGGTGGAATGTAAAGGATCTGAGAGTAGTGGTTCCTCTCCAAAGATCTCTGTCCTTGGTTGGACACTTGCCTTCACAAAGGACCACTTGCTTCCCTTTAGATTCAGTTTTCTGAGCACTTGAGTGGAGATATTCATAATAGTGCTTGTCCTCCATGCTCAAGGATTATTGTGGTTGTATCCTGCTGATAGTCCCCCTTTTCAAGGTCTTACTCAAAATAATACCTCCTCTTAAACCTTTCTTAATTCCCTCAGATCTTAGGTGAAAGATCAAGATAGATGCATATGAAAATATAAAGAATGTAGCATAAGAAAATACTGGGGCCTGGGTTCTAATCCAGGCTCCATTTCTTATTTAAACTCTATCAAATTGTTTTATTTTTAAATTGAGAATGAAAATACCCATCCTGCTTTCTCTTCAGAATGCCTGCAAAGATTAAATGAGCAGCATATGTGAAGCAGCTTGATAAGTTAGAAAGTGTTTTACAAATGGTATTTTCTATGAAATTTGGAAGTGATAAGATCCAGTGGTGTTTTTAAAAGGTAACTGGAATACCTATGAGATATGTGAAATTAAGGGAAAAGAGAAAGGTGGTTGAGAGACTCAGTCCATGCTACTGCAATAGTCCAGTCAAAGAAGGATGAGGTCCTGAGCCAGGCAATAAAGATGGAGGAGGGTGGATTCACGAGCCCCTTTGAAGATAGAACCAATGGAACAATGGCACTAATTGGATTTGAGGGATGGAAATAAGCAAAGAGCTAATGGTAAGAACTTTAGTGGATGGTGACACTATGAACCACCCAGCCCTTGTTACTTTCTAATTTCTGAAATGTAGGGAAGAAGGTGAGGATAGAAGCCATCCCAGTGCTTGACTTCTGTTCCCTTGACCCTCACTGGCCCTGGTTGTTCTTCATTTTAATTCTCCTTCCCTCTCACCACAGTACCTTTAATAGAAGCTACTGAAGCTGCTGGCAAGCAGAGGACAATGTGGGGAACCTTGCCCCCATACCCTCAGCTTGACTGTAACCATAATAACCACAGTTCCTGTCTCTGAAGAAGCCAGCTCTATTTTGGTAGGAGGGCCAGGTGAGACACAAATAAGCCTCTCTCCTTATCATGGTAGACCAGCCTCTCCCTTTCCCTTCCGCACTGTTGCTGGGGCATGTCTCTCAGACCTTGGCTCATTTCTCCTTCCCTGAACACAAAGGTGGAGCTGGCATGATCCAAAGTGGATGCTGGATTCTCTCATCTTCAGGCTACAGCTCTTTATTTATGGCGATCACCTTGAATAAGTGGAGCATCTGCCAGGGCAGGTGGAGAACACTTGAGCCATGGTGGGCGAGACTGCAGTACCAATGGGGGAATTCCAGCCTACAAGCCTGTTTGGTGGTGAGGAAAGCTGCCAAAGGGTAGTTACTGGAAAAGACAATTACCAAATGACTGTTTGTTTATCCCCATTTGTTCACCCACTGAATTTGATCCTTTCTTTCCATCAAGGGCCTTTTAATCCTCTGTTCTTCTCCCTCCAGCCCCCATGGAGCTTTAGTCTTCTCATTTTCTTGTACCAGAGGGTGGCTTTGTTCCTCTGTATCTTCCAGTGAACTCTTGACTTTCCCTCTGTCTTGTTATCTCTCTCTACCTCACTCCACCTTCCCACTGTCCTTCTACTGGGTACCTACCCTGTGTCCCTTTCTTAATTATTTAACCAACACCAGCTGTCTTCAACAGCATATCAGCCCTTCAAGTCATCAGTGTAATCAGTGGTCTTCAGTGTCACCCTCTATTGAGCATCACAGTGTACCAGAGACCATGGTAAACAGGCCCTGTACACAAGGTCAAAAGCAGGGAGACTAATGTGAGGCCATTAGAGCCATCCAGATAGGAGGTGATGGTGAAAGTAGAATTAGAGTTCATGTCCCAGCATATTACTTCATGTATCCGAGCCTTGGTTCCCCCATCTGTTAAGTGGAGATTTTAACAGTGCTCAATTTATAGGATGTCCATGAGTGTTAAATGACTTAATATGAAGAGCTTCACACAGGACTGGCACATAACACTTGGTCAATACATATTAGTCACTGTTGTTATCAAAAGCATAAAGAATAGCTCTGGCCGTGAGAAAGTTAAGGGTTTCCATTGTAGCAGAGGGGATTAAATATGGCATTTTGAAAACTCAGTTGTTGCACGGTTAAAACATCCCTTCTGAAATAGAGCAAGCATCTGGGCATGCTGGCACATGCCTGTCATCCCAGCTACTCATGAAGCAGCCAAGAGGATCACAGGTTGGAACCAAGTCTCAGCAACTTAGTGAGACCCTCTCAAAATAAAAATTGTTCAAAATGGGCTCAGGATATAGTTCAGTGCTCTGTGGGTTCAATCCCCACCACCAAAAACACAACAGAGCAAGCAAAGGGTATTGGGCCTGATTGGCATGCAGAGGGTCTGGCCAGGCCTTTAGTGAGAAGCTGCATTGTAGCCTAGGGCAAGAAAATGTGGAGGTAGAGTGTACAGAAGGACCTGCTCAAACACTCTTTTACTTGTATCACCCTTTTTCTTTGTCATGGTACTATCTCAACCCAATGACTCTTACCCTTCTTGTCTGCAGGGAATTTGCCAAAGAGAGAGAGAGAGTGGAGAACAGGAGAGCATTCATGAAACTGCGACGCCAGCAGCAGATAGAGCGTGAGCTGAATGGCTACCGGGCCTGGATTGACAAAGCCGGTGAGGCTGTGGGCTGGAAGAGCTGGGATGTGGGATGCATAGGCATCAGAGCCCGTGCCCTGCCAATATTTCTATTCAAGAGAGGCCTAGAAGAGAGCAGAGAGCAGCTCTGGCTGCCTTGTGAGCTCTTTCGTTTCCTGCTGGCCCCACTTCCTTTCTCTGGAGTCTGACTTTCTCAGTTCTTATACCAGACACCTTTCACAAGGCAAGCATGTTAGCAGGGTGAACGGAGGAAAATGTAATCCTAGAGTTGAGGTTGGCCTATTGAGTTTTGTATTCTTCCTCCTATTACTGACAATCCATACATTTAGCAAACAGTGTACACCTACTTTGTGCCAGGCCCTGTCCTAGGCACTTGGGTTACAGCCATGAGTCAAACACACAAACTCCTTCAAGCTTTTGTCTTGGGGAGCTCATTCTTTTCTAGATAGGGAAGGAAGCAATAAACAAAATAATAAATAACTTACAGAAAGAGGATAAGCACAATGGGAAAAAAGACGAAGGTAGCATTATAAGGTGTGGGATGTGCTGCAATTTTAAGTAGAGGGGTTGGGACAGGCCTGTTTGTCTGAAAACTTAAAGGAGATGAGGGTGTGAACACAGGAAGATCTGGGAAAAGAGCATTTCGAATCAAGTCCCTAATAGAGGAGGGGCCAGGTGTGAGCCAGGAGCAGAAGGGAAGTAAACAAGGGGAGAGAGGCAAAAGATAAAATGAGAGTGGTCTGGGAGTGAGCAGTAGTCATGTGTGACTTTACAGATTGCTGTAAGAGTTTTGGGCTTTATTGAAGGTAAGCAAAGGACGGACATGCTCTGATTTAAGATTTGAAAGGAGCATCTGATTGCTTCTCTGAGAGTAGAACATGAGAGAGTAGGCCACAGGCAGGGAGACTAATGTGAGGCCAAGGCAGCCATCAGACAGAGATGATGGCAAGAACACGTATTTTCCTAAGGCCCAGAATATCCTCACTTCTCACCCCATGGCCCAGCACCAGAATCAGTTCAGGCCCAACACTAAGGATGAGTCCATGCCATCATGATTTCATTACATCACAGGGCCACCATATTCAAGTTTGACTCTGGCTCAGGTGCTTATGAGGGGCATCAATCACCCCTTATCTGTCAATAAAAAGGATGCATTTGCTTGCATCATTCTTTTAAAGGTTGGGTTGCATTGCCGTGAGAGAGATATATATTATATATATATCTTCATATCTTCAGATATATAAGTATATATATCTTCATTTTCTTCCAGAGAAAAGTGATTTTCTAAAATAAAATAAAAATACACATGACAGGCAGCATCCTTTTTTATTCCTAGTAGAAAGCCTAGCATGAATGTGAGGTCACACAGGAAAATTTTGGAGCATGATTTGATGCTTGGTTGCCTGAGCCTCTGCTTCTGTAGGAGCTTTAGAATGACATTATGCCCTGCTTTCTGACCACCAACACATAAAAAGGTCGTAAAGTTCTGGACTCAGCCTCTGATTATCTGTAAGGGCTGAGAGAATGCACGTATCGTTGAAAGGCAGAGAAACACCCCTGATCTGGGATAGCTACTTTTTTTTTTCCATTAAGTTTATTGGTACCGTTTTTGTGGCCTCCAGAAGCATAAGCAATGCCTGTTGACTGAGTGTCCATTTCGCCCTTACTCCTTCAAGGCAGTTGTGTAGGGGTACATGAAAATAAATCTCCTTACCTCTTCCCAGAATAACTCAGTGTTACCATAGGAGGGTGAGCTGATTTACCTCCAGGCCAGGCAGGCAGCTTGCTGTTCCCAACTGTCCTTGGTGTCCTCAGTGGAGGAGCCATTCAACAGACTGTGGAGTGAGCTGGCAGCAGAACCAGAAAAGAATCTTCCCAGCCCTGGCTGTGACCCCACACAGGGTCAGGTGACCGGGTACGCTGCTTTTTTGTGGTGTGCTTTTCAGACACTTGGAAAATTCCAGTGCTTCCCTTTCTTCTAGTTGGCAAAGCCAACAATCTCTTTCTAAGAAAAGAGACACACTGCAACGTCAAATTGTGCTTCCTGGCCCTTCCTTTTACAAATGGAGTGTGAGTGAATCAGAGACATATGGGTTACATTTCCCTGGAAAGACACTGAAGTTCGAAAGCAAACTTGGCAAAAGGCATTGGTGGGGGAGGGGTGGTTTCCGTACATTCAGAGCCTCAGCTTTTCCCAGAGATCCTCAGCTGTACCATACACCTTCCATCTGCCTTGGGGGTTCTCAGATCTGCCCAATCCAAAGCCAGACACTGCAGCAAAAGTGACTCTCTGGCCAAGGTAATTAATGCTGCTACCAGGTATTTTACCAAGGACCTAATTTTACAATAATGGCCTCCAAACAACTTGTGCTATGAAACGCCTTTAAAACTCTGTCTGTCTGCATGAAGAAACATCCTACCAATAACACTTAACCTGTTCATTCAGTGTTCTACCAGAGGCTGTACTTTAAAGAGCTAAACATTTATGACTTGGTATAATGGCCATCCTGCATAGTAATGTCCAAGCCTCAAAATGTTCCCCTCCCTGGGAAATACATTACATACTCTCAGTTTATATGCAGATAAAATTATGGTAATGACTTTACCCTTTTCTACTTGTCCTTTTACTTGTTACAAGTGCTTAAATTAAACTATTGTTTAATTGCACCATGACAGGCTTTTCTCCAGCATCTGGGTTCTTCAGGAGTGATTAAGGCCACCGGTTCCCAGGCCTATCTGTTGAGAGTGGGTGAGAATCAAAATCTACTCGCATCACTCCCAGTAGGTCACTCCAGAACCCATCAGATTTGGGGTAGAAGGGCTATTTGTTGGTCCCTTTAGATGGATGCTAGTGAGGTTTATTACAACAGGAATTTGTAGAAAATAGTGCCCCTAAGATTATCTCTCTGGAGTAGAGGACCCTTTAAATTTAGAGATAGTATGATGTTCTCCCAAACATGAAAAAACAAATTAATCTTGTTTAAACACCAACAAGTCCTTCATTTTTGCAGCACCGCCTGGGTGGCTAACAATTCAATCCATGTCTAAGACGTAACACTACCCAAAGTAAGCACAGATCCTATGGATTAAAGCCTCAGTCTCACAAAAGTGCCTCCACTTCAGACACCAGAAAGTGGGGTCCCCAGGTGACTGACCTGCATTTTTCCCCGGCTGACTACAACTCTGTGGGATCGTACAATCCCTGCACCCACCCACCCCTCCACTGCCTGAAGATTCCATAATTTGCTAGGATGAGTTATGTAATTCAGGAAAAACAATACTGATTGGTTTATTATAAAGGATACAACTCGGGAACAGGTGATAAAAGAGACACACAGGGCAAGGTATGCCTTCCCAGCAGATGGAGGTGTGCACCAACCCAGAAACTTCCAAACTCTACGGATTAGAGGGATTTATGGAGATTTTATTCCTTGGGCATGCTTGATTAAATCATTGGTCATTGGTAATTGGACTCAATCTAGCCTCTCTCTCCTCCCCAGAGGTGGGGATGAGGAGGGTTCTAAAAATTCTAGCTCTCTGATCATGTGATTGGTTTAGCTGCCATCCTTTAAGCTAGCCAGGGCCCCTCTCTTCTCCAGGAGTCATCTCATTGCAAAAGAGCTCTGCCAGGAACCACAGACAAAAACCAAATATTTATTTTTTATTATGCCACAGGGACAAATCATGATGGACCCAAGCTCTGCTTCACTGAGGCAGGATAGATAGGAGGAAACAGACCCCAGCCTTGCTTCTCTCTGAGAACCTTTACATTTCTTCCTCTGTCCCCTCCTCAAAGACATGGACAGGATGGTGCCCAAAACATGGTTTATCTCCTGAATAAGGAAGTAGGAATTATGGCCTAAGGGGGCACAGACAAGAGAAATTAGAAAATTCCCTTGCTACAAAAATCTAGAGGGTTAGGAGAGAAAGACCCCTGAGTGGAAGTAGAACCAGAAATGGAACTTTTTCATTCCTATCAATCTATGGGGTCTTAGTTAGAAAGACTCCCCCCTCCAACGGGGGGAGCAAAAGCATCACATGTAGACCTGAATTTACCAGCTGTACCACAAGTACTCCTGCCCTGTGACCTTCCTTCCTAGTACTCTGTGCATCCTGGTGATGCTTGGTTTCTTTCTATGCTGGGACCTGTGACAGGCTCTGAACCTTTTGCTCACTGTCTGCTGCCCTGAGCCAGAGCTGTCCCTGAGGGATTGTCATTTTGCACAATAATTTGGCATTTACAGGTAATTTACTAGGCCATTTGTTTCTCTATAGAGGAAGTCATGCTTGCTGAAGAAAATAAAAATGCTGGGACATCAGCCTTAGAAGGTAAGGAACGAGCTACAGTGTATTTGCCCCTCTCTTGCCATGGTAATCTCTCTTGATCAAAAGAGGAAGAGAAAAAAAGAAAAGAGGGACGCTCTGGGATTTGAAACACAAATCTCTCTGCAATAAAATCCCACATGCTTTAAAGTGAAGAGATTTGAGTCACAGATTTAAATGCCCTTTAAAGTGATGAAAATGAAAGCCGAGAGTTGCTTTGTTCCAGGGCCTGTGATTGATACTGTGCAATGAAAAGGCCATCATCCAACCAATGGTATATAACAGGATCTTCTTGTACAATGTGTAGGGATCATCTTGAGACCACTTTCATTACCAGGAAGTGGCACATTTATGAAGAGCCAGAACAAATAGATATGAAGCGTTTGTGTACTCACTGCATTTAGATAAGTTCTAGCAAGGATTCCAGAGCCCTTGGGTTCAGCAGGTGCTGGTGAGCACAGAACTCATGGTTCTGTACAGTCTCAATCTCAGCGCAATATTAAAATCAGACACCTGTGTCAGAGTCCTTGCACAAGGCCTCTGGCCCACAGTCCTCAAAGTTTTGTCCAGGATGGTCTGGGTGTACTTGTGGCCTCTCACTGGCCTTCCCCTTCCCTGGCGTAGTGCTTCGAAGGGCCACCATCAAAAGGAGCCGGACGGAGGCCATGACCCGAGACTCCAGCGATGAGCACTGCGTTGATATCTCTTCTGTGGGTGAGTGATCCAGTTAGATCTTCTTTTACTTCTCTGGATCTCCCATGAAAACGAAGATTCTGTCTTTTGAGAAGAACCACAAGGAGAAAAAGAACCCAAAGGATCCAGAATTTAGGATTGTAATTAAGGGAAGGAATGGGAATCTAATCTATCTGACAATGATTTACAGGAGAAAAAAAGGACCAGGGGTTGCTGTTTACATGAAATGTGGGATATGGGGTTCTCCAAGTATGGGAGATGTTTCTCATTTGCAGATATATCCTCTCTTTCCTGGGTGTGATACTGAGAATGTACTTTGGGATACAGGTTGAGCATCCCTAATCCAAAAATCTGAAATCTGAATTGTTCCAAAATCAGAAACTTCTTGAGCAATGATATGGTGCTACAAGTGGAAAATTCCATACCATGGAATTTTTTTCCTTGCACAAAATTAAGAATATTGTGTAAAATTACCTTCCGGCTATGTATGTATATGAAACATAAATGAATTTCGTATTTAAACTTGGGTCCCATCCTCAAGGTATATCATAATGCGTAGCAAACATTCCAGTACCTGAAAAAAAAATCTGAAATGCCTCTGGTTCCAAGTGTTTTAGATAAGATCTTCAACTTGTATGATTCAAAGGATCCTGAAGACTGATTGCTTCCAGTGACCTAGATGTGAGAACTTGAAGTCATTTCTTAACCATAGTAGAACACACCTACTTCCATCGTGTGAAATTTAAACTAATTCCTCTTGACAACCCTTTGATGTGACTGAAGTTCAATCCCAGGTTCTCTTGCAGTTTCTGACTGAAGACAGGTTTTTCTTCCCCACTAAAATGGCAGGCTATCACTCTATCCTTAAGAGCAGAAGAGACTTACAATGCTCATTGTTGCTTTATGTTGCCAGTGGCAGAAATATCACAAATGCAGCAGAAGGATTCCAGTGCCTGAAGCATATTTAAAAGGGAAGGGCAGAAAGGAGCCCAATCTGTTCCAAACATAAACACGATCCTGTCAGGATTCAAGATGCTGGGTGTTTGGCTGGTGTCCTGCCTGGGAATCTTTTGATTTGCTAGGACTGTGAGTGCCTGGAGAGGAAAACAGGGTTTTTGCTGGTGAAAATTACTTACTCCACAAAATAGGACTTGCTCAGGCTTACAGTGTAGCAGTCACCTTGCCCTGAGGCTCAAGCTGCCCACCATGTCCTTTGGATGCCACCTGGCCACAGAGCATCATCCCAGGATATTTTGCAGCCTCATTCTTCCTCCTCATTTCCCCCCTCCTAGGCACACCACTTGCCCGAGCCAGTATCAAGAGCACAAAGGTAGATGGAGCTTCCTATTTCCGGCACAAGGAAAGGCTTCTACGCATCTCTATTCGCCACATGGTTAAATCCCAGGTGTTTTACTGGATCGTCCTGAGCCTTGTGGCTCTCAACACTGCCTGCGTAGCCATCGTACATCACAACCAGCCCCAGTGGCTCACTCACCTCCTCTGTAAGTGAAGGGTGACTGTGGGTCCCTCCTGGGGACAGCTTTATTGGTATGTAAGTGAATGTAAGAGGGCAAAGAAGGGTCAGCCTGGCAGTGCGGTTGTCCTAGCCTAAAGTTCTGCCTGCTCCACTGTGAGACAGGCCAGAGCTATCTGCAAGGGGTGTGGCTTGTTCCTCACTGCTCCCAGCCTTCCTTCACGATTGAATCAGGTAAACAAATCCTGGCTGATGCATTAACAAGATAATGTTACACTTGGATGCTAGAAGGCCTTCACTGGGGTTCTTAAGAAGGTTCAGTGTGTAGGAATTTGGGCTACTAAAGTCCTGGGGAGAGAGTTCTTAAGGGAAAGGATTCCTCAAATGGACCAAAAAGGAAACTTATAGGGCAGCTCTGGATAAGATTGCCATTGAGTGTGAGTGAGGATGAGGAGATGTTTATGGGTGGACGTGTGGAGGGTGGACTCCAGCTCTTCCATCAAAGCCATGCTAAAGTCCTTTCTTTCTCTTCTGAGTGCCACCCTCCATGTAAAGGCTCATGATAAACTGACCTGTTGAAAGAGAGCAAAGCTGACCTTTTGAGTGAGCCTGGAATTCATTCTGGCTTTGCCTGGCCCTGACCTGACATGGCCACCGAGTGTCCTCACAGTGTCTTCTCGTGGGTTCCTCTGTAGGTGGGTGGATCAGTTGCTGAGTGCAGGACCTCTCAGTATCTGTGGAATAAACACTGTACCTTTAATACTTTCAGACTATGCAGAATTTTTGTTTCTGGGACTCTTCCTCTTGGAGATGTCCCTGAAGATGTATGGCATGGGGCCTCGCCTTTATTTTCACTCTTCATTCAACTGCTTTGATTTTGGGGTAAGTCCTTGGAAGCCTCCCTGTCCTGCCACTTCATGTTGATATGTCATGGTTTCAGATAAGCAGCTTGCTCTATCACTCAGCAGAAACCACTGGAGTCAGAATTTGTAAAAGGAGAATGGGTAAGGTGAGCTAAAGGGCGTTTAGAAGTGAATAAATTCTTGCCAATCTAGGGCTTGTTTTTTTTTTCAGTGCTTTGATTTTTAGTACTTTTATTGATGTAGAACACATACACTAAAGAGTACACACTTAAGTGTATAGCTCAATGAGATTTTACAAAGCTACCCTAGCCAGAGTTTTGAACCACTTATTATCTTGGGGGAAGTCTGGGAGAGAGGGACAAAGGACTTAATTTTAGAGGTGTTTCCAAAAGAGGTTATGCATTTGGGGCTTTTTTCCTACTTCAGTTTAAAATTAGCACAATTATCTAGATAAACCTTCATGCAAACATGTATGTCCTATATTAGCAAGTCACCATGTACAAGATTTCATCCAGCTGTTTACTTCTTATGTAAAATCCAGATGTGTGATGCTAGTAGTTGCAAAGGTGCATCCATGCATGTTCTTTTCCTGTGCTGCTCACAGAAGGTATGTGCTGTATTTGAGGTATTGAGAGATAGCTCACCCTTTATACATAGGTAAATAGAGACCATCATGTTGAGGTTCATGGAACCAGGCAGCAGCAGAATGAAGCCACAGAACTTGGGGTTCCTGAACCACTTCTCTTTCTGCCAAACCCGCCTCTTTTCTGCCAAAGCTTCAGTTAGGTGCTAAAGATTTTGAACACGTGCCAATTTGCATTTTCACTTGGAACATATGGTTCTGAGTACAAGCAATTTTCAGGCATAACAGCTAGTGAGAGATCATTCTAAACTTGGGGTCCTCATGTACATTCTTGTTAACATCACTGTGAGAATTAATTTTTGTTATTTCTCCCAACACAATATCTAGAACATAATACACATTCAATAAATATATAATTAAACCAAAAAAATACTTGAAATGCTAATTTAAAATTGCTGCTTCCTATAGCAAGGCCCTGGGTCAACAAAGATTGTCATATTGAGAGGTGTGGGACTTCACTGAGCAAAAGATACTTAATGAATTGAGAAGCAAAATATTCTTATTAGCGCTAAACTTTAGGATGATCAGAGAATGTAGGGCCTCTGTGATTTCTGTGTTGGAACACAACCTGTACTAATTCAAATTGGTTTCTATGCTTTGCGTCTCTCTTCTTTGTTTGTTCAAGGTAATATGAGGCAAAAACAGCTATGGCTACCAAGTTTGCATGGAAGTAGTGAGTGGCTCTTGTAGGCATCACCAAGGACAGGTGTAAGCAAGCCAATACAGAGGGTGAAGGGATAAAGTTAGGAAGGGAAATGGAAGGCAATAGAAGAGGGGTGGCAGTCTTGTTTTTCTTATTCACACGTAAGTAGCCCTGGTAGAGATGGGACTGGGTGGGGATGGGAGAATTTTAATTGCACCATAGCCCAAGGACAGCTGATGACTGTGTGCTGAATCCAGGATGCTTGTCTTCTCCTCTTCCCTTGTCTCACTGTGGTGAGTTGCTTTTTAGGTCACAGTGGGCAGCATCTTTGAAGTAGTCTGGGCAATCTTCAGACCTGGTACATCTTTTGGAATCAGTGTTTTGAGAGCTCTCCGGCTTCTAAGGATATTTAAAATAACCAAGTAAGTGATGAGTACTTGGACTCTTTCCAATATCTTTGGGGGTGGAACCTCTCTCTACTTTATTGTATTTTCTTCTTCCCCTTCCTTGATTACTTTACCACACCTTTCCCTTCCCTGCCCCATACCCATTCCATTCTTCAGCTCCTTCTCCTCCAAGTACTGAATTAGAAAAATATCTATGGTACAAGATCCAAGGCCACATTGCTAAGGGAAGCAGTCTTTTCTTCTTACGGTTCTATAAATGCAGCTTATTTCACAGACTACCAGGAAGATGCTGAGCTCAACTTGTGGGTGACATGATATTCAGTGTCCATAGTCATAACTGCATCTGGTTTCATAGGTATTGGGCATCTCTTCGGAATTTGGTGGTCTCCTTGATGAGCTCCATGAAGTCCATCATCAGTTTGCTCTTCCTCCTCTTCCTCTTCATCGTTGTTTTTGCTCTACTAGGCATGCAGCTGTTTGGTGGCAGGTAAGTTCCAGAACACTTTCCACTAGAAGGAAGTTCTGAAGCCTCAGGTCTGTCAGCACCAGGATCATTGATTTAATCTCCCTGTTGCCATCTTGTTTGCTCTCATCCAGAGCCTGAAGAGACCGCAAGTACATATGTGGAACAACTGTCTTTATTTTTAATCCTTTACACCATACAGGGTTTTTGTTCTGGAAACCTAGCCATTTGGAACTGTCTCTGAAATGTACAACATAGAGCCTTGTAACTGATGATCAGCCCAAACCCTGTGTCATTGCCTGAACCTTTCAGAGTGCATAGTTCACCAGTAGTGGTCACTGCTACCATCTTCCTAACTTGGGGAAGTAAGGAAAGAGGAGCTTGGACAAAGGGAAAAGAAGGGATGAAAATTGTTGTTTTGGAAAGGGGAAATTTAGTATGTGAGATTTACATTCCATTTTTTTCTCTGAATTTCCTTTTCAGGTTTAACTTTAATGATGGAACTCCTTCAGCAAATTTTGATACCTTCCCTGCAGCTATTATGACTGTGTTCCAGGTACGAGGCTAACTGACAGTCTAGAAATGCTATATGAGGTCCTCGGACCACACACTAGAGGATGACAGTGTCAAGACTCCTGTTTTTCCTGTCTAGGCTCCTCCCAGTTAACAGAATACTTTTCCTTTTTTGAGTAATCATTACCACAATCCTCAGACTTCTGGGGCTATCATCTTACCACTAACAAAAGAACTCTATTAATATCACCTCATTTTCCTTCCTCCAACACCTGTGAGGTGAGATTTTGAATCTGAGACATTCAGTCACAAATAATGTTTAGGGTTTTCTGAAATTCAGAGCATTTTCTAATCCATGTATCCATTTAATGAGGTATCTTTTCTATGCTTCTGCCAAAGAAACCAGCTTTTTAATTCACAAAGAAAACTCAACATCCAGTAGTGTATACAGTCTAACAGACAAAGAAAAAACATTAGTTAGAATCTGAGACTGAACCAGAACCCCCATTTTCTCACCTGAAGCATATGGAGATTTTTCCAATAGCACTACTGTCTTGGGAGCTACATGTTACCAGCTCTGGGGACAGTTAGGTAGTGATGAGACCACCTGGCCAAGCTGGAGGTGGCAGGAACTCTGTAGTCAGGATTACAGCCTTTTTTCATGATGTTCTCCTTCCATTTTCAATCCCTAAAGTTCTCTTCCTTATAAAAAACAAAACAAAACAAAACAAAACCCTTTAGAACTATTCAAGGGAATGACTTCACCTCACGCCTTGGCAGGAGATCCATGCAAGGAAGAAGATTGGAAAGAGCCAACTATAGAATTTGCCCTTTGCATTGGCCCAATCTTCCCTGCTTCCTCAGAGTTCTGATATACCTGTTATTTGCTATGTGTAGATCCTGACAGGGGAGGACTGGAATGAGGTGATGTACAATGGGATCCGTTCCCAGGGTGGAGTCAGCTCAGGCATGTGGTCAGCCATCTACTTCATTGTGCTCACCTTGTTTGGAAACTGTATCCTTATAAAGTGCTCTTCTTTATGCTGGTCACCTTCCTGGACCAGCATTTGAGGAGGAGGTGGTAGTAGTGATGGTAATAGAGCTGGAGAAGTAAGGAGATGGGCTGTGGACATTGCTTGGTGTACTAAAGGAACTATGATCTGAAAAACACTTGTACATTAGTTCTGTAAAGAATACAAACATAAACAGAGTATTATCCAAATCTATAATATACAAATATATAATGACATACAAGGCTGTTATTTCAAATGGTTGGAAGTGCTACAAGCTGGGTAAAAAGTAAGAGGACAGATATCACTGTAGGTGAAATAGTAGACAGAGTATAATATTAATGAGTTGATTACATATTAATATAGAACAGAGCCTGTCACATAGTAAGATCTCAAAAATATTATTATTAGATTAATGGTAATACGATTATGCTTAGCTATAGTAGTCACATTTCCATTGCTGGGGCAGAATACTTGCCATATAAAATTTTGGGGTCATGATTTTAGAGGTTTCAGTACATGGTTAGCTGACTTTGAGGCAGAAACATCATAGTGAAAGGGGATGGTAGAGCAAAAATGTTTTATTCACAGCACCTGGAAAGCAGAGCAGGGGACAGTTCCAAAGGGGAAGGGGAGGAAGGCCAAATACAATACCCAAGGTTTCAATCCACAGTTGGCTAGTTCCAGGGCAGAAACATCATGGTAGAAACGCATGGTAGAGGAAAACTGTTCACACTGTGGTAGCCAGGAAGCAGAGAGATGGAGAAAGCCAAGCAGAAGGTGCTGGTGACAAGATATGGTCTCATCATGCTCTCATGACCCACCTGGACACATGCAACATTAGTGTGCTTTACTAATCTCCTTGGCTTGTCAAGCCAACCAAGTTGACAGTCAAGATTAACCATCACAATAGTTAACGTTTATTGTATTTGTGCTACATGTGAGACCCTCCACCAAGTACTTTACAGACAATATTTCACCTAACCCTTAGCTTATTAAGAGGGGAGAAATAATTTCATTAAGTCAGACAACTTCTAAATTGTAAAGGTAGACTTCAAACCAAATCCTTGAACTCCAAAGCCTATTTGTAGGCAAAAGACCTATATCAGGAAGATTTAGGTTTGCATCGCAGCAACTCTGTTTACCAGTGGTGTGACCTTGGAAAAGTCTCTTAATTTCTCTGAGTTTGTTTTTTCACATCTCAGAGGAGGATAATAATATCTCCTATGCTAATTGTAAATATTAAACAAAATAATTATTGTAATGCCCCTTATGAACTGTAAACTTTATACAATCTCTATACAGTCATTAGAAATTTGAAGAACTGGGACTTGCCTCAAGTTGGGAATAATAGAAAAAGAAAGAGTCATGATACAGCTCTGTTTGCATTTTTCCAGTCTCACAGAGAAGAGACTCTATTAAGTTTTCTGTGGAAAGATTCTGAGCGTCAGAAAAGACTATAAACATGGGAAAATTTATAAAAAGAAAGTTATACAGTGAATCTCAGAAATGGAAGGCCAGTCCATCACAATGGCACTTCGATTTTCCTCTTATTCTGAGGATAACCAGAACTGGCGTTCTATGCTAGAACCTGTTTTATGTTATACCATTGCCTGGAGTCAAAGGCAGTCAGAAAATTGGGACTTCAGGTGTGAGAGTATGGAATAGAGGTGGATTTCATAATGAATCAGGCCTGCTCGCTGTGACATTTTGTTAAATGAATCATGGAAGTATTCTGGAAACCTAAAAAGAAGAATAAGAGAAACAAGATAGTGAACCATTGTTGAGAGTTAGTAACAGAAGTTGTAGGATTTCATTTATTTTTATCTCTAAGGACAGAATAGTATGATGCTCATTGATCCAGGTGGGATTCAGCTCCACCTCCAGGAAGGAGAGATGTCAAGGAGCTCCTTACACATCTTACTGTTCAATGATTCTCTTATTGGTTATTGCTATGGGTTGAGGCCATAGCTGTCGGAAGGCCTCTTTCCCCTTCTGGCCTCCTGGATGATTTGATTCAGGCATTTTTTTGTTCTGTGTGAAAGGAAAGATCATGTGGAAGGAGGGAAATGTATCCTTTTTCTCCTTCCAACAGAGTTGCACAGCATTCCCTTCTGCCTCCCATAGTTTGTTGCTGCTTCTGTCAGTATCAGAAAAGTCATGGAGGTGCCTTTTCAGAATTGCCGAAACCTTTTGATTTTCTTGCTTGTCCATCCTTAAATCATAACCCACAGATACACTACTGAATGTCTTCTTAGCCATTGCTGTGGACAATCTGGCCAATGCCCAGGAACTGACCAAGGTAAGCATTGCTCTCTGGGGACCAGGTGGTTCTTCAGTCTCGTTGGGTATCCACTGCCCTTGGGAGCTCTCTCAGGATGCCTGCATTTATCTAACTCTGCCAGAGCTTTTATGTGCCATTTATCTAAGGCTACCAGAGAGGCTTCTTCTAGGAGGTTCTGGATGGTTAGAGAGCCACACATTCATGCATGAAACCTAGTTCACTTTCGCTGAACTTGCTGAGCCTCACACCAGCCCTGGTTTCCCTCATCATATGGAAAATAACAGCTCATCTCTATGAGCCTTCAGAGGAGTCCTTTCTAGGATTATGACATACAGAGTCAAGGAAAACACTAAATTCCTGGATTTTAGACTTCTCCTTTGCTATTGTTTCCTGTGGCAGTGTAATCCCAACCAGGTGACCTGACCTTTGAGGGTCTGGTTGTGAGGGGCCAGGAGCACTGTAGTTCCTGGACTATGGATGTTGGGGTATTTTGGTGGCCATGGCTATTCTGGGGAAGTTTCAGTTTGTCAGTTTGTTCCTTTCTTTCCTTTGATTCTGCAGGGGAGGAACCAATACTAATTGTAGTTGTATGGTCTGTGGAGATGAGGAAAAGCTCCTTTCCCCACACAACACAAATTTGGTTTTAGGCAGAGTCACATAGCACCCTGGTAATGTTTCCAAGCTTTTGCATGTATTTTCTCGTGTGTTGCCTGCTCTTCTCTACATTCCTTGGAGAACTTCTTATCTGTATGATATGGTAGGGGAAATGCTAGGTTTACTATCTAAACATTGGGTTTGAATCCCACATCTACCCTTTACTAGCTGTTTTAGCTTTGGCTAGACTCCTGATCTTCATTAATATCCGTTTCCCTCATGTAAGATGGGAAGGTACATACCTCATAGAATTACTGGGAGAGAATTACCAGTGAAATGATGTCTGTGAAAACCAGAGCATGCTGGGAAGATGTATGTATTCTTAACAGCTCTAGTCACTTTACCTGAACTGATTTTCCTTAGTGTCAGACTTACATGGAGGAATGCAAGTGAGGGAATGAGGTCTCTGCCTAAGAACTCAGGGTGGGGGCACTTAGCTATGTAAGTGAGACACTGTGATGGGTGCCCAGACTTAGCGCTTACTTCATGGGGCTGTGCCTGGAAGCAACCTGCTCCATCAGGTCCAGATACTGCAGAGCATTTGCGTGCCATGGGTTCTTGCTGTTGCCTTCATCGACAGTGATTAGCAGTTGCGTGGAATGCCGGGGATAGGTAGACATCCACTGGCTGTCCTGAGCAGCCTGTGTAGGGCAGGGTAGAGACAATAATTCCTGGCCTTGTGGGAGCTGTGAGGCTGCTGTCTCCCAGGGGGCCTGGCCTCTGACTTTGGAGGACTCTAAGCCAATTTAATCTCATGCTGCCTTGTTAACCTCTTTGTCTGCTTGCCAAATTTTACTGTTCTTCCAAATTCCTGGAGAGAGCCAAAGGAAGCTCCTCTCCTTTGTGGGGATCCCAGGCAAAGTCATCTCTGCTTTATGTCTAGGATGAGCAGGAGGAAGAGGAGGCCTTCAATCAGAAACATGCACTTCAGAAGGCCAAGGAGGTCAGCCCGATGTCTGCACCCAACATGCCTTCTATCGAGTGAGTTGGCTGCCCCTTTGCTGTGCCCCTTCACAACCCCTGGGCTGTGCTAAATTAAATTCCTCAACTCCTAAAATGATTGATTGTAGGAGTGTACCTCATTCATGCCAGGAACTGTTCCTTAGATTACAGCAGTGAGCAAAAGAAAGGGCTCTTTTCTCATTGAGTTTTTATTTCAGTGAGGGAGATAGATAAATATGCACATTGTTTCAGATAGCAATAAGTGCTATGAAGTAAATAGAACAGGGTTATCCAGTAGAGAGGAACAAGAACGGGAGCACCTCAGGGCAGTACAGGAGGGGTTCTTCAAAGAGGCAATATATAAGTAGAGATGTGTGCTTGTATAAGACAGTTGTCTGACATTTTGGAGGAAGTGTTCCACCCCCACCAAGGTCCAGAATGGCTGATGTTTAGCAAATAAGGGGGACTGAAGACAGCAAGGCCAGGGAAGTGGGCAGGACCCAGCTCAGGGGCCCTGATTCTCAAGTGAAAGATTTAAGCTTTTATTCGAATGACAACCATGGGAAGACTAAAAGTGGAAGCAGAGATATGGTATGATTTCTCCTTTAAAAAGTCGCTTTCCTGTTTGGAGATTGGATTGTAGGGGCCCTTCCCAGAGTGGAGGCAGGGAGCCAGAGAGTTGGTTCTTAGAGTACAGTAGGTGATGGTGATTTGGACCAGAGTGGTAGCATTGGAGAAGATGAGAAGTAATTCCATTCAGTCTATATTTTGGAATGAGAGCCAATAGGATGAGCTCTGACTAAATGCAGTAGGTGTGAGGATGGGAAGAAAAGAAGAACTAAAAATTGCTCCTGGGTTTTAAGGTTTTGAGGCCTAGATAGAAGGTGATGGTATTTACCGATAGCCTGGAGATGTTAGAAATCCAAAGTTTATTTTGGCCACATTAAATCTGATATATTTCTAAGGCATCCAAGTGTTTGAATAGGCTATTGGTTACTTGAGTCTGGAGCTTAGAAGAGAAGTCAGGATTAAAATAAAGGTTTGGAGGAAGTCATTTGCATTTAGATGGTATCTAAGCCATCAGCGTGGGTGCAATGACCCAGTAAGAGTAAGGATGAGGAAGAGAGGAGCTAAGGACAGAGGATGAGTGTGTGCCTCTGCTTAAGGTCTGGCAGAGGAGAAGCCAGCAAAGGAAACTGAGTGGGTATAACCAGCAGGCAGGAGAAGAACAGAGAACCATGACACCCTGGAAACCTGCAGAGGAAAACCTTGCAGAACAGAGAAGAGTGCAGTGGTCCTACACGTTATTGAAAGATCACTCATGATGGGATTAGAAAAGGGACTATTGGATTTGGCCAAACAAAAGCTGTCAGTGACCATACAAGTATCTGGGTGAGAAGGGAATCCAGGTAGAATGGATTAGGGAGAGAAATGGAGGTGATAGTGTGGAGCAGCTGGTGCACATTCTTCCAAGGAAGTAGCCTGGATGTGTGGTCAATGGTAGGACCAGGGGCAGTCAGCATGGGCCCTGGGTGGGTCTGGCCTCTGTGCAGTGAGAAGGCAGAGGTCTGGAGGAGGGGCTAAAGACATGGAATTCTCCTTATTGCTCTGGGCCTGCAGAAGGCTCATGTGAGCGACGCTGGGAAACCTATGGGGAAGCCCCCTTGGAGGTAGAACTCCATCCCAACACCAGACCCTGTCACCTGTTACTTGAAGCTGGTAAGGAAGGCATGCATGGTGGCCCAGTGCTCATGCAAGGGGTTGTGAAAGCACTTCCAAGTTCTTTCTCTCTGTCCCCTCTCTCCCCCAAATGGCTATTACCTTATTTTCACCTTCCAAGTCTGTGGAGGCCTGGTATCTGGGTCCCTCTTCTGTGTATGAGAGGAAAGCAGTCATTAAAGATGATGGGGAAGTGCCAGACAGCTCCTTCTTCAGAGTAGTCTCTAGGTCTTGAGTAGTTTCTACCCCACCTTCCTTGAACTCATGAATTTGAGCTAAAAACACATACACACAGGTATCCAAAAATGTGGATGGAGCGGACTGGCTGCTGCTTAGGAGTGGGTGGTTCTATTTACTGAGATGAGGAAGCCTGGGGGAGAAGCAGGTTTTTGGAGAGACGTGATTTGGGATGATGCTTGGCCCAGAGTAGAAACTCACTCTTTATGCAATGAAAGAATGAATGAAATGTGGGCAGGCACAGGCTGTGGGAATCACACAGTGTGCATCAGGGCACAGCAAGGTGGAGGAAGGTGCTGCGAACATCCACCATGAGCTGAGACCCAGGCTCTGGTTGTCACGTGTCCTGAAGTGTTACAGCTCCTGAGAGTGACCTGGGGGGGGGGGCGGTGCTGTGCCAGGTGTGCCCACCAGACCATTGGACTGCAGTGCCACAAAGTGCAAATGTGGCTGCCATGGAGAAACAGAGAAGAGCACCATAATAAAGTGCCTGAGTGTTAACCCTAGTTCTGTTGGTAACATACTCTGTGGCCTTGGAGAGAACCAGTCAGGATCTCAGAACTTTGGCTTCCCCATCATTGTAATGGGAAGGATGCTACTTGCCCTTTCTTTTGCTCCAAGGCTATGGTGGGGTGTACATGAAGTCACATTCACATAGCTTGGAGTAAGTGAATACTTTTGTGTGACTTTGGGTATGAATGTGAATTTGGATCTTTCCATATGTGAGTAAAGAGGTAAAGGGGAGCCTGGTCTATGTGAGTTAGAGGTTGGCTTCTCCTTTGCCTTGTGTGTGTGTGTGTGTGTGTGTGTGTGTGTGTGTGTACCCATATTTGTGTGTGTGTGGGGGAGAGAATTTTTCCACGTAGTTATATTCTTACAGATGAGTTTCTGGAAAGCTGATATTTGCCTTGTTGAGAATCTAGATGGTTTGATGTAGTTTTCCTTGTGGATATGCATGCTGCTTGTCTAGAGCACATGCTTTCATTTCTGCACACTACCTCCAAAATGATGTCTGCATCATTGGGCACTTATGTGCACACCTGTGGTAGTGCCTCTCCTAGATACCCAGAGAGAGAAACATCTAGGCCAGCTGATTCTGCTCCTTCAGCCCTACTCCTCTACCAGACTTCTCTCTAGATGTGCAAGATGTGGCGTTGGGCTGTGTTAGTTTGCCCAGCACACTTTGCATTAGTGGGTGTCAGTTTTCTCAGGGAAGGGGCAGCATTTGCCTGCTCGTAGGTATATCAAGGCCCACTGGGGTAGACTGAATCCCCCAGCCCAGAGACTAGAGCAGGTACACTCTGAGAGTACCTAGGGGCATTGTCCTCTACCTTAGGGTTGGCACTGTGCTCATAGTCGCACTCTGCCACATGCCCTGTCCACTTTCACAAGTGATGCCTGCCCTGATCACTCTAAATTTCCATTAAACTGTGTTTAAAAGGATGCAGTGTGGGGAAGAATTAATTCTCTGTGCAAGGCTGAGAAAGTCAATAGTGTGCTTTCTCCAGTTGAAAAGGATGAATCTTTAAAACTTCTGATCCGGGTATTATGTGGCGCAAATGCAAGGGGGACTGCTCACATCCTAGACAACATGGATAGCCACCCTGCCTTTGGCCGTGGGCTGTTTAGTAGTCTCACTGATATGCATGGCACAGCATTTAGTCCCTGCATGCTTTCTGAGACTGAGTTGGGATCTGCCATAGGAGTGACAATTTGGGGTGTCACATCTATGTGAATGTCCTTTGTAACCCTAGAAATGATTGAGGAAGGAGAGAGCCACTTTTTATCAGTTTTCAGAATAGGTCTGTGAAGGAAGATGAGGTGGCAGTGTGAGTGCCAGTAGGGCCTAGTGTCTGAGCATCTGAAGTTGTATCCTGTATAGAATGGTATATCCTTTGTGTGTCTGCATGTGTGCTTCAAAAACAAGATCCATGTATTTGCGTTGCCAAGGTCTCAGAATTCCCATCTCCACTGGAGAGGTGAAAGGTGGGAGTCTACAGAGGGCAAACAGGCACTTGGAGAACCTGTGGCCATGCAGAGGACTCTGTTCTCCCTCTGGAAATCTGCTGGTGATTTGGGGGCTCGAGGTTCCTAGAGACTGGGGTGAACTGAACCTGTTCGTTTTTCTTTCCCAGAAGAGACAGAAGGAGAAGACACCACATGTCGATGTGGGAGCCACGCAGCAGCCACCTGTATGTGTGTACCGGTTTGCGTGTTTGTGAGTGGCTCTGTCTGGGCTTGGGGACAATGTGTCTTTGTCCTTGATATGGACAAAGTGGCACTGGGTGTGATGCCAGCGTGTGCCTTGGTGTGTGTGTGTGTGTGTTTCACACACATGGTCCGTGAACGTGCCTCTTCCAACATGTGCTTATATCAGTGCGTGTCTAAGGTACGTTACCATGTGTGTTGCTCCCTCTTCTGTTTGGCCTGTGAGTGGCATGTGTTGGTATTGGTGATTAGTGTTGGTGAGTGTTTTTTTCATGTAGGTGGCTGTGTACAGCTCTGTGTGGGCCTTTTGAGGCTGTGTGTGGGTATATGTGAGTGTCCCCTTGACAGCTGGTAGTGTGGACCCACAGGCACATGAGGGAAGGAGTGGTGTCTGCCCTCCGGCCTGGTGGGCCCACTCCTTTGCTCCTCTGTACCTGTCATGTTCCTGTATTCCTGCTGCCATGAATACTAATCTAGGCCCCTGGGCCTCAGTGCTCAGCAGTGGTTTTGGATATGAGCTAATAGTGGTCAACGCAATATTGTCTTCTGTGGGTTTTGTTAGCTATTGAAGAAGAGACCCATGACCCCCTTACTTTGGGGGGATAATGCCAAAATTTTTAACACATGAGTGTTTGCCACTGTTCTCACCCTTATTGATATCAAATCATGGAATGACACAGCCCTTGCAATCCCAGGCTACAATCTTAGAGCAAAAAGAGAGTAATATGGTAGTGGTTAGGGGTGCGCCTTGAATCAGGGTCATTGGTGGGAACAGAGTGGGCTCTGGCTGGTGCCCTGAATCAAAGGAGTACAGGGAAACGAAAGCCTGGTAAGTCTTTGTACACCTGCTCTCACAGCCCCTGGGGACATGGGACTCAGTCCTAGGGCTCATCTCTACCCAAACTCTTGGCCACTGGAGAGCAAGGATTGGAGTGAAAAGTACCCTGGACTGGCCAGGGAGGCACTGGTCCATCAACTGACTCATGCGTGACCACTCTGCTCCCTGCATCTTTCTGTGCTTCCTGTCTCAAATCCCGGGTTCTCCCATTTCCTCCCCCACCATGTCCCCCCACCCGACTCGTGCACCCTATGGCTGCCCTCCCTGGCCTGTGGCTGTTGGTGCTAACAGGGCCTCACCCTTTCACCTTTGCCAGGAGGGAGCGGAGGCGCCGGCACCACATGTCAGTGTGGGAGCAGCGCACCAGCCAGCTGAGGAGGCACATGCAGATGTCCAGCCAGGAGGCCCTCAACAAAGAGGAGGCCCCACCGATGAACCCCCTCAACCCCCTCAACCCTCTGAGCCCCCTCAACCCACTCAATGCCCACCCCAGCCTCTACCGGAGGTCCAGGCCCATTGAGGGCCTGGCCCTAGGCTTGGGCCTGGAAAAGTGTGAGGAAGAACGCATCAGTCGGGGGGGATCCCTCAAAGGGGACGGAGGGGACCTGACCGGTGCCCTGGACAACCAGAGGAGCCCCTTGTCCCTAGGCAAACGAGAGCCACCGTGGCTGGCCAGGCCTTGTCATGGGAACTGTGACCCCACCCAGCAGGAGGCTGGGGGAGGAGAGACTGTGGTGACCTTTGAGGATCGGGCCAGGCACAGGCAGAGCCAGAGGCGCAGCCGGCACCGTCGCGTCAGGACCGAAGGCAAAGAGTCTGCGTCGGCCTCCCGGAGCAGGTCTGCCAGCCAGGAGAGGAGTCTGGATGAAGTGGGGGCCCCTGAAGGGGAGAAGGACCATGAGTTCCGGGGCAGCCATGGTGGCAAGGAGCCAACGATCCATGAAGAAGAACAATCCCAGGACTTGAGGAGGTAAATAAGTCTCAGGGGTGTCCTGGAGGCACATAGCACAGGCCGGTGTTAGGAATTCTTCAGGAAGCTCCCACAATCTCATTTTCCCCTTTTATAAAATAAAGATGATGCTAAAACATCCTTTAAATTGTATGAATAAATGTAACAGTGGGATTTGTCCCCCTGAAAATGAGGTTCTGTCTTCAAAAACATCTCTGTTGGAAGTGGGGCGAGGGTGCATAGATGGGAATAAAGCTGTGGACATGGCCCACAGGTCCCAGCACCTCTCCGCCTCTGAGCCCTGACTGTGTCCTCCTCTCTCTTCTCAGGACCAATAGTCTGATGGAGCCCAGAGGCTCTGGGCTTGCAGGAGCCCTTGATGAGCCAGACACACCCCTGGTCCTGCCCCAGCCTGAGCTGGAAGTGGGGAAGGACACAGTGCTGGCAGAGCAGGAGCCAGAGGGCAGCAGTGAGCAAGCCCTCCTGGGGGATGTACAGCTGGATGTGGGCCGAGGCATCAGTCAGAGTGAGCCCGACCTGTCCTGCATCACGGCCAGCACCGACAAAGCCGCCACGGAGAGCACCAGCGTCACCGTCGCCATCCCTGAAGTGGGCCCCTTGGTGGATTCGACAGTGGTGCACAGTGAGCGCAGTCCCTGTCCCCTCACCAATTCATCCTGCGTGGAGCTGGGGACAGGCGGCTCAGGTCCTTCCAGTAAATCCACAGGGAACTTCCTATTGGCAGCTCTACAGAACTGTCGACTAGTAAAACAATGGCAGTTTTCACCTGCAAAAATAAGCTAGCGTTTTCTCAATCGTAGATTTTGCCTAGACAGTTTCCTTAAGCTGTGGTCCTGTGATCACTCTAGAGTCTACAGAGTGACCACATGTGACTTTGTACCCAGGTGTGCATTCAGCTATTTGACTTCTCTGTGACCTCCTAGTGCTCTGCTGTCCCAGCAAGTAAGGGACCCTTGCTGGGGAGGACCTCAGCAGGAGGGTCTTCCTGGGCCTGGCTCTGCTCGGTCAGTGGCCTCTGCAAAACCTCTGCATCTCTCAAGGCCTCAGTTTGTCATTTCCAAAGTGAGAGAGTCGAACTAGAGCATCCCTGAGGCCTTTCTCTGTACTAACATTTTATTATTCTATTACTCTTATCAACTCTTTTTCTCCTAGGAGCTTTTTAGCCACATTTTCTCTCCATCAGAGTTTCCTCAGGCAACCAATGTTAATCTATGAAACTTTAAAGGGAAAAAACAAAGAAGAACATTTATACTACCCCAACCTGCCCCAGTACCCATTCCTGCATTAATCCAAATCCCTTCCCTGCCCTGACCATCCCCCATGCCTGTATTATTCCCACACCCCATGCCTGCATTGGTCCCACACCCTGTGGCTGCCTTAGTCCTATGTCCCATCGCTGCCCTCAGCCTACACTTTCTCCCAGCATTAATAACCAATCTGTCCCTGCCCCTGCTCCCTGTCCCTGAATTCACCTCATCTGTTGCCCTTAATTGAATTAAGGATTGTTGCACTGAATTGTGACCATAGGGTTCCTTTTTTGCTTGTTTTCTTTCCACTTTTTCTGCATTTTCTTTCACATGACAGCCCTCTCTCCTAGTTGCCCTTACTTCCACTGCCCTATTTTCCTTCCTTCACATTCTCCACAGTCAAAAATGCCATTTCTGTTTTAGAAAATGAAATCGCCCATGTCCAGTGCTTACTGGAGTTGACTTGGGTGTGTCTCAGGTTCCCAGACTCACAGCTTCTTTTGGTGTCTGTTTGACTTTATACTTTAATAAATAAGAAATGTTTTGGAACCTCTTTTATGAAAAACAACGTAATACGCCTTGACCATCCCCCTGTTCCCAAAGCTAGTCTAGCCTTGGTCATGGGTGCAAATGTGGGATAGGAAGACTTTTAGATACTTCGTATGATTTACCTTTTAGATGCCCTGTGTGAGCCTGGACCACAGATGCTTCTACATCTGGCTGTAAGGCAGAGGTATTCCCTAAGCAGAGAGCAGGAGGAGTCGACCGGGTCCCTCCCCGCTTTCTGATAGCCTGAGCCTCCTGCCAATGTAACCCACACTGTGACCTGCTTGTGGAAACAGACAGCAGCAGGCTGAGTGCCCCAGCTCACCCTTGGCTCCTTTGTCCTCTGAGTCTGACTCCTTTGTCCTCCCAGTCTGGGAGTGCAGTCACGGGCCCACATTCATATGAATATTACATTTTCATATCTACATCCATCATGGCTAGAAAGGGCACTGCCAAAACGGTAGCTGCAAACAGAATAATGGTTTCTTGAAATCTTCCACTGCAATGGTATTTCATTGCAAGCATATAAGATTTCAAATTGGGAGTCCATACTAGCTGTGTGACCTTAGGAAAGGTACTTAGATTCCCTGAACTCAGTTTTTCCATCTGTATAATAGGAATAATAATATATGCCATTCAAGGTGTACTGGTGTGACAATTCAATAAGGAACAAGAATTTATATATACTCCCTAACCTTTGTAAATTTTGCAACAGAAACGGTCATACTATTTGCCAGACTGTAAATGTTCAGCCAGAGAAGGGGAACAGATGATTTCATTTATGTGGCATAAAAGGCTATGCCACACAAAATGTGGGCAAGGGTAAGGATCAGGGCTTAATTTACTGTAATGTATAAAATACCCTCAGTGCTTGCATGGTTCTAAAGAGCATCCCTGTGGTCCTTTCACCTCCTCTCTGTGCTATAATCAACTATAAATGAAGAGTATCATGCATGTAGCCACGTTGCTGAAGATTTGAACTTGTTCCTTCTGCAGTTAGCAATAAGACTGATGGAGAAGCCAGTCCCTTGAAGGAGGCAGAGATCAAAGAGGAGGAGAACGAAGTAGAGAAGAAGAAGCAGAAAAAGGAGAAGCGAGAGACAGGCAAAGCCATGGTGCCTCACAGCTCCATGTTCATCTTCAGCACCACCAACCCGTAAGACACCCTCCTGTCACTCCTTTGTGGTGCTAGGGGAGTCAACCAGGGTTTGAGCTAGGATTGGGTCATGGGAGGAGGAAGAATGGGAGCCTAGTCCTCTTCCTGAGCCTTCCCCGTACTGGCAGAAGATGCCAGACATGGAAGCATCTGGGGCCCAACAGGTAAGATGGGCCATTAAATTAAAGAACTTCTGAATGCTATGCCCACTCTAGAGTGAAACTGAAGACAGAATATATGAGAAATGTGAGGAAAGGGCCCTTCACCCATTGTTTGGTCAGTAGGTAGCATCAGAGAGGAGGGAAGTCTACTTGAGGATGTCACCAGACATTTCAGAAGGGGACAAAGCTGAGACTGTGGGCCCTGCACAGGAGTTTTAATGGTTTGGGTTTAAATTCTGTTCTGCTTATAGGTTTTGAAGTGAGCATGCTCCCCAGAACAGAGGTGGGGGCATGAGGTGGACATGTCAGAGATAAGTCTAGAAGGTTAGGTTCAGGAAAGATGAGATTTGGAAAGAAAAACTGCCTTCTGTTCTGGGAGTGACATGTAGACCAGGCTCTGAGGCTAGGAGGACAAGAAGGCCTTTGGTGGACATGTGGGTAGGTTCACATAGAGCTCTGGGCTGGGGTAGAACTCGGGTTAAAGTTGTCAGTTCATCTGAGGCTGAAACAAGGAATATAGAATATAGGCGCTTCCACCAGAACAGCCTGGGGGCAGGGCATGAAAACCCATTGCTGTTCTCATCGGGAGACTTAGAATCAAAGCCTGTTTCTTGGTTCTTTATAATTTGCTAAGCAGGTCTCAGTTTCCTTCCAGCAGGGGAAAGCACCATGTAGCACCTGAGCTTGTGCAGTCTGAGGCTGGCTGCTCCCATGGCTGGATCATGCTTACAAATAACGTATCTTGGCTTGCGTGCTGCAGCCTTTAGCCAATTTGATTACCTTCCCCCACTGGGGCTGGAAATCATGGGTGGTGCCTAAGAAATTAAACTGCTCTCCCTGGTGGCTTTCTTTGGCGAAGGCCTGGCTGTCTAAAACAGGCTGAAGTGTGGGGGCTGGGAGTTGGAGTGATGAGCATGAGTAGTGCATGGGCCCAGCTTCTCAGGGTTCCACCCTCCCACACACAGGATCCGGAGGGCCTGCCACTACATTGTAAACCTGCGCTACTTTGAGATGTGCATTCTTCTGGTGATCGCAGCCAGCAGCATTGCCCTGGCAGCAGAGGACCCAGTCCTGACCAACTCGGAGCGCAACAAAGTGGGTGCACAGGAGCCATTTTTCAATCTCTGAAGTACCCTGGGACCTACCCTGTGCCTACCCCTCCCCTCCAGCATTAGAGATGAACCAACATGGTGGAAAGGTTGTTGGGGAATGAAGAAGGATGGAGAAATTGGTTTTCCTATTCCTCACAGAGAAGTACGGACCATTTCCAGAGTAGGTCCCATATCCCCCAACCACAGCTTGTGCCTTTCTGCTGCTGCTGTGAGCCTTGCACTGAACCAGCTAGGACTTTGAGGGCTCTGCAGAGACCGCAGGACGCAGGATTTGACACAGGGTTGTGGGTAATGTGTGTGAAACTGTGGAGCTACAGCTCTACCACAGGGAGCTGAGCCATCTGCTGGGACATCTCTGGGTGTCCCCGTGGTGTATGTAGGGAGATATGATGGCTATGAGAAGGAAAGAACTGACAGAGATTCCAGGTCCCGGGCCAGAACTGGAGTGAGAGTTTTGTGGGGCCATTTGGGCCCAAGAAATTAAGTTCTGGTCAAAGACTGGCCACTGAGCCGTGTGCCCCAGCGGACACTGAGTCACTGAGCCATGTGCCTCTTCTCCATGCATCCACCTCTGAGTCCAGAGGGTGGCTGCAACCCCATGCTTTCATTCTGAGGTGAAATCGGGAGGGAGAGGGGTGGTTGTGCAGGACTACATGTGTTTGTGGACAGAAGTGTACATGTGGCCTGGTGGCCTCACCTGGGTCTCTTCCCCTCTGCTGCATGTATCTTGCAGGTCCTGAGATATTTCGACTATGTTTTCACAGGCGTGTTCACCTTTGAGATGGTTATAAAGGTAAAAGCTTCCAGAGAAAACCTGGGCTCTGGGTTTTGGATGGGTTACCTGTCTGCTTCTTTGGTTTAGGCCCCTCCCTCAATGCTGTCATCTACTAGCTCATGACAGAACCTCAGGAAGATCTGCTGCCCAGTGCACTTCCTGGCTTGAGTCTGGGTGCATGGCAAAGCAAGAATTAGGTAGAGGTGAATCTTTCTGGACCCCATCTAGTCTCAACCACGACTCTCCCCTCCAGCCACCCGAATGCCCCTCAGGTCTATATTGCTCCCGGTCACATCCATCTGAGGTTTTACCCATCTTGCCTATGTGACAAGGTCTGGAGCTCTGGGCCACTAAAGAAAGGAGGACTATGGCAGGGTTCTATGATGGCCAAGAAATCTAGTGGCTTTGAGAAGAGGCCTCAAGCCTCACATTGTCTGGTGAGACCTTGTTGGATCTCCCTTTGCTCTCAGGCCCAGGGTAGGGATGGTGGTGGAGAAGGGGGTAGTGGAGGCATTGCCACAGTGAACCAGAGCTCTGGGCAGGTGTTGTCTGTGCCTTCTTGGCTCATCCATGTCTGTTCACACCCTCGGCCTACAGATGATAGACCAAGGCTTGATCCTGCAGGATGGGTCCTACTTCCGAGACCTCTGGAACATCTTGGACTTTGTGGTGGTGGTTGGTGCATTGGTCGCCTTTGCTCTAGCGTAAGTAGCTCTTTTCTGTTTTTTCCTCCCCTTTCCCTGGAGACGCTGGCTGATCTGAGGCCTCCATAAAAGGAAATGAAACACTTGGAGTGGGGCTGAAGAAGACTGCCCTGGGGATCTGCTTGCCAGTTGCCCTCAGCAGAGCTCCTCAGGGCTTTTCAGCTTCAATCCATGTGCCTTAAATGATGGGATGAGGAAGCAGAAGAAGGGAGTAATAGCAGGAAGAAGTTAGAGGCCTTGGGAGATCTTTCCTGGAGATGGGTAAACATGGCAGGTGCTCAGGGTATAGGCAGTACCTACATGCACCCAGGGACAAGACTCAGGGACATCTGAGGCGCCCTTTCATTTCTTGAGTCTGTCAAATGAACAGTTTAAAGGAAAGAAGCATGTGGAGAGTAGGGCAAAGTTGGGGATCCCAGAATCCCGAGCATGGAGAGGTTCTCTGCTTATAGGCAGGGGTGATTGAGAACTAGTCTAGGGTCATAAAAGCCAACTTTCCAGACCTTTCCTGACAACACACTTAAGAAAATGGTCTTAAATCATTTAGGCCACTCAACCACATTTATTATATTTGGGAGAATTTTTTTCCCTATGCACTGATCTAGCTGAAGCCAGTTTTTGATGAAGCCATAGTTTGATGTTCCCTGTGGAACTAGGCCAAGGTAAGGGGCTCTCCTAGCCCTGGGGAGGATATAGAGGTGCTATTAGAGCCTCTTTGCTAACCCAGTAAGGCAGGATGCATGACAGCCTTCTGGGCTCTGTCTCTACCCAGAGCAGCTGCCGTCTCTTCCGAGTGGCACTATGGAATAGCCTGAGCCTTCCTTCCAGCCTCTTTGAGTACAAGTGAGGGGCCTTGCCAACTAGGCAGGACCGGCTACACTTTCCTTCTGATGAAGTGAAAGAAAACACCTGGACACCGATTTCACTGAGGGCAGCTCTGTGTATCCTAGCGGAAAAAGAGGTGGGGTAAGAGCTAAAAAGAAATGCTTCTTCAGTGGCCCAGGGCAAGGTTGCTCTGCCCATAGGAGAAGTGAGAGTTCTCCAGTTATGCTGAGTCCAAGATCTCCCTGGAAGCGGATTGTGTCCATTGCTGCCATAGCCATGAGAAACTCTGAAGAGATCCCACTGGGGTGACTGTGCCTCTGAAATAGGTGGCAATCAAAATAGCTCTAGTGTGCCTCATTCCCATGTGGACTAGCCCCTTAATCTCATTAAAATCATATGCAACCACCTTTGCCCTCAACAAACTTGGAAACTTTCTATCAGACATCACTAAACTGTTCCCAAAGAAATTTCACAAAAGCACACGTGTTACTCATATACCCAGATTCTGTATGGGTTCTCACCATGACAGAAATTCTGGACCTACCAAAAAGACTTCCAGCTCCTCCTCCTCCTTGGGGAAGTTGCCTTAACATGTTTCTGCCAGCTTGAACCACCAGTGGTATATGCATTGACTGTCCCAATGGGCTGCTTGTACCATTGGTACAAATGGGCCTAATCACTTTTATTGGTCTTTTTATTAATAAAATTAGTTTTAAAAACTGCCCAATGGGACAGTCATGCATGTACCACAGTGGTTCAAGCCGCCCAGCAATGAGACATACAAATTACAGCCCTGTCATGACCATGTTAAACCCTGCCTTTGTCCTAAGGAAGCCCACCTTTTTTTGGTGAGAGATAAATTATAACCCTTGGGTTTTTAAAAGGTCAAGTTTCCTTCTCATTCTATCAGTTCATTTGTATACATTATTTACCATATTGTTCTCTCTTATTTTGACTCAGCAAGATAGTTTGTCTTTGGTGAATGAAAAGAGAACAGCATCTAGGAAAGGACTCACCAGATCTTTAGGAAGAATAGATCTCACTGTGGTAATAGGACAGATGACAGGAAAGGTATGGGCATGAGACCAGGCAGAGAATAGTTTGAACCCCAGCCTCTATCTGTTCCAGCTTTGTGTCCTTGAGCCTTATAGCCAAGTATTAATCCTTCTAACCTCAGTTTCTTATCTCTAAAATGAAGACAAAAGAAAGCATATAAAATGCTTAGTACAGGGCCTGGCAGTGTGAGTGATTGATGAATATTAATTCCTTGCATAATTCTTCTAATTTTCCCATACCATCTCACGAAATGTGAAGCTTAGAGTAAAGTATGTATTGGTGCATAATGTATGCAAATAATTGAAAACGACTGCAGGCTTGTCCAAGACTTGGCTGTTTTCCACATACCCACCCTCTACCCATACTTGTGTGGGCAGTGTCCAGGCAGGTATGTTGGTGCTGGTATGGGCAGGTGGTGCATCTAGAGGAAGCCTCCTCTTGCCTGCCCTGTGTCCACAGTCCAGCTGTCTTTCCTCAGACTCAGTAGCAACGATGTGCTGTAGGGTTGTCATCTGTCTTGTTCTTTCTTTGTGCTCTTTGAAACATGGTAGTAGTGGCCTTGGTGCTGGTGGTGGGGGAAGCCTTAACAGCCCTGAAGCAAAAGTCTCTCTGTTGATCCTCAAACCAGGTACAGTGCAGGGTACCTCCAGAAATCCCCTGGCTTGGGGCTCCATGCTTTCGTGATGGATTAAGAGTTATGATCCATCACTTGCTATTAATGATGTCACCACTTAAACTCTCTTCCTCTCTCTCTGAAATGTAAATGGTACTCGCTCATCCTTCTCCATACACTGTCTTTTGTCATTGTCTTTCCAAGCTTGCCATGCCCATTCATTTTCCCTTCTCTACTCATAGAGCAGGCACCCAGTATTCCCTCCTCTGGTCTTTGTCACATTTGCTGAGGTATGGTGATGCTTTCTCCCATTCCTAACTCTGCTCTTTCGCTTTCCTCATCAGGGTATCAGGGGATTCAGCTCTCCTAACATGTTAGTGGGGTTAGCAGAAGTCCCACCTGCCAGCACAGCGAGGCCATGGTCTGGGAAGAAAATGAAATAGCCACTGAGCCCAGGTCCCCCTTGGTCAGAGGCTCAGGCCAGCAGGAAACCAAATGTTGGTTTGTCTGCAGGCTTCTCCGGTGTCTTTCTCCTTTGGGTTTAACGTTCATTGTCATTCTGTAGATTAGTCCTTCTGATGGTCCACCATTCAGATAACCTTACTCCTGCCCTATTCTCTTTCTCTCCTCCTTGGAATTGAACCTCATCCCACTGAGGTTTCTGCAAAGGCCATTGCTCAGTGGATTTGAGCAGCTGATGATGGTTGGCATAATAGTATCATTATGTGGCTCCTCAGAAATCAGAGGTGACTTGGCATCCCCTCCACCACTAGCAACCAGGACCTTCTCAGAACCCAACCCAACTCACAAGGGCATTGCCCGTCACCACAGGGAAAGAAAGGTCTCTGGCTGAATTCTTCAAGAAAGCTGAACTGTTTCCTAGTTCTGCTACTGCAGAGATCTGTGCCTGCCATCTTGCATGTTTCCTACAAGTGTATATGTTGAGTATATAGTGGCTGTGGAGAAATCTCTGTTCTCTTTGGCTGCATGCATCAAGGAAAGGGATTATTTATAATGTAAACCGGACAAATTCCATTTGAGAATTTGATTGATTTTGAAGAGTTGGGAAAGGGGATTATGTTATCAGTGTGGGCATACCAGGGGATAAGAAAATCAATGGAAGGATATGCTGCAATTTTTCTATTCTTTCTTATCCACTTTTACATTCTAAGCATTTATAAGAACACCCAGGTCTCCTATGCCCAGCATCTCTGTAGGGAGGTGAGCAGGGTTTTGGCTGGGGTTGATTACACTGCCCTCAAAACATCCCACTTTCTGGGCCATATGGAGACACAGAGTGTTTGCCAACTATGAATGTCCTGAGCTGTGCCTTTTCTTCTGAGGTTTCAAGAAGATTCTGGTGAATGACTAGATCTATGAAACCTTTGTCTTTTATCTTTTTCTTTTTGCAAAAGGGAAATTCTTCTATGTGATAGTTCTTTCCTATTTTAAGGACGAGAAACTGGTCCTTTTCTCAGTTTTCTTACACCCTATTGCCATTGCTTCTGCTTCCTGACCTGCTGGACAGGAAGTAGAGATGGCCTTGGCATTTCTGGGTACCTGCATATCAGACACATTGTCTCACTGCCAGGGGACCCTCAGAGTCAGCTGCCTGTAGGGAAGCCACGTGACCACTATGCAGCTTGCATTTGTGAATCTCACAGAATCTTGCAAGGTGAAAATGATGATGTCTGTTCCCTCAAGCTTCACTCCTTCCAGTTTATACAGGGACTTTTTGGCCTATATAGCAGAGAGGAGGGACGGCATCTCAGAGGGAGGCCCAGAGGGTGTATGTGTGATACTAGCACTCCACCCGGGAGCCCTGCCCTCTCCATTTTCACTTTTCTTCAAGTTACTTGAACAGCTCACCTCGTCCAGGAAGGTGACTTTCTTGGGTTACATTCTCAGTAGTAAAGCATAGCACATGTTGGTTTGTCAGCACAAGCGTTTTAATAGAAAAAGCATCAGCCGTCCTGATCCCTTCTCCTCCCCCACGGGCAGACTTACTCTGGGTGTGCGTCCATCAACACACAGGGTCACACAGGCTTTCTGGCAGCTCATGTCAAAGCTTCCTGTTGCCATTTGCTGTTGTAGCAGGGCATGAGGTGAGGTCAGGACTCCCTGGCACGCAAGAGGATCTGGCCCACAGCCACGCTTGTCCTTTCATTATTCAGTTCTTAGCCAAAAACGAAAACATGAGTCAGTCTGCTTCTTGTTGCCAGAAGGAACCAGAGTTCCCACATTAGCTTTTATTACATTCTTTTCATTCAAGTGTGTTACTTTCCTGACACTTGACACTCTGTCGTTGCTAAGATGCGTTAAGGTCTCTCAGTTCCATTTGGAACTAGCCATAGTGGTAGAGCTTGTTCCAAATTTGTTCAGTGAAACAGGCACCGGGAGTGTCAAGATTTGGAAGGGCCCTGTGAAGCTACAGGATATTCTCCTCTGGTCTGGTGTTGTTTGTGGCATTTTATATTTCTAGAGTTAAGGTGTACACACATAGGAAAGGAGGGACTTTTGAGAACCTAAATGCTAGTACATGTTCACACTCAGCAGAGCATAGAAACAATAGAACAGACATTTTACCTATATCTGGCTGTCTTCCCCTTGTTCTTTACTACTGCCTCTATCTAAGGTGGTTCCTTCAAAGCTCAAGCTTTGCCTATAGTGTCTCTTCTGCACCCCCTCTCTTTTAGAACTGAAAGGAGAGTCTCCCAAAGGAAGCTGTAACTACACATTCATCCTGAAGGGAGAAAAGTGGACAAACTCCTACTTCATGACAAGAAGATCCATTTACCACTGAGTCAGATAGACCATCCAATTCTCTCACTCTGGAAGAGAGTGAATGTTTAAAACTGAAGTTAGCCATCAATTAGCCCATTAACTATGGATTTAGGATGCTGGCTGAAAAGGAGTTGGAAATTTTCAGCAGTGAGCAGATAGAAGGTTATTGTTCCTCAAGACTCCAGTGTTAAGAGTCAACTTGAGTGACTTCATCTGACTTTGTACCCAGGCAGGGACACTAAAGTTGATCAATGCCTCTGGAGTCTTGAAGTGCCCACTGCTGTATTATACCCTAGCTGCCTTGAAAGTGGAGCTTGAGAGGTACAGAATGGAGCTGTGTGGAGGGAGTGTCTGAAAGAAGGAGATAAATTTCCGATCTATCTGCTCTTGGCATTAAGCCACAATGCTTGGTGAACACTGGAAAATGTATTATCTATTGCATATGACATTGGTGCTGTGGAGGAGCCCTCTGGAAAACTGGCATTTGCAGATCTTTGTCTTATGGTATGCATACCCAAGTATTTCTTTATCCACAGCACATTTGGCAGATGATTGATTATAAGTAAGACCTGGACTGTGGCCTCAAAACTAGGCAAAATGAAATGGTTCAATGAGGAAACAGCTCCTTCCATGTGGTAACCAACAACTAGCCTAACCAGACCCAGATACAAAAAGAACTCTATAGGAGGCAAAGCTTCACAGCCATGAGAAGAGCCTAGTCTTGCAGAGCTGATGGAAACCTATCACTCTAAAAGTAGGTTTTAGAGTACTCTGGGACAGAGTCTTCACGATGAGTCTTGAGAAGTATCAGCTCAGGTCATGTGACCTGCCAGCCATCTGCTTAATCCACACTTACAGGGGCACAGCCTAGAATTACAAATTAGTCTCCAGCTGGGAGGATGTATTGGCTGGACTTCAGGCAAGGCCTTCCTCAAAAGATCGGCAGATGATTTTTGGGTATGTTTAGAATATGAAGACCAAGAAGAAATACAAATCAGGTCACTGTTCACCAGACTGAAAACAAAACTACTAGAAGATAGATGCTTTGGTGCCTCTTGATGCTACCTAGTGCTTGGACAAAAATACCTTCCAGTTGGAGAATAGCGATGTGCAAAGCAAAGGTGAAAGTTTGCAAAAGAGTGTCATATATACGAGAAGCTTGTTGAGAGGTGCATGTGCAGGAAGGAAAGAATTAGGCATCAAGCACTAACTAGTTCTATGGTTATAGAACAAAGACAATAGAGTAACAATGGATTTAAAGCATATAGATCAACCCAAGAGATACTGAGGCATGGACAGGAGGAAAAATAATCCCCGTATGGCAGCAGCTGAGCAATGACAAGGTCAAAGTGCTACGTTTAGATTTTTACATAAGTAGACAATTTAGGCCAGCATTGTTAGTGCAAAAGGGGAAACTTCCTTTTGATTTCCATGCACACTTTTTATTTCATCTACTACTTTATAGTTTGGAAATGAATTGCCTGAGTTTTGAGTAGTTTGACTTATGTGATGAGTAAAGAGCAAAGTCAGTTCTTGAGCAACCTTGGTGTGCTGATTTCAAGTTCAGTATTTTCTCCAGTTTATTAAAGTCTTCTGCTGTAAGGTTCAGATTAGTTCAAGCCATCAATCCTGGTAAACTCAGACCAGTAGCTTTCCATGGACCTCTCCTCAGCCTACAGATCCTTCTCTCTCTGCTTGGAGATAGACAGGACCTATAGGGCAGATGGTAAGGGCATCCCTGGGCTTATCCATCTTGATGTTTCACCTGTAACTTTTCCTTCTCATGAACAGGCCCAGACTGACTATAGGGAGTAAAATAAATTGCCTTAATATTTGAGCTCAGAAATTGCTTCTTTCACTATTCCTTTTTTCGATTAAAATCTTTCAGTGGTTCCCATTTGAGAGGTATTGTAAATGACACATAAGAGCTTAGGTTTCAGAGTTGGCTTCTTTAGGTCTAAATCCTAGCAGTATTAATTAGTAGCTGCCCTAACTCACTGAATTTCTGCTTCTTCATCTGTTAAGTGGAAATTTAAAATAAATGTATTTTGGTCCTGTGAGATTAAATAAGGTAAAATATATTTAGTGTTCAATATAGTGTCAAGCACTTAAGTTATATAATAAGTGGTAGTAATTATTGCCTACCAAGTAATTATCCAGACCCTTTAGCAAAGCACTCAAAATTCCTCCCAGCATGACTTCTCTTCCTATCTTACACTTCTGCAAGCCTAGCCATTCCCCCAAGGCAAGAGATGCCTTCAGGCCCCCACAATGTTGCCTGCTGGGCTCTTGAAGGAGGGCAAAAGACCATGACACTAAAAGAATAATGGGCTTGGGCTACTGGATGTAGCTCCAGTAGTAAGGCACTTGCCTAGTGTGCATAATGCACTGAATTTAATCCCCACCACTGTAAAAAAAGGAAAAAGAATGAAGCACTCTTCAGAACTTGATGTTTCTTCTCTGCTGCCATGGAAGGAGAACGAGTTCTTAGCAGAAATCACCTTGAGTGTGTCCTCTGAGAAAAAGGGACCTAGTAGCTGGAGACCACATCTGGAGGGCAACTTGACAACTGAGCTGGGAAATTCTCGTCTTTTACTGACGAGACACAAGAGAAACAGCTTTTTTTTTTTTTTCCTGGAGAACAGCCAAGAACTTACAGATAAATAGAAAACGAATGGTAAAATAGATGCCTCACTGAGTCCCAATTACAGTGGGACCAGTGTGTCTTAGTGTGTGGAATTACCCTCAGATTTTTATATTACAGTCAACTTTTAAATCCATTGAAGTTCTAACTAGCTGAGGAATGCAAAGAAATCTAATTATACATTTAGTAGCAAAGACTAACAGTATTATTAGATAATTTATTTAGATGATTTGTGAAAAGCACATGAATTATTTTCAAAATAATGTGCCTCGACTAAGACATTGCACTCTTAGTTTGGTAAAACATCTCCCTTGAAATCTCGTTGGCTTTGATAATGGATATGGGAGACACTTTGGCCTCAATCTTGTCTAAATTATGATGTATTTTAATTAGTCAGGGCTAAATTGTTGAGGCTTTTCCTGACTCTGTGGCTTTGCTATCCAGTATTCTTTTCATTTCAAGTGGTAATTTTCAAATCAGTGCTGACCCTATATTAAAACATAGGATGCAAACATATTTTTCTGTATCTATTCAAAATCATAGCTTTTTATTTTCAATGCTAAGCCTCGTGCATGCTATAAAATCATAGCTTTTCAGTGTCTCCTCTGCAGGAAGAGACCTGTTTGAAAGGTGTAAAAGTAATAACTAGTCCTTATTTCCCTTTCAGCCTGCATAGGATTACTATCCCTTGTCAGATCTGAAGGAGTTCAATTTCTAAGGAACCTCAATTTCTTTCTTTTTAATTTTTTTTTTAAAGTAGGAAAAATTTATTGAGAGAAAGCTTCTGTCTAAGAGAGATGGAAGGGGGACCGGAAAGTGGGTTGCCCCTGGGAACCTCAGTTTCTAAAACAAAGAATATGCATACAATGATTATAAATCCCTTATGTTCCATACCATATTTTACTATGATCCAGGAGGAAAATTAATTGTGAAAGCAAATTCTGTTCTTTATCCCAGTGTGTCAGAAAAGCAAGAAACATTAGGCCATCTTGTTTACAGTTGTCTCTTGTGTACCCTCTGAGAACCCCTTCAGCTGCTCCTAGATGTAAAGGTCTGAGAGAAGGACCAGAGCTAAGCAGAAAGCAAAGCCCAGGGTGTGTAATCCTAGACCATCTGCTTGTATGTTGATCCCCCAACCTGTTCCCACATACATCTTAGGGATATGGGGGTGGGGCTCTCCTTTAGTTTCTCCTCAAAATAAATGCAGCCTTGCAAAAAAATAAATGTAGCCTTGGGGAAAGAAGAGTGATTTATGTTGTTATTTTGGTAAATTTTCAATCAAATGATTCAATCTCTTGCAAGGCAGTTTGGGATTATAGTTTTATTTATGTGCTTATCTCCTTGAGGTCTGTCTTCCCTACTAGACTAGGCAAGTTCCAGAAGATTAGCCACCTCTTTCGGCCCTAACTTTTTTTCATGCAACAAAAAACTATGTTATACTACCTACCATATGTCACAAACAAAAACTTTTAATGCCTATTTTACTCAGTAAACAAATCCAATTTTCAACATTATGTTAGTTTTTGCTGTGAATGCCAATTGAAAGTGGGAATTAAACCCAAGGCCTTAGACCTTTAAATTCTTAATGTGATAGTCTCCCAATGTTCAGAGGACAGAAGTAACTTCCCTTGAGTTGTAACCGAATCTTCTCACATATGAGACCAGGCATTAGTTAGTCAGTTAACTGTACTTTTATCTGTCATACAACAAATATCTGTGATGTCCTTAACTTATGCCAGGCACTGGTCCAGGTACTGGGACAAAAGAGCCCTGGGCTTCCCTGTGGACTCATCTTATATGTGGCATTTCTTCCTGGTGCCTCAGTGTCCTTTGCAAATAAGTGGATTTCAGAGATCTTTTCCAGCTCTAAAATTTGGTGAGCAGCCTTTTTAACAGAACCTTGAACCAAAAGCTGCTGGTGCACAGGATATGTAGTTCAGAATAATAGCTCCAAGCATCATCCATACTTGCATTTAAGTCTCAGTTCTTACAGCTGACACTGGGGAACTTAACCTCTCTGAACCTCAGCTGTGAAACAAAGAGTAAAACCTATGTCCTAAGGTTACTAGGAATATCAAAGAAAGATTTTCACTAAAGTGTGTAGCACAGAGGAAGAAATAATTATTCAAAAAGTTATAAATTATTTCTATCTGAGAGACATTTATGCTTTGACTTAGTGTGACTCACCACTAGAGCAGTGATGATTTTTCTTCATCTGCACAGTAAATAACTCACAACAAATACTTGGTCACTTAATTTATCAAAAGGTAGCTTTTTCTATAACCTCCTTATTTCCAAGTGGTTTAGTGATATTGGTCATCTAAGCACCAAAGTAGTCCTGTCAGAGTGGTTCTTCAGATGAAGCCCTGCTTAAGTACGGCTATGCTCTTGTGACTTGAAATGCCTTTTCCTGAGAACAGGAATTACGCAGAGGTATAATTCCTTTAGCCTGATTTCTTATATATCCATTAGAAACAGAGTTTTTGTCTGAAAACTACTCAGAAAATGAAAAGTCTACACTTAGAAAATTTCAATTAAGCTCGGCTCCAATGGCCATACTACAAGACTTGGAGTGCCACTGATCTAGAGGCAGTTTCACTAGTGCCTGCAAAGGAACTTTCTCCCCATGGTTGGGGGCAGGAGCTTGTGGTGCTTGGCCCTTCCTTTCACAAACCCTGTGGACTCAACAAGTGCCAAGGCTGTGGGCAGGTGCTGTCACTATAATGGCCTCTGTTCTTGGAGTTTTCTGAATGTTGTCTTTCTCTCCACCCCCACCCCTTTTTATTACTGCTTTCTGACTGGATCCTCCATAGGAACGCTTTGGGGTAAATATGTTTGGTTTTTGTTTTTTTAAGTAAAAGATGGAAGGAGTGGGTTGGAGGAGGAAGAAACTATGGTTGGGAGGGGAGGAGCTGACTCAGTGATAAAGGAGTGGTGTGGTTCCATTGATATCTAAAAGATTAACAATTAGGAGCTACCAAGCCTTCCTGAGAAATAGTTTGGGTAATATTTGACTTAATAGCTGCATCTTTGGGATATGTAATAGTTTACAAAATATACCAAAGGCTCTGGGTGCAAAAATCTGTATCAATTTGATGCTTTTAGATTCTTTATATTCAGATCTAGAGATAAATAAAAATGACTTGTAAGTTATGGCCTATGACCATTAAAACAGTCTTAAAATTAATTTTTGGGCAAAGTCAGCATGGCTGGGGTTGGATTAAATGTCTTCCTGCCTTACCTTATGTGAAGGAGCAGAGAGACTGATACCTTCATATCGGGGGGCGGGGCAGGGGTGGGGGGTAATGGCAAGACAAACTTCAGGCAGAATCCCTTGTGGTTTCCTCACAATGTTCTAGAGCACCTTTCCTCACCCTGTTGGGATAGTAGTAATCTAGGCTAACATGAGGAAGGAACCAGAGCCCAACCTCACTATTTAGTCTTGTTTTCCACTACCTGCATGTTTTACAAATTGCAATTATTTGAATTGAATGTAAAGATCTCAGGGGATGTACAGGGAGGAAAGAGAAATGCAAGTTGATTTATTCATTTTATTCCTGGCAATAAAAGGAGAAATGTATTTTGTCTATTAGGAGCAAACATTTTAAGAGGTTGAATAAGAACAGTCATTATCTGTGGTGTAGAATAAAGTTGGACAGGGCCTGACTGCTCCACCTGAGTGGCTCTGTGAAGCTTGTGCTAGGTTCCGAGTATCTGAAATGGAAGGGACCATGACAAGATCAAGCCACCCAGAGATGCTGGGGTGTGAGCCAAGGTCTTGGCAAGAATTTGGTACTACATGCTTTCTCTGGATGGGGTGGCTCCCACAAGGATGTCATGTTCCTCACCAGCCCTCCTCGCCTTGTTCTTGCCACCCTGATGAGCTATGTAGAGGTAACACACCTAGGCTAAGTCAAGTGCCCTGATAGGTTGCCCATGGAGTCCCATTCAAATCAGTGATTATCATTTGAGAACCTGCTACTGGAAAAGCACTGGACTAGGTACAGTGGGGATCCAAACTGGGCCACTGGTTGTGTTCCCTAATTGACATGTGTTTCATTTTATTTGTCAGTGTGGTGATGAGCAGCATTAGGCTGGCTGTTAGGGAGAAGAATTATTAACATATGTAAATGCATGCCACTCTGTGTATGTGTATGTGTGTGTGCATGTGTGCAGGCATGCAAGTGTACCTGTGTGTTTCTCAGTGTCTGTACACAGATGCTCCTTAACTTATGATAGAGTTATGTCCCAGTAAACCCACCAACAGTTGAAAATGCATTTAATACATCTACCTATGAAGCATCATGACTTAGCAACACAATAGAGTATTATTTACCCTCATGATCTCCTGGCTGACTAAAACAGAGGCTGCCCAGCACTGGAAGAGAATGTTGTACTGCATAACTTTAGCCCAGGAAAAGATCACAATTTGAAGTACTGTTTCTACTGAATGCATACCACTTTTGCAGCATCAAGTAGAAAAATTGTAAATTGAACCGTAGTGAGTCAGGGACTGTCTGTGCACATGGGTATGCATATGTGGGTATGTGTGCACATGCATGCACACTGGGGCGTGACTGGAGAATATTCCTGTAGCATGTTTTTTGTAGAGTGTCCCTAAAGGTGTCTACACTGGTCCAATTGCTGGCCTTTTACCAACATCTCATCCTTTTACCCTGTTGTTAGTAATGCGAAAGTGTGACTGTTGCTTTTATTTCTCCCCCTGTTTAAAATGACTCCCTGGTGGTGTCTCCCCTGTCTCCCGCACAGAACCAACAAGGGGCGTGACATCAAGACCATCAAGTCTCTTCGGGTGCTCCGAGTTCTGAGGCCCCTGAAAACAATCAAGCGCTTGCCCAAGCTCAAGGTAATGTTTTCGGAGTTTGCTCTCATCATATCCCCTTCACTTGCCTTCTAGCCATGGCTAATGTGAATTGGAGAATTGGAGAACTCATCTTGGAAATTTATTTTTCTCATATGGGAACTAAGGTTCTTTTCATTTCCAAAGGAAAATACCCAGCCTCCAAGAAAATCCGTATGAGGGGTTTTGCCTCTGGAGTCCAGACCTGGGTAATATCTTGTACTCTCTAGTGCCATGTCATCTAGGAAGAAGCCTGTGTGTTTTTGTCCTGGAACTTCTTATGTCACTAAAGTGTACCCAGAACACTAAAATGGAAGCCATGGGAACCCTTTGAGTGTTTTTGCAGACTATGTACTAGGGTAAGCTGGGTAACTTAGGATTTTTTTTAAATTTATGAATGTAGAGGAAGAAGGGATCCTCTAGCTCTAATCTCTTGTATTTGGGAAGGGCACAGATAGGTCAGTAACTTCTCCAAGGATACATAATCCGTTTTTGGCACAAGCAGCAGATAAATGGATAAATGGGTTTGAGTTACCCCAAATCAAATTCTTCCTATTGGCAGGACGTGGGCCTTAACCAGATTCCTCCTTGTCCACTACCTTCCTTGCTCGTACTCCCTGGGTTCCAACCTTTCAAGATCTTCCTCCTTCTTGGGTTATGCTTTCCCATTTCAGATTGCTAGTGTGTTGGACTCACCTTCATCCTGCCTTCTCCCCTACCAACATGTTGCTGTTACTGGAAGCTACAGCTCCATAGGAGAGAAGTTCTTTCTGAATTTCTGCGACTTCTCAGCTTCCAGTTCCTAGCCTTTCAGTCCTGCTGCTGCTGCCAGGGCCACACGGCCAGAAAAGCAAGCCTTAGCACAAGGGCTGAACCTGTCTTTAAGGGCTGCATCAGGATGCTTTCACAGAAGCAGATTTAATTACCTGCCTACAGAGTCACAGAGAATAGTGCAGGGCCTCAAAGTGTGGGTTATAGGCTACCTGCACCAGGATCAGTTAGATACTTCTTCAAATGCATGTTCCTGCACCACGCCAGTGCAATAAAACCAGACTATCTGGGGGAGAAGCTTGGAACCTGCCTTCTAAACATAGCCCTGTTTGAGAATCCTTGTCACCATGGAAAAGAGCCCTTGCTAGTCCTAGGCTCAGCTCTTGGATGTAGGAGCTATATGACCTATGGCCAATTACTTATTCCTAGACTTTCAACTTGAAAACTTTCTAACACACATTTGTGATGTGGACAGATGAGCTGATTTGAGTGGTCCCTTCAAGAGAACTCAGCAATTCTGCTAGCATGTGTGGGCCTCCTCTCTCCTGTGCCTGCCACAGGGAACAGAAAGCTATGAGCTTGACACTTTCCTGCATCCCCTTTCTCATTTCCTATTGGGTTCTTGTAACCGCTGATGCTCCCTACCAACTTCATTCCTGCCCTAAACCTCTGCTGGTCTCAGAGCTCTGCTGTCCTTTCTCTTCATGATCTACAGAGAGGAGCCAAAACAAACTAGATTTATTAATGGCAGAAGACAGAAGGAAAGTCATTTCTGAAAGGCCCAAACTGGCTAAGACATGGCTTCTTTTCAGAACCAAGGCCCTGGCACTCTGTATGGACTCCCAGCAGGAAACACTTGTGCTTCTAACAAAGGGGCTTCCTGCCTTCCCCCCTGAAATGAAACCTTCCACCAGCCCAGCAACTGGCCTGGCCTGTACCTGGCAATACTCTCCCTTTGTGCTCCTTTCCTGGGGCCCCAGCCATGGTTGTCCGCTGCAGTGCAGGCATCTGTGGATCCTAGAAACCCTGAAGGCAGCTTGATGAGATTAGTTAACGGGCTGGAGAAGCTGACCTTGACCTTGGTTAATTCTGTTAAATTAGAGTGCTGGTTCCTCTCTCCATAGTGTGATAACCTGAGGGAGATGTGGGTGGCTCTGATGATTCCACACGGCTGTGTGTCACTCACATTCCCTGCAGTGTTGAATTAATTAAACCAGCGATACTTCACCCAGTGCTGTGGAGAAGCAGCTGCACAAATGGAGGCTACCATGGGGCTAGACTCTTCCCTCCAGTGAGCTAAACCTAAAAACCTAGAAAATAACTTAGAAATGGCTTGAAATGTGTCGCACTTTCGTGTAACTCCTTACAGCTTAGAATGGAGGTCTATGGAGACCCATCATCTTTTAACTGAAGGGTAAATGCCTGGTTCCATCCATTCTCATCCTCATCTCTTAAGCCAGGCAAGTCTCAGTCCTTCTCACATCGCCTCTGTTATTTTCATGCTGGCTTTAAACTAAAGGACATTTACTTGAGGGATTGAATATAATCAGAACAAATGTATGGACATATGACAAAATCTCATTAAAATAAACAAAGACTGTAATGTATTGTCACTCCCTGATCCATTTAGGAAGGATAAAGAGAAACACAGACAGCACAAAAATAAACTTGTGACTGTCACCCAATAGGTCAGGGACAAGCTGTTTAATGGTTAAAATGGACTAAGTGATCTCAAAGATCCCTTCCAGCATTAAACTTCTGTGCTTCACACTGAGTACCCTACTGGAATCCCACAAAGAACCCCCTGTGTTGCTTTATGTGAGGTTTGGGTTTACTGCCTTGGGTTTCCTTTCAGTCAGAGTGTGCTGCCTTCCAAGGGGCAAGTCCTTGCCATCGTGACCACCTTGGAAGGCAGCTTAGTCCCATGAATGTCATCTCTGCCTTAGTGGGTTGATATCTCCTGAGGCACTTTCTCAGTGCTGCTGGATGGTGGTGTGGCCCCACCTCAGCTCTGGGCAGGTGCAGAGGTTGTCACAGGTCTCACACACCAGAGCCCTTTGCTGCTGTCCACAGGCTGTGTTCGACTGTGTGGTGACCTCCTTGAAGAATGTCTTCAACATACTCATTGTCTACAAGCTCTTCATGTTCATCTTTGCTGTCATCGCAGTTCAACTCTTCAAGGGAAAGTTCTTTTATTGTACAGACAGTTCCAAGGACACAGAGAAGGAGTGCATGTAAGTGCCACCTGCATCTCCCACACATTTTTTGCTGCGACATGTTCTGATGAGTCCTTCTCCATCCTCCACAGGGTGACTCTGTCTCCTTTCTCTCTATCTCCATTCTTCTTTCAATAGAAACATAAAATAGGAACTTGGTAAATTGTATTGAGAACACCTTTTGGGTCCAATGTGGTAAAAGATATTTTGCACTCAGTTTTTTATTTAAATTCTTATAACTATTGAGATGGGTTTTATTTGTATATAACGGATGTGGAAACTTAGATGAGAAATTTAAATTGCTGATGGTGACACAGTAACTAATGAAAGGGTTGAGATTTAATCCCACATCGATTGAACATCAATTCCACTTTTATTCCATGATTTTCTTCTCCCTTGCATTTGTGTGGTGGTCATCATTGTTACCCCATAGTCTTGAAATCTATGGAATTTTCTGACTCTTCCATGAGTTGTAGTAAAGAGGCCCTTTTTCATTTTTACTCTGATTTTAGAGGCAACTATGTAGACCATGAAAAAAACAAGATGGAGGTGAAGGGCCGGGAATGGAAGCGCCATGAATTCCATTATGACAACATCATCTGGGCCCTGCTGACCCTCTTCACAGTTTCCACAGGGGAAGGATGGCCTCAGTGAGTGCTGGGTTGTAGTTGGTACACTTATCTGTGAGCTGGGCTAGGACCATGTGGGTGTCTTGAGAAGCTAATTCAAGAGGAACAAAGCTAACCCTTTGTTATTGTACTCAGGAAAGTAAGCACTTATGAGTGGGTGAGACAGGCAGAAGACAGGAAAAATGAAAAGCCTTCAGGTAAAGATGGAGAGGGGGAAGACAAAGGGAAATATTTGAAACCTTACTGTTTTAGCTGATTATTAAGGAATCAAGTGGAGCCATCTAACCCCTATAGAACAAATGAATTTCCAACAGCTCTCCATCTCTTGGGAGAATCCCTGGAAGCTATTTTAGACAGATTTATTCTCCAAGTTGGCTCTGTACCTAAAAGCCTGAGGATGGAGGGCTAAGGATGAGCTGCTAAAACCCACAGACATGTCATACCTCTTATGGAGAAGACATCAGAATGCAAGTTCCTATGCTGCCCGTAGCTGAAGGCTAATTCTCGAGAAACAGCCATGACTAAGGTATCACTTTATGGAGACAGCATACTCTACTTGGCATAAAAATGTCAAATAGTAATACAAGAGTCAACTATGTAGTGTTGTGACTCTGTTGCGTTGGATTTGATTACAGATGGAAAGGGGGCTAGAAACAGCAGGAATTTGAGGTGTCAATGGGCCTTTGCCAACTTGGTTATGGACTCCCCAAAACATTAATGGAGGACCTGTAAAGTCAAAGAAATCTGCTAAAGAGCTATAATAAGTGGTATGGCTCCTAATTCTGTCATCCACTGTCTATGCCCCCTCGTCTTGCCCCCACAGGGTTCTGCAGCATTCTGTAGATGTGACAGAGGAGGACCGAGGCCCAAGCCGCAGCAACCGCATGGAAATGTCCATCTTTTACGTGGTCTACTTTGTGGTCTTTCCTTTCTTCTTTGTCAATATCTTCGTGGCTCTCATCATCATCACCTTCCAGGAGCAAGGAGACAAGATGATGGAGGAGTGTAGCCTGGAGAAGAATGAGGTAACAACAGGTGGTCTATGATGAGGGACTGGGAGCTTCAGAAAGGACCCTGGAACCTGTGGTTAAGGAAAACAACTACATTTTCCTGAATTCATTATGGGGTTATAGAGACAAGATTGAGAAATTAATACCATTAAACACATTTTCTGAGCACTTTCTCTGTTTAAGGCCCAAGTGGGAGCCACAGAGAACTAGAAGGTGGAACATGAAGTATTTATGGTGCAGTCTCTACCTTAAATGTGAGAGTCTAGAAGGAAAATATATATGCCTCAAAGATAACGTTAAAACATTTAGCTTCCTTGCTGTGGTCTTCAGGACATGCATATTTTTTCTAAGGGTAGGGACTATGCCTTATGGCTGCTTTTCCAGGAACATTCATAGTTTTGGTAAATTGTAGATTTCTTAGATGATTTTCTTGTTGTTGAACAATAGAACTAAACTAGAAAATGTTAGGGACTATAAGAGGACTCCATAGACAGATACAGGTTCAGTATCTCTAATCCAAAAATCCAAAAAAGTTCCAAAATGCAAAACTTTTTGAGCAATATGACACTACACGTGGAAAATTCAACATCATGAAACTTTATTTCATGTATAAAATTATTAAAAATGTTATATAAACTTATTTTTAGGCTGCATGAAATATGACCATTATCTTTCTGTATTCCAAGATATCTTATGTACATGCACATATTCCAAACTTGGAAAAAAATCTGAAATCCCAAATGCTTCTAGTTCTATGCATTTCACATAAAGAATTCTCAACCTGTAGATCTGTTGTTCTGGCTAAAGGCATCAGAGAAGGCTTCCTATCTAGGTTTCACAGCTACAGACTATGTGAAAAGGCTTTATTAATAACCACCAAGTCCTTAGCCCATATGATGGAATACCTCCAGTTCCATGTTCCTATTTACAGTGACATCTTGCCCGTAGTTTTGCCCAGATGATCCTTGCCATTTCTATGTTTATATAGCTCTACTCTGTTGTCCCTATGCCACCCTCTCCTTCTAACCTGTAACAGAGAGCCCACCATGTGCAAGGTGTAGGAGTCTGAGCCAGGACTAATAACTGTGACTTCTCTGCAGCGGGCTTGCATTGACTTTGCCATCAGCGCCAAACCGCTCACCCGCTACATGCCACAGAACAGGCACACCTTCCAGTACCGTGTGTGGCACTTTGTGGTGTCTCCGTCCTTTGAGTACACCATCATGGCCATGATTGCCTTGAACACAGTGGTGCTGATGATGAAGGTAAGAGAAAAGTGAACTCCAGTAACTGTTTCTTCCCTGAGCAACTGTATGTGCTCAGAAACACTAGGAAAGCCTTCTAAAATGCCAGGATATTGCCTGTCACTTTTCCATTGGACCCAGGGGCCCAGTGAGCCAAATCCAGTAAAGCATGTAGTAGCAGTCCAGGAGCTTCCAACAAGGGTGGAAAATGTCCTTAGAGAACTTAGGGTCTCAAGGAGTGTCTTATTTAACACTAAATGATAAAATACCCTCTACAAAATGTTTCTGCCTTGCCCACCTCCATCTCTAGGCAGACTGACTGTTTTGCTATTAAGTAGTCTAGATGGGTGAGGCATGGATCTGTGTTTTGCTTTGTTTTGCCACACAGAATGTGTAATTTTCCACTCCAGCACTCAATATCCATCTCCTCCTGTACCACATACCAAAGTTCCTCACAAGCTCAGATTGAGAGGTGGCTATCCTTGGTGACATGTATTACCCACCCACCCTAAGGCGCTGACTCTCTCTTCTTGTCCTGGCAGTATTACTCTGCTCCCTGTACCTATGAGCTGGCCCTAAAGTACCTGAATATCGCCTTCACCATGGTGTTTTCCCTGGAATGTGTCCTGAAGGTCATCGCTTTTGGCTTCTTGGTATGTCACTAAATCTATCCCAGCATTAGGCTTGCCTTCTTTTTAGGGGGTACATTCCCAGACTTTGTTGGGAGGAGTGGCTACCGCTATTCCAGAAATAGTTCACACATCTACCCACCTAACTGTGAGCTCAATGAACTGCCACAGAGATAGGACAATGTGTGAGGGAGATAAGAGAAAGGGTGAGAGAAGCCAGCTCCCTGGTTCCATGCTTATCTGACTATCCACCTGATCTTGTCAAATCCTGTCTGCAGCTAAGGGATGGCCATCAGTGGGCTTTTTTACAGCTGCAATTTATGTGTAAAGGAGCAAAACAAAGACTGCGCTAATAAACCTTGAGTGGCTATTTACTGGTAAAGGTATAATAGTTTTATGACTCAGATGAAAAATATCTGTCCCTCTAGCTTCAACTGTAGTAAATAATAGATTTTACCTATAAGTGTTCCTCCCATGAATAGCATGAAGAATAATTTCTACCAATGGAAATAAATGTTTATTACTACTTCTTACAAAGGCCGGTGACCTTTAAGGGGTATGTGGGTGGGAGGAGGGTTCTGGGATTGGGTTTGGGAGGGATGGTGATGAGTTTTTCCAACATAAGCTCTCCTTTTACTTCTCCTCTATTACTAATTATAATTGTTTGGTGAATTCTTTGCATCTCCTCTCAAGAGTGTTAAGAAAACCTGGTCCTTTGTTTCAGTGTCCTGTAAAAAAAAATCCCCTCTGCTCCCTCCCCTCTCTTGCTTCAGTGTGTGCTGAGAGTTCAGTAGGATGCTGATAAGCCCACTTGACAACTGCTTCACACTTATTTCGGTTATGAGCTACCATTTCAAATTATATGTGTGTATGGCTTTCCCTGGAAGAAGAAAAACTTTGCTGCTGATCTGGATAAGTGTGTGTTTGCTAGCAAATTTAAGAGGACTCTGGGCTGGGTTTGATAATTGTCAGTGTTGATTGTGGAGGTTGCTTTCGATCTCCTTCTGGTTCTTTGAAACACCATTCATTTGATTGTTTGGGGTGGAGAGTTGAAGGGAACCCTTTGCAGGGGGGCTGCATTGTGGTTTACTTGATTCCCTTTTGAGTGTTTTGAGACAAGGTAAAAAGAAACTACCCCCAACAAAGATGCTTTTATAAAACAATCCAGCCCTGAGTAGGGTGAATTGAAAAAGAGTGAGACGCCAGAGTCACAACAGGGAAGTTTCTCTATGTATCTTGATGGCTTGCATGTAGTACTGACATTGTCTGTGACTTAGCCCCCAATTACAAGTCTAATTATGGTGAATGTTAAATACATACCTACAGGCTTAACCAAAGGGTTTGGGCGTGAGGCCTGCCTTCTTCCCACCCTCACAACAGTTTTCATTTTCAGTTTAGAGGCATTCACACTATAAAAGGCATCACTAGTCCCCTATACATGATACAGTTTTCTAGATGTTCAGAATACCCCAGTTATGTGCTATGTCTTCTCACTGGCTCTGAAATCAACATGGCCAATATCATTATCATTATTGCCATTATTATTGTTGTTCTTAAATGAGGTAATCGAATGTCAGAAAAAATTGTATAACTTTTTAAAGGTTACACGATAAAAGGTGGTAGAATTAGAAAGCAAGGTGGGAATAAAAAGGGAAGCAAACAAGAAGACTGAAAGAAGTAATGTAAATCATATAGCCTACTAAGTTTCAAATGCTTTATATATTCATTTTATCTTCATGACAATTACACTAGAGAGGTATTGTTACTTTCTTCTTTTATGGAAGAGCTGGAGCTCAGAAAAAAATGAAAACTTTACACAAGGTTAGTAAAAAGCAGAGCCAGGATTCAAATCTTGGTCTCTCTGACTTCAAAGCTCACAATAACCTCCTGGTGTACACAGTATTTCCCCCCTCATCTGCCAGGAGTACATTCTAAAATCCCCAGTGATGCCTGAAATTGCAGATGTTACAGAACTCTTTATGCATACAGCCACACATCACTAAATGAAAGTAAATTCTGAGAGATAAATTGTTAAGTGATCTGCCATTATATAAATATCATAGAGTGTACATATACAAACTAAGACTGTGACAGCACTAGACAATATAATTGCGTGAGACTACCATTATATATTAATCTGTTGTTGGTAGAAATGTCATTATGTGGTACGTGACTGTGGTTTTTCCTTTTTTTTTTTTGGTACTGGGGATCAAACTCAGGACCTTGCAGTTGTGAGATAGGTGGCAGAACCACTGAGCTAAATTCCCGGCCTGGTTTTTCCTATTAATTTGAGATTTTCTCCTTTTCACACCAAGGAAGCAATTTACAGTTTCTCTTTGGCATAGCTGAATTGACAATGCCAATGCTCTTGTGTTTGGGGCATTAAATAAAATAAGGGTTACTGAATGCAAACACTATGATACACAGCAATTGATCTAATACCCAAGAGAGCAAATATGTGACTAATGGGTGGATAGCATATATAGCATGGATACACTGGACAAAAGGAGAATGATTCAGGTCCTGGGTGGGATGTTGTGAAAATTCATCATGCTACTCAGAAATCTATGCAATTTAAAACTTGCAAATTATTTACTTCTGGAATTTTCCATTTAATATTTTTGAACTGCAGGTAACTGAATTTATGGAAAGTAAAATCACATTTAAAAGGGAACTGTAATGTTCTACACTATGTATTCATTATTCCAATATGCTATTCTGTAAAGCATCCTCAACTGAAACTCAAAGCTTCTAGTCGTTTGATAACTAGACCTGTGAGCCAATAATTAGGATATTTACCTCAGATTGGGGAATAGGAGAGCCCTGAGAATTGAGGAATTTACTCTATCACCAATGCATTCAGTATCATAATGCAAAGCAAGCTTCCTGATGAAGCAGAGTGCATCAGTTTCTCTGCATGCTCTGGAGGTGTATATGGCTTTGGAATTAGATTTCTCTAAGTCTCAATTTTCTCACACAGAAAATAAAGATTAAAAGAACTTAAATGTCCTGTTTTAAGGTACCAAGCCCAAGGTCTATGTTCACCTGAGCCTAGAGATGGACACATAGTCTACTCTGATTAAGTGGAGTGTTATCTGCTCGGTGGATTTTCCAGGTCCTTTATATCCCCTCCTTCTCCTTCATCCCACTTATTTCATTACTGTTTCCTTGTTGTTGTTGTTTTTTACCTAGTTTTAGCTTTTCAAAAGGTGTAACATCAGAAAGGGAAAAAAATGAAGTATATTTATCAGTTGTTGATTTGAAAAGGTTCAGTGGAGTTAGAAGGAGTCTTTTGGCCAGTTTGTCTGAATTTTGTTTTTGGCTGAAAATCAGAACTATAGTTTTATAAGGTCACCTGATGCCTAATTTAAAAGTTGTGTGATGATAGTGATGGTTTCATAGGTGTCTACTTGTCCCTAAACTCACCAAGATGTATACATTGAATATCTATAGCTTTTTATTTATGAATAGTACCTCAGGATAAATATTTCTAAAAAATAGAAATTTATAAAAACTTATGAGCTTTTCAGTGACAGTTTCAAAAACAAAGTCTTCAAGTAGTGACGGAACCACTTTCTAAATGAGAAATTCTCAAATTAGTAAAGGAAAAATAGAATTTCTGTTTAGAAATAGGAAACTAAAGCCAAAGTTAGAATGAACTTGTGCATGAATTGACAAGTTTTAATTCCAAATGACAAAGTTATGTAATAAAAGATGTCTTTTCTTTTCTTTCTTTGCATTATTTTTCTTATCCTTTTCCTAATGTTCCTATGACTGAATTCACTTGGCAGAACTATTTCCGAGATACCTGGAATATCTTTGACTTCATCACCGTGATTGGCAGTATCACAGAAATTATCCTGACAGACAGCAAGGTGAATGGCTCATAAGGTCCTTGTCTTTAAGGTTGGCTCTGGAGTAGCATTTTTTAAAAATCCTCTACCCAATAGGTTCATTTTTATCCTATCAAATCAAATATGTCCCCCTTCAAGTGTTGGGAGTTCATTTCCTCACTCCCAAGCATTAGCCAGAGAATGTGAACTGGAACACGCCTGGATCACATGGAAGGCTTTGTTTCATTTGTAAGACTTGAATACCAGACATCTCTTGGGATAAGTAGAGTAGTGTAGGGTTTTAGAGGAAAGCTGCTATACGCAGTATTCTGCTAGAGTCTCAAGAGATACAGTATCTTTACCTTCAGAGTTCTTAGGCTGAATTGTTTCCCTAAATTAGCTTATCCTAAAGAACACTTGGCAAGCTCTTTGTAATTCTCTTTGAATTTTGGATGGCCATGATGTGTTAGAGGGACCACTAGATCTGCCCTTTTAGTATGTAAGTGTAGATTTTAGACTATGCAGTAGAGACAAGGGAGGCCAGCTTTGTCTCATGTGTGCGGGCATACTTCCCTTGTCGTTTGCTGGGAATAGGAGGTAGGCATGAGAAGGCTAAGAAGCACATGCTGGCTGGCCCATCTGCTGGAGTTGGGGTTAACAAAGAAAGACAGAGACTGTGTTCTATTTTGTGATCTGAATGAGGAATAAATCTACAAATAACTGGTGCTTAGATTTTTCTAAATGACCATAATGTCACTAATTATATGTTTCCTTTTGATCCACCAGCTGGTGAACACCAGTGGTTTCAATATGAGCTTTCTGAAGCTCTTCCGAGCTGCCCGTCTCATAAAGCTTCTGCGTCAGGGCTACACCATACGTATTTTACTTTGGACCTTTGTGCAGTCCTTCAAGGTAAGAAGACCAGACAATATTCTCTGAGGGCTGAGATGGCTCTGTTGTATCAAACAGCTTGACAGGCAGCACTGCGTAACATCATCAATGCTTCCATCCCTTCACCTCTGGGAAAGTGAAGCTGGTAAAATGGGTTTTTTGGAAGCAGTCAATGAATGCAGTAACACTTAATTATAGCCCAGCTTTGCTGGACAGCAATTGGCTCATGTCTACTGAATAGAATCTTCTTCTAAAAAAGCACCTTGACTTTGTATCTCAGGCCAGGAGGCAAGGTACATGCTTTGGGAAGTATGTTTCCTGATTGGGTATTCCAGATTGCCCTGAGCAGTCCTACCCGTGCAAAGAGGCAGCCACCTGCAGTCAGATGTCCTCTACATTTGCAAGGACTTGTTAGTGATTTTATTTCATGTAACAGTTTTTCAGAGGACTCTTTCAGTTGTGTTTCATAGCAAGATGATTCATATTCAGTCCCCCTGTGTCTTCATCAGTGTCTATTTCTCAAGCCATTGATTGTGTGATATGCTAATGGTCACCTCTGTGTCCTACAAATAGGAATGTCTAGGCAAGCTAATATAGTGAGTTTCTTTTAAACAGTCATGGGGCCATACAGAGAGGTGTGTGTGTAATAAATACAAATTGAAATCAGTACCTGAGACTCAGTGGCAGAGATTTCTAGTAAAAGAAGTTTCTCAAACATATTTAAATATCTCTGGGCTCTGGCAATTATCATAAATTAGTTTTTTATAATGTTTTGAATGCCTAAGTTATTTTTAAATGCCCCTTCCTCTCTTCATTGAAAAAGTTTTTCAATGAATGTGTTCAAAAATAAATTTGGTGACATTAAATGCTTCAAAGATGAGAAATCATGAATTCACCAAGTTTTATTTATATGAAACTGAAGAGCATAAGCCAGTGAATTCATGGTTTGTCATCCTTTGGGAAGGGAGTTCACCTACCATCATCCATATTGATTTCTTCAGAGTTTGAGATGTGAGACCAATATAAGAATGTTCAGGCTCCCACATGCAACCTTGACATTTTGCTCCTATCCTATTTGGTATGATAACTCCCACAGAGGCCTCACTTCAATGACAACTATTTTTCCAAAGTTTGAGGACAGAAGGAAAAGCTAAAACCTCAGCAAGAAGTTACCATCTGAGTCCCAGGCATATTTGAATTGAGAATGGGAAAGACAAGATGCTTTATTATTTTAAGAGGACTACCCAAAAGCATTAGTTGTTAGTAAGTCTGTTAAGAGATGTATCATCCTGTCATTTTATCACAATTACCAAGTCTCTGGGAAGCTATGTATCATTGAGGTTAAAGGATAAGATGTCAGAAATTGATGGCCAAATGATTGGTTTATTCTGGTGAATACAACAGAAAACAGCAAAACAGGTAAGTCTCCTTCAGGGGACATTATGTTATACATAGGTGTTTTCTTTTCAGAACAGTTCTGGGACAGAGTATAGAAGGTGATTTCTTAAAGTCTGATTAACAAAGGCTACTTCTGCAAATAAAAGCAGAAAGCAACACCATATAAACAGCTTTGTGCTATTGCCTGTCCATACCCTCACCCAGTCCTGAACATTATCCACTTTTCCCCCTCCAAGCCCTGTTTGGATGTTCTATCCTCTTTTCCCTCACTTTGTGTTAGAATTCATGGCATGACAAGAAAGGAGAACAGATGGAATCTTTGGTATTCTCACTAAAGCTGGGGGTTGGAAAAGATGAACAGAACTGGAGACTCTGAAGTGGAGAAGGTAAACCAAGGACAGGAAGGAAGGATGAAAGGCAGCAGCATTCCAGGTGGTGAGAATCCCTGCCTCCTTACTGCCAGGCTTCAGCAGTGGAGTCCCTCTGTGAAAACATAGCCATTCCTTTCCTTAAATCTTGGAAGTCAGCACTTTATTGGAAGAGGGGATTCTCCTACTGGCTTTCAGTTACATTTTAATTTTATCCTTTATTCAAGTTGTAAATAGTCTCACAAGGCTTTTTATTTCGTTAGCTCTGCCCTGCTCAGGCAGTCTGAAAGCTTTCATTTGGTGTCCTGGGACTCATGGTGTACACACTCATGACAGAGTGGAGACTCACGGTAGCCAGAGAGATTACTGAGAGCACTCCAAAAGTACAGTGGTCTGTAGTAAATTAAAGATCTAGACTTCCTTGTATCTACACCCTTCCCCAGCCAGCCAGGGCAGCTCCCTCCCTTGTATCTCCTTAACTTGCCCCCATCCTGTATTGATATGCTGTCATCCAAAAGTTACAGTAACCATATATGCACAATGTAGAATTTTATGCCACATGGCTTTATGGCAAAGTTTTGTTGTGGCTTACGCTTAGAGGATTTTGAGATTTTTCCATGCAACATAATGAAACATTGCAGGGAAGGAGGTTTAAGCATTGAAAAATGTTTCATCGCAAGATGAAAGAACCTTCTAGGAATAGACAAACAAGTGAGACCCCAGTCATTTCATTTTGCTTCCATATTCTGCATGATGGGCTCCACACTGGGTGTGGGAGTAGGAAAGAGAAATACAAGGATTTGGAAGCCAAAACTGGATTCTTGGTTGTGTAATTTGCATTACAATTGCTCAGATTATTAATCTTCTGCATGCCAAGTGAGATATATCCTGAGCCCAGAAAGTTTTCCAAGCTTTTCTTGGAGATGTGGGCTACATTTCTGAATGAGTGAATATTCTTCATGAAAAGTGAGTTACAAACCTCTCTGTGGCCAGCTTTTACATATCTGTCAAAGGAGGTGGACATCTGAAAAAGTACTACACCCAAAACAACAGCCTCAAGGAGCAGAGTCCCAGTCCTCTGTGTGAATTAGCCTAAGGGCACGAGATCCTGCCAGGGATCACAGGTTGTTGACCATAGAAGCTGCCTCCTTTTGATTAATGATCCTCTCTGCTTTCCTTCCAGGCCCTCCCCTATGTCTGCCTTTTGATTGCCATGCTTTTCTTCATTTATGCCATCATTGGGATGCAGGTGAGCTGGTACATTGGGCCTGGTGGGGACAGCTCTTACCCAGATCATTTCTGGCTTAGCAACCTGGGCATGCAAGATTGAGATTGCTTTGAACTTCTTCTTGCTTACGGGTACTCTCCCAAGGTCTTGTTGTAGTGTGACCTTGATTATTTCATATATGCAATGGTTCTCCAGGTTTTCAGGGTGGTCTAGCCTAAGGTTGTCAGATCATGGTGCTGTCTTATAAGAATCTGTGCTTCTAAGTGGACACAACATGAGAACTAAAGCAAAGATGACACAATTGTTCTTACCTAGAGGAATCTCCAAGGAGATGGGGTGGGGAGTATGATCCATTTACCAGCAAGATCTCTGGTATTTGGACTTGACATAGAAGAAGATTCAATGTTTAGTCTCATGAATGTGGTGGTACCAAATGCATCTGGATTAAGTTTTGACTGAGATTTATGCCTGAAGACTCAGCACTGTAAACAACTCAGAGAGTTCCTGGCAGCCTGCCTATCCTAAGGAGACCCAGGGGCCACATTTCAACTGATTCTTCTCATAAAGGGCCATGTACTGTGGTTCTCTACATCCTCTCCCATTTCTCTCGGACTTGAGAATCAGATTAGATTCCTACATGGATATTTATTCAGGTAGCTAGAGGCCTGTTGAGCCAGAAGAGGCCAAAACCTCTTTCAAGGGCGATGGCCATTTATGGTGGGTGAACTTCCACTGTAAATAAGCAGCACCACATCCTGTGAACCTGTTTTACTGGATACATGGGCTTTCTGCTCATCTTAGAGGGCTCTCTTTCTGGCTTGCAGATATCATGACTAAACCTCAGCAAAGAACTTCAGCGGACAGTCTTCCACAGCCAGGCAGTCTGGCTGCCTTTAGACTGCCAGCTATCTTCTCAGTGGTGTCTGCCACCTGGAGTCACTGCTCCATCTCCCAAGCTTGTTGCCTCATCAGCCCTTTCCAGAGCATTTCCAAAATGCCAGTCTTTTTGCCCCTCTCTCTTCTTGCCTGCATTTTTTAGTTTTGTTCTTCTCACTCCATTACTGGAAAGTTTTGTTCTCCAAAAATATCAGAATGTCAGATGTAAAATATGTGAGGCTTGATTGAGAAGCAGTGCATTCTCCTTCATGGGAGATATTTTATTAGAGATTGATGATGATGTCAGCAGTGTTGAATTCCTGGTGAAGTTTAGACTGGCTTGATAACTTCTGTTAAGTCTCTCTTTACTCCCCCAAATTTGATCTCAGAGTTGAAACATTCTTCAACAGCCAAATGCAAACTTGATTAAATTAAGTTCTGTTTGCCCATGCTCAAAATATCCCTTTTCATCTTATCCCTTTTCATCTTCAAGCAAAGTAAACTAGAATAACACATCTCAATTCTAACCTACTACTGATAATACTGATAATGATGATAATGCTATTTACTATTACTTGAATTCCTTGGTGTGCTAAATGCATGCACATACGCATTTATGTGGATGTATGGATAGATCAATAGATAGATAGATAGATAGATAGATAGATAGATAGATAGATAGCCAAGCAGGTAAGCAGACAGACAGACAGGAATACAAAAAAAAGCATGAATGTAAAACATGCAGCTAATGTACTCAGGAATGATGTGATGCTTAATATGGTTCAGTAAATATGCTCAGTAAATAGGCTCAAATTCTCAGACTATGTAGAAGAGCTGAGATTTGAACTCAATTCTGTCTGTTCCACAGTCCATGTTCTTAGCTGTATACCATCTCTCATACCATCAGAAAGGCCAATGCAAGTGCTTTTTTGATCCTCCAGTGGGAGGTAGAAGCTGTTCAATAATGAAATCATCTTCTCAATAGTCCTTACATATCTTTCCAAGGTGTAAAAGCACACTTTTCATCCCACAGAGACATGAATGCCATTTCCACTGTGACTTAACTTTAGTTGACAATCCCCAAACTGGTCCATGACATAGACCCAACACCATGCACAAGCTTGTGCTTGTTACTAAAGAGAATGTGCCCAATATAGTCACCACAAACAGAGAGATCTATACAAATAGAAATACAAAAGGTCAAGTTTTGGAAAGCCATAAGTAGCAAGTGAATGTATCTATGAGAAGAACTATTGTTCTGGATTTTCAAAGGCTTCTTGGAAGAAGAGACCTTTGCAGAAAACTCTGAAGATGGAAGAAAGGAGTAACTTGCTACATATGGGAAAAAATATGTGGTTACAGTTGTTAGAAGTAAGGTTTTCAGCCTCAGCGGTGGCACTGACCCGCTGTGTGAACTTAAGTCACTGAATCTCCCTGGGCCTTATCTCCCTCCAGTACAGTGGAGGAGTTGGTTACATACCATCACAGGTCCTTTCTAGTTCAAAAGTTCTGTTATTCCAAGGGGAAATGGATTTAAGGTTATTTTCATGAACTTTTCTGAAACACTCCTCTCTCTTCCACACCCTTTTGAGGTAGCAGATTTGGGTTAGTGACAAAGATGCAGTGAAAAGCTGAAAAGAAGTAAAAAGAAATTTTAAAGACCACCTTCTCAACAAACATGCATTTTTTTACTTGAAAATTATCTTAGGAAATAATCAAAATAGCTGTGGTTTCTTTGCCTATTGCACATATACCATAGTGAATATCGCAATGTACCCTTCATCTACTTTTGTGGGGTGTTTCAGAAAATCATAATCACAAAAACTAATTATAGTTGTATGAACATCATAGGGAGAAAATGTAGTGTAAGTTGTGTATGTGATGGATCAGGGATAAGTCATGAATTCTTAACCAACAAAGTGAAAAGAAAGAAGAGAAAATGAAATTTGAACAGGACAAATATATATGATGTTCTCATGCAATACCCAGAACTGGAATTTATTGCTTGGGTGGAATATTTTGAATGCAATTACTATATTTGTTTCTTGGGGGTCTTCTACCTTTTTATCCTCTTTCCATTCTTCTCTCTGCTGCCACTTCCATGCTCCCTCAGAGATGAATACTATTTGGGTATTGAAAAACAGTTTTGAGAACAAATTACCAAAGCAGGTGTCAGTGGGAGTTACTTGAGCAAAATAGCTGGGGGCAGAGATGGTTCCTCAATTGCACATTCTAAAAACTGTTAGGGGGAAATGTGTTCCCTTTAGCATGCTTTGGATAAAGTGGGTATGCTAAGTGTAGGCTGAAAATGATCTCAAATGGCTGCAGAAGTGACCCAGGAAACCCTCAGCTGTACCAATACTAGCTTGTGAGAATGGATCCTGATATAAGGAACATGAATGGGGGAGAAGAGTGTATATGTAAAAGCTCTTGTCATTGAGGGGACTCAGGAGTGATCTTGACTCCAGGCTGTATTGGGAAAAGAAATAAAAATAAAATTTAAAGACCACCTTCTCAATAAGTATGCATTTTTTAATTTGAAACTTGTCTCTGAAAGTTCATCTCTATTTACTATGGATAAATTTTTTTGAGGTTTTTTTTTTACATGGATTTGCATAATAACCATAGTCCAACAGCAGCTTAGAATACTTCTCTCTGTGGCTAGATCTGCCCATTTTATCCTTTTCCAAATATCCACTTATCCTGACTTTCTGTGTCCTGTTGTGTGGACTTATTTAGCTTCCACATGAATGGCCACTTTCAGATGAGATTTCGTCACTTTGGGATGGGCACATGTATGCATACAGATATGTGCTTATCCATTTTCTTTTTTTTTTTTCTGGTACTGAGGATTGAACTCAGGACCTTGCACTTGTGAGGCAGATGATGGCACCACTGAGCTAAATCCTCGGCCCCTGCTTGTTCATTTTCATGGGCTCTAGATTATTGACAAATCAACCTTCTCAGATTGACATTCTGAATAGAAAGATGTCTAAGGAAGATAGAGATGCTCTATCCAATCTGATCTAAACTGCTTGCAAATTCCAGGGCAGCATTTGCCCAAACTATAAATGACATCTTCAGCAAATAAAATTGCTCCCATCATGACCACCAGAGACGGGGAGAGAAGGGTGAGTCCTTCTGTGCATTCCTGTTAGGGGCAATGTTTTACAAATGCTTGAGTACCATGGTGACAGGTACCATGGAAATAAAAAAGACTAAATTAGGTGTAGGAGAATCTATATATAAGCAGAAGGACATTAAAATATCTTGCAATCTATGCTATACCTAGACCTTACTAGCACTAATCTCTATTGCTGCACTGGTACACTGGGGAAGATAATTAGTCCTCCTTATCAGGCCAGCAGCATAGTGTTTACCAGCTCTCTGGGTATGAGTTGTCTGCTCCAGGGATAGACCATCAGGAAATCATTCATGTAGCTTTGTTAGCCCTGTCTGTGCATCTAATGGGTATGGGCTGGACACAACACACAACTCAGTAATGCTCATTGCTTTCTCTTGTTTTTCTCCCCAAGGTATTTGGAAACATAAAATTAGATGAGGAGAGTCATATCAACCGGCACAACAATTTCCGGAGTTTCTTTGGGTCCCTCATGTTACTCTTCAGGTACTTGGATGTAAAACTGTCCTATCTGGAGTCCTGTTAATAGAGGGAGAAAAACTTGTTCAGCTTCTTCTCCCCATTTCTCTTCATCTCTTTGTCCTGCTTCTTCTGCTCCTACCAGAATAGGTAGTAGAAGAGGGAATGGGGCAATTTTTGTCTAACTTCCCATTTGATAATGAGAAAGTTTCATCAATGTCTTTAACACAGTAGTTAATTTTCACATTTCAACTTCTACGCATGCTCTAGAAATCTGGAAGGAGTATTGAAGACAATTTCTTGTAGGCCAAATTCCACTTAAGACCTGAAACCTTGAATAGATAGGTTTATGTGGAGTTTTTAAGTCCCACCACTTTCTCTATTGTTGTCAGCAGAGATCCCCAATAGATGGAGAAGCAGTGGGTGGGTGGCAGAACCCATGAGAAACCTCACTGGCATTCTCCATCTCTGCATGGAAAGCACTAGAAGAGCCAACTGGGTAAGAAGGGAGCCAGTAGGGTGTATGATAATAAAAAGGATGAGTGAATTGGGAAAGAGGCCTGAGGATGAGGTAGGACATGCAGACCTGCTCCTTCTAACCAAAGTGTCTTTTGGGTTTAGGAGTGCCACAGGTGAAGCCTGGCAGGAGATTATGCTGTCGTGCCTTGGGGAGAAAGGCTGCGAGCCTGACACCACTGCACCGTCTGGGCAGAATGAGAATGAGCGCTGTGGCACTGACCTGGCCTATGTTTACTTTGTCTCTTTCATCTTCTTCTGCTCCTTCCTGGTAAGAAACATTATGCTCTTGCTGGAGATATGGCTGGTGTCACCCCAACCCTATACTAGCCCCACTGAGAAGTAGACAAGAGAAAGTTCCTTCTGTGTGTGTTCATGGTCTATTCCTTCCCTCTCCTACACCCTCCCCTTCTCATGCTCCAACCCATGCAAAGCAGAAGGACCATCTCTAGGCCTCCTTTAGGAAACTTTGGAAGGCCAGGATGCTCCTCAGACTCCTGTGTGGATGACTTCCACTGGTTGAAAAAAGTGTTTACTGCTTCTAGGGAAGAACTGTTGTGAGAAGAGATGAGGCGTTCACTGTAGTTCAGTGGAGAGACCACTGAGCTTCATGTTGACTCTTGGTAACCCAGAGGAAGCCCTGCATTTTTGTACCTCAGGCATTTTGTCTTATAGCTAGAGATAGGAACATCTACCTCTCTTTTGGACATTTTTGATCTGTTTGAGAAAAAATGCCTTGAAAACACGAGACGATAGGGTTAGTAAGTGTAGAATGATAATACTATATAACAGATGTGGTTTTCTCCTGATTTGTAGTACCGTTACACTTGATGACAGCTGACCACCTTGATTGTGAGAAAGGATATGATTGCTCTGAGTATTAGTAAATATATATGGTGCATTTCCACTTATGAAAGAGTGAGAAACCCTTTTTAGTTCTTTCTTTCGGAGAAAGCATGAATCAGCACACCAGCACCCAGAAATTTCTACCCCGTACATCAGGCAAACAGTGGTAAACAGAATAAATGGGTGAGGTGCTACCAGATCAATAAAAGGTCATTGTGGTATTTCTGTGCATGCTGACATCCCTCAGCTCAGCTGCTGGCCACTGGCTCTATAAAACCTAAATCAAAACAGTATTGCCGCTGAAAAGTGGTAGATTTCATGGCTGTGCATCAAAGAAGTAGGTTAACTGTCTCATGTCCAGGCACTTCTGCCTCTTTAAAGTAATCTCAAGGAGATGGAAACTTCTCAGTCTTGCTCTCCAGTGTGGGGGATAGGTGTGCAGATAGACAGGTCTGGTGCCTAGGTTGATGATGCAGGGAGACTAGGGGAACCCCTCTGTAGTCTTGGCTATTTTTCTGTATGAGCCTTGGGCAAGATATGTTCTCTTTTGTAGCTTCCTTAAAATGGGAGAGAAAATGACTTGATGACAAGCATATTGTATGCACAGTGAGCCTGCACGTGTTTCAATCCACTTCTCATGGGTGGGAAACACTTTTTGATGGAAAAAGAACACTAAACAGTCTTGTGTTTGCATATCTGGAAGTATACAATCACTGAAAAGAACTGAAAGAAAACTTACATGAAGATATTAATTGGTGTTTTAAGGTTATTCATTCACATCTTCAGCACATTTTTATGGAGTAGCACTTAAAAGACTGGCCCTGAGCTAGGCATTGTAGTAGAACGGTCAACAAAGTTACTGACTTATAGTGTATCAGCACTTGTAAGAGTAGAATAGAGCAGAAGGAACAGCATAGACATTTCAGTTTTTGTCTTACAAAGTTTAAATATTTAATAATAAATATTTAAAAGAAATGAAAGTTATAACTGCAAAATTAATTAGGGACTATAAAGGTACTTTTAGAACTTTGAGATGAAGGGTGCTGCATAATTCACATTAACGTTATTTTTAATGAGGCTATATTCAGTATGAGATGATCTGCCTTCAAACCTTTATTCTCCATGAGACTGACTTTGTGACCTTGGGCAAGTCACACAGCTTCTTATTTCAGACCAACTGCTCTGCAGAAATTTACTGATGCCCTATGATATGCCAGGCTATGTGCTGGGAACTAAAAGTACAAAAGTGAATCAGAAGCAGTTGTTTCCTTAAAGGGCAGATGGTAATTAAACCTGCCTCACATTAGAGTGAGCATAAAAACAAATAATAGGTGTGAATGCATGCAGCACACTGTTAAAGACTACAAATGTGAAGCAATAACAATGCTAATAGTTTGTGTTAACATTAATAATAGATACCCTGAAAAGAGTGTAAAAGGAATGTGTGGATACATGGAAAACTTGTTATACCCAGGTAGAGGTTAAATAAATTCACAGCGGCTCCTATCTCAGTGACAGAAAAAAAGGCCCATGTTGGGAATAGGTTCAACAGCATGAAACAGAAATCTCCAAATAACATCATCTTAACCAAGAGGGGTGATGATTTCCCTCTCATGTAGCAAAATCCGGAGGAAGGTTGTCAGGTTTGTGGTAACTCCACGGAGCTTTTAGGACCCTTGAGTCATTCCTGCATCATCTCTAGGATGTGTTCTTCATCATCATAGTAATAAAATACAAGTAGACCTCCAGCAATTCATTTGTATTCTAGGCAGAGGCAGGGAGAGAGAGGAAGGAAGGGCACCGGCTGTGAGAATGTACCCGACAATCTCTCCATGTGGAGAAGAGTCCAACTTTGCTCTTCCTTCAGACTTGCTCCTTATCTTATATCCTTGTCTGCATCGCTGGTTCCTCCAGGCATCTAGGCCTTTAACCTGGGATCCACAACAGAGACTGCTGTTCTCTCATCCCTCCAGCCAGTTGGTGTCTATCAGGCAAGATTCCAAACTGCAAGTGACTGAAAGCCAAGCTAGATCCAGTGTAAGCACTATGGGATTTTATAGGCTCATGTCAGTGAGGCAGCCCAGGGCAGGGCAGGCTTAGGCAAGGGGCTCAGATGATATCATTAAGATCAGATTTATCTCTCTATTCATAGATCTCTCCCTTCATGTTTCTCTATGTGAGCTTATTTTTCAATTACCCTACCCCATGGCTCCTAGATGGTCATAGGAGCTCTACACCTCACATCCTCACACAGTCAAGAATAACAGGGAGGAGCAGGTCATTTGTCCAGAACCCTTTTATTGGTTCTGATTGGATCACTAATCGCTGTTACCCAGGAAAGTGGGATCTGATGACTTCCTGGGGTCCTGGGTCATAGGATGGTGTCCCACTGAGCCACACTGACTGTAAATAAACCTGCACCAGAAATATAGTCAGTACGTGCTGAGTGCCTATGAAACAAAATAACGGTGCTGTTGATCAAGTTATGTCCATCCCAACTTCATTAGCTCTCTAATCCTGCTTTTATTGCCTCTGGCTTGGTCGAGGAGCAACATCTCCCCTACCAGTGTCCTGTCCACCCGCTGTACTGTTACCAAGGGTTCTTTCCAAATGCAAATGCTCCTTGGTGTCTTCTGTTTAAACCCTTTGAATGGTTCCTGTTGCCTACAGAATAGCCTAGACCAGAGATTAGCAAACTACAGCCCATGGACCAAATCTAATTTGCCACTGATTTTGTATGGCCTGTGAGCTAACAATGGTTTTTACATTCTTAAATAGTTGAGGGGAAAAAACAAAGATTAATAATATTTCATGACATGTGGAAATTATATAAAATTCAAATTTCAGTGTCCATAAACAAAGCTTTCTTGGAACATTGCCATGCTCATTTGTATATGTGTTGTCTGTCTGTGGCTGCTGAGCCCTACAACAGCAGAGCTGAACAGAGACAGTACAACCCACAAGGTTCACAATATACGTTACCTGCCCAGGTTGCTGATCCTGGTCTAGACTCTGGTGTGGTTGAGAAGATGCTTTTGTGATCTCCCACTTGGCCCCAGTGGCTCTACCCTCTCTACAGATCCCCTGATGAACTTTGGCCCTGCGTCCTTCTGTGCTCCTTCTCTCATCCATGCTCTCTCTTCTGTCCTCCTTTACATTTATGCTGTCTGCTAAATAGGTCCTTGTCTATCAGGACTCAGTTCAAGAATCAACCTTCTTCTATAGTTTTTCTTCAGCCAGGAGAAATTGCCTTAATGCTTCTTTCTGTCCCCACTGTCACCTGACTTCATGGCTTTTAGAATCACAATCTCTTTTTAAAACTACGTAAGGTATTGAGAATGTCCAAGTGACAATATGTAGTGAAGGCCTTCTGTACTTTAATCACTGAGCCAGGCATGGGAATGTATCTCTCGGCAAGCTTTTATCTCACACTCCAGCACCGGAGTCTCTGTTTGGGACATACTAGGTGTGCAGTAAAGGTTGGATGAAAAAACACAGGGGAAAACAAGGTCTAGAAACGCCTTCAGATCTGTAAATAGCCTGTAGTCCTCAGCAGTCAGCTGTGCCCTCACTCTGAGTTGCCTCATGAGCTCCCTTTTGGGCCCCTTTTGTGGAGCAAAGGTGAAGGAAGGAGAGTGGTGGGAAGTGCTATCTGGGCTTGACTTTCTCTAGACTTTGAGAATGTTAAAGCTGTTGCTGCTTTCTCTGCTACCATAAAAACTTAAATAAATTGAACAGATAATACAGGGAGAATGTTTTGAAAATGTGAAGTGGCATAGAAAAATGAAATCACAATGCTCACATAATGAAAAGTATGGTATCAATTAGTGGAGCTTTCGCTAGAAACTTCAGCCTTGTAGATTTTTGAAGTCCCTTATTTGCCTGATGCCTGTTGTTCTGCTCCCTGAGCTCTGCTTTAGGCTGTCCCCCTAACTACTCTTCTCCCCTCTGTCCTTTAGATGCTCAACCTGTTTGTGGCTGTCATCATGGACAACTTTGAGTACCTGACTCGGGACTCCTCCATCCTGGGACCTCACCATTTGGACGAGTTTGTCCGAGTGTGGGCAGAATATGACAGAGCAGCATGGTGCGTAAGACTCTCGGATACCTAGAGATCAAATAACTTTGGAGTTCTTGGGGGTGGAATTGGAGCCACCCAAATGCTTGCCTGTTACAGAAGGAGTATGTCTGTGGAAGAGTCTCTGGTATCAAGCCAGTCATCAAAGTCTTACTTCTTTTGCTTCCCTCACCCTCTCTTTCCTTCTGTGACAGGCTTTACCCTTTCTTTACCACACTTGATCTTAGCCTAAAGGCCGAGAAGCAATACCCTTTCTTTACCAATCTCATCACACAGTCTTTACCTTGGAGTATTTGGGTTCACTTCCACAGCAGCTTCCAGTAATCTCTCTTATTTTCCTGCCAGTGTTAGTGGATTCCCTTGAGTCACCAGGGAGTTTGATAAGGGTTTTCTGGGCCAGTGGACACCTGGCCACCATGATGAGTAATATTAATTTTTTTTATCTTCTTCATCTCTCTCAACAATTTGGATATAACTTGAGATTGTATTTTAAAAACTAAGCAAATTATTCTTGCAACTGTTCCCTAAACACTTGCAGATTTTTGTTATGTGGAACTGAATTAAACAGCAGGAATTGGCAGGGATAACATCTTTACTATCTCTTTTACATCCAGAAGGTCTGAAGTGATGTGTCTTTCTGGTGTTTAGAGCAGGGGTTAGCAAACTACTGCCCATGAGCCAAATTTGATCCACTGGCTGGTTTTGCAAATAAAGTTTTATTAGAATATAGCTAAAATCATTCATTTATGTATTATATATGGCTCTTTCATACTTCAAGGGAGAGTTGAGTAGTTGTAAGAAAGATGGTTCAAATCCTCAAATTCGAAGATCCTTATTATTGAAATATTTTATTGTCACAGGTTTTACTGTTGAAAAAGTTTGCTGACCTCTGCTTCAGAACAAAGGCAGAGTTTTGGTCTTTATGGTTGAGGACAGAGTAAGAATTGTATGAATACTTCCTCCAGAGAAACAATTCTGAACCATCTTAGCTTTGGGGTCTTAACTCACCATTCTATTCATTCTGATCCCCCTCTGAAAATGGTACAAGAAATGTCATCCTTCACAGGAATGGACCACGTTGCTTCCACCTGGAACCCCCTTTATAATCTGAGACACTTCCCAAAATCTATCCTCTAGTTGAATTTTGGGCTGAAAGGGTGAACCAGAATTCCTCTACCCCTCTCTAATTGTTTATGACTGACAGCTCAGTTATCTAAATCCACTCCTATTACAATGGCTAAGCAACAGCTTTTTACATTCTGGACTCACTTTTTAGTAGATAGCTATTAGGAAGTGGCAGGCAATATGTCATAGGAGAATGCAGCCAGGCTACATTTTATCAATTTGTGACTTTGGACAGTCACTCCTCTGAGCTTCCACATCTGTGGAGCAATGATAATGATACTTTCCTACCTTGAAGGATGGTTGTGAGGATGCTATTACATCTTGTGTGCTATTATTATTGCAACTAATAATAACTACATGAAAATGCAACTTGGAAGTAAGGCAAATCAGCATCTGTAAAGTATGGATGGCCATGGGTTGGGAGCCTGGTGACTTACCTGATGGAAGAGAAACCATCTGGGAGCAAAGGCAGTCATTGTTAACCTAGACTCACTCAGCTATCCTTGGCTCTCAGAAACAAACCTTAGCCACTTGTGGTTTTGCATTACCTTAGGATCCAAATGCCATGGATCCTAAACATGCTGCTCCGCACTCATTCCAGCTGTGGTGAAGAAACAGTTCTACGAGGACTAATCATGAGACTCAAACATGCAAACTAAGCAAAAAGAGCAAAAGGCAAAGGAGAAACTCTTCTGTCTGCTTTGAAAGTCACAGTGTAACTGCTGCCTAGAGTTTTGTTGGCTTTCTCAATGGAAAAAGGAATGTGGGAAGGGGACTTACAAGTACAGTGAGCCAGTGTCTTCTAAACAAGGACTGACACAGGTTGCAAAGAACATCACTGCATATCCACTAACAATTCACCTACTTCCTAATCTCATTAAGAATCAAACTAGAAGAACACATGGATAAGTTACCTCCGCCGAAGCACTGAGAGCCATGGTAGTACTGATGAGCTGCTATCTTGGAGAACAAGAGGAATCAGCACCCAAATCAAGAGAAGGCTAGAAAGAGTAAAAATGGAGGAGGGCACTCACCTTGATGCAGCTGCCAGTGAGGACTGGACGCTCAGGAGTGGAGACACCTTATTTATAATTTTCAGTGGAAATGTGATGTGTTCCAGCGTGTATCCAGACCTGCAGATTCCTGGCCATGGTTTCTTTGGTCTGAACCCTGACAGTGAAATTGCTTTGGCCACTGAAAATTAATCAAATTTTAATTCTGTCTTTTCCACAAGAGGCTAGGAACCTCTAGCAGGCTCAGGGGACAAGGGGTTGGTAAGATAGGTCACATTTTTTCTGGAATTCTGACAGGGTCCAACTTGGATATTGAGTGGAAGGAATGGAGGTAGGAGAGTGTGCCTGGGGCCCCAGGCTGCTTTCTGGACAAGGATCCAAGCAGGCTCACCCTGAGTGGGGAAGAGCTTGCCCAAGCTGAACTCAGGAAAGTTTGTTAATGAGGGAATTAAGGCCTTTTGTGACTTCTCATGCCAGCTGTGCTCCTTGCAATTAGCCTAATTGGAAATTTGTCTCTCACAGTCTGGAGAAACACATTGACTTCCCATTGCCCCTGATAGGCAGTCTGAGTAACTGATTGTATCAGTGTCTGTGAAGAGCAAACAGTTCCATTGTCCACTCCACGGCAGGCCAGTACAGCACTGGACAGTGGACACAGGCACACTGGCAATCTTTGTTCTTAGAAGCCTAGCTAAAGCCAGGGATGTGGTTGCTTCTAGCCAGGTATGTGCCAAATAGGTATCACGGGGTGCTTCTCAGCATCTAGCAGTGCCTTTTGGCATTGAATGGACTCTGGCTTCCTGAAAAAATTGGGGCAGTAGAGTTTGGCAAGATGATCATTCTCTGGTACCTGTTGTTTTCTGGTCTGGCTTTGCTAGGCCCGAGGAAAGAAGCTGCTCTTACCTTTCCAGGCCAGCCCCTTTAGGGAAAAGCTCTCATTTCTTTCCCATCCTTCTCTGAATATCCTATTAACCCACCTCTGCTTCCTTTACAGCGGCAGGATCCCGTATAAGGATATGTACAAATTAGTGCGGGTGATCTCGCCTCCTCTGGGCCTGGGAGAGAACTGCCCCTACAGGGTGGCTTGCAAGGTTTGCCTCCCAGTCCCCAGCCATGCCCTCGGGGGGATGCAACATCTACCCCTCCTCTCTGTCCTCTGCTCCACCACCACTGTGCCACATGAGGGGACCTTCATGTTGCTTTCCTTTGAGTTTAAAGAGGTCCAGACCCTCCCAGAACCAGCAGCTGTTAATAGGAAGCAGGGCACATTTTGTCAGGAAGCAGAAAAGAGTTAAAGACTTAATATAAAAGCCAATTTGATATCTTTCACTTTTCTTCACATATATGTGTATTTACACACATAATCTTCTCCACCTTAGTCTGTACATTCAATCAGAAGATCCTCTCCCTCCTCCAGAGAATGCAATAATCTTTTTTTTTTTTTTTTGGTGCTAAGGACCAAACTCAGGACCTGGCGCTTGCAAGGCAGGCAGCAGCACCACTGAGCTAAGTCCCCAGCCCTGCAATAATCTTTTTAATCCAGCAGAATTCTGCTTTCCCATCATCGGTGACAGAGAAGCTCCATTTTAGTTATTGGCATCATCATCCTGTGTATAATGAATCAGAGTATGATTCAAGTAATCTCCACCTCTGCCCAGCCTCCCAGGCCCTGGTAGTTTGGCCAGAAGTGACTTAAGAGGGGTAGGACAGAGAAGAGGTGAAACATTAGGGTAACAGGTGAGAGTAAGTAAAAGAGCCATAGTTTGGGGGATGTGCTGGGAGCTCTGACTCTGGGATGGTATCAGTAGAGGACAAAGGACTACCGAGCAGATGCCTTGCCTTAGGGTCTTGCCATTATGGTCAAGAGGAAGCAATCATAATTGCCAAGTCACTTTTTGTTGGTTAGACCAAAGACAATATTCAGGGGCACACAGGAATTCCTTTTCCAACTCTGCCATATTGTAGGAACCTTCTATATTGAATGGCTCTACCAAGCCCCCATCTAAGGTCATGCCTGCCAGACAAAGAGCCCTCTCCTGGTTCTACAGGAGGGAACCATGGGCTCCTTGCAGCATAGCAATGCCCAGGTGGCTGGAAGAAGACATAGGCTCAGGAAAGATGCCTGCCTGGGCGATGGACAGAGCTGGCTTGGGTGGTCACACAGTGATTCCATACTCAAGAGGCTGAACAGCTGCCTCTCTCTGTTGAGACTCTTTAAACTCCGCCCTGGTGAAACCTGCAGCCGCATGTGGGAGAGCTGGGGAGGGTAGCATGGCATGTAAGATGCTCTTCCTCCTCCTGGTTTAGTATCTTCTGTCCCCAGCATGCCATCAACCTGGTGCATGCTGGGGAATAAAGAGCACTGTTGTCCACAGAGCCAGGTGGAAGCAACGGGCCGACTCTCTGACAAGCAACCTCAGCCCACCACTTTCAAAGCCAGCTCCCGCTGCCTTCTGCTACACACACACACCAGAGGGGGGATACACGATGTTCTACCTGTGGGTTTAGGGGAGGAGTGAGGTCTGACTTCCAGGCCAGTGTCCCAGTCCCAGCCGGGGCCAGAAATTCCTACCCACGACTGGAGCACCGTCTATCTGGTTTATACCGCTCATGCACAGCCCTGGGAATTGAGAACAAGCTTGTGTTATACTGGGGTTAGATGAAGGAAGCAGGAAAGTGAGGATAATGCTAACCAAGAAGGAGAGATGGAGTTCCCCATCAGTGCCCTCTGATACTGTCAGAGGGACCAGAGATTGCAACCAGCGTTCCCGGGTCTGTGTGGGGCGTGATATAAATCCATACCAGGATGGAGTCACATGTATGATTTGCCTTGATTAACAGGTTTCCTATTCTTTTCCTGTTTGTCCATTTTGTTTTGTTTTTCTTCTCCTATTTTCTGTATTATTTAATTTGTTTTGGCTTTCTGGGAATGCCTGTTTTCCTTTCCTACCTGTCTGCATCCTTCCCCCAATTTCCTTCTCCTTTCCCTGCCACCCCTCCTACCCTGCCCCTATCCTGACTTACCACTCCCCCCATGAGCAGTGGCCGCATCCATTACACTGAGATGTATGAAATGCTGACTCTCATGTCACCACCGCTAGGCCTCGGCAAGAGATGTCCCTCCAAAGTGGCATATAAGGTAGACCACCCCTTCCTTTGTTCTGGGCTAGAAGCCAACAGGAAATGGGATCCAGTCATGGGGAGGCTAGGACATGGGAGGAAGCTGGGTTGGGAGGTGGAGGAGGGATGTAAGGAAAAAAGAAATGATGAGACCAGAGGTCAGGAAGGTTCACACAAGTCACAGAAGGTCACAGGAATGGTTTGCAGTACTGTTCACCGCGGGGCTTTTTATGTGTTACTCTGTGTTTCTGTAAGCTTGTGGCTTCTTGTGAGTGGGTCAGTGGAAAGGCACTTTAATGGTGTGTTTCCTTCTAGAGGAGGCAGAGTGGTGGCCAAGGGTTTAGGATATGTGGGGGGAAAGGAAGCCAACAACAAAATAGCTTTTGGAGATTATTTAAAAAGAAACATCTTCACTTATATAAATAGGGAAATAATGCACAAATTCCTTTAAACATGGTTCCAGAAGAAATTTTTAGGAGAGAGAAAAACTCTTAACAAATTTCTTTCCCCATGGCATAAAAAGGAACAAGGACGAGAGAGGAATGTGTCCTGAATTTCTCAATAAGTTGAGGAATGCAGCTTTCTTCCCTACTTGCCCAGCTATCCAGTTCTCTTGGAAATACTCTCAAGAGAAAGGGCGCTGATTGGCACAAATTGTGTCATCATTAGCTGTCCCTCCAGCATGACAGAGTTGTGGGTGGATTCCTGTGCCTCACAGAAGTATTGTACATTAGGAGTCACCTGTTATTCAGTTGCTCATAGTTTTAGGGCCTCAATTTTTCCTCACCCATTATTAATAGTCACTGATGATTCCCTTCTGGTGTTTAGATGGTCCAGAACTCTAGAGCACTTTCATTTGCCTAGGAATACATCATCATAATATTGCCACTTCTTTGGGAGTTTAGAAAATGGGAGAAATGGAACTCAGATCCAAACAAGAAACTGCCTTTACACCTAAGATATCACGCCCATGGAGTCACTGTAGGCAAGATGTTCCAAATGATATCAGAGACCTTGCCTTGCAAAGAGATACCATACTTCCTCCCTGCCAGGCTGGTGGTTCTTCCAGAGGCCATTCACCTGCTTCCTCCAAATTGTACCACTCCAGAGAGCATGTCCTTGGACTGTGGACATTTAGGGACTTTTATCCCATCCTAGTGCATGGCTTCTCACGTACAGCTTAGGGACTGGTACCCTTTTTGCTCGTGATGGCCACATCTAAAAGCACCATATAGTAGAATATGACCCTCAATTGTTTGAATTTCTGGAGTAAAGCTTGGTGGGAGAACTGGATGGGGGATTGGGAAGAAAGTTAAAGAATTTCAAAAGCAAGATACTCTCTGGAAAGTGGATTGGGCCATTTCAGTTGGATCCCTTTCTCTGGGTGAGGGGAACAGGGCCTGCCCACTCTGCTCCTGCCTGCGCCCTCTTTTTTCACTCTCTCTTCCCCACTCTCCTTGTCCTCCTCCTCCTCCTCCTCGAGCCTGTTTGCACTCTCTCCCTGTCCATCCTGCTCCACCTCAGCCTTTGGATAAGTTGGAATCATGCATGTCAACCATGTGCTGGCAAATTTCATCTTTTAAAGACTCAAAAAGGGGGCACTAGGATGCATCTTTCAAGTCAGATAAGCAAAGCAAAATCCCCGCCCCATACTGTCTTCCCATCAAGTTTGGGCTGTTCGTGGGACAAGTCAAACCATGTAGCCTTGAAACAGGGAATGAAGCCACCTCCCAGAGCTGACTCCTTTCCCTGAGCCACTTCTTTTAGAAATCACTTCCCATCCCTAACAAAGATATTCTTGGGATTCCCCATGAGGGAGTTCTACAGAATGATTAGGGAGCCCCTTTCTCTTGGAATTTGGCATCATTCCCTAGGGAAATAAAAGAAGCAAATGAGCCTTCAGTGAGAAGGAGGGGAATAGGATTGGGGCAGGGGATGGGGAATCCTTGCCCTTCTTTTTTGTCTGTGCATTTGACCTCTGCACTTTTCTTCCTTTCTCACAAGATATCTTTTGATTTTTTTTCTTTTTTCTTTTTTTTTTTTTGCCTGCTGTTTCTTTTTTCTCTTTCACACAGAGGTTGGTCCTGATGAACATGCCAGTAGCTGAGGATATGACTGTCCACTTCACCTCTACACTAATGGCTCTGATCCGGACAGCTCTGGACATTAAAATCGCCAAAGGTCAGCTTAGGAAGGGGAAAAAGGAAAGGGAGAGGGAGGCCTCTTGGAACAACTTGTGCGGGATGGTAGAGGACAGAGCTGTTTGGACAGTTATGCACCCACTCAGGAAAGCAACAATACAGTGACCTGGAAATCAAATATCAGGGTCCTGGTATAACCTCTCAGGCCTACTAACAGTAATACTTGACATTTTCCTCCGGACAAAGAAATGGCCTGATCATCTCTGAGGCTCTTTCCAGTTTTAACAGTAGATGAGTCCAGCACCTGGCATGTAGTTGGCTTGCTAAAATATTTGTTTATTGAATATTTATGTAGTATTATCTTTTTTTCCTATATGAAAGGAAAGCATCATAGGGAAAACTGGCAGTATGTTGCTCATCTTGATTGCTAATTCAGTGATCTAGGAGATAAAAGGTTTACTCCTAGACAGACCTTCAGCTTGCCCTCTCTTACATGGTCAAGTCCTTTTTAAAATCAGGTTACTCAGACTATAGAGTTAGGGTGGCAGGAAGGAATGATATGTGTATTATAACAGGACAGGGAAGGCTTACTTGCGGCACTTCTCATTTTCACCTCGGATATATTGAGCACCACAGAGGCTTTTAGAATCAGTGAGGAAGTTGATCTTGGTCTCAGGCCCTCAGATCTCTGTGGCAGGATATGCCTTAGTCACTGAAAATGAGAGCCAAAATGTGTTCTGCTTTCTCAGCAGAAAGACCCAGTATTGCAAGATCCACTGTCACTAAATGCCAGGATTTCCTCTCAGAATATGAGGTGCCATGCTGATTCAGCTCCTGCCCCCACCTACTCCCTCAGTCCATGTTATTTCTGTCTCTCTTCCAATTCGTTTATTAATAATGTATCTTATTCTAGGTGGTGCAGACAGGCAGCAGCTAGACTCGGAGCTACAAAAGGAGACCCTGGCCATCTGGCCACACTTGTCCCAGAAGATGCTGGATCTGCTTGTGCCCATGCCCAAAGGTGTGGGGTCTCCTCCTGAGTGTCCTGTCACTAACCCAGCATGCCAAAGCTACATCTTTTGGAGAACTCAGGCTAATCAAGGAGATAAAGGAAGGTTGCTCTTTTATCTTTAGGGAACTAAATTCTCCACTTCGTAAGTCTCTAAAATTAACTGAAAACAGTTTCTTAAGATGGGTCATTGTGGTTGTGAGTAAAACTTTCTAGGTGCATAGCTCCTTTCTTCTACAAAATACTGTTTAGCAAACCCTCATGCAGTTAGGAAAAAGTTTATTGTTACTTAGATATAGACATCTAGAATGGTAAGGAGTATGTGTTGCTTACTGTCAGTATTGTTATCATCACCATCATTGAGTGGATATGGAAACTCCTTGAGGATGGATTTAGGGCCTGTTCATTTGGTATCTTCAGAATCTCAATAAGCATCGGATGCATGGGTGACCGAGGGTACACACCTGCTTCAGAGAACGGGTAACATAGTTTGTGAGGGGTCCCTACTGTCTCCCACCTGTCTTCTCCTTGCTCACCACCAAGCCACATTTGTGTTTTTAGCCTCTGACCTGACTGTGGGCAAAATCTATGCAGCAATGATGATCATGGACTACTACAAACAGAGTAAAGTAAAGAAGCAGAGGCAACAACTAGAGGAACAGGTAAAACTCCATGCATGCTGTGGGTGGGTTGACCACAAGGAGTCATGCGGACTCCCAAGGGTACATCCCTGAAGTACAGTGTTCTGCAAGTGTGGTAGAGGGTGGAGGGTCCCAAGAACTTTCTAGTGATATGGAATAGAAACCAAGTAGATCAAAGGCTAAACTAGTCAAACAAGGTATTATTCATGTTTAAAATCAAGTAAGTTGTATTTTCCCCATAGCAGGCCCCACAAAGTCATGGCAATTCTTTCTTTTTATACAGAAAAATGCACCCATGTTCCAGCGTATGGAGCCCTCGTCTCTGCCTCAGGAGATCATTGCTAATGCCAAAGCCCTGCCTTATCTCCAGCAGGACCCTGTTTCAGGCCTGTGAGTACAACCAAAGCGTCCATGGACCTCTTGCTTCATTCTGCCACCCATGCCACTGTGCAAGCCGGGAACACATTGCCTAAAATTGCCCAAGAAATCATACTCTGAGCTGAATGATTTTTATCTTGAGGTTGAGTATCTCAGAATGGTTATTCAGCATGGGTAAGAGAAAAGCAAACTAAGTATGTTTAGTGTTTTGGCCCGCTTTTTTTTTTTTTCTTCAAGACAGGGTCTTGTTCTGTAATTGAGGGTAGCCTTGAACTCACTATGTAGCCCAGGCTGGCCTCAGACTTGTGACAATCCTCCTACCTCAGCCTCTGGAGTACTGGGATTACAGGTCTGCACCACCCTGCCCAGCTCAGCCAGCTTTCGAGAAGGGATCACTGTGAAACGGCAGTAGAAAAATGGAGTTTTGACTTTTGTTTTAATGTATTAGCATCTTAGCTATAGTTTTATCGTGAAGAATAATCATCTCTCAAATTCTTGGTTATCCCAGTAGATCCCAATAGATCTAGTGTTCTGCTAGAAGACATAAACTCCTTCATGGGTGTCACAATTGCTGAGTGCACATGGGGAAAGAGATACTGTTACTGAATTCTTTCCCTGAGGTTTATACTTCTAGAGATACCATTTATCTTATCTCACATGATTCTCATTACAGAGGCCACTATACCCTGTAGGTATATAAATATCACCATTTTAACAAATAAAGAAATAGAAACTGAGAGATTAAATAAGTTGCCCAAAGCCGGATAGCCAGTAGGAAGCAGAACTGGAATTTTTCCATCTAAATCAACTCACACTAGGGGTCACTCGAGGAGCTTCTCTTCCATGTTTACCCAATTCATTTATTCATTGATTTTACCAGGATGGCCCAATATAGCCTAAGCGCTGGCTTGAGCACTGCGGATACCAGTAAACATGATTATAGACAGTCCCCATTGAGGCAAATCTGGACATAGAAATTGCAAGAGGACCATAGGTTAAAATGTGAAAGGGTAAACTACGGTGATGCATGTAATGGAAGCCGCTCACCTAATTTGAGGGTTTGGGGAGGGTCTCCAAGAAAATAATATGCAAGTGAGACTTGAAGGCAATCTCTTAAAGAGAGGTGACAGAGTATGGTAAGTTTAAGGAAACTAAAAATTTGTAGGATATTTGTAGCGAGAGAGTTCAGGAGATGGGCTGGAGAGCTACGTGGGCCTGGACTTAGACTGGTGCTGTAAGCAAGATAAAGCAGTTAGATTTTTATCTTAGGTTTCATGTTTCAGAGTAATGTATCAGATTTGTGCTTTTCAAAATTCATTCATGGGGCGGGGGATTTAGCTCAGTGGTACCGCATCTGTCTTGCAGGTGCAAGGTGAGTTCAGTCTCTGATGCCCAAAACAAACAAAATTCATTCATGAATTCTGTTTAGACTTAATGGATTGTGGAAGAGCAATTCTAGGGACAAGAAGACTGTTTACTATGTCACTGCAATTGTGTAAATGATCAATAATAGTGGATTGGACTAACAGGATAGAAATGGGAAGAGACAGGCAGAAAAGATATGAATTGGATCTGGTGATTAGTTGCCTCATGTCATACCTTGAATTTAGGGGTTGTCTTAGTTACTTTTTTCTTGTCACTGAGACAAAATACCCAACACCCAAAGTTAAAGGTGGAAAGGTTTATTTAGCTCACAATTTGTAGGGGTTTTATGCCATAATCAGCTGGCTCCAAAGCAGGGTAGATGGCAGACAGGCATTGCAGAGGAGAAACAGTTCATGGCGAGCAGAAGGTAGCAAAGCAAGCAAGAGACAATCACAGCTCTTTCTATCCCTTGTATCTTATCCAGGCCACTTAGGGTGGGTAGCATTCACACCCTTAATCCTAGTGCCCTCGATCCTCGCATTGCACCATGAATCAACCCCATGGTCAGACATTCTAGATCCAGCCACCTCTGAATAAAGCCCCACCTATGACTGCATGAGGCTTTGAGAGGACATCTAGACACAAACCATAACAGGGGTGGATACTGGTGGACCAGCAGGCTGGTGTGTCAGGACTATCTGTGTATTTAGAACCATGCATTGTTCACAAAGAGATTGCTCTGAGGTTGCCATAGTGAGCAGGGTAGGCAGATCCCCATTCTCAGTGAGCATGCACCTACCTTAGGCAAAGCCAGACATTAAACAGAAGAACTACAGGAAAAAAGACAATATGTCATTGTCAATGATTTAATTAATTATGTTAAGTTCTAGAAAAAAATAAATGGGAGTAAGAGAAGATTTCCAAAGAAAGTGGCTTTTGATAAGAAATTTTAAATCACATGAAAAGAGTTTATAGAGGGCAGGGGATGTGGAGAGAAGCATCCTACACTCTGGGAACAGCCTGTATTGAACTTTTGACCACAAAGAAAAAGCCTGGCATATTTAACAAAGTAAACAAGGCTAGTATGTGAAATTCTGGGAGTAAAAGCTAAAGTGATACCTGAGTAACTGGTAAGACAGGGACCAGATGATGAGAGAGCCCAAGTGCTGGATTCTGGACTTTATCCTAAAAACAACAAAAGCCTGGCAGGGTTTTTAAAGCAGGATATCACTCTTGGTTCTAATTATTTCAACACTTTGAAGTTGTTCAGTGATTCTAAGAATCTTATCAGTATGTTTTCTGATGTTATAACAAAATATCTGAGACTGGATAGTTTATACAAAATAGAATTTTATTTGACTCTCATTTCTGGAGGCTGTGCAGTCCAAGAGCATGGTGCCTGCTTCTGGAAGGAACTTCTTGCTGGATCATATTGTGGTAGAGGGCACTGTTCAGTGAGACAGCAAGCTTGCTAACTCGGGTCTCTCTCTCCCTCTTCTTATAAAGCCATCACTGCCATTATGGGAGCCTCACTCTCAGGACCTCAACAAATCATAAAGGCCCCACCTCCAAATCCCATTAACATTATAACCTTAGAAATGATTTCCAACATATGAAATTTTTAGGGAAAACATTCAAACCATAGTAAGTTTTTTCCACCTATTGAAGATTCTACAGTTATTCTCCATAGGAGAAAAGGGGACCCACATCTTATACTGTGCTTGCAGCACTCAGCTCATTCCCAGTTAGTTTTAGGAGAGGCCACATCAAGGAGGGACTGACAGTGAAAACTTTATTTAAGTATCAGATGGCTCTACAGTAGTTGTGGAAATTCAGTTTAAGCCCTCACAGGTGGCAAGGAGACAGACTGGGTGATTGTCTGCTATTTGCATCTTCACCTGTGACATTAATCTAATAAGACTGTACGTATGGATTATTTTTTAAGAAACCAGCAATCCTTGTTCATGTCCCCAATTTTCTACTGGATATAGAATCATATTCAGCAGACTCCACCATGAAATGGCTTGCTCTAGGCTGACACAGGGAGAGATTGTGTTACATCTCCTCGCAGGCATACTACCTCTGATAGAGCTACTTCCTAGACCTTAGTCTGCCCCTCTTTTTTTTTTTAATTCTTTTATTGGTACATTTTAGGTATACAATACATTTTCACAATGATAAATGTAAATGTATTGTATACCTAAAATGTACCAATAAACTTAATGGGGAAAAATAAATAAATAAATAAAATAACATTTATCATTGGGAACTTGTACCTTTACATGATGTATCTTGGTTCTTATTTTTTCCTCATTCCCTGCACTCCCTTCACCCACCCTTCCCTATTTACAAAGACTTTGTTTCCATTTTTTTCCATTTCTCATAATTTTTCCTTTCCCCTACCCCTCCCACTTCCCCTACTCCTTTGGACCTTTTCTTCCTATTTTGCATTATCAATTATTCATTTTAATCATTGGTACATTTTAGGTACACAATATAATGACATTCATCTTGGAAATTTGCACCTTTACATACTCTCTTGTTTCTTATTTTTTCCCCCTTCCCCTGCCCTCCTTCAACCCCTCCATTCCTCCCTATTTACAAAGGCTTTGTTTCCATTTTTCCATTTTCTCATATTAATTCCATTCCCTTCTTTCTTTTCCCCTACCCCTCCCACTTCCCCTTTGTTCCTTTTCTTCCTATTTCACATTATCTATTATACCTTTTAGTCCTTATTTACACTTTCAGTTTCTCACACTAGAGAAACTATTTGGTATTTACACGTGTGTCCTATTTATTTCACTTAAGAGTATCGCCTCAATGTGCATCCATTTAGCTATAAATGTTTCTAAATTATCTTCCCATGATCCAGGATCTCACTCTGCATTCTGGATCAAATACATGGTAGATGTTACCATACTGATGGCAGTAATCCCTACAGGAGCCAAATTCTCAGGAAAGGTCAGGCCTCTTTTTCTTCTGACCAGCCCAGTGGATCTGATTGTCTAAGAGTATCTGGAACTACCAAACAATGGTTTAATAATATCATACTGTGACAGCTCTCCATACGTTCATTTCGAACCCTCTAAACATTCAACAGACTTTGTGCTGGTCCTATTACCTCATCACCATTTTAAATTTCCTCCTACATAGTCATCAACACAGAGGTTTATACCTCCTCAACATCACCACTGAAATCATTCCCCAGGTATAAACCAATAGATACAATGTCTAGCACAGAGTAACCCTACAGTAAATATTCATGGAATTGAATTGTGTTGAGTTTAGTTTGGCCAGGGATGTTGGCACAATATCATTTTACTGAGAGTGGGAAAAAAAATTTAAAGACCAAGGCTGCTTAATAGTGAAACAAGCTGTTCATTGTTTAAACTGTGGCATTTTTCTGCCCAGTGGGGAAACTCAATAGAAATGGGTTTACAATCCTCCATTGGTCTTCCCTGTGTATGAGTGTGACAAATGTCGTTTGTCACAGATGTGCTAGTCACCAGTATAATGATGAATGACTACAAGTACAAGTTGAAAACGCCAGTTTCTCAATACTTATTTTTTTTCAATACTTATTTTTAAAGCTTCTATTTAGGGTCATCCACCTGTAAGTAACCATGCCAACTGAGGGTAGAGGGTACTGCCCTTGCTTGGGATGGGAATTATTAGTGACAGTTTGACATGACTGTTTCTTTCTGTGAATCTCTTTACCTCTGAATTTAACATTGTTTTTCAGGAGTGGCCGGAGTGGATACCCTTCCATGAGTCCACTCTCCCCTCAGGAAATATTCCAGTTGGCTTGTATGGACCCAGCTGATGATGGACAATTCCAGGAACAACAATCTCTGGTGAATGAATGAGTTATATGACCTTGAAAATACTGCTTTGGTTTCCTGATCCCTCTCATATTTTCAAATTTTATTTCATAGCCATCATTGGTCAGGAAAACCTTTTATACCATTTACCCTAGAAATTTTCTGGCTTCGTTCCCTTTCAAAATCCAGTTTCTCATGTTCTCTGAGCATGTTTACCCTTAAGGTTTTACAGACCAAGAACTGCTTCCCTTCTGCAATTACTTACACTCCTTCAGGCCAAGCCCTTTATATTCCTTGAACATCAAATGTAGAAGTCACATATAAAACCTTTCCTTTGACAGGAAGCTTTAAGATAAATCTTTGTAGAATGAGTGGCATCAGCCATGCAACATAGTATACCAGGGGCTGCTTGTAGGAATGCAGAATGCCCCCTGCCTTCCCTTAGTGAAGCCTGGCTCCTCTAGTACTCAGTGGAAGCATCTGTTACAGTCACTAGCTGGCTGCTAGCAAGTACAAGAGACTACTACCTCTGCTCTGTATTAATTCAGGCAAAGATCTGCAAGAACAGATACATTCTAACAGGCCCTTAAAGTTATTTTCCTGAGCCCTAAATGAGTTTCTTTATTAGCATAAATGGTGAAATTTCTGAGAGGTCTATTAAGATAAGTTAAAGCTTGGAAAAAAGAGGGAAGATTGAACTTTTGGTTTTGCTAATACAGAGCTAAAAATCTGATTTCTAAAGCTAATCCACTTTATCATAAGTCATAGTTCAGGAGCCCTGAGCTCAAGTTCCCTCTCAAACTTAATTGAACTGGAGAGGAAAAGACCAAACTCAACCTTAGCAAAAGTCTGTATAGATAGCTAGGACTGAGTGAGTTCCATATCACTTTGATTTACCTGTGGTTTTTCTGTCCCCTTCATTTCCCTTCTGGTCCCTCCCACTGCTACTATATACCTCAGAGACATCCCAAATGGGCAATATTATAGAGTGTGTGTGACCTGCTTTGATAGGCTATGTGTGATGGAATGGGTACCCGTAAGAGAGGGAAAACACTTCAGTAGCTCAAATGGGTATCTGCGTCTCCCGTAATTGCTGAGGCAGAGAAGCATATATGGTTGTGTTGGGGAGAAAACTAAGCCAGACACTACTGGAACATAAGCAATTGCCTGAGAATGTTCTTGGTGAGGTAGGTAGGATTTCTTGGAGTAATTCCCTGCCTTCCCATCTGAGGAACTTAGCACCAATGCCTAGAGACTAATAGCTACAGATAGTTTGATTCTTAAAAGGGCTTCTCTGAATTTTACAGCTTGTTTGCCTGGTGATGTGTCTGGTGAGAAAAAAAATCTCAATAATATGTCCTTTTTTCCCCCAGGGAGACTTTTTATTACCTCATCATTTCTGCAGTTTCTCCAGGGATGAGCTGTAGTGCCAGGACTTTTTGGATATGTGTTCATCTTGTTGTCAGTGCTGGTGTCTGTAACTTACTTCAGGTGTCAGCCATGCTACACACTCACCACTGTGTACTTCTCCAGGCCCCTCAGGGTCTCTGCTCCACATCCTGAGGCGTGGCCATGATCTGTGTATGTGCATATGGAGTGTGTCTCACACCACCTTTGACGCCTGTAGACTGCAGTGTTGTTACTTCGTCTGTTTGGAGTCAGAACTGTGTACCATATAAAGCATTGACTGCAAGTGCTACAACTCCTTCAAGCACACACATCACGTCCTGAGAAGTCTCTCCTCTCATACACATTACAGCTGCACAGCTAATGGGTCATGAAGGCTGAGTGGGCTGTCCAAGTTGCAATCATTTTTAGGGTATCATTTCCTAAATACAAAATAGCTATTTTCTAGTACAATCTCTAGATACCCAAGATGTTCTTAAATTTCTGTGTTGGGTGGCCCATGTCAGTTCCCCTATTTATGTACTGGCACTAGTTATCTTCGTAGAGTAGGTACAACTTCCAAACTGACATTCTTTAACAAGAAAAATAACAAAAGAGTTTGGTGGAAATTTAGTTCCCCATGCAACCTTCTAACAGGGACACCACCCAGTATAGACATTAGTGGCCTTTTACCACTTGAGATGATTGAGTTCAAATTCTTACTGATTTTTACATCTATCACATGTTGATGTGATAAGTAAAATATGTTACTAAAATACGGCTACTAGGAATTTAAAATTATGTAAGTGGTTTGTATTATATTTCTATTGGACTGTGCCAGTCTGGAGTATCCCTGACAGATGGCCACCCACCACATTTTTGGATGATTTCAGTTATTTTAAAAAACCCTCTTACCTAATAAAACTAAGCGTCTTAAAGTTTGAGAAGATACATTTGGTATCAGATAATTAGTGACTTCCCTTATAATTCTGGTTCCTATTTAATTGATAAAAGGCTTCTTCAGATTAAAAGAACAAACCTAACATGAAGATCACACTAAGATTGCTCAGAAAGTAAACCTCATATCTAGAAGGTGCTATTACCAACAATGATTGTTTCATAAAGCCATAATGTCTGAAGCATAGCTTAGACATTATAAATATGACATTAATAAAAGAGGTATGCAACCAGAAAAGGTGCCCTTCATCACTCAATCCCACATAGAGCTTTTTGTTTGGTCATCTGGCATAACACCTATGTACTCAAAAACATACACATATACACACACACACACCTGAGACCTTGAAAATGCCAGCTCCCCTTCTGAGAGCCATTCTTGAGGAGGCAGAATCCTCCACTGGAGGTGAGAAACAATGAGATGGAACCAAGTTCCACAAGCTTGGCTGTGTGTTTATTTCCAGGAGCCAGAGGTTAGTGAATTAAAAAGCGTGCAGTCCTCTAATTATGGCATCTACCTTCCTTCGGACACCCAGGAGCATGCGGGATCTGGGAGGGCATCCTCTATGCCACGTCTGACTATGGATCCCCAGGTAAAAAAGCAATCACCACCTACTTTATGCAGTGGCATCCTGGGCTTTTTTAGGTGGGTTACTCAATATTTTTGGTTGAGCCCGGACTTGCTCTCACTCTTTCCCTATAAACAAAACCTAGTTTGGGGGCCTTCTGTGATAGAGCACATTCCTCCACAGTATGTTTTCAGTGAATCCTTGACCTCAGAAGGCTAAGTCAACAACATGCCCTAACTCCCTCTTGATGGCCTAAACATTTTCAAGACTGAACCAGCCAAGCAAATAATATTTTTCAGGACTTTCTGCATATTTTTCCATCCTTTTCTCTTTTTCTGGCTCCTCTAGCATTTATGCACTTATGCATACACACAGCTCTATGTTAAGACTGTTGTAACCAGTGCAGGCCACACCTCATTTCTTTGTTTGTTTTCCTGGCTTCTTTTTTTGTCTGTCTGTCTTACATCAGGTTTTGACAGAGACAAGAAGTTTTTGTCAATCTGTTTTAATATCTGTGGCAAACCCAAATGCCAGAGCTTAAGGTGGAGTAGGGTAGGATTGATGGTAAAGGAGAGCAATGCAGTCAGTAGTTGTTAAACTGCAAGCTCTTCTGGGCTATAGCATTGGTGGGCAGGGCCTTCATAGGTGAGGGAGAAAAACATCAAAGGCAAAGCCAGGCTTCTTTCAAAGTGTAGCCTTTTTCACAATTTCCCTCAATTATTTCCAAGTGGCTCAGTATTTGCAGCAGGTCCTGACAGAACCCCTATGGTAGATGGCTCTGTGAGACATTTGCACAATGCCTGCTTGCATTCTGCTTGGCTTTGCCCTAGTACAGTCAGCTCTTTGCATTCTGCTTGGCTTTGCCCTAGTACAGTCAGCTCTTTGCATTCTTGAGCACAAAGAGAAGGTCCTCGAACAGTTTCAGTAACTATGTTAACATAATACGAGGACACTTTCTAGATCAGTGTCTCTAGCGAAGGTCTGAGCACACCACTTCCCAGGGCTCCAATTTGTAGTTCTCAACAGTCTGAGTCCCAGCTCAGCACTTTTAGAAATAATTAATTGGGAACTTGTATTCCTTTGGGGGCTCATATTTCCAGGTGGTGACAGACCCTAGCTCCATGAGACGTTCATTTTCTACCATTCGGGATAAGCGTTCAAATTCCTCATGGTTGGAGGAATTCTCCATGGAGCGAAGCAGTGAAAATACCTACAAGTCTCGTCGCCGGAGTTACCACTCTTCCCTGCGGCTGTCAGCCCACCGCCTAAACTCAGATTCAGGTGAGGTCATCTTTAGGGTCTACCTCATTGCAGGCAGCTGGCTGGGCACTGGACTCCTGCCCCGGTAGACTTACTCTGGCAAGGACTGAAGATGACTGGAACAGAAAATAGATAAAGACAAGGGTTTAAAAAGTGAGCTAAGAATGCATTTTTTAAAAATTCTTTTATTGGTACATTTTAGGTATACAACACATTTACGTTTCTCATTGGGAACTTGTACCTTTACATAATGGATCTTGGTTCTTATTTTTTCTCCATTCCTAGCCCTCCCTTCACCCCCTCCACCCTTCCCTATTTACAAAGACTTTGTTTCCATTTTTCCCATTTCTCATAATTTTTACTTTCCCTTCTTTCCTTTCCCCTACCCTTCCCTCTTCCCCTACCCCTTCGGACCTTTTCTTCCTATTTCACTTTATCAATTATTCATTTTAATCATTGGTACATTTTAGGTATACTATAATGACATTCATCATTGGAAATTTGCACCTTTACATAATCTCTCTTGATTCTTATTTAATGCATTTTATCGTACAGATTTTGCATATTTGACCAATATCCTATATAAGGTCAAGAACCTTTATTCATCACAAATACTGACACAATTCCTTCCTCTGGAGTACAGAACTGATACAAGCAATAGAATTGAGGTTGTCCAGTAGCCTTCTGCAAAATCATTGAGATTTCTTAGGAATGTTTTAGCGGTCCCTTGGGAGGGGGTACTGAGCTTCCACCACCATCTACACTTCAACCCAAGTAGTATTTTCCCTGGAATTGTACTATATATTTGGGTTTCTTTTAAGCTTTCTTTTCTAAGAAAAAGGGTCATAGTGATTTAAATTTTTTTAAAAGTTAGAAAGTCATTAGTCTGTTTCAACCTATTTTACTAGATGAAGGAATCAAAGTTAAAAATCAGTGAGTTGCCCCATATCACAGGGCCAGTAAATGACAGAGTTGGGACTAGAATGAAATCCTTTAACTTCAGTGCTGGAGGTCTCACCATGGCATTATATTAGGTGTGCCATTATTTTATATAGAACTTTCTTAATTCCTTTCTGATTGGTGTCATTTCCCTCCTCAAACCTACACACCCATGCATAGCACAGAGAATACCGAGCCATATTCTTGGAAGGAGTCTAACTTTATTGTGTCTAACATAAATGGAAGAGAACAAATCACATTCTTTGACATACATATCTTTCTAGTGGCAACTTGTAGACTTACCTGCTCACAAAAAGGTAATTTTCTAGCTTTTCTCTCTGACTTCCCTTCCAGATTATTCACTGACATGTCTGGAGAAGTCAGGATTCTTTAGCGACCTGTCTTAGTTCAGGCTGCTACAAAAAAAAAAAAAAAAAAAAATTGCCACACACTAGGTGGCTTAAATAACATTTATTTGTCACAGTTCTGGAGGCTGGGAAATCGAAGATCAAGGTGACAACAGACCTGGTGTCTGGTGAGGTCCCTCTTCCTTGTTTGCAGATAGCCATCTTCTCAGAATGTTCCCACATGGTGGAGAGCAGAGATGAAGCCAGCTCTTGTGTTTGGGCATCTTTCTCATCAGAAGGGCTCCACCCTCATGATGTCATATCCCAGAGGCCTCAATCTTAACACCATATGAATGGGAATTAGGATTCCACACTGAATTTTGCAGAACATATGCATGCAGTTCATAAGAGGGCCTAATCCCAGGCTGGGATGCCATACCTGATGAGTTCAGCAGCCAGAGGTAGCTGAGTTATAACCAGTTGTTTTTGTCATCTCTCATAGGCCACAAGTCTGACACCCATCGCTCAGGGGGCAGGGAGCGGGGACGATCCAAAGAGCGAAAGCATCTTCTCTCTCCTGATGTCTCCCGTTGCAATTCTGAGGAGCGAGGGACTCAGGCTGACTGGGACTCCCCAGAGCGCCATCAGTCCAGGTCACCCAGTGAGGGCAGGTCGCAGACGCCCAACAGACAGGTGAGCATGAAGAGGAAGTTGAGGCTCCTGCGGGGCAGGGAAGGGAGGACTGCAACATCGGCAGCAGAACATGGGTATCCTGCAGCCTTATTTCAATACCCACAGAGATCCAAATTCCACAAGAACGTACACCCAGTGTGTATAGAGGTTAGCTGCTCCATGCTTGCAAATTCAGAAGTGGTGTGAATTCATAGAAACGCAGATTTTCCTAAAAGAAAAGTGATAGTGTCCTGAGGTCATTCCATTCCAGTCCTCAGAATCCAGGGGTATAAATCCAGCCAGAGATGCTAGGAAAGGATGGTCCTGTAGCCAGAAAGATTTGGCTCTTGTGATCCTTAGTATTAGTGGGAATGGTGAGAGCAAGTCAGAGCAATTCTACTTGATTCACTTGCTTTCCATCCATGCCAAGAGAAGCATCATGCCTCTCCTGTGATCCTCCTGCTTTAGCCTCCTGAGTAGCTGGGATTACAGGCATGTGCCATCGTATCCAACTCTCCTTCCAGCCTTTTGCTGAAACCCCAGCCAATGCCTAAGAAATATCAGCCCTATGAAAGTGTTCCTTAGCCCAGGGTTACCATTCACTTCTAGCCCTACTCAGGGCCCTGGCTCAGATGGAAGACCCACTCAGCAAAAATGGTCATCTGGGAAAAGGAGAGGTTGCTAAGACAGATTTTTAGAGAAGAAGGTGGTGGAGAAGTTTACATTCTGGGCCAGCCATTACTGCAGAACAGACTCGCCTATGGAGCTTTCTGTCACTACATTCCCAAACCCTCAAGGATTCTAGTTGAAAGTGAGACCCACAAATCTACATTTGAAAGGATCCCACCCAGGAAGTTCTGAGCAAGTAGTTCACAGGTCACACACACCCTGAGAAATGCTGTCCTCGAGTCCATTTACCAACACCTGACCTCAGGTACCCTTGCAGTTGTGGTCAATGTTGAGTTGAGGTCAAATGAAGCCTGACCCAACAAATAAGTGTTGCAGTCAACAAGCCACTGAAGACAGAAGCAACAGTAAAGGTGAAGGAAGGATCTTGCAGTTCCCTTAGAACCCACTTCCCATAAAAGTTTCCCAGACAGAGCAACTCCAGAGCATTAATGATAGTCCACCTTTCATGGACTTGTCTTTCTCAAAAGTTTAAGGTCTTTGTTTCTGTGTCCCACTTGTTATGGACATAGAGCTTCCAAACTGTTTGTCCCAAGGAACCAAAGCAACAGCTAGTAGCTCATGAGAGACGTGGAACCTCAGGGCTTCCTCCAGACCTGCATCAGCCGCAGAGGTGTATCTGCACATGGAAAGTTGAGGTGTCCTGCTTTGGATGGTACAACTCCTCAGGCTCCTTTGACCCCTGTGTCCCAGAGGGATGTGACTAGTACTTGGGACTCCCTCTCAGGCTTCCTTCTCCAGGACTTCGGGGGTTCTCTGTAGAAGGGGTCTGGTATTTTAAAAAGCCCCAAGTGGGGCTCATGCAAGACCAGTCTCACACTCCATGTTTTTCCTGCTGTGCAGGGAACAGGTTCCCTGAGTGAAAGCTCCATCCCTTCCGTTTCTGACACCAGCACCCCAAGACGAAGTCGTCGGCAGCTCCCACCTGTCCCACCAAAGCCTCGGCCCCTCCTTTCCTACAGTTCCCTGATGCGACATGCTGGCAGCATCTCTCCACCAGCTGATGGAAGCGAGGGTGGATCTCCTCTGACCTCCCAAGCACTGGAGAGCAACAATGCTTGCCTGACCGAGTCTTCCAACTCCCCACACCCCCAGCAGGGCCAGCACTTTTCCCCCCAGCGCTACATCTCTGAGCCCTACCTGGCCCTGCATGAAGACTCCCATGCCTCAGACTGTGGTGAGGAGGAGACACTCACCTTTGAAGCGGCTGTGGCTACAAGCCTGGGTCGGTCCAACACCATTGGCTCAGCCCCACCCCTGCGGCACAGCTGGCAGATGCCCAATGGGCATTATCGGCGACGGAGGCGTGGGGGGCCTGGGCCCGGCACGATGTGTGGAGCTGTCAGTGACCTCCTGAGTGACACAGAAGAAGACGACAAATGCTAGAGGCTGCTGCCCCCTCCGATGCATGCTCTTCTTTCACAGGGAGAAAACCAAGACCGAATTGGGAAGCCAGTGTGGCCCGGGGGGGAGGAAGAGGGAGGAGGAGGAGGATGGAAAGACTCCATATATTATCAGAGAAGAGGAAGCAAAGGACAAATGGAAAACCCATCAAACCCACCAAATTGCTGTATTTCCCTCTGCAAGACAGGCACTGCCATAGTTCTGCCTCTTTGCTGGGGAAAGAAAACACAGGAATCTGAAGGGTTATTTTCCCATGGGAGAAGGGACAGGAGGGTAGCTTGCCTTCCCTTGCTCCTTGCCACTTTTCTATAACCTGTGGAGGGATCTGGCTGGCCTGTGTCTGTACTCATTGCCTTGAGCAGCCTGGAAGACATTCTGGCTTTTACCTGGGGAGCAGTGGAGACTGACTATAGGAGAGCAGTCTCCTCCCCAAGCTCAGCCGGCATCACTGCCACCTGAGCAAATGCAGTAGCATCTCATATGTTATCTTGTGGCTTGCTGCCCCCCACAGAAGCACAAGCTAAGTCAGGAGTGTGGGGTACCAAGAGTGGGAGGCAAGCAGGGAGGAAAGGGCTGAAGCGGAAGGAGTCAGGTGCTGTGGCCACAGCAGCAAGGGCTGGTCTGGGTGAGAAAAGCCATAGCCCAGCAGCCGTACCATGGAGTGTGAGGGCCAAAGAAACAGAACACGAGGTGCTGGTGGGTACAGTCCCAGATCCTGCACCCCTACAGTAGGTTAGTCCCAGATCCTGCAGTAGTTATGATGAGTAAAGGAAGTCCCCAGGGCCCACAGGGGTGCCTGTGGCTCAAGAAAGATCAATCAACACCTCTGACCAGGGCACCAACCCACATAGAACTCAGTCAGTGTGGGAGGCCTGTGCTGTTCCCAGAATTGGCCCTTTAAATGCTGGTCATGGGGGAACCCTCAGAGTAGGGGTAATCTAAGGAACTCAAGGTAGAATCCACTTTCCACCCAGCATAGAAGTAACTCAGTATTGGTAACAGTACTGTGTTAATACCAGCACATTCTGGCTGAGATCAGCCACACTCTGGGCTGGAGGCAGAGGGCCCCCTGTGCAGCAGCCAAGCTAGTACTGAGCTCAGCTCAGTGAGGCCACATGCCAGAGGCTCAGCCTTTCCTGCCACTCCCTGAGAAGACAGAACACATGCATCTTAGAGGGCCACCCTCACTGGCCAGACTTCCATAAATATGGGAAAAGCTGATAAAGAGACACTTCAGTGAGGGTGAGTCTGAGTTGACTAAGGACTTCCCATGACGGGGACCCAAGGGTCTGCAGTGTCTTCAGCTGGTTCAGGGTTGAGGATCAGTTGATCTGGATGCTTTAAGATGATCAGTAAACATACCTCAGCCTGGGCTTCTCCTTCTAGCAAAGCAGGCTCTGATGGGGCTTGTCCTGAACGTTCCCTGGCCAGGACTGGGCTTCACCACTCCCCAGGGTAAAAGCTGTGCAGAAGACAGCCTTAGGCCACTGTGTCAATCTTAAGTCCCCAAGCAGAGCAGCGCTAAGAAACAGAGAGTCCTTTCTTGGCAAGTGAGTGCTCCTTCACTATACAGTAGATGGTTCCATTCTGTGGAACACATCACCATCTGTGTCTGGTGGCGATGCAGATGGCCCTTAGCCTCTCCCTAGTATCATCACAGTACATGAATGGATATCCTGGAGAGGGGTGTCAGGCAGGACCCTCCTTTCCCAGCCTGCTGTACAAGACCCCTTTGGCGGGGGGATGAACTGAGGACCCTACACTGAGAGCTCAGAAGATAGATGCTCTTTTTAATCCTCCTCCAGCTCAGAGTCCTCTGGAACTCTTGGGTAGGAGCAGTCCTTTTTCTTAGAAGGAGCTTCTGTTTTCTAACAAAGTTGGTTTTCTTTTTTGGTCATTCCCCAACCCACCATTGAAATAGAAATATGGCCTAGCCGCCTAAGCTCTGAAAAGCCTAATTCAGCCATGTGGCTAGAGAACCATTCGTCATGGCCTGCCTTCTCTTCTAGATGTTGATAGAGTTTCATGACCTGTGGTCAGTCCCAAACCAAAGTAATCCCAGGACAGGAGGCCAAAGAGGCAGATACAGGTCTCCTTCTCTCAGACCCTCTTCTATCTTCATTTTCCTCTCCCACATAGCACATGTGTGCTTGGGGTCAGCTAGGAATGATCCTTACAGGCATGATCATTACATAAGATTCCAATGCTGGGCCTGGTATTGTTTTAAAGGGTTTTTTTTTCTGCTCAGTCTGACTTCATGCCAAAGTGCTGCTATAGCCTCCTTTGTGTGCACAGAGTTGCTTTCCTCCACCTTGGACACAGAGCTTTCCTTAGGGAAAGGCCCACAACATGGTGACTATGCTGAGCCAGTGAGGCTTTTGGATGGTATTTGGAGAAAGTGAATTGCAGTGATATTTCATGCCCTTTCAACAATAGGAGAAATGTGGGCTGGCAGAACCATTAACAAATTAGGAATTTGCCTATAACCACTGTCTAAACATGAAATACTGTGCCAAGAAACCTTCCTGCATACCTGAACTCCTTGAACACACAAACACTTGAGTCCTGAATAAAGCATTGTAACATGTTTCAGATGTGGCCACCTGCCCAACCACCTGGTTTTTCTAGTGTTAATGAAATTATAAGCCTATTTCTATTCACCTTCCCTTGATTAAGAAAATGAGTTTCTTTTCTCTTAGCTTGCACTTAACTTTCTATTAAGAAAATAAAAGAATTTTCTGTTAAGTCACAAATTTATCTTAATCATCTTTGGTTTCCTACTGCCTTGGAATAAACATGAACACCAACTTTCCCCCTTTGAAGCCAACCAGGACTTCCCTTCATAGGTATAAGGTTCTATCTCTTCTCTTTCCCTTGAAAAGAGGCCCTTCTTTAGATCTCAAAATCCATTCTTCTCTTTGCATTAAGAATTACAGCTGCATCTTGTGATATACACCTGATAAACTTGAGGAATACAGGTTGTTTCCGAAGATTCTTTAATCAGATGTCCAGTCTCCCTTGCCAACATGAGTCTTCCTCTCCTCAAAACAAGGGAGAGTGAAAGAGAGTGGAAAGTAAATGCAAGAAGAAAGAAAAGACACTGGAGGTAGAGATGCCAACACAGGGAGATGTCATGGCTAGTTTTTGTTTGGCTAGCCCTCCCTTCATCCCAGACTCCAGACAGATCACGGGTGGCTTTCTTCATTTTCAGGAAGAGTATACCAGCACACACGGGAGGAGGGGTCTAGCCAGTGCACTCTGGGACCCAGGGTCAGTGGAGCCTCTGGCATCACGTGAGCCATAAAGACACTTGTATAAAGGTAGGCTATGCCTTTCTTCTAGCTGAGGAATCTATTTCTATTCTAGGTTTCATACCGTTCAGTGTCCCATAGACTGCTGAGGGCACCAAAACATTGGCTGGAAGCTGATTCCAAATGTTCTGGATTTTGCCCTCCTTTGCCTTTGGGACCACAAAAAGAAGATCTTCTATTCCACCCCTTAGTCAGTGTCTCCCTACCCTGCACACATCCACCCCCAACTCTCACCTATAGCTTATGAGATGAGCTGGAGTATCCTCAAATCTCCTATCCCAGCTTTTGTTTTGCTGCATGTTAGCACAGCCCCAACTCCCCTAGATGGTTAAATCTAATTGAAGCTTATTTGCTGGCCTGACTACCCTGCCCATTTATTATTAGTAAATGCTGCATTCTAATGAAATATGGCCTAGGACTCACCAGATCATCTTCACAAGATGATCTGCAAAAAGTTCTAAGGTGTGCACTACTGTCCACATTCTCTATAACAACTGCCTACAGAGAAATTAGGTCTTCCTTGGCATAGGAGAAATAATTTTGATTTTTTGAAAAGAATTCTATTTTTTTCATTACATCCATTTCATTTTTGGACACAGTATTTCTTCAGTGGGTGGGACTAAGGACAAGTTGACTCATTTCTTAGGCTGGATATCACAAGGTTGTATGTGAAGAAAGAGTGAACATAGAGCAGAAGAGAAGCAGATAGTCTCCTACCTTGCATAGATTTTGTGAAAATGGAAGGTTAAGGAAAGTTTGCTGCTACTTTTGTTAATCAGTGTCTCACCTGTTATGTTTTGAGACCCTTAAAGGCTTGAGGCTAGTGTGTTCCAAGAATCCTGGTGAAGAGAGTCCTTGGGGGATTCTTCCCCACCAGATGTCTCATCCAGTCCGTCAATCCTTCCTCTGCAGATCCCAGAGCATTCATTGATCACTGTCCCAGAGAAGCAGGAGAGAACTTTATGATACAGGAAAGAAGGAGGTAGTTGGGCAGTTGGGACCCCTTGTACATGGCCAGTCATAGCATGATGGATTAAATCCAAACAAGAAGCCCTAAGAAACCAGGGCCAAGTTTGGACAATTTATCTTTAAATAACTCCACACTGAGATGTTATTTTAACTTAAGGGTTATGACCCAACTTTTCCATGAAGGTGATCAAAGGAGACCCTACATTTGACATACTGCTGGTATTAGCAGCTTGTTCTGTTTTTTTCCTCTCTGAACCACCCAGTACATCATACCTAGGTCTGCATCTAACAGAGCAGCAGTCAATGACTTTTACCCTCTCTTGACCCCGGGGGCCACAAAGAGAAGACTTATTCCTGGACACAGACCACTTGGGTGTTTTGTCAGCTGCCATGTGCTGTAACTCACCCAGAGTACAGAGATGTACTATGTAACAGAACAAAGCACTAAGAAAAGACAGAACTATCTTTGGTTTCTAAAGCCATTTTATTCCTTTCTTTCAATCTTTTTTTTTTTTTCTTTGAGCTTCTGAGGGCTTACACATGCCATTGAGCTCACACCAAGTCAAAAAGAATAGATTCAGAAATTGTCCCAACCTATCCTGGAGGGCCCAGAAATCATCCTCTGAATAAGAGCAAAGCTAATTCAAGTATGAATGAGGCTCACAGAAAAGTCTAATGGGATGGCTGGTGAGGCTGGGGGCCCCAACTGCCCTTCTATTTTTATACTTTTTCTTCATTCCACCCATATCTTCTTGCCATTCTATAAGTAGGAGCAATCATATCTTGACTTTCTGAATGCAAAAAGAGACTTTATAATAAGCCATGCTACTATGTAAATACATTCTTGAGGTTTGAATTCCTCTTTCTTGAGATAAGACAGTTGACTACATCAGGTAGAAAGAGGTGCAGGAATTTACGTTTATTGTTACCTTGGGATTTTTGTACGTTGGGCTGTCTGAGCTTTTTGTAACAGACCAGCTCTAGGACAACAAAGAAGGCCAAATTTGTGCCTACAGTGTTCTAAATATGCTTCTTTTTAGGGATTAATTTCTGTCAAGTTAATGTTAACATAGTTCAGTCAAAACTCTGAGGTTACAGTATCAAATCTGTCCTTTCCTCTGGTCTCCTCTTCCTTTTCTGTCTCGCTAAGTAGACCTTTGACTCTGTCTCTGTGCATGTCTCTCTTCCTAGGGACCTAAAATATAACCTAGATTAATAAAAACTGTCCCAAAACATCAATGAAAGCAAAGGAAATAATAGACTAGATACAGAATTTGTGGGGGGGGGACATCTTTAACCAACAAACAAAAACTTTATATCTTGATAAGAAGGTAATTTTTTTAACAGTGTAGTAATTTGATAAATGAAAATTATAGGAAGTCAAAACTAATAAATTATATTCCAGCCTTCTGTATTAATTTGTGCCTTCAGCAAGGTTATTACATCTATTTTATTTCCTTTGTTAGGAAAACTGAAATACTAATACTTGGGCAAGTTTGTAGGTATGTTAAGTGTTTGTAAGTTAGTGATGCACAAGTTAAAACACTTAATCTCTAGAAATCGATCTAGAATAATCTTCACTTCTTATATCTCATTGCTATAAGAATTTAATTTTTTTTGAAGAAACTTCATGTTTAGTGGAACCTGAATGTAAGATCTCCTTTAATTTCACATTCTATTCTCCCCATTTACTCTTCTTTTCTTGTTAGCTCTCTAATTTAAAAACACCTCAGACTTTTTTCTTTAATCCAAGAAGGAAACTGAATTTTCATGCTACAAGCTTCCCAGTATCATCTTCTCTTTGTGGACACTTAACTCAGCCATGGATCAAATAACCATAAACACTATAAATCCCCACCCAAACATCTTCTCCAACCCAGAAATGAAAATCCGAGTGAACTTTTCCTTCTTTTTGTTCTGAAATTTTATCAGGGATAAGAATGGATTGTTCTCTATGTTCTGGAAGCATGTATTTGAACTTGTACCAGTTACTGTAGCCCTCCTCTTCAGTTTACTCAGCATATGGCTCCAAAACTAAAAATACTAAATCAGTCATATCTTCCATGTCTGAATTTGGCCTTATTTGATGACTTAATTGATTCCTTTCCAGCATTCTGATTTCTTGTGGCAATAACCTATACTACACAGGAATTAAAACTTAAAGCAAGTCTATTAAAAATATGTATAAGGATTGAGCAAGAAAAACACATTCCAAAGTTTCAAAATGCCATTAATTGACTTTCTAAAATAAAGGTAACATGAAATTAGGGCTAAACAATGTAATCTAACTGCCAACTAAAGTATACAGTAGTTCTGGTCTTAGTTATATATGATATAGAGTTATTTAATGTTAAGCTGATCCCAGTGGATTTAGTAAAAATGTAGGTATTGAGTGTTAATGGCTACCAATGGGGGTATACACTTAGCTTGCTGGCTGAACTTCAGTCTGTTTTTGTATCCTAGGATTTTGTGAACAAGCCAAAATTTAAACAAAAGCCACCCTAAGTCTGTAATTGCAGAGAAATTTCCCTCTTGGTGATATTAGAACAGTCCAAGTCCACTCAAACTGAGTCCAGGATTTGGAACTCACCCAGAAAAACAAATGAAAGAGAAACATTTAATGGACCAAGTATGCTTGGTATTTCATAGTTAAGACAGCTGGGCAGGGTAGGAAGATAAGCTGTAGAACAAAGACAAGATTGAGGTGGAAGAAATTGGCGAGTCCCAGAAAAAGGCTTAGAGATTTATAACCTTGGATTCTCCCTATACTTAAATTATGGGTAAACTCTCTAGCATGATACCTAATTCAGAGAGGTTCTTTCCATTAAACTCACCTTGAGTAGTGGACTTGAGTCTTAAGAGGATTGGGAGATTCCTGAAAATCTCCACACCTGAAAGACAGAGAGAGAGGAGGTTCTTGCTTTAAATCAGCTCAAAGACAATCGATGATTTCAGTGACTCTTCAATATAGTGAAGTCAGTAATGGAGAGATTACATTAGCCCTGAGTTGTATAAGCACCATGAGAGGGGAGAATGGGACAGGGAATGAATTTTATCAGGAATATTTCAAACCGCATGGTACACCGGAACTAACTTCGAGAGACAACATTGAAAGGAGGTAATGACAGGGTGTCCAATCTATAACCTCTGTCCTGTAGGACCCAGGCCAAGTCATTCCCTCCTTGATTTGCTCTTAGAGGATAAGTATTTAAGATGGGATCAAGAGGGAAATTGGGTGCTCTGTCTCAGGCTGTTCAAATGCTGCCACCTGCATTGTAAGACATGTGAGAGTCAAACCCTAGGAGACACATCCTTATGGGCTGATGCACTGATGTGCCACCCTGAGACTCCTGCAGCACTGGTGGTTGAATGGCAGCCTTACTGCCCACCCAAGTATCTGTGCACCACTTCTAAAGCCAGAGTTCAGCACTGCATGTCAATCAGGTGGATATCATGTAATATAAATGCTCGTTGGGATCCAAAAGGAAAACCATTACAAATAAAAGAAAGATGAACAAGTTTAATGTTTTTTGGGGAGGGGGTCAAAGAAAAGAATAAATAAAACCTTGTTGTAAAGAATTAATCGGCCTGATTCCCCTCACTTTACTTGTGTTCTCAATCCTACCAAAAAAGGAGATCATGGGAACAAAGCCCAGCCAATGACTCAAGGTAAGTGGGGCAGCAGGCTCTGCAGTTGCAGTTCATTGAGGAGTTGGTTATAAGAAATTCCAGATGTTCTTTAAGTTCTAAGGGCATCTTGGTCCTGAAAGATTTCCTTTTTGTTAGAAATGTCCTTGGTCTTAGAGAAAAAGACAGTATCCTGAATTTCCCTCAAGATCCTGTATTATAACCTGAGTATCTATTGGTTACCTTTACACAATATATACTTAAACCTTATATTTTGCCTCTGGAATATTACAAACTTATCTTTATTTGTATATGACATTCTTTTACTAATGATCTTGGAAATTTTCCAAAGTAAGGGTCAACATTTCAGTTTCTTAAATATTCAAGCACAAAAATATTGGGACTAGTCACAGATGCCCATGGCTCTAGAATACCCTAAACATAAGAAGGAACAAAGGCAAGAAAAAGAATAATACAGGTTGTGAGTGCAGGTGTTTTAGCCCACTACACCACCATTCATTTACTGTGTGCCCTTACACAAGCCACTTGACTCATTTTCTGCATGTTTCAAATGGGAACAAATGATAGTAACTACCCCGAGGGGTTGTTAGGGAGAACGAACAAGTGATTGCATATGAACAGAACAGCCAGTGTCTATCTCATAATATAATCCCATTCCATAAATGGAAGATACCACCATTGTTATTATCATTGTCACATAAAAGTACTTTCCCCTAGCCCACTGAGAAACTGAAACTTTCAGGGCCACATTCTAGCCAGAAGAGGGTTCTGAATGAGTGTTCCCCTTCTGTTCATGAAACACAGAGGACAATTTGATCCTCAAAAGGGTTTCTAAGAAAGGGAATAAAATAGCTTTAATAAGCAAGCAAATCATAATTACATAACTTTTAGAATAATGCCTCCATTCTTATCTCAGAAACAAGCCCTAATTTGCTTACTCTTTACTTCTAATTTCCATATTCATTTAATAACAAGATGGGAGAAACATTAGTGGAAAATAGTAATTGTAAAAAGTAGCAATACAGTTAATGGCAACATTAAAAATACTGTACACATACAAACAGCAATGTTCAAGGTAATTTTAAATATCAAACAAGTCACAAGTTCACAGAACATGTAAACCAACAATGAATTTAGGGTCAATGCCCTGATTTTTTTCTATTAATAAAAAGAAAAAATCCTTTTTATATACCATCTAGATGGTCCATAAAGAATGACTGGTTTCTAAGGCATCAGCTCTGGACATATATAAATTGTAGAACCTTTTACAGGAGATTTCCAGGGGACTATTCAGGGTGCCATGAGATAAAACAATGTGAGGCTGAAGCCAACAACTGTGAGTCCCTCCAGGAAGAGGACTTCCATACCTCTGTCACCTGTTTCTACATGCCATACCAATTATGTGCACAGAAATAACAACAGCCATAGCCTTCATTTGCTGACCTAAATAATTCTATATCACATAGGAAGCATAGAACTCAGAATGTTCAATTGGGAAGGAATTTAGGTATCAATTCTGGTCCAGTCTATTTCATATGTGAGAGATTAGAAAAATTCCCAAATAAGTTTTCCAGAGATCAAGAAGATCTCCTCTTGAGATGCTGCGGCAAACCTAGCACAACCATCCAAAGAAGAATGGAACGAGACCAAGAAACACCTGAGGAGGACCTTCTACCAATATGCCTAGATGTCTTTGTGACTGTCATGGAAGCTATGGACCTTCAAAAGAAAAATCTCAGCCCAGCTCCACCCTAGAGGCTGTAACCCCTGCAATAGTTCCAGGAGATATTAGGAAAACATCAGGTATAGAGCAAAGCTAACTTGCACCAAAGGGATCCAAAAGAAGAGCTGAGATAGTTAGATCCAACTATACAGACCTGGTAACAGAAAAGAGAATTCAGACTAATCTCTTGGCATTTTGGAGGCATCACTTTCTCTGCACCCAGATCAGATGTCTTGACATGGATGAGATCACACTGTGAATGGCTGGAAGGTGGACAGGGAGGAGAAAGGGATTGCTGACACACGGTATTACTGCAGGTAAACCTGAGTATAAATTCCAGCTATGCATTTCATAGTGACACCAGACATGTTATTAGCCTCCAACTCATGATTTTCTCAACTGTATGTTAGAATAAATAACTAATCCTGCATGCTTGTAGTTAGGATGAGAGATCACACACACATACACATACACACACACAGCATCTAGCATGGTGCCAATCATAGACATTCAGTGAAACATGACATTATTATGTCTATCTACTCATTCATTAAATCACACTTACTAACTACTTACTATGGTGCCAAGCACTAGTTTCAAAAACGAATCAGCCAGATGAACTAGTATCCACTCCTTGCCCACAGCCTAATAGAAGCTACAGATAAGAAAACAAAACACTGCACCATAGTATGATCCTTTTCAGGGTGGAGAATTTCAGGGTGTGATGGAAGCCCCTAAGAGTGCCTTAGGGTGTCAGAAATGACTTCCTGGTGGAATGAATAGCTGAGAGAAGGCCTAAAGAATGACAGAAGTTAGCTGGCAATAAGCATGGGGAAGAGGGAACCAAGAAGAAGTGCAGGAGAAAGTACCTTGCTCTGGTTCAAGAACAGAGCTTTGAGAGCACATGTTAAGGGTTAAGACTGGAGAGTTTAGGGAAGGCTTATAAATCATGTTCAGGAGTTTAGCCTTTACCATCACACACTGATACATGACTAAGACTGAGGAAACTAGATGCAGATATGGATAAATCAAGTCAGGTTTACTTAAACGGTAAAGGATAAAGTCAGGATTGTCAGGAAAATAACTCTTCTCCAAGACACATATATCAGTGTTTCTGGCCACTAAATTCTGTATGAGAAGATACATGGCTACCTATGACAATTGTAGTGACCCTCTGGAGACCTGTTTCCTCCAGGTTCCGCTTATGAACACACAACCGTTCTTTCTTTTTGTACTGGGAATTGAACTCAGGGCCTGTGGCTTGTCAGGCAGGTGCTTCACCACTGAGCCATAGCCCCGGCCCACCAAAGCAGTTCTTGATGTAGGTTAATTTGGAGAAGTGCCAAGGAATGTCAACAGCCGCACCTCCTTAATCCTGAAGTCACGCCAGGCTACTGCAGTGCCTTGGCTTGTGCAGAGACACACCCTTAGGCTGAAGCACATGGCTCATTTATCAGCCCCACCCCTCCGCAGCCAAGTCAACCTCTGAGGTCTGAGGTGCAGAACTGAACAAGTGCTCTCAGGAGAACAAGTTTCTGTTTATCCCCAGGCTTTATCCTGAGGACAATGAGCATCCACAGGGCAGTCTGATGCAGAGGAGTGAGATAGTCTTATTAGAAAAAAAAAAAAAAAGCATTCTGGGTGACAGAAGAGAAAGAAATTCAAAGAGCGAGCAACCTGGTGAACAGGTATTAGGTGCCCAGGATTAGGATAGTGACAATGGATGGAAAGAAGCAGACAGAATTGAGAAGGCATTCAGGATTTGAAGATTGCTTGGTATGTCACACAGACACATGAATCCCTGGTTTCCAACAAGCAAGTTAGTTGACATATTGTGTTTGTTTCCTGCTTCTTCTGTAACAAATCACACAATCCAGTGGCATAAAAGAACACATTTATTCTCTTAAAGTTCTGGAGGTCAGAAGTCCAAATTTAGTTTCCCTGAGCTAAAGTCAATGTGTTTGCAATCTATACTTCTGGAGTCTTGGAGAAAGGATTTGTTTCCTTGCTTTTTCACCTTCAGTGTATCCCCTGGCTTATCATCACTTCCTCTATTTCAAGGCACATCACTCCAACCTCCAATTCCAGCATCATATTTCCTGCTTGTCTGTCTTCTCCTTCATCCCTCTTATGTGGAATGCTATTATTACATCTGCAGTCCAATCAAATCAGACAGGACCATCTCTCCACTGCCAAATCCTCAACCACACCTGCAGTCTCTTTCGCAATGTAAAATGACATGTATAGGTTCTGGGGATTAGGATGAATATCTTGGTGGGTCACTTCACAGCCATCCACAGAGGTCCCCATTAGGTATTTGAGCAACCACATGTCCATGTGCCTGTAGCCACCAGGAGAAGGTAAGGGGACTTTAGCAGAACCAGTGTCATTGCTAAGCATGCAAGCCTCCTGGTGTTTCCTGCCTATTCTCTGTGGCTCTGAGACCCAATGGACCCTCTCTAAGGTAACTTTCACATGTACTTTAATGGTATGTACAGTTCTGTCACTCAAATATCCAGTTTCTTCTGGATATTTCTCATAGAGTGAGGTCAGACCAGAGCCTCATTTTCTAAGACCCTGTAACAGAATCATAACTAGTGGTCAAGATACATTATCGAAACCTGATTTATATCATTAAGGCATTTATTGCTTCATTAAAGCACATTAATGTTCCTTTTCTGTGTTTAAAAACATGCTTATGTTTACAATAAATTGATTCCTAAACAATTCCCATAAGCACATCTTAAGCATAAAGTCACGTTATATATGTGTCTCAGGAGAAGTAAAGTAGCTGCTGAGGTACAAATGGTTAAGCGATTCTACTTGAAACCCCACTTGACCTGTGACTAGGAGTTTGCATTTTCTTGTTATATTTCTGCCCCAGACCTATCAGATCACCTTTCTTATTCTCTGCGTATTTGGGAACTGTTTTTCCTTTTTTACTTTTATTTTTCTAACTCTGAAGGCTATAGTAAAACTGGAGGGACCAGTCTTCATAGAGAGAAGCAAAGGGCAAATAGTAAATGTGAACACTTCCAGTGAAATTTAAACAATTTTTTGCTTCTCAGAACCAATTCAAAATAAGCCATCTTGTATGGCAATTAATGTTTCATGGGGGACTGGTAATACTCCCTCAGCAGGTACTAAAGGGAATGGGTGAGCTAGCAAGAATTTCAGGCACTAGGTGGACACTTCGCTTCCAACTGAAGTACCTTATGGTGTGGCCTTTGTAGCCTGAGCTGTGCTCTGTGGGGCAAAAGCACCTACTGCTCTGATCTGAGCTGAAAAGTGGTGACTTCTACTTGGGCAATAACCAGAATTCTAAACCACAATTGCTCTGGCAAATGGAGGAACTAAATGATAGATTTCCCTCCAATTTAGGGTGGCTACTGTATATAATAGCTACCTTTTTTCCAACATGCCCCTAGTTCCACCAAAAGAGTAACCTAATACTTGCTCTCCTCCTAGCAACTAGTGACGTCACAGGCTCCTCCAGTCCCTAGCCACTACCTCACTTTACCCCACCCCAGCTCCTATAAGAAGTGCTCCCCATCCTAGCCATATTGCTTTTGTCTCTCCTTTGTTCAGAGACAATCTGGCATATTATTCCTACAATAAAGGCTTGTTGTGGCCTGGTCTAGTCTTGGTTTTTGGCTTTTTTACCTGACACTAATAAAGGTTTTCAAGCAGCTTATTGGCCACCAGTATAAATTTTCTCAAGAAAAGGAGAATTAAAGGAGGTATAGGAGAGGAAGAAGAAGGAGGAAAAACAGAATAGTAAATACAACTTTACCTTTATCAAGCATTGCAATCTAGTTGCTTAGCATGAAAGAGAGGCTCTTTTAATTAGAAAAACAAGCAGGTTAGTCATACACTAATCAAGACCTATTTTTGCTTGAATTAGGTCAGTCTTCGTTAAATGCCTCTCTAGAAATAGGAGGAAGTCCAATCCCCCCTGGGCGGTTTGCACTCAAGGTGGCAACAGCGGTGACTCATGTGTGCTGGTCTCACACTCACTGCACAGATGGCTGAGAGCAACTGATGAAGTCTGCTCAACAACTCCCCTGAGCCTGAAGACCCTAATGTGCAAAGGGGCCACAGAGTGGGAAATGGTGGTTTTTGAGCTTCTGCTAATGTCAGGGACACAAAAGCCACCTTAGTTTCTGCTGAACAGAGAGCATCAGGGGAAGATCACTCTCAACTAGTTTCGAATGTGCACCTGGAGCAGAGGAGCTGCTGGTGCCTTTGAGAAGTGGAATGAACCACTAGGGCTGGATCGTTGTACAGTCTACCAGGACTGTCCTGGTTTTGAAACTGGAAGTCCTGCATTCTGGGAAACCCCGCAGCCTGGACCAAACAGTCACTGGTCATGTTAAGCCTCTTTTCAAACTTTACTTGGGCTGCTTATTGAAAATGGAGGTTCCTGGCTTCTACTTCCAAAAATTCTGATTCAGTCTTGGGTGGGGTCCCAAATTTTATAGTTTTCTAAGCATTCCGTGTGATTCTACTTAGTCCAGGAACCCATTTTTGAGAAACAATGATGTATTTACAGGCTCTCCTTTTATTGATAAGAAATTTATGTTCCCGAGGTGCACAATATGCTAATTCCAACTTGCTCTAAAATAAAACCTCAAATACACACTCCCCTTGCCTCAGTTAATTTCTTGTCACCGAGACACAATACTGAACACCCACCATTTAAAGAAGGAAAGGTTCATTTTGATTCACAGTTTGTAGAGGTTTCAATCCATAGTTGTATGGCTGCAAGTCAGGGCAGCATGGCAGAGGAGAAACAGTCCATGGCAGGCAGGGGGAAAGAGAGAGAGAGACAGGTCAGGGGAGAAGTAGGGAAAAGAGAGTTGCAGGCTGTCCCCCCAGTGATCCACCTCTTCCAAACAGACCACACCTCCTAACAGCAAGTCCCCTGAAAGCCCCCATAATCCAATCATCTTCCTAAGGTCCCACCTATGAGCGCAAGAGGCTTTGGAAGAACATCTAGATATAAACCATGACACCATTCCTAGTTCAAATGTATTTCTTTTTACACCATTTGAAAGTTACATGGTTCCTCCATTTTGCAAAGCTCTTATCACACTATCCTAGAAAATATCATCTGCTAGGAAAATATTTTGCATAAAAGGAAAACTGAGACTCAGGTATCCATATTGATAAGGATTGACATTTCTTTTCTGTGAGTAGCTGACTTAGAGTCAGAGAAATAGAAAGAGGTAACATATTTTTGTTTTCATTTTTGAGCAGTTCTTCTAAGCACCAGCTACCTTGAGCTGGTTTGCTCTTTTATACAAGGTTCTGAGCTTCACACTGACTCTGCCAAGGTAGGGGATGTTAGTAGAGGTTCTCGGGATTAAACATACAAAAAACAATCAAGAATCCTATCCTAGTCACTTTCTTGTTGCAGGAACTCAATGCTTGATACCAAAAAATTAAAGAAGGATATGTTTATTTTGGCCTATAGTGTTCAGGTCTTGACAGCCAGCAAGCAGAGAGTGAAGGAAGAAGCCAGGGAGGGAAATATGCCTGCCCTTCCAGATCATGCCCCAAGTGACCTGGCTCTCATCAGATCCCACCTACTAACAGCACATTTTGCTATAGTGCCCCCACTCAATCACCTTTCAAAAGCCTCACCTATGAGTGCTGAGTCTTTGAGGGGATATCTAGATATAAACCATAGCAGCTCTGAAATTTTCACTTCATTAATTGTATCCAGGGTATTGTACGTCAATGTGCTTCAACTCTGGTTTGTCCATACTATTTAGAACAAGTGTTTAAATTTCAAGGCAAAGGATGAGTTTTTGAAAGTAGTATTCTAAGTTAGCTCTGTCTGAAAAGGTGGCAATCTGAAATGGGCCCCTTTTCATACTATTTTTTGTTTCTCATGCAGTTTGTATTTTGTTTGTATATCCCAAGGCATATTTCTAATCTTCAGAAATCTTCCATTGCATTGAATTCAATCTAATACATGTAAACTTGTCTTCTGGAGCTACCTAAATCTAATTCTTCTTCCAGAAGATTGTTCTTCAATTATTTGAAGATAGTGATAAAGACTTACCAAGGCTACACATCTCTAGGTTATTCAGGTGTTAAATTCCCTCCCAAACTTCTCTCTTCTCCAATAATGATCAAGCACATTGCTGTCTTTTTCCAGTGTGCCATCCAGAAATGAATCCAGTTCTTCATCTCTAGTTCCTTCCCTCTCCCCAGGCACCCATCATTAGAACTAGGTGAGAAAGGTAAGGGAGGAGACTGTTGTTTCACTTGAAAGCCTAAAGATTTGAGAGACTAAGAAAAGTCCATGAAAAGGGCTCCATCCAAGGAAAGGAGAGTGAAAGCATCCATGCCCTCCACCTTCCACGTATGGACTAGGGATTGATTTAGCAGTGGCAACAATGCATTAAAGTTGAAGGGAGATGTAGAAATAATCTGGTCAAAGCAGTGATACAATGGACAATGTTTGTGTTCCTCTCTCCCAAATTCATATATTGAAACACTAATCCCAATGTGATGGAATGTAGAGGTAAGGCCAAAAGGAGGTAATTAGATCTTGAAAGTAGAGCCCTCATGAATGAGATTATCACCAGTCTTAGTCAGATTGTGCTGCCTATAACATAATAACTTAGACTGGGTGGTTTATTAAAAATGGAAATTTATTTGTAACAGTTCTAGTGACTCGCAGTCTAAGATCAAAGCACTGCACTGGTGTTGGTGAGGGCTTCTCTCTACTTCCAAGATGGTGCCTTGTTGCTTTGTCTTCATGTGGCAGAAGGCAGAAGGGCAAAAGCACATTCCTGTCAAACCCAAGAATTTTTATGAGAGAGATAATGTCATTCATGAAGGTAGACCCTTTTTGACAATCACCTCCCAGAGGCCATAACTTTTGCTGTTGTCCCCTGTGGATTAAACATCAACATGAATTTTGGAGGGACAACATCAATCAAACCATAGCAGCACCCTTGTATGAAGACACCATAGATACAGCTAGCTCTCTTCCCACCATACAAGGACACAACAAGCAGATAGCCATCTGGACACCAGGAAGCAGGCTTTCTCTACACACTAGATTTGCCAAGTGTGTTGATCTTGGATTTCCCATTTCCAGGACTGTGGGAAATAAATGTTATTTGAGCTACCCAGTCTATGGTAATTTTTATAGCACCATGAACTGACTATAACCAACTTCTTGAACCATATTTCCAAAAGACTGGATAACTAAAATTCAAAGACATATTTTTTCAATAAAACAGTTTGCATTCATGAATTATGGTTTAATGTTTTGTCTTTTAACAATTTTATTTAGATACAATTAATAGATCATAGTGCACCCACTTTAAAGATTTTATTATATTTGCAGAATTGTGCAACTATCATCACAGCCTTAGATCATTTTCATTATCCCAAAACCATAATCAAACTTTAAACATTATTCTAATCTGTTTTCTAATTACTGTCACTCATTTACAAGACCTTCACTTCATGCAACAATACATGCAAGGATGCATGACCTATTGTCTTAGGAACAAGATAATAACTGCTCCTAATTCATGTGGTTCTTATAAACAGATTCACATGTAAAATACTTAAAATAGATCCTGGTGGCCAACCACTGGAGACTGCCAGGTGGCGCGGATGCCAGCAGCCTGCAGCCCCCTGCTGGAGACCAGACTTCTCAATACAAACCCTCAAGTTAAGGAGAGCCTGGAGTGAAATATTTCAAGTCCTAAAAGAAAATAACTTCCAACCTAGACTCCTGGATCCTGCAAAATTATCTTTCAAATTCGATGGGTAAATTAGATAATTCCATGACAAAGAACACCGAGAAATTTCATGAACACCAAACCAGCACTCCAAAAAATTCTAAACAATATCCTAGAAAAAGACAATGAAGGGCATAACTAAATGAGGCCCAACAGAGTGAAGCCACCAGGCAAGGCAAGAAACTAAAGAGAAAGGGGGAAAAATAAAAAATAAAAGAGCCAACAACAGTAAAACATCATGACAAGGATGAGTCAATATTTATCAATTATAACCATCAATGTTAATGGCCTCAATTCACAAATCAAAAGAAATAGACTAGCAGAATGGATTAAGAAGCAAAATTAAACATTATGCTGTATATAAGAAACACACCTAATTGAAAAAGACATGCATACACTGAAAGTGAAAGGATGGAAAACAGTTCTCCATGCCACAGGAACCTGGAAAAAAGCAGGGGTAGCAATCCTATTTGCAGACAAAATAGATTTCAAACCAAAACTAATTAAGAGAGACAAAGATGGTCACTACATCCTTGTGAAGGGAACAATCCAAGAGGAAGAGATGACAATCATAAATACATATGCACCAAATATGGATGCCTCCAGCTATACAAAACAAATATTAATGGACATGACAAACCAAATAAGCACTAATGCAATTGTAGTGGGGGACCTCAATACCCCACTATCACAAACAGACAGATCATCGAGGCAAAAAAATCAACAACAAAATCCTAGAACTGAACCAAGCTTTTGAACAAATAGACTTAATAGATGTCTACAGAGTGTTCCACCCCACAAAATCAGAATATACATTCTTTTCGGCTGCATATGGGTTATTCTCCAAAATAGACCACATGCTAGCTCATAGGGCATGTTTAAGTGAATGCAAAACAATTGAAGTTACTTCCTGTATGTTATCAGACCATAGTGCAATAAAATTGGAGATCAACAGCATGAGAAACTGCAAACCCCCCACAAACACATGGAAATTGAATAACACTCTCCTGAAAAACCAATGGGTTACAGAGGAAATTAAAGAAGAAATTAGTTTCTACAAGTAAATGATAATGCCAGTACAACATACAGGAATCTATGGGACACAATGAAAGAAGTTCTATGAGGGAAATTCATAGCAGTGAATGCTCATATTAGGAAAAGAGAGAGAGAGCAAATAAACAAGCTAATGCTGAACCTCAAGCTCCTAGGAAAAGAAGAGCAGGACAAACCCAGAGCTCATACATGGGAGGAAATTATAAAGATCAGAGCAGAAATCAATGCAATGGAAACTAAGAGAACAATACAAAAAAAATCAATGAATCAAAGAGTTGGTTTTTTTGAAAGAATAAATAAAATCGATAAAACCTTAGCCAACCTTATCAAAAAAAGGAAAGAAAAGGCTCAAATTCATGCAATTAAGAACAAAAACCACAACAGATCCAGCAGAAATCCAGAAGATCATCAATACCAACTTCAAAAACCTGTACTCTAATAAAATGGAAAACAAAGAAGAAATGGACAGATTCCTAGATACATACAAATTGCCAAAATTAAATGAAGAAGATATAGGGGGTGAAGGATGCACAAATAATCAGGAAAAAAATAAGAACTAAGAAACATCATGTACAAGCACCCAATGATAAATGTAAATGTATTGTATACCTAACATGTACCAACAAAAGAATTTAAAAAATGAAGAAGATATAAAAATTCTAAGCACTCCAATTGCAATCAGTGAAATTGAAAACATAATTAAAAATTTACCAACAGGATCAAGTAGATTTCAAACCAACACTGATTAAGAGAGATGAAGAAGGACACTACATCCTTGTAAAGGGAAAAATCCAAGAGGAAGAGATGACAATCATAAATATCTATACCCCAAACACTAGTGCACCCAACTATATAAAACAAATACTAACGGACATGAAAAGTCATATATACACTAACACAATTGTAGTGGGGGACCATAACACCCCACTGTTACAAATAGATAGATCAACTACACTAAAAATAAGTAATGAAATACTAGAACTCAATCGAACTGTTGAACAAATGAATTTAACAGATGTTTACAGAGTCTTCCACCCCACAAACTCAGAATACACATTCTTCTCAGCTGCACATGGGTCATTCTCAAAAATAGACCACATACTCACACATAGAACATGTTTAAGTAAGTGCAAAGGAATTGAAGTTATCCCCTGTATATTATCAGACCATAGTGCGATGAAATTGGAGATCCATAGCCAAAGAAACTTGAAAAATTTCATAAACAAGTGGAAATTGAACAACACACTTCTGAATAACCAATGGGTCACAGAGGAAATTAAAGAAGAAATCAGACAGTTCCTTCAATTAAATGACAATGACAATACAACATATCAGAATCTATGGGACACAATGAAAGCAGTCTTACGAGGGAAATTCACAGCAGTGAATACGCATATTAGGAAAGCAGAACGAGCCCAATTAAACAAGCTGATCTGAACCTCAAGCTTCTAGAAAAAGAAGAGCAGGACAACCCCAAAGCTCATACAAGGGAGGAAATTATAAAGATCAGAGAAGAAATCAATGCAATGGAGACTAAGAGAACAACACAAAAAATCAATGAAGCCAAGAGTTGGTTCTTCGAAAGAATCAACAAAATTGACAGACCCTTAGCCAACCTTGTCAGAAAAAGGAAAGAAAAGGCCCAAATCCATGCAATCAGGAATGAAAGGGTGAAATTACAACAGACCCAGCAGAAATCCAGAGGATCATCAATACCTACTTCCAGAACCTATATGCCAATAAGATGGACAACACAGAAGAAATGGACAGATTCCTAGATACATATGTATTACCAAAGTTGAACAAAGAAGACCTAAAAATTCTGAACAACCCAATATCAACCAATGAAATTGAAAACGTTGGGGTTTTGCAGGTTTGGGGAATCCTAAACTGTAGCTACAGTTCCCAGAAGGTGCAGGTTCCTAGGGCAGAGAAGCTCAGCTGGTCCCAGCACCCAGAAGGAAGCTCCCCCGTTGCCATCCCAGGCTCCTAGGGCAGAGAAGGTGAACCAGTCCCAGCATCCGGAAGGAAGCTCCCCACCTCCATACCAGGCTCCTAGGGCAGAGAAGCTCAGCCGGTCCCACCACCTAGAAGGAAGCTCCCCCGCCGCCATCCCAAGCTCCTAGGGCAGAGAAGGTGAGCCACGGGAGTGCCAGAAGCACCCTACCACCACCACTGGAAATGAGAAGACACATAAACAAGCCTCAAAAACAGACTTCCAGATCACCTACAGCAACCCCAAAGGGAAACAAGATGGAACAATCTGATACTCAACCATCTGGACTCTCTGAACTGGCAACAAAAGAGGATCTGGGAAAAATGAAACCAGAAATAATTACTTAGATAACAGCAAAGATTTTGCTCATGGTGCAAGACATGATGAATAAATTTAGAGAGGACACAGATAAAAAAATAGAGGATCTGAGGAACACAATGGAATCCCAACATAGGAAACAAATGGAATCCATAAAACAGATACAAACAGATTTCCAAGAGATTAAAAACTCCACCAAAAGTCTGCACAACAGAATGAACCAATGTGAGGATAGAATTTCACATATAGAAGATAAGATTGCAATTAGTGACCAGGAAAAGAAAAATTGCTTTAAAATTGTAAGGGAACATGAGAAATCAATCCAGCAGCAGCTAGACAATATAAAGAAGAATAACATAAGACTGATTGGAGTCAATGAAGAAAGAGGAGAGAGTGCAGGTGACATAAAAAAAACTCTTCACAGAAGTGATGGCAGAAAACTTCCCAAGCAGAGGAAAAGAACTTGACATACAGATAAGTGAGGCATATAGGACTCCAGCTAGCCTTCATCAAAAAAAAATCTACACATAGGCATATAATAGGATTCCAGAAATCCAACAGAAGAATAAAATTCTACAAGCAGTGAGAGAAAAGAAACAAATCACATACAAAGGAAAGCCCATCAGAATCACAGCAGACTTCTCAATGCAAACCCTCAAGGCAAGAAGAGCTTGGAGTGATGTATTTCAAACCCTAAAGGAAAACAGCCTCCAACACAGATTGACGTACCCTGCAAAACTATCTTTCAAAATTGATGGAGAAATAAGATACTTTCATGATAAAGAGCACCTCAGGAACTTCATGAATACCAAAGCGGCACTCCAAAAAATTTTAGACAATACCCTAGGAAAAGACAATGAGGACCACAACCCCAGGAAACACAGCAGAATGAATCCATTGGGCATGACAAATTAAACACAAAGGGGGAGAATCCAACAAAAAGAAAAAGTCATGACAAGGCTTTTAAAACTTTTAACTTCATCTCCCTAATGAGTGTATAATTCAATCTTATTATTGTACTGATTAGTATTTTTCTGATTCTAGAGTTGCACACCTTTCCTTGCGCTATACTGGGTATTTATCATCTTATGTCTACATTTTAATTGGGCTGTCTATTAATGAGCTCTAAGAATTCTTTATATATTCTGCTCATAGGTTATATGCATTGTAAATATGGTCTGTTTAAGGACTACTTTTCATTTTAATGATGTCATTTAAAGTTCTAAATTTTGATGGAATCTCATTTATCAACTTTTTCTTTTATACATGTTTTGTGTATCCTTGGTAGTTCTTGCCTACACTGAATTCATAAATATTTTCCCTTATAATTTCTTCTTAAAGATTTATACTTTTAGGCTTTCTTATTTAGGTTCATAGATCCCTTCAAGTTATTTTCATGTATGAAACAAAAGGGTTGAGGTTAATTTTTTATATACGGATACCAGGTGTTTTAGTGCCATTTGCTGAAGACACTTTCTCTTCCTCGGCTCTTGAATAAAATGCTAATGTTAAATAATCTTTCAAACCTCAGTGGATCATATATGTGTGGTTCTATTTCTAGATTCTCTGTTTTATTCCAATGATCTATATGTCTTTTCTTACACCAACACTGCCTTGATTACTGTAGCTTTAGAGGAAGTCTTAAAATTGGGTACTGAACATCTTCCAGCACTGTTTTTGTTTTGTTTTTGTTTTTGGCTTCTCTGCGTCCTTTGTACTCCTACATCACTTTTAAATTTCAATATCCAGTTCTTCATTTATAGCAAGTATACACAGACCTGAATTTTTATATATACCTTGTGTTTTCTAATCCTGCTAAATTCAAGTACAAGTTGTAGGGGCTCCTAGAGATTTCTTAGTATTTTCTCTGTAGCTGATCATTACATCTACATATAAAGATTTTGCTTCTGCCATGCCAATCCTATCCTAGTTGTATCATTTTATTGCCAGACTATTTTGGTGGGGACTAGGTTTCATAGTTTAATGAACAGATAAAGAGTAAGCATATCTGCCCTTGTTCCCCACCTTAAGGAGAAAGCATTGTATCTTCTCCATTCATATAAGTCGTTCTCGCTGGAAGTATGGAGTACATGGCTTATCTGTTGAGAAGTTTCTGTTCTACTTCTAGTCTCCTGATAGATTTTACCATGAACAGTTGTAGAATTTAGTCCAATACTTTTTCTTCAACTAGTGACAGGATCATATGGCTTTGTCCTTTCCTCTGTTAAAATGATGACTTTTGGGGGTGGATCTTCCAATGCTGAACCAACACTGCCATCCCTATAACAAAACCACTTTCTACATACTGCCAGATCTGACTTCCAATAGTTTGTTTTGTTAAACAAATCTCTATCTATATTCATACTTTTTTCTTCTATTATCTTTATCCAGTTTTAGGATTAGCACAATGTTGATTTCCTAAAATGAGGGGAGAAGTGTTCCTTTTTTCTGCTTGAAATGTTTGATATAATTTATCAGTTAAAATGTTTATGAGTCTGCTGTTGTCATATAGGTAGGTTTTCAAGCTAGGAATATACTTTAATAGGTGCTATTCAAATTTTATATTTCCTCCAGAGTTAGTTTCATTAATTTGTCTTCCAAGGTACTTCTTAGAAGTTGTCAAATTTATTTCAAAAAAGATTTTTGTAATATGCTTTCTATATCCTTTTAAATTCTGTAAAATCTGTGGTAATGTCTCCTAGATCTTAATATTGTAATTTAAAAAATGTATAACTGATATTGTGTAACAGGAAGAAAAGGTCTAAAAGAGCAGGGGAATTGGGAGGGGTAGGGGAAGGGAAAAAAGGGAAAGGAAAAATATGAGAAGAGGAAAAAAATGGAAACAAGGTCTTTGCAAATAGGGAAGGGTAGAGGGGGTGAAGGGAGGGCAAGTGAAGGGAAAGAAAAATAAGAACCAAGAGACTCATGTAATGGTACAAGATCCCAATGATGAATGTAACTGTATTTTATAACTAAAATATACCAATAAAGTTAATGGGGACAAAAATAAAATAAAATCAACCACTTGACACACACACACACAAAAGAAAATGTAATTAAAAAAAAGAAAAGCCCGGGCCCTGATGGCTTCACTGCTGAATTCTACAAGACATTTAGAAAGGAACTGCTGCCACTACTGTTTAAACTCTTCAGTGAAATTGAAAGGGAAGCAATACTCCCAAATTCATTCCTCGAAGCAAGCATCACCTTGATCCCCAAAGCAGAGAAAGACCAAACCGAAAAGGAGAACTATAGGCCAATCTCACTAATGAACATAGATGCAAAAATCCTTAATAAGATAATGGCAAATGGAATGCAGAAGATCATCAAGAAGATCATACACCCTGATCAAGTGGGATTCATCCCAGGGATGCAGGGATGGTTCAATATACACAAATCAATCAATGTAATACACTATATCAATAGAGCCAAGGATAAAAACCATATGATTATCTCCATAGACGCAGAAAAAGCATTTGACAAAATCCAACATGCATTTATAGTAAAAACCCTACAAAAAATTGGAATAGATGGTCTCTACCTCAAACTGATAGAAGCCATCTAGGAAAAACCAACAGCCAATATCATACTAAATGGTCAAAAACTGAAATCTTTCACACTAAAATCAGGAACAAGATAAGGATGTCCACCATCACCACTCTTGTTCAATATAGTTTTGGAAACATTAGCCACAGCAATTACATAAGAGAAAGAAATAAAAGAAATAAAGATAGGAAATGAAGAAGTCAAATTGTCATTATTTGCAGATGACATGATACTTTATATAGAAGACCCCAAGAACTCCACCAAAAGTCTTCTAGACTTAATAACCAAATTCAGTCAAGTAGCTGGTTACAAGGTCAACACACAAAAATCAATAGCTTTCCTCTACATAAATGACAGACTCACTGAGAGAGAAATAGGGCAAATAATTCCTTTCACAACAGCATCCAAAAAACTGAAATACCTAGAAATCAACCTAATGAAAGAAATCAAAGACCTCTTCTCTGAAAACTATGGCACTCTGAAAAGAGAGATTGAAGATGATGTCAGAAAATGGACAGAAATCCCCTGCTCCTGGGTAGGAAGGATTAATATAGTGAAAATGGCCATACTTCCAAAACTGCTATATAAATTTAATGCAATTCCAATTGAGATCCCAGCAGCATACTTCATGGACCTTGAGAAAACAATCCAAAAATTCATTTGGAACAAGAAGAGACCCAGAATAGCAAAAGCAATTCTAGGTAACAGAGACATGGCAGGGGGTATCACAATCCCCAACCTGCAACTATACTACAAAGCTACTGTGATAAAGACAGAATGGTACTGTCAAAGAAACAGACGTGAGGACCAGTGAACAGCTTAGAAGATGCAGAAACAACGCCAGGCAGACTCAGCCATCTCATCTTTGATAAAGGAGCCAAACACCCTCACTGGAGGAAAGATAGCCTCTTTAATAAATGGTGCTGGAAATATTGGGCTTCAACTTGCCAAAGATTGAAACTAGACCTATATTTCTTGCCATGCACTAAACTAAAATCAAAATGGATTGAAGATCTAAATATTAAAATAGAAACTCTGAACCAGTTGGAACAGAGGTTAGGTAGAACCCTTGAAGACATTGGTGTAGGAAAAGATTTTATGAACAAAACCTCAGTTGCCCGTGAACTAGCACAAACAATCAACAAGTGGGATCTCTTATTAAAAGGCTTCTGCACAGCAAGAGAAACCACCAGCAGTGTGAAGAGACAGCCCACAATGTCGGAAAAAATCTTCACCTGCTCTTCCTCAGACAAAGGTCTACTATCTTGAATCTATAAAGAACTTAAAAAGATCAGACCTCCCAAATTTAAAGACCCAATCTAAAAATGGGCATCTGAAATGAACAGACATTTCTCAGACAAAGAAATAGAAATAGCAATACATGAAAAAATGTTCAACATCACTGGTCATTGGAGAGATGCAAATGAAAACAATGCTGAGATTCCACTTCACTCCAGAAAGAATGGCTGCTATCATGAAATCAACCAATAACAAATGCTGTCAGGGCTGTGGGGAAGGAGGAACCTTGCTCCACTGCTGGTGGGAGTGTAGAATGATGCAACCACTTTGGAAATCAGTATGGAGATACCTCAAAGAACTAGGACTGGAAGTCCCATTTGACCCCACTATTCCACTGCTGGGAATCATCCCCAAAGAATTAAAAGAATCATATCACAGTGATATATGTGCACCCATGTTCATACCAGCACAGTTTGTAATAGCTAAAACTTGGAAACAGCCCAAATGCCCATCAACTGGAGACTGGATAAAGAAAATGTGGTTTTTTAAATAAAATGGAGTACTACTCAGCCATAAAAAATGAGAAATTAGAGACATTTATAGCTAAGTGGATGCACATTGAGGCGATACTCTCAAGTGAAATAAATAGGACACACATGAATAAATACCGAATAGTTTCTCTGGTATGAGAAACTGAAAGTGTAAATAAGGATTAAATGTATAATAGGTAATGTGAAATAGGAAGAAAAGGGGCAAAGGGGAAGGAAGTGGGAGGGCTAGAGGAAAGGATAGAAGGGAATGGGATTAATATGAGAAAATGGAAAAATAGGAACAAAATCTTTGTAAATATTGAGGAATGGAGGGGTTGAAGGGAGGGCTGGGAAAGGGTGAAAAATAAGAACCAAGAGAGACTCTGTAAAGGTGCAAATTTCCAATGATGAATGTCATTATATTGTATACCTAAAATGTACCAATGATTAGAATGAATAATCGATAATGTAAAATAGGAAGAAAAGGTCCAAAGGGGTTGGGGTAGTGGGAGGGGGAGGGGAAAGGAAAAATGATGAGAAATGGAAAAAATGGAAATAAAGTCTTTGTATATAGGGAAGGGTGGGGGGGGGTGAAGGGAGGGCTAGGAATGGGGAAAAAATAAGAACCAAGATGCATTATGTAAAGGTACAATTCCCAATGAGTAATATAATTGTGTTGTATACCTACAATGTACCAATAAAAAGAATTTAATAAAAAAAAAAATCTTGAGTACTTGTCCAGGCATCACTGAGACTAAAGAGCTCCAGTGCCTTGTGATACTACAGAATTCTGGTGACTTGACAGTCTAGTAACTGCTCAGAAGTGGGTATCCATTCCTGGTAACTCTAGTGTCCCCAATACCCCAGTCATTAGAATGAATGAACTACTTCCCCTGTAACTGATTACCTATGGATCTTTTCAAATTTTTTTTTCTTCTCTTTCTACTGAACTCTGACTCTCAAAGCTCAAAGGTTCAAGGAAAAAAAGAAAATCTGATTAACCTAATTTATGAACATCTGATATTGGGTTAATCAGCAACTGGCCAGAGTATACACACATGGGCTGTTTTATGTGAGATATCCTCCAGGTACCGACAGTGACTCACCTCCTACCACACCCCACCTCCTAAAAGTAAGTCAGCTGTAGCACCCACCCCATAATCTAATTATCTTCCAAAAGTCTCACCTTTGAACACTTGAGGCTTTGGGGGAACTAACAACAAATCAGCTTTACTTGTTTTAAATTTTAGTTGTTGCTCTAAGGTTTACAAAATGCATTTTGAACAATTCACTACCCATCTTTCAATTATACTATTTTCACATACAAGACCCATGCAATAGCATAAGTCTTTCATGTTCCCATTCTTATGCTATGTTTATCACATATCTACTTCTACATGCTGTAAATAAAACAAAAAGTAATTCTTTCTAAACATTAGGTTATCTTTTACAGACTGTTGAAGTTTAAGAAGCAAAGAATTTCATATTTACGTACATGATTACTCTTAGTGGACTCTTTCTTTTGTTTATACCTATGTCACCAATTTGTTATCTTCCTTCTGCCTATAGTGATTCCTATAGTACACGTCTGCTAGCAAATTCTCTCAACTTCAGTTAATCTGAAAAGATTCAAATGGCTTTTTCATTTTTGAAAGGTATCTCTGCTTGATATGTAATTCTAGATTTTTAGTGTTTTTCCTTTAAATTATTATTTTTTAATTATTATTATTTTATTTATTTATTTATTTTGTACTGGGGATTGAACTCAGGACCTTGCACTTGCGAGGCAGGTGGCGGAACTGCTGAGCTAAATCCCGGCCCTTAAATTGTTATTTTACTGTTTTTTAAATTGTATAGTTTCCAATAAGCAAACTATAGAAATCTGTTTCCCCTGAATGATTTATCTTCTTTTCCTTTGTCTCGTCTCTTGTCTGCTTTTCTTTTCATCACTGGTTTCCAGAAATTTTTTTTTATAGTGTTCCTCAGTATGGTGCGTACAAATCAACATATGTATGAATAACTATGTGTGCTTATGTTATCCTAGTGATAAAAGTGTTTATATTTTTTAATCTGTGATTTTATACTTTTCATCAAATTCAGAGTATTCATCCACCATTTCTTCAAATTTTTTTCTATCCCTCTTTTACCCTTCTTTCATTTATACATATACTTAATATTACCCTTACTTCAATGAGCCTCTAGTCTTATGATTCTTGGCCATTTCCCCTTCTCCATTTTAGTTTAGAAATATGCTGCATCTCTGAGATTGCTGATATTTTCTTCTGTGGTGTCTACTCTTCTGCCGATCTCATCCAATGTGATTTACATTTCAAATATATGTATCATTTCTGGGAGACCCATTTGATTATTTTATATCTCCCATTAATCCCCTCATTATGTGCATTTCCTTTAAGTATTTGAACACAGCTATACAACCTATTTTATTATCCTTGTTTCCTAATTATCTTTATTTTTTTCTGCACCTGTTCTTCTGGACTGATTTTTTTCTATAATTATGAATTTTATTTTTCTGTTTCTAGGAAGATATAGTAATTTTTATTGGATAGTTTGTGAATATTATGTTGTTGAACATCTGGGTTATGTTGTCTTTCTTTCTTTAAAGAGCATTAGACAGGCAGTTATTTGCAGATAAGTTTGATCCCTCTGAGGCCTAGCTTTAAATTTCAGTAGGGCAGGCATAAAGCAGCCTTTTTTTAAAAATAAAGCATAGTTCCACTAATAAGTTATGGGTCTCCAGTGAATGCCCCAGGAACACCACCAATTGTTCCCCAATCTGGTTGATCATAGTTTGAATGCCTCACTGTTTGACAATTTTATCAACCTCGGTGCTAGAAATTATTCTGATTACAATTCTCTAGGTATTCTATGCCTGGCTTTGTACAGTTTTCTTCCATGAACAGGTAGCCTGGTACTCAGTATTTTAAGGATTCTTTTTCAATTTTCTGGAGTTATTTTCTCCTCAGATCACATTTTTCTAAAACTCTCCATAATAATATCCAACAACCTTGGCTGTCTAGAACTCTAATTTTATTGTGTCTGTCTCTTGAATTCATCGAGGTCACTGGGCCCAGCTTGGGTTGAACTCCCACCCTTCAGAAATAGTGTCCAAAAGTTGACTCCAGGTAGGAATCAAGGTTGATTAGAGGGCCAACCTTACTTGCTTCTCTCTATTTAGATATTTAGGGATCACAGTCCTGTGAAACCTGTTATACAATGTCTGGATACAGTCATTTTCAAATATATCATTAAGTTTTTCAGTTGTTTATGGTGGGGAAATTTTCTGTAGTCCTAGTTACCTCATTATGGCTTTAAGCAAAAGCCCAGCCAGAAATAATTTAATCCATTTCTATATGTACACTAAAATATTCATCTTGTCTCACTTAAATGGAAAGATCATACAGATGTAAATACAGAAGAAATAATAACCAAAGACATGTGAGGGGTGATAGGAGTCTGAAAAATGTGAGTTTCAGCCTCATCCTTTAACCCAAATCTAAGATTGTTTATCTTTACTATTGTTTTGAAAGTTTCAGAAGGAAATATTTAGACATTCTAACAAGAACATCTTTTCATTAACTTCTAGATAAATATTGAAGACTCTGAAATTAATTAGAACTAGTAAGCAAAAAGGTCTCATGTCTTAAGGAAGGGTTTGGTATGCACCTGTAACTCCGCAGATTTAGAATTAGTTGTGATAAATAAAGCCATCCTGATGTTCCCCAGAGTCCTTTCATCCTGGAGACTGATTAGCTCTCCTTGTGCATTTGCAAGATTAGGACAAGAAAGATCCACTGATACCTCCCTGAATGTGTGGAGAAGATAAAGACAGAGATCAAAAGTCAATTCCCAGCCCTGGTAACATTTATAAAATAAGTAAGTGGAGAAACCAATAGGGCCTAAATAAAACTGAAAGTAACCTCTGCTGAAAACTTTTCTTTAAAAGCCCTTATTTGTTATTATTTTGTCTGAGCTGAAAGCTATTGGGGAAAACAGGTAATATTTGCACATGTCTAGACTCATCTTGCTGCCTTTGGGCCTAAAGCCACAGTGCATTCACAGGAATAATGAAATCCTATAACTTTAAATGATGAGCACCGTCATTCCCAGCATATTACTCTGATAAGTATTCATAGTAATAAGAAATAAAGCCAGGTATGATGGTGCATGCCCATAATTTAGCTATCTGTGAGGTTGAGGCAGGAGGATCACAGGTTGGAACCAAGCCTGGGCAACTTAATGAGACCCTGTCTTAAAACAAAAACATAAAAATGGCTGGGGATGTAGCTTAGTGTGAAGGTTCTAGGTTCAATCCCCAGTACCACACACACAAAAAAGAATTAAAACCCTTTTTTTCTAAATATAAAAGAGGCCTCTTGGGGGCCACTTACCTTCCTTTGAAAAACTTGCAGAGCAACAGTGGCTAACTATTGAGAAGAACTAACTTCTAGAAGGAAGTATATTTGTTCCAGAAAAATGTTTTCTGTATAAAAGCTACAAGGCAGTAAAGAATGCACAGACATGTAACACAGATAATACCTATGAATTAAAAACACAAATGCATTATATATTTAAAAGTTCATTTTCAATGACAATCATTTATTAAGGTCATTCTAAATTCTAGGACTGTGATAAGGGCTATAGGAGATATGTACATGTCAAATAATGAAGGGACTCTGACTGAAACACGCTCACAAATTAGATGAGGATGCTGACATTCACATACATAATTCTTGGACCCAATAAAGAATATTAAGGTATAAAGTGATGAAAGGTACATATTTAGAACCTGGGAGAATTAGTTTTAGCTAATGCCAGGCATATAGTAGGCTCTCAATAAATGTTTAGTGAATGATGAACAAATTTCTCTAACCATACTCCTTAAAATAATATCATTGAATAAATATTACTGAGCAGACCACAAAGACAGTATAAAAGTATGAATAAAAATTCTTATCTATTGTTAGGATTTAGATATAAAATGGCACTTAAAAGTCTCACTTTTGGAGTTGGGGCCTAGTCAGGAGTGGTGATCACTGTGGGTATGATTTGGAAAGCTATATTCTTGTTAATGGCTCCACCTTTCTCTATTTCCTGGTTGTCATGTGCTGAATAGCTTTCCTTTGTCATGTCATTTCTCTCTTGGATCCAGTCAACTAAGGACTGAGTCCACTGAAACCATGAGCTAAAATAAAACCTTTCTTCCTTTAAGTTGTAGGTGTTGGCTATTTTGTCCCAGTGATGGAAAAGCGAATACACTTGTAATCTATGCTTCAAGCCTGTGTAGTTGAGATATATCAGAAAAACATATTTTTGAATGAATTTTCTAAAATGACTTTCAGGAAGTCATTTTACAGTGAAATACTATAGTATTATTTCATTAGTTATCAATATTAGGCTTACTTGGCTCTGAATCTAATACCTATTCAGAAAGCATAATTCCCAGAAAGTTACAACATTATACAAAGGCAGATCAAGAATTTAATCTGGACACTAAAGGGTCTGCTAGTAAAATAAGCCAAGTAAGTATCTGACACTGAATGTACTAGAGGAAAGTAAACACAAAAAGGAGAAACTATTAGCGATGAGGCTACATAACTCAGATTGGTGTTATCTTGCCTTGGAAACAGGGAAGTATGCAGAAGACCACAGGCTCCCTGGCTATGGGCAGAATGCTGATAACCTTCCACTCCTGAAGCAAGACAGCATCTGCTAAGGACAGTTGTTAATATATAGGCACTTGGGTGTACAGAAAATCTGGTTCCTCATTAATTTAATCCTTATGCACCCATTCTTTATAGTTGCTGTTCCATGGAACGTGTGCTACCCTTCTCCCTGCACGTCTAACTGGCTAAGAAAAGTGGGCCAACCACAGAATTTTATTTGAGTCTGTCTGCCGGAGGCAGGTCTCCTTCTGGTCCTCCCTTTATATCTTGAAAATTATCTCTGTCTCTTTCTTTTTATTCCTTATCTTTCCCCCCAAAAGGTAGCTGAGGGTCTCGGTATTTACTGAAGGCAAAAGGGATAAAAAATAGAAGCATGCTGCTTTTTGCCTCCTGCCTGCCACACCATGGACTGTTTCTTTGCTGCCCTTCTGCTATGCTGTTCTGTCTTGGAACCATCCGACTATGGACTAAAGCCTCTACAAACTCTGACCTAAATAAACCTTTCCTTCTTTAACTTTGAGTGTTGAGTATTTTGTCTCAGCAATGAGAAAGTAACTAAGAAAAAGGAAAAGACAGAATCCCAGTAAACTCCTGTTAGTAATGATGCTGACAATCCTAGCTATGGGAAAGTTTCACAAGCTTCATCAGTCTACAGACCACTTAGATAAGTAAGGTAAAACCTGCACAATAGCCTTGCTTTGGGAATGGATTTTATATCATTTCCAAATGAAGCTCCAGGGTGCTGTAGCTGGGAACCATCTTGAGAATGAAACTATTGTCTGAATTTGGATTGTTCTAGGCATCAGAAAACCCTACACATTCTTATCTCTGGAACCCTACAAAAATTATTCTGAACTGGTAGCTTTCTTATAAATGAAAGTTAGTCTAGTAAATAGACTCTTATTCAAACTCTCTGAGCACCCTATATTAAAGGGCATGGGTGTGGTGACATAAAGAATAAAAGATGATACTGTCAAGAAGTAGGAGATCAGGTAGCTTGTTCTTTGAAGAAATGAGCATGGCTGGTCACATGTAAGTTCACATCAGTGCCAGGTCTGTAGGCAAATACCCACATGATCCCTACCACACCTCCTTCCCCAAGCCACACACTAGTACCTATTATTAACAAAGTGAGGGAGGAACACTGCAGTTTTACTGCTGCCTGGCCTCTACCAGCATGCTGAGGTGGCTTTCACATCACTATGACCCTGGATATTGTCTTGCCCCTGGTCCACACCACCAAAGACACTTGGGGGATAAATTTTGTCTGGCTCTTGCCATATTCTACTCTGATTCACTCCTTGGCAAGCACAGTAACTGAACAAGACAGAGGAAGAAAAGCCCAGGCAATTTTCCCATCCCTGAGCTCACATAGCTAGTGGGAGAATGATGCCCAACTTCTAGGAAAGCACTATAATAATAATAGCAGAGAAATACACCACTGTTCCACTTGCCACCACACCTACATGGTTCCCATTGTTGTCTACCTTGCACATTATCTGACCGTGTGCTATTGTCAAAATTGGTCTGAGTGCAACAGAGGGATGAGTAGCTTGATTAAGCATTCGAAGAGAATGATACTTTAAAAGTTCAATGACATCTAAGAAAATACATACAGTTATAAGAAAATAGGTAGATAACGCAGAATACGAGTGAAATACTCAGCAAAGAGAGATGTTTGAAAAGAAAAAAGCCAACAGCAATCTTGGAAATAAAAAGCTCAATAAATAAAATAAAAGACAAATCTAACAGCATCAGCAACAGACAAAATAAATGGAAGATAGAATATTTAAGCTACTATTTTTATTTATTTATTTATTTATTGTAAAACATTTATTGGTACATTTTAGGTATATATAATGATAACATTCATCATAGGGAATTCATACCTCTACATGATATATTTTGCTTCTTTTTTACCCATTTCCTCCTTCAATCCCTCTTCCCTTCCTTATATACAAAAGCTTTGTTTCCATTTTTCTTCTGTTTTCTCCTTTTTTCTTGTCCCTTCTCCCCCCTCCTTGTTCCCCTTCTCTTTTGAACATTTTCTTCCCATTTCCCAATGTCTACCATACCTTCTAGTCCTTCTTTCCACTTTCAGTTTTTCACACCAGAGAAACAATGCAGTATGTAAACATATGTTCGATGGATAAAGATGTGTTTTTTTATACAATGGAGTACTACTCTGCCATAAAGAAAGATGGGCTTAAGACATTTATAGCTAAATGGGTGCACCTTGAGACAATACTCTTAAGTGAAATAAATAAGCTCCTATTTTAAAATATCCCATTCAGACAGAAAAACGAAAGACTAAAGAGAACACTCAAGATCTCTGGGACACCATTAAAATAACAGATATTCATATCATTAGAATATCTGAAGACAAAAAATAAAATTTAAGGGCATAGAAAATATATTCAATGAAATAGTAACAATAAACTTCCCTATCTTGGGAAAGAAGTTGACATACATGTTCAGGAAACTTATAAAAACCCAAAAAGGCATGAACAAAAAATATCTTCAGGGTCAGGGATTTAGTTCAGTGGCACCCCGCCTGCCTCTCTTCCTCAAGGTCCTGAGTTTGATCCCCGGTTTTAAAAAAAATCTTCACCATGGGATATACCTTAGTCACTTTCTCATTGTTGGGAAAAAATACCTGACACCCACAACTTAAATGAGAAGAGGTTTATTTTGTCTCACAGTTTGTAGAGTTTTAGTCCATAATCAGCCACCTCCAAGTCATAGAAACCATGGAGAACCTTCAGAGGAAAGCTGTTCACTTCATGGCAGTCATGAAGCAGACAGAGTGAAGGGAGGAGCCAGGAAGGGAGATACACAATCCAGGCCCTTCCCGAAATCAGACAATACCTCCTAAAATCAAGTCAGCTATAACGCCCTCATAATAGTCACCTTTCAAAAGCCTGCCTAAGCATATGAGGTTTTGAGGGGACATCCAAATATAAACTATAACATTCCACCTGTAGCCCCAAAAGACTCACATGCATCTTTTAATGCAAAAAAAATACAGGAACCAATGGAGATTCAAAGATCAATTCTACAGTATAAGAGCTTCAGGGAAGATCTAATAGCAATCTCCTCAAAAACATTTTTTAAATGAAGGGAATAGAGTACTCCCAAGGTCATTCCTAGAAGCTAACATTACCCTCATTTCAAAATCAGACAAGAACCCAACCAAAAAAGAGGGCCAATCTCTAATGAACATAGGTGCAAAAATCTTCCACAAGATACACTGGTACACAAAATACAACAAACAATAAAAAGATCATACATCATGATCAAGTAGGCTTCATCATACTGATTCAGGGATGGCTCAACACACACATATCATTAAATGTAATACATCACATTAACAGAAGTATTGACAAATATCATGTGATCATCTAAATAGATACAAAAAAGCCTTTGACAAAGTCCAACATCTATTTATGGTACAAATACAAAAAAAAGGTATAGAAAGACTTTATCTAAATTTTTTTTTTTGGTACCACGGATTGAACTCAGGACACTGCACTTGCAAGTCAGGCAGCAGAACTACTGAGCTAAATCCCTGGCAGACTTTGTCTAAATTTGAGAAAAGCCATTTATGATATACCTGATGCTAACATCATATTAAATGAAAAAAAGCTGAAATCTTTCCTTCTAAAATCAGGAACAAGACAAGGATGTCCACTATTACCACTCCTGTTCAATATAGTACTTGAAATATGAGCCAGATAAATCACGTGAGAGAAAGCAATAAAAGAGTTATACAGAGGAAAAGAAATCAAATTATGATTTGCAGATGACCTTATCCTCTTCATAGAAGATCCACAAAATTCCACCAAAAGACTCTTGGAATTAATAACTAAATTCAGTAGCATTGTAGAGTACAAAATCAATACACAAAAATCCATAGTGTTCTGTTACAGCAATAATGAAATCACTAACAAAGAAGTCAGGAAAACAACCCAATTCTTCACAGCCTCAAGAAAAATTAAATACTTAGGAATTAACCTAACCTAAGAAGTGAAAGAAAGACCTATATAACAAAAACTATCATACTCTGAAGAAAGAGATCAATGAGAACATCAGAAAATAGAAGGATATCTTCTGTTTGTGGATAGGCAGAACTAATATTGTCAAAAGGGCCATACTTCCAAAACTGATATACACATTTAATGCAATTCCAATCAGACTACCACTAGCATACCTCACAGAACTAGAGAAAACAATTATAAAATTTATATGGAACCAGAAGGGACCCAGAATTGTAATAGCAATTCTGAGTACCAAGAGCAAAGCAGAAGGCCTCACAATTCTGGACTTCAAGTTAAATTACAAAGCTACAGAGATACAAAGCACAAAAACAGATGTATGGATCTACAGAACAGAATAGAGGGTGCAGAAACAACTGCAGGCACAGTCAGCTATGTTATCTTTGACAGAGACGCTAAATCCTTTTGCTTGAAGAAAGCCTCTTTAACAAACGATGTTGGGAAAGCTGTGTAAGCACATACCAAAGGTTGAATCTGGACCCATATCTCTCACTATGTACAAAACTAAAATCAAAATAGATCAAAGATTTAAATGTTAAAACAAAAACAATCTACTGGAAGATAAAGTGGGTAAAAACTCTAGAAGATATACGTGTAGGCAAAATATAACCCCATTTGCAAAAGAATCAACAAAATCAGGGCTAATGTTCAGAATGTGTGAAGAATCCAAAAAACATGTCAAATAAAACAAAAACCAAGCAATCTTGTTAAAAATGGGATTATATCAAATTAAAAACTGCTGCATAGCAAAGAAAAGAGCCAATAGTGTGAAGAGACAGGCTACAGAATGCGGAAAGAATTTGCCAGCTATTTCTCAGACAGAAGACTAATATTTAGAATACATAAAGAACCCCACAAATTATACCTTCTAAAATAAAAGGCCCAACAGAAAATTGGCAACTAAAATTCATATACAATTCTCAGAAAAAGAAGTATAAATGGCCAATAAACACAGGAAAAAATATCCAACATCTTTGGCCATTAGAGAGGTGCAAATTAAAACACTGAGATTCCATCTTAGTCTAGAAACAATGGCTCTCATCAACAAATCAAACAACAAATGCAGAAGAGGCTATGGGGAAAAAGGACTACTTCTACATTGTTGATGGAAATATAAACTAGTATAACCATTATGGAAATCAGTATGAAGATTTCTCAAAAAACTAAAAATATAAATTTCATTTTTGACCCAGCTATTTCCCTTATAGGTATCTTTCCAAGTTAGACATTATATTATAGGGAGATATGCATATTTATGTTTATAGTAGTACAACTGATAATAATTAAAACTTGGAAGTGGCTTACATGTCCATCAATGGATATATGAATAACAAAAGTATGATATTTACGCCGCCTGCTGCTTAAGCCCAAGGGCCCGAGTTCATTCCCTGGTACCAAAAAAAAGTATAATATTTATACACAATAGAGTACTACTCTGCCATAAAGAAGGATAAACTTGAGTCATTTGTAGTAAAATGGATGCAACTTGAGGCCATAATGTTAAGTGAAATAAATCAGATATACAATCTTAAATATTGCATGATTTCTCTTATATGAGGAACACAAAATATAAATAAAGAGCAAAATAAAAGTTAGATAATAGGAAATAATCTTTGAAAGAACCAACTCTTCAATTCATTGATTCTTTGTATTGTTCTCTTAGTCTCTATTGCATTAATTTCTATTCTAATTTTTATAATTTCCTCCCTCATATGAGCTTTAGGCTTGACTTGATCTTCTTTTTCTAGAAGCTTGAGATTCAACATTAGATTGTTTATTTGAGCCCACTGTTTTCCTGAAATGGGTATTCATTGCTATAAATTTCCCTCATAGGACTGCTTTTATTGTGTCCCATAAGTTCCAGTATGTTGTACTGGCATTATTGTTTAATTGTAGAAACTGTCTGATTTCTTCTTGAATTTCATCCCATCAACCGACAAATGGATAAAGAAGTTGTGGGGTTGTTTTATACAGTGTAGTACTACTCTGACACAAAGAAAGAGCTTCAGACATTTATAGCTAAATGGATGCACCTTGAGACCATACTCTTAAATGATATAAATCAGACACATATGGTTAAATACTGCATTGTTTCTCTGGTGTGACAAACCAAAAGTGGAAATAGGAACTAAAATGTATAATACATATTGGGAAATGGTAAGAAAATGTTAAAACAAGAAGGGGAACAAGGGAGGGGGGAAGGATAAAAGAAGGAAGTGACAAGAAAAAAGTGAAAATAGAAGGAAAAATGGAAACAAAGCTTTTGTACTTAGGTAGGGGAGGGGACTTGAGGGGAAGGGGGAATGGGAAACAAGAGGCAGGATGTATCATGTACAGGTGCAAATTCCCTAAGATGGGTGCTATCACTATGTATGCCTAAAATGTACTAGTAAGTGTTTTGCTATAAAAAAGATAACAGGAAATAGGGAGATATATCTTTTGCAAATGGGAAGGGTGACCAAGAGATGAGGAGTGGAAAGGGAAAGGGATGAAAAAAGAATTAAGGTGTGTTACGTGCATGTACCAACTTCCCACAAGGAATGTAATTATTATGTTCTCCAAACATGTACTAATTTAAAAAATGAGAAAAAAGAAGAAAGAAATTAAAAATGGCACCTAAAGAGGAAAGACTTCATTATCATGGATTAGAAAATGTATTAGTTGGCTTTCTCATTGCTAGACACAATACCCAACACCCACAAATTAAAGGATAGGAGGTTGAATTAGCTCATGGTTTCAAGGGATGCATTTCTTGGCAAGAACCTCATGATAAAGGGCTATGACAGAATAAAGATGCTTAGTTCATGGTGGCTGGGAAGCAAAGCAGGTGAACAATGCCAGAGAGGAAGGGGTGTGAGCCCAGATATAGACCCACAAGGTGAGGCCATGCCTCCATAACTCACCTGGACACACTTAGATGTTTGCTCCACCAGTTCTGTGGCCTGATCCAAAAGCAAATCAACCACAACTCCAAAAGAAGAATTAATATTATTAAAATTTCATGTAGCCCTAAACAATCTACAGATTCAATTTCATTGCCATCAAAATATCAATGACATTCATTGCAGAATTAGAAAGAGCAATCCTAAAACTTTGTGGGATCCTAAATTTTTATGGAAGCACAAAAGACCCAAGTTATCACAGCAAGCTTGAACAAATGGATCAAAGCTGGAATCATCACAATACACTATTTCATGATATACTATAGAACTATAATAACTCAAAAAGCATGGTAATCACACAAAAACAGACATATAGACAATGATAAGCACCAAGACCACAGAAACAAACCAAGAAATCCACAGCTAAATGATTCTCAATCAACATGCTGAAAACATACATTGAAGAAAGTATAGCCTCATCAATAAATGGCACTTGAAAACCTAAATATGAGACCTGAAATTCTGAAATTACTAGAATAAATAAAGAAGAACATTTAAAGAAGAACATTAGTTAAAATGAATTTCCAGACAGAACCCCCCAAAAGCAGAGGAAATAAAATTAAAAATTGACAAATGGGGTATGTAAAACTAAAAAGTTTTTTGCAAAATAATAGAATCCACAAAATGAAGAGATAACCTTCAGAATGGGAGGAAATATTTTTCTTCTGTTAATGTGATAAAGGGCTAATGTTCAGAATGTATAAAGAACGCAGAAGAGTTATTAAACAAAACAAAAACCAAGCAATCTTGTTAAAAATGGACAAAGAAACTCTAAGTAGACACTTCACAAAAGAAGAAATATAAATACCCAACAAATATATGAAAAATACTCAACCTCATTAGCTATCAGGGAAATGAAAGTCAAAACTCTAATAGGATATTATTTCATCCCGCTTAGAATGGCTATTATGAAAAAAACAAAAAAAGAAAAATATTCACCACCACCACGTGGAGAAAAAGGAACATTTATATACTGTGGGTGAGAATAAAATTAGTACAACTGCAATGAAATATACAATTCAGAGCCTTCAAAAAACTATACATAGAGTTACCATATCATTCAGCATTAACACTACTGGTGCTATATCAAAAAGAAATAAAACCAGCGTACCAAGGAGATGTTACCCACGCTGGACACATATATTTATTGTGGCACTGTTCTCAGTAGTGGGGTATTATTCAGCAATAAAGTTGAGTAAAACCCTATTATATGTAGCAAATGAATGAAAATAGAAGATATTAAAGTGAAATAAATTATATGCAGAAAGTCAAGTTTAATATGTTCTATCTTGATATGTAGAAGATAAAAAATGTCAATGTGCAACTAGAATACTAAGAGGTAGAATACTAAGAATACTGGTTATTAAGATGGAGTGGTATTTAGGGCGTGGATAGAAGAAGGGTGGTTTGATACAATCAATGCACAATATGTGCATGTATGGAATTATCAGTAAATACCATTAATATGTGTAAGTAATATGAGTCAATAAAAATGGAAATAAGCTAGGTGTGGTGGCACATGCCTGTAATCTCAGCTACTCAGGTGGCTGATGCAGGAGGATTGCAAATTCACAGCCAACCTGGGTAACTTAGAGAGACCTTGCCTCAAAATAAAGCCTAGAGATTTAGCTCAGTGGTAGACTGCCCCTGGTTTCAACTCCAGTACTAAATTAATTAATTAATTAATTAAAATTGACTAATAATAAAATAACATAATTTGAAGCCCTTGAAGAAGATGAAGTGTTGAAAATATTTCAACAATGATAGTTAAAAATTTTCCAAACTTTATAAAAAGTATAAACACTCAAAAAGCTAAATCAATCACAATCAGAAGCAAGAATAAAGCAACAAAGAGGCCTATCATTACAACTGTTCCAAATCAGTAATCAAATCTTAAAAGAATTCAAAGGGGAATAAAGGGACATAATAACATGGAATGTGGAAGAGAGAATAATTTTTTTCTCAACTGCGTATGTTACAATCCTTGCATAAATATATTAGCTGGGTGTTGGGGGAAAGGATGGCAGCCTATCCAGAGGCCTAGAGAACCTTGCTTTCCTGCAGGGTGTGCAGTGGCGGTCCAGCTGATTGGAATGCACAGATCCAATCAATCTTGATTGGGTACAACCTTTGTTATGGTGTTTGGCCTCTGCCAGATGGTAGAGTAGTAAATAGCAGGGAAACAGCCTCTCCGGGATTTGATGTCCACACATTGGAATATATCAACAAAAGAAAGAGAAGGAAGAGGGAAGTGGGTCCCTGGGACCCAACAAGGATCTGAAGCAAGAATTGAAGCCCACAAAGACAGCAAAGACAGATTTTAATGCAGAAGAAGATGACAAGTAGCGCTTTCTCCCTGAGCCCTGGCTTGCTGCATGGGAGGGGCAGCTCAAACCTGCAGATACATGATTACTACTGGCAACCACAGAGGCCTACATGGAGAAACAAAACAGTGGAATGAAGCAGACTGAAGTGGTGGGTGAGTTATTCAGGTTCAAATATCCCCCCAGGAGAGGTTAATTACCTGGTAATCATCTTGGAGAGGAGCCAACTGAGCTCGCAATACAGAGCAGATGCTGGCTAGCTCCATCTAGCAGCTCCTAGGGTCAGGGTGAAGTAGAAATGAGTTCAAGTTGGCAGGAGGACAAGGAGCTGAGTTCAAGCTGGTCAGAAGCACACAGAGTGTTGCAACCTGAACAAATTGGGTTCCAGCCTCATAGCCAGAATCCAGCCTGAATTTCAGTGGAACTAAAGGTGCAAATTGTCTGAGAATACGCACTATACCATTGTAAATCTATGGCTGGCTTACTGGGACTTATCAACATGGACCTGGGCTCTGTCTTCCCACTCTGTCTACCAATGACAGCAGAGACATGTCCTAAAGTGGACATTTTTTAAAAATTTTGTTTTCTACTTCTGTTATCTTTTTCTTTTTTTTCTTTTTTGTTTTTTTCCCATTTTTGTCTTGTTTGTACTTGTTTTTATATAATTGTGAACATTGTTTCTAGTTTTGTTGTTTCTCTGTTCTATTCTTGTTTTTATTTGTTTTCTTTTCCTCTTGTCTTCTTTACCAGTTTCCCAAAGTTCATTAATCTTCCTTTGTCTTCCAGCATTGATTCTAATCTCTTCCTTTTCTTCTATTTTTCTATTTTTTCCCCTAACCTTTTTACATTTTCTTCCCTGAGGGTAAAATTGGCATACTGAAGGCACATTTACTGTATACAATTTCTGGTTTATTTTAGATTTTGTTATATAACCACAAATATAGTTCATATGGTCAAAGGTGGTAAATTAACAGTTACCACAGTTTGTCATTTTCTAGGCTGTGTTTGATGCTATTGTTACTGCTGATTTTACTACTTTAGCCAAGGTGATATATTGTTCTAATCAGTTGTTTTTCCTAGTATGCCAAACAGATTGCCTAAGGGTCATAAACAATACTGTAGGCCAGGGCCAAAGAACAAGGGAGCTAGGCCAATACACAGCAACTTCTCATTTATAATAAACTGAAGAGATAGAATCTTGAACAGACTCAAAACCCAAAATCCAGCTAAAATTGAAAGACAACTCTGAGAAGTAGTCATTTCCTAAGGATTCACAATACTAGCAATAAATACCGACCACAAGCAATATACAAGCATCAACACAAGAATTAACCTAAAAAGAAGAGAGAAAATGAGAAGACATGGAAACAAGATGCAAACCCAGACTTCCACCCTGCCAAAGGTAAACTCAGAGGACAATGAGGTGGAACAATTCAAAAGCTACCCACCTGGACTCTCTAAAGGGGTAACAGTGGAAGTAACAAAGATGAATGAGGCTCTAGAAAAAATTAAATCAGAAATAATTTCTCAGATAATTACAGAGATGGTAACCATGATGAAAGATATGGTTAGTGACTCTAGAGCAGATACAGATTTAAAAAAAAAAAAATAGAAGAGGGCTGGGAATTTAGCTCAGTGGTTCCAGCACCTGGTGCCCAAGTGCAAGGTCCAGAGTTCAATCCCCAATACTAAAAATAAACAAACAAAAAAAAATAGAGGAGCTTAGGAAACCATGAATGCCCAACATAGGAAAGAAATGGAATCTGTAAAATAGATTCAAACAGATATCCAGGAGACTTAAAATTCCATTGAAAATTATATGCAGTAGAATGAGCCAACGTGAGGCCAAACTATCAGATATAGAAGACAGGATTGTGGTTAGTGATCATGAAAAGAACAGTACCTTAAAAATAGCAAGGGACCATGACAATCAATCTAACTGTTGCTAAATGATGTAAAGAAGAATAACATAAGATTGATCACACTCAATGAAAAAACAGGACATAGCACAAATGACTTAAAAAACCTGTTCACAGATGCAATGGCAGAAAACTTCCCAAGCATGGAAAAAGAACTTGACATACAGATAAATGAGGTGTATAGAACTCTAATTAGTCATAATAAAAAAAAAATCTACACCAAAGTACATAAGAGTCAAGATTCCAGAAATTTAACACAAGAACAGAATATTAAAAGATGTTAGAGAAAAAAAAAGATCACCTATAAAGAAACACCCATCAGAATCAAAGCAGACTTCTCAACAAAAACTCTCAAGTCAAGGAAACCTTGGAGTGGAAATATTTCAAGCCCTAAAAGAAAACCTCCAGTCAAGATTGATGAACCTTTCAAACCTATCTTTTAAAATTAATGGAGAAATAAGATACCTCCATGACAAAGATACCTGAAGAAATTCATGACTACCAAACCAGCACTCTAAAATGTTCTGGAGAACATTCTAGAAAGAGATAATGAGGACTACAATTCCATGAACCCCAAAAGAATGAATCCACAAAGCAAGACAAGTAATTAAACAGGGGAGAGGGGAAACCAACCACAGGAAAATAACATGACAGGATAAGTCAATACATATCACTTATAACTATCAATGTAAATGGTCTCAATTCACCAATCAAAAGAGACAGACTGGCAGAATAGATCAAGAAGCAAGATCCAACAATATACTGCATTCAAGAAACACATTTATTTCAAAAAGAAATTTATAGACTGAAAGTCAAAGAATATAAAACAACACTCCATGAGACTCCAGAAAAAAGTAGGGATAATGTTGTAGTCAGCATTTGCAAGGGAATAAATTTAATAAATGACACATAATTTATAGGCTTATTTTATGATATTCACCCAAAAAGTCAAATGCAGAAGAGTACAAAAGATCTGTGCATACACTAGGGACCCAAAGAATCCAGCCAAGGGTGTGGATCCCATGGCAATGTCCCACAAGTTCAGCTAAAGGCCTAGAGCCCAAAGCAATGTCCTGCATGAGTCCAGGAGAGGCCTGGCAAAGTCTCATGTAAGTCTGTATTAAGGATCTGCATTGGGAAAACCCAAAGGCCAGTGGTGGAATCTAGAAAGCTCACACCACTAAAGGAATTGTGCCACCAGGCTGAGGAATCTACACTGGAGCCAGGAAGCAATGCTGAAGGCAAAGATCAGAGCTCCCCTGATGAGAAAAACAGCCATTCCCAGTGGCAGCAAGAACACGAGCTCTTCCTCCAAGGAGAACAGCCAAGTTCACATCAGAAAAACTAGCCTCAACAAGCTTCTCCAAGAAAATCAATAGCAAACAAATTTCCTCTCCAGTTCTCTTTTTATGCCATTAGTAACAATCTTCAGATGGGTATCCCATGGCCAGAAACATGCTGATTCAGGTCAGCTGGGTATTACAAGTTGACCATTAGTTAATCCACCACAGATAGCTATTCTATTTGCAGACAAAGTGAATTTCAAGCCAAGACAAAGAAGGTTATTGCATCCTTATAAGGGGAACAATCCAAGAGGAAGGGATAGTAATCATAAATACATATGCACCAAATGCTAGCATATTCAACTATATAAAACAAATATTAACAGACACAAAAAATCAAATAAGCCTTAATAAAATTGTAATGGGAGACCTCAATACCTTACAGTCACAAATAGACAGATCAACGAGGTGAAAGATCAACAAAGAAATATCAGAATTGAATCAAACCTTTGAACAAATAGACTTAGTAGATGTCTACAGAGTGTTCCACCCCACAATATCAGAATACACATTCTTCTCAGATGCATATTGGACATTCTGTGAAACAGACCACATACTAGCTCATAGAACATGCTTAAGTAAATGCAAAGGAATTGAAATTATCCCATGCATATTATCAGACCATAGTGTAATAAAATTGGAAATCAATGGCAAAAGAAACCACAAAAACTTCATAAATGCATGGAATTTAAATAACACCCTCCTGAACAACTAATGGATTACAGATGAAATTAAAGAAGAAATTAAACAGTTTCTACAATTAAACAGTAGTGCCAATACAACATACCAGAACTTTTGGGACACAATGAAAGCAGGCCTGTGAGGGAAATTTATAGCAGTGAATTCCTATATCAGAAAACAGAGCAAGCTCAAATAAACAGTCAAATGTTGAATCCCAAGCTTCTAGAAAACAAAGGGCATGTCAAAGCAGGAGTTAATGCAACTGAGACTAAGAAAAGAATACAAAGAATTAATGAATCAAAGAGTTCATTCTCTGAAAGAGTATATAAAATTGACAAAACCTTAGCCAACTTTATCAAAAAGAGGAAAGAGAAGACTCAAATCCATGTAATTAGGAATGAAAAAGGTGAAATCACAACAGATCCTACAGAAATCCAGAAAATCATCAATAGTTAATTCAAAAACCTATGTTCTAGGGCCAGGGATTTAGCTCAGTGGTTTCTCTGCCTGCTGTGCAAGTGCAAGGAACCAAGTTCGATCCCTGGTACCAAAAAACAAAACAAAACAAAAAAACCTATGTTCTAACAAGATGGCAAACACAGAAGAAATGGACAGATTCCTAGATACATATGAATTACCAAAGCTCAATGAAGAGGATATAAAAATTTTAAATAAACCAATATCAGTCAATGAAATTAAAGATGTAATTAAAAACCTACCAACAAAGAAAAGCTTATGTCCTGATGAATTCACTGCTGAATTCTAAAAGAAATTTGGAGAGGACATAATGCCCCTTCTTCTCAAACTGCTTCATGAAATTAAAAAGAAAGAAATACTCCCAAATTCATTCCTAAAAGCAAGCGTTACCCTGATACCAAAACCAGAGAAAGATCCAACCAAATAAGAGAACTACAGATCAATCTCCCTAATGAACATAGATGAAAAAATCTTCATTAATATACTGGCAATCAGAATTTACCTAATCATCAAGAAGATTATACATCATGATTAAGTAGGATTTATTCCAGAAATGCAGGACAGTTCAACATATGGAAATCAATAAATGTAATACACCATATTAACAGAATCAATGACAAAAAACATGATCACCTTAATAGATGTAGAAAAAGCATTTGACAAAGTCCAACACATACTCATGATAAAAACTCTACAGAAAATTGGAATAGATGGCCTTTATCTCAATCTGATAAAAGCCATCTATGACGAGCCAACAGCCACACAGGAAATATCACAAAGAATCAACCACTGGGATCAAATCTTATTAAAAACTTTTGCACAGCAAAAGAAACCACCAACAGAATGAAGAGACAACCCACAGTGTGGGATAAAATTTTTGCCAGCTGTTCCTCAGACAAAGGACTAGTATCTAGAATATATGAAGAACTAAAAAAAAAAATCAGACCTCCCCCAAATTTAAAGACCTAATCCAGAAATGGGCATCTGAAATGAATAAACGCTTCTCAGATGAAGTAGAAATGGCAAATAAATACATGAAAAAAATGTTCAGCATCACTGGTCATTTGAGAGATAAAAATTAAAACAATCCTGAGATCCCATCTCACTCCAGAAAGAATGACTATTATCAAGAAATCAAGCAATAACAAATGCTGGTGGGGCTGAGGGGAAAAGGAAACCTTCACCACTTTGATGGAAGTTTTGACTGGTGAAACCACTGTGGAGATTCTTCAGAAAACTAAAACTAGATGTTCTCTTTGACCCAGCTATTCCCCTTTCTAATATCTTCCTGAAAGAATTAAAAGCATCATCCCATAGCTATATGCACACCCATGTTTATAGCAACATAATTTGTAATAGCTAAGTCTTAGAAACAGCCCAAATGCCCATCAACCAATTAATGGATAAAGATATGGTTTCTTTAAACAATGGAGTACTACTCTGACATAAATAAGGATAAGCATGAGATATTTCTAGCTAAATGGATGCACCTTGGGGCCATACTTTTAAGTGAAATAAATCAGACACACATGTTGAAATACTGCATTGCCTTTCTGATGAGAAACTAAAAGTGTACATAAGGACCAAAATGTATAATAGATATTGGGAAATGGAAAGGAAATGTTCAAATGGGAAGGGGAACAAGGGACAGAGGAGAGGGAAAGGAAAGAAGGGATAAGAAGAAATGAGAATAGAAGGAAAAAGATGAAAACAAAGTTTTGTAAATAAAAAGGGGAAGAGGGGTCAAATGGAGGAGAGTTAATGGAAAAAAAAGAAGCATGATATATCATGTAGAGGTACAAATTCTCTGTGATGAATGTTATAATTATATATATATCTAAAGTATACCAATAAAATTTTAAAAAATCAACTTAAAAATATATATGTTGCAGTGCAAAATAATTAAGGAAGAATATAGAATTAAGTTTGCTTATCTTACCATGAGGTATAGGGATTATCTTGGATTATCTAAGTGTGGTTAGTAAAACCACAAGTGTTCTTAAAAGTAGAAGAAGGAGGTAGAAGAGACAACCTGTGCAATGGCAATGCGTTAAGAACTTGGCCTGATATTGACTTTGAAAAGAGAAGACTACAAGCCAAAGAAAGGAGGTGGCTTATATGAAATAGAAAAAGCAAGGCTGGGAATTTAGCTCAGTGGTTTCGCCGCCTGCTGCACAAGTGCAAGGACCCAAGTTCGATCCCCGGTACCAAAAAAAAAAAAAAAAAAGAAAAGAAAAAGCAAGGAAATGCATTCTTCCCTACAGTCTCCAGAAAGTAATATTGTCCTCTTATTATTCTGATTTTAGCCCACTGAGACCAATTTCAAATTTATGAACCCTAGAAGTGGCTTTCTAACATTAAACAAAGTAGTTGTACAGAATATTACTAGGGTTAAAAAATTTATTTTATAATGATAAATCAGTCATTGCATCCAGTAGAAATAACAATCATAGAAGTTTTTGTACCACATCACATAATTCCAAAACACATGAAACAAAAGCTGATAGAACTGTAAGAATAAACATATTCACAATTATTATTGAAGTTTTCAATATTCCCTCACAGTTAATAACCAAGTAAACAAAAAAATCAATAATGTTATAACAGACTTGCATAATCCCATCATTTAATTTTACCTAGTTGAGGAGCATAAAACACTACATAACAGAAGACATGTTAATTTTAGATGAACAAGAATTTTTTTTTGGTACCAGGGATCAAACTTAGGACCTTGTACTTGCAAGGCAGGCACCATGCCACTGAGCTAAATCCCCAGAACTGATGAACAAGAAATATTAACAAAAATAAGCCACACTACAGGCCATGAAAAACTTTCAAAAATTACAAAATATTCAAATATTATAAAGTTTCTTCTCTAATTACAATATAATTAAATTAAAACCAGCCAGTAAGGGATAGATTTTTTTTAAGTAATCTAAATATTTAGAAAGTAAATACTACATTTGCAAACAACATGAGGCAAAAAATTGAAAGGTAAATTTAAAAGTATTTTCAACTTAATGAAAATGAAAAAGTATAAAATGCCACACTTTTACAGCACCAATACCAATATTAGAAGAGAAGAAACAGCTAAAATTAATGACATCTATTTCCACATTAGGCAACTAGAGAAAACAGCACAAATTAAATTCAAAGAATGTAGTAAAAAGAAAACAATAAATGTAAAAAAGGAATCAATGAAATAGGAAACATGAAAATGGATAAAAAAATTTTAAAAAGCAAAAACTGCCTCTTTGAGAGAAGTGATAAGTGGCTAGTGTGAATGAGCAAGAAAAGAAGAGAAAAATACAGACAACTAGAATCAGGAATCAGATAAATGATATTACTACAGATTTTAGAGATATTGTATTAAAAGGCTAAGAAGGAAATATTATAAATAAATTTATCCCAATAAAATTGACAACTTGGATAAGACTTCCCACAAAAAACCAAGGGGCAGATGGGTTCCCTAGTTAATTATACTAAATATTTAGAAAAATTAACAGAAATTTTATACAAAAATCTTCCAGAACATTGGAAAGGAGGGACTATTTCCCAAGTCACAGTATCAGGTCAGCATTAAGATGATACTAAGAACAGATAAAAATTAAGAGAGTTAACAATAAATATCCTTCATAAATATGTTAAAACTTCTAAAAATCTTAATGAATTATATTCACCAAATACAAAAATGATAATATATCATGGCCAGATGGAGTTTTTAGGAATTCAAGTTAGTTTAATATACAAAATTCAATCAAAACAGGCGTATTCTGGGAAGGTGACAGAGTTAGAATGACCAGAAATCTGTCTCCTCTCCCAGACAATTATTGCACTGCCAGAATCTACCTGATGTAATTATTTTGGAACTCTGGATTCAATTTAAGGATCGAAACTTCTAGAGGAAGGCTTGGATGGCAAAGTACAATTAATTTTAATCAATTTCATCTCTTAGCACACTGCCAGCCAAGGTGGGCAAGTGAGTGTGCTCCAATCTTTGATTGCTATTTCTAATCTTAAACATGCAGACAAAGAGGTAGCAGTCAATGTTGCTATACCTTCCCACACTGTTGAAAGATCTTCTCTGGCTGAAGTGATTTTCAGGGTATTTAATGACCCAATCCTTTGGTCTTCCTTCATCACATTTCTTCATTATTAGGAGCCAGACATTGAAGACGAGAGCATTCAAAAACAAGCACATCTATGGAGAAAATTAGAAACTCATCATGAAATGAACATTGAAATGAAAGGACACTAAATAGTAATGAAGTATGAAGAAATAAACCTCTCTGTAGAGGTAAAAATATGAGCAATTGTAAAAGCCAGTATTATTGTACCAATGCTCTGTAATTCTGCGTTTTCTACATGATTTGAAAGGCTAATATATCAAAACATTCTATTTTCTTATGAGACTAATACTTTTTTAAATTTTTATTTTTAGGCACATTATATAAAGAAAATTTTGTAGCATCAACAACTGAATGAGGTGAAAATAGAACTGTTAAAAGGGCATTTTTTGTATGCAATTAAAGATAAACTCATATAATTTTAAAATAAAATGTTATCAGTTCAGTATGTTCAGTGTAATCCTCCTGTTAACCACAAATAGCTAAATAATACACAAGAGGGAAATGAGAAAAGGATTCAGATATTTCACTACAAAAAAATCATATAACCACAAAAGAAGACAGTAAGGACAAAAGCTGCTTTAAGATGTACCAAAAAGGGGGTAAATTTACAGAAGACCCTCCTTATCAGTTATTATTTAAATATAAATGGGCTAAATTGCACAATAAAAAGACAGAGCTTGGCAGAATAGATTTTAAAAAATAATCCAACTGTATATCCAGAAGCTGCCTTGCTGTTACAGCTACTCATTGTCTCCATGTCGGTTTTCAATAAACCTGTTGTCTATAAAAAGAAAAGAAAAAAAAGAAAGTGGAAGGCTGAAAAATGAAATACCATCAAAATAGTAACCACAGCAGAGTGGGGGGATATACTAATAAACAAAATAGAATTTAAATAAAAGGTATATGAGGGCCGGGGATTTACCTCAGTGGTTCCACTGCCTGCCTCACAAGCACAAGGTCCCAAGATCAATCCCTGGTACCAAAAAAAAAAAAATAGTATATGAAACACAAGAAAGGATCTTAAAAGTTAATGAAAGATTAATGCACCAAAAAGATAAAATCATTATAAACCTAGTAATTATGTATGTAACAACATAAAAATCTGTGAAGCAAAACTTTGTAGTATTAAAGGGAGAAATAGCTCTACAATAATGGGTGGATATAGTAAAACTTCATTTAAAAAAACAGAACAGAAGTAAGACAACAGTGAACTTGAATAACACAAGAAACTGATCAGCTTTAATATACATATACACAGCACTCCACTTAACAACAATAGCATATATATCTTTCTCAAATACTTGAGATATTTTCCAGGACAGATTATGTTAAGCCACAAATTAAGACTCAATAGATATGAAAAGATTGACATATTACAAAGTGCCTTTTATGCTCACAACTAGATGAAGCTAGAAATCAGTAATACGAGGTAAACTCAGTAATTTATGGAAATTAAATAACACACCCTTAAGGGGCTGGGGATTTAGCTCAGTGGTTCTGCTGCCTGCCTTAAAAGCGCAAGGTCCCCAGTTCGACCCCCAGTACCAAAAAATAAAAAATAAAAAAACTCTTAGGCAACTAATGAATCAAAGAATAATTCACAAGGCAAGTTGAAAAACTTGTAGGGATGAATGAAAATGAAACCACAACATACTCGGTTTATGGGAGGCAGAAAAAATCTATGCTGAGAGACTTTAGCCGTAAAAGCAAGAAAAACATGAAAGCTTGACTCAACATCCTCACTTTAAAATCTAATGAAGTAGAAAAAGAACGAACTAGACACAAAGATAACAGAAGAAAATAATAAAAGACTACAGCAGATCCAAATGAAATTGAGAAAAGAAAATAGATAAAATTAACAAAATTAAAAGTGAATTTTTAAAAAATGATCCACAAAATAAAATTTAAAAAACCTTTAGCCAGATGGATTAAGAAAAAGAGAGAAAAGGCTGGGGATTTAGCTCAGTGGCATCGTGCCAGCCTTGGAAGTGCAAGGTCCTGAGTTCAATCTCTGGTACCAAAAAAAGAAAAAGAGAAAAGACTCAAGTTACTAAAATTGGAAATAAAAATGAGGATATTTCTGATTCTCTGGAAATAAAACATTTTGAGAGTAATATGAGCAGCTGTATACCAGCAAACCTACCAAAACAGATACATTCCTAGAAACATAAAACCTACACAAATTAAACTATGAAGAAACAAACTCTGAAGAGACACTTATAGAGAGATTGAGTCAGTAAACAAAAATCTTATAACAATAACAGCAAAAATCCAGATGTTATGACCTCATTGGTAAACATATGAAGTATTTAAAGAAAAATTAGCAACAACCCTTCCCAATTTATTAAAAAATTGAAGAGGAAATGATATTCCTTAATTGATTATGTGAAGCAGAATTGCTCTGAGACTAAAGCCAAAGCCCATGAGAAAACTACATAACATTCTTATGATTATTAATATAAAATACTTCAACAAAATATTAGCAAATATAATTCTAAAGCACATTGAAAGGCTTACTGACTAAAATTATGTAAGATTTATGTTTAAAATGTTAAGGATGGTTCCATATATAAACACTGATCAATTTAATATGTCATATTAACAGAATGAACAAAACCACATAATAATCTCAATACAGAAAAGCCATCTGATGAAACAGAACAGTTTCATGCTGAAAACTCTCAAACCAATCAGAGTAAATCACCCAAACATCATCATCTTCTTCATCATCATCATCCTCATCATCAAAGTATGAAAGACCCCAATGAATATCATTCTCAATGATAAAAGACTGAACGTTTTTTCCCTAAGATGAAGATAACAGCAAAGATGCCTGTTTTTACCATGTTTTTAGGAACAGTTCTGGAAGAATTAGCCAGAGCAATTAGACAAGAAAAAGAAATAAAAGGCATCCAAATCAGAAAGGAAGAAGTAAAGTTGTATATGTTGACAAATGATATGATGTTATATGAAATTAAAAATTTCACCAAAAAATAATAAATTTAGCAAAGTAGCAAGAAACAAAATCAAAACACAAAAATCTGTAATCTGTATGTACATTAACAATGAACACACAGAAAATAGAGTGAATAAAACAACTCAATCTATATTAACATCCTAAAGAACAAAATACTTGGGAATTAAGATGAAAAATTTATACGATAAAAATGACAAAATACTTCTGAAAAAAATTAAAGAAAATAAATAAATTGAAAGACATTCCACATTTATGGAATGAAAGATGTATTATTGTTAAACTATCAATACTATCCAAAGTGATATATAAATTTAATGCAGTTGCTATCATGAACCTAATGATATTTTTTTTTTTTTACAGAAATAGAAAAACCTACCCTAAATTGATATGGAATCTCAAAGGACCCCAACTAGCCAAAGTAATTCTGGAAAAAAAAAAGAATAAAGCCAAAGGACTCACAGTTTTTGATTTCAAAACTTGCTAAGTTCGTAAGAATCAAACCAATGTGGTACTTTCATACAAACACATATAATCAAAAAAGTAAGATATAGTCATGTGGACCAGAAATAAACTTCACCTAGTCAAATGATTTTTGACAAAGCTACCAAGAGCATTCAATGAAGAAAAGACTTTTCAATAAATAGTGCTGGAAAAATTGGATATCCTCATGTAAAAGAATAAAAGCAACCCCTTATTTAACACCACATACCAAAATTAACTAAAAATTTGTGAAAGACCTGAACAGCAAAAATTGTAAAACCTTAGAAGAAAACACAGGACAAAACTTCCATGACATTACTTTTGCCAATTAATTCTTGGCTATGACACCAAAGGGGAACAGAATAAAAGAAAATGTCTACATATTGGTCTTATTGAAAATTTAAAAATTTTGTCTATCAAAATTCGTTGTGATGAATGTTATCGTCTTATATATCTAAAATGTACCAGTAAATGTTTTGATTCAAAAAAAGACACTATCAATAGAGTAAAAAACCAATCTACAGTAGGGGAATAGCTGGGTCAAATGGGACCTCTAATCGTACTGATTTCCACAGTGGTTTGTAGGGAACAGGGGAAGGGGATGTTACCAGAACTTCTGCAGTGAGTTCTGGTCTCCTGCGAGCCACGGCAGCATACGGCGAATTACAGGAAAGGTAGACAAATGAGACTGAGAAGAAGCTGAGCTTTGGGTCTGATCAGTGCTGCTCTGGGCAGCAAAGACCAAAGCCCCCAGCCCACCACACCTTTTATTCATTACCTCGTAACAAATGATTTGCAGAGAATTCAGTACATCTGGAGAAACAAATGCAACAAATGACTTACAGAGAGTTCAATAGTTCACATTGGGATAAACAAGGTGTAACAAAAAGCTTGCAGAGAGTTCAGTACATCTTGGGTAAACAAGATGTTAACAGTCCAAGAACAATGAGGAACTGAGCAGATGTTTGTTCTCCCAGGATGTTTCTTGCCCTGGAGAATCACAGCACCACTGGACCACCGAAGTCTCAGCTGCGACCGGAGGCCAAACCGGAGTCATTCTGTAGCTGGGCTGTAGGCAAGAGAACCAGGCCAACCAAATAACTTTTCCCTAGAACCATGTAAACATTGCTCCCAACATATCTCCCTTTCTTTTTGTTTTATGTGAAGGGGTTTTATGAAAAGCAAGCACAGCCAACAATGGCTTGTCCCTATGTAGTGTGAGGATCTATAGTGTGTTTGACTGGCCTAGCTGTCCATAATAAGCATAATTTTTAATTGGGGCTGTAAAAGGATTAAAAATCTAACAATTTGTTTTTAAACATTGAATTTAAAAACTTAAAACTTTTGTTGAACTCAAGTAACTATTGCCTTTAGATACACTTTTCTACTGGATGTTCAAGACCAAATTACAGTGAGATCTATTTTTAAATAAAGTCAACCTCTTTGTTATCTAACAAGGTCAATTAAGTCTCCACAAGCACTGTCTCGGAACCATGCATAAAGCCTCTTAGCCCCTCTGTCAGTGTCAGCCATCAGGATATGTCACGGCCTTGCTTGACTATGTTGCTTCCTGCGAAAGCATGCGAGATTTTTTCCTCCAGGTGACATTCCTTTGGCACACTTTTTGTTGGAACTTTATTGTTTTGGTGTTCAGCAACCTCCCTGCTCAGAAGGTTGGGTGACTCACCAAAAATGCAGGATCTTGGAGATGGTTCCCTCATGTCCTGGATCTTTTTGTTATTCTTGTTGACCTTGGAGGGCCAGGGCCAAAATATTGGCTACCTTCTTAGCCCAAATATCTCTTCAGTTTTGGTCTCTAAACTTTGGTTATTGAACACTCAGAAGAGAAGATCAATTAACATTAGCATTATAAGAGGAGTAGTGAACTCTATTATTATAAGTTTACCTAGATATAAGCATTTTGGAATAAAAATATAGTTAAACTGTTATTATTGCCAATGATAGTTGTTCTTGTGGTAGAATCCCTGAGTAGCTTTTATAGGAAGTCATCTAAGGAAATTATATCAGCATACAAGTGTGCCTATCATCATAGGTGGCTGGAGCGTAAGAGAAGGGCAAACATCCGAATCAAAAGATTATTACCATAAACAATGTTAGAAGACCCATACAATTAAAGGGCATGAATACATTCTGTACACCAGAAAAGGAGCAGTGATAAATATCACAATTACATAAAACCTTATGTTCTTCACTGTAGTTTGGTACCAAAATCATCTAACACTCTCTTATTTATGCCACAGAAATTAAGCCCCTAAAGATAACCATGTGGACATATTACAATAACATATTCAGAACTCAACCAATGTAAACATTTTACAATAACACATTTATGTTGGGAGCAATGCTACATAATTCTAGGGAAAAATCATTTGGTTAGCCTAGTTCTCTTGCCTACAGCCAAGCTACAGAATAACACCAGTTTGGCCTCCGGTCACAACTGAGACTTCAGTGATCCAGTGATGCTGTGATTCTCCAGGACAAGAAACATCCTGGGAGAACAAACATCTGCTCAGTTCCTCATTGTTCTTGGACTGATTAACATCTTGTTTGCCGGAGATGTACTGAACTCTCTGCAAGCCTTCCGTTACACCTTGTTTATCCCAATGTGAACTATTGAACTCTCTGCAAGTCATTTGTTACATTTATTTCTCCCGATGTACTGAATAAAAGGTGTGGTAAGCGGGGGGCTTTTGTCTTTGCTGCCCAGAGCAGCACTGATCACACCCAAAGCTCAGCTTCTTCTCAGTCTCATTTGTCTACCTTTCCTGTAATTCGCCGTGTGCTGCCGTGGCTCGCAGGAGGCCAGGACTTACTGCAGAGGTTCTGGTAACGTCCCCTTCCCCTGTCCCCTACACATTTAGTATTTAAACATCAATGATAACCAATGTAATTGATTTATAATAACATTTTGAGACAATATTTGTTGTGGTGTGTCTCTCATAAGATTATAAAAATCACTAGGGGGTCCCTTTAGTGAATTAAGACCAGGATAATTATTTTCTGGGTGGCCACTTCTTTATTCACCAAAGGGAGTACCCACAGTCTCTATTTATTTTGACAAACAACGAATATTTTACAACTGTTTATTGCAATTTGATTATATAAAATAAATCTCCGTGAAACTTTGACCAATTAGCAATCTGGGCAGGAGGGCATGCCTTTAATTTAACAACATTTATCTGTAAGCCAATTTAACAATAGGTGAATTTTTTTTTTTCAAAAGGTAAAAAGGAAAAAAAAAAATTGAGCTCAACTGTACAAACAGACAAACATATAAAACAATTTATAAAATTAGAGTGCACTCAAATATATTTGGCCAAATTGAATTGTAATATCCTTTTTATGATTATTAGATTTATAATTGTATGACTGGTCAAAAACTTTGGAATAGTCAATTAACAGAGATCTCGAGATTAGAATCAGAAGAAATGAAAGCGCTTTTATATCTGTAAATATAAAAAGAGCATTTTGAAGTTGTCCCCCACCTTTATAAATTTTTTACCATAAATCTATAATTATCATTCCTCTGGGGCATCATCTCAGTCCTGGACCCTGCCATGGATTTGTTGGTTGTCGCTGGTGAGGTGGGTCCCTGAGGTGCAGCTGGCTCATCGCTTTCAGCCAGGGTGCTATCACTCATTCTGCGAGATGTTGGCGGTTCCACCAGCGTGACCCACGGTCTCACGTTCCAGGAGGGCAGCCACAAGGTTTTCTCATTATCTGTTAGAACACAGGCGAAACCTCTCCCCCAAGTTATTACAGAAGGGTTGGTGGGGGGAGGGGTAGCCGAGGTTTCCTGAACTGACTGAAAGAATTTGAGAGCAGAGTGGACTAAGGCCCAAGTGGAGAGCGTTCAGGGGGAGAGACGATCATCCCTTCGCTGAGCCTCACGGAGAACGGTACCTACACATTCCCATGCTATTAAATTAGTTGTTCCTTCCTGGGGAAAAGATGGGACATACGTTTGCATGTCTTTTAACAAATCTATCACAGCACCCTTAAGTAGTGGGTACATAGCTTGCTTTAACAGCGATTTAAGTAATTTGGCAAAGTTACGCTGTTCTGTTGACAAAGACTGACCCATAGTTATAACTCAGCAAAGACAGAAAATTACCCCCAGCTGGACACTCTTACCAACAGTGTCCCTCGTCCAAATCCGGAAATCGTCCTGGGAGATCCGTGTGCTGTCTCTTTTACTCCGAGTTTGTCTCACAGGCGAGTTCACCCGTGGATCTAATTCACATCCACGTTGGGCGCCAAATGTAGGGAACAGGGGAAGGGGACGTTACCAGAACTTCTGCAGTGAGTTCTGGTCTCCTGCGAGCCACGGCAGCACACGGCGAATTACAGGAAAGGTAGACTAATGAGACTGAGAAGAAGCTGAGCTTTGGGTCTGATCAGTGCTGCTCTGGGCAGCAAAGACCAAAGCCCCCAGCCCACCACACCTTTTATTCATTACCTTGTAACAAATGATTTGCAGAGAATTCAGTACATCTGGAGAAACAAATGCAACAAATGACTTAAATGATTTGCAGAGAATTCAGTACATCTGGAGAAACAAATGCAACAAATGACTTACAGAGAGTTCAATAGTTCACATTGGGATGAACAAGTTGTAACAAAAAGCTTGTAGAGAGTTCAGTACATCTTGGGTAAACAAGATGTTAACAGTCCAAGAACAATGAGGAACTGAGCAGATGTTTGTTCTCCCAGGATGTTTCTTGCCCTGGAGAATCACAGCATCACTGGACCACCGAAGTCTCAGCTGCGACCGGAGGTCAAACCGGAGTCATTCTGTAGCTGGGCTGTAGGCAAGAGAACCAGGCCAACCAAATAACTTTTCCCTAGAACCATGTAACATTGCTCCCAACAGTGGTTGCACCAGTCTGCACTCCCACCAAAAGTGGAGCAGGGCTTCTTTTTCCCCCACAGCCCCTCCAGCATTTGTTATTGGTTGATTTCACGGTAGCAGCCATTCTTTCTGGGGTGAGGTGGATCTCAGCATTGTTTTCATTTGGATCTCTCAAATGACCAGTGATGTTGAACATTTTTTCATGTTTATTTGCTATTTCTACTTCTTTGTCTGAGAAATGTCTGTTCATTTCAGATGCCCATTTTTAGATTCAGTCTTTAAATTTGGGAGGTCTGATATTTTTGTTCTTTGTATTTTCTAGATAGTAGACTTTTGTCTGAAGAAGAGCAGGTAAAAATTTTTTCCCACATTGTGGGTTGTCTCTTCATGCTGTTGGTGGTTTCTCTTCCCGTGCAGAAGATTTTTAATAAGAAGAGATCCCATTTGTTGATTCTTTGTGCTAGTTCACATCCAACTGAGGTTTTTCCCTTACTGGGCATCTTCCCAGAAGAATTAAAAGAATCCTACCACAGTGATATATGTGCACCCATGTTCATAGCAGCACAATTTGTAATAGCGAAAACTTGGAAAGAGCCCAATTGCCCATCAACTGGAGACTGGATAAAGAAAATGTAGTATTTTTTTTATAAAATGGAGTACTACTCAGCCATAAAGAATGAGAAATCAGAGACATTTATAGCTAAGTGGATGCACATTGAGGGAATACTCTTAAGTGAAATAAATAGGACACATATGTATAAATACTGAATAGTTTCTCTGGTGTGAGAAACTGAAAGTGTAAATAAAGATCAGAAGGCATAATAGATAATGTGAAATAGGAAGAAAATGTCCAAAGGGGAGGGGGAATTGGGAGGGGTTGGGAAAAGGAAAGAAGGGGATAGAATTTATATGAAAAAGGGAAAAAATGGAAACAAAGTCTTTGTAAATAGGGAGGGATGGAGGGGTTGAAGGGAGGGCAGGGGAATGGGGAGAAAATGAGAACCAAGATATATTATGTAAAGGCACAAATTTCCAATGATGAATGTCATTATATTGTATACCTAAAATGTACCAATAAAATTAATTTAAATTTTTTTAAATAATAAATTGAGAGTTAATAAAAAAAATCTACAGAATGGGAGAAAATATTTGAAAAGCATATATCTAATAAGGGGCTAATATTCAGAATATATAGATAACAACAAAAATCAAACAACTTGATGGAAAAGTGACAAAATGGTGTATTAGTCAGTGATTGCAAGAAAATAGATTAAATACAGGACACATACATTTGAGATTATCTTACAATATTCACCCACAAAGTCAAATGTAGAAGAGTGTAAGAGATCTGTTTACCTGCTAAAGATCCGAAGAATCCAGCCTATGGCCTGGATCCCATAACAATGTGCCACATAACAATGTCCTGCAGGAGTCCTGCCAAAGGCCTAGAGCCCATGGCAATGTCCTGTGCAAGTTCCTATCAGAAGGGTGAGGAATCCTCAGTGGGAGACTGAAGAGTCTGTGCTAGAAAGCCCAAGGGCTGGTGCTAGAGGCTAGAGACTCTGCACCAAAAGGCTGAAGGATCTGTGTCAGAAGGCTGAGGGATCTGCACTGGAGCCAGGAAGTGACACTCAAGATGAAAGTGAAGGCCAGGGCTCCCCAGAAGAGAACAGCAGCTCTCTCTAGTGACAGCAAGAACTGAGCTTCTTTAAGAGTAACAGCAGAGAGAGTTTGTATCAAGTAAACTAGCCACAAGAAAGCATCTCCAGGAAAATCAGCAGCATGAAATCTTCCCCTCCCATTCTCCTTTTATGCCACTCTGACATCAATACTCTAATGTGTCTTCCATTCCCAGAACCATGCTAACTCTATTCAGCTGGGCATTCCCACTCAAGTTGACCATTAATTAATCCATCAATAGATTAAAATGAATATACATCCCTTCTAAAAAGATGTACTGGTACAAACAACCAATAAGCACCAAAAAAGGAGGTGAAATTCACTAATGATTAGAGAAATACAAATAAAATTCAAATTATACATCATTTCACATCCATTAAAATGGCCACCATCAAAGAAAAAATATTGGTGAGCATGTGGAAAAATGAAAATCCATATGTTCTGTTGTGGAAATGTAAAATGGTAGAGCCACTATGAAAAATAAAACCATCAGATGTTCCAAAAATTCCCCTTTTGGATATATATCCAAAAGAATTGAAAGGAGGGTTATGAAGATATATTTATATACCATGTTAAGAGCAGCATTATTTATAACAGCTAAAAATTGTAAGACACCCAAAAATCCATTAATAGACATGTATGAAACAACAGGACATTATTTAGCCTTAACAAGAAGAAAATGTGATATATACTATAACATAGGTAGATCATGAGGATATTATTATAAGGAAAATAATACAATCACAAAAAGATAAAATGTTTGCAGTGATTTCACCCATATGAGGTATTTAGAGGAATCAGACTCATAGAAGCAGAGAGTGGAATGGTAGTTGGCAGGTGGTACAGAGATAGGGTAATAGGAAATAATTATTTAATTCAATGGAGGTCGTTTTGCAAGATGAAAAGAGCTCTGAAATAGAAGTTGTTATGGTGACAACAATATAAATACATTTAATGCCATTGACCTGTATACTTAGAATAGTTATTGATATTGTGTATATTTTCACAATAGAAATAGAGAAAAATTCAATGTGATTAGTCACATTAATAAATTATAAAATAAAACCATGTAATTATCTCATTTTACACAGAAAAAAACACATGACAAAACCCATTCTTGACAAAATCTCTCATAAAATTAAAAATACACAGGCACTTACTCTAAAAAAAGTACACATATGAAAAAAAATCTATAACAAACATCTAGTGGCTACCTTGTGAATATCAATATTCATATACTACTTATTAGAATTGATCTTGTTAGTAATTTTATATTTATCCAAAGATTAACTTTATTTAGCTTCAATCTTTTGTCATTTGTACTATTATAACATATTTTAGTTACATGCATGAGGAAATTTTCAAAGTATTAATCCATCATAATCATCATTTTAAATATTACTTTTACATTTACCCTCTTCTATATTTAATATAATTTCATTATTCCAGTCAGATCATTTTTCTTCAGCTTGAACAATTTTCTCTAGTGTTTCTTCAGTGCTGACTCACTTGCAATAAAATCTGTTTTTGTCTGTTTTATTTTACAATGTCCTATGTGGTAAAAAGTTACCTAAACTTTTTTTAAACTTTATTGGTACATTTTTAGATATGCATTATGGTCACATTCATCATTGGGAATTTGTACCTGTACATGATATATCTTAGTTCTTGTTTTTTCCCATTCTTCCCTCCCTTCCACCCCTCCACCCCTCCCTATTTACAAAACTTTGTTTCCGTTTTTTCCTCCTTTTCTCATATTTTTCCCGTCTCCCCCCCCACCCCGCCCCCGACCACTTCCCCTTCTTTGAATCTTTGCTTCCTATTTCACATTATCTGTTGTACATTTTGGTTCTCATTTACTATTTTGAAACAATTTCAGGGGCAAAATATATTTTTTTAGAAAAAGTACATGTTGAAAGTACGATACAAAGAATTCTTCACCTACATTCCCTAAATAACATTTTTATACATTTGCTTTAATCATTCCTCCTCCTTCCCTCTCTGAATTTTTTCTGAACCCTTGAGTTTCAATTGAATCAATAATGTACCTTTAACCTTAAATATTTCAAAGTGTATTTCCTTAAAAACACAGTCACATTCTCTTACATAGTTGTCATGGCTTGTGTCTAGATGTCCCCCCACCCCCAAATCTCATGCAGTCATACATGGGAGCTTTTTCAGAGGTGGCTGAATCTAGAGTGTGAGATTGATTCATGGTATGATGCTAGGCTCAAGGACAATAGGATTAAGTGTGTGAGTGCTACCTGCCCTAAGTATTCTGGATAACATACAAGGGGCAGGAAAATGCTGTTAAGGGCCCTTATTGCTTTTGCTACCCTCTTCCCACTATGAACTGTTATCCTTTGCTAAGCCACCCTGCCTTAGAGACAGCTGATTATGGACTGGCAGCTAAAATGTTAGCTAAATAAATCTTTCCTCCTTTAACTTTGAGTGTCAGGTATTTTGTCTCAGTAATGAGAGAAAAATAACTAAGGGAATAGTCTGCACAATAATCAAAACCAGGAAATTAACATTGATGCAATATTACTATCTAACCTACATACCTTATTTACTTTTAGGAAGCTGTCCTAACTATAGTGTTTTTTAAAAATTTTTATTGAGTTTATTGGTACACTTAGGTATACCCTATCACCACATTCATCATTGAGAATTTGTATCTGTACATGATGTTTCTTGATTCTTGTTTTTTCCCATTCCCCTGCCCTCCCTTCAATCCCTCCATGCCCACATATAGATAAGTTTTGTTTCCAATTTTTTCTTCTTACTTTTAATTTTTTTCTTTCCCTCCTTTCCTTTCCCCTGCCCCTGCCCCTAGTTCCCATTTCCCTTTAAACATTTTCTCTTTTTTTGGTACCAGAGATAGAACTTAGGACCTTATGCTTGTGAGGCAGGTGGCGGCATCACTGAGCTAAATCCCTGCCCCTAAACATTTTATTCCTATTTCACAATATCTATTACACATTTTGGTCTTCGTTTACACCTTCAGTTTCTCACACCAGAGAAATGATTCAGTATTTACATATGTGTGTCTTATTTATTTCACTTATGAGTATGGCCTCAAGGATTCATCCATTTAGCTATAAATGTCTCAAGTTTATCTTTCTTCCCCCCCCCATTAACTTTATTGGTACATTTTAGGTATACAATACAGTTACATTCATCATTGGGATCTTGTACCATTACATGAGTCTTTAAGTTCTTATTTTTTTCCCCTTCCCTTGCCCTCCCTTCACCCCCTCTACCCTTCCCTATTTGCAAAGACCTTGTTTCCATTTTTTTCCTCTTCTCATATTTTTTTCTTTCCCTTTTTTCCCTTCCCCTACCCCTCCCAATTCCCCTGCTCCTTTAGACCTTTTCTTCCTGTTACACAATATCAGTTATACATTTTTTAAATTACAATATTAAGATCTAGGAGACATTACCACAGATTTTACAGAATTTAAAAGGATATAGAAAGCATATTACAAAAATCTTTTTTGAAATAAATTTGACAACTTCTAAGAAGTACCTTGGAAGACAAATTAATGAAACTAACTCTGGAGGAAATATAAAATTTGAATAGCACGTATTAAAGAAAGTATATTTCTAGCTTGAAAACCTACCTATATGACAACAGTAGGCTCATAAACATTTTAACTGATAAATTATATCAAACATTTAAAGCAGAAAAAAGAAAGAACACTTCTCCCCTCATTTTAGGAAATCAACATTGTGCTAATCCTAAAACTGGATAAAGATAATAGAAGAAAAATGTATGAACATAGATAGAAATTTGTTTAACAAAACAAACTCTTAGAAGTCAGATCTGGCAGTATGTAGAAAGTGGTTTTTGTGGGACCAAAATGACTCCATTTTGGAGCCGTCTCCTTTGTTCTCTCAAATTTGTGCTTAAACTAGGAATTCACCACTTGAAATTCCTGAGTTTATTACCCAACCACCTGTGTACCCGGGGAGAGAGCGTTCCAGGCACACTATCTGTAGGATAAGCAGTTAATGAGCTGACTGTCCACACAAGATAGATGCGGCCATTAGTGGGTCTGCTAACGATCAGTATGTAACAACCGGCCGTTAATCTTTGCCCCTTTTCTCCCTCACAAAAACCAATACGTAATCCCCTTCGACCCCCAAAGCCTAGCCAACCAAAACCCTACACTTCATATGTATTGAGTATTAACCAATCACCTGGCTGCTAATAACCAAAGCTTGTTGTATTCTCAATAAAAACCCTGCTAGTTAGGGACTCAGGGCTCTCAATCTCGATCCGCTGTGTCGGTGACAGTTGAGAGTCCCTGCTTAAGCTTGAATAAACGACCCTTGTGTGCTTACATCGGAAACGGCCTCCTGGTGGTCTCTGGGACTTCACAATCTGGGCACAACATTTGGGGGCTCGTCCGGGATCCCAAGACCTTCAGGACTCCCGTACCGGAGGGTCAATGCCGGCTGGTGAGTGTTTTTTGTGTTTGTAAAGTCTGGGCCTATTTTCTGGGAAGGTCGGCAGACGGTCTAGGCGGACGCGCTGCAAGGGCCGCCGACCCGGGATCCTGGAAGACGTTCCGGATTCCGCTGGTGGGGACGGAGTGCCCCAAGAGTACGAGTCAGTGAGACTCCTGGAGGGATGGTGCGGGTCGCTCCCGCGGCACGGCAGGAGGCCGTCGTCCCATTTGCATTGCCTCCGATCAGGCGGAGGGCGGTTTTGTCTCGTGTGTTTTTTTCTGTTGTGTTTGTCTGTGTGTTGTACTGACTTGGACTGAGACGATGGGACAGACTGTGACTACCCCTCTTTCCCTCATGAAAGATCATTTCAAGGAAGTTAGGGAGAGCGCTCGTAACCTAAGTTTAAAAATTAAAAAGGCTAGGTTCATCACCCTCTGTAGCTCGGAGTGGCCCACCCTTGGGGTAGGATGGCCCCCCGAGGGAACTTTTGATTTGCAAATTATACGCAGAGTTCGTAAAGCCATCCTTCATCCCGACCAGGTACCCTACATTGCCATTTGGAAATTTCTGATCTCTAACCCACCCCCATGGGTTAAGCCTTTTTTGCCTTCACAGCAACAGCAGCCAGAGTTAATCCTGACAGCCAGTAAGAAGACTCCTAGAGGGCGCGATGACGAGGAGCAGACCGAAACCAAGCTGACCGCGCCACTCTACCCTGTCCTCCAGGGAGGGACCGAAGAAGATCTTATTTTCCCTCCCCCTTACTCTCTCCCCTCTCTTCCGCAACAGCAGGCTGAAAGAAATGACCCAGTCCCAGCCGGGGCTAGGGAGAAAGAGCCCGCCCCGGGTGCTGGCAACTGTAATGGTCCCGCCCAAAATACTCGTCACCGGCGCGCCGCCTCGCCGGCAGGACCAGCAGACTCTACTGTTTGTCCGCTGCGAGCGATAGGGCCCCCTGATGAACATGGGAACCAGCCTCACCATTACTGGCCCTTTGCTACAAGTGATCTTTATAATTGGCGCCGACAACATGCCAATTTCTCTGATAACCCTAGAGATTTGATTAACCTGTTAGAAACTGTTTTGTTTACCCATCAGCCCACTTGGGATGACTGTCAACAGCTTCTGCAGGTCCTGTTCACCACTGAGGAACGAGAGAGGATCCAGAATGAGGCCAGGAAATTGGTTCCTGGTGACAATGGTCAACCCACCACCAATGCTGACACTATCAACACTTCTTTTCCTCTGTCCCGACCCAACTGGGACTTCAACACGGCGGAAGGTAAGGAGAGGCTTCGGGTCTATCGCCAGGCTCTATTAAAAGGTCTGAAAGCAGCAGCGAGGAAGCCTACAAATTTGGCTAAGGTAGGGGATGTACAACAAAAGTTAGATGAAAGCCCTGCTGCTTTCCTAAAAAGAATTCAGGAAGCTTTTCGTAGGTACACTCCTATGGACCCAGAAGCAATTGAGACAAAGGCAGCTATAATAATACATTTTGTCAACCAGGCGGCGCCAGACATTAAGAGAAAGTTACAGAAAGTAGATAGGTTAAGAGAAAAGAGTATTCAGGACTTAGTGACAGTGGCAGAGAAAGTGTATAACAATAGAGAAACCGCAGAGGAGAAACGAGAAAAAGCTGATGACCGCCAGACCCGGAACTTAGCTCGGATCCTTTTGGCTGCCACTGCGGGAGAACAGAAGGAACGTGAACGTAGACTAAGAAAGATTGAGGTGGAAGGAGAAAACAAAGAGAGACGCAGAGAGCGCCCCCAGTTGGGGAAAAATCAATGTGCTCATTGCAAAGAGTATGGACACTGGGCCAGAGACTGTCCCAAAAAGAAACAACAGGAGGGACGCCCCAAGGCCCCTATCCTGGCTATGGATAAATTAAATGATTAGGGGGGACGGGGTTCGGCACCCCTCCCCGAGCCCAGGGTAACCCTAAAAGTGGAGGGGAGACCTATCGAGTTCCTAGTGGATACAGGGGCTCAACATTCAGTCCTACTTAAACCATGTGGCCATGTTTCTGATAAGACCTCCTGGGTTCAAGGAGCTACAGGCATGAAAAAGTATTCATGGACAACCCAAAGAACAGTAGACTTGGGAGTGGGCCAAGTAACCCACTCATTTATGATTATACCAGACTGCCCCTACCCCTTATTGGGAAGAGACTTACTTACTAAATTAGGGGCTCAAATTCATTTCCAACCCGGGGGTACAAAAGTCCTTAATCAAGAGAGAAGGCCCATTCAGGTACTAACCATAAACCTAGAAGATGAATATCTGCTACATCAGAAGAGGGCCCCTCCTGATCCTGACATGGAACAATGGCTCACCATGTTCCCACAAGCATGGGTGGAGACTGGAGGCATGGGGTTAGCTGCAAACAGAGCACCAGTGTTTATGGAAATAAAACCTGGGACAGATCCTGTACAAGTTCGCCAATATCCTATGCCCCTAGAGGCCCAGAAGGGAATAACTCCACACATCAGGAGGTTACTTGCTCAGGGGATTCTTAGGCCTTGTCAATCAGCCTGGAACACCCCCTTGTTGCCAGTGCGAAAACCTCATTCTAATGACTATCAGCCAGTGCAGGATCTCCGGGAAGTGAACAAGAGGGTTATGGACATCCACCCCACAGTGCCTAATCCATACATCCTTTTGAGTTCACTTCCCCCGAGCCATCGATGGTACACAGTCTTGGATCTCAAAGATGCTTTTTTTAGCCTTCCGCTAGCACCCAAAAGCCAACACATCTTTGCATTTGAATGGAGTGACCCAGAACAAGGCCTCAACGGACAGCTGACATGGACCCGATTACCCCAAAGATTCAAAAACTCTCCCACCATCTTCGATGAGGCCCTACATGAAGACCTGGGTGAGTTTCGCCTCCAGAACCCCCAACTAACTCTGTTACAATATGTAGATGACCTCCTCATAGCAGCTGAAACGCGGGAAGACTGCCTAAGTGGAACCAAGAGACTCTTGATAGTCATAAGAGAACTGGGGTACCGGGCGTCCGCCAAAAAGGCCCAGATCTGCAAACCCGAGGTAAGCTACTTGGGGTACATGCTTAGGGAAGGACAGAGATGGCTGTCAGATGCTAGAAAAGAGACAGTTCTTAAGATACCCACACCAGATTCTCCTCGAAAAGTCAGAGAGTTCTTGGGATCGGCGGGCTTCTGCCACCTATGGATACCGGGGTTCGCAGAGCTCGCAAGGCCCCTTTACGAGGCAACCAAAGACAATCAGGCTTTTCAATGGACAGAAAAGCTACAAAAATCTTTCGATCAAATTAAAACAGCCTTGCTGACGGCACCAGCCTTGGGCTTGCCCGATATTACTAAGCCATTCCACCTTTACATTGATGAAAACAAAGGAGTCGCTAAGGGCGTCCTGGTCCAGCATCTAGGGCCATGGCGCCGCCCAGTGGCGTACCTATCAAAAAGACTTGATCCAGTTGCATCAGGATGGCCCCCGTGTCTAAGAATGATTGCAGCAGTGGCTCTAATGGTCAAAGATGCTGACAAGTTGACATTAGGCCAAGAACTGTGCGTGACCACCCCTCACACTATTGAGGGAGTCCTAAAACAGCCTCCGGATCAATGGCTCAGTAATGCTCGCCTGACCCACTACCAGAGCTTACTCCTAAATCCAACCCAAGTTGTCTTTCAGGCCCCGGCTGCTTTGAACCCAGCCACACTGTTGCCAGACCCGAACTTGGAGGCTCCGCTTCACGACTGCACAGACATCCTAGCCCAGGTACATGGAATTCGAGCAGATCTGAGTGACCAACCATGGCCAGATACAGATGATACCTGGTACACTGATGGGAGCAGCTTTGTTCGTGATGGCCGCAGGTATGCAGGAGCAGCAGTGGTGACAGAGACTGAGGTCATTTGGGCAGAACCATTGCCCACCGGGACCTCAGCACAATGGGCGGAGCTCATAGCTCTGACCAAGGCATTGACTCTAGGATGGGGCCAAAAGTTAAATATATACACAGATAGCCGGTATGCCTTTGCCACTGCACACGTCCATGGGGCCATCTACAAAGAAAGGGGACTCCTGACAGCTGAAGAAAAGACTATTAAAAACAAAGAGGAGATCCTTGCCCTCTTAACAGCCCTCTGGCTACCTAAAAAATTAGCCATTATCCATTGCCCAGGACACCAAAAAGGCGACACTCCAATTGCCAGAGGAAATAATTTGGCTGACCAGACAGCCCGAGAAATAGCCTTAAAGATTAATCTGACACTGGCCACTCAGCTGCCCGATCCGGGAAGTGCAGCCCTACCAAAAAAACCCCAGTACACTGAAGAAGATTTAAATTGGATAAAACAATTACCTATGCCTCAGTGCCTCAACGGGTGGTAGAAATCTTCTGATTATAAAGTCATCTTGCCTAAAGCGCTGGGAGAACAAGTTCTCTCCAAGATGCACCGGACCACCCACATGGGCACTCAAAAAATGCAAGATCTCCTGAGACATGCTGAAATTAAGATCCGTGATGCTAATTCTAAAATTGAACATATTGTTGCTACCTGCAAAGCCTGTCAATTGACAAATGCCACCCACAATAGGGCCAACCCAGGAAATAGGCTGAGGAAAAGCCGACCTGGAGCCTATTGGGAATTGGACTTCACCGAGGTAAAACCTGAAAGGTATGGTTATAAATACTTGTTAGTTTTTGTAGACACTTTTTCAGGATGGACAGAAGCGTTTCCTACCAAACATGAAACAGCGCGAAGTGTGACTAAGAAACTGCTAGAAGACATCCTGCCAAGGTATGGTTTTCCAGTAATGCTAGGATCAGATAATGGACCCGCCTTTATTTCCAAGGTGAGTCAAACCCTAGCACAGATATTGGGGACGGATTGAAAATTACATTGTGCATACAGACCCCAAAGTTCAGGACAGGTAGAGAGGATAAATAGAACATTAAAAGAGACCTTAACTAAATTAACCTTAGAGACTGGCGGTGACTGGGTGACTCTCCTTCCCTTCGCCCTCTATAGGGTACACAATTCACCCTATAAGATGGGATTAACTCCCTTTGAAATCATGTTTGGAATTCCCCCTCCCATTATTCCCAACCTTCAATCAAATGTGCTTGTTAAATTTGATGACCAAAAGTTGTTACTTTCTTTAAAAAGCCTCCAAAGTGTGCATGAGGATATCTGGCCTAAATTAGAAGCCTTATATCAAACTGGACCGCCTCCCGAGCCCCATCGCTATCGACCAGGAGACTGAGTCTTCGTCCGGAGACACCGACAAAAGGACCTTGAGCCCCGTTGAAAAGGACCCTACGTCACAGTCCTGACCACGCCCACCGCTCTCAAGGTCGACGGGATTGCCTCGTGGGTGCACTACACCCACGTTCGCCTTGCAGATCCTCACGCTGTCCTAGAGGACTTCGTTCCATCATGGCAGGTGTCCAAAGACCAAGACAATCCCCTCAAACTCAAGCTGCGTCGTCGACAGTCATGATTGTGGTAACTGTACTTTTGACACCGATTTTAGGAGGACAGAACCCACATGCTCCCCTAAATTTAACCTGGATGATCATCAATACCACCACAGGTGACATTATTAACAGCTCGTCCAAAGTGAGCCCACCATTAACCTGGTGGCCTGCTCTAGAGTTTGATCTCTGTCGGCTAGCCACTGGTAGCTGGGATATCGGACACTGGAGCCTAGAGTCACGGGGAAGGCCTGAATGTGGGGAAACAAAAAAGGGGTGTACCCTCCCCCCAGTCGATTCACAAACACCGGGTTACAACCATGTAATTCGCAGGGCAATATTACGAGACACCCCCTTCTACAGGGAGGACTCTGCGTTGCCTTAGGTAAAAAATGTTGCTTCTATGTAGATCATTCAGGAGTGGTCAAAGAGTCCATGGCTAAAGTTAGGGAGGGCATCGCCAAACGTAAGCGAGAAAGAGAACTATCTCAAAACTGGTTCGAATCTTGGTTTAATTCTTCCCCTTGGCTAACTACCCTAATCTCTACCCTGCTAGGCCCCTTGCTTATCGTGTTACTACTGTTGACCTTTAGACCTTGTATACTCAATAGACTAGTTTCGTTCATCAAAAAACGAATTAACGCTGTTCAGTTAATGGTGCTCAGGTCCCAATACCAGCCAATTCCTACCGACTTGATAAAATTAACCCCCAGAGGCCCATGATTGGCCCTCTATAGCATCATGAGAAGGGGGGAATGTGGGACCAAAATGACTCCATTTTGGAGCCGTCTCCTTTGTTCTCTCAAATTTGTGCTTAAACTAGGAATTCACCACTTGAAATTCCTGAGTTTATTACCCAACCACCTGTGTACCCGGGGAGAGAGCGTTCCAGGCACACTATCTGTAGGATAAGCAGTTAATGAGCTGACTGTCCACACAAGATAGATGCGGCCATTAGTGGGTCTGCTAACGATCAGTATGTAACAACCGGCCGTTAATCTTTGCCCCTTTTCTCCCTCACAAAAACCAATACGTAATCCCCTTCGACCCCCAAAGCCTAGCCAACCAAAACCCTACACTTCATATGTATTGAGTATTAACCAATCACCTGGCTGCTAATAACCAAAGCTTGTTGTATTCTCAATAAAAACCCTGCTAGTTAGGGACTCAGGGCTCTCAATCTCGATCCGCTGTGTCGGTGACAGTTGAGAGTCCCTGCTTAAGCTTGAATAAACGACCCTTGTGTGCTTACATCGGAAATGGCCTCCTGGTGGTCTCTGGGACTTCACAATCTGGGCACAACAGTTTTGTTATAGGGATGGCAGTGTTGGTTCAGCATTGGAAGATCCACCCCCAAAAGTCATCATTTAAGCAGAGGAAAGGAAAAAGCCATATGATCCTGTCACTAGTTGAAGAAAAAGTACTGGACTAAATTCTACAACTGTTCATGGTAAAATCTATCAGGAGACTAGAAGTGGAACAGAAACTTCTCAACAGATTAAAGACATGTACTCCATACTTCCAGTGAGAACGCCTTATATAAATGGAGAAGATACAATGCTTTCTCCTTAAGGTAGGGAACAAGGGCAGATATGTTTACTCTTTATCTGTCCATTCAACTTTGAAACCTAGTCCCCACCAAAATAGTCTGGCAATAAAATGATACAACTAGGATAGGATTGGCATGGCAGAAGCAAAATCTTTATATGTAGATGTAATGATCAGCTACAGAGAAAATACTAAGAAATCTCTAGGAGCCCCTACAACTTGTACTTGAATTTAGCAGGATTAGAAAACACAAGGTATATATAAAAATTCAGGTCTGTGTATACTTGCTATAAATGAAGAACTAGATATTGAAATTTTAAAGTGATGTAGGAGTACAAAGGACCTAGAAAAGTTAAAAATAAAAACAAAAACAGTGTTGGAAGATGTTTAGTGCCTAATTTTAAGACTTCTTCTAAAGCTACAGTAATCAAGGCAGTGTTGGTGTAAGGAAAGACATATAGATCATTGGAATAAAACAGAGAATCTAGAAATAGAACCACACATATATGGTCCACTGAGTTTTGAAAGATTATTTATCATTAGCATTTTATAGAATATAAACTCAATTCAAGAGCCGAGGAAGAGATAGTGTATTCAGCAAACAGCACTAGAACACCTGGTATCCGTATATAAAAAATTAACCTCAACCCTTTTGTTTCATACATGAAAATAACTTGAAGGGATCTATGAACCTAAATAAGAAAGCCTAAAAGTATAAAGCTTTAAGAATAAATTATAAGGGAAAATATTTATGAATGCAGGGTAGGCAAGTACTACCTAGGATACAAAAACCATGATGTATCAAAGAAAAAAATTGATGAGATTCCATCAAAATTTAGAACTTTAAATGACATCATTAAAATGAAAAGTATTCCTTAAACAGATCATATTTACAATGCATATAACCTATGACCAGAATATATAAATAATTCTTAGAGCTCATTAATAGACAGCCCAATTAAAATGTAGACATAAGATGATAAATAGCCAGTATAACACAAGGAATGGCGTGCAATTCTAGAATCAGAAAAATACTAATCAGTACAATAATAAGATTGAATTATACCCTCATAAAGGAGATGAAGTCAAAAGTTTGAAAAGCCTTGTCACGACTTTTTCTTTTTGTTGGATTCTCCCCCTTTGCATTTAATTTGTCACAACCAATGGATTCATTCTGCTGGGTTTCCTGGGGTTGTGATCCTCATTGTCTTTTCCTAGGGTATTGTCTAAAATTTTTTGGAGTGCTAGTTTGCTATTCATGAACTTCTTGAGGTGCTCTTTATCATGAAAGCATCTTATTTCTCCATCAGTTTTGAAAGATAGTTTTGCAGGGTACATCAATCTGAGTTGGAGGCTGTTTTCCTTTAGGGCTTGAAATCCATCACTCCAAGCTCTTCTTGCCTTGAGGGTTTTCATTGAGAAGTCTGCTGTGATTCTGATGGGCTTTCCTTTGTATGTGATTCGTTTCTTTTCTCTCACTGCTTGTAGAATTTTCTTCTTCTGTTGGATTTCTGGAATCTTAACTATTATCTGCCTATGTGTAGATTTTTTTTGATTAAGGTTAGCTGGAGTCCTATATGCCTCACTTATCTGTATGTCAAGTTCTTTTCCTCTGCTTGGGAAGTTTTCTGCCATCACTTCTGTGAAGAGTTTTTTTATGTCACCTGCACTCTCTCCTGTTTCTTCATTGACTCCAATCAGTCTTATGTTATTCTTCTTTGCATTGTCTAGCAGCTGCTGGATTGATTTCTCATGTTCCCTTACAATTTTAAAGCACTTTTTCTTTTCCTCCTCACTAATTGCAATCTTATCTTCTATATGTGAAATTCTATCCTCACATTGGTTCATTCTGCTCTGCAGACTTTCAATGGAGTTTTTAATCTCTTGGAAATCTGTTTGTATGTTTTATATATTCCATTTGTTTCCTATGTTGGGATTCCATCATGTTCCTCAGCTCTATTTTTTTATCTGTGTCCTCTCTAGATTTATTAAACATGTCTTGCACCATGAGCAAAATCTTTGCTGTTATCTGAGTAATTATTTCTGATTTCATTTTTCCCAGATCCTCTTTTGTTGCCAGTTCAGAAAGTCCAGGTGGTTGAGTATCAGAGAGTTCCATCTCGTTTCCCTTTGGGGTTGCTGTAGGTGATCTGGAAGTCTGTTTTTGAGGCTTGTTTATGTGTCTTCTCATTTCCACGGGGCAGGATGGGGGGTGCTTCTGGCATCCACTCGGCTCATCTTCTGTGCCCTAGGAGCTTGGGATGGCAGCAGGGGAGCTTCCTTCCGGGTGCTGGGACCAGCTGAGCTTCACTGTCCTAGGAGCTTGGGATGGAGTTGGGAAGCTTCCTTCCGGGTGCTGGGACCAGCTCACCTTCTTGGCCCTCGGAGCCTGGGACGGCAGTGGGGGAGCTTCCTTCTGGGTGCTGGGACCGGCTGAGCTTCAAGTTCATAGAGGTTTCAATCCGTAATTGGCTGGCTCCCAGGCAGTGTGGCATGGAAGACAGGCATCACAGAGGAAAAACAGTTCTGGATGGGCAGACTGTAGCAAAGCAAGCAAGGGAACCAACAAGTCAAGTTTATCTTTCTTTATGGCTGAATAGTACTCCATTTTATAAAACACACACACACACACACACACACAAATCTTCTTTATCCACTCACCAGTTGATGAGCTTTTGGTCTGTTTCCAAGATTTGGCTATTACAAACTGCTGCTATAAACATGGATTTGCATATATTGCTGTGGTATGCTGTTCATTATTTGGGGAACATACCCAGCAGGGGAATACCAAGGTTAGCTGAGAACTCTAATTCTAGTTTTTGAGGAATCTACACACTGATTTCCACAGTGGTTATACCAGCCTACACGCCCACCAACAGTGGAGAAGGGCTCCTTCCTCCCTGCAGCCCCACCAGCATTTGTTATTGGTTGATTTCTTGATAGCAGCCATTCTTTCTGGGGTGAGGTGGAATCTCAGCGTTGTTTTCATTTGTGTCTCTCAAATGACCAGTGATCTTGAACATTTTTTCATATGTTTATTTGCTGCTTCTACTTTTTCAGCTGAGAAATGTCTATTCATTTCAGATGCCCATTTCTGATTTAGGTCCTCATCTTTGATGAAGGAGCCAAACACCTTCACTGGAGGAAAAATAGCCTCTTTAATAAATGGTGCTGGAAAAATTGGATTTCAACCTGCCAAAAATTAAAACTTTCACCATGCACTAAACTAAACTCAAAGTGGATCAAAGATCTAAATATTAAAACAGGCTAAGGGATGCCTTAGATTGGGCACAGAACAAGAGGGATACACAGGATGCCTTCTTTTCTTTGTTTCTTTTCAAAATGAAAAAAAAAAAAAACCTGTCATAGGTAGATATCTACAGCACAGCAGGTTGGAGCCTTGGCAGGCCTTCTTCCCTCACTGTTTGAAATTCATACTTAGCTCCAAAGAGTGTTACCTAGTCTCTTTCTACAACCAAATCTGGCCTGAGTGTACACCCTTGGAGATAGTTAAAATTACCTTTAACAGTCTGTCCCTTTAGGGGAAACAATTACATGTGGCTGTCAAACAATTGTGATTATAAAAGCAACCATGAGAAACCTGTGTAGCTGGGTATTATAGTCAGATAAACTGTCAGATTAGGGCCCATTTTAAAACCCTTTTTGCTTTCACAGGTATAAAAGGTTTTTATTCCTTTTGCTTCTTATTATAAGGGATCTCTGTTAATTGACCTACAAAAGTTCTGACTAGTCTTTTTTATAGTTATAAGCCTAAAAATTATAAAAGGGCTATTATAATTCACCAGATAAACCTTGTAAACAGCCCATAGCTGCTAAACTACAACTTCTATGTTGGATTCTGAAGTACCCTGAACCTTCTCCTTCTCTTTGTGGGAGGCTATTATTAGTTCTTCCCAGAGGAAATACTTGTTGGCTATATTCATCGCAATCCTGCTGACCTTATTAATTTGGCCCATGTATTCTTAACTGTTTCTTTGGCTTTGTCTCCTCCAGACTCCAAGCTGTAAGCCTACCCAAGATGACAGTGCCTGGCACTTATCAAGGTCTTTTAGATAGACCCTCAGTAGAGTAACTCTGACTGCTGATCACAGCTACAACCCTCTTCAGCCAGAAGTAGCCAGAACAGTCTTCACCCTTTGGTCCCTCACAGCAGTTAGGGGGGAATATTGCAGATAGATAAGTTAATTAGATATCTTGTAGGCAGTTGGACAGAGCCAGCCCAGGAGGAGCCAACATGGAGGACAATCAAGACACATTCATTGAAGCCCAGAATTATAAAAGGAGATGAAACTATCACACCCATGTAGGATGAACAGCAGTGATTGATATTCCAAATAGGTATAAATCAGCTGGGTGGGGGACAACGATCTTCCAAGAAAGATCCCTGACACCCCCCCACCCCCCCCACCCCCACCCCACCCCCCCGTCCACCAAAAATCCTTGCTCATTCTTTGTACCCTTGCTACCTGACTTGTTTCCCCATTGGATCCCCATTTAATCAATATTACCTAAGCAACTATACTTGTAATAATCTTATTGGCTGTTCATAGTTTTGTCCACTGTTGGGAGCAATGCTACATAATTCTAGGTAAAAATCATTTGAGTAGGCCTAGTTCTCCTGCCTACAGGCCAGCTACGACATTCCAGACATAATTCCATTTTGGCCTCTGGTCACAACTGAGACCTCAGTGATCCCCGGATGCTGTAATGCTCCAGGACAAGACCACACTTGGGAGATGCCAGGGAGGAACCAAATCTTCATCTGCATAGTTCCCCATTGTTCTTAGATTTCCACTACCCCCCAGTCTTTTGTTACACCTTGTTTATCCCAATGTAAAGTACTGAACTCTGCATTTTCACTTGTTACATCTGTTTCTCCATGTACTGAATAAAAAGTGCTGCAAGCTAGGGGGTTTTTGTCTTTGCTGTCCAGAGCAGCACTGATCAGACCCAAAGCTCAGCTTCTTCTCATTTGTCCACCTTTCCTGTAATTTGCAGTGTGCTGCCATGGCTCGCAGGAGACTAGGATTTACTGCAGAGGTTCTGGTAACGTCCCCTTCCCCTGTTCCCTGCAGTCCACCTTGTGATTTCTCATTGGATCAATATTACTTAAGTGACTGTACTTCTAACCTTGCTAATAGACTACAGTTTGTCCCACCTTGAATCCTTGAACCCTTCAAAGTTTCTCTTCTGTATAATTTTAGCCCACACTTTATTCCAGGCAGATCTCAGTGTCCTTAGAGAGACATTGGCCTGAATTTCTCAATTAACCCCACATGGGAAAGGATGTTATAATGTTCCTTCCAGAACTCTTTAAGGGTTAATTCTGTATCTGAGACCATCTGGAAGCACAAGTGGTTGGCTTTCAGGTTGTAACTCAAGACTTTGGTCTAACTTTAAAACTAACTTATGGCCATAAAAGTTATTCATATGTCAGGCTGGTCATAACTCAAGGGTCCACTATTCACTGGAAGCTTTTAAGAAATGTCATTCTATCATCTCTGACTTCAACAGTTTCAGCTGAAGAGTCAGCCATTTGTCTTGATAATTAGAAGTGATGTCTCCTGCTCCCCATTTAGTCTGTCTCTCTCTAGCTGTATTTAATGTTACTATCTCTGTTTATAGTTTTTGGAAGATTGATTATATGTACATTTTTGGTTTTGTTAGTATTTATCTTCTTTGGGATGTGCTGAATGTTTTGATCCCTGAAGTCTAATACCTTTGAATATTTCTCATCCATTTGCTCTTCTATTATCACTTGTGTCCTAAATTTTCCTCTCTTTTCTACTTCTGGAACTTTCACACAATGCTAGACTTAAAAAAAAAAAAAAGTTCCAAACCATGTTCTGTATTTCTCTCCTTCTCCATCTCTTCCTCCTCCCCCTCCTTCTTCTTCTTCAAAAAAAATCTGCTTTTTTAATTGCTCTGCTTCAATTTCAACTTAAATATTATCTCTTGTTCTTAAGTTCATTAATTTTATCTTTTGTTTAGTCTACTGTTGGAACTATTACAACATTTAAATTTCAACTTATTTTTTGTTTGTATTTTTTACTTATAATTTATCTACCTAATACTTTTGATGGATTTCAGTTCTCTGATGAAATGTTTCATGTTTTGTTGATTGGTTCTTTTTACCTCTGTGATATTTAGCATAAATCATTGTTATTTTAAATTCTTATTATGTTAACATGAATATTTGGATCATTTGTGGAACTTCTTTTACATATTCTTTTTCTTCTCCTTCTCCCTCTTACAGGTCACAGTTTCTTATCTGTTTAAATTTTTTGTTTTGCTCTGGTTTTTGCTTTGAGATAGTCTCACTGTAAAGTTCAGGCTGACCTGACCTTGCTATGTAGTTCAAGCTAGCCTTGAATTTGTAAACATTCTGCCTCACCCTTCCAAAAGCCAGGATCATAAGTGTATATCACCACATCCAGGTACATTTTTAGTAATTTTAACTCCAAGAAGAATAATGTTTGTAAATGGACCATACAGTTACCAGATGGTAAATTCTAACTGCATTTGTTCTTATTTTTCTCTGTTAAGTACATAAAGTATAGTTAATAACCTCAATTTTGTCAGAATTTTAGCTAGATATTGCCGTTTGAAGTTTTAGAATGACTCCATTTAATTTTGGGTTGTTCTTATAATCAAGAATTAGACCTCCCAGACTCTTGATAGTCTAGAGAGGATATATGTCAACACTAAAAGATTTCAGGAACTTCTATTCTTGCCCTATTCCACTTCAGAATCTGAAAAATGAGAGAACTGTGTTCATGATAGTCGCTTTTCTTTTGTAGGACTTTGGCTCTTGAGTACCGTAAAACTGTGAAAGATTTCTTTCTGCTTTTCCTATCAGCTTTCTGCATTCAGTTCTCTATAGAAGCAGACATGTGGTGGGGAAAATTGACCTGTGTTTGAGGCCTCTCTTTTTTTCCAGCCCAGCTTGTAAGTGCCCTTTTGATTACAAATCCTCTCCTCATTTAATTTTTTTTCCTGGTAACTGGTTGCTGACTGGGTCAATCTTGATACTTAGCCCTTTTCTTGTTTTGGAAAATGATCCCAAGAAAGAAAATGCCTGGTTAGTATCAACTCATATCGAAGGAAGAGGTATTCTTTTCTCTAGAACTTTGATGTATCCACTTCTTATTGCTTACACATTTCTCTGATATCTTACATTTCTAATTTTTACAATTTTTCCATTATATTTAGGTGGGAGACATATAGTTTCCAATACTCTAATGAAAACTGGGGTGCTAGTTTGCTGCTAACTTACATGCTTCTATTGCTTTTTATTTAAATGAAATAAAATTAATTGATAACATCATTTTAGAAAATTGAGATGCCTAAATGTCCACTATCTCAATGAAACTTTATTTGAATATTTCTAAAATTAAAGGGAGTGTTTTATAAGTGATTTTAACCAATGTAAATGTAAATCAAAGCTCTGACATTTTAAAAGATTTTTCAGAATTATAGGAATATGAAGGGAGAAACAAGACATGAATATTTTGCCTTGCTTATATTCATATTGTAATTATCTTGTTATACATTTACAATTCATCAGGACACAGATAACTTCTGTGTCCTGCTGAAAGGATGTATAACCTAAATTTAATCATGAGAAATTGACATGCGAGTTGAGGGACATTGTAAAATAACTAAACAGTGCTCTTCAAAATGTTAAGAACACAGAAAACAATGAAAGATTAACAATTCTAGATTAAAGGAGACTTAAAGAGACAAAGCTACTAAATGCAATATGTGATCTTGGTTTAGATCCCCAATCAGAAAAAAAATGACATGGGACAATTGGCAAAATTTGCACAATGTCTGTTGAATACATAAAAGAATTATACTGATGTTAATTTTATGACTTTGATAATTGCACCATAGTGACAGTTTGAATTGTATACTCCCAAAATTTTGTATGCACCTCAAAATGTGACCATTTAAAAGAGGTAGTTCAAGTAAAATAAGATCATATATGTGGGCCCTAATTCAACATGACTCCTCATAAATAGATGAGATAAAGACACTGACAACACAGACTGATGGATAACATGTGAGGACACAGTGAGAAGATGGTCATCTGCAAACCAAGGAGGCAGACCTCAGAAGAAGATAAATTAGCCAACATGCTGATTTTGAACTTCCCATCTCCAGAACTGTGAGGAAATAAATTTTTGTTGTTTAAGGCTCCTCATTTGTGGTATTTTGCTATGGCAATTCTAACAAAGTGATTTCCTCAAAAAAAGAAAGAAATTCTGATAATGTTCTACAACTTAGATAAGCCTTTAGGACACTATGCTAAGTGAAATAAATCAACCACAAAGGCAATGACTATTATTCCACTCATACGGTTACCTAAAATAGACAAATTCATAGAGACAATGAATAGAATGGTGGCTTCCTATGGTAGGGGGAGGAGAGAATAGGGAGTAATTTTTAATGGGAACAGAATTTCAGTTCTGCAAGATGAAAATGTTGGAGAAGGATGGTGGTTTTGGTTATACAACAATGTAAATATACTTAGTTCCACTACACTGTATACTTTAAAGTGGTTGAAATGGTAAATTTTATGCTATGCATATTTTAACACAATTAAAACTAAAGCTTTTTAAAAAGAAGGAAATTTGAATATAGAGACAATAGACACTTAGGGAGAATGTCATATTTCAAACAGAGGAAGTTATTTGGAGTCATGTAGCTGAAAGTCAATCTATAAGAAAGATCACAAGCAGCTACCAGAAGCTAGGTAAGGCAAAGAAGAATTCTCTTCTGGAGCCCTGAGGAGGAGCTTGGCCCTGCTGACACCTTGATTTCAGATGTCTAGTCTTCAGAACTGTGAGGGAATAAATTTTTGTGGTTTTAAGGCAAAATATAAATTAAAAGGAATGAAAAAGAAAATCATATGCCTTAGAGGTCCTGACTGAAGTTTCTGTGATACACTATACCCAAGCAATGTATTTTGCTGGTTTGGAGTGGATTCAGGAGAGCAAACAATCATTATTTTAAGTGGATTCGGTGCTTGAAATGTGCGGGTCTGAAGTCCCTATAAATGTACCTGCTCAAACAACAGCCAACTCTCATTCTTGGTGGAATATGCCCATCTTTTAAAATGGCTGCCCCAGTGGAACATTATCAGGAGTAAAGAGTAAAGCAGATAAACTTTGTGCCTTGTGATCCTAGTCTCAGTTTCCCTACTCTTGCGTTTCACCAGAGAAGCAACAGTGAAAAAAATTGCAAAGGAGTTGGAGGTGTGTTTTTACTTGCTTTACATATTCATTTATTCATACTTGACAATTATTGAATTGCACATTTCAAGAGATAATTTGCTTAGTTACAAATTTTTAACAAGTGTCTTCCACATGTTAGACACTGAGACATATTTCAGTGAATACAACCCATCTACGGGGCCACAAAGAAGATGCCCCTCTGAAATCTCCTGCTGCAGTGAATGTAATTAACTGACAGCCTCAGTTGCTGTGCTCTGAGATCTTTCATAATAGTATTCATGCCCAGGTCACATCTCCCAAAGGCTGTCCCAGCCAATGATTGAACATGGTAGAAATAGAAAAGCAGGTCCTAGGAGTTGTGGGATTCTTTAATGGATGACTTTGGCTTAGAGATTCCTTGCTTTCCTGAAACAAACACACAAAAACAAAAACAAAAAACACAACAAAAACCAACAACAACAAAAAACTACACTACATTCCATGTTCTTCCTCTTTTCTTTCTTCTTTCCTTTCCTCTTTGTCTCCCTATCTCACTTTTTTCTTCCTTTCCTTCCATCTTTCTTTCACAAGGGTCAGAACTACATCATGCTTTAACTTTTCTTCCAGCTTTCTCTGGTTTCTTTTCCATGCTTTCTTACTGGTGTTTCCTCAAACAAATTTCTTATATGTCTAATCTTGTCTCAGTATGTACTTTTAAAAGGCCCTAACCGTCCCCCCAAATCCTCATAGAAGGTGGCATAAGAAGTGGTTGAGAGCTGAGGTTCTGGAGTCAACAGCCATACGTAATCACTTACTCACATGTTATTTCATCTCCATTGTCTCAATTTCAGTAGAGACTGCCCCAGTCTAATCACCTGTAAGTGTATTAACAATAAACTAATCTCATATGGTTAAGATTAAACACATTATTATATGGACAGTATTTAGAAAGGGCAAAAGGCAGAACATCTGTATGAATGTAATTTTAAAGCTTGTACTTCAGTGAAGATGAGTGAAAACAAATACATTATACTACTAAGTGGTGGTAACACTAAGTTGAAAATAAGGAAGATGAGGTGATGCAGTGATTAAAGAGCCATTTAAGATTAAAGATCCAGGAAAGGTAAGAAGGAAGAAGCTCACCACTTGAGATCTGGGGAAAGATTGGCCAAAGGAAACTGCTTGTGAAACCGCAGGCAAAAATGAGTGGGTCATTATTCAGACAGAACAAGAAATTTGAGGAAGCAAGAGGATAGAGAAAAATGAGGAAAGCAGGTGAGGAGACAAAGGGGATGGGGTGGCAGGTGGTGGAATCCATTCCTTTCTTCCTTTAATTCAATGTAGCCACACAGAGAATAACCAAGAACCTTGATAATTCTGGCTCTAGACTTTCTAGACATATAATTAGAAGTAACGAGGTTGTTAAGCCTCAAGCAAGAAATGTGCAAGAGGCAAAATCACCTTCTAAGGACCTTTCCTCTTTTGTCTTTTTATGTATCTTGATTTAAACTTTCTTCCCTTTACACATTCCTTTGCATGTGTAGATGTATTTGTGATGAACATAGGCTTTTGTAAATTAAGTTTTACCTTATAGCTATTTCACTTTTCTTGATTATATACACTTACATATATAAAATAACTAGATTCACATTAGTTATCAAACTCTGGTGGTTTGAAAGCAACTTCTCTGACTGGCAATTACTCCAAGCATTGCTGAGTTCTATTTGGCTAAACTTGATGGTGCTCCAACAGCTCTAACTGCCAGTAGGTCAGAATTGCTCATATAAGGGGTCAGAGTTCTATAAGTACTCTAACAGTCTTACAGGATAGTGCATGAAATGCTCAGTTAGAGGTGCTTTTACTTTACCTTTTGTGGTAGTCTAATATGAAGCCAGAGACTCAAGTTTTCATCTTCAAGGTTCTAGGCACTTATTTCTGCTTAATATACAGCTATTTTTGAACAGGCTCTCAGCATATGCTTCAACAGAGTCTCAGTCTCCTCATTCATAAAAAGGAGTCTAATATACCTTTTATACTTGATTTAGGATCCTAAAGGATTGAACCTTCTCCAGCAGATTCCCCTGATTTTGGAGATAGGAAACAATAAAGAGATTCTGACATGGTTTTTGGTATTTTCTTTATCTACAAGGTGACAAAACCCCACCTCTAACTAGAGTTCCAGATGGAGAATTGACAGCTACAGTAGTGAGCTAGATAGACAAACTGCCATGTTTTCATCTCAAATTAGAGCCCTGAGGATAAGCATAACTTTAGCAGCAGCACTTGCCTGGACAAAATTACAAGGGACATCAGTTTTCAGGTCACAAGCTGCAGTTTGGCTATACTGGGTCATATTCTGCCCCTGCCGCCAAGGACTGGGTTTCTTCCTCTGTTATAATTGATGAGATCCCTAGGAAAATCAGAAATTTCCCTGTATATCTGACTCTAGCTAGTGTTAGGACCTCAATAGTTGAGCCTGAAAAACATAGTAGCATTTACTGTAATCAATACCTATCTTCCTCAAAAATTATGAACTTTAACAGTAACTTTTTGTGAGGAAGATAAGGAGGGGGAAATAAAACATTACAAAGACTGACTATGCTTTCGGCTAGACAAAGGGCCGTAAGAGCAGGAAGGAAATTATATCTAATTTTGGATTATGAGGGAAGAAAAAGACAACTTCGTTACATTGTACAGCTTGTTTGACTATGAATCATAATAGCATTTTGTGGGGAGATTCTTCAGCCTAGATCAGGGGCTGTCAAGCTTGGTTACTTCTCAAAGTTATCTGCTCAATCCTATACTTACTTTGGGAGGATATGGCTTCTGGCTAAAATGGAGCAACAGGGACCATGTTTAAGCTCCCACTTAAAATAACCAACAGTGGGCAGAATATATGAATCATTGGTTTACAAGACACTGGACACAAAAGAGCAAAGGACTGATCTTTGTAATATGAAAAAGAGAAGAGGTAAACATTATGATTATTTCACCTGACTGACTGAAAACTTTCCCAGGTTCTCACATAGTGAGGAGCCCAGTGGACTACCTGAGCTGGAACAAGAAAGCTGAGAGCCTGAAAAGATTAAATTGGTAAAATTCACAAGACAGTACCAGAGACTGAGAACACACCAGAGGGGTGTGGGTGACAAGGATATGAGCAAGCTTTGAATATTTGTAGAGAAACCCTTTGAATACTTTTAGTTGATTATCAATCAATCAATGTATATAAGGCCACTTAAGACAAGGGAGAAGGGGAACTATCTGAAATTATTAGGGGTAATAGTATCCAGCAATCACACAGGGCTAAGAATAGTGCCTATTCTCAACACCCAAAATAAGAAACCTCGAGATTCAAGAATCAATGGGTAATTTAGATACGTTTTTGCTTCAGTGGAGGGGAATAATTATCCCTATACTGACAGCTGTTTCAGTCTTGCCTAAAACATCTTGAAAGCAAGCAGGAAGAATTAAACTGTTTCCAAGTAACTTAACTACATTCCAGAACTAAGCCCAAGAGTATTTATAGGAGTACAAAAATATTCAACACTCAACAAGGTAAAATTCAAAATGTTTGACATCCAAAATAAGAGAAAGAAAGAAATTACTAGGCATGAAAAGAAGGAAGAAAATACAACCCACAAATGAGGAGATAAGTCAAATAATTGAAAATGATCCAGAACCAACACAGATACAGATGCTAGAATTAGCAGACAAAGATATTGGACCAATTATTATAGCTATATTCTACATAATTTAAGTGTGACAGAGACAAAGAAGATATGAATAAGACCAAAAGCAAATTTCTAGAGATGAAAATGCCAATATCTGATGTTTTAAAAAAGTCACTAGTTGGAAATAATAGCAGATTAGGTATGAAAAAAGAAAATATTAGAAAACTATGAAGACATATAATAGAAATCATTTAAAATGAACTACAAAGAAAAGAGAATATAAAAATAAATGGACAAAAGAGCAGTTAGTCATGAGATACCCTCTAACAGCCTAATATGTTTAACTGGAGTAACCAGTGTGGGGGGGGGCGGAGGGTGTCAGAAAAAAATCTTAGAAAGCTACTGACTGTAATGTTCCCATGTTTCTTGAATGTTAAGTATTCAAAAATTTTAAAACTCTTCATAAGAAATGTGAAGAAAACCACACCAAGGCACATGATAACACTGTTAAAAACCAATGATAAATAACTAACCATAAAACTAGTCAGAGGATTTGAAGATATCTTTTGCAGAAAAATGAAGATAAAGAAGGCATTTATTTCCTTGGAAAAAATGCAAGTGAGAAAATAGTGGAGTCATAAAGTACTTAATACAACTGTCAGTCTAGAATTTTATACCCAGTGAAAATATCTTTCAAACTAAAAATGCAGACAAAATACTTCTTCACATTTAAAGAATGGAAAGACTTCTCTTATTTTGGTACCAGGGATCGAACTTGGGAGCTTGTGCTTATGAGGCAGGTGGCGGAATCACTGAGCTAAATCCCTGGCCTTGGAAAGACATTTTTGACAGCACTATAATAGATATTATTTAATATAAACAAAGAAATGTTATTTATTAACAAAGCAACAAGTGTATAGCTACATATTAAAGTGAGTCCCATGGAAGAACACTGGAAATCAAGAGGAGAAAAATGGAAGCCTTGTTAGATCTCAAAGTGCCCCAATACCTGTTACCCTAGCTCCACAGCCAGGGCAAGAGAAGTCTCCCCCTTTCAAAGGTAAAGATAAAAGAAAGACTTGCTGCAATTTCTATCAGCATTCATACTGACAATCCTGGGTATTGGAAGTTTCACAGCCCTCATAGGCTTGCATCCTATCTAGATAAGTAAACTGAAATCTGCACAGAAGTCTAGCTTTGGAAAATGAATTCACATCATATTCTTGTAAACACTTAGGGTGCTATAGCCAAGAACCATCTCATGAAGATGGTTCTTGAAGGGACTTGGGATCTGAATTTGTACAGCACTAGGAGTTAGAAACCCCTGCATATTCCCATCTCTGGGGTACCACAGATAATCCACTGAAGTACTCATGAGCCAAATTTAGCTCAGTAGAGTGACTCTGACACATACTCACTGAGGGTGCTGCACTGTGGGTAAGAGATATTGTGATAGGAAGGAGGTGTCTTCCTTCAAAAACTGGGGGATCAGGAAGCCTAGAGGCATGGCCAACAGTGTGATTTTACATTGCCCCCAAGACTGAAGGCAGTCACTCACGTGGTTTCTGCCAATCCTCCCTGTAGCATTGTACATAGGCACCTGTCACTAAACAGCGAGGAAAGAACTCCATGGTTCCACTGCTCCCCCACTCACAGTGGTAGGCTGGGACAGTCTTGAATAATGCTGTGGCTTCAGCTGCCCTTCTATCTCTGGGGGGTATACCCTAAGGTCTGGAGCAAAACTTTGGCTGATTCCCGCTACATTTTGTTATTACACATTGCTCTAGTCACTTGAGCTGAGAAAAAATTTGCCTTGATCTAGCTGCAACATACTCCTGCTTGATTTCTGATAGGTACTTCAGGTGAAAGAATCAGGACCCCCCCCCCCAGCCATTTCCCCATTTCAAGGTCTGCAGGGCTGAGAGAGGATCTGAGGTCCTATTCATAGCCAGGCACTCTCAGAGTACTAGCAGAGAAAAATACCACAACACATGTTGCCACTACACCTACAAGGGTAGCTACAGCCTGTCACCCACCATCAGGCCTGTACTACTATCAAGACAGAGGACAAGTGCTTCAAACCCCTCATCACTATTAATGTGTCCAGTGCTCAAGACCTTTACAAGTAAAAGCCAATATTAGCATGCTGGAGGAAACTTCATAGGGGCCACTATTCCTGAGATACATGTAGCAACACATGGTCCATCCTATGCAGCTGCTGTCTAAGCTTTACCTGCCCGAAATGCTAGAGTATCACCATTCTTGCATGACCCAGAAAGGCAGTAGGTCTCTCCAGTGCCATAGGCGTGAACTATGCCCAGACTCACTAATCACAGCCAAAGAAGCTATGGAGAGAATACATTATGGTGCTCCAATAGGAAATAAATGAAACATTACATAATGTACCAATATCCAAAGACATATCTTCAAGGAAAAGAGATATTCATTCCATCACATGTGAATAAAGAAACAGTTACATGAGAGAATATTCATCCCATCACAAGAGAATAAAGAAACAGTTACATGAAAATGGAAGACAACAAGGATATGAAAAAGACAGTCAGCAAAGAGATAGAAAATTTGAAAATAAACCAAACAGAAAGCTTGAGAATAAAAGCTAAACAAGTCAGATAACAATTGAGCAGAGGGCCGAGGAGTTAGCTCAGTGGTGTCACCTGCCTCGCAAGTGCAAGTTCCCAACTTCGATCCCTAGTACCAAAAACAAAAACAAAAAAAACAAGAAGGGGTGAAGGGATCATAGGGAATGGGGAAAAAATAAGAACCAAGATACATCATGTACAGGTACCAGCACCCAACGATAAATGTAAATGTATTGTATACCTAAAATATACCAATAAAAGAATTTAAGCAAAAAACAAAAACAAAAAACAATTCAGCAGAAAGATTCAACAACAGACTAGATCAACTGGAAGAAAGAATGTCAGAGCTCAGCGACTGGTCTTTCAAAATATTTTGTCAGAAACAGACAGAATCAAAGAAGATACAAAAATAAGAAAGAGAGAAGTCAGTATCTTTATGACATCAAACCAATCAAACATCCATATCAGTGGAAAATCCAAGTGGGAGGAAATAAAGGTTAAGGGCATAAAAAATCTATTCAATGAAATAATAGCAGAAAACTTTTCTAATCTTGGAGAAGACATAGATATCCATGTATAAAAGACTAATAGCAATCCAAATACTAATGACAAGAAAGGATCCTCATAATGATACATTTTATCATAGCAAAATTGTCAAAAGTACAGGAAAAAGAAAGAATTTAAAAATATACCAGAGAAAAGAACCAAGTCACATTTTAAGGCAGCCCTTTTATACCAATAGATTTCTCAGTAGATGCCCTATAGGTGTGGCAATGAACAATATACTATTTCAAGACCTGAAAGAAAATAACTGCTATTAAAGATTACAAATCCCGATAATGATGTCCTTCATAGATGAAAGAAAAATAAAGACCTAGCAAGATAAGCCAAACTGGGGAAAGTCATGACCAGACCAGCCTTACAAAAGATGTTTAAGGGAGTCCTAAATTTAGAAGTGAAAGAAAGATAACTGCTATCATGACAACACATGAATGTATAAGTTCTACTAGAAGACTAGATACAAAAAAAGAGAAATAAAAAAATACATTTTATCAATAAATAAACCATTAAAAAGGGAAAAAATGGAAACAAAGTCTTTGTAAATAGGGAAAGGTGGAGGGGGTGAAGGGAGGACAGGGGAATAGGGAAAAAATAGGAACCAAAATACATCATGTAAAGGTACAATATCCTATTGATGAATATAACTGTATTGTATACCCAAAATGTACCAATAAAGTTAATGGATAAAAAAACACAAAGAGGAATAACAGAGGAAAAAACAATCCAAGAATATTAAAAACAACTACAAGAAAATCAGCAAAATGAGACACTAAGTCTATACTTTTCAATTAAAACTCTGAATGTAAATGGACTCAATTCTGCAATTAAGAGATATACATTGGTCAAATGCATTAAAAAACAAGACCCAACGCTATACAACATAAAAGAAACTCACTTCACCAGTAAAGGTAGATACATATTGAAAATGAAAGGATGGAAAATAATAGTCCAAGCAAATGAAATACTTATACTTGAATGTCACTACATAATGATTAAGGGATCAATTCATCAAGAAGATAGAAGGATTATAATCTTTATGTATCTAATGTTGGAGCACTCAATATTACAAAATAGACATTATTAAACCTAAATGGAGAGATAAGATCCAATATGCTAAGGAAAAACTATTTCATAACCTCACTATCAAATTCATAGATCATTTAGACAAAAAAATAAATAAACAACAGAGATAATCTACACTACAGATCAAATGGACTTAGCATACATTTATAGAACATTCCACTCAACAGCTGCAGAATGCACATTCTTTTAATCAGCATGTAAAACTTTCTCTGGAGTAGACCATATATTAGACCACAAAACAAACTTTAAGTTCAGATAAATTGAAATTATATACTCTCTTTGTTTTCTGATCACAATAGAATGAAACTAGAAGTCAGTAGAAAGAGATGATTTAGAAATTGTACAAATACATGGAGACTGAACCCCACACTTTTGAATGAATAGTCATTAATAAAGTCAGGAGAATTAAAAATTTCTTTAAACAAATGAAAATGGGAATAAAATGTAAGAAAACTTAGGGGATGCAGCAAAAACAATACCAATAGGAAAGTTATAGCAATGAGTGCTATATCAAAAATAGAAAGATTTTTGACAGCTGTCAGCACAGAGGAGGCTTCCCGGTCAACATGCCACAGCTCCCAGTGCAGAGGAGGCTTCCAGGTCAATGTGCCACGGCTCCAAGTATAGAGGAGGCTTCTGGGTCAGCGTGCCACAGCTCCCAGCACAGGGAAGGATTCAGGTCAACATGCTACAGCTTCCAGTGCACAGTAGGAGGCTTTGAGGCCAACCTACCATCACTTCCAGCACAGAGGAGGTGAACCATGCAGGCGCCAGCAGGACCCCCCACCTCCTGTCAAAATGAGAAGACATGCAAACAAGTCTCAGAACCAGACTTCCAGATCACCTACAGCAACCACAAGGGGCAACAAGATGGAATACTCTGATACTCACCCACCTGGACTCCCTGAACTAGCAATGAAAGAGGATCTGGAAAAAATGAAATAAAATAATTTCTCACATAACAGCAGAGATTGTGCTCATGGTGCAAGACATGATTAATACATCTAGAGAAGACACAGATAAAAAAAATAGAGGAGCTGAGGATCATGATGGAATCCCAACACAGGAAACAAATGGAATCCATAAAACAGATGCAAATAAATTTTCTGGAGGTTAAAAACTCCACTGGAAGTCTACACACCAGAATGAGCCAATGTGAGGACAGAATTTCAGATATAGAAGATAAGATTGCAATTAGTGAACAGGAAAAGAAAAATTTCTTTAAAATTGTAAAGGACCATGAGAAATCAATCCAGCAGCTGCTAGAAAGTGCAAAGAAGAACAACATAAGACTGATTGGAGTCAATAAGGAAACAGGAGAGAGTGCAGATGACATTAAAATATTGTCCACAGAAGTGATGGCAGAAAACTTCCCAAGCAGGGAAAAAGAACTTGACATACAGATAAGGGAGGCACATAGGACTCCAAATAGCCTTGATCAAAAGAAATGTACACATAGGCATGTAATTCTTAAGATTCTAGAAACCCAACAGAAGAAAGAAGTTCTATAAGCAGTTAGAGAAAAGAAACAAATCACATACAAAGGAAAGCCCATCAGAATCACAGCAGACTTCTCAATGCAAACCCTCAAGGCAAGAAGAGCTTGGAGTGATGTGTTTTAAGCCCTAAGGAAAACAGCCTCCAACCCAGATTGATGTACCCTGCAAAACTCTCTTTCAAAATTGATGGAGAAATAAGATACTTTCATGAGAAAGAGCACCTTGAGAACTTCATGAATACCAAACCAGTACTCTAAAAAATTTTAGACAAAATCCTAGGAAAAGGCAACGAGAATCACAATCCCAGGAAGCCCAGCAAAATTAATCCATCTGGCACAACAAGAAATTAAAAGCAAAGGGGGAGAATCAAACAAAAAGAAAAAGTCAATACGTATCAGTTATAACCATCAATGTCAATGGCCTCAACTCACCAATCAAAAGAAATAGACTGGCAGAATGGGTCAAGAAGCAAGATCCAACAATATGCTGCATACAAGAAACACACTTAATTCAAAAATAAACTCATAAACTGAAAGTTAAGGGGTGGAAAACAATACTCCATGTGACAGGAACCTGAAAAAAAGCAGGAGGAGCTTTCCTCTTTGCAGACCAAGTGGATTTCAAACCCACACTAATTAAGAGAGACAAAGAAGGACACTACATCCTTGTAAATGGAAAAATCCAAGGGGAAGAGATATGCACCAAACACTAATGCAGTCAACTATATAAAACAAATACTAAGGGACATGAAAAATCATATAAGCACTAATACAATAGTAGTGGGGAACCTCAATACCCCGTTGTCACAAATAGATAAATCAACTAGACAAAAAACAAGCAACAAAATACTAGAACTCAATCAAACTCTTGAGCAAATGAACTGAACAGATGTTTACTGAGTGTTCCACCCCACAAAATCAGAATACACATTCTTTTTAGCTGCACATGGGTCATTCTCCAAAATAGACCACATACTCACTCATAGAACATATTTAGGTAAGTGCAAAGAATTGAAGTTATCCTCTGTATATTCTCAGGCCATAGTGCAATGAAATTGGAGATCACTAGCAAAACAAACCACAAAATCTTCATAAAAACATGGAAATTGAACAACACACTTCTGAATAACCAATGGGCCACAGAGAAAATTAAAGAAGAAATCAGACAATTCCTTCAATTAAAAAACAATGACAATAGAACATATTGGAATCTATGGGACACAATGAAAGCAGTCTTATGAGGGAAATTCATAGCATTGCATACTCATATTAGGAAAACAGAGCAAGCCCAATTAAACAACCAGATGCTGAAAGTCAAGCTTCTAGAAAAAGAAGACCAGGACAAACCCAAAGCCCATAGTAAGGAGAACATTATAAAGATCAGGGCAGAAATCAATGCAATGGAGACTAAGAGTACAATAAAAATATCAATGAAGCCAAGAGTTGCTTCTTCAAAAGACTAAACAAAATTGACACACCCTTAGCCAATCTTATTAGAAAAAGGAAAGAAAAGGCTCAAATCGATGCAATTAGGAATGAAAAGGATGAAATTAAAATGGACCCAGCAGAAATCCAGAGGATCATCAATACCTGCTTTGAGAACCTATACACCAATAAGATGCAAAACACAGAAGAAATGGACAGATTCCTAGATATGTATGAATTACCAAAGTTGAATGAAGAAGACCTAAAAATTCTAAATGACCCAATATCAATCAATGAAATTAAAAAGGTTCTTGAAAACTTACCAACTAAGAAAAGCCCAGGTCTTGATGGCTTCACTGCTGAATTTTACAAGACATTTACAGAGGAACTACTGCCACTACTGTTAAACTCTTCGATGAAATTGAAAGCGAAGCAGTATTCCCAAATTCATTCTTAGAAGCAAGCAGAGAAATCCCCTTGATCCCCAAAGCAGAGAAAGACCCAACTGAAAAAGAGAACTATAGGCCAATCTCACTAATGAACATAGATGCAAAAATCCTTAATAAGATATGGGGAAATAAAATACAGAAGATCATCAAGAAGATCATATACCCTGACCAAGAGGGATTCATCCCAGGAATGCAGGGATGGTTCAACATATGCAAATCAATCAATGTAATACACTACATCAATAGAGCCAAGAACCAAAACCATATGATCATCTCAATAGATGCAGAAAAAGCATTTGACAAAATCCAACATGCATTTACAATAAAAATCCTACAAAAAATTGGAAGAGACAGTCTCTACCTCAATCTGATAAAAGCCATCTATGAAAAACTAACAGCCAGTATCATACTAAATGGTCAAAAACTGAAATCCTTCACATTAAAATCAGGAACAAGACAAGCATATCCACTATCACCAATCCTGTTGAATATAATTTTGGAAACATTAGCCACAGCAATTAGACAAGAGAAAAAAAATAAAAGGAATAAAAATAGGAAATGAAGAAGTCAAATTGTCATTATTTGCAGATGACATGATACTCTTTATAGAAGACCCCAAGAACTCCACCAAAAGTCTTCTAGACTTAATAATCAAATTCAGTAATGTAGCTGAATACAAGGTCAACACACAAAAATCAATAGCTTTCCTCTACATGAACAACAGACTCACTGAGAGAGAAATGGGGCATACAATTCCTTTCACAATAGCATCCAAAAAAATGAAATACCTAGGTATCAACCTAACAAAAGAAATCAAAGACCTCTTCTCTGAAAACTATAGCACTGTGAAAAGAGAGATGGAAGATGACATCAGAAAATGGAAAGACATTCCATGCTCCTGGGTATGAAGGACCAACATAGTGAAAATGGCCATACTTTCAAAACTGCTATATAGATTCAATGCAATCCCAATTGAAATCCCAGCAGCATACTTCATGGATCTTGAGAAAACAATCCCAAAATTCATTTGGAACAAGAAGAGACCCAGAATAGCAAAAGCAATTCTAGGTAACAGAGTCATGGCAGGAGGTATTACAACCCCCAACTTGAAACTATACTACCAAGCTACTGTGATAAAAACAGCATGATACTGGCAAAGAAACAGACTTGAGGACAGGTGGAAAAGATTAGAAGATCCAGAAACAACTCCAGACACACTCTGCCACCTCATCTTTGACAAAAGAGCCAAACACCTTCACTGGAGGAAAGATAGCCTCTTTAATAAATGGTGCTGGAGAAATTGGGTTCCAACTTGCCAAAGACTAAAATTAGACCTATATCTCTCACCATGCACTAAACTAAAATTGAAATGAATTAAAGATCTAAATATTAAAACAGAAGTGCTGAACCAGCTGGAACAGAGGTTATGTAGAACTCTTGAAGACTTTGGTGTAGGAAAAGACTTTATGAACAAAACCTCAGTTGCATGTAAACTAGCACAAACAATAAACAAGTGGGATCTCTTCTTATTAAAAAGCTTCTGCACAGCTAGAGAAACCACCAGCAGTGTGAGGAGACAACCACAATGTGGGAAAAAATTTTCACCTATTGTTCCTCATACAAAGGTCTACTATCTCAAATCTATAAAGAACTTAAAAAGATCAGAGCTCCCAAATTTAAAGACCGAATCCAAAAATGGGCACCTGAAATAAACAGACATTTCTCACACAAAGAAGTAGAAATGGCAAATAAACATATGAAAAAATGTTCAACATCACTGCTCATCCGAGAGATGCAAATGAAAACAACACTGAGATTCCATCTCACCCCAGAAAGAAAGGCTGCTATCAAGAAATCAACCAATAACAAATGCTGGTGCGGCTGTGGGGAAAGAGGAACCCTGCTCCACTGCTGATGGGAGTGTAGACTAGTGCAACCCCTGTGGAAATCAGTAATGGAGATACCTCAAAGAAGTAGGACTGGAAGTCCCATTTGACCCTGCTATTCCACTGCTGGGGATCTTCCCCAAAGAATTAAAAGAATCATACCACAGTGATATATGTGCACCTGTGTTCATAGAAGCACAGTTTGTAACAGCTAAAACTTGGAAACAGTCCAAATGCCCATCAACTGGAGACTGGATAAAGAAAATGTGTGTTTTTAAAAAAAAAAAATAAAATGTAGTATTACTCAGCCATAAAAAACAAGAAATTAGAGACATTTATTGCTAAATGGATGCACATTGAGGCCATACTCTTAAATGAAATAAATAGGACACACATGTGTAAATACTTAATAGTTTCCCTAGTGTGAGAAACTGAAAGTGTAAATAAGGATTAAAAGGTATAATAGATAATGTGAAATAGGAAGAAAAGGGGCAAATGGGAAGGGGTAGGGGAAAGGAAAGAAGGGAATGGAATTAATATGAGAAAATGAAAAAAAGAAAACAAAGTCTCTGAAAATAGGGAGGGATAGAGGGGTTGAAGAGAGGGCAGGGGAAGGGGGAAAAAATAAAAACCAAGAGAATATGTAAAGGTGCAAATTTCCAATGATGAATGTCATTATATTGTATACTTAAAATGTACCAATGAAAGGATATAAAAAATAGAAAGATTTTTGATGCATCGCAGGGACTTAGAAAAGCAATAACAAACCAAACCCAAAATTTAATGGGAGGAAAGAAATAAGTGAAACAGAGCCTAAAACAACAATACACAGATCAACCACACAAAGAATGGGTTCTTTGAAAATATAAACCAACTGACAAACCTTTAGTTAGACTAACAAGAGAGACGGAGACAGAGAGGTGGAGAAATATAGGGAGAGAGGAAAAGAAAGAAGGCTCAAATAAAAATATTAGAATTGAAAAAAGAGACATTACAACCAATACCATAGAAATACAAAGGGTCAATAGGGATTATTTTTTAAAAATACAGTCTAACTAAACATAAAATCTTTAAAAATTGGACAGACTCCTGGAAACGTATGACCAAAATTGTACCAACCAAGTAGATATATTTTTTAAAAACCTTGAATTAACCAATAACAAGTAATGAGATTTAATCAGTAACAAAAGTTGTTCCCACAGGAAACAAACAAACAAACCAAGATTGGATGACTTCACTGTTGAATTTTATTAACCTATTAAAGAACTTCTAACAACAATGCTTCTCAAACTATTCCATAGAATTCAAAGGGAAGAATCCCTTTTATGCTCAGTCTATAAAGTTAGCATTACCCTGTTTCCTAAGCCTGACAAGAGTACAACAGAAAAAGAAAACTATACTCCAATATCTTTGATAAGCATAGATGCAAAAATTCTTAATGAAATGCTAGCACATCCAAAAAGATCATATAACCACAATCATTTTGATTTATTATCCAGGGATGAAAGGATGGATCAACATACTCAAATCAATAATCATCACATGCCACATCAACATAATAAATGATTTTTTAAAATCACATGTTCATTTCAATAGATTCAAACAAGTTGACATTTCTTCATGATAAAAGCCTTAGACAAATTAGTTACAGAAAGATCATACTTCAGCATCATAAAGGCTATATATAGACAGGTCTATAGTCAAGATCACACTGAATAAAGAGAAATTGAAAGCATTTCCTCTAAGATCAAGAAGACAAGACCAGTGTCTGCTCTCATTTTTTTGAACCAATATAGTACTAGAAATTTTAGCCATAGCAATCAGGCAAGAGACAGAAATAAATGGCATACAAATGGGAAGGAAGGAAGTTGAACTGTCCCGGTTTGCAGATATTATTCTATACACTGATGAACCCAAAGGCTCCACAAAGTCTATGAGAACTGATAAATGAATTTAGTAAAGTAGCAGGATAGAAAACTAATATAAAAAATCCATTGGTTTTTCTGTACATCAATAATCCATTTGTTGAGAAAGAAATCATACCAATTCCATTTACAATAGTTTCAAAATATAAAATAGGCATTAATTCAACTGAAAAAGTAAAATATCTCTGCTATGAAAATCTAAAACACTGATGGGAGAAATTGAAGAAGATAAATATATGAACATTCTACTATTTCACAAGTTGGAAGAATTAATTTTGCTATCATGTTGATATTAAGCAAAGTGATCTATAAATTCAATACAGTCCCCTCAAAATACTAATGACATTCTTTTCAGAGTTAGGAAGTACAATCCTAAAATTCACATGGAAGCACAGAAGACCCCCAAATAGGCAAAATGATCTTGAGAAAAAGCAATAAAGTTGGAGAAATCATAATATCTGATTTCAAGACATGTTGCAGAGCCATAATAACCAAAACGGTGTGATGTAAAAAAACAGATATAACAATGGAACAGAATAGAATTACCAGAAATAAACTTATGAATCTACAGCCAACTATTGCTCCACAAAGTCCCAAGATACACACTGGAGAAATGACAACTTCTTCGACAAATGTAGAAAAATTGGATGTCTATATGTAAAAATTGAAACTAGATCACTATCTCTCACCTTATACAAAAATCAGTACAAAAATCAGTTCAATAATTGATCAAAAACCTAGGTATAGGACCTGAAACTTAGAAACTGCTAGAAGAAAACATAGGGAAAGTACTTGAAGCCATAGACACAAGCAAAGACTTCCTGAGTAGAACTTTGATATGGGAAGTAATAGCAAGAATTAACAGATTGGACTACATCAAAGTAGAAAGTCTGCGCAGAAAGGGAAACAACCAACAGAGTGACAAGACAGCCTACAGAATGGTAAAAAATCTTTGCCAGCTAACCCTTCTGACATAGGTTAATATCTAGAATATATAAAGAACTTAAAAATTTTATCACCAAAACTCAGATAACCCAATAAATAAATGGGAAAATGAATCCAACAGACACTTATCACAGTGAGTACAAATGGTCAATAAGTACATGAAAACAATTTCAAAACCTTTAGCCATCAAAGAAATGTAAATCAAAACTACATTGAGATTCCTTCTCACCCCAGTCAAAAAGGCTATCAAGAACACGAAAAACAATAAATACTGGTAAGGATGCAGGAGTAAAGGACCCTTCTATACTGCTAGTGGGAACGTAAATTAGTTCAGCTGCTATGGGCACCATTAGAAAGATTCCTCAGAAAACTAAAAATACCATATAACCCAGCTATACCAATTCCTTGGTATATACAGGCAGGAATTAAAGTTGGTATACTCATTCAACTAGTCTGATACTTTCTATCTTTATTATGTTCTCTCCATACCCACTATGTTACCCTGGTTCAGAATACTGTAGTCTCTCATCTGGAATACTGCAATAGCCTAACTAGCCTCTCTTCCCTGAACATTATCATTCTGCCCATTTTTTACTTTGTAGACAAAGTGACATTTCTAGAGTGAAGGTTTCATGCCATGTCTTTCTTTATGGTAATTGGTAGCCCTCTGTTTCTTTTGGGATGAAGTTTAATCTCCAAACTAGAGCTTATCTCTATACTTCTTTGCTGCCCACTCTTCTCTGCAACCCCACATACTAACCTGATACAATGCCGCAGAATGCCCATCCAGCTTCTCTTTGGGGAGATGAATCTTTCTCTTTTTATCTGATGAATATCTACAAATCCATCGCTACTTAGCTAAAATAGTTTCATCCTTTAAGCCTTTTGTGGCTCCCCAAACTTAGAGTAGAGAATTCTCTATATTGTCCTGTACTTTCTGTTAGAACATATTACATTTCCTTATATCTCTTGGGCTAATTCTTCTTTCATATTGGACTGTAAGATTCATGGGCCCAAAGACTGAGTCTACTGAATTCATCAGTTATATTCCCAGGAGATAATAATGGAGCAGGATTCTCACACAAAGAGACGGGACACTGAGGCTTATTGTCCAGGAAGCAACTTTATTTGTGCTATCACACGCTTAGTGGGCTAAAATCCAAAAGGCTGAGCCCTGAACATTGCAGAGTTTTGCCTTTTATGCAATTTTTTTGTCTTTATCTCCCATAAATGGACACATTAACATAGTACAGCCTGATTGGATACTAACTGTGCTACAGAGCAGTACTAGAACTACACATAGAGCCATGTTATCTATTTTTGGTTCTTAGAAGGCTCCCTCCCTCCACTGCATTCCTTCAGAGGGCCCTGAAAACACTTCTCTGGGGAAGGGTCCTACCACAATAGCAGGAGATTATAAAAATTGTTTGAATGAACAAGTTAATAAAGAGATCACACCTAAGAACACTCGTTAAAGTGCCAGTGTTGGCTCTTTGTTTCAAAAAAAGTAAGCAAAAGTGGAGGAGAAGGAGCTTAGCAACAGCACATGTGACAGAGACTTTGGGAATTGTATGACAAGAAGCTGAGGATGACTCAGTACTCTGAGCTGTGGCATCCACCAAAGAATTAATTCACCTTTGGTAATACTGATATGAGCTATGATATTTGAAAGAAAGAAGTAGTGGCTTTTCTATGTTCTGTGTTGGTTATAACACATCTAGTACACTGTGGTCACTACCTGATACATGGCTTGGGTGTAACAAAGACAACTTACAGTCAGAAAAATGTGACTAGAAAGATACTGGAACTTGAAGCCCTTTGAAGGCAATCAATACATTCTACCCAAAATATGCCACTTTGCCACAGTGATTATTTTGAGCTGAAGGCAGCTGACAAACAGCAGATGCAGAACAGGCTTTTGGCCCTCCCCACTTTTACTTTAAAAGCTGAGCATAAATTTCTAGTGAGAATGGTACTCTACCTGTGCCAAGAGGAGGAAATCAGTCTTATCACTGGAGACAAGAAGTCAATGTGAGATGAATCTATACAAATAAACCTCATGAAAACAACCCTAATCTTACAGTACTTTCCCCCATGTATTTCCTAGTCACTTTCTGACAATGTATTTTCTCCAGCCCAAATCCATTTTTCCTTTGTCTTGTCATGGTCTCACACATAATTACTCTTTTTAAAAATAATACACATGGTGTCTAGATACAGGATTTTATTTTGGATTTTCAATTCTGTGAAGTACGCCTCTCTCCCAACCATACCATACAATAATGCTAACATAAAGTTAAAAGTGTATGCTTTTTCTGTTAATCTTTCCTTTGTCCGTTCTATTCACTGACTCCAGGCACAGAACCTAAGAGGCCAGAGGAGAATTCTTTCTTCCTTTACACCTGTGAAATGCAGAGCTCAGCAAAGAAGTGAGCACTGCCTTTAAAGACAATTCCTTTCAATTCAAAATGCAGAGTATCTAAGAGAGTGATAGAAACCAACAGGCCTCAAATATATTTATTGATTGATCAGAGACTAGAGCAATTGATTAACACTACTTCCTTAAAAAGCTGAGTAATTTTTTATCCCTATTAAGATAATATAATGTGGATATAATCAAGTACTGATTTCTTAATTTTTCTCAATTCCTTGGAATCCTATGGAGGAACACTAAGGACCATTTGCCACATTGAGTAAATTGGTTACTTTGCTTTCATTTTGAAAGGTTCAAGGGTGTTTAATTATCTTCTAGACTTTCTAAGTAGGTATAAGATTCCAAGCTTTATGATCCTTGATAGCTAGCTGTAACTAGCTTATGTAAAGCTGCTCAGAGTAGGTCCTATGGCCTATTTCTTCCTTCTTTTCTTTCTGAAGTTTTCCAAATGCCTCTACAATGCAACATTTACATGCACAATGAGTAGACTCAATCCTATAGCTGTACTGTGAAACAGTCCACCCAATACATGATCTCTGCTCTCAGGGTAAATTAAATGGGAGACTAGATGTGGTGCTATTGCGTAAGTGCTCATTTATAGATGAATGTTAATGAAAAAGAACTAACATGCCTGCAGATTGCATTACTGAGGATTAGCTCTAAATGTTGGCTACTTTTAATGAAGTATAGACATTGCTAATGAAACCAATACAGACAGTGAAAAAAAAAAGTTATTTGTTGTCATTCTTCAATCTGGGCTCTCTCTCTTTTCCCAACCATCTGGGTCCTGGAAAAAGATTAAAAAAAAAAAATAGGTGCAGTGATAGTAAAGTTCATGGATCACATTCATGAGGTATTTTGAGACAAGCAATCCATTTCAAAAGCACAGTAAACTTGGAAATAGACATCTTTTCTCAACATTATTTGTAAGAAAGTATATAATTGCTTCTTGTGAAAATTTATTTCATGAAATAAGAACACAGAGTTAGATTGTGTAACTTTGTGTACCTCTGATTGACAGAATGATTATTCTGAAAAGAGCCTTTTTTCTGAGGGGTTCAAGTATTTGTCATGTAACTTATAACAAAATGACAGCCACTTGATAAGAAAATATAGCATTGGCATTGAAATTATTTGAATGTAGCACATTCTTTAAAAGTTAACAAGGGCAAAATTCACAGAATTTGTAATCATGTACAAAGTTTCTGTTGTGGTTATACCCAAGATGAAATAGCTTGTGACATTTTCACAACCAACAAAGGCAGCTGACATTTACTGAGTGCTTACTGTGTGCTAGGCATGGTGCTCAGTGTAATTGGTTGTTTAATTTATTATAGCACCCATATGGGATTAAAAACCTGAATTGTCCCCATATAAATAATGATGAAAACACTTAATATTCTCTGAACATAGGTAGTATTCTAAAGGTATTCTGAGAATTACCTCATTTAATCCTTTAAGTAAAATTATCTAAAATTGGTAAATAAAGCAAAAATATTACACCATGACCTTTAAAAGATTTAGAGAACAATATCTGATGAAACATCATAGGGGACATAGGATTCTCTGGTGAGATAACTTTGATTTATCATGTACTATTATTGATCAGATAATGTAATATAGTTTTTTGTAATGTTTTTAACTTTCAGAAAATTGATATGTCATTTATGATTTTTGCCAGTTATTTTTGTTTCATAAAAAAAATAAGCCTACATATCATAGTTTTTATAAGACCTTAGCTGGTTTTATATTAAAAGTTACAATGGTATTTTTTGGTATGGGGATCAAACTCAGGACCTTCCACTTGCAAGGTAAGCAGCAGAACTAAACCCCCAGCCCAAAAGTTACAATTTTATTCCATTTCTTTCTGCCTCCCCAATTTTTTGCATCCTCCATTACATCTGATTTGTTGTCCTCCCAGTGCCATCATGAATGAGACAAATCTTTGTTACAATCCTTACCATGTATTTGCACAAGAACTATGTATGTAACTTTTTGAAAATTATAGTTTGGTTATACAATGATCTTTTTTTTCCATTAAGTTTATTGGTACATTTTAGGTATAAAATACAGTTACATTCATCATTGGGATCTTGTACCATTACATGAGTATCTTACTTCTTATTTTTTTCCCCTTCCCATGCCCTCCCTTTACCACCTCCACCCTTCCCTATTTGCAAAGACTTTGTTTCCATTTTTTTTCCTTTTCTCATTTTTTTCTTTTCCCTTCTTTCCTTTCCCCTACCCCTCTCACTTCCCCTGCTCCTTTAGACCTTTTCTTCCTGTTACACAATATCAATTATACAGTTTTTAAATTACAATATCAAGATCTAGGAGACATTACCACAGATTTTACAGAATTTAAAAGGATATAGAAAGCATATTACAAAAATCGTTTTTGAAATAAATTTGACAACTTCTAAGAAGTACCTTGGAAGACAAATTAATGAAACTAACTCTGGAGGAAATATAAAATTTGAATAGCACCTATTAAAGAAAGTATATTCCTAGCTTCAAAACCTACCTATATGACGACAGCAGGCTCATATACATTTTAACTGATAAATTATATCAAACAATTAAAGCAGAAAAAAGAAGGAACACTTCTCCTCTCATTTTAGGAAATCAACATTGTGCTAATCCTAAAACTGGATAAAGATAATAGAAGAAAAATGTATGAACATAGATAAGAGATTTGTTTAACAAAACAAACTATTAGAAGTCAGATCTGGCAGGATGTAGAAAGTGGTTTTATTATAGGGGTGGTAGTGTTGGTTCAGCATTGGAAGATCCATCCCCAAAAAGCATCATTTTAACAGAGGAAAGGAAAAAGCCATATGATCCTGTCACTAGCTGGAGAAATAGTATTGGACTAAATTCTACAACTGTTCATGGTAAAAGCTATCAGGAGACTAGAAGTAGAACAGAACCTTCTCAACAGATTAACCATGTACTCCATACTTCAAGCAAAAATGCCTTACATGAATGGAGAAGACACAATGCTTTCTCCCTAAGTTGGGGAACAAGGGCAGATATGCTTACTCTTCATCTGTCCATTAAACTTTGAAACATAGGGCAAAACCAAAATAGTCTGGCAATAAAATGACACAATTAGGATAGGGTTGGCAAGGTAGAAGTAGAATCTTTATATGGAGATGAAATGATCATCTACAGAGAAAATACTAAGAAATCTCTAGGAGCCCCTAGAACTTGTATTGGAATTTAGCAGGATTAGAAAACACAAGGTATATAGAAAAGTTCAGGTCTATGTATAATTGCTATAAATGAAGAATTGGATATTGAAATTTAAAAGTTATGTAGGAGTACAAAGAACCTAGAAAAGTAAAAAGAAAAAAAGACAGTGTTGGAAGACATTTAGTACCTAATTTTAAGACTTCCTCTAAAGCTACAGTAATCAAGAGCAGTGTTGGTATAAGGAAAGACATATAGATCATTGGAATAAAACAGAGAATCTAGAAATAGAACCACACCTATATTATCCACTGAGTTTTGAAAGATTATTTAACATTAACATTTTATAGAACATAAACTCAATTCAAGAGCCGAGGACAAGATAGTGTTTTCAGCAAATAGCACTAGAACACCTGGTATCTATACGTAAAAAAATTAGGCTCAACCCTTTATTTCCATACATGAAAATAACCTGAAAGGATCTATGAACTTAAATATGAAAGACTAAAACTATGGAACTTTAAGAATAAAATATAAGGGAAAATGTTTATGAATTTAGGGTAGGTAAGAATTTCCTAGGATATAAAAAACATGATGTATAAAAGAAAAAAATTGATAAATGAGATTCCATCAAAATTTGGAACTTTAAATGACATCTTTAAGAAAATGAAAAGTAGTCCTTAAACAGACCATATTTGTAATGCATATAACCGATGACCAGAATATATAAAGAACTTACAGCTGATTAATGGACAACCCAATTAAAAAGTAGACACAAGAAGATGATAAATAGCCAGTACAGCACAAGGAAAGGTATGCAACACTAGAATCAGATTAGTTATTGTACTAATCAGTACAATAACAAGATTGAATTATACACTCATTAGGGAGCTGAAGTTAAATGTTTTAAAAGAACAAATAGCTTAGGTGTGAACCAGTTAGAACTTACTAATACTGCTAATGTGAATGTAAAATGATAAAACCATTTTGGAAAACAATATAGAAATTTCTTGTATTACTGTTAAGAACCAACAGTTCTGTTCTTAAGTTTTCACTTGAGAGGAATGAAAACACATGTTCACAATAGATTTGTACATACAATTTGACTTTCCCTTATCTGAAATTCTTGGGACCAGAGTGCTTCAGATTTTCATTTGAAATCCACTTGATCTGCAAAGAGGATAAGTACTCCTGTTTTTTTTTTTTCAGGTTCCTGTGGCATGGAATATTGTTTTCCACCCTTTAACTTTCAGTCTATGAGTTTCTTTTTGAATTAAGTGTGTTTCTTGTATGAAGCATATTGTTGGATCTTGCTTCTTGACCCATTCTGCCAGTCTATTTCTTTTGATTGGTGAATTGAGACTATTAACATTGATGGTTATAACTTATACATATTGACTTATCATTGTCATGACTTTTTCTGTTTGTTGAATTCTTCCCCTTTGCATTTAATTTCTTGTCACAGCCGATGGATTCATTCTGCTGAGCTTCCTGGAGTTGTGATCCTCATTGTCTTCTCCTAGGATATTGTCTAACATTTTTTGGAGTGCTTGTTTGGTATTCATGAAGTTCCTAAGGTGCTCTTTCTCATGAAAGTATCTTGTTTCTCCATAAATTTTGAAAGATAATTTTTCAGGGTACATCAATCTGGGTTGGAGGCTGTTTTCCTTTAGGGGTTGAAACACATCACTCCAAGCCCTTCTTGCCTTGTGGATTTGCATTGAGAAGTCTGCTGTGATTCTGATGGGCTTTCCTTTGTATGTGATGTGTTTCTTTTCTCTAACTGCTTGTAGAATTTTGTTCTTCTGTTGTGTTTCTGGAATCTTAACTATTATATGCCTATGAGTAGATTTTTTTTATCAAGTATCATGCTACTTGAAGTCCTATATGCCTCATTTATCTGTATGTCAAGTTCTTTTCCTCTGCTTTGGAAATTTTCTGCCATCACTTCTGTGAACAGTTTTTTTTTTTAATGTCATCTGAACTCTCTCCTGTTTCTTCATTGACTCCGATCAGTCTTATGTTATTCTTCTTCGCATCATCTAGCAGCTGCTGGATTGATTTCTCATGGTCCCTTACCATTTTTAAAGAATTCTTCTTTTCCTGGTTACTAATTGCAATCTTATCTTCTATATCTGAAATTCTGTCCTCACATTGGCTCATTCCACTGTGTAGACTTTCAATGCAGTTGTTTTGTTTTTTGGTACCAGGGATTGAACTCGGGTCCTTGCACTTGCGGAGAAGGCAGTGGAACCACTGAGCTAAATCCCTGGCCCTTTCAATGGAGTTTTTAATCTGGAAATCTGTTTATATATGTTTTATGGATTCCATCTGTTCCTTATGTTGGGATTCCATCATGTTTCTCAGCTCCCCTATTTTTTTTATCTGTGTCCTCTCTAGATTTATTAATCATGTTTTGCACTATGGGCACAATCTCTGCTGTTAGGTGAAAAATTATTTCTGATTTCACTTTTTCCAGGTCCTATCTGTTGCCAGTTCAGGGAGTCCAGGTGGTTGAGTATCACAGTGTTCCCTCTCATTTCCCTTTTGGGTTGCTGTAGGTGATCTGGAAGTCCGGTTTTGAAACTTGTTTATGTGTCTTCTCATTTCAACAAGGGGTGGGTGGTTGCTTCTGGTGCCCATGTGGCTCACCTCCTCTGTGCTGTTGGGGGTGGTACGGTGACTTAGAAGCCTCCTCCTGTTCGCTGGCTCATCTTCTCTGTGCTCAATGATCTTCTGAGATAGATATTATAGTCATTATTATCATATGAACATTGAGAAAACTGAGATTCAGAGTAGTGAATTACTTACCCAAGAACATACAAACAATAAGTAATACACCCAGGTAGTCTGATACCAGAGTTTACATGTTTAACTTTGGCTGAGACATTAGAGTCAAAACTGTCAAGAAGGTGTTCATGAATAAGACCATATTCTACTAAGTGTGATGTTTTGGTTATTTTGGCTCACATGCATAACATCTGTTTTGCAGTATATCATGTGTAAATATGGTACAGGGTCCAAAGGAAGTAATTCATGAAGGGGAAGAAGGGAATTAAAATGAATCTTAACTCTTATCTTTTTTGCCAACTCCATCATGGTTACATCACATGAAACCAAAACCAAAATAATGAAACAAAAGAAAAGTTCAAAACCATAAAAGTGACGAAGTAATTTTTCTTTTCTACATCAGCATTTTTTCCTTTGCTAGGTCAACAGATGAGTTTTGCTAATTAATTGCCAGGGTTCCTAACTCTTGATTTTGCATTCAGTCTGATTTGCATTTCAATGCCATTAAAGAAGATTCCTGGAAAGGATTTTAGGGGATGAGTCTACTGCTGGTACACTTGCCAGTAAGAAAACCAATTGTACTATTTACCAAGTGAATCAGTGTGTGAAGTGACTGACTAGTACTTACCAAACACAGATTTCTGGGTAGTCAGGAAAACATAGGTATTTTAATACTTCTGCCAGACAGACCCCTAATTTGGGGTTTCCTTAGGAAGACCATGAAATAGAGTCTTCCTCACTAAGTGACTTTGAGAGATACAATACATTGGGAAGCAGGAGTTGCTCATGAGAATACATCCAGGGTGTAACTAGATAAGGAATCAGGTGGGACCATGGCTCTCTCTGACCAAAGGTGGCTGTCAGTCCTTTGTCCTTCATTCAGCTGATTGTTGCCACAAGCTCATATTTCACCTAGTGTCACCACATTATCCCTTCAAACAACAAAAACCAAACCCAAAACTCCAGAGTTTTATGTAAAAATGCCTGCCTTTAAATGTTGGCAATTATTTTAATTTTTAAACAAAATGTATCCAAAGTCCAAATTTTGTCCAGAGGGTACTTCCTTGCAACTCCTGCTTTAAAAGAATCTATTATGGGAACACTCTAGATTTATTCTGAAGTTAAAATGAGGTATAATTATTGTTTATAGAAATTGGTTTAGGAAGCAAGTTCTTCTCTGTATATTGCTATGTTCAGAGAAACTTAATTTTAGACTCATTTGGATAAATAAATCAAATCATGTAAAATATCTGTTTTCAGAGACTACCAAATTTTGCTTGAGTTTCTTTAAGTTCAGAACAATTCTAATTAAATTTAACATTTTATTTATTTAACATATAAGATGTCAAGAAGGTGATAAACTTGCAAGCTACTAAAAATACCAAAGTATTTGAGATTTGGTTCTAGAAGAGCCCTGTTCACAGGTGGGTAATATGTAAAGTGGCAAAAATATAGATGAATATAAAATTGATAGTCTTGATTTGAGTCCTGATTCTCATTGTTATTCGCTCTACTACTGTTAGAGACTGTATTGCTTATTGTCAATTTTAGCTTCCTTGTCTTTTAAATATGAGAAATAGGGTAAATAGAAGAAGACTTCATGGTGAGAGAGGCTGGGCCAGCCCAGCACCCGGAGGGAAGCTCCCCTGCCTCCATCCCACGCTCCTGGGGTGGAGAGGCTGGGCCAGTCCCAGTGCCCGGGGGTGGGGGGGCTCCCCCACCACCATCCCACACTGCTGGGGCAGAGAAGCTGAGCTGGTCCCAGCACTGGGAAGGAGGCCCCCCGCCGCCATCCCACGCTCCTAGGGCAGACTTCTGGATCACCTGTGGCAACCCCAGGGGCAAATAAGATGGAACCGTCTGATGCTCAAACACCTGGACTCTCTGAACTGACAACAAAAGAGGATCTGGGAAAAATGAAATCAGAAATAATTACTCAGATAACAGCAAAGATTTTGCTCATGGTACAAGACATGATTAATAAATCTAGAGAGGACACAGATTTAAAAAAATAGAGGATCTGAGGAACATGGTGGAATCCCAACATAGGAAACAAATGAAATCCATAAAACAGATACAAACAGATTTCCAGAAGATTAAAAACTCCATCGAAAGTCTGTGCAGCAGAATGAACCAATGTGAGGATAGAATTTCACATATAGAAGATAAGATTGCAATTAGTGACCAGGAAAAGAAAAATTGCTTTAAAATTGTAAGGGAACACAAGAAATCAATCCAGCAGCTGCTAGATGATGCAAAGAAGAATAACATAAGACTGATCGGAGTCAACGAAGAAACAGGAGAGAATGCAGATGACATAAAAAACTGTTCACAGAAGTGATGGCAGAAAACTTCCCAAGCAGGGGAAAAGAACTTGACATACAGATAAGTGAGGCATATAGGACTCCAGCTAGCCTTGATCAAAAAAAATCTACACAGGCATATAATAGTTAGGATACCAGAAATCCAACAGAAGAATAAAATTCTACAAGCAGTGAGAGAAAAGAAATGAATCACATACAAAGAAAAGCCATCAGAATCACAGCAGACTTCTCAATGCAAACCCTCAAGGCAAGAAGGGCTTGGAGTGATGTGTTTCAAGCCCTAAAGGAAAACAGCCTCCAACACAGATTGATGTACCCTGCAAAACTATCTTTCAAAACTGATGGAGAAATAAGATACTTTCATGATAAAGAACACCTCAGGAACTTCATGAATATGAAACCAGCACTCCAAAAAATGTTAGACAATACCCTAGGCAAAGACAGTGAGGATCACAACCCCAGGAAACCCAGCAGAATGAATCCATTGGGTGTGACAAATTAAATGCAAAGGGGGAGAATCCAACAAAAAGAAAAAGTCATGACAAGGCTTTTAAAACTTTTAACTTCATCTCCCTAATGAGGGTATAATTCAATCTTGTTATTGTACTTCTTAGTATTTTTCTGATTCTAGAGTTACACACCTTTCCTTGTGCTATACTGGCTATTTATCATCTTCTTATGTCTACATTTTAATTGGGTTGTCTATTAATGAGCTGTAAGAGTTCTTTATATATTCTGGTCATAGGTTATATGCATTGTAAATATGGTCTTCTTAAGGACTACTTTTCACTTTAATGATGTCATTTAAAGTTCTAAATTTTGACGGAATCACATTTATCCGTTTTTTTCTTTTACAAATCATGTTTTTTGTATCCTTGGTAGTTCTTGCCCACCCTAAATTCAGAAATATTTTCCCTTATAATTTCTTCTTAAAGTTTTATACTTTTAGGCTTTCAGATTTAGGTTCACAGATCCCTTCAAGTTATTTTCATGTATGGAAATAAAGGGTTGAGGTTAATTTTTTATATACGGATGCCAGGTGTTCTAATGCCATTTGCTGAAAACACTATCTCTTCCTCAGCTTTTGAATTGAGTTTATATTCTATAAAATGCTAATGTTAAATAATCTTTCAAAGCTCAGCAGACCATATATGTGTGGTTCTATTTCTAGATTCTCTGTTTTATTCCAATGATCTATATGTCTTTTCTCATATCAATACTGCCTTCATTACTGTAGCTTTAGAAGAAGTCTTAAAATTAGGTACTAAATGTCTTCCAACACTGTTTTTTTTCTTTTTTTAACTTTTCTAGGTCCTTTGTACTCCTACATAACTTTTAAATTTCAATATCCAATTCTTCATTTATAGCAAGTATACACAGACCTGAATTTTTCTATGTACCTTGTGTTTTCTAATCCTGCTAAGTTCCAATACAAGTTCTAGGGGCTCCTAGAGATTTCTTAGTATTTTCTCTGTAGATGATCATTTCATCTACATATAAAGATTTTACTTCTACCTTGCCAATCCTATGCTAATTGTGTCATTTTATTGCCAGACTATTTTGGTGGGGACTAGGTTTCAAAATTTAATGGACAGATGAAGAGTAAGCATATCTGCCCTTGTTCCCCACCTTAAAGAGAAAGCATTGTATCTTCTTCATTCATATAAGCCGTTCTCACTGGAAGTATGGAGTACAAGTCTTTAATCTGTTGAGAAGTTTCTGTTCTACTTCTAGTCTCCTGATAGCTTTTACCATGAACAGCTGTAGAATTTAGTCCAGTACTTTTTCTTCAACTAGATCATATGGCTTTTTCCTTTCCTCTGTTAAAATGATGACTTTTGGGGGTGGATCTTCCAATGCTGAACCAACACTGCCATCCCTATTACAAAACCACTTTCTACATACTGCCAGATCTGACTTCTAATAGTTTGTTTTGTTAAACAAATCTCTATCTATGTTCATACATTTTTCTTCTATTATCTTTATCCAGTTTTAGGATTAGCACAATGTTGATTTCCTAAAATGAGAGGAGAAGTGTTCCTTCTTTTTTCTGCTTTAATTGTTTGATATAATTTATCAGTTAAAATGTATATGAGCCTGCTGTTGTCATATAGGTAGGCTTTCAAGCTAGGAATATACTTTCTTTAATAGGTGCTATTCAAATTTTATATTTCCTCCAGAGTTAGTTTCATTAATTTGTACTTCTTAGAAGTTGTCAAATTTATTTCAAAAACGATTTTTGTAATATGCTTTCTATATCCTTTTAAATTCTGTAAAATCTGTGGTAATGTCTCCTAGATCTTGATATTGTAATTTAAAAACTGTATAATTGATATTGTGTAACAGGAAGAAAAGGTCTAAAGAAGAGGAGAAGTGGGAGGGGTAGGGGAAAGGAAAAAAGAGAAAAGAAAAAATATGAGAAAAGGGAAAAAATGGAAACAAAGTCTTTGCAAATAGGGAAGGGTGGAGGGGGTGAAGGAAGGGCAGGGGAATGGGGAAAAAAATAAGAAGTAAGATACTCATGTAATGGTACAAGATCCCAGTGATGAATGTAACTGTATTTTATACCTAAAATGTACTAATAAACTTAATGGAAAGAAAATATGAGAACTAACAGCACCAGTATAAGAAGACAGTTTCTGACTTATGATGGTTTAACTGACAGTTTTTCAAGTTTTCAATGGTTCAAATGGTCAGTAGGAACTGTGCTCTGAACTTCTGAATTTTGAGCATTTCCTGAGCTATGATATGTGCTATGAACCTCTCTTGCAACATTGGGCAGCAGCAGTGAGCTACAGCTCCTAGTTAGCCATGTAATCATGAGAGGAAATAACCCATATTCTACTGTACACTGTATTGCCAGTATTTTGGGGACATAGTGTTTTCACATCCCATCAAGTAGATAAAATTCCCATCTGTCTGTGTGCATGAGATACTCAATACTTCATTACCAAAAAAGCTTTGTGCTGGCTGTTTTTGCCCATCTGTAGGCTAATAGAAATATTCTGAGGACATTTAAGGTAGGCTAGTCTGAATTATAATGTTCAGTAGGTTAGGTTTATTCAATGTATTTTCAATTTAAGATTGATTTATCATGACAATCCAAATAGGTAAATAGTGAAAATTCAATAGTTAACTAAATAGGATTTTTTTTTGCAAAATTTCCCCTCTGATTTTATTAAATAAAAATATTTTGTTGCAAGTGATATGAACCCAACTCACAGTTGTTGGGAAAGAAGGTGTCTTTTTTGAATAATGAAAATATAAATTGTGTAACCAAAAGAAGAGTTGAATAACTGAACTACAGGAGGGGCAGGCTGTGTCTGACAGGAAGCAGTGCCTGCACCACTATCAGGAATCTCTCTCATTCTCCTCTCTGTATTTCTCTTTTTCTTCAGCTCACCTTCCACTACTACAGTCAGATACCATAATGTCCAATCCTCATCTTTCTTAGCTCTTTCCTTCAGAGAAAGAGTACATCTGTGATTTTAATCCTAGTTTAAAGAGTGCCAGGCAAGGATCTTGTTACATTTGGCTTTAGCGAACATCCTCTTTTAAAACTAATCACAGGAGACAATGATGGTAGGTCATGAACATTGAGAAAATCCCTAGAATTCCTAGAAGAAGAAACAGATCCAAGGGGAAGGGGAGATGCTGGTCCTATGAGAAGAAATCAGTATTGGACAGACACAGTGGCCAACATCTCAGTCTTTCAGGGTCTGGTGCAGGACAGAGGAAATTGACTTCTCTCCCCAAGATTATTTGCCATCAGGGAAATCGTGCTCCTACAGGAGACACAGGTTGCTTTTAGAGAGAGAACATGGCCTCTGGGTAGTCAAGAAATAAGTACCTACCACTTATGAAATCTCAACTTATTATGCTAAGTAAGATCTAGGTTTACTAATCTCAGCTAGTGTAATTCTCAAGCTAATTTCCTGTCAAAACCCTTTCCTCCTTCCATCAACCCTTTCCTCTTCCTCTAAGAGGTTCTACCTTATAAGCCCATTGAATGTTAGGCATATAGACTTCACCTTCTGTTTTTTTTTTCTTTTTTGCAGTAACACCTAACATTAGAGTAATGAAAAACTTTCTAACAATTATCCAATTAATTTGATGCTTATAGCAGTGCCACTAGGGGCAAGATAAATATTATCATCCTACCAGTGGAATAGATTAGAAGATACAGAAACAACTCCAGACATACTCAGCTACCTCACCTTTGACAAAGGAGTCAACCATCCTCACTGGAGGAAAGATAGCCTCTTTAATAAATGGTGTTGGAAAAACTGGATTTCAACCTGCCAAAGATTAAAACTAGACCCATACTTATCACCATGCACTAAACTAACATAGAAGTGGATTAAAGATCTAAATATTAAACCAGAAACAGTGAATTTGCTGGAAGATAAGTTAGGTAGAACTCTCAAAGACATTGGCATAGGAAAAGATTTTATGAACAAATCCTCAGAAGCACAGGAACTAGCACAAAGAATCAACTGGGATTTCATCTTATTAAAAAGCTGCAAGAGAAACCACCAAAAGAACTAAGAGACGACCCACAATGTGGGAAAAAATTTTTTACCAGCTGTCCCTTGGATAAAGGTCTACTAGGTAGAATACATAAAAAACTCAAAAAAATCAGACCCCCAAATATAAAGACCCAATTCAAAAGTGGGCATCTGAAATGAACAGACATTTCTCAGACAAAGAAGTAAAAGCAGCAAATAAATATATGAAAAAATGTTCAACATCACTGGTCATTCAAGAGATGAAGATGAAAACAACACTGAGATTCCACCTCACCCCAGAAAGAATGACTGATATCAAGAAATCAACAAATAACAAATGTGGGCAGGGCTGTGGGGAGAAAAGAACCCTTCTCCATTGTTGGTGGGAGTGCAGACTGGTGCAACCACTGTGGAAGTCAGTATGGAGATACCTCAAAAAACTATAATTAGAGGTCCCATTTGAGCCAGCTATCCCTCTGCTGGATATCTTTGCAAAAGAATTAAAAGTATCATACCACAGGGATATATGTGCACCCATGTTTATAGCGACACAGTTTGTAATAGCTAAAACTTGGAAACAGCCCAAGTGCCCATCAACTGGAGACTGGATAAAGAAGATGTGTTTTGGGTTTTTTTGAATAAAATGGAGTACTACTCAGCCATAAAGAAGGAGAAGCTAGAGACATTTATAGCTAAATGGATGCACATTGAGGCAATATTCTTAAGTGAAATAAATACGACATACATGTGTAAATACTGAATAGTTTCTCTGGTGTGAAAAAGTAAAAGTGTAAATAAGGTTCAAATGGTATAATTGATAATGGGAAATAGGAAGTAAAGGTCTAAAGGAGTAGGGGAAATGGGAAGGGTAGGGGAAAGGAAAGAAGGGAAATGAAAAAATATGAGAAAAGGAAAAAATGGAAACAAAGTCACTGTAAATAGGGAAGGGTGGGCAGGGAAATGGGGAAAAATAAGAACTAAGATATACCATGTAAAGGTACAAGATCCCAATGAGGAATGTAACTGTATTTTATACCTAAAATGTATCAATAAACTTAATGAAAATATTTTTTAAAAAAGGATTGGAAGTTGAATTTAGTTGCATTATAGGGTCATTCCATCTCTAACTCTAATATATGTTGTTTTGGGAAAGACTTATTATGTCTATTTGTTACACTTTCAAACTGGTTTGGAAAAACAAAATATATAATAAGCAATAAAATTCAACACACAAATTTTAAAAAATATTATGATCCTATTTTACAAATCATGAAGTAACTTCAAATCAGAACACAGAATTGAATGAATCAAGAGCTAAGCCTGTAATGTGATTTTTGTTTTGGATCATTATATGCTTGTTTTTCTCACTAGATTCATAAATTCCTATTAGGAGGTAAACCTTTTTCTCTATCCTATATTCAGTGATTCAGGAGACTGCAATATTGATTATGCCCCAAAGCAGGCTGTAAAGAGTTGACCCCACAATTGGCCTGTTTTGAGAAATGAGTCCAACTGAAGCCTACATGCAGAGATCAAAGTAACTCACACCCAAATCCCATTCCCACAATGAAAATTTTGTTATTAGAAGGATGATGTTCTAATTACAAGCATATATTTTGTCTATCCTGTTCCTAATTTGAGAATTCTTTGTCTTGTCCTTTATTAGTCTTGCTTACATTAGTTTCCATAGAAACCACATGATTGTACATCCTCCATGTATTCCTGCCCTTGCGTGTAGCTTACCTTTACCCCAATTGATTACGAATAAAAATGAGTGGCTTGGGCTGGCCATGGCCTTTGTTGGTTGCACTGGCATTGGTCATCTTGGCACCCTGCTTTCTCTCTTAGTTCTCTTTTAGTTTTTTTCCTTAGGCCTCCATGGTATACTGGGCAGGATAGTGGAACTTAACTGCAGGGGTCTTTAGTACAGGGAACTGCAAATTAGACTAACAAAAGACATAGTAGCAGGAGAAAATTTACATAATTTTTATTCATAATTATAGCATAACAGCTCATAGAAAGAAGTAAAGCTCAAATGTTGGGCTCAGGAGCTTACATACCATTTTAACAAAAGAAAAGGTAAATTGATTTGAGAAATGATAAACTTGGTGAAAATGACTACAAAATATATAGGGAACTAAACTAATAAGGTTTATTTTAGTAAGGTTTGTTTATGCAAACTTTTCTCAGTGTTGACTGTTTCTGGTGAAGAATACCTCTTGTCTTCCTGGTACATGGGGGAAACTTCCAAAAGGCAGATCTGAGAATTCTTTCTATACTGGTTCATTCTCATTTGCCTTCAGTTCAAAATAATCTCTATTCCAAACTGGTATATTTTGAAGTAGCATAACCTTATTATGTCATTCCTCTAAGAATTAGATCCTCCTTGGCTTCAAACCATGCTCCAATGAGCACTGAACACAGAACTATGTTGGGTATGTCACATGGTAGCCTGAGCTGTCAATAGATGACTCTGTGGGTACTCTTTTTTATCCCCCAAAAGGCTGAAGATTCAGAATTTTCTGGAGATGTCACCACATGATGCCCCATGAATCCAGAGTGCCCATAAATCCACATGTCAGGGACAACATGCTGACCATCATCATTGCTAACTGCACACAGAAAAAGTATTCTAGAAGATTCCATTCCCAGATGTTTTTAAATTTGCTAAGATATAATTAATAGAGTACATATGTAGAGTGTATACTGTAGTTTTGCAAATTTTGACATTTTAAATACCTGTGAAGCTATCATGACAGTTAATATATTGAACATATGTATCACTCCCCAAAGTTTCCTCATCCCTCTTTGCATGCCTTTCTCTCCAACTTTATCCCCTGGAAAGCTCAGATTTGCTTCCATCACTATGGATTGGTTTGAGTTTTCAAAAATCTTATATAAATGAAATCACATAGTGTCTAATTTTTTGGCTTCTATCACTCAGTATAGTTATATTGAGATTCATCCATATTTTTGTGTGCATCAATAGTTTACTCCTTTTTATTGCTGAGTAGCAGTCTACTGAATGGACATACCACAATTTGTTGAACTGGAAATAAAGCTAGCATCACATGACAGGCATCTAAAGCATCACTTCAGGAAAAACAATGTACAGAAAAGGCTATCTCATAAAAAATGCTAAAAGTGTCTGTTCTACCAGATGCATAAATCTTAACATGGAAACACACCAAATATGAAAAACAGGAGATTTGAGGCCCCCAGAAAACCATAACAATTCTCTAGCAGAACCCAAAGAAATAAATTCAGATGAAATTCATGATAAATAATTTTACAGAACAATTCCTTAAAAGCTCAATGATTTCCAAGAAAATGCAGATAAACAGTTGGAGTTGAGAGACTCAAAAACAAACTAGATCAAAAAGAAGGAAGAATATTGGAGCACAAAGACAGAGCATTCAAACTATTACATTCAGACAGAAAAAAATAGTGAAGACAGCATTCAAGACATAAAGGGACCATTAAATAAATAAATATTCATATTTTCAGAATGCCAAATGTGATGAGAAAAAAGTCAATGGTATAGAAAACTTATTCAATGAAATAATAGCAGAAAACTTCCTTTTTCAGAAAGGCATGGACATTAAGGAAGCTTATATGACACCAATTGATATGTTTGAAAAGATTTTCATCATGGCATATTTCAATCAAACAAGCAAAATCAGAAGACAAAGGAAAAAAATCTAAAATCTGCCTGAGAAGTTGCCAAGTGACATTAAGGCTATCCCCACTAGACTAATAGCAGATTTCTCAGTGGAATCCACTGGGCCAATAGGGAATAGATGTATTCCAAGCCCTGAAACAAAATAATTGCAAACATGGGTTAATATTCATATTAATTAATATTCATATTTCTTTTAGAAAAGAAGGATAGATGAAGTCCGTCCAAGACAAGCAAAAACTAAAACAATTAATGTCTGTCATACCAGTCTTATAAAAGATGCCCAGGTAAGTCCTCCATCTAGAAAAGAAAGAGATTACATGGCTCTGATCATGATAGTATGTTAAAGGATAAATCCCATCCCAAGAGTAATACACAAAAGAGAAGTTGAGGGGCCGGGGACTTAGTTCAGTGGTTCCACCGCCTGCCTCACAAGTGCAAGATCCCGAGTTTGATCCCTGATACCAAAAAACAAAAACAAAAAAGAGAAGTAGAAAAGAATTAAATATGAATACAGTAAACCGTCAAACCACAAAGATAAATGAAAGGAAGAAAGAAAAAAGAATATTCAAAAAATTAAAAGAAAATGAACAAAAACAGCATGAATGAGGCTCAACCTTTCAATGACAACCGTGAATGTAAATAGACTAAATTATCCTATAGATTACCTGAACAGATTAAAACAAAGCAACCCCAGCAATATGCTGTCTACAAGAAACTTACACCACCTGTTTTTATGGCTTCAATGGGAAGTGTCCCCCAAAGACTCATGTATGGATGGCTTGATCTCCAATGAAGCAATATTCAGAGGTAGTACCTACAGAGGTAATTAAATAATGAAGGCATTAACTTCAATAGATTAAACCATTGATAAATTCACAAATAAGTTTATTGAGAAGTAGAGCTGACTGGATGAGGTGGGTCACTAGGGGCTTGGCCTAGAAAGATCTATTCTTGTCCCTAGCTCTTTTGCCTCTGGCTGTCTTACCTTGTTCTGTTTCTTGGTTGTCATAAGCAGCTTTCCTCACCATGCTCTTCCATCATGATATTTCTGCCTGAGAGCTAGCCTACTATGGTCTGAAGCTTCTGAAACAGTGAGCCAAAATAAACCTTTAATAAAGAATTAAACTGTGCATGTCAGATATTTTGTCTCAGCAACAAAAAGCGGATTAACACACCAGAAAAGACATACAGGCTGAAAGTAATGTGTTGGGAGCAATGCTACATAATTCTAGGGAAAAATCATTTGAGTAGGCCTAGTTCTCCAGCCTACAGGCCAGCTATTGACATTCCAGACATAATTGCATTTTGGCCTTGGTTCACAACTGAGACCTCAGTGATCCCCGGATGCTGTAATCTCCTGGACAAGGGCACACTTGCCAGAGTTGCCAGGGAGGAACCAAATCTTCATCTGCATAGTTCCTCATTGTTCTTAGATTTCCACTGTCCCCCAGTCTTTTATTACACCTTGTTTATCCCAATGTGAAGTACTGAACTCTACATTTCACTTGTTACGTTTGTTTCCCCCTGTACTGAATAAAAGGTGCTGCAAGCTGGGGGGGGGGGGTGTCTTTGCCGCCCAGAGCAGCACCCAAAGCTCTGCTTCTTCTCAGTCTCATTTGCCTACCTTTCCTGTAATTCGCCGTGTGCTGCCATGGCTTGCAGGAGACTAGGACTTACTGCAGAGGTTCTGGTAACGTCCCCTTCCCCTGTTCCCTACAGTAATGGGATAAAAAACAATATTCCAAGCAATTAGAAACCTAAAGTGATCATGAATAGCTGTACTTACGTCTGACAAGATAGACTTTAAGAAAAAAAAAGTAAGAGACCAAAAAAGTTACTATACAATGAGCAAAGAATAAATTCAATAAGAAGATACACTAATTCTATACTATATGTACCTAATGTTGGAGGACACAATCAAATTTTTAAAACTATCGTATCTAAAGAGAGCAATAGGGTTCAATACAATAATAGGGGGTTCAATATCCCAGTTTCATCAATGCAAAGACCATCCAGGCAAAACAAACAAAGTAAACACCAGAATTAAGCTACACTACAGATAAAATAGATTTAACATATAAAATATTCCATCCAACAGCTGCCAAATAACTCATTCTTTTCATCAGCACAAGGAATGGTTTCTAGAATAGACCATATATTAGGCCACAAAGCAAGTCTTAAGAAATTCAAAAAAATTAAAATCAAATCCTTTATCTCTTGTGATCAAAACAGAATAAAAGTAGAAGTAAATAGCAAAAAGAATTTAGAAATTATATAAATACATTGATGCAGGACAACACAATTTGAATGAACAATGGATCACTACAAAAAGGAAAATTTAAAAATTCCTTGAAACAAATGAAAACGGAATACAACATTGCAAAGATATGAGATACAAGAAAAATAATCCTAAGAGGGAAGTTTACAGAAGTGCCTACATCAAAAACTAGAAAGATTTCAAATAAATAAACTAATAATGTATCTCAAATGTTTAGAAAAGCAAGAATAAGAACAAAAAATCTCAAATTTAGTAGAATGAAAGACAATAAGATCAGGGCAGAAGTAAATTAAACAGGGTATAAGAAGAAACACACACAAAAACAAAAGAACAGTAAAACAAAGTTGGGTTTTTGAAAATAGAAATAAAATAGGCAAACATTTAGCTAGACTAACCAAGAAGAAGAGAGAAACCAAATAAATGAAATTAGCAGTGATAAAGAAGACATTATAACAAATACCACAGATATATAGATCATTAGGGATTATTTTGAAAAAGATAGATGTCAAAGACTTGGAACACTTACAAGAAATGGACAAACTTTTAGGCACATATGACCTACCAAAATTGAACAATGAGGAGTTAAAAAACCTGAATAGACCAATAACAAGTAATGAATAGACCAATAACAAGTTACAAGATTGAATCAGTTAAGAAAACAAAATTTTCCCAACAAGGAAAAGCTGAGGACCAGATAGCTTCTCTGCTGAATTTTAATAAAATTTTAAAGAAGAAATAATGTCAATTTTTCTCAAATTATTCCATAAAATTGAAAGAAGAATTCAGACTTAGTCTATGAGGCCGGTATTACCTGTTACCAAAACCAGATAAAGTCACACACACAAAATAAGATAACTATAATAACCATATACCAATATCCCTTTATAAATATGGATGCAAAAATCAAATAAATACTAGCAAATCAAATAAAGAGCACATCAAAAAAGGTCATATACCATGATCAAATTAGTTTCACTTCAGGGATACAAAGATGGTTCGATATATGCAAGTCAATAAACAAAATGCATCATGTAATAGAACAAAAGACAAAAATTATATGATCTCAGTGTTTACAGAAAAGCATTTGAGGGCTGGGGATTTAGCTCAGTGGCATCACGCCTGCCTCACAAGTGCAAGGTCCTGAGTTCAATCCCCAGTACTGGAAAAAAAAAACATTGTTTCATGATAAAAATCCTCAATACGAATGAGTACTAAAATGTATAATAGATATCACAAAAAGGAAGAAAATGTTCAAAGGGGAAGGGGAACTGGGGAGGCAAGGGAAAGAAAAAAATAAAAAAGAAGGAAAAAATGGAAATAAAGCTTTTGTAAATAGGGAGGATTGGAGGGGTTGAAGGGAGGGAAGGGGAATGGTAAAAAAAATAAGAACCAAGATATATTATGTACAGGTACAAATTCCCAATGATGACCGTGACCATAATGTATACCTAAAATGTAGAAGTAAACTCAATGAATTGAAAAAAATTCTAAACAAATTAGATGTAGGAAGGTCATATCTCAGCATAATAAAAGCAATACAAAACAAGCCCATAACAAACATCATACTGAATAGTAAAAGACTGAAAATATTCTCTAAGATTAGGAACAAGATAAGAATTATACTTTAGATCCAGAATGTTCCTCAATAGGCTCACATGCTGAATGAACTTTTGTCCCTGGCTCTCACTTTCTTTCTTTCTTTCTTTCTTTCTTTCTTTCTTTCTCTCTTTCTTTCTTTCTTTCTTCCTTCCTTCCTTCCTTCCTTCCTTCCTTCCTTTCTTCCTTTCTTCCTTTCTCTCTCTCTCTGAGTCTTTCTCTTTGCTTTCTCACCATCATGCAATGAACAGCTTTGCATTACCATGGTGTTCTGCCATACCACAGGCCCAGAAACAATGGAGTCAATAATCATGGACTAAGGTCTCTGAAAACATGATCCAAAATAAAATTTTCCTTCCTTAAGTTAATATCTTCAGGTGTCTTATCATAGCAATAGAAAGCTAACACAAGAGTGACCACCCTCACTGCTTTCATTCAATATAAGACTAAAAGGTTTAGCTAGAGCAATTAGACAAAATAAAGAAATAAGAGACATGGACATAGGAAGGGAGGAAGTCAAGCCATACCTGTTTGTAGGTATGATTTTAGTTATATAGAAAAACCTAAAGACTCTACCAAAAGACTCCTAGAACTGATAAATGAATTCAATAAAGTAGCAGGATATAAACCAACAGAAAAAATCAGCAACTCTTCTATATACCAACAATGACTTTGGCAAGAAAGAAATCAAAAAGCAATCCCATTTACAATAGCTACAAAAAATAAAATACCTAATATGGTGTGTATACACAATGAAGCATTACTCAGCCAAAAGAAGAATGAAATCTTGTAATTTGCAGCAACACAGATGAAAGTAGAGGATGTCATGTTAAATGAAACAACCCAGACACAGAAAAGCAAGTATTGCATATTCTCTCTTACATGTGGAAGCTAAAAAATGTCAACTTGAAAGTAAATAATAATTACTGACGTTAGAAAAGATAGGGGAGAGGGTGAAAAAAGGAGATTGTATTTGATCAGTGCATGCTCTATTCATGCATGCAAATATCACACTGAATCTCATTAATGTGTACAATTAATACACATAATGTATTTAAAGAAAGAAATCTGTAACTTAAAGCAAGTAACTGGGGAGAATGGGGAGGAGGAAGTGGTAAGGAAAGAAAAAGAATTTACTTCAATAAGCCAGTGATTTGGCTTTAGCTAGCAGCCTTGTCCTAAAGGGATTATTATAATGCTTTTATTCTGTGGTGTGCACACACCATACTTAAAGCACTTTCCACAAGAGATGAAAATGTTTTCAAACATCATTTCTGGCTAGTGTTATCATATCCAATGGGCTTTATTTTTTATTCTCCCCTTTATTTTTCCTCTTGATACAAATATTCAAGGGGCTAGTTTGGAAGCAGATCATGTATGCTCAAAGTATAGCCCTTTGGCAGTCCTAAAAGCATTCAGCCGAGGCTAACTTGAATCCTAGCTCAATGACTGCAAGTAATTGCAGAGAAGCACATGTCAATAATGCTGGGTAGTGCCAAGACATGTTATAATAACTTCTAGTAGTGGGAAAACGGATGTTCGGTTGCTGGGGGCCCTTGTACCATCAAAGAAATTAGATGGTGTTAGTGCTTAGGTTGCCACATGTAAACTGGACAATGAAGGCAGGACTTGTGAGCCATGTTCTACACCACATCTCAGGATCATGGGGTGGTATTTTAGTCTGACTCCTGATGACACCACTCGGCAGTAGCCCCCACTCAAGATGTTTAGCAGGTGCTCAGACTGCCTCACTGTTACAATCAATCGTTCCTGGCTGCCTCTGGAGCTCTGAAGCAAACTTAAAAGCTCCGCAAACACTCAATATTTCCCAGTATCTTGTGGTACTTTACAGCTTCCTATCTGTTGTGCAGCTGCAAGTCAGCAATACCATCTGCAGCATGCCAGCATGGTGCATGAAACTGCTCATGAAATGCATGAAAGAGAGTGCTCTCCAACTGTGTCTGCCTACAGGGTTAAGGCCTGGGATTCCCATAAAGGCTGCAGTGTGGCAGGAGCAGTATTGTGCAGCAGTCCATAAAGGGACTATGTGCTCAGGAGCACAGTCCATTTTTTTACATGGACATCCATCACAGACCTATTGTCTTTGTTGTAGAGAGCTAATGTCTTATTGAGAAAACGCCCACAGCCAGGAGCTGAAGCCATGTCTGCCTTACTGTATGTCAGGTTGAACGCGTGACAGAAATTATTTGGAAGGAAGGTGGGAGAAAGAAGAAATAAAATCCACATTTCTGACAGATTAAAAATAGGTACAGTATAGCAGAGTGTTCTGTTGTGGAAGCAAAGAACTTCTTTTCTGTCTAGAAATAGTCTTGGTGCTAAAAGTGCCATGTAGTTCAAGGTATATTTCATAAATTTCCTCCTAATCTCTGAGGTTTCCACCATAATATTTAGCTGAGCTTGACGAGGAGGGGGTACTCAGCTTTTTAAAATATATACTGTTATTGGCTCTAAGAGAAGCCTCGCAGGAGACATAAAGTCCCAGATAATCATTTGGGGGAAATGTGGCTACAGAGTCTAAGAAAGTTTCTCTGAGGTCAAGGAAGCCAAGTCTTCATATACTTGAAAGACTATGGAAAGGTGCCTAGGCCAGGTTGCTGACTTTATCAACCATGATGAAGTCACCTCCAAAAAGGAAGCCTGGGGAAAAAGAAGGATTGAACTTGTGGCAGACAGTGAGTACTAGATTGCATTTGAGCTACAACTATCCTGTATATAATTACAGGCAGTATTTCACTGACCATAACCAAATGATAATACTGTGAAGAGGGCATTCCTTCTCCCACTTCTAAACCAATGTTCAGAGGATTTTCCTTGATTCATTTACTTATCCTAACATTTACTGAGCAGCCTTTATATGTCAGCATTCTGTCACTAGGGATACAAAGATGAATGAAATAAAGTCTCTGACTTTGAGGAGCTCAGGATCAAACCAGCCTAATTCATGGGGACAGATATGTCAACAGAAAAGTTACTGTACAATACTTTGTAATATATGTTTTAACTGTGTCATTCAATCTGAGAAGCAGAGTAATGTTTTAACGGAGGCAAGACTAGAGAAAACACAGAAAATTTGGTTGAACCAGTTGTGGAAGGCTTCTCGTAGGAAATGACCTTGAATTGGGTTCTGAAAGGTAAAAGAATTGGTCACAAAAACAGGAAAAAAAGAACTTTCCAGAGTCCTGAACTTCCATATCTCAGAATGAAGTTTGAGTTTAGCTCTGTCTGACCGTGAAATTTCTGTCCTTCTCCACCAGATCCTAGAGTACCAGACTCAGAGATTTCTGAGCTCCCAGAATCTGGCTGATGCTGAAAGAGGGTTAATGGCTCTAATCAGATACCAAGAGTGTGCTCCAACCTCAGCTAAACCCATAGCTTCTGAGGCCTTTGGCATAGATCCTAAGCATTGCTAAAACTAGGCCGAAGAATCCTGATCACTTCCACCTTTTACTGGAGCCCAAGGACAGTTTATCTCTCACACAATCCAGTGAGTTACTTTGTAGCATCTTAGCACTGTGGTTTTTTTAGTGAATAATGAGAACTAATATTTATGGAGACCTACCAAGTACCAGGCACTGGTTTTAATCTTTACTTATGCAAACTCATTCAATAGAATATATGTAGGTAATTAAATGTATTTCCCATTTAATATATGAAGGGAACAAAGCATTGAGAAGTCAGACTGGCATGGTGTGGACCTAAGTCATACTTTGCACCAGATTTGTAAAGTTAGCAGAGACTCGAGAAATGCACTCTTGGTGTAGTAAATCTACTAGGACATCATTTGAGTCAGCGCTGCAAGCCACATTCAGAGACTTTCATTTTTCAAATTTTATGTGTAAGGGATTCCCAAAATTGCAGGGACTGGTAGTTAGTTACCCAGAGACATAGTGAGCAAAAGAGAGAAGGATTTCCACCTGACTCAAGTGCAGAGGTATCATAGTATTATAGAAAGCTAAGTTAGATACAAGTTAATATACAGTCAGAGAAGAATTGGGCCCTCGAGGAAGTCAGCACAAAAAATAAAGACATCAGAATTGTGACTGGAGGCAAATTTGAAGAGATCCAGACCTCAGGATGGAGATGCTATAGCCAGGCCTGCAAGATAAACAGCAACTTGAGATTATATTGTAGTCAGCACCACCTGGTCCAGTGGGTCCAGGTAGGCATCAGATACAAAGGTGGGTGACCCAACATCTGGATCCATACTCTCCTCCCTTTCCAACAATTTCTTTGACCTTTTCATGTACCCTATTGGATCAATATTAGCTAAGCAACTACACTGGTAATCCTACAGGTTGATCGTAGTTTGACCCACATTATGTTATGCTCACATTTTGATTTTACCCCTGCCAGCCTTGGTGGCCACCCACTTGGGACTCCTCCTGGAAATCCAGGAGCTATTCATCTTCTCCCTACTTCTAATCAAATTCTTCTAATTTCCTCCTTTAGTTTACACCTTCATTACTGAATATTGTGAGAGTACAAACTCAGCACATTTGACACCTAACAGGTTGGGAGTTATATTTTTCCTTATCAATATCTAATTTGCACTTGAGACACCTTTAAATACTCCTGATACTCAATAGAACCTCAGAAGATTCCTGGTAGTGTAATATCACTCTCCTTCCACAATTCTTGCCAGCTGGATATTAGTCTTTTAGAGAACATTTACTCCTGTTTTACACCTCCAAGATTTCTTTGTAAGAGAAATCAGATTTCACCAAGAGCAATTTGCTGCCGGTGTCATAATTGCCCCATGGAAGACATTACTATCCTTGGGGTTTTGTGCTCATTTGAGTCCTGTCCTGGGCTCATTCCCTTTAGCATAATTCAAGCACATTTATTGCTGGTTCCTTGACATGTGGGGTTGCACCACTGATTGATTCTCTGTCTTCTACCTAGAAGGAAGCAAACAAGGCTTCTGCAAAAATGGGAAACATTCTGTTAAATAAATGTCCATAGGTCAGATTTTGACTATTAGAATCCTGTTCGTACTTTAAAACTCATGTACCTTCCAAGGCAATTCTCAACATGTTTCCTGTCTCACAGACAAGTATTTTAGCTCATTCCTAGATGCCTTTGGTTTGACTTCTGTTTTTCTTTTTTCTCTAGACTCAGGAAAGTATTTTAGGATATAGGTTTTACTGTTTATGGCAAGGACAGCAGATCAGGAGATAACTACTATTGAAAAGGAAACCTGTTGCAGTAGCAGATCCCAAAAGGAGAGGCTACAGGGAGAAGTGTTATGTTAGCCCAGAGGCAGAGAAATTGAGGAGTAATGTGGACAGGAGCCTTTTTGTATTTTTTCGTGGGAATGAATGGGTAAGGCTGAGTAAGCAGACTTAGAATGAGCTCATTTGAATAATTTTAGCGGGCTCCAGGAATGTTCCTAATGTCTGATGTCTGGCCCTGGGGAGATTAGGACAGAGGAGCAGTGGCCATAACTATCAGAACTTCATAAGTTGGGAGGATGGGCTTTGGATTGATTTATTTCCTTATGAAAAATACGTTTGCAGGCAAGCCTCTTACTATCTGTAAGGACTAGTTGACTCTTGGAGTGGCAGTCCCACAGGGTCAGTGAGGCCCAAAATGTCAGAACAAATACAGAAACTGAAAAGCCTGGTTATGGCAGAAGAGAGCTGCTTGAGTCTTCTCTGCTGAGGAAGTGTGCTTCTCTTCAAGACTCCCCCTTAAGCATCTTTTAACAAACCGAGTTTCTCTGACTCATCCTGGGAACACTCCCTTTTCTCTGATTTGTATCTAAAAATTAAAATATCCAAATTCAGCAGTGGATTTGGAATTCACACATCTTTGTATGTGAGGCTGGTTTCTCTGGATCAAACAAAATTTCCTCTTTCGAAGAAGGAATTTTATGTCTCTCTAAAGTGCTGAAAATGGGGTTATAGATCACTAGGTCACATATGAATAGCCGATTTGTTCTACCAAATGTGGGCCAACTGCTGAGAAATCAACCAAATCCATAAGAAACCAAATCAAGCCAGTCATTTAATAGTTGCCACAATAGGCCAAGACAGGGTCTTTTCTAAACTAGTAGTTCTCACCCCAGATGCAAATTAAAATCACCTACGGAGCTTTTTTAAAAATACCAATGTCTGGGCCTTGTAGAAGAGCAATTGAATCAGAATTTTTTTTATTAGTGTGTGTTTATAGTACATAATAATTACAACTATCATGGGGAGTTGGTACATGGTCATGTACATAATACATCTTAATTCTTTTCTTTCTTCTTCTTTTCTTTTTCATTCCTAACACATCCCATCCCTCCTTGCTCCTTCCAACTCTTGGTCCCTTCCCAACTGCAAAAGCTATATTTTTTATCATTTTTCCCTTTAATGCTTTTTCATTCCCTTTCTCTCCCTTCTCTTCTCTTCATCTCCTATTCTTTCATTCATTTGAAAAAGATCTCCCTACTTCCTATTTATCTCTCTCTCATGTAAGAGGGGGTTTCTCATATAAGAAAAATCATGGGAACTAAAAATAGAAATTCCATTTTACCTAGGTATTTCTCTTCTAGGTATCTTCCTGAAAGAGTTAAGGACATCATATTACAGAGGTACTCATGTTTGTAGCAACATGATTTAAAATAGCTAAATCTTGGAAAACAGCCTACATGACCATCAACAGATGAATAGATTTAAAAAAATGTGGTATTTATGCAAAGTGGACTACTACCCTACCATAAAGAAAGCCTGTCTTGGGCCAGGGATTTATCTCAGTGGTGCCACCTGCCTGCCTCGCAAGCCCAAGGTCCCAAGTTCTATCCCCTGTACCAAAAAACAAAACAAAACAAAGCCTGTCTTCACTTTCAGTTGTTATTCTAGTGTGAGATTGGAAACAGGTCCTCTAGTCATGTAACATTCCAGCTTCTGGAATGAATGAGTGCCATGCCAGGAGGGGTTGAGGTGCTTGACTTGGGTGAAGGAGCCTGTTCTTTGTGAGTCTTCCAGATCCCTGGCCCAGCCCCTGGAAGTCCAATCATTGAGAAAAGTAGCAACAGAACATTCCCTTGAGTCAGCAGTAGGTGGCTTATTTCCATAAGTACGAGAAAGATGAACTGATTTGTCTCAGAAATCCTCAAGGTTTCTGTGAAACCCAGGGAAGGGGAGGAGAGTCTACAAGGAAATCCATACCTTGAACCTAGGGTGTCTTGGTAAACCTCCATGTAGAATCTCCTACCTCAGAAATTTCATGGCTCAAATAGTGTGAAACTTTACTTTGTCAGACCTTTGGAGACTGATTATGGCATACCTTTCCTGCCTACTCCAACTTTCTCCCGCCCTCATTAAGCATCTAAAATGGTAACTTTATTGAGGAAGCAGAAGTATCCAGGAATTAATTAAATGGGTTTTGTCAAGATCACTGAGAGGCCTTCTTCAGATTTTCATATATAAGATCTCCTATGAACCCGTCAGTCATGTTAATTATATTGGTTCTGAGAATCTGTTAAATAAAAATGGTAATAGCGGTTGTGATTCCTTCACATGTTATGATTTATAAAGCATTTCCCACAGAACTGTGATAGCTAAAATTTAACAAGTGTTTTCTGTGTGCTAAAAATTGAATTTTTTATATGCATTCACCTTTAAGTTTGGAAGTGTTTTTATCCCTAATTTATCCTCCCAAAAGTGGGGGTAGATTGAAGAGAAGTTAATAATTTGCTGAACTTTCCACACTGAAAACTGATGGAGCTAGGTGTCTAATTTGGGAGTGTCTGGCTTCAGAGCTAGTGCTCTCTCTGCCTACAGAGGCCATGCAAGGGGCATAAAGTAGGAAACCAAGTATAAAATAACTCTTTTTTACTGGAGCCTCTTGTTCTTCCAGGTCTCTAAGTAAACAAGCCTCCTATCCTTAGGTCCCTTCCCCACTTAGAGTTCTTAGATGGTGCCATTCATTTCCACTATATATCACAGACTCCCAACCTTTGATTTCAGTCACCAGCCTCTCCCATTCATCCAGACCCACATATTAAGTGTCTATTATTCCTTTACACATTAGTGTTTGCTAGCCATCTCAAACTTAACATCTTGTTTTTTATTCTTAAGTTCTTTTATTGGTACATTTTGGGTATACAATATGTTTACATTTATCATTGGGTGCTTGTACCTGTACATGATATATCTTGGTTCTTATTTTTTTCCCTATTACCTGTGCACCCTTCACCACCTCCACCCTTCCCTATTTACATAGATTTCATTTCCATTTTTTTTCTTTTCTCATAATTTTTTCTTTCCCTCCTTTCTTTTCCCCTTCCCCTCCCTTCACCCCTTCATCTTTGGACCTTTTTTCCTATTTCAAATTATCAATTATTCATTTTCATCATTTTAACCCTTGTTTACACTATCAGTTTCTCACACTAGAGAAACTATTCGGTATTTACACATGTGTGTCCTATTTATTTCACTTAAGAGTATGGCCTCGGTATGCATCCATTAAGCTTTAAATGACTCTAGTTTTTCATTCTTTATGGCTGAGTAGTACTCCATTTTATTAAAAAACCACATCTTTATCCAGTTTCCAGTTGATGGGCACTTGGGCTGCTTCCAAGCTTTAGCTATTACAAACTGTGCCGCTATGAACATGGGTGCACATATATCACTGTGATATGATTCTTTTAATTCTTTTGGGAAGATACCCAGCAGGGGAATAGCTGGGTCAAATGGGAGCTCTAGTCCTAGTTCTTTGAGGTATCTCCATACTGACTTCCACAGTGGTTGCACCAGTCTGCACTCCCACCAGCAATGGAGAAGGGTTCCTTTCTCCCCAAAACCCTGCCAGCATTTGTTATTTGTTGATTTCTTGATAGCCATTCTTTCTGGGGTGAGGTGGAATCTCAGTGTTGTTTTCACCTGCATCTCTCGAATGACCAGTGATGTTGAACATGTTTTCATGTATTTATTTGCTGCTTTTACTTCTTTGTCTGAGAAATGTCTGTTCATTTCAGATGCTCATTTTTGAATTGGGTCTTTGAATTTGGGGGATCTGATTTTTTTAAGTTCTTTATAAATTCTAGATAGTAGTCCTTTGTCTGAGGTACAGCTGTTAAAAATTTTTTCCCCATATTGTAGGTTGTCTGTTAGCTCTGTTGGTAGTTTCTTTTGCAGTGCAGAAGCTTTTTAACAAGATGAGATCCCAGTTGTTGATTCTTTCTGCTAGTTCCCGTGCTGCTGAGGTTTTGTTCATGAAGTCTTTTCCTATGCCAATGTCTTCAAGAGTTCTACCTATTTTATCTTCCAGCAAATTTAGTGTTTCTGTTTTAATATTTAGATCTTTAATCCACTTCGATCTTAGTTTAGTGCATGGTGATAAGTATGGGTCTAGTTTTAATCTTTGGCAGGTTGAAGTCCAGTTTTCCCAACACCATGTATTAAATAGGCTATCTTTCCTCCAATGATAGTGGTTGGCTCCTTTGTCAAAGACGAGGTGGCTGAGTGTGTCTGGAGTTGTTTCTGCATCTTCTAATCTATTCCACTGATCCTCAGGTCTGTTCTTTTGCCAGTATTATGCTGTTTTTATCACAGTAGCTTTGTAGTATAGGTTCATGTTGGGGATTGTGATACCCCCAGCCATGTCTCTGTTGCTTAGAGTTGCTTTAGCTATTCTAGGTCTTTTATGGTTCCAAATGAATTTTTGGATTATTTTCTCTAGTTCTGTGAAGTATATTGTTGGAATTTCAATCGGCATTGCATTGAATCTATATGGTAATTTTGGAAGTATGGCCATTTTCACTATATTGGTTCTTCCTACCCAGGAGCAATTTTCTTGTATCCTCTTCGATCTCTTTTTTCAGAGTACTATAGTTTTCAGTGTAGAGGTCTTTTGCTTCCTTTATTAGATTGATTCCTAGATATTTCATTTTTTTGGATGCTATTGTAAAAGGAATTGTTTCCCTAATTTCTCTCTCAGTGAGTCTGTTATTTGTGTACAAGAAGGCTATTGTTTTTTGAGTTCAAACTTAACATCTTCAAATCAACTCTTGAGTTCTTTTGCTGGAGGCTAATCTTCTCTACCTTGCTCTTTCCTGTCTCAATCAGTAGCCTCACCATTCACACCTGTGCTTATGCCAAACCCCTTGCCGTCATCTTTGTTGCCTCTCTTGCTCCCGCCTCCATAACCAATTCTCAGGTAAATATCACCCACTTCACCCTCAAAGACTATCCTAGAGCTGACTATGGAGCTTTTAATGTAATAGTTCAAACCATGGTAGGGTCAGAAGGGAACCCTGGGAAAAGTTAAAAGGCTCACACCCCTTTTAGAGGATAGAAAATGCAGGTTCTGTGTGGCTATGAGCAACAAGCAATTTTCAAGCAACTTTGTGGTTTAGAGTGGACCACCTGTGGTTTTGACACCTGCCTCTGTGTAGACAACACCACCCCTCCTAGTGCAGATTGCCATGCCTATCCAAATTCCCCTATTAGCCCAAAAGACCAAACCCCTAGCAATAAGCCCAATATCCAATCAACTAAGTGTCTACCCTCAAAAGGGGTAAAAGACAAGACCCCTACTTATTCCCCATCCTATGGCAATAAGATGATCAAGACAGAGGGGGCAATGTAGAGACAGTGAGAAGGGGAGATAGGTAGAAATGTAGGGCATGGCTAACGTTGCAGGGCTGAAGGCTATAAAAATGACCACCTGGTTACTGGAAATTGCCCTTTGTGAAAGCTTTACAGGTGTAGAACACTTATTCTTAGAGACCCACCTTTATACACTGGAAACCTCCTAAAACTCCATAAACCTTAGCCCACCCTAGCAACAAGCTCACTCCAACAACAAATGCTAAGACCATGATTGGCTTAAAACCACTATAAAAATGGACAGAGTGTTGACACCATCCCGAGAAGCTCACTTTCAAGCTCTCCCTACAGACCAAACTTGTTGTTTGATAGCTTTTTCCCCACCTTTGCTATATTAGAGGTAATCCTCTGCTTCACATTACTTTTGTTTTCTGAGTTCCTCATTGTGCACCAGAGGACCTGGGGGATCTTGGGCTTTGAGTCAGCCTCGATCCACCCTTGCATTCCTTGCCAAGGTGAAAGCAAGAACCCCCCCTTGGTAAACAAAGAGTGGGAAAGAACCCATGTCATGCCGCAGGAAATCCCTAAGTCTCCAGACCCCTCCTGTGACATTACATCATCATCATCTTTGGGTTTAACCACACACTTTCCTTTTAACATCTCTCCTTGTATCTTCACCTGTAGGCTCTTTTGTTCCCAGACCAATCCATTCTAAGGGCAAACAACATTTGGATAAAGAAATTGTCAGCACATGGAAGAACTGACCACTTAAGCACTGTTATGCCTACCTATAGTCTCCATCTGGTGCTGCCAAGAAGCTGTGCTTCCACCTCATGCCATGGCTTCCATTATGACCACAACAACCGAGCTTCTGCATTGCATTCCAAACCACAGATCTGACAATAATAACTTAAAATTAGTGCTTACCACAGAGCTACTGGGCTGTTCCTTCTTTACTAGTCACCCAAGATGTCCTCTTCAAATTATGGGGCTTCTGTCTACCATCCACCCAGTTTATGCTGCCCCTGTCTTCAACCTCCATCCTGTATGCCACAGCTTGGGTTAATGGGCTCATGCTTCAGCCCCACCTCTTGGCCCTGTTCCAGGAAGCTATCTTGCCCCCCCCCCCCGACTGAGCCTCCTGTGGAGATTGAGCCCTGCCTCACCCTCACAAACCCCTTCTTGGAAATTAAGACCGGCTCTGGAATCCACATAGAAGAGTTTGAATTCCATGTCTTAGAAACAGATGTCTCAGCTGATCTGCTTGGTTAAAAAAAAAACAAAAACCAAAGGTGTTCTTATGCATGCTTAGGTTTGAGGAATACTAGATTTCCGAAAGCAAACTGATGTATCCCCTGAATTTTTTCAGCAGTAGTGTTTTCATATTCAGCTAACTGCAGATCCTTGGGTTTTTCTCCAGATACAGACCCCTTTTCCCTTCAGGGAATGAATAGCCAGGAGGTTCTCCAGGGACTGTTGGGGGTGGAATCATCTTGACAGAACTACACTGGAAATGGTTGCCTGCACATAGGTCTCCCCAGCCTGCTGTTCAAAGCCAGGTTCAGACAGACATTGAGGCAGGCTACTGGGGCTAAGAGGCAATGTAACAACCATGCTGATTCACAGAACGTCTGTGTCTTTCTGAGCCTGGGATGGTACATATAGTAATGAAGACTCAATCAGCCCCGTGTTTGGAAGCAGCTGGTCTCTTCTCAACTCAGGTCAAAGTGCTTAAGGGGCACACCTGAGCAGCTGGTGGGGGGGGGGGATATAGGCTGAATAAATTTAACCAAAGCCTTAGAGTCTGAAGTTGACTTTGTAAGAAACACCGTCAAGAAGTTACCACACAGATTAAAGCCTACAGACCTCTGTCTTCATGCCACCTATGGCCTGAGAATTTTAAAGCACTTTGAAGAGGGAGGGAGTGATTTCTTAAAACAGCAGCAGAGGCTGAGCTTCTCCCATGACCCAAGTGGAGTGAGAAGAGGAAGGGGCATCTAACACCAAGGACAGGGGCCTGCAGATCCAGGAAGAAGAAGCCAGATTGTCAGTCAGTACTCGCCTTGGATCTGAACTCCTCCACCCTATACAGCCAAATACCTCCAAATACACAATCTCATCTGACCTTCCCAAGATCCCAGGGGCCAGGTAGGGCTGTGTGTTAATTTCCTGTGGCTGCCACAACAAATAACCACAAACTGGGTGGCTTAAAACAGAAATTTATTCCTTTACAATTCTGGTCAGAAATCTAAAATCAAAATATTAGTACAGTTGGCTCTTCTGGAGAATCCATTCCAGACCCTCTTCCCAGCTTCTGGTGGCCACTGGCCATCATCATTCCAATTTTTGCCTTTATCCTTCTTTACAGGCACATGTCTCCTTTTCTATTTTTTATCGGATATCTCTCCCTGGATCTAGAAATCACCCTATGTCTATCATGTCTGAGAGCCTTACTTTACACCTGCAAAGATCCTTATCCAAATAAGGTCTCACTCTGGGGTTCCAGGTAGACATACATTTTGGGAGCCACTACTCAATTCACTACAGGTAACATCATTTCTCTTCCACAGTTAAGGAAACAGAAGATAGAAGATGTTAAATTACACATATCACAAAGTTATTAATGAAAGGGCCAGAACAAGAACCCAGGGTACATGGCACACCACATTCCTGGAGATGTAATAAATAGTAATAAATGGGGATCCCAAGTTGTTTGCCATTCATTGTGGATAAAGGAAACATCTTGGCCTAAAAAATGAAGGGACAATGTCAGCATCAAATTGTCTTAACACACTTTTAGTTGCCTAGTTGTTTTCAATAGAAATTTCCTTCTCAGTTTGTAGATAATTTTCTTCAGAGCCATAGTTCCTGAGAACACACTTCTTCTCAGATTACTTACTTACATTTTATGTGACAAACACTTATCAAGTGCCTAATATGTGTCAGACACTGTTCTGGCAACACAGATAAGAAGACGTAGACTTTGTCTACAAGATGCCCATTGTCAGATGACAGAAAACGTGTCCAGTATGCCATTGCAGTCCAAATCAAAGACAGGAGGGTAATAGTGGATGCATGAAGTACCAAGAAAAGTCCAAGAATGAAGATAGTAATTGTGTCTGGGGACCACAGTGACAGTGATTCCTCAAAGAGAGAAGCAGGGAAAAGATTCTAGGTCAAGAAAAGGACATATGAAAAGGTACTTACAAGCAAATAGAGATTTGTGTGCATGTTTGGAGAAGAGTTAGCATTTATTAAAAGGTTAAAAAGGAAGCAGGAACCATATCACTACTATCTTTGTGTGCTAGTCCTGAGCTAATCATTTCACAATATATACATATATCAAAATAACACAGCATGCTATATACCCTAAATATGCATAATTTGTGTGCATATTGGGAGAAGAATTAGTATTTCAGATTTTATTCTATACTACTGTTGAGCTTTAAGCAGGGTGAAGTGTATGTAGATGGATTTGTGTTTTTAAAAGCCCCAACAGTAGTGTGGAGAATGTGTAGGTAGAAGAGGCTGGGTTTGGAGACAAGAACTTTAAGAGACTTTTGTAATAGCCCCATTGTCAGACGCCTACACCCTCATGGGACACATGTCATCGGAGATGGAAAGGAGGGACAAACGGAAAATGATTTGTTCGTTCCCACCCTGGATGCTGAGTGAATGACCCCTTTTGCTCCCACAGCACTCCTACCATAACATCCTGTATTACATATTTTCAGCTTGTGACTGTGCTCCCATGATTAATCATAGGCTCCTTCAGACTTTGCTTTATTCACCTTGTTTTGCAGAACCTGATAGAGATGTTCAATAAACACATATTGATTGCATTTTTAATGAGGCAGAACCAACAAGAACTGGTGATCAATTAGATGTGGGAAGTGAAGAGGAAAGGATAAGTCTCAAGTGACTATTGAAGGCCTGGCTGGGGAGAAGCAGTACCTTTTGTATAGTAAATACTAAGAAGTTCTGTCTGCTCTGGTCTCATTGTTTCTGTTATTAGTTCGTTGAAGAAAGATGCCTCATCAGACCCAGCTCAGTACTGTCATAAGAATTTTATACATTTTCCTAGGTTGAATTGGCTGATGGAGGAAAATTTACCATGTAATGGCCCAATATCACCAGAGTGAGATTCTGGAGAGCTGAACTCTACCTTTGTCCTGCTCTGCTAATTGTGACTTCAGAAAATGGGTCCAGCCTCTCTGGGAAGCTATGCTTGCAAGCCCAAATGCTCCCAATATCACCTCCTCCTGGACACCTTCCCTTTGAACCTCCCAATGTTTTTTCCAGCTTTATCGAGATATTGGAAAATTTAAAATTATGCATATTTAGGGTATGCAACATGCTGTGATACTTTGATACATGTATATATTGGGAAATGATTTGCAAAAACAAGCAAATTAATATGTCCATCACCTCACAGTTAATGTTATTTGTGTGTGATGAGAATGCTTGAAGTCTACTTTCTTAGTTTCAAGTGTACATTATTAACAACAATAATCGCAATAATGTACATTAGGCCTTCAAAACTTAGACATCTTATAACTGAGGCTTTGTATTCTTTGACCAATTAAATCAAGGTCAGTCCTTTGACTTTGGATAGTTACCTGTCCAGTCACCCCCTGGTCCCTGCCCATATCTCATACTTTCATCATTGGCTGGCTACCTTACACATAATTCATGATGAGCATGTTCTGTTGTTTGTCAGAGACTAAAACTATCAAGATGGCCGGGGATTTAGCTCAGTGGCGCCACCACCTGCCTTGCAAGCACAAGGCCCTGGATCCTGGGTACCGGAAAAAAAAAAAAAAAAAAAACTATCAAGAGTGGGGTTTATGGCAGACTCACCAAGAGTGGGGAGTATACTGCTATATATTCAATAATCCTGCTGAATGAATAAGGGGGAGAAACTTAGGTGGGAAGATTGATCTGGAAGATTCCACCTAGTTTTTATGCTTGTTTGACAATAATTGCCTGGTCTGTGGGATAACTTTTCAGGAGTAGGGATGGATTGGGGGCAGAGAGCAGATTTCTTGTAGGAAAGGACCTAACCATTCTTGCAAGCCAGAACTTCCTGTGAGAATATAGCAGCCATTTCTCTCATTCTCTGCACAGCTCACCTTCAGCTCAGTGGATAATAGGGTGAGAATCTAGCCTATTGAATCTGGGGAAAAAATTGAAAAAGACATTCTGGATGGGCAGGTTGTTGGTTCCATTAAAGACTCAAATATGAGTCTCATCAGCTTTGCTCCTAGTCAAGGAGAATGCTCTCAATTTTATAGTCTGTAAAAATCTCCAGTTTAGCCTGGTTACTTATTTCAACACCCAATTATCAGAACAGACTCTAATAAGGATTTCCCCAGAGATGAGAGTCCCATACCCTCTACTAACACCTGCAGAGTCTGGGCTGGAGCCTGCAGGTGGATGCAAAGGCATCATCCAAGGATGCTAGGGAGAGTTCTCCTTGCTGTGAGGGCTCCTATTTGTAATGGACTAAAATATTCAAGGCTGTGGTGATTCATGCCACCTGACATTTGCCTAATTAATTCTGGCTCTTAAATTTCTGCTCTTCAGTCAGTAAAGTGGTGGCCTGAGGTCTTTGGGGAATGAGATGCACCAGGAACTCCAGGTGATGGTTTTTTGGAGCCAGTAAGAAAGTAGAAAATAGTACATCAGGGAATGGGAACCCTCAGCTACCCAGGGAAATTGTTGTGGAGGTGGGAACAAGGCAGAAGGCCAGAGGCTCCTGCAGGGAGGATGCCAGCCAAGAGGGTTGCCCCTATGGGACCGGTTAGATATAGATGCTGCCACACTCTGGAAGAGAGCTAGGCACTGCTCTGAGTCTTAGACTGAGGTTGACAGTGGGCATGGCGGTTGAGGAGGACTTCTGGAGTTTCCAGACAGGAGCATCACTAATTCTCCTAGGCAACAATTGTGCTATTTAGGAGAATTTTGATGAGATTAGAGATAAATTAAGATACTAACCAGGGATTTTAGGCCTCAGAAAGCAGCCACTTTTAAACTTTTGTGTAAATTAGAATCCTCCAGAAAGCTTGTGCAAATGTAAACCTATAAGCTCTGCCCATCAGAGACTTCTTACTGCTGTTTCAGATGATTCGGAAGCAAGTAGTCCTCAGACGAGCTCCAACATCCCTGGAGGGAGAGCTGGAGCAATTGGCCATTCTGCCATCAGACGCATCCCTTCCAGAAACACTGGTAGCCTCTTTTCATAGTGCTAATTATCTCACTTTTCTCTCCAAATTCATGGATCAAAATCTCAACATCACATTGATCCAATTCCCCACCTTTTTCAACCCAGTTCCTGGAACACTGAGTTTTGTTGAATAAACACACACTTGGGCAGATGGGTGGCCCTCAAAAGCAGGACCTCTACCATAGCAGAGCCAACGTCTGACCATGGTACTATGGTCCTGATCACCTCATCTATTTCAAAGGACAATTTTCATACTTTTTCCCTTCTCTACAGGTCAGATACATGACCTGTCTACCCCAGTCTTTGCACACAGCTTTAACTTTCACTTCACAGTGAAACAAAGGTCTTCAGGTTGGAAATCCATTATCTTTCTAACCTACCTAGAACCATGTTCATGAGTATCTGCCCTTCCTTTTGGTCTCAGGAAGACACCTCAGTCCTTCTCCTTTATCAGTGTCTTAATCATCTCCTGTTCTCTCCATCACCCTTCCTATGCTGGCGGTTTTCCCCTATCATACACACTTTTCCAAGTCTCTGCTTAAATATTCTCCCTCAATCCTATGCCTTTCTTACACCACTCTAGGACTTTTCTCCCCTTCAACTTCTTGAATGAGCGGTTTTATCTCAACTATATCTCCACTTTTCATCTTCTATTGATGCCTTTATGTCTTCAGTCCTAAACCTGCCCCCATTCCCAAAGTGTCCTCAACAAGATAGAAAATTATCTCCAATTGCTAAATACCATCAACACTTTATCTCCCCATCTCACTTGGCTCCTTGGCAGCTTTTGAATCTACTTACATCTCCTTCCTTGACATTGTCTTTTGTGCTGCCAACACAACCCACTGCTTCTCTTCCTGCCTCTGCTGCTGCTTCTCACTTCCTTCACCAAGGTCCTTCCTTCCCCTGCCTCAAAAAGGGATTCTTCCTGGGATCCATTCTCAGTTCCTATTCCCCAACTTTCTCATGGTTTCAATCACTGTCCATATCTCACTAGCTCCCCAAATATATTTTCAGCCCAGATCTGTTTTATGATCTCTTCACTGGTATACATTCAATGGCTTACTAGGTCTCAGATATCTAACAGCTTAAACTCATCTCAAAAACCAAACTCATCACCCTTTTATCCCTGCTATTTTCACAGTATATACTTGAATTCTGTGTTTTATAACTCAAAAGTTCTTCACTCATTTTTATGTTCCAGGTAAATTATCACCTTTTGGTTCTTCAACTATCTTATCTCAAATGGTAAGGCTATCCCACTGTCCACCGATTGCCATCCCCTTTCTTGTGTTTTCTTCATAGGATATATCACAGTTTAAACATTGTTGTATTTTTTGGTTTATTTTCTGCCTCTTCCACTTAAGGATCTATAGTGGCAGGGAGTTTGTCTCTTTCACTACCACATCTGTAGCATAGAGAATGTGCTAGCATATCTCTAGCATATGCCTGGAACATGGTAAATATTTGCTGAATGAAAGCATGGTCTCAGAATTATGCAACAGATTCCATAGGGCTATTTTTTAAATGCACACTCAAAGGTCCAGATCTATACTCTAAAATCAATTTCTAGGGTTGGAGCCTAAGAATTAGCGTTTTCAACAAAGGTCTACAAGTTAGTTTTTATAAGAACTGTTTGCTAACAAGATCAATGTCACTGACACTACCTCCACAACCTACCTAGCTGCCTTTGAAATTAGGCTCCAAGCCATCATCGTATTGTGGTTAATATGTATCTCCAGAGTCACCCTTCCTGAATCAGCTGCATCGAAGCAGACATTTGCATTACTTCATGCTTACCATCTCCCCTCATAGTTTCACACATTTGTAGCTATTGCTCCTTCTGCCTGGAATGACCCCCCCCCACACACACACACACCCCGAGCTTTTATCCTTAGTCAACATCCACTAGTCACATCTTCCCAGTCAGGACTGGGCCCTCCCTCAGAACTAAGTGCACTCCTCTGTCACAGCTGGACTGGAACAGCTTCACTACTAAATTGTAGGTCTTAAATACTAGATCTATGCCTCTGAGCTCTGCATTCCCATGCCCATAAGCAGGAGTATACCGAAGCCAGCTTGCTCTAGCTTGGGAGAGTTAACTGGGCATGTCTCTCCCCAGTTTCATACTTACACTGGTAGCTTATAATCAGCCACAGAGGGAGTACTTACATTACAGAGGGTGCCAAATGTTATAAATCATGACCACCTCCTCTCAGCTGGTTGTTAAACACTTATGAGTGTACCAATACCCACTGAGCACTGAGTCTAACACCAAGTACACACTCATTTCCAGCAATATTTGTTAGGTGTGTGAATGAATGTATAAGTGAATAAAAGTGTTTGAGAATCAAAATTTTTATGAAGCCTCCAATATCATGTTGCTTCCTAATATGACACATTGTCTATCTATTCCCTTTTATAAAAAAAATCCTTAAAGAAATAACGTATTTTCTCCTTAGTTTCCTATTTCTTACAATAACATTTTTCAGTACCTTCAATTATTCCTCAAGAAAGTCACCACATTGGCCACATCCCAAGAGAGGCTCTGGTGTATCAGTGTTCCTTTTTAAAAACCATGGCTCTCAGATGTGACACCATGTTCTGAGGATGGTCTGACCTGTGTTGAGCACAACAGATCCATGAATTCCAGTAACTGATGTTTGGTGCTTCTCTTGCTGAAGCCTGAGGTATGAGCTATGTTCACACACACCCACACTCACAAATCCATCATACACTTGAGCACAAACTGGGTACTGAAACAAAATGCCAGTTTTCATGCATGGCCTTATAACATTTCGCCTCACATTTTTTCAGCCTCAGTGTTCTAAGCTATTAGGATATTATTTAATCTTTATTCTGTCATCTCTAAATGTTTTTATCTGCTCTGACATCTGGATTCTGAATTATGCATCAGAGATTTGTGTGTAGGGAATAAAAGAAGAGCCATGGGAAAGAAAGAAGCCAATATTCATCACAAATGCCTTTTATGCACAAAGTGTTGTGTAAGATATTTTTATATATTTTCCTTCCTTTAATCCTAGTAACAATCTGTCAGGATATCATCGATGGTAACATTTTAAGAGATGGAGACTTTGTAGTCACTCAAAGAGTTAAACAACTTGTCCAGAGTGAAGCTGTTTACAGGCAGAGCTGGAACTGGAACTCATGTTTGTTTCAGCCTGTCTTGTGTTTGACATTGTACTGCTTCTCAGAAAATATTATTGACAACTAACTTTAGCATTTATGAAATGTTTTCATGGCTCTTTCTCCTTTGGATGCTCATGATGTTTTGATGGGGTTTCTATTCCTTCACTCTCTTTGGAAGAATTATTTCATTGGCTAAATTCAGATAATCTCCTCAGAGTGATGAAGGGAGGGCCTTTCTGCCTGACACGAAGTAGAGGGTCACAACAGGGAGCCACTGCTGCCTGCATGCCTGGAGAGTCATAATGACATCAACATTATCTTCATAGCATGTGCTGGATACTTAGGGGCCAAATTTTGTGTGATACTCACCATTCACATATTCTTAATGATATTCGGAACCAGCTCACAAGGTAGATGATTCTGTTTTTCCTATTTTATAAGTTTGGAAGCTGAGGCCTTGGGAAGTTAATTTTCCAGCCCAGGGTCACAACTAGTAAGAGTCAGAGTGAGGTGTTATTGGCTTCTGGGTCTCTGTTCTTCTCCATGATCTCAAAGTTGAAGAGCCATATGAAGGAGGCGAAGAGCTTAGATTGTTTCACAGCCTGCTTGGAAAATTACTGGCCTTGTTTGACCTTTTTCTCCCAGATTCTTTGAGTCTCCTAAGGGCAACACATGTATTTACAATTCAGTAACATCCAGATGCATGTCCAAATTTCATTTATTGTTTAAACCTGTTATAAGAAGAAGAAAAATAAGCAAGGATGAGAAGGAGGAGGTGGATTTGTGCCTGTCTATTCCAGAGCTGCAATTTTTCTTCCTGATGCTGCTGTTCTGGCCGTGGGAGTCTAGCTCCTTCCAGCGTGTACATATCAGATGATGTCAAAACAGTCAATCATCCAGGCTCATGGGCTGCCTGGATTCTGTGTCTGAATTCAACATCACATCAATGACCCAAGCAGGTGAACAGATTCCTGACATGTTTATTTCCCCAGACAGATGTATAACCCTACCTGTTCCTAAAAATGGCATCTTTTTTCCTTCACTTATTTTCCTTTACATTCTTTCTCCCACTCTGGACAGGTCCTGACTAAACATTGTTACCATAGTGAATGATGAGCTGTTATCTGAAGTGAAGTGTCATACTGCGGGGGGGCATTAGCTACAAATGGGAGACTGAGATCTTAAGAAACAACATTTTAGATGCCTGAATAGCTAAGCAAGGAGAACAGTGCTGAGGCTCAGGTGTTTGGCTCCTTTAAGCCACGTCATTCCATCTTCATCTCACCAGATTAGATGTGCATAGTCAGTCTGCAGGTATGCTTTTGGTGTAGCTTATCTAATTCTGTACCATAGCTTGCCTGGGCCTGCTCATCATCCTGCCTGGGAAGCCTGTCTGGGAAGCCTGCCTTTCCCAGACTTTCTTGCTTGCTTCCAAAGATCTTCATAGTTTTTGCCTTCTAGAGATTCAATCTAGTACCCCAGGCTAACTTTCCACAACCTACATTCTCCATGTGGAAGCCGAAGGTGCAAATTTTAATGCAGCTGCTAGATGCGTCTTGGTTACCAGTGTGAGTTGTATTTATTACTTGCCTTTGAGGAAGGGACAGAGACATTGACTTAGTGGATATCCCACACTCTCACAGTTAGCTAGATTCCCCACCAAGAGACCTGAACTGAAGATTCTTGTCAATGTAATTACAGGCCCTGCAAGCGTCTGGAAGTTGTTCAACCCACCCTAGCTGGTATGGCTTTTGTGCTTCGTTGGCCTTTCCTGTGGAAATATAGCCTTAAATAGGATGAGCTAGGTAAGTGTGTTCTAGGGCCAATGAATACTAAAGGAGGCTTGAGAAGATGAAACACTCACTCTTGATCACACCCCATTCCCCATGCATGACAGATGGTTATCATAAATAACCAGAGCCAGGGCACCATGCTTATCCTGATTGAGTCCCTTAGAAAACTAATCCAATTTATCCCCTATCCCAAGGCCACTTTTAGTTCTAGACTGTGCTGCTAGATCCTTGAAAGGACATGACTGTGCACTGTCTATCTCAGGTTTGCAGGATATTCCTTAGGAAAAATTAGATCTGCAGTCCCATTGTTCACATCCCAGGAATAGTGAGATAGGATCTAGTAAAATGCTCTCATTTAGAGGCTTCCTGCTAGTGGGACAATTGGGCCATTCATCTGCTTGCAGTTCAGTTCACTCACATAAAACAGCATCCAGTTCTGCTCAATTCCACATGCATTCACTGGGCATTTAGGTGCCCGATCATGTGCAAGAGCTTGAGGATGTTAAAAAGATAACAGGGATCCTTCACTCAAGCACTTTATTATCTAGCAAGAAGATCCAAACTTCTTATGTAATCATGTTATGTATGCAAGAACAAGGAGTTTGTACTAGGTTCAGATACAGAAGCACCATAAAGAAGGAAGCTGCTGATCTCGTAGGTGTAGGTGCATCCTGAGAAGGTCCTAACAGATCGTGTGATACCAGGACTTGAAAAATAGTCATCTGCTTCCCATTCAAGCTGAAGGACTGAACACAGCATCTTCACTATCTTCTAAAGTTTTACCAAAAACAACATAGGAATCTTTCTAAAACAGAATACATCTTTAAGGACAAAGATAACAAGAAAGGAAACAGTGCTAAACACACTATTTTGCAGTACAAAAGCAGGTGGAGAAGGACTGAGAAGGCTGAAATCCTAGCTGGCAGTAGAAGTGACTGTACTGCAGAACCCAGAAAGGAAAAAGATAGCTATAACAATGAAGGTGAAAATGCAGCTAAAAGCAGAAAAACTGGCTAGAGTTTATTTAAGAAGCAATAAGACCCCTAGATATCTTCTTCTCAACACCCCTTTCTTCCTTCTGCATATGCACAAGACTTCCTTTCTCTTACCATAGCAGAGGATTAGAGAGGGTGGGCTAGAGGGATACTGGATTCAGGTCATCAGGTGCAGTGAGGGAAGAGGTGCTGTCCTAACAATGAGGACTCAATGAAAAACCTGCATGCAGAATTTTAAGAGCCTTCTACACTCTGCAACAAGAATATTAGCACCAGGCTCATCCCCTCAAGGACAGGAGTGAAAGCTTTTGCCTTGTTTTCACCAAACTGTGATACAAGAGATATAATGAGTTCCATGGTGGAATAGCTCAGCCAGGTCACCTCACAATGAAGCTGTCTCTAGCCAATAGACTGCATTTACCAGCATGAAGCTCTTTGGTGCCCTGCTCTTCAGTTTGAAGGGATAGCTCAGAACTTCCAGGTGTTTGAAAAAAGACTCATATCAAAGGCCCCTCCACAAAGGCCTCTTTTCTGTGTTTTTAAAACATACCCAAGAATAAAAGGATTTAGAAGACCAAGACAATTCAGGGGAAAAAACTATAAATTATATACTGTTAATATCCTTAGAAGAATTTTATTGATGACACAAAAGCAATATGTTCTACAAAAAAGGGGGACATTCGGAGGACCACAAATTAAAGATCCTTCTGAAATTAAAAAAAAACATGAAAACTTAATACATATTTGGAAGATATCTGGAAGAAATCTCTCATAAAAAAAAAGAATGCAAAGAGATGGAAAATAGGAGAGGAAGCATATGAAATTAAACAGTCAAGGAATACTAATGGCTTCCCAAAAGGGAGAATGGCAAAACCAGAAGTTAAATAGTTCAAGAAAATTTTCCATAAGTGAAGGATATTAACTTCTAGATTATAAATGTATGCAAAGTACCCAGTACCACAAAAAACCCAAACTCACAGCAAAACATAGAATAGTAAGATCTCCTAACACCAGAGACAGAGAGAAGCACTAAATGTTTTCAGGGAAGTGACATACAAAAAAAATCATGAAATAAAATGGCTTCAGACTTGCTTAGTTTTCTTTTCTTCACTTACCGCTAATCCATGGTCAATAGCACTGGAAGCTAGAAGACATAGAAAAATGCTTTTGATTATGGGGGGAAGATAATTTCCAATCTAAGACTGTGTACATGGGCAAACTGTCAATCAGATGTTAGAGTGGAATAAGTATGTGTTCAGGCTTGCAAATTTTAGAGAAAATTTACCTCCTGTATATGGTTCTGCAGGATGTAGCCTAGAAAAGATAGGGATTAATTAAAAATGAGAAGACATTAGAACCAAGAAATAAGACATTTGGCACAGGTAGAAAGAATTCTAGGATGATGATGAGAAAACTCAGAAAGACATCTGTTCAGCAGCCCCAGAGCACAGGTAGCACAGATTGGAGAGGAAAGAGAGAGGGCATCAGGGCAATAAGAAAGCTTCCAAGAAGATTAAACTGACAGGCTATTTGATGTGCATAAATATGTCAAGAGGAAATTTACATCTATGGAAGAATGTATAGGCAGAAATTAATGGTAGGGGAAGAGAAAAACTACATACACAAATGAAGAATCAAGACAATTATTAACTCTAGGGAAAATTAAAAGTTGTACAAGAAAGGAAATGTAATCATGCTTTACTACATGGGCATGCTGTGAATACAGTCATAATTATGTAAATACTGAATACAGATCTAACAAAAAACGATGATATAAGTCTACTGGGAGGTTAGGGAGAGGAAAATTGTGGAGGTGGGTGAGGGAAGTGCTAAAGAGAGCTAAATCTTCACCTTTCATAGTGAGAATTTAATAGATAAATTGGAAAATCAAGAGGCTGGTAGTAGAAACATGTTATTTAGCAATGTGGAGGTAAATGCCTTAAAAAAGCAACCAAAAGTAGTTGGTGCCATGGAATATTGGCTCATTGGTCAGGTTAAGTTCTACAATGGACTTTAAAATGAATGACTTTCATGAAAAAAAGAGATAATCACAAGAAATTAACACAGGTTTATGGTTATGAGGCAGTCACACCAGAATCATCTCTTTCCCTTATCTAGAATGGTTATGAGATTGATCAAAGAAAGCTGTGCACATGGAGTCTCTCATTTAAGTACTTGTTGTCCCTGTGAACAAGATGAAGACATGTGGGTTAGGTAATAGGATAGGGAGGTGACTACAGATCTGACTGATGAGCTACAAACAATGGTATATGTCATTTGCTCAAGAATTCAGTCTGACTTCTGTCCTGAATTAAACCATAAGGTGGATGATGATGCTTTAATCAAATTCCCACATGGCAGAACCTGAGATGTTTGGCTAATATTTGGCATAGATCTTAAATGACTATAGTATGTATGAAGAAATAGGTTGAATCTAATAATTGAAGCTCAGTAGGAACAAGTGTAAATTCCTCTGTATGGAGCATATGACTCCATCATCACATGGCCACTGGCTACCTATCCAGCTTTACTTGCAGCCACCAGTTCCTTAAACTCTAGACTGGCCTCCTCCAGACTCTGCAGACATGCAAACAGGTTTGCTGCTTCTGTTTGAAGTGTCCTTCCATTCTTTGCTCCCCCATTTCTATATGCTCACTGGGCACAAACTCAACTGTCGGCTTCAGTTCAAGTCCTCTGAATTTTCTTCTCAGAACATTCATTCTCTCTTCTCTCCTCTCTCTTTCTCTCCCCACCCCCCATTAGAATTTTTTTTTTTTTGGTATCAAGGATTGAACTCAGGACCTTGTGTTTGTGAGGCAGGAGGCAGAACCACTGAGCTAAATCCCTGGCCCCCATTAGAATTTAACATGCTCTTCTTTAGGTTCTCACAGGACCCAGTTAATGTACATCCAGATAGCTAAATTGCTTTAGGATCTTTTTTTTTTCTTTTATTAGTGAGGGAGTATAATGAAATAGTTAAATAACTGCTGGAAACAGACTAACTGGGTTCAAATCCTGAATATGCCACTTATAGGCTGCGTGATGTTGGGGAAGTTCCTCAACTGCTCTGTGCCTCATCTGTAGAGAAGGGGGAAATCTTTCCTATCTCATAGGAAAGGTAAAAGGATTAAATGAGCTGATATTAAGGACAAACCTTAACTATTGTTTTTATACAAACTGCTGACCATCTCATTGTTGGCATATCCATATTGCAACACTTACATTTTTAATATATTGCAATTATAAAGGCATTTGCTTAAAACACCTCAGTGCCTTTCTACCATCCCTAAAGCCCCAATTCCTCAACCTGCCTGAGTTCCTTGAGTCCTGGCTCTGGCCTACCTCACCAGCCTACACTTTCCTCAGCATTCCTCAGATTTTATACTCTTGTCCTGCAGAGTACTTTTGGTACCCAAAATTTCTCAGCCGCAGAGTTCCTGCAGACTGTTGCATGGGATATTCTGTTCCCTCTGAAAGCCATCTCCATGGCTAGGCAGCTTGGAGGAGATAGCAGAACTGAGAGGGGCTGGGTGAGGCTCACCATGGGAACACTTCCCAGTGTCCTGGAATGCATTTCACCGGACACTGCCATCAAGCTCCTTTCTCATGGTAATAGCCTCTTGCAAAGCTTTTAGTACTGGAAGGGACCCTTCACTCCTTGGAACTGTTAGTTTCTGAAGACAGCTTTGATAACATGTCCCCACCTCTCCTCAGTGACCATGTACCTAGTTAGTCCAGTTAACTTTGGACTCCTGTAAAACTGAATCAGCATTAGCCAGAATTGGGGTTATTAGCTGAGAACATCTTTGTTTCTCTCACTCTTACTTGCATTTTAAGGAAGCTCTTTGAGGTCAGGGAGCCTGTAATCTCTATATTCCAGACCCCTCAGATTCCCAGCCAGAGTCATGAACTTGGAAAATGTTCTCAAAGCCTCGCTATTGGTAACCTGAAAGCCCGCAGTTTGGGGTGAAATGGAAGGTGCCTGTTGGATTGAGAAGACATAAGTTTATATTTCCATCTAGGATGGGCTATAATCATACTTTAAAAATAAAAACGAAGAGAAAGCTCTACAAGCCCTCCAACTTTCCAGGGGGTGTGGGGGTCACAGCTAGGGGCCACCTCTTGACGCAGAGGCTTAGGACTCCTGAAGTGGAACCGCAGTGCCATCCAATGGCCACCTCTTGTAACTGCAGCAGCTCCTCCATCTTCCTTCATAGGAGTTTTTCCTGTCACTCTTGAAAGTCTTAGAAGTCTTGTAGAGACTTGTTTTCCCAAAGTCTTTGAATATGCTGCTTTTTCTTTCCCGTTTAATGTCTATTAACCATTTCAAGGCTTAATATCTAGGGAATATTCTAGCAGTTCTCAAAGTGTGGTTCAGGAAGCTCTTAGAGGGGTTCCTAGGACACTTCCAATGGTTTTACAAAGCTAGGATTATTTTTGTATCAAGGTATTATTTGCCTTTTTATTCTTATTTTCTCATGAGTGTGCACTGGAGTTTTCCAAGAGCTACATGACCTGTGATGCAGCAGCGGATAGGCAGAGGCAAATAGCTATAAGGATCAAGTTGCATTCTAATAAAAGATATACAAAATTTTTTGAAGTTACCTATTTTTGTCTAGGAAAATAGTTATTTTTATGAACAGCATGTTACTTGTACTAATATGTAATGGGCTTGTTCTTTTAAATGAATAGTTTTAGATTTCTATTTTAATTTTGAATAGAAATATTGAGAAATACTACCCACCCACCTTAACCAAAGTTATTTGGGATCCTCCAAATTTTAAGAGTTTTATAAAGGTAACTGAAAGTTTAAAAATTAAGAACCACTGGCTAAGTTGAAATGTCAAACTGTGTTACCTCCCATCCTTTCTATAGTGAATGGCACACAGGGGAAGCCCAACCTCACTGATGTTGTACACAAAGGGTGGAGGTAGCTTTTTTCTCAGAAAGAGGCTCTTCGTGTTCATCCGGTTTCCAACGATACTTGAGGTGTCATACATTCCCATAAAGGTTAGGAACCTCTTAAAATTGGACATGACACCCTTGGTGCTACCTCAGTCTCATCCCATATCTGACACTACCACGTGACTGACGTAAGTCACCTAACCTGTCTGTGCATTAAGAGAGGAAGCAGTACAGTAAAAGATCATTGCAATGATTCTCTTTTGTCATAACTATAGAGAAATCAGATAACCCCCCATTTTTATTTTTCATAATGACACAGTTGTCTAAGTTGTGTCTGTCTGTCATGCCTCGCCCACCAATGGCATCTGTGGTCCCGTTGCCCCCGGGTTCAGTGGTCACCCCCATGCCACCTGCCATCTATGCACCCAGGATCAACGTGGTGCCCATGCCTCCCTCCGCACCTCCAATCATGGCACCCCAACCACCCCCATGATTGTACCGATAGCTTTTGTGCCTCCCCCACCTGTGGCTCCCACCCCAGCTCTGGCTCCAATGCCCTTTGTGCACCCTCCACCTCCCATGGAGGATGAGCCTGCTTCCAAGAAGCTGAAGACAGAGGACAGCCTCATGCCTGAGGAGGAGCTCCTACACAAGAACAAGGGTCCTGTATCTATCAAAGTACAGGTGCCCAACATGCAGGACAAGACAGAGTGGAAGCTGAATGGGCAAGTGCAGGTCTTCATCCTCCCGCTCACAGACCAGGTCTCTGTCATCAAGGTAAAGATTCATGAAGCCACAGGCATCCCTGCAGGGAAACAGCAACTACAGTATGAGGGCATCTTCATCAAGGATTCCAACTCTCTGGCGCACTACAGCATGGCCAATGGTGCTGTCATCTACCTGGCCCCCAAGGAGAGAGGTGGCAGAAAGAAGTAGAAGAGAGATCTGCTATCGAGTCCCTGTTGTTTATCCTCTCCTGTTCTCCATGCCCTGCCTCTGACCCAAGAGATTACCTGAGACATCAGGCATCTCCTGTGCGTTTATTCCCCTCCTACTCAATTGTCCTGCAGAAGTTTGCCCCACCCTCCCTCACATTGATAAGAGCACCAAGGCTTTCTGAGCCAGTGTCTGGGATGCCTTTGTGTTAGAGTCTTGATTTGAGGGCCTTCTCTTCTTCCAGCAGCCTATTAGCAGCTGAGAGTACAAGGATGGCCTGCAGAATAGTCTCACAGTGCCACGTAGCACTTGGCTGATAGACTACTATTGTTACCGTTAGTCATCATTTTACATCTTGCAATGGTGTGTCTAATAAACTCTTGGACCATTCTTGTGAAAAAAAAAAGACACAGTTGTTTAAAGTGACTCATGCCATGACTTGTTCATAAAATCACCTACAGTAGGTCACTTCTTCACCAATTCATATGAAAAATGTGAGTTTAGACTCTTGTGTAACCAAAGAAGACTATTCTGAAATCTCACTTTTTAAAAATGTCTATTTTATTGATATTTTGAAGACCAGGTAATCAGATTTATTTATCAGGTCTATTGCTTTTATTTTTTGTTTCTTGATTCCTTAATTTTTGTTTTGCTTGGATGATTTTTAAAAATTCATTACCTATTTAATAATAAATTATTTAATATATGAATTTTCCTTTTAGGTACAGGTTTGGCTATATTCCTTACATTTTTATATGTATTATTCTAATTTTAGAAAACTAAACCATGATTGGAGTTTTAGATATTTTTCTATCATCCAAAAATTGAGAAAGAGCTTTTAAATTTTTCTTATTCTTTTTTTTTTAAAAACTTCATTATTAATTTTTAGCTCCACTGCATTTTTATAACAGCTTTATTTGCATAATTCAGAAAGCATAAAATTCACTATTTTAAAGTATGTAATTTGGTGACTGTTAATGTATCCAGAGGTTTTGTTTGTTTGTTTCTGGTACCGGGGGTCAAACTCAGGTCCTTGCGCTTGTGCAGCAGACAGCGAAACCACTGAGCTAAATCCCTGGCCCCATGCAGAGTTTTAAAACAGTCATCATTATATAATTTTGGAACATTTTTGTCACCTCAAAAAAGAAATCCTTTGGGAGGCCGAGGCAAGAGGATCACCACGAGTCCGAGGCCAGCCTGGACTACATAGTGAGTTCAAGGCTAGCCTGAACTACATAGTGAGACACTCTCTCAAAAAAACCAAAATAAAAAAAGAAAAGAAGAAGTCCTGTATTCACTAGCCAGTCTGTCCTTTATTTCTTTTTATAGCCAGAGTAATATTGCATTATATGGACTTGCCATATTTATTTATTCATTAGCTGATGGACATTTGAATTGTTTTCACTTTTGGTATTATGAATAATGCTATGAACCTCTGTATAAAAGTTTTTCTGTGGATATGCATTGTTTTATTCTTTGGCATATACCTAGAATTGTTGTTACATGGTAGTTCTGTTTAACATTATGAGAAAACTGCCAAACTGTGTTCCAATGGCTACTTCATTTTACAGTACAGCCAATAATTTCTCCACATCCTCCTGGCCAATACTTATTTGTTTGTTTGTTTTTTCTTTTAAGTCATCCAAGTGAGTGTGAAAGGATAGATGTCTTTATTATAGCTGGGAAAAACATTTTCCTAATGACTAATGATGCTGAGTTTATTGCATTTTTTGTCAGACATTGTAGCCAAATTTCAGAATTTGTGATTCTTTTTTGTAGCTTAATATGTAATTCATTAACTATGTGGTACAGAAGAGATCATCTTTGTTCTTTTGTAAAATGTGATGGTTAGTGGGGAATGAGGAATCTTATGATCAAAATATATTTTATGAGGGAAGAAGGTAGGCAAGGGGGGCTTTGAGGGTGTGAAAATGATGAAAGTTTATGTTATGAATCTGCCAAAATGAAACTCATCAATAAAAATTTTTAGAAAGAAAAATATATGATTCAATTATATCCTTTCATATTATTTGGCTGTGTGTTAAAAACTCAAAAATAATGTCAAAATCTTTTATTATCATTGTATTTCTGTTTCTTCTTACATTTCTAACACTTAAACCAAGGCAATGTTATTTGGCACATAAAGGTTTATAACAGTTTCAACATTGTTAAGAATTACATCCCTGTTAATAAAATGGTTCTCTTATTGTAAAAATTTTTAAAATTTTATTTTTGTCTAATATCTATATTTTCCCTGTTTTATTGTAGTTGTGTTTGCATAAAATATCTTTGTCATATTTGCTTATTGCTACTTTTCTTTAAATGAATAAATAGCATGTAGGTTGGCTTTTTTTGTAAACTCAATGAAATGTCTTCTTTTAATGGAAGAATTACTGTAATTTACATTTACTTGGATAAATTTTGTATTTAGTCAGTCCTTTTGTGACATTCTGTACATTTAGAAAATAGTTTACCATTTGTTCTATCCCTTTATAGATTATCTTATGCTGTGATTTATGGTTTTCAAAGTGTACCTAATCAAAGTGTTCCTGATTATATCACTGGATTCCTAAAAGTTTTTCAAAAGCATTGTGTTAACTTATACTTCCTCAAAATTAGAGTGAAAAATCCAACAATATTTTTGAATCCCTCTCATCTGATAGCATTTTTCTCCATTCTATCCCTCAATCAACAACTTCTAAGTCTTTGTTACAATTATTCAAGTTTTTCTATTCATTTGCTATTAGGATGCTGTTAGTCTATATTCTTTATATTGTCTTCTGATAACCATTTGAATATTTTCATAACACTCTATGTTCTTATGTACAGCAATTCTTATGTACTGTATTAGACAGCTATATTTTAATTGGCTTGTAGTCACTGCTCCTTCATGTATGTCCTGACTTCCCTGACCTTGAGCTTTTCATTTTTCCCAATTAAGAATACATGTGGAGCAAATCTTAAAGTAGTTTTTGGAAAGAAATATTCATTAGCAGGACATTTTCTGAGTCTCTAATACTTGAGACTATCTTTGTATTGCTGACACATAAGAAAAGAAAGCTTAGCTTTGTTTAAAATTCTTAAGTTACAAAAGTTTCTACATTGTATTTTCTCATTTTCTGGAAATTATTCTTACAAAAGGAAATTATTCAACCACCATGTTTCATTAAGCAAAGGAAAATAATGTAAATGCTTTCCAGCAATAAATATAACACTTTGTTGTTATAATTTTAAGAATTTCAGATTATTTATCCCTATAATATTATTTCCTATTTTCAAGATAAGATTGATCATGGCATGCTTGATCGTAGTTAATTTAGTAGCAGCTTTTTGGGGAAAGGGGCAAAAAGAAATGCCACACCAAAGGAAATAAGAGTTGTTTGTTTTCATTTGTTTATTTTTACTGGGAGAGAGTAAAATACATTTCTCTAAATAATTATATTTTATTTTAATATTAAAATTAAAGTTTTAATCTGTCATCTTTTCATCTAAAAATTTAAAATTATTACAAAACATTTTGACTGTCTTATCATACATAATATAATTTTATGCTTTTATAACTTTTGTTTATAATTTTGACCTTTATGAATGTCTTTTTGAATTAATAGTATACTTTCAAACACATCATGAAATGCTAGGGTTTTGTCCATTTCTTACTTGGAAATATTTATTTTCTGAATCATAATATATAATAGAGCCTAAGTGATAGCTGTTCTTCCAGACTCATGGGTTGGCCAATCCTAACTTTAGTTTTGAAAATTCTATTTAGTACAAGAGATCTGGCAATACCTGCTATCTCTTACTGCATTGTCTAGCATATGATATGTGATTTTCTATTTATAAAAAAACTTTTATGAATAGGTTCAATGCTGTCATCATACAGACAGCTTGTGGGGACATTTTAGGCAACAGAAATGCTATCATCATACAGACAACTTTTGGGGACATTTTAGGCAACAGAGATATCCAATAAGTTAAAATTCAATGAATAGTGTTATAACAATACAAATAACTAAATTAAAATGTAAAGCTACAGTGTGTAGTAAAGTTTATATATACAGAAGAAATGATAATCACTAATTATCATTGATAATATTCTACCTAGAAACTGTAAATGGCATTTAATTTAATATCATTTGTAGTATACATTTAATTTGGAATTATGAAAATATCATAAAATTTAAGAAATACATTATAAACAACCCAAGTTGAATACTAATGTCGTTTACAATTTTGGCTGTCATTCTTTTAAATGTTGCATTTAGGATCTTGTATATATCTTTTTATATTTGTCTAAATATTTCCTTCAGATAAAAGTCTTAAAAGATTGATGAGAAAAGCTTATGAATATTTTTAAATTTTCACCTTCGAAATTTGTTTGAATTTGAAGTCTTGGCCAGAAATTAGAATTCATATTTCCCTATATCCTTGCCCAAATTGATTATCATTATTTTTATTATTGATCTAGTAGATGAAAATGAAGTCCTGTTTTAATTTGTATTTTTTGTTTCTAGTAAGTTTGAATATTTTTATAAGTCCTTTGACTACTTTCCATTTATATGATTTAAAATACTTCTTTATATATGAGGACTAACACTTTATTTATTTTATTTTATTTTATTTTTGGTACCAGGGATTGAACTCAGGTCCTTGCGTTTGCACAGCAGGCGGCAAAACCACTGAGCTAAATCCCCGGCCCTTGGACTAACACTTTATGAGTCATATATATTAACTATATATATATTTCTAAAGTCTCATTTGCATTCTTTTCATGACAAAAGTTTTCAATCCTGATATAAGATCTCTCAATTCTTTCCTTCCCTCATTTTCTTTTGTTAGGATCTAGCTTGATTTTTTTCCCCACATTTATTCCTTTTATATATTTTTTTGTCATTCACTTTTGGCAAATTTGTTTTGAAGTTCCTGTGTGTAACTTTTGTTTTATTTTTCTAGATTAAAGTTTATCGTACTTCCCCAATACGTGGTCAAGGTTAGTTTTGGAAAATTATAAGCCCAAAATCAAATATCTATTCTCTCCCATTCTCCCTATTTTCTTCTTGAGATTTTAATTACACATGTATTAGACCTTTTTACCATAACCTATGTGACCTTTTAATTGTTCTGTGATTTCACCATTTTGTCTTTCTTCATTCTTACCTTGTTTTCTTTTGACCTATCTCACCTAGTTTTCAGTTCAACTGTATATAAATACATTCATAGTTTTAATTACCGTTGTGTTTTTCATTTCTAGCAGTTTGGCTTAATATTTAAATAGTTCCTAGTTGTCTTCCAATGTTCCCACTCTAGGTTTCTTAATTGCCTCAACAGGATAATAGTCATAACTACTTTAAAGTCCGTTATGACTTCCCTAAAACCCCCTTACCTAAATTTTCCATGGTTCTCTTTCTCCTGTCTGCTTTCATTTTCTCTTGGTTTTCATATGCCTGGTTATATTTGACTAAGTGCTGGACATTGATAATGAGAAATTACATAGATAGTTGAGGCTCTGTATGATACTGTTTTCCTTCAGAAGCAGTTTACGTCTCAGGGATTGCTAGGCTAGAAGCACTATCCATCCCAGATCACTTACTGCTATCCGATACTTAGATGATTTAAAACCAGCACTTTATCCCTGTGGGAGCTGTTCCTAGTGCAAGCTTAAGCTTAGGGTGTGACCCTTTAGACCTCTATCTATGAGTATGGGCCTTTTTTCTTGGTTGAGCTCTTAACTCCACATGTGACCACCCCATAGTCCCAAAGGTCTGGAACTCAGCTTTTTATTCTCTCGGCTACTGATTTTGCAACTGACAGCTGCCCTAAGGAGCAGCAATACAGAAAGTGCTGGGTTTGTCCTCTTTTGCTTTTTTTCCCAGGTTCTTGGCTCCATAAATTGTCACTGACTTATAAGGTCTACAATACCTTTGAATAGCATTCTAGATTTTCTTGTTACCAGCAAGAGAGGAATGATCTTAGTCCACCACTGCTAAGAATGAAGCCCCGGACTGATGTCTTTTCTTTTTCTTTTCACACTTAGTATGTCTTTGATACACCAAGTTTTTCATTTTTAAAATTTGATGAAACTAGGACCGGAGATTTAGCTCAGTGGTGTTGCCGCCTGCCTCGCAAATGCAAGATCCCAACTTCGATCCTCGGTACCAAAAAAAAAGAAATTTGATGAAGTCATATCGAGGTACAGATTTCCCCCTCAAAGTTATTAATTTTGCCTAAAACTTGTATGCAAAAATAGGCTTCTTTCCTTCCAACAAGATGATGGAAATGTTTTTCTCTTACTTCTCGGACCATTTCTTATCTCTTATTGCTTGATTCCATTTACTCTGGTCTTTGATCCAAAATGCCTATTACTCATAGACTGGATAATATTCAAAATCCATATACAAAATATTCTTGGCCAGTATTTTTTTTTTTCAGTACTGGGGATTGAACTCAGGACCTTGTGCTTGCGAGGCAGGCACGGTGCCACTGAGCTAAATCCCCAGCCCTGGCCAGTATCTTTCTATTTTAAAAACTGAATTCTGGAAGTTTTATGAATTTTGTCTGCTGATTCAATATTTTACAATTTTCACATCAACATTTTATGGCTGTCCAGGTAAATTTTCATTTGTAACATTTGTGTTGCAATTTTCTTTAAAACTTTTCTTCCTCTATTTTCATCTCAGTTTAGTTTCACTTTGACTTTTTCCTCTTAATTCATGAGGTTCATATCTTTTCACAGCTGAAGACATATGATTGGCTTCTTGAGTCCTCTGAACCCCAAGCAGACCATCTTCACATGGGTGCTCATCCTTTGAGTTGGTTACATACTATACATGTTTTTTCATTATACTGACATAATTTGTTACTGGTATCTTTCAAGTAAGGCAATCATTTAAAAATTTATATATATAAAATAAATAAGTAAAATAAAATAATTTATATATACAGGGAGTGAATATGTTTAGGTCTGGAATTTATAAATAACAAGATTTGTGTCAGAAAATATGGTGTTAATAAAACAAGAGCACAACTGAATGATTATATTGCATTCTTGATATTTCAATAATTAAATAGACCCCAAAGTTGCATTTTTTGTTTAAATATATTTAATAGTTTAAACTATTTTAAATGACAGAAGCACACTTTCATTTCTGTTGCTTCTTCACCAAAAAGACAATGTTATCAGCAAAAATTATGAATTTTCATTCATATTAAGGGAAAAAAGAGAAGAGTATATTAATAGAGAAAATTGTGTTAGTATACTGATGAAGAAAAGTGTGCTCTATTTGAAAGGGGCTTGATGAAAACATTGGGAATTATCTGTCCTATTTCACCTATAGACACTACATACAATATGAAGTCAGTTGATTTATTTGAACGTAATCCCATGGGTAAAGCAAATAATTGTTTCAGCTTCTAAATTGCCTGAATTTATATGAGTATTAATGTGAAAATATATGAGGAACACTGTGCATTTAATATGATAGTCCTTGGATAAATTCAAACTGGATTATCAATTCCATTATTTTTGCAGTAATTGTTCTACTGGGCTCCTCTGGGTCAATAATCTATAATTTCAGAGTGCTGGTGAAAAAAATTCACGGGGAGGAATTTATTAGGATTGATGCATCTTCAGAAAACATTTATACAAAAATAAACATATTAAAAACTGATATTTGATACTTCAAAAAACAACAAAGTTTTATCACAAGATAAAAGGACTTGCTTATTTTTGTTTATATATTTTGCCTTGCTTTTGTTTTTGTATTTTTGTTTTTTTCTATTTCCTTTTGATTTCTGTGCTATCCCCATCATTAAATATTATTTTGGCTGATTTAGCATCCATTAATGCCCAAGACTGCCACTGAGAATATATGCAGTAATTACAGTTCATTGTATTGGCAATCCTGGTAATATGCAGACTTAGAAATACACTCACACACACACACACTCATAGTGATGATATGACTTAATCCCTTAAAATTTTAGAGGTTTCCTTCCTTAAGTTTGTGATGTCAATCCACATGTAAAGAGCAAAGAAAATCACTATGACAGCTGTTATGCATTTTCCCTAGCTTAGATGACAGAGTTGATGGGATAGCAAATGATCTTATGACATGAACTTTGCACTTTCAACTCTATAGTAATGGAAATTAGAAAAAATTTTTAATTTTAATTTCAGACTTGACCCCTCTACCTCTCTTGAAAAAAATACACAAAGAATCCTTCCCATGAGCCATGAGCACTGAATTTTATGGCTCATTTTCTGAAGCAAATTGTCTTCCATAATTGCATGTTTTGGACATTTTAAAATAGAAAATAATCTTTAGTTCAAAGACCTGAAATAAAATTTTTATTGATCTGTGACCTAGTGTTCACTTAATTGCATACATACTGATTAAATGGAACTGATAAAACAAGAAACAGGGTAGCAGTAACACAAACAATATGCCTGTGAATATGCATCTTCAAGGAGAAGAGGCTTCCTCATTTGCCCTTATACTTTGCATTTATTCCTTTCTCAAATTTGGGTAGACAGTTTAGTTTGCCTTTTGGATTTAAACTATTGATCCCTAAATTTCTAGCAAGCCATGCTGAAAAAGAAACTATTTTAAGAAGGCATAATGAATGCCAATGAAATTCACTATCATGCCTGGACCATAATTTCAGCTAATATTTAACTGCTCATACTAGAGATCAGGCCTCATTAACAAGCAGGAGGAAACCAAAGAAATAAGAAAAACATGATCTTTACAACTAATGTGTTTTTTGAAGAATATCAAATTTTATTCAGAAGAAGTGATTCAAGGTAAAGTCTAGAATACAATCAACCAATCCCAAGATGTTACAAATTTGCAAGAGAGTCAAGGCTCTGAATATTTACATAGCAGCACTGAGGTCCATCTGCTCAGGAAAATATAGTCATAATTTTAACATTTGCACAATGCTTCACAATCTATCAAATACATGTCTTGGCATTGTTATACTTCATTTGTGCAGTTCTACCTTTCATCTACATGATTCTGGGAAAATAATTTATTCCCCATGAGCCTTTGTTTTCTTGTAAGAATGGGAAGAATAGTTTCTATCTCTTAAGATTGTCTGGGTGGTTAAATAAGTGTAGCATTTAAAATACCCTCAATGAAAACTATAAGACATTGCTGAGAGAAATCAAAGAATATTAAAAAATACAGTGATATACCATATTCATGGATTAGACTAGGAAATCATTGTTAAAATGAGAAAATTGCCCTTGGGTGATCTATCTAATTAAGTTACATTTTGAGGGGAATAGAGATGGGTAAATTACTGAGGAGCTGACCCTTTAGGGCCACCATACCACTGCCACCAGTGCCAAGGAGCAGAGTCCCACCAGCACTGAGGAGCTGAGCCTTTCAGGACACCATACCACTGACCCCAGTGCAGAGGAACAGAACCCAAACTCCAGTGCCAAGGGGGTGAGCTCCACAGGCACCAGCAGCACCCACCCCCAACCCCATTCAAATAAGAAAACATGTAAACAAGTCTCAAAACCAGACTTCCAGATCACCTAAAACAACCCAAAAGGGAAACAACATGGAAAAATCTGATACTCAAGAACCTGGACTTTCTGAACCGGCAAAAAAAGAGTGTCTGGAAAATATGAAATCAGAAATTATTTCTCAAATAAAAGCAGAGATTGTGCCCATAGTGCAAGACATGATTAATAAATCTAGAGAGAACACAGATTTTAAAAAATGGAGGAACTGAAGAATATGATGGAATCTCAACATAGGAAACAAATGGAATCCATAAAACATTTCCAGGAGATTGAAAGTTTATGCAGCAGAATGAGCCAATGTGAGGACAGAATTTCAGACATAGAAGATAAGATTGCAATTAGTGACCAGGCAAAGAAAAATTTCTTTAAAATAGTAAGGAACCATGAGAAATCAATCCAGCAGTTGCTAGATGATGCAAAGAAGAACAACATAAGACTGATTGGAGTCAATAAAGAAACAGGAGAGGGTGAAGATGACCTAAAAAGATTGTTCACAGAATTGATGGCAAAAAAACTTTCCCAAATAGAAGAGAAGAACTTGCCTTACAGATAAGTGAGGCATATAGAACTCCAACTAGCCTTGATAAAAAAAAAAATCTACACATAGGCATAAAATAGTTAAGATTCCAGAAACCCAACAGAAGAACAAAATTCTACAAGCAGTTAGAGAAAAGAAACAAATCACATACAAAGGAAAGCACATCAAACTCACAGCAGACATCTCAATGCAAACCTACAAGGCAAGAAGAGCATGGAGTGACATATTTCAAGGCCTAAAGGAAAACAACTTCCAACTCAGATTGACGTATCCTGGCAAAACTATCTTTCAAAATTGATGGAGAAATAAGATATTTTCATGACAAAGAGCACCTCAGGGACTTCATGAATACCAAACCAGCACCCCCCAAAAATTTTAGACAATATCCTAAGAAAAGACAATGAGGATCACAACCACAGGAAGCTCAGAAGAATGAATATTTCAGGCACAACAAAAAATTAAATACAAAGGGGGAGAATCCAACAAAAAGAAAGTCATAACAATGCTAAATTAATACGGATCAGTTATAACCACCAATGTGAATGGCCTCAATTCACCAATCCAAAGAAACAGAATAGCAGAATGGGTCAATAAGCAAGACACAACAATATGCTGCATACAAGAAACACACTTTTTTCAAAAAGAAACTCATAGGCTGAAAGTGAAAGGGTGGAAAACAATACTCCATGTGACAGGAACCCCCCAAAAAGCAGGAGTAGCTATCTTCTTTGCACATCAAGTGGATTTCAAACCAATACTGATTAAGAGAGACAAAGAAGGACACTACATCCTTGTAAAGGGAACAATCCAAAAGGAAGAGATGACAATCATAAACATATATGCACCAAACACTAGTGCATCCAACTATATGAAACAAATACTAACGGACATGAAAAAGCAAATAAGCACTAATACAGTAGTAGTGGACTACCTCAATACCCCACTGTCATAAAGAGATCAACTAGACAAATAATAAACAACAAAATACTAGAACTCAATCAAACTCTTGAACAAATGAACTGAACAGATGTTTACAGAGTGTACTACCCCACAAAATCAGAATACCCATTCTTTTCAGCTGCACATGGGTCGTTTGCCAAAATAGACCATGTACTTGCTCATAGAACATGTTTAAGTAAGGGTAAAGGAATTGAAGTTATCCCCTGTATATCATCAGACCATAGTGCGATAAAATTGGAGATCAACAGCAAAACAAACCACAAGAACTTTATAAACACATGGAAATTGAACAACACACTTCTGAATAACCAAAGGGTCACAGAGGAAATTAAAGAAGAAACCAGACAGTTCCTTCAATTAAAAGACAATGACAATACAACATATCGGAATCTATGGGACACAATGAAAGCAGTCTTATGAGAGAAATTCATAGCAGTGAATACTCATATTAGGAAAACAGAGTGAGCCCAATTATACAACCTGATGCTGAACCTCAAGCTTCTAGAAAAAGAAGAGCAGGACAAACCCCAAGCTCATACAAGGGACAAAATTATAAAGCTCAGAGCAGAAATCAATTCAATGCAGACTAAGGGAATGATACAAAAAAATCAATGAAGCCAAGAGTTGGTTCTGCAAAAGAATCAACAAAATTGACAAACCCTTAGCCAAACTTTTCAAAAAAAAAAAAAAAAAAAAAAGGAAAGAAAAGGCCCAAATCCATGCAATTAGGAATGAAAAGGGTAAAATTATAATGGACCCAGCAGAAATCCAGAGGATCATCACTACCTACTTCAAGAACCTATAGGCCAATAAGATGGAAAATACAGAAGAAATGGACAGATTCCTAGATATGTATGAATTATCAAAGTTGAATGAAGAAGACCTAAAAATTCTGAACAACCCAATATCAACCAATGAAATTGAAAATGTATTTGAAAACTTACCAAGTAAGAAAAGCCCAGGTCCTGATGTCTTCACCACTGAATTCTACAAGACATTTAGAGAGGAACTACTGCCACTACTGTTTAAACTCTCCAATGAAATGGAAAGGGAAGCAGTATTCCCAAATTCATTCCTGGAAGCAAGCATCACCTTGATCCCCAAAGCAGAGAAAGACCCAACCGAAAAAGAGAAATATAGGCCAATCTCACTAATGAACATAGATACAAAAATCCTTAATAAGATACTGGCAAATAGAATCCAGAAGATCATCAAGAAGATCACACACCCTGACCAAGGGGATTCATCCCAGGGATGCAGGGATGGTTCAACATATGCAAATCAATCAATGTAATACACTATATCAATAGAACCAAGGACAAAAACCATATGATCATCTCAATAGATGCAGAAAAAGCATCTGACAGAATCCAACATGTGTTTATGATAAAAACTCTACAAAAAATTGGAATAGATGGATTCTACCCCAATTTGCTAAAAGCCATCTATGAAAAACCAACAGCCAATATCATACTAAATGGTCAAAAACTGAAATCCTTCACACTAAAATCAGGAACAAGACAAGGATGTCAACTACCACCACTCCTGTTCAGTATAGTTTTGGAAACATTAGCCACAGCAATTAGAAAAGAGAAAGAAATAAAAGGAATAAAGATAGGAAATGAAGAAGTCCAATTGTCATTATTTGCTGATATGATACTCTGTATAGAAGACCTCAAAAATGCCACCAAAAATCTTCTAGACTTAATAACCAAATTCAGTAAAGTAGCTGGATACAAGGTCAACACACAAAAATCAATAGCTTTCCTCTACATGAACAACAGACTCACTGAGAGAGAAACAGGGCAAACAGTTCCTTTCACAATAGCATCCAAAAAATTGAAATACTTAGGAATCAACCCAACAAAAGAAATCAAAGACCTCTACTCTGAAAACTATAGCACTCTGAAAAGAGAGATTGAAGACAATATCAGAAAATGGAAAGACATCCCTTGCTCCTGGGTAGGAAGAATCAACATTGTGAAAATGGCCATACTTCCAAAACTGCTATATAGATTCAATGCAATCCCAATTGAAATCCCAGCAGCATACTTCACAGACTGGGAGAAAACAATCTAAAAATTCACTTGGAACATTCTAGAGGAGACCCAGAATAACAAAAGCAATACTAGGCAATAAAGACAAGGCAGGGGGTATCACAATCCCCAATTTGAAACTATACTACAAAGCTATTGTGATAAAAACACCATGGCACTGGGAAAGAAACAGACCCAAGGACCAGTAGAACAGATTAGAAGATGCAGAAACAACTCCAGACACCCTCAGCCATCTGATCTTGGACAAAGGAGCCAAACACCCTCACTGGAGGAAAGATAGCCTCTTTAATAAGTGCTGGAAAAATTGGGTTTCAACTTGCCAAAGATTAAAACTAGACCTATATTTCTCACCATGCACTAAACTAAAATCCAAATGGATTAAAGATCTAAACATTAAAACAGAAGCACTGAACCAGCTGAAACAGAACTCTTGAAGACATTCGTGTAGGAAAAGATCTTTTGAACAAAATCACAGTTGCCTGTGAACTAGCACAAACAATCAACAAGTGGGATCTCTTCTTATTAAGAAGCTTCTGCACAACAAGAGAAACCTCCAACAGTATGAAGAGGCAACCCACAATGCGGGAAAAAATTGACCGCCATCCCAAGCTCCTAGGGCAGAGAAGCTGAGCCAGTCCCAGCACTTGGAAGGAAGCTCCCCTGCTGCCATCCCAAGCTCCTAGAGCAGAGAAGGTGAGCCAGTCCCAGCACCTGGAAGGAAGCTCCCCTGCCACCATCCCAAGCTCCTAGGGCAGAGAAGCTGAGCAGGTCCCAGCATCCGGAAGGAAGCTCCCCCACTGCCATCCCAAGCTCCTAGGGCAGAGAAGCTGAGCCAGTCCCAGAACCCAGAAGGATGCTCCCCTACCTCCATCCCAAGCTCCTAGGGCAGAGAAGGTGAGCCACACAGGCGCCAGAAGCACCACCCCCCTGTCAAAATTAGAAGATATGTAAACAAGCCTCAAAAACAGACTTCTGGATCACCTACAGCAATCCCACAGGGAAACAAGATGGAAGAATCTTGATACTCAACCACCTGGACTCTGAACTGGCAACAAAAGAGGATCTAGGAAAAATGAAATCGGAAATAATTACTCAGATAACAGCAAAGATTTTGCTCATGGTGCAAGACATCATGAATAAATCTAGAGAGGACACAGATAAAACAATAGAGGAGCTGAGGAACATGATGGAATCCCAACATAGGAAACAAATGGAATCCATAAAACAGATACAAACAGATTTCCAAGAGATTAAAAACTCCATCGAAAGTCTGCACAGCAGAATGAACCAATGTGAGGATAGAATTTCAGATATAGAAGAAAAGATTGCAGTTAGTGACCAGGAAAAGAAAAATTGCTTTAAAATTGTAAAGGAACACGAGAAATCAATCCAGCAGCTGCTAGATGATGCAAAGAAGAATAACATAAGACTGATTGGAGTCAATGAAGAAAGAGGAGAGAGTGCAGATGACATAAAAAACTGTTCACAGAAGTGATGGCAGAAAACTTCCCAAGCAGGAGATAAGAACTTGACATACAGATAAGCAAGGCATATAGGACTCCAGCTAGCCTTCATCAAAAAAATCTACACACAGGCATATAATAGTTAGGATACCAGAAATCCAACAGAAGAATAAAATTCTACAAGCAGTGAGAGAAAAGAAACAAATCACATACAAAGGAAAGCCCATCAGAATCACAGCAGACTTCTCAATGCAAACCCTCAAGGCAAGAAGAGCTTGGAGTGATGGATTTCAAGCCCTAAAGGAAAACAGCCTCCAACCCAGATTGATGTACCCTGCAAAACTAACTTTCAAAATTGGTGGAGAAATAAGATACTTTCATGATAAAGAGCACCTCAGGAACTTCATGAATATGAAACCAGCACTCCAAAAAATCTTAGACAATACCCTAGGAAAAGACAATGAGGATCACAACCCCAGGAAACCCAGCAGAATGAATCCATTGGGCATGACAAATTAAACGCAAAGGGGGAGAATCCAACAAAAAGAAAAAGTCATGACAAGGCTTTTCAAACTTTTAACTTCATCTCCCTAATGAGTGTATAATTCAATCTTGTTATTGTACTGATTAGTATTTTTCTGATTCTAGTGTTGCACACCTTTCCTTGTGCTGTACTGGCTATTTATCATCTTATGTCTACATTTTAATTGGGTTGTCTATTAATGAGCTCTAAGAATTCTTTTTTAAAAAAAAATTCTTTTATTGGTACATTGTAGGTATACAACACAATTACATTTCTCATTGGGAATTGTACCTTTACATAATGCATCTTGGTTCTTATTTTTTCCCCATTCCTAGCCCTCCCTTCACCCCCTCCACCCTCCCCTATTTACAAAGACTTTATTTCCATTTTTTCCATTTCTCAGCATTTTTCCTTTCCCTTCTTTCCTTTCCCCTGTGCCTCCCACTACTCCTACCCCTTTGGACCTTTTCTTCCTATTTTACATTATCGATTATTCATTCTAATCATTGGTACATTTTAGGTATACAATATAATGACATTCATCATTGGAAATTTGCACCTTTACATAGTCTCTCTTGGTTCTTATTTTTCACCCTTGGCCAGCACTCCCTTCAACCCCTCCATTCCTCCCTATTTACAAAAATTTTGTTCCTATTATTCCATTTTTTCATATTAATCCCATTCCCTTCTATCATTTCCCCTAGCCCTCCCACTTCCTTCCCCTTTGCCCTTTTTCTTCCTATTTCATATTACCTATTATACATTTAGTCCTTATTTACACTGTCAGTTTCTCACACCAGAGAAACTATTTGGTATTTATACATGTGTGTTCTATTTATTTCACTTAAGAGTATTGCCTCAATGTGCATCCACTTAGCTATAAATGTCTCTAATTTCTCATTTTTTATGGCTGAGTAGTACTCCATTTTATAAAAAAACCCACATTTTCTTTATCCAGTCTCCAGTTGGGCTGTTTGGGCATTTGGGCTGTTTCCAAGTTTTAGCTATTACAAATTGTGCTGCTATGAACATGGGTGCACATATATCACTGTGGTATGATTCTTTTAATTCTTTGGCAAGATCCCCAGCAGTGGATAGCGGAGTCAAATGGGACTTCCAGTCCTAGTTCTTTGAGGTATCTCCATACTGATTTCCACAGTGCTTGCACCAGTCGACACTCCCACCAACAATGGAGCAGGGTTCCTCTTTTCCCACAGCCCCGCCAGCATTTGTTATTGGTTGATTTCATGATAGCAGCCATTCTTTCTGGAGTGAAGTGGAATCTCAGCATTGTTTTCATTTGCATCTCTTGAATGACCAGTGATGTTGAACATTTTTTCATGTATTTATTTGCTATTTCTACTTCTTTGTCTGAGAAATGTCTGTTCATTTCAGATGCCCATTTTTGGATTGGGTCTTTAAATTTGGGAGGTCTGATCTTTTTAAGTTCTTTATAGATTCAAGATAGTAGACCTTTGTTTGAGTAAGAGCAGGTGAAGATTTTTTCCGACATTGTGGGTTGTCTCTTCACACTGCTGGTGGTTTCTCTTGCTGTGCAGAAGCCTTTTAAAAAGAAGAGATCCCACTTGTTGATTGTTTGTGCTAGTTCACGGGCAACTGAGGTTTTGTTCATAAAATCTTTCTAAGAATTCTTTATATATTCTGGTCATAGGTTATACACATTGTAAATATGGTCTGTTTAAGGACTACTTTTCATTTTAATGATGACATTTAAAGTTCTAAATTTTGATAGAATCTCATTTATCAGTTTTTTTCTTTTGTACATCATCTCTTTTGTATACTAGGTAGTTCTTGCCTACCCTGAATTCATAAATATTTTCCCTTATAAGTTCTTCTTAAGGTTTTATACTTTTAGGCTTTCAGATTTAGATTCATAGATCCCTTCAAGCTATTTTTATGTATGGAAAAAAAAGGTTGAGGTTAATTTTTTATATACAGATATCACGTGTTCTAGTGCCTTTTGCTGGAAACACTATCTCTTCCTTGGCTCTTGAATTGAGTTTATATTCTATAAAATGTTAATGTTAAATAATCTTTCAAAATACAGTGGACCATTATGTGTGGTTCTATTTCTAGATTCTCTGTTTTATTCCAATGATCTATATGTCTTTCCTTACACCAACACTGCCTTGATTACTGTAGCTTTAGAAGAAGTCTTAAAATTAGGTACTAAACGTCTTCCAACACTGTTTTTTTTTTTTTAACTTTTCTAGGTCCTTTGTACTCCTACATAACTTTTAAATTTCAATATCCAATTCTTCATTTATAGCAAGTATACACAGACCTGAATTTTTATATATACCTTGTGTTTTCTAATCCTGTTAAATTCAAATATAAGTTCTAGGGGCTCCTAGAGATTTCTTAGTATTTTCTCTGTAGATGATCATTTCATCTACATATAAAGATTTTGCTTCTGCCATGCCAATCCTATCCTAGTTGTGTCATTTTATTGCCAGACTATTTTGGTGGGGACTAGGTTTCAAAGTTTAATGGACAGATAAAGAGTAAGCATATCTGCCCTTGTTCCCCACCTTAAGGAGAAAGCATTGTATTGACTCCATTCATAGAAGGAGTTTTTGTTGGAAGTATGGAGTACATGTCTTTAATCTGTTGAGAAGGTTCTGTTCTACTTCTAGTCTCCTGATAGCTTTTATCATGAACAGCTGTAGAATTTAGTCCAATACTTTTTCTTCAACTAGTGACAGGATCATATGGCTTTTTCCTTTCCTCTGTTAAAATGATGACTTTTGGGGGTGGATCTTCCAATGCTGAACCAACACTGCCATCCCTATTACAAAACCACTTTCTACATACAACCAGATCTGACTTCTAATAGCTTGTTTTGTTAAACAAACCTCTATAGATGTTCATACTTTTTTCTTCTATTATCTTTATCCAGTTTTAGGATTAGCACAATGTTGATTTCCTAAAATGAGGGGAGAAGTGTTCCTTCTTTTTTCTGCTTTAATTGTTTGATATAATTTATCAGTTAAAATGTATATGAGCCTGCTGTTTTCATATAGGTAGGTTTTCAAGCTAGGAATATACTTTCTTAATAGGTGCTATTCAAATTTTATATTTCCTCCAGAGTTAGTTTCATTAATTTGTACTTCTTAGAAGTTGTCAAATTTATTTCAAAAAAGATTTTTGTAATATGCTTTCTATATCCTTTTAAATTCTGTAAAATCTGTGGTAATGTCTCCTAGATCTTGATATTGTAATTTAAAAACTGTATAATTGATATTGTGTAACAGGAAGAAAAGGTCTAAAGGTGCAGGGGAAGTGGGAGGGGTAGGGGAAAGGAAAAAAGGGAAAAGAAAAAATATGAGAAAAGGAAAAAATGGAAACAAAGTCTTTACAAATAGGGAAGGGTGGAGGGAGTGAAGGGAGGGAAAGGGAAGGGGGAAAAAATTAAGAACCAAGATACTCATGTAATGGTACAAGATCCCAATGATGAATGTAACTGTATTTTATACCAAAAATCTACCAATAAACTTAATGGGAAAAAAAGAATAAAATAAATAAAATAAAATGAACAGACATTTCTCAGACAAAGAAGTAGAAGTAGCAAAGAAACATATGAAAAAATGTTCAACATCACTGGTCATTCAAGAGATGCTAATGAAAACAACACTGAGATTCCACCTCACCCCAGAATGAATGGCTTCTATCATGAAGTCAACCAACAGCAAATGCTGGAGGGGCTGTGGGGAAAGAGAAACCCTCCTCCACTGCTAGTGGGAGTGTAGATTGGTGCAACCACTGTGGAAATCAGTATAGAGATACCTCAAAGAACTAGGATCTGTAGTCCCATTTGACCCCGCTATTCCACTGCTGGGTATCTTCCCCAAAGAATTAAAAGTATCATACCACAGTGATATATGTGCACCCATATTCATAGCTGCACAGTTTGTAATAGCTAAAACTTGGAAGCAGCCAAATTGCCCATCAACTGGAGACTGGATAAAGAAAATGTGTGTGTGTGGTTTTTTTTTACAAAATGGAGTACTACTCAGCCATTAAAAATGAGAAATTAGAGACATTTATAGCTAAATGGATGCACATTGAGGTGATACTGTTAAATGGAATAATTAGGACACACATGTGTAAATACCAAATAGTTCCTCTAGTGTGAGAAACTGAAAGTATAAATAAGGACCAGGAGGCATAATAAATAATATGAAATAGGAAGAAAAGGGACAAAGGGGAAGGGGAAGTGGGAGGAATAGGGGAAAGAAGGAAAGGGAATTAATATGAGAAAATGAAAAAATGGAAACAAAGTTTTTGTAAATAGGGAGAGATGGAGGGGTTGAAGGGAGGGCAGGGGAAGGGGGAAAATAATTAAGATGGATTTTGTGAAGGTGCAAATTTCCAATGATGAACATCATCATATTGTATACCTAAAATGTGCCAATAAAATAAAATAAAAAAGAAATTGGTAAGTTAATTGTATAATTTGTATGAAAATTCAAAGGACCTAGAATAGTCTAAAATATCTTTTTTTTTAAGACAAAGACAGGGTCTCACTATGTAGTCCAGGCTGGCCTTGAACTCACTAGGCTAGGCTCAAACTCACAGCAATCATCCTGCCTCAGCCTCTCAAGTGCTGGGATTATAGAGGCATGCCCTACCACCTCCAACTAGTTTAAAATATCTTGAAGAGAAAAATTCATGGACCTAGTTCAAACTATACTCATATAAATATTATGTGGTATTGGTGAAAGAGTAGTTAATTAGAATTACAAATTTTAACAGAGTATAGGAATTGACTTTTATCACATGACTTGGGGAAAAGATGCCATTACAAATCATTAAAGAAATAAATTGTATTACTTTTAATGCTAATGGTGGTAAACGCTTTTAACAGTAATAGTAATTCTTTTAATAAATAATAGTGGATTAATTCAACACTGACAGGGAAAAAAATGAAACTGACTCCCTCTACGTTGCAACACACATTAAAAAATGGGTTAAAGGGCCAGGGATTTAGCTCAGTGGCACCATGGCTGACTCACAAGCGCAAGGTCCTGAGTTCAATCCTCCATACCAAAAAAAAAAGGCTTTAGATAGACCTTAGACTTAAACGTAAAGCATAGATGGACAACTTCAGAAGCTTTGGACTAGGCAAAAATTCTTAGGACACAAAACTCAATAACCAGAAAAGGAAGGGTAAATTAATTGCACTTCATTAAAATTTACTAAGGGTGAATAGTCAAGATGCAGACAGGAAAAGATATTGGCAAAATATACAACTGACAATAGACTCATACCTAAAATAAAGACCTCTAACAAATCAATAAGATATAAGCAACAAAACTGAAAAGGCAAAAGACCTGAACTTCAAAAACAAGCTATCTAGTTGGCCTTTAAACATATAAAAAGTTGATCAACATTATAAGTCATCATAAAAATGTATACTTAAGCCACAACAAAATATCCTTACTAGAATGACGAAAATTTTAAAAACTTTCAGTACCAAGTGGCAACGAGATAGAAAGCAACTTGAACTCTCATGTATTATTGCTCTTACTGCTGGTGCAAATAGGTAGAGTCATGCTGGAAAGCCACTTGGAAGTTGATTTTAAAAGTAAAATTATATAAATTCTAGATCATGTACCTTCCATTTACCCTGATTATACACCAAAAAGAAATGAAAACATGTTCACCAAAAGACTTGCTCTAGAATGTTCACAGCAGCTTTATACATAATAACAAAATGTAAAAATAACCCAAATGTCCTTAAATTTAATAACAGGTCTGATAAATAATTTAAGTATATTCATATAATGAAATAATACACAGGAAAATGAGAAGAAAGTACCATTATACACAACATGGATAACCTCCCAAATACGTTTCATGAAAAGATTCAGAAAAAAATCCAGATGCATCTGGTATGTTTCCATTTATTTTTTATTTTTTTATTTTATTTGGCTTTTTGAGACAGGGTCTCAATATATATTCCAGGCTGGCCTCAAACTCACCACTATCCTCCTACCTCAGCCGATCCAAGTACTGGGATTACAGGGCTGTGCCCCTAGGCCCAGCACATTTCCACTTAAAGGTCAAGAATATATATCTATTGTAATAGAGATCAAACAACAGTTACCTTTGAAGGTTATTGATTGGGAAGGGGCATGACGTCACTTTTAACAGTTCTGCTACACAGTAACTACTCAGTAAATGTTACCCATTTTCCTTATTATCATTAAAATCCTTTGGAATGCTCAGTGTGGTGGCACATGGCTGTAATCCCAGCAATTTGGGAATCTGAAGCAAGAGGATCACAAGTTCAAGGCCAGTCTGGGTAACTTAATGAATACCTATCTCAAGACTTTTTTAAAAACATATTTTTAAAAGGAGTTTGGGATATAGCCAGTGGTAGAGTGATCCTGGTTCCCCAGTACACCAACACACACACACACACACGCACACACACACACATTTCTATGGAGTAGACACAGTAGTAAGGTTGCCTTATTTCATGGATGATGGAAATGAAACCTCATTATATTCAAGTACTTTCCTGAACACACAGCACTTGCAGGTGAAGGAACTGGAGTTCGAGCCCCATCTCTGGATGCTGGATCTAGAGAGTGCAATATGCCTGCTTTGTCTTGGTCCTCTTTCACAGAAAACTTGAGTTCCTCATGTGCTTCTCAGTTTTCAAGGGATGATTTCTACTTTCCTACATTATGAAGCATCTCAAGTCTTTAGCTGATTAGGGGAAGCAGGAAGGCAATCTGATCAAGCACACCTGAGCTTTGGACAGGCTGCCTCACAGTAATTGGTTACAAATTAAAAATGTATTTATAACCATGTACCAATTGCTTAGAACTATGCATTACTATAATTACTCACAATTACTAACTTGATACATTAAGAGCTCAGAGTGCAAGGACTGAAAAATAATGGGGTTTTATTCAGTGCATGCAGAAGATATCTCCACTTCCTGTATTCTTGCCCTGGATATGGCTATGCTCCAGATAGAGGATAGGAAAGAGCAGAGGAAAAAATACACCCTATTCTATATCTGTTCCTGATTCTAGTTTCTAAAACTACACATGTGGCTCCTATTAGTGTTTAATCTGAGCAGAACAAATCTTATAAGCAGTTACAGATACTACCAAAGTTTGTCTGGGCAGCTCTTAGTAACCTCACCCGAGGTCCCTTCTCTCATTTCCCAATACCCCTCACTAAATAGTGACACTGTAAGTTATGGCTGGAAGTAGAGAAGACTCTGTCATTCATCAAATCCTTTTGAGAGAATACCGTTCACCATTCCCCATGTGATTGAGAATTTGATAAATTCTTCATTCATCAGACTACATGATGGGCACTGTTGTAGGAACCAGGGATCTATCTATGAGCAAAACATATAAAAATCCTTGTCCCCACTGGAAAAGATGAGGAATAAAATAAATATGTGTTATGTTTGAAGAGGGGGTGCTATGAGGAGAAACAGACACGGGCTGTGTTGGCCAGAGTTGAGACACTGGTTAGTGGGCCCTCTGTGGAGGTGGCATTTCAGCAGAAGCTTGAAGGAAATGAGGGAAGAGCCCCCTGGAGGGCAGAGGATCAGCCAGTCCAGGGCCCTGACGCAGGCATGTGGCTACTGTTTCTAAGAAACAAAGCTGGGGATGGTGAGCGAGGTGAGGAGTTCTAGGCAGTGAGGACACAGTTGGGCATATTTTAAAAGCATCTTAAGCAATGGCCTTCTGAGAATTCCTGATTATTTTTTGCTTTCAGAGCCCTCTAATTAAAAGTTGGTGGAGGGCCGGGGATTTAGCTCAGTGGCATCGAGCCTGCCTTGCAAGCACAAGGTCCTGAGTTCCATCCCCGGTACTGCAAAAAAAACCAAAAAGAAAAAAAAAAAAGTTGTGGGAAGGAGGAGGAACTAGGACTGGATGAATTTTGTACCTCTGAGGTATACCACTGTCTAGGAACAAAGCACCGTGGTGGGGATGACTTGCGCCCAGAACTAAGGAATAGAGTCTTTAAAAATTCAATTCCCTCCCTCTCTTCTCCAGGATCCCTGAGTCTCAGGGTACCACTGCTAGTTGGTCAAGTTTCTATTCTTACTTTGCTTTAGCCAGAATATATTCTGTTATTCTGTCTCTCATTCTCCCTTCCCTCCTTCCCTGAATCAGGCAGAGAAGGTACAGGATTTATTTTTGCACTTTTGTGGCAAGGATGAGTTATTTTTACGTTTATAAATTATTTCGCATTCTTTAAAAAATATCTCATTTAATTAGATGTATTTCTAAGTGACTAGAATTATACATATTTCAAAAGGCACCCTAGAGGGCCATCCGAGAGCCTTGCCTGGCAAGAATGCTTCCAAGCCCTCCTTGATCCTTTCTGGGTACAGCCTCAGAAACCAGGTTGGTTATGCCCCAGGAGACTACAGGATAGGATGAAGCACGAGATAACCAGGTGGAGGGAAGTGGATTCTGTTCTTCAGGCCCTCTTTGAGATTACCTTTGCCAACTAATAACATTGTTATAGCTGGAGTCAAATCTCCTTGAGACTGGGCTAGAAGAAGGTAATAAGATGCTTCTCTGTTCGTTCTTCAGGTAACAGTTTTCAATGGAAACTGCTAAGTGCAGATAGTGTACTAGAAGCAGTTGAAAGAAAGTTCCAGGTCCTCATTGCCAGAATAAACATTATAGCATCTGCATCTTCTTCACAGACACTTCTAAATATGGACTGGAAACATTTTGACACATGAACGAAGGAGACTTCCTTAAATAAACAAAAAATAGTCCATAAATGCCTTCCTAATGTCCAAATAATGAAAGGCAATAGGGAGAAAAGGAACATGAATGAATAAAAGATGAAAATAATAACAATGACAACAATGGCTAAATACAACTATCAATTACCATGTTCTTATATGGTGGATACTGAGTTACAGGTCTTGCCTATATCTCCTGATTTAACCTTGCAAAAACTATGAAGCAACAATAATTGTTTCCATTTGAAAAAAAAAGAAATGGGATTTTTAGATGGGCTAAATAACAATTGCAGTTCTACAAAACTAGGTTGCATCATAGAAGGTCTGTCTGTCCCAAGTCTATAGTGAAACGGAAAATATAGTGGAAATGGGAAAGATTTTGGAAGTAATATAGAGAACTTTATAGGTAGGAATTTAAGAAACAAATTCTGTTTTGATGGAAGAAGAAAGATAAAAATATTTTGGGTTATAAAGTGAATGTCATATCAGAAATCTCCACAAATTTCTTCTTTCTGATAGAAATGTTCTTTTAACTAGTTGGCAGGTGTTAGATTTGTCCACAGTTTTTGGGGGTTTTTTTCTGAAGCAGTAGTAAGATGGCTTATAAGATAATGAAAGGTAAAAATTGTTCCTGGGGTGTCAGACACTCATCTTGTGGGAGGGATTAATTGCTCTGAAAGTCAGGAGCTATTCGTTGTCACATTTCATACAGAGTGAGATTTTAGAGCCCCACAAATTCATGAGAACTTGTTAGACTCTCTTATCTCTTGGAGAGCAGAGACTCTAAATGACCTGTAAGTTTCCTTTACTACCCTGCAGTGTCATGATTCTCTTTGCTCATATTTTGCTTTTTCTTATACATCTGCCTATTCTCTCATTTTTCTTCATTTCTGTAAAGAGTTCCCAAATCTAAATCATTGCAATTCAGATGTGGATATTCGTGAAACTTTGAAAACTCAAATCAGGTAGAAGCCTAAAGTATATAATACTAATATATATAATAATAAAGCCAATAGGGCATATAATGCTAATATCTGGTTTCAGCAATGCAAGTAGTTCTATAACTCTCTTACTTGACTTACCCCACCCAGAGTTTGTAAGAGGGCCAGGCAGGAAGCAAAAACAGCAGCATAAGGGGTTACTTTTTCAATCAGTCACAGGGTCATAAACTGGTGACTCTTCCCAACAACAGGACTCCTTGAGGGAGGTAGCATTTTTGTTGTACCTGTAAACAGTATTCCCTCCCAACTTTGACCTTTCTGTCTTTAACTAGAGGGTTGAAGAGTGTGCTTTTTTTTCCAGCAGAGGAGCAGCATATTTTTATTAACATTCTTTGAAGGCTTTCTCAGTATCCTTAGTTGGTTTAAAACTCTAAAGAATCAAATGGGTAAGTCTTAGATTTGGCTAACACTGAAGAGAAATAATAGAAGCTATTTGCATTGGAACTATAGTTACCAGTCTGTCATGTGAGAAGCCTGGAAGTTGTTACTCCTGCCCTCACAACAAGAAACAAACTGTGGGAAAAGCCATAAAAAATCCACTCTTTTTAGAGTCATTATAGAATTAAGGTCACAGGTAAATTGCTACTCCCAAAACTGGAGAGATAGGTGAACACAGAGAATTGCACCTTTATCTGCTAGAGCCAGATAGGAACATTTAAGGTAACTGACAAGTGCTGAGAGTGAGTGTGGATTAGATCTGGGGATAAAGCTTCAGGGACCCACTTTTAGGGTAGATGTCTAGACTTTCATGTGTTTTCCCTTTCGGTAAAGACTGAAGAAAACATTTTCCTAATGCAAAGGAAATCATTGCCACTCAACATTAAAAACTTCTTCAATGTAACAAAAAGAAAAATCATGGATAGCTTGGAGGAGTCTGAAATCAATTAAGGAGGGCCAAATGCTAACTAGAGAAGGCCGCCAGTTGGCCCTTTTACAATCAATTCCCCATTATCTGAGTAATGCAGCTCTTTGGTAATGCTGGAAGGATCAGAAGACTACTAAGTTAAGAAGTGGTAAAGTAGAAGGTCAAGATCACATGGGATCACAGTGAACACAGTGTAAATTAGAAAATCTAGTGAGAGGAGAGTTTGGGAGTGCATGAGCTGGTGCAGTTAGGGAAGTCAAAGAACAGAATTCATGATAGGGCAGGATGGGAGAAGTAGTAAATCATAAAAAGATTGGGAAGAGTGTTTTCATTCTGGAGGTAAAACAAATGTGAGTGACAGAGAACTCAATTAGTTTATACATGTTAGGCCAGGTTGCAAAAGACACAGAAAAATGGAGGTGGATGTGTTCAGATGCATCTGCACTACTGAGTCCAAGGACAAGTCCTGTGGGAAGAGGGCAAATCTTGCTATTTATATACATCTACCTTTTACTGTAGTAGAGCGACCTTCGATCATCTGAGGCAGAGATACCTCCAGACTTCATGTTTTATCTAGTATATCAAACTATAGCTCTACATTTTTAAATTTTTCTTTACAATTTTAATTTTGGTAATATATGCCTAACATAAAACATACCATTTTAACAATCTTGAAGTATATAGTTAAGTGGCATTAAGTACACTTGCTTTGTTATAAAACTGTTTATAGCTCTAGATTTTTAGAAGAAATTTCTTTCAGGCTATGAAAAAGGACAAAGGGAATGATTACAAAAAAACCCCTTCATCTCAATAAATCATAGTGGTTAACTATCTTGCCACTTGGATTGAAATCTAAATTTGCTAAAGAGTCTGAAGCTGGGAAAGCCACTTCAGTAAGGAATTGACCACTGGAGTGGCACAGAAGAAAGATTTTCAGATTTAGAGTTGTTTCTATGGTTGGAGAGCACAGGATGACAGTGCTTGACTACTTTAGGGTGTTTGATGCTGGGGAATGTGAAGGAGGCCACACTAATCATTACTACCTAGGCCAGTCTTGTTCATACTCCATTTAGAATTTATTCAGCTGCCTGTGTAGTACAGATTGAGGACCATCATGAAGAAATTTTAGAAAGTCTAAATCTAACGGAACCAACAAGGATTTTACTTGTCAGGTAATCTAGACTTGCTCCCTATGTGTTGTGAGTGTGCCTCAGTCCTTGGAACAGCTTTGAGAAGCCTCAGATTTATAGGTGTGCTGCATAAATACATTTTTTGTGTCCTTGGATGTGAAAAGGATTGGGAGAACAAGGGATCTAACTCATCATTTTTTGTGTGGACAATATAATGTAATAAGTTACATTGGCTTGGTCATTCATTCTGGCTGACGTTAGAATTGTAGTCCAGGAAGTCCAGAAGCCACTTCTCAGTGTCTTGTCTCAGTTCTTCCTCTACAGGTTCAAGGACATTCCATGACATAAGAATCTAGTCTTTTTAAATTCTTAAATTAGATGCTAATCATTTTCTAAAACCCTCCAAAGGCTTCCCATTGCAATGTCATAAAAATCTAAATTTCTTAGCCTGGGTTACAACGTGCTACTTGACTTGACCACAGCCTACCTGTCTGGACTCACCTCCTCTATTCTCTCCTTTAACTCATCACATTACAGCTGCATGTGTAGCAGACATCCCTGCCCAGTACTAGCCAGATATGAGTGGCACCTGCTTCTTGCTTTCCATAATTTGGCTATATTGTTTTATATCAGGAGTCAGACCGAAGTTCTACATGACTCAAACAGGTATGTCAGATGGTGGACTGGGCAAGTATAGCCCCTCCCCCAGTGGCTGCCATGGAAACCTAAGTCCTGGTCTGCGAAGTGGGGGGCTCTGCTATGTTACCCCAATTAAAATCCTTTCCCCTAAAGAAGGGAATGGAATTAATATGAGAAAATGAAAAAAAGGAAAGAAAGTCTTTGTAAATAGGGAGGGATGGAGGGGTTGAAGGGAGGGCAGAGGAAGGGGGAAAAAATAAGAACCAAGAGTGTATGTAAAGGTGCAAATTTCCAATGATGAATGTCATTATATTGTACACCTAGAATGTACCAATAAAAGGATATACAAAAATAAATTAATTAATTAAATCCTTTCCCTTGAATTGTGGCTTCTCACTGACCTTGTGGGTTACTTGTTAATTGCACTGGGTCCCAGTACCTGTTTGTTCTTTCCAAGCAAGATAAGCTGTGCTTACTCCCTAACAGTGCTGCCTGGTGCTCTCATGCCAGGTGTTCAGCAATATCTCACTAGATGCCTTCAAAGCATACCCAGCTCCCTATTCCTTCCCACAGTTGTACTAAATGAATACTGGATGCACTTGAGGGCCTTTGTCTTTGTTGCCTAGATCAGCACTGATCAGTCCCAAGACACAGCTTCTCTCTAAGTCCCATTTTCTGTCTTTATTTTTCCACCTTGTGCTGTAGTAGTTCACAGGAGACCAGGACCCACTGCAGGGGTTCTGGCAACGTGCCCTTCCCTGTTCCCTATATGCACGTGCCAGAGTTGTTTCTGCCTCAGGAACTCTGTATTTGTTTTTCCTCTGACTAGAACAGCCTTCCCCATGATCTTGCTCCTTTTCTTCATTCAGTTGACAGCTCAAATGTCACCTCCTCAATGAAGCCTTCCCTACCCATCTTAGCTCACCCAATTATGACAACACCTGGCTTTTGTTTCTTCATACAACTTACTATAATCACATATGGTCTTGTTTACTTGCTTGTCATGTGACACTTGGATGTAAGAGAGACTATGATTTTATGCTGAGGATTAACACACTGTAGGCATTTCAGTAGTTTAGTGAGTTAATGAGATCTTGCCTATTAAAATATTAAATATCCCAGGTGAGTAACATATGAATTCATTACCAGATATTAATAGATTGTGAAATTGGTTATCAGTTTCTTTCCAGGGCTCTAGCTAGCAGGCATTCATGATTATCTCTAGCAGCTCAGTGGGAAACAAAAGGATTAAGTAGGATGGCAGTTTGGGAAAAAACGTTTTGTTAATGAGTAGGTAGAAAAAGAAGTTCAGGTCTTAGAAACTGCCAGAGTGAGGATGCACACAGGAAAATGTCTTGAGAAGGGGCTTATTGCTTGCCATCACAACAACTTTCACTTTCTTCACTACAGTGCTCAAAGCTGACCCTAGGCATGGGCATTTGTAGTGGCAGTCCAGTGGAGCTGGAAACATCAGGGCATTTGTCCAACTTAAATGTGACCCTCTTTCAGTAATGTCAACTGTGTAGTATCCAAACTCATGCCATTGACCATCAGGATTCCTGTCACACTGTACTACTTGCTAACAGGAAATTCAGAGAAGATATATAAGTAATTACTAGATATAAGGTAAAAGAGGAGGCTGGAGAAGTGGATTTCTAACAACTCTGAACACTTGACTCTTTCTGGAAGCATTCATGAAGTGAAGTTAGAGAAAAGAAAATGGGAGTAGAATGAGACTTCATAGAAGAGAGAACTCCTTTGGAAGTTCAATAAGAATAATGATAAGGCTTTCAGAAGTAATTAACAACAGTGACAGTTCTAGTCTGTAGAGAGAAATGAATAAATATTAGAACCACCTCACAACATCCAGGTGGGAAGCACTTAATAGACATCATCTCCAACAGACAGTACCACTCACAGACAGCATAGTTAAATGGACAGAAAAGGCAAAGTTGGATTTTCTTGTGTTTCTTATTTTCTCAGATTTTTTGAATTTTCTGGATGGTTCTTGTAGGATAGGGCTGTGCCCTTGCCATTTGGCTATTCTGCAAGCCTGTGGGAAAGACTTACATAAGATATATGCAGAGGAATAACAGGATTTCTGGGAAGAAGCTCTTAAAGGCTTATTTTTTTAAAAAAAAACATTGCTAAATTTAGGGAAATGATTCATAAGACACCCCCTCTCCATCACATGCACACCTCTCTAGCTAGTGCTTCAAGCACGTTTAACTGTTTTTCTTGGCATTTTACATTTTTTTCTAGTTTCAGCAAGGGTTTTGCATCTGTCTGTAAAGGTTCTTGCTGTTGGGATCCATTTGCCCTTTTTTAGGTGAAGTGATGGCTTGGACTAGCATGAATAAAATATAAAGCAGTGTGTGACAATGCCTCACATGGATCAGAAATTTGGGGACCTCATGGTTCATAAGGGAAAATATATTTTGAGGACCTGGGAAGTTTAGGGGTAATTCTTCTTGGCAGTCAAAGGACATCAATCTTTGAAATGTCAAGCTGAAAACAAGCACTTGACATCAGATTCATGCTATTGGCTTATTCATTTGGTCCTTTCCTTACTGCCTGGGTGCAGAGAGCTGTATGACAGCACTATGTGGAAAAGCATAAGAGATGTAGGCTCTAATCCCAGAGGGTCTACTAATAGGACAAATGCCCGTGAACACTTCATTTTCTCTTTCTGGCCTCAGTTTCCTCTTATATAAAAGGAGGAAGTTGGACTGACCTAGCTGTTTCCAACTGATTCCAAGAACTCTAGTGAAAAAATACAATGCACAATTTGATCTTTTCTGGTCTTTCAGAAGCACTTTAAAGCCCATGAGCATTTTAAAGGCGTGGTATGTTCTGTTGTTAAAAACAACAGCAAAAATTTGTTGATCACGTTGCTTTCCAAACTAAATTGGCCATGAAACAAGCTTTGCACCTCTCTCTTTGCCCTGATAACCTTTTAACCTCTATCTCATTGGGCACTAATGTTCTCTGGAATTCATTTTTGGAAATCCAGAACTAGATAACTTTGTGAGTGACCTTGTGGGCTTCTGCTAGCTCCAGATTCAGCTCAGTTCTGCCAGGAGAGCCTACTTCCTGTCAAATGTGTCTTGGTACAATGAGAAAAGACAGTCATAGTCTACTCTGGTCTCTCTGACAGAAAAGGAGGTTGTCTACTTGGCTGATGACATTGCTTTGAAGGCTGAGCAAGATGTCCCAAGAGAAAAAAGATTGTTTCCACTTCATTGGCTACTAAAGAGTTTATCCTATATCCTTAGTGCTTTACTTGATAATTCATAAATAATGTTGTGATTCCCTGATGAAATATTGAAGAGTAGCTTCAATTTGTTGTTTTCCCAACAAATCACCTATATACTGAGCTGAGGTTTCTCTGCTCTGGTTATAGGATGTTTATAATCAAGTGGGCTATTATAGGATAAGACAATGGATGTGGAGGATTCTTCAGATAAGTGTCAGGAGCTTCTACCTATCATTGACATGTCTGAAATCATTTGGGGGAAATGAAATTGCTTTGAGAACAGGAAGTCTCTTGTTTGATGCAAGAGCAACTTAAAATTTGTTCTAGGATATTTTATCAAAACAGTTCTCTGATTTGGGATTCTCCCTTCTGGGCAAGGCAATTGCAAATTTGCCTGCAGCTTTACAGCTAATGGTACCACCCACTGAGTCTCCATATGGCCCTGTGACTAAGAACATTTGTTACAACTTTAAAGTGGCCCCTAACTGTGCTATAGGCACAATAGTATATGATACCAAGCAACCAGAGATATGGCTTAAGGGCTGGGGCTACAAAAAGAAAAAGCTGGCAGGAAAGACACTGTTTCGGGATGCACTGGTGACAGATGGATCACCTATGGAATGTGGATGAGCTCCTAAACTACAGCTCACCTTTAATGAGCACTCAGACAGGCCATCTCTGCTCTTCTTCCCAGAGAGTGTTAACAGGATGACATTTGATTGGAAGAGCAGTAAATGGAAATGCAAAAAGTGAAACAAAGCTGTGGGGAGACTGTGGGATGGGAAGAAGGCAAGGAAGGCAACTGATGAGCAATAAGATCACAAGATGATGAAACCGAACAAATGTAAATTAAAGAGAATTTCAGGAGTAGAGATGGATTCAATTTCAAGTCTAGGGAAATCAAATGCCCCCTTCCCCCACCCCCCCATATGCATAGCAGCAGGCGAGAGAGAACATTGTTCCCTAAAAAGAGAGTGGGATGTTAGGGAGAGAAGTGGTGGAGACATAAATCGCAGCTATTATGCTACTTTGCGTTTTCCTAAGGAGGTGACCACTCGAAAACATGTGCTGCAGGGAGCCACACTGAACCCACCTGGAGAGGGATGTTTAAGTGCCAAACTCATCTTTTGCATCTCCAACTTCTGTGAAGTGGGCGGGGTGGGCTGCTGTAGTCAGTAAAGCTTTGACAGCCCATGGTCTTTAGGGATAAAATGGTGGGAGAGCCAGGAGGCAGCGCCAGCCTGGTCCTGGGCACACTGGGCATTAGGTCCCAGACTACCCAGGGAGCCAAGCAGCTACTGAATCTTAATTCCTTTTTGAACCTCCCCTCCCTGAAACTTTTTTTTTTTTTTTGCAGTGCTGGGGAATCTCACTCAGGACCTCACTTGTACACAGCAGGCAAGCACTCTGCCATAGAGTTACATCCCCATCCCGAACCCTTTTTAATTTTTATTTTGAAACAGGTTTTCACTGGGTCGATAAGTTGCCCGGGCTGGCTTTGAACCTGTGATCCTTCCATCTCAGCCTCCTAAGAAACTGGGATTATAAGCATATACCGCCACACCTGGCTTCTGAACCCCCTTTCTGATTACTGTCTCCTTCCTGCCTTGCCCCTCCTCTTACAGCCCTTTTCTAATCTTGCTGAGATGTCTCCTCCCTCTTGTGGCCACTTTCTCACTGCCACGCTGGGGTCCACAGTCTATCTCATCTCGATTATCTTGTCAATATGTCAAGCCACTTTGTGTCTTGTTTTTACTCTGCAATCACTCTGGAGACTTCTAACCCCAAAAATCACCGAACTTTTTTTTCTTTTTCACTTTTTCCTGCTTGCATGGCTGATTGCTGGAGAAAACTCCAATCATGGCTACTTGCTGTGAGCCCCTTGACATTGCTCTTCATTGGTACTGTCTCACGTTCCTACAGAAGATGACTGGCATTTCCTCCACCTTCCCAAGCCCTTTCCTATTCCTGCCCTTTCCTATTCCTGCCCTTTCCCACATAGTTTCCATCTTAGCAGATGGCTCTGCTTCTGTCTACACACAGGACAATATAAAACTGAATCCAGGCAGCTGGATCTTCTTATATGAATGATATTTTTAAAAATTTATTACAGTACTGGGGATTGAACCCTAGGCCTTCATACTGCCTGCCAGAGTGCTAGAATTACAATGTGCCGCTACGCTTGACACTGAAGGCCCTTTTAATCAACAGACCCTTAATGAACTTGCATTTGGAAAGAAAGGCTTAGTCTAGCAAAGGAGATTATTAAGGACTTGCGATAATTGTTTGTCATAATAGAATGGAAAAATTTAGTACTCCTAGGGATAACAAAGGAAGGATAGGGTAAAGAGGGGAGATAGGGCAGAAAAAGAGCAAGTTGGCCATAGAAGACTAGGTGAAGAAGCCAGTAAAAGATCCTGGGTAGAAAACCTAAATGACTCTCAAGACCAAAAGAGAGTTATGTTAAATGGGATACTGCTGTGTTGCTAGGATAAATATCACTTTTTACCCCTCATCAAAAGCCGCTATGAAGTCTACCACACATACAAGTGTTTTGTGAGTATCTTATATTGTAGAATTAGAGGAGAAGCAATGCTCTATCTGAAGCAATGTGGCACAGATATCAGTGTGTCCAAAAGATAAGCAAGGATCTCTCAATTGATCTAACTCAGTGACAGCCATGATTGAGATCCAGAGAAGCCTATGCAAAGGCAAACCTGGAAAATCTGTGGGAATCTGGAGTTTAAAATAATGTTTAGTCAATCTCATCTCAATTTAGAGGGTATAAAAGGATTCCAGGAAATAGCTATTTGGATTAAACAGAGGGGAAAGAAAAATACAGGAAGCAGGTCTTCAAATGTAAATTTCTTCAACTTTGTTCCCATTCTACAGGTATATTTCCAGTCATAACTTTCTTACTTCAGGCTCCTTCATCAAAGAAGAGGTGTCTCATTTGACAGAAAAAGAACAAACCTAGGTGTCAGACTTAGCTTTGCAAACTTTACAACCCGATGAGCTATGTGACTCTGAGCAAGTTATTTAACTTCTCTGAGCCAAGGTCAACTTTCTCATCCATAAAATAGGGAATAAATAAAACTCTATCAGTGTTGTTAGGTTAAAATGATATAATGTATATGAAAGCAACACCTCGGTCCCTCACTAAGAGGCATCAAGCTCTATACCAACACTAAAACTTTGGGTGTTCTAAAGGAAGAGATCAAATGAAAGGCCTAGACACCCCCACCTCCATCCCAAACTCTCAGAGTAGCTGCACGAAGTCTTCCACCAACATGAGTCCACCTGACCCAATCTCAATGTGGCCTGTATCCTTCCTTGTCAGTAAGAGACCTGCCCAGGTCACCACTCATCTTTTTGTCCCTGTATTCTGGCTCTGCACAATCTCAAGCCTATTTCCATATCCAACCCCTCCCCTGATCCCAAAACCTACTACTGTGCCCTCTTGAATCCATCATTAACAAAATTCCCTTATGTCTCCAGCCTCTTCTTGGAACATTCCTTTCAGTTTCTTGCTCTAATGAAAACTTGGCTCTCCCCCGAGGACACTGCCACCAGTAGAGCAGGGGCTGCTTTTCCGCCCACAACCCCAGATTTCTGGTCTTGAAGGCAGATGAGATCCTCCTTGCTGCTCATCACTCTCCCTCCTCCTACAGTGCCCCTGCTTTTAATCATATGTCATCAGACTATATCACCTACCACTCTTCATTGTGGCTACAACTTACTGGCATTTAGCTCAGGGGCTCATTCTCCAACATTACTGTCTTGATTTTTGGTACTTTCAATTTACTAGAAGATGAAACTTCATGTGCCATGGCTACTCATTCATTTCTTTAAATACCCATATGCTGATGATCTTATCCTCTGCCCTGTCTACCTAAAGCTCCCATTTCCATGGAGACTATCCTGGAATTTGTCATAACAAATCACTGGAACTGTTCCAGTTTGTTCTCTAATTCCAGCTGTCTTATTCTACAGCCCCAGGTTTGAAAAATCCCCTGACCCTATGGGACCTCTAATCCATGCATCCAGCTGCTTTTTGCTGTCCCCACCTTCTCTGTGTCCTCTCCTCTTCCCTCCTTAGCTAGCGTACATTCCATTGTCAGTCATTAGTAACTTTTGTGCCTGTCCCCTCATTGCCAGAGACTTGTTTCATTCGGTATACTTGCCTAACCGCCAAATATGACCATGTTGCTGCTGCTTTGGCCTCTGCTCTCTGAACAGTTAGAAATGGCTGAGAACATGCACAAATACTGATTTGTCTTGCTTTGAATTCATGCCCCTAACCTCAAGGGGCCCCCTAATGCTGTCCGGCAATCATGCAATATTTCCTCATACACATGCTCCTTCCTGCTCTGTGAGATGATTATTTCCCACCTTCTTCTTTCTCCTCACACATCCAACACCTCTGCCCCCAATCTCACTCTCAGCAGACAACTTCACTTCTTACTTTCCTGGCAAAATTGGAGCAATCAGAAGAGAACTTCCACAAACTCCCACTACCTCATCTACCCACCTCCAACCATCTGCATCTATAAATTCTGCATTCTTCCAGTTACTTACGATGAACTCTTTCTCCTCTCTAATGCTGATTATTCTCTTGCGTAATTAAGGACCCCTGGTGGGGTAAGTTGAAAAGTGTATGCCTGTATGTGTCAGAGAGAATGAAAATAAGAGAGTGAAAAGGAGGGAGACAGAGATGGGGGGAGATTTCTTACTGTTATAACTAGTGGTCATATCTTTTTTTTTTTCTGTTTATTACACCCCACAGTTGCTTTATTTGCAAAGTGAATTTTGGTGATTCTGTTCTTGTTATTAAACAATTTAATTCATCTACTTGTTCATAAAGTGGGTACTTTTAACAGCTGATGTAGAGTTTTTATACATATATATATTAATTGGTACATTTTAGGTATACAATTCATTTACATTTATCATTGGGTATTTGTACCTGTACATGATGTATCTTAGTTCTTATTTTTTTCCCCATTACCTATGCACCCTTTACCCCCTCCTCCCTTCCCTATTTACATAGACTTTGTTTCCATTTTATTTTCTTTCTCATAATTTTTCCTTTTCCTTCCTCACTTTCCCCTTCCCCTCCCACCACCCCTCCACCTTTGGACCTTTTCCTATTTCAAATTATCAATTACTCATTTTAATCGTTTTCATGCTTATTTACACTTTCCGTTTCTCACACTAGAGAAACTATTCTGTATTTACACATGTGTATCCTACTTATTTCACTTAAGAGGATGGCCTCAATATGCATCCATTTAGCTATAAATGACTCTAGTTTCTCGTTCTTTATGGCTGAGTAGTACTCCATTTAAAAAAAAACACCACATCTTCTTTATCCAGTTTCCAGTTGATGGGCACCTGGGCTGTTTCCAAACCTTAGCTATTACAAACTGTGGTGCTATAAACAAAGGTGCACATATATCACTGTGGTATGATACTTTTAATTCTTTGGGGAAGATACCCAGCAGGGGAATAGCTGGGTCAAATGGGACCTCTAGTCCTAGTTCTTTGAGGTATCCTCCATACTAATTTCCACAGTGGTTGCACCAGTCTGCACTCCCACCAACAGTGGAGACGGGTTCCTTTGTCTCCACACCCCAGCCAGCATTTGTTATTGGTTGAATTCTTGATAGCAGCCACTCTTTCTGGGTTGAGGTGAAATCTCAGTGTTGTTTTCATCTTTTCATCTCTCGAATGACCAGCGATATTGAACATTTTTTCATATATTTATTTGCTGTTTTTACTTCTTTGTCTGAGAAATGTCTGTTCATTTCAGATGCCCATTTTTGAATTGGGCCTTTGAATTTGGGGGGTCTGATTTTTTTCAATTCTTTATATATTCTAGATAGTAGACCTTTGTCTGAGGTACAGCTGCTAAAAATTTCTTCCCATATTGTAGGTTGTCTCTTAGCTCTGTTGGTAGTTTCTCTTGCAGTGCAGAAGCTTTTTAATAAGATGAGATCCCAGTTGTTGATTCTTTGTGCTAGTTCCTGTGCTACTGAGGCTTTTTTCATAAAGTCTTTCCCTATGCCAATGTCATTGAGAGTTCTACTTAACTTATCTTTCAGCAAGTTTATTGTTTCTGTTGTGATATTTAGCTCTTTAATCCACTTCGATCTTAGTTTAGTGCACAGTAATAGGTATGGGTCTAGTTTTAATCTTTGGCAGGTTGAAATCCAGTTTTTCCAACACCATTTATTAAATAGGCTATCTTTTCTCCAATGAGGGTGATTGACTCCTTTGTCAAAGATGAGGTGGCTGAGTATGTCTGGAGTTGTTTCTGCATCTTCTAAGCGATTCCACTGATCTTTGGATCTGTTTCTTTGCCAGTACCATGCTGTTTTTATCACAGTAGCTTTGAAGTATAGTTTCAAGTTGGGGATTGTGATACCCCCAAAGATGTCTCTATTGGCCAGAATTGCTTTTGTTATTCTATGTTTCTTCTGCTTCCAAATGAATTTTTGGATTGTTTTCTCTAGTTCTGGGAAGTATATTGTTGGAATTTCAATCACCATTGCATTAAATCTATATAGCAGTTTTGGAAGTATGGCCATTTTCACTATATTGATTCTTCCTACCCAGGAACAAAGGATATCTTTCCATTTTCTTATATCCTCTTCGATCTCCTTCTTCCAAGTGCTGTAGTTTTCAGTGTAGAGGTCTTTTGCTTCCTTTGTTAGGTTGATTCCTAGATATTTCATTTTTTTAGATGCTATTGTAAAAGGAATTATTTCCCAAATTTCTCTCTCAGTGGGTCTGCTATTTGCTTATAAGAAGGCTATGGTTTTTTGGGTGTTGAACTTATATCCAGCTACTCTACTGAATCTGTCAATTAGGTCTAGAAGGATTTTGACAAAGTTTTTTGGGTTTTCTATGTAAAGTATCATATCATCAGCAGTAATGACAGTTTCACTTCTTCCTTTCCCATCTTTATTCATTTTACTTCTTTCTCTTGTCTAATTGCTGTGGCTAATGTTTCCAGAACAATATTGAACAGTAGTGGTGATAGTGGGCATCCTTGTCTTGTTGCTGATTTTAGCGTGAAAGTTTTCAGTTTTTGACCATTTAGTATGATGTTGGCTGTTGGGTTTTCATAGATAGCCTTAATCAGGTTGATATAAAGACCTTCTATTCCAGTTTTCTGTAGCATTTTTATCATGAGTGGGTGCTGGATTTTGTCAAATACCTTTTCCGCATCTATCGAGATGATCATTTGGTTTTTGTCCTTGACTCTGTTAATATAGTGTATTACATTTATTGATTTATGAATGTTGAACCATCCTTGCACCCCTGGGATAAATCTGACTTGGTCAGGCTGTATGATCTTCTTGATGACCCTCTGTATTCTGTTTGCCAGTATCTTGTTGAGGATTTTTGCAACTATGTTCATTAGGGAGATTGGTCTGTAGTTCTCTTTTTCGGTTGGGTCTTTCCCTGGTTTTTGGAATTAAAGTAACACTTGCTTCCAGGAAAGAATTTGGAAGCCTTGCTTCCCGTTCAATTTCCTTGATGAGTTTAAAGAGTAATGGTGATAATTCTTTAAATGTCTTACAGAATTCACCAGTGAACCCATCAGGACCTGGGCTGTTCTTTGTTGGTAAATTTTTTATTACATTTTCAATTTGACTCATTGTTATTGGGGTGGGGGCGTTTAGAATTTCTATATCTTCTTCATTTAACTTTGGCAATTTGTATGTATCTAGGAATCTGTCCATTTCTTCTGTGTTTTCCATTTTATTAGAGTATAGGTTCTTGAAGTAGGTATTGATAATCCTCTGAATTTCTGCTGGATCTGTTGTGGCTTCATCCTTTTCATTCTTAATTTCATGGATTTGAGCCTTTTCTTTTCTTTCTTTGGTAAGGTTGGCTAAAGGTTTATCAATTTTATTTATTCTTTCAAAAAAACGGCTCTTTGATTCATTGATTTTTTGTATTGTTCTCTTAGTCTCCATTGCATTGATTTCTGCTCAGATCTTTATAATTTCATTTCTTGTATGAGCTTTGGGTTTGTTATGCTCTTCTTTTTCTAGGAGCTTGAGGTTCTGCATTAGGTTATTTAACTGAGTTCTCTCAGTTGTCCTAATATGGGCATTCACTGTTATGAATTTCCTGCATAGAACTGCTTTCATTGTGTCCCACAGATTCCTGTATGTTGTACTGGCATTATCATTTACTTGTAGAAACTGTCTAATTTCTCCTTTAATTTCCTCTGTCACCCATTGGTTGTTCAGGAGAGTGTTATTCATTTTCCATGTGTTTGTGGGTGTTTTGTGGTTTCTTATGTTATTGATCTCCAATTTTATTGCACTATGGTCTGATAATATACAGGGGATAACTTGAATTCTTTTACATTTACTTAGATTTGCCTTATGAGCTAGCATGTGATCTATTTTGGAGAATGACCCATGTGCAGCTGAAAAGAATGTGTATTCTGATTTTGTGGGGTGGAACAATCTATAAACATCTATTAAGTCCATTTGTTCAATAGCTTGGTTCAGGTCTAGAATTTCGTTTTTAATTTTTTTCCTAGATGATCTGTCTAATTGTGATAGAGAGGTGTTGAAGTCCTCCACTACAATTGTGTTATTGTTTATTTGGTTTTTCATGTCCATTAATATTTGTTGTGTATAGTTGGAGGCATTCGTATTTGGTGCATAAATATTTAGGATTGTCTTCTCTTCCTCTTGGATTGTTCCCTTCATAAGGATGTAGTGACCATCTTTGTCTCTCTTAATTAGTTTTGGTTTGAAATCTACTTTGTCTGCAAATAAGATTGCTACTCCTGCTTTTTTCTGGGATTCTGTCACATGGAGAACTGTTTTCCATCCTTTTACTGTCAGTCCATGAATTTCCTTCTGAGTTAGGTGTGTTTCTTGTATACAGCATATTGCTAGGTTTTGCTTCTGAATCCATTCTGTCAGTCTGTTTCTTTTGATTGGTGAATTGAGGCCATTAACATTGATAGCTGTAATTGAGAGATATTGATTCATTCTTGCCATGATGTTATATTGTTGTTGGCTCTTTTCTGATTTTTCCCCCTTTCCCTTTAGTGCCTTACCTTGTGTGGTGTCTTCTCTCTGTTGGCTCTCATGGAGTTGTGACCTTCATTGTCTTTTTCTAGAATATTGCATAAAATTGTTTGGAGAGCTGGTTTGGTGTTCATGAAATTTCTCAGGTGTTCTTTGTCGTGAAAGTATCTAATTTCCCCGTCGATTTGGAAAGATAATTTTTCTGGATACAACAGTCTAGGTTGGAAGTTATTTTCTTTTAGGGCCTGAAATACTTCACTCCAGGCCCTCCTTGATTTGAGGGTTTGTGTTGAGAAATCTGCCGTGATTCTGATGGGCTTTCCTTTGTAGGTGATTAGTTTCTTTTCTCTAAGTGCCTGTAGAATTTTGTTCTTCTGTTGGGTTTCTGGGATCTTGACTATTATATGTCTCGGTGTAGATTTTTTTTGATCATGGCTGGGTGGAATTCTATATGCCTCCCTTATCTGTGTGTCCAATTCTCCACTTCTGTCTGGGAAGTTTTCTATTACTTCTGTGAACAGTTTTTGTATGTCAATTGTACCTTCTCCTGTTTTTTCGTGGACTCCTATCAGTCTTATGTTATTCTTCTTTGCATCATCTAGCAGCTGTTGGACTGATTTCTCATGGTTCCTTACTATCTTTAAGAAATCTCTGTTTTCATGGTCCTTAACTGCAATCCTGTCTTCTATATCTGATATTCTGTCTTCAGATTCTCTTAGTCTGCTCTTCATGCTTTCAATGGAGTTTTTAATTTCCTGAATATCTGTTTGACTCTGTTTCATGGATTCCATTTCTTTCTTATGTAGGGCAATCATGGTTTCCATTTCTTTCTTATGCTGGGCATTCACGGCTTCTAGCATGTTTCTGATCACATCTATTTTCTTTTCGGTTTCTGCTGTAGAGCCTCTAATCATGTCTTTCACTCTACTCACCATCTCTGTATTTATCTAGGAGATTATTTCTGCTTTGAATTTTTCTAGAGCCTCATGTATCTGCTTTGTTACTTCCTCTGCTATCAGTTCAGGGTGTCCAGGTGGTTGATTATCCGACTTTTCCACCTCATTTCCCCCAGAATCTCCTTTTTGTGGTGTGGAAGCCTGCATTTGTGCCTTGCTTAAATGCCTTCTCATTTTTGTTTTTGGTACTGTCCTTGGTTTAATCCCTGGGTTGATATTTCAAAATTGCTTAATGCAAATATCTTTATTGCTTGTGTTTAAAATCCTTGTGGAATGATTGCTTTTCAGAGGTGTCTTCCAGATATGGCTTGTTTTTAGGTTTTGAGGCTCTAATGACTCTGAGGCTATTTTATTTTCCTTATACCAGGAAGGAAAACTGATTAGATCCATCACAACATGTTAGGCCAAATGTTACAACCAGCAATACCATAGCATCAAGCACAGTTTAGAAAATAACAATTTGTGGTAGTTATTAATCTATCACATTTAACTATGTGAAGTATAATCCCCTGTGCCTCTGTAGTGTGGGATCAGGTAGCAGAAGAGCCGGAAGGCAGGGGGTGGTGGTGGTGGTGGTGGATGGAATTGGGCCTTGCAGGTCCCCCCACGGCTAAGCGGAGCACTGGATAAAGGCGGGGCTCCAAGCCACTCCCGGGACCTCATCGTGCCGTGGGCAGGAACTGGAACACAGCTGAGGAGCCTCAGGCTGCTTGGCTGACCCACTGAGAGAAGCTAGTGGTCATATCTTAATGCCTAAATATTTTGGAGTTTTCCTTAAAACAGATTTCCAAAATATATAATAATGAAGACAAACTTTATTTTCATAATAATATTGTTGGTTGGGTAGGGAGTAGGAGAATAGGAGAATAAGCAATATCTGAACTTTAATAAAACTTAAATACAATAAAAACATAAATAACATTCAGGAAATATGTATCCTTTTCATGTTTACAGTTTTGCTCTGAGGAAAAATAAAAGAACAATGCCATAAAAAAACTAAAATATTAATTTTTGATTTTACCTTTTGTAAAATTCAATTCACAGAAAACAATTCTGAAAAAGCTTTTAATTACATTATTTTTTCATCAATAAGTATTTGTGAAATAGAATTAGGAAACCTTTTGCTATTCATAAACCTCTATATATATCTGAAAACTTTGCTGACCTTGGAAGAAGAATAGTGGACAAAAGGTCAAATAAATCTTATATATTGGCTACCTTTTTGGTGTAATTGCATGGATTTCAGTTATGCACAGTGAAAAATGCTGGTATTTCTCAGTAGTATTTGCTTAGAATTTTTTCATTGCAAAAGCAATATACAAGGTCCAATCAAAATATATGGTGAATGTTTAAATTTTTTAAAAATTTCCATAAAAGACACATTGCCATTAGTCCCTCTCAATTTATTTCCCCTTGCTATGAATACACTTATCCCATTGTTCTTGCCACTTTCTGAAGCAGATCTGTGTGATTAAAAAAATACAGTGAATACTGATGCTGAGTGTCGTCCAATGGAAAGTTAGGCTTGTAAAAACATTACAATGTGTGCTCATGTATCTTATTCTCCAAATCTGGCACAGTATGACTTCTGGCTCTTGCCTAAAGTAAAAATGACAATGAATAGTAAATATTTTGAATTGATTCATGTCATCGAGGCAGCCACAACAACACAACTAATGACACTCACAAAAGAAGACTTTTGAACTGCTTCAGAAAGTGTTAAGAATAATTAAATAAGTGCATTTGAAGAAAATGGGAGTGTTTTGACGGGGATTAATTGCAGAGGGTTTTTACTAGAATAAATATTTTAAAAATTTAAACATTTACTGTATTTTTCTGTCATACCACGTATCTCCAGTTAAGCATGGTGATTTATCATTTACTTTTTAAGAAATCATTCTCTGCCCCTAAATACAATAAAGTCTTCATGAAGAAATAAAAATATATAAATCCACAGAAACAAAAGAACATATAAGGAAGCTACAGATAAGAAAAACTTCACAGTTATGAAAAAATCTTATCTATACCAAGTCCTTGTACCACATGTATGACCAATGACTGACTTAAAATGGAGTAAGCACTGGCCCACATGGCTACAATGAAAATGGTAGCTTGCCTGCTACATTCCCAGAAGCACTAAGTGTCAGGTACTATCAAAGATAATAATAAGTGATTGACTGAAGATAAGGAGCTTGGTTAAAATCTATATAAGGATAAGTTAGATTCTGCCAGATTACCTTCCTCAAACTACGCATTTAGATAACCAATTCATGCAAAGGGGCAGAAGTTGATTCTCCAGTAGAACTGACTAAGAAGAATTTCAGATGTGGGGACCTCAGACATTGAAAACAGAGGAATTTCGTGAAAATTTGCACTTTAAACAATGAGATCCTTTCCATACCTTGTTTCCACAACACAGATGTGCCATCCCACCTCCCAGACAAGATGTTACATAAAGATTATTTTATTTGCAAGTTGAATACCCCCAAAAGAAGGATTTTCATATACTGACATATATAGTTCTCCCAATGAAGAGCTAACCTCTGAACATCCTATTGTAAAATCCAACAGTCTACAAGATCCATCATGCTTATATCAAAATTTTAGAACCATATTTTAAATTTGAATAGTTAAAAATCATAAGACATCTAAGCAGAGCCTCTAACATGAAGAAGCAGAACAATAAATTGGAAAAAGGAATCAGAAGGAAAAAATGACTATAAAAGAAAAGAATAATTACAACTTTGAGAGAGGAGAAAATATTGCATTCCTGAAACAAAACAGAATACTATGACAAAAAAGGAATGTTATTAGTTAACATATAACAGCTTATGCTGTAGTAATACGCTCAATTTTCAGTGACTTAGGACAACTAAAGTTTATTTCTCACTAACACCAGTGAAAAGCAATCAAAAGTTGCTCTTCTTTATCTGGGACTGATAGGTGCAGGCTCCCTTCTTTTTATGAGGCCAGCATCTTTGCATGTGGCTTATAGAGACCCTAGCAGAAGTAAAAGGATGGACTTAGATACAATTTTTCATGACATAAAGTGACATACGTCATTTCTGCTAACAGACCATTGGCCAGAACTAATCACATAGCCTTAGTTTAATTGAGGTGGGGAAATATAGAGAAGCATATGGACTTATTATTTGTCGAGACTCTTATCTCCACAACAAGAGCTATCAGAGAACAAGAAAGAACTCTTGGAAATTAACAAAAATAGCTGAAATGAAGGATTCTATAGAAAATTTAGAAGATAAGTTGAGAGAATCCATCAGGAAATATACTTTTAAAAGACCAATTGAAATTTTTAAAGGGTGACAATCTATCAGATTATTAAGAACCCTATGAAGAAGACGGCCACAAAGAATGGAAGGAAATTTTCTATAAAGTAATACCAGAAATCATTCACAAAACAAAAACCACGAGTCTTTAAGAGTCCAATGACTCAGGTGCTCAACTCTTTGCACAAAATGTAATGGCAAGGAACTGTGTGAAATAATGCCCAACAAATTGTGCTTAAAAACACAAAAACTGGGCTGGGGATTTAGCTCAGCGGTTCCACCGGCTGCCTTGCAGGCGAACCCAAGTTTGATCCCTAGTGCCAAAAAAAACAAAAACAAAAACCAAGCCCTTAGAGGTATGGCTCTGGATTTAGTGGAAGGAGCAGTATGACTGACTGGTCATTGCTTAATGGAGCCTGTTCAATTTAGGATACAGTGCTGGATCTTATATTATTAATTAACATTATATAGTAATTGTCATTTTATATAAGGGAACTTGATTCTCTCCCTAAATATTACATTTAATGGAGGCAAATATTCCATAGAATAGATTCATCATATTTTACTTAACCCTTCCACTACAATAAGACTCTAATGTTTTCAATGTTTTGCTGTTCTAAGTAAACTGTTGGGAATATCTTAATGTCCAAATTTTACTTTTAAAGTTCGGATTATTACTATTTTGATTTTTTTGTTTTGTTTTGTTTTGTTTTTTGGTACTGGGGATAGAGTTCAGGGACCTTGTGCTTGGCACTTGCAGTGCCACTGAGCTAAATCCTCAGCCCCTCAAGATTATTTTTTTTAGGATGGATATCCTATATTTCCATTATTCTTGGTAGATTTTATAAAAATTTGCTTCCATAGTTATTGAACCAATTCCTGAAGCAATCAGGCTGACAGGCCATATACTCACAAGAACTGGATGTTTTCATTAAGGAAATTCTTTGCTAACTCAGGAGGGAATGGCTTTTTATTTTTCTTATTTTTGTTTATAACAATTTCACTTTGATTACCTTGCACATTTTATATCTTTCTTTTTTTTCATTTTATATCTTTCATGTACTAAACTTTGCTTATTTATCATGGTTTTCTTATTGCTATATTATTCATTTGTTAGTTACTTATTTGCCTTTTAGTTTAGTTTTTAATATAACTACATCTTTAAAATCCTTATGTAATTAAATCTGTTGATTATTTGTGTAGTGATTTGTTACTTTCAAGTAGATGTTTTTCAGCAAATTTGATAACCACTTAATTTCTTTTTGCTTTACATGATTAAATTTTTATACATAAATCATCAGTAAAATAAATTCAATTTTTTTAAATGAGTGCCTCCTATGTTTCTGGCACTGGAGGTAACAGACGAACAGAAGAGGTCCTGCCTGCTAGTATTTTACAGAACAAATTGTTAGCTGGGGGTGGGGGGTGCATACCTTAATCAGAGCACTTTGGGAGGCTTAAGTGGGAGAATTAGAAGTTTGAGCCCAGCCTGGGCAACATGGCAACTTAGTAAGACACTGCTTAAAATAAAAAATAAAACAGCCGGAGATTTAGCTCAGTGGGGCCAGTGCCTCCCTGGCAAGTGCAAGGTACTGAGTTAGATCCCCGGTTCTGCAAAAAAAAAATAAAAATGAAAATAAAAAATAAAAATAAGCCAGGAAATGTAACTCATGGAAATGTAGCCCTGGTATCCCAGTACCACAAACAAAACAAAACAAAACAAAACAAATTGTTATAGTCCCCTATAAGTTGTTCACCTCAGTACCACCGCTAGGCAGAATGCTTTTTTTCTCATTGTTGTCTCATGTCACAAATTCTCGTATGTATACATTTTCTATTTTTGTAGCTATTTTCACTCATATCAGAACTATACAGTTCTAATTATCATAGCTTATATTTTAAAATCTGGATTCAAATTTCACCCTATTTCTAAATGTGTCTCTTTTTAAAAATACAATTTAAAATCATTTTGTCCAAGTAATCCCCAACATATTGCAATTTTTGTGGGAACTTGATTATTGTCAAGAAGGTAGAAAATAGTTGAAGTTGTGACATTTGGATGTTGAAACTTGAAATAAGGGAGTTTTTACATGTACATTGATAAGGTTTACAGTTTAAAATTTGTAGAATACTTAGTAAAGTTCGGGCTGTTTAACAATGTTTAGCACTGTCCTGGTATTGTATATAAGAAGTTCAATGATAAAAGAATAAAAGACAAAAAAAGCCAACTTAGGAACAGGCAAAAATAAAAGCAAAACTTGTGTCTTTGCAGTGTTTAACAAACCAATTGGCTGTTTAAAACAAATTTTTATATCTTTTTAATAGTTTTAGACTGCTTTGCTAAATTATTTGATTTCATTTTTGTTTCATACTTATTTAGTATTTGTAAAGCATGTGTGTTTTATAGGATGTGAGGGTGGCAGTGTCTGCCAGTGATATTTTGAGTGATGGAGGCAACTTTGCACTGCATGAATCTCATTCTCCCTGCTGTGGACATGTCCTTCTCCTGGCAAATGGCAGAAGTGTAAGAGAGCAAGTGCAAACACAAAGCAAATGGCAGAACTAAGCCCAAAGTCAAACCCCACTCACATGAGGCCAAGTCAAGGATATGAATGCAGAGAATGGCAAAGAATTAGCGCCAACGATATAACACACTTGTCCAGGAATGAAGAAACTGATGAAGAAAGATCTGTAAGGCCCAAGGAAGACTGAAATACGAGGAAATAGGGCTCTTTTACATTAGTCCTCTGAAAAAAGTGAGGGCTGCCAAAGAGCAGGGGAGGTTTCTCCTGTCATCTAATGCCGGAGACCCCTGTAGTCAGGTTCCAGTACCCACTTGCCCAGTATATGATGCAGGGCACAGTCCTGAGAAAAAAATAAATACACTAAGAGACAGAACTAAGAGAGAAGGCAGGGTGCCAGGATGACCAATGCTGGTGCAACTGACAAAGGCATTGGCCAGTCCCAGACACTGACTTTTATTGGCAATCAATTGGGGTAAAGGTGATGCATGGTTTCTATGGAAATTAATGTAAACAAGGCTCATGAAGGACAAGACAAAGCATCCTCAAACTAAGAGTAGAAAAGGCAAAATATATGATTGTAATTAGAACATTGCCCTTCTAGTCTGAAGGTTTTAGTTGTGGGAACAGAATCCGGGTGCGAGTTACTCTGACCTTGGCATGTAGGCTTCAGCCAGACTCACTTCTATAAACAAGCCAATTGTGGGGTTAATTCTTTACAGACTGCCTATTACAGTCCTCTGCAATCTAAGAAGGAAAGTAAGGAGCAGTGGAAGAGGAATTAGGACAAGCACTTCATACAGTTTCTAGCTTCTTCCAGGCCCTGAGCTTGTAGTAAAGAGTATTACAACCTTTTAAACAAAGGGTTGTGTGTTTTTGCCTTTGGAGATTGCAAGGAGTCAGGTGGCTGGAAGGGTAAGACTCTTTCCACTACATTTAGTCTTAGGAAAGAAGAGCTCAGAGATAAAGAAGTGAAGATAGAGAGACTAGCTGAGCCCAGCCTTCTTCCAATGGCTCCTGTTCTTAGGCCATTGGCTTCAAGGGCTGTTTGGAGAGAAGGAATCCACTCAGCAGTGGAGCTACCACCCTGGCCCATTTCTTTCCTCCTGGTGAGAAACCCTGGAAGTTTTGGGTGAATTTAAGGATCAGTGTGTGGGTGGTGGCAAAAGAGAGATTCTGCAAGATTTACATTAGATTTTTCCCCTTTTTATGCAGAGGTTTTGACCTCCTTTAAACTTGGATTCATGAGGAGCCAGTTAGGGAATAGGTTTACAGAAGGAAGAGATATTGCACTTCCCAGGAAGGTTCGGGGAGTTTGTTATTTCCCCCATATCCTTCTATGATATTTAAATCTGTTTTTATTCCAAAATGTGAGTTATTGTTTTTCAGATATCTATTTTAAGGCATCTAAAAACAATGTTTTATAAGTGCTTATCAAAATGTGTAAATTTGTCATATTTGAAAGCACCACTAGTAGTAGAAATTTAGTCATTCAGTAGTTATGTATGTTTTCACTCTACTCCATAGCCACAAATGCAATTCAAAACCAAACCCATTTTAAGGAATTGACTAATTTGTCTATTTAAAAATCTCCAACTTCATGAATTCATGAGAGACATAAATCTTACTTGCAAGTGAGTCTTATCAAAAGTTTATCATAAGGAATAATATCCAGCATAGTGCATGCAGTGAGGATTACTATTTGGTTTCGTATTTAATAATCTAATGTGATTGGCCATGATTCATTTGATTGTCAGGGACTGGACTGGTAAATCAAATGGGAATGGAAAAGAGACCACCACATCTGCATCCTTTTGAGCTCACAGTGGTTATAATCTTTGCCATTCTCCTAGGGTAAAACTTTTCAACATAAGTGTGAGCAGAAATGGATCAGATGGAGTGATGTTTCAGATGCTTCCACTTAATCTTTTTATCCTGGAACTTCTAACACCACAGGTCAAAAAATGAACAAGAGGGTTCTGTCAGATTCCAAATGCATCTTTTCTAATTATAAAGTTGAGAAGCAGGGAAAAGAATGTAGTGTGGGACTGTGGGCTCACTGGATCTGCTAGGAAATTGATCTGGGCCAAGATTCTACTTGTTGCCTGGCCCAAGCAGGGATGCCATGTAGTTCTTTGCACTGCTGGGCATTGGCACCAACTCAAATCATGAAATCATGTATCTAACAGGTTATGCAACAGATGAGTAAATGGCCAAACGTCTCTGAGGAAGGACTGGGGAAATAACTGCTATATACTCTTTTTTTTTTTTTTGATACTGGGGATCAAACTCAAGACCTTGCACTTATGAGGCAGGCACGGCACCACTGAGCTGAATCCCTGGACCTGCTGTATACTCTTGGTGTGGTGTTGCAGTGTCTTTTTTCGTGGAGACCTGGTATCGCCTTTAGTCAATGAGTTCTGAACTAGAGAGCCAAGAACTGAACAAGAGATTATGTGTGTCCCTTTATAGGAGTAGCTGACTTTAGGCTTCTGCCCAACCATTCCTCTTCTCTGTTTATTATATATAAGCAGTACTCTTGACTGTCCCTCTATCTTATCCCTAGGAATTCCTACTCTAGCTATTTCATTTGCTATATTATACCTCAAGGTTAGGCTTTTCTGGCTACCATTTTGATTTTGTTGCCTGTATTACTTAGGGTTCTCTTTAAGAACATATTCAATATAAAATATATGTACGATTTTACAAAGGATTTATGAAGTAGGTTTACAGAATCAGAATCAGAAGAGTCCCAGTGGCCATCTACCAGTCCAAAAATGGAAGAATTAGAATCTGGAAAAAAAAAAAACCAGGTGGAGTAGTGAGTGACAACTCAGCCTCACCAAAATTCAGAATCCAGACAATGGAAAATAATAATTTTGGAAAGAAAAAAAGAGAGGAATAGATCTCCAAGAATCAGAGGGAATCTGACAGAAGAATTAATAGCTACAAAAAATTGAACAAACAGTTGCCGGGGATTTAGCTCAGTGGTTCCACTGCCTGCCTCACAAGCGCAAGGACCTGAGTTCAGTCCCCCGTACCAAAAAAAAAAAAAGAAAATCTAAAAATTGCAGAAACAGAACACAATGAGGAGAAGGGAAGAGACAGTCTGCACTTTCTGCTTGGGTCCAGGCTTGAGGCTTATGGGAAAAGGAGTCCTCACTTACAGGGACAAAGTGAATGCTGGCGACCTCATGGGGCCTCAGGGAGAAATGTGGCAGTGGAATGAATCAGCAGTTCCTGTGATTTGCTGGGACAGCATGGGATTCTGGGCCAATGGGACTCCTTCAACAGGAACAGGTGGTGAGTGACTCCAGTCCAAACACCCACCATATTCCTGGAGAGAGTGCTTGGTCAGATGCCATTCTGGGGAAGGGCTGATTGAACCCGGGATGCAGAGAAGCCACTTGGCTTTGCTTTAGGGCTCCCAGTGTTAGGTTCCCACAGTGACTGAGTGAGATCAAAAGAGAACCTCTGTGTACCACATTATACTCAGAGTACCAGAAGTCTGTCATGGGGGAAAAAAAATCTTAAAAGCTGTTATTGAAAGACAATGAATCACTTATGAAGGTAAACTTACTAGAATTACAGCAGACTTCTCAACACAAACCTTAAGGCCAGGAAGATTTGGGGTGAAGTGTCTCCAGCCCAAAAAGATAACAACTTCCAAACCCAACTTATATATCCTGCAAAACTTTTCTTCAAAATTGATAAGAGACAGGGCTGGGGATTTAGCTCAGTGGTTTTGCCACCTGCTGTGCAAGCGCAAGGACCCGAGTTCAATCCCTGGTACCAAAAAAAAAAAAATTGATAGAGACATAAGATATTTCCATGACAAAGAGCAGTTCTCAAAATTCATAGTCTCCAAACCAGCATATCTGTGTCACCAATTTTCCAGTCATGACCATCCAACCAGACCATTGACTACAGCCCATGAACTGGTATGTAATCATATATCTGGCCATTTTTTTCTTCCAAGGAAAATATACAACCAGGTGCACTGCCTGAAGTTCTGTCCACTATGATTTCTCTTTACCACTGTCCCTTGGGGATGTCCTGGAAAGGGGCTATAATGCTATAGCTGTCCACTTTTGGATGTGGCCTGCATCATGTGTGGAACCATCAATAAACCAAGTCATCTGTCAGCTGATCATATGGTACACCTGTTGTGGTCATAGGTGCATACCAGAGGACAGAAGGCATTATTGCAGGATTAGAACCCATGGGCATTTGGGCCACTTCTTCATGTGACTTACTTGGACCTTCAGGACCTGATTAGGCCCAAACACATATATACACTTCTATTTGAGGTTGGACTTTGGGTATGTATGTCCAACTTTATGACTTGGTGGGTCAGATAGCACTGAGTTCATGATGGGCAGCTCGGGTCATATAGTGTCACTGGGTCAAATATTCAGTTTCCACGAAGGCCCTGGTGTGGTCCAGGAGCTGTTTCTCAAGGGGAAAATAGTTGTCTGCAGGGGATGTCAGAGCCTTGCTCCAAAATCCTAAGGGCCTCTGCTGTAATTCATATATAGGGGCCTGCCAGAGACTCCAAACATCATTCCTTATCTGCCACTAACATCTCAAGTATCATTGGATCTGTGGGTTCATATGGCTCAAGTGCCAAAGCAGCCTGGACCTGTTACAGAGTATCTTCTTGTTCTGGGCCTCACTAAAAACTAGCACATTTCCAAGTAACTCAGTAAATACTGAAGAGGGCCTCACCAGTACATTTATTATCACCTTGCTTAGTGGGTTGATCTCTGACCTTCAAGAGACAAGCTTTCCTTGTCTTATACAGCGTATCTCATCCAGCATACCCACTTCTCTCAACTTTCTTTCATCATTTACTAAGATAGTTTTTGTGATTTTTACTTCACTTTGTATAGAATATTGCTTTTTTAATTTTGCAAAAGCTTTTCCACAAAGTTTCAATTCATCTGCTAGACACTACTAAGGCATTAACTTATGGTGGTGGAGTATATCCACATACAGTGGGGCCTTGTTCATGAGGGCTGATTATAACTCAAATTGGTTGATTTAAGGCTCAGACTCCTCTACACAGCCTTCAAAGTCTCTCTCCTGTATACAGGCAGATCTCAGTGTCCTTAGAGAGACATTGGTCTTGAACTTCTCAATTAACCCCACACAGAAAAGGATGTTGTAATGTTCCTTCCAGAACTCTTTAAGGGTTAAATCTGTATTTGAGACCACCTGGAAGCACAAATGCCCAGTGTTTGGGTTGTAACTCAAGACTTGGCTAACAAGTTAAAACTAAAATTCCAATTATAATCCAAGTTGTTTGCATGTCGGGGTGGTCATAACTCGATGGTCCACTGTATCCATAAGTTTCTTCTTCACTAGCTCATTCAAAAGCATTCTTAGTGTCCTCTCTTAGACTCATATTCCCAGCTTTTGCCAGAAGAATTTCTCTGGGTCTTGAACTCCTTCCACATACACTACTATCTCCCCCCTCAGGAGGCCTAGTGCTTTTCTTATTGTGTTAGCCTGAGATTTTATTCTAGTTATAGGTCGAGTGTCCAGGAGGAGAAATGGGAGCATGTCCTGAAAAGGACCCTTCGTTGCCTTCTAAAGTCTTGACTGACATCACTTATAAGCCTTCAAGGACAGGGACGCTATCTTCCTCACTGAGGAATAGGCCAATTCCTCAGGATCAGAGAGTTCAGGAGGAATTAAAGAGCATTTATACAGAAACATCTCTAGTTATATTATCATACTCTTTCCCAAATAGGGCCCTGACTTTGGCTATGAGACTTGATTGAGAACTCTGACTTCTCAGAGCTTTGCAATTAAGTTCTTGGTTTGATCTTCAGCTGTTTTCACCATCCTCCCATCCTAGTTACAGAAGTTGAAGTCTTCTGACTCTCATGTTTTGCTTTAAATTTTTGAATGATTGATTTGAGTCTGTAATTTTCATTCTTCAACTACTCATCCAATTCCAGAGACTTATAATTATTATTTTCCATCATCTTTCAAATGCCTGAGGTTTTGTACTAGCTAGTGACTCAACTTTCACCTGAGTCCCACTTTAGCTTATTACAGATGGAAATCCTAAGGATCATATTTATAGCATACTAGATATTATCAATTCTCCATCTACTGCCGCCAGTGGAGTACTCATTGTCACTGGTCCAGACATTGAACCAATTTGAATCCTTCCCTAAGGATCAGTTTCCTAGGACCATCTTCAATGCTAGTTGTTATAAGTTGAGTTCCTGAGCAATGAGGACCAAGATGAAGGTTCTTGTATTCAGGGAAGTGCTCCTAGGATAAGAAGAATGAAGAAATCAAAATAGGAGTAAAAAGCTTAAAAAAGACCATGGTCACTGATGAAGACTAATTTTCATTTGTTTCACAAATTAACCCCACCTGATGTTGGAAAAACTGCCTTTCAACCTGCCAAATTTAAACTAAGCCCCTATCATTCACCATGCAAGAAACTAAAATCAAAGTGGATTTAAAATCTAAATATTACAACAGAGACACTAAACTAGCTGGAAGATAACAGAGGTAGAACTCTTTTTTTAAAAAAATTTTATTTTATTGGTACATTTTAGGCATACAATATAATGACATTCATCATTGGAAATTTGCACCTTTATGCAATCTCTCTTGGTTCTTATTTTTTTCCCCTTCCCCTGCCAACCCGTCAACCCCTCCATCCCTCCCTATTTACAAAGACTTTGTTTCCATTTTTTATTCTTCTCATATTAATTCCATTCCCTTCTTTACTTTCCCCTACCCCTCACACTTCCCCTTTCCCTTTGCCCCTTTTCTTCCTAGTTCACATTATCTATTATACCTTTTAGTCCTTATTTACACTTTTAATTTCTCACACTAGAGAAACTATTCAGTATTTACACGTGTGTCCTATTTATTTCACTTAAGAGTATCACCTCAATGTGCATCCATTTAGCTATAAATGTCTCTAATTTCTCATTTTTCATGGCTGAGTAGTACTAAATTTTATTTAAAAACCACATTTTCTTTATTCAGTCTCCAGTTGATGGGCATTTGGGCTGTTTCCAAGTTTTAGCTATTACAAATTGTGCTGCTATGAACATGGGTGCACATATATCACTGTGGTATGATCCCCTTAATTCTTTGGGGAAGATACCCAGTAGGGGAATAGCTGGGTCAAATGGGACTTCCAGTCCTAGTTCTTTGAGGTAACTCTATACTGATTTCCACAGTGATTGCACCAGTCTACAATCCCACCAGCAGTGGAGCAGGATTCCTCTTTGCCCACAGCCCCTCCAGCATTTGTTATTGGTTGATTTCATGATAGCAGCCATTCTTTCTGGAGTGAGGTGGAATCTCAGTGTTGTTTTCATTTGCATTACTCAAATGACCAGTGATGTTGAACATTTTTTATGTGTTTATTTGCTATTTCTATTTTTTTGTCTGAAAAATGTCTGTTCATTTCAGATGCCCATTTCTGGATTGGGTCTTTAAATTTGTGAGGTCTGATTTTTTCAAGTTCTTTAGACATTCTAAATAGTAGACCTTCATCTGAGGAACAGCAGGTGAAAATTTTTTCCGACATTGTGGATTGTCTCTTCACACTGCTGATGGTTTCTCTTGATATGCAGAAGCTTTTTAACAAGAAGAGATCCCACTTGTTGATTGTTTGTGCTAGTTCAATGGCAACTGAGGTTTTGTTCATAAAATCTTTTCCTACACCAATGTCTTCAAGAGTGCTACCTAACCTCTGTTCCAGCCAGTTCAGCATTTCTGTTTTTAGATCTTTAATCCATTCTGATTTTAGTTTAGTGCATGGTGAGAGATATAGGTCTAGTTTTAATCTTTGGCAAGTTGAAACCCAATTTTTCCAGCACCATTTATTAAAGAGGCTATCTTTCCTCCAGTGAGGGTGTTTGGATCCTTTGTCTAAGATGAGATGGCTAAGTGTGTCTGGAGTTGTTTCTGCGTCTTCTAATCTGTTCCACTGGTCCTCAGGTCTGTTTCTTTGCCAGTACCATGCTGTTTTCATCACAGTGGCTTTGTAGTATAGTTTCAAGTTGGGGTGGTTATACTCCCTGCCATGTCTCTGTTAACTAGAATTGCTTTTGCTATTCTGTATCTATTGTTGTTCCAAATGAATTTTTGGTTTGTCATCTCCAGGTCTGTGAAGTATGCCGCTGAGATTTCAATTGGGATTGCATCGAATCTATATAGCAGTTTTGGAATTATGGTCATTATCACTACGTTGATCTTTCCTACCCAGCAGCAGGGGATGTCTTTCCATTTTCAATCTCTCTTTTCAGAATGCTATAGCTTTCAGAGAAGAGGTCTTTGATTTCTTTTGTTAGGTTGATTCCTAGGTATTTCAGTTTTTTGGATGCTATTGTGAAAGGAATTATTTGCCCTATTTCTAAGCTATTGATTTTTGTGTGTTTACCTCCAGCTACTCTACTGAATTTGGTTATTAAGGCTAGAAGACTTTTAGTGGCATTTTTGGGGTCTTCTATATAGAAGTATCATGTCACCTGCAAATAACGACAATTTGACTTCTTCATTTCCAATCTTTATTCCTTTTATTGCTTTTTCTTGTCTAATTGCTGTGGCTAATGTTTCCAAAACTATATTCAACAGGATTGGTGACAGTGAACATCCTTGTCTTGTTCCTGATTTTAGTGTGAAGGATTTCAGTTTTTGACCATTTAGTATGATATTGGCTGTTGGTTTTTCATAGATGCCTTCTATCAGTTTGAGGTAGAGACCATCTATTCCAATTTTTTGTAAGGTTTTTATCATAAATGCATGTTGGATTCTGTCAAATGCTTTTTCTGCATCTATTGAAATGACCATATGGGTTTTGTCCTTGGCTCTATTGATATAGTGTATTACATTGATTGATTTGCTTATGTTAAACCATCCCTGCATCCCTGGGATGAATCCCACTTGGTCAGGTTATATGATCTTCTTGATGATCTTCTGCATTCTATTTGTCAGTGTCTTATTAAGGATTTTTCATCTATGTTCATCTGTGAGATTGGCCTCTAGTTCTCTTTTACGGTTGGGTCTTTCTCTGCTTTGGGGATCAAGGTGATGCTTGCTTCCAGGAATGAATTTGGGAGTATTGCTTCCCTTTCAATTTCATTGAAAAGTTTAAACAGTAGTGGCAATAGTTCCTCTCTAAATGTCTTGTAGAATTCAGCAATGAAGCCATCAAGACCTGGGCTTTTCTTAGTTGGTAAGTTTTTAATTACATTTTCACTTTCATTGATTGATATTGTGTTGTTTAGAATTTTTATGTCTTGTTCATTCAACTTTGGTTATTCTTACATGCCTAGGAATCTATTTCTTCTGTTGTTTTCCATCTTATTGGTGTATAGGTTCTTGAAGTAGGTATTGATGATCCTCTAGATTTCTGCTGAGTCCATTGTAATTTCACCCTTTTCATTCCTAATTGCATGGATTTGGGCCTTTTCTTTCATTTTTCTGATAAAGGTAACTAAGGGTTTGTCAACTTTGTTTTTTCTTTTGAAGAACCAACTCTTGACTTCATTGATTTTTTGTATTGTTTTCTTAGTCTCCATTGCATTGATTTCTCCTCTGATCTTTATAATTTCCTCCCTTGTATGAACTTTGGGTTTGTCTTGCTCTTCTTTTTCTAGAAGCTTGAGGTTCGGCATCAGATTGTTTAATTGGGCTTGCTCTGTTTTCCTAATATGAGTATTCACTGCTGTGAATTTCCCTCGTAAGCTTGCATCCATTGTGTCCCATAGATTCTGATATGTTGTATTGTCATTGTCATTTAATTGAAGGAACTGTCTGGTTTCTTCTTTAATTTCCTCTGTGACCCATTGGTTATTCAGAAGTGTGTTGTTCAATTTCCATGTGTTTATGAAGTTCTTGTGGTTTCCTCTGCTATTGATCTCCAATTTCATCACATTATGGTCTGATAATGTACAGAGAATAACTTCAATTCCTTTGCACTCACTTAAACATGTTCTATGAGCAAGTATATGGTCTATTTTGGAGAACGACCTGTGTGCAGCTGAAAAGAATATGTATTTTGATTTTGTGGGGTGGCACACTGTAAACATCTGTTCAATTCATTTGTTCAAGAGTTTGATTGAGTTCTAGTATTTCATTACTTATTTTTTGTCTAGTTGATCTATCTATTTGTGACAATGGGGTATTCAGGTCCCCCACTACTATTGTATTAGTGCATATATGACTTCTCATGTCCGTTAGTATTTTTTTTATATAGTTGTGTTCACTAGTGTTTAGTGGATAGATATTTATGATTGTCATCTCTTCCTCTTGGATTGTTCCCTTTACAAGGATATAGTGTCCTTCTTTGTCTCTCTTAATCAATGTTGATTTGAAATTTACTTGATCTTCAAAGAGGTCAGCTACTCCTGCTTTTTTGGGGGTTCCTGTCGCATGGAGTATTGTTTTTCACACTTTCACTTTCAGTCTACTATGAGTTTCTTTTTGAAAAAAATGTGTTTCTTGTATGCAGCATATTGTTGGATCTTGCTTCTTGACCCATTCTGCCAGTCTATTTCTTTTGATTGGTGAGTTGAGACTATTAACATTGATGGTTATAACTGATACATATTGACTTATCATTCTCATGACTTTTTCTTTTTGTTGGATTCTCCCCCTTTGCATTTAATTTCTTGTCACACCTGATGGATTCACTCTGCTGGGCTTGCTGGGGTTGTGGTCCTCATTGTCTGTTCCTAGGATTTTGTCTAAAATTTTTTGGAGTGCTGGGTTGATATTCATGAAGTTCCTAAGGTGCTCTTTGTCATGAAAGTATCTTATTTGTCCATCAATTTTGAAAGATAGTTTTGCAGGGTACATCAATCTGGGTTGAAGGCTGTTTTCCTTTAGGGCTTGAAATACATCACTCCAAGCTCTTCTTGCCTTGAGGGTTTGCATTGAAAAGTCTGCTGTGATTCTGATGGGTTTTCCTTTGTATGTGATTTGTTTCTTTTCACTAACTGCTTGTAGAACTTTGTCTTTCTGTTGGGTTTATGGAATCTTAACAATTATATGCCTATGTGTAGATTTTTTTTTTGATTAAGGCTAGTTGGAGTCCTATATGCCTCACTTATCTGTATGTCAAGTTCTTTTCCCCTGCTTGGGAAGTTTTCTGCCATCACTTCTGTGAACAGTTTTTTTATGTCATCTGCACTCTCTCCTGCTTCTTCTTTGACTCCAATCAGTCTTATGTTATTCTTCTTTGCATCGTCTAGCAGCTGTTGGATTGATTTCTCGTGGTCCCTTAAATTTTGAAGCAATTTTTATTTTCCTGGTCACTAATTGCAATCTTATCTTCTATCTCTGAAAATTCTGTCCTCACATTGGCTCATTCTTCTGTGTAGACTTTCAATGGAATTTTTGATCTCCTAGAAATCTGTTTGCATGTGTTTTATGGATTCCATTTTTTTCCTATGTTGGGATTCCATCATGTTCTTCAGCTTCTCTCTAGATTTATTGATCATGTCTTGCACTACTAGCACAATCTCTGCTGTTATCTGAGAAATTATTTCTGATTTCATTTTTTCCAGAATCTCTTTTGTTGCCAGTTCAGGGAGCCCAAGTGGTTGAGTATGGGAGTGTTCCATCTCATTTTCCTTTGGGATCACTTTAGGTGATCTGGAAGTCTGGTTTTTGAGACTTGTTTACATGTCTTCTCATTTCGACTAGAGGGTGGCGGGGTGGGCAGTGTGCTGCTGGCACCTGTGCAGCTCACCTGCTCTGTACTGGGAGTGGTGGTATGCTGGCCCAGAATCATCCTCCTCTGGGCTCAGAGCAGTGGTATGGCCAGTTAGGTAGAACTCTTCAAGACATTGGCATAGGAAAAGAGTTTATGAACAAATCCTCAGTAGCATGGGAACTAGCAGAAACAATCAACAACTGGCATCTCATCTTATTAAAAAGCTTCTGCACTGCAAGAGAAACCACCAACAGTGTGAAGAGACAATCCATAACATGGGAATAAATTTTATGAGCTGTTCCTCAGACAAAGGTCTACTATCTAGAATCTATAAAGAACTTAAAAATATCAGACCCTCCATATATAAAGAACCAATTCAAACATGGGCATCTGAAATGAACAGACATTTCTCAGACAAAGAAGTAAAAACAGCAAATAAACATAGAAAAAATGTTCAACATCACTGGTCATTGGAGAGATCCAGATGAAAACAACACTGAGATTCCACTTCACCCCAGAAAGAATGGCTGCTATCAAGAAATCAACCAATAACAAATGCGAGTGGGGTTGTGAGGAGAAAGGAACCCTTTTCCATTGTTGGTGAGAGTGTAGACTGGTGCAACCACTGTGGAAATCAATATGGAGATACCTCAAAAAAATAGGATTAGAAGTCCCATTTGACCCAGCTATTCCTCTGCTGGGTATCTTCCCAAAAGAATTAAAAGAATAATACTACAGTGATATATGTGAACCCATGTTTATAGTGGGTAGTTTGTAATAGCTGAAGCTTGGAAACAGCCCAATTCCCCATCCACTGGAGACTGGATAAAGAAGATGTGGGGTTTTTAATAAAATGGAGTACTACTCAGCCATAAAGTATGAGAAACTAGAGATATTTATAGCTACATGGATGCACATTGAGGTCATACTCATAAATGAAATAAATAGGACACATGTGTAAATGCTGAATGGCTTCTCTGGTGTGAGAAACTAAAGTGTAAATAAGGATCAAAATGTATAATTGATAATGTGAAATAAGAAGAAAAGGGGCAAAGGGGAAGGGGAAGTGGGAGGGGTATGGAAAAGGCAAGAAAGGAAAGGAAAAATATGAGAAAAGGAAAAAATGGAAACAAAGCCTCTGTAAATAAGGAGGGATGGAGGGGTTGAAGGGAGGGCAGGAGAATGGGGCAAAAATAAAAAACAAGATACATCATGTAAAAGTACAAGTTCCCAATGATGAATGTAACTGTATTGTATGCCTAAAATGTACCTACAACCCCACCTGAAAGCAATGGCCCAGCCTTTTGGACTATTAATTCCTTTGCCATTGGCTGAGATCTGCCTCTGGAGGTGAGGTCATTACTTCTCAAGCAAACAGGCTTCTGTTTGGTGGAGAGCTAGTTTTTGGTAGAGAGGCAGCTGTGAATTGTTATCTTCCAACAGAAACATCAGCCAGGGGTGGGTGCACAGTGGCTTGTAAAAAGGATCCCATTACACTTACATTTATTAAGGGCATATTACATGCTAAGCTCTTTTGTACTGATGATCTCATTTAAACCTCATTGTGGAGGAATAATGATTATCTCTGTCTTATAAACAAGGAAAATTAACCATTTGAATTATTTTCTCATGGTTACACAATGAAGTTTCATGTTTGCAGGTATAATAAACTTGTTGACAAAAAGGAATAACAGCTTATGTATAATATTTATAAAATGGGTGCGTGCAGAATCTATTTCTGTTTACATCTTTGGAGGCTTAAAGTAGGGAATCTGAATTGGATTCAAACTGAATTTAAAACCTGAGCTTTAAGTGTTTTACAATAATATTGTCTTTCAAATTATATTTGTGAATCTTATTCCCTGAATGTGTTGATCTCATGGATTGGTTCATGTGTGAGCAGTATGTATCAACTCAGTTACTGGTAGGTAATATTCAATTAATTGAAGCACCATGTTACCCAACTCTTTTGGACAATTTGTATTAAAAATCACTAAGAAATTCTCCATCGAGTAGTGAGAAGGGCAAAAAAACAGCCTCAATCATTTATTTAGCTTTTGAATATGTGATGCACTTGACAAACATTTCCTCATTATGAAGCAAGTCCTAGCCTCACCCCATAATAAAGATAAGAAAACCAAGAATCCAGAAGGCTTATTAATTTGGCTCAAATCACAGAAATAGGAAGCAATGGTCAGGGATTGAACCAAAACTTCCATCTGACATCAAAAGTATGATTAGACATTAATGAAGAAGGGATATGTCTTATACTCACATATATAGGGACAATGGGTGGTGCAGAATCTCAAATGGTGATACAGAAATTTTCCACTTTCGCAATTCTCTTTCATATGAGCCAAACCTGAAGGTTATGAAGAAGGCAGAAAATTTCAAAAAATACTCATTCACTCAGTGCATCACTGAGCAGGAGAATATTTCTGAGACAAAAAGGAAGAATCATTAATTATGACTTGCTGAAATAAAAAGTATTTTTCTAGAGGCAGTGCCCTGAGCTGACACAGAATTAAGTGGCTCTGAGTCCACCGCTTGGAAAAGATCATCAAGTCACATTTTCTGGCATAAAGGAAGAGGATATTTTGTGGCAGTGGTGGGTAAATACTGCCATGGAAACCATGCCAGCCATTTGGCTTGGATGGTGACTGCCCTAGAATGCTGCTGGGTTTTCTTTGCATTCTCTCCCTACTCATCTCCTTCCACCTCTAAATGAATAAATCATTTATTGAATCTTTTTGTGCTTTAAAGGGAAACAAAACTGCCCCACTGTTGGAGAAGCCAATTGTGTTTTCCTTGGACAAGTTACTTAGACATTCTAAATACAAATTTCCTCATTTGTGAAATAATAATAACTACCCCTTTCAAGTGCTGTGGAGAATAGAAATATTACATACACAGTACCTGACCCTATTAGAAGTAGAAAGAACTGGGGAAGGGAATACTACTACTCTGTTCAAACCTCTTATTGGCTTTCAATAGCCTTTCAGATTAAGAACAAATCCTGTCTAGTATTCAAAACTTTCCATAGTGTGGACCCTAATTCTCTTCACGGACACCTTTCCCATGCTACTCTACCTCTCACTAGTCACTGAACATGACTTGTATGCTTTTTTCATACTCTTCTACTTGCACTGGTCTCTCTGAATTCTGAACAAATCTTTTCTATTACTTTAGTTTCAGAGAATGTAAAAATCTTTTGCAAATCGAATTTTAGGAACATTTATGGGCAATTGTAAGCATTCCATTTCTTCAATGTATCTTATCATTTGCTATGATGAAACTCCAACTTCAATATGTTCCTTAATGTGTTATCAAACCTACCTATTTTAAGTGCACAATTTGATGAATTCTTTCAAAGTGCTCATATCCATGTAACTACCTCACAGTTCAAAACATAGACTATTTTGAATTCTTTAAAGGTATTATTGTTCTGAAAAAAGCCTCCCTCAAACCCCCTACTAATCTTTACCTCCTTTTCCAAAGATAACTACTATACTGATGCATGATATCATAGACTAGCTTTTGCATTTTTAAGATTTCATAGGAATGGAATCACAGTATGCATGCTTTTGTAACTTCTTTTGACCAATATCATGTTTGTAGCATTGATTCATATTATTGCATATGGCAGTAGATTGTTCTGTCACTGCTTGATAACATTGAGTCATATGAATATACCATTCATTTGATTACTCACGCTGTTGTTGATAGGAATTTGTATTGTTTCCAATTTGGAACTATAATGAACAATGTGCTATGAACATTTTCATGCTGTTTTATCAACATATGTGCACATTTCTGTTGGCTATACATAGGAGTGGAGTTGCTAGGCACAGAGTATGTCTCATTTAATTTTAATAAACATTGTTTGTTTTCTAAGTAGTTATACTCCCAAACACAGGGTATCAAAATTTCAGATGGTCCATATTCTCCCTATTGCATTCCATTATACTCATTTTGATAGATGTACAGTGGTATCTTATTGTGATTTTCATTTTCTGGTGAGTGATTTAGAGCCCCTTTTCATATGTTTACTGGATATTTAGTATTCACTTCTGTGAAGTGCCTGTTCAAGTTTCTCATGCATTTTGCTATTGGGTTAAAACTGTGTAATTTTTTGTGGTTTAGGGCCATTACTCCTGTGTTATGCCTTGGTGATTTAAATCTCAACTTTCTTGAAGATCTTTTTACATTAGGTGTAAGTAAAATTTTGTAAGTCATTTTAACAGTTCATTGAATTGTACTTTGAGTCATAATTTTGAACCTATGAAGTTTTTTCTCACATTTTGTTTGGCTCCAGGAAAGAAAGTTTTCTTTTTTGAAAATTACATACAGTGAGGATTGAAAATTAAAATGTTAATTCAGGTGGCAAATACAATAATTTTTAAAATACTCCAGATCAATTTTCATTCTATTGAACACTAGCAAAATGTTTTTCTTTTTTTTCCCTTAAATTCTTTTATTGGTACATTTTAGGTATACACTATATTTACATTTCTCATTGGGAACTTGTACCTTTACATGATGTATCTCGGTTATTATTTTTTCCCCATTCCCAGCCCTCCCTTCACCCACTCCACTCTTCCCTGTTTACAAAGACTTTGTTTCCATTTTTGCCATTTCTCATAATTTTTCTTTTCCCTTCTTTCCTTTCCCCTACCCCTCCCACTTCCCCTACCCCTTTGAACCTTTACTTCCCATTTTGCATTATCAATTATTCATTTTAATCATTGGTACATTTTAGGCATACAATATACTGACAGTCATCATTGGAAATTTGCACCTTTATATAATCTCTCTTGGTTCTTATTTTTCACCCTTGCCCAGCCCTCCCTTCAACCACTCCAGTCCTCCCTATTTACAAAGATTTTGTTCCTATTTTTCCATTTTCTCATATTAATCCCATTCCCTTCTATCCTTTCCCCTAGCCCTCTCACTTCCTTCCCCTTTGCCCCTTTTCTTCCTATTTCACATTACCTATTATACATTTTAGTCCTTATTTACACTTTCAGTTTCTCACACCAGAGAAACTATTCGGTATTTATACATGTGCATCCTATTTATTTCACTTAAGAGTATCACCTCGATGTGCATCCACTTAGCTATAAATGTCTCTAATTTCTCATTTTTTATGGCTGAGTAGTACTCCATTTTATTTAAAAAAAACCACATTTTCTTTATCCAGTTTCCAGTTGATGGGCATTTGGGCTGTTTCCAAGTTTTAGCTATCACAAACTGTGGTAACTATTACATGCTTATATGTAGATCTTTTTCTTTTTTTAATCAAGTCTAGTTGGCATCCTGTATGGCTCGCTTATCTGTATGTCAAGTTCTTTTCCCCTGCTTGGGAAGTTTTCTGCCATCACTTCTGTGAACAGTTTTTTGTGTCATCTGCACTCTCTCCTGTTTCTTTGTTGACTCCAATCAGTCTTATGTTATCCTTCTTTGCATTGTCTAGCAGCCACCTGATTGATTTCTTGTGGTCCCTTACAATTTTGAAGCAATTTTTCTTTCCCTGGTCACTAATTGCAATCTTATCTTTTATATTTGAAATTCTGTCCTCACATTGGCTCATTCTGCTGTAGACTTTCAATGGAGTTTGTGATCTCCTAGAAATCTGTTTGCATGTGTTTTATGGATTCCATTTGTTTCCTATGTTGGGATTCCATCATGTTCCTCAGGTCCTCTCTAGATTTATTAATCATGTCTTGCACTACTAGTACAATCTCTGCTGTTATGTGAGAAATTATTTCTAATTTCATTTTTTCCAGATCCTCTTTTGTTGCCAGTTCAGGGAGTCCAGGTGGTTGAATGTCAGAGTGTTCCATCTCATTTCCCTTTCGGGTTGCTGTAGGTAAACTGGAAGTTTGGTTTTGAGACTTTTTTACATGTCTTCTCATTTCGAGAGGAGGGAGTGCTGTTGGCGCCCCTGCGGCTCACCTCCTCTGAGCTCAGAGCAGTGGAAAGGCGGCCCAGAACCCCCTACCTCTGGCCTGGGAGCAGTGGAACAGCCTGGAAAAATGTTTTTCAAGTCCTTGGTCATGATTTATTTATTTCAGTAACATCCTCATATAAAGTTCCAAGACAAAACAAGCAAAGCAAAGCAACACAAAACCTTTGGTGAAGTCATTGAGAATCAGCATAATGAATTTCACATTTAAAATATGTGAAAGTAAAAATGTGATTACTTTATATATTTATATGTAAACAAAAATTAGAAGTAAGAATCAGAGATGAAAGGAGAAAAAGAAATTTTTTCCAGGCTTCTATATAGTGAGGACAGTTTTTTATTAGGACTAAGTCTAGTATCAAAGCTAAGTGCTTTAGGAGAGAAGAAAAAAGCATAAATGATTTAGATATAGAAAGACTAATAATATGATTATAGCCATGATATAAAATGAACTTTGGATTTATTTTTCTCTCATAACTAACTCTAAAAATATACATGTTTCATGAAGCAACAAGTTTTAGAAGTGGTTCATAAAGCTATGACTCTTGAAAAAGAGAAAACACATGAGATAAGCTCAATATTCACTCTATACTCTGCCTGGAAGCTACACAGAAAAGGAGGCACATATATAAAAGGTAATGGCTATGCTGGATGAAATAAAACAAGGATTAGAGGTTGGGAGGATGGGTTAGTTGGAATTTACGGTATTAGCGAAGCAGGTACTATGTAGACAAGAAGTCCAAGAAGCACATGCAGAGGTCTCCTTGTTCTTTGAGGGTGAAAACTAAGTTTCATGTATGTGGGAAAAAATTCTACATGGGCATGGCACAGAATGGCTTAGGGAGTCTGCAAGCTGAATGAAAATGTAAAAATTTGCATGATACCAGAAAATGTTGGAATTCCTGCAGGCTGAAGAGCAAAAACTTCACTGAACACCTTCAAGTGAACACCAGAAAGGCCACACTTTCCAAATGAAGTGAGAACTGCTCTTATAAAGCCTGAAACCAAGTCTCCACAACATTAAGGTAAGATGGTGATGTAGTAGTACATTAGCTGCTTATTAGAATAAAATTCAACACCTTTAAAAAGAGATAGTAGAATAACTTTCTTCAATACAGAATTTGCTACATCTAATTTTTAAAAAATTACTAGACATGAGGAGAGAAAAAAAAAATGCCCCCCCCACAATACACTAAAAATAGATCCACAGATCACATAGATGTTTAAGTTAGCAGATAAAGATTTTAAGGCAACTATTATACCCAAGGATTTCAAGAAAACCATAGACATAATGAGTGCACAGATGGGGAAATCTTAACAGAGAATGGAAAAAATATAAAGAAACAAATGGAAATTATAGAATTAAAAGTACCTTGTCTGAATGGAAAAATGTACTTGAAAGGCTTATAACAGATTGGACACCACAAATGAAAGAATCAGTTATTGAAACAGGTAAATGGAAACTATACAAACTAAATTACAGAGAGAAAAAATATCAATAAAATAAACAGAGAAATGGGAAAATATAAAGCAATATGTACACATAGTTGAAGAAGATAAAAGAGAAGAAATAGAATGGGATAGAAAGGCAAATTTGAAGGAATAACAGTAAAAATTTTCTAAATCACTGAAAACAAAATCAATTCAAGGTTCAAGAATTTTAACCTTAAGAAACGATTAAAGGTCAATTTTTTTTAAAGCGAACAACAGAACATCTTTTATAGGAATCATGAAAAATATGGTCACAATGCATAAAAGGAAACAATAAGAATGATAACTCTCATCAGAAATAGTGAAGGCTGTCCATAAGGGAATAACGTGTAAAGTGCTGGAAAAGATTCATACAAAACTTTGCTTATCGGCGGGGGATTTAGCTCAGTGGTTTCGTTGCCTGCTGTGCAAGCGCAAGGACCCAAGTTCAATCCCCGGTACCAAAAAAAAATTAAAATAAAATAATTTTTAAAAACCTGGTTTAAAAAAAAACTTTGCTTGTAAAATATTATATGCAGTGACAATGTGCTTCAAAAATGAGTGCAAAGTAGAAAGACCCATAAAGTAGATTAATTTCGTAAAGAAATACAATAGCAGATCTAGTGTAGGATAAATATTTTCCTTAGACAAGTAGATTTGCCTCCATCCCTCTTCTGAGGATGTGGGCTCTACTGTTAATTATTTCTTGATGTGCTTAAGGTAAATATCTAGAGACCAAGTTCAATACCATTTGGTATGGATTCTCACAGGAAATTCCAATACTTCATTTGCTGTCCAAGTTTTGGTTGCTTTGATATTTGCTTTGTTTCTGTACTAGTCCCAGAATAGATTATTTGACTGACTTCATTCAATTCAATTCAAGTTTCAGATTGTTGGAAAGATATAACACAGACTTCATTGGGTTTTTCACACAAGGTTTAATTATCTAAAGTGTTCAAAAGAAAGAACACATTGGGCAGGGGATTTAGCTCAGTGGTTCTGCCGCCTGCCTCACAAGCACAAGGACCTGAGTTCGATCCCTGGTACCAAAAAAAAAAAGGAAAGAAAGAAAGGAAGAAAGAAAGGAAGGAAGGAAGAAAGAAAGAAAGAAAGAACAAACGAACTCAGGCCAAGCTTCTCGACACTCCTGCCTCCATACTTATCTGGGGGATGCACAGATGCTACTAAGACCTAGTGTAAGAAGGTCACATGAAAAGCTTAATTAACCCCCTTCAGCAACTCTATTCATGGGCTAATCAAGATGTTCGCTGAGAATGTCCTCATCTGAGTCAGGAGCATCTCATCAATCTCTGGCCCCAACAAGGTACAATGTGACTTCAGAGATGAGTACACAGTGTTCACTTTTCTCTTCCAACCACCGCACACCTTCTCCAAGTGTAACACAACTTGATCAGAGAACTTTCTTGAACTTAAAGTTACAGAACTACAGTAAGGTCACTTAACAAAATGTCTCATGAAGTTCTGCTAAAAACCTTATGGCCTGTTATATTTTTTCTGTTTAATAATATTGTTCAGGAATTATGAATCTGGACCCCATAAGAAGAGACAACTATTTTTTTATGTTTTTCTAAATCCTTGTGACTCATGAATTACATAATTCAGGATGTTAGACCTGAAAGACTTTGAAGTTCAACTATTTAATGTCTAAATTGGAAAAATTACTTTTAAAAGCATAGAAAAGGTTATTTTTTTGTATCTTAGGGCAGAATTATGTCTAAAGCCTGCCAGTAGGTTTCTTTTTCCTATAAGACACTACATATCTTGAGCTACCCAGCAGATTTTATAATCATAACATGCTAACCTCCTCTCTCTGCAAGCATGCAGTTTTCCTGGAAGCATGCATATGTCTCTGATCAGTAGGCAAAAACCTAGTTTCTTTCTTTGGGGGGAATCCACTTTGGGTTCACTGACATACAATTTTACCAAACATCAGTATCTTTATAAAGATTACTAAAAAACTACAATGAGAATGTGAATATACCATGTTTCATGGCTCATTAGAATAAACTACATGGAAAAACAAGAGCAGAAACTGACTTTACAGGATCATCCTGTTGAGAAATGTTAATAGGCAAAGGACCTTTACTGTTTATTCCTGCAGGAGTAGGCTAAGGGCTTACAATGTGCCAGGTACATTCCAAAGTATATGCAAAGTCTCACAGCCCTGAAAAGTAAACACTATTAATATCCTCATTTTACTGATGTAAAAACTATGGCACAGGGAAGCTAAGTCCCTTATCTTTGGTCACATTCACTCTTAGGATGAAGATACTTTAATTTCTCAGAGGAAGGCTGTAGACCTAGTAAATCTCTTGGAAATTCATGTGGTATGGTTGTGAAGGGAATAGCCACAGCTTCAGAAAGTAAATGGGCTTTTTTTTTTTGAGGGTGGCAAAGGCTCTTGGCATCAAGTCAGTAGCTCTGTCATATTTTTGGTCTGTGAGGCCAATCTTCCATTTTCCAGATCAAAATAATTTCCTGGGAAGTGGCACACTCGTTTGATATACCAGAGAGGGAAAGTGGCAGGCCAAGCAAAGACTTCATAAACCTCTAGTCAATATTAACACTTTTGGTTAATAATATTAACCTTTGGTAATTGAACCATTGGCATGGGAAGCTATTTATGGAGCACTATGCTTTCTCATTTTGATGGCTAATTTTAGGTGTCAACTTGAGTGGACCATGATGTACAGACAATTTGACCAAATATTCTCTGGATATGTCTCTAGGGGTGTTTCTGGTTGAGATTAACATCTTAATGGTAGAATGAGTAAAACAGATTGTCCTCCCTGTCCCCTCTTTAATGTGGGTGGGTCTCATCTAATCAATCAAAAACCTGAATATAACAAAAAGGTGAGGGAAGTCCTCCTGTCTGTGAGTTGTTATATCAGTCTTTCCTTCTGTTAGATTGGAACTGAAAACTCAGCTCCCCTTGAGTCTGAAGCCTGTTGATTTTCAAACTGGAACTTACTCCATTGGCTCTCCTATCTCCAGCTTTCCAACTGCAAATATTGGGACTTCTTACTGCCATAATCATGTGAGCTAATTCCTTCTAATTAATCTCAGAGATATAGAGATAGAGCTCTCTAGCCTAGCTGTATCAGTGGGCTATATCTCCCACTGGTTCTCTTTCTCTGAAGAGCCCTGATTTGTACATCCACATGATCCCACTTTCCATAAACTGTAAGTGGGGTATGCCAGTGGATAAATTCATTTTACCATAAGAGCTGGCAGAGTCCCTTCACAGCTATAGATTTTAAACCTGCTGGCCTTCTCACCCCAACTTCTGACTGCCAATATAGTCAACTGAATGGCTGTGGCCATATTCAATTCTTCTTGACTGAGCCTAGGGTGGGAAGCTTTTATGGGCATCATAGGAGGAAGTTGGGAGCCAAAGATATAAATTAGAGGAGGTTCAAATAGTCAAACTAGGACCAAATTTTCAAGTACTGTAGCATATATACTTCCAGGACCTCAGAGACAAAATTGAGGTTAAAGTCACTAACTAGAGAGTTGAACCTGAATTAGAGTACCAGAAGGTCAGGAAAAATGGGGCTGTGAACCCCTAGGTAATTCCCTTGAACTCAGGGTGGAATCAATGGCTCATCCTTATCAACTAGAGTATGCACAGTTGACTTGAAGGTCCAGGAGAGTATTTAAAATCTCATCACTGTTTCCATGTACATCTTTCTGACTAGTAGAATGTTTTTTCTATACATTACTACACAATCATCTTCTATGTTAGCCATTTGGGTTCCAGTAGATGCTTACTGACAATTTCCAAAAGAGGCTTTGAAAAATGCCGCACAGTTTAATATGGAAGAAAGCAAAACTGTCAGCTGAGAGTTGCCCCTCCACAAACTTCCTTCTTAGATCTTGTGCTAAGATAGAACAGTGTAGGGAATGTGCGATGGAGAAAGATACTAGATTAGACTCCCAGCTCTGCAATATTTTAGCTATACCTCTTGCTTTTTGAGCTTTGACTACTAAATCTGTAAAATGAAGATGGCAATGCCTACTTCATAGGTTGTTGTGAGGATTCAATAAGATAACATGGGTAAAATACCTGGCATATACTCTTCCTCCTGTTCTTCCTTTAGCCTTCTGAAGGGAGGGTGACATATGCTAACACTGGTCTTGATTCAGTTAAGATCTTCCACAAGCACTCAGGGACATCTTTGCTTACAGTGATAGTTCTAATAACACTTGATGTACTCCTTTTCTCTTATCTAAGACCATCGGACCAAAATTTCCCAGAACATTAAATAAAACAAGGAATCTCCTGATATCATAAAGCTATAAATTTCATATATTTTACCCAATAGACAGAAACTTTATCATCTAAAGAAGCAAAAAGATAAACGGATGATTACAGTTACACATTGTGAACGCCTATAAGCAAGATGTTTTCATTTTGACTGCGATAGCTTTCTAGGTGTTGGTATTCACTGTCCCACATTGCAGTGAAACATATTTCACACATTCTTCAAATTCTGAAAGACTCACAGGAACCCATCTGTTATGGTTTATATCTAGATGTCCCCCTAAAGCCTCATGCACTCCTAGGTGGGGATTTGATTGGGAATGGCTTTTGATTTGGGGAGATGATTTGATTGTGGATGTGTGATATTCATCAGTGGATTTGTCCACGGATAAGTTTATAACTAAATGTGATACTGGGAGGTGAAACCTGGTTGGAGGAGGTGGGTCACTAGGGGTGTGGCCTAGAAGGGTGTCTCTCCACCCCTCACCTCATCCCTTGATCTCTCTTTCCTTGCCACCATTCCATGAGCTCTTTCTCCTCTGCCATGCTGTCTTGCCTCTGAGCCAGCCTACTATGGACTGAAACTTCTAAAACTTGTGAGCCAAATTAAAACTCTACTTCCCTATGTTATAAGTGTCAGGTATTGTGTCTCAGCAATAAAGAAAGTAACTAAAAGTTCATCCTAACTCTTTTCTTTCTGTCAATGAACCAGAATCAGTCAGGAGAAGGAATCACCTACTGGTAACTCTATTTTGTTCATTGTGCTTCCTTGAGTAAAGTGATAGAAGATTGTGTAAGACTTGTTACAACTCTGATATACCGTCTTCCATCAAGCAGAATTCAAAAGAACTTGAATAATTCAGAAACAGTGTTCTATCCTAGGCTCATTCAGGGTGGAAAAAAATTCCTGGTACATTCTCAATCCAGGTCTTCAGAAATATATACAACCTGCTTCCCTTCAACTTGGTCATTCTGCATAGAGTCCAGGCCCTCTCACAGGCTAGACAAGAGCTCTATGGCTGAGCTATGCCTCCAGCCCTCTTATTCATTACTGAAGCAGTGATTGATCTTTGCAATCACTTTGTATTTACCTTGTTCTGTTGGAAGTTTTTCTTCTTTAAAATACCTTGTATTTATGTCTAGACTCTCAGTTTCATTTCCTGCTTCACAAACTAGATTTTCATCTACTTCTATTTTTAAGATATCTCTTCTCTGCTTACCATCCCACTTCTCTTTTCCCTCAGGATTCATCTTGATATTTTAGCTTTGCATTTCTATCTCAGTTCTGACAGTAGTAATCAGTATAGAAATAACTCAATTATTTAGTGCCCTCAAATATTTGGCACTATGGTAAACTCAGAAGGAAATAAAAATGTTCCCCCAAATGGCATCTAAGAGATGATAGAGGAGTGGGAAGTATATTATATCCCTGTGGTTGAAAAATAAAATGTTTAATAGTCATTGGTGGTAATAGTTTAAAATCTGTAAGATGAGAATAGTTTCTTATGACAGAAAGTAATGTTTCAAATAAAATTAATTTAGCAAACATTTATTGGCTAATTACTGGCATAAAAACTAAGTAAGTGCTGAAGGAAAAGCAAAACTAAGCAAGACGTGGTCTCGATCCTCAAGAGCTGGCAGTCCATCAGTGAGTCAGTCATTCACATGCCTTACATTCTAGACCAGTGCTGTCAAGTTGAAATGCTATTATTATGTCATCAATATAAAAATTAAGGCAATATTTTCATTCCCTTTGTTACACTGTCTTTGAAATCTGGTGTGTGCTATATACTTGTAGTATACCACAATGCAGATACTAAATTTTCACTACATATACTTGATTAGTAGTTAAATTAATAAAATTTACAATTGAAAAAATAATTTACATACCCAAATTGTCCCAAACATACTTGAAATTTTCCAATAATGGATAAAATATATTCTTTTAAAATTTGCACACACATTAACTAAACTGGTTCATTCTTTTAGAAGAATTGCTTCCAGCTCCTCCTGACTTCAGCCAACCAGGCTCCCATCAGAGAAGGGCATGCACACTCCAGGAAAGGCACTCAAAAATGGGAAGCAGCAAAGATGAACATTGGAAACCACAATTTCTACATGTGTGAAGGATATATTGAAGGCTTTGTGGTTTACAGACAAGATCTTTAGAAATTAGACACTCAAGGGCCAAGTAAATACATACCAGAAACCAGGACCACAGAATACTTTTCTTCATCAGTCCACAGAACCCTCACACTCCTGTAATTTCATCAAACACAGAGAATGACCACCTTGGCAGATGGCCACAGAGGATGTCAACCATTTTGGGGCGGGGCGGGGGAGTCCATTTTCCTGGAAGAAAAACTGCTGTGGGTAGAAAAGCAGTATCTTTGTAAGAGAATTCAAATGTAATACTGTCAGAGAGATGAGAAGAAACCACAGAAATGAACACGCATGGGTCCAAACAGCATATTACTGGTGTGTTCCTTCAGAATTGTGTTTGTGTTAGGTTTTACTTTTGAATTATAAAAGCAATGCATACTCTTGATTTTTAAAAGAAACAACATGGAAAAAGGCAGTATAAAAAGTAAAATTTGTCTGATCATTGTTTCCAGTTCCCATAGATAACCTTGATTAACTTTCACCTATCATTTCAGAAGTCTATCCACATACAAGTGCAAGTGTATGATTCACAAATACACACTTGCATATACTTTTCTATATAAAGGCAGCTGACCCATTGTTTTTTGCTAGTGGCCTTTTTACCATTTGTCTTTATTGATTTCTAAGAGCTCATTATATAATAATAAAATATGCCTTTTTCCATATGTTTCTTAAAAAAATTGCTTTCACTTTGAAGTAAATGCATTTCATATTCAGAATGATGTTTATCAAGTTTAGTAAATTCACTAACTCTTGTATATTTGCATCCCATTTAAAGGGCATTTTATAAAGATTAACTCCAAATTTATAAATATTAACAAACTGTTTTCAAAATTTTTCCAGTAGCATTTGCAGATAATTTATATAACAGGGCAGTTAATTTATATAACACTGCCAATCACATACAATTTCGCATCTTGATTCATGTAGGGAAAAGTGTAGAAATCGTCATTATTTTTATTATGAGAAGCATCAATTTCAACAGAAATACCTGACTAGCTAAGTGTTATGCAAGTTTCTCTTTTCTTTAGAGCTTCAAATTTAGTTATCTATGTAATAAGGTGTGTTATCTTTGAGAAATCATAGACAACACATGGTCATTTTTTCTTTGATGAATGAATATTTGGCAAACATTCTTTTTGTTTAAAAATATTGGAGTTGAAAGTATAGTAAATCTTTGTATAACTCTTCTATTACTCAGCCAACATTCATGGCAGAAAACATAAGATCATTAAATTTATTGTTTCTTACATCTTTCAACAGTTCCATAAACCAGCAGTGATTCATATGCATTCGCACATGTATGCTGAAGAAAAGTAAATGTACCCATAACACTTTTCAGACAGTCTGCTTCTGAAAACTGAGCACAAATATTTTAAAATATGTATCATACAGAGTCACAAAGCAAGCAATTGCTGTTATTTAGCAATTTTTCAACCGCATGTGGCTAGAAGGAATGCAATTTTTGCTTCAATCTATATTCTCCTCTCCTCTCTACCACCACTTCTCCTTTTCTCAAAGGACTAGGAATTGCTAATCCAGGTGGGTTACAGATCACTGACTGGACCACATTTCCTAATGGTTGTTGCTTCTACATCTCCATGCCGTATAGATGGGTGAGAAAACTGAAGACAATCTGTCTCCATGGGTCAGGCCTGGAGTCTACTCTCTTTCTCTTCTGTTTCCTGTTTCTTTACAGCCAAGGAACTGTTTCCCCACAGTTAGCTGGACACTTTGTTCTGTCTCTTCCATATCTTCCCCTTTTTACCTAAGTGGGCTGTTGATTTAGATTAGAACTTTCCCTTTCAAAATATTCCCTACCATCTTACACTACTTCTGGCTTCCTCATCCATCCACTGAAACAAAACCTTGGCTTGGTCCCCAATGACATGCCACTGAATGAAAAGTGGCACCATCCTAAAAACAGATACGAAATGATCTGTAGATTAAGCTGCATGTAACTACTGAGGTTTACCAGGGCACTGCACTAAAGATATATGACTATTTAATCAGGACTATCAGATGGAAGTGAGAAAATCCAGTGGAAACTACATTAATGGGGTGGCAAAGGGGAGAGATTTATTGGCTTATATAATAAAGCTAAGGAAAAGGCAGGAATATACCTACTCTTTGGATTGACTAAAACTGGATTAATTTGCTTTCTGGGCTCTTTTGCCTTTGCTTTCCCTACCCTTCTTTCTCTCAAACAAGCATGCCTCATAAGGCAGGAATCATGGGCAGTAACATCTTTTGGCTTCAATTCTAGAGAAGAGAGAATCTCTTTTCTAAATTTCTATTTGAAAATTCTCCAAGTGTCCTGAATGATTTAATTTACATAATTTACCCACCATGGCAGAGTTAGTAAGGGAAACAAAATAGTTCCCAAGAAGTACTGGATGCACTTAGCAGAAAAGTGGGGTGCTTAAAAAAAACAACTAACACTAACCTTTTTGCATTACTTTCTTCCCTCTGTTTAAACTCTTCACTAACTTCACGAAGGCAATGTGGCTGGGCCTAGTCAATATTTCTGAAATTTTTAGAACATTGAAGTGAAAATTAATATTTCAACTACACTTGAAGAGCAAGTCAAGAAATGAGCACAAATTTTAGAATGCTTGGGATGTTTTAGAATGCGTACTGATGTATGTTTTCTAAAAACATAAAAGTAGGTTGCGCGGAAGACGTCGAATCACCCCGCTGCAGACAGGCAGCCACCTGGTTCCACACTACAGAGACGCAGAGGTCACCAGACCACCAGATCAAGGTACTGAGTCCCGCTGCTCCCGGCCCAGAGGCAGGGGCTTCTGAGCTGCCATCCCACTGCTCCTGGTCCAGAGGAAGGGGCTTCTCGGTCACCATCCCTCCCGCTGCTCCCAGCCCAGAGGAAAAGGCTTTTTGGGCCACCTTCTGTCCCGCTGCTCCTGGCCCAGAGGAAGTGGCTTCCGGGCCACCATCTCTCCCACCGCTCCCGGCCCAGAGGTAGGGGCTTCTGAGCTGCCATCCCACTGCTCCTGGTCCAGAGGAAGGGGCTTCCTGGCCACCATCCATCTCGCTGCTCCCAGCCCACAGGAAAGGGCTTTTGGGTCACCATCCCTACTGCTGCTCCCGGCCCCTGTCCCAACTCTCCCAGCTCAGAGGAGGTAATCTGTGCAGGCGCTAACAGCCCCCCGCCCCAGTTGAAATGAGAAAACACATAAATAAGTCTCCAAACCAGACTTCCAGATCACCTACAGCAACCCCAAAGGGAAACGAGATGGAAAACTCTGATACTCAACCACCTAGACCCACTGAACTGGCAACAAAAGGGGATCTGGAAAGAATGAAATCAGAAATAATTTCTCAGATAACAGGAGAAATTGTGCCCCTAGTGCAAGACATCATTAATAAATCTAGAGAGGAGCTGAGGAACATGATGGAATCCCAACATAAGAAACAAATGGAATCCATAAAACAGATGCAAATAGATTTCCAGGACATGAAAAACTCCATTGAAAGTCTACACAGCAGAATGAGCCAATGTGAGGACAGAATTTCAGATATAGAAGATAAGATTGCAATTAGTGACCAGGAAAAGAAAAATTGCTTCAAAATTATAAGGGAACATGAGAAATCAATCCAGCAGCTGCTAGATGATGCAAAGAAGAATAACATAAGACTGATTGGGCTCAATGAAGAAACAGGAGAGAGTGCAGATGACATAAAAAATTTCTTCACAGAAATAATGGCAGAAAACTTCCCAAGCAGGGGAAAAGAGCTTGACATACAGATAACTATGAGGCATATAGGACTCCAAATAGCCTTGATCAAAAAAAATCTACACATAGGCATATAATTGTTAAAATTCCAGAAATACAACAGAAGAACAAAGTTCTCCAAGCAGTCAGAGAAAAGAAACAAATCACATAAAAAGGAAAGCCCATCAGAATCACAGCAGACTTCTCAACACAAACCATCAAGGCAAGAAGAGCTTGGAGTGACATATTCCAAGCCCTAAGAGAAAACAGCCTCCAACCCAGATTGATGTACCCTGCAAAACTATCTTTCAAAATGGATGGAGAAATAAGATACTTTCATGACAAAGAGCACCTTAGGAACTTCGTGAATACCAAACCAGCACTCCAAAGAATTTTACACAATATCCTAGGAACAGACATTGAGGATCACAACCCCAGGAAGCAAAGCAAAATGAACCCATTTGGCATGACAAGAAATTAAATGTAAAGGGGGAGGACCCAACAAAAAGAAAAAGTCATGGCAATGACAAGTCAATACGTTTCAGTTATAACCATCAATGTTAATGGTCTCAATTCACCAATCAAAAGAAATAGACTGGCAGAATGGGTCAACAAGCCAAATCCAACAATATGCTGCATACAAGAAACACACTTCATTCAAAAGGAAACCCATAGACTGAAAGTTAAAGGGTGGAAAACAGTACTCCATGCGACAGGAACCTGAAAAAAAGCAGGAGTAGCTATCCTCTTGGCAGATCAAGTAGATTTCAAACCAACACTGATTAAGAGAGACGAAGAAGGACACTACATCCTTGTAAAGGGAAGAATCCAAGAGGAAGAGATGACAATCATAAATATCTATGCACCAAACACTAGTGCACCCAACTACATAAAACAAATACTAAGAGACATGAAAAGTCATATATGTACTAATACAATTGTAGTGGGGGACCTCAACACACCACTGTCACAAATAGATAGATCAACTAGACAAAAAATAAGTAATGAAATACTAGAACTCAATCAAACTCTTGAACAAATGAACTTCACAAATGTTTACAGAGTCTTCCACGCCACAAAATCAGAATACACATTCTTCTCAGCTGCACATGGGTCATTCTCCAAAATAGACCACATACTCACACATAGAACATGTTTAAGTAAGTGCAAAGGAATTGAACTTATCCCCTGTATATTATCAGACCATAGTGTGATGAAATTGGAGATCCATAGCAAAAGAAACTCAAAAAATTTCATAAACATGTGGAAATTGAACAACACACTTCTGAATAACCAATGGGTCACAGAGGAAATTAAAGAAGAAATCAGACAGTTCCTTCAATTAAATGACAATGACAATACAACATATCGGAATCTGTGGGACACAATGAAAGCAGTCTTACGAGGGAAATTCATAGCAGTGAATACGCATATTAGGAAAACAGAACGAGCCCAATTAAACAACCTGATGCTGAACCTCAAGCTTCTAGAAAAAGAAGAGCAGAACAACCCCAAAGCTCATACAAGGGAGGAAATTATAAAGATCAGAGGAGAAATCAATGCAATGGAGACTAAGAGAATGATACAAAAAAATCAATGAAGCCAAGAGTTGGTTCTTCAAAAGAATCAACAAAATTGACAAACCTTTAGCCAACCTTCTCAGAAAAAGGAAAGAAAAGGCCCAAATCCATGCAATTAGGAATGAAAAGGGTGAAATGACAACAGACCCAGCAGAAATCCAGAGGATCATCAATACCTACTTCCAGAACCTATACGCCAGTAAGATGCACAACACAGAAGAAATGGACAGATTCCTAGATACATAGGAATTACCAAAGTTGAATGAAGAAGACCTAAAAATTCTGAACAACCCAATATCAACCAATGAAATTGAAAATGTAATTAAAAACTTATCAACTAAGAAAAGCCCGGGCCCTGATGGATTCACTGCTGAATTCTACAAGACATTTAGAGAGAAACTGCTGCCACTACTGTTTAAACTCTTCAGCGAAATTGAAAGGGAAGCAATACTCCCAAATTCATTCCTGGAAGCAAGCATCACCTTGATCCCCAAATCAGAGAAAGACTAAACCAAAAAGGAGAACTACAGGCCAATCTCAATAATGAACATAGATGCAAAAATCCTTAATAAGATACTGGCAAATGGAATGCAGAAGATCATCAAGAAGATCATACACCTTGATCAAGTGGGATTCATCCCAGGGATGCAGGGATGGTTCAATATACACAAATCAATCAATGTAATACACTATATCAATAGAGCCAAGGACAAAAACCATATGATTATCTCCATAGAGGCAGAAAAAGCATTTGACAAAATTCAACATGCATTTATGATAAAAACCCTACAAAAAATTGGAATAGATGGTCTCTACCTCAAACTGATAGAAGCCATCTATGAAAAACCAACAGCCAATATCAGACTAAATGACCAAAACCTGAAATCCTTCACACTAAAATCAGGAACAAGACAAGGATGTCCACTATCACCACTCTTGTTCAATATAGTTCTGGAAACATTAGCCACGGCAATTAGACAAGAGAAAGAAATAAAAGGAATAAAGATAGGTAATGAAGAAGTCAAATTGTCATTATTTGCAGATGACATGATACTCTATATAGAAGACCCCAAGAACTCCACCAAAAGTCTTCTAGACTTAATAACCAAATTCAGTCAAGTAGCTGGTTACAAGGTTAGCACACAAAAATCAATAGCATTCCTCTACACCAATGACAGACTCACTGAGAGAGAAATAAGGCAAATAATTCCTTTCACAATAGCATCCAAAAAACTGAAATACCTAGGAATCAACCTAATGAAAGAAATCAAAGACCTCTTCTCTGAAAACTATGGCATTCTGAAAAGAGAGATTGAAGATGATATCAGAAAATGGACAGACATCCCTGCTCCTGTGTAGGAAAGATTAATATAGTGAAAATGGCCATACTTCCAAAACTGCTATATAGATTTAATGGAATTCCAATGGAGATCCCAGCAGCATACTTCATAGACCTTGAGAAAACAATCCAAAAATTCATTTGTAATATTCTAGAAGAGAGCCAGAATAGCAAAAGCAATTCTAGGTAACAGAGACATGGCAGGGGGTATCACAATCCCCAACCTGCAACTATACTACAAAGCTACTGTGATAAAAACAGCATGGTACTGGCAAAGAAATAGACTTGAGGACCAGTGGAACAGATTAGAAGATGCAGAAACAACACCAGACACACTCAGCCATCATATCTTTGATAAAGGAGCCAAACACCCTCACTGTAGGAAAGATAGCCTCTTTAATAAATGGTGCTGGAAATACTGGGCTTCAACTTGCCAAAGGTTAAAATTAGACCTGTATCTCTCACCATACACTAAACTAAAATCAAAATGTATTAAAGATCTAAATATTAAAATAGAAACTCTGAACCAGTTGGAACAGAGGTTAGGTAGGCCCCTTGAAGACATTGGTATAGGAAAAGATTTTATGAACAAAACCTCAGTTGCCCGTGAACTAGCACAAACAATCAACAAGTAGGATCTCTTCTTATTAAAAGGCTTCTGCACAGCAAGAGAAACCACCAGCAGTGTGAAGAGACAGCCCACAATGTCGGAAAAAATCTTCACCTGCTCTTCCTCAGACAAAGGTCTACTATCTCGAATCTATAAAGAACTTAAAAAGATCATACCTCCCAAATTTTAAGACCCAATCCGAAAATGGGCATCTGAAATGAACAGACATTTCTCAGACAAAGAAGCAGAAATAACAAATAAATACATGAAAAAATGTTCAACATCACTGGTCATTCGAGAGATGCAAATGAAAACAATGCTGAGATTCCACTTCACTCCAGAAAGAATGGCTGCTATCATGAAATCAACCAATAACAAATGCTTGCAGGGCTGTGGGAAAAGAGGAACCCTGCTCCATTGTTGGTGGGAGTGTAGATTGGTGCAACCACTGTGGAAATCAGTATGGAGATATCTCAAAGAACTAGGACTGGAAGTCCCATTTGACCCCACTATTCCACTGCTGGGGATCTTCCGCAAAGAATTAAAAGAATCATACCACAGTGATATATGTGCACCCATGTTCATAGCAGGACAGTTTGTGATAGCTAAAACTTGGAAACACCCCAAATGCCCATCAACTGGAGACTGGATAAAGAAAATGTGTTTTTTTTTAAATAAAATGGAGTACTACTCAGCCATAAAAAATGAGAGATTAAAGACATTTATATCTAAGTGGATGCACATTGAGGCAATATTCTTAAGTGAAATAAATAGGACACACATGAATAAATTCCGAATAGTTTCTCTGGAGTGAGAAACTGAAAGTGTAAATAAGGACTAAATGTATAATAGGTAATGTGAAATAGGAAGAAAAGGGGCAAAGGGGAAGGAAGTAGGAGGACTAGAGGAAAAGATAGAAGAGAATGGGATTAATATGAGAAAATGGAATAATAGGAACAAAATCTTTGTAAATAGGGAGGAATGGAGGGGTTGAAGGGAGGGCTGGGCAAGGGTGAAAAATAAGAACCAAGAGAGACTATGTAAAGGTGCAAATTTCCAATGATGAATGTCATTACATTGTATACCTAAAATGTACCAATGATTAGAATGAATAATCAATAATGTAAAATAGGAAGAAAAGGTCCAAAGGGGTAGGGGTAGTGGGAGGGGTGGGCGAAAGGAAAGAAGGGAAAGGAAAAATGATGAGAAATGGAAAAAATGGAAATAAAGTCTTTGTAAATAGGGAAGCATGGAGGGCATGCAGGGAGGGCTAGGAATGAGGAAAAAATTAAGAACCAAGATGCATTATGTAAAGGTACAATTCCCAATGAGAAATGTAATTGTGTTGTATACCTACAATGTACCAATAAAAGAATTTAATATGAAAAAAACCATAAAAGTAATAAAATCTGAATATTTGATTAATCAGGAATCTTTTTTCAATCTGTATATTTTATTGTGCATACTAATTTTATAGAATATTCCATTTCAAGCATTCAATTTTATAAAACAAACACTATTAAACCTAATGTGAGGTATAGGCTCCAAAAAATTAATAGTGGGGAATTTCAATACTCCACTTTCACCAATGCATTAATCATACAGACAAAAAAATTAACACAGAAACATGAGATTTAAATTACACTATAGATCAAATGAACTTAGACTTTCACCGAACATTTCATGTAAGAGCTGCAAGTATACAATCTTTTCATAAGCACAAGGAATTTTCTTTAGATCATCTTAAGTCAGAAAACATATCTTAACAAATTCAAAATATTGAAACCATTTCCTGTATTTTTTCTGCCCACAATGGAATGGAATTAATTATCAATAGCAAGAAAAGCTTTAGAAATTATATAGCTGAGTATGTTGCTGCATGCCTGTAATCCCAGCATTATGGGTGGCTAAGACAGGAGAACTCCAAGTTCAAGACCAGCTTGGGCAATCTGATGACTTAGCAAGATTCTGTCTCAAAATAAAATGTAGTAGCTGGATGCAGTAGTGCACGTCTTTAATCCCAGCACTTGGGAGGCTAAGGCAGGAAGATTGAGTGAGTTCGGGGCCACCCTAGACTACATAGTCAGCTCAAGGCCAGCCTAAACTACATAGTGAGACCTTATATTAAAAAATGAAAACAAGTAGTCAGAGGGATGGAGATGTAGCCCAGTACAAAGACCTTGAAATCAAACTCCAGTATTAAACACACACACACACACAAACACACAAATCCATAGAGACTAAAAAAAAATCTGCTGTGAACATTGTGAAGAGTGAGACATTGAGAAACTCAGAATTTTTTGAATTTCTTGAAAGAAATGAAATTGCTGAAACAATATACTAAAAACTTATGAGATACAGCAAAAACAGTACTAAGAGGTAATATTATAGCAAGGTGTACCTACATGAAAAAAAAGGATTTCAAATAAACAATCAGTGATGCACCTCAAGGACAAAACTACCCACAATTAGTCGAAGGGGAAACAATTTAAAAAAATCCAAACCAAAAATTAATATAAGGGAAGAAATAACAAAGATCAGAGCAAAAATAAATGAAATAGGGTATAAAAATCAGTAAAACAAAGATAAATAAAACTGCTAAATATTTACCTAGTCTAATTATAAATAAAAGGGAAAGAATACCCAAATAAACAAAATTAAGAGTTGAAAAAGGAGATGTTACAACTGACATCAGAGAAAATGACACAAGGTTAATAGGGATTATTTTGAAAAAATGATATGCTAACATCCTGAAAAATCTAGAATGGACAAATTTCTGAGCACTATGATATGCCAAAATTGAACTACAAGGAAATGAAACACCTGAATAGACCAATAACAAGTGTTGTGATTGAATCAGTAATAAAAATCTCCCAGCAAATAAAAGCCCAGGATCAGATGGCTTCTGTACTGAATTTTACCAAATTTTAAACAAGAACTTATGACAATTCTTCTCAGACTACTGCACAGAATTGAGAGAACTCTTCCAAACTCAGTGCGTGAGGCCAGCATTAACCTGTTACCAAAATTTGACAGACATAAGAATATATTCCTGATAAATGTGGACACAAAAATCCTGAAGAAAGGTAGCCAATCAAAAAATGAAAACAGTCTTTGTAAATGGGGAGGGGCAAAGAAAGGGAGGGCAGGGGAATGAGGTAAAAATAAGAACCAAGATATATCGTGTACAGGGACAAATTCCCAGTGATGAATGTCATCATATTGTATACCTAAAATCTACCAATAAACTTAATAAATTTTTTTAAAAATTAGAAAAAAATAGAAAAGGTAACAAATCAAATTCAACATCACATCAACAAGATCATGTGCCACAATCAAGGAATATAAGAGTGGGTCAACATATTCAAGTCAATAAACAGAATGAATCACATGACAAAATCAAAGACAAAAAATCATATCATGATCATTTCAATAGATGCAGAGAAAGCACTGGATAAAATTCAACATTCTCTTCATGAGTAAACCCCTGAATAAATTAGGCATGGACTGATCATACTCCAACATAACAAAGGCTACATATGAAGATCTCACACCCTATTACACTGAGTGTGGAGAAACTGAAAGCATTTCTTCTAAGAACAGGAACAAGATGAGAGTGTCTGCTCTCTTCTGTCTTATTCCATACAGTATGCAGTAGAAACTTTAGCCAGAACAATTAGGCAAGAGAAAGGAATATAAAGCTCACAAATAAGAAAGGACCCAACGTCAAATTATCCCTGTTCACAGATGATAGGTTTCTATGTAGAGAAGAACCTAAAGACTCCATCAAAAGACTAAACTGATAAAGAAAATCAATAAAGTAGCAGGATATGAAATCAATATACAAAAACCAATAGCTTTTCTATAAACCAATAATGATTTGCTGAGAAAGAAATTGTGAAAACAATCTTATTCACAATAGCTACAAAAGAAAGACATAGAAATAAACTTAACTGAAAGACCTCAACAATGAATATTAAAAAACACTGATGAAAAAAATAAAGATACTAAAAAGAAGAAAAAGCTTCCATATCCAGGGGCTTAAAGAATTATTATTGTTAAATTGTCCATACAACCCAAAGCAACTACATATTCAATGCATTGCTCATTAAAATGCCTGTGACATTCTTAATAGAACTAGAAAAGAATATCCTAAAATTCTTAAGAATACCCAATGCAGTCTTGAGCAAAAGGAGCAATGTAAAAAACATCACAATACTTGATTTCAAAACATAGGGCAGAGTCACAGTAACCAAAACAATATGGTATTGGCATGAAAAAAAAGAACCACAAAGACCAATGGAACAGAATAAAGAACTCAGATACAAACCCACACATCTACAGCCAATGACAAATGTCCCCAAAATACATATTGGAGAAAGGTGCCGGGAAGACTAGGTATACACATGTGGTATAGGTACACAGATATGCATAAATGTACTGGTTAAAGCTAGTAGAAGAATTCTCAGGACAGCATAAAGTAAGAAACAAGCAGTGGGCCACACTGGAAAGCAGAGGGAAGAAAAAGAGAAGCATAAATAGAATCCTCCAGAAGCCAAAGGAAAGAGAGACTGTTAAGCAGAATATAATCATATAAACTGTCAAATGTAGCAGAGCAATGGAGTAGAATGTTGACTTCAAAGGCAGCATTGGCTTTGATGTCATCTGATTTCACATTCTAACTAACAATGATTTTTATCTAAGTACCATTTGTATAATCTTAGAGCAGTTTCAGTGAAAAATGAGGGCAAAATCTGACTGCAGTGTATTTGGTGACAAATAATAATTCTTTGGTGACATTCCTCTCCACAGCTCAGAGGCAAAAAGATGGAAAGAAGGTCAATGGGTAGTGACATGAGGAGTAGATTAAAGAATTTTTTAAAATAAATTTTAAAAAGCAGAGAGGAGGCAACGGAGGAGGCAGAAAGGATGAAAGATTACAGATCTAAAACAGAGAAAGGTCTCCAAAGAGACTGGCAAGGATGGGATGCAAGGGCCCAGATGAAAGGAAAGGGTAGATAGATCTCGTATACGAGGGACATCTCAACCTTTAAGAATGTAGGAAGAGACAGGTTAGGTATGATTGTCAGTGTCCAAGGGATTGCAAAAGGCCTTGTTAAAATTTGCCAAATGATCAAAAATAAAAGCATGTCTGAGAGGATTTCTATATATTTCATAATTTTACATGTAGCCAATTTTGGGAAAGAACTGGAACAGTTAATCCTGAGATCAACTTGAATAGATTAAGAAATGCCTAGTAAATTAGAAGAGAACAGTTCTGGGTTTGGATGATTGACAGGTAAGCCAAAAACTGAGGAGGGAAGGTCCATCCTGGATGTGGGTGGCACCAACCAATAGGGTTGCAGCCTGGATGGAAAAGGAAATAAGAAGGAAATCTTCAGAGGCGCTTTAGTCTTTACCATTGCCTTTGGACAGTCATCTCCAGTTCCTTCCGGCTTCCAGCACACTCTTCAGCCTTCCAACACAGACTTTTTGGCTTTCCAGCAAGGACTCAGGGCTCTATAGTTAGCTTCAGTCCTTTGACTTTCAACTAGATCCTCCAACTCTCTGGAGTGTAAACAACCATTTTGCATTCTTCTACCTTTGAATGCACACGTGCCTATTGTAAGCCTTTTTAGTAAATCCTTTATATAGTATATATATTTTTTTCTATATTAAATCTGTTCCTCTAGTAAACTTTAACTGATACAGAGATATAAAGATTTAGTGATACATGTGAATATGAAAATGACAATTCCAACTGATTACTTGGGAAGGAAACAGAAAAAGGTAGTGTTAATTTGGTAATAATACCATGAAGAAGGTTACAGAAGAGAAAGTAACAGTATAATTAAGGCAAACTGAGGAAAGTAGTCTTTCGAGCCACATAAACCTGGGAGAGGAGGATATTTGGAATCCACATACAAGGGTGGATCTCAAGCAGGTTGCTTAACCTTTTCTGAACCTGAGTTTCTTCTAAAAATAGGGCAAATATTGCTTGCATCACTGGGTTGAGGGTGAGTATTGGAGATAACCTACTTTATACAGCGTAAAACGCAATTTTTTTTTACCATACCTTCTCTCACTTCCAGGAAATATCACCTAGAGGCATTTATTGATTATACCGAAGAGATCTTCATTAAATTGTGTATTAAGAGGAATTTGTGAAAGAAGTGTGCCATGTATATAGATTGTTTCCTTTACTTAAAAAAACAGTAAAAAATAATGAATAAAATAAGATTTCTCAAGAAGGAGTAAAAAGAACTTACAGCCTATGACTATATAAGACAGCATGAGAAAACATTAGAAATATCTTTGAACACTGTATCAGTAAAGAGTTCTTCTAAAGAAGGAGAAAAATGTTCACAGGGAAAATATTGCAGAGTGAGAAAAGAAAAGGGAGAATCACTTTTCTCATGTGAGTCAGTTTGTTTTTACATCACTTTCTCACAGTAAAGTAGAATGAAAGACTGATTCACACCAGCATTATCTAAAGAGCGTGGATCTGGGACCCAGGTGGTCTGTAAGACCGAGGGCCTTACCAAATGCTCCAAGGAGCTGACTATAGTGAAGCACACCCAGGGATCCCAGCGGTGCCTTCAGAATGTAAGACCAAGGCCTTACCAAACGCTCCGAGGAGCTGACTACAGCGAGGACCACCCGGGAAGGAACACACCGGCCATGTTGGGAAAACAGACCTTTATTAGTCTGGCCAGACGGCACTCCCGAAGCAAAATAGCTCAGAGAGGCACCTGGCTCAGAGTCGGAGGTTGTTTTATAGGGGGTTAAGGGGGGGTTTAACATGTGGATTCACGGAAAAAAAAGAACAAAGGTTAGTGGCTCACTGTCACATGCTGATGGTCAGCAGACATCCTGATTGACAGTTATGACCACCCTGTTTACAGATTGTCCTATAGATACTGGGCCCCCCAGGACATTTGGATTTAGGGCAAACAGATGGCTGAGTAATCTCGCCCTATTACTGATTGTCCATTGTCCCGAGGCAAACACACTCCAACCATCAAATTTACAACAGAACCTAGGGGAGTAATTAACTTTTGAATCACACAGTCCCACAGTCCTGGGTTGAAATACTAGCTCTGTCTCAAAGTAGTTGGGTGGTCTTGGACAAGTAACAAATTCCTTGAGTCCCAGTATATTCATTTCCTAGAGTTGCCATAATGAAGTGTCAAAAACTCAGTCACTTAAAATAACAGAAATTTGTGGTTTCACAATTCTGGAGGCCAGAATCCAAAATCAAGATGATGTCAATGGAAAGCTCTCCTGAACACTCTTGGGTAGACCTGTTTCCATGGCTTTCTCCTAACTTCTGGTAGCCCCAGGTGGCTCTATTTTTATATGGCATTCTTCCTATGTCTGTGTCTTCACATGGCTGTCTTGTGATTAAAAACACCAGTCATATTGGAGTCCACCCTACTCCAGAAGGACTTCATCTTATTTTAAATAACTACATCTACAATAACCCTGTTTCCAAGTAAGGTCACATTTTGAGGTACTGAGGGTTATGACTTCAACATATCATTTTTGGTGGGATACAGTTCAACCTACAGCATTCAATATCTTCATCCTTTAGGTGAGAATAAAAGCATCTTTCTTGCAGGGCTTCTGCAAAAACGACTAGCACAATATTGACACAAGGAAATGACGAAAATGAAAAGGAATAAAAGTCAGTCAAACAAAATGATATTTTGGTCATCATTATTTGATTCCCTGTGAATTATGTCAAGAACTTTTGGTGGAGAGGTCTTACTGGGATGTTTAATGTTTTATTCATGGATGACCTTGATTCAATATTTACTTAACCCTTATTAGATCTTGGCATTACAGAGGTATAGATGGGTGTAAAGCCACTTCCTCAGTTTCTGAGATAGTCTATACTCCAAGACCAACCTCCTCCCATCCCAAGTACCACGCAAATCTAGAAATCATAGAAAACTATGACCAATGGACCAATTCTGACCCACTATCTCTGTTTGTAAAGTAAGTTTTTTGGAAAGATAATCATGCTTATTTGTTTATATCTTGTCTATAACTAATTTTGCATTACCATGACAGAATTAAATAGTTATAACAGAGACCATATGGCCAGTAAATATGTACTATCTGGTGTGTTGCAGAAAAAGTTCACTAAACACATTTTCTTTTTGAAGCCATTGACCACTATCTCAGATATTGCTATTTTCTTCCAAAACTTCCTTTACTACTTTGGTTTGGCATTTGTTGACTCTTCATATTTGTCTCCAACCCACATTTTTGAAGTCCACAAAGTGAACTACTTTGAGGAAGTTTTAGTGTGACTGAACTAGCCCAATGTGATGATTCTCAAAGTACAGACATTGACTAATGCTTTTCTTAGGCACAAGCCCACTGATTGTCAGAATTTTAAGTACATTGTATTGTAGACAGCTAAATTAATTAGATATCTTGTGGGCTGTAAGACAGGATTAACCCTCCAGGAGCCAAAGTGAAAGACAACAGAGACACATTCACTTAAAGTAGCATTATAAAAAGAAAAAGTACTACTGTCACATACCTCCCCTGGGGATAAATAGCAGTGATTCATAGTCTAAATAGCTATCACTCTCCCTAGTCCATTTTTTTTTCCAGAAATTCCTTGTTCATTGCTTGCTATGTGACTGGTTTTCCCATTTGATCCCCATTTAATAAATATTACCTGGGTGACTGTACTTATGCCCACCTTGTGATTTCCCATTGGATCTTATTAGTTGGCTATAGTTTTGTCCCACTTTGTACCTGCCTCACCTCCTGGCTTTGGTCCATAAAAATCCCCTGGAAAACAGGGGCCCAGGCAACCCACTTTCAGGGTGTACCCTCCTGTCCCTATCAGGCAAGAGCTGTCTTTCCTTTAATAAATACTCCTCATTCTAATCCTCCATTGTTCCTAGAATTCATTCTTCAATTTTAGAGAACAGAACTTGCATTTTGGATTTCTAGCATGTTGGGAGATATAATATTTCCTTTGTTTGAATTATTTTTCATTATTTTGATTACTTGGTGCCCTATATCAACTATACCTATAGATTAGGCACTCTCTGACAATTTTGATTTTTTCTCATTTTTAGGCTCCAAACTTTGGGGTTGCTGTTCATTTGATCATCCAACAGAGGGTGAAATAATCTGTGGCACAAAGTAAGCAAGACAAAGCCTGACGATATTTTCCTTATCTTCAAATAACCTATAATCTGGAATGGCGATAAAGTCTTCACACAAATGAGAATCACTAATGGCAAAATAGTAAATTTTCTAACTCCTGTTTTGCTTTCATTCAATGTACTCTGAAATGACTTCAGAGTGATCTCTATAAAATTTAGATCTGATTATGCCACTTTCCTCCTTTTAAAACCTTAAGTGTGAACCTCTCCCCGCCCCTTCAACTATACTAGTGTCTCTTATTGGAACTCCACATCCTACCCTCAGCACCCACCCCACCCAGCTAATTTCCTCATTTTTCTGGCGTCAAGTTCCTCCATGAAACATCTGCAGATCTGCTAGTCAAGTTAGATTGCTTGCTCCGTACTATAAGTAGGGCCTTCAGTAAGAGTACTTTTCCTTATGTAACACACACCCTAGTTTACTTATTCTCTGTTGCTGAACTGAAATTGGGAATCGCAGGGACCAGTTTGTCTTTATGCTTGTGCTCACGGTTTGACTCCTAGTGCTAGACATCAACAGGCATTCGGTGTAAGAAGGACGAAGAACGTGCAGTTAGTTTAAGCTCCTGGAACTAGCTCACTTTCCTTTGAAAAGGGTTAGAGGAGGCACCTGGAATGCATTGAGTATCAATGCAGGGGAGGGGCTAGAGAGCAAGATGTAAGGAAGGTTCGAAGTCTGGTTGGCCGGGAAGCTGATCTGTCAGGACGAGGAGAGGGGGCGCGTGTGTGTGTGTGTGTGTGTGTGTGTGTGTGTGTGTGTGTGTGTGTGTGTGTGTGTGTGTGTGTGTGTGTGTGTGTGTGTGTGTGTGTGTGTGTGTGTGTGTGTGTGTGTGTGTGTGTGTGTGTGTGTGTGTGTGTGTGTGTGTGTGTGTGTGTGTGTGTGTGTGTGTGTGTGTGTTCCCTCCTTTCCTGGTTGGCCGGGAAGCTGATCTGTCAGGACGGGGAGGGTGTGTGTGTGTGTGTGTGTGTGTGTGTGTGTGTGGTGTCCCTGCTTTCCGTGAGGGGGTGGGCAGAATAAGACGGTTGCTAGGCATCGCTGCAAAGCCTCTGAGACTGCGCTGCTGGGTGGAAGCCTGCGCTGCCTCTGAAGCATGAGCAGGTAGCGCTCTCCGCTGGTGGCTCAGGCGTCGCCGTGGGTATCCGCAGGCAGCCCTGGAAGAGAGTGGGACACCGCCCTGAGAAAGCCAGGCGCGAGATCATTCCTGGCAAGATCCGGAAGGTGGTCAGAATATTCCACACAGATCACAAAGCGCAGCCTGCTTCTGCCCTGGATTTTTAGGTTACATTATGTTCCCTACTTGACCTAGCGGTGTTGCAGGCATTTTCAGGCAGGGACCAGGTAGGATGCTCCTTGAGTAGCAAACTTAGTGGAGTCAGTGCAGGGATAGGAGGAAGGGTACATAAGCGGGGAGAATAAATCCTTTCAGAAGCCAAGGCGCCATGTTTGCCCTTAACTTTTTTTTTTTCTCATTGTTTATTGGTAATTTTACTTATCTTTTCCCTCCTTCCACCTCAGCTGCAGCTCTCACTGTCTTGACTTACTCAAATGATAGTAGCCTCCTAAACAACTTAGAAGCCTTCTACTAGTGCCAGAGAATGATAGACCACAGCTGAGCTTCTAATTTCCTCACGAAGAGTTCGAACTAGAGACTTTTTCCCCTTTGCAGAGGCACGAATAGTTACTACTAAATTCATAGTATGTAAGAGCAAAAGCTGGAGAAAGATTTGGATATGTACCTGACAATTTACCTAGTATTCTTTTTTCTTTGAAGTAACTAACGATCCCTGCCTCTTTTTGCCTTGAATATTTTACTTAGGAAGCTTTTTTTGTTGTTGTTGTTGCAGAACCGGGGATCAAACGCAGGACCTTGCGCTTGCCAGGCAGGCGCTGGCGCCACTGAGCTAAACCTGCAGCCCTACTTAGGAAGCTTTTAAAAATTATTTTAAATCCTCAAAATAAATCTGAGAAGTCATCACATCCACAGTTGAAAGTTGGAGAAAGCAGAAGGAATAGAGCATACTTTGAGAAAAGTACATGTAACTAGAATAATTTAAAGTATGTAAGTGAATAGAAATTGAGTGGCCCTCTTCATAGGAGTTGAAACCAGAACTATAGGAAAAACCATCTGTCACCTCGTCTTTGTTCACCTCTTCAGAATGATCTGATTATTCATTCTACCTTCTAATCAGGTTAAGTTACAGTTTCTCCAGACACATTTTGCTTTTTTATATCTGTTTGTCTTGTGTCTGCTATTCCTATACCTTATATTTTTCCTTCAAAACTAAATCTTTTTTCCAAGTATAGGTCTTTCCCTTGTACTACCACAGTGCTCTGTGTTGTTTAACTTTGGTAGCACTTTCAATATTAATACATTTTTGGGGGGTTTACTTGTTTCTGTACCAAGAATTGGTGTAGTGTCTTTATCTCAGTGCTCTTATTTCTAGTTCAGTACCAATACATATTCTGTAAATGTTGGCTGTGTGGATAGATGATGGATGAATAAACATGTGGTTAAGGAGATAACTAGAAAGAGAGACATATAAGTGGGAGGGCATATTAATAGATGGATGTTTGGACTCAAGGTTGGAAAAGTGAGTAATGGAAATAAAGTTTATTTGATGAGTGCATCTTAATGAAGATGCATGTTGGGAAAAAATCTTGATATGAGCTCACGGAAGGTGATGGAAAGGGATGAGGGATATTTGGAAGTGGTTTTCTTTTGGAAAAATATGGACAAAACCTGTACTAATGTTAATAAATGCCACTTTGCAAGGAGAAGATAATGTTGGTTTGATATTGTTCATATTTAAGATGCAAAATGCTAATGTTTCCCTCTTAGTCTCCATTTATTTCTTAATCTCTAGTGGTGTCAGCAGCAAGTTTACATAATTTTGGGGAAAAATCCTTTGATTAGGCCTAGTTCTCCTCCCTACAGGCCTCCAACAAGTGGAGACTTAACTCCATTTTGGCCTCCGGTCACAGCTAAGACCTCAATGGTCCAGTGATGCTGTGATGCTCCAGGACAAGATTATACCAGCTGAAGATATCCTGGGAGGAACAAAATATTCATCTGCATAGTTCCTCATTGTTCTAGGATTTTCATAGGGGCTTCCACTGCTACTGCTGTCCTCTGAGTGACCTTTACATTTGTTACCCTCCGGGTGTACTGAACTCTCTGCCCTGAGTCATCTGTTACATTTGTTTCTCCTGTTGTACTGAATAGAGATGTGACAAGCTTGGGGGCTTTTGTCTTTGCCGCCCAGAGCAGCATTGATCAGGCCCAGAAGCTCACCTTCTTCTCTAAATCTCATTTTTTCAATCTTTCCTATATAATAAGTTAATTCCCCTTGTACCGTCATGGCTCGCAGGAGACTAGGACTTACTGCAGAGGTTCTACTAACATTCCCTTTCCCTGTTCCCTACATAGTGGAAATATTATTTTAAAAGTTAATAATTATAGTAAACACTATAAAGAAATTCTCATCCATGTGATTTTTCTTGAAAGTTGTCTAAAATGTTGTCATCAACTAAACTAACAGACTTCTGTGCTTATGCACAGAAAACAACCACCTTAATAGTAACAAATCTTCTGTAATAATGCCTTACATGTGTTAAAAGAATAACTTCAGACGAAGTAAACTTGGCAGAGTTTATTTGAGCAAAAGACAATTATTAATCAGGCAGCACTCAAAACCAGATGAAGTTCAGAGTTCTGTGCAGTATTGTGAGCAGACTGCTCCCAGTGCAGAAGAGGCTTCTGGGCCACCATACCACAGCTCCCAGTGCAGAGGAGGCCTTCAGGCTGCAGTACCACCACTCCCAGTGCAGAGGAGGCAAGCTGCGTGGGCACCAGCAGCGTGCGCACGCACGCACGCACACACACACACACACACATGCACCCATCAAAATGAGAAGACATGTAAACAAGTCTCAAAACCAGACTTCCAGGTCACCTACAGCAACCCCAAAGGGAAACAAGATGGAACACTCTGGTGCTCAACCACCTGGACTCCCTGAATTGGCAGCAAAAGAGGATCTGGAAAAAATGAAATCACAAATAATTTCTGAGATAACAGCAGAGATTGTGCTCATAGTGCAAGACATGATTAATAAATCTAGAGAGAAGCTCAGGAACATGATGGAATCCCAACATAAGAAACAAATGGAATCCATAAAACAGATGCAAACAGACTTCCAGGACATTAAAAACTCCACTGAAAGTCTACACAGCAGAATGAGCCAATGTGAGGACAGAATTTCAGGTATAGAAGATAAGATTGCAATTAGTGAACAGGAAAAGAAAAATTACTTTAAAATTATAAGGGACCATGAGAAATCAATCCAGCAGCTGCTAGATGATGCAGTATTGTGAGCAGTGAACTTTCAAAGGCTGAACATGGAAACAGAGTAGAGAATTCACCTGACTGGTACAGTGAGGCATTTGCTTTATTTGGGCCTGGTCTAATGAGTTCACTATCTGGAATTCCCTGAAGCTTGGCTTTTTGTGATTGCTGAAGGCAGCCATTTGTTACAAATATATATCCTAAGTTAGGTGTTGGTTTGCTTATGTACTATGTTAGGTTGCAGTTTGTTCCATGGGAACTCTAACAAGAAAGCCTCAGGCTAATGGCTTTCTGCTTATTTGTGTGGAAGTTGAGTTGGGGAGTGAATAGGAATGAAATTTGTTTGAAGAGCGAGTCTAAGTGATAATTCTGGATGGGAAACACGAGATAATTTTGATATGAGCTCAAAGAGATTGATGGAGGATAAAACTTTTGAAATTAGGAAATGTATAGAGTTTTATAAAACATGTAAATCTTTTTTTGGGGGGGAAACCGGGGATCAAACGCCAGTCCTTCCACTTGCGAGGTAGGCAGCAGTACCACTAAGCTAAATCCCTGGCCCTATAAAACATGTAAATCTTGTGCGTACACAATCTCATTTGATTTTCATAATAATTTTCCAAGGTTACTTGAAATTCTTCTCATTTTGCACATTAAAAAACACAGAAATTTAAAGAAACTATATGATATCCTTATAGTTACACAGGCCAGTATAGTATATTGGATTATTGTTCCCAATTTCTTACTCCTTTTCTTCTTCTCTCTGCAAAATGCATTTACAGTTTCTGCCAGTACAATAAGGAGAGTATTCATCTGTGACTTATTTATTGACTTTGGTCTTGGCCCTATATTTCCTGGCCCATGGATTGTAGATGGTCATGTTGATATAGGGGGAAAAGATGTAACTCCCAAACCTGTTAGATATACAAAACACAAGTTCGTGTTCTCTAAAATTGAAGAATGAATTCTAGGAACAATGGAGGTTAAGAGTAGGTAAAATTTATTGGGAGAAAGAAAGCTTCTGCCTAAGAGAGATAGAAAGGGGGCCGGAAAGTAGGTTGCCTGCCCACCCCACTTTTCAAAGATGTTTTATACAGAAAAGCCATGTGGTGAGGCAGGTACAAAGTGGGACAAAACTCTAAGACCCAATGGAAATTTACAAGGTGGGCATGAGGTGGGACAAAACCATGACCAACCAATAAGATTATAAGTACAGTCACCAAGGTAATACTGATTAAATGGGGGTCAAATGGGGGAGCAAGTCACATAGCAAGCATTCAAGGATTTTCAGTAAGAGTGGGTCAGGGATATTTCCTGGAGAGGCTAGGTTAAGACATTGGCCCCCCACCCAGGTGATTGATACCTGTTTGGAATATCAATCACTGCTATTTATCCCCAGGGGAAGCACAAGGGTAGGTAGTTTTTCTGCTTTTACAATTCTGGCCTTCAATGAATGTGTCTTGATTGTTCTCCATGTTGTCTCCTTGACTGTCCACATTGGTTCCTCTTGAGCTGGCCCTGTCTGACTGCCTACAAGATATCTAATTAAGTTACCTATCTGCAATAATGTCATAAATGCAGACATTAAGTCTTCATAATTTAGCTTTTTTTAAGGCTTTTATCATTCCTATGAGAAGAATATGTCTTGGAGTTGTGGGACTGTATGATTCAAAATTCATTTATTCCCCTAGCCTCTGTTATGTTTTAAAATTTAATGGTTAGAATGTGCTTGTTAGTCTTGAAGTAGTAGATAAAATCTGTAACAAAGCAAAGTTCCTAAGTAAATCATTCAACCCCTTGTTTGTCCGGAGAACGAAAATTCCCGGACCCACTATCAGTAGAACAATCCATCACTGTGTCTGCTGATCATCAGTACGTGACGGTCGTGACCATATGGTCGTGACCATTACTGTGTGTCTGCTGACCGTTAGTACGTGACAGTCGACCACCAACCTTTGTTCCTTTTTTTTCCGTAAATCTCCATGTTAACCTCCCCCTCAACCCCCTATAAAAACAGCCTCGGACTCTGAGCCAGTTGCCTCTCTTAGCTACTTTGCTTTGGGAGTGCCATCTGGCCAGACTAATAAAGGTCTGTTTTACTTTCCAACTTGTCCGGTGTGTTCCTTCCCGGGTGATCGTCGCTGTAGTCAGCTCCTCGGAGCGTTTGGTAAGGCCCTCAGTCTTACAGAGTGCTATAATCCTGAATAGTACACATTGCAGACATCAGCACAATTTATACCCAAAATATATACTCTTCAGCATGCACATCATTAACTAGAGTTAAATATTTACTGGCAATATTTCCTTTTGAGGTTAAAATTATACATCATGCATATATCTTATGTGTACCATTCAGTAAGTTTTGCTGAACACCTAATCTTTTACAACCCAAATCTCTAGCAATATACAGAGCATAATAATCACCCCATAAAGTGTTTACTATTTTCAACCCATAAATTTATGTGCTTCTAAATGTTGCATGTAGCTTTACTCTGAAGTATATGAACTTTATGATATAAAAAGAGATGTAAGTACTTAGAACTCACCTTGATATGCCATGTTTAGACTCTTTAGGCTTTAGGAATGATACAATTTATCAGGGATTGGTTTTTAAATCTAAAACATTTTACCATCTGATAATTTAAGATTTTATAGGCTTTTATTTTTCTTTATTTGCCCTAGGCATTTGAATAATTTTGTTTCTGTAGTAACCCTCCATTAGAATGAATATCTCTACCATATCAAGCAGTATCATCATTGTTGCCACATAATTGTAACCCTGGCAATTTCATGTACTAAAAGGACATTGATTATATTGGGATATATTTTTATGATGGTAATTACAACACAATTATGTTGGTTTAGACTGGTTGAGACTGAAAAGTAAAATAAGATAACTGCAAATAGAAGAAAGTGTGATGTATTCTTTGTAGCTATACACATGTGACAGACTGGAGAAATTAGCAGAAACAGCATCAGTAGATGAGCTGGGCCAGTGAGTATATAAAGGAATAAATATGGACATATTTAAAGATAAATGTCTCCTGGAATATGGCCTCTAGCAATCAAAGATAATATGTACCCATGCTGTGAAAAAAAGAAATGTACAGAATAGCATTCTGTTTATATCTTTAGTTTATAATATGAATGTAAAATTTTCATACCTAAAACATGGAGACTTAAGATTGAATCATATTGTGTGTATATAGGAAGAGATTGCTATTTTTGGAAATTAGAACAGTGAAAAATGATTACCTATTACCTACCTATTAAATTCACCTTCAAATACCAGTCTAGTCTTGTGACATTTATTTTTCAAGATTTGAACAGAAAAACTGTAAAAATTGAGATCAGAATTTATAGAATTAGCAAATAATGAAAACTCATATGCATACTATTTTCCCAGGAAGCTTCAATGAAAACAAGTATGAGTAGATTAGAATTGCTGGGTAATGTATAAATCTTGCTTATTTTACAGTGAAGGAAATATGATTGAATTAAAGTATCTCACTTCATTGTGGCTTTACTAATGTTTCAGCCTGATCTCCCTTCTGCGGAATAAGAATCAAGAATGGTTCTAAACAATCTGTAAAATCATTGAAGAGCTTTCTATATGTTCTCTTAAGTTTCCTGTTTTAGTCAGCTTTACATTACTACGGCAAGTACCTAAAATGAATCAACTTGGTAGAACATCTTAATAAGAGAAAGTGCTTATTTTGACTCATAGTTTCAGAGGTTTTATTCCATAGTCTGTCGACCCCATTGCGTTTGGGCCTGTGGTAAAGCAGTACATCAAGGTGAGAGGATATTGTAAAAGCAGGTGCTCACCGGCTGGCATCCAGGAAGCAAACAGAAAGAGGAGGAGCAAAGATCCCAATGTACCCTTCAAAGGCACACCTGCCTATGACTAAAAGACTTCTAACTACACCCACCTCTTGAAAGTTTCTACCACCTTCCAACAGTGCCATGGGCTGGAGACCAACCCTTTAATATGTGGACCTTTGAGGGATAGTCCAGATCTAAACCGTAACAGTTCCTTTCACCATAATTGGTTTGCCTCTTCTTCTCTGGGTACAGTACTTTCTTGGCTTCCTGTAGTGATATTCCTTGGTCTTGCTATATGCAAAAATTAGTTCAGACACAAGTTAGTAGACAAGTTATCACAGGCCTTCAGTGAAGGGTCAAAAATCCTTTTATAGAACTTGCTTGATAATTAAATCATTGCCCCAACCTCTATTTATTTTCATCTCTGTGATTGTAAATTAACAATATCCCTGGCATTTATTGAACTATAAAAATATGTTTATTTTGTGATTAGAAATAAGTAAATTCAGTTGGAGATATTTTTCTTTAGGTACTGAAGAGCTGTCATTTCTAAGATGAATTTCTTTCTGATATTTCCTAAAGACAAGTTGAGACTTATAAATAGATGCACCTACAGGACAGATTGACACTAACTTTAGGGAAAGCATTTTTAATAACTAGAGCAGTAAGATGGTGTAATAGAATGCCTAATGAGTACATGAGACTTTGATCAAATCGCTTCAGGTATAAAGGAACAGGTTAGGTGGCCATCTGTATGTGTTTCTCACATCCAGTTTATGATTGGAGAAGATGATTTCCAAGTTTTTTCATCTAATTTTAAGAATATGTGGCCTAACAAAGAATTAAGTGACCTTTTACCAAAGTTTTGACTTGGAGATATTTAAACCTGACTACTTTAATTCAGATTTTCATTTATCCAGCCAGTTGTATATACATCCATTATATCAGATTGGATGTCAGAATCAAGAATTCATAATTGATAGATGTGCTTCTAACTGCCAATAAGCTTGCTCTGGATTTATGAGATCCAATAAAGGTGGACTCACAGCAACTTGTCTCATTTATCAGTTAATCATATCCCAGGCACCACTTTGTACATTTAAAACAAGAGCTTCAAAATGCTCACAATCTCAGAGAAGGTTACAAAGGAACAGCCTTTTGCTAACAAGAAAACCTACGTATGTAATTGCAGAATTATACAGGTGGTCTTAAAGAAGTTCTTTCTTGGGACACATTCATATTCTATGCTTTATTCAACTTTATATTTTTCTTTAGCAAGGTATCATAAAGAATTTATAGCAAAGCATCATTATCCTTACTGACATGATCTTAAAACAGCTAAAATTATATATTATTGTGCCCCTATCTTTCCAATAACAAATGACCTTAAACTTAGCATGCTCCGAGATCTATGCTAAGAAATTAAACTTTAAAATTTGACTTCTCATAAGAACCAACATGGATTATGTAAAGGTGCAAATTTCCAATGATGAATGTCATTATATTGTATACCTTAAATGTACCAATAAAATTAATTTTAAAAAATTTAATGTATCTGTAGTATATTTGCAATTCATCCAGCTCTGGAGTTGAATTTGTGTTTATTCACTGAGTCTGTATTAAAATAATTCCCTAGTTATACTTATTATGCCCATGAGATCTGGTGATTTATTATTAAACATCTTAGAGTTAATTATGTTTATCTTCTCTGAAGGAAATTTGGGGATTCTCTTTCTCAGCCTTAATTAGGAAGTCATAGAACACAATTCTGAGGACATGGGAATTGTTTTCCTTTGCTCAGTAAGACTGACCTACTAGGTTTATTAAACAAAAGTCTCTTAGTGCCAGGTCAAAAAATTAAACCGTACTGTTAAGATAAGAAAGGACATCCTATTAAATAGCATATCAGCTTCTTGGCTTACATTTTTGAGCAAAGTTTTTCTTTTTCTTTGTTGAAAACATACCTTTTAAAAAATAACAGAGTTGTCTTTCAAATTATAAGTATTGTATCAGGGGTGCCATATGAACTACAACTAATGACTTCAACAATTTATTGTCTTGAAGTTGTTTCTGGAGGCCAGAAGTCTGAGATCCAGGTGTTACCAGGGTTGCTTCATTCTGATAGATGTACAAAATCTGTTTGAGGCTTCTTTCCTTGGCTTGCAGATGGTTGTCTCCTCTATGTATCTCTTCACATTGTGTTCCCTCTGTGCATGTTTCTCTCCAAGCGGAAATTTATGAAATGGACTGAATGTATTGATCCTGAAATTTGTATGTCGAAACCCTAATCCTGATATGTTTGTTGGTGGGACCTATGGGAAGTAATTACATCATGAAAGTGAAATCCTTGAGATTGAGATTAGTGGCTTTTATAAGAAGAGGCCATAGAATAACTTTCTTGCTGTCTCTGTCATGTGAGAGTGTGAGTCAGCAGGCCACAGCCTGGATGTGAGCCCTCACCAGAACCTGAACATGCTGGTACCCTGATTTTGAACTTTGAAACATGACTTCCGTTTGCTTATAAGCCACCCAGGCTATGGTACTTTTTTAGAGAAGGCTGAACTGACAGAAATAATGTATGTGAACATGTTAATTGTTCTGCACTTGGTTTTTTTACTCAACATTTTCTAAATCTAGCCATGTAGATACTGATGGCTCTATTTCATTTATTTTTAAGTGGTGTTTAGTATCTCATCATATAAATAAAACACAACTTATTCTTTTATTGATACACATTTAGATTGTTTGCAAATTTTTGTGAATGATATCCATATATAATATATATGTATATCTTTAAGGACATTTGAATTTCTTTTTTTTTTTTTTAGAATACTTGGGAGATTTATTTGAGTTTTCACCAAATTGCTTTAGTCTTACCTCTAAATTTTTTTTTTTTAGTTCTTTTATTGGTACATTTTAGGTATGAAATTCATTTACATTTATCATTGGGTGCTTGTACCTGTACATGATGTATCTTGGTTCTTTTTTCCCCCCCATTACCTGTGCACCCTTCACCCTCTCAGCCCTTCCCTATTTACATAGATTTCATTTCCATTTTATTTTTTTCTTTTCTCATAGTTTTTCCTTTCCCTCTTTTCCTTTCCCCTTCTCCTCCCTTCACTCCTTCATCTTTGGACCTTTTTTCCTATTTCAAATTATCAATTATTCATTTTAATCATTTTAACCCTTGTTTACACTACCAGTTTCTCACACTAGAGAAACTATTCGGTATTTACACATGTGTGTCCTATTTATTTCACTTTAGAGTATGGCCTCGATATGCATCCATTTAGTATAAATGACTCTAGTTTTTCGTTCTTTATGGCTGAGCAGTACTCCATTTTATAAAAAAAACCACATTTTCTTTATCCAATTTCCTGTTGATGGGCACTTGGGCTGCTTCCAAGCTTTAGCTATTACAAACTGTGCTGCTATGAACATGGGTGCACATATATCACTGTGATATGATTCTTTTAATTCTTTTGGGAAGATCCCCAGCAGGGGAATAGCTGGGTCAAATGGGACCTCTAGTCCTAGTTCTTTGAGGTATCTCCATACTGACTTCCAGAGTGGTTGCACCAGTCTGCGCTCCCACCAACAATGGAGAAGGGTTCCTTTCTCCCTACAACCCCGCCAGCATTTGTTATTTGTTGATTTCTTGGTAGTAGCCATTCTTTCTGGGGTGAGGTGCAATTTCAGTGTTGTTTTCATCTGCATCTCTTGAACAACCAGTGATGTTGCTATCATAAAATCAACCAATAACAAATGCTGGCGGGGCTGTGGGGAAAGAGGAACCCTGCCCCACTGCTGGTGGGAGTGTTGACTGGTGCAATGACTATGGAAATCAGTATGGAGATACCTCAAAGAACTAGGACTGGAAGTCCCATTTGACCCGCTATTCCCCTGCTGGGTATCTTCCCAAAAGAATTAAAAGAATCTTACCACAGTAATATATGTGCACCCATGTTCATAGCAGCACAGTTTGTAATAGCTAAAACTTGGAAACAGCCCAATTGCCCATCAACTGGAGACTGGATAAAGAAAATGTGGTTTTATTTTTTATAAAATGGAGTACTACTCAGCCATAAAAATGAGAAATTAGAGACTTTTATAGCTAAATGGATGCACATTGAGGTGATACTCTTAAGTGAAATAAATAGGACACATATGTGTAAATACCGAATAGTTTCTCTAGTGTGAGAAGCTAAAAGTGTAAATAAGGACTAAAAGGTGATACTATTAAGTGAAATAAATAGGACACACATGCAAAAAAAAAACCTGGAGACTGGATAAAGAAAATGTGGTTTTTTAATAAAATGAAATACTACTCGACCATAAAAAATGAGAAACTAGAGACATTTGTAGCTAAATGGACTCACACTGAGGCCATATTCTTAAGTGAAATAAATAGGACACATGTGCAAATACCAGTTTCTGTATTGTGAGAAATTGAAAGTGTAAATAAGGTCTAAAAGTTATAACAGATATTGTGAAATAGAGAGAAAAGGGGCAAAGGGGAAGGGGAAGTGGGAAGGGAGGGGGAAAGGAAAGAAGGGAATGGAATTAATATGAGAAAATGGAAACAAAGTCTTTGTAAATAGAGAGGGTTGAAGGGGTTGAAGGGAGGGCAGGGGAAGGGGGAAAAAATAAGAACCAAGAGAGATTATGTAAAGCTGCAAATTTCCAATGATGAATGTCATTATACTGTATACCTAAAATGTACCAATAAAATTAATTAAAATTTTTAAAATGTTAAAAATAATCTTCCCTGTCACCTTCAAACAGGCCCCTTTCCTGGTCTGATGACACAGTGAGTCACTGCATCTTTGGCAACATTTTCATGGATCATTAAATTTGTAATTCATATTCTCATTCTGAGTTTAGCAATGATATGGAGTTGAGCATTCTTGCAATTAAACTGATGCTTTACACAAAATTCCCATATAAGCAAGGTTTTTATAAGGTCTAGTTGGAACTCCTTGGTGATCAATTTTGTTCAGGGTAATAGAGCATTTCAATGTGCATGTACTGAGATTATGTGTGTAAATGTTTGGTTCCAAGATTCATTGCTGATGTATTTGTGGACAGCAGGGGCACAGAATACTTCTTCAGCCAACAAGTGAAAAAAATGATGGGCCTTCAAGGAACAATCAACTCCTTTGGCTCCAATCCCTTCTTGCTGGCCAGTTTATTAATAGGTCTACCCAGGAATGAATGATTAATAGCTGCCAACTCTGGTTCTCCACCTCGACTCATTCTTAAGTAACTTGCAGGATCTTTCCCTCTGATTATACCCTGATTTCTGCCACACTGTTACAGCTTTTACCAGCTCTTGTATTTATAACCACCCACTCTTAAAATGCAGTTCATCAACAATTGCAGAGGATTCTTCTGTTCCAAACAGAGGTCGTTGGTCCTGCGCTTAAGCTGAGATACAGTTACCAAGTTCCACTGGGCCTCTTTTTCAGATGCTGAGGCTGTTTTGAACTTCTGAAATAGCTGGTTTCTAAATATAGGACAAATGCCCCCTCCTCCTTTCTTTAAGGTGAAGGCCTTCTCAACTTCAAACCCAAGCCTCATAGAGACAGTTCTCCAAGGGCATTAAATCCAAGGGCAAGAAATCACTTCAGCATGCAAGTGAAATGATGGTGATGTGTTTCGCTGGGTTGGATTTACCCCCGGGTAGACTTTGTTCTTTGGAGGAGCCCATCCCAGGGACCATTTCTGGAAATTCCTTTATGTAAAAACCAAACACCTTTCTCTAATATCTTCTCAGTATTTGCACATGGCTTTGAAGGCAGAACAGGACAGCCTTTCCCCCACAGGACCCCTAGAACCAGAATATAATTTTATAAATAATTTCTGGTTGATTAGGGTACCCTGACCCAAGAAACTCAACTATCCACAAACTCCTACTCCTTTATCTTACTCTTTTCCAATTGCATACGACCAGGAGTTACAGCTGACTGGGCTGAAATCACGCACCTGAGTACTATCCTTGTGCTTGTTTCTGTTAACAACAGATCAAATATGTAAAGCAGATGGACTACCCTATGGAGGGAATCGCTGGAAGGAGTGGCTAATCAGAGAGGCTGGCTGGCAACAGCACGCAAGTGGGTCCGTGGGCGGGGATCCAACCAATGAGGTTGAGGGTGTCTTTCTCCCCTAGGAGTCCGCCGACCAGGCCCTCACTAGTCAGAGGAGGAAGGGAAGAGCTGCTTAAAGGCGTCGTGCTTGGCGCGGTGTCGCTAGAGGTGACTGGACCTGGTGACGGCCTGCCCGCAGTCCTCGCTCTGGTAGGGTCTCTCCCCGTTGTATATCCGGATGTGTTGGGTCAGCTCGGAGGCAATGTGGAATGCCCTGCCACACTCGGCACAGAGGAAGCCCTTCTCTCCTGAGTGGATCTATTGGTGCCGCTTCAGGGCGGAGGAGCGGGCAAAGGCCTGGCCACACTGTGTGCAAGGAAAGGGCCCCTCACCCATGTGGATACATTGGTGGCGCACGAGGCGCGAGGGCAGCGCGAAGGTCACTCCGCAGTCGGCCTGTGTGCAGCATCTGGTGCTCGTACAGGTTAGAGGATTTGGTGAAGCATTTGCAGCAGGTGGAGCAGGGGAAAGGCCGCTCGCCTGAGTGCGCTGGTGCTCCACCGTGCAACTAGCCACTGAGAACTCGCAGTCCCAGGCCGGGCAGTGAAAGGGATTCGCGCCTAGATGTGTGCGCTGGTGGCGCAGCAGCGACAGCGGCTTGTTGAAGATCAGGCCGCAGTGGCGCACGGGAAGGGTTTGTCGCTGCTACGCATGTTGCTCTGGTGTTTGTGCAGGTCGGAGGATCGCACGAGTTAGGCCTTCTGGCCGGTGTGGGTGTGGATGTGCTTTCGGTGATCAGAGGACCAGGTATAGGCCTTGTCTTAGAAGGGGCACGGGTGGAGCCGCTCGCCCGTGTGCAGGTGCCGATGCTGTTGCAGCGTGCCGCGGTGGGAGTAGGCCTTCCGGCACAGCTCGCAAGCGTAGGGCTTGGCAACCCGCTCTCCGCAGGGCCCAGCAGCCTGCCGGCCTTTTAGAAGCCCCCCCCCCCGCCCCGCCCCGCCCCGCCCCGCCCCGCAGGCACCTGTATGCACGCCTTGGTCTGCTCCCCGTTTCGGGCACCGGCCAGGCTCTCCCCTTTTTCCGCTGTTAAGCGTTTTTGTAAAAACAGCTGCTGCCAGACTGGCTGGGGCGGCCGAATCCTGAGCCAGCGTGTGTGTCCCACGTGGGGAGGTCCCAACTGCGCCCTGACTTGGGGAAGCACTCCAGGGAGGAGCTGTCTGGAGATGTGGCTGCACCTTTCTGCATGCAGAGACACTCTAGGGCCCAGGAAGCCCCATGGGGCATTCAAGGCTGTGTCCTGGTTTGCTTTGGCGTCTCCATCATCACCTGCAGGTAGTGAGTTCCTAGGAGATTGTGTGTAATCTACCAACTTGTGTGAGAGGCCGCCTGGAAAGATATCCAGAGCCATGCCTGCTTCCAGGGAGTCCTGAGCCCGAGTGATATCACAGTCCTCCCTCTCTCAGCTGGGCTTCTTCCCAGACATCTCCATAGGTTTCTGCCCCACGCCTTGAGCGGTAAAGCAGTCAGAGAATTTCTCTTCCTTCTTACAGGACGGAGGCTGCCCCTGCAAGTCAGGATTGTTATGAGTTCCTGGTGAGTGGCACAGCTCCCCAGTGTCCCCTTTATTCCTTGCTTCCCCACCATCCTCATCCTCTCTCTCTAAATCCCTGCTCAACATCTGGGTGTCCTGAGTCAAGCTGCCGAGAGGCACTTTGCCCTGCCTGTTGTGGAAGTTCACTTATGCCATGATGTGCAGGCCTTTCTGTTGCCTGGTATTGTTTTAGGAAGAACTTTGGCCTTGGCTCAGGATACCTGCAAAAGGGGAGGTGTGAGGAGGAAATCACAAAGGATGTACTTCATCACTTAAATTATCAGAGAAACCAGTTCTCACTACAGCCTTGTTTCCAAAACTGGTATCTGTGCCAGGTATACTGTTGAGCCTCATGGGGAGAAGGAGCTGGGCCTGGCTGAAAATTCCACAGTTATCCTTATTTCCTTTGAAGATCCCATTTGGCAGAAGCCCCAGAAGACCATGCTGTCTAGGATAGCCGGGAATGAGGGACTTTTCTGAGTGCCAGCTGTTCCCTGCCCTGTCTAGGGTGCTCACACCCCAAATGCTTTCCAGAGAGGTCTTCTGTTAGCATGCAGGAGACTAGAGGAGACAGCAGGCAGCAAGCTCTGGTCTGCCTAGGCACTCTCACTGTGTCCTCTGGTCAGAAAGCTGGAAACAGGCTTCTGTGCCCACAGAGTGAGTGCCATAGTGACATCAGCTGGGCCTGCCTCCCAGGCAGTGTAGGCCCCTTCTTCCAAAGACAAAGAGAGCCCCTGGGAGTATGGGGGTGAGTGAGGAAGACACTTGGTGGGTTCTCAAGAAGATCCCAGCTGCCTCTCACTGCCTATGCAGGGCTTCTCAGGTCTTGGCAGGGAAGGGCCCATAACTGCCAGGGAGGGTGCACACAGGCACCCCAGAGAAGGGGATGCCCACTGGGCGTTTGAGTTGCCTTTGAAATAAAGCTTCATGTTAAACATCCACAAGAATTTATCATCCACACTATGTTTGTTTGAGTAAAAATATAGGGTAAGTTACTTTTGTTTGAAATATTTCATCTTTGCCCTAAGTGTGCCCTGTGTACCCCCTGGCATCATGTACTCCTGGCATACCCCCACATGTCCACAGCGGGGCATCTTCCCTAACTTGAGGAGCACAGACTTGAGGTTTTGTAGCAAGGCACAAGACACAGGACCAACCCGGGGTTTATTTTCAAGCTGATTTTATTTAGGCTTGAAGACACAGAGAGCCTACAGAAATTTGATAATAGGGATTGTTTGTGTGAGTGACACATTTTATAGGAGTTGCTGTACTGAGAGGCAGACTGCTGAGAGCCTCTCAGGGCAGAGTTGGCTGTGTTCTGGAGGGAACCATCTGAGAATCCAGAGGGGATCTTAATAGTTCCTATCTTTCTAGGCACATATTGTAAACCAGGCATTATGGTCAACACATCACAAATATACTTTGATTTATTCCTTCCAGCAACCTTTACAATAGAAGCTACTATTATTATATTATTCTTTCCATTTCATAGATTAGAACACTGAAGCCTAAAGAGGTTACTTGCCTGCCCAAGGCCACACAGCTCTCACAGCCCTAGGATATCTAATTTCAAAGCTCCTGAGCCCAGCCCTACATACTACCTTCCAGCTCTGGCCTCCAGACTGAGGCCTGCCCTGGGCTTGGGCCAAGAGCAGACACAGCATTCTGGGGGGAAGAGCCACTGCTCTCTGCAGGCATCAAAGCCCCTTATGTTTTCTGTACCAAGGAACCTTACCACTGGGCTCCTCCCTGCTGTCATTGACCCAGATTGTCCTTGGTGAGAAAGAGCCCAGGGCCAACTGTCAGAGCCAGGACACATGCTACAGACACTGCTACCCGAATGGTCAGGAGTATGAGTCACTGAGTAATAGTTCCCTTCTGCAAGCTCCCTCTCTCTGTCTTCAACACTTTCCACTGCTGTTTCTGCGGGGATAAGAAGTGCCTCTTTGTACTTGGTATGTCCTGTTAGCATCCCCATCTCATCACACTGGCCGCCCCCCACAGGTTCATCACCCAGTTACCGTGTGTGTGGAGGGAGGGGCAGTGGGAAGGAGCCCTCATTTTCTACTCTGGCTACAGAAGCTGTAGATGGAAGGAGGACATGTTGCAGTCCTGACTGGGTTTAGCATCTCATGTTCCTTTGAGTCCTGAAGCTGAAGGACCACTCCTTTTACTTGATGCTTCATCCCTGTGACATGTCAGAGTGTAGCTGGCATTCCTTCCAACAGGAAATCAAGGTTGACACATTTCCAGTCAGAGCAGATATGTGTCTGTCTGGGTGTTGGGCGGGGGGCCCACAACTGACAAATTTCCTGACTTACTGCACATGTCAGTACTTACTCAGAACTTATGCTTGATCAGGGCTGTGGTCCCCACTGACCACAGCAATAGGATGCTAGATTTATATGAAACAGATTTGAGGTCTCTTCCTTTTTCTGTGACAAGACATTGTGCATATTGTTGTAGAACTGTTCTCCAGATGGCTTATTTCACCCTCTCCCCACTCCGCATTCAGCACATGCACCCTTCTCTTCAGCCTGTCTCTTGTTCCCTGCCTGGGCCACAGGTGAGCCTCCTCGGGGCAGCATACAGCCTCCTGCTAGCTGAGGCCTTCTCAGGAGACTGCCTTTCAGATAAGGGTTGCTCTGACTGAAGCCATATCCCAAGGGATATCTGTCCTGCTTTCTCCCTCTGTAGCTGCCAAAGGCTCTCTCTCAACCATCAAGAAGACCCGGAGGAGGGCAGAGTGGGATTTTCTGGCAAAGTCTGTACAAATATACCTGGTCATGGTGTGCCTGTTCCACTGCTCTCCAGATGTGTTGCCCCACACCACTGAAGCACAGCGCTTTGCTGGAACTTTGCCCACATTTGCCAGCCAGCAGTGGACCCAGCGCAGCCTCCAGCTCCTCCACTTCATATGTGAACACTGTCCTTCTGCAAAATGTTCCAACTCCTGACCCCTGGCACTCTTCATTCATCCAGACTGTGCTAAGTCCACCCCAGGATCACCACCTCCCACCCTTTCTTCTGTCCACTGCCTTCAGGCCTTGACCTTTACTTCTGCCTTGGAGGTGAAGGGAGCAAGCAGTTGCTTACCTGGAAAATGCAGACAGCAGCATGGAGCTCCTTGCCCTGGCTTTTGTCACATGTGGCCTCTCAGTAAGGGGAATCAGAGTGAGGTGCAGATTAGTAAAGACAGTGACTCTGTCTCTCACGGTTTGGTTTCCAGTCCAGCAGCTGCAGAGAGGGCCTTGGGAGGTGTGGCCAGTGTAATTCACTCGAGCTTCCTGCCTGCATCCCAGAGAGCAGCCTGGGAAATAGAGGGGGACTGTCCTCTCACTACCTGCCCCCGTCTTCCTCTCAGCCACAGCTGGCTTTCCTCCTTCCTCCTCCCTCCCTCAGAGGTTGGCCAGTCCTCCTACAGGGGGCTCTATGCTTCCTGTTCACTTTCACTCATTCCTCCCACAGAACAAGCGACATCCTTAACTCCCACCCTGGTGTCCTGCTGGGCCACTCCTCACATATCAGCTTCCTGGGGAGCATACTTTTCCCTCCCTGGGTGTCAGAACAGGGTATTGGGGGTCAAAATCCTACCTTCCTGACCTAGAACCCACCTTCTGCAGTGCTGTGGGGTGGGCAGGAGTGGGGGAATCCCAAAATTCTTTGCAGCAGTTCAGGAATAACCCCATGGCCAGGTGGCTGTGGCTGGTATACAGGGAGATCATTTTCTGTCCCTTACTCATATAGTTGGTTTTTTTTTTTTTTTGGCCAGGGATTGAACTGGGAACCTTGCCCTTGTGAGGTAGGTGGTGGAACCACTGAGCTAAATCCCCAGCCCTAGTATAGATATTTGTATACAGTGGCCTATCTGGGACCACTCTCTCTTTCAGCACTATTTTCTTTTTTTTTTCAATTTTATTTTATTGGTACATTTTAGGTATATAATATAATGACATCCATCATTGGAAATTTGCACCTTTACATAATCTCTCTTGGTTCAACTTTTCCCCATTCCCCTGTCCTCCCTTGAACCCCTCCATCCCTCCCTATTTACAAAGACTTTGTTTGCGTTTTTCATTATCTCATATTAATTCCCTTTCCTTCTTTTCTTTCCCATACTCCTTCCACTTCCCCTTCCCCTTTGCCCCTTTTCTTCCTATTTCACATCATCTGTTATACCTTTTAGTCCTTATTTGCACTTTCAGTTTCTCACACTAGAGAAACCAGTATTTACACATGTGTGTACTATTTATTTCATTTAAGAGTATGGCCTCAATGTGTGTCCATTTAGCTATAAATGTCTCTAATTTCTCATTTTTTATGGCTGAGTAGTACTCCATTTTATATTTTAAAAAACACATTTTCTTTACCCAGTCTCCAGTTGATGGGCACTTGGGCTGTTTCCAAGTTTTAGCTATTATGAACTGTACTACTATGAACATGGGTGCATATATCACTGTGGTATGAATCTTTTATTTCGTTGGGGAAGATACCCAGTAGGGGAGTAACTGGGTCAAATGGGACTTCCAGTCCTAGTTCTTTGAGGTATCTCTATACTGATTTCCACAGTGGTTGCACCAGTTTACACTCCCACCAGCAGTGGAGCAGGGTTCCTCTTTCCCCACAGCCCCACCAGCATTTGTTGTTGGTTGATTTCATGAAAGCAGCCATTCTTTCTGGGTTGAGGTGGAATCTCAGTGTGGTTTTCATTTGCATCTCTCAAATGACCAGTGATGTTGAACATTTTTTCATATGTTCATTTGCTATTTCTACTTGTTTGTGTGAGAAATGTCTGTTCATTTCAGATGCCCATTTTTGGATTGGGTCTTTAAATTTCTGAGGTCTAATTTTTTAAAGTTCTTCATAGATTCTAGATAGTAGAACTTTGTCTGAGGAAAAGCAGGTGAAAATTTTTTCCCACATTGTGGGTTGTCTCTTCACACTGCTGGTGATTTCTCTTGCTGTGCAGAAGCTTTTTAGTAAGATGAGATCCTACTAGTTGAATGTTTGTGCTAGTTCACAGACAACTGAGGTTTTGTTCATAAAATCTTTTCCTACACCAATGTCTTCAAGAGTGCTACCTAACCTCTGTTCCAGCCAGTTCAGCATTTCTGTTTTTAGATCTTTAATCCATTCTGATTTTAGTTTACTGCATGGTGAGAGATATAGGTCTAGTTTTAATCTTTGGCAAGTTGAAGCCCAATTTTTCCAGCACCATTTATTAAAGAGGCTATCATTTCTCTGGTGAAGGTGTTTGGCTCCTTTGTCCAAGATGAGGTAGCTGAGTGTGTCTGGAGTTGTTTCTGCATATTCTAATCTGTTCCACTGGTCCTCAAGTCTGTTTCTTTGCCAGTACCATGCTGTTTTTATCACAGTAGCTTTGTAGTATAGTTTCAAGTTTGGGGTTGTGATACCCCCTACCATGTCTCTGTTGCCTAGAATTGCTTTTGCTATTCTGGCTCTCTTCTAGAATGTTCCAAATGAATTTTTGGATTGTTTTCTCAAGGTCTGTGAAGTATGCTGCTGGGATTTTAATTGGGATTCCATTGAATCTATATAGCAGTTTTGGAAGTATGGTCATTTTCACTATGTTGATCCTTCCTACCTAGGAACAAGGGATGTCTTTCCATTTTCTGATATCATCTTCAATGTGTCTTTTCAGAGTGCTATAGTTTTCAGAGAAGAGGTCTTTGATTTCTTTTGTTAGGTTGATTCCTAGGTATTTCAGTTTTGGGGATGCTATTGTGAAAGGAATTGTTTTCCCTATTTCTCTCTCAGGGAGTCTGTTGTTCATGTAGAGGAAGGCGAATGATTTTTGTGTGTTGACCTTGTATCCAGCTACTCTACTGAATTTGGTTATTAAGGCTAGAAGACTTTTGGTGGCATTTTTGGAGTCTTCTATATAGAGTATCATGTCATGTGCAAATAATGACAAATTGACTTCTTCATTTCCTGTCTTTATTCTTTTTATTTCTTTCTCTCTTGTGTAATTGCTGCGGCTAATGTTTCCAAAACTATATTGAACAGGAGTGGTGATAGTGGATATCCTTATCTTTTTTCTGATTTTAGTGTGAAGGATTTCAGTTTTTGACCACTTAATATGATATTGGCTGTTGGTTTTTCATAGATGGCTTTTATCAGATTGACTTAGAGACCATCTATTCAAATTTTTTGTAGGGTTTTTATCATAAATGGATTTTGTCAAATGCTTTTTCTGCATCTATGGAGATGATCATATGGTTTTTGTCCTTGGTTCTATTGATATAGTGTATTACATTGATTGATTTGTGTATGCTGAACCATCCCTGCATCTCTGGGATGAATCCCACTTGGTTAGGGTGTATGATATTCTTAATGATCTTCTGCATTCTGTTTGCCATTATCTTATTAAGGATTTTTGTATCTATGTTCATTAGTGAGATTGGCCTATAGTCCTCTTTTTTGATTGGGTCTTTCTCTGCTTTGGGGATCAAGGTGATGCTTGCCTGCAGGAATGAATTCAGGAATATTGCTTCCCTTTCAATTTCACTGAAGAGTTTAAACAGTAGTGGCAGTAGTTCCTTTCTAAATGTCTTGTAGAATTCAGCGGTGAGGCCATTAGGACCCAGGCTTTCCTTAGCAGGTAAGTTTTTAATTATGTTTTCAATTTCATTGATTGATATTGGATTGTTTAGAACTTTTAGGTCTTCTTCATTCAACTTTGGTAATTCATATGTGTCTAGGAATCTGTCCATATCTTCTGTGTTTTCCATCTTTTTGGTGTAAAGTTTCTCAAAGTACGTATTGATGATCCTCTGGATTTCTGCTGGGTCTGTTGCAGTTTCATCCTTGTCATTCCTAATTGCATGGATTTGGACCTTTTCTTTCCTTTTTCTGAAAAGGTTGGCTAAAGATTTGTATATTTCTTTTATTCTTTCAAACAACCAACTCTTTGCTTCATTGATTTTTTTGTATCATTCTTTTAGTCTCCATTGCATTGATTTCTGCTCTGATCTTCATAATTTCCTCCCCTGTATGAGCTTTGGGTTTATCCTGCTCTTCTTTTTCTAGAAGCTTGAGGTTCAGCATCAGGTCGTTTAATAGGACTCACTCTGTTTTTCTAACATTTACTGCTATTTACCACTATGAATTTCCCTTGTAAGACTGCCTTCATTGTGTCCCATAGATTCTGATATGTTCTATTGTCATTGTCATTTAATTGAAAGAACTGTCTGATTTCTTCTTTAATTTCCTCTGTGACCCATTGGTTATTCAGAAGTGTATTATTCAATTTCCATGTGTTTATGAAATTTTTGCAGTTCCTTTTGCTAATTATTTCCAATTTCATTGCACTATGGTCTGATAATATACAGGGGAGAACCTCAGTTCCTTTGCACTTACTTAAATATGTTCTATGAGTGAGTATGTGGTCTATTTTGGAGAACGACCCATATATATCTGAAAAGAATGTTTATTTTGATTTTATGGGGTGGATCACTCTGTAAACATCTGTTAAGGTCATTTGTTCAAGAATTTGATTGAGTTCTAGTATTGTGTTTTTTTGTTTTTCATCTAGTTGATCTATCTATTTGTGACAATGGGGTATTGAGGTCCCTCATTACTATTGTGTTAGTGCTTATTTGATTTTTTCATATCCATTAGTATTTGTTTTATATAGTTGGGCGCATAGTGTTTGGTGGATATATATTTATGATTGTCATCTCTTCCTCTTGGATTGTTCGCTTTCCAAGGCAGTAGTGTCCTTCTTTGTCTCTCTTAATCAGTGTTGGTGTGAAATCCACTTGATCTATAAAGAGGATAGCTACTCCTGCTTTTTTGGGGGGTTCCTGTCACATGGAGTATTGTTTTCCACCCTTTATCTTTCAGTCTGAGTTTCATTTTGAATTAAGTGTGTTTCTCATATGCAGCATATTGTTGGATCTTGCTTCTTGACCCATTCTGCCAGTCTATTTCTTTTGATTGATGAATTGAGACTGTTAACATTGATGGTTATAAGTCAATAGTTATCATTGTCATGAGTTTTTCTTTCTGTTGGATTCTCCCCCTTTGTGTTTAATTTCTTGTTGTGCCTGATGAATTCATTCTGCTGGGCTTCCTGGGGTTGTGATCCTCATTGTCTTTTCCTAGGATATTGTCTAAAATTTTTGGAGTGCTGGTTTGGTTTTCATGAAGTTCCTAAGGTGCTCTTTGTCAATGAAAGTATCTTGTTTCATCATCAATTTTGTTAGATAGCTTTTCAAGGTACATCAATCTGGGTTGGAGGCTGTTTTCCTTTAGGGCTTGGAAGGAGTCACTCAAAGCTCTTCTTGCCTTGAGGGTTTGCATTGAGAAGTCTGCTGTGATTCTGATGGGCTTTCCTTTGTATGTGATTTGTTTCTTTTCTCTCACTGCTAGTAGAATTTTGTTCTTCTGTTGGATTTCTGGAATCCTAACTATTAAATGCCTATGTGTAGATTTTTTTTGATCAAGGCTAGCTGGAGTCCTATATGCCTCACTTATCTGTATGTCAAGTTCTTTTCCCCTGCTTGGGAAGTTTTCTGCCATCACTTCTGTGAACAGTTTTTTTATGTCATCTGTACTCTCTCCTCTTCCTTCATTGACTCCAATCAGTCTTATGTTATTCTTCTTTGCATCATCTAGCAGCTGCTGAATTGATTTCTCACATTCCCTTACAATTTTAAAGCAATTTTTCTTTTCCTGGTCACTAATTGCAATCTTCCCCCCCCCATAACTTTATTGGTACATTTTAGGTATACAATACAGTTACATTCATCATTGGGATCTTGTACCATTACATGAGTCTCTTGGTTCTCGTATTTTTTCCCCTTCCCTTGCCCTCCCTCCACCCCCTCCACCCTTCCCTATTTGCAAAGACCTTGTTTCCATTTTTTTCCTCTTCTCATATTTTTTCCTTTCCCTTTTTTCCCTTCCCCTACCCCTCCCAATTCCCCTGCTCTTTTAGACCTTTTCTTCCTGTTACACAATATCAGTTATACATTTTTTAAATTACAATATTAAGATCTAGGAGACATTACCACAGATTTTACAGAATTTAAAAGGATATAGAAAGCATATTTCAAAAATCTGTTTTGAAATAAATTTGACAACTTCTAAGAAGTAACTTAGAAGACAAATTAATGAAACTAACTCTGGAGGAAATATAAAATTTGAATAGCACCTATTAAAGAAAGTATATTCCTAGCTTGAAAACCTACCTATATGACAACAGCAGGCTCATAAACATTTTAACTGATAAATTATATCAAACATTTAAAGCAGAAAAAAGAAGGAACACTTCTCCTCTCATTTTATGAAATCAATATTGTGCTAATCCTAAAACTGGATAAAGATAATAGAAGAAAAAAGTATGAACATAGAAATTTGTTTGACAAAACAAACTCTTAGAAGTCAGATCTGGCAGTGAAAGTGGTTTTGTTATAGGGATGGCAGTGTTGGTTCAGCATTGGAAGATCCACCCCCAAAAGTCATCATTTTAACTGAGGAAAGAAGAAAGCCTTATGATCCTGTCACTAGTTGGAGAAAGAGTATTGGACTAAATTCTACAGCTGTTCATGGTAAAAGCTATCAGGAGACTAGGAATAGAACAGAAACTTCTCAACAGATCAAAGACATGTACTCCATACTTCCAACAAAAACTCCTTCTATGAATGGAGACGATACAATGCTTTCCCCCTAAAGTAGGGAACAAGGGCAGATATGCCTACTCTTCATCTGTCCTTTAGACTTTGGAACACAGGTCTAAACCAAAATAGTCTGGCAATAAAATGACACAACTAGGATAGGATTGGCATGGCAGAAACAAAATCTTTATATGTAGATGAAATGATCATCTACAGAGAAAATACTAAGAAATCTCTAGGAGCCCCTACAACTTGTACTTGAATTTAGCAGGATTAGAAAACACAAGGTATATATAAAAATTCAGGTCTGTGTATACTTGCTATAAATGAAGAACTAGATATTGAAATTTTAAAGTTACGTAGGAGTACAAAGGACCCAGAAAAGCCAAAAACAAAAACAAAAATAGTGTTGGAAGACGTTTAGCACCCAATTTTAAGACTTCTTCTAAAGCTACAGTAATCAAGGCAGTGTTGGTGTAAGGAAAGACATATAGATCATTGGAATAAAACAGAGAATCTAGAAATAGAACCACACATATATGATCCATTGAGTTTTGAAAGATCATTTAACATTAGCATTTTATAGAATATAAACTCGATTCAAGAGCCGAGGACAAGATAGTGTCTTCAGCAAACGGCACTAGGACACCTGGTATCCATATATAAAAAATTAACCTCAACCCTTTATTTCCATACATGAAAATAACTTGAAGGGATCTATGAACCTAAATAAGAAAGCCTAAAAGTATAAAACTTTAAGAAGAAATTATAAGGGAAAATATTTATGAATTCAGGGTAGGCAAGAACTACCTAGGATACAAAAACCATGATGTATAAAAGAAAAATAATTGATGAGATTCCATCAAAATTTAGAACTTTAAATGACATCATTAAAATGAAAAGTATTCCTTAAACAGATCATATTTACAATGCATATAACCTATGAGCAGAATATATAAAGAATTCTTAGAGCTCATTAATAGACAACCCAATTAAAATGTAGACATAAGAAGATGATAAATAGCCAGTAGAGCACAAGGAAAGGTGTGCAACTCTAGAATCAGAAAAATACTAATCAGTACAATAATAAGATTGAATTATACCCTCATTAGGGAGATGAAGTTAAAAATTTTAAAAGCCTTGTGATGACTTTTTCTTTTTGTTGGATTCTCCCCCTTTGCGTTTAATTTGTCACGCCCAATGGATTCATTCTGCTGGGTTTCCTTGGGTTGTGATCCTCATTGTCTTTTCCTAGGGTATTGTCTAAAATTTTTTGGAGTGCAGATTTGGTATTCATGAAGTTCCTGAGGTGCTCTTTATCAGGAAAGCATCTTATTTCTCCATCAAGTTTGAAAGATAGTTTTGCAGGGTACATCAATCTGAGTTGGAGGCTGTTTTCCTTTAGGGCTTGAAATACATCACTCCAAGCTCTTCTTGCCTTGAGGGTTTGCATTGAGAAGTCTGCTGTGATTCTGATGGGCTTTCCTTTGTATGTGATTTGTTTCTTTTCTCTCACTGCTTGTAGAATTTTACTCTTCTGTTGGATTTCTGGAATCCTAACTATTAAATGCCTATGTGTAGGGTTTTTTTGATTAAGGTTAGCTGGAGTCCTATATGCCTCACTTCTCTGTATGTCAAGTTCTTTTCCTCTGCTTGGGAAGTTTTCTGCCATCACTCCTGTGAAGAGATTTTTTTATGTCATCTGCAGTCTCTCCTCTTTCTTCATTGACTCCCATCAGTCTTATGTTATTCTTTGCATCGTCTAGCAGCTGCTGAATTGATTTCTCATGTTCCCTTACAATTTTAAAGCACTTTTTCTTTTCCTCCTCACTAATTGCAATCTTATCTTCTATATGTGAAATTCTATCCTCACATTGGTTCATTCTGCTGTGCAGACTTTCGATGGAGTTTTTAATCTCTTGGAAATCTGTTTGTATCTGTTTTATGGATTCCATTTGTTTCCTATGTTGGGATTCCATCATGCTCCTCAGATCCTCTATTTTTTTATCTGTGTCCTCTCTAGATTTATTAATCATGTCTTGCACCTTGAGCAAAATCTTTGCGGTTATCGGAGTAGTTATTTCTGATTTCATTTTTCCTAGATCCTCCTTTGTTGCCAGTTCAGAGAGTCCAGGTGGTTGAGTATCAGAGTGTTCCATCTCATTTCCCTTTGTGGTTGCTGTAGGTGATCTGGAAGTCTGTTTTTGAGGCTTGTTTATGTGTCTTCTCATTTCCACGGGGGGGTGGGTTGTGCTTCTGGCACCCATGCGGGTCACCTTCTGTGCCCTAGGAGCTTAGGATGGCAGCAGGGGAGCTTCCTTCTGGGTGCTGGGACTGGCTGAGCTTCACTGTCCTAGGAGCCTGGGATGGAGGCGGGGTGCTTCCTTCCAGGTGCTGGGACTGGCTGAGCTTCACTGCCCCAGGAGCCTGGGATGGAGACAGGGGAGCTTCCTTCCAGGTGCTGGGACTGGCTCACCTTCTTGGCCCTAGGAGCCTGGGATGGCAGCGGGGGAGCTTCCTTCTGGGTGCTGGGACTGGCTGAGATTCACTGCCCTAGGAGCCTGGGATGGAGGCGGGGAGCTTCCTTCCAGGTGCTGGGACCCGCTGAGCTTCACTGCCCTAGGAGCCTGGGATGGAGGTGGGGTGCTTCCTTCCAGGTGCTGGGACCAGCTCACATTCTTGGCTCTAGGAGCCTGGGATGGCAGCAGAGGAGCTTCCTTCCAGGGGCTGGGACTGGCTGAGCTTCACTGCCCTAGGAGCCTGGGATGGAGGCGGGGCGCTTCCTTCCAGGTGCTGGGACCAGCTCACCTTCTTGGCTCTAGGAGCCTGGGATGGCAGCGGAGGAGCTTCCTTCCAGGTGCTGGGACCAGCTGAGCTTCACTGCCCTAGGAGCCTGGGATGGAGGCAGGGAGCTTCCTTCCGGGTGCTGGGACCGGCCACTAATTGCAATCTTATCTTCTATTTCTGAAATTCTTTCCTCACATTGGCTCATTCTGATGTGTAGACTTTCAGTGGAGTTTTTAATCTCCTGGAATTCTGTTTGCATCTGTTTTATGGATTCCATTTGTTTCCTATGTTGGGATTCCATCATGTTCCTCAGATCCTCTATTTTTTTATGTGTATCCTCTCTAGATTTATTAATCATGTCTTGCACTATGGGCACAATCTCTGCTGTTATCTGAGAAATTATTTGTGATTTCATTTTTTCCAGATTCTCTTTCGTTGCTAGTTCAGGGAGTCTAGGTGATTCAGTATCAGAGTGTTCCATCTTATTTACCTTTGGGGTTGCTGTAAGTGATCTGGAAGTCTGGTTTTGAGGCTTGTTTACATGTTTTCTCACTTTGACTGGTTGGTGGCCTGCCACTGACACCCACACGGCTCACCTCCTCTGTGCTGGGAGTGGTGGTACATTGGCCTGGAAGCCTCCTCCTCTGTGCTGGAGTGCTAGCACAATGACCTGGAAGCCTCTTCCTCTGCGCTGGGAACAGTGGCACATCAACCCAGAAGCTTCCTCCTCTGCTCTGGAAATGGTGGCACTTCTACCCCGAAGCCTCCTCCTCTGCACTGGGAGCTATAGCACATCAACCCAGAAGCCTCCTCCTCTGCACTGGGAGCAATGGTACATTGGCCCGGAAGCCTCCTCTCAGCACTGTTTTCATACAAGTTCATTTGGAAGAGAAGGGTTGACACAAGATACTCAAAATGTTTAAAATTTATGCCCACTCAAATATAATATGTATTTCTTAGGGGTAATACTTGGGATGTTAACATAGGAGATAGTTACCTGTTATGTTATTAGGTGACTAAAGATATAGTGATTGACAGCACAGTTCTGGGTCTGGATTTGGATCTCAACCACTTACTAGCTGTGTAACTTTGAGCAAGTTACTTAACCTGTGTGTGCCTTAGGTCCTCGTCTTCAAAATGCAGATTGGTGTAATATCACCATGTTGGAGGTCTTGGGAAAATTAAATAAGATGCTGCATATAAAGAACTTAGCACAGTGCCTAGAATATAGTGTCCAGAAAAAGATAGCTGGCTTCATTGCTATTATTATGCTCAGGGGGTTTTTTTTGGGGGGGGGTGGATAACATGGCTCCTTTTATATCCCCATGGACTTGTTAGGGCCACAACTCTAATAAGAATACTGACCTCCAACACATTGTTTTGAACAGCAGTTCTCCAGGTGTGATCCAGAGAAACAGATTTGCTCTGCCCCTTAGTATTTTTGCAGATATGACAGAGGGAGAAGGCATGTAGCAGACATGCTACTAGATCTCAACTAGGTCTAGATATCAGGAATAGGATTCAAATCATGATGTTCACAAAATCCCTGAAGTAAAGTGCAGAACACAGTAGATAGGTAGATTTGTACTGTTTGGGATCTTTAGCATGCATGATCCAAAAAAAAGGGTTAAGAACTACTGACATTGGGGTAAGATGTGAGATGAAGAAAGTAGGTACATAATTAAAATATCCCCTATAGCAATGTATGGGGTTGTTGCCAACCCATATCCTAACACTGTTTCAAAATGCTTCACGTGGCCATATCATAGAAGCTTTGGGCTTCATACGCCTTTATCGAAAATATACCTAATTTCTTGCTGATTGGTAAAGGGGCTTTTGAAGGTGAAAGCTGTAGCTAATGAGTGTGTGTGTGTGTGTGTGTGTGTGTGTGTATTCCTCTGCACTGCAGCTTCAGCAATGGTTTACATTTATCAAGCACTAACTAGCGCCAATACTATGCTAATACACCCCCGCAATGTCTCAATTATTACTCCATTCTGATGGAGTGGCCACTACCAGTATTAGCCCCCATTTTAGTGGAGGATACTGAGGCCTAGACCACTCAAGCACCTTATCCAAGGTCACAAACATAGAATTACTATGGAGAGGAAATATGACTCAAATCTAAGATATCAGAGTCTGTACTCTTAATCACAATTGTCAAGATTCCTAAACACTGTCCCTTTGGAGCCTGGAGGTTTGGCTTTTGCCTCATTCTACCCTCATTCCTTCATGGAAATCCTTAATCCCTCCACCCAAGGCTAAGTGACTGTTCATATGTGGTCCTGGCAGGCACTATCCTGGAAGACATTCTTGTTCCTCAGCTCAGCTGCCCAAGAGATAGTTCTCAAAAATCCTGTCCATTCTCATTAGCCTTGACAACCATTTGTTCAGCATCCTTTTTGTTTTCTGGAAACTGTAACCACTGACTAATTACCATATGCTATGGGGCCTCCATGTTAAACTGTTGACATGACTCCAGCTTGGTTTTCCAGACATGCTGTTGTTAGTATTACACTGGTGTGGGATAGGCCACCTTGTGGTGAATGGGATCTGGAATGGCCTGGATGCAGCCTACATGGAGAAGTACTATGAGCCCCTCCCTGAGTATGCCTCCCAGAACCATCATTAAAATACCATTTTGAAAGATGACATGGCTCTTAGGACTCCTTTTCTTGCAATAATTCTTCACCATGCTAATGAGTTGCACACAGAGGGTCTTAGAACTAAATCTTGGAATCTCTTTCATTTTCTGGGTCCTTTTCACTTTTGACAACACATGCATATTCACAGTCTCATTTAATATTTGCATCAGTCACTGTAAAGACCACCAACATGGAGAGCTCAAGGGCCTTTTCCTATGCCACATCTTTTTCCTTCTTTAAAGAACTTTTGAAGTCTGAATCCTTTGGTTCCATCCCTTAGGTATGGAAACAAGGGAGGTTTTGCTTTAGTTTATTCATTATATCCATGTCTGCCTTTGAAAACTGTCATTTCCTCTAACCTGGATGGCAGTGATGAAAACAAAGGTCTGCCTATCTGGTAAGGGGAAGGGGGAGATATTGATGGAGAAGCACAAGGCAGGAGTGGTGGGATTGACCTCCTGTTAGGCAAAGTCCTAGAGCCCAGTGGTGCGGGTCAACCACAGAGGCTGGATGGGTAGATCTGAGTGACATGGTAGAAAATGGGCCACACTGGCACTCCGTCCTGATGGATGCCTTGGGCTCCTTGCTGAGTGAACCATGATTATATCTGAACATTGGGTTGGATTTGGATTCTGAGGGAACTTAAGAAGTTTCTGAGTTTTGTCAGTAAGACTCTGAGGCCAGGAATCCCACCTGCCCTTCTCTGCTACCAGCAGTCAGAACAGGGTCCTGACTGAGCTGCTTTCAAAACTCGGAAACATTTGGAAAGGTACCATATCATCTGCTGTTTGCTTGGCCCTTCATCATCCTTGTGGATGATTCACTTCAGCGGCTCACTCATAGTGGAGACTCTAAATCATGTGTTTCTCTCAGACATTTAACTTTGTTGAGTAAGAGTATATGGCAAAATGGTAAGTGGAATAGGTCTTACACAATTTTGAGTTAAATCTAGCTGTAAATCCTAGTTCTTCTTTTATCTTGGTCTTGTTCAGTTTACTTAATTTCTCTGAGCCCTAGTTTCCCCAGCTGTAAAACAGGAATAAGAATGCTTTCATGGCAGGTTTCAGAGCCTGAAGCCATATTTTAAAGCACTTAGCTTAGTGTTAGCTTGTAGTGGTTTTTCAATAAGTCAGAATTTATACTTTTCTATCCTAGAGCTAGTGTGAGCTTGCTGATGTCTTTACCTCTTCCCTGCTCCTCCAGAATGCTTCCTCTTCATGACTCTACTTCCAGAAGGATGCCATTCCTCTGGTACTGATTCTTCTCTCCTTGCACCAAACATTCCAACCAATGGCTAGTAATGTTTCCAGAGCAGTGATGTCATAAACCTGAGCTCTTCATAGTGTGCTACACTTGGGATAGGTGGCAATAAATGACAGGGATGGGAGCCTTCATGCTCTATACATGATTGCAGGACATGTGACAACTCCACATGTCAGTACTTTCTGCACCTCATGCAGAACATTGCCGGGTGGAAGGTCTTTCTTTCACTAACTCAATAGTCCATGCCCCTGGTGAAGGCTACACAGCAGCATGATCACTCATGTGATCACTCTTGTGGAATCGGGCAACTGGGTTGATCTTGTTTCTTCCACTTGTTGCTCCCTGACAGTAGATGAGTTATTTAACCTTGTATACATACAATATACAAGGTAGGTTTACAGTGGCCACCTGCAGGATCAGGTATGGAAGAGTGCAATAGGGCTGTCTGGGCATTGGAGAGCCAAATGATCCAGTCAAAGGTAGAAGACCTGGAGCTCACTGAAGAGTCCCATTGGTAGCTGAAAGGTCTATGCTGGAAGGCTGAAGAGTCTGAGCTGGAAGCCTGAGGGAACTAGAGACTAACATTCAAAGGCAGTGTCCAAGAGGCAGCCCCTCCAAAGAAAGAGAAACACTTTTCTTTTTTATTCCATCCAGGATACAAGCCTGTTGGTGTTGCCACCTACATCCAAGATGGGTCTTCCCTCCTCAATTTTGGGTCTCATATCAACCATTCACACCCAGAACTTTGACATTTAGCAATTAACAATTACAAGGAACATTCATCCATTTGTCTGAATTAGAAATCTAGGAATTTCTACTCTGGTTCACATATAATAAATCATAGGAAAGTCTTTCGTAGCTTTTCTTCTCCTCCTCTTTTTTAGTACTTGCTTTAATCCAGGAAATTGGCACTTTTTTCCTTCCTAAAGCCATCTCATTCTTGGCCCATCATGAGTACATTCTCCTATATTCTATACATTGTACAGCGATCCTCATAAAAGAGCAATGTGACAATGTCTTCTAATACTTCAAAATCTCCTCCAGCTCTTTCCTATAAAGGTTAAATCAAGATTTCTTGTTTGTCCTACAAGGTCTCTAAGAAGTGAATTTACCTATCCCATTCCCAACATTCTACCAGTGCAGCACCTTGACCTTCATATTGCTCCTAAATAGAAGGTTCCTATCGTAATTGTTACCTCTGGATACACTCTTCCCAGAAATTCTTCTCCTCCACAGGGTCAATCTTCAGGGTCACATGAAGATTGTCACACAAATATCATATCCCTCTAGTATCTTCTACTACCACCAGATGCTGTATATTTTTAAATTAATGAACAAATTGAAACAGAACCCTCTTGTTGTCCTGTATCAGTAGGAATTCCTTTAACTGAAGATTACCAGAGCCCTGAGGCGTGCTGAAACTGTAGGAAATTGAATAAAAGGGGAAGATCAGATCTCAGAATTTAAATAAGGAAATCTTAAAAATTATCTAATATAGTTCCTCTATTTTTAAAGATGTTAACATACAATATATTTGTTCTGTGTTGGGGACCTAAAGACTGCACCTGTGGATGCCCAGTGAGTAATTAAAAACAGGATAAAGCTTGACATCTCTGACTTCAATTTTTTGTATATATCTCATTTATTACCTTCAATCTTTGTGTCAGATCCCTTGCTCTGTTCTGCATGTAGATGTGTTAGTCATTTAAGGAGTATCTATTATACTAGGTTTATTAGCCATAAATTTATCTATTGTATCTCATTCTCCTTCAAGACTGGAGACATCAAGATTAGAATAACTAATTTTCAGGATTTGCAGGGATGCCCACCTGCCAGCCTGTACAATGTGCAATTCCTGACCCCCTGGAGCGATATCTAGAGGCCTCCAATCATTGTCCTAAGCCTGCAGTTACCTCAGATTCCAGCAAAAGCAGAGCCTTGAAGACCACCCCAATATAAGGTCACCCCAAAAGCTGGAGAAATTAACCCATGAAGCAAGCAGAGGCTTGCAATTGCCAAGTTGAGCTCCCTGGCCTCCTATAGGGTTGAACTCTACAAGGCTCTACTGCAGGTTCCAGCTGCCCTTCCCCTGAAGATAGTCCAGGTCCTGATGGGAGGTGATGACCCCTCCAACTTAACAAGTACAGTGGTCTGTTGTGCCTTTATTGCAGAAATTCTCTTCACTTTTCCAGTGGGCTTCAGTTTTCATCAAGGAGCCTGATTGAGGCCCTCTATCTGTTGTTCACTTTTGCTCTATCTTTTGGAGATCAGGACAATGGCCTTTATGGCCCCCTGTGTCTTTGTAGTGTGGAACCACGTAGCAGCACAGCCAGGAGGCCAGAGGTGGGGGAGGGGGGGAGTGCTGCAGGCACTCGAATGGCTAAGCTGGTTGCTGTGGGCATGGCAAGGGGTCCTTACCATCCAGCTGGTCACTGGTAGGGATGGTGCGGGTTTGATGGAGCAGGGCTCCAGGTGGCCAGGGACCTGTTCACCTGCCTGGCCAAGCTGGTCACTGTCACCTCCTTTATGTTTTAGTTTTTTATTTAGTTGATGTCACCTTTCTTCCACGCACCCAACTGAAAAATGAGTCTCTGACTCTCTCATCATGTTAGTGCAGATGAGAAATGGCCAGGAAAAGTGGTGAAAAGAAGTAAACAAACGAGTTCAAAAGGGTCTGAGAGAAGAGACCTAGAATAACAAAAGCAATTCTAGGCAATAGAGACATGGTAGGGGGTATCACAATCCCCTACTTGAAACTATACTACAAAGCCACTGTGATAAAAACAGCATGGTACTGGCAAAGAAACAGACCTGAGGATCAGTGGAATAGATTAGAAGATGCAGAAACAATTCCAGACACACTCAGCCATCTCATCTTCAACAAAGGAGCCAACCATCCTCATTGGAGAAAAGATAGCTTCTTTAATAAATGGTGTTGGAAAAACTGAATTTCCATTTGACAAAGAGTAAAACTAGACCCCTATCTTTCACCGTGCACTAAACTAAAATCAAAGTGAATTAAATATCTAAATATTAAAACAGAAACACTAAACTTGCTGGAAGATAAGTTAGGTAGAACTCTCAAAGACATTGGCATAGGAAAAGACTTTATGAACAAATACTCAGTAGCATGGGAAGTAGCAGAAAGAATCAACAACTGGTATTTCATCTTATTAAAAAGCTTCTGCACTGCAAGAGAAACCACCAACAGAGCTAAGATACAACCTACAATGTGGGAAAAAAATTTTACCTGCTGTTCCTCAGACAAAGGTCTACTATCTAAAATATATAAAGAACTCAAAACATCATACCCCCAAATATAAAGACCCAATTCAAAAATGGGCATCTGAAATGAACAGACATTTCTCAGACAAAGAAGTAAAAGCAGCAAATAAACAGAAAAAATGTTCAACATCACTGGTCATTCGAGAGATGAAGATGAAAACAACACTGAGATTCTACCTCACCCCAGAAAGAGTGGTTGCTATCAAGAAATCAACCAACAACAAATGCTGGTGGGGTTGTGGGGAGAAAGGAACCCTTCCCCATTGTTGATGGGAGTGCAGACTTCCACCACTGTGGAAGTCAATATGGAGATACCTCAAAAAAGCTAGGATTAGAAGTCCCATTTGACCCAGGTATTCCTCTGCTGGGTAGCTTCCCAAAAGAATTAAAAGAATCATACCACAGCAATATATGTGCACCCATGTTTATAGCAGCACAGTTTGTAATAGCTAAAACTGGGAAGCAGCCCAATTGCCCATCAGCTGGAGACTGGATAAAGAAGATGTGGTTTTTTATAAAATGGAGTACTACTCAGCCATAAAGAATGAGAAACTGGCGACATTTATAGTTAAGTGGATGCACATTGAGGATATACTCTTAAATGAAATAAATAGGACACACATGTGTAAATAATGAATAGTTTCTCTGGGGTGAAAAACTAAAAATGTAAATAAGGATCAAAATGTATAATTGATATTGTGAAATAGGAAGAAAAGTTCTAAAGGGGTAGGGGCAATGGGAGGGATAGAGGAAAGGAAAGAAGGAAAAAGAAAAATTATGAGAAAAGGAAAAAAATGGAAACAAAGTCTTTGTAAATAGAGAGGGATGGAGGGGTTGTAGGGAGGGCAAGCAAATGGGGAAAAAATAAGAATCAAGATAGTCATGTAAAGGCATAAGATCCCAATGATGAATGTAACTGTATTGTATACCTAAAATGTACCAATAAAATTAATGGAGGAAAAAGGGTCTGAGAAAGACATGGTGTTGGGGAGATCAAGGAATGGAAGAAAATGGTTCAGGGAGAAGGGAGTGGACCATCATGTTAAATCCTGTGGAGAGTTTTGCTAATGAAGATTAAGAATTGACCATTTGATTAGGCCACATGGGGATCAAAGCCCAATTGGAGCAGATTTAATTAAGGGAGAAGAGAAATTGTAGGCAATGCATATAAACAAATGACTCAAGGAGTTTTACTGTAAAGACAAACAGAAATGAGATGGTGTCCTTGAGGAAGTTAGATAGGGTGGGATCCAACCTGAGCAACGTGGTGGCTGCTGTGAAGCAGTCCACCCACAGCAACAGAAGACAATGCAAGGACATGCACACAGGTGTAAGTGTGTAGGCAACAGTAGAGAGAGAGCTTGAGGAAGTTCTCTTGCTAGGGCTGCTGAGGTCACCATCTGAGATGGAGGGTGTGGGAGGAGGTGTGGGAGGTCTGAAGAGAAAAAAGATGTGAAATTTCATGTAGGAGAGTAAATGGGCCCCAAACTGCCAGGCAGCTTAAAGGCCCACTGGAGGTTAGGGATAAGTTAAGGATGGAGAAGCTTGGAATAGCACACTCTTGCCTCCAGCCACTCTAGCATTGGTGTGTGGGCACAAGCATGGAGGACACACAGAACTGGATTGACCAGGGACAGAGTTTTGCCAAACAAACACAAGGAAGCTAAAGAATAATGCTGAAGATGATGGTGTATGAGAAAGAAGTGATTAAAGTGATAAACCACAGAATATAGGCCCACTCTGATAAGGAGAGAAAACATGTGGGGAATAGAATGAGTTAAAAGGAGGAGAGTAAGGGATACTCCTGGGCTGAAGGAGTGGTAGTGGTGGGACTTCAGAGGCAGTGAGGGGTAGTTAGGAGGTACTGGTTAAAGAAAGAGATGGAAACTGAGATTAGGGAGGGGATGCAGTTGTTATGGAAACAGCCTTTATACTTCGGCCAATTGAGTATTTGATGTGTGGTAGACAAGATCATTGGAGGAGAGGTGCTGAGAAGCCAGCTGTATGCAGTTGCCATTCCAAGCATGGTGGCAAGGTGGGGCTGGTAAGAGTGGTGGTGTATTAGCTTTGTATCACTGTGATAGAAGCTGGAGATAACTTAGAAGGAAGGTTTATTTTTGGCTCACAGTTTTGAAAGTTTTAGTCCTTGGCTATTTGGTGCATTGCTTTGGGCCTATGGTGAGCCAGCACATCATGGTAGGGAGCACATGGCAAAGGAGCCTACTCACTTCATGACAGCCAGGAAGCAAAAAAGAGAGAGGAAGGGGCTGGGGCACCAATATCCCTTTCAGTAGCACAGTCCCAATGACCTAACTTTGTCCCAGTGGGACCCAGCTCTTAAGGCTCCCCACCACCCCAATCCTTGAGCACATGGGCTTTTGGGGGACAATTGTTCCATAAATAGCAGGTGGTGATCCAGATGCTGAAATCCATGTAAGGAATGAAGGGAAGTAATCTGGGGTTTGTGGGAGGCTACACTGAGGGGTGGTGGGTGCTGCCAGCCGATAACTTGATATTCAAATCTGGGCAGTTTAGGGAAGAGGAAGAATAGTCTGAAACAGCATGGAGGGGTGAGGAAGACACCTGCCCTGATAATGGGAGGAAGGATGTGGAAGAGAAAAGGAAGTCACCACTTGAGAAGGCTATAGAAGAAAGCCAAGATCAATGAAAGAAAAAAAGGGAAAGAAACTATGTGGAACATATAGGATGTTTCTGTCCAGCTGAACATGTTTCAATTACTTCCCACCATGCTTTGAACCATCAAACCAAATCTATGCCACCTGCTTGCCACCTTTCTATATTCCAGCAACATGTTCCTTAGCATATTCCTTGGAAATGCCAAGTTCTTTCCAACCCCAGGACCTTTGTGTATGTTGCCACGTTCTTTCCTTTCTTGTAATTGCACCTCTTCCCTAAACCTATCCTTTTGGTCTTCTGAGTGTTGTTTCCTCTTGCTAAACACCTCCTTAAATCAGAGTGCTATGTGTGGTGCTAACAGCAGCAATAGTAATCTGCACAAACTATCTGCCCTCAAGTATCTCACAGTCTGGTAAGCAAATGAAGAGGTAAGCAGGTAGTTTGAGAGTGTGCTAAGGGCCTTGTGGAAAAACAGCCAGAGCATGTGGGAGTGCACAGGAGAAACTCATAAAAGAGCCGTGATGGTGGTTGAGGTGCAGGAGCAGGCAGGGAGCCACAAGCCCCTCTGGGAGGTTGGAAAGTGGGGGACCCAGGGGATGATGCTCTATTGGCAGTGCTAAGGCAGGATTTATGGGACACACTAAGGGATTTGGGCTCTGTCCTGAGGACTGTAGGAGCCCTTGAAGAATGGTTTCCCATTTGTAGAAAGTGCATAACTCTGCTGAAGATTTATGAACAGAAGCAGAACATTATTTAAATTTCTCCCATTTTAGGTTTGGCCCCTGATGCCCACAGCCTTCTGGGGCACAAAACAAGGCCTAATGCTGTCTGGTGTGGCATGGAGGTTGGGACTTTGGCCGGGATCCTGGAACAAGCAGAGCTACAGAATGTCCTGGACCACTGGCTTCCCACCCACCACCAGGTCAGTGTCATTAAACAGCTTTGCAATTGGTACACCTCCGCTTTTATTCTAGTGCCGAAGAGTCAACTAACAAGAAAATAACTGACTGGAATTATTACAACACTTTCTCAGTCCTGTCCCAGACAATGGGCTTTCGTATTTCCTCTCTGATTTTACCCCACAGAATAGTACTTTTAGGCTTTTCCAGGTGAATGTTACTTACATTTATTGGGTGCTTTCCAAGTGCTAGACTTGCATTGCAGTACAAAGAGGTCCTAGCTTTCATCTCCATTTCATACAAGAGGAAACAGGCACAGAAAATTAAGTAATTTCCCTTTGCCACAAAGCTAATAAGTGGCAGAGCAGAAAGTGGAACCCATGTCAACTGATTCCAAAGCCCATGGTCTAACCAATACTTTTACCATCTCTAAGTGTGGTACTGTCTGAGTTGTCAGAGTTAGATTGAGTCAGGTTCAAATTGGGAAGATGTGAAGTGTATTTCACATAGGACACACCACTGACCGCAGAGTTTCACTGCTAGGACACTTGTTCCTGACCAGACCAGGGGCCTCTGGAGCAAAGCTCTGCAGGTGGTGGGATGCAGATGGCTAGCTGCCTACCTTTGGCTTCCATTGGCCTGGTCAGCTGAGGTCTGAGGAAATGTTTTTTTGTCCACTAGCAAAGGCTTCACAACCCACAGCACATAGTACCACATAGCTATGAGTCCCTTCCTTTGCTTTCCTGGGGGCATATGCACATACTGTCACTGAAAACACACTTATCACATGTTACATGTCCCTGCCATTCAGCACTGGAAACACTTGCATTGAAGCGTTGTTTAAGAGGACCTGTGGGGAGTGTGTGTGACTCGAGGTGATACTCCCTGGAAACACACTTGTGACTCTCAGGGGCAATCTTTCCTATTCCCTTCCCCGGGAACTCTGCTGTTACCTTTTTCCTCCATAAAAATGGAGCTCTGCCTGCACCACCCACCTGCCTTGCCCCTGCTGTTCCTCTATCCTGGGCCTGGCCTAGCCAGGCAGGTCTGCTCTGTGTTCTAGGCATACCTTGCCCACCTCTACCCTAGAACCCTGCTGCACTATTCCTGCCACCGAAAATCTTTTGCCTTTATCATATCACTCCTTTGCTTTTTTTCTACATTTGAAAATCACTCTCCAGAAGGTTTTTCTGTTCACTCCAATAGCCCCAGGTGTCTCTCTTAGGACTCCTATAGCACTTGTCTGTATTCCTACTGACTTACAGATTATACAGCTCACCTTCATCATCCTATCACCAAGACTAGACTGAAGTCCAGAAGGCAAGTGATTCACCCAGGTCACCTCAGGAACTTATTGCTCTCACTGGAATTGTCTCAAGAACAGGGGCCCTGCCTTGACCTTTATATCCATGAACTACACAAATGTACTTCAAATCCTCATGTGCAAGGACATTGAGTTCCTATATTTTGTTGTCATGATTTGAACTTGAATTCCTCTACTTCTGGGGATAAGCCAAGGTTCCTGAATTCTTCATAGAGCCAAGGCATCTTGTCCTTGGGCATCTGTCCATATGAGGTGGTTGGGTGATATCTGGGCTCTCTTGGCACAGTGGTTGGCAGGTCTGTTGGCCCCAGGATATCTCTGCCATCTTTGGGACCTGGAAATTCATTGTCAGGCTGGGTCTCCAGAGCATCCTGGCATTATGCAGCCACTTCTTTGGGGACCCTGATACTTCTCTGGAGTGCCACAGGGAGTAGTGTGGTGGCAGTGGCCTAGAATATTCTCCCTATAATGGCTCCACAGAACTCTCTACTGGGGGCAGGCCTTCTCTTCCTCTTGATTCCCCAAATCACACTGCTTCTCCCCTCGACCCAGACATCCTTCTGGCTTTTTCACAGTAGAACTGCAAGACCCCTAAAATTCAGAACCTAAAGCAATAGAAAAATGTGTTTCCCTTTCTCTTAATCTTTTTGTCTGCCCAGAAATTGAGAAGAAACATTTGTATTACATCCTTTGGGGGCATCTAAGGAGTGGATTATAAATAAAGCAATGAAGTTTAAAACCAACAGCCAGAACCTTATGAGACTAGATCTTTTACCTTGCATCTTCTTTCTCATTAATCAGCTGGCTGACTCTGGATTACCCTGTAGGACTCAGCTCGGACAACACCTCAGATAGAAATTATCCATATTCATGAATCATTCTCTTGTCTCACTCTCTTCTGCAGAAGTAGGGCCTTGCATTATTGTATCAGCAGCCCTTGCTACTTCCTATCAGGTGCTCTACAGATGCATGCTGAACTGAACCAAGTTCAAGCCAAGGTGATGGGTAAGCAAGATCTACCTGTTGACTGGTGGCTGCCCAAGAAATACAGGCTCCAGTGAGAGGTGGCAAAAGAGGCCCGTGATTAAGGAGACACTGTATCACTCAGAATAGGACATTCAAAGGCAGAGCAAGAGAGGCATGGTGGTGCACACATGTAATCCCAGCACTCTTGGGAGCTGAGGTAGGAGTTGCAAGTTTGAGCCCAGCCTGAGCTATTTAGTGACAGTGAAGCCCTGTCTCAAAATAAAAAATAAAAAAGGACTGAGGATGTAGTTCAGTGTGAAGCCCCTAGCCTCAATCCCCAGTGTTGAAAAAGAAGATGGAGGAAGAAGAAGAGTAGGAAGGAGAGACCAGGGAAGATTAGGGGAAGACATAAGAGGAAAGAGCAGGAGAGGGGAGGAAGGGAAAAGGCAGAGACAGGCCTCCTAACTCCAGACCTCTATTTCTAACACGTGTTGAAAGAACCTGGGATGTTTCTAAGACTAATCAGCAGGTGGCAGCATTGGCCTCTGGATGAGGGACTCCCTTAGGCAGGAAGAAGCATTGGAGACCTTTCCTGCCCTGGGAGGCAGCCAACAGGAGGCCTTCTCCAAGCCAGTCTCAGTGTGATGTGAGGCCCAGACTAGTCCAGGATGCCAGCTGCCTGGCACAGAATATAGGGAAATAACCAATATAACTGGAATATAACCGTTTATGGTTCCAATGTTTTTCTTACTTCAAACCTTTTAGGGGTGTTTTATGCTTCTTGAAGGAAGAAGATAAGGGAGAGGAAAGAGGAAAAAAGCAAATTCACAGTTCTTAACCTGGAACCCCTGAATCAGAATCATCATGGGAATCCCAAAAGGCAGGCAAAACTCCTCTGTGTGATAAGTGTTCGAAGGCCCTACCTTGCAATCCCTAAACCACATTGTGTATTCATAGGAAACCCAAGCACAAGCCACAGCCCTCTTCTGGGAGGCTGAGTAGGCTCTCTTGGAGTGTAGCAGGAGAGGTGCTGGCTGAAAAGATCAATAGAGCCTTCTTGGGCACCACCCAAGGTCCCAGGAGACACTCCCCTCTCTCTTCTTTTATCTTCTTTTCAGCCTTGCTGGGTGGCATCCCTGACATGCAACTCCACCTCCTGATGTTTTTCTCTAGGCTGAGCTTTCACCCACCTCTTTGATGAGTTTGCAGAGGAAAACAGCTCTGTCACCTGTCAGGCAGACAGTATTTCCAGGAGTTCCTCGTGAGACTAAGGTTCACACAAGACATCTTGGTGTTGAGCTGGGCACAAGGTGACAGGGCCACCTGTGCATGGGAAATCTAGGGTGGCTGACTTTTGGCTTAGTAACGGGTGATTACATCTCCGCATCTACGTCTTGTGCCCTCCCCAGGCTATCATCTACAGATGGCCCTGGGCGGACAGCTGCCAAAGCCAGAAGAGCTGGGAGCAGGGAAGCGCAGGTGTCCATAGCACCAACTCAAAGTTGTGTCCCACACAGGGGACACGCCCTGGTGGTGCCAGCTCCTGGAGTTCTCTGCACATCCATCCACCATTTCCATCTCCATGCCAGTCGTTTTCTACAGCGGCCTCCTAACCCCCCACCATCCAATTTTTGTGCATTTAAGGAAGTCATTTTCAGGATGCCATCTAGGGCTTTCCCTATGACCCCCTTAGGGTAAATGCAGTGTTTTCTCCTCCAGCCCCGACTACTTATTTTTAGTCTCTCAGGGAACCATATGTGAATCCATTTGTGTATATACGTAGGTCTTCTCGACTGCACTAGAGGCAACTCTGAGGGATAGAAGGTGCTGTGTTATGCTCCCCACTGCCAGCCTCTGGTGAGAGCATGATGAGGGGCATGCAGGAAGTCACAGACAAGGTTCATTAACTACTGTGAACATATTGGGGGAGGGAGAAGATGATGGTAAGTGGGGGTTAACAGAGAAGGTTTCATTATGGAGGGAGGAATTGATCTGCGCCCTGAAGGATGGATTCCACGATTAGGGGGAAAGTCAATGATGTGTTAGTAAGAACTTCTCAAGCAAGAAGTGCTGTAAGTGGTTCTGGGGTTTTCTGGGTGGACTGAAAGGATCCATGAGTGTGGCAGGCCAACTGTCATCCATAGTCAATCTTGCTGATGCTCCTGGTAAATCCCAAGACAACTTCCTGGTGTGTGTGGAACTCCTAGGTGGTGGGGAGGACATAGGTAGCAAGGCCTGTGCTTTTGTCCAGGCCTGGTTCACAGCAAAAAGGGCCACAAAACACAAAGGCAGAGGGCTAGAGGCAGAAATCCTTTCAGAAAGGACACAGAACCCCAAGTTAATGCTTGTGCCTGAGGCAGTGTTGCTCTGGCGTTGATGCCCCACACCAGCACAGGAAAGTGACCCCCTCACATCAACAAGGGACCACCTGACAGGTGGGACCCCTGGGTGGGAGTTTGAAAACTTTGCACTCTTGTGAACTTCCCTCCTTTCTCCTCCCCTGCCCTTGAGATTAATGTTATCTCTGGACGCTAGGGTTATAACAAGCCTTCACAGAAAAAACTTTAGATCTTTTTCAAGGAGGGGGTAAGGGCAGTGGGAGAAGTTACCAGGTAGTGCAGAACAAAAAGGGGGTCACAGGGGGCATAAAAACCTTGTGCCTACCTTTTCCAACCCCTCCCTGAGTGCACTCCCCACTCCCCACACTTCTGAATTTGCCAAAGTCAAGGAAAAGTTCAATCAGGATTCCCCTCTTGGCCATTCTTGTTGACCCCTTGAGCATGGGCATATGTGCATGGGGACATGGTAGGGGTGGCAGGCTCATCACATAGCCTGTGTTCAGCCCTCCATGTTTATCTGGGCTCCCCCTGCTGTCTGGGAAAAATGGCACCTTAAGGAGAGAATGTACCTTGCTTTCCCCAAGGAGAATGTGCTCTTTATCAACTATCTAATGGAGACCTGCCCAAAAATATGTATCTCTCCTGCTTTTCCTTTCCTCCTCCTTGATGGCCTTTCTGTGGCCTTTGTCAGATAAACAGAACAGTCCTAACACTGTGGGAGCAGCTCCTCCCTCCTTGCACTAGCAGGATCTGAACATCTGGAGTAGCCCTGAATCAGAGCCCAAGGCTGTCTACTACCTCCTGTGAGTCACTCAGGTAATCAGAGGGCAATCACAGGGGAACAACCAGCTTTGTTGTTCCAGGTGGTGGCTCCAGCCCAGGGCATAGCTGGGACACTACTTGAGGTCCACCAAAGCCAGACCTGTCCCAGGGTAGCAGGAGGAAGCTGCGGCAGGAACATCGGGAGGGGCATCAGGAAGCTTAGCTACAGCCTACTCCCCATTCCTGACGTCAGCACCTTCTGATGCCCTTGTGGTCAGAATGGTGCTGGTGAATTCCCAAGGAAGATGTTGAACCCATCAGTCCTTTTTGGTAAACAACCCACAGCTCTTCTCTCCTGGCTCGTCACACATGTGCACAACCCAGCAGTGTTCTGCTCTGCCTCTGAATACACATCACTGATTTGGTTCTTTCTTTTAAGGCATGAAGTTTGTTTATGGGACTGTTCTCCCCACCTTGGAGACTTGCAGTCCCCAGCTCTGACATGCAGTGTGCTGCCTGCCATCTGGTGGGCACTCCGTGAACATCATTTGAGTGAGTGAATTTGAATGAATGAATGAATGAACGGTCTCCAAAAGAATTACAGTGTTGTGGGAGCGTAGAGCAGCTACAGACTTCATTTGGAGACTTATGTGGCCTATTGAAGACAAAGACACTGTGATCATGGTAGCAGAAGGTGGCCTCTGCTGAGCTGTTGACCTTAAAAAGAATAACAGCCCTTCCCCAGGCATGCGTCCTGCCTGCCGGGTGGGGTGAACAAGTCAATGTCTTCACATCTACTTAGGTACCTGCTTCCTCCTCTGACTTGTGCCTCCACAATAGCAAGTCCAGGTCTTATTTAGCTTTGAATTTTATCCGAGGTACCCAGAAAATGTCTGTTAGATGGAGTGCCTGTGCCTCGGTCTATGTCCCATTGCTATCCAGATTTGCTGTGAAGCAGCTGCTTGTGCAGTGTGCTGACCGGCAACTTTCCTACACATCCCTGGGACAGGAGCCCCTAGGATGGATCCTCCTCCTCACTCCCTCCCAACATCTACCCAAGAGCCTGGGATGGTTCCCTGGTTTCCTTCAGCACGGCAAGCTTTTAGCACAGATACAAAATTTGTAAGATGTTCTGATGGGTGGAGAAAAGGGAATTTCTATTTTTTAGAAGGCTTGAGAAATTCTTAGGAAAAAACAAATGAGCTGGCTTCTCATATTCAATCCCTACAGTGCCTGGAATATTATCCTACTGTCCTCTCCCTAACTTTCTTTCACCAAGCCACCTAGCTAGACCAGCACCATCTCAGGTCATATGTAAGATAAATGCCTCTTCTTCCTTCCTCCCCTCTCTCAGAGAAGGCGCTGGCTCAGCACATTCTAAATTCTGAACTTGCATCTTATAATCCAGCTGAAGCAGCAGGAACCACCACTGACTCAAGGACAGACCCATGGAAAGAAAGAGGAAATCAGGCTTAGAATGTAGCTTAGTGGTGGAGCATTTGAATAGCATGTGCAAGTTTCTGGGTTCAATCCCCAGCATGGAAAAAAATTAAACTGGGCAAACCTGTAATCTTAGATACTCAGGGTGAGGTAAAAGAATCACAAATTTAAGGCCAGAGTGGGCAACTTAAAATGATCCTGCTCAAATAAAAAAATAAAAAAGGGCTGGGGATTGGGGATATAGGTCAGTGGTATGAATATACGTGGGTTTGATCCTCAGGAAAGGAAGGAAGGAAGGAGGAAGGAAGGAAGGAAGAAAGGAAGGAGGGAAGGAGGGAAGGAGGAAGTGTTCACATCAACCACAGGGGCTCATGGTTTCATGCTTTCATGGTTTAAGAGATCCTTAGGTTGTTGTGGCAGGGCTTAGAGTGATTCAAGTGGGATTCTGAGTTAGTGCTGGAGAGAAGGTTTCTATAAAGAGAGCAAGCCCAACCCCACGCAGCTCTCTGGCTTCTGATATCAAGATGTAATCTTTTGCTCCTGCCATTGCTGTACACCATGATGGGACACAGCCAAGAGGGCCCTCACCAGAGCTGTGCATGCACCATGACCTTGGCCTTCCATACTGTGAGCTAAATAAACTTTCTTCTTCCCAAGTAGCCTACCTCAGGTAGCCAAAAATTAACACACTGCTCCATCTGCTCCTGGTGTTTATGTAAATGAGCACTGGTTAAATTGACTGAAACATCTACATTTGTCACAGACTCCACACTTGCCAAGGACATGGCTCCTCCTCAAAGCCCTGAGATCTTTGCTACCCTTGGTGTAAACTGCAGCACAGATGAACCAGAGAGCAGGGAGCAGGGCCCTGCAGAGCATGAACTATGGGCAGAGAGTAAGGACCCTGAGGTGGGGTGGATGTTGGTAGGACTAGGGACAAGTCACCCTTAGACACTGAACAGACATGTGAGCATGGACTCTGAGGAAACTCCACATAGAGGCCCCGTGATTAACTAGACTTCTGTCTCCAGAGGTCCAGGCCAGGGCCTGTGGTCCAGTTCCTCGTAGCAAATAACAGAAGTATTGCCAATTGCAGAAAAAAAAAAAAGGAAAAAGAAGAAGAAAAAGCTAGGCCTATTGGTGCACTTCAGCACTTTGGGAGGAGGAGGAAGAAAGATTGCAAGTTTGAGCCCAGCCTGGGCAATTTAGCAACTTAGTGAAACCCTGTCTCAAAATAAAAAATGTTTTAAAAGATCTGGAGATATAACTCAATGAGAAGGCCCTGGGTTTAATCCTCAGTGAGAGAGAGAGAGAGAGAGAGAGAGAGAGAGAGAGAGAGAGAGAGAGAAAGTGATTCAGCTCTAAATTAGGCATTTGACTCTGGACCCTGGGGAGTAGCCAGGGTAGGAAGAGCAGCTTGAGGGCTAGGTTCAGTCATGTGGCAATAATTACTCACTGACTCAACTATGTGCACTTGAGGAAGTCCCTGCAGATTCAGAATCACCTTCTGAGGAACAGGCTTGTCCTGAGCCCCCAGTTGAGAAGGTGAGGACTGGTTCTATTTGGTGAGTCTGTACCCCACTGATTATTTTTATGGCCTTGCTTGCAGCTGCTCAGAAATGGTAAAAGTTTTATTTCTCTGGACTGGAGATGAAGCACACTGGCCTGTGTGGATCCGACACTGAAATCAACATTAGCACAGTGTGTGTTCCACAGTGCCTTATCCACTGGAATTGAATCCTGGGCCAGTTTCACACCCTCCTTACTCACCAAAGTGTCCCTAGGTGATAGGAGTGGGAATAGATCTCCTTGGGTATGCCTCATTACTGCCTGACCAGGGGTGCATTTTTTTTTACGTAGTTTATTGGTACATTTTAGGTATAAAATACAATTACATACCTCATTGGGATCTTGTACCTTTTTTTTTTGGGTATTGGGGATCGAACTTGGGTCCTTGCATTTTCGAGTCAGGCGGCAGAACCACTGAGCTAGATCCCCGGCCTGGGATCTTGTACCTTTACATGGTATATCTTAGTTCTTATTTTTTCCCCATTTCCCTGCTCTTCCTTCACCTCCACCACCCTTCCTTAGTTACAGAGACCTTTTTTCCTTTTCTCATATTTTTTTCTTTTCCTTTCTTTCCTTTCCCCTACCCTTCCCACTTCCCCCACTCCTTTAGACCTTTACTTCCTATTTCCCATTATCAATTATACCATTTGAACCTTATTTACACTTTCAGTCTTTCACATCAGAGAAACTATTTGGTATTTACACATGTGTATCCCATCTATCCCACTCAAGAGTATGGCCTCAATGTGCATCCATACAGCTATAAACATTGCCAGCTTCTCATTCTTTATGGCTGAGTAGTGCTCCATTTTACAAATAAAACCACATCCTCTGTATGCAGTCTCCAGTTGACAGGCATTTGGGATGCCTCCAAGTTCCAGCTATCACAAACTGTGCCGCCATAAACATGGGTGCGCATACATCACTGCAGTACGATTCTCCCAATTCTTTCAGAAAGATCCCCAGCAGAGGGACAGCTGGGTCAAATGGGACCTCCAATTCTAGTTCTTTGAGGTATCTCCACATTGACTTCCACAGTGGTTGCACCAGTCCGCACCCCCACCAACAATGGAGAAGGGTCCCCTTCTCCCCACAGCCCCGCCAACATTTATTATTGGTTGATTTCCCGATAGCAGTCATTCCCTCTGGGGTGAGGTGGAGACCCAGAGCTGCTCTCATCTGCAGAGGGGTGCATTTTTATAAAAGTGCAGGAATGAAAGCTGAGCCACTTGCCCAAGATCACAAAGATAACTAAGACATACATTCTTAACTCAGTGTTTTGCCACCACACAAAGCCTGCCTCCTTCCAAACCTGAAAGAGTGCTCTTTAACTTCTTTGAGTCCCCATGGGGGGCCAAGCAGAGGAGAAGAGCAAGGTGCAGGAGCCTACTATATGTTGTCCCTCCTGGTGACCAGCTTGGCAAGCACTAACCAGCCACTAATCTCTGGCAGCCTAATGGCTAAAAACATGGACTCAGAAGTCAGTTGGGTTTAAATCCTATGCACTGCCACAGACTACCTGTGTGATTTCAGACAAGAAATGTAACCTCTGTGGAACTCAGTTTTCCTCATTTGTGAAATGGAATTAGAAGAATGGCCACCTCAGAGAGTTTGGAATTAACTGAGTTAATTTGTGTAAAGCACATAGAATAGTTGCTGGCCATAAATGCTCCTTAAGTATTTATTATTGTTGTTAATATCAGTTATTTTTTATATTTAGTATTATTTCCAAATGAGGCAAACTGATTGCTTAGTTCTCAAGTTATGCAGAAAAGAAAAACAATGCCAAGCCACCAATAGGTTCTCTGGGCTTCTGCAGGGCCCCAGGCCACACCACCCGGCCTAGGAAGCACCTAGCTGTGATTTCCTTCTGCTGGAAAGGTGCAGCACACCCAAACTGGGCCTTCTCAGGAGCAGTTTCTATGACTGAGGAGTCCAGCCAGCCAGTTTTTACTTCCAGCCTCCCATCAGGATCTGCCTTTATTTGCCCATCTGTCCACAGTGACATGTGTCACTGTGGCATAAAGGTACACAAAGTGCAATTCACTGGCCCGGTAGCCAGACCTCCTTGCTGCCTCAGATGCAAAATGGACCAGCACCTGCTTCTTGGCTTGGCTCTGAGGGGAGAATGAAAAGTTTCTCACACAGCCTTGTGCCTGTTCCAGGTTTTCCCACAGGAAGCCAAACACTAGTCCCCTCCCTCAGCCCTTCTGCCTGACTTTCCTGTCCCTCCTAACAGGATCCAGTTGGCTCCTTTACCAGCCCAGCTCCATAGAGAGCTGCCTCTACCTTTCTTCTTTGTTTGCTAGTAATCTCCTCACCTTCAAAGGCAGAAAGTATGATGAGGAAAACTGTAAGGTGGATCTCATTGGATCAAAAATTGCTTATGATGTGGGAACAGTGAGGCTATTGGGAAAATGTGCCCCTTTCCTGACAGCTCATGATGGTTGAAGGAGAAAGCTTTGCTGAATGCACTTCTCCAGAGAGAAGAGTTCAATAGGGTCATGGAAGAAGTTACATGTGGTTTGTATTAGTTAGGTTATCCTGGCTATTGTAATAAGCAAATTCTCAATTCTCAATGGCTTCACACAATAGAAGTTTACTTCTTTTTTTTTTGTATTAAATTCTTTTATTGGTACATTGTAGGTATACAACACAATTACATTTCTCATTGGGAATTGTACCTTTACATAATGCATCTTGGTTCTTATTTTTTCCCCATGCCTAGCCCTCCCTTCACGCCCTCCACCCTTCCCTATTTACAAAGACTTTATTTCCATTTGTTCCATTTCTCAGCATTTTTCCTTTCCCTTCTTTCCTTTCCCCTGCCCCTCCCACTACCCCTACCCCTTTGGACCTTTTCTTCCTATTTTACATTATTGATTATTCATTCTAATCATTGGTACATTTTAGGTATACAATATAATGACATTCATCATTGGAAATTTGCACCTTTACATAGTCTCTCTTGGTTCTTATTTTTTCACCCTTGCCAAGCCCTCCCTTCAACCCCTCCATTCCTCCCTATTTACAAAGATTTTGTTCCTATTTTTCCATTTTCTCATATTAATCCCATTCCCTTCTATCCTTTCCCCTAGCCCTCCCACTTCCTTCCCCTTTGCCCCTTTTCTTCCTATTTCACATTACCTATTATACATTTAGTCCTTATTTACACTATCAGTTCCTCACACCAGAGACACTATTCAGTATTTACACATGTGTGTCCTATTTATTTCACTTAAGAGTATCGCCTCAATGTGCATCCACTTAGCTATAAATGTCTCTAATTTCTCATTTATTATGGCTGAGTAGTACTCCATTTTATAAAAAAACCACATTTTCTTTATCCAGTCTCCAGTTGATGGGTATTTGGGCTGTTTCCAAATTTTAGCTATTACAAACTGTGCTGCTATGAAAATGGGTGCACACATATCACTGTGGTATGATTCTTTTAATGCTTTGGAGAAGATCCCCAGCAGTGGACTAGCAGGGTCAAATGGGACTTCCAGTCCTAGTTCTTTGAGGTATCTCCATACTGATTTCCACAGTTGTTGCACCAGTCTACACTCGCACCAGCAGTGGAGCAGGGTTCCTCTTTCCCCACAGCCCAGCCAGCATTGGTTGTTGGTTGATTTCATGATAGCAGCCATTCTTTCTGGAGTGAAGTGGAATCTCAGCATTGTTTTCATTTGCATCTCTCGAATGACCAGTGATGTTGAACATTTTTTCATATATTTATTTGCTATTTCTACTTGTTTGTGTGAGAAATGTCTGTTCATTTCAGATGCCCATTTTTGGACTGGGTCTTTAAATTTGGGAGGTCTGATCTTTTTAAGTTCTTTATAGATTCAAGATAGTAAACCTTTGTCTGAGGAAGAGCAGGTGAAGATTTTTTCCCACATTGTGGGTTATCTCTTCACAGTGCTGGTGGTTTCTCTTGCTGTGCAGAAGCTTTTAAATAAGAAAAGATCCCATTTGTTGATTGTTTGTGCTAGTTCACGGGCAACGGAGGTTTTGTTCATAAAATCTTTTCCTACACCGATGTCTTCAAGGGTTCTACCTAACCTCTGTTCCAACTGGTTCAGAGTTTTTATTTTAATATTTAGATCTTTAATCCATTTTGATTTCAGTTTAGTGCATGGTGAGAGATATAGGTCTAGTTTTAATCTTTGGCAAGTTGAAGCCCAATTTTTCCAGCACCATTTACTAAAGAGGCTATCTTTCCTACAGTGAGGGTGTTTGGCTCCTTTGTCGAAGATGAGATGGCTGAGTGTGTCTGGCATTGTTTCTGCCTCTTCTAATCTGTTCCACTGGTCCTCAAGTCTATTTCTTTGCCAGTACCATGCTGTTTTTATCACAGTAGCTTTGTAGTATAGTTGCAGGTTGGGGATTGTGATACCCCCTGCCATGTCTCTGTTACCTAGAATTGCTTTTGCTATTCTGGGTCTCTTCTTGCTCCAAATGAATTTTTGGATTGTTTTCTTGAGGTCTATGAAGTATGCTACTGGGATCTCCATTGGAATTCCATTAAATCTATACAGCAGTTTTGGAAGTATGGCCATTTTCACTATATTAATCCTTCCTACCCAGGAGCAGGGGATGTCTATTTTCTGATATCATCTTCAATCTCTCTTTTCAGAATGCCATAGTTTTCAGAGAAGAGGTCTTTGATTTCTTTCATTAGGATGATTCCTAGGTATTTCAGTTTTTTGGATGCTATTGTGAAAGGAATTATTTGCCTTATTTCTCTCTCAGTGAGTCTGTCATTGGTGTAGAGGAATGCTATTGATTTTTGTGTGCTAACCTTGTAACCAGCTACTTGACTGAATTTGGTTATTAAGTCTAGAAGACTTTTGGTGGAGTTCCTGGGGTCTCCTATATAGAGTATCATGTCATCTGCAAATAATGACAATTTGACTTCTTCATTTCCTATCTTTATTCCTTTTATTTCTTTCTCTTGTCTAATTGCCATGGCTAATGTTTCCAGAACTATATTGAACAGGAGTGGTGATAGTGGACATCCTTGTCTTGTTCCTTATTTTAGTGTGAAGGATTTCAGTTTTTGACCATTTAGTATGATATTGGCTGTTGGTTTTTCATAGATGGCTTCTATCAGTTTGAGGTAGAGACCATCTATTCCAATTTTTTGTAGGGTTTTTATCATAAATGCATGTTGGATTTTGTCAAATGCTTTTTCTGCCTCTATGGAGATAATCATATGGTTTTTGTCCTTGGCTCTACTGATATAGTGTATTACATTAACTGATTTTCATATATTGAACCATCCCTGCATCCCTGGGGTGAATCCCACTTGATCAGGGTGTATGATCTTCTTGACGATCTTCTGCATTCTATTTGTCAGTGTCTTATTAAGGATTTTTGCATCTATGTTCATTAGTGAGATTGGCCTATAGTTCTCTTTTTCAGTTGGGTCTTTCTCTGCTTTGGGGATCAAGGTGATGCTTGCTTCCAGGAATGAATTTGGGAGTATTGCTTCCCTTTCAATTTCATTGAAGAGTTTAAACAGTAGTGGCAGCAGTTCCTCTCTAAATGTCTTGTAGAATTCAGCAGTGAAGCCTTCAGGACCCGGGCTTTTCTTCGTTGATAAGTTTTTAATTACATTTTCAATTTCATTTGTTGATATTGGGTTGTTCAGAATTTTTAGGTCTTCTTCGTTCAACTTTGGTAATTCATATGTATCTAGGAATCTGTCCATTTCTTCTGTGTTGTCCATCTTATTGGCGTATAGGTTCTGGAAGTAGGTATTGATGATCCTCTGGATTTCTGCTGGGTCTGTTGTCATTTCACCCTTTTCATTCCTAATTGCATAGATTTGGGCCTTTTCTTTCCTTTTTCTGAGAAGGTTGGCTAAAGGTTTGTCAATTTTGTTGATTCTTTAGAAGAACCAACTCTTGGCTTCATTGACTTTTTTGTATCATTCTCTTAGTCTCCATTGCATTGATTTCTGCTCTGATCCTTATAATTTCCTCCCTTGTATGAGCTTTGGGGTTGTCCTGCTCTTCTTTTTCTAGAAGCTTGAGGTTCAGCATCAGGTTGTTTAATTGGGATCGTTCTGTTTTCCTAATATGCATATTCACTGCTATAAATTTCCCTCGTAAGACAGCTTTCATTGTGTTCCATAGATTCCGATATGTTGTATTGTCATTGTCATTTAATTGAAGGAACTGTCTGATTTCTTCTTTAATTTCCTCTGTGACCCATTGGTTATTCAGAAGTGTGTTGTTCAATTTCCACATCTTTATGAAATTTTTTGACTTTCTTTTGCTATGGATCTCCAATTTCATTGCACTATGGTCTGATAATGTACAGGGCATAACTTCAATTCCTTTGCACTTACTTAAACATGTTCTATGTGTGAGTATGTGGTCTATTTTGGAGAATGACCCATGTGCAGCTGAGAAGAATGTGTATTCTGATTTTGTGGGGTGGAAGACTCTGTAAACATCTGTTAAGTTCATTTGTTCAAGAGTTCAATTGAGTTCTAGTATTTCATTACTTATTTTTAGTCTAGTTGATCTATCTATTTGTGACAGTGGGGTGTTGAGGTCCCCCACTACAATTGTGTTAGTGTATATATGACTTTTCATGTCTGTTAGTATTTGTTTTATATAGTAGTGTGCACTAGTGTTTGGTGCATAGATATTTATGATTGTCATCTCTTCCTCTTGGATTGTTCCCTTTACAAGGATGTAATGTCCTTCTTCGTCTCTCTTAATCAGTGTTGGTTTGAAATCTACTTGATCTGCCAAGAGGATAGCTACTCCTGCTTTTTTTCGGGTTCCTGTTGCATGGAGTATTGTTTTCCACCCTTTAACTTTCAGTCTATGAGTTTCCTTTTGAATGAAGTGTGTTTCTTGTATGCAGCATATTGTTAAATTTGGCTTGTTGACCCATTCTGCCAGTCTATTTCTTTTGATTGGTGAATTGAGACCATTAACATTGATGGTTATAACTGAAACGTATTGACTTGTCATTGCCATGACTTTTTCTTTTTGTTGGGTCCTCCCCCTTTACATTTAATTTCTTGTCATGCCAGATGGGTACCTTCTGCTTTGCTTCCTGGGGTTGTGATCCTCAATGTCTGTTCCTAGGATATTGTGTAAAATTCTTTGGAGTGCTGGTTTGGTATTCACAAAGTTCCTGAGGTGCTCTTTGTCATGAAAGTATCTTATTTCTCCATCCATTTTGAAAGATAGTTTTGCAGGGTACATCAATCTGGGTTGGAGGCTGTTTTCTTTTAGGGGTTGGAATATGTCACTCCAAGCTCTTCTTGCCTTGATGGTTTGTGTTGAGAAGTCTGCTGTGATTCTGATGGGCTTTCCTTTGTATGTGATTTGTTTCTTTTCTCTGACTGCTTGGAGAACTTTGTTCTTCTGTTGTATTTCTGGAATCTTAACAATTATATGCCTATGTGTAGATTTTTTTTGATCAAGGCTATTTGGAGTCCTATATGCCTCATACTTATCTGTATATCAAGCTCTTTTCCCCTGCCTGGGAAGTTTTCTGCCATTATTTCTGTGAAGAGGTTTTTTATGTCATCTGCACTCTCTCCTGTTTCTTCATTGAGCCCAATCAGTCTTATGTTATTCTTCTTTGCATCATCTAGCAGCTGCTGGATTGATTTCTCATGTTCCCTTATAATTTTGAAGCAATTTTTCTTTTCCTGGTCACTAATTGCAATCTTATCTTCTATATCTGAAATTCTGTCCTCACATTGGCTCATTCTGCTGTGTAGACTTTCAATGGAGTTTTTCATGTCCTGGAAATCTATTTGCATCTGTTTTATGGATTCCATTTGTTTCTTATGTTGGGATTCCATCATGTTCCTCAGCTCCTCTCTAGATTTATTAATGATGTCTTGCACTAGGGGCACAATTTCTCCTGTTATCTGAGAAATTATTTCTGATTTCATTTTTTCCAGATCCCCTTTTGTTGCCAGTTCAGTGGGTCCAGGTGGTTGAGTATCAGAGTGTTCCATCTTATTTCCCTTTGGGGTTGCTGTAAGTGATCTGGAGGTCTGGTTTTGAGGCTTATTTATGTGTTTTCTCATTTCGACTGGGGTGGGGGTCTGTTAGCGCCTGCACGGATTACCTCCTCTGAGTTGGGTGAGGTGGGACAGGGGCCGCAAGCAGCGGTAGGGATGGTGACACAAAAACCCTTTCCTGTGGGCTGGGAGCAGCCGGAAGGATGGTGGCCGGGAAACCCCTTCCTCTGGACCAGGAGCAGTGGGATGGTGGCTCAGAAGCCCCTTCCTCTGGGCCGGGAGCAGTGGGACAGAAGGTGGCCCAAAAGCCCTTTCCTCTGGGCTGGGAGCAGCGGGAGGGATGGTGACTTTGAAGCCCCTTCCTCTGGATCGGTAGCAGTGGGATGACGGCTCAGAAGCCCCTAAGTCTGGGCCGGGAACAGTGGGACTCAATACCTTGGTCTGGTGGTCTGGTGTCCTCTGCATCTTTTTATTGTGGAATCAGGTGGCTGCCTGTCTGCAGCGGGGTGATTCGGTGTCTTCTGCACGACCCAGGACCTCGGTAGGGCGTGCACAGACCTGCCTGTCTGCAGCGGGCTGATTCACATGTGTTCAGTGCGACTGGGGACCTCGGTAGGGTGTGGGCAGACCTGCCTGTCTGCAGTGGGCTGATTCGGCGTGTTCTGTGAGACTCAGGACCTCTGTAGGGCATGGGCAGACCTGCCTGTCTGCAGTGGGGTGATTAGGCATCTTCTGCATGATTCAGCAGAAGTTTACTTCTTACTCTTGCAAAATGCAACTCGGGAAAGTATCCCTGAGGCATCCTGGCTGGCCGACACACTACCACATTCAATAGCCCTTCCAAAATCAGCTGGACTGTAGTCATGTGGCCACAAATGGAGATGAGGTATGATCAGGAAGGCTTTTTTGGTTACTCCTGAACTCAACGATGAGACTCCACAGTCCTAAGTGATACTGGAAAGTATAGATCCTGCTGGAAAGCCACTCCTGGCAATGGCTCCACACCATGGACATATTTCCTATTTAGAACATATTTTACCACGAGACAGATACCCAATAAATATTAGCTGAATGAATGAGGTAATAAATGAACCTGAACTAGCTCCTTGCCTAGAATGCCCCACATCCTGTTTGTCTTCCCAGTGCACTTCATTTGTCTCTTTCAGCACCCAACTTCGACGTCAGGACCCAGAGAATCCTCTTACTGCTGCAGACTGTGCCTTTACCACAGCACTTGGCACATGGCTCTGTAGAGCACCCAGGGTACTGTATTCATTTCTCTATGAGATTATTTTGTCTGAGTCATCTTTGTATAGCCAGACCCTGGCCGACCACATAGCATGTTGGGTGTCATGTCTTATGAAGATTGATTAGTGTATCTGAGAATGTGTGACCCAGAGAACAGAGAAACATGATTCTTTTACTCAGAAGGGAATAAATGATGTTTCCTCATCCTTGATGTTACAGGGCTAACTTGTATCTAGGAGCAGTCTTTTTTAAGGTAAATAGCCCTAGGAAATGCCTGAGAATAAGTATGGCCCCCTTTGCTACATGTAGATTATGACTAAAGATAAGATGGTCACCTTCTTAGGCATCAGAGAGGTCAAGGAAGAATCTTCTAATCTCTCCTCTATCCATTGGGTAAGAAGTTATCCCTGGCTGTACCTCTTCACAGGGGCTGGGATGGGGATGCCTCTTCACATCCTTCCCTGGCAGGGTCTTTGGTCCTGGATCTCTCTAGAGCTATTCTAATTCAAGGATCCATGGACACTATCCCATAAGACCTTTGTCTTCTTGCCTTTGGACCATAGAGATTCCACTTAGTGCCAAGGCCACAACTCATTCTGCTTCATAGCAGGTCTGAATTCTCACGGAAGTCTGACAGCAGATTGGCAGGCTGGGCAAAAAAGGGTAATAGCAAATAATGAATGTCTCATAACTTTCAACTTTATGGCCACTCTACCCTGGGATATAGATAAAAAGAGAGAACTAGGAGGCTAGAGGGGAACTAGTCCCAGCACTGTGCTGCAGGCATCCTGCAGGCAGGACAACACTTTTCAGTGAAATGTGTGAGTCTGTATGTTAAGAACCCGGACTGGCCTCAGCTTTACAGAATGTTGATGAAGGTTCAGAGGACACTCTGTTCTGTCCCTGCATTCCTGGTTTCCTGGGAAGAAAGTACAGAAGACTGTTCTGCCTGCATTACACCTGGCTGGGTCTGCACTTTGGCTGAAGAGCAAGAATCAGGCTGGTCATCATGGAGTAATTCTAGGCTTGTTTCCTAAGGATAGACTTGATAAGATAAGAGCACTCAGATTTTCGGTTCCATTTTATCAAAGATTGATGTTTGTAAATGCTGCTCTCACTTTTGCAACCAGGCAAGAAGACACTTGACATGGTTGCATTGTCACTTTGAAGTACTCCCTTTGCTTTACAATCCGTACCTGTTTTCCTAACATCCCTATCTCCAGTGCACTTTTTCTCTTAGATTTCCATTATCAGAATTCCAGAAAGCAATTCAATTCACAGTAATTTGTGGAAATGGGGTCTGTCTTTTGAGTGATGTAGTGATGTTGGGGCCCTTCTGGTCCATACATCTTTTAACAGGAACTTCCTTCTGGGCTGTCCAGCTTAGCAGCAGATCACAGATCACTTGGACAAAGACTAGCCCAGCCTGCATTCCTCATTGGGCTGGAGCTGGCCTGTATGAAGGCAGAAAAGGATGCTCCCTGCCTTGTCACTTCAAGACTGCCAACTATTCAGGCATAAACATTGATCAAATTGGGCCATTTTTTAAAAGCAGTTGACAACAATGTTGTAATAGTACCTATTTGGAAAGTTCCTGGACCTTTAAAAACAACATCTGTTTATTTTAGCCTATCCTGTAAGAACCATCTAGTAGACACTTGGTGGATGTCTGTTGGGTATGTTGTTTAATGGACAAGAATTTTACAAACAGCCGGCATTAGTTCTAGGTACCAAGGGAGAAATAAAGAGGAATAATGATAAGATGCTGTCCTTGATGATCCTACAATCCAGGGTGGAGAAAAGACTTATGTATTATCTCACTGCTCAGCAGGGCACATCTGTATACTAGTCTTTCCAGGAATGAGTGGTAAGAAAAACTCACTTTGCTAGGCTCTCCAAGCTGGCTGGGATCCTGCCCAAGGCGCCCTTGGGCCATCTGTAAGAACCTATGCAGGGGCCATGACTTTGACTCATGAAAGGAAATGGCCACGTCTTGCTTCTTCTTGATGTTAAAGTACAGTTCTTCCTGTGTCAATGCTGTATCTGGAAAATACTTTATAAACACTTGAGATGATATTCTATAGGAAAATTCCAGAGGACGCATTGATGTTATATTTGATTTTGGCAGTGAGCATGAGGAAGGAAACAAAACTGGAATTGCTGCAATTTTTTGCAAATGAGGAGATTGTTGATTAAAGAAACCCACTGAGGGGCATGCAGAATCAGAACTACAGAGTGCTGTCTCTCTGCTGCCTTCACATCAGTCCATTCTGGAAATCCTACTGTGACCTGATCAGCAGGCAAGGCTCATTCCTGCCCCAGATGGATGGTGGCCTCATGCCTTCAGGTCTCCACCCATGCGCAGACTGGCAGTGTAGGCCTTTCTTTGGTACCCTCTGGGTCATTAGCCAAGCATCTGATTTTCTGCTCCTTCTAGTTCTGTACTTTCTGGAAGAAGATGCTCAGATAGTTGTATGTGGTGTTACTCTAACAATTTCAGTTTTACAAAGCTTTCCTCTAGCATTTAGGTAATCTCCCATGTTCTTGAGATATTTTCTTTTTTGTAGGTGACCAATATTTCCAACTCTATTTCTAGTTTCCTCTTTTCCCTTGCCCATTTTGACCATATACAGGTAGAATCTGTGTAGATAGAGGGGTTCTGTGGCAACCTTTTCCCCTGTTTTTCCACCTTCTGCCCCTCCTGTCGTATTTCTGCACTAGAAATGGAGACTCTGGAGATGTCCTGGTCTGCATTTCTCTGGCCCAGTCGGAGCATGCTTTGTGTCCCATTGCCCTCTGTCCTTAGGCTTTGTTGGAGGAGGGGCATAACTTCTCTGCTTTTCCTAACTCCTGCATCTAAGAAAGCATATGTACTGTAGGTCCTCAACCATTCTGTGCTGAGCTATTCAGTGAACAATCTAGGTTGTAGAGATTCCCATTTCTACCAAACCAGCAGAATGTTTCTTGCTTAATTCTACAGGTTCAAGAAAGTGGGGTTCTGATGTCACTTCCTGACTCCCATTCCCTTTCCCACCTCCTTGCCAGACCATAAAAATCCTAGTCTCAAACCTCTTGCTGAACAAATTTTCTGCTAAAGGAGGAATTTCCTTTGTGGTCACAGGAGGAATTTCAACATCAGCTAAAAGCTCAGCCCCTGAGATCCTTTGTGATGTCAGTTTTTGGCCTTTTGGACTTGTTATTCATTTGCAGTCCTAGAAATCTCTATTTTTCATCTCTTTCCCAGGTTGATATTTCTTAGGTAAATTGGTTATGTGGGGGTTGAAGGTTGTGAGGGATGAGTGTGCTGGGAGATATATTTTTTTTATTCATTAAGTTTATTGGTACATTTTAGGTCTACAATATGATGACATTCATTATTGGGAAATGGTAAAACTTCAAAGAAAAAAAATACATGATATATATATTTTATATGATATATTTTAAAAGAAAATATGTATACATGATATATCTTGGTTCTTATTTGGGAGAGATATTTTGAAGTGGTCTTTGGCACTGTATTCTTAGACATCTTTGATTTCTCATCTGAAAGAGTTGAACTATTTTCCACAAGTAGCATTAGCTTTTCTCCCAGTTCTAAACATGTCCAGTGGCTGGGTATAAGGAGCTGAAGCATGAGAGTCCATACAGACACCAGGGCCAGGGTGCAGGCCAGAACACGGCTGCTGGAGCAGAGGGGCAGCTCCTGCATCCCACAGCCCACTCTGCCCCGCCACCCAGCCCCATCGTCCTCTCAGTGCCATGGTTTACAGGACAATGCCTCCACTGCCAGCTTCTCGCTTCTGTGATGCACAAAGAATGTCTGGCTTGGTAAATATTCACCCAGTGATTATAGGATTAACTGCAACCTACAGCAAAAGGAAGACTTTAAACAAAGGCGTTGCTTTGTTTTTATGGAAGGGAAAATAAAATATAAAACTAATATGTTATCTGTTAATGGGCATTTTAGGCTTGCTCAGTTATTAGTGAGGCTTTCCTTAGGTAAGGAGGTAATCAAGTTCAGGCAGTCATACCCACCTCCCTCCTTCTCTCCACAGGCTCTACCTTTGATCTCAGTTGTCATGGCAATGAGAGCACTGTGAGACAGTGAAAAAGATCATGCCTGTACTTGGAAAGTGAGATGTTTATGAATATTCTTTCTCTTTCCTCTCTGCTTGAAAGAAAGAAAGAATTGGGGGGGGCGGAACAATCTCATGTTCTTTAAGCACCTATTGTGTGGCAGGCATGAGGATGGATGCTTAATATATGTCTTATGTAAAATGAATGTGTATAAAACCTTTTTATATTGTGAACTGTAACTCACCTACTGAAGTGTGCACAAACAAAAAATTCAGCTCACTTATTTATTACAAAGCAAATGTCCATGTAAAATAAAAAAACAGACATTGCCAGAATCCCAGAAAGGACCTTATGATCCCTTTTTAATTATTTTCTCCTCCTTTTCCTTCAAAGGAAAAATTGTTCTAACTTCGTAGAAAACACTTACTTTCTTTTCTTTGAAGCTCTACCATTTATACATTAATCCCTAAATACTACTGTTTAGTTTTATCTTTAAATAAACATTATAGGTGGAATTACATAGGATGTGTGTTTTTTTTGTGTATTGCTTAAAATTATGTTCATATATTTTATTCATGTTATGATTTGTGGGTATAGTAGTACATTTCTTTGTGGTACTTCGTCATATAAATAGAATCTATTTTTAATACATTCTATTTTCTGTGGATTTTCAAGTCATTTCCAGTTTGGAGTTCTTATAAACAATTCTATAATGAATATTTTTATACATGTCTTTTTGTGTCCATGTGTCCACATTTCTGCGGGTTTGTACCCAGGAGTGGAATTCCTAGATCATGAGATACTTCAGTAGATAATGCCAAACAATGTTCTTATGTAGTTATAATCCTATCAACCATGATGGGTTTCTGTTTCTCCACATTCTCATCAATATTTAATATTCTCAATCTTTTAAATTTTGTCCACTCTGTGGATGTGTAATGGAATTTTAATGTTTACTTGCCCTTTGTATAATTCCGTGATGTGACTGTCCCACTTTTACATTAGGTTGGATTTTTTCTGATTTATGGTAATTTGTTGTGTTGGTTACAAACAGATGATCAGTTATATATACTACAAATATCTTATATTTTGTGACTTTTCACGCTTAATAATGTTTTTTAGTGAACAGAAGTTATTAATTTTAATGTGGTTCAATTTATCATGTTTTCTTTTGTGATTACAGTTATTTGTGTCCTATTTAAAAAGTATTTTCTTTATTCCAAGTTCATAGTGGTGTTCTCCTGTAATTATGTTTTAGAAGATTTGCTGTTTTACCTTTGACAGTCAGATCCAACTTATACCAGAAATTAATTTTTATGATGGTGTGAGGTAAAGGTTAAATTGCTTTCTTTTCTTTTTTTTCAACATAGAAATGTCTTAGTACATTTGTTCAAAAGGTCATCCTTTCTCACTATTCAGTACTGTCACCTTCATAATAAATGAGGTGTCCGTATTGGCTTTTCCTCCTATGTCACTGATTTGTTTGTCTATCTTTGGTCCAGTTTCATACTACATTTGATCTTAGCCAAAAGGCTGAGAAGCAATTGAACCAATTTCATAATGTTTATTACTGTAGCTTTATGATAATTCTCTAATTATTCAGTTGGAAATTACATGTTTTTACTAATTCTTTTAAATGTTAATTTTATTGATTCCTACAATGTTGTTGGGAATTTTAATTTTCTGCATATTTGAAATACCTTACACTTTGCTATTGTTTTATATGACTGATATTTATTTAGATTCAATAATATATTTATTCTTTAGCTTTTTGTTCTTTCCTGGTCCTTCCACTTTCCATATGAAATCCTACTCATTTTGTCTGATGAACACTTTTTAATATTTCCTTCAATTGGGAGCCTGCTGGTAACAATTCTCTTGTTTTTTGTTTGTATTTAGTTTTTCTGAAAATTTCTTTTTTTTAAACCTTTGTTTCTGATTAAATTTTTTTCTGTACATAGTATTCCAGATGAACAATTGTTTTCTTTCAGCTTCTTAAAGATGTCATTCCACTGTTCCCTGGCTTCCCCTGTTTTTGTTATAAGTATGCTATAAGTCTTGCTATTGCTCTTTTGAGGATACTGTTATTCTCTGGCTGTCTTTCAGTGGGTCTACAAAATTTTCAGCCATGAGTTCTTCAGATATCACTTCTTTTCTCACTTCTTTTTATTCTCTTTCTGATATTCTAAATATAAGTATGTTAGGATTTTTTACTGTATCTTCTATGTCTCCTTATAGTTCTTGGGTATTTTCTATTCTTTCCATACTTCATTTTATATATTGTTTTGTGACCTATATTCCACTTTACAAATTTTGTCTTCAGTTGGATCTCAAAGTTGGTGAAGTTATTTATTGCGATCTTAATTTTGATTGCTTTTTTTATAATTCTAGAATTTCTTTTTGTATCTCATGCAGTTTCCAGTTCTCTGCCTAAGCCCTCAGTTATTTCTTTTATTTCAATGAAAATATAACTGCATACATTATATGCCTTCTGTTTGCCTCTCTAGATGTATCTTCACTCTCCTCTATCCTACTTTTTACCCAGGACTCTGCTCTGCTTTGCATGGACTATGTCAATGGACTTTCCTATCCTCCGGCTTCTAGCTGTGTTTGACTAATGGTAGGTATTTGGCCAACAGGACCAGAGAATGAGATTTGGTGCTGATTTACCTGTTCTCTCTCTGAGTGTGGGGCACTGTGGGCTGGGCATATTCCCTTATGGAGACTCTGTGCCTCTGTGTTCTGATACTTCTGATCTCCATCCTCCCCTGGACTTTTCAGGCCCCAGAGTTTGCAAAGGCTCCTTCTTGTTGGTAGCTCCAAAGTTCTGGGTCATTCTCCCCTTTTACTACTCACACTTTTGTAAATTATTCGTTTATAAATTCTCCCCCATGTTATAATAATTTGGTGGTGCCATCTGTTTCTGGTTGGAAACCTGACTGATATGTTTATATTAGAGAATATTTTTGATCATTTGAATAGTTAGATATGGATCTATTTCTACTGTCTTTTCAGTCTACTGTTGTTTATAATTTCTTGTTTCATGTGACTGTTTTTGAATTATGTGTTAATAATTATATGGGCAAATTTGTTTTTGGAAATGTATTCTTTATTTATACAGGATTTATGTTTTCTCTTGCCAAATAGTTGCGATTGTTCTAGTTCTGGGAGGCCTTATCTAGTTCTAGTATATTATTATTTCTTCAGCATTTCAACTCAAAATGGGAGGATTTACAAATAATCTTCTTTACCTTGGAAGGCCCTGGACTACAGTCCATTCCTTTAATTCAACCTCTTAACTTCTTTCAACCCCTCATGAACTCCCAAATGAACCCAGAGTAAAGAAGTCTTACCTTCCAGTTTACTTCTTTGAGCCTCCAAACCAGGTCAGTAATGCTTCACTATCTTATTATCTAGCATTTAAAAGAATAGCATTCCTAATTATCTAGTTATCTGAAATAAGAAAATTGTTTTGAATTACCTAGTTTGCTTTTTTTCAAACATGAATGATAGTCAACTAATTAACCTATGAAAACATCTAGAATAACTCAGATAAACATATTCTCTTTTATTTCACAGTAAAATGTCTTTTCCCCTAATTGAAAAAAAATGGTCTTTTAAAGTTGAACCAGTTTTCCATCGTTAGCTACTACCAAAGTCAAAGTAATTTAATATTTGAATTTTGAGTTCCTTAAGGATATTATCCTTGTCTCATTCACCTTTATATCCTGAGTACCTCGCACAGTAATTGTTTAGATAGTATTTGTTAAGTGAAACAAAGAATAGGTAGAAGGATGAAATACACAAATTCCAATGAAGAAAATTTCTTATGGATTACATTTCTCCACCTAAAAAGTTCCCATCTAATATATTACAGAGTATCTTCCCTGTTCAAATGTCCTTTACAAGATACAATTTTTTTAATGGTACGAGTGGAACATATTAATAAACTAGGGCCTTCAGGCTTAGCTTTCCTCTCCCAAATATCATAAGAGATTCACAAGTTCAAAACAGGTCTAGTTTCTTTCTAGGATTCTCTAGGGCTATGGAAAACTGTCAGGTGGTGGTCTGAAACAAAATACTACATGGATCTGCTTACAGTCAATCTAGCTTCAACATGCTTCAAACTGGAGCCAGCATCTCCCCTTTCCTTAATAAGTTTCTTCCCTTCTCTGGGTTTTCTGCCTCATTTGATGCCACTACGTCCCCTACTTGCCTATACCAGAATCCTAGGGGTCATTTTTTATTGTGCCCTACCCCAAATTACCGACTTTGAGGATTCTGCCTACTAAATATTTCTCATGTTTGTCTCTGCCTCCACTCTGTCAGTTCTAATGGTCTCTAATCTCCAGGAACCTAGAGTTCAGTGCTGGCCTCCTAACTGGTCTCATCTCCCTTCTCTCTAAACATTCTCCATGAAGTGAACAAACATTGACACAGCATTGTTTAAAGCCCTTTAGTGTTTTCCTATCACCCATTGACAGGCGGGGCTATTTGTCAATTTGTAAAACTCTCCATAATCTGGTCCTTACCTACCCCTTAAACCTCATTTCCCACTGTTCTCTTTTGTGAGTTTTATGGTCTAAAATACCAAACATATTATATTTCCAAGCATTCTTGTTCTACCTCTGCATGACTCTTTCAGGCCTCAGTTCTTCACTTGTTTAACTTATTTACTTTCCAAGAATCATCTTCCCCAGCTCCTCAGTCTGGTCCATTTGATCCCTCAATGTTCTTCCATAGCAAAGCTCAGTCAAAACACATACTTCATCATCATATTGAAATGATGCTTTTATGTCTGTCATCTTCATTGAAAGCACTCCAGTTTAGTGGCAGCATTTAATAAGCTCTCAATAATAGTTGCAAAACTGAATTGAATAGTAATTTGTAAAATGAATCAAAATTACAATATATATTATCTAGGTGTCTTGGTCATTTCAATTTGTTTTGTTGCTCCTTGAGTGTAGGGAACAGGGAAAGGGGACATTACTAGAACCTCTGCAGTAAGTCTTAGTCTCCTGCAAGCCACGGCAGCACACGGAGAATTACAGGAAAGGTAGAAAAATGAGACTTTGAGAAGAAGCTGAGCTTTGAGTCTGATCAGTGCTGCTCTGGGCAGCAAAGACAAAGATCCCCTATCTTGCAGCATCTTTAATCAGTACATGGGGAAACAGATGTAACAAGTGAAATGCAGAGTTCAGTACTTCACATTGGGATAAACAAGGTGTAACAAAAGACTGGGGTGGGGGCGTGGAAATCTAAGAACAATGAGGAACTATGCAGATGAAGATTTGGTTCCTCCCAGGGTGTCTCCCACAGATGTGGTCTTGCCCTAGTGCATCACAGCATCAAGGGATCACTGAGGTCTCAGTTGTGACCGGAGGCCAAAATGAAACTATGTCTCGGAATTCCATAGCTGGGCTGTAGGCAGGAGAACTAGGCTAACCAAATGATTTTTCCCTAAAATTATGTAGCATTGCTCCTGATACTTGAGTTTTATGTTTGTCTCAATTCTTAGTAAAATCTATATCTATGAATATTGTGTTTTAAGAGTTTTTATATTTTCCAACTTATAAATATGTTTATCATATTATTTTAAAAGCTGATTTTGCTGGGCCTGGTGAAGCATGCTGTAATCTCAGCACTCAGGAGGCTGGAGCAGGAGGATCTCAGTGAGTTTGAGGCCAGCCTGGACTACATAGCTAGATCCTGTATAAATAAATAAATAAATAAATAAATAAATAAATAAATAAATAAATGCTGATTTAAAATTAATTTATTGGTATATTTTAGGCATACAATATAATGACATTCAGCATTGGAAATTTGCACCTTTACATAATCTCTCTTGTTTCTTATTTTTTTCCCCATTCCCCTGCCCTCCCTTCAACCCCTCCATTCCTCCCTATTTGCAAAGACTTTGTTTCCATTTTTTCATTTTCTCATATTAATTCCCTTCCCTTCTTTCTTTTCCCCTACCCCTCACTTCCCCTTCCCCTTTGTTCCTTTTCTTCCTATTTCACATTATCTATTATACCTTTTAGTCCTTAATAAATGCTGATTTTTAATACAACCAGAGAGACATATTGACATTCAGCTCTTGTTTTCACTTTTTAGAGACCTCACATATTTTAATGTTTTTTTAATCTTCTCATTCAGTCTAAAGAGACTTCTATTTCTTTACTGTGCCCCATATCACAGTGCTCCATATATCAATATGTTACCTTTAATAATGCATTCCCTTCCTTGCTATTGAAATTGGAGCCTATATAGTTTTATGCTTTCTATTATCAAACAAGCTAATGAATTCCTACAGATTCATGGAACTATGAACTATGCCCTTGGTTCCTCAGAGTAAAACTTCCCACAGCAGAAATGAAAAATTTAGATCTTGTAGTTGTTGGAACAATAGAAAGTCAGGATCTTCTTATCAATCTTCAAGATCATTTTCAACTTTCTTACCTTTGATCTAGAACTTCAACCTTCCTTTGGCTTTCTGACTGGCAAAAATGGCAGTGCCTGTTTCAGTATGTCACCAGTAGTTTGAAGAATCAACATAGGAAAGAAGGGAGTGAATGATTTTTACAATTGATCTGGCCTCTATTTGTTTTTCTTGCCTTATTCTCTTACAATTTATAACCCTCAAAAGGCAGCAGAAAAGCCCAGTGTCTGAGTGATCAGAAACTAGTAGCCAGACACACTGAATCTTCTCCATTGATTTATTGCTTGTGGCAGATTAAATGTTCAGAGAATCTCTATAGCTATGTTTGTAATCTCATATGTTGTTCTAGAACCTTATCACACCTCCACAAGAAGTAAAGTCCATTGCCCCTGCCCTTAAACTTGAGTTAGCCTTGTGACTGCCTAGGTGGGTATAATGTGATGGAAATGACAAGAGTAGCTCTGAGAGTTTGTAAGAGGCAATCCACACTTTGCAAACACTGAGCTCTTCTGTAAGAAGTTCATCTACCCTGAAGCTGCATGCTGGAAAGGCCATGTGGAGATTTCCATCCCTAATTTTTCATTTTGCCACCCAACTAACAGACAAAGGCTGGGAACTCAAATCCTCTGAAGACTCTTTCACTGTTATACCTGTCATGTAGCTTCAGGGCAGCTCCAGCTGATGACACCTGCTGAGACCTTTTCTGAAAATGGAAAAATAAAAATAAAAAAGGAAATTTGAGATTCTAGATGTGCCTTTGGATGGCAGAGTAAAATGGCAAGTTTGGGGAATTTCAACCTGTAGTAAGGCTCTTGTGTGAAAATAACACAGGAAATATACTTTTTCAGGTCTCTTGGGAGCCTAGAAAAAGAAAAAAATGAAGAATAAGGTCACCAAAAGCAAGAGAAGCATATGACAAGCTATGACTGGTACCACTATACAAGAGCACAAGGGGTTACTATTACTGATTATCCAAAAAAATATGTTCATTACCCAACAGAAGAAAGTGAAAACTTTTCATAGTGCATGATTCTTTCCACGGAGAAAGAGTAGGCCTGAGCCATCAGGAGACAAGTAGGTGACTGTCCATGGTACTGCCCTAGGATTACTGTGCTTTTTGAATACCTCCTGCTCTGGTCCATGTTTTATTCCTTCACAGTAACTCACATCTATAACCTCTGTGATTTAGAAAGACAAAAACATCCTTGATCCTTATATGATTTAGAATTTGTCACTGGTTTTCATACATGTGTTGTAGGATGTGATATAAAGAAATGTTCTAGAAAGGAAGACCACCATTGGTTACTTCTTTACTTCAGTGCCAAAGGGATACCTGTGTGTGTATCGGTGTGTGGTATATCTGTTTCGTGTGTGTGAGTGTGTGGCTATGTGTTCATTCCTAATAGAACAAGGACTCAACAAGCCTTCTTTAAGGGTTTGGAGGCACTGAAAATGTAGCATATTTCTTACACTATATTTTCAAGTATGATAATCAAACTTTTCTTTTTTTGGTGCCAGGGATCAAATTCAGGACCTTGCACTTGTGAGGCAGGCAGGGTGCCACTGAGCTAAATACCCAGCCCATCAAAATTTTCTTCTGCATGTTTCATTGACATCTTTGTTTGCGGTTACTGGACATAGACAGAGACTTTCCATCATCCACTGTCCTGGAAGGGAGGCTCTGGGAACCCTTGAGTCAGGAAGTAGGACAAGAGTCTGAGACATGCAGCTGGAGGATGTGTGGGTCTTCCTTCCTCTTTCTTACTCCATCTCCTGGTTTCCCCTATGCTCTTTCTCTCTAGACCTCTTATTGCTGTGTAGAATCATAAGTTGAGATAGAAAAGAATGGCAATGGCAGGACCCAAGAGGCCCAGAAGATAGATTTCTTCCCCCCATTTCCTTCACAGTTACCTAGTTGGCAGCTGTGGTGAGGAGAGTGCTGCATCTGGAGCCAGACCTGAGTTCAAATCCAGCCCTGGACCTTGATTGTGCTACATCAAACTAGTCACAAGGTGACCCCCTCACAGCCTATCATTAGAAAGATAACTCACTTTTCAGAGCCTTGTCGTAAGAATTAAAATAAATGATATATTAGAAAAAACTATGTAAACTACAAAGCATTCTATGATGAAGGGTTACTCTCTTTTGTGGGGCCCCAAGGAGACATATGAAGTGGTGAAGAGGTGAACTCAAGGGGCTGCTGAAGGTGCTGCAAAGAGAGCACAGGTGAAAAGAGGAGAGAAGGTCCCAGAGGCAGAGGAAATGTCTCATGGGGCTGATGCAGTAGAGGGAGAAAAGAAGCTCACCTAGAAGTGGGCAGGTGCCCCAACCAACATCATGCCCGAGGCTGAGAGCCCAAGGGAGAGAGGCAACTGTAATGACAGCAGCCACATACCAGGCATCGGCCAAACACCAGACACTGTGCTAAATAAGGCTTTACACACTCATTAGATTCCCACAGTGACTCTATAACGCAAGCGTTACCATCCTCATTTTGCAGAGTAGAACACGAGGTTCTGATAGGTATAAGAAATTTCTAAAAATCTCACAGTCAGAAAATAGCAGAATTTGGATCCAAACCAGTTTTTCAGATACCTTATCCCTAGTCATAAGATTTTTTTTGTATTGCTTTATTTGTTTGGGCTTTTCAAAAGAAATTTTTATAGCAAGGAGTGTCAGAAGAAACTATTAGGAAACAGCCCAAAGCCAAGTAATCAAAGAATCAGGTGAGCAAAGCAGAGTGGGTGGGGCATGGTCAAAAGTGGTCTGTGTGAGTCCCAGGGATAGTCAAATACCATCTTTCCTGTGGATGGCTGATGAGTGGGCTTGGACACATTTATTGGGCTGAGTCTGAGCCAGTTCCTACATTCTGTTTTTATGTAAGGATTAGAAAGTCTTCTAAGATCCTAAGATCTCCTTGTGCTAATGTTCCTCTCTTTTCATTGATAGAATTAATGATTGGTACAAACCAGCTTTTGCCAAAGTACGTTCTGGGGAATGTTAGTTCTGCAGGTTTAATACGTATGATTTAGAAAGAAGAGTCAATTAAATTCACTTCAATTTAATCTAACATATTTATTGACCACCCAAATAGGGCTGTGAATGGCAAATTAAATCATGAAAAATGCAGGCAAATTGTTTTCATGAAGCTTGAGGAGCAACCATCAAGTAAGTCGAGAAGTGTCACACAAAAGTGATACTGCTTTCTTTACTGCAGACATTTCAGAGTTTCATCGTGTGACATGCCTGATGACTTTTTAAGAGTAGAGTACAGTATACAGCATTCTCCCCAAATATCTGGCCACGGAATACTGTTTTACTTATCATAAAGTTTCATTGTATGGCACCAGGGCTAGCACTCTGCAGAAAAGTTTTGGGAGAAACACTGGGGCAGAGACAGACAATAGGTATCACCTCACTTCCCTTCATTTCACAATATTGGCAATGTGACCAAAGGAGATGATGGGAAACACTTAACCTCAGAACACAGCATCCAGGAGAAACAGGTGTGTAGCACAGTGCTTCCATTCATCAATACCTCTCAACCATGAACTCGAAGGAGAGTCAAGGCAACCTGGAAATTGCCATAGGCTAGCCCAAGGGATGAGTATACTGTTCTAAGCAGGATTGAGAGACTCACTGAGCCCATGAGGTAGCAGGAGAGAGGAAGAGGGAGTGGGGATGAAGGAGGGGGATGGTCCTTTCTACCTAAGCCTTAGGCGAGGAGAGGATTTCTTGTAAGTCTTTAGGGAGGACCTGAAGGCAGCTGCACTGACAGGAGGGTACAGCATGTCCTATCTGAAGGATGTAAACAGAAGTGTTCACTTAAGGCAGCCTCAGGTCTTTGCATGCCAGCAATCAAAGTGTATCACTCAGGCAAAGCAGCGAGGGGGAAAGAGCTGACAAATGGCGAGCATTTTTTCTCTTCTCCAGGAAGACTTCTGGGTCTTGGTTACCCTCTGGGTTTTTCCTCTCTCTGATCTCTCTTGCTCTCACGCAATGTTCCCTGCCCAGGCGTTACATAACAGCCAGGGCTGCAGGGAACACCTACACAAGAGGCCATGACAATCAAACAATGGCAGGCAGAGCTGCCCTGAGAAAATGGAGTCATTCACGAGCTGTATGAGAGCCGGCTCTGTTCCCAGCTTGGCTTGCTGGTAAATGAAGTGCGCCGGGGACAAAGAGGGAAACTTTACACTCCCGCAATTTTCCCACAGTGGCAGCTCACAGAAAAACAAGGCACTAGTTGGCTTAGAGGAGAAAAGGCAACCATATCCATAAGACTTTGCTCTCCCTCCTAGGTTGTTGTCTTGTGCCAAAGCCACAGAAAAATCTCCCTAGGAGGGAATGGCAAAGCTATACTTGCTCTGGGGTGAAAACTGTAGAAGACGGGGGTGAGGGGTGGGGATATGCATAGATCTGCCTTCTGCTTCTATTTCCATCTCTGCTGGATGGGCTTTTATTTGTGAATCAGCTCATATTTGACTTCAGTGCTGGTGCACCACTTTGAAGGGAAAGAATGTTGTCAGTCAAGATGATTACTGTGAGAAAAATAATGTCTTCCCTAGTGCAGATGCTCAGGAGAATCCTGGAGCACCTTTCTCATTGCAGCCAGATGGCTTAGCTGTTGCCAGGGGCAGGAAACCACTGCCCAGGGCTGGGTGTAGAACTATGCCTAGAGCATTCTTAGTTGTAAGTGTCCTATAGTGAATGTTTTCTACAAGACTATATTTCATACCAGGAAAACAACAAAATTATACCAAATAACCTTATGTATTAAAAATAACTTTCAAACACCAGAAATGACCTACTTATCTACTTAAAGAGATACAAAGCTCTTGTCCAACTTATCTATTTGAAGAGATTTTGAAGTCCATTGTAGAATTATAGTACCTGTGGCACTATTCCTACCACTGGGAATTCTACTGTAATCCTCCATACAGAATGGGTCCTGCTATGGGGTAAATTATACTATGATAAGGTATAAAGATCCTTCTTTATAGACCCTGGAATTCTGTCTTCCTACCCAGCATCAGAAAGATTCAGAGGATAAAGAGGGAAAACAATAAGATAATATAAACTACTTTCTGAGTTATAACAGGGCACTGATGAGCTCCAGGCTTGGATATGTGTACCTATAAAATAGACCTGAATTGCTTGCTTAGCCTCATACCAGAAGATTCCATCCTTCCCAGCACCAAGACTACAACATGAATAGGTGCCAGTTTCTGAAAAATGTAGTGGTTAGATACTCTAGAATCAGATAGATGGCCTTGTTCCTACCTTCAAAACAGAGTAGCTGTGTAACTCAAAGAAAGTGCTTTACTTGTGTTTCCTTATCTGTACTAATCAGAATAGCCTCAATTTTTAGGAAGAGCAGATAGGGGATCTGTCCTAGGTGAGTTGAAGGCAGCAGGCTGCAGGGAACCACCCTCTGAGACCATTCTCAGCCTGGGGACTATGCTCACAGCATAAAGCATATTCATGGGACAAGTAGCACATTTTAAAAAAGAATTCTCATTGACTTGTAAAAACTTCACAACTGAAAAACATTGTTTCAATGCACTGCCCCAAATAATTTGTTACTTTTTAATCAAACACTGGCTTTATTTAAATTCTTTAAAATTTTCTCCTTTATGCTTTAGGTATAGATATGCAGCTTTCACTAAATCTGTGTACTTCTGTTTTAGGGTACACATCCTTAGGGCTTATGGATGATCAGAGAATTGGCACTAACATTTTTTGTATACTCAAGTTCTGGGGCCCATGCTAGACCTGTGAACCAATAGTACTCAAAACACAATGAAGGAGAGAGGTGATAAAGTGGGTTTATGCTACGAGGATGAATACTGGAATAGCAGCGATGGAAAGGGTTTTCCAGAGGTGGTTATGCCTGAACTCTATCTTGGGGACTGTGTCAGCCGGTTGAAGGTGCAGGAGTGCACCCAGGCAGGGGTGGCACGTGAGAGGGCATGGCCATCCAAACAATCTTTAAAATGAAAAGTAGTCCTTAAACAGACCATATTTACAATGCATATAACCTATGAGTAGAATATATAAAGAATTCTTAGAGCTCATTAATAGACAACCCAATTAAAATGTAGACATAAGAAGATGATAAATAGCCAGTATAGCACAAGGAATGGTGTGCAACTCTAGAATCAGAAAAATACTAACCAGTACAATAATAAGATTGAATTATAGACTCATTAGGGAGATGAAGTTAAAAGTTTTAAAAGCCTTGTCATGACTTTTTCTTTTTGTTGGATTCTCCTCCTTTGCATTTAATTTGTCACGCCCAGTGGATTCATTCTGCTGAGTTTTCTGGGGTTGTGATCCTCATTGTCTTTTCCTAGGGTATTGTCTAAAATTTTTTGGAGTGCCGGTTTGGTATTCATTAAGTTTCTGAGGTGCTCTTTATCATGAAAGTATCTTATTTCTCCATCAATTTTGAAAGATAGTTTTGCAGGGTACCTCAATCTGGGTTGGAGGCTGTTTTCCTTTAGGGCTTGAAATACATCACTCCAAGCTCTTCTTGCCTTGAGGGTTTGCATTGAGAAGTCTGCTGTGATTCTGATGGGCTTACCTTTGTATGTGATTTGTTTCTTTTCTCTCACTGCTTGTAGAATTTTGTTCTTCTGTTGGATTTCTGGAATCCTAACTATTAAATGCCTATGTGTAGATTTTTTTTGATCAAGGCTAGCTGGAGTCCTATATGCCTCACTTATCTGTATGTCAAGTTCTTTTCCTCTGCTTGGGAAGTTTTCTGCCATCACTTCTGTGAACAGTTTTTTTATGTCATCTGTACTCTCTCCTCTTCCTTCATTGACTCCAATCAGTCTTATGTTATTCTTCTTTGCATCATCTAGCAGCTGCTGAATTGATTTCTCACATTCCCTTACAATTTTAAAGCAATTTTTCTTTTCCTGGCCACTAATTGCAATCTTATCTTCTATATGTAAAATTCTATCCTCACATTGGTTCATTCTGCTGTGCAGACTTTTGATGGAGTTTTTAATCTCTTGCAAATCTGTTTTATCTGTTTTATGGATTCCATTTGTTTCCTATGTTGGGATTCCATCATGTTCCTCAGATCCTCTATTTTTTTAAATCTCTGTCCTCTCTAGATTTATTAATCATGTCTTGCACCTTGAGCAAAATCTTTGCGGTTATCTGAGTAATTATTTCTGATTTCATTTTTCCCAGATCCTCTTTTGTTGCCAGTTCAGAGAGTCCAGGTGGTTGAGTATCAGATTGTTCCATCTCGTTTCCCTTTGTGGTTGCTGTAGGTGAACTGGAACTCTGTTTTTGAGGCTTGTTTATATGTTTTCTCATTTCCACGGGGGGGGGGGGGGCTGCTTCTGGCACCCATGCGGCTCACCTTCTCTGCCCTAAGAGTTGGGATGGCAGTGGAGGAGCTTCCTTCCAGGATCTGGGACCAGCTCAGCTTCTCTGCCCTAGGAGCTTGGGATGGTGGCAGGGGAGCTTCCTTCCAGATGCTGGGACTGGCTCACCTTCTCTGCTCTAGGAGCCTGGGATGGAGGCGGGGAGCTTCCTCCATCCAAACAATCTTGCATGTCTGACACACTATAGTAGGTCCTCATGCCTGCAGTATTGGAAGATGTAATGAGATGGGAGGTGCAAAAAAGGCAGATCATAGGGCAGATCTCCATAATATTCCCAATTAGCCTTTCTACATCACTTCTTCCTCAACAAAGCCTTCAGTGGAGATAGCTGCTGCTCATTCACTGGGATTTTAATCCTTTATGTAGAATGGTAAAGTAGGAATAGCCTGCGAGTGATTCCTTTAAGGTTTTCACATCAGTAGTCTCTATAATTGCCTTGTTTTTCTAATTTGAAGAGAATACTTCAGGCAATTAAGTTTATGCTTATACAAGTATTCTCTCCATTCTGACCTTTGAAACTGATATTTGTTGAAAAAGCTATTTTCTCACCAAATTGATCTAGATACTCATTGACTAGCCTGTTGAGCATGACTGCTTCTCACAAGAGCCTCAGCACTTAAGCTGAATGATAGCTACCATTATCGAACAATTATATGCCAGAACTGTGCTAAGTGCTTTTTGAAACTATTTTTCAATCCTCACAGCAAATTGGTGAGGAAGGTATTCTTATTCCTATTATTATTATTTCCATCTTACAGATGACAAAATGGGGCCCAGAAGTAACAGTTTATAAGCAGAACTGGGATTCTATTTGACTCCAAAATCTTTATTCCTAGGCAGTTCACTGCACTGCTTTTTCAGTAAAGATGTGTATAGTGTAATGGGAGCTGCTTCACAATGGACAAGCAAGATTTTAGGTCAGAAGCAGCCCAGGAGAACAGCATCTAGGGAGTGTTCCAAAGGAGATCTAGAGACAGCAAAGGCCTCTGCCACATGAGAGCATGAATTCAGATATCTCCAAGGAATTTTAATGTCATTTTTTTCTGTAAGATCCCCATTAACTAAGGTATGGATTTAAGTTAATCATAAACCATCAAAAATGATTTGTTAATTGTAAGAAATGCAACTATACTCATCCAAGATGTTACAGATAGGAAAATCAAGCAGGAGATAAATGGAGCTCTATCGCCATCCTACTGCTCCTAGTCCAGAGGAAGGGGCTTCCTGGCCACCATCCCTCCCACTGCCCCCAGCCCAGAGAAAAGGGCTTTTGGGCAGCCTTCTGTCCCGCCGCCCCCGGCCCAGAGGAAGGGGCTTCTGGGCCATCATCCCCACCGCCGCTCCCAGCCCCTGTCCCACCTCTCTCAGCTCAGAGGAGGTGATCCTCGAGGGCGCCAACAGCACCCCCCCACCCCCCCAGTCGAAATGAGAAAACACGTTAATAAGTCTCAAAACCAGACTTCCAGATCACCTACAGCAACCCCAAAGGGAAATGAGATGGAACACTCTGATACTCAACCACCTGGACCCACTGAACTGGCAACAAAAGGGGATCTGGAAAAAATGAAATCAGAAATAATTTCTCAGATAACAGGAGAGATTGTGCTCCTAGTGCAAGACATGATTGATAAATGGAGCTCTATATAGTCTTTGCGATGTTTCCATAAATCTAAAGCTCTTATAAAAAGTAAGTTTTATTTTTAAAATTCATTCTACAAAGCCACAAACATACTCGAGAATTTATTTTTAAAGACTTCCAGAAACCATTTAGTATGCATATGATGATAATCTAGGTTAAATTGAGCAGTAATTGCAGTGGTAGCTCAGAATTTGTCATTAATTGGTTCTGAGAGGTGGGATGACTACCAAAAACAATGAGTACCAGGACAAATTTTTGCATCACAATGCATCAGGTAAGAAATCGGACGAGTTTCAAAGCAGTGGATCACCGAGATACAACTTGTACTAATGATTAAAGCTAGTATAGAGGTTCCAAAGCTGTATGCTGGAATGTTTGACTATCTCTGAATATTAAGATATACAGATATAGACACATAACTCAGTATGCTTATTTTTAAATTTTACACATAATGCATAATTGACAAAAATTTTGTGTCCTCTGTCCCTCTAAAGAGTTGTTGAATTGCAGTAATGCCTGGAGTTGAAAAAGGGTGATGTCATGAATTCAGGCTGATAGGTGGCCAGTCCTTTTCTCCTTCATTCTCAGGCATGTGAAAGTGTTTTCTGATGTGAAACTTCCCATTCTAGTTATGTCCTATACTGGGAGTCAGTGTAGCCTCTGTATTTTAACTGGGCTACTTTTTCCTGTTATCTGCCTGCTCCAACTTGCCCTCCACCACCCAGATTAATGGGAACATGCTTCATGAAGGATCCACTTCCTTTAATTAAAATTACTCAACTTCATTTTACTCTCATCTGCTTTCTCCAGGAGGCCTGAGACCCAAGAAGGGAGACCCATGTCTGAGGCTGTATAGCCAGGCAGGAGGCCAGAGACCCTTAAAAGGCAGAGGGGAAACATGCTCAAAAAGATTTGATTTCCAGGGTCCCATCCCAATCATTCCTCTTTTTTAGATACCAGTGTAGAAAGGCTGATCAGTATGAGTGGTATTATTGTTATTATTATTGTTGTTGTTGTTGTTGTTATCAGGGATCAAACTTGGGACGTTGCCCTTGTGAGGCAGACAGCAGAACCACTGAGCTAAATCCCCGGTCCACGAGTGGTATTATTATCCAGAAAGCTAGCAGGAGCTAGTTGAGCTTCCTCACAGAGGCTACTGAAATCCAGGAGCTGGAATTTTTATCCCTCTATACCCGGAGTGCTAGGAAGAATCAAAGAACCCAAGTTTTACCGAATTCAGCTCTACATTTTGTTTCCCAGCCAAAGGTCACTTTGAAGCATAATGGGAAGCAAACTTTCCTTGAAACAGAAGGGGGTTGGGGCTTGAGGGTAGTTCTCCAGGCTAGATGCAGACCATGGAGGGCAATCTCTTGCTTCTATGAAGTGGTTACAGTGCATACAGCACTCAGTAAAAATAGTTCACAGGGTATGGAGAGTTTGTTCTCTTTCTCTGCCATGTTGCTTTTCTTATCTTGATGTAGGGGCCTCTTGGTCAGTTATTCCATATATTAGAATCTAGAAGAGGCACTTCCCTTTTTGCTTTTTCATAATGCCTGTACAAAGAATGTGAACTTGCAGACATCTATCCAGGCGAATGTGTCTGCATCAGTTACAAGTTTTGGCACTTTGGTCCTCAAGAATGCGAAAAAGGGGCCAGAGATTTAGCTCAGTGGCACTGCTGCGTGCCTTGAAAGTACAAGGTCCTGAGTTCGATCCCCAGTATCAAAAAACAAAAAGTGAGAAAAAAATTCAACAACCGCCCAAATGTCTTGGCTTGTGAGGACCCCTCTCCTTTGTTAATGGGAAAAAGTAAAGATCAGGGGAGGGCATGAGTTCTGAGATTTAAATTAAACTCCTCATTCCTGGGCAATCTTACCAACCAGGGAAGGGTTTCATGCTCACACTTTCCAAGATGGAACAAAAGAAAGGTGGAGATGGCCAGACATTCTCAAGGCTTTTTTTATATATCTAAAGTGATGTAGGAAGATCAGGAGGTTTCAAGGACTTTGCAAGGTTCCTACTGCACAAGATCACATGGTGTATAAGCTATAGTTACAATTCAGGTTTCATCTGACTGCTAGATTCAGGCCACTGCCACTTGAAATCTGAGACCCTCAACAAGAGTATCCCCAGTGAAGACTGCAAAAGGAGTATTGGAAACCCAGTGTTGATTATATGTGCACACGTAAACTTCTGAGCATTGTCAACACTAGAAAGCCCAGACCTCACCTCAAATGTAGTCCTAAGAGTGGCAAAATGATGGTATTAAAATCTGAACCCTCTAGGGCACCTGTTGTAGGAGCCACTGTGCATTCCTACCCCTGTGATGCCAAAAGAAAAACTAAAGCCCTCAGAATCCAGCTCATTTACCCAAATCCCTAACACACCAGAAGAAAAGCACTTATAAGTCTGAGATAGTTTTAGAGCTAAGGGACATGCCCAGAATCCTAAACAGAAATAAGTATTGGTTAATAGAGCAGTATGGGAAGGCCCTTCCTGGCCAGGAGGTCACCTGGGGCTCCAGGAATTACTTGTTCAGCTCTGGTATCTAAACAGCTGAAGTGAATTATTCACTTAGGGTGAAAAACAACTATCTCCCCTGGATTGTCAAATGGAGTTTTTCAGCATTAAATGCCTAAGTCACTTGGAATCCAACCAAAGTAAACTCCTGGTACTGACCCACCCATATCTCTGCTGAAAAGGAATGGAGAGAGAGAAATCCCACAACTAATGGAAAAGCAGCTGTTGGCTGCATGCAGCCCTCCACAGCAGGTCTGTTCCAGGTGAGGCAGAGTTTCAGGAAAGCTGCAGGTAATGAGCAGGTTGCAGAAAGGCTGTCAATGGCATCTCTGTTTGGGCCTGGTCCTGATGGGGCTATGGCTTACATAACAGTTTGGCAGGGAGCCGTGGCCAGGCGGAAGCACGCGGGCTGCCAGCCGTACATAATCATCTTTGATTTCTCTGTTTGCTCAGCAGCTTTCATTCAGTGGGGGAGGTACCGGTGCGGGAGGAGGGGTGGGATTCCAACACACTGCAGCCTTCTGTTTCCTTCTGCAGGACAAACAGCCCTCAACAGATTCCTGTGGCCAGGGAATTAGCAACAGCCACACAGGTCAGGTCGTGGCAGTCTGAGGGAGGAGCTGCCCTGGAGCCTGATCCAGACCTAAAAGGGCCAGAAATTAGCCTAAAGGTGGACAGAGGCCTGCTGCTGGGAGGTAGGGTTCTGGCTGCTGGCAGCACCTGATACTGTTTGCCTTCTTATCTAGGAGGGCTGTGCTGTCCCCTTTGATTATAGAGGTCACTGAGTCCCATGCCGTGTTCACTCTAAAAGGAAGCTTTTCAGGCCTTGTGGTTTAGCAAAAAATGTACCCTCTATGCCATGCCTTCTGTGTTGGTGCCAGGCTGATCATGCATGCTGAAGTCTTGGGGATATGACAGCAATGCATTTAGACAGTGACATTTTTACTTCATGCAAAGTACACATTTCCAGCTTCTTTTTTGAGCCTGATTTGCTTACAGTTGACTAGCAGTTGTTCCTTCCCTTAGAATGGATACACTTGTTGTAGTCTCTACGACTCTGATTGTCTTACACCTGAAGATGTCTTCATGTATTTATTCCACTTTCCTGGCTCTTGCAGGCATTTTTAGAATGAATTCTCTTTTTCATCCTAATGATAACCATTCAAGATTATAATAACCCACCTACTCTCTGAGTTTCTCACTAGACTATACGCTCCTTCAACAGGAGCTCAAATTGATCATTTACTTGTTCATTCAACAGTTAACTACAGAGGGTTCACCTGGAACACTATTGTGCTCACCAAGGGGCTTCCAGTGCCTAGCACTCAGTGCTTACTCTCTATATGAATTTAAATTAAATCAACAAAATTCTTACTGCATGTAAACTGTTGATCTTGGCAGTGTGTTTCTGTTGCTAAATATGCCCATTCTTGTAGCTCTATGAACAGGTTTAGTGATAGGATACACCTTGTTTTGTAAGTGGCATGTGTGAACTTGTGTAATGTTGTGCTCAAACATTCCTCTATGTGCAGATATTTTCTAATCCTCAGCCTGCATCTCTGGCCTCAGTTTTTTGCTCCTCCTGCCCTATGCAGCTATGCTGAACTGCTTGTATGACTGTCCTGCATTTACTTCACTGTGGCCTTGCTTGCACTGCCCCTCCAGTCTGGAGTGCCCTTAACCTTATCTGTTACTTTGCTTCATTCCCTCCCCTCTCTTGTCCAGCTCTTAGCACCTCACAAGACCAGAGATTACCTTCTCAGAAGCCTCCTCCGGTCCCTCCAGGCTGGGTTAGGAGCCCCCACTCTCTGTTCTTATTTCCTTGTGGAACTCTTACAAGTCGAGTCAGTCTCTGCCACCATGCTGCAACCCCCTGAGGCAGGAACTGGGCTTTTCATCTCTGTATTCTTGGGGCCAAGCACATCTAGTGAGAACAATTTGGTTGTGCTTGTCAATGAAACCCAGGCTGAGCCCAGCACCTGTGTCAGGACCACATCAGTGTATCATCTCCCTACAACCACTTTTCCACATCCCAGGTAACTGGGATTCCATTCCAGAGTCCAGATAACTGGACAGAGCTCCCATTGGATTCTGGCTTTGTATATAGTTGGGCTCTCTGTTGACATATCATGCCATTTCCCCATTATAATTACTATGCAAGCTCTATGTGTTTCTTAAGCTTCCAGTGTTTGATACATAAACTTCATCTGCTCTCATGTGAAAACAATACCATCTGTTCACTAGGTGGAAATTATGGATAGGTTTTACTGCAGAGCAGCCCAGATATACTTCCATGGGATTCTAGAGACAAACAATATTAGGACTGGAAAAATTTAGGTGCTTACTTTTGTGTGATTTTTTGCCATTTCTTAGATTTTATATTTCAGAATTTTCCTCTCAGATTATGTCAGAGGAACTTATGTTCCTATCAAGATTCCAATGGAATTCTTCACAGAAAGAGTAAAAAACAATTCTAAAATTCATACAGAACCATGGAAGACTCCAAATAGCCAAGACAATTCTGAAAAAGAAAAAACAAAGCCAGAGGCATCAGACTACTTATTTAAAATATTATAAAGTTATAATAATAAAAAACACCATGACGTTGTCATAAAATCAGGGACATAAACCAATAAAAAAGAATAGAGATCTGAGAAGTAAACCTAATCTTATATGGGCAACTAATTTTCAACAAAAACACCAAAAAGATGCAATGGGGAAAAGGCAATCTCTTCAATTAATGGTGTTAGGAAAATTGGGTTTCACATGCATAAGATTGAAATTGGACCCTTAGGCCACACACAAAAAATAAAAATGATAATTCAAAATGGACAAAAGATCTAAACAATAAGAACTGAAACCATCAGACTCCTGGAAGAAAATATTGGCGGAAAAGCTCCTTGACGTTGGTCTTTAATTTTTTTGGTGGGGCGGGTACTGTGGATTGAATTCAGGACCTTGTGCTTGTCAGACAGGTCCACTGGCACTGAGCTATACCACTGGCCCTTAAGTTTTTTGTATATAACATCAAAAGTTAAGGCTGTAACAGCAAGAACACATAAACAAAACTACATCAAGTGTAAAATCTTCCCAACAAAGAAAACAAACAGGGCCGGGGATTTAGCTCAGTGGCACTGCGCCTGTCTTGTAAGCACAAGGTCCTGAGTTTGATTCCTGGTACCGACAAAAAGAAAACAAACAACAAATTTAAAATGAACTTTTCTCTACATGTCGGGAAAATATATTTGTGAACAATATATCTGATAAGGGGTTAATATCTAATATATGTAAAGAACTCACACAATTCAATGAAAGTAAAATAGCAAAGGACTTGAATAGATATTTCTCCAGAGAAGACATCAAAATGCCCAGTAGATATATGAAAAAGGTGCTCAATATCACTAATCATCTATGATGACTAATAAATTACAACTACAATGAGATATTATCACAGGCCTGTTAGGATGCTTATTATCAAAAAGATAAGTAATAACAAGTGTTGGAAAGCATATCTAGGAAAGGGAACTCTTGCACAGTGTTGATGAGAAGCAGCCATTGTGGGAATATAAATACAGAGGTTCCTTAAAAAATTAAAAATAGAACTACCATGTGATACAACAATCTCTCTTACAGGTTTACACCCAAATGAAATCAAATCACTACCTTATAAAGATATCTTCACTTTTATATCCTTTGTAGTATTATCACAGTAACTAAAATATGGAAACAACCTACACATAAAGACCCATCAATGAACAAAGAGGTAAAGAAATCATGATATGTGCATGCACACACACAAATATTACTCAACCTTAATGAAGAAGACCTGCCACTTGCAATGATTCGGTTGAACCTGGAGGACATTATACCAAGTGAAATAAGACAGACCCAGAAAGAAAAATACCACATAATCTCATATGTACAATCTAATAAAAAATAGTCAAATACACAAAGATAGAGAATAAAACAATGGTTTCCAGGACCAGGATGGGGGAAGGGAGGAAAAATGGGAAAATGTAGGGCAAAGGATGTAAAGTATCAGATACATAGGATTAATAAGTCTAGAGATCTAACATACATGAAGACTATAGTTAATAATATTGTATTTAAGAGTTTTACTAAAAGAGTTGATTTTAAATGCTCTTGCCACACACAAAAAAACTGGGTAGTTATGTGAGATGATGGGTATGTTAATTTACTTGACTGTAGTAACCATTTCACTATGTATATCAAATCATGATGTTGAGGTGGGGGCTGTGGTCAGTGGTAGAGCACTTGCCTTCTATGTATGAGGCCCTGGGATTGATCCCCAACACCACAAAGAAATACACAAAAACTTTAAATATATTTCTTTCTTTTTTTTGATACCAGGGATTGAACTCAGGACCCTGTGCTTGAGAGTCAGGCATGGTGCCACTGAGCTAAATCCCCAGCCCAAAAACTTTAAATATATGCAATAAACTGCAAAAAAATTAAAAATCATTTATTGAGTACCTATACATCCTTGACACCCATTTGGATACTGTTATAATAGCATTTCAGATATATCTAGGGAATATATTAGAGAACAAAGGAGACAAAACTTTCTACCTTGTCTGACGTTTATTCTTGCTGAAATTGTTGACCTCCTTCAAGGGCTTGTCAATGCCAGGACTGGAGGAGTGTTTAAACCCTGAAGGTGATTTGGACTGCCTTGCAATTTGATTAGTGGTACTTTGAAACATTCCAACAGTATTTGCCTAGGCTAGTGATAAGAAGATTCTTGGCAAAGAGAGTGGTGCACAAGTCACAAAGACATCCAGGACTATAGGAAAGAATGTTCTGGAAAGAAGCCCCCTCCCTGGGGCAAGCCCTATGATGGAAATGTAATATAACTCCAGTTTGGAAGAGGCAAGTGGAGAAGGCTGCTGTCCGGCTCTGCCGTAGAACAGGTGGAGGGTTGGCTGCATCCAGTGGTAGTTCTCACCAGTAGCCAAATTGAGTGACTGAAGGCAGAGTCCTTTAGCAAGACTCCTTTGTGGAAGAAAGGAGCTGTAGTACGAAACCAAAACTGCTAAAAGTAGCCCCAAGAAACTAATATGAAAATGACCATTTTTCATAGATTCAATTCACTTAGATTAGGATGATAAAATTGATTAATTTTTTTGTTTGGTTTGGTTTATTGTCTAGTTAGACACTTAGTATCAGAAATTTTGGAATATTAAAAGACCAAACAAACATTGTAACTGCCTGTGATTTAGGCACTAGTAGTAAACTGCCATTGTTGAACATGTTGGGGAAAAAACAAAACAAAAAAGCTTTGAGGAATATGGAATATAACCCATGTCATTTCAGGAAGTCATTATGCTCATAAGCTTGATAGCCAAGGAATGGTGAAGAAACCAATGATATTTATTTAATCTTAACAAAGGGAATGTACTCTAGTCACTTATACCCATGCCAATTCCCAAGGACTATGGTCATATCTCTCTCATGTTTTGTCACCCCTCCCTTCCTTTGTTTATTAATCCATATCTCAGCCAGCCTTGAAGACCCAGGGGTGGGGGCCATGGGTCAGGGAACTCAGGACAAATCACATGGAATTCCTGACCCATCTATAATTTCTGTTCTCTAGTGAAGATCAACATAGAAGGGAAAAATAAATGCAGGAAGGGCAACTTAGGGAGTTCAGGGAAACCAATGGTGTCAATTGCATGCTCTATGTGCTGTTGTTTTCTCACACCAGTCATAGCAGGGCAATTTCCTCTTGCAATTCCACACTCTCTCCCTATTCCTTTAGTAACGAATACCTGAATGATTTATTTTCCCATCTAAAAAGGTGCTGTATATTTCTCTCAGACCTTAAAATGTTCAAATTATAGGAAAAATGGGGCTCACACATAAAGAAATGAGCCTCTGTTTTGCCATTGACTAGCTATGTAACTTTGGGGAAATCACTTCCCACTTGTCAAAGGAGAGTGTCTCTGTCTTCCAAACCCATCCATTCCCCAGGCAGAGAGCTCTAGGAGCCTGAGGTCATACACCAGTTGGTACCATTCTACAGCACTACCCCCACTGATGCATAAGGACAACCAATTACATGGCGAGTGGTGATGAGGGCTCTGGTGTTTGTAGGAAGCCATCATGTTTGCAGCTTTTCATTGAATAGCTTTCCATTGAATAGTTTTCTTTCCCCCATTGCACACAGATGCCAAAATAAAAATTTCTGACTTCCATCAACAAATTTCCCTGAATAGTATGGTGCAGAAGGCAGTGAGAATCACAGTAAAAAGGGAAAGAAAAGAAAAAGATCAGCACATGTAGAAGGAGAAACAGAGAAGTGACAAGGGGCAATGTGAAGTTCAGATGCCACTGGAAAGGAGAACACCAAGCCATGTCTGGGAAGTCAACTTCATAATCTGGAAGATACAGTATCTCTGTTTTGATGATAATGATATCAGGCTGTCTCTTAAAATGAGAGCCTCAGTTTAGGTCTTGTGAAAAAAAAAAAAAAGTCTGATAAATTAGGCATGGTGGCACCCACCTGTAATCCCAGCACTCCGAGAGGCTAAGGTAGGAGGTCTGAAAATTCAAGCCCAGCCTCAGGAACTTTGTGACCTGTCTCAAAATAAATAATAAAGAAAAGGGCTTGGGATGTAGCTCAGTATAAAAGTCAAGGATTCAATTCCCAGCATTGAGGAAAAAAAGGGGCCTGGTAATTAGTGGTTCTTTGGCAAGCCCAGGTGTCCAAAACTTGTCTGCATTTCAAGAGTTACTCATAGTTGTAAATTTGATGTCCCTTCTCAATCTTAACATATTGGTTAGGTTGAGATCTTTCTAGAAGGTAAAATCTTGGGAAGAAGATGCCAGTTGGTCATAAATGTGGATTTCACAGTCAACTTTGGTAGTAATTGGCACATTACTTAAGTGCAGAAACTCATTTGTAAGATGGGAAGGTTAATAACACTAGACCTGCCTGCTTGGGTGGCAGTGAGGATGAGCTGAGGATCCAGCAGTTGAAGGCCAAAATTGTGCCACCAGAACCAGGTTAACATGTCTCTATCCACCGTCTGTAATGCTTTGTTTGGGTCAATGTGTTCACATGTCAGGTAACAAGCAGAGTGATCATATCAAAGGTGGTGCTGCTGTCTCTATATCTATCATCAAGAAACCAGGTTGCAAGGCAAGGATCTCATTTCAGTACTTGCTTCAAGTTTCAAGAAACCAGCCCTACAGCTTCCTTCTTCAGCATTGACCCTGGCACCCACCAGGCCTTGGGCTCACCCTACCTGGCACATACACAGCCCCCAGAAGAATCTCCACAGCCACTGACAATGTTCCTGCTGCACTTGTTCTGCTCCATATGTGAATACAACAATCAAGTGGTTTCTTGTGCTTGATGGGAAATTTTCCCAGCACCCAAGACTTATACGTACATGGGCTGGGAAAGACTCTTCTGGGTCTTAAGTGCTTATTATTTCAATATTTGGATCACGTGTGGCTCTTTCTGCCAAGTGTCCAAAGACAGGACAGTAAATCCTTGTAATTTGGTGCTGGTGGCCCAGGGAGTGAGCCCTTCTGGGGCTGGCGCTGGGGCTGGAGCTGAGTAGCTAGAGGTCACCCTGGGGCTATCACTTCCTTGTCCATGGTCATCAGGCTTGCATTTCCATGTGAATGAGCAAGGGAAGGTTTTCTGAATTTTACAGGCCTTTCATTCTCTTCTTTTCTTTAAAAACTGGACCAGAAACTCCAATCCTTTCAGCCTTTTTCCTCTCCCCAGAGTTCCCTGATGCACACTGCTGCTAATGGGGCTTTGGGCTCTGCCAACTCAAGAGGAGAAACAGGCCAGTGCATCTGTGCCTAATGAGGAGCTCTGAATAGAAATGAGAATTGAACATGCATTGAAAATGCTCAGTCCTCAGTCAATTGTCCTTCCTCCTCCCCTTGCATCTCAAGGTCCTTGAGCCCAGTGCCAACAGAAGGTGACCTGCCAAACTGATACCCTGTGTTGATTGGGGAAAGGCACTCAAATAGGATCCAGAAGCACATTCTGAACTTATTTTCTCTCTGTGCATTCTCTGCCAAAGCAGGGACTGAAGAGTGAGGCAAGTGGGAATGGGAACAGACTCTGCATGACTGAGCAGAATAAAAATTCTGGGTGACAGCCTGAAGACCTGTCATTATGAAGTTCACTTTACTCTGGGAAGAGATTGGGAACTTTTATCAGCATTTTTAGTGAAGAAAAGGGAACGGGAAGGGAGAAGATAGTAGAGAAAACATGAACTGCCAAGTCAGGAGGCAAGGAGCAGCCTCACTACAGGAGCTTGGATAAAGTTCTGAGCTTTAGCTCCCTTGAAGGATATAAAATGGGGGTAATGATACATGCTTTACTAGATCCCAAACCCACTGGGACACTTCATGAGATGCTGTCTAGGAAGGGCTTTGTACACTAGAGGCCTATCAAATGTGAGGAAATAAATTAATGAAATTTTAGGTAAATAAATTAATGAAATTTTAGGTAAATAAATTAGTGAAATCTGGAAGTGGTAAGGCTAACCAAACAGCTAGTCTATGGACCACACAGGCAGAAGAGTGGGTTCAGCTAATCAAATCAACATTCAATAGTAACAGGCCACTACTTAGAACTGAATGAAGCAGTTCCAGTGCTGTTCAGGAGCATATAAACAAAGGAATATTGTACATTTTTAAACTATAATATTTTATACATCAGTCTCTTATGATTTTGATTCATATGAACATTTCCCTCTGAGTCCAATTTGGGGCACTGAGAGGACCAAAACTCAATATGATGAGATTCCCAAAGATCTGTTAATTTGTAAGACTGTTTCTGGGCATCCAATTAACTTCCCTGAGACTACATTACTTTTAAATGACAACATCTTCTTTGATAGTGTAAGGTTTGGCTTCAACCAGGCTTAGTGTAGAGGAATGGAAAGGGAGATAGATTTCAAAAAGCACACCACGCACCCCCCCACCCCCCCAACCCCGTTGAAATGAGAAGACACATAAACAAGTCTCAAAACCAGACTTCCAGATCACCTAAAACAACTCCAAAGGGAAACAAGGAGATGGAACAATCTGATACTCAACCACTTGGACTCCCTGAACTGGCAACAAAAGGATCTGGAAAAAATGAAATCAGAAATAATTTCTCATATAACAGCAGAGATTGTGCCCATAGTGCAAGATATGATTACCAAACCAGCACTCCAAAAAATTTTAGACAATATCCTAGGAAAAGACAATGAGGATCACAACCCCAGGAAGTCCAGCAGAATGAATCCATCAGGCACATTGTGTTTCAACTTGCCAAAGATTAAAACTAGATCTATATCTCTCACCATGCACTAAACTAAAATCAAAGTGGATTAAAGATTTAAATATTAAAACAGAAACACTCGGGGCAGGGGATTTAGCTCAGTGGTTCCACCGCCTGCCTTGCAAGCAGAAGGATCTGAGTTCGATCCCCGGTACCAAAAAAAAAAAAAACAGAAACACTCAACCAGCTAGAATAGAGGTTAGGTAGAACTCTGGAAGACATTGGTGTAGGAAAAGATTTTATGAACAAAACCTCAGTTGCTCATGAACTAACACAAACAATCAACAAGTGGGATCTCTTCTTATTAAAAAGCTTCTAAAAATAAAAATAATAATAAAAATAATAAAGCTTCTGCACAGCAAAAGAAACCACCAACAGTGTGAAGAGACAACCCACAATGTGGGAAAAAATCTTCACCTGTTGTTCCTCAGATAAAGGTCTACTATCTGGAATCTATAAAGAATTTTAAAAAATCAAACCTCCCAAATTTAAAGACCCAATCCAAAAATGGGCAGCTGAAATGAACAGACATTTCTCAGACAAAGAAGTAGAAATAGCAAAGAAACATATGAAAAAATGTTCACTATCACTGGTCATTCCAGAGATGGAAATGAAAACAATGCTGAGATTCTACCTCACCCCAGAAAGAATGGCTGCAATCATGGAATCAACCAACAACAAATGCTGGCTGGGCTGGGCTCCACTGCTGGTAGGAGTGTAGACTGGTACAACCACTGTGGAAATCAGTATGGAGATACCTCAAAGAACTAGGACTGGAAGTCGCATTTGACCCCACTATTGCACTGCTGGGGATCTTCCCCAAAGAGTTAAAAGAATCATACCACAGTGATATACATGCACCCATCTTCATAGCAGCACAATTTGTAATAGCTAAAACTTGGAAGCAGCCCAACTGACCATCAATTGGAAACTGGATAAAGAAAATGTGTTTTTTTTAATAAAATGAAGTACTACTTAGCCATAAAAAATGAGAAATTAGAGACATTTATTGAAAAATGCATGCACATTGAGGTGATACTCTTAAGTGAAATAAATAGCACACACATGTGTAAATACCAAATAGTTTCTCTAGTGTGAGAAACAAAGTCTAAGGACTAAAAGGTATAATAGATAATGTGAAATAGGAAGAAAAGGGGCAAAGGGGAAGAGGAAGGGGGAGGCGGAGGAGAAAGGAAAGGGGAATGGAATTAATATGAAAAAATGGAAACAAAGTCTTTGTAAATAGGGAGGGATGGAGGGATTAAAGAGAGGGCAGGGGAATGGGGAAAAAATAAGAACCAAGAGAGATTATGTAAAGGTGCAAATTTCCAATGATGAATGTCATTATATTGTATACCTAAAATGAATCAATAAAATTAATTTTTAAAAAATCTCCAAGTCCTAGTTCTAATGTTTTGGGCTGGGGGTGAGGAAGAATGTTCCTATTGACAATTATTTAAGGGGTATAAAGTTAGCATAAGATTGACAAGGACCATGTGCATGGTATGCTTCCTTTCTCCTGTACTCATGAAGATGTCACTAATAAATGTAAGCATTTTTTTTCTCTTTAGTCCACTTCTCAAACCAAAACATAAGAGGACCCACTTCAGTATGTCAGAGCAAGTATAGGAAATGTCACCTTGGATCTTATGACTAGAGGAAATAGTTCACTAAATCTTCATTGGCCAGTTGTTGGTTGTAACCTCAGGCAAGTTAGTTTAGACAAATCCTTGATGATGAGGAGAAAAAAAGGGCAACTGACCTTCTTTTGCATCTATTCTCCAATAACAACCACAGTAAAACAACAGTTTGTCACATTCCCTAGGTGACTACATTTCCTATCTCATCAATGGAAAAGAAGAAAGAAAATTTTAATTTTTGGTGTAAATAGAAGCTGGTGAGAATCTCAAATTATACAGGAATATTTACTTTCTTGACCCAATTGTTCTCCTAAGGTTGACACTCAGGAAGTTATTGCATGCTTCTGTATAGTAATGATAATTTTTCATCCTGTCTCTGTATACACATCTCTACCAGTGTTTATCAGCTAAACTAAACCAGAAGCTTGGAGGGTCTGCCATACACTCCTACTAAAAAAAGTGGCCCCAGACTTTTCTTTCTGTCTGAATTGCTAGTTTATATCATCAACACTGGCACAACAAATTACAACAGAAATTAAGCCCAGTCAAGGCAATTGAAAATAGGATGAGTGTAGAGTACACTGCCTTCTGTGTTGCCTTGGGAAAAACTTTCTGTAGGTGTAATCCTCCATGTGGGACTGTGACAATGCAATCACATCTCTGCCAGGAGCATGCAAGGTGCTCCCAAAGAAGGAGGGTCACAGAAGGCTTTGTAGTAACCTGAACCGTGTCAAAAGAGTCCATTGCTTCCTAGGGCCAACCTAAGCTTCCTTTCAACCCACTCTGAAAACCCCAGACTCGGATGTGGAACCCAGAGTGCATGAAACTGCTGAGCACTTGGTCCATCACCTTACTTCCCTGTGAATTCCAGCAATCAGCCTCCACCACTTAGCATAATCTGGGTGTGGCTCGCTCTTGTAGCCCAACAGAGCCTGATTAATATAATACTTGTTGAGAAATTCAGAGCAATCAAAGATTTCAAAAGTATTTGAAATGGCATTAGAAAGCTGTAAATGGTAATTCCACTCTACAAAAGGCATCCAAAATTGCAAATGTCATCTAAATTAAACATTTGGAAAATCAAGAAATATATATGTGGTTGGGGGGGATGTATTACACAATATTCCATAAATGAAACTATTTGGTGTTTCATCATGTGGAGTTAGAAGAATGAACAAAGGTATTTTAGGACAACATGAACATATGGCACATATAGTATTTTCTTTATATTGGGGCACCTTGGTTAGGCCTTTGATGATTTATGCCTTATCTTGCAATACAAATGAAATTCCTGGTTCACAGGATTCTAGTCTATATATCCTACATGCCAAAACAAATCCATCATCCTTTACAACTACTTTCATATCACTTCTTTGCCTAAAATCTCTGTGGCTCCTATTTCTTATGGTGTGTCCTTTGTAATTCTCTCTCTGAATTATCAAGAATTATATCATCCAGCACTATTCCCTTTCTGCCCTACTCTCTTCTATTGCAGTTTAACAATCCCTTTATGAAGATGTTCTGCTCATCACCACATCTCTGGCCTCACTCTGCTTGCTTCCTTCCCTTGGCATAGGGTTCCCATTCATCAGATGTAAAGAGTAACACACGTACCGCCTCCCACATGAAGCCTTCCCTGGTCACCTTCAGCTCTCACCAGTCTGTTCTCCAGGAACTTCACAGAGCTGATCATTTTACCTCACAACTCTACCCTGTCTCATAGAGTCACTGCTTCTGCTTGGGCCAATTTTTACTCCTGGGCTAGTAATTAATGCCTTTTCAGTACAAGAAAGCTATTTTCTTGTTGACATTTAATAAATATCCTGAATGTTACCTTTCTACTCCAGCGGTGGCTTCAGAATGCAGGACTACATTAGGAATATTTTTTTTACTAAACAGGAAATGAAAAGGTATGTATATTTTAATCTCCTGTGGTCAGTATCCAGTAAGAAAATTAAAAACTGGTAAGACAGTTCTTACAACCAGAAGGACTGTTAACACCACTGCTATTAACTATAAATGGGATTTGTTACAAAAGTACACAGCAAAAATGGTGCCATTAGAAAATAGGAATTTCAAGAAGCCACATACAGTATTAGGAATCAAACTGTGTACTAGAAAAAAACACATTAACTGAGAGTGGACAGCTGTTCTAGGCTTTCCTAGACCTGCAATTCAATAGCTGTCTGCCTTTGGTCAAAACCCTTCTGTAAACCTTAATTATTCTGTCTGGTAACAGCACATGAGCTCTAAGGATCTCTGAGGTTGGTTTTAGTATTGAAATTTTAGTGTTGCCATACCCGGGTGATTTCACACTAAGTTACAAGGAAACATGGAGAGCTCTTAGAGAAAGACTTAGCCTACTCAGTCTGCTTCAGAACGCTGCCAATCTTCTGTCCTCTGTTATGGCTCTCCCATCTGGCAAGAAAAAAAACAACGGCTTTCCTGGTAACCCAGGGAGAGGCCTGATGTTATCCCCATACTTAGCCATGGTATCATGTTTCCAAACTGTTGCCTACTTCCTATAAAACTTAGCAATTGATTTACTCACTTTTCTTTTTTTTTAAATTTTATTTTATCAGTACATTTTAGGTATACAATATAATGACATTCATCATTGGAAATCTGCACCTTTACATAATCTCTCTTGGTTCTTATTTATCTCCCTTCCCCTGCCCTCCCTTCAACCCTTCCATCCCTCCCTATTTACAAAGACTTTGTTTCCACTTTTTCATTTTACCATATTAATTACATTTCCTTCTTTCCTTTCCCCGACCTCTCCTACTTCCCCTCCCCCTTGCCCCTTTTCTTCCTATTTCACATTATCTATTATACCTTTTAATCCTTATTTACACTTTTAGTTTCTCACACCAGAGAAACTATTCGGTATTTACACATGTGTCCTATTTATTTCACTTAAGAGTATCACCTCAATGTGCATCCATTTTGCAATAAATGTCTCTAATTTCTCATTTTTTATGGCTGAGTAGTACTCCATTTTATTTTTAAAAAAAACACATTTTCTTGATCCAGTCTCAAATTGATGGGCATTTGGGCTGCTCCCAAGTTTTAGCTATTACAAATTGTGTTGCTATGAACATGGGTGCACATATATCACTGTGGTATGATTCTCTTAATTCTTTGGAGAAGATACCCAGCAGGGGAATAGCTGGGTCAAATGGGACTTCCAGTCCTAGTTCTTTGAGGTATCTCCATACTGATTTCCATAGTGGTTGCACCAGTCTACACTCCCACCAGCAGTGGAGCAGGGTTCCTCATTCCCCACAGCCCAGCCAGCATTTGTTGTTGGTTGATTTCATGATAGCAGCCATTCTTTCTAGGGTGAGGTGGAATCTCAGTGTTGTTTTCATTTGCATCTCTTGAATGATCAGTGATGTTGAACATTTTTTCATATTTTTTTTTGCCATTTCTACTTCTTTGTGTGAGAAATGTCTGTTCATTTCAGCTGCCCATTTTTGGATTGGATCTTTAAATTTCTGAGGTCTGATTTTTTTAAGTTCTTTATAGATTCTAGATAGTAGAACTTTGTCTGAAGAAGAGCAGGTGAAGATTTTTTCCCACATTGTGGGCGGTCTCTTCACACTGCTGGTGGTTTCTCTTGCTATGCAGAAGCCTTTTAATAAGAAGAGATCCCACTTGTTGATTGTGCTAGTTCACAGGCAGCTGAGGTTTTGTTCATAAAATGTTTTCCTACACCAATGTCTTCAAGAGTTCTACCTTACCTCTGTTTCAGCCGATTCAGTGTTTCTATTTTAATATTTAGATCTTTAATCCATTTTGATTTCAGTTTAGTGCATGGTGAGAGATATAGGTCTAGTTTTAATCTTTGGCAAGTTGAAGCCCAATTTTTCCAGCACCATTTATTAAAGACGCTATCTTTCCGCCAGTGAGGGTGTTTGGCTTCATTATCAAAGATGAGGTGGGTGAGTGTGTCTGGCGTTGTTTCTGCATCTTCTAATCTGTTCCACTGGTCCTCAAGTCTGTTTCTATGCCAGTACCATGCTGTTTTTATCACAGTGGCCTTGCAGTATAGTTTCAAGTTGGGGGTTGTGATACCCCTTGCCTTGTCTCTGTTACCTAGAATTGCTTTTGTTATTCAGGGTCTCTTCTTGTTTCAAAAGAATTTTTGGATTGTTTTCTCCAGGCCCATGAAGTATGCTGCTGGGATTTCAATTGGGATTGCATTGAATCTATATAGCAATTTTGGAAGTATGGCCATTTTCACTATATTAATCCTTCCTACCCAGGAGCAGGGGATGTCTGTCCATTTTCTGATATCATCTTCATAGTGTCTTTTTAGAGTGCTATAGTTTTCAGAGAAGAGGTCTTTGATTTTTTTCATTAGGTTGATTCCTAGGTATTTCAGTTTTTTGGATGCTATTGTGAAGGAAATTGTTTGCCCTATTTCTCTCTCAGTGAGTCTGTTGTTCATGTAGAGGAAGGCTATTGATTTTTGTGTGTTGACCTTGTATCCAGCTACTTTACTGAATTTGGTTATTTAGTCTAGAAGACTTTTGGTGGGGTTCTTAGGGTTTTCTATACAGGGTATCATGTCATCTGCAAATAATGACAGTTTGACTTCTTCATTTCCTATCTTTATTCCTTTTATTTCTTTCTCTTGTCTAATTGCCATGGCTAATGTTTCCAGAACTATATTGAACAAGAGTGGTGATAGTGGACATCCTTGTCTTGTTCCTGATTTTAGTGTGAAGGATTTTTTTTTGACCATTTAGTATGATATTGGCTGTTGGTTTTTCATAGATGGCTTCTATCAGTTTGAGGTAGAGACCATCTATTCCAATATTTTGTAGGGTTTTTCCATAAATCCATGTTGAATTTTGTCAAATGCTTTTTCTGCATCTATGGAGATAATCATATGATTTTTGTCCTTGGCTCTATTGATATAGTGTATTACATTGATTGATTTTCATATGTTGAACCATCCCTGCATCCCTGGGATGAATCCCACTTGATCAGGGTGTATGATCTTCTTGATGATCTTTTGCATTCTATTTGCCATTATATTATTAAGGATTTTTGCATCTATGTTCACTAGTGAGATTGGCCTATAGTTCTCTTTTTCAGTTGGGTCTTTCTCTGCTTTGGGGATCAAGGTGATGCTTGCTTGCAGGAATAAATTCGGGAGTATTACTTCCCTTTCAATTTCATTGAAGAGTTTAAACAGTAGTGGCAGTAGTTTCCCTCTAAATGTCTTATAGAATTCAGCAGTGAAACCATCAGGACCTGGGCTTTTCTTAGGTGGTAAGTTTTTAATTATGTTTTCAATTTCATTGATATTGGGTTATTTAGAATTTTTATGTCTTGTTCATTCAACTTTGGTAATTCTTATGTATCTAGGAATCTGCCTGTTTCTTCTGTGTTTTCCATCTTATTTGCATTTAGGTTCTTGAAGTAGGTATTGACAATCCTCTGTATTTCTGCTGGGTCTGTTGTAATTTCGCCCTTTTCATTCCTAATTGCATGGATTTGAGCCTTTTCTTTCCTTTTTCCGATAAGTTTAGCTAAAAGTTTGTTAATTTTATTTATTTTTTCAAAGAACAAACTCTCGGCTTCATTGATATTTTGTATCATTCTCTTTGTCTCCATTGCATTGATTTCTGCTCTGATCTTTATAATTTCCTCCCTTTTATGAGCTTTGGGGTTGTCCTGCTCTTCTTTTTCTAGAAGCTTGAGGTTCAGCATCAGGTTGTTTAATTGGGCTCGCTCTCTTTTCCTAATATGCGTACTCACTGCTATGAATTTCCCTCATAAGACTGCATCCATTGTGTCCCATAGATTCCGACATGTTGTATTGTCATTGTCATTTAATTGAAGAAACTATCTGATTTCTTCTTGGATTTCATCTGTGACCCATTGGTTATTCAGTAGTGTGTTGTTCAATTTCCATGTGTTTGTGAAATTTTTGCAATTCCTTTTGCTAATGATCTCCAATTTCATCGCACTATGGTCTGATAATATACAGGGGATAACTTCAATTCGTTTGCCCTTACTTAAACATGTTCTATGAGTGAGTATGTGGTCTATTTTGGAGAACAACCCATGTGCAGCTGAAACGAATGTTTATTCTGATTTTGTGGGCTGGAACACTCTGTAAACATCTGTTAAGTTCATTTGTTCAAGAGTTTGATTGAGTTCTAGTATTTCATTACTTTTTTTTTCTAGTTGATCTATCCATTTGTGCCAGGGGGGTATTGAGGTCCCCCACTACTATTGTATTAGTGCATATACAACTTTTCATGTCTGCTAATATTTTTTTATATAGTTGGGCACAGTAGTGTATGGTGCATAGATATTTATGATTGTCATCTCTTTCTGTTGGATTGTTCCCTTTACAAGGATGTAGTGTCTTTCTCTCTTAATCAGTTTTGGTGTGAAATCCACTTGGTCTTCAAAGAGGATAGCTACTGTTGCTTTTTTTCAGGTTCCTGTCACATGGAGTATTGTTTTCCACCCTTTAACTTTCAGTCTATTAGTTTCTTTTTGAATTAAATGTGTTTCTTGTGTGCAGCATATTGTTGTATTTTGCTTCTTGACCCATTCTGCCAGTCTGTTTCTTTTGATTGGTGAGTTGAGACCTTTACCATTTATGGTTATAACTGATATGTATTGACTTTTCAATGTCATGACTTTTTCTTTTTGTTGGATTCTCCCCCTTTACTTTTAATTTCTTGTTGCTCCCAATGGATTCATTCTGCTGTGTGTGCTTATTGGGATTGTGTTCCTCATTATCTTTTCCTAGGACATTGTCTAAAATTTTTTGTAGTGCTGCTTTGGTATTCATGAAGTTCCTAAGGTGCTGTTTGTTATGAACGTATCTTATTTCTCCATCCATTTTGAAAGATAGTTTTGCAGGGTACATCAATCTGGGTTGGAGGCTGTTTTCCTTTAGGGCTTGGAATATGTCACTACAAGCTCTTCTTGCCTTGATGGTTTGTGTTGAGAAGTCTGTTGTGATTCTGATGGGCTTTCCTTTGTATGTGATTTGTTCCTTTTCTCTCACTGCTTATAGAACTTTGTTCTTCTGTTGGGTTTCTGGAATCTTGTTTGTTTGGTTTTTTTTGTTTTTGTTTTTGTTTGGTACTGGGGATCGAACTCGGGTCCTTGCACTTGTGCAGCAGGCATCAAAACCACTGAGCTAAATCCCTGGCCTGGGTTTCTGGAATCTTAACAATTATATGCCTATGTGTAGATTTTTTTTGATCAAGGCTAGTTAGAGTCCTATATGCCTCACTTATCTGTATGTCAAGTTCTTTTTCTCTGCTTGTGAAGTTTTCTGCCATTACTTCTGTGAACAGATTTTTTATGCCATCTGCACTCTCTCCTATTTCTTTGTTGACTCCGATCAGTCTTATGTTATTCTCTGCACTGTCTAGCAGCTGCTGGATTGATTTCTCATGGTCCCTTACAATTTTGAGGCAATTTTTCTTTTCCTGGTCACTAATTGCAATCTTATCTTCTATATCTGAAATTCTGTCCTCACATTGGCTCATTCTGGTGTGTAGACTTTCAATGGAGTTTTTAATCCTTGGAAATCTGTTTGTATCTGTTTTGTGGATTCCATTTGTTTCCTATGTTGGGATTCCATCATGTTCCTCAGTTCCTCTCTAGATTAATTAATCACGTCTTACACTACTAGCACAATCTCTGCTGTTATCTGTGAAATTATTTCTGATTTCATTTTTTCCAGATCCTCTTTTGTTGCCATTTCAGGGAGTCTAGGTGGTTAAGTATCAGTGTTTCATCACATTTCCCTTTGGGGTTGCTGTAGGTGATCTGGAAGTCTGGTTTTGAGACTTGTTTATGTGTCTTCTCATTTCGACGGCAGGGGGGTTGCTGTTGGTGCCTGCGCAGCTCACCTCCTCTGGGCTGGGAATGGTGGTTCAGTGGCCCAGAAGCCCCTTCCTCTGCACTGGGAGTGGTGATACTTCACTTTTCTTATTTGTGTACTCATTTCTTTTCAATAGTTTAGCTTGAAGTTGAACTCAATTTTGAACTCAGGACCTTGCATCTGTGAGGCAGGTGCAGGGTCCACTGAGGTAAATCCCCAGCCCTCTACATGATAATTCCTAAATAAGGACTGACATTTGAGGCACCTTAATTTCAAACATATCAGGTCCATTCCTAATGAAGATTCACTGACCTACAGTCTAGGCTGACAGTGGGTGATTTGGAGCAATGCAGTTACAGGCCAGGAGTTTCTATGGTAATAACTCAGGAATAGTAAACTTGGGCTTGGGGAAATGGCTAGAAGAGTGTTTGGGCCTCAGGAAGGTACTGTCAATCAATGGACAGCCCTTGACTGATTCCTCTGACATAACAAGGGGCTTGTTTATTGGATAAGGTATTTTTCTTTACTAAAAAATAATAAATCAGGGGCATGAGTCGCTGGACTGGAGCTGAGTTGTGGCCCTGTTTGTGCTTGCTGGAGATCATAAGTAAATTGACAAGCCAATCCTCAAGTTCTTATGGAAATATATGGGCCCCAGAATAAACAAAACAATCTTAAAATAGAGGAAACAAATAAGATGATTTACACTCATTGACTTAAAAACTTACTGCAAAGCTACTGTAATCAAGACAGTGTGGTTCTGGCAAGAGGCTATACCTATGGATCTCTGGAATGGAACTGAGAGTCCAGACATAAAACCCTTCACTGATTGTACAGTCTATTCCACAAGTGGTCCTGGGACAACTGGACAGCGACAGGCAAAAGAATGAAGTTGGGCCCCTAACTGACATCATATGCAAAAATTAAAACACATTATAGATGCACATGTAAGAACCAAATGCAGAAGAAAGCATAAGTGTGAGCTATTTGCTCAGATTATGCAATGCTTTCTTAGATATGAAACCAAATGCATAAATGACAAAAGAAAAACATGATTTGGACTTCATCAAAATTAAAACTTTTATGCTTCAAATGACATCACCAACAAAATGTGAAAAGAACATCGCCAGAATGGGAGAAAATATTTGCAATATATATCCCAATATCCAAAATAAATATCTAAAATATATATATATAAAAAAAATAATAAATCAATTGGAACTAGACTTTCACAAGCAATGAGTCTATTTTCAGATAATTCTTATTGATAATAAAACTGAATGCAACCTTCCTCTCAAGGTGGTGTAGACTCTGCTACAAATTAAGGCCTGGGACCCTCTTCTCCCTCAGACTCTGGGCCTCTTTCCATCCAACAAAACCCTCTACTTCCATGTACCCCCACAGCAATGAATCAGACCTCCTGGGCCTGCTGATGCCATGTGTACAAGCCTGGAATCTGGGATTGATCAGCTGGAACTATTTTTCAAGACACTCTCTCCAGCATGATAGGCTTCTGTTTCTGTGCCGTTTTAGAGCATGATGTTGTGATTCCAGAAACCTAACTTTTCCAAGCTAGACCCGAGGCAAGAATTCTTGGGTTCCTCAAATATATATTTCCTTAAATCCAAGAGGATTTAAACTACAGGACAAAAAAAAATCCTTCATATCAGAACCTCTACTATGTTTTCTCTGTCCTACTCTTCAATAACAAGGAGAAATTTTCTTCCTTTTTAGGGATAGGAATCCCAAGTCATATCTTGCTTGCCAAAATACCATGCCTTAGAGTAACTCTCTGGTGTTGTACTCCTGAGCTGTATTTTTGACAAATGAAAGAAAATTTGGGGGAATTTAGAAAACCCTTAATCTCTCAATAAATCCTGGCTAAGGTAAATTTCTTTCCATGGACCCAAGGCACCTAACTTGAAACTGAAAACTCAGTAATTACTCCCTGCCACATCTACTCAGGCATGGGTTCCTGTCCCTGAACTGTTTGTTACTGTCTGAAACAATTAAGTGCAGGACTTGAGAGTGGTTAGAAACTTTTATGGACCTTTGACAGACTAATTTTTGTGTCTTCAACTTAATAAAAAAATTTTCCTCCATTATAAATGTCTGGTTTAAATGTATTTGTTTCTAATAATTCATTTCATGCTTTTATTGTATTCTATAAAATAGTGCATTATAATTTTTTTAATTGTCCTTAACTACAGATAATCTGAAAAGCACTGTTCTAGGTTGTATCTGAACTTCCCCCTTAAGAAAAGGCATGCCAATGTCTCCACAGATGGAGAAACCACAGGAAAACAGAACTAAGTGTTTCCTAGAATAAAAATGTAGTGGCTTCCTATCTTAAAATAGGTAACTATGCAGCCATCACCTTAATTCTCTCTTTTAAAAGGGTTTTTTTTTTCAATTTTGAGGTAGAGTCTTGCTAAGTTTCCCAGACTAGCCTTGAATTTGAGTCCTTCTGCCTCATGCTCCTGAGTACCTAAGATTACATGTATGTGCCACAGGGCCTGCCACATTAATTTTCTTGAAAAATAAAAATGTACCTTCTATTCTAAGGAAAAAAAGATAAAACTAAGCTTTATACAATAAAAAAAATTCTACCAGATACAATTGCCCTTTGACCTATCTCAGTTGAGTTAGACCTAAATCCTAGTGGATATAAGAGATCAGCACTAAAGTATTATTTGCAGTCTACCCATTATTAAGTGCATTAGCTAGGGATAGATTCAGTTGTAGCAAAATGCGTTTCAACAGTGCAATGGCTTAAATAAGATAATGATAACTTTTTTTTCTATGTATTCATCCTGAACTAAGTAGTCTAGGATCAGAGGATGGCTCTGAGATGTTTCAACATGTGGGTCCTGTCATAGGATCCAAAGAAAGTTATGCATTTTTCACAGTCTCTCAGTCAGTGAAAAGGAAAAGTTTATGAGGAGGTGCACACCCAAATAATTCCTCTAAGGGCAAGACAAGTAGTCTTCTGCTAGATGAAAAATTGTTCTGTTAAAATCCCATTTCTATTATTGATGGGAAAAAATAGTCTTCCAAGTACAGAATCTCAACAAGCTGAATTTTTTTACAAATCTTGAGATTTCCTGAACTAGTCAATGTGTGGCACTTAAAATTATATAGTTAGATACTTAAATAATTATCATTTTTCTGGAGGTTTCTAAATTAAGTGCATGTTTTTATTATATATATAATTTTATAACTTATTAAAAACTTTCACAAATATTGTGATCATGACAAATGGCAAGGTTGATGATTCATTTTGTAAAAAGAAAATAAAACTATAATTTATACATTGAAGCTTCAAGAGTATATATAAAATCTGAGCAATCTTTAACCAATAAATAAATTAAGTCTGTAATTAAAAAACCTTTCTACAAAGAAAATCCTAGTCAAAGATTGCTTCACTGGAAAGTTCAGCCAAATAGTCAAGGGATAAATAACTTCAATCTTACACAAACTATCTAGATATAATGTATAAACAGGCACTGTGAGGGAAAGGTATCCTAGGCAGAAACAGCATGTGTAGGGACACAAAGGTAGAAAAGAGTACAGTGATTTGGAGGAATGAATTGTGCAGTACAACTGGGGCTTAGGAGCTATATAGGAAGGTCAGAAGATGAGGCTAGAAAGTAAGGCGGAGGAGGCCAGGGAATTTATTTTTGTTCTATAAACAATTAGGATCCATTTATAAGGTCAAATAAGATCTGAATTTACCTATAATGAAGGTCTGTGGTGCTAGATGACCCTGAGATAGTATTTGCTTTTCATGAAGGAAATAAACATGTCTATAGAATAAAACTTAACAGTACCAACTGAAAATATTTTGCTAATATCCTAGAAAGTAGGAAATTTCAACTATCTCTACCAGTGCCTTTGAAAGGAGTCCTAATCACAAATCTCTTCAAAGACTCATAAGCCTGCACCTGAAATGGCAGGTATGCTGACCACAAGCTGCCTTACATCTGGGCCCAGGTGTTACTCTTTATGATAGTAATAGCTAATATTTATTGAGCAGTCTGTGCCAGATACAATGCTAAGCACTTGACATGAAATATCTTGATTAATCCTCACAGTAATTCTGGGGTGCTGTGATCTGCCTGCAGTTTACTGCTGAAAAACAAGCCTGAAATTGGTTAGCACCTTGCTCAATATCACTGTGCTACTAAGTAGTAGAAAGAAGACTTGAACTTTCATCCGACTACAGCATCCATGCTCTTGGCTACTGAGCTGTCAGACCCAGAGCAGATGTCATTACTGGTCAATACACTCTCATTCATGCAACCTGGGCTGGGCCCCCCAAATTCTTTTAGTACAGTGCTCTAAGAAGCTACTGTAGGTTGATTAGAATTGGTCATGAAACGAGACTAATTGCTGTCCTTGCAATGTTATACCCTAGTGAAGTCATCTCAGCTGCAGCCTTGGTTTCTGATTCAACATAAGTAATGTGCACGCTGACTTGCCACCATAGGTTGTATTCTAGCATCTTTACTTGGACTTTGTATATTAGAAGACTACTTCTAGCCTACTTTCCCAAGCTGACCCACATTGGTCATTTTGTTGGTGTGGAAAAACTACAGAAGTCATTCAAACCACCCATAAAAGCTGTCAGTATGAATTTAATGTCTATACTGAATGACTATAATGAATGACTTTGAGGAGAAAATTGCAGAATGATGCTATGCCCCTGTGCTACACCATCCACATATATGGATTGATTTAATTAATGCAGAAGCTAGAGGCATGGTTGAAGAATTAGAGTTGATCTGGATTTCAGGAAATATTAGATGAGTGTATTAGTAGGTATTTCCTATAACACATTAAAGACACTTCATCATTCTGTACAAAGAATGATGAGGAGCTCTTCTGGGCAGATTGTTCCATCTTAGAGCAACTGTTGTTCCTTTTATCTCCAAACTCTATGGCAAACACAGTTTGTCACTAAGTATTTACAATTCATGAACAGTGTGGCTAGAAATAATTCAGAATGGAAAATGGTGAGTTCAAGGTGGGGAAAGAGGAGGGGTCCCTTTGAAGTAAGGGAAAAGCTGGAATGACCCATGCAGCTTTGGATCCAGTCCTGGGTAGGGCAGCTGAGTGATCCAGGAACAGGGTAAGTACAGGTGTAAGTCAAATCCAGGAACTGAGGGGGTTGGGTAGGCAGAAGTTGGTACTGGAAGCTCTGCCAATAGGCTAGAAACAACCATGGCTGAAATGTGAACACCAGATGCTGGTCTTGGGGAGGAATAATGGCAGAGGTTAAGTGAGGTACCAGGTTAGATGCTCAAGATTGGTCTCCCTAGAGAAAGCGATGACTAGAGCAAATTCAGCAATTATCTCAGGTCAAAACCCAAGCATGAAAACTGGGACAATATGTGGGAGTACAGGGAGGCCAAGGGAAGTTAAAATAATTTAAAAGTAGCTTAGGCATCCAGATCCTGGGACACTGGCTCCTAGGAAGAGCTGATCAAGAAATAGGCCCCTTTTGGAGTGGTGACGGGAAAGAGAACAGACATATGTTCTAAATTTGTCAGATGCATGGTGCTTAAATACCCCATCTCTTGCATTCTCCAGATACCTTCAGAGACATTAAGACTGACCCAAGATCACAATTTCTAAGTGATATGGCCAAGATCCAAACTCATATATGGCTCAAAAACCTTAGCTGTCTCTACCTGTCAAATTGTTTCTAGAAGAATCTGGCCACCTGCAGCTGAGAAAGACGGAGGCAACAGACACTGAAGACCCAAGAAAGGGATCTGATTCTCTCATTATCTCAGTGGATTCAAATCTGTCCGGGATTAGAGTCTCTGAGAATGTTTTAAAAAGATATTGGGGCCAGCACAGGAGAAACTGACTTAATTGCCCTGTGATGGAGTTGGAGCACTGGTGTTTTTCTTTAAAAGTTCTTCTGGTGATTCCGATGTTTAACCAGCATTGAGAACCATTAATCTTCCTTGTTTTATAGCCCTTTAACTTAGTTGAAGACATTCAGGCCTACTGGTCAGGGGAGAGAAGCTGAATACTCCAACTGGTAAAGGCTACTATCACCCAGGATGCATTTCCTTTCTCATCTACTCCCAGGATGCATTTCCTTTCTCATCTACTCCTAACTTGTAATTTGGTCTTTCTTCTTTGGCTCTCAGGTCCTATGCTGCTGTGGATGGAAACATCAAGTTCTTGTTCAGACTGTGGAATCCAACCCTTAGCCTCCTTTCTAAATGAGCAGGAGCCCTGGGAGCTGCAAACAGACTGGGCACTGTGTCCAAGAAACCAGCTAACGTGGGCTGCAGTACATGGAGGTGAGAGAGGAGCTCCAGGGGGAAAAAAGGTTAAATTCAGGAGAAATTTCCAAAGAGTCTACATCAAAGCAGAGGATTGGGCAAGGAGATTCTAGCAATGAGAATGGGGGAAAACAGCACACAGAGGAAATGGATCATAGCAGATCTCAGGAAGTGGGGCCTGGAAAAATCCTCCAAGGTAGAAATGCTACCTGCAGCTGCTGTTCACCAGACACCTGTGACGTAGGGCTGGGTGAGATCACCACGTGGCATGGTCTGGACCTAGCTGTTTACCAGCTTGAGCTCAAGGAATTAGTGTGTGGTTATCCTTGTGCTGGCTCACCTTCAAACAAAAAGTTTGGCTTTTGAAAGCCTGGAGTAGAATTTTGGAGATCAGCCAAAGAGACTGGAAGATTTCCTCTTACTGTGTTGGCCTATGTTGTTGATTTTGCTGCATTGCTGACTTACCTAGATCAATTCCATGTATACTGGACTGAAAAATTAGAAATCAAATAAACACCTACTTCTCCTTATTTTTTTTAATAAGGACAGCAGCTGGGAGCTGACTAAGGAGGACTCTGTGACTGGACTGCTTAGATGGGCCCAGGATCAGAATTCAAGTCACTTTTGTGAGTTCTTTGTGTGTGTGTGTGTGTGTGTGTGTATGTGTGTTCTTAATTTCTTGCTAATTTCCCCCTCCTCGGTACCATTACTTTTCACTTTGAGCCATGGTTTGAATTAATTTGACCCATCCTTCCTAGACAAAACAGAACTAAAGAGGCCTTTGAGAATTATCTTGTCCAGTTCTTTATCAGCATCTCTATCTAAAAGACACAGATACCCGGAACTCAAGATGGTCTTACTGAATAAGAAATCCCACAGGTTCTGTCTTCTTGGATTGCTGTATTTTTCATCCAAACTGACACCTACTTTAATTATTCTGAACAGAGGAAAATCTACCTTGTGTATGTTGAATTTATGGCTACGTTTCATGACAATAAAAGTGCTATGTGCTTTTTGACTTAGGTACACTTTTGGTACATAGAATCATTGCTGTGGCTGATGTTTGCTGAGTCCACTTCCGTTTGCCTCTCTACCTTGTGCATCAGGATTCTGACAGAAACTCTACAGTGGAAAGTGATCAAAAGCATTTAATTAACCAGCTATTATTAACCTCTAAGACAAGATCTCTTCTCCTTTTTCTGCCCTCTTGTTCTCCCCCATGTCCTTGGCCTGACCCTGCCTCTTAATTCCCATTGTGGCTCCTCCTGCTTTGCAATGAACATTTATTCATCTGAATGCATTTGCAGCTTACATTATGAGCAAATTCTCTTCTCACTCAAACTTGGCCATTAAGCCAGGCATGGTGGTGCACGTCTGTGATCCTAGAACTCAGAAGGCTGAGCCAGAGGATCACTGTGAGTTCAAGGCTAGATTTAGCTACACAGTGAGTTCAAGGCCAGCCTGAACTGTGCAGTGAGACCATCTCAAAACAAACAAACAAACTTGGCCTCCATCTCCATTGGGCCTAAGGCCAACTTTCTGTCCATCCTTGGTAAGGTCCCATGGGTGAGAATAAGATACCAGGACTGAGCATCCTAATGAAAACCATAGCAGCTTTGTTCTCAGGGAGGGCTTGCAGGTGGGCAATCAACTTGTCTTGTAACTGGACTGAGCTGGTATGCCCAGAGCCAGTCCTTGGACATGGACACTGAGTATTGGAAGGAGGCACAAATTCCAATGGGGTACAGTACAACATTGTGACACTCACAAAGAGTCAAACCAAGTCCTCGGAAATATGTCCCAAATCCTTGGAGGATGAAGGGAGAAGGACCTTCTTCTCCCTGGAAGAAGCACTGAAAGCACTATAAGAAGCAAAGGAAGATGGGGGAAGGGGTTAAAAATAACACGGGAGGTGAATTAGTGAGCTGAAGCAGCCTAGAACTAACCAAGATTGTGGAAACATGGAAAGAGTGATGGTGATGTGGAGGTCAGTGTTAGCAAAGGCACAGGTGGCCTTCAGAATGCTAGGTGGGGTGATTTGACTAGCTGGGGTCAACCCAGAGATTTCCAGCCAAGTCAGCATGAATTAGCAGCCAGGACCACCAGGTGGTGCTAAAGTAGAGGCCACCAGGAGCCCACCAGGGAGAGCGTTTGAAAGGGCAGAGGGTCCCCCAGGTGTATTGGTGGTGGCCCAAAGCATAAAGAGTACTTTGGTCCTCCCACCCCTGAACGTCCTTGTCTGGGCTAGAAGCTAAAGTGCATGCTCTACGTTTTTGCTGGTGACAAAATTCCCTGCTGGCCTCTGGTTAACTTTTCAAACAAATGGTACTGGTGTGATATTGGGCAACTCTGGGTGTCACTGACCTACGGAGGGGGATGGGGGCTATTTGCTTCTCATTTTCCAATTCAGTAAGAATGTCATACTGGCACCCCAAACCTGATGAAGTATTTAAGAACCTAGCATAGTGCCTGACCCCCAGCAAGTGCCTAGTCTACATCAGTTCTCTTCCTCAGTAAACTTCCTTCCTCTCAGCCCCATAGCTGCTCCTTGTGCCCATCAGAGGTGAAGCTCTTGGCCCTCAAGCCGGCAGACACCCCTCTGGCCAGAGACCTTTTTGTCCCACTGCTTTTGATGTCCCAGATTTCTCACTGGGAGGCCTCAACAGCTGCCAGGGGCCACCCCGGGAGCTGGAATCTCAAAGCACAAACAGCAACACGCACAGTTCTTCTCTCCCTCTTGAAGCAGCTCCAGCCCCATGCCCAGCCTGTAGCTTTGCTGCCAAGCATACCCTTGCATGCCCCCCTGTCTCACAATGTGTTTCTAATCTGCCCGGGAACCATCCCCAGTTCTGCTTTCCTGACTGCTCTAATCAGCTTGGCCTCTGGGCCTTGGCAGGCTGGCGTCCCGGGGTGTGCAGCCCAGCGGCTTGCACAGAGGTGATCAGATTGCAGGGAACAGTATGTTTTCTGCCCTGCTTCAGCTTGTTTTCTTCAGGAGCTGAGCCAGCCAGCTGAGCTGTCTTCCTCTCCCTCCCCGCCCTTCCTTGAACCACATGTGCTCTGGCTTCAGTATGCAGGGCTGAGAGCAGAGCCGGTGGAGGCACAGGGCCTGCAGTGCCTCTTGCAGCAGAGTGGGCTGCAGGCATGTTTGCTGCAGGGCACAGGGTACTGCTGCGTAGGGGCCATGCCTGGGAGCCAGGCAGAGTGGAGGAAGAAGTCCAAATGGGAAATTTGTGCAGACTGGTTCTGGCCAGATCTCTTTAAATGTTTTATTCTTGCTTTGCTGCTATATATTGAATTGTCACCTCTCTCTTCACCTCACAGTGGTGACTTTACCTCTTCCTTTCAGGACCTGCATCCCTTTCATCTTCTCTAGTATTAAAACTTGCCTTCAGGAAAGGGCCTGAAACCAGCTATTCATATTTTGTGTTACTCAAGGAAAAAAAAATCACAGTAGTCACAAAGTGGACTTTGAAATGACCTAATAGCAGCCTCATTTGGTAGATGGGGAAACCAAAGCCTGAGAGATGATGTATCTCATTTAAGTTTCCATAGCAGATCTTGGAAAGGAACCTTTTCCTTGGGTCCTGCTAGAGGGTTCCATTGCTACTGATAGAAGAAAGGCCTGTTCTGTGTGACCAACTGTTGCTCAGGATAACCCAAGTGGGCCCTCTGCCAGATGTGGGAATCTGCATAAAGCTCTTGCCCGGGACCTGCATCTGGCAGAGCTCACTTGGAGTGTGTCGTGGGAACTATCCTAAGAATTCAGAGTGAAGAGACAGGAAGAGGAAGGACAGCAGAACTGTTGGGATTACTATGGTGCCTGCTCTTCTCCCAGGTGGGCCAAGCAGTCTCCATGTCAGGGACAGGAGGCAGCCCTCGGTCCCTCTGGAGTCTCTTTGGCTGAATAGCACACACTGCATCTGCCATGCAGTAGACTCCTTCGGTTTCTAATACTTGTTTTGCCTTTGGCCTACACCTTTGATCTTAGACTCCTTGCCCCAGTATGCTAGGGAAGTCATTATCATACTCTTTGCAGTCCTCTGAGATAAATTTGGAGGAAGTAGGGAAAGTTTTTTGAACCTGGAATCAGAAGAGCTGAGTCTGGTTCCTGCTTGACTCTATACTAGTGTCTGACCAAAAGCAAATCAGGGTTGAAAGAAAGAGCTCATTTTTTTATAGGTCAGGATTTTAAGGCAATGGTTGAGTCAATCATTTGTATGTTCATCACCACATTCAAAACCATTCATTCTAGTGCATCCACTTTTGTATCTAAAGCTGTGTTTTCTGTATTCTAAGAAACCACTGGCTGCAAGGCACAGCAGAGAATTAATAATGTGTCAAATAAAAGACATGGGATTTCTGCAAGGTCAGTCTGAAAATCGAGTTTTCTGAAATGAAAAAACAAAAAAAACCCCACTCCACTGGTATAATTACCATTTTGAAGTGGGACTGGCCTAGGTAAGGGCGGAGGAAGTCTGAGAGCACACAGCTATGTATAGGGTGGTAAAACACTGCCAAACTTCCTTCTTTTCTATATACCTTCTCTTTGTTGCCCCTGATCCTCCAATCTTCCATTTTTTCTATCATTTAGACTTTCTGCCAGTTTGGCCAATGACCTTTGAGTCATCTGCTGCTTAGTCTTCCAGGCAAACACCAGCTGACCGACCAGAGATAGTGGTTTGGCTCTGCAGTGATCAGCATGCCCCGGATCATAGCCACTTGCCATTTTGACGACACCTATGTGAACTCTTGGTCATATTTAGTATTTCATCACTTTCCTTCAAGCGTATTTTTTAATTTAAATCAGTATACTTCAGAAGTAAATGTTATAGCTTCATTTTAGTAAAAAATTGCTATCATTTTAGTAAGTAAAAAGTAAATACTGTATAAAAATAATGAAATAAATACAAGAAGTCATAAAACAGATCATTAATACCTTACAATAAATCTTTTAAAATTATGAATAAATTCTTCGATGAGAAAGATGAAATTTTATCACCTTTCCATGACAAAAAAGAAAGACATGGCTCAGTGTACTAAGATTAAGAGGACAGTAAGGAGCTATGTCTATGAGGGTCAGTTACTCACAGGAGCCACACGGCCCGTGTCTGAATACAAGCTTCCTGCTCAGCAGCTGTGTGGCCATGGGTCAGTTTCTCAATATCTGTATGCCTTAGCTCCTTGTTTGTAAAATAGAGCTAGCTAATAATAGCACTAATCACAGACTTGTCTCTGATGAAAAATGAGCTATTACATGCAAAACATGACAGTACCCGGCACTTAGTAAGCTTCCAGTGTTAGCCATAATAGTAATTTGCAGTCGTAGCATTATAATTAATAACATTCATAGATTTAAAATTCCTACTCACTAGAATATAGAGTCAGATTTGGGATGTAAACATCATGTACTGCAAACCTGTGTGAAATAAAGGAAGGGCATTAAAGGATGGATGGAGAGAAGGGAGAAAGGAGAAAGGGGATGTAAAAAAGAGTAAGATGTATTATCAATTTTACACAAGGAAAGTAAACATTATTTACTACAAACACGTGGTAATAAAAAATTTAAGAACTGTTTTTCTCAGTGAGACTGGTTATTGAGAGTTAATTCGTAACCTAAATGATGAAAGCAGCTTTTGCCAAAAGACTCCTTTTTTAATAAGTCATCTCTAGCATCTAGTCCTGGAATGTGTGAGTGTGCTGGTAATGTTTGGAAAGTAAAGGAAAACAGGTGCCTCATCAACTGACAGCTGCATGCTGGTTTAAAAAAAAAAAGACATTACATTTCATTATTCAAGAATCACTGTATATTTTTTTGTATCTACACCATTTTTTATTCCATTACATTCATTGGTACATTTTAGGTATATGTTATTATTCCCAATCACATTCTTGATTGGGAATTTGTACCTGTACATGATATATCTAGGTTCTTGTTTTTCCTAATTCCCCTTCCTTCCCTTCTACCCCTCCAACCCTCCCTATTTACAAAAACTTTGTTTCTGTTTTTTTTCCTCATATTTTTTCCTTCCCTTCTTTCCTTTCCCCCACATCCCTTCCTACTTCCCCTTCTCTTTTGTACCTTTCATTCCTATTTTACATTATTTATTATACATTTTGGTCCTCGTTTACTCTTTCAGTTTCTCACACCAGAGAAACTATTTGGTATTTACATATGTGTGTCCTATTTATTTCACTTAATAGTATCACCTCAATGTGCATCCATTTAGCTATAAATACCTCTAGTTTATCATTATTTATGGCTAAATAGTACTCTATTTTGTATTTTTTAAAAAAAAATTTTTCTTTATCCAGTCACCAGTTGCTGGGCATTTGGATTATTTCCAAGATTTAGCTATTACAATCTGTGCCACTATAAACATGGGTGCGCATATATCATTGTGGTGTGATGCTTTTAAATCTTTTGAGGAGCTACCCAGCAGGGGAGTAGCTGGGTCAAATGGGACCTCTAATTCTAGTTCTTTAAGGAATCTCCACACTGATTTCCACAGTGGTTGCACCAGTCTACACTCCCACCAGCAGTGGAGCAGGGTTCCTCTCTCCCCACAGCCCTGCCAGCATTTGTTATTGGTTGATTTCTTGATAGCAGCCATTCTTTCTGGTGTGAGGTGGAATCTCAGCATTGTTTTCATTTTCATCTCTGGAATGACCAATGATGTTGAACATTTTTTCATATGTTTATTTGCTATTTATACTTCCTTGTGTGAGAAATGTCTGTTCATTTCCAGTGCCCATTTTTGGATTGGGTCTTTAAATTTGGAAGGTCTAATTTTTTTAAGTTCTTTATATAGTCTAGATAGTAGACCTTTGTCAGAGGAACAGCTGGTAAAATTTTTTTCCCACATTATAGGCTGTCTCTTCACACTGTTGGTGGTTTCTCTTTCTGTGTAGAAGCTTTTTAATAAGATGAGATCCCAGTTAGTGAGGAATCGCTACATTTTTAAAAATCATTTTTTTAACAAGTTATTCAGATGAGTTTGGGACCATGTAATCTGATAATGACAGTATCTTTCAATACCAGAGTTTGGTTAAATCTTGGGTTACTGAAGACACATCGCAAGTCCCTGGGGAAGATGCCAGCCACCCCTTGCTGAGCATGAGCTATGAGCTATGCAGGATTTAATTGTTCAATTCTCATAATAACCACATGGCTTAGGCACTCATTGCACAGCTGAGAAAAACTGAGGTTCAGAGTGAGCCAGTGACTTAAGATTATACCAAAGTCTTTGTAATAGGGAAGGGTGGAGGGGGTGAAGGGAGGACAGGGAATGGGGAAAAAATAAGAACCAAGATACATCATATCCCAATGATAAATGTAAATATATTGTATACCTAAACTATACCAATAAAAGAATTTAAGGGGAAAAAAAGATTGTATCATTAATTCTTGAGACTGAAATTCAGGTGTGTTCTCAATGCCTAAGGCCTGCCTTCCAAGCTTCTCTGCCTCAGTGGGAGCTACAATATAATGTGAGGTTCCAGACTGCCCAAGAGCCTTGGCCTTAGAGCAGGGGACCAGGGTGGGATGCTCTGCCCCTTATAGATTCCTGCGGGCCCAGCCTTACCTGAAAACCCAGATAGTGACCAAAGGAGCCTAGGCATGGGTGTTTTTGACGGTACATGCAGGGGCTATGAATGCCCCCACGGCCCAGAAAGCAGCCACAGCCCCCCCTTGCCCCCCACCGCCTGGAACTGATCCCTGCCCCACTCCCTTCCTTCCTTCCTTCCTTCCTTCCTTCCTTCCTTCCTTCCTTCCTTCCTTCCTTCTGTCCCTCATCTCATTAATGGTATTGCCCTTCAGCTGCAGCCTTTCTTGCCTCCTTCTACCAGCAAAGCCATCTCTGTTACGCCTCTACACTGTTTGAGAACCCCGAAATGAGCACATAATTGGTGTGTAAGACACCCATAAATAAATGTTAAAAATAACTAGAAGTTTCTTTGGCTGTAAGTTCTTTAAGCAAGGATTTTATCTGACTTACCTCTATCTCACTAGAATTTAGAATAGTGCCCAGCACATTATAGTTGCTGACCCAGAATCAGTCATCAAATGTTTGACACAGAGGAGCAGTAGAAATGCTAAAGAAAAGGAATGGTTTGGGATTTTATTTTTAGTGCCAGTGATCCAAAGCACTTTTTTTTTTTTTTGAAGTTTTCCAAACTCAGAATTTATTTTATTGAACACCTAGGATATTCCAGCTCTGGGAAGATCTTCTTATCTCATCTCACCCCTTTCTTTTCCTACTTCATTCTGGACATTCTCTGGTTACTAGGGAAAGCTCTGAAGGTGGAGAGCTGGTTGTAGGGAGATGCACAGAGACAAGAAGCAAGGGTGGAAGAAAAATTAAGGATGCAGTAAAGAAACACAAAAGTTAGAAAATTCTTGCACATCTCCTCTTATACTGCTGGGTTGCTGGGATGGACAGTAAGACCCATGTCATGGTGCTGTGGCTTTGGTGAGGGCTCTAGAGGCCCAAGATTTAATATTTGAAATTATTGAAGGTTTTGGTTATTGTTGTCTCTATCCAAGGTCACAGTTCTTGCTGACTCTGAATTAAGGCTTGACTGTTTTTGACTGTTGGTGTTTCTTTTCAAAATAGTTGAAATATGTAAGCTCAGGGGAAGCTTCAGGAGGAAGCCAGTGGAACAGGCTTTGAATGAGGTTTTAGAGAAGAGGAGAGCTCTCTTTGATGGGAGCATCTCAAGAGGTGCTCCCAAAGGATGGGTGACAGAAAGTCTCATGAGAAACCTCACCAGGAAAGAGGGAGTGGCCCTGAGAAATGAGCTCATGGAGTGCCTGGTAGAGTCCTGCAAAGTCCCAACTTCACAATGTCATGGAGATCTTGTTGCTCCACTACAGTGGACTTCCTGAGAGGACATCTAACCCATGGTAAAGCATTCTGAGAAGGGAAAGGGAACCTTATGCAAGCCCTACTGAGTCACCTGAGTTAACAGCCTCACTGTCTGCCCTCTGCATTTCTTTCAGATTCTTAGGACTGGTCCTCATAGCCCCACTTGGAATAAATGATTATAGAATTCAACCTTTCCTAGATAGGATTATTGTGGCCTTGGGATTGAGCCATGTCTCTAGAAATGGACCATTACTCTCCTTGTTTCCTTGACTTCTAAAACCTGTAAATTTTGGTGGGTTTTTTTCTCCAATAAGAGATTTCCATGGTCTTTTTTCTCAGACCAGCCATGGTTCTGTTTCTTCAGTCCCAGTTCAACATCACACCAAGGCCATGTTCTCTCCTAGCCTAAAGGTAGCTCTCACCCACAAAACCCTCAGTTCAGCCCTGGGGACAAGACAGAATTAGTCTTACATACATTTTTGAAATTTATAAGTGAAGACTTTAGATACTTAAAATTCTCTTGTAACCAGGACGCTCAGTACTACAAGTGCACAAAGTCGTAGCCTTTGAGTACACTGCTGAGGATGTTACAGGCAACACACACACTTGTTAGGTCCCTTGTGCAGGCAAGCTCTACCATATTTATTTATTCCTTTGAAACCCTAAATTAAGACCAAAGGAAATGTCACCACCAATGGGGCCTATAGTCCATTCAACTCAAGCAGCAACAACCAACACAGCCCTGGTCATCTGCTAAGCACTTCTCCAGCATTTTCTCAAAACAGTCCTATGGGATAAAGGTCATAATCACCATTTTACAGATCAATTTGGAACTTAGATAAAATAACTTGCCCAATGTCACATATCTTACATACTACAGAACAGGACTTGAACCCAGATCTGCCTGAAGCCTGAACCCAAGCTTTAAGTGGATAACACTCTGAGAATAAGGCATTTTCAGAGAAAATCATGCTCTCTGCAAAGACCTGATCACTGAGATTGGGATTAGGCTTCCCAAAACACTGTTTAGTTCTCTTTAAAACCTAACAGGCTTGTTATCTTTAAAATAATTAAATTCTAATACATTAAGTAAATGGTTTCCATTAGATTAGTAAGTACTCTATGCTTCTCCTTATTTGAGCTATTGCTCCTGTCTTCAATCATTAAAGTGTAGTCCTTAGTTTTAGTACTGCAAGATTAGTAAATTCTAATTTCCCCTAAGATAAACTTTTCCTTCTGTTTAGACTTGTTATGTCGTGATCAAAGGCATTGTTTTTTTAAAAATTAATTTTATTGGTACATTTTAGGTATACGATATAGTGACATTCATCATTGGGAATTTGCACCTTTATGTAATCTATCTTGGTCCTTATTTTTTTCCCCATTCCCCTGCCCTCCCTTCATCCCCTCCACCCACAAAAGCATTGTTTTTATGAGGCAATTGTTTCACACCTCCCTTTCTGACCCAAAGCCCCAGGGGCACCAACAGGTTCAGAATGTTCCCTGTATAAACTTTCAGTTTCCCACCAACCTTCACAGAGAAATGCCCTTTCCTTTCCTCCACCAGTTCCTCATATCCTCACAGCCCAATTCTGCACCACGTGACTGGCTCAAAGCTCATCCATTCCTTGAAGTCTTTTTTGATGACCCTCATGTGAAACAATACCAGGAGACTACACTCAAATGGAGATTATCACTTTAGCCTTCAAATGGGGAGCATCACTTTCTCTGTTGGATTTTGGTTACACTAAATATTTCTTATTTTGCCTAGATTATGGCTACTTGAGAGCATAGTCTATATATATTTCCTAGTGGCTCACATTAGTTTCTCACATATTGATGAAAGGAATGTATAAGTAAATAGTCATGCTTGCCTTCTTTCCTGGAGTATTTCCATTTCTTCACCAAAGTGAAATAACTACTTGCTAGAAACATTCCAAGTGATAGATCACTGTGAAGTAATTCAAGACTAGGCACTATTTTATAGTTTGCATATGAAAATCTTTGTGGATTTAAATGTCTCTCTGACATTTAATTAATTCTCTGCTCAAAATTGCAGTAGCACATTGAGGTCTTCTTGGAAAGGTGGAACCCTTCCCTAGATCATAACTTGGGACTCTGTATTTGTCATCTTGAAGCAGAATATTACTGCTTCTCTCATAATTGTATTACTTTGCTTAACTTTAACCAAAAATATTCTTATGCTCAGTATAAAGATTGTACTGGGCATTCTTTGAAGTTATGTATCTTAGAGAGATGTCATTTGTTTCATGTATCATTACTACCAGCAAAATCTCAAACGTGGCAAAAGAAACAGCTTTTAATTTATTTCCCCAGTGTTTAAAGTCTGACCATGAGTTGACCCAGACTTCTGGTCCATGTTACAATGCAGAGCCACAAACCATGGCATCATTTGTGAAGAGTATTGGCTAAACCTTCATTCCTTGCACACACACTAGGAATATTTTGACTAACATTATTTAAAGTATATTGTGCCCCCACATGCAGCTGGTGTTGTACCAAATACGAATGACACAATCTGCAAGAAATTCAAAGACCTAAGAGCTACTCTCAAATCTAACACTGCTCTTTTATAGAGAGTCTGAGGATATATAAAGAAGGAAGATAAATCATGATTACCCAATAGTTACTGCTGCAATCATATTATGTTATCTATTTGAATTCTTCACAGAATAAAGGCTTTCCACCTATTATGATCTTTATTTTCCCACCATATTAAAGAAATTGGCTCAGTACCATATAGATCAGGATTCCAAAACCATCCCAGAAGCAGCAGAAGTCAAAGATGAATGTACAAATGATACACCTTGGGGAGTGATAGCAAACCTTTTAGAGTTCTTAATGATACAAACAGCCTAATGCAGCCAGCGTGCGTGCCACAGGTTGGACATCATTGCCTCACAGGCTTCTTGTCCAGATGCAGACTCAAGCCAGCCCCTGATTCACTGTCTTTGGGAGTGAGGTTGATGATCTATAGTATTTTTTTAACAAGTCCATCTATATTCTGATCAGTGGCTCTGGGTCTAGATTTTGAGGGGAAAAAATTGAAATGGTAAAAAAGAAAGATTGTGAGGAGTAATCCCAACATCCAGGTCTGCCAGGACAGAGTGATGTTTACCTTCTGGGAGGCGTGGAGTCAGTTCAGGACTTGACCTCCCCTTTGCCCACTGCCACACCCCCATACTTGGACCAAAGCATTGGGATGGAAGTGGCACAGTCTGATAGCATAAGCACATCAGTGTTGTTGTCCAAGCAGTTGTGAGATTTGGGGACCAAACTTCATTTCTTGAGCTAGGTCTGCTGATCTGCAAGGGTGTGCTATCAGCCCATGAATTCATTCCACAAAAACTGAGGCACTGTCTTTAGGGCATCACTGTCCAACAGGAACAGAATGGCAGCCACATATTTCTAGTAGTCACATTTCAAAAACTAAAAGAAAATGATTAGAATTAATGACATATCTGAACCCAATATATTCGAAATACTATCATTTCAGCATGTGACCAACATAAAATTCATTAATATTTTAGTACTACCTAGTGGAAATATGGAGTCTACTTTATACTTTCAACACATCTTGATCCAGACAATCCACCTCTCAAGTGCTCTGTCGTCACCTTCGACTAATGGCTACTGTACTAGACAGTGCTGAAATGGAGTGTGGATCTGTAAACTGGCCCATGAACCAAATCTGATCTGTTTTTGTATGTTCCATTGGTACAGTTTTTACCTTTTTATATTACTGGGAAAGGATTAAAAGGATAATATTAAAATATTATTCTGATATGATAATTATAAGAAATTTAAACTTCATGTTCATTAAATAAAGTTTCATTGGAATACACCCATGCTATTCTGTTAGATATTGTCTATGACTGCTTTTGCACAACAGCATCATATATACATACATATATATACATATGTATGTATATAATTCAAATATTGTATTTATTATCTGGTTTGTTAAGAGAAAAAGTCCATAGTCACTAGACACCTGCTCTAGAGGTCCACAGAGAAGACTAAGAGGTGACCCTGGAGGGCTGGTTCCCTCTGGCTCTCTATCATGAGCATATAAGCAAGGCTTGGCTACTGTATGGCTATGTGGATAACCTCAACTGAAAGAGGCAGAGGTCTATAGAGTAGAGGTTGAGGGCTCAGCAGTGACATGGAATACTGATGGAGATGCCACAGCAAAAGGGCAAGGCAGGCAATTCCAACACCACAGTTTAATGCCACACAAGGACATCCTACATGACAGGAGAGTAAAGAAGGACCCAGGTTGAAGATGGCAACCTATGGGAGAAGGGGCCCTAAGGAAGTGCTTGGTTAACTTAAAAGTCTGGCACATTTACTTGTGTAAGGAGTTTGGATCTGAGCCTTAACTATAGTGAATAAAAGTGACAGCAGCTACTTGCTCTTATTTGTCATTATTTTGTCTTTAAATATCTGTTTTTACATGGTGATGAGCTTTATTAATCTCTTTCAAAGTCCATTCATTGACATCATGGCCCTCCACCTAATCATCTGCTATCTTAAACTCCAGATTCTGAATTGTATGGTTGTTTTTTCTGTCGTTCAGGCTGAGTATGTGAGTGGTTGAAGGATAGGCTAGCCTATGCCCCTGGGTGCAGTGAATCTTTCCAGGACTTTAATTAACTAGGATTTAATTCCATCAAAGGCATATTTTCATCCATCAACCCATTATCCTGGCCAAACCCTTCCAGATCCCATAAGTTACCTTTGGGCAAAATAAAGATAACATTTAGATAACATTTATTAATTTTTTCTTTTAAACAATTGGGAAAACATGACTACAAAAAATTTTTTTCCTGATCTCTTTGACCTATTTCCTTGTGAGCCATAAATTCCTGGTAGTATTTCTTTAATGTGACAGCATTTTCTTTTGCTGTATTATTCCATTTGTCTTTCTGCTCTGAGCCCTATTTCATTCATTTTTTTAACCTTTCACTAAGATTTTTTCAAAGTTACCATCATATCATATGGTTTATTTGCTGAAACTAAGAAGCCAGCATAGGTACATTACTATTAACTAAACTTTTATTTTATTCAGATTTTAGTTTTCTGTTCCAGTATATGATTTGATTATTTTATTTTATTTTTTAAAATGTTATTTTATTGGTACATTTTAGATATACAATACAATGACATTCATCATTGGAAATTTGCACCTTTACATAGTCTCTCTTGGTTCTTATTTTTCCCCCTCCCCCTGCCCTCCCTTCAACCCCTCCATCCCTCCCTATATACAAAGACTTTGTTTTCAGTTTTTCTTTTTCTCATATTAATTCCATTCCCTTCTTTCCTTTCCCCTACCCCTCCTACTTCCCCTTCCCCTTTGCCCCTTTTCTTCCTATTTCACATTACCTATTATACCTTTTAGTACATAGTTACACTTTCAGTTTCTCACACTAGAGAAACTTTTTGGTATTTACACATGTGTGTCCTATTTATTTCACTTAAGAGTATCTCCTCAATGTGCATTCATTTAGCTATAAATGTCTTTAATTTCTCATTTTTTATGGCTGAGTAGTACTCCATTTTATTTTTTAAAACCCCACATTTTCTTTATCCAGTTTCCAGTTGATGGGCATTTGGGCTGCTTCCAAGTTTTAGCTATTACAAATTGTGCTGCTATGAACATGGGTGCACATATATCACTATGGTATGATTCTTTTAATTCTTTGGGGAAGATACCCAGCAGGGGAATAGCTGGGTCAAATGGGACTTCCAGTCCTAGAAGAATGATTATTTTAAATTCTCACAGTGAACATTAATTAGTGACTCCACTGTCAAAACCCAAGGGTGCCTTTCTAAAACACTTGAGAGGTCTTGAAAATTGTTTTTCCCCCTTAGGTAATTTTTTTTGCAAGTTTATTGACCAATTCTGTAGCATAGTAATTTTTAAAAATTATTTTTACTGTGGTAAAGTATATATAGCAAAAATGTATGTTTAATCATCTTAACTATACACTGTAGTTGAGTACTATTAAATACATTTGTAATGTACAAGCATCACTGCTGTCCACCTTCATAACTCTTTGTCTTGTAAAATTGAAACTGTAGGGCCAGGGATTTAGCTCAGTGGTTCCACCGCCTACCTAGCAAGTGCAAGGTCCTGAATTCGATCCCCAGAACAAAAAAAAAAAGAAAAAAAGAAAAAGAAAAAGAAAAAATTTCAATATTATTGTTAAAAGCAAGGATTGACTCTTTTGTTTTATTTTGACATGGCATGTCCTGAAATAAATATTGATTCAATATGGCAAAAAAAAAACCCTGAATCTGTATCCAATAATTCCCTAAACCCCCTAAATTTAATCCCTGAGAACCACCATTCTATTGCTACTTTCTGTGTACGTGATCCTGACTACTCTCAATAAATGGAGTTAACCCACTGAATTAATATAAGTAGAGTAATATATAGTCTTTTAAAAGTAACTGACTTGGGCCAGGGATAGAGCTCAGTGGTTTCTCCGCCTGCTGCGCAAGAGCAAGGACCCGAGTTAGATCCCTGGTACCAAAAAGAAAAATGTAACTGACTTGTTTCATTTAGCATAATGCTTTCAAGTTTCATCCATGTTGTTGCATATGTCAGAATTCTACTTCTTTTTAAAAACTGGATAATATGCCATTGTGTGTTTGTGTATGTGTGTGTGTGTGTGTGTGTGTGTGTGTGTGTGTTGCTTATCCTGTCATCTGTTACTGGGCACTTGGGTTGCTTCCCTTTTTTAGCTATTGTGAATATTACTGCTATGAAAATGGGAAAATACCTCTTTCAAATCTTGCTATTAATTTTAGGGGGTATACACCTCAAAATGGAATTGGTGCATCATATATTAGTTCGATTTTTGATGTTTTGAGGCATTGCTGTACTGTTTTTCACAACAGTTTTACCTTTTCACATTCCCACCAACAGTGTACAAGGATTTACATTTCTCCACATCCTTGCCGATACTTAATACTTTCTCTGTTTTCTTGATAGTAGTCATGCTAAAGGGTGTGAGGTGGTATCTCATTGTAGTTTGAGTTATGTTTCTCTAGAGATTAGTGATGGTGAGTAGCTTTTCAGGTACTTATTGACTGTTTGTATCTCTTCTTTAGAGTAATTTCTATTTAAGTATTTTGCCAATTTTTAAATCAAGTTGTTCAATGTTGGTATTGTCTTTTAGGAGTTCTCTATATATTCCGGATATCAATCCTTATCAGATACATGATTTGTGACTATTAGCTCCCATTCTATGGGTTGCCCTTTTATTCTACTAATAGAATCTTCTGATGCACAAAACTTAAATTTTCATTAAGTTCAATTTGTCCATTTTTTCTTTTATTGCCTGTACCTTTGGCATCATATCCAAGAAATGACTGACAAATGTAATGTTATGAAGTTTTGGCCTATGTTTTCTTATAAAAGTTTTATAGACTCAAGTCTTGCATTTAGGTATTTGATCCATTATAAGTTAATTTTAGCATATGGTGTTAGGTAAGAGTCAACTTCATCTTTTGCATGTGGATATTGCTTCCCCAATAGCACAGGTTGAAATATTGTCCTTTTCCATTGAGTGGTTTTGTTACTCTTGTCATCAATCATTTGACCATGTATTTTTGGGTTCTCTAATTAGTCTATATGTCTGTCTTTATGCCAGTGCCACACTGTTTTGATTAGTATAGTTTTGAAATAAGGAAATGTGAGTCCTCCAGATTTATCCTTCTTTTTTTTTCTAAGTTCTTTTATTGGTACATTTTAGGTATACAATTCATTTACATTTATCATTGGGTGTTTGTACCAAACTATTTCTTTCTCTCTCTCTCTTTTTATTTTATTTTTTGTTTTTGGTACCAGGGATCGAACTTGGGAACTTGCACTTGCGAGGCAGGTGACAGTACCACTGAGCTAAATCCCCAACCCTATCCTTCTTTTTCTGTTTTGGCTATTGAGGGTCCTCTGAGATTCCTTACAAACTTAGGATGAGCTTGTCTATTTCTGCAGAAACATCTTTGGAATCTGGATAAGAATTACACTGAGTCTGTAGTTGCTTTGGGTAGTATTGACATCTAAACAATATGAAGCCTTCTTTTTTTTCCATTAAGTTTATTGGTACATTTTAGGTATAAAATACAATGAAGCTTTCTTATACATGAACATGAGCTGTGTTTCATTTACCTATGTCTTCTTTATTTTTTTAAGAAATGTTTATAGTTTTAATGTATAAGTTTACCACTTTGGTTACATTAATCCTTAAGTAGTTTCTTCTTTTCTTTTTTGTATATTTGTTTGTATTTTTTTGAAAAGAGGTCTTGCTATGTAGTTCAGACTGGCGTCAAACTCATTATATAGCCCAGACTGGCCTTAAACTCACAGTGATCTTCGTACCTTATCCATTTGAGTACTGGGATTACAGGTGTATTTTATTCTTAGATGTTATTGTAAATGCTGTGATTTGAGTATGAACAGTGTCTCACAAAGGTCTGTGTATTAAAGACTTGGTCCTTGTGGTGCCACTATTGAAAGATGGTGGAAAAAAACCCACCCCTCCAAAATAGAAAGATGGTGGAACCTTCTAGAGGGGACACATTAGGAGGTCCTCAGGTCCTCAGGTCACTAGGAGCATGCTCTTGAAGGGGACTGTGGAACTCTAGTCTTTCAGTCCTCCCTGCTTTCTGGATCAAGTTATAAACTGCTGCACCAAACACTCTCACTATTATGTTCTGCCATTCCAGAGGCTCAAAAGAAATGGAACCACCTGATCTTGGACTAGAGCCTCCAGAATCATGAGGCAAAATAAAAATTTTTTCTTTGTAAGTCAATAACCTCTAGTATTTCACCAGAGCTAGTGGCCAACCTGAGCTAAATACAAAGTCATCTGATTGCTAGACTTGTCACCTTTCCACTGTATTTATTGATTGTGTATTATTCTTATCTTCTTCATCCTTTATCCACCTCAATATTTATTCTGCTTGGTTCACTTTCCTCCACCCTTCAGCTCTCTCTTTACCTCTCAGCCATACTCATGGGCTGTCTGAACAGCCATGCTTGCCTCTGGCCCCGTCACTATTGCTACTTGCTAGAACAATAGAGTCACAGTCATGTCTTGTGAATCTCTCTTCCCCTCTTCATCAGTTTGATCTCAATTCTCTTTTTTCCCCATAATCTTTTAAGCATAGGTCCATTTCATGTGGAAGACCAGAAAACTCAAGGAAGAGCATAAAACCTTTGAGATGCTCAAAGGTTAGGTTCCCAGACAGGATTCCCTTCTGTCCTGGATTGTCCCTAGTGAGCATTAAAGCCACTGAGAATTTTTCAAGGCATTCAAAGGTCAATGTTAATTACCTTGATTTTTTAAAATTCATAAAATGATAGCACTAGGACTTACTTTAGAAATGATCTTATCCTTCTCATTACTTATGAGAGAACTAAAGCCCAAAGAAGTATCTAAAACAACTTACATCTAAGTGTTTCAAGTTTGAAAAATGGATATTATAAAACCTTGTAATGATGGGATCATTTTGCTTGTAAAGGAGTTGGTTTTCCTTGGTTTAATTTATCTTTAAGTCCTCTACCAGATCCTTGCTTATCTATACTACCAAAATGTCATCAGAGAAAACAAAGGACTGGGAAACTTGAGAACCTAAAACTTATTCTGACTCTTTTTGAATGAAATAGTAGCTGTACACTTCTCTGTGCATCTCTGAAATATCATTTGACAGTCATTCACTCATTCATTTAACCAACATTAGTCAAGTCAAGTAACTTCTATATGTGAGGTATTTTTCTAGATCCTGGGATATGGAAATGAAAGTTGAAACCCTGCCTTTACAGAGCTTACCATTATCTGCCTTGAGAAAAGGCATGGGGAGGTATACCTAGGGTCCAAGCAAGAATCCAGAGGGTACATACAATCTAGACATCAATGGTGAGTTTATTGGAAAGGTAGTCAGGAAAGATTTACTCAAGTAAGCAACAGGATGAAACTGGAAAAGATGAATAGAAATTACACTCTTTCATTTATTCAATAAATATTTAATGAGTACCCTATGCACTAATCACTGTGATAAAGTGTTCTAAGCACAGAATTGAGGGAAAGAGAAAAATTCCCTGATTCATTCATTGACCATTATAGTTCAAGTGAACCAGACAATAAACAGGTACACAAACATTTATGAAGTGTAAAAGGCTAGAAAGAAACAGGAAGGGAAAAAAAAGGAAAAAGAAAAAAAGAGGTGGCTGGGATTTAGCTCAGTGGTGCCACCACCTGCCTCACAAGCGCAAGGTCCTGAGTTTGATCCCTGATACCAAAAAGAAAAAGAAAAAGAAAAGGAAAAAAGAAACAGGAAGGATACTGAGATAGATAACAATGAGGGCACCTATTGAAATGATCAAGAGTGCTCGCTTCAGCAGCACATAAACTAAAATGATCAAGAAAGGCCTTGCTGAGGTACTGTTGTTCGACATGATGTGAAGGGTAAGAGAGAGCCAACCATGTGTAAAGCTGGGTAAGAGGGTATATTTGTCAGCTTTTCATTACCATAAGGAAATACCTGAGACAGGCTAACTTTATAAGGAAGGGGTTTGGGAGGCTCAAAGTCCAAAAGGCACAGCACAGGCTCTGTGGCAAGGGCTCACTTAGGCTGCATCACCTCCTGGCAGATAGCAATGCCAGGCATGCTTGCGGTAGTAGGATCTCTGAACTGAGCTACAGGCAGGGAGAGTGAGAGGGGCCAACTTGCTCCTTTCATAGCAATTCTGTTGCAAGAACTCAAGGGGTCAGGTGCAAACTATCTCATACCCTCAGTGACCTAAGAACCTACACTAGGTCCCACCTCTTAAAGGTTCTGCTACTTTCCGGTACCACCACTCAGGGACCAAGCCTTCAACACATGGGCCTTTGACCAATACCCAAACTACAGCTAAACAACAGCAGAGTGTTTCAGATATGGGAATCTGGATGTGAAAAGATGCTAAAGCAGAAAATTGCTGCTTTAGGCCTGTTTTAAGAACTCCAAAAGAGTTGTGTGTGTCTAGAGCCAGGTGAGTAAGAAAAGGAGAGGGTATGCTATGCTGTTAGAGAGAAAAGCAAGGTCCAGTGCATTCCAGCCCTGATGGGCAAAAGTAAAAATGGGTGGCAAGGACTTTTCAAGCAGGAGAATAGACTTGTAAAGGTCCAGACCTGCGAAAATAGCAAGGCTTTGGCAGCTGGAGGAATTGGTAGATGAGATGGTGACCTCCAATGTAGTGGTATGTAGTCCATACACAGCATGAGCTAGCTCCCTGGGAACCTTCCCCATCCCCAGCATGGGGATCTTGCAAGTAGGCTAACTCTTATCTATTGTGGCACTAGTCATTTGGATGGTGGTCATTTCCACATTCTAAAAAGCTTCAGAAGCAAAATGTAAAAGGACACCCTGGAGACAGCAACTCACCCAGTGTACTGAGCTGAGTGAAAACAAATCATGCAGTTCCTACAATGTAAATAGAAATTCAGAATTGAGAACAGCAAGGTCAGCTGGCCAGCAGGAGGCAGGCAAATGGCCAACAATTCATGTTTGGATGACAAGGAAAGAGATACTAAAATGAAGAGGAAAACAAGGACTTTCTCTTCAATCAGTTGGGAAACACCCTCTGCTTCCCTTCATTTCCCAGCTGGGGAGGGCAGCAGCAGCAGAGCAAGAGGTCAGGAGGAAGCATTCAATCCCGGACACCCTGCCTGCTACCAGAAGATCTGTTGGGGTGTGTGCCACTGGGCCGGATGCCGGAAGTAGGAGACACAGAGGATATGGTGCCAGTCCCTGCCAATGCCAGGGCTTGTCCTAAAAAACTGGACGTCAGAGAACAGAAAGCCATTCAAACCCTGTAGCAGCAAGGTTCCCATAGCAACCAATAGATCCCCAGCAGCTTCACATCCTCTTCTTTTCTGCTAATAAACTTTCCATTTGGATCCAACCTACATTTTGGATAAAGTACAGGTTGGGCAAGAGGTACTTGGAAAGAGATTGAAGCGGGTATTGAGGTATTGAAGGGGATATTGAGAAATAGGAACAAGAAATCTGTTTTTCATGTCTGAGATTAAAAGTTGGTTGATCCTTAGGCAAATATAAAATCAGGTTGAGGGAGGTCTGTTTTGTTTTGTTTTGTTTTGTTTTTTAAGCCTACGGTTCCTTACAGTTCTGGAATTTCCCCAAAGTTCTTTCAGAGCCAAAGGCTCCTGGTCACTTCTCCCTCCTGGCTCTCCCCTGGTCATCATTCTCCTCTGCTGAAGACATGTTCTGCCAGCCTACTATTCCCAAGTGGATTAATAGCCCCTCACCCAAATCCACACTGGCTGAAGTCCCTCTGCCCTTTCAAGGGTTGACAGACTAAGAGTAAGGGAAAGACACCCTGGGAATGTTAAAGAACATTGTTCCTGGGCCCCATTCTCCAAGACTTGAAGCTATTAAGCCTTAAGTGGAGTTATAAAACATGCATTTTTTCATAAGAACCCTAGTTTATGCAGGTTCAGCTGGATGTTGAACACACTAATAAAATACTGGGTACCACCTAAGCTAGAATATAGCTAAGGCCACAGGACAAATGATTTCTAAGGATGCTGCCAGGTGAGGGCTGGGTGACGGATACATTGGAGAAAATGTCCTTCTGTGTCCTTGGCTTGGAAAAGCCAAGGGTGTGTTATTCTTCAGACCTTTGAACCTGCTAAGTCCCTTTCAATATCTTTCAGCTGATACCAAAACTTTTCAAAAGGAGGTTCTAGTTTTCTTCCTGGTGAAGTGTGTGCTACATTCCTTCCTCCAGGGTGGCTCCAGGATGACTAGGAACAACAGAGTTCACACAATGCTTGACTTACAGTAGGTTCACCAGTTGTCGTTTCTGATTCTAGCAACCCAAATAAGACCCAGGGAAAGTCTCATGAAATGAACCAGAAAATTAACAGTAATGAGCATGACCAAAAAGCTGGGAGAAATGTTTCTCATCTTGGACACAGAGGAAATGTTTGTGTTTGACATTGGTCTCCCCCTTGGTATTGGTTAGTTTTAAGTGGGGTTAATTTTATGTGCAGTGAATGTTTTTCTCTTTCAACTTCAACTGATCTTGGCTACCCTATAATAGGCAAAGAAAGTAAGGAAGTTGTAAAGGACTATTTTAATCCTTAAAGGAATTGAGCAGCAGCACACATTGAGGAGGACATGGGAAGTGACTGGATCTCTGTGCTAGAGACAATGTTGAATGATGATTTCTGGACAAAATGCGCAGCCTTCACATATCAGAGTTAGCGCAGAGATCCTCTGAATGGATCACCAGCCACTGCTCAAGGCCCGTGTGTTCAAAAACCAAACACTTACTTTCATATGACTCTGTATAGGTTCAGAGGGGCTGGTTTTAGAGAAGGAAGAATCATGTCATATTTCTTATTTTCTGTCATAATTTCCAGCATGGTGCTGGACATTTAGGTATTCAGTTAATGTTAAGTGGTGATTGATTTTTAAAAAGGAATTTTGATAGTTTTATTTATTTTTTATTTTATTTTATTATTTTTGTGCGTGTGTGGTACTGGGGATCGAACTCGGGTCCTTGTGGTTGCGCAGCATGCAGCAAAACCACTGAGCTAAATCCCCGGCCCCAGAATTTTGATAGTTTTAATCCCTCAATGCGCTCTTCAGGCTCAGTTTACCAGATATTGTCCCTGGGGTGAGATGAAAAAGAGACCTGTATTGTTTCCTCAGAGTATCCCCATGTGATTGCCACTTTGATAACTCCCCAGAGAGACTGGCCATATAAGATCCTCTAGAGGTATCTTCAAGATGAGGTGGGTCACTGGTTGGCTTTCTTCAGCTTCCAGCTTCTGAGTTCGAGAATTAAGCAAGACCAGATGGAAGAGTGCTGAAGAGCAAGTTCCAGACCCCCACCACATGAGCTGGAATCCCAGCTCTATTTTTTATTAGCTGTGTGACTTCATAGAAATTATTCGCCCTGTTCTAATCTATAAAATGGGGATCACAATACAAGCTTTCATAGGGTTATTGTGAGAACTAAATAAAGGAATGCACATGAAGCACTTAAGAAATAGTATTGCCCAAAAATGTGACTATGATTACATTATTAAATAGTGACCATAATGGCTCATAGCCCTATAGATACACTCAGATAGGGCTCTACCTCTGGGAATGTGGACCATGTCTATGTCATCTACCTATGTGGCTTTCTATACCTGAGATTTTCTGTGAATCTTTGGATATTCAAGTCTTGTTTCTAACAATTCCACTCTGTACCAATGTCTACCTCATTTCTTACCAAGCACTACAGTTGTCTAGAACCAAAGTAGTAAGGGAAAGAGAAGAACAGCACATACCAAAATAGCTTTCCTAGAACTCATAGTGAATTTACAATACAGAAAACTCGTGTGTAGAACAGTTCGAATGAGAGAAACAAAGGCACCAAAACAGGCACACTCTTTTCTCTTTCCCACCAACAGATGCTGAAATACAGCCCTGAGAGAGTGTCAGTTTTTTTTTTTCTTAAATTCTTTTATTGGTACATTTTAGGTATACAATATGTTTACATTTATCATTGGGTGCTTGTACCTGTACATGATGTATCTTGGTTCTTATTTTTTCCCCATTCCCTGTGCGCCCTTCACCCCCTCCACCTTTCCCTATCCGCATAGACTTTCTTTCCATTTTTTTCTTTTCTCATAATTTTTCTTTTCCCTTCTTTCCTTTTCCCTTCTTTCCTTTTCCTTTCCCCTCCCACTTCACCTACCCTTTCGGACCTTTTCTTCCTATTTCAAATTATCAATTATTATTTTCATCATTTTAATCCTTATTTACACTTTCAAGAGTGTCAGTTTGCTTTCAGAGGTATGCTAGGTGCCACTTCAGGGGTGAAGACTAAAGATCCCAGCAGATTTTATTTGCTGGGATTTGGAATCCTGACAAGAAAAACAATCTTCTCATTTCAAGACTAAAACTTCCTTTTAAAACTTCCAGAATCAGTAAAAGAGTCAGAGAAGCTAGCCTACAGATTGCTTTGGCTGTGGGATCTTTGATCCATTGCTTCCACGTTTTGGGGGAAATAGTAGGTTCTTAACATTCTTCCTTCTTCTGTTGGTCCAAAATTAGTATTATACATTTACAGGGAATATTATTTAGCCTAAAAATGGAATGACCTTCTGACATGTGCTACAGCATGGATAAATCTTAACACCACTACACTGAGTAAATAACCCGGTCTCAAAAAGACAAATACTGTTTGATTCAATTTATATGAAGTACTAGCAGGGTCAAACTCTCAGAAACAGAAAATGAAAAGATGCCAGGAACTGGGAGAAGGGAAATGGACCTATTTTTCAATGAGTTCAGTTTGCGTTGGAGAAGATAAAGAAGTCCTAGATATTGATGATGTTGATGGTTGCTCAGCAGTGTGGATATTAAACTGGTTAATATGGCAATAGTTTTTCCTTTCCACACATTAAAAAAAAGTGTTTTAGAGTAGTCTATGTTTTTGTGAATAGAAATTTTACCGTTCACCTGTATCTCTCCTTTACCTACACATTGACATAATTTTCAGAATAGTCATTATGGTGGTGAAGTAATAGAAGTTTGTGAGTGTTTGGAATAAACAATATACTGGGGTTTGTGTACCTTTTGTTGTGAAATTAAACTGCTCACAACTGATAAAAATAGTTAAAATGGTAAAGTTTGTGTTATGTGTGATTAAAAAATATCTAAAGTGTCAAGAAAAAGAATATCCAAGCAGTGAATTTTCTGATCCCTCTTTGAACAAGCTGCTCTGGTCTAGTTGTATTGTTTGATGGTTGCCCTTTTCAACCTATAGACAGAATATGAAGTAAATGTTTCTCAGAGAATTTCAGCATAGGAATATGGAATCTACTTACTGATTTTTCATTTGCTTCATGAGTCTCAGTGACTCAATGCCTGCTCCATTTGAGGGTCCCACAGTGAGATAGAGAGAAATAAAGGACAAGGAAATGGCTCAAATATAGCACATTTTCCTGGAAAGCATACAGAGCTGACATCCTTAGTGATCTATGGGTTCTCAAAGACATCTATTGGTTAATCTTTTTTAAAATTAATTTTATTGGTACATTTTAGCTATACAGTACAATGACAATCATCATTGGAAATTTGCACCTTTACATAATCTTCCTTGGTTCTTATTTTTCCCCCATTCCCCTGCCCTCCCTTCAATCCCTCCATCCTTCACTATTTACAAAGACTTTGTTTCCAGTTTTTCTTTTTCTCATCTTAATTCCATTCCCTTCTTTCCTTTCCCCTACCCCTCCCACTTCCCCTTCCCCTTTGCCCCTTTTCTTCCTATTTCACATTATCTGTTATACCTTTTAGTCCTTATTTACACTTTCAGTTTGTCACACTAGAGAAACTATTTGGTATTTACACATGTGTGTCCTATTCATTTCACTTAAGAGTATGGCCTCGATGCCCTACCGAGGTCCTGAGTCACCTGGAACATGCCAAATCAGCCCGCTGCAGACAGGCAGGTCTGCCCATGCCCTACCAAGGTCCCGAGTCACATGGAACATGCCAAATCAACCTGCTGCAGACAGGCAGGTCTGCGGAAACCCTACCAAGGTCCCGAGTTGCACAGAACACGGCCTAATCAGCCCGCTGCAGACAGGCAGGTCTGCACATGGCCTACCAAGGTCCCGAGTGGTATGGAACACGCCGAATCAGCCCGTGCCGCGACAACAAACCACTGGACCCCCTTCCCCTGCTCCTCTGTACAGCCACCTGGTTCCACACTACAAAAATGCAGAGGACACCGGACCACCAGACCACAGTACTGAGTCCTGCGGCTCCAGGCCCAGAGGTAGGGGCTTCCGAGCCGCCATCCCACTGCTCCTGAACCACAGGAAGGGGCTTCCCAGCCACCATCCCTCCCGCTGCTCCCAGGCCAGAGGAAAGGGCTTTTGGGCCATCATCCGTACTGCTGCTCCTGGCCCCTGTCCCACCTCTCCCAGCTCAGAGGAGGTAATCCATGCAGGCAGCTCCGCCCCCTGCCCCCCAGTCGAAATGAGAAAACACGTAAGTCTCAAAACCAGACTTCCAGACCACCTACAGCAACCCCAAAGGGAAATGAGATGGAACACTCTGATACTCAACCACTTGGACCCACTGAACTGGCAACAAAAGGGGATCTGGAAAAAATGAAATCAGAAATAATTTCTCAGATAACAGGAGAAATTGTGCCCCTAGTGCAAGACATCATTAACAGATCTAGAGAGGAGCTCAGGAACATGATGGAATCCCAACATAAGAAACAAATGGAATCCATAAAACAGATGCAAATAGATTTCCAGGACATGAAAAACTCCATTGAAAGTCTACACAGCAGAATAAGCTAATGTGAGGACAGAATTTCAGATATAGAAGATAAGATTGCAATTAGTGACCAGGAAAAGAAAAATTGCTTCAAAATTATAAGGGAACATGAGAAATCAATCCAGCAGCTGCTAGGTGATGCAAAGAGGAATAACATAAGACTGATTGGAGTCAATGAAGACACAGGAGAGAGTGCAGGTGACATAAAAAATCTCTTCACAGAAAACTTCCCAAGCAGGGGAAAAGAGCTTGATATACAGATAAGTGAGGCATATAGGACTCCAAATAGCCTTGATCAAAAAAAAATCTGCACCTAGGGATATAATTGTTAAGATTCCAGAAACTCAACAAAAGAACAAAGTTCTACAAGCAGTGAGAGAAAAGAAACAAATCGCATACAAAGGAAAGCCCATCAGAATCACAGCAGACTTCTCAACACAAACCATCAAGGCAAGAAGAGCTTGGAGTGACATATTCCAACCCTTAAAAGAAAACAGCCTCCAACCCAGATTGATGTACGCTGCAAAATTATCTTGCAAAATTGATGGAGAAATAAGATACTTTCATGACAAAGAGCACCTTAGGGACTTCATGAATACCAAACCAGCACTCCAAAGAATTTTACACAATATCTTAGGAACAGATATTGAGGATCACAGCCCCAGGAAGCAAAGCAGAATGAACCCATCTGGCATGACAAGAAATTAAATGTAAAGGGGGAGAAACTAACAAAAAGAAAAAGTCATGGCAATGACAAGTCAATACGTTTCAGTTATAACCATCAATGTTAATGGTCTCAATTCACCAATCAAAAGAAATAAACTGGCAGAATGGGTCAACAAGCCAAATCCAACAATATGCTGAATACAAGAAACACACTTAATTCAAAAGGAAACTCATAGACTGAAAGTTAAAGGGTGGAAAACAATACTCCATGTGACAGGAACCCGAAAAAAAGCAGGAGTAGCTATCCTCTTGGCAGATCAAGTAGATTTCAAACCAACACTGATTAAGAGAGACGAAGAAGGACACTACATCCTTGTAAAGGGAACAATCCAAGAGGAAGAGATGACAATCATAAATATCTATCCACCAAACACTAGTGCACCCAACTATATAAAACAAATACTAACAGACATGAAAAGTCATATATGCACTAATACAATTGTGGTGGGGGACCTCAACACCCCACTGTCACAAATAGATAGATCAACTAGACAAAAAAATAAGTAATGAAATACTAGAACTCAATCAAACTCTTGAACAAATGAAATTAACAGATATTTGCAGAGTCTTCCACCCCACAAAATCAGAATAACATTCTTCTCAGCTGCACATGGGTCATTCTCAAAAATAGACCACATACTCACACATAGAACATGTTTAAGTAAGTGCAAAGGAATTGAACTTATCCCCTGTATATTACCAGACCATAGTGCAATGAAATTGAAGATCCATAGCAAAAGAAACTCAAAAAATTTCATAAACACTTGGAAATTGAACAACACACTTCTGAATAACCAATGGGTCACAGAGGAAATTAAAGAAGAAATCAGACAGTTCCTTCAATTAAATGACAATGACAATACAACATATCGGAATCTGTGGGACACAATGAAAGCAGTCTTACGAGGGAAATTCATAGCAGTGAATACGCATATTAGGAAAACAGAACGAGCCCAATTAAACAACCTGATGCTGAACCTCAAGCTTCTAGAAAAAAAAGAACAGGACAACCCCAAAGCTCATACAAGGGAGGAAATTATAAAGATCAGAGAAGAAATCAATGCAATGGAGACTAAGAGAATGATACAAAAAAATCAATGAAGCCAAGAGTTGGTTCTTCGAAAGAATCAACAAAATTGACAAAACCTTAGTGAACCTTATCAGAAAAAGGAAAGAAAAGGCCCAAATCCATGCAATTAGGAATGAAAAGGGTGAAATGACAACAGACCCAGCAGAAATCCAGAGGATCATCAATACCTACTTCCAGAACCTATATGCCAATAAGATGGACAACACAGAAGAAATGGACAGATGCCTAGATACATATGAATTACCAAAGTTGAACGAAGAAGACCTAAAAATTCTGAACAACCCAATATCAACCAATGAAATTGAAAATGTAATTAAAAACTTATCAACTAAGAAAAGCCCGGGCCCTGATGGCTTCACTGCTGAATTCTACAAGACATTTAGAGAGGAACTACTGCCACTACTGTTTAAACTCTTCAATGAAATTGAAAGGGAAGCAATACTCCCAAATTCATTCCTGGAAGCAAGCATCACCTTGATCCCCAAAGCAGAGAAAGACCCAACTGAAAAAGAGAACTATAGGCCAATCTCACTAATGAACATAGATGCAAAAATCCTTAATAAGATAATGCCAAATAGAATGCAAAAGATCATCAAGATGATCATACACCCTGATCAAGTGGGATTCATCCCAGGGATGCAAGGATGGTTCAATATATGCAAATCAATCAATGTAATACACTATATCAATAGAGCCAAGGACAAAAACCATATGATTATCTCCATAGATGCAGAAAAAGCATTTGACAAAATTCAACATGCATTTATGGAAAAACCCTACAAAATATTGGAATAGATGGTCTCTACCTCAAACTGATAGAAGCCATCTATGAAAAACCAACAGCCAATATCATACTAAATGGTCAAAAACAGATCCTTCACACTAAAATCAGGAACAAGATAAGGATGTCCACTATCACCACTCTTGTTCAATATAGTTCTGGAAACATTAGCCATGGCAATTAGACAAGAGAAAGAAATAAAAGGAATAAAGATAGGAAATGAAGAAGTCAAATTGTCATTATTTGCAGATGACATGATACTCTATATAGAAGACCCCAAGAACTCCACCAAAAGTCTTCTAGACTTAATAACCAAATTCAGTCAAGTAGCTAGTTACAAGGTCAACACACCAAAATCAATAGCTTTCCTCTACACCAATGACAGACTCACTGAGAGAGAAATAGGGCAAATAATTCCTTTCACAATAGCATCCAAAAAAAATCAACCTAACGGAAGAAATCAAAGACCTCTTCTCTGAAAACTATGGCACTCTGAAAAGAGACATTGAAGATGATATCAGAAAATGGACAGACATCCCCTGCTCCTGGGTAGGAAGGATTAATATAGTGAAAATGGCCATACTTCCAAAACTGCTGTATAGATTTAATGCAATTCCAATTGAAATCCCAGCAGCATACTTCATGGACCTTGAGAAAACAATCCAAAAATTCATTTGGAAGAAGAAGAGACCCAGAATAGCAAAAGCAATTCTAGGTAACAGAGACATGGCAGGGGGTATCACAATCCCCAATCTGCAACTATGCTACAAACCTACTGTGATAAAAACAGCATGGTACTGGCAAAGAAACAGACTTGAGGACCAGTGGAACAGATTAGAAGAGGCAGAAACAATGTCAGACACACTCAGCCATCTCGTCTTCAATAAAGGAGCCAAACACCCTCACTGGCGGAAAAATAGCCTCTTTAATAAATGGTGCTGGAAAAGTTGGGCTTCAACTTGCCAAAGATTAAAACTAGACCTATATCTCTCACCATGCACTAAACTGAAATCAAAATGGATTAAAGATCTAAATATTAAAATAGAAACTCTGAACCAGTTGGAACAGAGGTTAGGTAGAACCCTTGAAGACATCGGTGTAGGAAAAGATTTTATGAACAAAACCTCCGTTGCCCGTGAACTAGCACAAACAATCAACAAGTAGGATCTCTTCTTATTAAAAGGCTTCTGCACAGCAAGAGAAACCACCAGCAGTGTGAAGAGATAACCCACAATGTGGGAAAAAATCTTCACCTGCTCTTCCTCAGACAAAGGTCTACTATCTCGAATCTATAAAGAACTTAAAAAGATCAGACCTCCCAAATTTAAACACCCAATCTGAAAATGGGCATCTGAAATGAACAGACATTTCTCAGACAAAGAAGTAGAAATAGCAAATAAATACATGAAAAAAATGTTCAACATCACTGGTCATTCAAGAGATGCAAATGAAAACAATGCTGAGATTCCACTTCACTCCAGAAAGAATGGCTGCTATCATGAAATCAACCAATAACAAATGCTGGCGGGGCTGTGGGGAAAGAGGAACCCTGCTCCACTGCTGGTGGGAGTGTAGTCTGGTGCAAGCACTGTGGCAATCAGTATGGAGATACCTCAAAGAACTAGGACTGTAAGTCCCATTTGACCCCGCTATTCCACTATCCTTTCCCCTAGCCCTCCCACTTCCTTCCCCTTTGCCCCTTTTCTTCCTATTTCACATTACCTATTATACATTTAGTCCTTATTTACACTTTCAATTTCTCACACCAGAGACACTATTCGGTATTTATACATGTGTGTCCTATTTATTTCACTTTAGAGTATCACCTCAATGTGCATCCACTTAGCTATAAATGTCTCTAATTTCTCATTTTTTATGGCTGAGTAGTACTCCATTTTATAAAAAAGCCACATTTTCTTTATCCAGTTTCCAGTTGATGGGCAATTGGGCTGCTTCCAAGTTTTAGCTATTACAAATTGTGCTGCTATGAACACGGGTGCACATGTATCACTGTGGTATGATTCTTTTAATTCTTTGAGGAAGATACCCAGCAGGGGAATAGCTGGGTCAAATGAGACTTCCAGTCCTAGTTCTTTGAGGTATCTCCATACTGATTTCCATAGTGGTTGCACCAGTCTACACTCCCACCAGCAGTGGAGCAGTGTTCCACTTTCCCCACAGCCCCACCAGAATTTGTTATTGATTGATTTCATTGTGTTGGTTAATCATGATTGCCAACTTGACTGGATTAAGGGACTCCTGCAGAAGTTGGAGAGTGAAAGCACTAATGTTATCAATGGGTGAACTCATTGATGAGTTCATAGCTGAATAGGCTAGTAGGAGGTGGGGCCTTGCTGGAGATGGATTATGGGAGCTTGACCTTGGAGACCATATCTAATCCCTGAGCCCCTCTGACACTCTTTTATGCTCCATTTCTTGGCTGACATGCATTGAGTAGTTTTGTTTCACCATGCCCTTCCACAATGATGTTTCTACCCTGGAGCCAGTAAAAATCTTCTGAAACTGTGAGCCAAAATAAATCTTCGCTTCTTTAAGCTGTGGGTGGTATGTGGCAGGTATTTTGTTCCAGCAGTGGGAAAGTGGAATAATACAATGAGTTTATGCAGTAAGTAATTAAATGCACTTTCCAACAACAGTTTGAAAGATAATAGAAAATTCCAATTTACCAATTCAGTAGGTTTCAAATTATTTTGATTATAACTCATAGTAAGAACTAGATTTGACATCATGATATAATAATAATGTGTGCATTTCTATTGATAAATTCATGTAACTGAAGCAAATGCTGAAGTTTTACCAAATAATATTTGCCCCTATTACAAGCAAGCCCCTGTGATATTTTAATTCTTTCTCTCCTCAGTTCTGTTCTACTCTATTTCACTTTGAAATTCTGGTTGTAATCCACTAAATTTGTTTCAAGAACCTATAATATGTTTGAAAAATATTGCAGTGTGCCTGCTGCCCTGGCCATTGGTTAAGACCAAATTGCAAGTTCTAGAGGACTAATCACAGGTGAGGTTCCTGCAAGTGAGAAAAATCCTCAGGCAAGTCAGTTTCTCTTCAGTGTCAAAGAAAAAGGCTGATGTGGCCACACAGGGATGGATCACAAAACAGTATATATGAGCTGCCAGCCCTGGGCAAGGCTCAGTAGGAGAGGTGTAGATCATCTGTCTGTGCTTCATCAGGAATGTTGAGTATGGATGTCAGCAAAATTCACCCTTCTTGAATGCCACTGTAAAGAATTATAAAGTGAAATCTAATTTGAGTGACCAGAGAAAAGGCAAAAACAGGTAACTCTGGGGTCTTACTAAACATTTCAATAAGGAGAGGAGTCCATTAAACTTTGTGACAGTTTCACAGAGAGAAATTAAGTTAGGAAATGGTTGCAAGTACAAGTGGTGTTACCTGTACTTTCCAGAGCCTCCCCACACCCCATTACCCATCCTGCCTCAAAGTCCACTTTTCTTGCTATGTTATCTAGGGAACTGGGAAACAGACCATTAAAAATTTTTGTCTGATTTCTCTGGGATTTCTTTTTCTGTTCACATCAGAGAAGTCTGAAGGAAGACAGCCCCCAGGGGAGTGTGTGCTCACCCTGCTAGTGGCCAAACCCATGCTGAGATGAACGGACAATCTGAGATCATGCAGGAAAGCACACATGACAAGTACCAGGCACCATAAAAACACCTATTATTTCTGGCAGATCTTGTCAAAATGATTACATTTTCCAGTGCTCAGAAACCAAACTAAAAATTCAGTTTCAAAACAAAATGATTCCCATCTGTGAAGGCTCCAGAACACTCCCTTAATGTAATACGGATGATGATGAAAGTCATGCGACCAACATACCTTGTTTAAGACATTCTCTAGCTGCTTAAGGCAAGCTTCTATCGGTGTTCTCTTCTCACCTTTCACAGATGTGCCTAATGACATAGAAGGGGGTGGGCCCCTCTGTTCTACCTCAGGCAGTCACCGAGGAAAACAGGATTGTGGCTTCCAGAATAAATAATGGAAATTGCCACCACTGGGGTCCAAAGGGTATCACAAGGATGCCAAAGCATTCAAGTCACCATCTCCTTTTGTTTTGAATGGTAGGGTGTTAGGCTGGAGCAATTTTAAAGATTACCTTTTTCAATTCTCTCAACATATCCCAAGTCATATGAGATACCTGGGAATGGCCTTCACTTCCAAGCTCATCTTCTCCAAATAAGTCCTCAAGTAACTCACACTTTCCATTTTCTTCATTCCAATAAACAATGTCCTTACTACAGAGTCCAGTGGTTCATTTCTCTGTTTTTTCCATGTGGATAATATTCCACATCTCTGTATATGTTGCAACTTCCTTCTTTGGCCTTCCTTCCTGATTCTCTGGCACATAGAATTGTACTCTCCTCCCCTGTTGACTGAGTACAAAGTCTACTTCACACAGGAGAACAAAGCTGAGGAAGGTATCTTCTAATATCCTCATAAGACAAGTTCATCCAGAAGGATAAAGTAAATTTCTGAAGAGGAATCTGATAATGTGAGAGACTTTGCTGAATTTTCCAAGCAATCTCCTGTGTTGAACAAGGCGTGATCAGTGTGATACTTTCAGTTGTCTGAAAACAGAACCCCTGCCTCAAACAGCCTTCAATAATATCAATGTATTGTCTTACATAAGTGAAGTCCAGAAACCTCTTGGGTTCCAGGAAAGATGTGGTTCAGTGCTATTCAGTAATGTCATCAAGGACATAGGTTATTTTGGTCCTTGTGTTCTGCTGTCCTCAGCATTAACACCATGAGCAGACTGGTTCTCTGAGTCTCAAGACAGCTGCCATTGGATATCCGGTGGCATTTTTCTTGTCCATAGCTAATAGAAAAGAATGAATGAAAATGACCACCCCAAAGCCCTCTTGTTTAGTATGATTGAATCAGAGTAAGTCAAAAGCCCATCCCAGGCCCAGTAACAGTTGTCAGAAGAATTCTGAGTTGTTTGGTATCAATAGCAGCAGCATCGATCATCTGGACTGGATTATTTTTTGTTGTAGGGGCTGTTCTGTGCATTGCAGAATGTTTGGCAGCATTCCTAGGCTTTATAACACACCACTATCACCAGTCATATAAACTAAAAATTTCTCCAGACATCCTCAAATGTTCCCTGGTTGAAAAGCTGCTGGCATAGACTAACGAGGTTATTTATCTCTGTGCCTCGGTTTCTCATCTGTAAAATGGGAATTATAATAATAGCTGTCATAATCATTATGAGAATTAAATGAGTTAATTTATAAAAATATAAAGAATACAATAAGAAGTCTATAAATGTTAATTATTACTTTCATCCACTTATCTTATGTCTGGAATGTAGGAGGTAGTGAATAAAATTTTCTGAATAGTGAATTTAATAGAAAAGTCTTTTGACCCATGTAGCACTGATACAGTTTAGCAAAATAGTATTCTGCAATGCCACTCCTGCTGAAAATTTCTCAAGGTGGGATTATTCTAAATTTGTGAAACATTCCACTTCTTCATTTGAAAAGAAGCCTGATGTCCCCACTGAAATATAAGGAGATTATACATATATATATATGTGTGTGTGTGTATCCATATACACATGTGTCTACATACATACAAGCAGACTCCACCAAAAAAGGTATACACCAAGAAAAGAAAAACTTGTATAAATATTTTCAAGCTAAATTTATTGAGGCTGGGTGCTGTGGTGCATACCTGTAATCCTAGCACTTGGGAGGCTAAGGCAGGAGGATCGCTGTGATTTGGAGGTCAGCCTGGGCTACATAGTGAGTTCAAGCCCAGCCTAAACTACATGGAGAGACCTTGTCTCAAAAAAAATAAATAAATAATAAATAAATAAATAAATAAATAAATAAATAAATTTATTGAGTCATCATGAAATTAATACAAGTTACCTGTGGCCTCTAACTACAAGAGGTACTCAAAATGGTGGCCATTAGCTTCCAGAAATTAGTATGGCAAACTACTAAAGTGCATATACAATATTTTGGCAGCCTCTGTGTGTGTGTGTGTGTGTGTGTGTGTGTGTGTGTGTGTGTGTGTGTATGTAAAACCTGTTACCATTCATAATTGTTTTTGGCCACTCCACCTTGAGAAAGGTAGGCTACTAGGAGTCAGGGGCCTTAAGTGGCTTTGCTGATTCATTTAAAGCCTGGAATAAATCGGCTCTGGATTGTATCCTGGAAACCAAAACCATGCTGTATAGTGTTGGAAATACAGTCTGAAGTCCAATGAAAAAAGGTGGTGAGGGCCAGGGATTTAGCTCAGTGGTTCTGCCGCCTGCCTCACAAGTGCAAGGACCTGAATTTGATCCCTGGTACAAAGAAAAAAGAAAAAAGAAAGAAAGAAAGAAAGAAAGAAAGAAAGAAAGAAAGAAAGAAAGAAAGAAAGAAAGAAAGAAAGAAAGAAAGAAAGAAAGAAAGAAAGAAAGAAAGAATAAAGGTGGTGAGTAGTATGATATAATGTTAAAGTGTTTGCATTTTCTATTTTGCTGCATTGATAACAATGATAATTTTTTCTTTGAACAGAGCCCACACAATTTTACAACTCACTCTCACATACCTCTCTAAAAGTATTGTTGGAGTAAAAGGGGAGTGAACCCTACTGATAAAGATATTTTATTTATAACAATTGACCTTTGGGGTCCTGAAGGAAAATCTAAACAGACAAAAAAATTGGCCAAAGTTCAAGTCCTGAAAATATCATGACCAAAGCAGCCAGGTGATGATCATCAAGCCTTTCACAGAGGGAAGGTAGTGGCACAAGCATGTCCCCAGGGCCGTTTCTCAGTGAAGGAGCATGGAGTGGGTGTGAGGGAGTGACAGGGCAGATGTGATACACAGCAGGAGCTAAGTGTGGTGGAGTGGAACACATGGTCACTATTTCGAATGCCACCAATAAGTCCAGGAAAAGATTTTACAATAAATGCATAATTACACATAAACTCCAAGGATGATAAAATGAGACAGGAGGCATCACTGGGTAACAAACATTGTAATCGGGAAAAGAAGGAAATGAGGGGTGTGTGAGTGTGTGTGTGTGTGCATGCGTGTGTGTATGTGTGTGTGCGTGTGTGTGTGTGTGTGTAGGAAAGAGCTAAGGTCTCTTCACAGCAGAGAAATGTATTAGTCAGCTCAGCTATCATAATAAAATACCACACACTGTGACTTAACCAATAGAAATGTACTTCTCACAGTTCTGGTTGATGGAAGCCCCAGATCAAGGTGGTGGCCAATTGGGTTCCTGGTGAGGGCTCACTTCCTGCTCTCAGATGGCTGCCTTCTCACTGTGTCCTCATGTGGACTTTCCTCAGTGCTCTCTGAGAGTTCCCTGGGTGGCTTCCTCTTCTTATAAAGGTGCCACATCTATCTGATTAGAGCCCTAGCCTGGCAGCCTCATTTAACCTTAATTGCTTTTTTCCAAGACCCTACCTCCAAATATAGTCACATTGGAAGCTGAGGCTTCTACATATAAATTTTAAGGAACATAATTCAGTGCACAATAGAAATCAATAGAAGATAAAATTGGTAAAATTAAGAAATAACATATTATTCAGTAAAATGTTGGTAAATATAGGAAAAATAGCTAAGAGGCAGAAGAGATGGCAAAGAGCAGATAACAAAAAGTACAGAAAACAGGCAGGGAAACTGATTTTTTGTTACAAGTCTTATAATTCTATTTGCCTTTTTAAACACACTAAATAGATTGCTTTGGTTAAAATAGAAATTTTGCTTATTTTAAAATAATAGTGATATTGACAATTATTATCTGCCTGCAGAATTCAATCTTCCATGAAGTTTTGTTTGATTAAGGCAGAGAGGAGGGCTTATCCTTTATTGTCCAAACTAGAGCACTTTGGAGAATGAAAGGAAGCACTATTAGCAATTACAAGGGGAAAACAGGTGCAAAGTTGAGCAACACCAGACAAACTGGACTCTGTGATCAGCTTCCTTAGGAGACAACCAAGGTTTTCTCTGGTAGAATATACCAGGCTGAGGGCTGGGTATTTAGCTCAGTGGTTTCGCCACCTGCTGTGCAAGCGCAAGGACCCGAGTTCGATCCCCGGTACCAAAAAAAAAAAAGCAACTATACCAGGCTGAAGAGTTTCTTCAGTGACACAGAAGGAATAGGTTGGCCAGATGAATAACATCCATACGACTAAATGGTAACTATGCAGGTAGGTGGCCCCTGACCCCTCTGCCAGAATTCCACATCCTTCCATATTCTGTAAACTCACAATTATCTCACAGTTAAGAGAGGGTCCCTGACAGCATGTGGCACTGCGAAGTCTAAGCAGCTGAACGTGTATGCACAAATCAGGCAAACTTGACTTAAAGGCTCAGCTCAACCACTGACAAGTATGATAACCCAAGTGTGTTAGGCAAGGTAACCAAAGATCTTAGCTCTCCTCCCACACCTCCCAATTATTATTCATTCCTCCCCGCCTTAACCTATAATAATCAGATCTGGACAGGAAAAGAAAAAGGTCTTGTGTAATATCTTGGAGACTTAACACTATAACACTGGGCAATGAAATGGAAAGCATTTTTGAGGAAAGCTTCTAATTGTTATTTAATATTCTTTTCTATAATTAAAACATATTCTTCCTACTTTAATTGCCCTGTTTTATAGGTAAAAAATTAAATACAAAGGAATTAAACAACTTGACCAAAAGCGTAGAGGTAGCAGATGTTGGAGTAGCAATTTGGAAACTCTTGGTTTAGTACCCAACAACATTGTTTGCTATTATAATAGAAAATTGAGGTACTGAGAATTAAGAAGTTAGCCTGAAAATTACAGTTGGTTGCTAAGAAGCAGAACACCACCTGGTAAGAGCAATCACCATTAGGGAACTGACCTACAACTCCTGAAGCTCCCAGAAGGTCACCGTCAGAATCTTCAGCCATCCTTCCTCCAGTGAGCATAGCCCTCAGTGGCTTGGTGCAATGGTCTCTATTCCCTAGAGTCGTGTGCGTGTGTGTGTGTGTGTGTGTGTGCGCGCGCGCACTTGCTTTTCAGAAACACAGCAGATAAAATCAGTCTCTGATCATTCACCCCTAGATTGTCTGAAGCTGACAACTTCCAAGGAAGCCTCCATACATTCTTTTGTATTTTGCTCTATTTATCCATCAATTGCCTTTGTTCTTCCCAAAAGTGACACGGGACAATGGAGATGCAAATAGTGCCCCAAATCTCTGGCTTCAATGGGAGACAAGTGAACCATAATATTACTCTTTTCATAGTCTGACAGGAGCTTGAGAAGAAAAAGCCCTAATTCTGTATGGTTAATGTATTTTGGCTTTAGTGAGAAACAATATTTCCCATGAAGAAAAAGAGCAGTGCATTAAAAGAATGAGAAGCCATACCATCAGATGGGAAAATTCAAAAACATATCTATGAGGCAGGAACTTAAATTTCAGGACTGACTATACTTGTGTGATTAGAGTGGGCAATTAAACTCCATGAATCACAACTTCTTCATCTTTGTAACAGACTGAGTATACAAGAGTGTCAGGCAGGGCATTACAATGCAGTAAGTTCTAGTTTATGTTCCAATTTGTTTCCTCTTAGCATGTAATCAAGGAGACAAATAGACAAGAAGAGATATTTTCTCTTGAGCCTTTTTCTCTCTCAATCATTGGAATAATGGCTTTTGCATCTGTTACCTAGAGGTAGAGATAAATGAAGTTCTAAGACTGCCTGGAAAGATTCTCTGAATATCAACAAAGCCTCTTGCTTTGCACAGAGCATCTTAACACATGTTAAAAGGCTCAAAGAGGCCAAGGGAGGGTGAATGGGGGGGTGGTGGTGAGAATGATCAAAGTATGTTATGAACACATACAAGTCTGCCAAAATGAAACCTATTAATCTGTATAACAAATATGCACCAGTTTTTTTTTTTAAAAGATGTGAAACAAAAAAGAAGGAAAATAAACAAAACAAAAGATCAAGAAGGGCTAGACATGTAGCTCAGTGATAGAACACTTGCTCACTATAAATGAGACTCTGGGTTTGATTCCTAGCATCTCAAAAAAGAAAAAAAAAAGAATGAAACTGTAGAACTTGTAAAATAAAACATATGGCCAAATTCTTGCCATTTTTGGATAGGCAAAATTTTCTTAGATGATTCACAACTCATGAAGCATAAAAATAAAAACTTTTTGAAAAATTGGTTTTCACAAAAATAAAAAATTTCTGCCCTTTGAAAGACATCGAGAAAATGAAAAGGCAAGCAAAACTTGGGTAAAATAACCTCAATTCGCATATTAACAAAGGACTTGTATCCAAAAGATATAAAGAACCCTTGCAAATAAATGATGAGACAATATAATTAAAAATGAATAAAAATGGCCAGGCGTGGTGGCACATGCCTATAATCCCAGCACTCAGGAGGCTGAGACAGGAGGATCACTGTGAGTTCGAGGCCAGACTGGGCTACCTAGTGAGTTCAAGGCCTAGACTAAAAGGAAGATCTTGTTTCAAAAAACTAAAAATAAAAAATAATAAAATAATAAAATTAAAATGCTTTACTATTTACATCTCACAAATAGAAATAGATGAATGGCTTTTAAAAGATGCTTAATATTACTAGGTAAATCAGTATAAATTAAAGTCATTTGTATGTGATATATTCTTTGATGACTAAAATTTTAAAAATAAATGTGTTAGTTTCCTCTTGTTGCTACAACAAATTATCACAAACGTAGTGGCTTAAAACAACACAAACCTATTATCCTATAGTTCTTGACATCAGAAGTCTGAAATGGGGTTTATAGGCTAAAATCAAGGTGTCTGCAGAGTTACATTCCTTTTGCAGGCTTTAAAGGGAGAGCCTATGCTTGACTTTCCTAGTTTTTTAAAGGCTGTCCTCATTCCTTAGCTGGGGGCTGCTTCACACAGCCTGTTTTCATCTTCCTATCTCTTCCTCTAACCCTTCTACATTCATCGTCCATCTTTTAAAGAGTCTTATGATTGTTTTGGCCCAATTGGATAATTCAGGACAATCTTCCCATCTCAAGATCCTTAACCATATCTACAAAGGCCCATCTACCACATAAGGGAATATATTCACAGATTCAGAGGGACATCTTTGAGGGCTATTACACTGCCTGCCACAGTTACCATCTGTTAGTAAAAGTGTTGTGATTGTTGATTTTATGTGTAGAGCTGACTGGGAGAAGTGATACTTAGAGAAGTGATCAAATATTATTTCTAGGTTTGCCTGAGGGTGTTTTCAGAAGAGATTAATGTTTAAATTGGGAGACTGAATAAAGTCTCCCAGTGTGGGCAGGTATCACCCACTCTGCTGAGGGCCCAAATAGTACTAAAAAGTAGAGGAAGGGGGAATGCTCCCTTTCTGTTTGAGCTGGAACAGCTGTTGTCACCTGCCCCCGGACATCAGTGCTTCTGGCTCTTAAGTCTTCTAACCTGATTTGTTGGGCAGAGACTGATCCTATGCCCTTATGTCCTCCCTTTCTCAGCCCTTTGGCTGTGAATTAAATCATACTGGCTTTATTGGTTTTCCAGACTGCAGATGACTTCTCAGCTTCCATGATCATCTAAGCTCAATTCCTGTAAGAAATTATACATACACATACACAAACACACACATGCATGCACATACACTATATAATGATGTTTCTATCAACACGGGATGGCAAATACAATGATGGTGCCATAAGATTATCATAGAAGTGAAAAATGCTATCACTCCTGAACTTGTAGCTGTCCATCTGTCATAGCACAATGCATTACTCGTGTGCTTATGGTGATGTTGGTGTGAAAAGACCTATTGTGCTGCCAGTTGTGTAATAATACAGCACAAATAATTGTTTATAGTACATGTAACTTGATAATAAAGAACTATGTTACTGGTTTATCTATTTACTATACTATACTTCTACCATTACTTGAGTGTACTCCTTCTAACTTACTTTTTCAAGTTTACTGTAAAATGGTATGTTACCTTTTCTCAGCAGCAGCTACATGCATCTCATGTGTCTCATATCTCCTCGTTGCATCAAGAGGCCATGTCAAGTTACTGACCTATACCACCATGTATAAGTACATTCTATGGCACCTAATTTCTCTGAGCATCCACACTCCTCTCTTGAGTGTATCCTGTCTCCCTCTAAGAAATCCTTCTCATGTCTCTTTTATGGACACATCTTGGAAATTCTTTCTCTATGACAGGAGTCAGTGAACCAGCAAACTGATTTAAAGAGAGTGGGTTAAGTTCCTTATTTCAGCTTGGGGACCCTCAGACCCAGCCTAGTGACATTTATCTTGGTGACACAGATGGCACCTAAAAAGAGAAATGGAAACTGCAGAGAGGGCCACTTGTGTACAGGCAAAAGATGCAAAACTGAAAAACATCTCATTTCTGATGACCGCCAGACTAAGGGTGTTCGTGACTATGGGCTTTTTGAGACTACTGAAGGATGATGGTTCTTCAAAAGATGGAACTTGATATTTCTATGTTAGGATAGTTATTTGATTTCCCCATAGCTGTAGAACCCAGGATTGTATCCCTTAGAACTCATTAAATCATTGTTATATAGTGCATATTCCTGCTACATACTGCTCATCTCTGATTGTGAACAGAGGCCTGAAACTAATCATACAGAGAAATGAGGTTCTAGCCTATTTGCAAGGTTTCAGAAAGACCCTATTTTACTGTCCTCTCACTAATGTGGACTTTTCTTACCTGAGAACCCTGGGATGATGGACTGAAAGCTTCACCAAATTCCAACTCCTGATTTACATAGGAAACATACAATGAGATGTTCTTATAAATAGTTCTTGGAGAAGAAAACAAGAATACGACATCCACTAATTCATCTGCTTATTCATTTCATATTTATTTAAACATTACAGAGAAGTTACTAAGGCAAGTCACTGTTTTGGTGCTGGGGATGTATTAAATCCTATTCTCAAAGTATCATGTTCTAACAATTGTTACCTCTTTCCCTGTCATGCCTTCCCTGTTGTTGGCCAAATTCCACCACCCAATCTGGATGTTCATCACAGCCTGACAGCCAGAACTGGTCCTGGGCTGACTGAATGTTGCTCCCCTTGTGGGAGGAGAATGGTTCTCTTGAGATGGGAGATCCCTGTGAGTTGACCAATCAGGCAGGAAAGGACAAGCCTCCCCTTTCCTATTCTCCCCCACTCTTCTCAGTAAGTTGTAAGGAAATGGTGAAAAACTGGGCTGTGATTCACACCAGGGACCCTTAATAATTGTTCCCACACACCTCTCTTGCTTTTTAATGGAAAGAAAATGGGTGATGTAGATAGTTTACACAATTTCAAAACTGAATTGAATTCAGTTCTATAAAATAGATTCTAAGTTACATCATGAATAATAGTATGGGAACATAGAGATCCAGATCCAAGCCAAAGAAACACAAACAGCCTGTTCCTAACAGTCCTTGTGAGTGAACAAACATGACCGTGTGAGTGCTCTGGCTCCCCAGATGTTGAGCAGCTACACTTCCCTGAAAAGGAACAAGCTCTGGAAAGCTGAGCCTTGGCTTGATTCTCAGAGCATGTGAGTCATCTACACTGGGCCTGGCACTTAGTAGGGACACTCTGTTAGGTGGCTTGCACTGTCCTATTTGGTGACCTGTGATAGTTACACAGGGTACACAGTGTCTCTATGTTTATAACAGTGCCTGGGTTACAGGAGAAATTTCAAAATGTTTTGAATGAATTGGTGAAAAACAGTTATATTATAGAGTTATTTTCTCTGTTTATATGATAGTTTATAAAGCATCAAATAGTCCTATCTGGAGAAAGAACAATGGTTTTACTAAAATCTGCAAATGCATGAACTTTTACTGTACTCAGCACATATTGCAGTTGGGACATCAGTAAAGAATAATAACTGTCTCCTAGAAGCTACATTTTTTTCAGTACTGAGGACTGAACTCAGGGCCTTGTGCATACTAGACAAGCACTGTACTGCTGAGTTACAGCCCCATTTCAAGAAGCTACAATTCTGTGTGTGCATGTATGTGTGTGAGGCTTGGGTGGGGTTGAACAGGGGTCAGTTACAAATGTAGAATGTATTATGAAAGAATACATGGAATTGTAGAGAAAGAAAATAAGTCATTTTTTGGAAATAAAAGGCTTTTGGGAAGCAATGGAATTGAGCTAAACTTGAAAGAGAAAGTTGAGCAAACATTCCAAGAAAGGGGAATCCATGAACAAAAGCAGAAAGCTGTAGGAAGGGAGAGTATATTTAGGAAAGGGCCAGAAAATCCTGTAAAGACAGTGAGCTGTCTGTCTTCATCCTGAACCATTGTCTCATTTTGCACTTTTAAGAATAGTTTGATCCCTTTTTGAAACTCAAACATCATTAAAAAAAAAAAAAAGCTTATTCCAGAGTCCCTGATTTAGGGATTAGAATCAAAGAGGTTTGTTGAAGAAAAAATGAACTCTGACCACTCCTAAGGTATTGCATGGTCTCTGCCCTGTCCACACATGTAGTAGCTTCTAATCTTCCACTCAACCTCAGTCACCCATCAAAGCAAGTCTTTCTTTAAAAGGCATAAGCAGGAGGCCAGCCCAAGGTGTTATTTTGACAGAAGACGTATGTCTAAGTGAGGCTAACCATATTGCCCTTAACTGTTCCTTCTTGTGATTCAGAAACAACCTGAACTCCTCTGACATGACAAGCATTAGGAAATCTACCCAACTGATTGACAGATCTCTCCCAAGACAGCCTAAAATGTCCAAACAGTGTACAATAAGCACATTGACAATGATTAAATTAAATAGCTTCTCTTGGGTTTTCCTGTCACATTGGTAGAAGTAATATGGAAAACTGAATCCCTGAGGAAAATAGTGGCCACTTGTGTTGGCAGTGCATTTCTAGTGCAGCGAGAGGCTTTAGGCTTTGAACTAGGCTTAAAGCTGTTTGCTTAAGACAACATGCTGCAAACCCTGTGGAATAAACAGCAAGCTACCACCAGTACACCCTGAACTGACTTTCTGTGGAAACTCCCTAGGGGCCCAAGGTTGCATAAAATTCAACAGGAAAAGAAAACATAACACCCTCTAAACACCCTTTCCTCACTACAGGGTTCTGTAATCTTTGAAATTGCCAGTTACTACTTGCAAAATCAATCTACTATAAAGATACTTCACAGTAAGTAGTTTTTATTGGTAAATGGGGCAGCTCCTTTAGGATAGTTGGTCAGAGAATCGTATGATCTAGAACCCTCTGTCTTGAGCTTTAAGTTGATTAGTAAAAACTTTGGGCAAGATTTTCCTAATCAATTACAGACAGAGCTCTTAAAACACTTGTTCATATTGTGGTGATACATATTTATGTGTACATTATGTATTTGTTTACTTAAGGTAACTGTCCTGGAAGGCAAAGGGAATGAATGATGCTGCCTCCTAGTGGAAAAGATAGGAAAATTGAGAGAAATAACCATTTAGAAGTTGGAACAATTGGAGAGGATCTTGGTCACTAGATTAAAATACAGACTTTACTCTTCCCTGCTTTTTAAGGATCTGACTTTATACAGAAACATATAAGATCTCTTTCTAAAGATCTATACAGCCTCCCTTTGATAGTCCATTCAAACTTACCAGCCAAAATATGTTATCATTTTTTACATGCTCCGGAATCACAGAGGATGCCAAGGAAATATTAGGGAGGTTTTGTCCCTCAAAATACATATGTATATCTGGGAGTGGTGGCCCATGCCTGTAATACCAGCACTTAGGAGGCTGAGGCAGGAGGATTGCCACAAATTCTAGGCCAGCCTGGGCTATATAGTGAGTGCAAGGCCAATAGTAAGACTCTGTCTCAAAAAAAAAAAATTATGTATAATTCAGAAGTAGGATTTTTTTCAATAGAATTTGTATGTATAATTCAGTGCCAGAGACCAATCTGCACCTGAAAACAATCAGTGATAAGTCTTCATCTGTGTAGCTCAGTCTAAATGTCAAGAGTGCAACATTCTTTTGGATTCCTCTGCCCACAGAAGTGAGCCAATGCTCCCTAATTTGACTTTCAAAGATCTTTGCAATCCACTTGCACATCCAGAGCCTGCTTAGTCACATCTCTTACTATTTCTCTCTTATATTCCATGTTTCAAGCATTCTAGGACCTGACTAAAGGATACATCATCCAGGGAGCCAGTCTCTAAGGTGTTCCTTCACATCACTCAAAACCTAGCAAGGAACAGGATGGAAGTGTCCAAACTCCTCAGGGAGAGGACCTGAGGTGTGATCCTGTAATAAACTGCTAAGGGTAAAAAGTGATGCCCTTGTGGACATGCTTGAGTGACAGCAAATCATTCCTGAACTCTTTGTAAGGAGAGTGGGTCAACCTAACTGCAGAACATTGTCTGACTGCCCCATGGAATTGCCCTCCTTGGGAAAACTGAGAACCACTGCCTGCTGTCATCAGAGAGCCCTCCTATGTACCACTGCAACACCTAGCTTCTCCTCTAAACGAAATCAGTTAAAAGGAACACCTAATTATGAGACAGCTCACAGTGGGCTGGTCATGCCCCCCTGGATCACTCATGCTCCCTCATGCCTCTGTGTGTTTTACACGTTTTCCTGGGACCACCCCACTGGTATTCTGTAACAAGCTAATCTCAAAACTCAACAAAAGCAATCCCTTCCTCTATAAAATCTTACCTGATTCCACAGTATTCCCCAGCCTAGATTGATCTGTATTACACGTCCAGCTTTCAAGGTCACATTGTGCTCAATGTGCATCTCTTATCACAGCCCTGGTTATAATAAGTTATTGGTGCATCTGATCCCGTTATCAAACTGGAAGCTCTCTAGCAGGTGTGGATTGTGTTTTATTCTTCTATATTCTGCAACATCTCACCTAGCTCCTGCTCTTTCGAGTATATCAGTGATTTTTTGTTGTTGTTTTTAGACAAGGAAAAAGAAATCGCTGAAAATGTCTGAGTCATCAAATTAACGGAGAAATACCTGGGTTGGTTCTTGTCAGTGAGGAGGCAGTACTTGAAGGGGTAGGGGGTGGTCCTACCTGCTGGAAGAATGATTGTGAGCAAGAGTATGTGAAGCCAACAGTTAAAGGACACAAGTCCAGCTGTGGAGGTGAAAATTGAACAAAGGTCATTTGATTTGCCTCTGTCCTTCCCAGAGTGTCAAAAAATCAGACATAATGTTATAAATTTTCAATTGGAATTGTGAGCAGACAGAAACTTTGGTTTTAATTCTAGCTCTGAAATCAAGTCTCTCCAGAACTGTATGAATTCAGACAAATTCTTCCAATCACATCTTTCTCCCCCAACTTCCTAAAAAAAGTTCCTCAACACAAGGTCTTTCTCAGGAAGTATTCACAGCATATACGGGAGTAACTAGACTCTAACCAGAATAGTCCTTGGCCTCTGAATTACAGCTCCTACCCATAGCCCTCTTTCAGCCCTGGTTGAAGATTATTTTACAGACGATATTGGGATTACTTTTGAGAATGGTGCTCAGGGCTGTAATCTGTGGGTAGAAAGTAGAAAGTATTGAGCAATGCCTCCTTTTTTGGACAAAATTATTCTGAAATAGAAATATATCATCGATGTTGAGGATTTTTTCATGTATTTATTGTCATTTGCACTTCTTCTGTAAAATGTCTATTCATTTCTGTTGCTCATTTTTTGATGGGTCTTTTATTCTGAGATTCCATCTTATACCAGAAGGAATAACCATCATCAAGAAATCAAATAATAGGGCCAAAAGGATTTAGCTCAGTGGCATAGCACCTGCCTGGCAAGAACAAGGTCCTGAGTTCAATCCTCAGTACCAAAAGAATAACAAATGCTGGTGAGGCTGTGGGAGAAAAAGAAACCCTTCTAGGGCCAGGGATTTAGCTCAATGGTCCTGCCACATGCCTCGAAATCTGAGTTTGATCCCCAGTACCAAGAAAAAATACTTCTACATTGTTGGTGGGAATGTACAACCACTATGGAAATCAGTATGGAGATTCCTCAAAAACTAAAGCTAGAAATTCCATTTGACCCCACTATTCCCCTTCTAGGTATCTTTCTGAAAGAGTTAAAAACATCACCAAGGTAGTGTATGTAAAGGTGCAAATTCCCAATGATGAATCTCATTATATTGTACACCTAAAATATACCAATAAAATTAATTTAAAAATTTTTTTAAAAGTTAAAAGCATCATACCACAGTGATATATGCATATCCATGTTTATAGCAGCCCAACTCATAATACCTAATATTGTAAGCCAGCTGTTATGTTTATCAACAGATAAATGGATAAAGAAAATGTATTTATAGTCACTGGAGTACTACTCTGCCATACAGAAAGATAAACTTGAGTGATTTGTAGGAAAGTGGATGCTCCTTGAGACCATAATGTTATGTGAAATAAATCAGATATATAAGCTTAAATATTGCATGGTTTCTCTTATATGAGAATCTGAAAATATAAAGACCAAAATAAAAGATAAATAACAGGAAGTAGGGAGATTAATCTTTCTCAATTGGAAGGGCATCGAGAAATGGAGGGAGGGGGCCAGGAATTTAGCTCAGTGGTGCCACACCTGCCTGGCAAACGCAAGGTCTTGAGTTTGATTCCTGGTTCTGGAAAAAAAAAAGAGACAGAGAGATGGAAGGAGGGGAGAAGGAGAGGAGGGGCAGGGGAAGAAAAAAGGAATTAAGGTTTGTTATGTACTCTCCATAAGGAATGTAAACATTATGTACTGCAAACGGGTACTAATAAAACAATAAAATGTTCAGTATAGGGAGGGGAGGGGAAAAATAGAAAGAATTAAGATGCAGTATATACATGTATCAACTCCCTATGATGATTGTAATCATTATGTAATCATTATGAAAAATGTACTAATAAAAATAATCAAAAAAGAAACATGTCAGACAATAACATTAGCCAGACTAGAGTTTTCTGTTTCTTGAGATTTTAAAAGAGAGACAGAGTTGGGAAAACAAAAAGAAAGGCATGCTTTCCTCATGAGAGTCAATCTCATGAGAGATTTTTTTCTGGAAAAACAACTTTTAGACCATATTTCAAACTAAGAATAATTGTATCTATACATGGATCTGTAAAGCAGATGAAGTGTCTTTAGAAAGCAAACCTTAAGATCTACAAGTATCCTAATAAAAAATAATGGTAATTAAATATATCATAGATCTAAATCTAAGAGTCAATACTACACTATAAAACTCGTAGAAGAAAATATATAAGAAAATCTTTGTGACCTTGAATTAGCCCAAGATTTCTTTTATTCAACACAAAAAGATCATAAAAGGCAAAATTAATCAACTGGACTTCATCAAAATTGAAAACTACTCCTTTAAAATGTCAATTATATTGATAAACTTATTGTTTACTTATTATGTTAACCTATGATGTTCCAGCATCCGTCTAGGTCCTGCATTATGGCAACAAATTAGATTCCTTTTATTATAATGGATTAAGACAAGAAAATGAACATTTTAGAAAGATTTACCATAAGGAATAACATAAAGCATAGAAAATTATATTAATTAGACTATCTCTATTATATTTTTTTCCATTTAAACTTATAGACAGGACCCAATACCAGAAAATAATAGGAAATACTGAGCAATAACAATGTGCACAGTTAGGTGTGATGGTGCATGCCTATAATCCCCACACTCTGTTAGGATGAGGCAGGAGGAGCACAGGTTCAAGACCAACCTGGACAATTTAGCAACTTCATGAGCTCCTGTCTCAAAATAAAAGAGGATGTAACTCAGTTGGAAGGTCCTGGTTTAATCTCCAGTACCACAGGGGAAAAAAATGTATCCAATAAGTCTTTCATTTGGTCTCTTTTCAATCTCATGCCATTTGAGCAAGAATCCAAGAGTTTGGATAAAGGACAAAGAATATTAGTGCTTTGGAGAATGGTCAGAGACCACATTTCACTCCATATTATTGTACTATGGGACTGCAGAGTCAAGCAGGCCCAGATTTAAAAACTGACTCCTTCCATCAGCTGTGGGATCTCAGACTCTAATGAAATTTTCTACCTTATAAAGTTATTGTAAAGAATAATGAGCTAATAAATGTAAAGTGCAAGGCACATAACTGGATATCAATAAATGGAAACTATCACTGGATGATAATGATGATGAAAATGATGATGATAAAATTCAATCAGTTTCCAGATTTCAGGACTAGACAGCTAGCTTGTTATTTTTGAGAAATATGCCTCCTTCCCCATAATAATCTTTCTTTTGTTGTTGTTGGATAGTCTCATTATGAAGTTCAGGCTGGCCTTGAACCCACTAGGTAGCCCCAGGCTGGCCTCAAACTGGTGGTGATCTTCCTGCCTCTGCCCCCCGAGGGCTGGGATTATAGGCTCCAGCTCCCATAATAATCTTAAAGTCTCAGGGAGGAATGGGAAGTATAAGAGTGAAATAGGGGTATTTCTCTGCCTTCCCACTATTGGGTGCTTATTACTGGTATCACTAACCAACTTACTGTACCTTAGCACTCTTCAGTTACCCTGGACTGGGCTTTGAATCTCTCTTCATACAGTCACATCTGGTCTATTAAGTTTGGCACTGGAAATAAAAATGCATCTGAGTTCCTGACTTAAGAATTCAGTGCACATCCCCTCCAAACCAGAAGAGTGAGTGTAGGTTTATTTTTCCTGCAAGACTAAAGGCTAAAATCCAGCCTAAGGACAGTTCACTAGGGGTTTTAGAAGGGGCTTAGCCAGGCCATAGTACATGTTTGTTTCCTAAATAATCAGTCACTAGTTGATTTTTTTAAAAAAATTGTAACACAGTTCTTCTATTTGTTCTATATTTGGAAGTAAAGTATTTTTTTCATTAAGTTTATTGATATATTTTAAGTATAAAATACAGTTACATATATCATTGGGATCTTGTACCTTTACATGACTTATCTTGGTTCTTTCCCCTCTGACCATTCCCCTGCCCTCCCTTCACCCCGTCCACTTTTCCCTATTTACAAAAACTTTGTTTCCATTTTTTTTCTTTTCTTGTATTTTTTCTTTTCCTTTCTTTCTTTCCCCTACCCCTCCCACTTCCCCCACTCCTTTAGACCTTTTCTTTCTATTACACAATAGCAATTATACATTTTTTTAAATTACACTATCAAGATTTAGAGGACATTACCACAGGGTTTACAGAATTTAAAAGGGTATAGAAAGCATATTACAAAAATCTTGTTTTGAAATAAATTTGACAACTTCTATGAAGTACCTTGGAAGACAAATTAATGAAACTGATTCTGGAAGAAATATAAAATTTGAATAGCACCTATTAAAGAAAGTATATTCCTAGCTTGAAAACCTACCTATATGACAACAACAGGCTCATATACATTTTAACTGATGAATTATATCAAACATTTAAAGCAGAAAAAAGAAGGAACATGGCTCCCTTCATTTTAGGAAATCAACATTGTGCTAATACTAAAACTTGATAGATAATAGAAGAGAAAAGTATGAACATAAATAAAAATTTGTTTAACAAAACAAACTATTAGAAGTCAGATCTGGCAGTATTTATCAAGTGGTTTTATTTTAGGGATTGCAGTGTTGGTTCAGCATTGGAAGACCCACGCCCATAACTCATCATTTTAACAGAAGAAAGGAAAAAGCCATATGATCCTGTCATTAGTTGCAGAAAAAGTATTGGACTAAATTCTACAGTTGTTCACTGTAAAAGCTATCAAGAGACTAGAAGTAGAACAGAAACTTCACAACAGATAAAAGACATGTACTGCATAGTTCCAGCAAAAACACCTTATATGAACGGAAAAGATACAATGCTTTCTCCCTAAGGTGAGGAACAAGGGCAGATATGCCTACTCTTCATCTGTCCATGAAAGACTAAATCTATAAAATTTAAGAAGAAATTATAAGGGAAAATGTTCATGAACTTAGGGTAGACAAGAATTTCCTAGGATACAAAAAACGTAATGTATAAAAAAATTGATAAATGAGATCCTATCAAAATTTAGAACTTTAAAAGACATCATTAAGAAAATGAAAAGTAGTCCTTAACCAGACATATTTATAATACATATAACCTATGACCAGAATATGTAAAGAACTCTTACAGCTCATTAATAGACAACCCAATTAAAAAGTAGACATGAGAAGAGGATAAATAGCCAGTACAGCACAAGGAAAGATGTGCTACACTAGAATCAGAAAAATACTAATCAGTACAATAACAAGATCGTATTATATGCTCATTAGGGAGATTAAGTTAAAGTTTTTAAAAGAACAAATGTCAGCTGAGGTGTGACCCAGTTATAACTTTCTAATACTGCTAATGTGAATGTAAAATGATAAAACCATTTTGGAAAAATATATAGAAATTTCTTGTATTACAGTTAAGAACCAATGGTTCTGTTAAATGTTTACTGAAGAGAAATGAAAACACATGTTCACAATAGATTTGTACATACAGGTTGACTGTCCCTTATCTGAAATTCTTGGGACCAGAGTGTTTCAGATTTTGGGTTGAAATCCACTGGATCTGCAAAGAAGATAGCTACTCCTGCTTTTTTTTCAGGTTCCTGTTGCATGCAGTATTGTTTTCCACCCTTTAACTTTCAGCCTATGAGGTTTTTTTTTTAATTCTTTTATTGGTACATTTTAGGTATACAATACACTTGCATTTGTCATTAGGTGCTTGTACCTGTACATGATGTATCTTGGTTCTTATTTTTTTCCCCATTACTTGTGCACCCTTCACCCCTTCCACCCTTCCCTATTTACATAGATTTCATTTCCACTTTTTTTCTTTTCTCATAATTTTTCCTTTCCCTTCTTTCCTTTCCCCTTCCCCTCCTACCACCCCTACACCTTTGGACCTTTTCCTATTTCAAATTGTCAATTATTCATTTTAATCTTTTTTTTTTTTTTTTTTTTTGGTACCAGGGATCAAACTTGGGTCCTTGTATTTGTGAGGCAGGCAGCAGAACCACTGAGCTAAATCCCCGGCCCTCATTTTAATAATTTTAATCCTTATTTACACTTTCAGTTTCTCACACTAGAGAAACTATTTGGTATTTACACATGTGTGTCCTATTTATGAGTTTCTTTTTAAATTAAGTGTGTTTCTTGTATGCAGCATATTATTGGATCTTGCTTCTTGACCCATTCTGCCAGTTTATTTCTTTTGATTGGTGAATTGAGACCATTAACTTTGATGGTTATAACTGATACGTATTGACTTATCATTGTCATGACTTTCTTTCTGTTAGATTCTCCCCCTTTGTGTTTAATTTGTTGTTGTGCCTGATGGATTTATTCTGCTTGGCTTCCTGGGGTTGTGATCCTCATTGTCTTTTCCTAGGACATTGTCTAAAATTTTTTGGAGTGCTGGTTTGGTATTCATGAAGTTCCTAAGGTGCTCTTTGTCATGAAAGTATCTTATTTCTCCATCAATTTTGAAAGATAGTTTTGCAGGGTATATCAATCTCAATTGGAGGCTGTTTTCCTTTAGGCCTTGGAATACATCACACCAAGCTCTTCTTGCCTTGAGGGTTTGCACTGAGAAGTCTGCTGTGATTCTGATGGGCTTTCCTTTGTATGTGATTTGTTTCTTTTCTCTCACTACTTGTAGAATTTTGTTCTTCTGTTGGATTTCTGGAATCTTAACAATTATATGCATATGTGTAGATTTTTTTTTTTGATCAAGGCTATTTGGAGTCCTGTGTGCCTCCCTTATCTGTATGTCAAGTTCTTTTCCCCTGCTGGGGAAGTTTTCTGCCATCACTTCTGTGAACAGTTTTTTAATGTCATCTGCAGTCTCTCCTGTGTCTTCATTGACTCTGATCATTCTTATGTTATTCTTCTTTGCATTGTCTAGTAGCTGCTGGATTGATTTCTCATGGTCCCTTACTATTTTAAAGAAATTTTTCTTTTCCTGGTCACTAGTAGCAATCTTATCTTCTATATCTGCAATTCTGTCCTCACATTGGCTCATTCTGCTGCATAAACTTTCAGTGGAGTTTTTAATCTCCTGGAAATCTGTTTGCATTTGTTTTATGGATTCCATTTGTTTCCTATGTTGGGATTCCATCATGTTCCTCATCTCCTCTATTTTTTATCTGTGTTTCCCTCTAGATTTATTAATCATGTCTTACACTACTAGCACAATCTCTGCTGTTATCTGAGAAATTCTTTCTGATTTCATTTTTTTCCAGATCCTCTTTTGTTGCCAGTTCAGGGAGTCCAGGTGGTTGATTGAGTATCAGATTGTTCCATCTTATTTCCCTTTAGGGTTGCCTTAGGTGATCTGGAAGTCTTGTTTTGAGGCTTGTTTACATGTCTTCTCATTTCAACAAATGCAACTTGCTGTGCCTTTGTTGAGGCAACTTTTTGCTCACCCAGTGGTCTTCAATTCTCAGCAAGTCATGAAGAGGTCTTTCCTCTGCTGATCACCAGTACACTAATTGCTGGGTTCAGAAAGGTGGCCTTCTGGATCCCTCAACTGCCTGTTGCCTGGGTGGGCTTCTGGCTGGGGCCTGTGCACACTTGGGATATCTAGGTGTGCCACTGGCTAGAGCCCCTATGTAGATGTTGTCTGGGAGGGTCTTTAGCTGGGGGCTGTGCACCCCAGTTCCTGTTGTGTGAGCAAGTGTCTGGCTAGGGTCTTGTCCACTTAATGATGGTATTGGGGCAAACCTCTGGCTATTGCTTGTGTGCCTGTGCAGCTCTTTTCCAGGCAGGCCCTTGGCTTGGGCTGGTGTGCCCCAGCCTCTGGGGTCGGGGCAGAGCTCTGGCTGGGATCTGCTTACAGCCACGCTGCTCTGGTCCACACCTCTGCTCCCCCAACTAAGTTGGTCTGGTCTGGAAGTAAAGTATTAATCCTGAACTCATGGGATTTTTAAAAAATGGATTTTGACATCTGAGATGTTATTCCTTAGGTTAAGGAGACCCTGGACTCTTTCTGACCAAGAAACAAGTCCATGATGGAGAAAGCAAGCAAGCTTACCAGGTCAGTGGTTTGATGTTCTGATTCAGTTAGGGCTACTGAACAGACTCCACAGAGCAGCTGATGACCAAGCAGTAGCACTAACCAATTACATCAAAGCCTTTGCAGATAGCAACAATTACTACTTGAGTTAATAAAGTTTCTCAGATCATTTTAATATGTAACCAAGTGTGAGGACTTTTGTCCTAAAATTTTTGGCAAATTTGCTAAATATTGCTGATATCCCAATTATTGATATAGATATATTATTGGCATTTGAGGGGACAGAGATTTGAGGAAGATGTTGTTATAATGCTGTCTTATGCTTGGGACACTTCTGTCACACAAAAAATTGTCTTATTTTTGAAGGTCTTATTGGATACTGATATACTTGAGGAACTTATGTGTTCTGGAAGTTCTTTCTACCTTACATATAAACACAAATTATTTTGGCATGATTTTAGTTACTATACACTGAATTTTCTCAGAATAAATATATGAAATAATTATATGAAAATATATTAATATATAATAAATATATGAAATAAAATATGTAATAAATATATGAAAATCATATTTTGTTCTGTTTAAAACTTCACTAAGAATTGCCTTCCTTTTCAAATAGCCACATCATAGCTGTCACCACAACTTAAAGTATTTTTGTAGTAAGCATTTGTAAATGTGATTTTCATGGCAATTCGCAAGTATCTGATGATCTTGTTATGCTTGAATGTTTACTCATTAAAATATATAATCCTTATAAAATATATCAACTTCATGTTTTTATACCAAAATAATGATTTTCAAACCCTATGTTTACAGGTGGCATTTGCCTGTAATCTTTTTTTTTTTTTTTTGGTACTGCGGATCAAACTTGGGACTTTGCGCTTGCGAGGCAGGTGCCAGAACCACTGAGCTAAATCCCTGTCAAACCCTATGTTTAGATAGATTATATAATCTGTGAATTTCATTTCAGGATAATAAATGTGGTGTTGTGAAATATTGCTTGCAAAAAGAGACCTTTGAGTTGACATAGGGTTAATAACTTCTGATCTAGGGATTCCCTTTATGATCTTTAATAAGGCAGTCTCAATTTATGTCCGAGCATGAAAGTTTCAGCAAAGTCATCAGCAAGGGTGTTAACTTTGAACAAGTTATTTAATATTGCTATGCTTCAGTTTCTTCATCTGTAAAAATGGTGTAATAATAGCACTTACCTCATAGCTGTCAAGAGAATTAAATGAGATCAACCATGAAAAACACTTAGCAAAGTTTCTGGCATGTAGGAAGTACTGAATAAAAGTATCTGTTTTGATGATGATAATGATGATCATGATGACAATGCTGATGATTAATTAAGTGCTACAATTCTGAGAAAGACCAAGAATCTTTAATCCCTTCCTCGGCCAACTATGTCATCTCTATACTTTGCTTATTCTTTACTCAGTGCTGAATACTGCCCAGAACCAATACTTGCAACACCCAATCTTGATTAGAAATCCTTTACATAATCTCTGCTTCTTCATTCCTGTAGTTGTTTTAAGCAGTAGCCATAGAGGAAAACAGAATTTTTTTGGCAGTGGTTAATAAACTGTTAAAGTTGTATCATGGTATCAGCATTTTAGGACATCAGAAACATCACAAATGGAGATATGCTATTTGGACACTACACTCAACATCCTTCAAAATGGAGCCAGGCATAAAGTGGGAGAGACAGGAGGAGCCAGGAAGCTACAAGGTCTGCAATCTATAATTTATAGCTGCTAGCTGTGCCCTGAGCACTGGCCTCCAGGATGCAGACTGAGACAGAGCTGGAAAACTACAAGCAGGAGACTGTTACTGTTGCAGAAATCTCAGAAAGAAATACACAGAGACAGAGAATTTGGATAAAATAATAAAATTTCTTCTCCTGAGTGGGCAGGAAAGCCAGAAACCAGTCTGGTCAGTATCCGCCCCCCTTTGTTCAGCATTTCCCTTTTTATATCCTTTTTAGCCATTATCTCACCCCTAGTGGTCTTTGATATGTAAATACAATTCCAGTTCCTATTTATAAGTCACAGACACAAGGTAGGCCATATACATTGTAAATTCACCCTGGCTTGCTAACTTTGTTAGGTTAATGAAGTTACTGGTTAGTCAGATAATCCTCATCTTAAACAAGGAGTTACGGGAAAAGCAAATCTTAAAATAACACATTACTTATTTTGCTTCTACAACTAACTTAATATTCAACCTATTAAGGTATCTAAAACTTTTCCGTATCATTACTATGAGACTGGAAGTAGTGCATGCCATTCTTCTCATATTCTATTGGTTAAAATTCAGGCTGCAAAGTGCTTGTTGGCTATATTCATAGCAATCCTGCTGACCTTATAATTTGGCCAATGTATTCTTTTACTTTTTTTTTTTTTTTTTTGGTACCAGGGATCGAACTTGGATCCTTGCGCTTGCGAGGCAGGCAGTGGAACCATTGAGCTAAATCCCTGGCCCCTGGCCAATGTATTCTTAACTGTTTCTTTGGCTTTGTTTCCTCCAGACTGAAAGCTATATAGCTACCAAGATGACAATGTCTGGCATCTATTGAAGGCCTTTAGATAGACCCTCTGTAGAGTAACTCTGACTGCTGATCACAACTACAACCCCCTTCATCTGGAAGTAGCCAGAACAGTCTTTGCCCTTTGCTCCCTCACAGCAGTTAGGAGTAGTTCTTCAGAGGGGGAAATATTACAGATAAGTAAGTTAATTAGATATCTTATAGGCAGTTAGACAAGGCCAGCCCATAATGAGCCAACATGGAGGACAATCAAGACACATTCACTAAAAGCCAGCATTGTAAAAGAAGAGAAACACCATACCCATGTAGGATAAATAGCAGTGACTGATATTCTAAATAGGTATCAATCACCTGGGTGGGGGACCAAGATCTACCAGGAAAGATCCCTGACCCACCCCTTACCACCGAAAATACTTGCTCATTCTTTGTACACTTGCTATGTGACTTGTTTCCCCATTGGATCCCCATTTAATCAATATTACCTAAGCAACTATACTTGTCATAATCTTATTGGTTGTTCATAGTTTTGTCCACCTTGTGATTTCTCATTGGATCAATATTACCTAAGTGACTGTACTTGTAGTGTTTCTAGTTGACTACAGTTTTGTCCCACCTTGAACCCACCTCATCTCATGGCTTTATCCCATAAAACACCTTTGAGAAGTTAGGTGAGTGGGCAACCCACTTTCAGGTCCCCCTTCTGTCTCTCTTAGACAGAAGCTTTCTTCCTCTCAATAAATTTTTCCTACTTTGAAAACAAAAATTCAGGCTGTTACTACATTTAACTCACAGGCACCTGAAGATGTGTACTCTCTGTACCCCTAGGAAGAAGCCCATTGGCTTGGAATCAGCCAGTGGCATGGGCCATGTTGGACATAAAAGTCCAACAGAGTACCTCTACAGTAGTCCATATCCATGGGGTAGTAAGGGTGGAAGATTAATTTTGCTGAGAGAAGGATTTTACACTGCATACTAGGTAAGAAAATGGAAGTATGTGAAGATCTTCTGGACATGCTATGTGGTGCCATGGAAGGGCCCATAGCCAGCTGTGGATTTCCAGCTGAAGAAGCATTGAAAAGCTATTGTAAGCATCTAATACTTTGGGGAAGGATGGCATACAAATCAAGTAGAGGAGCATCCATCAGAAAGGAATGACCCTGAGAAATAAATATTTCACAGTCAGTACCTAATAACATCTTCTTACTTGTGGAGAGTTGGTATTTATTGGGTACATAATATCAGCCAGGAATAGTAGTAAGTTTTTTATATTCATTCTCTTAATGATAATCATGAAAACTCTTTGAGTTTGAAACTAAGACAACCCCATTTTACAAATTGAAGTTGAGAAAGGTTAAGTTACTTGCCCAAATTAGTGGTAGCATCCAGATTCAACCCTAGTACGTCTAGCTCCAAAGGCCAGAAGATTAACTACCATGGTTTGTGCTATGTACCCTCAGCTAAAGGCTCATGATGTATTGTTTATACCTGCTCCCTTGAATTTGTTTCTGACACAATTACTAGTCTCTTCCCAAATCCTGGGATTTCCAGGGTTTGACTAGAGCCCCAGATTAAGCAGACCAGCACTGTCTAACGGAAATATAATGTGAGGCACATTTATATTTTTCATTTTTCAGGGGCCACATTTTTAAAGGTAAAAACAAATGATGAAATTAATTTTAGTAATACAGTGATACCTTGGTTCACAAATGCTTTTGTTTGGGAATAATTTAGTTCACAAACAGAAGTAGTTGGCAAAATTTGATTTTTATTTGCAAACTCTGCATTGGGTGACAAACACAACTATGGCCATCTTTTCCAGAATCGCAGAACGAATTAAATTAGTGAACCGAGGTACTACTGTATATTTAACCTAACCCAGGGTTATCATTTCAACATGAAATCTATACAAAATTATTAATGACATAATTTCTTTTTTAACTAAGCCTTTACAATCTTGTATATACTTTACACTACAGTTTCAGTTCTGATGCCTGCATTGTAGTTGCTCAATAGCCACATGTGACTAGTAGTTACCAAGTTAAATATGACAAATCTAAATTATTATATCCCAACTCTCTCAATAATTTGGGGGCCTCTTTTTGTGAGCCTTTCAAACAATGGAAAGAAAAGTATTTCCAAGATGATGAGTACGTTTTTAGTTATCTGCTTGATTTAATCCAAGAAAGGAAAACAATAAAAGGAATAGACTACACCATTTGCATCTACGACTAGTAGTAAGCTTAGTTGCCTATGGCAAAAGAGAAACAGAGTGATGAATTCTACATAATTACATAACATGTACCACGAGCCTCCTGCTCTTAGAATGGCGCTGGGCACAATGTGAAGATCAGAAAACTCTAGACCCCTGACCAGAGGGTGGTCTGTGAAGTCAGCCCATTAAGAACTTTGCAAGGGCCGCCATCACCTCCCAGTTGCTCTGTTCACACTCACCCTTGCCCCAGCTTGAAAGGCAAGGTGTGTGTGCCAGACATCACCAGAGTAGCACACACTCTGTCATCCTATCTAGAGGGCACAAAAAAATCTGAACATCTCCTTTCACTCCAGTCCCACAGAGAACCCTCCACCCTAAGGCCTCTCAAATTTTGCATGTATCAGAATCACCTGTATGGCTTGTTAAAATTCAGGTGGTTGTGCCCCAAGTGTTTTTGATTTGATAGATCTGGAGGGGGTAGTTGGGAGAGAATGTGCATTTCTAACAAGTTCCAAGCATGCTGATGCTAAAGGTCAGAGGACCACACTTTGAGAACCAAGACACATCCCTAAATTATCCATAAATTATTCAATAGCAAGAACAAATCTAAGAAAAGGCACAGGCATCTTTTTCACTCTTCATGAGATAAGTAAGAGTTTTAAATAGTTGATATGTTTGGCCCTTTCTCCTTGACACCTCAATATTTCATCTAGTTCAGGGAAGGAATGAAGTAATCATGATGAAGACAGAAAAAACTGAAGGGAAAAAATAAGGGAACAGGAAGACTGGAAAGAAAGTAGGAGTAGGGCTTGGGATGTAGCTCAGTGGTAGAACACTTGCCTAGTAAGGGCCTGGGTTCATTTCAGAGAGAGAGAGAGAGGAGTAGAAGTGAGCAAGATCCCCAGAGCTCAAGGTGGTAGAGCATCATGCAGACCTGTGCTCAGGGAGAAAACAAGTAACATGGCCACCTTCAGTTTCCTGATTCACTAGCTAGATGCAAATTTGCTCTTGCTTCTTTTTAACTGTGTCACAAAGGCATCACAAGGATTGTTTTCCTCTTTGCTTTTTAAGAGGTGAAACAATGGCTGAACTTCATGAGACAGTAGGAAGCCACAAACCACAAGAACCTTGGATGCCCCATTCCTGGGATTATGCTGTACTTCACACCATCTCTGCCTATGTGCAAGTGTTTTCATCTCTAACTTTCAGGGCACCTGGATTTTAAAGGGAGAGGCATGAGACTTGCTGTGTTACAAGCAGCTAGGAATCTGGAATGCATTGCTGGAGATACACACTGAGCCTGGCTCAGAACTGCAAGAAAGTCAGTGGGAGGGAAGGAAAAACACTGCAATGACAAAATGTCTTGCAGGGCCCGCCTCATCCTCACTGAACTGCCCAGAGCTTGCATTCCAGCTGCACTCAGTGACCCAATGTTCCGGTAAACAAGGAGGGGACAGATGGACAGACCTCAGATCAAGCTACCCTGGAGCTCTGAAACAGCCACAGGGGGCCTGCAGGGAGGGTGGGGCTGTGAAGGAGGCTGCTTTTGTGCATATCCTGGGTCAGATGCGTGCACACACACACACACACACACACACACAATCACTCACTTCCAGTGGGTCTTGGATAGACACCAAACACTCAATGTTCCAGCCTCACAAAGGCCTGAAACTGACCTCCTTAGGATCCCTTCCAGGAAGCCCAGAACATGAGAATATGCAAAAAGTAAAGCAAGGAGACACTGACTCAGGCCAACCCAGGCCACTGACTAATGGTATCCGGTTTCTACACAATACTTTGGCCTTCCAGAAAGACACAGAGCTGCAGCGTACAAGCACAGTTATTCAATCCACATCCGCACTTGATTTCATGGCATCACATCACCAACTGAAGATTCTATGATTCTTCAGGCTTACCCTACCGCCCTGCCTCATGCCTGCACTCTCCTATTTCCTTCTTCAACTCCTCTTTCATTGCATTAGCTGGCAGATAAGCCTAAAAAATAATCAAAGGGGCTTAGTAAGAATATGAGGAAAAGTGTACAGGTTCAAAGAGCAAAGTTTGGGAAGTTCCTTCCTAAAAGAGTCCCTCTGTGTAGAATTATTGAGGGCTCTGAAGCTCAAATAGCATATCTTGCCCACCCCCATATAAATGTGAGTGACATTCTATATTCCGTATGACTAAGTTTTTTTTATTCACACCGGGCTATCTCTGATCACTGCAAAGACACTAACAAAAGTTCATAAATAAAGCCATTAACCAGATCACAGGGCCACCTGCATGACCAGTGGGCCCCTTTATCATACTGAGTGTCATGCCCACCTTCCACAGTCTGCCCTGCTTCACAGATGACTTTATTTTCGCTACTACCGGTTTGCTTTTTCCCTTTACTAATGTTGGGTTATTTTTCCTTCATTTTCTTGTGTATCAGTCAAATATGGGCAATAATTTCATATCTATTTCAAAGTAGGAAAAGGCAGATTTAGAAAACTTCCCCTGTAAGAAGCTGTATAAGTCTTCCATTAAGGCTCTGAGTGGTGTACTCTGGCAGCTTTGGGAGCTGGTTTTCAACTCCAGAGTTGCTTCATTCTGAACATTAGTTTCCAGTGAGTATTGTCAGCTTTGACTCACCAATTGTCACACCCCAGTTTTTGGACAATCAAAACACCGTGGAAAAAAACCAGCATGGAAATGGTGCTGCTTGCTTGAATAATCATGGCAAGAAAAGGTCTCATGCTATTTCCTCAATAATAATGATAACAGGACCTGCCTCCTGTCTCTCCAGTGTGCTTAAGGCACCATACATATTTTTCCCTAGTGTTTATAGCCACCATACAATGTTCCAGTCATTCCCATTTTACCAACTGAAGCTGTAAGTTGAAGTCAGAAAAGGGAGAAGGCTATAGTTGAAGTCAGAAGCCAAGTATTATCCAAACTCACATCTACTTGAACTCACAGTAACCCATGCTAGACTCCTGCTTATTCTCTCTCATTGATTGTCCTTTTCCATCATAGCTATTGTTATAACTGAAATGTATTGACTTGTCATTGCCATGTCTTTTTCTTTTTGTTGTGTTCTCCCCCTTTACATTTAATTTCTTGTCATGCCAGATAGGTTCATTCTGCTTTGCTTCCTGGGTTGTGATCCTCAATGTCTGTTCCTAGGATATTGTGTAAAATTCTTTGGAGTGCTGGTTTGGTATTCACAAAGTTCCTAAGGTGCTCTTTGTCATGAAAGTATCTTATTTCTCCATCCATTTTGAAAGATAGTTTTGCAGGGTACATCAATCTGGATTGGAGGCTGTTTTCTTTTAGGGGTTGGAATATGTCACTCCGAGCTCTTCTTGCCTTGATGGTTTGTGTTGAGAAGTCTGCTGTGATTCTGATGGGCTTTCCTTTGTATGTGATTTGTTTCTTTTCTCTGACTGCTTGGAGAACTTTGTTCTTCTGTTGTATTTCTGGAATCTTAACAATTATATGCCTATGTGTAGATTTTTTTTTGATCAAGGCTATTTGGAGTCCTATATGCCTCACTTATCTGTATATCAAGCTCTTTTCCCCTGCTTGGGAAGTTTTCTGCCATTATTTCTGTGAAGAGGTTTTTTATGTCATCTGCACTCTCTCCTGTTTCTTCATTGAGCCCAATCAGTCTTATGTTATTCTTCTTTGCATCATCTAGCAGCTGCTGGATTGATTTCTCATGTTCCCTTATAATTTTGAAGCAATTTTTCTTTTTCTGGTCATTAATTGCAATCTTATCTTCTATATCTGAAATTCTGTCCTCACATTGGCTCATTCTGCTGTGTAGACTTTCAATGGAGTTTTTCATGTCCTGGAAATCTATTTGCATCTGTTTTATGGATTCCATTTGTTTCTTATGTTGGGATTCCATCATGTTCCTGAGCTCCTCTCTAGATTTATTAATGATGTCTTGCACTAGGGGCACAATTTCTCCTGTTATCTGAGAAATTATTTCTGATTTCATTTTTTCCAGATCCCCTTTTGTTGCCAGTTCAGTGGGTCCAGGTGGTTGAGGATCAGAGTGTTCCAACTCATTTCCCTTTGTGGTTGCTGTAGGTGATCTGGAAGTCTGGTTTTGAGACTTATTTACGTGTTTTCTCATTTCGACTGGGGCAGGGAGCTATTAGCGCCTGCACAGATTACCTCCTCTGAGCTGGGTGAGGTGGGCCAGAGGCCGCGAGCAGTGGTAGGCATGGTGACCCAAAAGCCCTTTCCTGTGGGCTGGGAGCAGCGGGAGGGATGGTGGCTGGGAAGCCCCTTCCTCTGGGCCAGGAGCGGTGGAAGGGATGGTGGCCTGGAAGCCCCTTCCTCTGGGCCAGGAGCAGTGGGACAGAAGGTGGCCCAAAAGCCCTTTCCTCTGAGCTGGGAGCAGTGGGACCACGGCTCAGAAGCCCCTACTTCTGGGCCGGGAACAGCGGGACTCAGTACCTTGGTCTGGTGGTCTGGTGTCCTCTGCATCTTTGTAATGTGGAACCAGGTGGCTGCCTGTCTGCAACGGGGTGATTCGGTGTCTTCTGCGCGACTCAGGACCTCGGCAGGGCGTGCACAGACCTGCTTGTCTGCAGCAGGCTGATTCGGCGTGTTCTCTGCGACTCAGGACCTCGGTAGAGCATGGGCCCCATCATAGCTATTGATAAGTTCATACTCCACCAAGCCTTCTCTACTATACACCAAGACTTGGGTAGCCCCAGAAAAGCACTGGGCATAATAAAACTTGGGCTGGGAGTTTGGCAGTTTCTGTAAACCATCCAGGCTAAAGTTTAGAGAAGTCAGAAAAGTATCTGGAAGTATGGACCTGATGATGAGATGGGGGATATAAATGACCTGAGGTCAAAGGAGTTTCCATAAATAAGACTGGTTGCCTAGCCAAGCTCTTCCAGGCAAAGGTCCTTCCAGGGCAGGACACCACGTGTGGAAACAAGTACCACATCTGCCTGGAGTAAGGAATGAAGTTGGGGACACTAAGACGGGGCTTATAATTAATTACCTGTTCCTTCCCAGCACCCTTTCTTATCCCAATTGCCTAACCTCTGCCCATTCTGACATATGTACAGATTTATCTGCCCCTAAATGACCATTTCTTTCTCTTTTTTTGCTCTGATTTTATTCACTTATACTATTAATTAAATTTATTTTAACCGATACATAAAAACATGAAAATTGTACCTAGTAATGGGGTGCCATATGACTTTTGATATGACCCTACATGGCCATTTCTTACAATATCCACCTCCACCCACTCCTCTTCTTTCCCCAGAAATGTAACATGATGGACACATGGGCATAGACTTAGAAATAAGGTACTTCTAGGTTTGCTTCTTTTTAGCTGTGTGAGTTAGGGTATATTTCTGAACTTCTCTGAGCCTCAGTCTCCTCATCTTTTAAAAAGGGGATAATAATCACACCTTCGTAGACTTATTAGAGTGATTAAAATGAATAAAGTTATAATCCATCTCTTATTGGAGCAGGCACTTGATGAATGAGTGTTGTTGACCTCAGGCCTGTTGCTGTTGCACATTCCTCCTCTGCCCAAGAGCAATAAGAACAGAAAGAATATTATAGCTAGAAAATCTTGGTGCTTACCTAGCCCTTCTTTTTCATTTGATAAGGAACCCAACATTCAAAGCAGGTTAATAGGCTGTTCAAGGCTTTACTAGTTCCAAACTTCAATAAGGATATTAATTTGTTGGAGCAGTAGAAAGCTTTGTCTTTGAAGTTAGATCTATGTGAATTTGAATTCCACCTGCCACCTTCGGGATCTGAGGCAAGTGGCTGACCTGGTTCTGCTTCATTTCCTCATGTGCAACATTGGGATAATAGAAGCAGATGGGAACAGTGGTGGAGAGGAATAAATAGGATAATGTGCATCAGGTCCCCAGGGAGCCCCCGTGACTTGGGGCTCCTGCTGGTTTCCTCACATCATTAAGACATTCCAGGGCTGGTTAGAACAGGGAAAGCCCAGTAGGAGGAAATGAGCAGAGCTTTAAAACATAATGAGCTTTTCATAGATGATGAAATAAGGACATTTAGGAATAACTTTGTTTACCAACCCCCAAATGCCAGCTTTGGATCATGGAAGAATTTTGACCGGCAGGACCAACAGCAAAGATTGGGAAGATTATCTGCAGGCTGAATTAGAACTCTCTGAAGTGAGAGAGTTGATGTGTGTGTAGAGGGAGGAGAAGAGCAGTCAGGGAATATGATCTGGAGGATTTTTAAATGACCTTCTAGAATGAATTTCCAACACAGTTTTGAAAGCACCCTACTTTGTAAGCACAAAGATAGATAGATAGATAGATAGATAGATAGATAGATAATAGAATAGTTTATATATGTGTGTATAAATTTATAGTGGGATAAATCACAAATTATATTTTGAATTGGCAACACAAGGGGTGAGGTAACTTTGATATGGGTGACCATTTTTCAGATGCAACACATGCAGTGGTTTTGAAATAAAGAGCATAGGCAAGTTTTGCAATGAAAAGTGAGCTATGGTTTCTGTTTTTTCCCAAGATGAATACGGATAAGGGCACAGTCAGCTCAGCCCCTGAATGATCCAATTATGGGCTTGAAATGGACCCAGGGGCAGAATTTAGAAACCTAAAATGGAAAGGCAGAGGAAAAGCAATTTTGCAACTGGACAAGTGACTAACTCCCAAGTGTCCTCTGGGTAAAATAGAGTTTTGAAAATGTGTGGGCAGCTTCCAAATGTCCTGTGCGAGTTAGGATTGACATTTTTAGAGCTAATTAGGATGAGATTGATTAGGGTTTGTCTTAGCCCAGTGGAGCTGACTAAATAATTTATAAAGAATAGACATTTATTTCTCACTGTTTTGGAGGCTAAGAAGTCCAAGATCAAAGTGCTGGCAGGTTTGGTGTTTGGAGTGACCCAATCTCTGCTTCCAAGATGGCATCTTGAATTCTACATCCTCCATAGTCTAGGAGCATTGTCCCTTATATGTCAGAAGAGCAGAAGAGAGAGAACCCACTCCTACAAGCCTGTTTTACAGTGGCATTAGTCCATTCATGAGGCCTGAGCCCTCATAACCTCATACTGTCACCCACACTGTTGCCATTGGGATTAGATTTTCACCACATGTAATTTGCAGGTGGCAAAAATCATTCACATCCCAGCAGACTCTGAGAGAGGATGACAGTATTATACTTTCAACTTACCCAGATGCCTGGACAACCTATATGAGGGAGAGGAATGGCAAATATTATCAACAGACACAAAGTATGTGGCCCAATGTCACAAACACAAACTATGCTAAAAGCTATGAAATTCTTAAGAATTGGGCCTATATTTTTGGCACCTTGTATTCTAGTGATTAGAAGAGGGAATGTATTCAAACTATATTTAATTAATAAGTTAATGACTTGGGCTATTTCTAAGATTAAAAGTTCCCCAGCATAGAAGATATTCAAGCAGTTGGGTGGAACTATATAAAGGTTTTGAAGAATCTTTTAAATGTGACTGATGTAGGGTTCTAGCAAGCCTAATCCTGTGGGCATGTAGTATGTAATAACTCCCTGAGATGAGTAGATCCGATTGGAACATTGAGTCATAATATAGTAGGACTAAAAGAAACAAATCAAAGAGTTGCTCCAGCAGGAAGATTAATCATGCTAACCTTTTCTTTAATCTCCTAGTCTGTAGTGTAAAATCCTTTTCTGGGCAATATTAGCTTTGTGCTCTCACTACCATAATGGTTCAGACCATTGCAGAATGGCTTCTCATGTCCACCATGGCCCAGGTGCTGACTTATCACAACCCCATTCCTTTTCCTTCTTGGACAAACATAGAGTCTACATTGTCAGTTTCTTGTGAGTTAAATGCAGACACAGCCTGAATCATAATCAATGGAATATGAGCAGAAGTGACATTTGCTGCTTCCAGGAATGCAATAAAAGCCTCCCTTTTTCAGTCTCCCACTCTGTCTCCCCATCTGCATGCTGGAGGTTGATGTTCAGGGCAATGCTGGCAGCCATAAACTGATGATGACAGGGTCCATGGCTCCCTGACTCCCCACCCTATCCCTCTCAATTGTTAGCCTATCAGATGAAATAGAAACAAATTTTTACTATGTTAAGTTGTTACGGCAACTCACATATCTTAGCTAATGAGTTTCCCTACTAATGTCTTACTCTCTTTTTTCTTTCTCTACTCTTCAATCTCTGGGGTGATAAAGGACTCACAAGAAGGGGATGAGAATGTGAGCATAGTGTAAAGAGATTGTTGGGCAAGTGAAAACCCTCTCTTAAATTAATTTCATCTCTTTCTTTTACCTGAGATGTTCGCCTAGAGTGTCCTCATTCCTAAGGCAAAGGTATGGGTAGGGTGGCCAGGTTCAAAGCTTTGTAACAGATGAGCAACTGAATAAGTCTCGGTCCTTCTATGCCTTGCAGCAAATTTCACTTTTCATCTCCTAGCTTTCTAGGGATACCGGCTCTTCTGCCCTCTCCATAGTTTATGGAAGGTGAAGAAAGATCTGGATACCTTCTTTGGGCTACAAATATGAAAGTAAAGGCCTTGATTTTCTATCCTCTTCCATCTCTCTTACCTTTTATGATTCACTGGCAATCTCACACAGAAATGATAATATGAGAAATCTCAGGGTATAAGCTACAAACAAGAAAGCAAATTATAGACATTTAACTTCGCTGGAGTGCTAATTTTGACAACTTTGATTTCCCCTCTGTCTTGTTTAAATTTTCTTGGCTCTGAATTCTCCCTAACATGTGGCTAGAGTTCACTGTTTTCCTAGCATATTCTTCTATCTTGTCCTACTTCCTAAGTCTACACATGGTCCCAAAAGTCTGTTTTCTCTTCCTTTGTTGATCGTGGCTTTGCATTTTCATACCAAACCAAAGTTTCTGCCTTTCCTGAGAAGCTAAAAGCCGATTGCTCTATTGTATTTTTGCCAAATTACAAAATAAGCAGACTTAATAATCTGGGTTCCATTTTCAATACTAACAGTCTGTTCTACAATTTTTGTATCTCTTCCTAATTAACCTTTCTTGGGAATCCTGCTCTAGCAGAACCTGTTACTTATCCTGTAATATCTGTTCTTCTCTTATGGTACTCCTCAGCAGCAGTAGTCTTCAGGGCCATCCAGAATAAAACTATATATGATATATCCCTGTTTTAACTTTTATTTTTTATTAGTACATGTTTGCAGTACATAATAATTACATTCTTCATAGGGAGTTGATACACTTACATAACATCTTAATTATTTTTAATCCCCTTCCTCTCCTCTCTTCTGCCCTCCTTCCATCTCTCGATCCCCTTCCTCTCTGAGAAGGATCGATCTCCCTATTTCCTATTATCTATCTTTTATTTTCCTCTTTATTTGTACTTTGGGTTTCTCATATAAGAGAAACCATGTGATATTTAAGTTTGTGTGCCTGATGTACTTCACTTAACATTATGGTCTCAAGGTGCATACGATAGGATCCCCTTGCAGGTAGATATGGCCATAAGATTAAGCTCTCATCAGTGGAGTGTAGGCAATGACTGGCTGCCAGCCTGGATCATAATATGACCTTGGCATAGGACAAGATGGAAGGAACCTGGGCCCCTGACTCTCCATTCTAGTCATAGATACCCAATATCTAGACTTTTACTTGAGAAAAAAATACCCCTCAGACTTGTTTAAGTCACTATTATTTTCAGTTTTCTGTCATTAAGAGTTGAACTGATTCTACTCAACTACCGTAGGTCCAATATTAAAAGTTAACCAATCTTTCTTCCTTTTTTCCTCTCTCCCTTGCTTTTCTCTTCTCATTTAGAATCATATTGCATGAAAACACCTGTGATCTTAGTTATAATCTCAACCAAGCCCTCCATTTCATAGTGGGGAAACTGAGGAACTCCATAAAAGGAAGTGATGAGCTGAGCAGGGCTGAGACAAGGATGCAAACCCAGTCTCCCGACTCTTGGCCCTGTGATTTTAGGATTCCACCCAGTGGCTCTAAATTAACCAAGCCCTTCTTGGCATGCAACATCTCTCCACCAGGATATATTACTTTGGGTTCTCTTTCCTTCTAAGTCAGTTTATATCCCTAAGAAAATAAAATTTACTTTTTGAGAAATCCATACTTGATAGACAAAGAAACAGGAAAATTATAGCTTAAAATGAAGCTTATTTTTCTCTTTTTAGAGAAATAATTGATTATATTCTATGTTACCAAGCTTCTGTGCCATTTAGTCATTTCTTCCCTTCAGCGTGCACTTCTCCTGAGGGTGGCCTAGAGGATCTAGGATCTAGGCACACCTTGGCTGCTATCTTGAGGGGTGAACACTGGGCTGCTGTGAACTCCTCCAGTCTAGGTGACACCTGAATGAAGATAGTCCCTACTAGTTGGGCACCAACATCCTCCCTCATCTTTCAAGGTACCCAAGCCTTTCTACTGAGCTAGGAATACAGCTAGGAGGCTGCATGGTTTCCACACTGGGCTTTCATCAGCTCCCTCCTCAGAGAATGAGCACCTCTTTCTCCCACTGTCCATAGAAGAAATTTCCTTATAACCAGCCTGCACCACATGATAAAGGGAATGCTAGGAAGGAAAGAATGTATGCTTATCTTTTCATTTTAAGTGATAAGAACTCTATAAAAAATGAATATTCAAAGCTCAATGCCAAATGGAACTACAATCATGGAAGCTATAAATTTCCATCCATTCCTGTGACCTGAGCATTCATATCTGAGCAAAACAAACAGGTATGGAGCCTTCTGGAACTTATCATCCACTTGTAACCTATAGTTACTCAAATAAATGCAATAATTCAAAACTGTGGTAAAGGCTACAAAGGAAAGTATAGGACAGCATGAGAGAGTGTAACTAGGGAATCTAATTTGGGATGAGAAAGGATTATAAAGGTACATATGCCCTGAGACCTTGAAGACAAGAAAGAATAAGCCAGATATCAAGCATTCTGGGCAGCAAGAATAGCAGTGGTGAAAGTCCTTTGATGGGAAAGATGAAGAGAGAGTATAGAGGGCTAAGATGATGCCTTGAGTTGAAGGTGAAGGTAGGTTACACATGACTAAGGGACCATGTTGAGGACTTCAGGTTTCATCTGAGTTATGGGAATACGTGAAAAACTTTTGATTGAATATTGACCTTTTGTGATTCATACTGATCTTTTATGTTACAAACCATCCCTCAGGACCATGTGTTTCTAACAAGAAGCCATCCAATAACACCATCAGGCAATCAGGCAATCAAAAACATCCTTTAAAATATGTTATTAGTGTAGTTAATAGGAAGAGTAAATCCCTCTCATTCACTAAGCTGTAGAAGAATTCCATGTAGATCCTTGGATAAAGCTGAGAAATCTGCATTCTAACTCCACTGCTAAAATTAGCAAGACACAAATAGTTTCTAGATATATCAGTCACAATCACGAAACAGCCCTAGTGTATATGTAGACAGAATGATTTTATTAGACTGACCAGGAAAAGGCAATGAACACTGACTACAACAAAACAAAAACAAATGTCCTTATGTGTGACAGACTCCACGACTGAATTTGCTAATGTCCTATAACTCCTTGTGGTGGTTAAATCATATAGTTTCCTGAATGCTTTTTTTGTGGCTAATTTATTCCAGTGACCCACAAGGAAGACATGCTACTGAGAAGTAGATATGACTCTCAGATCTAACAGAGGTTTTTCTCTGGCTGTGATGGTTCAATTTGAAATATTCATGCCATTCCATCCCAGGGAATTGTGAAATATCCATTATGTACAAATTCTAAGGGATCTTCCATGCTTGGCAGAGACCTGCCTTCCTTTCACGTAAGATTATTAATAGACTTCTCTATTACTATAACAAATGTTGACCTTTCACCCATTCATCTGGTTTGCAAAATATATACATCTGTCTTTAATTAGCAGAACAGAACACCCTCTTGAAAATCTGATCTCAACTATCAACAACTATTAAAAATCCAGCTAAGAGTTATTGTATTTATTAAGCATTCAGTTAAGAGAGTCTGAGAGACATGATATCTGTAAATATTATCGTTTTTATTCCCATCTTAGCCTGGACCACCAAAACTCTATGAACTTGAACCTCATTATCTTATCATCCCAAGAAAATATTTTTATGCTACTTTATCTTTGTTCTATTTTGTCAAAAAATGTCACAAGAATAAGCTTTATAAATTCCAATTCATTATTCACAATGAGATGGGTATTAAGAACCTTATATCACTTAATACAATAATTCCCCCTTATCCACAGAGAATATGTCCCAAGACCCTCAATGGATGTCCTAAACTACAGGTAGTACCAACATCTATACAGTAATGTGTTATTTCTTATACTTATACTCATAAATATAAAACCTTTCCCATCTTAACTAAGTACTCATCCCACACTATGGCAGGAAATCTTACAGCTTGAAGTGCAACAGCAAAACTACCACAAATGTCTGTTTCCTTCTCCATTTCAAGGATAGATTTGTTCTGTCCTAGAATTTAGAAATTTTGGCATAACTTTTCTTTCCTTATTAAGTCAAGAATTTTCATATTTTCACTTAAAGAAAGCACTTTACAACTTCTCTTTGGCACATTTGAGTTGCCAGCATCACTGCTCTTGTCCTAAAGGGGCCATTATGAATTAAAAATAATGATTACTTGAACCTTTAACACAGCATATCCAGTAACCTAGACAACTACTAAGTAACATAGGCATATAGCCTAAACAGTATGGATACTCTGGACAAAGGATGACTCATGGTATTCAGTGACAGAATGACAACATACTCAGACAGCCCCCAAAACTTATGAATTATTTCTGCAATTCCCACTTATTATTTTTGGACCTCAGTTGACCAAGTGTAACTGAAACTACAGAAAGCAGACTGCAGATAAGGAAAGAACATCCTGTTAGCTAATAAGAATTATCCCATATCCTTCTCTTTCTCCCTCTTTTCCTTTCTTCTTTCTACTTTTCCCTTCCTTATCCCTCACCTCAGGCTGCATAAAGTCATGACCAAATTTTACATTCAATCCCAGCCATTGCTCTAACTCTGATGGTACATGGAAACTGGGTTTCTCTTTTTTAATTTTATGTCCATATTTAAATCCTTATTTGTTAACCTGAATGTTTTATATTTCATATAAATTTATTAGAAATAAAGACAATACAAACAAATTAAACTAAATATACTTTTCTTATATCTCATAGTGTGTATCTGCTTTGGATGATGGGCTGTAAAAATAAACCAGCCAATGGAAAGTTGGGATGAGAAGTCTGATCATATGTGCTTTGGAGAGCCATTTCAAATGAACCTGCACTAAATAAGACAGGTGGTACTCTCTTTTCTTACTAGATTGACCTTTGAGGGCAGGCACTGGTAGGAGCACTGAAAGAGGAGAAGGGTAGATGGGGTGTAATATCTACTGGCCCTTAGTTAGCTGTTATCCTTGGGCAAGTCCTTCCATAATTCCAGGACTCCATTTCCTCATCTGCAGAAAAAGAGTGCTGAACTAGGGAAATATTGAGGCTGCTTTCAGCTCTAATGCTCTGTGGTTCTCTGCCTATAAAAGGCACAGAAGAATCATTCCTGCCCTCAGAATCTTCGATTATTTAAAAGATGTAAAATATCAGCTGTGTCCCTTTTACAAAGAATCACATATTGTACAAGTAAATCTGTATATTGAATGCTAAAATTTACCAATGTGATAACTGCTTCAGATAGAATTTTGTCTTGGTTTTCTTTCTCTAGGATAATCTAATAAATTTGAATAAAATTACCATTGCATTAATTATACACCTCAGCATTTTTATTTTGAAAATCAAACAAATGAACTTTTCTTGTTTCTACTGCTGTGTATGAGCCTTCTTGTTAGGTGAAGTGTGTACTGTATACATAAGGTGATAAAGGTCAGGACTGGGACAAACAATCTAATTTCTAGTTGACATGATTTGTAACAAAGATTACTTAGAAAAAAAGTATCTTAGAAGGGAAATGTGCAGCTTGTAAAATGTGAGGGGAAACAGTCTCATACACTGATCATAGAAGTATAAATCTATATGATCTATATAATCTTTTGAAAAGAAGGACAGCAATAAACAACAAAGCCTTAAAAATGTTTGTTATGTATAATTCAACAATCTTCCTTCTGATATAATAAAGGGCTACCTAGAATAAAATTATAAGGTATTATTAAGGAAATGGGAGTAGCAAATTGCAATCTAAGTGGTGAAGTATAATAGAACCATTAAAAATTTGATCTTGAAGAAGTTTCCTAGAGGATGAAACAAAATGAAGCTTTAATGCCATCTCACATCATCCCAAGACCCAAGAGGAAGAAGTCCTAGTTTAGGAGAGTAGTTAGTGGTTAGGATTTAGTTACAGTTTGGTTAGGTTCTTCCTTACTAAGAGCAAAAAAGCAGGATAATATTATTCTCAGAACATGCAGGCCATCAAAAAAAAAAGGGGGAAAACACCTTTTCTATAGTATTAAGCAATATTCCAAATTCTATATCCAGTATCACTTCAAACATGTTTCGTGATGTAAAAACACACATTCAACTATATCTAGTTTTTAAAGATTGGACAAAACAATGTTCACAATTGTTGTAATCAATTTGATTTGTTAGTTTTTTAACTACGTACTTGAAATGTAAGAGTCTGCCAAGAGTTCTTAAGGCTGGTAACACTACCCACTGCTACTGAGCTTCGTGGAGAGGGACAAAGCCACTCGCAGCAATCTGGGGTGTGCTCCTCAGAGGGCTGTGAAATCATGAACATAGTACCAATGACCACACACTGAAGATTCATTTTATCTCATATTCCAGTTTAAAGTAATGACCTTGGAAATGAAAAGGAGATGCTGGAAAGGAAATGTTAGCTTCCTGTGAAAAACACATTTGATTTTCCTGGACTGGGGCTTACAATAATAAAGAGCAACAGGCTCTTGGCAAAAGGCAGAACAGGAAAAGAACAATGCGGTAAGAGATTCATTAACTGATTAAAAGCACTTTACATTACCATTTGATGAGAGAGCAAATGATTCAGACAAAACAATAACTAGGTATGATATTGTGATGGAAAACATCAGGTGTTAAAAAGAATAATGATGGTGAATATCCCCAGCTGGTCTTAGAAGAAAATGAGAAAGTTTTGGTGGCAAACTATGATTTCAGATATGGTTTAACTATGTGTCGTGATTTGAATATTAAATATCCTCCCAAATCTCATTATGTTGAAGGCTTTGTGGCTGATGGCACTATTGAGTGGCAAGGGAAAGTTTAGGAGGAGGGGTCTAACTGGAGGAAGTCATGTCACTGCGGCTTTCACATAAAGCGGACGTTGGGACAATGGCCTCTCCTTGCTCTTTCTGTTTCCCCAGCTCTGTGAGTTGACAGCTCTGCTCCACTATGCACCAACTCCCATAATATTCTGCCTCATCACAGGCCCAATGTGATGGAGTAAGTGAATATGTACTGAGACACCTGAAACCATGAGCCAAAATAAAATTTTGAATACCAGAAAGACTGACACTCTGAAAGAAAATAAATCTAGTAAATTCTTTCCTACTTAAAGATAACAGAAGAAGCTTGAGGAAAAGATACCTTCATTGCACAAAACATGATTCAATCCTAATGTACAGAGATAATAATTTGAATGTACAAGGATAATAAAAATGATAATAGCATATACTTATTGAGCATATAACATGTTTAATCTCATAATACATACTTGAAATAATTACAAAAATTAACATCTATTGAGTGCTGACTACCTGCTGGGAATTACTTGCTTTAATCCTCTCACAGGCTTCTGAGCTCATTCCCATTTTACAGAAGAAACTAAGGGTTACAAAGGTTAACTAGTACAAGGTACAAAGCTAGTAATAAAGAACTTGAAAGCCCAACCTACATCTATCTGACTCCAAAGACCATTTGTTAACCCAGGGTCTTAAGATTAATGAAGGGAAACCACGCTGTTTTAAAGTCCTATAACAGGCCGAGGATTTAGCTCAGTGGTTCTGGCACCTGCCTCTAAAGCAAAAGATCCTGAGTTCAATCCCCGGTACCAAAAAGAAAGGAAATAAAGTCCTATAACATAGTTCAGAAAGAGAATTCTAAAAAAAATCAGCACACATGGTAAACTTTAGAAAAGTAGATTTCAGGGCTGGGGATGTAACTCAGTGGAAGAATGTTTGCCTAGCATGCACAAGGCCCCAGTACCCACCCCCTAACATAACACACACAAAAGAAGAAAGAGAAAGGAAAAAATAGGATTTTATAAAATAAAAAGAAAAGAAAGAATAATTCTGTGACCAGTAACTCCAAAAAGCAAGGCATCTTAAGGGATTTGAAAGATTATAAAAAATTAACATTTGTATTACCATAGCCAGAAACAATCCAAGCTTGTGTATGTGTGGACACGCAGAAAATAAAACAGAGAAATTACCTGCATGGTTTTTCAGTATACTTAGGTTTTAAAAGAATTAGCACAAAAAAATTTGACAAAAGATCCCCAAAATAGCAGTTGCAGGAAAAGCTGAGACATGCAAAAATCCTGAGGACAATAATTACTGTTTTAGTTGTGTTTAGGGCAGGAGAAACAAGAAAAAAGATGTCTATTTGAGGCAGACGATGTACAAATGATGGAAGCCAACTTGAAAGCATTAAGAACAGGTCCCATAAAACTAATTTGCTTTTTTGATGGAATTACCAAGCAGGTAATGTAGTGGCTTGATCTTGGCAAAACTTTTTGCCAGAATCTGATATTCTCAAGGGCAACATGGAGAAATGAAAGGTGATTTCCTAACTTACTAAGCAACCAAGGCCAAGTGACTTAAGTGGATGATGTTACTCTGAAGGTGAGGTGTGTGCGCCTCCGTTTTTTGTACTTTTCAATACTTGAAAGGGAAATTTGGTTTGAGAGTTCATGTTGTCACACTCGCAGATGACCTGAAGCTGGGAGAGGTACCTAATATGTTAGATGGCAGACTCAACTGGCAGAAGTATCTACCAAGGCAAAACTCTTGAAACAAAATTTGATGAATTATCTCTGTAAATTTCTTGCTTTCAAAAATCATTTAGACTAGTACAAGATGTGAGAAGTTTGACTTTTAATATTCACTTGGAAAGGACCTCAGAGATATTAACTCACAACAAACACAGAATCAACAAGTACAAGGCCTGCCAAAGGGTCTCTGCAGACTTTGACTGCAGTCACAGGTGTATGACTTCCAAATTAAGGAAGAACATATCCTCACTGTATCTGTAACTCACATTTGGAGTCATGTGTCTACTTCGAACAATCAAATTATTCAGATATTTAACAAATAAAAGAAACTCTCCCCAGTGAGGTCTAAGTATTCTATCTTGGAATCAGAAAACATATCACATTAAAAAAATATGGAAGCCAGGTATTTAGCTGAGTGGTGTGCCACCGCCTACCTCACAAGTGCAAGGTCCTGAGTTCAATCCCCAGTACTGAAAAAAAAAAATTATGGAAGAAGTGGAAATAGTTAGTTTTTTGGGGAAAAGAAGCCTACAGAAATTCTAATACTGACAAAGCTTAGTTCCTTATATTGTCTATCACATTTCCCCACGTATCATCTTTGTAGAATTTATCACCATCTGAAATTACCTTGCTTCTTTTACCTCTGTGCCCCCTTCACATATCCATGCAAGAAGGAGACAATATCCTAGGAAAAGACAATGAGGATCACAACCCCAGGAAACCCAGCAGAATGAATCCATTGGGCGTGACAAATTAAACACAACGGGGGAGAATCCAACAAAAAGAAAAAGTCATGACAAGGCTTTTAAAACTTTTAACTTCATCTCCCTAATGAGTGTACAATTCAATCTTGTTATTCTACTGATTAGTATTTTTCTGATTCTAGAGTTGCACACCTTTCCTTGTGCTGTACTGGCTATTTATCAGCTTCTTGTGTCTACATTTTAATTGGGTTGTCTATTAATGAGCTGTAAGAGTTCTTTATATATTTTGGTCATAGGTGATATGCATTGTAAATATGGTCTGTTTAAGGACTGCTTTTCATTTTAATGATGTCATTTAAAGTTCTAAATTTTGATGGAATCTCATGTATCAATTTTTTTCTTTTATGCATCATGTTTTTTGTATCCTAGGAAATTCTTGCCTACCCTAAATTCATAAACATTTTCCCTTATAATTTCTTCTTAAAGTTTTATGCTTTTAGGCTTTCTTATTTAGGTTCATAGATCTTTTCAAGTTATTTTCATGTATGGAAATAAAGGATTGAGGTTAATTTTTTATATACGGATACCAGGTGTTCTAGTGCCATTTGCTGAAAACATTATCTTTTCTTCGGCTCTTGAATTGAGTTTATATTCTATAAAATGCTAATGTTAAATAATCTTTCAAAACTCAGTGGACCATATATGTGTGGTTCTATTTCTAGATTCTCTGTTTTATTCCAATGATCTATATGTCTTTCCTTACACCAACACTGCCTTGATTACTGTAGCTTTAGAAGAAGTCTTAAAATTAGGTACTAAACGTCTTCCAACACTGTGTTTTTGGTTTTTTTCTTTTTCTTTTTACTTTTCTAGGTCTTTTGTACTCCTACAGAACTTTTAAATTTCAATATCTAATTCTTCATTTATAGCAAGTATATATAGATCTGAATTTTTACATATACCTTGTGTTTTCTAATCCTGCTAAATTCAAATACAAGTTCTAGGGGTTCCTAGAGATTTCTTAGTATTTTCTCTGTAGATGATCATTTCATGTACATATAAAGATTTTGCTTCTACTTTGCCAATCCTATCCTAATTGTGTCATTTTATTGCCAGTCTATTTTGGTTTGGGCCTAGGTTTCAAAGTTTAATGGACAGACTCTTCGTAAGCATATCTGCCCTTGTTCCCCACCTTAAGGAGAAAGCATTGTATCTTTTCCATTCATATAAGGCATTCTTGCTGGAAGTATGGAGTACATGTCTTTAATCTGTTGAGAAAGTTCTGTTCTACTTCTAGTCTCCTTATAGCTCTTACCATGAATAGCTGTGGAATTTAGTCCAGTACTTTTTCTCCAACTAGAGACAGGATCATATGACTTTTTCCTTTCCTCTGTTAAAATGATGACTTTTGGGGGTGGATCTTCCAATGCTGAACCAACACTGCCATCTCTATAACAAAACCACTTTCTACATACTGCCAGATCTGACTTCTAATAGTTTGCATTTTTAAACAAATTTCTATGTTTATACTTTTTTCTTCTATTACCTTTATCCAGTTTTAGGATTAGCACAACGTTGATTTCCTAAAATGAGGGAAGAAGTGTTCCTTTTTTTTCTGCTTTAAATGTTTGATATAATTTATCAGTTAAAATGTATACAAGCCTGTTATTGTCATATAGGTAGGTTTTCAAGCTAGGAATATACTTTCTTTAATAGGTGCTATTCAAATTTTATATTTCCTCCAGAGTTAGTTTCATTAATTTGTCTTCCAAAATACTTCTTAGAAGTTGTCAAATTTATTTCAAAACAGATTTTTGAAATATGCTTTCTATATCCTTTTAAATACTGTAAAATCTGTGGCAATGTCTCCTAGATCTTGATATTTTATTTTTAAAAATGTATAATTGATATTGTGTAATAGGAAGTAAAGGTCTAAAGGAGCAGGGGAAGTGGGAGGGGTAGGAGAAAGGAAAGAAGGGAAAAGAAAAAATATGAGAATAGGAAAAAAATGGAAACAAAATCTTTGCAAATAGGGACAGGTAGCGGGGGTGAAGGGAGGGAAGGGGGAAAAAAATAAGAACCAAGATACTCATGTAATGGTACAAGATCCCAATGATATATGTAAATGTATTTTATACCTAAAATGTACCAATAAACTTAATGGGAAAAAAAAAGTATCTTTTCAAGAGACAGGTGGGAAAATAGGGCTCAAAAAGTGGGAGGAGTCTGAATAAGCCAAATCGGTCTCCCAGAAAGGAGTCATTCTAGATAAAGAAGAAACCAGGCGTCTATAACATTGACCAGCTAGACCAGTAGCACACGTGCCTTCTCTGTAGGCATGCAAACTAAATCGCCCAAGCAGCCGAGCATAGGATATCCAGGTTTAATTGCAATGTTGGCACTTTGTGATAAATAAGGGGGTTTTGGTTGCAGTTTGGGCGCTTGGTCTCTGACAGGTTCACCATCACTGAGCTAGACTATAAGATCCAAGAAAATAGAATTGTGTCTGTCTGGGGCCGAGGATTTAGCTCAGTGGTTCAGGTGCCTGTCTCGCAAGTCCAAGGTCCCAAGTTCGATCCCCGGTACCAAAAAAAAAAAAAAAAAAGAAGATATTTAGAATTGTGTCTGTCTGGTTTATTACTGGATCTCTACTGCTACGACTATACTGCCTGAGCTATCAAAAGGCTTTACAATAAGGTTCCTCTCTATCCAAAAAACCACATATAGATTTGAGAAATAATGAGCTACCCAACTCTACTTGATTCCTCAGTTAGAGCATGATTTAACCAAACATGCACTTGTCTCCCTTTGAGTTCAGACTGACTGAAAAGCTGGTAAAGAAGCCCTAGAACTAAGACACTAAATGAAACTGAGGAGGACTTCATGGCTGTTAAATTCATCTGTTCTAAGCCCATGCCTGGATACATAAAAACTGACCTAGGCATCTGAATTAACTTCTATCTCAGTAGAAACATAGTAATGCTGCTTTAGTACCCTCTAACAAAGTATAATTCCATGAGGAGTAATATGTAAGAGTAATATGTAATATGGGAGGCTGATCTAGTTTATTCAGTCTCCTCACACTCGCTTAGTCCTATCCTCTCACTCGTCATTTGAAAAGAAACTTTTTAAAAATTCAAGTTTCATTTTGAGATAATTATAGATTCATGTGCAGTTGTAAGAAATAATATAAAGAGATCCTATGAACAACTTGCCTCTTTTCTCCATCTTACAAAGTTATAGTATAGTATCACAAATGGTGTATTAACAACTATAATTTCATGATCCCATAATTCAAATGTTCTTGAGAGCCTGTGCACTTGAAATGTACAGAGAAAGTCCCGGGCCCGGTGGAATGACTGGAAAGAGCCTACTTCAGGGAGGCAATGGCAATGTTGCTGGGTGCCACCTGCAGAAAAACTATGAGTGGCCTTGTTCCTGAGTATATGTGGACTATCTCCTAGGGACTCCCAGAATTAATCCAAGGAGAATTTGCAAGAGGCTGAGCTCCCATACAGGCAAGTAGAGATTGAAATCAAGCAACTTGGACTATTTATTTATGTTTTTTTTAGACAGGGTGTTGCTATGCAGTTCAAGCTGAACTTGAACTGACTATGTAGCCCAGGCTGGCCTTGAACTCAAGGAAATCCTCCTGCCTCAGCTTCCCAAGTACTAGGGCTATACGCATGTGCCACCACCCCTAGCTCCATATGTTTTTTTTTTTTTGAACAAGCAGTCATGATTTTGTTTTATTTTACTATTGGCCAGAAAGATGTTGCAGCCAAAAATAACAACAACATTAAAGATCTTGTGTTTTCAATACACAAATGTATTTCTTCTGGGAGCTGCCCTGGTGTGGCCTCCACAGGCCATGCTACTCCTGCTCTGGAAACGCCTTATCTTAGCTGCTGTACTCTTTTTTTTTTTGTATTAAATTCTTTTATTGGTACATTGTAGGTATACAACACAATTACATTTCTCATTGGGAATTGTATCTTTACATAATGCATCTTGGTTCTTATTTTTTCCCCATTACTAGCCCTCCCTTCATGCCCTCCACCCTTCCCTATTTACAAAGACTTTATTTCCATTTGTTCCATTTCTCAGCATTTTTCCTTTCCCTTCTTTCCTTTCCCCTGCCCCTACCACTACCCCTACCCCTTTAGACCTTTTCTTCCTATTTTGCATTATCGATTATTCATTCTAATCATTGGTACATTTTAGGTATACAATATAATGACATTCATCATTGGAAATTTGCACCTTTACATAGTCTCTCTTGGTTCTTATTTTTTCACCCTTGCCCAGCCCTCCCTTCAACCCCTCCAGTCCTCCCTATTTACAAAGATTTTGTTCCTATTTTTCCATTTTCTCATATTAATCCCATTCCCTTCTATCTTTTCTCCTAGCGCTCCCACTTCCTTCCCCTTTGCCCCTTTTCTTCCTATTGCACATTACCTATTATACATTTAGTCCTTATTTACACTTTCAGTTTCTCACACCAGAGAAATGATTTGGTATTTAAACATGTGTGGCCTATTTATTTCACTTAAGAGTATCGCCTCAATGTGCATCCACTTAGCTATAAATGTCTCTAATTTCTCATTTTTTATGGCTGAGTAGTACTCCATTTTATTAAAAAACCACATTTTCTTTATCCAGTCTCCAGTTGATGGGCATTTGGGCTATTTCCAAGTTTTAGCTATTACAGACTGCGCTGCTATGAACATGGGTGCACATATATCACTGTGGTATGATTCTTTTAATTCTTTGGGGAAGATCCCCAGCAGTGGAACAGCAGGGTCAAATGGGACTTCCAGTCCTAGTTCTTTGAGATATCTCCATACTGATTTTCACAGTGGTTGCACCAGTCTACACTCCCACCAGCAGTGGAGCAGGGTTCCTCTTTCCCCACAGCCCTGCCAGCATTTGTTATTGGTTGATTTCATGATAGCAGCCATTCTTTCTGGAGTGAAGTGGAATCTCAGCGTTGTTTTCATTTGCATCTCTTGAATGACCAGTGATGTTGAACATTTTTTCATGTATTTATTTGCTATTTCTACTTCTTTGTCTGAGAAATGTCTGTTCATTTCAGATGCCCATTTTTGGATTGGGTCTTTAAATTTGGGAGGTCTGATCTTTTTAAATTCTTTATAGATTCGAGATAGTAGACCTCTGTCTGAGGAAGAGCAGGTGAAGATTTTTTCCGACATTGTGGGTTGTCTCTTCACACTGCTGGTGGTTTCTCTTGCTGTGCAGAAGCCTTTTAATAAGAAGAGATCCCATTTGTTGATTATTAGCTGTTGTACTCTTGAAGAGCCAGGGCCATGAAGAGCTTGCCCAAGTTCTGGGTGATGAACTCTTTGATGTTCTGGCAGTACATGTTAATCTGGCCTGCAATGAGCAGCAAATCCATCCTCGCAGGGGCCTGGTGTGGCTTGAAGAGTTTGGACAGGTCCTCCTCTGGGAGTGGGGGTTCTCCTCCACTCTGGCGCTGCATATTTTCCTGCTGTCGACGCTGTTCATACTGGTGTTTCTGCTGCTGCTGTTTGCTAGTATTCCTCATGTACGTGTTGTATTTGACTATGTCTTGGCTCATTTCATCCACTCTGTCCATCAGCAACTGCAGATTCTTCCCCAAATGATTGCTGCTGGTGAGGCGAGCAATTCGTGCTTATCTGCTACAGCTGACTTCTTCTCCAGCTCCCACATTAGGACATTGATCAGATGTGAATTTTTAATTACAATCGGCACTTCTTCAAACATGTGCTCAAAGTTGCTATTTGCCTTTTTCAATGCTTCAGGGGAAAAATCCTTCTCTTTGCAAACTTCCATTAGTTTAGGAGTCACTCTATATGCCTTTAGCGAGAGGGACCCTTGCGCAGTTTTTATGGGATCGTAAATGAGAATGACAGATTCTTCAATGGCGTATTGGTAACTGAACTGAGAATCCAGCAGCGCCCGGGAAAACAAACGAGCCATAGTACGTGGACTGGTACCAGCCCACGTGGAGATGGTCCTTTAAGTGGCGAAGGCTCCGCATCATTTCCATCTGATACTGGACTTCATCAAACTCAGCGTCATCCTCTGTGTGCTGGGGGAAAGGGAAGCAATTGGTAATTTCAAGTCGATCTTCTACAACCAAGCCCCAAAGCTCTCCTTGAACCACCTCAGTTCCTTGTCCTTCTTCTTGATAGTGTTTGATTATCTTTAATACTACCAAGCCATCTATCTGCACTTGCTTCACTGCCAAATCTCCAGAACTGCCGCTGCCTTTGCCTTTCCCCACCGTGCCTGAGGTAGAGCTGGGAGAGGCGGCCGTAGAGCCTGAGCCTTCCTTGAGGGGCGCCATCTTTCCAGCCAGACAGGAAGAAAGAGACATATGTTTTTAACTAATGTTACCATACACCTTCTTTGTTTTCCCTGGTACTGGGTATTGACCCTAGGGCCTCACATATATTAGGCAGCACTCTGCCACTGAGCTACATCCCCATCCCTTATGTATTTATTGTTTTGATTTTTTTGTTTGTTTATATTTTTTAAGATAAGACCTCACTAAATTGCCTGGGCTGGCCTGAATGTCTTCTCTGCCTCCTTCACAAACCTTTTACCTTTAAAATTTTTCAAGTATTACAATATATGTATGTAATTTTTGGCATCATCATTTTAAGAATGTTTTATCATCTCCACTGTCACTTCCCCCCATCATCTCATCTTCTGGAAGGTGATTAGTTTCTGAGACCCTTTTTCATGTTCCCTATAATATACTATAGTATCTTAGGTCCTACTGACCTGGAACAATTCAAGGTCCACATCTGTGGTGACTTTTGCCCCACTGACACCATCTAACCACTGTCCCAGGAACAGAATCTCCTGTAATTCTCTGACCTCTTTTTTCCCCGGGGTTCTGCTGAGGGTGTCACCATGGGGTGAAATGTAGAGACAGAGAAGCCACAAAGCAGGCATTAGGAATTAGAAAATGGGCTCAAGCATTAGGCTCCTAATTCACTGACCAAACTGTAAAACTGTACATGCCCTGGGGTGGGGTGGGGGGATTTAGCTCAGTGGCACCATGCCTGCCTTACAAGCTCAAGGTCCTGAGTTCAATCTCTGGTACTGGAAAAAAAAATTGTACATGAACCATAACCTGAAAATTGGGGGTGTGCAGTGACTCCTGGGAAGAGGGGGTGAAAGCCAGGAGGCCAGAGTACCTACATCTGGCCCCACTCTTCAGTAAGCTCAACCTCTACCACTTCTGAGGCCACAGGCTGGACTTGTGCTCCACGTCCAGCCAGGGAGTACAGAGTTCCCCATATATGCGTCAGGTAAGCAGAGGAAGCACAAAAAGAAATGTCCATGCCCTCTGTTCCAACAACTCTGGGGGAAGGTTTAGCTCCAAAGAAATCTGCAAAACGTACCTACTGAGAGTCACAGGTTGACTACCTGTGAAACTCTGGCTCCAACCTACTCATCAAAACAAGGACAATGTCTGTCCTAAATGTCTTATGGGTACAATCATCAACTGGGAGATTTTTTTTAATATTAAACAACTTTTGTAAGTTACAAAGTATGAAAATTCAAAAGACCTTTATTTCCTGTAGCCCAGGCCCCTAGGCCCTAATAAGGGCAGACCAGCTATTACTGGTTGATGGCATGAGTCTTCCATGTAAAGACAGCTGAGGAAAGGTCTTGTTTGTCTGCATATCAAAGGACCTATCAGAAGCATATCGGAAGCCCCATACCTTTGAGTTTGCACATAAGCTTTTGCATTAGAGTGAGGATAAAGTATTTCAATTCCTGGAAAGACAGTTTCACTGGCATTAAAAGAAAGCCCCAAGGCTGAATTTTCCTGATGCTAGAAGGGGAGGAAGCATGCAAGACCAGATGTGAGAATGACCAATGGAAACCAGAAGCAGGTGTGAGAGAGCTGAGACTAGGAGACAAACTCTCCAGACTCCAGATAGTGGAACTCAGCTGCAAGGGGAACTGCTTCATCCACTTGTTCATTCATTCACTGAACATCTGAAACATGGTAGATTTTAGAGGCACAAGCTGAATGAAACAAAGTCCTTGACCTTGAGGTGCTCTCGGCAAGGTGATGTTACTGCAGAAGAGCCTCATGAGAAACTGAGAGAGAGCAGGGCTGAGGATGATCACATTCATTCCCCCAGGCTGGCTGAACTGGTGGTTCTGTGGGCTTCTCTAACAGCCACCAGGAATGAGTCCCACAAGGATCTGACTGTCCCACAAGGATGCCAGGTCTTGTGATGACTCATCTAACACAAGGACTGATAATCACCTCTGCAGACATTCAGATCTAGAGTTCCTAAATCATGACTACTTGAGAAAGGGGCCATTGGAGCTATGAGACAGAGGCACCCAGCATCATGACCTGGAGGTTGTGACCCCTTGCCAAGTTGGAAAGTAGACACTATTTTGAACTTCTAAGCCCAAAGCAGAGTTAAAGTTTCTCTTCTGGGCTCCCACATCCCTGGGCCCACAGCAATTTTCAGCATTTCTCACACTGTGCTATAGTCATTTGTTGACCTGAATGCATGCTGCTAGATTGTAAGTTCCCCCAGAATGAACAGTAGGGATAGTGGTTAGACACCAGGCTTTTGGTGGCAAACTCCAGATCTAGATTCATACCTGATTAGGCCTCTTCAGGGTGGCGTGATTTACTGGGATGATGGAACTAGACATTTGTAAAAATATTACAACTAATACGTGGTAGCTGGTATAGTTCAATTTGTTTTTCCATACACAAGTAATATTGTAAAGTTGTATCCATCAGGCTTCAGTGTAGGAAGTTGAAATTGCTTTATTTGTAGTAACACAGAAAGAACTTAATCAAGGAATGAAGTGCCTACAAAATTATCACAAGGTCCAAAGGAATAGGTTCTAGACTAGGGCTTCCAAAACAATATAAAAATGACCTACCAGAGGAATTTCCACCTCTGGGCACCCTGCAGCTATGCTAGAATCAAGAAACTACTGCTGCCCCTCAAAGCCTGAGAAGTTGGAGAAGGTGCTCCAGGGCACCAGCACAGGAAGCTTGTCGGTCCACAACATGGCTGGCCAGCAAAAAATGGCTCCAAAAGGGGGACCTTGCACATCTTAAGTTCAGCGCAGCTACTTTGTGAAGATGGTTTGCTTCTAGAACCCTTCCAGAAAGAACACTGGGGATCAGGATGCTCAGCTTCCCAAACTACTCACTAGGAGTCTGCAGTGAAGGTTGAGGGAACCAATCCACACACTGAATTCAGCCTCATGTCCCAGGGTCTCATCTATGTACTGCAGACTAACTTGGTGGCCAGCAACCAGGGCAGGCAGTACTTACTACACCAGTGAGGCAGTACCTTAAAGAAGTTATCTCATCTCCCCTGGATCACAGAGTGAAGCTAGGATGTGAACAGTTCTATGTTATTGTAAAACAATTTCAACTTCCTGTGCTAAACCCTGATGGATACAACTTTACAATAGCATCTGTATAGAGAAAAACAAATTAAACTATAACTGCTTCTACATACTGGTCATACCATAGGTTCAATTATCGTCTGTTCCTCATATCTAACCCAGTGTATGGCTGGAATGTTAGAGGAGTCAATTCCTCCTGAGATGAAACAGAAAACTCAACCTAGAATGCTGTGACTTACACACTGTGTCTTTCCCGTTCAAGTGTGACCCAAGGCGGAAGGCAGGAGAGAGGCTGATTGTGAGGTCAGAGGAGACCTGCCCAGTGGTTTGCGTGAGGCAGAGCTGTGTGCACTCACCAAGCAGGAACTGGGGTAGAAATACAGGGAAAAACCCACATTACAGATAGGGATGAGGGCCACCTCTTCCTGGTCTTGCAAGAGGATCAGATGTTGACACAGGTAGGCCTAATGAGAATCACAGACTGATGCATCCAAGAGATATTTTCTTCCCCCTTTTTGTGTTCTTTTCGATAAAGAATGAAACTCTATCTTAGAGGGAAAAAAAAAACCCTCCTCCCCTGCCATGAAGCAAGCACTCACATTCAGTGCTGTGATAATGGCCCTGGAAGGCACTGGCTCTGCTGATATCCACAGACGCTGTCCTCTGCAGAAGCTGCTTGATGTCACACCCCCAAGCCCATAGTGACTGTGCAGGCTTTCAAGTGCCTGCCACAGGAAGTGCTTGCCCCACCTCTCAGACATGAAGCACAGTCCCCAGCAGTGCCTGGGAATTCTCATTTTCTGATACTGAAGCCAGAGCCTGAGACAGGAACCCAGAATCTAGACCTGAGGGGCTAGAGTCAGCACACAGGAGTGAATGCACACATACAACACCTACACACCCATATAGACCACATAAACACAGAGACACGAATACACCACAAATACACATGCAGATGCAGATATACATACCACACACACAAACACAGCAATACACCACACACACACAAATATACTTCACACACAATACTCAGCACATACTTCACATACATATACCACAAAAACACGAAGATACAGTATACACATACCACATACGCTACTGAGAGACACACATACACAAAAACACACAGAGACATTGACATTTACCATATGTGCATATACACACAAAGACACAAATACACACAGTGCACACACCACATGCATACACATCTACATGCATGCATACATGATATATTTATGCTACTTCGAAAGAGTAATTATATGGACTGTGACTATAGGAGCTATGTATACAAAACAGTAAAAGAAGTTTCAAAGCAGCAAAAATGGCACATATACAAAGATAAAATCTCTGCCGAGATGCACACCTGATATTTATTGGTGAAGAGATTGATTAAAGCAACACAAATAATTCATGCATAATGACCTTGGGACAATTCTCTGTTCTAACAGTAAAGTTTTTCAAGTGACTGTTCTTTAGCCCCCATGCACTCATTGTATGGCCACCGAGTTCTTTCCCCTGAGCAGTGCCTGCTGCATCTCTAGCTCACTTTCTTGAATTCTAACCCTACCTGTGTGGGAAGGAATAGCTTTCCAGCTCTGCAGTGCCAGCTTGACTACAGAGTTTGCCACCTACTCTTTCCCAAGCTCCCTCCTTGCCCAATTCAGGAAAGTCCCACAGTGCTTGCCTCAGTACAAACAGAGAAGTTCAGGGATTTGGTGTTGATTTTAGTTAAGACATCAACTTCCCTGAATCCTGATTTCTTTCAAGGCTAACACAATTTACCACTGTGTGCCTAGGGGGCGCTCAGGCCCAGGAATTGAAATTCTCAGAAATTTCCTTTAGCATTTCTAAAATCCAATAGTTGGGGGCTAGAAATTAAAATGAAGGGACCTAATGGGTGAGAATGCTGCCTGGTGGTTATTGGCCAAGAATGAGAGGGTGAACTAGCTGTGAATGCACCTCCAAGACCCATTCATAGGTATTATCAGATGTAACTTCATTTCCCAGATGCAGAATCAGGCACCAGAAGGTTGAAGTGATGTTTAAAATCAAAACTAATTAGAAGAAATCCTGTGATAGGAGATGTAGAGTTCATTTCTGAAGAAGCAATGATTACCATTTTCTGTCTTCTTTTTCCATAGTATTGTTTTACTGATACAGTGTACAGAGCAATATATTATTCTGGATATGAGGTTTTATTAGAGACACCAATCAATTAAATACACGTCATGTTTTATTAGTTGAATGTAGAAGACTATAACATAAAAGGTGTAGTACAAATATGCCTGGCTTTAAGAGAGCTCAAAATATCTAAATCCAAATTTAAAAATACATTAAAGCATGTTTACTTCAGTTAAAATGTATTATTTAGTGGGGTTTTATTTTGCACAATAGGAATTTCTCACTACATATTTCAACACTGAAGTTTCATGGAAAAAAAAGGGTAGAACTCAAGAAAAAATGATGAGGAATTTGTGTGTACTTCTGGCATCCTGATAACTCACAAATTGTGTGTGCGTGTGTGTTTGTGTGTGTGTGTTTTACTATCTTTATTGAACAGCAGAAACAGAAAAGATATGTGGATTAGCAATGCGAAAACAGGTCTATTTGCCCAGTTCCTAGGCCCTGTGTGTGTGTGTGTGTGTGTGTGTGTGTGTGTCTTTTAACTTTTGTGAGTCTCCATTTTACCCTCTAGAAAACAAAGGCCAAGACCAAATGAGCTCTGTGATTCTTCTTCTATGCATATAAAGCAGAATAGCAGTACGGAAATCCCATACACAGACACTAGCCCAGTTTGAGCTCTTTGCCATTCTCCTTGCTGCCCCCCAACCAGGAATGGAACTCAGGACCTTGGCCTTGCCAGGCAGGCGCAGCACCACTGAGCTACATCCCCGGCCCCTTATCGCCATCTTTAACTCACCTCCCAAGGGCTGCAGTTCCTCTGAAAATATAGGCTATGTACTCTCCACCAGGCAGCCCTACTGGAAAGTTAAGTGAAATAGGAAAAAGTGCCTCAACATTGTCTGCCCCGTCATGGGTGATCAGTAACTGTAACTTTAGTCCTACCTCCAACTTTGCCATTCCACCATTCCATAACTGCATTACTATTAGAAAGGATTCACAGCACACATGTGCCTTAGGGTGTCATCTTGGGAATGGGTAGTGAAGACTGTCCTTGTCCTCCCACAGAATGCTTATTGCCTTAAGTGTGGGAGGGGCAGAAGCCAGGCCTGCATACACTCTCTGCCACAGTTGGAAACATTCAGGAACACATTTCTGACCCACTACAGTGTGGTTTTATTTTGTTTTGCCTTCTCTATTTTTGTTCACTTGCTCTTTACTTAAGATTTCATACCTTTGAGACTCACTTTTTCACCTGCCTCTCCCTTCACTTGTGCTATTATCTCCCACTTAAATTGCTTCCCTCATCTCCCCTCCCCTGCATCCACCTAATCCTTCAGGGCTCAGCTTTCCTCATGGAAATTTTCTGACCTTTCACCACTCCTGTTATTTATTTTCATAGCACCCTGTGTTTCTCCTTCCTAGCATTTACCACAATTACAATTACATAATTTATCTGTGTCATATTAGTCTGTCTCCTTCACCAGCCTGCAAGAAAGCTCCAAGTTTCTCTATTTTGACCACCAATCTATCCTTGACATTTGTGCTTAGCACATACTAGGGTGAATGAGTTAGTGAATGAAAAATAAAAGGTGAACAACTCTCAGAAGCTACTGCCATACATATGAGCTGACTGGCTCACTGGTAGTACATCTGTCTTTCCCTCTTTTCATCTTTGACATCACAAGATTTCTCCACAGCTTCTCCTACTCTTTAAAAACAAAATCGATTTACCAATAATATGGAAAATTCAACCAGACAATTTTGAAAGATCATGATTCTAGAGATATTTAATTTTTCTCAAATCATAGCTTAAATGCACATCCACAATATCCTCTGTATCCTCTAGTGGGGTATTTGAATCTACTTTGGGGTAGTCCATGGAATTATCAAGAGAAGTAGAACTAATGTATCTTACTGATGATAGACCTATTTTAGATTCCATTTTGACAATTTTCTCTAGCACAACAATTTAATACTAATGATCCTAGGTTTACCATCTTGGGTCTCTTCTTTACCTCTGGGATTTCCAGCCCTTATTTGGCCCTAACTAATGAAAAGAGCAGGTGAGCAGGTAGGAACCCTTTAATAGCAAGGTTTACGGTTTAAGTGGAGTCAACCTTTCTTCTGATGACATCTGCCCACAGAGCTGAAAGAGCACTGGAGCCTCCAGAAGAGAAGTTGAGGAGGAAGCATAATGAGGGCAGAACAGTGGGTTTCTTCGGAGTTGTGTTTACCCTGTTAGCCTTGTTTTCCTCTTTGTGCTTCTCTCCTGAATAGAATAGCAGCACAAAGTCTTCCCTGCTGAATGACAAGTAGCTTTCCTTTTCCAGTCCAATCTGACTAAGAATCAGGCTGAACAACCACAGGCAGCTATGTAGGAAATATTTTTCAAAATAATGTTCTGGAGTGCTGCTATGTTTGGGTCAATCCTCAGGTTTCCTGACAATATAGCTTTGTTCTCCTTTCCTCCTAATACCTGAAACAGACTGTGGTGATTTTGCTGAGCAGCCATGCGTGCCCGCTTCCCAGACTCCCAGAGGTGCATTATCATTAAGAAGGAAACAATAGCCCAGGCTCTCTGTGTGGAGGGTTTATACTCAAGGATATTGTGTTTCATTTCCCTGCTTCCATGAATAGTCTTCAAGATGAATAGCTTCAAAATGCCAGTACTTTTTCTTTTTTCTTTAAAGAGGCTATCACGGTTCCCCACATCAGCCTACATAGTGCTTCTTTCAGCAATTCAGAGCTGCCTGAGTATGAGGGACTAAACAATGGGGCAAGGGTCACTCTGGAAGGAGATTTTGTGGTAGGAGTCTGAACCCTGGAATGGAGTGGGGTTGAGTTTCTCAGATATCCACAAGTTCCGCACATCCTCAGGCCCAGGAGAAAGAGGACCTGCAAGCTAAAGCTACAACAGCCAGTTTTCAGAAGCTGGAATGGATGTCAACAGCACGATTTGATGCCAGGTGACAAAGGGTAACAGAGTAAAAAGGACCAACAGTCTCTCTGCTTCTGTGCTGTGGCATTTGGGGCAAACAATTCTAAGATTGTAACAGCTCCTTAGTGTATAGTTTTGGGGACATCAGTGCTGTAATAAAGAGCACTGACAACAATCTTGTTGGGGACCCTCAAGTGGCTTCTTAGGCAATGAACATCAATAAGGGCACCATGGCAGAAGAGGAAGCCCACGGCAGATGCCACAGGCGCACACAAAAGGGTCCCTGGAAATTCCTGAAAATAAATTGAGAGACCTCACAGGGAGGGGGATGTGCAGGAGCCCAAGCAACAGCAATTACCATTGTGCTATTGGAACCCAAGTCAGCTGTCGTGCAGAGAAAGCACAGACTACAATAAAGTATAAAACATCAGTGCTGAACTTAAAGATTATCTAACCAAAACTCCTAACACGTGAAAGTAACAATGCCTAAAGAGGTTCAGCTGCTTGGCCCTGTTTCATAGTCATTTAATAAGACAGTTATAGTGCAATCTAATTCTCCTGAGTCCCAGCCCATGATAACTGGTGGACACCTGCCATCTCCTGAACTATATGTAGGGCACTGAGGGTTCCTGCTGCCTCTGGGAAAGAAGTGTTTTCTTAGTGTATGTTCCTTATAGGAAAGTCCAGGGTGCCTTAGGTGAAGCGGAACTTGTGGTGGGGAATTCTGTGTAGGAGAGCACCTTTGGGAGGGGGCTGTTGAATGTAGCTCTGCTGGCCTTCACTACAAGAAGGTGCAGCTTCAACTATGGCTTGATAAGTTCAGAAAGGAAAAGGTGTTACCTCCTAGAAACAAAACTGGCCCAATATTGGGGCATCTGCTTTTCCTTATTCAATACTATTCAGTACTAAGTAAAGTCTCTTAGGAACACAGACATTAAGAAAGACTTTTTATTTTTTTTCCACTGAGGGTTTTTTTTTTCCAAATTAAAATTCTCTCCAAAGAGTAAAGAGTTAATTTACTCCCAGTTTCACCTGAGCAAATCTGAAGCCATGTGTTATTACCCATTACTGTTTCAGGTCTCCTCACAAAATCTGGTTATCACTTAGCTCTCCCAGAGCATCTACCACAAGAGGCCACATTGGCCATGTGGGAAACAGACTTTAGAACCATAATTTCTGCAGTGAGCCGGGGGTTTGGGGAAGGAATAAGCCTTTACAAAATTTCTGCTTGAGCTACATCCATCCCCACCCAATGCAGCTTGTGATACTCTGGGATCTGCTCAAAGACAAAGCTTTCTTTTGGATCTGTCTGTAGATATACATTCCTAAACTCCTACCAAATTTTCTGTTAAAAGAGTCAATGTGAGGCTGGGCATGGTGGTGCATACCTGTCGTCCTAGCATTCAGGAGGCTGAGGCAGGAGGGTTGCCATGAGTTCAAGGCCGGCCTGGGCTCTGCAGTGAATTCAAAGCCAGCCTGGACTGCATAGTGAGATCTTGTTTCAAAAAAAAAAAAAAGAATCAAGATGAAAAATATATGATTTCCCCCTCCCAAAACTCACATAAGAAAGTTCACTATAATAGGAGGAATGCTAGAGACTGTGCCCTACCACTAGCTACCTTCTTATCCTGAAAGGGATGCTCAGAGGGAATCAGAGGAAGGAGATGGAGTCAGGGAGAAAGAATTTGGGCCACATCTGTATGAAAGAGAGCAAGTTTTGGGGAGAATGAGTGTTATCTAAATGTGGAGTAGAGAGGTAAAGAAATGAAGAATGCTTTTAGATGAAGATTGTCTAATGCAAAGAGCATGTATGAGCCTAGGAATTAGCCACCAAGATCTTCTTTGCTTTGACTTTATATGTGGTTTACACCATTTTGGTATCATATCTCCTCATATTTAAAGAAGGAAATGATACTAATGTTCTATTTCCAAAAGGAAAAAATAGTGAACCTTTTTGGAAAATTAGCAAATCTTAGTTTGGTTTTTAAACCAATTTTTTCATCCCCTTGCCCCTACTTCTTCCATCATGAAGACTTTTTATCTTCCAACCAACATGAAATTGCCCCTACCTGTTCTGAAACCTGGGATTTGTGTTGTTTTTAATGCTTTACTATATGTGCCTTCCCCAACCAGAGTGGAAATTCCTCCAGTGCTACCATGACATCTCATTCCTCTTCACACCCCAAAGCCCGGCATAGCCCCTGGCATTTAGTAAGCAGTGAAATATGTGTTAAAGGAATAAATAAATCCCTGGGCATTCCATCAATTACTTGACTGTAGTCTATTTTAAAACGAGTTAGATTAAAATTTTAGCAAAACAATAGGAAGTAGTGAAAATTGTGTATGAGTATATGTGCTATATAAAACATTATTTTAAAAAATCCTAAAACAAAATACATCTCTAAGCTAAATTTAAACCTGCAGATTTCTAGTTTATAACTTCTGAGTGATAGTGTAGGTACTACTATTCCCATTTACTAAGTAGAAACAAGACAAACATATCCATGGCAAGCACTTTGGTTTCCAGTCTTAGCCAACAAGTTTCCTTTCCATTACGTAGCTCTCTCAAGACAGCTCAGCCACTGGAAAATGAACAGTCAGTGGGTTGCAAGGGCTAGAAATTCATGAAATTTTTCTTAATGTATTAATTGGTTTTGTGCTGCTGTAACAGAATACCTGAGACAGGATAATTTATAATGAACAGAAATGTATTTCTTACAATGGAACCTGGAAAGTGCACGATCAGTGGGTAGCACCTGGTAAAGGCCTTCTTTCTGTGTCATCCCATGATGGAAGGCTGAAGGGCATGAGAGAGTGAGAGAGATAAAGAGAGGGTGGACCTTATCCTTTTACATGGAAACTGCTTCCTCCAATAACAGCATTCATCCATTCATGAAGGTGGTGCCCTCATGACCCAGATGCTTCTCATTGGGCCTCACCTCCCAACAGCACCACATTGAGGTCAGCACATGAATTTTGAGAGAGGTGCATCTGAAGTGTAGCACTGAGGATCAGTGAACATCTTCCCTCATTGTCTGACCCTGCCTTTCTGTACTCAACTGTTATTCCATCATATTGTTTAATGAGTGGGAGCCACCCAGATGGTGTTGGAGGAAGAACTTACTTGAAAAAACCCCATGCATAACAATGCTTTGAATGAACTAGCTAAAAGGAAGCATGCCAGGAAAGAAAATCCAGTGAAGATTGCATGGAAGGTGTTTGGCATTTCTCAGATGTGAGCTGAATGGACTGGAGGCCTAGAGTTATACTCCTGACAGTCAGTCCTAGGTTTTACTCCACGGAAGTGTCCTTTCTCCTTTTCTACCTGTTACTCAAGTGGATACAGTAGCGCATGTTCTTACCTTACTCAAGCTTAGAAGCCTGGTCTGTCATTAACATTATCATCTCCATTGCCCCTCCCTGTCAGCACCACCCCATATCTAGTGCCTCATAACCTACCTACAAAGTGTTTTCATATTCATTCTCTCACAATTGCCTTCTGTCAATTGTTCTGTTGTTGAGATAACATGTACTGAATTCACTGGCTTTTCCTTGGGCCTTGAGATGAAGATTTTCATAATATAGGAGTATAACTGAGGTCAGAAAAATACTATTGGTATAACCTGGTAAAGAGAGACCTCTTGAAATGATTTTGCCTTTAAGAGTCATTTTGCTGGGATTACCTCTTTGGCATTTCTGTTAGCTTCTTGCTGCTGAAATAAGGATGTAGAAGGGGACCAAGAGACAGAAGGAGAAGGAAATGAGGAGAGAAGAAGAGGACATAAAGAAGAATTAATGTGTTATGTACAGGTACTAACTTCCCCCCGATGACTGCAATCGTTATGTATTGCAAACACATACTAATAAAAATTAAAATTTAAAATGGAATAAGCATGCTAACCAAAATAAAAATAAGGACATTAGTAATAAAGAGTATAATAAGAAAAAAGTAATTTCCCACATTCTCCTTTCATGAAAGAAGACAAAGACCCACTGGGTCAAATCATATGTGGAATGAAAATATAATAATGTAAAAATATATATATATAAAATGTAGATCAATGTTTAGCTCTTTTAAAAATGCTTTTTGTGGGCCGGGGATTTAGCTCAGTGGTGCCAATGCCTGCCTAGCAAGCACAAGGACCTGAGTTCGATCCCCGGTACCAAAAAAAAAATACTTTTTGTAATTTATTCTCTCAGCTATTTTTCAGGTTATTAAAATAATTAAAGATGAAAAAGAGTCTCATGTAAATAATTTATTAACTCGGTAATGTCGGAAATAGAACAAAAATGCATGTAATGTAGCTTCTGGACTTGTGTGAGATCTGTATGACATGCAACCACAGCAGTTTGTCAACACCTTGTTGTGTCTTAGAGACCTTCTGTGAGAGTATCAATAGAACAGTGGGCCTTTTTCTTTCTGTTGTTTGATTGGCATGCCTGATAGGGGATTTTTTTCTCACTTACAGAGTGCAAAACAAAGAAATTATAAAACACTAACCTTACTGTATTGTCCAGTTATTAACAAACAATTCAACATCAATGCTTGAAATATGAAGTTTTATATTATCATGTGTTTTGAAAGGTTTGTGGGGTCTGTGATAGTAGAGATCAATGGGTTATCATTAAATAGGCTTGTGTATCTGCTTTCTGTAGAGTTCTTTTGATGGCTCTTTTAGCATATACCCCACTGTACACACACACAGTGGCTATTCTTCTGGATGAGAAGAATCATCTAATAGTAGTAGGTCAAGGTCTAGTTCAATAGCTCCCCTTCTAGGCTGTGTATTAAATTTTCCACGGCTTTTTTAAAAACACAGATGCCTCTAAGATATTGTGAAATAGGAAGAAAAGGTCCAAAGGGGAAGGGGAAGTAGGAGGGATTCGGGAAAGGAAAGAAGGGAATGGAATTAATATGAGAAAATGAAAAAATGGAAACAAAGTCTTTGTAAATATAAAGGGGTGGAGGGGTTGAAGGGAGACCAAGGGAATGGGGAAAAAATAAGAACCAAGAGAGATTACGTAAAGGTGCAAATTTCCAATGATGAATGCTATTATAATGTATACCTAAAATGTACCAATAAAATTAATTTAAAAACATATATAGATGCCTAACCACCCAGAATAATTAAATCTAGATCTCAGGAAATGGAGCGCAAGTGTTTGTATTTTTAAAGTCTTCCTGAGTATGTATGTTAAAAAAACTCACAAAGAGTAGCTTTACTTTATCATTGTTAATATTATTACTATGATTGTCATCATCATTCTTGTGTGTTTATGTGACAATTTTATAAGAATTTATTATATATTTTAAATATATACAATTATTTGTCAACTATATTTTAATAAAACTAATTTTAAATAAAAACCAGAAGAATTTAGTTTTCACAACAAAGGCATAATCCTCTGGGTCATTCAGTCCTTTGTTTGATTGTTTTTTGGTACTGGGGATCAAACTCTGGTCCTTGCACTTGCACTGAGCTAAAGCCCCAGCCATTCACTCCTGTTTTGATTATCCTGCCCTGGGAGCTTAGTGATTTTGAGGGAGCTACAGAACCAGAAAAGGAAAAGGGTCAGTTTTGTAGGCCTGTCTTTCTATGACAAAGAAGTGGCATTTCTTATTTAATAAGTTCTTTGAAAACTTAGTATAGTTTGTCATTCTTCCCTAATCTAAGTGTAGACTGAATTGCAATTTGAAGTATATAAGTTGTATTACCAAGCAAGGGGCTAACTGAGGAATCTCCACTTTCTCTTTCTCCCTCTCTACACTTGGCCACTTATAAATGCAATTTTAAACAGATTTTTCTATGTGCCAAGGTATGTTTACAATAAATTTTTATTATTTTTAGCTAATTTGGGTACAGAAAATCATACGGCCTAGTCTGGGCTTTTGAGAAATCTGTGCCAGGTGGAGCCCAAACCCAGGGCTAGGTATAGAGTTTCAGAGCAGTTTGGTTTGGGCATATTCTCTATATAGACTATGTACTCTCTGCATTCTAGGCCTTCAAGTCCCTAGAAGAGAAAGTGGACTTCCAAAACCTCTGAGGGGCCCAATAGGGGCCCAGCAAGGAACTAAATCTGTCCTGGGCAAAGCAATGCTGTCACAAAGGAACTGAGTTTATTCTTTGCAAAGTAAAATCCCAAGCTTCTAAGTTGTAAGACTGGGTCAGACATTAAGAATCATTCCTCTAAGAATTAACCCCAGGACCACTCCAAGGGCAGAGGAGGTGAGCCAATCCCAGCGCCCAGGAGGAGGCTCCCGGGCCGCCATTCCACTGGAATGGAAAGACACATAAAGAAGCCTCAAAAACAGACTTCCAGATCACCTACAGCAACCCCAAAGGGAAACAAGACTGAACAATCTGATACTCAACCACCTGGACTCACTGAACAGGCAACAATAGAGGATCTGGAAAAAATGAAATCGGAAAGAATTTCTCAGATAACAGCAGAGATTGTGCCCATAGTGCAAGACATGATTAATAAATCTAGAGAGGACCTGAGGAACATGATGGAATCCCAACATAGGAAACAAATGGAATCTATAAAACAGATGCAAACAGATTTCCAGGAGATTAAAAACTCCATTGAAAGTCTATGCAGCAGAATGAGCCAATGTGAGGACAGAATTGCAGATATAGAAGATAAAATTGCAAATAGTGACCAGGAAAAGAAAAATTGCTTTAAAATTGTAAGGGACTATGAGAAATCAATCCAGCAGCTGCTAGATGATGCAAAGAAGAATAACATAAGAATGATCGGAGTCAATGAAGAAACAGGAGAGAGTACAGATGACATAAACAAACTGTTCACAGAAGTGATGGCAGAAAACTTCCCAAGCAGGAGAAAAGAACTTGACATACATATAAGTGAGCCATACAGGATGCCAACTAGACTTGATAAAAAAAATCTACACATAGGCATATAATAGTTAGGATTCCAGAAACCCAACAGAAGAACAAAGTTTTATAAGCAGTGAGAGAAAAGAAACAAATCACATACAAAAGAAAGCCCATCAGAATCACAGGAGACTTCTCAACGCAAACCCTCAAGGCAAGAAGAGCTTGGAGTAACATATTCCAAGCCCTAAAAGAAAACAGCCTCCAACCCAGATTGATGTACCCTGCAAAACTATCTTTCAAAATTCAAGGAGAAATAAGATACTTTCATGATAAAGAGCACCTTAGGAACTTCATGAATATGAAACCAGCACTCCAAAAAATTTTAGACAATATGCTAGGAAAAGACAATGAGGATCACATCCCCAGGAAGCCCCGCAGAGTGAATCCACTGGACATGACAAATTAAACGCAAAGGGAGAGAATCCAACAAAAAGAAAAAGTCATGACAAGGCTTTTAAAACTTTTAACTTCATCTCCCTAATGAGTGTATAATTCAGTCTTGTTATTGTACTGATTAATATTTTTCTGATTCTAGTGTTGAACACCTTTTCTTGTGCTGTACTGGCTATTTATCATCTTCTTGTGTCTACTTTTTAATTGGGTTGTCTATTAATGAGCTGTAAGAGTTATTTATATACTCTGGTCATAGGTTATATGCATTGTAAATATGGTCTGTTTAAGGACTGCTTTTCATTCTAATGATGTCATTTAAAGTTCTAGATTTTGATGGAATCTCATTTATCAATTTTTTTCTTTTATGCATCATGTTTTTTGTGTTCTAGGTAGTTCTTGACTACCCTAAATTCGTAAACATTTTTCCTTATAATTTCTTCTTAAAGTTTTATACTTTTAGGTTTTCATATTTGGGTTCATAGATCCTTTCAAGTTATTTTTATGTAGGGAAATAAAGGGTTGAGGTTAATTTTTTATATACGGATACCAGGTGTTCTAGTGCCATTTGCTGAAAACACTATCTTTTCCTTGGCTCTTGAATTGAGTTTATATTCTATAAAATGTTAAAGTTAAATAATCTTTCAAAATTCAGTGGACCATGTGTATGCGGTTCTATTTCTAGATTCTCTGTTTTATTCCAATGACCTATATATCCAACACTGCCTTGATTACTGTAGCTTTAGAAGAAGTCTTAAAATTAGGTACTAAATGTCTTCCAACACTTTTCTTTTCTTTTTCTTTTTACTTTTCTAGGTCCTTTGTACTCCTACAGAACTTTTAAATTTCAATATCCAATTCTTCATTTGTAGCAAGTATACATAGACCTGAGTTTTTATATATTTCTTGTGTTTTCTAATCCTGCTAAATTCAAATACAAGCTCTAGGTGTTCCTAGAGATTTCTTAGTGTTTTCCCTGTAGATGATCATTTCATCTACATATAAAGATTTTGCTTCTACCTTGCCAATCCTATCCTAATTGTGTCATTTTATTGCCAGTCTATTTTGGTTTGGGCCTAGGTTTCAAAGTTTAATGGACAGACTCTTCGTAAGCATATCTGCCCTTGTTCCCCACCTTAGGGAGAAAGCATTGTATCTTCTCCATTCATATAAGGCATTTTTGTTGGAAATATGGAGTACATGTCTTTTATCTGTTAAGAAGCTTCTGTTCTACTTCTAGTCTCCTGATAGCTCTTACCGTGAACAGCTATAGAGTTTAGTCCAATACTTTTTCTCCAACTAGTGACAGGATCATATGGCTTTTTCCTTTCCTCTGTTAAAATGATGACTTTGGGGGGTGGATCTTCCAATGCTGAACCAACACTGCCATCCCTATAATAAAACCACTTTCTACATACTGCCAGATCTGACTTCTAATAATTTTTTAAAGAAATTTCTATCTATGTTCATACTTTTTTCTTCTATTATCTTTATCCAGCTTTAGTATTAGCACAATCTTGATTTCCTAAAATGAGGGAAGAAGTGTTCCTTTTTTTTCTGCTTTAAATGTTTGATATAATTTATCAGTTAAAATGTATATGAGCTTGCTGTTGTCATATAGGTAGATTTTCAAGCTAGGAATATACTTTCTTTAATAGGTGCTATTCAAATTTTATATTTCCTCCAGAATCAGTTTCATTAATTTGTCTTCCAAGGTACTTCTTAGAAGTTGTCAAATTTATTTCCAAACATATTTTTGTAATATGCTTTCTATATCCTTTTAAATTCCGTAAAATCTGTGGTAATGTCTCCTAGATCTTGATATTGTAATTTTAAAAATGTATAATTGATATTGTGTAATAAGAAGAAAACCTCTAAAGGAGCAGGGGAAGTGGGAGGGGTAGGGGAAAGGCAAGAAGGGAAAAGAAAAAATATGAGAAAAGGAAAAAAATGGAAGCAAAGTCTTTGCAAATAGGGAAGGGTGGAGGGGGTGAAGGGAGGGCAGGGGAAGGGCAAAAAATAAGAACCAAGATACTCATGTAATGGTACAAGATCCCAATGATGTATGTAACTGTATTTTATACCTAAAATATACCAATAAACTTAATGGGAAAAAAATTAAACCCCAGAACATAAATCCATACACACATTCTTACCTCAAACATCTCTCACCATACAAAGTAGATGACCACAAGTATGTTTCAAAGTAAACTCCCTCAAAGGATTTTTTCTTGCCCTGTCTTTTAAGGTCAAGACTAAGCAGGTCTGTAGTGAAGTGCTCACCAGTATTCCACCTGCACACAAGTACTAAACCAACTCATCCATACAGCAAGCATGGGCCTCTTGATTCTCTTTATAGATGGTTGTAGAACTAGGGACAAGTGAAGGAGGGATGCTATGTGACAATGTGGGTGCCATGGGGTGGGTGCTGAGCTTTGCTGTGCTGTGCAGTGCTTGTGCCTTCTCTTCCTGCCTCCATACCTCTCACTTCCACTGCATAATGAATTATTTCTCAGCACACCCAACATTATGGCTTGATGGATATGACAGGATCCAGGTCAAGATGAGTAGTCCTGATAGTCACTTGGTTTCATGTGGTCAGTTATTCTGTTTCAGAGCCCAGTCCCACACCTGCAGAACATATAATTCATCATAAAATTGGATAGCCTTGATCCACATTGCATAATGGGAATGGTATAACTGGCTCAAAAAATTCTCTTAAAAGTACAGTAATACAGACATCCTGAAAAGATCCAAATAAAATAAACAAGTTTAAGTCTTTGCTCATGGGCAATATAGTTTTAAAGACTGTCCAAAGTAACAATATTTTCTGTAATAATAATGACATAAAATATGTCAAAATGAGGATCAGATAGGGTAAGCAGGTGAACATATTTTATGCCAGAGGATTTTTAAACAAAAGACCAAGCTGTCTGTAATCCCAGCAACTTGAGAGGCTGAGTCAAGAGGATCACAATTTCATGGCCCATCTGGGTAGCTTGCAATTTATCAAGACCCTGTCCCAAAATAAAAAGCACTGGGATGTAGCTCAGTGGGAAGGCAATAGGTTCAATCACCAATATCATCACCAAAAAAAGAAACTTTTAAAAATACCCCTTGTCAATAGATACTGATTCAAAAATATCTTTCTGACCAATTTGGAAGAAATCTGTATGACAAAATTTCTTGCTTGTTTTTATATTTTTGTTAGTGGGTTATTTAGCATTTTCCCAGGGAAACATAATAATGGAAACATTGCATCTCTCAGCAAAAGTTAAGTAGTTCTCTTATCTTTTTTTGGTATCAAGAACCAAACTCAGGACCTCGCACTTGCCAGGCAGGTGTGGCCCCACTGAGCTACATCCCTGGCCCTCCTCTTACCTTAAATGAATGGGTTTCACCTAAGCTTTAGTAAAGGGTTTTAAAAATATAGACTTAATTATATTACACAAATTGACATCTATTAGAGAAATGTTGTCCTTTAGTGCTTTATCGAAGATTGAACAAGAGTGTGCAAGATGACTCAAATCACCAAGCCATTTGTGTGGGCTAGGGAGCAATGAGGAAGGAATCCATTTACTAATATCTAAGCGTTCTTTTTTTTTTGGTACGGGGGATTGAACTCGGGTCCTTGCGCTTGCGCAGCAGGCGGCGAAACCACTGAGCTAAATCCTCAGCCCTAAGCTTTCTTTAGAAAGACGAATTAAGTATCTTGAGCACATGTACAGTTTTTTATTTAATACTTTCTGTCCAAATTATTAGTAATGTAGGTTCCTTGTCATCATTCCCACTAGCAGGTAAGGGACCTTATCAGCATCCCCATAGTGTAGGTCAAATGAGAATCCTCAATTAACACAATAGTGTTGAGGTCCCAGTTCTAGTCTTCTGCCTCACAGGCCACTTCCAGAGCTGGGACCCCCATAGCCTTTTATAATATCCAGCTCTGCTCTTCCCATTTTTAGCCTAGGGAGGAGTTCTACTTTAGGCAAAAGAATTGCTAAGGCATTTTCAGAATTCAAGGCTTGAGTGAGTGATAGTTGGCCCAGGTTCTATCTCTCATCTGTGGCCCTATTTTAGCTTGCCTCTCATTCTTCCTCCAAATGAAGTTGACCTGCCAGGCTTGCCTGAAGAAGGCATCAGGGCTTACTAGAAGTTATGCTTGAATGGATGCTTTGGTGTATGTAAGACAAAGACAAACCATCCCAGATTTCCATCTCTGTGGATTGCAATGAGATGATCAGATGGAGCAGAAAAGGAGAGAATGAGGGCTATAGTCAGGCATATGGCTGGACAGACTAGGAGGGTCAAAGCATTGGGCCTCAAATCCATGCAATTAGGAATGAAAAGGGTGAAATTAAAATGGACCCAGCAGAAATCCAGAGGATCATCAATACCTACTTCCAGAACCTATATGCCAATAAGATGGAAAACACAGAAGAAATGGACAGATTCCTAGATACATATGAATTAGCAAAGTTGAATGAAGAAGATCTAAAAATTCTAAACAGCCCAATATCAATCAATGAAATTGAAAATGTAATTAAAATCTTACCAACTAAGAAAAGCCCGGGTCCCGATGGCTTCACTGCTAAATTCTACAAGACATTTAGAGAGGAACTACTGCCACTACTGTTTAAACTCTTCAATGAAATTGAAAGGGAAGCAACATTCCCAAATTCATTCCTGGAAGCAAGCATCACCTTGATCCAAAAGCAGAGAAAGACTCAACCGGAGAAGAGAACTGTAGGCCAATCTCACTAATGAACATAGATGCAAAAATCTTTAATAAGATACTGGCAGATAGAAGGCAGAAGATCATCAAGAAGATCATACACCCTGATCAAGTGGGATTCATCCCAGGGATGCAGGGATGGTTCAACATATGCAAATCAATCAATGTAATACACTATATCAATAGAACCAAGGACAAAAACCATATGATCACCTCAATAGATACAGAAAAAGCATTTGAAAAAAATCCAACATGCAATTATGATAAAAACCCTACAAAAAATTGGAATAGATGGTCTCTACCTCAATCTGATAAAAGCCATCTATGAAAAACCAACAGCCAATATCATACTAAAGGGTCAAAAACTGAAATCCTTCACACTAAAATCAGGAACAAGACAAGGATGTCCACTATCACCACTCTTGTTCAATATAGTTTTCGAAACATTAGCCATGGCAGTTACACAAGAGAAAGAAATAAAAGGAATAATAATGGGAAATGAAGAAGTGAAATTGTCATTATTTGCAGATGACATGAAACTCTATGTAGAAGACACCAAGAATGCCACCAAAAGTCTTCTAGACTTAATAACCAAATTCAGTAGAGTAGCTGGATACAAGGTCAACACATAAAAATCAATAGCTTTCCTGTACAAGAACGACAGACTCATTGGGACAGAAATAGGGCAAACAATTCCTTTCACAATAGCATCCAAAAAACTGAAATAATTAGGAACCAACCTAACGAAAGAAATCAAAAAGGCTGGGGATTTAGCTCAGTGGTTCCGCCGCCTGCCTCGCAAGTGCAAGGTCCTGAGTTTGATCCCTGGTACCAAAAAAAAAAAAAGGACTGTGAAAAAAAACAAAAGGAAATCAAAGACCTCTTTTCTGAAAACTATAGTGCCCTGAAAAGAGAGATTGAAGAGGATATCAGAAAATGGAAAGACATCCCCTGCTCCTGAGTAGGAAGGATCAACATAGTGAAAATGGCCATACTTCCAAAACTGCTATATAGATTCAATCCAATTCCAATTGAAATCCCAGCAGCACACTTCACAGACGTGGAGAAAACAATTCAAAAATTCATTTGAAAAAAGAAGAGACCCAGAACAGCAAAAGCAATTCTGGGCAACAGAGACATGGCAGGGGGTATCACAACCCCAAACTTGAAACAATACTACAAAGCTACTGTGATAAAAACAGCATGGTACTGGCAAAGAAACAGACCTGAGGACCAGTGCAGCAGATTAGAAGATGCAGAAACAACACCAGACAAACTCAGCAATCTCATCTTCAACAAAGGAGCCAAACACCCTCAGTGGAGAAAAGATAGCCTCTTTAATAAATGGTGCTGGAGCCAGGGATTTAGCTCAGTGGTTCTGCTGCTTGCCTCACAAGCACAAGGACCCGAGTTCGATCCCCAGTACCAAAAAAATAATAATAATAAAATAAATGGTGCTGGAGAAATTGGGTTTCAACTTGCCAAAGATTAAAACTAGACCTATATCTCTCACCATGCACTCAACTAAAATCGAAATGGATTAAAAATCTAAACATTAAAATAGAAATGCTAAACCGACTGGAACAGAGGTTAGGTAGAACTCTTGAAGACATCGGTGCAGGAAAAGATCTTATGAACAAAACCTCAGTTGTCCATAAACTAGCACAATCAACAAGTGGGATTTCTTCTTATTAAAAAGCTTCTGCACAGCAAGAGAAACCACCAGCAATGTGAAGAGATAACCCACAATGTGGGAAAAAATTTTCACCTGCTGTTCCTCAGACAAAGGTCTACTATCTAGAATCTATAAAGAACTTAAAAAAATCAGACCTTCCAAATTTAAAGACCCAATTCAAAAATGGGCATCTAAAATGAGCAGACATTTCTCAGCCAAAGAAGTAGAAATAGCAAATAAACATGAAAAAATGTTCAACATCACTGGTCATTCGAGAGATGCAAATGAAAACAATGCTGAGATTCCACCTCACCCCAGTAAGAATGGCTCCCATCATGAAATCAACCAACAACAAATGCTGGCTGGGCTGTGGGGAAAGAGGAACCCTGCTCCACTGCTGGTGGGAGTGTAGACTGGTGCAACCACTATGGAAATCAGTATGGAGATACCTCAAAAAACTAGGACTGGAAGTTCCATTTGACCCAGCTATTCCCCTGCTGGATATCTTCCCCAAAGAATTAAAAGAATCATATAACAGTGATATATGTGCACCCATATTCATAGCAGCACAATTTGTAATAGCTAAAACTTGGAAGTAGCCCAAATGCCCATCAACTTGAGACTGGATCAAGAAAATGTGTTCTTTTTTATAAAATGGAGTACTACTCAGCCATAAAAAATGAGCCATTAGATACATTTATAGCTAAATGGATGCACATTAAGGTGATACTCTTAAGTGAGATAAATAGGACACACGTGTAAATACCGAATAGTTTCTCTAGTGTGAAAAACTAAGAGTGTAAATAAGGACTAAAATGTATAATAGGTAATGTGAAATAGGAAGAAAAGGGGCCAAGGGGGAGGGGAAGTAGGAGGGGTTGGGGAAATGAAAGAAGGGAATGGAATTAATATGAGAAAAAGAAAAAATGGGAACAAAGTCTTTGTAAATAGGGAGGGATGGAGGGGTTGAAGGGAGGGCAGGGGAAGGGGGAAAAATAAGAACCAAGAGAGATTATGTAAAGGTGCAAATTTCCAATGATGAATGTCATTATATTGTACAACTAAAAGGTACCAATAAAATAAAATTTTAAAAAATAAAACAAAACAAAACAAAAAACAAAGTATTGGGCCTGTGTCCAGTCTGCCTATGCTGACTTTGGTCCAGTGCTTTAGCAAACCCCATCAGGGAAGCCCAGCCATGTCTCAGAGTTAAACTCTATCCAGGAAACATTTGCTAGAGACATAGCAGAAGAAATCTCTTGTGCCACCTACCCTCCCCTCACTGCCTTCCCTCTGTCCTTTCTTCATTCCTGTTCTCTTTCTTTGTCTTTCTTATTTTGAGGATGAAACTTTCTCATTTTGTTTCAGTGTCTTCATCCTGGAGCTTATATTCACATGTGCCCCGATAGCTAAATTATCCAGAAATGCAAATAGTAATCCCAGAGCTCCATCCTGAGGCTTCCAGAGATTTAAGTCTGGTCTATGACCCAGACTGTTCCCCTTTTCCAGCCATCATCCCTCCTGTATTGTAATTTTATAAGGTCTCAGAGATCAGAGTCTTACCATGAGCCAGCATAGCATAGCAGTAGCAGAGAAAGCTTTGCTTGCTTGCCCTTTGTTGCCAGTGTTAACTGGTGGCTCTCTGGGGTCTTTAAGCGGTTACAATGAGAAGCAGCTCAACATGGAGCACTGTAGCCACAGGCTGTGGCTGGAGCCCCTACAGTTGTGCCCTGTGATCATTGTGCCTGTTAAGGGTGAACCTCAAACAGTTGAGAACTGAGTTCTGTTCCAATAGCCTCCCCAGTAACTTGGATGTTTCTCTTAACCTCATGAGTCTGCAGAAAGCAGGCTGGCAAGTGTTCAAGAACAGGCCATCTCATGAGATTTCCTGTACTTCCTGTTGCTGCTGTCGCTGCTGCCCAGGCCACATTGTCCCCCAGAAAAGCCATTCTCATGAGAGATCAGCACTTCTGCTGCCAGTTGTGCCAGAGGCCAGATATGAGAAGCATGAAAAGTAAAATAATAAAAAAGAAATATACCTTCCGGTTTTTAGGTTTTGTTTTGCTTTGCTTTAGGGTTTTGTTTTGTTTTTTCCTTCATTGATAGAAGTTAGAGGATAAGATGGAGGGAAGAAGATAGTGACTTGAAAAATTAACATGTAAGTTTATGCAGTGTTTGCAAAGAGGACTCACAGTGGGTTGGAAGTGACCTCTGCCATTGTGGAATTAGCTCCATAAATTTATAATGACAGAGTATTGCACCAATAATAATACCCAAGGTTGTTTCTTGTATTAACCCATTTCCTTCTGCATGAAGTTCCTGTACAGTTCATTGAATGGGGTTGTCTTATGTTCAAGAGGGACCCACCAAGTTCAGGACAGTAGGGAAATGGACAGCTTTGTGGTTCCTGCCAATAGATGGCTCACACTGTCCTAGAGGAAGAGAAATTTGCAGTGCTTAATTGCGTATCTCACGTCTAGAAAACTGTACTCAATGGGCATTTATGGAGTAAATGAGTAGAGGGCAATTTTGGCAGAAGTTAACATTAAATTTAAAGAAAGATAGTTATTTTAAATTTTAAAATGTTACTTCATTGACTGTAGGCGTTCTCTTTGTCTGCTTTGCTAGAGACAATCAATGAATGAATCACCCCATCCCAATCACATACTCATACTAAGTGCTTTCCATTTTTCTTTTAAGATGGATAGGGAGGCTGAGCATGGTAATACATGTCTCTAATCCCAGAAACTTAGGAGGTTCAGGCAGGAGGATGGTAAGTCTGAGGCCTCTCTGGGCAATTTAGTGAGACTCAGTCTCAAAATAAAAAATAAAAGGCTAGGGATGTAGATGCACAGAGAGCATGGGGGAATAGCATGGTCATCATGATATGACAAGTTCCCTTGCCTGTCTTTTTCTCAAAGCCTTACCTCCTCTCCCAAGGCTAGAAAGGGTCAGAGAGCTATGGTCATCCTGAGATGACTTTACCACAACTGGTATGATCCATGAGCCAAGAGCCTATGGAAACCACAACAGATGTTCATAGCTGTTCCAAATAACTTTTCAGGGGAAGACCTGAAATTTCCAGTTCTATTTGATTGATCTGTCACCTCTTAGATATGAAATCTGGAGGACATTCCTCCCTTTTATCTGGGTGTACCCTATACCTTTTGTGGTGGTCTCATGTATAAAATCTTGGTGGCATCCCTCATCTTCCTTTTTTTCTTCCAGAAAGATGAATGCCAACTTTCCATGGGAGAGTTAATACCCTTCAAGGTTTCATAAATTATTCATTGAACATTTATTCTATGTAAGACTTCCTTTAAGAATCATAAGGAACATGAAATTTTTTATCTTCTTTATAGAGGAGATAAATGGTAAGAAAAACATCACAAAAATAATTAATGTAAAGCAAAATATAAAATACCACTAAGGCAGAAGTAAAGTACTGTGAATGTTTTGGCAGTGGGGCAGGGAGGAAATCCATCAGAGGAGGTGGGAGAAGAGAATACATGTCCCACAAAGCTTGTGCAGAGGTTTAAATAGTAGAGATACAAAAGAAGGTATACCTGCTAGAAGGCACTAGATGACTCGTGATACAAGTACTCTTCCACCACCAAGCTACATCCCCAGCTCTTTTAGATATTTAGAGGCAGGGTCTTATAAAGTCACTCAGGTTACCCTGGAATTTTTGATCATCCTGCATAGCTGGGATTACAAGCATGTGCCACCACACCTTATGTTTGATGAAAATAGCAAGGAAGACAGATTGCCTAAAGTACATAAGCATAAGCAGAGAGTAGTGATACATAAAACCGGAAAAATCACAAGATTACTTTGGGAAGAACCCTGAATGTCAGTGAAACTGTTTGAAGTCAGAGGAGTTTGAGTTTAAATTGAATTCAGTTGAAATTAAATTCAGTAAGTCACTGAAAGTTTTTTGGTAAAGGGTCCTTAAAGAGGTCAGCTGTGAGAGTTGAACTAGAGGTGGAGAAAATAATTAGGCTGGTGTCTTTGGGCTTGAAACAGAGGGATAGCAAGAGAACTGAGAGCTGATAGACCTAAGTAAGCAGAGAGGTCAAGGGGGAAAAGTACTATGCATGATTGGAGAACTGAAACTTGTTCCTAGAGAATGGTGGGGACCACAAACAAAAACCATGGGGAAATAGAGGAGAGGAAACAATATGTACAGCCCCAGTTTTGCTCCTGGTTCTTCTGGTCAGCCCCATCTGGGTACCCATTGGTAACCAGTGATTTCTGAGTTCTAGATTCTCTGTACACGAAGCTAGAATGTTTCATTATCCTCTTGACTACAGGCTTCAAGAAATTTTGGATTTCTGACCATTTTGATTATACCTTCTGGTTCCTTATCTTCCTTGGAGAAAACCATGGAAAAATAAGTTTTCTAATTCATTTGCCAAATGTTCTCAGTAATATGGGTTCTTTATTTCAAAAAGTAAAAGTAATCCCGACATACCAGGAGTACATGGACTGAACCACTCTGAATTATAAATCGCAGTTTATACATTGAAGAAAATATAAGGACTACTGTACTTGAGGTTCTCAGAAATCTCATAAATGAATACAAAGTTACCAGACTTGCTGACATATATCACAAGACTGGGATTACCTTGGTCTACTTCAAAGGTAAAAAGATTTTTTTAGTACTGTCAAGCCCTGTTATTTATAGCTTCTGTGTTCAGACATTTGCCTATTTATTAAAATTTACTTCTGGAGGGCTGAGGATTTAGATCGGTGGTTCTGCCGCCTGCCTCACAAGCGCAAGGTCCCAAGTTTGATCCCCGGTACCAAAAAAAAAAAATTATTTCTGGAGCTGGGCATGATGGCACATGCTTGTGATCTCAGCACTCAGGAGGCTGAGGCAGGAGGATCACCGTGAGTTCAAGGCCAGCCTGGGCTGCACAGTGAGTTCAAGGCCAGTCTGAACTACATAGAAAAACCCTGTCTCAAAAAAATTTTTTTTACTTGTAACCCCAGAACCAATACTCAAAGCACTTTCCTGATCATTCACATAAAATGTACAGATTTAGAAAAATTTGAATTGCTGTGTATGCATGTTCCCAACTAAGACAAAACAAGAAATGCTCTGCCTTCTTGTTTCAGGACTTATGCTATAATCTAATGTCACTTTTCAGTGTAGTTAATGTTACAGTTTTCATATTTTGTGCTTATTTTTAGTAATTTTTCCATTTAAGGAAAAAAAATTTTTTTTTGGTACCGGGAATCAAACTCGGGTCCTTGCACTTGCAAGGCAGGCAGCAGAAGCACTGAGCTAAATCCCCAGCCCATGATAATTTTTCCGTTTAAAATTGCCTTCTCCCCAGCATGGTGTCAAAATGCTACCTGGTGTTACTAAGTGTAAGTTCCTTAGGCTATGATGTAACTTGTGGAGAAAATACATGTGTTAAGTAAGCTTGGCTCAAGAATAAATTAAAGTGCTGTTACCTATGAGTTCAATGAATCAAAACTATATATTAAACAAAGTGTCTTTAAACAGAAATACACAAAAGACAAAGATATGTATCATCTGATAAAAATGCTATGACTAAAGGCTCACAGGAACCTAACCCTGGTTCAAAATTAATCAGTTCAGTGTTTTTTGGCAACTTAATCAAACACAATTACTGTAAATAATGAGTATGAACAGTAATCTATTCTAAAACTATAGCCATATAAAAAGCCCAAGGAGAAAAAAAGTCATAGCTTTCAACTCATCTAAGAAGAAACCATTCCAGACTGTCCTAATCTTCAGACTCTGTGAGACTGTTACATATATATATATACCTTCATCCCCTGCAAAAATTTCAATCTACTTACGAAAAAGGTAACATAAACCAGAACTAGGTAAAACAAGCAGTGTTAGAGCAGTGTTGAGCACAAGATGGTGCCAGGATAAAGCTAATACAAAACAGTGACTTGGTCAGTACACAGGTATAGTGGTGTATAACAAATACACTGCAGACTAGCTAGCTTATACTTCACACATTATTTCTCACAAACTACTTCACACATTATTTCTCACAGTTTGGAGGCTGAAAAATCTAGATTTAGCTCAGTGGTTCCGGCACCTGCTTTGCAAGCGCAAGGTCCCAAGTTTGATCCCTGGTACCAAAAAGAAAATACAAAAACAAAGAAAGTCTGAAAAACTATGACAGCTAAAAAATGCTTAAGAAGACATGATGATTACATATAACCTGGTATCCTGAATAGAATCCTGGAGCAGAAAAAAGAAAAAGGTAAAAAAAACTAAGGTAATCTGAATAAGGCGTAGACTTTAGTAATAATGTATGAATATTAATTCATTAATTTAACAAATGTATCAGTATCAAAATAAGATGTAAAGAATTGTAAGAATTTAGTGACAGGTATATGAGAATTCTGCATATTTTATTTGTATTTGTAAATTTTTAGAAACCTAAAGTGATTCTAAAAAAATAAAATTGACTTTAAAATATAAGTAAGCACACACCTGTAATCCCAGCACTCAGCCCAGCATTAGGGACCAGTGGCAGGAGGATCATGAGTACTATATTTTGCGGAAGCACTAACGACACTCACCACAAAATGAGTGTTGTATAAATAAGTTTTTAGCTCTTACTATATGGAAAGCTCCTGGGAATGTTAGGCAGAATAATATCAATACTTCAAATTACTCAATTAAAACCCTCTCCAGGGCCGGAGATTTAGCTCAGTGGGGCCACTGCTTGTCTCGCAAGCGCAAGGTCCTGAGTTTGATCCCTGGTACCAAAAAAAAATGTAAAAAATAAAAGCCCTTTCTGTGCTCCAGGTGGAAAAGATGATAGAGTGGCAAGCATGGGATTAAGAAGCTAGTAAGGAAGCCAAGGTCAGTGGCCAAGGTCAGGAAGCCAGAAAGACAGTGGTTTAGACCAAGGTGGTCATAATACAGGTGATGGAAGTTATCAGCTTCAGGATGAATTTTGAACGTAAAATCAATAGGATTTACCAATGAGGTATAAGTGAAGGGGGCAAGTAAGGATAGCTCCCAGAATTTTGACTTGAGCAACTGAGGAAAGGGTGGCACCATTTTCTCGATATGGGAACCCTGAAGGAAGAGGTTCCCGTTTGTGGGATTGTTTTTTTGTTGTTATTGTTGATGTCAGAAGGAGTATTAGAAATATATAGAGAGGAATGTTTGAGTGAAAGTCTGACAATTACGAACAATTCCAAAATGATCAAAAAGAGGATAGCATCTGAAAAAATTTGTATAGTTATAGGGCTATAATTTAATGAACTCAGATTTATTTCTTTAAGTCAGAAATGGATATGATGGAATAGAACTATAGACCTGAAGTCTCAATGTCAGTTTCCCGGTCTGAATACTGTACCTAAATTAAGTAAGATGTGAATTGGGATGAAACTGAGGGAAGGGCACTTGACCTCTTTGTACTTTCTGAGAGTCTATCATTATTTCAAAAATAACTTTTTAAAATTAATCTTGTTCAGGAGAAGGAAATAACAGCAGATCTTTTAAAGGTTTCAGTTGACTATAAGACAGTGTGAATTAAAATGGCTGCAGTGGGTGTGGCTAGGGTCAATGGAAGTATAAAATTCTGAGGAAGGGCTGGGGAAGCAACACTTTCTTTTGCACATCTGAACTCATAAGTTCATTTCCACTTGATCTTAGCCAAAAGGCCGAGATGCGATCATGAGTTCATTTCTGAATGCCATACTTTCAGACTGGCAAGTACACTGAATGACAATTAGACAAGACACCCAGAATTGGGCAGCCCTGTCACATAGAAATCATGAAGGAGGTGAAGATATTTAGCCAAGAAAAGTACAGTTACCCAAGAGACATAACAACTGTCTTCAAACACTAGACAAGCTATTATTTGAGAGTCAAATTTAGATGAGTCTTTGACATGCCTTTAGTTACAATAAATTTATACTTTCTTTTCACAAAGTGCCAGAAATATTTTTAAGAACATTTTCAGAAGCAATTTTAGCTGCATTAAAACTTCTGATTTTTTTTTCATAGGGTCTTGCTATGTAGTTCAGGCTGGCCTTGAACTTGCAGTGATCCTCTTACCTCAGGCTCCTGAGTGCTAGGATTATATGCATGTGCCACCACATTCAGCTAAAACCTCTGATTTAAAAACACCAAAAGCAGAATAAACCTGAAACACAAAACATTCTTCCAACTCAATCTTAACTCTTGCTTCATTTGGCCTGAAATTGAGTTATTAATTTTAAGGAGGACCCAATTTATTATATCACCTTCGACCATCTCTTCCTACAACTGTCTCAAGAGCTATTAGAACCAGGCATGGTGGCACACACCTATCCTCTCAGCACTTAGGAGGCTGAGGCAGGAAGATTGCTGCAAGTTCAAGGCCAGCCTAAGACACATAGGGAGTTCAAAGCCAGCCTGGACTATTTAGCAAAACCCTGTCTCAAAAAACAAAACAAAAGAGCTATTAGGATAGGTCTGTGACTTGTACTTAAGAGCAGACATCAGCTGTTAAGATGAGACCGAGTAGAAGTTTTAATTAAATGTTTGCCTTGACTGTTTAGGAGATGAACACAACACCTTTCTTATTTTTCCATTTGATGTATAGTTGGAAATATAGATGGATTTAATGCTGCAAAGATAATATGGATACCTTTAATATTAATTTATGCCATGTACTACAATGAAGATCAGAAAAAAAATTTTTTTTTCAAAAAGGATTTTATTTATCACTATTAAAAATCTGGATTTTAAACAGACTCTTGGACTGGTGGTTCATATCCATCAGCTCATTCAACTTTAGCTCCAGTCTCATCTCCAGTAGCTTTTCCAGAGCTGCTACCGTCACCATGAAGCTCTATGAGTTTTCCCAATTCAAACTTGGGCTCCTTCAGCATTTTTACTTTTCTGACAAAGACATCATGAAGAGGATAAATAGACTGGCAAGCCTTTTCTATGTCTTTCCCAATGCTGTCTGGAATCAACTTATTTACTACTTCCTTCAAATCATTTGTCTGCACCTCTCGGGTCATGATTTCCATCATCTTCTTCCAGATTTGGCGGACTTGTTGGTGCTGAGGATAAGAGGTCTTCCATATCTGATTGTTCCATTTTTAGTAAAACCAACACAGAACAAACGAAGCAAATAACCATCGGTAGTCTTGACATCAACATGAGCTTCAATCATGGTCTGCCATTTCTTGACCATGGAACACATTTTGTCACAAGTGAGATCCATACCATGGAAGTTAGTCAGGCAGTTTTTGCCCTGAACATCTTCAGTAATTAGCTTGAATTTTCTAAAGGGAACTTCATCATTCTGCAGATCAGCAAGGCTCACTTCAAACACACAACCTTTGAGCCCATCAGATGTAATTTTGGTTCCCTGAGTTCTGGTGACTAGTGTTTTTCCAATATTTCTTATGTTGAGCATAGCCAGTGCCTTCATGTCATACCAGTCTTTTTTAGAAAATGGGTCAACCACTTTCTTCTTGGCTCCCTTTTTGCCGCCTTTTGTAAGGCACTTGTTCTTGCCCATCCCCATGGTGCTGCTCAGAGAGCCAAAAGGGCAGAAAAAAATTAAAAAGAAATAAAAGGCTATATAAAACGTCATAATAAAACCTAATGAAAAATATCTTACATTTACTGATTTTCATATCCTGATTATAATAGAGGCCATTATTATTATTATTATTATTAGAGGCCTTTATTGAGTAGCCTCACTATAATGTGCCTATTCACTTGGATGTTGAACTTATTTATGACTGCACCAATCAGCTTTTCAGCACTGTGACAAAATACCTGAGATAATCAATGTAAAAACAGGAAAGGTATAGTTGGGCTCACTTGGCCATGTCACTTGGCCCTGGAACTTTGGGCCTATGGTGTCACAGGAATCCTTGATGGTAGGAGCATATGGCAGAAGATGCCTACTCAATTCATAATGGCCAGGAAACAGAGAGAGACAGAGACTGGAGTTTCTGTATCCCCTTCAAGGGTACATTTGCAATGGCCTAACTTACTTCCATTAGGCCCTACCTCCTAAAGGCTCTACCACCTCCCCCTAGCACCACAGGCTAGGGACCAAGCATTTAACACATGAACCTTGGGGAAACTTCAGCAATGACTCAGTAGAAAGCATGAGACAAATGTATTTTTTTGGCTAAAAAAGTCAAACAAAATGTGGAATATCATGAACCAGAAACAAAATAGAGAATATTATTTTTCCTTCAAATAAGACTCTGTGTTCATCTCACCTATAATGAAGACTGTTTAGAGGTCTAAATTCTGGCTCTCAGAATTTAGAAAGATGCATGAGGATGGAGCTCAAGTCCTAACCTGACAACTTGGCCCCTAACCCTTCTCTTCCCTGCATGTGGATGCTGGTCGCTTCCATCACCCTCCCTTCCAGTGTGGTACTGCCTTTCTCAGGAGTCTCCCATAGCAACCAGTCTATACCAAAGCACAGAAGGAGCTCTGGGAGCTGTTCATGTCTTCTACCAGGCATGCCCAGAGGCCTTCCCCAGAAGCCACAGTGGGTCTCAAGACTGGAGTCTACCTTGCCTTTTTGGCTGGAATTCAGGAATAGGTCTGGGCCAAGGGTATGAACTGGGAATGGCCAGCACTTAGCTGGATCCCTTAGCTGCAAGACTAGATGAGAATAAGTGCGGATAAAAGAAGTTGAACTCTGAAGCAGGCCAAGCTTAAACATCTGAGATGGGAAGGAACAAGCCAAAGTGGAAGAAAAAGAAAGGAATGAGGCAAGAGAAAGAGCAGAAGACTCTAAGTCCTCTTTCCCTTTACTGCCCCTTCTCTACTCTCATGTTACTCTTTTAGCTTCATTGTACTTCTCTCCGCTTTACTCTTAGGTAGATAAAGACATTTTTAACCAAAGTACATGAGTCAAAATAGATATTCAGAAGGGAAGTGCACACAGATGACCATTCGATGTATTAGTTACAATAAGTACATCCACCAGAACATCAAGTTACGGGCTCTGTGGGCTCCTGACTGCCTGCTAAGTGGTATCAGAGATATTCTCATTATTGTTGTTATTGTTCAGGGAGTCTTCTAGCCCTCTCCGTGCCCCTCCCTCACCCTCTCTCCCACTCCCACCCCCTCATTCAGACAGCAATGAATGCTCACATCATTTCACTTTGGTCCAGCTGCCAGGCTGGGAAACAGATGTTGTATTGTTAACACAAAGGGAAAACAAACAGCTCCACTCTCCTGTGCTCTCCCGCCCTCCTTGCCCACTCCCCCTGACCGCCCCCCTCCCAGTGAAAATGGGCAAACAGTTGGGGCTGGGACATGCCCCAGTGAGTAATGTCCTTCTCCCTGCCAGGTCTGGGCCGGGACTGGATCGGAATGCACGGAGCGTTCTCCCAGGCACTGTTTACACAGAACACGGGGTCTGTCAGCTGAGCCAGCTTGCTTATGGCTGGTGATGGCAGATGCTCTCACTGAGTTGAGCATTGAAGGAAGAGGACAATGACCCTCTTCTTCGTGTGGCCCCGGAATGAATGTACCTGCATTTTAGGGACAAAAATGGTGAACAAAAGACAAGCCTGGGGCAAAAGGAGGTTTCCTTGTTTCTTTATTTTGCCTGTATGTTCAATTATTTCTCCTTTGAAGGCTTTTAAGAGATGAGAAATGTGTTGGTCTGATTTGTGCTGCTAATAACACAATACTACAGACATAGTACCTTTTAAAGAAATGATGTTTATTTGATTCATAGTTCTGGAGGTCCATGGTGGAGAGGCCACATCTGGTGATGGCTTTCTTGCTGTCAGAGTTCTCAGCCCTGGGCCACCAGGGTGGTACAGGGCACTTCATGGCAAGAGACAGGCAGCACATACACATATGTCCTCAGATCTCTCTCCGTCTTCTCACAAACCCACCAGGATTCAATCATGTGGGCTCCACTCTGATGTCCTTATCTAATCCTAATCACTTCCCAAAGGCCCCATGTCTAAACATCAGTCAGATTGTTTCTCCCTTCTTCATACCTTATGATGGCATGCCTTACAATAAAGATTACCTTTCAACATGAGTTTTGGAGGTGACAAATCATATTCATAGCAGGAGGAAGTTATTTCCTCTCTGGAGACCACAGTTCTAGAGTCTCCTGCAATTTCTTCTACTTCTCATGCAGACTCCTTTCCTAACTGGGCTGGGGACAGGGGTAGAGGGTGAGATTTGCAAGGGGTGGGACAAGGGTAGGATATTTAGAGTGAAGCTGCATGTGAAACTATAACAGGGAGATGAGAAGGTTAAGTTAGGAGAGGCAGGGCATGCTGGGTCTTCTCAGCTTGGTCAGGCAGCTGGAACTTCCTTGAAGTTACTAAGTGGTAACAAAAGCTTTTTAGGAAAGAGAGTGACATGGAGGAAGCAGGTCACAGCTCTGTGATGGACAGATGGCAAGGAAGAGCTGGTGAAGAGACTGCTAGAGCAATCTTGGCTGAAGACAGCAAAGCCCTGGGGTCATACTACAGATGGTTCCATAGTTGTGAACAAAGCAAAATCAAGAGGGCTTAGAATTAACTGGGCATGGAGAAAGGGAACTAAGAATTATTGGGCTGTAGTAACAATTTCAGTGTTTTTAAACCTCAAGAAAGTTATATCCACCCACCCTCCTGGAAGTATCATCCCCCAAAAAAGAGAAATATCTAACCATAACATGGGTGTAAGAAAATCTAACAAGTTTCTATTTTTTCCTTGATGGGCACTTTGATATTTGTATTATTTTTAAGCATTAAACTCTTTCAAAATTAGTTTTTGGTTTTGTTTTCTTGGTGTTCCAAGGTGTGCTTGTTTGTGCTGATTGAGATCTGACACCAAGCCAGGTTTGAGGGATTCATGATTAGGCCACTGGGTGGATGCCCCTCACAGAGAAATGGAGGCCTGGAAAAGAGCAGCAGGAGGTGGAGGGGATGGATGAGCTCAGCCTTGGATGTTGAGGATCTATGGAGACAGACACTGCCAGAAGGCAGCTGATTAGATGAGTCTGGATCCACACCACAGATGGGAACTGGACATCATTGGCACTCACATGGGGGAAAGTCATGAGAGGGGATCAGGTCACCCAGGGTGAGCTTGTGGAGGGGTGAGGCCAGAGCTGTGAATGGCACCAGTCAGCTGTGTTGGGATGGAGCAGAAAAGGAAGCTGTCCAGGAGCATCGAAAGAGATTGAAGACAATTCAGGAAGGGGTAGTGACACAAAGATTAAGGAAAGTGAGAATCTCAAAAAAGATGAATATGTACCAATTCTCCAAGATAAATGAAATCATTATGTATCACAAAACATATACAAATAAGAAAAGACACTAAATTTAAAAAGAGGAAATGATCGGTGGCATCACACATTATAGTCTGATTCAAGTTACTGATAGGATGGTTGGGCTGACTAGCACCGAAGCGTGCACTGGGTCTTCCCAAGAGTGGAACCATCTGTAGTATGACCCCAGGGCTTTGCTGTCTTCAGCCAAGATTGCTCTAGCAGTCTCTTCACCAGCTCTTCCTTGCCATCTGTCCATCACAGAGCTGTGACCTGCTTCCTCCATGTCACTCTCTTTCCTAAAAAGCTTTTGTTACCACTTAGTAACTTCAAGGAAGTTCCAGCTGCCTGACCAAGCTGAGAAGACCCAGCATGCCCTGCCTCTCCTAACTTAACCTTCTCATCTCCCTGTTATAGTTTCACATGCAGCTTCACTCTAAATATCCTTCTGCAAGGAAGATATGTGGGAGGATGGCTAAAAAGCAAAGGAGATGGTAAAGAGGCAGTGTGTATCCACTGTTAGTACCACCTATAAGGAATGGAAGGCTGAAAGAGGGTTTCATTTCAGAAGGTAAAGAACACGGTAATAGTTCACCTACACCTGCCAGGCAAATGCATTAACCTCACCATGTTTGGAAACAAGAGCATCTTTAATACATATGTGAGTTTTAGGGGGAGATTTATATTTACAGAACCTATAGGCAATAATTTTTCTTGGTGTGGATATAGTGTCCCAAGAAGTTGGGCAAGAATTTATCAGGCACCTACTATATATACTGGCTAATGTCTGAGGAGCCAAGTGGAATTCAGAAACAAGGAGCTCAAGAGCCACCTCATGAAGAGAGACTTGCCCAAATGTACATGTGAAACATTCATTGTGTTTGCTCCACACGGTGTTTGTGTAAAATTGAACCAACATTTTAAAAAGTAAAAATTTGGTTGTCTAGTTCTTTTGAAAGCTGGAAGATCGGCACACCTTGACCTACATTTCTCTGGACAACAGCTGCATGGAGTGAAGGTGCCCATTCTCCAGCTCACGCCGGTCCATATCTCTGTCTGTTGTCCAACTCAGAGAGGAGACTTCATCATCTCCTGGCTCTTGGTGGGCATGTTTGTGACCACGTCTGAAAGCAATCCAAGTTGGGAATTACTGCATGCTGAAATGAGCAAGACAATGGCCATCTGCAGGCATTCAGAGAAGAAATCAATAGAGTTAAATACTGTAATGTTCTTCTGGAGGAATGGGAAGCATGTGAGAAGAAAATAGGGTATTTGAGATCCAAAACCTCATCTACAATAAATAGAAAAAAGGTCAAAGTATTAATCAAGTAACAATAGTGTGTACATATTATTCTAAAAAGTGGAATAAATGTCACAAAAAGAGCTGCAAGTTTTTGTATGTACTTGCCCTCACAAAGAAGATTGGAGGGTACTAGATGGCTATAATCAGTATTTTTTAGCACATTTGACTTGTTTAAACTTTGATTAAGTTTTAAATTGTTTTGGTATCAGAAATAAATAGTAGCCCCCAAACAGTTTTAAAATAGCTCTGCGAAGGAGGATAGTGGGAAAGGTAACAACTAAAATGCATCATTTTGGGGTTGGGCATTTTTGGGTTTGTCAGGGTATTAACAACCTGCGGTTATAGCTCCCTCATGTAATCATCCACAAAGACACTCTTGCCTGGTGTGCTCAGACCATAGCCGTCTCTGCCAGCTTATGTCTCAGGATGAAAAAGAAATGGACAAGCTGGACAAGCATAGGAGTCTGTGTGGGATGGAGATAATTTCAAATGTATCCTGAAGCCTATCCTATGACAGAGGCCTGAATTCTGGGTAGCATTAAAACCAAACAACTAGTTAGTCTCACTCAGATATATCTGAACAAAACTCCAGAAAAGGATGACATTTACATTGCTGAAGATTATGATATGATCTCTCAGCAAAAGCTATAAACTAGTTAGGCGGGGGGGGGGGGGGGGGGGGGGGCGGGATCCTACCCAGAAGTGCTAAAATACTTTCCACTAAAAGGTTAAGTGTCAGATGAACCTTAAACATCAAGCAGTTCAACCACCTCCTGAGACTCAAAGAAGCCAAAGTACTTGCCTAAAGCTACACAGCCAATTTGCCTCAGAACCAGATCGATAGTCCTAGCTGGGGCCCCATACTGCCTACCTCACAGCTTGACCTGTAACCTTCAGACAGACAATAAAAATAGATGTTGTGGCAAGGTAAGGACCTGAAATAGGCTTGCAATCCTTCCACCACTCCAAAGGGCCTCACAAAGCTGCTGTGATAAAGGGGGGCCATAAAATCAGCAAGTCAGAGGTTTATCTCTGCCTGAGCTGCCAAACTTTGAGATTTAAACAGTCCCCTGACAAAATCCTTTCTATATAAATTTCCATGTGGTCAAACAAGACTCAATGAGTACCTTCTGTGTCTCGAGAGGCTCCAGAGTCAAGGTATCTAATGGACAGATGCGTGTCAGGGCCTGTGAAGAGAAGTTTCAGTCATGGACTCACGGGTGCTGATCACTGTCACACTAAAACTCCCAAGACAAAATCCTAAGAAACGTCAGTCTTAGGACAAGAAGAGTGAAAGAAACTACCAGGGATTCCTGAAGCCAACTGAGCCACTGTCCTGTGTGCCTGGAGCTGAGAATGTCATCCTCATTGCTTGCTTTCCTCTAGAATGTTAAACACGTGTTACAAGTATCTGTAGCTAATGCTTGAGGTGACCAAAGGAAGTGCAAGGAGTTAAGGGAGGGCAAAAGCATTTAAGGTCAGTCTTGGAGCAGCTGTTGAGATCGCTACTGGACTTAGGGTGGAGGAGTAGGCTTCTGTCTATTCTGCCCCAGGCCAGTGCTGTTGCCACTAGTGTGGGCCCCAGAAGAACCCAAGGAGAACAAGAGTTTCCTGAAAGGGTCAGTAGAAGGCCATCTGCTAAGTGGACTTGGTACAGATTAGAGCATGTGCTGCTCAGATCCTGTAGCATAAAGACTGGGCAAATATGCATTTCCTAACACTGAGGGCAAAGATCAAGGAGATGATACGCGACCAGAAAGGTAATCGTATGCTAACAGCAAAGAGAAAAACCTATGTTTTACTCATTAAGTGTATTTCTCAGAGAATGTCATTTTGGAAGAAATAAAAATTCCAAGTAGGAAAATGATGTTAGCCCCAAGGAGGGTGTTGGCTGACAGGTTTTGAATGGTCTAAGATCCAAAAGGTTCTATGAGCAAGGCTCTCCATCTCCTTCCCTACGTCCTGATTATATGAGGCTCTCCATTGCTGGGATTTCATCCCAAAGGAAACAGAGAAAGCTAGAAATCTCTGGAGCCCAATAGACAGAGCCCAAGTGTTGGACCTAGGCAGTCAATTTTGAACACTGACTATAACCATTACCATTATTATAGTTATGTAAGCCCCATAAATTTTGGTTTATCTGTAAATGGAAGATGATACTTGAAGAACTGAATGTTTTACAAAAGGCAGCAGTAGCTACTCAGCAAGTAACCCTCACCTCCCACCTCCTGCTGCCCATCTTACCCTTGAGAGTCACCCTGAGTGGGAATGATTACACACCATCATGGCTTTTCCCAACTCCTTGCAAATTAAATACATATCCAAGTTGGCAGGGTCTCAGCATATTTCTCTGTCTTCCATCAGTAGGTGGGATTCTGCTTTGATCACTGGGTACAAGCTGACATGTTTTTGTCGCTCCCAGCCCTTTACCTAGTTCTTGGAGAAAACATTACCTTTCTAGGAGTCATCAGAGATAGTGGAAGCTTGATGTGGCTTCTGATCTGTCATCTCTAAATTACAGGATGCCTGAAGGTCCCCAGTGTGAAGACACCCCTGTACTTATACATACACACTGTGATAGACACCCCTACACACACACACACACACACACACACACACACACACACACACCACACTGTGATAGATATCCCTATACACATCACACACTATGATAGACACCCTACACACGTACACACACTCTGACACATGCAGGTAGCTGCAAGAGTCAGCACAGGTAAGAGTCCTCTCTTTTGGTGCTTCTCTGGTCTCTCTCCCTGGCATCTGAGTGGTACCTCATGTGCCCTTTGGCCCTGAAGTTCATGCCCTCAAGCAGCTGGATAAATTTAGCCCTTGTCAGGGACCTTTCCTGACTTTGTTCCCTGACTGTTCAAAGTTTGGCTGCTCCCCAGAAAGAGCTATGGGCTGGCTCATCTGGTTCTGGTGAGTGCAGTGCACCTGCATAATTGATCATTTGAGCTATTTCAAGCTACAGTGTGTACTTTGAGAATCAATCAGTTTGTGTTCCTGGATGCTGACATCCTTTATTCCAGCTTCTGACCCTTTGGATCTTCTTCCTCATTTTTACCTCACCCTGAAGAGACTGTGGTTTCTGCTCATGGCTGTCATGGTCACTTCCCATTAAGACTGAGAAGGAAGTAAGTGAGTGGTGACTAATAAAAGTTTTTCCACTCTCTTCTCCAGGTGCAGGGCCTCCAGTGCCAATGGCAGGATCCAGCACAGAGAGATGCATTTAACAGAGTTTCATTTAATCTTTACTAATGTGGATTGTTCTAATTGAATAGGAAGAGCTAAAGTCAGACTCCCTCGGTGGGCAATTAAATGAAAAAGAAAGGCACATGAAGGCCAGGACATGTTTAAACATGCTAATTTTCAAAGATTCAAAACAAGGCTCATGGATCATGCTCAGCCTTTGTCTTTTTGTTGTTGCAGTTATTATTGTTGTTGTTGTTATTTTGCAGTACTGAAGAACCCAGGTTCTTCATGTTGAGCTAAATCCTCAGTCTTTTCATTATTTTTAAATTTTGAAACAGGACCTAAATTGCTGAAGTTACCCAGGCTAGGTTTGAACTTGTGTTCCTCCTGCCTCAGAATCCCAGAGTGCTGGTATTACAAGTGTGCATCACCCCACTCAGCATTTTTTTCTTCTCTTTAATATAAGCTGTGGAAAAATCAGCAAAAACTTATTGATCTCCAACTTAATGTAGGTAGCTATGGGCATTGCAGAAGTGTATATTGAAGAGTACGTAAGTGATACAGGAAATGAGCAATATTTAGAGAATGTAGGAACTATATGAGAAGGAATGAACAGGGTATCTGCCCTTCTAAAGTTTGCAGGCTATAGACTTATATATAAGGAAACCAAACTGACTCACACAAAACAAGGAGATATGAACCAGAGCCACACCATGAGGAAGATTCTAGAGAGGCTTTGTGAAGGAAGGATGAGGATTTGAATTGGTACTGGGGAAAGAGAAGGACTTGTTGGGAGAGAAGACCATGAACAAAGGCCAGAGGAGAAAATTGGCAGGAGGCATATGTATATATATATGTCCTGGGGATGTCTGTGGATAAGGGAGGAGAAGAATTGGTAAAGGATGGTCAGCATCTGCAGGGCCTTGAAGGGTGGACGTGACCTGTCAGCAGATCAGTTCCTGTTGGGAAGGAGAGGGTTTGCTCTTTTTCCTTGTAGGAGCTATTATGAATGACCACTTGCCCATTTTCACTCCGACCCACGTTAGCTGCCCTGGCTTCATGGAAAACCAGATTGAAAGGTATCTGTGAAACCAAAGTAATCCACTCCAGACCAATAGGACTGTCCATGCACTGCCCCACTGTGAGGCTCCCTAGCTGTATCCAGGCACAAAAATAGATGTGAAGAGTCTACCACTTGGTGGAAGTGGCAGCCACCAAAAGATACAGCTTCAAGAAACTGAGGTGAAGGGCTGTGCTGTGGACAGAAAATGAACACAGATGCTCCTGAGTGGCATGGGGCAGGGGCCAATGGCCCAGGTGTCACTTCCACCATCCTGGCTGATCCCCAAGAAGAGAGTCAGTCTATTTTAAGGATTTGTTTGATCAGTCACATAGAGCTACTTTTTAAAAGAGCTATTTACAAAGCTCCCTGCAAAACAAAAGGTGAGTATACTTTGCCCAGTAACTCTTTAAACCAAAGCAAACATGCAGAAAGGTGCCATAGGTGCACTCTGCTCCGTTCTTACTTACTGCTTTGGTCACCTGATTCCCAAGGTTCCTGGTTGATTCCTTCCTGGGGATTAAGGTGAGAAAAAGCAGCTGATGATATTGAAGGACAGAGGACTCTAAACAAGAAGGTTAGGAGCACTCAGCAATTCTCTTCTTAAATGATGAGGCCTTGGTTGTTTTAGGAAGGTCAAGGAGCTTGAACGGGCAAAACTCTGGAATCTGAAGTCTGGGCCCTTCAGCAAAAATGCATCCCTTTACCTATATTTGAGAATTCTGTACTAGTAGATGGTAAGTAACACTAAATATGTCATATTGGAATATTGCTGAAACTAGAGACCAAGACATGGAGACAAGTCCAGGAGTGCTAAATTGATATCAAGGGGTTTTAAGACTTGTGACAGTGCAAGTGAATGGAACTTAATACAAACTGTCAGAATAGTGGGGTCCCAGCTCCTCCACGGATCACCTCAAGCCTTCCTTACCTCTCAGCCTCTAAGCTTTCCCAACCCATTGAGTCATGTAAGCAGAGGAAAACTTTATGCAACCTGCCCTGTGTAATTTATCATCTTGCCTAAGGCATGTTATGATATCAAAGTGATGTATATATGTATGTACATATATATGTGTATATATGATTAAAAAGTATGCATATATATGTATATATATCAAAGCAAATACTACGAGGCACTATATACAAATACTAAAGAATGAATAGTGTTTTATAACTGCAGACTAACCCAGGAATAGTGGTGCACTCCTATAATCCCAGCAGTCAGGAGACTGAGCCAGGAGAATCACTGAGAGTTCAAAGCTAGCCTGGGATTCATAGTGAGTTCAAGACTACCTGGAGTACATAGCAAGACTGTCTCAAAAAAAGAAAAAATTCAATAAATAAATAAAACTGCAGGCTACAGGTAGGTGACAGGCCAGTGTAACCCAGAGCACACAACACACTGCTGCAATGTGAATCAAAGCCGTGAGCTTAATGTCCAGTGCTTTCCATAGCCAAGCCCCACCTTCCCTTGCAGCCTTACCTCCTGGGACTCTACAGTCAAACCAGACTGTCCCTTAAGCTCACCTTGCTCCATGGGTGATGTTTTTACCACTCAAAATGATTGTTCCTTTCTTCTCTGTCTCTGAATGCTAACCATGTTTCAAATCTGCTTGCTCTTTCTCTTGATCCTCCAAAACCTTTCCAGCCCTTCCAGCTCCCACAGACCCTCATGATTCCTGTACTTGAAGCTGTCTTAATCTGCCAGTGATCACTCCAGCTTGTTTGTTCAACAGTGGTACACAGTCTTGTGATAATTCTATCAATGATAGCTCTATGGCTGAGTGTCCTGGGCTGCTGCAGGCTGTCCCTCCAATCAGATTATCTTCTCCTTCAGAGTTATAGCCTTGAATGTCCTGCAGCCTGTAGCAGGGGCCTTAACTTATGGTAGATAGTCAATAACTATTTGTGAAAAGAATGACAATATAGAAAACTTTTTGATGCTCGACTGTGTTTCTAACTTTATTCCACCTGAAAGAGTAAGAGAAGAGACATTTACTGAGGGTCTATCATGTGCGTTTGTCCAGGACTTTTGAAATGTCTTATCATTTAAATTTCATCCCTTTCTGAGAGGTAAGTATATCACCTTCTATTTGCATAGTAAGAGAATGAGACTAAAAGAGGGTCAATAACTTGTTCAAAGTCAGTTGACAATGGTGAGATGGAATGAGAGGTGACTGTGGGTATGCCTGATGCAGAGCACATTCCTCCTTCGACTGCACTGCTTCCACCAGAATGTCCACTTGTGGGCAGCTTGCTAAGTCTTCCTGGAAGTCTATCTCATGGGCTCTCCGTGACTTTCACTCATCTCTCCATGCACTGCCCATCCCTTCAAGCCACCTTCAAAGAATAAAATTTCCTATATTCCAATGGATGCTTTCATATTTCCACATAATTCTCTTGAAGTTCCTTAGCCTAAAATTTTTCTTCCATCTTTTCTACTTGTGGATTATCTTTGAAATCTCAATTGAGTGAATATGCCTTCCATGAACTTTTCTGTTCTCTCTCTCTCTGTGTCTCTCTGTGTCTCTCTGTCTCCCCACCATCACCACCCATCTTTCTCTCTCTCTCTCAGTACTGGGGATTGAAGCCAGGACCTTCACACTGAGCTACATCCCTAGCCCTTTTTTTGAGACATGGTATTGCTGAGTTACCCATTGTGATGGATGATTGATTGTGTCAACTTGAGTAAGAGAAGCTCAATTAAAATGGCTCAGCAGTTCCGTACCCTAGGACTTGTCACCTGGATGGTATAAAGGGGAAATGAAGAAGGATGAATCTCCTTCTGTTTCTTCAGAGGAGCTCTGGTCTTTGCCTTCACCTTGGATATCATCTCCTAGTTTCTAGCATAGACCCTTCAGCCTCCCATCAAAGACCCATTTGCCTCCTGACACTGACTCACATGGGACACCAAAGTGAGCTCCAGATATTTGACTGGATCCTTTGGCTCTCCAGTGTGCAGACAGACCTTTTGCACTCTTCCTCATCCGACTCTATGGGTGGCCATTGTAAACCAATCTTGCAAATTCTTATATATTTGTTCATCTTGTATTATATTTCACTAGTAAACACTGACTGATATACCCATGCTGGCCTTGAGATCAGGATCCTCCTGTCTCCACCTCCCTAAATGCTGGGATTCCAGATGTGCACGACACCCAGCTAAACGATCTCCTTTACAGCTTAGAATTCACTTCATGTGGATGCACTTTTACACGACCAGAACTGTGGTGGGTGTACCTACAGGAGTATCAATGCCAACAGGTCAGAGCTGCCTGTGCTAACACACAAGGATGGCACGTTGCCAGGCAATAGGAATTTTTGATGGTAGTGTAACCTTGTGAGACCACTGTCCTGTACTCAGTCTATCACTGACTGAAACATCATTCCCATCTGAAAATAGAAACTACTTCCTCCTAATGGAATGCAAGGTGGGCCCAGTTCAGCAAACCCAAGAAATTGGATGAGCCTCAACACGATGCAAGCTTAGAAGCATCTGGGTCATCCAGTGCAGGTCTTTAGAAGCCATCACATGGGCAGCAGTCTAAGGAGCAAATTTTGTAGCATGCTACCTTGAAGACGGGGCTTGAGAGTTTCAATTCTGTATTCCTAGTTACTGGCAGGGAGCCTAAGACATGGTAGACACTACATGTTTGTAAATATGTACCATGCTCGCTTGTCTTTCTCTCTTTTTTGTGGGGGGGATACTGGGGATCGAACTTGAAACCTTGCACTTGCAAAGCAGGTGGCAGCACCACTGAGCTAAATCCCTGGCCCTCTTTCTCTCTTTTTATCCTACATCTTTCTCTTTGTTTTCCTCCTTTCCCATCTTCTTTGTGCCTGTTCGGGACTTGTTGAGGTCCTTATCATGAAAGGGGAAGGATTACCTTTTTTTCTATTGTTGCCCTCCAGGACCTCTATTCCAGGCACTACATGGATGGCTTTGTGCAATATTAAATCCTAAATTCCATTTACCAAAAACTGGTGGTTACCTGGATGTGAGGCTGCATGCCTGTAATCCCAGCACTAGGGAGGCTGAGGCAGGAGAATTACTGCATGTTTGAGGCCAGCCTAGGCTACATAATGAGTTCAAAGCCATCATGAATTACATAGTGAGAACTTGTCTCAAAAAACCAACAGAAACTAGTCATTTTCTTGTTGTCTGGATGTCCAGAATAGTCACCTCTTGGGTAATCCAGCCTTGCTCCTCTTTACCCTCATTTTTCCTCTCATTTCTTTTTTTAATCCCAATGAGTTCAGTCCTTCATAGTCTAGCTGCTGACCCCAGGCTGAAAACCCTGGGTCTTGGAGCCATTCCCTGGGAACTCTCCCCATACCTGGGTCTGGCTTTCTGATGTGGCTTCACAGCTACTGCTGGTTGCCCTTCCCTCCTGCACCCCACTCTCCTGCTCTGTACTAGCCCAAAGACCTCCGAATTCTACCCATGCTCTGCTCATGTTGTGGGAAAGTGAGACAGTTCAGCATTATAGCCAAGTGTTACAGCTCTGTGTTACAGCTACAGCAATTTGAAGACACAAGTATCTGAAAGTCACTCAAAGAGGTGGAGAAAAGCCAAGCTTTATTAAGCCAGCTGGCTCAGAGGAGTTTAAGCACTTCAAATTCTGAGCCCCAAGTTGTAGTGAGAGTGAGTTTATATAGAGTTGGTTAAAGGAAGTTGAGAGGAACTTTTTAGGGTGAAGACATAGCTAGAAGTGGGAACCTCTGGAGGTGGAGTTAACAAAACATTCTGGGTTTTTTTTGGTACTGGGGATTGAACTCAGGTCCTTGCACTTGCACAGCAGGTGGAAACCACTAAGCTAAATCCCTGGCCCTAACAGAACATTCTTGAAACCTTAGGTAGAAACATCATGCTTCACGTACAAACAGTTACGTTTATTGAACCAAACATTTTATGGCAAAAATGGGGCAGGGGGTAAAGGCCTGCCCTGTTGTGCATTATTTCCTTATCACCTGGGAACTGGACACATGGTTCTGAGGTGGCCTTTGGGCTGTGCTGGCCACCATCTTCCTGGAAAAGGGTCCATTCTGTTCTGCAGTTGCTAAATTAGGGAAACCTAGGGAATTGGGACAATAAAGGATAATGTAGAAGAATAATCTTGGCACTCTCAGGGAAACAGATAAAACTCCTGCATCCAATTCTGTTTTGTTTTGTTTTTGTTTTGCAGAGCTCATGTTGAATCATTTTGTTTTCTTTAGCATCAAAACATATACCCACATAGTTTTGAGCCTGGCCCCTGCTGTCAGATAAGTTTCATACTCTGTCCCAGAGAAATTTCTCTGGTAAAGGGGTGGGGGGTTTTAGAGGGACAGTGAACAGCTGCAATTCATCCTTCTGTGTCTACCTCCTCCTCCCTGCTTCCTGCGCCACAAATCTCAACTGGAGAGCTTGTCCCTCACAGGACAGGTGTTTGATCCACCTGCCTTCCTGGTGTGTGTGTGTGTGTGTGTGTGTGTGTGTGTGTGTGGTTGCTGTTGTTGTTCTTGAGTGAGGATGTTAATGTTCTCAATGCTGATTCAATATTAATGCTCAGATAAGAACATAGTCTCAGGCAAATGTCTGTTCCTAAGCTGTTGGTCACTGTTTTGGAAAAATTTTTACTGGGAAATATTCAAAAGAATGCCAGTGGATGGAACAGGATATAAAATGGTAGATATCATATTTTATAGGCAGAGATAGAGACAAGCAATGAACAAAGAGCAAAAAGAAATACATCAAATTACCAGGGTAGATTTTCTCCAATCGTGGAATTATGGGTGATCTTTGCCTTCTTTTTTCCTGTCCAAGTCTTTTACTGTGAGCAAATGTGACTCTAGTAATGATGGGTGGGAGAAATAAATGTTTTAATTTGCTTCTTAAATAGAGATCACCTTGCCTTACTCACCCCCTCAGCAGGAAGCCCAGTAAAGCTGAGTGAATTGATTTCAAAAGCCCTCAGGTCCTCCTACCCACATCACAAGCTCTTCCTGTAGTCTAGCAGTGTCCAGTCAATCCCATTACCCTTATCTGAGGGCAGAGGTGAATTGAAAGCCCAGGAGAGGTGGCCTTCAGGAACCAAGCTGGAGACAGGCCTCAGGGCCACCAGGGCTTTTTCCAAAGAGGTTAAAGGAGTAGGAAGAAAACAAAACAAAGGACCTGTCTTTGTTACTTTTCTTGTTGCTGAGAAAAAATACCTGACACCTAAAGTTAAAGGTGGAAAGGCTTATTTAGCACACAGTTTGAGAGGTTTTAGTCCATAGCTGGCTGGCTCCAAGGCATAGTGGCACATGGCAGAGGGGCTTTACAGAGGAGAACAGTTCACTGCACACAGAAGACAGCAAAAACAAAAAGGGGCAATCACAGCACTTTCTGTCCTTTATATCTTATCCAGGATACCTGTCCTTTGGGCAGGCAGCACTCATATCCTTAATCCTAGTGCCCTTGATTCATTGTACGATGAATCAATTCAAACATCACACACTCTAGATCCAGCCACCTCTGAAAAAGCCCCACCTATGACTGCATGAGGCCTTGGGAGAACATCTAGACACAAGCCATAACAGGAGCCCAGAAGAGGGTTTCTAATAAAGAATGGAAAGTGCCCCATTCAGGAGCTGGAAGGAGTTCAGAGAATAGGAAGAGAATGACTGGAAAAGAACTGAGGTCTGGAAACAACATACAGCTGGAGGTCAGCTCCTCCTTAGCTCAGAGACTTCCACTCTTCGGTCAGATGTTTTGAGCTGCCTTTGTCTCTCATCTTTCTCACCTCCAACCCAATTTAATTGCATCATCTTCAACTGAGCTTGTTTGCCCAGGGCCTGTAGTTACTGTTGCCCTGGTGACAGTCACACCCCCAGTTTGAGAGAGAACTAGCTTATGAGGTCAGGGAGGAAGTGGGGGGGAGGCAGAGAAGCAACGCTTGGAACAGACTTTGCAGAAGCTCTTAGAGGGTGTTGCATGCCACCCACCTCTATACTGTCACTGGTCTACTCGAGCCACTGTTGGTGCAGGGCTCAGAGAGGGTGACTGTCCAAGGAGAAAAACTGATGAGGCAGAAAAAAGGGAAAGGCAGCCGGGGATTTAGCTCAGTAGTGCCACCGCCTGCCTTGCAAGCACAAGGTCCAGAGTTCGATCCCCGGTACCAAAGGAAAAAAGGAAGGACAGACACAAAAGTGTTGTAGTGATTCCTACAAGAAGAAATGTCCACTTCTGCATTTATGTCTGGATTCTCTTGAAGCAGCCATTCGTTGACATTGTTCTTTAGATGTTAATGCCAGATAGATTACTTATAGAAGTTAAATATACATACCTAAAACGTTTGTGTGTGTGTGTATGTGTGTGTGTGTGTGTGTGTGTGTGTATGAGTATAGATAGAGGGAGGGTGGTATGGACTGGGGATGGGGAAGGGAGGAGACTTCCTGGAAAATGAGAGGATTAACTGCATTGTTCCGAATTCCTGGAGAAAAGAACAAGATAAAAAATTCAGGACAGCATTTTAAGATTTGGGAGATTTTGATCAGATCTTCCTGTAGCTGGATATGACAGGATCTTTTCTTTGGTCCTCTTCATTGCTAATTTTTCTTTTGGGAAAATGTACTTCTTTTTGATAAAAATGTCTGTATTCTTGAGAAATATAACCTAGCACATATAATTTTCACAGCAATGACACTTGGCCATGGGGGCAGTGCCATGTGGTGGTAAGAATATGGGGCTGGGAACCAGTCACCGGCAAAAGCCTGACTCTGACAGATACAGTCACCTAAGGAGTTGATCACCTGTGAAGAAGGGATGACCCTGGTTCCTCCTTCACACGGTGGTTCTGAGCAATACCAAGAAGAACGTGTCTGGCCCTAAAGCAGAACCTGGCATGTGGCTGGCACTCAGAGGGCAAGGGCTTCTATGATCAGGTCATAAAGTCAGCACTTGCCACATGATTCCGCTCCAAATATGACCACTCTGCATGGAACAGTGATGATCCACACATGAGAGTGAGGAAAGAACCAGATGTGACGTGCAAGCTAAGTTCTACCTGTTGTCCTTAAGTTCAAGAACTGAGAGTAGTTTTCACATTTTTAAAGAGTTGGGGGGAAAAAATTAAGAAGAATATTTCATGCTGTGTGGAAAGTATATGAAATTCAGATTTCAGGGTCCATAAATAAAGGTTTTCTGAAATATAGTCATGCTCACTCATTCATGTATTTTCTGTGGCTGCTTTTGTACTCCGGACACACTGCCGAGTAAGCATAGTGAAGACGTAGGACCCACAGAAATACTTCCTGCCAACAGGAAAAGTGGTCAGCCTTGCCCTGGAGGAACCATGGCCCAATACCAGCCCTGCTTCCCACCTCCTAAACAGAGACAATACCTTTCCCACTGTCACCAGAAAGCCCTTGCCAGAGCACCCATCCACCACTTGGCTCGTTCTCCTCCACCTTAACAGCAGCTAGCTACCCTTTGGAAAGGTAAGCCAAGATTAGGTTATAAAGCATGACTCTTATTTTCTGAGCAAGCACTTGGGGGTGGTGTAATTCCAGTCACCCCTACTGAAAAAAGCTCAATGTGCTCTTTGTTCTCCAGCCCTTGAGCTTCCATTCTTATTACTATTTCTCAGGGCCTGCTGTGTCATTTTTGAGCTGGCTCAGTGGGAAAAACAAGAACCAGACTTTATCTACACCTTTAATCTGTTGACTGGAAAGGGGTCAGAGAGAGAGCATGAGGAAAAACATTAAAATATATACATATTGCATGCTTCCTATGTGCCAGGCACTTTGGAAATTACAATAATTAGTAAGTGAAAGTCCCTAGGAGAGGGAGAGGAAAACAAAAAGGCAAATGGTTATACAACATTGTAGCCGCTGCTGTAATGGAGGAATGCACAAAACTTCAGGCACCCTGGGATGCTGAAGTAGAAGGATCACAAGTTCAAGCCAGGAGGCTTAAACTCAGGGCCTGGGATTTAGCTCAGTGGTTCTGCTAGCACAAGTCCTGAGTTTGATCCCCGGTACAAAAAAAAAAAAAAAGGAAACAGGGTGGGTGAGGGCTTCACTCTCTAAACTCTATGATACAGGAAAACAGCAAGTGGCAAAACAAAGAGTCAAGCCATGTATGTGTTCAAGCAGAATGAGTGTGCAGTAGTAGACTCCTGGAAATAAAGTGGAACTACACTGGGAAGGACCTTCTGTCCACAGCTAGGAGGAGGGATTCTAGCTAGAGGGAATGGGAAGTCTAGATAGATGTTTAGCAGAAAGAATCAAACACACACTTTCAGAGTGAGCACTGGTAGCAACGTGGAAAATGCACTGACATAGAGAAAGCTTGTATTTAAAAAATTAAAAAAACAAAAACAGGTCATGGGGCATGGAGAAGGGTGGTAGGAAGAATAATCCTGGATACAGAGTTAATAGACTTCACAGCATATAAAACTGTTCAGTGAAGAAGAGGAACCAGCTCAAGGATGAACCCCAGGTTTCTTATGTGGTCATCTGGACTGATGTTGGTGCCATTAACAGAAAAAAAATGATAGAGGGGTGGGGATTACGTTGCGGATGAAGAGGATACTTAGGCATAATTAATTTGGTATTCAATTTGTGGACTATGGCATAGTTTTAAGTCATCCACATGAAGAATCCAGTAGGCAATTACTGATATTTTGGTCTACAGCATAGAAGATGTAGGAGCTAGAAGTATACATTTAAGAATCATCAATATAGTAAAATAGAGCTAGGATCTATTGTTCTATAGCACTGTGGAGTGACTAAAGTTAACAATAATTTATTGTGTATTTCAAAATAACCAGTAGGAAGATTATGAATGTTTCTAACATTAAATAAAATGAATCCAGGTATAATGACACATACTTATAATCCTACCACTCTGGGAGACTGAGGCAGGAAGATTGTAAATCTGAGCACAACCTAGGAAATTTAGCAACTTGATAAGACTGTCTCAAAATATTTTTTAAAAGGGGCTAGTGATATAGCTCAGTGTGAAGGCTCTGAATCCAATCCCCAGTATGGAAAAAGAAAAGGAGAGCAGAAGTGAGAACAAGAAAGGAGAGAGAAGGGGAGGGGAGGGGAAGGGAGGAGAGGAGAGGAGAAGGGGAAAGAAAAAGGGAAGAAAAAAATGGAAGGAAAGAAGGAAGGAGGATATTTGAGGTGATGAATATGCCTTGATTTGATCTTTGCACATGATATATTTATATGTGTTGAAATATCACACTGTACTATGAATATGTACATTCATTATGTCAATTAAGAAACAAATCATCAGTAAATGATATACAGGAATAGAGGACAATACTCAGTAAATGTGGAAGGAAAAAATTACAACTATACTAACATTTAATAGGGTGCAAAGCAAGAGAAGCCAACTAAAGATAGAAAGCCCAAAATGAAAAGTGTTAACAAAGCCATGGAGAAAAAAATTTCAGTTTTACCTCCACTTGAGAAGAAAACAAAAGATTGAAATCCAAAGAGCAAAACCTCCTCCAATCATGGGTTCCCCTAAGACCTCTTGGAATTTTGTAAAAGGACAAATGTTACCTTGAAGAGTTCTAAAACCCATTGGTCTATCTCTAGAACACAGGATTTGTGAATTGGACAGCAGAGGTGTTTAAAGCAGACAACTGGTATCGGTGAGCACCAAAAGAGGCTACTGGGTGTGGGAAGGGGAGTCGTGGCCCAGGCAGAAGCAAGATGAGGGGAGGAGTAGAACAGAAGACAAATGTCCAAGGTCTGGGAGTCAGCGGGTTTGCAGAACTAGAAACAGGGAGCAGAGAGCACTTTCAAGAAATAGCATTTCCACAACTATATTCTCATTCTCTCTCTCTCCTCTCTCCCCAGTTGTCTGTCTGTCCTACAAAATACCTCTGCTTTCAATTCATGGGGTGCTCTGTTCTGGAAATTGGCTTTTTTTTTTTAATAACTCTCTCTGGTGACGTTTGCCCTTTCACAAATTGCCAAGTGGGTCATAAGAGAACTCATGGTTTACATGGTTTTTCCTCTTGCAGAAAAAGTGTTTCGGTTCTGCTAAGGAGAGCTCTTGTGGATCTACCTGAGGAGTCAGCTCCCCTCACTCTGTATGGTAGGCACCTGTGAAGATAGCAAACAGGCAGCTGCACTCTCTGATTTACTTCTAAGACCAAGTTCCCATTTTTGCTTAACTTTAGACAAAGAGCAGAGAACTTAGGGTAATGTGTGCTATTCTCCCTAAGACCTTATTCTCCCATTTTATCTAGCAACCTTAAACATCTCATGTTCAGCATCAGGTTCTTCTTGGCAATCCTGCAGGCCAGGTTACCCTCCTAGGTCAGACTGCCCCTTGCCTTGCACTCCTATGCCTAGTGTAGATTGCTTGAGGTCTATGTCTCCTACCAGAAGTATAAGCACCCGTCAGGGCAGGAAGCTGGGCTGGCTTTTCATTAAAACTGACCTAGCACTGAGCACAGAAAATGACTAGTGTGTTTCTTTATTCACTTATTCATTCATGCACTCAACATGTAAGTAGAAGAAAGTATGATATATAGAAAGGCTCTTTAGAAAATATAAGACAAGATCAAAATATTTGGAATATTTTCTGCAGAAAAGGAAAATTCAATGTAAATCTAATCAATTTTTACAAAAAACAAAACTCCAAAAATTTCACAAAATATTGCCTTTATAATAAAGGATAATATTGTTATTTTACATTATAAGGAGTCAAGCAGGTTCTTTTCTTTTTCTTTTTTTTTTCAGTATGCAATCAAACCCAGAGGTGTTCTGCCACTGAGCTATATCCTCAGTCCTTTTTATTTTTTATTTTGACATGGCCTCAAAATGTTGCTCAAGCTGATTTCAAAACTGATCCTCTGTCTCAGCCTCCTGAGTGGCTGTAATTACAGGTCAGTGCCTCTGCACTTACCTCAAGCAAATTCTTGTTACATATTATCTCAGTATCTTAATAACCAAATCATTATATTAATACATTAATCAATAATATACATATGATATTAGATATATCATTATAAAAGAACTGCTAGGCCAAATAGCAACTTCTCATCCCCAATAAATTGAAGAGATAAGATCTTACAACAGACTCAAAACCCAAAAGCTAGCTACACCTGCAAAGCATCTCTGAGAAGTAGTCATTTCCTAAGGGTTCTAAATACTAGCAATAAAGCTACCTGCCATAAGCAATTTACAAGCATCAACTGAGGAATTAAACTTTTAAAAAATAGAAAATGAGAAGACACTTAAGCAAGATGCAACCCCAGACTTTCAACTCACCAAAGGCAAACCCAGGGAGCAATGAGGTGGAACAATTCAAAAGCCACCTAGCTGGACTCTCAGAAGTGGTAACAGCAGAAGTAACAAAGCAGATGAATGAGGTTCTAGAAAAAATCAAATCAGAAAGAATTTCTCAGATAAAGAGATAGTGACCATAATAAAACACATGGTTAGTGACTCTAGAGCAGATACAGATCAAAAAAATTAGAGGAGCTTAGGAAAATGTGCCATCCATGAAAAGAAATAGAAAAAGAATCCATAGAAAAGAAATGGAATCCATAAAACAAATACTAACAAATATCCAGGAGATTTAAAATTCCAGTAATTCTGCTGTATATGCAGTAGTATGAGCCAATGTGATGACAGAATATCAGATGAAGAAAACTGGATTACAGTTAGTGATCATGAAAAGAAAGATTTCTTAAAAATAGCAAGGGAACATAAAAAATCAATCTGATCACTGTTAGATGATGCAAGAAAGGAACATGAGATTGATCAGAGTCAATGAAAAACAGAAGATAGCACAAACAATATAAAAAACCTGTTCACAGAAATAATGACAGAAAACTTCCCAAGCATGGAAAAAGAATTTGACATACAGATAAGTGAGGCATATAGAACTCCAATTAACTATGATCCAAAAAAAAAATCCACACCAAAGCATGTAATAGCCAAGACTCCAGAAATTCAACACAAAAACAGAATGTTAAAAGCTGTCAGAGAAAAGAAACAAATCATCTATAAAGGAAAGCCCATCAGAATCACAGCAGACTTCTCAACACAAACCTTCAAGTCCAGAGGAGCTTGGAGTGAAGTATTTCAAGCCCTAAAAGAAAACAACCTCTAGCCCAGATTTATGAACCCCAAAAAACTATTATTCAAAATTGATGGAGAGGGCCAGGGATTTAGCTCCATGGTGCTGCCACCTGCCTTGCAAGCACAAGGTCCCAAGTTCAATCCGCAGTAAAAATTGATGGAGAAATAAGACACTTCCATGACAAAGAACACCTGAAGAAATTCATGACCACCAAACCAGCATTCTGAAGTGTTATGAAGGATATCCTACAGAGATAATGAGGACTACAACTCCATGAACTCCAACAGAATAAATCCACTAAGCAAGGCAAGTAATTACACAGAGGGGGAACAAAGGGAGAACGAACAATAGGAAAACATGACAAGGATAAGTCAATACACAGCTGTTATAACCATCAATGGTCTCAAACAAAAGAAACAGATTGGCAGAATGGACCAAGAAGCAAGATCCAACAATATGCTGCATACAAGCAACAATTTATTTCACAAAGATTAAATGACCAAAAGTCAAAGGATGGAAAACCATACTCCATATGACAGGAACTCAGAAAAAAGCAGAAGTAGCATATTTTACAGAAATTTAAATCTTCATACAAAATATCCAAATAAGTCATATCAGTAAACATGCAATGATTCAGAAAGTGGAATTCTTCAAGCACAAATCTAAGCAAAATAATACACATATCAGCTTCTATTGTCAATGAATGATGTAAATTACAATTCAAACATTCTATTAACTTTTTTCCTGAACTTTATTGAAGTGTTCATATCTTTGAATGACATGGGGTAAATTTTTACAAATATGCACAACCATAAAGCTGCCCCCAAGATCAATATGTATACTATGTACGCTTTAGATGCCTCCCTCAGCCCCTTTCTAATCAAGTTCCAACCCCACCTCCACCAAAAATAACAAGGATTCTGACTTCTTTCACTGCAAATTAGTTTTTCCTCTTTTTAGCCAGGAGTGATGGTACATTGCTATAATCCCAGCACTCAGGAGGCTGAGGCAGGAGGAGCACCATGAGTTTGAGGCCAGCCTGAGCTACACAGTGAGTTCTAGGCTAGCCTAGACTAAACAGTGAGACCCTGTCTCAAAAAAAAAAAAAAAAAAGTAACAAAAAAATTCCTGTTCTAGTTTGTCCTCTTTTATGTCTATTTTTTTAAATGTGGTACTAAGGATTGAACCCAGGCCCTCTGTACTGAGCTACATACCCAGCCCTTTTTAAATGTAATTTATTCTCTGTTTTGAGACAGGGTCTTACTGAGTTATTAAGTGGCCAGCTTGGGCTTGATCTTGTGATCCTCCTGCCTCAAACTCCCAGGGTGCTAGGATTATAGGCCTGCTCCACCATGCCCAGCTTGTGTCTGGTTTTGTCCAACTTCATGTGGGTGAAATTCATATATGCTTTTGCACACAATAATGGTTTGTTCTTTTCATTATTGTATAGTTTCCATTGACTGTATCTGCCACATATATTTATCCATCCTACTTTTGTTGAGCATGTGAATTATTGCTGGTTTAGGGCTATTAGGGTCGGACTGCTATGAGGAGTTTTGTGTATATATACATAAACATTCTGTTGTGTGAACTTTCTAGGTCATGGGATAAAATGTTTTCCAATGTGATTGTATGAATCTATTGTCCTAATTTACCCACCCACCAAGAGACTGTGAGAATTCTAGTTGCTCTCCAACACTTGATGTTGTAAATTCTTGTTGAATTTATTTATTTATTTTTAGCTCTTCTGGTATAGCAGTACCTTGGTAGAGTTTTCATTTGAATTTCCCTGATGAATACCAAAGAAAATGATCTTTTCACATGTTTACTGACCATCTAATATCTTCTTTTATGATAGAGTTTGTAGTAGAAAATCTAGAAAATCTCCATCACTTTGGAACAGGCAAGAATCTCAAATAGAATAATATGCACACACACAACTATTTAAAAGGAAAAAAGTGAAGCTGGGTATTGTGGCACACACTTATAAACCCAGCTACTCAGGAGGCTGAGGCAGTAGGATTGCCAGATAGGGTAATTTATGGACACCCTATCTCAAAATAAATTTTTTTGTTTTGTTTGTGGAGACAGGGTGTTGCTATGTACTTCTGGTTGAATTTGAATTCACTATGTAGCCCAGGCCAGCCTTGAACTCATTATAATCCTTCTGCCTTAGCCTCCCAAATGCTAAGATCTCCATGCCTGACCAGCACCAGAATTCTTTAAGAACTCTAAAAAAAAATCACTGAAAGAAGCCACACATGGTGGTACCTGCCTGTGATCCTAGCACTTGGGAGGCTGAGGCAGGAAGATTGCCATGAGTTCGAGACCTGCCTGGGCTACATATGAGTGCAAGGCCAGCCTATACTGCATAGAGAGGCCCTGACTCAAAACACCAAAAAAAATTTTAGTCTTTCTCATGCTTCCCAATAAAGAAAACTCAATACAAGTTTTTTGCCCACTATTGCAATGAGTTGTCTGTTTCTTTTACTGGTTTGTTTTGTTTTGTTTTGTTTTTGTGGCAAGGTCTTGAAGTGTAGCTCACACTGGCCTTGAAGTTGGCTATGTAGCCAAGGGTGGCCTCCAGTTACTGATCCTCCTGCCTCAGCCTCCCAAATTCTGGTATTACAAGTGTGTGTCACCACACCCAGGTTAACAGCATTGTACAAAGATAATAATATATAAAAATCATATGTTTTAATGTATTTTAGTGTTTTTAGTATCTTTAATCTTCACAGCACTTTTATGAAGATTTTATTTTCAGCCCTATTTATAAATAGGTGACTTGAGGTATTCAGAGGTTAAGAAAGCTGACCAAAGTCAAGCAGTAAGAATCTGAGGATTTGAAACTCACATAATTAAAAAGAAGTCCTAACAATAGTGCATAGATTAGATAGCAAGATGTGTATACAGCGTGCTGGAAACATGAGTTCTTTGGCTCCTGGAGGGGATGCTGTTGGGGATGGTTAAGAAGGAGGTGAAGGAAAGGTATTACAGGCAGGAACCCCAGCTCCTCAGATAAGGATGTGTGGGGTAGCAAGCAGTTCCCTGCAACTGTGGCCACAAGCAGGAAACAGAAATAGGGGTAGGAAGACCCACACCATCAAGGGCTTGTGTCCTAGCACTGAGTGTGAAAATTTGGGTCCTCTCCTGAAGACAGTGAGGATCCCCAGGGACTGACATGCTCAGATATGGATGGTGTTGAATAGGAAGCAGTCTGGGAAGCCAAATATTATCATGTGTGCTCTAATAACCACACACCAGCCAAAGCTGGATACTTCCCTATGCAGGCAAAATGTTCCTACCACATCCACACCAGTGTGGCCTCCTCCTAGATCTGGACCCTTGGACAGCAGAGGTCACTCCAGTTCTCTCCACCCACCCCTCCAGGCTTCTCCACCCTGCACCCAGGATTTTCTCCCCATAGGGAAACAGAAGAGCTACTTTGGTATGCAGACCAGTTCAAATCTGGCAGGCAATTTAAGACCCATGTCTGAAGGTCAGATGAGAGATAAGCACTTGTCACAGTTTTGTTTTTGTTTGTTTGTGCTGGGCATAGAAACTAGGGAATTCCCACTGAGCCACATCCCCTGCCATTTATTTATTTATTTATTTAATTTTTGAGACAGGGTCTTGCTATATAATTCAGGCTGGCCTTGAACTCATTATGTAGCCCAGACTGGCCCCAAATTCATGGCAATCCTCCTGCCTCAGCCTCCCAAGTGCTGGGATTTCAGGCATGGGCAACCATGCCTGCCTTACTTTTTATTTTGAGAATGTCTCACTAAATTGCCCAAGATAGGCTAAAACTAACAGTCCTCCTACCTCAGCCCCCTAGAGTGTTAGAATTAATTAAATTTGTGCACCATCACAGTTTCTTTTTTTTTTCTTAAATTCTTTTATTGGTACATTTTAGATATACAATACATTTACATTTATCATTGAGAACTGGTACCTTTATATAATGAATCTTGGTTCTTATTTTTTCCCCATTCCCCTGCCCTCCCTTCAACCCCTCCATCCCTCCCTATTTATACAGACGTTCTTTCCATTTCCCATTCAGTTTCTAGAAAGTCTTTGTCACTCTTCTAAGAGATCTTTGATCTTATGTAACTCACTTTAATAGCTTCTTAGACCTCTTCTGTTTACTTGCTTTGCTTGATTTTTAATTGCCTAGAAAGGAGATTTCTGGAACTGGAGGTCTCCTCTATCTTGTTCAACACAGTACTCGATGTACAACCACAGCAAAGCCCAGGCCCCTAGTAGGCACTTGGTGTGGGTCAAATGACTAAATGAGGGAGCTGAAAGTAAATAAGATGAGAAGGGAAGACTCAGAACAGTGAAAGAGCAAAGCCTTGGGCCAACTCTACCCTGCCCAGGCCTGTTGTCCCTGGGCCAAATCAGCTCCAAGCCTTATCTCACCCCTCCCACCTCCTGTCACTCCCAGCCCTAACTCCGGATGAGGGTGGGGCCTCTGCTTCTGGGTTTATTACACTTTCCACACTTAGGTAAATTTTCTTGGATTGAATTATGACACAGGTTCCCCAAGACTCAGAAGATAAACTCAGCTGATGAGCTGGCTAACGAAGTTTTTACTTTGCCCTAGTTTTAAGTTTTAGTCCCCTTCTGTCTCTGGAGGCCTTTAAAGAAGAGCTGGAAAGAAAACTCAGCCGGGCTTTTCCAGGCCGTTTGATTATTTCCCTTCCCCCACCACAAATTGATTCTAGTTCCTTGATCCCGCCCACCAAATGCACAGAAAGATGTTTCCAGCGAGCTGGGTGAGAGAGAGACATCCGGGAAAGCTGCTGCTGTCCCCTCCTGGGGCTAAGGAGAGGTCTCCAGGGGCGGCAACTGCCTCCTCCCTCCTGCCCACCCGGGCTAAGGAGAGGTCTCCAGGGGCGGCAACTGCCTCCTCCCTCCTGCCCACCCAGTCATCCACTTGCACAGGATGACTCCGGGGTTTTCTTTTGCTGATAGTGGTGGTGTTAGTATTGAGTTTTGCTTTGTCTTTCTCCTAATTCAAAACAGATGGAACAAGGAAATGAACAGTTGATAATTCTAGAAGCACTTATCTTTGGGAGATTTCAAAGGGAAAGTAGAGGCAAGGAAAGCATTCATTCAATAAATAAGAATTTAAAATGCAACTTGAAGAGAGTTTATGATGACCCACATTAATCCTGTCCAATAAATATAATGTTAACCATGAATGTAATTTAAAATCTCTAAACCAGGCCTGGTGGTGCAGGCCTATAATCCCAGCACTCTAGGAGGCTGAGGCAGGAGGATTGCAAATTCCAGCCCAGCCTGGGCAATTTATCCACTTAATGAGACTGTCTCAATAAAAAAAAATAATAATAATAACAAAGGGGTGGGTATGTAGCCCAGAGCAAAGGCCCTGGGTTCAATCCTTAGGACTCCAATCAGTCAATCAATCTAATAAAATCTTTAGCATCCACATGAAAATTTAACATTGGTATTATTTTTTATCCTAAGTGTATTTTATTCTTAAAGCACATTTCAGTTCAAACTAGCCACATTTCAAGTTCTTGGTAGCCACATGTAGCTCTAGTAGAGGTGGTACTGGGCAGCACAAATCAACCTAGAAATATTTCTTACCATCCTACTTGTGGGAATATGCTAACTAATTAGTAAGCAGGTTAATAAGATAACTTTCTATGACTATAGATACTAGAAAACGTATAAAATAATGAGGTAGCAACTGGGGGGGGGACAGGAATATTACTATTTTTTGGTGTGGCTTGCTACAACATGTGAAAACATTGCTACTTTAGATGCTGAGGAAGTCATCAGGAGAAAGGGACACTGAAGCAGATACCTGAGATATCAAAGTGGATCAGGCCAGTGAAGAAGCAGGGGAGAGCATTCCAGGCAGAGGAAGGGTAAGAGTGGAAGCCCCAGGCATCGAAACAGCTGACTGGAATGGAGTGGAGACTCTGTACCTCGAGGCACAGGGAGGCTGGAGCGTGGAAGGAGAAGATGGGGAAGAGGTCGGCTGGAACCAGAAAACCCTGGGCTTTGGCATTCTAGCAACAATGATGGGGTCTAATTTGTAATTTCAAAAGGGAATCTGTCTTCTGCATGGAGAACCGATCAGAAAGCAGAAAAAGGAAAACCACAAAAACTGGTCAGAGGAGCTATTGTTGTTGGCCAGGTGAGAGAGGACAGAGGCTTGGCTAAGGTGACCATAGTTAAGGTTGAGAGATGTGAATAACATCAAGATCAGCTTTGAAGGTTAAGACTGATAGGTCTGGCTAACAGATGATGACGAAAAAGGAGGAATAAATCACAGATGTCAGCTTTGATTTTGGCTTAAGCACATGGATTTCTGCATGCTTCTCTATGCCTACCCAGTGCTTGTAGCTTCTGGGCTCCATGAGCCTGTAGTCAGAAAACCGGCTTTCCTGGTTTGGGATGAGAATTTGCCTCCAGGATTTCAAGCTAGCAGATGTGTCCCACTCTCCTGCTGCCTGTGATTATGTTCTCCTGAAGTCTGTAAGGAATTTGCAAGCTCCCTTGCCAAAATCACATTCCCGAAAAGAAATGTTCCTGTGCATTTTGGCCAAAAAAGTGTTAAGAAGTTGGCCCTTCTCAGATCAATCACAGCATGAAACAGGTGAATCAGCCTAAATTGACAGGCAAATTTGTGCCACCGATTGGAGAAAAAAATAGAAATATATTTTGTTTTGTTTTGGTGTTTCGGTTTTTTTTGGTACCGGTGATCGAACTCAGGTCCTTGCACTTGCGCAGCAGGCGGCAAAACCACTGAGCTAGATCCCCAGCCCTAAACAGAAATATATTTTAAGTATTATAGATAGGTAAGTTAATTAGATATCTTATAGGCAGTTAGACAGGGATGCCCTCAAGACGGCAGCCCTCAAGAAGCCAACACAGTGAGGAGCCAACGTGGAGAACAATTAATGCACATTTACTGGTTAGCATTATAAAGAAAAGAGGCCTTGGATTTATCTCAGTGGTTCAGCTGCCTGCCTCGCAAGCAAAGGTCCCACAATCCCCAGTACAAAAAAGAGAAAAAAGAAAGAAGAAAAGAGGTACTACTTCCCCTAGAGATACATAACAGTGATTGATATTCTAAATGGGAAACCTCTTGTATGTGACTTGTTTCCCCATTTGATCCCCATTTAATCAATATTACCTGGGTGACTGTACTTATAATCTTATTGGTTGGTCATGGTTTTGTCCTGCTTCATGCCTACCATGTAATTTTCCATTGGGTCTTACAGTTTTGTCCCACTTTGGAAATAGCCCTATCCCCATCCACCCACCACCACCACCACCAGGGATGGAACTCAGGACCTTGAGCTTGGAGGCAGGAACGGTGCCACTGAGCTAAATTCCTAGTTTTGTCCTACTTTGTACCCACCTCTCATCATGGCTTTGCCATATAAAACACCTCTGAAAAGTGGGGTGGGTGGACAACCCATTTTCCAGTCCCTCTTCTGTCTCTTTTAGACAGAAGCTATCTTTCTCTCAATAAATTTTTCCTACTCTTAATCTCCATTGTTCCTAGAATTCATTCTTCAATTTTAGAGAACACAAACTCTTGTTTTGGTGGATATCTAGCAGGTTTGGGAGTTACATCCATTCCCCCTACACCATAAGGATGGGTGTTGACCAACACTGAATTCAAAATGAGGCACCAGAAAGCCAAGGTGATGTGCATGTTGTCAGAAAAACAACCACAAAAAAAAAAAAAAAGAAAGAAAAACAACCACAACAACAAAAGGCACCAGTCCAGTTTGAGAGGTAAACAAGAGCCTAGGAAAGTTTCCCAACAACACTTCCTTGTTTCCCCAAGCACACGTAGAACTTTAGGGCACATTTCATACATTGACTGGACTGTATATGAAAACCTGCACAAACATTTACATTGTGTAATGGTGTGTATGCATAGGGTGAGGAGTGGTTGTGAGCTAAAGCAGCCCAGCAGATTTTACAGAAAGTAAACGCCTGATTTCTGCCCTGTCCCTCCTGCTGCCCAGGGCAAGAAGTAATAGGAGCCAAGCACTTAGCAACTACACTAAAATAGAATTAGTAGTAGTTTTGCTGCCCAAAAATAATACCCCTAAGAGAGGGCATTTTCCTGAGGACCTGAATGTGAGGCTCAGCATGCCTCAGAGCTTAAATCCTGAAACTGGCTGAATCACATTAACTTCGAAGGAAGAGAAGTCTCCTGTTTGATTTGGCTTTCATCTCTTAGCACAAGCCAGCCCTCAGGCCAGTCCAGGGACTTCTGCTCCCTGGATTTAGGAGATGGAAGGATTTGGGTGGCCTAAGTTGTTTCAGTCTGTGCTGCAAAACCTTCTCAGCAATGAGCATAAAACCTGGGCCTGGCTCTCCATCAGTATTTACTGGCTCTGGAGGAAGTAAGCCTGACTTTTTCTCCACTTCAATTCCTCTCCTGACTTTTCTCCATGCCTTGGCTGCTGGACTGTGGTGGGCACATGGTCTACAGTCGAGCCCCAGCAGCTCATAGTGTCACCTGACACCCACACCCATAAGGAACTGGGAGAAGAGGGTGTCACTGTCCACCGAGTCCAAGACAGGAATGGATGGAAAGGGAAACCCAAGGAAAGCATTGAGATAGGCACAAGGTTTGTGGTGAGGAAAGCCAACAGCTTCATCCAAACCAATTCAGACATCTTTTGGGCAACCAGTGGGACTGCAGATACTGACCTGGGATCTCTTTTTTTTTTTTCTTTTTTTTGAGAGACAGGGTCTCACTATGTAGTTCATGCTGACCTTGAACTATGTAGTCCAGGCTAGACTCAAAACCTGTTGAGATTCTCCCGCCTCAGCTTCCTAAGTGCTGGGATTGCAGGTATGCACTCCTTTCCTTCCTTCCTTCCCTCCCTCCCTTCCTTCCTTCTTTCTTTCCCATTATATGATTCACCCTCCAAGTGATATCCATGGCTTTTACCAACTTTTAAAAAATTTTTATTTATATATTTTCACCCAAAATTGTTACAGCCACAGACAAGTATTTAAGCAATTGGCCATTTTTGTAAAACAGAACTGGCCTTTTAGTCAATTACGTCTCACATTCCCTAGAATTTCCAAAGACAGAAAATACAGAGCAGCTAGAACCCTGCAGTAGTCTGATAATATTTTGTCCATGCCATAGTGAGGTATCAGAGCTAATCTTATTCCTAGAGAACAGAGATCCAGAAATCAGGTGTCCTAGATAGGAATTTCAATTTTGCTATTGAATTTTAAGATTTTCAACAAGTCTCTCCGTTGTACTGCTTACTCCTATAATAGGTGAATTCAATAAAACATCGATTCAAAAGCAAGAACAATTCTAGTTGTTCTTTTGGCTTTTATTTTTGTTGCTGGTTTTTAAAATTTTTTAAATTTATTTTTTGTGTTTTTTTGAGACAGGGCTTATGTATTTCATGCTGGCCTTGAACTCACTATGTAGCCCATGCTGGCCTTGAATTTGTGGTGATCCTCCTGCCCCAGCCTCCTGAGTACTGGGATTACAGACCTGTACCATCATGCCTGGCTTCTCTGGTTACATAATGCTGCATTGTTCTGTGAATTTCTCAAAGCTTGGAGAAAGAGGATTTGTAAACCACTTGCACTTTTATGCAATAGATAAGCATTTAGGAAAATCTACTCAGCAATAAACAAAATTCCAATCTCAGATAAAATTTCGAATATCTTCAGTGATAATGCACGAATCTTAAAATTTCACCAGTACGTCTTGGTGGCCTGTCCTCTATCAGCCTTCAGGGCCTACAGCCTTGCACAAGCCAGGGCCACAATTCGCAGGGAGATTATGCAATAGGACAGCACATTTATCCACACAGACTGCTTCTGGTTTCTAGAGACCTGGAATTATCCCACTTCCTGGGAGACAGGATGGAGAGAAGAAAAGAAATATCAGTCTTCTCAACAGCCTGGACAAAACAACTCCATTGAAGGGGAGGCAGCTCTAAGCTTCAGAGACCCTCTGCATACCTCTAAATTGCAACTGAGAGCCCACCTGGCTGGCCAGGTCTGTTTCAGGAGCTTGACATGCTCAGGAGGAGGAGAGCTCAACTCAAAGCCCAGAGAGACATGCAGTCTGGTTACATCAGTAGTTCTTACACGTCTTTTACATTTTATTTTATTTTATTTTTCATTTTTAAAACATTTTATTGGTACATTTTAGATATACACAATGATAACATTTATCATAGGGAATGTATACCCATACATGATGTATCTTGCTGCTGTTTTTTCCCATTCCCCTCCCCTCCCTTCAACTCCTCTTTCCCCTCATTTACAAAAGCTTTGTTTCCCTTTTTTTTCTTCTATTCTGTTTTTTTCTTGTCCCTTCCTTCCTTTTCCCTTTCACCCTCCCTTGTTTTCCTTCTCATTTGAATATTTTCTTCCCATTTCCCACTATTTATTATACATTTCATCCTTATTTACCCTTTCAGTTTCTCACACCAGGGAAACAATGAGGTATTTACACATGTGTGTCCAATTTATTTCACTTATCAGTATGGTCTCATGGTGCATCCATTTAGCTAGATATGTCTCAAGCTTGTTTTTGATCAGTCATAGAATGTTATTTTGTGCTCTTTGTTTATTGTTTACCAGTTAACTCCCTCACAAGAATGTAAGTGCTATGCAGGTAGGGATCTTGTGTGATTTATTTCCATTATATCCTCTGGGCCTAGTAGAGTGTCTCACATTCAACGAGTACTCAAAAAAAAACCAGCTGCTGAATGAAAGAATAATGAATGAGTGATTTAGCCTTTTTCAGGTCCTGGACTCCTTTTAAAAAATCAGATGGAAGTTCTTGAGCCAGGCATGGTGGTATACACCTATGATCCCAGCACTCAGGAGACTGAGGCAGGAGGATCGCTGCAAATTTGAGGCCAGCCTGGGCTACCTAGTGAGTTCAAGGCCAGCCTGAACTGCATAGTGAGACACTGCCTCAAAAAAAAAAAAAAAAAAAAGAAAAAGAACTTACTCTTCTCCTACTTCCCATATATATTCAATTTAACATATAATTTATAATTTTTGTGACAACGAGGCTTGAACCCTGGGCCTTCTCACAGAGTTACATCCCAGCCACATCCTTCCCCTTTTTTTGAGATAGGGTCTTGGTAGGTCTCAAAAAAAAGTTGCCCAGCTGGATTTGAACTTCAATTCTCCTGTCTCTCCCTCCCAGAATGCTGGGATTATAGGCATAAACCACCACGTTTAGCTTATAAATTAATTTTGAATATAATTACATTCTATCCAAATTTATATTTATATATTAGTTTATATGATTTTAACATATATAGTATTATATTACATAATTTATAAATATATTATTGAATCTTCCTATGTAAAGACCCTAGCTTCCAACGGACACTCTTGCTTTACCTCAGGCCCCCAGTATCCCTAAAAAGCACATAAACGAAAGCTCTGGTGTCCCTGTATTCTCCAGAGGAGCAGTGAAGAGGATCAAAAGTGGGACAAGGACATCTGGCCTTGCCCTTGGAGATGCCTGAATGCTTCTGAGTTGTGTGAGCAGTATGAAGAGAACCTTGGTGAAAGAAAACAGAAAAAACTCTAAATTTGCTACTCAGAAAACTCGAGTTTAAACTTAGCTCCACAATATAACTTGTGCACCAGGGAAATGGAGCAGCTGGCAGAGCTTTGAAGGCAGCAGGAAGCTGTGGAGCAATTGTGATATCTGTGTCTTAGCAGCCTCCCTCCCTGCTGTGCTGGGAAAGAGACCCCATGAGACACAGGAGGGAGGTGCCCTCAACAGTGTGAGTATGGACGCTGAGCTAGGTGTGTGAGGCTGTGGACTGTCCCTCTGCAGGTGAGTGGTGTGAAGGCTGATGCTCATCTCTCAGTGATCTGTTCTGCAACAGTACAAGCTGCATCACAGTGTTTCAGTCAATGACAGACCTCATCTATGACAGGGATCCCATAAGATGATGATGAGCTGAAAGACTCCTATCACCTAATAATGTTGTAGCCATCCTGGCAGCAGAGCAGCACATCACTCAGGAGTTTGTGAGGTTGCTGGTGTAAACACACCTACTGTACCAGCAGTCATGTGAAAGTACAGCACCTATGCTTATGTACAGTATAAAATACTTGATTGTGAAAATAAACAACTGTGGCATTGGTCTATGTATTTACAATACAGTACTATATAATACACTTTTTATCATTGATTTGTTTTGTTCTTGAGACAGGGTCTCACTATCTATTTGGGCAGGACTTCAAGTCCCTATGTAGCCCAGGTTGGCCTTGAACTTCCAGCAATCCTCCTGCCTCAGCCTCCCAAGTGCTGGGATTACAAGGATGTGCCACCATGCCTGGCTTTACCATTATTTTAGAGTATAGTACAGATTAAAAGAAAGTTTACCATAGAATGTTATGCCATGTTACCCCAGCAGCAGACTCATAATTTCCTGCTCACTATGTCTCCCGATTGCATCATTTTTTCCTGTACTTTAATCTCATATTGTTTTGTTCATCATGGCTGTGGGAGGAGTAGGTATTACTGCACAAAGTGACAAAGGGGTGGGTGCTGCCACAGTGGCTGGGTGTGCGGTGGATGTCATATCCAGACCCTTGTCTACTTCCTCTGTTTCTGTCCCAGTGTCTTACTTAAAACCATAGATTTTCAGACCCTAGGCCATAATTAGAATAAAGCCAAGGTCTACAGAGAGAAGTCATTTTCTGGAAACAGGCAAGAATAACGAACAATGGGAGAACCTCAAATCTTCCTGTGCCCAGAGAAAAGATCTAGAAAAGCTCCAGGGAGCAAGGAAAGGGAATACATGGTGGAGTGTGTAAAGATTTTATGCTAGGATTCAAGGGCAATCGTGGTTCTTAGAGGAGCAAGGCTCTCCAAGGCCCCACCCCATCACCAAGAGAGGAGATCATTATCCATCTTTGCCTGGTCCATATCTTCTCCCCATTTTTTATTTTTTATTTATTTATTTATTTATTTTGGAGACATGGTCGTGCTATGTATTCAGGCTGGCCTCAAACTTGGAATCTTTCTGCTTTAGCCTTTAGAGTGCTGAGGTTACAGGCATGTGCTATCACACCCAGCTCCCCGTTCTTAAGAGACATGTAACTCATTAGCCATCTTGTCCAGAAATCTTGAGTTAGGCCCAGGGCACTCACTCCTCTGGGCTTCCATAGGAGCCAGTGCATGTATTAACCTTTACTAGATAATAATGAACTCATGTTTATGAATCTCTGTGCCTCAGCAGACTATTCTGAGCTCTTTTATTTGTGACTGAACCTCTGCAGCTAGCATAGTACCTGATACCTAAGGGGTACCCAAGAAATGCTGGTTGAATACCCAGACTCCAAGATATAAGGGCTCAGAGAGAAAAGGAGGCCTCAGAATAGCAAGAGAATAGAGACGTGGAAGTAGTGGGAGCCAGCTCTGCTCCAGTGCCTGATGGGCAGGGCATAGTCCCACTGAGGCAGACAGGTCTACAGCTTGTGTCGCCACAGCAGTGGTTCCACTTAGAACAATTCTACATTACACAGTTTCTTCTCACATTGAGTCAAAAGCATAAGTCACACTAACTTCTACTCATGGGCTCTTGCCCAGGGCCTTTTTTGGCCATCAATGTCTCAGGTTCCTGTTGGGCTACATCCTGACTAGAGAGCTGTGCTCTTTCTGGGGTGCTAGGCTGAGTGCCTTGTGATGCTTGGGAGATAGGGTGGGGCCATGTCCAGAGTGAGAGGCTTTCTGTCCTTAGGGAGCCTGCTCTGACCTCTGCTCTGTGTGACCCCTAGTAAGTCAGGGCACCACCATGAGCTATAGCTTCTTCCTCTCAAAGAGTGATGGTGACATTTCCTTCCCAACTACTTCACCTTGAAAATGAAGAGAAATGGGCTGGGGATTTAGCTCAGTGGTTTTGCCACCTGCTGTGCAAGCACAAGGACCCGAATTCGATCCCCAGCACTGAAAAAAAAAAACAACCCACAGGAAAATGAAGAGAAATGATATGAGCAAGACTCAGCCTAACCTGGATCAAATTTCAATGACAGTAGCAATTAAATTATGAAAACGCTAATGTTATTCCAGTGACAAAGGGCTTGGTAACTCATGTAGTAAATCAAGTAGCTACTCCAATAAAGTTATTTACATAATCCAAAAACTTCCCATGCTCCTCCCTAACTTACATTAACAGATTTTTGCAAGATGGTGCTGAGGGTTAAGGTATACATTTCAAGAAGCTGAGACACACTGGGCATGGGGATGCATGACTATAATCTGAGCTACTCTGGAGGCTGAGACAGGAGGATCACAAGTCTGAATCCCTCCAGGAACCTTTCTCAAAATTAAAAAAAATAATAAGCCAGGTGTGGTGTCCTGTGTCTATAATCTGAGCACTTGGGAGGCTGAGGCAGGAGGATCACCAGGAGTTCAAGGCTAGCCTGGAGTACATACTGACATCTATTATAGATAGATAGATAGACAGACAGACAGACAGATAGATAGGGCTGAGAATGTAGCTCAGTGCAAAGGCCCTGGGCTCAATCCTTAGCACCACAGAACAAAAAAAAGGGCACTGGGGATATGACTCAGTGCTACAGCACTTGCTTAGCATGTATGAGGCTCTGGCTTCCATCCTCAGAGAGAAAGGGGTGAGGGGAGGAGAGAGGAGTACAGAAGACAAGGAAAATGGAAAAAGGAAAAGAAATGAAATAAAGAATGTAATGCAGTAATCATTGAGCAATCCGTCAGAGACAAATTCTATGTGTTAGACTCTGGTAAGACAGAGAGAAAAGGAACTCCTACTCTAGCGATGGGACAGTCACACACACACAAATTAAAATATTGATCAGTGAGGAAAGATGGACCCTAAAAGGTGCTGGCACAACTGGTTATCACTGGTTATCTCCATCAGGAAGAAATGAAATGGAGGTCCCTATAACACATTGCACCAAAACATAAATTCCAGATAGGTTAAAGACTTAAATTTGAAAAAAACCTAACACTTGCAAACCATTTTAATGAAATCGTAAGCAACATCTCTATGCCTTCAGAATAGGGAAGAATATGTTAAATAAGTGTGATAGTTGAGTGATTGTGTCAACTTGAAAAGTTTGGCTAAGAGAAGCTTAGCTAAATTGGCTCAGCAATTCCACACCTTAGGGCGTGGGAGATCCACCCTAGGGCTGTTCCTCACCTGATTGTTATAAAAGGAAAATGAGGAAGGACCTGCTGCTTCTGTTTCTTTGGAGGAGCTCCAGTCTTTGCCTTCCAGTGTAGACTCATCTCCTGGCTTCCAGCGCAGACTCTTCAGCCTTCCATCACAGACCCAATGGCCTCCTGATACAGACCCCCCAGGACACTGCAGTGAGCTCCAGAACTTCAACTGAAAACTTCAGTCTCCAGTGTGAAAACAGACCCTCTGGACTCTTCCTCATCTGACCCTGTGGGTGGCTATTGTAAGCCAATCTTGTAAATTCATATATATCTCTTGTGTTATAGCTGCTTCTCTAGTAAATACTTGCTGATACAATAAGATCCCAAAAGAACTATAAAGGAAAACATCGATAAATTTGACTATCCTAAAATAAAGAAAATCTGTTTACCAAAGATCTCATGAAGAAAGTGAAAGGACAAGACACAAACGAAAAGAAGGTATTTGCCACACAAATAGCTGACCAAAAAATTGGCTCTGGAATCCACAAAGAAAACAGGAACTGAGGAGATTCATAGACTGCCTTGGAAGAAGTGGCTTCAGGTGTGTTAATCAGCTTCGCACCACTGTGACAAAGTGCTTGAGGGAAATCTCTTATAAGGAGGAAAGGTTTATTTGGACTCACAGTTTCAGAGGATTCAGTTCATGTTGGGTTGGCTATTGCTTTTGAGCCCATGGCAAGGCAGAATATCATGCTCACTTCAAGGTAGCCAGGAAGCAAAGAGAGAGAGGAAAGGGCTGAAGTCCCAATAGCCCCATTAAGGTCACACCAATGACCTGACTTCCTCCCACAAGGCCCCACCTCCTAGAAGTTTCACTGTCTCCCATAGCACCAGGGGCTGGGGACTAAGCCTTCAACACATGGGCCTTGAGGGAACATTCATGATCCAAGTTACACTGAAATGACCGGGGAGAGCAGTCAGTGTGGAAGAGAGTAGCTCTAAGTGGCCCCCAGAGGGACTAAACTTGCCAACTTTGTCTCATTTGTTGTGATTATGGATGCCAGGTAAGACACAGGATATCTAGTAAATCTGAATTTCAGACAAATCATTTTTTGGTGTTTTAAAAAAATTTTTGTTTTTGTTTTGAGACAGAGTCTAGGCTTATGCCTGCTTCAGCAGCACATATACTATGTAGTCTAGGCTGGCCTTGAACTCATGGCAACCTTCTTGCTTCAGCCTCCAGAGTGCTGGGATTGCAAGCATGTGCCACCATGCCTGGAAATTTTTTGGTTTTAAATATGTTCCATGTAATATTTGGGAAATAATTGTACTCAAAATATTTGAGATACACTTAAACTAAAAAATGACATGTTTTGTACCTGAAATTCAAATGAACCAGATACTATGTGGTTTTATTTGCTAAATTTGGCAATGCTATGAATGTCTAATTACCTGCAAAAGAATGTCTTTTGACTTCCACATCAAAACCAATGATACAGAAACAAGAGCCCATCTTTTTCTGACATAAGGCTTTTTCTTTTTCTTTTCTATTCTTTTTTTTGAGACAAGGCCTTGCTATGTAGTTCAGGCTGGCCTTGAACACACTATGTAGTCCAGGATGGCCTCGAACTCACAGTGATCCTCCTGCCTCAGCCTCCAGAGAACTGGTGTTACAGGCATTCGTCATCACACTTGGCTCTAACATAAGGCTTTCTTACAAAAGGGAATAGCAAACTTGGGTTTGAGCTCTACCTTTGTCTCTTGCTAACTGTGGTCCAGAAAACATCACTCATCTTTCTATGCATGGGTCCTTTCATCTGTAAAATGAAGTATCTTCCTCATTGAGCTGTTACATTAAGTGAGGTAAGATGAGTTACAAGTGCTTGGCACAGTGTCAGATACAACGTATGTGCTCTTGATAATATTAATCACATTCATCTATACACTGGGATCTCAAAAACTAAACACAAGAGTAGACTAATAGCATCTTTGTAATGAGGAACTCATCCTGGTGTATGGGTTATTTGGGACAAAATCAGGAGCACTCTCCACCCAGAGTCATTCATTGTTTGAGAACAAGAAAGTAGGAGAAAGGATGATATGAGCCTTGAGTCCTCCTAACTCTGCGATCTGAGAGTCCATATGTCCTTAGTGGTCTTAGATTCCCAACCGTGGCCAGTCTTTGTGGCTGTCATTGAGGGATGTTTTCAGCTGTGTTGCATAGGTGTGAGTCCAGTCCTGGATTCATTTTGAGGCTCTGAGAAATACATATAGTATTCCTATGCTTTCTTTTATTCACAGCTCAAGTTATTGCTTAAGATTCAGAGAAAACTAGACCAGGGATTTAGCTCAGGGCCACTGTGCCTGCCTCAAAAGCACAAGGTCCTGAGTTCGATCCCTGGTTCCCCCCCAAAATTCCCTGGTTCCCCGTCCAAAAAAAATGCAGAGAAAACAACACAAATAATTAGATGAAAACTTGGCCGATATTTTAGAGACCCCACTAGTAACACACTGGAACCTTTAGGTCTCTTTCTTTTCTTCTTCCTGCACTCTCCATGTAACAAGCTGGCCACATCCTCCACACAATCCAGAGGATGCTCCAGTTTAAAGTTCCAAAGAGACCCCAGCATGGAGCTTCACAGAACTCAACCTTAAGTAACAAATAAATGCTCTCTCTTCCAGCCTGGATGGAGGGAAAGAGGTGGAGCTGTGATTAAGGGTCCTGTGCAAGAGATCAACCTCCAAAAAAAAGAAAAAGAGAGATTAACCTCTAGCTTCTCTTGGGGGATAATCCTCAAGGTCCCTCTTTGTTTCCACATTCTATGGATTGTACATTGTGTATTCAAAAGGAAGCTCTATCCTTACTCTGTGAAGCAGATTCTGATGACCCTCTATTGCTACTTCACTTAAATTTAGTAATAATTTCTGTTCTTTCCTTTTTCTTGGGGAGAAACTGAGGGAGGAAAGGAAGGAGGAAGAGAGAAGGAAGGACAAAAGCCCTTGGAAATAGATGAAATCTAAAACACAAAGCAAAAGCATATTTTTGAAAAGAGTTTGTTGGATGCTGGGGGCAGGGGCAAAGCACTCTTCTGTGATGGGGGGCTACACAGGGGCATTCCTTCTCCCGGCCAGGACTCTGACCCACTTGGTCATTAGATCTGGTTTGTTCATTCAGTGTGAAACGTGGGGCTGGACCTGGTGGTGAGGCCTGGAAGACAGCTGCACAGTCTTGTTTGCTCCTATTCTGAAAGGATTTCTTAGTGTCTCACTCTCTTGTTTCCTAGCCCAAAACACCTCTGCAGGACCACTAGGATAATTAATGAAAATATCAACCAATTTTCCCAAATAGGTGTTGTGCCAAAATAACATAAGAAGCTACTGAGCGGTACGTAAGAAAAGGCAGAGCAGTCTTCCCGACACACTGATGGCTCAGGACCTCCTCCTGCCACCTGTCAGAAGTGGAACACAGATTTGGCTTAGGCTGGGGGAGAGGCTTCCTTCTTGTTTTCATGCCCACAATTATCTCTAAGCTGCAGGCACTGCAGCGATGTTAATTATTACTGGAAATGAAGACAGAAGTCACTTAGCCCTGGCACCTCAGTGGCCACAGGTACAACATTCAAACCCACTGCAGTTCCAAAGGATTTTCAGGGAAAATTCCCCTCTGTGCTGCCCAAGCACTGGCTTTTCTGCTTGCCTATCATTCACTCCTAGAGCTTCCTACTCCTTCTCTTCCACCTACCCTCACTGCCCCAATAAAGAGCAGGCCCATGTCCTAACCCAGGCAGCAAGGAATGTCACACCTCAAGGCAGCTTCCAGCTGGAAGGGAAGAGAACTAGGCTGTTCACTCTGGATGCTTCCATCCCTGCCCATCTGGGGACTGAGATGGGGGTGGCCATGTGTGTGCCTGTGCATGTCTGCTTGTGTTAGAATACTGTCAAATGCCTACATGAAGTTTCCATCCAGAACAAAACAAAATTCCTCCATTTGATGAGAGAAGGTATCCAAAGGTAAGCCTTCTCTAAATATTTGTTTCCAAATATATGTTACTAGCAAAACTGCTCTTTAGCCCCATTTCCACTGACTTCACTTAATAATCTTTTTTGGCTTTTTGCACTTAATGTTAAACAGATTTCCAGACTATAAGAATTTTCAGGTATGCTCCATGAGTCTTGAAAAGGAAACGTGGCTTTCAACGTCTCAAAAGTTCATTTGACTATGGAATTCTTTCATCATGGGCAACTCATATAACTAATATTTTTGAGAATGCACTTTGTTTTTGTTTTGTTTTGTTTTGGTACCGGGGATCAAGCTCAGGACCTTGCACTTGCGAGGCAGGTGCCGAAACCACTGAGCTTAAATCCCCGGCCCAAGAATACACTTTGAAAAAAGCTGCCTTTGGGTGAAGATAAGAACCTCTCCTTTTCCCACTTCTAACCTCTGATTTAGATCCTCTGAAACTGTGGAAGACAGAATGGATTTGGAAAAACAGGACACCACTGCAACTCAGGAATATGTTCAATTTAGGAGCCTAAGAAACACTTTTAGCTCTGCGTATTTTGTAGCCATGAAAGGAAGGCTCAGTTGATTCACCTGGGCTCTTCATGAGAAAGCAGCTTTTCACCTCTGAAGCCCAGGGTCTCTGAGAACAGTGCCTTGAGGTCTATCAGTCTTGGCTTCTGTCCCTCAACCTGAGCTCCTTCCCTCTGGCTCCTCTATTCGACTTACTTCTGAGCACTGCTTCTCAGACCTTTGTCACTCGATTTCATCATCGTGAGAATGTGATTGAGTATATCCACACACCTAGATGGCATAGCCTACCACACACCTAGGCTGTAGGGATTGTACACATGAAGGGTCATGATGAACAAAAAACACAATAAATCAAAGACACAATAAAGGATACAATCAAGAGATGCAGTAACACAAAATGTATGAGGCTAGTGCTGGTGTAACAGGACATGCCATCTTTCTTTTTTTTTTTTGGTACTGGGGATCGAACTCAGGTCCTTGCACTTGCGCAGCAGTTGTCGAAACCACTGAGCTAAATCCTCGGCCCGAGGACATGCCATCTTATAATAAACTTTTTTTAAAAATTTAAGTTGAATAAGTATACTCTAATGATAAAAAGCATAGTACACAAAGCAGTAACAGTCATATATGTATTATCACGATCAAGCTTTACTTTCTGGGCTTTATATGACTGGCAGCAGAATAGATTTATTTACACTGGTAACACTATGAGCGCAGGAGGGATGCATTTCTGTATAACGTTAGGATGGCTGTGACATCACTAGGAAACAGGAACTTTGCAGCTTCAGGGACTGTTTCTGTGTATGCAATCTTTCACTAACCAGAACATCATTATATGGCACATGGGGGACAGGTGGGGCTCACTCTCACCCAGTGACTTCCAAATCAGCAGCACCTGGAGCTTGTTAAAAATACCCTACCTCCCAATAATTAGAGTCAGAAGCTCTGGGCATGAAGATTGTGCAATCCTGTTTTTTTCCCTTCTCTATATTTTTTTTAGCAGTGCATGTTAGTAGTACATAATGATCACATTCCTCCTAGGGAGCTGGTACATGTACATAACACATCTTAATTCTTTTTTTTTTTCCGTACCAGGGATTAAACTCAGGACCTTGCGCTTGCCAGGTATGCATGGCACCACTGAGCTACAACCCTGGCCCCTTAATTCTTTTTTAAATTCTTTTCTCCTGCAATCCTGTTTTTAAAAGCCTTCCAGGTGATTTCATCGCATGCTAAAACATGAGAACCCTTGTTCTTGAGAAATTCTTTTACACATTCATTCTACAAATATTTGCTGAACACTGCTTAGCACAGTGTTCAAGACAAAGTCCTTAACTGCAAGGAACCTACAATAAATAGTAAAAAAGAACATTAATGTTAGAGTCCTAGGCAAAATAGACGAAGTCCACTTAGATAAAGCCAGCAAGGTAACATCTGAGGTAAGGCCTGAAGGAGAGTGAGCCATCTTCCTTTTTTTTGGTACTGGAGATCGAACTCAGGACCTTGCACTTGCGAGGCAGGTGCCAGAACCTCTGAGCTAAATCCCCAGCTCCTGTGAGCCATCTTCTTGAGGAGACACAGAAAGAGCTTTCAGACAGCAGGGTTACCAATGCCAAAACCCCAGAGGTGCAAATGAGCCTAGGGTATCAGTGGAGGAGATGGGAGAGGCACAGATTCCTGATCCCCTACCTAATGTACTACTGCTTGAACAGGTTGATGAATCTGCAGTTTTTTTCCCGTACTGGGGCTTGAATTTAGGGCCTCTCACTGAACTACATCTCCAGCCTGGTTTTATGTTTATTTGGGTGTGTGTGTGTGTGTGTGTGTGTGTGTGTGTATTGTATTATTTTGTTTTGTTTTGTTTTTTGGTACCAGGGATCAAACTCAGGACCTTGTGCTTTCCAGGCAGGTGCCACCACTGAGCTAAATCACCGGCCCTGTTTTGATTTTTTAAGACAAGGTCTCACATGTCCTTGAATTTGTGATCCTCCTGTCTCAGCCGCCTGAGTAGCTGGGATTACAGGACAAGATCTTAGAGAATGCTGACAACTGGTGAGGTTAGAAAATCACTGTCCCCCTAAAGTCACTCAGCTATAAAATTTCAGAGCTGAAAGATCACAACTAAGAGATAGAAAACATCTCAGGGTTAGCAAGTGGAAACCCAAGATTGTGGCTTTCTGTACAGTGCTCGTAGCTCTAAGAAAAGTTTCCCAGAGAGAATCGGAAACAGTGCCTCACCTTCCTGGTCTCCTCAGTTGCCCAATCAATAAACTCTGCCACTGGGATTCCCAGAACGTGTGCCGTATGGCCACTCCACACACCTCAAGATGACATTTCTCCACAGAGAACCTGTGAACTGCTGTGGTTCTTCTCATGGCCCCACTGGCTTTCCAAATGAATAAGCCAGCTGGAGAGCAAAATAGCAAGCAAAGTGGGTTGTAACTAAGCAGGCCCAAAGGTCAGCAGAATGGGTGATGTGGCCTTTGCAGAGCCCAGCACATGGGAGGACAGGGTGTTGGAGGAGGGGAGGATCCCTGCCTCTTAGCTTATGCTCCAAAAGGCCAGCTGAATACTGAAAGAAGGATGATAAAGGACTGAGCATTTGGGGACAACAAGGCTGTGAGACAAAAATTTGCATAGACTAGATGGATGTGTCCTCAAAGTGAACAGCACTCTTAGTCCACTCATCTTTCCTCCATACCCTTCTGCCACTGACTTAATGGTGCCTTAAATGGTGACTTAAATGGTGCCTAACACGCCTTCCAGACTCCAGAGAGCTATGCCCACTCTCAGCTTGGTCAGGGAATGGGGGCAAAGCCAGAGACTAAAGGACATTTCACTTCTATCAAACATGTTCTCTGTGCTGCACTACATACTTTCTAAAGCATTTTTATTTCAATTAGTTCATAACTCTTCCTTGAAAGCTCTTCCATGACTAGCAGGTCTGGCACCTTCTCAGCATGCAGGTGGAAGCTTTTCAATAAATACCATCTTCTCAAAGTCACTCTCAAGTCAGCACTCAAAAAGCAGTAGCTTTCCTGTTCACCAATAACAGAGAGAAGTTAGGGAAAAAAATACCTTTCACAATAGCATCAAGAAAAAGAAATACTTAGGAATTACAGTGGACTTTTGACTTACGAATTCAATTTGTTTTCAAGGGCTGGTTGTAACTCAAGTTGGTCAACTAAAGGCTCAGGCTCCTCTACACAGCCTTCGGGGTCTCTCTCCTGTATACAGGCAGATCTCAGGGTCCTTAGACATTGGCCTAGGATTTCTCAATTAACCTCATACAGGAAAGGATGTTGTAATTTTCCTTCCAGAACTCTTCAAGGGTTAAATCTGTATCTAAGATCATCTGGAAGCACAAGTGGCTGGCATTAGAGTCGTAACTCAAGGCTTTGTAAATTAAAATTAAAATTCCAGTTGTTCATATGGCCCAAGTTGTTCATATATCAGGCTGGTCATAATTCGAGGGCCCACTGTAATCTAACCAAGGAAGTAAAAGACCTCTACGGTGAAAATTACAGTACTCTGAAAAAAGAGATTGAAGAAGATATTAGAAAGATATCCTCTGTTCCTGGACAGGCAGAACCAATAGTCAAAATGGCCATACTTCCAAAACTCTTATATAGATTTAATGCAATCCCAATCAAAATACTAATAGCATTCCTCACAGAACTAGAGAAAGCAATCCTAAAGTCATATAGAACCAGAAAAGACCATGAATAGCAAATCCAACATTGGACAACAAATGCAAGGCACCACAATCCTAGACTTCAAGTTATACTACAAAGCTACAGTGATAAAAACAGCATGGTATTGGCACAAAATCAGACTTGTGGATGAGTGGAACAGAATAGAGGATGCAGAAACAACTCCAGGCACATTCAGCCATCTTGTCTTTGACAAAAGGGCCAAATCCTTTCGCTGTAGGAAAGATAGCCTCTTTAACAAATGGTGCTGGGAAAACTGGCTAACCACATGCTGAAATTAAACCTAAACCCATATCTCTCACCATGCACTAAACTAAAATCAAAATAGATCAAAGATCTAAATACTAAAAAAGATTCTGCTGGAAAACAAAATAGATAAAACTCTTGAAGACATAGACATAGGCAAAGACTTCCTGAACAGAACCCTATTTGCATTAAAGAATCAACAAATGGGATCACATCAAATTAAAAAGCTTCTGGGCTGAGGATTTAGCTCAGTAGTGCTGTGCCTGCCTCACAAGTGCAAGGTCCTGAGTTCAATACCTGGTACCGAAAAAAAAAAAAAACTTCTGCACAGCAAAAGAAACCAACAGAGTGAAGAGACAACCTACAGAATGGGGAAAAAATTGCCAGCTACGCCTCAGAGGACTAATATTCTGAATATATAAAGAACTAAAAAAAAATTAGATTCCCCCAAATTTAAAGACCCAATCAAAAAATGGGCATCAGTCAGGAGGAAGATCACCATGAGTTAGAAACCAACCTGGACTACATAGTGAGTTCAATGCCAGCCTGAACTACATAGCAAGACTTAAAAAAACCAACCCAAAAAGGCATCTGAAATGAAGAGACACCTCTCAGAAAAAGAAGTACAAATGGCCAATAGGTAAATGAAAAAAATGTTTAACATCGCTAGCCATTTGAGAAATGCAAATTAAAACAACACTGAGATTCCATCTCACTCCAGAAAGAATGGCTATCTTCAAGAAATCAAACAATAACAAATGGTGGAGAGGGTGCGGTTTGGAAAAAAGGAAACATTCTTCATTGTTGGTGGGAGTATAAACTAGTACAAACACTATGGAAATCAGTATAGAGAGTCCTCAAAAAACTAAAACTAGAAACTCCATTTGACCTAGCTATACCCTTTCTAGGTATCTTCCCCAAAGAGTTAAAGACATCATACCACAGTGATGTATACATATCATATTTATAACATCATAATTCACAATAGCTAAATGTTGGAAGTAGCCATCAACAGATAAATGGATAAAGAAAATGTGGTATTTATAAAAAATGGAATACTACTTTGCCACAAAGGATAAACTGGAGTCATTTGTAAGAAAATAGATACATGCACCTTGAGATCATAATGTTAAGTGAAGTAAATCAGACACACAAGCTTAAATATCACATGGTTTCTCTTATATGAGTAATTTAATATATAAATAAAGTACAAAATAAAAGACAGACAATAGGAAAAAGGAGAGAGAAACAAGTTATTGTAACCCAATATGGACAATGTATCTAAAAGAGTACTTTGATTTAGTTAAACTGTTTTATGTGCTTTACCTTTTTTTTTTCTTTTGGCCTGCTAGTCTGGCTGTTAATCTGTATGCATAATTAACTTTATAAGGACTTATAAGACGAACAAATGAATCTAATGCTAGTTTAAAAAAAAACAAAGTTACAAACTTGGGAGGCTGAGGCAGAAGGATCGCTGTGAGATCGAGGCCAGCCTGGGCTATTTAGTGAGTTCAAGGCCAGCCTGAACTGTATAGTGAGACCCTGTCTCACACACAAAATTCACTCTCTATCCCACCCTCCAAGTTATCGCTTGTTTCATTCGGTTTACCTCCCTCAGAGCACTCTGCACAGTCAGTAGTTACCTACCTGTTGTCTCAGATCCACTGCTGTCCTGCTTAGTGCCATATCGCACAGCTGGAGGAGTTGTCACAAAGCAGGCACTTGGCACACTTGATATCAATGCATGGAACAAGTGGCTAATCTACAGCAGGTGGCAGCCAGGTAAGTGCCTGTGGCCTAGAGAGAAAAACTGAGCTGCCTAACCCTGGTCACCTGGTCAGTGGCAGAATCTGAGGGCCTCTGGTTCCTAATAGCAGGATGCCAGCACCTATCCCTGTCCTAGAAAACTGGGGTGGGACATAGGGGATACTCAGAGAGGAGACCAAAACCAGCCAGTGCCTGTTCTCCACATAGCCAGGGTCTCCAACCAATTTCCTACTCTGTGATGGGACTTGGGACTGAGAGTGTTTGGGCCCAGATAGAGCAGCAACCCAAGAGGACACCCTCCTGCACCAGATCCCTTGCTGCCTGAGCCTCACTGGAGCCTGAGTCTGCTCAGGCCACTATAACAAAATACCCCTGACCTGGCAGCCTGAACACAGACATTTACTTTTCACTGTTCGGGAAGAAGAAAGTCCAAGATCACGATGGGATTCTGCTGAGGATGTGCTCCCTGGTTTGCAGACCCACACCTCACTGTATCCCTTTCTCTTTCACTTTGTCTCTCATCTTCTTATCAGCCCACTAAAGGAGCAGGGTATGGGGGTGCACACCTGTCACGCCAGTACTCTGGGAGGCAGAGGCATGAGGATCACAAATCTGGGCCTAGCCTGGGCAATTTAGTGATTTAGCAATGTACTCTCTCAAAATCAAAAAGAACACCCTGGGTTCAATCCTCAGCATGGGAAAACAACCCCGCCACACTCCCACCTCCAAAAAACCCATGCACTAAACCTCTAACAAACACTACCAGCACAACCACATGTGAACCTACTCACCTCCCCAAAGATCCCCACCTCCTAATGCAGTCACTTTGGGAATTAAGGCTACAATGTATGAACTTTAAGTGGGAGGACAAAAACATTCAGTCCATGACAGGAACCCAGAAGGCAGCAGCCCCAAGGTAAAGTGGAGCCAAATGTGAACCTTCTGTGATCTTCAACCAAAGGTGCGAAGGGGAGGAAACAGGAAATGAGCAGGGGAGATGGAGAATTCCACTGGTGGGGTGGTTTGTAACAGCCCCGGGACAGTTCCCATGGCCTCCGAGGGCTCCCCAGCATGCACTGGGAAACCAAGGCTACTCAGCTGGACCCCATTAGCGAGGCTTGTTTTCCATCCCAGTTGGTTGCCCGGGTTTGGGAAAGAGCGTGGCACCACCCCAGTGTTGAGACACCCCGCTTAGTAACCAGGGTAGTTACAGAATGATATTCCACGTGGCTGCGCCTCAGGCTCAGGCTGGTGGGCAGGAAGGAAGAGGGCAGGAAAGCGAGGGTGGGGGCAGCAGGAGGGCATGGGAGAGCATGGTCCCAGGGGCTCAGGGGCAAAGCCTATTCCACCCAGAAGACTGAGAGGGTTCGACCTGGCAGAACACCTAAGGATTAAAGAGAGCAACCTCGTAGAACTGAAGCTTTCAAGCCAAGCAGTACAGCACAATTCTCTTGCACCACATCCTCCAAGGTGTGGGAAATGTTAAACAAGGTCAGAAAGAACGCAGGTGAGGGAGGGAGGGACTTACGAAAAGTATGAACTCCCAGACCCAGATCACTCTTGGGGGGTATTTTTACTGCCACAGGAGACACCACTGCACTGATGGCTCAGCCAGGGTCTCTATTGGGTACAAAAGGGAACAGTCCACGAGCTACAAAAATGTGAGCAGTGGCTGTTTGAACTTCTCTGCGAAGCTCCTCCTAGTTGTGACCCTTTACAGGTGAAAATGAGGCCGGCTGTGGTCAGAGACTGTCCTGGGATCTGCTGGGCAGGATGTGCAAATCTTTCTCCTCCTTCAACAGGTTCTAAGAAGCCCCCACCCCACCCCAGTAAGGTGGCCCAAGGGAGCTGTTTATAAATAAAACGAGTCCTTCTTTCCCACCAAAACAGTTGCTTTAGTTAATTTTCTTCTATGTGCATATATTTTCTTGGCTCTTGGTCCAAGTGGAGAGAACACACATGGTACTGTTTCAGCCCTGTATGGAGCAGGAAAAGAATGAACTGAGAGAGACCTGAGTCCAAATCTCAGTCCTCCTTAGTTCATCCACCTCTACCTGCCCCTCTGACTTTCAGTTTCCTCCTCTGTAAAATGAAGCCTTACAAGGTCTTCATGAAAGCTAAAGAAAATCAAAAGCCATAGGCAAATACTTCCAGTTTATTGGATTTTTTATTCTTTAATTTTGTTTCCAGTATAGTGATGGAACCTAGGGGCACTCCACCACTGAGGTACTTCCTCGGCCCCTTTTTATCTATCTATCTATCTATTTATTTATTTATTTATTTATTTTGGTACTGGGGATTGAATTCGGGACCTTATGCTTGCTCTTGCGAGGCAGGCGGTGGAACCACTGAGCTAAATCCCTGGCCCTTTATCTTTTTTAAAAATCTTTGTTTAGTTTTGGCTTTTTGAGACAGGGTCTCACTATATAGTTCAGGCTGGCCTTGAACTCATGACAATCCTTCTACCTCAGCCTCCCAAGTGCTGGGGTTACAGGTGTGCACCACCACACCTGACTTTTTTTTTTTAATCTTGAGACAGGGTTTTAATTGCCTAGGCTGGCCTTTAACTTGTGATCCTCCTGCCTCAGCCTCCTGAGCAGCTGTAGTTCATTTTAAAAAATAGTTGTAAGTAACAAGTAAACATTACTTTTGTTAAAATTTGAGATAGGATCATTCTTGAACTCATTATGTAGCCCAGGCTGGCCCCAACTTTTCTCAGTCCTTCTGCCTGTGCCTGCTGAGATCTGGGATTACAGGCATGTGCCACCACGCACAGTGAGAAGTGAACATTAGGAGAAAAGCTAGCAGAAAGCAGAAAGGAGAATGTGATTTATCTTGTAGGTATAGTAAAAGGACAGGGTTCTTGTTTTTATTGATACTTGTTGGTCACACGCGCGCACACACACACATTTGATAAAAGCTACAGGCAAATTCTTCAGGAAAAAAAGTGCATTCATCAAATGTTCAATTTTACAAGATTCAGTGATACTCTCAGGGCAATTGGGAATCTTAAAAGAAAGTCCTATAACGTACAAGAATTCATTCAACTCCCATGCCAGCCACTTGGGCATCTCCAGGGAGCAAGGACAAAGAGAGGAAGCCATCTTTGAAAATATTGTGACACAAATACAGTAACGCCCAGGGCATGGTGTCCTAACACCTTCTCTCTTGGATAATTCTTTTTGTCTAGGAGGTCAAAGATGACCCTGGAGGACTGAAATTGATCATCCCCCAGGGGCCTATAAGGCTAGAACTGGATGGGACTGTCCCCTACTGCCATTCCACTTGCTGGCTGGAAGAACTTCCTGCCTGTTGACTGGGCCATATGTCAGGGCAGGTGAGTGCTGAGCAGCTGGGCTCCATGCAGAGTGGCTAAGAGAACTGTGGCTGAATGCCAAAGAGGGTACAAAGAAAACAGGCAATTTTTGTCGGCAAAAGCCTCTGTACTCCCTTCTTTGGGGAATGATGCCGAAATGATGGAGGCAGTGAATTCTCTTCACACACTCATGACTTTGAACTCTGTGCCCAGATCATGGTTGGGTGAGAGTGAGCAGACCCATCATGTTAATAAACTGATCCAAAACAAGGGACTCTTCACCTCTACCCTAAAAATCCTTTCAAAGTTGGACTGTGCCTCTTCTTCCCAAACTGGGGCTGCTTTCTTCATGCTCAAGCCTCATACATAACTGAAAGCACTTAGATAACTGACTTCAATGTACTCCGGCCACAAGAAACGGGGTGTATATAAGTAAGGCTCCCATTAGAAGCAGAGCATGGTGGCACATTCCTGCAATTATTTTTTATATTAAATGACTTTTATTTACACACCCTATTTATAAGATCTAATGATTACACTGAGCAACTAATAGTAGTTGGGGACTGACTTATGTGTGTGTGACCACATGCTCACACTCGTCCGTGCTCACACTCCCACTCGCAGACTCCACACCAGAGGGGCGGCTGGGCTCCCTGGTCTCCCAGCACTGGCAGGTGGATGGGAAACTTTGCAGTACACAGGGGTGAGTTCCTGACATAAGGACAACAAAGAGACATAGCTCAGGGAGCTCCAGCCCCACCCCAAGGTGCTGTCTTGGATCACCCTGTAAGGAATCTCTTTGGATTGTAAATACTTAATTCATAGAAACTGTAGGGGTAGGGTGGGGACTAGCATGGTGTGGTGGCCATCCCTCAGCCTCCATCCAGGCCTTCTCCAGCCCCAGTCAGTGGCAACAGCACTCTAAGACATGCAGTGGTGTGCTAGTACCATGCACACAACACAAACTGGACACAGCTGGCAATACGGTGGGACTTGTCGGTTCCTTGCCGGCTTCTCCAAGTCTTGGGCTCTGTCATAGAGCAGGGAGGGACTGGTCTATTCACAGAGTCTTCACAGCCACTGGATACAGGAGGGCAAGTGCTCAGCTCCTTTGATGGGTAGCTTTCTGGTGGTGTAGTAGTGGATGACTTCTGGGACACTGTCAAAGCACTGGGAAGGTTGAGGCAGAAGGATTTTAAGACGGAGACCAGCCTGGGCTAAATAGCAAGTTCGAGGTCAGCCTGAACTACATAGTGAGACCCTGTCTCAAAAAATCAGATAGACAGGCAGACAGACAGACAGGTGGACAGATAGATGGTACAATTAGGGCAAATATGCTGCAAGCATCATGAGTTTATTTTTAGGGCAAGACCCAAGAGTGGTCTTTTGCTTGGCAGAGAACCGAGCTCTACTTTGACAGTGTGGTCCTTCAGCTTTTCTTGAGTGTCAGAATGACTTCTCTGAGTCATGGCTTAAAATACATTTGTGCAAATATAAGGATTGACCATGTCCAAACAGCTCCTATTAAACCATTACCACACAAACTAATTTGCTATTGTCTATCAGATAAACTAGCAGGAAACAGGAGCTGAAGAAAATATGACCCAGGATGCTAAAGCAGGACAGTGAGAATAAATGGGCCTGTGGAGTTGTATATCAGAGTGCGATCAATCCTCCAACTGCCTAGAAAGGGGGGCGTTGAGGGCTAAAGAAAGACAATAGAGACCTGCATAATTTCAAAGTATATGGGGGTGCTGGGAGGCCAGTGCCTCAGAGTGGGCCAAGATAAAGACATTCCAAGCTAGCCATTATTTATTGGGTTTATACCACAATCAGAGGGAGTATCAGATGACCAGAGGGCAGTGGTAATGCTAAATTGATGAGGATCTTAAACTAAGGAGGACCTTAGTTTATGTTGCTGAGGAGTTTATGTTGATAAGGACAGTAAGATGAGCAAACTGTTCTTACAACAGTAGGTGGGATGAATTAAGCTGATAAGGAATTTGTCCATCCCCCACCCCCGTGAAACCTCTTTCTTTTTCTTAATAGTTCTCAAAGAATCAGGATGTCTTCAACTGATGTAAACTTGCTCTTGAACATCACAGCATCATGGGACTATTGAGGTCTCAGCTTTTACCTCTGGCAAAATCGAGTTATGTTTCTGTGTGCCATAGCTGGCCAAAGGCAAGAAGACTAGGCCTCAGACAGCCCTAATCATAATTTACTTATGAAACAAATTTTCCCCAAAACTATGTAGAATGGCTCCTGACAGTGGTGTCTGGAAGAGATGAGCTGGTGAGGTTCTTCAGCTCTTCTCATATGATGGAGCAGGCTGCATGAAGGTGCACAAGGACCCCCAAAGCTCATGGCCACGTGGAGCCTATGGGAACTTACTTGGAAACAAGATCTCTGCAGATGTCATCAAATTAAAATGAGTTCATACTGGATTCAGGGGGGCCCCAAATCCACTGTGACTGTTCTGATAAGAGGGACATCTGGATACAGGGATACTCAGGGAGAATGTCACATGGCAACAGCACAAAGTGTGGAGGGCTGGGTCTATAAGCCAGGAATGCAAGGATTGTGACAGCCGCCAAGGCAAGAGCAGGGCATGGAACAGATTCTCTTTCAGAGCTTCCAGAAGGAACCAAACTTTTTTTTTTGGTCCTGGTGATCGAACTCAGGACCTTGTGCTTGCAAGGCAGGTGGCAGAACCACTGAGCTAAATCTCCTGCCCCAGGCACCAAATATTTTTGTTGGTTGGTTTCTGTTTTTCTGAGACAAGTTCTCACTATGTGGCCAGGGCTGGCCTCAGAAGAAACCAATCTTGTTTCAGTCTTATTTCAGATTTCTAATCTCCAAAACTGTGAGAGAATGAATTTCTTTTGTTTTAAGCCTCCCAGTTTGTGGCACTTTGTTATGGCAGCCCTAGGAAGTGAATCTACTCTTTGATGATGTTTTTACCACATGGAATGAAAAGGTACTCCTGGGCCATCTTAAACATTTTCTGGCCCCGATCTGGAATGTCTCATGGGCAATTTCAGAACTAGAGGGAAAATATATCCTTGTAAAGGAAAAATACCTCAAGATTACATAGTGATAATTTCACTTCAAATTCAGGACTGATATTCTAGTTCAAATTCTTATTGATTAATACAATTAGCATTGGCCTCTACAATCACAAAAGGCACTCAAAGTGGTAGGAACCATTCGCTCAAGACATTTATTTCTATGGTGAACTACTGAGATGTGTGGACTCTGTATATTGTTCTATTTGTTCCTGGTTTGACTTAAGATATTTTAAAAATGTTTTTGACTTAGGGTCTTTTGGCTTTATGATAATGAAAAGCAATATGCATTTAGTAGAATCTAGAATCTATATTTCAAATTTTTGTTTTGATCTTTTTCCAGGCTGGGGTCTCTCTTTTTTTCCCCCCTTAGATTCTTTTATTGGTCCATTTTAGGTATACAATACATTTACATTTATCATTGGGTGCTTGTGCCTTTACATGGTATATCTTGGTTCTTATTTTTTCCCCATTTCCTGTCCTCCCTTCACCCCCTCCATCCTTCCCTATTTAAAAAGACTTTGTTTCCATTTTTTCCTTTTCTCATAATTTTTCCCTTCCCTTCTTTCCTTTCCCTTCCCCCTCCCACTTCCCCTACTCTTTTGGACCTTTTCTTCCTATTTCCCTCTATCAGTTCTCATTTTAATCATTATTTACACTTTCAGTTTCTCACACCAGAGAAACTATTTGGTATTTACACATGTATGTCCTATTTATTTCACTCAAGAGGGTGTCCTCAATATACATTGATTTTAAAAAATGCATGATTTAGCTATAAATGTCTGTAGTTTCTCATTCTTTATGGCTGAGTAGTATTCCATTTTATAAAAAAAAACACATCTTCTTTATCCAGTTTCCAGTTAAAGGGCACTTGAGCTGTTTCCAAGCTTTTGCTATTACAAACTGTGCTGCTATAAACATGGGTGCACATATATCACTGTGGTATGATTCTTTTAATTCCTTTGGAAAGATACAAAGCAGGGGAATAGCTGGGTCAAATGGGACCTCTAGTCTTAGTTGTTTGAGGTATCTCCATATTGATTTCCACAGTGGTTTCATCAGTCTGCACACCCACCAACAATGGAGAAGAGCTCCTTTTTCCCCACAACCCTGCCAACATTTGTTATTTGTTGATTTCTTGATAGCAGCCATTCTTTCTGGGGTGAGGTAGAATCTCAGTGTTGTTTTCATCTGCATCTCTCAAATGACCAGTGATGTTGAACATTTTTTCATATGCTTATTTGCTGCTTTTACTTTGTCTGAGAAATGCCTGTTTATTTCAGATGCCCATTTTTGAATTGGGTCTTTCAATTCGGAGGGTCTGACTTTTTTAAGTTCTTTGTATATTCTAGATAGTAGTCCTTTGTCTGAGGTACTGCTGCTAAAATTTTTTTCCCACATTGCAGGTTGTTTCTTAGTGCTGTTGGTGGTTTCTCTTGCAGTGCAGAAGCTTTTTGGGGGGTACTGGGGATTGAACTTGGGACCTTGCACTTGCGAGGCGGGCGCTGGAACCACTGAGCTAAATCCCCAGCACTTCAGAAGCTTTTTAAAAAGATGAGATCCCAGTTGTTGATTCTTTGTGCTAGTTCCCGTGCTCCTGAAGTTTTGTTCATAAAGTCTTTTCCTATGCCAATGTCTTCAAGAGTTCTACCTAACTTATCTTCCAGCAAATTTAGTGTTTCGGTCTTAATATTTAGATCTTTAATCTACTTCGATCTTAGTTTAGTGCATGGTGAAAGATAGGGGTCTACTTTTAATCTTTGGCAGGTTGAAATCCAGTTTTTCCAACATCATTTATTAAGAGGCTATCTTTCCTCCAGTGAGGATGATTGGCTCCTTTGTCAAACATGAGGTGGCTGAGTGTGTCTGGAGTGGTGTCTGCATCTTCTAATCTATTCCACTGATCCTCGGGTCTGTTTCTTTGCCAGTACCATGCTGTTTTTATCACAGCTTTGTAGTATAGTTTCAAGTTGGGGGTTGTGATACCCCCTACCATGTCTCTGTTGCCTAGAATTGCTTTTGCTGTTCTAGGTCTCTTCTTGTTCCAAATGAATTTTTGGATTGTTTTCTCTAGTTCTGTGAAATATTTTGTTGGAATTTCAATCAGCATTGCATTAAATCTATATAGCAGTTTTGGAAGTATGGCCATTTTCACTATATTGGTTCTTCCTACCCAGGAGCAAGGGATGTCTTTCCATTTTCTCATATCCTCTTCGATCTCTTTTTTCAGAATGCTGTAGTTTTCAGTGTAGAGGTCTTTTGCTTCTTTTATTAGATTGATTCCTAGATATTTCATTTTTTTGGATGCTATTGTAAAAGAAATTGTTTCCCTAATTTCTCTCTCAGTGAGTCTGTTATTTGTGTACATGAAGGCTAGTGTCTTTTGAGTGTTGAGCTTGTATCCAGCTACTCTACTGAATCTGTCAATTCAACTTTTGGCAGAGTATTTTGGGTCTTCTATGTAGAGTACCATATCGTCAGGAAATAATGACAGTTTAACTTCTTACTTTTCTATCTTTATTCCTTTTATTTCTTTCTATTGTCTAATTGCTGTGGCTAATGTTTCCAAAACTATATTGAATAGGAATGGTGATAGTGGAAATCCTTGTCTTGTTCCTGATTTTATAGTGAAGGTTTTCAGTTTTTGACCATTTAGTATGATGTTGGCTATTGGTTTTACATATATAGCCTTAATCAGGTCGACATAAAGTTCTTCTATTCCAATTTTCTGTAGGGATTTTATCATGAATGGTTGTTGGATGTTGTCAAATGCTTTTTCTGCATCAATTGAGATGATCATATGGTTTTTGTCCTTGGCTCTGTTAATATAGCATATTACATTTATTGATTTGCATATGTTGAACCATGCTTGCACTCCTGGGATACATCTGACTTGGTCATGGCGTATGATCTTGATGACCCTGTGTATGCTGTTTGCCAGTATCTTGTTGAGGATTTTTGCATCTATGTTCATTAGGGAGAATGGTCTGTAGTTCTCTTTTTTGGTTGGGTCTTTCCCTGGTTTTGGAATCAAAGTAACACTTGCTTCCAGGAATGAATTTGGAAGTATTGCTTCCCTTTCAATTTCCTTGATGAGTTTAAAGAGTAATGCCAATAGTCTTTCTCTAAATGTCTTGTAGAATTCAGCAGTGAAGCCATCAGGACCTGGGCTTTTCTTTGTTGGTAAATTTTTAATTATGTTTTCAATTTCAGTGATTGTAATTGGAGTGTTTAGAATTTTTATATCTTCTTCATTTATCTTTGGCAATTCATATCTAGGAATCTGTCCATTTCTTCTGTGTTTTCCATTTTACTAGAGTACAGGTTCTCAAAGTAGGCATTGATGATCTTTTGGATTTCTGCTGGATCTGTTGTGACTTCACCTTTTTCATTCTTAATTGCATGGATTTGAGCCTTTTCTTTCCTTTTTTTGATAAGGTTGGCTAAAGGTTTATTGATTTTATTTATGCTTTTGAAAAACCAACTAACTCTTTGATTCATTGATTGTTTGTATCGTTCTCTTAGTCTCCATTGCATTGATTTCTGCTCTGATCTTTATAATTTCCTCCCTTGTATGAGCTTTGAGTTTGCCCTGCTCTTCTTTTTCTAGAAGCTTGAGGTTCAGCATTAGGTTATTTGAGCTCTCTCTGTTTTCCTAATATTGGCATTCACTGCCATGAATTTCCCTCATAGAACTGCTTTCATTGTGTCCCACAGATTCCTGTATGTTGTACTAGCATTATCATTTACTTGTAGAAACTGTCTAATTTCTTCTTTAATTTCCTCTGTGGCCCATTGGTTGTTCAGGAGGGTATTTTTCAATTTCCATGTGTTTGTGGGAGTTTTTCGGTTTCTTATGTCATTGATCTCCAATTTTATTGCACTATGGTCTGATAATATCCAGGGGGTAACTTCAGTTCTTTTGCATTCACTTAAACATGCCCTATGGGCTAGCATGTGGTCTATTTTGAAGAATGACCTGTGTGCAGCCAAAAAGAATGTATATTCTGATTTTGTGGGGTGGAACACTCTGTAGACATCTATTAAGTCCATTTGTTCAAAAGCTTGGTTCAGTTCTAGAATTTCGTTGTTGATTTTTTGTCTAGATGATCTGTCTATTTGTGACAGTGGCGTATTGAGGTCCCCCACTACAACTGTATTTGTGCTTATTTGGGTTTTCAGGTCCATTAATATTTGTTTTGTATAGTTGGGGGCATTCGTATTTGGTGCCTATATATTTATGATTGTCATCTCTTCCTCTTGGATTGTTCCCTTCACAAGGGTATAGTGACCATCTTTGTCTCTCTTAATTAGTTTTGGTTTGAAATGTATTTTGTCTGCAAATAAGATTGCTACTCCTTTTTTTTTTCTGGGTTCCTATTGCATGGAGAACTGTTTTCCATCCTTTTACTTTCAATCTATTAATGTCTTTTTGAATTAGGCGTATTTCTGGTATACAGCATATTGTTGGATTTTGCTTCTTAATCCATTTTGTTAGTCTATTTCTTTTGATTTGTGAATTGAGGCTATTAACACTGATGGTTATAATTAATAGATATTCTCTTTTTTTTTTTTTTGGTACTGTAGATCGAACTCAGGACCTTGTGCTTGTGAGGCAGGCACTGGAACCACTGAGCTAAATCCCCAGCCCTATAATTGATAGATATTGAGTCATCCTTGTCATGATGTCTTACTGTTGTTGGCTCCTTTATTTTTTATTTTTCCCCCTTTCCCTTTAGTTTCTTGCTTTGCCTGGTGGCTTCGCTCTGTTGGGCCTCATGGAGTTGTGACCTTTATTGTCTTTTTCTAGGATATTATTTAGAATTGTTTGGAGTGGTGGTTTGGTGTTCATGAAATTTCTCAGGTGCTCTTTGTCATGGAAGTATCTAATTTCCCCATCAATTCTGAAAGATAATTTTGCAGGATACAACAGTCTAGATTGGAAATTATTTTCTTTTTGGGGTTGATATACTTCACTCCAGGCTCTCCTTAATTTAGTTTGTGTTGAGAAGCCTGCTGTGATTCTGATGGGCTTTTCTTTGTATGTGATTTGTACAGAACAAACTGACAACAATAGGGAAGCTAGAAATTGTATTCACCTTCCTATAAAAGTGACAATCTAGAGGACAGAGAAAAAATTCGGCATGGGACAGGAACAGGAACAAAGAGGGAAAGAAATATAGAGCCAGAAGGTATAGAGAGAGAGAGAAAAAGAAAAGAAAAATATATATATATGAAACAAAACACCAAACAAAACAAAGGTCTCCCTCAGGATATGTCTCTATTGTCCTGGTAGGCAATGTGGGCAGCAGTGTGAGGGTCTAAATCGATTAATCTCAGCAAGCCAGCTGTAGTCTACTGAGATTCAGATTGATTTCTGGCTGCAAGGTCCAAGTTGAGGTCCCTGACCTCCTGCAGGATTAAACTCTGCAAGGTTCTACTGCAGGTGCCAGCTGTCCTCCCCCTCTAAGCGAGCCTGGGTTTCTATGGGAGGTGCTGATCCCACCAACTTACCAACCGCGATGGTCCAGTGTGTTTTTATTGAAGAGTTTTTCTTCACTTTCCCAGTGGGCTTCAATTTTCATTGAGGAGCATCAGAAAGACCCTCTCTGTTGTTCACTTCCGCTCTGTCTTCTGGGGCTCACAACCACGGCCTTTATGTTCTCCCTGGCTCCTCTGCTGTGTGGATTCAGATGCCATGTGGTCTCTGGTGGGACGCAGCCTGCTGGCCTCTCTGTGACCCGGGGTCCCAGGCTGCTCTCTTGATGCTTGCTGGGCAGCAGCAGTGAGCCTCTGCTCCCAGCCAGCTCTAAGGTAATGAGGATAAACAGAACATGTTATACAATGTCCAGTGTTGCTAGGCTATGATGTTCAGTAGGTCAAGTGTATTAAACACATTTTTTACTTAGGATTTTGGTTTTTTTATAGTGCAGATTGAACCAGGCCCTCACACTGAGCTACATCCTCAGCCCTTTTTACTTTTTATTTTGAGACAGGGTCTCACTAAACCCTTAAATTGCTTAGGCTGTGCTGGAACTTGTGATCCTCCTGCCTCAGTTTCTCAGTGTTGGGATTAGAGCCATGCGCTATCATGCGTGGCTAGAATTTTTTTTTTTTTTGAGATAGGGTCTCTCTATGTAGTTCAGATGACTGTTCAGACTGTGTAGTCCAGGCTGGCCTCAAACTCATGGTAATCCTCCTGCCTCAGCCTCCTGAGTGCTGGGATTACACATGCGTCATCACACCCAGCTGCAAGAATATTTTCTTATGGATTTATGGAGATGGGCTTATTAAGACATAACCATAAGCATCTTAAATCAAGAAGAATCTTTTTTTTTTTTTTTTAGTACCAGGGATGGAACTTGGGTCCTTGCGCTTGCAAAGCAGGCGGTGAAACCACTGAGCTAAATCCCCGGCCCAAGAAGAATCTATTTTTGCTTGTTCCTATGTACATTATATACTTTTACAATATATAGTTTAAATTCTATGTTTTTGTTGTTTTGCAATTTAAGGATATTTGCTTGAGTTATTGTACTTAGTATTTACTGTTTCTTTGTTTTGGTTTTCTTCTTTAGGAGTCCTATTACGTTGATATTGTATCTTTTCACCTAAATATCACTTTATTTTAAGTCCTTTTTAAATTTTTTATTACTTTTGTTGGTTTGGTTTGGTTTGGTTTGAGACAGGATCTTGCTGGGTAGTTCAGGCTGGCCTTGAACTCACTATATAGCTGAGGCTGGCCTCGAACTCACAGCAATCTTCCTGCTTCAGCCTCCCTGATGCTAGGATTACAGGTGTGCACCACCATACCCAGCTTTCATAACTTTTTGATTTGTAAAATTTTCTGCCTTTTGCCTTTTATTTGTAGTATTCATTGTGTATATTTGTTTTTGTATTCATTCTAGTTTGGCCTTAAAATTTTTTTCCCTTTATCTCTCTATTTTCTCAGTTTTGGCGCCTTGTTTACCTATTACATTCATCTAATTCTAATATCATTTTGAAAAGAGAATGCTACCATTTTTTGTTTTTGATTTTTTTTAACATTTCTTCCTAGCATGATATCATGATTTATATGAATATTAAGTTTTTCTTATACAAAATTTTGTTTGGTTTTGAATTCAATACATTTCTGTTGCTCATTTTTATGGAATTAAATTTTTTAAAACTACTAGAAGAAGCCTTAATTCAGGTAGCTTTTCTAATTTCATGGAGCTCCCTCCTGTGCTGTGTTGTATTAAAAAATCAAAACAGAGCTGGGGACATTGCTTCATGGTGGAGTCCTCACTTACAATGTGCAAGGCCCTGAGTTCAATATCCAGCACTGCAAAAAATCAATACAAAACAAAATAAAAAGCTCACAGTGGCTGGCTTCAGAGATTTCCTGGTTTCTTCTCTCCCACCACTTTGCTGTGGAGCTTCTCTTCCCGCATCTTTATTGGGCTCTCCTGCACTGTTCAGTTTGAATGGACTCCCAGCAGTGTCAGCTGTGGACATTCCCAGGAAAGGAGCCTGTGCCTTCAGCTTGCCCAGTTGGCAGGCACAGGTGTGCTGTCCTGTGGGCCTCACCGCAGGCCATGCCACACACTGCCAGCCCCAGCATATCCTTCTCTCCTGACCTGCTGGGCTTGCCGGGGGACAACCACGGGCTATTTTGTGGTCTTCCCACCCTTGGGCCACCAAACACCCTATCCCTTCCCCTGCCTAGATGCTGGCGCCATGCAGGTCTTGTGGCTGAGGATGGAGGATGGTACGTTGTTGTCCATTTGGGATTTGTGAGAATATCCCATCACCTGAGCTTCGAGCTAAATATTATCCAAGAGCTTTTGGTTCTTCTTCTAGTCTCTCTCTCTCTCTTTTGAGACAGGTCTTGCTAGGTAGCTCAGGCTGACTTTGAACTCACTATATAGCCCAGGCTAGCCTCCAACTTGGAATCCTGCCTCAGCCTCCCAAGTGCTGGGATTGCAGGCATTTACCACCATATCTGGGGAATTCATAGTTTTGGGGATCCAAAATGATGTTTCCATTGCTGCTGCCATCTTTCCAGAGTGATCTTTTTTAAAATGCCAGATTGTGCTGTATCTGTATTCAAAATTCCTAAACTGCCTTCCTGTCTAACTTGAAGTGAAAGCCAACGTCCTTCAAAAGGCTCACGAGTCACAGTGAGGCCAGAGCCTGCCCAGCACCATCAATTCTCTGCCCTTTCCTCCATTACTTCCCATCTGGCTCCCTCATCTGGCCCCTTCCATCCTTACCCTTGCAGGCTCTCCTCATCTCTGGGCTCCTGTTCCAGCCTTTCCCTACCTTGACTGCATTTCCCATAGATATGAGTATGGCTCAGTCAACACTTCCTTCATGTCCTTGTAGCCTTCTCCTCAGCGTCACCGAGTCTGCCCATCCTAATGCTGCTCCCCATACCCATACAGCATATCACCTTTACTCCACTCTCCTTTTCCTTTTCCCCAGGGCATTTAATACCTTCTAACACACTAAACGTTTTACTTGTTATACTTATTTTTAACTCTGTCTTCCCCTGCTAGAATGTAAAACCCTGAAGACAGAGATATTAAGTCTGTTTTGGTCCCCTGTGTGTCTCAAGCACACCAAGGACTGCCTGCCTGATGCAGCTGTTTAAAAACACAGGGATGGCTAATGTCTGCATCCATGTGCAGTGTGCCGTGATCTGGGCCCTGAGGAGCTCCTTTGAGGCTGTGTCACCACCTCCACCATCCCTGCCCAGTCCCCTATGAGGCCATGAACCATCCCCTTGATCTGAATGGGTGCAGAGTATGGCAAGGCTGGCAGTGTCAGTCCCTGAGCCTCACACATTCCCAGAAGGCAGGGTGTCAGAATCATTCTTTCTAGGACTTCTGGGTTCAGCCCAAGCCAAAAATAGCACCCCAGCCATGTTCCTTCTAGCCCATCTGCTCCTTATCCACTGGATTGCAGAGCCTGGGGGCTAAAAAGAGTGAAGAGAAGAGGAAAATGCAGTTCTTTGCCCCCACCAGCCCTGGGCCTGTGGGTGCAGGCAGGAAGGGAGGCCTGAACCAGAGTTCGATGCCTTCGGGATTACTGCTTACTTGGTGTGCTCAGCTCAGCCTTGGGAAGCAGATGCCATGGTGTCCATCATCTGGCTGTTCTAGTATAACCAATAAGACTGGCCAGCAGTGCCAGGCTCAGCAGGCTCACTTTCTGAGTGAACTTAGCAAGTCTCAGGAACGGGGAGGATGCCCTGGCACCTCCTTCCTTCCCTAGGGACAAGGAAGCCTCACATGGAGGCTGTCTTAAGAGAAGCTTGCTCCACCAAACATTTCCTCCTAAATTCTAATTGGCCTTAGAAAATACTCCCTGAGCTTGGGTGCTTGTAGGATCATTGTCCAATTAGAAGGTTGCAAGCCCATTGCCTGGGCCAGAAAAATAAGATAAAAGACAAAAAGTTTGTTAGCTTAGGGTCTTTAATTCTTTTTTTTTTTCAGTTCCTTTTTATTAAAGTAGAAACTACTCACACAGCAACCAAGATTAGCTCCCAGCTTCTCCCTGAGGTGTCATAATGGGTCTATAGTGGTGATCTTGGGGACTGAACCCAGGGAGCACTGGGCTATATCCTCATTCTCAACACACTGTGTGTGTGATTATGTGTGACAGTGTCTTGCTAAATTGCCCAGGCTAGACTCAAACTTGCTGTCTCAGCTTCCCAAGTAGCTGGGATTAGAGGCGTGTATCACCAGGTCTTATATGAAGCATATTTTGAAGCCTTTCTTTTCTCTTTTTCCTCTCCTTATTCCCAGATGGTAGATGGATATTACTTGAACAGTCAAAATCAATGGGCTCTATTTCCAACCATGAGAAAGAAGGCCAAGGATTCCCAAGCTCCCAAGGATCTGAAAATCAGATCATCCCTCAAGGTTTCTAGGGTTTTCCTAAACCTAGATCACTTAGTCTTTCTGCCACCAGCAGCCACCAGGGTTCCCAATTCAGCTGCAAAAGTGACTAGTATGTACTATATATGGTGCATAAGACATCTTGTTTATACCATGTGGACCCTCTGAGATAAATAACACTGTGATGATTTTACAGATAAGAAAACTGAGTTCAGTAAGGTTGGGTAGTTTATCCAGGGTAATCCAGCTTGGAAAAGACCCCATAAAAGTTTTGTGCCTTGTGAAATCTTCCCACCAGCCCATGCAGGGGCTCTGTGTTGAAGGAAACAGACTACGGAAACAAGCCTTTTTAAAAAAGTCTATGCATCCTGGTTTCCTAAGGAGAGCTCTGGTTGGCACCTACTATCTCAGTGTGATTATTAATAGTGCCCAGTTCTCAAAAGTATCTTAGTTTGGACAATAAATTATATAGTCACCCTGCCCAATATTGACCAGGAACAGAAGAATAGAAAACACTAGAAAAAGCATTGCTCTAGGGCTCACTCAGCAGGGCATGAAGAGCCCTGGAAGGGCTCTGAGATTCTCTGCCCTTGCCCCACCCCACCTTTTCCTGGTGGCTCCACCTACCCTGCTGCCTTCCTGCTTGTGCCTCTCTTTGCCCACTACCAGAGTAGTTATGCGCAGGACAAGAGGAAATGAGGTTGAAGGGCAGGCACCAAGAGTTCTTACTACTCCAGGTGACCTTCCTAGGAGGTCCCTGCATTGCTGCAAACAAATGAATTCTCCAGGTAAGAAGTCAGGGATTCACTCCTGTGGAGAAAATCTAAGAGACCATCAAGGTTGTCTTCCCAGAAGGGAAAAATATGAAATTTGAGCAGATCTTTTACTCCACAGTGGAGCCACCCCTGTGAGTTCCTGGTATGACATAGTGGAATGACACAGTCGAAAGGGCAGATATTTAGAAATCAGAGATCCAAGCTTGTATTTTAACTTAGCCACTTCTTTTTTTTTGGTGCCGGGGATCAAACTCGGAACTTTGCACTTGTGAGGCAAGCGGTGGAACCACTAAGCTAAATCCCCAGCCCTTAGCCACTTCTTAGTTAGGTAAGCTTGGGAAAGACTCAGAATCTCTGAGCTCAAACTATCTAACTCGGTGAGAAATAGGTTTAAGAAGGCCTACTTTTTGGGGAGTGATGGCACACACCTGTAATTCCAGCACTTGGGAGGCTGAGGCAGGAGGATCACTGTGAGTTCGAGGCCAGCCTGGATTACATAGTGAGTCCAAGGCCAGCCTGAACTTCATAGTGAGACCCTGTCTCCAAAAAAGTGATTAAATCTGTTTGTGCCACCAGTGGTAGAAACCCAGTACACAGACCCAAGGCTGTTCAGAGGGAGTGAGTGTCAAAGGTTACTGAGTTTCCATTCAGGAAAACAAAAGCATTCAGGAAACGGACAGTGGTGATGGCCACACAACAACATAAATGTGCTAATGCCACTGAATCATGCACTCAAAAGTGGGTTAAAATGGCAAGTTTGGTTTTTTTTCTTTTTCTTTCCTTTTTTGAGACAGGGTCTCTCCCTGGCTGGCCTTGAACTCTCATAATCTTCCTGCCTCAACTTTCCAAGTTCTGGGATTACGGGAGTGTACCACCATTCATAATGGCAAGCTTTATGTATATATAGTTTACAAAAAAGTATAAGAATAAACAGCCCCCGAAACCTCTGAAGGATTTCAGAAATCAGGAAAAAAAAAAAGAAATTAATCTTTTGTTGAATATAACACAGCAGTGCTAACCTCTGGATGTAAAAGGGATATTCGAAAGGCATGAACTCCAAAATACAATAAGTACTAATTCTAAAGCAGTCGTAGGCTTCAGAGGAATAGGTTCAATTATTTACCCAATTCAAACTAAATCAGTATTTGATTAGCAATTAGTATATGCCAAGTACCCCAATCATGGACACTGGGGATTACAGATGTAGAAAGAAATGAGTTCAGGCCCATGAAGGTACTTACTTATAGGATCCAGGTTGAAGGGGAACACTTGTTTGCACTTCACCAAAATTCCAGGCAGAGTTGTGAAACACTGTCAGAGGAGAAAGAATGAGAAAGCCTGACTTTGCTGAGCAGGCAAGAGAGCTGTCCTTAAAGCTAGATGGAATTTTTAGGCATCTAGCAGTGTGTTTATATCTAGCCTGGGAAAATTCTCTTCTACTTTTCCTTCTGCAAAGAACAGGTTGTTTCTCCAAAAACAAACAAAGCAAAGGTGCCTCCTTCACACTCTTCTTCTACTTTCTCATCTTAAGCCAGTGGTCATTCTAAAGCTGAACCCACATTCAGAGAGTTGCTGACACACAAACAGAACTTTTGATGTAGAAATTAAGAGGTAGGTACAAATTCTTCACATCTACCACTGTTCCAGCTTCATAAAGCCAACTTTGAGACATTTGGAAAACAGACTCAATACACAAAATATGACTTATCAAAGGTAAAAACCATGTAGTATTTGAGATAAGTCACAGCTAAGAAATATCAACCAAGTCATTGGCTGGAAGAGGAAATAGCACATTTATTCTTTCTCCTTCTGCTGTGCCCTCTATCCTTAAACCTTGTTTAAACTAGTAATTAGAAATTCTTAGTTAAAGAAACAAGTAACGTGGACGGGCGATTAAGATCAGTGGCACCGCACCTGCCTGACAAGTGCAAGGTCCTCAGTTCAATCCCCGGTTGGGGGTGGGGGAAGAAATGAGTAACTGACTCTGGACTAGAAAATGAATCAGAAGCATAATTCAGTGTAACTGTTCGTCCTGGTTGGATATTGGGTATAAGACCATGAGAAATTTCTCTTTCTTCTCCTTTCTCTCGAGTCTGTAGCAGTAGTTCTCAAGGTGCGAGGACTGCTTTCCGGGGAAGGATTTGGCAATGTCAGCAGACATTTTTGATTGGCGGCAAGGAGAGAGGAGCACTCCTGGCATCTGGTGGGTGGAAACCAGGGCTGCCACACACCAAGCTCCAGGGCATAGGACAGTGACCCAGACCCAGACTCATCCACGCTGACACTCCTGGGGTGCTGAGGTCTGGGACTCCAGGAGTGTGGGTACATTGCAAAAGACTAGCAAAGGAAAGGGAACAGATAGGATTCAGAAATTTCGTATCTTTTCTAATCCTGAAAAGGTGAAGAGAGATTGATACAGGCAGGTACTCCAAACCAAACCTCCTACAGCAGGTAGAAAAGGGGAAAAGGAAGGGGCTGCCATTGGTTCCCAGAGCCCAGTCTTCCTAGGGCCACTTGGATCCTGCTGCAGAGATGAGATTTTATGACCTCCAAATTGAAACTATCATTTTCTTTTCTTTTTTTTCTGTTTGTTTTTGAGACTGCCTTGGCCTCAAACTCACGCTGATCATCCCACCTCAGCCTCCCAAGTGCAGTGCCAGGATTGCAGTCATGTACCACCCACGCCTGTTGAAACTATTGTTTTTTCTGATTAGCTAAAAATATTTTTATTCATTCATTCATTAATTCATTTATTCGAGACAAGGTCTTACTTTGTAGTTTAGTCTTGAACTCACTATGTAGCCCAGGGTGTCCTTGAACTCATGGTGATCCTTCTGCTCAGCCTCCCAAATGCTGAGATTATAGGTGTGTGCCACCCTGTCTGGCATAAAATAATAAAACAAAATGTCGCATACAAATTGCTGTATAAACAAACATACATAGCAATTCATAATTACTGAAAAAATTATATTATGGCTGGGCCTGGTGGGCCAACCTGGGCTACATAGTGAGTTCAAGGCCTGTCTGAACTACATAGTGACACCCTGTCTCAAAAAAACCAAATGGGGAAAAAAAAAAAACCAAAGGAAAAAAATTATATTATGGATCTACCTAAGCGCACATCAATGGAGGCCTGATAAAAGTAAATTATGATATAGATTATTATATCAGGGAATCTGTTTATCCATTAAAATAACAAAGAAATTACATGGAAAGATGTATTGATGAAATGATATGCTGTTGGAGATTTGCTTTAAAATACAACAGAATTTCCAAAAGTAGAATAACAGATTGTTATGTTACTTTTCCATCTATTATTGTATTGGTACATTTTAAATATACATAATGGTGCTGGCTTCAGCAGCACATATACTAGATATACGTAATGATCACATTCATCACAGGGAATTTGTACCTGTACATGATATACCTTGCTTCTTTTTTTCCCATTCCCCTCCACTCCCTCCAACCCCACTTCCCCTCCTTATTTACAAAAGCTTGGTTTCCATTTTTTTCTTCCACTTTCTTTTTTCCTTTCTCCCTCTGTCCTTTCCTCCTCCCCCTCTCTTGTTCCCCTTCCCATTTGAATAACATTTTCTTCCCATGAATAACAGGTTTTTAAATTGGCAAATTCTTAGTAATTGCTGAACTGGGTGGTGGTTATATGGGAATTAATTTTCTTATATTGTGTATGATGTTTAAAATGTTTCCATAATCTAAAGTAAAAAATCCCACTCTGATAAATGTATTTTAATATGTGCCAGTACTTGAATAAGGAAATTCTGAAATGATAGCCATGAAATTAACTAAATGGTCACCTGGGATGTGGGTAGAGGAGTCAGGAGTTGAAAGGATGGGGGAAAAGCACAGGAGCAAGACTTTTCAATGTGTATTTTCTCTAATTTTTATTTTTTCAACCTTATAATATTTTTAAATCAATATACAATAACTGTGCATTTCTTTGGGGTACAGTATGATATTTTGCTATATGTATTCAATGCATAATGACCTTATCAGGGTAATTAGCATTTCTAGTACCTCAAACATTTATTACTTCTTTGTGTGGGGAATGTAAAAACAAAACTCTTCTAGCTTCTATTTTGAAATATATAATAAAATGTTGTTAACCATAGCCATTGACTGTGCTATATCACGCTGGTATTTAATCCTCCTATTCAAATGTATTTTTGAATCAGATCTCCACCCTTCTCTGTCCTCTCCCGGCACCCTCTCTAGCCTTTAGCCACCACTATGCTACTTTCTACTTCTGTGAGGTCAATGTTTTAAATTCCACATAAGTGAAAACATGCAGTGTTTGTTTTTGTTTTTGTTTTTTTTGGTACCAGGAATTGAACTCGGGTCCTTGTGCTTGTGCAGCAGGCGGCGAAACCACTGAGCTAAATCCCTGGCCCTGTTTTTATTTTACTTAATATAAGGTCATCTAGTTCTACCCATATTCCCACAAATGATAGGATATCATTCTTTTTTATGGCTGAATAATATTTTATTGTGTGTATATACCAAATGTTCTTTACCTATCCATCCATTGGTGAACACTTGGGTTGTTTCCATATCCTGGCTACTGTGAATACAGCTAAAATAAACATGGGAGAGCAGATATAGCTTTAGCTATTGGTTTCATTTCCTTTGCATATATATGCAGTAATTGTAAGACAGGAGATTAAGGTGTGGCAAGGCTGTCTGGGGAAGCAGGTGTGACCTGTTAATTACAAGATCCCAGACATACTCAGAGGAGTTCCCAAAGCCCAGGAAGTGGATTTCTTTCAAGAACTCAAGTAAGTTTTCCATAGGATGGCCTAGATCTGATGTCATCCTGAGGAGTAGGTGACACAAAAGGATAGTCCACATTGAGTTTTTGCCACTGTGTTCTCTCGCATGCTGCCCCACCCTCATGCTGTAGAGTGTACTTCTTTTCCTACTTTTACTTGACCCAAACTCACTCTGCAGAGTCTGTTTTCCTACCATTAATAAAACTTTGCTACCCTTTGTGCTTATCTTGACTCATTCTTTCCTCAGGATAGAAAGAACCTAGAAACCACCTCTGGAAGGGGACTCCAGCACCCTAAAATCCAGTAATAAAAGGACCAAAGGATAATGTGAGAGGAAGATAACACTAGATTCAACAGACAGAATTTTCCAATGCACAAGACACTAAACAGGTCTCAGGATGTAGTAATATTGTACATCCAGAGAAAATTCTTGGTAAGGTGTGGAATTTAACAAATATTTATTGAGCTTAAATTGTAGGAGGCCCAAAGCTGAACCTGAGTGAAAGATGAGAAAAACACATTCTCAGATACAGCTGTCTCTGAGGGGAAAGGGAGGTCTTTAGCAATGTCATTAAAATTTTTAAATGTTCACTTCCAAAAGCCTAGAAATTTTACTTTATGGTATCTACACATACAGCAGAAGCATATGTATAAGGATAGTCTTTGAGTGATTATTTTGGAGTAGCACAAGTTAGAAATGACCTATGTGCCAATAAATAAGGGCTTGGCTAAGTAAACTATAGTATTATACTGTATAGTGTACTAGGAAATATCAAGAAGTAGTTTAACGAATGTAAACTTAGGAAAGCTGTATATAGTGCTCACTTCGGCAGCACATATACTAAAATAGGAAAGCTGTATATAATAATAGAGTAGATGGCCAAGATATATGATTGAATATTTAGAAGGAAGTTGAAGGATTACCCACACGATATTATACAAGTGGCATTTTAAAAAAACTTCATGCTCTCCATGGGTATTGCATATGTAGTGTGTGCAACATATAGGAAAAGGTCTGAAGGAAAAACGATATGTTGGTAACAGTGTTCACTCCTAGAGGGTGGGAACAGGGGATGTAGGGATAGGATTGTCAAAAGGGACATTAGCCTTCTCCATAACGTTTGCTTTCTTCCAAGGCAAGTAAATTTTGGTATCAAAATAATTGCTTTCAGTGAATAAAAGAATAGGAGAAAAGGAGAGGCAGCATGCTTGCTTGAAGAGCTCCTGGTCTTTTACATGAGAATGTTCAAATACAATTCAGTATGATCTGTATAGCAATTGAATATTCATAGCTAACATTTATTTATTATTATGTACCATGGGTTATACATGAAATCATATAATCATGACCATAACCCTAGGAAATAGGAAAATTATTATCTCCACTTCAGAGGCATGAAAATTGGGGCTCAGCATGACTTGATCAAGCCCACAAAGCTTGAAATTTATTTGAATATATGTGTTTCTGACTCCTGAACTGCTCAGCTGTGCAGCCCACATAGAGGCACCGTGAATGATGTGCTGCGTTAGAGTAGGGACTCAGGAATATTTGTGAATTCAGTAGAGGATGCTGTGAGGAGAGCCCCAGTTACTGCAGGAAGGGCAAACTACCTACAAAGTATCCATTTTCCCTTTCCCAAGAGAACCCTGACATTAAATAAGGTGGCAAAGTCCCTATGACAAAATCCTCAGTCTCATTTTCAGCCAGGGGACAAAGCTCTGGCCAATCAGATGCAGAAGCTGCTTTCAGGAAAGCTTGTTAAAGGACCAGCTGGCAAGTGCTACTTTCACGTTTGTCCTTCACATTCATCACTTCTTCTTGCCCAGAATACAGAAGGATGCTGGGAGATTTGTGCCATCTCTAGACCAGCAGGACAGAAAGCCCCTTCATAAGGATGATGGAGTGAAAACATTCAGAGTTTGGTATATGGACAACATCTGGGTGCTGCTGGATAGCCCTGGCAGCTACCTCTGATTTCTTTTTACATGGGAAAAATAAACCTATTTCTTTTTTGCTGATATATATATATATATTTTTTTTTTTTTTAATTCAAAGTGAATCAACAGTAGTACACCATAAATTCTTACATAACCTATTTTTTATTAAACTCACAGTTAGATTCCATTCCATGCTGACAGGTGCAACTTAATGAACACACTGGGATCTGCACAGCTTCATGCTTGGAACACTTAGAGATTCCTGAAAGGTCTTTAAAAATGGAAAGGAGTTGCTGTTCCACTCCAGGTGACCCTGGAATCACCAGGCTCAGAGCATGTACCAGGCCTGTAGTCACCAGACAGAGCTACAGCCCTCAAACACACAGGGAAACGTGGAACCGGCCAGGGAGACTAGGGAGGTTCAGATCTCCCAAGGAAAAACCCAGCACAGAAGGACATTGTGCTAGAGGAGTCTATGTGGCTAACTTAACTCCACTGATTAGGGCTCTGGACCTCATTCTACTTATAGCACCAGCAATTGCGGTGGCAAGGAAATGGCGTTCTTGGCAGCCGTTTTCTTGAAACTGTCTTGGCAGCTCTCTAAGCACTTGTTTGAAAGACAAGCAGGGAGAGAGGAGAATTGAGGGTGGCTGGCTGGCTAGAAGGAAAAGGATGGCACATACCTTGAAATAGAATAGTGGCATCTACTCTTGGAGCATCACATTTCCCCAAGGCATTCCTGATGTTTTCAGATGTGTCTACTTACATGACCCTCGGGTGGACCATCTGTTTTTGTTTTAATTAATAAATTTTAAAAAATTTTATTCCACTCCCCCTCAAGCCCCCTCCCTCCCTATGTACAAAAGCTTTGTTTCTAATTTTTCCTTCTATTTTCACTTTTTTTCTTGTCCCTTCCTGGCTCCTTCCTTCCTCCCTTGTTTCCCTTCCCATTTGAATACTTTCTTCTCATTTCCCATTATACATCTTCCCATATCCATTGTACATCTCAGTCCTTATTTCCACATTCAGTTTCTCACACCAGAGAAACAATGTGGTATTTAAACCTGGGTGTCCAATTTATTTCACTTAAAAGTATAGTCTCAAGGTCCATCCATTTAGCTATAAGTGTCTGAAGCTCATCCTTCTTTATGGCAGAGTAGTACTCCATTGTATAAAAAACCCACATCTTCATCCACTCATCAGTTGATGGGTATTTGGGCTGTTACCATGATTTAGCTATTACAAACTGTGCTGCTATAAATGTGAATGTGCCTATATCACTGTAGTATGATGCTTTAAATTCTTTTGGGAAGATACCAAGAAGAGGTATAGCTGGGTCAAATGGAACCTCTAGTTTTAGTTCTTTGAGAAATCTCCATATTGATTTCCACAGTGGTTGCACCAGTCTACACTCCCACCAGCAGTGGAGAAAGATTCCTTTTCCCCACACCCCCTCTAGCATTTGTGAGTGATTGATTTCTTGTTAGCAGCCATTCTTTCTGGAGTGAGATGGAATCTCAGCCTTGTTTTAATTTGCATCTCTTGAATCATCAGTGATGTTGAATATTTTTTCATATATTTGTTTGCTATTTCTAATTCTTTATCTCAGAAATGTCTTTGTATTTCAGATGCCCATTTTTTATTGGATCTTTAAATTTGGGGGAGCTGATTTTTTTTTGAGTTCTTTATATATTCTGGATAATAGTCCTTTATCTGAATAGCTGGTAAAAAAATTTTTCCTTCTCTGCAGGTTGTCTCTTCACTCTGTGGTGGTTTCTTTGGCTGTGAAAAAACTTTTCTATAAGATGAGGTCCCAGTTGTTGATTCTTTATAGTATTTCTTGTGTGGTCTGGGTTTTGTTCATAAAGTCTTTGCCTACTCCCATGTTCTCAAGCATTCTACCTGTTCCCTCTTTCAGCAGATTTAGTATTTCTGTTTTAATATTTAGAACTTTGATCCATTTAGGTTTTAGGTTAGTGTACGGTGAAAGATATGGGTCTAGTTTCAATCTTTGGCATGTGGAAAATCAGTTTTTCCAGAACCATTTATTAAAGGGGCTATCTTTCTTCCAGTGAAGGTGTTGGGCTTCTTGTCAAAGATAAGGTGGTTGAGTATGTCTGGAGTTGTGTCTGCATCCTCTAGTCTGTTCCATTGATCCTCAGGCCAGTACCATGCTGTTTTTGTCACTATAGCTTTGTGCCATAATTTAAAGTCAGGGATTGTGATACCCCCAGTTTTGCCTTTGTTGCCCAGAACTGCCTTTGCTATACTAGGTCTCTTCTGGTCCCAAATGAATTTTAGGATTGTTTTTTTTAATTCTGTGTGATATTCTGTTGGGATATTGATTGGAATTACATTGAACCTATATAACAATTTTGGAAGTATGGCTATTTTCACTATATTGGTTCTTTCTACTCAAGAACAAGGAATATCTTTTCATTTTCTGATATTCTCTTTAGTATCCTTTTTCAGAATACTATAGTTTTCAGTGTAGAGGTCTTTTATTTCTTTTGTTAGATTGATTCCTAGGTATTTGATTTTTTAAGTGCTATTGTGAGAGGGATTGTTTCTTTAAGTTCTGTCTCTGTGAGTTTGTTACTTGTGTACAAGAAGGCTATTGACTTTTAAGTGCTTACTTTGTATCCACTTACGTGACTGAATTTGGTTATCAAATCTAAAATTCTTTTGGTGAAGTTTTTGGTGTCTTCTATGTAGAGTATCATGTCATCTGCAAATGATAATTTAACTTCTTCCTTTCCTATCCTTATTCCTTTTATTTCTTTCTCTTGTCTAATTGCTCTGGATAATGTTTCCAGAATTATATTGAACAAGAGTGGTAACAGTGGGCATCCTTGTCTTGTTCCTGATTTTAGAGTGAAAGCTTTCAGTTTTTGTCCATTTAATATGATGTTGTCATAGATGGCTTTTATCAGGTTGAGATAAAGACCATCTATACCAATTTTCTGTAGAGTTTTTATCATGAATGGGTGTTGATCCTTGTCAAAAGCTTTTTCTGCATCTATTGAGAGGATCACAAAGGTTTTGTCCTTGGCTCTGTTAATATAGTGTATTACATTTGTTGATTTGTGTATGTTGAACCATTCCTGAATCCCTGGGATGAATCCAACTTGGTCAGGGTGTATAACTGTCTTGATGATTTACTGCATTCTGTTTGCCAGTATCTTATGAGGACTTTTGCGTCTATGTTCATTAGGAAGATTGGCCTATAATTCTCCATTTTGGTTGGATCCTTCTCTGGTTTTGGAATCAGGGTAATGCTTGCTTCTAGGAGTGAATTTTGGAAGCATTGCTTCCCTTTCAATTTCATTAAAGAGTTTGAGGGGCCCTGGGGATTTAGCTCAGTGGCACTGCGCCTGCCTCAAAATCACAAGTACTGAGTTCGATCCCTGGTTCCAAAAAAAAAAGGAATGTTATTTGACCAAGGATTTAGCTCAGTGGCAGGGGATTTAGCTCAGTGGCACTGTACCTGCCTCAAAAGCACAAGGCCTTGTGTTCAATCCCCGGTACCAAAAAAAAGAAGGAGTTTGAGGAATAGCAGCATTAAGTCTTCTCTAAATTTCTTGTAGAAAAAAAAAATTTCTTGTAGAATTCAGCAGTGGATCCATCAGGGCCAGGACTATTCTTTGTTGGTAGTTTTTAAATTACGTATTCAATTTCATTGGCTGGTATTGCTTTATCTAGAATTTCTATATCTTGATTCAGTTTTGGTAGTTCATATATATCTAGAAATCTGTCCATTTCTCCTATATTTTCCTTCTTATTAGGATACAGGTTCTTGAAGTAGGTATTGATGATCTTCTGGATCTCTGCAGGATCTGTTGTGATTTGACTCTTTTCATTCCTAATTGCATGGATTTGAGTCTTTCCCCTTTTTGATGAAGTTGGCTAAGGGTTTGTCAATTTTATTTAATCTTTCAAAGAACCAACTCTTTGACTTACTGATTCTTTGTTTTGTTTTCTTAGTCTCCATTGCATTAATTTCTGCTCTGATTTTTATAATTTCCTCCTTCATATGAGCTTTGGTCTTGACTTGCTCTTCTTTTTCTAGAAGCTTGAGGTTCAATATTAGGTTGTTTATTTGAGCCCACTCTGTTTTCCTGATAAGAAAATTCACTGCTATAAATTTCCCTCATAGGACTGCTTTCATTGCATCCCATAAGTTCCAGAATGTTGTATTGTCATTATTGTTTAATTGTAGAAATTATCTGATCTCTTCTTTAATTTCATCTGTGACCCACTGGTTGTTCAGGAGGGTGTTATGTAATTTCCATGTGTTTATGAAGTTCTTGTGGTTTCTTTTGCCATTGATTTCCAATTTCATTCAACTATGGTCTGATAATATGCATGGGGTTATTTCAATTCCTTTGCATTTACTTAAGCATGTTCTATGAGCTAGTATATGGTCTATTTTGGAGAAAGTCCCATGTGCAGCTGAGAAGAATGTGTATTCTGTTTGTTTGGTTGGCTGGGTGGTTTTTTGGTACCGGGGACAGAACTCGGGACCTTGCGGTTGTGAGGCAGGTGGCGGAACCACTGAGCTAAATCCCCAGCCCAGAATGTGCATTCTGATGTTGTGGGGTGGAACACTCTATAGACATCCACTAAGTCCATTTGTTCAAAAGTTTGGTTCAGTTCTAATATTTCGTTGTTGATTTTTTTGTCTAGTTGATCTGCTTATATGTGACAGTGGGATATTGAGGTTCCCCATTACAACTATGTTAGTGCTTATATGACTTTTCATATTTGTTAATATTTATTTTGTATAGTTGATTGCACTGCTATTTGGTGCATATATATGTAGGATTGTTATTTCTTCCTCTTGGATTGTTCCCTTTACCAGGATGTAGTGAATGTCTTTGTTTCTCTTAATCAGTCTTGGCTTGAAATTCACTTTGTCTGTAAATAGAATAGCTACCCCTGAGCTGGACCATCTTTTAGGGCTGGGCTTGGCAGATAGCTAGACTAAAGAGTGAGAGACTATATGAAAATCAAAGGGAGGAAGAGGAAGGGACAAGAGTGCCAGGTTACTGACATTAGAGAAGGACAGCATTTAGAGAAGAAATGAACTGGGAAAGTGCTCTAAAGAGAGAGGGCAGTGCAGATGGGGATGTGACCAGCTGGCCAGATGGTGGAGGTAGCTAGGGTTGACTACCTTTTCTTACAGTCTTGATGTGAACAGAAGGAAAAATTATGGTAATAACCTGACAAATGGTGGAGTTAAGAACTGGAAGAAGGTAGCCTCTCTGGGCAAAGGAAGCAGCGAGTAAAACTGAAGGAGCAAACTGAGTGGGAATTTTGGGTTGTGACAGATCAACTTCCTCTGTCTCTTCTTCCCTGGGAGTCTATTGCTCTTTTTATTTATTTATTTTTGCCTTAGAGACTTTAATCATTTTTCTTCTTAGGATCTTAAGGGAGTATAAAGTCAGCTGAACACTCCTAAAGAAGTTGAAACCATGTGTAATGTGCAGATATGAATTTATAATGGTATATGCCCAGCGACCAGGGGAATGTGCTCCCTTAAATTGCACCATCCAGGCAGCTATCTAGCCATGGAGCCAGCCCTTGACATATGCTTAAGAGACTTTCTCATGACTAATAATGAGATCAGAAGTCTAAAACCTGAAATAACTTGTGCTACCCAATCCAACCTCTTACTTTATAAATGAGAAAACTGAAGGATAGAGAGAGGGCATGAGTTGCCCAAGTCACAGAGCAAGTTTGCAGAATATAAAAGGAAACCCAAGTACATACTAGAGACTTTACATTTTGCATCATAGTTCATTTAATCTTTACATCTTCCCCATGAGATAGATCTCTGACAGGCTACTTTGTCTGTGGTCGCACAGACACAGAGGGGCAGAACTGGGAGTTGAGCCCACATAATGTGGCTTCAGAGACTGAGCTCTTTCCACTACCTTTTACTCCTTCAGCAGCTTTTTGTCCACTGTCCCAAGCTATCTTCCTGCTTCCCCCATTTCAACTCACTGCCACCTCCTGTCAGGGTCAACAGTCTCCCTCCTTGGTCCTATACTATATTGGCAGCAGGAGGGAGGATGTGAATGGAATAACAGGAGAATGAGAGCTAGGGATTGCTGAGACCAGCAGGGAACCAGGAGGGGTGGGGCTGAGGCCTTGTCCAGAGGATTAGAATAAATGTTCATCGCTGCTGAGCTCAGCGGGTAAACTATTCTCATCTCCATTTCTCTTAGTCTGAGAAGGAACCATAACCTGAAGTTCACAGATAGTGGGGGAGGTGGAGATGATGAGCCCCAGAAAAGGATATGCAACATTTCAATCATGTGCATATTTTCTTTATGTTTCATTCCCTCCAATAAAAACACTGATCTAGAATGAACCAGACACACACAGACTACTGGGGATTGAAACTAGGAAGTGCTGAGCCAGATCCTAGCTCTTTATATTTTATTTTGAGAAAGTTTCGCTAACTTCCTCAGGCTGACTGGCCTCAAACCTGTGACCCTCCTGCGTTAGCCTCCCAAAGAGCTAGGACCACAGGCATTTGCCACCTCACCCAGCTGCATATGCCTTCTGGATACTGTCCTGCCTCAGGTCTCCCAGGTTCCTGTGTAAAGCAGGATAACATAGACACAAGAGTACTAAGGCTAGAGGTAGAAGATCAAGCCCTAGCTTAACCTCTTCCTAGCTGTGCGGCCTTGAACCACAGTACTTCTTGGGGCCTCAGGTTTTTTTTCAGTCTAAGCAAAAATAACCTGGCTCTCAGGTACTTGCAAGAATCAGATGGAAACCAGCTCAAACCAGACACATAGCTGGCTCTGGTGGATGTGGGTCACATGGAATTTGGGGGGACTCACAGCCCTGGCTCCCAAGGAATGCTCTATCACAGTGAGACCCCTGGATAAAGAAAAGGCCTTAGTGGTAGAAGCCATTGAAAAGGGAAGCCTGGGAATTTGATTTCAAGCTGTATTCCTATAGAAAGCACACTTGAGAGTGTTTTCTTATTTACTTTGATATTTCTGTTTACTTAAAAATTCTATTTTGTCATGAATATTTCTATTAAAAATTAAGTCTAATTGTTTTTATTATAAAGTAATACATTCTCATTATTAAACATTTAGAATATATAAGAAAATAAATTTTGTCCTACCATTTAATTTTTTTTCTGTTTAATTTTTAATATATTTTTCCTAGCAATCCATGCTTGTTTTTACCTTGGTAGGATGTTGATTTTAAAAATTATGTGGGGAGCAGTGGCACATACCTGTAACTCTAGCACTTGGGAGGCTGAGGCGCAAAGATCATTGTGAGTTTGAGGCCAGCCTAAACTACATAATGAGACCCTATCTACCCCCCCAATCAAATAATTAGGTTTTATTTGATAGTAGAATAAAATTATAAATACTTTTTTGTATTAGTCAAGGCTCTTCACAGAAACAGAACCAGCAGGATGGAGAGTGAGATTTTTAAAACTGGCTCATGTAATTGAGGAGGCTTGAATAGTCCAAAATCTAATGAGGCAGATTTGCAGGCTGGAGACTCAGGGAAGAGAAGCAGCTGGGGGTCCAATGGTGGTCTGCTGACAGAATTCCTTCTTGCTTAGGCGAGGTCAGTTTCTTGTACTAAGTTTTTTAACTTGATTACCTTAGGGAGAGAAAAGAGGTTTAATCAAATTCCACCAATTTAACTGTTACTCTCATCTACTCATCCAAAAAACACCTTCATAGAAACATACAGAATAATTATTGAGCAAATATTTAAGCACCATTGCCTAGCCAAGCTGATATGAAAAACTTGTCTATCATACTTTTGCAAATACTTTTTATAAGTAAAAACTAGAAAAATCTCACCATGATAAAAACAGCATGGTACTGGCCAAAAAAACCCAAACAAACAAACAAAAAAAAGAAAAACAAAAAAACAAAAAACAGACCTTAAGATCAATGGAACAGACTAGAAGACATAGAAAAAGACCAAACACACTGAGCCACCTTACCCTAGACAAAGGGGCCAAACACGTCCACTAGAAGGATAGCCTCTTCAATAAGTGGTGCTGGACCTGGAAGGAAGCTCCCTCACCACCATCCCAAGGTCTAAGGGCAGAGAAGGTGAGCCAGTCCCAGTACCTGGAAGGAAGCTCCCCCACCGTCATCCCAAGCTCCTAGGGCAGAGAAGCTGAGCCGCATGGGTGCCAGAAGCACCCCCCCACACCGTGGAAATGAGAAGACATGTAAACAAGTCTCAAAAACAGACTTCTGGATCACCTACAGCAACCACAAAGGGAAACGAGATGGAACAATCAGATACTCAACCACCTGGACTCTCTGAACTGGCAACAAAAGAGGATCTGGGAAAAATGAAATCAGAAATAATTACTCAGATAACAGCAAAGATTTTACTCATGATGCAAGACATGATTAATAAATCTAGAGAGAACACAGATTAAAAAAATAGAGGAGCTAAGGAACATGATGGAATCTCAACGTAGGAAACAAATGGAATCCATAAAACAGATGCAAACAGATTTCCAGGAGATCCATCAAAAGTCTGCATAGCAGAATGAACCAATGTGAGGATAGAATTTCAGATATAGAAGATAAGATTGCAATTAGTGACCAGGAAAAGAAAAATTGCTTTAAAATTGTAAGAGAACACAAGAAATCAATCCAGCAGCTGCTAGACCATGCCAAGAAGAATAACATAAGACTGATTGGAGTCAGTGAAGAAAAAGGAGAGAGTATAGATGATATAAAAAAACTGTTCACGGAAGTGATGGCAGAAAACTTCCCAAGGAGGGGAAAAGAACTTGACATACAGGTAAGTGAGGCATATAGGACTCCAGCTAGCCTTGATCAAAAAAAATCTACACATAGGCATATAATAGTTAGGATTCCAGAAACCCAACAGAAGAACAAAATTCTACAAGCAGTGAGAGAAATGAAACAAATCACATACAAAGGAAAGCCCATCAGAATCACAGCAGACTTCTCAATGCAAACCCTCAAGGGAAGAAGAGCTTGGAGTGATGTATTTCAAGCCCTAAAGGAAAACAGCCTCCAACCCAGATTGATGTACCCTGTAAAACTATCTTTCAAAATGGATGGAGAAATACGATAGTTTCATGATAAAGAGCACCTCAGGAACTTCATGAATACCAAAGCGGCACTCCAAAAAATCTTAGACAATACCCTAGGAAAAGACAATGAGGATCACAACCCCAGGAAACCCAGCAGAATGAATCCATTGGGCGTGACAAATTAAACGCAAAGGGGGAAAATCCAACAAAAAAGAAAAAGTCATCACAAGGCTTTTAAAACTTTGAACTTCATCTCCCTAATGAGTGTATAATTCAATCTTGTTATTGTACTGATTAGTATTTTTCTGATTCTAGAGTTGCACACCTTTCCTTGTGCTGTACTGGCTATTTATCATCTTATGTCTACATTTTAATTGGGTTGTCTATTAATGAGCTCTAAGAATTCTTTATATATTCTGGTCATAGGTTATATGCATTGTAAATATGGTCTGTTTAAGGACTACTTTTCATTTTAATGATGTCATTTAAAGTTCTAAATTTTGATGGACTCTCATTTATCAATTTTTTTCTTTTATACATCATGTCTTTTGTATACTAGGTAGTTCTTGCCTACCCTGAATTCATAAATATTTTCCCTTATAATTTCTTCTTAAAGTTTTATACTTTTAGGCTTTCATATTTAGGTTCATAGATCCCTTCAAGATATTTTCATGTATGGAAATAAAGGGTTGAGGTTAATTTTTTATATACGGATACCAGGTGTTCTAGTGCCATTTGATGAAAACACTCTGTCTTCCTCAGCTCTTCAATTGAGTTTATGTTCTATAAAATGCTAATGTTAAATAATATTTCAAAACTCAGTGGACCATATATGTGTTTTTCTATTTCTAGATTCTCTGTTTTATTCAAATGATCTATATGTCTTTCCTTACACCAACACTGCCTTGATTACTGTAGCTTTAGAAGACGTCTTAAAATTAGGTACTAAACGTCTTCCAACACTGTTTTTGTTTTTTTTAACTTTTCTAGATCCTTTGTACTCCTACATAACTTTTAAATTTCAATATCCAATTCTTCATTTATAGCAAGTATACACAGACCTGAATTTTTATATATACCTTATGTTTTCTAATCCTGCTAAATTCAAATACAAGTTCTAGGGGCTCCTAGAGATTTCTTAGTATTTTCTCTGTAGATGATCATTTCATCTCCATATAAAGATTTTACTTCTACCTTGCCAATCTTATCCTAATTGTGTCATTTTATTGCCAGACTATTTTGGTGGGGCCTAGGTTTCAAAGTTTAATGGACAGATAAAGAGTAAGCATATCTGCCCTTGTTCCCCACCTGAAGGAGAAAGCATTGTATCTTCTCCATTCATATAAGTCATTCTCACTGGAAGTATGGAGTGCATGTCTTTAATCTGTTGAGAAGTTTCTGTTCTACTTCTAGTCTCCTGATAGCTTTTACCATGAACAGCTGTAGAATTTAGTCCAATACTTTTTCTCCAACTAGTGACAGGATCATATGGCTTTTTCCTTTCCTCTGTTAAAATGATGACTTTTGGGGGTGGATCTTCCAATGCTGAACCAACACTGCCGTCCCTATAATAAAACCACTTTCTACATCCTGCCAGATCTGACTTCTAAGAGTTTGTTTTGTTAAACAAATTTCTATCTATGTTCATACTTTTTCTTCTATTATCTTTATCCAGTTTTAGGATTAGCACAATGTTGAGTTCCTAAAATGAGGGGAGAAGTGTTCCTTCTTTTTTCTGCTTTAATTTTTTGATATAATTTATCAGTTAAAATGTATATGAGCCTGCTGTTGTCATATAGGTAGGTTTTCAAGCTAGTAATATACTTTTTTTAATAGGTTCTATTCAAATTTTATATTTCCTCCAGAGTTAGTTTCATTAATGTGTCTTCCAAGGCACTTCTTAGAAGTTGTCAAATTTATTTCAAAACAGATTTTTGAAATATGTTTTCTATATCCTTTTAAATTCTGTAAAGTCTGTAGTAATGTCTCGTAGATCTTGATATTGTAATTTTAAAAATGTATAATTGATATTGTATAACAGGAAGAAAAGTTTTAAAGGTGCAGGGGAAGTGGGAGGGGTAGGGAAAGGAAAAAAGTGAAAAGAAAAAATATGAGAAAAGGAAAAAAATGGAAACATAGTCTTTGCAATAGAGGAGGGTGGAGGGGGTGAAGGGAGGGCAAGGGAAGGGGAAAAACAAAGAACCAAGATACTCATGTAACAGTACAAGATCCCAATGATGAATGTAACTGTATTTTATACCGAAAATGTACCAATAAACTTAATGGGGAAAAAAAAATAAGTGGTGCTGGAAAAACTGGCTTTCTATATGCCAAAGATTAAAACTAGACCCATCTCTTTCAACATGTACTAAACCAAAAGCAAAATGGATCAAAGATCTAAATGTTCAAACAGAAACACTAAATCTGCTAGAAGCGAGAATAAGGAGGACTCTTGAAGACATAGGGGTAGGCGAAGACTTCATGAACAAAACCCAGACTGCATGAGAAATAATACAAAGAATCAGCAACTGGGATCTTACCCTATTAAAAAGCTTTTTCACTGCAACATAAATCACCAAGAGAGTGAAGAGACAACCTACAGAGTGGAAAATCTAGAACATACAAAGAATTGAAAAAAATCAAACCCCTAAAATTTAAAACCCAGTCCAAAAGTGGGCATCTGAAATGAATAGACACTTCTCAGATGAAGAAGTACAAATGGCAAATAAATACATGAAAAAATGTTCAACACCTCTGATCTTCCAAGAGATGTAAATTAAAACAACACTGAGATGCCATCTCACTCCAGAAACAATGGCTGTTATTAAATCAACCAATAATAAATGCTGGTGGGGATGTGGGGAAAAAGAAATCCTTCTCCACTGTTGGTAGAAGTGCAGACTGGTGCAACCACTGTAGAAATCAGTGTGGAGATTCCTTTAAAAACTAGGATTAGAGGTCCCATTTGACCCAGTTATTCCTTTTCTGGGTATCTTCCCAAAAGAATTAAAAGCATCATACCACAGTGATATATGTGCACCCATGTATATAGCAACACAGTTTGTAATAGCTAAATTTTGGAAACAACCCAAATGCTCTCAACCAATGTATGGATAAAGAAGATGTGGTTTTTCTATAAAATGGAATACTACTCAGCCATAAAGAAGGATAAACTTGAGACATTTATAGCTAAATGGATGCAACTTGAGGCTATACTCTTAAGTGAAATAAACCATATACACATGTGTAAATGAAAATGTAAGAAGGAACCAAAATGTATAATAGACAATGTGAAATAAAAAATCATTCAATAGGAAGGGGGAACTATAGCAGGGAGAGGGAGAAAGGAAGGAAAGAAAAAGAAAAAAAAGGAGAAAAGAAGCAAGAAATAAGTGGGGTGCGGTGGCACACACACTTGTAATCACAGCAGTCGTGAGCCTGAGGCAGGAGAATCACCCACCAAGAGTTCAAAGCCAGCCTGGGCTATGTAGTGAGTTCAGGGCCAGCTTGTACTACAAAGGGTGACCCTGCCTAAAAAGAAAAAAAAAAAGCAAACAGAAGGAAGAAATGGAAACAAGGCTTTTTTAAACAAGGAAGGGAAAGAGGGATTGAAGGGAAGGGAGGGGAATGGGAAAATAAAAGGAATCAAGATACATCATGTAAAGGTTACATTCCTTATGATGACTGTGATCAATATGTAAATCTAAATTATACCAATAAAATTAAAAATGATTTTAAAATGAAAAAAATTTTAAAAGCTCTAAGCTTCTTCTCATGCCGTATTTGTGTAAAGCTTTGTAGAAACAGTTTCAGGTGAATTTAACTCTTGGTGTGTTTTAGGGAGTTTTGGTGGTACGTGTGGTATGGGCTTATTTTCTGGGCTGAGAAAGTAGAGTTTTTGTTAGATTGGATAATAGGCATGGGAGTGAGTTTAGCTGGAGGAGATTATGGTGGGATTTAAAGAACTCCAAACCTTCTGTTGGTGGTGTCCCTGGGCACAAAGACCCCCAGCCAATGCCTCTTCAGGAGATGAGGAAGTGTCCTTGTCAGTTTCTCCAGATCATGAACACCTGCCAGCCCATGGTCCTTCCTCTGATAAGGCTTCATAAGCCTCAGGAGAGGGCTCAAGGCACCCAAGACTACAAAGGAAACCAAAGCTCCAGAAACACTGGAGAAAGACTTTAGGCCAGTGAGAAGAAGGATTTGAATCCAAAAGTCCTGCTATTTCCGTCTTCTACAAGATTACCAGGCAAGCAGGCAGCAATCTCTATCAGAGCCTGAGAGCCAGTAGGTCATCTGGCTCTGAGCAACCAGGGCCCCACCCCTGCCCCACCTCCCAACACACCCCTAGCAACCTTCATCATGTCATCACCGCTTAAGATAGAGGAGGAGCGCTGCAGCCTTAGCAGGAAAGGTCAGTTGGTTTAAATAGCTGCAGCATCTGTAGCAACTTTCCTGGCCTAAGAAGAGAAACACAAGCCAGGAGAGGTGACAGGCAGTGTCTCTATCTTTCTCCAAGGGAAGGGTGGGGAGGACAGAAAAGGAGAGGATCAGGAATTCATCACACATCTGTTATATTCCCCACTGAGTGCTCTGGCATATCCACAGGGCAACCTTACTTGGTCTTGAGGGCTGTATATCACTAGAATCACTTTCTAGGAGATGAAATGGAATCTCAGCGAGGTTGAGTGAATTACCTAAAGGTGATAGGATCAGATACCTCTCCTTCACCAACTCAGTATAGGCTAATCACTTTTTCTGAAAGATTATAGTTGCACAAACAAACAATTCTTTCCTAACTATGCCTCCATGTTCCCTCCCTAAAATAAGTCACTGTTACCAGTAATTGTAGACTTTCCAAGGATAATCCACAAATATAAGCATGTATAGTACATGCTTGATGTCTGTAGGAATATGTGCATGTACATATATTGTATGCACACAAACAATAGTTCCCTCTTATTTATCCCTGGTTTCACTTTCTAAGGTTTTGATTATCTGAAGTCAATCTCAGAAAACATTAAATGAAAAATCCAAGAAATAAATAATTCATAAGTTTGGGTTTGCATGTCATTATGAGCAGTAAGAGTAGTCATCCTGCTGGGTCCTGCCTGGGAACATGAAACATCCCTTTGTCCAAAGGTATCTCTGTAATAATTGCTACTCACCAGTTAGTCATTTAGGCAGCCACTTAGTAGCCAATTGTGTTATCAAATCACAGTGCTGTTTGTAATTCTTATTCTATTTTATAATGGCCTCGAGGTACAAGGGTAGTGATGCTGGGAACTCAGATATGCCACAGAGAAGCTGTAAAGTGCTTGCTTTAAGTGAAAATGTGAAAGGTCTCAATTTAATAAGGACAGAGAAAATATATTCTGAGATTGCTAAGATCTATGGTAAAAACAAATCTCCTACCTAAAAAATTGTGAAGAAGGAAAAAGAAAGATGTGCTAGTTTGGCCAGCATACTTCAAACTGCAGAAGTCATGGCCACAGTGTGCAAGTGCCTAGCTAAGATGGAAAATGGCAAGGTGCAGTGGTACACCCCTGTAATCTCAGCATTCTGGGGGGCCAAGGCATGAGGGTCACAAGTTTGAGCCCAGCCTGGGCAACTGAACAACTTAACAAGACTTTGTCACAAAATTAAAGGGGGGGGGATGGGAATGTAGCTCAATGGTCTTGGGTTCAATCCCCAGTACAGCAAAATTAATTAATTAATTAATTAATAAAAAGAGCTTCCTTATGAGACAGCGACCTAGAGGGCTGGACCACACAGTGGATGACTGCTATAGTTGATGCTATAGAAAGGGCTCCACAGCGCAGGCTGGAGCAGGCTAGCTGAGGCTGGCAGCATCAGCCCTGGAGGATGAGCCCTGAGGCTTTGAAGTCTGGAGTCTACACTTTCTCACAAGCTGTCAGCCTAGACCCAGTTCCATCACAAGAAGGTTGTGGATCATTATGAAAATCCTAGAAATGTAGAGTCCCTTGACAAGACATCTAAAAATATTGGAGGCCAGCCTCAGCTACACACTGAGTTCAAGGCCAGCCTTAAATACATAGGGAAACCTTGGCTCAAAACAAAGAAACAAACAACAACAAAAAGATTGAAGAGCTCCAAGGTTTGGTTGAGTTAGTCTCAGGAGAGATTTAAGGCTTGTGCACAGAGAACAGAGCAGCCTGCTGCAGCTGATCTTCCATGTAGATAGTCCAAGATAACCCACAGGTGCCGAGCACTGGCACGTTCTTTTCTCTCTGTGTCCAGTCTGCCATAGCCAGCAGCAGGTTACTTTGCTTTCATAAACCATATCATGTAACTAACATTTTGAATGAGCCAACCTAGAGGTCATAGCAGGAGGGGGAGGGCTGAGAGAATAATCAAGGAAACAGGAAGAATGAGGAAGCTGAGCTAAAAGAAAGAGAAGGAAGAGAGGGAAAAATAGAGGTGAGGTGAGATAGGGTAAGACTGCTCAATGTCTATGCCTGCTCCTATGTTCTTGGTCTAGTGGCAGGAATGCTACATGAAAAATTCTCCCCTTGTTTTAGCAAATGTTAGGCCTTCTTTAGTTCACACTCTGGATGACTGAGCTTAGTGCCATCTGCTCATGGGAATCACCCCAGTGCCCACTGTTATGCCCATCAGAGTCAGGAGCAGGCTCCATGGTTGCTCCTGGTGGAAATAAACAGGCCCTGCACTGTCTTCACCCACTTGGCCTCCACCACTGTTTCATGCTGACTCCTAAAGCCTGGGGGGTAATGAGTACAGAAGCCCGAAAGGTCTTTCTCCTCTTTTGTATTTCAGATTATAGCCCACCATTCAATGTCCCAAGCACCTAAGGAATCATTTCTCACCAGTCCATGCTCAATGAAAATTTCATTCGTCTTTTGTGCTCAAAAATGTTGGTACATGAATTTCAATTCTGGAATCTTGGACTAAATGAAAGTCATTTTACATCAGTCACTCTAAACCTTATTTTGGCCAGTCATGGTTGTGCACACCTATAATTCCAGCACTGGGGAGGCTGGGGCAGGAGGTTTCAGGTGATTCTGAGACCAGCTTGGACTATGTAGCAAGACCCTGTCTCAAACAAACAAACCAACCAACCCCAAACAAAAACTTTCAAAAAACCACATTTGTTTATTATAACCTAGAAGTGTTTCTCGATTTTTCAGTAGTCATCTAGACAAAAGGGCAGGGCCTTACCAATATCTTTAAGTTCCCAGAGGTGATTTGTGGTAACCTTGTGCCCTGAGGGCTGTCCATGGCTCTTGGATCCTGGTTATTCAAACAAATACTAATAAGGCCCCTGTAGGGTTCCTCCTGAGACTGCTACGGTAAGAACATAGAAGTCTTCTGGAGTTTCTGGGTTTATGTTCCTTGTGCTGTGCACTTGTCTTGGTTCCCCAAGCACCGGAAGCAGGGCTGATACACAAAGTCATTCTTTTTTTTTTGGTACTGGGGATCGAACTCGGGTCCTTGCACTTTGGAGGCAGACAGCGGAACCACTGAGCTAAATCCCCGGCCCAAAACGTCATTCTTTAGAATTGAAGAAACCTTGGTGTAGGGTAAGGAGGGAATTGCAAATCGATCACATTACATGTATATGTATTTCCCAAATATTTTAATCCAGATGAAATGTGGTTATAATGAATATTAAGGGAGTACTGGATGTGAAGGGATATCTCAGGAAGCAAGCAAGTTAGCTTGTTAGTGAATAAATGAGTAACATGAATATAGAAATTGTGACTGGCTTTGGAAGGCTTATAGGAGCCTGGTCTGGAAATTCCCTTTAATGCATAAAAAAACTCTTTGGAGATTTTATGTCCCTATAGATATTGCCTCTTAGTCTCTTCTTCAGGTTCCCCAAGTGGCTCTTAGAGGACCTTCCTAATGTTTGGGATGAAAAAGGGAAAGAAGTAATCAACATATTTTACTTTTGCCAGAGATTGAACTGGAAAAAATATTTTTTTCTGTGCTGAGGATGGAACCCAGTGAGCTATATCCCCAACCCTGAGCCAGAAATCTTCAATCCCACTCTCTGATAGACAAGGATTAAAGGAATTAAAGAAAATCAGAAATCTTAACTAAAAGTCTTTCTTCCCAGAGTAACACTTTATCCTTGCCACTGTCTCAAGGCCAACCTGCCCGTTAGAGTAGATGTAAAGGAATGCCCACAAATTCTCTAGTCCTCCTTCCTTCCAGAGATGGAGCTCCCCTACCCCCGAAGTGGACTGGATTTAGTCTCATTTTCTCTCTCAGATCACTCTCTGGGTGAATGACTTGACTTGGGCAGCAATATGGAGAGGCCCACATGGCAAGGAACTGAAACCATTGAATCTTTGAAGACTGCAACCCTCACAGTTTGACTGCATGCTTTTAAAATACGCTGAGGAAGAACCACTCAGGTCACTCCAAGATTCCCTATCTTTGGAAATTGTATGAAATAATATATATTTGTTACGATAAGCAGCTACATTTTGGGGTAAATTGTTATACGCATGATGCTTGCTGATGCTATATAACCCCAGGGAAGAATGCTGGCCTGCGCTATCTGAGCACAGTTGCTATGCAGTGTTAGGACACCTAAAGTAGGCCAAAGTTCTCAGAAATCTATCTTCCTGAAAGAAATGGGTTAAACAATTTTCTGGTTAAATATTCCAATTAGTAAAATATTGCTTCATAATTTTTCCCCAGAGAAATCCTGTGAACCTTGATGGACAATAACTTATCTTAGGTGTGGTGGCACAGGCCTATAATCCCAGTACTTGGGAGGCTGAGGCAGGAAGATCACAAGTACAAATAATTTATTTTAAATTGAAAGACAGTTTTACCTGCCAAGACAGCAAATTCAATCCAGTACTGCTTCATTTCTGTGTTTGGTGTGATGGTTTATGGCATAGGATTCTAAATCTGAAGGAATTTTGGTGATCCCCTAGTTTATCTCAGGCTGATTCTGTAAGGATGATGTCAGTTTCTACAGAAGTCAGTCATTTAATTCCACACAGTGATATGTCCTCAACTGTCCCCTCCCAAGGGAAGGGAAGAACCTGAAGGACTCAGCTGCTTCCAAGATACAGCATTTAGGAAATCATCCCCAAAGGTCCTGTATTTGGGATCAGGGAAAGGAGGGTGTTTCTGGGCCAGGTAATTCGAGATTACCTGTGGGAGTGGGGCAGCTCAGACACAATCCACCAACCCCTGAGATCAGTACTTGAGAATAAACTGCCCCTCCCTTCCCACTTTCACCCTGCCTTGTATCCACTTCTATTAGCTAGGGATACTGGCAGTGACCTTTCTGACAATTTAAATTCAACAAACATTCACTGAAGATTTGCTTGGCTGTTAGACCAGAAATGTATTTATATAAAAATATTAATAGGGTGGCAGTTTCTGAATCCCAAACCCAACTAAGAGTTAGCCTGGGAGTAGCTTCTTTGGAAAAATTGGTCCTCTCTTATAAAGGGAAATCTGAGAAGTGGATTCTTCTGGTGTACTGTCTCTCTAAACTTAGCTCCTAATTAGCATGCAAGTTTCTTCCTAGATAATACAGGTGCTCACTTTTTTTTTTTTTGAAGCATTGAGTAGAGTTATTAAAACAGTTCACAAAATCATTTGAGAATAGGCTGATATACATAGCAGTGGTGGCAAATCTATGGCACATGTGCCACAGCAGGCATGTAGAGCCTTCTCTGTTGGCACATGAGCCAAGTCATCCCAGCCAAGGTTTGACAAATTACCAGCAGTGTGCACAATAGCAAAGATCACATTAGTTGTGCAAAAGCACACCAAAAGCTATTTTTGTATCATTGAAAGCTCTGTTACTGTGTTTTTCTTTTAAGACAAAAGGTGTTAATGTATGAGTTATTTTTTCTAAACTAAAATCTCACCATTCAGGTTTAATTGCAGTATTGGCATTTTGCAATAAATAAGTGGATTTTGGGTTGCAGTGTGGGCACTTGGTCACTAAAAGGTTTGCCATTACTGATACATAGCAATAGTCCCAGAAGTCCCATACTGGTGATGCCAGTGAAACCCATTAGTTTTAAGAAGAGGAGGGGCATGAAAAAGGCTTTCCATTCACTTGGCCTCCTCATTCACATGCTTGCATCAAAATGCTGTGCCTTTTTTGATTCCCTTATTTATTAAGTTTTTGGAGGTATCTTGAATTCTTCTCCAATGTAATGTGAACAGGGGGAGTATAATATTCACAAAGGAAGAGCTATTCTAAACCTATATTGAAAAGCTTCTTTCCACAGTTTAGATTTAGTGGCTGAGTGCCCACTGGAATTAAATCAATAGATCTTGCTAGGTGTGCCTGTAATTCCAACACTCAGGAGGCTGAGGCAGGAGGATCACCACGAGTTTAAGGCCAGCCTGGACTACATAGACTCTCTCTAAAAAAAAAAAAAGGGCCAGGGATTTAGCTCATTAGTTTCGCTGCCTGCTGCGCAAGTGCAAGGACCCGAGTTCTATCCCCGGTACCAAAAAAAAAAACCCAAAAAAGACAAATAATAATTTTTAAAAACCCAATAAATAAGTAAATAAATAAATAGTTCTGCTATGCCATATAGTGGAAGAATTGACCAGGCTGAGACCAGTCCCAGCCTCAAGATAATGCAAGTAAATTGCTTAGGTTCAAGGCCCTGAAAAGCAATTCATCAAATGGCAACAATAAATATGTAGACAGTTCCTCTGTAACATAAGACTAGCACACAACTCTATCAGTGGCTCTCCATGTTGTGAATCAATTTATTAGTTGGCAGACTCTGAGAACTTCCTGTCCGTATACAAAGCATGGGGAGGGGAAAGAAGTTAGGGTTGGCAATAAAACTTTGCTTTATTTATTATTAGTAGTAGTAGTACTTCTTTTTCTTTTCTTTTTTATTTTTTTTGAGACGGGGTCTTGCTATGTAGTTCAGGCTGGTCTCAAATTAACAGTGATCCTCCTGCCTCAGCTTGCTGAGTGCTGGGATTAAATGCCAGGCTAAGAGTTTGCTTTAAGAGCGATTATAACTTCTGTGTCTCACTTTCCCATTCCCAGTGACAGATTTTTCAGCCCAATAAATTTCTCTTATGCACTTTTCTGGTAGACACATTCATAAGCTCCTGTCTCCTTTTTAAGGTGTGTTGTATCTTGAGGTGAAAAAAATCCTACACAGGATCAGTAGTGTGTATCTGATGCCTATATATATATGCATCTTCTCACAGGTATATCTATATTATATATGTATATATATGTGCATATTTCTGCATACTATGAAGGCTGCTATGAATTTTTTACACTTTATCCTTTTTTTTTGGTACTGGGGATCGAACTTGGGACCTCGCGCTTGTGAGGCAAGTGGCAGAACCACTGAGCTAAATCCCCGGCCCAACTGTATACTTTTTTATACTTTATATTTTTATGGTTGGTGACTCAGCTCAAGGCTATAAAATGTCAAGGCTCTAATCAGCTCACTTTGTTTACAGTAGCAATTTGTCTGAAGCCTTTGGAGTTACATGATGAATTTCTATTTTATATTAGGTATATTTCTTAAAGCAACTTGAGACATTGGCACCCTGATTCCAACCAGAATGACCATAGCAAGAAGTCACTCATTTCCCCACCACTCTTAGTGGGACCATATTGTTTGTAGTGAAAAATAATCAACATGTTTGATTCTCTTTAAACTCAGTAAGACAGAACTTCACCTTAGTGTCATGGTGAGAGTTCAAACAACTCCAATCAACATCCAGGACCTCACAAGTTTCACATCATTCTGAGTTGTAGTCCTAAAGCTTACCAAACTGCTACATTAAAAAAAAACTCTCATTAAACAAACACTACAGGCAGATGGGTCTGGGGATACAGTGGTGAGCAAGAAAAGCAGGATACCTGGTTTCATGAAATGTGCAATGAAAAGTCCTGCTGCATGATGGACATTTGCTTTCTTTGGGACAGTAAGTTACTTTTTAGACTTTGCACCTTATTGTAATAAGGGTAGCAGGAGCTGGAGTTATCTATTAAGCTCTGGGTGAACTATTTGGACCCCCTGGTTTAGGAACTCCTTTTATCCAGTATTCTACGCAGCAACAGAGATCTAGTTTTTTTAAATTTTATTTTATTTGAGAGTCCTTCTATGTACTTCAGGCTGGCCTTGAACCCATGCCAATACTATGTGCTAGGATTACAGGCATGAACCACCATGCTTACTTTTAGGTTTCTTGAGACAGGGTTTTGCTGTGCTTAGGCTGGCTTCAAATTTGTTGCATAGCTGGGCATCGTGGCACATGCCTGTAATCCCAGCACTCAAGCTGAGCTAGGAAGCCTTGGCTACATAGTGAGTTCAGAGCCAGCCTGAACTACATAGTGAGACTCTGTCTCAAATAAAGCTAAACAAACAAACAACAAATAAACCATTTCCTAGTAGCCCAAGCTAGCCTTGAACTCTCTTCTACCTTCTTTCTACCTCACCCTTTCAGGTGGTGGGATTACAGGCTTGCATCACAGCACCCAGCTCAGATGTAGCTGTTTATTTTTGTGGTACTAAGAATTCAGCCCAGGACCTTCACAATGAACCACATCTCCAGCTTTTTAAAAATTTATTATGAAGCAGGGTCAGTTACTAAATTGCCCAGACTGGGTTTAAATTTGGAATCCTCCTGCCTTAGCCTTCCAGAGTACTGGGATTCAGAGGTGCACCACCATGCTCGGCTAACTGGCCATAGACAGCACCCATCCATAACTCCTTGACATCCTTGATTAGCTTGTGCTGCCATTCAGCTCTTACCTAGTAACTGACAGAATAATACTAAGGGCACTCCTATTTAAGGAATTCAATGAGAACCTTTGAATAGTTTGGTTTTTGGACAGGGTCTCCCTTTGTACTCTAGGATGGCCTGGAACTTATCTTTCTGCCTCAGCCTCTCAAGTAGCAGGATTTAGAGCATGAGCCACCACACTCAGCTCTGGTCAGTCTCTTTAAAGGTGAAGGCTTGGTTCTTATTGTTTAATCTATTCCTTCATTCTGTTTAATCTATCACTGATAATGTTATCAGGTAACCCAGTGTATGTTAAATGAACTATAAAAAACACTTTAGAAACAAGGAGTTTGCAGTGTGACCTGTAGGTCAAAGCTAATTCTAAGTGACAGGGTGAAGGAACTATGCTGGTAGTTTCTAACCTTTTCATGTCATCTTTTTGTCAGAGAATTGGTTACAGTGAGCCAGAAACCAAAGTGCTCATCTCTTCAGTCTATTGATAACAGCATGCAGTAAAGGGAAGCCAACTTTAGCGGGGAGGTGGAAGTAGAGACACAGTAAAAATAAGACGTAATACAATTTTAACATCAAAACCAGGAAAATACAAAAAAAAGACATTCTTGAAGTCGGGCATGGTGCAACACACCTGCAATCCTAGCACTTGGGAGGCTGAAGCAGGAGGATCACCACAAGTTCAAGGCCAGCCTGGGCTACACAGTGAGTTCAAGACTAGCCTGAGCTACATAGCAAGACCTGTCTCAAACAACAAAAAGAGGGCATTCTTAATAATACTAGAACAACAGGTGTAAACTGGGTGGGCCCATCCTCTGCAAATCACTACTGACAACCCTCCTTTGAAAATTTAGCCATTATCAGGCAACTTGCCTAGGAAAAACCATGGATATCCATCTAGGTTTATGGAAGATGAACAAAATTCATACTTGCCTGAACAAAGCAGTCATCTCTAAGAACTGCTATAACAGGTCCTAGCTATCTCCAAAATTGACATCGCTAACAATCATCAGTACAGCCCACAGTACTATTAGTCATAGTAATACTCTTTTAAGTGTTACACATTAGAACTCATGTTAGACTGATAGCTGCTTTTCGCTAGCGGTATGTGCAAATCATGGGAGCAAGAAGGGAGCTCCTAGCCAGCCTAGTGCAGGTGTACTACAGAGCAGGAAGGCCAGAATAAGTGAGAACTTCCAGGGACCAAGAACAAGAGCAGAGATCTCAACGTGAAGTTTTCAGGAGAATGGTAAGCGGGCCACTGGCAACATCCAAGGACAGGCCCTGTGCCCATGGCAAGCAGGGCTTGGAAAGCAGGCTCCCAGCCCAGCAGCAATGCAGTGTTTTGTTACTTAAGTGCATCACTGGCTGGTGGGCAGGGGATGGATTTGGGAAAAGCAGATAGTAAAACCAGTTAGTAACATTAAATACATTGAAAATTAAGTCAGGAATCCTGGAAACCATGTTATAGTATGGCAGGTCAAAACTGAATTCTAGAGAACAAGGGAAGGGGTAGAGGCTGTACTCTGCTCCAAAAACCTAGGAAACAACTGTGACCAAATAGTCCAGATGAAGAAGCTGATGTGCCTAGATGCCCCCCAAAGCCTCATGTAGTCATAGGGGGCACTTCTTCAGAGGTGGCTGGGTCTAGAGTGTGATTGATTCGTGGTATAATGCTATGATTAATAATGGTGTTAGTGCTACCCCCCCTAAGGGCAGGTAGTCTGGACACAATGTAAGGGACAGAAAGAGGCTTGCAGCTCATTACTTTGGTAATTTGTTCACTACTTCCTTGCTTGCTGCTTTCTGACTGCCCTGGTTTACCATGGACTGTCTTCTGCGATGCCTGCCATGACACCCTCCCTTTGAGCCAAATGACTATGGACTGAAACCTTTACAAACTGTGAACCAAAATAAACTTTTCCTCCTTCAACTTTGGGTGTCAGGTATTTTGTCTCAGCAACAAGAAAAAGGTAACTAAGACAGCAGAGATCACAAACATCCAAAAGTTAGAGGTACAGGAAGAAGTTGGTCAGCAATAGGACTCGCTTCTTAAAAATTCATAAGCACATGGGCCAGGGATTTAGCTCAGTGGCGCCATGCCTGCCTCACATGCACAAGGTCCTGAGTTCTATCTCCAGTACCAGAAAAATTCACAAAGCACAAATAATCCTGAACTTATTTTGCCTGTATAACAAAACAGACCCCCTCCCCCATTTTAGGGTAGGAAATAAAAGGAATGAAATGCCACATAGGTTTCTAAGAAAAACACAAGTCAGAAAAGATCTTATAAATGTTAGGCTGATTTATGAGCACTGATCTGGGCAATTACAGTTTGTTTACAATGAGGAGTTATCTAACTCTGAACATACTGTACATGGTAATTAGAAGTCGTCATGGCAAGAGAAAACCACAGCTGGCCTGCTGCAGCCAGCACAAAAACAAGAGAACAGGAGACACAATGTAGGAATGGAGGTGGGGTTTATTTTAAAAGAAACAACTCCTTAAGAAACAAGAATATTCTGCACTGGGAGGAAAGACATTAGGATACAAAATTACAAGTGTTTTAACTCTAGTCCTGTCCCCAACTCCAAGAGCAGAGTGAAAGGAGACAGTAGAAGCAAACAGGCAATTCTGTAAAATTACACTTAAAAACCCTACAAATTTGATTAAAATCTAAACTTGTTTTGCTTTTAAAAAAATTTAATATATCAAAAAGCCTGTTTTAGTGACATGCTAGCCCACCTGAATAGAACTCCTGTACCCGTCTGTCAGTGACATGTTCAAGTTCACCAGCCAACTCACACTTCTAAATTCAGTTGTGGACAGGTATGCGTGTATCTTTAAACCCAGCCACAAGGCTCTAACTGTCCAGTGTCCTCCCTCTGCTGAAGGTGGGCAGGGCGGGGACAACCTTACTTGATAAGGAAGGACTAAGAGCCACATTAACCACTCCTACCCAAAAGGAGATCCTTCTTTCTAAACCCAATTTGGCACCTAGCGACCAGGATGATTTCCTCCTTTTAGAAAAAACCCACACATACCCACATACCCATATATACTTTTTTTGCTTTTACATTTAAATATAAAAATACTACTCTATGTGTTATAAATGGAGAACCAAGTGGTAAGGATCTTTTCTTCTTTGAAGGTAGGGATATCCATCAGTTTACTCAGCTTTGTGTTCACGAGGTGGGGGGGTGCTGTGTGGAGCCCCAATAGGGGAGCATTGCAGCAAGAAACCAATGAAGGACATTCCTCCCTGATCCCCAACTGCTCTTCTTTCTCTAATTTCTACTTATATCTTTGAAAATAGAGCTTCCCATCAAGAGAGATCTCCTCACTTAACCCAAATCAGGTCTTTCCGCTTTCAGCTACCCTGAAGAATAAAAATCTCCTCCCCTGCTGTTTCACGCACACATCTGCTCCGTCTGGATAGCTACATCTACTGGACAAGCACACTTGAGGGGGAAAGTGGTTAGTTTCCTTACCCGTGTCCCAACTAATGCATTAAAGTTTTTGTGATAGGGACAGAGGGAGTGGGTGGGTGTGAAAAGATTAAGAACTTGATCCCTCTTATCCTGGCCAAAGAAAGCAAGATTAACTGAGCATGAGGAATAAAGACCTTGATATTACAACCTTTGAGTTACAAAGGGGAGAAGTAGGACAACTGAAACATGGGGAAGAGCTGGAGGAAGGCAAAGAACTAGGAGGGGCTCGAGAGCTGCAAGTCTAGTCCACTTAGTTTTTGTACTGGAAGGGCTCATCGCCAGTCTCATTGAGAAGACATGTGCGGATGAGGGCTTCTGTCACAGCAAAGGGGTCACAATTGGCAGAAGGGCGACGGTCTTCAAAGTAACCCTTCTTCTCCTGGCCAACAGTCCGAGGAATGCGGATGCTGGCGCTACGGTTGGCTACACCAGCAGAAAAGTCGTTGATGTTGGAGGTTTCATGGAATCCAGTTAGGCGCCGGGCATTGTCCAGGCCCCCCTTGGGATCATAGGCACGAATGTGGTACTGGTGCCGCTTGCTTAGTTTCTCGATGGCCTCCTCAATGTACCTACAGGAACAGAAAATAGGGTCTGACCTTGTCACCAAAAAATCTCTTACTCTTTAGGGGCAGGAACATGTATGAATCTAAGACTGAAGTTCACTAAATTAGGGCCCCACCACCAATAACTATTCCATAAGGCAAGTGACTCTGCCTTGTTACTACCTGTGTGTCAGAACTGTATCTGACATACAGTACAAAGTCATCATTCTTGACTGAGAAGAGTTGAACAGATGAACAGATCTGTCAGCTTTTTCCTAACATCATCTTTCAGTCTATTCCTAGAGAATCATTAGGCACTTGGGGCGGGGGGGGTTGGTGGTGATTTGAGACAGGGTCTTACTATGTAGTTCAGGCTGGGCTTGAACTTACTATGTAGCCAGGCCGGCCTCAAACTCATGGTGATCCTCCTGCCTCAGCCTCCCAAATATTGAGATTACAGACAGGTGATGGGATTACAACCAAGTACCACCATGCCTGGTTCATTAGGCACTTTTCAAATGGGAACAAAATAAGAAGTTTAAGCAAGGTGTCAAGAGCTAAGGCACATGCAGCCTGAGGTGGGCGGGCAGCAAACATCTCCAATAGACCTGGCAAGTCTTCTTGGAGAGGACACTGTGCAGACTGATGCTCCCTTCCTAAGGTTCCCGGCAGAAGAAAGCTGGTCCCAGAAACATGTACTCACTTCAGACCATTCTCTTCCCGCATGGCTTTCGTGCTGAAGTTGGTGTGGCAGCCAGCACCATTCCAGTTCCCTGGAATGGGCTTAGGATCAAAGGTTGCTATCACTCCGAAGTCTTCACACACACGATGCAAGATGAAACGGGCCACCCACAGATGGTCTCCCATGGAGATTCCTTCACAGGGTCCTACTTGGAATTCCCACTAGAAAGAATAATATCAGCCTTTGGAATAAATCACTCACTCCAACCCACTCTTGAGTTTGGGGCTGGTAAGCAGTGAATGGGCAGCCTTTGCTACTCACAGTCCCCATAGGGTCCCCACAGTACCCATAGGTAGGGACATATCCTACCTATCTGAGGTCTTCAGAGGTGAAAAAGGTGGCGATCAGAGCCATTTACCTGGGCAGGCATGACTTCAGCATTTGTCCCCGTAATCTTGACTCCTGCGTACAAGCAGGCCCGATAATGAGCCTCCACAATATCTCTGCCATAGGCTTTGTCTGCTCCCACACCACAGTAATATGGACCTGCAGACATATCAAGACAAAGCGGTAAGCTGGGTGTGGTGGTAAACATCTATAATCTCAGCATTTGGGAGGCTGAGGCAGAGGGTTAGCCTGAGATACATCAGACCCTGTCTCAAAAAAAGAGAGAAAAGATAAAGTGGTAAAATAACGAGGAAACCAGAAAATCCTAAAGCCAGAAATCAGAAGGTCCTTAAAACTTGCTCTCCTGAGTAACTATCCTAGCTTTCACCTGCAGATAGAGGGATGAAAACTCAGGAGCTTCTCTTTGCTACAGCCTTAATGGAACCAAAGACTTCCTCCTCAATCCCTTTTCTTTACTTTTGTAAATGTTAACATTCAATTCTGGCTTGGAGTAATGTGAGGGCATGTTTTTAACCATTATTTTAGCCACTCTCATTTTGATTGTGGAGTTGCTCCTATCTCTGGAGAAAGCGACTTCCCTGGACAATAAGCAGTCGAGGAAAGGGTCATCTTCCTCTCAAAAGGACTTACCTTGGGGCCCAGGAAAGCCGTTGGAAGGCCAACCAAACGGGTGGCCATCAGTCCCCATCAGAGTATATTCCTGCTCCATTCCGAACCAGGGCTGCTGGTTGCACACCATGTCCATTATCCGTTTACAGGTGTGTCTTAAATTTGTCTCTAGAAAGAGTCAATATGCCATTAGCGTTGTAGAGGGACATATCTCTCAATATGGGTGCTGATCAGAAAATAGTCCTTATCTACTTGCACAACTGAGGTGTTCAGCCCTGAGGCTGAACTGACCCAGGACAAAACTTTGTCCCATCACTAAGTCAGGAAAATGGGAGACACTACAATGTAACCGTACATTCACAGAGACTCTCTGAGAAAGACTTTGGTTATAATTAAACTCAGTTACAACCAAGTCACATGGGAGCTGACTGTGAACAAAGCAAGTGTTCACCTTATCTGCACGCTGGCCATCTCCCAAGTGCCAAATGCCAGGCACTTACACCCTCTATTCACAAGGCAGCTGTTTCTAGTTGTCAGACTTAGTGCCTAGTTTCTAGGGACTTAGAGCCAAATCTAATTTTTATTGAGAATAATTTGTCCATTAGGATGCTTACATTCCTGGTGAGTTTAAGTGCTAAGTTATATAATATTGGCTGGCACTGAGATGAGCTCAGCTAGAAACAATTTCCAAGCTAGAAAAGAACTTCAAAAGAAAAATGAATCTATAACAACCCTGTTGAAGGACTGGAAGTCTTCACTTTTACAGATGAGAAAACAAAGCTTAGAGGCCTTAGATTAAGCGACCTGTCCAGGTTATGGGGCAAGCAAAGCCAGGAAATCGTTGGTTGTCTTGGCTTCAGAGCCCAGGATCTTTGGAATACACCTTTTAAAACAAAGTCAATGAAGGCCCAGGACCACTAAGTTTCACTGCCAGTGTAGCAAGAGACATCACAGGAGTTTTGCTGGGTTTAAGGAGCTAAATGGCTGAAAACTGGAAACAGGCATGTGACTGCACAAGAGGAACCCAAAAGTGCAATTACTGCAAACCTCTGGGCCAACATAATTTCAGCCTACCAAGATGTTCATTCACATTTTAGTTAATGGATAGACAGAGGATCAATCTCCCAGAGTCCTAACAGTTCTGAGACAGTCTAGCCTTCTAAAACTAATTTCAGAATACCTTCTCCCTTCAGAGAATTTATGGATTGAGGTGGGATCCATACTCAACCTGTACATACCTGCAGGCTTCCGGTTATACTTGAAAACTTCACAGAACACCAGTTTATTGGGGTCTTTGCGGAAGGGGTCCCGAAACATGGCAACAGGGATAAGGTACATGTCACTGTTGGAACCTTCAGACTGGAAAGTACTAGACCCATCAAAATTCCACTCAGGCAACTCTGGGATAAGAAAAGGTGGGAAAATTAAATTAAAAATGTATAGGAACTCCTCAGGCAAGAATATAGTTAGCTCCCTTTATATTTCCATTATTATATAATTCAACATCTGTACTTACTTATCCCTACAGTCCTTCCTGAGTTCCAAGTAAGTCCATTACCTAAGTTCCTTAAAGAAATAAATCACAACAACCACCTAAGAACATATACTTTTCTCCCTAACTGAGCCTACTATATACCAGGTATAGATATCACCAGCGAGTCAGTTATTGCAAACACTGAGATAAGGGAAAGATTCTGATTCCTTCTTCTCTCATCTCTCGCTGTGTCTTCTTTTTTTTTTTGGTACCAGGGATCAAACTCGGTCCTTGAGCTTACTGGGCAGGTGGCAGCACCACTGAGCTAAATCCCCGGCCCACTCTCGCTGTGTCTTCTGATGTTCTAGGTCAAATTGTGGCCTAGGAAATGGATGTTCCCATACTACCTAGGCCAGTTTGTCACACCAGTTTACTGAGTTCTTAAAAGGCAGAGATCAGACTCTTACCTTGTATGAACAAGGAGTGAACAATGTCAGCCACATAGCAAGTGCACAATGTTGTTGTAAATTATGGTCATTCATTCATTCATTCCATCAAAGGTGTGTGTGGGGGGGTAATATGTTTTTTTTGGTACCAGGGATCGAACTCTGGTCCTTGCGCTTGCGAGGCAGGTTCCGGAACCACTGACCTAAACCCCGGCCCCTCATTCATTTCCTCAAATGTGAGCATTATTAGAAAAGTAACCTATCTGAAAGTAGGTAGGTGGTGACATTTTCTCCTTGGGCCCTGGGGGGGAGGGCATAGTTTGTTCTAGACTGAAAAATTAAGGTCACAACTCTAATATAGTAGCCTCTGACAGTATATGTAACTAGATCATTTAAGAATTTCCAAACCACTTCAAAGCATGTACTTTCATCCAGAAACCCAGTGATCTGAGTAAAGAACACAGTACTTTGAGAATTCTGTAAACTAGATATAGCATTTTTCCAATTAGAGCAGTGGCTTTCAAACTGAGTTCCTGAGCATGTTTTAGGGCCAGCTAAGTAGGGATGGCCAAGTCAGCAAAGACTAGCCCTCCACCCTCTCTATAAACCAGACTCCATCTTTTTTTTTTTTCTCAATTCACTGGCTTAGAGGCAAGATTCCATTTAAATAAAGGGTTCTTTCGTTGTTATGCTTTGAGGCTGTGCAGGAGCAGGAGCTTTACATTGAACAAAGTCTGAAAAACCTTCCCTTAGAAAAGCTTTGCAAACAGAATGAAAAAGCCAAATCTAGTGGCTCTCAGCACTGGTCTAAATCTACCCAATGGCTGCCTCCCGTGCTCCTCCCACTGGGATATGCCCCACTCCTACCCACTCTTACCTTCTACACACTTGGGCTCACAGTCCAGGGTGCGGGTCTTGCAGCGCAGCCCTTCTCCAGTGCCATCAATCCAAATATACATGGCTTGGACTTTGTCGCCCTGAGGCAGGGACATGTACACCTGCTTGATGCCTTTGTTCAAGTGGGAACTTGCTGAGGTGGCCATAGTGGAAGATGTTCTGAAGAGAAAAAAATAGCTTTATCAGTACAGACTCCAAACTCATCTCCTGCTGGAATGGCTTAAGAGGGACAACAGAATCTAAAAAGTGGGAATGGTGATCCTTCTCTAGGAAGTCAACACACCCAAAGGTACTTTTAGTCACTCTTCTTTCAGGGGGTTTAAAGTTTTAAAGTCTTGAGAGCAGGAGGTAAAAATTTGATCACCACCTTTTGGGGGGGGGGGATACCTGGGATTGAACGAACTCAGGACCTTGCCCTTGTGAGGCAGGTGCGGTGCCACTGAGCTAAATCCCCACCCCTAGATCACTACCTTTTGAAGCAATTAAAGCAGATGACTGCTAAGGACCAAGCATTAGTAGTAACTCATCATCTCCTTATACCCTGAGGCTTAGAGGCTGAAGTTCCACAGCTACTGCAGATAGGAAACCTCTCCCAAGGTGGAATTAATACTTGTGATTCTGTAATTTCCAGTCTGACGCAAAGTTCTATTCCCTCACTGTAGCTGAGGTAGATTTTAAAAACAAGCTGTTGAGCAGGGTGTGGGGGCACATTCTTGTAATCCCAGGACTCAGGAGGCTGAGGCAGGAGGATAGCTGCAAATTCAAGGCCAGCCTTTAATTCACAGAGAGACCTTGTCTCAAAACAAAACAACAAAAAAGCTACTAAAAGGAAACAAAGGTTCAGAAATAGAATGTTTATCATTTCCCAATACAAGTAAAATCCAGAAAAGACAGCTATAGTTTCTGTTCCGTCTTCCCCCTCCCTTTCATTCTAATGGAGATTCACCTCTACTTCAAAAAGAGAAAGAAAAAACAGGATGAAAAAGAGGGTTAAAGATTTAATCAAAGGCTGGCAGCTTCCTATTACCATTACAAAGATGATAAAAATAGCTGATTCAAGTCGGTTTCAAAGATCCAATCTGCAGTAATTTTCAGTGGTGTGATACGAAGTTCTCACTTCAGAACATAAGCTCAGACTCAAGTACCAAAATGACAATATCCTCTTAAGATTCCATTAGAAAACATCCTGAAGTGGGAAATTCCCACTTTTAATGAGATTGGGATTTCAAAAGCCCTGAAACACGCTAAAGACTGCAAGCCACAGCCAAAAATCCTCTGAAAGAAGTCTCTGAAGCCACAAAACCAGCCTCAACAAAAGAGGAAACATCCCCCACCCTCCCTGGCCCAGCACAGCTGGAAAGGGAACAAATTGTTCTCCTCCGATGACTTGGGCAACTTCTGAAGTACAGTGGCAATGTTTCTATGGGCAACCGTCCATGTTTGCCCAGCTGAAAACAACTGCTTCTCCCAACAGCCTCACCCAAGGGGAAGGGAACCTCGCTGGTCAAATCCTATTACTGAACTCACACTACCTTTGCCTGGTGTCTGGCTAGACCTGGTCATCAAAGTCCACCTTCCACCTAGGCCTTAGGCCAGGACAATCCCTGAAATTTTGTGTCCACTGAAAGCTGTCTCAACTCCAAAATTAAACCACAGGTTGTGGATCTTTTGGGTTTTTTTGTTTCTTTTTCCCACGAGACAAACTGGAAGCCAGCACACTATGCATTGTAATTAACCGGTGCCGCTGCCACCGCGGTGCCTAGTTTATGCAGGAAGGGGAATGAAGTTAGGAGTTCTGTATGGTTTCTGCAGCTGTTGCCTGTGGCGGGTACTCCTCTCAAATCCCTCACTCACCCCAGCCACAGAGAGTTCAGAGAGTGAACCGTATTGTTAGGGTTACCCTCTCTAGCTCTCCTCTTTTTAGAGTCGTGTTCGTGCTTCTCGCTCTCGGGTTCTCGCTGGTCCAAATACTGAAGCTTTCCAGGTGAGCGCTTCGGAGGGGGTGACCCGGAGCGGTCGGACCAGGAGGCGCTGGAATTGGCAGACAGGTGGTTTAAGCTCAGAACCTTGACCTGCGGTTTCTCCCCGTAGTTGCCTGAGCAGGCTACGAAGGTCAAGCAGTTGGGGGTCTTCACTGCCCAAGAGCTGGTGCAGTCTTCATCTTCGTTTGATGTTTTCTTCATGGATTTGCGGCTGGGGGAGCATCCCCGCTTTCCGCCCCAGGAGGAGTTGGGAACATCCACTTTGAAAACTGTCCCTGCCCACGGTTGTGTACAGGAAGCCGGCGCCCCGCCCCTCAGGCCCTTGTGGACTCTGGGCCTAGCTCAGGGGGCCATGCCTGCACCCCGCAGGGCAGGCTGGGGTGGAGGGTCCACAGCGCCGGCTGTCACCCCGGCAAGGTCTCCCCTGGGGCGCCCGCGACCACGCCGCGGCCCGAATCTCCATTGTTCGGTCACACTGCAAGGGCCCGGAGGCCACGCGACGGCCTCAGGCTGCCCGCCCCGACCCTGGAGTCTAGGAGCCCCCCGGGACCAGCGGGACTCCCCACAAGGCCCCCGCGCGGAGGAAGCGAGAGGCGCCTCTGTCCTTCAGACGCCGCGGGGCGCTCCCCCCGGGGACCCGTAAGGCCACCGGGTCCACCGCTCCCGCCATCCCGGAGCGTGGGCCTCGGGGTCGGCGCCTCGGAGCAGAAGGGACATCAAAACAAGCCACCATTACCGCCCCCCCCCCCCGTAGGCACGTTTCCGAGCTTGGCGACGGCGCGCACCCCGCTGTTGCCATCCAACCGCGTGGGGGCAGCCGGCGGCAGAGCCCGCGTTAGACGCGAGTGAGCCAGACTCGGCCGGAGGCCAGAGCGCGAGGAGGGAAGCAGCCACCCGCACCCAAGGCAGGACCACGCGCTTACCTGGGCGGTGAACAGGAGCACAGCAGCCGCGAGAGCAAGGTGAGCGGAGTGAGGCTGATGTTTTGCTCACAAGCCCTGCGCTTCTCCCATTCTCTGCTCTGCAGGCTGCCCGCTCCCCGCAGCCCTCTGCCTTTATCGGCGGCCTGGCTCCACCCCCGGCGCCCTGATTGGCTCGCGGTGGCGGGGAGCCCGGGCCCAGGAGCCTGTGCGCGCCGGGTCCCGGCGGCCATTGGGCGAGGAACCGGGCGGGCGCTGTGGAGTTTTGGGGCGGGGGCGGGGGACGCCGAGCTGGGGAAGAAAGAAAGCGGCGCGAGGGAGGGGAGGAAGGCGGGCGGCCGCGGAGCGACGAGGGCGGCGGGAAAGGGGAGGCTCGGCGCGGCCATCTGCTGGCCTGGGGCCACTCTGCAGGCCCCAGCCCCGGCCCTGACGCTCCGCGAGAGCCGCCTGGCCCCCGCCCTCACCGCCTCCGAGGTGCTTAGGGTTGCGAGGAGCCTTCTCTGTTAAATCCAGAACCAGAGAAACCGAATTTGCTCTTTGTTATGAAAGAGCCACGCGAGAAGCGGGAGCCCGCGGAGCTGAGGAGGCTGGGCCAGGGCGGTTACCTTTGGGGACTGTAGAGGCCTTATCTCAAGGCCTGGAAGCGCCCCTTCCCCAGCTCCCTCAGGGGGCTTGAGAAGTGAGCAGAATTCTGGTAACTCACATTTTTAAGGGAAGTTCTGGAATTCCGTAGAAACTATTCTGGAAGGCAGCAGAAAATCAAACCTGCCTGATAATGTCCGTGTCCCCGTGCCCCCCCCCCCCCCGCCGTCCCCATAAGGTCTTTCAGCCTCACAGGGCCCAAGTTTCCTTATCTGCAAAATAAAGCCCTTTCAAGAATGACCTTCCGAGCCAAACATCAGATTTGAAATTTCTGTGTGCAAACTCAGCCCTAAGGGCAGCTAAAATTAGAATTCCTTAAGGACATGCTTCGTGGCTTTGCTTTCCAAGTAATACAACAGTATATTGTGGCTCTATTAATTTTGAAAATAAGTTTCTCTTCTCCTGTGAGCCTTTTTGTAATGGTTGAGAAAATGTGTATGTGAACACTAACTTGAGATAAACCTTTGTTCACATGCACAAAAATTATACAACATGTATGTTGCTATCCATATTGTTTTTTGAGCATTCTATTTTTAGTGCCTGAAGTCTACCTGGTGGTGTCTGACCTTTATTGTCTTTTTTCAGAGGTCCCAGTATTTGAGATTCTGAGATATTGCTGTTATAAGACCAAGAATTCATGTTTCCAGTGAATGCCTTTGGAAGTGGAAAGGAAGAAGTTTGTTCTGGTTATGTTTTGTACCACAAATAAGGAAAAGAAATGTTGCTTGTGACCACACAGACATAACTTGGCTTCTTTTGTCAACATGCCTTCTCTTTAAGTGTGTTTAATACTGTAGCCCTTTCAAATGACTCAAACAGGTATTTGAGGTTTATTTTGGAATGGATAAGGCACCTTGAAAAATCTTTATTAGATTTCAGTGCTGCACATTGAAGCATTATAATGTGGTTAAAGGCAGGGGGCTTCAGATCAGGCCAAACTTCTCTCTTTTTTTTTCTGGTACCCTGGATCAGACTCAGGACATTGCGCTTGCAAGCCAGGTGCCAGAACCACTGAGCTAAATCCCCAGCCCCAGATCAGGCCAATCTTGATTCAAGTTTGGGCATTATCTCTACCCACCTTGAGTTGACCAAGTTACGTAGCCACGTAAAGTCTCACTTTCCTTATCTATGAAATTGAGAAAATTTTTTTAGAAAAGGAAAAAAACAGCTACCTTAAATTCTATAGGGATTTATTGTGGTAGCATATGCAAAAGAGGTTAGGGTGGCATCTGGAACACAGTAAAATGTTTAGAAAACAGTAATTACCGCCCCTCCCCACACACATACCGCATTGGATCTTGAACCCAGGGCCTTGCACTGAGCCTAAGCCCTTTTCATTTTTTTAGATAAAGTCTTGCTAAATCACTATGTTGCCCAGGCTAGGCTCATTTGTGAGCCTAGAGTTCTGGGGTTACAGGCATGTACCACCACACCTGGCTAATAATTATCATTTTGATAGGCCAGAATAATTTGAAGAGATTTGATAATTCCTTTTCCCATGGTGACTCATTAAATATATTTGTCAAACTCAATATAATACTCCCTATTGACTGAATGAAAGTTGGCTTAGAACGAGTAACAGAATAAGCAGTCCTTTGCAAGTGGAAAGGAAAAACTTTGTTCTTCTGGTTGTGTCTGTACCTCAAATATGCCAAAGACCTCTTTGAAATGTTCAGGTCAGATGGTTGGGGAGGAGGGCAGAGGAGAGAAGAGGTGTTGTTCTTGTTTTAAAGGTGATTTCCAAATGCCAGAAAAAGATAAACCAGAGCCTTCTGCACTCATCACCACCAGCATACGAGATGGGCATGGTTTTTAAGCTTATAGCATTTCTGCCAGGTGAGTGCCAATTTCCTTTGCTAGGTATACTAACCTCTTTGAGCAATGTATTCCTTTACATATCCCCCAATAGTATCCAAGGTGAGTGTTCAATAAATGTTTGTTGACTACACAGAAATGGCAGCGGCACCATCAAGAGAACACGTGCTTTGAGCTGCTTTTCCGAGAATGGAAATGGATTTGCTTTGATCCTTTTCTGTGACTAAGGGCATGCTCTGTGAGGGTTAGGAAGGTAAAATATGACTGCTGACTCTTTTCTGCAGGAAATAGGAGGCCTTGCCTCCTTGACCATCCCCTCATTTACTTAAACAAACCAAATCAGGACCCAGATGCATCCAAGGATTGACCAGGGAAGGGTAAGAGTGTACCGTGGAAGAAAAAGCAGAACAGTCTTTAACTGGTTTACACCCAGAAAACCAGACTGTACTTTTCAAGAAGTCAGAAGGGCTTACTTCATCCACTTAGACTTTGCTGTACCTGCTGCCCTTTGTTCTTCTTCCCCTTCTTTCCTAAATTGCCACCACCCCCACTTTCTACCCCCACCATAAAAAGAGCATCAGGATGCTGAAACCTATTAACTTTTTCAGTCTTTTTGGAACACACAGTATCAAAGCCAACAAGGTGTTCTATCATATGTGCTTTGAAGTCATATTATCTCTAAGTGGAGTTGCTCTGTCCCAGGGGTGGGTGGAGTGGGAGAGTGAAGAAAGATTGTGTTCCACACCTGCAGAAATAGTTGAACTAAATACCTATCTCTCTCCTCTTCTTTCTTTTCTCCTCCCTTCTTTCTTCCTTCTCTTCCCCTTCCTCTTCTTGAAACAGCGGCTCACTATATTGTCTAGGCTAGTATTAAACTGAGTTTTCCTTCCTCAACCTCCCAAGTAGCTGGGATTCCAGACATACACCACGATGCCTGGCTAAATGCATTTCTTTTCTTTCTTTTTTTTTTTTTTTCCTGGCACCAGGGATTGAACTCAGGACCATGCACTTATGGGACAGGTGCGGTGCCACTGAGCTAAATCCCCAGCCCCTAAATGCATTTCTTTAGCTTTGTTCTGCTGCCTGAAATGGTCTTGGCTTGGTTGGGCTTTCCTGTGAGCTCTCACAACTTCTCTTTCTTTTGAAGCACCTGTTTTCCCTCTGCAGGTGAGAAGCCCTTCCTTAATCGCTTTGCCAGGGCCTCCATGGCTGCTGTGCACTCAGACACAAAATCAGAGTATGACTCAAATGAATCCAACCCTTAAACTATAACATGCTGTTTGGGAAATGGAGTTTACCCTATATATGAATGATTTCATAGTGAAAATTTTAACCTAGGCTGAAGAGACACAACTGAGTTTCAGGGTTAGGGAATACCTTGGAAACTCAACACATATTATAAACTGTTGGTTTGTTTTTTTTTTTAAATCAACATCAGTCCTTTCCAAAAAAATAGACCATAATGGAATCTTAAACTGAACTAATATAAAACAAAAGAATAAGAAGAAAAGGAATACTCTGGAAGCTGATAGCATTATTCTTAAATTATATTTTGGGGAAGGATTATAGGTGACCAAGTTTTCAAATTTCACTGCACACAAAAGAAGGAAAGACTAAGTTATACTTTAATTCAGTAACCTACCACTGAGCATGGGAGGAATTACTGTATTTAGATATCTTGATTGTTTGATACTGTAGTTCAGGAGAGGAAATTTGAACTTCAACTATCAGTTGTATCTCTCTTAACTGATTTGGGTTTTGTTTTGTTTTGCTTTGTTTTGTTTTGCAGTGTTGGGAGGTGAACACGAGGCCTCTTACTATAAACTACATCCCCAACCCATTTTATTTTATTTTATTTTATTTTAGGTACTGGGGATCGAACTTAGGTCCTTGCGCTTGCACAGCAGGCAGCAAAACCACTGAGCTAAATCCCCAGCCCCATCCCTTTTTATTTTTTATTTTGAGACAAGGTCTTTCTAGCTTGCTAAGTGGCCCATTCTGGGCTTGAACCTGGCAATCCTCCTGCCTCGGACTCCAGAGTAGCCTGGATTATAGTTGTGTGCCACCACATCTGGGTTCCTATTTGAATTGTGTTAAACACTTACTGAGATCTTTCAAATATAAGCAACACTCCATTTCCTAAACTCCACATTTGGATAGAAGGTTTGGTTCTGTTTAAGCTGCAGCCCACATCTTGTCTCTACAGAAAATTGCTTGGAAAGTTTAGAAGAATCAAGTTTATCTTACAAGGAAAAATAAGTTCTGTTGGGAAAATTAGAGCTGTATCATTAGAATTAGGTCTTCACATCATTTTATCTTAAAGATGAATAACGGATGCCTAGATAACTTAATATGAAGTCCCAATTGGGAGACATTTCACAGCTTACTGTGCTTGCAAGTGTCCATTTCTTTGACAGCCTTTACCTAGTCCCTGTTCTTCAGTCTCCTTGTCCTGTGGGTGGAGTTCCTGGGCCACATCTTCTGAAATTGGAAAATTCCTACCATACCACTTAGGAAAGCACAGAGTGCAGGAATCAACCAATTTACTTCAGAACTCTTATGTTATGGCTCACCCAGTGACTGCTGCATAGTGGACATTCAATATATGCCTTCTTTGTGAGTAAACTAGATTGCCACAAAATAAATGCTGTATGACAAATTTTCTGAAGGGAACTTGAAAGGGATGAGGATGTAGTTCAGTGGTAAAGTGTGTGCTTAGCACGCTTGAGACTCCCAAGTTCAATCCTTAGCTGTCGCACCCTCCTCCCCAAATTACCAAGGTGGAAGATCTTTGGAGATTATTTTGCACATGTCGTCACCTGTGCCTACTCTCTTTGCTTTGAGAATCTGGGATTATGTTTTTTGTTCTTTTCTTTTTTTTTGGTACCGGGGATCGAACTTGGGTCCTTGCCCTTGGGCAGCAGGCAGCGAAACCACTGAGCTAAATCCCTGTCCCTCTTTATTCTTAATGGATACACAGATCTAGCTTGGTATTATTGATGGACTGGAACATTATTGAAGCTTGTTTAAAAGTTCAGCCATGGTGGTGGTGCGTAGCTGTGATTCCAGGACTGGGGGGGGGGGGGTTGGGGGAGGCTGAGGCAGGAGGATCACCTGGAGTTTGAGGCCAGCCTGGCCTACATAGTGAGTTCAAGGCCAGCCTGAACTACAAAGTGAGATCCTGTCTCACGCACAAACATTTTTGGGTTTTTTTTGACAAATTTAGCATTCTGATCTAAAAATTATCTAGATCAGAATGTGCCCTTAGCTGGTAATTTTCTGAAAGAAATTCTCATCTGGATCCACAGTATTTCCTTCTTCACTTCTAACCCCGTTAACGTTGATTTGGATCCCTGTTTATTCCATGTTCATCTGCCAAATTTTAATGGAAACAAACAGCCCTAGTGTATGTTTTCTGGATACTTGGATAGTTTTTATTCTGCTTCTGTATTTTTCCCGTCCTTCATGCCCCCTCCTTTTAAACCCATTCTTGGAAAACTTGTTTACTGGGTTGGAGAGTAAGATACTTGGCCCTGGTGATGGGAACATAGTGCCCTCTGGTGGAGCTTTCTAGGAATTACAAACTTCAAAGCTTGAGAGAGACATCTCCCCTCCCCACATAATACACTGGGAATTGAATTCAGGACTTCATACCGAGCTACATCACCCCTCCCCCTTTTAAATTATAATTTTTCAGATGGGGGCCTCACTAAGTCCTTAAGTTGCCCAGACTGAGGTGGAATTCGCGATCTTCCTGCCTCAGCCTCCCAGACTTCTGGGATTACAGGTGTGCACCCTTACACTCAGCTGGTTAAGGCTTTTTCTTTGACTGCCCTTCATGGAAAGGCCTTTCTGTGACATCTTATATATGATAAATTAATAATACACAAGTGCATTTCCTATGCTAGATGTTTAAGAGATATTTTGCTGGGAGTATTGCCTGATCACCAGAAGTTTATCATTATAAAATTAGGCCTCAAATGCCTGGAAATGGGCATCTGAAACTGTTTGTGCTTTTTGTGTATGTGTGTGTGCTTTTTTTTTTAATCCCCTCCCATCAATGTGTAAAAGGGGTGAAGAGAAAAGGAAGCTTCCCAAAGAAAGGCCAATTGAGAACAATAAAGGGGAGAGGGTAGGGATTTAGCTCAGTGGCACCGTGCCTGCTTTGCAAGTGCAAGGCTCTGAGTTCGATCCCTGGTACCAAAAACAAAAACTAAAAAACAGAGAGGTGAAGTGAGTCCCAGGTATGCAGTTGGCCCATGAAGCATTTGCATAATGTAGAAAAGAACACATTTATTCTAGACAACTGCCTTCTCTCTGAAAAAAGAATAAAGGGGAAAGGGCAAAGATTAGAAAACTTGGTCACAGTCTTATCCTTAGTCCTCATGTGGAACTGAACCTGAAAATTTTAAACTGAGCCAAAAATTGAGAGTTCATAGATTCTTATTCCTAGAGAGGATGGGAGTTTGTAGGTGGGGCACTGAATGTAACATAAAGACACCCTTTGGGGGATCTAGGTTATTTACATTGTGCTGCTGCTTTGGTACTAGGACCTTCTAGCTGGTCTACCTTTCTGTCCCTTCCTCCCTCACTCCTTCCTTTCTTTTCTCCTTCCCTTCCTCCTTTCCTTTTTTCATTTTGAGGATCATTTGCTTCTCCATTTCCATTAGTGAAGTCACCATGACTGAAGGACACACTCACAGGCTTAAGTCTTACACACCTGTACTAGAGTCTTGCCTCATGGATGCTGTGAGACTTGAGGAAGTCAACCTGTAGTTTCCTGGAGGTTCCTCATAGAAATGTGTAAGGATCCAGAGAAATAGCAGAGGAAACAATTAAGAAACAGGTTGCTGGATTTTAATATCCACCAAGAACGAGGAAGAGATATAGCCCATTACTTAGGAGATGACTCAGGCTTTAGGACTGTTGGTGTTGCCCAGAGGAAACTTTGATCTGTTTCTCAACACATTGAGAAGGAACAGGGCTAGGAGGAGATTCTAGAACCAAAATAAATCTTTAGTAAGCATCAACTATGTCATGTAGTTGGAGTACACATAAAAAATTTTGTAACTCGTGTATAGCAAAATCCTACCCTTTAGGAGCCTGCATATTAGTTGGTAAGGAAAATGCTGTCCAAGAGAAATTATTTAAAAAACAAAGCAAAACAAAAGGAGTCACTGTATAGGAAAAATAACAAGGTGGATAATGGAAAGAGTTGCCTTGGGATACCCAAAGGGGTAGGGGTAGAAGTGAATTTTGGCTGCCAAATAACATGGTAAAAATCTGATTGTGAGATGGCACAAGGACTTGGGGAGAGGGGGCTTGCAAAGACCCAAGGATAATGTCTAATAAATTACATGGTCAAGAGTAGATAATGGTTAAATAGGTAATCTTTGGCTAGCATAGGAGTAAAATACATGACACTGAAAAAGTATCAAGCATCTAGATTCTATAAAACTTGAATTATGCAAATTTGTTATTAAAGTATTTTTTTATATTCATTAAGCTTATTGGTATATTTTAGGTGTACAATATGATGACATTCATCATTGGGGATTTGTACCTTTACATGATATATCTTGGTTCTTATTTTTTCCCCATTTCCCTACCCTCCCTTCAACCCCTCCAACCCTCCCTATTTACAAAGACTTTGTTTCTGTTTTTTCCTTTTCTCATATTTATTCCTTTTCCTTTTTTCCTTTCCCCTACCCTTCTCACTCCCCCTTCCCCTTCCCCTTCGGACCATATTTTCCTATTTCACATTATCTGTTGTACATTTTGATCCTCATTTATACTTTCAGTTTCTCACACCAGAGAAACTATTTAATATTTACACATTGGGTGTCCTATTTATTTCACTTAAGAGTATGGCCTCAATATGCATCCATTTAGCTATAAATGTGTCTATATTGGCTGAGCAGAACTCCATTTTATTAAAAAAAAAAACACATCTTGGGACTGGGGATTTAGCTTAGTGGTGCTGCACCTGCAATGCAAGCGCAAGGTCCTGAGTTCGATCTCTGAACGCCCCCCCCAACCCCCCCCCAAAAAAAACCACTACAGCTTCTTTATCCAGGCACCAATTGATGGGCATTTGGGATGTTTCCAAGTTTTAGCTATTACAAACTATGCCACTATAAAGATGGGTGTACATATGTTGCTGTGGTATAATGCTTTTAATTCTTTTGGGAAGATACCCAGCAGGGGAGTAGCTGGGTCAAATCCTAGTTCTTTGAGGTATCTCCATACTGATTTCCACAGTGGTTGCACCAGTCTACACTCTACCAGCACTGGAGCAGGGTTCCTCTTTCCCCACAGCCCTGCCACCTTTTGTTATTGGTTGATTTTTAAAGTCACTTTATGTACAAAACTTTGAAGTGAAGCCAGTCTTTAAAAGTTATGAGTAGAAAGGAAGAGACAAAAATAACATAATTTTAACCTAAGTTGATTATAAATTCTGTTATGCTATTTCCACACAGTAACCACCACTTTAGTGAGCAAATAAAAATGCCTACTTTATCAGGATGAAATTTAAATCATTGCAGTTTTGGATTGTGAGAAATCTTTATTCCCTCAGGTAAAGGCAATCACTGGTGCCTGGAGAAGCAGTGGGGACAGTGTAACTGCTGGGCCCTGCCAGGCTCTCAGCAGAGGAAGCTCCTCCCTCCAAAGCCCTGCTATTGCATTCCTTTCCCTTGTGCCTTTTCACACTACAGTCTTCTCCTGGTACTCTTCCTTCCCTCTCCCCAAATCTCATCCATGTCCCTTTCTCAAGCCTCTCCTGTTTCCTTGGCAATGATTAAAGGCTCAGAGACAGAAAATGCACCAGTAGATGAGAACCAGCTGCTGTTCTCCTGGGCCATTACCTTCAGTGGGACCAAAGAGAGTGACATGCACATGGCTGAGGGAACCAACAGGGGAATGATGGGGTGCAGTATGTGCCAGGCATTCTTACCCCTGTATCAGCGTGAGCTCTTTGAAAGGAGGGGAACCTGGTCATCCTTCTCTGGCAGCTTCACTTGCCACAGCAGCCTGTAAAGAGGTCCTGAAGTGTTCTCTTGACATGGAGCCTCTTTGGACTCCATGAGCTTCAACCTGGGGCTGTAACAATGGTGCCAAAAGGAAGAGAAGCCATAGATTCCCAGCAGGCACAAAGCATTGATTATCACATGCCAGCAGAAGAAGGTGGTGACAAACATGATATCACTTATGTCATCATCATCCCATGGGTAGCCAGAGATTGGCCTGTATAAAATAAAGCCTGCCTGGACCAGCCAGGAGCCCATCATCAGGGACAGAAAAGTCTCAATCAGCCAGAGGTGAAACATGGCAGGAGCCCACATCTCTGCAGTCACTACCACCATCAACAGGAAAACCACCAAGATGAGCAGAGAATGGAGTTGCAGCTCCACTCCTGATGAGTCCTTAACATGGGACAGACACCAACAGTAGCAGAAGCTCATAGATGCTCAGGGCCTGGGTACCTTTTTCTAGGACCACACATCTCTGAGGCAGCACGTTCTTGCTGATGACGTCTCCACAGCCATTGAGCGAAAGGAGGGTGAACATGGTGAGGTGCTGCCATTCTTTGGGGTACATGAACCTTGGTGGCAGCTCTCTGCTCATCAATCTGAACTCTTCTTCAGTGGCGCTGATATTATAAATTATCAAGAGAATGCCAGTCATTATCTTTGCCCAACCTCCAAAGGATATTTTCCACAGCCTGGCCCATCTGCCCTTATTCTTGGGAGGACATGAAGGGTTCAGGAGCGAGTCATTGAATATCACAGCTTTGGAGACCACTATTGCCTGATATAATCCATATAAGACCAGAAACAGGCCTGGATATACATGACCAAAAAAAGTTTCCCATTGAGCTACAGATCTGTCTAATGAAGTAGAAAAGTGCAAACGTCAGGCATCTCAAGTTCTGAGCTTTTGACAGAACTGCCTTCCACCTGCTTTTATTATCTCACTCCACCTACTGCTCCCCCACAGACAGGAAACATTTCTTGAGACAGCCCTACATGTTTGGCAGAATATAGACTCATTGTTCCATTCCACTGTGCATTAGGACCTAACTGGCTTTCTTCCAAAGAAAGAAGTTGTAGAATAGCTTTCAGGCCTTCCTCTCTACAGCCTTTAGAGGAGCTTCTAGTCATACTTGTCCCTATCTCCTATGGCTTCCTTCCTCTTATTCTGCCTGTCTTGTCTTTGTCTCAGGAGAAGGAGAGAGGGCAGTGGAGTGGAGGAAGGTGTTACTGTGGTATGTGGAGAAATCCTGGACATTCATAAACTTTTGTGTATCCTTCAGTACTTCTCAGATGTAACTGGTCCAACTCTCAGATGTCTTTCTGGGCATATATTTATAAACATTGTGACCAAACAATACACACTTAAAACCTGGATTTTCTGTTCTTCTGAGATAGCTGTCTCTTAAAGATCACCAAGAAAGCTCCCTTAACCTCTTTTCCTTAACTCTCCCATATCCCCCCAGGTGCTACCAACATCACTTTAACATCTCTACCATCCTGTAGATGAGTCAGCAAAGTCACCTTTTAAAATTGATTTTAAGGGCTGCGGTGGTTTTACAGTGTGTCAGCATAACTAAATATGAACCGTGTTTCCCAGAATTCTTTCCCTCCATGGCTCCAAGTTTTTGTTGCCTACAAATGGAATTTTCATGAAAATTTGAAGGTAGAAGTGAAGCGGCAACCTAAGTCCATTCTGAGGATACAGAGTGTCAGGCACCACTGTAGCTCATGTATCCTGTTGCTGACCTGCCAGCCCACCACTAGGCCTGAGCAGCAGCCAGGCCTAGGACTATCCCAGCTTCTCGTAGTATGAAGAACACCAGGTTCTTTTGCAGGTTGCCTGCCCTTGAGGTATGAGGTGGTGAGGGGCAGAAAAGGACCCCAGTTTGTCTTAACAGGTTTCAGTTTGTCTTTGTTCTTCATTACTTTATGGAATATATTTCTTCCTTACTGCTGCCACATTGACCTGAAATGACATCAGACTCAACACACAGCACATTGGCAACTGCTTTCTCTAGACTTCATTACTAGCTCCCACAAACATGTAAGGTCTACTTTTTTATGAGATAGTCATGACCTTTACTGCTCTTTCCACACTCCTCTGTCATATATCCCTAACTAATACAAGAAATTAAGATGGTGTTCTTAAAATGTAGATACCACTAAGAGGAGCAACTCCAATAAGCTGATATTGGCCATTTAAACTTTAGTGTGAAATAGCCCATTCACTTCATTTCTCTGTTATTAGGTTAGTGTCTAATGCATTTAGGAACACAGAATCCTACATATTGGATAGCAACCAGTGAGCATAGGCAGAGAGGATGGTGGAGAACAAGGAATTGGTGAACATACAAAAGGGAATTTTTTTTGTTTGCTTTTGTTTTTGTTTGAATGGAATAGGAGTTTTTCTGCAGGCAGTATGTTTCATGAGGGAAGAGAAAATTCATAAATAATTATGGATCATGGGCACTTCAGTTTACTGCATAATCATCTATCCCCATTACAAGCAATGCTGCAGAGCAGAGAGGCCATACCTGTATGCTGATAATGTCCCAGAGGGGAGAAGGAGAGTTTATACCTAGGTCACAGTACTGCCACTCCTATCCAAGTACAGATGCTTCTTAACTTGTGATGGGATCATGTTCTAATAAACCCATCAGTGAAACACTGTAAGTGAAAAATGTGCTTAAAACCTCTAACCTAAAGAACATCATAACAATACAGAACACTGTAGTCTACCATTGAACCTGTGATTGAGAGGGAGGTGCTGAGACTCTACCCAGCAATTGAGAGAATTGTACAGTGTGATTAGTCTAGTAAATGGTCAGAATTCAAAATTTGGAGTAGTTTTCCTGAATGTGCATTGCTTTTGCAACATTTTGAAAGATTGTTGGTAAGAGCTGGGCATGATGCTGCATGCCTGTAATCCCAGCACTCTGGGAGACTAGGGCAGGATGATTACAAGTTTAAGTCTAGCCCAGACCATTTTGTGACTTAGTGAGACTGTGTCTGAAAATAAAAAATAAAAGGACTGGGGAATGTAGCCCTGAGTTAAATTCCCAGTACTGCTAAAATGAAAGAAAGAAAGAAGGAAGGAAGGAAGGAAGGAAAGGGAAAGAAAGAAAGAGAGAGAAAGAGGAAAGGGAAGGAAGGAAGGAAGCAAAGAAAAGAAAGAGGGGAGGGGAGGAGATGGAAGGAAGGAAGGAAGGATGGATGGAAGGAAGGAAGGAAAATCATAGGTCTAAACATTGTCAGAGACTATACTTGCTCCTTTTCAAGTCTGTTTAATGCCAGAAAAATTAAACATCTGTCTCCACCCTTAAGTATGGCAACAATTCAGACTGCTTCTTCCTTCTGAGAAATTTTGTAGTGCTAGGGAATTGAGTGTGAAAGACAAATTGGAAAAACAAAGCTTTATTCTACCTTCTGAAGGTATCTACTTCTTTGACTTTTAAATTTAGGTGTTTTATATATGGTCATTGTAGAAAAGTCAGATAAACTATACAAGCAAAAAAAACCCACCAAACATTAAAAATCACCTGTAATCCTACAGCCTTGTGGTGGTCATTGGGACCAGTGAGACAGATAGTTTTAAGAAGGGAATGAGGAAATGGAAAATATATTGATTAGATGTCAGAATTTGGATTTTAGGTACGGTTTTCTCTGGATTTGCTGAATGTCTTATGCTTATCTAAAAGAAAAAGAGAGTTTGCCTAGCATGCCTAAGGCCCTCAGTTTGATTCCTACCACCACAAAAGAATAAATAAATAGTGCATCAGACTTAATTTTCCTTAAACTGAAAATAAGATGACATGGATGTGGTTATGCAGAAGTGAACATATTTATCTTCCTGTCCCTTTCTCCCCTAGGGGGATTATCAAACTACTTGGAAAGCGCTATAGAGTAAAATGCTCATAAGAGGAGGTACAAAGAGAAAATCTGAGAGGGACATTTCTGAAGTTAATCAGGGAGGATTTGTTCCTCTGTGTCAGCAAGGCCAGACCAGGGAGTCTGTGGCCTTCAGGCTTTAGTATATGTGCTGCTGAAGCAAGCACTGGCCTGCAGGTTTTAAAAAGAACTGCATTTGGCCACCTTTAGTGTTGCTTCTAGCCCTTCAGGACTGTGGTCCAAGTGGGAGCAGCAGAACCTACTTCTCTCCCATACTCATTTCCCCAGCTGTTCCTGGCAGCTGTGAGCTGGGGATCAGTGATCAGAGGAGGAGGGACAATAGCAACACTGACCCAGCAGGGAGGGAGGTTGAAATGGGAGGTTGAAAGGAGTACATATGCAGGACAAGTAGTCCCACATAGCATCCTACGTGGGATGCTCAGGCCCCCACCTTGGCCAAACATCAAGGCTATGTGTTGTTCATTAACACATGAGCATCCAGGTCTCAGGACTTTGAAGACAGGAATCACTCATCTTAAACCAGACACTGCCCACAGTAGCTGAGAAGGAAACCAAGCGTGGTGATTAGCAGAATGGTCAGACAGCTCCAGAGTCTATGGACACAGAGTACCTGGAAAACTGTTTTATTGGTAAAACTCAAATTTGACCACAGAAGCCCATGGAAGGTTCTTACACACTGGCTGTTCCATAGCAAGACTGTCTTCAGACCCGCCTACCCCTCAGTCCCCATGTTCTTGAGTGTCTGGCTCTCAAATAGCCAATATCATTTTTCCTGCAGAATGAGATGCCAGAGTGAGCAAGATGATCCTCAAAAATTCATATTGTCCTTTTTGTTTTTTGGGTTTTTTTTTTTTGGTACCGGTGATCGAACTCGGGTCCTTGTGCTTGCACTTGCACTTGCGCAGCAGGCAGCGAAACCACTGAGCTAAATCCCCAGCCATGATCCTCAGAAATTCACTAAACATAAATTTATTGACTACTGTGGATCCTTCTGATTACCTCACAGCACTTAAAGAAGGTTGTGGTAGGTTGTTTTTTTTTTTTTTTGGTACTGGGGATCAAACTCAGAACCTTGCACTTATGAGGCAGACAGCAGAATCACTGAGCTAAATACCCGGCCCCAGTTGTGATAATTTTTTACCCTCAAATTGCTTACATTTTAGTTGAAGACACACCTCTACATACTCACCCATCTTTGAGAAACATTTAGACTGCCCCATAGAAATAAAATGTTACTTACATATTTTAAATTTTCTAACAGTCATAGTAAATAAATATAAAAAGGTTAAATTAATAATCTATATGGAATCTACTATGAACTAAATTATTTTAGTAATTCATGTACATAAAATCATTAATTTCCTTATTTCATACTAAGTTTTCAAACTCCAGTGTGCGTGTGTGTGTGTATGTATATATATATAGACATATATATATATAGACATATATGTCTATATATATATATATTTTTTTTTTTTTTGGTCCCAGGGATTGAACTCAGGTCCTTGTGCTTGCGCAGCAGGCGGCGAAACCACTGAGCTAAATCCCCGGCCCTCCAGTGTATATTTTACAATTATAGTACATCTGAGTTAAGTTAGATTGCGAGTTCTCATTTGCCATATGTGATTAGTGGCTACCATATTGGTCTGCACAGATTTAGACAACACAGAATGACATGTTGAGTGAAATATATGTTTTAAAGTTTTAGTGGAAGGAACAGTTCATTGGAGGGGTAGAAGTTTGGTGTCTAATGGTATCATGGGTGGTGCACTATAAACTTAATGACTAAGATTTTAGAATGGCATTTGCCCAAAGCTTCTTTTAACTCCTTTCTCTTTAAGAGAGACATCGCCATCAGCAAAAAATGATTGCATCTTACCATAGTGCAAGGCAGAAATGTATGCTAAGAGAAAGCCAGAGGCTGGAGGCTTGCGAAGGTCACATAGAGAGTGGATTCATGGAAATCAGCACTAAGTCAGAGACAGCCCACTTATGTTCCGAAGTCTCATTTTATTTCAAGTAAGTGTTTGTAAGCCTTGAGTTTTATTACTGCTTTACTAAAATAAGGCTCACAAGACACGGAAAACAACATTCTGATTTTCCAGCTCAAAAGGACTGTATCCTTGATTTTTCCTGATACACTACCTCAAAATTTTCCTTTTCAAAAAATATTTGATAATGCAAGCTTTATACCCCATTGCATAACTATGACTTAGGTTTCATCACTTACAGCATTGATCTCAGGTGCTTTTAAACTGTCACATTTCAACAGCTGCAAATTTCTTTTTCTTCTGGAAACTTTGGCAAGGTAGAAGCACACCTTCTCACTCTCCTGTTATTCTTGTATCTCCCCTACAACTATGTTAACCCATGGCTGAGGGCCAAGTCCAAGCTCCCTGAGTGGTTTTCTCTAGATAATTTCTCTTCAAAATCAGCATAAATATCTCCATATTAAGACTTAAACTTTACTTCTTTTTGTTCAGAATTCCTTTGTTCTTTAAATTTGAAATTACTTTAATTTAGAAACAAAATATATTACATGGAAAAAAGAAACAAAATATGTAGACAAACTTTTATTCCATGAGCTTCTCAAATCCTCACTTGGTCAATAATTGCCAAGATAAAACACATGCTTCCTAAAAGTATTCAGCCACCAAAAATGAATTATTAATAGGGATATGGATCAATTGCACAAAGAAGCCTTTGAATCCCATTGTAGCAAATCCTATTGTTGTTGCCATGGAAATCTTTTGGAAGTCTTTTCGATCAGGTTTGGTGCATTTTTTAACTAGCTGACTTGAGTCCTTTACAGACTGCTGACTTATTTCAACAAACAGGGCCAGGGATTCAGTGGTTCCACCACCTGCCTCGAAAGCGCAAGGTCCTGAGTTTGATCCCTGGTACCAAACACAAACAACAAACTGCATCACCTGGTGCATGATTGTCCCCCTACCACTTAAGAGGCCAGAGCCCCTGTTCAAGATCCTTAATTCTGCAATTTGGAAACTCCACTCAACTTCATATTCCATGTGAGAAATACAGCTACCTGGCCACCAAAGATCCTTGCCCCCATCCCACAGTGTAGTGTTGTTGATAGGAAGGATGTGCCCAGGAAGGGATTATGTTTCCCAACCTTCTGGTAACAGAGTTTGGGCCACTGGAATGTATGTGGAAATGAGGCAATCACCTCAAGGTATGACCCATCACCCCCAACCCCTTCTGCATCCTTTCATTTTTATATCAGCTGGCTGATTATGAAGACCTGGGAGGCCTTATAGAACAGCAAAGCCACAAGGGAGGGAGGAGCCTGACTTCTAAAAACCCACATGGAAGGCTACCTGTCAACTAGGAATGCTGGCATTTGATTTTTTGTTTGTTTGTTTGTTTGTTTGTGGTACCGGGGATGGAACTCAGGACCTTGCGCTTGCTTGGCAGGTGTGGGAACCACTGAGCTAAATCCCCGGCCCCTGGCAATTGATTTTAATTGTGTGAGAGAAACAACTTTCTGTTGTGCTAAGGCAGTAAGATCGAGGGTTTATCTGTTTTAAATCAATTCATATATGCTGCCTACTATGACCTCATATAGTAAGACCATTAAAATCTCATGTGAATAGAACCCCTGGACATTGGCTTCGAAGTCTCAAAAAGCCTGATTAATCCCACCCAGTCCTCTCCTCTATCTTCAGCATCTTAAGTCTAGAATATCTATGTGCAAGCCATAGGCTTTCTGGAGCTCAGGAAACAAAAAAATTCCAACTCTGTTGTTTCAAGGAGTTCAATGGGAAACCCAAATCGGGATGTTTAAGGAAGGTTTAACAAAGATGCTTCTTACATAGATGTAGGTGGAGTATAAGGAGACCATAAGGATAGCAGAGTAACTGCTTCCAGGCCTCAAAGGTCTTAAGACATGTGATGGGAGAAGTTCCTGAGCATGTGTGAGGATGGTGTAGTGAGTTGAATGGCGACTTCTAAAAAGACACATCTAAATCCTAACCCCCAGAACCTTTGAATATGGCTTTATTTGGAAAAACGGCTTTTGTGAATAAAATTAAGGATCCCAAGATGAGCTCATTTTGGATTTAGGATGGGCTCTAAATCCAAAGGCAGGTGTTCTTATAAGAGACAAACAGAGGGAGATTTAAGACACAAAGACACACAGAGGTAAAGATAACTTAAGATGGAGGCAGAGATAAGACACATTTACAAGGCAAAAAATGCCAATGATTGCCAGAAGCCATGAGAAGCTGGGAGAGAAGCATAGAGTAGATTCTCCCTCAGAGCCTCAGGCAGGACCAACCCTGCCACGCCTTAATTTCATACTCCTGACATCCAGATCTATGAAACCTCTGGATATCTATTATTTTGGCCATCACGTTCCTCCTTATTGGTTTTGGTACCCTGGGAAATGAATTAAAATGTCATGGTGGCAGGACAGTATATTGCCACACTGAAGTAACCCCAGAGGCAGGAGCTAAGAGTAAAACTCTAACCACACTATTCTTCCTAACTCTAGCCTTCTGCTATGGCTCAGCCTGGCCAACCCCTGCCAGAAGCCAGAGGATTGGATAGCTCAAGTAATCAGGGCAGCCTTCTGGGAGTGACAGCAGGTTAGAGAAGTGCAGAAAATAGCTTTGGAGAGGCAACAGATGGTAGATGGAATGCCTCTTTTTAGGTTGTAGGAAGGGTAGCCATAAATCTTCATCTATCTGGAGAAGTTTGGATTTTACCTGTTATGCTTGTTCCCAAATTAAAAAGAATTTGTTTTCCCCCGTTTCACTCTCCACTGTCCAGGCTTGAAAGGTAAATTATTGCATCAATTTAGTTGTAGGTTAAGATTCAATTTGACCATTATTCAAATGGAGGTAGAGTTTACTTTAGGATATGGTGAGATAAATCATCAAAATCTTCAAAATGCCTTCCCTCCTGATTGTCCTTTTGTCCTCACCATTCTCAACAGGTCTAAGCCTACTTTTTTGATTGTGGGGATTAAACTCAGCACCTTGCTTAGGCAAGCACTCTGCCACTGAGTTACCCACCCCTGGTCCCTTTTATTTTAAGACAGGGTCTCTGTTGTCCAGGCTGACCTCAAACTTGAGATCCTCTTGTCTTGGCATCCTGTGTACTCCAGAGTAGCTGGGATTATAGGCATGTGCCCCCATATTTAGCTAAAACAGCTTTAGATCTTCTGGAAACAAGAACATCCCTGAATCATATGCTCCATTTTCTGCATTTAGCTGCTTTCACTTCATTTTGGATAGCCTTTCCTATAAGGACATGTTGATCTCCCCCCATTTTTTCAACTCCTGCACAATACTCCATATATATTTAAGCATTCCCTAGTTGGTAAACATTTACCTTCATATGGAAAAATGCTTTAGTGATTATTCTAGTATACAGCTCTTTGTGTATATGAGTATTTCTAGAGTAGATATTTTATTAGTGTTCTTAGCTGCAAGCAACAACAATCCATTCTGGCTACTTTCAGAGAAAAGCAATTTATTAAAATAGACAGGTTGTTCCCAGAATCATTGCAAGGCCTGGATAAAGAGGTTCCCGATTAAGTTTGGGCACCTTTGCTCAGAATCTCACTGGTGGAATGGGCTTGGGATGTAGCCTCTGCTGGCCTGGACTCCAGCACTGTGGCAAGTCAGCTTGGCAATAAAGAACAGAGGTTGCTATCTTCACCACCACTTGCACTGTGCAGCAGAAGCCCTGCAGGGATCCGCTTCCTCACATTCTTCACTTCTGAGTTGAGAGCCTAAGTGGATTGTGTAATAGATCATAAGCCTGTACCCTACCTACATACAAAGGAGCCCAGGGGCTACCAGTAAAAATCTACCAAGGAAGGCAAGCCTGACAATGTGGAGATGATCAAAATGTTGGGAAAGTGGTTTTCAAAAATGTTGTTAGGCTCACAAAACAAATGTCCACAGATAGAAAGAAGTGGAATTGTTTGCTTAAAGGGCATTTGTGCTTAAAATTTTGACACATTGTCAAACTGACTTTAAGATAATGGAGATCAATTTTTATTGCTACCTACAGTGTACACTTCTCTTTTCCATAATAGATCTTTTCCATAATAAATATCACTTATGTAATACTTTAGAGAATTTTTGACAATCTGATGGGGAAAAAACATCTCACATTTTGAAATCTGCTTTTCCTCAAAATGCTTCTTAAGATTATTGTTCTTAAGACCTGATTGTTCTTAAGACCTATTTGTATCTTTTGCCTTTCTTAATATTAAGTTGCTTTTATGTTTGTTAAAGTTTGAACAGATATTGGGTATTATTTTTTGCCTGATATATAAAGCGAAAACATATCTTCACAGTACTTCATCTTTTGTAATCATGACTTTTAGTTATAGGACATTAAAATAAAATGTGCAGTCTTTTCAGAGCTTTTTTTTTTTTGGTCAAAAAAGCTTTATCATGTCTTTTATTATGAAACATGTTTTTTTTTCAAAATATTTTACAATCCTATTTTTCATTTTATCTATTATTAATTTTTTTCATTGTATGAGACAGAAACTAAGATTTTCTTTTGTTTTTCCCAAGTGGAAAGCCAGTTGTTCCTTACACTGCTTAAAGAGTTCATCCTTAACTTCTCTGACTGTTCCACTTCCTGCAGCAGCCTGTAGCAAGGTCCTGAAGTTCTCTCATGACACTGAGCTTCTTTCTAACTCAACAGTGTCAAGCTAGATCAGCAACAATGGTATCAAAAGGAGGAGAAGTCATAGATTTCCAGCAAGGACAAAGTGTTGATCATCACATGCCAGCAGAAGAAGGTGGTGACAAACATGATGTCACTGATGTCATCATCATCCCATGAGTAGCCAGAGATTGGTCTATATAGAATAAAGCCTGCCTGCACCAGCCAGGAGCCCATTGTCAGGAACAAAAAAGTCTTAATCAGCCAGAGGTGAAACATCTCCGGAGGCCACAGCTCTGTGGTCAGCACCATTATTAACATTTAAAATATATTTTTAATTTTTTAATCAACACATAGTAACTGTACATATTTATTTTGTACAATGTGACATTTCAATACATGTATTCAATGTATAAGATCAGGGTAATTGGCAATTACCTCAGATATTTATTATTTGTGTTGGGAAAATTCAAAATCTTCTTTGGTAGCTATTTTTAAACATTCAATTAATTGCTGTCAATCATTGTTACCTGCTGTGCTATAGAATATTAGAAGTTACTCCTTCAATCTAACTGTATTCCTGTCCCAGTCAACCGTCATCTCTCCATCTCTCCCTTCTTCTCCGTGTCATTTTCTGGCTCTGTTCTATTCTTTACTTCTTTGAGATCAGCCTTTTAACTTTCAAATACAACAAGAACACAGAGTATCTTTCAGTGTGTGACTTATTTCACATAACGTAACCTCCAGTTTCATCCATGTTGTTATAAATAGCAGATTTTGTTTTTTTCTATGGCTAAATAATGTTCTATTATATATTGATTCTCTATATTGGCTATTGTGACTAGTGCTGCAACAAACATGGGGGTGCAGAAATCTTTTTGGCATATGAATTCCATCTCCACTGCATATATGTCCTGTAGTGAAGTAGCTAGATCATAAGGTAGTTCTGTTTCTGGCATTTTGGCACATGGAAATCCAGAGTTTATTGTTCTTTCCCACAGAACAAAAGTCCTCTTCAGAATGAGTATTTGCAAAGTGGGAGATGGAGTGTAAAACAACGAATGTTAAAATCGTGAGGGTATCACAATCCCCAACTTGAAACTATACTACAAAGCTACTGTGATAAAATCAGCATGGTACTGGCAAAGGAACAGACCTGAGGATCAGTGGAATAGATTAGAAGATGCAGAAACAACTCCAGACATGCTCAGCCACCTCATCTTTGACAAAGGAGCCAACCACCATCATTGGAGGAAAGATAGCCTATTCAATGAATGGTGTTGGAAAAACTGGATTTCAACCTGCCAAAGATTGAAACTAGACCCATACCTATCACCATGCACTAAACTAATATTGAAGTGGATTAAAGATATAAATATTAAGACAGAAACACTAAACTTGGTGGAAGATAAGTTAGGTAGAACTTTTGAAGACATGGGCATAGGAAAAGACTTCATGAACAAAACCTCAGCAGCACGGGAACTAGCAGAAAGAATCAACAACTGGGATCTCACCTTATTAAAAAGCTTCTGCACTGCAAAAGAAACCACCAACAGAGCTAACAGACAATCTACAATATGGGAAAAATTTTTTAGCAGCGGTACCTCAGACAAAGGACTACTATCTAGAATATATAAAGAACTGAAAAAAATCAGACCCCCAAATTCAAAGACCCAGCTCCAAAATGGGCATCTGAAATGAACAGACATTTCTCAGACAAGGAAGTAAAAGCAGCAAACAAATATATGAAAACATGTTCAACATCACTGGTCATTCGAGAGATGCAGATGAAAACAACACTGAGATTCCACCTCACCCCAGAAAGAATGGCTGCTATCAAGAAATCAACAAATAACAAATGCTGGTGGGGTTGTAGGGAGAAAGGAACCCTTCTCCATTGCTGGTGAAAGTGCAGACTGGTGCAACCACTGTGGAAGTCAGTATGGAGATACCTCAAAGAACTAGGGCTAGAGGTCCTGTGGGACTGCATAACCTTTGTTCCTTTTCTCCAGCCCCATTGTGATTAAATGTGAGTTAATGGATAAAGATGCTTGTTAGTTTTGGGACACTAGATAAAATCTGTAATAGACCTAAAGTCCCAAAGTAAACTACTCAACTCCTTGTTTGCCCAGAACTGATGTTCTGGACACCACAATCTATAGAACAAGCTGCAAATGTCTGCTGACCATCAATACGTGACAGTCGACCACTAACCTTTGTCCCTTTTCTTCAATTCTATATGTTAACTTCCCCCTCAACTCCCTGTAAGAACAGCCTCTCTAAGCTATTTTGCTTTGGGAGTGCCGTGTGGCCAGACTAATAAAGGTCTGTTTTATTTTCCAACTTGTCCCGTGTGTTCCTTCCTGGGTGTTCTTCGCTGCAGTCAGCTCCTCGGAGCATTTGGTAAGGCCCTCGGTCTTACAGTCCCATTTGACCCAGCTATTCCCCTGCTGGGTATCTTCCCAAAAGAATTAAAAGAATCATACCACAGTGTTATATGTGCACCCATGTTCATAGCGGCACAGTTTGTAATAGCTAAAGCTTGGAAGCAGCCCAAGTGCCAATCAACTGGAAACTAGATAAAGAAAATGTGGTTTTTTTAATAAAATGGAGTACTACTCAGCCATAAAGAACGAAAAACTAGAGTCATTTATAGCTAAATGGATGCATATCGAGGCCATACTCTTAAGTGAAATAAATAGGACACACATGTGTAAATACCGAATAGTTTCTCTAGTGTGAGAAACTGAAAGTGTAAATAAGGATTAAAATGATTAAAATGAATAACTGATTGTAGGGAACAGGGGAAGGGGACGTTACCAGAACCTCTGTAGTAAGTCCTTGTCTCCTGCGAGCCACGGCAGCACACAGCAAATTACAGGAAAGGTAGAAAAATAAGACTGAGAAGAAGCTGAGCTTTGGTTCTGATCAGTGCTGCTCTGGGCAGCAAAGACAAAAGCCCCCTAGCTTGCAGCACTTTTTATTCAGTACACGGGGAAACAGATGTAACGAGTGAAAAATGTAGAGTTCAGTACTTTACATTGGGTTAAACAAGGTGTAAAAAGACTGGGAGGCAGTGGAAATCTAAGAACAATGAGGAACTATGCAGATGAAGATTTGGTTCCCCTCTGGCATCTCCCACAGGTGTGGTCTTGTCCTGGAGCATTACAGCATCCAGGGATCACTGAGGTCTCAGTTGTGACCAGAGGCCAAAATTCAATTATGTCTGGAATGTCGTAGCTGGTCTGTAGGCAGGAGAACTAGGCCTACTCAAATGATTTTTCCCTAGAATTATGTAGCATTGCTCCCAACAATTGATAATTGAAATAGGAGAAAATGTCCAAAGACGAAGGAGTGAAGGGAGGGGAAGGGGAAAGAAAAAGAGGGAAAGGAAAAACTATGAGAAAAGAAAAAAAAAATGGAAATGAAATCTATGTAAATAGGGAAGGGCAGAGGGGGTGAAGGGTGCACAGGTAATGGGAAAAAAAAATAAGAACCAAGATATATCATGTACAGGTAGGTACAAACACCCAATGATAAATGTAAACAAATTGTATACCTAAAATGTACCAATAAAAGAACTAAAAAAAAAATCGTAAAGGCCAGCCGTGTGCACCAGATATGTGGTCACAGCTCCCAGGTCTTCCAGGGGTGTGTTTCTGGCTTTCTGAGGAAACTCCATACTGTTTTTTGCAATGATTGTACGAATCTACATTCTCACCAACAGTGTAAGAGAGCTCTCCATTCTCTACATCCTCACCATCTTTTGTCTTTTTGATAAAAACAATTCTAACTAGAGTGAGGTTATTGTGGTTTTGATTTGCATTTTCCTGATGATTAATAATTTTGAAGCTTTTTTCATATGCTTGTTGCCCATTTTTATATTTTTTTTGTATTAAATTCTTTTATTGGTACATTGTAGGTATACAACACAATTACATTTCTCATTGGGAATTGTACCTTTATATAATGCATCTTGGTTCTTCTTTTTTCCCCATTCCTAGCCCTCCCTTCACGCCTTCCACCCTTCCCTATTTACAAAGACTTTATTTCCATTTGTTCCATTTCTCAGCATTTTTCCTTTCCCTTTTTTCCTTTCCCCTGCCCCTCCCACTATCCCTACCCCTTTGGACCTTTTCTTCCTATTTTACATTATCGATGATTCATTCTAATCATTGGTACATTTTAGGTATATAATATAATGACATTCATCATTGGAAATTTGCACCTTTACATAGTCTCTCTTGGTTCTTATTTTTCACCCTTGCCCAGCCCTCCCTTCAACCCCTCCAGTCCTCCCTATTTACAAAGATTTTGTTCCTATTTTTCCATTTTCTCATATTAATCCCATTCCCTTCTATCTTTTCCCCTAGCCCTCCCACTTCCTTCCCCTTTGCCCCTTTTCTTCCTATTTCACATTGTCTATTATACATTTAGTCCTTATTTACACTTTCAGTTTCTCACACCAGAGAAACTATTCGGTATTTACACGTGTGGCCTATTTATTTCACTTAAGAGTATCGCCTCAATGTGCATCCACTTAGCTATAAATGTCTCTAATTTCTCATTTTTTATGGCTGAGTAGTACTCCATTTTATTAAAAAACCACATTTTCTTTATCCAGTCTCCAGTTGATGGGCATTTGGGCTATTTCCAAGTTTTAGCTATTACAAACTGTGCTGGTATGAACATGGGTGCACATATATCACTGTGGTATGATTCTTTTAATTCTTTGGGGAAGATCCCCAGCAGTGGACTAGCAGGGTCAAATGGGACTTCCAGTCCTAGTTCTTTGAGGTATCTCCATACTGATTTCCACAGTGGTTGCACCAGTCTACACTCCCACCAGCAGTGGAGCAGAGTTCCTCTTTCCCCACAGCCCTGCCAGCATTTGCTATTAGTTGATTTCATGATAGCAGCCATTCTTTCTGGAGTGAAGTGGAATCTCAGCGTTGTTTTCATTTGCATCTCTTGAAAGACCAGTGATATTGAACATTTTTTCATGTATTTATTTGCTATTTCTACTTCTTTGTCTGAGAAATGTCTGTTCATTTCAGATGCCCGTTTTTGGATTGGGTCTTTAAATTTGGGAGGTCTGATCTTTTTAAATTCTTTATAGATTCGAGATAGTAGACCTTTGTCTGAGGAAGAGCAGGTGAAGATTTTTTTCCCACATTGTGGGCTGTCTCTTCACACTGCTGGTGGTTTCTCTTGCTGTGCAGAAGCCTTTTAATAAGAAGAGATCCCATTTGTTGATTGTTTGTGCTAGTTCACGGGCAACTGAGGTTTTGTTCATAAAATCTTTTCCTACACCAAGGTCTTCAAGGGTTCTACCTAACCTCTGTTCCAACTGGTTCAGAGTTTCTATTTTAATATTTAGATCTTTAATACATTTTGATTTTAGTTTAGTGCATGGTGAGAGATACAGGTCTAGTTTTAATCTTTGGCAAGTTGAAGCCCAATTTTTCTAGCACCATTTATTAAAGAGGCTATCTTTCCTCCAGTGAGGGTGTTTGGCTCCTTTGTTGAAGATGAGATGTCTGAGTGTGTCTGGCATTGTTTCTGCCTCTTCTAATCTGTTCCACTGGTTCTCAAGTCTGTTTCTTTGCCAGTACCATGCTGTTTTTATCACAGTAGCTTTGTAGTAGAGTTGCAGGTTGAGGATTGTGATACCCCCTGCCATTTCTCTGTTACCTAGAATTGCTTTTGCTATTCTGGGTCTCTTCTTGTTCCAAATGAATTTTTGGATTGTTTTCTCGAGTTCTATGAAGTATGCTGCTGGGATCTCCATTGGAATTCCATTAAATCTATATAGCAGTTTTGGAAGTATGGCCATTTTCACTATATTAATCCTTCTTATCCAGGAGCACGGGATGTCCATCCATTTTCTGATATCATCTTCAATCTCTCTTTTCAGAGTGCCATAGTTTTCAGAGAAGAGGTCTTTGATTTCTTTTGTTAGGATGACTCCTAGGTATTTCAGTTTTTGGATGCTATTGTGAAAGGAATTATTTGCCCTATTTCTCTCTCACTGAGTCTGTCATTGGTGTAGAGGAAAGCTATTTATTTTTGTGTGTTGACCTTGTAACCAGCTACTTGACTGAATTTAGTTATTAAGTCTAGAAGACTTTTGGTGGAGTTCTTGGGGTCTTCTATATAGAGTATCATGTCATCTGCAAATAATGACAATTTGACTTCTTCATTACCTATCTTTATTCCTTTTATTTCTTTCTCTTGTCTAATTGCCGTGGCTAATGTTTCCAGAACTATATTGAACAAGAGTGGTGATAGTGGACATCCTTGTCTTGTTCCTGATTTGAGTGTGAAGGATTTCAGTTTTTGACCATTTAGTATGATATTGGCTGTTGGTTTTTCATAGATGGCTTCTATCAGTTTGAGGTAGAGACCACCTATTCCAATTTTTTGTAGGGTTGTTATCATAAATGCATGTTGGATTTTGTCAAATGCTTTTTCTGCATCTATGGAGATAATCATATGGTTTTTGTCCTTGACTCTATTGATATAGTGTATTACATTGATTGATTTGTGTATGTTGAACCATCCCTGCATCCCTGGGATGAATCCCACTTGATCAGGGTGTATGATCTTCTTGATGATCTTCTGCATTCTGTTTGGCATTATCTTATTTTGCATGTATGTTCATTAGTGAGATTGGCCTATAGTTCTCTTTTTCAGTTGGGTCTTTCTCTTCTTTGGGGATCAAGGTGATGCTTGCTTCCAGGAATGAATTTGGGAGTATTGCTTCCCTTTCAATTTCACTGAAGAGTTTAAACAGTAGTGGCAGTAGTTCCTCTCTAAATGTCTTGTAGAATTCAGCAGTGAAGCCATCAGGGCCTGGGCTTTTCTTAGTTGATAAGTTTTTAATTACATTTTCAATTTCATTGGTTGATATTGGGTTGTTCAGAATTTTTAGGTCTTCTTCGTTCAACTTTGGTAATTCATATGTATCTAGGAATCTGTCCATTTCTTCTGTGTTGTCCATCTTATTGGTGTATAGGTTCTGGAAGTAGGTATTGATGATCCTCTGGATTTCTGCCGGGTCTGTTGTAATTTCACCCTTTTCATTCCTAATTGCATGGGTTTGGGCCTTTTCTTTCCTTTTTCTGAGAAGGTTGGCTAAAGGTTTGTCAATTTTGTTGATTCTTTTGAAAAAACAACTCTTGGCTTCATTGATTTTTTGTATCGTTCTCTTAGTCTCCACTGCATTGATTTCTCCTCTGATCTTTATAATTTCCTCCCTTGTATGAGCTTTGGGGTTGTCCTGCTCTTCTTTTTCTAGAAGCTTGAGGTTCAGCATCAGGTTGTTTAATTGGGCTTGTTCTGTTTTCCTAATATGCATATTCACTGCTATGAATTTCCCTCGTAAGACTGCTTTCATTGTGTCCCATAGATTCCAATATGTTGTATTGTCATTGTCATTTAATTGAAGGAACTGTCTGATTTCTTCTTTAATTTTCTCTGTGACCCATTGGTTATTCAGTAGTGTGTTGTTCAATTTCCACGTGTTTATGAAATTTTTTGAGTTTCTTTTGCTATGGATCTCCAATTTCATCACAGTATGGTCTGATAATATACAGGGGATAACTTCAATTCCTTTGCACTTACTTAACCATGCTCTATGCATGAGTATGTGGTCTATTTTGGAGAATGACCCATGTGCAGCTGAGAAGAATGTGTATTCTGATTTTGTGGGGTGGAAGACTCTGTATAATTTGTGAAGTTCATTTGTTCAAGAGTTCGATTGAGTTCTAGTATTTCATTACTTATTTTTAGTTTAGTTGATCTATCTATTTGTGACAGTGGGGTGTTGAGGTCCCCCACTACAATTGTATTAGTGCATATATGACTTTTCATGTCTGTTAGTATTTGTTTTATATAGTTGGGTGCACTAGTGTTTGGTGCATAGATATTTATGATTGTCATCTCTTCCTCTTGGATTCTTCCCTTTACAAGGATGTAGTGTCCTTCTTCGTCTCTCTTAATCAGTGTTGGTTTGAAATCTACTTGATCTGCAAAGAGGATAGCTACTCCTGCTTTTTTCGGGTTCCTGTCACATGGAGTATTGTTTTCCACCCTTTAACTTTCAGTCTATGAGTTTCCTTTTGAATGAAGTGTGTTTCTTGTATGCAGCATATTGTTGGATTTTGCTTCTTGACCCATTCTGCCAGTCTATTTCTTTTGATTGGTGAATTGAGACCATTAACATTGATGGTTATAACTGAAATGTATTGACTTGTCATTGCCATGACTTTTTTTGTTGGGTTCTCCCCCTTTCCATTTAATTTCTTGTCATGCCAGATGGGTTCATTCTGCTTTGCTTCCTGGGCTTGTGATCCTCAATGTCTGTCCCTAGGCTATTGTGTAAAATTCTTTGGAGTGCTGGTTTGGTATTCACAAAGTTCCTGAGGTGCTCTTTGTCATGAAAGTATCTTATTTCTCCATCCATTTTGAAAGATAGTTTTGCAGGGTACATCAATCTGGGTTGGAGACTGTTTTCTTTTAGGGCTTGGAATATGTCACTCCAAGCTCTTCTTGCCTTGATGGTTTGTGTTGAGAAGTCTGCTGTGATTCTGATGGGCTTTCCTTTGTATGTGATTTGTTTCTTTTCTCTCACTGCTTGGAGAACTTTGTTCTTCTGTTGTGTTTCTGGAATCTTAACAATTATATGCCTATGTGTAGATTTTTTTTGATCAAGGCTATTTGGAGTCCTATATGCCTCACTTATCTGTATGTCAAGCTCTTTTCCCCTGCTTGGGAAGTTTTCTGCCATTATTTCTGTGAAGAGGTTTTTTATGTCATCTGCACTCTCTCCTGTTTCTTCATTGAGCCCAATCAGTCTTATGTTATTCTTCTTTGCATCATCTAGCAGCTGCTGGATTGATTTCTCATGTTCCCTTATAATTTTGAAGCAGTTTTTCTTTTCCTGTTCACTAATTGCAATCTTATCTTCTATATCTGAAATTCTGTCCTCACATTGGCTCATTCTGCTGTGTAGACTTTCAGTGGAGTTTTTCATGTCCTGGAAATCTATTTGCATCTGTTTTATGGATTCCATTTGTTTCTTATGTTGGGATTCCATCATGTTCCTGAGCTCCTCTCTAGATTTATTAATGATGTCTTGCACTAGGGGCACAATTTCTCCTGTTATCTGAGAAATTATTTCTGATTTCATTTTTTCCAGATTCCCTTTGGTTGCCAGTTCAGTGGGTCCAGGTGGTTGAGTATCAGAGTGTTCCATCTCATTTCCCTTTGGGGTTGCTGTAGGTGATCTGGAAGTCTGGTTTTGAGACTTATTTATGTGTTTTCTCATTTCGACTGGGGCGGGGGACTGTTAGCGCCTGCAGGGATTACCTCCTCTGAGCCGGGAGAGGTGGCACAGGGGCCGGGAGCAGCGGTGGGGATGGTGACCCAAAAGTCCTTTCCTGTGGGCTGGGAGCAGGGGGAGGCATGGTAACCAGGAAGCCCCTTCCTCTGGACCAGGAGCAGTGGGACGACAGCTCAGAAGCCCCTACCTCTGGGCCAGGAACAGCAGGACTCAGTACCTTGGTCTGGTGATCTGGTGTTCTCTGCATCTTTGTAGTGTGGAACCAGGTGGCTGCCTGTCTGCAGCAGGGTGATTCAGTGTCTTCTGTGTGACTCAGGACCTCGGTAGGGTGTGCACAGACCTTCCTGTGTGCAGCGGGCTGATTAGGCGTATTCTGCACGACTGGGGACCTCGGTAGGGCGTGGGCAGACCTGCCTGTCTGCAGCGGGGTGATTAGGCGTGTTCTGTGCGACTCAGGACCTCCCATTTTTATATTTTCTTGAGACAAATGTTTGTCCAAGCCATTTGCTAAATGTTTAATTAGCTTTTTTTTCTGCTGAGTGTTTTGAGTTTCTTATATATTCTGGAATTAATCCCTTGTCAAATTAATCAGTTTTCAGATATTCTTCTCCCATTCTATTGGTTGTCCAATCACTCTGTTGATTATTTTACTATTCAGAAGTGTTTTAGTTGCAGTTATTAATTTTTGCTTCTGAGGTCATATCTAAAACATCTTTCCCCAGATCAATCTCCCAAGTCATTTCCCCTGTATTTTCTTCTGGTGGTTGCATAGTTTCAGGTCTTTGACCCATTTTGAGTAGATTTTTGCTTATGTGAGAGAGAGCAATCTAATTTTTTTCTTTTTATATATAGAGATACAGTTGTCCCAGCACTTTCTATTAAAGAGTTTACTTTCTCCAGTGTGTATTCTTGCTTCTTTGTCAAAAATCAATTGGGTCTAAATATGTGGATTTATTCTCTATTCTCTATTTCCATTGGTATTTGTGTCTGTTTCTATGCCATTATCATGTTGTTTTGGTTACTGTATTTTGATGTCAGGTATTATAATGCTTCCAGCTTTGTTCTTTTTTGTCAGGATTTCCTTGGCTATTCAGGGTCTTTTTGTGATTCCATAGAAATTTTAGGAGTTTTTTTTTTCTATTTCCATAAAGAATGTCATTGATATTTTGGTAAGAATTGCATTGAATCTGTAGTTTGATTTGGGTAATATGGAAATGTTGACTATTCTTCCAATCCATGAACACGGGTTGTCTTTCCATTGTGTGTGTGTGTATGTGTGTGTGTGTGTGTGTGTCCGTCCTCTTTAATTTCTTTCATTAGTGTTTTGTAGTTTTCATTGTAGAGATCATTCATTTTCTTGGTTAAATTTGTCCCTAAGCATTTTACTCATGTTTTGCAGCCATTGTGAATGTGATTTCTCTCTTGGTTCTCTTCTCAGCAATCTCATTTTATTGTATAGGAAAAATAGTGATTTTTTTTATATGTTGGTTTTGTATCCTGAAACCTTACTGAATTTATTTGTCAGCTCTTTCTTTTTGGGTGAAGTCTTCAAGTTTTTCTACATATAAAATTATATCATCTGAAAACAGTGATAATTTGACCTCTTTCTTTCCTATTAGGCAGTATTTGGGGGGGGGGGGGGGAGTACCGGGGATCCAACTCAAGACCTTGTGCTTGGTAGGCAGGCGGCAGAACCACTGAGCTAAATCCCTGGCCCTTTTCTTTCCTATTAGGATGCCCTTTATTTATAGATCTTATCTTATTGCTCGAATTAAGACTTTTGATATTATATTAAGTAAGAATGAATTCTTGTCTTGTTCCTCACTTTAGAGGAAACAATTTCCCTTTCAGAAGAATATAGGTAATGGATTTGTCATATACATACCGTATTGTGTTGAGGTACATTCTATCTATACCTAATTTTTGAGGTTTGTTTTTTTTTTTATTATGAAGGCATGTAGAATTTTATTGAATGCTTCTTCTGCATCTATTGAGATGATCAGGCAGTTTTTATCTTTCATCTTATTGATGTGATGTATTTTATCGATTTGCATATGTTAAAACATTCTTGCATCCCTGGCATAAATCCCACTTTAAAGAAATGGTACTGGGACTTGAACAAAGGGGCTTCACACTGAACTATATCCTCAGCACTTTTTATATAATCTTTAAAATGTTTAAGACAAGATCTCATGAAGTCATGAAGTTGCCCAGGTTGAGTTTGAGCTTTTGATCCTCCTGTCTTAGCCTCCCAGAAGGCTGTGATTATAGGCATGCACCACCATGCCCAGCCATAAATCTTACTTAATTTTCATTTTTAAATGCTGTTGGATTCACCTTGCTAGATTTTGTTAAGAATTTTTTTCTCTGTGTTCACCAGACAAATTGGTTTGTATGTTTTCATCTTTTTGTAATGTCCTTGCCCGGTTTGAGTATCAGAGTACTGCCTTATAGAATGAATTCAGAAGTGTTGCTTCCCTTTAAATACTCTGGAATGGTTTCAGAAGAATTAGTGCTAGTTCTCTAAAGCTTTAGTAAAACTCAGGAGTGAAAGCATCCAATCCTGAGCTTTACTTTGTTGAGAAAATTTTCATTACTAATTTAATTTTATTACATGTTATTGTCTCCTCATGTTTTCTATATCCTCATGGTTCAATTTTGGTAGAGTCTGTTTCCAGAAGTTTATAATTTTCTTCTGTATTTTCCAATTTCATGTATAGTTATTCATGATAGTCCCTAATAGTGGTTTGTATTTCTGTGGTATCAATTGTAAATGTCTACTTGATTTTACTTTTTTGGATCTTGTCTTTTTTTCTTGGTTCTGAATAATCATCTATCTGCTCTGTATAGGAAATCTCTGTATATCTTGTGGGCCATCTTTATGTGATAGCACTCTCAGTGTGCAAGAGGAAATGTTAGAGAGTCACAGCAATACCACTGAGCCCTCACTCTCACCCAAGTATCTACCCATCTCATCCAGATATTTCCCACACCTGCTTAATACAGTGTCCTCCTTAATGCTCTAGGATACTAGAAGTTCAAGGTTGAAAGTGACAGTTGTACCCCACATAACATCCCATCTGGGATGCTCATGCCCCTGCCTTGGCTTAGTATCGAGGTCCTGTATTGTCCATTGAAACATGAGCATCCAGATCTCTAGACTTTGAAGATAGGAATCACCCATTATAAATTAGACTCTGTCCACAGTACCTGAGAAGGAAGCCAAGTATGATGAATGATTAGCAGAATGGCCTGACAGCTCCAGAGTCTGTGGACATGAGGCCCTGGTAAGCTATTTTATGGGGGAAAATTCAGATTGACCCTGGTCAATACCATTTGTACTACATTAGGAGATACTAGAGTGAGCAAGAAGGTCCTCCAGAATTCACTCAATATGAATTTACTAAATGCAATGGTATACTCTTGTCCTCATGGAGCCTACAATATAGCTAAAAGTATATACACACAAGATATACAAATATGCTTTAATAATTAAAGAACTCTTTAGAATTTGAGTATATGATGATTTATATAGAGAGTGCATTTTAGAGGATTTTAATAGCAATAGTTGTACATGGGAGAGAAAGCTAGTCAGAATCATCCCTACACATCATGTAAAACTTCAGGGGGAAGTTTTAGTGTAAGTTTCTTTCAAAAGATCTGTTTTTGTTTGGTTGCCTAGGTTGTCATCATTGTCATCGTCATCATTGTCATTGTCATCATCATCATAATCATCTCCGTCAGTATTTATAACTCATATTGTTTTGTTTGGAAATAACTCCAGAAGAGGGAAGACTAGCTATTTGGCCAGGGACTTGGAGAGTCAGAGGTGAAGTTTCTGTGCAAAATCAGTCCAAGATCAAGGTCTAAGCCTCAACTGGCCAGACTTTTCTTAGTAGTTCAAATAGGTATGTAAGAGATATTTTGGTTGCAACTCTAGAACCCTCTCCACCTTTACTCATCCTCCTCTATGCCTCAGGAGGCTGTGCTGTATGGATGGCAATAATGACCTTTTTCACTCTGTAGCTCATGATTGGGATTACTAATGGAGACTGGTGAGCAGGAAGAAATTGACTCTGATGTATTCATTCCTGGGTTCCCTGCCTACTGGGTCATGGTAGGTTGGTTCCATCATGTACAGAAGGTCATAGCTCTGTGCTGAAACTGCCTCTCTGGGTCTGATAAATACATTCCCCTGGGCCCTCAGATCTGGGTGTAGTTAATAGCTCTTCACAGTTATTAAATTTTCAGTGGTTTTAGCACTGTTGCCAGCATTGCTTTAAATGGTTCCTTTAGTTAACACACTTAATAATTTTACCACATTTGAGTATATAACTTTGAATCAATGAATGATACTGTAACATATTAAGAATGGTCTCAGAGGTGACCTTTAAGATGCAATTCTGGGTCTAGATTGCTCATACATTTGAGAAATGCATGGATAGTCTCCTTGCCAGAGAAAATGGGACATTTAATTTTTAGCATACATTGGCATACACGTGGAAGATAAAGAAGGGAGAAGTTACTTTGGCGAATTGATGATATGGTGGCAATGGTGATTATAAAAAATTTGGGCATGCTGGGCATAGTGGTACATGCCTGTAATCCCAGCACTCAAGGGGCTGAGGGAGGAGGATTGCCATGAATTCAAGGCCAGACTGGGTTACATGGTGAGTTCAAGGTCTGCCTGAATTACATAGTGAGACCCTGTCCAGAAAAATAAAAAAGGTAACAACAAAAAAATTAGGAAGTCTGCTGACTCTTTTTGGTTTCCCTAAAGCAGTGGGGCCCAATAGGGTTGCCACTAACCATGTGAGGCTGTTTACATTAAAATTAAAAATTAAAAAAATAATTCAAGCCAGATGTGATGGCACTCACCTGTAATGCCAGCACTTTGGGAGGCTGAAGCAGCAAGATCATGTGCTTGAGCCCAGCTTAGGCAATTTAACAATCTAGCAAGACACTGTCTCAAAAATTAAAAAAAAAAAAAAAAGAGACTGGGAGAATAGCTCAGTGTGAAGGCCCTAGGTTCAATCTTCATTACTACAACAACAATAACAATTCAGTTCTTTAGTTACAGTTAATTGCTCAGTAGCCACATGTGGTTACTCTATTTTAGTACACCATAGATGTAGAATATTTTCATCATTGCAGAGAGCTGTATTGAAGAATGCTGTCCAAGAAGGTGGTGTGCAGAGTGAAAAGAAAAACAACGAAGGCCTTTAAATGCTCAATTCAAAAGAAGTGTGGAAAATGGAAAACCATTGAAGCCTGTCTTAAAGACATTACTGGTTTATTATAGTTGCAGGGCAATCAATGATAAAGAATCTTGTCAAGCGTTATACTTTGTGAGTTGTGGAGTGGTAGAGCTGGAAAAGTAGAAGTGCTTGTCCCTGCCAGTCTCAAATGTTGGGCTTGGAGGAGAGTTACCATCCCTTCTGACCCCACTCTGGGTGCATCCTATAGTTTTTTTATTCATGAAGTTTATTGGTACATTTTAGGTATACATTATGATCACATTCACCATTGGGAATTTGTAGCTGTACATGATATAACTTAGTTCTTGTATTTTCCCCATTCTCCTTCCTGTGTGCCCTCAAGCATTCTACATACAATCTCTTCCAGCAGATGTAGTGTTTCTGTTTTAATATTTAGATCTTGATCCATTTAGATTTTAGGTTAGTGCATGGTGAACGATATGGGACTAGTTTCAATCTTTGGCATGTGGAAAACCAGTTTTTCCAGCACTACTTATTAAAGAGGCTATCTTTCCTCCAGTGAGGATGTTTGGGTCCTTTGTCAAAGATGAGGTGGCTGAGTGTCTGGAGTTGTTTCTGCATCTTTTAATCTGTTCCACTAGTCCTCAGGTCTGTTTCTTTGCCAGTGTCATGCTGTTTCTATAATAGTAGATTTATAGTATAGTTTCATGTTGGGGATGGTGATACCCCGCCTTGTCTTTGTTGCCTAGAATTGTTTTCACTATTCTAGGTCTCTTCTGAATGAATTCAAATGAATTCAAATGATTTCAAAATTCAAATGAATTTTTGATTGTTTTCTCTAGTTCTGTGAAATATGCTGTTGGAATTTCAATCAGGATTGCATTGAATCTATATAGCAGTTTTGGAAGTATGGCCATTTTCACTATATTGGTTCTTCCTATCCAGGAGCAAGGGATATCTTTCCATTTTCTGATATCCTCTTCAATCTCTTTTTTTCAGAGTGCTATAGTATTTAGAGTAGAGGTCTTTTACTTCCTTTGTTAGACTGATTTCTAGGTATCCCATTTTTGGGGATGCTACTGTGAAAGGAATTGTTTTTCCAGTTCCTCTCTCAATGAGTCTGTTGTTCATGTACAGGAAGGCTACTGAGTGTTGACCTTGTATCCAGCTACTTTTCTGAATGTGGTTATTAAGTCTAGAAGATTTTTTGGTGGCGTTCTTGGGGTCTTCTTTATAGAGTATCATGTCATCCACAAGTAATGACAATTTAACTTCTTCATTTCCTATCTTTATTCCTTTTATTTCTTTCTCTTGTCTAATTGCTGTGGCTAATGTTTCCAGAACTATATTGAACAGGAGTGGTGATAGTGGACATCCTTGTTGTGTTCATTTTAGAGTGAAAGATTTCAGTTTTTGACCATTTAGTCAAATGTTGGCTTTCATAAATGGCTTTTATCAGGTTGAGATAAAGCCGGTCTATTCCAATTTTCTATAGGGTTTTTATCATGAATGGGTGTTGGATTTTGTCAGACATTTTGTCTGTATCTATTGAGATGATCATATGGTTTTTGTCCTTGGCTCTGTTAATATAGCGTATTACATTTATTGATTTGAATGTGTTGAACCAGCCTTGCATCCCTGGGATGAATCCTACTTGGTCAGGGATTATGATCATCTTGATGATCTTCTGCATTCTGTCAATATCTTATTGAGGATTTTTGTGTCTATGTTCATTATGGAAACTGGACTGTAGTACTCTTTTTTGGTTGGGTGTTTCTCTGCTTTGGGGATCAAGGTGATGCTTGCTTCCAGCAATGAATTTGGGAGTGTTGCTTCCCTTTCAATTTCATTGAAGAGTTTAAATACTAGTAATTCTTCTCTAAATGTCTTGTAGAATTCAGCAGTGAAGCCATCAGGACCTGGGGTTTTCTTTGTTGGTAAGTTTTTAATTACATTTTTAGTTTCATCATTTAATATTGGGTTGTTTAGAATTTTTAGATCTTCTTTGTCCAACTTTGGTAATTCATACATATCTAGAAATCTGTCCATTTCTATGTTTTCCATCTTATTGGAGTTCAGGTTCTCAAAGCAGGTATTGATCCTCTGGATTTCTTTTTTTTTTTTTAATTAATTTTCTTGGTACCTTTAAGTTATACAATAGAATGACATTCATCATTGGAACTTTGTACCTTTACATAATTCATCTTGGTTCTTATTTTTTCCCCAATCCCCTGCCCTCCCTTCAACCCCTCCACCCCTCCCTATCTACAAAGACTTTGTTTCCATTTTTTCTTTTTCTCATATTATTCCATTCCCTCTTTTCTTTTCTCTTACCCCTCCTACTTCCCCTTCCCACTGCACCTTTTCCTATTTCACATTGTCTATTATATCTTTTAGTCCTTGTTTACACTTTCAGTTTCTCACACTAGAGAAACTATTTGGTATTTACACATGTGTACTCATTATTTCACTTAAGAGTATTGCCTCAATGTGCATCCATTTAGCTATAAACGTCTCCAGTTTTTCATTCTTCGTGGCTGAGTAATACTCCATTTTATTAAAAAACCTACATTTTCTTTATCCAGTCTCTAGTTGATGGGCAATTGGGTTGCTTCCAAGTTTTAGCTATCACAAACTGTGTTGCTATGAACATGGGTGCACATATATCACTGTGATAAGATACTTTTAATACTTTGGGGGAAGATACCCAGCAGGGGAATAGCTGGGTCAAATGGGGCTTCCAATCCTAGTTCTTTGAGGTATCTCTACACTGATTGCCACAGTGGTTGCACCAGTCAATACTCCTACCAGTGGTGGAGAAGGGTTCCTCTTTCCCCACAGACCCACTAGCATTTGTTATTGGTTGATTTCATGATCCCAGCCATTCTTTCTGGAGTGAGATGGAATCTCAGCATTGTTTTCATTTGCATCTCTCCAATGACCAGTAATGTTGAACATGTTTTCATGTTTCTTTGCTATTTCTACTTTGAGAAATGTCTGTTCATTTCAGATGCAGATTTTTGCATTGGGTCTTTAAATTTGGGAGGTATGATTTTTTTAAGTTCTTTATAGGTTCTAGATAGTAGACCTTTATCTGAGAGACAGCTGGTGAAAATTTTTTCCCACTTTGCGGGTTGTCTCTTCACACTTGGTTGTTTCTCTTGCTGTGCAGAAGCTTTTTAATAAGAATAAACCCCACTTGTTGATTGTGCTAGTTCACGGGCAATTAAGGTTTTGTACATAAAATCTTTTCCTACACCAGTGTCTTCAAGAGTTCTACCTAACCTCTGTTCCATCCTGTTCATTGTTTCTGTTTTAATATTTAGTTATTTAATCCATTTGGATTTTAGTTTAGTGCATGGTGAGAGATACAGGTCTAGTTTTTATTTTATTTTATTTTATTGGTACATTTTAGGTATACAATATAAAAACATTCATCATTGGAAATTTGCACTTTTACATAATCTCTCTTGGTTCTTATTTTTTTCCCCTTGCCCTGCCCTCCCTTCAAGCCCTCCATCCCTCCCTATTGGTCTAGTTTTAATCTTTGGCAAGTTGAAACCCAATTTTTCCAGTACCATTTATTAGAGAGGCTATCTTTCCTCCAGTGAGGGTGGTTGGCTCCTTTGTTGAAGATGAGGTGGCTGAGTGTGTCTGGAGTTGTTTCTGCATCTTTTAATCTATTCCACTGGTCCTCAGGTCTGTTTCTTTACCAGTACCATGCTGTTTTTATCACAGTAGCTTTGTAGTATAGTTTCAAGTTGGGAATTGTCATACCCCCTACCTTGTCTTTATTGCCTAGAATTGCTTTTGCTATTCTAGGTTGCTTCTTGTTCCAAACGAATTTTTGGATTGTTTTCTCAAGGTCTATGAAGTATGCTGCTGGGATTTCAATTGGGATTGCATGGAATCTATATAGCAGTTTTAGAAGTATGGCCATTTTCACTATGTTAATTCTTCCTACCCAGTGGCAAGGGATGTCTTTCCATTTTCTGATATCCTCTTCAATCTCTTTTTTTCAGAGTGCTATAGTTTTCAGAGATGAGGTCTTTGATTTCTTTTGTTAGGTTGATTCCTAGGTATTTAAGTTTTTTTGGATGCTATTGTGAAAGGAATTGATTGCCCCATTTCTCTCTCAGTGAGTCTTTTTTTCATGTACAGAAAAGCTATTGATTTTTGCATGTTGACCTTGTATCCAGCTACTTTACTGAACTTGGCTATTATGTGTAGAAGACTTTTGGTGGTGTTCTTGGGGTCTTCTGTATAGAGTATCATGTCATCTGCAAATAATGACAATTTGACTTCTTCATTTCCTATCTTCATTCCTTTTATTTCTTTCTCTTGTCTAATTGCTGTGGCTAATGCATCTAAAACTATATTGAACAGGAGTGGTGATAGTGGACATCCTTGTCTTGTTCCTCATTGTATTGTGAAGCATTTCAGTTTTTGACCCTTTAGTATGATATTGGCTGTTGGTTTTTCATAGATGGCTTTTATCAGATTAAGGGAGAGACCATCTATTCCAATTTCTTGGAGAGTTTTTATTATAAATGTGTGTTAGATTTTGTCAAATTCTTTTTCTGCATCTATTGAGATGATCATATGGTTTTTGTCCTTGGCTCCATTAATATAGTGTATCACATTTATTGATTTGGGTATGTTGAACCATCCCTGCATCCCTGGGATGAATCCCCCTTGGTCAGGGTGTATGATCTTCTTGATGATCTTCTGCATTCTATTTACCAGTATCTTATTAGGGATTTTTGCATCTATGTTCATTAGTGAGCTTGTCCTATAGTTCTGTTTTTCTGTTGGGTCTTTCTCTGCTTTGGGAATCAAGTAGATCCAGGAATGAATTTGGGAGTATTGCTTCCCTTTCAATTTCATTGAAGAGTTTAAATAGTAGTGGCAGTAGTTCCTCTCTAAATGTCTTGTAGAATTCAGCAGTGAAGCCATCACGACCTGAGCTTTTCTTAGTTGGTAAGTTTTTAATTATGTTTTCAATTTCATTGATTGATATTGGGTCATTTAGAATTTTTAGGTCTTCTTCTTTCAACTTTGGTAATTCACACATATCTAGGAATCTGTCCATTCCTTCTGTATTTTCCATCTTATTGGAGTATAGGTTCTTGAAGTAGGTATTGATGATCCTCTGGATTTCTGCTGGATCTGTTGTAATTTCACCCTTTTCATGCCTAATTGCATGGATTTGGGTCTTTCCTTTTTTTTGATAAGGTTGGCTAAGGTTTTGTCAATTTTGTTGATTCTTTCGAAGAACCAACTCTTTGCTTCAATTGATTTTTTTTCTATCATTCTCTTTGTCTCCTTTGTATTGATTTCTGCTCTGATCATTATAATTTACTCCCTTGTATAAGCTTTAGGTTTATCTTACCCTTCTTTTTCTAGTATCTTGAGGTTCATCATTAGATTGTTTATTTGAGCTTGCTCTGTTTTCCTAATATGAGTATTCACTGCTATGAATTTCCCTCATAAGACTGCTTTTATTGTGTTCCATAAATTCTGGTATGTTGTATTGGCATTGTCATTTAATTGTAGAAACTTTCTAATTTCTTCTTTAATTTCCTCTGTGACCCATTGGTTGTTCAAGAGTGTGTTATTCAATTCCTGTGTGTTTATGAAGTTCTTGTGGTTTCTTTGGCTATTGATCTCCAATTCCATTGTACTATGATCTGATAATATACAGGGGAAAACGTTAGTTCTTTTGCATTTACTTAAACATGTTCTATGAGCTAGTATGTCATCTGTTTTGGAGAATGAGCTGTGTGCAGCTGAGAAGAATGTGTATTCTGCTTTTGTGAGGTAGAACACTCTGTAAACATTTATTAAATCCATTTGTTCAAGAGTTTGATTGAGTTCTAGTATTTCATTGTTTATTGTTTTGTCTAGTTGATCTGTCTATTTGTGACAGTGAAGTATTGCGGTCCCCCACTACTATTTTTTTTCCAGTATGAGGGATCAAGGTCAGGACCTTGTGCTTGTGTGGCAGGCATGACACCACTGAGCTAAATCCCTGGCCCTCCCACTACTATTGTATTAGTGCTTCTTTGATTTTTCGTGCCCATTAGTATTTTTTTTATGTAGTTGGGTGCATTAGTTTTTGGTGAATATATATTTATGAATGTCATCTCTTCCTCTTGTATTATTCCCTTTACAAGGATATAGTGACCTTTCTCTTAATTAGTCTTGGTTTGAAATCCACTTTATCCAGAAAATTGTATAGCTACCCCTATTTTCTTTCAGGTTCCTGTCACATGGAGTATTGTTTTTCATCCTTTGACTTTCAGTCTATGAATTTCTTTTTGAATTAAGTGTGTTTCTTTTATTCAGCATATTGTTAGATCTTGCTTCTTGACCCATTCTATTTCTTTTGATTGGTGAATTGAGAACATTAACATTGATGGTCATAACTGATATGTATTGATTTATCCTTGTCATGATCTTTTCCTGTTGTTGGATTTTTCCCCCCCTTTGCATTTAATTTATTGCCTTGACTGATGGATTCATTCCACTTGGCTTCATGGAGTTGTGACCCTCATTGTCTGTTGCTAGAATATTGTTTAGAATTTTTCAGAGTGCTGATTTGGTATTTATGAAGTTCCTCAGATGTTCTTTGTTGTGAAAGTTTCTTATTCTTCATCAATTGTGAAAGACAGTTTTGCAGCATACATCAATCTGGGTTGAAGAATGTTTTTGTTTTAGGCTTCAACTATTTCTCTCCAGGCTTTCCTTGAGGGTTTGTGTGGAAAAATCTGCTGTGATTCTAATGGACTTTCTTTTGTATGTGATTTGTTTCTTTTATTTTAATTTTAATTTTATTTTATTTTTTTGGTACTGGGGATCGAACTCAGGTCCTTGTGCTTGCAAGGCAGGCGGTGGAACCACTGAGCTAAATCCCCAGCCCCAATTTGTTTCTTTTATCTAACTGCTTTTAATATTTTGTTCTTGTGTTGGATTTCTGGAATCTTTTTTTTTCCAAGTTCTTTTATTGGTACATTTTAGGTATACAATACGTTTACATTTATCATTGGGTGTTTGTACCTGTACATCATGTATCTTGATTCTTATTTCTTCCCCATTACCTGTGCACCCTTCACCCCCTCCACCCTTCCCTATTTATGGAATCTTGAGTATTATATGCCTAGGTGTAGATTTTTTTTTGATCATGGCTATTTGGAATTCTATGTGCCTAACTTATCTTTATGTCAAATTCTTTTTTCCTGTTTGGGAAGTTTTCTGTAATTACTTCTGTGAAAAGTTTATGTCTTTTATGCATCTCCAACTCCTTCAATGACTCCAATCAATCTTAAATTATTCTTTCTTGCATCATCTGGTGGCTGTTGGATTTATTTCTCATGATCCCTTCCTATTTTTAAGAAGTCTTTCTTTTCACGTTCGCTAACCACCATCCTGTCTTCTATATCTGAAATTCTGTCCTCACATTCATTTATTCTGCTGTGGAAACATTCGGTGGAATTTTAAATTTCTTGGATATCTGGTTGGATGTGTTTTATGTTTCCCAATTCTTTCCTATGTTGGGTATTCATGGATTCTCTCATTTTCCTCAGCTCTTCTATTTTTTTTATCTGTATCTGCTCTAGAGTTATTAATCATGTCTTTTATTATGGTTACCATCTCTGCTGTTATCTGAGAAATTATTTCTGATTTCATTTTTTCCAGACCCTCTTTTATTACTTACCTTGTTAGCAGTTCAGGGAGTCCAGGTGGTTGGCTTTCAGATTGTTTTATCTTGTTGCTCTCTGGATTTGCTTTTGGTGATCTGGAAGTCTGGGTTTGCATCTTGTTTAGATATCTTCTCATTTCTGTTGTTTTTAATGTTTTTGGTTTAATTCCTGGCTTGATGCTTGTATATTGTTTATTGCTAGTATCTTTATTGGCAGTATTTAGAACCCTCAGGGAATGACTGCTTCTTAAAGGTGTCTTTCAGGTATAGCTGGTGTTTGGGTTTTGAGGGGGTTTTTTTTGGTACCGGGAATCAAACTCAGGACCTTTCACTTACAAGGCAGGTACTGGAACCACTGAGCTAAATCCCCAGCTGCAGCTTTTGAGTTTTTCATGACCCTTAGGCAATCTCAATCTCAGTATACTGTGGGGAGCGGTGTCAGCCAAAAAGCTTCATTTTAATTTTACCCTTTGTTATAAATGGCCAGGAGACTATGTAATGGGGAACCGTGTCTCTCCACTAACTCCGATGTTTCCCTTTAGAGTTTGCCCTAGTAACAAGGTGAACCTTCTGTAACCCCAGGAAACAAAGTAGCCCATGAGGGCGAGGAGTGTCTAGAAAACGAGCAACAAATGAAGCAGGTGTTTTGGATAAAGGTCATGGTTAATGACCTAACTCACTGAGTGTATAAAAGAGAGGTGAAAATAAACTTGCTTGCTCGGTCTTGGGAGCCCTCCTGACACTGTCTCCTCTCTTGATTTTTTCCTCAGTCCTCCTTTCCCCCATTCAGGAACTGTTCGACTGGTGACGGCTGGTCCGTCACAGGTGGCACCCGAACAGGGACCTGAATACGAGGGATACCAGAGTGAAGGACGCCGCAGGAATACGAGGGCGCTCGGTAAGTGACGGGCGGCGATAATACTCGGGAGAGTATGGGGCAAGGCAGTAGCAGGGCGCTGTTCGCTCAAACGCTTAAAAATACGTTACAGGCCTGAGGTGCGCGCGTCGGGCATCAACAGCTCTGTGCTTTTTTTAGAGTTTGTTGAAAAAGTCTGCTCCTGGTTCCCCACGGAGGGAACTGTTAGTTTAAAATTATGGAATAAGGTAGGAAAGAAATTGCAGGATTATTATGCCGGCCACGGGCCATCCAAGGTGCCTGTGGATGCCTTTAGTCTATGGACTCTCATACGCGATAGTTTAGATCCACGGCACGAAAGCTTTAAGATGCCAGAATATGCAGAAGAAAAGAAGGAGGAAGATTGCCGTCCCCTGTCCACTAATCCCTTTTTGAATGAGGGCCCTTCTGCCCCTCCAAATGTTGATCCTTCAGATGAGGAAGTTTTAGATGATCGTTGGCCTCTTCCCGCTGTGGTTGCTTTGGCAGCACAGGAGGAAGATGACAAATCTTTACCTATGGAAGGAAATGATAAAGATAAAAGATGGGATATGGAACTAGAAAATCTTAAAAAGGAAATGGAACAAATGAGACAGAAGTTTGAGGGGATGTTATCAGGAGGACTGCCTCCCGGCGTCGTTCGTTGCCTGCCGGAGGCGTTTTTGTCCCAGGAAAATAGAGAACCTGAAACTTTTCAAGGGAATAAAGAGCTTTCCCCCCTGCAGCAAATTTTGGCTGAAGGAGGTGATCGCTGGGAAATAATCCCAGGCTTTCCATATATCATCAACAGTAGGGCCTTTCCTGTGATACAACGATATGATAATCAGGATAATTTAATGGAGGCTAATTATCGCCCCCTTGCTTTTAAACAATTAAAGGAACGAAAAGGGGCCTGCTCTCAGTATGGCCCCAATGCCCCTTTTACACAAGCTCTGATAGATACACTCACCTCGTTTGATGTTTTCTTACCGGAGGATTGGAAGCAACTTGCTCGAGCCTGTCTGTCAGGCGGAGACTATTTGTTGTGGAAAACTGATTTTGGGGAACAATGTCGGAAAGCAGCTGAGATAAATGCTGCGAATGGGATCAATTTTACCTTTGACATGCTGGCCGGGGAAGGACAGTTTCGCACCATTGGAGCCCAAGCCAAACTCCGCCGGGAGGCACTTATTCAATCCAATGCTGCGGCTAAACATGCTTGGCGCAAAATTCCCCCTTCCGGCCAGCACGCAGAGGAGTTGTCTAAGATAAAAGGCTGATGAACCTTTTCAAGATTTTGTCGATCGCCTTATGCAAACGATTACACGGTTGTTAGGAGAATCAGATGCTAGTGCTATGCTCCTTAAACAATTGGCCTTTGAAAATGCTAATGCCCCCTGCCAGGCAGCCATTCGGCCCTATAAAAATCGAGGGTCTATTTCGGATTATATTCGATTATGTGTTGAAATTGGACCTGCCTATACCCAAGGCTTAGCTATGGCTGCCGCCTTACAGGGAAAAACTGTACAGCAAATTCTGGTACAGCAGAGGCGGGGAGCCCGGATTCCCAGGCCACCAGGAAGTTGTTTCGGGTGTGGCCAAATGGGTCATCAGGTTAGACAATGCCCCCGTCGTGTGAAGGAAGGAGATACGCAGGAAAAAAACACCGCAAATGATAAAAACCAGGGCTTTGCCCTCGATGTAGACGAGGAAATCATTGGGCTCGGGATTGTAGATCAAAAGGAGATGCACTAGGGAATATTTTACCGGGAAACGGGAGGAGGGGCCAGCCCCAGGCCCCGAAACAAGCGTATGGGGCCATTCAGAATTTCGTCCCAGCCCAGAAAAACAATCCATTTCTGAACTCTACCGAGCCACCTCAGGCAGCGCAGGACTGGACCTCTTTTCCTCCTCCCGTGCGGTATTGACCCCCGATACGGGAATGCAAGCCCTGCCTACTGGGGTTTGGGGTCCCCTGCCCCTAAATACTGTAGGACTTCTTTTGGGTCGAAGTGGCAATACTATGAAAGGACTCGTGGTGGCCCCTGGGGTAATAGATGCAGATTATACTGGGGAAATTAAAATTCTGGCCCACACTTCCCATGATGTCATCGTGATAGAGGCAGGACAACAGATTGCTCAGTTATTAATTTTGCCTCAATATCCGATGCCCAATAAGGCCATTCAGGCTAAAAGAGGTAACTGAGGTTTTGGATCATCTGATGTGTATTGGATTCAAAATATTGGGACTCATAGACCTGAATTAGAACTAAAAATAAACGGGAAAAAATTTATTGGATTGCTAGACACAGGTGCAGATGTCTCGGTTCTTCGAGCCAATCAGTGGCCTTTGATGTGACCAAAAACAGCATCTCTTACTCAGTTACAAGGAATAGGTCAAACTTGTAGTACTGAACAAAGCAGTGATCTGCTTTCTTGGATTGATAATAAAGGACATACAGGATTGTTCCAGCCCTATGTTATTTCAGGGTTACCTGTAAATTTGTGGGGCCGCGATGTCATGAAAGATATGGGAGTTTATTTATATAGCCCCAATACTCAAGTTACTCACCAAATGTTCAATCAAGGGTTCCTACCCAATCAGGGCCTGGGACGTCATGGTCAAGGGAGATGCGAACCCTTACAATATATAGAAAATCAAGGAAATAGAGGACTTGGCTATTTTTAACACAGGCTATTTGTCCCCCTGTACCCCATGCTGACCTGATCCTTTGGAAAAGCAATGAGCCAGTGTGGGTAGATCAATGGCCCCTTACCCGGGACAAAATATTGGCTGCCGAGCAGTTGGTACAGGAACAGCTCGACAAGGGACATATTGTTCCTTTTAACTCTCCTGGGAATTCACCTATTTTTGTTATTTAAAAAAGTCCGGAAAATGGAGACTTTTACAAGATTTTAGGCAAGTTAATGCCACTATGGAAGTCATGGGGGCTCTTCAGCCAGGTATACCCCGACCTTCCGCCATACCCAAGGGAACCTTTGAAATAGTTGTTGATCCTCAAGATTGCTTTTTTACTATCCCCCTTGCGGCTCCAGATTGTAAACGTTTTGCATTCAGTGTTCCCTCAATAAACTTTCAAGAACCAGTAAAAAGATATCATTGGGTAGTTCTTCCACAGAGTATGGCTAATAGCCCTACTTTATGTCAAAAATATGTTGCTCTCGCTATAAAACAGGTTAGAGCAGAGTATCCTCAAGTGTATGTCATTCAATATATGGATGATGATCTTTTGGCAGATGAGAAGGAGGGACGTTTGTTGGCTGCCTTTTCAGATTTACAAAAAGCCTTACAAGCCCATGGGCTCATGATATCCCCCTCAAAAGTTCAGAGACATTCTCCCTTCTCCTACTTAGGGTATACCCTATTTAGAGATAGTATGCAAACCCAAAAGTTACATATAAGAAAAGATGGTCTTAAAACTTTAAATGATTTTCGAAAATTATTAGGAGACATTAATTGGCTCCGGCCCTCTTTGAGGTTAACTACCGGAGAATTAAAGCCCCTTTTTGAGATTCTAAAAGGAGATCCACATCCCAATTCTCCTCGTGAATTAACCTTGGCTGCCCGGGAGACTATCAAGTTAGTTGAAAAAGCCATTGAAGAACAACAAATATCCTATATGGATTATACCCAGCCATGGATTTTGGGCATCCTTTTCACTAAATATACGCCCACTGCAGTTCTGTGGCAACAAGGGCTGCTTTTGTGGATTCATCTGCTAGTTTCTCCCTCCAAGGTTATACTTCCATATTATGAAGCTGTGGCCCAATTAATAAGTCTGGGTCGTTTTGAAGCCCGGAGTTATTTTGGGCAAGAACCCCCTGCTATCATTATTCCTTATAATAATAAACCGATTGATTGGTTATTCCAAAATGTAGGTGATTGGGGTATAGCCCTTACAGGATATCCAGGCAAAATTGATAATCATTTTCCATGTCATCGCCTGTTACATTTCGCCTCATTACATGCTTTTGTTTTTCCCCAAGTGGTGTCTAAACAACCTCTTGAGGCCGCCTCCCTGGTATTTACTGATGGATCTGTCTCAGGAGTAGCCGTTTATGTTTTAAATGATAAAGTTCATCAATTTTTTGTTAAGTCCTCCTCTGCTCAGGTGGTAGAATTATCAGCAGTAGCTAAAGTGTTGAAAGTCTTGTCAGAACAGCCATTTAATTTGTATACCGATAGTTGTTATGTTGCTAGAGCTATCCCACTATTAGAGACTGCTGAATTGCTTCAAACATCACAGGATTAGATCTTACGTTTATTCCAAAAAATAAGAGATCTTATTCGGCAAAGGGCCACACCGTTTTTCAATGAACATATCAGAGCTCATTCTGGCCTTCCTGGCCCCCTTGTTGAAGGTAACGAGTTGGCTGGTCGCTCAACGCGTTTAATGATGCTCACCCAAATTGAAAAGACCTCACGTTCCCATCAACTTCATCATCAAAATAGCCGCAGCTTGCGCGCACAGTTTCACATAACCCGCGAAGCAGCACGTCAGATTGTTAAGCAATGTTCTGCTTGCCCATTGCATCACTCTGTCCCACAGTATGGGGTAAATCCCAGGAAATAAAACCTAATCCGTTGTGCCAAATGGATGTTACTCATATACCTGAATTTGGAAGACAAAAATATGTACATGTCAGCATCGATACATTTTCGGGATATATTATGGCTACAGCCCAGGTGGGTAAGGCCTCTAAACATGTCATGTCTCATTGTTTAAAATGTTTCGCTTCCGTTGGGCTACCTTCCATAATTAAAACTGATAATGGCTCGGACTATATCAATAAGGCCTTTAGACAATTTTGTAATCAATTAAATATTGTACATAGAACGGGGATTCCATACAATCCGCAAGGACAAGGGATTATGGAAAGGGCCCATGGTGCTCTTAAAAATCAATTGACTAAAATAAAAAAGGGGGAGTTATATCCCCTATCCCCACAAAATTATCTAAACCATGCATTATTTGTTTTAAATTTTTTGATTGTGGATGCTCAAGGGTTGACTGCAGCGGAAAGATTATGGCATCCAGAGACCAAATCATCATACACATTGGTAAAATGGAAAGATCCCCTCATGGGTGTATGGAACGGTCCCAGTCCGGTACTAATATGGGGATGAGGGCATGTTGTGTTTTTCCACAGGACGCTGAAGGTGCCCGGTGGCTGCCTGAAAGATTGGTCCATTTCACGGGAAGTTCTTCTGCCTGTAGAGATGATTCTGACAACTGTCCTGCTGGTGAATCTAATGATGGTGTGTAATGGAGAACTTTATTGGACTTACGTACCTGATCCACCTGTTGTACATCCAATGAGCTGGGAGAATGGAGAAGTAATAGTATGGGTGAATAATACCAGGCTGTTGGATGAGCCAGTGGCCCCTGACAAGAACGAGGTCCGATCGTTTAACTATACTGGATCAGGAACCGGAACCCCCATATGTTTCTCCAGAATCAACAAGACCGGGTGTATAAGACTGAGTGCTTGCACCTTGGTAGGAAGGCAGGTAGATCAATGCAAAAGCAGGATCATTGGAGTCCGTTTACATCTACCTGTGGGTATGGAGACTACTGGTGTAGTGCCTCAGACTTTTCCACCTTGTGGGAGGAGAGAATGCTCTAATAAGACTATTCCATGGAAGAGATGTGTGGCGGATGCTCCTGTGAAATATAATATTACTGGATTTGATACTTATGTCTTAGACTGGTCTGCATCGCGAGATTATGTCTCTGCCCAGATGTATAATTCCCCCTTTCCTAGTCCCCCACCGTTAAGTGAAACAGCACTCTCTGCAGGGTTATGGTGGAGTGACAAAAGATATGCTCAAACATATATTTGGAAATTGGCTGCAGCTTTGGATGAGGTTAAAGCCCAACCCGAGAATTCTTATCATCCCAAAGGAAATGTCACTGCTTGTGTCATGCGCCCTTATGTATTGTTTGTGGGAAATGTTAATATTCAAAATGGTAATGGTTATTATAATATTACTTGTTCTGATTGTCAAATAAGTAATTGTGTTACCCAGACAGAGAATCAGGTAATGGTTTTGCAACAGCCAGCATTTGTTATGATGCCTGTTAATGTTACGGGGGCATGGTATGCAGATCAAGGATTGCAGGTGTTGGAAGAAATTAATAAGGCTCTAAGTAGGCAAAAAAGAGTAGTAGGGTTAATTATTGCTGGAGTAGTTGCACTCATATCTCTTATAGCCACTGCTGTTACTGCCGCTGTTGCCCTTTCACAGTCTGTACAGAATGCGCATTATGTTAATGAGCTGTCAAAAAATGTTACTATGGCCTTAAGGACACAGAAGGATATAGATCTTAAGATGGAGCAAAAAATAGATGCCCTATAATCAATTGTCACATATTTAGGAAACGAAATACAAGGGCTCAAAATTAGAAGCAAACTGAAATGTCATGCTGATTATCAATGGATTTGTGTTACTAGTAAGATGTATAATGATACCGGCTATGAGTGGGATAGGATTAGGAAACATTTGCAAGGAATTTGGCACAGTGCAAATGTGTCATTGGATTTAATACGGCTTCTTAAGGAAATTATGGATCTCCAAAATGCAGAACCTTTAAAATTTGATGCAGCCCAGGCTGCACAGGATTTTATTGGGCAAATTAGAAAAATTTTGCCATCTGCATCTTCATTTACACGGTTACTCATTTTTGTAGCAATTATTGGAGGAGGGTTGCTTCTTGGATGCATGATCCTTCCCGTGCTATTGCGGGTATTTATGCATTCCTCAATGAAGTTGGCTGGAAGTATCCATGGTCTACAATTACATGTTGCGCCGCCTAGGCCCACGATGTAATCCTCTGCAGAGGCTGGTAGTCAATGACGGGTAAGAGGAGTATAAGACATCACCAACCTAAGACAAAACAAGAGTATAATGATGCTCTTGACTCCATGACGGGTAAGGGATTTCTTTATATTCCTCGCCTAAGACAGGCACAGTCTATCTGCGTGATCAAGGGACCTTGATCATATTATATAAAACAGGGGGAGATGTGGGGAGCGGTGTCAGCCAAAAAGCTTCATTTTAATTTTACCCTTTGTTATAAATGGCCAGGAGACTATGTAATGGGGAACCGTGTCTCTCCACTAACTCCGATGTTTCCCTTTAGAGTTTGCCCTAGTAACAAGGTGAACCTTCTGTAACCCCAGGAAACAAAGTAGCCCATGAGGGCGAGGAGTGTCTAGAAAACGAGCAACAAATGAAGCAGGTGTTTTGGATAAAGGTCATGGTTAATGACCTAACTCACTGACTGTATAAAAGAGAGGTGAAAATAAACTTGCTTGCTCGGTCTTGGGAGCCCTCCCGACTCTGTCTCTTCTCTTGATTTTTCTCAGTCCTCCTTTCCCCCATTCCGGAACTGTTCGACTGGTGACGGCTGGTCCGTCACAGTATACCAGGAAGAACAGCTGACTAGAGCAGTCACATCACCTTGGCCAAAGTAATACAATCAGCATCAACAATGGCATCAAACACAGCTTAGAAAATGACAAATTGTGGTAACTATTTATCTGTCACCCTCAACCACATGAACTAGACTTGAGGTTATGTATCAAAATCTAGGACCAACCAGAAATATATATGCAATAAATAACCCCTTCAGTATAGCAAATTTACCTTTCAGGAAGTACACTTGAAGGAGTTGCAGGGTGAGATAGAGAAATAGAAGGAGAGGGAAAGGTTAGAAGTAGGGGTAAAGGGTGCAGGAAGATCATGTAAACTTTGGGAAACTGGTGAAGACAGGAGGAAGAGAGACAAGGAAGGAACAAAAGCAGAACAGTACAAACTAATAACAGAAGAACCAGAAACTGTATTCATGCTATTATAGAAGAACAATCAAGAAAAAATAAAACAAGGGGAAAAAAGGAACAAGAAAGGAGGGAAACAAAGAAGAGGAAGGACGGAGGAAAAAAGAAAAGAAGGAAAAAGAAAGAAAAAAGATAAGAAAAAAAAAAGTCCCCTTCAAGGTATCTCTGCTGTTGCTGGTAGACAATGTGGGCAGCATCATGCAGATCGAAGTCACTAAATCTCAGCAAGCCAGCCATAGTCCACTGAGATTCAGGCCGGTTTCTGGTTGCAAGGCTGGAATTGAGCTCCCTGACCCTCCTGTGTGTTTGAACTCTGTAGGGTTCTGCTGCCAGTTCAAGCTGCCCCTCTCCCACAGCAAGTCTGAGTTCCAGTAGGAGGTGCTGATCCAAACCACTCACCAACCACTGTAGTCCACTGTGTCTTTATTACAATGGCTATCTTTGCTCTCCTGCTGGGCTTCAATTCTCACCCACCAGCCTTGGTTGGAGAGGCCTTCTCTTTGCTGCTCACCACTCCTCTATTCTGTCTGTTGCTCTTGTGGGCAGCCCTGGCTGCTGAATCTCCTATAGGTTTTGATATGTAGAGTTATTTTATTTCTCTTTTGAATAGTTTTTCCATTTAGTTTTTGTTTTCTCTTTAACCCAAAAGCCATCTAGAAGAATGTCTTTTAATTTCTAAATAGTGTATTTTCTTTTATTAGTCTTTTTATGTTGATATTGTTTTTTGAAAATGTCTATATTGCTTTTCTTCATAAATGTTCCTTGAGAAGTATCTTCCCATTAATTTTTTATATACCATCATTATGTCTGAGATGAATGTGGTATGTTCTTTGACAGTGGGTCTATTTTTTTTTAATTTTATTTTTATTATAACATGTTTGTTTGCAGTACATAATGATTACATTCATCATGGGGAGTTGGTGCATGTATATTACACATCTTAATTCTTCTTACATTTTCTTCCCCTCTCCTCCCTCCTCACTCTTGACAAAGCTTCTGGATTGTTAATTTCTTATTTCTACTAGTTTTTACTTTATGTGTATATTTGAATAAGAAAAAAACATAATGCCACATTATCAATGAATTAAGGGTCATAACTGATATCTTTTTGGTAAATTGAATATAATATGAAGAAGATAATATCTTTGTCCTTGTTAATGCTTCTTGCCTTAATTTTCTTTTGTCTTATGTTACCATTTTAGCATCTATATACTTTACAATTTTTTTCTAGTACAAATACCTATATTTCAACCTTTTCGTTACCCATTGTTTTAAGCATATGTCTTGCAAATGTGTAAAGTTTGACTTTGTATTTTAAGTTATTCTGAAAATCTATGTTACCTTAACAGAAGAATTTAAGATACTTAAATTTATTGTGACCAGTTTTGCATTTGGATTTAACTGTTGTATTTGGTACCCTAGTTCTTCCTTTTACATTTACTAGAATAAAAATTTTCCCCAAAAGATAGTTCTGTTAGAATAGAAATTTAGAGGAACTTGAGATTAATTACATTACTACATTTTTATGTTCTCCAACTTTCCTCACCATTTCAGCTCTAGCTATGTAAAACCTTACAAACAAACAATTCCATATTTTACGATTATAGGATATGTCACACAGGCAAAGTTGTCCTTGGCTTCTCAGAACACCAATAATTTGTGTCATTATTCTTTTGTTCCACAAATAAGCAAACTTTTATGTATGCGATTTACTAAAAACTAAGGCCTTCCCTCACTGGTAGGTACCTCACTGGGAGTAGGACCATCTAATAAAGTGTTATTATGTTAGTATCTTTTCTACCACTAAAAAAGACTAGGAAATTTTGAGATATTTCAAGAAGCAGTAGAGTAAAGTGGTTATTAGTATGGATTCTAGGAAGGCCCTGACATTGTTGGAATCTCAGCTTTATCGCATTTATGAGACTTTAGCCCAATCAATAACTTCTCTAAGTCTCATTTCTTCATATGTAATACAGAATCAGCAATAAAACCGCTTTGGAGGGTTACTGTGAGGAATAGAAGAGATAATCTATATTAAAAAATGAGCATATATTTGGCATGTAGTGCAAACCCTAAAAATGTTAGCTGATATTGTTAATAATATCATACAAGACTGTAGACATGGCTGTTTTCACACAAATCATAGTTTCCTTATTCCCAAGGGAAGGACAGCTGTGGAGATGCTTGAAGACACATAATGTCTCTGTGAGAAGACACGTCTACTGCCCTTCATAGCTTCAGCATCCCTGGAGTGGACTGAAGACATCAGCTGAATGGAGAGCCCAAGGTGCTATATTTGCTGCCTCATGCTTATAACCTTTGCTCTATTTTACCTGTTTTATCTGCAGTTGCTGCATTAGGATGTCCTGGCCTTAATGAAATATTTAGTCCTGGATCTTTCCATGTCCCAAATTAACTTTAATGAGCAAACATGGAAAGATCAAGAGGACTGCGGCTGGGACTTGGGGGAACTTTGAAGCAGAAGCCAGGATGGGGTAGATGCCCTCTGGCAGTTGGCCAGCGTTTACTTTTGATGACAACAAACCCTCAGATCTTGTTCTCAAAAGCTGCAAACAAGGGGCTGTGGTACCAGGATACCCGAGATTCCATCTTTTGCAATGCCTCTGTGTGCCTCATTTAACAAGCATGTGATGAACACCTGCTGTGACTCACATACTTACTCTAATGTGTGTATTAAATGCTTTGGGAAATATCTTGTCCATAAGACACTCTCTCTGTCTTCAAGAATTAACATGCTGGTAGGGAAACAGGATGTGCACAAATAGCAATATTAGAAAAGGGACTCTCGGGGCCTGGGGATTTAGCTCAGTGGTTCTGGCGCCTGCCGCTCAAGTGCAAGGTCCTGAGTTCAATCCCCGGTACCAAAAAAAAAAATGAAAAGGGATTGTCGGGCCAGAGATTTAGCTCAGAGGTGCAGCGCCTGCCCACCAAGCATGAGGCCCTAGGTTCCATTCCTGGTACCAAAAAAGAAAAGTGAAAAAACAAGACCCCCAAAAAAAGCCCCTTAAAAAAAAACAAGAAAAAGAAAAGAGACTGTGACATATCCTAAAAGAGACAGAAAGTTCTGTTGGCTAGAGAAGGGACAGCTGCTCCCACTTTGGAGGGAAGGGGGGGGACAAGTCTATGCAGAAAGTTAGACCGAAGCCGCCCTTTTAAGAATGGTGGAATCCAAGCAGGTATGCAGAGGCTTTTAGATGGAGCACATACTACGAGCATTGGCAGAAAAGCCCAGAGAGTGTTCTGGGAACAGCAATTTGTGCTATCTTGTTCTCTTATGTTTTTATGGGGAAAAAGCTCTCAATCAAGTTGAGTCTCCATTATTCCATAAGTAAAATGCAGCTAGGTATATCTTTATTAATAGCAGAAATCAAGTGACTCATATTGTAGTAGGCAGGGTATGGAGACCATTGCATGTGTTTAAATAAAGATAATATCTCCTACACTTGTTTTTGTTTTTCCCCTGTATTCCATTCTCTAAGCTGGTGAAAAGCAGATTCCCAAGAATTCTATTGGAATGTAGAGTTTGGTGGCAAAGAAGTGAACTGATATGCTGAAGTTCTGATGTTTAAATAAGAAAGTTTAGCATTACAACAGGCAGTTCCCTAGTAGGGGTGACACACTCTTCTCATGAAAGGACCCCAAGGTCCAGTATAGAATGAGTTCTGGGTTGAACAATAAGGCTGACTGTTCTCACTTGTTACCTTCCTTATTACAAATGATGGTGTGGCACGGTCATCTTTTCCATGTGTCCTGCCACATCTACCTCTAATCAGCTGTGTTTTCAAACATTTAATGCCCTGCTGACCTAACCTTTTGGCTGAAGACTTTTCCAGCAAAGAGCGCTAAGAATTCATCAGACCCTCTGTTCTTAGCAGCACTGGTCTTCTGGAAAGATCTCAGGAGTAGTAGATTTCCTCTGAGGCCATCCTCTCATTTTCCATTTTTGGAATTCAGTTCCACAAACACTAGGACAGCATCTTAACTACAACTCTTCTCTTGTTTCAGCAGAAGCTTCACAGGCTAGCAATAAAACTGTCTAACCAACGTCCCACCATCATTCCTGTGGGGGCAGGCACTAGAGTGTCTAGACTTGCAGGACTTTCAGAGGGGAGGCCTCACATCAGTGGTTCTGCTTTTGCTCATGATTCAGCTCCAGCACAGAAGTTGAGGCTGCCCAGAGATAGGAAGTAGTGATTTCTCTGAAGACAGTTGTGTGCCAGTGTCCCTTGCATTTCCTGCACTCCACTCCCCACCAGATAGTGGGCAAGATGAGGGGTGCCCTTCCTGTCCCCTTCAGCCATGTACATGGGGCTTCAAGAGTGTTATGTGGAAAGTGGGCACATACACTCCAGAGTTGGAAGATCAGGGGAAGTTCTGATGCTTACCTGGGAGTCCAGGAGCAACAGACTGTCCTGGGGCTGCAGCTGCCTGGACAGAGCCAGCAAGGCTCATGCCTACTGACAGAAGGGCCAAGGACACTGTGTGCAGGGTCTACACATGAACCTGTGGCTGCCAGGAGAACTGGAGTCTTCTTTAAGAGACCTACAGAGGCCCCATGGTGGATGAAAGGGGCCTTAGGGTTGAGAGGAGGAGTTGAGGATGGCCATTTGAAGGAGGGCATTGCAAACATGCAGGTTCCCTCTGTGTGTGATCACTTGGTCTCTGAGGAAGCCACAGAGGTGCCACTGGAGAAAGAAGGTCACCCAGAGGGTGCAGACAAACATGCTAGCCTTGCGAGATTGTTTTTCTCCTCAATCTCCTGTCCCCTGGGCCCAGAAAAAGAGGCCAGAAAGGGCAGCCAGAGAGTGGGGAGGAGGAGAAGAGAGAAAGGTGTGGGGAGGGGAGGAGAGAGGAGAGGAGAGGATGATATGCCAGGCATGTCGGGGTAGGGCTGTTAATTTGAAGTAGGGTCATCTGTGAAGATCTGTGTCATAATGGTGACACTTAAGCAGAGACTGATAAATGTGAGCTAGTGAGTCATCTTGGATGAGTTGTTTAGAAAGAGGGAACAGCAGACACCAGGGCCCTGAAGCAGGTGCATGCTTAACATGTTTTAGGGAAATGACCAGGAGTCATCTGAGATGCCTATTAGACATCTAAATGGAAGCATTGCTGACAACTGGGTGCACATCTCTGGGGTTCAAAAAGAAGCCCTTGTGTTGAGGCTGAGTGAGCCAGGGAGAGACAGGTTGGAGAGCAGAGCGGACAGAGAGGAGCAGAGGGGCTGGATTACATAGGGATTTACAAGTAATCACAGGCCTCTGCTTTTTGCTTTGAATGGAATGGGAAGTCACTAGGGACTTTTGAGCCAAGAAATGACTTACACAGACCCAAGCTTAAATGAGACCATTTGGGGTGCTATGTTGAAATTGGACTTTAAGGAGTTAAGAAGGAAGCAGGGGGACCAAAAGGGAGCTGATAGTGGCAAAGACCAGAAAGAGTAGGATGAAGATGGTGAGAAGAGGGCAGATTGTGTATGTTTTTTGAAGGTACTGTCAAGAGGATTTATTGGTCAATTAAATGTGTGATACTGGAAAAAAGTAACATCAAGGATGACATCAAGGCTTTTAATATGTATAAAGAATCAGATTAATTCACATGTTCCTGAGATGGCAAAAGCCTTAGGGAGAATAGGAGTTTAGGGAAAGACTAGGAGTTTATTTGGGGTATTTTAAGTTTGAGATGTCTGTCGATGTTTATTTATTAATGGCAATTGGATATACATGTCTGGAGTTTGAAGAGAGATAAAGGAGAGAAAATAGATTTGGGAGCTAGCATATAGTTCTGGTAACAAATTAGCCTCCCAGAGTTTCATGTTTGGTGGCAGAAGATTTAAGTCTCTTAGGTCACAGACAAAGGGCTTTATTACAGCAATAGCAGTAATCAGAGCATCTGCATTTCCCTTCCACAGCTCTCAGTTCTTCAAGGTAGTATGAAAAGCACTGGGAGAGGCCTCTACACACAGTGGGTTGCAGTACAGGGAAGGAACTCTGGGCTTAGCAAGGGTGAATCTTTTCTAATAGACGAGAATCATGCTTACCCTTTGCTCACAGGGGTCCACTATGGTCATGATCCAAAACTGCTGTACAAATATCCTTTAAAAAAACAGTCCAGAATAAAGCTAGTCAGTGTCTCTGCTCACTAGCCATGAAGAAATGAGTAGGATCCATGCAAAATTGTCTCCCACATGGTGCCTACTTCCTAAGGAGCATTAGATATTCTGAAGTGTAGGAGACAGTATCAAGCAAAAAGAATGGCCTTGTGTCCCACACAGACATTCACTTAAGTGAAAACCAAAACGGCCTATAATTATTTAAGCCTAGACCTTACCCTACTTTTAGTATGCCTTACTATGCACTTAATATTAAATCATTTTTTAACATTAAATCATTTTTGAACCATTAATCTTTGTTTTGCTCAGAGTTATATCAAAATTTAGTCACCATTTGGAGGGTAGGGGTGTATTACTAGCAGAAATACCAGTTGTTTGAATCATCACACTTGTATCAGATTCCTTTCATAGATGACACAATAATAGTGTTTCGTGTGTGTGTGTGTACATGTTTGTGTATGTGTATGTATCTTAGTTTTATTTCATAAGGTCAAATATGAAGAAAAATATTTTTATTACCTTACCTCCTTTCAATATAACTTTGGTAAAAGAAGTTGCAATCAGATGCTCATATCAAATATTGTTGAAGTGAATGAGAAGGACTGAAAATTGATTTTTGGATTTAGCAGCATGGAAATCATTACTGACCGTGAAAAGAACAATTTCAGTGGAGAGGTGGGGTCAAGAGTCTGTTTGAAGTTAGTTCAAAAGAGCATGGGAGGACAGGAATTGAGACAGAAGTATAAACAACTTCTTTGTGGAGATATTCCATACAGGGAGCAGAGGCATAGGGTGGTGTGCTGGGCACCTTGTGCCAAGCATGTAGAAATGGCTCAGTAAAGGTGGCCCGGGAGGGGCTGGATGACCCTAAGGGAGGAGCTCGGTAACTATTGGCCTACTGAAAAAGTGCTAATAAATTGGTAGGGTTAGGGGCTAGTCAGGAAAACCTCTTGGAATCTTTTCTTTTGAATTTAAAAAGAAATGGTAGTTTTAGAAGAACGCAGAGGTGAGAGGGTATTTCAAGCATTAGCCAAGCTCAAAGATGTGGAAGAATTTGTGAGGGAAGGGTAGCCTCTTGCTAAATTGGGAACGGAGGAAGAGGGTTGGGAAAACCATAAGGCTTAAATAGAGATACCTCGAGAGAGAGAGTGTACAAAAGACCTTGGCATTTATGTTGAGTCTGATGTCAAGGGGTAACTGGGGTCTTGAATAGTCAGGGCCACAGTGGGAATGTAGCATTTGTTACACTTTTCAGACTCAGTGCTATGCTTCTTTTCTAAGTGTTGAAATTGGGTAGGTTATAACTCATGCTCCAATCAAATGAGAAGCACGTATTGTCACGCTAACTCCAACCCCCAATCCTGGGAATAAAATTCCAGGGATAAAGATTAATGGGAAATAGAAACTTTCTTTGGACATTTAGATGTGGAATGGGACTGGGTTCTTTTGAGTGAATGCACTTGGCATTGTCCTTTGAATACACTACTTCTGCAGAAAGACTGGCACTGTGCTCTCATCTGTCTATCCTCTGGCTTTCCAGGCAAGAGATGTACAACTTGATGACCCCTCTTCCCTTTTCTGTGGACCACAGGGAGAAAACAGTTACCTAGCTCAATCTTTTACAGCCAGAACAACTCATCTTGGCACATACAGTTCCAAGAGTCTGCCAGGCATGGTTGGTGAAGTCCATTTACCTGGAGACTGAGGGTTGAGGGAAGGTTCCAGAGGGGCAAGCACCCAAGCTTTACTCCAACTGGACTTGGGTTTGAATCCCAGTTTTTATCTTATGCCTCTGTGGCCTTTGACAAGTCCCCAAACTTCAGTGACTTTGTCAATGGGAATGATACTTATTTTATTTTGAGGATTAGCTATTCACAGTGTTTGTTGCATAAGAATATTATTAATGGTATTAATTTTGGGAGTATCATCCAGGTCTGTCCAGTCAGTAAATGATGACACTGGTGGAGAGCTGTGGTGAGAAGCAGCAACCTTAATCATTCTTCCTAGGGAAGCCCTTTTGACCCCAGGTAAGAGCCCACTGCTTGATGATTCTATTTTGTTCATGTGGTCTAGGCTATCAGAACAGCTACAACAGGAGGTTAGAGTCATTTCTAGATTATTTAGATTATGACTCAATATCCTTTTTGATCCTGGGCCTTTTTGATATAAAGAGGTTGAGCAGGTGTGTAGCTGGAGGGGACATGTGTGCAAAAAATTTATACCCTGGTGTTTCAGGCTCTATGAGCAGCTCATAACTACAGCTTTAGATTAACAACTGCTTTTTTTTTTTTTTCCAAATAAACGTGTTTGGCTTGGAATGAAATATCTAAAGCTGTAAATTGTTTTTAAGAGTGAAAAATTTGAAGGCTTTTTTCAGTAGCTGAGCTATGAAGAGGCCATAGGCCCTGGCTGGGGTGATCTAGACCCCAGATATGTTTCTATGTGCTATGGCCTTGCTTTCCCCTCTCCACCTATCTTGTGGAAATTGCAGTGCCAGCTATGTAAGGCAGCTGTGAGGCCCACTGCAGCCTGTGAGGTAGTGGATCTGACACCTCCCAAAAGGCAGCGGAACTCAGAAGATTGGCAGTGTGTGCTGGGGGTCTGTGGTATCTCTGAGGCCTTATCTACGGAGCTTCGGTCTTCTCTTCCCCTAAATTACCCTTCTTCTTTCCCTGCCCTCTATCACCACTGCTGGCCAAAATATCTAAATTCTGTCATCAAGTGGAGGTCTAGAATTATTCTGCCTGAGCGTAAACTCTAATTCTAACATTTACTAGCTGCATGAACTTGGCCCAATTACTTAACCTTCCTAAGCTTCAGTTGCCTAATTCTCAAATTTAGCATTATTAAATGAAAAAACAAAACAAAACACAACAACCTCACTGTCCATCACAGAGTAACTCTCAATATAATGTCAGCAGGGACCAGGGATTTAGCTCAGTGGTTTTGCTGCGTGCTGTGCAAGCACAGAGACCTGAGTTCGATCCCCGGTACCAAAAAAAAAAAAAAAATATATATATATATATATATATATATATATATATATATATATATATTTTGCCAGCAATGTTGTACAGAAAGCTTTTTCTGTAAGGACATGTGCACATGTTACATTGAGTAATGGTAATAGTGCCCTCCACTTTAACTCCATGCTCCCTATTCATGCAGATCAGGAACAGGGTCTGGGCTGAGGTGTACATGGGCTAAGTTCTCTCTATCTCCTCTTCCTGTGCACCAGAATTATGAACACAGCCTGCAGGAAACACCAGCCAATGATAATATTTTTAGAAAATGCTTTTATAAGCATTATCTTTTTCAATTTTCACAATACCCTAGTTAGCCTAAGAAGAATGATTATTCTTTTAAAATAAATAGATGATGCTTTGGGGGTTCAAATCAGCTATGTGACTTTCCAAATTTAGGAAAATTTAGGAATTCAGCTGGGTGGTCTAACTTTGGAAAGCCAACTTCCTTTCATTATAATATGCTGCTAGCATGAGTGCTTAGAGAGGGAGAGGGTAATGTCAGAGGAAGGTGAAGTACACACAGAAAGGAAAAATGAAAGGTTGCCCAGATTCATACTTTTATGCATGGAATTCATGTTAAGCAGTAGAATTTTTTGAGAATAATATACAGATATACCCCACTATCCTTTAAAGATCGTGTACAGGAAATTCTGAAAAGTAGAACAAAATCTAAAAGTTCATAATGGCTTGGGGTTAAGTGTGGATAATCCCAGTCCTCACCCCCTTCTTACTCTCACCATCCCTAGTGTTCCTAGATAACAGAACAGGATAAGTCAGTGAACCCTAAAAAATGAAAGATAACTAAACTCAAAATACTTGATTGCAGATGGCAGACATGTTTTAATACATTTTGGCAATATTCATATATAAAGTGGTTTAAAAACAAAAAAACAACCTCAACACCTTATTTCCACTCCAGTTTTCTTAACAGTTTGATGGCAGATAAACAAGTTGCCACTAAGAAGGAATCCACGTTTCTGTGTGTGTGTGTGTGTGTGTGTGTGTGTGTGTGTGTGTCCCGGATGTAGTAAAAGCCCCTCTTTCCTGACTTAGAAAAGAGACAGAAATGTGTCAGGAAGGAATGAAAGATACTGCCCAGCTACACTCCAACAGTGGCAAATAGGTCTTTTCTTTTCTGAAGTCTGGATCCTCCTATTCTCCCAGGAGGGTGAGCAACACTTTTTGTACCTAAAATGAGAGTGCTTCCTGAGAAGCAGTACTCAAACTATTGAAAGAGAGAAGTCAAATGGACTTTGGTGGTTTATGGGGTTAAAAAGTGGTGGGCAGGGCAACTCTGGAAGAAATTCCAGGAGTCAGGAAGAGTACGAGATTATAGGTTTAGCTCAGAGGAGATGCATTCGCTCATACTGGGCAGGAGGGGACAGCAGGTGCCTGATGGGATTGACTGTGGGAGACAAGGCCTGAAGCCATGAGAAGGGCATGGTGTCTTCGGCCACACAGAATACATGTGGCTGCTCAAAGAGCCGATATCCTTTACAAGGCTCTGCTGGCTTGAGCAGGGCTAGGCTGTGGAACCAGAGAAACATGGAAGGGAAAATGGAGATGGGGGTGGACTAAGGCGGGGGGGAAGGTGGAGGGATCATCTCCATAGCAACAGTAACCACTCAAAAGATTTTATGGGACTGCAATACCCATTAGCTATGGGGTTCTTAGAGGAAGCAGGGTGATGGGTCATAGCAGATGAGAAAAGGTCCATTTCCTATCTGGGAACTGAAGCTGGTTCTATTTTCATTTCAGAAATGAGTGATATTACTTACCTTCAAGCTCATGGGTTGATTATGTAGCAAACTGTGTGGGACTTTTATGATCTTAGAGAACTAAAAAAATTCCTGCATTAAGACTGGATTGGAAGTTTGGAAGTGTGGCCCTTTAGGTATGAGGAGACTGGAAAAACTCCTCCAGTCACATCAGGAAAGAGTAAGGAAGCTGCTCTCTGCTTAGAGCTCAGTAGAAAATGAGGCAAGGCTCCTGTAAGAATCTGAAACCTCTCCAAATTAACAGTGCAGGAACTAGGGTGTTAAAGTAAAATCCGCCATTGGATTAGTGAAACTCATAGCATACCTAGGAGAAGCAAAGGAAGCTTCCAAAGGAAAAATGAAACTCAGGTGAAGTAAATTCTTAATCAAATTTTTAGCCCTTCCTCTAGCAGAGTGTATGGTTTACTAAGGCTGCTGTGACAAAGAACGCAAACTAAGTGGCTTTAACTACAGAAATTCATCGTTCATGGTTCTAGAGGCTAAGATTCTGCGAGCAAGGTGTCAGCAGTGTTGGCTCCTTTTGAGGACCATGGGGAGAATCTGTTCCATGCCTCTCTCCCCACTTCTGGTGGTTTGCTGGAAATCTCATGACAGGTGAGAAAACTGAGTCTGAGAGAGTTTAAGGGCCTTGGTTTTTTAAGATTGCTTAATTACATTTTTGGAGAGCTAGTCCCCTCTCATGTGTTTCCATTAGCTGACCCTGCTTGTGGATGGTGTCTGTTAACCATTCAATTGTAGCTTCCCCCCAGATTCACATACTGATGTCTCTGGTATCTCACAATATAATCATATTGGAAAAGGGCTCATTCCAGATGTAATTATCTAAGTTAAAATGAGGCCATACTGGAGAGGGTGGGCCCCTCGTCCAATATGACTGATATCATTATAAAAGGAGAATATTGGACACAAAGTCAACACATGCAGACCATCATGCAAAAATGAGAGCAGATATCTGGGTGAGAAATGTCCAAGATTTCCTAAATTTGGAAAGTCACATAGCTGATTTGAACCTCAAAAGCACCATCTATTTATTTTAAAAGAATAATCATTCTTCTTAGCTAAGTAGGGTATTGTGAAAATTGAAAAAGATAATGCTTATAAAAGCATTTTCTAAAAATATTATCATTGGCTGGTGTTTCCTACAGGCTGTGTTCATAATTCTGGTGCACAGGAAGAAGAGTTAGAGAGAACTTAGCCCATGTCCACCTCAGCCCAGACCCTGTTCCTGATCTGCATGAATAGGGAGCATGGAGTTAAAGTGGAGGGCACTATTACCATTACCCAATGTAACATGTGCACATGTCCTTACAGAAAAAGCTTTCTGTACTACGTTGAACTCAGGTCCTTGCGCTTGCACAGCAGGTGGCAAAACCACTGAGCTAAATCCCTGGCCCCTGCTGACATTATATTGAGAGTTACTCTGTGATGGACAGTGAGGTTGCTGTGTTTTTTTTCATTTAATAATAATGAATAATAAATAATAATAATAATGAATAATAAATGTGAGAATTGGGCCATTGAAGTTTAGAAAGGGTAAGTAATTGGCCCATAATTAATGTATTTAGTACCTACAATACTTGTGAAGATCAGACTAGAAAATGTACAAGCAAGGACCTTGTAAACTCTAATACAGTATAACATTCATTTTCATTTTTATTTTAGTTAATTAAAAATAATACTTCCCATTTATTCAGGGCTGTGCTAAACCAACATATCTTATTCAATTCTTGCCGTAACCCTGTGTGGTAAATATCTTCATTTTGTAGATGAAGAGATTACATCCTAGGTAAATTAAGTCATCTGTCTGAAGCCATATGGCTAGAAAGTGGCAAAGGTAGAACTTCATGAAACCTTGGTGTGTCAGGGTCTGAAGTTTGAGCCTTACTTACTCTCAATATTTCCTGCATGTTAGGCCTGTGGCTACATCCTGGTTACAGTGAAGCTTAAGAAGCGTAGAAAAGGAGATAATACTTTATCCTGAGGAGAAAAGTCCAGTCCAGTGAGGAAAAGAGATGAAGACTCACTTAAAAAGCAAATAAGCACAGTGTAGGAGACAGGGCAGTGACGGAGAACTTTTCAGAGCTTTCAATGATAGCAGACAGCCCACTGTGGCAAGTGTACCATAGGTTCGCCACCACTGGTAGAGGGAAAAATAGAACCATGAATGAGAGCTAGTCCCCACCCTGGAGGAGGCTGGAAGTGTACATGATAAGTGTGCAATGTAGGATTCAAGAGTGCAGAGGAACCTTGTGACCCCAGACTGAGGAACAGCTGGGAGATGGGGTCAGGAAAGGAGGCAGGGCTGCAGAGCGAGGAGGGTATTGGGCCTGATCTGGAATGTGCCAGGTTATGGGTTCTGCTTTGAATCCCAGCTCTCCTACCATTACATAGAATTTGTAGGCAGCCATCAGTGTGACCTGTATTAGGCTCCTATATGAGGCCCACCGGATCAAAACAATAGAGAGTGTGATCACAGTGGCTGAGTTTTAGCTAATTGCAAGAAGCCCAATAACCAATTAGCTGTAAGTAAGCTGTAACCAGTTAAGTTGCCTCTCTACTGCACTTCCATTTTCTATAAATGCTATCAGATTATGTTGTTGGTTTCAAATTCTGAGAGCCTATTTGGATTCTGGGGGCTGCCAGATCGGTGACTTGTTTTTGTTTTGTTTTGCTTTGTTTTTCTTTGTTCAAGTAAACTCTGCTAAGGTTTTTTAAAATTAAATTAATTTTATTGGTACATTTTAGGTGTACAATATAATGACATTCATCATTGGAGATCTGTACCTTTACATAATATATCTTGATTCTTATTTTTTCCCCTTTCCCCTGCCCTCCCTTCAATCCCTCTACCCCTCTATTTACAAAGACTTTGTTTCCATTTTTTCATTTTCACATGTTAATTTCATTCCTTTCTTTCCTTTCCCCTACCCCTCCCTCTTCCCCTTTGCACCTTTTCTTCCTATTTCACATTATCTATTATACATTTTGATCCTTATTTACACTTTCAAACTCTGCTAAGTTTAATTGGTCTAAGGAATTTTCCTTTTAACACTGTTTATAAGTTATGTGACCTTGAACAAGTTACTTAAACTCTCAAAATCTCAGTTTCTTAAACTCGAAAAAGGAAATATGTGTTTACGCTAAGAGCCATATGCCTTTTATTTTTATAGAACTTCATTTTTAATCACTTCATTTTGGTTCTACTCTCCTTCCTGTCCTATGCATTAGGGGGCATGGGCCTGGGCCCCAGCTGTGGCTGCAGGGATTGAAGCAGGTTGGACCCAGCCAGTCTTGTGATGTCCCTTGCTAGTGACAGGTTGAGGGGTCCAGTCATGGAAATGCAAGGGGTAATCTGCTGAAGAGTCTCTGGGTAAGGCTTTCCCCTGGTAGACATGAGAAGAATATTAAAAAATATGCTGTGTATCTCTATAGATACAGCTAGAGATATATAAAATAAAGCTCTCATTTCTGCCTCTGGGCATGTGAGGATGTGGCATCCGGAAGTGTGGCAGCCACTGGAACCATGACTGGTCTCCAGTCAGAGGACAAAGCCAATGACAATGGCAGAGAGAAAAACTAGAAATAATCTAGATCCACGAAGACTTTATTTCGCCGCTAGACTAGTTCAGGTAGTAGTAAGAGTTCTTGTCAAATGAGAGAATGATTCTTTTTTTACTGTTTAAGCCAGTGAAATCAGAGTTTTTTTATTATTTACAGCCAAAACATCCTAAATGATTTATTACCCCATAGATTTGTGTGGAATAAGTGAAACAACTCCTATAAAGTGTTTGGCACTGTGAAATGTTAAAAAACTACTAATAGAACACTTTATTGTGGAATTATACCAGTATACTGCCTTCTTCTTTACAAATATACATCATATTTCTCCAAATATATATCTTAGAATATTTTTGACCAGAACTCAAACTTCTTCTTCAGTGCCCTGTTCGGTTGCCAAAAAATTCATAATAGATGTGTAATAATTATTTCATTGTTAACATTTTTTTCCCTAAGTGTAATTCTGATGGACCAACCCAGACTCTGCTTCTGCGATCTGCTGGAGATTATATCCCCAAGAAGAATGTTTTATTTTGTCATTGGGAAGTGAATTCCAAAAAAATCTAAGTTGTATGAAAGAGGGGGAAGTGGGATACTTTTCTAAAGCTGTCTAGAAAGTGCCAAAATCAAAGAAAGAGCTGGAAAGGACACATAGTGAGGGGTCAGGCCAGGATTCCTGCCCCAGTCCTTTCCCACTAGTTTTTGCTGCTTCTCTACTTTTTCTAGAGTCTCCTTGCCTTACATTGGAAAGGGGGAAACCTTCTCCCCAGAGGCTTTCTGGGCTGCCAGGAATCCATGTGAATTGGCGCATCCAGTTTTTAATCAAGGTCGCTCTGTAGAGTTCCTGCCAGGGACCAGATGGCCTGGCACAAGATCTGAGACTCAGCATCCTTTGCTGACTGCAAACATCAGCCCCTCATCCCTGAAGGGTCACTGAGGGTGGGGAGCTGGGAAGAGACCTCTTCCCATCCCTACACTAATCAGCTTCTGCCAAGGAGCTCCTGAGGGCCTTGTCATCTGGGTCAGTGCTCAGGAATGTGGCACTTACATTTGGGTAGGACCGCTCATCCCAGGATGAGCTTTGGGAGCTCTTGAAAGAAGGACCTTTGTTCTGGTCTGTCTGTCTGGCCTACTCCCTACCCCCAACTGGAATGCTCCCACCAGCATCTACTCCCTATTCCCCAAGCTTTTGGCCTGTTCAATTTAAATTTCAATGTAAATGTCTACAGCTTTTTAAGGATTACCCTGCCATTTCTCATCAGAAATAACCACACTCTCTTCTATGTTCCCATGGACTTTATTTATACCACTATCATCAAATTTAATTTAAGATGGCTTTAGTTGAGTCTTTTTTTCTAGAGCAGTTCTTGTCAAACTTGTATGCATATGAATGAGCTGGGGATCTTGGTAAAATATAGATTCGGATTGGATAGATTTGTGATTCTAAATTTCTTACACATTCCCAGGTGCTACTGACAGTGGTGGCTTAGGGACCACTTTAATTGGCAAGGTACTGCTTTTGAGTTCCTTAAGCATGGGCATCATGTCTTTTATCTTTGTAATACCAGCTTTTAGCACAGTGTCTGGCTGATTATGAGTAGCTAAAACACATTTTCTAAACTGTGATGGAGTGGGTTAAGTTTCTTGGGATATGTGACTTGGGCAATATTAGAATACTCTTGTAGCTGAGATGGCAGAAAATGGGGTGGGCTTACAGGGCACAGATAAATCCCAAGAAGAACCAAGATGGCAGCTCTACAGATCCAGAAACTCAACTGTATTGGTCTATTGAGATTCCAAAGGACTGAACACTGGAATATAAACCAGAAGGAAAATTTATTTATTAATATAAAGGATGCATCTTTCCAGCGGCTGAAGTATTCATGCCTGCTTGGGAGAATCCTTGTCTCCCACCCACCTGATCACCATACAGGCCCATCCATATCTTTGTCTTCTTCATACCCTGGGATCAGGGCTGCTGGAGTTAAATAAAATTTGTAGGAAGCCATTGGCTTGGACTGAGTTCCTGCACTAAGCCCAGCAGACTAAACCAAATTAGATCACTCACACCAAAATTCTATACCTACTAAGCTGAAACTTATTCATTATCCGATCTTCAAAAAAATCAGGAGCAAGAGAATATAGCCAAATCCCTAAACAGGCTAGTTTTAGTTGATATGATAAAGAAGCCACTTCTGCTTTAATGTTTATAAGGAAAATAACTTTAAAATGACTAATCCCCTTTTTGTTCTCTTTTTCTGTTATCTTCATACCTTTTCTATCAAGCCACACCCTTCTGATCAGCTCATGGAACCCTCATTCTATTCTATAGAATGAAATGTTACCTGATTCTAGAATCACAAGTAAAATAAGATCTTTAAGTTTGTTGTAACTTTAACTTTGCTGTATCTTTAAGTTTGTTGTCTCTTGACACTAGGAATAACATAATTACTGTCTCCTACTGAACACTGACACAGAATATGGACAAGTGGATGACTTCATGGGAAAAATACAGCAGGTAAAGGAACAGCTGGACAAATTGTCCCTTCTCAGAAAGATTTCATTTCTGTGATAGGGTACTTACTTTCTCCCAAGTGCTGTAGTCTTTCTCCTTGGGCAACTCTAGATAAAGTCCGGTAAATTTTCCCTTTTTATTATCTGTGTTTCTGGACTCTATATTGACCAGCTCTCCCCTTCAGCCTTCAAAATAATGGAGTCGCTTATAGCTTTTCTGATTGTGTTCTACCCTTGAGATAACTTCAGTGGGCTTTGTTGTTTTGAGACAGTGTTTCCTTTTGTAGTTCAGGCTGGCCTTGAACTCACAACTCTCCTGCCTCAGCCTCTCCACTGCTGGGATTACAGTCATGCACGCCATGCAGTGGGCTTTCAGTGCATGTGTTTTGGTGGGCAAGCATGTTTCCTTGTCCCTAAGTTCTGGCTTCTTCTCTTGAAAGGACCTCTGAGGGGAAGATAGGGTGGCACAGAAAATCAAAATATCAAAGCCCAGCACATGGGGCTGCCTAAGGGCTGGACTCCTCTGTGACTTCAGAGCCTGAGGAACTGGGGCTCGCTGGGACGGAGGATGTCGGGACAATCTCGGTGCACTTACATTTTTACCCTGGCCAAGCAGGGGATGTTCATGTATTTCTTGCTGCCAGCTGGCTTGTGAGAATGTCTCAGTATATACTTTGTTACTAACTAGCTCAGCAACCATGGAATGTTCTGTGAGCTTCAGATTCTTCATTTGAAAACAAGGGGATTTCAAAGAAATGAGTGTCACATCCAACCCTAAGATTAATAAATTAGGGTATTACTTCATTGGTGTATTTATTTAAAATATATTTAACTTAATATAACAGTATTTATATTTATAACTTACTTTAAAATGTAGTATTTTATGGAATGCTCATAATTCCAGATTTACATATGAGGAAATTAGTCTTACAGAAGATAAATGATTTATCTTAAAACATCCACCTAGCACACAGTCATATTAGATCTCAAACACAGAGCATATCCCTCCTTTTCTTACTTGCTAACTGATACTGTCTCTGAGGCTGGACCAGGAGCACTTTTTACTTAGCCCTCATCCTTTAAAGAGAAAGTGCAGCCCCTTGTTCCTTCTGTTCCCCTTCCTGCTTTTACCTTGGAGTCTGGGCTGCTTTCATCCTCTTTGGGTTCCTTCTGAATTCTCCATGGTTTTCTCTTTCTCACCATCTCTTTCTATCCCCTCCTATGTCTCCCTGAGCCTCCTCCCTCTCCTGCCTTCCTCTCCAGTGTGCCAAGCTCTCTTAGTCAACATTTCTGGGTCTTCTCTTTTTGAAGATGTTGTCCACACTCTTGGGTGAATCTGTGGGTTGGTAAGGAAAGGAAGATGGCATCGGGATGTGGCTTAATGCCCAGGTGGTGGTTTCTAATCTAGTGCCATGGTTTCCAAGCCTCAGGTGAAGAACAGCCTATATTGGAATCAAATCACCAGTGTTGGGAAGAAGGTATGACTCAAAAGAGACGGTGAAAGGGGCAGGGATTTAGCTCAGTGGTTTCGCCACCTGCTGCGCAAGCGCAAGGATCCAAGTTCGATCCCCAGTACCAAAAAAAAAAAAATTCATGTAAAAGAGACTGTGAGATGAAACTTGTAATTTGTATTTTTAAAAAAGTTTCTCCAGGACGATTCTGACAAGTAGAATTGTTCATATTTTACTGTCAGGATTGTGCCCATTAGGGTCTATCCCTGAGGCTGAGCAAGAGAGTGGTCAGGTGCCCACAGGGCTACCAGGAGGGCCACTTCAGCAGAAGGCAGACATGTAGGCCATGAATGTCATTTAGTGAGTTGGGTACTTGCTCCTTTCCCATCTCAAGTGTCAGTGGTACATCTAGATCAATAGGTAGAACTCTTTGCTTCTGATACATATGGGTAAATAGAGTGATACTAAATTTTCATAGGGAGAAGATGATAAGAACATGCTAAATAAATTGCCTTAGGGGAGGCAAAAATGAAACAAAAAAAGTTGAGAAACACTGGGTTATGCAAGGATGACTGTGTCTCTGAGAATTATGCCAAGTCATCCTTGTCCTTTCATTCCACATCTCTGGGCGCGAAGACAGAAGATTCAGAGATAAGACTGGAACTCAGATGCTATAGTTCCTCTAGCTACTAATTGACAATGATTAGACTTGCCTTGACTTTCACAGTTAAGGCGATCTCTCTTTTATTTCACTCATTTGTCACTTTGCACTTAGCATTAGTGAACTGGCATCACTGGTACCTATCTATTTTGCCTCATAATTAGAGTATAAGGTATTTTATGGCAGAAACATTAACTTCATCCTTCAAACATTCAGTGAGCATTTTCAGGCATGAGCTAGAGTCAAAAAAAAAAGAAAAGAAAAGAAAAAACCCAAAGACCATAAGACACAATTCCTGACTTTAAAGACATTTTGGTAAATAGTTATGAAACTGTGTGACTAGCATAATGATAGATACATACAGTTTGCCCGGAGAAGTATCCTGTGATGCTAGGAGAAGTCAGTGCTTGAGCTGACCCTTAAAGGAGAAATGAAGAGGAATTTCCCAGATAAACAATAGGTAGGGGACAGGAAGACCATTCCAGGGTGAACTGGAAATGAGACCAGGCCAAAGGATGAGGGTCCTTGAAGCTTATTCTAAGGGCATGGATCTTACCTGTGAAGCAATGAGATGCTGCTGGAGAATTTAAATTAGCCAGTGGCACAATTAGCTCGCTCTTCTCAGAGCTCTCCTGGATGAAATGTGGACAGGAACAGAGGAGGCTGGAACCTTGTTGAGAGATGTCTCAGTAGTGCAGAGTTGGTGATGCCTGGACAAGGAAAGTAGGTGGGGGTAAAGTAGAAGGAACCAACTGGAAAGTTCATTTGGGAAAGACAATCCAGAGAACCTGTTCATTTAAGGGTTGTGAGTGTGAGTGAAAATTAATACCATCATCACTGTGAGGGAAGATTTGCCACCATGTGTTAAAACATAAAAGGGAATAGTCTATGCTATAGTTTGGATTTGGAATACTTCCCAAAGCCCCGCTTGTCCTCATTAGGGTACTACTGGAAGGTGGTGAAAACTTTAAGAGGTGAGGTCCAATGAAAGGTCTTAGATCACTGTGGAGTTGCCCTCCAAGGGACTGAGAATTTTGATCTCTTCCCCTCTCTCTTTCTTACTCTTCTTGGTCATGAAATAAGGGGTTTTGCCTGACCTGTGCTACTGCCATGATGTGCTGCCTCTCAATCTTCCACAGAGACCAAAAAGCCATGGGTCCACCTGATCATGTACTAGAAACTCCAAAATTGTGAGTCAGAATAGACCTTTTCTGTTTACAAGTTGTTTATCTCAGGTATTTTAAATTTTTTAATTTTTGGTACTGGGGATCGAACTCGGGACTTTGCGCTTGTGAGGCAGGCGGTGGAACCACTGAGCTAAATCCCCAGCCCTTTCAGGTATTTTTTATAGTAATGAAAACTGACTAACATAATCTATGACCCATCTATGGCTATCTACCCTAAGGAGAAAATTACTTACCACAGTTCATTAAGAACATACAAAAAACCCAACTAGAATAACATGTTTATCAATAAAAAACTGGAGAACCAATACAATAAAATTTTTAAAAAAGAAAAAACATTTAAAAATGAGAAGCACTTCTGTACAACAGCTCATTATATGACTGGGAAGAAATGCCTGTTGTAGAATGACTCATACGCTAAGAGAAAAAAACTCATCTTGGTATCTGAGGGCGCTCCGTTAGTTGTCTCTCGCCTTTTCACCTCGTAGATTCGTTAACTATCCAGTCTCTCTCACCTACATAGTGCTACTTAGTTTCCTTATTTCTTTAAAAATTTTTAGTATTGGGTAAATATGAAATAGCATTTATAGAATATATATAAACCATATAATTTTGATGTAGTCAACACTCTTGTGTTCACCACTAACTCTAAGAACAGAAAAACATTGTCATTCTTTTCAACGTTCTTTTTGTCCCTCTCAAGTCTCTTATTCTTCCCTTCTTCAAGGTGAATATTTTCCTGAATTTTGATTATAGTTTCACATACTTTTCGTGTTTAGTTTTGTGTGTTTTTGAACTTTATATATGGAATCATATAGAAGGTACAAAAGAAACACAAACATATCTAAAAGGAGATAATTTTTCTTCATGGATAATATTATTTAAAATCTAGAATAATATTAGTGTAGCCAATTAGTATGATCAACACAAAAATTATAGTTTCTTATATCAATAATAATTGTAAAAAAAAAGAAGATTCACTCATAGTAACAACAAAAGTTAATTTACCAACAAATAAACCAAAATGCAAATCTACATGTTTCACGTGGAACAAAATTTGAAATATCCCTTGTATTTGGTTGGCTGTCATAAAGGTAATATGACCATTCAATCCTAAATAAATTTGTATTTCCTGAGGCTAAATATTTGATGGCAAATTCACACTAAGTTACTAGCTTAATGTGCACTCTTTCTCACCAGCACATGTGCTTTTTTTCTTTTTTTTTTTTTTTTGCTGTACCAGGGATCAAACTCAGGACCTCGAGCTTGCAAGGCAGGCAGTGTGCCACTGAGCTAAATCCCTGGCCCAGCACATTTGAAATTTTAGGTATTCCAATGGTGTCTCACACATAGGACACATTACCTGCATAAGAATTACCTGGAGGTATTTGTTGAAACACTTGCTACAAAACACTACCAAATCAATACTTCTGGGTAGATCCTATTCACCTGGGTTTTTATTTGGAAAAGCTCTGCGTCAGCCCAAAGGAAGGAATCTCACATGGTGGCATCCCAGTTTTTTTTGATGATCAGAAGAGATTTCTTAGGAGTGAAAACTTTTCTGGCAACTCTCAGGCCACATCAGGATCATTATGGACTCCATTTGTTTACTTGGGGCCCTTAAGATGATCTCTACCTAGTTAGAGGACTGCATTTGTATCTGGCGCTTGTATAAGGTTATGTGTAAGGAGTCTTAAGGGACATACCCTACACTGTATCCCTTCATGCTTTTCACTTCCTTGTGTTTTGTGAGTTTGGAGCTGTCACAATCAGAAGTTTGTATTCCCCAAAATTCTTGTGTTGGAATCCTCACTCCAAAATTGATGATATCAGGAGGTGAGAACAGTGAAAAAATGCCATGTATGAGAAAGCAAGCCCTCACCAGACATGGAATTGCTGGCATCTTGATGTTAGACTTCCAGCTTCCAGAAAGATGAGAAATTCTACTGTTCATTAGCCACTAATTTGTGGTATTTTGTTACTGGCATTATTTAGGGTATTTTGTAGTCTGAACAGACAAAGACAGGAAGGAAAGAAGGGTTGAGAGTGGGTAGAGAGACAAGGGGGCCCTATAGCATAGGATCTGAGAATGGTATGCTTATTTTATTGTCAATGGTTAGCTGGTTATGATGAAGCAGAGCAGAAGACTAGAACGGAAACCATGACACCCACCCCACCATAAGTTTGGGCTTCTTCCAAAACCATTTTACTCCCATATGCGGATGCAGTAGGCTGGGTGGAGGATATACGTAAGCTGCAGGAGGCTTTCTCCACGCTCTAGAGCCTGAGTGGCCGTTCCTGAACTTTTTGCTTCTGCCTGTGATTTCGTCTACCTTCAGCTCCATGGGAGGCTTTGAAGGTCATCTGTACCCAGGGCTGTGTTTTTTCTTCTGTGGACTTTATAATGCACGACTAGTCTCTAGGGCTTTGATATGCAACTCCGTTGTCCAATATCCACCATGCCATCCTTGGAACAAAGGAAGATGGGCATGGCTACAGCAAATACACTGTGTTGGCTTACTGAAGATATTGAACGCCTGCATTTTAGTAGCTCAAGAGTTCTATAACATTCCTGGACAGTTAGTACTTATCAGCAAGATATATCACCAGAGAAACTTTATGTACCACAAACAATGGCAGCATCTTACTCTCTATATGTCTTTCTTTCTGAATGGATGTTTAGACATGGTGAGCCAGAACCTGCTGTCTCAGAGGTGTGCAGCTCTGGAGCAAGGTGCCCAAGCTCTGGGCACGTTTATATATCTGCCCCTGATGGTGTCTCACATGCAGGACACAGAAGGAGTGGAGCTGCAGTCTCATATGCTGCTCACTCAGGCCATATTCCTGCTGACCCTGGCGGTGATTGCAGAGCTGTGGGCTCCCAATGAGCCACTAATTTGGATGATGAAGGCCTTTTTTTATATGGTCACAGGTTCTTGGCTAATGCAAATAGGCTTTATGCTATACAAACCCATCTCTGGCTATAAATGGATGGATGATGACAAAAATGACATAGAGTTCACCACCACTTTCTTCTGTTGGCATGTGTTTTTCAGTGCTATTTTGATGATCTGGATCTACAGCTTCTCTTTTGTGTGGTATCGCTACATTTTTGTTAATGCCGGAACCAGGATGTATCCAAGTTGTTCCCTGTTTTTTGTATACTCCAGGACATCTGGATGAGAAGCCATGGGAGGTGAGTGGCCAGAGAGGGATCAGGCATGCTGCCTTCTGAGGTCCTACCCTGTGACAGCAGACTCTGCTGGGAGGGGCATAGCCCCTCTCCCTTCTGGCTTCTCTCAGTCTTGTTTGCTGACTGGTGTGGTGAGGAAAGGCAGAAAACGAAGAATGACAAGCAACTATGACCTTCACTCTCAGCTCTCCAAGTGCTTCCCTCCCAGCATTTCCTGTCCTCAACTCCAGCCACAGCATCTCCTTATCCTGTGGCTCTCTCTCTATTTGTCACTCCCCTCCCAGGAGAATATTAAAATCAATTCCCCCATCCTGCCTCTGGGCCTTTTTATAACTATCCCTCACTCCACCACATAGAATACGTGCTGCTCATCATGTTTAGTACATGGTGATAATGTACCCATCATAGGATCCAGCTCCTTATCCATTCTGGTTCTAGGTCTCTTCAGTACTCATAGGAAATCAGAGTTATTTTGACTTTGAAGCACTCAAGGGACTGTTCTCGAGTTTTCTCCTTTGATCACTCTGTGATCTATCAAATGCGAAGTCAGAGCTTTGGAGACAGTTTCTTCTTCTGCAGGATCTAGTAGAATAGAGTGACCCCTCACATAGGGAGGGCTTCCAGGGCTTTCCTGAATGCAGGTTCTCCTCCCAGGCATGCAGCCCATTGAGCTTCATGGTTCAGAATTGAATTCCACGTAGTAGACTTGCCTGAACCCACTCTTTTCTGGTTCTCATGTATGATAAAGTGTGATGGCTTATTTATTCTGCATACTTTCCTTTTTAATCTTCATAACTATCCTTTATCAGTGAGTAAAACTCAAAAGGGCAAAGAAAGTGGCTTATGGTAGCCAGATGTTTTTCTTTGTCACAATATAGCTGGGTGTCAAGGGGTGGAAATCTGAGTAGGATCAAATTATTAGGGACCCTAGGGTAGGAATAATCTATCAAAGTTTTCTCTCTTGTTTTACAATAAAACATCTAGTTAGGATACAGAGGGGCTAGGGCAGGGATTCTAGAAGGTCATCATCCTTCTTGTTTCCTTTTTTCTTCTAGTACTTGGGAGAACTAGATGTACTCTTTGGTTCTTGACCTGTTTTTCCTTTCTAATTTTCTTGCTCAAATTTCAGAGCTGAGCATGGCGGTATACACCTGTAATCCTGGTACTCTAGGAAACTGAGGCAGAAGGATCACAAGTTGGAATGACTTTGTGAGACCCTGTCTCAAGATAAAAAATAAGAAAAAAAAGAGAACAGGTTCAAGCCCCTGTACTGAAAAAAAATTAAGGTACTTTTCTGATTGTCAAGGACCTTTGCCTTCTGGTTTGGGGGAAGGGGTGGTATGAGCTTTCTGAGTTTTGCAGAGAGGGGAGATGTTTCCCACAGTCATTTATGGGGGCTCAACCAAGTCTTATCATGAGCTTCATCCAACATGTGATCAGCTTCTAGGGACAGCTCACACCTGCGCCAGTTGGATCATCAGACTGGAGATGGACAGGGGTCCCTTGTAAGGAAGTAAAATAAGCTCAGCCTCCTTGTACCCCTTGGTTTTGGGGACCAGACTGGTGGAGCTCCACAGTGTTCCCTGTAAGCTCTGCCTGTTTCCTAGTTACGCCTGTGGATCCTATCCCTGTTTCTCTTCCATACCTTGGATATTATTTCTGGCCTTGGTCCAGCCTTGTAGTTTCTCTTTCCTTAGCCCAGTGGAACTTCCTTTAGAGCCTTGACTTTGGCATAGTAGGGAATCTGCTTTTCCTCTGTCTTCTTTCCTATTGATCTGGGAAAACTGTTTTCTACTTCACTCGATTTTCCCTTTTTTATTTCAAGAGTATATTTTGGATTTTTCTTAAATATAAAAATGGCTTTTTTGTTGGTATCACAATTCATTCTCATTATGAGGCAATATCTTTGACTAAGTAGAAGAAAAGTCATATATAAGGGTTGAAAGCTAAGGTCCAAACATGAATATTTCAAGACATTATTTTTCTGCAAATTATCTCTGAAAGTAAGAGATATCAAAGCCACTTGTTTTTCCTGAGATGTGTGCCATTTTAAGTGTGTGTGTGTGTGTGTGTGTGTGTGTGTGTGTTACTGGGGATTGAATCCAGGGTCTTTGCACTGAGCTACATCCCCAAACTTTAAAAAAAAATTTTGGAGAGGGCCTCACTAAGTCACTAAATTGCCAAGGCTGGGCTTGAAGTTGCAATCCTCCTGCCTCAAAAGTGCTGTGACCATTTGAGCTACTTATGAAGTTCCATTAAATACTGCATCTCTTTTAGAAAATTAACACCTTCAAGTGTTTTTATATGTTACAGCACATATCTTCTGGGTGAAATACTAAATAGTGGGAGGAAGCTACACAGAATTAGAGCTAAAATCTGATACAATGGTAGAAGAGGTGAGCCTGCTGTTTGGATGATGTGTTTTTCTTTCCTCCTCCTGTAATAATAGATATCGGCAATGTGGTGGTAATCCTGATCATTTTGCAAAGTACATAAAATCAACTCAAGATAAATCTGGGGGAAAACGAAAACTCCAAGTAAGGATAGCATTTGGAAATGAGGGTGTAATCTTCATCATCATCCACCAGAGGGCACCATCTCCTCGTGAGCCTGTAAAGGACCCTCACTCTCCCTTTGGAATTGATCTATGAATTTAAAAGAAGTGTATAATTGATATTGTGTAATAGGAGGAAAAGGTCTAAAGGAGCAGGGGAAGTGGGAGGGGTAGGGGAAAGGAAAGAAAGGAAAAGAAAAAATATGAGAAAAGAAAAAAATGGAAACAAAGTCTTGCAAATATGGAAGGGTGGAGGGGGTGAAGGGAGGGCAGGGGAAGGGGAAAATAAATAAGAAGCAAGATACTCATGTAATGGTACAAGATCCCAATGATGAATGTCACTGTATTTTATACCTAAAATGTACCAATAAACTTAATGGGGGGGGGGGTGTGAAGGCGGGCCAGGGAGGAGAGCAAGAGAAAAATGAACACCGGTGTTATCCAAGCAGCCAGTAAGCATTATGTGGATCTGTGTGGTGTTACATTTAGATGTGTAGACACGAATAAACACCCTAACTGAAGATAAAGAAATGGGGGAGGTGTGTGTGTGCGTGTGTTTGTACCTCAAAAATCTCTTGGTCACTCAGTATCTGGCCACCCATCCTATTTGGGGTAAAAAATTATTGAGTGAGGCTTGGAAAGACCATCTCTTACTATGGATGCCAGATAGAGTGAGCTGGGAGAGGTGGGAAGGGGCTTCTGGGCCACCATCCTTCCCACTGTTCCTGGCCCAGAAGCATGGGTTCTGAGCCACTGTTCCACCTCTCCCAGCTCAGGGGAGAATCCAATGAAAAGAAAAAGTCATGACAAGGCTTATTAAAACTTTTAACTTCATCTCCCTAATGAGTGTATAATTCAATCTTGTTATTTTACTGATTAGTATTTTTCTGATTCTAGTGTTGCACACCTTTCCTTGTGCTGTACTGGCTATTTATCATCTTCTTGTGTCTACTTTTTAATTGGGCTGTGTATTGATGAGCTGTAAGAGTTCTTTATATATTCTGGTCATAGGTTATATGCATTGTAAATATGGTCTGTTTAAGGACTACTTTTCATTTTAACGATGTCATTTAAAGTTCTAAATTTTGATGGAATCTCATTTATCAATTTTTTTCTTTTATACATCATGTTTTTTGTATCCTAGGAAGTTCTTGCCTACCCTAAATTCATAAACATTTTCCTTTATAATTTCTTCTTAAAGGTTTATAGTTTTAGACATTCATATTTAGGTTCGTAGATCCTTTCAAGTTATTTTTATGTATGGAAATAAACGGTTGAGATTAATTTTTTATATACAGATACCAGGTGTTCTAGTGCCATTTGCTGAAAACACTATCTTTTCCTTTGCTCTTGAATTGAGCTTATATTCCATAAAATGCTAATGTTAAATAATCTTTTAGAACTCAGTGGACCATATATGTGTGGTTCTATTTCTACATTCTTTGTTTTATTCCAATGATCTATGTCTTTCCTTACACCAACACTGCCTTGATTACTGTAGCTTTAGAGGAAGTCTTAAAATTAGGTACTAAATGTCTTCCAACACTTTTTTTTTCTTTTTACTTTTCTAGGTCCTTTGTACTCCTACAGAACTTTTAAATTTCAGTATCCAATTCTTCATTTATAGCAAATATACATAGACCTGAATTTTTATATATACCTTGTGTTTTCTAATCCTGCTAAATTCAAATACAGGTTGTAGGTGCTCCTGGAGGTTTCTTAGTATTTTCTCTGTAGATGATCATTTCATTTACATATAAAAATTTTGCTTCTACCTTGCCAATCCTATCCTAATTGTGTCATTTTATTGCCAGACTATTTTGGTTGGGGCCTATGCTTCAAAGTTTACTGGACAGATGAAGAGTAGGCATATCTGCCCTTGTTCCCCACCTTAAGGAGAAAGCATTGTATCTTCTCCATTCATATAAGGTGTTTTTGCTGGTACTATATGTACATGTCTTTAATCGGCTGAGAAGGTTCTGTTCTACTTCTAGTCTCCTGATAGCTTTTACCATGAACAGCTGTAGAATTTAGTCCAATACTTTTTCTCCAACTAGTGACAGGATCATATGGCTTTTGCCTTTCCTCTGTCAAAATGATGATTTTTGGGGGTGGATCTTCTAATGCTGAACCAACACTGCCATCCCTATAATAAAACTACTTTCTACATACCGCCAGATCTGACTTCTAATAGTTTGTTTTGTTAAACAAATTTCTATAGATGTTCATACTTTTTTCTTCTAATATCTTTATCCAGTTTTAGGATTAGCACAATGTTGAGTTCCTAAAATGAGGGGAGAAGTGTACCTTTTTTTTCTGCTTTAAATGTTTGATATAATTTATCAGTTAAAATGTATATGAGCCTGCTGTTGTCATATAGGTAGGTTTTCAAGCTAGGAATATACTTTCTTTAATAGGTGCTATTCAAATTTTATATTTCCTCCAGAGTAGTTTCATTAATTTGTCTTCCAAGGTACTTCTTAGAAGTTGTCAAATTTATTTCAAAACAGATTTCTGAAATATGCTTTCTATATCCTTTTAAATCCTGTAAAATCTGTGGTAATGTCTCCTGGATCTTGATATTGTAATTTGAAAAATGTATAATTGATATTGTGTAATAGGAAGAAAAAGTCTATAGGAGCAGGGGAAGTGGGAGGGGGAGGGGAAAGGAGAAAAGGGAAAAGAAAAAATGAGAAAAGGAAAAAAATGGAAGCAAAGTCTTTGCAAATAGGGAAGGGTGGGCAGGGGAATTGGGAAAAAAATAAGAACCAAGATACTCATGTAATGGTACAAGATCCCAATGATGAATGTAACTGTATTTTATACCTAAAATGTACCAATAAACTTAATGGGGGAAAAATATGGAAAACACAGAAGAAGTGGACAGATTCCTAGATAAGTATGAATTACCAAAGTTGAATGAACAAGACCTAAAAATCCTAAATAACCCAATATTAATCAATGAAATGGAAAATGTAATTAAAAACTTACCAACTAAGAAAAGCCCAGGTCCTGATGGCTTCACTTCTGAATTCTACAAGACATTTAGAGAGGAACTACTCCCACTACTGTTTAAACTCTTCAGTGAAATTGAAAGGGAAGCAATACTCCCAAATTCATTCCTGGAAGCAAGCATCACCTTGATCCCCAAAGCAGAGAAAGACCCAACTGAAAAAGAGAACTATAGGCCAATCTCACTCATGAACATAGATGCAAAAATCCTTAACAAGATACTGGAAAATACAATGAAGAAGATCATCGAGAAGATTATACAACCTGACCAAGTGGGATTTATCCCAGGGATTCAGGGATGGTTCAACATAGGCAAATCAATAAATGTAATACACTACATCAATAGAGCCAAGGACAAAAACCATATGATCCTCTCAAGAGATGCAGAAAAAGCATTTGACAAAATCCAACATGCATTTATGATAAAAACCCTGCACAAAATTGGAATAGACGGTCTCTACCTCAATCTGATAAAAACCATCTATAAAAAAACCAATAGCCAGTATCATACTAAATGGTCAAAAACTGAAATCCTTCACACTCAAATCAGGAACAAGACAAGGATGTCCATTATCACCACTGCTGTTCAATATAGTCTTGGAAACATTAGCCACAGCAATTAGACAAGAGAAAAAAATAAAAGGAATAAAGATAGGAAATGAAGAAGTCAAATTGTCATTATTTGCAGACATGATACTTTATATAGAAGACCCCAAGAACTCCACCAAAATTCTTCTAGACTTAATAACTAAATTCAGTAAAGTAGCTGGATACAAGGTCAACACACAAAAATCAATAGCTTTCCTATACACAAACAACAGACTCACTGAGAGAGAAAAAGGGAAAACAATTCCTTTCACAATAGCATCCAAAAAACAAATACCTAGAAATCAACCTAACAAAAGAAATCAAAGATCTCTTCTCTGAAAACTATAGCCCTTTGAAAAGAGAGATTGAAGACCATATCAGAAAATGGAAAGACAGCCCTTGCTCCTGGGAAGGAAGGATCAGCGTAGTGAAAATGGCCATACTTCCAAAACTGCTATGTAGATTCAATGCCATCCCAGTTGAAATCCCAGCAGCATACTTCATGGACCTTGAGAAAACAATCCAAAAATTCATTTGGAACAAGAAGAGTCCCAGAATAGCAAAAGCAATTCTAGGTAACAGAGACATGGCAGAGGGTATCACAATCCCCAACTTGAAACTATACTCCAAAGCTACTGTGATAAAAACAGCATGGTACTGGCAAAGAAACAGATTTGAGGACCAGTGGAACAGATTAGAAGATGCAGAAACAACTCCAGACACAGCCACCTCATCTGTGACAAAGGAACCAAACACCCTCGCTGGAGGAAAGATAGCCTCTTTAATAAATGGTGCTGGAGAAATTGGGTTTCAACTTGCCAAAGACTAAAAGTAGACCTATATCTTTCACCATGCACTAAACTAAAATTGAAATGGATTAAAGATCTAAATATTAAAACAGAAATGCTGATTCGGCTGGAACAGAGGCTAGGTAGAACTCTTGAAGACATTGGTGTAGGAAAAGATTTTATGAACAAAACCTCACTTGCCCATGAACTAGCACAAACAATCAACAAATGGGATCTCTTCTTACTAAAAAGCTTCTGCACAGCAAGAGAAACCACCAGCAGTGTGAAGAGACAACCCAGAATATGGGAAAAAATTTTCACCAGTGGTTTCTCAGACAAAGGTCTACTATCTCGAATCTATAAAGAACTTTAAAAAATCAGACCTCCCAAATTTAAAGACCCAATCCAAAAATGGGCATCTGAAATGAATAGACATTTCTCAGACAAAGAAGTAGAAAAGACAAACAAACATATGAAAAAATTTTCAACATCACTGGTCATTTGACAGATGCAAATGAAAATGAGATTTTCACCTGAGATTTCACCTCACCCCAGAAAGAATGGCTGCTATCAAGAAATCAACCAATAACAAATGCTGGCGGTGATGTTGGGAAAGAGGAACACTGCTCCACTGCTGGTGGGAGTTTTGATTGATGCAACCACTGTGGAAATCAGCATGGAGATATTTCAAAGAAGTAGGACTGGAAGCCCCATTTGACCCAGTTATTCCCTTGCTGGTTATCTTCCCCTAAGAATTAAAAGAATCATACCACAGTGACATATGTGCACCCATGTTAATAGTAGCACAGTTTGTAATAGCTAAAACTTGGAAACAGCCCAAATGCCCATCAACTGGAGACTGGATAAAGAAAATGTGGGGTTTTTTTTTTTTTTATAAAATGGAGTACTACTCAACCATAAAACACGAGAAATTAGAGACATTTATTGCTAAATGGATGCACATTGAGGCAATACTCTTAAGTGAAATAAATAGGACACACATGTGTAAATACCAAATAGTTTCTCTAGTATGAGAAACTGAAAGTGTAAATAAGGACTAAAAGGTATAATAGATAATGTGAAATTGGAAGAAAAGGGGCAAAGGGGAAAGGGAAGTGGAAGGGGTTGGGGAAAGGAAAGAAGGGAATGGAATTAAAATAGGGAGGGATGGAGGGGATGAAGGGAGGGCAGGGGAAGGGGGAAAAATTAAGAACCAAGAGAGATTATGTAAAGGTGCAAATTTCCAATGATGAATGTCATTATAGTGTATACCTAAAATGTACCAATAAAATAAAAAAAGAGAGAGAGAATGTTCCATGTGCTGGTGAGAAGAATGTATATTAGGAAGCTGTTAGATGGACTGTTCTACAGAGGTCTGTTAGATCCATTGGTAATAGGTACTATTTAACTCTATTGTTCCTTTGTTGATTTTCTATCTGGATGATCTGTCCATTGCTTAAAATGAAAAGTTAAAGTCCCCAACTAATATTGTATTAGAGTCTATCCTTCTTGTTATGTCTATTAATATTTGTTTTATATATTTGGATGCTCCAAAATTGGGTATATATTTAGAATTCTTATTTTCTCTTGAACTCATCTCTTTATATTATTTAATGACCTTCCTTGTATCTTTTTATTGCTTTTGATTTAAAGTCTACTTTAAGTATTGCTGATCCTGGATTCTTTTGGATTCCATTTGTATGGAATATCTTATTCTGTCTCTTCACTTTCAGTCCATGTGTGTCCCTACAGAGGAAGTCAATTTCTTGTAAGTAACATATAGTTGGGTCTTTTTTTATTATTAATTTTAGTTATACAATATAATGACATTAACCATTGGAGATTTGTACCTTTACATAATATATCTTCTTTTTTTTTTTTTTTTTTTTTTGGTACCAAGGATCAAACTAGGGACCTTGTGCTTGCAAGGCAGGTGCCGGAACCACAGGGCTAAATCCCTGGCCATACATAATATATCTTGATTCTTATTTTTTCCCATTCCCCTGCCCTCCCTTTAAGGGCTCCATCCCTCCCTATTTACATAGACTGTGTTTCCATTTTCTCATATTAATTCAATTCCCCTCTTTCCTTTCCCCTACCCCTCTCACTTCCCCTTCCCCTTCCCCTTTGCATCTTTTCTTCCTATTTCACATTATCTATTGTACTTTTTTTTTGGTACCAGGGATCACACTCAGGTCCTTGAGCTTGCGAGCCAGGCAGTGGAACCACTGAGCTAAATCCCTGGCCCCTCACATTATCTATTATACATTTTGATCCTTATTTACACTTTCAGTTTCTCATACCAGAGAAACTATTTAACATTTACACATGTGTGTCAAATTTATTTCACTTAAGAGTATCGCCTTAATGTGCATCCATTTATTTATAAATGCCACTAATTTGTCATTCTTTATGGCTGAGTAGTACTCCATTTTATTTTTAAAAACCCCACATTTTCTTTATCCAGTCTCCTGTTGATGGGCAGTGAGGCTGTTTTCATGTTTTAGGTATTACAAACTGTGCTGCTATGAACATGGGTGCACATATATCACTGTGGTATGATTCTTTTAATTCTTTTGGGAAGATACCCAGCAGGGGAATAGCTGGGTCAAATGGGATTTCCAGTCCTAGTTCTTTGAGGTATCTCCATACAGATTTCTACAGTGGTTGCACCAGTCTACACTCCCAGCTGTAGAGCAGTGTTCCCCTTTTCCCACAGCCCCGCCAGCATTTGTTATAGCCCTCCCACTTCCTTCCCCTTTGCCCCTTTTCTTCCTATTTCACATTACCTATTATACATTTAGTCCTTATTTACACTTTCAGTTTCTCACACCAGAGACACTATTCGGTATTTATACATGTGTGTCCTATTTATTTCACTTTAGAGTATCACCTCAATGTGCATCCACTTAGCCATAAATGTCTCTAATTTCTCATTTTTTATGGCTGAGTAGTACTCCATTTTATAAAAAAGCCACATTTTCTTTATCCAGTCTCCAGTTGTTGGGCATTTGGGCTGTTTCCAAGTTTTAGTTATCACAAACTGTGCTGCTATGAACATGGGTGCACATATATCACTGTGGTATGATTCTTTTAATTCTTTGGGGAAGATCCCCAGCAGTGGAATAGCGGGGTCAAATGGGACTTCCAGTCCCAGTTCTTTGAGGTATCTCCATACTGATTGCCACAGTGCTTGCACCAGTCTACACTCCCACCAGCAGTGGAGCAGTGTTCCTCTTTCCCCACATCCCTGCCAGCATTTGTTATTGGTTGATTTCACGATAGCAACCATTCTTTCTGGAGTGAGGTGGAATCTCAGCATTGTTTTCATTTGCATCTCTTGAATGACCAGTGATGTTGAACATTTTTTTCATGTATTTATTTGCTATTTCTACTTCTTTGTCTGAGAAATGTCTGTTCATTTCAGGTGCCCATTTTCGGATTGGGTGTTTAAATTTGGGAGGTCTGATCTTTTTAAATTCTTTATAGATTCGAGATAGTAGACCTTTGTCTGAGGAAGAGCAGGTAAAGATTTTTTCCCACATTGTGGGTTGTCTCTTCACACTGCTGGTGGTTTCTCTTGCTGTGCAGAAGCCTTTTTAGTAAGAAGAGATCCCACTTGTTGATTGTTTGTGCTAGTTCATAAGCAAGTGAAGTTTTGTTCATAAAATCTTTTCCTACACCAATGTCTTCAAGAGTTCTACCTAGCCTCTGTTCCAGCCGGTTCAGCGTTTCTGTTTTAATATTTAGATCTTTGATTGAGATAGAGACCGTCTATTCCAGTTTTTTGTAGGGGTTTTATCATTAATGCATGTTGGATTTTGTCAAATGCTTTTTCTGCATCTATTGAGATGATCATATGCTTTTTGTCCTCAGCACTACTAATATAGTGTATTAGATGTATTCATTTGCATATATTGAACAATCTCTGCATCCCTGGGATGAATCCCACTTGATCAGGGTGTATGATCTTCTTGATGATCTTCTGCATTCTATTTGCCAGTATCTTATTAAGGATTTTTGCATCTATGTTCATTAGTGAGATTGGCCTATAGTTCTCTTTTTCAGTTGGGTCTTTCTCTGCTTTGGGGATTAAGGTGATGCTTGCTTCCAGGAATGAATTTGGGAGTATTGCTTCCCTTTCAATTTCACTGAAGAGTTTAAAGAGTAATGGCAATAGCTCTTTTCCAGGCAGGTCTTTGGCTGAGCCTGTGGGTCCAAGCTGCTGGGGTCAGGGCCAGTTGGGTCTTTTTTTAAAAAAATAATTTGGCCACTGTATGTCATTTAATAGGAAAATTTAATATTTACACTCAAGGCAGTTATTGATGGGCATCTTACCATTACCACTTTGTTACTTGTTTTTTTGTTGTTTTTGTTTTTTGTATTGGGGATGGAACTTGGGTCTTTGTGCTTGCGAGGCAGGCAGTGGAACCACTGAGCTAAATCCCTGGCCCTGTTACTTGTTTTTTAGTTTTGTTGAGGTGCCTTTCTTTATTCTTCTCATATAGATTCCTTTGTTCTAGCACTGTACTTTGACTCTTTCCTTATTTTTAATATATTATAGATGTTTACACTGCAGTTACCATTGGCTTATAAAAATCTCCTTTCTTTTTAACAAGCTATTTTGAAATTATAGTAACTTAACATAATTATAAAGTTAAGAACAAAGACAAAAGAGCATGAGAATATATATTAATAAGAAAACTCTACTTGCACTCCATTCCTCCCCACATTTTGAATTTTTGGTATTCTCTCATATCTTTCCATATTGCTTATCTCTTCTTTCTGATTAGTGCATGTTTGCAATACATAATGAATACATTCATTGTGGGGAACTGGTATATATATTACATCTTATCCTTTATTCTTTGCTTTCTTCTCTCCACTCCCCCTCTACCCCCGGATCTCTTTTCTACCTCCAAAAATTGTTTTTTATTTTTCTTTTATTTTGCTCTTTATTTATACTTGCGTGTATTATCTCTTAACATTAATTGTCATTCTAATTGTTTTTTTAATTTTCATGCTAAAGATATAGTTTATACAACATACTATAATCAAACATTCTACATTTGTGTAATTACTTTCACTAGGGAGCTTTATACCTTCCTATATTTTCTTCTTATACATTAATGTCTCTTTCAGCTTAAAGAACTTTTTAGTATTTTTTAAGAAAAGTTCTGGTGGATATGTATCTTTTGTTTAGGAATGTCTTTTTTCTCTTTTCTTTCATGTTTAAGAGCTTGTGTTTCGGGGTAGACTTGGTTGAGTTACATTTGACTGGTGACCACTAACTTCCTAGATCTGTTTCCTTCTCTGGGTGGAAAGTTTTCTGTGATTTTTTTTGTTTGGTTTTTGAGACAGGGTTTCCCTGTGTAGTTCAGGCTGGTCTCCAACTCATTATGTAGTCCAGGCTGGCCTCAAGCCCACGGCAATCCTCCTGCCTCAGTCTCAAGTGCTGGGATTATAGGCATGCACCATCTGTGATTTTTTTTTTTTAAATAAACTTTCTATTCCTTTGGTAAATCCTTCTTGAACTCCAATATCCATAAAAAATTTTTGCACTTTCAATATTGTCCCAAAGTGCCTGTAAGCTTTTATTTCCTTCTTTTTCTTCTTCCAATGGTATATATTCAAATAGCCTGTCTTGAGTTCACTTTTTATCAGTTTAACCTATACTGCTGTTGATGCTTTGTAATGTGTTTTTAATTTCACTAAGTGTTACGTGTCAGTTCAAGAATTTTTGTTTAGAATTGCTTCAATCTTCTTAAGATTCTGTTATAGCAGTGATGGTGGACCTTTTAGAGACTGAGTGCCAAACTGCAACCCAAACTCACTTATTTATCACAAAGAGCCAACACTGAAATACTGAGGTTTTAGTTTAGAAAAAACAACTCTACATTAGCACCTTTGGTTTAAAACAAAACAAAATAACACGTGTGCCATACGTTTGGCCACCACTATGTTGAGAGTATTGAAATGTGGGCCAGGGATTTAGCTCAGTGGCACCGTGCCTGCCTCACAAGCACAAGGTCCTGAGTTCGATCCACAGTACCAAAAAAAAAAAAAGTATTGAAATGGTTTTTTTTCTTCAAGATCAAGTTTCTTTGAAACAGCCTGTTTTAAATTCTCTGAGAGTTTTCCCATCCTTACTATTGCCTGGTCAGATGCAAACTTTGTTTTTAATATGAGGTGAGGTCATGATTTCATGAGAGCTCTTGATGCTTGTTGGTGTATGTCATCTGGGCACTGAAGGGTTAGGAATTTATTCCAGTCTTCATAATCTAGCTTTGTTCCTAACTTTCCAGAAATTCTAAGCAGTTTGCTAGTCTTTCAGCCTATGGTTATTTTCACTGTTTCAGCACTGGATGGCACCCAAGTTCAGATTTGCCAGAAGTCTGCTGTTCTAACAGCTGTATATTACAACTATTTCTGCACTAGACAGCAATCTAACCCCAGGTTCATCTCACATACACTATACACAGGTCTATACAGAGCAGTTAAAGTTAACATTTTAACCCCAAAGGGCACTTTTCAGTTAATTTCTTTTGGGTTGTTTGCCTGTGAAACTAGGGTTTGCGGTGGTAGATGTTTTTAGAAAATAAACTAGGATGTTGGAAGTGAGGCTGTAAGAATGAATAATAAACTAAAAAGCCACTTTCCTAAATCACACTTTTCTGGGAGGACACTAAGAGGCCGATGCTGAGAAGCAGCCAATGTAAGATGTGTACCACTCTTTGCCACTTTGTCCTTCAAAATCCAAGCCAGAAAAGTAACTGAATGTGCTTTTTGCAGAATAACTACCTACACAAAGTATTTCCTGCTTTTCTACTCAGTTCTCTTATCTGGAGGACATGCTGTTTATCTCATTCTAAATGAAATATTTAACTGGGATGTTTGCTGTTTTTCTCAAGGTTTCTGGTTTTGGACTTTTAGACCAGTGTTGTAGGGAAAAGCTTAAGACTTTAATTAACCTTACTTATAACCTATTCTCGGTCCTGTGTATGCATATTTTCACTCAATAAACTTACAGAGCCCCTGTCATGTGCCAGGAAAGCTATGAGGTAGCCTGGCCTGAAATGGTGTGGCAGGTAGTCTACAGGCAAAACAGACTGAGACAGTTGGGAGGTAACAGTCGATGGGCCTTCAGAGTGGGTTGCATGTGGGCTTGAATGGCAGGAATCAGTTCAGGAGTCTACTCCTGGGTTTATATCTGGGACAAGGGAAGGTGAGGAACACGGGGGATGTGGTTAGGACAGGAAGGTGATCTTTCTGAACTTGTTTAGTAAAGTCTAGGGTAGGTTTCAGGAGTCAGGAACCTCTAGAAATTACAGAAAAATTGTTCTATGTGTACATTCTGGGGAGACAGTCCTCAGTGTGCAACATTTAAAATAGTTAATGACCCCACAAAAGGTTAGGGGTCATTTATCCACAGCATGAAGGCACCTGGAAATTCTTTGATACTATATGCATGTCAAATATGAGTTATACAAGATTTCTCCAGCAAATTGTCTTAATAGAGCTGTGTCTTGGCCCTATGCTTGTGATATGGTAACAAGGACAAGGTAGTATCCATGAGGGTTACTTTCTTTCAACTTGGCTGAGAAACTTGACAAAAATACTATAGGATTTCTTCTTTGGCTATCAAAAGCTGGATCTGATACTACAAATTGGTTTCCAATTTGTTATGTTGAGTTACTCTGAATCTGAAAAGATCCAAAGCAAAGCCAGTGTACAAGGATGCAGATGTACTGATAATTACATGATGTTTGCTACAACTGATTTGGCTTTTATTTGTAAAGTCACTACTTTTCTCTCAAGTTTTTGAGGCAACTTTGCTGAGGTTCATTAATCTGGATAAAGTCAATTACTGGATAATTCCAATTAGAAGCTAAAGATCACCAAATTATTATGTTTCTTAATCTAAACAGTTCAGTAAAGATAAATTTGATATAACTGCTGAAAATGTTGCTATAAAACATCTACTTGTTCATAAACACATGTTCCACTGCCTAAAATATGGAATGTAAAAAGGACATTACCTTTTTTTTTTGGGGGGGTACCGGGGATTGAACTCAGGTCCTTGCACTTGCAAGGCAGGTGCCGGAACCACTGAGCTAAATCCCCAGCCCCTGCCATTTAATTATACAAGATTGTCCCATTCTCAATTTAACTGTCCTACTCCAGAACAATAAAGCAAAGTTATTACTTTTAAAATTCAGAAAGGAAAAAATACTTTGGCTCTGGCCAAGGAGAAGTCATCCACGAAGACAGTATCATGGGGAGGAATTATGGGACACCCTGGGACATATTCTTTGCATATTAGTATCTGAAATGATACCCATATTTAACTGAAAGGTGTTTTGTATGCACTGCACCAGAAGAGACTTTTTTCCATCAGAGTAACAACACTGCAGTTACAAATGTTTTGTCATTTTTTCTTGAGTTGTCATTGTTCTTGAATAGAATGAATTCAGTCTTTGGCTTCAACTTGTGGCTAAGTGGAGTGACACTTTGAGCAGTTATGGAATTTGAGAACCATCTGGGAATAATCTACTCTGGACTGCAGCAAAGGCTCTAAATGTGGAATAAAGAAGAGAAGGAAGCCAGGGATTTAGCTTAGTGGTTCTGCCACCTGCCTCACAAATGCAAGGTCCTGAGTTCGATCCCCAGTACCAAAACAAAACAAAACAGAGGAGGCAATTGAAAGTGTGTTGAATGACAGTCCCATCTTGCTGCTGAGTTTGTTGTCTGGTGTATGGAATGTTGTCAAATGGGAGTTTTAGGGCCTGGATGATGGCTTAGAATGGCTTGGCATGTTCCCATAAACAAAGAGAACAAGTTCTTGAAATGCAGCTAACAAGAACTTAATGGCCTTGTGAATTTTCAGTTTCATGGAATAAAAGTATTAATCTACAATACAGCAAAGGTTTCTAAAGACCTTCATTGAAAATGAAGCAGTCATGCCAAAAATAAATATGACTTAGTCAAGAAGAGTGTCAAGTTTGTTTTCCAACCATACAAATTTTATATTTACTCAACTAAGTATTTTGGGGCCAGGGATTTAGCTCAGTGGTTTCGCCACCTGCTGCCCAAGCTCAAGGACCTGAGTTCGATCCCTGATACCAAAAACAAACAAACAAAAAATCAACTAAGTATTTTGGGTCTCATATTCAAGTGAAATTTTCATTCCTACAGAATCAATACAATAAAAACAAGCACCTAGACATTTCTGACAACAAACTTCCAACTTCACAAATATTTAAATCAAACAAAATGCTGTTACAACCTCCAAAGATTAACCTAATCATCGTTTCTTGATCCCAACAACATGCCATTAGGTTTGTAAACAAAAGCTGAGAACAGAGATAGTCACAAACTTGGTTTCCTCATCAAATAATTTATCTACATTGCACCAAGAATAACCAAGTTAACATTCCTATACTCATTTTTTCATAAATTAAAAATATTTAACAGAAACATAAAAGAGCTTATGACTATACATTTTTAAGTATTTACTCAAAACTATATAACCCCAAAAAGTTTAGCTATGAATACATTCTCTACTCAGTTTTGTCATATGGCTAAATGCTCGATTTTGCATAAAAAGTGGTACAATTAAGTATTATAAAAGTCCTTTTCGAAACAGTTAACATTTTCTGTGTACATAACTTTTTAAGTTACCTTTTTAAGGTAGCATTTAATGGATTCTGGTTCCAGTAGGCCAATGATCCAAAACACTGGTAACTAAATAAGACATCTACTTGTTGGGAATGGGGCTAAACTCAAAGTACACGGACAGACTTTGTTGATGCAGTTGCTCTTTTTTGTACTTTGGTTGCTTTCTTGGAAAAAGTCAAGATTTCGGGAATAGAGGGGATGGGATTTAGGAAATAAAAGTATATTCAATGTCTAGTGATGGCTCCTACACAATTATGAATATTGTGAAGGCTAGCCATTGTCACCATATGAGTCTGAAAATATGGTTAAAATGTTAGAAAAGCCTTATATACTATAATGTTATAGGAAGCTTCAGAAAGATTTATCTGTAAGATATTGGTTTCTCATTTCTTATGATGCCTCTTTTTCTTATTATTTGGCTGTAGAATTTATCATTAAACTGTTCAAGAATATCAGATCTTTGTAAATTAGTCCCCTTCCCCACCAACACCAAGAGTATTTTTCAGCTATCAAAACCACCATTCCTTTGGACTGCTCTACCAAATGTTTGTCTTCAGTTAAACAAGGTGGAAGTGCAATATTTTCTGTGTAAAGGGCACTAGGCTAGGAGTCAGCAGGTATGGGAATTCAAGCTGTGTGAGTACCGGTAAGTCAGTCTTTCTAGGCTTCCTATTTCCTCACCTGAGGTCCTTCCTAGACCAAAATCAGATAATTGTCAGTCACCAGGTTAGACATAGGCTGAATGCAGGCCAGAAACCTCTAGTCATTCCTATGCCTTGAAATGAGCAACTGGCATCTTACATGTGTGAGGTTTGCATTACTGCAGGTAGCTCCTTAACACCACAAATGTTCAAAGTGTGGATGTCAACCTATCTTTTGACAAAAAAATCTCGTGTGTGTGGTACCAGGGATCAGCCCCAGAGGTACTCTATCACTGTTTTATGAGACCATGTCTTACTGAGTTGCTCAGGTGGGACTCAAACTTGCAATCCCCGTTTCAGTCTCCTGCGTAGGTGGGATTACAGGCATATCCCCCCACCTGCAACTCATCTATGTATCTTTTGTACATTTCTTATTGCACTTCTTACCCATATAACAAACCTATTTATTCATTTTCAAATGATCTATTAAATTTGATGCTTTGGATATTCACCAAATAAAGTCCACATTTTAGGGACAAGGTAGGTAAACAGACTGATAGATTGGCTGGCCTAGCCAAACAAGTAGTCAAAATATACAAGCCTTTCAAATGTTCATTCATCACTCTTAACTCATATGAGATGTTAGCTATTAAATTACTAAACAGGCTTCTTTCAAAGGGTGGTGAAACTCATCAGTTTGGGATGGCTCTAAATCACGGTCTTTATTTGCAAAAGGCCGGGATTCTGACAAAGCCTTAACACAGTTATTCCATAATCCCTTCTACCTTGCAAGGTATAAAATTAGTCCCCGTCAGGTTATGAAACCAACTGTCAAACTTACAAAAAAGCTACCCAGTTTTGGCAGAGATCCTCCTGGTACTTGGGTTCTATTACAGAGGTTACAGTTTAATCTACTAAATGTGTACTTCTGTCAACCCTTCTGACATACTGCTTCCACGAGATTCTTATTTCAAATACAGTAAGTGCTCTAGTAATCTGGAGAAGAGAAATACATTACTCAGACTTAGTTTAAAACTCTTCCACTGAAGGAGTAATTCTGAAGCATTATTTAAAAAATGAATTGTTCTCTTTAAAAGCAAATGATGGGTAATTATTTAAACTTACATGAAAACCAGAGCTTTGTCAAGTTCCTATAAGTTGAGTGTCACATACAGCATTTAACTCTTCACTGACACTTTATGAAACTCTCCAATAAAGATGTCTGATATAGGGCTGGGGCTGTGGCTCAGTGGAAGAGCACTTGGCCTAACATACATGAGGCCCTGAGTTCAATCCCCAGTAACGCGAAAAAAAAGTCTGGTATGTTTGGACAACTTATGAACATTGTTTCCAGGTTGTGTCTTTGTCTATTAATGTATCATCATTCTTATAGATATACTGGAATCACAGGTGAATCTGGATTTTTATATTTTTGAGACAAGGTCTTGCTATGTTGCTCAGGTTGTCCTCGAAATCGTGGGCTCAAGCTCACTTATAGTATGAGTTCAACAGAATGCCGTATAACATTTCACACAGTATAACTTAGACAATATGTTACATAAAGGCTTAAATAATACCACTCTTGAAACATTAAGGTTCCAGAGAACTGTGTTAACTATAGAGATGGCTTCAGCTATGTTTCAGAAATTTGCTCATAGTGAAAGAATGTTTTGGGAGACAAAGTCTTGCTATTCCAATCTGGCCTTGAACTCACTATGTAGTCTAGGCTATCCTTGAACTAGCAGCAATCCTCCTGCCTCCCAAATGTTGGGATTACAGGCATGTACCACTATGCCTAGCTAAGAGCTTTTTTTTTTTTTTTTTAATGTAAAAGTATTTCTATAACCAAAGCTTTAGGATGTGGATTTTATCTATGATATGGCCCTGAAATTCACACATCCTTTTTTGGAAATAGGTATTTAAGAATATTTTTGACTTCCTAAATAATAGTTTTTCAATTTTCATTGAATGTCATGATATGTACAAGAAAAATATATAGAAACAGAAATTTCCTTAAACTACTACATTCAAAAAGGTGAGACAGTCATACAGAATAAAATAAAATCATTAGTAGAAATAAAAACTAACATTAAACATCAATACTTATACATCAAAATGGACAGTGAGCATAATAAAGCTACATATAGTCACAGACAGGTAAGTATCAACTACCAAAACACAACTCTTTAAACTCCTCCTCCTTCCCTCATGCTTCCATCCTTTTCACATGGGGGTACCAACGCAGGAAGCTCCTGGATGTAGCTAACCGTGCAGCAGCCCCTAAGGCAGCAGTGGCTGTGCTTCGAGGAATGTAGAGCTTCTGAGAAATCTTGTTCTCTGGAGACAAAATAAAAGACAGTTGGTCCATAGATCCTTGACTCTTCTCCTTGAATGCTGGGATAGTACTGCTGGAAAAATCTTCATTCTTTTGGCTCCCTGGAGAGCTTTCCACTAAAAAAGAAACACAAGTCTTTTCAAGGGGTTCTCAGATTCACTGCTTTCTCTCTCCCATTCTAGCTCTTCATCAACATGTACTACAATTATTTTCTGTTGGGTGGTGACCATTTCCAATGGCCACTCAGGGAATGAGACTCAGAAACAAGTCAACAAGCAAAGAGGAAATGGGGATGGAGAATCACATGTTGAAATAAACTACATTCTTGTCAAGATGACAGCCAAGAGAGGGGGAAAATGCACTCATGAACAAAGGGAAGATTTCTTTATAGGAATGCCATAAATTAGATAAAATCAAATCCCAAAGAGCCTATAAGCTCTCCTATTTTCTTCCAAGTACTGAGGAAAAAAAATGGTGTCTATAAGCATTCTCTATTGCCAAAGTGGGTCCAAGTCTGTGCCAGTATAAAAACCATACCGAATTGATTGCTAACAAGTACCAAAAGCCAGTTAGCCATAAAATGACTGTATCGAGCATTAATTTTAACTATGAGGAAATAATCCCTTAAATGAAATGAAATTTCTGGAATGCCAATGCCCAATAGTTCCTAAGGGTCAAGGAGGGGGATGCTAGGAATGCTCGGATAAGTACTCTAGACCAGTGCTACCCAAAGTAGCTGGTATGATTATTGCCTGCCTACAGTAAAAGAAGTTTTTGATGACATCTAAGACAAGACATTACTTCCTTCAAAAAAATCCTGCTTTAAAAAGAAAAAACCCCAGGTGATCTAAACAATGTGCTCAGCAGTGCACTTGCAGTTGATTTAACATTCTGGCACAAGCTCATTGTGCCATCTATCGTGCAAACTCTTCACAAATTGGCACTGCTCTCTATCTTAACATGGATTTCAAAAGGAGAAAAAGTGAGCATAATTCCAATCTTTTATTCAGCTTTGCATCTTTAGCATCTAGTAGCAGCATGTGCTCTATTTTGCTTGCATTTGTGAGAAGTTATATAAAGAAGGACTTGACAGGGTGTTCTAAAAGTAAAATTCTGTTCATAGAACTACAATGCTCACAAGATTACTGAGTAGACTGGACACAAACAACACACTTTGAGTGTCACTGCCTCCCATCAGGCTCAGATAAGACCATCCAGTTGTAAGAAAGCAAGTTCAGGGCTCCCCCACTGCTTCTGAACTGTGGTGAGTTGTGTCATGATTTCATTATATATTACAATGTAACAATAATAGAAATAAAGTACACAGAACCCTCGGCCCCCAAAGTCTGTGGAAAAACTGTATTCTGTAAAACCATTCCCTGGTGCCAAAAAAGTTGGGGACTGCTACTCTTGAAAACCAGAGACAGGAAAATTCACAAGGAAAATTAGAAAATAATTTGTACCAAATGAAAATGAGAATTACACGTCAAAAATCCATGAGGTTTAGCTAAGGCAGAATCAGAGGGAAGTCTGTATAATTTCTATTAGTAAAGAAAAGGCTGTAAAATAAATGATCTAAGGTTTCAAATTGAAAAATTAGAAAAGAAGACAAAATTAGGCCTAAAGTAAGCAGAAGGAAGGAAACAATAATAAAATCAATGCAGAAACCAATTAAATAGAACATAAAAACAACAAGGAATGATCAATGGATCTGAAATTGTCTCAGATCAATAAAACAGATAAAAAGCCCTTTAGGCACACTGAGATCAGAAGAAAAAAAGGTAGCACAAATTACCAATATCAATAGGAATGAAAGCATATGTATCACGAAGATTCTACAGGTATTAAAATAAGGGAACAATATAAAGTAATTTATACTAACAGATCTTAGAGATTAGAGGAAATAAATTCCTTGAAAGAGAAAACAAATATTCCACTCAAATAGAAATCGATAACCTAAATAACACTGCATCTATTGAAGACATATGATAAAGACTTTTCCTTCAAAGAAAATTCCAAGTCCAGACAGTCTCAATGTTAAATTGTACCAAACATTTAAGGAAAAAATACCAATTACACGCAAATTCTTCCAGAGAATAGAAGGGGACCCTTTCCACTTCATTCTGAAGGCAGCATTGTCTAGATCAGTGATAATGAACTTTTTAGAGACTGAGAGCTCAAACTACAAACCAAAATCCACTTATTTATCACAAACTGCCAACACTGCAATTAAACCCGGGTGCTCAGCTGTTGGGGCGACTTGGCTTGCATGCCAATAGAGAGGGCTCTGTGTGTCTGATGCAGCATGTGTGCCACAGGGTTGCCACCACTGTGCTAGATACTGAAACCAAAGACATTAAAATCAAAACAAAAACTATAGATAAATATTCTTCATGAACATAGTCATAACAATTCTTAAGATTTTAACAAAGAGAATGAAGTATTATATTAAAGGGATAGTACCTCATGACAATGAGGGTATTACTGTAAGAATCCAAGGTTGGTTGAAATTTAGCCTATAATAGACTATTTTTTAAAAACAACGTGATCATCTCTATAGATGTAGAAAAAGCTAAAACTGTATTATAAAAAATCAAATGGACTTGATTAAAATGAACACTTTTTCTCTTCTAATGATGCTGTTAAGGTAAGCCATAGGCTGGAGGAAAAAAAAACCACACATACATACATACATACACACACATACACAGAGAGAGAGAAGTAGATAGATCTGGCAGAGGATCTGTGTCCAGAATAAAGAACTTTTATAAGCAGATAACCCAGTTTTATTTATTTTTGAGATAACCCAGTTTTAAAAATGAATATTTGAACAGTCACTTAACTAAAGAAGATATATGAATCACAAATAAGCACATGAAAAGATGGTCAACACTATGGTAATCAGGAAAATGCAAATTAAAACTACAGTAATACGCCTGTACATATTCACTAGACTGGAAACACTTTAAAAGATTACCACTTTTAGATAAATACTGAATAGAAAAGAATTGCTATCGTGTAAGTGAAAGAAGCTAGATATAAACTACATAGAGTACTATGTGATTCTAGTGAAGGGAAAATGCTATGCCGAGGCCTGAAAGCTGTCAGAGGGATTGATCACAAAGGGCCACAAATAAATTTTCCAAGTTGATGAAAATGTTTTATATCATGACTGTATATTTGTCAACACTTAAAGGGCCACACATGTAAAAATTAACAAATTTTACTATACATAAATGTGAAACTCCTGAAATAAAAAAACAATGAAAAAGAGAAGAGTAACAAAGCTGAAGGGAGTAACTGAGCCCTAAAATAAGATGAGGACTTGAGATAAATGGTTAAGCTAGCAATCTTTCAAAATATATTCTGAAAGACACCAAGGTTTTTAGCAACATGGCAAAATATTATATGTCAATTGTGAGCATGCACAAGTCTATGTAAACCTACCAGAAGCAGACTCTTTTTGGGGGGAGTCAAGAACTGTAGGAGTTGAACTGGATACTGCTGTGGATAGCTGGATTTGCTTTGGCTGAGTGAGAATGCTGTTAGGTTCAAACTGGCTCCCTTCTGCTGATTGCTGTGACTGGATTAAAGAGATGTAAAACTCTTCCAATTTGGGCAATGTGGAAGAATCCAAAGAATCTTCCAAATCTATGTCCTGCAAAATGGCAGAAATAGGGTGAAGGCATGAAGAAGTGTTAGGATAACAAGAATTAAGCCATTTTTGTTTTCCTACATGCAAAATACAAATATTTTTCTTAAGAAAAAACTTCTCACTTTCAAGAACCTAGACAATTTTGAGGAAAAGCAATCCTTTTGTCTAACTTAATGAATATCAACTTAAGGAATCTTTATTGAAGACGTACTACAAGCAAACATGGTACTGAGTGCTACCATACATAGCTAAGGAGGGGTAGCAGGACATGAGAAATGACATTCACTGAGCACTTCCTTGCAGACCTTGTTAAGTTATTTGTATGTGTTTTTAAATTTAAACAGAACCATTCTAGGTAGGCAGTAAGGCTTTCACTTAGCATAATGCTTGTCAAGGAGAGATTAAGCTTCCCAATATCCATCAGTAAAGGGCAGGGGTAGATCTGAGCTCAAGCCAGTCCTTGTTCTCTGTGCTTTACCTCACCACCTCCCAGGAAGATAGGATCCCTATCGTTGTGGACATCATATTCCAGCTAGGGAGCAGCATATATATGTAACTAGCCATGAAAGGGGGCATCAGCTTGATTCTGAAGTGTGAATGAATGCCCAGAGAATACAAAGGAGGCCTCAGAAGTAATGGGATAAGAGTTACTTCCCAGAGACTAAACTTGAGCTAAGTGTATGAAGTGCCCAATTTGAGCTATTACAAACTAGATCTAGTTTCCTACCATATAGTCATTGCTGAAGTATGTATAGCATATGGAACTTTAGAGCATTTTTCTTCAGTGATGTCAGGTGGCCACAAGTGTGTGCCTCATGACCAAGCTGTGACAAACTTAACTAAGTAGTTTACAGTCCAGTAGCAAACTGAAACAGTAACTGTACAAATAGAAAATTTAGCTTGTATCTTTTTCAGGCTGAGTGTAAAAGATATTTAATATCAGTAAATGTTCCTTCTGTGGCAAAAATACAGCACCTCATTTTCAAAGATTGGCATAAATGTGTCTTATACAATTATATAATATATAAAAGGCTGTATGTATAAATTTTTGCAGATAACTGAAATTCTTAAACCCCAGATAGTTACACCTGACTCTCCAATACACTATTTTAGGAAACAAAGACCTGGATGGATTCAAATTTTTGCTTAGTTAACACAACTTACATATTCAAATTTTAAAGTTTATCCCCATTTAAAATGAGGTTAAGTATCAGCGAGTTCTTTCAAAAAAGCTGCAATGATAAGTAAATATTTTTAAAGTAAATATTTTTATTATAGAACTTTTCCCCTTTTAATTTTTTTCATGTTTCATTAGCACATGTTTGCAGTACATAATAATTATTTTACTTGTGGAGAGTTGGTACATGTACATTATATAACTCAATTATTTTTTCATCTCCTTTCCCTTCCTTCTCCCATCTGGAAAAGAGCTCCCTGTTTTTTATTATCTATCTTTTATTTTTCTTTTTTATATTTTGGGTTTCTCATGTAAGAGAAACTAGGCAATTTTAAAGCTTGTGTATCTTTAGCATTATGGTCTCAAGATGAATCATTCGTAGGAAAATGAATACAAATTTATCTTTCTTTATGGCAGAGTAGTAGGTCATTGTGTATAATACCACCTTTTTTTATCAATTCATCTGTTGATGGAAATATAAGCCACTTTCAAGGTTAGACTGTTATGAATTGTGCTGCTATAAAAATAAGTATGTGTGTGCTAGCTCATAGGACATGTCTAAGTAAATGTAAAAGAATTGAAGCTACCCTCTATATATTATCAGACCATAGTGCAACAAAATTGGAGGTCAATAACATAAGAAAGCATAAAACTCTCACAAATACATGGAAATTGAATAACACCCTCCTGAACAACCAATGGGTCACAGAGGAAATTAAAGAAGAAATTAGACAGTTTCTACAAGTAAATGATAATGCCAGTACAAAATACAGGAATCTATGGAACACAATGAAAGCAGTTCTACACGGGAAATTAATAGCAGGGATGCCCATATTAGGAAAAGAGAGAACTCAGATAAATAACCTAATGCAGAACCTCAAGCTCCTAGAAAAAGAAGAGCGTGACAAAGCCAAAGCTCATACAAGAAAGGAAATTATAAAGATCAGAGCAGAGATCAATGCAATGGAAACTAAGAGAACAATACAAAAAAAAAATCAATGAATCAAAGAGTTAGTAGGTTTTTTGAAAGAATAAATAAAATCAATAAACCTTTAGCCAACCTTATCAAAAAAAGGAAAGAAAAGGCTCAAATCCATGCAATTAAGAACGAAAAAGGTGATATCACAACAGACCCAGCAGAAATCCAGAGGATCATCAATACCTACTTTGAGAGCCTGTACTCTAATAAAATGGAAAACACAGAAGAAATGGACAGATTCCTAGATACGTACAAATTACCAAAGTTAAATGAAGAAGATAATAGAAATTCTAAACACCCCAATTCAATGAGTGAAATTGAAAATGTAACAAAAAATTTACCAACAAAGAAAAGCCCAGGTCCTGATGGCTTCACTGCTGAATTCTACAAGACATTTAAAGAACTATCACCATTACTCTTTAAACTCATCAAGGAAATTGAAAGGGAAGCAAGGCTTCCAAATTCATTCCTGGAAGCAAGTGTTACTTTGATCCCAAAACCAGGGAAAGACCCAACCCAAAAAGAGAACTACAGGCCAATCTCCCTAATGAACACAGATGCAAAAATCCTCAACAAGATACTGGCAAACAGAATACAGAGGGTCATCAAGAAGATCATACACCCTGACCAAGTCAGATTTATTCCAGGGATGCAAGGATGGTTCAACATTCCTAAATCAATAAATGTAATACACTATATATGAGTCAAGGACAAAAAACATATGATCATCTCAATAGATGCAGCAAAAGCATTTGACAAAATCCAACACTCATTCATGATAAAAACACTACAGAAATTTCGAATAGAAGGTCTTTATCTCAACCTGATTAAGGCTATCTATGAAAAACCAACAGCCAACGTCATACTAAATGGTCAAAAACTGAAAACTTTCATGCTAAAATCAGGAGCAAGACGAGGATACCCACTATCACCACTCCTGTTCAATATAGTTCTGGAAACATTAGCCACAGCAATTAGAAAAGAGAAAGAAATAAAAGGAATAAAGATAGGAAAGGAAGAAGTGAAACTGTCATTATGTGCTGATGATATGATACTTTACATAGAAGACCCAAAAAACTCAGCCAAAAGTCTTCTAGACTTAATTGACAAATTCAGTAGAGTAGCCGGACACAAGGTCAACACTCAAAAAACAATAGCCTTCTTATACACAAATAGCAGACTCATTGAGAGAGAAATTCAAGAAACAATTCCATTTACAATAGCATACAAAAAAATGAAATATCTAGGGATCAACCTAACAAAGGAAGCAAAAGACCTCTACACTGAAAACTACAGCACGCTGAAAAAGGAGACTGAGGAGGACATAAGAAAATGGAAAGATATCCCTTGTTCCTGGGCAGGAAGAACCAATATAGTGAAAATGGCCATACTTCCAAAACTACTATATAGATTTAATGCAATGCTGACTGAAATTCCAACAATATACTTCACAGAACTAGAGAAAAACAATCCAAAAATTCATTTGGAACCAGAAGAGACCTAGAATAGCAAAAGCAATTCTAGGCAACAGAGACATGGCTAGGGGTATCAAAATCCCCAATTTGAAACTATACTACAAAGCTACTGTGATAAACACATCATAGTACTGGCAAAGAAATAAACCTGAGGATCAGTGGAATGGAAGATGCCAAAACAACTCCAGACACACTCAGCCACCTCATCTTTGACAAAGGAGCCAACCACCCTCACTGGAGAAAAGATAGCCTGTTTAATAAATGGTGTTGGAAAAACTGGATTTCAACCTGCCAAAGATTAAAACTAGACCCATACCTATCACAATGTACTAAACTAAGATCGAAGTGGATTAAAGATCTCAATATTAAGACAAACAGTAAACTTGCTGGAAGATAAGTTAAGTAGAACTCTTGAAGACATTGGCATAGGAAAAGACTTCATGAACAAAACCTCAGTATAATGGGAACTAGCACAAACAATTAACAACTGGGATCTAATCTTATTAAAAAGCTTCTGCACTGCAAGAGAAACCACCAATAGAGCTAAGAGACAACCTACAATGTGGGAAAAAGTTTTTAGCAGCTGTACCTCAGACAAAAGACTATTATCTAGAATATATAAAGAACTGAAAAACATCAGACCCCCCAAATTCAAAGACCCAGTTCAAAAATGGGGGTCTGAAATGAACAGACATTTCTCAGAACAAGAAATAAAAGCAGTAAATAAATATATGAAAAAATGTTCAACATCACTGGTCATTCGAGAGATGCAGATGAAAACAACACTGAGATTCCACCTCACCCCCAAAAGAATGGGTGCTATAAAGAAATCAACCAATAACAAATGCTGGCAGGGGTGTGGAGAGAAAGGAACCCTTCTCCATTGTTGGTAGGAGTCCAGACTTGTGCAACCACTGTGGAAATCAATATGGAGATACCTCAAAGAACTAGGACTAGAGGTCCCATTTGACCTAGCTATTCCGCTGCTGGGTATCTTCCCCAAAGAATTCAAAGAATCATACCACAGTGATATACGTGCACCCATGTTTATAGCACCACAGTTTGTAATAGCTAAAGCTTGGAAACAGCCCAAGTGCCCACCAACTGGAAACTGGATAAAGATAGGGTTTTTTTGTTAACAAAATGGAGTACTACTCAGTCATAAAGAATGAGAAACTAGAGACATTTATAGCTAAATGGATGCATATTGAGCCCATACTCTTAAGTGAAATAAATAGGACACACATGTGTAAATACCAAATAGTTTCTCTAGTGTGAGAAACTGAAAGTGTAAATAAGGATTAAAATGATTAAAATGAATAATTGATAATTTAAAATAGGAAGAAAAGGTCCAAAGGTGTAGGGGTGGTGGGAGGGCAAGAGGAAAGGAAAAATTAGAAGAAAAGAAAAAAATGGAAATGAAGTCTATGTAAATAGGGAAGGGTGGAGGTGGTGAAGGGCACACAGGTAATGGGCAAAAAATAAGAGCGAAGATACATCATGTACTGGTACAAGCACCCAATGATAAATGTAAATGCATTGTGTACCTAAAATGTACCAATAAAAGAATTTAAGGAAAGAAAAAAAGTATGTGTGTATCACTGCAGTATGATGTCTTTAACTCTTTTGGAAAGATACCTAGAAGGGGAATAGGCTGGGTCAAATGGAATTTCTATTTATAGTTTTTTGAGGAATCACTATACTGATTGCCATAGTGGTTGTACTAGTTTACACTCCCACCAACAATGGAGATGGGTTCCTTTTTCCCTGCTCAAGCATTATAAATGTTGGATAAAAACACATTTAAAAGTATTTCCAGGCATGGTGGCACATGCCTGTAATCCCAGCACTTGGGAGGGTAAGGCAGGAGGATCGCTGCAAGTTCGAGGCCAGCTACATACTGGGCTACATAGTGAGTTCAATGCTGGGCTGAACTATATATCAAGACTTTGTCTCAAAAAAGGCTCCCTCCCCCTCAAAAAATTAAAAGGCGAAAGATTTATACGATCTGAAGAGAAACCAGAGTATCCCCCCCAAAAATTAAAGGGGCTGCTGAACAAATCAAGTTAGGCAGGATTTCAGAACATGAGGTGGGTTCCATATTTACCTCAGTGTTTTTTTTAACAAGGCATTTTCCAAATCAGGCCCAGGGAATAAGGTGCACGCAGCAAGTGGCAGTCTTACTGGTTAAGGAGATAAAGATCAGAGGCTAGTTTGAGCCTGACAAAACAGCCAGATCTTGAGGGACAGCCAGAGAAAAGGGACAGCAGAGGAGTATAACAATCTGCTTGCAAATCTCTCTCACGCCTTGGCCAAGTCCTAAGCTGCAAATGGACAGTGTGAGATTCCAAGAAACCAAAAGAAAACTGCATCAGAGAGGCTAAACAAGATTAGCAAGGACATCAGGAGTCCTGTGATGCTGAACAGCTGGTGGAGTTGGAGCCCCAACAAGGTGAGAGGGCAGCAAACTCTTCAGGCTTTCAGTTAGTATGCAAAAGGACAAAATTAAAATTACAAACCACAAAGATTTAAGGAACAAGGACAAAGGTGAAACAGCATCCTAACAAAGTCTAAAACTAAGCCCCAAAGTATGTTAAGGTGATTTGCTGGTATCTGCTAGCCAGATGACAATTTAACCTTCTTTGGTGGAAGATACAATTTTTGCCTAATGTCCAATATTTGATTTTTTAAAAATCAGGAGGCATGTTCTTGCTCCTATTTCACTAAAAATAGGATTAAGTAAAAAGGGAAAAATAATAAATATTCTAAGCATGACTAACATCACTTGAGAAAATTATAGATTAAGTAGATGAAAGTAAGAATTTCAGGGCCAGGAATTTAGCTCAGTGATTGTGCCGCTTGCCTTGCAGGCGCAAGGTCCCAAGTTCGATCCCTGGCTATCAAAAAAAAAAAAAAAAAAAAAAAAAAAGAATTTCAAAATAATGTATTAAAAAATCAAATGATCATTCTAGAACTGAAAAATCCATCAGACAGAAGCACTGCCAAAAAAATTAAGCAAAATAATAGTCCAATAGATTTAGTCAAAAGTTCTAGTATCTTTTAAGTGGAATTCCAAGAGATAAATGTGCCCAAGTTTCCAAAACTTATAAAGCGCAACTTTTAGATTTCACTAAGTTGAGTGAACCAAAGTGGGACATGTCCAAAAGAAATCACGTATCTATATATATTAAAATCAAAGAGCTGGAAGATGAAGAGGAAAATCTTGAAGTCAGGAGAAAAAAAGACATTACCCTCAAAGAAGCAAGGATAATCGACAGTTTAATTTCTTTCTTTTCTTTTTTGAGGTTTTTTTTGGGGGGGAGGGATACCGGGAATCTAACTCAGGACCTTGCGCTTGCGAGGCAGGCGCCAGAACCACTGAGCTAAATCCCAGGCCCTTTTGAGGTTTTTTGAGACAAGGTCTTGCTCTATAATTCAAGCAGGCCTTGAACTCACTATGTAGCCCAGGTTGGGCTCGAATTCAGAGCGATCCTCCTGCCCACCCACACAACTGCTGAGATTACAGGCATGTGCCACCACTTCTGGCCTGACAGTTTAATTTCAACAGAAACTAGAACACAATGAAATGACATCTTCAAAGGGATAAAGGAAGAAAGTACCAGTTTAAAATAATTCCCCATTCAAGGAAGAAATCCATCAAAAAGAAAAATTAAAGATACTCTTCCTCTAAATCTGAGAAAATTTGTTGTTAGCAGAACCTAAACCAGAAGAAACAACAGTGAGAGTTCTTCAGGTTGATGGAAAATGATCCTTGATGGAATATATAATAACTACAGAAAGCCATGAGGGTAAACATGTGGTTAAATATAAATAAATTCTGTTTAAAACTTATATCATAGCCAACACTGAACAAAGATCAAAGAAATACTTATTTCTGGATGATTCTTCCATAGACCCAGATGGAAATAGGAAAACTTCCTAGGTAAGTACCATAAAGTTCTCAATCACCAATGTGGCAGGCCTCAAATTTTTTTTTTTGTACTGAGGATCGAACTCAGGACCTTGCACTTGCCAGGGAGGCACTGTGCTGTTGAGCTAAATTCCCAGCCCAAATAAACTTATTTTTTTCCTAACTCAATTTAATTTTTCTGTCACTATTTTCACCTCCATTCTGAAACCTACATTTTGTCCATTTCTTCTCAGTTTTAACTCTAATATCCCAGGGCTTGTGTAGCCATCCTGACTCCTTAGGGAGGCCTTTGCTATGTCTACAGTTAAGCTGTTAACCACTTACCAATGCAATTATTTAAATACAGGATGACCAAAAATTGCATATTTTTCATTAATTTTTATAAGATAATAAGAAATACAAAAATGACAATTTTATTAAGTTTATTCAATACATAGAATCGACTGGTTGAAATGACACCTGCTCAAGAGATTCTAAGGATAGTCAATATGTAAACAGATGTGCTGCCCAAGTGACACTTGGAGTCAGCTGTTAAGTGGTTAATGCCCATCTGCCATCTGTTTCTTGGTCTACCCTTAGCTCCTTTGTAGGAGCTGAGGTTAGGAAAAGTGTCTCCTCTGAAATTCTAAGCAAGCTATTTAAACCACCTCCTACCAGGCCACCTCCCAGTAGGGACATCAGCACTTATATTCAACTAACTTCCAAAGGCCTCTCTAGACATACGGCTTATGCATGATTCTTTCTGTACTGGTCAGCTTTCCAATTACTAGGACAAAATACCTGACCCAAAACTTAAAGAAAGAGAGGTTTATTTTGGCTTGTGGTTTTAGAGATTTTAGTCCACATTCAGCTAGGTCTATGGTGGAAACATCATGGTGGAAGGGGATAGCAGAGGAAAGGAGCACAATTTGTGGCATACAGGAAGCAGAGAGAAGGGGAAAAGCCAAGGATGAATGGGCCAGGGACAAAATATACTCCTCAAGGTCATGTGCTCATGACCCATCCAGACACACTAAGAAGTGTGCTTTACTAATCGAGTAGGAGTCTCTCAAGCCAATCAAGCTGACAGTCAAACGTCATATTCTACCCCTTGTCCAACTCCTTAAACCGTAATCTCCAACTATAAATAACAACAAAATTATAAGGTAACATGATGTAACTATCCTGTGTAAAAACCCAAACCATACCAATCCCTTCCCCAAAGCTGCAACAGTTCTAGCACTGCTCAAAATTACATGGTCAAGGTCACCACTGAGACTCAAAGCAAACTCTAAGCTGTGAACCTCTATAAAACTCAAAAAGCAAGTTACGTGCTCCCAAGGTACCAAATGGCATGGAGCAAACATTCCTATTCCAAATGGAGGCATAAAATAATAGAAAATAATTGGACCAAAGCAAGACCAAAACCCAGCAGGGCAGATATTAAGTCCTATAGGTCCATGTTTGGTATCTGGGGCATGAGGTGGCATGATGTGAGCTCCAAATGGTATAGGCAACCCTGGCCCTATACCTTGCTGATTACAGCCCACATGCTGCACTGAGGCTGGCTCCACTCATTGACTGCAGTTTTTGTCAGCAGATGTTCCATATTCCTGGCATCTTCAACTTCCTGGAGTCTCCACTGCAGCTTTGGCTTCACTCACAACTTCATGCATCACTGTCTCAGGGGCTTCAACCTGTCATACATTTTTGCCTGGCCTCTTAGGCCTGGCTTTGAAATCTGGGTAAAAACCTCCATGACCCCATAATGCTTACATTCTACATGCTTGCAAAACCACATGTGGACAAAATCATGTGGACAAAATCATGTGGACAAAGTCAAGGTCTGCTACCAGGTCCAGCAGTAGCCAGGCCCCTTGGAACCATGGCTGCAGTGGCCTGTTAATGGCCTGAGCACAGTGAAATGAATCCCAAGCAACCAATTCTCTGGATGGCCCTTCTTGAGGAGGGGTAGCTCTTCTCAAATGGAAAGTTTACACTGATCCTATGATGGATGGGATCTTGCTGATTCCTGACATGCTCTTAAGGCATTTGTCTTCTTGTCCCAGTTCATAGTACTTGATTTCTTAATGGGGCTGGGCTTCAGCAAGCACATTTCCATTGGCCTCAGTTTTAATGTGCTTTTTTTTGCCAAGCAAAGTTCTTCAAATCTTTCTGCTCTGCTTTTTGAGCCCAGTTTTCACTATAAGTATGGCTACCAATACATACCATAGCCTGAACATTGGGCAGCCTTGAAATTTCCTCCACCAAACCAATTAGTCCAGCACCTTAGCCTCTCATAAAGTTCTATGGCATGAAGAAAATGCAGACAAGGTAACACACATGGCCTCTAATCCAATTCCCAATAGAGTAGTCATTTCCATCTGAAACCTCAGGAGCAAATCTTTACTGGCTGCATTCTTACCCACATATTGGTGTTCTGAACAACCCATCAATCTCTGTGTACAGCATTCTAGGGCTTCTTTAGTATGCATTTCTATACCTTTCCAAACTCCTCCTATAAACCAGTTCTAAAGGCTTCTGGATCACATGATCAGGTATAGTCATAGTAATGACTCAACTCTTGGTACCTGTTTTCTGTATTGGTCAGCTTTCTCACCACCAGGACAAAATACCTGACATCCACAACTTAAAGGAAGAGAGGTTTATTTTGGCTCATAGTTTCAGAGGTTTTAGTCCTTGGTCAATTGGCTCCAAAGCAGAAATATCATAGCAGAAGGGCACAGAGGAGGAAAGCTGCTCAGCTCATGGCATCTAGAAAGCAGAGAGAAGGAGAAAATCCAGAAAAGAAGGGGCCAGGGACCAGATATAGTTCCCAAGGTCATGCCCCCATGACCCATCCAGACAAACCCACAAGTGCTTTACTAATTTCCTAGGCACCTCTGAAAGCAATCCAACTGATAGTCAAAATTAATGGTCACACTTTCAGTTGCTACTAGGAGACCCAAGAAACTTGACAGCAGCCTCAGGACCCTCTTATACCATGCAATTGTGTCTAATATATCGCTGGTACACAATACCCCTATGATAGATGTTGCTCTCATAAACACTCTACAGAGAAGCAGGTTGCTTGGATCCTCTAGTCTCAGACTCCCCCCCCAAATTCATAGAAAATCAAGTAGTATAGGGTGTGACAGAGTGAGGCACATGGTTTCTACCTTTTCTTCTTCTCCAACACATTCTCTCCTGCATTTGAGAGCATGTATGAGAAAGGAAAAATATGCTTTCTGTATCATTCTTTGAGTAAATAATTTGTGTCACTCAGATGTGATACAGCTTTAAACGTTGAGATTAGAAATGCTACCTGTACCTGTCTACAGAAATAGATGCCTTTATGTTAACTGCCAGAACTGGCAACTTTAGCAGGCCAGGCAGAAAACATGTATCAGTGAAAAATATAAGTGACCTTTTAACTCACTCTGTTCTCAAGAGCTGTGGATATTAAACAAAATAGACCATTACAACCTTACGTGACTAGAGCCATGGAAAATGTCTTGGATCATTACTCTCTGTCCTTGTAAGTAAAACCAAACCTTGACTTTAAAAAGGAGTTTCTTAGCTCAGTGGTGCCGCACCTGCCTTGCAAGCGCAAGGTCCTGAGTTTGATCCCCAGCGCACACAAAAAAAGGCATTTCTGAACCTAGTACAGGAGAAGCTGCTTCTTTCCTCTGTCTCCTCTCTCGTCTTATGATAGGAAACTGTTTTTGATTACTTATGATCTTTTGGGGGAATTCTTAAGGGAGAAATGTCTACACATATCTATGTACTCAGTCCTCCTCCAAACAGGAATAGCTCACTAATCTCACAGGAAGCATGAGAACTGCTAGTCCACATTTCTTTGCTAGAAAGAATTCATGTTGTTGATCACTTCAGAGTGGCCCTAGCTCTTGCTGCCTGATTCATGGGTCAGGGGGGCAGGGTTGTTTTATGCTTTCTCTATCCCTAAGCTGAGGATTTTCCTGCTCTCCCTGAAACTGGGTGAGTTTATCTTTGGTAGGAAAAATAGCTTGGGGTCCAAACTATTTTTTCAGACCCAAATTTGTCATTAATGAAGCTTGTATTATAATCCCCATTTGGATTGTGCCTAATCTAATTTGAATAAAACAATATGAAAAGGAGAAAAGGGAGACTAGACAGACATATGCTATCACCTCACCCAAGAGTTGTTAAGAACAATGAACACATGAAAAATATCAGTTGCTTTATAAGCACAGAAGGTAGATATTCCAAAGGACAGAGCATGGTACTCAGAGCAAATACTCTTGAGCCACACTACCTGAGTTTGAACCCCAGCTCTGCCACTTACCAGCTGTATGACCTTAGACTAGTCACCTAATTTCTCTGTGCTCAATTCTGTCATCTGTCAAATAGACATAGAGATGATGACAGTACTTGCCTCAAAGGATTTTGTGGGGATTAAGTGAGTTAATATTTATATAAGGTTTCAGAATTGTGTCTGATACTTATTACTAATCTGTATTATTATTTTAGGACATTCAAACAGGTATCCTTGTGTTATTAAAGAAAAGGGACAAGGAAGAAGCTTGACACCAATTGGTAAGTTCTGGAGTTTGACACTAGTTTCCTAGTTTGAAACTGGTATGTAAAATGGCTATTATAATCTGGAATTTGTGTTGTAACATGCCAGAAGTACTCTCAATAATGCCAAGCATAAACAAGAATCTATAAATTATGTGTGCCAATGTAATAATTCAGAGTTTTTATAAACTTACGGTTCACTAAAGAAAATGTTTTATCATATGCATATTTTAAGAACCCTTATTCACTGTTATAAGTAAAAAGGTAACATAAAGAGAGGGTATGTGTTCAGAACCAGTGGCAGAAATGGGAAAACCCATACTTAATTATAAGTTCCTTATATGGTTATAGATGCTGGTTTATCTATCATTATACCTGTTTCTCCTATGGAGCTGGGGATTGAAACCAGGGTCTCACACATTCTAAATATGCTCTCCAAGCTATACACCAAGTGCCCCTCACTCCCAAATCTTTCTAGTATCTAGCATTTTACTTCAGCTATGAGATACTGTTTGATTCCTGTTTCTCAAGGTTGAAAACAGAATGTCTTCATTTTGCATCCCTTGTACTTTAAAAAGTAGGTCTTCAGAGGAGACTACTTTTCTTCCTAACATCCTTTTGCTATTCCATATTTAATTATAATATTCAATCTTTAATATCCCATATTTACCCAAGAACAAATAAGCCTTATTTTGAGGACAGAGGTGGAATTTCCCATAAAAAATAAGAACCCAGGTTTTTCTGCTCATATTCTAGCACTGTACTTGGCAGTATAAGCAAATAATAGTAGTTTTTCTACATACTGGGGTTAAAATATTACTGTATTTTAATATTGAAATGTATACATATATAGCCACAGTCTCTAAAACTTTTGATAAACAATGCTACAAAAAAGTTACATCTACACAAGCTCAATGCAAACCTGCAAGGGTGTGAAACAGAAAGTGCAAGGTCTTCCTAACATTTCTTAAAGTACTACCATACACATTTGGGTCTAGGATAGTTGGATCCTCAACAACAACTGAAATTCCACCCTTACCTAAGAGTACAAACTGTACATATAGAAGACGTCACAATGAAATCTAGGAAGGAGGCTAATGACTTGATTTAAAAGTTAACTTAGTTATATCTCCAAAGTGAAACAGGGTAAGTAGTCTGTTGTCTTAGAGTAGGAAGAGAAAAAGGGGTAAAGAAAACTTTAGGAAGAAAATATTCCTTAAGAATATCTTCAGAAGTTCATGATACAGTAAAGAATTATTTCACCTTCTTAAATACTCTTCACAGGAAAGTAGTATAAAACTGTGTGAGAGAAAAAGTTTGAGGACTCATACTTCCTTATTTCAAAACTTATTTTAAAAATTAAGGCAATTAAGACAAGATAATTACTGACATGTGGAGAGACACACAGACAACAGAATTAAGAATCCAGAAATAAACTAAAGTATCTATGGTCAACTAACTTTTGATAAACGTGGGAAAATAATTCATGAGAAAAGAATCCTCTTTTCAATATTTAGTACTTGGACGACTGGATCTTCATATGCAAAAGAAAGAAGCTGGGCCTTTAATCTCACACTGTAACATAAATTCTCAAAATGGATCAAAGGCCTAAATGTAAAAGCTCAAACGATAAAATTCTTAGAAGAAAGCCAGGTGTAAATCTTTGAAACCTTGGATCAGGCACTGATTTACAGATGTGATACCAAAAATTCAAGTAACCAAGAGAAAAAAAATTAGATTTAATGAAAAAACCTTTATGCTACAAAGGACACCATTCAGAAAGTGAAAAGATAGCCAAGATCAAGGGAGAAAATTTTGAAAACCACATTATTTGATATAGAACATGTAATAAAGTGTTTTATTATTACACTTGAATAATAAAAAGACAACACACTTAAAAGTGGTCAAAGGATCCGAAAAGACATTTTTCCATAATAAGCACACTAACAGCTGCTTGTCATCAACCACCAGGCATGTGCAAGGCAAAACAATAATAAGACATACTCATACCCACTAAGTATTGGTGAAAAGTGGAGAACCTGGAGCTCTTATCCCTGCTGGCAAGAATATAAAATGGTTCAGCTGCTTTGGGAAACTGTATAGTAATTCCACAAAATGCTAAAAACAGAGTTCCATTCCTAGATATACATACATACATACATATATACATAAATATATATAACTGAAAACATGTCTACAAATTTGTACTTGAATGTTCTCTGCTGCATTATTTGTAATAGTCAAAATGTGAAAACAGCCCAAATTTCCATGAGCTGATGAACAAATAAAATGTGTTACACTGTACAATGGAATATTATTTAGTCATTAAAAATGAAATACTTAGCAGCTGAGCAGGGTAGTCTATGCATGTAATCCCAGTATTTTGGGGATGACAAGTTCAAGCCCAGCCTAGACAAATTAATGAGACCCTGTCTCAAAAATAAAATAAATAAATAAAAGGCCTAGGGATCTGGGTCAGCGTGAAGGCCCTGGCTTCAATACCCAGTTTCACATGTTCTCAGCAGCTTGCGAGACATACATGTTAAAAAAATCTACAATATGGATGAACCTTGAAAACAACAAAACAGCATATATAGTATAGTATGGCATTTATAGGAAATGTCTAGAACAGGAAAATCTGGAAGAAAGTAAACAAATTAGTAGTTGCTTAACACTGTGGGAAGATGCAAGAAGGGGTATAACTGCTAATGGGTATGGAGTTTTTTCCTAGGGTGATTAAAATGTTATAAAATGGATTAGTGATGACTATACACACATATATGCACATCAAATTGTGCACTATAATGGCACATTATATTTCAATAAAGCAGTTTTTTCCTCCCACTCTTTAGTTTTTTACATCCCTATTCCTTTCCTGCACTTTCCCCTCCCCCCTCCCTTGTTCCCCTTCTCATTTGAATATTTTCTTCCTTCTTTCCCATATCTATCCACCACTTTGGTTCTTATTTATCCTTTGGGTTTCTCACACCAGAGAAACAATGTGATATTTAAATATGTCCAATTTATTTCACTTAAAATTATGTTCTCAAGGTGCATCCATTTACCTAAAAATGTCTCAAGTTTATCCTTTTTTATGGCAAATAGTACTCCACTGTACATAAAAACCAGATTTTCTTTATCTAATCGCCCACTGATAGGCATATGAGCTGTTTCCAAGATTTAGCTATTATAAATTGTGCTGCTATAAACATGAATGTGCACATGTCACTGTTGTATGAATAAACCTGTTATTTTTTAAAGCTACATAAGTATTATATTTGGACCTAAAATGTCCCTCAAAGGCCATTTTCTGGGGGCTTAGTTGCTATCTGATGGGCTTTTGAAGGTGATTGGATCATGAGGGCTCTAACTTCATCAGTGGATTAATCCACTGATGGAGCCATAATTTGATGGTATTATTAGGAGCTGGGCCTAGTTGAAGAGAATGGGTCATGGGGGCATGACCTGGGAAACTATATCCTGTCCTGGGCCTTCCTCTCTGGCACTAATTCTTTCTGGCTATACTCCTAGCTGCCATGAGATAAGCAGCTTCCTCTGCCACCTCCTCTATCCCTAATACGGAGGTTCAATTGGCTTTTTAATCCTAGAGTCATGTTTTTCTTAAGTGATGAATAAATGTACTAATTAAAATTAACTTGAAAATCAACATATTTTATGCACATATATCCTACCAACCACCAAGGGAGGAACCATCAATCACAATTATACTTCCTAAGAGTCAAAGTACTTAGTCAAAATTATCACAATAACATTCATTAGACATTTACCTTTTCAATCTTGGTTGTACCAGTATTTTTTTCTTGAGCATTCAGCCCTACTGGTTTTTGAATTTCTACTTTCATTCCATTCATAAGGGTTGAAGGTTGCTGTAAATCATCCCATTTATCTTTGAGTGGAGAAAAACAACAATCCTATAAAGAAAAAAACTACAAAATAAACTGACAAATAGTGACATATGATCCCCCAAAAAGTACAACATGGGCAAAGTAAAGTTAAGGGAAGTAATATGTATTAAACACAAAAAGGTATTTATTAACTTCCTTGCTTTAATGGCTTATATCCAGTATCTTGAATTCCTCTGAATACTTGGATATTATAAAATAAATATAACTCTGGAGAATTTAATACCATTTTCATGTCTAGATGATTTTTCATAATCTAGCAGTTAAAAGGCATACATACATTGGAGCAATTTAACTGCAGATATTACTTCTCATAACCAATGGAAAACAAATTTCAACTATATAGCTAGGCACAATATTAGCGAACACTCTCAATGGAGAACCCCACGGTCATATTACAAAACTAATGCAACAAAAATAAAGTTAGAGAAAATAATTTATAGATTGTAAAACTTTGACTAAGAGCCAATGATTAAACAAAAATCATAATGCTTGAAAGAAGAGATATGCCTATTCAGCCTGTTTATATTCCTCTGCTGCGTCCTGTGTCCCCTTACCTACCACTGTCATTCACATACACATAAACACAATCATATAACTTTTTGAATTATGGTCTGACAAATCCTTTTGAATTCCCAAATATATAGCTTTCTTGAAGTTCGGACAACTAAATTTCATTTTCTCAACAGTGATTTGCTTTGTATTACTCTAAGTATCTAACCTTTCGTGCTATTTCTTCACATGATGAATATTGTTTCTTTCCACCAAGACTTGAGGTGACTAGATGGGAGACAGCATCGCCTTCCTTTTCCATTTTCAGCCAATTCTCATCCCAAATATCATCACCTATGGTCACTGACTCCAGGCATGGCATGCCAGTGGGGATCTCATCCTAAAATGTATCAGAAAACAAATAAAAACTATCATTTATAATTTCTATCTGAGCACATTTTTAAATTTGGGTTCACACTTTTCCTCACTCCCAAACAAAGATGGAAGTTTGAATACACAAATGTATTACTTTTTCTCACCTAAAGTGCTACCAAAATAAAAATACAGACTTAACATATAAACTTCATGGTCAGAAAAGAAAACATCTACATTCTGGATACAGGATAGCAGACATCTGATTAAGGTTAGCAGACAACTGATTAGGGAGCCCTGAGCTGGTAGTGGGAAAGACTGAGAAGCAACCCACATCTATACCAGAGATACAATGAAAGCTCAGAAATTTTACTACAGGGCTTTTAGAAGTAAGGGGGTAAAATGGGAATGAAAACAAACAGTACCAGATGAAAGTGGGAGAAGCAGTTAGATCTGGAGATATCCTGTCCTATATCTCTTCCACCTGGTGGAAGACAAAGAGGGTCTTCTGGAGAAAGAAGAGGGATTGTTGGAGGGTAAAGCTGAGGGTAAAGCAAGCATAAGGAAAAGAGGAATTAAGGGAGGACTTTTATATACTGAAAATTCAGACTCTGACCCTCTTTTCAGTATCGCAGGAGAGAGACAAAAGGAAAGAATACAGATACAGCTATAAAGATTACCCAATCTGAACAGAGGAAAAAAGACTAGAAAGAAACCTCTAAAAAAATTGTCACAGACTTGTAGAACAGTATCGAAATATTTAACATTTGTATAATCAAAATTCCAGAAGGAAAAGAGTGCAATGCAGAAAAATAATTAGGAGTACGGCTAAATCAAAAGACATAGATGAAAATTCATAAAGACCCAAAAAGAAAAAAAATACATAAAGACCTTAACTCAAACTGATAAAAGCCATTTATGACAAACTTACTGGCAACATCATACTGGAGAAAAACAAAGCATTCTCTCAAAAATCATGAACAAGTCCCAGGTATCCACTTTCATCACTCTTCTTCAATTAGAGTACTTGAAACTTTAGCCATAGCAATCAAGCAAGAGAAATGAAAGGGATATGAATAGGAATGGAAGAATTCAAGCAATCCTTATTTGCGGATGACATGATCTTTTACATATAAGATTCCAAAATAATTCCACCAGAAGACTCTTTAGCAAAGTGGCAGGACACAAAGCAATTTACAAAAATCAATAGCATCCTTGTATACTAATAATGAACCCAGTGAAAAAGAAGTCAGAGAAAAAAATCCCATTCACAGTAGCTTCAGAAAAATTTAAATACCCAGGAATTAACCAAGAAAGTGAAAGCTCTGTCTAAGAAAAACTATAGTAGTCTAGAAAAAGAGATTGAAGAAGACATTAGGAAATGAAAAACTATCCCGTTCAATGGGCAGAACTAATGCTGTCAAAATGGCCCTATTACCAAATATGATACATAGATATAATGCAATTCCAATCAGAACACCAACAATATTCTTCACAGAACTAGAAAAAAAATTCCTAAAATTTATATGGAACCAGAGGAGACCCAGAATAGTCAAAGTAATTTCAAGCAAAAGGAGCAGAGCAAGAGGTATTACAATCCCAGATTTCAAGATATATTGCAAAGCTACAGTAATAAAAACAGTTTAGCAAACCCTAAGGAGAATAAACCCAAAGAAATCCATGCTTTAGATTATAACCAACCTGCTGAAAATTAAAGACAAAGAAACTCTGACATGTTCTTTATAAGAGAACTACTAATTATGGTGAATTTTGCATCAGAAACCATAAAGACCAGAAGAAGTGGACTAAGAAGAAAAGAAACAGCAAATGAGATCTCTGTATCTAGAAAAAAAAGTCATTCATATTTTTATTACTATTATTTTTGGTATCAGGGATCAAACTTGGCACCTTGCGCTTGGAGGCAGGCGGTGGAACCACTGAGATAAATCCCTGGCCCTCTTTTTAATATTCTTTAAAATTTAGAATGAATACATTGCCAGTGAAGAAATATAAGATAACTCATTATCAGAAGACCTATTCTAAATGAATTGCTAAAGGAAGCCCTTTGGACAGACATACCAAAATGAAACATTGGAAGTGGGAAAAAGAACAAGTAACAGAAAAGAAATGGGTAAATATGATACACTATTGTCCTTTTAAAATATTTTAGAATATGTTTAAAGGTGAAAAGCAAGAAACAAACTTTCAATATATGCAGGTATATTACATATGACAAGCACATTATAAAAGGGGCAGAAAGGTATAAAAGATTTATATGGTGGTAAGATATAGAATGTCATTTGGTGGTAAATTACAGATTAGGTCTACTGTAAAATGTAAAAGATGTATATTGTAGGGCCAGGGACTTAGCTCAGTGGTGCTGCTGCCTGCCTCGCAAGCACAAGGTCCTGAGTCAGTAAAAAAAAAAAAAAAAAAAAAATGTATATTATCATTCTTAGAGTAACCACTAAAAACACTCAATACAAATAAAAAAACCAGATAAAGTAAAACATTAAAAATTTTTCAAATAACCTAAGAGGCAACAGTAAAGTGAAAGGTGAGGAATAAAAATCATGAAAATAAAAAACAGTAATACAGTAAATCTAAAAACAATCACATGAACTATAAATGGTCTAAACATACTAATTAAAATTGTGATTGCTGGAATGGATTATTTTTATTTTATGAAACAAAAAATAAAGAGTAACAGTTAATAAACTGCATATTATATCTTCAAAGCATTACTCAGAGTACAAGACATGGACAAAAATTCTTAAAAAGAAATAGATATTAGCACAAAACTTTCTTTTCAATGAAGAGAAACTAGTAGTATAAATGAAACAATTCACAGCATATACAGTAAAACCTTGGATTTCAAGTAACTTATTCCATGAGTGTTCCACAAGACCAGCAAACATTTCTAATAAATTTTAACTTGATAAATAAGCTATATCATACAATATGAGTAGTATGTGACACCAAATGTCACATGATCACAACTGAGCCAATGGTTCCCTCCCCTAACCTCCATCCTGCTGTAGGATTGTAGGTGATTGGCTTCCAGCCACATGATGTTATGGAGGAGATCTTGTCCGCAGAAGAGAAGGAGAAAAAGTCAGAGGAATCCTTCAGTTCAAATGAGATTAGGGAGAGGTGTAAAATGTGAGAAACAGTGCAAAATTTTGTAGAAAAGCACCACCCAAATAAGGGTGTAGCAGTCTGGGCAATAAATCTGTTTAATAGCAATGCAATGTCACATTTTTGTGAAATCTTCAAAATTTCACATTTCAGTAAACAGGTGGAATACATTTTGGTGACTATGATCAACAACAACAGACTGTACACTTGAAAACTGGTAAGAGTAAAATCTAACTATTCCTACCACAAAAATGTGAGACAAATACTTAAACAGCCTGAACTAGCCATTCCACCATATATACATAAGTCAGTTTTTAAAAATAAAGAATAAAGATCCATAAAAATGAAGCAAAAATGGAAATAGAATCAATTTAACAATCTTCACTAGAAAACAGAAAAGAAGCAACATTTCCAGACCCATTTTATGAGGTCAGCGTTACCTTGATTAGAAAAAAAAAGCAAAGACAACACAAAGAAATTACAGACTAATAGTGCTCATGAAAACAGACAAAAAAAATCTTCAATAAAATATTAGCAAATTGAATAGAATACAATAGAAAAAAAGAATTCACCATGGCATGTGGGGTTTATCCTAGAAATGCCAAACTAATTCAATATTTGAAAATTAATGTAATACACTGTAGTAATAGAATAAAAAAGAAAACAATGCTATCAAAATATGTAGAAAACAATTTAACAAAAATTCAAGAACAATACATGATAAAAATCTTTTAGCATGACAAGGATGTCTGTCTTGCATTCCTACCCAACATGGCATTTGAAACCTTAGCCAATGCAAAAATAAGGCAGGATTAAAAAAGTTAATAAGAAGTAAAACTGTATCAATTTGTGGACAATAACACCTATGTAGAAACCTAAAGTAACCTACAAAGGATATAAGGGCAATACAAAAAAAGCAAAAAATAAAAACAAAAAAGATTTCTATATATTCACAATGAAAAGAAAAAGAAAAAAAAAATAGCACCCAAAACAAATTACCAGGTATAAAGCTAACAGAACACATGCAGTTTGTGAATACTAAAAGTCAGCATTCAAAGAAAACAAAGCCAAATTAATGGGGAGATGTATATACTGTGTTCAAAAATTAAAGGCATCAACTTTCCTCAAAGTTTTCTATATATTTAACACAATTCTAATAAAAATTACAGATGTAGCTAAGCAGATTCTAAAATTCACAAGGCTTACAATGTCTACAGACATTCTGAAGAATAAAGTGGGAAGAATCTTATTACCTGATTTTAAGAGAGATTATAAAGCCAGTAATCATGACAGCATGGTATTGCTGAAGGGAAAGACACAGATCAATGAAGCACAACACAGACTCTAGAAATAGACTCATACAAGGGCCGGGAATTTAGCTCAGTGGTTCCGCCGCCTGCTTCGCAAGCGCAAGGTCCTGAGTTCGATCCCGGTACCAAAAAAAAGTTAAAAAAAAAAAAAAGAAACAGACTCATACAAATATGGACAACTGATTTGGGATAAAAGCTTTAAAGGCAATTCAATGGAGATAGGATAATCTTTTCAATAAATAATGCTAGAACTGGATAACCATATTCAACAAAATGAACCCTATCCTATATGCCTCACACCTTGTACTAAAATTAACTTGAGATTTCTCAACATTGCAAACACTGTACTTAATAGAAAAAAGTGATACACTGGAATTTCTCAAAATTAAAAACTTCTGCTATAAGAAAGACCGTATTAAGAAAATGAAAGAGCTGGAAGTGGAGGAATATATTCGAAAATTACATATCTGACAAACACTCAAAACAAAACAAATGACTCAATTAAAAATGAGCAAAAGACTTGAAAAGATGTTGCACTAAGAAGTATGTATGGACAGCAAGTAAGCACACGAAAAGATGTTCAACATTATTAGTCCATTAGAGAAATGCAAATTAAAGCCATGCTGTGATACTACTCTACACCAATTAGAATGGCTAAAATAAAACTTACTGGCAATATCAAGAGCTGACAAAGATGTGTAGCAACTGAACTCTGATACTGCTGGTGCAAAGGCAAAATGGAACGGCTTTTCTGGAGAACAATTGACAAACATTTAATACATGACCTAAAAACTTACTCCTGGGTATTTTTCCTGTATGAATGAAGCTTATGTTCACAAAAACCTGTATACAAATACTTTTAACAATTCTATTCATAATTACACTAAACTGTAAACAACTCAAATGTTCTTCAGTGGGTGAAGAGCTATCTATACCATAAAATACCATCCAGCAGTCAAAAGCTTTGATCTGAACTACTGATACATGCAAGTACTTGGCTGAATCTCAACAGTACTATGCTGAATGAAAGATGCCAATCTCAAAGGTTATATATTGTATGACTCCACTTATGTAATAGCCCTGAAAATGTAAAACTAGAGTGAGAGAATAGACAGTGATTGCTAGGGGTCAGGAATGTAGGGAGACATTATAAAAGGGTAAGTCCAAGGGAGTTATTTCAGACGATGAAGCTGTTTTTCATCCTGATTGTGGTATTGGTTACACAAAACTGCACAAGTATTAAAACTGACAGGTATACCAATAGATACTCAATTTTGCTGTATATTAATTTTAAAAGAAAATATTAAAAGTTATGAAGGAAAGGAAAAGGTGTCATAGCATTTACACAGTCATAATAAAGTAAATATTGAGTGGTGGTCTAATGGAAAACTTGATATATTAGTGGGGGAGGGGACACAAAGGCTATGCCTTGTGTGTGGTGAGATAAAGAGATAAAAGAGAACTAAATTTTCATCTTTCATTGTGGGAAGTTTATAGATACTTAAAAATGAAAAATCATGAAATATAATTGTGGTATTTAATTAAAAAGACATGAATTGCAAAAGTAGTAGCTAAAAGAAATGTAAACAGTTGTTCTGGGAAACTGGAAATGTAGGAAGGGTCAGGCGTACTGTAGGCTATATGTACATCAACATTTGATTAAAACAAAAATATGTTCTCCAAAATAGTTGTAAATACCTTTCCTGGTGGGTTTTACCTACTAATGTTTCTCAATACTAGTGTCTAATCACTGCATTACTCTTCAAGATAGCCGAAAGCTGTGGGATAGAAACTCACACATGAGAGTCAGACAACACTTTTTCTTTTCTGTGATCAAGGTTATGCTGGTACAACTTTGGATACGGTGACTGTGGAAGAGGGAGATGCTCTATGGTACTGAAAGCAGTGGGGCTGAAAGAGCTATTTTATTTCATTCCTCTTCATTTTGAAGTAATTAATTATGTTTTTTAAAAAAACTACTTTGCCTTCTCCTACCTCACTTTCTTCCTTCAGATCCTTTGGCTCTGTGATGGACCACTTTGGATCATCTTCACATTTCTTCTGAATTTTCAAAGAACTGAATTCAGAATCCTTTAATGGCTCCTTTGACACAAATTTAAGGTGAGTTAAAGACAGATTATCATTAGCACATTGCTAGTAGATATGAAATCAATATTATTTTATCTTCTATGTTATAATGCTGTTTCCAAAAACTACATGCCTTTAAATTTTGGTGGGAATTTTTCACCATGGTTCATACAAATGCTACTTTATTTTTTAACTTTATTCATAATCCTAGGCCTTTCAATTATGTTAAACAATTTCAGTGAACAGATTTTTTGGTTTTGTTTTGTTTTTGGTACCAGGGATCGATCTCAGGACCTTGTGCTTGCGAGGCAGGCAGCAGCACCCCTGAGCTAAATCCCTGGCCCTGTTGTTGTTTTTTGAGACAGGGTCTTGCTATGTAGTTCAGGCTGGCCTTGAACTTCAAGTGATACTCTGGCATCAGCCTCCCAAGTGTTAGGATTATTGGCATGCGCCACTATGTTTAGCTGTTAACAGACATTTTTGAGCATATATTATCAAATGTTTATAGGATAGCTCTTTGGTTCTAAAGAATGAATCAGGCCACAGCTCTAAAGGAACTAAAAAATAATGTGAGAAAACACACAATCAGGTAATTACAGTGGAGTCTTTCTGAGTAGAACCATCACAATGATCTGTTGAAAAGATTGAGGGAAGATGTCTTAGAAGAGGCAATGAAGGAAATAATACAAACTGTTAGAGCACTTAAAAGACTATTAGGAATTAGCAAGGCATCGTATGGTAGGTGGTGTGTGTGCAGCATAAGGGAGCCTTGCTACCTCAAAATACAGATTATGGTGGGAGAGCAGACTTTTATCTTTTTCTCTTGTACAGAAAAGTCTTATTTCTAGGACTAAACTATGATTATCTGAAGACATAAACAGATAAGATATTCTAAAAATGTTAAAGGTTAATTCACTGTTTTAAGATGAGGAAATATTCTTCTATTCCAGTAACAATGACTAAGAAAAATTCAGGCCCATAATGAGCCAAACAAATTCAATTCATTTGACATTAACTAGAAATTTAAAACCTTTATATGGTTTTGAACACACAGCAGGAAATACACATATTTTGCATAAGATGCTAATCTGTCAGTAGTCAAAATGGCCTTGCCTTTTTAACTTTTTAAATAAACATCTACTTTAAAAACTCTTATCTCTATAGCTTTAAAAGTCAGGATAATATATATTAAACCAAAAAATTACATTGTATTCAAAGAAAATAAAAACCCTTGTTGTATCAACAAAAACCAAAACATTTTGACCCTCAAACACATCCTATATTCTCAGCCCAGTACTCATTGTCATGAGGAGTATCAGATTTAGATTACATGTTTATTTGTTCAAGCAACATTAAGTTCTTACTAGGTACTCTACTGTCCTTTTATCTATAATGTACCAATCTGGTAAAGTTGTTATGAAGATTAAATCAGCTAATATATAAGTGCTTAGAACAGTGCCAGTGATGTAATATAAGTTTAATAAATATTATTACTTAGGTGAGAAAAATATGTAATAAAAATATTACAGTAATATTGTTTATTACTGGGGGATGCTGGCAAAATGTTTATAGAGAAAGAAAGAAATAAGACTTGAAAAAGCACCTGAGTAGTTCAGGGGGAAAAATGATTAGCATTTGGACTGGAAGGAAAATCACAACTACACAAAGAAACCACGAGAATTTAGTACAGAGAGAAATCATCCAGGAAGATATACAACTAACGCACAGGCTTAAACCAGCAAATAAAGAGAGACAAGGGAACCATTAAGATCACTGTGTAAAATTTCCTAACTTCTTACATTTTGAAAGCCTCAGTTCCCTCTCTATAAAATGAGGATAACTAAGATTAACAACAGAAATTATAATAGTACTTTCAAAAACCTCTTACCAGGGTATGTAATTCATTCTCTTTAGACTGTGGACTTATCTTTCGGTCTTCATTAAAATAGTGGTGCTGGGAAAGATAACCCAGGTCTGTCAAGACATCATCCAGCCCTCCAATGGATTTAGTGTATAAAGCTAAAGGGTTTAGGTTTCTGAAACCCTAAGATTAAAAATAAAAAATAATAAAAGAGGAGGAAGGGTTTAATTATATAACGAAATGAGAGAAGGTGAAAAAGCACTTCATAATTTTCAAATGCCATGGAAGTACACTCTTTTAAAATTCAACAGTCAAGTTTCTCCATATTGACACTTTTACCTAGTTACAAAAATTAACATCAATAGTCTTTTTTTTTTTTTTTGTACCAGGGATCGAACTCGGGTCATAACATCAATATTAAATGATATAAATATCACTATCAATAATTATAAAATAAAAGTCTTCTTCTCAGAATGACCTTAGACCCAAAATATTTTGGGATAAGACTATTCAATCATTTATTTAAAATTAAAATATTCACATTCTAAAGGACAATTAGCCAAATGTGGTTTTTGGATGGTCACAGGAAAATTAAGACAGTACTCCTCATTAAGAATCCAGGAATCTAATGTATGGATTTAAGATAAAAGAATAAATCAAATAACCTTCTGTATTAAATTCTCTTATATCTTTAGTGTTGAAATTCAACAAAATATGTTGCAAAATATATCCAGACTGCTCTACCTTAGAAGGGATATTTTCTCGACATACAACAGCATGGCCCTCTGTTCTCAAGACATGATGGAAATAAATGTCTTCATTTGAAGATGTATCACAGAGAAAAATGTTAAGGATTCCATCTATATATTCATCCACTACTCCCACTAATGGCTTTAAACCACATAACTTCTGAAACTGCAAAATAGCCCTGGATGTCCAGTGTTCCTGAAATAAAATCAATATATTAGATTTAAGTGATTTGTAAAACATGGATGATAGTGACCATATACAAAAATGAGTTCCTCATGAACTACAACTTTAAGTGGAAAAATAAAATTATAAAAGAACCAAAATAACATTTAAGGTATTTATGCTTTAGGGATGTAAAAAGTCAGCATAAAGAAAAAATGATAAAAATGTGACTGTGGAAAATTTTTAAATAATTTTTGATGAGCAACTCATTTTCAGAAATAGTTAAGATTATTAGACCAACCTGCCTACAGAAAAATCCCCTAGAAATTCTGAGTAAAATATTATTTTTAATATGTCTAACAATATAAAAATCTAACAGTCTACAAAACTAAAAGGAAAGTAGGAACTACTTTTGCTGTAAAGGTACTGCTAATCCAGGCAAATCTGAATTTTGGTTTTGATGGTCTAACAAGTAAAAGGGGACATATCAAAACCAGGGTCTATCATGGAAGGAGTCTTGAGAACTTTTCCTTCAATAAGCTAAGATACTGCAGGATATAACTCTGAGGCCGAGAAGGGATTTGCAGTTCAACTTTTACTTCATCAGAGTGGTCCACAAATCCTCAAGTTGTTAACTTAAACTAACATGGTGCTAGACTGGTGGAACTCCTGGGGACCAGGCAGAAGCAAATGAAAATTCTCTCTGGAGGTAGGCAACCTCAGTCTGTACTATTGAATCATTCTTTTTTTCTCTCTTTTTGTTGTACTGGAGATTGAACCTAGAGCCCCCGCAGTGAGCTACATCTCCACCCACCCCCCTCAGACTTTGAGACAGGGTCTCACTACCATGCTAAATTGCTTGAATTTTTCCATCCTCTGCAACAGCCTCCCAGAGTGCTGGGATTACACGCACAGCTCGAGACAGTCTTACAAATAATTTTTCAAAGACAATTAAGTAGAGCACAGGCACAGATAAACACACAGAAACGATAAATCACAAGATCAAGTAGAAATCACATAACTGAAACAGTCAAAATCTTAGACAAATTACAAAATTAAATTCAATATACCTAAAGCAGAATCTCAACAACAACAAAAAAACCGCTCAACTTAGTTTGAAAGCTTCTGCAGAGATCAGCCATCTATAAAAACTGATATAGCAGAACTAAGAATTTTTAGAAAATAAAGATATAATAACCAAAACTAAAAATTGTATAGGTTAATTCAGTAACAGATCAAATAGGATTAAAGAGTAAACTGGTAAAGTAGAAGACAATCTGGAAAAAAATTACCCAGTATGGATAGATGTAAAATGCAGAAGCAAATTAAAGGCTATAAATGAAAAAACTAACACACTTTTAAAAAGATGCAGAAATAGAATAAAAATACGATTATGGGGCATAGGCAATAAACAGAGATAATGACTAAGCATTTACAAAATTTAATAAATTAACAAACCACAGATAAAGGAAATTCAGTGAACAAAGTAAGATAAATACAAATAAATTAACACAAATTAATTCACACATGAACACATACTAAAACTGGAGACCACAAAAAATAAATAGAAAATCTTGAAACACAGGTAAAGAGGACATTGCCTTCAAAGGAATATCCATTAGACTGAAAAGATAACCTCTCCAAAAACAGTAAGAAAAACCAGAAGTTAGCAATAATACTCTCAGTGTGCTAAAGATATTGCCAGCCTAGAACTCTACAGCTAGCAAATATATTTTTGAAGAATAAGTACACAGACTGCACAGACTGGGAATACAGTTCAGACTGTATGCTTAGTGTTCATGAGGTCCTGGATTTAGTTCTAGCACCAGAAAAATAATAGTACAAAATAATGATATTTTCAGATAAACATCACTAAATTTGATACTCTCACTAAGAAAAATCCTAAAAAATGTGATTCAAATAGAAGAAAAGTGTCCACAGAGTTTTGTAAGAATGAAGAACTGAGAAACATGTAATTAAATCTAAATAAGCGTTAATATTACTTTATACAGTGAATTTCTTAAGGGATTAAATAACATTAACACAACAAAAATAAGTTAGGCAGTTAAAACAGTTGAAGTGTTCTAATGTCCCTGCACTGGTATAAACATATGTACCATATTTCCTAGTTATTAAAGCAATATAGGATATTACTTAGTGGAATGATTTTTTTTTTTAAATCTCTTCAAGAAAAGACATGCAAGGTGAGAAAAAAGAATAGGTAGATCAGAGAATATATAAGATAAAGAATGAGATTTAAGACTAAATGCATCAATTATTACAATAAATACAATTAGAATAAATAGTTTGGCTGAAAGGCAAAATGTATTAGCTTGAATTTTAAAAATACAACAATATATAATTCATGAAAGATATATCTAAAACATAAGGATACAGAAGAATTGAAGGTGCAGTGATGGTTTAAAAATATAGCATAAAAATATTAAGTGGAAACTCAGAGCTATATTAACTTAAAGAGTTTTTAAAGCAAAAGGCATTAGGGCCATGGATTTAGCTCAGTGGTTCTGGCACCTGCCTTGAAAGCGCAAGGTCCAGAGTTCGATCCGTGTTACCAAAAGAAAAGCAAAAGGCATTAGTAGAAATAAAGAGGTTAATTTCATAATGATAAAATATTTAGTTTTTCAGGCAGATAACAAATTTTATATTGTATATGCATGCACCTAATAACATAGCCTCAGTGTATACAAAACAGAAATAGATAATCATAAGCTGAACCACACTTTCAATAATTTAAAAGAAGCAGCACAGAAGAATCTAAAAAGATAAATATTTTACACAATAAAGTTGATCTTAAAAACATACAGAATACCACACCCAAATTTACAAAAAAGTGATCCTACACAGGACAATAAAGAAACTTCCTCATGTTTCAAAGGGCTGATGTTATCCTGGAGGATTATCTCTGACTAGGAAGTATTTAAACAAGAAATCAATAAGAAAAAGATAATTTGTAAACATTTTTTCTAACTTAAACTTCTGAGTAATCCATCAGCCAAATGAGAAAACAAAAGAGAAATTAGAAAATACTTTAATGAGTAACAATAAAACTAATAGAAAAACTTATGACTTATGCCCTAAAAACTTAAAAATTAATAATCTAAGTTTCTAAGCTTAAAAATTAAATTAAGTTGGAGAAATAACAAAATAAGCTCATAGAAAGCAGTTAAGGACATAATAAAAATAAGAAATAAAATGGAAAGTATACTTATATCAAAGAGGATCAATAAAGCAAAAATTGGTTCTTTAAAAAAATGTACCATAACGATGAGTATCTTTCTCTTAAGATCATAAAAAACGAGGAGACACACATAAACAATACTTGGAATGTAAAAGGACACACCACTACAGATGTTAATTAATATAAAAAAGATGAGATCCTATTCAATATAGTACTTGAAATTTTAGCTACAGCAATTAGGCAAGATAAGCAATTAAGGGAATACAAATAGTAAAGAAAGAAGTCAAATTCTCTCCGCTTGCAAATGATATGATCCTATAGTTAGAAGACCTTAAAGACTCGACCAAAAGATTTTAGAGCTAATAAAATCAGCAAAGTAGCAGGCTATAAAATCAACATAAAAAAATTAACACCAATAATAAACCCATTGAAAAAGAAATTTGGAAAACAATTCCATTTGTGATAGCTTAAAAACAATCAAACCAAAAAAATAACCCGAGGGGTCAATCTAAACAAGGAGGTGAAAGACCTCTACAATGAAAATTTCACAACACTGATGAAAGAAATGGAAGACAGTGGAAGATGGAAAGATCTCCCATGTTCGTGGATTTGCCGAATTAATATTGTTAAAATGGCCGTATTACCTAAAATGATCTACAGATTCAATGCAATCCCCATCAAGATACCAGGAACATTCCTCACAGAACTAGGAAAAAAATCCTAAAATTTATATAGAAACACAAAATGCTCAGAACAGGTAACGCAGTCCTAAGCAAAAATCAAGGGTGGAGGCATCAAAAACAATACCCAATTTCAAATTATACTACAAAGTCACAGTAACAAAAACAGCATAGTACTAACACAAAAACAGACACATAGACCAATCAAACAGAACAGAAAAGATGGAAACAAACCCACACAACTACAGCCATCTGATTCTGGATAAAGAAGCAAAAGTATACACTGGATAAAAGCCTCTTTAACAATGGTGCTGGGAAAACTGGATATCCATTAGCAGAATACCAAAACTTAATTTTATCTCTCACCTTGTACAACAATCAACTCAAAATAGATCAAAGACCTAAGTTTTAAGACATAAAATTTTGAAACTGCTAAAAGAAACAAGGGAAACATTTGAAGCTGTTGTCACAGGCAAAAACTTTCTGAATAGGGCTCCAATAGCACAGTAAATAACAGCAAGAATCAATAAATTAGACTACATCAAACTAAAACAGTTTCTGCAACAGCTAGGGAAACAGCTAATAGAGAAGAGATGACCTACAGAATGGGAGAAAATTTTTGTCAGTTACTCCTCTGACAGAGGATTAATATCTAGGACAGTGATGCTGAACCTATGGCATGCATGTTAGACCCGGCCATTTGTTATCATTGAAAGCTCTAGAAGGTTCACCATCACTAATCTAGGATGAAGAACTCAAAAAATTTAACACCAAAAACAAAGTAGTCCAATCAGTAAATGGACAAAAATTGAACAAACACTTTAAAAGAAGTACAAGTGGCTAGTAAGTATATGAAAAAATTTTTAATATTTTTAGCCATTAGAGAAATGCAAATCAAAACTACACTGAAATTTCATCTCACCCCAGTGAGAATAAAAAATAAATAAACATTGGCAAGGATGCAGTGAAAAGAAACTCTTCTACACTGCTAGTAAAACAGGAGTAAATTAGTAATCGGAACGTAAATTAGTACAGCTGTTAGGAAAATGAGTATGGAGGTTTCCCAAAAAGCTAATAATAAAGTTACTGTTTAATCTGGCTATACCACTTTTTGGTATATGCCCAAAGGGATTAAAAACAGCATACTATAGGGATACCTGTATACCCATGTTAACTGCGGCGTAATTCATAATAGCCAAACGATGAACTAGTCTAGATGCCCCTCCACAGATGAATGGATGTCCCAGTCACTTTCTCATCACTGAGACAAAATACCCAACATCCACAATTTGAAGGAGGAGAGGTTTATTTTGGCCCATGGTTTCAGGCCATGGTTGGCTGGCTCGAAGGCAAGGGGCACAGAAGAAGGAAAAGTGCTCAATCCATAGCAGCCAGGAAGCAGGGGGTGAAAGGAGGAGCCAGGGACAAGAATACACTCTTCCAAGTCATGCCCCGAGGGACCCACCTCCAACCAGGCCCCACTTCCTAACAGCACATTCACCCACTGATGAGTATAGTGCCCCATTATCCAATCACCCTCCAAATACATGAGACTTCTCAGGGACATTTCAAATCTAAACCAGAACACTGGACAAAGAAAATGTGGCATAAACACACAATGGAGTATTATTCAGCCATAAAGAGGAATGAAATTTTGTCATTTTCAGGAAAATAAATGGAAATGGAGATCATCATGCTGAGCTAAAGAAGCTACACTCAGAAAATCAAATTACATATTTTCTGTAATATGTGGAATCTAAAAAAGATGACATGAAGAGTAGAAGGGAGATTATTATTAGACAAGAGAAAGGGAATGAGGGGTGGGAGAAGGTGTAAGGGAAGACAATTGGCGGGGTAGATATGATCAAAATATATTCACTGAAACTCAGTATTTTGTAGAATTAATAGGTATTGCACTAACATAAAAACCAAAACAAAAAACAAGGAGGTATCATGAATAATTTGTGACAATAAAATTGAGACCTTAAAAGTAAAATATACTTTTAAAAATATGACAACAAAATCACTGCAAGAGGAACAGAAAAACTTCTATGAATATTGAATACATTTTGATACAGTATTTAGATTTAGTACCGTTACAGTGGCAAGCGTTAACAAAATATTAAGATTAAAAAATTTTTAGTCAAATATGATCAACTTTTAGTTGGGTTTCCTCTAAAGAGACCAGTTAATACACGTAAACCACAGAAGCAGTACCAAATTTTTTTTTTTTTTTTTTGGTACCGGGGATTGAACTTGGGTCCTTGTGCTTGTGCAGCAGGCAGTGAAACCACTGAGCTAAATCCCTGGCCCCAAACTTTAAAATTAGTGTTTTTCTACTTAAAATATTATGTGGCTTATGAATTCTTAGGACATTTGTAAATTATGTTAAATTCTGATAAAGTTTCTGTTATTTTTTTGCAACCAAAAATGGTTTTTACAACTAAAATACTATTTCAGCTAAAAACAAAGTGCTAAGTACGTGTTAATATTTGACAGACTTGTATAATTTGTGTAAATTATACTTGTTCTAAAAAAGGTATGCCTATCGATAAATTATTTTGAAACCAAACTTTATCATATCCTTCATTGGATTTTTTTACTCTGATCTAATGATAAAACACCTATAAATTTTCATTTTCCAGTGTAGTTAGCTACATCTAAATACTTGATTGATGGCTTCTATTAAAATATAAACAGGTTCATGGCAAGTGCATTGGAAAGGACTGAACTGGAATTAAGTGTTGAATTACAGCTCTTAAGCATTTAATCCTAGTTAATATTAAGATGAACTTAAAGAATTGAAATAGCTTTTGTTAATAAAGACTTCTGTTAACCATGAAAAAAAAAATTTTTAGTCAACACTGACAAAACAAGCATAACATAAAAGCAAATATAAATCAAATTAAAAATTAAAATTTCAAATGACATTTCTAAAGTTATTATTTGAACTTATAAAGTTATTAAAGTTTAAAATTGCACTAAGACTTTGGGATAAATATATATCACCATTATGTTATAAAGTGCAAAATATAAGGTCATGATTTTACTTTTAAAAGTCTTAAAGAATTCAGAAAATAAAAATGCACAGCCTTTTGTATTTGTCCACATATTAACTATTTTCCATAATCTTCATTCCTTCTTAGACATCTCCGTTACTATCTGGTTTCATTTCTCCTTAGAGCTGGAAGAACTTCCTTCAGTGTTTCTTGTAGTTCAAAATTGCCATGTGCCATTATGGCCATCAGATCTTTGACAAAAGGGCTAAAAACACACACTGGAGAAAAGACAGCCTCTTTAATACATGGTGCTGGGAAAACTGTCCACATGCAAAAGAATGAATCCAGATTTTTATCTTTCACCCCATACTAAAATCAAATCAAGATGGATCAAATACCTTGATATAAAAACAGAAACAATAAAACTGCTAAAAGATAAAACGGAAAAAAAACCCTTGAAGACATGGGCATAAGCAAAGGCTTTCTGAACAGAACTCCAATAGCACAAAAAATAATACCTAGTGTCAACAAATTGGATTACATTACATTAAAAAATCATCTTCACAGCAGTTAGAAAGAGCTAAGAGACGACCTACTGAATGGAGAAAAGTTTTTACCAGCTACTCTTCTGATAAGAGGACAAATGATCTAAAATATATAGACTCAAAAAATGACACCCCCCCAAAACAAGTGGCCTAATAAAAATATGGACAAATAAATTAAGCACACTTTTTTTTTTACACTTCTCAAAAGAAGTACAAATGGCTAATAAGTACATGAAAAAATGTTCAGCATCTTTAACCATTAGGTAAATGCAAATCAAAACAACTCTGAGATTCCAGTAAGAATTCCTCTCATCAATAGAATGAACACACACACACACCCATACACACCCAACTGCTGGTGAGGATGTGGGAAAGAAATCCTACATTATTGTGGGAATGTAAACTAGTACAACTGTATGGAAATCAGTATGGAGATTGCTCAGAAAACTAAAAATAGACATTGCATTTGACTCAACTGTACCTCTCCTGGGTATTTTCCCAAAAGAGTTAAAGACATCATACTATACTGATACATGCATACCCATGATTATATCAGTGCAATTCACAATAGCTAGACTACAGAAACAGCCAAAAAAAAATGAATGGATGAAAAAAATTATATATTATATGATCATTATTCAGCCATAAAGGATGAATCTGAGCCATTTGAGACTTTACCGTTAAGTGAAATAAATCAGACACAGAAAGTTAAATACTGCATGATTTATTTTATATGAGAAACTCAATATATAAATAAAGAGTAACAAAGGAGAGCTGGTAGGAAACAGAGAGGTAGACTTTTTGGAGATGGGAAAGGGGATCAAGATGGGGAGGAAGGGGGACTGAGATGATCAAAATATGAGATATATACTCCCCAATTCCTCAAAATGAATGTAATAATTATGTATCACAAACATACCAATAAAAATAAACATGTTCTTCCTCCCTACTGTTACAATTTCCTGAAGGTCATCAGGGTTTTGTATTTATTACGGGTATTTAATACCTTGCACAGTGCTTAGCTAATCTCCAAAATGTAATAAAATACTTACATGACAATTTTAAAAACCAGAATTGCTGGTGACAAATTATCCCAGCCTTTTTTTTTTCAGTGCTGGTGATTAAACCCAGGTTTTTGTCAATGCTAGGCAAATGCTCTACTACCAAGCTATAATCCCTACCCTTCCAGGTTTTACTTTTAATTGTGCATTATATAACAATATCTCAGCAAATAACAAACTGCATATATGACAATAGGCTAAGATTACAATGGAATGGAAAAATTTCTATTGTTCAGTGACACTGTAGCTGTCATAACATCATAACACAACCCATGACATGTTTGTGGTGATGCTGGTATGGATAAACCTACTATGTTGCCAGTCATATAAAAGTACATCACATACAATCATGTACAGCACATAGCACTTGATAAAGGTAATAAATGACTGTTATTGGTTTATATTTACTGCTATACTTTTTATCATTATTTTAGAGTGTACTACTTATTTCTTTTAAAGGTACCTGTAAAAATAGCATCAGACAAGTTCTTCAAGGAGGTACTCGAGAAGGCACTGTTATTACAAGAACTAACAGCTCCATTTGTACTGGGGGAGGGGTACCAGGGATTGAACTCGGGACCTTGTGCTTGCAAGGCAGGCAGCGGAACCACGGAGCTAAATCCCTAGCCCTCCATTTGCATTTTTCCCCTGCAGACCTACCAGTGAGAAAGGATGCAGAAGACAGTGATACTGATGCTCCTGACCCTGAATCAGCCTAGGAGAGTGTTTGTGCTTTAGTTTTTAATGTTTTGGTTTAAAATTAAAAAACGGTTTATTTTCATTTTAAAATTTTAAAAAACACATTTAAAAATGTGTTTAAAAATACATATAGCCTAGGTATAGTGGTAGGCTATACCATCTAGGTTTGTATGTACTCTGTTATGTTCACAGAATGATGAGATCACTTTGCAGTTCATTTCTCAGAATGTATCTCCACTGTTAAAATGACAACTGCCTGTACTTGAAAATGTCTATTTCTTCTTCACTCTTTTTTTTTTCTTCACTCTTAATAGTTATTTTTACTGAATATAGAATCCTAAATGGACATATTTTTCTTTCAGGTCTCAATGTTGCTCCTTTCAATGGCTATTCACCATTTATATTATTATTCCCCTGGATTTCAAGGTTTTCTTTTTCTTTTTTTTGTATTAAATTCTTTTATTGGTACATTGTAGGTATACAACACAATTACATTTCTCATTGGGAATTGTACCTTTACATAATGCATCTTGGTTCTTATTTTTTCCCCATTCCTAGCCCTCCCTTTACGCCCTCCACCCTTCTCTATTTACAAAGACTTTATTTCCATTTGTTCCATTTCTCATCATTTTTCCTTTCCCTTCTTTCCTTTCCCCTGCCCCTCCCACTACCCCTACCCCTTTGGACCTTTTCTTCCTATTTTACATTATCGATTATTCATTCGAATCATTGGTACATTTTAGGTATACAATATAATGACATTCATCATTGGAAATTTGCACCTTTACATAATCTCTCTTGGTTCTTATTTTTCACCCTTGCCCAGCCCTCCCTTCAACCCCTCCAGTCCTCCCTATTTACAAAGATTTTGTTCCTATTTTTCCATTTTCTCATATTAATCCCATTCCCTTCTATCCTTTCCCCTAGCCCTCCCACTTCTTTCCCCTTTGCCCCTTTTCTTCCTATTTCACATTACCTATTATACATTTGAAGGCCCTGGGTTCAATGCCCAGTACCACAAAAACAAAAGACAAAAACAAGTAGTTGTCTGGACTTAGACTTTAAACTTTCCTCCCCTTGCAGTCTATAGCAACAGAAATCTCTCTTCAGTGCCTTCAAATGCAATCTATTGATTTGTAACTAAGGCCACTGGGTTCTTCCCAGAACTTGGAAAGTTTGTCAGTCACTGAAGGATTTAGATAGTGTGTGTGTACTGGAACTCATCTACCCTGTGCCTTACCTCCTTTAAGTATTTCTCCCCTAACTTCTAGCTGCTCTGCCATCTCAAACAACGATCTTTAGTTTTTCAAGTCAGAAAAGCTATAGACTGAGGAGGGCCCTTCAGAAAGAATTTGAAACAGTCCCAATCTTACTCCTTGCTATTTGACTTCCAAGGGCCTACTACTTCTGCTGTTCTGCTTGTTTTTCATTTTGTTCTATCATGCACCTCTGTTGCTATGATCCTGCTACCCAATCCATTAATTATTTCTGAAATGAGAAAAGACATAAAAATAAAGTGGATTCATTTAGTTAAGAACAGATTTACTGCACTCTTATAATGCATCAACCACTGATTAGGTATTGGATATTCAGTGGTGAACAAAACAGACAATGTTCCTATCTTAGGGGCTTATATGGGTGTGCTTAAATGAAAAATAATAGCAGAAACAGACATGTTATGAAAACAAGGTGAAAATGAATGGCAGAAGGGGAAGGGTGCACTTTAAAATGATGGGTAAAGTCCTTTTTAAGGAAAAAACAGGAAGGACGATCATGAGATTACTTCAACTAAGGTACTTCAGTGATTAAAATGGGCAAAAGCCCTAAACCAGAGGAGTTTAGGAATGAAATAAGAAGGAAACAAAATAAACAAAAAAGGGGATAAAAAAAGAAGCCATCTGACTAACAGGAGAATAAAGAACACTGGTTATAAGTGGGTCACAAATTTAGCCCTGAGATTCCTGATGGCCAAAACGGGCCATCCACTTAGGGCTAAAATGCACTCTACAAAACAATCCTAAATAGAGACAAACATAAAAACTATGCTGCACACATTATTTATAATAGTACTACAAGCCAACTATATTCAACAATAAAAGAACAGTTAAAGAGGCTACAGTGCCTATTTAGCTAATAGATTACTTTAAACCCATTAAAATTGAGACCTTAACCTATAAACATTTATGCTATACTGTCTAGTAAAAAACATATAAATTATAAAAGAATATAAAGTAAATTATAATTACTATTTTAGGTAACACTGGAAATCCTCAAAAACCTTCACCCCTAACATCCAATAAACTACACTAAAGGCACACATTTCTGAATGAGATGCATTTTTTTCATTTTTTCCCTCTTTCCTGTATTTTTCAGATAAAAGTATTTAAAATAATAATCCATTTATTTGTAAGGAAATGATAAATTGTTTAGGTTAAACAAATAATGTTGTAATAAACATGTAGGTATGTTTAAGAGTTTGGAAGGGAAAAAGTTAGGCATCTAAGATATTACTACACAAACCTACATACCCATGGGGATATAAATGCCTCCTGCTCCATCACACTCCAGTCATCTTCCACAATACCATGGGATAATTCTCCTCAAAACATAAACCTGACTGTGGCAGTTCCCCAGCATCTAAATAGCAATAGCGTTCTGACTTCTGAATGTGGCTCTTCAAATGAAGTTCATGCATACGTTATTTCCCTGACAACATTTGCCTTGAACCCACTCCAACTCATGCTACATTTTGTGCCAAACAGAGGTACTTAATAATTTCTCATTCAAATGTGAAATGTTCATGCTACTCTTCCTTTGCCTGGAATGTCTTTCCTCTCTAGTTATGTTTATAATTTTCTTTCAAATGCCACCTCAATTATGAAGCCTTTCCTGATTTCTTTGGACAGAGATAGGCATACTTATTTTGCCCCTTCACCACATGCTATAAAAATCTCTATTACAACAAATCTGACAGAGTACAGCAATTTTTGTCCAATGGCCACATTCCATACAATAAACAATAATTTGAGGGCTGGTTTCATGTGTTATTTTTGTACCCAGAGGACTGAGAACTGTTCTTGGCACATAGCAAGCACTTAAATGCTTGCTGATTAATGGAAACAAGCAAACATACCTTTACTGGTCTTACCCAAGCCAAAGAACAAGGGATAGCCTGAGCTGGAAGCTTTGTGTAGCAGCACCTATGGTAAATAATCAAATATATGAATATTTAATGATTTATTCAATCCCATTTTATGAAATCTCTAATTTGTTTCTTGGTTCTTCATACCATTTCAGAGTACAACTGTACCTCGGTTCATGAACTTAATTTGTTCCATGATTTTGGCAAAGATGGCCACGTCTGTGTTTGTGGAAGAAAGATGGCCACAGTTGTGTTTGTCACCCAATGTAGAATTTGCCAACAAAACCAAAATTTTGTGAAACACTTTTGTTTGTGAACCAAATTGTTTGCAAACAAAAGTGTTCATGAACTGAGGCATCATTGTATTTTATTTGTGAAATTTAAAAATAATGCAATCTAAGCAAATAAAATTAAAGCACTCTAAGAACTAAAATTTCAAAGCATAATTTTTGAGAGGCTCATACAATAGGTAGAAATAGTTCAACCTTTCTATTATATATAGAAACCTCTTATGATCCAAAGAGTCATTTTCTTAATGAAACTGAAATTTATTCTTGTGATCCATTCAAATTTCTAGTCAAGTGAAAATGATTATAATCTATCTGTGAAATTAAATGACCAGTTGTCAAATCTGCACTAAGAAGGAGGGGTGGAAAGCAGGGGAAGGCAGAGGAGGAAAGGCAAGAGAAAAAGAGCTCTAGCACTGTGACTTAATTTGTCCATTGTTTTTGTTAAATTCAACTCACTTCAGGAACCTCAGAGAGGACTTCTGCACAGTTCCAATATTTCCAAAGTCTGGGTAGAACACTTCAACTTCATTTTTCCCAAGGACTCGATGGATAACAACCCGATACCACCACTTATCCTCAGAAATCCTTACACAACAGAGATGTCCCGGTTGGATAAAATGTTCTGGCATGGTATATCGCTCAGAAACCAGCTGGTTAGAGTAGCAGCGCCTGTGGACTCCACAATACAGAGAAACCCATAGGGAAAGAAAAACTGAAGATCACTTTTACTGATTTATCAAGAACAGGAGAGTCTTAACAAAAAGCAAAGGAAAATTCTCACTTTATAAAATTTGTTAATGTTTATTAACACCAGAGAACTTTCTTTTTTTGGTACCAGGAATCGAACTCAGGACCTTGTGCTTGCCAGGCAGGCATGACGCCATTGAGCTATGTCTCCGACCTGTGAACTTTCTTATACTATCAGAATAAAGTAAAATCCAACTTCTTTCCCCAGAACTTTCTAAAAGGGACATTTTTTAAAAACACAGGGCAAGGGATGTAGCTCAGGAGTAAAACACTTACTTGCCTAGCATGTTCAAGGCCCTGGGTTCTATCTCCAGCACTAGGAAAAAAAAAAATCTTATAAAAAATAATCAATGACTAGTTAATTCCCAAATCTAACAGCCTCTTTCTTCTAAGCCTTCAGTATACTTGTTCTCTCTGCAGCATTACCCAATCTTTTTTCAAGCTCTTTCTTATTTAAATTTCTAAGACAAATTATCTCTTACTTTTTCCTTGTCAATAATTACCCTTTAATAGGCTCAGCTTTGCCTTAAAAATTTGGGTTCCCTGGGGTCTTTAGGAAGTACAAAAACATGTTTAAATACCGCATTGTTTTTCTAGTGAGAAACTGAAAGTGTAAATAAGGACCAGTATTACAGATATTGGGAAATGGGAAGAAAATGTTTAAATGAAAAGGGGAAAGAAGGAAGAGTCAAGAAAAAAAATAGAGGGAAAAAATTGGAAACAAACCTTTTGTAAATAAGGACGGGAAGAGGGGTCGAAGGGAGGGGAGGAGAATGGGAAAAAGCAGCAGCAAGACATATCATGTACAGGTACAAATTCCCTATAATGAATGTTATCATTACATATATCTAAAATGTACCAATAAAAATTAAAAATAAGAGAAAAAAGGAAGTATAACAGGTTCAAGTCCTGACTCCATAACTTACGAGCTATGCAACTATCTCTATGATTCAGTTTCATTGTTGAGGATGAGGATAATTTTTAAAACCTTGGTCAAAATAATGTGAAAGTTCAGGCCAGTGACCAAATATAGTAAGCAATCAAATAGTAGTTACTAATTATAATTTTTATGGTATACCATCTCATCCATCTTCACATCTTATATACAACTACTGATAAACTGATGGTTCTTTCTCTCTAGAAGGCCTTGCATCCTAAGGTTCAAAACATATTCTAACTGGATGGAAGACATGCTGATTATTCCTAGTATCCATTTTCTTTTCTTTCTTCCTAATAATATATCCACATTATAACTTCATATATGGCCATTCAGATTTCCCAGGATCTAGGTGTGACTTTGTGAATAGAAAGTTCTAGCCAACAGAGTATAAAAAATAATTACACAGGACAGTAAATTATTGTGTATTTTATTCCAACTTTAAAAAAGTGATGTGTGAAAATTTCATGTTGTGTCTTCCAAATTAAAAGCATGCCCCATGCATCCACCTTCTCTTTCCCCTTCCAAGTGGGAAGGAGGAGCCAGTGGATGTGTGGTGAGGCATTTCCAGAACTTTGCAGATGGGGTAACATAAGATCTGGAGCAGCAAGATAGAAAATATCTGTGTCCCTAACATCATAAAACTATTATATCAGCCTGTATCATCTCTACTGGGACTATTAAAGAAATAAACTTTATCTGCCTTATGATATTGTATCTTTGGAACTGTGGCTAAATCTAATTCTAACTAATACTGCCAGTTCAACATTGCCAAGTGATTGTATCATGCTCACCTTAGAGGCAATGTGTGTAAATTTTTAACTTCTCTCACCCCAGATCAAACTTAATCTCGAAAACCAATAGTTTTCACATTTAATATCTCACCTTTATTCTTCCCAATACTATTCTTGTCACCCGAGAATTTTACTTTCTTAATTTACCTCTAGTATTGATCTTCTTCACCTCATCCATTTTCTATACTGCAACTGTGGTTATCCATCTAAAAAACCTGTTTATGTCTTTCCTAAAACCGTTAGTGGTTCCATACTGTCTACAAAGTAAGTCAGAACTCCTTCCCGTGGTGTCCATAATCTAGCTCTTCCCTACCTCACTAGTACAAGCTCCACTCCCCTATGTGCTGTTCTCAATGCACTCCACTCATTCCTATGTTAATACTGACTTGATGGAGTGGCTACTGGATTCAAATACACCTACTCATGCCTCAAATGGCGAACTTTTACTTATTTTTGAGGCCTAACGCAAATATCTCCTTTGTAATACTTTCCTTAATCTTGCCCAGGCAAACTACTGCCTCCTACAACATTCCACACACATATCCCCTAACCATCTTCCTAGCCAATCATAGTGCTGTTCACAAAAGCAGACTTATCCTTATACTGCTAGTGCCTCAGCATCCCAACACTTACTACTAATACTCTTTTAACTGCTTGCTGTTGACAAAAAAAATGGAAGGCTCGGGCCGGGGATTTAGCTCAGTGGTGCCACTGCCTGCCTCACAAGTGCAGGGTCATGAGTTTGATCCCTGGTAACAACAAAAAAAGAGAAAGTCTCATAAAATCACTTCCCAAGTTATCTCAAAGAACACCTGAGCACTTGTTTGAGTTATATGTGTGTGATGGGCAAGGGAACGTGATTTTTTACTTGGAAGATGAAGTAATTACTTTTTTCACGGTACACCATTTGTGCTTTAAAAAACCACCCCCAAACTATGTGTTAGGGTTTATATCTAAAATGTAACCCCAAAGTGTCATATCCATTCAGACATGGGACAATGAGGTAGGTCACAGAGATCCTAACCTGGAAGGATGTATTCTTATCCCCAGCTTCAACCTACTCCCTCTGCTTCCTGGCTGCTATGGAATGAACGGTTGGTTGTCCTCTGCCAGGCCCTTCCACCATGCTATTTCTGCCCTGGAGCCAGCCAACTTTGGACTCAACCCACTGGAAACCATGAACCAAATAACTCTTTGCTTCTTAAATTGTTGGTGTATTTTGTCCCAGGGATGGGAAATTAACTAATAAAAAAATTAGTACCAACAGCAAGGTTGTTGCTCTGACTATATCTGACCATGTGGTTCAGAAGCCTTTGAAATTGGTTCAACGGAGGAGTTTGGAAAGATTTGGAGATGCCAATAGAGAAGCCTTAAAATGCTGTAAACAGAGAATGGGGAGACACTGCAGTCAGAGCTCAGAAGACCAGAATGCTAACAGGAATGCAAATAGTAAAGTCCAGGCTCAGGAGGTTTCATATGGGTTCAAGGACTCCACATCAGTTGGACTGGAGGTCATGTGTGCTATACCCTGGCAGAAAATTTGTCTTCATTTTGCCCATGTCCTGAGACTCAACCCATTTTCCAGGAGACTGAGACTGAAGATGGTAGCCTAAGCCCAACATTCAGGCCATGGCATGAGTACTGCTGGCTGCTTCTATTCAGATTTATAATGAGAACTGGGAACAATCAGTAAAGCCAAGAGATGTGAAAAGTTTAATTTTACCATGAAGGAAACACCTGCAAAGTTGGGACCATTGAAAGCACAGTTGCTGAGATTAGCATTAAAAGAAGCCAAGTACTTTGCATCAGGACAACAGAAAAGATGGCTTCAAAGCCTCTCAGAAATCAGCAAGATCCCACCCATTACAGTTCAAAGATTATAAACCTTTTGAAAAGACAGCCTCTGGTCTCCTGCTCAAGAAGGGAGACCAAGAGAACTGATTCCTTGGGATTCATTTCACCATGCTCAGCTATCTAGGTTTTCAGAAGCCACTGTAGCCATGGTGTTCAAGGGGGTCTAGCTACTGCTCAGTGTGGCAGCAGACCTTAGCATCATCCATATGGTGCTTGTTTTTCAGGCATACAGAATCCAAGAGTTACGGGATCATAGAGGGTTCAAAAGAGGGTCTGTGAGACCAGGTACTATGCGGGCAGTGCATGAAGCTATGAGAGTGAAGCTGAAGAAGCATTGGAGAACCCAGGAATGTGGAATGTTTGTTGAGGAAAACCACAAGCAGAGAATGGCCTAAATAGAGAGGCCATATGGGCTATAACCAGCAAGACAACAGGGGCAGGGCTGCTCAAGTCCTTTGGAGTTCACCCACAACCTGCCCTGGCTGGACATGGAGCTAAAGAATTAATGTTTGCCCCTGCTGGGTTCTGGTTTTGCCCTGGTCCCATTCTTTTCTATTTCATTATTTCTCTTGTAATGGGAATGTTTACCCTGTGCCAATATGTGCTGGAAATATTTAACTTTCTTGATTTTTACAAGAGCTGACAGCTAAGAGTTTGCCTTGGGTCTCAGAGAAGACTCTGAACTTGAGATTTTAAGCAATGTCAGAATTGTTAAAACTTTGGCAACTCTTAGACTAAATGCATTTTGCATAATGAGATGACATGAGACTTTTGGGGGCCATGGTTAGAATATTATAGTTTAGATCTAAAGTCTCAAGCATTTGGAAGTGGGGCCTGAACTGGAAGGATGTGTTCTTAACCTCAAATCCAACCTTCTTTCTCTGCTTCCTGGCTGCCAAAGGATGAACAGCTGTTCTCTGGCTTGCTCCATCAAGCTGTTTCTGACTTGGAGCCAGCTAACTTTGGGCTGAAACCACTGGAAACTGAGCCAATTTAAACCTCTCTTCATTTAAGTTATAAGTATTGATATTTTGTCCCAGTGATGGGAAAATAACTAGTATACTAATGACAATTCAGACTTAGGTATCTGACATATCTCTTCCCCAAAATTAAGTGAGCCTTCACTTTAAGGTAAATGACTAACAATGTATGTTGTCAATGACAAAATTCAAACCTCCAAATAAAAGTTGGCATTTTGGAAATGTTATATCTACCACCACGAGCTCAACAGCTTCCCAACAGTTAACATTTTTCTGATGACATCAGTAGTGCTATTAGTGAATATTATTTTTTAAATAGTATGTGGTGAAATATGTCAACATTTGGAAGATCTGTATAATTTAGTGGACTAGCATTTTACAAATTACCAATAAAAAAATGTTGTAAAAGGGTAAAAGATTCACTGCAGGCTAGTCTACAAAAGTCCATGGTTAGAAGGGCCCTAGGCTTGCTTAAATGGCTCTGCTTTTGCTATCTCGAAATTCTTAATTTTTAAACAAGGAACTCTGCACATTAATTTTGTTCGGGGGCCTGGAATTACATGACTAGTCCCGGAGCCAGTCAAAGCACAAAAGTAGATCAATCAACTTTAACAGAGTATATGAAAAAATTTGAATTCTACATTGCAATTTATCTTTAAAAAACTACCATTTGTCAAGTTTTAACATATTATCAAGAAACAACAATCATGATTGTCTGAAAAGACTATTAAAACACTTCCTGCCCAACTACATAACTGTGAACTAGACATTTCATATACTTTAACCAAAACCACACATAGTAGATACCCTAATCCAAGTTGATTAGAGTAAGATACAAGAAAACAATAACAGACTCCTACCGCATTTCAATCATCATGTCTTCCAGTAACTCTGATGAATCTCTGCTATAGATCCGGACGTAGAATTGACTAGGAGAGATAATGTACTCCACAAAGACCCCCACGAGGGCACTGGTATCTAATGGTGGAAGTCTGCATAATTTCTTTTCTTGTACAGCATCTGGTGGGATATCATGATTTGCCACTGACAAGTTGAGATGTGGTTTGTTTATCTCTAGTTCCTACAAATTTTTTTAAAAAGAAGAAATGAAACCATAATATGTCTTTGGGTGACACTTCAAACCCTAAAGTGTCGGGAGCAATGCTACATAATTTTAGGGGAAAATCATTTGGTTAGCCTAGTTCTCCTGCCTACAGCCCAGATATGGAATTCCGAGACACAATTCCATTTTGGCCTCCGGTCCCAACTGAGACCTCAATGATCCGGTGATGCTGTGATTCTCTAAAACAAGAAACACCCTGGGAGCTGAAAACATCCTGGGAGGAACAAACATCTACTCAGCTCCTCATTGTTCTTGGATCGTTACATCTTGTTTACGCAGGATGTACTTAACTCTCTGCAAGTCATTTGTTACATTTGTTTCTCCCGATGTACTGAATAAAATGTGTGGTAAGCTGGGGGCTTTTGTCTTTGCTGCCCAGAGCAGCACTAATCAGACCCAAAGCTCAGCTTCTTGTTAGTCTCATTTTTCTACCTTTCCTGTAATTCGCCGTGTACTGCCGTGGCTCACAGGAGACTAGAACTTACTGCAGAGATTCTGGTAACGTCCCCTTTTCCCTGTTCCCTACACTAAAGTAACATTTCTCAAAGTATATTTCATGCATTACTCTAATTAGAATTACTTGGAAAATTAAAAATGCAAATCCTTGGACTCAAGTCAGGTTTACTGATTCATAATACTTGAAAATGGCACTCATAGTTACACATTTAAAAAAATTCCCCAGGTGATTTTTACTTATATTAAAATATGAAAATTTAGCTTTATGATATAAGGCAAATAATAAGTATTATGCAAATACTCCACATGAACTTGACAACATGGTACTTCAAATATTTAGGCTGAACCAAGGATTTTCATCCTATCCAATCCTACCAAGTGTGAAAGATAACTTTAAGGAGTGGATTAAATTTCAGACTAGCCTTCCAGTCAAAGATAGGGTTTTGCAAACACTCTCATTCTTAAATATACTGTTTACTTCTAGGCTTTCCTATTGTCTTCCAGAATATATACCAGGCTTTCAAGATATTTTTATTCCATGAAGAGCCAGGAACAGAGTACAGTGAAGAATACAACTAATTCCTTAGTAGTAAAATAAGTAATGGAAAATGAAAACACAAAAAAGGGAGAATCATGTGTGAAGGTATAATTTAGGAGAAAAAAATAAAAGCACTGAATAACAGGCTGGGTGCAAAGGTGACATGCACGAGTTTAGGCACATATCCAGAAGAGAGCTCTCTATTCTCTCCTTTAAGGTCCTGAGGGGTTTTCCAGCCTAAACTTTGAAAGACAGAGATAGAGGCTAAGCAGTATCATCATGAGAATACTGTCAAGTCTCAAAACCATCTGAAAACTTTAAAAATGAGACTTGAGGGAAATATAGGTATATAAAAGACAAAACTAGAAGGAACACTACATGAGGTAACTTCGGACCAAAGAATTGGGCTCTACCAAGAAATACGTAGAAATAAAAATTCTCTACAAAGAACTTTGCTTTAAAAAACCATTCATTCAGTAAAGACTTTACCACCAGATTAGGCTCCTTACAAATCTTCGGTTCTGGATCTTTATGTTTTCTCAAAGAGCAATCCCACGTAGTCTCCTTAACAGCAGCAGTAGATGGTGAATTTCTAGGACTGGAGACATAAGCTTTGGGTTCTATTTTCTTATCTGATTGAACAAAACACGAATTTCTGATTGATGAAGCATCTCCATCTAAAATGGCCAATACATATTTTCATATTTGTTACAATAATGATACAACTGTCACTACGTACCTTCTGTGTTACAGGCACTGGGAAGGACAATGGTAAATGAGGCATTACCTGACCTTACAGATCTTTCAGTGTGGAGACATAAAGGGAAGTTCTATGTGAGAACAAATCCTAGAGGGGCAAGGGAAGCTTGCAGCATGGTAAGGTTTCTTAAACTCTGATGAGTGGCTTTATTTTTGAACATCTTGATTTCAGTGTATTTCTTCTAATTAAGCAGTGAACACTGATTACCACTTAATGTACAATGTGTAAAATTACTTAAAATTCCATAATACAATGCTTTAATTCTTAGAAAATTCCCAAATCAATCACCTATTTGGTTCAAATTTATATATGTATGATGACTACATGAGGCCGGCACATTAAAATAAACTCCAGTGGCTCCTAAAAAAAATAAACTCATGTGCATTAAGATGTGGATACAAGGGCCAGGGATTTAGCTCAGTGGTTCCGCTGCCTGCCTTGCAAGCACAAGGTCCCGAGTTCAATCCCTGGTACAAAAAAAAAAAAAAAAAAGATGTGGGTACAAAAATATTTATCACAGGTCTGGGGATATAGCTCAGTGGTAGAATACTTGCCTAGTATATGCGAGGCCTGGGTTGATCCCCGGCACTGCAAAATCTAAATAAATATTTAAGAATTTTTATCAGTATACTTCTTATAACAGTAAAAATGGCAACAATTTAAATGACCATTAACAGGAAACTGGTTAAATGAATTATCATAGAGCTACATTAAAGAATTATTATTATTGAGATCCCAGCCAGAGCCCCGCCTGGACCCCAGGGGCTTGGGCACACAAGCCTAAGCTAAAAGGCTGCCCACGAAAGAGCTGCACAGGCACACAAACATCAGCCAGAGGCCTGCCCCATACCATCAGTAAGTACACACAGATCCCAGTGAGCAGCAGCGTGGACCATAGCAGCCCAGCTTCAGGCAGGTCCAGCCAGGGCCCCACCCTGACCTGCCACCACTTGGGTAAACAGGCACAAGCCAAGGGCCTACCTGGAATAGAGCTACACAGGCACACACGCAATAACCAGAGGCTCACCCTGATACCATCAGTTGTGTGGAGACCTGAGCCAGAATCCTGCTCAGACACCAGGGTCTGGGGTGCATAGTCCCCAACCAAAGGCCCTCCCAGACAATAGCTATATAGGGGGGCAGGCCCTAGCCAGACTCACACCTAGATACCATCCCAACTGTGCACAGGCCCCAGCCATAAGCCCACCCAGAAAATAGGTCAGCTCAGGGATCCAGAAGGCAACTATTCTGAACTCAGGAATGGGTACACTGGTGAACAACACAGAAAAGGCCACTCTGTGGCTTGCTCACCTCAACAAAGTCACCTCAACAAAGCCACAGCAGGCTGCATCTGCTGAAATGAGAAGACATGTAAACAAGTCTCAAAACCAGACTTGCAGATCGCCCAAGGAAACCCCAAAACACAAGAAAAGGGAATAATCTGACACTCAACCACCTGGACTCCCTGAACTGGCAATGAAAGAGATCTGGAAAAAATGAAATCAGAAATAATTTCTCAGATAACAGAGATTGTTTCCATAGTGCAAGACATAATTAATAAATCTAGAGCAGACACAGATAAAAAAAAATAGAGGAGCTGAGGAACATGATGGAATCCCAGCAGAGGAAAACAAATGGGATCTGTAAAACAGATGCAAACAGAATTCCAGATTAAAAGCTCCACTGAAAGTTTACACAGCAGAATGAGCCAATGTGAGGACAGAATTTCAGATATAGAAGTCAGGATTGCAATTAGTCACCAGGAAAGGAAAAGTTTCCTAAAAATAGTAAGGAACCATGAGAAATCAATCCAGTAGCTGCTAGATGATGCAAAGAAGATTAACATAAGGCTGACTGGAATCAATGAAGAAACAGGAGAGAGTGCAGATGACATAAAAAAAAAAACTGGTCACAGAAGTAATGGCAGAGTGGGGAAAAGAACTTGACATACAGATAAGTGGGGCATACAAGACTCCAACTAGCAATGATAAAAAAAAATCTACACACAGGCATATAATAGTTAAGATTACAGAAACCTAACAGAAGAACAAAGTTCTACAAGGAATTAAGAGAAAACAAACAAATCACATACAAAGGAAACCCCATCAGAACCACAGCAGACTTCTCAATGCAAACCCTCAAGGCAAGAAGAGCTTGGAGTAACATTTCAAGCCCTCAGAGAAAACACGTCCAAACCAGACTGATGTACCCAGCAAAACTATCTTTCAAAATGGATGGAGAAATAAGATACTTCCATGACAAAGAGCACCCAAGGAACATTATGAATACCAAATCAGCACTTCAAAAAAATTTAAATATCCTTAGAAAAGACAATGAGGATCACAACCCCAGGAAGCCCAGCAAGAATGAATCCACCAGGCATGACAATAAATTAAATGGAAAGGGGGAGAATCCAACAACAAAAAAAAGTCATGGAAAAAAAAAGAAAAAGTCCTGCCAAGGATAAGTCAATACATATCAGTTATAACCACCAATTTTAATGGTCTCAATTCACCAATCAAAAGAAATAGACTGGCAGAATGGGTCAAGAAGCAAGATCCAACAATATGCTGCATACAAGAAATACACTTAATTCAAAAGAAACTTATAGACTGAAAGTTAAAGGGTGGAAAACAATACTCCATGGGACAGGAATTTGAAAAAAAGCAGGAGTAGCTATGCTCTTGGCAGATCAAGTGGATTTCATACCAACACTGGTTAAGAGAGACAAAGAAGGACATTACATCCTTGTAAAGGGAAAAGTCCAAGAGGAAGAGATTACAATCATAAATATATACACACCAAACACTAGTGCACCCAACTATATAAAACAAATACTAACAGACATGGAAAAATCAAATAAGCAGTAATACAATAGTAGAGGGGGACCTCAATACCCCACTATCACAAATAGATAGATCCACTAGACCGAAAAATAACAAAATACTACAACTCATATCAAACTCTTGAACAAATGAACTTAACAGATGTTTACAGAGTGTCCCACCCCACAAAATCAGAATACACATTCTTTTCATCTGCACACGTGTCGTTCTCCAAAATAGACCACATACTGGCTCACAGAACATGTTTAAGTAAGTACAAAGGAACTGAAGTTATCCCCTGTATATTATCAGACCATAGTGCAATGAAATTGGACATCAATAGCAAAAGAAACCACAAGAATTTCATAAATACATGGAAACTGAACAACACATTTATGAATAACCAATGGGTCACAGAGGAAAGTAAAGAAGAAATCAGACAGTTTCTACAATTAAATGAAAACACCAATACAACATATTGGAATCTATGGGACACAATGAAAGAAGTTTTACAAGGGAAATTCACAGCAGTGAATACTCATATTAGGAAAACAGAGCGAGCTCAATGAACCTCAGGCTTCTAGAAAAACAAGAGCAGGACAAACCCAAAGCTCATACAAGGGAGAAAATTATAAAGATCAAGGCAGAAATCAATGCAATGGAGACTAAGAACAATACAAAAAAATCAATGAAGCAAAGAGTTGGTTCTCCAAAAGAATCAATAAAATTGACAAACCTTTAGCCAACCTTATCAAAAAAAAGGAAAGAAAGGGCCCAAATCTATGCAGTTAAGAATGAAAAGGGTGAAATTACAACAGACCCAGCAGAAATCCAGAGGATCATCAATACCTACTTTGAGAACCTATGTGCCAATAAGACAGAAAACACAGAAGAAACTGACAAATTCCTAGATACATATGAATTACCAAAGTTGAACAAAGAAGACCTAAAAATTCTAAACAACCCAATATCAATCAACAAAATTGAAAATGTGATTAAAAACTTACCACCTAAGAAAACCCCTGGTCCTAATGACTTCACTGCTGAATTCTACAAGACATTTAGAGAGGAACTATTGTCACTACTATTTAAACTCTTCAATGAAATAGAAAGGGAGGCAATACTCCCAAATTCATTCCTGGAAGCAAGAATCACCTTGATCCCAAAAGCAGAGAAAGACTCAACTGAAAAAGAGAACTATAGGCCAATTTCACTAAAGAACATAGATGCAAAAATCCTTAATAAGATACTGGCAAATAGAATGCAGATCATCAAGAAGATTATACACCCTGACCAAATGAGATTCATCCTAGGGATGCAGGGATGGTTCAACATATGCAAATCAATAAATGTAATACATTAATTGATATGTAATACACTATATTGATAGCAGCCGCTATCAAGAAATCAACCAATAACATGCTGGCGGGGCTGTGGAGGAAAAGGAACCCTTCTCCACGGTTGGTGGGCGTGTAGACTGGTGCAACCACTGTGGGAATCAGTATGGAGATATCTCAAAGAACTAGGAATAGAGGTCCCATTTGACCCAGCTATTCCCCTGCTGGGTATCTTCCCCAAAGAATTAAAAGAATCATACCACAGTGATATATGTGCACTCATGTTCATAGCAGCACAATTTGTAATAGCTAAAACTTGGAAGCAGCCCAATTGCCCATCAACTGGAGACTGGATAAAGAAAATGTGTGTTTTTTAAATAAAATGGAGTACTACTCAGCCATAAAAAATGAGAGATTAGAGACATTTATAGCTAAATGGATGCACATTGAGGTGATACTCTTAAGTGAAATAAATAGGACAAACGTGTAAATACCAAATGGTTTCTCTGATGTGAGAAACTGAAAGTGTCAATAAGGACTAAAAGTTATAATAGGTAGTGTGAAATGGGAAGAAAAGGGGTTAAGGGGAAGTGGGAGGGTTAGGGAAAAGGAAAGAAGGGAATGGAATTAATATGAGAAAATGAAAAAAATGGAAACAAAGTCTCTGTAAATAGGGAGGGGTGGATGGGTTGAAGGGAGGGCAAGGGAATGGGGAAAATATAAGAGCCAAGACACATTATGTAAAAGTACAAGTTCCCAATGATGAATACAACTGGATTGTAAATGTATCAATAAAATAAAAAAGAATTATTATTATTATTATTATTATTATTTTTGTACCAGAGATTGAACTCAGAACCTTGCATTTGTAAGGCAGGTGCGGTGCCACTGAGCTAAATCCCTGGCCCTAAGAATTATTTATAGTTTAAATTTTTATAAATTCACACTAATAGAACAAACAGTCAACATATGAAATACAAAAAGGACTTATACAATATTTATATATTTCTTTGTATAAAAAATTATACATATAATTAACTATATCATATAGAACAAGTCCAAAAATATATACACTATCAGTATTAGCATTAGTTATACTGTATTGATAGAATAGTTTAAACAAGTTTTTGTAATTCAAAAAAATATAGCTATGCGTACACATACATTTAATAACAGCTCTATAAAAATTCTAACAGCCTTATTTCTGGGAGGTTATGTAAAATGATGGGAAATGTTCACTTTCTACCTATTACTCATCTATGCTGTCTGTATATTTTAAAGTGAGGATGAGTTACTTTGATACTCAGAAAACACTGATAAATATTTACATTTTGGAAAAATAGCTATAGAAGCTTATAAAAATACAAGTAGCATATTTTTCTATAGTTCTGACAAATGTTACCCGTTGAGGAAATTTAGTAAAGGGTACATGAGACTTCTCTGTATTATTTCTTACAACTGCAATAAGAATCTACAGTTATGTTTAATACCCCTAAAAAAAACCTAAGCAAAAAAGAAATTCAAAAAGAAAAATCAAGTACCCTAAATGCAATGCGGCATCCTGAAATGACAGAAAAAGGACATTTTTGGAAAAAGTGGTAAAATAAGGATAAAGTTTAGAGTTTAGTTAGTAGCAATATACCAGTATTAATTTCTTAGAGGAACAGATGAATAATTATGATTTTTTTTTTTGAAAAATACATTAGGGTAATGTAAGATGTTGATACTGGGAGAACTGAATGAAAGGTATACTGGAACTCTGTACTAACTTTGCAACTTTTCCAAAACCTAAAGTTACCCCCAAATAAAATGCTTATTCAAAATACAATTGTGGGGTCCTATAAATGTGACAAATCAATTTATTTTCCATGCATGTCCAAATATCCATATATTTCCATATATTTCTAAAAAGCTTTTGATGTGCAGGTAGAGTTAAAAGCTACTGAACTATTTTCAGAAGCCCACTATTTCAGAAAATAGCTCACTATTTCCAGAAAATTTTCCCCAGATTTAAAAACTTGGGACAATATTTCAGCTATTTTTATTAATAATACAAGTTAATTTTATTATAATAAATCCCTCCAGAAAGGAGGTCATTATATACAAAATATTTCATGGCTAAACAGTGATATTTTTGGTTGATGTGGTTATAACAAAGGCTCTTACCTAACCAATGTCTTTCCCCCTGTTCTTATAAAAGGACAATTAAAAGTGAGCTTTGCATTATACTGGGGCCAACTCACCAGGTGGTATAGCCTTCATATCAGCAATAAACACTAGCAAGTCTTGTTCTCCTTCCCTAAACTCAACACGAAGAATGTCACTTAGAGCTCCAACAAGTTCTGTCACATTTAAGAAGCCCAAGTTCTTTGGTGAAAGTTGCTCTTTAAAAATTGTCTGTCATGAAAAAACAGAAATTACATGAAAACGACAGTAGATAACAGAAACGTAAAGTATTCAGATGCCCTCAGACAATGCTTTAATTTGGATTCTGCCAAAATGAATCTGTAGAGTCAATAGCTCAAGTGCAAAGTTTTAGTTGCTTTGAGAAGACTGAAGTGAAAGTAAGGGGTCCTTTTTACTTAATAATAGCTAATTATAAAGCAAAAGAGTCTTCAAAATGAGGAGTGCAAAAAATACAAAATCACAAGATAAAACTATTGTTATTTCTATACATGTACAGAAAGGAAATATTCACTATCATTATAAATATGCAGAACGGTATTACAATTTAAAATACTTCTTAAATTTTATTATTTCATCTTAGAAGTTGGGAGAAATAGGCAGATATCCATCTGTGTACTTCTTGTAGTATATGGTTTGATTTTCTTGTGTTGGTAAAGTCATACCAAATAAAGATAGAGCACATAGGACAGGCACTGTGTATACTTTGGATTAAACTGCACAGAGAATTGGTAAGTTTACCCTTGTCCAAAAGGCCTGCTATTACAAATGCTCAAATTCTTAATTCAACATTTGTCTCTTGAATCAAGAGAGAGCAACTGTGCCAATAATTAATTATTGGTCTCTTTCTCTGTCTCGGTTAGTGGTGGTGAACTTATGGCATATGTTATTTTTCTTTTAAGACAAAAGAAATTAATATATGAGTTGTTTTTTCTAAACTAAAACCTCAGTATTCAAGTTTAATTGGCACTTTATGATAAGTGGGTTTGGGGTTGCAGTTTGCGCACTCATCTCTAAAAAGTTTGCCATCATTGGTTTAGGTTTTAATAGGAAATGAAGCCTTGCTTCTGACTTAAGTGCCTTGGGGAAGATCAACATGAACAGAGAAGGCAAACACTATAAAAGGACTGGGCCTTGAATGAGGATGATGCAGCTCCAGTGCAGATTTCCTTGTTTATGTGATGCTCTAAGACCCCACTAAACACTGTATGACTTCTCCCATGAACACTTGAAAAAATAGGAGCCCAGAATCCATCATATCATAGTTCGTGAATATTACATCTTTACCCATGAACATCCCAAGAGAAAAAGAAATGGTGGAAGACAGGGAAGGGGTGGTGGCAAAAAGCTAGTATCTCTACTTACTACTTTATACATTGCATATTCAGGTTTCCTTTTACGTTCATTGGTCACTAATGGTCTCTTACCCTCTTTGTTTCTAGTACTATGAAAATGCAATTCAAGTGAACATACATACTGGGTTGGGAAGAATTTAAAAAATTGTAAGTTACTGCATTTTTTAAAAGATAACATTCAAAGACTTAAGAAAGTAAAACAGTCTCCAGCAACCCCTCCAATTCTTCAATCAGAAATCATTTCCTTCAAAAGTAAATATAATTACCAGCTTTTTGCACAACTTCTCAGAAATTGTCGAATTTGAACATGCTTTAAGATTACTGACATTGTACACATCTTTTTTAGTTAATATAGAGATGTCGTATTAGTACATGAAACAGTTGTATTTTGCTTTTTGAGCCTGAGAATCAGTTTAAAAGCTGAGTTAATTCACTGATATATCAGATATGTTTTGTCTTCATTCATTGTTAATGCTTTCTGCTTTGACTCTGAACCATGAGCAATGAAGACAATGATTTCTACTCTTATTCTCCTTACTTCCCTTGTATCCCCAGTCTAATTTTAGTTATATTATTTTTTAGAGTTTAGATTTATACCTTGAAATATATATATATGCATCCTAACATGGTTTTGTTTCCCAACGGTCTGAATTTTGCAGATGATAAACTCATACTGTAAATACTATTTCCTACAAATTGGCAGCTGGATCAGACTCATACTTGATCCCTCTGACAAGTTAGTAAGTGATACTATCTATCTTTTTTTTTAAAAGACATGATGTTTGGTTGTCTCTTTTGGGGGTTGGTAGGAGCCATTATTATTAGTCAATGTCTTGATGCATTATTTTGTTTAGGGTTTTAACTGTTATTCTATCAGTTCATTAGAATATTTTTATGGAGATATGCTTCCCCTCATTTACTTTTTTTTTGGTACTGGGGATTGAACTCAGGACCCTGCGCTTGCAAGGCAGGCAGCAGAACCACTGGGCCAAACGCCCCCCAGCCCTGCCCTCATTTGCTATTGGTTACCCAGTCATACCAGTTTATATAGAAAACCAGGAAAAGTGTTGAGTTTATCATTTTTCAAGAAGATGATTTGTTATCTTCCATGTTGACTCACTTCTAAATATCATTTGAACTCATAGAATTAAATTTGGTGGGCTTTAAGCCACTGCAATTGTTATTCTTACTAACGCTTAAAACAACTCTTCAAGTATATTCCTAAGCTCTTTTGATGTGAACCTTACTCTTTGCAGTTTCCTTGCTGGTCTGGTAAGACAAGATGTTCCAGGCTTAATTTATGCAATTAGAATATCCTTGTTCATACTACTAGAACTATCCCATAATTATTTTCATTATACTACATTATATAACAATAGTCTCCAAATAAAAATAATAATTTTATCACCATATAATTGATACAAATAAACTTTTGCATATGCTCATCACTCTGTTTACCACTTTGTGTAACGTATTTTGAGAAACAAAATCCTTACCTTCAGGACTTATATATTCAGATTTTCTACTTTAGCTTGCCTCAGTTTAGTACTCTGTGCCTTTTAAAGAATTTGGCCACTTCATCTAAATTGTCACAGTTGTTTGCAACATTTCTTTATTGCCTTTTTAGTATCTGTATGTAATGTCCTGCCCTGATAATGGTCATTTGTATCCTCTTTAACTTGTGGTTTATCCATTTTGTTGATATTTCATTTGGTTTTGTAATTTTTCTCTTGATTGTTCCTATTTTATTTCTATTTTTAGCTTTAGCATTTCCTTCTTCCCATGTTTACTTTTCTTTTTAGCCTTTTAGAACAGATCCTTAGTTCAATGACAACTTCATATCCCTTTCTAAGCATTTTAAAGCTATGTCTTTCAGCCCTGCTTTAGTTACATCAAAATTTGAGATGTATTTTCATTATTTTTCAACTGAAAATATCTTCAAATTTCCTTTGTGATTTCTTCTCTAATAATTATTTAGAAGAGTGATTAGTTTCCAAGTATGTATAGGGTCCTGAGTAACTTACTGCATTGATTTGTAACTTAATTTCATCTTAACCAGAGAATATAACTGTAAAATTGCATTATTTTGAAATTTGTTGAGATATATTTTGTAGTCAACTATAATTGATCTTGGCAAATGTTTCATGTATAATTGAATACATATTCTTCAGGCGTTGGGTACAATATTCTATAAAAGTTAAATAAATAAAGGTAGTAGAGAGTGTTATCAAGATATTGCTTATTCGTTTTTAAAGCCATTTTATGAATTGCTAAGAATGTTAAAATCCCCAACTGTATTTGTGAAATTCTTTTTTTAAAAATTCTTTTATTAATACATTTTAGGTATACACTGTTTACATTTATCATTGGATACTTGTACCTGTACATGGTGTATTTTGGTTATTTATTCCCCATTACCTATGCGCCCTTCCCCCTCTCCACCCTTCTCTATTTACATAGACTTTGTTTCCATTTTTTTCTTTTCTCATAATTTTTCCTTTCCCCTTCCCCTCCCCCTCCCAACACCCTTACACCTTTGGAATTTTTCATCCTGTTCCAAATTATCAATTATTCATTTTAATCATTTTAATCCTTATTTACACTTTCAGTTCCTCACACTAGAGAAACTATTCGGAATTTACACATGGGTCCTATTTATTTCACTTAAGAGTATGGCCTCAACATGTATCCATTTAGCTACTAATGTCTCTAGTTTCTCGTTCTTTATGGCTGAGTAGTACTCCACTTTATTAAAAAAACCCCACATCTTTATCCAGTTTCCAGTTGATGGGCACTTGGGCTGTTCCCAAGCTTTAGCTATTACAAACTGTGCCACTATAAACATGGGTGCACATACATCACTTTGGTATGACTCTTTGAATTCTTTGGGGAAGATACACAGTAGGGGAATAGCTGGGTCAAATGGGACCTCTAGCCCTAGTTCTTTGAGGTATCTCCATACTGATTTCCACAGTGGTTGCACCAGTCTGCACTCCCACCAGCAGTGGAGAAGGGTTCCTTTCTCTCCACACCCCTGCTAGCATTTGTTATTAGTTGATTTCTTTATAGCACCCATTCTTTTGGGGGTGAGGTGGAATCTCAATGTTGTTTTCATCTGCATCTCTTGAATGACCAGTGACGTTGAACATTTTTTCATATATTTATTTGCTGCTTTTACTTCTTTGTCTGAGAAATGTCTGCTCATTTCAGATGCCCATTTTTGAACTGGGTCTTTGAATTTGGGGGGTCTGATTTTTTTCAGTTCTTTATATATTCTAGATAGCAGTCCTTTGTCTGAGGTACAGCTGCTAAAATTTTTTTTCCCACATTATAGGTTGTCTCTTAGCTCTGTTAGTGGTTTCTCCTGCAGTGCAGAAGCTTTTTAATAAGATGAGATCCCAGTTGTTCTTTGTGCTAGCTCCCATGATACTGAGGTTTTGTTCATAAAGTCTTTTCCTATGCCAATGTCTTCAAGAGTTCTACCTAACTTATCTTCCAGCAAGTTAGTGTCTGTCTTAATATTTAGATCTTTAATCTACTTCAATCTTAGTTTAGTGCATGGTGATAGGTATGGGTCTAGTTTTAACCTTTGGCAGGTTGAAATCCAGTTTTTCTAAAACTATTTATTAAACAGGCTATCTTTCCTCCAATAAGGGTGGTTGGCTCCTTTGTCAAAGATGAGGTGGCTGAGTATGTCTGGAGTTGTTTTGGCATCTTCTAATCTATTCCACTGATCCTCGGGTCTTGTTTCTTTGCCAGTACCATGATGTATTTATCACAGCAGCTTTGTAGTATAGTTTCAAGTTGGGGATTTTGATACCCCCAGCCATGTCTCTGTTGCCTAGAATTGCTTTTGCTATTCTAGGTCTCTTCTGGTTCCAAATAAATTTTTGGATTGTTTTTCTCTAGTTCTGTCAAGTATACTGTTGGAATTTCAATTGACATTGCATTAAATCTATATAGTAGTTTTCGAGGTATGGCCATTTTCACTATATTGGTTCTTCCTACCCAGGAACAAGGGATGTCATTCCATTTTCTTATATCCTCCTCGATCTCCTTTTTCAGAGTGCTGTAGTTTTCAGTGTAGAGGTCTTTTGCTTCGTTAGGTTGATCCCTAGATATTTCATTTTTTTGGATGTTACCATAAAAGGAATTCCCAAATTTCTCTCTCAGTGAGTCTATTTGTGTATAAGAAGGCTATTGTTTTTTGAGTGTTGATCTTATATCCAGCTACTCTACTGAATCTGTCAATTAGGTCTAGAAGACTTGGTGGAGTTTTTTGGGACTTCTATGTAAAATATCATATCATCAGCACATAATGACAGTTTCACTTCTTCCTTTCCTATCTTTATTCCTTTTATTTCTTTCTCTTTTCTAACTGCTGTGGCTGTTTCCAGAACTATATTGAACAGGAGTGGTGATAGTGGGCATCCTTGTCTTGTTCCTGATTTTAGCATGAAAGTTTTCAGTTTTTGACCATTTAGTACGATGTTGACTGTTGGTTTTTCATAGATAGCCTTAATCAGGTTGAGACAGACCCCTTCTATTCCAAATCTCTGTAGCGTTTTTATCATGAATGGGTATTGGATTTTGTCGAATACCTTTTCTGCATCTATTGAGATGATCATATGGTTTTTGTCCTTGACTCTGTTAATACAGTGTATTACATTTATTCATTTACGAATGTTGAACCATCCTTGCATCCCTGGGATAAATCTGACTTGTTCAGGGTGTATGATCTTCGTGATGACCTTCTGTATTCTGTTTGCCAGTATCTTGTTGAGGATTTTTGCATCTATGTTCATTAGGGAGATTGGTTTCTAGTTCTCTTTTTGGGTTGGGTCTTTCCCTCGTTTGGGGATCAAGGTAACACTTGCTTCCAGGAATGAATTTGGAAGCCTTGCTTCCCTTTCAATTTCCTTGATGAGTTTAAAGAGTAATGGCGATAGTTCTTTAAATGTCTTGTAGAATTCAGCAGTGAACCCATCAGGACCTGGGCTTTTCTTTGTTGGTAAATTTTTTATTACATTTTCAATTTCACTCATTGTAACTGGGGTGTTTAGAATTTCTATATCTTCTTCATTTAACTTTGGCAACTCATATGTATCTAGGAATCTGTCCATTTCTTCTGTGTTTTCCACTGTATTAGAGTACAGGTTCTCGAAGTAGGTATTGATGATCCTCTGGATTTCTGCTGGGTCTGTTGCGACTTCACCTTTTTCATTCTTAACTGCATGGATTTGAGCCTTTTCTTTCCTTTTTTTGATAAGGTTGGATAAAGGTTTATCGATTTTATTTATTCTTTCAAAAAACCAACTCTTTGATTCACTGATTGTTTGTATCATTCTCTTAGTCTCCATTGCATTGATCTCTGCTCTGATCTTTATAATTTCCTTTCTTGTATGAGCTTTGGCTATGTCATGCTCTTCTTTTTCTAGGAGCTTGAGGTTCTGCATTAGGTTATCTGAGTTCTGTTTTCCTAATATGGGCATTCACTGCTACGAATTTCCCACATAGAAATGCTTTCATTGTGTCCCACAGATTCCTGTATGTTGTACTGGCATTATCATTTACTTGTAGAAACTGTCTAATTTCTTCTTTAATTTCCTCTGTGACCCATTGGTTGTTCAGGAAGTTGTTATTCAATTTCCATGTATTTGTGGGAGTTTTACGCTTTATGTTATTGACCTCCAATTTTGTTGCACTATGATCTGATATTGTACAGGGGGTAACTTCAATTCTTTTACATTTACTTAGACATGTCCTATGAGCTAGCATGTGGTCTATTTTGGAGAATGACCCGTGTGTAGCCGAAAAGATTGTATATTCTGATTTTGCGGGGTGGAACACACTGTAAACATCTATTAATTCCATTTGTTCAATAACTTGGTTCAATTCTAAAATTTCATTAATTTTTTGTCTAGATGATGTCTATTTGTGATAGTGGGGTATTGAGGTCCCCCACTACAACTGTATTAGTGCTTATTTGATTTTTCATGTCCATTAATATTTGTTTTGTATAGTTGGGGGTATTTGTATTTGGTGCATATATATTTAGGATTGTCATCTCTTCCTCTTCGATTGTTCCCTTCACCATCTTTGTCTCTCTTAGTTTTGGTTTGAAATCTACTTTGTCTTCAAATAAGATTGCTACCCCCTGCTTTATTCTAGGTTCCTGTCACGTGGAGAACTGTTTTCCATCCTTTTACTTTCAGTCTATGAATTTTGAGTTAGGTGTGTTTCTTGTACACAGCATATTGATGGATTTTGCTTAATCCATTGTCAGTCTATTGCTTTTGATTGGTTGAGGCCATTAACACAGAGTTATAATTGATATTGACTCATCCTTGTCATGATTTTTTGATGTTGTTGGCTCTTTTATTTCTTATTTTTTCCCCCTTTCCCTTTAGTTTCTTACCTTGCCTGGTGGCTTCCTTCTATTGGGCCTCATGGAGTCGTGACCTTGTCTTTTTCTAGGATATTGCTTAGAATTGTTTGGAGTGCTGGTTTGGTGTTCATGAAATTTCTCAGGTGTTGTCATAGAAGTATCTCATTTTCCCATCGATTTTGAAAGATAATTTTGCAGGATACAACAGTCTAGGTTGGAAGTTATTTTCTTTCAGTCCTTGAAGTACTTCACTCCAGGCTCTCCTTGATTTGAGGGTGTTGAGAAGTCTGCCATGATTCTGATGGGCTTTCCTTTGTATGTGGATTTGTTTCTTTTCTCCAACTGCCTGTAGGATTTTGTACTTCTGTTGGGTTTCTGGGATCTTGACTATTATATGTCTGTGTGTAGATTTTTTTGATCATGGCTAGTTGGAGTTCTATTTGCCTCACTTATCTGCATGTCCAATTCTCCACCTTTGTCTGGGAAGTTTTCTATTACTTCTGTGAATAGTTTTTTATGTCAGTTGTACTTTCTCGTGTTTTTCCTGGACTCCTATCAGTCTTATGTTATTCTTCTTTGCAGCATCTAGCAGCTGCTGGATTGATTTCTCATGGTCCCTTACTATTTTGAAGAGATCTTGTTTTCATGGTCCTTAACCGCAATCCTGTCTTCTATATCTGATATTCTATCTTCAGATTCCCTTAATCTGCTCTGCATGCTTTCAATGGAGTTTTTAATCTCCTGAATATGTTTGAATCTGTTTCATGGATTCCATTTCTTTCTTATGTTGGGCGATCATGGTTTCCATTTCTTTCTTATGCTGGGCATTCCTGGCTTCTAGCATGTTTCTGAGCTCATCTATTGTTTTATCTGTTTCTGTTCTAAAGCCTCTAATCATGTCTTTCACTCTGCTCACCATCTCTGTAGTTACCTGGGAAATTATTTGTTTTGAATTTTTCTAGAGCCTCATTCATCTGTTTTATTACTTCTTGTGCTATCAAATCAGACTTTTCCACCTCATTTCCCCCAGAATTTGCCTTTTGTCAGGTGGAAGTCTGAGTTTGTGCCTTACTTAAAAATGTCTTCTCATTTTTGTTTTTGGTACTGCCCTTGGTTTAATTCCTGGGTTGATACTTTGAAGTTGCTTATTGTAAATATCTTTGTTGATGTATTTAACACCCTTATGGAATGACTGATTTTCAGAGGTGTCTTCCAGATATAGCTGGTCTTTAGGATTTGAGTCTCTAACGGCTCTGAGGCTATCTCATTTTCATTATACCAGGAAGGACAACTGATTAGATCAATCACAACACCTTAGCCCAAGTGATACGATCAGCAACACAATAGCATCATGTACCTCTTAGAAAATGACAATTTGTGGTAGTTATTAATCTATCACCTTTAACTGTGTGAATTAAATCAAAATCAAGGACCAACCCAACATATGTTTATAGTGAATAAACTTCAATATAGCAACTTTACCCTTTGGGATGTGGAGTCAGAAGGAGTTGGGGAGGGAGGAATAGGTAAGTAGAAGGATACGGGAAGGTTAGCAGTAAGGCCAGAGAGCACAGGCAAGAGAAGGAAAGAGAAGAAAAGAAAGATAAAGAAGAAACATGAATTAGGGGCACAACAGGAACACAAAGGGAGGTGAAGAACAACAGCAAGGGAACGAGGCAGAGAGTGAAAGAAAAAAGAAAGGAAAAAGTGAAAATTTTTTAAAAAGAGTAGCAAAGAAGAAAAAAATAAAAATAAGAGCAAAAAAAAAGTGTTAATTTTGAAAATAACAGACAAAAGATAAAAATGAAGGGCCTCCTTCAGGGTATGTCTCTGCTGTCACAATAGACAATGTGGGCAGCAGTGTGCAGTTATAAGTCAATGAGTCTCAGTAAGCCAGTCACAGACTCCTGAGATTCAGGCAGATTTCTGGCTGCAAGTCCCAAGTTGAGCTCCCCGTTCTCCTGCAGGGTTGAACTCTGCAAGGTTCTACTGCAGGTTCCAGCTGCCTTTCCCCTGAAGGTAGTCCAGGTTCCGATGGGAGATGATGATCCCTCCAACTTACCAAGCACGGTGGTGTGGTGTGCCTTTGTATAAAATTATTAATTCTAATTTTAAAGTATTTACTTTAAAGCACTGATACTGGGTAAACAAACATTTATGACTGTTTTGTTTTCCTAAAGAATCCTTTATCCTTATGAAATGCCCCCTGATTGCTGACAACACATTTTCTTTGTGTCTGTTTTATCTGATGTCTTTTAGTTACTTCAGTTTTTTTATGCTACTGCTTATATGGCATATCTTCTTCATCTTTTACTTTGAACCATCTTCCTTCATATTTATATGTGCTCCTTGCAGACAGCATAGAGTCAGTTGCTCCTTGTTTTTCATCCAGTGCCATGGCTTCTGTCATTTAATTGTAGTGTTTAGTCCATTTACATTTATGAAATTAGCACTTTAATTAAATTTAAAATTAAAACTTATTTAACTTCTATCGATCCCAGCTATATTTTGTTTCTCTGTTTCTCCTTTCCGGTCTTCTTTTGAATTTTCTTATTTTTATATAATTTCTTTTAATTTATCTAATAGCTCTATAGGTATAATTCTGCATTTTAATGTTGTTCTGGGCATTACAATATACAACCTTAACTTCTTTCTCATTTACTGTACCAGTTCACATAAAATACAAAAATTTCACAACCCTACAGCCCCATATAGTTCCCTTCCAAAAGTTATGCCATAGTTTTCCTATGTATTATACTTCTTCAAGTTAGAAGCCCAATTATATATTGTTTTTGCTTTAAATAATCATATATTTTAATTCATGAAAGAAAGCAATCTTTTAGATATACCATATGTTTTGTCTTAAATCCTTCCTAAGATTCAAGTTCCAAGCTATATCATTTGTTTTGGGATGAAGTACATTACAGTATTCAGCATTTCTTATAGTGCAGATCTGTTTACAATTCTCTAGTTTTGATTACTTGAAAAATGTATTTTACCTTCATTCTTGCTATTATCACTGCAAATAAAACCAAGAATGTGTGTGAGGTATTCTGCTTTTCCATATCCCCAGTGACACTTGGTATTGCCAAACATTAAGAATAAATTAATCCCGGGCCAGGAATTTAGCTCAGTGGCCCCATACCTGCCTTGCAAGCACAAGGTCCTGAGTTTAATCCCCAGTACCAAAAAAAAAAAAAACTTCATTCCAATGATGTTATTACAAGTGGCAAAAATACCCTTCCTATGTATAATCAAGTATTTTTATGAGCCATAATCTTAACTCTTGTAATAAAGAAGACACTAAAATGCAAAACAAGATGTTTAAATGTTAAAAAATATAGCCTTGGAGTATCCAAGGAGTAGCAACAAAATTTCTATCATAAGAAAGATAAGTCATAAAAGACATTAGGGTTTGTGAAAAATAACTTACCTCAAACTCTCCAAGCAGTTTAGAAATAAACAAACCCTCTGGAAACTTAGATACAACCTAACAAAAAATAAAATACAATATAGATATAACTGGGACTATGAGACAAAATATTTAAAACAAGACAGTATAAAATTAGTAGTAACAAAGGCAAAAATAACATTGGATTATTTTTATCTTCATTATACATCTTTTAAAAAATCATTTTCTGGCTTAAAAACCTTTGTAACAAAAGGACAGTAATTTCTATCACTTCCAGAGTGGAAAAATCATTATTATATAACATTGCAATTCTACAACTCTCCAGAAAATGCTATTTGGCATTAGCTCACATAAAATATTCTGCACCACGATTTTATGCATTATAATTGATAAAAAATAAATGCAATGGACACTATAGAAAATTTCAGAAAATGCAGTTAAACTAATTACCTAGATTTAATATAAAAATAAGGTTAATAGTTCTACAACCATTTTTTAAAATATACTGTAGACATCTTTCCATGTCAGTAAATGTGAATAAATATTTTAAAGAACTACACATTTTTCAAAATATTCAGTGTATGCAATTTATTTGATCATCTACTTATGGTTACATCTTTTTATCATCACAAACATTGCAATTATTATCCTTACATTTGCATTTTACATATCTGTTCAATAATTTTTTTAGGGTAAATCCCTAGAAGTAACTTATTCTATTCCAATACAATATAAAAAGCTTCGTTTTTCCCTAGATTTTTCTAGATATATTTTGTACAAAATTCTAAGTAAAGTTTCAGGAAAAATATAAAAATTATTTCAGACAGCTGGGGATTTGGCTCAGTGGTGCCATCACCTGCCTTGCAAGTGCAAGGTCCTGAGTTCGATCCCCAATACCAAAAAAGAAGTTATTTCAGACTCCTGTAACCTGGAGGTAGCCATTGCTGCATTTCATAAAACATCCTTTCAGCTATCTCTTTATGCATGTATATACCGACATTACTCATGATTTAACATGAAAGGACAGTATTAAACATGGCATTCTTAAAAACTGTTAAAGTCCAACCACAAATGAAGGAGATACTTCAATGTAAATTAATAGATACATGTATAAACTTTCTTAGGAACTATGTGATATTCCCCAGTTTGGACAGATAGTTTAACCAATCCTTTATCACTATACACTTAATTTTTCTCTAATTTTTTGTACCATAAAAAGTCTTATTGAACATCCTTGAAAAAATAATTGTTAGACATTTAATCAATTTCCAAATAAACAAGGCCTGAATGTATGTACCAAAGTTTTGCATTTCTCCCAGCAAAGTCATGACAGTTGATATGGGATAAGCTTAGAAGAGTTGTGGTGACACCCTGATTGTTCAATCCTGGATTACTATTATCTTCCATCAAAATTTTAAATGTACATACCCTTTGGCCCAATACATAACAGCCAAAGAGACTTCTTCCTATATTAGTAAGGCAAAACAACAAATTATGCCAAAGAGATGAAGAGGCAATTCACATAAAAATATAAATGACTAAGCATATGAGAAAGCTATTCAATGTAAAAATCAAGTTATAAATTGAAACAACATGGCGAGATAGTAACATTTCACTGTCAGTGGAATTATAAATTTGTTCAAACCTTTTAAAGGGCAAAGTCAATGCCTTTGATTGACAACCACTACTAGATAAATGTTCAAGGACATTAACTGCAGCCATCTTTTAAATAGTCAAATGTAAACACAACCTAAATTTTAATCAGTCACAGATCTCATAATCGGAACATAAACATAATGGGACACCATACACTATTTGGAATATCTTATGTATATGTAGAGAGTCCACCAAAAGAATGCATAAACATTTGGTGAAAAGAAAAATAGTATGATGTTTTTTCAACAGATGATGTAACTCTCATATGGGGAGCCCTAGAGGACGTCGTGTATCACAGAAAACCCACTACATGCTCCCGGTCCTTAAAGAAGAAATTGAAAATGCATGTGCAGCAATCTCAGTGGACCAAGGTTACCCAAGCAGCAATTCTCTATACTAATAAATGTCTGGAAGCTAATGGTCATCACTTTGAGCACCTCTTCCTTTTTTTTTGTACCAGGGATCGAACTCAAGACCTTGTGCTTGTGAGGCAGGCCCCGGAACCACTGAGCTAAATCCCTGGAGAGCACCTCTTCTAATTATAGAGGCCAAAGGTAACTTGTATTAATCTCATGATGTTTCAATAGATTTAGTTATTAAAATATTTATACAGGTTTTTCTTTTCCTAAAGTGTGTATACATTTTTTGGCAGACTCTGTGTGGGTATATGTGTATATATGTGGTCGTGCGCGCGCGCGCGCGTGTATACATAGTTATTTTGCCTTGTATATATAAAATACCATAATTAGAAAGATCTTCAACTCTTTGTAAATAGTCACTTATTGGAATGAGGGAAGAAGGTAGTAAATACAGCACATATGGAAGAATCTATGTTTTCTAAAAAATTTTACATTAAAAATTTTAGGAATGTATTTATTCATTGGTGCTTCTCTGATTTTAAAAGAATAACCACTCTATTTGTATGATATTAGAAAATATAGATATACATATAAAACTAATAAATACCGGAGACAGGGCCGGGGATTTAGCTCAGTGGTTTTGCCGCCTGCTACGCAAGCACAAAGACCCGAGTTCGATCCCCGGTACCAAAAAAAAAAAAAAAAAAATACTGGAGACAAATTAAATTGAACCACAAGTGACATCTCAATTTATAATCAATTATTTTTATTTCCCAGAATGATAAATACTTACACATTTTATCTTATGTTTTAGTTCTGGATCAATTGTCCCTCCAGGTCCAATTTGTGCAATAACTGACTTGAATGAGTTCTCCAACTATGGAAAAAGGAAAAACAAAGTCAAGTCACAGAAAGTTAAACATAAATCTAAATAATATATAAAGGAGATACCTATAAAAAAGAAATATATTTCAACCAAATGGATAAAAGACTTCTTTAAAAAATGACACTATAACATTCCATAGCAAAAAACATGGAATCTTTATGGAACGGGACACTGGAATTTCTTAAAATAATACTCTCTGTAATAGATTCTAGACTGTTCAGTTACTTAATCCCACTCTTATTCAAACAGATATTACTAATTTTCTGCACTGTGCACAGAACAAAGATAAATGATTACAGTCTTATTGTCAGAAACTATGCAGACGAGAACACAATGGAATAACACTTCTGAAGTGCTTCAAAAATGAAGACAAGGCTGGGGATTTAGCTCAGTAGTTCCGCCACCTGCCTCACAAGCACAAGAACCCGAGTTTGATCCCCGGTACCAAAAAAAAAAAAAATGAAGCCTTTTCACTTGCACAAAAGCTAAGAATATTCATTACCAACAGGATTTTCTTACAGAACATGTTAAAATTTCTCAGGGAGAACAAAAATTATACCAGAGGCAAATGTGGACACAAAAGACTGGAGAACATCAGAAATAAAAAGTGTAAGGAGTTATTTTTATTTAAAATAAAAATATTTGAAGCAAAATAACAATATATTAAGGGGATATATAACATGAGAATTAAAATGTATTGCACAAATAGCACAAAGAATTAGGGGAGTAAAGTTACTATTTTAAGGTGCTTATACTACATATGAAATGGTATAATGTTAGAGTCAATCATGGCATATTAAAAATGTATGTCTCAAACCTAAGGCAGTCACTAAAAATACAAAACAAAGAGGTATAATGACACAACAGAGATAATGGAGTAAGAAATAGTAATCAGGAACTAAGCAAAGAGCCCCCAACTCACCACTTCTTTTCAAAATCTCTACTTCAATAGAGAACAAAATCCCAGCTAATACAATAAAAAAAGGAAATAAAAAGTACACAGGTTGGGAAGGAAGAATAAAACTGCTTCTCTTCACAGATAACATGGTCATCTATCTACATATATAATTTGAAAGAATAAAAATTCCTTTCAGAACTAATAAGGAATTACACAAGGACACAAGGTTAATGAACAAAACACCTCAGTTATACTGATAAATGCAGCAATTCACGAAGAGTATGCAAAAATCCTAAATGGGTGTACAGGTAAAAGAGATTCACAATACCCAAAGCAAAAACTAATCTAACTAAAAGGTAAAACAGACTAATTCATAATTATGTTTGAAGATTTTGGTACTTTCCCTCAGTAATTCATGGGAAAAGTAAAAAAAAAAATCAGCAAAAATATAGAAATCCTAAATAACACTATAACTTGTGCGATACACAGTGCTCTACCCAAATACAACACATTATGGAGTCTTTCGAGGTAGAGTATAAAACACCTACCCAGATAAACATATCCTGAGCCATATAACAAATCTTACTAACTTTATAAGAAATGAAATCTGTTTTTTGACCAAATTTGTAGTTAAATTAGAACTAAACCACAGGAAAAAAAAAATCTCTAAAAATTCCTAAGTATCTTGAAGTTAAGCAACACTAACCCATGAGACAAAAAAGAATTCATATGGGAAATTAGAGAATATTTTTAACTGAGTGAAAATTAACATATCAAAATGTGTGCAAAGTACATAAATATTTCAAAGAAATTCAACCTAATGTTTATTAGAAAAGATGGACCAAAATACACCAAACTTATCTTAGAAAAAGAGGAAATTAAACAGAGGGAAATAATGAAAATAAGCATTGAAATCAATGACAGAAAATACGAAAATGCAATAAAACCAAAAGCTGATCCTTTTAAAAATACACAAATGTACAAATATTTAGCAAGACATACATGATATGATCAAAATCTGACTTTTTAAATTTTTAAAAATTAAATTGAAAGACAGAAACATTGCCATTAATAGCCCTCAAAATACTCCCTTCTCACTTCAAACACTTATTTCATCTTTTTTGCTCCTTTAAGAAGCAGTTCTCCAAGTTATCCTATTTGTCTTTATGAGGTATGATCAAAAATACAATGAATGCTGCTGCTGAGTCCCATCCAATTTAAAGGCAGGCTCGTAAAAACGTGGTGTGTCCTCATCCACCTTATTCACTGGATCTAGTACTGTGTAACTTCTGACTCTTTCCCCAAAGTCAAAATGACCATGAAAGGCAAAAGTTTTGAATCGACTCAGGACACCTAGGCAACCAGACAGTGCAACCAAAGACCCTCACAAAAGAAGACTTCCAGAAGTGGCAAGTGATGAAATAGCTCCTTGAAAAAAAAAGTATCAAAATTCATTCAAGAAAAAAACTGTAAATTTTAACAGCCCTATATCTGTTCAAGAAACACTGTATAGCCAGGCATGGTGGTGCACACCTGTAATCTCAGCCTGTGGGAGGCTGAGGCAGGAGGACTGCTGTGAGTTTGAGGACAGCCTGGGCTACATAGTGAGCTTGAGGCCAGCCTGAACTACACAGTGAGACACTGTCCCAAAAGCAAAAACAAAAAAACAAAAGAAAAGAAAAAGAAACAATGCATAGTTTCAAATGTTTCCACAAAGAAAATTCCAGTCCCGTTTGCTTCATTGATGAATTTTATGAAATATTTAAGATCAATACCAATGCTATATAAACTCTTTCAGAATAAGGATGTAAAAAAACAAAAAAACAACTTCTCCTTCCAAGAGGACAGTATTACCCTTCCAAAACCAAACAAAGATATAAGAAAACTACAGGAGTGTGCCTGCCCCGGCCCAGCCAACACCATGCACTGCCAGGGACCAGTGCCAGAGCCCAGAGGATCCGAAAAGCACCCACTGTAGGTACAGATTAGAGGGGCATAGGCAGGGATGATATAGGGCATGACCTGGGTGGCCAAGAGCTGTAAAATTACATGGTTATTGTGCACTGTGTGCTTGAGGAAGTTCACTTACCATGTGCCGCCTATAGCCCTTTTCCTCACACCAGAAATAAAAGGCTAAGACCCTGATTGGCCTAGATTACCCAATCAGTGAAAGGGTTATTTTTAGAAAACAGTTTATCCCTATGAGTACCCAGGGCCCCCACCCCCCAAGACTGGGTAACCTGCTCAGGTTTCCTCCCACCTTGTAGCTTGTTCTGCTGCAAGGTAGCTTTTTCCCGCCTTTGCCACTGTAAATAAACTTTTGCTTCATATCACTTTCAATTGTGACTTCCTCATTCTCCACCAGACCCTGACTTTCCCATTTTCCTTTGGTGCCTTTGGCTCTGAGTCTCACCCCACTTCTTCATTCTTCACTGGAGTGAGGGTAAGGACCAGGAAAAGCAGAGGTTCATCTCACTGGAGACCACTACCTCCCCAGACCCCCAGTGGACTCTACACCACCCCACCCCCATCTGATGCCTCGGCCCGCCAGTCCCTGTACTGTAGCTGGGAGGACTTGGGAACTGAGCACCCTACCTCCAGTCCCTGGGTTCACCACAGCACAGGGCAACAGAGCTGACAACCAACTGACCAACCTTATTGAAGAGACCAACACCCAGGAGGAGCCTTTCACTTCAGGACTAAAGTGATACTCTTCCACAGAGCCTGCATAAGAGACACCTTAGGAGATAGGCTTAGAGAGGGCGATAGCTAAATACATCTCTCCTAGGATCTCCTGGGAGACCTCGGCTCGGACCAGGAAGATCACAGGGTCTATGTTCTGTTGTAGGAGGCCAGGTTCAGTGGGAGTAATCATCGGAGGGGGCAGTCTTAAGAAGGCATTTAACCTAGTGGTATGTTTGAACTCTGGCACTGCTTCCAACATTCAGCAGAAATCAGTGGTTTCAATTACTATAGGTAAATATAAGGGGGCCTAATTATATTCACTAAAATCAGAGTCCTCTGTTTTGGTAAAGGGCTGTGCATGAGGGATTCCTATCGTTTGCCACTGGTGTCACTAAATTTACTACCATAGACAAAGCAACATAGTAATGGCTAGTAGCTGGTTTTCTCTCTATGCCAATGCCTGGATTGCCTGAGAGTGGGAGTTGGTCATAAACAATACTTTGGCTTGGTCCAAAGTACAGGCCAAAGAATTTGCAAATCCCAGCACAAAAAATAACAACCACCACCAAAGAAAACCAGAAACATGAAAATAAAAGGCAACAAAATGCCTCCAAAAACACACTAAATCCCCCAAAATTGGTATGGGGGAAATGAGGGGGAGGAAATCATATGCTACACAGTAGATAGGTCTGAAAAGGTACCAACAAAGGTAAACAGTTCTATAAGGTGACTGGTGAATTTAAAGAAGATATAACCACATAATAACCACAATGAAATAAATGACTGGCAAGTCTAGAGAAGACACTAATAAACAGCTACTGGTTTTAAAGAGACAAAAAATGAATGCCCAGCATAGAAAAAAAAGGGAGTCCATAGAAAGTTCTATACAGAAATCTAGGAGATTAAAAACATGATTGCAAGTAAGGGTAGTAAAAGCAACCAATATGAATACAGAGTGCCAGACCTGTAAGACAGGGTCAGGATCAATTAATGAGAGATACCTTAAAAACAACAAGGGAACATGAAAAATGGATCCAACAGCTCCTAGATTACTCAGGTCTAATATAAGAATTGGAATTAGTAAAAAATCTGAAGCTATCACAAAAGGCATTTTAAAAACCTGTTTGTTTATATAAGTAATAGCAGAAAACTTTCCAGACGTGGAAGAACTTCACAAATAAGTAAACCATTAAAAAAAAACCAACCAGGGCTGGGGATTTAGCTCAGTGGTTTCGCTGCCTGCTGCACAAGTGCAAGGACCAGAGTTTGATCCCCGGTACCAAAAAAAAAACCAACCCACACCACATAATAATGAAAATACCGGAATACAACACAAGAACAGAATCTTAAAGGCTTCCAGAGAAAAACAATGAATCACCTATAAGGAGAACCTATCAGAATTACAAGAGATTTGTCAACACAAACTTTAAAGGCAAGACGAGTATTGAATAAAGTATTTTAAGATCTTAAAGAAAACAACTTCCATATCAGATTGTTATATCCTGCAAAATTATCTTTCAAAATTGATTGAGAGATAAGACACTTCCATGATAAAGAAAACCTAAAGAAATTTATGACCACCAAATCAACACTCCAAAAACTTCTCAAGGATATCCTAGAAAGAGACAATGAAGCTAACAATGCCAAAATATCCAATAAAATGCATACATTAGGCAGGGATAGTAATTAAGCAGAAGGAAAAGAGGAAAACAGCAACAGGAAATTAATATAATGACAGGAGTAAGTCAATACCTATCAATTATAACTATCAATGTAAATAGACTTAAATCACCAATCAAAAGACACAGATTAGCAGAATGGATCAAGAAATAAAATGTAACAGTATGTATATACAAGAAACACATTTAACACAAAAAGAAATTCACAGACTAAAAATCAAATGGAAAACAATATTCCATGCAACCAGAATCCAAAAACAAGCAGGAGTAGCTTTCCTATTTTTAGAAAAAGTGGATTTCAGGCCAAAGCTGATTAAAAAAGGCAAAGAAGGACATCACATATTGGTAAACAGAACTATTCAACAGGAAGAGACAACAATACCATTGTGTATCCAATTTCATAAAACAAACTCTATTGGACATAAAAGATCAGATAAACACCAATAAAATTATAGTGTGGGATCTCAATACCTCACCATCACAAACGGACAGATCAACTAAACAAAAAAAAAGTCAACAGAGAACTATTAAGAGTTGAACCTGGACCAGGGATTTAACTCAGTGGTTCTGCCGCCTGCCTTGCAAGCACAAGGTCCTGAGTTCCATCTCTAGTACCAAAAAAAACCAAACAAAAAAAACAACAACAAAAAAGAGTTGAACCAAACCTTCGAATAAATGGACTTAATGGATATATACAGCAAAAGACTCAAAATTTTACATGCATAGTATCAGATCACAATGCAATGAAAGTAGAAATCAATAGCAAAAGAAACCACAAAAGCTATGCAAACATATAGAAATTAAACAACACACTCAAACAATCATTGCCTCATAGAGGAAATTAAGGAAGAAATAAGAGTTACTAGAATTAAATGATAATGCCAGTACAACATACCAGAATTTATGGACACAAGGAAAGCAGTCCTATGAGGAAAGTTTATGCCAACATCAGAAAAATAAGACAAGTCCAAGTTAATATCTTAATGATTCACCTCAAGATCTTGGAAAAAAAGAGCAATCCAAACTTAGAGCTTGTACAGAAAGGAAATTATAAAGACTAGGGTAGAAATTAATGAAACAGAGCCAAAAAGCAATACAAAGAATCAATGAATTGGAGAGCTGGTACTATGAAAGAATAAAATAAACTCTTAGCCAATCTTACCAACCCCCCTCAAAAGGAAAGACACAAATTTATGCAACTAAAAATGAAAAACGTGAAATAACAATGGACACTGCTGAAATCCAGAAAATTATTAGCAACTATCTATAATAGTATCTCGGTTCACAAACTTAATTCGTTCCATGATGCTAGGGAAGACAGCCACATTTATGTTCGTGCAGCGAAAGTGGCTGCAATCATATTCATCACCTGATACAGAGTTCACGAACAGAAGCAAATTTTGCCAAATGCTTCTGTTTGTGAACCAAAGTATTCTGAAACAGAAGCATTTGTGAATTGAGGGTATTACTGTACTTCACAAACATATATGCCAACCAATTGGAGAACTCAGAAGAAATGGAGAGGTTCCTCCATACATATGAATTGGCAAAACTGAACCAAGCAGACTTAAAAAGCTTAAACAATCCAGTAACAGGCAATAAAGTTGAAGCAGTAATAAACTACTAAGAAAAGCACAGGACTTGTGGATTCACAGCCAAATTCTATAGGAATTTCAGGGAAGATCTAACACCAATACTCCTCAAACTTTTTAATGAAATTGAGAGAGGAGTACTTCCAAAATCATTCTCAGAAGTTATCATTATCTGGATCCCAAAACCAGACAAGAATCCAACCAAAAAGAGAATTACTAGCCAATTTCCCCAATGAGCGTAGATGTAAAATTCTTAATAAGATACTGGCAAACAGAATGCAAAAAATTCAGCAGTATAGCAAGGTACAAAATAAACACACAGAAATCAATAGCATTTCTTTTTTTTTTTTTTTTGGTACCAGGGATATCAATATAAAATACTTCTGAATAAGAAAAAAGGAACAATTTACAACTTGGATGAATCTCAGAAGCATACTGCTAAATTGAAGCCAGACAAAGATTAGATGTTGCTCAATTCCATTTATATGAAAAGTCAAAAATATACAGAGCAGTAGTAACAGTGACTGCAGCTGGCAAGAGAGGATAAAGGGTATGAAGGAACTGTTTGAAGAAGTTATTGTTCATTTTGATGTTGATTACATGACTAGATTCATCAAAATTTAAACTATGTTTGAAATGGGTAAATTTTACTATGTTTATGTTGCTAAAACTACTTTTTCCAGTTTCGAAACAAGCCACTTTTATATCCTGAATTTAATTTCCGTGTGCTTATTCTGAGTTTTACTCAAGTTGTTGTCAGGCAAATTTAACCAAGCCTTTCTCAGTTATATTCTAGGAGTTTTTATTCAAAGTTCTTCAAGAAAAATACCAGGATTATGGTGCTTGGGATCAACTATTCAGGTGAATATATTCATGTAATTAGTTGCAAATATGCTGCTATCACTTTGGTGAGAATGTGGAATTAGAGATATTTTAGGAGTCATCTGCAGAAAATGGTAGAAACCAGAGTTGATAACACTGTATTCTTTTCTCACCCATCTCTTACCTCTTACTAATCAAAAGAACCACAGAAAATGCTTAGCCAGATTTTTAAAGGGTCAGCTTTTCCACCAGATAAGTAATAATACCACTGAGCATATTTTCAGTATACCATTTTTCTACCTCTAAACTCAAATATCTCACCTGGTTTAATTTTTCAGTGTGATTCAGCTTTGAAGTCTTTCCTGTACTGAATATGGAAGTTGTCTCCACGTTCATTATTTGCTTTGGTGGTACCATGTTTGAAGTCGGTTGTGAAAAATATGACTTTGCAACTGGACAGCCTGTAGAATATGACCCTCGTTGTTTTATTCTAAATGGCTGGGTAAAAATTTCACCTTTTGTGAATAACAAAAGAAGAAAAATTGTCACTACTAATATCTAGCTTATTTTTTGGTGGTTACACTCAGATACTGCTGAGAATTAAGTGCCCTCAACTCATAATTAAAAATAAAGGAAGGGTATATTTTTATATTAAGTCAATAAAACTTACATACGATAGAAGTGATTGGTTATTCATAGAAGAAAACCACATGACATAAGCGTTTTACCAAAAAGGTTTGGGCTATCTAAAAACCACCTAATGTCACCTGAATATAATTACAGAAAAGCAGGATTTCATAGGTAAAAACCTAAAAAACTGTATCTCATTTAGGACACCAAGGTCTCCAGCTAGGGAAAGTGATTAGAACTATGCTTATCAAACTGGATAATCACATAGTAGTAGAGAAATGGAAAGGTAAAACTAAAGAATAAAAGATATTATCCTACCTACAGTTTTAAGTTTTTGTCTTCAATATCTGTGGGAGGGAGGAATATCACTGGGTAAGTGTATTCTGTTTCCAATGAAGCTGGGGATTTAGCTCAGTGGCACTGTGCCTGCCTGGCAAGTACAAGGTCCCGAGTTCAATCCCGGGTACAACACACATACAAAAAAAAACAATGAAAGATGTAACACTGGAAATCACTATGGCCTAGCTCTTTCTTTATCCCAAGATTAAGAAATAAACCAATTAATTCCAAGAGATCTTGGAAAAATGGGCCATGGATGAATATGAGCGACAATTACAGGGAAAAAATATCCACCCCTACTATTCAATAAGTTGGCAAACATCTTTACACAACTCCACCTCTTGTAAGCTTAATAGTATGATTTAGTTTCCCTAAATCTGAATACCTCACAAACATTGAGAAGGTTGAAAGACAGAGCTGAAACATCCAGTAGCCTCCAGAGCTTTCTCTGACCACATCACATCTTTGTGTCCTCTTCAAACTACACTATCCACTACAATTTAAAAATTGCTTTGTAAAAATGTGACACATTCTCATGATTCACCTTAATTTAAACGTGGACTTTGAAGAAAAACAAAAATCCCTGAAATAGGCATAAAATGCCCTTCTGCTCAGTGTATAAACTCTATACTGTCGAGAATTACAAATAACCACTAGTCCTGGGCCTTTAGCTACCACTTATTATGAGCTTACTAAATGCCAGGCTCTTTATGGGCTCCTTACATTTAATGTAAGATCCTCAGCACAACTCCAGTACATCTCTATTTTAGAGATGAGGAAACTAATGCTTAGAGTAATTTGTCTGAGATCACTCAGCTTGCACGTGGTAGAGCCAGGTTTCAACTTCGACACACACACAGAGCTCAGTCATTACCTACCTCTATATGTAATGACTTCTTCAATATTTGCTCATCCACAATACAATTATTAATGCCAACATGCTTACCTGCTGGCCACGCTCTATGCTTTTCCTCTGATATACTCTTCTTCAGCATCAATAAAAAACCTGCTCTGGTCTGCTCTACAGAAATAACATCTGAAGCTGCATTCAGCACTTCAAACATAGAGATGAATCCATATTGCATATACTGAAACGATCGTCCAAATCGCTTGGCAAATGCTTTTTCAAAATCAGAAAGGAGAACAGGAGACAATGCCAAGAGGTCTTTTAACTCACTCTTCACAACTGCAGGAAGAATAGGGGGCACCCTTCCTCGGTAAGGCACTCGACGAGAACTTGTCCCAGAGCAAACACTGGCCCTTCCCTTCTGCGTGGAGTTTTGCACCTTATGGCTACTCCTCTGCTTTGCGACTAAACTTGCTATTCCTTTGGTGGATTCATCTGGAATGGCTAAATAGATGTGGGGGGAAAAAATCACATTTAGATGAAAAACTTACTCCCTTTATCTTTTGTACCCATGTTTACAACAGACAATTCTTAACTCTTTAAAGAGCTGTTTATCTAGGTTGAATGGTAAACAGAAAGCCTTTGGTTCCTCTATATCTTGCATTCTGGGGAACAACCTGCTAGCTTCTCTACTGGAAAATGAAAGAACCCAATGGTTGATATCATTGATATTTACTGCAGCTCCAGAAAGACTCGAAATTCTTGGGATGAGAAACTTCCCTACAATGATTTACACACGCTGCCTATATGCATGTACATTTTATGGAACCTGAAACAAGTTTTTGTAGTTTAAAACTATTGCTAAGATTCCCCAACTTACGGTGCAATAACCTGAAATCATGAAAATTCAGTTCTCGTGAATACAGTATTTTTTTGTTTTGTTTTTTTCTGTGGTGCTAACAGCCTACAACATCAAAGACTCTGATTCCACCTCCCCCCAAATTAAAATTCGCTGCCTGGGATGCAGGATAACTGCAGAGTTAAAAGAATTCTTTACTAAGTGATTATCTTTAATTATAGTTTAAAGGCCTTCAAAAATCTTAAACCTACCTTTCAGTATTACACTACCATCCCCACAGGGGCAGACACTAACCACATCAGGCATGTCCAACACCAGCTCCATGGTGGACCGGTACCCGAGGATTCGGAGTGGTAGACGGTTGCCAACCATCAAAAGGTACTCCTTTTCCAACTGGTGTGGGGTCAAACCATCTTTAGTGGAAATAAGAAGTGACCTTATTTCTTTCCTCAGACAGTCCTGTATACGCTCTTGTTCTGACATTGTACCCTACAGAATTTAAAACAGAACGTTGCTAATGAGGAAAAGCAGCCAAACACGTGAAATTAAAACGAGCAGTAATAAATATAAATAACTAAAATGAGTTTTAAAATTGATAAAGCAGAAGCAATACTGTGAAGGTGTTCTAGGATTTATGCATCCCTAAGCCCCCACACTGTTCAAAACCCCAATCTCAACCTGTGTTGATGAACCTACGTGGGTCTCAAGAAATCACTGCTCCTGACTAGTTGGGAACTCCAGCTGGCCTCTTTTTATTAGTTCGGAGAAGAATTAACTCGGTCTCTTCCGGGCTGTTAACACCCACTGCAAACTTTATCAAGTGGAATCTTTCAGGACTCTGGGAACCACAGCCCCACTAAAGATTCTCCTGCCAGTATTTTTTCTCTATTCAGAACCTACAGAAAAGCTCTAGCCTCTTCTTACCTCGAGTTAACAACCTCCTTCGCCTCCTGCCCACACTGCCCGGGTAGGGGCCTTCCCAGCCCCCAGGTCCCTCAACTCCCCACTGGGGAGTTGTCCTTCCCCCTACCCCAAGGCTTTCCGTAAGCTGGGGCGAAAAAGAAGGCGGGAGGCCGGTAGGTGTAGCTCCCCGCTAAGGCCTGAGACTGCGACGACTGCCCGAAGAGCCTTCACAGACCTCGCCTAGCCGTTGCAGGCCGAGAGTCAGCCGCGAATCCTGGCCGCCGCAGAGCCGCACCCGCAGCGAGGGCGAGCGCGCATGCGCACCGGTGCGGGAGGCAGCTGTCTGCCCGCCCGCGGCAGGTTGACCCCGGGCGCACGTGGCTGACGGCCCGTTGGGCAGGACCCGCCGCTCTAGGTTAGGTCTGCGGCCTTCCCTGCTTGGCACGGACGGCGCGAGGGAATGCCGCGCCTATCTCCTCCCCCCGCCCGACGCAGCTTGAAGTAAAGCTGGGCGTAGGCTCCTGGGCCTCTCCAACCACCTGGGTGGGCGAGGGCTCGGCCCCGAGGCGAGCAGGGGGAGGGCAAGGAGGGCTTGAAACGCCGCAGCAGCACCTGTGCAGGTGTATAAGGGGAAACATGCCCCGGGACAATGAGCGGAGATTCTCAATCAGGCGGCTATTTGGAAAAAATTATAGGTATTTCTGATTTTGATTGAGAATCACTGCTGAGCTAGATATTACTCTGGCTCGTGGAACAGAGGAGGGGGTGGAACCTGGCGGGCTTTTTGAATGGGTGAACGATTCAGGTTCACTGGAAATAATATAATTGTGAAACTAAAGAGAATATTTGTTGGATTGGTGGAATAAGATCTTTGAAAAATAGGAATAGTTTTAAGAGTTAGGAATTGAGGGTAGTGTAAAGACTTTTACCTTGTAATGTACAATCCAATTAAAGAAACATGGCAGGGCTAGGGATTTAGCTCAGTGGTGCCTCGAAAGCGCAAGGTCCTGAGTTCGATCCCGGTACCAAAACAAATAAAAACCAAAAAACAGGGCAGACAGGAGAGAAGGGCCTCATGCCCCCAAGAAGTAATGTTTTTCTTTGTTCATTGGCTCCCCCAAATACCTTATAACAACCACATCTCATCTGGGAGACATTTCCCATGACTGCAGGACCATCCCAGATAACTGTATTCCACAGCCTCTTCAGTCATCTTCGGGTTGGGTATGGGGGCTTCATGGCTTCCCCCTTCCCCACCTTCAACCCTCCCCTCCCTATAACTAAGAAAGGCTAACACTGCATGCTGGAGCCAATTGCCACAGAAGCAACCTCTCATTCTCTTAGGAGGTGAGTTCATGTACAGTTGTTCCTTATGCTGCAGCATTAGTCTTGATATCTTTGTTTTGGATAACATGTTTATCTATTTGTGGTTTATAACTTGAATAGAACAGGCTGAGCTTGAACTTAACAGCTGAGAACATCAAAGACCACTGGTGCTGAAAGTGGCTAGCAGCCAGGGGTTGGAAACACTGAGGGCAGCTAGCAGCCAGAGAAGGAAGGAGACTGATGGAAAATTACTGGGAGTTAACATCTTCGGTCTCCAGAAGAGTTCCTGAGGGCTGCTGGTTCCACCTGTCAGGAGAATAGTGGAGGGCCACTCTCTCAGAGTTGATGCTGGCATTCAGGGCTGTTAATACTAAAGAAAGCTATTCTGCCTATTTGTAGTTTCTATCTGAACCGAGGAAGAGAAGCCTCAGCTGATTGGTGTCAAAACCAAAGGCTAACCAAGAAATTTCAATCAAGAAAAGACACCTGAGGACAAACGTGGTACATGCCTGTAATCCCAGAACTCTGTGCTGAGTTTGATCCCCGGTACCAAAAAAAAAAAAAAAAAAATCCCAGCACTCTGTGAAGCTGAAGGAGGATTGTAAGTTTGAGCCCAAGCTGGACAACTTACCGAGACCTCTCTCAAAAAGTAAAAGGGGCCTAGAGATGGACTTCAATGTAAAGACTCTGGGTTCAACACCAATCCATGCCAAAAAAAAAAAAAAAAAGCCCCAGGGAACCAAATATTCTATCGATGACCTACTACAAGTGAGGAGTCCCTGAAAGAGGAAATAGACAAGATTTAAAGCCAGTTTATAGTAGAATGGGCAGGGGCACGTAGAAAATTAACAAACAGGAAAACAAAAAGATGCATAGATGGATCCAGTATTGCAACATTTGAATGACAAAAGCTATAGAAACAACAGAAAGAATGTTGGTGAGGGCTGGGGAAGATAAAAATGTCCCAGAGTTTAACAAAAATATAAGTCCAGATTTTAAGAACTCACTGAGCCCTTAGAATAATGAATTTAAAAAATAACCTTTTTTTTTTTTGGTACCGGGGATCGAACTGGGGTCCTTCCACTTGCGAGGCAGGCGGCAGACCACTGAGCTAAATCCCTGACTCATAACCTTATTTTAGAAAAAGCCTAGAAGAAAGGAATCAAGAAATTTTTGTGTAGAAATGGGTCACCTATGAAGCAGGAAAATTATGTTGCCATTGAATTTCTCAGTGAAGCATTATCTTGAAAGCTAAACCTGGAACTCTTTATCCAGGCAAATTAGCGTTAAGATTGGGGGAAAGTAAAAAAAATTTCAGACATGCAAGGATTCAGAAAGTTTGTCGCGGCACTGAATGACTTGAGAATGATTCCTGAAAAATGAATAATAAATAAAAATAAATCATTCTGGATTATCTTCCCCAACTATCTGCACTGAGAGATAACAGATATCCAAGCACGTACTATCTACTCTTGCATAGATTACCTAATTTTCTTCCCAGTAACTGAGAAAGTGCAATTATGAGCCCTATTTTACATATACAGAAATGAGTAAGGATGTAAGAGCGATAGGCAATAAAAACAAAATTTATGACTAAGTCAAAAATTTCTTGGTGTATAATGTAAAACAAAGAGATTTTTAAAAAGATACTTTGAAACTAAATCCCAGATCAATAACTGCAAACCAAGTGTCAGGGACTGTTGGAAGTTGCTTCATTAAAGAGAACCAAACCCCATTTGGAAGAGTAGCTATAATTAGAGTCATGGCCTGATTGGGTTTACAGAGAAGTTAATGAGAATGAGGTGGTATCTTTCTCTCTTCTCGTGTTGACATCTCTGCAGTTCTTCAGGGATGAGGGATTGCCTTCAGTATGCTGTTCTGGCACCCCACTTGATGCTTCCTATCACAATATTGTTTCTTCCACCACTGAGCGTTCCAGTGTAGGAATTCTGTCAGTTGCCAAGATTATTTATTTAAGATTATTTATTTCCAACTATTCATTTGACAAGTAGGGTCCATAACCGTGCATGAGCACACAGTCCCACTACTGCTCCCTGAAGGTGAACTTGAATTAGAATTCACTTATCTCTTCTAACACAAGCTCAAAATATTGAAGCAACAGTGACATTTTAGGTCCCAAAAATTAGAATTAGTAAATGGTGGTCAATCAAAAGTGTGGGTATTTTTTTGGTCCTGGATAGTTATCCATTAAGGATTGCAAAGCCTTTGAGGAAAGTCTGAGATGACAGGTTCAGCATTTCTGCAGCATCCTTCCTCAAGACTATTTGGGCTATGCTCAGCTGTAGGTCTGGAATCTGATTTAATGCTGAGAATAGGATAACAAGTCTAGAGTCTCTAACTCATAAGATGCCTCCATTCCCCAGACCTAGATTTGTATTTTCTTGGTTGGTTTGTTGTTGATACTCAGAAAGACTTAATGGTTTGTTTGTTTAGTTCATTCCTCAGGATCCTATAATTAATTAGCTGCAACCAGAAAACAGACAAGTGTGCCTCTCACGCCAGTCTATTATGATAACCAATGCCCCCTTTTCTTCTGGTAATTAACTGCCTCCACCTGATCTCCTCCCAGCTTGCTTACGCTGGGAGTATATTTCAATTGCAGCTGCTCCTATCAGCATTCTTGCCTTTCCTAAGTCAGTAAAGAGTTATCTGTGTATCTGTGTCTATGTGTCCAGTTTCTGCAGCTTGAATTTGTACCTTATGAACAAGGATGAGAGACTCTTGAAAAACATTTGGAGTAAGATTTTGACGCACCTGATAAAGTCAATACAAAATTCCTGCCTCCCATGTGTTTTAACATTATGCCAATTTAGGGGCCACTTGATGCCATTACTTACATCCATTTTCCAGATCAAGTATTCCAAGCCTTTGCTCTTCTGCTGAACTTGTTCACTCCTCCCCTCCCACTAGAAAATGACTTTATTCCAGTCCTCATTGAAAATGGAGGCTCTCATACATGAATCCCCTCAACTTCTAGCCTAAGCTTCTAAATTAGTCCCCTCACATCTTTTCTTCTGCTCTCTTTGGGTAAGGGAGTCATCCATCCTGTTTTCGATTCTATCCTTCAACACCTCTAGGACCATGAACCATGTCTTTGGGCTAATTATTACACAATCCTGTATGGTCAACATCTCTTTATAGATTCCTTTCCTATAATATGTATTATGCTTTGATTCTTTTTAACTTACACACACATGGACACAGAGCGAGAGAGAAACAAACACTTCCTTTACCTTCATGATACTCTAGCCTCTCCTTCATGGCCAAATCCTTAGTCTATACTCAATTGTTTTCCACTGCAGATCCACAGTTGATGTGAAGTTCACTTATGCAACACTCAAATTTATTATTACAAGAAATATCAGAATTATATTTGTTGATGAAAGAAAAGATACATTCTTTAATTTCAATTGTAAATTTTTAAGTGATTGTAAAAATGGTTTTTAAAACTTGAGATTAAAAAAACTTGAGATTGTGTGAACATATTTCTCATTGATGGTAACAAATGTAAGCAGCTTAATAAAAATTTCATGTAGCCATTTCAAACAAAATCTGTACTTAACAAGATTCTATTTTAAATTTGGAAAGTAGGCTTTTAAAACCATAGTTATATATCAAAAATAAAATGAAGGATGTAGCTCAGTGGTAGAGCGAGATCCTGAGTTCAATTACCAGTGCCATACACACACGTGCACACACACACACACGTGTATAATTTTCTCACCAAGCCCTATGTAGATGGCCTTAAGTCCCCTGTTTGCCCCTGTAGGGGATTACAATAGTATCATTTTTTATATTTACCATAATTGGAAAAGATGGGAAACACTGCTGTAGGATCTCATTATCTCCCTTCCATGCACATGTAACACTGAAATGGGTAAGAGACAAAATGCAGTAATCCATTGATGGAAACATTCTAAACTGAAGAATACTGGAACTACAGCTACTCAAAATCACTTTTCCATATGCTCTTCTCTGTCTTGAGGACCCTGCAGCTTCGCTCAGGATCTGGTGAGAGAGTCAGGATCTTGGCTACAGAAATAACATCTGTCCTGAGTGTCAAACCTAATGTTATGGCTTTTATCTAGATGTCCCTCCACAGCCTCATGTGGATAGGTGGGGCTTTTTGGAGGTAGCTGAATCTAGAATTTTGATACTGGCATTGATTCATGGTGCCATTCTAGGATTAAGGTCCCCCCTGCCCTGGGTGTGAGTGCTACCCAGTAGCCTGGATAGGATATAAGGGACAGAAAGACTACCATTGCTTTTCACCTTTTGCTTGCTGCTGCTTCGCTATTTGTTTGCTGCTTTCTACTCTCCATGAACTGCTTCTTCTCTGCACTGCTTCTCTGCCATGCCGCCCTACTTTGGAGCCAGCCACCTATGAACTGAAACCTCTACAAACTATGAGCCAAAATAAACCTTTCCTCCTTTAACTTAGGGTGTTGGGTATTTTGTCTCAGCAGTGAGAAAAAAGTAAGACATCTATTTCATGATCTACTGAATATTTCCAGAAGATATTCTAAAGATGCTACTAGCTAGCTCTACATCTTTAATTGAACTCACTGCACCCATCAACTGTTAAACAGTCCCCTTCCTTCATTGTATTCCCTTAGTCCGATGTCAGCCACATTCACTAGTCACTTTGACCACAGTCCTTTTCCTCTAAACATGACCCATATCCTTTCTCACCTGGATCACTTAGAAGAGTCTCCTCTGGAATACCTGCCTCTGTGGGAACAGGGAAGGGGGACGTTACTAGAACCTTTGCAGTGAGTCCTAGTCTCCTGCGAGCCACAGCAGCACAAGGCGAATTAACTTATTATGCAGGAAAGGTAGAAAAATGAGACTTGGAGAAGAAGCTGAGCTTTGGGCCTGATCAGTGCTCTGGGCAGCAAAGACAAAAGACCTCGAGCTTGCGGCACCTTTTATTCAGTACCTCGGGAGAAACAAATGTAACAAATGAAATGCAGAGAGTTCAGTACCTCACATTGGGATAAACAAGGTGTAACAAAAGACTGGGGGGACCCGGGAAATCCAAGAACAATGAGGAACCATGCTGATGAAGATTCGGTTCCTCCCAGGGTGTCTCCCCCTGGTGTAATCTTGTCCTGGAGAATCACAGCATCACCGGATCATTGAGGTATCAGTTGTGACCAGAGGCCAAAATGGACTTATGTCTCAGAATGCCATAGCTGGGCTGTAGGCGGGAGAACTAGGCCTAACCAAATGATTTTTCCCTAAAATTATGTAGCATTGCTCCTGACATGCCTCCATCCTTTTCCCATTTCAATTCACCTTCTGCATGGTTCATAATGCAACTCAACTAAATTGCAAATGTGATCATGTTATCCTTTGCTTAAAATCCTTCAATGCCTTCTTTTGCCTATAAGATAATTCCAAATTCTTTTATATGCTGTAGAAGGCTTTTGTATTTCTTGGTCTACCTATCACTGGTTTCCCCATTTGCCAGTTTGTCAAGCCACTGATTAACTTGGCATGTATGAAATGTTCTTTTTTTTCACTGCTCCTTCTGGCTGAAAGGCCCAGCTCTCAATGTCCTGAGAGTTACCCCCTCATCTCTTAATATGTCCCAAACTAGAATGCCTCTAATTCCATCCAGGTGGAATAACTTCCTCCTTCATGTCTTCACAGCACTATATTGTAGCCAGCCCACCCAGGTGGCCTTCACAGCTGGTCTCAAGTCCCTCCAGCCCCAGGTACCACCTGTGGGGAGCGAGCCCAAGCCTCTGAGCTTTCCCCACCCAGGTGCCACTTGTGGGGGACCTAAACCCACTATGTTCTCCTTGACCCTGGGGGAAGTGAGGATGAATGACAGAGAGACACAGAATCAGTTTAACATGCGGGCAGACAGAGGGCTCTTGCCTACTAGTAGGCAAAGGAGGGTGCCCCCCCATCTGGCTCATCTTGCCTTTATTCACCCAAACACAAGTACAAGCGATGAAAGTAACACAAGATTCATCTGCTTTCCAATATCCATTAGTACATACTCAGGTAAACAGCTTAACCTCAAGTGTCTTAACCTTTCCCTAGAACCTACAATATGCAATCATACCCCGCCCCCCTCAGTGCAGCCTTTCTGCTTTGTGCTCACAAAGGAGGCCAATTAGGCTTCAGTTCTCTGGCCTCCCACATTAGATGAGTGGTTTTCAGCCAGGGGCAATTTTGACCCTACAGGACAATTGCCTATGTCTGGAGACAGTTTTGGTGGTCATTAATCTTGTAGTGAGGTGCTATAGGCATCTACTAGGTAGCATCCATGGATGCTGCTAAAGATCCTACAATGAATGTATAGGAAAGCCTACCTGTCCCACATAACTACCCCCACACCAAAGAACCATCTGGTCCAAAATGTCCATAGTGCACAGGTTGAGAAATTATGATAGAGATCCTGTCACAGCATGATCACACCTATTTACATATGTCTCTCCCTAGTAGACTCTTAAATTCTTTGAGGGCATACAGCATGTCCTGCCTCTACAGTTTTAGAAATAAGCATTGCCCCTGTGGAGTGAATATTTCTATGTGAGAAAAGTAAGTTGTATCTTACCAAGTTGTATCTTGCCATGTTATCTGACAAGCCAACACCTCCATCTCCAGGAAAAGTGTGTGGGAACATAAGTTGCTTGGGGTTGGTGTAGTTAGAGAAGTGGGTCTGGCAGAGAAGCTGCAGTTATGCCCAACTGGTTAGCCTACTAAGGTCTAAGTCTCCATCTTTCTCAAGTCCTCTATCTCCTCATGGCCCTCATTCTATAATTCCCTGATATCACTAGACTCTGTTGATTTTTCTCCCTCGGAAATAGTTTCTGAATCCAGGTCACTCCTACTGCCAAATCCTTGGATCAGATTCTCACCACCATCACTTTCTTAGACCACTGCTTTGCATCTGTAGTTGATCTCTCTGCCATCTATAAATCAAGAAAGTAAAATTTAAATCCTTATAGTTTCCAGTTCTAAAATGACAAGATCTGCAACTTCATCTAGTGCCAACAGTCTACTTTATCCATTAAATAATCCATATAAATCAGCATTCATTCCTTCATTTACCTACATGAGAATAAGTATACTGATTTAGAAAATATTGCAGTCTTTCAAGACCTTTTATCTTGGAAAAGAACTCAAAAGTCTATTTTAATTGGTCCTCACCTTTCTTCTAGTAGCCTCATGACGCACAGAAGGCAATCTGTTAACAAACCACATAAGGAGTAGGGTATTGAGTTTTAAAATGTGCATCATCAATGGGATAAGCAGTGCTTTCATTTAAAAAGGAATCTAAAAGAAAACAGCAGCAATATTAGCAGAGTAAATGAGGCCCGCCAGAAGGCCTCATCTGCTGACTCAGCACTCTCTCCCCAACGCCTCCACCTTCCAGAGTTGCTGTGTTAGCCTTTTTACCATGGTATGTGATGCATTTTCTCAGATATTGTTATCATCATGCATTGTCTCAATCAGACTGTGTTGTAAGCATGTGCTTATACTGCTTTATGTATGGATATAGAAAATGAAGTAAGGATTCTATAACTTGTCAATGGTAAAAAGCAACAAAGAGACTGTGAGCAAGGGTCCAGCATGGGCTGCAACACCCAGTAAGGCCTGTTCACATTGGTTTTTCTCTTACAAGAAATTTCTTTACTTTAGTGGGAAACAGTACAGTTGAAAAATATAATTTGGTCAGATATCCTGCTCATTCTTGGAGTAAAAAGGTGCAATTTTGGCATAAGTCTTTAGCTAGCATTGTAGATCAAATTAACTTGCGACTGAATCAAAATGAGGAAAAAGTGATACAAAGTTTCACTGGGCATGTAACTCAGTAGTACAGTATAGCACTTGCTTAGCTAGCATATGTGAGGCCCTGGGCTTGAGCCCCAGCGCGTGCATGCGTGTGCGTGGGTGTGTGCGTACACATGCACACAAAGTTTCATGCTTTTCCTAATAGTGAAATTTCTAGAGGGTTATGAAGAAACTATATTTAATAACAAATGTTAGCCAGGCATGGTTGGCCTATGCCTATAATCCCAGCACTTTGGGAAGCTGAGGCAGGAGGATGGCAAGTGGCAAGTTCAAGCCCAGCCCGGGCAACTTAACGACTTAGTGAAACCTGGTCTCAAAATTTTTAAAAAAGTGTTGGAAATGTAGCTCAGTGGGAAGGCCTTGGGTTGAATACCCAACATCTCAAAAACCTTTAAAAAAGTAAGAAACTCAATAATTGCATTCCTTTTCTCCCTTTGTGGGTCAAATCCAGCTACAGAATTTTTCTCAATGAAGAGGAGTAGGCAGGAACTGTTAATTAAGACAGGCACTTGAGCGGAAACATTTGCCTTCCCTTATGTAGTCCACATAATAATCAGGTCCAGAGAGTTAAATATAGATAGATAGATAGATAGATAGATAGATAGATAGATAGATAGATATTTGCAGTGCCAGTGACCACACCCAGGGGTGCATCCCCAGCTCTTATTTATTTATTTATTTTGGTACCGGGGATTGAACTCAGATCCTTGTGCTTTCAAAGCAGGCAGCAGAACCACTGAGCTAAATCCCCAGCCCTCTTCTTAATTTTTAAGATAAGGCTTCACTAAGTTGCTAAATTGTCCAGGTTGGGCTTGAACTTGCCACTTGCATCCTCCTGCCTCAGCCCAGAAAAAGAGAAAAGTCTAAAATACTTTATTACTAAACAACTACTTTATTCTCAAATGGAACATATGGAAGAAAGTAAGTGGAATTGGTTTTTGAGACCCATTTGAGTTACCTCAGGTCCTCATTAATCAAGTTTTTGAGAAAGAGAAAACTTCGAGTGAAAATATTGAATAGCAAAAAAAAGTGAACATTATTTCTCCCAACATGAAATCAAAACTATTTGAGTAGAATCATAAATCTTGCTTGAAATGTTATCTAGACCAACCTTCCATTCACCAAAAAAATAAATTATTAATGCGGTAAAAGAGAAATCAATCTAGTAGATGTTTCAAGTTCCTCCGGAGCTGGGGAAGCAGCCTGTCCAGTGGACCCTGAAAAAGTAAAACTCCAGCCTTCAAGGAAGCATGGAAACGGGACGTAGGACCGGACAACAGTGATGCTTTCTTAAAAAGCGAATTTAAACAGATCCTAACTTTTTATGATTCTTCGAGAAGAATTATCAACAGCATTAAACATTAATAAAAATAATAAAGGGGCCGGGGATTTAGCTCAGTGGTTCCGTCACCTGCCTCGCAAGCTCCAGGTCCCTAGTTCGATCCCCAGTACCAAAAAAATAGAGAAGAGATCTCAAAGATTTTTCTTTCTCCTCTTTTAAAATGTAAAAGCTCCGGGTAGAGCCAGCCAACACCATATTGGTTAAAGAAAAGGCAGGGCCAGGATATCAATTTAAAAAAATAAGTGGGGGCATCCTTGAGGAGACCCCCCAGGAGGAAAAGGACGGCTACAGGAGTAACCTCTAATTTCTAAGTCCCTTTGGTATTTTTCCAAGCTCTTTAGCATTACGCTAGGACCACAAGCCCTAATTCATACCATTTTTACAAAGCAGAGCGCCATCACCCCTTCAGCACTTTGTGGGTCTCCGTTGTATTTCATGTAACTACATCTTTAGGGCTCTGAGCTTCACCTGCAGGAACACTCAGAAACTCCGCGCTGCCCTCCGGCCAGACGGCCACTAAGTCAGCGTCTTCCAGTCGCGGGTGGGGTAGGGGCGTCACGGAGCCCGCCACGGCCTGGGCCCGCCCCTCTCCCCTCGCCTCCCGCCCCGCCCGACCGCCTTTAGGGACTCGGTGCTCCCCGCCCCACCAGTCCGCAGACGGCTCCTCGGGGATCGCGCTCTTTCCCAGGGCTGCAGCCCCGCCGCCCCGAGGATGGAGAGGAAGGCGCGGAGCCCCTCCAGGGAGCGCCACCGGCGAAGCGGCCAGTCCTCCCCGGGGGAGAGCAGGAGGGCAAAGGCCGAGAGGAGCAGCGGAGGCCGCGGGACCCGGGATGTTGGGCTGGAGCAGCCGCCTGGACCCTCAGCAAGGCCCGCGGAGCCACGAGCACCCGCTGCCACCGTGGTGGACGTGGACGAGGTCCGGGGCTCCGGGGAGGAGGGCACCGAGGTGGTGGCGCTGCTGGAGAGTGAGCGCCCAGAGGAAGGTAAGAAGAAGCCGCCTTTCCAAATGGTACCCAAAAGCTGTTGGATACAGTGGACAGCACTGCCCAGCTGAGGCGAAACTAGAGCAGACCGCTGGAGGCTCTGACTCCTGGGAGATGAAAGGCAGGAATTAGGAACCCAGCCTCTGACAAGAAATGGAGACCAAAGTGCATCAGAAGAAATACAAATAGTAATCTCAACTAAATACCGCTGATCTCAGAGGCCAGCCATGGTGGGAGGGAGTGCAGTGCTGGTTGGGGACCGATGAAAGTGCAAAGAACCACGAAGTTGGTTTTTGTGGGGCACATGGACACCTAATAGAAGTAAGCACACCCGTGACCTGGTGTCTCTGGGCCATGGTGTGGCTTATTCTTCCTCTTCTCCATCCACCAGTCTTACCTAAAAGCATTTTAAACTTTCTTTGGGATGATCATTCTTTCTAAAAAGCAGAGAGAACAGAGTCAAGCAGAGAAGAGCCTGAGCCGATTTTAAAGTCCAGCTTACTGTCTGCTAGCCTGTGATCATAGAAGGACTTCGCTAGGGATCAAATTACCACCATACTTGCCTCAGAGGGTCGTGTGGGACTAAAATGAGTGTCCCAGAGCACTTTGTGCAAAGCCTGCAGCAAAGAACAGGCTTAATTCTTGCAAGCTTAAAGAGGGACATCAGATCAAAGGAGGGAATGCAGAAAAAGATGTCCCTTTCTTAGGTGAAGCAAATCTTAGGAACAAATTTATTTACCGTGTCCTTTTTATCATGATTGAAAGAAAAAACAAAACTCATTACACCTTAAGAAGTAGAATGGTGGGGCCGGAGATTTAGCTCAGTGTGGCCGCACCTTCCTCACAAGCACAAGGACCTGAGTTTGATCGCAGGTACTGGGGGAAAGAAAAAAGTAGAATTGTGGGTGTTTAAAACAAATAAGGGCCGAGGATTTAGCTCAGTGGTTGCGCCGCCTGCTGCACAAGCTCGAGGACCCGAGTTCGATCCCCGGTACAAAAAAACCCCCCAAAACCCAAATAAGGAATAGCATGTTATATTACCTTCTGCTGACCATGAAATTTTAACATTTCCTGGTTACCAGAAATGTTATATATGCTGGATCATTGAAAGCTACAATTTAAGGAATATTCTGGCAGCTGGGATGTAATCTAAATGGATCACTTTAATACTGTTTTGCCTAACTGATAAACCCCTACTCATTTAAGGGTTGTTGGGTTTCACCTGAAGTCATGCTGAGGTTAGAGAACTTGTAACTGCTGTGTGGCAGTGGGGTATGCAAGGAAGGGAGCCTCCATTTAGGGAGCCCCATCTGTATGCCAAGTACACACTGGGTGTTTCACTGGGATATTTAGTTCCTATCGTACCCTTGTCACTGATCTGGAAACATCCTCTGAGATATTAAGTACCTTGCCCAAGACCTATCTTTGGGAAGCGGAAAGGCCAGAATTCCAGAATAAGACTATCAGACGGAAGGACCCACCCTTACATGGTCTCAGCACTGCTGCCAACTATCTGTGGTCTTGGGCAAGTAGCTTCCCCTTTGTGGGCTTGTCTCTCCAGTTGCAAAGTGGATAGAGCAGGAGCCCGTGAGCAGTGGGTGGGAAGTCCCACTGACGATGAGGCAGCCCTTGTAGAGCCCTTGCCTAGCGGTATCTGGCTCCCAAGGGCACACCATTCTCTTCCCCTTCTCATCCAGCAGCACGGTCCACAGGGCAGGCTACTCAGGACTTGGGAGAACTGCAAGGAGCGCCACCAGAATGTTGGGGTTCTGAGGCTATGTCTAAAGGCTCTTCTTTCTTTCACATTTAATGCTTCACTATTTGCTTAATCAAACAAACTGGATATTCAAGCAACTCATCTCAAGACAATGATATTTTATGGATAAACCTTTGAGCTAGGTCTGAGTACAGAAATTAGTTTTCTATTCACATCCCTAATTCTGTACAAAGGAACTCTTGAGGCCTTTATTCATTTATAAAATGTAAGGCATTAATTTACTAATTAATATTTGTATTTATAAAGTAATTAAAATGGCAATAATACTATTAGTCATTATCATTGAATAATAACATAAAGTTTAACAATTGGGTTGATAAAACAACATTTCTAAAAGTAGGTTCCATGAAAAATAAGTTCCACAGAATGTAAATGAGTGTTCCTTGGAGAAAACAAACCTGATCAAAGGTTTGGGAAACAGCTCAGAATGCTTTTACTGCAGGGATTCTTACAGCCTCCTATCCTCATGAGCACTGGAATGCCAGGGTTGGGAAACATTGCCCAGTATTTTCTGAACTCCTTTGCCCAAGGAATTCTTCCCTTGTGGAGCATTCTCTGGGATTAGAATTCTGTGGGACAGCCTTTGGGAACTGCCCCTATTATGACCTTTAGTGCTTTTTTGGGTTTTGTGCTGGTGCAGCTTGTATACCACATCTGTCCTCTTCAAGTGACTTGTGCATCAACTTGGTGATGACCTCTCTAGACAAATTCAAATTTTAAAAACAAAAAATTTTGTCAGGAGTGGTGTTGCATGACTGTAGTCCCAGCTGCTTGGGTAGTAAGGTACCAGGATTGCAGATTTGAGGCCGGCATGGGCAAGTTAGCAGTTTATTGAGACCCTATGTCAAAATAATTCTTTTAAAGGGCTGAGGATATAGCTCAGTGGCAGAGTGGTTGCCTCACATGTGTGAAGTCATGGATTCCATCCCCAGACACACTCTCAATACATTGGCCTGGCTGGCCCCAAACTCCTGGCTTCAAGGGATCTGCCTGTCTCAGCTTCCTAGTACCTGGGACTATAGGTGCATGCTACTATACCTGGCTTTGGAAGTCAAGTTTTCAGGCCTCCCAATTAGTTATCCTTTTTTTTTTCTCATCCTTTAAAAATAGTCTTTTTACCAACTCCTAAATTTTAGTTATCTTTTAATTCTCTATGAGATTTTATATACTAATAAATAGTATCCCTTTGGCCAGTTTTCTAGTATCTAGAGATTAAAATTCTTGAAATTTACATAATCCTTCCAATTCAACATTTATTGAACACCCATACTGTGTCAGGCACTATTCTAGGGCCTGGGCACTAATGTAAAAAGATAAGCCCCCAAGAGTTTGTGTTCCTGAGGATGACTTTCTTGATGCCATTTCATTTATCACCCAAACATCCTTAATGCTCTGCCTCCAGTTCCTCATCACTTTTTTTATAGACACTAATAGTCTTAACATTATGCCACATAAATGATTTTCAAAGACTGGAGATCAACACCTTAACCAAAGGAAGGAACTCTAATAGTGAAATTTCAAACAGTACGGCAGCTAGTGAATCAATAATTTATTTCATGGAAGATAAATTTCTGGACACTTTAGATAGTAAAACCTGACACATGTAGAGCAAAGTTCCACATTCTTATGTGTATGTATCACTTCTCATTAGAGATACAAGGTATATCTCATGAGCTAGATAGCATCCCCACTGTAGAAATGAGGAGACAGGTTTGAAGAGATCCTGTGTCCTGTGAAGGGCAGCTCTGGATGTGAAATGATGGGGCCAGAACTGGCACCCACTAGTGTTCTGGTCTAGTATCCCACTCCCTTTGCAGGAGCCTGCACCACCCTCTGAAGGCCCACCCAGCCCTTCACACAGACAATACCCCTGGCCCCCTGAGCTCTTACTACTCTGATGTCTGGCTCATTCTAATATGTCTAGCAAGGTCTCCAAGCTGCTCTGACTCAAATACCAAGGACTGAAAAGTGCCAGTCAGTTAATATGGTGAGCTTCCAATATAATTCTTCATTTTTCTTTTTAGGTACCAAGTCCTCCGGCTTAGGAGCCTGTGAGTGGCTTCTTGTCCTTGCCTCCCTGCTCTTCATCATTGTGACTTTCCCTTTTTCCATCTGGTTCTGCATAAAGGTGAGTTTCCTTGAGGACGAATAGGTAACTTCCTGGTGCCTCACTGACCACATCAGGATGCTGTGTTTGGTACCCAATTGTCACATCATGTGGAATGCCCTGGTGGCCACTCACCCTCCAGGTGAGCTCTCACTCTTCCAAGACTTGGCTAAAAAGTAACTGTGAAGTAGCCTTCCTTGACTCCTCCATATTGTCGTTCCTTCCTTGTTCTCCTGGGTCACTCTGCTTTCACTTCATTTGTTTTTTTTTTAATTAGTACATGTTTGCAGTACAGACATTCCTCCATTAAATGGTCACTAAATGAGGAATTGTGCATTGTATGTACATTATAATATTCAGAACAAAGAAATGGTCAAAGGAAACTCCAACTTGATGACTTTGCTTTTACTTGCATAGCTCTTACATGTAGTACTATATAATACATAAAAGAACATAAAACTACACTACTGTACTGCACAGTACAATCAGCAGAAATCATAGTACTGTATTGCTGAGCTATGATGTTCAGTAGATTAGATATATTAAATACATTTTCAACTTACAGTGGACTTATCTTGTTGTCGTAAGTTGAGGAACATCTGTATTTGGCTAGTTATTATTCAGTGGAGTGTTTTAAATGGAGTGAGGATGGGGAGAAAACTGACTTACTTATACTCACAAACCACTCCTTTATTGATTCAGTAAATATTTACTGAATATTTACTACATATTAAGATTCTTTTAGGCCCTGGGAAAAGATTGATTGTATACCATTAAAGCATTCACAGTTTTGTGGAGTGTATATATAAACAAATAGATCAACTAAGTTAATGATAAGCAATAGAACTCAGATTTTGATACTGGCCCAGAAAGTGAAGTTTATTTTTTTAAAGAATATGCAGTAACTTTCCCATTCTACTAATAGACTACTCTACTCAAAGAATTTCCTTTTTGCCACTTAAAAGTATCTCTATATATTTTCAGGGCATCTTCAACTTTTCAAGATCCATAAGAACCAACAAATTAAAATCAGTTGGGTCATTTTGAAGCAGACTTTGAAGAAATTACAATTTGAAACAAAATATCACGAGTGGTACTAAAACATACATCCTCTTTCAGTTAAATAGTTAGTAAGTAATATGTAAGCTAATAATGTAGAAGTCACTGAAAAATACAAGATTAAACATGTTCTGATAAGATCTGACTTAAGGAATATTGGACATAGGAAAAATCTTATTGTTTAGATAGTCATGAGTCTTCAATCAAAATTCTCTCCTTAGGATCAGAAATTAACATAGCTAGTAATATGTTCTTCAGTTTATTTCTGAAATTCTATACTTAACTAAATATAAATTTTATAGATTTTTAGAACATTAAATATTAATAGGAATGTGTTCTTAGTTCTCAAAACAAAAAATTTCTGATACCTAGCATCACTTTCATACCAAGGCCTTTTGAAGATTTTATTTTTCTTTCTAGGAGTAATTTGAAAGTTTTACATTTCCCTTTAGGTTGTACAAGAGTATGAGAGAGTAATTATATTTCGACTGGGACATCTGCTTCCTGGAAGAGCCAAAGGTCCTGGTAAGAAGCACCTCTCTTTAAAAAAACAAACTATCCCTACCCCCAAACTTAGCAATTTCTTCAGTCTGTGCAGCTTTATAACATGGACCTTAGATTATAGGAAATAACTTGATTTGTGATATTTGCATTTCCAATCTGTTAGTTTTTTTTGTTTTGTTTTGTTTTTTGGTACCGGAGATCGAATTCGGGACCTTGTGCTTGCTAGTCAGGCGGCGGAACCACTGAGCTAAATCCCCGGCCTACCAATCTGTTAGTTATAATGCAAGTTTTTAAGAAATTCTTCAGATAGCATTACTGCCAGGTCCCAGGTGGCCAAGAGAAAGGATGAGTGTAGACCCCCACACCAGGGCCAGACTAATTGGAATAGGAAGTCAGCTGGGAACCCGTGGATGAGACTGGTTTGAGTACAACATATGTATGATCAGTGTCCTGTGAATTCTGAGAAAAGCTGAGCTAGTTCAGAAATGAGGGGTCAGATCAAATCATGAAAGACAGGCAAAGTTCAGCATCCAAGTAATAAACTGGTGGAATTTAATAGACATATACTGAATACTTCCTGTGTTCTAGAGACTGTGCTAACTAAGAGGGACACAAAAGTGGATGAGTAAGACCTAGTCTTTGACCTCAGAGTCCTTGAAACCTAGTAGAAGTGATGTTCAGGGATCCAGGCTGATTATGGGCCATAGACAGAAGTATGATTGGTCTGAAAAGTAGTAATTGGGGTTTGGAGATAGAAGGCAGTCAGAAAAGTCTGAGAAAGAGCCAAGTTCTACTGTACATATATTGGAGAGAGTCTGTGTTCTCAGCAAGGCCTGCAGAAACAAGTAGAAAACAGAGACCAATGTAGGATACACAAATCAGACTTTGAAGATTCAGAATCCAAGAGATGGGCCCATATAAAAGTAGAACTAGACTCTGAAGTTCCAAGACATGGACCATCTTGCTGTTGCCCTGGTATTCTGGAGCCCTCTCCACTGGGGGCCCAGAAGGCCTAGTAGCTGGGCTGCTCCCTAGATAGATCCTAGGTTCTGTGAGATTCTGCTGGTTCCAACAAAGCTATGGCTCCTGAAGGAGCCCACAGCACCCCAAGGGACATTGGGTTCTCATAAATCTATCTACAGATGCTTAGCATACATTGACCCTGTACATATTATTGGGTAGGTGAGGACTACTTGGCCAACCAGAAGGCTGGTATCATGATATTGCTATTCTGATTACCTCTGGGGCTCACATTTTAAGAAATAATGCATGGAGGTTGCTGGCTCTAAAGTTTGACACGTAAGTACATTCATAGATTAAGAGCAATTTTACAGAGCACCTACAAGGCGCTAAGTCAGATGCTGAGGATAACAATAATACATATGACAGTCTACACAGGGAACTCCATTCAATGTAGAGACAGACATGTAATTGAAATCTGGAGGGGTCAACACCATGACTAAAGTGACTATAAAGCCGAGTTTGATGGGAATACTTTCTTTTTATGCTTCTTATCCTGGAGTAAGTTTTAAGAGAGCTCCCTTTTTACCCTCAAAAGGGTCCCAATTTGAATAATGGATTATATGGTAACCTTAGCTACACCCCCCACAAAGAAATATTCCCCCCAAATCACTGTAAGGGCAGAGGTGAGATTTCTCAATGATCTCAATGTTACTAGAGTCTAAGGGAAGCAATCCAGTGGGTAATTGGACCCTGAAAACATGAACCCCAAACCATGCCCATGTTTGCTATTCACCTATCTACTTCCCGTACCCCCTTTTCTAGGTCTGTTCTTCTTTTTGCCCTGCCTGGATACTTACTACAAGGTTGACCTTCGTCTCCAAACCTTGGAGGTACCCTTTCATGAGGTAAGCCAAATGCTAGCTTTGGCTTTCTCTGCTCATTTTCCATGGTCGAGCTACCAATTCTAGCCCAGGGCAAATGACTATGCTCAAAACTAGGCAATATGGACTACACAGAGTTAACTTTTGTAATCAGTAGGGTGAAAGGCAACCTATACAATGGGAGAAAATATTTGCAAATCATATATCTTGCAAGAGTTTAAATTGAGGATATATATAAAGAACATTCTCTCTCCTCCCCCCCCCCCGTTTCTCTAGAGAACCTTGGCTCATACTGATTTAAATTGACATTTCTCCAAAGAACACATACAAAGATGTAGATATACAAATGACCACAAACATAGGGAAATAAGCTCAACATCCCAAATCATAAGGGAAATGCAACTCTAAACCACAACAAAGCACCACTTTACATCCATTAAGATGTTATAAAAACAAAGAAAATAGCAAATATTTAAGAGGATATAAATGGAAACATGTTCATTGTTAGGAATGTAAGATGGTACAGACTACAGAATGCAGCTTCTCAAAAAATTAAAAATAGTATTAATATATGATCTAGCAATTTTCATTTTTATATATACTTTAAAGAATTAAAAGCAGTATCTTGAAGAAATATTTATACATCTATGTTCACATAGCAACATTGTTTATAATAGCCACAAAGTAGAAGCAACCCAAATGGTCACTGAGTGCTGAATAAATAAGTAAATGTGATATATAATCTGCAATGGCTATTATTCAGCCTCTAAAAGGAAAAAATTCTGACATATCCTAGACGAACCTTAAGAAACCTAAGTGAAATAAGCCAGTCACAAAAAACAAGCAAGTACTACTTATACAAAATACCTAGAGTTGTTAAATTCATAGGGATAGAAAGTAGAATGGTAGTTGCCAGGGGCGGTGGAAGGGAGAAACAGGCAATTACTATTTAATGATGTTAGCTTTGCAAATCAAAAAGCATTTTAAGTGAGTTTGATCCTGGTACCAAAAAAAAAAAACCCCCAAAAAACAAACAAACAAAAAGCATTCTAGAGTTTGGGTGCACTACTGAACTTTACACTTAAAAGATTAATCCTAAAATGTATACCAAAGATGATAAATTTTGTTATACTGTAGTTTAACATAACTAAAAACCTAGAAAGTAAAAAGAAGAGATAATATCCAGATTTTTCTCTGTGATTCAGATTTATAAACTCTTCCTCAATTTTCTTCCACTTTCAGTCTGAGGTTCTTACTCATTCTTTTTGTAAAGAGAAATTATGTTTTTAAAAATGTTTACTCTAGATAATAAAACTGAACAAAAGGAATAAAACTTACCCCCCATCTTTAAGAGATATTTGTACACTGATGTTCAGAGCAGCATTATTCATAAGAACTAAAATATGGAAGCAATGCAAGTGACTGTGAGCAGACAGATAAGCAAAATGTCATTGTACATACAGTGGAATATTACGAAGGACACCATGACATACGCTACAAATTGGATGAAGCTTGAGGATATTATGCTGAGAAAGCAATCACAAGACAAATACTGTATGATTCCACTTTTATAAGATACTTAGAGTAATAAAAATCTTAGAGACAGACAGTATAATGGTGGTTGCCAAAGGTGACAGGAAGGGAGAAATGGAGAATTATTGTTTAATGGATATAAGGTTTCACTTACAAGATGAAAAGTTAATGGGGATGAATAGTGATAATAGTTGTACACATTACAAATGTATTTAATACCATAGAACTATACACTTACAATGGTTAAGATAGTAAATCTTATGTGTATTTTTAATTAATTAATTTTGGATTTTTTAGAGAGAGGGTCTCACTATATAGTTCAGGCTGGCCTTGAACTCACTTTGTAGCCCAGGCTGGCCGCGAACTCACAGTGATCTTCCTGCCTCTGCCTTCGAAGTGCTGGAATTACAGATGTGTGCCGCCACACGTGGCACAATAAAAACACTGGGAATGATCAAATTATGTTATATGCATTTATGAAAACATCACAACTATTCTGTGTAATTAATATGCACTGATGAGAAAATTTGGAAAATATACTTACCCCTAGTCCTACTATCATAGATAACTTTTCATATTTTGGGGTCTAATTTTTTGGGATTTTCTAGGTATGTGATTTATTTACAGACAGGTGTGTGTGGGGGTGGGTGGGTGTCTGTGTATAAAATTATATACACCAATTGGAAACATGACCTTTTGTTACTCAACAATATATTGTGATCATCTTTTCATATATTAGCTGTCTTCTAGCCCTTTATTTTAAATGGACATAAAGCATTTCATTGTGTGGCTGTATTATCATTTACTCAACTAACTCCCTATTATTGATGTAAATTGTTTCCAATGTTTTATTCCAATAAGAAATACTGCAAATAATAATTCTTACTGCTAAATTCTTAACATATATCACTATGATAAATATTTTAGAAGGAAATACTGAGCACATACATTTTTCTTTTTTACTATTATATGTTTGTGATGCATGATAATTACATTCATCTTGGGAAGCTGGTACACATATATATCAAATCTTAATCACTTTTACTTTCCCTTCCAATCCCTGCCCTCCCTCCTCCCCCTCCCTCAGATCTCTTTCTCATATCTACAACGTCTAGCCCCCTGTTTCTTATCATCTCTCTTTTATTTTGCTCTTTAAATTATTTATATTTGGGTTTCTCACAAGCAAAACTATGCAATATTTAACCTTCTTTATCTGATTTATTTCACTTTGCATTGTGGTCTCAAGATCAATCCATTTTCCTATCAGTGGCTCAAATTTATCCTTCTTCATGGCTGAACAGTACTCTGTTTTATATATATTACATTTTCTTTATCCATTCATCTGTTGATGGGCACATAGGCTGCTTCCATAATTTAGCTATTAGGAATTGTGCTGCTAAAATCATAGGTATGCATGTATGATTGTAATATGATGTCTGTAACTCTTCTGAGAAGATATGCAGAAGAGGTATAATTGGGTCAAATGGAATTTCTATTATTAGCTTTTTGAGAAATCTCCATACTGATTTGCATAGGCTGTACTAGTGTACATTCCCACTAACAATGCAGAAAGGTTTTTTTTTTCCCACAACCTCACCAGTATTTGTTGTTTTTTGAGTTCTTGATGATAGGCATTCTTCTGGAGCAAGATGGAATCTTAGTATTGTTTTTTTCATTTCTCTAATGGCCAAAGATGTTGAACATTTGTTCTTGTACTTACTGGCCATTTATACTTCTTTTTTGAGAAGTGTCTATTCATTTTAATTGCCCATTTTATTGGGTCTTTTATTTGGGGGGGGTCTAATCTTTTGAATTCTCTATATATTCTAGACATTAGTCCTCTATTCAAGGATAGGCTGGCAAAACTCTTTCTCACTTTGTAGGCTGTCTCTTTACTCTGTTGGTCATTTCCTTTGCTGTGCAGAAGCCTTTTATTTAGATATACTCCCATGTGTTGATTTTTGGTGTTATTTCTTATGCAAGAGTTCTAGTAAGAAAGTCTTTGTCTGTGTCTTTGAGAGTTTCACCTATTTTATCTTCTAGCAGATTTAGTGTTTCTGTTTTAATATCTAGGTCTTTGATCCATTTTGATTTGATTTTAGTACAGGGTGAGAGATACAGGTTTAGGTTAATTCATTGGCACATGGATAACTGGCTTTCCCAGCACATTTTAAAATTTGTCAAAGAGGGTTATATTTTCTTTATCCTGTTTTTGTCCCTTGTCAAAAATCAGATGGCTGAAGGTACCTGGCATTGTTTCTTCAACCTCTACTCTATTCCATTGGTCAACATGTCCATTTCTGTGCCAGTAACATGCGTTTATTACTGTAGCTTTGCAGTATAACTTGAGGTCCAGGATTATAATGCTTTCTGCTTTGCTCTTTGTGCTCAAGATTATCTTGGCTATTCTGGATTTCTTCTGCTTCCACATAAATTTTAGGAGTGCTTTTCTATTTTTGTGAAGAATTGTTGGTATTTTAATCCAAATTTCATAAAATTTATATCATTTTTGCTAATGTGGCCATTTTAACAATGTTGATTCTGCCTAATCAAGATCAAGAGATTGCTATAGAGGTCTTTCACTTCCTTGGTTAGGTTAATTCCTAGGTATTTAATGTTTTTGAAGTTCATGAATGGGATTGTTTTTCTGGTTTCTTTTAAGGTGGGTTTAATGTTAGTGTACAAGTACACTATTGATTTTTGTGAGTTCTGTATACTGCCACTTTGCTGAATTTATTAGTTTTAGAAGTCTTATGGTGGAATTTTTTTGGGTATTATATTTAAAAGATCATATTATCTGCAAATAAGGATAGTTTGATTTCTTTCATTCCTATTCATATCCCTTTTATATCTTTTTCAAGCTGGACTGCTCTAGCTAAAGTTTCAAGTATTAATTTGAATAGGAGTGGTAAGAATGGACATCTTTGTCTTGTTCCTGATTTTAGAGGGAATGCCTTCAATTTTCCCCCATTTAGTATGATGTTGCAGGTGGCTTTGTCATAAGCGGCTTTTATTAGTTTGAGGTAAGAGTCTTCTGTTCCTATTTCCATCAGGGTTTTTAAAAATCATGAATGGATGTTGGATTTTGTTAATGTTGGATTTTGTTTCTATATCTACTGAGGTGATAATGTGATTTTTTTTCCTTGCTTCTGCTTATGTGACATATTACATTTATTAACTTATGTAGGTTGACTCATCCCGCCTCCCTGGGACAAAGCCAACTCGGTCATGATGTATAATCTTTTTAATGATTTGTTGCAGTCTGTTTACAAGTATCTCATTGAGGAATTTTGCATCTGTGTTCCTTAAGGAAATTGACCTGTAGTTTTCTTTTCTTGTTGACTCGTCTAGGTTTGGCATCAGGGTAATGCTAGCTTCAAAGAATGAATTTGGCAGTGCTCCTTCCCTTTCAGTTTCATGGAGGAGTTTGAGAAGTATTGATGTTAGTTCTTTCTTGAAGTTCTGGTAAAATTCTGCAGTGAATCCATTGGGTCCTGGACTTCTCTTGTTTGTCAGGGTTTTTATTTGCTGCCTCTATTTCATTGCAAGAACATGCATTTTTTTTTATGAGAACATGCATTTTTAAGGACTTTTGATTTGCTTCACCAAATTACCCTCTAGTGTGCACTCTAGGAAGCATATATGAGAGTGCTTATTTCCTACAAGATGCCTCTCTTTTTACCAGGCTTGTGTGTATCCTTTTAGAAAGATCTAATATAAAATCAATGGAATGTTTTCATACAAAAGTTATTCTTGATTTTTTTTACAAAAAGATTTAAAATAAGAACAATTCCTGTAAATCATGGGTTCTTTAGTGGATGTAATAAAAACTCCACAATATTCCAAAAACGTGTCTATTTTGAATACAGGATAGACTACTAATCATTCTTTTTTCTCCTTGATATAATTTTACTCTGAGAAAATTCACTTTGCAAACATTTAGTTCCTTTAGCTCCACCTAAGAGCCCAGGAATCAAGCCTGCCATCCAAATTTTTTCTGCTTAGGTTGTGACCAAGGATATGTTTATAATGGAGATAGATGCCATCTGCTACTACCGAATGGAAAACGCCCCTCTTCTCCTAAGCAGTCTCGCCCATGTGTCCAAAGCTGTCCAATTTCTTGTCCAAACCACCATGAAGCGTCTCTTAGCTCATCGATCTCTTACAGAAATTCTTCTAGAGAGGAAGACCATTGCCCAAGATGTAAAGGTAATTGGATAAATCTAATGTTGAATATTTTGAAATATCTCTTTTACTCATTTATTCACCAGAGAGTTATTAAATACTCCACGTACTGTTCAAGATGCCATCTGTTAGGGAGCTTATAGCTAATTAGAAGTTGCCAAATTGACCCTGAGTCAATTAGGACCACTCATCTGGTGCACAGAGTTTGCTCCCAGCCCTGCCCCAGTGATTGGTGGTCCACCCCTGTGATGTAAGTTCATTATAAAATACAGTGTTGGAAGTAGCTGCTGGTGAAGTGGTGGGGCTGTTAGGGATGGATGGGAGTGTTGGTGGTATGTGAAGATGATAAGCACAGTTCCTAGGAGCTTGCAGTCCAGCTGGGGGAACAAGCATAGTATGCGCAAAGTTAAGTAATGGTAAATTCAAACAAAGCTTTCTGAAGTAATAGTTACAATGTCACAACCCTTTCATGATTAATTATCCAATCATTTGTCCAATTTAATTGATTTGGAATTAGAGGAGGAGAGAAGAGTAAAACCTGTCTCCCAAGCAGCCTCATGTGGTCCACAGGCAACAAGATCAACCCTCTTATCCATGGCCAGGAGGTATTAAGAAGACAGGCTGAGACCAGAGCAGGACTCCAGGCAGCTGGCCAGTCAAGTGGCAATACCAGTGACTGACCCTACCATTAAAGCCATGGGGAACACAAGCCCAGAGTGAATTATGAGGTTGTAAGTTAGATAGAGGTGGAAGGAAGACTTTAAATAGATGGACCCTAAGAATCAAAGGCATTCATGATTGTTCTTCATGGAACCTGAGCAATTACTAATGTGAAAAAATGCAGTGGGCAAATATTATAAAACTAGAATTAGCATCTTGAAAAGGGGAAAAATTTGACAAGACAAGCTAGAAAGAGAAAAAGAAGAAGAGGGACACATGGAAGTCGCTGTTCTGTCATTTAAAAGACATTCAACATGCTCAACTGTCCCCTGCAACCTCTTCCTTGTTTGTCCTTTTCCTCTGAAGGATAAAGTCCAGACTCTTGTCATTCAAGCTCGTCTTTGTTACACTAAATTATAACTTATGTATTTACATGTGTGTCTCCACAGATTACAATTAACTCCATAATGGCAGGTGCCATATTTTATTCATTTCTTTGTCCTTAGCCCCTGGCATGGGACTTGTCAAACAGCAGACAGTTGTTTGGACAAATGAAGAAATGACCCAACTGTTGTTGCTGCCATCTTTCCTTCACTGAATCCAATACTCCAACCTACTTAGTATAAGCCCAGCATTCAGCACTTCCATGCTTCCAGGCCTCCTCTTGAGCTGTTGTTTCTACAGGAAATCCTTCCTTTTTTCCCACAGAAAATGCCGCCTCCTCTGTGATATATTTATCAAAACTCCTTACTCTCACCTGACCATCAAATTAGTCAGTTTTCTCAGACTCTCTACACACTAAGAAATCATCAGAAAGTAAAGAGGAAAGAGGAAACACAGCATGGAATGCGCCAGGCCCAGCTGGCCCCTCCTCTCCTGAACTCACAGTTCACCCCATTTCCAACTTTAGCCTCAGAGGACAGAAAGGACTGGGAAGCAGGAGAACTGATGCCACCAGGAATAAGGAACAGAAAGCACCCTGTAAATGACAGCCATTTGGCAAGGAGGGTAGAGATGCTTATTCTCTAATAAGTGCATTTTAAAGCATATTAACAAATACATCATCTATATTATTAGTTTCCTATTGCTTCTATAATAAATTTCCACAAACTTGGTGTCTTAAAACAATATGAGCTTATTTTCTTATAGTATTAAAAACCAGAGTCCAAATCTGTCTCAGTGGGCCTACATCAAGGAGTCAGGAGGCTTGATAGCTTCTGAGGGTTGTGGGAAACAAATCTGTTTCCTTGCCTTTTCAGCATCTCGTAGCTGCCTGCATTCCTCAGCCCTTCCTCCCCTTCTTCCATCTTCAAAGTGCACCTCTGCAGGCTCTGCCTCCATCTTCACACCCCATCTCCCTCTGCCTCTCTTTTACAATGCCACTTGTGATTGTATTTAGGGCCCACCCAGAACAAGCTCAAGATTCTTTGACTTAATCACAACTGCAAAATCCTACTTGAGGTAGCATTCTCAAGACCTAGTGATTAGGACATGGACATTGTTGGGGGCCACTTGCAGCCTATCACATCTCTAGGTCCACAGATATTATGGAATGGCACTGTATAAGTTAACTCTGTGGCAGGCATCGTGTAGTTGAACAAAGCAAAGCAGGTAAGTACTGTGCTCTGAAAGGAAATAGTCTTTTTACATAATGGTCACTGGTGTACAGGCGTGCTCTACTGCCACCTGGAGGTGCCTACTGACATCTGAGCTCTTTTTTCCACAGGTCGCCTTGGATTCAGTGACCTGCATTTGGGGAATCAAAGTGGAGAGAACAGAAATGTGGGTAGGAAAATAACCGGGAAGAATAATATAATAAAGGGAACTATTTTTGTTTCATTTAAAATATTTCATTTTTGAAAAATTATTTTGAGTCCTGAGGCAACATTAGTATAAATTTTTAAAAAAGAAAGAGAAAACCATCTAATATTTCACTGCCAAAATATGTAATACACTGTCACATATGGGCAGATTACTCTCATGTTTTTTCACCATGCATAAAAAATGTCAAACCTTGTTTTAAAAGATAAAATCACATAAACTTGCTGGGCATGGTGGTGCACACCTGTAATCCCAGCACTTGGGAGGCTGAGACAGGAGGATCACCACGAGTTCAAGGCCAGCCTGGGCTACACAGTGAGTTCAAGGCCAGCCTCAAGTACACAGCAAGATCCTGGCTCAAAAAAAAATATCTCACATAAAACTTACTACACATACAGCTTTAAAGCACACAGCTCAGTGGTTTTAGTATATTACCAAAGTACAACCACCACTACCATCTAATTTCAGAATGTTTCCATCATCCTAAAAGGAACTCCCCTCTCCCTCTCACTTCTTAGCCCCTGGTAACCACTAATTTAGTTTCTGTTTCAATGCATCTGCCTATTCTGGACATTTCACATGAATGGAATCATTCAATATGAAGTCTTTTTGTCTGGCTTCTTTTCACTTAGCATAATGTTTTCAAGGTTCATGTAGGGTGTAGCATGTGTCAGTACTTTATCCCTTTTTATAGTTAAGTAATATTACATTGTATGCCTGTAAAAATTGTATTTATCCACTCATTGATTAGCAACTTTTTTGGCTGTTATGGATATTACAATAACATTCTTTTGTTTGAACATGTTCACATACATAGGAGCATATAAAGGAGTGAAATAACTGGATTGTATGGTAACTAACTTTTTTGAAGAACTATTAAACTCTTCCATATATGCATTTTTGACAGCTATACTCAGGGTAATAAGACACTTTTTTATGTAATCCACTAAGGTTTTTATTTGGTCAGTTTTACTCTTCAAAAATCAATCCTTGTCTTTTATAAACTTAGATAAATTCCTCTTTGTTATTAATTGTATGGTTCTCCAAGGCTGGTTTTCATTGTCAAATTTAAGAGCTAGAGGTTAAATTAAATCTTAAGTAGGAAAAATGATCACATATGAACACAAAATGTGCTGTTCATGAGAACCCTACAGCCCCCTGCAGCATCAGGGGTGATCCTTGTCTGCATTTGAGGTTCTGCCCTCAGACATGCTCTCCTCTGCCTACCTTCTACCTCAGGACTCTAGGAACAGCACATTCTATTAAATCAAAAATGGACTACTCAAGGGACAGCAGTAGAGAAGGTAGAGAGTGTTTAAGAAAGCCCTTGCTGCTAAGTTCACTGCTGCACCCACATACCTGCCTTCTTTCTTTTCCAGTAAAGATGTGAGGTTGCCTGCCGGGCTTCAGCACTCGCTAGCTGTGGAAGCTGAAGCACAAAGACAGGCCAGAGTGCGGGTGAGCCAACACTGAGCCCACTGAGCCTGCTCTTGGACGAGCACCAGGGAGCCCAAGGAAGGCCTGCTTGTGGAGAACATTGCTCCTCTGCTTCCTTATCTTTGACTCATCCAGGCACTGGGTGGAATCTGGCTTGCGCCCCACCACTCTATTAGAATTGCTCTTACAAGGTGTCCTCGCCTCCAGACCAACGCCATGCCTCTTCCTCTGTAAGGCTGCTGCTAACAGTGTCCACCTCCTTCCTGAGTCTTGCCTTCACCCCCTCTCCTCCCTCATTCTTGCACTGACATCTTTCCCTGGGTAATCTCAGTCACCTGTCACCTCTAGGTTAATCACCTGGAGGTCTCAGGCCTGTGTCCCTAGGTCTGCACAAGCCTTGAAGGAACACCCATGAACAGTGCTCCATTCTCTCAATGCCAGGGCCTGAGAAATCTGTGCAACTGATAGCTTCTACTCAGGCAGCCAGGGAGCAGCAAAAATCCGTCTGGCAGCAGCTTCCAAGGAGTCTGGAGGTCGGGGAGCAGTGGGAAGAGGAAAGTGAGGAAAGAAAAGAGGAACAGAAAGTAGGTGAAGAGAAAACCCTAACTACAAAAGAACAGCAATAGCTTTGGAGAAAGAAGAGGAGAAAGGTGGTCCTCTCTGACTACTTTCTGGAGGCATCTGGGTGGAAAGCTTGGTGACTTCTCTTCTGAAATGCTTACCATTTGTCTTGACCAAGCTGGAGTTCACCCTTTCATAATTCCATGCCTTTACCTGGAATGCTGGCCAACTTTTCCTCTGTATGGCAAAATCCTACTAATTTTTCAAGCCCACTAGATATTAATAGCTTTCTTAATGCTTCATTTACACTTGTCATGGCCCATAGTAGATTCCACCTTGAATGCTGATTAATGGTTTATTCTGTTTCCCTTACCTCAAGAGCCTTTAGAACAAAGGCTGAATCTGTTCACCGGTGCCCACAGTACCTGCCAGCAGATGCACAGTGCTTGTTTGCTGAGGCACATGAATAGAGAGCCATTAAAATCCTTGTGGAATGGAGAAACACAATTGCTTTGCTTTTCTTCGCATCTGTTTTCTAGATGATAGCTGCAGAAGGGGAGAAGGCTGCCTCCGAGTCCCTGAGGATGGCAGCTGAGATTCTGTCAGGAACCCCGGCCGCCGTTCAGCTTCGATACCTCCACACTCTTCAGTCTTTGTCCACAGAGAAACCTTCCACTGTAGTTTTACCTTTGCCATTTGATCTGCTAAATTTCCTGCCCACTCCCAGCAATCGAACTCAAGGAAGCATCCCCCTCCCAAATTCTGCCAAACCTGTTGAGCCACTAAATCCCAAAAAGAAAGACTCTCCCATGTTATAGGGTAGATGGGCAAAGCATAATATAACTGTAAAGGGGATCTGCATCAGACACTGTCCTTTGGTTGCCAAATGGAATGTCCTTACATCAAAATACAGACACAGAAGATGGTGAAATGCTGTAAGGATATAGAAGGCACCTCACAAGTTTAGGTGGATCATCTAATCAGAGTAATTAAGGGAAAGAGCTTTTGTATACATTCTAATTTGGGAAAAATTTGATTCTAAACATAGTTCAAATGTCCCTTTTACTGTATAGTCTGGCCCTTTTGGCAAGGTTTCTGCAGCCCCCATATCCCTTTCTCTGAGCCCCTATCGTTGTGCTTATCACACTCGATTGTAAACCTGTACCTAAGATTCAGGTTTCTCTCCAACTACACTCGGTTCTTCAAAGGAACTGCTCACGCACGGCCCCCAGTACACTTAATCCTTTAGCTCCACCCCAGTTCCTCACATCTAACCCTGGTAGCTGCACAGTAGTGACACCTCAGTGTTCCTGAGTATATGCAAGAAGAGATGTGCTTGTGTTGGACATAAAATTTACCCCTAATTAAAAGAATTTAAAAGGAATTCTTGGTATGGAGATTCCTTTTTTCAATAAGGAAATTAATAAAAGGATAAAAACCATATATATATATTCTTTAAAACTGAGGAAGAATTACTAGAATTAGGGGGCTGAGAGTAATGCATTTCAGTATAGAATTTACCAGATTGCTTATTTCTTGAAACAGTACAATCTATACATGCCCTGCAGTAGTTTTTTCAGTTAGCTCCTGACTACTACTACAGAGTTCTTTAGCAGTAGTTCTTTTGGGACTATGAGCATTCCCATGCCCTCTAAAATTCTGGCTTGTGTGTCAGTGCATTTGCTCGGTAGAGGATGAGAATTAAGTAGAGGTTGTAGAAGTAAAATCCTTTAAAAAGGGGTCATCAATTGTACTTCCAGCTTTTTCTGAGCTTTGAGAAGCATTACAGCATTATAGCTGAGAGCTATACTATAAAGATAAGACAGTTTCCAAGACAAACTGCTACTTTTTGGGAAGCAAGATGTCGATGTCCCCACTCCCAATCCCAACCAGATATCTAACAGACTGGAGTGGACAAGGTAACAATGGTAATCCATCTTCCATTTTCCACTCTGGTCATCCACATAGTCAAACCTAGGCAAGAAAAAGGAGAGACTGCCATCTGGCTGTAACTATTGCCCACTGTGAGGAGAAACTCTTCTATCCTGCTCTTGCTGTCCTATGATCCTGAGTATGTGTACATTTTGAAACAAATGGTTGTAATGTCATGGTGGGAATGAAATATAGAAGACTACATGTGCAAGTTCTGAAGTGTTCCAATTTAAATAAGGCTGGGGATGGTATTAGCAAACAACAACAACAACAACAGAAAACCAGACTTGAGGATCAGTGGAACAGAATAGAAGATGCAGAAGCAACTCCAAGCATACTCATCTACCTTATCTTTGATAAAGGGGTCAAACCCCTTCACTGGAAGAAAGATAGCTTCTTTAATAAATGGTGCTGGGAGAACTGGTTTTGCCATATGCCGAAGATTAAAACTAGACCCATATCTCTCACCATGCACTAAACTAAACTTGAAATGGATCAAAGATCTAAATATTAAAACAGAAACACCAGGGCCAGAGATTTAGCTCAGTGGTTCTGTGGCCTGCCTCACAAGCACAAGGACCCGAGTTTGATCCCTGGTACCAACAAAAACAAACACCAGACCTGCTTGAAGATGGAATAGGTAAAACTCTTGAAGACATGGGTACAGGCAAAGTCTTTACGAACAAAAGCCCAATTAATTGCACAGGAAATATTATAAAGAATCAATAAATAGGATCACATCAAATTAAAGATCTTTTGTACAGTAAAAGAAATTATTAACAGAGTGAAGCTATAACCCACACAATGGTAAAAAAATTACCAGCTACTCCTCAGCCACAGGACTATATCTAGAATATATAAAGAACTTAAAAAGTTAGACCCCTCCAAATTTAAAGACCCAATCCAAAAATGGGCATTTGAAATCAATAGACACTTCACAGATGAAGAAATACAAACAACAAATAAATATATGAAAAGAATGTTCAACATCACTAATCATTTGAGAAATGCAAATAAATCAAAACAACACTGAGATTCTATCTCATTCCAGAAAGAATGGCTATCATCAAGAAATCAATCAATAACAAATGCTGGGGGGCTGTGGGGAAAAAGGAACCCTTCTCCATTGTTGGTGGTAGTGTAAGTTGGTACAACCAATATGGACATCAGTATGGAGATTCCTCAAGAAAACAAAACTAGAAGTTTCATTTGACCCAGCTATGTAACTTCCCCAAAGAGCTAAAAGCTTCATACTACACTGAGACATGCACACCCATGTTTATAGTAGCACAATTTATAATAGCTAAATCTTGAAAATAGCCCACATGCCCATCAACAGATGAATGGATAAAGAAAATGTGGCATTTTATATAATGGAATACTACCCTGCCATAAGGAAGGATAAACTTGAGACATTTTTAGGTAAATGGATGCATCTCCAGACGAGAATCTCAAGTGAAATAAATCAGACATACAAGTTTAAATACCATATTGTTTCTTTTGTGTGAGAAACCCAGAATGTAAATAAGGATCAAAATAGAGAATGGATATGGGGAAGTAAGAAGAATGTATTCAAATGTGAAGGGGAACTGGGGAGTGGGGAGGAGAAAGGGAAGGAAGGGAATGGGGATATTTAAAAAAAGAGCTATGGGAGGAAAAAATAGACTTTTTAAATGGGGAAAGGAAGAAGGGTTGAAGGGAGGAGGGGAATGGGAAAAAAAGAATTAAGATATATACAAATTCCCCATGATGGATGTGATCATTATGGCAAACATGTACTAATAAAAAATAAAGATTAAAATAAATAAATAAGCCTCGGGACTCTGGAATTAGGCAGTTTCTGAGGCTGAAAGAGTAAAGGCCTAAAATCCCAGGAGATAAATCCAAAGAAATACTAAACACGTGAAGCCAAAACCATTGTAGCATTCTCATCGTGAGTGTTTGGAGTCACACAGATAAAATGCAAGTGAGTCGGCAGCCCAGTGTAGGAAGCAGCCCTTGGTGAGTGACTGCCAGCATATCCATTTGTCATTTATAACTTATTTTGGAGGTTAGTCCATGTCTAGTGTCTACATGGATATAGGGTCATTATCACAACAGACATATAAGATAATAAAAGCAAAAAAATGAGATTCTGGGTGAATTTTCAGCAATGCAATCCCCATGAAGGAAGCCATATGAGCCAACACCAAGTACCTCTTTGCCTTTGCTAAACAGTCTAGACAGGAGCCTGATGAGCTGGGGACTTGGACACCAATCTGCTCTGTAACTTCAGAAAGTCTTCTCACCATCAGGGCCTCAGTTTCATTCTTCTGAGAAATGGGGAGAACAATATCATCCTCACCTATTTGTGGGGTAATTGTGAAGATCAGAGAAATCATAAGAAGTCAGAAGAAATCTAAAACTGCTGCAGAAACCTAAGGGTATTATCTAGATCCTCCCCCTTCTAAATTGAAAAAATTAAGCTTTTTATTTGCCAGTCTTCTCTGCAGGGTTCAGTCTTTAAAAAGCATTATTTTCTTGACAGAAACCAACACTTCACAGATCTCTCAGGAAACCAAAGAGGCTAGCAAAGTTTTCCATAAACTGTTTTTAATCTGGAAATAAATTAATACACTGAGTCCCTATGGCCACTGCTGTGCTTTTTGAGAGAAAATCCTCTTGGCTTGTATACCATGGCTTTTCTGGCAGCTGTTGCAACAGGAATCCTCCATGAGGCATGTTGTCATCTGCACAGCTCAGCGGTGTCTGGTGTGCTCAGGGGACGCAGCCACTGTGAAACCCTGTGCTCTATGGATGCTACTTGGGCTTGGGCTTATTACTGGATTTAGTCTGGGTTTTGGATTTAACATTGCGTGGTACCTCTAAAAAGACAAAAACAATTAGAGTATTATAATAATGATATATTTACTGAAAGTTTAAAAAGCTGTTTTAAAATTCCATTTTGCCTGAGTAATACCCAAGCTGTAAACAAGGTGTGTGCTAAAATTTTGACTCTAAAGTGGTTATTGGGATTGAGAGTACATTTTCCAAAGTTTAAGTAAGGTCAGTTACTTGCTTGAGTTCTAGGTGATGGGGCCGGGGACTATGGCCAAGGAGCAAAGAAGACAAGGAAGAGTATTTCCTCCTTATTCTTGTTCATGTCTCAAGCTTGGTGGAAAAAAATTCAAACAGTGTTTCTAATGTTCCTTTGTACTGCATCCCTCTGCTGTCTCCACCCTCTCCAGTCTCCTGAGTGCAGATCCTACACAAGCCTCACCCCTGGAATGGGGCTGGAGGCCTCTGGCTATCAAGCCTGCTCTTCCTTGACACCCAGCTTCCCAATTTGAATCCTTCAGACTGGCTGCTGCCATCTCCATCCCACACTTGCTCACACCCTTGTATTGATTTTAGTGTATCCTCCCCACTTCCAATTCCGAGCCCCTTTGAGATCAAAGGCTGAGTCATATTTCTCTCTGTAAACTCCCCTTTCAATTCGTTTCTTTACTCATAGCTCAGAGCACGGTGATTTGCTAATTATTAAAAATATGAACATCAAAAATAAATATGTTCCCCTACTCTGTCCAGGTCTCCTCTTTACCCAGCATCCATAGGCTCCTTACTTAAGAAGTTATAATTTTCCATTCCTTCATGGCACAACTCTCAGGAAAACAGTGATTTCACTGCACTGCATTAACTCTCACACATACAGCAATGTCAGATTGCTCCAGAGTATCTGCATTTCTTCAAGGGCTACCTGCTGACTCTAAGAAATCTCTACTTTAGGGACATTCTGGTCACCCACAGGGCAAGTGGCTGCCTTGATGAGGAGCCAGATTTCCCAAGTTTGCGAAGCTGCTCATCCTCCACTTCAGTGTCTGGAAGGTGGGAGAATGGGAATGTCTGCACAGGTTGGGGACTAACTAGACATAGTTACCTCTACCTCAAATCATTGAAACTTCTCAATTCTGGACTTAATCTAATCCTAAAGCTCTTTATGAAAATGGGCACAATTAAAGTTTCTGATTCCATATTGAGGTAACCTCTCCAGATTAACATAGACTTTTTGTATGGTCTGTATATTTATCTTTCTAAATCTGGAAAAGCTCTAGTTTTTAAATTATTGGGATAACACTGCATCCAGGATTTAAGAGGATGAAATTTTTTAAAGATTCATAAAAAATTATTTCACATATATCCAAAACCTAAAATTAAAGGATTGTCACCCTTGGAATAAATAACATTTTCACCAGTTCATAGTTGATAGCAGTAAAGAAAATGAACTCAAACTCTTCTTCCAAACAGCACTGATGCCCCTGTACCTAGGGTCAGGGGCTGTGAGGGCTGGCTGAGTTCATTGCTCCTGCTGGAGGCAAGATGGGTGAGAGGAAAACAGTAGTTACAGTATTTCCCCATATTATCCTTGTGCCAGGAATGGTCCTGGGAACAGACACAGGTTGGAGATGAAAGCAAAACTCAAAAAATTATCTCCAACATTGAAGATATTGAGGATTGCTTGTAAGCAGATTAAAGAACTAATTAGAGCTAAAAAAAATTAAGACATAGAGGAGACTTTTTAAATTAAGGAGATTTTTTTAATCATAGAAAATCCAGCAAATATGAAAGCAAAATAAAGATAAAATTCTCCATAAATCTCCATTACCCAGAGACAATTTCTGTAAATATTTGATCATATTTCTTTCTGGTCATTGTGTCATGTCCTATATCCTGTGTTTCATATTTTCCCATAAAATTTCCCATGTTACTACAAACTCCTCATAAATGCACTTTCATAGTTGCATAATAGTCAAATATACTGATTATAGCATAATTTATTTAGTCTTTCTTCCATGATTGGAAAGGTAGGCAGGCTGCTTCTATCTTTCTTATGATATATAATAATGTACTAAATGATTTTGCTTTGTTTTGCAGTGCTAAAGATCAACCCAGAGCCTCATTTGTGCTAGGCAAACACACTATCACTGAGCTACACACTCAACCTCTGGATTCTCTCTTACTTTCTCCCCCTTTTCTCTTCTCTTTCTCCTCTCCCTTCTCCCCTCCCCCCTCCCCCTCTCTCCCTCCCCCTCTCTCCCTTTCATGCTGGGTTTTGTTATGTTGCCCAGGCTGGCATGCAATGTGAGCTTAAGGGATCCTCCTGCTAGGACTGTAGGCACGGGCCACCACACTCAGCTATTTCTCTAGACTAGATTCTCATGAGTGAAATTATTAGGTAGAAGTATATACATGTTTTAAAGGAATAGCCACATATACCATTGAATTATGTTCTAAAGGTTTATGTTTTTCTTCCTATAGGTATTATCTGTAAAACTATGTTGCAACTTCTGATCAGCATTGTTTTCTTTCAGTTAAAAAAAACTACCAGTATTTTAAATAAAAATTGTAGTGTGTTAGTTTATTTGTCCACAAGTGTTAGTTTCTTGGTTTTGTGTGTGTGTGAGTTGTCTGGATCAAATAGTTAAAAGTATGTGCATGCCTATGAGAAGTACAGACAGTGGATCAGCACTAAAGATATTGATGTTTTTTTAAATACTTGTGACCAACTCAAGGGTTATTTTTAAATATAACCCAAATAAAGCAAAATAAGAAAGCAATTTTTACCTTTCTTTTGAGATTGTATGATACTTTCTACTGGCCTGACTTCTTCTTCCTCCTCCTCTTTTTCTTCTTCTTCTTCCTCTACTTTTTCTTCCTCATTTTCCTCTCCTTTTTCCAACTCTTGTCTTGGCTTAATGACTATTTCCTCCAGTTCCTTCTCCAGGTCTTTATTTCTTATGAGAATATAGTGAAACTTTTCATTTACATCCTCAAACCTCTCCTCCGCCCTTCTGGCTCTGCTTTCAACCTCCCTGATGTGAGCAAAGTCCAGAGAAACACAACAAAATGGAAGGGGGTAAACAAGTACCTTTGATATAGAAATTCATTATGTTAAAAAAAAAAAAGGTAGTAGGAGAGCAGATAAGTGTGTCTTCAAGAACTAATTGAAGAAGCAAGAGCATCAAAGATTAACAAAGAATTAAAGGCCTAGAAATTACTATGAACCCTAATGTTAGAGTTGCAATCATGCCATGATTTAAGAATACAACATATTTATAATTTATCAGTGAATTTTGACTTTTGGGTATTTGAAATTCTCCATCAAGTCAGGAACCCTCTTTCAAGAGTTAACTTTGGCTTCATGTGATCCAATAAACTAAATCCAATAGTATTCCTTATTTTTTAGTGCTTCTAAAGCCAGATTTTACAATCAAAACAACCAGCTTGAGATATTCACCTAATTTATCAGAGCATATTATATATCTATATGCCCATGTTTTTTTCTTGAGGTCCTCAGCCATCTTAAGTGTACTGCCCTTCCTACTCTTTGGGTTATGAAACATTCTTTCTTAAGCACACTAATTTCTCCCAGCTCTATTTTTTTCTTTAAGTCATCTGTTAGAAAACATACTAAATTGAATCACTCGTAATTCTTCCCCTCCTCTCCCCTCCCCTCTCCCACCCCCCTCTCACTTTGACTTCCATCCACACTGTGGATAAGGAAGGATGTTCCTATCAGAGCCATAAAATTCACTGCCTCAAGATTGGGAGATATCCAACCTAGTGAGAATAAAGCAAGCAGGACAGACAAAGAAAGGTAAGCAAAGAAGTGTGGATTTCTCAGCCGGACCTGCTGACCAGCAGTCTTCATCCTCTTATCTTTGTGACACTATACTTACATTAACTTCACTTGCATGTGTTCAATTACAGCCATTGCTTCAAGATATTTTGGGGCCAATGTACCTTGGTTAGCTGATTCTCTCTGACAAATGAAATATGTAATATAAATGAATTGACAGTCCCAACAGTTAATTCTTTACTTCCTCAGGATGTTCAAGAACAAGCCTTCCGTAATATTCTCTTTCTACTGTTTATAGCATACCTTTAATGCCAAAAGTAGTGGGGATTGCCTGTAGCCAAACAGCTTAAGCAACTTCCAAATTATTCATACTACATATGGACATGAATTTCATTAGCATTGTAAAAAGGAGGAAGGGAAAAGAAGGACAAAAAGAAGCAAAGGGAAATATTTAAAAAATTAAAAAGGCAAACATGTTTCTCTAATAAATTCATGATCAAAGAAATTAACCATCTTATTACTAATAATTACTTCACTAAGCATATGACATTGCAAAGTCAAATAAGATTTTTTAATTCCTTAACGAACTTCATAAAAATCAGTTAAAGGTGTAAATCTCACCAGGCAGAGAAAAATTTGAAAAATAAAATCACTTCTTTATTTTGAATCTAGATATATTATTGAAATCAAAATTAGAGGAAGGTGATGAAAATATTAGAATAAAAAATATAAGCATACTTTCAAGTGAATAATTCTTTCCTGAGAAGTATGTACTTATAAAAATCCCATTTAGGGCCAGGGATTTAGCTCAGTGGTTCCAGTGCCGGCCTCACAAGCGCCAAGGTCTTGAGTTCGATCCCCGGTACCAAAAAAAAAAAAGTCCCATTTATCTGTCTTCCCAATCAGTGGCAGGTAAACCCCACATCACAGATGGAAAGAAATGTTTGAGGGTAGGTGTTATAGTTTAGATCTAAAATGTCCCCCCAAAATCTCATCTGTTTGGATTGGATCATGGGGGAGCTATACTCATCAGAAGATTTATCTATTAATGAATTCATAGCTCAGTGTACTGTTACAAGGTGGGGCCTGGTCAGAGGTGGGTCACTGGAGGCCTAACCTGGGTGTATTCTTATTTATTTATTTATTTATTTATTTATTGGTACATTTTAAGTATAAAATACATTTACATTTATCATTGGGTGTTTGTAACAGAACATGATGTATCTTAGTTCTTATTTTTTTTCCCATTACCTGAGCACCCTTCACCCCCTCCACCCTTCCCTATTTATACAGACTTTGATTCCATTTTTTTCTTTCTCATAATTTTTCCTTTCCCTTCTTCCCTTTCCCCTTCCCCTCCCGCCATCCCCAAACCCTTAGACCTTTTCCAATTTCAAATTATCAATTATTCATTTTAATCATTTTAATCCTTATTTACACTTTCAATTTCTCACACTAGAGAAACTATTCGGTATTTACACATGTGTGTCCTATTTATTTCACTTAAGAGTATGGCCTCAATATGCATCCATTTAACTATAAATGTCTCTAGTTTCTCATTCTTTATGGCTGAGAAGTACTCCATTTTGTAAAAAAACCACATCTTCTTTATCCAGTTTCCAGTTGATGGGCACTTGGGCTGTTCCCAAGCTTTAGCTATTACAAACTGTGCCGCTATAAACATAGGTGCACATATATTGCTGTGGTACGATTCTTTTAATTCTTTGGGGAAGATACCGAGTAGGGGAATAGCTGGGTCAAATGGGACCTCTAGTCCTAGTTCTTTGAGGTATCTCCATACTGACTTCCACAGTATGCACCAGTGTGCACTCCCACCAACAATGGAGAAGGGTTCCTTTCTCTCCACACCCTCGCCAGCATTTGTTATTCGTTGATTTCTTGATAGCAGCCATTCTTTGTGGGGTGAAGTGGAATCTCAGTGTTGTTTTCATCTGCATCTCTCGAATGACCAGTGATGATGAACATTTTTTCATATATTTATTTGCTGTTTTTACTTCTTTGTCTGAGAAATGTCTGTTCATTTCGGATGCCCATTTTTGAATTGGGTCTTTGAATTTGGGGGGTCTGATATTTTTCAGTTCTTTATAGATTTTAGATAGTAGCCCTTTGTCTGAAGTACAGCTGCTAAAAATTTCTTCCCACATTGTAGGTTGTCTTTTAGCTCTGTTGGTAGTTTTTCCTGCAGTGCAGAAGCTTTTTAATACGATGAGATCCCAGTTGTTGATTCTTTGTGCTAGCTCCCGTGCTACTGAAGACTTGTTCATAAAGTCTTTTCCTATGCCAATGTCTTCAAGAGTTCTACCTAACTTATCTTCCAGCAAGTTTACTGTTTCTGTCTTAATATTGAGATCTTTAATCCACTTCGATCTTACTTTAGTGTGCGGTGATAGGTATGGGTCTAGTTTTAATCTTTGGCAGGTTGAAATCCAGTTTTTCCACCATCATTTATTAAATAGGCTATCTTTCCTCCAATGAGGGTGGTTGGCTCTTTTGTCAAAGATGAGGTGGCTGAGTATGTCTGGAGTTGTTTCTGCATCTTCTAATATATTCCACTGATCTTTGGGTCTGTTTCTTTGCCAGTACCATGATGTGTTTTTATCACAGTAGCTTTGTAGTATAGTTTCAAGTTGGGGATGTGATAGCCCCAGCCATGTCTCTGTTGCCTAGAATTGCTTTTGCTATTGTAGGTTTCTTCTGCTTCCAAATGAATTTTTGGATTGTATTCTCTAGTTCTGTGAAGTATATTGGAATTTCAATTGGCAGTGCACTGAATATATATAGTAGTTTTGGAAGTATGGCCATTTTCACTATATTGGTTCTTCCTATCCAGGAACAAGGGATATCTTTCCATTTGCTTATATCCTCTTTGATCTCCTTTTTCAGAGAGCTGTAGTTTTCAGTGTAGAGGTCTTTTGCCTTCCCTTGTTAGGTTGATCCCTAGATATTTCATATTTTTGGATGTTATTGTAAAAGGAATTATTTCCCGAATTTCTCTCTCAATGGTCTGCTATTTGCATATAAGAAGGCTATTGTTTTTTGAGTGTTGACCTTGTATCCAGCTACTCTACTGAATCTGTCAATTAGGTCTAGAAGACTTTTGACTGAGTTTTTTGGGTCTTCTATGTAAAGTATCATATCATCAGCAAATAATGACAGTTTCACTTCTTCCTTTCCTATCATAATTCCTTTTATTTCTTTCTCTTTTCTAATTGCTATGGCTAATGTTTCCAGAACAATATTAAACAGGAGTGGTGATAGTGGGCATCCTTGTCTTGTTCCTGATTTTAGCATGAAAGTTTTCAGTTTTTGACCATTTAGTACGATGTTGGCTGTTGGTTTTCCATAGATAGCCTTAATCAGGTTGAGATAAAGACCTTCTATTCTAATTTTCTGTAGCGTTTTTATCATGAATGGGTATTAGATTTTGTCAAATGCTTTTGCTGCATCTATTGAGATGATCAGATGGTTTTTGTCCTTGACTCTGTTAATACAGTGTATTACATTTATTCATTTACTTATGTTAAACCATCCTTGCATCCCTGGGATAAATCCGACTTAGGTTGTATGATCTTCTTGATGACACTCTGTATTCTGTTTGCTAGTATCCTCTTGAGGATTTTAGAATCTATGTTCACTAGGGAGATTGGTCTGTAGTTCTCTTTTTGGGTTGGGTCTTTCCCTGGTTTTGGAATCAAAGTAACATTTGCTTCCAGGAAGGAATTTGGAAGCCGTGCTTCCCTTTCAATTTCCTTGATGAGTTTAAAGAGTAATGGCAATAGTTCTTCTTTAAATGTCTTGTACACTTCAGCAGTGAAGCCATCAGGACCTGGGCTTTTCTTTGTTGGTAAATTTTTTGTTACATTTTCAATTTCACTCATTGAATTGGGGTGTTTAGAATTTCTATATCTTCATTTAATTTTGGCAATTTGTATGTATCTAGGAATCTGTCCATTTCTTCTGTGTTTTCTATTTTATTAGAGTACAGGTTCTCAAAGTAGGTATTGATGATTCTCTGGATTTCGGCTGGATTTGTTGTGGCTTCACCTTTTTCATTCTTAATTGCATGGATTTGAGCCTTTTCTTTCCTTTTTTTGATAAGGTTGGCTAAAAGTTCATCAATTTTATTTATTTAAAGAACCAACTCTTTGATTCATTGATTTTTTGTATTGTTCTCTTAATCTCAATTGCATTGATTTCTGCTCTGATCTTTATAATTTTCTTTCTTGTATGAGCTTTGGGTTTGTTATGCTCTTCTTTTTCTAGGAGATTGAGGTTCTGCATTAGGTTATTTAACTGAGTTCTCTCTGTTGTCCTAATATGGGCATTCACTGCTATGAATTTCCCATGTAGAACTGCTTTCATTGTGTCCCACAGATTCCTGTATGTTGTACTGGCATTATCATTTACTTGTAGAGACTGTCTAATTTCTTCTTTAATTTCCTCTGTCACCCATTGGTTGTTCAGGAGGGTGTTGTTCAATTTCCATGTGTTTGTGAAGTTCTTGTGGTTTCTTATGTTATTGATCTCCAATTTTATTGCACTATGGTCTGATAATATACAGGGGATAACTTCAATTCTTTTACATTTACTTAGATATGTCCTATGAGCCAGCATGTGATCTATTTTGGGCCCGTGTGCAGCTGAAATGAATGTGTATTCTGATTTTGTGGGTTGGGACACTCTGTAAACATCTATTAAGTCCGGTTGTTCAATAGCTTGGTTCAGTTCTAGAATTTCCTTGTTAATTGTTTGTCTAAATGATCTGTCTATTTGTGACAGTGGGGTATTGAGGTCCCCCACTACAATTGTGTTAGTGTTTATTTGGTTTTTCATGTCTATTAATATTTGTTTTGTATAGTTGGGGGCATTTGTATTTGGTGCATATATATTTAGGATTGTCATCTCTTCCTCTTGGATTGTTCCCTTCACAAGGATGTAGTGACCATCTTTGTATCTCTTAATTAGTTTTGGTTTGAAATCTACTTTGTCTGCAAATAAGATTGCTACCCCTGCTTTTTTCTGGGTTCCTGTGGCATGGAGAACTGTTTTCCATCCTTTTACTTTCAGTCTATGGATTTCCTTTTGAGCTAGGTGTGTTTCTTGTACACAGCATATTGCTGGGTTTTGCTTCTTAATCCATTCTGTCAGTCTATTTCTTTTGATTGGTGAACTGAGGCCATTAACATTGATAGTTATAATTAAGAGATATTGACTCATCCTTGTCATGATGTTTTACTGTTGTTGACTGTTTTATTTCTTATTTCCCCCCTTTTGCTTTAGTGTCTTGCCTTGCATGGTGCCTTCTCTCTGCTGGGCCTCATGGAGTTGTGACCTTCATTGTCTTTTTCTAGGATAAAATTATTTGGAGTGCTGGTTTGGTGTTCACGAAATTTCTCAGGTGTTCTTTGTCGTGAAAGTATCTAATTTTCCCATCAATTTGGAAAGATAATTTTGCAGGATACAACAGTCTAGGTTGGAAGTTATTTTCTTTTAGGGCTTAAAATACTTCACTCCAGGCTCTCCTTGATTTGAGGGTTTGTGTTGAGAAGTGTGCCGTGATTCTGATGGGCTTTCCTTTGTAGGTGATTTGTTTCCTTTCTCTAACTGCCTGTAGAACTTTGTTTTTCTGTTGGGTTTCTGGGATCTTGACTATTATATGTGTAGGTGTAGATTTTTTTTTTGGTCATGGCTGGTTGGAGTTCTATGTGCCTCACTTATCTGTATGTCCAATTCTCTACCTCTGTCTGGAAAGTTTTCCCTATTACTTATGTGAACAGTATTTTTATGTCAATTGTACTTTCTCCTGTTTTTTCTTGGACTCCTGTGAGTCTTATGTTATTCTTCTTTGCATCATCTAGCAGCTGTTGGATTGACTGCTCATGGTCCCTTACTATCCTTAAGAAATCTCTGTTTTCATGGTCCTTAATCGCAATCCTGTCTTCTATATCTGATATTCTGTCTTCAGATTCTCTTAGTCTGCTCTTCATGCTTTCAATGGAGTTTTTTTTTTTTTTGTACCGGGGATCAAACTCAGGACCTTGCACTTGCGAGGCAGGTGCCAGAACCACTGAGCTAAATTCCTGGCCCCTCAATGGAGTTTTTAATCTCCTGAATATCTATTTGATCTGTTTCATGGATTCCATTTCTTTCTTATGTTGGGTGATCATGGTTTCCATTTCTTTCTTATGCAGGTCATTCATGGCTTCCAGCATGTTGCTGATCTCATCTATTTTCTTATCTGTTTCTGCTCTAGAGCTTCTAATCATGTCTTTCACTCTGCTCACCATGTTTGTATTTATCTGGGAGATTATTTCTGTTTTGAATTTTTCTAGAGCCTCATGCCTCTGTTTTGTTACTTCCTGTGCTATCAGTTCAGGGTGTCCAAGTGGTTGCTTATCAGACTTTTCCACCTCATTTCCCCCAGAATTTCCTTTTTGTGGTGTGGAAGCCTGCCTTTGTGCCTTGCTTAAGTGTCTTCTCATTTTTGTTTTTGGTACTGTTCTTGGTTTAGTTCCTGGGTTGATATTTCAAAATTGCTTAATGTAGGTATCTTTGTTGCTTGTGTTTAAAACCCTTGTGGAATGATTGCTTCTCAGAGGTGTCTTCTAGATATAGCTTGTGTTTGGGTTTTGAGACTCTAATGACCCTGAGGCTATTTTATTTTCCTTATACCAGGAAGGAAAACTAATCAGATCAATCACAACATGTTAGCCCAAATGACATAGTCAGCAATACCATAGCATCAAGCACAGCTTAGAAAATAACAATTTGTGGTAGTTATTAATCTATCACATTTAACTATGTGAGTTAAATTAAAACTGAGGACCAACCCAACATAAGTTTATAATGAATGAACTCTTCAATATAGCATCTTTCCCCTTCAGGGTGGGGAGTTAAAAGGAGTTGGGGAGGGAGGGACAGATAGAAAGAACAAGTAAGATTAGCAGTGAGGCCAGAAGACACAGAAATATCACACAAACTCTAAGAAGTTGTTAAAGGCAACAGAAAAAGGCAGAATGAAAGAACAAAGATGTGAATAGAATCACCTAACTGCAACAGGGAGGCTAGATACTGAATTTACTTTCCTTTAAACCTAATGATAAGAGAAGGAAAAGAGAAGAAAAGAACAATAAGGGAGAAATCTGAATTCAGTGCAGAAAGGAACAAATGGGGAGATGAGGAGCAATGTGGGTCAGTGAGACAACGAGTGAGAGAGAGAGAAAAAGAAAAGATAAAAGAAAGAAAAGTAAAAATTTGAAGAGTAAAAAAAGTAAAAATTAAGAATTAAAAATAAGAGAAAAAAATTTTTTTTTCTTTTTTGCAAATAGCAATAAAAATTATGGGCCTCCTTCAGGGTATGTCTCTGCTGTCACAGCAAGCAACGTAGGAATCCCTGTGCATATACAAGTCAATGAGTCTCAGCAAGCCAGCAGCAGACCAAGTACAGTGGTCTGATGTGCCTTTGTTGTAGAAGTTCTCTTTACTTTTCTGCTGAGCTTCAGTTTTCGTCGAGGAGCCTGAGAAACCCTCTTTCTGTTACTAACTTCTGCTCTATCTTGTGGCGCTCAGGACAAGGGTTTTTATAATCTCCTGTGCCTCTGTAGTGTGGGACCAGATAGCAGAAAAGCCAGAAGGCCAGAGGCTTGGGGCGGGGGCGGGGGCGGGGGCGGGGGCGAGACTGGGCCTTGGAGGTGCCTGCGCGGCTAAGTGGACCTCACCGTGGTGGGGCCCGGGACGGCCACGGAGGTTCAAGCTGCTTGTCTCACCTGGCTGGTTTAGCTTGTAGAGCGCGGGATTGGGGTGGGGCTGCAAGACGCCCCCTGGGACCTCACCATGGCGTGGGCAGGGCACGGGACGGCCACGGAGCTTCAGGCTGCTTGTCTCACCTGGCTGGTCGAGCTTGGAGAGCCTAACCTGGGTGTATTCTTATTCCTAGGGCTTCCTCCCTCTCTCTGCTTCCCTCTCTCTGCTTCCTGGCTGCAATGGGGTGAGCAGCTTTTCTCTCCCAGGCCCTTCCACCATTGTCATTGCTGCCTTGGAGCCAGCTGGCTTTGGATTGAACCCACTGCAAATCGTGAGCTAAATAATCCTCTCCTTTTAAAAGTTGTGGGTGCTGGGTATTTTGTCCCAGCAACAGTAAAGTGTCTACTACACTAGGCAACTTTCCATAATGAAACCACGATCAATGGGATGAGGCAAAAACCCTTATTAAGGCCTCTCATCCTTAATCATATATGCCACCACATTGTGCTACCTTTTTTCTTTTTTTTTTTTGGTACCAGGGATTGAACTCGGGTCCTTGAGCTTGCACAGCAAGTGATGAAACCACTGAGCTAAATCCCCGGCCCTGTGCTACCTTTTTTCTAAAACCAGAGAAAAGAAACTATGTTAAACTTTTAAACTTGTTTTTCAGATATTTTACTCTCTTCTTTTCTCTGTCACATATGTTTTTTCTATTATGCTGCCTTTTCTTAGGTAATCTGTTTGGAAAGTAAATACAGCAGTTCCGCCTTATACTTTACTTTCTGCAGCTTCAATTACTCATGGTCAAACACAGTCTGAAAATATCAGAGGTAACAATTCATGAGTTTAAGATTGGACACTTTTCTGAGTAGTGTGACCATCCTGGTCTGTCTGACATCATCCACTTGTCCAGTGTATCCCTGCTATATATGCTACCCACTTTTGTAGCACTCTTGGCTATTAGATTGGTGGGTCATAGTATCACAATGCCTGTATAGATACTGTTTTTACACACACACAAACACACCCAAAGCTCATGTGTTGAAGGTCTGGTCCCAGTTATTGGTGCTAATGGGAGGTGGTACAATTTTCAGGAGCTGGGATCTAATGAAAGGAAGTTAGGTCACTGAAGCACACCCTTATAAGGGATATTGGCCCTAGCCCCTCCTCTCTCCTTTTTCTTCCTGGTTGCCATGAGATAAACAGCCTTTCTCCACCATGCACGCCCACCATAATGTTCTGCCTCATCATAGCCCCAAAGACAATAGGGCCAAGTGATCATGAACTGAAACTATAAGCCAAAATAAATCTTTCCTCCTTTAAATTGCTTGTCTTGGTATTTTGGTTTAGGCCTATGTTTCAAAGTTTAATGGACAGACAAAGAGTAGGCATATCTGCCCTTGTTCCCCACCTTAGGGAGAAAGCATTGTATCTTCTCCATTCATATAAGGCGTTTTTGCTGGAACTATGGAGTACATGTCTTTGATCTGTTGAGAAGTTTCTGTTCTACTTCTAGTCTCCTGATAGCTTTTACCATGAACAGCTGTAGAATTTAGTCCAATACTTTTTCTCCAACTAGTGACAGGATCATATGGCTTTTTCCTTTCCTCTGTTAAAATGATGACTTTTGGGGGTGGATCTTCCTTCCAATGCTGAACCAACACTGCCATCCCCATAATAAAACTACTTTCTACATACTGCCAGATCTGACTTCTAATAGTTTGTTTTGTAAAACAAATTTCTATCTTTGTTCATACTTTTTTCTTCTATTATCTTTATCCAGTTTTAGGATTAGCACAATGTTGATTTCCTAAAATGAGGGGAGAAGTGTTCCTTCTTTTTGCTGCTTTAAATGTTTGATATAATTTATCAGTTAAAATGTATATGAGCCTGTTGTTGTCATATAGGTAGGTTTTCAAGCTAGGAATATACTTTCTTTAATAGGTGCTATTCAAATTTTATATTTCCTCCAGAGTTAGTTTCATTATTTTTTTTTTTTTTGGTACCGGGGATCAAACTCCGGTCCTTGCGCTTGCGCAGCAGGCGGCGAAACCACTGAGCTAAATCCCCGGCCCTAGTTTCATTAATTTGTCCTCCAAAGTACTTCTTAGAAGTTGTCAAATTTATTTCAAGAAAGATTTTTGTAATATGGTTTCTATATCCTTTTAAATTCTGTAAAATCTGTGGTAATGTCTCCTAGATCTTGATACTGTAATTTGAAAAATGTATAATTGATATTTTGTAATAGGAAGAAAAGGTCTAAAGGAGTAGGGGAAGTGGAAGGGGTAGGGGAAAGGAAAGAAGGAAAAAGAAAAAATATGAGAAAAGGAAAAAAATGGAAACAAAGTCTTTGCAAATAGGGAAGGGTGGAGGGGGTGAAGGGAGGGCAGGGGAATGGGGAAAAAATGAGAACCAACATCTTCATGTAATGGTACAAGATCCCAATGATGAATGTAACTGTATTTTATACCTAAAATGTACCAATAAACTTAATGGGAAAATAATACCTGTATTGCAGGAAGAAAAGGTCTAAAGGGGAAGAGGAAGAGGGAGGAGGGGAAAGGAAAAAATATGAGAAGAAGAAAAAATGGAAACAAAGTCTTTGTAAATAGAGAGGGGTGGAGGAGTTGAAGGGAGGGCAGGGGAAGGGAGAAAAAATAAGAACCAAGATATATCATGTGAAGGTACAAATTCCCAATGATGAATGTCATCATATTGTATACCTGAAATGTACCAATAAACTTAATAAAAAAAATAAATTGCTTGTCTTGGGTATTTTTTTATAGTGACACAAAGATGATTAACCCAGGTACTATCCCATGTTTCAGGCATTCACTCAGGATCTTGGAAGGTATCCTCCCCAGATAGGGGGAGACTAATGTAATATCATTTTCAGCCTGAAAAAGCAGTATGTGATATGGCTATACCTATACAGTATATGCTATTTATTTGTTCTTAGATTGGAATCCACACATGGTTTATGGCCCTGTGAAACAACTATAACCATAGTAGAACCTAAGGTAAACCAGGAGTATACACTTGAACTTTCTGACTTTCCTTATTCAGTCATCAGATATACATTTAGTGATAATGTACCAAGAAAATATCCCTCTGTTCTGATACTGGCAAGTATATATTAATGTTTAGGGGTCCGCCTTCAGGAAATTCTTTTGGTTTGAAATGCTGGATGCTTACTGCTAGCATCTTCTAAGTACATCAAGTGGTAACTACCCATGCATCACCCATACACTAATCACAGTTATAGCCTTGGGCCCTTTGTTCATATTCTTAACTTTCCTATGGCTTTTATGCTCTGTCACTCACAGTATGCTAGAGATGGACATGGGCCCATAGCCCCTAAAATGTATTAGACTCTTTTTTTTTTTTGGTACCAGGGATTGAACTCAGGACCTTCTGCTTTTGAGGCAAGTGGAGGAACCACTGAGCTAAATCCCTGGCCCTGTATTAGACTCTCTTTGTTTGTATCTGTTATAGCTTTGACTCCAATTCTGCCTTTGACCTTTTTGGCTTGGTCTTGCTGGGGTCTGACTCTTCCAATGGGATTTGGATTGGACCAATATCTCTAAGTTGGGCATGCCTCACAGAAGATATGATTCTAGGTCCAGCTGTTGTGCTCAGATCGCGAGGTCCCCAAAGACCACCAAGGAGCCGATTCCGATGCAAACACACGGGGGTCGTTTATTCAAGCTCGAGCAGGGACTCTTATCCGACACCGACGCAGCGGGTCAGGGTTGAGAGCCTCGACTCTAAAACACCAGGGGTTTTTATAGAGGTTACAGCAAGGCGCGGGGTTTCAAAAAGGCGCGGGGTTTCAAATCACACGCAAATCACACAATTGGCTAGCATTTAGCAAGTTTTGAAAGTTTAAACCTAATTGGTTGGGCCTTGCGTGCTGAACTGCAAATGGCTGCTCAAGTCATCGAAAAGAACATCTGGGATACTGGGGTATTGGGGTAACTACTGATTAGCTGTTGCAGGCCATCAAGAAGAGCATCTGGGACATTGAGGCAGCTACTGATTAGCTGTTGCTAGGCTAGTTGCTAGGGGACTGCTGAACATTATCACAGGCAGGTGGCCAAAGTGCATCTTGTGGTTTTTCTTGGAACTAGAATTTATGTCCAGGCCACCTTACTCTAAAATGGGGCCAAATTTTAAAATGGAGTCACTCAGATCTCACACAGCTCCTTTTCAGTTCTCAGCACTGAACTTCCAGCCAGGTTTGTGTCCCTATCAGCTTTGGATATACTTCCTGGAGCCATCTATTTCAAAGTCCCTTCCCAGTTGCTGTTATAAAATGGGTAATCAATGCTCTTGATACCTATGGCTGAGGTCCATGGTATTATAAAAGGAGAACACAGACATCCTTTAACACAAATGAGAAGGTGGAAGGCAGAATGTCTATTTTTGTGTTGTAAATACTGCTGATCCCAACTCTGGACCCTGCTTGCCCTTCCAAAGGAATTAACAGGTGATCCAGTAAAATGCCTTATCTTCTTCACACACTTGTAACTATGCATAGTTAAGACCTATAGGTTTAAGATGACCCTTAGAAAATCGGTTTCTAATGTCTTTCTTGCTTGAGTAGCTGAGCTATAAGCCACTCTATTCACACAGCCAAGTGTCTGCATTAAGGTGCACTGCACTGAACATTTTTGGTAGCCTCTGGAAGAGCTTCCTGAATTTAGACATCCCATATCTCTGACAGCTGAAATGTTATAGAATTCAGGCTGCCAGGGATTCTGATTCTAATTCTGGCCCAGAAAGGATCACAAGATTGCTGTGAAACAACAACTCAGAACTGACTAAATTGGGCCACACCTGAAGGCAGAGTGGCCTTCCCCGGCAAGACAGGCAAAGTCAATGCTGGTTAATGGATCATTTGGTTCACCAGTGACTTAGACATAGTGCCAAATTGGTAGCCATACTTCAATACAGCATGGAAGGCTATGTTTTTGTATAGGAGCGCCAGCTTTGAATATAATCCTTAGGAATTCCTACAAGCCAGATATGGTGGTGCATGCCTATAATCCGAGCACTCAGGAGGCTGAGGCAGGAGGATTGCCACACATTTGAGGCCAGACTGGGCTATATAGAGAATTCAAGGCCAGCCTGAACTACATAACAAGACCCTATCTCACAAAACAAAAACAAACTATCTCCCATCTCACTGAGGACAGTTCTGAATAATATATTATTATTCAGACCCCTCACATGGTAAGCACTAAGACATTAGGTAACAATAGGAGTAAGGCTCTGGTTTATCAGGCCAAGCAATTATCCTACCCAAACTGGTAATGACTCACTACCACCTCTGTTGAGATATCACGTGCATCTCAGTCCCAGGAAAATCTTGTCCCGTAGTCATTTGGAAAAAAGAAACACTAGGAGTTAACTAGAATTCTCCATGTTCAGATCTCTAGCTTCCCAGTAGTCTGGAGCTTCTCACTAGAAACCCAGGACCCAGCTACATCTTAGAGCTTTCCTGTTCTACAAATCAGCTCCCAGGACCATGGCAAGTTATACCTGCAGATCACAAAGTTTTTGCTTCCCTATCCCTTTCTCTTTTTTTCCTTTCCATCCCTAATATCAGTCAAGTGTACTGTTTCCTGGAAGCTGTGCTTTTACATCAGGAAGAGAAAGATCACAGCTCCCCAGCAGGTGCCTTGGACATGTATCCTTACTAATGATTTATTATATTTTTATTTTTGGTACCAGGGATTGAAGCTGGGACCTTGCACTTGCGAGGCAGGCACCAGGATCACTGAGCTAAATTCCCGGCACCTAAATGTTTATTTTTGTTCTTAGGTCTAGATGCTGAGTGTCTATGAAAAAACATAAAGGAAAAACAAACAAATAAAAACAAAAGAAAAAAGTGGAAAGTTTTGAGACTTTGAACTATCTATAGGGAGCCCCAATATCTTTGTAAACAGAAGGAACATGTGGCCTAAATCAAGTTACTCTGCCCCAGCTTTACCTTCTGGCCCAAATGTCTGACCTCATGAGCCAGTTCAAGGAAACTTTCTTTTCTGGTTACCAACATCAATCTTGTCCCCACCAAACTGGCATAATTAAGCCTCTTCTGTTCCAGCCTGGGTGACTCTACCTGTAGAGTGCTCCTGGTGCCACCTCACAGAATGAATGTGATTCTTGACCTCTAAACACTTGCAAATAATTGTACATCTACATGGCATTTTGGTCCACTCTCCAGACCATCAGTGAGAACCTAGACAGCTTGGTTTTCAGTGATCTAAGGAAGCAGCAGAATTTTTCATAAGCCCAGAGATGGAGTTTCTGAGCCACATCCTCCTCAGCTGAGCTATCCACACGGTACCACACAGTATCATATACAGAATGGTGGTGCCTAGGAGCTGCATCAAAGACATGCATGAGGACATGCAATACTCCTCGCTTTTGCTCCACATTATAGGCTCCTGTTTTCCCCTGCTTTTTGCTTGGCTCCAGAACCTGACTCTCATGCATCCCTTGGATGGCATAGCAGGGTTCTTACTTCAAGTGAAGAAGTCTGATGCAGGAAGGCTTTGCCTGGGACTGGTGTTTTTTAAAACATGTCTTAGGACACTGCATTGCATTTGTACTGCTTCCTTTAACATCTATGCCTCATACAGTCTTAATGACTGACAAATTAATGTATCACCATAAAAACTGGATGAAAAGTATCCACATTAGGAGAATGTGCACTCTTCTTACCCCCGTTTTGTACTCCACATGATTTCTCATATCTTCCTATCAGAATTAGATCTTATTGCCTACAATTTGCTTAGTGTACAACCCTGTAATTTGCCTCTCCTTTGGGCCAGGCCTCCACCTTAGTGACCTAGCTGTCATCAACCACTATCCTCACTACAGATCTCCACCCTTAAATATACCACCACTTATTCCAATGGATCAGACTCCCTAACAATGAAATGGTTCTTTAGGGTTGAGAAATTTTATGAAGTCAATTGATTCTCCCAATCCAAGCAAATACACAATATGTACACACACATAAAACATTGTATCTAATTTCAGGGGACTGACCTAATGAAGCCCATCCATTGACTCTTAAAATCACAATATTCATGGGCCGGGGCTTTAGCTCAGTGGTTTCGCCACCTGCTGAGCAAGCGCAAGGACCGGAGTTAGATCCCAGTAGCGGGAGGGATGGGGAGAGGGAGAGGGAGGGGGAGGGGGAGGGGGAGGGAGAGAGACATCTAGTGTTGACATAAGTGTACCACGGTCCTAGAATGAAATTACTGTGAAGAAATTTTATATCTGCCTTCCTAATGAGTTTCCATAGCCACTATCTCTAAATTTCCAATCTCATAACAATTCTTGTGGTTGAAGTATGTGCTCCTCACAGATCTCAATAAAATCTGCCGAATGAGGATGTTGATTGGTCACATAGTGATAGAGGATTTGTTAAACTAATGAAAGGATGAAATTCTGATATTAAAATAAGGCTTAAAGATGAGAAAGAAGTTTTGTAAAGTTAAGGTGAAAAAAATGAGAGTTTTTAAAATAGAAGATTCTACAAGAAAAAAAATCTATAAAATATATTACTTAGGACCCCTTTTTCCTCTTGGAAAAACTAAAAGTTATAGAGATCCATATCATTTTCTTTTTTTTTTTATTTGTACTGGGTATCAAACTTGGGTCCTTGTCCTTGTGCAGCAGGAGGCGAAACCACTGAGCTAAATCCCCAGCCCCATATCATTTTCACATAATGTTAACAGTTTTAAATTCAGTTCTAGATACATACCCAGGAAGACAATGCATCTGCTTCAAGTAGAGGTTTGGAATGAACATTTTCATCTTCTCCAATGAATCTAATGACTTTTTCCTTCTCTGTAGATGTTGAAGGTTCCTGCAGCAAAGAAACACCAAGGACCTGTTAGCCAGGTGATGTTTAATACAGTGACATGTCAAGTTACCTGGAGACATGCCTGAAATTTTAATTTTCACTTGCCTTAATCATTCAGCAGACATTTTTGAAGACTTACACACAACAAACACTACAAAATTGTGGAAATAAAGGATTAGGGACAAGTGAATATAACCATGGAAAAAACAAAGGATTTCTTCCAGAACTCAGGAACTCAAGTATAGCAAGAGAAACAGATAATAAAATGAATAATTATGGTACAACATGATTACTGTTAGCATGAAGTGTGTTTCAAGGGTCATATGCACCCAGAAAAGGGTTCACCTAGAAATTCCAGATTGTTACAGAGAAAATAATATTTGAAGGCTGGATAGATGTGGTGAATTAACCAATGGTTAAGCATGGTTCTGGGCATGGAAGGCTCACCAAGAGTTGTTGCCAGTGGCATAAAAGGAGAACTGGAGGGGAAGACTGTAGGCTGTTGATTTACTTGGAGAAGTTTGCCTCGGCTGGTTTTCCTGATATGATCTTGGTTGTTCTCATCATCAGAGGAGCTTGGGTCCTCCCTGTCACTGGGGATGGCTGCTGTTCTCATCAGGGGAGCTCTGGGATTTGCCTTGAGCATCGCTTCCTGGCTCTGGTGCAAAACTCTCAGCCTGGTGGCACAAATCCTTCACCCCACCAGAGCAGACTTTTTAGCTTCCACCACTGGCCTTTGGGCCTTCCCGGTGCAGATCCTCAGTAGGACTTGCATGAGACATTGCCATGGGCTCTAGGCCTCTAGCTGGACTCATGGAGGACATTCCCTAGGGCTCTAGGCCTTAAGCTGGACTTGTGTGGAACACTGCCATGGGATCCAGGCCCTCGGCTGGATTCTTTGGGTCTCTGGTGTGTGGAGAGATCTCTTGCACTCCTCTGCATTTGACTTTTTGGGTGAATATTATAAAATAATCCTATAAATTTTGTCCTGTATTAAGTCTATTCCCTGACTACAACAATAGATGCTATAAAATAGACAGGAAAGAGCCTGAACTAAGTCCACATATTAATGATAATAATGATAATAACAACAATAATATTTCAATTTATTCTGTAACTAAATGGAAAAGTACTTTCCCTCCTATATGCCAGACACTTTGTCAGAATAAAACTGAAGTGCTAGTTAAAAGAAGCTTGAGTGTACCATAATATTGTTGTCCTGCCTTTGCAATGAGTAGAAGGCCTGGAACAGAGCCTGGAGTTGTGGCACTATTTAAACTACCTTCAGAGAAGAAACACTACAGAGAGTGTTACGCAGGCTTGAGGTCTGGATGCCAAAGACAGTAGCAGTCAATCTAGGATCCAGCAAGGCTCTTCTGCCAGGCTCATCTTGCTTTGAACACTGGTTCTTCCACTTAAAGCAATATGATTCTGTAAGTCAGTCAGACTTTCTGAGGTTCAATTTTCCTATCTATAAAATGAAGGTACTATTATACTTATTGAAGTTGTTTTGTGTAGATAAGAGATAACATGCGTAGAGCATTATAGCTCATGATAGGCACTCAATTATTGGTAGTTACCATTGTATTTCTTAGTATTATTATCACCACGAATGCCTAGAAAGGGTTTCTATTACTACTAATGCATCAGCAAGGAAAGAGCAGGGTAAGGTGAGGAGAGGTATGGGGCTGGCCCTGAAAGGAAGTGGGAAAGCCAGCTGAGAGTGGAGACATGGAGTTTAAATCATAATTTAAAAAAATAGGGACAGAAGCCAGGTGAGGTGATGCACACCTATAATCCCAGCACTTAGAAGGCTGAGTTCAAGGTCAGCATGGACTACATAGTGAGTTCAAGGGCACCCTGAACTACATAGTGAGACCCCCATCTCAAAAATACAAAACTAAAACCAACCAAACAAAAACCCAGCACTATGGTGAGAGACTGTATAGATAACAGGGTAGGTGTGAATAAAGCTAATGGGAAATTGCTGGATTTAGAAAGGAAGAGACACCTTTTCCTCTAGAGGAAAAAAATAATGTGTGCCTGCAGGTGTGAATAAAGCTTTATGGGGAAAAGAAGGAACAGTTCACTCTAGATGACCTACTTCTACTTTCCATGGTACTTATGTCTAGTTTTACAAAAGAGAAGGAGAAATGAAAAAGCAATACTACATAATACAAGGTCTTGCCACGTTGCCCAAAATCAGTTTCTGGGTTTAAGGGATCCTCCTGCCTCAGCTTCCCAAGTAGCTGAAACTACAGGTGTGCACCACCATGCCTAGCACATAATCTTACCTCTTCTGGTTTCTCTTCTTCCTCTTCCTTCTGAAGTTTCTCATCCTCCTTATTTTCTCCTTCATCCTCTTGAACAGGCTTTTCTATTTTAGGCTCAGTTAATTCTTTTATAATGTCCTGTGCAATGTAACAATATTATATGTTAGTATATATAAATATTAGTGATTATTTGTTCAAACATTAAATGAGCAGTGATTCTGCAACTGAGTACTGTCCCAGTGATAACACAAAGGTTAATAAAAATGGTCCCTGCCCTTAAAAAACTTAAAATTTTGAGGACAAGAAAATGTTCTACCTAGGAGTGGTGGTACACCCTTGTAATCCCAGCACTTGGGAGGCTGAGGCAGGAGGATTGCATGAGTTCAAGGCCAGCCTGAACTACATAGCAAGACCTTGTCTCAAAAAAAAGAAAAAAAGAAAAAAAATGTTCTGGATGTATATAGTTATTTAGTGGAAGCACCCAATCCAGACCCAGTAGTGGGTGAGGGTGAAAGAAGAGATTAAGAAGGTTTCCCAGAGGAGCTATTATCTGAGATTTTTCTTGTAGTATGAGGAAGGGAGAGCAGAAGACATAAAGATCTAGACAGAGGATTCCATGTGCAGATGACTGGTTCTGAGAACAAAATCAGTTTAATAGGTCAGAAATTTTGAGACAAAAGGATAGGGGTTCACACATAGAGGAAGGGCTGGGTTGTCAGGCCAGGGAATTAGATTTTATCCTCAAAGAAATGAGGCAGAAAAAAACTTGATAGCTCTATTTTACATTTTAAAACAATCATTCCAGCAACAGGAAAGTAGATTTTGAGAAAGAAAAGAAGAGTAGAAAAAAGCAAGGAAGGAAGAGAGAAAAGGTGGGAAAAGAAAGACACAAGGAGGAAATGTGCACAGTGGTTGGGGTAATGAAGAGAGGAGGGTTCAAGAAACATTTAAGAGACAACATTTAGTGGCTAATTAGATGGGCATACGATCTTAAATGACACGTGGTTTATTGTTCATGCAACTAGGTAGATGATGCTGCTGTTTGCAGAAGTAATGAACAAAGTTGGATATGCAGGTGTGGGGAGTGAGATGAGTTCAGAGTAGGGAGTGTGAGTTGGGGAACCACTGAGTACCAAGTGTAAATTTGAGAAAAGAGAGAAAGATTACAAAAATAATTAGACCTGAAAAAGGATCAAGTAAGATTTCAGCAACTAAATTTAAAAACTCAACATATAGTAGATTAAATTCAACTGAATAGTAAATTAGTGAACTGAAGATAAGCCAGAAGCAATGATCTAGGATCAATGCAGAGAGATAGAAAATATGAAAGAATGTCAAAGGACATGGGGGATAGATTCTAATACACATTCATCCTGAGTTATAAAGGAAAAAAAAAAAAGTAGAGGCAATGGATGGAATGGAGGCAATAGATGAATAGATGATGCTACGGTCTTACTGTATCCTCCAAAGTTCACGTGTTGATGACTTAATCCCCAATGCAACAATATTGAGAAATGGAACTTTTGTTCATGGGATCTCTGCTCACTACAGGAGTGGGTTAGTTCTCCCAGGGTGACTTCCTTATAAAAGGGTAAGTTCAGCTTCCCCCTCATAGCCAAGATCATATCTCCGGTAATTCATCGAGTTGTTTAAATTATACTGTAATTGAAGATCTCCAAAATTGATGAAATCTTTCAGTAGTTAATTAAAAAATAATTCTAAGCAAGATCTGGGTATCCCAGAAAAATAAGCATTTGTAAAGGGTACATATTTTTAAAAGGTAGTGTTTAAAGTGCCACAAATGTATAGATAGAAACTTTCCCTTCCTTCTCAGATTCAGGAACACTGCTATACACCATTGGTTAGTTTGGTTTTGACAGTAATGGAAACTTCTTCAGAACTTACTGGAGGTGACTGCCCTTGAAAAAGACTGCAATAAGAATAAAAGCTTTGTGACTGCCATTAAATACTTGGTATTCGCTGATTTGGGATTCTTGATAACTAGGTGGTAGTTGAAGCCACAAGATATACACAATAACAGGTGGGGTGTATAATAAGAAGTGAAAGCAAGCTAAGGACAGAATATCAACATGTAAGAGGCAGAGGTGGAAAAAGAAGGAGGATGAATAAAAATAAAAAGGAAACTTTGGTCTTGTGGGGAGAGATTGCAAAAGGAGTGAATAGTTAACAAGAGCCAAATGCTTCAGAGAAGCCAAGTTAAATATGAGATTGGAGCTACTTAGAGGTGATAATCAGGGATTGTAGTGACTTTAAAGTAGTTTCAGAGGTTTTGGAGAAGTGACTGATAGGGAGGAAGAAAAGAAAGTGGTAGTAGAGGAGACAAGATCAAGAGACATACCTTTTAGAATGGGAGAAATGACCATGTTTATAGATTGTTTTTAGATTGATATGGAAGACATTAAAGATACAGAAGAGAGAGGACATTGGACATGAAATGAAAGGAAGACAGAATCTTAAATGGGAAGAGACTGGAACGGAGGAAGGGTAAGGCAGGAGCAGGTTAAATCTGAGGAAGTAGCATGGAGCTCCCACCTGGGACTTATTCTTTCCCTTGTGAAGCAGGGTACAAAAATCACCTGCTAACAAAGGGAGCAGAAAAAATGTTTGAGTAGATGACTCCCTTCTCAAGAAAAGAAAAGTTGCAAGTACTCTTGTTCAGAACCAAAATTCTTGTCTGATAGAGTAAATGACAAAGATGAAGAACACTGATTGAAAACAGTTGCTTAAATTTATCTACTAAAGTAAAGGAAGAATTTGAATAATGGCAGATCTTATTTTCTTATAAATGGAATGATGCTAACACATGATAAGTACCTCTTCTTCAAGTAGTTTCTCTTTTACTTCATGTGTCAGGAATTTCATTTTTTTGTCTTTGAGCTCAGAAAGGAGGTGAGAGCATGTGTTGATCCATTCATAACATTCTTTCTGAAACAAGACAAAAGATAATTTCTATGCAGGAAAAAAATCACATTACACCAACTCATTTCTTAATTTCCTCCTATTGATGAACTGCTAAATACTATTCCTCTAAATATATCTTCCTTCAGTTAATTTTCTATTAGTTCAGTTCAAAGATCTGTTCTGAACTGACTTACCATCATACGCAGAGACCTAGATCATATTATCTCAGAGGCAAAAAATTTAAGTAACCAAACCTAAACTCTTAGGTTACTGATAAAGAAACTGAAGCCTATGGCAGTAAAGTGATTTTGCCACACTTTTGTTAATACGACTGACACATTCTGGATTCAAAGAGTTAAGATGATGTTTTATTGCGTATCAGGAAGAGGACTGGACAAGGCAGATGGAAGTACTGGGTTTTAGTTCTAAATTCTTCTAATTAGAGGAAAAATTTTGAGAAATAGAAAAAATGGAAACAAAGTCTTTGTAAATAGGGAAGGGTGGAGGGGGTGAAGGGAGGGCTGGGAATGGGGAAAAAATAAGAACCAAGATGCATCATGTAAAGGTACAAGTTCCCAATGAGAAATGTAAATGTATTGTATACCTAAAATGTACCAATAAAAGAATTTTTAAAAAATAGACACACAGACCAAGGAATAGAGGACACAGAAACAAACTCATACAATTACAGTCATCTAATTCTTGACAAAGGGGTCAAAAGTATACATGAGAGAAAAAAACCTCTTTAATAAAAAATGCAGGGGTGCTCCGCCCACAGCACGGTGAGGACCCAGGTGCGACTTGGAGCTCTTGCTCCATCCAGCTCTCTGCTTAGCCATGTGGGTGCCTGCAGGGCCCAGTCCTGCTCCCCACCCCCACCTCTGGCCTCCTGGCTCTTCTGCTACCTGCTTCCACACTACAGAGGCACAGGGGATTATAAAGGCCCTTGTCCTGAGCACCACAAGATAGAGCAGAAGTTAGCAACAGAAAGAGGGCTTCTCAGGCTCCTTGATGAAAACTGAAGCTTAGTTGAAAAGTGAAGAGAATCTCTACAATGAAGGCTCACCAGACCACCATACTTCATAAGTTGGAGGGATCATCACCTCCCATTGGAACCTGCACTATCTTCAGGGGAAGGGCAACTGAAACCTGCAGTAGAACTTTTCAGAGTTCAACCTGCAAGAGGATAGGGAGCTCAACTTGGGACTAGCAGCCAGAAATCTGCCCTGAATTTCACAGGTTTGCTACTGGCTGGCTGAGACTCACTGACTTGTATATGCACACGGCTGCCGATGTTGCCTACTGTGACAGTAGAGACATACCCTGAAGGAGGCCCTTCATTTTTATCTTATTTGCAAAAAAGAAACAAATTTTTTCTCTTATTTTTAATTCTTAATTTTTACTTTTTTCTACTCTTTTCAAATTTTTACATTTCTCCTCTTTTCTTTTATCCTTTCTCTCTCTCTCTCTCTCTCTCTCTCTCTCTCTCTCTCTCTCTCTCTCTCTCTCTCTCTCTCGCCTCACTGCTAATCTTTCCTGATCTTTCTACCTGTCCCTCCCTCCCCACCTCCTTCTAACTCCCCATCCTGAAGGGTAAAGTTGCTATACTGAAGAGTTTATTCACTATAAACATGTTGGATTGGTCCTTGGTTTTGATTTAATTCACACAGTTAAAGGTGATAGGTTAATGACTACTGCAAATTGTCATTTTCTAAGCTGCGCTTGATGCTATGATGTTGCTGATTGTATCATTTGGGCTAATTGTATCATTTGTGATTGAGCTAATTAGTTGTCCTTCCTGATATAATGAAAATGAAATAACCTCAGAGTCATTAGAGTTTCAAAACCCAAACACAAGCTATATCTGGAAGACACCTCTGAAAAGCAATCATTCCACAAGGGTTTTAAACACAAGCAACAACGATACCTACATTAAGCAACTTTGAAATATCAACCCAGGAATTAAACCAAGGAGAGTACCAAAAACAAAAATGAGAAGACATTTAAGCTAGGCACAAACTCAGGCTTCAACCCCAGAAAAGGCAAATTCTGGGGGAAATAAGGTGGAAAAGTCTGATAACCAACCACCTGGACACTCTGAACTGATAGCACAGGAAGTAACAAAACAGATGAATGAGGTTCTAGAAAAATTCAAAGCAGAAATAATTTCCCAGATAACTATAGAGATGGTGAGCATAGTGAAAGATATGATTAGAGGCTCTAGAACAGAAACAATTAAAAAAAAGATGAACTCAGAAACATGCTGGAAGCCATGAATGACCAGCATGAGAAAGAAATGGAAACCATGATTGCCCAACATAAGAAAGAAATGGAATCCATGAAACAGTTTCAAACAGATATTCAGGAGATTAGGAACTCCACTGAAAGTAGCCACAGCAGATTAAGAGAATATGAAGATGGAATATCAGATACAGAAGACAAGATTGTGGTTAAGGACCATGAAAACAGAGATTTCTTAAAAATAGTAAGGGACTATGAGAAACAAATCCAGTAGCTAGTAGATGATACAAAGAAGAATAATAGAAGACTGATAGGAGTCCAAGAAAAAACAATAGAAAGTACAATAGACATAATAAAAACTGTTCACAGACATAATAGTGGAAAACTTCCCAGACAGAGGAAGAGAATTGGACATACAGATAATTGAGGCATATAGAACTCCAACTAGCCACGATAAAAAAATCTACACATAGACATATCATAGTCAAGATCCCAGAAACTCAACAGAAGAACAAAATCATACAAGCAGTTAGAGAAAAGAAGCAAATCAACTACAAAGGAAAGCCCATCAGAATCACAGCAGACTTCTAAACACACCCTCAAGTCAAGGAGAGCCTGGAGTGAAGTATTTCAAGCCCTAAAAGAAAATAACTTCCAACCTAGATTGTTGTATCCTGCAAAATTATCTTTCAAAATTGATGGGAAAATTAGATACTTCCACAACAAAGAACACCTGAAAAGTTTCATGAACACCAAACCAGCACTCTAAACAATTCTAAACAATATCCTAGAAAAAGACAATAAAGATCACAACTCCATGAAGCCCAACAGAGGGATGCTACTAAGGAAGGCAAGAAACTAAAGGGAAAGGGGAAAAAATAAAAAATAAAAGACCCAACAAGAGTAAAACATCATGACAAAGATGAGTCAATATCTATCAAATATAACCATCAATGTTAATGGCCTCAATTCACCAATCAAAAGAAATAGACTGGCGGAATGGATTAAGAACCAAAATCCAACAATATGCTATATTCAAGAAACACACCTAACTCAAAAAGAAATTCACAGACTGAAAGTAAAAGGATGGAAAACAGTTCTCCATGCCACAGGAACCCAGAAAAAAAGCAGGGGTAGCAATCTTATTTGCAGACAAAGTAGATTTCAAACCAAAACTAATTAAGAGAGACAAAGATGGTCACTATATCCTTGTGAAGGGAATAACCCAAGAGGAAGAGATAACAGTCCCAAATATATATGCACCAAATATGCATACCCCCAACTATACAAAAAAAAAATTAATGGGCAAGAAAAACCAAATAAGCACTAATATATTTATAGTGGAGGACCTCAATACCCCACTAACCCAAATAGACAGATCACCAAGACAAAAAGTTAATCAGAAAATTCTAGAACTAAGGGCTGGGGATTTACCTCAGTGGTTCCACCACCTGCCTCAAAAGCGCAAGGTCCCAAGTTCGATCCCCCATACCAAAAAAAAAAAAAAAAAATTCTTGAAAATTCTGGAACTGAACCAAGTTATAGAACAAATGGACTTAATACATGTTTACAGAGTGTTCCACCCCACAAAATCGGAATACACATTCTTTTCAGCTGCACACGGGTCATTCTCCAGAATAGACAACATGCTAGCTCATAGGACATGTCTAAGTAAATGTAAAAGAATTGAAGTTACCCCCTGTATATTATCAGACCACAGTGCAATACAATTGGAGATCAATAACATAAGAAATGGCAATGCCCCCACAAACACATGGAAATTGAATAACACCCTCCTGAACAACCAATGGGTCACAGAAGAAATTAAAGAAGAAATTAAATAGTTTCTACAAGTAAATGACAATGCCAGTACAACATACAGGAATCTATGGGAAACAATGAAACCAGTTCTACATGGGAAATTCAAAGCAGTGAATGCCCGTATTAGGAAAACAGAGAGAGCTAAAATAACCTAATGCTGAACCTCAAGCTCCTAGAAAAAGAAGAGCACAACAAACCCAAAGCTCATACAAGAGAGGAAATTATAAAGATCACAGCAGAAATCAATGCAATGGAGGCTAAGAGAATGATACAAAAAATCAATGAATCAGAGATGGTTTTGTGAAAGAATAAATGAAAATGATAAAAATTTAGACAACCTTATCAAAAAACAGAAGGCCATAGTGGGGTCCTGGTCACGGGGAACACGTCGATACAGCCCATTCCAGACAGGCACATCTGTGGATGCCATACCGGGGTCTCCGGTCACACGAACATGCCGATCCAGCCCGTTCCAGACAGGTACATCAGTGGATGCCATCGCGGCATCCCTCGTCATGGGGACCACCCTGATCAGGCCTGTTCCAGACAGGCAGATCTGTGGACACTGTAGCGGGGTCCCCAGTCACAGGGAACATGCCAATCCAGCCTGTTCGAGACAGGCAGATCTGTGGACACCATAGCGGGGCCCATCATCGTGGGGAACAAACCAACCCAGCCCATTCGACAGCCAGAGCTGTGAATGCCATAGTGGGGTCGCCTGGTCATGGTAAACATGCCAATCCAGCCTGTTCGAGACAGGCAGATCTGTGGATGACATAGTGGGGTCCCCGGTCCCAGGGAACACGCCGATCCAGCCTGTTCTGGACAGGCACAGCTGTGGATGCCATAGAGGGGCTCCTTATTGTGGGGAACACGCCGCTCCAGCCTGCTCCAGACAGGTACAGCTGTGGACGCCATAGCAGGGTTGCTCGTCACGGGGAAGATGCCAGTTAAGCACTCTCCAGACAGGCACGTATTTGGATGCTACAGTGGGGTCCCTCATCACAGGAAACGGGCTGATCCAGCCGATTCCAGACAGGCACACCAGCGGATGCTGAAGCGGGGTCCCTCATCATGGAGAACACAGCGCTCCATCCTGTTCCAGACAGGCACACCTGTGGATGCAGTTGTGGGGTCCACTGTTGTGGGGAACATGCTGCTCCAGCAGGTTCCAGACGGGCACACTTATGGATGCTGTAGTGGGGTCCCTTGTCAGGGGGAACATGCCGATCCAGCCTGCTCCAGACAGGCACAGCTGTGGACACCATAGCAGGGTCCCTCATCGTGAGGAAAATGCCAATCCAGCGCGTTCCAGACAGGGACACCTGTGGACGCCATCGTGGGTTCCCTCATCACGGGGAGTACAATGAACCAGCCCGTTCCAGACAGGCACACCTGTTGACACCATCACAGGGTCCCTCATCACGGGCAAAATGCCAATCCAGCCTGTTCCAGACAGGCATACTTGTGAACGCGATTGCAGGGTCCCTCATTATGGGGAGCACACCGATCCAGCCGGCCCCGGACAGGCACACCTGTGGATGCCGTCGCAGGGTCCCTCATCACGGGGAACATGCCATTCCAGCCTGCTCCAGACAGGCACACATTTGGACGCTGAGGTGGGGGTCTCTTGTCATGGGGAACACACCACTCCAGCCCATTCCAGACAGGCACAACTGTGCATGCCATCGTGGTGTCCCTTATTGAGGGGAACAGAACACTCCAGCCCATTCCAGACAGGCACACATGTGGATGCCATTGCATGATCCCTCATCATGGGGAACACGCCTATCCACTCCACTCAAGAAGGCACACCTGTGGACCTCATCATGGTGACCCTTGTCATGGGGAAGATGCCTCTCCAGCCTGTTACAGACAGGCACACCTGTGGATGCCATCGTGGTATACCAAGTCGCAGGGTGCATGCCAGTCCAGACTGCCCCAGACAGGCACATTTGTGAATGCCATCACAGGGTTCCTCATTATGGGGAGCACACCGATCCAGCCGGCCCCAGACAGGTACACCTGTGGATGCTGTTGGGTCCCTTGTTACAGGGAACAAGCCAATCCACCTCATTCCAGACAGGCACACCTGTGGATGATGACACGGGATCAATTAGTCGCAGGGAAAATGCCAATCCAGCCAGCCCCAGCCAGCACAACTGGACGCAGTTGCTGGGTCCCTCAATGCAGGGGGCATGCTGACCCAGCCCACTCCAGACAGGTACACCCAAGGATGCTGTCATGGGGTCCCTCATCATGGGGAACACGCCGATCCAGCCCCCTCCAGACATGCACACTTGTGGATGACTCTGTGGGGTCCCTCATCGCGGGGAACATGCCCATCCAGCCCATTCAAGACAGGCACACCTGTGGATGCCGTCATGGGGTCCCTCATCATGGGGAACATGCCAATCAAGCCCGCTCCAGACAGGAACACCTGTGGACCTCGTCGCGGGGGTCCCTCGTCATGAGGAGCATGCCAAGCCATCCCGCTCCATACAGGCACAGCTGTGAGTGCTGTTGCGGGGACCTTCGTCGCAGGAAACATGCCCATCCAGCACGCTCCAGAGAGGCACACCTGTGGACACTGTCACAGGGGTCCCTCATCGCGGGGAAGAGGCTGATCCAGCCCATTCCAGACAGGCACACCTGTGAATGCAGATGCAGGGTCCCTCTTTGCAGGGAATGTGCCAATCCAGCCAGTTCCAGAGAGGCACAACTGTGGATGCCATCACGGGGACCCTTGTCATGGGGAACACATCAATCTAGCCTGCTCCAGACAGGCCCAGCTGTGGACAGGGTTGTGGGGTCTCTCATCTCGGGAAACATGCCAGTCCAGCATTTCCAGACAGGCACACATGTGGATGCTGTCCTGGGGTCCCTCATTGTGGGGTACAGGCTGATCTAGCCTGCTTCAGAGAGGCATATTTGTGTATGCCATTGCAGGGTCCCTCATCATGAGGAACACACTGATCCACCCATTCCAGAGGCACATCTGTAGATGCCGTCGCGGTGTCCATCGTCACAGGGAATATGTCACTCCAGCCCATTCCAGACAGGCATTCCTTTTGATGCCGTTGTGGCATCCCTCTTCATGGGGAATATGTTGCTCCAGCCCACTCCAGACAGGCACAACTGTGGACATCATCGTGGGGTACCTTATCATGGGGAACATGCCACTCCAGCCTGTTCCAGACAGGCTCACCTGTAGATGCTGTTGCGTGGTCCCTCGACACACAGAATGTGCTGCTCCAGCCCATTCCAGACAGGCACAACTTTGGACACAGTGGCGGGGTCCCTTGTCATGAACACACCTCTCCAGCCCTTTCCAGACAGACACACCTGTGGATGAAGTCACAAGGTCCTTGGTGGTGGGGAACATCAATTCAGCATGTTTCAGGCTGGCATATCTGTGAACACTGTTGCAGGGCCTCTCATTGCATGGAACACACCTCTCCAGCCCTTTCCAGACAGGCACAACTGTGGACGCCTTCACGGGGTCCATTGTCATGGGGAACACGCCACTCCAGCCCATTGCAGACAGACACACTGGTGGATGCCTTCATGGGTACCTCATCTCAGGGAACATGCCGTGACAGCCTGTTGCAGACAGGCACACCTGTGGACGCCATAAGGTGTTCCCTGGTCATGGGGAACAGTCTGATCCATCCCGTTCCAGACAGGCACAACTTTGGGAGCTGTCGCAGTGTCCCTGGTCATGAGGAACACATTGATCCAGCCCATTCCAGACCAGCACACCTGCACATGCTGTCACGGGGTCCCTGGTCATGGGGAACACACCAATCCAGTCCGTTCCAAACAGGCACACCTTTGGATGGCATCACGGGGTCCCTCTTCCCAGGGAACATGCCAATCCACCCGTTCCAGACAGGCACACCTGTGGACACCATCGCAGTGTCCATCATTGCGGGGAACACAACACTCCAGCCCATTCCAGACAAGCATTCCTTTTGATGCCATCATGGGGTCCCTCTTTGTGAGGAACACGCCGCTCCAGCCCATTCCAGACAGGCAAAAATGTGGACATCATCACGGGGTCCCTCGTCATGGGGAATGCGCCACTTCAGCCTGGTCAAGACAGGCACAACTGTGGACGTGGTCACGGGGTCCCTCATCATGGGGAACACTCCACTACAGCCCTTTCCAGACAGGCACAAATGTGGATGCCATTGAGAGGTCCCTCATCATGGGGAACAGTCTTATCCAGTCAGCTCCAGACAGGCACTCCTGTGGATGCCATCACGGGGTCCCTCATTGCGGGGAACATGCTGATCCAGGCCACTCCAGACAGGCACACCAGTGGGTGCCTTCACAGGGTCCTTAGTCCTGGGGAGCATGCTGATCCAGCCCACTCCAGACAGGCACACCTGTGGTCACCATCACGGGGTCCCTCATAATGGGGAACACACCCCTCCAGCCTGTTCCAGACAGGCACACCTGTGGACACCACTGCAGTATCCCTCATCATGGGGAACACCCCTCCTGCCCCTTCCATTGAGGCACACCTGTGGAGCCTGTCGCGGTGTCCACCATCACAGGAAACATGCCCCTCCATCATGTTTCAGACAGGCACACTTGTGGACACCGTCGCTGGGTCCCTCTTCATGGGGAACAAGCCAATCCAGACTGCTCTACACAGGCAAACCTGTGGACACTGTCGCTGGGTCCCTCGTCACGGGGAACATGCCGATCCAACCTGCTCCAGACAGGCACTCCTGTGGATGCAGTCATGGGGTCCCTCATTGCAGGGAACATGCCCCTCCAGCCCATTCCATATGTTCCATAGAAGCACTCCTATGGATGCAGTCATGGGGTCCCTTGTCATGGGGAACATGCCGAGCCAGCCCGCTCTGGACAGGCACACCTGAAGACATCACTGTGTCCCTCATTGTGGGGAGCATGCCGATCCAGCCCGCTCCAGACAGCCACACCTGTGAATGGGGTCACGAGGTCCCTTGTCATGGGGAACACACTGATCCAGCCACTCTAGACAGGGGCACCTGTGGAAGCCCTCACTGGGTCCCTCATCGCGGGGAATACTCCACTCCAGCCCGTTCTAGATAGGCACACCTGTGGATGATGTTGAGGGGTCCCTCTTCATGGGGAACACGCCGATCCAGCCACTCCAGACAGGGGCACCTGTGGACGGCCTCGCTGGGTCCCTCATCGCGGGGAATGCACCACTCCAGCCCGTTCCAGACAGGCACACCTGTGGATGACATTGTGGGGTCCCTCATCATGGAAAACATGCTGATCCATCCCACTCCAGACAGGCAAACTAGTGGATGCTGTCACAGGGTCTCTCATCATGGGGAACACGCAGGTCCAGCCCACTCCAGACAGGCACCAGTGTGGATGCTGTAGCGGTGTCCTTCATTGTGGGGAACACACCCCTCCATCCTGTTCCAGACAGGCAGAAGTGTGGACGTCGTCCCAGTGTCCCTTGTCATGGGGAACATGCCCCTCCAGCCCATTCCAGATAGGCACACCTGTGGACATCATCACGGTGTCCCTCCTCATGGGGAACACAACCCTCCAGCCCATTCCAGACAGGCACACCTGTGGATGCAGTTGCAGGGTCCTTTGTTGCAGGGAACACACTGCTGCAGCCCATTCCAGACAGGCACACATGTGGATGCCATCGCGGGGTCCCTCATTGCAAGGAGCATGCAGATTCAACCTGATCCAGAAAGGCAAACCTGTGCATGCCATCGTGGGGTCCCTCATCATGGGAACACGCCGATCCAGCCCGCTCCAGACAGGCACACCTGTGGACACTGTCACAGGGTTCCTCATTGCAGGGAACATGTCCCTCCAGCCCGTTCTAGAGAGGCACTACTGTGGACACCATCACCAGGTCCCTCGTCATGGCAAACACACCAATCCAGCCTGCTCCAGACAGCACACCTGTAGATGCCGTCACTGGGTCCCTCATCATGGGGAACATGCCAATTCAGGCCATTCCAGACAAGCACACCTGTGGATGATGTTACGGGGTCCCTCATTGTGGGGAACATGCCAATTCAGCCCACTCCAGACAGGCACAACTGTGGACACGGTTGCGGGTTCCTGTGTTGCAGGGAACATGGCTATCCAGCCTGCTCCAGACAGGCACACCTGTGAATGCTGTCACGGTGTCCCTTGTTGCGGGAACATGCCGATCCAGTCCATTCCAGACAGACCCACCTGTGGATGCCCTGGTAGGGTCCCTCATCATGGGGAATTCACCAATCCAGCCCACTCCAGACAGGCACACCTGTGGATGCCATCGTGTGGCCCTTCCTCAGGGGACACATGCCAATCCAGCTGGCTCCACACAGGCACACATTTGGACGCCATTGTGGGGTCCCTTGTTGTGAGGAGTATGCTGATCAATCCCAGTCCAGACAAGCACACCTGTGAATGCTGTCACTGGGTCCCCCATCATGGGGGAAACGCTGATCCAGACTCTCCAGACAGGCACACATGTGGACGCCATTGCAGGGTCCCTTGTTGTGAGGAGTATGCTGATCAATCCCAGTCCAGACAAGCACACCTGTGAATGCTGTCACTGGGTCCCCCATCATGGGGGAAACGCTGATCCAGACTCTCCAGACAGGCACACATGTGGACGCCATTGCAGGGTCCCTTGTTGTGAGGAGTATGCTGATCAATCCCAGTCCAGACAAGCACACCTGTGAATGCTGTCACTGGGTCCCCCATCATGGGGGAAACGCTGATCCAGACTCTCCAGACAGGCACACATGTGGACGCCATTGCAGGGTCCTTCGTCATGGGGAATTCACCTATTCATCCCGCTCCAGAGAGGCACACCTGTGGATGCCATTGCAGGGTCCATCAGTGTGGGGAACACGCCGATCCAGCCCATTCCATACAGGCACACCTGTGGATGCCATCGTGGGGTCCCTCATTGCGGGGAATATGCCCCTCTAGACTGTTCCAGAGAGGCACTCATGTGGACGCCACTGCGGGGTGCCTTGTCGCGGGGAATATGGTGACCTAGCCCATTCCAGACAGGCACAACTATGGATGCTGTTGTGGTGTCCCTTGTCACAGGGAACACGATGATAGAGCCTGTTCCAGACAGGCACACCTGTGGATGCTGTTGCAGGCTCCCTCGTCACGTGGAACACCCCGATCCAGCCCATTCCAGACAGGCACACCTGTGGTTGCCATTGCAGTGTCCCTCCTTGCAGGCAACATGCCTCTCCAGGCGGTTCCAGACAGGCACATCTGTGGATGCTGTCGCAGGGTCCCCGTCGTGGGGAACATGCTGATTCAGCCCGTTCCAGAAAGGCACACCTGTGGATGAAGTTGTGGGGTCCCTCATTGTGGGGAACACGTGGATCCAGCCTGCTCCAGACAAGCACAACTGTGGATGCCGAGTGGGCTCCCTTGGCACGGTGAACATGCCGATCCAGCCTGCTCCAGACAGGCACACCTGTGGGTGCCATCTTGGGGTCCCTCATCACAATGATCACTCTGAGCCATGCCACTGCATACAGGCACACCTGTGCACACTGTTGCAGTGTCCTTCATCATAGGGAAAACGCTGATCCAGCCCTTTCCATACAGGCACACCTGTGGATGCTGTTGTGGGGTCCCTTGTCATGGGGAACATGCTGATCCAGCCCATTCCAGACAGGCACACCTGTGGATGACATTGTGGTGTCCCTCATTGCAGAGAACATGTCAATGCAGCCTGCTCCAGGCAGGCACAACTGTGGACACTGTCGCGGGGTACCTTGTCACAGGGAACACACCAATCCAGCCCACTCTGGACAAAGTACACCTGTGGATGCTGTCACGGCATACCTCATTGTGGGGAGCATGCTGATACAGCCCACTCCAGACAGCCATGCCTGTGAATGGGGTCATGGGGGTCTCTCATCTGGGAGAACACACCGATCCAGCCACTCCAGACAGGGGCACCTATGGACGCCCTCGCGGGATCTGTCAGGGGGAATACACCACTCCAGCAAGTTCCAGAAAGGCACACCTGTGGATGACATTGTGGGGTCTCTCGTGAGGAACACATTGATCTAGCTTGCTCTAGAAAGACACAACTGTGGATGTTATCATGGGCCCCCTCATTGTGGGGAACATGCCAATCCAGCCCGCTCCATACAGGTACACCTGTGGATGCCACTGTGGGGTCCCTTATCATGGGCAACACTCCAATCCATCCCGCTCTACAAAAGTACACCTGTGGATGATGTCGCAAGTTTCCTCGTCATGTGGAATATGCCGATCCAGCCCATTTGACAGGCACTCCTGTGGACTCTGTCAAGGTGTCCCTCATTGCATGGAACACCTGTGGATGCTGTTGCCGGGTTCCTCATTGCAGGGAATAGGCTAATCCAGGCCTTTCCTGATAGGCAAAACTATGGACACCATCGCGGGGCCCCTCGTCATGGGGAACATGCTGATCCAGCCTGTTCCAGACAGCTACACCTGTGGATGGTGTCGCAGGGTCCCTCTTCCCAGGGAACATGCCAATACAGCTTGTTCCACACAGGCACAACTGTGGATGCTGTCACGTGTTCTCTCATCATGGGGAACACATCAATCCAGCCCATTCTAGACAGGCATGACTCTGGATGCCATCATGGGGTCCCTCGTCATGGGGTACATGCAGATACTACCTGTTCCAGACAGTTACACCTGTGGATGATGTATTGGTGTCCCCCCCTTGCAGGAAACATGCTAATCCAGCCCGCTGCAGACAGGCAGAAATGAGGACACTGTCACAGGGTCCCTCGTCATGGGGAATACACTGATCCAGCCCACTCTGGATAGTCACCCCTGTGGATGCCATTGCGGGGACCCTCATCATGGGGAGCTTGCCAAAATGGCACCCTCCAGACAAACACACTTGTGGAGGATGCCACTGGGTCCCTCGTCATGGGGAACATCTTGATTCAGCCTGATCCATACAGCCAAACCTGTGGTCGCCATGGTGGTGTCCCTCATCATGGGGAACACACGGATCCAGACCCTCCAGGCAGGCACACATGTGGACGCCATCACAGGCTCACTTGTAACAGGGAATTTGCTGATCCAGCCTGGTCCACTGAGGCACACCTGTGGACGCCATCGTGGGGTCCCTCATCATGGGGAACACTCTGATCCAGCCTGCTCCAGACAGGCACACCTGTGGACACTGTCAGGGGTCACTCATTGTGGGGAAAATGCCCCTCCAGCCCATTCCAGAGAGGCACTCCTGTGGATGACTTCACAGGGTCCTTGGTCATGGGGAACACAGCGATACAGCGCATTCCAGACAGGCACAATTGTCAATGCCATCACAGAGTACCTCACTGCAGGGAACATGCCAATACAGCCTGCTGCAGACAGGCACACCTGTGGATGCCATCACGTGCTCCCTTGTTGCAGGGAACATGCTGATCCAGCCTGTTCCAAAAAGGCAAATGTGTGGATATTGCGGGGTCGCTTGTTGCGGGGTACACACCAATCCATCCCACTCCAGACAGGCACAATTGTGGATGCTGTCACGGGGCTCCTCATCATGGGGAACACACCATTCCTTCCTGCTCCAGACAGGCACACATGTGGATGCCATAGTGTGGTCCCATCATGGGAAACATGCCCCTCCAGCCCATTCCAGGCAGGCACACCTTTGGATGCCATCATGGTGTCCCTCATCTTGGGGAACATGCCCCTCCAGCCCACTCCAGACAGGCACACCTGTGGACGCTGCTGGGGTGTCCCTTATCACAGGGAACATGCCCCTCCAGCCCGTTCCAAATAGGCACACCTGTGGATGCCACTGCAGTGTCCCTCATCACAGGGAACACACCACACCAGCCTGTTTAAGACAGGCACAACTGTGGATGCTGTCATGTGGTCTCTCTTCATGTGGAAAATGCTGATCCAGCATGCTCCAGACAGGCACAACTTTGGACACCATGGCAGTGTCCCTCGTCGTGGGGGACACCAATCCAGACCCTCCAGACAGGCACACATGTGGACACTGTCACAGGCTCACTTGTCACATGGAATTCGCCAATCCAGCCCACTCCAGAGAGGCACACCTGTGGATGCCATCTCGGGGTCCCTTGTCATGAGGAACACCCTGATCCAGCCTCCTCCAGACAGGCACATCTGTGGATGCTGTCACAGAGTCCCTCATTGTGGGAAACATGCCCCTCCAGCCCGTTCCAGAGTGGCACTCCTGTGGACGATGTTGCAGGTTCCCTCATCATGGGGAACATGGTGATCCAGCCCATTCCAGACAGAAACAACTGTCAATACTGTCACCGGGTCCCTTATTGCATGGAACACGTCAATACATCCTATTCCAGACAGGCACATGTGTGGATACCATTGCGGGGCCCCTCGTCATGGGGAACACACTGATCCAGCCTGTTACAGAAAGGCAAACGTGTGGATGATGTCATGGGGTCGCTCACTGCAGGGAACACGCCGATCCAGCCTACTCCAGACAGGCACAGTTGTGGATGCCATTGTGGGGTCCCTTATTATGGGGAACATGCCATTCCAGCCCACTCCAGACAGGCACACCTGTGGATGCCATTGTGGTGTCCCTCATTGTGGGGAACATGCCCCTCCAGCCCATTCCATACAGGCACACCTGTGAACACCATTGCATTGTCCCTCTTCATGGGGAATATGCCCCTCCAACCTGTTCCAGATAGTCAAACCTGTGGATGCCAGTGCAGGGTCCTTCATTGTGTGAAACAGGTCAATCCAGCCCACTTCACAGGCACACCTGTGGATGCTGCCGCAGGGTCCCTCATAGTGGAGAATAAGCCAATCCAGCCCTCTCTATACTGGCACAGCTGTGGAGGCTGTTGTGGAGTTCCTTGTTGTGGGGATCATGCCAATCCAGCCCGAGCCAGACAGGCACACCTGTGGATGGGGTCATGGGGTCTCTAATCATGGGGACACTCTGATCCAGCCCTCTCATTACAGGCACAACTGTGGACACCGTAGCGGGGTCCCTCATCCCAGGGAAAATTCCAATCCACCTGTTCCAGACAGGCACACATGTGGACACTGTCGTGGTGTCCATCATTGTCGGGAACATGCTGCTCCAGCCCATTCCAGACAGGCACTCCTTTTGAAGCCATCACGGTATCCCTCTTTGAGGGGAGCATGCCACTGCAGCTCGTTCCAGACAGGAACATGTGTGGACATCGTCGTGGGGTCCCTTGTCACGTGGAACACGCTGCTCCAGCCCACTCCAGACAGGCACACCTGTGGACACCATCATAGGGTCTCTCATCATGGGGAACATACCAATCCAGCCTGCTCCAGACAGGCACACCTGTGGATGCTGTGGTAGGGTCCCTCATTGTGGGGAACAGGCTGATCTAGCCCTTTTCAGAGAGGCACAACTGTGGATGCCCTTGTGGTGTCCCTCATCATGGGGAACACACCTATCCAGCCTGTTGCAGACAGGCACACATGTGGACACCATCACGGCATCCCTCATCATGAGGAATATGCCAATTCAGCCCACTACAGACAGGTACAACTGTGGACGCTGTCCCGGGATCCCTCTTCTTAGGAAAATCACCAGTCCAGCCTGCTCCAGACAGGCACACCTGTGGATGCCATTGCGGGGTCACTCTTCACAGGGAATATGCCAATCCATCCGTCTCCAGACAGGCACATCTCTGGATGCCATCTCTGGGTCCCTCATCATGAGGAACATGCCGATCCAGCCCACTCCAGACAGCCACAACTGTGGATGCTGTCATGGGGTAACTCATCACGGGAAACATGCCAATCCAGACCCTCCAGACAGGCACAGATGTGGGCACTGTCTAGGGGTCGATTGTTGTGGGGAATTTGCTGATGGAGTGCACTCCATACAGGCACACCTTTGGATGCCATTGTGGGGTCCCTCATTATGGGGAACACACTGATGCAGCCCACTACAGACAGCACACCTTTCAATGCCATCATGGGGTCCTTCGTCGTGAGGAACATGCGGATCCAACCCTTCCAGACAGGCTCACCTATGGATGCCATCATGGGGTCCCTCATCACGGGGAATTCGCTGATCCAGCCCACTCCAGACACTCACACTTGTGGACGCCATCGGGGTGTCCCTCAGCATGGGGAACAAGCCCCTACAGCCCATTCCAGAGAAGCACACCTGTGGACACCATCGCGATATCCCTCATCATGGGGAACATGCCACTCCAGCCTGTTTCAGACAAGCACAACTGTGGATGTGGTCACGGGGTCCCTCGTCACAGGGAATACTCCCCTCCAGCCCATTCCTGACAGGTAAACCTGTGGATGCCATCGCAGGGTCCCTCATGACAGGGAAAATGCTGAACCAGCCCTCTCGAAACAGGCACATCTATGGACGCCATCGCGAGGTCCCTCGTGGTGGGGAAAATGTCAGTCCAGCCCCTTTCAGACAGGCACACCTGTGGATGCCATGGCGTTGTCCCTCATCATGGGGAACACACCAATCCAGGCCCTCCAGACAGGCACACATGTTTATTGCCATTGTGGGCTCACTCTTCACAGGGAATTCGCCAATCCAGCCCGCTCCAGAGAGGCACACGTGTGGATGCCCTTGAGTGGTGCCTCGTGGCAGGGAAAACACTGATCCAGCCTGCTCGAAACAGGCACATCTGTGAACGCCATCATGAGGTCCCTTGTGGTGGGGAACATGCCAGTCCAGCCCACTCCAGACAGGCACACCTGTGGATGCCACCTCGTCATGACGATCATGCTGAGCCATGCTGCTGCAGACAGGCACACCTGTAAACACCATTGAGGTGTCCCTCATTGCAGGGAAAACACTGATCCAGCCCGTTCCATACAGGCACACCTGTGGACACCATCACGGGGTCCCTGGTTGTGGGGAATGTGCTGATCAAGCCCGTTCCAGACAAGCCCACCTTTGAATGCTGTCATAGGGTGCCTCATTGTGGGGAATGTGCCAATCCAGCATGCTCCAGACAGGCACACCTGTGGACATGGTCATGGGGTCCCTCATCGCAGGGAGTATGCCCCTCCAGCCCATTCCTGACAGGCAAACCTGTGGATGCCATCACGGGGTCCCTCTTCAAGGGGAAAATGCCACTCCAGCATGTTCTAGACAGGCACAACTGGATGCTGTCGAGGTGTCCCTCATTGCAGGGAACACGACCCTCCAGCCTGTTGCACACAAGCACACCTGTGGATGCCACCATGGGGTCCCTTGTCGGGGGGAACATGCTGATCCAGCCCGCTCCAGAAAGGCACACCTCTGGACGCCACTGCAGGGTCCCACATCATGGGTAACGTTGTGCCCAGATCACGAAGTCCCCAAAGACCACCAAGGAGCCGATTCTGATGTAAACACACGAGGGTCATTTATTCAAGCTCGGGCAGGGGCACTCAACCATCACCGATGCAGCTGATCAGGATTGAGAGCCCCGAATTTCAAATCAGCAGGGTTTTTATTGTGGCTACAGCAAGGTTTGGGGATTTTTCATTTAGCAGTTACATGATTGGTGGATATTTAGCAAGTATGGGGTGTACATCGGGGGGGGGTTGAGGGGTGGCTACATGTAGATTTTATGGGAAAAAGGAACAATCAGCACATTGACAGAATGTTCTATAGATAATGGGCCCGGGAGGGTCTGTTTTCTGGGCAGAGGATTGAGTTAGGAGCTGTGTCCTTTTTTATCTGTTGTTTCACGGCAAGGACATTTTATCATTAGTTTATGGGCACAAAGGAGACTAGGGGAATAGTTGACTTCAGTGAAGTGGAATTTATGTCAAGGCCACTTTACTGTCTTATTCCAAGATGGAGTCGAATTTTAAAATGGAGTTAGGTCTCACATTCCCCCCTTCTCATGAAGCTATACAGGACCAATCATGGGCCTCTGGGGGCCAACTTTATTAGGTCTTCAGAAACTGGTTGGTACTGGGACCTAAGTACCATCAGGTGTACTGTGTTAATGTGTTCTCTGATGAAGGATACCAGCCTGTTAAGTATGTAAGGTCCAAATGTTAACAGGAGTAACAGAATGAGTAACGGTCCCAGCAGGGTAGAGATCAGAGTGGTCAACCATGGGGAGGAACTGAACCAAGATTCAAACCAACCTTGATTTTGTTCTCATCCTTGCTTTCACTTAGTGAGACCTTTTCTGACTTTGGCCATATATTCTTTGACCACTCCTGAGTGATCTACATAAAAGCAGTATTTTTTACCTAAGGCAGCACAGAGCCCCCCTTGTTGTAGGAAGATTAAATCTAGGCCTCTTTGGTTCTGGAGAACTACTTCCACCAGGGAGGTTAGTGACTCTTGCAGGTGGGAGATGGAGCTTTCAAGTTTCTCAATGTCTATATCTATGGCTGTTCTCAAATCATTGTAATGTTTGTTTTACAACACTAACGATGAGACTCCTGTTTCTGTCCCAGCTAATCCTAAACCTAGGAGAACTGTTAAACTGACGGCTGTTACAGGTTCTCATTTGACCCTAGCTGGGGTCCTAATCAAGTGACTAAAAATATCTTTTTTGAATGGTATAATAGTCTAGAAACCAATTGTACTAGCACACAAAAGTCTCCAGTCTGGTTGAGTACTTTTTCATGTGCACAAGGGGTGAGCCCAGTGGAGCAAGCCCATCATCCATCAGAAGGGGATACAAGGTACTTTTCTGGACTAGACTGATAGGTTCGGTTGTGAAGGTGCTGGTGAGTGGCCAGGACACTGCCAACACAAATTCTATGTCCAGTCACAGATTGTAGGGTTAGCTTGGCTGTCCCCTCCAGTTTTTGAGACAGGGTCTTGCCAAGTCACTATGTTGCCCAGCTGGGTTTTAATTCGTGATCCTCCTGCCTTAGCCTCCCAGACTGCTAGGATCACAGAAGTGTACCACCATACCAGGCACCTTTAGTTTTTTACAATAGAATAATCTATGTTTTCTGAATCTATAAAAGACTTATACAATCCCCTTTGATCTTTTAAATGCATAAACTGAAAAATCAGCATTTATAGTAGATTTGACCAAAACTGTAGTCTTAAAGCAGTATCTTTAAAGGACAATATGTTTTTTACTGTCAAAAGAGAAAGTGTAATAAATGTCTAATTTTAAGCCGGAACTAAACCAGGTTTTTTTCATGTATTTTTAATTTCTGCATAAATTGTTATTCATACAGTCCCAAGATGGGAAATAATTTTTAATTGGCCCTTAGATTTGCTTGTCTCTAGACAAGACCGGGAAGCCACCCAGGTCTGTCATGTGACTATGATTTCAAAAACCAGGACTCAGCATTTAAATTAGTAAAAGATCCTGTTTTGGTATGAATCAAACTGACAGCTGCAGTAATGTATATTAATTCAATAATGCAAACTTTGTGCACTTTTTTTTTTACAAAATGTCAACAATACATGATTTGTAGTTTTAGCAGAGCGTTTAACCTTTGGCACAATCATGTACTACCTCTGTAGAATCAAAATACTAAAAATTATTTTAAGCATTAGCTTCAGAAGGCACCTCTTGGTGTTAGCTGTTGTATTACAAACATCTTTCATACGTAGCTATCTTGGTACTCTAGACATTTAAAGTTGAAAATAAAACATTTTAAATTTATCATGTTTCCAAGATTCTTAAATTACTAGCAAAATACAAAAGAACAAGGACATGTATTTAAATAATCTTCAAAGACAAAAGTCTAACATTAAAGAATTCTATAATCTTATATATTTTATAATTTAAACATAGGGCTTTAAAGCTTTTGTTACTGTCTCATCATTACATGGCAACAATTTTTACAAACACAATGGCAATAAAGTAATCTTCACTTAAATTCTGAATTGTTAATTGTAAATGATGGAAACATGATTTGCCCTGTATCAAACTGAAAATATTATAAATGTTAGGGTCGGGGATTTAGCTCAGTGAGTTTCATCACCTGCTGTGCAAGCACAAGGACCCGAGTTTGATCATCAAATTCAGCAAGTACCGCAGATTGAAGGTTAGGGATAATGAGAGGAGGTATCCCAAACATGATCTCAAAAGGGGTTAGCCCCATCTTATAGGGTGAATTGCATACCCTATAGAGGGCATAGGGAAGGAAAGTCACCCAGCCATCGCCAGTCTCTAAGGCTAATTTAGTTAAGGTCTCTTTTAAGGTCCTGTTTATTTTTCTATCTGTCCTGAACTCTGGGGTCTGTATCTACAATGTAATTTCCAGTTTGCCCCCAGTACCTGCGCTAAACTTTGACTCACCTTGGAAACGAAGGCGGGTCCATTGTCTGACCCTAACATTATGGGGAAACCATACCTTGGCAAGATGTCTTCTAGCATCTTTTTGGCCACAATCCATGCTGTCTCAGGTTTGGTAGGAAAAGCTTCTGTCCAACCTGAAAAAGTATCTACAAAGACTAGCAGGTATCTGTAACTATATCTTCCAGGTCTTGCCTCAGTAAAGTCTAGTTCCCAGTATACGCCAGGTCGGTCTCTTTTCAATCTTCTGCCAGGGTTAGCCTTATTTGAGGTAGCATTGGTCAGTTGGCAGGCTTTGTAGGTGGCAACAATACGCTCAATCTTGGAATTAGCTTCTCAAATCTTTATCTCTGCATGTCTCAGGAGGTCCTGCATTTTTCAGGTGCCTATGTGGGTGGCTCAGTGTATTTTGGAGAGAACTTGCTCTCCCAGTGTTTCAGGCAGGATGACTTTATAATCAGAGGATTTTCATCACCCGTTGAGGCATTGGGGCATGGGTAATTGTTTCATCTATCTTAAGTCTTCTTCAGTATACTGGGGTTTTTCTGGTAAGGCAGCACTTTTTGGATCTGGCAGCTGAGTGGTTAGTGTCAGATCAGTCTCCAGGGCTATTATTCGAGCTGTCTGGTCGGCCAAATTGTTTTCTCGGGCAATTGCGGTATCACTCTTTTGGTGCCCGAAACAGTGGATAATAGCCAATTTCTTTGGCAGCCATAGGGCCGTCAATAGGGCAAGAATTTTTTTTCTCTTTGTTTTTAATAGTCTTTCCTTTAGCTGTTAACAGTCGTCTTTCTCTGTAAATGACCCCATGTATGTGAGCAGTGGCAAAAGCATACCTGCTGTCTGTGTAAATATTTAGCTTTTGGCCCTTTCCCAGAGTCAGTGCCTTGGTTAATGCTATAAGCTCTGCTCACTGTGCTGACATTCCGGTGGGCAGGGGTTTAGCCCAAACAACCTCAGTCTCAGTGACTACAGCTGCCCTGGCATACCTTTGGTCATCCTGAACAAAACTGCTCCCATCAGTGCACCAGGTATCTTCAGCATCTGGCCACAGTTTATCTCTCAGATCTTTTCATGTCCCGTGTACCTGAGCCAGGATGTCAGCACAGTCATGAAGCGGGGCTCCCAAGTCCGGATCAGGCAGTAGCATAGCTGGATTTAGAGCGGCCGGGAATCTGGAAGACAACTCGGGTTGGGTTTAAGAGCAGGCCCTGATAGTGGGTTAGGCAGGCATTGTTGAGCTATCTATCTGGAGGCTGTTTTAGACCCCCTTCAATGGCATGGGGGTGGTCACATGTAGTTCCTGGCCCAAGGTCAACTTATCAGCATCTTTGACCATCAAGGCTACGGCAGCAATCATCCTCAGGCATGGGGGCCATTCAGCTGTAACAGGATCAAGTTTCTTGGACAGGTATGCTACTGGTCGGCGCCATGGGCCCAGATATTGGACTAGGATGCCCTTGGAGACTCTTTTGCTTTCATCAGTGTAAAGGTAGAAGGGCTTAGTGACATCAGGCAAGCCTAAGGCTGGCGCTGACAACAAAGCAGCCTTAATTTGATCAAAGGACTTTTGTAGTTTTTCTGTCCATCGAAAGGCCTGATTGTTTTTAGTTATCTCATAAAGGGGCCTCACAAGTTCCATGAACCCCGTTATCCATAAGCGGCAGAAGCCAGCTGATCCTAGGAATTCTCTAACTTTTTGAGGGGAGTCTGGTGTAGGTATCTTAAGAACTGTCTTTTCTCTATTGTCCGATAGCCATCTTTGCCCCTTTTTAAGTATGTACCCCAGGTAGCTTACCTCAGGTTTGCAGATTTGGGCCTTTTTGGCAGATGCCCGGTATCTCAGTTCCCCTATAACCGTTAAGAGTTTCTTGGTTCCATCTAGGCAGTCCTCTTGCATCTCAGCTGTTATAAGGAGATCATCTATGTATTGTAACAGAGTCAATTGGGGGCTTTGGAGGCAGCTTTCCGGCTTCTTAGGGCATTCTCTGGCCCAGTAGCCTTCTTCTTTGCAATAAGCACACTGGTTCTTTCCCAATCGGGGGCGATCCCTATGTTCCCCCTTACCTTGTCCTTTTGCCGCAATATTTTTCAGTTGATGTTCACGTTCCTTTGGCTCTCCCATAGTGGTGCCAAGAAGGATCCGAGCTAGGTTCCTAGTTTGCCGATCATCAGCCTTTGTCTGTCTTTCCTCTGCAGTCTCTGTTTCTGCCACTATGTCCTGAATACTCTTCTCTCCCAGTCTGTCTACTTTCTGTAACTTTCTCCTAATATCTGGCGCCGCCTGGTTGACGAAATGCATTACTACAGCTGCCTTTGTCTCAATTGCTTTTGGATCTATAGGAGTATACCTACGGAAGGCTTCCTGAATTTTTTTAGGAAGGCTGCAGGGCTTTTGTTTGGTCCTGTTGTACATCCCCTACCTTGGCGAAATTGGTGCGCTTACAAGTAGCCACCTTGAGACCTCCCAATAGAGTCTGGCGATAGACCCAGAGTCTCTCCTTACCTTCTGCTGTGTTTAAGTCCCAGTCAGGCCGGGGCAATGGGAAGGAAAGGTTAATAGTATCGAAGTTGGTAGTGGGCTGGTTATTGTCACCAGGAACCAATTTCCTGGCCTCGGTCTGGATCCTTTCATGTTCCTCCGTTGTGAACAGTAGTGACTGTTGACAGTCATCCCGAGTAGGTTGGTGGGTGAAGAAAACAGTTTCCAACAGTTGGATTAGATCCCTGGCATTGTCGGAAATCTTGGCGTGCTGTGTGCACCAATTATAAAGGTCACTAGTGGCAAAGGGCCAATACTGGAGAGGCTGATTGCCATGCTCATCAGGGGGTCCAGCCGCCCTCAACGGGAGGACGGTGGAATCTGCTGGCCCTGTAGCCGGCGAGGCTGTGTGCCGCAGGTGTTTTGGGCGGAGCCATCCCCTCTAGCAACACCCACCGGGGCAGGCACTTCTTTCCCAGCTGCTGCTGGGGCTCTTCCCTCCGCGCCCAGCAGAGGCGGAGGGAGTGGAGGAGCGGGGTGTGGATGGGAGGGAGGGGGAAAGAGGAGATCTTCATCAGTTTCTCCTTGGAGAACTGGGTAAAGCGGTGCCGTGGGTTTGGTTTCGGTTTGTCCTCTCCGGTAGTCTCCTTTGGTGGTTCTCTCGTGCACCACTAGGACTGTCGCAGGCAGCTGCTTCTGTGGAGGCAAAAAAGGCTTGATCCAAGAGGGAGGGTTCTGCACCAGGTCTTCCCAGGTAACGATGTATGGTTCCTGGTTAGGGTGTCCTGTTCGGGGATGGAAAACAATTTCTCTAATTCTTTTGACTGTTTCTAGGTCAAATGTACCCTCTGGTGGCCAGTTTACCTTGAAGGTTGGTCATTCTGACCTGCAAAGGGTGACTAACTTTCCCTTCTTAACTTCTAAACTCAAATTATGTGCTCGCTTTCTAACTTCCCCGAAACGACCTGTTAACAAGGAAGGGGGGGGGTAGTCACAGTCTGTCCTATCGTCTCAGTCCAAGTCAACACAATAAACAGACAAACAAACACAACAGAAAAGCAAAAAGCATGGGATGACGGCATCACGCTGTACCGTGGGAGCGACCCACACCATCCCTCCAGGAGTCTCATAGACTCATACAGGGAATTCTGTCCCCTCCAGAAGGATCCCAGAACGTCTTCCAGAATCCCGGGTCGATGGCCCTCACAGCGCATCCACCTAGACCGTTTGCCGACCTTCCCAGAAAATGGGCCCCAGACTTTACAGACACAGAAACATTTACCAGCCAGCGTCGACCCTCCGGTATGGGAATCCTGAGGGTCTTGGGGGTCCCGGGTGAGCCCCCAAATGTTGTGCCCAGATCGCGAAGTCCCCAAAGACCACCAAGGAGCCGATTCCGATGTAAACACATGAGGGTCATTTATTCAAGCTCAAGCAGGGGCACTCAACCATCACCGATGCAGTGGATCAGGATTGAGAGCCCCGAATTTCAAATCAGCAGGGTTTTTATTGTGGCTACAGCAAGGTTTGGGGATTTTCCATTTAGCAGTTACATGATTGGTTGATATTTAGCAAGTATGGGGTGTACATCGGCGGGGGGTGAGGGGTGGCTACATGTAGATTTTATGGGAAAAAGGAACAATCAGCACATTGACAGAATGTTCTATAGATAATGGGCCGGGGAGCGTCTGTTTTCTGGGCAGACAGAGGATTGAGTTAGGAGCTGTGTCCTTTTTTATCTGTTGTCTCACAGCAAGGACATTTTATCATTAGTTTATGGGCACAAAGGAGACTAGGGGAATAGTTGACTTCAGTGAAGTGGAATTTATGTCAAGGCCACTTTACTGTCTTATTCCAAGATGGAGTCGAATTTTAAAATGGAGTTATTTAGGTCTCACAGGTAACACACTGATCCAGCCCGCTCCAGACAGGCACAACTGTGGACGCCATTGTGGGGTCCCTTGTTGCGAGGAGCACACTGATCCAGCCCACTCCAGACAGGAACAACTGTGGATGCCATTGCAGGGTACCTCATCACAGGGAACATGCCAAAACAGCCCCCTCTGGACAGGCACACCTGTGGACACCGTCCTGGGGTCCCTTGTCATGGGGAACATGCCAATCAAGCCTGCTACAGACAGGCACACTTGTGGACATCATTGCGGGGTCCCTGGTTGTGGGGAACACACTGATCCAGTCCCCTTCAGACAGGCACACCTGTGAATGCTGTCGCGGGGTCCCTCGTCAAGGGGAATTCGCCGATCCAGCCCACTGCAGACAGGCACAATTTTGGACACCATGACAGGGTCCCTTGTCATGGGGAACATGCCATTGCAGCATGTTCCAGACAGGCACACCTGTGGATAGCATCGAGGTGTCCCTCATTGTGGGGAACATGCCCCTCCAGCCCAGTCCAGACAGACACAACTGTGGATGCTGTCGCGGGGTCCCTCGTCATAGTAAACATGCCGACAGCCTGCTCCAGACGGGCACGCCTGTGAACGCCATTGCAGTGTCCCTCCTTGGGGGAACACACTGATCTAGACTGCTCCAGACAAGCACACCACTGGATGCCATCACGGGATCCCTCACTGTGGAGAAGACACCAATCAGGCCCCCTCCAGACAGGCATAACTATGGATGCTGTTGTGAGGTCCCCCATCGAGGGGAACACACCCCTCCAGCCTGATCCAGACAGGCACACCTATGGACAACATCGCAGGGTCCCTTGGCAAGAGTAAAACGCTGATCCAGCCTGTTCCAGACAGGCACACCTGTGGATGCCATCATGGTGTCCCTCCTTGGGGGAACACGATGATCTAGGCTGCTTCAGACAGGCACACCAGTGGATGTCATCACGGAGTCCCTCACTGCGAGCAGCATGCCGAGCCATCCCACTCCAGACAGGCAAACCTGTGAATGCAATCGTGGTGTCCCTCATCACGGGGAACACGCTGATCCAGCCCATTCTAGACAGGCACACCTGTGGATGTCGTCACGGGGTCCCTCGTCATGGGGAACATGACCCTCCAGGCTGTTCCACACAGGCACACCTGTGGATGACGTCACAGTGTCACTCATTGCGGGGAACATGCCGATCCATCCTGGTCCAAACAGGCACAAATGTGGATGCCATCACATGGTCCCTCATCATGGGGAACATGCTGATCCAGCCCGCTCCAGACAGGCACACCTGTGGATGCTGCCGTGGGGTCCCTTGTTATAGGGAACATGCCGATCAAGCCTGCTCCACACAGGCACACATGTGGGTGCTGTCATGGTGTCCCTTGTTGCAAGGAACAAGCTGGTCCAGTGCGCTCCAGAGAAGCACACCAGTGGACACTGTCACAGTATCCTTTGGCATGGGGAACGTGCTGATCCAGCCCTCAACAGACAAGCACACCAGTGGACACTGTCACGGGGTCCCTCATCATGGGGAACAAACCAATGCAGCCCTCTAGAGACAGGAACACCTGTGAACCCCCTCGCGGCATCCCTCATCATGGGGCACATGCTGATCCATCGCACTCCACACAGACACTCCTGTGGATGCCATCACAGGGTCCCTCATTGCGGGGAATAGGTCAATAGAGCCCGCTAGAGACAGTCACACCTGTGGACACTGTCACAGTGTCCCTCATCATGGGGAACATGCTGATTCAGCCCTCTCCACACAGGCACACCTGTGGATGCCATCATGGTGTTCTTTGTAGTGGGGAACAAGCCAATCTAGCCCACTCCAGACAAGCACACCAGTGGACAAGATCACTGGGTCCATTGGCGCAGGGAACACGGCAATCCAGCCCACTCCACAAAGGCATACCTTTGGATGTCATTGCAGGGTCCCTCTTTGAGTGGAACATGACGATCTAGCCGGTTCCAGACAGGCACTCCTGTGGAGGCACTCACAGGGTACCTCGTCATGGGGAACACGCTGATCCAGCCCATTCCAGACTGGCACACCTGTGTATGCAGTCAGAGGGTCCCTTGGTAAAAGGAACACTCCACTCCAGGCCATCCCAGACAGGCACAACTGTGGATGCCATCACGGGGTCCCTTGTCACGGGGACCTTGCCAATACAGCCTGCTCCATACAGGCACACCTGTGGATGCCATCGTGGGGTGCCTTGTTGTGGGGAATAGGCCAATCCAGCCCATTCCAGACAAGGACAGCTGTGGACACCGTCACTGGGTCCCTCATCACAGGGAATACATTGATGAAGCCCATTCCAGTAAGGCACAACTGTGGAAGGCATTGTGGGCTCCCTTGTCACAGGGAACATGCTGATGCAGCCCGCTCCAGACAGGCCCACATGTGGATGCAGTCATGGGGTCCTTCATCGCGGGGAACACACGGATCCAGCACGCTCCAAACAGGTACACCTGTGGACACTGTTGCAGGGTCCCTTGTCACGGGGAACATGCCAATCCAGCCATTCCAGACAGGCACAACTGTTAACTCCATGGCAGGGTACCTTGTCATGGGGAAAACACCAATCCAGCCCACTCTAGACAGGTATACCTGTGGACACTATTGCAGTGTCCCTCATAGCAGGGAACTAGCCAATTCAGCCCTCTCCAGACAAGCATACCAGTGGATGCTGTCACAGGGCCCCTTGTCGTAGGGAAAACGCTGATCCAGCCCACTCCAGCTAGGCACACCTGTGGATGCCATCACATGGTCCCTAATCATGTGGAACATGCTGATCCAGCCTGCTCCAGACAGGCACACCAGTGCACACCTTCACAAGGACCCCATCATGTGGAACATGCGATCCAGCTCATTCCCAACAGGGACACATGTGGATGCCCTTGTGGGGTCCCTCACTGCGGGGAACATGCTGATCCTGCCCTCTTCAAACAACCACACCTGTGGATGCTGTCACGGTGTCCCTCATCACAAGGAACAAGCCAACCCAATCCACTCCAGAAAAGCACACCAGTGGATGCCACTGTGGGGTCCCTCAGTGCGGGGAACACAATATTCCAGCCCTGTCCAGACAGGCACTCCAGTGGACGCCATCTTGGGGTCCCTCGTCAAGTGGAACACGATGATCCAGCCTGCTCCAGACAGGCACACCTGTGGATGATGTTGCAGGTTCCCTCATCATGGGGAACACTATGATCCAGCATGCTCCACACAGGCACAATGGTGGATGCCATTGTGGGGTCCCCCATCGCATTGAACACAATGATCCAGCCTGTTCAAGACAAGCACACCTGTGGACGCCATCAGGCGGTCCCTCATTGTGGGGAACATGCTGATCCAGACCACTCCAGACAGGCACACCTGTGGACGCTATCCTGTGGTTGGTCTATCATGGGGAACACGCCGATCCAGCCCATTACAGACAGGCACATATGTGAAATCCATCACGGGGTCCCTTGTGAAGGAGAAAATGCCGATCCAGTCTGCTCCAGACAGGCATATCTCTGAACTCTGTCACAGAATCCTTTGTCACCAGGAAAATGCCAATCTAACCCATTCGACAGGCACATCTGTGGAAGCCATTGCAGGGTCCCTCATTGCCAGGAACACACCACTCCAGCCCATTCCAGACAGTAGAAGTATGCATGCCATCGCGGGGTCCCTCATCATGGGGAACACACCGCTCCAGGCCGTTCTAGACAGGCACACCTGTGGACACCATCACGGCATCTCTTGCCTCAGGGAACACATCAATGCATCCTGATCCATAGAAGAACACCTGTGGACGCCGTTGCGGGGTCCTTTGTCATGGGGAATACACCAATACAGCCCGCTAGATAGGAACACCTGTGGACACCATCATGGGGTCCCTTGTCACAGGGAACATGCTGATCCAGCCCTCTCCAGACAGGCACACATATGGACACCATAGCGGTGTCCCTCATCATGGGGAACAAGCCAATTCAGCTCACTCTAGACAAGCACACCAGTGGATGCCATTGCAGGGTTCCTTGGGAGGGGGAACATGCCAGTCCAGCCCTCTCCAGACAGAAACACCAGTGGATGCCATCGCGGAGTCCCTTGTCACATGGAACATGATGATCCAGCCCACTACAGACAAGCACACCAGTGGATGCTGTCGCGGGATTCCTCAGCACAGGGAACACGCTGATCCAGCCCACTCCAGACAAGCACACCAGTCAATGCCATCATGGGGTCCCTTGGCCCAGGGAACATGCCGCTCCAGCCCACTCCAGACAGGTACACATGTGGATGCCATTGTGAGGAACACACAGATCCAGGCAGCTCCAGACAGGCACACCTGTGGATGCTTTCATGGCAGCCCTATCATGAGGAAAATGCCGCTCCAGCCCGCTCCAGACAGGAACATAAGTGCACACCATCATGAGGTCCCCTGTCATGGGGAACACACGATCCAGCCTGTTTCTGACAGGGAAATATGTGGATGCCTTCACGGGGTCTCTTGTCACAGGGAACATGACAATTTAGCCCACTCCAGATAGGCACACCTGTGGATGCCATCACCAGGTCCCTCATCATGTGGAACACGACAATACAGCCTACTCTAGGCAAGCACACCAGTGGACGCCGTCATGGGGCCCCTTGTCACCAGGAAAACGCTGAGCCAGCCTGCTCAACAGGCACACCTGCAGACGCCATCACGATGTCCCTCTTCATGAGGAACATGCTGATCCAGCCCGATCCAGATAGGCAAACCTGTGGACACCGTTACTGTGTACCACATCACGTGGAACATGTCAATCCAGCCTGTTCAAGACAGGCACACTTGTGGCTGCTGTCACGGGTCTCTCATTGTGGGGAACATGCCCATCCAGCCTGTTACAGACAGGCACCCTTTGGATGCTGTTGCGGGGTCACTCATTATGGGGAACATGCTGATCCAGCCCATTCTAGAGAGGCACACATGTGGATTCCGTCGTGGGATCACTCATCTCAGGGAAAACACTGCTGCAGCCCATTCAATTCAGGCACATGTGTAGATGCCATCGTGGGGTCCCTCATCATGGGGAACATGCCACTCCAGCCCATTCCAGACAGGGACACGTGTGGACACAATCGCTGGGTCCTTGTCATGGGGACCATGCCGATCCAGCCCTTTCCAGACAAGCACACCTGTGGATGCTGTCGCGGGGTCCCTTGTCACAGGGAACACCCCAATCCAGCCCGCTCCAGACAGGGACACTTGTGGATGCCGTCATGGGGTCTTTCATCATAGGGAAAATGCTGATCCAGCCCATTTCAGAAAGGCCCACCTGTGGATGGTGTCAAGGGGTCCATCATTGTGGGGAACAAGCCGAACCAGCCCATTCCAGAGAGGTACACCTGTGGACACTGTTGCAGTGTCCCTTGTAGCAGGGAACTAGCCAATCCAGCCCACTCTAGACAAGCACACCAGTGGACACTGTTGTGGTGTCCCTCATAGCGGGGAACTAGCTGATCCAGCCCACTTCAGACAGGCACACCTGTAGATGCCATCGCAGGTTCCCTCATCATGGGGAACACTATGATCCAGTCCGCTCCACAAAGGCACAATGGTAGACGCCATCGTAGGGTCCCCCATCGCATTGAACACACAGATCCAGCCCGTTCCAGACAAGCACAGCTGTGAAAGCTGTTGTGGGGTTCCTCATCATGGGGAACATGTTGATCCAGCCCACTCCAGACAGGCACACCTGTGGATGCTGTCCCGTGGTCCCACATCATGGGGAATATGCCAATCCAGCCCTTTACAGACAGGGACACATGTGAAATCCATCATGGGGTCCCCTGTCATGGGGAAACACCAATCCAGTCTGCTCCAGACAGGCACACCTCTGAACTCTGTCACAGGGTCCCTTGTCACTGGGAAAATGCCAATCCAGCCCACTCGACAGGCACATCTGTGGAAGCCATTGCAGGGTCCCTCGTTGCCGGGAACATGCCACTCCAGCCCATTCCAGACAGTAGACATATGCACGCTGTCACAGGGTCCTTCATCATGGGGAACACGCTGCTCCAGGCCATTCCAGACAGGCACACCTGTGGACGCCATCGTGGCATCTCTCACCTCGGAACACGTCAATGCATCCTGATCCAGAGAGGAACACCTGTGGAAGCTGTCATGGGGTCCTTCATCATGGGGAATACACCAATACAGCCCGCTACAGATAGGAACACATGTGGATGCCATCACGGGGTCCCTCGTCGCAGGGAACACACTGATCCAGCCCTCTCCAGACAGACACACATGTGGATGCCGCAGCAGTGTCCCTCATCGTGGGGAACCAGCCAATTCAGCTCACTCCAGACAAGCACACCAGTGGATGCAGTTGCAGGGTCCCTCGGTGTGGGGAACACACCAATCCAGCCCTCTCCAGACAGGCATAGCAGTGGATGCTGTCACGGGGTCCCTCGTCGCATGGAACATGATGATCCAGCCTGCTCCAGACAAGCACATGTGTGGATGCCATCGCGGGGTCCCTCAGCATGGGGAACACACTGATCCAGCCCACTCCAGACAAACACACCAGTTGATGCCATCATGGGGTCCCTCAGTGTGGGGAACATGCCGATCCAGCCCACTCCAGACAGGCACACATGTGGACGCCATCGCTGGGTCCTTCATTGCAGGGAACACGCAACTCCGGCCCATTCCAGACAGCAGACCTGTGCATGCCACCACAGGGTCCCTCATCACAGGGAACATGCCGCTCCAGGCCGTTCCAGCAGGCACACCTGTGGACGCCATCATGGAGTCCCTAATCATGGAGAAAATGCTGATCCAGCACATTCCAGACAGGCATACATGTGGACGCCTGTTGTGGGGTCCATCATTGTGGGGAACAAGCCGATACACCCTGTTCCAGACAAGCACACCTGTGAACTCCATTGCAGGGTAACTCGTCGCTGGGAAAACTCCGAACCAGCCTTGTCCAGACAGGCATATCTGTGGATGCCATTATGGGGTTCTTCATTGTGGGGAACATGCTGATCCAGCCTGCTCCAGACAGGCATAGTTTGGACGCCGTCCTGGTGTTCCTTGTCATGGGGAACATGCCGATCGAGCCCACTCCAGACAGACACACCAGTGGATACCACCACGAGGTACCCTGTCACGGGGAACTCCCCGATCCAGCCTGTTCCAGACAGGCACACATGTGGATGCCATTGTGGGGTCCCTCGCTACAGGGAGCCAGCTGATCCAGCCCACTCCAGACAAGTACACCTCTGGAAGGTGTCACGGGGTCCCTTATCATGGGGAACAAACCAATGCAGCCCTCTTCAGACAGGCACACCTGTGGATGCTGTCATTGCATCTTTCATCTCGGGAAACACTGCGATGCATCCTGATCCATACAGAAACACCTGTGGATGCTGTCATGAGGTCCTTCATCATGGGGAATACACCAATACAGCCCGCTCCAGATAGGAACACCTGTGGATGCCATTGCGGGGTCCCTCGTCATGGGGAACATGCCGATCCAGCCGTCTCCAGACAGGCACACCTGTGGATGCCATTGTGGTGTGCCTTATCACGGGGAACAAGCTGACCCAGCCCACTCCAGACAAGCACAACAGTGGACGACTTTGCAGGGTCCCTTGGCATGGGGAACACGCCAATCTGCCCTCTCCAGACAGGCACACCAGGGGACGCCATAGCAGGGCCCCTCAGCATGCGGAGCATGAAGATCCAGCCCACTCCAGACAAGTACACCAGTCGATGCCATCATGGGGTCCCTCGGCAGGGGGAATACACCGATCTAGCCCACTCCAGACAGGCACACATGGGAACACCCTCATGGGGTCCCTCCTCATGGGGAACATGCTGCTCCAGCCTGCTCCAGACAGGCACACATGTGGATGCCATTGCAGGGTACCTCATCATGGGGAACATGCTGATCCAAGCCACTTCAGACAGGCACACGAGGGGATGCTGTCACGAGGTACCCCATCATGAGGAACAGGCTGATCCAGCCCATTCCAGACAGGAACATCTGTGGACACCATCATGGGATCCCTCATTGTGGGGAACACGGTGCTCCAGCCCATTCCAGACAGGAACATCTGTGGACACCATCATGGGATCCCTCATTGTGGGGAACACGGTGCTCCAGCCCATTCCAGACAGGCACACCTGTGCTGGCTGTGGTGGGGTCCCTCCTCATAGGGAACGTGCTGCTCCAGCCCACTCCAGACAGACACACCAGTGGATGCCGATGCAAGGTCCTTCATCATGGGGAACACACCACTCCAGCCCATTCAAGACAGGCACACGTGTGGATGCCATCATGGGGTACCTCATTACTAGGAACATGCTGATACAGCCTGTTCCAGACAGGCATACCTGTGGATGCCATCACGGGGTCCCTTGTTGCAGGGAACAGACCAATCCAGTTCATTCCATACTGGCACACCTGTGGACACCATCGCGGGGTCCCTTGTCACATGAAACACAACGATGTAGCCCGTTCCACACAGCCACAACTGTGGAAGCTGTCACGGGATCCCTCGTTGTGGGCAACATGCCGATACAGCCTGTTCCAGACAGGCACACATGTGAATGCTGTTGCAGGGTCCCTCATTACAGGGAACCAGCTGATCCAGCCCACTCCAGACAAGCACACCTCTGGAAGCTGTTGTGGGGTCCCTCATCACGGGGAACACGCCACTCCAGCCCATTCCAGATAGCAGACCTGTGCATGCCATCGTGGGGTTCCTTGTCATGGGGAACATGCTGCTCCAGCCCGTTCCAGACAGGCACACATGTGAACTCCGTTGTGTGGTCCCTTGTTGCTGGGAAAACTCTGAACCACCCTGCTCCAGACAGGCACACCTGTGGATGCTGTCAAGGGGTCCGTCATTGCGGGGAACACACCAATCCAGCCTGTTACAGTCAGGCACACCTGTGAATTCCACACAGGGTACATTTAAGTGGGGAAAATACCGACCCAGCCTGTTCCAGACAGACACACCTCTGAACTCTGTCACAGGGACCCTTGTTGCCAGGAAAACGCCAATCCAGAATCCTCGACAGGCACATCTGTGGAAGTTGTCACAGGGTCCCTCATAGCAGGGAACTAGCCAATCCAGTCCACTCTAGACAAGCACACCAGTGGATGCCATTGTGGTGTCCCTTGGCTCAGGGAAAATGCTGATCCAACCCAATCCAGACAGACACAGCTGTGGACGCCATACCGGGTTCCCTCACTGTGGAGAACACTACTATCCAGCACGCTCCTGACAGGCACACTGGTGGATGCTGTTGCTGGGTCCTCATCATGGGGACCATGTCAGTCCAGCCCATTCCAGACAGGCACAGCTGTGGACACCGTCGTGGGGTCCCTCATCGTGGGGAACATTCTGATCCAGCCCAATCCAGACAGGCACACCTGTGGACGCCATCATGGGGTCCTTCATCATGGGGAAAATGCCAATCCAGCCCGTTCCAGACAGGCTCACCTGTGGACACCACCAAGTGGTCCATCGTTGCAGAAAACATGCTGATCCTGCCCGCTCCAGACAGGCACACCTGTGGACGCTGTCCTGTGGTCCCTTGTCATGGGGAACACATCGATCTAGCCTGATACAGACAGGCACACCTGTGAAATCCATTGTGGGGTCCCTTGTCATGGGGAAAACGCTGATCCAGCCTGCTCCAGATACACCTCTGAACTCTGTCGCAGGGTCCTTGTTGCTGGGAATACTCTGATCCAGCCTGCTCAACAGGCACATCTGTGGAAGCCATTGCAGGGTCCCTCATTGTGGGAACACACCACTCCAGCCCATTCCAGACAGCAGACCTGTGCATGCCATCATGGGGTCCTTTGTTGTGGGGAACATGCCACTCCAGCCCGTTCCAGACAGGCACACATGTGGACGCTGTCGTGGTGTACAACATCATGGGGTGCATGCCAATCCAGCCGGCCCAAGACAGGCACACCTGTGGATGCCATCATGGGGTCCACTGTCTCAGGGAACATGCAGATCCAGCCTGCTCCAGAGAGCCACACGTGGACGCCATCATGGGGTCCCTCACTGTGGGAAACACGCTGATCCAGCCTGCTCCTTACAGACACAACAGGGAAAGCTGTCTCTGGGTCCCTCATCACACAGAACATGCCAGTCCAACCCACTCCATACAGGCACACCTGTGTATGCCATCACAGTGTTCCTCATTGCTGGGAACACGCTGATCCATCCCACTTCAGACAAGCACAACTGTGAACTCCATTGCGGGGTCCCTTGTTGCTGGGAAAACTCCGAACCAGCCTGCTCCAGACAGGCACACCTGTGGATACCATCATGGGGTCCTTCGTTGCAGGGAACATGCCGATCCAGCCCGTTCCAGACAGGCACACATGTGGATGCCTGTCGCAGGGTCCATCATGGTGGTGAACATGCTGATCCAGCCCATTCCAGACAGGCACACATGTGAACTCTGTTGCGGGGTCCCTTGTTGCTGGGAAAACTCCGAACCAGCCTGCCCCAGACAGGCACATGTGTGGACACCATAACAGGGTCCTTCATTGTGGGGAACATACTGATCCAGCTCACTCCAGACAGGCACAGCTTTGAACACCATCACGGGGTCCCTCGTCACGTGGAACAAGCCGATACAGCCTGGTCCAGACAGGCACACCTGTGGATGCCATCGCGGGGTCCCTTCTTGCAGGGAACACACCAATCCAGTGCATTCCATACTGCCACACCTGTGGACACCATTGCAGGGTCCCTCATTGCATGGAACGTGATGATGCCGCTCATTCCACACAGGCACAATTGTGGAAGCCATTGCAGGTTCCCTCGACGGGGAACAAAGCATCGCAGCCCTCTCCAGACAGGCACACTTGTGGACACCATTGCGGCATCTCTCGTCTTGGGGAATAAGTTGATGCATCCCGATCCACACAGGCACACCTCTGGGTGCCGCCGCGGGGTCCCTCATGATGGGGAATACACCAATACAGGACGCTCCAGGTAGGAACACCTGTGGATGCCTTTGCGGGGTCCCTCATCATGGGGAACACGCTCAACCAGCCCTTTCCAGACAGGCACACTTGTGGTTGCCATCTAGGTGTCCCTTGTCATGGGGACCAAGTTGGTCCAGTGGACTCCAGAGAAGCACACCAGTGGATGCTGTCATGGTGTCCCTTGGCATGGGGAACGCGCCGATCCAGCCCTCACCAGACAAGCACACCAGTGGATGCTGTTGCGGGGTCCCTCATCATGGGGAACACGCCAATCCAACCTGCTCCAGACAGGCACACCTGCAGACGCCATCACAGGGTCCCTCATCATGGGGAACATGCCAATCCAGCCTGTTCCAGACAGGCACATCTGTAGACACTGTCGTGGATCCCTTATCATGGAGGACACCCCGATCCAGCCTGCTCCAGATAGGCACACCTGTGGATGCCATCACAGGGTCCCTCATCATAGTGAAAACACCGATCCAGTCCGTTCCAGACAGGCACACCTGTGGACGCCATCGTGGGGTCCCTCATCATGGGGAAAATGTCAATACAGCCCATTCCAGACAGGGGCACATGTGGACGCCTCTCCCAGGGTGCATCATTGTGGGGAACACACCAATCCATCCTGTTCCAGACAGGCACACCTGTGAACTCTGTTGCAGAGTCTCTCATCACTGGGAAAACTACAAACTAGCCTGCTCCAGACAGGCACATCTAGGGATGCCGTCACGGGGTCCTTCATTGTGGGGAACAAGCCAATACAGCCTGCTCCAGACAGGCACACCTGTGGACACCATCGCGGGGACCTTCATCATGGGAAAAATGCCAATCCAGCCCGTTCCAGACAGGCACCTGTGGACGCCATCGTGGTGTCCCTCGTAGTGGGGAACTAGCTGATCCAGCCCACTCCAGACAAGCACACCAGTGGACGCTGTCGCAGGGCCCCTTGTCACGGGGAGAATGCTGATCCAGCCCACTCCAGCTAGGCACACCTGTGGGTGCCGTCACATGGTCTCTAATCATGGGGAACACACCAATCCAGCCCATTCCAGACAGACACACCAGTGCACACCTTTGTGAGGTCCCCCGTCATGTGGAGCACACAATCCAGCTCATTCCCAACAGGGACACATGTAGATGCCCTCATGGGTTCCCTCACTGCATGGAACATGCCACTCCCACCCTCTCAGACAGGCACACCTATGGATACCGTCACGGTGTCCCTCGTCATGGGGAACAAGCTGATCCAGCCCCTTCCAGACAAGCACACCAGTGGACGCCACTGCAAGGTCCCTCGGCATGGGGAACACACTAATCCAGCCCTGTCCAGACAGACACTCCAGTGGATGTCATTGTGGGGTCCCTCATTGAGTGGAACATGACGATCCAGCCTGCTCCAGACAAGCACACCAGTGGACACCATCGCGGGGTCCCTTGGTGCGGGGGAACACACTGATCCAGCCCACTCCAGACAGGCACACATGTGGACACTGTTGTGGGGTACCTCATCATGGGAACACGCCAATGCAGCCCGCTTCAGACAGGCACATATGCAGATGACATCATGGAGTCCCATGTGGGGAACATGCCGGTCCAGCTCATTCCAGACAAGTACACCTATGCACGCCATCGCAGGGTCCCTTGTCACGGGGAACACCCTGATCCAGCCCACTCCAGAAGGCACGCCTGTGGACACCATCGAGGGGCCCCTCTTCATGGTGAAAACACTGTTCCACCCTGTTCCAGAGAAGCACACCTGTGGATGCCATTGCAGGGTCCCTCATCACGGGGAAAATGCAGATCCAGCCCATTCCAGACAGGCACACCTGTGGATGCCAGTCTGGGGTCCATCATTGCATGGGAACATGCTGATCCAGCTTGTTCCAGACAGGCACACCTGTGAACTCCATTGTGGGGTCCCTTGTCGCTGGGAAAACTGAACCAGCATGCTCCAAACAGGCACACCAGTGGACACCGTCGCAGGGTCTTTTGTTGCGGAGAACATGCTGATCCAGCCCGCTCCAGACAGGCACACTTGTGGACACCGTGACGGGGTCCTTCGTCATGGGGAAAATGCCAATCCAGCCCATTCCAGTGGACACTGTAGTGGTGTCCCTTGTAGCAGGGAACTAGCCGATCCAGCCTACTCTAGACAAGCACACCAGTGAACATCATCCCGGGGTCCCTTGGCTCAGGGAAAATGGTGATCCAGCCCACTCCAGACACAGCTGTGGATGCTGTCCCGGGTTCCCTCATCATGGGGAAACTACGATCCAGTGCATTCCTGACAAGCACACTGGTGGACACCATTGCTGGGTCCTCATCATGGGGACCATTCCGATCCAGCCCGCTCCAGATAGGCACAACTGTGGATGCCGTCATGGGGTCCCTCGTTGTGGGGAACACACTGATCCAGCCCAATCCAGACAGGTCCACCTGTGGATGTCATCACAGGGTCCCTCGTCACGGGGAACACACCGATCCAGCCTGCTCCTGAGATTCATACCTGTGGACACCATCCTGGGATCCCTCATTGTAGGGAACATGGCCCTCCAGCCTGTTCCAGACAGACACACCTGTGCTCACGGTTGCGGGGTCCCTCCTCACAGGGAACATGCCACTCCAGCCTGCTCCAGACAGGCACACCAGTGCATGCTGACCCAAGGTCCCTCATAGCGGGGAACACACCACTCCAGCCTGTTCCAGACAGGCATATGTGTGGACGCCATCATGGGGTACCTTGTCACTGGGAACAAGCCAATCCAGCCCGCTCCAGACAGGCACACCTTTGGACGCTGTCATGGGGTCACTCGTCGTGGGGAACATGCCGATCCAGCCCACTCCATACAGGCACACCAGTTGACCCCATCACGAGGTCCCTGTCACAGGGAACATGCCAATCCAGTCTGCTCCACACAGGCACCCCTGTGGATGCCACTGCAGGGTCCCTCTTCATGGGGAACAGGCTGATACAGCCCATTTCAAACAGGCACACCTTTGGATGCTGTCATGGGTTACCTCGTTGCGGAGAACATGCCAATCCAGCCCTCTCCAGACAGTTACACCTGTGGATGCTGTCACAGGGTCCCTCATAACAGGGAACCAGCCGATCCAGCCCATTCCAGACTAGCACACCTGTGGATGCCATTGCGGGGTCCCTCATCATGGGGAACACACCAATCCAGCCCGCTCCAGACAGGTACATTTGTGGACGCTGTTGCAGGTTTCCTTGTCACAGGGAACATGCCGATCCAGCCCGCTTCAGACAGGCACACTTGTGGATGCTGTCGCGGAGTCGCTTGTCATGGGGAACACGCCGATCCAGCCCGTTCCAGACAGGCACACCTGTGGTTGCTGTCATGGTGTCCCTTGTCAAGGGGAGCATGCCGATCCAGCCCACTCCAGACAGGCACAACTGTTGATGCCATTGTGGTGTCCCTTGTCGTGGGGAACACACTGATTCAGCCCGTCCAAGACAGGAACATCTGTGGATACTATCGCAGGGATCTTTCTCATGGGGAACATGCCGATCCAGTCTGTTCCAGACAGGCACACCTGTGGATGCTATATCGGGGTCCCTCCTTGTGGGGAACATGCTGATCCAGCCTGCACCCTGGCAGCAATCCCCTGCCCCCCCGCCCCACCCTCGCTCCTCTGGCCTCTTGACTCTACTGCCACCTGGTTCCAAACTACAAAGACACAGAGGACACTGAACCATCAGACTGCTGTACTGGGTAAGTTGGAACGATCATCACTTCCCATCAGAACTGGGACTATCTTCAGGGGAAGGACAGCTGGAACCTGCAGTACAACCCTGCAGAATTCAACCATACAGAACTGGGAGCTGAACTTTGGACTTGCAGCCAGAAATCTGCCTGAATCTCACCGGTCTGGCACTGGCTTGCTGAGAGTCATTGACTTATATCTGCACACTGCTGCCCCCATTGTCTATAGTGACAGCAGAGACATACCCTGAAGGAGGCTCTTCATTTGCATTTTTATTTTTTATTTCCAAAATTAGTATTTTGGGGGTTTTTCCTTTTTCTACTCTTACCTAATTTTTTTCCTACTCTGGAAATTTTTGTCTTTCTCTCCTTTTTTTTCTTCTTTCTTTTCTCTTTCCTTTCTCTCTCTCTTACACTTGTTCTCTTGCTGTCCCACATTGTTCATCTCCCTTTTGTTCCTGTTCTGGCCCTCATTTGGAGTTCTTCTTTATTTTTCTATTACTCTTTTTCCTCCTCGCCTGTGTCCTCTGGCCTCACTGCTAACCTTCCCCTATCCTTCCACCTATTTATCCCTCCGTCCCCAACTCCTTCTGTTATATTGAAGAGTTTATTCACTATAACCATATGTTGGGTTGGTCCTCAATCTTGATTTAATTCACACAGTTAAAGGTGATAGATTAATAACTACCACAAAATGTCATTTTCGAAGATGTACTTGATGCAATGGTGTTGCTGATTGTATCACTTGGGCTAAGGTGTTGTTATTAATTTAGTCAGTGATCCTTCCTGGCATAATGAAAATGAGATAGCTTCAGATTCATTAGAGACTCAAAACCTAAAGACCAGCTATATCTGGAAGGCACCTCTGAGAAGCAATCATTCCATAAGGGTTCTAATTACAAGCAACAAAGATATTTACAATAAGCAAGTTCGAAGTATCAACCCAGGAGTTAAAACAAGGACAGTACCAAAAACAAAAATGAGAAGACATTTAAGTGACTTCCACCCCACCAAGGGTAAACCCTGGGGGAAACGAGGTGGAAAAGTCCGATAACCAACCACCTGTACACTCTGAACTGATAGCACAGGAAGTAACAAAACAGATGAATAAGTCTCTAGAAAAATTCAAAGCAGAAATAATCTCCCAGATATCTACAGAGATGGTGAGCAGAGTGAAAGACATGATTACAGGCTCTAGAACAGAAACAGATAAAAAAATAGATGAGATCAGAAACATGCTGGAAACCATGAATATGCAGCATAAGAAATGTAAACCATGATCGCCCAACATAAGAAAGAAATGGAATCCATGAAACAGTTTCAAACAGATATTCAGGAGATTAAAAACTCCATTGAAAATATCCACAGCAGATTAAGGGAATCTGAAGATAGAATATCAGATATAGAAGACAGAATCACAGTTAAAGACCTAGAAAACAGAGATTTCTTAAAAATAGTAAGGGACAATGAGAAATCAATCCAGTAGCTGCTAGACGATGCAAAGAAGAATAACATAAGACTGACAGGAGTCCGTGAAAAAACAGGAGAAAGCACAATTGACATAAAAAACTGTTCACAGAAGTAATAGGGGAAAACTTCCCAGACACAGGTAGAGAATTGGATATACAGATAAGTGAGGCATATAGTACTCCAACTAGTCATGATCAAAAAAAATCTAAATCTAGACACATAATAGTCAAGATCCCAGAAAGCCAACAGAAGAACAAAATCCTACAGGCAGTTAGAGAAAAGAAACAAATCACCTACAAAGGAAAGCCCATCAGAATCACAGCAGACTTCTCAACATAAACCCTCAAGTCAAGGAGAGCCTGGAGTGAAGTATTTCAAGCCCTAAAAGAAAATAACTTCCAACCTAGATTGTTGTATCCTGCAAAATTATCTTTCAAAATTGATGGGGGTAATTAGATACTTCCACAACAAAGAACACCCAAGAAATTTCATGAACACCAAACCAGCACTACAAGCAATTCTAAATAATATCCTAGAAAAAAACAATGAAAGTCTCAACTCCATGAGGCCCAACAGAGGGAAGCCACCAGGCAAGGGAGGACACTAAAGGGAAAGGGGGGAAAATAAGAAATACAAGAGCCAACAAAAGTAAAGCATGATAAGGATTAATCAATATCTATCACTTATAACCATCAATGTTAATGGCCTCAATTCACCAATCAAAAGAAATAGACTGGCAGAATGGATTAAGAAGCAAAATCCAACAATATGCTGTATTCAAGAAACACCTCACTCAAAAAGAAACTCATAGACTGAAAGTAAAAGGATAGAAAACAGTTCTCCATGCTACAGGAAACCAGAAGAAAGCAGGGGTAGCAATCTTATTTGCAGATAAAGTAGATTTCAAACCAAAACTAATCAAGAGAGACAAAGATGGTCACTATATCCTTGCGAAGGGAACAATCCAAGAGGAAGAGATGACAGTCCTAAATATATATGCACCAAAACCAAATGCCCCCAACTAAACAAAACAGATATTAATGGGCATAAAAAACCAAATAAACACTAACACAATTGTAGTGGGGGACCTCAATACCTCACTATCACAAATAGATCATCTAGACAAAAAGTTAACAAGGAAATTCTAGAACTGAACCAAGTTATTGAACAAATGGACTTAATAGATGTTTACAGAGTATTCCACCCCCCAAAATCGGAATACACATTCTTTTCAGCTGCACACGGGTTATTCTCCAAAAGAGACCACATGCTAGCTCATAGAAAATGTCGAAGCAAATGTAAAAGAACTGAAGTTATGCTCTGTACATTACCAGACCGTAGTGCGATAAAATTGGAGATCAATAACATAAGATAGCACAACACCCCCACAAACACATGGAAACTGAATAACACCCTCCTGAACAACCAATGGTTCACAGAAGAAATTAAACAGTTTCTACAAGTAAATGATAATGCCAGTACAGCATACAGGAATCTATGGGACACAATGAAATCAGTTTTACATGGGAAATTCATAGCAGTGAATGCCCATATTAGGAAAACAGAGAAAACTCAGATAAATAACCTAATGCAGAACCTCAAGCTGCTAGAAAAAGAAGAGCATAACAAATCCAAAGCTTGTACAAGAGAGGAAATTATAAAGATCAGAGCATAAATCAATCCAATGGAGACTAAGAGAACAATACAAAACATAATGAATCAAAGAATTAGTTTTTCAAAAGAATAAATAAAATCAATAAACCTTTAGCCAACCTTATCAAAAAAGGAAAGAAAAGGCTCAAATCCATGCAATTAAGAACGAAAAAGGTGAAGTCACAACAGACCCAGCAGAAATTCAGAGGATCATCAATACCTATTTCGAGAACCTGTACTCTAATACAGTGGAAAACACAGAAGAAATGGACAGATTCCTAGATACATATGAATTGGCAAAGTTAAATGAAGAAGATACAGAAATTCTAAACACCTCAATTGCAATGAGTGAAATTGAAAATGTAACAAAAAATTAGGAACTGCACTTTATATCCTTACCTTCCATTGACTTGCATGGGAGAGCTGGCGCTAGAAGAATGCTGGAATCAAAACTGAAGTGCAAACTGCCAGGCCATTTTGAAGAGTGTGTTTGGCTTCTAACATCAAGTTCTTCTTAGGACCAAGTTGAGGACTTTCCAGGACCTGTCTTTCAGCAGAACCTCACTGCACTTTCTAGGCCAAAGTGCTATTCATGGTACAGGCCTCACAGAGATGTACAGCAGAAATCAGCAACACAGAGAGCCAGATTGTGATGTGACTGTTACTGGATATAAGTCCAAGAGTGGAGTGCAATGAGAAACTGACAGAGCTCCAGCTGCTTTCTCTGAGTAGGAACTGCACTTTGTAGACTTACCTTCCACTGACTTGCATGGGAGAGCTGGTGCTAGAAAAATGCTGGAATGAAAACTGAAGTGCAAACTGCCAGGCCATTCTGAAGAGTGTTTGGCTTCTAACATCAAGTTCTTCTTAGGACAAAGTGAAGGACTTTCCAGGACTTGTCTTTTATGAGAACCTCAATGCACTTTCTAGGCCAAAGCACTATTCACAGTACAGGCCTCATAGAGATGTGCAGCAGAAATCAGCAATGCAGAGAGCCAGATTGTGATGTGACTGGTCCTGGATGTAAGCCCAAGAGTGGAGTGCACTGAGAAACTGACAGAGCTCCAGCTGCTTTCTCTGAGTAGGAACTGGACTTTATATCCTTGCCTTCCATTGACTTGCATGGGACAGCTGGTGCTAGAAGAATGCTGGAATGAAAACTGAAGTGCAATCACGCCACAGTGATCAGTGATATATGTGTGCCCATGTTCATAGCAGCGCAGTTTGTGATAGCTAAAACTTGGAAATAGCCCAAATGCCCATCAACTGGAGACTGGATAAAGAAAATGTGGGGTTTTTTAATAAAATGGAGTACTACTCAGCCATAAAAAATGAGAAAGTAGAGACATTTATAGCTAAGTGGATGCACACTGAGGCAATACTCTTAAGTGAAATAAATAGGACACACATGTGTAAATACCAAATAGTTTCTCTGGTGTGAGAAACTGAAAGTATAAATAAGGACTAAAATGATTAAAATGAATAATTGATAATTTCAAATAGGTAGAAAAGGCCCAAAGGGGTAGGGGATTTTGGAGGGGAAAGGAAAAGGTAAGAAGGGAAAGGAAAAATTATGAGAAAATGAAAAAATGGAAATAAAGTGTTTGCAAATAGGGAAGGGAGGACAGGGAATGGGGAAAAAATAAGAACCAAGATAAATCATGTACAGGTACAAGTACCCAATGATAAATGTAAACAGTGCATAACTAAAATTTACCAATAAAAGAATTTAAGCAAAAAAACCCCTACATTGACATTTTATCTCTCTCCTCAGTCAGAATGTTTATTATTAAGAACACAAAAAATAATAAATGCTGACAAAGATGCACAGGAAAAGGACACTTTTATACTATTAATGGGAATATAAATTAGTACAGGCACTATGAAAATCAGTATGAAGGTTTCTCAAAAAAGTATAAATACAGCTACTATTTAATTCAACTATACAACTCCTAAGTATATTCCTGAACAGAATTGAAGTCAGCATACAAAAGAGGTGCCTGCATATCTATGGTTCGTGTCACAATTCATAATACCTAATATGAGAACATCATAAGGTCCTGGCAACAGATGAATGGATAAGGAAAATACACAATGGTGTATTATTTAACCATAAAAAGAATGAAATAATGTGATTTGCAGGAAAGTAGATGCAAGTGGAGATCATAGTGCTAAGAGAAAAAAGTGAGACTCGCAAAGGCAAATATGGCATGTTTTCTCTCATATGTGTAAGAAAAGAGGAGGAGGAGGAACAAGGGGACATCAATGATGACAGATAACATGAAAGTAAAAGGGAGAGTGTTAGAAAAGAAAGAAATAATGGAGGACAAGAAGGTAACAGGAGCATTGAAATGGTCCAAGCATATTGTATGAATGTACAAATATAGTGAAACAAAACCCACTACAGTGTTTTGTATAATTAATATGTAGTAATAATTAATCCATTAAAAATTGAATTTCATCAAAATTAAGAACTTTCTATGTTTCAAAGTCACATCTCTTAAGGGAATATGAAAATAAATGTCCATTTAAAATCTGTACATAAATATGCAGTGAGGCCTTGTTTATAATAATAAAAAACTGAAAACAGTTTAAATACCATTAATAGAGAATAGTGTATATCCATACCATAAAATATTACTCAGCACTGAAAAGCACACACTTTTGATAAAAGCAACAATATGGATGAATCTCAAAATAATTCCTAGTCAGAACAGTCAGACTGAAACAGATACACTATATATTAATTCATTTATATAAGTTCTAGAAAATTAAAATAATCTTGGCTTTTAGAAACTGGATCAGATATTACAATGGACCAAGATAAGGCTAAGAGGAGAGATAATAAAAAGTTACAAACTTTAGGTGTGTTATATACACATATGTTCCCCCTTTTAATGCAGTAACTGTTTTTATGAGCATATGCATATTTTAGTGCTTCTAAGATTATACATTTCATCTGCAGTTTGTTTTAAATCAATTAAATCTCAAAAAATATTCTAAAACAAAACTACTGGAAAGTAAAAGTTACTACCTTCATCTTATCCAGTTCGTGAAGTTCCTTAGCAGGATTTTTTTCTGAATAAGCTTCTTTATTCAGAGCTATTGCGGTTACCATCCCTTTGCAACAACTGCAATAAAAGAAAGAAGGGGAGGGGGAGAGGAAGGAGGAGAAGGAGAAGGGAAGAAGGAAGGAAGGAAAAAGGAAGACAGAAAAGGAAAAAGCACATACTCAGTGGTGTGGTTTGGATGAGTGTCCCCCAAGGCCCACGTGTTAAACGTTTGGTTCCCAAGAGAGTGCTACTCGGTGGTGGTGGAACCTTCAGGAAGTAAGACCTGATGAAAAGTCCTTAGGTCACTGGTGATGTGCCCTTGGAAGTGGAATGTGGGTCTCCGATATCTTCCTCTTCCCCTTTTCCTTCCTGGCTCATCAAGTGAGTAGTTTTCTTGTACCATACAGTCTTTTTTGTCCATTCATTTGATTGTTCATTTGTTTTTTGGTACATACACATTTGCAATGATATGCTGCTTTACCATATAGGCCCCAAAACACCAGGCCAATCAATCATGGATAGAAATCTTCAAAATTGTGAGCCAAAAAATGTCCTTTTATATTTACAAGTAAACTATCTCATATTTAACCACAGTAATGGGAACTTCACAAAGATACCTAGTATGACATGTTTATTGTTGGTTTCTCTAAGTGTTTACAATTCAGATATGCTGGGAGCACCACTCTGTAGATGTGCCTTCCTTCCCATCCATTCCCCATAAAACCATCAAACCATGATGTTCTGCAGATTTCAGCTACTCTCCCAGTTCCAGCCCCTTTACTACCCTGCACTTCCCTTATCACTATCACTATAAATAAATGCATTACAGTTCTCAGGCAGACCTTTTCTCTCATCAGGAGGAAAGTGCCACCTGGCCTCAGCTTTTTCTATCTCTTTGTCTTTTCCTCATCCCCCCTCCCCCTTCATCCTCCCTCCGTGGACCCTTCAGCTGTGCAGGCCACAGCAGTTGGCACCCAAATAGACTGGTGTATAAGACAAGAGATGTGACTGGAGTACAGGACTGGAATACAAGACAAGTTGCATATTTACGTGAGGGGACACTTCTGGATGTGCACACGTAAGTTAGGAACAAGGCGGATTGGAAATTCACCAGGTGTAAAACATGGGTCAATCAGGATCGCGTGAGCGAGTGACATTTATATACAGAAATGCTCATGGCACATTTGAAAGGTAAAGGGTCTGATATAAAGACAACCCAATTAGCAAAGGTTTTGAATTTCTTTCAAGAAATGTGTTCTTGCAGCTGGGGATGTAGCTCAGTGGTGCTGCACCTGCCTGGCAAGCACAAGATCCTGAGTTCAATCCCTGGTTCTGGGGGAAAAAAAAGAGATGTGTCTTTGGTTTCTGGATCCCAAAACTGAGGGACCAGAAAAAATCCCTATCTATACCTTTTCCGTATGGACTATAATCTGAGTGCTTTGAAGATTGAGCCTCTGTGGAGTCCACTCCTGAAGATCTGGCAAAAAATAGTGTTCTTAGATTGCAAGAGACAATCCACGACTGTAAGGCTTCAAAGAAATCCTGGCCTCGTCTGGAGCCGCCAGCTCCTACTGAGCCTCCTGCTCCACCTGGGAAGCTTGCTGCCTTTTGCTATGATGACTGGTGGGGAGGTGCAGAGGGGAGGATGGTGGCAGAACTCTTGAGGAGTGTATCACAGCGCTTTCATTGTGTGGCCAAAAATTAAACCCACAACTTGTTCTGCACTGCAGGCTTGCAGTTCTGCTTTGCCAGAAAACAAAGAAGTTCCAACATGCCATGTGGTGCAGCTTCCTCATTCCTTGCAAAGGCTTCCTGTTCCCTCTTGCTGCTACAACTTGCATTGTGAGGGGCCAGACAGGCAGGGAGGCTTTTAAAGGGCCTATACCTACTGCTCTGCCTGCTCTTACTGCCTCAGCTCCCCCTGAAGAGAGGGGAAAACAAGATTCCATAAAGGAATGTAAGATTCTCCCTGGCCCTGCATATTTACAAGTCAACAACTTGTTTGGCAGGCTATACTAACAAGAAATTCCATCAGGCCCTATTGTTTTCTACACAAATATTGAAAATCAAAATATAAGGGTTTAAAACAATTAAAACAAAATGTAATGCTTACAATCGGAGCTCAAAGACCAAATACTAGGCTACTGCCAAGTGCCTGCTACAGTATGCATATTAAAATCAGCTGCAATGTCCTGCCAGGCAGGGGAAAATTATAAAACAAAAAAACAAAAAAAAAATCAATTATAAATTTTGCTATTTGACAAATGTACCTTTCATCTCCAACTTAATGTTTAACTGGTGTTTGGTTTTCAGATGTTTAATTGGTGTATTTAAAACATTTCTACATTGCAAATTCTTAAATTGTAATTATAGGATTAACTTGCCCTCTAATTTCTGCTTACAGACTTCTCATAAATAACTATAAAATGATATTATGCTATTGTTCAATCACTAGCTTGTTATAAAAGATTACACTTACAGGTATAAGACATTTTTATGCCTTCTAATTACAAGAGATCTATGTTAATTGACCTACAAACGTTTTGACTAGTCTTAGTTACAATTATAAACCAAAAAATTATAAAAGGGATATTATAATTCAAATTGGCCAAATGTATTTGAGTGCATTCTAGTTTTATAAATTGTCTTATATGTTTGTCCAATTGTACATATGCATTTTGTTTGAGCTCAACAATTTTCCCTTTTTTGCCTTTAAAATTTTTTCTTAAAAGATATTTGCCTATAATTTAAATTGGCTTATAAATAAATGTTACTAAAGTTAAGGAATGCCTTCCCCTCTCCTAGGTTGCTAGCTGATCAAAATAACATCAAAGATTAATTTTGATTGTAATGCATATTACCATCTACATTCAATAATAAAAAATATTTTTTATTGGTTACTAATAATGTGTTAATTGTTACAATCTGTTTTTTACAGGTTATTTTTTTAAATTGTCAAGGTAATTAAATGGAGACTTGTAGGTGTGGGGAGATGGCTGAATGAGGCTCTCCTTGGTGAATAAAGAAGCAGCTGCCCAGAAAAAGGTTATGCTGCTCTTTGTTCACTAATGGGAGCCTCAGTAATTTTCATAGTCTTATGGGAAGACACACCCCCCCCAAATTGCTTAAATATGTTATAAAATGTTTGCATTGGTTAAGTTCTAAATATGTTATTGTGATATGTTTATATTGGTCATCTTCAAAACATAAAATTTTCACTGGAAAGAACACACTATTAACAATAAGATGCTTTTGGTACCAAGCTACATTACAGGACATAAGGTTTCATATGATTGTAGTAATTATTATTGCTGCTTTTTTGTTATACAAAATGTCTTCTGACTGTACAGGTCTTTCAACATATTGTTTATGGTAATAACCTCCTTTTGATCCAGGTATTTTCCCTTCTCTTATGCTCCAGCTACTTATAACAGGTACATTTATAGGCCCATACATTTTCCTTAGATGGCATCCTATCAAAAGATAATAACTTAAATAAGAGTTTCCTTTTTTATGTATTTTTGGAAGGGAATGAGTGCATTTAACAATGGCTATTTTATACTAAGACACACATATAAATGTGTTACAAAGATAATGTCATGTTTGTCATGCTAAAGTATTATGTGTGGCTCCTGATTTAAAGTTTTTTTCTGTTAATATTTTACAAGAATTCAACTACTAGAACAACCATGATTGATAAAAATAACAGTCTTCTAAGTATATTTTAGATTCCAAAATGTTTGCTATCCAGATGAAATATAATACTTAAGTTCATTACTTCTATTGCAATGTTAATGTTATTGATCTTCTCTTCTGGGTGTTCAACCACTAAAGTCCAGCACTAGAAAGGTAACTGGACTAAGGTGACAACCAATATTTTGGCCCTAGCCCTCCAAGGTCAACAAAGATCCAGGACATGAAAGGCCTTTTTCTACAAAATCCTATATTTTTGGTAAGTTACTCAACCACCTGAACAGGGAGATTGTTGGACACCAAAGCAACAACTGCAATGTGCCAAACACCAATGGGAAAATTACAATTCCCAATGGGAAAAATCTCTCATGCTTTCACAGAAAGTAACATGGTCAAGCAAGGCCATGACACATCTTGATGGCTAACACTGACAGGAACTGAGAGGCTCTATACATAGTTTCAAGATATTGCCTGAGGAGACCTAATTGACCTTGATAGATAACAAGAGGTTAATTTTACTTAATATAGGTCTCACTGAAACTTGGACTTAAACACCCAGTAGAAAAGTATAATAAAGATATGTAAACTCAAGACCATAATAATAAAGCTAGACTTAAAAAGAGGCTCCAATTGCTGACCCCTTCTGACAGTTTCCAGATACACTGGTAGCTAGCCACTGTTATGGGTCATTAGATAAAACCATGGTAAAATTTATATGAACTCAACAAAAGTTTTAAAAATTTTTTTAGCTCAAATTGTTTTTTGAAATTATCAAAATTTTAGTCCTTTTACAGCTGCAATTAAAATTATGACAAAATATCAGACTTACAGATTATCTCCATTAGTGGAGGGTCTACAGGTCGATAAGTTACATTCACTATTTTAGTCCCCTAAAAACAGTTTCTAAACATGGCTCTTTCCCAAAACCACCTGTTTATTTTAGGGCTTATACCTTGACTATTACAGGCTCTAATTTCTTTAAATTTTCTGTTTATTCTTGCCTATAGGTTGCCAACTCAAAGTGATCATACAGATAACAATAAATGTGCTAGACATTTTGTTAACCAAAATCCACTAGATCGACCTTATAAAGAGAGTTTATAACTACAAAATTATCACATGATTTTTATTTCAGACCTGTTAAATTAGCTCCCTAGAAGGAGCCCCTAACTGCGGTCTTCCCTACATTGACCCTTCTCAGCTTGAAGCAGTTAGATGAAACCTGCGCCCCTTCTCCCCTAACTGCAGCTGGGGATAGCCCTCTCAAAAAAGAGCTTATTATAGACAACTAAGCCAGGTAAACACATTATAGGTCCTTATAACCCATAGAGACAAGCGATTGTTGGCTGTACTCACTTTTCCCTAAAAACACACTTACATAAACAAGAAAGGGGAAAATACACTACCTCTACAAGCTCAATTGGATTTTGTCACCTTCTTTTGTTGCCTTTATTTAAAAAAATTTTAAATCCACTTATGAAAAGTAAATATCCTTCATCAAAACTCCACTGATACTAAGATAAATCTACAGACATGCCCTAGACACAAATGTTGTCAAAGGATGCCCTAACTAAAAGATAAAATGGATCAGTGCAACTAATAACATAGGGGCCACAGTATGGTCATGTTCCATCAGAAGTCAAAGTCAGACCCGCCTTTGGCTCATCCGCTTCCTTGGGAAACTCCTACTTTGGTACCTATTTTTGCCAATCAGTCCCACATCTTGGGGGTGGGCATTCTGATGCTCATATCTCTCCTACATCTACCAGCTATAATTACACCAGGAGAGCAGTGGGTCTCCTTCTCTGTCTTGGCCTATCTTCCCTCTGTCTCTCTCTTTGGGTAACTGAAAAGACAGCCTCTCAAAGTATGCTTCTTGGGAAAACTGTTGCACTCATGAAGTAAATGAAACGGTTATACAAAATATAACTTTCCAGGATTGGTCTCATACAAAGTACAATGTTACCAGCCACCTTCCAGCATCAGTAGTACATAGTTCATCAAAATACTTCCAAAGAGATCTTTGGTGATTGACTGACAGTTTAAAAGGGATCACTCTTTCTAGTCATAGCTTAAAGGACAGGAGTCACACAGAGGTCAACAAGATCTGGGCACGCCCTTGTGTACAAATCCCTTATGTGCTCCTACTTGGCCAGGTCAATATTACTTCAGGAGATTCTTTTAATGTCAGTTGCCAAAACTGTAATCTCACTGCCTGCCTTACTAATAATAAGGATAAAGATGTGCTAATATTATATAGGCCATCCATTGTCATGATACCCACTAATGTTTCTGGCCCTTGGTATCATAATCCTGGACTGCAATTACTAGAAGAAATACATGGACAGCTCATTCACCCTCACTGGATGGTAGGATTTATTATCCTGGGAATTATGTCTCCAGTTACTCTGCTTGCCACCACTGTGGTTGTGTCCATGGCCTTAGCACAAAATGTACAGAATGTGCATTTTGTCAATCATTTAGCAAAATATACCTCTTATGCTTGAGACCCAGAAAGATGTTGATGTTAAATTGGAAATACAGGTTAATGCTTTAGAAGCTACAGTGCTAGAGATTGGTTTGTTTGTATTCTTGGTACTGAGGATCAAACTCGGGTCCTTGCGCTTGCACAGCAGGTGGCAAAACCACTGAGCTAAATCCCTGGCCGTAGACTGGTAATCAAGTTAAAGCCCTGCAATACTGTCAAGGATTGCAGTGCCATGCTGAATACCCTCACATTTGTGTCACTGCTCTTCCTTACAATGAGTCACAATGGGACTGGAAAAAAGGTACCACACATTTAATGGGTATCTTTCATCACAGCAATCTCAGCTTAGATCTCCAAAAACTTCATCAACAGATCTTGTCCATTCAGCATGCTCACATTAGTTTCCTCACCCCTGAGGACATGACAAAATCAGTTCTTGATTCGTTAAATGGATTCAGTCCTTTCAACCTGGCCAAACAGTGTTGCTATGATCCTGGGAATTCTGATTTTCCTATTGCTACTACTGATTTGTTTACTAGTCCTCTCCAGAGTCTTCCTAGAACAACTCACCAAACTTGCCTTAAAACAACATCATCACAAGCTGCAGCCACAAAACAAAATGGGGAATTGCTGGGCGCACCATACTGTAGACGTGCCTTCCTCCCCATCCATTCCCCATAAAACCATCAAAGCACGAAGTTCTGCAGACTTTAGCTACTCTTCCGGTTCCAGTTACAGACCAGCCCCCTTTACGCACCCTCCACTCTGCACTTCCCTTAAATAGTCTACCACTATAATAAGCGTGCTGCAGTTCCCAGGCAGACTTTTTTCCCATCAGGAGGAAGGCTCCACCTGGTCTCAGCTTTTTGTATCTCCTTTCTCTTCCATTCCTCTTACCTGTAATCATTGGTAAAATTGAATTTTAAACAAATGAAAGAAAAATTTTGCTAGATTGTAAAAAGCTACTGCCCAAATTTAAAGTAACTATAGTGATAATTTGTATCTTAATTAATATGTAACATTTTTCAGGCCTCATTAATATTTGGTATGAATCTTCTAACTTTTCAGTTTTATTTTTTTTCTTTTTCTTAAAAATATATTTTGGTTGGCGTTTAGTGGAGCACACACAAGTATACATTCAGCTTTGCATGGAATTATACAGGAAATTACAAGTTTCTTAAATACCTCCAAGTAGGTGCAAAGGTGCAAGACGTATCTTATCTTCATAAGTTGGTTTTTAAAAAAAAACTAATTGTTTTCTCACATACACAAATTTCCCATCCTGCCTACGCTACAGTTTCCAAAAGAATTCTAAAGCTATTGGGACAACACTAAAATTTCATTTTCCCACTGACCATAATGTTGAAGCTAGCTGAAAAACTGAACTACTATTTCTTTCAAGGTTTTAAAATAACCCCTTCATTGCTGCTACTTCACTGTCTTACTCTTTGCCTTATGTCACATTTAATCTTCAAACATCCAGCAAAATAACCAGATAGATTCACCTGCTCAAATAGGTGGTATCTTGGATGAACTTTTTCGCCAGTACAACTGCATCTAGTTCAAACTGTGCAATTCCCATATCATGGTTGTCAGCACTTTCCTCTTCCAACTTTGGGAGAGTGTAATGGTCAGTAAAGTCAGGAATCATTATAATCAGCAAATTTGCCATCCACTGGGTCATAGATGTATGCAACTCATCCATCTGTTAAAAAAAATGAATATAATACAAACAACTCATTTAAAATACAATAGTAAGATAATACCAAATTTAAAAGTAGAAACAATCATACCTATAACAAACTTTCAACAACCCTATAATTCTTTTTTTTTTTTTTGGTACCGGGGATTGAACTCGGGTCCTTGTGCTTGGGCAGTAGGCAGTGAAACCACCGAGCTAAATTCCCAGCCCTACCCTATAATTCTTAAAGAAATCAAATAATCACTGCTTATGTTTACAACCATATTTTCTTTTGCTTACAGTCCTACATTAAGCTACTTTCTTCTTTAGCTTGGCGAAGCGTATTAACTCATCAAAGCTGCAGTTCCCAAATTGTGTACCGAAACATCCTAGCACTCTGAAAAGAACTCATGAGAATCCCATGGTATTTTAAAATGAGAAAAATAGTGAGATGTGGCATCTGCTGGACACAGTATGAACCTGACATAGTTTCAACACCAGATGCACAGTGTCACTTTTGATGCCATGGTATCTTTTTGAAGCTTGTTTGGTTGGTGGGATAAAAACAAATACTATGTGAAAATCTATGTGCAACAGGAAAGATAGCAATGTCTAATCGGATTCCAAGGTTAGAGAAGTTATATAGTGCCCAACAAGCATTTGCATTCCATAAGTATTCTGATTACTTGTTAGGATATTAAGTATTTAGTAAGGTTTTTGAACCTACCTACTTAATGAACTTAACTGTGACATATTTCTTTTGGCTTGGGAGTATGAAAATACTGAAAGCCAACAGGTAGAGTGAACAGTTTGAGAGCCTCTGTATTCCAGTGTTTGCTGAGGCTAGGGTCCAGAAATACAATGTAGAAAACTATAAAATGCAAAAATTAATGCAACATATTCTTTCTCTATTTGGTGAATTTCTAAGTATTCCTCTGGGGTTTAAACATCATTTGTTCCGAGAAGACTTTAATTTCCTCTGGCTTTAATTTGTTCCTTTTCCCCATGTTCCCCCCCACCCCCATTAAGTTTATTGGTACATTTTAGGTATACAATACAGTTAAATTCATCATTGGGATCTTGTACCATTACATGAGTATCTTGGTTCTTATTTTTTCCCCCTTCCCTTGGCCTCCCTTCACCCCCCCCTTCCCTATTTGCAAAGACTTTGTTTCCATTTTTTTCCACTTCTCATATTTTTTTTCTTTTTTTCCCTTCCCCTACCCCTCCCAATTCCCCTGCTCCTTTACACCTTTTCTTCCTGTTACACAATATCAGTTATACATTTTTTAAATTACAATCTCAAGATCTACGAGACATTACCACAGATTTTACAGAATTTAAAAGGATATAGAAAGCATATTTCAAAAATCTTTTTTGAAATAAATTCGACAACTTCTAAGAAGGACCTTGGAAGACAAACTAATGAAACTAACTCTGGAGGAAATATAAAAATTGAATAGCACCTATTAAAGAAAGTATATTCCTAGCTTGAAAACTTACCTATATGAAAACAGCAGGCTCAAAAACATTTTAACTGATAAATTATATCAAACAATTAAAGCAGAAAAAAGAAGGAACACTTCTCCCCTCATTTTAGGAACTCAACATTGTGCTAATCCTAAAACTGGATAAAGATAATAGAAGAAAAAAGTATGAACAAAGATAGAAATTTGTTTAACAAAACAAACTATTACAAGTCAGATCTGGCAGTATGTGGAAAGTGGTTTTGTTATAGGGATGGCAGTGTTGGTTCAGCATTGGAAGATCCACCCCCAAAAGTCATCATTTTAACAGAGGAAAGGAAAAAGCCATATGATCCTGTCCCTAGTTGGAGAAAAAGTATTGGACTAAATTCTACAGCTGTTCATGGTAAAAGCTATCAGGAGACTAGAAGTAGAACAGAAGCTTCTCAACAGATCAAAGACATGTACTCCATACTTCCAACGAGAATGCCTTGTATGAATGGAGAAGATACAATGCTTTCTCCTTAAGGTGGGGAACAAGGGCAGATATGCTTACTCTTTATCTGTCCATTAAACTTTGAAACCTAGGCCCAAACCAAAATAGTCTGGCAATAAAATGACACAATTAGGATAAGATTGGCAAGGTGCAAAATCTTAATATGTAGATGAAATGATCATCTACAGAGAAAATACTAAGAAATCTCTAGGAGCCCCTAGAACTTGTACTTGAATTTAGCAGGATTAGAAAACACAAGGTATATATAAAAATTCAGGTCTGTGTATACTTGCTATAAATGAAGAACTGGATATTGAAATTTAAAAGTTATGTAGGAGTACAAAGGACCTAGAAAAGTTAAAAAAAAAGTGTTAGAAGATGTTTAGTACCTAATTCTAAGACTTCTTCTAAAGCTACAGTAATCAAGGCAGTGTTACTGTAAGGAAAGACATATAGATCATTTGAATAAAACAGAGAATCTAGAAATAGAACCACACATATAGGGTCCACTGAGTTTTGAAAGATTATTTAACATTAACATTTTATAGAATATAAACTCAATTCAAGAGCCGAGGAAGAGATAGAGTTTGCAGCAAATGGCACTAGAACACCTGGTATCTGTATATAAAAAATTAACCTCAACCCTTTTTTTCCATACATGAAAATAACTTGAAGGGATCTATGAACCTAAATAAGAAAGCCTAAAAGTATAAAACTTTAAGAAGAAATTATAAGGGAAAATATTTATGAATTCAGGGTAGGCAAGAACTACCTAGGATACAAAAAACATGATGTATAAAAGAAAAAAATTGATAAATGGGATTCCATCAAAATTTAGAACTTTAAATGACATCATTAAAATGAAAAGTAGTCCTTAAACAGACCATATTTACAATGCAAATAAACTATGACCAGAATATATAAAGAATTCTTAGAGCTCATTAATAGACAACCCAATTAAAATGTAGACAATAAGAAGATGATAAATAGCCAGTATAGCACAAGAAATGGTGTGCAACTCTAGAATCAGAAAAATACTAATCAGTACAATAATAAGATTGAATTATACACTCATTAGGGAGATGAAGTTAAAAGTTTTAAAAGCCTTGTCATGACTTCCTTTTGTTGGATTCTCCCCCTTTGCATTTAATTTGTCATGCCCAATGGATTCATTCTGTTGGGTTTCCTGGGGTTGTGGTCCTCATTATCATTTCCTAGGGTATTGTCTAAAATTTTTTGGAGTGCTGGTTTGGTATTCATGAAGTTCCTGAGGTGCTCTTTATCATCAAAGTATCTTATTTCTCCATCAATTTTGAAAGATAGATTTGCAGGGTACATCAATCTGGGTTGGAGGCTGTTTTCCTTTAGGGCTTGAAATACATCACTCCAAGCTCTTCTTGCCTTGAGGGTTTGCATTGAGAAGTCTGCTGTGATTCTGATGGGCTTTCCTTTGTATGTGATTTGTTTCTTTTCTCTCACTGCTTGTAGAATTTTGTTCTTCTGTTGGATTTCTGGAATCCTAACTATTATATGCCTATGTGTAGATTTTTTTTGATTAAGGCTAGCTGGAGTCCTGTATGCCTCACTTATCTGTATGTCAAGTTGTTTTCCCCTCCTTGGGGAGTTTTCTGCCATCACTTCTGTGAACAGATTTTTTATGTCATCTGTACTCTCTCCTCTTTCTTCATTGACTCCAATCAGTCTTATGTTATTCTTCTTTGCATCGTCTAGCAGCTGCTGGATTGATTTCTCATGTTCCCTTACAATTTTAAAGCAATTTTTCTTTTCCTGGTCACTAACTGCAATCTTATCTTCTGTATGTGAAATTCTATCCTCACATTGGTTCATTCTGCTGAGCAGACTTTCGATGGAATTTTTTAATCTCTTGGAAATCTGTTTGTATCTGTTTTATGGATTCCATTTGTTTCCTATGTTGGGATTCCATCATGTTCCTCAGATCCTCTATTTTTTTATCTGTATCCTCTCTAGATTTATTAATCATGTTTTGCACCATGAGCAAAATCTTTGCTGTTATCTGAGTAATTATTTCTGATTTCATTTTTCCCAGATCCTCTTTTGTTGCCAGTTCAGAGAGTCCAGGTGGTTATCAGAGTGTTCCATCTCGTTTCCCTTTGGGGTTGCCATAGGTGACCTGGAAGTCTGTTTTTGAGGCTTGCTTATGTGTTTTCTCATTTCCACGGGGGGGGGGGATGTGCTTCTGGCACCCACACAGCTCACCTTCCCTAGGGAGCTTCCTTCCAGGTGCTGAGACAGGCCCTGCTTCTCTGCCCTAGGAGCCTGGGATGGAGGCAGGGAGCTTCCTTCCGGGTGCTGGGACCAGCTCACCTTCTCTGACCTAGGAGCCTGGGATGGAGGTGGGGAGCTTCCTTCTGGGTGCTGGGAGCAGCTCACCTTCTCTGCCCTAGGAGCCTGGGATGGCAGCGGGGGAGCTTCCTTCCGGGTGCTGGGACTGGCTGAGCTTCTCTGCCCTAGGAGCCTGGGATGGAGGTGGGGACCTTCCTTCTGGGTTCTGGGATCAGCTGAGCTTCTCTGCCTTCTGGGCTGCTAGCAGTGGGACTCAGTATTGTGGTCTGGTGGTCCCGTGTTCTCTGCATCTTTGTAATGTGGAACCAGATGGCTGTACAGAGGAGCGGGGGGGGGGGGGGGGTCCAGTGGATTGTTGCCAGGGCGCAGGCTGATTTGGCATGTTCCACGTGACTCGCGACCTCAGTAGGGCGTGTGGAGACCTGCCTGTCTGCCGCGGCTCCCCATGTTTCTATAGTACTGTGAACATCTATATACACTCATCTACACATCTATAACCTCAACTCATGTGTGTCTCTTTAAGACTTGAGCTACCATTTTATCCTTCAATACTACACACAATACTTAGGAGAGAGCATGTATTTGATAAATAATTTTGAATGAATAAAAAAAACTTGATATTCTATTCACCTTCCTGACTCTTTACTCAGAAGAAAAAGGATGTTAATGCCCTAAACAAATGTTATTTAATGTATATTTTATACCTGAATTAATGCATCAGAAAAAGGGCAATTCTTCTTGGGAGTTATAAAGGCTCTGACCCTCTTTTATAAGTCCAAGACACTTCCCCCACACACTTCTTATTGCTTTTCAGTTAGTCAATGAATTCCTAACCATTCATTCATATTTGAATGCCCTAGACTATACTGTCACTGAAATAACTCAGTTTTGCTTGCATAACATATTAATGCATCCTCAGGTCTGCCTATAAAATAAATATAAATAGATGTTTTTAACTTTATTCAAAGTTATATTACTACAGTAATTAAATGGTGGAATCAAGGTCACAGAAGAAAACATAGATGAATTTTAAATTAAAATCAAATTAAACAATAATATCCTTTACTTTAAAAAATATAGAATCATTCTTTTTAATGAGATAGAAGTGAATATGATCATTTAATATAAAACAGGCTTGTAATTCTGATATAAAATTCTTAAAATGATATTTAAAATAAATTAAGTGTTTTTCTTTTATGAAAAGTTCATTCCAATTTTACTAATTATTTCAGGGATGACAAGTGACTTCAATATTTAGCCACTTCTTACCTGCTGTTTTTAAAAAGCACACTTAATTTTTCCCTTCAAAATATACATGAAGAGTGGGATTAGAGACTAGAGGTAGAAAACTTCCTTAGCATATACAAGGTCCTTGGGCTCAGTATCCAGGACAAAACAAACAAGCACTAACTGTACCTATATCTATATCTATGTATATCTCAATGTATCTATATCCACATATATAGATATAAATGTAAATGTGCATATACATTATATCTGATTTTTTAAAAAGGTTTAGAGATCACCATTTAAGATAAACAGGCAGCATAGATTAAATGCAGTAAGGTGGCAAGGGAAAAACAACACAGTAGAAAAATGGATTGTAAGGGCCGGGGATTTAGCTCAGTGGTTTTGTCGCCTGCTGCGCAAGCGCAGGGACCAAAGTTCAATTCCCTGGTACCAAAAAAGGAAAAAAAAAAGAAAAAAGAAAAATGGATTGGAAAAGAAAATGGCTGGTTTAAAAAAAAGGCAAACATTTTCATCTCTAAATACCTGTACCAGATAATATGGATGCATATAACTCAAGGAGTTCACAATCTTTCAAATTTCCTACACACACTAATTATGTTACAATAATGTACTGTTAAAATAGAAGTATGTGAAAGGTATTTAAGTTACTTCTAAGTATGCTGTATTATAAAAATTAAGCTCTAAATATAAAAAATATAAATATATGGGTCCTTGGAGATTAATCCCTAAAGGTAAACTATTTTGCCAAAAAAAGAGTTTAATATAGCAGCACCATAACGTACACACAGTGTTAGAATATCTTCCTAACTTCACTCAACCAATATTTATTGAGTCCTAATATGTGACAGGCATTCTAATGCCCTTTTGATTTTTCATTTTGGTTATCTCCCAAGTCTTAGGAATTTCTCCCAAGCCTGAAAATCCATTAGAGCTATAGTTTCAGATTTAACATATTTGCTCAATTCTTGATATCTGCATTTTTATCATATGCTCATAGTTTTTTTGTTTTTGTTTTTGTTTTTGTTTTTGGTACCGGGATCGAACTTGGGTCCTTAGCTTGTGAGGCAGGCGGTGGAACCACTGAGCTAAATCCCCGGCCCCTTGCATTTTTATCATATGCAAATAGAACAGTAGTAACAATGTTTTACCAGTAATATTCCCATAAAGCATTTCTGCCTTTCAAATTCCCAATTTAAGCAACATTAAAATGAATTAAAATCATTTTATGAATTTAGTAAAATAAAATATTTGCACTATGGTAAAAGATTCCTGTGTAAATTTAGATTCTAAATAATATTAGGAAAAGGAGGTAAATGTAGTAAATGAAGACATCCTTTGGAAATTATTATTTCATGTGCTGTTTAAGAAGTTCACAGGTTCAGCTCTCCATTAGTGTTGAATAATTCTATTTGTTCTAGTAATTACAGAATAAGTACTGTGGCATCTCTTTCATCCTAGTAACATGTTCAGTCAGGGGCTAAAAGATAAGCAGAAATATAATTCCACATAAATACTTAAAATGATCACATTCTAGATTAATGTAATTGAGAAAAAATATTCAGTATATTTAGTAAAGGATAAAGATAAATCAGAGGCAACAACAGTCTGCATTTTAAAATGCAGAGAAAAATCACTGAATAATTATATAAGTTTCTATTTTTCTCTCACAACCTCCTGCTTCAATTGTACACTTAGGGCCTGGTTTTCCCTTGAAAACCACCAACTAAAGCAAAAATATAACCTCACAAAGCCTTGAAAGTACATACATACTGTTGAAGTTCAGTGTGACTGTTGTTAATTTCATTGCCTATGTTCAAAAGCCATTGTTGAATCATGTTAAATATATGTCCTTGGAGTACCCCGAAGGAAAAATCAGGCCAAATAAAGATAAGGAATTTAGAATATACAAGTAACTATCAGCTAAGGGAAACAGTTTTATTTGGGCACAGTAAATGTAAGGTATTCACAATTGTTTGAGACTTTGGGAAAAGCTGAATTAAAGTCTTGAACTATCTGGTATGATGACTTAGTCATGAACACAGTGTTCCTAATCCCCAGGTAGATAGCAACTGGCATGACACACTTTAGACAATGTAAATCTTACTCTTAATATTATCCTTCTACTGTAAAAATGTACACACCTTATATCCATTCACAGGCCAGTAAGGTCTTCTCATATAATGAGAATGAATTTTAAAATTGTCTTACAGTGTGTGAGGAACAAGGCTGGCTCACTCCTCAGTGAAACTAGTAAAAATATTTTTTAAAATAAACGATTTAAAGCCTCTGAAAAGGATTAGAAAGAAAAAAGACAGAAAAAACATTCAAAGAAATGATGATTCAAAGAAATGATGAAAAAATCCCAAATATAATTTAAAACAATAATTAACACTTCAGAAATCTTAGCAATCTCCAAGCACGTAGGATAAATACAAAGATATCCTCAAATACATAAGAGTAAAATGGTAGATATTTCCAGGATAAAGATGCTAGGGCATAAAACAAATCTCAATTAATTTAAAGGCCAAAATAATACAAAATATATACCCATACCACAGTGGAATTAAATTACAAATCAGTAACTGGAAAAAATTGGAAAACTCATAAATATGTGAAAATTAAGCAATGAAATTAAGCAGTGAAATAAGTGGGTCAATGATGTCTATATCACAAGTGAAATCACAAAACATTTTGAGATAAGTAAAAATGATACAGTATACCAAAATATGTAGAATACTACTAAAGTAGTCCTTAGAGAGATATTAATAGTTATATATGCCTATTTTAAGAAAGAAGAAAGCCAGTCATGGTGGTGCATACCTGTAATCTCCACAGTCTGGAGGCCAAAGAAGGAGGATAGCAAGAGCAAAACCAGTCTGGGCTACATACCAATTTCAAGAGCAGCCTGGACTATATAGCAAGATCCTGTCTCAAAAACCAAAAGGAGGAGAAAAGTGAGGAGAAAGAGGAAAAGGAAGAAGAGGAGGAGGAAGAGAAGAAAAAGAACGAAGAGGAGAAAGAAGAAGGGGAGAAAGAAGGAATAAGAGGAGGAGAAGGAGGAGGAAGATGAGAAAGAAAAGGAGGAGGGAGAGAAGGAGAAAGTGGAAGAGGAGAAGAAAGATCTACAACCTAACAGGTACAGAAAAGATTTAGTAAAATAAATATAAAGAAAGCAAAAGGAAAGAAATTACGACTACAGTGGAAAGTAGTATCATAGCGACTAGAAAAATATGAAAGAAAATAAATAATACTACAGAAAATCAAAAGATGGTTCTTTGAAAAGATTAGCAAACATTTAGCTAGACTGACTATGAAAAATAGAGATAAGGGTCAAATTCCTAGATTCAGAAATCAAAGAGAGAACACTAGCATCTTCCAGGAAGAAAAAGGATCATAAGGGAATACTGTTATGGCTTCGATAAGGTTTGAGTGTGTCTCCAAAAGGTTAATGCATTGGAAGTTTGATCTACAATTTGGTGATATTAAGAACTATTAGAACCATTAAAAGGTGGGACCTAATGGAAGATAATTAGGTCATTGAGGTTATGGTCCCCCAGAGAATTAATATAGTTCTTGCAAGATCCCTTTTAATTCCATGGGAGTGCACTGTCATAAAAGAGCAAGGCTGGCCCCTGAATGTCTCTGGTATTCTGTCTTGCCATGCAATATCTCCTTTGATACATGCCCCCATTATGATGCCATCAGCCATGTTGTGATGCAGCCAAGGGGACCCTCACCAGAAACTGAAACAATAAGGCTGTTTGATGTTAGACTTTCAGTCTCCAAAACTATGAGTTAAATAAACCTCTTTTCTGCATCAAGAACCTAGTACTGCGTGTTTTGTTATAACAGCTGAAAAATGAGCTTATTCAAATACTTTTGTCAAAAACTTAGGTAACTTACATGAAATTATTGAATTCCTAGAAAGACACAAACAATACAAACTGATCTAAGAAGAAATAGACAATATAAACAGACTTATAAAAATGATTCCATCACTAAAATGCTACCCACAGAAGTCTTTGCTGAGTCTTACCAAAAGGTCAACAATGAATTAACACCAAGTTTCACAAAATCTTCCAAAAAATATAGGAGGAGGAAAACTTACCAAATCTTTCCCAAGGCTAGTAGTACTACCCTGATGCAACACCAAAGATGTCATAGATAAAGCAGACCAATACTTGTCTTCTGCCCATTTTTAGGGGCAAAGCATGAAGGCTTTCACAGTTAAGTATGATGTTAGCTGTGGATTTTTCATAGACATCCTTTATCAGATTTAGAAAGTTTTGTTCTATTCTGTGTTTTGAGTTTGAGGCCACCCTGGGGTACATAGTGAGTTCAAGGCCACCCTGAATTACAAAGCAAGACTCTTTCTTAAACAAACAAACAAACAAATAGCTAAAGCAATCCTGAAATAGAAGGTTCAAATAGGAAAACTCACATCTCTCAATTTTAAAAATTAACACTATGTGGACCAGGGATTTAGCTCAGTGGTGCCACGTCTGGCTCACAAGCCCCAGGTCCTGAGTTGGATCCTGGTACCAAAAAAACCCCCCAAACCAAAAAAAACCCCACACCACTATGTAACAGTAATTAAGACAAGTGCATTACTGGTGCAAAGGTAAACATATAGATCAGACAGAATTAATAGTATAGAAATAAATTCATGTCTATGGCCAACTGATTTTCATCAAAGATGCCATATTATTAAATGGGGAAATAAAGTTCATTCAATAAACTCTGTTGGAACAATTGAGGATTATAAGCAAAAAATGAAATTGGATGCTTACCTCCCACCACATACTAAATGGATCAGACCTTAATGTAACATCAAATTCTATAAAACTTGTAGGAGAAAACATAGGAAAAATTTTCACAGTGAATTTGGTAAAGGACTCTTAGATGTGATTTCAAAAGGAAGGAAGGAAGAGAGGAAAGGAGAAAAGAAAAGAATTAGACTTCAAAACTAACAATTTCTTGCTTCTAAAGGACATCATTAAGAAAGTGAAAAGACAAGCAATGAAGGGGAGAAAATATTGGCTATCCATATTTCTAAAAAGGGACTTGTATTCAGAATACATAACTCTTTCTTACAACTCAATAATAGAGACAGACAATTCACTTTAAAATAAGTGGGGCCGGGGATTTAGCTCAGTGGTTCTGCTGCTTGCCTCGCAAGCACAAGGCCCTGAGTTTGATCCTCGGTACCAAAAAAAAAAAAGTTAAATAATCTAAATAGATATTTCTCCCAAAGAAAACATACCAATTGCCAGGGCCAGCAATTTATCTCAGTGGTGCCACAGCTGCCTCACAAGCACAAGGTCCTGAGTTTGATCCCCAGTATTGAAAAAAATTTATATATAATATACTACACATAAATATTTGAAACAATATACGTATACATATGTATACATACATATACATATAAATATATACAAATTGCCAATAAGCTCATGAAACAATGCTTTACAACATTAATCATGAGAGAAATATAAATCAAAACCACAATGAGATACTACTTCATACCTACTAGGTAAGCAATAACCAAAAAGTCAGATAAGTGTTGGTAGGTATGTAAAGTTAGAAACTTCATATATATCTCAATATGAGCAAACATAAAATGGTGTAAATTTTCCAAAATCACATTGGAACACATTCTAGAAGTCTCTAAAATTGTTAAAGCTAAAACTATCATATGATACAGTAATTGCACTACAGAGTATAACTGAAAAAAATGAAAGCACGTCTGCCCACAAAAAAAATTTGTATATGAATGTGTATAGCAACATTACTCATCAAGTCAAAATGATGGAAAACTTCAAACAATCCAACAGACAAGTGGACAAAATGTACAGTCTTATATGGAATATCATTCAATAATAAAAGTGAAAGAAATACTGAAATATGCCACAGTATTGATGAAACTTGAAACATTATATTAAGTGTAAGAAATTAGTCACAAAAGACCACATAATATATGATTCCTTTCATATGAAATGTCCATAGTAAGGAAATTAATAGATATAGAATATTAATTGGTACTGTGGGTGGGGTGATGGGAGAGAATAAAGAATACACAAGTGCTGTAGTTTGGATGTGGTTTGTCCTTGTTCATGTGTTAGAAGTTTGGTCCTCAGTATGGTGATGGTGAGGTCATACAACCTTTAAGAGATAGGGCTAGTAGAAGATAAGCAGTCACTTGGGGAGCTCCCATCAGGAGTTCTTGTGGGATCCTCATTAGTTCCTGTGAAAATGAGTTGTTACAAGAAGGCAGTAAATTTAAAATGTCATTAAAAATGGCAGAGTAGAGACTGGCAGGAAAATTCAGCCTCTCTAGGAGGACACCTGGAAAAAAACAACTTGGTGAAGAGAAAAAAAGAAGTAGCTCTTCAGGAATTGGGATGCACTTAATTGGGAAAACTTAAAACTACACAGAAGCTGGAGAAATGAAGCACAATGGAATAAAGCAAAGAATAGAGAAGTCTGGAAAGCTCCTCCCAGCTCCTACAGAAGGGGAATTGTCTCTGCTGACACAAGGTGAGCCCAGAGATGGTCAAAAGCCCCAGGAAGAATCAACAAACTGGGTCAGTTCCATTAGACCCAAGAAAAGTCCATGGCTATTATAAACTGCAAAAACAATGTGGGGTTTTACTCTGAAAGTGGCTCCTTCCACATGGCAGGCTAAAGGTGGAGAAGAAAGCCAGTGCAGTGCCCACCATATATGAGAATGTTTAATCAGGGGCTTTTTTGGTAAGGATTTAATTGTTCAAGACTGAATTACACAAGGGGAAAGAAAGGCTGAACTACAGGACAATTACAAAACAACTTTTTTTCAGAACTTCTGGTGTCAGTGAACAGGTTGTTGATGGACACGGAGATAGTCTCAGAGAGGGTGCAGGCTAGACAGAGATGCCCCTGAGAAGTTTAAGCTAAGGATGGGAAGGAAACAGGGCTTTATTCTCTGCAGTGAGAGCCTGGGTCTGGAAGTATGGACATTAAATCCAGTAGTTTATTTAAACCCCTCCTCTACTGTCAACATCCAGCACAGAACTCAGTAGTCTATTTTCTTTCCCCATCTACCAATAACTCTCAGTATGAATAGTTTCAATTCACATCAAAAGACACAAATGGTAGATTGGATCAAGAAACAAAATCCAATGGTATGCTGCACACAAGAAACAGTCCAAAAAGAAATTCATACATTAAAAATAAAAGGGTAGAAATAATATTCCATAAAATGGGAGCCCTAAAACAAGCCAGAATAGCTATACTACTTTCAGATAAAATGGATCTCAAGACAAAACTGATCAGAGGAGGGCTGGGGATTTAGCTCAGTGGTTCCACCACGAGCCTCACAAGTGCAAGGTCCCTAGTTTGATCCCCAGTACCAAAAAAACCCCCACACACACAAAAAAGAGGAAGCAAAGAAGATCACTATATATTGGTTAAGGAAATAATTCAACAGAAACAGATAACATGTACTAAACAGTGGCATGCCCAACTTCATAAAATACACACTACTGGATTCCATTGGTAAGTGTGCACAGATCCCACTGAGAAGCGTGCATGGACCACAGCTGCGCAGGTACACCCAGATCCCAGCCAGTGCCCTGCCCTGAAAACAGCTGCACAGGAGCACAAGCAACAGCCACAGGCCCCCCCAGATTCCATCAGTAAGTGCACCCAGATCCCAGCAAGAAGCCCACTTGGACCAGAGCTGCACTGGTGAGTACAGGTCCTGGCCAGGATCTGGCCCAGACCCCGCCAGCTTGGGCCCATAGGCCCCAGCCAAAGGCCTATCTGGAAAAGACCTTTGAAGGTGGATAAGCAACAGCCAGAGGCCCACCCAGATACCATTGGTAAGTGCATGCAGACCCCAGCCAGAAGCCTGTGCAGACACCAGCGATTGGGGTACACAGCTCCCAGCCAAAGGCTTTCCCAGACAACAGCTATGCAGGGGGGTAGGCCCCAGCCACAGGCACATCCAGATATCATCCCAAGTGTGCATAGGCCCTAGCCAGAACCTAGCCTGGACAACAAGGCAGTGCAGGGATCCAGAAGGCCACCATTCTGAACCAAGGAACTGGCACAGTGGTGAGCAGCAAAGAAAAGGCCTCTCCATGGCTTGCTAAGATTTGAAGACCACTGGGTGAGCAAAAAGTTGCCTCCACAAAAACGCAGCAGGCTGCATCTGCTGAAATGAGAAGACATGTAAACAAGTCTCAAAACTAGACTTCCAGATCACCTAAGGCAACCCCAATGGGGAAAAAGATGGAACAATCTGATATTCAACCACCTGGACTCCCTGAACTGGCAGTGAAAGAGAATCTGGAAACAATGGAATTAGAAATTGTTCCTCAGACAACAACAGAGATTGTGTCCACAGTGCAAGAAATGAATAATAACTCTAAAGCAACAAAGAGAGAAAAACTAGAGGAGCCGGGGAATATCATGGAATCACAACATAGAAAACAAATAGAATCCATAAAACAGATGCAAATAGATTTCCAGGAGATTAAAAACTACGCTGAAAGTTGACACAACAAAATGAGCCAATGTGAGGACAGAATTTCTGATACAGAAGACAGGATTGCAATTAGTGACAAGGAAAGGAAAAATTTCTTAAAAGAGTAAGGGACTACAAGAAATTAATCCAGCAGCTGGTAGATGATGCAAAGAAGAATAACAAAAGACTGACTGGAGTCAATCAACAAACAGGAGAAAGTGCAAATGACATTAAAAAACCTTCACAGAAGTAATGGCAGAAAACTTGACAAGCAAGGGAAAAGAATTTGACATATATATAAGTGAGGCATATAGGACTTCAACTAGCAGTGATACAAAAAAACTATGGAGACAGTGCAGATGACATAAAAAAACCTTCACAGAAGTAATGGCAGAAAACTTCCCAAGCAGGGAAAAGAACTTGACATACAGATAAGTGAGGCATATAGGACTCCAAATAGCCTTGATCAAAAAAAAATCTACACATAGGCATATAATTGTTAAGATTCCAGAAACACAACAGAAGAACAAAGCTCTACAAGCAGTTAGAGAAAAGAAACTAACAACACACAAAGGAAAGCCAATCAGAATCACAGCAGACTTCTCAACACAAACCCTCAGGGAAGAAGAGCTTGGAGTGACATAGTCTAAGCCCTAAAGGAAAAAAGACTCCAACCCAGATTGATGTACCCTGCAAAACTATCTTTCAAAATTGATGGTGAAATAAGATACTTTCATGACAAAGAGCACCTTAGGAACTTCACGAAAACCACACCAGAACTCCAAAAAATTTTAGACAATATCCTAGGAACAGACAATGAGGATCACAACCACAGGAAGCACAGCAGAATGAACCCATTGGGTGTGACAAGAAATTAAATGTAAAGGGGGAGAACCTAACAAAAAGAAAAAGTCATGGCAATGATAAGTCAATATGTATCAGTTATAACCATCAATGTTAATGGTCTCAATTCACCAATCAAAAGAAATAGACTGGCAGAATGGGTCAAGAAGCAAAATCTAACAATATGCTGCATACAAGAAACACACTTAATTCAAAAGGAAACTCATAGACTGAAAGTTAAAGGGTGGAAAACAATACTCCATGTGACAGGAACCCGAAAAAAAGCAGGAGTAGCTATCCTCTTTGCAGACCAAGTAGATTTCAAACCAACACTGATTAAGAGAGATGAAGAAGGACACTACATCCTTGTAAAGGGAAGAATCCAAGAGGAAGAGATGACAATCATAAATATCTATGCACCAAACACTAGTGCACCCAACTATATAAAACAAATACTAACAGACATGAAAAGTCATATATGCACTAATACAATTGTACTGGGGGACCTCAACACCCCACTGTCACAAATAGATAGATCAACTAGACTAAAAATAAGTAATGAAATACTAGAACTTAATCAAACTCTTGAACAAATGAACTTAACAGATGTTTACAGAGTCTTCCACACCACAAAATCAGAATACACATTCTTCTCAGCTACACATAGGTCATTCTCCAAAATAGACCACATACACACACATAGAACATGTTTAAGTAAGTGCAAAGGAATTGAAGTTATCCCCTGTATATTATCAGACCATAGTGCGATGAAATTGGAGATCCATAGCAAAAGAAACTCGCAAAATTTCATAAACAAGTGGAAACTGAACAACACACTTCTGAATAACCAATGGGTCACAGAGGAAATTAAAGAAGAAATCAGACAATTCCTTCAATTAAATGACAATGACAATACAACATATCAGAATCTATGGGACACAATGAAAGCAGTCTTGCAAGGTAAATTCATAGCAGTGAATATGCATGTTAGGAAAACAGAATGAGCCCAATTAAACAACCTGATGCTGAACCTCAAGCTTCTAGAGAAAGAAGAGCAGGACAAACCCAAAGCTCATACAAGAGAGGAAATTATAAAGATCAGAGGAGAAATCAATGCAATGGAGACTAAGAGAATGATACCAAAAAATCAATGAAGCCAAGAGTTGGTTCTTCAAAAGAATCAAGAAAATTGACAAACCTTTAGCCAACTTGTCAGAAAAAGGAAAGAAAAGGCCCAAATCCATGCAATTAGGAATGAAAAGGGTGAAATGACAACAGACCCAGCAGAAATCCAGAGGATCATCAATACCTACTTCCAGCACCTATACGCCAATAAGATGGACAACACAGAAGAAATGGACAGATTCCTAGATACATATGAATTACCAAAGTTGAACGAAGAAGACCTAAAAATTCTGAACAACCCAATATCAACCAATGAAATTGAAAACATAATTAAAAACTTATCAACTAAGAAAAGCCCGGGCCCTGATGGCTTCACTGCTGAATTCTACAAGACAGTTAGAGAGGAACTGCTGCCACTACTGTTTAAACTCTTCAATGAAATTGAAAGGGAAGCAATACTCCCAAATTCATTCCTGGAAGCAAGCATCACCTTGATCCCCAAAGCAGAGAAAGACTAAACCAAAAAGGAGAACTACAGGCCAATCTCACTAATGAACATAGATGCAAAAATCCTTAATAAGATACTGGCAAACAGAATGCAGAAGATCATCAAGAAGAACATACACCCTGATCAAGGGGGATTCATCCCAGGGATGCAGGGATGGTTCAACATATGCAAATCAATCAATGTAATATACTATATCAATAGAGCCAAGGACAAAAACCATATGATTATCTCCATAGATGCAGAAAAAGCATTTGACAAAATCCAACATGCATTTATGATTAAAACCCTACAAAAAATTGGAATAGATGGTCTCTACCTCAAATTGATAAAAGCCATCTATGAAAAGCCACCAGCCAATATCATACTAAATGGTCAAAAACTGAAATCCTTCACAATAAAATCAGGAAATAGACAAGAATGTCCACTATCACCACTCTTGTTCAATATAGTTCTGGAAACATTAGCCATGGCAATTAGACAAGAGAAAGAAATAAAAGGAATAAAGAGAGGAAATGAAGAAGTCAAATTGTCATTATTTGCAGATGACATGATACTCTATATAGAAGACCCCAAGAACTCCACCAAAAGTCTTCTAGACTTAATAACCAAATTCAGTCAAGTAGCTGGTTACAAGGTCAACACACAAAAATCAATAGCTTTCCTCTACATGAATGACAGACTCACTGAGAGAGAAATAGGGCAAATAATTCCTTTCACAATAGCATCCAAAAAACTGAAATACCTAGGAATCATCCTAACGAAAGAAATCAAAGACCTCTTCTCTGAAAACTATGGCACTCTGAAAAGAGAGATTGAAGATGATATCAGAAAATGGACAGACATCCCCTGCTCCTGGGTAGGAAGGATTAATATAGTGAAAATGGCCATACTTACACAACTGCTATATAGATTTAATGCAATTCCAATTGAGATCCCAGCAGCACACTTCATGGACCTTGAGAAAACAATCCAAAAATTCATTTGGAACAAGAAGAGACCCAGAATATGAAAAGTAATTCTAGGTAACAGAGACATGACAGGAGGTATCACAATCCCCAACCTGCAACTCTACTACAAAGCTACTGTGATGAAAACAGCATGGTACTGGCAAAGAAACAGACCTGAGGACCAGTGGAACAGATTAGAAGATGCAGAAACAAAGCCAGATACACTCAGGCATCTCATCTTCGATAAAGGAGCCAAACACCCTCACTGGAGGAAAGATAGCCTCTTTAATAAATGGTGATGGAAAAATTGGGCTTCAACTTGCCAAAGATTAAAACTAGACCTATATCTCTTGCCATGCACTAAACTAAAATCAAAATGGATTAAAGATCTAAATATTAAAATAGAAACTGAACCAGTTGGAACAGAGGTTAGGTAGAACTCTTGAAGACATTGGTGTAGGAAAAGATTTTATGAACAAAACTTCAGTTGCCCGTGAACTAGCACAAACAATCAACAAATGGGATCTCTTCTTATTAAAAGGCTTCTGCACAGCAAGAGAAACCACCAGCAGTGTGAAGAGACTACCCACAATGTGGGAAAAAATCTTCACCTGCTCTTCCTCAGACAAAGGTCTACTATCTCGAATCTATAAAGAACTTAAAAAGATCAGACCTCCCAAATTTAAAGACCCAATCTGAAAATGGGCATCTGAAATGAGCAGACATTTCTCAGACAAAGAAGTAGAAATAGCAAATAAATGCATGAAAAAATGTTCAGCATCACTGGTCATTTGAGAGATGCAAAGAAAACAATGCCCAGATTCCACCTCACTCCAGAAAGAATGGCCGCTATCATGAAATCAACCAATAACAAATGCTGGCAGGGCTGTGGGGAAAGAGGAACCCTGCTCCACTGCTGGTGGGAGTGTAGACTGGTGCAACCACTGTGGAAATCAGTATGGAGATACCTCAAAGAACTAGGTCTGGAAGTCCCATTTGACCACGCTATTCTACTGCTGGGGATCTTCCCCAAAGAATTAAAAGAATCATACCACAGTGATATATGTGCGCCCATGTTCATAGCAGCAAAGTTTGTGATAGCTAAAACTTGGAAACAGCCCAAATGCCCATCAACTGGAGACTGGATAAAGAAAATGTGGCTTTTTTATAAAATGGAGTACTACTCAGCCATAAAAAATGAGAAATTAGAGACATTTATAGCTAAGTGGATGCACATTGAGGCAATACTCTTAAGTGAAATAAATAGGACACACATGTATAAATACCAAATAGTTTCTCTGGTGTGAGAAACTGAAAGTGTAAATAAGGACTAAAATGTATAATAGGCAATGTGAAATAGGAAGAAAAGGGGCAAAGGGGAAGGAAGTGGGAGGGCTAGGGGAAAGGATAGAAGGGAATGGGATTAATATGAGAAAATGGAAAAATAGGAACAAAATCTTTGTAAATAGGGAGGAAGGGAGGGGTTGAAGGGAGGGCTGGGCAAGGGTGAAAAATAAGAACCAAGAGAGATTATGTAAAGGTGCAAATTTACAATGATGAATGTCATTATATTGTATACCTAAAATGTACCAATAAAATTAAATTTAAAAAAAGAGATGGGTCTAGATTCAACCTTCTCCATGTGGACAACCAGTTTTCCCAGCACTATTTGTCGAAGAAGCTCTCTTTTCTTCAGCCTCTATTTTTCTCCCCTTGTCAAAGATCAGATGTCTGAGTGTGCCTGGAATTGATTCTGCATCCTCTATTCTGTTCCTTTGACCCACATATCTATTTTTGTGTTGTACCATGCTGCTTTTATCACTGTAGCTTTGTAATACAGCTTGAGATCCAGGATTGTGATGGCTGCTGTTTTGCTCTTCTTCCCTAGGACTGCTTTTGCTGTTCTGGGTCTCTTCCTGTTCCAAATGAATTGTAGGATTGTTTTTCTACTTCGGTGTGGAATGATGTTGGTATTTTGATTGGATTTGCATTAAATGTATAAATTGGTTTTGATATATAGCCACTTTGACAATATTAGTTTTGTCTATCCTGGAACAAAGAATGCCTTTGCATTTTCTATTGTTCTATTCAATCTCCTTTTTCAGAGTACTATAATTTTCATTATAGAGGTCTTTCATTTTCCTGGTTAGGTTAATACTAATACTTTTGAAGCTAACATGAAGGTCTTGATTTATTTCTTAGTATATTCATTGTTTGTGTGGAGAAATGCTATTGAATTTTGTGTACTGATTTTGTATCCTGCTACTTTGCTGAATTTGTTTATTTGTTCTAGGGGCTTTTTGGTGGAATTTTTTGGGGTCTTCTATGTATAGGATCATGTCACCTGTGAATAAGAATAGTTCAGCTTATTCCTTTCCTAAAAACAAAAGGGATACTATTTATTAAGTTGAGAGATCTTGATTATAAAAATAACAGTATTTTAGTAATGTGCATGATAGCAAACAACAGGAACAAAACTTTAAGTAAAGCATATATTTTTAAAAGTAAGCATGAATTTAAGAACAAGTTTAGTTCTAGTGTAATCGCCCCTCAATATCTGACAAAGGCTGGTTCCATGAATCCCCACACATTCCAAAAATCTGCAGATGTTCAAGTCTACTCTATAAAATGGTGCAGTATTTCCATATAACCTATACACATCCTCTCATTTATTTAAATCATCACTAGATTATTTATAATAATATAATATAAATGTTCTATAAATAATTGTGATACTGAATTATTGAGGAAATAATGACAAGAAAAAGTCTATACAGGTTCACAACACATGCAATTTTTAAAAAATATTTCCCATTTGTGGGTGGTTGCATATGCAGATGAGGACCTCTCAGATATAAAGATCTAAGTGTATTCAGAAATTCATTATTAGGCCAAGCATGGTGGCACATGCCTATAATCCCAGCACTCAGAAGAGGCTAAGGCAGCAGGATCACTTCAAGTTAAAGGTCAGCCTGCGCTACATAATGAGTTTAAGGCCAACCTGAACTACATAGCAAGATCTTACCACAAAAAACAAAAACAAAAACAAAACAAAAAGAAAGAAATTCATTATTTTTTTAACTTACTAGGAAAACTAAAATTCAGCTTAGCATCATACCATGAATAAGAAATCTACAACTTTGTATGTGGATTTCTGGAAGGAAAAAGCTAGTCTTCCCATTGTATTTTCTAAAGTGCCATCTGTGGTTTGGAAAACAGCTTAAGGTATTTTTGATCTTTGCCCACTAAATAGCTTTTTAAGGAAATAAGACAGTAAGCAATATATTTGGAGGAAGTTATTCAAAGAGTAAAGAGAGGGAGAGAAGATTATATATCAAATGTTTTACCTTATGAGGCACGAGGACACCATCATGTTTCTTGTGATCATCTTTGGATTGTAATGCACGGTCCAAATGCGGGGGACAAACTGCATTCTCTCTAGTCTCTCCTCTTACATATTTAACATCATACAGAAAAGAAATATCCCTAAAAATAAGAAAAATACATATTTCAAAATAAATTTTCATTCTGGCTACTAAATAAGAGGGAGTGCGATCCACACATATCCTACTAGTGAATAAATTGGTCATTTATGTCAGCAAAACTGATCTCCTTACTGCATACTTCCTAAGAAGACTGGACTGTTAGACACAAGTTTCTCCAACATTCTTCCTCTATATGAAATCTCATTCACATCACAAACTCTTTTCTTCAATCTTAGGCTAAGAGAAATTCTCTTTTCCATGGTTATTCCTTCCACTTATCCACTTGATTCCATCCTTGCCTACATCCCTGAGTATTCTGGTGCATCAGTCATAACTTCTGTGTTTTTCCTACTCTATTGAAACATTCCTCTTGGTCTATAACCAGTCTTTTCCCCTTCTAAAAACTTTGCTTTACCATACGCTATCATTTCTTCATGATTGGCCTATCTATCTATCTATCTATCTATCTATTTATCTATCATCTCTCAATTTCTGTTCATTAAACTTCCCTACAATCTGATTCCACCCACATCTCTATTCTGAAACCATTTTCCAGAAAGCTCATGATGATTTGCCACTGTAAAGTCAAATTATCTCTTATTAGTTATCTTCCACTACATTTCTCTGGTATATTTTCCAAAATTGACCACCTCTCTGCTTAAAAACTCTCTTCCTCTATTATCTGTGTTACTAGACACTCCTGGTTTTTTGTCCTAACTGCTCCATCTTAGACTTCCCTGTGTCCTCCTGCTACTAAATGGAAATGCTCCACAAATGCACGTCCTCATACCTCCACTCTTTTTCCTGTACCTTTTCTCCCTTGGCAATGTCATCAAATCTCACCTTATCCCAAATGTTACTTCCAGGAACAACTGAGTCCTTCCATTCTATCATTTCCTCCTCTTGTATTCACTAATTCTATCAATTAGCACTATCCTTGCCTCATCTAAATCTCACTAGAATTATTGAGACTCTCCCATTTTAACCCTTTTGTAAACTTTTTTTATTACTATATATTTGTCATACACATTGATCACAATCATAACAAGGAATTTGTACCTATACATAATATATCTTGATTTTTCCCATTCCCCTCCCCTCCCTTCAACCTCTCTTCCCCTCTTTATTTGCAAAAGCTTTGTTACCGGTTTTTCCTTCTCTCTCCCTTCTCTTCTTCCCCTCTCTTCTTCCCCTTCCTATTTGAACATGTTCTTCCTACTTCCAAATATTTATTCATCATTATGCTCATTTACCTTTTGGGTTTTTTAAACATGAGACAAAGTATGACATTTAAACTTTTGTGTCTGATTTATTTCATTTAAGATTATGGTCTAAAGGTACATCCATTTTCCTACAAATGACTCAAGTTTATCCTTCTTTATGGCAGTGTAGTACTTCATTGTATACAAATGCCACATTTTCTCCATCCATTCATCTGTCATTGGGCATTTGGGCTGTTTCTAAGATTTAGCTATTATAAGTTGTGCTGCTATAAACATGGGTATGCATGTTTCACTGCAGTATGATGCTTTTAACTCTAGAAAGGGAACAACAGAGTCAAATGGGACTATTTTTAATTTTTTGAGGAATCTCCATACTGATTTCCATAGTGTTGTACCAGACTACACTCCCATCAGCAATGAAGAAGGGTTCCTTCTTTGCCACAGCCTCAACAGCATTTGTTATTGGTTGATTTCCTGATGATAGCCATTCTTTCTAGAGTGAGATGGAATCTCCTTTCTCAAATTACCAGTGATGTTGAGCATTTTTCATAATTTGTTTCTGTTTATACATCTTCAGCTGACAAGTGTCTATTGATTTCAGACGCTCATTTTTGGATTGGGCCTTTAAATTTGGGAGGGGGGGTCTGATTATTTTGAGTTCTGTATATATACTAGATGTTAGTCTTTTGCCTGAGGAAAACCTGGTAAGAATTTTTTCTACATTATGGGTTGTCTCTTCACACCATCGGTGGTTTCTCTTGTGCAAAAACTTTTTAATCTGATATGGTCCTAGTTGTTGATTCTTTGTAATATTTCCTGTGTATCTGAGGTTTTGTTCATAAAGTCTTTGCTTACACCTATGTCTTCAAGTCTTCCACTTATTCTCTCTTCTAGCAGATTTAGTGTTTCTGCTTTAATAGTTAGATTTTTGATCTATTTTTATTTTAGCTCAGTGCATGGTGAGAGATATGGGTCTAGTTTCAGTCTTTGGCATGTGGAGAGCCAGTTCTCCAGCACCATTTATTAAAGAGCGTATCTTTCTTCCAGTGAAGGTGTTTGGCCCCTTTGTCAAAGGTAAGATAGCTGAGTGTGCTCGGAAGATGCTTTCTGCATCTTCTGTTCTGTTCCATTGATCCTCGTATCTGTTTTTCTGCCAGTACCATACAGTTTTTATCACAATACTTTTGTAGTATAACTTCAAATTGGGGATTGTGATGCTTTCTGCCTTGCCCTTGTTGCCCAGAATTGCTTTTGCTATTCAAGGTCTCTTCTGATTCCAAATGAATTTTAGGATTGTTTTCTTTATTTATGTAAGGCATGTTATTGGCATTTTCATTGTGATTCTATTAAATCTATATATTGGTTTTGGAAGTATGACCATTTTTACTATATTAGTTCTGCCTATTCAAGAACAAGGGAGATCTTTCCATTTTCTGATATCCTCTTTGGTGTTTTTCAAAGTATTGTAGTTTTCAATATATGTCTTTTACTTCCTTCATTAGATTGATTCATAAGTATTTCATTTTTCTTGATGCTATTGTGAAAGATATTGTTTTCCTAATTTCTCTCTCAGTGAGGCTGTTATTCATATACAGGAATTCTACTGATTTTTGAGTGTGCATGTTGTATCCTGCTATGCTGCCAAATTTGCTTATTAATTCTAGGAGTCCTTTGGTGGAGTTTTTGAGGTCTTCTATGTAGAGTATCATGTCAGCAGCAAGTAATAATAACTTAATTTCTTCCTTTCCTATACGTATTCCTTTCATTTCTTTCTCTTGTCTAATTGCTCTGGTTAATGTTTACAGAACTATATCAAACAGGAATGGTGATAGTGGTCACCCTTATCTTGTTCCTGATTTTAGAGTGAAAGCTTTTAGGTTTTGCCAACTTAGTATGATGTTGGCTGTTGCTTTGTCATCCACGGCTTTTATCAAATTGAGATAAGGACTTTCTATTCCAATTTTCTGTAGGGATTTTATAATGAATGTGTATTGGACTTTGTCAAATGCTTTCTCTGTATCTATTGAGATGATCATGGTTATGTCCTTCATTCTGTTAATGTGGTGTATTATATTTATTGATTTGCATATGTTGAATCATCCCTGCATCCCTGGGATGAATCCTACTTAGTCATGGTGTATAATCTTTTTGATAATTTGCTGCATTGTTTGCCAGTATCTTATTTTAGCATCTATGTTCATTAGGGAGATTAGCTTGTAGTTCATTTTTGGTTTGATCCTTCTCTGGTTTGGGTATCAGGGTAATGCTTGGTTCCAGGAATGAGTCTGGGAATATTGCTTCCCTCTCAGTTTCATTAGAGTTTGAGGCATAATTGCATTAGATCCTCTCTAAAGTTCTTGTAGAATTTAGCAGTGAATCCATCAAGACCTGGGCTTTTCCTTGTTGGTAGTTTTTAAAACTTACTTCTTCAATCTCACTGATTGATATTGGGTTATTTAGAATTTTTATATCTTCTTGATTCAGCTTTGGTAATTCATATGTGTCTGGGAGTCTGTCAATTTCTTCTGAGTTTTCTATCTTCTTAGAGTACATGTAGGTTCTCAAAGTAGGTATTGATGATCCTCTGTATTTCTGCAGGATCTGTTGTGATCTCACCCTTTTCATTCCTAATTGCATGGATCTGGGTTTTTCCTTTTTTGATAATGTTGACTAGGGGTTTGTCTACTTAATTTTTCAAAGAACCAACCCTTTGATTCATTAATTTTTTGTACTGTTTTCATAACCTCAATAGCATTAATTTCTGCTCTGATCTCTATAATTTCCTCTCTGTATGCACTAGGGGTTTAACTTGCTCTTCTTTTTCTACAACCTTGAGGTTGAACATTAGGCTATTTATTGGAGCTCACTGTTTTTTGATGTGGGAACTCACTGCTATAAATTTTCCTCATAGGACTTGCTTTCATTGAGTCCCATGTCATATTGACATTGTTTAACTGTAGAAACTGTCTTATTTCTTTATCTGTGGCCCATTGGTGTTCAGGAGGGTGTTATATCATTTCCATGCATTTATGTACTTTTTGTGATTTCTTATGCCACTGATTTCCAATTCATTGCACTATGATCTGATAATATGCATGGGATGATTTAAATTCCTTTGCATTTACTTAAGCATGTTCTATGAGCTGATATGTGGTCTAATTTGGAGAAAGCCCCATGTGTTGCTGACAGGAATGTGCATTCTGTTCTTGTTGGATAAACACTCCATAGACATCTACTACATCCATCTGTTCAAAGGTTTGTTCAGCTCTGATATTTCTTTGTTGATTTTTATAGGGTTTTTTTTAGTTGATTTATATTTGTGACAGTGGGGTATTGAGGTCCCCCATTACAACTGCATTAGTGCTTATCTGACTTTTCATATTTATTAGTATTTGTTTTAGGTAGTTGGGTGTGCCAGTATTTAGTCCATATATATTTGTGATTATCTCTTCCTCTTGGATTGTCCCCTTAGCAATTATGTGGTGACCTTCTTTGTCTCTTCTGATCAGTCTTGGATTGAAATCCATTTTGTCTGCTAATAGAATAGCTATCCTGGCTTTTGTCCAGGTTCCTGTCATATGGAGTACTGTTTTCCATCCTTTGACTTTCAGTCTATGAACTGCTTTTTTAGTTAAACATGTTTCTTGTATGCAGTATATTGTTGTACATTGCTTCTTTTTTTAATTTAATTTTATTGGAACATTTTAGGTATATGATATAATGACATTCATCAGTGGAAATTTGCACCTTTATGTACACTGTTTCTTGATCCATTCTGTCAATCTATTTCTTTTGACTGGTGAATTGAGACTATTCACATTCATGGTTATAACCTATATATATCGACTTCTCCTTGTCATATTATTTTCCTGTTGTTCATTCCCTTTGTTCCCCTTCTAACTCCTTGCTTTGCCTGGTGGATTCATTCTATTGGGATTCTTGGTATTGTTGTCTTTGTTGTCTTTTTCTAGAATATCCTTCAGAGCACTTTGCAGTGCTGGTTTGTTTGGTGAATTTCTTCAGGTATTCTTTATCATGGAAGTATCTTATTTTGCCATCAATTTTGAAAGATAGTTTTGCAGGGTACATCAATCTGAGTTGGAGATTGTTTTCTTTTAGGGCTTGAAATAGTTCACTCCAAGCTCTCCTTGATTTGAAGGTTTGTGTTGAGAAGTCTGCTGTGATTCTCAGGTTTTTCCTTTATGGGTGATTTGTTTCTTTTCTCTAACAGCTTTTAATATTCTGTTCTTGTATTGAATTTCTGGAATGTTGACTATTACATGCCTTTGTGTAGTTTTTTTTCTGATCATGCCTAATTGGAGTTCTATATGCCTCATTTCTCTGTATCTCAAATTCTCTTTCCATGCTTGGGAAGTTTTCTGTAATTACTTCTGCAAACAGGTTTTTGTTTTTGTTTTTTTGCAAACAGGTTTTTATATCCTTTGTGCTATCTTCTGATTTTGATTGATTTTGATTAATCTTATATTATTCTTCTTTGTATCACCTAGCAGCTATTGGATTGATTTTTTGTGGTCCCTTGCTATTTTTAAGAGGTCTTTCATTTGATGATCACTAATCACAATCTCATCTTCTAGATCCGATATTCTATCTTCATTTTAGTTGACTCTGCTGCATATATTTTCACTAGAACTTTTAATGTCCTGGATATCTGTTTGAATCTGTTTTAGGGAATCCAGTCCTTTCCTATGTTTGGCATTCATGGTTTTCATGTCTTTCCTAATCTCCTCTATTTTTTTAAATCTGTATTTGCTCTAGATTCACTAATCATTTCCTTCATTATGGTCATCAGCTCTTTAATTATCTCTGTTTTGGTTTTGTCAAGAGACTCATTCATTTGTTTTGTTCTGCTGCGACCATTTCATAAAATTCAGCTGGGTGGTTTTCATTTCTACCACCTCAATGCTCCCTTGATTTGCCTTGGGGTGAGTTGGGGGTTATGGGTTGCATCTTGGTTCTGTGTTTTCTCTTTCTTTCTTTTCTGTCTTTCTTTCTTTCTTTTTTCTTTCTTGTTTTTGTTTTGTTTTCTGCTTTAAGGCTTGTAACTTGCTTGTGATAGGTAGCTTTATTACCACTACTGAGACCTCTTTAGGAAATGACTTTTCAGAGATGCCCTGTAGGTGTAGCTGGCTGTTGGCTTTTGAGTCTATTTCAGGATCCTGCCTTTTCAATTTATTACAGATGAAAGGTTGCTGCCTGTTTGACCTAGCACTCAGTTCTCTGAGACCGGACTATAGTATTATTTATGATCCCCTCCCCAGACAATCTAGGTATTGGCATACAAGGAAGATCAATTGATCACAACTATGTCACCTTGGCTAAAGTAGTAAAATCAGTAATAACACTAGCATCAAGCACAGACTGGAAAATGACAAACTTTGAAACTACTAACTTGCCACCTTTAACCACAGGTATATAATTTATAGTTATATAACAAACTCTAAGACAAATCAGAAAATTATATACAGTTAATATTCACTCAATAGAGTGATTTTACCCTAAGAGGAGATAACTGAAAAGGGATAAGAGGAAAAAATAGAGAAATAAAAGAGAAGGAGATTCAAAACAAGGCTGAAAGTCAGAGGAAGATTACTGGTTAATCCCAGCAAACCTGCTAAGGATCAAGATTCTTGTGCTTGCTAAACACACACTCTATCACTAAGGTACACCTCCAGCCCTCTATAGCATTGTTTTAATCATGCCACTTATTGTAAACAAAACAAAACAAAAACCACCTTTTCAGACGTCTTTGTCCTCGCACCCAATTTTAAAGTCAGCTTTGGTCAGATTCAAACGCATTTTTTGTTTTGGGTATGGTACCAGGGATCAAACTTGGGTCCTTGTGCTTGCGAGGCAGGGGGCAGAATCACTGAGCTAAATTCGTGGCCCCAAACTCATTTTCGATTCTTATTCTGGAGTGTATTCTATACACTATTACTGTCTACCTATAGTGGACATTTATTGATTTTTGCTAGCCAGGTATGCATATTCTCTTATTTAAAATAATAATATCTGATTTCCCTTTGAGGAACTACCCTATTCCCCTGCTGAAGATGAGACAGATTAGGGCATGGCAAAGCTGGCTGGGACATAGGCCTGACCTGTTAATTACAAGATCCCAGAACACATGTGCAGAACAGTTCCCAAAGCTCCGCATGTGGACTTCTCAAGAGAACTCAAGCAGGTTTTCAATGGGTTAGTCTAGACCTGATGTCAACCTGAAGCACAGGATCCCAGCACCAACTCTCAGGACCCACGTGTAGAAGTTCTCATAGGTTTCCTCAAGATTTGGACAGTACAATAGAAGCCCCATGAAGAGGTTACTGCATCCTCTAGGGTGTACTTTTATCTTCCTTTTTTCTCTTTTATTTGGCCCAGGCTCGCTCTGCAGAGCCAGTTTCATCGTCACACTTCACTTTTATTTTTCAAATAAACTTTGCCACTGCTTTTGGATCATTTTGTTCAACTGTTTGAGATGAGAAGAATCTGGAATCTAACTCCAGAAGAAGTGAGAAATCCAAAATGTTTGGGTAACATTTATTTGGCAAGCCACTTTTAGAAGAAGCTCTCCAAAACAAAGAGACTATCAAAAATTTCTGTTTCTGGGTACATAAATTACAGACCCTGACAGCTTGTAATAGCTAAAACATGGAAACAGCCCAATTGCTCAACCGGAGACTGGATAAAGAATAATGTGGTTTTTATAAAATGGAATACTACTCAGCCATAAAGAATGAGAAATTAGAGGCATTTATAGCTAAATGGATGCACACTGAGGCGATACCCTTAAGTGAAATAAATAGGACATATATGTGTAAATACCGAATAGTCTCTCTGGTGTGAGAAAATGAAAGTGAAAATAAGGATTAAAACGTATAACAGATAATGTGAAATAGGAAGAAAAGGTGCAAAGGGGAAGAGGAAGTGGGAGGGGTAGGGGAAAGGAAAGAAAAGAAAAAATGAGAAAATGGTAAAATTGGTGAAAAGAAAGAAGGTAATGGAATTAATTTGAGAAAATGAAAAAATGGAAACAAAGTCTTTGTAGATAGGGAGGGGGGAGGGGGTGAAGGGAGGGCAGGGGAATGGGGAAAAATTAGAATCAAGACATATCATGTAAAGGTACAAATCTCCAATGATGAATGTCATTATACTGTATACCTAAAATGTACTAATAAAGTTTTTAAAAAAGAAATTACAGAGCCTATAATCCTATCTACTCAAGAAGACGAACCAGGAGAATTACAAGTTTGAGGTCAGCCTGAGCAAGTTAGTGAGACACCTGTTCCCCCCAAAAATTAAAAAAATAAAAGACAGGGATGTAGCTCAGCACTCCCTGGTTTCAATCCCTCATACAAAAAATCTCTACATTAGTAGAAAAGTGAAAGAAATTCTAATGAGGTTTAGTTATCAATGTTGTATCAACATTAACTTCACACTTCTCAGAGATGTACTGTGATTATTTAAAATGTTAATATTGTGGAAATCTGGAAAGGAAAAATGGCTGAGTAGTGATCAGCAGCAAAATACAGCCTCTCCAGGACCCAGAATCCAGACATCTGGGAAATAATAACTTGGTAAAGAGGGAAAAAAAGTAGATCTCCAGGAATTTGGAGGGAGCTGACAGGAAAATGAGAAACTACAGAGAAGATGGAGAAATAGAAGAGAGAAAAGAATGAAGCAGGCTGGAAAGCTCATGCTAGCTCCTGGGGAGGGAAACTTGCCTCTGCAGACACAAGGTAAACCCCCAGGGTTGGGAGCTCCAAGGAGAAACAACTGATGGATCCAGCAGCACTATTACCAAGAAAAGCCCACAGCTGTTGTAAACTGCAAAGACACCATGGGGATTTACTCTAAAAGTGACTCCTTCCACAGGGCAGGCTAGAGTTGCAGAAGAAATCCAGTGTAGCACCCACCATATTGCCAGAGGATGTTTAATCAAGAGCCACTCGAGGAAGAAATTGATTAAGACTACGCCACAGAACTACAAAATAACTTTGCTTTAGGGTTTCCAATGTTACCCTCCAACAGTGACAGGGTGAGAGACAGCCATGGGAGACAACATTGGAGAAAGTGTAGGCTAGACAGATGTCCTAAGAAGTTTAAGCTCAGACTGGGAAGGACACAGGGCTTTGCCCTTTCTGGTGAAAAGCCAGGGCCAGCTTGTGTACAAACAGAGGGGGTGGGGTCTGAAAGTGCTGGCCTTAAGTCTGATGAATTTCTCTCCCCTCCTGCCTACATCCAGCACAGATAAGAGGTCTGATTGTGTTCCCAATCTACCAACATGAGCAAGGACACCCCTCAGCTAGAATAATTGCCACAGTCTGGGGTATGGACAGAGGAGCCAGTGTACAAATCCACAGGCCATAAAGCTAGGTGGAAAAAAAAACCTGACTTGCTGGATTACAAGACTGCAGATCCAGGAAAGAAACCACTCATTCAAAAATACAGAGGTGGTCAGGGATTTAGCTCAGCGGTTCTGCCGCCAGCCTCACAAGTGCAAGGTTCCGAGTTTGATCCCTGGTACCAAAAAAACCCCCCCAAAAACACAGGAATATTTTACTCTTTTCTTCTCCCCTTCCCTCTCCCCTCCCCCCCACCTCCTCCTCCTTCTTCATTGGTTTGGGAGGGGTTGAGGTTTTTTTACTTTCCTTTTTTACTTTCTTTTTCTTCTTATTTTGTCATCTTTTTTTCTTCTTTTTCTTGTTTGTTTTTTTCTGTTCCCCTTATCTAATTCTATTAATTTCTTTTTACTCCTTAATGGTATCCTTTATTTCACTTTTCCCTCCCACTTCTCAACTTCCATTGCTCAATTTTTCAAATCTTATTTTTTTACTCTCCCATTCCACATCACCTCTATCTTTACTAGTATAACCATTAAGCTTTATTCATCTTTAGTTAACTCTATTGTATTATTGTTGAATTCTTTTTTATTGTTAGTAAAGGTATAATTGTTGCACTAAGTACATATTTACTCTATTTCAGTATTTGGTTTGTCTTGGTGTTTATACTTTTTTCTATAGTTAAGGGTGGTACACTATTGGTTATGAGAGAACATCAATATCCAGTTTGTCTTTGACTCTATTATAACTGCTCTTGCCAGGGTGGCATAGTTGTTGTTATTAACTGATTTTCTCTGTATGACAATTTCTGGCCTGGTTTTGTATGATTAACAATATACTATGGCCCATTCCCAGAGAACTAGGTGTTCAGCGAAATACACTGCAGTCTCCCCTCCTGAATAAACAGAGTTGGATCTTGGATAGAGGCAAAGACCTGTAGTTAGCCATTCCTACCGTGCATCACTGAAAAGCGGACACTAATTAAGAGATATCTATACTAACAACCAAGTGCTTTCCATAAGTGCCCAAAACCTCAAAACACACCATATACACACACACAGACACACACACACACAAATAGGAACATGAGAAGACAAGGCAACACAATGCCTCCCAAAACTCCCAACTCTCCTGAAACTGATTCCTGAGGCACTGAAGGGGAAGAAATCAAAAGCCACACATGTAAATTATTCAAAATGATAAAAGATTAAAAAACAAATCAATAACATGCTCAGCGAGTTTAAAGAAGATATAACTAAAAAGATAATGGACTTAACAAACAAAATGATCATCAAGTTTAAAGAAGACACTAATAAAAAACTAGATGAGCTACATAAAACAGTATTAGACATGAACGACCAGTTTAACAAAGAATTTGAGTCCATGAAATGGTACCAAACAGAAATCTGGGAGATTAAAAACTATATGGAAAATGTGGGCAGCAAAAGTGATGGCTGCGAGAACAATGTGTCATAACTAGAGATAGGGCTGATATCAATGAGCAATTACTCTTAGATACCTTGAAAACAAAGAGAACATGAAAAATCAATCCAACAGGGCTGAGGATTTAGTTCAGTGGTTCTGGTGCCTGCCTTGCAAGCGCAAGGTCCCGAGTTCAATCCCCAGTACCCCCCCAAAAAAATCAACCCAACAGCTACTAATGATGCAAAGAAAACTAATCTAAGATGAATTGGAATTAGTAAAATCAAAAGACCACAAAGATGGCATAAAAAAAGCTGTTCACAGAAATAACAGCCAGGTATGGTGGCACAGACCTGTAATCTCAGCACTTGGGAGGCTGAAACAGGATGACTGCCATTAGTTCAAGGCCATACCGGGCTACATAATGAGTGCAAGGTTAGCCAGAATGACATAGTGAGACCCTGTCTCAAAAACAAACAAAAGGAAATAATAGCAGAAAACTTTCCAAATATGAGAAAAGAATTAAACATAAAGATAAGCAAGGCATATAGAACCCCAAATAGCTACAATTAGAAAAGAATCACAGTTAAAATCCCAAAAGTCCAACACAAGGACAAAAATCTTAAAAGCTATTAGAGAAAAGCAACAATTAATAGTAAACCCATTAGTATTATAGTAGATTTCTCAACACAAACCTTAAAGGTTAGGAGACCTTGGGTGAAGGGTTTCAACCCCTAAATGAAAACAACTTCCAACTCTGACTGATATTCTACGGAGCTATCTTTCAAAATTAATGGAGAAGTAAGATCTTTCCATGACAATTATCACCTTAAGAAATTCATGACCAGCAAGGGGCCAGGGATTTGGCTCAGTGGTGCTGTGCCTGCCTCACAAGCACAAAGTCCTGAGTTCAATTCCTGGTACCAAAAAAAAAGCCTACAAGAAATTCATAACCACCAAACCAGCATTACAAAAAATCTTCAAGAATATCTTTGAAAGAGACAATAAAGCTAAAGCCACTAAAAAAGTCTAATAGAATGAACACACAAGGCAAGGTGAGCAGTTAAGCAGAAGTAAAAACCAATCAGCAACAGGAAAATAATGCAATGACAGGAATAAGTCAATACCTCTCAGTAATAATGTTCAATGTGCATGGTCTCAATTCCTCAATCATAAAACACAGATTGGCAGAATGGATCAAGGAAAAAAAAAACAGCGATATGTATACAAGAAACACATTTAATCCAAAAAGAAATTCACAGACTAAAAGTCAAAGGATGGCTGGGTATGATGGTGCATGCCTGTAATCCCAGCACTTGGGAGGCTGAGACAGGAGGATCATTGTGAGTTTGAGGCCAGCCTGAGCTACATAGTGAGTTCAAGGCCAGTCTGAACTACATAGCAAGACCCTGTCTCAAAAAACAAACAAAATAAATAAATAATAAAAGTCAAAGGATGGAAAACAATATTCCATGCAATGAGAACGCCCAAACAAGCACGAGTAGCTACCTTATTTTCAGACAAAGTAGACTTCAAGCCAAAACTGGTCAGAAGAGGTAAAGCAGACTACTACATACTGGAATGATAAAAATTATAAATATATGTGCACCAAATACCAGTGCACCCAACTTCATAAAACAAACAATTAGACATAAAAGCTCAGATAAACATACACACGGGGCCTGGGATTTAGCTCAGTGGTTTCGTCTCCTGCCTTGCAAGTGCAAGGTCCTGAGTTCAATCCCCGGTACCAAAAAAGAAAAAAGAAAAAAAGAAATGGCCAAACATAAACACAGTTATAGTGGGAGACCTCAATACCCCACTGTCACAAATAGAACAACCGGACAAAAAAAATCAACAAAGAAATACCAGAGTTGAACCAAATCTTTGAACAAATGGGCTTTTATATATATATATATATATATATATATATATATATGTATGTATAGTATTCCACCCAATAACAACATAATACACATCTTTCTCAACAGCACATGGAACTACCTCCAAAACACATCACATGCTAGCCCACAGAACCTGCTTATGTAAATGCCAATGAATCACATCACAGCACAATAAAAGAAAATAAATGGCAAAAGAAACCATAGAAATTATGCAAATATAAAGAAATTAAAAATTCTCTCTTGAGGGGCCAGGGATTTAGCTCAGTAGTTCCACCGCCTGCCTCACAAGCACAAGGTCCGGAGTTCGATCCCCAGTACCAAAAAAAAAAAAAATACTCTCTTGAGTAATCAATGGCTCACAGGAGAAATCAAGGAAGAAATTACTTCCTACAATCAAAGGATAATGCCAGAACTTATGAACTACAAAGAAAGTAGTCCTGAGAGAGAAGTTTGTAGCTGTGAATGCCCACATCATAAAAACAGTGAGCTGAAAGTAATAACCTAATAATGCACCTCAAGATCCTAGAAAAACAAGAATGATCCAAATCTAAAGCTAGTACAAAGAAGGAATTTATAAAACTCAGAGAAGAAATTGATGAAATTGAGACTAAAAAAAATATAAAGAACCAATGAAGAGCAGTTTCTTCAAAAGACTAAGCAAAATAGACAAACTCTTAGCCAATCTCGCCAAAAAAGGAAAGACCTATATCAACACAATTAGAAACGAAAAAGATGAAATCACAACAGACACCACTGAAGTCTGGAATACTATTAGTAACTACTTTGAAAATCTGTAGTCCAGGAAATTGGAGAATCCAGAAGAAATGGATAAATTCCTAGATATATATGAATTACCAAGACTGATTAGAGAAAATAGAAAACCCTTGAATAATCCAATAACTGGCAATGAAATTGAGTAGTAATTTTTTAAAAATCTACTAACCCGGGCAGGGGATTTAGCTCAGTGGGTACACCACCTGCCTCGCAAGTGCAAGGTCCCGAGTTCGATCTCTGGTACCAAAAAACAAAACCCTACTAAGAAAAACCTAGGAATCAATGGATTCACTGCTGAATTCCACATGTACTTCAGAAAAGATGTAATGCTAATACTCTTCAAACTCTGTAGTGAAATTCAAAGGGAAGGAGTACTGCTAAAGTCATTTCTGGAAGCTAGCATTATCCGGATTCCAAAACCTGAAAAGGATCTAACCAAAAAAGAGAACTACAGGCCAATCTCTAATAAACATAGACTCAAAAATCCTCAACAAGATAATGGCAAACAGAATTCAACAAAGCATGGAAAAAGTCATACATCATGACCAAGTAAGCCTCATCCCAGGTGTGAAAGGATGGTCAAAATACACAAATCAATAAATGTAATACATCACAGAAACAGAAGCTAGAACAAAAAAATCACATGATCACAATAGATGCAAAAATAGCCTTTGACAAAATCCAACATCCATTCATGATAAAAAAAAAAAAAAAAAACCTAAAGAAAATAGAGATAGAAGGACCTTACTGCAATCTAGTAAAAGCCATTTAGGATAAACCTACTGCCAACATCATATTAAATGAGAAAAGCTGAAAGCTTTTGCTCTAAAATCAGAAACAAGACAAAAATGTCCATTATCATTACACATGTTTAATATAATACTCAAAATACTAGCTAGTGCAATCGGGCAAGAAAAATAAAAAGGATATGTACAGGAAAGGAAGCAGTCAAATTATCATTATTTGTCATTATATTAATAACATTATGTTGTCTAACATAATCTTCTACATTAGAATACCCAAAAATTCCACTAAAAGACTCTTAAAATAACCAAATTCAGAGACTTCCAGGAAGATGGCATTGTGGTGAGCAGCAGAGAAAGAGCCCCTCTGAGATTTGGTGTCCTGAGAAGGAGAAGAAGGAAGGAAGTGGGACCCAGGAAGGATCTCAAGCAAGAATTGAAGCCACAGGGAGAGCAAAGAGAGACTTCAATGAAAAAGAGGGAAGTGGCAGGCAGCACTTTGTTCCACAGTCCAGACTCACAATGTGGGAAGGGCAGGTCAAACCTGCAGACACAGTACTGGCAACCCCAGAGGGATCCAAGGAGAAACACATCAGTGGAATGGAGCAGTGGACACAGCAGACTGCATGGCTGGTGTATTATTCAGGTTCAGATATCACCTAGGAGAGGGTGATTGGCCAGTAGCCATCTTGGAGAGGGGCCAACTCAGCTCGGAACTCAGAACAGCTATGGGCAAGTTCCATCTTGTGGCTCCTGGCATCATGGTGAAGGTGCCAAGTTCCAGTTGGCAAGAGGTCAGAGAGTGGAGTTCAATCCAGTAGAAGCCACATGGACTGTTGCAGGCGCAAGAAATCTGGTTCCAGCCTCATAGGCAGAAAGTAGCCTAAACTAAAGCGGAACTAAAGGTCCAGGTTTGCTGAGATTATCTACTACCCCACCATAAATCTATAGCTGGTTTGCTGGTATTCAATGACTGTGATCTGGACTCTATCTGTCCACAATGTCTACCAGTGACAGCAGATATACTCTGTGAATTTGACTTTTTTCTTCTTCTTCTTTTCTCCTCTTGTTTTACTTTTTGTTCTTTTTTTCTTGATTGTTTGTTCTTGTTTTTACATGAGTGTGAACATTGTTTCTAGTTTTTTGTTGTCATTGTTCTGTTCTGTTGTTTTTATTTCTTCCTTCTCTCTTTCCCTCCTATCTTTTTACCAGTTTCCCAAAGTTTGCATGATCTTCCTTTATCCTCCAGCCTTGCTTGCAATCTATCCTTCAATTTCTCTGCTTTTCCCTACTCTAATCCCTTTTAAATCTCCTCCTCTTAGGGTAAAATCACCATATTTAGGGCTTATTTATTGCACATAATTTTCTGGTTCATTATAGATTTTATTATATAACCAGAAATCTAATTCACATGGTTAAAGGTGGCAAATTAATAGTTACCACAGTTTGTCATTTTCTAGGCTGTGTTTGATGTTATTGCTACTGCTGATTGTACTAATTTAGCCAAGGTGACATAATTGTGGTAATCACTTGCTCTTCCTGCTACACCAGGACTGATAGTGCCTAAGGGTCTTAAAAAATACTATAGGCCAGTGCCAAAGAACTGGGGGCTAGGCCAAGTAGGCAGAAATTTCTCATCCTCAATAAATGGAAGATGTAAGATCTTGCAACAGATTCAAAACCCAAAAAACAGCTACATCTGGAAGACACCTCTGAGTAGACATTTCCTAAGGGTTCTGAATACTGCCAATAAAGCTACTCACCATACGCAATCTACAAGCATCAACCCAGGAAATTAAAATAAAAAATAGAAAATGAGAAGACACTTAAACAAGATGCAAAACCCCCAGACTTTCAGCTCACCAAAGGCAAACCCAGGAGTCAATGAGGTGGAACAATCTGAAGGCCACCCACCTGGACTCTCTGAAATGGTAACAGCAGAAGTAAGAAAGCAGATGAACGAGGCCCTACAAAACTTCAAAGCAGAAATAATTTCTTAGATAACTATAGAGATGGTGACCAGAATGAAAGACATTCTAGTGACCCTCAGGGGATAAAAGTTTAAAATGGAGGAGCTCAAGAAAATGATGGAAACCATGAATGCCCAGCATAGGAAACAAATGGAATCTATAAAACAGATTCAAACAGATATCCAGGAGACGAAAAACTCCATTGAAAGTATATGCAGCAGAATGAGCCAAAGTGAGGACAGAATATCAGATATAGAAGACAAGATCGCAATTAGTAATCATGAAAAGGAAGATTTCTTAAAAATAGCAAGGGACCACAGGGGCCAGGGATTTATCTCAGTGGTGCTGCACCTGTCTTGCAAGGTCAAGGTCTTGAGTTCAATCCTGGTACCAAAAAAAAAATAGCAAGGGACTATGAGAAATCAGTCCAGTGGCTGCTAGACAATGCAAAGAAGAATAACATAAGATTGATTGGAGTCAATGAAAAAGCAAGAGATAGCACAAATGGCAAAAAAAAAGCTGTTCACAGAAGTGATGGCACAAAACTTCCCAGATAGGGAAAAAGAATTTGACATTCAGATAATTGAGGCATATAAAACTCTAATTAGCCATGATTAAAAAAAATCTTCCCTAAGGTATATAATAGTCAAGATACAGAACACAGAAATTGAACATATTCTTCTTCTGTTAGAGAAAAGAAACAAATCACCTATAATGGAAAGCCCATCAGAATCACAGCAGACTTCTCAACACAAACCCTCAAGTCAACTTGGAATGAAGTATTTCAAGCCCTAAAGGAAAACAATCTCCATCCCAGATTGATGTAACCTGCAAAACTATCTTTCAAAATTGATGGAGAAATAAGGTAATGCTGTTAAAAAGGAACACCTGAGAAAATTCTTAAACATGAAACCAGCACTCAAAAGTGCTCTGAAGGATATTCTAGAAAGAGATAACAAGGATTACAACTTAATGAACCCCAACAGAATAAATCCACCAGGCAAGGGAAGAAATTAAACAATGAGGAAAAAAGGAAGTCAACAACAGGAAAATAATTTGACAGGGATAAGTCAATACATCAGTTACAAGCATCAATGTTAATGGTCTCAATTCACTAATCAAAAGGAAAAGATTGGCAGAATGGATCAAGAAGCAAGATACAACAATACGCTGCATACAAGAAACACATTTAATTCAAAAGGAAATTCATAGACTGAAAGTCAAAGGATGGAAAACAATACTCCATGTGACAGGAGCCCAGAAAAAAGCAAGGGTAGCTATTCTATTTGCAGACAGAGTGGATTTCTAGCCAAGAATGATTAATTCTTGATATTTTTTTTTGGTACAGGGATCAAACTCAGGACCTTCCACTTGTGAGGCAGGCTCCGGAACCACTGAGCTAAATCCCTGGCTTAGCCAAGAATGATTAACAGAGACAAAGAAGGTCAGTACATCCTTGTAAAGGGAACAATCCAAGAGGAACCGATACAATCATAAATATACATGCACAAAATAGCAATGCACCCAACTATATATAAAAAAATTAATGGACATGAAAAATCAAACAAACACTAATATAATTATAATGGGGGACCTCAATACCTCATTGTCACAAATAGATCAACTAGACAAAAATCCAACAATGAAATATTAGAACTGAAGGAAACTTTTGAACAAATGGACTTAGTAGATGCCTATAGAGTGTTCTAACCCACAACATCACAATATACATTCTTCTTAGCTGTACACAGGACATTCTCCAAAATAGACAACATACTAGCTCATAGACTATGACTAAGTAAATACAAAAGAAACTGTCCCATGCATATTATCAGACCATAGTGCAATGAAATTGGAAATCAATGGCAAAAGAAACCACAAGAACTTCATAAACACATGGAAATTAAATAACTCCCTCCTGAACAACCAATGCACCACTGATGAAAGTAAAGAAGAAATTTGACAGTTTTCACAATTAAACAATAATGCCAATACAAAATATGGAATGCAATGAAAGCAGTCCAATGAGAGAAATTTAAGAGGTGAATACCCATATCAGAAAAACAAAGTGGGCTCAAATGAACAACCTAATGTTGAACCTCAAGCTTCTAGAAAAAGAGCATGTCAAGCCCAAGCCCAAAGGAAGGAAACTATAAAGATCAGAGAAAAAATTAATGCAATGGAGACTAAAAAAACCATACAAAGAATGAATGAATTGAAGAATTGGTTCTTTGAAAGATTAAATGGACAAACCTTTAGCCAACCTTATCAAAAAGAGGAAAGAAAAGACTCAAATCCATGCAATTAGGAATGAAAAGGGTGAAATCACAACAGATTCCACAGAAATCCAAGATCCTCAATACCTACTTTGAAACCTGTATTGTAATAATATGGAAAATGCAATAGAAATTGACAGATTCCTAGATACATATGAATTACCTACCAAAACTGAATCAAGAAGATATACAACTTCAAAATAAACCAATATCAGTCAATGAAATTAAGGCTGTAATTAAAAATCTACCAACAACAACAACAACAACAAAAAGCTCAGACCCTGAAGGATTCACTGCTGAATTCTATAAGAAATTTAGAGAATGAGGCCCAACAGAGGGAAGCCACCAGGCAAGGTAAGAAACTAAAGGGAAAAGGGGGAAAAAATTAGAAATAGAAGAGCCAACAACAGTAAAATATCAGGACAAAGATGAGTCAATATCTATCAATTAGAACTCTCAATGGTAATGGCCTCAATTCACCAATCAAAAGAAATAGACTGACAGAATGGATTAAAAAGCAAAATCCATCAATATGCTGTATGCAAGAAACACACCTAACTCAAAAAGAAATTGATAGACTCAAAGCAAAAGTATGGAAAACAGTTCTCCATGCCACAGGAACCCAGATAAAAGCAGGGGTAGCAATCTTATTTGCAGACAAAGTAGATTTCAAACCAAAACTAATTAAGAGATACAAAGATGGTCACTACATCCTTGTGAAGGGAACAATCCAAGAGGAAGAGATGACAATCCTAAATATGTACGCACCAAATATGAACGCCCCCAACTATTCAAAACAAATATTAATGGACTTGAAAAACCAAATAAGCACTAATACAATTGTAGTGGGGGACCTCAATACCCCACTATCACAAATAGGCAGATCATCTAGACAAAAAATTAACAATGAAATTCTAGAACTGAACCAAGCTATTCAACAAATAGACTTAATAGATGTTTACAGAGTGTTCTAACCCACAAAATCAGAATACACATTCTTTTCGTCTGCACATGGGTTATTCTCTAACATAGACCACATGCTAGCTCACAGCACATGTCCAAGTAAATGTAAAAGAACTGAAGTTACCCCCTGTATATTATCAGACCATAGTGCAATAAAATTGTAGGTCAATAACATAAGAAAGCACAAAACTCCCACAAACACATGGAAATTGAATAACACCCTCCTGAGCAGCCAATGGGTCACAAAGGAAATTAAAGAAGAAATTAGACAGGGCCGGAGATTTAGCTCAGTGGTTTCGCCACCTGCTGCACAAGTGCAAGGACCCAAGTTCAATCCCCCCCAGTACCAAAAAAAAAAAGAGAAATTAGACAGTTTGTACAAGTAAATGATATAGTCAGTAGAACATACAGGAATCTATGGGACACAATGAAAGCAGTTCTATGGGGGAAACTCAAAGCAGTGAATGCCCGTATTAGGAAAACAGAGAGAACTCAGATAAATAACCTAATGCAGAACCTCAAGCTCCTACAAAAAGAAGAGCGTAACAAACCCAAAGCTCGTACAAGACAGGAAATTATAAAGATCAGAGCAGAAATCAATGCAATGGAGACTAAGAGAATGATACAAAAATTAATGAATCAAAGAGTTGGTTTTTTGAAAGAATAAATAAAATTGATAAACCTTTAGCCAACCTTATCAAAGAAAGGAAAGAAAAGGCTCAAATCCATGCAATTAAGAACAAAAAAGGTGAAGTCACAACAGACCCAGCAGAAATCCAGAGGATCATCAATACCTACTTCAAGAACCTGTACTCTAATAAAATGGAAAACACAGAAGAAATGGACAGATTCCTAGATACGTACAAATTGGCAAAGTTAAATGAAGAAGATATAGAAATTCTAAATACTCCAATTACAATGAGTGAAACTGAAAATGTAATAAAAAATTTACCAACAAAGAAAAGCCCAGGTCCTGATGGCTCCACTGCTGAATTCAACAAGATATTTAAAGAAGATCACCATTACTCTTTAAACTCATCAAGGAAATTGAAAGGGAAGCACGGCTTCCAAATTCCTTCCTGGAAGCAAGTGTTACTTTGATTCCAAAACCAGGGGAAGACCCAACCCAAAAAGAGAACTACAAACCAATCTCCCTAATGAACATAGATGCAAAAAATCCTCAACAAGATACTGGCAAACAGAATACAGAGGGTCATCAAGATCATACACCCTGGCCAAGTTGGATTTATCCCAGGGATGCAACATTCGTAAATCAATAAATGTAATATACTATATTAACAGAGTCAAGGACAGAAAACATATGATCATCTCAATAGATGCAGCAAAGCATTTGACAAAATCCAACACTCATTCATGATAAAAACCCTACAGAAATTTGGAATAGAAGGTCTTTATCTCAACCTGATTAAGGCTATCTATGAAAAACCAACAGCCAACATCATACTAAATGGTCAAAATCTGAAAAGTTTCACGCTAAAATCAGGAACAAGACAAGGATGCCCACTATCACCACTCCTGTGCAATATACTTCTGGAAACATTAGCCACAACAATTAGAAAAGAGTAAGAAATAAAAGGAATAAACATAGGAAAGGAAGAAATTAAACTGTCATTATTTGCTGATGATATGATACTTTACATAGAAGACCCAAAAAACTCCACCAAAAGATTTCTAGACTTAATTGACAGATTCAGTAGAGTAGTTGGATATAAGGTCAACACTCAAAAAACCATAGCCTTCTTATACACAAATAACAGACTCACTGAGAGAGAAATTAGGGAAATAATTCCTTTTACAATAGCATCCCAAAAAATGAAATATCTAGCAATCAACCTAACAAAGGAAGCAAAAGACCTCTACACTGAAAACTACAGCTCTCTGAAAAAGGAGATCGAGAAGGATATAGGAAAATGGAAAGACATTCCTTGTTCCTGGGTAGGAAGAACCAATATAGTGAAAATGGCCATACTTCCAAAACTACTATATAGATTTAATGCAATGCCGATTGAAATTCCAACAATATACTTCACAGAACTAGAGAAAACAATCCATAAATTCATTTGGAACCGGAAGAGTCCTATAATAGCAAAAGCAATTCTAGGCAACAGAGATATGACAGGGGGTATCACAATCCCCAACTTGAAACTGTACTACAAAGCTACTGTGATAAAAACATCACGGTACTGGCAAAGGAACAGACCTGAGGATCAGTGGAATAGATTAGAAGATGCAGAAACAACTTCAGACATACTCAGCCACCTCATCTTTGACAAAGGAGCCAACCACTCTCACTGGAGGAAAGATAGCCTATTTAATAAATGGTGTTGGAAAAACTGGATTTCAACCTGCCAAAGATTAAAACAAGATCCATACCTATCACCATGGACCAAACTAAGATCGAAGTGGATTAAAGATCTCAATATTAAGACAGAAACAGTAAACTTGCTGGAAGATAAGTTAGGTAGAACTCTTGAAGACACTGGCCTAGGAAAAGACTTTATGAACAAAACCTCAGTAGCACAGGAACTAGCACAAAGAATCAACAAGTGGAATCTCATCTTATTAAAAAGCTTCTGCACTGCAAGAGAAACCACCAACAGAGCTAAGAGTCAACCTACAATGTGGGAAAAAAAATTTTAGCAGCTATACCTCAGACAAAGGACTATTATCTAGAATTTATAAAGAACTTAAAAAAATCAGACCACCCCAAATTCAAAGACCCAATTCAAAAATGGGCATCTGAAATGAACAGACATTTCTCAGACAAAGAAGTAAAAGCAGCAAATAAATATATGAAAAAATGTTCAACATCACTGGTCATTCGAGAGATGCAGATGAAAACAACACTGAGATTCCATCTCACCCCACAAAGAATGGCTGCTATAAAGAAATCAACCAATAACAAATGCTGGCGGGCGTGTGGGGAGAAAGGAACCCTTCTCCATTGTTGGTGGGAGTGCAGACTGGTGCAACCACTGTGGAAATCAATATGGAGATTCCTCAAAGAAGTAGGACTAGAAGTCTCATTTGACCCAGCTATTCCCCTGCTGGGGATCTTCCCCAAAGAATTCAAAGAATCATACCACAGCGGTATATGTACACCCATGTTTATATCAGCACAGTTTGAAATAGCTAAAGCTTGGAAACAGCCCAAGTGACCATCATCTGGAAACTGGATAAAGAAGATGCATTTTTTTAATGAAATAGAGTACTACTCAGCCATAAAGAATGAGAAACTAAAGACATTTATAGCTAAATGGATGGATTTTGAGGCCATACTCTTAAGTGAAATAAATAGGACACACGTGTAAATACTGAATAGTTTCTCTAGTGTGAGAAACTGAAAGTGTAAATAAGGATTAAAATGATTAAAATGAATAATTGATAATTTGAAACAGGAAAAGGTCCAAAGGTATAAGGGTGGTAGGAGGGGAATGGAAAAGGAAAGAAGGGAAAGGAAAAATTATGAGAAAAGAAGAAAAATGGAAACAAAATCTATGTAAATAGGGAAGGGTGGAGGGGGTGAAGGGTGCACAGGTAATGGGGAAAAAAATAAGAACCAAGATATATCATGTACAGGTACAAGCACCCAATGATAAAGGTAAATGTATTGTATTCCTAAAATGTACCAATAAAAGAATTTAAGAAAAAGAAAAGTTTAGAGTTGCCATGGCATCAATAATGTGCCAGCAGCCAATCAATAGCTTTCCTAAATATTAAAGAGGAATGCCATTCACTTTTTGAAAAAGTACTTACTGGATATTTTCTGTGTGCCAGGCATGATGTAAGTGATAGAGGTAAAATGACATGCAAAAAAAAAAAAAAAGATATTCAGAGAAGACCTAATGCTGCTACTTCTAAGGGAAACAATACTCCCAAATTCATTCCTGGAAGCAAGTGTTACCCTGATACCAGAGCCAGAGAAGGAGCCAACCAAAAAGAGAACCACAGGGCAATCTTCCTAATGAATATCGATGCAAAAATCATCAATAAGATACTGGCAAACATAATGCATCAAATTATCAAGAGGATTACACACCATGACCAAGTAGGATTCATCCCAGGGATGCAGGGATGGTTCAATATATGCAAATCAACAAGTGTAATATACTATATTAACAGAGCCAAGGACAAAAACTACATGATCACCTCAATAGATGCAGAAAAAGAATTTGACAAAGTCCAACACTCATTCATAATAAAAACTCTACAGAAAATTGGAATAGTCTTTACCTCAATCTGATAAAAGCCATCTATGACAAACCAACAACCAATATCATATTAATGGACAAAAACTGAAAACTTTCCCTCTAAAATCAGGAACAAGACAAAGATGTCCACTATCTCTACTCCTGTCCAGCATAATTCTGGAAACAGCCAGACCAATTAGACGAGAAGAAAAATAAAAGGAATAAGGATAGAAAAGAAGAACTTAAATTAACATTATTTGTGTATGACATGATACTCTACATAGAAGATCCCAAAAACTTCACCAAAAGACTTCTAGATTTAATAGCCAATTTTTTTTTCTTTTTCTTTCTTTTTTTTTTTTTTTGGTACCGGGGATCGAAATTGGGACTTTGCACTTGCAAGGCAGGCGGTAGCACCACTGAGCTAAATCCCCAGCCCTTAATAGCCAAATTTAGCAGCATAGCTGGAAATAAAATCAACAATCAAAAATCAATAGCCTTCCTGTACACGAATAACAGACTCACAGAGAGAGAAATTAGGGAAACAACACCTTTCATAATAGCATCTGCAGCTGGGAATTTAGCTCAGTGGCATAGAGCCTGCCAGGCAAGTACAAGGTCCTGAGTTTGATCCATAGTACCAAAAAAACCCAAAACAACATGAAAAAACAATAGCATCCAAAAAAATGAAATACCTAGGAATCATACTAACGAAAGAAGTAGAAAACCTCTACACTGAAAACTACTGTACTCTGAAAAAAGGATATCGAAGAAGATATCAGAAAATGGAAAGATATCCCTTATTTTTGGGTAGAAAGAACCAATATGGTGGAAATGGCCATACTTGAAAAATTGTTGTACAGATTTTTTTTGGTACTGGGGATTGAACTCAGGACTTTGCGCTTGGAAGGCAGACACGGTGACAATGAGATAAATCCCTGGCCTGTTATACAGATTTAATGCAATTCCAATCAAAATTCCAACAGCATAACTCACAGAATGAGCAAAAATAATCCTAAATTCATTTGGAATCAGAAGAGACCTTGAATAGCAAAGGCTATCCTGGGCAACAAAGGCAAGGCAGGAGGCATCACAATCCGTGACTTCAAATTATACTACAAAGCTACTGTGATAAAAACAGCATGGTACTGGCAAAAAACCCAAAACAAAACAAAAAAAACCAGACCTGAGGATCAATGGAACAGACTGGAAGATGAAGAAACAATTCCAGACATACTCAGCCACCTTATCCTTGACAAAGTAGCCAAACACCTTCGCTAGAAGAAAGATAAACTCTTTAATAGATGGTTCTGGAAAAACTGGCTTCCTACTTGCCAAAGATTATAACTGGACCCATGTCTTTCACCATGCACTAAACTAAAATCGAAATGGATCAAAGATCTAAATATTAAAACAGAAACACTTACCTGCTGAAAGATAGAATAGACAGTACTCTTGAAGACACTGGTGTAAGTAAAGATTTTTTGAATAAAACCTGTCGCATTGGTACTATCACAAAGAATCAACAACTGGGATCTCATCTTATTAAAAAAGCTTTTGGGCCAGGGATTTTAGCTCAGTGGTTTCACCGCCTGCTGCATAAGTGCAACGACCCAAGTTCAATCCCCAGTACCGAAAAAAATAAGCTTTTTTAGTGAGAGAAACCACCAAGAGAGTTAAAAGACAATGCACAACATAAGAAAAAAATTTTGTCACCTGTTCCTCAGACAAAGGACTACTATGTAGAATATATAAAGAACTCAAAAAAACCAGACCACCCAAATTTAAAGACCCAATTAAAAACTGGGCATCTGAAATCAACAGACACTGCTCAGATGAAGAATTAGAAACAGCAAATTAATATATGAAAAAATGTTCAACATCACTGGTCATTCAGGAGATGCAAATTAAAACAACACTGAGATTCCATCTCTCTCCAGAAAGAATGGCTGCTGTCAAGAAATCAACCAATAACAAATGCTGGAGGGGCTGTTGGGAAAAAGGAACCCTTCTCCATTGTTGGTGGGAGTGCATACTGGTGCAACCTCTGTGGAAATCACTCTGGAGATTCCATAAGAAAGAATAAATTTGTTTTTATTTTATTTTAAAATAAATTTTATTTTATCCCTTTCCCCCCTTCAAGCCCCCTCCCCTCCCTATGTACAAAAGCTTTGTTTCCATTTATTCCTTAGATTTTCACCATATTTTGTCCCTTCCTTCCTTTCTCCCTCCCTCCTCCCTGTTCTCCTTCCCATTTGAACATTTTCTTCCCATTTCCCAACATCTACTATACATTTCAGTCCTTATACCCACATTCCATGGTTTCGCTGCCTGCTGCGCAAGCACAAGGACCAGAGTTCGATCCCAGGTACCAAAAAAAAGAAAAATGAAGTATGATCCCACATTCCACATTCGGTTTCTCACATCAGAGAAACAATGGTATTTAAATATGTGTCCAATTTATTTCACTTAAAAGTATGGTCTCAAGGTCCATCCATTTAGCTATAAATTTCTGAAGCTCATCTTTCTTTATGGCAGAGCAGTACTCCATTGTATAAAAAAAAAATACATCTTCTTTATCCACTCATCAGTTGATGAGTATTTGGGCTGTTTCCAAGATTTAGCTATTACAAACTGTGCTGCTATAAACATGGGTGTGCATATATTGCTGTGGTATGATGCTTTCCATTCTTTCAGGAAGATACCAAGAAGAAGAATAGCTAGGTCAAATGGAACCTCCAGTTTTAGTTTTTTGAGGAACCTCCACGCTGATTTCCACAGTGGTTGCACCAGTCTACATTCCCACCAACAGTGGAGAAGGGTTCCTCTTTCCCAATTTGTTATTTGTTAAAATAATTTGTTAGCATTTGTTATTGGTTGATTTCTTGATAGCAGCCATTCTTTCTGGAATGAGGTGGAGTCTCAGTGTTGTTTTAATTTGCATTTCATGAATAACCTGTGATGTTGAACTTTTTTTCACATATTTATTTGCCATTTCTAATTCTTCATCTGAGAAGTGTCATTCTATTTCACATGCCCATTTTTTGCACTGGGTCTTTAAATTTGGGTGGTCTGATTTTTTTGAGTTCTTTATATATTCTAGATAATAGTTGAGAAGGATAAATTTGATTCATTTGTAGAAAAAAGGATGTACCTTGAGACCATAGTAAAATAAATCAGACACAAAGCTTAAATATCACATGTTTTCTCTGACATGAGAAACCCAAAATATAAATGAAGAGTAAAATAAAAGATAGATAATAAGAAATAGGGAGATCGATCTTTTGTAAAAGGCAAAGGGACTAAGAGATGGAGGGGAAAGGGGATTTTTAAAAAGGACTAAGATTTCTTTTTTTTTTCTTTTTTTGGTAGTGGGATTGAACTCAGGACCTTGTGCATCAGAACCACTGAGCTAAATCCCAGGCCCAAGAATTAAGATTTGTTATGTACACGTACCAACTCCCCACAAGAAATGTAATCATTATGTACTGTAAGCACATACCAATTAAAATAAAAATTTTTTAAATATATATTTTGGAAAGCTGAGGCTGGGTAATGAAGAAAAAGAAATTCAACTATTTTTGCAGCTTTTCCAAAAGTCTAAAATTATTCAAAATAAGTTTAATAAAACAAAATACAGAAAAATGAAAAAACCAAGTAAGTGTCCTCTTAGCCAGAGCACAAGCAATCAGTCTAAGTTAAGCTAAATACATTTTCCCAAGAGACTGAACCTTGAGTAATTGAATCTTAAGATTTCCAAGACAGAAAATAGTAGGCATTAATTCATTGCCACGATGCCCTAATGATTTTCCATTAGATGGAAACATACGTTGTGCTTCTAACAGATTCCCTAGAGCTACCTTAGACTCTTATACAGTACTTCTGAGTCTGATTCTTCAGTTTTTCTTTCAAGCCTGTGTTCTACTTTTAACTTTCAGATTATAGTTTCCACAAAATTGGATAGCTTCTTAACTAAGAATCAAGTACCCAAGAAGTGCCTCTTTCCCAGACAAGTCCAAACTCTGAGGATCCACTGCAAGTGTTACCTTCATGAAAACACTCCTGCCATTCCCAGCAAAGTAAGTCTCTTCTACCTTTGAACTCTTTCTATGTAGCAAGTGGACTTTCTCAGAATATGCAGAGCCAGGCTTTCCACATGGCAGATGTAATTAAATATTTGTGGAATAAATTTGTTGAATATTCACAATTTATCACCCAGACTCTGATACTATGGTGGATATAGTCATTTTGTTATTTAAAATCTCAGCAATTTTCATGGAATTGATTTCATGTGCAGAGGTCATAATAAAAAAGACTGGTAAATTTGACTACATACATCTTTTAACTTCACCAAAACAAATTCAAAATGAAACCCACAAACAAAGAAGATACATTTTCAGGTCAAATCCTTGACAAAGAGACAATTTCCTTTAAAAGTCTTCCTATAAATGAGAAAAAGACTATCAATTCAACAGAAAACTAAGTAATCCCCCTCAAAAACAAAAAAAGAAATAACTGCCAAGTAGCTCCAAAGGGTATGTAAATATATTCACAGAAAAACAAATGCAAATAGACCTCAAACAAAGGCGTACATGTTCAACCTTCTACATGGTAAGTGAAACATAAACTATAACCATCAAATACCACTTTTTACCCATCAAATTGGTAACGATAAGAAAAACATTTGATAGGGCTGGGGATTTAGCTCAGTGGTTCCACCAACTGCCTCACAAGCACAAGGCCCCAAGTTCAATTCCTGGTACCAAAAATAAAAATTTGATGAAACTCTACATTAGCAAGAAGCAATGGGCATATATGTTCAGTATTTGTAGCCTTTTTTGCACCTTGCTTTTTTTACTTAATGACTTTTTTAGAAATCACATCATCTCAGCATATGAGTTTCTTTGGTTGGGTGTTTATTTTTGCAGTACTAGAACTCAAACCCAGGGCCTCAAGTATACTAGGCAAGCACTCTACTATGAGCTACACCCTTCAGCCTTTTTGTTTTTAAACTGGCAACATAGAATCCCATTGTATATATATACCATCATTAATTCTCTATTGCCAAATACTATGTTCTTTCCAATATTTTCCGGTTACAAACAACACTAAAATTAACATTTTTGTCAATGTGCTATTGCTCACATGACTATATCTACAGAATAAATTCCTACAGGTGAAACTGCTAGATTGAACTGTTTGCATTTGTAATTCTGATAGATTTAACCAAATTGCTTTAGATTAAAAATTTTTCATCTTGCCTTCCCTATCTAGAATTCAGTATTTATCATTTCCGTGTGTAGTTTCATGTTTACTACATAAATATAATCCTAAGGAATATGTAGTACAATTTTGAATGTTTTAAAATCATAAGTGGTATTATACTGTATTAATTACCTACAACGTGCATAGTTTGCCTATTGCTGTTTTCTTTTCCATATGAATTTTAGGATTAGCTTGTTGAATTCCAGGACAAATCTTGTTGGAATTTGAAGTGAAATTACATTGGACTTATAGATTAATTTGGAATATTGACATCTTACATAACTGATTCTTTGAGTTCATGGCTATGGTACATTTCTATTCACTCGGGTCTTCTTTTTTAATGAAAGTTTGGATTTTATTTTTTAAATAAATTTTTTAAAATTTTATCTCATTCCCCCCTCAAGCCCCCTCCCCTCCCTATGTACAAAAGCTTTGTTTCCACTTTTTCCTCCTATTTTCACTTTTTTTCTTGTCCCTTCCTTTCTTTCTCCCTCCCTCCTCCCTTGTTCCCCTTCCCATTTGAACATTTTCTGAACACTCACTGGCACCGCACCTGCCTTGCAAGTGCAAGGTCCTAAGTTAGAGCCCCAGTACCAGGGAAGGCTGAGGGGTGGGGGGGGGGGTGTTCACTCAGGTCTTGCTTTTTGATAGATTTTTTTCCCCTATATAACTTTCAAGATATCTGAATGTGTTGATTTTTGCTATTGTAAATGAGATCTTTTACTGTATTCTCATATTACCTGTGTATAGGAATAAGTTTTTATGTTTAATACATATCCAGCAACATTTTAAGCTCTCTTTCTTAGTATTTTTAAATTTTTTGACAAAAATTTTAAAACTGTATAACTCAAATATTTATTCTGAGATATATATCCTTGTAATTACCAACCATATTACAAGATCAAACTTTACCAGTTACCCCAGATGCCTTCCACATGATCCTCTCATAACTTTATCTACTCCTGTCCTGATCTATGTTACTCATTTCCGTAGTTTCTTCCCAAGGCAGTATAGAGACAGGAAAAAAGAAAGAAAGAAAACTCTATGGAGCAAGAAGGAGAGAGAGGAAGAAGAGGAGGGAAGAGGGAGGAGGAAGAGAAAGAAGAAAAAAGAAAGAGAGAAAGAGGGAGAGAGAGAGAAAAGGGCACAAAGAAAAAACACAGAAATAAATAAATTAATTAATTAAATTAATTAATTAATTGTATGCGCTTTGGACAAATGTCTGCTCAGAGGGGTACGTTCTTGAACCAGAGCTCTTGTGGCTGCTTTGGAGGGAGTTGCTTCTTTGTGGAGTCAACTCTGCCCAAACTGGGAGTTTTTCCCATGGAAACTGCTTACACCAACTCCTTTAATCCTTCCAACGATTTTATAAACACTCAGGTTTCTACCTTTAGCTTTTTCCTTCTTGAAATATGTACAGTGATTTATTTTTGCATTGAGCTCTGACAGAGCTGACAAAAATATTCACTTTGTCATTGGTATTTTATTGCTGTACTCTGGATGTTTGAGATTGCTGGGCAAGTTTCCTCTTGCTACTATTAATTGGGCATATACATATTTCTGCCCTAACGAGTTACTGCGAACTTAGCTTAAGCAACACAGATTTATTATCCCAGTTCTGCAGGTCAGAGGGCCAATGCAGGTCTCACCGGGCTAAAATCAGGGTGCTGACAGGGCTGTTTCTGTCTGGATGCACTACAGGAAGATCCATATCTGTGATCATCTGTGTTTAACAGAATTCAGTTCCTTCAAATTGTAAGACTGAGATCCCTGTTTTCTAGATAGTTCTCAGCTGAGTTGTCACTAGAAGTCCCAGATTCCTGTATTCAATTGCATTTTTTTCTTTTCCCTTTCATCATATTTGAAATTGAACCCAGGACCTTGCACATGCTAGGCAAGCACACTATGCTGAGCCACATCTCCAGCCCTTTCTAAAGTCCTCTCTGCCATGTGAGGTATGCCAGCACAAGCTCTGGGATGAAAGTGAGGGTATTTTAGCAAGTGAGCAGGGAGCATTATCTGCCTACCTAATCTTCACATTTAAAAAATTCCCACTCAGAAGTCATTTGACATCAAAACTTTAATGTCAGTTTACTGTTACATTCTGAAATAGCTAATTAATTTTTCAAAGTACTTCAAACATTTCATAACTACTAATTAGTACTAAATATAACCATGATCTGAAGGCACAAAACAAAGTACATGTACTTTATGATACTACAGCTCAGGGCATAAAAGTCAAAATTGGCTACCTTTCTGCCACTCTTTCTAGCACTGACACATAGCTGAGTAATAACTCCTTATATTTAGATACCGCACTAATGGTTTTACAAGTGCTCTTGCATCCATTATCTCATTTGTGCTTTACAATATCCCTGGAAGGCACACAAAATTGAAAAAGTCTATCACTCTCTTTCTTACAGATGAGAAAAGTAACTTCAGAAAGACTAGATAACCTATCCAAGTATGGCAGCCCTTTCAGATGAAAATGACAGGAAAGGGCAAACAAACGAAAAGAAAGAAAGTGACATACAGAGAGGTGTACATAGGGAGAAAATCCATAGATAAATAACACCTAGGGGCCGGGGATTTAGCTCAGTGGTTCCAGGGCCTGGCTCACAAGCGGAAGGTCCTGAGTTCGATCTCCAGAACCAAAAAAAAACTTAGAAAATGTACAGGTCACAATCTTCACAGGAAAACAAAATTTGACATTTAGAGTATGTTTCGAATCACTAAAAAAAAAAACAAATAGTATTTGCTGATTTGATCTGAAATCAGGTAGTTAAGGGATCCCTTTGAAGAGAGCCAGGAGTTAAGCACTTGTCCTTCAAGGTTTTCCATGTCATGAAGCTATGTTTCTTCTAAGATGCACAGAAAAAAAGGAGGCACTGAAAGCATCCCACCACCGGGTATGGTGGCACATGCCTACAATCCCAGGACTCTGCAAGGCTGAGACAGTAGCATCACAAGTTTAATCCAAGCCTGGGCAACTTAGTGACACCAATTACAAAATAAAAAAAATTTTAAAGGGATGGGACGTAGCTCAGTGTGAAGGCAAGGTTCAATCCCCATTACCAAAAAAAAATGCATTATAAAGTAATTCTGCCTACAGACCCTATCCATTTTAACAGAGAAAAAAAAGGAATAGGACAGTACTAAGACAATTATTACAAATGCATGCAAAAAAATTAAGCATGTACAGTCTGGATTTATAGCTATCATCTTTCTTTCTTTATTTTCTTTTTGGTACTCAGGACCTTGCGTTTGCAAGGCAGGCACACAGTGCCACTGAGCTAAATCCCCGGCCCTATAGCTATCATATTGATGATAACCACACACAAAAAGGTGATCCTTTGTCCTTCTGGATTGTATTCTGATTTACCAAAGATACAGCATGTTTTATAATCAACGATTTTATATTTTCAATCCTGCCCCTACCAAGGATATCACATGAAATGAAAAGACAACTCTATTTACCTGCCTCTATCCTGACCTCTTCCTTCTTTACCTTGCAGCTCCTGTTAGGGAGACAGGATGGTCAATCAAGTATTTGAATTTATTCCTTTGAATAGGATGCTGCCAGACATGGTCTACAGCACGTGGAAGGGTACCCTGGGAAAAAGCAAAAACACATAAATGTCCAGCAGAGGGAGCACTAGTCAAATGAAATATTAACTGATTCTGAATATTTACATTAGGGGAATTTGGATACTCTATGGAATAAAGAAAGAACTTATTCAATAACATGGACAAAGCTGAAACTAGGATAATTCCATAATGAATGAATATATTAAGACCGATGAGTAGTAATAATCATTTTGGTAAATTTACATAAAAACAGGTTAATGGAAATAAGCCTTGGAAATATTGGTGTAAAAGATCTAAGCTTTCAATCTAGAAAATTACTTTCAAAAAAATTTTAGGACCATCTGGAATACCTAATATATGCTCACACTTAATGAAGCAGATAACAAAAAGATAATGTTCCCAAGTATTCTACATACATACACACGTACCTTAGGGGTTTTAACTTTCGTAGGAGGCAGTAAATTTTCTGGACAAGGGCCAGCACTGATTGAATAGGTCAGAGAAAGCAGAACTTCCTCAGGGATGAACTCATTCTGAAGGGAAGTAGGAAGGGGTTTGGAAATATCCACCATATTTTTTTTCTCCCTTATGTCAGGAAGTCCTAAGAAAGTAATGAGAAAGAAAAGCTCTTATTGTAGTTTTTTCAATGGAGCATCCTAGAATGCCTCATCATCCTCATCTATCTGTTTCTAAAAGAGAGAAACACTCCTTCTAATTGACAAGAATAGTAACAAGTAATACTTAAAACACTGCATAAGAAATATATGGCCTGTCCTATTCATGTCACATGAGACACAGGTTCAAACCTCAGGTACAAAGATAAACCTGAATTATACAAAATTCAAAGTTGAAAATTACACTCGCTTCATTTAATTAACTGGGATAGTCTTAAGATGATGGGAATGAACATCTGTTTTTCCTTTGATGTAAAAATGACAAAAGAAGCCTCTCCTCCAAACTGCTAGATTATTTAGTAATTTTTCTTATATAAATTTAAAGGCGCAAATAATTGCATTGAACTGAGGTTGGGAGGGATCTGAATTGGGCTCAAAAATAAAAGTAGGAACTGGAATATATCTCATGATAGACTGCTTAACTGGAATGCACAAAACCCAGGGTTCAACCTCCGGCCAAAAGAAAATTAAAAGTAGATCTGGGATGGTGGGAAATTAAAAGTGAAACAATCTGAGCAAATCACTGCAATAAAAACTGTAAAAGTAGTTCTACTCAGCCTAACTAGGGCAGAGGAATGAAAAAGATGGTTAGGAGGTCTAAGATTGGAAAAGGCCTTCTATGAATTCAGTCAGTAGAGTTGAACTGCCACCATTTTTAATGCCTCCCATATAGAACAATTGACATTAATTTCTATAAGGAAACTGATTTTAAAAAAACCTTGAAGGTTTATACTATCAAATCGAGAGAGAGAGAAAGAGGGATACTACCTTTTCCACTTTTAAAGATTCGGGTGACTACATTGGGCTCACTCTGAAAAACCAGGATTTTCTCCATCTCAGGGTCCTGAACCTTTACCACACTGCAAAATCCTTTTTGCTACATAAAGTATGTAGGCACAAGTTAAGGAATTAACAGTGAGAGAGAAAGAGAAAGGGGGAGGGAAGTGCTGGGTGGGACCTTAGCAAATCTCCCCTAAAAACTAGGGAAGGTGAGGTTAGACAAAGCTTTGTCCTAACAAGGGTAGGGGTGACTCTAGCTGATTCTTATTCTGGTACAGATCTGTAATTATATCTATATATCTATCTATATCTATCAATATATTCTATATATTGAAGTACTGAAGATTTTAACTCAGGGCCTTCCTGAGCCACATCCCCATAGGCTTTTTTAATTTTTTTTTTTTTTTTTTTTGAGACAGGGTCTTGCTAAATTGCTGAGTTTGGGCTCCAATGTGCCATCCTCCTGCCCCAGCTTCCCAGAGTGCTGGGATTAAATACTCTCATTTAGAAAAGCTACTAAAACCTGATAGTCATTTTGTACTAACTCGCATGTGTTATACTATCTGCACTATTTTTTGGTTTTTGCTTTTGAAACAGGGAGGCTGTGTCAGAGGATCACTGGGATCAAGCCTGGCCAACACAGAGAGACTTCTCACAAAAAAAAAAAAAAAAAAAAGGATAAGGAAAATATATATATATATAGCACCAGAATCTGATTTTTAAAAATGGTGACTGGATTGTGATTTGTCAGTGGCTGTTATTTGGCAGGTGCGGGGGCGGCGTGGTACTGAGGATCAAATCCAGGGCCTTTGCACTGAGCTGCATTGCCAGCCCTCTTTTGTTTTTATTTTGATTGTTTTCTGAGATAGTGTTTCAAAAATCGCTAAACTGCCTAAAATGGGCTGGAATTTAGGTTCCTCCTACCTCAGCCTCCTAGCGTCCTGGGATTACAGGCATGTGCCACCACACCCAGCAATGACTGTAATCATTTGTCTTTGGGATCCTTGAAGTTTACCTCTTGTCTCCTTGACGACAGACACTTTTGACTTCCTAGCGTCATAAGATGCTGGGGAGTTTAACGGTGAGGTTGGCGTTTTCGGGAGAGATATAATAATGCTTCCTGTCACTCTAAGTAATGTGACATATTCCTCCAGAAAGATAACTCAGAAATAAATCAGTGTGCTACTGGCACTTTCAGGTTACTACACTCTCCTGTAGGTAAAACAAAACAAAGACTCGTTAAAGTGCTTATGTTTAGATTGGGGTTTCAGAATCCCTCTTCCGTAGACCTCTGTGATCTCTTAGGTCATCTGTCCTGACTCAGAAGCTTGCAGGTGCGTCAGGGTGCGGCAGAGGCCAGGAAGGACACACCCGCACACCCTACCCGCTGAGCCTACACACTGGCTGCCGGCAGCTCGTGGCGCGCTCTAGTCAGTCAGTTAGGGACCCCAACCTCTCTCACAAGCAGTGCCCTCGCGGACCCAGGGGTCTGGCAGCGCTAGGGCTTTCATCGTTTCTTCATTTAAACCAATGGGAAACGGACACTTGCAACCGGTACCAGCAAATTGTGTTTCCCGCCGAGCGCCGGGAGCTTCGCCTTTTCCCAGAATGCCTTGCTTCGTCATAGAAACTTAGGACCCCGAGCCCTAGCAACCCTCAATAGGGGCTGCCTTCGGCGGTGCCGGCAGAAGAAAGGGACAGGTGAAAAATAATCCCCACTCTCTCGGATTTTCAGTGTGCTAAATCACAGCATAGTTTCAATAGAAATAGAGAAGAAAATGATTAATTGGGCCATTGTCTCGGAATCCCAGGGTCTAGATACCAGGACGGCGGACCGGCAGGCGCGAGCAAGTTCGCCCGGACGAAAATTTTAGCGGCCTGTACCGGTAGTTTGTGAACATTTTATTGCTCTGTCCCTTCTTTTTTGGGTCTTGCATGTTTTTCTAAACGCCAAATTCGGGAGAATTGGGTCACCAAAAGCTCTGGGTTCCTGTCAGTGGAGCGAAGCCTGAACCCTGGCGTTGTGACCACCGCTTCCTTAGAGACACGCTTGCCCTTCCTGGAGCGTGAGGAAAAGCACTCCCAGCCCCTACGCCCTCAGGGAGGAACCCAACCCAGCCCAACCCAGGCAGAGTCCTCGGGTCCTCTCGCTTTAAACCTGACTTTCGGGACTATATGATCATTGTATTTGCTCCGATCTGAGACCACACTCGCGCTTCTGGCCACCTTTCCCCGGATGCCTTTCTTGACTGCGTGTTAGGGATCATTAAGTGTTAAGACAAATTTAATGCCAAAAAATGTCGGTGGCATCTCAGCGTCTTGCCTTTCCTCTAGAAAATGAACTTCAGAAGAAAAAATTTATTCGCTCGTCATATTCCCTGGTACGAAATCAGTGGACAAACTTCTTCAGTACGCTTTTGAATATGTTGTTTTGTGTTCACAGAATTAAGGCTCTGGTTTTTAAAGTAATGGCAATGAGAACTATGGGTAAAGGGTTCAAAACAATATTAGGAACAAATTCTTAAACGACCCTTGCTTGTATCCGGTGCAGGCCACAAAGATCTTGCTGAGGGGAGAGCCTGGCCCTGCACTTCTTTTTAAGCACTGACAGTCATCAAAAACAAGGTGAACACAAGAAGGCGAAGGGTAATTTCCCCCAAGTTGTTGCCCCTCTCACTCCTCATTGGCGTCACGTTATAGTTTGGAACCGTGGCCACTGTAGAACTTCAGATGTCTCAAAACGCCAGTTTCAGCCCATGCATAGTTTATCAAGCCTTTAGGTACTAGAAGAACAAAGTGACCTATCTTTTACATTCTTTCAACCCTGTTCAAAAATTCTGAGTATTAGTAAAGAGAAAAATAAATGAACGCTCGAGATACACAGAAAGTAACATCTGTAGAAACTGAGAAGTGATCAATCTGTAATGTGAAGAAAATGACATCAGAGATTATTTCTCAGTGCACTTAGTAGTGGTGCCCTGGTAGTCCCAGCTTCTTGGAAGTCTGAGGCTGGAGCATCACTTGAGCCCAGGTGTTGGAGACCAGCCTAGAAAAACTGGTGTTACCTCATCTTGGAGACAAAAAAAAAAAACTACTTTTTTCTTTCTGTCCTGTGCAAAAGTATGTGATCATACATACCATTTACTGAGAACAGGAATAAGAAGGTTCAGTATTAGACTTATGGCTATACTGAGTTGGCAGTATTACTGAAACATCCAAGTGGAAATGGATAACTGATATTTATATATATATGAAAATACCAAAGGCTAGGTTAAAAATTGGTTAAAATAAACATTACAAGACAGCCACTCTTAAAGATTACAGTGTTAGCGCCAGGGATTTAGTTCAGTGGTTCCGTTCCGGTGCCTGCCTCACAAGCGCAAGGTCCTGAGTTTGATCCCCAGTACCAAAAAAAAAAATTACAATGTTATTCTTGGACAAGCTCTATTCTTGGGGAAGCTACTCCTGTAACTTCATGCCAAGGTATTAATGGGAAACCAGCCCCTCACTTGGTCCTTGGTTCTTTGTGCCCTTTAATGAAAGAATTCAGTCAAGACACACAGGTTAGCAGAATAGGTGGAATTTATTAAAAAGTGGATACAGAAAATTACACCTTCAAGCAAGAAGGCATTTGCACCAAATGTACGTTTGGATACATTTGGGATAATTACGATACTTATCCACACATTTTACTTAGAAGTTACTTTGGAATTGCAAAATGTCTTCATGTCCTTTTCAGATGGTGTTTCCTCACGGGCTTTAATCATGTAGGAAGTTACAAAAGGAAATTTGAGGGGCTGGAGATTTAGCTCAGTGGTAGACCACTTGCCTAGCAGGCACTACTTGGCACCCCACCCCCCCACCCCCAAAAAAGGAAAATTGAGAAAGGTAAGTTCTTAATTTAAACCAGGCCCAGACTAAGGCAGGAGGGTCTTTAATTAAAGAACATTTCCTTTCTTCTATCACTGGGCTGTGGGCGTTGGCAGCCAAGAATGCATTATGCCTTGTTCTGGAATTTTAGATGGCCAGGTGGCCAGTTATCAGAAGAAATGTGCACAATGTATAACCTTAAGATGTCAAAAAAAAATAAATAACCTTGTCATTGTAGGGCCAGGGGTTTTGCTCAGTGGTGCCACCGCCTGCCTCACAAGCACAAGGGCCTAAGTTTGATCCCCCATACCAAAAAAAAAATGTCATTGTGCTGTGGGACTGCTTTAGGTGTGAGGGCTAACAAATGATTATAAATGTATTATACATCAATACATCGATGTCTCTTTACTTAACTGGTAATGCATGCTATTTTGGATCCCCCCACACTTTTGTCCCTGAACCCCACTAATGTCTACCCTTCTCCCCAATAAAGGGAACCCCAAAATAGACCAAGGTAAAATAACAAGGTCTGATGAAAAGTACCATAGCAAAATGTAAGGTGAACAGGTTAAGAATTTCGCTAAATGGGAAACATCAACGCCAGGCCTGGTGGTGCATGCCTGTAATCCCAGCACTTGGGAGGCTGAGGCAGTAGGATCATCATGAGTTCAAGGTCAGCCTTTGCTACAATAGCAAGTTCAAGGCCACCCTGAACTAATACAGGGAGACCCTGTCTCCAAAAAAAAAAAAGGTCGCTTTTAAAACAGCCTAGGTTTTTTCCAAATATATTTATTACCACATTCTCTTCACATATTCAGTATTTTATCCCCCCCCCCCCATATGGGGATTGAACTCAGGACCTTGCGCTTGCGAGGCAGGCACAGTGCCACTGAGCTAAATCCCCGGCCCTGTATGTATATATTTTTAAAGCTTAAAAATTAGAATAATGCTAATACAATGCATAAAAAATAAAGACATCATACCAGTGGTTAAGCAAATAAGGTTTTGCAGGGGGAAGAAAGAAGAGGAATTCAAGAAAAGAGCAAACAAGTATGAATTAGAAGAGACCTCTGAATACAAAAAACCTTTAAAAACAACTTTGGATTTCAGTGAGCCTTCCACGGCTATCAGAACACTATGGGTTAATGCACAAAAGGGAGAGGTAATAACAGGAAGCTGCTGCACAGACCAAAGTGGCAAAGCCTTGACTGGAGCTTCAGCCCTCTTTCCACCCAAGAACTGGCACATTGGCACATGGGACTTCAAACTGTGTCTTGAAATGACTAGGTGAATTAACTGCCTTTTCAACTGGTTTTTAAAACAAAGTACAGCTACCGTCTCCTTAAAACATACCACCAAGGGGGTGGGGATGTAGCTCAGCGGCACCGTGCCTGCTCCGCAAGCACAAGGTCCTGAGTTCAACCTCCAGTACCGGGGAAAAAAAGATAGAAAAATAAACCAGCACAAGACCATGGTGCGGTATCTACTAGCTTGAAGGTTAGCACCCCATGGGAAAGGGCATATTCACAGCAGAAACATAAATGTAAAAATAAGAATGAGCACTTAGAAAGAAAGAATACAAAACAATGTTGGATTTAAAAACAAACTGACTTCTGAAATACATTCTTTTTCTCAAGCCCAACTTAGCTATTAAAGAGCCTCATCAGTTATGAAGTCACACACCTGTAGTCCCAGTTACTCAGGAAGTGGTGACAAGAGAGATACCTTGAGCTCAGTAGTTCAAGGCCAGCCTGGGCAATGGAAAAAACCAACCAACAAAACCCTTTACATTTTATACGAAAAAACTTAATATGAAGTATTTAGTAGACTATATAGGTTATACAGCTGTCCTACTAACCTAAAGCTTATTAATTTTACTATTGTTATGTCTCATTTTCAAACTAGGCATTAAATTTAGGGTGAGGAAAAGGAGCTCCACTCTCCGTTTCCACCACTAATTGTACTTTCTCTATAAAGTAGGGTTATACGTAGCATTTTATTTCAACAAAGGGTTTCAACACTCTTATTACCTGATAGAACTTACAAAAGTTTCACTAACAACCTTCATTGTATTTCTCAAAATATTTATGTCCCAGTTTCCTTCAATTTCAGAGCCTAGAGTTAAGACATAAAAATGGCTAAGACACATCTTTGTTAGTGTGTATAGTATTACATAAACTACATGAAATTTTGCAAAAGACCAGTAAGCAAGTCACACTTTATCAACAAAAGTATGAAGTATCTTCCATTAAGAAACATACTGTCTTCCAAGACCGTAAGCATTCTTTACATTGGCAGAAATGAAAACTTGCTGGTTTCCTTCTTCTCCATAAATTCTAAAACTGAGCTATAAAATATACACATTAGTTCTACATACTTGACTTGAATACCTAGGTAATAGCAGCAATACTTCTTTTTAGAAGTTTACCACTCTAATCCTAAAGCAGATACATTTGAAAATAATTTTGAAAAAAAAAGATGGAAGCACCAGTGAGTGCCCGTAACACTTTCAGAAACGACCAGTAAATTCTAGGACCTATCAGGGTCCAATGCCCATTCACATCATCCTAAGGTCTCCTCAAAGAAAAGCATATATTCTTGGGAGTCTGCAGCATTTGAAACATTTGGATTTTTTAAAAATACCAGTAAGAAGTCAGGCTTCAAATTTATGATGAATAAGAAAATAATGAAGCCATATTTCTGCTAGGGGTATTGCCACAATCCTATGAGGTAGTTATTATCCCCACTTTACAGATGAGAAAAACTCTGGCTCTGATAAGCAACTTTAATCTAGTTCACATTGCTAATAAATACTAGAGAACCTTCATCAAAAGCCTGTGCTTGGGCCGGAGATTTAGCTCAGTGGTTCCGGCGCCTGCCTTGAAAGCGCAAGGTCCTGAGTTCGATCCCCAGTACCAAAAAAAAAAAAAAGAACAAACAAAAAACCTGTGCTTTCTTTTCATTACATTACTGGTTTTCAAACTGGATATTCTCGGATAGGAGAGAATAAGTATACCAAGCAAGAACTGCTGCAGGCCCACTATACCTAGTTCAACCCGAAGAGCAGATAATGTGTCTGTTTTATGTGCTGGACTTAAGTGTAACTATTTTTAAACTACTATACTATCAGGCCACCTCATTACTGCAGTTATATCAGTTTATCTTCACTATTGTACCTCCACAAGAAACAACCAGACTTTATTCAAAACTATTTATATCCATATGACACCAAGACTTTATTTTTTTGCATAAGCGATCAACAACTAATTACATTTATTTATTTATTTTTGTTTTTTGATACAGGGTCTTGTTATGTAGTTCAGCTGGACTTGAAGTCAGCATGTAATTCAGGCTGGCGTCGAATTTGCAGCAATTCCCCTGCCTCAGCCTCGCGAGTGCTGGGATTTTAAGTATGCACTACTACACCTGGCTGTACCTTTTGGGAAAATGCAGACCAAATGAGCAACTCTGAAACATAATGTTCTGTTGTTTTCTATAAATCCTTATTAAAAATTCAACTTTTCAGGCATGTATATTTTAAAATTACAATGAAAACTGCTTACACTAAATTAATTTGTTCTATAAAATAATCAGTTTACAAATATAGATTATTATTTATACATTGTACCTCTTTTTTTCCTCAGTGCTGGGATGGAACCTAGGACACTGGGCAAAGTAGGAACATTCTCCTGGCACAGAGTCACATCCCCAATTCCTACATTGTACTTTTTTCTTTTTGGTACTGGGGATCCAACTCAAGGCCTTGCGCTTGTGCAGCAGGTGGCAAAACAACTGAGCTAAATCCCCGGCCCTCCTACATTGCACTTTTTTTAGTTTTGTTTTTTTGAGACAGGGTCTCACTATGTAAGTTAGGCTGGCCTCGAATGCATGGAGATCCTCCTGCCTCAGCTTCCCAAGTGCTGGGATTATAGGCATGCACCACCATGCCTGGCTGTACTTTCTTAAAATGGCATTGTCACAAATTTCAATCTAGCAAATACTGAAAGGGGTCAAAAAATTTTTCCCTATTCTTTTTGTTCCCAAATTATTAATTATATTAATTATTAGCTACTGCATTTTTTCTACTATTACATAGAACTGAGAATAAAAGGCATCTAGTACTGTACATTTATCCCACACATAAAGGTACTAAAAGATCAAATGAGAGCTCTAATGAGAAAGTGAAATTACTGTAGAACTACTTCATTTTCTTGTATAATCACCCAAGATCATGGTTACTATCATTAATATCTTATAGTAAAGAAACTAAATTCATTATTTTCAGAAGGAAGTATTTTGTAACTGAAAATAGTTTTAACCCCATTAGAATAATAGGAAAATATAAATTAATTTTCCTGAAACACATGAGCAAAAAGTTTTAGTTTTTTATTTAAGAAGTGTAGGTGATAGTCTAAAGGAAAGACTTGCTAAAAGCAGCTAGCAATAAGATTAGACTTATCAAACCAATTTTTGACAAGAAGTGGCTGGTCCTTTAAGTGTTGTGTGATTTTGAAAGTTTCTTAGGACAGTCTTAGAATTCTATCAGTCTACAGTCCTACACACATCACTTATCACTTAAAATCTTGGACAGAAAAATCACTAATAAAAGGGAATAGGAGAGGGTTTTTGTTGTTTTGTTTTTTAAATGGCTTCAATCAACATGGTGCAGTGCTGGATGCCTGTAGTCCCAGAATTTATAGAGAAGCTGAGGCAGGAAGCTTGCAAATTTGAGCCCACCCTGAGCAACTTAGCAAAACCTTGTCTCAAAACTAAAAGTGAAATAAAATAAAAGCAGTAGGAATGTAGCTCAATGGTAGAATGCCTCTGGGTTCGATCCTCAGTACTGCATTAAAAAAAAGAAACTAGGGCCGGGGATTTAGCTCACTGGTTCTGGCGCCTGCCTCGAAAGCACAAGGTCCTGAATTCAATCCCCAGTACCAAAAAAAAAAGAAGTAAAAAAGCTTGCATCAGTCCAACAAATACAGTATTCAGAATCACTACAGGACAACAAAGTCCTCTCATGAGAGTACATATTTTACTACTACCAGAAATGTATACGCAAATATTCCATTTTCGGGCCGGGGATTTAGCTCAGTGGTTCCACTGACTGCCTCGAAAGCACAAGGTCCCGAGTTCGATCCCCAGTATCCCCCCCCCAAAAAAATCCATTCTCTTGCTTCAAAAAGATTAGCTAATTCATAACCAACTCTTAGATCTATTTATTTCTTCATTATATTTCAAATGTAGTTAAGATTCAAATGACTGATTCATTTTGATTTTCGGACATTACAAGGTATATTGAAACAGTCCTGTTGGAGATTACAATTTCATTACACTTACAGTAATGTGCAGAGCATTACTTCCTGGGACCACATGGAATACCTTTGTAAAAATAACCTCTCTTGGGGCACACATGTGTTGCTGAGGTTTGAAAAGTGCCTCAACACATCTGGATCAAAGGTGTGGTGAATAAAATGGATGATTTAGCTGGACGCTTGTGGTCCACATTGCGATTATGAAACTACATTATCTTTTTGGGAGACTCCAACAGTCTTTAGAACAATTCTGACAAGACTTCCAAGATGCAAGAAAGTTGTAGCTGCTCCAATCAATAATACCTATTTGAGTAATTCATAAATCTCATTTCTTTGGGTAGAACATTGAACTACCTGGTCTCTGACAACCCTTCCAGTGCAGTCTTTACAAACACAATCATAACTCATACAGTCAGACAAAATAATCCCTACCTTCCACATTGTATTAAGAGTGGGCATCTTATAACCTGGAAATATCACAAAGAGAATATATTTCCTTAAAAATGATCACATATTAATTTGTTTCATCTAAAAATAAACTACCATTAAAACCATAACTATGGAGCAAAGACTTCAGAAGCCTGCTTCTGGATCCTTAATGGTCACTTGCATATTAATGGAATTGATTAATACTTATGTTACAGACTCACTAATCTGCAAAATAATTTAAGGCAAGTTAATATTTATTAGACAATAAAATAACTGTACCAAAGGATACTTCCAAATAACTTCAAATAAGTTATTAAAGTTAAAAAATCTGCCATGTAAATTACACAAGGAACTACTTTAAACACATAACTGACTCAGCAAGTCTTTTTTCAAACTACTTTGGGAAGTTATGAGAAAAAAATTTTTTTCTGTGCTACTTCTTTTTCCCTTCCTACTCTGCCCCCCTTCAATATATATTATTATGGATACAAACTCAAGAATTCAAGGGGAAAGGCAGATAATTGCTCCACAAAAATTGTGGGCTAAATTGCACAGAGAAGGAAAAAGTTGAATAGACTTGACCTTTAAAAGCAATGCAAAATAGGGCCGCAGATTTAGCTCAGTGGTTCTGCCACCTGCCTTGTAAGCACAAGGTCCTGAGTTCCATCCCCAGTACCCCAAAAAAACAAAATAAGGTATATAATGAGATTATCTTTGGAAAATGGATTATTTTCCCTTTCTACTACTAATAGCAAAAACTGTTACAAGTTTTTTCTCTCTCTTTCCCAATTGCATGCTTAATTAGCATAACTTCCAATAACGTGCATGAAAAAAATTCTAAGGCAGAAGTACTTAAATGATCTTGTTTTCATAACTCTTTTTGGATAATTCAGTGGCAAAAAAAAAAAAAAGAGAGAGAGAGATGTTTAGATTCTGACTGGAGAGATTCATGAAACAGATAAAATCACAAGGGCTTAAGCTGAGATGACCCAGCAAAAACCTGTCATAACCTCAGCTACAAGTCTCCCTTCTCCCAAAAAGGGGCGGCGGGGGGGGCACAAAAAAGAAGAATACAAGATCCCAGTGAACGTTCAACAGCCCAGCTTCAGGTGTGCTAGGAATGGAGTGAGTCACGATGTGCTGTAAAGGCTGGAGTGGTTCCAACTTCAGTAACAGCTGGAAACAGCTGGCCCCAAGTAACGCAGAACATTCAAATCTTCAGTGACAAAGAAGGAAATAAAGTCCAAGCTTCTAAAACACATAACGGCAAGTCCAGGAACGTGGCCGGACATAATCCAGAAATGTGGGCTATGATGGGGAAAAAGAAAAGAAAAATGGTTTATTTGTGTTCACTGTGTACAAGGTACAGGGTACGTAGAGGTGTTAATGTTATATATGGTATATTTTTAGGTTGCCTCTTAGCAGGTCAGTGACCTTTAAGTTATAAGAAGCTCACTAATTCAAAAGATACTCAATATTTTTATGTATGTACCAACTTATTCAATTTAGAGGCTCCCCATGAAGTTTACAATTGCATGGACTATGGACCAAATTCAAATAGGTAGTATCTCTCTTGGCAGCCTATCTTCCTATTTTAGCACAACCCTACTTTTGGCTTAAAATCTAAATAGTGGTAGGATAAGGTTGATAAAATGTGTACACAAATGACTATACCATGAGATTTTAAATTACTGAAGTACTTAAAGGAGAAGCAGATGAAGTACGAACTTCAGAAATAGAAAAGAAGGGAGCAAGAATTTTTAAAAAGCTTCATGGAAAATGCAGCATCCAGACTGGATTTGATGACGTGGAATCTGAGTATAAAGAACAACATGATTATCTGGGTACAGTGGTGCATAACTGTAATTCCAGCACTTGAGGAGGCTGAAGTAGGATGATCACAAGTTCAAGCCCATCCTGGGGAACTTTAGCAAGACTTTGTCTCAAAATAAAAGGGATAGGGATGTAGTTCAGTGCAAAGGCCCTGTGATCAATCCCCACTACCACCAGAGAGAGAGAGAGAGAGAGAGAGAGAGAGAGAGAGAGCACAGCATGACCATGGAAAAGAGTCCAGACTCAATTAGTTCAAATGCACAAAGGGATCATTAGGAAATAAGGGAGAATTAAAGCTACATAACAAAGACTGGTTACAAAGAAAGAAGAAAAGCATAGGAAGAATCTGATCAATCCGATCTTCAGTTATAAGTGCCAGAAAGAAACACCCAAGCAGATGTATCAAGAAGGTACCCTACCCCTCAAATTTGGGGGTTTTCTATATACACCTAAAAAACAAAGCTCTAAGAATAAATGAAACTGAAACATAATTACAACAACAACAACAACAAAGTAAAACAGTAAGAATCAAGGGAAATGGAATCCTACCCCTATCGATGTTGTCTGACAATTTTACAAGAGTTTATTACTTTGGAGAAAAAGGTGACATATATACATATATTTAGGTGGTAGGAACATATATCCATCAGAAAAACCCTGGAGAATACCTAGATTTTCAGGTGACAGGAAGAAAACTAGAAAAGGCTGAAGAAAAAGCTGAAAAGGAATAAGAAAGAAAACCAAGAACTAGGTCAGTTCAAGTTGAACCAAAGAAAGGAGAAATTTTAAGGAAAGAAAAATAAGATCAGAGAATAAACTTTTTACATCATTTTTCCATCCTTTTGCCAAATTCTTCATAATCTCCCCATAATCTCCTTAATATTTCCCATTAACCCCACTAGGGTACAAGTCAATCTGCATTCCAATTGAATTTATTGACTCACATTTTTCAGAGGACAGTGTTGGCGAGCATACCATTCTTGAGAATAAAAGCAAACAAGTACTCCCTGGCCCAAGAAAAGGGAAGCCCACATCATAATGTTCCAAACTGGCCTTTTCCAACTATCATTGACAATGAAGTTGAAAGCCACTAAAAATAAGAGAAGAAAAACATATAGTTATCAAAACATAATCCATCAGATGAAAGACCCCAAATATCCACTATCATCATTTAATCATCACAGTGAGCACCAACTGTTTATATATATGTTTTAATCTTAACATTGATCCTTCTGTCTTTTTGTTTTTGTTTTTCCAGTACTGAGGATTGAACCCAGGAATAGCGCATCCTAGGCAAGCACACTGTCACTGAGTCACATCCCTAGCCCTGGACGTTGGTCCTACAAGTAAAAATGAAGATTCACTGTTGAAATTATCAATCAGTACTTAATAGAACATCAATGGAACAAGTGAAAATATATTTCCAGAATTATTCACATTCTAACTTATCCCTCTCTACCTCTTCAAAAATGGTCAGTTTTCCAGAAAGTGCACTCTGCTGGTGTTTACACTGGTGTTGTTTATACCATCAGGATTCATAGTCTATCAAATCAGTGTTAGCAATGGTCTTCAAGAGGTTACCTAGTTCATTTTCTCACTTCAAATTATAAACATCTTATACAAAAAAAAAAAAATTATAAACATCTTGAGACAGAGTTGTGTGTAATTATTCTAAGTCAACATTCTGATCACGAGAAAGGCAAATACTGCCTTGCAATGGTATTACTACTATTTAGCTTTTGTACATTGATTTTATAGTTTCTTTCCTATCTAATTTTGTCTGTTAACATTAATACCCAGGACTCACAGCATACCAAGATACTTACTTCCGAAGAACATGAAGAGCACAAAGAGGACTGGATAGAAATAGCTCAAGCAAACAGCCAGGGCATATTCATGAACTACAGCAGATAAAGTGAAGACAGCTAACATGGCAGCAGCTTTGAATCTCTTTGAAAAAAACTAAGGTAATAAGAAAATATTGAAAATTTTTTTTAAATTTTAAGTAATTAAGCATGAAGTAATTAAGACATGATTATCACGTTAAAGATATTTATTTAATGATATTTATGCTTGACTTTTCAAGTCTACTCCTTGGATTAATCCAAATCTATTAAAATAACTGCAAAAGACATGCTCATATGCTCATAAACATGTTTGGCCATTTTCCAAAATATTAATGGTCAAAGACCTGGGTGTATTTTCAAAAACATTAATTTTTAATTAAATTAATTGAGCTTATATTTGTGTTACTGTGGTTGACAAGACAGTTTTCATATATTAAAAAAACATCGAATTTCAATCTTCAGAGTGATACTGTATGAGAGATAGGGAAGGTATCCTTTCCGAAAGTAAGATTTAGAAAAGAGAAGAGACTTGTCTCACCTGTATGTGAAATTTTACTTATAAATGATAGAACTAGCAATCACATACACTGTTGTTTCCACCACAAGATACTGTCCCTTAGCCATATGATGCCCTTACTTAACAATAAAAACTATAATCCAGAGATACCAGCATTAACCATGAGAGTTACGGTTATATTTCATCACTCTAAATACATTCTGCTCTGAAGTATGTCTAACTGACAAGTGTGACTGATTAGAGATGTAAATCCAAACACAGGTATTTCTCCACTTTTAACAAAAGCATATGAAAAAAACTGTAAGAAGATTATTTGTTAACTATAAGATTCATAAGAAATAATCCATAACTGGTGGGTCATTTCAACTCCTCCAAAGACCTCCTAGAATTCTTACTTTGTAATTATGTACCATAAGCAAAAACATGGTAGTATACAATTATTACTATACATACAGGCTTCCATGCAGTACTATTCAAAGCAGGATGGTTCTTAGATGTAAATTTTTTACAAGAAAACTGAAGATAGGAAACTACTGTATCACCCTTTTATCATGAGGAATTAAGTATAACTTCTTCCAGTTTGCACAATACCAAAACTTCCTTGAAAAGAATATCCACTCTTTAAATAATATCAACTAAATCTTGCTGCTTACCCAAAGAAAGTCCTTGTAAGCATAGTAGTATAGCCAGTCATGGACCACCACATTCCACGTTCTATAATAATTAGCATATGATGTAGAATTCCACCAATCCTGAAGGAAAAAAGAAATGGTATAAAATTACACACACTCCCAAAGCAAAGCCCTTGAATATTCCCAGAGAATATACATAGATATCGTAGAACCCTGAGTGTTTTGTTATAAATTGTTAGTCTATACACTGATGTCAGAAGAACCTTTAACACATTCCCACTGGCTTGAACTACTGGTACTGTCACATCAGGTGACTTGAACCACCCATGGTACATGACTGCCCCATCAGGAAGCTTGTACCACTGGTGGTACATATATGACCAATAAAAGTGATTAGATCTGTTTGAAGCGCTAGTGGTACAAGCTGCCTGATGGAACAGTCATGCATGTACCACCAGTGGTTCAAGCCAGTGGAAACATGACACATAAAAATCAGAGCCACCCAGCAGCAAGTCATATGAATTATGGCCTCATCATGAACATGTTAAGGCATTCTGGCTATGAGTACTCAATACAACATTATTTTAGTGTTATACATGATTAAGACCCTAGATTCACTTTGTCTCATTATTAAACAAGTTATGATGAAAGATACAGAACATACAGAATTATTTAAATCTAATGTTCACCTAAACTACTGTCAGGAACCTTCTCCCAATCCTGCTAGAACATAATGAAGGACTCATAAGATCATGAAGACTACATCAACTGCTACCACTAAAGAGCTGTTGGGTGGTATCATAAACAGCAAGATTCAATTATATAGGAATGAGATGGTAGCCACCTCCAAGTTCTACTGTCCCTTTATATATTCCTTGTTCCAAATTTTAAGATTAGACTAATAGATTTAGACATAAAATGTGCAACTCACACTTACTGTTTCTTTGAGAAAGGAGTGGTATACTCGGAAGGTTGCCCAAATAACAAAACTTGAGGGCTGTAGGTAGTGTTGTGGAACACTGTGAGCCACACTCTGGCTCTACTCTCCAGCTTCATTTTGACTTCAGACATAAAAGACCACTATTTTGACCAGAATTAATATCTTTCAAAATAAAGGAGGGAAAAGACATTTCCCTCATGAATTGCTCAACAGTCTTAAGCAGATTAATTTGCTGAGGCCACTCTTAACAGACTAGGCAGCCAATTCCAAATGAATGAGCAGTCAGAGAAGTCCCATGATGCCTGCTGGACAAATGCTTTCCTACCACAGTCACCAATATATCCTCACAGGATCCAGCAGAAACCATACGCTGTATTAAGGAGCAGACATTAAAGGCAGAAGAAAAGGAGAAGCTAATTTTATCTGTATCAGAATTTCAGAGTTGACATCAGTTATATTTGTAGAAAAGAAAATTATTTCACAATGTTTGTATCAAAATGCTGGTAATGTGAGTCAACACTGCTCAAATATTTAACAATGAAGAAATAAGTAAAATCTGAAAAGAAAGATGAGTCCAAGGACATGTTACCTTATAAAACATCCTGTCACCAAATCGTAACATCTCAGCAAAGGCATTGAGCCAGCAGTGCAAAAAGGCAAAAAAAGAAAGGAGGAAGATCAGCACACCTAAAAATAAGATTAACAATATGAAGAGTCTTTTCAAATAGCTTACATACTAAGCCATTAGCTACATGTCATCATTTGTTTAGCTGGAATTATTTTATAAAATATAAATTTATTCTAGTTTACCCATTTCAGAGATGATACATTAATTTTTAAAAAATACATTCCAAATACTCCATGGCTTACATCATCCCGCTATTTAAAAATTCTTGCTATCACTTATATGCCAGGCAAATGCCTACACATTTTTCAATATCCAGTGTTAAATGTCATCTCTATGAAATGAAGTTCATAAGCACTTTAATTTATATACATTGGACATATTGCCCTATATTATGAAATGTCCATTTATATATCTACCTTTTTCATTCACTTATTCAAAAACTATTTATAGAGTATCTACTATGTGCCAGAGAATATGGGATAGAATGTAACCTGCTTTTAGACACAATGCTTGATTGAAGGAATTTGCTGCTAGTTGAGAAAGACATCCAAGTATGTAACACATATTCCACTATAGGGATAGATAATAGAGTTTATTATATGAGGGAGCCAGAAGGATGACTGGAAGAAATCTAAGAGAAAGAGGAAGAGTGACAGCAAAACATCACCGACATTTAATTAGTAAAGAGGAAGAGTTAAGTCAAAGAAATTATAAAATGCAAGCTCCCAGAAAATACAGATTGTGTATATCTTGCATGCTACTGAATGAGTTTAGCACCTAGCAAACAATGGTGCTAAGAGAGGAAGTATGGCTAAAAGACAGGAGAAGATAAAAAATAGTGACAAGTGAAATTTCAAAATGTGATCAGAGCATCCAATGCTTTGTGAAGGTCCAATTGGATATGAGCCAAACAATCTACTCAGTTTAGAAGTGACTTTTAACAAGGTATTTCAGTGGCCTGGTGGAGTAAGAGCAAGATTATAGTGAACTGAATAGTGAAAAGATAAAGGAGCCAAAGGAAAATGGCAGAGTGGTAGCCAACAACAACTCAGCCTCTCTGAGATTTGGAATTCAGACACTGGAAAATAGCAACTTGAAGAAGAAAAAAGAGAAAGAAGTAGATCCCCATGAACCAGAAAGGATCTGACAGGAAAATTAAACCTACAGAGAAACTGAAGAGACTGAACACAATGCAGAGAATGGAAGGGGCGGTCTGCACTTTCTCTCTGGCTCCCAGCTCATGGCTTGTGGGAAAGGGAGACCAAGTCGAGAGACAAAGTGAAAGCTGGGGACTTCAGAGGGCTTCAGGGAGTAACATGGTGGTGGACTGGACCAGTAGGTGCTGTGAACTGCAGGGAGAGTGCAGGATTCTACTCCCACTGAGGCCCTTCGACAGGCAACACCTGGTAAATAACTCTAGTTCAAGTACCCATCATATCCCTGGAGGCAGTGCTTGGTTGGATGTCATTTCACGGAAGGGTTTATTGTTTGAACCTAGGACTTGGAACAGCTGCAGGACAGCTTAATTTCAGGGAGCACTGTTACATTTCCACAATAACTGGGTGAGAGACAGTCACGGAGACAGCTGTGGTCAAAGGAGCTACAGTCAGACTGGAAAGAGACCCCCGAGAGATTTGAGCTAAAGGACACAGGCCTCACCCCCATGGCTAGAGGGCATGGTCAGCCTGAGTTGCTCTGGATTTGAAAGTCATGGTACTGGCAAGTGGTAAGTGTATATATTGTTTTTGTTTTTTTACTTTTTTTTTTTTCTTTTCTTTCCTGTTTTCTTCTTCACCTATGTATTGGGGTTTGAGGAATTCTTTGTCCTTTTTCCTTGCTTCTTATAGCTTTGTCTTGTATTTTTAAAATTTTATCCTCCTTCCTTTTAATTTTTCTACCATTAACATTTTTCTCTCATTTTTACTCCAATACTTATTTTTCTCCCTTTTTTTTTTTTTTTTTTAACCAGGGGTCGAACTCAGGACCTTGCCCTTGCGAGACAGTTGACAGCACCACTGAGCTAAATCCCCGGCCCTCTCCCTCTTTTTATCTTCTATTATTCATCAGTTATTTTTCTCTTACCTTTACCTAATTCTATAAACATCTTTCAATACCCCAATAGGATCCTTTGTACCATTTCTCTCTCCTTATTCTCATATCATATAGTTTAAGGTTTCAAATTTTTCCTTTTGCATTACCCCATTCCCAAGCTACTCTATAAAATTACTGCTGAATTCTTTTCTACCATTATCAGAGATACAGTAGTCACATTTGATACATATTAGCTATAAGTCAATACCTGGGTTTTATTTTTTATTTTTTATTCTTTTTTGGTACCAGGGATTGAACTCTGATCCTTGTGCTTAGGGGGCAGACAGCAGAACCACTGAGCTAAATCCCCAGCCCAATACCTGGGTTTTTTTAAATGTTTATATCATACCTGTGCCTTTCTTCTCTATAGTTAAAGAGTGGTACATAACTAGTTCTTATGGTATGTGAATATCCAATTTGCCCTGGACAATACTACTGTAATTGATTTGCTTGATATTACCAGGGTCACATAATTGTTGCTACTTCTCTGTAAACCAACACTCAGATTACCTTTGTGACAATAACAATCCTAGAGTGCATTCCCAGAGAATTCCATGTCGGGCTCATTATACTGTGTCTTCCCCTCCCAAATCAACCAAGGTGATCAGATCTTAGGTCTGAGGCAAAGGACCATGGAAAACACATCACTGAAAAGTTCTAACTAAAGAGATCTTTATACTAGAAAAAAGTCTTCATGTGGTAAGCATCCCCAAACCTCAGCATAAAACAAAACAAAAAGCAAATAATAAAAACATGAGAAGACAGGACAACAAAATGCCTCCCAAAACTCTCAACTCCACCAAAGCCAATTGAGGGGGAATGCAGTGGGAGGATAGCATAAGCTATATACTCAAATTAATCAAAAGAATAACAGGAAGTTAGAAAACAAAGAGGTACTCAGTAGGATCACGGAAGCTATCACTACACAGATAACAGAAGCAATAATCAAAATGATCCAGGAGCTTTCAGGAGACACTAATAAAAAGCTAGATGAGCTAAACAAAACACAAATGACCAGTTTAGAGTCCAAGAAAAGATTTCAATCAGAAATCCAGGAGAGGGCTGGGAATTTAGCTCAGTGGTACCACCACCTGCCTCACAAGTGCAAGGTCCTGAGTTCGATCCCTGGTACCAAAAAAAAAATAAAAAGAAATCCAGTAGAATAAATTTATATTGAAAGACCAAGATACATCATGTAAAGGTACAAGATCCCAATGATGAATGTAACTGTATTGTGTACCTAAAATGTACCAACAGAAAAAAACTATATTGATAGTATGGGCAGCAGAAGTGACCAGTATGAGAAAAGAATTTCAAAACTACAAGACAATGAATGATGCCTTCAAGACCAGCTATTCAAAGACATCTTAAAAAGAACAAGAGAACATGAAAAATGGATCCAACAGCTGCTAGATGATGAAAAAAAGACTAATCTAAGATAACTGGAATAACTGAAAAATCAGAAGACAACACAAATGGCATAAAAAATCTGTTCTCAGAAATAATGGCAGAAAACGTCCCAAATATAGGGAAAGAAATAAACATACACATAAGTAAGGCCCATAGAACCCCAAATGATCACAACCAAAAGAGAAATTCTCTGAGAACTACAGGCCAGTTTCTTTAATGAACATGTAAAAATCCTCAATAAGATTCTAGCAAACAGAATGCGTCAAATCATCAAAAAGATCATACATCATGACCAAGTAGGGTTCATTCCAAGAATGCAGGGATGGTCAACATATGCAAATCAATACATATAATATACCACATAATCAGAAATAATAAAAATCACACAATAATCTCAATATATGAAGAAAAAGCAGATGACAAAGTCCAACATCCATCCATGATAAAAAAAAAGTTTTCGAAGTTATCTCAATATGATAAAAATCCAACTAGCACAAACCAAAAGCCAGTATCATATTAAATGGAGAAGCCAAAAGATTTTCCTCTAAAATCAGAAACAAGACAAGAATGTCCACTATCACCACTACTGTTCAATATAGTTCTCAAAACATTGGTCAGAACAGTGAGGCAAGAGAAAGAAATAAAAAGGATAAGGATAGGAAAAGAAGAAGTTAAATTATCATTATTTGCTAATGACATGATCCTCTACATAGAAGACTGCAAAAACTCCAAGACTCCTAGAATTAATAACCAAATTCAGTAGCATAGCAGGATACAAAGTCAACACACAAAAATCAGTAACATTCCTGTAAGCCAATAATAAACTCATTGAGAAAGAAATTAGGAAAACAATGTCTTTCATAATAGCACCAAAAAAAAATGAAATACGTAAGAATTAACCTAACCAAGGAAGTAAAAAGCCTCTAGAATAAAAAATGTAGCACTCTGAAAAAGGAGATCAAAGAGGACACGAGAAAATGGAAAGATGTCCCCAATCCTAGATAAGCAGAACTAACAGTCAAAATGGCTATACTTCCAAAACTGTTAGAGATTTAATGAGATCTCAAAATGGATCAAGGATCTAAATATTAAAACAAAAACAATGTGTTGGAAGGCAAAATAGGTAAAACTCTTGAAGACACGTAAGTAAAGGAAAAACAAAGGAAATCACCAACACAGTTAAGAGATAACCCACAGAATAGGAAAACAATTTTGCCAGCTATACCTCAGGCACAGAACTAGCATTTAGAATACACAATGAGCTCAAAATATTTAGATCCCCTCCCAAATTTAAAGGCCCAATCAAAAAATGGGCATTTGAACTGAACAGATACTTCTCAGATGAAGAAATGCAAATGGCCAATAAATACATGAAAAAATGTTCAACATTGCTAGCCATTCAAGAAATGCAAATTAAAACAACACTGAGATTCCATCTTACTCCAGAAAAAATGGCTATCATCAAGAAATCAAACAATAATAAATGCTGGAGAGGCTGTGGGGAACAAAGGAACCCTTCTTTATTTCTGGTGGGAGCATAAACTGGTAAAACCAGTATATAAATCAGTGTAGAGCTTCCTCAAAAACCTAAAATTAAAAATTCCATTTGACCCAGCTATTCCCCTTCTAGGTATCTTCCCAAAAGAGTTAAAACTTCATATTACAGTGATATCCATGTTTATAGCAGCACAATTCATAATAGCTAAGTCTTGGAAGTAGCAAGTATGTCTATCAACAGATGAATGGGTAGAGAAAATATGGTATATATACATAATAGAACACTACTTTGCCATAAAGAAGGATAAAAGAGTCATTTATAGGAAAATGGATACATCTTGAGACCATATGTTAAATGACGTAAATCAGACATATAAGATTAAATATTGCATGGCTTCTCTTATTTGAGAAACCCAATATATATAGGAAGTGCAAAATAAAAGACAGATGGTAGGAAAAAAGAAAAGAACAAATGTTATTGTAATCCAACTTGGCCAATGTATCTAAAAGCATACCTTGATTTAGTATAATTGTCTTATGTGTTTTATATATTTTGCCTATCAGTCTGGCTGTTAATCTGTGTTTATTGTAATTAACTTGATAAAGATTATAAAATAAATCTGATCCTGGCAAAAATTATTAAAAAATGGGCTGAAAGGGAAGGGGAGGATTGAGATACATTATGTGCGTGTACCAATTTCTCACAATGAAGGTAATCATTATATACTGCAAACATACTAATAAAAGGGCTGGGGTTGTAGCTCAGTGGTGCCACGCCTGCATGGCAAGCACAAGGTCCTGAGTTAGATTCCCAGTGATGAAACAAAACACAACACAACATACTAATAAAAATAATAAATTAATAAAGGATAAATACAGACCATCCACCAGACAGAAAGTAAATTTTAAGTGAAAACCAGGAGGTGAGTGGAGTCACTGCCTTAAAACTAGAAGAATACTTCTTCTCCAAGATGGAGAAAAGGTAAAGATATAGATAAGTATATAAACACATAGAAAAGTCAAGAAAACCAAAGATGGTCATATGCAATAGCTTTCTATTTTCCTTCTGAATATATAATGACCACAGTAGCAAGTCCCCATGTTACCTGGCAAGATGGAGTTAAATACACACAGGACCAGAACACGAGCGCTAAACGGCTCCTGTTTGATGTTCCCGAACAATGGTGCACAAAGCCTTTCAAAGATGTAGTACACATAAAAAAGGCAACCAAAAACCTGCAGCATAACAAAGATAATAATGAAAATCTAATAAGTACAGATGGAAGGTGATATTTTTTCCTCTGAAAGAATGTACATGTGACCCTAAAATTAATATTTATGTAATTATACAATATTTATATAAATATTAATTTTATCCTAGTATATAACACTACAAATAATCCTTCAGAGGTATTACTCAAACCTAGTTTCTACCATAACTTTTCGCTCTTTGCTAAACTGCATTTTTTTAAGAACCTATTTTTTTTTCCTCCCACTTGAGACCTATAAAAGAACTTATGTTACAAATGGATATTTAAAATAAAACTTAAAATGGGATCTTCTGGAATTTACGATTCTGTTAACGTGCCGGGGGAGAAATGGAGGATTTTCAGGTACTGAAATAACGAAATAAAATACAATTACATTAATTAATATAATTCTTTTAGTACAGAAAATTACTTTTGATGTTGGTAAAACAAACAGCACACATACACTGTTAAAAGACTCCACAATCTCAACACACCGAATTCATGAGTTCCCAGTTCACATAAATTTATCAACATTTGAAACAGATTAAATTATAATCTGTTTATAACTGATGATGACTCTGAGTCAGAGTCCCCATCTCCCACCAATCATCATACCTTAGGCAGTTAAAAAATAAATCTAAAAAAGTACCTGTGCAAACTGCATAGCGACGTAACGCCATCTTATACTGGGAGTTCTAAAAAAAGAGGCAAAATTTTTCTAAAGTAATCAAACTTTTGTAAAGAGTCCCACAATAAATACTTTTCCACACAGAATATCATTTATGGGCTGGGAATATAGCTCAGTGACACTGGGTTCAATCCAAAATACTTCAATTACTTAATTCTATCCAGAATTGCTATTTATCAAATTAGAATGCTAGAATGACCACATGAAGCTTCTTATGGCAGAAAGAAAATGAAGACACATGGTATTTTTCTCAGTAGACCTACATGAAGTGACTCCTGCCACCCTTTCTCCCCTCACTCACACCACAGCTCTGTTTTACACCACAGTTGTACTTCATATTCATAGCACTATTACCTGGGATAGCTGTCACGGTAGATAAGGGTAGGAGCAAACAAGAAGTATAAGTACTGGTTGACTGTGGGTATTGGAACTGTGCCTAGAAAAGGAAAACCAGATCAAAGGCTTTTGATTTCTCCCAGAAAAGCTAAAAGGGAAAAAACAAGGAAGCACAGAACAGGAAAGAATATAACCTCTTAGTTCATGTTGTGTACTTTTTTTTTTTTGCACTTACTGAGTATTACCAATCTCTCTAAATTATCCCTGTGGTTGAGTAACTTCTAATGTGTGAAGCAACAATTTACAAAGAATAAACAAGCACAGATGTAATAAGTTGAGCAATAGTCAGTGGAAGCTAGGTTACAGAAGAGTCAAATGAGCAATTTCTTTATAGGTACTAGGACAAATAGGAATAATCAGCACTGTGTGCAAAAGCACACACATCTATAACCTAGCTATTCAAGAGGCTAAGGCAGGAGATCTGCAAGTTGAGGCCAGCCTGGGCAACATAGTAAGGCCCCTCATAAAAATGTATAAATAAACATTTTTTGTTAAATGTTTTTTAATTTTTAAAAGGCAAGAATACTGGAATAATTGGTAAACAGTAAGATAGTCTTTCAAATCAATATGTATCCCATAGTTGAAATAGTCTATCAATACTTCTTTAAATTAAAGAAATTACCTACCTGACTTCTCCTTAGCTGCATGTAGTACCCTTGGCACATTCTCTCTGACAAATGAATAGGCCTTCATTATCAAACGAATCTACAAGAGGAAAGAAAAAGATAAACTTTCTATCATTGACTTGTCTCTTATAAGCAACTTCAGAATAGCATAAGATTATATTCGCACAAAAAGAACTACTTAATTTTGCATACAGTATCAATTCAAGTTCACTGTTTCAAAATAATGCAATTTTTTAAAAAATCTCCAAAAAAGGACATATGACTACTCAAAAAATTATTTTGTACCTACTTGGCATATATTACAGATATATCATAAATTAAGAAATTAAGTCTATTGGGGGCTGGGGATTTAGCTCAGTGGTGCCGCCACCTGCCTCGTAAGTGCAGGGTCCCGAGTTCAATCCCCAGTACCGAAAAAACCCAAAAAAACCAAATAAAACAAAAAAGTCTACTGGGGATAAGGACCTGAGGCAGGAGGACTGCTGTGACTTTGAGGAAGATTGCTGTAAATTTGAGGCCAGCCTTGGCTACGCTGTGAGTTCAAACCAGTCTGAACTACATAGTGAGACCCCACCACCACCACCAAAAACAGTTTCCGGAAATGCTCCTTTCCATTAGTCAAATAGAATGTTACATACAGACAATATGAATTGGAAAATTCTGAAGAATATATAAACAAAATTAATCTCTTATTTAGTTGATAATAGTTATATGACAATACAGGAAGTCTTAACACTTCAAAAGTGGAGTTAATTACAAATATGTTTTATAATCTAGATGACTTTTATAAAAAGTATTAGAAATTTTTTTTTTTTTTTTTGGTACCAGGGATTGAACTCGGGACCTTGTGCTTGCGAGGCAAGCGGCAGAACCACTGAGCTAAATCCCCAGCCCTAAAAAGTATTAGAAATATTTTTAATTCAGCCAGGATAGTTCAGTATAATTTTCTCCATTCAGAAGACCTACAGAACACTGAAGCTAGAATGAATTTTTAGTATATGTGCTGTCAAAGCGAGCACAAAGAATGAATTTTTAAGGGATGAGATGATCTCATTTAATATTTTAATTCTACAGGTAATGGCACAGAGAGCTATATATGAAAATGTATCCAAATTAATTCAGCTAAAAACATCCCTATCGTTATTATTATTTTAACTAAGAACAAAGCCGTACTGGGTAACACTCAAAACCATACCTGTTCAAGTATAATTATGAACCGGGAAGCTGGTGGCAGTGCATATGCCAATACAATATATGTTGGTCCCACACCTAGAATCCCAAGCTGGAAGAATGTGAAGAACAAGCCATAGACAACAGAAGAGATAACTGGATGAGAACTCTTCCTGTAGCCATTGGCCCAACATTGAAATAGGAAATAGGGAAATGAAAGTGTAGTCAAGAACATGGCCCACCATGTCCAAATAACAATGGTTAACTTTCCAAAAGCATAAGACAGGAGATTGAATTCAAGCACCAGCCTGGGAACAAAAAGCACAGAGAAAAAAATGCAGAAGTAAGTTTTTAAAATGTATTGGATTCATGGAATTTAAAACTTTAGACCCTAATCTTGCATCCTTAAGAAATACTACAACATACAGAAATAAGAATAAAGTAGAAAATAATACTTTTAAAACAGAAAAATCACAACATTAATACATTGAAGTCATGGATGTAATCATACTCCTGCTAGATAATGACTTGCTTCTAACCCTCTGCTTCACAGTGTAGCTCAACATTAAATTTCTAAGCCCTAATATGGATCTGAACTTAAGATACCTAAGATAATAAGGTTTTGAACTTGTGAAATATTAGTCTCACGTTAATATTTTTAAACTCCAAAGTATTCTATGGCAACATTAAGCATTCAATAACAATCAAAAGATGATTTTTCAGAAGGAGATAGGTAAACTCAAAAGCCTACTAATATACTATTATAATCTTGAATTTTAATTTTCAAGAAAGCATATAATTCAATATATGATTACCATGCTGTCATTTTTAAGTTATGATAGATTTTTAAAATAAAAAAATACCACTTCTTTCTAACTTAAAATTCCAGTAAACTACTTACTTTAACGATGTTAAATGCATAGCATAGATAAAAATTGCTAAGTCATGTATGCAAAATTATCCCATTTGGAACAGTTACCCAGAAACTACTGATCACGTTTTATTGCATTCTGGGGTAGGAGATGTAGCTCAGTTGTACAGTGCTTGCCTAACATGTTCAAGTCCCTGGGTTTGGTCTCTGGCATAAGCAAAGAAAGTATTTTTACAATAAATGTAACTAAGTCTAGCTTTCTCTTTATACTTTTCAGGAGAGAAGAATTTATCATCCTCAAATTTAGTGACCTTAGAATTTTCTGAAGCAAATTTCACCAAACTACCAATATTTAGTGAAAATCCCCAACTTTTCATGCATCAACTAACCAATCATCCATTATGTTGTCTTACCTTCCTTCATCAATGTAATCTACTACAAGTGTGCTGAGGATGAAGATAATGAGAATGGCAATAAACATGTGATATATTGTCCTGATGTGGTCCACTTCAAACAGCTCACTGTGAATGTAGTTCAAACAAATCAAATTAACAATCTATATTTAATTTTAGAACACCACTTGGTACATATTCTTCTTTAAAGCAGTTTAAAAGATGCTTAATCCTCCTTCAAAAAAATCTCAAAAAAGCCCAGTAAGCACAAAATATTAAACCTAAGGTACAAAGGTATTAAAGGACAAGACCACAGTAAAAAATAAAAAATATCACAATATGTAGATTAACCTTTCTTTCCAACCAAAATATCCATGCCTCCTAAAAAAAATAACATGGATACAAATAATTCTATAAATAGTCTGCAATCTTGAAAATGCAACAGAAACAGTTTTCTACTATGTAAAGACCATGTGCTAAAATTTGGAACACAGAAACTATTTCAAATGCTAAGGTTTTTTTTTTAATCTGATCCTTATATTCCACTCCCTACACTTAACTAATACCTACACATGTAGTACTATTCTATTTCCAGGACATTAAACTTGACATGGTTAAGTCCTATGTTTATGATGATAACCAACCACCACTCTACATATCTACAAAACTTAGCCATTTAGAAATGCTTTTAGTTTGTCTTCACTGATTTGTACCTAAGACTGGGCTATTTCTGTTTTAAAATACAGCACTGATGGGGCCGGGGACTTAGCTCAGTGGTGCCACCACCTGCCGCCTCGCAAGCACAAGGTCCTGAGTTCGATCCCAATACCAAAAAAAGCAAAAAACAAAACACAGCACTGACCTTGTAGATGATTTTTCCTAAATAAATACCTTTTTATATGATTAAAAGAAGTTTTTAATCTTGTTTTTGGAAAATGGTATGCCAAACTTCTAAGTGACTTTTTGGGGGAATCTGCTACTAAATCTCTTCAAATTCTAATAAAAACCCACCTAAGCTACAGAAAATGTGCTCAATTCCCTTCATTACATTGTTTTTCTTTTGGTTAAAAGTTTTTATTTTTCATATAGTATTATATGTTCAAAATAATTGTTTTATTTTCCCTTTTCTGTGAAAAGTCCACATTTAAAAAAATAAAAATAAAAAGAAGTCCACATTTTCCCCCAGATATAAATTTTAAAAGATCAATCTCTTCAAACAATACTATGGCAAAACACTGAAATGGAATTTTATTGCATGTTTACAAAACTCCAGCTTTCTCAGAGTTAAGAATCACAGTTCAAAAACAAAACAAAAAACAGAAGCACAGCTCAATCTGGCTCATAAAGTAAATTTTAATAAACATTAAAGTGCATTTTTAAGAAAACACATTAAAAGACAACATAATTTTTCACCAAACCAACTATTTCAAATGATCACTAAACCACGTTAAAATTCAGAAGAATTCCAATAAATAACTGAATGAGCAAACAAACTACTCAGAGAATGTGAAAGTACCTAAAGTACAACTTTAATTGTCAATTCACAAATGCAGTTACCACAATGAATTCACATCATGTGGATTTTATTTTAAACATATTAGGCAATCAGGGTTTTAAAATAAGTAAGAAAACTAGGCTCTCACCAAAAACAGAGAAGAAAAATATAACTTATGTATTATATTAGGAAGACAGTAACTCCAAAACTCTCTCAATAAAAAAACTTCTTTTCTTAAGCGCAAGGACCCGAGTTCGATCCTGATACCAAAAAAAAAAAAAAATCAACTTATTTTCTCTTTGACAAAACAATTCTCTGCAATACAACCTTCAGGAATTTCTCAGAGGATGGTAACTGGTCTAATCACTAACTCTTCCTTTAAAACTAGATCCAGAACCAAGAGATCAGTAAAAACAAAGAGGAAGAAAATGATGGCACACACCTGGCTGTATAGCGAGCTCAAGGCCAGCCTGAACTACATAGCAAGATCTTGTCTCAAAAAAAAAAAAAGAAGAAGAAAGCAAGAAAGAGACTGCACACATACAAAAAGAATTATCAAAACTAATGATTAATATGGATACAGAAGAAACTCATTAAATATGAATCAAGTCAACTTTTTTATGTAATTCAAATTAATAACAAAAGCAAAAAATACTCACTCCAAGAGAGAGCGTCTTGAAATAAAAACCTTTCCTTGTTCTGGAGGTGCTCTCATATCTCTGGGAAAAGCAACAAATTACAATAAAATATAAGTAATCCAACTATTATAAGAAACATAATTCCATGGACAAGGAAAAGAATATTACTAATTCCAACATCTAACAATTATTTTTTCACTGTTTTCCAGGTACTGTATTAAGGTTTTATACATGTTTATCTCATTTACTCCATTTGAGGCATGGAGCCAAAAGGACTTTAAAGCATGTGAAATCACTTGCTCAAGCCCAAAACAGAGGAGAAGCTATAGAGATGGATTTCAACCCAGACAATCTGACTCAAGTCCAGATGTATAACTGAGGCAATGAAGTAGCCACCTAACAGGAGACAAGCAGGGAGCCCTACTTTTGGGTGGTAAGAGAGAGAAAGAAAGCAAATATACACAGGATAAGGAAGCAGGACACACAGGGAGCAGGGAGGGGCCCCATAAAAGTAAAATGCCTCCTTTGTGCATGGTGACTCTCTGTGGAGTACTCAACTGCTCTGTCTGTGGAGTAGCTTTGTTGTCTGTGTTTCTTTCCTACCATAAACTACATTAGTCTTGAACCTGGCCTATGTGTGATTTCCAACCATGCCTCGCTAGCACCCCATGCTAGCAGGTGACATTTATGAACAATTTTGAGGCAGATGCAAGCATACCTATTTAGGATAGAAGAGATGTCAGACACATCTATCCTCAGCACCACTCAAAAGGTCTCCATACTCAGGCCCTATGGAAAGGCATTCCCTAAATCACATGTTGGCAACCACTCTTCTTACTCTTGGATATTCCCTGAGGTCATGGAGAATGCTCCAGCCATACTGTACTCCAGGCATATATGGTTAAGGGTTTGTCCTCCAAAACTGCACTGATATTTATGATACCTTTCCTAATGCCAAAGGACTTTCACAACCCCCAACAATCTTTATGGCTGCCTCCAGGTATTAAAAACATATTTTAGCATGTAGCATTACCATCTCCTTTAGAAGTTTGTAACACCAGCACTTCTGTCAGCTACTGCGCTCAGAACTGTTCTCCAGAACGGGCAAGATTAGCACAGAGACCACAGGGCATAAGTTGAGGACACACCAGAAAGGCAAATTAGCATACATTAGCCTTTGATAGCCTTCCTCTTTTATTCTGGACTGGCCAGTTAGAAAACTATGTAACAAGTGTACTCTACATTATTACAAGTATAATGTACAGACTACAAATAATAATAGGGAGTTATATAATGATGTGATTAAAAGCAAGGACTTTAGAGACAGACTCTGGATTCAAATCTCTACATTATAATCTTCGACAACATTAAAGTGCTTTATGCTTCAGCTTAATAATCTGTAATGTGCAGTTATAGTACCTCATAAGGTCATTATTTCATTTAAATAAGTTATTACATACAAAGCACTTAATCATTGGTTCTATTATTTTATTTTATTAGCCAGTATTTCTTTTTTTTTTTTTTTTGAGACAGCATCTTGATATGTAGTTCAGGCTGGCCTTGAACTCTGTGTAGCCCAGGTTGGCCTTGAACTCATGGTGATCCTCCTGCCTCAGCCTCCCAAGTGCTAGGATTACAGGCGTGTGCCACCATGCCCAGCTGCCAGTATTCTTAAGAGGTATGCGTGTATGTTATAATCCACATATTAAGAAGAAAAAAAATCACTCTTCAAGGGATTAAATAACTTTCCCAATTTAACATACACCCAATAAAAAGTAGTTACAGGATATGAATCAAGGCTTTACCGTAGTCTACATTCTGACCCTGGGCTATGCTAGAGTAGATATTTACATTAAGAGAAAACAACATACATACTTACTTAGTTCTGTGGTTGGTTTTCATTTCTTCAAGAATGGAAAAAGTTGTAAGAGCACTCCCACCGTTGTCTAATGAGGCAGATTTTTCAATGAGGCTGGTCACAATATCATCAAAGTGACTACCAACTTCCTTCAAAAATAGTGGCTTCAAATGCTAGAATTTTACAACATATAAAGGAAAACATAATGAATGAGCACATACTGTGAGTCATTAACATTTATCTAAAGATCTGTCTTAAACAGAATTGGTTCAAAAGAAAGCCACTCTAAATAAGTGAATTCACTGGAATGAAAGCAGAAAAATAATTTCTATAGCTGATTTGCTTTAGAAATGGCTACAAAAAAAGGAATATAGTGATTTCCTACCCTTAAAATAATTTATACCTGGGCTAGGGATTTAGCTCAGTTTCTGGCGCCTGCCTCCCAAGCGCAAGGTCCTGAGTTCAATCCCCGGTACAAAAAAAAGAAGTATAAAAATAATTCATACCTTTCTAAGCACAAATTAAGATACCAAAGTAATTGCCTACTGAACTCCTACAAATGATACACAAAATCAAAATAAAATAAAACTATTTCTTTTCATATTTCTATTTAGAAAACAAAAAATTTTATATATTTCTACTATATAATTACTACAATTTTAAGTCTTTTTTTCTAAAGCAATCCCTTCACCTCAAGTAGTCATCATTTATTTTAGAACTTTCTATTTATACCTGAATTTCTACAATGTTTATTCCTACCTCCTTTACTAAGGATATATTTATCTAACCATAAAACTCTTATGTGTAAGCCAGACATGGTGGCACATGCCTGTAATCCCAGTATTTGGGAGGCTGAGACAGGAGAATCATCACAAGTTTGAGGCCAGCCTGGGCTACATAGTGAGTTCGAGGCCAGCCTATACTGCACAGTGAGACCCTGACTCAAAAAAACAAAAACAAAAAACCCATTTATATTTATATGTGTACATATGTGTGTATATATGCTCAGATATTCACATTTTCATGTAATAGTATGAGGAATTTTAGCAACAGAGAATACAAATGGAGAGGTACGTTTTGGGGACATAATAGAGAGGGTCTATGTTCCCTTGAAGAAAGAATAGTGTGTAAAATTATTTTTTCCACATTAATAATATTTTAGTTTCTTTATTCCATTTAAATTATATGCCCATCTTAATTTTCAAATCTTTTAATAGGAAGTACCCCAAACCACCAACAAAAGTGACACAAAGAAAAAAGGTTCTTCTGTCATTTAATCTCTATAATTAGACTAATTAATAAAAAAGGGTTTTGTTCCATGTAGAAATACACTAAAAGAGAAGGGAAAGAATTTCCTCATTCTACTCAGGGCTAGGTCCAGTTCTGGGCACCATCCTAGATGTTAGACATACAACAATGTACAAACCCAGACCCTGTCCTAGAGGAACTGGGGCAGAGAGGATGTATATTATGCCACATGGTACCACAGAAAGAAAGAAAGTGGGGGTATGGGTATATTACTTTTCATACACAGGCGGGGGGGGGGGGATCAAAGATGACATCTGAAGAAAGTAAGAGGGCAAGCTGGTAGATATCTATGAGTAAAGTACCAGAAGAAGGAAGAATGTAAAATGTCCCTGAGGCAGGAATACCCGTGGCAAATTCCAAAAAGAGCAAGGATGAAGGACCTGTGGTTAAGGCAAGAATATTAAGAGTTGAGGTCAGAAAACAAGAGGTAGGAAGGAGGGAGGTTAAACCACATAAGGTCTCAGCACTCTGAGCTGTTCTTATGTCTCAGCTCCTCAACATTTTACTCAATATTAAAATAGAAGACCGGAATCTTGAGATGTGGCAAAGGTATTCAAGCTGTTTCTTTTAGCTAGAATTCTTCACATTATGGCACCAGTCCATTTCCAATTAAGAATTGGGTTAAATACATGAGAAGGGGGCCGGGGATTTAGCTCAGAGGTTCCGCTGCCTGCCTCGCAAGTGCAAGGTCCCAAGTTCGATTCCAGGTACCAAAAAAAAAAATACATGAGAAGCATGAAAAAAAATATAATGAATGTTTTACAAATATCAGTAAAGCTGCTGAAATTATGTTCTAACGCATCCAACTTAAACTGAATAGTCACCTTCTAATGGCACAGGCTCGTATGCCTTATAATACTCGGCCACAGGCAAATGTACAGGCTTTGCTTGTGTCTTACAATGAAGAAAGACATTAAATAAATTACTAATGGTACAGTAAATCCCACAAAAGGTCTGTTCAGATGATAGTAGAACAAAGAGAGACAGGATGTAAAAGAAAAGAAATCATAGGTATATCTCAATAGTATGAAGCCCACTATGAAGTGTAAGTTTCTAGCATCCTTGCACATTTCTTTCATACCCTTATGACCCTAGAAGAACATTGCCGGGGGTATCCTGAGCTTATAAGGCTATTGTTTTTTTCTTGTTTTGTTTGTTTTGAGACAGGGTCTCACTATGTAGCCCAGGCTGACCTTGAACTCTCCACGATGCTCCTGCCTCAGCCTCCCAAGTGTGAGATTACAGATGTGAGCCACCATGCCCGGCAAGGTTCCTATTCTAATAGGATTAATTCTCATCTTTTTTTTCCTGCAGTAAAATTTATATGTGGGTAGTTCAACAAGCCAAGGTAACTATCTAAATCTGCCACATTCCTATATATAGCATTAAAATAAGATCCCTAAAATGCTGGTTTCTTGCACCTTTCTCCTCTTTTTCTGAGGAATTACAGTTGATGAAACCTGTTGCCACTGGATCACCAGGAAAAACTGTTACTGTGAACACCATTAAGTTTCTTTACACTCCTCTTTTCACAGATCCTAGTAGTGATGACAACAAAGAGTAATTGCTTGTTGACATATGCTTGTAATCAATTCCAGCTTCTCAAGAGACTAAGGTAAAAGAATTAAAGGTTCCAGGCCAGTGTGACCAATTTAGCAAGACTCTATCTCAAAATAACATTTCTAGCCAGGGATTTAGCTCAGTGGTTCCGCAGCCTGCCTCACAAGCAAAAGGTCCCGAGTTTGATCCCTGGTACCAAAAAAATAATAATAACAATAATATTAATCAAAATAACATTTCTAAAAAGGCCTGGGGGTGTAGCTCAATGGCAGTGTACTTTTGCCTAGCATGTGTGAGGCTCTGGGTCCAATCCCCAGTAAAAGGAAGAGGGTGATGATTGCTTATTACTATCACTCCTTTGTAAGAGGAAACACAGGGCTGAGATTTAGCTCAGTGGTGCTGCCGCCTGCCTCACAAGTGCAAGGTCCTAAGTTCGATTCCTGGTACCCAAAAAAAGAGAGGGAATACAGAAAAATACAATCAAAGTAGTCCACTTCTGTCTTTTCGCAAGTTCTTCTAGTGCACGAAGCTGTTATCAATGAGAACTTCAAAATGTGATCATAAATCTAAGTAATATTTAACACAAGTAGCCTGAAAAGGATGTTGAAGTCACAGGCTTTTTGATTTCCTCTCAACTTCGTAACTATTAATATTAATTTCAATTGGTCAATGAACCATGGTCTCCCCACCATGATGAATGGATGGAGGAAGAAAGGGAAAGGAAGGAGGGCAGAAGGAAGAAAAGAAGAAGGAATAAAGGAGTGAGTTAACTTGAAGTTAGAAAAAAAAGGTGCTTAGATAATACTGTAAAGAGAATTACTATATTTTAGAGCTCAAAGAAACTTTATTTTAAATAAGCAGCTGAATTAGATAAACTTTTTTTTTTAAATCAGCATCAGGACAACATCAGAGCATGAGAGTTGGGGCTGCAGTTCCAGAGCTCAAAAGCTGCATGTCTTTATTCCTTCAGCAAAACAGTAATTAAAAGAGTTACAGTGTTCTCTATTTCACAATAGTTAGTCTTATCTGCTTACTGAGACACAGTGAGACTAAACACCTGCTGCATGACCTTGTCCATACTGCACATGTGTGGTTGAGTATGTTAGGTCACTCTTAGATAACTGTGGCCCATTATGTGCATGTCCCTGAGAGCGGAGTCATGTCCTTAAGTGTCCTCAGATACTCTCAGATGCCCAGGCTTAAGTATAGGCAGAAGTAAAACCCCACATCTCATCCCCTCAGTGGCATATATAATCACATTGTTGTTGTCACAATGCAGCTTGTAGCCATCCATCGCCAGGTAGATTTCAAAGATTTTTATCACTGAGCATAAACAATCAAGTAATATCAGATCGATTTGTTTTCTATATCCATCAGTACATTTTCTGGTAAACAATTTAATCTCAGTTATCTTAACTGCTCCCTAACATGTAACATGTAATCACTCCTTGAGTGCAGTCAAAGACATTTTCCAAAGGGTTTACCTAATGTCCTTTGCCAGGCAGGCCTCCACGATAGTGGAGTTTTCTAACTCCTGGATAGTTTTCCTTAGTTGTCATCTAGGAGATACCTCTCACTGTTGAGGGAAGTCAAATCATGTCCTCTTTTGGTATCCATATCATTTGTTCGTTTCGTTGCCTGCTACTGACCCATCCCCAGGCCAAGAAAGCTTTTCCAGACTCTGTACAGTGGCTTTTACATCACCTTCCAAGTATTTCGGTGGAACCTCCAAAATGATATAGGGGAAAATATGTACCTCCCAACCTGCTAAATGTCAGATACACCAAGTTCGTATTCCCCAAAGTCGAAGAATGAATTCTAAGGAAGAACAGAGTTTAAGAGTAGGAAAATTTGGGGGGAATGAGTATGGGGAATAGGAATAGCTCTTCAGACATTGGAGGGGTCCCCAAATGGGTTGCCCAAAAGACAATATTTCTTAAAAAAGATAGAAGTTTCCAACAAAAAAGTTGGATTTAAAATGAGAAAAGGAAAACAAATGAGAAAAGGTCATTTATGGATAAATAAAATAACCCTTTCAAAGGTATAGAGATGTAAAACAAATTATAAAGTAGGTGAAACACAAAGGGAACCAATCAGTGTGTAACATTTTCAGCTTCTCAAAAATTTAAGTTACTTTATCACAATGTATTAAAAACAAGTTTAAAGAAAATTATGCTCCAGCTCCACAAATCATGTGGTGGTCGTTACTAGGTCATGTTACTAAGGTATGAATTGCTTGTTTCTTTGACTCACTGCTGGCTCTGCAGAAAACCTTTCAACCCCACAATAACATGGAACCAGAAATCTGACCTTTCTAGGCAGAACTAATAATGCAATGAAACAAGAAACTAGAATTTTAGGTCTTATTCTAAACTGATTCCTCAGAGAAGTCACCCCTGACAATACTCTTCTCTTATTGCATAGTGCTCTTTTCCTTTGTTGCACTTAATATAATTTGTAAGTCTTCATAGTTCTACCTCTCCTAATAACTTTAAAAATCACATCTTTTTGTTAATCATATATCCAGCATTCAGTAAAGTAACTGACAAATGACTTTGTAATCTCCAAACAGCTTTTAAAACCAGCCTGGAACCAAAACTCCTATTCATACTACTGCTGGTTAATTCAATCTTTAGTATAATGTACATAGAAGGCAGTTATTTTTAAAAGTACCTAGTCTTGATTTCTTTTTTTTGTACTGGGGATCAAACTCAGGACCCTGTGCTTGTGAAGAAGGCGGTGGCACCACTGAGCTAAATCCCCAGCCCTTAAGTCTTGATTTCTTCTAGAAGCTTTAATTAAGGGAAGGGGACTTAAAAATCAATTGGTATTGTTAATATCAGCTGTTATTTATTGTATGACTGCTGTATGCTGAATCTCTTAGGAACTGTAATGTATTATTTCTAGTCTTAAAACAATGTTTGAAGTAAGCATTATAATTCCTATTTTAAAATGGAAGACCTAGACTTACAAAAGTCAAGCAACTTGGAAAGGTTCCTAGCCACACAGCAAAACCAATGCAGGACATCAAGCAAAATGGCAGATGGCTTTCCCATTACAAGGTCAAGGAAATACTCAGTAAACTATAAAAAAAGAGAGAAATCCTCAAGTGGCCAAAATGAACAGAGAATCTGCAGCCAGAGGAGTAAATGTCAGCTGAAAGCCTGGACCCCACGGAGATTTTAGAGGTGCCACATTGAGGCTCCAGGACACCTGTTGATGGTATGACACCCATGTGGGTGGCCTGAGGCTTCCTTGGAGGAGGTGGGAATGTTGATATGAGCTCTGTAGAAAAGTAAGAGCATCAAAGAGAGGCACAATCCTTAAAAGGAGATTCAAAAGTGCTGCCTACAAGCTGAAGACGCAAACTGTCTGTCTTCAGTCTTGGATGCAGGGGGAAGAAAAAAACATCTGCCAGAAATACAAATGGAGTCATTGTGCATGGAATGGGTTAAGTGTCCGTATTTTTTTTTTCAGTACTGGAAAAAAGCCCAGGGCCTCACACACACTAGGCAAGTGCTCTACCACTAAGCTATACTCTCAGCCCCAGAGTACAGATTCATACTACCTGTGAGCCCTAAGAGTCCAAGGAGAAAAACTAACATAATACTTGGTTTAAAATCATTGAAATCTCTGGGATCTCAGCAGATTTTTCGTCTAATGCAAAATAACTCTGTAGAGACAATGTAGCAACTCCAGGGACATAGGAGTCATCCAGAAAAAACAAAACCTACTGACAAGGAGCTCACAATAACAAGTGACACATGATGTGAAGAAATGAGCCTCCTCTGTGAACAGAAGCCTGCAGACACCTGCAGCAGTTAATAGGCACCTCAAGGACTGCACATCCGGCATGACCTGTATAATTTTTCATACAGAATTCTTTGTATGTTGCTCGACAACAAATAAAAATACGGGACACTCAATTAAATCTGAATTTCAGATAAATAACAAATAACTTTTTAAATCTAAATTTTTAAATGTCTCAAATTTAATTAAAAAATATTCACTGTACCTAAAATTCAAATTCAACTACTATAATGCATTTTACCTAACAACTCTAGTCTGTAGAAATAGAGATGCCCAGTAAGACTGACAGACTACCCATTCCCTTGACTATACAGAACAATGAAGAAAAAAACCCAAAAATTACAGAACAATGAATTCTGAGCATACGTTTTAATTACATTGATTACATGTAATCAATACACGATTGTGTCATAAACTATTGGTGCTCAAGGGGACCTTGAAGACAGCTATCCACTATTCTTACCTTAAAGATCAGGGGAAGAACAATCAATGAAGATGTGACAAACTGGCAATCTTCTTGCCTTTGCCTCCCAAAATGTTGGGATTACAGACAGCCTTGTGCCACCACAGCCAGCTCAAAAATTCTCCTTTTTAAAAAGTTTTAATTTAAACTTTGCGCAATGGCAGTATTGTAGCCAATGAGGTTCATCTGAGGTGCAATTATTGTTAATTAAAAAGTTTTAATTTAATCCCTTGAAACGTTTTCCTTTTTCTCCTTTTCTCACCATCTCCTCCTCCTCCTCCCCCATTCTACTTCCCACTCCATAATCCCTTTTCTCTTTGTGTTTGTGATTCTTTATGGAAAAATGTTCCTCTCACTTCAGGTATTTTTCCCTACTAAAACTCCTTACAGAGTTTTGGTTGATGCTTACGGAAAATATCTTTGCCAATAATTCACTATGACCTGGACTTACGACATCAACTTGTATTTGACAATTAGAAACAAAGCCAAACTGCATTTTTCTGAGGCTATATTACTGACTGCTGACATTTAACTGGTTTTTTAAGTATAACTGTTAACAATAACTCAAGTTGCACTAACTGACAGTAACTCAGATGGGCAACTCTGAAAATATCAATTTCCTGTCCCATTCTAGCCACCATTTTTTTTTTTTAAATCTTGGACAACGACTGAATTTTCCCACCAACCTAAGACTGTTTCCAAGTTTTTATGACATTAATTAGAAAAACAAGAATCCTCACATGGCACCCAATACACCTCCACAGATGAAATCACTGACCAAATAAGCACTATGATTAATTTTAACAAATGGCTCTCTCATTGCCACAAGCACCTGGGCTCCATACCTAGCTAACTCCCACCCACAGCAGCCGAGCCTATAAACCAGCACCCACACAGGACAAACCCTGACCTTAGATTTTAAAAATATATAGCAATGATAGACAAGACAGACAGACTCTTCACTGATTTGAAACTTAACTTTACAAATAGAACATAGTAGGACTTTGTGTTCTTGCTGGGAAGGAGCAAAAAGGAATAGATAAAGAATTAGAAACAAATCTAGATGTCCTGCCTGAATGAGGAATAATTGGTCAAAAAACACTAGTAAACCATAAAAATGAGAATTATTTATTTCAATCATTAAATTTGTAAGACTGAGAGCTCACTTCAGCAGCACATATACTAAAAAAAAATTGTTGGGCCAGGGATTTAGCTCAGTGGTTCTGCCACCTGCTTTGCAAGTGTAAGGTCCTGAGTGTGATCCCCAGCACCAAAAAAAAAAAAATTGTTACACCACCCCTCGAAAATAACTCATGTACCAATATGTTAACTATTTGTTTCTTGGCTAAAATTATAAGTTAATCACTCAGGAAAACAGAAACTGCCTAATAATAGCCACTTGTGGTGACACATGTCTGTAATCCCAGAACTCTGGGAAGCTGAGGCAGGAGGACTGCAAGTTCAAGCCAAGTCTGGGCAACTCAGGGAGACCCTGTCTCAAAATAAAAAATAAAATAGGTCTGGGGATGTAACTTAGTGCCAAGGCCCTGGGTTCGATCACCAGTACTAGGGGATGGAAAGTGATTACCTAACAATCAAGTTTATTTTTTTTAGCAAAACATTTACTGGTACATTTTAGATATACATAATAACATTCATCACAGGGAATTTGTACCAGTACATGATATATCTTGCTTATTTTTTCCCATCCCCTCCTTATGTACAAAAGCTTTGTTTCCATTTTTTCCTTAAATTTTCCTTTTTTTTCCTTGTTCTCTCTTTCCTTTCCTAACAATCAAGTTTAAACAGTCTCTCATAACTGAACAACAAAGTACTCGTCAGAGAAGACATTCTCCAGAAATGGAGAGTAGGAGTCTAGACTCAGTTTCAAGTACAGCAAATACACCTTCTAAATACATTTTATAAAGCAATACAATATGTGGTTGTTTTGTAGACATCACAAGTACATGAACAGGATGAAGGGAAGAGTAATCTCTTAATGTTGAGCAAATAGGTTCTTATAATACTTCTAGTGACATAACTTCTGGACTCAAAAAGTGCCATATTTCAAACAATCACATCAAAGGGAAAATGATATGCCCTTGACCTTGGAAGATAACTGAAAAACTAGCTCTGATAATAACAAAGACACTGATATCAAAGTGAAAATAATCTTACATTCATTTTTATGTTTTTAAACATCCTAAATTTAAATAACCTGAAGTAAAAGCATATGTGCATGCACAAATACATATAATTAAATTTATAACTAAAACATGTCTATTCCATCTGTATCACTGGATATTTATATATTCAGGTTGATTAATTTTGGAAGTGATCTCACTGGAAAAAAAGGGGAGCTGCCTTGGACTTGAAGTCAATGTACATTCAGGCAAACCTAAGTATTAGATTATAATTTTTTTTTAAAGTATCCTTTGCCGAGTATGGTGGCACATACCTATAATCCTAGCTGAGTCAGGAGCATCACAACTTCAAGCCCAGGCTGAGCAATTTAGCAACTTAGAAGACCTTGTCTCATAATAAAAAGGGCGAGAATATAGTTCAGTGTGCTGGGAATGTAGCTCAGTGTGAAGGCCCTGGGTTCAATACCCTCCCCAAAAGTATTCTTTTTCCTACAATTTCCTAAAGGTATGATCAATTACATGTACAAGTTAGAGTCCATTTGAAATGACTCCATATTGGTTTGTTTTTTTTTAAATAATTTCTACTTCCCTAACAGAAAATCTACTTCTAGAGTCAGAGTTGGCTTTTACTGGAGGCCTATCTACTACGAATCATGATAAAATCTTTATAAAGCATTAATACATACAACTATATCAGCCATTAACACAGTTCACTAAGATCAAGATTTGCCAGTAAAAGCCAGCAAATGACAATGAAGGATGAGAGGAGAGATAAGAGCAAAGTGTGTTCTTATGCAGGATGAGAAACTGGCAAAGATCTTATTTTCTTGTTCCCTAGCAAGAAAATGTCAACTGATGAGAAAGGTAAATACTTTTTAAAGCAATTTAACATTAACATTTTTTAAAGTTACTAAACAAAGCTCTTTACCTAAAACTCTACATCTACGTTTCTGAAAGAGGAAGTTACTTACCTCTGCCTCTGCTGCCAACTGTTTCTTCTTTGCTATCAACAGTTTTATGTCAATTTGACCTAACAGAAGAAAAAAAACAAGCTTTAACAGATACAGCTATCTATTAGCATTATTTAAATCATTAAGTTGGAAAATAAGCAAATACAGAAATGATCGTGGAAATTATGGTACAACCACAAAATATGACAAAGCCCTTAAAAGTAAAGCATGGGCAGTCTGAGAATTTAGCTCAGTGGTTCTGCCGCCTGCCTCGCAAGTGCAAGGTCCAGAGTCAGATTACCAGTACCAAAAAAAAAAGTTAACTATGGGCAAAATAAGTAGAAGGAAATTTACACATAAAAATATTAAGAAAAAAAGAACAAAACTATAAACATACAGTACTGACAACTATGTTAATTACATGATTCTATAAATCCAATTCTAACAGTGTAAGACTCTAGATTCTCTAAGTAGACCCTACAACAGAGAGTACTCAGATACTAAGTAAAATATTAAAACTAAAATATATTTTAAGCTTATTGCCAAGCTGGTACAAATCTACATAGGCAAAGAAATAAATGAAACTAGAACCTTGGGGATACATGAAAAATGCATGGGTTCTTGACAAATGTTTGAAACCCTGAGTTCTACATTGGCAGCCACACAGGTATAAACAGTGTAACACAGGTTTAACAGTATAACATCTAAAAGTAAGAACTCTTAAGGCTACATCCTTGGTAGTCAAGACAGAAACAACAGAAGGGAACAGTGAGGAATGAATGTGTCTCTACTTGATGCTGTTCAGATGGGAAAAAGATGTCTCCCAAGAATTTATAACCCCTCCCTTACAAGATTTGCAACCTAAATTCACATTATCTGTGTGGTCTCAATAACAAGAAGTGTATTTATTTTAAAGCAAACCCATATTGTGTCCTCAGACTATGGGCAGATGCAAATTCAATTCCTCCCTGGAAGATTATAATATCAAACAAAGCCTTAAAGAATTCCAACAGATACAGTTTCAAGAAAAAAGGATAAGCTCATAATTAAATCATAAAACAGACCAGGAAACAAAGCAACATAAATGAGAAACAGCAAAAACGAAAACCAAGTGACTCAAATTAGAAAAATTAAAGATATAAGATTGTCTTTATAGGAAATAAAATAAGAATGTTTAAGGAATAAAAAGAACAAAATAGATTTTTCAAAATGAAAAATAAACTTGAAATTTCAAGCTTAGTGGATGATTAAACACACCTCAAATGGGAATGTAGATTTTTGAAAATCTAAAATATAGAGCAGAGAAATAGTGATGGAAAATACTAGAAATATTAAAAGACATGGAAGAGATCCCACCAAGTGGCCAATAGGAGCCAGGAGCCAACAGGGCTGTGCTGAAGAAGGATGGTGACAAGTCCACAACAGATTATTTCTGACTTAGAATGTCTGCAGATTCTCTTAGGGTGAAGTCATTATGTTATACAGTTTTATGATGAACATAAATGATCACAAAGACACAATGGTTCACAAAAAGGCTCAGAGAACAAGATATAAAATTGCCAATGAGCCAAGAATTATAAAACAAAATGTCATACCTCAATCAGGAAAGACTACAAAGGAGGCCAAAGATTATATCCAAAACTTTTGAGCTCATCAGAGCTTTGTAATATCTGTAGTAAATGAATGCTATCATAAAATGACATAAAAAATAACAAAATAAATGGAAAGATAATCAATCTTCATTGACTGAAAAACAATATTAAAAAAGACAATGTTAAGATGGCAATACTTCTCAATTTAATCTATAGATTCAAAGCAATCCTCATCAAAATTTCAGCCGCCTTCTTTGCAGGAACTGGCAAAATTAATTTTCAAATCCATATGGAAATTCTAAGGACCCAAAGAGCCAGAAAAATCTTGAAAAAGTTGGAAGACACTGCAAAATTTTAAAGACAGACAATGGAATAGAATTAAGAGTCCAGAAATAAAGACATTATCAATTGATTTTTCAAAGGGGTGCCAAAAGAATTGAGGAAAGAGTAGTCTTTTTAACAAATGGTGTTAAGAGAATGGACCGTGAACTCACACCAATGTAGAAACTTAATTTTAAAAGGTCAAATATCTAAAAGCAATTAAGAGCTTAAAACTGCATTTTTTTAACTGTATATCCTTTTACTGGTACATTTTAGGTATACAATATAATGACATTCATCATTGGAAATTTGCACCTTTACATAATCTCTCTTGGTTCTTATTTTTTCCCAATTCCCCTGCCCCTCCCTTCAACCCCTCCATCCCTCCCTATTTACAAAGACTGTTTCCTTTTTTTCATTTTCTCATATTAATTCCATTCCCTTCTTTCCTTTCCCCGACCCTTCTTTCCTTTCCCAACCCCTCCCACTTCCCCTTCCCCTTTGCCCCTTTTCTTCCTATTTCACATTATCTATTATACCTTTTAGTCCTTATTTACGCTTTCAGTTTCTCACAAGAGAGAAACTATTCAGTATTTACATGTGTGTCCTATTTATTTCACTTAAGTATATCGCCTCAATGTGCATCCATTTAGCAATAAATGTCTCTAATTTCTCATTTTTATGGCTGAGTAGTACTCCGTTTTATTAAAACACACACACACACACACACACACACATACACACACACATTTTCTTTATCCAGTCTCCAGTTGATGGGCATTTGGGCTGTTTCCAAGTTTTAGCTATTACAAACTGTGCTCCTATGAAACAGTGGTGCACATATATTACTGTGGTATGATTCTTTTAATTCTTTGGGGAAGATACCCAGCAGGGGAACAGCTGGGTCAAATGGGACTTCCAGTCCTAGTTCTTTGAGGTATCTCCATACTGATTTCCACAGTGGTTGCACCAGTCTATACTCCCAACAGCAGTGGAGCAGGGTTCCTCTTTCCCCACAGCCCGACAGCATTTGTTATTGGTTGATGTCTTGATAGCAGCCATTCTTTCTGGAGGTGAAATCTCAGTGTTTTCATTTGCATCTCTAAAATGACCAGTGATGTTGAATATTTTTTCATATGTTTATTTGCCATTTCTACTTCTTTGTGTGAGAAATGTCTGTTCATTTCAGATGCACATTTTTGGATTGGGTCTTTAAATTATGGAGGTCTGATTTTTTAAAATTCTTTATAGATTCTAGATAGTAGAACTTTGTCTGAGGGACCGCTGGTGAAAATTTTTTCCCACATTGTGGGTTGTCTCTTCACACTGCTGGTGGTTTCTCTTGCTGTGCAGAAGCTTTTTAGGAAGAAGATATCCCACTTGTTGATTGTTTGTGGTAGTTCACAGGCAACTGAAGTTTTTTTCATAAAATCTTTTCCTATACCAATGTCTTCAAGACTTCTACCTAATCTCTGTTCCAGCTGGTTCAGCATTTCTGTTTTAATATTTAGATCTTTAATCCATTTAGATTTTAGTTTAGTGCATGGTGAGAGATATAGGCCTAGATTTAGTCTTTGGCAAGTTGAAACCCAATTTCTCCAGCATCGTTTAGTAAAGAGGCTATCTTTCCTCCAATGAGGGTGGTTGGCTCCTTTGTCAAAGATGAGGTGGCTGAGTGTGTCTGAAGTTGTTTCTGCATCTTTTAATCTGTTCCACTGGTCCTCAGGTCTGTTTCTTTGCCAGTACCATGCTGTTTTTATCACAGCAGCTCTGTAGTATAGTTTCAAGTCAGGGTTTGTAATACCCCCTGCCATGTCTCTGTTACCTAGAACTGCTTTTGATATTCTGGGTCTCTTCTTGTTCCAAATGAATTTTTGGATTGTTTTCTCAAGGTCCATGAAGTATGCTGCTGGCATTTCAACTGGGATTGCATTGAATCTATATAGCAAAAACTGCATTTTTGAAATGTAGTTTATTTGAAATGCTAGATAACAGAACTGTTTCAGATTTTGGAATTTCTTGGATTTTGGAATATCTACATAGATTTTACTGGATAAGGTTGAGAATCACTAATCCAAAATTCAGACTGTGGAAATGCTTGTCCTGTATAAATTTCTTAGAAGAAAGCAGAGGCACAAATCTTTGTGGCCTTGGACTAGACACTGGCTTCTTAGATAAAACACCAAAAGCAAAAACTGGATAGAAAAAACAGATAAAGTGGATTCCATCAAAATTTAAGTCATTTTTTGTACTGCAAAGGACACCACCAAGAAAAGAAAAAATAGCACAGAGAACAAGAAAATAATTTGCAAATCTGATCAGAAGTTTGGATCCAGAATATATAAAATAATTCAACAATAAAAAGAGGTAAAATCCAATTTAATTTAAGCATATTTACACTCAATTCTTATTTTAAAACTAATCTTTAGGGCCAGGGATTTAGCTCAGTGTTTCTGCCGCCTGCTCCGCAAGCGCAAGGTCCTGAGAGTTTGACCCCTGGTACCAAAATAATAATAATAATAATAAAACTAATCTTCAAAAACAAAATAAATTATTTTACAGAAAATTTAAAAATCCATCCCACTCCCCCAAAATACAAAAAATTACCCACTATCTTACAATGTTGAGTAACTAATATTAATACTATCTGCTAAATATCATTTGCCTTTTTACTTTGGTAAATTCATGCATTTCTGTAAAAAAAAAGACTCAGGCACACTCTTCTGTAACCTACTTTTTTCACTTAATATCTTTCCATGTCATTACATACTTTTTTCCTACATTATTTTTTTATTTTCTACGTTATTTCTATTGCCCTATTATTCTGTTTTTTATGGCTGAAACATTACTTAATCCTCTATTGGATATTTTGACTACTTTTATCATTTCATGATATGTCATCTGGGAAAAAGACATAAGAGTATGAAAAGCACCAAAATGTATCTAATCAGAAGAGAAAATACAGTAATTGATGTGATAATGGCTAAGAATTTTCCAGAACTATTGAAAGACAAAAATAAAGATAAGTCAGGTCAAACAATTCTAAGGAGGATAAATAAGTACTTACTTAGATATATCACAGTAAAAGTGTGTATAACATGGTTTTGTTGTTTTGTTTGTTTGTTGCTTTTTTGGCCATACTAGGAATTGAACTCTGGGCGCAGTGACCTACATCCCCATCCCAACCCGACCCCCTTTTTAAGACAGAGTCTTGATTAATTGCTGGAAGCAGGCCTCACATTTGCAATCTTTCTGTCTCAGCCTCCCAAGTAGCTGGGATTACAGGCATGTGCCACAGCACTCAGACAAAACAACAACAACAACAACAACAACAAATTATTAAATCCCATCAGAGGGCCGGGGATTTAGCTCAGTGGCACAGCACCTGCCTGGCAAGTGCAAGGTCCTGACTTCCATTCCCAGTACCAAAAAATTTTTTTAAATTAAGAAAAAAATAAAAGCCATCAGAAAAATAACAGCTACAAAATAACTGCAATTACATAAGTAGCTGACTTAATCCAATGGAAACCAACAAATACTAGAATATCTTCAACTGGTAAGACTGGTGGGAGTTAATTTTTAAAAAAGAAATTAGAGGCCATAACATGAAGAACTTTGAGGGTTTTAAGGAAACTAAGAATTTTAAGCAGTAAAATAACTCATCTGATATTGAAAAGTGAAAAGAATCATAGCAGAAAGGCAATAAATTTAGACAAGAAATGATGTTGCTCTGAATCAAAACAATGACAATAAGAATGGCTAGCAGAGGGTGAATTCTGCAATTATTCATAAATTGGTAACTGATTATATAAGAAACATAAGACAAATATTCACTTGATTTTTCTATCCATGTAACATTTTATATTGTCTATAACAGGTCATTTCATATATAAGCTATAAATTTCATAAATGAATACAGAATTTACCTTTTAACCACCACAGAAGGAAAAGGAAATGTCATTATATTGTATACCTAAAATGTACCAATAAAATCAATTTTTTAAAAAAAGGACAAGGAAAGAAACATTACAAAAGATTAATCCTCTCTACTCATGCATCATTTCCAAAAATAATCTATCCCTGATAACCACCATTATAAACTGCCCTTCAAAGGCAGGGACTAGGACTGAGGAGTTTGCATTCACACTTAAAGAGTCTGAAGGCCCCACAGAAAATAATAGTAAAGTTAAACAGGTGAAAAAAATGTACTAAAAAGTCAATTTAAAGCTAGAAATGGAATAATACCAGCTCTTCCGGAGGCTGAGGCAGGAGGCTCACAAATTTGAGGCCAATCTGGGAAATTTGTGAAAACCTGCCTCAAAATAAAGAATCAAAAAAGGGCAGCTGGGGATTTAGCTCAGTAGTTCCGCCACCTGCCTCGCAAGCGCAAAGTCCTGAGTTCGATCCCCAGTACAAAAAAAAAGGCTAGGGATATAACTCAGTGTGAAGACTGTGGGTTCAATTTCTAGTACCAAAAAAAACTATCCATTTTTCATCTTTAAAATAATTCTTCATATAGTATTTTTAAAATTCTTTCTTATCACCTTAATGGTAATGACCGGTTGCTAAAAACAATTCCAAAAAGAGATCTATTTTAGCCCACAGTTTTGGAGATCAATGGCAGAGATTGAAGGCTGTGCATCTCTCTCTCCTTCCCCTCTCCTTTAAAAAGCCACTATGACTGGGATTTAGCTCAGTGGTTCCACCACCTGCCTGGAAAGCAGATGGTCCCAAGTTAGCTCTCCGGTACAAAAAAAAAAAAAAGATATTTTGGGCTGGGGATTTAGCTCCGTGGTTCCAGCACCTGCCCCACAAGCGCAAGGTCCTGAGTTCTATCCCTGGTACCAAAAAAAAAAACAAAACTAAAAAGCCACTAATAAAATATGATAACTTTACCTAACCCCAGCCAGATCACAAATGCCACAGCCAGTTTCTACCCTCCTAATACATCACAATGAAGATTAAAATCCACGGGCTGTGGATTTAGCTCAATGGTGGCGCCACCTGCCTCACAGGCACAAGGTCCTGAGTTTGATCCCAAGTACCAAAAAAAAAAAGAAATTGGTAAGATTAAAGTCCAACATGAGTGTCAGAAGAGGACAAGACAACATATACTGTAACTGTCCCCAAATTTAAAATTAAAACACTGAGCCAGGCATGGTAACATAAACCTGTAATCCCAACACTCTGGGAGGCTGAGGCAAGAGAACTGCTATTTCAAGCCTACCCTGGGCCACTCAGCAACTTAGTGGGACCTGGTTTCAAAATAAGAATTAAAAAGGACTTGGGATGTAGCTCAGTGTGAAGGTCCTGGGTTCACTCCCCAGTACCCCCCCCAAAAAAAAAATTAAAACACTGATAAGGCAAGAATGAAAGTCAAGCCATGTCTGAAATATTTGCCTAGTCCTACTAATACCATTACCTGATTATACCACGTAATTATTTTTACATGAAACTTGAAAGAACCTAACAGATAAATCCTTAAGATTTTGTTTCTTCCTAACTCTGAATTCCAAGAAATGAGGCCTACAACAATAATTTTCAAGAATAAATGTTAAATAGCATTTGTGAGGCCTACTACATTCAACAAATGCTAAAAAAACCTCTTGTTTTAGCCAAGTATGGTGGCACCCTCGGGAGGCTGAGGTAGGAGGATTGCTGTAAATTCAAGGCTAGCCTTGCTACATAGCAAGACCCTGTTTCAAAAAATTAAAAACAAAACAAAAGCTTGTTTTAACAAGTTTTGAAGATCTTTCTAAAATTGCACATTTTACCACCTTAAAAAAAAGCAGCGTGAACCTCACATTCTAATCTTTCAGGCAAGTGAAAGTGATCAGGCACTGTATGTACTGTACTATTACAGAAATGTGGAGAGTCATCAAACCTGTACTACAAGACCAGCTCCAGGGAGTTAGTTACTCTTTTCAGTTAGCCTGGTTCTTCAACGATTTTCACCAAATTTCTTCCTTGTAACAATCCTGTGCTTCTATCATTTACCAAATCCACTGCCAAAGTCACCCATGGGGGAAAAAAAAAAGACAAATAACCAAGCTCATTGGATTGGTAACATTTATTCAATTTATACACTCACTCATTAAATAAAAACCCAGTAAATGCAGGGCATTAGGTTATTTTCTCAGGAGAAATACACAAACGGAAGTTTACAATACACAAAAAGGCTATGGGAGTATGAAGCAGGGATGGGGTTGGGAGGGCTTTTGCAAAGGAAGTCAATATTTGAGCTCAGGGGCTGGGACAGAGCTCCACAGTACAGTGCTTACCTAGCAGGCACAAGGTCCTAGGTTTGATCTTCAGCACCACAAAAGAAAAAATAAATTAGAGCTAAAGCTCAAATGATATAGAAAAGTTACAGTGAACATATGCTAGAAAGACTTTTTCAGAGGAAACAAATAACATGAAGCCTTATGGGGTTTGACTTGAACCTGGGTCAAATGCCTCTAAAGGCCAAGCTTTTGATGCTTTACACTATTTAAAGCTTGTGTCCAGGTCAGCTTTTATCTACCTACCAATTACATTCTAGATCAGCACTGTCCAATAGAAATATAAATCATTACATAATCTTAAATTTTCACCCAGTTTTACAAAACTGTAATCTCAGCGCTTGGGAGGCTGAGGCAAGAGGATAAGCCAGCCTGGGCTACCTAATGAATTCAAGTCTAGCCTGAACAACATAACAAGACCCTGTATTTTTTTTAAAAATTTTTTTAATTCTAGGAGCCATATTAAAAAGTAAAAAGAAACAGGGGCAAGTAAATCTTTGAAATCTAATGTGTATTTTATAATTACAGTGCATTTTAATTCAGACTAGCACATTTCAAGTCCTTGACCAGACCATCCTGAACAGTGTATTTCTACTAGCTAGCATACTGTACGATGTAGGTCTAGACAAAGGGTCAACAAATTTTTTTCTGTAACAGGCCAGACAGTAGTGTTTCATTTTTTGAGATTACTCACTATGTAGTTCACGATGGCCTTCAACTTTCTTTGCTTTTTTTTTTTTTAAGATTTTATATTGAGGATTTATTTATTTATTTATTTATTTATACTTTTTAGAAGATAGTCTCACAATGTAACACAGGCTGGTCCTCAAACTTGAGGGTACCCTCAGCCTCCAAAGTGCCCAGACAATGGATATGTTCTACCTTACTTGCCAAGAGTCCCTTTATGGTCATTCCTTGACAATCTATGCAACAGTAACTTCAGACATATGCACGTGAATTCAGTACTTCCATTGTCACTGACACACTATAGCCAGCACTCAAAATTTTAAAGAGGAAAGGTTTACTTGGTCTTACAGTTCAGTTCATAGGCTGGGATGGCAGAGGTGCATGGCAGAGGCAGATAAAGAGGAGGGTGAGAGACAAGAGCCTTCTAGGCCACGCTCCTAGTGACCTACCTCCTCTGACCTGGCATCACCTCCCTGCATCGCATTGAGCTGTAGACTCAGTAGACAAGTCCACCAATGAGTATCATGCACCCATGATCCAGTCACTTCTGAAAGGCCTACCTGGGAGCACAGGAGGCTTTGAGGGGACCTCTACGTAAGAAAGATATGGTCACCAAGTAGGGGATTCACACAACTGTCACATCTAAACCTTCTTCGATAGCAGTACTCCTCTGTGGCTTCCCAGTTCCCACTGTCCTTCAGTATATAGAGTTGGCACACCATGCATCAATTACAGGAGTAGGTAGCGCCCTGGACCCTAAGGGTTGGCCTTATTTCCATCAGTACCTGTGCCAATTTAGCACAGACCTGGGGAAATTTCTCAGGGTGCACAAATTTTGCTAGAATCTTGGACTCACAGCTCTCCAAGGGGACAGGATACAGCCCCTGGGTTAACTGGCTCGGTCCCCCACACACGCAGCAGGATCTGAAGGAGACTCAGGGAAATGTGGTTCCCATAGCAACTGAAGGTCTGGAGCTGGGAGCAGTGGCTCAGGGCAGGCAAGATGGCAAGGAGTTGGTTGTCTGTGATGTCATAGTTCTCTAGGACCAGGGTCTCCAGGGTGCTGGCCAGTTTGTCTAGCAGAACTGGGAGGGTCTCCGGGTTGAATGATTTCATTGAGAACTTCCTCAGATTCAGGGACTTCAGCTGGCTTGTGCTTGGACATTGGACCAGATGCTTTAGGTCAGATTCCTTCAGTGGACTTGAACTCAATGAGAGGGCCTCCCACAGGGTCTGGTTCCTGGTGCAGATAAGGGTGAAGGAGCTGCGGGATCCTGGCAGGACTGGGCGCTGACTGGAAGCTCCAGGACTGAGCCAGATGGCCTTCAACTTTCATTGATCCTCCTACCTCAGCCTCCTGAAGTGCTGGGATTACAGGTGTGCACTACCATGACCCACTTCAATTTTAAACTAAATGAACATCCTTGTGTTTGCCATCCTTGTGTTCTAGATGGCAGAGTTCACTGTAAGTCTGACTGGCACATAAAACTGAGGAGTATATAGACATTAATTTTTATAATGTAACATAGCTGTAGCAAATAGCGTTAGCTGCTTTCCCAACAGGGTAGGTGGTTCATTGCATTTGCCCGAAACCAACTTAAGACTGGACATGAAGGGCTGAGAATATAGCTCAGTGATAGGGTGCATGCTGAGCACATGTGAGGCCCTGAGTGCAATCCTCTGCAACACACCTTCCCTACTCACCCACCCCCCATACTCACACACACGAATGGGCAGGAATATTGTCAGTCAAAATACAGCACTATAAGGATGACCCACTCAAGCTCATCAACTGTGAAAAATTTAAAGAATAACGTTCTACAAATGCATGAGCAGAATGCAAGAAAAGCAACAAAGGATGATATGGGAGTCTAAGACTGATACTATAAATCAAGAAAACTGTTGCTATCCTCTCTGAAACCCAGAGAGAAGAAGCTGAAGAGAAGTATCGGGCAGGAATGAGGAAACCAAAGAGATAAAAGCACTCACCTTACTCTCCACCATTAGAACTCCTGCCCTCAACTGACCAACACTACCAGAAACCACAGAGGGCAGGGAAGGTTACTGATATAGTCCAAAAGGTCAGCTTCCTAAGGCAAAAAAATAGAGTAGAAGAGTCGAGAGGCAAAAGGAAGACAGCATAGCATGACTGGAAATGCAATTCTGGCCAATGAGACAAGAGAAGTCTGTTGTGAGAATTTCTAGACAAGGTTTCATTGCTCCAAAAAGAAAGTTTCTCTTCCTCAGATGAAAATTATTCTTTTGATTTACCACTTTTCTTATCCAGCCTAGACTTACTAACTGTCATCATTTCTATCTTTTCCTAAATACCATTCCCAATTTCCTGGACCCACCAGGCCACATGCCAACATTAGCTATCCACTTCTGCTAATTCTACATTGCCATGTACTCAGTTTGTTTTGTTTTTTAAAACAGAGTCTCACTATGTAATTGAGGCTGGCCTCGAACTCACTATGTAGCCAAGATTGGTCTTAAACTCGCAGGATTCTCTAAGTACTGGGGTTACACAGGCATGTGCCACCATGCCCAGCCTGCAGAAATAATTACTAGGCCCACTCTAAACTGTCAAGCCTCAACCGGGCCTGAAATGAAAAGATGCAATCTTTGTCTATGCTTTGTGACCAATTTCTGTAACATTCCTCACAACAGCGGTAGTAGTGCCGCCGCCTGCCTTCCAAGTGTAAGGTCCTGAGTTCAATACCAGATAGCCAAAAAAAACCTCTTACATTTCTCACAATGGTGTTTCAAAACCTTCTCAATTCCCAGCATTACCAAGCAACTTTAGTTGTTTACTTTGATACCAAATCCTTAAATGTCTTTTTTTTTTGGTAGTGGTGGGTTTTGTTTGTTTGTTGAGACAGGATCTCACTGTGTAGTTCAGTCTGGCATTGAATTCACTAGGTAGCCCAGGCTGGGCTGGAACTCATGGTGATCCTCCTGCCTCAGCCTCCTGAATGCTGAGATCACAGGTGTGTACCACCCCATTCGGCCCCTCATTGAGTCTTTTATATTGTCCATATTTACATTTATCTACATTCTTTTACAACTGTGATTCTGAAATGATGAGATAGAGGACCAGGCACAGTGGCTCATGCCTGTAGGAGGATCGCCCAGAGTTTGAGGCCTGCCTGGGATACATAGTGAGTTCAGAGCTATAGATAAGAGACTCTGTCTCAACAAACAAACAAAATTATGAGATGGATATCATCAATGGTACCCAAAATAAAATCTGTGATTCTATTAACATTTGTCAAGTGTTTTAATGTTTAAAAAATAGGTAACTGAACATCAAACCTATCATTTAAAAAATTTAGTATTAGGGTGAGAATAAACTTTTTAAAAATAGAACTTTAAAAGTTACACAAAAATATATTTGTTACAAAGATAACAGCAAATCACAAAAAGCTCAAGTTCAGGGAATAATAGTTTAAAACAAATAATAGTTCCATTTAAACCCCATGACCCAACAATCCTGTGTGTTTTCCTTTAATATAAAATGTCCTGTAAGCTGGGTATGGTGCACACCTGTAATCCCAACACTCGGGAGGCTGAGGCAGGAGGATCAGAGACCAGTGTGGGGTACGTAGTGAGTTCAAGGCCAGCCTGAACTACATAGACAAACCCTGTCTCAAAAAAAAAAAAAAAAGTCCTGCAAAAATGTTTTATACATCCTATCCTCACTTTCTCACTAGCCATTCATTCCTAACTCATTTCTGCAACTCTTCTCTCTCTGAGATCATTATGTTCTCCTAATTGCTAAATCTTCATCTTTAAACTTGCTACAAAGTTTAACATATATAAAGTACATATTTGAAGTGAAAGATATGCCAATAACCCTGATCTGTACATTGGACCCCATAAATATGTACAATTATCCTATCAATAAAAATGTATTTAAAAAATACAAGATATATCATGTCAACTCATTTAATTTTATAACCCAGTGAGAAAAATCAAGATAGTTGGTTTCATTTCTATCTTAAAAATAAACTAAGATTCAAAGAAATTAAACATTTTGCAGTCACATGACCACTAACTGAGACTAAGGAAACCTATGCTTTTTCCTGCTTTTTCATAACTTTATTTTTTTACATAATATATCTTAATTATTCTTTTCCCCCATACTCCTCCTCTTCTTCCAACCCTTTTTTTTTCTTTTTTTTTTTAAAAAAGGTCTTCTGACCCCTTAGCCATGTAGCATTAAAAAAAAAAAGAAAAAAAATCAAGGCAGGCCTACTTACAATAACTATCTTCCTAAAGATGACTAAGGAATACTAAGCAGTGACTAATAATCATTTCAGGTTTCAGCTCTTTTAACAAATGTTTTCTTTGTCTATTTGTAGCAGGTACAGAATTAGCTAATGCAGAGGCACTGACAGGATCTTATTGTGTAAAAATACCCAAATTCATTTGAAAATCCTGATTATTTTCTAAAACACTCTCTCATTGACCATGTCTTGAAGTACCTGTAGCCCAGCTTTACCTTACTGTCCATGAAGAGATAAAAATAATCTGAAAGGGGCATTTGAAAGGCATGTATGTCCACAGGATGGCTGGGCTTAGGAGTATTCCTTGAGAGTCAGTCTTTTATCTATTTTAAAAGGAGAAGACAAGACAATAGAATCCATCTGTCACCTTTTAATGCTTCACTGACCTCAAAAACCTTACAAAAGTCTCAAATAATCACAACTGCACTACTGTATAGAAATGGAATCTGAACTAGAAATAAAGGTAAGTTATAAACATTCATTTCAGAAATTTATTTACAGTGGACCCTTGACTTACAAACTCAATTAATTTGTTCCCTCGGGCTGTCTGTAACTCAGGTTTGTCAACTGAAGGCCCAGGCTCCTCTACACAGCCTTCAAATTTCTCTCCTATATACAGGCAGATCTCAGTGTCCTTAGCGAGACACTGGGCCAGGATTTCTCAATTAATCCCACACAGGAAAGGATGTTGTAATGTTCCTTCCAAAACTCGTTTAAGGATTAAATCTGTATCTGAGACCATCTGGAAGCATAATCGGCCAGCATTTGGGTCATAACTCAAGACTTTGTAAATTAAAACTAAAACTCCAGTCATAACCCAAGCTGTTCGTATGTCAGGCTGGTCATAACTCGAGGGTCCACTGTATCTATGTATTTACTTACTTCTGCCATACCTAGGGATTAAACTACAACTCTAGGCCCAAATGGAGATTTAATAAACACAGTAAAATAACTGGTTAGCCATTTTGGAAGACCATTAAAATTAGACCCCCAATTTATTATTCAAAATAAGTTTCAAATCGACCAAGTATTTGAATATAAAAATGATAGAAGTAAATAAAAAATTCATTCTGTTCCTTTATCATAATCTTGGATGATTTATAAGCATGACAAAAAACCTAAAAGCAATAAAATATCTGATTACACAAAAATTCAATATAGCAAAGCATACAAATACAAGCAAACTCAAAATGCAAATAACTAGTTAGAAAATAGTCATAGCATATGATAAAGAATTAATTTTCTTAACACAAAATTTTAAAAAATTAAAAACAACAGCCACCAGATAGGAAACAAAAATGAGCAAAAGATATGAAGAGGATTTTTAAAGTGAAAAATACAGTCTAGAGGCTCAGGATTTAGCTCAGTGGCAGCGCGCCTGCCTCACAGGGACAAGGTCCTAAATTCAATCCCTGGTACCAGAAAAAAAAACACAGTCAAGCCAAGTGTGGTGGTATACGCCTATAATTCCAGCACTTGGGAGGCTGAGGCAGAAGGATCCCTTCAAGTTCGAAGCTAGCCTGGACTACGTAGTGAGCTCAAGGCCAGCCTGAATTACATAGGGAGACCCTATCTAAAAAACAAAAAACAAATGGTCAATGAAAACATGGTCAATAAATACTTGATAAAACTCCCTCCCTCATCATTTTTTGGAATAATATGCAATGATACATTGTTTTTCACCCAGAAAATTAGCAAAGCCTTTTTTTCCCATTCTTTTTTTGGCACGAGGGATCAAACTCAGGACCTTGAGCTTTCGAGGCAGCTGCCAGAACCACTGAGCTAAATCCCTGGCCCCAAAGGCTTTTGTTTTTAATTGATAAGCTGTATCACCAAGAGTGAGGCAAGGGGTTGGGGATTTAGCTCAGTAGCACAGCGCCTGCCTGGCAAGCACAAGGTCCTGAGTTTGATCCCCGGTACGAAAAAAAAAAAAGAGTGAGGCAAAATAGCATAGATGGGAATATAAATTGGTATAACATTTCTGGAAGGAAATTTGGTAATATCTAAATTTGAAATGCAAAAGCACTTCGCCCCATTAACCTCACCTTTAAGAATGTACTCTGTAGATACCTTAGCTCAAGGTGATCTATTTCAGGGTGATCTCTGTAGTACCATTTGTAATACTGAAATCCTAAATGTCCATCTATAAGGCACAAATATATCAAGAATTTGTGAAAAAAAAAAAGAATTTGTCTAACGGAAATATCACAGATATTTAAAAGAATTCCACTTACTTTTATCAAATGAAAAGATCTTCAGATTTATTAAGTATAGAAAACACAAATGTAAAAGAGATCTGAAATATGACTCACATGTAGAAACCAAGAATGACATGCGTGAGGGAAGAAGCACCACATTGTATAACTTTCTACAGTGTCTGAATTTTTCAGTAAGTATATAATTCCTTTAAATTAAAACAATTATAAGCATATTTCAGCAATTTTTCCACTTTTTTTTTTAAACAGGGTCTCACTATGTAGCCCAGGCTGGCCTCAAACTCATGGCGATCCTCTTGCCTCAGCCTCCTGAGTGCTGGGAGTACAGGTGTGCGCCACCATGCCCAGCTCCTTTCAGCAATTTTTTAAATGAAACTAAACCATCTTATATTTCTTGAACAAGGATTAGTGAAAGAGGAAATTTTTCATGAGGACAACAAAGATTTTTAAAGGTTATCATGGGTAATCTACTACAAAAGCAATAAATGGACAGAACAATTACAATTGATCTATAACCTTTAAAACGCTATATACACTTGCCGAGCATGATGGCACATGCTTGTAATCCCAGCACTCAGGAGGCTGAGACAGTAAGATTGCCATGAGTTTGAGGCCAGCATGGGCTATGTAGTGAATTGAAGGCCAGCTTGACCATGTCTAAAATCCTCCCCATAAAAAAAACCTAAAAAACAAAAACAACTATATACAGAATTTTATTCTATATCACAATTATCCAGGAACTATATGATTCAACTCCAGTTAACTCTGAGTTATTTTTCTTTTATCATCACCCTATATTGATGGTGTGGGCTGCGCCTATACCTAATACGATAATCAGCCTAATTACCATCAAACTTTTACATCATATTATCTTGTTTGCAATCAAGAGCCAGCTGGGCATGGTGGCACACATCTCTGATCCCAGTATTTGGGAGGCTGAGGCAATAAGATTGCCATGTGTTTGAGGCATGTTTGAGGCCAGCGTGGGCTACACAGTGAGTTCAAGGCCAGCCTGAACTACCTACATAGCAAGACCTTGTCTCAAAAGAACTAAAAAAATCAAGCATCAATTTCTGGTAGGAAAGTTAGAGAATTTCATGTAGATTACAACTGTCAGTTGACATTTAGCAGGGAACTCTAAAGCTACATCAGGATCTAGAATGAGTTAGGAGCATTATCAATGAGGAGATAAGATCTTAAGGAACACAGTGCTAGATACTAAAAAAAACTGTTTTCACATTTGCTATCCTTGGTTTTGCATAAGCACTGATAAGCTGTAGGATTTGCCCAAAGTCATCCACATAAGTAGGTAATCAGTCAATGACTACATACACAGTAACACTTCAAGCCCTATCTCCTGACTTCCTCCTGCCAAAGGTTGGGTTATGTGTAATTTAACAAAACAGATATTTCTGAGAATGAAAGGGGACAACACCCATGTAAAGAAGTATGTTGACCGCCAGGTGTGGTGGCGCATGCTTATAAGTCCCAGCACTTGGGAGGCTGGGGCAGGAGGATCTCTGTGAGTTCCAGGCAAGCCTGCACTACATAGTAAATTCAAAGTCAGCCTGAACTAATGAGACCCTGTCTCAAAAAAACAAAAAAAGGGGCCAGGGGTGTAGCTCAGTGGCTCTGTGCCAGTCTGGCAAGTGCAAGGTCCTGAGTTCAATCCCAGGTACCACAAAAAAAAAAAACTAAATAAAAAGCTATATTGAAAATATGAACAAATAAACAAAATAATCACATTGGGCAATGATGAAAACTGAGGCCAAACTAGGCAAATTAGGACATATGGTCAGCCTACCCATAAATTATTGAGTTACAAATGCGATTAAAAATCCAAGAATTTTGCACACCAAGTTAAGTTTAATGAAAATTAAGTCTCAAAGTTTTTGACAACATTAGTTTTCAACCACCTGTACCAAGCAATACTACCTAGTAAGTTCTTTCAAACTTCCCTTCTGGGTCCTCCCTAGGAAGATTCTGATTCACTTCAGTGGGGTTCAAGAAGTTGTTTTTGTTTGTTGGATGATAGCCTCATCCACAGGTGATTTTCATGTACACCCCAAGCAAGAAGCATCACAATAAGCTATGTCTCGTCCACTAGCCTGAATGTGAATCACCTGGGAAACTTGGTGAAATAAAATTATTTTTCAATAAATGTGAGATGAGGCATTTCTAACAAGCTCCCTTGAGGCTATTTGACAGGCCACACCAACTGGCCTGGCATCTTTCAAATCTTGTTACTCAAAGGTCACATTTACCCATCCCCACAAACTCTTCAAAATGAAAAAATGTTAAAGTGAATGGAGAAACACATCTTTTTCAATGAGCATTAGTTACGTTAAGCCAGGGTGCAGGTGGTACTGTCACATTTCTTAATTTAAGCTAAACAACACAATTTTTAACATCTGCGCTAAAACCGAAATGATGAAAATTTAATGAACTAAAATAATGAATACTGATCATTCATAGAAGTTAGAGTAATTTAAAAGCTTCCATTAAATTGAGACATAAAGAGATATTACATAGTGACAGGAAGTTTCAACAAAAATAATTTTTCTATCTCCAAGAACTGGAAGGAAAAATAAACACAAACCTTTAACATATGGGGAACTCAAGGGAGTCAATTTGAGTTACCACTAAGTTCCATAAAAGAAAATGTTTCTCTCCAATTTTGGCGCTTCCTTCTTTGCTGAAATTCCACTTTTTATATCACATTAGAACTTACCTTTTGCAAACATAAGTATCATAAGCAACTATTAAGAGTCTAGTCAATAAACTTCACTGTGCCAATTTAAGCAGCAATATTTACATTCCTGGTGGGATCAGGCTTCTGATTATTACAATTAAATTTAAATAGAATTAAAAGAATGTTTCTTTATTACAAGAAATTTCAGGATGTCAAAGACACCTGTCTCAGAAAGTTCAACTCTTATTTGTTAAGCAAACAAGGCTCAAATTGCAAATCCTTGTTAAAATAAAACTTAGACAAATCCCATTGCAAAAATAAATATCCTGATAATAGACAACATCAGAGTTGCATTTACAAGTCTATCACTCTTAATCAAAAGTCTTGACCTTAACAAGCACAGTGTCATTCTCTTTGTATTTACGTACTAAGCAAACCTGCATATAAGAACTAATAAAGGGCCGGGGATTTAGCTCAGTGGTTCCGGTGCCTGCCTTGAAAACACAAGGTCCCGAGTTTGATCCCCAGTACCCAAAAAACAACAAAAAAAGAGAAAGTGCTGGGGGTGTAGCTCAGTAGTAGAATGCTTGCGTAGCTTGTATGAGGCTCTGGGTTCATTCTCCAGTACCACAAAAAATAAGTAAATAAATAAACATTTGGGCCGGGGATTTAGCTCAGTGGTTCCACCACCTTCGTCGCAAGCACAAGGTCCTGAGTTCGATCCCCAGTACCAAAAACAAAACAAAACCACTCAAAATTATTGGGCCAGGGATTTAGCTCAGTGGTTCCGGCGCGTGGCTCGCAAGCACAAGGTCCTGAGTTCCATCCCCGGTACCAAATAAAAAGAACTAATAAAAATGGGCCAGGGATTCAGCTCAGTGGCACTGTGCCTGCCTCACAAGCACAAGGTCCTGAGTTCAATTCCCAGTACCAAAAAAAGGAACTAATAAAATTTGCATTTTTTTTTTTTTTTGGTACCGGGGATCGAACTCGGGTCCTTCCGCTTGCAAGGAAGGTGGCAGAACCACTGAGCTAAATCCCCGGCCCTTTCCCCCCTAAATTTATACCTCAGTAATAACTATTAGGTAACTTGCTAATTACTCTATTTCTATTCATTATATCTAATGAGAGTAATTAGTAATTTTATTATGAGATTATTAAACTTATTTAGAATAATCTATGTATATGATTTTAGGAGTTCATTCTGTCATTTACCTAACATGGACCTACATAAAATAAAATACATCAGTACTGATCACTGCTATAGCTCCAGTATATAACAGTACACCTCAATAATTACTGGTAGGTTAGGCAGTTGAATGAAAGAATAATGTTTAAAACATAGTAGATATTCAACTGAAGTATTTATCAAGAAAGGATTTATTTTCTAACTTCTTTTTTTTTACCAGATATAAAACTATCACTACAAAACTATGAATACTCATATAATAAACAGAACTAAAGAGATGGCAATCTCTGATCTAAAATACTGAAACTGTTTATTAATTAATGTCAAAAAAATTAAAAGCCTCACCATTTTGAAGTGTCTCCAGGTACTCTTCTGAAGAGTTTCTCTGGTCTTTATCTTTCTCAAGATTTTCAGTGGACTTCGACAGCCGCTTTCTTGGAGACATCTTTTTACACACCACTGAGTTGTCTAGGAGAGAAGATATAACAAGCATTGAACAATAGCTACAAGAAAAAATTCTGAATGTTCCCAACACAAAGAAGCAATGTACATTTATGATGGATAAACTATTTATCCAGATTTGACCTTTACAAGTTTATATATGTATCAAAATAAAACAGTATTCCATAAACATGTACAATTGTTATGTATCATTTAAAAATTTAAAAATAGGGCTGGGGATGTAGCTCAGAGATAAAGTGCTTGCTAGTATGTGTAAAACCCTGTGTTCAATCCCCAGTAACATCAAAAAACAACTGAAATTAAAAATTAAGAAAAGCTTTGAACATCACTGGTTATTTGAGAAGTACAAATTAAAACAACACTGAGATTCCATCTCATTCCAGAAAGAATGGCTATCATCAAGAAATCAACGAATAACAAATGCTGATGAGGGTGTGGAGAAAAAGGAACTCTTCTCCACTGTTAGTGGGAATCCAGACTGGTGCAACCACTATGGAAATCAGTATGGAGATTCCTCAAAAAACTAAAACTAGAGGTTCTATTTGACCCACCTATTCCCCCTTCTAGGTATCTTCCTGGAAGAGTTAGAAGCATCATACCACAGTGATATATGTACACCCACGTTTATAGCAGCACAATTTATAATAGCTGAATCTTGGAAAGAGCCTATATGCCCATCAGCACATAAATAAAATGTAGTTTTTACATACAATGGAGTATATTCTGCCATAAAGAAGGATAAACGAGACATTTTTAGGTAAATGGATGCACCATGAGAACAAACTCTCTTGTCTGTTTGCTTGTTTGTTTTTGGGTGCCAGGGATTGAACACGGGACCTTGTGCTTGCAAAGCAGGCAGCAGAACCACTAAGCTAAATCCCTAGCACGAGAACATACTCTTAAGTGAAATAAATTGAACACACATGTTTAAATACTACATGGTTTCTCTTATGTGAAAAACCAAAAGGGTAAATAAATAAGGATCAAATGGAGGCTAGCTATTGGGAAGTAGAAAGAAAATGTTGAAATGAGGAGGGCAACAAGGAATACCAGAGGAAGGAAGGAAGAAAGGGAATGGGATTTTTTTTCTTCAGTACAGGGACGGAACTCAGGACCTTGGGCTTGCAAGGCAGCCGTGGTGCCACTGAGCTAAATCCCCGGTGGAAATGGGATTTTTAAAAAAAGAATGGAAGGAAACAATAGAAACAGTTTTATAAATGGAGAGGGGAAGAAGGTATGAAGGGAAAGGAATGGGAAAAAAAAGAATTAAGATATATTATGTACAGGTACAAATTCCCTATAATGAATGTGATGATTATGTATGCCAAAATTGTACTGATTGGACCAGGCAGGGTGGTGCATGCCTGTAATCCCAGCTGAGGCAGGAGGATTACTGAAAGTTCGAGGCCAGCCCGGACTATATAGTGAGTTCCAAACCAGCCTGGACCTCAAAGCAGAACCCTGTCTCAAAACACTAAAAACCTAACAACAACAACGACAAAAAAAGTACCAATAAAATTAATTTCAAAAAAGAAAGAAAAGCTTTTAACTATGTATGCATCTAGTTTAGGTGAATTTCAGAATACTACCACAATGTTTAAGAGAGATAACAAGTGATGACATATATCTTCCTTTTGTTTAATTACATTAAGCTGAGTATAAGATACTATAACAAAGCTGAAGAAATTAGCCTCTATATCAAAGGTCCTTTTTAGATATAGCCCTATTCCTTTTCTTTAAGTGCATATTAGTAATGCAGAATGCTGAGATTCATCTTGAGAAATCAGTACAAAAATATAACATATCTTGATCATTTTCAATCTCCCTCTCCCTTTCCACACCTCTTCTCCAACTCCAAAAGTCTATTTTCTAGTTTCCTATCATCTCTCCCTTATTTCACTTAACATGTGCAGTGCAATGTTTCCCAAAGTAGAATAACAGCTAATTTTTGAGCTCTTACGTGCTTTATGTATTAAGTATTTTAAACACAATAAAAAGCATCAGTGGAAAGTAACAGGTGTAAGGGCTGGGAATTTAGCTCAGTGCCACTGTGCCTGTCTGGCAAGCACGAGGTCCTGAGTTCGAGCCCTGGTACCAGAAAAAAAAGAGAAAGAAACAGGAGAGGCCTGGGGATCTAGCTCAGTGGTTTCACTGCCTGCTGCACAAGGGCAAGGACCCAAGTTCGATTCCCGGTACCAAAAAAAAAAGTAACAGGAGTAAGAGCAACAACAGTGTTGATTTAAGGAACTCCTATTATGTATCTTCCAAGCACCGTACCATCAAGCCCTTTATGTTTTCTTAACTTTACAATCTTAGACAGTTATTACTCTCATTTTATAGATGAGAAAAATATAGTTTAAGGAAATGATTTAACCTCTGCCAAATCCCATAATCCTCCAACAGCAGAAGTAGATCGGCCAAGAAAGACTTACAATTCCACAGCCTAATGCCTAATCACTAGGCTGCCTCCAACACACTTCCTATGTTATGGTTTCCTAGACCACCACCTGTCCCTTCAGCATCTCTGTGGTTCCACTGCACTGTGCACTGTTTCTCAGGACTACGTTTTCTCTCAAATTCCCCAAATCTTGTGGAAAGTACCTGCAGTTCAGCAAGAATGCATTAGGACACAAAGTCAATGTATGAATTAATATCATCACTAATCATTCTAAGTAATAGGATATAGTGCTCTAAACCTGCATAATCAAGAGAAAACCATGTGCTGGAAGGATGTCAATGCACATCACCTTTTATGTTAACAGCTTCATAGATCCTACAACTATTTTTAATTGGTGGTGAGGGATCCCCTAGATTCTTGAATTATGCATAAATTACTTCAAATATTTCAGTACGTGAAACTGAGTTACACCCTCATCACACAGACTGACTAAAACAAGGTTATTTTGCTTTGTTTGGCTCAGTGCATCAACTCAGAACACTGTTATGTTGATTACAAAGTACTGAGTTTGCACAATCACACTGTCATAAGAGCTTAATTTGCTAATTTTAGAAGTGTGCCAGAGGAGAAACTGTTATTTCACCTAACAAAATCTTTACCTCATATATCATAGCCTATAGTACTATCTTTAGCCTGATTTTCCCTACCTATAGGAAATGAGAACTGTAATGGAAAACAGTGGAAAGTGTCAGAACACCAATGTTCCAAGAGTTTCAAGTCCTGCTCTGCCATACCATTGTGCTCTTGGATATATCTTCCAATCTCTGAATCTGTTTCTTCATCTAAAAACTGGAGATAAATACTACAGAACAAGGTTATGCCACAAAAAATGAGGAATGATATACACCAAGGTGCCAATGTTTTATTATAAATAATTGGGCCAGGGACGTAGCTCGGGGTGCCACGCCTGCCTGGCAAGTGCAAGGTCCTGAGTTTGATCCCCAGTATGGGGGAAGGGGGCTGATTATTATTAATAATTGAACTTGTTATTTAACTCTACCTTCAAAATGTATCTAAATCTCTCTTCTCACATCAGTCACTTTCACTACTATCTAAACCCCTATCATCTCACTGTGTTAGCATCCTAACTACCTAAATGGTCTTCCTTTACTTGTTCTTCTGTTTTTTCTTGTTGTTGGTTGGTTGGTTGGTTTTTGATTTTTCGAGACAAGATTTTGCTCTGTTGCTGGCCTTGAACTTGAAATTTTCCTGTCTCAGCCTCCCAAATGCTGGGATTACAGATGTTTGCCACCTCACCCAGTGAGTCATATTTTTCAAAAGCTGAGTCAGATTAAGTCACTTCCCTGCTCAAAACCCTTCAAACACCGGATTTCTTTTTCTTTTGGTGCTGGGAATAGAACTCAGGTCCTCATGCATGCTAAGCACACACTCTACCACTAAGCTCTATCCCTAATCATGGATTTTGTTTTAAATCCTCACCATGGTCTAATAATTGCCACATTATCTGCCCTCCCCATTACTCTTATCCTCATCACCTACTATGACACTCTCATTCATTCACTCTATTCTAGTTTCTTAGGTCTTCTGTTTTTTATTTTCCAGCACTGGGATCAAATTCCAGGCCTTCCACACATTAGGCAAGCACTCTACCACTGAGTAACTATACTCCAAGCCCCTTTCTGCCAGTTCTACAACAAGCCCAGCTGTTCCCACTTAAAGTCCTCTAATACAGTATTCCCCCTGCCTGGAACATCTCCCTCAGATGCCCTCAAGGTTTCTCCTTCACTGATTCAAGTTCTCCATTCAAAAATCCCCTCCTCCTAGACCTCCTTATCTACACTATTTAAAATAAACATCCCAGAACTGTTCCTCTCATCCCCTTATCTTATTTTTCTTCAAAGGCATATTAGCTAATAGAGCACACTATTTTCCAACTACTCCTCAAGACTATATTCCCCATGAAAAGTAGAATTCCCTGGACCAGGGATTTAGCTCAGTGGTGCCACCGCCTGCCTTGTGACCGCAAGGTCCTGAGTTCAATCCCCAGTACCAAAAAAAAAAAAAGATTAAAAGTAGAATTTCCTCTTGTCCACCATTTTTATGTAGAATTGTGCTGGGAACACATTCTGTATTTAATATAGTTTGTTTAACTAATTAATAAATAGTTACCAAGTGTTTTCCACACATCCCATGTAGTTTGAATGCAATGCTTGCCTAGCATGCACAAGGCCCTAGGTCTAATCCCCAGCACCACAAAGAAAAAAAAGAAGAAACAAGTTTGCTCATTCTATATTCATAGACCCATCATTAATGAGCTGATATGAGAGTTGGAACTGAAGTTCTTTATTTTTTTGTAACTTTATCTGTTAATACTAAAAAATAAATACAAAAAATAAATAAAAATAAATAAATACAAAACATGTACGACAATTAGCTAGCTGCAGTGTCATAGGTCTGCAGCGCCAGCTACTAGTTCCAGCTATGCACTTGGAAGGCTGAGGCAGGAGGATCACTGACCCCAAGAGTTCAAGCCCAACCTGGGCAAGGCAGTAAGACTCCATCTCAAAAATAAATACATACAAAACAGTGAGGACACTGCCTTGCTTGGGCTTTAAATTGTATCTGTGTTTTACTTTGTTTTGTTTTTCTCTGCAGCTCACCCATGCTAGACAAGTGCCTTACCACTGAGCTTCATCCCAGGCCCTTAAAATGATCTGTTCTAAAGCTGAAGAGTTTTCATCAACATTAACCTTTCAGGACCCATAGTAATTTGTCTAAGAGACTCTGAGACACAATTAACAATACCATGTTCTTTACTCCACTAGATCTCTCAAACCTGAGATTCTTCTCCTAAAAAGGAGGAACCAGGGCCAGGGATTTAGCTCAGTGGTTTCGCCTACTGCGCAAGCACAAGGACCGGAGTTCGACCCCCGGTACAAAAAAAAAAAAGGAAGAACCAGCATTAAAAAGGTAAGATAGACCAAAGGGGAATAACACCAAAGAGGTTATGCTTCTTACTGGCTCCCCAACACATGAGTATAACAAGGAGACCTTAGCTGAAGTTCACCCTTTAATAAACATGGCCCATTTACAAAAGGGTTTGGTAGTTTAAATACAATGCAAAGTGAAAAGATTTCATTTGTGTGGAAATTATTATTTTTTTTTAGTTCTGGCACTTAAAACATATGTACCAATTAACTGAAATTAGGCAGACTAAGCACTTCATTCTTCAATGATGTTTCTGTAAATGTGTTTTAATACTTCAAAATCTATCCTACTATTAGACCTGCACGCACATACCAAAAGAAGTCATAATTAACACTTTAGGAAGGGTAAGATGGAGGTGACATTAAAGCTAGGCTTCAAACAAGGAACACAAGTTTTCTAGGTACAAAAACAGAAAAAGGAGCACACTCTGAAGAACGTAAGATAAAGTACAGACCTTGGTGATGGATGGCATTAATTCCAACAATTTATGATCTAAAATATGTCAGGTGCTGGTGATACAAAGATAGGCGGTACACAACAATGCACACTCTCAAAGAGAAAATCTAGTGGAGAAAAAAGATACAAAAGGAAAATTGTAACACTTAGTGGTTTTATAGGACAGTGATTAAGATGTACACAGAACATGGAACATAAGCCTGGTGCCTGACAGAGTTTAGAGGCAACAGGAAAGGTTTCCTATAATCTAGGTCAAATCATAAAGAGAAGGAATAAATGGAGAGCACAGAACAGATGAAAGGGCATGGCCAAAAGATCAAGGGATCTTATGGGCTATTTTCATAAGTTTGAAACATTTTTCTTAAAAAGGAGCAGGGCTGAGAATGTAGTCCAGAGGTAGGACACTTGTAAAACATGTGCAAGGTCCTAGATTGGATCTCAAACACCAGGAAGGAGGAGAAAAAAAAAAATCTGATACAGGTTTTTAAACAGAGTGACCTGATACTTATCCTTAGGAAGATTAACAGCAGGGGCGCATTGGTACACGCCTACAATCCTAGCACTCAGAGGCTGAGGCACCGAAGATTGCTGTGAGTTCAAGACCAGCCTGGGCTACATAGTGAGTTTCAGGACAGACTGAACTATATAGTGAGACCCTGTGTCAAAACACTCCCCCCAGGGCTGGGGATTTAGCTCAGTGGTTCCACTGCCTGCTTCCCAAGCACAAGGTCCTGAGTTTGATCCCTGGTACCAAAAAAACAAAACAACCCCTCCCAAATATATATATATATATAAAATTTTTAAAAAGAAAAAAACCAAAATTAATTAATTAACGCAGGACCAAAGGGAAAATATACTAGAGAAAGACTGGCAGGGGCTCAATGCACTAACACATTAAAAAAACATTAAAGGCCTAACTGATGTGCATTTATTAAAAGAATAATTAAAGAAGGGCTACTGTTTTCTTTCATAGTGGTCCACCCTCACGCTGTAGGGTATACTTCTTTACCTACTTTTACTTGGTCCAAATGTGCTGTACAGAGCCTGTTTCTTTTCATACCTATTTTTTGTTTCGCTTTTTTTGGTTTTTGGTTTTATCTTTTTAATCTCTCTACCTCCTGTAGGCCTTGCCTTTTTTACAGGGGTTTTTTGTTTGTTTTGTTTTTGTTTTTTTGCAGTGCTGGAAAGTGAACCCAGAGCCTTGGAAATGCATCCCTATCCCTAATACAGTCAGTTCTTTAAATGCTTCATAATATTAGGGAAATTACTTAACCACCTATCAATAGAATGAATACATACTACATAAGTTGTTAAGTAAGTGCTGTGTAGATATTAGCTTAATTATTTCCCAAGTAAATTCCCTGGCAGATTTCTTGAATTCATGTGCTTTGGACTTAGGAGCAGCCTATACACTGATAAATCCCAGTTCTCTATCTTCATTTCAGACTTGCATATTCAGCTAGTCCTAATACTTTGGCTGGCCTAGGGCACATACTATTCAATTTATCTACTCCTCTTTCTCATTCACTTAATAATTAGCATAACTGGCATGCCTGTAGATTTTGTGAGTCAGAAAAACAAGAGCAAGCAATGTTAGAAATCAAGTTAGAAGACTCAAGAACAGGTACAGTACCCTAGGGTTAATACCATGGAAAATCCAGTGAAATAACAAAAACTTTTTCAAGAAAAAAAATGGAGGGTGGAACACAGTCTAGACATTTCTGGGGGGAATATTAATATGTTATTTGTTTAACTACATGTACAATTAGTTTCAGGAAGGAAAACTACATTGGAGTGGGTTGCAAAATAAGTCCAGGAAATGAAAGCAGTGATCACAAGACTAGTCTCTCAAGAGGACCAGCAGAGAAGGAACCAAGCACCAGTTTACTAACCCAGTAACACAGGGCTAGGTACTATGGTAGATGCACTACCTTATTTAAGATTTCCATTCTCCCCCACTCCCTCCTTACTGGGGATTGAACCCAGGGGCTTTGCACTGAGCTACATCCCTAGCCCTTTCATAAATTATTTTGAGACAGGGTCTACCTTGTTGCTAAATTGCTCAAACTTTCAATCCAGCCTCAGTACTCTAGAGTGACGGGATGAAGCTTGCACCACCAAGCCCAACTCCATTCCATTTTTAAAGATGGTGATAGCCTGTAATTCCAGCACTCAGGAGACTGAGACAAGGATAACTGCAAGTTCGAGGCCAGCCTGGGCTATACAGAGAATTCAAGGCCAGCATGAACTACACAGCAAGACCTTGTCTCATAAAACAAAACAAAACCAAGAAACGTGTTCAAAGTCACACAAAAAGTGAGTGGCAGTAGAAATATTTACCCCCAGGTAACAAAGTTGATCACCTAGATATGTTAAAGTAAAACAGAATGACTGAACAGAATTTATGAAACTCATCAGTGCACTGAAGATAATATTCTAAGTATCTAACTCATCTTCAGAAAACAAAAATAATTATTTGAGAAACAAGTGAATAATGTTGGAAAGAAGTGTCAACTTTCATCAGCCAGCAATGTTATTGATGAAGCTTCCAAAAGATCCTACAAATCTGTATCACAAATAAAAATTACAAGCTTACTCCAAATAAAGAACTTTGCTATATCACCCTAAGGTTTAGAGAGGTAACAATTCTCTTAACAAAAGAGAAACAATTGTGGATAGAATTTTTACAATCCAAGACATAAAAATGTCTCCCTCTTTTAAAGATTTGTCCACATACTACCCTATCACTTTTTTACATATGACAGAAGTGGGGTCATTATATTAATAAGCAAAACTGAAGAATATGTACAAATTTAATTTATATCTATATAGCTAGTATAATCATTTATCCTTGTGAATATCCCAAAAAGACGTCTTACAAATGGTGCCTGACTGGCCTCTGTTAAAAACTCGATTTCTTTCCCATAGAAAATGAGAACTCTTCTCTAGTCAGTATTTTTCTTCAAAAGTTCCTTCCTCTGACCTCCAACTCATTCCTTCTTTCACTGTGCCAGGTGCTGAGCCAGATCCTGAGAAGACATAAAGCTAAACCTAGCCTTCATGAAATTTACTAGTCGAGAAATAGTAAGGAATCTAACTCATTACAATTGATGATTAACTGCTGGTAAGGACACTACTGTATAGTGAGTGTATCAGGAATGCTTCAAGGGACGAGTTTTCAGAGGAAGTGATAACTAAGGCTAGTATGTGAGGAATGTTTAGGAATTGGGGAAAGGGAAGCAACATTACAAATTTAGGAAACTCTAAAAGGCCAGAAACTTAAGACAAAAAGGGAGGCTTTCCAGGAACAAAAAATAAAACCAAGTGTGGCTTCAGTGAGAAGGAAAGAGGCTCAAATGAGCTGGGAGAGTGAGCACACTCAGTATTTTGGTCTTTAAGAGAATTTGAAACCAGCTCAAACCCGAAATGCGATAAGATAAAAGACAGGAGCATTTCCCCCCTTACTATCCCTTGCATCAGAGCGCCTTCCAGAACCCATTCATGCCTCCACATCACACAGACTTTCTTAACAAGTCGTTCAGGATACTGCCCAACTTAATGCAAGCAAGGGAGAAAACCTCAATCTGAATTTTAGTTTAAGGGTGGAAAAACAAGTACTCTGGAGGGGAAAAATAATGCATATATCAAATGGCAGCCACTTAAAGTGACCAGACTTTAACCTATACACAAATGCAGAGAATGAAGCTTATAGTTTTCTCACACACACATGATTACCAAATATACTTATCAGTTAAACTCCATGGCCATTAACATTTAAGGTCAAAGATAGAAACTTGACACCTACATTTTAACATTTAAAAGACAAAACGTGAGCTTGATTAAAGGTTCTGGTGCTCACAGCCCCACACAGATTTTGATGTCTTCCGGTAGTGCCATCCTTTCTCGCACACATCTTTTCCGCCTAAAACAGCAAGCAGCTGATTTCCCGAGTGCCCTTCTGGTTCCGCTTAAACTTTCTTTACCACTCACTGTCCTGAGAGATGCCACAGAATCTGAGGGACACCAGAGCAAGAGTCCAAGGTTTCAAAGGCTGCCAGAAAACCGGATGCCTGGCGGTAACTTTCCCGCCCTCCCCTCCCGAAGTCCCGGGGACGTGCGGAGACAACCCTCCCCCGGTGGCGGGGGACAGCCGGGGACAAGGCCAGGCCCGTGGGCCGGCGTGGCGGCGGCCACCCCTACCCCTACCCCTTCCTCTGGGGCTGAGGCGGGTGGAACCCAGTCGGGAAACAAGCAGACGGGAGCACGGGCGTTACCTGAGGCCCGAGCCCGCCGGGCTGCGGGGGCCTCCGCGGAGAGAGGTGAGTCGGAAACCCGTCACAGCGTGAGCAGCAGACAGGTCGGCCTCGGGAAGTTGTCCCGTTGCCAGGGCCCGCAAGGCCGCCGGCCGCAGAGAAAGATAAAGCGCCCCGCTCGCCAACCCACCCCGCCCGCTCGGCTGCGTCACGCGCTCTGCCCTGGGGCTCGGGATTCCATTGGTGGTCCCGGCGGGCGCCAGGCTCCACCCACCGCCCCGCCCCTTCCCGGGCGCGCGGGTCCTGGCTTTACAGCCTCCAACGCCCTGCGGTCAGAGCTTCGCACGAGCCCCTCGCCACGGCGGCCACCGCTGCTTGCGGTCCCTTTGCACCCGCACGTGCTGTAGGAACGGGACCAAGATAACTTCCTACAGTCCGAAACGGCACCCTGCCTGATAGCGTGGGGCAGGGGAGTCGGGCGCTGCTTCTGTTGACTCGGAGAAGCACCTTCTGGAACTGTGGATCATTGCGGTTGAAACTAACCATCAAGGAACAAAATAGTAGCATAGTACTAGCCAGTACCTTTGTTAGGAGTCCAGTTATGCTCTAAATCATACTTGACTGTCCTTCAGCAACATGCGAACTAAATAAAGAGACAAGGCACGTAAAAAAAAAAAATGGGACAATCCAGTAATTTTAAAGGGTCCTTGAGAGTTCATAATTTTAAAAAATGATGCAGAGACATTTAGGGCACAAATTAGATAACAATTGCTTCGATTTTACGAAGGCAAAGGTGTAGGAGAATTTAGGGTAAAGGTAGGTGAAAGAATGCTGGGAGGAGCTAAGACTGAAGAAGCTCACACTAGTATCAGCTAACCTGGCCGGCCGGCTGCTCACTTTTGGAATGGCCACTCCTGTCCAGGTCAGGACGCCCCCAACGAATGGCTTAGGTTTCCCGGAACTGACTGTTCTCTTCAGACCTGTTAGCAAAGTGGGCTTGTTAAAACTCCCTCTGGCCACCCAGAGCAGGCAGCACTTTGCACCCAAAGCAGGACTGGCCTCAGCCTTGGAGGTCACCACTGGAGGTCATTGGCAGATCTGACCAGTTTTGCCCCTCCTGAGACAACTGTTACGGCTGCTGCTGCTGTTTGGCAAAGGGGTCTGCTGGATCCCAACTTCTTTTGTATTTGACTTCTGCCCTCCCTGTAAGTAAAGAGCAATAAGGACACAGGGATTCATTTCTGGTGGGACTCAGCTGACTGACCTCCTTATACAAACACCACTGAGACACTTGCCTTTTCATTGTTTCATTTATTCAAAAAAATGTGCGTATTCCTGGTGCTAAGAATACAGCAGTGAATAAAACAGAAGCAGCCTTTGCATGTAGAAGCTTATGTTCCTAGTAGAGAAGATAAATAATAAAATGAGTAAATAAGGCAATTGCAGGTACTGACTGGTCAGTGTAAGAAGACAAAACAGAGGTTAGGGAAAGATGTGAAATAATGGCCCAATGAAGAAATTGTAAAGGGCTCTCAGGGCTTCATTGTCAAAGAAAATGCAGAGATTTAAAACATAAATTAGAAGGGCTGGGGATTTGGCTCGCAAGCACAAGGTCCCGAGTTCGATCCCCAGTACTAAAAAAAAAAAAAAAAAAAAAAAAATGGTTAAAAAAACCAAACATAAATTAGATACAGTTAATCTCTTAGATTTTTCAAAGACAAAAGTGTTCAGGTGACTTTCTTGAGGTAACCTGAGCTAAAACCTAAGTAAAGAGAAGTTAGCATGCCAACCATGTAGACCATCAGCATTCTAGACAAAATGAGTGTGCAGATCCTGATACTGAACATTTGGGGCTGGTTTGAAGAATAGAAGACCTAAGAGGTGGGAGCTTGCTGTATCTGGGGGAGAAACAACTGAGATTGGAGCTTTGAGCAGGAGTATAACTCCTGTTTTGAGCAGGAGTTAACTGCATTATTTTGTTGTTAAGTGCAAAGGAAAGGTAATAAAGGAATTTGGAGATTTATTGATTGATTGATTGATTGATACAGGGATCGAACTCAGAACCTTGCGTTTGCAAGGCAGGTGTGGTGCCACTGAGCTAAATCCTCGGCCCTAGAGATTTTTTTAATTAACCTGTTTTATAGAAAATGCCTTGGAGGGCCGGGGATTTAGCTCAGTGGTTCTACCACCTGCCTCGAAAGCGCAAGGACCCAAGTTCAATCCCCGTACCAAAAAAAAACCCGAAACAAAACAAAAAGAAAATGCCAGGCATGGTGGTGCATGCTTGTTGTAATTCCAGCACTGAGAATGCTGAGGGCAGCCTGGGCTACACAGTAAGACCCTGTCTCAATCCCCCCAAAAAGAAAATGATTTGGAGAAGTTGGGTGTGCAGGCTTATAATCCCAGCTGCACAGGAGTCTCAGGTAGGAGGATACAAAGGTTGAGATAAGACGGGGCAGACTAGCAAGACCCTATCTCAAAAGATAAAAAGGGTGGAGATGTAGCTCAATGGTAGGGTGCTTGCCTGGCACGCTAAAGGCCCTGGGTTCATTCCCCAGTACCATTAAGAAAGATAAAAGGAAGGAAGAGAGCAAAGGAGGGAAGGTAGAAGGGAAGGAAATGACTTGAAGAAAGACAGAAGTGGAACAAGGAGAAACCAGAGAATAAAAAGAAGTTATTGGCCAACGCTGTGGGATAAATGGTATCTACCCAGATTAGGGATAGTTTTATGGAAATAGAAGTTGGAAGATTTCAGGATGCTTCCCTGAGACGCAGAAAGGTAGCTTTCCTATGAAGAAAGGTAACAAACAAGGTAACTCTAGGTTGTTTTCTTAATTAACTAGCAGGGTGTGATCATATAGTATAAAGGTAAACACCATATAATATGATTGGAAAGACTCCAAAAGCCTCTGACCAGAATCCAAGCATCTCCCAACACTGGCCTGAGAAATCTCGAATCACTCAATCCTTGGGATCAAAGCTTAGTTAAATGCTAATGTTGACTTAATCATATTCCCAAAAACACATGTACAAATGTGTAAGGATTTGGGAGATAAGACTCCCTATTGAGGAAATAGATAACTAAGCCATTTCAAAACAATGGAATAAGTGTTACAATAAAAAGATGCTTTTAAAAAATGCCTACTTGCCAGGCATGGTGGTACGCATCTGTAATCCCAGCACTCTTTGAGGCTGAGGCAGGAATATTAGAAATTGGAGCCCAGTCCTGCCAATTTAATGACTTAGGAAGACCCTGTCTCAAAATAAAAAAATTAAAAAGGGATAGAGATGTACCTCAGTGTGAAGGCCTTTGGATCAATACCCAGTCCCAAAATAAAATAAAATAAGATAAAATAAAAATAGTCTGAGGATTTAGCTCAGTGGTAAAGTGCTTGGCATGTGTGATGCCCTGGGTTCAATCTCCAGAACCTACATAACAGGTTTATTGTATTAAATGAGTTGATACTTGCAAAGCATCGCATACATACTAGCAGAGTGTTATCATATAGTATAAAGGTAAACACCATATAATATGATTGGAAAGACTCCAAAACAAAAGCCTCTAACCAGAATGCAAGCATCTTCCAACACTGGCCTGAGAAATCTTGAATCACTCAATCCTTGGGGTCAAGGTGCCAAAGAAAGAAAAAACTACTCTAGAAAAATAAAATCTACTAAGAACAGTCCCCAAATGCAAAAATCCCAGTGAAAAATTCAATAGTTGTGTCGATATTCATAGTATGCAAGGATGGGCATATGAAAGTGCTCAATCAATATTAGTGATTATTGTTATTATGTATGTATATATTATTATTATGCATATAGGGAAGCAGATGGAACAATTATCACAGCTGAGTTCTGGAGGACAGGAAAAGGAGAATGGAAGAAGGCTAACCGACCCCAGTGTTCTGAACCAGTAGGAGTTGAGTTGTCAGGGAAGGGAGAAAGAACATTTCAAGCAAAGGAAAAATAAGGTGAAAGGTCACAAGGAGATGGAGCCAGAAACATCCAGGAGACATGAAGGTAGCTGGGTATTGGTAGTATTAGGGTACTTCTGGAAAAGGTGCAAGAGGCAAAACTAGCATTTGAACTTGAGTTTATAGGCTAATGTTTATGAAGAGGTTTCACTGCTTGATTGAAGCTGGTTCCAATAATGAGGACACTGTGTTCTTCCCCCTGGAGGATGCAGCAATATGGTACGGCCTTGGAAGCATAGAGCAGCCCTCACCAGACAACTGAACCATCTTGGACTTCTCAGCCTCCTGAACTATGAGAAATAAATTTCTGGTTTTTATAAATTTAAAAAGAAAAAGAAAGAAAGAGAGAGAGGAAGAAAAGAAAGAAAGAAAGAGAGAGAGAGAGAAAGAAAGAAAGAAAGAAAGAAAGAAAGAAAGAAAGAAAGAAAAGAAAGAAGAAAAAATGTTTATGAGACAATGTTTATGAGATATTCTGATTCTGACCCTCACAGACAGTGAGGAGCCAGTGAAGGGTGTTAAATAGGAGCGTTAGGAGACAGTGCTGGAGGGAGATACAACTGGAGGTAGATAAAGTAGAGGGGTAATATGGAAATATAAGCTTAGGTGAGAGATGATAAAGACCCAAACAAGTGGACAGAAAGAAGGGAGCATATGTGAGAGGTATTTAAAGGGACAACTGACAGAATTTAGATAGTAACTGGATGTGGGGGTGAAGAATGTATTCAGAATTTATGAATTAGCAGGCTGGATGGCTGCAGTTAAGGCTGACTGTGGCAAGAAAATGCATCCTGGAGAAGGATGAGTTAACATTTATACTGCGTTAGTCCACCTCCTACTGAGACCTAATGGAACTGAACAAGAAGCAATCGAGTTTTGTTTTATTTTTATAGTAAAATAACTTCCTTGTTTTTCTTCTTTTTTCCTTTTTTTTTTTTTTTTGGTACCAGGGCTCAGGAACTTGTGCTTTCGAGGCAGATGGTGGAACCACTGAGCTAAATCCCCGGCCCACTTTCGTGTTTTTCTGATTATGTCAATAAGGCATATTTATTACAGAAAATAAAATCAAATATAGAAAAGTACAACAGGGCGGGGGTAGTTTTACATTCATAAAAATGTTAAGCAGAATGTATAGAAAATGTCCGCATACCTTCTTCCCCAGAACATGTATATGTATGATCATGAGATGATCATGAGATCATCCTCCAGTGGTGCCTATGTTAGAACTGATGATCCTACACTCAACATCCACAGTTTATATTAGGGGTCATGCTTAGGACTGATTGAGTGATTGATTGAGTGATTGATTGAGTGATTGACTGATTTTGTGGTACTAGGGATTGTACACAGGGCATTTGTACTGAGCTACAACTCCAGATCTTTATTTTTCATTTTCAGATATAATCTCACTAAATTGCTAAACTGCCCACTCAATTCAAACTTTCAATCTCCTGCTTCAGCCTCCTTGAGCGCTGGGATTACAGCTGTACCACTCAGCAGTAAAAAGGACATTTTTATTTGGTGACCTAGAGGTAATTGATTCATTACCTAGTAAGTAAAATAAAACTTGATTTTGTTTGGCCCAAGTGTATCTCTTTTTCTGAGTTTCCAATGTACAGTATATTTCAGTCAATTTTCTATATTTAGTGAACTTTTGTTATCATTTTGTACACTTAATTAGATTCCTTCTACACTTTAATTCTTTCAATATTGAAAATTCTCAGTCTTTCTACACTATCATACTGTAGCTTCTTTTGGCTTCCATGATCAAAGAATCCCTTTCTTGACTGTCTCCATATCTTTGGGCAGTTATGTTTTCCTTAAGTTTTGGATGATTAGATGCTCCCTGGTATAACATAACATTAGGATTGAATTTTTTTTCTACTTTTTTTCTTGTGGTCCTTTGAGGACGCAGGAAAACACTGAGCTCAGGCATCTTTATAGGATCATAAATTAATTTCCCCCTAATTCTAACTCTCTTTGCACTTCTGTACACTGAAGATTTTTCTGGTTTCTTTGTTTGTTTGTTTGTTTGAGACAGGGTTTCATTATGTAGTCCAGGCTGGCCTTGAACTCACTATGTAGCCCAAACTGACCTCAAACTCACAGCAGTCCTCCTGCCTCAGCCTCCCAAGTGCTTTGATTACAGGCATGTGCCACCATGCCTAGCTCTTTAAAGAAATCTTAAAATAATTTATAAACCAAACTTTTTCTCTATATGTTTCTATGTCCATATTTTTTTTTTTTTTTGGTACTGGGGATCAAACTCAGGCCCTTGCGCTTGCGCAGCAGGTGTCGAAACCACTGAGCTAAATCCCCGGCCCTATGTCCATATTATATCACAAATTGTTAGATAAAACTAAGTCCCAGGGAAGCTTATTCTTTGTTTTCTATTTCTAATATATTTTTCTTATCTAAGGAAAAGCAATTTTAATAGCAGTTTTCCTAGGAATTTTTAAAACCAAGTTTTTAATCCATGATTTCCCCTTTCTCAGGCTTACTCTCACTTTTGGAGGGGGTACTGGGGGATTGAACTCAGGCCTTTGCATTTATGAGACAGGTGCAGAGCCACTGAGCTAAATCCCCAGCCCTCTCAGGCTTATTTATGGTAGGGCATTCTTTCCATCCCACAATGCCACTGTCCTAGTTTAGATTATCCTTACTTCTTGCAGTTCTGATTGCATCCTAACAATTATCCACACCTCTCTATTTTTTTCCTTGGTAACCATACCAGTCTGCTTAGGATACACTATAATTATTACTCTATTTGATTTTGGTTCTAAAATTATTGGAGGTTTTTTGAGATGGGTCTCACTGTATTCCAGGCTGGCCCCTAACTCAATATATAGCCCAGGCTATCCTTGAACTCTTGTTGATTCTCCTGCCTCAGCCTTCCAAATGCTAGGATTATAGGCATGTACCACTACACCCAGCTTCTAAATTTTTCAAAGATTTTTAAATATTATGCAAATATACTTTTTCACTTATATCTTCCACTATTCCATATTCTTATCCAATCAGAATGAGAATACTATGATTTCTGGCTTTGTCTTGAATAAATCTATTCCCTCACCTGCCGTTTCTCTTTAGCCTTAGGTCTTGGCCTATTACAATCCAATTTATCCCGGAGCCAGGGATAAAGGTTTAGCTCAGTGGTTCCAACACCTACCTCGAAAGTGCAAACTCCTGCATTAGATTCCCTACCCCCATGCCAAAAAAAAAAAAAAAAATCCAATTTATCCCCAAAGACCTATTTCCTTTCCAACTTCTTTTTCAAAAGCATTACCAGAAGGCTCTTCCTTTATTAACACAACTAAGAGGAACCTATGTAGACTCAGAACAAACCAAAAAGCCCTCAAAATCTTTGCCTTAATTTAGGCTCTATGGCACCATATGTTCCAGGGTACTGTTGAAAGCAGTAGAGAAATTAGTAGAAAACAGTAAGCAATTTGTGGATAGTAACAACTGGGTATGATATTAAATACATATACAGCCTACCAAAGCAATCAAGGAGAAAGGCTGGCCGGGAATTTAGCTCAGTGGTTTCGCTGCCTGCTGCGCAAGCGCAAGGACCGGAGTTCTATCCCTGGTACCAAAAAAAAAAAAAGGAGAAAGGGTGAGAGTGCTACAAAATCACTATTATCTCAAGACAGTTCTGCAAGAAATGACATAAATGGCTTCGCATTGCTGGGGAAATACACTTTGTTAAAATACATTAAACAACAAAAACAAGCCCCGGAGAAAGGGAAGGGAATCAACCAAAGTTGCTACTGGATTAAACGTCTATTTTCAACAAAGACTTCTAAGACTTAAAAAGAAACAAGAAAGTGTTACTTTTATGTAGGGGGAAGAAGAAGAAAGCAACTGAAACTACCTGTGAGAGGGTCCAAGTGTCAGATTGAACAGACAAACCCCTCAAAGCAGACATTGTAAATAAATTCAAGGAACTCATGGAAACCGTACTTTACAAAGTGAAAGAAATAAGGCAGGGTTGGTGGCGCACACCTGTAATCCCAGCACGTGGGAGGCTGAGTGTTCAAGGCCACCCTGTGCTACATAGTGAGTTCAAGGCCAGCCTGAACTGCCTAGAGAGACCCTGTCTCAACAAAACAAAAAGAGCCAGACTATTTGGGCATCTTAAAATCTTTGTGGCTTGGACAGACAAGAAAAATCACTCTCTGAAACAGAGGGAGCAATTAAAAAGTGAAAGAAGTAGGGCTGTTTGTCTAGTCCTGGGATCAATTCCCAATAATTCTCCCCACCACCCACCACCACCACCCCCCAAAACAAACAAAACAAAACAAAATGAAAGAAGCTGTGAGGACAGTGTCTCATAAATCGAGAATATGAATAAAAAGATAAATGTGACTATTAATTGTGATATGTTCCTTTGGATTAAGAAACACCTAGGAGGGCCGGGGATTTAGCTCAGTGGTTCCACCGCCTGCCTCACAACCACAAGGACCCGAGTTCTATCCCTGGTACAAAAAAAAAAAAAAAAGAAAAGAAAAGAAACACCTAGGAAGGAGATTACTGAAGCACATTTCTGAGTGTGTCTGTAGGGTTTTTCCAGAGATGTTTGGCATGCAGGCCAGCAAATTGAGGGGGGAACCTGCCCCAACTGTGGGAGGTCCAATTGGCTTGCGGCCTCAGTGGAATAAAAAGGGAAAAAGAGGAAGTCTGCTGTGTGTTTTGGAAGCTCCATTCTTCGTGAGCTCGTGGGTCTTTTGCCTGTGGACATCTGACTCTCGTTTCTTCCATTCCTATAGGGCTGCCTAATAAATCCTCTTGCAAAAGAAAAAATATATGTATATATATTTATCATATCATATTTATAAGTATATATCATGTCATATTCTGTTCCTCTAGAGAAGGGTAATAGAAAATATTTTTTTCTTTTTTAGGATATGTTTGTGGTACATAGCAATTACATTCATCTTCAGGAATTGGTACAAATACATATCACATCTTAATCATTTTTACTCATTCTTCCCCCTTCTTTTCCCTCCTTTGCCAAATCCCTTTCCTATCTCCAGAATCTGCCTACTGTTTCCTACCATCTCTCTTTTATTTTGCTCTTTCAATTGTTTATATTGTGAATCATATTAGAAAAACCATGTAATATTTATCCTTCTGTGTCTGATTTATTTCACTTAGTATTATGGTCTTGAGATCCATCAGTTTTCCTAAAAATGACTGAGATTCCTCTTTATGCCTGAATAGTATTCCATTGTATGTATGTATACTGCACTTTTTTATCCATTCATCTACTGATGGCAAATAGGTTGCTTCTATGATTTAGCTATTGTGAATTGTGCTGCTATAAAGATCAGCATGCATGTATCACTCTAATATGATCACTTTAACTCTTTCAGGAAGGTATCCATAAGATATCCTTGAAGAATCTCAATACTGATTTCCATAGTAGTTGTACTAGTTTACATTCCCAAGAACAATATAGAAGGATTCCTCTCCTCACACAACTTTGCCAGCATTTGTTGTTTTTTGAGTCCCTGATAATATTGTAGCCATTTTTACTGAAGATGAAATCTCAGTGTTGTTTTGCTGTGTACTTATCTAATGGGCAAAATGCTGAAAAAAAAATTTTTTGTGCTCTTGAATCATTTGTATGTCTTACTCTGAGAAGTATCTTTTCCTTTCAATTGCCCATTTTAAAAAATTGGTTATTTTTCAGTGGGGGGGCGTCTAATTACTTGAGTTTTTATATATTCTGAATATTAGTCCTCTGTCCAAGGGATAACTGACAAAATTTTTTCCCCATTCTGTCTGTTGTCTCTTCACTCTTTGGATCATTTCCTTTGCTGTGCAGAAGCTTTTTTTTTTTTTTTTTTCTTTCCGGTACTGGATATCAAACTCAGGACCTTGTCTTGAGAGGCAGGTGTGGTGCCACTGAGCTAAATCCCCAGCCCCAGAAGCTTTTTAATTTGATATAATCTCATTTGTTGATTCTTGATATTATATCATGAGCATTTGGGGTTCTGTTCAGGAAGTCCTTGCCTATACCTATGTTTTCAAGAGTTTTGCCAATTTTTTCTTTCAGCAGATTCTGTTTCTGTTTTATATCTAGGTCATTGATCCATTGTTATTTAATTTTACTAAGAGGGCAAGATATGGATCTAGATTCATTCTTCTGCATATGGATAACCAGTTTTCCCTACACCATTTGTTAAAGAGGCTATTGTTTGTTTGTTTATGTATCTTTTTATTTTTATTTATTTTAAAAATTTTAATTTTATTGGTATACTTTTGATATACATATTTGGGGGGGGTACTGGGGATTGAACTCAGGACCTTGTGCTTAGGAGGCAGGCATGGTGCCACTGAGCTAAATCCCCAGCCTTTGATATACATAATTTTGTGTGGGTTTTTTTGGTACCAGGGATTGAACTCGGTTCCTTACACTTACAAGGCAGGCTCCAGAACCACTGAGCTAAATCCCCAGCCCCTGATATACATAATTTTTAAAAATCTTCTTCTATGTAAAGGATCACATCATTTGAAAATAAGGGTGATTTGACTTCTTTCTAAAAAAATTAATTTTTGATTTTTTGTTTTGGTTTTTTTTTTGGTACCGAGGATCAAACTTGGGACCTTGCACTTGCAAGGCAGGCACCAGAACCACTGAGCTAAATCCCTGGCCCTAATTTTTGCTTTTTTGACACAAGGTCTTACTACATAGCTCAGGCCAGCCTTGAACTCACTGTGTGTGCAGGCTCGCCTTGAACACATAGTGATCCTCCTACCTTAGCCTTCAAGGGCTGAGATTACAGGTTTGCACCACCACACTAGATTTCTTTCTTGTCTATTTTAAATTTTTATTTTCTTCTCTTTTCTTTTCTTTCTCTTGGCTGATGGCTCTGGCTAAAGTTTTGGTATTATGTTGAACAAAAGTGGTAAGAGTGGATTGTTCCATATTTTAGAGAAAATAGTTTAAGTTTTTCCCTATTTTCTACGATGTTGGCAGTAGATTTATTATAAATGACTTTTATCAGTTTAAGGTGAGGTCCTTATACCTTTTATGTCAAGGTTTTTATCATGAATTTTGTCAAATATTTTTTCTGCATCTATTGAGATGATCATGTGATTTTTATCTTTACTTCTGTTTATGTGTTATATTATATTTATTGATTTATGTATGTTCAATCATCTTTGCATCCCTGGGATGAAGTTGTATAATCTTCTTAATGATTTGTTGCATTCTATTTGCAACTATTTTTTTGAAGATTTTTGCATCTATGTTCATTAAGGAAATTGGCCTGTAGTTTTGTTGTTGTTGTTGTTTAGGTGCGTCATTAGGTTATTTATTTGAGATCACTCCGTTTTTCTAATTTTGGCATTGACAGCTATAAACTTCCCTCTTAGAACTCCTTTCATTATGTCCCATGGATTTTGGCATGTTGTGTTGCCATTGTCATTTGATTCTAGGAACTTTTTAATTTCCTCTCTGACCCATTGATGATGCACGTGTATGTTATTTTATCTCCATGCGTTTGCAAAGTTTCTGTGGTTTCTTTTGCCATTGATCCATTATGATCCAATCGTATGTGGGGGATTCTTTCAGTTCTTTTGTATTTACTTAAGTGTGTTTTATGGCCAGGGTGAGGATGTGGCTCAGTGGTGCCTAACCTGCCTGGCAAGTTCAAGGTCCTGAGTTTTATCCCCAGTAAAAAAAAACAAAAAGTATTCTATGGCCTAAGATGTTATCTATAGTGGAGAATGTTCCATGTGCTGTTGAGAAAAATATGTATTTTTTTATTGGATGAAACACTTTGTAGATATCTGTTAAATCCATTTATTTGATGATGTGGTTCAACTCTGATATTTCTCTGCTGATATTTTGTGTGGTTGACCTATTTGTGACAGTGGCATATTGAAGTCACCCAATATGATTGTATTGATGTTTAATCTGAACTTTTATGTCCAGTAGTATTTGTTTTATGAAATTGGGTGCTCCAACATTCAGTGCATATGTTTTTACTATTGTTATCTCTAATTATTCCCTTTACCAGTTAGTAGTCACCTTTTCTGTTCTTCTGATCAGTTTTGGCTTGAAGTCCACTTTCAAACAAGTCCACTTGTTTGAAAATGGGATAGCTACTTCTGCTCGATTTTAGGCTTCTATCGCATGGAGCAGGGATTCCCAATCCTTGAACCATCAATTGGTAAAGGTCTATAACCTGTTAGGAACTGGGCTGCACAGCAGGAGGTAAGTGGCAGGTAAGCAAATGAAATTTCATCTACCATATGAGCTCTGCTTCCTGTCAGATCAGTAGCAGCATTAGATTCTTGTAGGAACATAAATCCTACTGTGAACTGCAGAAGATCTAGGTTGCTCACTCCTTTAAATCATACTGAGGCTTTCCCCCAGCCCCTACCCATGGAAGAATTGTCTTCCACGGAACTGGTCTTTGATGCCAAAAAGATTGGGACTGCTGACATGAAGTATTGTTTTCCACCCTTTCACTTTTAGCCTATGTGTTTCTTTATGAATGTGGTTAATCTATTGTAGGCAGCATAAAATTAGGTTTTGTTTTTTGAGCCAATCTGCCAGTCTGTATCTTCTGAGTGGGGAGTTGAGACCATTTACATTGACATTATTACTAAAGGTATTTACTGAATCCTATACTCACTTTCTTTTTTCATTGCTGCTTCCTTTATATTTTCCCTTTTCTTTCAGTGTTCACCTACTTAGATGTATTTTTTTTCCTTTCGTCTCTTTGGTGATGTTGGCCTTGCTGTCTCTGTCTAGAATTCTCTTGTGTACTTTTTTCAATGTTGGTTTGGTGGTCATGAATTTCTTAGGTGCCCTCATAGAAAGTCCTTATTTCTTCATTAATTTTGTTGTTGTTCTTGTTCTTTGGGGTTTTGTACAAATGTTTCACAAAATGTCACTGTCCAGCCAGAGATTTAGCTCAGTGGTGTCTCTGCCTGCCTCGCAAACACAAGGTCCTGAGTTTGATCCCCAATACCAGAAAAAAAAAAAAGTCACTGTTCAGCCAGTGAGTTCAGCAGTGCCTAGAACTTGCAAAGCACAGCAGCTTTGGCTGGCAGTGGGAGGGGTCCTGTGTAGGCATTGAGCTGTGCTGCATCTGAAAGACTGGGGTGGGATGGGAGGGGGACAAGATATTTGGCAGGCACAGAACTCGCTGTGTTTGGGGGAGTGATGGTAGAGCCTCTACCACACCCCTGCTCGTGTGTCTTTTCTCTCCCAGGTCACACTGGTCATATGTGTAGCCCAGCCGCTGCAGCAGTACTCAGCTTCTTCCTTTAGGGGTCGGATCCTTCCAAGAAGGCAGGATTGCTGGATCTGGGCTGTAAGCAGTGCTAGATCAAGAGGCAGTTCAGCCTCCCTTTCTAAATATCTTTGATACTGGAATTAATCTGGTGAACTCCATCAGGTTGCCTTTCCTATCTGGATCTTTGTTCACACCCCTTCCCAATACCTGTGCTTCCTAGTCCATGTCTCCCAAATGTCCTACGGGTACCACTGTGTGTACTCAGCCACTATGAAATCTCTAGAAAATGTTTTTTGGATTTTTTAAAGGACCAAATAGAAAGTCAAGATTTGAAAAGTACAACAGAAATGAAAATTTCACCACACGCCCTCAACAGTAGTTTAATTGGCAGAAGAAGAATCAACAAATTTAAAGATAGGTACAACCCAAAGAACAGACAGGGATAAAAATCATGAAGAAAAATGAGGTCTCAGAGAAATATGACAGGCTAAGTGTCTCAATATGCACATAATAATAGTGCCAGAAGGAGAAGAGAGAGTAAGAAGCACAGTTTTTTTTTTTTCTTTGTGGTGTTGCTGTTTGAACTCAGGATCTGATTCATGCTAGGCAAATACTCCACCACTGAGTCAAGCCCAGAAAATATACTTAAAGAATTAATTGCTGGGACAGGGATTTAATTCAGTGGCACCATGCCTGCCTCGCAAGCACAAGGTCCTAAGTTCGATCCCCAGTACCACACACAAAAAAGAATTAATTGCTGAAAATTTCCAGATATGATGTGAAACATGAACCTTAACATCAAAGAAGCTTAACAGACTCCAAGTAGACAAATTCAAAGAAACCCAGACCTAGACACATCATAGTGTGATATATTTTCAAAAATATTAAAAATATAAGACAAAGAGTAACTCTTCAAAGCAATAATCTATGGGAAACTCTGATAAGATTTTTAACTAATATCCCATCAGAACAATAGAGGCCAGAAACCAGTGAGATGATATATTCAAAGTGCTGTGGGAAAGAAAAATTGTCAGGCTAGGGATATAGTTCACTGGTAGAACATTTGCCTAGCATAGAGAGAAAGAGAGAGAGAGAGAGAGAGAGAGAGAGAGAGAAGGGAGGAGGGGAGAGGGGAGGAAGAAGAGAAGAGAAGAGGAAGAGGAAGAAGGAGGAGGAGAGGAGAAGAACAGGAAGAAGGAAAAGGAGAGAAGGAGAAGGAGAAAAAGAAGAGGAGAAGACTATCGATCAAGAATTTCATAGAAAAACTATTTTTCAAATATGAAGGCAAAAGAAAAAATAAACACATTCTCAGATAAACAAAAACTGAGAGAATTTGTTGCTAGCAGATCCATATTACAAGAAATAATTTAAAAGTTCTTCCAAAAGATAACGTATTTCTTCTTTCCCCTCTTTTTAATTGATTTCAAAAGCAATCATATAAGCCTATATAAGGGTATTGTATTGTTAGGACTAAAACATAGAGAAACATAGTATGTCTGACAGGTAGGTAGGTAGTAGGACCAAAGGGGTCATAGCGTGGTAACTCAAATCCACAGGCACAAATGGAGAGAAGCAGAAGGAGTAAATAGGAAAGTTACTATAACAATGATCTAAATACATACTCCCACTTGCTCTCCTTTCTTTTCTCAACTTCTTACTAGACATAAAATTTTATAAAGTTATAACAAAGTATTGTTGGGTTTCTAATACATGCATATAATTTGTGTACTTTTTTTTTTTTTCCGTACTGGGATCAAACTTGGGACCTTGCACTTTAAGGCAGGTGATGGAACCACTGAGCTAAATCCCCACCCCTAATTTTTTTTATTCAGTCAGGGTCTTGCTCTGTAGTTCAGACTGGTCTTGAGCTCACTATGTAGCCATTCCCAGTCATCCTCCTGCATCAGCCTCCCAAGTGCTAGGATTACAGGGAAGCGCCAACACGCCTGGCTAATTTGTGTCATTTTTATAACAGTATTAGCATAAAAGGGAAGCATGGAAATAAAATCATATAGGAGTTGTGACAGTTAATATTGACTGTCTCAGGGCATGGTGGTAAACACTTGTAGTCCCAGCACTCAGGAGGCTGAGGCAGGAGGACTGTCACAAGTTCAAGGCCAGCCTGGGCTACATAGTGAGTTCAAGACCAGCCTGAACTACAAAGTGAGGTCCTATCTAAAAAAAAAGTATATATATATATATATGGACTGTCAATATGATTAGGGTAAAAGATACCCAGGGAAGTAGTCAAATTGTGAAGGTGCTGACCTCATCAGTGATGAGTCATAAACTGAATAGGCTGTCAGGATGCGGCGCCTAATTGGAGAAGGTAAATGATGGAGGTGTGACCTTGAGGACTCTATCTGGTCCCTGGTTCCTTTCTCTCTGACTCTTTCCCTTTCCCTTTCTTCCTGGCTGCCATGAGGTGAGCAGCTTTCCTCTGCCATACCCTTCTGCCATGATGTTTCTGCTTGGAGCCAGCCAAACAGAGAATGAAACCTCTGAAACCATGAGCCAAAATAAACCTTACCTCTTTTAAATTTGTATATCAGGAATTTTGTCCCAGTAATAGGAAGGTAATAATACAGGAGTAATATGGCTTTATATTTAGTTCAGTGTTTCCGGCGCCTGCCTCGCAAGCGCAAGGTCCTGAGTTCGATCCCCGGTAACAAAAAAAAAAAAATATGGCTTTATATCACTGGAATTAAGTTGTTAAAAATTTGAACAAGATTTTGATCAGTTAAACTGGACATGGTGGCGCACACCTATAATCCCAGAATTGAGGAGGCTGAGGCAGGAGGTGCATCATGAGTTTGAGGCCATCCTGGCTATATCATGAGTTTAAGAACAACCTGAATTATTACTACTAGCAAGTTCCTGTCTAAAAAAGAAACAAAAATTCTGAGCAGTTAAGATGACATGGCAAGGGCTGGGGATTTAGCTCAGTGATGCCGCACCTGCCTCACAAGCGCAAGGTCCTGAGTTCAATCCCTGGTACCGCAAGAAAAAAAAAAAGACATGGTAAGCTCTAGAACAACCTCTGAGATAACACTCAAAAGTATATGTAATGAAGGGGCCAGAGATTTAGCTCAGTGGTTTCGCTGCCTGCTGTGCAAGCTCAAGGACCCGAGTTCGATCCCCAGCACCAAAAAAAAAAAGTATATATAATGAAAAAAATCACTGAAGTTAAAATGTTGTACTAGAAAACATTCACATAATTTATGTCTTAATATTTAAAATTCCATCACATTTGACATTTCATTATTTCCATCATATAAAACCATAGCTTTACACATATTTTTCCATTTGGTTCTTATGAAGATTTATTTGTTTAGTTATGAGGGTGTATATATATATATATATATATATATTTTTTTTTTTTTTTTTTTTTTTTGGGTACTGGGGATCGAACTCAGGACCTTGCGCTTAGGAGGCAGGCACCGGAACCACCGAGCTAAATCCCCAGCCCAGTGAGGGTATATTTTGGTAGTCTGTGTTAACTTGATATAACTTTTAAAAAATTTTTTTTAAAAGTATGGGCTGGGGATTTAGCTCAGTGGTTCTGCTGCCTGTCATTTTTTTTTTTTTTTTCTTTTGGTACTGGGGATCAAACTCGGATCCTTGAGCTTGCGTAGCAGGCGGCGAAACCACTGAGCTAAATCCTCGGCCCTCTGCTGCCTGTCTTGCAAGCGCAAGGACCTGAGTTCTATTCCTGGTACCAAAAAAAAAAAAATTTAAATGAATAACATGTGGGCCTCAGTTTTTTCTTTTGTTCTTAATCTTGCAAATTTTATCGGTGGGCCTACATACAGTATGTGTGTACTGCCTTATATTACAGTTACCTATATACTTTTTAACCCCTCCTCCACTTTATACTCCCATGTATACACACACAAATACAAACATACATGCTGGGCTGGGGATTCAGCTCAGTGGTTCCGTGGTTCCACCACCTGCCTCAAAAGCGCAAGGACCCAGGTTCGATCCCCAGTACCACACACACACACAAAAAAAACCCAAACAAACATACATGCTACTATAAAGCTCCTGAAGAACGGAAATGGTCTTACCCATTCTTGATTTCTCTGTGATGTCTATTAGAGTGATAGTTGACATTCAATAAATACATTTCAATAGCATTTAATCACACATTTAGCCAGGCATGGTGGTGCACAGCTGTAATCTCAGCACATGGAAGGCTGAGGCAGGAGGATTGCCATGAGTTCAAGGCCAGCCTGAACTACATAGTTTTTGTTTTTGTTTTTTTTTTTGTCTCCAAAAAAAACCCCAAAGCAAAACCAAGAAAAAAAATCACACATGTGGGTATTAGGAGGTACACTTCAATATAGTGCTTTTAGATATGATGGATTTAAGAAATCCAACAGGCAGAAGAGATAGGTGTTGAAACTTAAATCTCTTGTCTTCAGGTCACACAAGCATATGCAATAAAGAACAAGTTTACTTAACCTGTTTCCTGATGTGAATCCTTTTGCACAATTAACAATTTATATAGGTGAGAGAGTCACTCAGAGATGGACTTGGCCAACATATGGTAATGAGACTTATGTTTTCTTAGTATGATTTTTAGAGTGAGAGGTGAGATGATGTTAAACTTCATATTCATGGCTAAAAATCCACTCTTTAGAACTATATAAATTCTTTTTTGTAATTCTAAAATTCTATCAATCCACTAGGATCTAATGGTCAAAATTACCAGAAAAACCTCAAGTGACAGTCCTGATGTAATGTAGTGAATAGCCATCTATTAGAAACTTGACTAGGACTATACTAAGTTTTGGGGGCTGAATAAGTCCCCAATGACAAAAATAATGCTTTTATTTTTCTTTAGTCTATTTTCCTTTTTAATTTTGTCTTTTTTTACATAGCAAAATTAATTTTAAGTGGCAATTTCACCAAACAGTTATAAACTGGAAAAAATCACTCTCTCGTTGGCAAAGTTTGTACTGTTGCATGAACAATATGATATACCCCTTAGGTCTTTAAATTTCAGATCAAGCCAGGCTTGCATAAAACTAAGAAGTTCATCTCCTGTGACAACACAGAATGTAGGTCAAAGTCATACTAATTCCAGGGAGGAAGGCTGTCATACACTCCCAACTGATCGAGTAAATTTTTTTTTTCCCAGTATGGGGAATTGAACTCAGGACCTTGCACTTGCCAGGCAGGCGTGGCACCTCTGAGCCACATCCCTGGTCCTGAGTAAATTTTTAACAATAGGAGAAAAAGCATGGAAATTAGAAGAATCAGGATGTTTTCAGAAAACAGTGAGTAGTCAAATAGGCCAGGAGACACAGTGTGTCACAGACTCTTGTCAAAATATTCCCTGGAGAAAGAATACATTTGAACACGCCACTCAAGAAGTTAAGCATTTGGCCCCATGCCTCTCCACTCAATGTCTTTTAAGTGTCATGTTTTATCTTTAAAATGAATGTGAGTTTTGTATCCTAGTCTATCATATCAATGGTACCACATGAAAACAATGTTTTCTATTGTTAGAGGAGAAAACAAATTCTCTATTTCTATTCTTAGCTAGTAGACTTTTTTTTTTTTGGTACTGGGGATCAAACTCAGGACCTTGTGCTTTCGAGGCAGGCGCGGCTGCTACCATTCATTTTAAGAAGTAGAACATCCCCTGTGGGTCAGTGATAGAGCACTCGCCTAGCATTCTTGAGGCCCTGGGGGGCGGGGGGGGGGGAGCATGAGAGTGAATGCCAGTGAAAGTTTGAACCCAGCTTGATCAGCTCAGTGAGACTGTAGTAGAGACTTGAGCTCACCTCCAAGAGCCAGAGCAGCAGCTTTTAAACCTGGGGCAGGGAGTGGAGTATGGGCTGGGGAATGGTATAATGGGTGGAATGAGGAAGTTAGCTGGCTTTAAACCTAAAGTAGAAATTAGGCGGGGGTGGGGTAGGGGCTGCTTTAAACTAACAGCTACCACCAAAAAAAAAAAAAGAAACTTTTCTACTTTGAGATCACAGGGGAGAAGTGTCATGCCTGGCCTGGCCTAAACAAACAGGACAAAGCAAACAACAGCAGCTGCTCAGCAAATAGGACAAATGGACACAAAAGGAAGTACACAATCCCCTTGGCTCCGAGAAGTCCAGTGACTGTCTACACACCTGAGCAGTCCTTCCCCTGGGCATCCAGGTCATAAACATTCCATGTGATTATAGCCCCTTCCCCCAAATCTATATAAGCATAGTTTTCCTTCCCTGCTAGCTGCAGAATCTCTCCCTGATTGTAGTCCCTGATTTTATTCTCTGTTCACTGGAATAAACTTTTCTTTTCAATGACAAAGTGGCCTGTTTAAACTAGTAAGTTCATGAGTGCCATCTATAACAAGAAGATATGCTGTGTCTATTTTAAAAGTTGTAAAGCTTTGTTTCTCACATTTAAGTCTTTAATCATGCAATTGGAATTATTTTTGTTTGATGTGAGGTAAGGATTTTTTTTTCTTTTTTTAGGACTGAGGATTGAGTCCAAGGCCTTCACACTGAACTACAGCTCTTTTTTTTTTTTTTTTTTTTTGAGATAGTCTTACTAAAGTAGCTAATTTGTATAGGCTGGACTCAAACTCACAATCTTCCCGCTTTAGCCTCCAAAGTGCTGGGATCACAGGCATCCATCACCGTAGGATTTTCGGTATGTGTTTTTTTGGGGGGAGGGGGATCCCAGGGATTGGGATTTTTTTTTTTTTCTTTTTTTGAGGGTAATGGGGATTGAACTTGGGACCTTATGATTTTGAGGCGGGTGGCGGCACCACTGAGCCAAATCCGAAGCCTGGGATTTTTGTTTTTAATGGGTTCAATTAAGTGCTCGTCTTTCTCTTCTTTCTTTCTTTCCTTCTTTCCTTCTTTCTTTCTTTCTTTCCCAGGAATCAAACTCAGGACCTTGCACTTACCAGGCAGGTGCGGTGCCACAGAGCTACATCCCTGGCCCTAAGTGCTTTTTTTTTTTTCCACATAGCTCGAGGATATCAAGCTCCCATCACATGGCTCTTTCTATGCGTCACTATCTGTTCTACTTGCTTAATTTTCATCCTTTTATCAGTACCACATGTTTTCAGTTACTATAACTGAATGACAAGACTTTTCATCTACTCCGGGATGACTCTATCTACCTGATTCTTACTCACAATGAGCCATATTGTCCTTATTCATTTAGTCTCCCATAATGGCTTTCAATAAACTTTTATAAATTTCTGCACGAGGCTCTTAAACATTTTCCCCAGATTTATTCCTGAATACTTAAACATTTTTGTTATTACAAAAAAGGGCATCATTTTAAACTAAATTTTCTTATTTGTTGTTGATATAATGCAGAAACTTTCCTAATTGCTCTCATTAACTTGTTAACAAGTTCTTGTGGGGTTTTTTTGTTTTTGTTTTTTATTTTTTGGTTTCTGTTTTTTTAAAACAGGGTCTCATTATGTAGTTCCGGCTGGCCTTGAACTCACTATGTAGGCCAGGCTGGCCTGGAACTCACAGCAATCCTCTTGCCTCAGCCTCCCAAGTGCTGAGATTATAGGTATGCATCACTACACCCAGCCTCATAGATTCTTAGTTTTTCATGTAGAAAAATCATTTTATCGCTAAAGCATATCTTCCTACAAATTATGTGTTATTCCTTTTCTTGCCTTATTACACTGACTAATAACTACAAACAATAAGAGTGGAATAGTAGGCATTTCTGTCATTTTTTTTTTTTGGTAGTAGGGATCGAACTCGGGAACTTGGGACCTTGTGAGGCAGGCAGCGGAAACACTGAACTAAATCCCTGGCAGCATTTTTGTCTTATTCTTGGTATTTGTTTTGTTTTCTCAAAGACAGAGTCTTGATATATTGCCTAGAGCTTTGGCCCCAGGGTGAACCCAAATTGTTGGGCACAAGCAATTTTCCTACCTTAGCCTCCTGAGTAGGTGAAACTATAGGCACATGCCACCGTGCCACCACACCCAGCTTGCTCCTGGGATTAAAAGGGATTTTTTTTTTCCCTTAAATTCTTTTAGTGGTACGTTTTAGGTATACAATCTGTTTACATTTCTCATTGGGAACTTGTACCTTTACATGAGTATCTTGGTTCTTATTTTTTCCCCCTTCCCCTGCCCTCCCTTCACCCCCTCCACCCCTCCCTATTTACAAAGGCTTTGTTTCCATTTTTTCCTTTTCTCATATTTTTTCCTTTCCAAAAGGGAATGTTTTTTGACACAAGTGTCACTATGTATCTCAGGTTGGCCTCAACCTCACAGTCTTCCTTCTTCAGCTTTCCCAGTGCTGGAATTACAGGTATGGGTTACCACAACAGGCTTGAAGGCAATTATTTTTGATGTTTTACCATTAAATGTGATGTTTGGAGTGTGACTTTTGAAATTTTTCTTTATCAGATTAGTAAACTCTCTTGAATTACTAAGAGTATATTTTTCTGTTTGTATTGGTTGCTGCGATGTGGTACTCAGCCTCCAAGATGGCTCCGCATGGTGTCTGGCTTTTGATTTTTTTTTTTTTTTTTTTGGTACCGGGGATCGAATTCGGGTCCTTGTGCTTGCGTAGCAGGCATTGAAACCACTGAGCTAAATCCTCGTCCCTGGCTTTTGGTATTCTCACCCTTATGTAGTCTCTCCTACAGTGCACCAGAGTGGGTCTGGGTGGGTGACCAGTAGAATATGGCAGAAGTGATGATATACCATTAGATTAGGCTATAAAAGATAGAGTGACATATTAATATAGACCAATAGAATAGAATTCAGAGTCCAGAAATAAACTATACAGTTATGGCCAATTGGTTTCAAGAAAGGTCAAATTACTTACACAGGGTAAAAAATAAATAGTCTTTTCAACAAATAATGCTGAGACAACATGGTATCCACACACAGAAAAATGAAACTGAACCCTTACCTATACCACAAAAATTAACTCAAAATATATATCAAAAAATCTAATTGTGAGAGTTAAAACTTAAAACTTAGGGGGAAAACATACGGTACATCTTTGTGACTTTGTATTTGGTGATGCTTCTTTAAGTGTGACACCAAAAGTACAAGTAACAATATAAAAACTAGATAAATCATGCTTGAACAAGAGGTACTAGCATTCAGAATACACAAAGACCTGGGTGTGGGAGTGCACACTTGTAATCCCAGAGCTTGGAAGGCTGAGGCAAGAGGATTACAGAAAGTTTGAGGCCAGCCTGGTCTACATAGTGAGTTCAGGACCAGCCTGGACTACATAGCAAGACCCTGACTCAAAAAAAAAAAAAAGAATACACAAAAATACCCCCCCCCCTTACTGAGGCAGGGTCTTGCTATGTAGTTCAAGCTGATCTTGAACTTGCTGAATCCCAGGCTGCTCTCAAACTGGTGATGATCCTTCTGCCTCACCTTGAGTGTCTTACAGGTATGTGCCATCACATCAGGCAATAACCCGAGTTTAAAATGAGTTAAGGATTTGAATAGACATTTTTCCAAAGAATATATATTGATGGCAAATAAACACCTAAAAAGATTCTCAACATCAGGGCTGGGGATATAGCTCAGGGGTAGAGTGCTTGCCTATTATGCCTGAAGCACTGGAAAAAAAAAAAAAAAGATGCTCAGTATCATTAGAGAAATGCAACTTAAAACCTTGAGATAATTATCACACTAGAATGTATATAATAAAAAAATAATAACAAGAGCTAGTAAGGTTTTAAAGAAATTGGAACCCTCCTACATTATTTGTGGAAGTATAAAATAACATAACCTTTTGTTTTTTCTTCAATATTTATTTTTTATTAGTACACATTTGCAATACATAATGATTACATTTCTTGTGGGGAATTGGTATATGTACAGAACACATTTTATTTTTCATTCCCTTCCTTTCCACTCCCTGCCCTCCTTAGTCCTTCCCTTGATCCCTAATAATTTCCTATTATCTATCTTTTATTTTGCTCTTTACTTATATTTAAGGTTTCTCACATAAGAGAAACCATGCAATATTTAAGCTTGTGTGTCTGATCTATTTCACTTAACATGATGGTCTCAAGGTTTATCCATTTTTCTACAAACGACTCAAGTTTATTCTTCTTTATGGCAGAGCAGTACTCCACTGTGTATAATAACAGATTTTCTTTATCTGTTCATCTGTTGATGGACATATAGACTGCTTCCAAGATTTAACTGTTGTGGGCCTTTTGGCTAAGATCAAGTGAAGATTTAACTATTGTGAGTTGTGCTGCTATAAACATAGGTATGCATGTATCACTGTAATATGATATCTAACTCTTTCATGAAAATACCAAAAAGGGTAATAGCTGGGTCATATGAAATTTCTCCTTTTAGTTTGTTGAGAAATCTCCATACTGATTTCTGTACTGGTTGTACTAGCTTACATTCCCACTAATAATGTAGACGGGCTCCTTTTTCTCCACAGCCTCACTAGCATTTGGTATCATTTGATTTCTTGATGACAGCCATTCTTTCCAAACTAAGATGCAATATTGGTGTTTTTAAAAGTTTGGCATAGCCCCTTTGTTAAAAAATTGGCAGTCTCTCAAAAAGTTAAAGACAGTTACTACATATATGCTCATATTCTTTGTGATTTCTCTGAGGTTTAGGTTTAAAGTATCTACTCTCAGAGGATATTTGCATCTGCTCTGCCAGGTGATTCTCCCATGCAAAGGATACCAATCCAAGGCACTGTAATTTGTTGTTGTTGTTGTTGTTGTTTTGAGTCAGGGTCTTGCTATGTAGTTCAGGCTGGCCTTAAAGTCACAGTGTAGCCCAAGCTGGCCTTGAACCTGTGGCAATCCTGCTGCTTCAGCCTCCTAAAAACTGGGATTACAGGCATGTGCCACCATCCTGGCTTGGGCACTGTAATTTTTTGTTTGTTTGTTTGTTTAAGACAAGGTCTCACTATGTAGTTCAAGTTTTCCTTGAACTCACTGTGTAGCCCAAGCTGACCTCAAACTCACAAGAATCCTCATGCCTCCGCCTCCCAAGTGCTGGGGTTAGAGGCATGTGCCACCACACCCAGCTGTGGACACTGTAATTTTGCGGGGGGGGGGGGGGAAGTACTAGGGATTGAACTCAGGACCTTGTGCTTGCAAGGCAGGTGGTGGAACCACTGAGCTAAATCCCTGGCCCTGTAATTTTTTTACCTGGGTTTCTTGTTTAATTTGTTTTGTTTTCTGCATGGTTAAGAGCTTTTAAAGAGACATAGTTCTCTTCCAACAAAAGTTAGTGTGAAACAAATAAGGGTCCCTGACAAATCCTTCTTCATGGTATTTTTTCCCTCATTTACTTACTGAAGTCAAGTATCTTTTGGGAAGCTCCCAGATCTATATAGAGGTTTCCATCCCACATTTCACTGTATGGGTCAAGTCTTAGATTTTCCCCCTGCTCAGTACATGCATTAGAACTCAAGCTTTAGACCACTCATGTAACAGATGTCCCCAGAGCAAATATCACCATATTGTTTAAACTGTTTTAAAACACTTCATGGAGGTCATTACACTGAAACAGCTCCAGCACCTTGGCTTCCTAAGCAAGCAAACTGAAGCCCAACATGAACAGTAAAATGAAAATTTATGCTCAACCAATCACAAGCCATCAGTTAACCTCTAATTAGGGATTTTCCACTTTAATCAGTCAAACATTTTCTTTGACTTGTGTTCACAAACATCTTACAAAGTTTGTTCTCTCACCCACCTCGATTAAGTAAACACTGGGCCCCTCTCTCATTAGTGTTAACCAAGTCCTAAATTGCTGAAAGCTCAAATAAACTTTTTAATTTTAATGTGCTTAAGTTAACTTTCAAGTTTGTATGTATTGTGTATATGTTTGTGCATGTCTGTGTGTGTGTGTGTATGTGTGTATGTGCTTGTGTTAGGACTTTAAGATATTCTATGCCAGGAAAATTTCTCTTGATACCTGATCTGCCATACTGCCTGAAATTTAAAATCTAACAAAGCATATTAATTGTGCAGAAGTTTACTACACCTAAACCTCTACTAAAGTTTAATTATTGGTAAATACTTCTCTCTGGGAAAATATGCCATGCTTACTAGATGATTTATTTTACCCTGTGGACATTCTTGCATCAATCATGATTTGAGAAACACAGTGGAGGAGTACGAGATTAGATTGAAAGGATATATTGACGTCACATTTCAAATAGCCTTAAATGCAAAAGTAGAAATAGAAACATTTGGACTTTCTAAGTGTCACTTTTTAAGTTCTGTAGGTTGAAATTCCATGGCAGACATATTTCCAATTGGCAATAATTATTTTTCTCAAATAGGTTCTTTCATTCAAACTCTCGAGAGAGTGCTATGTGCCCCACACTGGGTTAATGCTGTGTGGAATAAAAGAAATGATGAAAGTCACAGTTTTGCCTTTAAGAAACTTATAAGTGAATCTTGAAATCACTTCTTGTATACCAATGTGACTCTATAAAGAAAATATAGCAAGTGCCAGGTAAATGGTGAGAGTTCAAAGTGGGGAACAGTACTTCTATCTGCGAGTGTAGGTAGGATGAGGAGCTGTCCTGATCTGCATTTGCTGGAGACTTACGGCCTTCCCCAGACACAGAACTTTCATTGAGACAACCAGTGTAGCAACTGGCAAACCAGAACAGCTGATGCCCTAACAAACACAAGGCTGTAAGAAGAATTAGAGAAGAGTTCATCTAGGACGGGAGATGGAAGTTGAAAACGACCTTATAAGCTAAGCATAGTGGTGCACACCTGTAATTCCAGCACTCAGGAAGCTGAGGCAGGAGGATTACAAGCTCAAAGCCATCTTGGGCTACTTAGTGAGTTCAAAGCCATCCTGGACTACATGGCAAGAGTTCGATTCCTGGTACCAAAAATGGGGGGAGAAAAAGACTCTGGCTCAAAAGAATAAAAAAGAACTTTATAGAATTAGTTGGATTAGATTGGCTATCTTCATTAATACATTGAACATAAATATAACCTAACCCCCTCCTCCATTCCTTAGTAGTAGTGCTAGAAACTGTGAAGTAATTCCATTCTTGTGTCAAAGGACAAAATCACAACAAATTTAAAGATCTAATTGGCTTTTATTTGCAATTCTACAATCAGGCAACATCTTAAGTTACAATAGAAAGAGACATTCTGCTGAGCAAAGTTTGATTACTTGGTACTTAACACCAATGACTCTATTCTGGTTTTGTCTGGCACGTTGGTCCTAGTACAGAAATACGGTTTACAGCAATTGGACTCCCATAAATTCTGACTAACAGTTGTATTCTCTCTCTCTCTCTTTTTTTTTGGTACTGAGGATCGAACTCGAGACCTTGTGCTTGTGAGGCAGGAACCAGAACCACTGAGGTAAATCGCAGGCCCTATAATCTCCTTTGATGGTCACATGGATTGAAATCTTTTTTTCATGCATTGGCCTCTGCTTGTACTCCTGGACCAGTGTATATTAGATAGTTTCCTAATTCCCAGCTGCTGTGCTTCCCTTCAATGCTGGATTAAACAAGTTTTTTTAAAAATAATATCTCTTTCTCTTCAAGTGTATTAAATTATAATTTAGTCTTGATTTGTGGCAGTTATGCCCCTGGGTTATGCTTAGAAACATAGAATTGGTCTTCATTGACCACAGATTCTCATAAGCAACAGTTTTCCTGACTCTAGAGAAGGGAGAAGGTGTCCACCAACAGGGAATACTATACACTTGAAGGTGCATAAAGCTACTACCACCTCCCTCTGAAACAAACATGAAGTTGATTCCATCAGCTGTTGGTCCTAGACCACACTTTAAATAGCAAAGTGCTGAAACAGACAGTCCCTCTCCTTCTGTGGCTTGTACCTCCCCAAATTTCCCTCTACTTTCTAAAATTCTTTTACATTGCTGCTAAGTCTGAAATTCAACTAACTATACTTTTGTGAAAAAAAGCTGTAGATTTACTTACAACATAATAATAATTTTTAATCAAATAGTTTTCTTCATCATATCCACTAAGTCGGGAACTTTAAGAACAGATACTGACTTTTATAGATAAGTAAGGAAGAATATTAATAGTGAGACACTGTATTAAATGGTAGACATAAAGGTGACAAGAGGGTATTGGGAAGAGGTGGGTGTTGGGCTTCTTCAAAGTATTGAGAAAGCACAGTTACTTGGGGTTAGGGCAAAGGCAATAGGAGGGTGCAGGAGATAAAGACAGGTGAGAGGTTACCTTTTTAAACCTGTTGACTCTGAAAGCCTTGTCACAGTGTAAGACCCAGGTAAAACTTAGCACAAGTAATGCCATCTTGTTACAAACCCTCCGTCTTGTCCCTGTGGGTTTCAGGTTCATTAAATGACATAGAGTTCCTGGAATGTACTTGTTTATCTGTTAAGACACCATGGAATGTACCATTGTTTCTGTGTAAAGAACATCCTGTTAGATAAGTAAAGAACATCTGCAAACTCCCCTAACCGTCCCCTAACTGCAAAAATTCCACTTCTGTAGTTCTGCTTGCTAAGCTCCCCTGCAGCCCCTATAAAACCTTCCAACCCCCTGAGCTCGGGGCCTCTCTAAGCTTGTTGCTTGGAGAGTGCTGTCTGGTCAGACTAATAAAGGTCTGTTTTTTTTTACCATCTCAATTCTGTCCGGTGTGTTTCCTCCCAGGTGATCTTTGCTGTAGTCAGCTCCTCGGAGCATTTGGTAAGGCCCTTGGTCTTACAATGGGCCACTGAGGAAACAGTGATCCTAATTAAAAACGGTGAGTCTGTTCCTAACTTTAAGAAATAATGACACATAAATATATCAGTAAAGATTAATTGCCTTCTCTTAATTTGCTTATGCAATTGCAAATCCAAGAAGTCATTTTATTAAATGCACAAGCTAGTTGATTCTGAGGGAACATATCTTTTAATAAAATTACAAATTCCAAGACAGGATATAGAGCTAAAGGTAAGACTGGTGAATGGCACCACAGAATGATATTACTTAAATGTGTCAGAGATCACCCAACCTTTTTAGTCTACAGATGAGGAAACTGAAAACAAACAGGCTTAATTGAGTTGCTAAGGATCATTCAAGTAGCTAATGGGAGAGATTGGACTTGAATACTGGCACTCTTGAGACTCTTATGCAGTGCTTTCTGTAATGATGGGAGACTCTTATCAAGTACTTTCTGTAATGATACTAGTGCAAAAATCCAGGTTAATGTTTTCCAAAAGGCCTCACATTTTTTAATGTATAGAAGCATTTTGTGCTTTGTGATCTTGTACTTAAAGGTTCAAGTAATTTTTACTAATTTCCATGTTATTATTTTTCCTTTCTTTAAGTTCTATTTTCAGTTCTTGGAGGCCTATACAATATAGCCCAAACTGAAATAAATCCACTTATTTTCTGAACATATTCCAGTTGTCAGCAGGAGCCCTCCTTTTGAGAAAGCAATGGAACCTACTATCCTATTCTGAAAATAAGCCTGGTATTCTCCTGAAATTCCTTTACCTACCACATTGTAGGGGGAAGTCTATAACCAAGAGGGTAAAATGGATCCTTAAAAATTAGGAGTTTTTATTTCAGAGATAGGCTGCTTCTCCAACTTCCTCATGTGACTCTCCTTGCCTCACTCAGATATATAGACAAAAAGGTAACAGATCTGTGAAAAAAAAATTTTTTTTAAGGGAGGAGGCCGGGATTTAGCTCAAGTGGCACCACGCCTGCCTCGCAAGTGCAAGGTCCTGAGTTCAATCCCCAATACCAGAAAAACAAAAACAACTACCATATCTATTTATATAAAAGAAACATGCAGATGCTGGACCCTGGAGGTCTGAGTTCAGTTTCCTTTCCCTAAGAGAGAAGACTCCCAAAATGGTGCTGGAGGGGGATATAAAACAGCGTGGGAGCTCCTTGTCCATTTCCTCACTGTATTCCCCCTCCCTGCTCTTCCACATATAAAAGCTCTTGCTCACCTAAACATGGTGAATAGAGATTTGGGGCAATGGTAGGCCCCTCCTTCTCCTTCAGAGCCAGCCTGCCTGCTTGCTTGCTTGCTTCCCTTCTTTCCTTCTGGAGACAGGGTCTTTCTATGTAGTGCAGGCTGGCCTTGAACTTACTATGTAGCCCAAGCTGGCCTTAAATTTATGGCAATCTTCTTGCCTCAGCCTCTTGAGTTCTGGGATTACAGGCATGCACCACCATGCCCAGCCAGAGCTCTCTTTAAATAAACCATTTTTCTTTTTCTACCAAAAATTTTCTCCCATGTTTCCTGGAGGAGCAGCAGGAAGTAAAGACCTGAGTATGTGATAATATGGCCAGTGACCCTCCTATTCATTTTAGTTCTTAATTGGGATTTTCAACAGGGAGTAGGAACCAAATAGACATGACAGATCAACAAGAGAAAACTGCAAGTTTTATTCCTTTTCACATGTGTAGAGAGACCCTCATAAGAAATTGAGGAGCTAAAGAAATGTCTAAAGCATAATGCTTTCATGATTTTAGACAGAAAATAATAAATTCATAAAGAAATGATAAAAGAGTCTGGCTGGGGGCAGTAAATCATAAGGAAGCCTGCTAGTAGAAGAGAATGGTTATATCGATCCTGTATTAGTTAGCTTTTCATCACTATAATAAAATACCTGAAACAGGTTAACTTATGAAGAAAAGGTTTATTTAGCTTGCAGTCTTGGAATTTCAAAGTTCAAGATCATATAACCCTGCTGGTTTGATCTCTGGCCATGGCCTACCAGTACATCTTGTCACATAATGGCAGGAGCGTGTGTTGCGACAAGGGACCAACCACATCTCAAAAAGGACGCCAGAGAAAGAGTAAGGGACCAGGCTTGCTTCTTCTATTACCAACCTCTCAAAAACTATCAAAGCAAGCACTATGGGAGGGGAATGCAGGAGGATCTTAAATTTGAGCCTACCCCAGGAAACTTAGCAAGATGTTGTCTCAAAATAAAAAATAAAAGGGCCGGTGAATGTACCTCAGTACAGAGGCCCCAGGTTCAATCCCAAGTACCACCCCCTCCCCCCCAAAAAACCACACAAAAACACAAAGACACAGACTGCCAAGGGTAGCACAAGAACTACTTTAATCCCTTTAGAGACTGTCCACAGTGACTCCAAGACCTCTCACTAGGCTTATCTCCTAAAGATTTGATTGCTTCCCAGTATCACTACCCCAGGGACCAAGCTCCCAACGCAGACCCTGGGGACACCCAAACCGTAGGCGACCCATTGCAGTGTTAATTTATAATCTGGTGAAAAGGATTGTTTTCGCTCTTCTTTTGGTGGTACTGGGAGCTGAACTCAGGACCTTCACACTGAGCTACGCTTTTTTATTTTGAGATAGGGTTTTGCTAAGACATTACTGTAAATTGCCAGGGTGGTCTTGAACTTATGATCCTCCTGCCTCAGACTCCCAGAGTGCTGAAATTATAGATGTGCACTATCGCAACAGGATGTATCTTGGCATTTTTCTCACAGAAATTTTGCGGCTCACTACAAGTGCACAAAGGCAGTTCACAGAGCCCTTTCTGCCACTGTTGCTTTTCAAATGCTGCCACTCAGAACAACCTATGTGCAAGAGCAGCATGTTTTAGCATGACATGTTCTTAACTCACAGGACACATAATTTCATTCCAAATTTATACAGCCAAAGGCAGTTTGAAATAGAAGTTAAAGACAAATGAGCCATCTGTGAGTCCTGACCTATGCTTTACCTACTTGGCAAGCACACCTTGAAGCATCCAGCTAGCAAATATTAAACATATGAAAAGTCAGACTATGTCATCACGCAGGTCAAAAGCAGTGATATTTCTCACCAGAAATGGCTCCTTCTATAACCACCCTCTGGAAGACTGCCAGAGGATTAAACTAACATGCCAGCTTCCCAGGATCCACTTTACCCCCTATAAGGATGGATTGTGCTGCCAGGTGTGGTGGCTACACCTAGGAGGGTTGAGCAGGAGAATCACAAATTTGAGGCCAGGCTGGCCAACTTCCTGAGATCTTGTCTCAAAAACAACAACCAAAATGCATCGTGGTGTTAGACTTTTACACTCAAGTATGTATTTAACTCAGTGCATCGCGTTTTCCAGGTCAATTTGGATCTTATACCTCAGTGATACCCTAGGTAAGAGTGAGAAAAGTCAGGTCTCTAGGGTTATCTATTGCTGCAAAGGAGAAGAAAACATTATTTTTGTAGAAAAGCTTTCCAAAATCCCTAATGCCACACTGGGTAGAGAAGAGACCATTCTGACATTCCAGTTATATTGTCAAAGAAACTTTAGGGAGATTTGTCACCTCATAGTGATAATCTTTTCTTTTTTTTTTTTTTTTTTTAAGATGGATTCTTACTATGTTACTCAGACTGGTCTCAAACTCCTGGGCTCAAGCGATACTCCTGCCTTAGCCCCTCTAGTAGCTAGGACTATAGTCATTGTCTTGTCACCAGTTCAGTCTGGGGAGGTTCACTTGAGAATTGGCCAACCCAAAGAAGAGACACAAAGTCATGGAAATGTCTGACCATATTCTATTCTCTAGTGCTGCTCAGGCTCCTAGCCTGCCCATTCTCGCAGCCACCCTTGGCCTCTTTATCTTTGTCTCCAGCTCTCACGACAGCTCTCATGACAAAATACACAGTAGTGGCCATGTGCCAGCATCGACCTTGGCTGTATCAGCTACACTGAGATTGACAAGGTGTTCTTGTGCCAAAATCTTGCTGAGTTGGACTTCATGTCCACCAAAATTCACCGTCCCCCCCCCCCCCAGCCTGAACCAAAGTGTAGCCATCTTAGACTTCGTTTTTTCCTACAATCCACCTCCTTCAGGCTGTGGGGTATGATTCTTTAGAGGGCATGCAGGCCCACAGGGCTGATCTTTGTGCCACATGTCACAACAGCAATACTAGGAGACCTCATTATAGGCCATAATAGAGTCCCTTGCTCCTGTACTCCCATGTGTATAGTCTGGAGGCTAGGCTGGGACACACATTCAGCTGGTCCAAGGCTGGAAGCCAGATTAGCTCTCCAGCTCTTTGCAAATGTCTCTTCTAGTCCCTTTTTCTAAACCCAGACTCTCTTGCAGGAGACTGTAATATTAATTATGCCCAAAGTAGGCTGTGAAGAGTTAACTCCACAATTCACTTGTTTATAGAAGTGAGTCTGGCTGAACCCTACATGCCAAGGTCAGAGTAACTCATGCAAATTCCATTCCCACAACTAAAACCTTCTTACTAGAAGGACAATGTTCTAATTACTACCATATATTTTGTCTACTCTGTTCCTAATTTGAAAATGCTTTGTCTTGCCCTTCACAAGCCTTGCTTACGTTCATTTCCATAGAAACTGCACATTCTCGCACATAGTGCCACCCTTGCACATAGTTTGCTTTTACCCCAATTGATTACCAATAAAAATCAGTGGCTTGGACTGGCCAGTGCCTTTGTCAGTTGCACTGGCATTGGTCAGCATGGCACCCCGCTTTCTGACTCTCAGTTCTGTCTTTTAGGTTTCTTTCTCAAGCCTGTGTCATACAGTAGGCGGGAGACTGGAGCCTACTGCAGAGGTTTCCAGTAACATTTCAGAGGTGCCCAGTACCCCCTGGAATTTCCAAGGAAGTGAACACAAGGGCTGCTTGGCTGTCCTACTCTGGATAGTACCTTTGTGGGGAACAGAAAGCATCTCTCTCCTCTGGGCAAACCCCTCTTCTTCTTGTAGACTTTGGTGCAGTAAAACTGTACAAGGTAGCTGTGCTGGCCTTTCTGTGAGCCCAGCACTGCCCTGTCTGTCTTGCTATTTATCCTCTTCTGTGTAGCCTGCCTCTTACAGGTCTTGCTACATGGCTCAGCTGTCAGGAGCAATGCTACATAATTTTAGGGTAAAATCATTTGGTTAGCCTAGTTCTCTTGCCTACAGCCCAGCTACAGAATAACTCCAGTTTGGCCTCCGGTCACAACTGAGACTTCAACGATCCAGTGATGCTGTGATTCTCCAGGACAAGAAACATCCTGGGAGCTGAAAACGTCCTGGGAGAACAAACCTCTACTCAGTTCCTCATTGTTCTTGGACTGTTAACATCTTATTTACCCAGGATGTACTGAACTCTCTGCAAGTCATTTGTTACATTTGTTTCTCCCGATGTACTGAATAAAAGATGTGGTAAGCTGGGGGCTTTTGTCTTTGCTGCCCAGAGCAGCACTGATCAGACCCAAAGCTCAGCTTCTTCTCAGTCTCATTTTTCTACCTTTCCTGTAATTTGCCGTGTGCTGCCGTGGCTTGCAGGAGACCAGGACTCACTGCAGAGGTTCTGGTAATGTCCCCTTCCCCTGTTCCCTACACTCAGCCCCCCACGGGCTGATGGCAAACTAGCCACCTTGTGGTCCTTATGTGAAAAGCTATAACCCCAGGCTCCTATATACTGTCCAACTCTCAGTAGTAAGCGAGCTTTCCTCTTGAGTAATCATCACTTGCATGGCCTGTAGTTCAGCCCAAGGACTGCTCTGTCTAGTATTAGTATCAAACTAAATACTGTCTGCTTCTGCCTGCACAGCAACACTCTTCTATTTTGTGATGGGCCCACAGCTCGACTCATCCATATACCAGGCACTTGCCTGTATTGGTGGTTGACCCTTCTGTGTGTGTGTGTGTTGTTTTTTTTGGTACCAGGATTGAACTCTGGACCTTGCACTTGCGAGGCAGGTGTCAGAACCACTGAGCTAAATTCCCGGCCCTGGTTGACCCTTCTGGTAGAAAGATGGTTTCCTCTGGGTCCTTGAGTGAATGGGAAAGATAGAACATCATCCTCACTCCACTGGCCCTAACACCTTTTGTAACGCAGCAGACAAGGAACTTGTGCTCTGTACTTTGTTACCGTAAATATACTATCTATGTAGCCACCATTGGTACTTAAGTAATCCCTGACTTGGGAACAGCTACTGGGTAGGTGGTTTGCATCTTCACAGAGGCCTTCCCGGGGATTGACTCACAAGCCTGTAAGGCCACATATACAGCTGCTGGTTGCTCCTCATGAGGGGAAAAGGGGACCTCCACCCCCTTCTATACATGTGCCTAAAATCCCAAAGGCATGTGCAGCCATTCTGTATGCTGCCACAAACCCTAACTGAAGCCCTCAGCAGTTACGTGAACCTCTAGTTCCCAGGGGTGCCCAGGGTCAGCCACCTGCAGGGCTTGGTCTGCTGCAAAGTCCACTCTGAGATCCCAAATGCCTACTTGGCATCTTCTGCCCTATCTGCCTGCTTGGCATCCTTTGGCCACACTGCCTGCATGGCAACTTCTGTCCTATCTCAGGCCACATGCTTTTTACTCTGGTTGTACCGGGGTTTTAAGATCTGGGCTAAATGGGGAATAAAAGGGTGTTCCCCCTAACCAGACATCTTGGCCCTGCCCCTAGTCAAAATTAAATACCTGCATGGTATTATTCATTGAGCCATGTAGTCCTACAAGTTCATGGTCTGGGTCTAGACCATTTGCTTCCCCTGGGGGACCCTTTCCTTTTGGAACTGCTGATCAGAGCATGGCTGTTTCCAAAGAGTTAACAGCACATGATTCAGCTGTTTTCAGTCTACTTGGGCTCCTGGTTTTTTACAGCCTGAACTCCTTGCTCAGCATCTCTCATGTACTGTAGCTGCCTCCTCCACCTGGCCTTGGGTTTGTTACCAATTCTAGATCTGCCTCTTGGCTTCCAGCAACTGCCAGGTCCAGCTGCCCCAGTGGCCTTGGCCAAGCTCCTCCTAACCCCTACTGGCTAACGGCTTCTGCCGCCTCATCAGGCAGTGACTGTCCCATGTTCATCCTCTGTGTGATGTGCATCAGTTCTGTGTGCTCATGATCTCCGGATGGAGTCTTCCTAGACCACCTGTGCTATTGCCATAACCCAATATAACTTCATCCCGAGAGCCATAACTCAGTCACTTGAGCAGGATCTGCCACCTGTTGCTTTCCTTGTAGCAGCTTGGCCTGGGCCCTGAGCCTGCCTCTGGATCTGACTTGGACTCAGATTTAGATTCTGCTTGTAGTCCCAGCATGCACCCCGCATTGGGGCCTGAAGCCCCGGAAGTGGGCTCTTTGTCCCATTCCAACTCCACTGCCACTCTTCTTTATCTTTGTGGTCTCACTGGGCTGTAGCTTGATGCTTCATTTTCTGTATCACCATCCAGCATGCCTTCCTGCAGGGAAGCCGCTTGGTCTCTTCAGTCCCCTAGCTGTCTGTGTCAGTGAACTCTGTTATCTCGGCAGCACACATTCTTTCTGGACATGATTTATGAGCAGCATATATCTCTTCTTTCAATGTTCCGCTGTGGGCTGTTCTCTTTTTTTAACCCTTTGTGGTGGGGACCTCCTCTTAATGAGGCTATTGCACTGGTCCAGGCTAAGCTGTATCCTACAGACTATGCCAATTATCTTGTCACCAGTTCAGACTGGGGAGGTTCACTTGAGATTTGAGCAGCCTAAAGAAGAGTCAGAGTCGTGGAGATGACTGAACTTGCCTTTATTCTCAGATGCTGCTCAGCTGCGCAGCCCTCAGATCCCTAGCCCACCCGTTCTCACAGTGGTCCTCAGCCTCTTAGTCTCTCCCAGCACTCGTGACAGCCTACATCTGTACTAAAATGCATAGTAGTGGACATGTGCCACGAACGACCTTGGTTATATCAGTTATTTACATAGACAGTGTAAGACTGATGAGGTCTGCTTGCCCTGAAATCCTGCTGTCTTGAAATTAATGTTTACCAGAAATAACCTTCCACCCCACCCCCCAACAGCCTGAACCAAAGTGCAGCCATCTTAGGCTTCATTTTTCCCTACAATTGCGCCCCACCAAGTCCAACTTCACAGGTGATATTCTTAAGAAATTATTAAGAGAATTACAGTCTCCTCCACACCCCATTTTTCAGCCCTGTTGTTCAAACTCAGTGCTCCACACATGCTTACCATTGAGATATACTCCTAGCCCTAACAATTAGAGTCTTATAATAAGGATCTCAGAACCTTATTGTAGTTGAAGTTGTGAAAGAAGTTGCTCACAAAGCATCCTTTGGTGTCAATATTAAAGTCAAAACTCACCTAGGTAAATCACAAATGTTTCCTACGGTGGCAAATAAATCATAGAATCACGCTTAGGAGGAGGCAGGAAGATTTTAGCTCAAGGCCAGCCTGAGCTACATAGAGAGATCCTGTCTGAAAACAAAACAAGTCATAGAATCAAAGAGATTACCAGTACAAACTTGCATTTTTTAGATGATGAAACTAATCTTTACATTCTTGTGTACTTAATGCCCTGCTGTTAATAAAGTAAAGAGGAAAAAACAAAATCTACAAAACCATAAGAAAAAGAAGTCAGAGCCCAGAAAAATATCGCAGTCCTTGGATTCCATGTGTATTACATCCCTATGATCCTTTTTAATCTCCTAAATTTTCGGGTAATTTTATAAATATTTAATGCAAAGAAGGTTTTCATTCTTTTCTGGAATTTAACTTCAGCTGAATTAAGAAAGCTTAATTTGCTACCCAGAGCTTAATAATGCCTTGCTGAAGTTCAGAGAAGTATAAGTAAAGGAAATAATCAGAAGCATCTGCAGGTGCTGGGACAATTATGAAGAAAGTATAAGTATTATTCACATTGAAATTCATCAGCATCACAATGTTCCTGAAAAATCAAAAGAATAAGAGGAGCCAAAATGTTCAATAAAAAGTAAAAAATGAACAGATGTCAGGAAAATTCACTGTGTTTAAAATTCATACTGTTTTTTCCTCATAAAGAATAAAAAGCACTCCCTCTCTTTTATGTGTTCCTTTAATTAGCTTTTGAATAGTGCTTATAGTGTTTATATCCCATACCTCAGACATAAAACTCTAGTGGAAAAGAAAAATGCAAAATTCTTACTGATTTCTAGGTGAATTTCCTTTTCAGATACAATAAGCATGGTTCAATTTGGCCTGAGATATATGTTACAATGATTAAAGATTTATTAGATTTATTGTAATTTAAAAGAAAAAAATACTAATTTCTAGAGATTATTTTATCTTTAGTTGATCAAATACTTTTTTCTTTTTTCTTTTTCTTTTGAGATGGGCTCTCACTTTGTAGTGCAGGCTGGCCTTGAGCTCACTATGTAGCCCATGCTGGCCTAGAACTCGAGGCAACCCTGCTGCCTCAGCTTCCTGAATGCTGGGATTACAGGCAAGTGCCACCACTCCAGGCTTTGATCAAATACTTATATAGCAAAATAATTTGTACTCTCCAACTGGTAAATCTTTATAATAATACCCTTCCCCCCAGATCATCATGAGTCCTTGTTTTGCCAGCCCTTTGCAAGGTGAATTGCTTTTTTGTTTCCTATCAGAAGGTAGACCGCCCTATTACTTTACCCCTAAAATAGAGCAGGGCTTGTGATTACTTTGACCAATAGGATGCAGCAGAAGTGATGTTGTGTGTTCCACAAGCTGTGCCTTCATATTCTTGGCAGCTTCTGCCTTTGCTCTTTTAGAAAAAAGCTGCGAAGGGCCAGGGATTTAGCTCAGTGGTTCTGCCGCCTGCCTCGCAAATGCGCATGGTCCCAAGTTCAGTCCCTGGTACCAAAAAAAAAAGAAGGAAAAAAAGAAAACAGCTGCCAGATGAAGTAGAAACAGCAAATAAATATATGAAAAAATGTCCAACATCACTGGTCATTCATGATATGCAAATTAAAACAACACTCAGATTCCATCTCACTCCAGAAAGAATGGCTGTTATCAAGAAATCAATCAGTAACAAATGCTGGCAGGGCTGTGGGGAAAAAGGAACCCTACTCCACCATTGGTGGGAGTGCAGACTGGTGCAACCACTGTGGAAATCAGTGTGGAGAGTCCTCAAAAAACTAAAATTAGAGGTTGCATTTGACCTAGCTATTCCTCTTCTTGGTATCTTCTCAATAGAATTAAAAGCATCATATCACAGCAATATATGCACACTCATGTTTATAGGGGCACAATTTGTCATAGCTGAATTTTGGAAACAGCCCAAATGCCAATCAACTGACGAGTGGATGAAGAAGATGTGGGTTTTTTTTATACAATTGAGTACGACTGTGCTATAAGGAAGGATGAGCTTCAGACATTTATAGCTAAAATGGATAGACCTTGAGACCATACTCCTAAGTGAAATGAATCAGACACATATGTGTAAATACCACATTGTTTCTCTGGTGTGAGAAACCAAAAGTGGAAATAAGGACTGAAATGTATAATGGATGTTGGAAATGGAAAGGAAATGTTCAAGTGAGAAGGGGAACAAGGGAGGAGGGAGCGAGAAAGGAAAGAAGGAACAAGAAAAAATGTGAAAATAGAAGGAAAAAATGGAAACAAAGCTTTTGTACATAGGGAAGGGAGGGGGCAATGGGGGGAAAGGAGCGGAGTGTATCATGTACAGGTGCAAATTCCCTATGATGAGTGTTAGCATTATGTATGCCTAAAATGTACCAATAAAGGTTGTGCTATTAAAAAAAAAAAGCTGCCAGGTGAAGAAGTTTAACTGGCTTCAAATAGAAGCCACATGGAGAGAAAAGTCTTAGCCTTGCAGCTCTCCCCACCAAAGAATAAATCTTGTTATGAGCCATGTTCTTAATGGACGGACATGGTGGCCCAGCACTTGGGAGCCTGAGATGGTAGGATTGCTGCAAGTTCAAGGCCAGCCTGAGCTATATAGTGAGACCCTGTCTCAAAAAAAAAAAATCAATGTAATGGGTTACAATGAATTTTTTGCTAAATGAAATAACTATGTTATAAAATATACATGTACATAAAGTAGTTTTTTCTCCCCTCTCAGATCTTAGAAGGGAAAGTTCAAAGTATGTTAATAAGCTTCTAGATTATATTTTATTTATTTATTTATTTATTTTTGGTACAGGGATCGAACTCAGGTCCTTGCGCTTGTGCAGCAGGTGGCAAAACCACTGAGCTAAATCCCTGGCCCAAACATAGTCTTTTTTTTGATACTGGGGCTCGAACTCAGGTTCTTGCACTTGCGAGGCAGGCACTGGAACCCCTGAGCTAAATCCCTGGCCCTTAGATTATATTTTAAAATGAACACAGGGTGAAGGTCAATAAAGACGCACTAGGGCTGGAGATTTAGCTCAGTGGCACTGCACCTGCCTCACAAGTATAAGGTCCTGAGTTTGATCCCTGGTACCAGGGGGGAGGGGGATAATGATGCATCATTACTTAAAATACTTTAATCAGGTAAGATATGGGACAGGGATTTAAAAACTACTGGCTTTTGGGCTGGGGATTTAGCTCAGTGATTCCACCGCCTGCCCCACAAGTGCAAGGACCCAAGTTTGATCCTGGGTATAGGAAAAAAAAAACAAATCAAAACAAAACTACTGGCTTTTGACAACTCCAGAGAAAACCCAGAAAATCCAGTTATATAGCCAGGGTCACAATCATACAGGTAAATGTCACAAGGAGCTAGTTTGAAATAACATTTACACTTAAAGAGTCCCAGTTCATCATGTGCTTAGCATGTGGGAGGCTCTGGAATCAATCACCAGCATCCTTCATCACCATCACCACCACCCCCCAAATTAAAGAATATAGTCACATCTTCTTCACCACCTCACCCTTTCACCCAGGCATGTAGTGCTGGCAGAATGGACAAGTGTTGAGGTCTTCATAGGCCAGGAAGCTCTTCAGTCACTGACGGGACCAGAAGTGGCATGATAAGCAATACAAGAAAGCACATTTGGGTATAGCCCTGAAGGCCAAATCTTTTGGAGATGCTTCCTGCGCAAAGGAGTTTGTGATGGCAAAAGTAGGTGTTAAAGCGAAACAGCCAAACTCTGCCATCTGAAAGTATGTCAGGCTCCAGTTGATCAAGAATAGTAGGGCCAGGGATTTAGCTCAGTGGCACTGTGCTTGCCTTGCAAGCACAAGATCCTGAGTTCAATCTCCGGTACCAAAAAAAGAATGGTACGCAAATCACAGCTTTGGTGCTTAATGATGGGTGTTTGAACTTTATTGAAGAAAACAATGATGTTCTGGTTGCTGGATTTGGTAGAAAAGGTTGTTGGTGACATTCCTGGAGTTTGCTTAAGGTTGTTACAGTAGCTAATTTTGGCCCTGTACAAAGGCAAGAGGGAAAGAATGAGAACATAAATTTTGATGATGAAAACTCAACAGTAATAAATTTTCATATTAAAAAAAATATAGTCATTTCAGGTTTGTGACTTTATAATTTACTAATTTCTTCTAAGGCTTTGGCTATAAACCACATACCTGTGCCCAAAGTTTAGTTCACTGGAGGAGAATGCAGTATTTTGGGCCCACATTTCTAAAACTAAGAGTGTACTTTTATTGTTTGTTTTTTGTACCGGGGATCGAACTCAGGACCTTGCACTTGTGAGGCAGGTGGCAGCACCATTGAGCTACATCCCTGCCCCAAGAGCGTACTTTTTTAAAGGAATTCCTTGAATAGAATTTTAATAGAACTAAAGTTTATGTTACACCAGGAGTGCCCCATTCTCTGGAATTTTATTTGGAGAACTCGTGATCTATAATAAGTCTTCAAAACTCTATTTTTTATTTTTTGTTTTTTGGAGATACTGAGGACTGATCCCAGGGCCTCTGCAAGCTAGGCAAGAACACTGCCACCATGTTACATCTCCAACCCTTTTTATTTTATTTTGAGAAAAGGTCTCACTAAGTTGTGAGCCTGGCCTTTAACTCAGACTTGCAATCCTCCTGCCTCTGGCTCCCAAGCAGCTGGGGTTACAGGTGTGCTCTACCACACCCAGCTGAACTATATTTTTAAATAGTTTGCCTTGGAGGTTCATGAGCCAGAATAATAGAGGCAGGCAGCGGCACCACTGAGCTAAATCCCTGGCCAAGCCAGGATAATAGAGACACAGGCATTTCACTGTCCGAGGAGAAGCATATAAAAACACAGAAATGTTGCCATGATTAACTTTATCCTCCTCCCTAGCTCAAGAAAATATATTGACTAATTTTCTGCATCTCTCTAAAATATATTTCTCTGTATTAAATATTTAAACTAGTTTTAATGAGATTTAATTTATATACAGAAGAATTCACCCCTTTTGAGGGTACAGCTTGATGAGTTATTACAATCAATACCACAATAGGAATATAAAACATGAAACAACTTGAAAAAAGTCTCTCCTGCCCTTTTCAGTCTATCTCCCACCCCCAGATCCTGGTAACTACTGATCTGATTTTTGTGCCTATAGTTTGGCCTTTTCTACAATGTCTTATAAATGACTTTTTTTTTTCACATAGCAAAATACTTTAAGATTAGTGTATATTGTTTCACACACATGGGTAGTTCATTCCACTGTATTACTCAGTACATGCTTTTGTACTACTATGTTGCAATTTGTTATTTGTTATTATGAATTGATGGGTCATTCTTTTTTATTCGGGTAAAACACCTATAACAAAAAAGTTACTCTTTTAACCATTTTATTTATTTATTTATTTGGTACCAGGGATTGAACTTGGGTCCTTGCGCTTGCGCAGCAGGCGGCGAAACCACTGAGCTAAATCCCCGGTTTAACCATTTTAAAGTGTGCAATTCATTTAGTATATTCACAGTGTTGTACAACCATCACCACTATTTAATTCTAGAACTTATTATCACTTCAAATGGAAACCTATACCCATTAGGTCCTCACTACCCATTCCCTGCTCCCTCCAGCCTCTAGCAACCACTAATCTGCTTTGTGTCCTATTATCTATTCTCTGTGTCCTATTACCTATTATCTATTCTGGATAGCTCATAGAAATAGAATCATATAATCTATTTTTGTGTTAGCATATTTTCAAGGCTTATCTATAGTGTAGTATGTGTCAGAACATCATTCCTTTTTATGGCTATGTAACTGTTCCACTAGTTTAGATATACCACATTTGGTTTATTCATTTGTTGATGGACATTTAGATGTTTCCACCTTCTGACTATTGTGAATGGTGCTGCTACGAACATTCCCATACAAACTTTGTTTGAACACCTGTTTTTTTAAAATTAGATATGTGTTTATTTTTTTCTTTCTTTTTTTCCAGTACTGGGGATCAAACTCAGGACCTTGTGCTTGCAGGGCAGGCATGGTGCCACTGAGCTAAATCCCTGGCCTTTGAACACCTGTTTTTAATTTTGCGGGGATGCATAGACTAGAATTGTTGCATCATGTCATAATTCTATGTTCAATTTGTTAAGGAACTGCCAAACTTTCTTCCACAGACACTGTGTCATTCTACACTTTTACCAGCAATGAATAAGAGTTCCAATTTCTCTACATTCTTACTTTCTATTTTCCTTTATTTTATTATCGAAACCCCAGTGTGTCTGAAGTAATATTTCAATGGGCTTTGAAATATTAAGTTCTGGGATTATAGGCATGCACCACCATGTGCAGCTTTACTTTTTTTCTTTTGTTGAATATATATATCTTTTTTTCTTTTTTTTTGTACCTGGGATCAAACTCAGGACCTTGCACTTTCGAGGCAGGCACAGTGTGTTGAATATATTTTTGATATCATGTCTATGAAACTTTTGCCAAATCCATAATCATGAAAATGTACTCTTACATTTTTTTCTAGGAATTTTATAGCTTTAGTTTTTATATTTGTCTTTGATCCATTTTGAGCTAATGTTTGCCTATATTGTGAAGTACAAGGTCTGTCATTTGTCCAGGGGTTAAATTTTCAACTCATGAATTTGGTTGGGGAGGGCATTGAGACAATGGCAAGTTCCAACTTCATTATTTTGTGTGTGGCTCTACAATTGTCCCAGGACACCAAAGCAATATTTTGTTTCTTTATTTGTTTACTTATTTGTTCACTTGTGCTAGTAAGTAAGGATTTTATAGTAACTGTGACCATTAATCATGATATGTCAACTTGAATGGATTAATAATCACCTAGCAGATTGGTAAGGCCCAGTTCTGAGTGTATCCCTGGATGACTGACATATAGGTCAGCAAACTGAGAGGGGAGGACCCACCCCAGATGTGGGTGGCACCAACCACTAGGCTTATAGTCTGGATGGACAAAAAAGGGAAAGAAGGAAGTGTGCCCATTTTGAAAGATCCTCAGTCTTCAGCATTACCTTTAGACATCAGTTTCCAGTTTCTTCAGCTTTCCAGTGCACACTTGCACCCATGACTCTACAGTGAACTTTGAGAATATGATCCAATAGATCCAATGAGACTTGAGGTGTCAGTGCCAGATACAGATGCTGCCTCCCTCTGGCAGACCTCATAGGTGAATCACAGTGGAAGCCCATAGAATTTCAGAGCAAGGCTCTACATCACCTGCATAAAATACTCTCTCTTTGAGAAATAGCTCCTGGCCTGCTACTAAGTGTAAGTGGAAACTAAATGCATGGCCATTGGACAATAGGTTATCATGAACTGGGTGCTTTCTGATCCACTGAGTCATGAAGTTGGACATGCATAGCAACAATCCATCATCAAGTGAAAGTGCTAAGTAGGTGATTGGGCCCAGGCAAGTCCTGAAGGTACAAGCAAGTTACATAAAGAAGTAGTCCAAATACCCATAGTTCCTACTCCTGCTCTATTGCCATCTGTCCCCCAGCATGCTCTATGGTCTCATAGGTGCACTCTATCATCATTCAACAGGAGAAGAGAAGATTAAGGTCTAGTTTACAGATGCTTGTGGACCTTATGTAGGCACCATCTGAAAGCAGGCAGCTGCAACACTATGTTTTGGGACAATGTTGAAGGAGAATGATGAAGGGAAATCTTCACAGTGGGCAGCACTTTGAGTAGCACACCTAGTCATATATTTTGCTTGGAAGAAAAAATGGCTAGATGTGCAACTATACACAAACTCTGGGTTATAGCCAATGGTCTGGCTGGCTGGTCAAGGACTTGGAAGGAACATGACTGGAAAATTGGTGACAAAGACACTAGGGACTAAAAGAAAAAAATTTTATATATATAGTGGTGCACTCCTGTAATCCCAGCACTCTGCAGGCTGAGGCAGGAAGACTGCCATGAGTTCAAGGCCACCCTGGACTGCATGGTGAGACCCTATCTCAAAACATTTAAAAAAAAAAGACATTGGGGAGGAGGTATGTAGATAGATCTCTCCAAATGAATGAAGGATGTGTATCCTATGTAAATCCTCACCAAAAAGTGACCTCCACAGGAGAGAAATTTAATAAACAAGTGGATAAGATGGCTCACTCTGTGGATAGCAGTCAACCTCTTTCCTCAGCTACCCCTGTCATTGCCCAATGGACTCATGAACAAAGTGATCATGGTGACAGAGATGGAGGTTATGCATAGGCTCAGCCACATGAATTTTCAATCACCAAGGATGATCTAGCTGCAGCCACTGCTGAGTGCTCAGTCTGCTAGCAGCTGAGACAAACTGAGGTTTTTTGTGGTTTTTTTGGTACTGGGGATTGAACTCGGGTCCTTGCACTTGCACAGCAGGTGGCCAAACCACTGAGCTAAATCCCTGGCAGCTGAGACAAACTGATATGGCACTATTCCCTGGGGTAATCAGCTTGTGACCTGGTGGTGTGTTCATTATGTTGGACCACTTCCACCCTGGAAAAGGTAGCATTTTGTCCTTAAAGGAATAGACACTTGTTTTGGTACAAATTTGCCTTCTCTGAACATAACTCTTCTCCCCAAACTATCATCCATGAACTCACAAATACCTCATCCATCATCATGGTATTCCACACAGCATTATTTCTGATGAAGGGATGCACTTCACAGCCCCAAAAAAGTATGACAATGGGCTCATGCTCATGGAATTTGCTGCTCTTAACCATATTCACCACCATCCAAAATCAGCAGGATTGATAGCAGTGGAAAGGCCTTTTGAAGATGCAGTTACAGTGCCAGGTAGGTGGCAATATGTTGCAGAGTTAGGTTAAGGTTTTCCAGAAAGCTGTGTATGCTCTGAATCAGTGTCTGATATATGGCGAGATTTCTCCCTTAGCCAGAATTCATGGGTTCAGGACTCAGGAGTGAAAATGGAAATCCTACCACTCACCCTGATGACCCAGAAGCAAATTTTTTGCTTCCTGTTCCCATGACCTTATGCTCTTCTGGTCTAGTTGTCTTAGTTCCAGAAGGGATAAGGCTTTTACCAGGAGACACAATAATAATCTCATTGAAATAGAACTAAAACTTCTCCCTGGTCATATACAGAATGTTATTGATGACCCCTCCAGTGGGTCTCGATCTCCTGTGAAACAATACTACACAAGCTGAAAAAGAGAAAGAGAGAACAAAGACACAGACAGAGACTTCAGAGAAGAAGCTGGGTCTTGGGCTGATCTAAGCTGCTCTGGGCAGCAAAGACAAAAGGCACCAAGGACATCCAGTGTTTATTCATTACAAGTATGGAAAGGATGGGAGCTGGGCAGGCCTCAGGACACCTGCTGACAACAAGTATGGAAGGCAGGACTGTAAAAAGGAAGGCACTAGAATATCTTTACTGAATAGAACAAATGAATAATTCAGAGGGGAAGAATTTAGTCAGAGTCAAGTTGACCTTGGCTGGAAGTGAACTCAGCAAGGCCCTGCTACTTCTAATGTCATATAGCTGAATTATGGAAGGGGAAGAAGCTTGTGCTACTTATAGCCTGCTAACACTTGGCAAAGATATCTGCTACATGGTCATTTTGGGACTCTCATGCCACTGAGTCAACAAGCTGAAAAGGGAATTATGTTGTTGGAGGGGTGATCAATCCATATTACCAAGGGAAGATTTGAACTGCTACTCCACAAGGAAGGTTAGGAAGAATGTGTGTGGAATGCAGGAGATCCCTTAGTGTGTCTCCTTGTATTACCATGCACTGCACTGAGTGGGAAACTACAACAATCCAATCTAGGCAGGATGAAAAATGGCTCAGAACCTTTGGGAATGAAGGTAGAGTCACCCCACCAGATAAACAACCAAGACCTACTGAGGTGGTTGGTGAAGGCCAAGGAAATGCAAAATGGGTAGTAGAAAAGAGTAGTTATAAATACCAGCTACAACTGTGCAACCAGTTACAGAAACAAGATTTTAATTGTCATGATTATTTCTTTCCTACATGTTTTTTAAAATGTGTCACTGTATGTGACTGTGGTGGCACAGAGAATAAAAAGTTACTCGGAGACAAGACTTTGATCAGGAAACTGAGCAGCTCAGAGGGACTGCTCTATAAAGACAATCTCAGCATGAGAAAGTTTCCAGGAACAGCCCAGATCTGAAGCTTATGTGACTTTTTATTGATTGGTCCAGTGTTGGGAGCAATGCTACATAATTCTAGGGAAAAATCAATTGAGTAGACCTAGTTCTCCTGCCTATAGGCCAGCTATAACACTCCAAGACATAATTCCATTTTGGCCTCAGTTCACAAGGGAGATCTCAATGATCCCATGATGCTGTAATGCTCCAGGACAAGACCACACCTGCGGGAGACACCTGGGAGGAACCAAATCTTCATCTGCGTAGTTCCTGGGAGGAACTAAATCTTCATCTGCATAGTTCCTCATTGTTCTTAGATTTCCACCACCCCCACCCAGTCTTTTGTTACACCTTGTTCATCCCAATGTGATACTGAAATCTACATTATTCATTTGTTATATTTGTTTCTTCAGATGTACTAAATAAAAGGTGCTGCAAACTAGGGCTTCTTGTCTTTGCCACCCAGAGCAGCACTGATCAGACCCAAAGCTCATCTTCTTCTCAGTCTTATTTGTCTACCTTTCCTGTAATTCGCCGTGTGCTGCCATGGCTCACAGGAGACTAGGACTTACTGCAGAGGTTCTGGTAATGTCCCCTTCCCCTGTTCCCTACAGTCCAGGAAGCAAAGATAAAGGACAAAAGAAAAACATCTGTGCAGGGATCTATGTCAAGGGGCACTAGAGGAACAAGGTGGCCAGCTACATGACAGATGACCACTACCCTACTGGATTTTGGTCTTGCTTTATTCTCATTCTTTGCTATCCCTCTGTTTATAGTCTTTGGAATGGAAATGTCTATCTTGTGCCATTGAATGTTGGAAGTATTTAACTTTCTTTTCATTTATACAGGGGTCTGCAGCTGAGAATTTGCCTTAAATCTCAGAGGAGACATTGGACTCCCTGCTGAAACTCTTAGGACTTTGACAACTCTTAGAGATGGACTAAATTACTTTTTCATAAAGGAATGTACATGACTCTTTGGGGGATCAGGGGTGGAATGTTATGGTCTAGAGGTTCCCCCAAAGCCTCAAAGGTTAATAGGTGGCTTTTATCAGAGGTAGCTGAATCTAGGGTGTGTGATTACCAAATTAATCCACAGATTAATTTGGCACTTCCCTAATCCTGGTAGCCTGGATACAATATAAGGGTCAGAAAGAGGCTTGTCTTCTCCTTTGCTCCCTTTGTCTTTGCTACTGTTTCTCCTCTGCAACGCTCTTCTGCCATGTGCCACTCTGCCTTGGAGCCAGCTAGTTATAGACTGAAACTTCTATAAACTATGAGTTTAATAAACCCTTTCCTGACTGTAAAAGTCATCTTTGCTAAAGTCATTCTGTCAAAAATCATAAGTTCAGGCCAGGGATTTAGCTCAGTGGTTCTGCTGCCTGCCTCGCAAGCACAAGGTCCTGAGTTCAATCCCCGGTACCAAAAAACAAAACAAAAGTTCCTGCTAATGAACAAGCGTTCCCCAAAACTAACAAGTAAACCAAAGAGACAAAAGGAACAAAAACTGATCTTTACACCCCAGAACTGTTGGAAAAGCCAGAGTGGTATGAACTCAAAGTTCAGCGGTTAAGAAAGTTCATGAAAGACAAAAAGCCTGATCCACCTAACACTTCTCACTGAGAAACTATCACTCTTCCTAACTATATATCTCCAATTGCTAAACCAGAAGAAAAAGTGACTGCTTGGCCTAGAACCTGGAAATGGCCATGCCCAGGCAACCAACCAGAATAACAATACATAAATGAAACACATGAGAACCAGATAGTGAGCTCAGAGCAGCAATGATGTTGTCAAATATTTAAAATAATAAAAGCTAACTTATTACAAAAAAATAAAATTAAAAATAAACCCTTTCCCCTTTAACTTTGGATATCAGGTACTTTGTCTCAGCAACAAGAAAAGTAATTCAGACAATTCATTTTTCTCTTCCTGCTTCAGAATTAGCATTCTTAATTCCAAAATTCTAAAGCACTTGTCATCTCTACCCACCCACATTAAGAGAATAGTGTCTGATGACTTGGGTGTGTGTGTGTGTTCCTAAGGATCAAACCCAGGATCTTTCACATGTTATGATGACTTAACTTTTCATAAGCTTATGGAAATAAGCTTTTGGAACAAAGTCTTTAAATGTACATGACTTTTTTTGGTACCAGGGATCGAACTTGGGACCTTGCACTTGTGAGGCAGGTGGCAGAACCACTGAGCTAAATCCCCAGCCCCCTGTACATGACATTTTTTAAAAAATCAAAATTTGGGGATTATACTTTTCTCTTGAGTCTATTCTTAAATATTTTTACCAGAGAGTTTTGATGATTCTCTATATCCTAAAATGTTTTGTTTTGTTTTGGAGTTTTAAGGCCCAAACTCATAACACATACAATGACATGGATGAATCTCAAAAGCATTATCCTAAATGAAACAAGCCAGACTCACTCATAAAGTGATATACCTTATGATTCCATTTACATGATATCCTGAGAAAAGTAAAACAATGGGGACAGAAAACAGATCATTCTGGGAGGCGGATGCAGGGAAATTGTGAGTTTGAGTGTAGTCTGAGCAATGTCTCTAAATAAAAATAAAAAAGGCCTGGGAACGTCACTGTGAAGGCCCTGGGTTCAATCCCAAGTACCATTTAAAAAAAAAGAAAAAAGAGAAAAGAAAAGAAAAAAAAAATCAGTGAATGCTGGGGCTAAGGTAGGGAATGGGTTGATACAAACAGAGGAGTTTGACAGGGGAAGATATGAGAGAAGAGCCTGATGCTCCATAAGAGGTACTTTTTAATTTTTCTTACAGCTACCCCGAACACCATCATGTGCCCCATGAGAGATATTTGCTTTGGCTGCAGCAAGCTTCAGAAGTAGCCATATCCCAGATGACTGTCCTGCAGTTTATCTGAATGATTCTGTGCCTCTGTAGTCAAATTGAGGAAACTTATAATCAAACAGATAGTCTGAGGGGACCAAGGATGTAGTTCAGTGGCACCATGCCCGCCTCGCAAGTGCAAGGTCCTGAGTTCGATCCCCATTATTGAAAAAAAAAGTTAGTCTGACATTGTGCATGCACAACCCCATCTTTTCTTCCTATATAAAAAGCTTCTGTTCTGAGAGCAAGTTCAGTCCATGCACTGTTCCCTCTTATGCTGCAGCATAATCCTAATAAAGCCTCTATATGATGGCATATGTTTGTTTTTCATGATTTGTATCTCAAGTAAAATATGTCAAGATGGTACACTAAGCTGGTAATACCAAAGGCCACCGGTGCCTAAAGCCACCAGCATCCAAGTCTGGTAACAATGAAGGCAGCTGGCAGCAGAAAACAATGGAAAGCTATACAAGAAATTTGGGGAGGGGCCGGGGATTTAGCTCAGTGGTTCTGCCACCTGCTTCACAAGTGGAGGGACCCGAGTTCGATCCTCAGAACCAAAAAGAAAAAAGAAATTTAGGGAGCTGCCATCTCTGACAGCCAGAAGAGTTCCTGGGGCCTGTGGTATGGTAGTTGCTTGCTCTGAGCAGTAAGGAGGGCTGCTAATGCTAAAAGAGCTGATAGCTGCTGGGATTCATAGCCTTAACACTAAAACAGATTTACTTTGCCAATTTGTGATTTCTATACAGATTGAGTAAGAGCCCTCAGATAGTAACATCTGGAAGGGAATCTTTCATTTTAGAGGGTGGTGAAGAAGAGGGCAGACAATGGTGATGGTTATCAGCTCAAGAACCAGCTCATGTTTAATTTCAACCTTACAAGTGCCAAGAATCTACACTAACTGGAGACAGATGGAACTGTTCTATATCTTGATTGTGTTGATAGTAAAAAAAAAAAAAGCGGGGGGGGGGGCAGGGCTAGGGATTTAGCTCAGTGGTTCTGCCACCTGCCTCGAAAGCACAAGGTCCTTTGAGAAAACAATCCAAAAATTCATTTGGAACAAGAAGAGACCCAGAATAGCAAAAGCAATTCTAGGTAACAGAGACATGGCAAGGGGTATCACAATCCCCAACCTGCAACTATACTACAAAGCTACTGTGATAAAAACAGCATGGTACTGGCAAAGAAACAGACTTGAGGACCAGTGGAACAGATTAGAAGATGCAGAAACAATGCCAGACACACTCAGCCATCTCATCTTCGATAAAGGAGCCAAACACCCTCACTGGAGGAAAGATAGCCTCTTTAATAAATGGTGCTGGAAAAATTGGGCTTCAACTTGCCAAAGATTAGAACTAGACCTATATCTCTCACCATGCACTAAACTAAAATCAAAATGGATTAAAGATCTAAATATTAAAATAGAAACTCTGAACCAGTTGGAACAGAGGTTAGGTAGAACCCTTGAAGACATCGGTGTAGGAAAAGATTTTATGAAAAAAACTTCAGTTGCCTGTGAACTAGCACAAACAATCAACAAGTGGGATCTCTTCTTATTAAAAGGCTTCTGCACAGCAAGAGAAACCACCAGCAGCATGAAGAGATAACCCACAATGTGGGAAAAAATCTTCACCTGCTCTTCCTCAGACAAAGGTCTACTATCTCAAATCTATAAAGAACTTAAAAACATCAGACCCCCCAAATTTAAACACCCAATCTGAAAATGGGCATCTGAAATGAACAGACATTTCTCAGACAAAGAAGTAGAAATAGCAAATAAATACATGAAAAAATGTTCAACATCACTGGTCGTTCGAGAGATGCAAATGAAAACAATGCTGAGATTCCACTTCATTCCAGAAAGAATGGCTGCTATCATGAAATCAACCAATAACAAATGCTGGTGGGGCTGTGGGGAAAGAGGAACCCTGCTCCACTCCTGGTGGGAGTGTCGACTGGTGCAACCACTGTGGAAATCAGTATGGAGATACCTCAAAGAACTAGGACTGGAAGTCCCATCTGACCCTGCTATTCCACTGCTGGAGATCTTCCCCAAAGAATTAAAAGAATCATATCATAGTGATATATGTGCACCCATGTTCATAGCAGCACAGTTTGTGATAGCTAAAACTTGGAAACAGCCCAAATGCCCATCAACTGGAGACTGGATAAAGAAAATGTGGTTTTTTAATGAAATGGAGTACTACTCAGCCATCAAAAATGAGAAATTAGAGACATTTATAGCTAAGTGGATGCACATTGAGGCCATACTCTTAAGTGAAATAAATAGGACACACATGTATATAAATACCAAATCGTTTCTCTGGTGTGAGAAACTGAAAGTGTAAATAAGGACTAAATGTATAATAGGTAATGTGAAATAGGAAGAAAAGGGGCAAAGGGGAAGGAAGTGGGAGGGCTAGGGGAAAGGATAGAAGGGAATGGGACTAATATGAGAAAATGGAAAAATAGGAACAAAATCTTTCTAAATAGGGAGGACTGGAGGGGTTGAAGGGAGGGCTGGGCAAGGGTGAAAAATAAGAACCAAGAGAGACTATGTAAAGATGGAAATTTCCAACAATGAATGTCATTATATTGTATACCTAAAAATGTACCAATGATTAGAATGAATAATCGATAATGTAAAATAGGAAGAAAAGGTCCAAAGGGGTAGGGATAGTGGGAGGGGCAGGGGAAAGGAAAGAAGAGAAAGGAAAAATGATGAGAAATGGAAAAAATGGAAATAAAGTCTTTGTAAATAGGGAAGGGTGGATGGGGTGAAGGGAGGGCTAGGAATGGGGAAAAAATAAGAACCAAGATGCATTATGTAAAGGTACAATTCCCAATGAGAAATGTAATTGTGTTGTATACCTACAATGTACCAATAAAAGAATTTAATAAAAAATAAGAAAGCACATGGTCCTGAGTTTGATCCCCGATACCAAAACAAAAACAACAACAACAACAACAACAAAACTGTACATAGTGTATAGTATTAGTAAAGGGTTTTACTGTACATAATCATATCTTGATTTTTTAAGTGGGAAATGTTTTTCCCCAATACTTTTAAGAGCCTACAAATATTTCCCTTGTGATAAAGGCACTTTCTACTTAGGGAACTTCTAGGGGGAGCACCTCTGAGGTGTTATATTGACATCCAGCTGTTCCTTCTAATTTCAGCCTCTCTTGTAACACTTTAACAATTTGCTCTGATTGAAATCTTATTTGTTTCTTTCCTGGGGGTAGAAGGGTCATTCTCAGATAATATTTATGAGTTCTAGAAATCATTCTTGCCACCACAGGCTAAATGCACTTTCCCATAGACTGTCACAATATAACATGTTGCGCATGTTCCTGTTTTTTTGCCCAGATATGGGTTAATCCAAGTTTTCCTGTATACCAAGACTTGCAATAGTCAGTGCTTTAAGAGGAATGTTGGTATTTTTAAAAATTTAAAATAACCATAACCCAAGTGGGGATGGTGGCCCATGGCTGTAATCCCAGCACTTGGAAGGCTGAGGCAGGAGGATTGCTGCAAGTTCAAGGCCAGCCTGGGCTACATAGTGAGTTCAAGGCCAGCCTGAACTGCATAGTGAGACCCTGTTTAAAAAATAAATAAATATCCCTAACCCTAAAAATCAATGAATCAAACAGTTGGTTCTTTGAAAGATTAAATAAAATTGACAAATGCTTAGCCAACCTTATCAAAACAAGAAAGAGAAGACTCAAATCCATGCAAATAGGAATGAAAAGGGTAAAATCACAATGGATCCTGAAGAAATCCAGATCACCAATATCTATTTCAAGAGCCTTTATTCTTAATAAGTTGGAACACAGAAGAAATAGACAGATTCCTAGATAAATATGAATTACCAAAGCTGAATCAAGAAGACATAAAAATTCGAGATAACCCAATATTAGTAGATGAAATTTAAGATGTAATTAAAAACTTACCAGAAGGGCTGGGGATTTAGCTCAGTGGTTCTGCTGTCTGCCCTTGCAAGTGCAAGGTCCCAAGTTCAATCTCCCGTACCAAAACAAGACAAAACAAACCCCAGCCAGATTAACAAAAATTTACCAGGGCCAGGTGTGGTGGCCCATGCCTGTAATCCCAGCACTTGGGAGGCTGAGGCAGGAGGATCACTACAAGTTCAAGGCCAGCCTGGACTACAAAGTGAGTTCAGGGACAGCCTGAACTGTAAAGGGAGACCCTGCCTCAAAACCCCTTCCCCTAAAAAACTCACCAACAGAGAAAAGCCCAGGTACTGATGAATTCGCTGCTAAAATTTAGAGAAATTTAGAGATGATCTAATGCCATTACTCCTCAAACTCTTTAATGAAATTGAAAAGGAAACAATACTCCCAAAGTCATTCCTGGAAGGAAGCATTACCCTGATACCAAAATCAGAGAAGGATCCAACAAAAAAGAACTATAGGCCAATCTCCCTAATAAACATAGACTCCTCAATAAGATACTGGCAAACAGAATGCAGCAAATCAAGAAGATTATACACCATGACCAAGTAGGATTCATTCCAAGGATACACGGATCATTCAACATAAGCAAATCAAATGTAGTACACCATTATTAACAGAGCCAAAGACAAAAATCACATGATCATCTCAATAGACACACAAAAAAGCATTTGACAAAGTCCAACGCCCATTCATGATAAAAATCCTACAGAAAATTGAAATAGATCATCTTTATCTCGATCCCATAAAAATCTTCTGTGACAAATCAACAGCCAACATTATACTAAGTGATCAAAAACTGAAAGCTTTCTCTCTAAAATCAGGAACAAGAGAGGGATGACCACTGTCACTATCCCATTCAATATAGTTCTGGAAACATTAGCCAGGGCAATTAGACAAGAGAAAGAAATAAAAGGAATAAAAATAGGAAAGGAAGAAGTCAAATTGTCATTATTTGCAGATGACATGATACTCTATGTAGAAGATGCCCAAAACTCCACCAAAAGACTTCTAGATTTTTTTTTTTCAGTACCGGGAATCAAACTCAGGACCTTGTGCTTGCCAGGTAGGCGTGGTGCCGCTGAGCTACATCCCCAGTCAAGACTTCCAGATTTAATAACCAAATTCAGTTGCATAGCTGTATACAAAGTCAACACTCAAAAATTAATAGCATTCCTGTATACAAATAACATTCACTGAGAGAGAAATTAGGGAAACCACATCTTTCATAATAGCATCCAAAAAAATTGAAATACTTAGGAATCAATCTAACAAAGAAAGTGAAAGAGCTTTACATTGAAAACTACAATACTCTGAAAAAGGAGATCAAAGAGGATATCAGAAGGGCCAGGGATTTAGCTCAGTGGTTCTGCCACCTGCCTCGCAAGCGCAAGGTCCTGAGTTTGATCCCCAGTACCAAAAAAAAAAAGAGGATATCAGAAAATGGCAAGCTATCCCTTGTATCCCTTGCTCTTGGGTAGGAAGAACCAACATAATGGAAATGGCTATACTCTCAAATTGTTATACAGATTTAATGCAATTCCAATCAAAATACCAATAGCATACCTCACAGAATTAGAGAAAACAATCCTAAAATTTGTTTGGAACCAGAAGAGTTCTAGAATAGCAAAAACAATTCTGGGCAACAAAGGCAAGACAGGAGGCATCACAATCCCTGACTTTAAATTATACTACAAAGCTACTGTGATAAAAACTGCCCTGAGGATTAATGGATCAGATTAGAAGATGCAGAAATAACCTCAAACACACTCAGCCAACTTTGACAAAGGGGTAAACATCTTCACTGGAAGAAAGATAGCCTCTTTAATAAATGGTGCTGAGGGGCCAGGGATTTAGCTCAGTGGTGCCGCCGCCTGCCTCGCAAGCACAAGGTCCCAAGTTTGATTCCTGGTAACAAAAAAAAAACAAACCCAAAAAACTAAAACTAGAGGTTCCATTTGACTCAGCTATTCCTCTTCTTGGTATCTTCCTGAAAGAATGAAAAACATCATGCCACAGTGATACATGCACACTCATGTTTATAGCAGCACAGTTTGTAATAGCTAAATCTTGGAAATAGCCCAAATGCCCATCAAACAACTAATGGATAAAGAAGATGTGGGTTTTTTATACAATGGAGTACTATTTGTGTACAAGAAGGCTATTGATTTTTGAGTGTTGACTTTGTATCCAGCTACTCTACTGAATCTGTCAATTAAGTCTAGAAGTCTTTTGGTAGAGTTTTTTGGGTCTTCTAGGTAGAGTATCATATCGTCAGCAAATAACAGTTTAACTTCTTCCTTTCCTATCTTTATTCCTTTTCTGTATTTTGCTACTCTTTTTAAAAATTGGCCTGGTCTCCACTTATTCCAGTTTATAAATGGCTTTTTCTCTGTGTTTTGGGCCAGAACGCCACCATGTTACCTTGCCATGTGGCCAGCAGCCATTTTGTCTTGTTGTGTAACCATGCTTAACTTTTAGGAGGGTGTGTGTCACCAGCTGCCTCCATCTTTGTCTCTCTTGATCTTTTTTTTTTTCTTTAGAAACACTTAATGCCACTCAGAAATCTGAAACCTGCAGAAAGCTGCAGCCATCCTCCGGGGACCTGAGACCAGAGCTGTCCCCAGAAGGGGACATCAACCAGGGTGACTTGTGGACATGTTTTTGTCTTCTGCCCTAAATGACCAGGCTCCCTTTAGGGCCAGGAAAGAGAGGAGGAAGTGGAAAAGGAGTAGGAGGAGCATGGGTCTCTTTAAGGCGCTCCTCCTGCTCTGGGCTGGTGACTCACCCAGAGGGCTCTGGGAGGAACAGTCCATCAGGCCCTGAAGCCTGGGGCTCTGGAACAGGCAAAGGGAGAAGTTGCAAGAGGAGGCACACCTTACCCATCCCCCTCCTCCCTGGCTTCTGACCCCCTCCCCAGGGTATACTTCAACATGGCCCCATCTCCTCAGTACCCCTTCATTTTGGGCCTTTAAGTACAACATTATAGTACTCAGTCCCCTGTGGTCAGCAAGATACAGAAAAGTCCTTCTGGGGGTCACTGGGGCCCCCATCTGCTGTAGCCTTCCTCCTCCATGCCTGCCCCCCGGGACTCCTGCGGGGTGTCATACAGGGACAGGGTGGCCACGCCCTCAGGCTCACCATATATATGGTCAGGCACAGGGGGCCTGGGCTCCTTGATGCTATCATACAAAGGGTCTGCCGAGAGCAGGGAAGGGCCTGCCAGGACGCCTGGTAGCTTTTTGCTCAGCGAGCGGGCCACAGCATCAAAGGGCACGGCGTACTAGCCCTCAGGGGGCCGAGTGCCAGGCTGGGTGACAGCTGTGGTGGGAGCGAGTCGTGGGGCTGGGAGTTGGGGTTCTCGGGCCAGGGCAGCATGGTGGGCACTCCAGGCACTGTGGCTGGCACAAGTGGGGGCCCAGGCGGGGCAGCAGTCTTCTGCGCAGCAATGGCCTCTTCCAGGGCCAGGAAGATCTCGTTGCCTTGGCGGGTCTCGAACTCAAAATTGCCCTCTCCAGAGACACAGTTCTGGCCGGCCTTGAAGGAGAAGGTCACCTGGAGAGAGGGGAGCTAGGGGAGCTGGCAGGCCCCAGGGCCCACCTAGCCTCCACCAGGAACTGAGTGTCCCCCGAGCTCTCTTAGCCATGTTTTGCCTCTGCTCTGCCTTCATCTCCCTCCCTTCCATCCACACACAGAGCTGAGCATACAGTTTCTCCTCTATCTTTTTAAAAAATAACTGGCCTTGGGCGAGGGATTTAGCTCAGTGGTTCCGCCTCCTGCCTCGAAAGCACAAGGTTTTGAGTTTGATCCCAGTACCAAAAAAAAAAAGAAATGATAAAATAACTGGCCTTATGAGATAAGCTTCTGGTTTTAGAGAGCATATAGACTTACAGAAATCCAGAGAGAGGGGAATCTTTTTCTTTTTTCCTGCACACACACACAAATGACAACAACAACAACAACAAACTGTGTATTATTCCTTTAAACACCCATGAAACCTTTAGGGAAGCAGAGCTACAACCAGAAAATCACAGCTACAGTCTCAGGAAAATGCCAGTGCATACATTGGGGCATGAATGTGGGCCCACAGGCAATACTGAACGCCTGTCCCAGTGGGGTGTGACCATCTTATTACAGCTCCAGAAGAAATGTGGACACAAGAAAAAAAACTTGTCCATTTTAAAATGCCCAAAGCTTTGGCCAAACCAAGTGCCAGGCAAGAAGAGTGGTGCTAAGGTGGGCGCTGAGCATGCTGACAGCAGTGCCACCCACTCCAAGTGGACATGCCTCGACAGTGGGTCCACTGTATGAAGGGGAGAGAAGGACACAGAAAATTTGTTTTTCTAATTCATAAGCCCTTGGACCATGAGAATCCATATTAAACCCCATCACCAAGACAGTCTAGATTTTGAGCTTGATGCAATGACAAGAAAGGTCTTGAGGTTGTCTTCCTGGATGGGGAAAAAGAAGAGTGTTCTCTCTGTATAGGAAAGAGGTACAAGAGATTTTTTTTTTTTTTTTTGGTGGTACTGGGGATCAAACTCGGGTCCTTGCGCTTGCATAGCAGGTGGCAAATCCACTGAGCTAAATCCCCGGCCCAACAAGAGATTTTTAAAAATGGTTTTTTGGGGTTTTTTTGGTACCGGGGATTGAACTCGGATCCTTGCGCTTGCACAGCAGGTGGTGAAACCACTGAGCTAAATCCCCAGCCCAGAAAATGGTTTTTTGAGACAGGGTCTTGCAGTGTAGTTCAGACTGGCCTTGAACTCTTTATGTAGCCCAAAGTGGTCTTGAACTCATAGCTATCCTCCTGGCTCAGCCTCCCAAGTGCTAGGATTACAGGCATGTGTCACCACACTCAGCTTGAAATGGGTATTTGGTGGCCAGAAGAGTGGACTGTGGCAGAGTCCTGCTGTACATATAAATAGACTACATTTCCTAGCCTCCTTCACAGATAGGTGTGGCCATGTACCTGATGAATATTATAACTTCTAGACCTGGTCCATGAAAACCATCCAGGAGTGATCTTTCATGATTTTCCTTACTCTGTGCTGGCTAGAAGGTGATGATCCCTGGGGAAACCTTGGAAACCACACATTGAAGATGGCCAAACCACATGATGGAATTTGAGTAGCTGCATCATCACTCAAAAGAGAGCTGTCTAAGAGAACTTAACCACGAACACATCTATTCATGGACTGGATTGTTAGGTGAATCAAGATTAGGTTAAATCAATGAGATTCTGAGGATTCATCTAAGACAAGGTTCTCAAAGTGTGGCCCTTCTAGACCAATGACATCAGTATCACTTATTAGAAAAAAATTCTCAGGTCCTACCCCAGATCTATTGAATCAGAAACTGTGACAGTGAGGCCCAACAAGCCCTCTGATGATCCTGATTCACACTGAAGTTTGAGAACCACTAACCTAAGAAAATTACTAGTGTTAACTAATAAAACACCCAAGTAAGCAGCCCTTAAAATTATCAGACCACTTTTGCTATTATTTCTCACTGGTATGAGGTTTTGCTATTGGCCACTGCTCTAACTCTACTGACAGAAGATTCTGGCTCTTCACCCTGATCTCAGTGCAAACCATCTCAGACCCTGAAGGGAGAATGATTCTTTTCACTTGGTGATAAGCTCATCTGAGATTGTCTTTAACAGGGTTTCATCAATGTTTGTTTTTTCTGAATCTTGGCATCCATGAGCTCATAGGCCAGATGCCACAAAATACTCTTCAGTTAGGGTGATCAGCTCATCCTAGTGCACCTGGAAATTTCCCAATTTTAGCATGAAAAATCATACATCCCAAGAAACCATTCAGTCCCAGGCAGTCTGTGATGTTTGATCACCTTAATCAGTGTTGGTTGCAAAAGTCATTTTTATAACCCAGGTCCTTTTCTTGCACAAGAGTGGTCCATGGCTCAACAGGTCAGGCAACTCTATCTTTTTAACTTTCAAACACGAAAGTTCTAATTACTCCATCTTTCCCAGACAGTTGACTCACACACCTTTGAAGCCAGATTCCCCGACTGCATCCTGGTGTCTCCTTGTAGTCCCTTTTCTGGGTGTGTGATTGCACAGTAAGTGACTTTCTGCAGCAAGGGATAGTTTGCCTTCCTAAAGGTGATAGAGGTAACTTTCCAGCACTTAACCTCACTAAAGTAGTTAAGGGAGGTAGGGACCCATATTTGTTAGTTAAATATCTTCTCCATACTTAAGCCTGACTTTATACCACAAGTAAACTGTTAACTCTGCGATATGTTTCATACAATGAAAGTTAAGGACAAGTAAAAATAAGGGCTTCTTTATTTTTCTTAGTTTCCTCAAGATGTATACAGAACACTAGCTTTCAATAGTGGGCCTGGGGTGCAGGTCTAAACTAAGTGAGAGTGATATTTTAAAGTATAAATCCCCCACTGATATGTCCTGGTGGGGGAAACCTCAGGTGACTTTGATTCATCCCTTTTGTTAATCGTAGTACCAGAACAGGGGTTTTCAAACTTAGTACTATTGACTTCTAGATCTGATAATTCTTTGTTGTGGGGAGCTATCCTCTGTGTTGTAGGATGTTTAGCAGGAGCCCTGTCCTTTATCATTATATGCAAATAGACCCAGCCACAGTTATGATAATCAAAAATGTCTCCAGAAATTGCAAAACCTGTAGGTAGGGTCACTAGAAAAGCTAAATATGTAGGATATGCTCACTCTGTGGGATATAATTATACTTAAAAATCACTGTTTATTTGAAATTCTAATTTAACTGGACATCTGCATTTTTATTTGCCAAATCCGACAACTCTGTCTGGAAGGTAAAATTGTTCATAGTTGTACTCCATTAGAGTAAGCCTGGATATAACTTATTAAATCCATGGATAAAAGTAACAGAAAGTACAATTAAATATCATGCCACTAAAGACACACTTTTTTTTTAAAAGATACACTTTTAGAGGATGGGGATGTTCCTCACTGATAAAGCACTTGCTTAGCATGCTCAAGCCATTGGGCATCATCCCTGCCAACACAAGAAAAAAAGACAATACATTTTCCATATATAATCTAAAGAAACAACAAGAGAGAGATTGTTTGAACAATAGACTCAGAAATGTAATTAGAACTGAAGAAACAATGTAGGTTCTATGAAGGGAGGGATCTTTTATTATTGATATATTCCAGTTGCCTTGAAGAGTGCCTGGCATGAGACATGATCAAAAGATATGGCAAATGTTCAAATTTTTAAATAAATGTATTAAAGACACAATGCCACTAATTACCTTTAAAATATACCTTTCACTTCAAACACAATTATCTTATTGTTCTTACCACTTTTTAGTATATGTGCTGCCGAAGCGAGTACTGTTCTTACCACTTTTTGAAGCAGTTCTAGAAGTCCTCTCTTGTGAGTGTCTTTAGTTGTGCTGTTGTGACTGCCTCAATATCCTGAATTGATTCAAAACATTTACCTTTCCTGTTCATTTTGACTTTTGGGAACAGCCAGAAATCACATGGTGCAAGATCCGTTGGATAATGTGGATGGAGGGCACACTTTAATGTTTTTATGAACCTGCATTTCTATTGGATGGCACTTGATGGGAGAATTCATCTTATTTTTGCTTGTTTGTTTATTTGGGGTTTTTCTGAGACAAGGTCTCACTGTGTAGTTCAGGTTGGCCTTGAGCTCACTATGTAGCCCAGGCTGGCCTCAAACTTCCTTCTGAGTGCTGGGATTACAGGCATGCACCACCATGCCTGGCTATTTCTGATCACATCTCATAAATAAATTCACAAGGTCCAGGGATTTAGCTCAGTGCTTTCGCCGCCTGCTGCGCAAGTGCAAGGACCTGAGTTCAATCCCCAGTACCAAATAAATAAATAAATAAATTCATAAAACAGACTTCCAGAACTGCTTCAGAAAGTGGCAGGAACAATGGGATATGTGTGTTCAAAATGAGGGGGAGTATACCGGGGGACTTAATGACCTTTTTTTTTTACTGTAATAGAATTTTTAAACATTCAACATATGTGGTAGCCGTCATACAATACTTGTTGAATGAATGAACACATTGGTGGTGTGAAGTGTGGGGTGAAGTGCCCATGTGATTGGATAGTTCCCTGTAAATGATGGATGCTGATGTTTCTCCAGAAAGATGATTCTATGTCATGTTCAGAATCCTACAGGAATGAACTGAGGATGTGAGGGCGATGTAGCTGTGACATCTGTCATCCCATTGATTGCCAAGGTTGATTCAACTGATCTGGCTGGCTAGGTGTGTGTCCCCTTCCTCCCTCACACTCCACGTGCATCCCTCACAAAGCACTCAGTGAAAGAGAATGACCACCCCTGATAGAGGAGGACAGTCTCCTTAGTCAAGGGTTTAGGAGTAGCTGTACTCCCCTGATAGAACCTCCAAATAAGCTCCCAAGAGATGAACTGAGAGTACCATAACTCTAAGAGAGAGGGAGGGAGGGAGAGAGGGAGGGAGGGAGAGAGAGAGAGAGAGAGAGAGAGAGAGAGAGAGAGAGACAGAGAGACAGAGAGACAGAGAGACAGAGAGAGACAGAGACAGAGAGACAGAGAGAGAAACAGAGAAAGATTGATTTAAGAATAGGAGTCAATCCAGTCCTGAAGTTTACCTATCCCTTTTCCTCTAAGAAATGAAAATCAAAGTATTTTATTTTACTTTGATTTCAGATCCAGTAAAGTTAAATTTTATTTTTGACTTAATGTTTGCATCATTAAGGGCATGAACTCAAACAGATAAATGGTAGTTTGACTAATTCTACTTCTTCCATGGCCCTTCTTTTTCTACCTCTCTGGAGTCCTTTCCCTGACTGAGTTTAAACAGTTAAATAAAAGCTGGAGAGTTTTCAGCTTTGGGGCTTCTCCTGGGAGTCTCCCTAATGCTGGGCATTCTTGGTGGAGATAGGCCCTCTGGGCACTCTTGGTGACTAAACTAAATCTTGTCTCCTAGTAATCATTCATCCTCTGCAGCACATGGCATATTGCAACAGACTGGTCCTTATAACCTGCCTTTTTCAAACTTATTAAAAAGCCAAGGTTGATTTCAGGACCAACTTCAGATTTTGGGATCAACTATATTTTCAATAAGAAACTCAATTTATACATTTGCCAACATAGGGAGTGTTATATCTAGATGCCTCCCAAAGTCTCATGTGCTCAAAGGTGGGGCTTTTGGAAGGTGACTGGATCCTGGGTGTATGATACTGGATTAGCCCACTGATTGGCTTAGCATAGTTCTGGATGTGCATGATGGATTTACTGAAGAGGGAAGACCCACCCTGGGTGTGGGTGACACCAACCAATAGACTTGTAGTCTGGATGAAATAAAAAGGGAAAGAAGAAGGAAGTCTCCCTGCTTCGTGCCTGCCATGCCACAAACTGTTTCTTCTCTGTCATGCCCCTCTGCCATGTCACCCCACCTTGGAGCTGGCCAACTATTCATGGAAACCTCTACAAACTGAGCCAAAATAAACATTTCTAAATAAAATAAAATAAGCCATTCTTCCTTTAACTTATGAGTGTCAGGTATTTTGTCCCTGCAATGAGGAGGTAAGACAGAGAGAGATTCTAAAATGCACTCAAGTGGTTTGGACTTATCTAGCACTTGAAGATTAAGTGAAATCTTACTCTTCTTATATGATCATGTTGTATATAAACGCCCCTTCACAGAAAAAGAATGATTATACAGAGTCTGCCCAAAAAAATGTATACATGTTTCAGGAAAGAAAAACTTGTATGAATATTTTAATACTAAATTTATTGAGACATCATAAATTTAGTACAAGTTACCTTTGTCCTCTACAATTACAAGAAGTGATCAAAATGGTGGCTGTTAGCTTCCAGACATTTATTAGTATGGTGAACTGCTGCTTGGGTAAAATAGATCCATTAAGATTTCTGCATTTGCATTTTCAATTTCTTCTTTAAGGGCTGGCAATGTAGTGGGTTTTCTGCAATATATGACATCCTCTAGGGTGCCCCATATGAGGGTAACACCAGCTCTTGAAAAAACATATGTGATTTTTCTTTTCCTGAAGTGTGTATACATTTTTTTGGCAGAGTCTGTATTTGGCGATGACATCAGTACCCTGTAGTAGATTTGTAGCATTAATATCTGGTTAGATGCATAAACTGTGGAGACAAATTACCTAGGTTCAAATCCAAGCTCTGTTACTTATTTACTGGGTGTATGATGTTTGGAAAAGTAACTTAATCTTTTTGTGTTTACATTTCCTTATCTATAAAATAGAAATAATAGTATATATCTTCCAGGGTTGTTATAAAGATTAGATGAATTACTATTTGTAAGGACTTTGCACCGGGCCTGGTAAATAGTAAGTGTGGTAGATTAACTAATGGGCACCTTGGAACACCCAGCTGAACTGAATTAGCATGGTTTGGTAATGGAAGACCCACCTGAGGATTGTTGCCAAGGGCATAAAAAGAGAACTGGAGGGGAAGATTGTTAGCTGTAGATTTCATTGAAGAAGCTTGCCTAGGCTGGCTTACAAACTTGGTTGTTGTTGTCCTTGGAGGTCACTGGGGATGGCTTCTGTTCCCATCAGGGGGCCCCTGATCATCACTTTGAGTGTCATTTCCTGGTTCCATTGTAGCTTCCTCAGCCTAGTGGTACAGTTCCTTCATCCCACCAGCACAGGCTTTCTAGCTTCCACCCTGGCTGTTGGGCTTTCTGGGTGCAGATCCTCAATACTGACTTGTGTGAGATATTGCTGTGGGCTCTAGGCCTCTGGCTGGGCTCATGGAGAACATTGCCTTGGACTCTAGGCCTTCAGCTGGACTTGGGCAGGACATTGCTGTGAGATCCAGGCCCTTGGCTGGATCCTTTGGGTCTCTGGCATATGGACAGATTTCTTGCACTCCTCTGCATTTGACTTTTTGGGTGAGTATTATAAACTAATCCTATAAATTGTGCATCCTATATTAAATCTATTTCCTTGCAAAACCTGACTACAACAGTAAACTCTATGTTAATGTTTATCAAATTAAAAAACTAAAAATTAATACAAGAGTAGTGGTGCATGCCTGCAATCCCAGCACTTTTGGGAGGCTGAAACAGAAGGATTACAAGTTTGAGCCCATGCTGGGCAACTTAATGATTTAGTGAGACCCTACCTTAAAAAAAGAAAGAAAGAAAAAGAAAAGAAAAAAATTTAAAAAGGGCTGGGGGTGTAGCTAGTGCAAAGACCCTGGGTTCAACCCATACTACTATGAAGAAAGCATTGGGACTTAATCCTTGTATCTCTGTTTTCTAAGGGGCCTCCAATAAAACATGCTATGGAAAAAAAGCAGAAGCATAGGGACACAAGGGGCTTGATATCTCTTTCAGTTTCCTAATTATTGTGAGCATTAAATGATAAACAAATACTTGGAACCACGCCTTAGACAGGATAAGAACAGTATGAATTTTGACTACTATTCAAGATTGGGGAAGCTCTTGTTCCTTTTCTGTGTAGGAAAACTGGCCTCCTTAAAAAGAGAACTTTAACCCCAGCCAGAAGCCCACTCAGACACCAGCGACTCGGGTAAACAGCCCTCAGCCAAAGGCCCTCTCAGACAACAGCTATGTAGGGGGGCAGGCCCTAGCCAGAGGCATGCCCAGATACCATCCCAAGTGTGCACAGGCCCTGCCAGAACCCCACCTGGAAAACAGGGCAGTGCAGGGATCTAGAAGACCAGGATTCTGAACCCAGGAAGTGGTGCAGGGGTGAGCAGCATAGAAAAGGCCTCTCAGAGGCTGAGAATTGAAGAGCACTGGGTGAGCAAAAATCGCCTCAACAAAGGCACAGCAGGCTGCATCTGTTGAAATGAGAAGACACATAAACAAGTCTCAAAACCAGACTTCCAGATCACCTAAGGCAACCCCAAAGGGCAACGAGATGGAACAGTCTGATATTCAACCACTTGGACTCCCTAAACTGCCAATGAAAGAGGAACTGGAAAAAATGAAATCAGAAATAATTTCTCAGATAAAAACAGAGATGTCCACAGTGCAAGACATGATTAATAAATCTAGAGCAGACACAGATTTAAAAAATACAGGAGCTGAGGAACATGATGAAATCACAACATAGGAAACAAATGGAATCCAAAAAACAGATGCAAACAGATTTCCAAGAGATTAAAAACTCCATCGGAAGTTTACGCAGCAGAGTGAGCCAATGTGAGGACAGAATTTCAGATATAGAAGATAATATTGAAATTAGTGACCAGGAAAAGAAAAATTTCTTAAAAATAGAAAGGAACCATGGGAAATCAATCCAGTAGCTGGTAGTAGCTGCTAGATGATGCAAAGAAGAATAACATAAGACTGATTGGAGTCAATGAAGAAACAGGAGAGAGTGCAAACAACATTAAAAAAAAAAAAAACCTGTTTGTGCCAGGGATGTAGCTCAGTGGTTCCACTGCCTGCCTTGCAAGCTCAAGGACCTGAGTTCGATCCCTGGTACAAAAAAAAAAAACAAAAACCTGTTCACAGAAGTAATGGCAGAAAACTTCCCAAGCAGGGGAAAAGAACTTGACATACAGATAAGTGAGGCATATAGGACTCCAACTAGTGATGATCAAAAACAATCTACACCTAGGCATATAATAGTTAAGACTCCAGAAACCCAACAGAAGAACAAAATTCTACAAGCAGTTAGAGAAAAGAAACAAATCACATATAAAGGAAAGCCCATCAGAATCACAGCAGACTTCTCAACAGAAACCCTCAAGGCAAGAAGAACCTGCAGTGACATATTTCAAGCCCTAAAGGAAAACAACCTCCAACCCAGATTAATGTACAAAACTATCTTTCAAAATTTATGGAGAAATAAGATACTTTCATGACAAAAAGCACCTGAGGAATTTCATGAATACAAAACTAGCACTCAAAAAATTTTAAACAATATCCTAGGAAAAGACAATGAGGATCACAACCCCAGGATGCCCAGCAGAATGTATCCATCTGGCATGACAAGAAATTAATGCAAAGAGGGAGAGTCCACCAAAAAGAAAAAGTTATGACAAGGGTAAGCCAATACATATCCGTTATAATCATCAATGTTAATGGTCTCAATTCAACAATCAAAAGAAATAGACTGGCAGAATTGGTCAAGAAGTGAGATCCAACAATATGCTGCATACAAGAAACACACTTAATTCAAAGGGAAACTCATAGACTGAAAGTTCAAGGGTGGAAAGCAATACTCCATGCAACAGGAACCCCCCTAAAAGCAGGAGTAGCTATCCTCTTTGCAGATCAAATGGATTTCAAATGAACACTGATTAAGAGAGACAAAGAAGGACAAAGAAGGATGTATCCTTGTAAAGGGAAAATTCCAAGAGAAGAGATGACAATCATAAATATATATGCACCAAATACTAGTGTGCCCAACTATATAAAACAAATACTAACGGACATGAAAAATCAAATAAGCACTAACACAATAGTAGCAGGGGACCTCAATACCCTACAGTCACAAATAGATCAACTAGACAAAAATTAAACTACAAAATACTAGAACTCAGTCAAACTCTTGAACAAATGGACTTAATAGATGTTTACAGAATATTCCACTCCACAAAATCAGAATACACATCCTTTTTGGCTGCACATGGGTTGTTCTCCAAAATAGACCACATACTCACTCATAGGACATATTTAAGTAAGTGCAAAGGAATTGAAGTTATCCCCTGTATATTATCAGACCATAATGCAATGAAACTGGAGATCAATAGCAAAAGAAACTGCAAGAATGGGCCGGGGATTTAGCTCTGTGGTTCTGCTGCCTACCTGGCAAGCGCAAGGACCCAACTTCAATCCTCCGTACCAAAAAAAAAAGAAACTGCAAGAATTTCATAAACACATGGAAATTGAACAACACACTTCTGAATAAGCAATGGATCACAGACGAAATTAAAGAAGAAATCAGACAGTTTCTACAATTAAATGACAATGTCAATACAACATATCAGAATCTATGGGACACAATGATAGCAGTCTTAAGGGGGAAAGTCATAGCAATGAATACTCATATTAGGAAAACAGAGCAAGCTCAAATAAACAACCTGATACTGAGCCTCAAGCTTCTAGAAAAAGAAGAGCAGGACAAACCCTAAGCTTGTACAAGGGAGAAAATTATAAAGATCAGAACAGAAATCAATGCAATGGAGACTCAGAGAACAATATAAAAAAATCAATGAAGCAAAGAGTTGGTTCTTCAAAAGAATAAGCAAAATTGACAAACCCTTAGCCAACCTTATCAAAAAAAGGAAAGAAAAGGCCCCAATGCATGCAATTAGGAATGAAAAGGGTGAAATTACAATGGATCCAGCAGAAATCCAGAGGATCATTAATATCTACTTCAAAAACCTATACGCCAATAAGATGGAAAACACAGAAGAAATGGACAGATTCCTGGGTACATATAAATTACCAAAGTTGAATGAAGAAGACCTAAAAATTCTAAACGACCTAGTATCAATCAATGAAATTGAAAACATAATTAAAAACTTACCAACTAAGAAAAGCCCGGGCCCTGATGGCTTCACTGTTGAATTCTACAAGACATTTAGGGGAGAACTATTGCCACTACTGTTTAAACTCTTCAATGAAATTGAAAGAGAAGCAATACTCCCAAATTCATTTCTGGAAGCAAGTATCATCTTGATCCCCAAAGCAGAGAAAGACCCAACCGAAAAAGAGAACTATAGGCCAATCTCACTAATGAACATAGATGCAAAAATCCTTAATAAGACACTGGCAAATAGAATGCAGAAGATCATCAAGAAGACCATATACCCTGACCAAGTGGAATTCATCCCAGGGATGCAGGGATGGTTCAACATATGCAAATCAATAAATGCAATACACTAAGCCAAGGACAAAAAAACCATATGATCATCTCAATAGATGCAAAAAAATGTTTGACAAAATCTAACATGCATTCATGATGAAAACCCTACAAAAAATTGGAATAGACAGTCTCTACCTCAATCTGATAAAAGCCATCTATGAGAAACCAACAGCCAATATCATACTAAATGGTCAAAAACTGAAATCTTTCACATTAAAATCAGAAACCAGACAAGGATCTCCACTATCACCACTCCTGTTCAATATAATTTTTGGAAACATTAGCCAGAGCAATTAGACAAGAGAAAGAAATAAAAGGAATAAAGATAGGAAATGAAGAAGTCAAATTGTCATTATTTGCAGACAACATGATCCTCTACATCGAAGACACCAAGAACTCCACCAAGTCTTCTAGACTTAATAACCAAATTCAGTAGAGTAGCTGCAAACAAGATCAACACACAAAAATCAATAGCTTTCCTGTACACGATCAACAGACTCACTGAAAAAGGAACTGGAGAAACAACTCCCTTCACAATAGTCTCCAAACAAAAAAAAAAAAAAGAAAGAAAAAAGAAATACCTAGGAATCAACCTAATGAAAGAGATCAAAGACCTCTACTCCGAAAACTATAGCACTCTGAAAAAAGAGATTGAAGAGGTTATCAGAAAATGGAAAGACATCCCTTGCTCCTGGGTAGAAAGGCTCAACATAGTGAAAATGGCCATACTTCCAAAACTGCTATATAGATTCAATGCAATCCCAATTGAAATTCCAGCAGCACACTTCACAGACCTTAAGAAAACAATCCAAAAATTCATTTGGAACAAGAAGGGACCTAGAATACCAAAAGCAATTCTAGGCAACAAAGACAAGGTAGGGGGTATCACAATCCCCAACTTGAAACTATGCTATAAAGCTACTGTGATAAAAGCACCATGGTACTGACAAAGAAACAAACCTGAGAACCAGTGAAACAGATTAGAAGACACAGAAACAACTCCAGACACACTCAGCCACCTCATCTTTGACAAAGGAGTCAAACACCCTCAGTAGTTGACAGACAGCCTCTTTAATAAATGGTACTGGAAAAATTGAGTTTCAACTTGCTAAAGATTAAAACTAGACCTGTATCTCTCTTGCACTAAACTAAAATTGAAATGGATTAATGATCTAAATATTAAAACAGAGCCGGGGCACACCCTACCGAGGTCCTGAGTCGTGCGGGAGACGCCTAATCACCCCGCTGCAGAAAGGCAGGTCTGCCCAGGCCCTACCGAGGTCCTGAGTCGAACAGAACACGCCGAATCAGTCCGCTGCAGACAGGCAGGTCTGTGCACGCCCTACCGAGGTCCTGAGTCGTGCGGAAGACGCCCTATCACCTCATTGCAGACAGGCAGCCACCTGATTCCACACTACAAAGACGCAGAGGACACCAGACCACCAGACCAAGGTACTGAGTCCCACTGTTCCTGGACCAGAGGTAGGGGCTTCTGAGCCACCATCCCACTGCTCCTGGTCCAGAGGAAGGGGTTTCCCGGCCACCATCCCTCCAGCTGCTCCCAGCCCACAGGAAAGGGCTTTTGGGTCACCATCCCTACTGCTGCTCCCGGCCCCTGGCCCACGTCACCCAGCTCTGAGGAGGTAATCCGTGCAGGCCCTAACAGCCCCCTGCCCCAGTCGAAATGAGAAAACACATAAATAAGTCTCAAAACCAGACTTCCAGATCACCTACAGCAACCCCAAAGGGAAATGAGATGGAACACTCTGATACTCAACCACCTGGACCCACTGAACTGGCAACCAAAGGGAATCTGGAAAAAATGAAATCAGAAATAATTTCTCAGATAACAGGAGAAATTGTGCCCCTAGTGCAAGACATCATTAATAAATCTAGAGAGGAGCTGAGGAACATGATGGAATCCCAACATAAGAAACAAATGGAATCCATAAAACAGATGCAAATAGATTTCCAGGACATGAAAAACTCCATTGAAAGTCTACACAGCAGAATGAGCCAATGTGAGGACAGAATTTCAGATATAGAAGATAAGATTGCAATTAGTGACCAGGAAAAGAAAAATTGCTTCAAAATTATAAGGGAACCTGAGAAATCAATCCAGCAGCTGCTAGACGATGCAAAAAAGAATAACATAAGACTGACTGGGCTCCATGAAGAAACAGGAGAGAGTACAGATGACATAAAAAATATCTTCACAGAAATAATGGCAGAAAACTTCCCAAGCAGGGGAAAAGAGCTTGACATACAGATAAGTGAGGCATATAGGACTCCAAATAGCCTTGATCAAAAAAAATCTACACATAGGCATATAATTGTTAAGATTCCAGAAACACAACAGAAGAACAAAGTTCTCCAAGCAGTCAGAGAAAAGAAACAAATCACATACAAAGGAAAGCCCATCAGAATCACAGCAGACATCTCAACACAAACCATCAAGGCAAGAAGAGCTTGGACTGACATATTCCAAGCCCTAAAAGAAAACAGCCTACAACTCAGATTGATGTACCCTGCAAAACTATCTTTCAAAATGGATGGAGAAATAAGATACTTTCATGACAAAGAGCACCTTAGGAACTACGTGAATACAAAACCAGCACTCCAAAGAATTTTACACAATATCCTAGGAACAGACATTGAGGATCACAACCCCAGGAAGCAAAGCAGAATGAACCCATCTGGCATGACAAGAAATTAAATGGAAAGGGGGAGAACCCAACAAAAAGAAAAAGTCATGACAATGACAAGTCAATATGTTTCAGTTATAACCATCAATGTTAATGGTCTCAATTCACCAATCAAAAGAAATAGACTGGCAGAATGGGTCAAGAAGCAAAATCCAACAATATGCTGCATACAAGAAACACACTTAATTCAAAAGGAAACTCATAGACTGAAAGTTAAAGGGTGGAAAACAATACTCCATGTGACAGGAACCCGAAAAAAGGCAGGAGTAGCTATCCTCTTGGTAGATCAAGTAGATTTCAAACCAACACTGATTAAGAGAGACGAAGAAGGACACTACATCCTTGTAAAGGGAAGAATCCAAGAGGAAGAGATGACAATCATAAATATCTATGCACCAAACACTAGTGCACCCAACTATATAAAACAAATACTAACGGACATGAAAAGTCATATGTGCACTAATACAATTGTAGTGGGGGACCTCAACACCCCACTGTCACAAATAGATAGATCAACTAGACTAAAAATAAGTAATGAAATACTAGAACTCAATCCAACTCTTGAACAAATGAACTTAACAGATGTTTACAGAGTCTTCCACCCCACAAAATCAGAATACACATTCTTCTCAGCTGCACATGGGTCATTCTCCAAAATAGATCACATACTCACACATAGAACATGTTCAAGTAAGTGCAAAGGAATTGAAGTTATCCCCTGTATATTATCAGACCACAGTGTGATGAAATTGGAGATCCACAGCAAAAGAAACTCGAAAAATTTCATAAACACTTGGAAATTGAACAACACACTTCTGAATAACCAATGGGTCACAGAGGAAATTAAAGAAGAAATCAGACAGTTCCTTCAATTAAATGACAATGACAATACAACATATCGGAATCTATGGGACAAATGAAAGTAGTCTTACGAGGGAAATTCATAGCAGTGAATGCGCATATTAGGAAAACAGAACGATCCCAATTAAACAACCTGACGCTGAACCTCAAGCTTCTAGAAAAAGAAGAGCAGGACCACCCCAAAGCTCATACAAGGGAGGAAATTATAAAGATCAGAGGAGAAATCAATGCAATGGAGACTAAGAGAATGATACAAAAAATCAATGAAGCCAAGAGCTAGTTCTTCGAAAGAATCAACAAAATTGACAAACCTTTAGCCAACCTTGTCAGGAAAAGGAAAGAAAAGGCCCAAATCCATGCAATTAGGAATGAAAACGGTGAAATTACAACAGACCCAGCAGAAATCCACAGGATCATCAATACCTACTTCCAGAACCTATATGCCAATAAGATGGACAACACAGAAGAAATGGACAGATTCCTAGATACATATGAATTACCAAAGTTGAACAAAGAAGACCTAAAAATTCTGAACAACCCAATATCAACCAATGAAATTGAAAATGTAATTAAAAACTTATCAACTAAGAAAAGCCCGGGCCCTGATGGCTTCACTGTTGAATTCTACAAGACATTTAGAGAGGAACTGCTGCCACTACTGTTTAAACTCTTCAATGAAATTGAAAGGGAAGCAATACTCCCAAATTCATTCCTGGAAGCAAGCATCACCTTGATCCCCAAAGCAGAGAAAGACCCAACTGAAAAAGAGAACTATAGGCCAATCTCACTAATGAACATGGATGCAAAAATCCTTAATAAGATACTGGCAAACAGAATGCAGAAGATCATCCAGAAGATCATACACCCTGATCAAGTGGGATTCATCCCAGGGATGCAGGGATGGTTCAATATATGAAAATCAATTAATGTAGTACACTATATCAACAGAGCCAAGGACAAAAACCATATGATTATCTCCATAGACGCAGAAAAAGCATTTGACAAAATCCAACATGCATTTATGATAAAAACCCTACAATAAATTGGAATAGATGGTCTCTACCTCAAACTGATAGAAGCCATCTATGAAAAGCCACCAGCCAATATCATACTAAATGGTCAAAAACTGAAATCCTTCACACTAAAATCAGGAACATGACAAGGATGTCCACTATCACCACTCTTGTTCAATATAGTTCTGGAAACATTAGCCACGGCAAGTAGACAAGAGAAAGAAATAAAAGGAATAAAGATAGGAAATGAAGAAGTCAAATTGTCATTATTTGTAGATGACATGGTACTCTATATAGAAGACCCCAAGAACTCCACCAAAAGTCTTCTAGACTTAATAACCAAATTCAGTCAAGTAGCTGGTTACAAGGTCAACACACAAAAATCAATAGCTTTCCTCTACACCAATGACAGACTCACTGAGAGAGAAATAGGGCAAATAATTCCTTTCACAATAGTATCCAAAAAACTGAAATACCTAGGAATCATCCTAATGAAAGAAATCAAAGACCTCTTCTCTGAAAACTATGGCACTCTGAAAAGAGAGATTGAAGATGATATCAGAAAATGGACAGACATCCCCTGCTCCTGAGTAGGAAAGATTAATATAGTGAAAATGGCCATACTTCCAAAACTGCTATATAGATTTAATGCAATTCCAATTGAGATCCCAGCAGCATGCTTCATAGACCTCGAGGAAACAATCCAAAAATTCATTTGGAGCAAGAAGAGACCCAGAATAGCAAAAGCAATTCTAGGTAACAGAGACATGGCAGGGGGTATCATGATCCCCAACCTGCAACTATACTACAAAGCTACTGTGATAAAAACAGCATGGTACTGGCAAAGAAACAGACTTGAGGACCAGTGGAACAGATTAGAAGATGCAGAAACAATGCCAGACACACTCAGCCACCTCATCTTTGACAAAGGAGCCAAACACCCTCACTGGAGGAAAGATAGCCTCTTTAATAAATGGTGCTGGAAAAATTGGGATTCAACTTGCCAAAGATTAGAACTAGACCTATATCTCTCACCATGCACTAAACTAAAATCAAAATGGATTAAAGATCTAAATATTAAAATAGAAACTCTGAACCAGTTGGAACAGAGGTTAGGTAGAACCCTTGAAGACCTTGGTGTAGGAAAAGATTTTATGAACAAAACCTCAGTTGCCCATGAACTAGCACAAACAATCAACAAATGGGATCTCTTCTTATTAAAAAGCTTCTGCACAGCAAGAGAAACCACCAGCAGTGTGAAGAGACAATCCACAATGTGGGAAAAAAATCTTCACCTGCTCTTCCTCAGACAAAGGTCTACTATCTCAAATCTATAAAGAACTTAAAATGATCAGACCTCCCAAATTTAAACACCCAATCTGAAAATGGGCATCTGAAATGAACAGACATTTCTCAGACAAAGAGGTAGAAATAGCAAATAAATACATGAAAAAATGTTCAACATCACTGGTCATTCGAGAGATGCAAATGAAAACAACGCTGAGATTCCTCTTCATTCCAGAAAGAATGGCTGCTATCATGAAATCAACCAATAACAAATGCTGGCAGGGCTGTGGGGAAAGAGGAACCCTGCTCCACTCCTGGTGGGAGTGTCGACTGGTGTAACCACTGTGGAAATCAGTATGGAGATACCTCAAAGAACTAGGACTGGAAGTCCCATCTGACCGTGCTATTCCACTGCTGGGGATCTTCCCCAAAGAATTAAAGAATCATACCACAGTGATATATGTGCACCCATGTTCATAGCAGTGCAGTTTGTAATAGCTAAAACTTGGAAACAGCCCAAATGCCCATCAACTGGAGACTGGATCAAGAAAATGTGGTGTTTTTATAAAATGGAGTACTACTCAGCCATCAAAAATGAGAAATTAGAGACATTTATAGCTAAGTGGATGCACATTGAGGCGATACTCTTAAGTGAAATAAATAGGACACACATGTGTAAATACCGAATCGTTTCTCTGGTGTGAGAAACTGAAAGTGTAAATAAGGACTAAATGTATAATAGGTAATATGAAATAGGAAGAAAAGGGGCAAAGGGGAAGGAAGTGGGAGGGCTAGGGGAAAGGATAGAAGGGAATGGGATTAATATGAGAAAATGGAAAAATAGGAACAAAATCTTTCTAAATAGGGAGGACTGGAGGGGTTGAAGGGAGGGCTGGGCAAGGGTGAAAAATAAGAACCAAGAGAGATTATGTAAAGGTGCAAATTTCCAATGATGAATGTCATTATATTGTATACCTAAAATGTACCAGTGATTAGAATGAATAATCGATAATGTAAAATAGGAAGAAAAGGTCCAAAGGGGTAGGGGTAGTGGGAGGGGCAGGGGAAAGGAAAGAAGGGAAAGGAAAAAATGATGAGAAATGGAAAAAATGGAAATAAAGTCTTTGTAAATAGGGAAAGGTGGAGGGCGTGAAGGGAGGGCTAGGAATGGGGAAAAAGTAAGAACCAAGATGCATTATATAAAGGTACAATTCCCAATGAGAAATGTAATTGTGTTGTATACCTACAATGTACCAATAAAAGAATTTAATACAAAAAGAAAAGAAAAATAAATAAAAATTTAAAAAATAAAACAGAGCTGGGGATTTAGGTCAGTGGTCCCTCCACCTGCCTGGCAAGTGCAAGGTCCTGAGTTCAATCCCCAATACCAAAAAATAAAAAATGAAAAAAAATGTATTAAAACAAAAACACTAAACTGGCTGGAAGAAAGGTTAGGTAGAATTCTTTAAGACATTGGCGTAGGAAAAGGTTTCATGAAGAAAACCTCAGTTGCATGTGAACTGGAACAAAGAATCAACAACTGGAATCTCATCTTATTAAAAAGCTTCTGCACAGCAAGAGAAACCACCAACAGCGTGAAGAGACAACCCATAATGTGGGAAAAAATTTTTACCAGCTGTTCCTCAGACAAAAGTCTACTACCTAGAATACATAAAGAACCTACAAAATTCAGTCCTCTCAATTTTAAAGACCCAATCCAAAAATGGGCATCTGAAATGAACAGACATTTCTCAGACAAAGAAGTAGAAATAGCAAATAAACATATGAAAAAATGTTCAGCATCTCTGGTCCTTTGAGAGATGCAAATGAAAACAATGCTGAGATTCCACCTCACTCCAGAAAGAATGGCTGCTATCGTGAAATCAACCGATAACAAATGCTTGGCAGTGGTGTGGGGAGAAAGGAACCCTTCTCCACTATTGGAGGGAGTGCAGACTGGTGCAACCACTGTGGAAAACAGTATGGAGATACCTCAAAGAACTAGGACTGGAAGTCCCATTTGACCCAGCTATTCCACTGCTGGGGATCTTCCCCAAAGGATTAAAAGAATTATACCACAGCGATGTATGTGTATCCATGTTCATAGCAGCACAGTTTGTGATAGCTAAAACTTGGAAACCCATTTGCCCATCAACTGGAGACTGGATAAAGAAAATGTGTTTTTTTTTTTTTTTGTAAAATGGAGTACTACTCAGTCATAAAGAATGAGAAATTAGAGACATTTATGGCTAAATGGATGCACACTGAGGCGATACTCTTAAATGAAATAAATTGGACACACGTGTAAATACCGAACAGTTTCTCTCTTATGAGAAACTGAAAGTGTAAATAAGGATCAAAATGTATAATAGATAATGTGAAATAGGAAGAAAAGGTGCAAAGGGGAAGGGGAAGTGGGAGGGGTTGGGGAAAAGAAAGAAGGAAATGCAATTAATATGAGAAAATGAGGGCTCAGGTTCTGGTTCCCAGCTTGCGGGGAGGGCGGGGGACGGGAAGGGGACTTTGTTTTTTTTTTTCTGGCTACCCGCTTCCAGCTCTGGGAAGTGATGGGACTTTGGCAGCGCCCCCGAGCGGGTTTGATGCTGAGCACAGGGTAGTTGTTATTTCAAGTTGGGGCGCAGGCCGCCCCTCCTCCGGCATCCTCCCCTTGGAACTGAGCTGATCGCCACTGGCAGCTGGGGCCTGTTCTCTAGGCTTGGTGAAGGTGATAAAGTAGAGTGCTTTCACTGTGGAAGAGGTCTAACCGATTGGAAGCCCAGTGAAGACCCTAAGTGGTATCCAGGGTCTAAATATCTGTTGGAAGAGAAGGGACAAGAATATATAAACAATATTCATTTAACCCATTCACTTGAAGAGTCTGTGGTAAGAACTGCTGAAAAAACACCACCACTGTCTAAAAGAATTGATGATACTGTCTTCCAGAATTCCACGGTACAAGAATCTATACGAATGGGATTCAGTTTCAGGGAACAACTCTGTATCATTTGAGGTTCTAGTTGCAGATCTAGTGAGTGCTCAGAAAGATAATACACAAGATGAATCAAGTCAGACTTCATTGCAGAAAGAGATTAGTACCAAGGAGCAGCTAAGGTGCCTATAAGAGAAGAAGCTTTGCAAAATCTTTATGGATAGAAATATTGCTGTAGTTTTTATTCCTTGTGGTCACTTGTAAACAGTGTGCCAAAGCAGTTGACAAATGTCCCACGTGCTACACAGTCATTACTTTCAAGCAAAAAATTTTTATGTCTTAATCTCACTCCATAGTAACCATGTTATGTTCTCCTTATTATCCTGATTGAATGTGTGATGTAAAGGAACTTTAAGTAATCAGCATTGAATTCCATTAGCATTTGCTCCCAAGTAGAAAAAAATGTAAACAGCAGTGTTTTAAAAGTTGACAATCTAAGCCTGGAATTTTTGGGTTTTTCAAGTTATTAACTGCTATCATTTATCCAATTTTTTCATTGTTATTCAATTGAAACTAGACTAAAATGGATCATAATATAACTGCTCATGCTGTGTATTTGTAGTACGCTGACTTAGTTTCTAAAGTGTAAGTGAATTAATCATCTGAAGGTTTTATTCTTTTTTGATAGGCTTAACAAATGGAGCATTCTGTATAAATGTGGAGATTATAGTTAAATCTCTACAGTCACATAATTTGTTTTGTGTGAAAAAGGAATGAACTGTTCCACACTGGTGGAAAGATAGGGATATTTTTAGATATTTATCTTTGTGTCTTAGAATTCTGTCCATTTTCTTTTAAAATTGCAAACATACACATGTGAATGATTTTTAAAAAGTGATTTTGCCATTTTTTAAATGGTATTTAATGATGGAATACCATCTAGCCAACATGTACTGACATTGATGTCAAAGATATATTAAATGTAAAATGCAGGTGGTAAAACCCTGTGTATAATATGAGGCAAAGTCAAGGTATGTGTATTTTGTATCTATAATAGAGTGAAAGATTTGGAAAGATACTTGCACACCAAATTGTTACATGTGGTTTTTCTTGAGGGGGTGTGGTTTGGTCCCAGAGGGATTTTCTGAGGCCCTTCACTGTCTTATTTTTTTCATTTTGTTCTGTTTGAAATTTTTATAAGTGAGTATTACTTGTGTAATCAGAATTTTTTTAGAAAGTATTTTACTGATTACATGCTTAGGCATGTTCAAACACTTGCAAAACTACTTTTTGCTCAGCTTTAGTTTTTCTAATCCAAGAAGGCAGGGCAATTAACCTTTTTGGTACCAATATAAAATTTAAATGTTGTATTTTTTGCCTGCTTTGTGGGTGAGAAATATTTCTGAGTGGTAGTTTTCTGTTCGGTAGATCATGTCTTATCTTGTTTCAAAATAAGTATTTCTGATTTTGTAAACTGAAATATAAACTATGTCTCAGATCTTCCAATTAATTAGTAAGGATTCAATCCTTAATCCTTGCTAGATTAAGCCTGCCTAAGTCACTTTACTAAAAGATCTTTATTAACCCAGTATTTTAAACGTCTTTCAGCTTACATAGGTAAAAGTAGAAGCATGTTTGTATCCTGCTTTTAGTTATAGTGACAGCTTTCCATGTTGAGACTCTCATGGCATCTTGTATCTTAAAGTTCATGTGAGTTTTTACTGTTAAGGTGATTAACATGTATATTGAACAAAATGTTAAGTCCTTCCTCTACCTACATTTTTTGTTGTTGTTTTCTTCACTAGTAATAGTAGTAGATACCTTTAAAAATGTTCTCTCAAGATTCTTAAAGCCGGGGATTTAGCTCAGTGGTTCCGCTGCCTACCTTGCAAGCTGAAGGAACTGAGTTCAATCCCCAGTACCCCCCCCCCAAAAAAAGATCCTTAAAAACCTCTTGGAGCCTTGTTGCTTTGCTACCATCTGCCCTTATGAACTGTTTCTCCTCTGTGGTGCCCCTCTGCCGTGCCACCCTGCCTTGGAGCCAGCCAATTATGGACTGAAACCCCTACAAACTGTGAGCTAAATAAACCTTTCTTCCTTTAAAAAAAAAAACAAAAACCTCTTGGAAATGATAAAATAGTAACAGAATAATAGTTGTTTAAAATATGTTTTAAGAACTTGAAAAAATAATAATAATTAAAAAAACTTGAATATGCGTCACTATGAAAGTTTCACAGTGCTTCATAGAATATCCAGAATTTACATTCTCATGATAGACTTATGTAACAGCAAATAGGGCATTTTACTGCAGAGAACTGTTTGAGGGTGAAACTGTTAAAAATTATATTTTTATTATATTTTCTAAAAAAAAATATTGTTATGTTCTCCTAACCTCTGTTAATTGCTGTTAAGTGATACTTGTATAAAACATTGCAAATTTGAATGAGATTTGCAAAAATTAAATAATGATTGCCCTATTTTTGTCTTATTATGTAAATCCCGAGTTCTCCTTTGCTCTATCTTCCACTTAGGTTTGCTTGTGTATTCATTAAGTTGAATTTTATCTGTATGGGCAAAGCTTTAAATTTATATTTAAAGCATTCTATAAAGGGAGAAGTGTTAAAAATATTTTCTCCAGGACACTTCAGGTCCAAGTCAGGTAGGTAGTAGAATCTAGTTGTTAGCCAAGGATAGAACTGAATTGTTTCAGCATAAGGCTTTTACTGTTCTGGAAACCTCAGTTCATTAAAGTTCTTCTTTTAAAACTTGAGTTTAGGGTTAAGCAAGACTTTTTTTCTCTCTCCATGAGTTGTGAAATTTAATGCATGAAGCTGATGTGGCTAACAAGTTTATTTTAAGAATTGTTTCAAAATGCTGTTGCTTCGGCACTGCAACGTCTAATCAAATTTTTTGGAGACTTACCAGAGTTTGCCTGTATTCACACTACAAAAAAGCACTGGATCCTTTTTTTTTTTTTTTTTTTTAACCTTTTAAAAAAATTCTTTTATTGGTACATTTTAGGTATACAGTACGTTTACATTTATCATTGGGTGCTTGTACCTACTGGATCCTTTCTAACTGTACAAAAATTGATTCCTTGCAAGGTCAAAAATATAACCAGATCCAAATCACCACCCTCTCCCCGCAATAGTTCTCTGTAGCTTACACATATACATTTCTTTTCTGTATAAAGTTCACTTTAGGACTTTGAATTCAGCACCTGTTTTACTGCATTTTAGTCATGTGAAGATTGAAGTTATTCTGTAATAAAGTTATTTTATATGCAATAATTTAGTGTTCTGATTAAAAACTTTGTCTTCACTTTTGAGAAATGAGTTTAGCATTTATAAAATAAATTCCAGTTTATTTATCAATAGCTTTGTATTGTCTTTCCTGCTAGATTTGGTTTTTCCCGCTCCCTTTGGTTAATGGCTGAGGTGGGGTAGGGTGAGGTTAACAGGTGTATATAACACATTTTGGCCATGTGTATCATGATATTTTGTTGGGTTTTTGTTATATTATTTAAATTTAGATAGTTTTCCTGTTTTCATCTTAGTGGATAAAAGTTTGTATTTTGAGTTCTGAATGAAGGCTACCATCCTAGTGTTAGCTGTCTGGGTTGCTTCCTTTAGACCAAAATCATTGTTTTGTTACTGATGCCCAAATGTTGATTGACAAAAGAGGTGGAGGGAGTGGAAGAATGAGAAAGTTGTGTGTCATTGCCATTAGAGAACTCCGCAAATGAGAAGGAATATTTGACAAGCATAGCTCTTTTTAGTCAAATCTGCTGTTTAAGAGGAGGTAACCTCCAGGTGTGGTGGCTCACGTCTATAATCCCAGCACTCGCCTGTAATCCCAGTGCTCAGGAGGCTGATGCAGGAGGATTGCCATGAGTTTGAGGCCAGCCTGGGCTGCATAGTGAGTTCAAGGCCAGGCTGAACTACATAGTGAAACCCTGTCTCACCAAACATACAAACAAACAAATAAAGGTAAACATTTCTTCATCTGTGAAATGAGAATAATACCTATTTTCCAAGGTTATGAGAGTTCAAGGAGACCATATCTTTAAAGCACCTGCTATAAATGTTAATTCCCATTCTAATACTCTTTTCCCCTTCCATGGGTTTACCTTGATCTAGAAAATTCAGCTGAAACTTATTATAGTAAGTAAACAAATAGACAAATAAACAAACTCTTAAAAATATTTAAATTCTTTAAAATTTTTTTCAAAACAATTATTCTCACCAAATTCAGTCTAGCTTTCCTAAAAAAAATTGACTTAGCCACACCCTAGTAATCAGTTTTCATTTGAGTCATACACTTAGTCCAATATAGATGTCTGTCTCAGCATAATACAGTCATAGAGAGTCAGAGCTCTAAGTGACTTTAGAGATATCTAATTCCTCCCGTTCATTTAACAGGTCAAGCAACTGAGGCTCAAGGGAGAGTTAATTTGTTCAAAGATATATAGCTAATTAATGGCAGAACTGGTACTGGGTCATAATTTGAAGGTGAAAATTTTTACCAACCTACCTGTCCTGGGAAGGACAGCACTCGGGAGGCTGAGGCAGGAGGATCTGGAAGTTCGAGGCTAACCTGAACTACATAGTGAGTTCAAGGGCAGCCTGCACTTCAAAGCGAGACCCTGTCTCAAAAGAATAAATAAAAAAATTACTATGTAAGTATATTTTACTATCTTGTCTATACTTAGTAACAGATTTGCATTTTTTATTTGCTATAGCAGACTTCAATGTAATTTCTGTTAAGATTTTGTTTTTCATTACTGTGACACAATTTAACCTGACAATGTCTGATTCTTATATCATTGTATTAGTATTGTGAATAATCATGTGAAATGTTTTGAGACAGAGTACTATATTTGTGAATATAATTTTATGGCTTTTAGTTCTTTTAGTAGGACCCATTCCATTGATATGGAAAACTAAGAAAATTTATTTCTGCTGTATAATCTGGCATTTGTTGTTGATTAAAGCTTATTTTTCTGTGAATGAAACGTATTCAATAAAGTAGTAGTCTTTAAAATTAAAAAAAAAAATGAAAAAATGGAAACAGAGTCTTTGTAAATAAAGAGGGGCATGGGGCCGGAGATTTAGCTCAGTGGTTCCAGTGCCTCCCTTGCAAGCCCAAGGTCCAAGCCCAAGGTCCAGCGTTCAATCCCTGGTACCAAAAAAAAAAAAAAAAAAAGAGGGGGGAGGGGTTGAAGGGGGGGAGGGGAATGGAAAAAAATAAGAATGAAGATATATTATGTAAAGATACAAATCTCCAATGATGAATGTCATTATATTGTATATCTAAAATGTACCAATAAAATTAATTTAAAAATTAAAAAAAGAAGAGAACTTTGCTACCAATCTATGCTGCAATTGGATTTTCATAGTCAGTTTAGCCTTAAAATGTGTCCAAAGGACATAGAGCAGCAAATATTAAATATAGGAAACTTTTAGCAAGGCATGTAGTGCATTCCTGTAAACTAGCACTTGGGAGGCTGAAGCAAGGGGATACAGAAGTTAAAGTCTATCCTAGGCTACATAGCAAGTACAAGGCCAGCCTGGACCATGCAGCAAGACCCTGTATTAAAGAAAGAGAGAAAGAAAGAAAGATGCTTTTTAGCCCAGTGCAGAGGCAATGGCTGTAGTCCCAGCTCTCCTGGAAGCTCAGATGGGACAATCACTTGAGCCCAGGAGTGGGAGGCCAACCTGGGCAACATGGTAAGGCCCCATCTCAAAACAAACCAACAACCACAACAACTAAACGAGCAAAGAAAAACAAGGATCATATAAAACTCCACAATGTTGGGGCTGTGGGATTATCAGTGGTCAAGTTCTTACCTCCCATGTGCAAGTCTCTGGGTTTGACTCTCAACATCACAAAAAAAACCCAAAAAAAAGCCCCCTAAATTTGGCATAGTGAAAGTTTGATTATTATAGACAGCTAAATTAGGTAGAAATATTATAGGCAGTCAGACAGGGCTAAGCCCTCGAGAGAGTCAGTGCAGAAGATGAGAACACATCGGACCTGCGGCTGGAGGCGCATCTGAAGATTAAAGTCACCGATGGCCAGATTTACATACTTCCCCTAAGGGACAAAGGGAAGCTTGAGATTATTGGTACCATCCTTTTTGAGATCTCCCACATAAATCACTATGTTGTGAGGGATGGGCCATCCTCTCCCACTCACTGAGACTAAGACTATTAAGACTAAGACTAAAGCTGGGGATTTAGCTCAATGGTTCCACTGCCTGCCTCGAAAGCACAAGGTCCCGATCTGGTACCAAAAAAAAATAAATAAAAAGACTAAGACTAAAGACAAGACTAAGACTACAGATTATCAACCAAGCTTAATGATATCACCCATGTGCCCTTGCTGCTATTGGATCAATGTCAGCCAAGTGGCTATACTTGTAATCTTATTGGTTGATTTTTCCCACCTTGTGACTGTGCTCTATAAAACTTCCTCAGAGAAGTAGGCTTGTTGACAACTCATTCAGGACCCCTCTTGTCTCTCAGGGGCTATTCCTATTCCCCAATAACTTTTCCTACTCTTAACTTTAATTGTTCCTTAGAATTCATTCTTTGACTTCAAGGAACACGAATTCGGCATATATGACATCTAGCAGATTGGGAGTTGTATTTTTTCCTCTATCGTGATCACACCAAGGTTATGGTAGATACTTCCAAGAGAAGGTGCCCCAGAACTTGAAAAGTGGGCTACATGGCTCCTTTATCTTTTGCATGTGCCTCCAGATGATGACAGCAACAAATGATCGTGTTATAGCAGTATATATAAGAGCACATGCTCTGGAGTCAGCCAAACCCAAATCCTGGCTCTATTGGCTCTGCTGTTTCCTAACTGGGTGATCTTGGATGACCTGCTTAACTTCTCTAACTAAGCATAAGTTTTCCTGTCTGTAAAATGGGGATAATTATAGTTCATGGGCTTGTTATTAGGAATACATGAGAAGATATGTAAAAGTGCTAAGCACAGCCTCTGACACACAGTATTTAGTATTCAGTAAATAACTTATTATTATAACTGGTATAAATCTGAGGAAAGATGTTAAAGTAGAAATGCATAACACAGCAAATTATTTTATAATCTCCTATAAATCTACTCCTAAGAATTATAGCAGCCACCCTTGCCCTCAGTTTCTCTTTGTTATCGAGGTGGTAACTTCCACTCTGTCTGGGTCTCTTCTCATTGCCGGAAGCACTTCTGTCAGGCATCTCCCATACGGATTCGCATTTAGACGCATCCCTTTTCACTTCTGCGCTGATTTAACTGATAAGTATAACAAAGTCACAACACCGAGCAGCTATGTGGTCCTTTTAAAAGAGACTATGAATGGTGCAAACAGGTCTGTGACTTATTCCACTGGTCTATTTTTTCCCTATCACTTGATTTATTATTCTCAGATTCTCCATGTGTGTAAAATGTTTAGGGAATCATCTAAGTCAAGCTTAGTTCAGAAGTCTGAGACATTCAGCTGGGTGTGGTGGTATATGCCTGTAATTCCAGTTCAGTACTCAGGAGGCTGAGGTAGGAGGACTGCTACAGGTTTGAGGCCAGCCTTAGAGTACACAGTGAAACCCCATCTCAAAATAACCAAGGCCAGGCATGGTGGTGCACACCTGTAATCCCAGCACTTGGGAGGCTGAGGCAGGAGGGTCACCATGAGTTTGAGGTCAAACAGGACTACAAAGTGAGTTCAAGACTAGCCTGGACTACACAGTGAGACCCTGTTTCAAAAAAAAGAAGGAAAAGAAAAGAAAAGAAAAATTCCGAGACATTTATTAGATTTTGATCTAAGTTGAGCAGAGGAAAAAGGTATCTTCCTAACTGTGACTGCTCTGGAATTCTTGGTAGCAACTAGCTACAGGTTTCCTCTGTCCAAGGAGGACATCTAGAGGCTGCTGTGATGTGTTGTCTATCCTGAAACCTTTGCCAAATTGTTTCCTCACAAATCTCTAATCGTTTATCGTATATCACGTGTCCAGTAAGTCCAATAGAGTAAATATTAGTGTATAGCTGATTTTTAAAGGAACAAACATGGCTAAAAGTTTACATTTATTTTCTAGGCACAGCAGAAGTATATTACAGGGTGCAGAATGACTTAAAAATGTCATGGGTGGGAAGAACAGTTATGCAGGACATTTTGAGGACAGTTGAGGAGGCTGGAGTGTTGATGAATATTGGTTGATATGATTGAATTAATGTTTATTTTCTTTATTTTTTCTCCTCCTTTTCTTCCTCCTCCTTCACTTCTTTCTCCTCTTTCTTTTAAGAGACTGGGTCTTGCTATGTTGCCCAGGCTAGCCTTGAACTTGTGGGCTCAAATGATCTTCCTGCCTCAGCGTCCTAAATAGCGGCAGGTACAGGTGAGCGCCACCACACCTGACCCAGTGCTGATTTTCTTAGGTTGGTTAGGTATTGTGCTGTGAACATACCTGATCTTAGGAGATGGAGGCTGAGATGTTTCAGGGTAATGTAGGAAGCTGTCTGCAACCTGCTTTCAGATATTGTGGCTAAAGGGAATTATGTGTTCATATATATGTGGAGAGTCAAAGCCAGAGTGGGAGGGTGTAAAAAGTTGGGAAATTTAGGTAAAGGAGAGTATGGACATTCATTCCGCTGTTCTGTTCACTTTTCTGCAGATTAAAAAAAAATTTTAATGTAAAAAGCAGTGAGCAAAATCACTAAAAATGTTACCTGAATTTGTATCTCAAACATTGTGATATTGCTTGCATTGAAACTTAACTCTTGATGCCTTACACTCCCATCAAATTGTATTCACTCACATGGTTGTCCCCTGCTCTTCGTATCACTCATGCAGCCACAACAAACTTACAAATATTTGCTGATAGCAGAAAAGCAACAGAAAACCTCACAGCTCCCCCTGGTGCCATGCTTGCTCTGCCTTACTTAGGGCTGGGAAGAAACTTCCTTCCTGTCCCCCACCCTCAGCTTCCCAGGCTGATTCGTATTTATTCTCCAGATTCCCAGGCTTGGAAGGCCTTCCCAGCCCTACCTCCTAGTTCTGACTGAGGTCATTTCCCCTGCTGGAGCACTCAGCACAGTCACCTCTTTGTCTGTTTTCTTGACTGAATTGTCCTCTAGACTACAGTTTCCTGGAAGGGAATTTTGCTTGCCTTCTTAAAACTATGACAGTAGTCCCTGACAAAACATCTGGCACATAGGAAGAGTATATAAAAACTTAGTGAATGAATGGCCTATGCCAGAGTGACCAAATTTTTTAGAAAGCCACGCTGGAATGCTGCTATATTAGAGACTTATACATGTAGGAAGATTTAAAACTGTATATATATATATATATATATATATATATATATGTTATTAATGTAGTATAAAATATGAAAATATGTGTATATCAAAGGCGTTTGTAACAATTACGGTAAAAATTTCTTAAAAGTTATATATTTCATGATCTGTAACTCAGGAAGGACTCTACTTACTGAATTAATTTTCATACTCTTTAGGTTTTTTGTTTTTGCGGTATTGGGGATTGAATCTACAGCCTTTGGAATGAGCTACATCCCCAGCCCTTTTTATTTTTAATTTTGAAACAAGGTCTCGGTAATTCGATGAGTTGCCCACGCTGGGCTGGAACTCTTGATCCTCCTGGCTCAGCCTCCCAGAGTGCTGGGATTACAGGTCTGTACCAATATGTATGGCCTTGTTTTTGAGGCAGAATCTCATTATGTTGCCCAGCTGGCCTCAAACTCTAGATCCTTTTGTCTCAACTTTCCAACTAGCTGGGATTACAGGTGTGTGCCACCATACCCAGTTTAATCTTTATTACTCCTTATTACAATTTTATACTTCTCACTTAATACATTTTTTGGATCAATTTATTTCACATACATACACACATATATATATATATGTATGTATATATATATATATATATATACATATATATATACACCTGTGTGTGTGTGCATGTGTGTGTGTTTCAAGTTTTTTATTTTTGTTGTTGATCTAATCCAGAGTTTTATACATGCTAAATATGGCTCTGCTGCTGAGCTATATCTTCAACTCCAACTTTTTTTATTTTTACTGTTTACAATTCTATTTCTAGCTCATTACCACTCCTGTAAAGCAGAGTTATTTAGTTTATGAGCCCTTTCTTATGTCCAATATTCGAATTTCTTGCATCTATTCTAAAAGTCTTTAATTGATCATCCTAGATTTTCTAAATACATAGTTATAGGTGAAGATAGTTTCCCAATATCTATGCATCCCATTTTCCTGTTTTATTATATTATCTAGAATAAAAGGCCTTTAAATTAGCATATGCATAATTTTAGGGTACATGCAAATGTTAACAATGGTATTTAAGCAGTCCAGCTTCATCAGCTGCTAGGTCCTCAGCTTCTACGAGTGCTATTCCCAAAGGCTGGTGACCATGCATCTCTCCATCACTTGAGAATACATGTTGTGGTCATGAGCTCAGGATTAAAGTTAAGCTTTCCAGTAGGGTACATATGCTAGTTATCGAACCCAACTCTCACCTCACAACCCAAGAAACAGTCCCAGTGAAAGTTTCTTACACCTAAAGGATCATTCAGTTCCCCATTAACTTCCTTTTATTTGATAGAAGAAATCACGTCAGTTACATGTTCAGAATTTTTTAAATGATTCTGATTTTTAAACATGTAATAGTACCAAGAAAACTCAGTTTGCCAGGGATTTAGCTCAGTGGTTCCGCCGCCTGCCTCGCAAGCAGAGGGACCTGGTTTGATCCCCGGCACCAAAAAAAAGAAAAAAAGAAAAGAAAACTCAGTTTATGGTCAGCCTTCAGTGGTCCTTTTGCTCTTGCTGGCTTGACTAACTTCTTAGGATTATCCATTTCTTCCACATCTCTGTCTCTATTCAAGAGATTTCTCCATGCTATAATACCTATTAGCTTATGCTAATTTTATTCATGACTTCATGAAGGAATTGTGAAACTGATGTTAATTTTCATTCTTAGGCTTTAGACCTGACAGTCTACTTTTAATACCATTCAATTGCATTTCAAATGGGTGCATTCCAGGTGATAAAGGTAGAAGATGAAAAGTACTTCATAATCTAGTCTTGGAAAACACAAGAGTCAACTCTGCCCTATCCATTGGTCAAAGTGAACTGTTGCAGTTTACATATAAAATGTCCCCCAAGTCTTGTGTGTTTGGAAGGTGATTAGCTCATGAGGGCACTATACTCATCAGTGGATTCCCCCATAGATGAGTTTATTATAACCAGCTAAATTAGATCCAAGTTAATATGAGTCAGAGAAGGATAGCCACAAGAAGTTCTTGAAGAAGTCAGCACAAAAAATAGAGACATCAGAATTGTGGCTGGAGGCAAATCTGAAGAGAGCCAGACCTCAAGATGGAGATGCAGTAGCCAGGCCTGCAAGATAAACAGCAGCTTGAGATTATACTGTAATTAGCACCACCTGGTCCAGTAGGCCCAGGTAGGCAGCAGATACATAGGTGGGTGACCAGAACATCTGGACCCATACTCCTCTTCCTTTCCAAGAATTTCTTTGATCTTTCCATCTACCCTTGCTATGTGACTTATTTCCCTATTGGATCAATATTAGCTAAGTCGCTCTACTTATAATCCTATAGATTGATTGTAGTTTGACCCACATTGTACCTACACTGTGATTTTGCTGTATAAATTACCCCCGATGAAGAACCCTAGTGGCCACCCTTCTGAGACACCTCCTGTCTCTCAGGAGCCGTCTTTTTTTTTTTTTTTTTTGGTACTGGGGATCGAACTCGGGACCTTGTGCTTACAAGGCAGATGGCGGAACCACTGAGCTAAATCCCCAGCCCATGGAGCCTTCTCTTAATAATCCTTTCTTACTCTTAGCCTCTTTTGTCCCTTGGAATTCATTCTTAGATATTCAGGGGACACAAACTTGGTACATCTGATATCTAGCAGGTTGGGAGTTATTTTTTTTTATATCAAGCTCAGTAGCTAAATGTGCTGTTAGGAGGTGTGGCCTGGTTGGGTTGGAAGTGGGGTCATTGGGGGCCTGACACTGGGTATAGTCTTGTCTGTTTTCCTCCCCTAGATCCCACTTCCTTGCCACCATGTGTTGAACAGCTTTCCTCCACCTGCCCCTTCCACCAGGCCATTGCTGCCTTGGAGCCAGCTGACCATGGACTAAAATCCTGAGCCAAAATAATCCTCCCCTCCCTTAAATTGTGGATGTCCAGTATTTTATCTCAGTGACAGAAAAGTGGCTAAGACACAAACTGTAGGGCCAGCCCAGATTCAAAGAACAGAGAATGAAACCACACACTCTGAATCACACAAGAAGTCATCATAAGTTAATCTCTTTTAGTGAAAATAGTTTTAAAACACAGAGGAAATGTGAACTTGTAAATAAAAGTTGGATTGCAAATAAGTTACAGTTTTAGTACTGAAATTGAGAAAGTCTTGTTTAACTTGGCTATCTTTTCCTGATGGCACTTTCTTTTCTTTTTCAAGTTCTAAAATAGTCCCACTTCCAAAAAAATAAGCCATCCTTTTCACTGTGATTCTCTGGATTTTTTCACACTCTCTGGATTTTCCAACCTACACATAACAGTAAACATCTCAGAGGTAGTTGTTTACTCAACAACTCAGAACTTCGTTTATGTATCCTCCCCTTTGTAGGCTCCTTATGGCCTCTTTAAGTATCATCAGTTTGAGAGAAAAAGCATATAAATTTTTATTTTATTATTATTTTTTAATCTTCATCCTCAATTTAATTTCTAAATTACAAATGGACATTCTTCTCATGTTATACCTTGAAAATATGATGTTATAGTAGCAAACATTTTAACATTTTTTATATGGCAGGCAACAATGATAGTCATCTTATAGGCACATGTTCAAGGAGGGTATTTCCTTCCATTTCTAGAAAGTAAAAAAATCTCATTAAGTGCTTCTGCATGTTTTAAAGCAACCAAAAAGTCACCATTTTTAAAAATTGTCTTAGTCTATTTACACTGCTATAACAAAATACCTTAGACTGGGTTGTTTATAAATAACAGAAATTTATTACTCATAGTTTTGGAACTGGGAGCTCTCAGACCAAGAGATCAGCAGATTCAGTGTCTGGTAAGGGTTCTGCTTCATCAATGGTCCCTTCCTGTGTGTCCTCACATGTGGAAGGGGCCAAGAGCTCCCTTGGGCTGTTATTAGGGCACTGATATCATTCATTAGGGTGAGTCCATGTGATTTAATCACTCCCTAAAGGAGTGCATTGGGGATTGAGTTTCAACATATGAATTTCAGGACATAAACATTCAAACCATAGCAATTAAGAAAGTCTCAAAATCACAGGTAAACACATACCTACCTTTTCTAAGCAATATTGTGCACAAGACAAACAGTGCAGAACATTTAATTGGTAGGGTTTTTTCCCCCTATCTTCTTTAGTAAGAAGCTTATAGAGAATGAAAATTCCATGAAGTATAGAAATGGATAACTAAAGTCTAGTATTTGGGCAAGACAATTTTTATTTTATGTGTTCTTCCACTTCATTAAAACCTTTGCCCAAACCAAGAAAATAACTTGAAATTCCTTTTTAAAATCCAAATCTAAAAGCTACGAAGAACATTTTGTTGTTGTCATTGTTCCTGTGATTTGAGGCATCACTTTGACAGACTGTGGAAAGCATGATTGTTGGTAGAACTTGTCAGATTCATTCAAAGAGGCCCATCCATCTGTCATCAAAATTTTCCCTTTTGTTTGCCAACAAGACATTTTGGTTGCAAGTTTAAAATCAGATAATATAACTTTACTGTTTTATAGAACAATCAAGTAAATATACAAGAATGCCTGTTAAACCATGTTAGCTTTTGTCGTAATGCCCAAGCTAATTCAGCAGCAACTATTTCAGTGTGAACATTGATGTCTTCGGGAAAGATGAAAAGACGCTTGACTGAGTAAAAGTACAGTACTCACCTTTCTCTTTCTGAACTTGTGAGATTCAGTGTTCAGCTCAGCTTCAGCTTTCACTATCCAACCCCAAATTCTTTGCTGCAAATTGTGCAATATGTTGTTTTGCTTATTTACCTCTTTAATCGTATTATATGAGTTCTTCTGTGTAGCATTAAAATAATAGTCGCTTAGCCTTCTTTTGAGAAGCTGTGTAGGTCATGCTGGCATGGGTATTCTAATTGTTCTTTATTATCTGAACTCTTAGAAAACATGGTCGCAATATTAGAAATTAAATTAGCATCATCTTCATACAAAGCACAGTATTTAATCCATGGGCAAAGTCACAGGCTGTTACAAAACAGGTAAATTGTTCACTTTTATTGCATCCCTCAGAGTAAGGCAACAATGGGAGATCCCTTACTGTGAATTGCTGATCAAGGTGGAAAACAGCAGCCTGAGGTTTTGGGACTGGGAGTCAGCAACTCTAGAAGTTGGATGAATTCTGTTGGTTATTGCAGACTCTACAGCATTGCTATCAGCTTTTTTTTTTTTTTTTTTTGAGATGCCACATGGGTTTTGCACCTTTCCTTGGAACTTCTACACTGGGATGTTTATCCTCCATCTCCAACACACTGGAGATTGAACTCAGGCCTCATGCATGCTAAGCAAGCTCTCTACTACTGAGCTACATTCCCACCCCTTGTTTATTTGTTTAATTTTATGTTTTCAGTACTGGCAATTGAACCCAGGACTGTCAAAATGAGCTACATCCCCAGCCCTTAAAATTTTTTAAAAATATATTTTAGGTTAATTAATTCATACTGAGGATTGAACCAAAGGAATCCGTACCACTGAGATACATACATCCCTATCCCTTTTTATTTTTTACTTTGAAACGAGGTCTTGCTAAGTCACCTAGGCTGGGCTGAAACTTGAAATATCCCTGCCTTGGCCTCCTATCGTGTTGGGATTACAGGCTTGCACCACCACACCCACCCTTTTTTAAAATTTTGAGACAGGGTTTTGGTAATTTCCCAGACTGGATTTGAACTTGTGATTCTCTTGCCTCAGCCTCCTGAATATCAGGAATTATAGGCGTGTGCCATCATACCTGGCTACACTGGTGAGGTAGAAGATTAGGGCTGGGGCAAATTCAGGCAAATAAGTGGGCGTATCCTGTCAAAGTCATGACACAGTTGAACACAGATTCCAGATGACTCTGTAGTTCCTCACCATTGTACATGGGACCAATCAGAAAAGCGCCATTTTCAAAGCTTCATTTACCTCTGGTACAAAACCAAATGAGTCTTCTGGCTCCAGGCCAAGTGAGTTTTTGATAGGACAGCCATCCCAAATGCCTTGGAGGCAGAGGACACCAATCCAGGAATCCAGTTATAAAGATCCCCTCCATTATCTTCCTGGTCTCTGTGAGCAGTTTTTTACCAGCCCGCTTTCACTCTGTAGAGCGTATTTCTTTTCCACCTTCAGTAAATGTACATCCTCAATACCTTTTCTGTGTGTCTTGTCCAGTTCTTTGTTCAGGACCCCAAGAACCCGGAAAGAATTACTTTGGGACCTAAAAGTCCCAGGACTTTTTTATTTTTATTTACTCTTGTCCTGGTAAAGGGTTTCCTAGTACCTGGGGTTTTCATGCTGGACCCTGCTCACCTCTCCCCTATTCAAATGCTGTCAGTCACAAACACTGATTTGCCTTGGGGATGGTGTCCTTAGCCCACTTGGGTCCTGCACTGGTCCTCCCACCTGGCCTTCCCCACAACATGGATTCTCCTTTACCTAGTCTGTTCTCTCACAGCCCACTGGGGGCTGACCTTCTCTCTGTATAGTGCTCAAACAAAAGGATATAGTCTAGACTAGACTACAAAACATGAGTATATCACAGTCAGAGTAAAGGTGGTTTCCTGAAAATTTTAGTCATATGGTTGTGCGTGTGTGTGTTTGTGCATGTAGATGCGTGTGTAACTGGATGAACTAGTAGTAATGTAAAATGCCTCCCCCTAACCCACACTTGCCCCTGTGCTGGGGCTCAAACCCAGGACTTTGTGTATGCCACACAAGCACTGTACCACTGAATTACGTCCTGAGCCCTATCATTTTAAAATCTATGTTCTGTACTATTTTAATTCTTATGAGACAATGAATGATATCTTTTTTTTTTTTGGTATCAGGGATCAGGCCCGGGTCCTTGCGCTTGCGCAGCAGGTGGTGAAACCACTGAGCTAAATCCCCGGCCCTGAGTGATATCTTTTTTAAATTTACTTTTTAGCTGATACATAAAAACAAAAATTGAAACACCAACAAACCAAAACAAAAATTGTACCATGTAGTGTTTCAATTCTTGTATATATTGTCATGTTTAAATCAGGTTGAAGATATTTATCTACTGGAACATTTATCACTTTTTTATAATAAAAACTTTCAAAATCCTTGCTTATAGCATTTTGAAGGGTACAGTATATTCTTGTTATTTGTAGCCACCCTGCTGTGCAATAACACACTAGAATCTCTTGCTTGTATCTAACTGTAACTTACTACCATTGATGAACATTTCCCCATCCGACTCTCTCAAGTAATGTATTATTTATTAAAAAACATAAAAACAAAAACTTGAACACATACAGATATGCACAAAAGCAAAAAGGAAAAGGAAAACACCAAAAATATTTATATCTGAATAATGGAGTTCTAGATAGCTTTTGCATTCTTTTTCATGACTTTCTGGATTTTCCAAATTTCCTTAAGTGAGCAGTCATTACACTGGTTTCAATTTTAATTTTCAAAGGAAGTATATTGACAAAATTATTTGTAGAAAAGGTAGAAAATAGTGATTTCTAAATGTCCTTTTCTTATTTAACAGATATTTATGAGCGCTTTGTAAAGCAGGGATGTAGTAATTTCTGGGGATGCACTGGAGAGTAGGGCCAGCTCTCTCCTTGGCATCTTAGGGCTTAGAACCTAGTGAGGAAGATGGACAAGAAATAAGTAATTCCTCCACAATAAGGGGAGGGGTAGTGAGGTACTATGGAACTTAGCCAAGAGAAGGTAAGATCATCAGGGAAGGCATAGACGTTAAGGAAGAGATAAATAGGAGTTACCCAGATGATATGGAAAGGGAACTGCATTTAAGGCAGAGAGAATATTGATAAATAAATCTGGCTTGCTTTGTTTGTAGAAAACAGCCACCAGAGATGCAGTTATAAAGTTGCTGAAGAAGCAAAGTTGCCAGGGAAGGTCTGGCAAGTCCTCTTAGAGGAAAACATAGGAAAATGTCTTTGCATCTTCTTTATCTTTACTCCCAGCCTTCCAGAGAGCTCAATGGAAAACAGAGTGGTTCCCAAAAAACACTAAACTAGCTCTTATTCATTGAAGGAAGGCACTTAGAAAGTAAGGCACGTATATTCACAGCAAAGGACAGCACTTTGCAGGTGAAGACTTTTTAAAAGTTTTCATGCAATGCTAAAGCTTTCTCTTTCTTTGTAAGAAAGTTTCTTACTGATTTTTTTTTTCAGGCGGGGCTTGAACTCACTGGCCTCGAACTCATGGCAATCCTCCTACCTCAGCCTCCCTGGGATTAATGCCTGTAATGCTTGGATTATAGTCATGCACCACCACGCCCAGCAGCTCTTACTGATTATTTTAAAAATTTAACATGCTGAGAAATGCAGTGACACAACTTACTTTTTCTACTGATGGCATTCTCCAATTTACCAATTTTCTATGAGTCATTTGCATTAAATCTACATGGTTGTACTGGAGCATTTGCTTTGATAGAATTGATTGTATCAATTATTATTATGAAGAAAAGCAGCTCAAACTAATTTAAGAAAAAAAGGCTTATAAATATTTTTAAATCAAATTTGAGATATTCAAAATTCTAATATTACTCATTATATGGGTTGAATTGCATTTTCCAAAAAGATAGATTGAAGTTTTAGCTCCTAGTACCTCAGGAGGTGAATTTATGGAAACAGGATCCTCACAAAAGTATCAGGTTAAAATAAGGTTATCTAATACAACTGGTGCTCTTAGGAAAAGAAGAGTTTTGGATACAATATGAAGATGGCTTCTGGGGCACTGGTACTGTTGTGTTTTTTGACGCTGATGACATAGCTGTGTGTAGTTTTTGAAATTCATCAACCTTATGAAAGACACATTTTTCTGCTATAATGTATGCATACATATACACATATATACTTTTATGTATCAACATTATACTTCTTTTTTTAAAAAATCGGACAGGTCTGGAGGTATGGCTCAGTGGTAGAGAGCATTTGCCTTAGCATGCACAAGGCCCCTAGAACTGCAATCAGTTAATCAATCAAGTTTTTAAATGGAGAAAAGATGAAGAGGATACAGGCTTTCAAATCAGAGGAAACAGCATAAGCAATGGCATAGAGGCTTGGTGAGATCCCCTTCTAGGAGAAGCTCAGAGAATGGGAAGAGAAGAGCTTGGGAGTGGAAGGTGGTAGAGGAAATTTACTAAGTGGTAGGCATCGAGATTGGTGTGGGTGCCTTCTGATTATACAATCTATGCTTTGGCCAGAGGTGGTGGTGCATGTCTATAAGCTCTGTGGGAGGCTGACACAGGAGGATCACAGATTTGAGCCCAGCCTGGGCAATCTGCCAACTTAACAAGACCCTTTTCAAAATAAAAACAAAAAGGGCTGGGGTTGTATCTCAGTGCCAAAGCCCTGGATTGAATTCCTATACCACCCTCTCCCCCCAATACAATCCTGGGGTGGTTTGAAAACATGGCCATGATATTTTGCTGGTCTTCCTTTTAGGAGGTGAAATCTATTTCCACATCCTCTCAATTTGGGCTGACCTTGTGACTTGCTTTGACTAATAGGCCCTGGTAGAAGTGATACTGTGAGAGTTTTGAAGCCTCACCCTAACCAGCCTTGTAGTTTTTGGGTTTTTTGGTACCGGGGATCGAGCTCGGGATCTTTCGCTTGCGAGGCAGGCAGCAGAACCCCTGATCTAACTCCCTGGCCCTGCCTTGTAGTTTTTTAACTTAGGCTCTTAGCATCCCGAGACCACCATGCTGTGAGGAAGTACAGGGATGTGGGCTGAACTGTGGCTTGCACAAAACTCACAGGGCAAAGTCCTTACTCCCAGGACCTGACATGACCTTTCTTGGAAATAGCATCTTTACAGAAGTCATTAAGTTAAAATGAGTCATTAGAGTAAACTCTAATGATGATAAAATGACTGTATTCTGATGAATATGGGAATTTGGACACAGGCACCCACAGAAGAATGCTATGTGAAGGTGAATGCAGAAATAGAGATGATGCTTCTGCATACTGAAGATTGCCGGCAAACCACCAGAAGCTCAGGAGGAGGCTGGAGCACATTCTTCACAGCCCTCAAAAGGATCAACCCTGGGATTTAGCTCAGTGATTCCGCCGCCTCCCTCTCAAGAACAAGGTCCCGAATTCCATCCTTAGCACCAAAAAAAAAAAAAAACCGAAAACAAAAAAATGGAAACAAAATCTTTGTAAATAGAGAGGGGTACAGGGGTTCAAGGGGGGGCAGGGGAATGGCGGGGTGGGGGGGAGATCAACCCTGACAACATCTTGGAGTTCTCATTGCCGGAACTGCGAGACATTGAGCTAGAGAGCAGTTGTGTTAGTTTCTTTTCTTTCTTTCTTTTCTTTCTTTCCCTCTTTCTTTCTCCCCCCCTCCCTCTCCCTCCCTCCCTTCCTTTCTTCCTTCTTTCTTTCTTTTTTTGGTATCAGGAGTAGAACTGAGGACCTTGCGCTTCCCAGGGAGTCACTGTGCCACTAAGCTACCTCTCCAGGCCTTGTGTAAGCTTCTGAGTTTGTAGCAATTCCTTAATGCAGCCCTAGCAAACTAATACAACTAATAGTCTAACCCATCAGAATCTAAAAGGTGTGCTAGTTTGCTAGGACTGCCCTAGCAAAGTACAAACTGAGTGGCAGAGACAATAGAAATTTATTTTCTCACAGTTCTGGAAGCTGGAAGTCTGAGATCAAGGTGTTAGCAAGGTTGGCTTCTTGTGAGGCCTCTTCCTTTTTTGTAAAAGATCACCTTTCTCCGTGTCTTCACATGGTTTTCCCTCTGTGGATGTCATCTTCATCTTCTTAACTCTTTTTCTTGTGCTAGGAATTTGAACACAAGGCCTTGGATATGCTAAGCAGGAGCTCTATCACCACTCTGCCCTAAATTTCCTCTTCTTATAAAGGCATCAGTCACATTGAATTAGGGCCCACCCAATGACCTCATTTTAATTTGGGCAGCTCTATAAAGTCTCTGTCCCCAAATATAATTACTTTCTGAGGAACTGGAGTTAGGACTTCCATATATGAATGGAGGAGGGGCACAATTCAGCTGTGACAAGAGGCCTATGGAGGAGAACCAAGAAACACCAGCAGACAGCAGTGCCGATTGCCTGCTATGTGAATGAGACCATCATGTTCCTTCCAGCCTCGCTGACCGTCTAGCTGATGCTGTTACATGAGCGAACCCAGGTGAGACCCGCATGTCCATCCAATTCATAGAATTACAAGAAGTAATAAGTCACTGTTGTTTTAAGCCACTAAGTTTTCACACATGGTTTGTTATACAGAAATATGTAACTGGAGCAACCTCATTTCCACTTCAGGCCCAAGTCTATTACACTATAGTTAATGATGGGTTGCATGTAAAATGGATTGTTTAGTCAGCTATTTCATTATTACCACTCAAAAGGAAGTCAGTACTAACTTATTAATTTAAAATGAATAGATATTGCTACTGGTAATATTTATATAGCACTTTTCCAATTGCTTGAAATAGCCTGTTAATAATTTATAAGGTATTTTAATCAAAGAAATATTGAATGATAGACTCTTGGGGCTAAATGGAACAACAAGAAGTCATTTAATCCATCTCCTTACCTTCAAAGAGAATGACTTATTCTATCCCAGCCAGATAAAAATCATCCTCTTCCTCTTCCTCTCTTTCTCCTCCCCATTGTTGTAATCCAAAAAAACTTTTAAAGTGCTGATGTTCTGTAAATGGAGCTGCATTTGGCATCTATAGGCCTTTAAAGATTTAATACAATGCAGAGACAAAGTACACATAAAATCTGAAGTACTGCATACACAAATAGCTTAAGAAAAATGCTACACATAAAATGACAGCAAAAAGTTTTTTCTTTCCATTTATCTACATAAACATTTTTCAGCCCAGGTAGATAAATATAGACTCAGATAAACATAACTATACAAGCATATGTGTATATGCAGTGAAAGAAAAGAGCTGGGGGAGCATAACAGCTTTCAAATATTTGAAGGACTGTTATGAAGAAAAAAAAAAGGTTAGATTTGTTCTGTGTAGCTTCAGGGTAGAACTGAGACTGGGATGCAACAGGTGGAAGTTTCAAGGAGGCATATTTCAGTTTAAATTTAGGAAGAAATACTTAGACTCCTTCAAAATAAATGGACTTTGTCATTGGAGTTACTATAGAGAGGACTCCAGATTAGCTTAGATGACCTCTAAGTTTCTTTCCAACCCTGTGACACTGAGCCATATGTCAAAAATTACATATATTTGGAGGATGTAGAGGAAGAGAAGTGAATTTGATAGGTAAAGAATTATTAGCTGCTATGGTTGTTTTAGGTATGGGCTGGGTACAGTCCTGGGAAACTGTTAGGTCTGTTGCTAAATGTGAGATTCTCACATGAAGAGGGCAGGATTGAGTGGAATGGGAAGGCACTCAGGAGCTATATTGGGGAGAAGAATACGACTATTTCAAAAGTCATAGTTAGAAAGGTGACATCCCAGAATTAGGCTGATTGAATATGGTGGCATGGACGCTTGCCACTGGAGGAACAGGAGATGAATAACATCAGACAATTATAATCCAAGGTATCTTGGAAAATAACTTGAAGCATTAGGTGAAAAAATTTTAATTTTGTACATAATGAAAAGGAGAATAAGCATGATTAAAGCAGTGAGAGAAAGAGTTTCTGTTTAATAAATTGCTTGGTTTTAAAGAAGAGTCTAGAAAGAAGAGGTTAGTAGTAGGAGAATCCAGCAGAGTGACATGAGCCTCAACTAACAGTGTCCAAAATAACACTGTCCATAAAGACGTAGAAAAGAGGTGGACATGGGAGATGATGTAGAAACTAAAAATATGGCAATAGCCTGGAAATGCTGACTGGTGAAAACAAGGATCAATATAGTATTGCTCACAAGCTCTTTGCTTTTGGAAACAGTGGTACTGGTCCCATTATAAGGAGGGAAGAATCCTTAACAGCTGAGTCTTGGGTAAGGTTGTCCCCAGGCCACTTACTTAGTCCTAGCTCCTTTGTTTTTGTTTTGTTTTGTTTTGTTTTCTGGTCCTGAGGATTGAACTCTACCACTGAGCTATAACCCCAGCCTCCCACTATTTCCCCTGGTTTCTTTTTTTTGGTACTGGGGATCCAACTTGGGACCTTGCGCTAGCAAGGCAGGCGGTGGCATCACTGAGCTAAATCACCCCTGCCCTATTTACCCTGGTTTCTGCCCCTGCCTTGAGCTTCCCAGCTGCCTTCAATTGAGATTGAGATGCTACTACTTGCAATTATTTTAAATGCTGAGCCAAGCTGCTTATGTTAATCTTTAAATAATTCTCCGGTAAGTCATTTTGGCTTATTTATATTGAGGTGAGGTAGTTTCCCCATACCAACCAGGTCTTTTCCTATTTATACACTGCTTCCAACTTCTCAGTCTGAAAGCTCCCATTTCACTTTGAAAACAAACGAGCAGAAAATGTGTAAACATAGATCTACACTTACAGGATATTTATTTGTCTGGGAGGCCAAGGCAGGAGGCTCTTTTGAACCCAGGGCCCAGCCTGGGCAATTTAGTGACTCCCTCAGTGAAACCTGTCTCAAAAAAAAAAAAAAAATTGAAAAAGAGCTGGGGATGTAACCCACTGTGAAGACCTGGGTTCAATATTCAGAACCTCCCCCATGCACATAAAGAAGCCATAGTAAGGGAATCTTTGTATGCAAAATAAAAATACTATGAAATAATTCACATCAGGTAGTCAGGTAGGAATGACAAAGTGATATATGATTCTTCATTTTATATATATAAACAATTAATACATAATATATTATATAATTATATATTAATTATTTATATTTATAAATTATTTATACCATTAATTTATATATAATTATAAATAATTATATATAAATTTAAATAAATATATATATATTAGTACTGAGGATTGAACTCAGGGTTTCATGCATGATAGACAAGTGCTCTGCCAATGAGCTACATCCCCACCCCTTGGTTGGCATTTTTGTTTTTAGTTATATGCAGGGTGGCAGGTGGGGTTCACCTGAATAGATAATAATAAATTTGTTCCAAGATCTATGTAGAATACACACTTCTTGAAGAAGTTAGGTTTGTAAAAGTTAATGGACTCTTAAAACATTATTTTTTTTGTACTGATAGTGTATGTTCATATGGCACTTGTATATGTCAAGTGCTGTTTGGAATACTGTGCGTGTATTAACTAGTTTCTTACAATAGCCTTGTAATAAATATCACCACCCTACAAATGATGAACTGAGACACAAAAAGATTAAGTGCTTTGCCCAAGATCAAATAGTTAATTAGTATCCTAGTTAAGTTTTTTTTGTTTTTTTTTTTCCCAGTACTGGGGATCAAACTCAGGACCTTGTGCTTGCGAGGCAGGTGATGGCACCACTGAGCTAAATCCCCAGCCCCCATAGCTAAGTTTTGAATCTAAGAAGTCTAGATTCAGACTATGTGCCCTTAACCACTTCACTATACCTGTATGGTGTTCACCTATGGCTTAGCAGAGAAACCAAACCATTCTCACCAAATTGAAATTCTCACAGATAATAAAAATCAAACAATAAAATAAAAAAAAATTCTAGTTATATTATCATTATCATTTTAGCCTTTGTAATTTTTTTCAGTATCTGTAAACACTTTGAGAATTAAAACAAAAAAAGGTATTTTATTTTAGTTATGTATTTATGTATTAATTTTCTTTGAGACAGTATCTTGCTATGTTGCTCAGGCTGGCCTTAAACTCTTGTATTCAAGCAATCCTCCTTCTTCAGTGTTCCCAGTAGCAGGGACTATAGGCACGTACTGTATGTCCAGTGGAAAAAAGTTTTTTTTTCCCCAGTACCGGGGCTTGAACTCAGGACCTTATGCTTGCCAGGCAGACACCGCGCCACTGAGCTACATGCTTGGCCCAGAAAAAAAGTATTTCAACCACAGAAAAACTTTGATCCAAATGAAAATTCATATTCTACGCAATAATAAAGCAGCGTTTCTTTTCTGATTTTGGGGGTTATTTCTGCACACACCTGAATAGCAATGGAATAGTTTCATGGTGCTCTTGGTGAACTGTGTGTCAGTTCATCTAAAGTCAGCCTGATTTTGTGAGACTTGGAAAGGAGAGCATCTATCTCTTTCCACCCAGTCTTTTCACTGTTATGTTCCTTTTTTGCAATGGTTCCCAATGTCTCAAATTTTAAGCCAAACTTCAGGTGGTAACTAATACTTTTAATAAAGCAACTAGGAAAGCCAAAGAAATAGAATAATTGGGGCTGGGGATTTAGCTCAGTGGTTTCACCGCCTGCCTTGCAAGTGCAAAGACCCGAGTTCGATCCCCAGTACCAAAACAGAAATAGAATAATCATTATCAAGTTATTTGAGAATGAAAGACTGCATCAGTCTTAAGATACAAGAGTGCATAATGGGGATGAATGGCAATGTGTGTATATAAATCACTTATCTTTCTGTCTAATACATTCTCTTTAAGTAACATAAAATAAAGATGAGCAAGTTCTGACTCAGAAACAGAGTGGAAGATATATATATTTTTTCCCTTTGTCATGAAAAGAAATCCTGACCATGTGCACCGTGAGTGAAGCATGCCAGTAGGAAGATTTAACTTTACTGTCAAGCATTGTAAGGGAAACAGAAATTCATACGGTTAGGAAGACTGTAAAGGAGTTCAAGAGGAATTCATGGCTGTACGAGGAATGAGGCTACAATTGCTTCACACTGAGATTGTAGAGTGTATACAACCCACCTAGATCAAGACATAATTTCAAAACATTAAAATCAAATAATAATAATATAACATTTTACTATCTTCTTGTGAATTTTGTAGACTTTTAAATTTTACTCTAGGCCGGCTGCTGACAAGGGTGTTTAAAGGGATTTTTAGTTGGACGGCAGAAAAACACAAGGCTTCACAAGTCCCAGCTGTGTTTGCTAATGAGCTGAGCACGTGGTGGGGACTCACACTGGACTGACTTGACAGGTGGAGGGGGGAAAGGGAAGGCCGGACGCCGTAGCGTGTGGAGCCGAATGTGGGAGAGGGTAGACTACGGCGGATTCCAATTTAGGAGGCCGAAGAGCGGTGAAGGGACCCAGGGTCCGAAAAGACCTGAGTCAGTCATAGACGTGCAAAAGAGGTGGGCACCCGGGGAACCCACCCGGCGGGGAGGAGGGGTGTGGGGCGGGGCCGCCGCGAGGCCCTCCCCCGAGTAGCGGAGGTGACTGGGCGGGCGGCGGGAGACGCTCTGTCCCACGCTCGCCCGGTGCTCGGTGGTTTAAAGATGGCGGCGGCAGTGGCGGCGTTGGGGGCACGGATCCGCCAGAGTGGGTGGGAAAAGGAGACTCTGTGAGTCGCCGAGAGCTAGCGCGGCGGCTGTGTGAAGAGTCCTGGTGCGGAGCTGCCGGCGGCCGGGCCCTGAGCCAGGGCAGAAACAACAGACCTGGGCCGCGCCAGGAGCCTGAGGCCGGAGCGGAGGAGGAATGTGACCAGGGGTCGGTGGGGGCGCGGGAGTACGCGAGCGCAGGGATGGGGCAGCAGGTGGGCCGCGTCGGGGAGGCTCCGGGGCTCCAGCAGCCTCAGCCTCGCGGGATCCGGGGCAGCAGTGGAGCCAGGCCCTCCGGTCGCAGGCGGGAACCGGCAGGGCGCACCACCGAGACCGGCTTTAATATCTTCACCCAGCATGGTGAGTGTGTCCTGGAGCCGGCATGACGGCTTGGGGGAGGCCGGGGGTGCGGTCGGGGCGGGATAGGAAGTGGAAGGCAGCCCTAAGGGGTCGCGGGGTAGAGGGGTGCCTGAGAGCGTGGGCGGAATCGGCTGCCATCTGGGCCAGTTGCGGGAGGCAAGTCACACCCCTCCCCCCTCCCGTGTCCAGCCTGGCTGGCAGCTCCTGGGAGCGGTGGAGGAGCAGTGGTCTTAGGGACCGTGGATGGGCTGTCCTCTGCCCTGGGACCCGACTGTGCAGCTGGAGGAGGACAGTGGATAGTGTCCCTAGGGGAAGGATGAAGGGAGGTGTGAGCGCTGTCTGGGAGGTGGGAAGATAGACCGGTTGTTAGCGAAGGGAACATGAGTTGTGCCCCCAGGGATTGGCAAATAGGAACTGAATCTCGGGAGACTATGGCGTGTAAAGTATGTGTATATGTCGGGCGATGAGTGTCAGAACGGTGAATTGTGAACAGTTCCCTGGCATACCATTCTATAGGAAAGATAAGGGCAGTATGTCATCACGTTTGACACTTTGGTTTTTGTTTTTTAAATTAGAAATGAAGGGCTTTCCCAACCATCGAATTCTATGCCTTTGAGTGGGACACAGGATTCTGAGATGGCTGGAAGGGGCTAATAGGTTGGTAGGCATGGTTAGGGGTTCAGTGTGCATAGGAACAAGATTATTTTGTGTGTGTCTTTGTATGCAAATACATACATATATGTATCCTTTATATAGTCTGGAGCCTATTTGGTCTCTCTCTATATTTTTAGAAGAGTTACCACCAGACTCTTAGGTCGCACACTCTTATTAGTAAAAAATATGGGCATAATAACGTAGTATCTTTATTAATTATATATTTGTTGCAGTACTAATATGTAATTTATAAACAGAAATAGAGTATAAGAAGGAATGACATACCTGGCCACGAAGGTTTACGTCTGTAATCCCAGCACTCTGGAAGGCTGAGGCAGGATGATTGCAAATTTGAGAACAGACTGGACAATTTAGCAACTTGGCCAGACCCTTCCTCAAAATAAAAAAGGACTTGGGATGTAGCTCAATGTGAAGGTCCTGGGTTCGATCCCCAGAACAAGAATGAATGAATGAATAAATAAATAAGTAAATGAAAGAGCTGAGGATGTAGCTCAGTGTGAAGGCCCTGGATTCAGTCCTCAGTTATACCAACCCCCCACCATGGTGAAAAAATAAGTATAAAGCTGGGAATGTGGTTCAGAGTTAGAGTGCATGGAGGCACTGGGTTCAATTCCCGCCCCCTCCCGCCACACACAAAATAGAAAAAATTTTTAAATGGACCATATGAGGGCCAGGGATTTAGCTCAGCCGCACAGCACCTGCCTGGCAAGCTCAAGGTCCTGAGTTTGATCCGTGGTACCAAAAAAAGGGACTGTTTGAGTTATAATATTGTTTTCCTACAACCCAGTAGATTCGTTTGCCCTTCTTCAGCATTATTCTTACACCACTTTTGAGATCACCTTTCTAGAGGACAAAGTAGAAAAGGAGGAAAACCAAAATTAACCATGTGATTACAATACCTTGAGACCCAAGAGGGGCTGGAGATACAGATGTGACTTCTCTATGTGGATAGTTGTTGTTGGTTTGTTTTATTTATTTATTTTTTGGTACTGGGGATCGAACTGAAGACCTTGCTATGTGGATAATTGAAATTGAGTTAAAAAGTAACAAACTGGATTTCTATTGATGATGCATATAGAAATAATATAAATAATATAATAAAGGAAGAAGAGGTAGAGTGAATCAAACCCAGGAGCACTCTGTCACTGAGTTGCATCCTTATCCCTTTTAATTTTGAGACAGAGTCTTACCAATTTGCTCAGGTTAGCCTCAAAGTTGGAATTATTCTGCCTCTGCTCAGCCTCCCAAGTAGCTGGGCTTATAGGCAGTACCACCAAGCCAGGCTCAGAGTGTTCTACACAGTTTACAGAAGAGGAAGAAGAAAAAGTGAAACTATTAGAAATGAAGTTTGGGGGCCAGGAATTTAGCTCTGGCACCACGCTTGCCTTGCAAGCACAAGGTCCTGAGTTCCATCCCTGGTACCGAAAAAAGAAAAAAGAAATGAAGTTTGGGAGGAAGTAATGATAGATGGTAGCATACAAAGAGAGATGAGCCCAAGGATGAGCCCTGTGGCTACTAGGTGAGTCAGTGTTCTGTGTTTGGACTTGTGAATAAACTGAGTTTACTCCTTAATGGAAGAAATACAGATGATTTGGGGCCATCCAGGCTTTACGTGTCTACTATTTAAGATGTATTCAGGCATGTCTTCAAGATATATGAATATTATATGTTAGTCTTTATTGGAATTATTTCCTAAAATATAGGAGAAAAGAATGGATTAGTAGTTTTTAGAGAAGTCATCCAAGTAACTTGTGGGAAGCATTACTGTTACCATGGATTAAACTTGGCCCACTGGACAAAAGTGATTCTCTAGTATCTTATTCAGGGCATAAGATTTTCAGAGAAGGAAGAAGTCATGAAGAATAGAGTAGGAAGATTTTGTTTGTTTGTTTTTGGTACCGGGAATCGAACTCAGGTCCTTGCCCTTGCGCTGCGAAACCACTGAGCTAAATCCCCGGCCCGAGTAGGAAGATTTTGAAGGGTGGATGTGATTTGAATCTTTTTTTTTTTTTTTTGGTACTGGGGATCAAACTCGGGACCTTGCATTTGCAAAGCAGGTGGCGGAACCATTGAGCTAAATCCCAATGTGATTTGGATCTGTGGAGCTTGTTGATGACCTAGTGAGGAGATAAGAGTGAAGTGGCCTTACCCCCTGGGGGGAAAAATCCTCGAGCAAAAATTGGAAGAGTCAAGATCTGGTCTGGGTTCTGCCTGACTGGAGTAGGTAACTTCAGAGCCTCACTGTAGGTACTTCATTAAAGCATAGAACATTGTTCTGAAGCTTTAGCATGGAGACTTTGTTAAAACAGATTACTGGGTCTCACCTCAAGAGTTTTCTGGCTTGAGTGTAAAGGGCTTGAGAATTTTCATTTTTGACAGGTTTCTAAGGCTTGATTCTGCTGCAGGATAGGGGCCATACTGTACTTTGAAAGCCACTGTTGTGAAGTGAAGAAGAGTAGGATCAAAGGTGATTCAAAGTTTGTCAGGAAACAATATATTGTTTCACTTCTTAAAACTAGTGCAAATGTCTGTGTTCCAGGTCTAGTATCCATCTGCATGCGAGTGACCACTGCCTTAAGACTATCTTTTTGATATTTTATCTTTAAGTGTTTATATGTTGAAGGCCTGTGAAAAAATGTACTTTTGAAAGAATCTGGAGTTATCAGGGGAAAGGGAAGGTGAGGAACATAGGGTTCTGGGACAGTTATGCTAGAGTAGGATGTGTTTCAGATCCTGGAAGAATTGGGTGGTAAAATGTCATTTTTAAAATGCTATGTGTGCCTGGCATGTTCTAAAGCACTTTATAAAACCCTATTTACCCAAATGGAAACTATCACAGAACAAAGACATTGGGATATTTATTTGTGATTCTATAGTATTGGTATGATAGTGGCTTGTTACCTTTGGAGTATGTAGTTGTGGACATATATATATGTATGCAAGATTTTTATCTCATCTCTTAAGATCAGTGAGGAGATTTTCAGAATTGTGGGTGGCTAGAACTTTGACTAAAGTATTCACCTCATTTCTGATAGTTAAGGAAATGCTACTAATATTTCTCCCTTAAAAATGGAAATGCAGGCCAGGCATGGTGCTGCATGCCTGTGCTCAGGAGGCTGAGTTAGGAGGATCTCTGAGAGTTCAGGGCCAGCCAGACTTTCACAACAAGACTCTGTCTCAAAAAACCAGAAAACAGACTGGTGCAACCACTGTGGAAATCAGTGTAGAGTTTTCTCAAAAAACTAAAACTAGAGGTTCTATTTGACCCAGACATTCCCCTTCTTTGTATCTTCCCCAAAGAATTAAAAGCATCATGTCACAGTGATATATGCATACCCATGTTTATAGTGACACAGTTTGTAATAGCTAAAGCTTGGAAACAACCCAAATGCCCATCAACCGACAAATGGACAAAGAAGATGGGTGTTTTTTTTATACAATGGAGTACTACTCTGCCATAAAGAAGGATGAGCTTCAGACATTTATAGCTAAATTGATGGACCTTGGGAGTATACTCTTAAGTGAAATAAATCAGACACAAATGATTAAATAGCACATTGTTTCTCTGGTGTGAGAAACTGAAAGTGGAATTAAGGACTAAAGTACATAATAGATACTGGGAAATGGGAAGAAAATGTTCAAATGGGAAGGGGAACATGGGAGGAGGGAGAAAAGAAGGAAGGGACAAGAAAAAAAGTGAAAATAGAAGGAAAAAATGGAAACAGCTTTTGTATGTAGGGGAAGGGGCTTGAGGGGAGGGGGGGAATGGGAAAAAAGAGGCAGGATGTATATCATGTACAGGTGCCTGTTCCCTAAGATGAGTGTTGTCATTATGTATGCCTAAAAATGTACCAATAAATGTTTCACTATTTAAAAAAACAAGAAAAGAAATGTATATCAAGTTAGGAAAGATGTCTGCCTATTCCTAGTTTGCTACGTTTTTATCATGAAGGAGAATTATAGTACTTAGCAAATCTATCTGCTGAGTCAACCAAATGGTTTTATTTCTTTAATCTATTAATGTCATATATGATACTTTTTTTGGAGTCAGGGTCTTATTATGTAGTTCAGGCTGGCCTTGAACTCAATACATAACCCAGGGTGGCCTTGAACTCAATACATAACCCAGGGTGGCCTTGAACTCCTGGTGATCCTCCTGCCTTAGCACCTGGTGAATGTTTTTAAAGAACTACTGATTGATAATATTATGTGTCTCTCTCTCTCTATATATATACACACACGTATATATATACACACGTATGTATATCTATACATATCTATATATTATGTATATATATATACATATCTATATAGATATGTATATATAGGGAGTAAGGTACTGATTGCCTAAGTACTGTACTTGTGTATATGACTCTTGGATTCTAAGATACTAGGCTGCTAGGATTGATTGTATCCTTCACATAGTACTAGCTGCATAGCAGATGTTCTTGAATAATTATGGAACAACTTTATTTTTTAATTATATGCATCCTTTTGTAGATTTCTTTTTTTGTATATTTCTATAATCGTTAATATCAGTTAAGTACATTTTAAATTACAGTATATCTGATTAGTAATGGTTTTGCTTGATAAAGCTTTCTAGGTAGCTGTTTTTTGCTTGATATTGGAATATTCAGATGTAAGAACTTCTGATAGGGTGTTTGTCTTGAAGAGAAACATAAAATTGTAGGGAGGGCATTATCTTATAGAGTGTTAATATTTAAAATGAACTAATCCAATGATCTTGTATTAGAATCAATAGTCACTTAAAAATGATATATTTAGTTTGTTATTACAGTATGCAAATTATAAGAAGCCTTTTATTCCCAGAAGAATTTAATATCACAACTTTAGTCTTAAACATCTTTAGGTTTTCGATTTTTTTGGTACTGGGGATTGAACTCAGGACCTTGCGCTTGTGAGGCAGGCAGGGGAACCACTGAGCTAAATCCGGCCCTCCCAGGAGAATTTAAAAACAATTTTTTTTAGCTTAGCACTCCAGAGGATTTTATATATTTATGCATTATACTCTAATTGCTCAGGTTAACAGCTCTGAGAGAGTTTTTAGGTATAATTTAGACGGAACTTTTGTCCAAAAGAATGTTGTTCCTCAGGTAGAAGGTGATGTATGCCCTTATTTATGAAGCTAAAAAGAGCATTGTGTATCTGTGTGTGACAGTGCGATATTTTGTACAGTAACTCTTGGTTACTAATCACTGCTTCTTTGAATTGTGTGCATAATTTCAGAATGTAAATTTGTGGTCATTATAGTAACTAACAGATTTTCTCAATATTGTTTTCAATTGAACTTTCACTCAAATGCGAGGAAAAATACACATTAAATACTATCCCACATTTAATCTTGGTTGCTTAAAGAAGTAAGAACATTGGGCTTTTTTCCCACTTTTTTTCTGTGCTGTAGATGTGCTGAGTTTGCAGTGGTGGTGCTGCTGCCAGCTCTTCCATAGTGAACTCTGCCAGTATTGGCTTCTGATCCAGCAGAACACAAAGCTCAGTACACCCAGGCCATTTGTATTCCCTGTTTTGCTGTCCAGGGAGTGGAAGGGTTTAGAAACCTTTTACTTGATATGGTAAAGGTCAAAGAAAATGTGTGTGTGTGTGTGTGTATACATGTATATTACACATACAATTTTGTTAACGTGTTCTCCTCTATGCTAATTTCAGCAAATTAAAGTGACAATACTGAGTTAGGGCCACTTAGCATTTTGTGGTTCTAGGGTTCTAGGTAATTACTGAGAAATATTTTTCTAAAACTAACAGTAGTAACAAGCACAGCTGTTATGAACTATCTTATTCCTTATAGAAAAGGAAGGTTGATACATGAAGGTTTTTGAAATTTGCATTTTGGTTTTTTTTTTTGAGATTTGACAGGCTTTATTTCCTAACTATAGGCAGCTTTGGTAACCGAAGGCGCGGGAGGGCCGGCCCTCACTGGCCCTTCTGGTGAGCGTTCTTGATGATGGCTTACTTGAACAGCCATCATTTTTAATTGCATAGTAAGATACAAAAATGTCTCAATGTAAAAAAAATTAACAATAGAGGAATATATAGAATAATTGTGAAAGTCCCCTTTGACATATCTGCCCTCAATACATATTCTCTTATTAGAGAAAACTACTCTATATGTGATGGATGTTTTGCAAAACATTCTATGTGTTTACAAATATTGGATATATATATTAATATTTTTCTCATCATGTCATATATATTCATACTATATGACCCCCCCCCAATTTTTTGCCTATAAAATGTTTGGAGCTAGGCGTGGTGGCACATGCCTGTAATCCCAGCACTTGGGAGGCTGAGGCAGGAGGATAGACCTGAATTCAAAGCCAGTCTGGAGTATACAGTGAGACCCTGTTTTGAAAAACCAAAATAAATAAAATGACTGTGAGAAATTTCTATGCCAGTATGTATAAATTTCTCATTCTTTTTCAAAGTTTTATAGAGTTCTTTGCACTACCTATGTAACCTATATATATAACCTATATATATTATATATAGTCCATATATATAACCTATATATATATTATATATAGTCCATATATATAACCTATATAACCACTTCCTTATTGATGATTTTTGTTTATAAGATTATTTTATTGTTTAGTTTTTTTTATTAGTATGTGTTTGTGATACACAGTAATTACATTCATCTATCTTGGGGAATTGGTAAATGTACTTGCTGCATCTTAATCATTTTTACTTTCCCTGTCTCTTCTCCTCTCTACTCTCCTGTCTCCCCCCATCACCGGATTTTAAGATTTTTTTTGGTACTGGGGATAGAACTTGGGACCTTGAGCTTGCCAGGCAGGCACTCTGCTGCTGAGCTACATCCCCATCCTGAGATTATTTTTGTTTTGTTTTGATTTTGGTTTTTTGAGATAGGATCTCACTGTGTAGTTCAGTCTGTCCTTGAATTTACTTTGTAGCCCGTGATGGGCTGGCTTTGAACTTGTGACAATTCTCCTGCCTCAGCCTTGAGAGTGCTGGGATTAAGTTTTTGTTTTTGTTTGTTTTTTTGTTTATTTGTTTTTTGCAGTGCTGGAGTAGTCCCAGGATTTAGTGCCTGCTAGGCAAGCACTGGACCATTGGGCAACACTCCATCCCTGATATTTTTTCCTTATGTATGTTCCTTCCTTTTTTAAGACAGGTTATGTAGTTCAGGTAGCCCAGGCTGGCCTTGAGCTCATGGCAATCCTGCCTCAGCCTCTTTAAGTTCTGGGGTCATAGGCATGCACCTTATTTTTCTAATTTGAATCTATCTGAAATTTATTTATTTGAGCTTGGAACCAACTTAGTGTTTTAATTGTCCATTACTTCCGTACTCATTTAATACTCATATTTATTATATATTAAATTCTCATACATATAATAGGCCTTTAAAAAATGTCTGTCCTTATATTTATCTCTGTCTCTTCCTGCATATTTATATACTATTTTAACTTTTATAAGCTACTAAAATGTATGTATTTATGGCTATCCTTCCCAGTCATTGGGTTCTTTTTCATTATTTGTTTGTATGTTGTATCAGGTTAACATTTAGAAATCTTGATGGGATTTTAACAGTGTGTTGAATAATAGGCTAATTTGGGGATGCAAGAACACAATATCCTTTTGCCAATCCAGGCAGATTTTTTAATCCTTTAGTAAAAGATTTATTTTATTCATAGTGTTTTTGCACATGTTTTATTAGGTTTGTTGGTGGGCATTTTGTAATTTTTGTTATTGTGTTATCTTAGTTCATTACGTATCCTAATTGCTTCTTGCTAATATGTGAAAGATCAGTGATTTTTGTATGTTGATCTTGGATCTCATTGGTTTACTGTTTCTTATATTGTATCTAGTAATTTTTTACTTAATTCTCTTTCTGTGCTATAGTAACTTTCTGCCATATTTAAATTTTCTTAAAACTGATAATCTTAGCTGCTGTTGTTGTTATTTTGTTCTTTTTTTTTGGTACTGGGGATCGAACTCGGGTCCTTGCGCTTGCGCAACAGGCGGCGAAACCACTGAGCTAAATCCCCGACCCCTATAGCTGCTGTAGTTTTAAAGGCTTATTCTGAGAGAGTGTTTAAATTTTCATTGCTATCTTGGCCACACTTTTGTGATACATAACATTAAGGCATTTGGTTGGGAGGAGGCATGTTGGAGGTGGGGGTGGGTTGCTGGGAGAGATTGTCTATATTTATTTATTAATAAATTCCAGATATTTTTAATAGTAACGCGTTTTGTTCACTCCATTTCTATACAATACCTGAAGTATATGTAGTACATATATCTACAGTGCACACATAAACAGACATATGTATAACAGAGAAACTCAGTGGTATATTTTAATAAATAGTGAGAGACATTGTGGCTATTTGTATACATTCAGCATAAAGAAATGTCATTATTTGCGGTTACTATCTAAAATAAAACATGCATTTATTGATTACTTTGGGTTTTTTGCACAAATATTGGGGAATATTGTACAGATGTTTTTGCACAAATAGGGAAATTTTTTTTTTTTTTTTCTGGTAACGGGGATTGGACTCAGGTCTTTGCGCTTGCAGGGCAGGCGGTGGAACCACTGAGCTAGATCCCTGGCCCAGGAATGTTGAGTTAGGTAAATAGATTTCCAATGTTGATGAACTTGATGACGATTATAGTTAAAATGCTACATTAATAGTTGAGATCACTTCTAGAATTCTGAGAATAGGTTGCGCAAGTATAAACTTTTTAGGTATGGAAGATATATGTAATGTATTGTATGGATAATGTGAGTTTCAGATTCTGCCCATATTGCTTGGATTTAGCTTCACAACATAGTTTCATAACTCTGCTGGTGGTCAATTAACTAACTCTAATATCTGATTCAGTGTGGATTAATTAATATTGTGAAACTGATATTTAGCTCTAGGGAAGTCTCAAGAAACAATCTTTTCTTTTGCAAAAGTAATTAATTCTTCCTAATCACCAGAAGTTAATTTTCTGATGTCAGTAAATTCTAAAGTTTATTTTTAATATGTGAAGGAAGTGTATTTTTTTTTGGGGGGGGGAATGTATTTTAAAAGGAAGTATTTCAAGCACACAGAAAAGCATAGTGTATAACATGAAAGAATGCCCAGATACCCACCACTCAGATTTAATACATGTTAATATTTTGTCTTTCTATAAAAGGCCCAAAGAGGAAGGGAAGTGGGAGGGATTGGGGAAAGGAAGAAAGGGAATGGAATTAATATGAGAAAAGGAAAAAATGGAAACAAATTATTTGTAAATAGGGAGAGCAGGGGAATGTGGGAAAAAATAGGAACCAAGATATATTATGTAAAGGTACAAATTTCCAATGATGAATGTCATTATATTGTATACCTAAAATGTATCGATAAAATTAATTTTAAAATACTTTGTCTTTCTAAAAACACATTATAGAAACAGTTGAATAATCTCTGTTCCTCATTCCCATTCTCTTTTCCTATCATGAAGTTAAGACTACTCTGATGTTTATTCTTTTCCTTCAGGTAGTTACATTTTATTCCATACATAATTACCTAATATATGTATGGCATAACATGTAATATTTTATACTTGAAAGATTTACATAAATGTTTTGTCTTATTTACTTTTGCCTGTTTGATATAGGATCTCGCCTTGTAGCCCAGGCAGGCCTTGAACTCACTACCTCAGCTTCCTGAGTGTTGGTATTACAGGCATCTGTCACCACTTCTGGCAACTTTCTTCTTTTTTAACCATACTGTGTACTTATGTTATATACCTGTGTTGAAATACATATAGAGGTAGTTTTCCATTGTAAAGCTATCAGAATTTATTTAGAATTTTTAAAGTTGATGACAGATTGTTTCTAGTTTTGGATAAAATGGACACTTGAGAGTTTCTATTTGTGTTGACTGGAAAACTATGTAATTTTTTTTTTCAATACTGGGAATCAAACTCAGGACCTCGTGTTTGCCAGGCAGGCACGGCACCACTGAGCTACATCCCTGACCCTCTTTACAATTATTTTTAACAGACTAATACATGTACATGTGACAAAATCAGAGAAAATAAGATTTAAAAATGGAAAAACAAAACAGTATCTCCATCTTTATTCCATAGATTGGCATTGTCCATTGTGATAGGTTCAGGTCACTTTACTGTTCAGCACTTAAAGTATCCTTTATCTTAATTGGTAAGGACTGCAGGTGTGAAATGTATACTGAAGCCAGGTGTAATGTACTTGGGAGACTGAGAGTGAAAGATCCTAAGTTGGTGGCCAGCCTGGGCAACATTGTGAGACCTTGTCTAAAAGAAAAAACATGCACAGTATTTCAAAAACAGTATGAAAACATGAATAAAGTACCACTTTAATTTTTTTATATTGATTACATGCTAAAGTGACATTTTGGATATATCAGAACAAATAAAGTATATATATGTAGATACATTTTTTTGTTGGTAAGGATTGAACTAGGACCACGTACTTGCTAAGCATGTGCTTTAGCACTGAGCTGTAGCCCCTGCTCCCAGATAAAGTTTATTATTAAAATTAATTTTATGAATTAATATTTTAATGTAGGTACTAGAAAACGTACAGTGATGTATGTGTCTTGTATTTCTGTTGGACAGTGCTGTTTAGGTTGTAATCTCTGCAAGCGCTAGATCTTGGTCTTGTTTACACTGTAGCCCCTGTTCCCTTTAAAAGTAGCAGAGCCGGGCATGGTGGCGCACACCTGTAATCCCAGCACTTGGGAGGCTGAGGCAGGGGATCACCGCAAGTTGAAGGCCAACTGAATTACATAGGGAGTCTCAAAAAACCAGAAAAAAGAGAGAGAGAGAGAGAGAGAGAACAGACCAGATATACCATAGACAATGGGGATTGATTGATTGTAATACTGGGGATTGAACCCAGGTCCTTTGCACTGAGCCACATCTCAGCCCATTTGTTATTTATGTATTTATTTTGGTACTGAGGATCGAACTCAGGACCTTGCGCTTGTGAGGCAGGCGCCGGAACCACTGAGCTAAATCCCCGGCCCCCATTTGTTATTTTTTATGTTGAGACAGGTTGTTGCCAGGTTGCCTAGGCTGGGTTCACACTTGAAATCCTCCTGTCTCAGCCTCCCATAGTGCTATGATTATAGTGTGTGCCTCCATGTCTAGCAACAATGAAAATGTAAATGAATGGGTACATTTAGCAAGTAGGGAAAACATTATTACTTTCTTCATTATACTTACAGAAGTGTTATATCTGGCATGTTGCAGTCTATCATCTAATGAAGGTTTTTTGAACCAACCTGAGTTTTCTTTGTAGTTATTGATTGGTAAAAAGTCATTTTAAGTTTGCCCTTTTTTCCCCAGCGTGTTTTTCCTTTGATGACCTTATTTTTAGTTTCACTGCACTTTAAGTCTTTAAAATGAAAGCCTGAAATCCTATATTTGTATTTGTTTCTATTTTATTTTGTTCTATAATTAACTCAGACTTTGGGGGAAATTTTAACACTTTTATAGGTTTTTTTGACCTAATGGTTTTAAGTCTCTTTCTTGAAATTATCAACTATCTTCAGAGAGAAAAATCATTTTGGTCAAGGGCTGTGGTTGTGAAAGTAGCTTCAGCAATGAGCAAATAGTCAAAGTGTACCCTTTTCAAGTCTGAGGTTATGCATATCCTTTTATATTTAAATATCTGTTTTTTTCTTCTTGATTTGCTGTGTTGAGCTATCATATACTCTGCAGTACTGTAGTTTCTTCTTCTACCTCAGAGGTTTTCTGTTGGTTAGACTCTCGGCTATAAGTAGTAGAGACAAGTCCAACTTACGCGATACATAGAAAACTACATGGAAAGAGTGAGACAGGAAGTAGAAGCCTGCTAGAAACTCAGCCAATATTTATTTAGTTTTTGTTTTAGCTTCTGTTTGTTCTTTTTATTCTTCTTTCTTAGATATTCAATAGATTATATTTCCTATTTTTTAAAAATTCTCTGCACTGATGAAGAGGACAGTATATATATTATAAATGTTAATTTCTTAGGCCAGATTCCAAAGTTCCAGGAGTGTCACTGTGATTGATGGTCACCTCACCTGTTACAGGGTTTTTTAATTCTATAATGCTGACATTTTGGGCTGAATGATTTATGTTGTGAGCGCTAACCTGTGTATTGTGGGATGTTTCGTAGGCATCCTGTCCTTTACCAACTAAATGTCAGTAGCATTCCCCTTCCAATTGTAACTACCAGAATGTCTCCAGGTGTCCATGAGGTGAGGGGAAATCACCCTGGCTGAGATCCACTCATCTAGAATGCCTTTGGCTGCTGTGGACCTACCAGTGTGTGAGAAGGACATTTTGGGAGTCTTTGTGAACTGGGTAGATGTTTTTGGTTAACAACTGTAAATTTAAGCACCATTTTTTGTAATTATTGAGTGTTCTTTTAAATTTTTTTTTTACATTGAAAGTATTTGTTTTTGCTCTGTTTCTTAAAATTAAAATCTTTTAATTGGAATTTTAAGAGTTTGCATTTGTGTATATGGGGGTGGGATACTAGGGACTATATCCAGGGCCTTCACACTTAGCTACACCCCTAGTCCATTTTTTATTTTGAAACAGGGTATCACAATGTTTCCCAGGTTGGGCTTGAATTTGCAGTTCTCCTGCCTCAGCCTCCCAGAGTGCTGGGATTACAGATATGTGCCACCATGCCTGTCTTAGCTTGCCTTTTTTGCTGTTTTGTTTTTGGAGGCAGGGTCTCCCTTTGTAGTTCAGGCTGGCCTCAAACTCGAACCCATCATCCTGCCTCAGCATCCTGAGTGCTGGGATTATAGGTGTGTGTCACCGCACCCGGCTTTAGCTTGCCGTTTTTTATCATTTCTCTGAATTTTTCTTCTGCCAGTTTTTCCCCTGGGAGTGTGTGTGTGTGTGTGTGTGTGTGTGTGTGTGTGTGTGTGTGTAGACGTTGGTTATTTTTAGAGTTTTTTTTTTAGTTCTGGGGATTGAACTCGGGTCCTTATGCTTTCAAGACAGGTGTTGTACCCACTGAGCTAAATCCCCAGCCCAATGTTGGTTATTTTTAAAACAATTTATGGGGGGGGGCCAGGGATTTAGAGCAGTGGTTCAGGCGCCTGCCTTGCAAGCGCAAGGTCCTGAGTTCGATCCCTGGTACCAAAAAAACCAACAACAACAACAATTTATAGTTTTGGTTGTTAGACATCGGTGCAAAACTTTAGAACTGAGACTTTAGAAATAGTGTATTCTAATATACTGTTAGACAGGTAAGCTGATACTTGGAGTGTTGACCAATTGATTACGGACACATAGCCTAGTAGTAAATACAGGGGAGAAAAAGTAATAGCTTTTTCTTAGTCATCGTTATGTTCATGACTGAGTCTATTATAACAAAAAGCAGATTAATACAAGAAAAGCATACGAATTTACATAAGCTTTATGTAATACCAGGTCCATCAGAAATGAAGGTCCCCCCAAAATGCAAACTTATGTATTTTTGTGTTCAGGTCTGATGAAGAGTAGACAGTGGTGCAAAAGTATCAAAGTGCTATATTTTGGAGTAGAATGTCCTGAACTCTATTGTGGAGCTACAAAGAAATTAGTATGTAACCTATTTTTCTAGAGATAGTTTCTAGTTATCTTTTGTTGGTTGTTACCTATTTTTTACTTTTGATAGTATTGTTATAAAATTACACTAATTGAACACTTAATTTGCCATCTCTGCTGCAAATTTTAATTATTCTCATTTAATCCTCAGCCAGTAAATCATAAAAATGGGTCCAAAATGAGACATGTGTACCTGTAAGAGTTATACTCTTGAATTATCATGTTTTAATAGTAGGATGGTGGTTTAAGGGTTGGGTACTTGTGTACCACTTGGGGATTACTATCATCATCATCATCATCATCATCATCATTATTATTACTTGGTTTTTTGAGACCAGGTCTTGTTATGCAGTTCAGTCTGGCTTTGAACACATTACTGTATGTAGCCCAGGCTGGCCTTGAACTCCCAGCAACCCTCCTGCCTCAGCCTCCCAAGTGCTGGGACTATAGGCATGTATCACCACACCTGGCCACCAGTTGTTTTATTCTACTGTTTTATTCTTCATTTCTTGCTTATCTCACAAAGGATGCTTTAAAATGACTCTGAAATTTCTTCTCATTCATATATAGAGAAAAGCTAGTTGTTGAATCCTTAAAAACAAAACCAAATCAAACCAAAAATGAAAAACAAAAGGAATGTAGAACTAGTGGAGCTAAGTCCAGAAGGTGGCACTCCATGGACATCGGTCATGGCCACTGGAGCTGTTGAACCGTTAGAAATTACGACTGCATATTCCCTCCTCCTCATCCAGGGGCTGCGAGGTTTTGGCATAGTTTTTGCTCTACATCTGTTCAGTTTTCCTTTCTTTCAGCTGGCTTTCTTGGGTTTAGCTTGTCTGTGGAGTTTAAGGACTCCTCAGGTCTTTTTTATCATGAGCACTTTCAATATATTATTGTGGCTTTGTCTTTTAAAATTTAAGTCATTTGTTGATTGAAGGGCCAGTACATTTAAGTGATTAAAAATTTAAAAGGTTCATAACTCTTACTGCTGCTTGGCCATCTTTTTTTCTTTTCTTTCTTTCCTTTTTTTGGCTTTTTGAGACAGGGTCTCACTGTGTAGCCAGGCTGGCCTTGAACTGACTGTGTAGTCCAGGCTGGCCTTGAACTCCGTGGCAGTTCTCCTGCCTCAGCCTCCTGAGTGCTGGGATTACAGGTATGCACTACCATGTCTGGCTGGCCATCTTAATTTTGGCAGTCCAAATCACCAATTTCTTATGTGTACTTCCAGAGATAATATGTACATATAAGTATATGTATGGATACATACGTGTATGTCCCCTGACTTCCCCCTACCCTTTTTTTAGACTAATACAAACATTATATGTATTGTTTTGCACCTTGCTTTTTAAATTTTTAAAAAATTTAATTTATTTTGGAGATTCTTCTTTTTCTTTCTTCTTTTGTTCTTTTTCTTGGTTTTGTTTTTTTGAAACAGTCTCACTATGTAGTTCAGGCTGGTCTTGACCTCACTGTGATCCTCTTGCCCAGCCTCCCAAGTGCTGGGATTACAGGCATACACCACCACGCCTGGTGCTGGAGATTCTTCTTTATCAGTGAATAATGAACTTGCTTTAAAAAATGGGTATATAGCATTTCATTGTATAGATGGATTATATCATTAGATTGTTTAAATGCTGCAGTGAGAAATGTTGTGATGCTTTAGACGTGTGCTAGAATAAATGCCTAGAATTGGAACTACTTACAGAAAGGGTATGAGGATTTCAAAATAAAAGTTAGTGAATAGACTTTTTTGTTTTTGAGACAGGGTCTTCTTACATAGGTTAGGCTAGCCTTAAACCATCACTATGTAGTCCAGGCTGGCCTTGAACTCATGGTGATCGAACTTGGGTTCTTGCGCTTTTGAGGCAGGCGGCGGAACCACTGAGCTAAATCCCCAGCTCTTCACACTATTTTAATTCTTACTGTACTTTCACAGTGTGCAGTATAGCATGATGGAAAGGATATTATAGATGAGTTAACCTGCCTGGCCTTGAGTCTATTTTCTACCATTTCCTAGGAATGTGACCTTGGGCAGGTTACTTATCACCTCTGTAATTCAGTGACCTTCTTTGTAAAGTAGAGATGATAGTAACATCTGTTACTAGACACGCATAATACATACTACAGTAGAGTTGTTGTGAGGATTAAATGAGTTAATTTATAAAGTGCTTAGAACAGTGCTCACTGTATAGTTAGCTGTGTATTAGAGCTGTCTTTTTTGTTGTTGTTGTTTTGTTTTTTCTTAACTGGGGATTGAACCTAGGGCCTTTGCACTGGGCTTCATCCTCACCCTTTTTTAAATTTTATGATAGGGTGTTGCTGAGTTTCCCAGGCTGGCTTGAATTTGTAGTCCTCCTGCCTCAGCCTCCCATAGTGCTTGGATTAGAGGCATGCACCATTATGCCCTGCTGGTCTTCTTTTGTTGGAGCTGTCCAGTAGGGCTAGTTCTTTTTCAGTGCTATTGCTTTTGAGAATTTTCCTGGCTATTTTTGTTTGCTTATTTTTTGTATTAATTTTATACAATTGATCTGTTTGATCAGGGTGAAACTGGGTTATAAGTTATTAACAACAGTGTCTTCCCCCAGTTGCAATGAATTAACACATCAAAAATGTGTCACTCACTGCATGTTCATTGTATTCAGAGATCAGTGGGGAAGGCAGTAGGTGGGATGTGGATCTGCTCATTTTTGCTATCCAGAGACCGCCACTGGTAGAGTCTTCAAACATTATTCTAGAATGCTGGCTATTGCTGTTGCAGAGGGAGAGAAAGAGAAATCAAATACTAGTAGAAAATTTAAAAGATAGAAGGGGACATACACATATATCACTTCTCCCTATGTTTTATTGGCCAAAGCAAGTCGTATGGCCTTATATAATGTCAAGAGGATGGAGAAGGTGCAGTTTTGTTCTGTGCCTGGGAGGCAGCTGGAAATATTTGATGCAGGGTTGAATGACTGTCATAAATTGGTCTTATGCTACACAATAGCCCCCTCCTTTAGGGAGAAAACACTAGCTTCTGATCAAAAAGTACAGTGTACGGTATTTACATTTTAAAAAACTTTCTGCAGTAAAAGACACGTTGACATTAATCCCCCTCCAGATACCCACCCCTCACTTTGAACACACTTGATCCCATTATTCTTGCCACTCTGAAGCAATTCTGGAAGTCCTTTCTCATGTCTTTATTTGTGTTGTTGTGTCTCTGTTGATGTTCTGAATCGATTCAGAATGTTTACCTTTTATGATCATTTTGAATTTAGAAAGTGCCAGAAGTTGCTCAGTGCCGGATGGGGAGAATAAGGTGAATGAGGACACACCATAATGTTTTTATGAGCCCACCTTTCTATTGGATGGCACTTGTCAGCAGCATTCACTGTATTTTTTTTTTTTGGAGTACCAGGGGTCAAACTCAGGACCTTGTGCTTGCGAGGCAGGCGTGGCACCACTGAGTGAAATCCCCAGTCCATCACTGTGTTTTTGATCACACCTAATAAAAATATGAAAGAGGACTTCCAGAACTAATTCAGAAAGTGACAAGAACATTGTGTTTGAAGCAGGGAGTATTTTTAGGGGATTAATGACAATGTTTCTTCTATCACAATACATTTTAAAAATTTAAACATTCATCATATTTTTCCATCACACTTGGTATTTAGTAACTACACTGTTTGAAACTTTAGAATATCTGAATGATGTTTTACTATTTATTTATTTTTTCAGTGCCAGAGTCCAACCCAGGACCTCATACATGCTAAGCAAGCATTCTACCACTGAGCTACACTCGCAGTAAAAAAAAAAATATTATGAAGTCTCACTTTGTTTCCCAGGCTAGCTCAAACTCTTGGGCTCAGGCAGTTGTACATGGCACCACACTCAGCTTAAAAAGAAGTATTTTAAGTGTCTACAACAGCCTACCACTAAATAATTCTCTTATCACCCAGTTGTGCTGAATGAAACTGTGTAATCAGTGGCATAGTCACAGCTGGATCATAAGCCTTAACTCTAATCCATTGTGCTTTCCAGTATGCCAGGATGCCTCTCTCGATTTGTGGGCTTCTGTATATAATGAAACAAGAATATTAACGTAGTTTTTTTTTCTTTATTTGCAGTGAGTATAGCAACAAGAAAGGCTGATAACTTTGAGGAAGATGATCTTTGTGATAATAATAGTTCAAAGTGAAAAATGAAGCCAGGCCGTGGTGGTGTACATTTGTAATTCTAGCACTTGCGAGGCTGAGGCAAGAGGATTGCTAGTTTGAATTCAAGATTAGCTTAAAGTTCATAACAAAACCCTGTTTCAAACAAAAACAAAAAGTAAAATATAATCAAGAAAATTACCTTGAGAAGAGATAGCAGTCTGTACTGATAATGAGGGTAATAGTGCATTTTAACTGGTTTCAAATCGGAAATCTTTTCTGGAGAAATAGTGTAATTGAATTAAATTTATTTAAAAAAATTTTTTTTGGTGGTACTGGGTATCAAGCCACACTGAGTTACTCCCCTGGCTCTACTGCATTCATTTTTGAGCCCTAAGTTTTAAGGGGATACCTTACAAGGCCAACAGAAAAATGGAAAAATTTTAATTGTTCAAATATAAAATGTTAAAATATAAAGACCTCTTGCTTTGTCTTTAAACTAGAAAAAATAAGGTATTTATTGATTACTCTTTCTATTTATTTTTGGAGATTTACTTTTTTTTTTTGGTACCGGGGATCAAACTCGAGTCCTTGTGCTTGAGAGGCAGGCGCCGTCACCACTGAGCTAAATCCCCGGCCTTTCTCTTTATTTTCGTAGGGTAAGTTAAAAAATTAATTTTTTCATATTATAAATAAGTATTACAGGGAACAAAACGTAAGCAAAAACCAAAAATAGGGCTGGGGATTTAGCCCAGTGGTTCCATTGCCTGCCTCGCAAGCACAAGATTCTGAGTTCGATCCTTGGTATCAAAAAAACAAAACAAAACACCAAAACCCAAAAATAAACCCTCAACCAGTCTTCCTACTTGGAGAATAGTCAATAAAGTTCTAGTATTCTTTTAAAATGTTTTTCATTTGTATTGCCAACCAAAATGTATGCAAAATATAAGTGCAAATGTTTTGTTAATTTTCTTTTGCTGTTTTGGGGGGTTTGTTTTGCTTTTGTTTTTGCAATGCTGGGTATGTCTTTTTTTGTGTGTGTGTGCAATGCTGGGTGTGGAACGCAGTGCCTTGTGTGAGCTAGGCAAGTGCTCTACCACTAAGCCCTATCTCTAATTTTCTTTTTCGCTTTGTATATTTTGAAACTTTTTTTTTTTGGTACCGGGGATCAAACTTGAGACTTTGTGCTGCGAGGCAGGTGCTAGTTATATTTTAAACTGAAATGAAGTATCCTTGTTATATTAATTTTTATGTGACCCTTTGAACAGAACGTACTTAGTCTAAGGAAGGCATTGTTAACTACTGAAACAAGTGTGTGGGAGGACAGCAAGGTTATATTCTATTCCTTTTTAAATGTCATGAGTTTAATTTCTTTCAAGAAGAAGGTTTCGTGGGTTTTCCGTCTAGTTTTTAGTGATGATTTATAAAGGAATAGCACTCCTCCAGTTTTAAGTAGCCAGTTTGTAAATGTATATATTAACTGGTGATAAGTAGAAATCTATTGGAACTAAGGCACAATTTAATATTTTTGTTTTTTGGTTTTTTTTGATACCAGAGATCGAACTCAGGACCTTTTGCTTGCGAGGCAGGTGGTGGAACCACTGAGCTAAATCCCCGGCCCTTGCTTTTTGTTTTTTTTATGGTGCTGGGAATTGAACCCATGGCTTTGAGCAAGAGTACTCCACTTCTGAGCTGTGCCACAGCCATTTTTTTTATCCTTCTCAAAAAAGTACTACCAATTATCAACTCATTTAAATTGTCAATGGCCAGTAATATCTGTTAAACTGTATTGAATATTTATCCCAGTGTGCTAAATTAATTTTTTATCATATTTTTATATATATATATATATATATATATATATATTTTTTTTTTTTGTGGTACTGGAGATCGGACTCAGGACCTTCTGCTTGCAAGGCAGGCACCGCGCCACTGAGCTAAATCCCTGGCCCGTACCGTCTTTAAATCTTAAAGATAGCCTACTTAAGTATAGATATATTGTTTAATCATTCCATAGTGTATGTAATGCATTTGTGGCTTGCAAAAATTTTAAAAGTTGTGCCAAAAAACTGGTAAGTTATAAAAATGATACACATCTCAGTAAAGTAAATTTTAGTTAAAATGACAGGAAATGGGGACAAGTTTTGGGTAGAAAACACAGATTGCCGCTCACTCCCCCCCCCCCCAACCAAGCAATGCCCTCTAAAACAAACAGAAAATCCCAAAACATCTTATTTCCAAAGGGAACACCTCAGTTGGGCAAAAAGAGGTAACATAGCAGCTGTGAGACTCATCCTTAGAAAGGCTTGCTTGCCAGATTGGCCCTTGGGAACTTGGATTTTGAGAGGGTTCTCACCATTCCCAGAGTGGCTTGCTATCCCTAAACTGTTTGTGCTAACAATGTGGTTTATGCTCGACACCTGCTTGCTTTCTGGGAGTCTGAAATTTTGATACAGGCTAGACCAGTGGTGGTGAACCTGTGGCACATGTGCCATAGCAGGCTGTTTATATCGTTCATTGAAAGCTCTAAAAGATTCGACATCTTTATAATTCATTGCTGGAGGAATTAAGTGAGTTCTGTGTGATTCCAGTGGGAGAAGACTTTCAGAAGGTCGTGCCAGGTTTCCTCCAGACTTTGTCCCATGTGCCTTTCACGTTACCAAGTTTGCTTTGAGGTCATTTGCTTTGCTATAATAAGTCACAGTCATGAGTAGTTATGTGTTGAATTCTGAGTTGTCTACTGAATCATTGAACCAGAGGTGGCTTTGAGGACCCCCTGACACAATGATCAGATACATTTGTGAGTAGAATCTGTGTTCATAGAAAGCCTCTGCATGCAAGCAGCCAGTGAATAGATGTGATTTTTTAAAAAGTTGTGCCTAATTAGAATGGTAGGAAGTAGGTAAAAGTAAAAGTAACTTTGGAGTCTGAAGGAGATAAAAAATAAAAATTTGTGAGTAAAAAACTTCTAAGGTTCTATCTTTCTGAAGCTGTAGCTTGATAGCTATGGTCTGCTGAGGTTCTGTATATTTTAGACTATAATTGTGAAAGGACAACTAAATGAGGCAACATAAATGTGACTCAAGAAAGCACTGTGATGTAGAAAGTGCATGGGAAGGCCGGGGGTTTAGCCCAGTGGTTCCGTTGCCTGCAAGCGCAAGGACCCGAGTTCGATCCCCGGTACCAAAAAAAAGAAAGTCCATGGGATAAAAACTACGAATGTTTTTTGTAGCTTTATGGTGAGGTTGTCATGAATTAGTCGACATGTGTTAGTAAATTTCAGTAACTGAAGAATGTAGAATGGTTGCAGGAATAGCACAAAGAACTCTCATTACTTTTTGCCTAGATTCTCCAATTGCTAGTATTTTATGTTTCATCATACTTGATCTCTCTCTCTCTTCTGTTTCCCTTTCTTTTTCTCTCCTTAGCAAGTAGTATGTAACAAAATCACCTGGAAAATATTCCTTTAAGTTATGTGATCCTATTGATCCAAGCAGGTGTGTTCTGGAGGAGTACCAAACATCCTCCCTCATGCTTTGGCTATTATCATCAGGTTATTAGTTCACTGTGATATGATGGTGAGTTGTATTCTTTTGATGGAACAAACAGAGGAACCCTCTGTAGTAGGCTTACGTGTACAGATCTGAAATGTATTTTAGTCTTTAGCTTTTTTCATATTTTATTACTTCCTGGGTTCCATTATTGCTATTGAAAAGGTAAGCTGTCTGTATAACAGAGCTTCTGGAGATAATCTGTCATTTCCATGTAGTGGTTTTGTAAATTTTTTTTATCTTTGGTATCTTGCATTTTCTTTTCTTTAGGGTCTCACTAAGTAGTTCAGGCTGGCCTTGAACTCAGAATGTAACCTAGGTTGGCCTGGAACTCCTGGTTGATCCTCCTGCCTCAGCCTCCCAAGTGCTGGGATTATAGGCATGCACTACCACACCTGGCTGGTATCTTGCATTTTCACTACAAAGTAATTAGATAGATTTATTAAGAAATAATAATTGTCCTGCTTGCAGTTCTTTGTGCTTCCTAAAATTACAGCAGTTTTAGAAATATCAGCAATTATCTGTTCACATATTGCCACTTTCTCATTCTTTCTTTCTTGAATGTTGTTTATACTTTGTTGGACTTTCTGTTCTTACATCTTTGCTTAATCTCTGTTCTGTAGTTTCAGTTCTTGTATCATTAAGCAACATTTTGTTTATTTCATCAGTGTTCTTTTGCTGATTTAATCTGTTTAATCCATCCTTTGAACTTGTAATTTTAATTATTATATTTTTCATTTGATTCTTTTTTTTTTTTTGTACCAGGGATCGAACTTGGGACCTTTTGCGCTTGCAAGGCAGGCGCCGGAACCACTGAGCTAAATCCCCGGCCCTGATGCTTCTTTTTTTTAGTTGTGGTAAAATACATATAACATGAAATTTTCTGTTTTAACAATTTTAAATATACAGTTCATTTATTATATTTATTTACAATATTTATATTTATTATATATATTTATCTTTTGCACAACCAACACCACTGTTTATCTCCAGAACCCTTCATCTTCCCAAACTAAAGCTCTGTGTCTGTTAAGCAGTAACTCCCATTCCTCCCTCCCCTAATCCCCTGGCAACCACCATTTTTTCCTGTCTCTATGAATTTGACCACTTCAGGTACCCAAGTAGAATAATATAGCATTCATTTTTTTGTGTGTAGCTTATTTTATCATAATGTCCTCACAAGTTTCATCTGTGTTATATATCAGAATTTCTTTCCTTTTAAGACTGAATGGTATTCTGTTGTATTATATACCATATTTGGTTTGTTCATTCATTTGTCCATGGACCACTTAGGTTGCATCTATCTTTTAGCTATTGTGAATAATGCTCCTATGAACTAAGTGCACAGGTATCTCCAGTACCTACTTTCAGTTCATTTGGATATGTACCCAGAATTGGGATTGTTGGATCATCTGGTAATTCTGTGTTTTGAGTTACCACCATACTGTTTTGCATAGTGGATGCACAGTTTTACATTCTCATCAACAGTGTGCAGAGTTCCAATTTCTCCACATCCTCATTACCAATGTTATTTTGTATTTAAGAAATCTTTTTAAAAAGTAGCATCCTGATAGATATGAGGTGGTATCTCAGTGTGGTTTTGATACGCATTTCCCTAATGATTAGTGAGTATCTTTTAATCTACTTACTAGTCATTTGTAAATGTTGGAGAAATTTTTAAGGCCTGTTCCCATGATTGTTTGTTTTTGTTTTTGCTTGTATTGCTAGAGTCCTTTCTAGCTTCAGGGTGTCTTGTGAAGTTCTGGTTAAGCTTCTGGCTGGAGCTGCAGTCACCTGAAGGATCCATTCCATGTTGGCTCATTCACATCATTACCAGTGGGAGGCCTCAAGTCCTTGTCCCAAAAGTCTCTGCAGGGATGCCTGAGTATAGTCACACAGGGCAGCTAGCTTCCCCTAAAGTAAATGATCCTAGAGAGAATAAAACATCACAAAGCCCTTTATGAGTTAGTACTTGAGACATATATCTTTACTTCTATCTTACTCTAATTGCTAGGGGTGAGTTCATAATTCCTCTGAGTAGGGAATTAAGCTTCACTTCTTGAAGGGAAAGGTATGACATAATTTGACAAAGAATACCTTAGAGCAGTGGTGATGAACCTTTTAGAGCTTTCAATGATACAAATATTCCGCTGTGTCATGCATGCTACAGGTTCACCACCACTCCTTTAGAGCAACTCTTGTACTTTATTATAAAGGTGTTGAAGGGTTGGAGGTATAGCTCAGTGGTAGAGCATTTGCCTAGCATGTACAGGGCTCTGGGTTCACTTTCTAGCACTGAAAACAAAACAAAAGCAAAAAACTGGTTGATAATAAATTTTTTCAAACAAAAATAAAACCCCAATCAAAGAATAATTTCAGGAGAGAGAGGCATATTTTATCATTTGACAGGTTTTGTTTGTTTGGATTTTTTTGGTACCAGGGATTGAACTTGGAACCTTGTGCTTGTGAGGCAGGCGCCAGAACCACGGAGCTGAATCATATAGCTCAGTGGTAGAACATTTGCCTAGCATGTACAGGGCCCTGGGTTCATTTTCTAGCACTGAAAACAAAACAAAAGCAAAAAACAGTGGTTGATAATAAATTTTTTTAAACAAAAATAAAACCCCAATCAAAGAATAATTTCAGGAGAGAGAGGCATATTTTATCATTTGATAGGTTTTGTTTGTTTGGGTTTTTTTGGTACCAGGGATTGAACTTGGAACCTTGTGCTTGTGAGGCAGGCGCCAGAACCACTGAGCTAAATCCCCGGCCCTCATTTGATAGGTTTTGATTGGGCCACTACTAAAAATATTAACATGGTATCTGATATCATTTTGGATAGTTTATACATATGTCATTTAATCTTAATAACAAGCATGTAAGATAATAGAACACTCTAAATACTCCCACCATAACATTAACATCCATTAGTTAAATGAATCAAGAAAAGGTAGAATGCATAGTGTTACAAGATGAATAAGTGGAATTTTACAGTTTGTGGATTTGGTTGGGATTTGATGAATAGATAGGTATGAAGTAGGTCAATGGATAGAGGTAAAAGTGTCTTAGGTAGAGGAAACAGAATGTGCAAAGAACATGTGGAATAAGCACAGGCCTATTGATGCCTTAAAAATTGTTTTTAGTCCTTCATATTCTACATGCTAGCAGAAACTATATGTAAAAAAATTTTTTTCAAGCTCCTGCAGTAGTTTTCCAAACTCATTTTTGTTATACTCGATCTTAGCCAAAATGCCAAGAAGCGATTCAGACTCATTTTTGGTAACCATTAGCTTTTTAGAAAGTACTCTAGTAAATATTCATGTTTTAATTATTGACATGTAAATCAGTGAAATAGTTTAATTTTCATAACTTATGTACTTTAAATTGTATTATTAGGAAACTACTAAAGAAGATTGGTTTAAAATTTTTAAGTTTATACTTTTTTATAAAAAAATTCTCAGAAGAGCTTATTAGAGACCTTGGAAACAATAATTTAAAAAAAACTGTAGATGTGTTTCTTTCTAGATCCCAATCAAATTAAAAATTATGGAGTTTACAAAAAACAGTTAAATGCTATGGCATGAAAAAAATGATAATTTTAGGTGAGATTGTAAGTGAATTTATTAAGAAAGATTTAGAAAGTTAAATTTAGTTAATGAAGAAAACTGTTCCTCACCAATCCACTAGGGGATACTCCAGTACTTAGGAAGAAAATCTAGTTGCTGTCATAGCTTAAAAATGATCTCTCACTTAATATAATTATCACTTTATTATTTACTTATATAAAAAAGTAGACTTTTAGTGCTAGTTTGGACTTTTTAGGAAGGATTTGGTGCATTTTTAAAATATGGAAATTCATAGTGTGAGTCATTGGCCAAGTTTTCTGCTGGTATTACCTCAAACTGACTACTACCTTTTTCTTCTCTGCTGCAAGAACACAGAGGCTCTGACCTTGTTTGCTTTGCTGGGGTTGGAACACAGGGTTTCACAGATGCTAGGTGAGGGCTCTATCACTGAGCCACATCCCCAGTGCTCCCTTAGTTTTTAAGTTGTGCTTTTCCCTGCAAGGTCAGAAAAGGTAGTACTTGGTTTGAATTTGTTATAATTTTCTCCATTATATCATGTGTGCTCCACTAAACATTTATCTTAAAAATTATGTATATGTGGCCTTAAATTCACAGAATACTTCCTATCAAAAGTATTTAACAGATTAACACTAACTTGCTTTCTTTCTAGTAATTAAGTAGATAAATAAGACTTATGCTTTAAAGAGAATTGTATAAAAAGTTGTGTTCTAACCTTAAAATAGCAAAATTTACAGAAAAGAGTTAAGTTTCTTTTTTTTTTGGTACCAGGGATTGAACTCAGGACCTTGCGCTTGCAAGGCAGGCACTGGAACCACTGAGTTAAATCCCCAGGACCAGACTTAAGTTTCTTATATGTACTAAGAATAATTTTTCAGCTATGTTGCCTGGGCTGGCCTCAAACTCCTAGGTGGAAGTGATCTTCCTGCCTCAGCCTCCTACATACCTGGAACTACAGGTGTGTACCACTATGCCAGCTCAGAAGCTTATTTTTAATTTAATTTTCCTAATCTCTTTTTCAATATGGTATGATTGTACAGTTTTTCTGCATACTATGTTTAATTCCTCTGTGTTGTAGATGAGTACTTAAAAAGTTAAGCAAATTGTCAGATTTAACTCATAATTCATCTGATTTATGTTATTTTGGTTTTTTGTTTGCTTGTTTGGGTGTTTTGTTTTGTTTTTGTGGGGGTTTTTGAGACAAGGTCTCGCTATGTAGTTCAGGCAAGCCTTGAACTCACTATGTAGCACAGCAGTGATCCTCCTGCCTCAGCCTCAGAGTGCTGGAATTACAGGCATGTACCACCACACTTGGCCTGATTTATGTTATTTTGTAAGTACAACATATGGTTTAAATTGTGGGCCATTATGTCATCATGATTTGGAAAATGGGAATTCATGCAGTGTTGTGTCGAGTGAAAATAAAGGTGATATAGAAATTATTGAGTTTGTTTTAATTAGGCCAGGGTAATATGAAGTTTTATAGATGGAACAGTGTTAGGTGGAAGGGTTGCACTTGACATTCTCATATTGTATTTTTGTTTTATCCGTATCTACCTAATGAAACGGAATAAACTAGAGAGCATCAGGATAATTAGCCTTTTAGTTGTGTATTTGGGTAGGTTGACTAGCGTACTCTAGACATCAATATATACCTGTGGTAGAGTGAGAGGGAAGGCATTTGTATGGACTATTTTTCATAACTAGTTCTATAACTACTTCAGTATTCTGATAATTAAGTTCTCTGCCATATGCAGTAACTATGAGTCAAGTATGATTGATTCATATTTTGTTTGTATTTTGACTGTAGGGGAAAGAATATCAGAGTATCACATTACACTCCCGTTTTTATACTTTTTCATTTATTTGCAACAAAATGTATTTTTCTCAGTGAAAAGAATTAAAAGACAGAAGGCCATTTATAGTGCTTTTGCTTATATCCAAATTGTTAATTTTAAAAGTTTTTTTGTTTTTGTTTTTTGGTGCTGAGTAGGTAACTTTTGAACATGGTAGGCCAGCACTCTACCACTGAGCTACTTCCCAGCTCCAAAAGTGTTGATTTTTTTTTTTTTTTTTGGTACCGGGGATCGAACCCAGGACCTTGCGCTTGCAAGGCAGGCACCGGAACCACTGAGCTAAATCCCCAGCCCAAGTGTTGATTTTTATATGACAGTTTCCAATTGATTGTCAAGTTTTCTAATTTCAGTTGAGGGAGTAATTGTTCCATCTTTCATTTAATATTACATAGACTTAATAATTTGGGGGGGAAACTTGTGATTTTTAAAAATCTTGAGTGTAGATTATTTAAATGACTGGAAAATATATGTATAAGAAATGATTTCATACAGAAAGATTAAGATTCTTATACTGTCAGACAAAGTCTAATGTAGAAGATGGGGACAAGTATATAGCATAGTCTGAAATTGATAATTAAGAATAGTCAATTGACTATTGCTATTAGACCTTTCAGCTAGCAGAAATCAATGCTTATTTTTATTTTATTTTATTTTATTGTTTGAGACAGTGTCTCACTTTATAGTTTAGGCTGGCCTTGAACTCACTATGTAGCCTAGGCTGGCCTTGAACTTGAGATGATCCTCCTTCAGCCTCAGTACTTACTCTTTTAAATTATGGTTTTATGATTCTTACCTTTGTGATACTATAGGAGTCTATGAAGTACTGAGAAGGCCACTAGATCTAATATTGGTCCATGAAAGATTTCATTACTGTCATTCCATATTTCCTCTTCTGAAGTGACCTTCTTCCTGTGGTGTTCATGTCAGTTGAGAAGAACATAGTTCTTGAGACAACTGGGAATATCTTCCTGTCTAATAAGTGACTAATGATGAGAAAGGGAGTAACTGAAGCTTGGTGTGGTGGCATATCCCTGAGTCCCAGCACTTTGAGAGGCTAAGATAGGAGGATCATAAATTTAAGCCAGTTCATTCCCCAGTACCGAAAAAATAAAATTAAAAATTAAAAAAGCAGAGAGCAGGTACCTAAGAGGTGGCTAGATTGCTGTTTCTGCTTTTCTCTTCTCAAACCTTTTCCCATCCAACCCACTTAATTTTTTGTTGTAGTCTTTGGTGACAAAGTTTGTAACAGTGAAACCTTGGGTGATCTTTGTTTTGTTGGCTGAGGGCCCCTAAATAGCTTGAGGGTGTGCGCTGGTCACTGAAAAACCAGGCAAGCTTAGAGGGTTGAGACTGTTATCCCCAACCCCAGTCTTTGCGGAGGAGAGAGGGCCTGGAGGTTGAGGTCATCACTGGTGGCCAGTGTTTTAATCAATTATGGGTACGTTATGAAGCCTCCATAAAACCCCCAAAAGACTGCATTCAGAGAGCTTCCAGATAACTTATGTGTGGAGGTTCCTGGTGCGTGGTGTTCCCAGGACGGGCATGGAAGTTCTGTCTCCTGCCTCACACCTTGTCCTATGCAGCTCTTCTGTCTGGCAGTTGTCTGTATTCTTTGTAATATCCTTTATAATAATAGGGTGAACATACGTAAAGCAGTTGATCAGACCAAAGGAGAGTGTTGTTGGAACCCCAGTTCATACCTCGCAGTCAGAGGCACAAGTCATACATAAGCATCTGAAGTGGGGAGAGTTCTGAAACTGAGGCTGTCTCCAGGTAAATAGTGCCAGAATTGAGTTAAATTTTAAGAAAGACACCCAACTGGTCAGAATTGCTTGCTTGGTTTCTGATGTCTGAAGAGTTGTAGTTAGTGCTTTGTGAGAATAAGAAAAGCACTTTTAGGTTGGGGATTTAGCTCAGTGGTGCTGCTACCTGCCTTGCAAGCGCAAGGTCCTGAATTTGATCACTGGTAGAAAGAAGAGGAGAGGGAGAGGGGGAGGCAGGGTAAGGGGGGTAAGGGGAGAACTTCTAGGTTGGGTTTTCCCCTCACACTTTATAATTAGTAAAAGCATTGTTTTACTTGCATTTTGATGACTGTTTTATCCTCTATGAATGAACTAATGGATGTACCTAACAACTTCCTAGTGACAAGGTGATTATTAGTTGTGATATAAAAAAATAGGGAAACATTTTAGAAGGAACCATTTAACTTCTTATGCTCTGAGAAATTCCTGAAGGAATTATATTAAAACATGTAGAACAACAGAAGAATGTAGTGGGTTTTTTTTTCATTAGTGTTATATTATCATGAGAATGCAGAATTGAACTGGAAAGTTAAAGTTAATGTAATTGTTACTACTATTAAATAAAAAAGTTATTGTCAGGTATAGAGGCACATACCTGTAATCCCAGCACCCCGGAGATCATCACCTCGAGTTTGAGGCCAGGCCCAGAACTGTATAGTGAGACCCTATCTCCCAAAAAAAGTTAACACATTAACATAGTTCAAGATTAAAGGAGTATACATATATGCTGGGCATGGTGGCGCATGCCTGCTATTCCAGCACTTGGGAGGCCGAGGCAAGAGTAGTGTGGTAAGGTGGAGGCCAGCCTGGGCTGCTTAGTGAGTTCAAGGCCAAGCTGGACTACATAGCAAGACCACCACACCTGGCTAAGAGGCACTTTGAGTCAGTGGAATCATGGATAATGGAAGACAAGAGACAGACGTGATAAAGATAAAGGGAGCAGGCTGGGGATTTAGCTCAGTGGTTCCGGCGCCTGCCTCACAAGCACAAGGTCCCGAGTTTGATCCCCGGTACAAAAAAAAAAAAAAAAGATAAAGGGAACAGAAAAATAAAGTAGTTATGGTGGAGAAAAGATGGGAACTTGTTGGTCTTCCAGTTCAGTGCTCTACAACATTTTACTTTAATGTTAAAGTATCAATAAATGTTGAAGTATAATTGCTTTTGTATTATAATTATTTAATTTCAATTGTGCTTTAATAATGATAGGAGTTGTCTTTTTGTTATATTACTGTTCTGTTTGTTTGTTTTTTGGTACGGGGGATCAAACTTGGGACCTTGTGCTTGTGAGGCAGGCGGCGACACCACTGAGCTAAATCCCCAGCCCTGTTATGTTACTGTTCTGTGACTAATGAACTTGAGTCCTTTATGCATACTTATAAAGATGCTTTCTTGATGTTGAGAAAGTAACAGACTTACTGTCTTCCTCCAAGTGAAAATCAACCTGTAATTTCTAGGAATATATCATTTATCTAAACCTTTTCATCTTAGTTTCTAGCTTTATGATTGTATTCGTGACTTAAAATTTATTTTAATTTGAATTAACATTTTGTATAAATTTATTTAGTAATGATAAGTATACAAAATATGAGTGAAACTTTCTGTTAAAAGCTTATTTTTAAGTTAAAAGCTTAAGTTAATTTTAAGAAGAAGGACCAGTTTGACTAGGTTGTCTGATTTATGGACTATTTTAGGATATTCATACCTTGTTTTGAGATACAAAAATCTGAAAGTAAATTATTGCTGGTAGGAATCATTGAAATATCTGATTTAACAAATAGCAAAGGATATTTTCATGGCATTTTAATTTTCATGATAGTTTAAAGTTGAATGAAGTTTTTGTGCAAATAAGTTTTAAATATTTTTTTCCCAATTTTTTCTTTTATTTTTAAATCTTAAATAACTTCATCCCTGAAACCTTACTGACATTGTTTAGCAAGCCAGATACAGTATCTATAGATATTAGAAGTGTACTTTACAAGTATTTACCATTCTCAGAACTTTGAAATAATGAGGCTATTAAAAGATCAATAAAGGGCCGGGGATTAAGCTCAGTGGTTCCGGCGCCTGCCTTGCAAGCGCAGGGTCCCAAGTTCGATCCCCAGTACCAAAAGAAAAGATCAGTAAATGTTGCTCTCTAAAGCAGCCTTTTGATGTATATGATTCTGGCCAAAGTAGAGGAAAAAAATTGAAGCTGTTTATAACTTAGTGTGTTATTTGTAGAAGAATTGTAGAAGAAATCGCTTTCTTGAGCAGTGTTTGACATTAGTGTGAGGCAAACACGTATCAGCTATACTGACATTTGCTTATAAAGTAAATAACTGGCAGGAAAGTTACAAGAGTCTATGGCAAAGGAAAGACGCGTTACTCTTAAGCAACAAGTATACGTAGTGTTCTGTGTAATGGACTTTAAATTACTTAGTCATATCCATTTCAAGGGTAAGAATTTATTGTAAGAGAAAAGCAGTATCTACCTCATTTACCTGAGAGGTTTAAACTGGAAAGCATACTGCAAAAATTAGTTACTATTAATAAATGCAGTAAGTATAGCTCTGAGATAGTTTCCAGTAGTAAACATAATAAGTAATCAAAAAAATTGTTAGGACTGAAAAAGGATTATTTGTTCTATAGTAAATAGATTTAATGAGTGGTCATTTAGCAACAGTAACTATTATTATCAGATTCAAACACTTAGTTTTGATGGGTTAAGGATTTAGACATTCTATTTTCTTATTTTTGAGACAGTTTCTTCAGAACTTTTGATGTAGGATATATGTAATGTATTCTTACAGTCTTATTATACTTAAGAAAAATGACAGTATATTTTTAAAATTTTCTTTAGGAGACAGAGTCTCATTATGTTGCTGAGGATGCCCCAAAGCCCTGAACACTTGGTCTCAAGTGTTTTCCTGCCTCAGCCTCCTGAGTAACTGGGACTACAAACATGCTACACTTTGCCTGGCTATATGTCTTTTTCTTTGAAAATTTTATCTCCTCAATTCTGATTATAGCATAGATGTTTTTAAAAATACAATTTTTGGGGTAGAAGTTTTATAGGTCACTGAATCCCCACTTGTAAAATGGGGGTAGTGCTAGCATATACCCTCACAGAATTATAAAAATTAAATGGGATAATATATGTGAAGTGTTTGGCACATGGTGGATACTGGTTAAGAATGTAGACTTTCTGAGTTGTATGACCTTATATTTCCCTTAGCCTCTTTCTGTTCTAAAGAGTAGAAATGTCCTTTCTAAAATGGTAGCCCATGTTACATTTTTTAGCCTGTTTCTGCTCTTAGAAATGTGGGAATATAAAGACCCCTTTTCATTTTGTACTCTCTCTGTTCTTTTTGTTTCACCTGGCATTGCTAATGCTTACACAGTTTCGTGATGGGAGAAGTTACATTTTCATATGCTGAAGGAAGCTTAACTAGTTGTTCATTTATTGTCAAGGCAAGGCTTATATGTATAAATGAGATGGCTAGATTAGTGGCAATCCTGGGATATTCTCTTCTGGTTACTTTCATTTTCTAAGCAATAATATTAGCTGTTGGTGAAAGAAAGCTGTTTGTGTGCTTTTTGCTAGCTGCATTCACTTAAGGAGTAGGATAATAGAGAATTTAATTTAAACCAGGCTTGTGGTTTTTTTTTATTAAATGAAAGAAAAATGTTTTATGGGTCAAATATGAAATAGATATACAAAAACTTTACAGCAGATCTCTCAAAGAAGTATAAGGCCACCCAAGAAAAGGGAAGCCGCCGTTCATCAAAACCCCCATGGTGGGAAGATATGGCCACTGGCAGCCCAGGTTGCAGAGGGACCCATGCTGGAGGCCACAGGTCACCCGCAGGTCCTCTGAGGGACATGGAATCAGCTGGGGGCTTGTAGGCTGTCTGTAGCTCTTGCTGTTCTATACACATGTACATTGCTCTTTCATTTAAAAATCCTTCAGAACTTCAGCTTCAGCTGTGAGAAAGCAAGACAAGATGCCAGGTTCTTGGTATATCATTCTTTAAGTCTTATTGGCTCTCCCAGAGTCTTCACCCTAAATAATATACTGCAGTATTTAAAGGGATCACCCAAAGGAAAATAACCCTTACTATGTGACAAGAAACCACAAATATCCAGTCTCAACTACATGCGAGGCTCTGCTGAGCTCTTTGGCATAGCACACCAATTCCCATAACACTATGTCACTTAAAAAAGTAGACTTTCCTGTAGTAAAACCTCTTAAAAACACCTGTTTCTGCAAAATAATGTGTTTCTCTATGTGGAGCTCTAGAAAATACAAGTCTTTGTGGAGAAAGGGGACCGAGGGCTGGCATAGGGCATGTAAAGTGGGCCCAAAGTCACATAAGGTCATTCAGCTCAGCCTCCAGTGCTGCTCAGGCTTGTGATTTTGCAAGGAGAGTATATTCAAGTTGGTGGAGGGCAAATGGTGTTATGATATGTCATGGAATTTAAGCTGGTTGAAGAGAGAAGAAAGGACTTCAAGAACTGTGGGATAGTAAAAAGATTCTGGTGGGGTCAAATGTACTACGAGGCATAAGCTAGAAAGATAGTATTCAAAAAGTTTGCATAAAATTGAGAGAATGCTTTGGAGTGCGTGCTGAAGTACTGTTGCATAGAGTTCTTTGATCTTCATGACAACCCCAGATATAGATGGCATAAGCATTATTGTGTTTTGTGGATGAGAACCTAAATCCCAGAGAGGGTGGGGAATTTTTCCAAGGTCACAGAGCTAATAGGTTGCCTACTTGGGACTCAGACTCCATTAATCTGATTTTCCTATTTATCTGTCTTTGAACCTAAATGGCACTCTCAAGACTGCGTGTGTGCATGCAAGTGTGTGTGTGTGCATGTATGCATGTGTTTGTGTTGTTGGGAATTGAACCCAGGGCCTCACTTGTGCTAGGCAAGCAGTTTCCTATCGAGCAACTCCCCTGGCCAAACCCTAAAAAGTACATTAACAAAATTATGTCATCTTCAGGACTCTTCACGAAATAATCTAAGGGTAATGTTAGAGGGGTTCACTGCTACTGTTATTATCTCCCTGATCTTACTGAAAACACACATCCTGGAGGCTTAAAAATGACAGTTTTGTTTAAACTCCCTTCATAGGGGTTTAAGGTGGATATAGGGCAGACCAAATAGGAATGTAATGCTCTTTCAGCAGTATGTCTGAACAGACAGCGGTGCTGTTAGAATGTGTCTGCCCAGATCCATGTCCATTCTTTTTGGTGACACTTTGCACATTACAAGTCCCCAGGATAGCTGGCTGTTGAATGTTGTCTATTTGAGAAACAATTTTGCTTTCTACACTAATGAAATAATACCATGCTTTTTGTTTGTGCTTTTACACATTTACCTATGTGGTAGAGAAAGACTTTGAAGAGTTCTTTAAATGTGAAGGAAGAAGCTTGGCATGGTGGTGCACACCTGTAATCCCAGCACTTGGGAAGGTGAGGCAGTAGAGTTGCAAGTTCAAGGACAGTTATATAGCGAGTTCAGGACTAGCTTGGACTATATACTGAGACCCTGTCTCCAAAAAATAAAACAAAATGTAAAGAAAGAGTGAGATTAATATTAAATATATGAATTAATATTTACTGTTTGCCATCCATAGTAGGAAAATGGTAAATTTCAGGTAATTTCTTTTTTAAAAATGTGGCAAAATTCAACGTAAGTTATCATCTTACTACATAATGGGTTTTTTTGGTTATATTTTTTCTGGCAGTACTGGGGAGTGAACTCAGGGCCTCAGGCATGCTAGGCAAGTATTCTACCACTGAGCTACATCCCCGGCCCTTTATATTTGTTTTATTTTGGGACAAGGTGTTTCTGAGTCATCCAGGTGGATCTCTACTTTGCAGTCCTCCTGCCTGATCCTCCCAAGTAGCCAGGATTATTACAGAAATGTGCCACTGTGCCTGGCCTAGTTAATGTTTTAATATACCTTGGTTTTATTTTGTTGGTATAATAGCCTGTTTAAAATGTGAATAGTTTCCTGAGAATGACCCTTATGCACTTTGGCCAGGAGAACTCCCTTTTCTCTCTGTTACCTTGTCTATGTCCTACTTGCTACTTGTACTTACATTTTTTATTCAGTGAGCAGTAGAGAGGTGGTGAACCTTAAAATCTGATCCTCAGTAATGTGGTATCTGTGAAACATAAGATATGTCCTCTCCTTTATGCCTACTCCATCTCTGAAGCCCTCCTGACAGTTCCTTTGAAGATGTATGAGAAAGCTTATCATAGTATGTAGAACTTCAATCTTGGTACTTCTTGCTTACCAGCTTTCATTGATTTCTTACCATCTTTAGGATGAAGTCCAAACTTAGCAGAGCATCTGTGGCTTTTATAATTTGGTGCAGGCTCAGTCCTGTACATGCTCCCTAGGTTCTAGCCATATTAAAATGTATGTTGAATATACATAAAATGTACTTCTCTAAACACAGTCTGCCCCTGGCACATAGTAGGTAACCGCTCTTGTCCGGGAAATGATCTAAATCCCTGGGCCCAGACACACACATGTATATCACACATATACGTGTTAGACATGTTTACCTACTTACTAACTTTTATTCTGCAGTTAACTCTTAATTTTCTTTAAGACTCAGATCAAGAATACTTACTCTTAAAAAAAAAAAAAAAAGAATACCTACTCTTGGGGCCAGGGATTTAGCTCATTGGCACCACACCTGCCTCACAAGCACAAGGTCCTGAGTTTGATCACAGGTACCAAAAAAAAAAAAAAAAAAAATACCCGCTCTTGAAAAAGGACTTGTCTACTTGTGTCTATACTAGCAGACACTCTGATACCAAAAACATTCAGGTTACATGTCTATATTATAATGGTTGATTTGTGTTTTTGTTTCTCCCAATAATATGTGAGATTCTTGAGTACTAGGAACCATGTCTTATTCACCTTAGTACCTCCCAACTCCAGGCCTGTTTTTCATAGGTACTTTGTAATTACCGAAAAACTTTACAATAGCTGTTGTTGCTCTTATTACCTAATATTTATAGTATGTAATATTACATATCTTTGGGTCCCCCCGCCCCCAGTACTGTTCATCAAACCCAGGGACACTTTGCCACTGAGCTACATCCCCAGCCCATCCTTGGTCTTTTCAAGGTGAAAATTGCTTAGTTGCTTGACTTGTGAAATAATCAGTATTCAATGAGTATATATTGTACCAGTCATAATTAGTATAATGTGATTGCCTGTTATGGAATTGGGATGTTGATTAGGAAGTTTAGAATTTTGTAGAGTTTATTTTTCATATAGAAGAATTATCTGAACATTTAAATAATTGGACAGTATTTTATATAAGCCTTACTCTTACATTTGAGTTTTACACATTTTTAACTGGTGATTAATTAAATTATATTCCTAGTTAAAATGTAACTATTGTTAATGCGATTGTGTTACTTTTTTTTTTGGTACTGGGGATCGAACTTGGGTCCTTGTGCTTGCTAGGCAAGTGGTGGAACCACCGAGCTAAATCCCCTACCCCTAACGATTGTGTTTCTTAATCTCTACTCTCTTTTATCAATGCTGCTCTTTTATGCTCTGGTGTCAAAGGTTGTATAATTTAGGTATTAGAATTAATGACTTAGTGGGTGATAAATTATTTCTTCCCAAAGAAGGCTTTATTTTAAATGTTCTTCCTTTTAAAAGTCTAGACTCTTGGGCCAGGGATTCAGCTCAGTGGTTTCGCAGCCTGCTGCACAAGTGCAAGGACCTGAGTTCAATCCTGGGTACCAAAAAAAAAAAAGTCTAGAATCTTAATCATTTTACTGTAAGTTTTTATTCTTTCTGTCTGTTCCTAATTTTAATTTAGTGAGAAGCTTTAGGGAGAGCAATAGTCAGGGAAACTAAGCATACTAAAAATGTCTTAGATGCTTTGGGCATGAATTTAAACAATAAAATTTATTATTCAAATACTTTTTTTGAAAATCCAAATTTATTTAGAAAAATTTTTTTAATTAACAATTTTTTTTGGTACCCGGGATCGAACTCGGGTCCTTGCGCTTGCGCAGCAGGTGGTGAAACCACTGAGCTAAATCCCCAGCCCTAAATTAACAATTTAGGATGTAGAATTGAGATGATTTCTGATAACTTTTTCCTGATAGTAGCCAACTCTTCCCTAACAGATCTGTTTACCCACAGAAGATCAGTTTTTGACATTCAGTTTTTGGTTTTTTTTTTGGTACCGGGGATCGAACTCGGGTCCTTGCGCTTGTGTAGCAGGTGTTGAAACCACTGAGCTAAATCCCCGACCCTGACATTCACTTTTTAAAAATAGTTATAAAGGGTATATAACAAAAATGTCAGTTTACTCATTTCTGAATATACGGTGCAGTGGGATTAATTACATTCACAATGTTGTACAACTACCACTGCAATTTCCAAAACTTTTTCATCAACCCATGTAGAAACTCTGTCATCAGTAAGCAATAACTTCCCATTCCACCTTCCCCAGAGTCCCTGATTACCTCTAATGTACTTTCCTTCTCTCTGTATTTGCCTATTTTAGATACTTTGTATAAATGGAATCATACAGTATTTATCTTTTTATGTCTAGTATGTTTTACTTAGCATAATATTTTCAGGGTCCATCCATATTATAGTATATATCAGAACATTTTATGACTAATATGCCATACATGCATACAGTTGATGGACATTTGGATTGTTTCCAGCTTTGGGCTGTGTAAATCATGCTTCAGTGATCTTTGGCACATATAAGTATCTGTTTGAGTCCTTGTTTTTTGTTTTGTTTTGTTTTGTTCTTTTTGTATATACCAAGGAATGTAATTGCTAGGTCAAGTGATGATTCTGTGTAACTTTTGAGGAGTTGCCAAATTGTTTCCACAGTGGCAGCACCATTTTATATTCCTACCAGCAATGTACAGAGATTCATTGTGAAGTGATGATTCTTCCTACACGGTCTTTAGTTATATGATCTTGGACGAGTCCTTTAACTTTAAAAAATGGAGTGTGAGGCCGGGGATTTAGCTCAGTGGTTTTGCTGCCTGCTGCACAAGCGCAAAGACCCGAGTTTGATCCCCAGTACCAAAAAAAAAAAAAAGGAGTGTGAATTACATAACTATAACTTCTTTTGTCTCAGCCAGACATAGTGCTGTACACCTGCGATCTGCACACTCAGGGAAGCTGAGGCAGAACGAAGGATGTCAAGTTTGAGTGCAGCCTGGGCAGCTTAGTTACTTACCAAGATCCTGTCTCAAAATGAATACACAAAAAGATCTGTGCTGGGGATGTAGCTTGGTGGAAAGGCCCATTTATATTGGCATATCATAGACTTTATTAATTTGTACTCTGTAAAAATCATTAATCAGAAACTTACCTTTTGTACAATCTCTGTTGAAAAGGTCTCCCTCCACAATGTTCTTACAAATGATATATACAATAAATACTTGACATTTATAAGGTGGTTTTAAAGGAAGTAGCAGCATTTTCATAAAGATAATTCTCTTTTGGTACTTAATGAAACCTCAGTATAAAAGGAACCAAGAAGAACTGCAGATTTCAAACTGGAAAGAAGAGTAGTTCTCAACAAAAAATAGAAAATTTGAAATAGAAGCCAGGCGTGGTGGCACATGCCTGCAATTCCAACTCCTTGGGAGGCTAAGGCAAGATGATAACAAGTTTGAGGCCAGCCTGGGCAACCCACTGAGACTGTGTCTCAAAAGCAAAGCAAAACACACTGGTGATATAGGGATGTAGTTCAGCAGTCTCTGGATACAATCCCCAATACTGTGGGAAAAATGTAATTTAGCTGGCATATGAACAATAGCTGAAGCTTTAATATGGTTTTAAAAGCTTTATAAGCTTTAATACAGGTGTTACTTTCAGTAGAATTTTGACATGTTGGAACCTGTACCTTTCATTCCTGAAATTTGTGTGTTCCATTCTATGTAATTATATCTCTGCAGATATAGTGGTACAAGTATATTTGTATAACACCTCAAATACAAAACAGAAAGTATTACACATACAATCAGTAGGGAATGAGTAGGGAAACCAGAATCTTGGATATGTATTATAGGCATTCTATTAGAAGGCTATGATACCTAAATATACCTTAATGTTCTAAGGAGGAGAAGTTTTGTTTGTTTTTTTCTTTTGCAGTCTGGGAATGGAAGCCAGGGCCATGTGGGTGTTAAGCAAGTGCTTTACCACTGAGCTACACTCCCAGCCCCAGAAAAATAATTTTGACTGGGATTTTGCTCCTTTACTACTGATGAATGAATAGGGCGAAGACTATAAACAGTTCTTATTCTCTGACCAAAAATCTACTATTAAACTGCTTACAGGACTGCTTACATAGTCTACCTCAGCTTTGCAAGAAGGGTACTTTTTATACACAAGTATTTTAAAAACTGTTTTTAGCACGTACGGTTTTAGAGGTAGTCCCTGAGAGAGCAGATTTACCAAAGAGGTGGCCATTTTTAGGGTCCTCCTTTCCCTCCCCAAATTAAATGAATTCATTGAGGCCGGGGATTTAGCTCAGTAGTACTGCTGCCTGCCCCGCAAGTGCAAGGACCTGAGTTCGATCCCCGGTACCAAAAAAAAAAAATAATTGGCAGTAAATGAATTCATTGAGGTTCCTCAATCTTCTGTCTATTGGGATATCATTGGGTAAGGTAGGAAACAGTAGTAAAAATGACCACTCTTCTAAATTTTGACCATTAGTTCTAGGCCAAGATAATCCCAAAATGATAGTCTCCGTGGGGATGACAGTAGTTGGAAGAGATGGTATGTCATGACTATTCTTGGAACTTAACTTGGCTGTTTTTGTGTCTCTTTGGCAGAAGCTAAGAGGGTTGGGTTAGATCTTGTGGCATCTTTGGAATAATCAGGATGCTTAGTATAGTAGCACCCTGGCTTGCAGGGCTCAGTGCTCCATCAGTAGTTTTTGTTTGTTTATCTCAGAGTTTCTTTGTTTATTCATTTATTTCTTTATTTTGATGGTGGCACGGGAGTTTGAACTCAGAGACTTCACACTAAGCTACATCTCCAGTTTCACCACCCCCTTTTATTTGAAAAATAGTCTTTCCAAGTCACTAAATTGCCCATGTTCGGCTTGAATTTGGCAATCCTCTTGGCCTCAGCCTTCCAGAGTTCTGGGGTTACAGGCACACGCCACTATGCTCAGCCCTTATGGTGTTTTTAATCTTTGCTCTTATCAGAAATAGGAACATCCTTCTCACACCTCTGTCTCTTCCCCTTTGCTAGTGTGTTATTTCTGTTGATTCATTCCTTAATTTTGTACATCAGAAGCAGGTTTTTACTTCTAAGAAAAGCTCATCTGCTTGCATCTTTCCTAAAGTAGGAAAATGTAACAAAACTAAAAATGAAAACTGCTGCTAAAAAACATCTTACTATTTTTGTTTTCTTGAATAACACCTGAATATGCTGGATATTTGCCTACATCCCCCAAAGTGACATACTCTAAACAGAACTTTAATGTAGTTAAAAAGGAGTGGTGATTTGATTTTGATAAAGTTCTTATAACCCCTTTGACTTTAGAGACTATGGTAAGATTTGTCTAGTAGTTAATCTCTTTTGTTAATTTACATTAACCATTCCTTTTCATTATTAGCCTTTTGCCTGGGGCATGAGCTCACATTCTCATTTATTAGACATACAAGACAGTGGCAAGCCAGGCAGTAGTAAAACTTTCAAGGATACTAAAATTAAGATCAGGGTGTGTATTCCTGAAGGACATTCTTTTAAGGAAAGGAGTGAGTACCTTTCTTCTGTCTCACCCCTTAAATAGCTGATTTATTTCTTTTAGGCCTCAAATTTGTCTGTTCTGATATTCTGATTAAACCTCCTGATATGTACTGAGCTTTTATTATGAGAAACATTCTTGGCAGTGAAAATCTGGCCTTTCTGGTTCTAAGTGACTGATGGTAGCTATTCTGTTATGAGGCAAGGCAAGGAACAAAAGACCCATTGAAGAGGTTTAAGGGATCTGGTAAAGGAACCTGCTGAACATTTCTCAGCCTGATCTAACATCTTGCCCCTCTTTATTTTCTGTCTCTGGCCTTGACATCCTGTTGCTGCTGTGGCCATGTGTATTTTCTACCTTACCCCCAAACAAAAAAAACAAACAAATTATCTTCTATCTTTCCATTTTTTGAAATTTAGAAATTTCACAGGATGTTACGAAGAGGGAAGGAATTAAAAGGACAGAAGTAAACTCCTCTTTATATTTTTCCATATTGTCCTTTTTTGGGGGGGTTAGAACCAATAAGAAAATTGAGGGTACAAAAAAGTTGTAGAGCAGGCCATGGTGGTGCATGCCTATAATATAAGCACTCTGAGAGGTTCAGGCAGGAGGATCTTGATAAGTTCGAACTCAGCCAGGGCAACTTAGTGACTTAACAAGACTGTGCCAAAATAAAAAATATAAAAAGGGCTAAGGGTATATAGCTCAGTGCAAATTGTGAAGGCCCTGAGTTCAATCCCCAGTGCTACCCGCCCCCTCCACTGTAGAACCTTTTAAGATCACTGTGAACTGAATGAAGTCATGTTTATTCATTTCTTCATATATGTATTTCACAGTGTCTCAAACTTATTCTTGGGTGTACATAGGTCTAGGGTATATTAGTGAGGAATGTCGTTAGAACTGTGTTATTAGAAAAGCATTGGTTTGCATGTTAGAAGTTGGGGTGGATTTCTTCTGGATTCCAAGCTGAGGAGTTAGAGATAAGGGAATACAGTTGTGTATGTGTGTATGTATTAAACACTAATTTACTCCACAGCCCTGATTCATTGAGACAGGATCTTGCTAAATTGCCTAGGGCTGGACTTGAACTTGAGATCCTCCTACCTCAGCCTTTCAGAGTGCTGAGATTACAGGTGTGGACCAACATGTTCAGCTTTACCTGTATTTTTGAAACTATTTTTTTTCTTACAAGTTATAATAACCATACTTTATTGGGGTTTTTTTTTGGAAAAAATAGGGCATTGCAATTTTTATATTTATGTTTTGCTTTTATGTAGTCGCATATTCAGTCAGTGTTCAGATGCCATTCTATTTCAGTTTACTTGAATTAATATTCAGATAAGATCTATACATCATAATGATGTATTTACTAATTAATTAATATTTATTAATATGATATTTAATGAAAGTCTTACTAAGTCTCTTGGTCTGTGGGTTTTCTGCCTTGACACTTTCTATTGTTTTGGGGAAAATAAGTGGTTATTATTTCTAAAGGCCTTTTAAAACCAAAGTTTGTTTATGTGTTGCTCTAAATGGATGAGCTTTTTTCCACACCTGCTTTCACAGTTATTTCTTAGTTTTGGAAGAATGCATATAGAAGGTGTTTTTTGATCGAACTCGGGTCCTTGCCACTTGCACAGCAGTCGGTGAAAGCACTGAGCTAAATCCCCAGCCCAGGCTTTTCTTAATAACTTGTGATGTTTAATTGTTTGTGACTGTCTAGATGGGGTTTAATTACACCTGTATTTTATAATATAAAAGTATCCTATAATATTCTGGGTTGACATTTATTGGACTTTGTTAGCTTAATGTGTTTAGAAAGAGACTTGCTTGCTTTTAGACCATGCTCTGTAAGAGGGACAGAATAGCTTTATTTTTATTTATTTATTTATTTATTTATTTATTTATTATTATTATTTTTTGGTACCGGGGATCAAACTCAGGTCCTTGCGCTTGCAAGGCAGGCGGCGGAACCACTGAGCTAAATCCCCAGCTATTTCTTTATTTTTGAAGAGTAGGAAAAATTTGAGAGAAAGAAAGCTTCTGTCTAAGAGAGACAGAAGGGGGACCGGAAAGTGGGTTGTTGCCCGCCCACCGCACATTTCAAAGATGTTTTATACAGCAGAGCCATGTGAGGTGGGTACAAAGTGAGACAAAGCTAGAAGACTCAATGGAATTTTACAAGGTGGGTGTGAGGTGGGACAAAACCATGACCAACCAATAAGATTACAAGTACAGTCACCCAGGTAATATGACTGAATGGGGATCAAATGGAGGAGCAAGTCATGTAGCAACCATACAAGGATTTTCAGTAAGGGTGGGTCAGGGGTATTTCCTAGAGAGGCTGGGTTAAGACATTGGCCCCCTACCCAGGTGATTGATACCTGTTTAGAATATCAATCCCTGTTATTTATCCTACATAAGTGTGCTAATTTCTGTCCTTTTACAATGCTGGCCTTCAGTGAATGTGTCTTCACTCTCCTCCATGTTGTCTCCTTGTGGGCTGGCCCTGTCTAACTGCCTACAAGTTATCTAATTAACTTACCTATCTGCAGTATTCCCCCCTCTGAAGAGGTACCCCTAACTGCTGTGAGGGGGCAAAGGGCGAAGACAGGTCTGGCTACTTCAGGCTAAATAGGGTCGTAGTTGTGATCAGCAGTTAGATTTACTCTACAGAGGGTCTATCTAAAGGCCTTCGATGGGCGACAGGCACTGTCGTCTTGGGTAGGCTTATAGCTTTGAGTCTGGAGGAGACAAAGCCAAAGAAATAGTTAAGAATACATGGGCCAAATTAATAAGGTCAGCAGGATTGCTATGAATACAGCCAACAAGGGTTTCCACTGGGAGGAACTAGTAATAACCTCCTACAAAGAGGAGAAGGAGAAGGTCCAGGTGAGTTCAGAATCCAACATAGAAGTAGAAGTCATATTGTATAGTTTAGCAGTTATGAGCTGTTTACAAGGTGGATCTGGTGAATCCCAGTAAATGAAGTCTAGCAGATTTGTCATTGGTTCCATTTGTATGACTGCTTGGAGTTTGGCAGCCTCTAGGCAAGAATAAACAAAACTTTTAAGAAATTAGAGCATAATCTAAGCATGAGCACAGAATGAGCGGGCAGGTTGGGGAGAAAGTCTCACTTAGAAATTGAAATAGTTATTGTAACCTGCTGATTCTTTTATTGATAAGAGGTTATCTGTAAGTCTAATACTTTGTCATAAGTCTCTCTAGTTTCAGCTGTAAGATGATAAGAGACAATTTGAAGAATAATTTTCACTAAGAATAAGAAATACAAAACTCTAGCTGAGCTCTTATAGATTTTACCATAGTTTTTTTTCTAATGATCCATAATCATGGTCAGCTACTGGTAGAGCTGGAAACTGCCAGAAGGGGTCAGTGACTGGAGCCCCCTTTTACATCTAGCTTTATTACTATGGCATTATTTTATACCTTTTTTGGTTAATCTTTTCTGCTGGGTGTTTAAAACCAAGTTAAAGTGAAACCAGTCAATCAGTATGAACCTCTTGCTATCTATCAAGGTCAGTTAAGTCTCCTCAGGCATTACTTTGGAACCATGCATAGAGCCTCTCAGCTCCTCTGTCAGTGTCAGCTGTCAGGGTGGGTCACGGCCTTGCTTGACCATGTTACTTTCAGTGAAAGCGTGGGAGATTTTTCCCTCTTGGTGATTCTTCTTTGGCACACAGTACATTTGTCCTCTGGTGCCCAGCAATCTCCCTGCTCAGGAGGTTGAGTGACTTACCAATAATGTAGGATCCTGTAGAAAAGGTTCCCTCATGTCCTGGATTCTTTGTTGACCTTGAGGACCCAGGGCCAAAATATTGGCTGTCTTCATAACCCAGTTACCTTTCTAGTTTTGTTCTCCAAACTTTAGTTGTTGAACACCCAGAAGAGAAGATCAGTGAGATAAGTATATCAGTAGGAGCAGTGAGCTTAATTTAATAGTTAAGACATTAAGCACTTTTAAAGTGTAAAGCACAGTTAGAGGGCTGTTATTTTTTACCAACCATGGTTGTTTTAGTAGTTGAATCCCTGCAGAATGTTGACAACAGTTATATATTATAGAGAAATTTAAGATTAAGAGCCACACATTGTATTTTAGCATGACAATTGTCGGGTAAAAAAGCCAAAAACCAAGACCAGACCAGGCTGCAATAAGCCTTTATTGCAGGGATGATCTGCTGGGCTGTCTCTGAACAAAGGAGAAACAAAAGCAATATTGGCTGGACAGCGAGTGCCTTTTATAGGAGCGGGGGTGGGGCTTGTAGGAGCTGGGGTGGGGTTGAGTGAGGTAGTGGTTAGGCACTGGAGGAGCCTGTGATGTACTCTTTTGGCAGGAATAGGGGCATGTTGGGAAGAAGAAGGTAGCTATTATATACATCAGCCACCCTAAATTGGAGGGATATCTAAACAATTATGACATTGTCTTTGTAACGCATGTCTGTCTTAGTACGGAATAGTCTTTCAGTCAGACACCTTCATCAGATCACAAGACAGTAAATGACATAAAGAAAACTCTTATTTGTTATCCTTTAGTAGAGGCTGGGGATTTAGCTCAGTGGTTCCGGCGGCTGCCTTGCAAGCGCAAGGCCCCAAGTTCGATCCCTGGTACCAAAAAAAAAAAGAGTATGTTATCCTTTAGTAGAATGTCATCTAAAAAGAACATACATATTGGCCTGTAAATGTACCTTAGGAGTTCATAATGTTTAGCCTCTAATTTTAGTGTGTGACATTGTTTCAACTGTTTGGTTACTGAGCATCCCTAAGTGTGGTGACACATATAACATACATCACATAAGTTTTTAAGATAACTATTATTTGACTGGTTTTCTCATGCTGGCTTGACATGTACCTCTTATCACAAGTAGCTGGAGCGCAAGAGAAAGGCAGATACCTGAGTCAAAAAAGATCATCACCACAAACAATATCTTAGAAGACCTGTACACCCAGAAGGCATGAATGAAATGACCATGAATATCAGTTACATGAAACTCCTTGTCATTTAATTTTGTTTTGTACTAAGAACATTTTAAATAAAACCTTATTGTTTTTTCACAGAAAACTTAGCTCATGACCAGTGTATACCTATCACAATGATATGTTTAGCTATGTATTTCCCACAAGGCTATGGAAATTATTGGGGTTCCCTTTGTGAACAAAGGCTAGAATAAAATTGTTCCAGGCAGCCGCTCCCTTATTTACCAAGGGGAGTCCTGTTCCGTAGTTTTCCTAAGCCCAAGAGTCTTTAATTATCTTAACAAATTTTTAGATGACCTGTGAGAGCCAGATCATAACAACACATTATTTTGACCAATGAAAGATTCCCAAGTTATACATAGACAACAATATGTACTGTATTTGTAAAACCAGTTGACATTATTTGGATCATCTGGCAACCTGGGGGAATCATATCTTTAATTACATTTATCTATAAGCCAACTTGAATTACAGGCAGACATCTTAAAAAGTCCAAAATGCCAAAAGAAAATAGCTCAAACATAACAGCTGTACATGTTGTAACAAATCGAACAGACAGACACACACATAAGACAACTTGTTTGTAAACCAGAGTGCACTCAGATGTATTTGGTCAAGTTGAATTATAATTTTTATAATTTTTAGGTTTATAACTATAAATAAGACGAGTCAGAACTTTTAGATCAATTAACAGAGATCTCTTGGAATAAGAATCAAAAGGAATAAAAATCTTCTACACCTGTGAAAGCAAAGACCATTTTAAGATGAGCCCTAAGCTGACGGTTTATCTGACTGGAATACCCCGCTATACAGGCTTCTCATTGTTCCTTTGATAACCATAGTTGTTCAATAGCCACATGTAATTAATTGTTCCCTCTAAAGAGGCAGACTATTAAAGGTAATTTTAACTATCTCCAGTGGGGGTCTGCTCAGGCCAGGTTTGCATGTAGAAGAGACTAGGTGACACTCAAACAGTGAAATTCACTAGTTGAATTTCAAACAGTGAGGGAAGAAGGCCTGCCAAGGCTCCAACCTGCTGTGCTGCAGATGTCTACCTATGACAGGTTTTCCCATTTTGAAAAGAAACAAAGGGAAAGAAGGTATCCCTGTCTATCTCTCTTGTTCTGTGCCCAATCTAAGGTACCCCTTAGACTTTATCTCTTCCAGTGCCAGTGGCGGCTGACTAGAGGTTCAAGGAAGTGGCCAGAGCCAGGTTAGCTGCTCTTACCATTCTCTCATTTTGCCTGAGGGCTGAAAGACAGATAAATATGAACTAAAACTTTTACCTTTATCTTTTGAGAGTTTCAGGATTAAACCTAGACCAGTTTCCTGTATGGCCCAGAGGTAAATGAAGGTCAGCTTTACTCTGGAAGGATTCCAGGGAGGCGAAACTCACCATTCTGGAAGCTTTGTCTTGAAATCCAGCAGCCACAGAAAAGGGAAGTACCTTGAAACAAATGGTATTATTTCTCAGGAGCAAGGCAGTGGAGAAGGGACAGAAGAGTGCCTTTGAGTATGGCACAAGAACTAAATCTTAACCATCTCAGGGGTAGAAGGACAATTAAGATCAGGAGTTTTTCCAGAGTGGATCTGGGATCCTTAGCAAAACATGTCTCCAGAGACAAGAGCTGTGATTGACTCCCACTGCATTACCAAGGAGAAAAATCAAACCAATAATCAAAGAAACCAAATGGCTGCTTTTTGCCTCTTGAAAGAGAATGAAAGTGTTCTAACTATATTGTTTAGGGCTTACCCTTTTAATGAGTCACTCTGAATCTGTAATATCTGATTTATGATTAAAATACCCTACAGGCTGTTGAGCAGCTCCCTGATGTTGTAGAAACGCTCCCAAAGCCATGTCTCACCTTTTATTAACATACAAAACTGAAACAGTGTCCTGTAGTTAGGCACTTAGAAGTGCTTGTTTGAACTTCTAGAGCGCAGTCTGGGAATGAGGTCCCCAGGTGTCTGTCTCTTGGGTTTTTCTATAAGCTAATAGAGGGGTCACACAATCTCACTATTTCATGCTCTCTGAAGGCCACAAAAGCCTATAATTTCCAGGAATCTCCTTAGCTATTTTAGAGTCTTGGGCTGTGGAAAGGAAAGAATTGGTTTAATTCTTTCTTCCCTCAGTGTTTGGGTTCCCTTAGATATAATAAGGCCTAAATATTTTACCTCAAGGCTGAAAAGTTGTGCCTTAGATCTAGAAATATTATAACCCCTGACTTTTAGAAAATTCAGCAGAGCAGATGTCTTGGCTAGAAAGCTCTTCTGAGGGGGCACATAATAGCATACCATTACATATTGCAAGACTGTGACTTGGGAAAAACTATAGTATTTCCTTTTATCGAATCAGGATGTAGGGATGTCCTATTTTTCCTGATAAATAGTTGACCATTTAAAATAATTGAAGGACTTAGTTCTCATGTTTCTTAGACCTTCAAGAATACATGCCTGAAAATGTCTTCTATTTAATCTCTTATCTGATTGGCAGGCCAGTGGCGGTCTTGTATAGGAATTGCTTGTGTTCTAGTAGAAACCAGTTGTTCCCCTGGCTGCCTGTCTTTTTGAGCTTCCAAAATTAAAATATCTGTCTCTATATGTAGTAGCACCTTGTAATACTACTTTGTCTCTCATTAGAAATCAATGTTTGATTTAAGAGCAACATTCATCTTTCTAATCTAGTCCATAGGTTTGAGTAAGTCTTCTACAAACCTAAATGTACGTATCAGGGTCACCTGAAAACTTTCAAGTCTCATTTGATCTGTCTAAGATTACTGAGAGAAAAAGACACATGAACACAGGTAGTCCCATATTTGCCATTTACTTCCTGCAAGGGATATTGTCTTTGAAACCTCAGCAATTTAGCTAAGGATGGATATAGCCTCATGGAGATTATAGTTGGCCTAGAAATTCTACCCTCAGCTCCTGGTGGTTAGGGTGAGGAGTAGCCTTAGGCTTAGAAGTACTGAATGCCTTAAGGGTGAGGTGTCTATCATTTTTCTATGGCCTACATTTATATTTGAACACAAGCAAGAATTACTTCTTAATGTAAAGAAAATCTCAACATAAGATTATTTTGACCATTTTCTCTCTTTTACAGTATAATTCTAATTGTGAGATAGCATCACAGTACTTTCCTCTGTGTACTAGGCTTTAGGAGGTAGGCACACCACACGTGGGTGTAGAGAAATACTAAATTGCTCCTTAATACATTCCAAAGGAGTAAGAGGTTCAGATATAGAGTCCCAATTTGAAACAAGAGAAACAAATATGGTGTCCCATAAGTCTCTGCTTGATTCCTGTGCCCCCTAGGGCATCCAGGGAGCCCCAAGGTTTGTACCACTCCAGGGTAGGTAGCTACCTTTGGAGAGAGAACCAGAAAATAAAACCAGACTGGACTATCTACCCTTTACCCCCAGGCGATCTTATCTTCCTCAGGTAACTCATATCCTTACTCCAGTAGGTACTCTTAAAGCACAAGTTACAGTTGATTTAAGCCATAACAATCATGTTTAGAGAAGGAAGTATTGCTAGCAAACCAAGAGATTTAAACCACTGCTATCTAGTTCCTTGAAAGAGAGAGGGGAATAGGTCTACAGTCAAATTAGGGTACTTTTCCTGCAAAAGAGATCACCTCCAGAGATGGTAAGTCAGAGATTCTGCCCTGGGCCCTAGGGCAGAGAAAGCTCTGAGACATTTCTGTTGTCTGTCCAGTCATTTAGGCAACTTTTATTAGCAGCAATACAAGCCTACTCCTTTAAGGTCCATTTTACTTAATTATTTATTGAATTTTTTTGGTACCAGGGATCGAACTCGGGTCCTTTGCTTGCTTGGCAGGCTGCAGAACCACTGAGCTAAATCCCCAGCCCCTAAGGTCCATTTTAAATTCACTAAGTATTTGAAACTCTTAGGTCCTCCTAGGAGCCATAATTACATAATAAAGGCACTCTTACCGACTTCTATGCACACATGAATGAAGAGAAAGGCTGGGTAAGATAGTGCCATATTCTAGCTAAGGAGTAAAAACACAAATGCAAATTACTGATTGCTGTTTTCCCTAGTGTGAAACAGAACAGTTGTTGCAATTTGCCTTAGTCTGACTTTCTGGAAGGAGGAGTGCTCTGATACAAGGGATTTTCAAATGAACTCCCAAGAAGTTGGAGAAAAATTTAAAGTGGAGTTTTTAACTCATTAGCAGAGAGCAAAAGCCCAAATAAAGCTCGAGCTGGTTAAACATCCCCAAAAATTACCATACAGCATTCTATAAGTCCACAGTGAACGTTCCAAAGTCCATAACCTATCAGAAAAGGCATTTTTCTCCCCTACTCAAATAAATGATGAAGACCATGCCTAGGTGGGAGAAAAGGTTCAGGTATTTTTGTTCTATCAAAGATTTGTTTTCTGCATTTGTCTAGAGGTCTTACTAGTAGTAGAGAAAGCAGCCCAAACCTGTAGCTCAACTCTTAATGGAGGTTTAAGAAAGGGCTCTGACCGACATTGTTTCAGATCACTCTGAGATAGAGGATATCTGATGATCACTGACAGAGTTCCCTTCACCTAACTGAGGAGTCCAGATAGGGACAAGATGTGGAGATTTTCTGCTGATTACCCAGATCGGCTGTTGGGAGCTAGTTTCTTCTGAGGGATCTTTGGCTATCCGCCAGAAGGTAGCCCTGGCCATGACCCCTCAGTTGTCACCTCAGTTTCCGCTAGTTCCACGCAATCAGAGATCTATCTCTGAAAGGAACACAGTTGCCTATCTGGTCAATTCCACCCGCCATTGGTGTCAGTGGGAATGGGAATTCACTGGAGGGCAATTGGAGAAACCTGTCCTTTGCTTTGAGAGTGGCAACTGTCCTAAAGGCAATTACTAGCTGGCAGAGTAACCACTGTTTGACATTCTATAAGGGACAGATAAAAGCCTGAACTGTCTTTATCTGAGATGATTTTATAAGAGATACATTTTACAACATTTTTAAGCAACTATGTCCAAATGCAACATATACAAAACAATAAAACAATTTTACCAAAAGACAATGCATAAAAAAACCAAGAAATTTGCAAACATTTAAAACAACTTAAAATTAAGACACTTTTGAAACAAAAGCCAAAATAAAGGCCAGAATTTACGAAACAAAAACCAGAATGTATGAAACAAATGTCGAGAGCCTATGAAACAAAAGTTACAATCTATAAAGCAAAAAGACCAAAGTTAGAACCTATGGAACAAAAGCAAACTCTTACCTCTGACCAGTAATCTTGGTGGAAGACCTCCAAAATGCTACAGGAGAAGAGATGTAACTCCCACACCTACTAGATACCCGAAACGTGAGTTCATGTTCTCTAAAATGGAAGAATGAATTCTAGAAACAACGGAGGTTAAGAGTAGGAAAAATTGGGGCCGGGGATTTAGCTCAGTGGTTTTGCTGCCTGCCCCGCAAGTGCAAGGACCAGAGTTTGCTCCCCAGTACCAAAAAAAAAGAGTAGGAAAAATTTATTGAGAGAAAGAAAGCTTCTCAGAGAGACAGAAGGGGGACCAGAAAGTGGGTTGCCCCCAGAATAGCTTTATTGAAGAAACACCAGCAATGTCTCCCTGCCTATTTGTCAATGCCTAGGCCTCTTTCTTTAGTGGGATTTCTTTTATTTTTAACTGGGTAACCTATAAATGTAAATATATCTGGGCTGGGGAGGATTTAGAGCCATCATTTGTATATTAGAGCAAGTTACTTAGTTATAAGTTCTAAAGCTCTCTAGAACATAATTACACTGGAGACTTTCCCCTAGAGGACTAAACACCCTCAACCTTGAGCTCTTGTGTAGTTAAAATAAACAGTCTATTCTGGTTCCCATTATTACCATGGTCCAGTCAAAGACAAAGTCACTTCACTCCTTTTGGTAGAAAAAGACTGACTTGGGACAGTGTGTACATACAGTCATGTATTGTGTGCATACAGAAAATGGAGCGAGTACCATGATAGGTTAAATTCCTTCGAATAGGCTGGGGATTTAGCTCAGTGGTTCCGCTGCCAGCCCCTGCAAGCGAAAGGACCGGAGTTCAATCCCTGGTACCAAAAAAAAATGTTCCTTTGAACATAATGGGGCACATTGCATAAGACAGGCCAGGAAAAGAGGGTATTTACTGCTCAGGGACTGCTTTGCAGTCTTCTCTAGGATGACATCTGATGAAAGAATTTCCTTTTTTTGAAGTGAAGTATATATCAAGTTTAATTCTTGTCTTTTCTATTTGAAAATGCTAATAACCTATTAGTTATGACTTTTAAGGTGAATTAATTTACTTTTTACTTTCCCCTGAATTATTTTGGGCTTTAGCTCTGTGAATAATTTTAATAAGGAGAAAGATGTTTATTTGTAGTCTATACTGTATTGGGATTGACTCTCCCTTATTTATTTATTTATTTCTTAGGGAAATATCAACAATCAATAAGGAACATCTATGACCAATAGTAGTTAAGTCTGAGGTTTTTTTCTCCCATCAGTGACCTGTTATCAGATATAAGAAATCATACAAGAATTTTTTTGGATTTGTGAAAATATGGATATGAAAATTAATTCTTAGAGATTTCACTGAGTTACTTGCAGAATTTTATTTCTATCTCTCTTATGCACCTAGGTGTAGCATTGTACTTTACTTCATAACAGTGTAAGGTGAACTTGGTTTTTGTTTTTTTTTGGTACCGGGGATCGAACTCCGGTCCTTGCTCTTGCACAACAGGTGGCGAAACCACTGAGCTAAATCCCCTGCCCAGTAAGGTGAACTTTTTAACCCAATGTCTGAGACATTAAACTCCTTGAGAGCAGAGTCTCTATGTCTCAGCTTTGTATTCTCCATACCATCTAGCTAACAATGAAACCCTGCTGTAAGTGGGACACAAATGTGGAATATTAAGATGTAGTGAAATTCTTAGTGTGGTTCTGCACGGAGATCACTAATTGTATCAGAACCTGTAATCTCTTGTAGTGCTGAACACTTTTTCTGCCTCTATTAATTAATGCTAATACAAATTACTTAAATCCCCACTTTCCATTTAATTCATTGGTATTTTCAGATATATTGGGAATTTGTGCATTTTTAAAGAAAAATATATTTAGTATTTGGTCATAGTGACTAAAATAATCCATCTTTTTACCAGGTTTTTCTGTAGTGTTGGGTAGAATGTAAATGATCCTAACTCAAAAAGAATTACTTCAGGTTATTTCTGTGTTTGCCTTTCCCCATTAATATTTCTCATAAAGGTCCATTAGTCTTGATTTTTGTTACTGCTGCTGATGATATGTCAGCCATTTTAAGAAAGACTGGTTAAAACCCTTTTTTATGAAAAGAATTTACTCTTGTTTGTATATACGTTTATGATTTCATTTCTATTTTGTGATTTTTATTTCTAAGTCTTAGCTTCCCTCCAAAATTAAGTCAAGCAGAAAATAGAAGAAAATTTTGACTCTAAGCTCTTTTAATACTATCCCATGTGACCAAGCATTTCTGTTTAAAGATATGATTGCTTTCTGCATGAAACTAGACTGTATCATCCTCTGTGTATATTGTGGAGAACCCTAAGCCAGTATTTACTGAAAGGGTCTATGAGTTAGTATATTAGCCAACTCTCCTGATTGACTTGAATGTTGTATGTTATTTGATTCAAAAAATAGATTTCTACCATTGCTTCTCAGATATATTTAGCATTGTTAATATTATTAAATGAGCGAGGATTTTGTTGAAAATTTAAAGCCTCAGTAATTGGACTATTAAGTCATACTAATTAGAGTCATATAACAGTGTTCTTCATACGTTTTTTTGTTCATATGGTCTCTAAAAGAATTTCTAAAAGTTCTCTAGGTAGGAAAAGGATGTGACTGTAAAAGGGATAATGTGAAGGAGATTTATCGATTCTGTATCCTGTCCAAACAGATGATGATTACACAAGTCTGTACATGTATTAATATTCATAACTGTATACAAATTAAAAAGTAGTTTTGGTACATATTTCAGGTGGCATCTCAATTTTTTTCATTATAGATTTAATCACAAATTATATTATTTTTCCATGTTATTAATAATGACATTTCAACATAAAAATGTTACATCGTTTTAAATGTATGTAGAAACCTGAATACCACAATAATTTATTACTTACCATTACCCATTTTTAAAAATACATAGGGCCGGGGATTTAGCTCAGTGGTTCCACCGCCTGCCTTGCAAACGCAAGGTCCGGAGTTCGATCGTGGGTATCAAAAAAACCAAAAAACAAACAAAAAATACACAAACAGGCTCTTTAACAGCTGAAAGTTGTAAATTAGTCCTGCTTTTCTGTTTTACTTTCCTCACAGAATTTTATCCTAATGTATTTTATTGACCACCTAAAATACCATATCACTCTCTGTACCTAAAATAGTTACATAAATTGAAATAGAATTTTTAAAGATTCTCTGTGTTAAAATTTTTTATTATTGATTTGAGATTTTAACCTATCAGTGCATAATCAAAACAATATACATATTTGATAATTAAAGGTAAAATTTTACTGGAAATGCATTGTATCAGCTATTACTACAATAATGCTATGCAATCAATATCTGAAACATTTTTCCTCCTTGAGTGTGTGCTGTGGATCAGCTGAGATCTGGATGATCTCAGCAGAGTGCGGCTAAGTTCAGCTGCATTTGCCTTAACATCACAGGTCATGTTCCAAGTATTTCAGATTCTTGTCATGGAGATACAGTAACAGAAACACAAAAGGAATAAGAACCAAACATGTGAAGCCTGTTACCATTTAAAACTGGCACCCACGGGCTGCAATGTAGCTTAGTGATAAAGTACTTGCTTAGCATGTATGAGCTCCTGGGTTCAATACCGTGTACCACACACACACACACAGACACGCACACACACACAGACACACACACAGCAACCTAAAATACCCCCAAAACTGGCGTGCTGCTCATTTTGTTAGCAAAAGATGTCACAAACCAAGCCCAGCATTAATGGGGCAGAGAAATATACTTTGCTTAATCTAGTGGTAGTGCTGCTGGGTTTTTTTGGCAAAGGATATGGATGTGTAATTCTATAATAAGGAGGAACCGAGGAACTAGTAACAGTAGCCCAACCCATTTTATGCCCCCCTCCATGGTGGTTCTAGATACTGAACCTAGTGCTCTTTATGCATTAAAAAAATTTCTTTCCTTGTGTCTGTAGATATTACTTACTGGACAGAGACATCAAAATTGAGATCTGACACAGTAGGAGTTAGCAGACAAAGTAGGGCTGGAGACAGTAGGCAGAAAATATGTGAGAGTGAGGGAACATTTGCCTAAATAGAAGAGGACTTGGGGAGCCACAGAGTCTGTACATGAGATAAAACTAGTCAGGTGTTTGCCAAAAAGAGAATGGGCAGGAGAGTAATGCAGAGGTTACTACAAAAGAACTTTTTATGCCATGTGGGAGTTGAGACTTCTACTTTAATGCAGTGGTGAAATCATTGGAAAGTTTCAAACAGTAGTTATGTGATCAGATTTGCATATGTCTAGAATAAAAGATAATCTTCAGCTTATTAGATTGATGTTAGAAAAAACCAGAGGCTGAGAGACCAGTGGGTAGACCGTTGTATAAACTCAAGTGAAGGATGAAGGGAACCTAAACTGAAGTAATGGAATTAGAGTCAGAAAGAGATATTGTTGAGGCATGAAAAATTAATTTGAACTATTTTCAGCCAGTGACTGATATTATGTAGAATATACTCTTAATACCTTGCAAACAGTATTTTGTTATATGAGGGATAGAGAATCATTGTTAAACTATGATTTCAGTGACTTAGTGTGTATTGTGTATGGTTTATATTTTCCTGGTGTAACTGTGTAAACCTTCCCCGATAATCCAGAGAATTCAAATTACATATACATCAAAAAGAACCCTTGAAATTCTTATTTTTTTTATGCCTTGTAATTGTCAACAACATAAATCTGAAATTCTTGGTATGATGTTCAAAGCTTCCTAAGATCTAGTCCTTGCTTACTTTTTCTGTCTTTGCATTCTTAGCAGTTCCTTTTCTGTACATACATTCTCTGTCACACACACACACACACACACACAAATACACACACACACAGATCAAATCCTGGGGCTGTAATAATTTTTAAACACCCCCCCCCCCACACACACACCAGGGATAGAACTCAGGACCTTGAGCTTGTGAGGCAGGCGCAGTGCCACTGATCTAAATCCCCAGCCCTAAATTCTTATTTCTTTAAAGAAGTCTTACTGTGTTGCCAAGGCTAGGCTTGAACTCCTGAGCCTCCTTAGTAGTTGGGATTAATAGGCATGTACAACAGCCCAGCCCAGCCCATAATAATTCCTTGTATTTATTTTTTTTGCAGTTTTCAGAATGTATTAAGACACCTTTTAACTAGAATGCCTTATTCATTCACTTTACCTGCTTTAGGTGGTTGATTTCCAGAATGACTTGTTTAAGCCAGGTATGGTGGGGCCTTCCTATAATTCTAGTAATTGGGAGGCAGAGGCAAGAGGACCATGAGTTGGAGACAAGCCTGGCCTACAAAGCAAGCTCAAGGCCAGCCTAGACTATATAGTAACTCCCATCCCCTTCCCCCCAAAAAGAAAGACTTGTTAGTGTATTAAAAATGGAGGGATACATAGGGACACAGATCTCATCTTTCCAGTTTAATAATATATATCCCTAGTTTTTGATATCTTGCTTGGCACAAAATGGTTCTGTAAATTTTTTAATTAATACATTGAGTTACTACTGGTAGTTATACATTCTAGAATTTCCTGTGGGCTGAGTTTTTTGTTTCTTAAGTACAGTCATATACATTCCACACATGGTGTGTGTTTGTGTGTATAAGCAGTTGTTGCATACTTCCGTAGTCTTAAGTGAAACAGCTGACTGCTTAGATTACCAAGGATTGTATTATAGATCTTTAGGAATGATCTAGTTTTATTTGTGAGTCCCTCCCTAGGAATGTCAGCTCTGAGCTTGCACTGAAGTCCTTGTACCCAGTGCTAGTCAACATTGACTTTAGGAAGGATTGGCACATTCCTTTCATTCTTTAGATATTTCATTGTTTTTTGCCTCCCCAACCTAGGCAATGATGTGTTTCTGCCAATATGCACAGATCCTAGAATGCTAAATTTCACAAACGTTAAATGTTTAAGAAGGATTTTCCTTTCTTCTAAACCATTGTTACAATATGAACAAAAGACATTTATTTATATCTAAAATAAGTGTGGAAATTTAAATTCAGGTTGCAAATTTTTTTTCTTATGGTACCGGGGATGGAACTCAAGACCTTGCACTTGCAAGGCAGGTGCCACACCACTGAGCTAAATCCCTGGGCCACGTTGCAAATTCTTATCTGTAGATACTGCTAAAATGTAGTATTCTGTGATATGATATTTATGGTATGACTGTCATTTTCCTATAACTGGTATTAAAATATGATTCAACATATTTTGCTTTTTTTCTATTTTAAAAATTATCACAGTAAGATTGGCTTTTTTGTTTACTGTGTAGTTCTGTGAATTCTAATATGTATAAATTCATGTAACTCCACAATTCACAGAACAGTTCCATCACCCTAAAATACTTCCCTATGCAATAATCCCCTTGTCACATTTCCCCCTACCTTTAACTCATGACAACCACTGATCTGTCCTCTATCATAGTTCTGTCTTTTCAAGAATGTCATACAAATACATTCATATAGTATATAACCTTTTGAGGATAGCTTTTTTGGGAAAGTCAGATAATGCCTTTGAAAGTCATCCAAACTGTTATCAATAATAGTTTATTTCTTTTTATTGTTGAATGGTATTCCATTGGATGGATATATCACATTTTATCCTTTGATTCATTGAAGAACGTTTAGATATTTTTCAGTTTGAGGCAATTTTGAATAGAGCTGCAATAAACATTTGTGTACAGGTTTTTGTGTGAAATTAAATTTTCATTTCTCCAGAGTAAATACTCAGAAATAGGATTGCTAGTCATATTGCAAGTATTTCACTTTATAAGAAACAGCCCAGTTGCCTTGGAGAGTGGCTGTACCATTTTTCATTCCCCTAAGCCAGTGATGGTGAACCTTTTAAAGATCAGTGTCCAAACTGCAACCCAAAACCCACCTATTTATTACAGAGTGCCAGCAATGCAATTAAACTTGAATATATGAGGTTTTAGTTTAGAAAAAACAACTGTTATCCACTGCTCGGCTGCTGGGGCGACTTGGCTCCAGTGCCTGCAGAGAGGGCTCTACTTGCCTGCTGTGGCATTTGTGTCATAGGTTCACCACCACAGCTCTAAGCGGAGTTTGAGAAATCCAGTTGGTCTGCATCCTTGCCAGCACTTGAGGTAGATATGTATGTTTGTATGTATTTTTAAAAATTAGCTGTTGTAATAGGCATTTAGAGGTATCTTATTGTAGTTTATTTTGTTGTTTGTCATGCTGGGGTTCAAACCCAGGGCCGTGTTCATTGTAGTATTAATTTGCATATCTATAATGACCACTGATATTGAAAATCTTTTCGCGTTCCTACTTGTCATTTATATGACCTCTTCAGTGAAGTGTCTGTTCAAATCATTTGTCAGCTTTTAGAATGCTTGTTTTCTTAGTGTACATCATCAATAAGTAATGTTTCTTATTCTTTTTTTTTTTGTACCAGGGGTCGAACTCGGGACCTTGCGCTTGTGAGGCAGGCGATGGCACCACTAATCCCTGGCCCTAATGTTCCTTATTCGTATCACTTTCTTATTTTCTTACTAAGAGATAGTGTTATGGAACTTCACAGACAATCCAGTGGCCAAGTTTTAATTGTGAGCTCCTCTATGTCACCTTGTGATTTTGAGCACATTAATTATTTGTCGGTTATTATGAGAATTGAGTAATAATTTTAATTAACGTACATGAAGTGCTTCATAAATATCTGTACACAAAACATTCTCTCAATTAATATCTGAGTCAATTCTCTGGAATACTAGGCTTTTGAAATGCTCAGTGTAAAGGGACTCCATGAGATATCTGACATGCTGCATGCTGTAGCTGGCTTTTTAAAGGTTACTGTAAACATGAGTATATTAATGGTTTTAATAAGCTAGACATTTCTTTGTTATAGTCTTATTTGACTTTGGAATACTTAATGACATTTCTTTTCCAATCTTATTTAGCTTTGGAATGCTTATGCACTTTGGGAAGCTGAGCCAGAAGGATTCTAAGTTCAAGCCCCACACTTCAGTGACTTAGACCTTGCCTCAAAATGAAAAATTTTAAAAAAGAGTTGGGGGTATAGTTCAGTGTAAAGGCCCTGGGTACATTGACACCACAGTTCTGTGTATTGATTGTGAGTAGACAAGGAAGTCAGGATGTCATTGCAAGTGCATGGATAAGGCAGCTCCTCTGCTTATACCTGGGGTGCAGATGCTTATAGGACCCAAGTTGTATCTAAGTATTAACTTGAAACAAAAAAGAAATGTCTTCCATTTGTACTTGAGCACTAGCTCCTCTCTCATCAAGGCTGAATATTTGCAGTTCTGTGTTAGGCATTCTGCTGCAACATAATAAAACAAGACAGAAAAGAAGAAAAAGACTTTCAAAACATGAAATTTTATCATAGAATATAGCATATAGGGAGGATGAAAGGAATCAAAGCAAATCTGTATAATCTTGGATAAATTATTCACCTTACAGCATTATTATGAGACTAGATAATTAAATATGTACTAATTAGATACATTCTAATCTAATAACTAGATATGTACGTTGGGGCTTTTTGGTACCGGGAATCAAACTTAGGATCTTGCACTTGCCAGGCAGGCATGGTGCCACTGAGCTAAATCCCTGGCCCTTGATAATTAGATATATATACTGATGCATGTTCCAAGAAATTGGAATTTAAGTAGTTTTTTGTTTTGTTTTTATTTTTGTTTTTGATTTTTTGGTACCGGGGATCGAACTCAGGACCTTGAGCTTGTGAGGCAGGTGGCAACAAAGTAGTATTTTAATATATAGAAATAATCCTGAAGTTGTATGCTTAACAGTTATACCAAGTACTATTTTATGTATACAATTTATAATAAGTATTGTTACTATAATACAATTTATATATAATATACTAGATAATCAAGTTATATATTACACAAGTATTTGTATAAGAAATTATTGTGTATCAATGCAAGCAGCTTCAGAGAAGCCTGTATTTAAACATATAATATATGAATAGAATTATAAAATAATTCTGTATTAGTCTATTGTTAGTCAAGTATAAACATGTATAGAAATCCTTGGATACTAATCAGATTCCAGGAAGCTTCCAAGTAACGATTCTCAGTTACAAAAACAATTATAAATGGCAGATTTGGAAGGGATAAGCCATCATATTTTCCAACTCTATTTCTCATAAACAGGTTAGTCTTTTCACTTTATGGTGAGAAAATCAGATAATTGGTTAAGCTAGAAATTGTCTTTGCTGCTCATTTATGAAACAGTGTTAGTACCTTCGAGCCAGCATTTTGACTAAGACTACATACCACTGCTTTGTCAGCAAGCTGTCACAACCTTGATGTATTTTATGACTACTTTACTATATATTACCTACTTGTGGAGAAGTAGCATAGACCCTCTCTATGAATTAGAAAATAAATTGATGTGAGACGTTAGGTTTTATGGATTACAAATTAAAGAAATTACCTGTTACTGTACTTTTAAATCCATATTCTACTAAATCTTTGGACATGGTGGCACATACCTGTAATCCTAGCCCTCTGGGAGGCTGAGGCAGGGGGATTGGAAGTTTCATCCCAGCCCAGGCAATTTAGTGATTTAGTGAGACCCTGTCTCAAAATAAAAATTTTTTTAAAAGGGTTGAGGGTGCAGTTCAGTGCAAAGTTCAATTCCTGAGTTCAGTCCCAAGAAGAATGAATGAATGAATGAATGAGTCACTCTAGCTTGTGTCCAGTGCCATCTAATTAGAAAAATTAAGATTTAATTATTAATGTCTGAAGATAGGGCTTGGTCTCCATATCTTCTACTCAACTTTTTCATCATCAATAAGCTCACATTTATACAGCCCTTATTTTGTTTCAGGTTCTTTCTATATATTAGCTCCTTTAATTCTCATATCACTTTTATGATTTAAGTACTTTCCATTTTTAAATGAGTAACCAAGGAACAGAAATGTCAGCCTGAAGGTCACATAGCTAGTAGGTAGTAGAACTTAGATTTAGACCCAGGAAAACTGGCTCTAGAATATATGTTCTTAACCATTCAGTTTTACTGTTTTTACTGTTTGTACTCATTATAGCTGCCTATAATGGGGTATGGTAATTAAATGAACTTTCATTTTTCTTATACTTTTATATGTATTAGGTACTCAATAAAAGGGAGATTTATTATTCTTTTTTTTTTGGTACTGGGGATCGAACTCGGGATCTTGCAGATTTATTATTAGCTCTTGTTAAGCCCAGCTAGGAAAAGTTCTGCAAAGTGTGGCTTTTAAACCAACCTTCCCTTCCTCCCTCCCTCCCTCTCTCCCTCCCTCTCTCCCTTCCTTCCTTCTTCCTTCTTCCTTCCTTCCTCTTTCGTGGGGATGAACCTAGGGAGTGCTGAGCTATATTCTCAGCTTCCTAGCAGGGTCCTGCTCAGTTGCCCAGGCTGGCTTCAATTTGTACTCCTCTTGCTGAAGCCTTCCAAGTACCTGGGATTATAGGCATGTGTCACCATGCCCCACTAAACATCTCTTTCTAAAAACCAGAATTACAGTATGTGTCTAAATCAAGAATACTTGCTTTAGATTTTTTTCATGTAAGTTATATTGAAGTGATTATATTTTTTTCTTATGAATGCTATTAATATATTACTTTGATTTTCATATATTGAACCAGCCATGCATTCCTGGGGTGAAGTCCACCTGGTGTGTAGTCATATTAATTACTATGGGATTTGGTTTGTTAGTAATTTGTTGAAGATCTTGGAATCAGGAATATTAGTCTAAAGTCTTCTTTTCCTGTGGAATCTTTGTTTCACTTTAACTTACAGTAATTCTCCACCATCTATTTATCCGTTCATCCATTCATCATGTAAAAGACATTATTGTAACTCATCATTTCTATCTTCAGATCAGAATTTGATTTTACAAAGAAGTATAGAAAGCTAAATAATGAGATGGTTTGAGGGCCCTTAAAACAGTCTGGGACCAGTGATCCCTGGCACAGGAGAATTTAATAAGGCATTTATACTTCTGCAGTTCTGTTGTTCCCTGCTACATTTTGTTGTTGTTGTTTTTTGTTTTTGAAGCAGGGTCTCTCCTTGCAGTCCAGGCTGGCCTTGAATTCACTATGTAGCTAATGTCAGGTAAAAGAGCTGAAAACCAAGACCAGACCAGGCCACAACAAGCCTTTATTGCAGGGACGATCTACCAGGCTGTCTCTGAACAAAGGAGAGACAAAAAGCACTATGGCCGGGGCGGGAGTGCTTCTTATAAGAGCTGGAGTGGGGCTTGTAGGGGATGGGGTGAGGTTAAGTGAGGTAGTGGCTAGGGACTGGAGGAGCCTGTGACGTCACTGGTTGCTAGGAGGAGAGCAAGTATTAGGTTACTCTTTTGGCGGGAATAGGGGCATGTTGGGAAGAAGAAGGTTGTCATTCTTGGATGGGAGAAGCGATCTTGGGGTGACTTTAGGTAGGGAGCAGGGCATTATGGGAAGATGGCAGCTATTATATATAGTAGCTGTCTTAGGGTGAGGGAAATCTATCCGCTAAGGCTGGCTCAAATTCTTGGTGGTCATCTTGCCTCAGCCTCCTGAGTGCTGGGATTACAGGCAAGCATCATCATGTGCAGCTTGTTCCCTGCTATTAATGGGGAGCTTGGTTGTTTTTGGAATGATTAACTACCTAAGATTTCAGGATTCATAAGTTCTAGAGACAGAATTCCAAGTCCCATTCCAAAATTGTATCTCTGTATCATACCACATTGCTATAGATTGGAGTTTGAATGTCCCCCCAAAGGCCCATATGTTAAAGGCTTGGCCACCAGCTTATGGTGCCATCGAGAGAAGGTAAAACTTTTAGGAGGTGGGGCCTAATGAAAAGAAGTTAGGCCTTTGGGAGTGTGTCCTTCAAGAGGATATTGGTAACCTGGCCTCTTTCTCTTTGCTTCCTGACCACCATGAAGTGAATGTCCTTCCACCCTATACCCTCACAGTGATGTACATGATAAACAGGACCCTGTCTCAAAACAGACAACCCTTGCAGGCCCACGCCTCTCACCTGGTCTGTGAAATAGAGATGTGCAAAGAGGTTTTTGTTGTTGTCATTTTTGTTCGTTTGATTGCTTTTTTGAAACGGTCTCGCCATGAAGTCCAGACTAGCCTTGAACCCACTATGTAGCCCTGTCTAGCCTCGAAATCAGGGCGATTCTCCTGCCTCAGCCTCCTGAACGCTGTGGTTACAGGCGTGAGCCACCACACTCAGCCTGCAGAGATAGTTTTGGTAATGATGGTGGGGTTAAAGCAGAAATTTTTGCTGCCCTGTTATTTTTACCTCACATCATAAATTAAGCTAGTGTAATAACATCCTTCACCAGGAGTCATTATCAGTTTGATACTGACAGACTTTCTAGTAAAATAAATTTAAAAGAGTGATTTTGCTTTGTTTTTGTTCTTGTTGCCCTTGATGCTGAGGGATTGAACCCAGAGCCTTGGGTATGCTGAGCATGTGCTCTGATACTGAGCTATGCCCCCAACCCCTGGGGAAATTTACTGATTAAGATATGTCTTGAAAAATGTGCAGTACTTTTGTTTTTAGTGATAATATTTTTTTAAAAATTCATTTAGTTTATTGGTACGTTTTAAGTATACAGTATGATAACATTCATCATTGGGAACTTGTACCTTTACATGATGTATCTTGGTTCTTATTTTTTCCCCATTCCCCTGCCCTCTCTTCAACCCTTCCACCCCTCCCTATTTACAAAGACTTTGTTTCCATTTTTTCCTTTTCTCATATTTATTCCTTTCCCTTACCCCTCCCACTTCCCCTTCCCCCTTGAACCTTTTCTTCCTATTTCACATTAGCTATTATACACTTAGATCCTTATTTATACTTTCAATTTCTCACACAAGAGAAACTATTCGGTATTTACACATGTGTGTCCTATTTATTTCACTAAAGTGTATGGCCTCCATGTGCACCCACTTAGCTATAAATGTCTCTAGTTTCTTATTCTTTATGGCTGAGTAGTACTCCATTTTATTAAAAAATCACATCTTCTTTATCTAGTCACCAGTTGATGGCCAACTGGGCTGTTTCCAAGTTTTAGCTATCACAAACTGCTGCTATAAACATGGTTGTGCATATATTGCATATATCACTGCGGTATGATTCTTTTAATTCTTTTGGGAAGATACCCAGCAGGGGAATAGCTGGGACCTCTAATCCCATTTCTTTGAGGTATCTCCATACTGATTTCCACAACAGTTGCACCAGTCTACACTCCCACCAGCAGTGGAGCAGGGTTCCTCTTTCCCCACAGCCCTGCCAGCATTTGTTATTGGTTGATTTCTTGATAGCAGCCATTCTTTCTGGAGTGAGGTGGAATCTCAGTGTTGTTTTCATTTGCATCTCTGGAATGAGCAGTGATGTTGAACATTTTTTCATATGTTTATTTGCTGTTTCTACTTCTTTGAGAAATGTCTGTTCATTTCAGATGCCCGTTTTTGGATTGGGTCTTTAAATTTGGGAGGTCTGATTTTTTTTTAAGTTCTTTATGTATTCTAGGTGTAGTAGTCCTTTGTCTGAGGGACAGCTGGTAAAATTTTTTCCCCACATTGTGGGTTGTCTCTTCACTCTTGGTAGTTTCTCTTGCTGTGCAGAAGCTTTTTAATGAGATCCCAGTTGTTGATTCTTTGTGCTAGTTCATGTGCAACTGAGATTTTGTTCATGAAGTCTTTTCCTACGCCAGTGTCTTCAAGAGTTCTACCTAACCTTTCTTCCAGTCAGTTTAGTGTTTCTGTTTTAATATTTAGATTTTTGATCAATTTTGATTTTAGTTTAGTGCATAGTGAGAGATATAGATCTAGCTTTAATTTTTGGCAAGTTGAAACCCAGTATTTCTAGCACCATTTTTTTTTTTTTTTTGTACCAGGGATTGAACTTGGGAACTTGTGCTTTCAAGATAGCCAGTGGCACCACTGAGCTACATTCCAGGCCCTCTAACACCATTTATTAAAGAAGCTGTCTTTCCTTAGGCCACTACGTCCTTGTAAGGGAACAATCCAAGAGGAAGAGATGACAATCATAAATATAAATGCACCAAATACTAGTGCACCCAACTATATAAAACAGATATTAACGGACATGAAAAATGAAATAAACACTAATACAGTAGTAGTGGGGGACCTCAATACCCCACCGTCTCAAATAGATAGACCAACTAGACAAAAAATAAACAGCGTAATACTAGAACTCAACCAAACTCTTGAACAAAGGGACTTAACAGTTGTTTACAGAGTTTACCGCCCCACAAAATCAGAATACACATTCTTTTTAGCTGCACACAGGTCATTCTCCAAAATAGACCACATACTTGCTCATAGAACATGTTTAACTAAATGCCAAGGAATTGAGGTTATCTCCTGTATATTCTCAGATCATATTACGATGAAATTGGAGATCATTAGCAAAAGAAAGCACAAGAATTTCATAAACACATGGAAATTGAACAGCACATTCCTGAACAACCAATGGGTCACAGAGGAAATTAAAGAAGAAATTAGACAGTTTCTACAATTAAATGACAATGCCAGTACAATGTAACGGAATCTATGGGACACAATGAAAGCAGTCTTACGAGGGAAATTCATAGCAGGGAATTACTCAAATTAGGAAAAGAGTGAGTTCAGATAACCTAATGCTGAACTTCAGGCTTCTAGAAAAAGAAGAGCAAGACAAACCCAAAGCTTGTATAAGGGAGAAAATTATAAAGATCAGAGCAGAAATCAAATTTTTTTTTTTTTTGGTACTGGGGATCAAACTCGCGACCTTGTGCTTGCAAAGCAGGGTTCGGAACCACTGAGCTAAATCCCTGGCTCCGTTTTTTTTTTTTTTTTTTTTTTTTCCCAGAAATCAGTTTAATGAAGACTAAGAGAATGATACAAAAAAATCAATGAAGCAGAGTTGGTTATTCGAAAGAATAAACAAAATTGACAAACCCTTAGCCAACCTTATCAAAAAAAGGAAAGAAAAGGCGCAAATCCATGCAGTTAGTTATAATGTTGTTTTTAAGGTGGAGGAAAATGGAGTCCAGCAATGAAAGCACAGAGATTGAATCCTGAACTTTTATAGATTATTTGAACAAAAATAATATTAATGTGTCCTGACCCAAAATAATTTTGTTAATTTGAAGCTACAGCAAGGACATTTTCAGTTCTTCTTGTAATCTCTACTGCATTAGAGAGGTAGCTTGGTACAATGGAAAGAATATGGGCTTTGGAATTAAGCAAGACCCGTTTTAAATCCCGGTTTCACCAACTGGCACTGGGACTTAAGTGACTTGACATTCATTGAATATCTGTAGGTTGGTGATAATAATGCCTGTTCTTCAGGGATGTAGATAATGATATATAAGTTATCTTTTTTTTTTTTTTTTGGTACTGAAACCACTGAGCTAAATCCCCAGCCCGGCCCGATATATAAGTTATAATAGTATCAGTAGTACTAGAGTTCCTGCTGTGTGCAAAATACAGTGATCAGTACAGAGAAAAGTCAGCAATCTTATTGTAAAATGCAAACAGCTTTCTTTTTAAAGATTCTCATCTGCGAATCTTTGGATAAATCCTTCCCAAGTTCAAATACAACTTAAAAAGGAATTATCAGGACAACTGATAATGTACGAAATAATCAAAATGGGGTACTATTAGGGAGATGATATTAAGAGATTCTTCTGGCCAGAACACAAGAATTTCTAAGTCCAACCCCAAATCACTCACTTATCCATGATCATCTTTCAGGGATGACATCTGCACATGGAATTAGGAAAGGCAGGATACCACAGCAGTTTTGGCCTCAAATCCCATTGAAGAAATGCAGTTAGCTCGGACTGAATTTTAAATTTAGCTCTCTAGTTAGATGATAAGATGATACTTTCTGAGAGTCAGGAGGAAGACACAGTAGACAAAGAAAATGTGGCCAGTCAGTGTTTCTGAATATAATAAATCATATCAGGTCTTCCATTTCCTTGAGAGTGGAGTTAAAAGATGAGTTACTGATAAATCCTTGTGAGAATAATGAAGAGTTGAATGAGCTGGGACTATACTTTCAGTTTCTCTTTCACAGACATAAATAAGCATGATGTTTACAATTAAACAACATTTTAAGCTAATTAGAATAAAATTCTCTCTTTCTTTCCTCTTTCTTTCTCTCTTGCCTGCCTGCCTTCTTGCCTGGCCACCCTCCCTCCTTCCTTCCTTCCTTCTTTTTTCCTTTTTTCCTTTTTTCCAGTACCAGGGATGAACCACTCTGGATCTTGCACTTGCCAGGTAGGCGTGGTGCTACTGAGCTACATCCTCAGCCCTTAGAATAAATTTCTGAAATATTCAAACTTGGAAAACTGTATTGAGCTTGAGAACTATTTATATTTTGGGGGAGCTGGTGTTTGGGCCACCCAGTGAGAATGTGTGGATTTACTTTAAGGATGGATCATAACATATGTTTTAAATTTTGTTCAACTTTTAAAAATTGATAGTTGAGGGCTGAGGATTTAGCTCAGTGGTTTCGCCACCTGCTGTGCAAGCCCAAGGACCCGAGTTCAATCTCTAGTACCAAAAAAAAGAAAATTGATAGTTGAAATAATTTCATATAGCTTTGCGAATATATTAAAACTACTTAGCCACTGGTAGAGTTTGCTTTGAGCTTCTTTCTTAAAATTATTTTACTTTTTATGGGTGTATAGATAGGAATTTATGATAAAAATAGAAATGAAATCAGATTGGCACAGGTTCCAGACAAATCTATAGACTCAATTCTGTCTGTTGCCAGGTTTCAAATCTTATGTTACAGGAATTGGTAGGTTATGTTTTTAACTTTAACCTGAAGACTAAAAATGGCTGTAAGAGTGGACATTGGAGAACTTAAGAGCAAGATAAGGAAAAGACTAGATAAAAATGTATGAAAAGTTATCAGTGGCGCTCGGGATTTAGCTCACTTGTTTCGCCGCCTGCTGCACAAGCACAAGGACCCGAGTTCGATCTCCGGTACCAAAAAAAAAAAGTTATCAGTAAGTATTTCTGGACAACAGGATTCTCTTAGCCTGTTTTCTATTGCTGTAACTGAATACCCCAAGACTGGGTAAAGAATAGGGATTTATTTAGTTCATGTTTCTGGAAGGCTGGAGAGTCTAAGAGCATGGTGTTGACATCTGTTCGTCATCTGGTGAGGTCTTTCCTGCTGATTCATGGCAGGGCAGAGAACATCCAAGGTTCTATAGGGCAAGCAAACCAGAGAAAGCTCATTTTTATAATGAAACTACTCCTGAACTAGTTCACTCATTCATGAATGTGTTAATTTCGTAATGGGAACAGAGTCCTTATGACTTAATCACTTCCCAAAGGTCCCACCGCTCAAATATCTTTAATGTATGACTTTGTTGATTAGGTTTCCAACACATGAAATTTGAGGGGTCACAAACCCATAGCACAGGGATCGTGGCTGCTTTTGTCTTCATTATTATATGTTTAGAATTCTAAGAGCTGGGGATTTAGCTCAGTGGTTCCAGCACGTGCCTTGCAAGTGCAAGGTCCCGAGTTCGATCCCTGGTACCAATAAATAAATAAATAAATAAAGATTTAAGAAAAGAATTCTAGAAAATGGGCAAGTATTGCTTCTCTGAGTAAGAAGAAATGATGCATCAACAAATATTTGTTGAATACATATGCTAGGAAAATGAATACAGTGGTACCTCGGTTCACAAACTTGATTCCACGATTCTAATCGCAAGTTGGACAAGAACTGAATGAAATTTAGTGGTTAGGTTTGATGACCTCATGGGGAAATTTGATTCAGTTCTCATCCAGTTTGGTTTGTGACCAGAATCGTAGAGAGAATTGAGATTGTGAACCAAGGTGCCACTGTATGAGTGAGACACATAACCTCTGCCATTTATTGGATGGGTTGAGGGGTGAGGCTGGGCAGAGGTGGGAATAAGGTAAAACATAAGTAATCATACTTTATATTTTCTGTAATGTGTAATATTTCTTCTCCCCAGAGTTATAAACTTAGGTGTGGGAGAAAACATTTTTGAGAGCATGGAACAGAAGAGATGAAATATAAATCAAATGTTAAATGATAAATTCACTGGATAACTGGACGGAAAGAAGACTTTTAGGAAGAGATTAGCATGTTCAAAAATGAACAAATTGAAATCTTGAGAGAACTGTTGTATTGCTACATACATTTGGCCGTCTCCCTCTGGGTTCTGCATCTGCAAACTGAAATATTTAGGAAAAAAATTGTGTCTATTTGAACATGTACAGAGTTTTTTCTTGTCATTTAAACAATTTGCCATAATAACTATTTAGCATTTACATTGTATTAGGTAATCAAAAGGTGATTTAAAGTATACAGGAGGATTGCTTCATTTATATGCAAATATACCATTTTATATAAGAGCTTTGCACATCCACAGATTTTGGGATCTGCAGTGGATCTGGAAAATCTCTCGTGGGTACTGAGGGACTACTGTATAGGTCTGAGCATTAGGTCTAAGAAAGGGAATGGTGGAAGATGAAGCCAGAAGGAACAAGCAATGGCCAGACCATAGAAGATCTTTTGTATACTATGCTAAGGAATTTGAAACTTAACTCTGTACACTGTAGAACCCATCAAAAATTGGAAGTAGAAGGGCCAGGGATGGGTTTAACTCAGTGATTCCACTGCCTGCCTCGCAAGTATAAGGTCCTGTGTTTAATCCCCGGTAACCAAAAAACAAAAAAACCCCAAAAACCCATAACTTGAGATTTGCCTTTTGAAAATACTAGTTTAGAGTCAATGTAGATATTAAGTTGGAACAGAGTGAGATGGAAATCAGGAAGGTGAGATAGATAAATGTTGTAACATTTCAGGCAGGGAAACAAATAGATCCTGAAAAAGACAGTGTGGTATGGATGCAGAAGACCAGTTAGATATGAGAAGTACTGATAGGATAGAATTTTTAGGATATAGTGATAAAAGGAATTGGAAAGAAAGGAGTCTAAAATGATGGCAGATTTTCTGCTTTAGATGCCTGGGCTATAGACCAGAAACAACAAAACAGACACATGCACACACAAATACCCAAAACAAAAAAGAAAGAACCCAAGAATAGAAACAAGATGAGTTTTGGTTGCTAACCCATAGGCTATAAGAGTCAAATGATCTGTTACTCAGGAGAGTGTCTGAATCAGTGGGATTTGGGAGCTGAGGTAGGCTTATATTTCAAAAGGTGTGTCTGTCCTAATCCCCAGAACCTGTGAGTGTTACCTTCTGTGACCAAAGAGGTGGGGTGGGGATGGGAACAGAAGAGTGGTGTGCTCTTTATAAGTGTTGTAGGTCTGTCCTGGGTTACTGGGGTGGATCCTAAATGCCGCCATCACATATGTAAAAGTGAGATTTCTGCACACACAGTGGAACAGAGAGGTTTGGAGTTACTGGCTTTAATTATTGCAATGATGGGAAGAAGCAAAGTATGGATTCCTTGCTGATCTCTTGATTTTGTCCTAGTGGTGCTGATTTCCAACTTCTGGCCTCTAAAACTGTGATAGAATGGCCAAGTGTGGTGGCACATACCTGTAATCCCAGCCACTCAGGAGGCTGGTTGAGTCAGGGTTTTATTTTGTTTTGTTTTTTCTAAGCAAAATATTTATTAGTACATTTTAGATATATATGATAACACCCATCATACGGAATTTGCACCTGCACATGATATATCCTGCCTCTTCTTTTTTATTACCCCCTCCCCGCAAGTCCCCCTTCTCTTCCTATATGCAAAACCTTTGTTTCCATTTTTTCCTTCTGTTTTTTTTCTTGTCCCTTCCTTCCTTTTTCCCTCCCCTTCCCTTGTTCCTCTTCCCATTTGAACATTTTTTTCCCATTTCCCAGTATCTATTATACATTTTAGTCCTTATTTCTCCTTTCGGTTTCTCACACCAGAGAAACAATGCAGCATTTAAACATGTGTATCCAGTTTATTTCACTTAAGAGTGTAGTCTCAAAAAAAAAAGAGTATAGTCTCCCTGTCAGCATTACAAGTTTGAGGCCAGCCTGGACAATTTAGCAAAACCTTGTTTCAAAAAAAAAGCAGGGTGCCAGGGATTTATTTAGCTCAGTGGTTCTACCGCCTGCTTTGCAAGCGCAAGGTCCCAAGTTCGATCTCCGGTACAAAAAACAAAACTACGAGAGAATGTGTTTTTGTTGGTTTAAAATACCTAGTTTATAATTGGGGCAGCCATAGGAAACAGTACAGCAGCCATTAGCGTGGAGTTTGTAATGAAAAGGAATGAGCATGAATGACTTAACTTAGGAAGAATGACAGAATGAAAAGGAATGAAGATAGAAGTTCTTGTTACTGGCATCACTCAGAAATCTGTTATTTTGGATTAGAGTGTATTTCAGAAACTGAATATAAAATAGTTTCATAATTGCTATATTTGATAAATATTTTGATGGAATGCTAATAATCTCCTGATTGAATGCTAATAATCTTTATCTTTTGTATAAAATGTGAGTCATATCAATAACTTATAAATTTGTGTCCTTAGTGCTGAAAGTTGAACTCTTTTACATTTTACTCTTATTTTAGTAACTCTTTCTGATATTTTCTGAATGCTATTTTATATTCATTTTGCTTGAAACCAGGAATTTAATATTTGTTTTATTTTCTATATTCTCTATTTCCAGGCAATTATCAAATTTGTTCAAAATATTTTTTCACTTTATTCTCCTTTCCATGGCCGAGTCCCTATGGTCTCCATTTAGCTTTTTCAACAGAGCTTACTCTTAACTCTAGTGGTCTACCAAGAGCCTTACAGTCTCTTTAAATAGCACAGTGTGTCATTACTTCTTACAAATCTTGCATGGCCACAAATTGTTTACTGTGACAAGTCTGAATTCTTTTGTCTAAATGTCAAGAACATCTATCATTATTTTATTGACACACATCCGAGGTCTAATTTGGGACAAATTTTATGTAACAAATTTCCTGAGCTGGATTAAGGAATGTGTCTCCTGGACCAATATTGGTTTGTAAAGTTTCACTGGAAATGTAACATTATTTACTAAAAGTTTTTTACAGAGTAAGTATATTATGTAGCTTTGGGAAATATTTTCATAAGCACTTTGGGCTAGGACATTATAAAACGGCAAAGGTTGTGCTAGACTGCCTGCTTTATTGGTAATTCTGGTTAATATCAGGGCTTTTTGGTGAGTTAGGACTCCAAGTTGAGGGCCAGAGATGAATTGTTCAGGACCACAGAAGAGGCATTAAGCACATTCAGGCTTTTTCTTCTCTTTGCTTTCTTTTCTCCTTCAGTACAGCTTTCAAGCTTATAAGTACAGACATTCCTCATTTAACAACTGAGTTCCATTCCTGTGATGAGGTTGTTAAGTGAATTGATCGCTAAATGAGGAATTGATATAGTATGTACAGTGGCCATAAATACTTAATCTTACTTCAAGGGAACCCCGCCCCCCCATAAAGTCAGGAAGTAGTAAATTGTGGCAAATAAGGTACCAAAGATATACCAAATTTGTATAGCAACTACTGTTTTAGGCAAAGGATGATATGAGCATAGGTAAAGCAAGCAATACTGGATCTGTCAGGTTGAAAAAGGATCTAAGAACTTAAAATACACCTTAAAAGAAATGCCAGATTTGAATAAAGAAGGATAAGCATAGTCCTGATTAAAATGTCATCATGATTTTTTGTAAATGTGAAAATTTATGAGAGCTAGAGAACCTCCTTATGAGACTGTCTCACTATAGTTCAGGCTGGCCTTGACCTCTGGATGATCCTCCTGCCTCAGCCTCCTGAGTGCTGGGATTATAGGCATGTGCCACCACACCCAGCCTTAAAGTTAATCTTAATGTGTTTTTTTGTTGTTGCTATACCTTTAATTTCCTGTTAGCTATACCAAATCTTCCACCTTGTTCCCAACAAGTTTTATGTTACCTACTTCCCCATCACAGTCAAGGTCCTGGGTTCAATCACCAGTACCCCTCCTCTCCCACCCACTCCACACACACAAGAAAGAAAGGTTTATTGACAAATAGGAATCATAGTCTTTTGTAATGGAAAGCCAGTTTTTGTTCCTAAAGTACTAAGTTCATGAAATAAACAGGAAAGAGGTAAGTGCTCAGAGTAAAGTTGTATAATGTAGAATTGGTGCTCTCCTTAGAATTTCTAGTAAGCTACTATGTTGGGAGCCCTAACAGTGGGCAGGGTAGCTGCCAGTTTAGAGATCCTATCTTAAGATAAGAGATCCTGAAGTATTAAAGGACTCCTGTCTTAGGCACCTTCCTGTGCCTAGATCTCTTATTAAAAAAACATAGTTTTTTTTTAAAAAACAAAGTTCTCTGTTTCACACTGTTGTGAAAAAGGTGAAAAAGATGGTCTGTTGTAGGGTGGTTCCTCTGGGATGGTTCTCTGACTCAAGGCCATGTGTGTTATAAAAAGAAGAGCTTCTGGGCCAGGGATTTAACTCAGTGGTGCCACCACCTGCCTTGCAAGTGCAAGGTCCTGAGTTTGATCCCCGGTTCCAAAAAAAAAAAGAGCTTCCATTATGAGTCCTTTTGAAACTGTGGACCTGCATAGGTCTGAATCAAACTTTTTATTTGTCATATCCAGTCATAATGTTATGGAAAATAATACTGGAGATGAAATATGGAATATTAAAATATGAAATATTATATCTCCCAACCTGTTAACTGTATCCACCAAGTTCCTGTTCTCTAGAAATGGAAGAATAAGTCTTAGGAACAACAGAGGTTAGAAATGGCAAATAAACATATGAAAAAATGTTGAACATCACTGGTCATTCGAGAGATGCAAATGAAAACAACACTGAGATTACACAACACCCCGAGAAAGAATGGCTGCTATCATGAAATCAACCAACAACAAATGCTGGCAGGGCTGTGGGGAAAGGGGAACACTGCTCCACTGCTGGTGGGAGTGTAGACTGGTGCAACCACTGTGGAAATCAGTATGGAGATACCTCAAAGAAATAGGACTGGAAGTCCCATTTGACCCAGCTAGTCCCCTGCTGGGTATCTTCCCCAAAGAATTAAAAGAATCATACCACAGTGATATATGTGCACCCATGTTCATAGCAGCACAATTTGTAATAGCTAAAGCTTGGAAACAGCCCAATTGCCCATCAACTGGAGACTGTATCAAGAGAATGTGGTTTTTTTTATAAAATGGAGTACTGCTCAGCCATCAAAAAATGAGAAATTAGAGACATTTATAGCTAAATGGTTGCACATTGAGGTGATACTCTTAAGTGAAATAAACAGGACACATGTGTAAATACCGAATAGTTTCTCTAGTTTGAGAAACTGAAAGTGTAAATAAGGAGTAAAAGATATAATAGATAATGTGAAGTAGGAAGAAAAGGGGCAAAGGGGAAGGGGAAATGGGAGGGGTAGGGGAAGGAAAGAAGGGAATGGAATTAATATGAGAAAAAGAAAAAAATGGAAACAAAGTCTTTGTAAATAGGGAGGGCAGGGGAAGGGGGAAAAAATAAGAACCAAGAGAGTATGTGAAGGTGCATATCTCCACTGATGAATGTCATTATATTGTACACCTAAAATGTACCAATAAAAGGATAAAAAAAAAGAGTAGGAAGGTATTTATGACAGGAAAACTCCCTGAGGGGCAGGAAGAGTCCTGAGTGGGTAGCCCGGGGACCCCACTTTACAGAGGAGTTTTATAGGGTGAAACCCATATGGGTACAACATGGGCCACAGCCATGATCATCCAATAAGGTTGCAAGTGTAGTCACTTAGGTCATAGTGGTCAGTTGGGAATCAAGTCACGTAACAAGTGTGGATGGAAAGAACAAAGATTCCCCTAGGAAGTGGTGGGTCCAGAGCCCTTTGGTCACCCACTGAGGTGGTAAATGTCTATCTAGGCTTCATTAGGCCCAGTGTTTGTCCTTTGAGGAAGTATGCAGGTCTGGCCGTCTTGCCTTTATCTTGAGGCCTGGTGTTCAGCGGATGTGTCTCTGGTGCAGCTGTGGGGTGTTTCGCCTTTGTCCTGACCCTCTTGAGGACCTGGCCCTATCTGACTGCCTATGGGATTTCTACCTAGCTCATCTATCTGTAATAATAAGAGTGCCAGTAGAAGTTGTGCTTTGTATATTTCCCATTTGTTGATGTCTGTGTCACTAACAGCTTGCAAAATAAACAGCAAAAGAAATGAGTTTTAGAAATAAATGGAAATATAGTTAACAAAAGAGGTGGGAAATGTTTCACGTTGTTGGGGAGGAAATATACTTTTTTCTACAAGCCCTATGGATTTGTACTTGAGACAGACTCCTGTAACAAAAGAGAGATTAACAAAAGAAAGCTAACAGATTTACTAATTCAGGCAGTACACATGATTCGAGAAACCATAGTGATAAGTAATCCAAAACAATAGCTTGGGACTCTGGTTTATGTAGCATCTTCAAGAAGAATAAATTTGTAGAGAAATGACAAGACAAAAGAAATTGGTTTTAGGTTTCCTAGAGTGGAGAAACTGAGGGTGAATTTATGGAATGAAACTAAATAGGAAAAAAAATGGTTTTTTGCTGTTTTAGTCTAGATATATTTCCAGTAAAGAAGAATTTCCGCCCTGCTCTGCCCTGCCCCGCCCCGCCCCGCCCCTAAGGTTTCCCTATGCAGTCAGGGCTGGCCTTGAACTCACTATGTAGCCTAGGGTGACCTTGAACTTGCAGCAATCCTGCCTCAGCTTCCCAAGTGCTGAGATTACAGGTGTGTGCCACCATGCCTGGCTAATAAAGCTTTTGAAGATTTCTAAGAATACAGAAAATTTCTAGTCTTAATAAGAAATGAATACTCTTCTGTATTCATTTATTAATATCTCCACAGTAGTTGACTCTATTGATCATTCCTTCCTTCCTCAGATACCACCCTTCTCAATTTCTCATAGCTTTCTTGTCTTTCCTTGATGATTGCTCTTAGTCTCCTTCACTTGCTCCTTTCTTACTGTTTGTGCTCTCTAAATGTGGAAGTTCTTCAGTGCTTACTCTTGGATCCTGCACTGAAAAATTGTTTTTAAAAGAGTAGGGCCGGGGATTTAGCTCAGTGGCACCACACCTGCCTGGCAAGGGCAGGGTCCTGAGTTCAATCCCCAGTACCCAAAAAAAAAAAAGAACATATAGTAAAATGGACCATTTCTAATTGTGCAGTTCTATAAGTTTTAATCCATATATAGATTTGTGTCATTGCTACCACAGTCGGGGTATTGAATAGTTCATCAACCCACAAAAAAAATTCCATAAAATTCACTTGTTGATCATGCCTTCCCCAACGCCTGGCCACCACAATAGTTTTGTCTTTTGAAAATTGTATTATTTTGCTATTGGCTTCTTTGGGTGACTGACTCACCATAATGGTTTTGAGATTCATCTAAGTTGTGTATAGTAGCCTGAGATGTCAATAGTTTGTTCCTTTTATTATTATTTATATTAATGGGTTTATTGTTATTTTAGAATTAATAAATATTATTAACATTTCTTAGCTTCAAATATGGTAAATAATGACAAATGCAACTCACACATAGAAAAGATCTTTGGAGACCCCAGTAATTTAAATTATCAATTTGACAAGATATGCATAACATAAAGTTTACCACTTAAGTGTTTTTAGTTGTATTCTTGACTAGCTGTAAATATACTGACAATGTTATACAATCATCCATTTGTTGAATTAGATTTTGGGAACTTAAAAATTGTAGCTATTTCACATAAATGAAATCACACAATATTTGCCTCTTTATGTCTCATTTCACTTAGTATATTGTTTTAAAGTTCATCTGTATTATAGCATAATTGAAATTTTGTTCCTTTTTATGTTGAATAATATTTTATGTACTTAACACATTTTATTAATCTCTTTACTCTTAGCTATAATAGCAATTAAAATATACTAGTAATCTAAATACCAGATTTTATTGATTAAATAATAAATCATATGGTATAGAATCTACATATGGGGAGAATATGCATTATAGAGATCCTTTTCCATAATTTTTCTTTTAATAATCCAGAGAAGAAGAAATTCAGTCAGGTGTTTGAAATTGAGTCATTTCTTGAGGTAAGCTTTAGTCATTTACTCTTTCTCCATGACATTGACAGTTATAAAGGTTAATTTCATTAAACATAGGTTTTTAAAAAATGTTGATAAACATCAGGTCATTCTTTCTCTAATAACATTAAAGTATAATTTATGTTGTAACCTTAACTTTTAGCTATTTCAGTCCTGCCGTCATGTAATTTTATCCTGTTACTTGTATGGACCAAAAAGAGTACCTGATGTATAGCAGGCACTTAATAAATATTTATTGAAGCAGTGAGTGTTGTCAGCTACACAATTATGAATACTTTTTTATATTATTTTTGTAGGACACACCACCAAAGTCATCCATTAGATTTTACTAGTTTAATTCTTACAAGGTTACCTCACTTTCAAGTTCTTAAGTTTTATTTTTGTTCCTCTGTATTAATGAAGATGAGGCTTTGAAAATTTTCAGTACCACTGTGCCAGTCTTTTAAAATATATTAAGCTACAGAACCAAAGTGAAGGCAGGTACTTCCTGGCTTTGGCTCTGCAGCTGAATCAGATCATAACTATTTCTTTGACTTTGTAGTTGAGGTTTCTTGAACTAACTTTATTGATGTAAAAGATGAGTCTTATTCGGCGTTTCCTCTTTTATTTTAAAAGTGTACTTGGGTGTTTTCTGGTAAACAGGTTTCTCCAAGGAAACATTTCTCTGAGGTCTCACCTCATCATCTCCTTAAAATGAAAACCTTCCCGGATATACAGATCCTTAGTGTATTTTATTATTAAGCTGTTACTCATATGTATTTGATATAGCCTCATGTCTTAATTTTATTTACATGTTTTAAAAATATTCCAAAGCTTCTAAAGTAACCTCATTCCTATTCTGTCTTACTGGTTACCAGATATCAGGTTACTCTCCACCCACTTAGGGAGTTGTGAATGCTGATCCTTTTATTGGTTCCCTCTGGCCACTGCGTACATGAATAAATGCCACATCCATGTGTTATTGCTTATCTGAGTGGAACTCTAAGACTTCCTCTTAGAGAACAGTTTAACTTTGGTGCTTCTGGCCAAAGGATGGTCCTGGGTACAGTTCTGCTTCCAGCTAATAATTATGGCAGGGATCAGGACACATTGCTTTGCTGCTTGTGCAGTGAGGCCTCAGGATCTGCTCTCCCCAACTGGACAGGTATGGTTCAGAGATGATAGTTGGGGGGAAGGTAAATAAGCACAATATTCAAGTATGAAGAGATACTTAAAAATTAATATTACTGTTTTATCATCTTCATTCTTGGTCAGTGAAGCTTTATGTGCCTTTTAAAAAATTTCATAGTAGGAATCTTATTAAATAATGTAATTTATATTAAGATATATGTGAAGAACTTAAACTGTATCAAAAACTACTAAAGAATTTATCCGACTAGCTAATAGATTTAAAGTAATATTAAAAATTATTAGCTCCTTAGAGAATATATAATCAGATGAAGCAATTCTGGCAAGATAAATAAGTTTATAAAATACTTGAAAATGCCTAAACTGAAAATTTTGTATTTTAATTTCTCCATTTACTACCTGACAGATTTCTAATATTACTAATAAAAATTATTGAATGACCAATTGGGGGAAAGTATTTTTAATGAAATTAAACAGTAAGTTTCAGAATTACCTCAGAATTTAAGTTTAGTTAGTTTGATTCTAAATTTTAATTTGTTTAATCATGATACTTTTGTACAAGTTGTTACTTCAGTTTTATTTTTGTTGTGTCCTAAAAGTGTATCAATAGAAAAAATAACCGAATTACTTTAATTGTCATAAAGTATTTCTGCTACCTGGGTACTTTCCAAATATAAATAAAATTCAGAGTCTTCTACTGTCTCACCTTAAGTCCATGATCTACCTTTATATGACTGATTAATTGGAAGATTAGTTAACTTGCTAAGTTATCTTAACACTCAGTAGTCTCTCATGTTGTTCAAAAATAAAACAATCTCAGCCTACACACTCTGGGCGGGGGCACAGCACATCTGAATCATCCAGACATGTCTGTGGTAACTGATGAGAAAAGTGGCAAAGACTAGACCCGCTGGGTAACACTGTGACATTTACTTGCCTTCTTCCCACAGGCTTTTATTTTATCTTGTTCCTGTCTTTATTTCTTAGCATGTTCCCCTCTCTTTAATTAACTCTTTATGATTCAGTATGTGTATATATTTTTGGCCTCAGAAAAATTTTGGATTTTTTTCCTTCGGAAAAGTTTTTCTTTTGTTTTGTGCTAGTGGGTAGGACAATGTTTCAGTGGATATCCTGTGCAGACGGATTACACAGGAAATTAGCCCTCAGTTCTATGAGAACAAAACAGTGAGTGGGAGGAAAGAAGAAAGAAAGGAAAGAAGATGAAGATCTTCAGACTCAGAAAGACAAGGGAGGAAGGGGAGTAGGGAATGAAAATGATTGCTTTCCAAGTTGTGGTTCTTTTAGTACTTTTACCTCAGAAATGATTTTTATCCTGTATTTTATTACTTTGCACTGTGGGATCTCATTCTGCTTTCTCCTTTCGTCAAATAGCATGGTTTTAAGGGACTAACCTGCCTTTAACAGTCTTCCTTTGGGTTGGCGTTCTTCCCCAGAAGAGTTGAACCACATGTTACAGATATGACCTTATACCCTGACAGTCATCAGTACAGAATAACTGATCATCCTGGCTCCAGAGTTTTGTTTCATATTCTGTCCTCTCATGGCATCCTCTATGAGTATGGCAGTTTGCATAATTTATTCAGTCAACTTTTTATTTTGTTTGGTGGTACTGGGGATTGAACCCTGGGGCTTTGTGCATACTAAGTGCTCTACCACTGAGCTACATCTCCAGTCCTTTTTGATTTGTTTTTATTTTCTTATTTTGAGGCTGAGTCCTGCTGAACTGCCTAAAATAGCCTGAAACTTGTGAACCTTCTTTAGCCTCCTGAGTAGCTGGGTTGGAGGCATGTTATGCCTGGCTCAACAAATCTTTTTTAAAAGCTTCATATATAGACATTAAGTTCACTAATTAGTGAACAAAACAGAAGAGTTCCTGTCCTCCTAAAATTTACATTCTATTGTGGGGAGTTAGCTAATATACATGAATTTAATTATTTAATTACTTAATTAAATAATATGTTTGCTGATCATAGGAGCAGTGGAGAAAAATCAGGAAGAGAGACATGGGAATGTGGGAGTGTTCTTAGACAGATGTACTTTAAAGAAGGATAGTCACCTGAGTTCAATCCCTGGTACCAAAAAAAAAAAAATCTTGATAAAGAGGGGTAGTCAGAAAACACCATAGTCAGAATATTATTTGAGTGAAGTGTCATGGGGACGAGTGTTTTAGGCAGAAGGAAAAGCCGTGTTCAAGCAATAGCAATGAGGCCAGTGATCAGAATGACGTAAGCTGGGAAGAGTAATAAGAGAGAAACTGAGCAAGACAAATTGTGAAGGGCTTTGCAGGCTCTTTAAGGATTTTGGCCTTTACTCTAAAATGGGGAGTCACTGAAGAGTTTTAAGCAGAGAAGTAACACAATCTGACTTAGGCTTTTAAAAGTGGTTGATATGTTGATAATAAACAGCAGGGAGCAAGTCTAGAAATAGAAACTAATAGAAATTAGCAGCCTAGTGAAATAACTTAGGTCTGAGATGATGGGGGTGACAAGGTGGTGGCAGTGGAGATGAGAGAGAAAGGAACAGATTTTAGATATATTTTTGAAGGCAGTGCTAATAGCAGTTCTGAGTGGATTAGATGGTTTGTGAGAGCAAGAAAGGAGTCATGAATGGTTATAAAATATTTGGCCTCAGCACCTAAAATGAAATTAACTAGATGGAGAATTCTGTTGCAGAAGGGGATTTGGGGTAGGGGTAGCAGAATGGAAAGTAGTTTTGCATATTAAGTTCAAATAGTGTTATTAGGGTTTAAGTTTGAAGCCCAGCACAATTCCTAACATACATTAGATTTTCCCCTCAAATTAAAATCCTAAATTTAAATATATTGGGTTCACCAAGTAAGATGTATACTATTTTTTGTCCTGAAGGGTTTAGGTTAGCTTCAGTGTCTGCTTAGTACTATAACATCTCTAACTTGGTCATGGATAGTTCAGAAGTTTTCCTCAGGGTTGATGTTTTCTTTTTCTCATGTTTTCAAATGGGAGACTTTTTCCTCTTCTAAAAAGAATGAAATGTACTTAAAGTTGTTGAAAATCATTAGACAGAGTAATAATTAGAAAACATTGTAATGTGTTACCTCTGTCATGGGCAAAAACCATTTATTAGCATGGATCATGTGGTGTTTAGTATGAACCATAATAAATGTGAATTTTTTTTCCTATACTTCCTTTTGGCAAGTCTTTTGATTTTAATAGAAGACATTTTGTAATCCAGTGGAACTTCTGCTAGAGTTGATAATTTTTTCTTTAGAATAAAGAAGAATACAGAACATGGAACCCGTTTAAAGAATGTTTCTTATCATATGGGACTTTGTTTATTTGGTAATCCTAAATTGGTTATCTGGGCATATAGTTCAACTGTTAAATAAGGAGCAACATATCTGTTTTCACTTTTCAGGACATCTTTAAGTTTAACCTAATAGTCTAATGTAAAACAAATTTTAATTAACTCTAGAATTTTAAACATATACAGTATTTTTTTTCAGAGCAGGGAGACATGTGGGGAAGTGAAACAAACTCTTAAAATTATTGGGAAATTTACAGATTTCAGCCTACAGTAAGACTTTCTGTCTATATCATATAGTTATGAAGCCCTCTCCCTGCAGTACTATGGATTGAACCCAAGGCCTTCACACAAAGCTACATCCCAGCCCTATTTTAATTTAATTTAAGTAAATCTGTGTATGTATGTATGTATGTATGTACATATGTATGTATGTATGTATGTATTTAGATACAAGGTCTCACTATGAAGCTCACATCAGCCTTGAACTCATGATCCTACTCTCTTAGCCTCCTAAGAGTGGGAATTACAGTCATGCTCCACTGTATCGGGCTTTGAAGCCCATTTTTAAACACTGGCTAATGTGATTTTTAAGGTTAAAATACATCATATTGTTTCCTGTCACTTATATTTTTTGGGTAAGTTAGTTCATTCAGCTAATACAGTACTTACTGAACACATTTAATCTTTGGTCCCCCTTCCCCCAAAAGATCCAGTTCTTACCCTAAGGAGTACATTGTGAAGTTCAAAAAACAAACATAGAGAAGGATTTAAAATAAAACCACACATTTAAAGGTTTTTTTCCTCTACAAATATGATAAAACAAATTTTAAATTAAAATTGAGTAGAAAGAGACAGGCATAATAGAGAAATGTTATATGACGCAGACAATTGGATAATTTACCTTGGCAGATTGATAGAGGGTAGATAAAGGTGTTAGGCTTTTGAGGACAGTTGAGGGGGTGTATGAGCTTTCCTAGGGAGAGATTATTGATTCCTAGGGGAGCAGAGTGTTGTGAAATGAGAAGTCAGCTAGTCACAAGAAAAGGAGGCTGACAACCCATTCCAGGCATACCAAACTGCATGAACAGAGGCCAAAAGGTGGAATGCAGCATCGTGTGTGTTAAAGAGGTGTGGAGGAGGGAGAGGGGAAGCTGGAGAAGTAGGTCTTCACTTACTGATCAAGAAAAGTCTTGAAGGCCATGATAAGGAGACTTTAGCTTGATGATGAACTGTTAAAATTTAAGAAAAGTGATGTGGTCAAATTTTTGTCTTAAATAGATCACTTTGCCAGCTGTGTGGAGGATGGATTTGAGGGAGACAAGACTGGAGGCAGTAGTCCAGGTGAGAGATGTTGGGGATCTGAACTAAGGCATGAAAGTAGAGATAGAGAAGGGGAATAGACATAAAATAAAATCACAGATTCAAGGGGTTTTCCCTCAAATATGATGAAACCAATTTTAAATTAAAATTGAATGCAGGGGGTGCCAGGGATTTAGCTCAGTGGTTCCGGCGCCTCCCTCCCAAGTGCAAGGTCCCATGTTTGATCCCTGGTACCAAAAAAAAAAAAAATGAATGGAGAGAGGCATAATATTATGTGACATAGATAGTTGGATAGTTTGCTTTGGCAGTCAGCCACTAAAAACAGTCTCAAAGATCAAGAAAATCACCACTGGGGCCGGGGATTTAGCTCAGTGGTGCCGCCGCCACCTGCCTTGCAAGTGTAAGGTCCCGAGTTCAATCCCTGGTACCAAAAAAAAAAAAGAAAATCACTACTGGAAGAGCAGTGTATTTGTGTATAACTGACTAGGGCTGTGGAAAACAGGTGATCTTTAAGATGATATAGAGATTACCTATGTAGGATAAATAAATACAGAAGCTATAAAACTTTGAGAAAGAGATAGGTCTTACAAACCTTCAATTGATGGTAATGTTTTCTAGGACTAATTACATTATCAACATTTTACAAAAATCTGCCCTGGAAAAGAAATTTCAGTTTAAAAAAAAATTATTAAAACAGTGAATAATTGTAAACCATTATAACATAAAAAGATATTTTGTAGTGTCAAGGATATTCTGCATTAAACCACAGCGTGTTCTTTCACTTACCAGATAATTTTAGGATTGTCTTGCCAGAAGCACTATTTCTATATTTTTTTATATATAAATAGAGCCTGGATTTATAATATACTTATAAAACATAACCATTTCTTATTTTACAACAAAATATCCTATGTTTTATAAAGCTAGTAGTCTTTAAAATTTTTTTTGTTTTGAGAAACTTGTACCTTTGCTATGAATTTATGTCTGATTTTAGTAAATGCATGTAAATCAGAACTAAAGTCTTGTTTTGTGGTCTTTTCTCTGTTTTGTTATATTTTCAACAAATAAATGGCAGCCTCATGCTTAGGAGATGCAGTAGCTATTTGCTCCTTCTTCATGACTCCATAAACTGTACAGTTCTATCCTACTTTGGAGTTGTCAGTATAGACCAGCAGCTGAAATACTGCGTGTACCAATTCCTTTCCCTTTTTGTGTCTTTCAGAAGCTTTGCACCGCCCCTATGGTTGTGATGTTGAATCCCAGGCACTGAATGAAGCCATCAGGTGGAGCTCCAAGGAGAACTTACTTGGAGCCACTGAGAGTGACCCTAATCTCTTTGTTGCACTTTATGATTTTGTAGCAAGTGGTGATAACACACTCAGCATTACTAAAGGTAAGGCTTCTATGTGGCATCCTCTCACTTTCTAGCTTTCATTTATTAAGAAATAAAGAGGTCTCTTTTGGTTTCTGCCACTAAAATTATAGTGATTTGGGCCCAGAAGCTTATGTTTCATTCTTTTACTTTGTATAAGATACTGCCCTAATAACTCTACTTTTTTTATATAACTCTACTTTTTAGGGTTTATTACGGATAAAATGAGTTAAAGCACCTTAGAAAAAAATCCCTATTCTCAGAATTCTATATTATTTATAATATGCTAGCATTCATCTACCACTAAGGTAAGACTTACTAAATGTCTGTTCTAATTGAACTATGTTTAAGTCAAAGTGCCAGGCCCCAGTGCTACTCATAAGTGCTATGTGTGGACTGACTGCTCATGAGAACTGTTCATTACCAAGTCCACAGTGAGATTAAGAACTTGCACCCCAAATATAAACCAACTATATCATCAAGCACACAACTATTTTGTTCAGCAAACATTTTCAGTTTTGGAACATGACTCTGCACAAAGATAATAGCCCAATGTTTACATTGTGATACAAGGCTCTTACCTCATTGTGGACCACCTTTGAGTGGCACGGGTCTAGACAATCTAAATGTCTACCATTTGTGTTGCTAAGGGTTAATGAAGGAAATAGTAGAAAGGAGTTCTGTTGTAATAGAGTAGTAATTTATTTCAGTAGCAAATTCTTATAAAAGGGAATATTAAGAACATGACCAAGTAAAATCACCAATTATTTTTTGAACAAGGATGAAAAAAGTGGAACTTTTATGAGAAACAGGAAAATGGGGTCATTCTCATTGTCCACATGAATTGGATGATATGTAAGGTTCGGAGCAAGGTTTCAGGTGGTAATGGTTATCTTAAATCAAGGAGACAAGCTTCTTCCCATTTAAGGAACATACTACCTTTTATATAAAAATTTTATATACATCATCTTTTAAAAGCAGTCAGATTCATCAAAAGCAGAACGCCTTAAAAGTTTCTCAAACTGAGGTGTAGGTATGTCCTGAATGAGTATGATTACATATATGCATGTGTCAGGAGTTTCAAAGTCGTAGCAAAAGTAAAAGTACATTATCTTCTGGTATCAGCTTTGCTTAAAGATTTTGGGTAGCTTTAGGGCAAGGTGGTGAAAATATGTGTATATACACAGAAATTTGCAAAGCAATGATTCAGAACATTCTTTCCTATGTATAATTTTCTTTTCAGTATTTTCCAAGGTAGCTCAGTCACCAAGGAAACATTAATAAAGTCTGTTATTTCTCAGTTACCAGTTACAGCAACTAGTAGTGTACTTGCTGCTTAAGGACTGGGATTCCCTTTATTTCATGGCCAACAGTGGGTTCTCTTAAAATCCATGAAATACCAGATTTTAATGCTGGGTTCTTATTAATATAAAATGATACCACGCTAAAGCTACTTTATAATTTTAAAAGACAGTATATTCTAAAATTAAAACAATTTGAAGATGATACTTTGCTTGAAGTAAAAAGAAAAATTGTGCTGGACACAATGGTGCCTTGAGAGGCTAAGGCAGGAAGATCTCTTCAGCCCAGGAGGTTGATGCCAGCATAGGCAACATAATGAGATATTGTCTTAAAAAAGAAAAGAAAGTTCCTTTTAGGATTCCTCTGCCAAAAGCCCCAACATTTGCCTCTTTACCAGGTATTGCCCAATTTATTTCCATGGTAGTAAAAAATAAAAACTCCTGGGCTGGGAATGTGGCTCAGTGGCCATGCCTACCTGACAAACGAAAGGTCCTGAGTTCAATTCCAGTACCAGAAAAAACAACAAACAAAAAAAACCTCCTGTAGTAGAAAATTCTAACTACCAAGAAGAAAAGAAAACACACAAAAACCTAGGATATTTGACTATATCCTTATTATGATAGCCTGTATTTATCAATTCTGTTTAAAGACAAAGCAATATAAACAAAATATACTCACAAACTTAAGTCTTTAATTCTTATCCTTATAGGCCAATACAGAAAAGCTATAGAACAACAAGTTTATTTTATTTCTTCTGGCAAGGTTCCTTTTTTCCCTTTTTATTTTCTATATAATTGGCAAGTACACACGCACACACACATGTGCGCACACATGCATGCACCACTATGCCACACATACTGCTGTCTGTATACAGTGTATGTGTTTACATATATGCTTGTGTATGTGTGTACATACACATTTTTGTGTTTTTTCTCATATCCAGATGTCTCAGATGAGGTAATAGAGGATGATAGAAAGTTATCTTATGGTAAACATTCCTGTAGGCCATTAGAAAAAGATAGATGGCTACCTAAATAATTATTTTGAATTTTTCCTCAGTAGCCTTTGCTGGTAACTTCTGGGCCATATGCTTCAGATAGATTTGGCTTTCTTTTGCTTTCTAACACTGAGGAAATAGGTGTGAGCTCTGTAGGAAGACTTGCATCTCTTAGAGATTAGAGCCTAAGGCACTACAAGGATCCTTAGATTAACATTTATGTATTGCTAGTGATATCTCTTTCACCTTCCTTGTTTTGCCACAAAGCTTCTAATCTCCACAAGTATAAGGGCAAAATATATATTGATATCTAAACTTAATGTTCACAACTTTAATAAAAAAACCAAGCTCATTGAAGTTTACAGCAAAGATACACTAAGTGACTTTGGATTTGGACTCCCAACTTCAGAGTCAGCTTCCCTTTCCACACACTAATTTTAGAAGAATGGATGGGAGTGATTCATTCTTTATGGAAAATGGGAAGGGAAAACTATATTGGGAAACTGGAACTATTTTAAAACCGAGTCCTGGAAATGATTGTGTTTTAGGAGTCCTCACTGCCCACCCCTTGTTCCACTAAACACTTTTCTTGCGGAAGAAAACATTTCTGAAAACTCTTTGGTCTGTGGTTTTGTTTGTTTACATCGATAGTTTTATTGCCTGTTCCAAGAGAAATTTAAAAGTAACTTTGTATTTCATATGTCTTATCGCTAATCCTTTTTTTTTGGTTCCGGGGATTGAACTTGGGTCCTTGCGCTTGCACAGCAGGCAGCGAAACCACTGAGCTGAATCCCAGGTCCGCTAATCCTTTTTTGTTGTTAACACTGAACCATATAAACTATTTTGAGGGAATGTGAATTTTATTTTTCTTGCACTATCATATCTAGCCATTTCAGTCATCTTTGTATGCCATACAGTTTCCTGAGGACAGTTTTTAGATGGTATATATAAACTTTTAAAAACCTTAAATACCAGAAAGCCATTTCTGACTATGTCCATGCAGTTTAAAGCTACTAAAGAAATCAGTCAGGATGTGGTGAGCAGCCAACTGTTTTTTCATCATTTAAAAAAATTGGGATGTAAAAGTCTTTGATTCGGTGAGTTTATAGTTTGACATTACACTGCATCCATTTGAAATAAAATCTTAACATCTTTCCTTTCGTTCTATGATGAATTCATGACTAGGTGAAAAGCTGCGAGTCCTTGGTTACAACCAGAATGGTGAGTGGAGTGAAGTTCGCTCTAAGAATGGACAAGGTTGGGTGCCAAGCAACTACATCACTCCAGTAAATAGCCTGGAAAAGCATTCCTGGTATCATGGACCAGTGTCACGCAGTGCAGCAGAGTATCTACTCAGCAGCCTAATCAATGGCAGTTTCCTGGTGCGAGAAAGTGAGAGCAGCCCTGGGCAGCTGTCCATCTCGCTCAGGTACGAGGGCCGTGTATATCACTACAGGATCAATAGCACCGCAGATGGCAAGGTAAGACTTTCCAGTAACCCCCTCTAGGTGTGGGCTGGCTGCTCTGTAGAAACAATACTCAGATTGATAAAGTGGACTGTAGTTTTTAATGTCCAATATGAAATTAAAATATTTGCTTTGTGAGTTCAGGTTATTTGTCATGTTAGAGAGACTTTGTTCTTTTCAAAAACAATATAATTAAATTAAAAACAAGTATATTAATAAACATAAGCTAGATTTGAAGGTAATGAAAGAAACTTCTATATAAGTTAGCTGTTCTAATCATCAATTCTCAGATGTTCAGTACATTAATGTAAAATTTCTAAATTAACCTTGTGTTGAAAATTAGAATGAGCTTTAATGTAAGTTCACAGAATAATAATTTAGACTTCTTGAGACTGGTGTTGATCATTAATTTATGTTCATGTAAGTAGATCATTTAGTCATTTAGCAGTTTGTATGTTGGGAAGACCAACCATCTGAGCATTAATGTGTTATAATGAAACTGTTATATTTTATAAATTATAAAGCCTGAGCTTGTGTCAGTTTCTCTTCTATTGAACAGTAATTTAGGTTGAGTCCTTTTTTTTCCATTCTTCCCCTCTGTGTGGTATGCATCGTAGGGGGGAAGCATGGGCTTTGGAGCAAGCATCATTTATTCACTTTGTGACCTTACATAAGCCTCAGTTTCCCTATTATGAAATCCTACTTTTCATAGTATTGTGTAAAGATTAAATGACATTGTACCAATAAAAGAATTTTTTAAAAAGATTAAATGACATTATTTCTGTAAAACATAACTGTTGGTACAAAGTTGAAAATAATTAGATTATTAGTTCTCTGTTTTTGCACCAGCATACATACATAGTATGTTGCCTTGTGGCTCAAACAAATAGAATCAGTGAGCCATAATGTAAGAGAGACTCAGCAGTTTCAACAGAAATGAGCACACGTGTGCCAGAAGATAGGTACAAGAATCAATAGGTAGTCCAAATTGGAAACACCCAAATATCTAAGAATAGTAGAATGGATTAATAAATTGTGATATGTTGATTAAATGGAATCTCTAACAACAACAGAAATGAATATAGAGTTCTACACAAAGCACCACAGGAAAAACTATGGCCTGCCAGCTGCCTACTTTTATAAATAAAATTTTGTTGCAATACTGTCACATCTATTTGTTTATATATTAAATTTATGGCTACTTTCTATTACTAGGCAGAGCTGAGTAGTTGCAACAGAGACCTTATAGCCATAAGGCAATAATATGTGTCTTCTCTCCCTGTATAGAAGTTTGCTGGTCCCTCCTGTAGATGAACCTCATACATATAAGATTGATCGAAAGGGATTAGTGATTGCCAGAGGTTTGGGATGGGATAAGTATGGTTTTCTTTCTGAGGTGATGAAAATATTTTGCAGTTTAGATAGTGATGGTTGGACAACTTTGTAGATATACTAAAAAACTACTGAATTGTATAAATGGTGAATTTTATGATATGTGAATTATATTGCAGTAAAAGATGACTGAAAGAAGATCTTAAATAATACATATTGTATGATTTCATGTGCATGTGGTTCAAGCAAAGCTAATCTAAGGTGTTAAAAATTAGTATAGAGGTTACCTTTGCAGGAGTAAGTAGCTGGTGGGAGCTGGGGCTTCTGGGGTGCTGGTTGTATTAAAATTCTTGGTGTGGGTAATATTTACATGCGGAGTTTATTTTTAAACATCATCACTTCTCCATTTGTGAATTGTATACTTGTGTGTGTACAATAAAACAAGTTTCTTTTTAAAAAGCAACAAGCTCCCTTGAAAGATAAAGCTGGAGACTACCGTCTTACTTTACCCTTCTTATTGCTTATTACAAATTAACCATTTTGTTAATAATGCTCTGATGGTCCAATTGTAGTTCTTTTTAAAAAATAGCCTAGATATTCAAAAGCACATTGTAATTAAATTAAGTTACAAGATAATTAAAATTATAATACCCTCCTCCATATGCTCTGTGCAAGATTCTTGGGTAGCATTTCATTAACTTTAGCAGTATACCAATCCCTGTCATCTACTTTAATCAGAACATCTCTCTTTTTAGCTTTCTTATATATTTGAATTCTACAGTCCTGTTGCTAAGAAATTACTTAGAGACCAGTGAATTTGATGATCCACAGAGAAACATTGAGCTTTCCCCCTAAGTCTGAGTTAATTTAGGAAGAATAGGAAGGGTGGTTTAAATAAAATTTAAGCTTAATACCTTGGGAAGCTGAGGGAGGATTGCAAGTTCAAGCCCAGCCTGGGCAGCTTAGCAACATAACGAGACTCTGTCTCTAAATGAAAAAAATAAAAAGGGGTATGTAGCTCAGAGCAAAAGACTTCAGATCAGTCCCCAGTATGGCGAAAAACAAACTGAAGTTTTGTGTTTCCCCTTGCCACAGTCATTTAACTATTTATCTCAGTTAAGATAAGCTCCTATGGGCCGGGGATTTAGCTCAGTGGTTTCGCCACCTGCTGCGCAAGCGCAAGGACCTGAGTTCGATCCCGGTACCAAAAAGATAACCTCCTATTTTATATCATCAGGCCAGTGAAATATGGACTTTTTTTTTCCTTTCTTTGAAAACTCCTAATCTCTTTTCAAGTTGTTTAGCTTTTTTTCCCCCCCCCCCTTTTCTCATCAGGTGTATGTGACTGCTGAGAGCCGTTTTAGCACCTTGGCAGAGCTTGTTCACCATCATTCCACAGTGGCTGATGGGCTGGTGACAACATTACACTACCCAGCACCCAAGTGTAATAAGCCAACAGTCTATGGTGTGTCTCCCATCCATGACAAATGGGAAATGGAACGAACAGATATTACCATGAAGCACAAACTTGGGGGCGGTCAGTATGGAGAGGTTTATGTTGGTGTCTGGAAAAAGTATAGCCTTACAGTTGCTGTGAAAACATTGAAGGTGGGTTGCTGAGAATTACAGTTTTCAGCCATCTTTTTGTGTGTGTGCTGAATCACTTTGAAATATCAGTATGCCCTTCTTTAACTTTGGAACTTTCCACCCACTGGTGCCAAACGCATTAGCAAATACTGATGATTAACCTTAGTGCCTTTGCTGACAATGCAGGGGTAGATTATTCACTGCAAGGCAGTGAAACCCACATGTGGGAAAGGTTTGTCTCTGGTGAGGCTGTCAATGTAGATCTTAGTGGGAGTTTAGAAGCAAATTATAAGTTACAAAACAAAACAAGTTGTTATGCTTCCTGAGAATGACGCCTGCTGGACAGAATTCTTCATGCATTGTCTAAGAATCACTGGTGCTTTCTTGTTGTGTTCTTTATCTCCCTGCCTCTTGCTCCTCCCATTTCCACGCTATTAGATCATTCTTGTTTTTAAATTCACAGAAATCCTTTTCCTGACACTACCTTCCCTGTCTCTTCTTTAAGCATCCTGGTATCAAACTACAGGGTTGTTTGCCAGGCTCCATTTCTTCTATTTTGGAGGCTTACAGGCTCTGCCACATAGTATGTTACCTTGTGACCTACAGGGGTAGAAGATCCACAGGCATATTGCTGGAAACCCTAGAAGCCGAAATATGACTGAGTCCAACCCAAATTAAACTAAGTAGGTTGAAGTGGCAGACAATACCTCTTGACAAATAAATTAAAGCTCAGATCACATCACTGGAAAACAGAATCTAACTAAAGAGATCTTTGTGCCAGCAACAGTTTCTTCGCTATATTTAACCTAACCCTCAGCACAAAAAAAGCAACGCGAAAAAACAAGGCAACAAAATCCTTAAAGACTCCTAACTCTCCCTAAGCAGATCTGAGGGGCACTGATGAAAGAAAGTCAAACATCAAATCCCTAAGCTGTACAAAATGATCAGAGAAGAAGCAAAAAAAATTAGTGAACTCAGATTATCACCAAACAGGTAGAGGAACTAACAAACAAATTGATCACTGTAGTTAAAGAAGAGTCACATAAAAAATTGGAAGAAAAAAGTATTTAATATATGAATGATAACTTTACCAAAGCAATAGCATCCATGAAAAGGTACCAAATGAATATTCTGGAGAAAAAAACAATTCGTTGAATATATAAGAATAGCAGAAGTGACCTATGTGAGGAGAGAGTGTCAGGCTTCAAGGACAGATTGGAAGCACAACAGGATATACTGGGCAATACCTAAAAAAACCCAAGAAAGCAAGGAAAATTGATCCAATCGCTATTAGATGATGCTAAGACTAACCTGAGAAGTTAGAAAGAAAAATTAGAGGGCAGCACACATGGAATAAAAAAACCTGCTTACAGAAATCATAGCAGAAAACAAAGTCTGGAGAAAGAACTCAGTACATGTAGGTAAGGCATATCGAACTCTAAATAATTATGAAGAGAGAAGCAGCTCCTCATGGCCTACCATAGTCAGAAATCCAAAATGAAGACAGAATCTCAAACACTGTCAGAGAAAAACAACACATCACTTATAAAGGTGAACCTGTTAGGAATAGAGCAGACTTTTCAACAGAAACTTTAAAGGCTAGGAGAGTTTAGAGTGTTTCAAGACCTGAAAGAAAACAACTTTCAACTCAGATTAATATATCCTTTGGGCCGGGGATTTAGCTTAGTGGTTCTGGTGCCTGCCTGACAAGCGCAAGGTCCCAAGTTCGATCCCCGGTACAAAAAAAAAAAAAAAATATATATACACACACACACACACACACACACACACACACACACACACACCCACCCACCCCCACACCCTGCAAAACCATCTTTCAAAATTGATGGAGAAATAGACCATAGCACAGTGAAACTAAAAAAACTATTCCAGTAGAAATCACAGAAATTGTACATTCACAGATATTAAATGACACATTCGTGAACACTCAGTGGATCACAGAGAAGAAATCAAGGAAGAAATTAAATAATTTATAGAATCAAACCCTAATGCCAGTACAACATACCAGGATCTATGGGATACAGTGAAGCAGTCCTAAGAGTGAAGTTTTTTTGTGAATGCTCACATTAGAAAAGGAGACCAAGCTCAAATAAACAACTTAATGATACACCACCTCAAGGTCCTAGTAAAACAAGAGCAGTCCAAACCCAGACCTAGTACAATGAGGGAAATCAGAAAGATCAGCACAAATTAATGAAATTGAGACTAAAATTACAATGCAAAGAAACAATGAGTTGAAGAGCTGCTTCTTTGAAAGGATAAAATAGACACTTAGCCAAACTTACAAAAGAAGGAAATAAAAGATCCACATCAATACAATTAAAAATGAATGGCCAGGTATGGTGGTGCATGCCTATAATCCTAGCACTTGGGAGGCAGAGCCAGGAGGATCACCACAAGTTCATGGCCAGCCTGTACTACTTAGCAAGACTCTGTCCAATAAAGAAAAAGACAGAAATCACAGTGGAGAACACTGCCCAAATCCAGATGATCACTAGTAAATACTATGAAAAATCATATTTCCAACAAAAAATCTAGAAGAAATGGACAGATTGCTAGACACATATGAATTACCAAACCTGAACCAAAAAGACATTAAAAACCATAGTCAAATAACAGACAGTGAAATTGAAGCAGTAATAAAAAACTTACTGACCAGAAATTCCAAGGACCCAGTGAATTCACCAATGTATTCTATAAGAACTTAATGAAAGATAAAACACCAATATACTGCAGAACTCTTTAATGAAATTGAATGGGAAGAAGTACTTCTAAACTCATTCCTGGAAGGTACCGTTACCCTGATTCCAAAACCAGACAGAGTCCCAAATGAAAGAAAACTACAAGCCAATCTTTTGGTACATAGATTAAAAAAAAAAAAAATCTTTAACAGGATACTGACAAGCAGAATGCAACAAATCACCAAAAAGGACCAAGTACGCTTTATCCCAGGGATGAGAAGATGGTTCAAAATATGCAAATCAGTACATGTAATACACCGCATAGGCAAAAGTAAGGACAAAAAAATTACATGAGTATCTCAATAGATGCGGGAAAGAAAAAGTTATTTGCTAAATATTAAAAGATACTTCCTTTCACTTTTAAAATTGAAGTTGTAGGATTGTGAGCTGAGTCAGGAGATTAAGAAGGGGGCATATTCTTCTTGTTTTTTTCTTTCTTACCTTATTCTTTTTCTAGGAAGATACCATGGAGGTGGAGGAGTTTCTAAAAGAGGCTGCAGTGATGAAGGAAATCAAGCATCCTAATCTGGTCCAACTATTAGGTAAGGAAGCTGGAACTATCGATTTCCTTAAAGATGTTTGTCCCTTAGCACCTTATCTTCAAGTTCGTCTTTTGAATCACAGTGGAAACTCCCAAGTTTAAATCAACTTCACTAAACAGTTGTCATGGGTTGAAGATGTACTTAAGTGGTAGGCCACTTGCCTAGCATAAGTGAAGCCCTTGTTCGCTTCCCAGCACCACAAAAAGGACATCAAATAACAGTGGTAGAGTGGAGTGCTCACCAAGCATGCTCAAGGCCATAGTTTCAATCCACAGTACTGCCCCCCCCCCCACAATTTTAATCAGCTCTGTTTCAAACATAAAAACAATGGCCTGTGTTGATTCCAATATATAAAACTCCAACTTATGGAGATCAAAGCTCAGAAGCATTTAAAATGGTACAAAACATTTTCACAAAATGCAGAGATTATTCTACAATAGAAAAGAAGCAGATTAGAAATTGTGACCACAGCCATCAGTTTTCCCAAGCACCAAGCAAGCAGGAAATGCTGTTACTGGAATAGATTAACTTATCTGTTCAGGTCGCAGAGAAACCTTTGACTAAGCCTTTTTCAAAATGGGCCAGTTTCTTTGAATGTTCTCATTGAGCCAAACTGTCTCAAAGGAAATGGTTTGTTATTGATTCTTTGTAAGCAACTGTCATTTATGAGTGAAATCCTTGTCTACAGAAATAGTTAAAATATTTTTATAAGCATTACTACAGGCAGGGCTCCCATAGTATTTGACATATGCACAGCTGTTTTTACTTTCAGATAGTCATTATCAGCATGCAGCTGAGGAGGGGACTCATGGGCATGTATGAACTGGAAATTTTAGTATTCTGGCACTAAGTTTTAGTAACCTTACAGAATTAATATAGGTAACTCTGCTTTTCTTCAAGCAGGCAAATACTCAAAGGCATATGAATTTTTAGAGAACACTAGAATAGAAGCAAAGAATCCCCTATCAACCAACTTCTTAATTTTTACTACATTATATATTATTTTCAGAGAATATGGTGGTAAGGGGATAAAATTACTGGCAAACTGGACCTGAACATTGTCAAATTATTCTTGGCCAGAGTGGTTTGGAATATTTGAATATCTGCTGATAAAACAAGTTCTGTTCTGCCAGGTGTGTGTACTTTGGAGCCACCATTTTACATTGTGACTGAATACATGCCATACGGGAATCTGCTTGATTATCTCCGAGAATGCAACCGAGAAGAGGTGACTGCAGTTGTACTGCTTTACATGGCCACTCAGATCTCTTCTGCAATGGAGTATTTAGAGAAGAAAAATTTCATCCATAGGTGTGTAAAACCTGATTATTGCCTGTGACTGACTGCAAAGCCATCTTGCTTGACATAAAAATAAAGGGAAGAAAAAAAAAGATGAAGGAAAGAAAACCTCCTCAGAAATTTTCAGATGATTTAGGGAAGTAATTCTTGGGCCTGGGATTTAGCTCAGTGGTTCCAGCGCCTGCCTTGCAAGCGCAAGGTCCTGAATCCAATCCCTGGTACCCCCCAAAAAAGAAAGAAAGAAATTCTTTATTTCACAGGGCCTATTATAATGTTATTTCCAACCTTTAGACTTCTTTTTCTGATAGAAGTATTAAGTAAGGAGAGACTTTTTTTTTCCCTCAGTACTGAAAGCTGTTTTGCCCAGCACTGTATCCAAGTTACTTTTGCTCCATCTAGTGGCTGAAATTTAAAAATAGCATTCTTTTAGTAAAACTAAAATGTTTAAAGCCTTGTAGAAAAGTATCTATTGTTCCTCTGTCCCAGTGTACTTATACAGAGGAACTTATTTTATTCTTGCATCACATAACTGCCTCTTGATGAGTATTCTACAAATGATATAAATTAGTGGCTTTCTACCATGTTAGTGATTATCATAAAATACTACATTTGTCAGCACTTAGCAACTCTGCTTATAGCACAGAGAACCAAGAATAGAGTATTCATGACCATTTTTCTTACCGTCTGAATGGAATCACACTGGGGTTTTCTTTCCCACAGAGATCTTGCAGCACGTAACTGCCTAGTGGGAGAAAACCATGTGGTAAAAGTAGCTGACTTTGGCTTAAGTAGACTGATGACTGGAGATACCTACACAGCTCATGCTGGAGCCAAATTTCCCATTAAATGGACAGCACCAGAGAGTCTTGCCTACAATACCTTCTCAATTAAATCAGATGTCTGGGGTAAGATTGTAAGGGACTTCCTTCATATGTTGTTGTTTTTTTCTTTTCTTACCTCTTTCCTTCTTTCTGTCCTTCCTTCCTCTGCACGTGCCTCTCTCTTTTTCTATCTCCTTCCCTCCCTGGTACTGGTGATTGAACTCAGGGCCTTCACACTGAGCTATATCATCACCCCTTTCTTATTTTTTTATTTTGAGACAGGATCTCCTTAAATTATGCATGCTGGGCTTGAATTTGAAATATTTTTGCTTTGACCTCTCAGAGTGCTGGGATTATAGGTGTATGCAGCCACACCCAGTTTATATTGTCTTTATAAATTCCTTAATTCTGTTCTTTCGTGGTGGAGGGGTTGAAGACAGGGTCTTATAATGTAGTTCAGGTTGGCCTTGAATTTGCAGTGATCCTTTTGCCCCAGCCCCCTGCGTACTATTACAGGCTTACAGGCGTGTGCCACTATACTCAGCCATAAATGCCTTAATTCTTTAGAGCTTCCTTTCTGTATGAAGATCAAAAAAGTATTGTGGCTGGGCATAATGACATATGGCTGTAGTCTCAGCTACTTACGAGGCTGAAGTAGGAGGATCACTTGAGGTCACAAGTTCAAGACTAGTCTGGGCAAATAGCAAGATCCCATGTCAGTAAAAAGTCTGTGCCTTCAAAGATGTCACAGTCTATATCTCAAATTGAGTTTTTGTTTTGTTTTGTTTTGGTACCGGGGATCAAACTCGGGACCTTGTCCTTGTGAGACAGGTGGTGGAACCACTGAGCTAAATCCCCAGCCCCTCAAATTGAGTTTTAATGATTCTTTCTCTAAAGCTCCCTACTTTTCACACTGTCGTATTGCTCATTTGCAAAGCACAGTAACACAGAAAACTTTGTTCCAGGAAAGCATTATGGTAGTTTATCTTTGTAGCTGATCTTGTTTATTCTGCTGAGAAGCAGAATGACTTCGTAGAAGATTAATAAATTGGACAAGTCAGGAAATTTGGGTTATGGAAAAATAGAAATAGTTACAGAAGTCTAAGTCATTTTTTACCAGAAAGCTCAAATTCAGAGTTAATAGAATTTTGACAAAATTAAGCAAATTTTTTTTTTTGCTGTGAATTTTACCTGATTTTAAATGAATCAGTTTTTTATTTTACTCCTCTGGTATTAGCTGACTTTGAAATCATGAAAATGTAATTAGCTAACTTTGAAATAACATATGTAACTATAATCATAAACCAGCACTTGGGAAACTGAGGCAGGAAGATCTCAGTGAGTTCAAAGCCAACCTGGGATACATAGTGAGTTCAAGGCCAGCCTGAATATACAGTAAGACCCTGTCTCAAAAAACAAAGCAAAACAAACAAACAAACAAACAAAAATCATGAAACTTAGCTGGGTGTGATGACACACATTTATAATCCCAGAACGCAGGAGGCTAAGGCAGGAGGATCACCATGAGTTCAAGGCCAGAATGGACTATACAGCAGGACCATGTCTCAAAACAAAAACAAAATAAAACAAACAACTCATGAAATAGATCAAAGACTGTTCTAAGATTAGTTGGATTATGCCACAGACTTTTTATATGATCGCAGTGTATTTTCCCTGATTATAGTAAAATTGGGATGTTTACAGAAAATTGTCTTGAGATGTTCTATAGCATTCCTGTGAGAGACACATCTTAGAGAGACATGTTGTGCTAAGAATTGGTAGAAGGGTATGTTAATATTGTAACAGTGTTTGATTGTGATCCAGAATTTTAAAGACAAGGTATCTAATGATATAAAAAATCAGATGAAACATTAGGCTTTCTTTTTTCTTAATCCCTTATGCAGCTTTTGGGGTACTGTTGTGGGAAATTGCTACATATGGAATGTCACCGTATCCAGGTATTGACCTGTCTCAGGTCTATGATCTGCTGGAAAAAGGATATCGAATGGAGCAGCCTGAGGGATGTCCTCCTAAGGTTTATGAACTTATGAGAGCATGTGAGTATTTTTGCATATTTTAATTTTGAAACACCAGCGAGTCGGGATGATTAGCAAAATTGGAAACACTTCTCTTACTGTTAGATTGAATTTAACCTCGTGATGTTTAAATAGTGTGTCATTGATCAGCCATAGTACATGATACACCATTGAATCTTATTGGAATCCTAAGAGTAGTTGTCTGTGGCCCAAATATTTATCCAGTTTCTTAAAAACATTTGTATATTATAATAAGGTGCTAAGAAATTGGATTTGCATACTAAGGTAGGAGAGGTATACTTTCAACTAAATAAGAATGATTGCTAAAGACTATGGAGAATGCATAAAAGTAACCTCTGTGATAAGTAAACAAAAGCTTTGGACTGCCAGAAGATGAAAAACTAGGAAGTTCAGTAGTAAATTGCAGTTGTGTTTGAATGTAAGTTTTATATTGTTTTCTCATTGAGCATTGGCTTTTGTCAGTGGGAATTCTAAGCGTCTTCTTTCTGATTCCCTAATAAATTATAGATATATACACTTGATTCTTTATTGTAAAGTCAGACTTTATATGAGGGCAGGTTTGTCTAACTTCATTTCTATTAAAAAAAACCAAAACCTTGCCATTGTAAAAAATCATTTCCTTGCCTCTCCTCATCCTTATGGTAAAGGGAATGGGAACCAAGGACCAGCCTTAGGAAGTGAGTTCTTCTATTTTTGAGTCTAGAACTGAGAAGCAGCTGCATCGCTACCATAATGAACATACTGTAACTAATGAGCATACATGATTTTAGTATGCTGCTGGGTATACATAATTCTGTCAATACTCTCTTTTATCTGTCATACAGGCTGGAAGTGGAGCCCTGCGGACAGGCCCTCTTTTGCTGAAACCCATCAAGCTTTTGAAACCATGTTCCATGACTCCAGCATTTCTGAAGGTGAGCATCTGGTGAATTTAATTTACTCTCGGTAGCTAGTCGGGGCAGGGTGGGGGTGACAATAATTACATTTCGAAAATGGTCAGCTCCTACAGTTAGTTTGTGACTATTTCAAGATACCAAGTTAATGATTGGCCATTATTATTATGTTGTTGCTTTTTTGCCCTTTTTGAACTATGACTTACTTCTCTGTCTTGTGTATTTAATGTTGAAATTACATTTTTATTAGAAATTCATTCTTTCTCACTATAAAGAAAATTAATGTTTGATAGTTCTTTACATACCATTTATGATATGTAAAGGAAGAGAAGAGGAAAATACAGAGTATAAAAATACTCTCTTCAAACCACATCAAGACAAAATCAAGTTGTAAAAGCAGTGTCTAGAAATTTTTATTTCTGGAAATTTATATAAGGATATAAAGGGAACAAAAGTCCATCAGTATACTTTATAATATTGAAAAACTAAGGACAATTTAAACATCTAGTGGGCTGTTAACCATTATAACTACATAATTGAATATTTAAAAATTTTAATATAATTAATATAATTGACTAATCATACTAATTGAGAGGGAAAGGGGTTTAGAGTAAGTTAAGCTCTCAGCAGAGATAAGCCTTTCCTTATTTCAAAAACAAGGGTATGGACACATGCAGTTTCTTTTATATATAATACTTCTAAAGTTATCCACAAAAGTTAAATAATAAACTTTCTTGTTTAAGGAGAGTGCCTATTTCTAGAGAGCTAAAAATATATAATTCTTAGTTTCATCTGCCTAGTAGATACTGTGATAGTAGTTCTTGTATTTTGTGCATATATTTCAAATATTTCCTTTCCTTCATAAATTGAACAGAGTTGACTAAGTTCCAGTTTTAAAATATTCAAAGAGGAAATCGGGCAAGTTGATTTTTTTGTCTGCTTCTCTTAGTGATTTATCAGCTAAAGGAACATCAACTAAGAAGAAAAGGAAAAGAGAAGTACAGTATCAGAGCTTAATGAAAAATACTTTCTCGTCCTTTGATATATTACACTTGTATAAGTTGAAGTGCCTGTCACAGCACTCTCCTACATGCTTTATTTCCTATGGAATCAAAGTACTAGAAATGGTGAACATCAGCCAGAACATAGGGTCCATTTCTTGTACTTTACATCAACTTCTAATCTCTCTTGAGTCCTTAATTCAATATTTCTGCTTCTCTTAAAAATGAATCCTTGGGCCAGGGATTTAGCTCTGGTTCCGATGCCTGCCTCACACACACACACACACACACACACACACACGCACACACACACACACACTCCTTATTTCTTGGTTTGGTGACACACGCCTATAATCCTAGTTTTTGGGAGGTTGAGGCAAGAGGATCACTATGAATTTGAGTCCAGCCTGGGCTACATAGTGAGTTCAAAGTCAGCATGAGCTCATGGTAAGACTCTATCTCAAAACCAAAACAAAATGAGTCTCTTTTTTTTTTTGGTACTGGGGATTGAACTCCTCGGGATCTTGAGGTTTCGAGGAAGGTGGCAGAACCACTGAGCTAAATCCCCAGCCCCAAAATGAGTCTCTTTAGAACACCAACACATCAATTTTTTAAGACTAGTTTCAATTCAAAATTGTTTTAAAAAGGAATTTAACATTATTCAACCCACATTTTATTGATTATTTCATTTGAGGCAGGCATTATACTAGGTCAGGAGACACAGGTAAGACATAATCTCTTGTATTGGTTAGCTTTCCTGTAGCTGGACAAGATTCCTGACATCTGCAATTTAAAGGAGGAGAGGTGTGTGTGTGTGTGTGTGTGTGTGTGTGTGTGTGTGTGTGTGTATTTTTTTTTTGGTATCAGGGATTGAACTCAGGTCCTTGAGGTTGCACAGCAGGCGGCAAAACCACTGAGCTAAATCCCCAGCCCAAGGAGAGATTTATTTGACTCAGGTTTCAGAGGTTTCAGTCCATGGCTGCCAGGGTTCAAAGCAGAAATATGGCAGAAGAGCATGGTAGAGCAAAGCTGCTTAGTTCATTGTGCCTGGGAAGCAGAGCAAGCAAACAGCGCCCGCAAGAGATAAACCCTTTAAAGCATGCCTCCACCTAGACACAGCCAGAAGTGTACTTTACTACTCTGCTTGCATCGCTTAATCCAACCAAGTTGACAGTCACAATTGATGGTCACATCCCTACATTGAAAAGGATATATTGGGGCTGGGGATGTAGCTCAGTGTCTCCTCGCCGGCCTCACAAGCGCAAGGTCCTGAGTTCAATCCCCAGTACAAAAAAGAAAGAAAAGGATGTATTTATTAGTCAGATGTAAGTGAAAGAAAACCAACTCAAACTTTCTTAGGCAGTAAAAGGGAGGTTTATTGGCTTATAACTTACAGGCTTTGGGAAATAGAGATGGTTGAAGCCATGCACTCAAGTAGCTTTCCCTCTCACTCCCACACCCACTCCCATCCAATTTGTTTATTTCTGCTTCTGCATTGATCATCCTTACACTCTTCCCAGTGATGTGGGACATAGTGCCAACGTCATTGAAGTCATGCCTTTAGAGCTCATGATCAGAATAGAGATTGGCTCCAGATGCTGTGCCTCATATGCGAGAGGAATCCCATTGGTATGGCTTGGATTATGTGCCATGTACCCACTCTTATGAGAGGCTGATTTTTAAGATAATTACCAAAAACCGTTATAAAATAATTACAAAATTTCACAACTTAATTGATGTTATTTACTTCATTTTTGTTCAGGAATGGAGAGCAAAGTATGTCTTTGCCTCAGTAAAAGTTGCAAAACCCATGGCCAAGCTTTAAATCAGGCAAGGCTTACAAATGGGATGAACACTTTTTCAAGAGCCTGAATTGTAATTACCCTCCTTCTTTGGTGCAAGGTACAAAAAAATTAAAATACTAAAAATTAAAATATCTGGCCACCATCCCAAGCTCCTAGGGCAGAGAAGCTGAGCCAGTCCCAGCACCTGGAAGCAAGCTCCCCCGCCGCCATCCCAAGCTCCTAAACCAGAGAAGCTGAGCTGGTCCCAGCACCTGGAAGGAAGCTCCCCTGCCGCCATCCCAAGCTCCTAGGGCAGAGAAGCTGAGCCAGTCCCAGCACCCGGAAGCAAGCTCCCCCACCGCCATCCCGAGCTCCTAGGGCAGAGAAGCTGAGCTGCATGGGCACCAGAAGCACCCCGCCCCCACCCCACCCCCCATGGAAATGAGAAGACACGTAAACAAGCCTCAAAAACAGACTGGATCACCTGTAGCAACCCCAAAGGGAAACAAGATGGAACAGTCTGATACTCAACCACCTGGACTCTGAACTGGCAACAAAAGAGGATCTGGGAAAAATGAAATCAGAAATAATTACTCAGACAACAGCAAAAATTTTGCTCATGGTGCAAGACATGATGAATAAATCTAGAGAGGACACAGATATAAAAATAGAGGATCTGAGGAACATGATGAAATCCCAACATAGGAAACAAATGGAATCCATAAAACAGATGCAAACAGATTTCCAGGAGATTAAAAACTCCATCGAAAGTCTACGCATAAGAATGAACCAGTGTGAGGATAGAATTTCACATATAGAAGAAAAGATTGCAGTTAGTGAGGAGGAAAAGAAAAATTGCTTTAAAATTGTAAAGGAACATGAGAAATCAGTCCAGCAGCTGCTAGATGATGCAAAGAAGAATAACATAAGACTGATTGGAGTCAATTAAGAAAGAGGAGAGCGTGCAGATGACATAAAAAAACTCTTCACAGAAGTGATGGCAGAAAACTTCCCCAGCAGGGGAAAAGAACTTGACATACAGATAAGTGAGGCATATAGGACTCCAAATAGCCTTGATCAAAAAAAATCTACACATAGGCATATAATAGTTAGGGTTCCATAAATCCAACAGAAGAACAAAATTCTACAAGCAGTGAGAGAAAAGAAACAAATCACATACAAAGGAAAGCCCATCAGAATCACAGCAGACTTCTCAATGCAAACGCTCAAGGCAAGAAGAGCTTGGAGTGATGTATTTCAAGCCCTAAAGGAAAACAGCCTCCAACCCAGATTGATGTACCCTGCAAAACTATCTTTCAAAATTGATGGAGAAATAAGATACTTTGATGATAAAGTGCACCTCAGGAACTTCATGAATACCAAACCAGCACTCCAAAAAATTTTAGACAATACCCTAGGAGAAGATAGTGAGGATCACAACCCCAGGAAACCCAGCAGAATGAATCCATTGGGCGTGACAAATTAAACACAAAAGGGGAGAATCCAGCAAAAAGAAAAAGTCATGACAAGGCTTTTAAAACTTTTAACTTCATCTCCCTAATGAGTGTATAATTCAATCTTATTATTGTACTGATTAGTATTTTTCTGATTCTAGAATTGCACACCTTTCCTTGTGCCGTACTGGCTATTTATAATCTTATGTCTACTTTTTAATTGGGTTGTCTATTAATGAGCTGTAAGAGTTCTTTATGTATTCTGGTCATAGGTTATATGCATTGTAAATATGGTCTGTTTAAGGACTACTTTTCATTTTAATGATGTCATTTAAAGTTCTAAATTTTGATGGAATCTCATTTATCACTTTTTTTCTTTTATACATCATGTCTTTTGTATACTAGGTAGTTCTTGCCTACCCTGAATTCATAAACATTTTCCCTTATAATTTCTTCTTAAAGTTTTATACTTTTAGACTTTCATATTTAGGTTCGTAGATCCCTTCAAGTTATTTTCATGTATGGAAATAAAGGGTTGAGGTTAATTTTTTATATATGGAAAAAAAAATTTAAAATATCTGCAGACATTTATCCACTTTGTTCACTCTGAATAGGCACTTAGTAAGTGAGGATGTCCAGCTGACCACGAACCATATGAAACCGTGCTCAACATCCCTCCTCTCTAGAGAGGTACAAATTAAACCCTAGCCAGCTACTATGACATGCCTACCAGAATGGCTACAATTAAAATCATACCCAAATATCCAGTAACATCCAATTTGGGCAAGCATGCAAAGAAAGCAGAGCCTTTATACTCTATAGTGTGTGTATAAATTGTTAAAGCCATTTTGGGATGGATTGGCAGGACCCAGTACAGCTGATTGCATGTGTACCCTGTGACCTACCAATTCTAGGTTTATGCAAAACAGATGTCCGTTGAATTGTGAACCAAAAGACACATAGGATACACAAACATACTCATACTAGCTAACAACTGGCTAGAGCCTAAATATCCATCAAGAGGAAAACAGATGACTTTTAGTATAATCACACTTTGGAATGCTACACAGCAATGAGAAAGAAACCCTGCCAATTGCAACAACATGTGCTTCTACAACCATTATGTTGAACCAAAGAAGCCAGTCAAAGGAATAAATACTCTGTAATTCCATTTTTAGTTAATTAATTAGGGGATCTCACACTATTGCCCAACTCCTGGGCTCAAGCAATTCACCCCACCCACCAAAGTTGGTGAAACTATAGGCACATGCCATTACACCTTGCTGCATTTATATACTATTTTATACTCCATTTCCTTTTCAGTTCTATATCTTTTCTGAAAAGAAAAACTTTTCTCCATAAAATTTTTGTTTCTATCAGTGCTGTTGTTTTCTTCACAGAGGTAGCTGAGGAGCTCGGGAGAGCTGCCTCCTCCTCATCTATTGTTCCATATCTGCCCCGATTACCTATACTTCCTTCCAAAACTCGGACGCTAAAAAAGGCGGAGAACAAGGAGAACATTGAAGGGGCACAAGATGCCACAGAAAATCCTGCTTCCAGTTCAGCACCAGGTAAGAGTTGCTAGCCATGAAGATGGAAATAGAAACTGCTTATTTAAAGACCATAGGATATGATGCTTTTATGTCCATCTTCCCTGTGGACAATATGGCATCTGTTTTACCTCCCACTTTATTCCTTGGACAATTGTAGCCAGTGCTAGCAGTCCTGATCTATCGGTTCAACATGCATCTCTGTCACTACTCCATTTCCTGAGATTCTGGCACCCAAATAATTACTGTCTTCATAGTCCTAGCAAAAACTTCACTGAGCTGTATTCATTTTTAAGACAAGTTAAATACTGAGGTAATAAGCAACAGACTACCCTCCCCCCATTTATATCCCTATCACATTTGGAATATTAACCACTGTGAAATGATAATTTATTTCCTCAGTACTGCCAACACCTAACATTTACTAGATGCTGACAGACCTTTTGTAATTCTACTGGATTCATTTCTTGTCTTTCACATTATTGATTGCCCATTTTTCTTCAGGGTTCATTAGAAGTACACAGACTGGAGGGTCCCCAGCCCTGCCTCGAAAGCAAAGAGATAAGTCACCCAGCAGCCTCTTGGAAGATGCCAAAGAGACATGCTTCACCAGGGATAGGAAGGGAGGCTTCTTCAGCTCCTTCATGAAAAAGAGAAATGCTCCCACACCCCCTAAACGCAGTAGCTCCTTCCGAGAAATGGAGAATCAGCCTCATAAGAAATATGAACTCACGGGTAACTTCTCATCTGTTGCTTCTCTACAGCATGCTGATGGGTTCTCTTTCACTCCTGCCCAGCAAGAGACGAATCTGGTGCCACCCAAGTGCTGTGGGGGGAGCTTTGCCCAGAGGAATTTCTGTAATGACGACAGTGGTGGGGGTGGGGGCAGTGGCACTGCTGGGGGTGGGTGGTCTGGCATCACAGGCTTCTTTACACCTCGATTAATCAAAAAGACACTGGGCTTACGAGCAGGTAAACCCACAGCCAGTGATGACACTTCCAAGCCTTTTCCAAGGTCAAACTCTACATCTTCCATGTCCTCAGGGCTTCCAGAGCAGGATAGGATGGCAATGACCCTACCCAGGAACTGCCAGAGGTCCAAGCTCCAGCTGGAAAGGACAGTGTCCACCTCTTCTCAGCCAGAAGAGAATGTGGACAGGGCCAATGACATGCTTCCAAAAAAATCAGAGGAAGGTGCTGCTCCAACCAGGGAGAGACCAAAAGCCAAACTGTTGCCCAGAGGAGCCACACCTCTTCCTCTGAGAACCCTCTCTGGGGACCCAGCCATTACAGAGAAGGACTCTGCAGGGATAGGAGTGGCTGGAGTGGCAGCTGCCCCCAAAGGCAAGGAGAGGAATGGTGGGGCCCGACTTGGGATGGCTGGAGTCCCAGAGGATGGAGAGCAGCCAGGCTGGTCTTCTCCAGCCAAGGCTACAGCCATCCTCCCTACCACCCACAACCACAAAGTGCCAGTCCTCATCTCACCCACCCTAAAACACACTCCAGCTGACGTGCAGCTCATCGGCACAGACTCTCAGGGGAATAAATTCAAGCTCTTATCTGAGCATCAGGGCACATCCTCTGGAGACAAGGACCGACCCCGACGGGTAAAACCAAAGTGTGCCCCACCCCCACCACCAGTGATGAGACTACTGCAGCATTCGTCTGTATGCCCAGACCCCGGAGAAGAGCCTCCTGCAGGACAGCCCATGTCAGAAATACAGGAAGGAGGGAAAAAGGCATCTCCAGGGGCAGTGCCTGTAGGTGGGAAAGCTGGGAGGCCAGTGATGCCTCCGCCTCAAGTGCCTCTGCCCACACCTTCCATCTCGCCAGCCAAAATGGCCAATGGCACAGCAGGTACTAAAGTGGCTCTGAGAAAAACCAAACAGGCGGCTGAGAAAATCTCAGCAGACAAAATCAGCAAAGAGGCTCTTCTAGAATGTGCTGACCTACTGTCCAGTGCAATCACGGAACCTGTGCCCAATAGCCAGCTGGTAGATACGGGGCACCAGCTGCTCGACTACTGCTCAGGCTATGTGGACTGCATCCCTCAGACTCGAAACAAGTTTGCCTTCCGTGAGGCCGTGAGCAAACTGGAACTCAGCTTGCAGGAGCTGCAGGTATCTTCAGCAGCTGCCGGTGTGCCCGGGGGAAACCCTGTCCTTAATAACTTATTGTCATGTGTACAGGAAATCAGCGATGTGGTACAGAGGTAGCCACTGTCTGCCTAGTGGGAGGATGCACACATTTCTGAGGGGAGAGGGAAAGGGACTTGTTTTCCTGTGTTCCTATTTTCAAATTGAAAGACTGATACTTGAGTGTGTTTAAGTGAAGTACCTCAGATCCCTGAGTTCTCACGTTTACAGGTTCATCTCAAAAGTAACAAAAGCAAATCACATTATATAGGAGATATAAATTGGATGGGGGAAAGGCAGCAGTGGACAAAATTGGAAACTGCACTGGAAAATCAGGGAGAAAGTTTGTTTCATAAAGAAAGAAATGCAGCCCATCCCTACTTGGAACCATGTGAAATGCTAGACTGGGCTGCTCCCAGTCATTCTGTACCACAAAAGAGGGCATTGACCTGGGGCTCTGGTAGGTACTAAGAGTGATCACCTAACAGATTTGGTGGGAGGGAAGAAAGGAAAACTGGGAATGTATCCAGAGGTTTGTTCAAGGCTGTTGGAAGCAGCTTCTTGCCTTGTTTCCATGGGTCATTACTATTGTATTAAGAACTGCAGATAAGATTGCTAGAATGAAATGGAAATGTGGCCCTGTCTGTGATTCACCTTGATGTATTAGTTGTTGCAGGAAGTAAAGAATGCTGGGAAGTTCAGTCAGGGAGATTGAAACCTCCTTCTAAAATCTGACATTGATTAGCAGTCACGTCTCCCAGTCTACTGTATTATTTCCTAATGGACCAGTATTGACTTTCTGCTTATTGGTGGCTATCTGTAAACCATAGGTATAGGAGTCTCCTTGGTGTTTCTTCCTGGGCAGGCTGTCTTCCTTTATTTTTGGCAGCATACAGGGCATTAACCAACATTGATTTTGAAAATAGTGGTCACTACAGGTTCTCATTGGGAAGTCTTTCCTGACACAGTGCCCCTGCATACTGACTACTGGCAAAGGACTTGAGCAGCTCTATATTTGTCAACTAAAATACAGTACTAAGGTGCTGATCCCTTCTTGAAAGGGACAGCCAGGTCCAGAGCCCCATGACTGAGAGAAAAAGTTGCCTTGGTGATAATGGCTGTTTTTCTGTTCTTTTCTCCTCCTTTATCATCTTACTCCCAATGTGGGTAGAAAGTTGGAGAAGGCATTTTCTCTCCCTATGTGCTTGAATTACCCTCTTATTATTCTCACAGGCTTTTCTCCTCTCAAATTTCTGTCCCCGTGCCCATCATGTTTGTTTGTATAGTTCATATTGGGGATATTTTTTATTTATTTTGTCATTTCACCTCTCTTCTATGAGTGCATAATTTAGGGAGTAGGTCATTTTCAGGGAGGACCAGTTAGATCCTGGAAACCTAATGACAACTCTTAAGTTTATTTTGCACTTGAAAAATAGGCCTTTTCCTTTCCTACTCAGTTATAATTGTGGAAGCTAATTAGGAAGGAACTGAATCGAATGGATAATATATTACTGATGTTCTTAGTGTTGTGTCTAATTTCAGTTATTTCATTGTTTTTTTTTAAAGTTCTATAACCCCACATACATACACACACACTCTCTAAAGAGAACCCAATAAAAATGTTTTTTCTCTCAAAGGGATGTTAGCCTAGGAAGATAGGAATTCAACACTGAGCTTTGAGCTTTCTCCCTGGCTCTGTCATCCATCCACTGTTAAGCCATAGCTCCATCTCTTGATCTATTGAATGAAAGTAACAGAACCACATGTTCTCAAGGGTATTTTGCAAATAAGTGTATCAGCTACCCCTTTGAGAGCCTCTCTGCAAAAGCTCTTTAATGCAGTATTGTTATGTTGAATTTATCATTCTCTTCTTTGCTGAGTAATAGAAACTAAAGAAATTTGGAACTGCTGAGCTTATATTAATCAGGGTAGCATAGTAAAGGGGAAACTATATTTGGGTGTCTTTGACCAAGGAAGAAATTGTTTTTGTTAGAAAGAAAGGACACTTTGATTCTTCTTATCATTGCTGCTTCAGAGGAGGCCCAGGTTGAGAGGAGGATTAGCAGGGAGGAGATACTGGGCATCCTGGCAGGTGTCAGGTGACCCTGCCAATGTGGTACCTGCAGCTGAGAATAGGCGGCTGGTGATCAGGTTAACCTACCAGTCCTCCTTCCTACCTTCTTCGTTACCTCTCCCCTCATCAGACCATAAACTTGAACTGACTTTTAGCAGTTAGTCTTTTAAAAGTGGGGAGGGGAAAGCTAAAATTTTAGAACATTATTATGCTGCTTTTTAAGTTTATCCCTGTCATTGTGGAATGCAAAGGGATTACAATTGTTTTCAGGAGATTTTTTTTTTTAAAAGCAAAGGCTCTATTTTTTTTCTAAGAGTTCTGAAAATAAGCATTGGGAAACACTACTGAGTGTATTTCAGCTCCCTAGTTTTCTCACCGAAGAACAGTCTTAAAGGTGGTGGGTAGGGGCTCTGTCTTACTCAGGGACAGCACCTAGTTCTGTCTTGCACACAGTAGGTGCTCAGTAAATTCATAAATTGAATTGATTTTTCTGTACACTGTCATGAGTAATAAGTATTGTAGCATACCATCCACATGATCCTTGAACTGTGTAACTTCAGGAGTTGAGGGTTTAGGGTTCAGGTTAAAGAGGCACTGTCAACTTGCTATAAAAGTAAAATTTAGGTTTTTCCTTTTTCTACTTGAAAAGGATTAGCCTAAAAAAACCTGATGTAAAGAAAATGTTTGACTCTAAAACAGAAAACTGCTTCTAGAAACTTACAGTTTAATTGTATCCAGTCTGAAAGCAGATAGCAAGAGAAAAAGCTTTTGTACAGTGTTGACAAATTTTTAAATTGGATATATCTGTCCATCTATATATATATATATATATATATGCCACAGCCTGATTGTTTTCATGAACAGATAATGTGATTACAATTTAGATTTCCCACCTTAAAAATGCTGTGTTTCATGTTGGATACATCTTGATTGTACTTAACACAAAGTATTCTCTTAAAAGACGGTGTAAAATTAAAATATTTACATTTTCCTGCACACTCCAATCGTGATTTTCAGAGATTTAGCCTTAAAAAACTCTTGCACATGTTCTTACAGTACACTGACATCAGTACGAAGCTATTGGGTCTGGTATGCAAAAAATTTATTTAGTGTTTTTCTAGATGACCTCTATACATAGCGATCGTTGTCGTGGAAACCCTTTCCAGCACTCGGAGAGGCTGAGGCAGGAGGATTGGAAGTTGGAACCCAGCAACTTAATAATTTATTGAGATCCTGTCTCAAAATTTAAAAAAGGACTGGGATATTTCTCAGTGCAAAGGCTTTGGGTCCATTTCCTTGTACTGTAAAAAATAAAAGTTTAAATTAGGAATTTTCTTACAATTCAGTTGAAAACTTTATTCTCAGTTAATAAAACATGCTGACTTTGCTAAGGCATAACCCATATTTATTTAACTAAAGTCAGGGGGCTTTTGAGATTAAAGGATGCAGTTTAGATACTGGTCTGGTGTTCAGGCTCGCTCTACAGCCATTCTAGGAAGCAACTTTTTAAACCTCCCTTGGCCTCAGTTTCCTCATTGTAACACAGGGATAAATAGTCACTATCTCAGGGTTGTTGTAAGGATTAAATGAAATAAAAGTTCATAAGATTCTTAGCTCAAGTGCTTGGCACACAATGAGCACTCCATAAATGCTAACTGCTAATAATACCTAATCCAGAAATGTGCAACGGAATCCCTTAAGGATTAAAAAAACCCTGATTAAATAGCCCCACCCCAGATCAGAATTAACAATGGAATGAAGTCTTGGTCGGTGTGTTTTCCAAGGATCTCTCCATGTGTACCAGAAAGCTCACATTGTTTGAAAACTATTGATATCTTTTTCTTAATAGGTTATGAAACTAGAGATGTTTAAGTTACTAGTATTATCCAAAAGAGTTTGTTAGTGACAGAGCTGAGGTTAGAATTCGGGTCTCCTGACTTCTGGTTATGGGATCTTTCCAACATGCCTGCTGCCTTGTGAAACACTGCAAAAAAAAGTGGCTCAGCTAGACAATCAGTCTGCAATCTGCACACTTCTAAAGCACATGCTCCCAGCACAGTCTAACCTTAAGGGGCTTGAATGTTGAATAATGGCGACACTAGCAAAAGAAGCATTCAGGAGAACTCAGTAATTTAAAAGATTATATGGGGCATTCTTTTGGACTGACCTTAGCAACACAGAGTCCTGCACTTTGTAGTAAGGAAATAACAAGTTTAAAAACAAACTAGTCCTACATTCCTTTTTCTTAAAATATTGTTCAGTATCATTTTAGTGACTGTGAGATAATGTACATGAAAGCACTTTGAGAGAGTATCTAATATAACTATAAAGTTGTATTATGAATGTCTGTGTAGAAGATAAAACATTGGATTAGAGGATGATTGACTTAAAGACTTTTACCTGTGTGGGACCTGAAACTGCAGATATATAAAGCATCACCTCTGTAATTTATCACATTTATAAATATAAAAACTATAGTGTTTTGCTAAAGTTGTTCATGCTGAATAGCTTCACAAAAATAGGGACCAACTTTTTGGCTTAATTCTGATCTTTAAAAGCAGTAAAGAGTATTCACTTCAGAATAGAGAAGCTCTTTCAAGGACCTTAACTCAAGAAGGATGAAGCCCTCTTACTCTTGAACATTTATTTCTCCCTACACAGCCATTAACATCTTAAATGTGGTAGGGGCAGACTTGTTACCTGTTGGTGTTGACAGTGTCTTTTTAAACCTATGTCCTGCGTAGTTCTGTGAGAGTTTGGGAGAGGAGGTAGGGAAGGAGGCTGGATGGCCATAGAACCAGTGCACTTGCATTTTTGCTTTTATAGGATTTCCCACTAGAAAATGGCATTGACGTTTATCATCTATGGTATCTTCATTCTAAAATGAGTAGCTGAACTTAATCCGCTTGTTAGATTATGAAATACTCAAGAATAAATGGCAGTGGTGGCTACTTTTGAGTTACAGCTACACTACATCCTTACCTCTCTTACTCCTTTCCATTTTTGCTACTGATGTCATTAGCAGGCTATGCCTCCAATAGGAGTTCATATTGGCCTGACAGGGTTGTCTATATTTTTGTTTCTGGTGATTTTTGGGTTTTGTCATCTTGCTTGCATTAACTTGCTCTACCTGGTTCTGGGGTCCATCTCTGCCTGAAGCATGTAATGGTCAGTACTTCTTTCAGAGGTAGGTCTCTGGGCTTAAGTTTCCTCTCTTGGGTTGAAAGACTCCCACTGTATCTCTGTCTTAGTTTCTGCCAAGCCAGTAGCTGAGCACCTTTGAAAATTCTTGCTTCAGCTTGGAATTTGTGGGCTACTCCAAGGGAGCGTCTGTTTGCTGACAGGCTTGACATAGGCAGCCCAAGGGTCCCTGCACCTTCCATGTGACAGCTGGGGAAAATGCTGCTAGCTGTAGCCTCACTAGTCAAGAGGTGAGGCCTTGGGCTGCTTTAAAATCTGTTCTTTAACAGTCAAAGGTCTCTTCATTATTTGGAATGAGTTCCAGTTTTCCAGTTACTAGACTTTTAAAAATTGAATGCAAGACTAGCTTTTGGCGTTGTGGGGGAGCAAGTCAGTAGTCCCTGGAGTAACAGTTATCTGCCCTGTTCAGCACAACTACAGTTGGCAAACTTCACTGCCATTCACTCCGCTCACCTGTTGCTAAGGAAGCATGGGTAGGTTTCAGGGCCATGGATCAGGCTGCTGCAGAACAGTCACTCAGGGGAGACACTCAGCTCCAGCTTGTCTTTGGGAAGGCTTATTGAAATGTCCAGCTCATGTGTTTCTGTTCTGGGGCTGCTGTTCTCTGTGCCACCCACCTGCGTCACGTGGTCTGTCTTGAGTGTATTTAAGATGAGAGTTCCATGTCTGACTTACTATCTTAGATCCAAAGGCCAGGATTTAGGAAGGGCTCTACCCTGTGTAATCAGGGTAAGAAGTTTCTCTGGTTCTCCTTGGGTAAGGAGGCCGACAGCAGGTTAGTTTGATTCTAAGCTGACTTGGGGTGGCAGAGGTCACCCGTAGAGATTTGTGCCTTCAAAGATGGGTTTCTGAGTCTTGCAAAGGAAAAGTGTTGTCTGCTGGGTTGATTTTGCATTAAGTGTTGAATTAGATCTGGTAGAAATGCGCTTCACTGGGTCTCAGCCTATGTCAGTGACTGCCCCACTTGAGGTGTTTTCCTCACACAGAATGCTGATGTGGCAGGTTGCTGCACTTTTCTCAATCCTATTTGGAGCTGAGGGAAGGGTGCTGTCATTGGTTCCTTCCCTCCCTCCTTCCAAATGCACTTACTTCTTTGCTCCTATGTACAACTATAAATTTGAAATTGTTTACCTCTCCTAGAAAAGTTGTATCTTTTAACTTCTCCATTGCTGAGCGACCTGAACACAGTAGCAGAGTCCTTTTAACATGGACAGAGGTAACAGATGTCATGTTGAGTGTGTCTTCAGACTTGCAGACCACCTAAAAGATGCATGGATGGATGGATGGATGGATGGATGGATGGATGATCTCTACTGTAAGTTGAAAGACTAAGCACAACTCTGTCCTTAGACCATACCACATTCAAGGCAGAATTATGATATCTAAATTCTGTCCTGTGGGGTTTTTTGTTCATCGTTGTACGTACAACAGCAAGTTTTAGGGTCCTGCATATGACTAAGCTGCTGAGCTGTGTGCATAGAGGACTCTGAGCAGGCTGTGAGCCCTTTAGGACATGTTGCAGGCAAATTCAAATGCTAGCAAGCTTTATGATAGGAAATACAGGGAGTTTTGTGGTTGGAAATTGATTAGATTTGCTTCTGAGCCTCCAAATAGGAGTTTTAAATCATTTAGGTATCACAAAATTTAGCTGGAGATTGGGACTTGGGGTTAATAAAATTTTGACATCTGGGTACCTAATTTTTGCCGTTATAACACAAAAAGAATAAAGAGGTAGGCCAAATTTATTCTTGATTTAGAAGATACTGCAGTACACTGCAATGCTTCAGAGTTATCAATGAAAAAATCCCAAATACTGCTCAATTTTATTTCCAAGAACCATACCATGTATTGTGAGTGGCAAAAATGCCAGGAGACAGAACTGCTTCTGATAGGTGAGGGACAGATAAGACAGCTTTCTTCCATTTTGACAGCCTGTTTTTACTGTAGCCACTTAGGACTCCATTATGAAAAGCATTTTCTGAGATCTTGAGACATTACCTTGATTAGCCAGGCAAATTAGTACTCAGAAACTATAAAGGATAATGAGGTACTCACCCTTATAGTTCTTCGGTGCATATATTTGAAAACCCGTTAGGGAAATTAAAAACCATCACAGGGCCAGGCATTTAGCTCAGTGGCACTGCACCTGCCTCACAAATGCGAGGTCCTGAGTTCGACCCCCCATACAAAAAAAACCCCATCACATCTCATCTACATGAAGGTATACATTTATGTAAGTGCACATATGCTCTTGCTGTGCCCATTAAGAAGAGGGGGAATGAGTGAAAGAGGAGTAAATCACATCTTTCTTTGTAGTGGACAGAAGCAGTGGCATGACTGGTGTGTTGGCGGACTGAGCTATTAATGCAGATGCAACCCCAGTCTCCCTTGTAGACCCTACACTTTGCCTTCTTGCAATCTGATTGTGTAATGACTATCAGTGGAGAAACCCCAGTTTTGCGCTTTCTTGGTAAAAATGTTTGAACACTTCATGATGAATAACAGAACCTTGTCCTAAAACATGCCAATTCAAATTCTTTAAAACTCATTTAATGTTTATACCAAAGGTTGTGCTCTGCAGGTGTATGTGGTGCAGAGGGTGAGGTCTGGAGCATTGGGCACTGTGTGCATTGCTAAGAGGACACAGTACACAGTGAGACAAAGTGGGATTTAACTGCGTCAGTCATGGGTCACACTACCAGTTTTGTCAGGTATTTGTTCTTAATTGTTATTGTAATATATTTTCAGTTGCTTTGTTTTTCTAATTTAATTCTCTCACTCTGTTGTCTGACTGTGAACTGCTAACAGTGTTAAACTTGATGTAAATAAATGATGCCCTTGAAAGGGACCGCTCTCTGCCTGTTGTCTTACAAGGTTTGCAAGTTGTGTTTTGTTTTAAATAAAGGTTACAATATTTTATTGGCAAAGTAGCCTTGAGATTGGAGTGTTTCTCCCTTGATTTTAATTGACAGGGAATGTAGGCAAGCTACACAGAATAGATGCCTGTAAGGGGAAGAAGCTGAGTTTAATGCGCTTCCCTTTGGCACAGCCTTTACAGTGTCCTCTTTGGGATGAATCCTCGTCCTTTGATGAACTGCATTTTTTTACACAAGGGATCATCTGGAGTCCAGGCTGGTATACATAATAAGGTGGGTTATGTGTGTATCTTCAGTATCTGTGTCTCTAATATGAGATGGCTAAAGGGAAATTTAATTCTCTCAAAATCCATCTGAGAACTCCAAATAAGTTCTAAAAATGTTTTCAGCCAAAGTAGCATTCATAGAGTAAATATAGACCCTTAAAAACATTTTATTTTTATCTTTTTTAATTTTTATTAAAAAACTTTCCTTTTGGGCTGGGGATTTAGCTCAGTGGTTTTGCCACCTGCTGCTCAAGTGAAAGGACCGGAGTTCAATCCCCATTACCAAAAAAACCCAAAAAACAAAAAACTTTGCTTTTGATGGACACATAAATAACAGTAGATATTTATAGGGTATAGTGTGATCTTTTAATACATGTGTGCATTGTGTAATAAACCAGGGTATTTAGAATATCCATGATCTTATACATTTGGTATCTCTGTGGTGGGAGCCTTCAAAATTCTCTCTTGTAGCTGTTTTTAAAATTTTTTATTTTTCTTCTACCTGTTTTGAAATACTCAGTTACAGTATTTTTAACCGTAATCCCTCTTCTGTGCAAAAGAATAGCAGAATTAGTTTCTCCTGTCTAACTTTGTGGTACTCATTAACCAGTCTCTTGTTATTTCACTTAGCTCTTCCCCTCTCTATCCTCTAGTCTTCTCTACTCTACTTCTCTGAAATCGGCTTATTTTCATACCATATTTGAATAGACCATTCAGTATTTGTCTTTCTGTGCCTTATTTCAGTTAACTTAATGTCTTGCAGGTTCATCCACGTTGCTACACATGACAGGATTTCATTTTTTATGCCTGAATGGTGTTCCATTTGTGTGTGTGTGTGTGTGTGTGTGTTTCCTTTATCCTTTCATTGGCTGATGGAAACTTATGTTGATCCTATCTCTTGACTACTGTGAATTGTGCTATAATAAACAACATGAGAATACAGATATCTCTCTGACATACTGATTTCGTTTCCTTTGGATATATACCCAGTAGTGAGATTGATAGATCATAAGGTAGTTCTATTTTAAATTTGTGTGTACGTATATGTATGTATATTTTTTCAACATTTCTAAAGAATATATGTATATCTGATTATATATATAATCATAATGTATTTAAAACAGTCCTGCTGAAAGTGCATTTTATTTCTAAATTTAAGTTTAAAAATTTTAACTAATACATAAACTAGTACATATTTATGAGCTATACGTGATGTCTTGATATTGTATACATTATATAATGTTTAAATCAGGTTAAACCTATCTCATTTATCATTTCTTTATGGTGAAAATTTTCAGAGTCCTTTCTGCCAGCTTGTTGAAATATACAATGTGTTGTTGTCTGAAGTCACTTTACTATTAAGTAGCTTACTAGAACTTTTCACTCCTACCTATAACTTAGTGCCCATTGATCAGCCTCTCTCCTGTCTTTCCTTCCCTCTTGCCTCTCCAGCCTCTGGTAATCATTCTACTCTTCTGTAAGATCAACTTTCTTAGATTTCCACATAGGAGTGAGGTTGTGTGACACACAGTTCCATCCATGTTATTATATATGTCCTTTATTCTGCTTTGTTTGTTTGTTTGTTTGTTTCAACAGGGTCTCACTATGTAGTTCAGGCTGGCCTTGAACTCACTGTGGAGCCTCTGCAGGCTTTGAACTTGCTGGGATCCTCATGCCTATCTCCTGAGTGCTGGGATTACAGGTATTAACAGGTGTGTGCTACTAGGCCTGGCCATATATGCTCTTTATTAATGTTCTGTTGAATTTTGTTTCCTAGTATTTTGTTAGGATTTTTGCATTTATGTTCATCAGAGATATTAGCCCATAGTTTTCTTTTTGTTGTTATTGTATCCTTGTCTGGTTTTGGTATCAAAGTGATGTACAATGAGCCTCATAAAGTTAAGTTTCAGTATTTTGGAACAATTTGAGTAGAATTGGTATTGGTTCTTTTTTTTTTTTTTTTTTTTGTACCAGGGATTGAACTCGGGTCCTTGTGCTTGTGCAGCAGGTGACAAAACCAGTGAGCTAAATCCCCAGCCCTAGTATTGGTTCTTTAATTGGTAGAATTCAACATGAAGCTACCAAGTCCTTGGGTTTTCTTTGATGGGCAATTTTTTTTTTTATTACTGATTGTCTTAGTTCTTTTCTCATTGCTAAGACAAAACACCCAACACCTAAAGTTAAAGGAGGAAAGGTTTATTTGGCTCACAGTTTGTAGAGGTTTCAGTGCATAGTTGGCTGGCTCCAAGGCAGGGAGGCATGGAGAAGGAATCAAGTGACAAGGGACCAGAGACCAACTCTCTTTCTGTCCCTTATATCTTAGCCAGGCCTACCAACGCTTAGAGTGGATAGCACTCACACCCAGTGTGGGGCATCTTTAATTCTACCCAGAACTATGTCAAACTAATCAGTGGACTAACTTAGTAATCACACCCTTGGCCCAGGGTTCTGCCACCCGTCTTGCAAGCTCAAGGTCCCAAGTTCAATCCCTGGTACCAAAAGAAAAAAAAATCACACCCACCTCTGAAAAGGCCCCACCTATCACTGCATGTGGCTTTGCGGGGGGACATCTAGACCAAACCATAATGCTCATTAACCATTATAGGTCTGTTCAGATTTTGTTTCCTCATGAGTTAATGAGTTAATCTTGGTAGGCTGTATGTGTCCAGGAATTTATTCATTTCTTCTCTGTTATCCAGTTTGATGGTGTATAGTTGCTCATAATTGTATCATATGATCTTTTGTGTTTCTGTGACATCCGTTATATCTCTTTTTTCAAGTTTCATTTTTTCTTTTTCTTAGTCTGGATAAGAGTTTGTTAATTATGTTTATCTTTTCAAAAACACCAGCTCATTTCTTGATCTTTTGTGTGGTTTTTTTTGTTTTGTCTTTTTTTTTGGTACCGGGGATCGAACTCGGGACCTTGCGCTTGCAAGGCAGGTGGCGGAACCACTGAGCTAAATCCCCAGCCCTGATCTTTTGTGTTTTTTAAGGTCCATTTCATTCTTTTTTGATGTTAATTATTTCTTTCCTTCTTATTAATTTTGGGTTTAGTTTGTTCTTGCTTTCCTAGGTTCTTGAGGTGCAGTGGTAGGTTGTTTGAGATATTTTTGTTTATTTACTTTTAAGATCTTTTTGATATAGACATTTATTGCTACAGTTTTCTCTTAGGCCAGATGTAGTAACACTGGCTTATAATCCCAGCACTTGGGAGGCGAAGGAAGGAGGATCACTGCCAAGTTCAAGGCCAGCCTGGGCTACACAGTAAAACCCTGTCTCAAAAAAACAAAATAATAATAATAAATGAAAATGAAGTTTTCTCTTAGAACTGCTTTTGCAGTATCATTTAAGTTTTGTTATGTTGTGTTTTAATTTTGTCTCAAGAAATTTTTAAATTTTCCTTTAATTTCTTCATTGGCCCATTAGTTGTTCCAGAGCATGTTGCTCAATTTTTGTGTATTTGTAGTTTCCAAAGTCCCTACCCCACATTGATTTCTAGTTTTTAGACATTGTTAATCCCCTCCATACTGGGAATCGAACTCAGGACCTTGCACTTGCCAGGCAGGCACAGTGGCACTGAGCTACATCCCTGGATAGTTTTAGCCATTGTGATCAGAAAAATTACTTGAGAGCCAGATGTGGGCGTGCACACCTGTAGTCCCAGCACTCAGGAGGCTGAGGCAGGAGGATCTCTGAATTTGAGGCCAGCCTGGGCTGTGAGTTCAAAGCCAGCTTGAATTACAGAGTAAGATCCTGTTTCAAGAAAAAGGAAAAAGAATTACTGTATATGACTTCAGTCTTCTTTAATTTGTTAGGACTTGTTTTGTGGTCTAATATATGATGTGTCTGGAGAATGTCCCATGTGTAGTTGGAAAGAGTGTGTGTTCTGCAGCTAATGGATGGGATGTTACATAAATAAATGGTTAGGCCCATTCGGTCTAGAGTACAGTTTAAATTCAGTGTTTTCTTGTTGATTTTCTGTCTGATCTGTCCATTGCTCTAAGAGGGTGTTATTTTTTCTATTTTTGTATTGTAGTTTCTCCCTTTAGATCTGTTAATGTTTGCTTTATATAATTTAGGTGTTCCATTGCTGGATACATACATATTTAAAATTCTTACATCCTCACAGTTGACCCTTTATTATTGCATAATGACATCTTTGTCTCTTTTATGGTTTTTAATTTTATATATATATATATATATATATTTTCATTCCTCTCTTTTGGTTTCCATTTACATGAAATATCTTTTTCCATCTCTTCACTTTCAGTCTATGTTTGTCCTTGCTATGGGAACCTAGCCAGAGGCCTGAATTTGGACCCCAACTATCTGGATTCATTTGCCTACCCAACATCAAGAGTAAAAGCCTATACAAAAGGAAAAATGAGTTTATTCACAATCTAGCCAAACACTTAGAAGGATAAATAAAAAAGGAGGGATAAAATAAAAGTGAGGAAAAGCTGGGGATGTAGCTCAGTGGCACAGCACCTGCCAGGCAATTGCGAGACCCTGAGTTTGATTCCTGGTACCCCTCCCAAAAAAGTGAGGAAATAGGGAATGTAGATTTGGCCAGGCTTTAGCCAGGCTTTGGCCCAGCAGCTAGTCCAGAACAATGTTGAAAGTCTCGTTCTGTTGAAACTTCCTTGGTGCCAGAGCTGTGGGTTGCAGTTGTCACTCTGAGCATGAAGAAGTGGGACAAATAGTTTACCTTGTATTCGTAATTTTTAAAGCTCTTCAGTTTCATTCTTAACAGTGACATGTCTTCTTGAAGCCATTGTTAGATCCTGTTTTATTTATTTATTTTTAAATTTTAATATTTTGGTACTGGGGATCAAACTTGGGACCTTGTGCTTGCGAGGCAGGTGGCAGAACCACTGAGCTAAATCCCCGGCCCTGTTAGATCCTGTTTTTAATCCCTATAGCCTCTCTGCCTTTTAATTGGAAAATTTAGTCCATTTATATTCCAGGTAATTATTGATAGGTAAGGACTTACTACTGCCATTTTGTTGGTTCCTAGTTTATTGAATAGGAGATGGTTGTTTTCTACATCATGTCTTCATTTTTGGAAGTGGACACAAGGCATCTTCTGGAGCCCAGGCTGGTGCATACAAAGTGTCTGTGTGTGTTGTCTGTGTCACCAATAGGAGGTGATCGTATAGGAAATTTTAATTCTCTCAAAATCTATTCTGAGGGAAACTCCAAATAAGTTCTAAAAATCTTTTGCGCCAGAACAGTATTAATAGACTGTAGGTGCTCAAAAGCGAACATTACGTTCGTGTTGACTCTGTATTTAAAAAGTTTTTAATGAGTTACTGCTTTTAGAAGTTACCTTAACTAGGTACAAATAGACAATTAGGTTAGTTAGAATGGGTTTTAAGCAGAGTTTATATACCTCTTTACACTCCTTTTCCTCTTCTTCCATCCATTTTCAGTTGAGTTTAAGAAGTTTTGTTTTTAGAATCTTCCAGAGAGAATCTCCCATTGTGATCTTCTCCCTCTTTGTATTGTCACTTTATCCACACCTGATCTAGCATTTGGTAAGGAAATTAGTTCTAGAAACAAACATCATTAAAGCACAGAAGATGGAGTCAAACTTCTTGGGGTTGAATCCCCATTCCATCAACCTGCTAACTTTGTAACTTTGAGCAAGAAATTTAACACAGTTTTATTAGGTTTGTTTTTATTAAACACCTTGTGACATTGTTTTATAACATGTATTCATAAAACCCTTGGAATTTTCCTAGTGGTGAGAGGAACATCTTTTGTTATTTACAATCCCTTTTCACCCCTACCAAAGTTTGTACTAATGATTGACTCTTGAAGAATTGGGGATGGTTGCAAGAGGAAGCAACGATGTGATAAGAAATTTGGAACTTTCTGCCTCACACCCCTACTTTTTTTCAGCCCCACTGTTGGCAGAGAAGAGGGACTGGAGATTGACTTAATCACCAGTGGCCAATGATTCATCAATTGTGAATACATAATAAAGCCTCTATAAAACTAACAAATGATGGGACCGGGGATTTAGCTCATTGGTGCCTCCACCTGCCTCACAAGCACAAGGTCCTGAGTTTGATTCCCGGTACCAAAAAATAACAAACAAATGATGGTTTTCGGAGAGCTTCCAGGTTGGTTAAATACATGGTGGTACTGGTAGAGTGGAACCTAGAAGTGGGCATGGAAGATCTGCACTGTTACTGAGTTCTGGGATCCTGGGGACTCAGGACTACTTCTAGAGATTCTTTCTAGGGTCTTCTTGTCCTGAGCAAAGAATTGGACAAAACAAGGAAAAATGATAGCAAGGTTTTACATTTATTAAAGGTAGGAGAAGAAATATGCACTGCAAGAGGGAGTGTGGGAAAGAAGTACACTCTACAGGGTGGCCAAGACAGCACAGGGGCCAAGTACTTAATGGCAGCTGTTTTTTATACCTCCCACTCCTCAGGCTGACTGATAGATGATCTAAGCCATCCTAGCCAGAACCTGCTGGAGTTCTCATGAGTCCCACGTGCAGGACCTTGGGAACTGATTTTCTATGCATCTCCTGGATGTCCCTCATTGACAGATCATGCCCACTCGCTTAGCCTGAATCTCCTGCCTCAGCACCACTGCCAGACCCAAAGCGCTCTGCTCTATGCAGCTCTTCTATCAGCTGTTCCTGAGTTGTATCCTTTATAATGGCTGCCAGCAGTATTTGCTTGAGTTCTGTGCAAATTATCCAGCTTGGGAAGGGATTGTGTGTTACCTGTGTGGATGGAGCTTATGGTTCCACAAATGAAAAATGAAGTCACAAACCAATGGCGGATGTTAGGGGTTTTTTTTATTTATTGGAAATAAGAATAGCTTCTGGGGCTGAGGATTTAGCTCAGACATCTGCTTTGCAAGCCCAAGGTTCTGAGTTCGAACTCTGTTACCAAAAAAAAAAAAGGATAGCTTCTGGATTTCCAGAAGGGGTTCCAAGTGTGTGGCCACATGGCCCCTCAATCCAGAGCTAATATGGATAAGCAGGCCACAGGAAATGCCCAGTTGTTTAGTGGCCACCTATCTTAGGTGGCTCTGTGGATTTAAAATCACCAGTTGGAAATCAGACTCTTTAACCCAGTTCTTCAACCTGTAGGGTTTAAAGGAAACTGGGATTTTAGAGGGGGAAAAAATGGTTATTTTCCATTTTAAATACCTTAAAATTCAGAAGCTTAGTAGAAAGTGGGGGGAACTCCCTATAGTAGGGAGGGGGCTGCATTTCTTCATTCTTGGTCCAAAGTCCTAGTTCACTGTCTATTCTTATTTTAATTCTTATCAATATGGCTGATCACCCAACTCCATCAAAGGCCCTTCCCCTACCTAGCTGCCTTACTCATCAGCTAACTAAATAGACTTTTCTTCAATGGAAACCCTTGATTTGTAGCCAGCTTGGACTGAAGCTTGGGTAACCAGGGGACCCGTCACTTGCAGTTGGCTCTGAAGTGGATGGCAGTCTTTAGACCACCTTGACCTCCACTGACCTCAAGGAGTTGGGCTTGGGGGTTAAGGCAACTGCAGGGTATCCAGCTGGTATCCACCTGCAACTGGAGACTTGCTTGGAACAGAAAACCCACACCTTTGGTATGTGTAGAGGAAAATAGTTTTTCTTTATATATTTGAAGCTCTGTGTCCCGAGCGCTTTTACAAAGATTAAATCATTAAATTCCCCCAGCAACCCAGTGAGGTATGTAGTTATGCCTGAATGGAAGCTAAAGTTAAAATGGTTTTAAGTAGCTTTCCTGGTGTCTCACAGTGGTAAGTGGTGGAATCAGAACTCCTGCCCAGGCAGGCTGGCTTGGGAATGTGTCTGGAACCACTGTGTTCTCCTCCCTGTCTTAGTTCCTGAGGTGGGAGTTCAGACCTGTATTTATGACCCCAAACACTGCTGGTCAGTGCTAAAAGACAATGTTTTGTGCACCTGAGGTTTATAGATACAGACTATACCTTCTAAAGTGTGTATTTAGTGTTTACAGCTGAGTGTGTATCCAGGTTGGACCACAGTTGCATGCTTTTCCACAGGTGCTCTGTCTAGACTGAAAGATGGTGAGCCAGCAGCTAAAACTCACCCCATCTGATTGCACAGTTAGACAAGTTTACTGATGTACCATGAATGGTGTGAAACTACACTCCTTTAACTCATTTGAGTATGTATTTAAGAATGTGGCTTGGGCTAGGTACTCCCTAACCTTGAGGCAGTTACTTAAGTACTTGAACACAGTAAAGTGGTAATTGGGGGAGACAGAAATGTTCCATTTTAGAGCTTTTTTTTTTTGGTACCAGGGATCAAACTCGGGACCTTGTGCTTGCGAGGCAGGCGGCGGAACCACTGAGCTAAATCTCCAGCCCGAAATGTCCCATTTTAGAAGGGCTAAAGGTGAGAGGGTTGAAGAGGGCATTAAATAAGAGAGGACCTGAGATGGTAACAAAAACAAAAGATGAGTGTGTTACTCCAAAAGTGCAGGAGAAGGGAAGAACCAAGAAATGGGGGGGAAATGGGAGGTGTGTGCACATTGCCATTTAATCCCCAAAAATGACTTTTTTCCTTTTTAAAGCTGAGAATATAAGAGTGAATGTTTTCATATTTAACAGCACTGTGCCTTCGAAACCTCTTCATTAAAATTTTATTATAACCCAGCTCAGCTAATATGGTCCCAAAACAAATCTCAAAACAATTCGGCAGACCAGCTACATACTCTGCCAGCTCTGTGGCTGCCAGCATCCACCCCATCTCCACCAGTCCCCACCAAGACTACCTGCCATTTGAAGTTTTGCTAAGTGAGCCTAATTACTAGTTCTCAATAAGAAAATAGGTCACATATGTTTAAAAAATACAAAATTTTAATCTTCACATATGACATAATCATTTATGTCAAGGCCCCTAATTAAAAAATTTTTTTTCAGGGCCGGGGATTTAGCTCAGTTTCGCCACCTGCCTCGCAAGCACAGGAAGCCGAGTTTAATCCCTGGTACCCCCCAAAAATTTTTTTTTCAATCTGCAGACCAGAACAACCCTCACATGATTTTAAAAGTATCTTCCTCTGTGCACTTTTAGCTTAATACTCTGCTGATGCACTCACAAATAGAGGCTGCTCAGCTTTCTGAGAGTAATAACTTAAGAACCAGCCCACTTAGCTTGCAAACTCATGGCATGCTCCCCTTCACTAGGCCATAGAACTTCTTTCTTCTCTTTTTGCTAAACCAAGAACCCTGCACCCTTGGAAGCACAAAACCCAAACCAGCCATCTGCCAGTAAGAGCTGCAATGCCAAGGAGACCATCATGAGGCTGAACAAGCCCTTGGAATTTGCTGATCTCCTTCTGGCTTTTCCAGCTTCCTGGCCCACGTTTTGGAGTATGGGTCTGTAAGGCACCAAGTGATTTTAAGAATTGACTCTGCTTCGAAAGTAAGCCTTTCCTTTTATGCACCAGTTGTGTGTTAGCCATTGTTGGATGCCAACTAGTGGCCTGGCGGGTCCCAGAGTTTTGTTAGTGGAGCAAAGCATCTTCAGAAGTCTTCATTAAGCCTTCAAGGCAGAAAGTTAATTCTCTGGGAAATAGATTTGCATCCCTGGGAAGAAAAGAGTTGTTCCTCCCTGGGAACATAGGTCATCATCTTGGCAACTTCATCCAGGGCCTCTTCTGTGTACAGGAGCTCCTGGCTCAGGAAAGCGTCTCGAACACACAGTCTCACATGACGGTACTCCAGTGGCAGGAAAGGGACAAAGAAGTCAATCAGGTTCTCCTTCACAAGATGGCTGTGGCCAAAGCTACTCTCTGAAACCAAGACCCAAAGTTACATGAACTCTGACCTGGGGCTGAACCCAGCTGGAGTTTTAAGGTGTCCCTGAATCTAAGGCCTCGGCAAGATCTGATCTCAGATGCCAGCTCCAGTGGGGCTCTGCAGCATGTGCCAAGAGCCATACAGCTCTTTATGCCTTGAGGTAAAGAGCACTGCACATAGTAACATGAATGTGCAGTGAAGCAGGGAGAGTGGGGACATGACTGCCAGGTCTGTGACTTGGTTTGATGTCAGAAAGCAGAAGGTGGAACAATTCTACCCTTGTCTGAAGGCTGAAACACTCCAATTCTCACAGTGAGACTAGAGTTTATGGGGTTCAGAGACCGCTGCCTGTATCTCCAGTGCAAACAGCCCTTTCAAAGCATTTTCAGAAAAGTTCAGGCATTCTTTGGCACTTTTATTTTGCCACCAAAAACTGACAATTCAACATGATTGTGACATGTCCTCTGGGGTCTCAAGCACCGTGTCCACCTTATAAACACAGAATCACCACAGACACTAATCAAATCCAACCATGGCTCTCACCAGATGCTTATTTTCTGCCTGACTGGGAATCAGCCACTCACCTGTGGACTGCCTAATTTCTGCCTGGAGATGGGGCTCCAAGTGTTCCATTGTAATTGCTTCCCGGGTCCATCCAGCCTTAAGCAAATTCAAGACCACCTCATTGATGACATTGCCTCCAAGATTACTGAAAGAGACAAGAGCTTGTTGGCAGGTGTCTATACTTCCAAATGGCCACTGAACCCAGTGCATTCTGTGGTTCATGTGGTTCTTTCCCTTGAGTTGTGAGTGATGACAAGGGCCATATGTGTATGAGATTCCAGGACAGGGTGGCGAGTACTAATCAATTACAGTCTAGGCAGACAGCTTCAGGGAGGATGTGGCTTCTGAGCAGATGTAGACTGAGGAGTGATTATCAGACCTGAGGAGGGAAGGGTACATGTCCCAGGATCAAGGCATCACAGGCTATGGGGTCCAGGGACTGGAGGAACACAGCATGAGAGGTTGCCAAGGCTGGGGGAGGAGGCCTTCATGTGTCATGGGCCATGGAGAATCACTGAAAAATTTTAAGTGTGGGCCTGTGACCTAATCAGCTTTATGTCCTAAGACAATCAATCATTCCAGGGCTACAGAGGTTGAAGAGGCACAGAATGGTTGCAGAAAGCTAATTCCAGAGCTTTTTGCCAACAGTCCATGTTTAGAGGTGATAAAGAGAAGGATTAAGAGTTAGTTTAGGAAACACCATTGATAGGGTGCTGCAACTGATGAAAATGAGAAGTGAGAAAAAGGAGGTCAGAAAAGGTGTTTGCTATGGGCTACTTGCTCCACCTGACAGGAGAAGGCTGGAAATGAGAGCTTGGTTTTATATGCCTTTGAGTATTTTCCACTGCCTATGACCTCTGTAGGGGCTGTGATGTCATTAGACATCAGGAATTACAGATCTGAAGCACAGAAAAGAGGACTGGGTTAGGGCAGGAGGGAGAAAGGGAGTAAGGAGAAAAGAGGAACCCAGAGAGCCACCCCCTGAGAAGCTGGAAAGGAAGATTAGAGAGCTGCAGCTAGCCAGCCCCTGTACCCTTCTCTCCAGTGGCTGCAGCCCCTAGCCCCAGAGGCCTGACCAGCTCCTTAAACCAAGCTTTGCCTTTGCTCTCCTCCCTGCTTTTCCCACAGGGCCAAGAGAATGGGTAGGTGTAGGTAGGTGTGTGTGTGTGTGTGTGTGTGTGTGTGTGTGTGTGTGTGTGAGAGAGAGAGAGAGAGATGCAGGACTAAGGAAAGCAGGCATAAAACTCAGTGTGGGGATCCAATACCTCCTTTCCTATCTCTCCTCACAAATCTCTGAATCTCTCTGACACCTTCCACTGTAGTAACCCATTTCTTTGCTCATTTAGCATTCGAGTGTGCTCTGTGGGGCAGCTGTTGGGATTCAGGGAGGAGCTGGGTGGGGCCCCTACCTGCCTGCCTGATTGTACCAGGGCCATGAACTGTCCTCCCCCAAGCAAGGACACTCCCATTCCTTCCTCATGATCAACTACTCCACCAGACCTCCCTGATACCTGCCTCACCTGCACGAGAAGAAGCTGCTGTCCCACTCCCGCCTCTGCCTCCCAGGAAGTCTGCCAGGCAGGTTATCTGGGCCACAGTTGCATCAGCAGGGGCAAGACAGCCCCAGGCCAAGGGATTGCCCCATCCTGCATTCTCCGAAGGAGACAGAGGTAGGAAGCTGTTTCCAATGGAGCTGTTTCCGATGGCATAGCTGGAGGCCAGCCTCCAGAGTGAGGGAGACTCACGGGGCTCATTCACCCAGCCCCAGGGGACAGACTCCAGTGCCTTCCTCTTTCTATTGGGAAAGCCGCTGTCTCTAAGCTGCTTGAGAACAGGAAGCTTAGCCTAGTTATCCATGTAGCCCCAGTGCCTAACAGTGCTCAGCACACCACAAGTGCGCTGCACTATCTCCAGCTCCCTTCTGAATGCCCCTCCTGTTTTGTCCCCTAGCTAATTCATCTTTCCCCTACCATGTTACAGGCTTTATGTACCACCAAGATGTAACCTGTAACTTGGGAGCCCTTCACTGCCCACCCTCCCCTTCAGCTCCTCAGGGTTTCCACTCTGGCACCAACAGTGACAGACCTTGCCTTCCTAGAGCACCTCAGTTCCCTTCCACGTGCACCCAGACCACCTGCTGACTGCCTCAAGGGGCCAGAAAAGCAGCTCGATAGACCAGCCCTCTCCTCTGGCCCTGGGACAGGACATCGTCTCGTCTCACCAGCCCTTAGCCCCTGACCCCAAAGGAATAGGACAGGAGGCCTCTCCAGAACCGGCTGTCTCTGATAACAAACTCCAACATCAACTGCTAAGTCTTTCCTTACCGAAGGAAAGAACAGATACAGATTTAGTCATAAATCTCTTTAAGCCTTAGTTTCCTTATTTGTAAAGTGAGAATTAGATCAAATCAAGTGTGCTTGGTCAGTAAAGAACAGCCAACAAATACACACTGAGCATTTTCTACATGCTGAGGTACAAGGCCATGAGTAATCCATATTTGTACAGCTCTTTTCATTTCTCAGTTATTTCAGTTCTTATCCTGACCGAGGTTCAAAGAAAACAAAAATTAGTTTTCCTTTTTTACAGCTTCAGTAGTTCCGATCTCTGGTCTTACCACATGACCCCATTCCCACATTTCTGTACTTGGTAGAAGTGGGGGAAAGTAGTCAATGTTAGTTTTCCAGTAACCAGACGTAGGCACCCTCATTCTTCCACCCAGATCGGGGACAGGCTCTGAGTCCCAGGTGCCGTCACCCACTACACACTAAACTTCCTGCTGCTCGAACTGCCACCTCTGAAACCAAGCAGTAAACAGCAACCCCTGCTCCTAAATAGGTTCCAGCTGTTCCTCAAGACACAGGCACAGAACCCTACAACCAACCTGGTTCTAGCCTGGTGGAACCAAAAGACCCCAACCAACAGAACCTGAGGAATGGGAACCTAGATTAGAAGCCAGAGGTGCTCTCAATAGTTATAGGATGGACCAGAAATATCCACAGGCTCCACCTGGATTATTCTGTGATGACTCCAGCTATTACAGCCAATCATCCCTTTTTCCCCTCACTCCAGGCTGCTTAAATGCACATGCTTGGAGGGCCAAGAGGACCCTTCAGTACAACTCACTCTGCAAAAAACCAGGTGCCGTGATATTGGCGCCTATGCACCTGGGCAGTGAATCCTCATCCTAACCCATTTGCCATCAGAAGGCGGCCACCAGCATCTCATTTCAAAAGCTGGTTTAGGACACTTTTCAGGAATAAACTGCATGTCTTAACCTAGGGTGGCTTGGTCATACTAGCAGTTCAAATCAGCTGCACTTGTCCTTCAAATAAGAATCCTCATCACAAAGGGGGATAAAGTGAAGTTCATTGTAGGAATCAAGCTCAGAGACTCAAATCTCAGTGTCCTCCCCCCCCATTACTAGGACACCTGAGGATGCTAGGAGCATCTCAGGGTTTAGAGCCACTCTGGGGCACCTCAGCCTGGAAAGGTAGGGTGGGAGTGCTTGGCTGTGGCTCTGTGTGTCCAGATGGCCTAGCAGCCCAGCCCACAACCTCTTGTTGGCTCAAGGGCATACCAGAGCTACTGGAACTCAAGGCCACATGTTTTTTGGTGGCCCTTTAAGTCCCTATCACAAGTGTGTGTCCTCCATCCTGCCCCCCAGGCTCAGCCACTTCATCAGGTGGTAAATGAAATATAGTCTAGCAGGGTGCCTTTTCACCAGGCCCTGTTCCTACCTAGGACGACTGGCTGTGTGTGACTATGTGGCCTCAGTGAGTCTACCGAGGTCAGGTCACTAGGGGAAAAGCAGCACTGTCCAGGGGATGAAAGGCACTGCCAGCTGGTCCATGACCAAAATACTACAAAGGCAAATATCTGGAGATAGCTGGGTCACTGGGTCACATTAAGCAATCACGGCCTGGTGAGGATTTTCCAAGTTGAGGTACAGGTAGAAGAGACAGCCAGCTCCTCAAGGCTAGGACATATTGCACGCCACTGGACTGAGCTGGGAGAGGCGGAAACAGCAGCAGGAGAAGCTTACGTGCAAAAGGGACTCGACAGTGGTCACCAGGCTTCATGCACTCAGTGCGAAGGGCTGGAGTCTGGAAGTCTCGGGCGCAGGTGATCCCGCTTACCAGCCCCTGCAGCTCAGAGCCTCCGCCTGAATTCCTGCCCCAGAAGGCGGCCAGCAGTATAGAACCTGGGGATGAGGACTAACTGAAGACACTCAAACCAAGTCAGAAGATCCTTCTTTTCTCTTAAATCCCTTTGGGAGCTTCACTTCCATCCCCACCTCACCCCACATTGTCTCTCACAACCCTCCACAGCTTTACACACCAGGAAGGACCCGGGGATCCCAGCCAGCAGTAACACTTCCAACCTGCTCCATCCTGTTCTGAGGGTCTGCACTGGAATAAGGTCAGCCCTCCACACTCACCAGGCCTGGTGAGATCACCGCACTTCCCTATCCCCACCAGCTGCACCCTAAAACCCCAGAAAACCCACCTGCAAATGAGTGCTGGCAGCAGAAGTGAGGGTAGAGTGAGATGGGGAGGAAGCAATGGGTTTGACTTCTACCGAGTCTACAAGAAGCTTTTGTGAAGCGTCCAAGATGGAGCCTCCATAAAACGACAGTTTAGACCAGGTGTGGACGAGCACACCTATAACCCCTCAGGTGGGAGGCTGAGACAGAAGGATTACAAGTGGAGGCCAGCCTGGGCTACATAGTGAGACCCTGTCTCAAAAATATAAAAAGCCAGGCATGGTGGCGGATGCCTACAGTCCCAGCACTTGGGAGGCTGAGGTCTGAGGACTGCCATGAGTTTGAGGCTGGCCTGAGCTACATAGTGAGTCCAAGGCCAGTCTATACATAGTGAGACCTGGTCTCAAAACAAAAGCTGGACAAGTATTTCCAAGTTTGCGTCCTTCAAAACCACTTTAAGAGCCTGGGGTACACAGGCTACACTGCTCGGCAGTGCCGCAAATCTAACTGCAAGTGCTGAGAGTGATGGTGCTGTTTAACACCACGTCCTGAATTTGAAGCCCAGGACTTCCTCTGATCAGAGGCCTTTCAAGGTTGGAGGAAGAATGGGCCATGTGGGACTTAGTGGGACACTTATTCCATCCTCTGACCAGGCCTTCCTTGGGAATTTTCAAGGAGGGTTTGTACTTGGTTTTCAACTACCAAGCTGACTTGAAAACACAGTCCCCTCTCAAGAGGCCTCACTGTGAGAGTGGCGGCTCTCAGAGTCTTGTACTAATGGGTGACAGCTTCTCTTCTCTAGGCCACTCTGGCTTGAGCTTCAGAGACCCTCAGAAGTGCCTTCGGGCAGTCAGGGCAAGCTAGGGCAAGCAGCTGAGCCCCAGTTTCCCCAGCCACAGCTTGTGTTAGTTTTCCCTGAGCAGAAGGCCTGGTGCCTAGAGGAGTGGGGAAGCCCTCCCCTGCCGGCCGTGTCCTCAGCCCAGCTCCTTTGCTGCTATTCAGACCTCACCTGAGGAAAAGAAAGATGGTCCGTGGAGACTCTGTCCTGTGGCCCTCAGGAGCCCAACGTTCCAAGTGTGGTCCAAGCAGCTCCAGCAGCTCCGGGTGTAGCTTCTCGGCCTCGTCAAACATAAACAGGCTCTGATGGCAGCGCTGCTGCGTCCCCTGGATTTGGTCCGACAGCCGCTCCTGTACAGGATACATGGAGCTACTAGGTGCTGGGGACATGATCCGCCTCGAGCCACAAGGGCCCTAGCAGAGGGACCAATTTCCCCAGGGCATCTGCCCTGCTTCGCCTGGCACTCGGCCCACCCCCTGGAATAAGCCTGCAGCTGGCACTTGCAGACCTTGGATGACAAGCTTCCAGGTGATTCTCCCTCAGGTTTGGCAGACCCTGTTGGGGTTGAGCGCAAGGCCCCGAAGAACATGCGGAGAAGCTGTCTGTCCCCGGGAACCGGCCTCAGCTCCAGCTGTGCTCCTCCCTCTCCAGGACTAAGTCTTGTCCTGGAACTGACTGCCAGCCCACCCTGCCCTGGGGGCAGGCGTTGGACTCCTCTGTGGGGCTGACTGGCAGAAGAAGAGTGCCCACTGGCACATACGCTGGGCCGAAATCTCAGAGGACCGAGCTTGCTGAGGGCCTGGCTGCTCCCAGCCAGCCTGTGACTTGGGGCTGCTGCTGGGGTGGGCTCCTACCACAGGCAAAAGTAAACCTCAACTGAGAAGACGCTTCTTTATGGGCAAAGAATATATTAAGCGGGGCCAGCTCTCTGTCCATCTCTAGCCTCTCTAGAGCCTGGTTTCAGGCCCCAGTCACTAAGAAGGTGGGTATGAGAGTGTGTATATCAGCTTTCACAGTGCAGAAGCTGGGATCCACAGCAGTTTTGGCATAGGCAAAGCTAGACAATTCTTCATAGGACAGCCCAGCCAATCAGCTACCTGCCCTTGGGCCAGCGGGGGTTCAGAACAGTATACCCCACCCCTGCCTTCCAAAGCCATGCTGACACTGTCTGGTGACTTGGGCAACCCCTGTCCTCAGATGCTTAGTAATCTTCCCAGGTTAACACTCCAAATGTTAGAACTGGAAGCCAAAGCTAGGGGCAGTCTTGCCACGATGGGAGTTTGCTAATTTTAAACACGACATCTCTAAATGGGAAAGGCCAGAAATACAAGAAGAGCAAAGGATCTTTCTGTCCATCCATTTGCTGGCATATATATAACAAGCCTTTATGGGAAGACACGGAGAACCACTTACGATATAAGCATCTTTCTTAAGAAAGAACACAGATGGGGGTGCAGCCCGGGAGTAGACCACTTGCCTAGCGTGCTGGAGGTGCTGGATGTTATCCCCAGTACCACACCACACACACACACACACACACACGCAGAACTGGCAACTTTCTGTCCAATAACGTGACAACAGTATGAAAAGGCACTGGGAGAAGTCTGACATTAAGGGCAGTTCCCTAGAATGCTACTGTTTGTAATGAGGCTGTGTCCACATGGGGAGATTATGGTAAAGTCTTTGCTTTTCTCTTACATCTCCTTGAGATTTCACTACTACAGTGCAAAATTGAACATGCAGTTCTCTTGGAGCTGTGTCTGGCCTCTCGTGGAGGCAGAACTTGGGAGTGGTGTCAGAAGTATCAGTCTCTCCTCTGGCTGCTGGGGTCTCTGCTGTGCCCAGTGCATGGGCAGGTGACTGTCACACCAGCTGCCTGGCCCCACCCTCCCCCAGGCTTTTCCAGAGCCACCACCTTGTGAGGAAGGGCTGCTGTCAGGATGGCCCTCTTCACAGAAGCCCCGCTCAGCCTCGGCCCATCCCTGGCACTGCCTGGCCTCACCTTGTACAAGTCCACATACTTCGGGTGCGGAAAATGGAACGAGGCAATAAACACCTTGACGCAGTCACTCTTTAGCCCGTCCTGATACAGGTTCTCCACCAGCATCCGTGCCACGAAGTTCTTGCCTGTGCCAGACCAGCCGTGAAAGGAGAGTGCCAGGGCCTTGTCTGGCTGGGGCATCTCTAAGTAGCCTCTCACTGTTCTTACGACCAGCGCTTGGGCCAAATGCTGGCCATGCAGCCGCACACTCAGGTCTGAATCTAAGCCTAGGGGCAGAGAGAGACATAGTGAGAGGCACGCACAGGCACATTCCCCACCAGGCTGGGCCGAATTTCTGATCACCTCTGAGGTAGGATCACATATTCATCCGATTTGTTATCAGAAGAAGCTAGAGGACAGCCCTTATAGCGGAAGAGACTCAAGAGCTACTTTCTGAAGAATCTGAGGACTCAAGACTGAACTCAGAGAACAGAATCACCCTTGGAGGACATGCCACAATGGGTGACACTGAGCAGTTAGGAGGAAGGCCCCACCTCCACTCGGAGCCCGCCCATCTTTAGTTTCAGATCTCCTTAAATGTTTTACAGAAAAGCCCCAGTTTCTCCCTTCTATTTTTGTTGTTATTGTTCTGGTTTCTGTGGTACTGGGGATTGAACTCAGGACCTTGCGCTTGCAGGGCAGGCGTGGTGCCACTGAGCTAAATCCCCGGCCCCTGTCCTATTTTAATCCAGCAAACATTTGTACAGACAGCTACTGTGGCCCAAGTCCTATGTTGGGCCTTGCTAGCTCTCAGCTGTGAGGTTGCAGGATTTGGAGACAGGGGAGGTGCGCTGCCAGCTGGCATGAGGAGTGACTGCTTAGAGCACAGGATCGATTGGTTGGGCATCTCCAGCCAGCCCAGGCTGGGCATTCCAGGGCCTTGGCAAGTCAAGATCCACTGTGAAACACTGCAAGTACACTGCTTCAGAACTACCACAGAAGGGAAAATTAACACTTGCTACTGTTTTCCCTGTACTGAGAACTGTGTGGGTTTCTTTTTTTTCTTTGTTTTTTGAGTCAGCGTCTCACTGTATAGTTCAGGCTGGCCTTAAACTCACTATGAACCCCAGGCTGGGCCTCGAACTCTCAGTGATCCTCCTGCCTTAGCCTCTTGAGTGCTGGGATTACAGGTAAGTGTGGTTTCATATTTCATCCTCACAATAATTCTGTAAGGCACATATTATTTGCATTTAAGGCTGAGGAAACTGAGACTTGGAAAAGACTGCCCAAAGGCTGGCAGCTAATCTTGTAAGAGGCAAGACTAGGGACTCACACAGGAATTTTTAAAATTTTATTTTATTGGTACAATTTAGGTATACAATATGACATTCATCATTGGAAATTTGCACCTTTACATAATCTCTCTTGGTTCTTATTTTTCCCCCTTCCCCTGCCCTCCCTTCAACCCCTCCATCCCTCCCTATTGACAAAGACTTTGTTTCCATTTTTCCATTTTCTCATATTAATTCCATTCCCTTCTTTCCTTTCCCCAACCCCTCCCACTTCCCCTTCCCCTTTGCCCCTTTTCTTCCTATTTCACATTATCTATTATACCTTTTAGTCCTTATTTACACTTTCAGTTTCTCACACTAGAGAAACTATTTGGTATTTACACATGTGTCCTGTTTATTTCACGTAGAGTATCACCTCAATGTGCATCCATTTAGCTATGTCTCTAGTTTCTCATTTTTTTATAGCTGAGTAGTACTCCATTTTATAAAAAACCACATCTTCTTTATCCAGTCTCCAGTTGATGGGCATTTGGGCTGTTTCCAAGTTTTAGCTATCATAAACCGTGCTGCTATGAACATGGGTGCACATATATCACTGTGGTATGATTCTTTTAATTCTTTGGGGAAGATCCCCAGCAGGGGAATAGTGGGGTCAAATGGGACTTCCAGTCCTAGTTCTTTGAGATATCTCCATACTGATTTCCACAGTGAGGAATTTCTGATGCCTGCTGTAGCCAGAACAAGCTGGATATCCAGGCCCCTCGTGGACAATGAGTACGCTGAAGATAGGGAGGTAACTTGCTAGGTGCCTACTTAGGGTCTTATCCCAAATTGGCAGAAATCCAAATTCAGACTTCCTGACCTGAATGTAGTCTTATAGGTCCTGTGCTAGACACACTGTCATTGGCACTTCTTCCAATTAGGTCCTACATTATAGGGTGGGCCTCATTTATGAAGATGAAAGAACTGGGATCAGGGGACTCTAGGGAACAAACTCTCCTGGGGAAAACAGGAAACATTCCCAAGGGACTAACCTACTGGTCTTTTATCAGACGGTTCCGTAATTGAGGTTCGCTGAGAGCTAAAATACAAATCAGCCACTATATGCAAATAAAGGCACCTGACCTAATTTAAATGCAGAGGAGGGAGGTTGGTTAATGTGAGTCATAAGCAGCTGGAGCCCAGGGGGAGAATTCACAGCATACAGGCAGGGCAGTTTGCAATCCATGTGGTGGTAGTTAATATCAACTAGTTTATTAATCAGGAACAATCTACTTTTCTCAGGGTTAGGAGCCACTGAGGCATCCCCACTGTTCCCAGATAAACTAGGAAACCCATGTTGCATTTTCCAGACCTTTGTTGACTAAAGGATAATCACATCCCATCATTTTTAGTCAGTTCTCTCACTGATACTCCTAACCATGTCTGAAAGGTTGCTGATTCTGTTCAAAGAGACAGAGTGCTCTGGGCCTGACTCCTCTGAAAGGCCATAGGATATATTATGAGTTAATCCCTACAAAACTCAGCACAGTGCCTGGTACATAGAAGATGTAATAGCGGTAGATATTAGCTTTTTTTTTTTGGTGGTATTAGGGATTGAACTCAGGACCTTTACACTGAGTTATATCCCAGCCCTACTTTTAAAAAGTTTTCACTCAGGGTTCTTTTTTTTTTGGTACTGGGGATTGAACTCGGGTCCTTGTGCTTTCAAGGCAGGCAGCAGAACCAATGAGCTAAATCCCTGGCCCTTGAGCCAGGGTTCTTGGTAAATTGCTGAATAGCTCAGACTGGGCTTAAATTTGCAACCTTCCTGTCTCAGCCTCCCAGAGTGATGGGATTATAGCCATGTACTGCCACACCTGGAAATATTAACTATTCTTATTTTTTTTCCTCTTGGATCCACTCCCAGGGATGGCAGGAGGACATGGGGAAGGTAGCAAATAAGCAGAGGAAAAACTTCAGCACCTATTCTACACCTGGCAGGGTTCCCTCCTCGAAGCTGTCTTAGCTGGGTGTGACATCTTCAGAGAATTCCCATGAATTTCAACAAGCTCTGAGCTATCAAACTAACTGTAAAAGGGGGGCTTCTCAGCCCTGATTCAAGTGTCATGGTGCTCCTTCAAAAAGCAAGATGGAGGGCTCAGGGGTAGAGGACAGAAATGCTTTTGCCTGTTCCTAGGTGGGAGAATGCGGTAACACCATTAATGACACCACTGATGTTCGCGTTACCTTGTTCTCACTGTTGGAGGGTGTGGTTTCTGGAAAACCTAGTAGTTTCCCCAAAGGGCCTCAAATAACTGCAGACCTGACCTCAATCTTATTGTGGCAATCCCCACTTGGTGGGAGGCTGGGCAAGATGCACGGCAGCCATTTCCCGAGGTCACCTCTCCTCCCACAGTCTCTGACCCCTAGACACTGCTGGGTCCAACCTGAAAAGTCGTTGGAGATCCTGCAGTCCCCACCATTGCAGCAGTCCTGGAAGCTGCAGTACCACGTGGTCAGGACATCCAGGGACCTCTGGCCCAGTTGGACAAGTCTCTGGCCTGGAAAAAGAGGAGCTATGAGGCACAGCCGAGACTCTGTTAGTTCACAACAGTGACATGACAACTTGTCAGTGTCAGCACCAAAACCAGAACTCGGCTCCCAGCTTCCGGCCCAGGCTCGGCCCACTGCAAGTACTCAAGCACTGTCTCCATAAGCAACACCGAGGGAACTTGGGGGTAGGGGACAGACACCACCCTGTTGGGCCATCAAGAAGGGGAGGGAAAGCAGCACCTCAGACAAAGCAGGGGTGCGCTGGGAGGGCAGGGGAAGTGTGAGCAGGTCAGGAGGAGCCGGGAGCTGGGGTAGGGCTGCCCCAGGGGTGGAGTTGGGCTGGGAACAGTGACAGCACTTCCTGATGCCCTGAGGCTGCCCCTGCCACAGCCGCGGCCAGAGGCTGGGCGGAACAGGGAAGCTGGCGCCGAGGCGCTGCTCAGAGCCACGGAAGGAAGGAACGGCTCTTACCCAGGCGGCCCGCCGCAGCCTCTCCATCCTCCTCGCAGTCGTCGGGCCACACCTGGCAGGTGAAGAGCGCCCAGTACCGCCTGGAGAGGGCTTTGGCCGCATTCAGCTGCTCCCGCAGGCGCTGGAGGCCCGGCCAGGCCCAGGCCGAGCCCGGCTGGTCCGCCCCCTCTCGAGGCCTCTCTGCGCCGCAGTGCCCCGGCGCGCCCGGGTGCAGCAGGAGAAGCAGAAAGCTGAGCCCGACCGCGCAACGCGAGCTGCGAGGCATGGCCAGCGACCCCGCGCTCCGGGCGGCGGGCTCCGGCTCTCGTGGGCTCGGAGAGGGCGGGGCGGGGATCTATCAGCTGGGCGTGGACTGGATCCGTGTCGCCATGGCGACCGGCCGGCCACTCCGGGCGCGTCTTGTCCGTAGCCCGCCCACTCGCCGCCCACGCTACCCGGGCGGGGAATAGAAACCTAGGCTACGCGCTAGAACGGCATCCCGAGGCAGGTGTCCGACCCTCTCTACCCTACCGCCTCCCAGGAAGCAGTCTATTCTGAGGCGTGCTTGGAGTTGCCGCAAAGGTGATACCATGCCTTGAAACGGCCGCTGTCAATCACTCCGCTGTTACTTGCAAGCACCCCTGGCGGCCCTTATGAGGCTAACCAAATAAGGCTGCCGGGTCGTTGATCTGCAGGTCAGCTTCCTGCCAACCTGTTAGACGAAGCTGTGGACACCATTTCAGTCAGGCGCTTTATGCTGGCAGGGGAGCTAGCTGAGGGGAGAAGCAGCCCTGAGAACAACGCGCACCCGGGCCTGTCAGACTGAGGTAGCCTTGCTGCTCTACAGAGGGAAACGAAACAGCAAGGAACCGGCAGGCTTCCACCAAAAGCAAGAAGCAGCTGATGGTTTCCAGTCTGGAGACACTGGGGTTTTGTAAATCCCCATAGTTACAATGTAATCATATCTCACAAAAGAAGGCTAAGTACTGTGTAACTACAGGTTTGCAACTTTCAAGTGCTTGCGATGGAGCAGCCCGTTAGACACTACCGGCAAGAGACTTGAGGGCCTCTTTCCCAGGCTTCCTTAACAGGGAGCATGGAACAAGGCTGAACAAGGTCGATTTCAGAGAAGCTTAACTGATTTTTCCAAAATCAGCCTGGAGTCACCAAAATCAGTGACCTTGTCCTAGTTGGAAACCGCTGGCGAGAAAGGTAGAGGACCTGATTAATGTCTTCTGAGGTAGGCTCTCCAGACAGAAAGGTGAATCCTAGCACCATGCCTCACAAACATGACAGGCAAACTGCCTCTGCTGCTCACCCAGTCGATCACACTCAATGCCAGGGATGCTCCAACCTCAGCAGCTCACCAAATTTCTCTCTCCTTTCATTCAATCGCCCTCCAAAACCATATAAGCACCTCTGTTAGGACACAAGAGTTAACTGAGGGCCAGGGATTTAGCTCAGTGGCACTGCACCTGCCTTGTAAGTACAAGGTCCTGAGTTCAATTCCTGGTACCCCCCCAAAAAGAAAAAAAAGTTAACCTGAAAAGTAATGTTATGTATACATATTGTGTCCAAAAGTGAAACCCAACTTCCCATGGAGCCGCAGCGATAGCATCAGTGCATTATTTGCAGTGAATCTTGTGGAACCCTTCAGAGGACAGCTAACTCTGAACACACTGTGTTATGGTTTGGATCTTCAGTGTCCCCTCCACAACCAAGGCCCATATTACAGGCTTGGTCACTAGCTTTGTGCTCATGGGAGGTAATGAAAACTTAAGAGATGAGGCCTAGTGGGAAGTCTTTGGGTTATGACCACAAAGGGGATCATAGAGATGTGTTCTCTTCTTTTTTGCTCCCTGGCTATGAGGTGTGGTTTTTGCTCTGTCCCACACTCCCACCATCAAGTGTTACTTCCCACCTCCCTCCCCACCTGCTGTCAGAGGCCTCAAAACAATGGTTCCACCAGATCATGACTGGAACTTCCAAAAATGTGCAACAAAAGAAACCTTTTCCTTTATGGTTATCTCAGATAGTATAGTAACAGAAAGCCAACACACCATGTGCTTACTGAAAATTGAAACATTACTCAACAAATTTTATTTGAGCCTAAGTGGCAGTCTAGCAGAGTAACAGAACAGGCTCTGCCATTTTCTGTCTGTGGGAGTTTGGGTATTAGTAAATTGCCCCATGCCTCGATTTCCCCACCTACTGAATAGTCACCTTGTGAAGATGAAATGACCTGAGTGCATCATAAACACCCAATTTGTGTTAACTTTCATTTTCATGTTTATGTAATATATAAAACAGCCTATTGGAAGAGGGTTGGGTAATACTGGGTTCATTGGGGAATTTATGGTGATAAACTTACCAATAATAGGGATGAGGTGTAGCTCAGTGGTAGAGCACCTGCTAGCATGCTCAAGGTCCCAGGTTCAATCCTAGCACCACCCCCAAAATTACTAGTAATAGGTTATAAAAACAATCCAAGTTTTAAGACTGTGGAAATCTTTTTAAGACAGGGTATTGCTATGTAGTTCAGGCTGGCCTTGAATTCACTATGTAGCCCAGGATGGTCTTGACTCACAGTGATCCTCATGCCTCAGCCTCCGAGTGCTAGGATTAGAGGCATGCACCACCACGCCTGCCAATATTCTTGTAAAGAATGTTTTGGTTTAGATTTAGCCTTTTATGGTAAGCAGGTAACTGGGAAATTGTTGGACCAAAATGACTTCAAGACATTTTTTTCCCCCAAAAAATAAGAGATAAACTTTTTTTTCACCAGAGTCAGCCCACAGGAAAACAAATCCAAACATCAGGTTCTAAGTAATCTCTTAGGTATTTCAGTAAATCACCTACATTTCATTCACAGGGGCTTGGAGGCTAATGGCTATAACTCTAGGAGCAAGACCTCATGGATGATACGGACATCTACAGGCTGTTAGGAAAACTACAGGCAGCTAAGTTCCTCACCAAGCATCACTTGGATGACACTGGAGTGTGGCACTGCATGAGTTTATCAGAACTGCAGAATTTCAGCCTCCAGACCTATGGAACCAAAATATGCATTTTAGCAGGATCTAAGAGAAAATGGGCACACAACACCTTTATTGAGGTCATCTGAATGAAACCTAGCTTAGAAAAGACATCTCCCCAGCCTCACTGAAGGCAGGCAGAACTATCTGCCTTGAAAACAATCTTTGGCTCCAAATCAAGTCTCTATTCTAAATCACCCTGGAATGTAAAACATATTCATACAAGCATGAATATTCTACAGCTCGTGTATTTGCCTGTAGTTCCTTTAGCATCTGTGCTGCACAGCACTTGAGACATCAACAGGGCACACCCAGGCCCAGAGGCTCTGCATCTCCTAAGCACATGGCTCTCGTGTGTGGAATCAGGGATTCTACACACACCCCGGGTCACATCTGGACTGATTTCACCCTCTTTAATGTAGGTGCTGCCTCCCCTAACCCCATGATTCTTCCCTTCTCATCTCCAGGGTGAGTAGTTTACATCCTTCCCAAAGCATTTGGTGCCTCACAAGCAGTTCTCTGCCAGGACTAGAGGCTGAGGGAAGGGACAGTCCCTGCCACCTCGGTGGCATCCACAGCTCACACAACACCCAAATGTCTATAGAAGACCAAGCACCTCGCATACCGTGACTCAATCCATTTTTCCTTGAGGTTTATACTACAACTTACCTTATAAAACCTCTCCAATGGAAAACCAGTGGTTATGATCATTGTCTATGTCACAAGACAAAGATGACGGCTGCTAAAAATCAATTTTATGGCACACACAGTGGGTCAAACTACCCAGGAACAGAACCTCATTCCCCGTACTCCCAGCTACCTTTTTCAAGTACTAACAACAATCTGATCTGCTTGAAAGCAAATGAATCCTGAAGTACAGCCTGCAAAAGAATGTGTATGTGGTGAGTCAGGGAGGAACACGGACCATGTTTCATCCTCCCACATATATTCCAGTACAAATGACTAAAACTGGCAAATATTCTGCAAATCAAGCAAAAATAACTCTGTTTATTGCCTGAGGCACATGGTGCTGGGTTTCCACTTCACAAATTAAAAATCAAGGTGTTCTAAGAATTCTGATCAGGGCACCCGACCTTCTCTCCCTGCCTCAACTGCATAGTACTATGCTGACAAGTTCTTTAGGATAATTCTTTACCACTAAGAAGCTGCATGGGTGGAGTTAACTACTGAATACACAAAAGCAACAAAGAATGATCCCATGGAAAGCTTTGGTACACTTATTACCTTGTATGGACCTTCTGAAGACTGGTGAGGCAATTTAGTCTTGTCTTTCAGATACTGAGAAGCAAGTCCTGTGAAAGCTGAAGTGGGAACAAAAGATGTAATCTTTTGCCCCCTATAAAACAGGTAGGAAATTGAAATAGAAAACACTGGAAAAATCCTGAAAGGCAGAGGGAAAGGATTAATAGAAAAAGACGTTATCTCAATATTTATTAAAATCTTTATTGTTTTTTTCAGAATTGGAACCCACAGAACACATCAGAAATTTGAGGGTCTCTTATTTGGTGTCTTACCAAGTACCTCTACTTGTGCAACAGCTCTGAGAGGAAATCCTTGGCAATCAAACAAGAGGGTAGTGATTTCTACACCTCCTTTTAAGCAAATAAATTAGCTCCCCAGTAAGTTATTCCCAGTTTGCCCATTTTGTGTTTGTGAGGAACACTCTGGTTCCAAAAAATCTGTGACAGTATGGTACCCAGTCCTTATTCACCACCCAGACTATTCACCGCTTAAGGAATGGAAGGCAGCCAAGCTGGCTTCCCTCCCAGAGCAAGTTTCAGAGTCAGGTTCAGGCCCACTTGGCTCACCAGAGCTGCCCAGGAGGTATGTGCTGTCTTTATGTCACTTACAGTCCACTCACAGGGACTGAAAAGAGAACTTTTAACAGTTTCAAGTACCTCTGTGATGTCTGTATTTCTGTGTCAAAATAAATACATGCTCCTTAGTAGAACACATATCCACCTTTATCAGTATGTACAGCTTCACCCATGTTTCCTGAAGCCCAAGCTCACGGAGAACTCGTACAGGCTCACTGAGGAGCCTGCTCTGCCAACCCAGAGAGGTGACAGGTAGGGCTGGGAAGGGAGGCTAAGGAATATGGTGTATGGGAAGAGGAGTCCAAAGTTTGTGTTTTAAAGAAAAGATAGACTTCTTTGGAAGATAATGCTGTGCCCAGGTGTCATTGAAAAACTGCCATGTATGGGATTCAACTTTCCCAAAATACTATGCAAATAAATACACCTAAATTTCTCCATTTTCTTCTTAAATTTCATTTGACATATTAACCCTGAGTGCAAACAGGGATAAATGCCTCAAAATATACTGAACAATACTCTGAGCAAATTAGATTGTATTAATTTGTTCAGCACGGAAAATTATACCCCTTTCCCTAAACCACAATGTAGCCTCATTAAAGAAGTTTTAAAACAAAATCTCTACACCCAAATATCTACATTCAAACTTCAAAATACACATTTTGAAGAAGTAGAACAGGAAATGGAAATCAGTTCTGATTTTCCTACTTTCATAGTATTAAAAGGTATCCACATCTATCTAGGTGTTCAGCTGCCATACCTAACCAAAAACCCTCCAATGACTTGGCTGTAACAGCCTGAGCTAGATTCTAATAAACAAAACTAAAAGAGGACAGCATTACTAAACATTTTTTTTTAAGTATCTTTTTTTTCACACAGAACTTAGTGTTTCTGAATTTTAGGACTGTAAGCTTAGGGTTGGTTTTCTCCAAGATTCATCTGAACACTTTTTCTAACTTAAACCAATCCTAATTTAGAACATAAATGTATGCTGTGTGTTAGGTCTAACTTAACCACTGTGAATCTGAGTACCTTTTAAGATTCTGAGTTTTAAAGTAGTAAGGAAAAGAATAAGATGATACATTTTTGCAAATGCTTTCAAGCAAGGAGGAAACATTTTTCTTTCTTTTCCTTCCTTCCTTCCTTCCTTCCTTCTTTCTTTCTTTTTTTGGTACTGGGGATCAAACTCTGGACCTTGGGCTTGTGGAGGAAGCATTTTTCAAACAAATCTCCTTCCTGTTTTTTTCCCCCTTAGCAGAATCTACTGCCTTCGGCCTCAGGAAGTTCCCAGTCTGAGAACAGTTCTTACTCATTTCGTTGTGGTGTACTAAAGGCAACATGTGTCTGAAAGAACACTAAACCATAATTTATTTCAATTAACACTTTTGAGAAGAGCAGAACTGACTGATGTCCTTTGTACTCCCTTCTGCCAGCTGGCTCCTAGAAGCTTCAGGGAAGCACTAAACCAAGGTATTCTCAATCTGAACTGTGAATTTCCCTGAACACACATAGCAAGTGGCCTTAAAATCGGAATCGATGCCTTCTTTTGTTAACACTATTTGAATGTTTTGTACAGTATCTGCTTCTTAAATTCAATACCCTTTTTTAAAATCAGCCATTCTTATGTCCACCACAAAATGTCTATAAAGATTACAATGGTTTCCTAATTTCATGCTATTTTAAAGTAGTTACAAGTTACTCAGTTATCTTTCAATGGCAGAAAATTGGGGCATGAATTGCAAAGCTGTTTTTGAAAGGGTAGTGGTCAAAGGTAACTGGCATTAAATTTGCTCAACTACACTGTTTAAATACTAGTCTCTAATTGACAGAAATACAAATGAAATGGGATCTGGATAAGACACAGGAGGGACACACACAGCTCCGAGTGCACAGGCAAGTGGGCATGCCAGGCCTGTCCCCTCTGGCCCTATAATTTACTGCAGCTGCCTACATGTCAGGATGATTTTGCCAGAACACAGTACTAAGCCTATGTTTTAGCAACATGAATTCGAGAGTGTTAACTACAAATGAGACTAACGATAAAATTAGGATTTGATATAAATCAAAATCTTAAGGCTACTTCTGGTAACTCCCTTAATTTCAAGGCTTAGAAGGCTTAATATCTTTGATTCCAGTCTTCTGCATGGCTCAGAAACTAGGTCTATCCGCCAGCAGGGTGTATACTGTCTCCTGTGGCATAGCTGCCTTTTCTTACAAGAAAGGCAGAAACAGGGCCACTGATCTCCTGGGAACAGCGTCTTCAATGACCAAATACTTTAGAAACGAAATGGAAATTCATTTCAGAAGTGAAATGAGGATTGTAGAGATCACACAACCTGACTCTTATTCAAGGCAGTATTTCAGTTTGCTTTGTTAATTTAGAAAGGATCTGACTGCTTTAAGCAAAAGGGAAAATCAGTCTCCATAAGAGAATCATGCTTGGGTTGTAAAAATATTTTCTCTAGAGACAATGTTTTGATTAATTTGGACACAACTGAGAGAATGCAGATTTTACTTACGTACCAAGTCATGTTTGCCTTTTACATACCTTAGATCCTAATCACAGGGGAATTAACTTTCTGCTGATTCTTGTTCTGAGTGTCTCTCTTCTTCTCTCCTCTAAAATCATCTAAACCATACAACACAACTGCTTAACATACTGAATATCTTCCTGCTTTTGCCCTTCCCACCAATTCTATCTTACAAATGTATCCCCCTTCAATACAGCGTTCTATTTTGGCTCAACAGAATGCAAAGTTTTATTTGCTGCTACTCTGTGGGTAGCAGTATGCTTTCCAATTTGAGTAGTCCTGGTTAAAAAAAAAAAAGACAAGAAATTGTAAAGTGTTTCCACAAAATCCGTAAGTGTGGAGAAAGGACTGTAAGGTTCACCTTAAAACACACTCTTGGAAGCAACTGCAGCATCCACCTATCCAATGTCACACTTCTGTTTGTCCTTTGGCATGGGACTTAAAACTGACCAACGCCGATACCCACTGCTAAAATGGGCCACTACCGAGGAAGTCAAGGTGGTTCTGCAGGAACATCTCATGCTCTGAAATATGTCTGCCTTAGTTTCTATTTCAGAAAACACCACAGACATCCAACGCCAACCTGTCCTCTACTACCAAAATTTGCTGCTGACAACTTCCAAAGCCATCTGATACTATTTGGAATTGATTGTGCTGTTTCTCTATCTTTGTAAAAATAAGTCTCACTTATTTTGTGTTGAGAATTATAAGTGGGAGAGAGGCATTCTGTCTTCCACTAGCACAGTGTCCATCCCAAACTGGTCAGTGCATTGCTTCACGGTGGCCAAGACACTCAGCAGCCGCTGGTCCACAGCATCCAGGTGAGGATCGGAGAGCACAGGGGAGATGGGGTCATGGGCCATGGCAAATTTTAAGGCAGACTTTAGCACTCCATTCTTTAGATAGTTCAGTCTGTTCCAAGTGGAAACTCGAATGCTGGAAGAAAAAGTTTTAGTACAAGTTACATAAAAGCTCTCACTATCAAATGGAGTTCAAAATTTGCTTGGCACACAAAAGTTTAAAAAAAATTTTTTTTGACAGTACTGAGGGTTGAACCCAGGCCTTCAAACTGAGCCCTTGAGACAGGATCTTACCAAATTACTAAACTGCCCAGGCTAGGCTCAACCTTGAAATCCTCCTGCCTCAATCTCCCATAGTGCTGGGATCATGGGCGTGCACCACCACATCTGGCTATGTAAGATATTTTAAATTTAAAAAGTCATTTCTATTCAGAATTCTGTATTATAAGTAAGTCACATTGATACATTTATGCTTTTTCTGGGTAATTAATCAGAGGCATACACAAAGACCTACACACTTACTCCAAAGCTGTGAGGAAACAGAATGTGTGTGCAAGATTAGAATGACTATAGGATTATAGTACACTACAATGCTAAAAGGAGTGTTCTTTACATATTAATGGGTAATTTTAATTTCTTCATGTTTCTGAATTTTAAAAATTTCTACCATTAACATCATACATAGGAAAATTATTTTAAGGCTGTTTTCCTTATTTTGTTTGTTTTTTAATTTAATTTTGGGCTTTTTTTGTTTTTTGAGGCAGAGTCTTGCTACATAGTTCAGGCTGGCCTTGAACTCACTACATAGCTCAGGCTGATCGAACTTTGTGATTCTCCTGTCTCAGCCTCCAGAATGCTTCGATCAAAGGCATGCACCACCACTCTTGGTTTCCTTAATTTTACCAGCTGCTAAATTGCATGTTGCAATTTAGCTGCCTGTGAAAAAACAGTAAGAGATGAGACTCTAAAATGTGATTAGGCCATGAGGCAGAACTCTCAGTGGAACTGATGCTGATGTGAAACAGGCCCCCTCATTTCGTCTCTGTGCCCTTCTGCCTTCTGCCATGTGATGACATAGTAGATGCTAATACCTTGATATTGGACTTCTCAGCTTCCAGAACTACGAGCCAATACATTTCTGTTCATTATTAATTATCCAGTCTGTAGTATTCCATTATACCAGCATGAAACAGACTAAGATACCAGTAAAGAGAACCTTTTATTATCTCAGAAGAAAAGTTCTTACCTCCTGGTGGGTAAAACAGAAATTACTAAGTAGGCAGAAATGTCTGACTCTGAGCCTGTTCTGCAACCATTTAAAAAGGAAGATAGTTCTCTGCGTAAAGCATAGGAGGGATGGACAAGCAAAAATTTCGGGAGTTTTCTTATTCTGAATTCTAACACAAATGCCCAGTATGACTACACTGTCACTTTATTGCCTCTTAGCTCTGAATTTACCCTTCAATATAAGATAAGACCTGCCATAACAGACAGAATTGCTTTAAAAGCATCTCTCTTGTTAAGCTTTCTCATTAGAGGGACAATGCAGGAGGAAGGGGGTCTCCACTACATACCATACTGCATAGTGGGCCAGTGGTAAAGATGGGAGGTCATCCAACAGAACTGTGCCCAACCCACATTCCCAGAAGGTACAGGCCCCTTGGTAACCTTGAAGCCCTGGCCTGGACTGGTGATAACTTTCCTGAGGTTCTCTTGATGTGGAAACCACAACCTTGAAGTGCATGCTCTCAACCCTCTACTCATTCTGCAGGCCCACAGATGTGCCTCGCCTGCAGCACAGAAGATTCCTACTGGGTAGCTGCTCTCTGTAGGCCATGACACCAGGTTCGTGCATTATGGAGGTTGCTTCCAGCTTGCCCAGCACCTGCAACCGGCAAACTTCACTCCTATCTGATGGGCTGAATTGCACTTTCTCCACTGAAATCCAAACTCCACCATGGGCAGGGGATCCACTTCAAGTTTGTCCTTGGGTACTCTCCCTCATCCCTGATTTCCTTGTCCGGTACTCTTAAATTAAAATTTAATAATTCTTTATATAAAACATCCCTGTTTAACACACTATGTCTTTTCTATCTCCTGACTGGATCAGGCTGACAATACTAATACAAAAACATCTTTAATTTTTTATTATCTGTACCAGTTTCCCAATTATTAATGAAGACAAGGGTTGCCTTGGTAAACTGTGAGTTAAGGGGGGTGGCAATGGCTCTAAGGGGCAGCCTTACATGCTATGAATGTGCCCAGGAGTTGCCTAGTGCTAAGTGGTACTCTTGGGCCTGCTTTTCTGTGCAGACAAGCAAGGTGAATCCCAGCTGACTCTTGATGTGCACACTTTAAAATCAGACCAGGAATCTGCTCTGAAAAGGAGCTCCTTAGAGCCTAGTCTTTATCTTATTTTCTTGAATTACTTTTCAATTTCCTTGTTTGCTAATAATATACACTTTTTTTTTTTGGTACTGGGGATCAAACTCAGGACCTTGGGCCAGGGATTTAGCTCAGTGGTTCCACCGCCTGCCTTGCAAGCACAAGGACCCGAGTTTGATCTCCGGTACCAAAAAACAAAACAAAACTCAGGACCTTGCCCTTGCGAGGGAGGCAAGGTGCCACTGAGCTAAATCCCCAGCCCCTTTGTTTTTTGTTTTTGAGACAGGGTCTTGCTAGACAGCCCAGGCTAGCCTTGAACTCACTCTGTAGCCCAGGCTGGCCTCAAACCCGAAATTCTGTTTCATCCTCAAGAGTTCTTCTACCTAACCTCTCTTCCAGTCGGTTTAGTGTTTCTGTTTTAATGTTTAGATCTTTGATCCACTTCCATTTTACTTTAGTACATGGTGAGAGATATAGGTCTAGTTTTAGTCTTTGGCAAGTTGAAACCCAATTTTCCAGCAGTATATATTAAAGAGGCTATCTTTCCTTCAGTGAGAGTGTTTGGCTCCTTTGTTGAAGATGAGGTGGCTGAGTGTGTCTGGAGTTGTTTCTGAATCTTCTAATCTGTTCCACTAATCCTCGGGTCTGTTTCTTTACCAGTACCATGTTGTTTTTATCACAGTAGATTTGTAGTATAGTTTCTGAAGACATTAGTGTAGGAAAGATTTCATGAACAAAACCTCAGTCACAAATGAACTAGCACAAAGAATCAATAACTGGGATCTCATCATATTAAAAAGCTTCTGTACTGCAAGAGAAACCAACAACAGAGTGAAGAGACAACCCACAATGTGGGAAAAAAATTTTTACCAGCAGTTCCTCAGACAAAGGTCTACTATCTAGAATACTTATAGAAATCAGACCTCCTAGGGCTCGGGATTTAGCTCAGTGGTTTCGCTGCCTGCTGTGCAAGTGCAAGGACCAGTTCAATCCCCGGTACCAAAAAAGAAAAGACCTCCTAAATTTAAAGATCCAGTCCAAAATTGGGCATCTGAAATGAACAGCCATATCTCAGACAAAGAAGTAGAAACAACAAATAAACATATGAAAAAATGTTCAACATCACTGGTCATTTGAGAGATGCAAATGAAAACAAAGCTGAGATTCCACCTCACTCCAGAAAGAATGGCTGCTATAGAGAAATCAACCAATAACAAATGCTGGTGGGGCTGTAGGGAAAAAGGAACCCTTCTCCACTGCTGGTGGGAGTGTAGACTGGTGCAACCACTGTGGAAATTTGTATGGAGATAGCTCAAAGAACTAGGATTAGAGGTCTTATTTGATCCAGCTATTCCCCTGTTGGGTATCTTCCCAAAAGAACTAAAGGAATCATACCACAGCAATATATGTGCACTCATGTTTATAGCTGCATAGTTATAATAGCTAAAGCTTGGAAACAGCCCAAGTGCCCATCAACTAGAGACTGGATAAAGATGTGGTTTTTTAATATAATGGAGTACTACTCAGCCATAAAGAATAAGAAACTAGAAACATTTATAGCTAAATGGATGCACATGGAGGCAATACTCTTAAGTGAAATAAATAGGACACACGTGTAAATACCAAATAGTCTCTCTGGTGTGAGAAACTAAAAGTGTAAATAAGGATCAAAATGTAAAATAGATAATGTGAATAGGAAGAAAAGGTCTAGAGGGGAAGGGGAAGTGGGAGGGGTAGGGGAAAGGAAAGAAGGGAGAGGATAAATATGAGAAAAGGAAAAAACAGAAACAAAGTCTTTGTTTCTGTGGGAAAGAAAGTGGGTGGGGTGGAGGTGGGTGAAGGGAGGGCAGGGGAATGGGGAAAAAAATAAGAACCAAGATACATCATGTAAAGGTACAAATTTCCAATGATGAATGTCATCATATTGTAGACCTAAAATGTACCAATAAACTTAATGAATAAAAAACCCAATTATTAATTTTTTTTTTTGGTACCAGAGATCGAACTCGGCACCTTCCGCTTTCGAGGCAGGCAGCGGCACCACTGAGCTAAATCCCCGACCCCCAATTATTAAATACTTGTGAAAAATGTACTTTTAGTTCAGACAATTTCAAATTGAGATACGCAAATCCCAGGTTTTATGTGATGAGAGGATTTAAAATCACGAAGTAAACCAGATGCAGCAATACAGATTTTTTTAGATGATTTGGTGAGGGGTTTTGGGGTTTTTGTGGGTTTTTTGCAGGGGCATAGTTAGCATAAGAAGAGGTTGATTATACTGATATGAAGCCAAGCATAGATAAGTTTTACTACATGGACTACAAACCTCTTCCCCCAGTACTAAGACTGAACCCAGGGCTTTCACACTGAGCTGTATCCTTAGCCTTCCCCTTTTTTTCCATTAAGTTTATTGGTACATTTTAGGTATACAATACAGTTACATTCCTCATTGCCTTAGCCCTTTCTTTATTATTTTTGAGACAGGGTCTTTCTTGATGAGTTGCTAACTTGCCCAGCCTGGGCTCAAACCTGTTATATTCTTGCCTCAGCCTTCCAGAGTGATAGAATTATATAAGCATGTGCCACTGCACCTAGGTGACTACAAAGTTCTTTTCACTCAAAATTCAAAATGAATTCTGTGCTTTGTGTCACCTGCCTCTACCTTCCCTCATCCCCATCTTAGGATCTCCAGTGGTTGTGAACTGAAAGCAGGAAATTGTGTGTGTGTCTGTTTTCTGAGACAGGGTCTTACTCTATGCTGGCCCTGAACTATGTAGCCTGGGCTGCCTTTAGGAAGTGTTAAGGTCAAGGAAATGGATGTACTGTTGTTACCTGAGCCTAAAAAGGAAGGCAATGCAGGCATATGTATTGGCTGTGCATAACTTACATGCAACACTGATAGAGAGGGGCAAGAATGCTTCTCTCATCCAGCGAGGGGTTCCCAAAGCTGAAAATTAAATGAAAACTTGGTGAATTAGATGGAAGTACCATTTCCCTGCTTAGCATCAAAGCATCAAATTCTGTAAGAAACCCAAATGTGATCCTAGATAATTTCATGTGCTAGCAGCTCCAATCACTTAAAAATAAGCAGGGCATGACCAATTAGACACAGGATCCCTAACAGCCTGTGCTGAAGTATCAAACAACAAATAACCTCATTTACAAGGTCCCTTTTTCCTTCCAAGATACTGCAAGGTGCTGGAGCATAACTATGGTAATAGTGTGGAATGCACAGACTAAAAGGAGAATAGGAAAACCCCTAAATTTGAAAGCCTGGGAGAGAAATAAGGGATATTCATACTAGGATCCCCCAAACGAGCAGATGGCCATTACTTGTCCTACTCCAAAACTGCCAGTATCCTATTCTCCACAAGAAAGTATACTGGAAGCTTCAAGCTGGAAAAACTGTTCACAGGGGCTCAGAAAACACTGATTCAAAGCAGATATAAAAGTGTTACTAGCTAATTCAGAGTTAGGGAAATAGAGATGATTCCGGAAGAACTCAATTTTTCACTCTTTTCCAGGAAGCACACCTTAATGGCTGGAGAGTCTGCCAGCCCTTGGTACAGTACAAGTCCTCCAATATTAAAGGCTGCCCCACCCCTCCCAAAATATTCATGTTGCTAAATAATTTCTAATATAAGAAGTGGGTGGAGCCTTTTGGAATCTCATGAAGGGGATTCATGTCCTTTCAAAAAAAAGAGGGGTGAGGAGGCTGGGGATTTAGCTCAGTGTTTCCACCGCCTGCACTGCAAGTGCAAAGACCCGAGTTAGATACCTGGTACCAAAGAAAAAAAAAAGAGGCGTGAGGGAACTTGTTCACCTCTTCTACCATGTGAGGACACACAGAAGGTATCATCTATGAGGAACGGGCCCTTACAAGACACCGAATCTACTGGCATCTTGATCTTGGACCTCCTAGTCTCCAGAATTCTGAGCCACAAATATCTGCTGTTTATAAATTGCCCATTCTAAGGTATAAATTGCCCAGGCTAAGGCAGCTGGAATAGACTAATCAACAAATTTGATATGTACCAAGTATTATGTATATCAGAATTTATATGATCTTTTAAACAAAGCAACCATTTTTACAAGCAAAGATGAAGATTTTCAGGAACAAATATAGCCCTGGTCACTAGCTGCTTTGCTGTGATGAGTCAGAGGGAGAGGCAGTGTTTGTTGGTCCACTACTTTCTGTCAATGTCACCATCTTTCACAGAGTATGAGGTATGTGTTGCTCCAGATACGATGGTGGCATCATGTCCTAATGCTACCCAAGCATTCTTTACCGAGGAGCTGTCTCAGCATCTGATGTTAATAGTAATGGCTTAGTGCCTGAACAGTTTGGGACTCCAAGGAAGCATTCTATTTTAAGAAATTCGATTTATATATAACTAAAAGTATGGCACTAAACTGGCCACCATGGAGACTGCAGAATGCAAAGTGGAAATATAGTGTGCTCTCCAAATAGCTTAGGCCTAAAAAGGATAATACTAATAAATAAAATAAACTTACCTTATTCAAGACAAAAGTAATTTGTATTTTAATATATAATCACTATGCAATAGTTCTCATGATAGCAAGTCTGAGCATAGACTGCCACCAAAATAACAGATCATCCTAGGGCCAGGGATTTAGCTCAGTGGTTTCGCCGGCTGCTGCATTAAGCGCAAGGACCCAAGTTTGATTCCCGGTACCAAAAAAAAAAAAGCCAGAACATCCTATTATTTGATCAGATTAAATTTTAAACTGCATGAACCTCTTGACAGATGAATTTAACAGAAAATAAAGTCTATTTTCTATTAAATCTGTACTTCTCAGATCTGATGCTCTGTAGGCATCATAGCTGAGAAAGAAGAATGTAGGTAGTGACAAATTAAGGACTTGCCTTCCAGCTGTCTGTGAAGAGGGCCACTTTTCCATTTTTTTAAAGTCCCAAAATCCCTTATGGGCAGAAAAGGATGGGTGCCAATAGCAAAGGCCCCAAGCAGAAAAAGGACATACTGTATCAACTGTGCTCTGGATGTTTTCCAGGATACCTGCTATAGTTTGGGTCTGAAATGGTCTCTCAGGCTCATATGCTAAAAGCCTGGCTGCCTTCATATAGTGCTCCTGGGAAGTGGTGGAGCCTTTAGATGGTGGGGCCTGGATAGAAGTTAGGGAACTGGGGGCTTTCCCTTGAAGGGAAACCTGGGACCCCACCCCTCCCTTTCAGTGTTTGTTAGCTGCCATGGGGGGAGCAGCTCTTCTCTAACATGTGCTCTCCACTATGGTGTTTTACCTCATCACAGACCCAAAAGCAATGGAGCCAACTAAAGATGGACTGAAATCTCTGAAATAGTCAAAATAAATCTTTCCTTTTTATGTGGATTTATCTCAGGCATTTGTTATAGCAACAAAGAGCTACATAACATGATACACTAGAAAATATCCTTCTTTTATATATAGAAACTGACAGAGAGTCCTGCTGGTCCTACCTTTTGGCATTATCAAGAAGGATGAGCATACTAGCTCCTTCATCATCTTGAAAGCTCTCATAGTGATGGCGGTCAGCATTGCCAATCAGGTAATCAAAGACAGAGGTGTCAATGATGTCCAAGAGGCGCGGGCCTGAGTCATATGGAGATGTTTTCTTCACAGCATCGCAGTAGCTCTCATCATACTCCCACCTGGAGGCAAGCAACACCACGAGTGTTACTGAGTGCCAACAATGTACGTGGCTATTATGGGTTGAATCTTTTTTTAAAAAAATATTTTATTTTATACCATTCCCCCCTCAAGCCCCCTCCCCTCCCTATGTACAGAAGCTTTGTTTCATTTTTTTCCTTTATTTTCACTTTTTTCTTTGTCCTTTCCTTTCTCCCTCCTTCCTCCCATTCCCCTTCCCATTTGAACACTTTGTTCCCATTTCCCAACAACCATTATACATTTCAGTCCTTATTTCCACTTTTGGTTTCTCACAATATGGGTTGAATCTTAAATGTCCTCCAAAGGCCATGTGTTCAAGGTGTGGTGGAACTTTAGGAGGTGGGACCAAGTGGAAGGAAGTTAGATCACTGGGAGTGTGCCCTTAAAAGAGTGATTGGGACCCCAGCCTCTCCATCACTTTGTTTCCCAGAGGAAACAAATGAGGTAAGCAGCCTTACTTCATAATGCACTTCCCACCATGATGTTCTGCCTTACCACAGGTCCAAAAGCAATGGAGCCAACCAACTATGACAATTCTCTGAAACTATGAGCCGGAAATAAACCTTTCCTTCTTTTAAGTTGTTTATCTTAGGGATTCTGTTACATGGATGGAAAGGTGACTCAGAAAATTGGTACCAGGAATGAGATAGTTGCTATGACTATTATCTGATGTTGTGGTTCAGAAGCCTTTGGAACTGCTCTGCAGAAGTTTGGAAAAGTTTGGAGAAGCAGACTAGAGAAAGCCTAGAATTCTTGAAGCAGAGAGTAATGGGCGATTCTGGTGGGAACTCAGAAGATCACAATGTTGACAGAAATGCAGACAGCAAAGACTGTGCTAATGAGGTTTCAAATAGAAATGAGGCCTCTACTGGGAACTGGACTAGAGGGCATCTGTGTTACAATCTGGCAAAGAATTTGCCTACATTTTTTCCATGCTGAGACTTTGCAGGAGGCTGAGTTTAAAGGTAGTAGACTGGTTTATCCAGGGAAATTTCAAGGCATCACTGAATTCAGGCAGTGGAATGGGTTTTGACTGCTGCTTTTAGCCATAAGAAATGGGAGCAAAAAGCAAAGCAGAAAGATTTGAAAAACTTGCAATCTGACCAGAAAAGAAGCATGTGTAAAATTTAGGCCAAAGAGGATACAGTTGCTGAAGAAATTAGCATAATTTAAAAGAAGCCAGGTACTTTGCTCCAATATAATAGGGAAGATACCTTGAGAACATCTCAGGAATTAGTGAGACCCCACCCATTACAGAATCAAGGGTATAAAAGTGTAAGTTATTCACTTGAGAAGAGAACCTCCCTCAAACAGACTTAGCAAGTCATTTCCCTAGGATCCGCTTCTCTTATGTCCAGCCATCAAGGCACTCAGAGGCCACTCACTACGGCGGTGGGCCTCTACTCTAGTCCAAGAGGATCTGACTACTGCTTTAGTGAGTGGCAGACTTTGGTGTCATCCATGTTTATTTTTCAGGGATGCAGAATACAAGAGTTGTAGGGTCATGGAGGCTATGACTGAGATTTCAAAGGAAAGCACATGGGACCAGATCGTATGTGGCAGAACTGCATTCTTCACAAGCAGACCCTGAGAGGCTGATGTATGAAGCTGAAGCTACTGACGCCAGAAATAGGAACACTGCTAAGGAAAGCTGCAGGCAGCAAGGAGGGCCAGCCCAAGAGAGGCTACGTGGGCTGAATCAGCAAAGCTGTAGGGGCATGGCAGCCCAAGCCCTTTGGAGCCCACATAATACCATCATGTTCCCCAAATAATGGACATGGGAGCTGGATGATTTAAAGTCTGCTGGGATTCAGTCTTGTCTTGGTCCAGTTTCTCCTTGCTATTTTCCTATTCCTCCCTTTTGGAATAGGTTATGTTTACTCTGTGTATTTTATCTTGGAAGTATGCAACTTTTTTATTTTCTTTTTTCCTTTTTTTTGAGACGCGGTCTTGCTAGCTAAGCAGTTCAGGCTGGCCACGAACTTGCAGTGATTCTCCTGCCTCAGCCTTCTGAGTGCTGGGATTGCAGGCATGTACCACCACACCCAGCTTTGTTTTTTTATTTTTTTGAGGGCTTACAGGTAAAAGTCTGCTATGAGTCTCAGAGACTTTGCATTTGGACTTTTCAGCTATGCTAGAAGTTAAAATCTGGAGGACTCTTGGAAATGGACTGAATCCCTTTTGTATACTGAGATGTGCATAAACCTTTGGAGGCCAAAGGCATCATATTATGGTTTAGATCTTAAGTATCCTCCCTAAAAGCCATGTGTGGAAATTTTGGTTGCCAACATGTGGTGCTACTGGGAGATAGTAGGACCTTTAGGAGGTGAGGCCTAGTAGAAGGAAGTTAGATCACTAAGGTTGTGTCTTTGAAGAGATATGGGACCCTGGCCTCATTTTCTTTTTGCTTCCTGGCAGCCTCCTCCACCATGTACTTCTGCCAGGATTTACTGTGCTAACACAGGCCCAGAGCAATTGTGGCCAAGAAATCATAAACTGAACTTCTGAAACTGTGAGCCAAAATAAGTCTTTCCTCTTTTTAAGTTGATTTATCTCAGGTACTTGTCACAGTGATGGAAAGCTAACACAGTGGCAGTGCTAAAAAAAAGAGAAGAGTCCTCACTTAGCAGGTTTGCTCTGACCCTGCAAGGATTTTTAAAATTCTTGAACAGCACAGCTGGCTCCTATTAAGGACAGGCACCTGGCCAGGCACAGGTAGAATTAAGTCGTGGCTCAGAGGAGCATTTACCTGGCCAATTTGCCTTCCCGGTAAGTCCTGCCCCAGGGGTGTCGATGTTTCTGCAGAGGCCATACATCTGGAAGCCAAAGTGTGACAGATCCCTCCATCGTGTCTCCATCGGCACACGCTGGCTCTGTTTCTCGGCAGTAATAACACTTCCCATAGAAACAAGTATTGTTTCCTAAAGGACAGAAAGGAGCCAAATACACTTAAGGGAAAAAAAATGAAGAAACCAAATTCTCTTCCAAACAATCTAGAAGAGCTGGTCTCTAGAAGAGATCAGCTGAGTAAAAAGGCACTGACAAAATAAAGATCCTGAACTTACTATATTTTACATTTATTTTCCTTTCCCACATAGGCCATTATTATTCCAACTTATCTAACAGCATGTAAAAATGTGTCAAAAAATGAAAAGACAAGCCATAGATTGGCAAAAAGTATCTGCAAAACACACATCTGATAAAGGATTATTTTTGGGGTTGGGGAAAGAACCCAAGGCCTCCCATATGTTAGGCAAATATGACCCCTGAACTATATACTCTCAACTCTAGAAAGAATTCTTAAAACTCAACAATATGAAAATAACTAACCTGACTTAAAAGTAGGCCAAACAATAAGAATATATGGAAACCGCTCAACACCACTAATCATTAGAGAAATGAGAATCAAAACAGGAGAGCCAGGCTGTGGTGGTGCAGACCTATAATCCCAGCACTCAGGAGGCTGAGGCAGGAGGACTGCTGTGAATTTGAGGCTAACATGGACTATATAATGAATTCAAGACCAGCCTGAACTATATGGCAAGACTATGTCTCAAAAACAAAACAAACGCAATGAGGTACCATATAAACCCAGTTAAGAGTATTTATCATCAGAAAGATAAAAACAAAAACAAACAAAAAAATGTGCTGGCAAAGATGTGGAGAAAGGGAAATTCTTATGCACTGTTGGTGGAAATGTAAATTAGTACAGCCATTATGGAAAACAGTATGGAGGTTCCTCAAAAAACTATATACGCTGGATATCTTACAAAATTAGAAAAACAATCCTAAAATTCATTTGGAATCAGAAGAGACCTAGAATAGCAAAGGCAGTTCTGGGCAACAAAGGCAAGGTAGGAGGTATCACAATCCCTGACTTTAAATTATACTACAGAGCTACAGTGATAAACACAGCATGGTACTGGAAAAGAAAAGGATCAATGGAACAGACTAGAGGATACAGAAACAACTCCAGACATACTCAGCCACCTCATCTTTGACAAAGGAGCCAAACACCTACACTGGAAGTAATATAGCTTCTTTAATAAATGGTGCCAGAAAAATTGGCTTTCCACATGCTGAAGATTAAAATTAGATCCATATCTTTCTCTTTTTTTTTGTACTGGGGATCGAACTCGGGACCTTGTGCTTGTGAGGCCGGCAGCTGAACCACTAAGCTAAATCTCTGGCCTAGATCCATATCTTTCACCACGCACTAACCTAAAATCAAAATGGATCAAGGATTTAGATATTAAAACCTCATCTTATTAAAAAGCTTTTGCACAGCAAAAGAAATCACCAACAGAGTGAAGAGACAACCCATAATGTGGGAAAAAAATTTTACCAGCTATTCAGATAAAGAACTATTATCTAGAATATATAAAGAACTCAAAAAAATCAGATCCCCCAAATTTAAAGACCCAATCCAAAAATGGGCATCTGAAATAAACGGACATTTCTCAAAGAAGTAGAAACGGCAAATAAATATATGAAAAAATGTTTAACATCACTGGTTATTCGTGAAATGGGAATTAAAACAACACTGAGATTCCACTTCACTCCAGAAAGAATGGCTGCTATCAAGAAATCAACCAATAACAAATGCTGGCGGGGCTGTGGGGAAAAAGGAACCCTGCTCCACTGTTGGTGGGAGTGTAGACTGGTGCAACCACTGTGGAAATCAGTATGGAGATTTCTCAAAAAACTAAAACTAGAGGTTCCATTTGACCCAGCTATTCCCCTTCTTGGTTTCTTCCCCAAAGAATTAAAAGCATCCTACCACAGAGATAAATGTGCACCCATGTTTATGGCAGCACAGTTTGTAATAGCTAAATCTTGGAAATAGCCCAAATGCCCACAGACTGATGAATGGATAAGGAAGAGGTGGGTTTTTTTTATACAATGGAGTACTACTCTGCCATAAAGGATGAACTTCAGACATTTATAGCTAAATGGATAGACCTTGAGACCATACTCTTAAGTGAAATAAATCAGACACACATGTTTAAATACCATATTGTTTCTCTGGAGTGAGAAAATGAAAGTGGAAATAAGGACTAAAATGTATAATAGATATTGGGGAATGGGAAGAAAATGTTCAAATGGGAAGGGGAATGAGGGAGGAGGGAGGAAGGAAGGGACAAGGAAAAAAATGTGAAAATAGAAGGAAAAAATGAAAACAAAGCTTTTGTACACAGGGAGGGGAGGGAGGAAATGGGATTAAAAAAAAAACTATACAAGCTGGACATGGTGGCGCACAGTTGTAATCCAGCACCCAGGAGGCTGAGATAGGCAATCACAAGTTTGAGGCCAACCCAGGCTACACAGTAAGTTCAAGGCCAGGGTCTTACTACATAGTAAGACCCTGTCTCAAACAAAACCCCCCAAAACAAAAAAACTAAAAACTATACATAAAACTACCATATGATCCAGCAATCCTGCTACAAAGGAAAGGAAATCAGCATGTCAAAGACAACTTTGCACTCCCGTATTTATTTCAGCACTACTCACAATAGCCACAATAAGGAAGCAACCCAGGTATTCACAAATAGATGAATTGATAAAAAAAATGTGGTACAAATACATAATAGAATAGTATTTGGCCATAAAATACTGTCAATTGTGGCAGCAGGGATGAAAATGGAGGACGCCTGGGAAAGGGCAAAATTATGGAGACAGTAAAAAGGCCAACAGTTATGGGGGGAGGGTGGAGAGGAATGAATAGAAATTTGAGCTCAAATCCTTTACCTTAGAGTTAAAAAACAGAAAGGTGAGGCCACATGCACCATAGCCAGCTACATGCAAATGAGTTATAAGCTAACCCTTGGAGAGCAGTAGAGTAAGGCAGTGATCTTCCAGGCCCAAATACAACACTATAAGAGACCATCCCCTTACAGAGTTGTCTGAAGATTCCCTAAATTCTCAGGTTATAGGATGGAGTTCCCAAGAAAACACATGTACATGAAAAAATAACTGAGACAATGATATGCAGACAATAACTGATTTAGGCCAAATTCTGAATTTGAGATTCAGTGTAGGAAATAAAGTTATTATCTCCTTTCTATTAGTAAGTGACCTCATTTCCTACATCAGAGACACAACAGTGTGTATATTCTGAGAAAATTTTCAATTTCCTGCCATCAACCTCTAAATCCATTTCCCCCACTAATCAGAGACCAGTATGCCTATTTGCTTTTGCATTCCCTCTAGTTCCTTAAGTCCTAAAAGATAAACCAGCTTGCTCAGTTGTGCCTCATTTAATCTAACTAGTCTATCTAAATGTCCTCTATAATCTTCTTACCTACGATTAGGAAGGTACTCAACAGCTGCTCCGTGGCAACAGGCTTGATTTCTGTCCGTAGATTAACAAATCTGCCAACCACCAAAGGAGCTCGGCGGAAACCCAGAATCCTGGTTTGGAAGATTGAAGAAGAGACAAACCTTTTGAGAATGTATCTTTAAATAGCAATCTCAAAAATTATGGTTAATAATGTTAGATGTGTAAAGGTACTGCAAGTTGGAAGGTAAGAGGGTTTTTTTTGGTACCAGGGATTGAACTCATGATCTTGCACTTGCGAGGCAGGCACAGTGCCACTGAGCTCCTTTCTTAGAGATAACATATATTTAGGAGTTTAATGTCAAAATGTAGCAAAAAGGATCAGGAAAATCTGGCAAAATGTGAATAACTGTTAAATCTATGGAGTATATGGGTTTTTTAAAAATAAATTTTAATAAAGCATTAGAAAAAAAATTAGGCTTGAACTCATAATGGGTTCAAAGCTTTGCAGATGAACATTATACAAATTGTCCTAAAAGGACAAACCCACAGGACAACTTAGAGACTCATTTGAAGGTCCCTCTCTCTGATGGTCTGAAAACAGTCTTATGACTAAAAACAATCTTTTTTCTGTAAGAGAAATTTCCTGGCTGAAATACACATAATCTATGAAGAAAAGTAAGATGAGTAGAATTTGGAACACACAGAAAATTGATAATGAAGAAAACAAAGATCATCCATAATTCTACACACATAACTACTGACATTTTGGTACATAAGCCTTTTTTCTTTACATGTATACATAAACATATACTTATGTATATACATACAGTTGAGCTTATATTGTATGCAGTGTTGTATCCTGCTGTTTACTCATCATTGTATTCATGAACCTTTCCCGATGTCATTAGAAACTTTAAAAAAATGGCTACATTATAATAAACCACTGTTTAGGGCTGCTGATTCTATCCTAAATCTAATCTTAGAAAAGGCACAAAAGCAAGATTTGTCAAACAGATTTGTCAAAATAACATAAAAATTGAGAGAAACCCCTGAGGCAAGAGAAAGTGGCTAAATCTGTGTGTGGTGAAGAAAGAGCAAACCCAAGGCAGAAGCAATGGGGAGCAGGGACACAGGGGTGTGTGGGAAATATTCTTTCTCCTCACTGAGCAGTGCAGGCCAAAAAACAGAAGCCAATTTAGTGATAAAGAGCAGTATCACAGTGCCACTTGGAAGTTGGCTAGGTGACAACAGTTAACAAAAGAAGTAGGGGGTTGACCAGGAAGCATCTGGCTTTGAGGTATGGAAAAGCTTTTAAATGTAAGGCACTTACAGCATAAGTCATAAGTTGAAACCTCACATTCAATTAACATCAAAAGAAACCATTTTTTTTGTTTGTTTGTTTGTTTGGTTTTTTTGGTAGCAGGGATCAAACTCGGGACCTTGCACTTGAGAGGCAGGCACCGGTACCACGGAGCTAAACCCCTGGCCCTAAAACTAACCATTTTTTAAAACAAAGAATACTTTATTCAACAGTTAGAGATGCTGTGAAAAGATAAACTTTGTCAGTTACTGGGGAAATAAAAATGAGATACTATTTACCATACATTAAATTAACAAAAATTACTACATCAGGTAATACGAAAATACGGGTCCAGAAATGGGGAAAAGAGGGTCTTTACGGCTTGCTGATGCCCAACAAATTGAAAGCAAGAAGAGGCTGGAGAGTAAAGAAATCAGGCAAATAATAAATAATGTCTTGGATAGCCTGATTCTAGTGTGCATTAAGTGAACAGTAGCATTTATCCAACTTTCTGCCCCTGGGTTTTAAAAGAGGCAGCAAAAACTCATGTTATTATAAACATTTAACTTTTTCTACATCTGTAGATATTGAGGTTGCTATCAGTTTTTCACGACCACAAAGTACTACAGTGAAGAAAGGAGTATATATATATATTTTTAAAATTTATTACCACCTGGGGTATTTCCTAGAAACATCTTCCTAGAAGTATCTTAAATATGTACATAAAAACAGTTATTCATTCAAACAAAATCGACATTATTTTTGATACAAAATGCCAGAGTTCTTAATAGATTGAAATTAACAATGCCAAAAGCAGAATATGAATCTCAATATAGTGCCAATAAAGTATTATCCTCTTTTAAAAAAAATCTTTGCTATTTTTGGCAGGTGAAAATAGTAAACCTATAGTTTAAGTAAATTTTAAACATTTTCTAGTGAGGATAAACTTTATTTATCCCATTTTTATTAGCAACAGGTGATTCCTATTCAGCTAACTGCCTGTGTTCTTTTTTATTTTTTTGAATTAAGTTTATTGGTACATTTTAGGTATACAATACAGTTACATTCATCATTGGGATCTTGTACCATTACATGATGTATCTTGGTTCTTTTTTTTTGGTACCAGGGATGGAACTCAGGACCTTGCGCTTTTGAGGCCGGCAGCAGAACCACTGAGCTCAATCCCCAGCCCTTGCTGCTTATTTTTAATGGCCTGTGTTCTTGACCCACTTTCTATGAGAGTTCTACTGCATATAGATTGTATCAACATGTAGAAAATTCTTCCTAATGCAGAAAAAGACAAAAAAATTCATCTTCCCTCTCCTGGCATCCTTACAGATTTCTTTTTTTTTTTGAGGCAGGGTCTCACTGTGTAGTTCAGGTTGGCCTTGAACTCACTATGTAGCCCCTGACAGGCTTCAAACTCCTGAAGATCCTCCTGCCTCAGACTCCTAAGAATAGATTCATTTTTAAAGCAAATATTGTAAATAATTTCTTTTAAAGTCTGTCAATATACCAGTCTGAAAGAATTGGTGAAAAGAGTAACTGGAATATCAGACAATTCAGTTAAGAGGTTTCTGACTAACAATCTGCTAATAAAACATATTAATTTTTCATGTTGGGTGTGATGGCACACACCTGTAATCCCAGAACTCAGGAGGCTGAAGGAGGAGGACTGCCATGAGTTTGAAGTCAGACTGGGCTACAAAGTGGGTTCAAGGCCAGCCTGAACTACACAGTGAAACTTTGTCTCAAAAAATAATTTTTCTAGTTATAAATTAAATTCATATCTACTTTTCTTTTGGAATGTGATTATTAATCATGATTATCAACTTGACTGGATTAAGAGATGTTTACAGATCAGTAAAACATACCTCTGAGTGTGTCTGGGTCGGTCATGAGGGCATGACCTTGGAAACTATTATATCTGGCTCCTAGCGCTTTCTTCTCTGGGCTCTTTCCAACCTGCTCTGCTTCCCAGGTGCTATGAAGTGAGCAACTTTGCTCCGCCACACCCTTCCACCATGATATTCTGCCTCACCTCAGACCCACAGAACAGAACCAGGCTACCATGGACTGAAACCTCTGAAACTGTGAGACAAATAAACTTTCCTCTTTTAAACTGTGTATACCAGACATTTGTCCCAGCAATGCGAAGGCTGACCGATATGTAAAATTACTCTGGTTTTGGAACCTGTGAAAAATTTATATAAAGAACAATAAAACTCATTATATATTTCAGGCTAGATGTTTCCAGTGTATGGGGATATCAGTATCACAACAAAACAAACAACAGGACTGCCAATTCCCAATTAATGATCAATTCAATTCAGGGATATGAGTTCAAACTTTGCTTTTCATCCTGCCATTTTATTTAGCAAGAATATCTTCAGTCAGGATGATAAAAAACATGCCAGTAATGAAATGAAATAAAGGTAAGTCTGAAGTTAAAATATTTACTTTGTTATTCCTAGTGTCACCCAAATTACGAGGGACTCATATAAATGTAACAGAACTAGTAAGCTATCCAAAATAGGTAACAAGTCCAACTTATTAGTGTGCCCTCTTTGACTTCTTTGAGAGATTTTTGCCTGGCATCATGGTGCATGCCTATAACCCTAGTTGTTAAGGAGGCTGAGGGAGGAGGATTACCAGGCTGTGCAACTTAGCAAGACTGTCTCAAAATACATTTTTTTTTTTTTTGGTACCGGGGATTAAACTCGGGACCTTGCGCTTGTGAGGCAGGCACGAGCTAAATCCCCAGCCCTCAAAATACATTTTTTAAAAGGGTTGGGGATGTAGTTCAGCAACAGAATGCTTGTCTGGCATGTACAAGGCCCTGGGATCAATCCCAGTACTTGGAAAGAGACAGAGACAGAGACAGAGACAGAGAGGAAGAGAGAGACTGAGGTCGATTTTAAAAGGCAACCAAGTGGACAAAGACTATTAGGATTATACTTACCTGTCCAAGTGAAAGGCTGCCACCTCTGCATTGTGTCTATCATAACCAGCATATGGCTCCCCTTCCACCACATAGTCTCGGCTATACCTAGCAAAGGGAAGGGGAAGCACAGGTGTAGACATGAATCACACTGGTACTGGGCAGACAGCAAAGGAGGCAGAGTACACACTTTAGCAGGCCTGAGTTGAGTCTGTTCCATATACACCCTGAGAACAGTTGTGGGTTAGCCAAATTGCTGCTAGATGGTGGGAAGATGAGGTAGAAAAGGAAACTAGAATTCTATATCTGCCTCAGCAATTATTCTATGAATAAAACATAGAAGATGCTATTTTTACCACTCTAAAGGGCTTTCAATGTGGTTTAAGTACAACTACAAGGTAATTTTCTGGAAGGCAAGAAGCACCTTTGTATCACTAGCACAATGTTAAAACTTAGAGTCAGTGCTTAATAAATGTCTACTAAAATGTGTATTAGACTGAACTGAAGAAACAAAAGAACTTTTGCTTACCAGAATGGCTGTGGTAAGGCTTATAAAAGAAGTTTAAATTTCTTGGGAAAAATAGTCCTGATATTCCTCATTTTTTTTTTTTAATGAGAAGGCAAAGGTGCTTTTGGAAAAAAGAAGTTTGAATAATATTCTTTTTCTTGCTTCTTAAGTTTATGATGATGTAGAGGAAGAAAAACTGGACTAGCAGTGAGAGCTGGGTGTGGTTCTCATTATCTGTGTGGGTAACTCTGAGCAAACTCTTCTTTTCTTGGTGTCAGATTCCATATCCATAATATTAAGAACTGGACTAGGAGGTATTTCCAAGGTCTCTTTCATCTTAAACTGCATTCAGATGATTTTATACCATATGTGTGACATAAACAAAGACTAATGAAAACTAGTATATTTCTTTCTACTAATCACTTTTTTGTTTTATTTTGTTTTGTTTTGTTTTGTTGGAGACAGGGTCTCGCTATCCAGTTCAGGTTGGCCTTGAACTCAGTATGTAGCCCAGGCTGGCTTCAAAACTTTTAGCAATCCTCTTGCCTCATCCTCCTGAATGCTGGGATTACAGGTGTGCACCACCACACCTGGCACTACTGATCACTTTTAAAGTTATAATTTAAACCTGTTATTTATAAAGAAAAAATATTTAATTCACTTATGACTTCTACTGTGCACCTGCATTCCTGAATCAAAGGGAGATCTATTAGGCTTACAAAGGAACTGTGAAATAAGTTGAGATTGAAATGAAGAAGAGCAGTTCCACTATGGACAGTCAGATTTCCAGTGCTAAAACAGCTTTAGGGTGTAAGGTCCTGAGTTTGATCCCTAGTACCAGAAAAAAAAAAAAAAACAGCTGTGGGGAATTGGAAATGGTAGTATAAAAGCCAATGATCTTCCATTTAAATCATCTTCGAATACAAATGAAAAATGTCTCCACAACATACCTTCAAAGCAAAGTAAAACATTCATGTTAAAAGGCAGCTATGTATCACCATCTATATGGGTGGACACTAGTTTCTCATTAGCATGGTCTAAATATCATGGTTTGGTTTGGCTTTTGCAGAGGGTCTCATTATGTAGTACAGGCTGGCCTTGAACTCACTATGTAGCTCAGACTGGCCTCAAACTCATAGCAATCCTCCTGCCTCAATCTCCTGAATACTGGGATTACAGGTGTGTGTGCCACTACACCTGCCATTTTTATTGTTGTTCCTAGTGCAAATAATTATTTAGGCTCCCAAGGTTATATTGGTTGCCTCTAAATTAAAAGTCAATTTTTAAATATCACTGCAGTAAAAGCTGATGACATACAAACACTTTTTAAATAGAGGTTTAGTTTGTCTGTGAAGATAGGAATGTCCTAGAATATGTATTAGGATGCCAGTAAGTCACAGGAAGATATGTGATGAGTGTGTACCCTCCATTCAGTGAAATATCAGAGAGGTTTAGCATACATTCATAATGAAATGTAAAACCCTAGAAGAATCCAGGAACTTTGGGAGTAGATGGGAGAGGATGGGAAGGAAAATGGAAAGGACTAAGAATCAAAATGAAAAAATAGCATTGGAGTTTGGAGGTGAATCCATAGCTCATATGCTGGAATATGGAAATTTAGAATTGTGTATCTTACTTTCCTCACCTATAAAATGAATAGTTGGACTAGCTGATCTGCAAGGTCCTTTTCAGCATGTCTTAAGATTATTCATTAACTTCTATCCAATCCTAGGCCTCTGCCTTGTTCCTTTTCCACCATAACTTCAGATTTGGACTGTAAAAATCAATTTACTTCCGGAATGGATATAGCAACAGAGAGAGAGCAAACAAATACTTTTTATAATGTAAGGAAAAGTGCATAAATAAAAATATCACTACATTACTTTACATGCCATCTAACCATATGTATCTTCTACCTCATAGTAGGACATGGACAACCAGGCTGCAGAAATGCTGAAACCACAGTCACTATTAAAACAAAAAAGGTGCATATCTTGATTTAGCTGTGAGAACTTACATCCTCCTTTCAGCAGAGTGATCCATCTTAAGACACTGACAGAATTCCTAAAGTAACTGCCAATTAATCACTCCTATCCTTCTAGTGAAGGACATCAGAGTCTGAGCAAGGACATTAATTTGCACTTAAGAGCAGCACTGAATATCTTATGAGGCCCTGGGGGTCAGAACAGTATTTTGCTGGATGTTTAGGGATTTGAGTTAATTTGTACAAATACTTAAACCTACACCCCCACCTTCCTCAGCCTGTGGGTATCTGGTGTAAAGCAACATAGGTCAGCATGCACAGTGCACGTTAGTTAACACCTTCTGCAGAAGCTCACACACCTTGCTGGGTGGGCAAGGAAGCTATCCTGCCCCTGGGAGTAGGCATGAACTGTTCAGCAGAAGTGGGGGAGGATAGGGCCCAGTTTGACAGGAAAAAAGAGTGAAGGGAGACTAAGGCCCAATGTGGAGAAGTGTACTAGATGGTGGGGTTCTTGATCATTAGGCTGTGGAGGCTGGGTTTTGTTTGGTGGGTAGAGTGATTAATATGAGTGAAGAAAAGCAGTTCAACTAGTAATAGTCAGATTTCCAATGCTAAAACATGATATGAAAAGAAACGTAATAAGCCAGGCATGGTGGCACATGCCTGTAATCCCAGCACTCCATAGGCTGAGGCAGGAGGATTGCAGCAAATTTGAGGCCAGCCTGAACTACACAATGAGTTCAAGGCCAGCCTGAACTATGTAGCAAGACCCTGTCTCAAAAAAACAAACAAAAAAAGAAGAAGAAAGAAAGAGAGAAAGAAAGAAAAGAGAAAGAGAGAGAGAGAGAGAGAGAAAGAGAGAGAAAGAGAAAGAGAAAGAGAAAGAAAGAGAAAGAGAAAGAGAAAGAGAAAGGAAGATAATGGAATGGCTTCAGGGTAGTAAGAGATATGAGGTAAGTCAAGTAAGAACTAGAGTTGGCTGATTTCTCTGTTGCCTCCTTCCTACTCATCAATCTGGATTCTCCTCCCTCCACTTATACCTCCCCTGAACATTTCAGGCCTGCCTGCAACGCACCTGGTCTACACTGCACCCTGATAGCAATCTCTGTCTTCTAACACTTCCCATTTCACCCTTAATTCTCCAGTATACAAGTAGTGGGTGTTCAGAGGAATTCTTTTTGTTTAAACAAAACACTTATGACTCATCTCTTTCTCTATAAATTTAATTTTTATTTTTGTTTTGCCTTCTATCACTTTGCTCATGTTGCTAATTTCAAAACTAAATTAGTGATTTTTAATGATGGGTGTTCCACATCATCTCACTTAGAGGAAGGCAAACAAAGAAATTTAAGAGAATTCCATGTATATGCCAGAATACAAGCTGCTTACAACTCTGACAGATCTGGTTTCAAACCCCAGGTCCACTCATTACTGTGAGGTGACCTTGGCAAGGTAGTTACTCTAAGCCTCAGTTTCTTATTCTGGAAATAAGAACTGAAGTTGCCCTAAAGATTAAAAACATTAACACATGCTAAAGTACATAATGAAATACCCGGCAAATGGTGTGGATTCAACAGAAGTTAGATCCCAAGGCTCACATAACCATACTTTTTCCACATTACCAAAAGCCAATCAGGATGACTTTTCTATTCTCCAAAAGTCTACTGCATTTTAAGCTTACCTAATTTCCATATCTTCCATACATCTTACTTCCCAGTTCCAGGCAAACAAACACTGGTTCCCAAACAGAATCCCAAACAGATTCATGGTCTAGTTGCCTTTTATCTACTGATAGTTGGGCAGAAAAGGGAGTTGAATTTTATACATCTTTTCCCTATATTTCTTTCCTCACACTAGCAAGAAACCTAAGGCATAATTCTCTCAAGTTTACCAAGAGATGAAAACATGTTTAGTGCACAAACTTTGAGAACTGGAATAATCATAGAAAACTTTTTTAGAAAATTAATTATACCGTAGTATTGCCACATAAGCGATCTCTGTAGATCTCCAGAGAAGTCCAAAAGAGTTACTATAATATATACACCAGTTACTGAGGCAACTAACATGGCCTACTTCTTTGCTTAAAACAGGTTAAGAAACAATGAGATATTCCTTAAAATGACTCTAATCCAAAACATCGACAACATCAAATCCTGGTGGGGATGTGGCCTAACAAACTCATTTCTTGCAGGTAGAATCCAAACCACTTTGGAAGACAGTTTTTAACAAAACTAAACATACTTTAACCATATGTTGCAGCAATCATGTTTCTTGATATTTATTCCAATAAAGTGAAAACTTAAATTCACACAAAAATTTGCATATGGATATTTATAGCAGCTTTTATTCACAACTGCCAAAACTTGGAAGCAAACAAGATGTCCTTCAATAGGTGAGTAGATAAATTGTGATATATCCACACAAGGGAATATTATTCAGCCACAAAAAGAAATGAGCTACCAAGCTACAAAAAGATATGCAGGAACCTTCCATGCATATTTCTAAGTGCTAGATGCCAATGAAAAAGGCTATACACTGTATGCTATAATTCCAAGTATATTACACTGGAAAAAGCAAAAGCATAAAGACAATGGTTACTAAGGGTTTAGCAGTAAGAATGACAAGGTGAAGCACAAAGGATTTTGAAAGCAAGAATACTATTCTATATGGTATTATAGTGATGGGCACATGTTTTTATACATTTGTCAAAACGCATAGTATGGACAACACAAAGAGTAAACCCTAACACAAACTAAACTTTAGTTAATAATTAATCAATTATCAACAATTATACCAAATGAATTACACTAATAGAAGATGTTGACAGGAGAAATTTAGTGGGAAGGCAATTAATAGGAATTCTCTGTATTCTCTCAATTTTTCTGTGAACCTAAAACCTATCAAACAAAAATAGGTGAGAGAATCAAGAATCTGTGCTTCACCACTGAAAGGGACTTTAGTCACCCATCCAGAATCTAGTCCATCTCTATAGTATCCCTGAAATGTACCTATCTAATAGTTAGCTGCACATGTTTTTTTTTTGGTGATAAGTTGTTTATTTCCTAAGCAATTAATTTTATACTTATACGTGACATATAATAGATATCTGATAAATTAGAAATCAAGAATAGGTCTAATTGTCAAAAAATTCTGTCTTCAGGGCTGGGGATTTAGCTCAGTGGTGCTGCCAACTGTCTCACAAGTGCAAGGGCCTGAGTTTGATCCCTGGTACATTAAAAAAAAAAAATTCAGTCTTTCTAAGGAAGCAAAACAGGTTCTATAAATTTTTTCTTCTCAAAGACTTGTAATACTTTCAGAACTAGGAAAGTAAGTAGGTCTTCCAGTCTACCTTTCATTTTACTGAAAAGAATAATACCAAGAAAAGGAGATAAACAATCTTACATAAACCCCAAGTAAATTAACCAGCCAACTAGCACTTACAGCTTCTGCAATGAAGACTTACCGCTTAGGTTTGAAGACAACTTTCTGACCTCCTTCAAGTATCAGTAAGGCTTTCAACTGCGTCCCTTTATAACCCACATCAGCTTTAATGATTTTCTTGGTGGCCATGGCATGCATGATTGCCCCCAGCTCTGGGGTCTCTTCAGGGTACACTTCCCGGGGCACCACCCATTGGGCTGCAATCTCCCAAGGAGACTGCAAGGTGTGGTCCAGCTTGGGTGCCAGCTCTACTCGCAAGCCTGTCATCATTCGGTGAAAAGCCCTCTGGTCCTCCCGGTTGGCAGCTGATGTATCTAAGTTGTCAATCAGGAAAACTTTGGTGAAGATAAAGATGACAAGGAGTATTGCTAACAGCACAACTCGCTGCTTTAGCTTCATGTTGACTTCTTTTCCTTCTCCCCTGACCCAATCTCTTGCTCACTTATCAAGGAGAGCAGGTGGTGATGGTTAGCAAGGAGATTCCATCATTACACACATTGTTCCATTTCTTCACTAAAGCACCTCCACAACTCCTGCAAGCCCAAGTACAAAGCAAAATTCAATTGAGAATTCTGTCCTCCCACTGTGAATATTCTGTAAGTCTCTGTTACTTACCCTTTTAACTTTGCTAATCTTGAGTTTAATAACATGCATTAATTTAAAATAAACTAGTCTGGGGAAGGAACTAATAAGAACTGGGTACACTAAAATTTTTAACACAAAATCTCTGTTGTTTTTTTTTCCCAGTACCATGAATCAAACACTGGACCTTGTCCTTGCAAGGCAGGTGCGGTGCCACTGAGCTAAATCCCTGGCCCCAAAATCCATGTTTTAATTGGCATGCAGAGCTATCTAAATGCCATTTTGTTGGCTACACATGCATAATAATTAGCCAAACAATGAGAAAAACAACAACAAAAGCAGAACATTCAGATACATTTCCTTAACTTTCATTTTTTTCCTTTCAAAATCCATAAAGGACTTCTGAATATTCAAAACCATCAGTATTTGATAAATTTCCAGTTATCTTCTCCATATACAAGTTTTATAATATCTTTTTTTTTTTTCAAACTCAGGACCTTGTGCTTTTGAGTCAGGCACAGTGCCATTGAGCTAAATCCCTGGCAAGTTTTATATTATCTTGTAAGACAAAAACTCCTAAAAATGCCAAAGAGGGTACAGGTACAGTGGAGAGTAATAGCTTCTCCAAATCCAAATACCCATCAATCCTGGGTGGATCACAGCTGCTGCTCATGTATTTAAATACAACACTCAGAAATGTGTCTCAGTCCTCACTAATTATTTTTCAAAATTAAAATGCCTCTAATATATGGATAATAACTCTGGATAAATTAAGTAAAGGAAAAACATTTGGCTTTCAGTAGAATATGATCAGAAAACTAATGAAACCTGGTATTATAGCAACTCTACTAAGTCTAGAATGGTCAGGCATATTAACAAGCATATTATGCCACAAAGCTAAAGAACTGCTGCTTCCAGTATGGGCTGACCATACTTTGCGCAATTCTCAAGTTAAAAATTCTAAATATGTGATTTTTGCCAGGGTGTAAAGAACATATAATTCAGTTTCATTTACATGCTGAGAGGTTGCCTTCCATTACAGAGGGCCATTTAAAAACACGCATAAGCTTGTTTTGCTAAATGCCTACAGACAGCACAACACTGAGGCAAGAAAAACATGACAAGATAACAGTGCTGTTTTGCTCTCCAATTCATTTAACAACTCAAACCATTAATCGAAGAAATAAAATCACTAAAGAGCAAACACAGGACTGGGATATTCTCCATCTAAACTTGAGATGGTACCCTATTAACAGCTGGAAACAACCTAAGAGAGCAAAAATGTGTTCTAAGAGCAATACCTTGGTAAATCAGCTGATGTATTTATTCTCAGTGTTAACCACTCCTTTCCTGTTCATCTTTATGAAGTGTTATGGCTTGTGTTTAGATGTCCCCCTCAAAGCCTTATGCAGTCTTTGGTGAGGCTTTTTCAGAGGTGGCTGGATCTAGAGCGTGTGATACGAGAATTAATTCATGGTGCAGTGCTAGGCTCAAGGGCACTAGGATTAAGGATATGAATGCTACATGCCCTAAGTAGTCTGGATAAAAGGGGCAGAAAGACACTGTTAAGGCCCCTTTTGCTTTTGCTACCTTCTGGCTGCCACAAACTGTTTCTCCTCTGCAAGGCTTGTCTGCAAACCACTGTGCCTTGGAGCTGGCCGATCATGGACTAAAACCTCTAAACACTGAGCTAAACAAACCTTTTCTCCTTTAATTTTGGGTGTTGGGTATTTTGTCTCAGCAACAAGGAAAAAGTAACTAAGACATGAAGGAAGCAAAAAGTGAGAGTTAAATTCAAATTCTAATTATCCTTAGCCACCTGTTTTGTTTCATTGTTGTCTCTCAGGAAGTACCTAACACTATTAGCTGAAACAAAAGCAATTCAAGTACATCTAAAATGTAACTGTGATGGTATCAAATCTGGTGTGGACTCAGTAAAGCAGTTCCCTGTGATTACTAACAACAGCAGTGCTAGAAGAGAAGATTTCAGATATTTTTGCTAGTTCTAACAGGACCTAAATGACACAACTTTTTCAATTAGAGTGGCACCTTGGTTCATGAACACTTTTTTTGGGGGGGGGGGTGACCGGGCATTGAACTTGGGTCCTTGCGCTTGTGTAGCAGGCGGCGAAACCACTGAGCTAAATCCCTGGCCCCTCATGAATGCTTTTGTTTGCAAACAAGTTGGTTGGGAAACAAGAGTCTGGCAAAATTTTGTCTTGTTTGCAAACTGCATCATATGACAAATACAACCAAGACCATCTTTCCCACACAAACACAAACATGATCATCTTTTCCAAAACTGTAGAACAAATTAAGTTCATGAACTGAGGTACCACTCACTGTATTTGCTTAACTCGCATTTCAAGCTGCAATGATAAAAGGAAATGTGGAAATCCAACTCCATCAGCAATGACTTTCACAGCACTCCCAATTCACATACCCACAGATCCATATGGAAGATTTCTGGAACAGGGGTCAGCTAAACAGGTATCCCTTTCTATAAAACATCCTTCAGGATGAAAATCTGGTTTACCGACAATCCTCTAATGGTGTTGTTGATTTCATGCAAAATAATAAAGAAAATCCACCCTCATGCTACACAGACATATATCCAAACATACAGCATATAGGTTAGGGCTGTGTTTGTTTGTGGTGCTAGGGATGAAACCCAGGCCCTTGCACATATTAGGCAAATACTCTACCACTGAGCTATGCTCTCAGCCTGTTTTTGGGTTTTTTTAAATGACCAAACCCAACAGGAAGTTCGAGCAGCTCCAAAATTCAGATAAGACAAATGGCTCAACTCTGCTATCCAAGATTGTGTGTTTTTTATTGAAGTCTCATTATCTTTAGAATAGGACTCAGAAGAACACATTAATCAATTCAGAGCTGCAAACAGTTCTTCCATTCAGATAAAAATTTATATTAAGGAAACTGAAGAATTCAATTGTTATATTTCACTATCTCTGAAGAGTCACAGCGAGGGCAGGTTTTAAAGAGACTGAGTTTCCATGTTTGTGATCAGTTAGTCACCACATCCTAGTAAGAATAAGTAAGATCATGATTTGACATTGCTCTTTACCACCACCTTCCACTTCCACAGACATCAACGTATTGCAGTGCACCCCACCTCCCATTGGTACTTTCTGGCCCAACAGGCTCTCATTATGGCCTGGAGTTAATACAGTAAAATCATTTTTCTTTTCTTCTCTTTTTTTTTTTTACTTTATTGAGACAGGGTTTCACTACGTAATTCAGGCTGGCCTCTAACTCATGGAGATCCTCCTGCCTCAGCCGACCAAGTGCTGGGATTACAGGTGTGTGCCACCACACCCAGCTCAAATCATTTTTCTAGTCCAGCCTGAAGCTAATCCAGTCCAAATAATTTTTCTAACCACATAACCACCTTTGATTCTACAAATTCCTTAGCAAGGCATCAAAATTCTACTCCAAATGGATTCAAGCCAGGCATCTTCTTCCTCTTCTCAGCTTCAACCAAATGGACCAACTGAGCATGCTCTGGTCCTCCCTTTGATGGTACTGCCCTTTGCCTGTGTCATTCCTCACTCCTGAACACCACAAAATCCCTCTTCCTCTTACCCATTCCTCCTATCTTCTATGTAAAGCTTCATCCTTCTTTGAAGGTCCATCTCTAAGATTGTTTCTGGTGTCTCCTTTTTACTCTATGGTAACTTCTCTATCCTTTCAACCAGTATTTAATTACATTCTATCTCGTATACAGTTCTTAATTTCCCTTTCCGAATCTTGCCTTTGATCTACTTTGCTCCTTTTTGTTTGAGAGAGGGTGCCCAAGATAGTGTTTCCAGTCTATATTACCACCTCATTTGAGACAAACAGCATACCTATACTCTGGAAACCACTTTGTCAGATGATCGCCCAACTATGGATACCAAGGAAATAAAAGCAAGATCACTAGGTCTATTTAAATTATTTATGAAAACCTTCTTAGCATCCCCAGAGAGTGTGCCTGCTATATTTCATGCCCTCACTGCCTCCTATAAATGCTTCAAAGAGTTCGACACTGTCCAGGTATATTATGGTTATATATTTTACTGCTCCTGTTATGTGGAACTGAGGCTTCTTCAAAGAACAAGAAGACTCAAGGCAATAATTTAACTCAAAAAATGTTAAATATAAAAAGGTAGTGCAAATGGTACATTTGTAAACAGTCTTCACACTAAAAATTGGCATAGTCTCAGAGTTCTGGAAGTAAACCTTTGCAGGGAATTCTCCTACTAAACCCTGGTTTCACACTCAACTCCATCAGCCACATGGGGCTTGCTTGCTACACAGGCTCATTTATTTTCATTCTTCGCCCACAGATACCGCCATCTTAGATGTGTGATAAATTCTATAAGTACAAACTTATGACTACAAAGTTGTTTCTGGAGAAAAGATAAATAGATTCCACTGGAAAAAGTGAGATTTTAGTATAAAGTCCTCTGCTCAAGAGTCTGTCTGATACTGGAGGAATATATATAGGAAAACATGCCAGTGCAGAGGTCTGTAAGTTGTATGATCTATGTAGCTTCTACAGAACATAACATCTTGCCCAACACCTAGTAACTTAATGGGGATTCTGTAAGACACTAGTGAGGTTCCAAGCCTCACCTGCAGCAGTGTTCCTTTGAACTGCCCTCTGATTTAGGTTGACAACTTCACACTATTACTTACAGAAAAGAAATCTCAACCTTTGTTCAAAGCAACTAAAAGTGAAAGTTTTAGGAAAAGTAAGTTTCACTTTTTAGGGTTTCCAATTAAATGGTCACTCAGTTTTATTACCACATAAGTGGAATATGCGCTGTGATTGTATATGTGCTGCTGAAGTGAGCACAGCACTGTGATTGTACTGTACACAAGGCAAACATTCAGTTACAAACATTTCATGAAGAAGACTAGTAACAGATTCACCAAAAAGTGCTAAAATGTATTAAGTAACTAGTATATAATCATATTTAAGTAAATAATCTCCCTGTCCTCTATCCTAAGTAGATCTGTTTCCAAACTTCTTTGGTAATTGTTGGCTTCAGCAAAACTCTGCAGGTTTTGTTTTTTTTTTTTTGGTACGGGGATCGAACTCGGGTCCTTGTGCTTGCACAGCAGGCGGTGAAACCACTGAGCTAAATCCCCGGCCCAAAACTCTGCAGGTTTGAGGGTAAGAAGAGGTAAGATCTGAATTTAGAGATTTTTGTTGACTATATACAAAGACAGATACCAACAATTTCTCTCACCCAAAGGGTGGAGTCTATTCTTCCTCCTGAATTTGGGCTGGCTTTGTAACCTGGTTTGACTAACAGAACGCTATGTGCCAGCCCTCGGCCTAGGCCTTGAAAGACCTGGCAGATTCCACTTTCACTCTTTAGGGATCCAGCCACCATATAAAGTTGCTTGGGACAGACTACCAAATGAGTGACCTATAGCAGCCCTTTGCTATTCTGGACACCTAGCTGAAGGGCAAGACAAGGAAATGAAGCTTTCAAGTGCATTCCAGTCCTAGTTGAGTTCCCAGAAAGAAGAGCCACATACAGGACCCCAGCTTATACCATATAGTCAGGAACCAACCAGCTGAAACCAGCTGACTTAAATAATTGTAAGAAAAAACAAATCATTGTTTTAAGCAATTATATTTTGGGGTAGCTGTACCACACTCTCACATCTATTCTGCTCCTATAAGCTCTTTTGAAGATATTAAGTATATGAGGGGAGAGAATATAGGAAAATAAATCATGTGACTAAAAATTCTTGGCCAGGCAAGGTGGCACATACCTGTAATCCCAGCACTCAGGAGACTGAGGCAGGAGGATCACAAGTTTGAGGGCAGTGTGAGCTACAAAGCAAGCTGAAAGCCAGCCTACATTACATACTGAGACCATCTCTCAAAAAAAAATCTCTAGAGAAGAGAAAAACAATAAATTAACCATTAAGTATAAATAAAGATTAGACTGACAAATTGTTAGGTCATATTTGTAAGTTATTATTAATGTCTTCTATGAAGGAATACATTCATTACAAACTTTATCTGCCACTTGTTTCTTTTCTGCCATCACTGTAGATATTTAGGAAGATAAAGAACACTAGAGACTTCTACTAAAATCCACTCGTATACTATGTAGACCCATGTAAAGCAAGCAAGGCAAACCTCACACATTCATACAACTACACATGTTCAGTTTATAATGCCTAACCTTTATAGTAAAGTACTTCAGCCAAAGCATAAAAAAATAACAAAAATCACAACCCTTTAGTACAAAAATAAAACAATGCCTTTCATAACAGTTTTCAGTTTAGAAAACTGTGTAAAGATGACAATTTACACGTCCTAAAGCTTGCAAAATAAGCCTTGAGAGTACCTAAAAGTTGCAAGTATAGAAAATCTAATTCCCACATAATACTAAGTTGTCCTGAGTATTAGATTTTCCTTACTGTTTTCACTTCCATTTAAATATTTATTCATATAATACCTATAAATCACGAGTCCCTTACGTAACTCCTCTAACAATTCCCTGTGAAGGAACTAAAATGATCACCAGGCATCAATGAAAGGTTAAGGTAGTCCTTCTCCCTGGGAATGAGAGTGAAAATGACAGGCAAAAAACAAAAAAAACCTGTTTCCTCTTTGAAAAAATTCTGCAAACTGTCCCATTTAAACCTTAATTTAGAAAAACCCTCTAACTTTTTTCCTTGAAAAATGGAAAGAAAAATTTTAGCACACACTGCTAGCAAGATCTGTTATAAACAAGACAGGCAGTGTTCAGTGATCCACACATTCAGTGGAATTGAGCAACAATTTGCACTCTGCTTTAAATGAGCTGGGTATAATGAAGCTTCCTATATTCTAGGCATTTCACTACTCAATTGTCAGTACATAACCACTTTTAAGGTCTATATTATAGAAAGCAATTTCTATAGAGTGTGGGCGTACAAAATTTCAAATATTTTCCTCCAGCTTTTAAATGCTTTCCATCTTAGAGGTTCAATTCACTACACTTCTTGGAAAGGTATACACATGAAATCTCTTTCAGAAAGAGCAGAACCTCAAAACAGGCCTGTGCTGATGTGATGGCTGGGTGGCTCCCTGCACTATCACTTTGTAATGATATGGACACACACGCTGATACACTTTTTGGCATACCTGTCTCTTCTGTATTATGAGATCCTTGGGGACGGGGATACGTTTTATTTCGTCTTCATACTTACAAGAAACTTAGCACTGTGCAGGGCATGTGGGAGGTACTCATGTGAGAGGTTTCGATAGTCTGCTGAATAATAGGAGTGAAGCATCAATGAGAGCTCCTTATGATTATAAGCACTTATGAATTAGCAACATTTTAATTTAAAGATGGTCTATTTTACAGACACATGAAAATAATTCCTGTAATGAATTCAAATGTATAGTGCAGTAAAAAATATAGAAATACATAGTGTTTTCCAACGGTATATACTCAATTTAAAGGTAGCTACAGTTGCCACCTTCTGTATACCCTGCTTCTACCTTTCTAGGCTTCTGCTATTGCTAATCTGGTTCCTGATATTGGCTGGGATTGGCAATAATGACCATTTGGAAGTGCTAAGAAGAATGGAGAAAGTCCAAGAAGACACTGCCCAAGAATGACATAAGACAAAGCTGAAACCAGATCTTCAGGTATTACTGACAATGGTTTCTGGGAGAAGAACCAACACTAGAAACGCTTTTATTATTTTTTCTACAGGATGATCTGTGCAAACATAAATGTACCTATATAGGGGACAAATTCACTATATAAGCCAAGGATAAGAAACAAAAAATGAACAAAAAAGGTCTTTGGGCAGCCAAAACAGTGGCTACATAGTTCACATATTAATATTAACAGAATGGTCAGCAGAACCAACCAAGCCAAATGTCATTGTTTTACATTCAATTTCAGGAAGCAGAGTGATCTGAGTTTCTTCTACTCCATAGAAGACCAGAGCTGTAGAACTTTCCAACTCCTGAAAGAGATAGGTTTACTATTAAAAGCACATTTGGGCCAAGGATTTAGCTCAGTGGTGCCGCCACCTGCCTCGAAAGCACAAGGTCCTGAGTTCAATCCCTGGTACCAAAAAAAAAAAAAAGCAGAGGGGACAAACAACCTACATTTCTCAGTCATTCAAACCCTTACTCAATTACTATCAGTAAAGGATACTAGTAATCATTACCTTGGACAATAAAAGAAATGGTTAAACTACATTGTTTAAAAAGTCAAAACAGACTGTAAGAACTTTTCCATTCCATAAAGAGTATAGCTAAAATAAGAATTCTACATGTGCTTTATTTCCCACCAACATTGGATAAATGAGACATGGCTACACACATCCAGCAGGTCAACATTTGAGAGATGAAATGACAGACTTTATTGCCTCATCCCGCTCTTGGTTCTGTCCTCTGTACACACTCATAATTTCATATTCCTTGGCCTCCTTTTATAAGGTACCCAAATTAGCACCCTCTCCTCTCAAGGGGTTGTTACCTTGCCACAAAGTACAGATCTCGAACACACACCAAAGTTCAATGACTCTTTTTTGCCTCAGCCTCTGATCTCTATCTCTTACTGGGATGACAGATGTACCCTCAAGATTCTTTAGGTCCAGACAGACATTTCTTCTTCTGTTTTCATTAAAGAAAAGAAATGAGAAGATCTCTGCATTACATTCTCTTCTAGGCAACTGTAGCCGTCATGCTGACATTAAGTTGGCCAAAGCTGGTTTCAGGAGCAAAGTAAGGCCTTCTGTTCTGTACAACAGGCCCTCACTAATGAATTCACTAGTCCTTGGAGATGACAGAGGCAGATTAGGGAGGAAGAGAGATGTGGAAAGTGTGGAAGGAGGATCTACCAGAAAACCCACCTTCAATTTAAGGACAAAAGAAGAAAAGTTGATGCTATTGATGTGACCATTACCAACATTACCAACATTTTCAAAAGGAATCTGAAACATATTTTTTGGCTTTTTCTTTTCTTTTTATAAAAAGACTATTAAACAATTTAAAATTTGCACTAAGATATTTCTGCTTCCCTATTTTCCACCTATTAATTCAACAAACAAGTATTTCCTACACACCTACTATGCATTAGCCACTATTAGGTACATTAACTATTATAACAAAATGTGTGAAATCATGGCTTCCATCCCAATCCACAAAACGACCAGGCATTCTGCTCCAGAGTGACCTGGTTTAGAAGGTTTAGAAGACTCTCTTGCCAGGTGAGGTGGAGCACACTTGTAATCCCAGCACTCAGGAGGCTGAGGCAAGAGGACTGCCTCAAGTCTGAGGCCAGCCTGGGCTACATAATGAGTTAAAGTCCAGCTTGAACTACACAGCCAGACCCTGTTTTTAAAAAAAATCTTTTTTTTACTGTTTGTAACTGTGAGCACAGAATACAAACAGCAGTCTCTTGCTTCTATTATGATATGGTAGCAATCACCAAGAGACAACCACTTTGCTATCTATTTTAAAAAGTTAACAATTTAAGAGCTGAAATTTCTAGTTTTAAGGTTTACACCACTGAAACAATAGTCACACAAAGTGCAGAAAGCTGAAGTCTGCCCTGAAGGCAAAGGAAAGAAAATTTCATCTAGGAATTCAAGATTTAGAGGACACAAAAATTAATTTAGGGCCAGGAATGTAGCTAAATGGTGCCATGCTTACCTGGCAAGGTCCAGAGTTTGATTCCCAGTACAAAAAATTAATTTAACATAATAATTTAATTTTAGATTCCTGAGTCTAGGCAAATAATTAAGCATCTTTACTACCTATACCTCAGTTTCTCAATGATATGTCTAGATAACAGATAATATATGTGGAAGTGCTCTAAGCTTAGCTCAAATGTCCTGTGTAAATTCAAGCAAAGTCTGGAATACAGAATCACACTGAGGTCACCAGCCCAATTTAAAAAATCAACCACGGGGAAATTTATGTATGACTTTACAAGAATTATAGGCATGGTTAACAAATAGCAATTTTAACTTTATGAAATTACAGATCTATAAAATCCTCAACTTTAATAGCTAGTGCCTTCCCTCCAGGTGAGAAATCAAACTTCCAAAGGGAAACTGGTAGCGTGGGGATGATACTGATTATCTGGACCTAGATCCTAGCGGCAGTATCGAGCATCTCTCCTTTTCCAAAATTATAAATTCCTTACCCATACTGATGTTGATGTGGCCTGTAAAAGGTCGAATTCCACGATGACCATCCATCCCTGCCCTTCCACTTTCCATCTACAGTAACATTTTTCTACTTCTCTTCCTATCTGGAGACTGATAACAGAAGGCTGATTAAAATGTCTCCTATCAGACCCCACAATCAAGGACACAGCCTGACAACTTCACGCTCATCACTAATGGCAACGTTTCGGCTTGCTCTTAATTGCCAGGCTACCACACCCGGAAATGAAATCTCCAGTGCAACCCACTTTGGACTATCACATCATCTCCTTAAATTGTGCCCCACTGTGAGCGCCAGATGCACGACCCGAGGAGCCCGCGGGCCAGGGGCAAGGTTGTCCTCGCCTCCAGCCTCGGGCCTGCAGGCCACTTGTGCTACTCGGCCACGAGGCGGGCCCCGTGGAGACCCCACAAGTGAGCGCTCCTCTCCGGCAGCTGCCACTGGCGTCTGTCAGGACACTAAGGCGGAACCCGGGCCAGTCCTCTGGGGACTGTGATCGGCGCGAGAGCTGGTCACCAGAAAGACCCTGGCCACCAGAAGCGGCCCCAGGTAAGGCCCGCGCCTCAGGCGGCCCAGGAAGGCGGTAGCCGAGGCCGCGTCCCGTCAGCCACGACCGTCCGTAGGGACGAGCGCCCCGGGCCGGGCTCCAGACAGCCATGGTTCCCGCCCAGGAGACGCCGCGACCGCCCCGACTCCACGCAGAGCACCCGCGCCCGGCCCCTCGGGGAGGCGCCCCGCCCCCAGCGGCCCCCCCGCCGGGCGCGCGCCCCGCTCCGCGCCCCGCCCGTCTGCACTTTCCCGCCAGCCGCGCCGGGGCGGGGGTCGCGCGCCTTCCCCGACCACACGCCGCTCACCTGTCCGGCCCTAGGCTAGCTCCATGACCTCCCGCGCGGTGTGGTGCGGCGCGGCCCCGGCCGCCCCCGCCACCTCCGGGGAGGGGCAGCCCCACGCCGCTCTCAGGGCCGCCTGCCGCCGCCACCACTGCGGTTCCCGCCCACCCCCCGCCGGGCCATTCCGCAACTGCCTCTCCCCAAGCTGAGCCGGCCGCCCCACACCTGCCCCCCCCCGCCTCCGCGGCCTCCGACTGTTGGTACGGTCCTAGCGGAACGCCTTCCCCACAGCCAATCCAAGGGCTTACTTGGCGCTTCCCCGTCCCCGAACCGCCTACCAGTAGGCGGGCCCTACAGGACTGATCCAGGCTGCCCTTCTTAACCCTTTCCCTCTCGTATTTCCTTGGGTTAACTCTATATGCACCGGTCCTTGACTCTGTGTGTTCCCTTCGCACCCCGCTAATAAAAACTGGGCTTTGGCTTCTCTTTTACCTTTGCTTTTTCTTTCCTGGTTTTCTCAGTCAGGCAGCCAGGCAGAGGGACTGGAGAGTTACAGTCGCTTAAGTAAAGTTCTGTTTACGAGAAGCGATTTCCTTCCTCCTTTTGCCCTTTTAATTTGTCTTGACTTCTGCCTGAAAGTTCTGCCGATCTAAACGTATCCTCCTTTGACCGAAAGAGGCCAGCCTTCCTACACGGAGCGCAAATCGCTTTTCCTTCAGACCAGATCTCTCTGCTACACAGGAGCATTTAATAAAAATCATGAATCGTTTACTGTAATATTAGTTATTTTACGTATGTCTCTGGCAATGGACTGTAAGCCTTATGAGAACAAGTTTGTCGCATTTTGGTCCCCAATGCCCTGCCACCCACTGGTCTCAAGATAAAAGATTTGAATGAAAGTTTCTCCCTCCCCTTGTTTTCCACTGACTCCATAACGAGCACCCACTGTATAACGCATTCATTTATTCATTCATTATATAGTAAGCTTGCACTTAGTGTGCCTGACCCTGAAATGTTACAATTCATGTTGCCCCACGGGATAATGTTTGTGTATAGAGGGGCTGGGAACTGAACTGGTCCTTTTTTTAAGAGGGCAAGACAGCTGAGCTTTTTTTTTTCAGACCATATAATTCATTGAAGTAGCAAAGTGTATTGGAAAGAACTCTCCCTTACTGGCTGTATGATATTGGGTGAGCATTGTTTTCTTTATCTAGAAATGAGAGAACCTGGTTCATGGGGTTGTTGTGAGGAATAAATAAGGAAATGTGTGGGGAAAGTACTTGCAAATTATTGTGTAAAGTTAGTTGTTATTCATGCATATATTGAGCACTTTCTAGCAGGAGATCCCAGAGAAATGATTGGACTTGACACCCACCCAAGACAGTCTAGGTAGGAAGGCAGCATTAATCACATAGGAGCATTAATCACTGCAGGAAATGTACAGTCTGATGCAGAAGGCATCATACCAGCTTTTTACTAGATGTAGTTGAAAAGGTTTGAGGGTCATTATCTGACCATGGAATACATAATTCTTGGGGAAATGAGCTGGACTGTAAAGAGAACCTACCTTATTTCTCTACATGGGAGCGTAGGTCTGTTTACAGTCGGCTAATCTCCATCAGAGGATCATAAAGCAAAAGGGTAAGCCAACAATTCCCCTAAGACACTTTACCACAAACCATCCTTTCTTCTCTGACAAGGACAATGAGGAAGAACTTTCCACCTGTCACTGCTCAGAAGGTCAGCTCACCCTGCAGCCTCAGCGTTCTAAACAAATGCTGTCATTTAAGGATTTTCAGAGAGGGAGGCATCATACTTGAGGACAGACATATTTCCTCTTCTGTCCTGAGAGATGGAGAGCCTTGGGTACTGGACTCTGTGTAAAGCCTTTCAGAGAGCAAAATCGTTCCATCTCCCAGTTTTTCCTTCTACTTGACCCAGGCTCTGTGTGACTCTTTCCAAGCACCAGCATCATGTCGGATACTCTGTAACCTCAGTTTCTGCCCCCTCCTCCAGTCACAGTATCAACAATCCACATATTCTAAGTGCTGTGAGCAATGCAATCATTCAAGAAGGGAGTTTGCATGACTAGCACACAGGAAGCAGCTGCATAGAATACAGGACACTTAAATTGTATAGCACAGACTCTGTCATTGCTGAAAGAATCAGAGTCCAGGAAAATAGTGTGGGCTGGTTGTTGGCAGGAAGGGAGGACTGAGGTGAGCAAAATGAGGATGGGAGGAGAGAGGAACAATGCCAACTCAGTACTATGTGAATTTATAACAGACATCCTGAGCAGATAATGCATGACAGGAGAAGTGTTCATTTGCTCATTCATTCATTCATTTCAAGAATGTTACCAGATGCCAGGCACTGAGCTAGACCCAGGTCGTGCAGAGATGAATAAAGCTGGGTCCCTATCCTTGAGAAGTTTAATAAGCTAGGTGGACCCCCTCTCCCCGACCAAGGAAGGTCAGATCACTTTGTCAAGACTCCTGTGATGATCTTTTCACCACTCACACGGTGTACTGTGTTTGCAGATGTCTGTCTGATTTCCTCTTTGCCTCTCTCTCCCCTGTCCTTAAACTGCAAGACTCTGCAAGACACAGGCTGTGACTTTATTTTCTCTTTCTTCCCCCCACTTGTGGACTACCTTCTCTGCACTGATGTGCAACAGTGCATTCAGTGCAAGAATTTGGCTGTCCCCCTCAGCTGAGGGCAGTGGACAGCCTCACAGAGGAATTTTGGTTACTAGCCCTAGTGTGGAACCCCACTAGAGGCTTGTTAGTGGTCTGCAGAATTCAATAGAAAGTCTGTTGCTTGGCATTTACAGTCCCATTGTGCCTTTCCAGGCCTATTTTTGGTGTATTCCTTATCCTCTGCCCTTTAAGGCTCACTTGCTCTCCTTTCTCTCACCCGCATGGCTATGATCATACTGACTCTTCCTCTGGGGTCCTACCTCACCACCCACATGTAGAAATGTGAAATCTCAATGCCACTTTTTCATGAAGGCCTTCATGGCATTTCCAGTTGCACATGCTTTTCTTGCCTTCTGAGAACCAGCATTTTTTTTCATTTTTATTTTTTTGCACCACTCTGGCATATGGTTTGTACCGAAGCCAGGGATCTGACATTGTTCCCGTGGGCTCTAGAGCCTTCAATGCCTAGGGCAGTATTGTGCTGACATCTGTGTCTGCCACAGGGCCAACAATGTACATGGTAGATAAGACGTGTGAGAAGAGAAGTTTGAGAAGAGCTGGTCCTGCAGAGTTGGGGAACAGAGCACTGGGGGCTCATTGCCTGCCCTCTTCATCATTGTAAGCATTTTCAAAAACAATTTCAGAATTTCCAAGTCTCTGCCAATTTGCCAAACTCCAGGATTGTAGTAGCAGTCCAGAAATCCCCAGGTATAAAGGGGAGTATTGTCTTAAGGTTCCTGTACATGTGAAGGCAGCACATGTACATTTTCTTTGAACTCAATTAATACACCCACAATGATGGATCCCCCTGAAACTAATTAAGTGAGTTCTACATCAAGCAGGTCCAGGGGAATCCTAGGAAAGCTTGCCCCATTTCGAGGTGCTAGAATCCTGGAAAGAGGATGACAGGGAGGATTAGTGAGTGAAGAAACACATGTATCCTTCTAGTTCCCAGCCAGGAGCATGTGCATTGGGTGCTCTGGAGACAGTGGCTTCTGCATTCCTTTCCCAGGAGAGCAAATGCATTTCTTTCATTTTCCCATCAAGCTCTGTAGTGCTACTCCAAATTCTCCCCTTGATGATGGCAGTGGACTGCCAGTTAAGCTTTCTGTCAATGCAATCTGAGTGAATGCCCATGTCCCAGGGACAGTATCATACACACATATGTTGCACATCCCGCTTCTCTGCTAAGACATTCAGGCCATGGGTTCCAAAAGTGGGAGAAATCTTTCAGTTTTTTTCTACTCTGGTAATATTTTTAAAAGAATAAGTTGCATACCCTAAAACTCATGTATTTAAAGTGTACAATTCAATGCCTTTTAGTAGATTTACAGAGTTGAGCAACCAGTACCATTATCTAATTTTAGAACATTTTCACCACCCCCAAAAGTAATATAGGCTATTTTTTCTTTTATTCTGAAAATACATTTATCTATCTAATTCTGGTTTGAAAATCTTTATAGTAAGAGCAAAAAGGAAAATACAGTAAGAGGGAGGTTAAACTCCTAGAGTTGGTTAAGAATGCAGGAAAATTCACGGCTCTTAACACTGTACTTCACTTAAATGCCATGTATGGTGACAGTAATTTAAAAAACACTCTACATTGTGCTTTTTGTTGGGGTGTGTATTCCTCAGTAAATGTCCAAGGCCATATCTAAACATTTTCTTGTTTTGCTGGAGAATCCAACTAATACAGATTTAATGAAATGTACTGAATGTTTGTGTTCCTCATGAATTTATATGTTGAAGCCTAAATCCCCAGTGTGATGGTATTTAGAGGTGGGGCTTCTGGGAGGTAGCTATGCCATGAGTGTAGAACTCTCATGAATGGGATCAGTACCCTTACAAGAGAAGACAGACAGATGATCTCTCTCTGCTCTTTGCCATGTGAGAACAAGATGGTCATTTGCAAATGACAAAGCAGGTCATTGTGAGACACCCAATATCTACCGGCACCTTGATTTTGTACTTCCCAGCCTCCTGAACTGTGAGAAATCAATTTATCTCTATGGTAACCTACTAGAGCAGCCCCCATGCAATCTATTCTATATAATCCTTATAGAAAATACTCCTAGGAAGAGCTTTCATAAAGAAAACCATAATCATATAACTGCTTACAACCATTAGAGACTCAAAGAATAAAGCCCAAAGTTCTTAGCAGAGTATATGAAACCTTCAGGGCCTGTGATGGTCAGGGTGGAGTTTCAACTTGATTGGCTTTGGTATCCACCCTAGGGATTGGTGGAGCATCCTGGGGATTGGTGGAGCACCCTAGATGGACCATGGAGCTGTGACCTTGGGAACTATACGTGGTCGCCAGCCCCTTCCTCTCTAGAACTCTTCCCCTGCTCTGCATCTCAACTGTCATGAACTAAACAGCTTTGCTCCACCATGTCCTTTCACCATGATTTCTTTGCCTTGGAGCCCCACTGACCATGGACTGAAACCATGAGCAAATTAAACCCTGTTCCTTTAAGTTCTGAGTGTTGGGTATTCTGTCTCAAGCAACCAATACAGAAAGCTGACCAATACAGTGCCCTACTTGTACCTATAGCTTTCTCTACCTGTATTTCTACACACTTTACACTCTGGAAAAAATGAACTACTTATTACTGTCTTGCATACTCCATGCTCATTCATGCTTGTATGCTTTTGTTCAAACTGTTCTCTGTGCTGCAAATTCTCTTCCCAGCTTCTCCAGGCATGCTCATCCTTTAAAATATCATCTTTGCTGAAAAGCTAAACACTCCACCTTTTAATTCCCCTACCACCTTCTGCAGCTCTTTATCCTCTATTGACCCAAGATCTTTCTTCCTTTTTAAAGAGGCATTTTCAGCTATGCATTTTTCTCTATGCACTATTTTAGCTACACCCTATACATTTAGTGTTTTGTTTTTATTCATCTCAAAGTATTTTCTAATTTATATTGCAATTTATTCTTTGTCCATTGGTTATTTCCACATTGAAAATTTCCAAAATTTTATTTTCTTACTGATTTCTAATTTCATGTCATTGTTGTTGGAAATTGTATATTAAGTCCTGATTTATGGACCAACACGTGAGCTTTCCTGGAAAACATTCCTGGTATACTTGAGAAGAATGTGTATTCTGCTTTTGTTGGATAGAATGTGCATAGCTCTACAGATCTAGTTGGTTTAGTGTTGCTCAAGTCTCTTATTTTCTTTTTGATCTTTTTGTCTTTCTATCCATTATTTAAAATGAGCCATTGAAGTCCTCAACTATTACTGTTGGATTATCTATTTCTCTTTATAATCCTGTCAGCTTTTGCTTCACGTATTTTGGGGATCTATTATTAGGTGCATATATGTTTATAATTCTTACATATTCTTGTTAGATTGACCCTTTATCATATAAAATGCCTTTTTGTCTCTAACAACAACATTTCTTGCAAGGACTATTTGTTTGACATTAGTATTGCCACCCAAGGTCTCTTTTAGCTACTGTTTGGATCTTTTCCTATTCTTTTAACTATTTGTGTCTTTGAATCTATAGTGAGTTTCTTATAGATATCATATAGTCAGATCATGTTTTCAAATACATCCTGTCAGTACCTCCCCTTTAATTGGATCATTTAATCCAATTAATATAATTTCAGATAAGGCAGGATTTATGCATACCACTTTGATATTTATTTGCTATTATACGTCTTATGTCTTTTTTATTCCTTTATTTCTCCATAGCAGTAGCTTTTTCATGTTAAAAATCTAACATATGAGACTAATTCCTGTGTTCAAATATATATTTATAACCGCTTCTCAGCCTTTTGGCTAAGATAAAGTGTAGTATCAACTATATTTTCATATATATTTATTATTTTCTTAATTTATTAAGGTATAATATTGTAGTTCAAACTGATACCAACTTTATTTCAATAGCACACAAAAACTCTGCTTCTACTTAGCTTTGTTCTGTCTCCTTTATTTGTGCATTATTGCCTTATAAATTGTATCTTAATCCTTTGTATAGGAAAGGAAGAAGTTAAACTGTCATTATTTGCTGACAATATGATACTTTACATAGAAGACCCAAAAAACTCCACCAAAAGACTTCTAGACTTGACAGATTCAGTAGAGTAGCTGGATATAAGGTCAACATTCAAAAAACAACAGCCTTCTTGTACACAAAATAGCAGACTCACTGAGAGAGAAATGACGGAAACAATTCCTTTTATAATAACATCCAAAAAAATGAAATATCTAGGAATCAACCTAACTAAGGAAGCAAAAGACCTCTACACTGTAAACTACAGCACTCTGAAAAAGGAGATCGAGGAGGATACAGGGAAATGGAAAGACATCCCTTGTTCCTGGGTAGGAAGAACCAATATAGTGAAAATGGTCATACTTCCAAAACTGCTATATAGATTTAATGCAATGCTGATTGAAATTCCAACAATATACTTCACAGAACTAGAGAAAACAATCCAAAAATTCATTTGGAACCAGTAGAGACCTAGAATAGCAAAAGCAATTCTAGGCAACAGAAACATGGCTGGGGGTATCACAATCCCCAACTTGAAACTATACTACAAAGCTACTGTGATAAAAACAGCATGGTACTGGCAAAGAAACAGACCTGAGGATCAGTGGAATAGATTAGAAGATGCAGAAACAACTCCAGACATACCCAGCCACCTCATTTTTGACAAAGGAGCCAGCCACCCTCATTGGAGGAAAGATAGCCTCTTTAATAATGGTGTTGGAAAAACTGGATTTCAACCTGCAAAGGTTAAAACTAGACCCATATCTATCACCGTGCACTAAACTATGATAGAAGTGGATTAAAGATCTAAATATTAAGACAGAAACACTAAACTTGCTGGAAGATAAGTTAGGTAGAACTCTTGAAGATATTGGCAAAGGAAAAGACTTTATGAACAAAACCTCAGTAGCATGGGAACTAGCACAAAGAATCAACAAGTGGAATCTCATCTTATTAAAAAGCTTCTGCACTGCAAGAGAAACCACCAACAGAGCTAAGAGACAACATACAATGTGGGAAAAATTTTTAGCAGCTATACCTCAGACAAAGGTCTGCTATCTAGAATCTATAAAGAACTTAAAAAGATCAGACCTCCCAAATTTAAAGACCCAATCCAAAAAAGGACATCTGAAATGAACAGACATTTCTCAGACAAAGAAGTAGAAATAGCAAATAAGCATATGAAAAAATGTTCATCATCACTGGTCAGTTGAGAGATGCAAATGAAAACAAAGCTGAGATTCCACCTCAACCCAGAAACAATGGCTGCTATAAAGAAATCAACCAATAACAAATGCTGGTGGGGCTGTGGGGCAAGAGGAACACTGCTCCACTGCTGGTGGGAGTGTAGACTGGTGCAAGCACTGTGGCAATCAGTATGGAGATACCTCAAAGAACTAGGACTGAAAATCCCATTTGACCCAGCTATTCCCCTGCTGGGTATCTTCCCCAAAGAATTAAAAGAATCATACCACAGTGATATATGTGCACCCATGTTCATAGCACCACACTTTGTAATAGCTAAAACTTGGAAACAGCCCAAGTGCCCATCAACTGGAGACTGGATAAAGAAAATGTGGTCATTTTTATAAAATGGAGTACTACTCAGCTATAAAAAAATGAGAAATTAAAGGCATTTATAGCTAAATGGATGCACATTGAGGCAATACTCTTAAGTGAAATAAATAGGACACACATGTGTAAATACCAAGTATTTTCTCTAGTGTGAGAAACTGAAAGTGTAAATAAGGACTAAAAGGTATAATAGATAATGTGAAATAGGAAGAAAAAGGGCAAAGGGGAAGGGGAAGTGGGAGGGTAGGGGAAAGGAAAGAAGGGAATGGAATTAATATGAGAAACTGAAAAAAATGGAAACAAAGTCTTTGTAAATAGGGAGGGATGGAGGGGTTGAAGGGAGGGCAGGGGAATTGGGAAAAAATAAGAACCAAGAGAGATTATGTAAAGGTGCAAATTTCCAATGACGAGTGTCATTATATTGTATACCTAAAATGTACCAATAAAATTAATTAAAAAAAGAAGTTTTAGGGTGAATCAGGTTTTTATTAAAAGATTAGGAAATTCTTTATTCTGATAAATTCTGTTAAGATTTCATGCTTTTGGTAATCTTGGGAATTATTATGTATCTAGGGAAGGCTTAGAATTTGACCAGAAATTGTTTTCAGTATTGTAAAATGGAGCATTCCCTTTTCCAATTCCTACAAATGAAGGTCGGATTGAATGCTTCCTGGGCTCTTCCACAGCCTTCCAGGCAACATATGTTATTAAACCACAGGCAGTTACCAGGGAAAGCAGAGAGCAAATGGGAAATTAGGGTTCCTAAGTAGAGAGAAGTTGGTAAATTTATAAAACTGTGGATAATCTCTCTCTTGAGCCATCTCTCTACTTTAAATTATCCCTGTTAACTGAAATAAACTTAAGGAATTAAAAAAATTAAGAAAGCTTAATGGTTATACTACTAAAGATACAGGAGGTTGGGAATGGGAAAATGCAAGAAGAAAAATTTGAAAAATTAACAATGGGATATGAGAAGGAGAAAAGTGAGACAAAGGATCCTATTGAGGAGTAGAAAGATATTTATAAAAAAAAAAAGAAAGATATTTATAAAATTGGTTATGGTAAAAGAAAAAAGATAAATAGAAGCTAAAAGGAAAAAAGAAAAAAGAATATGGAGAATAAAAATAGAATAAATTAAAAGGAAAAAGAGAAAAAAGAAAAATGAGTAAGAAAAAATAAGAAAGACAACAGAAAATTTCTTAATCGCCAATAAACCAGTGAAGAAGAAAGAGGAGAAAGAAAGAAAGAAAGAAAGAAAGAAAGAAAGAAAGAGAATTCAAAATCAGAAAAAAAATTCTCTGTATTTTTGATTGAGTAGTTTCCTTCCAGGATCCACAGTTTTTGAGTCAAGCAAGATACAGTTTTCTCTGCCTAGCTTTATAGCCTGGAGTATTCCAGGGTCCCCTGGGTCTACCCCAGGATGTGGCAATGTCCTCTCTGAGATGTGTCTTGCTCACACTGGTAGATAGTGAAGGCAATCAGATCTTAGGTCTATGCTGGATATAGGTGACAGGGCAAGGGCTCCAGTACTTAGTGTGGCATGCAGGCATTTTTAGACCCAGTGGTTTCTGAGTGCCACTCAAAGAGCACCTGACTTCTCACTACAGGAGATGGGGCCCATATCCTTTCCAGCCTGAGTTTAAACTCTTCAGGGAATCTCTTTCTAGTTCACTCCCTGTCTATGGCTGTCTCCCATAGCTGTCTCTCACCCAGCCACTGTGGGAGGGCAACTTGGGAGCCCTGAGGTGAAATTGTTTTTCAGTTGTTCTGAGTCCCAGATTTAAATGATCAACCCCTTCCTGAAATGGTCCCTGAATAAACACTCTGGCAATATACTGAGCACCCACACTGGAATCCCTTCTGGCTGAAGGAATCCCATCAGAGCACAACTTTTGCAATTCAGAATGGCTGAGGGCTCTGCCACCATTTTCCTCTGGATCTCCCAGACTTGAGCATTTACTTTGCTTCTGGGGAGCCAGGCTCTTTTCCCCATGAGCTGCAAGCTGGAGAGAGAGTCCAGATTGTTTCATTATTTTTCTCTGCATTATGGACCATCTCTCCAACTTCTCTGTGGCATCTAATTTTCCTGTCAGTTCCCTCCTAATTCCCACAATCTACTTCTTTCTTTTTTCTTTGTCAAGTTGTTATTGTCCACTGTCTGGATTCTGGGTCTCAGAGAGGCTGAATTTTGCTGCCATTCACCACTGCACCATTTTCCTCCTCCCCTTTATCTCATTGTATACTCCAATACTTCTAGAAGACCTTTCCACCAGTTATCAATTTATAGCTTTTCAGCTCCAAATGTACCCTTTGTTACCTGCTCTGTGAAAATGATATTAGGCCTTTGAAATACGGTCTTTCCTCAGTATCTGCAAAGAGTTGGTTCCAGGACCCCCAATACAAAATCTACAGATGCTCAAGTCTCTTGTATATGACCTACTCACTTCCTCATATACTTTTATCATCTTTAGCTTACTTATAATACCTAATGCAACGTAATTTCTACATAGGTAATTGTTATATTGTACTGTTTAGGGAATAATGATAAGAAAGAAGGTGGTACATCTTCAGTACCCACAGTTTTTTTCCTGAATATTTTTTGATCCATGGTTGGTTGAATCTGAAGATGAGGAACTGGTGGATACTGAGGATTATTTTTCCTCTATTGATTAGCATCATGTTAATCTTGGCAGCAGAGGGCGCTGGAGAGTCAGTGCAGGAAGACAGGGTCTCCCTCATTCTTAGGGGTGTGCTCTCAGATGGTCCGCATTAAATTTGTCTAGTGCCTGGCTCCAGCCGTGCACAGCATCCAGCTTACGCCCCTCTACGTGCTTCTGGTGAGCCATTTCTCCTTAAATGGCTTTCTCCAGATCCTAGAGTGTGGACTTTGAGCATCTTTAGAGATCTCTACAAGCCCCCATCTTGGCATCACCTTGGGCTCTCTGTCACTCTGTGAATCACAGCCATGCCCTTTCCAGCAGTTTATATGCCAGCCCAGGAGGGTGGGTCAAGGTCTCAGCCTTAGGGGCAGGTGGCTGCTCTTTATATCTACTATTCTTACATTCTGTAGAGTTCTGCTTGGCTTTTACTAGTTAATCCCTGCTTATTCTAATCAGTGTAACAGTTAATAATTTTTGGTATTAAATTTTCTCTGTTCAAGTTACTGTGTAATTTCTGTTTTATGATCGGCTCCTGACTGGTAAGTGCTTTTCGGATTACCGTTTTTGGCTTTAGTTTTGGGGAGTTGATAATTGCTTTTCTATTGCTTGCATACAGTTTTCTGTTATTATTGTTTCAATCTAAAAATGTCTGCCCCTTGATTATAGCTCTTCCCTGTAAACTCAACACACTAGTTGTCCTAGCAATTTCACTTTCTTGGAGAAATCTTTTCTTAGAGATTTCTGGCTCATCCACACACAGGCTGGTTGCCCTTCATGCCTATAATGACCCTCATCCTAGGGTCTGCCTCCAATTCACTCTGGACATCTCCTTGGACTCTCCTGTGTGAATCACTCACTCCTCATGTGCCCCAACATTTTGTCATTTTGTCTCCTCCTTTTTCCTTTCTGTCTTTGCAGGTGTATACCTTTTAAAAAAATCCTTCGAGGTCCTTAGTTACAAGCCCAGGTTTACATTGTGTGATCAAAATATATGGTGAAGGGCCAGGGATTTAGCTCAGTGGTTCTGCCGCCTGCCTCCAAGCACAAGATCCCGAGTTTGATCCCTGGTACCAAAATATGGTGAATATTTTAAAATTTTTAATTGTATTACAAAAGTCACATTGCCATTCCTCCCCTTCAAAATACTCTCTTACTCCTAACACACTTATCCCCTAATGCCAATTTCTGAAGCAGTTCTGGAATTTCTCTTTTGTGTCTTTATGAAGTGTGATAAAAAAATACAGTGGATGTTGCTGCCGAGTGTCATCTGACAGATGATGTGTCCTCATCTGCTTTAGACATCAGATCTGGCACAGTATGACTCCTAGCTTTTTCCCAAATTCAAAATGACTGTGAAAGGTAAACATTTTGAATTGATTCAGGACATTAAGGCAGTTATGACAGTGCAATTAAAGACACTGAAGAAAGAGGACTTCCAGAACTCCTTCAGAAAGTGGCAAGAACATGGGATAAGAGTATTTGAAGTGAGGAAGATTAATAGCAATATCTTTTGCTGTAATTTAAAAAAACTTAATTCACTGGAAATTTGAAAAAACAATTTTTTTTGAGACAGGGTCTTGCTATGTAGTTCAGAATGGCTTTGAACTCACTATGTAGCCCAGGCTAGCCTTGAATTTGCTGCAATCTTCCTGCCTCAGCCTCCCAGGTGCTGGGATTACAGGCATGTGCCACCACACCCAGCTTCATTCACTGTATTTTTTTTTATCACACTGGATGTATTTCTTTAATCTTACTTTAAAGTGGATTTTTATTCACTTGTTATGCCTTACAAAGAATCTACATTTATTAATATTACTGCTTAGTTTCTAGAGAAGAATCAATTTTTTAGTTAAACAGTGCATTTGTGCATTATCTACCCCTGAGTTACACCCAGAGCCCTAAAATCTACTTTTGATTTTTTTTTTTTTTTTTTGGTACCGGGGATTGAACTCAATTCCTTGCACTTGCGAGGCAGGTGGCGAAAACACTGAGCTAAATCCCCGGCCTACTTTTGATTTTTAACTTAACAGTATATCATGAAGAACTGCCCACATATTTACATATTCTTTTACTACAACATTTTCTTTAATCATTACACCATTTTAAAAGATCTTTGGCATTCTGTTCAGAGGATTTCTGAAATGTATTTAGCCTATGTCCCTCTTTGGACATTGGGTTGCTTGCATTCTTTTGCTATTGAGAATTTTTATAGAAGTCACAGGGCAGGCCTGCACACAGAGATGAAGGTGCACTCCCAGGTCCCTGATGGTCAAAACACAGGGGCAGCTTTTCACGTGTTTGGCAGAGTTACACTCCTAGGAGCTTCTCAAGAATTCATGAGCAACTGGAATTCTCTTCCTGGATGACCCATCCAGCTGCCAAGGACGAATCATCTGACTGCCTTCTCAGCTAGCTGCCTGCTAACCAGCAGCTTACTCAACACAAGGCAAAGTTCGTTATAGTCATCTTGTCTGCAGTTTGTCCTCTCTTTTCTCTTTCTTGCATTTTACTCCTAAATTTGCCTCTGATGTATGAAATACATCTATTATAGCTTTCCCTGGCATACAAGATAGTAGTGTGCTAATAATAAATTTTATGACACTATTGCATACAGTGTTTCTGTGTTCCCTCTCATAGCTGACTTGTGCTCATCTGGGATCATGTTCTAGCTTCCAGCGGGTGTTCTTTGGTGTCTCAGCCCTTGTGACTCCAGCACACAACATGAAGGAAGGCAGCTTTCAACACCTCAGGTAATAAAATGCACCAAAGGATGATGTAATGACCCAGAAGTAAATAAAGGATGCTTGATGAATAGCTGAGTACTGGAGAAACTTACACGAAAATGAAAACAGTTTGATCCTTCAAGTCTTTACCCTCCTCCATACACAGACACAGATGGGCAATTCACAAGTAAATGTAAGGTTTTCAACATCCAATACTTTGTAGTAATGAAAAAAGTAAAAACTTAAACACTTCATACAGTGCCTTTCCTTGTCCTTTCTAAAGCTCAAAAGAAGTCATGCAACAACATTCTCCTTTGGGGTTGAAACCAGCCGGGCCCAGGCTGCCCTGGGACAGTGCACCTTTTATGAACCCCAGTGAAGACTGGGCTCATTCACAGGTCTGGCAGCCTCTAGACCACACCCTGGGGCTCTGCTGGCCACTTGGAGTTCTAGGCTGGGCCTCCATGGAACCCCTGACCTCTAGAGGGCAATCCCAGTGTACTTTGGGACCCAGCTTCCTCTTTGGGAAGCCTGCTGATGTGCGACTTTCACAGCAAGTCTGCATCGTTGCTCTTGAGAGATTTTCAACACACATTTCCCGAGTGCCTGTCACACCCAGGGCCTGGGGACTGTACAGGCCACCATGCTGGCCTGCAGAGGATCCCAGTCTGGTAGGGAGCTAGACACACAGACCCAAATCACAATACGGTCTATTCATGGCACTCCTGTAACACACTCCCACTCGCCAGCTATTTGTGCCAACTCTACAATGTCAACAGAGGAAGGTTTAGGAGAGCCCAGCCAGGTGGAAAAGGGTAGCCAGGGGCTGGAGGGAAGCGGTGTGTTTTTAGATTGTATGCTGCAGACTGTAACTATGGCAGTTTCTCAAAACTGCTTTTACCAATTGAGAAAATGTCAGTGTTCCATATTGTGACATATTTTACCACCTTTAAACATTTTTTTCTTATCTCCTTATTACTTGGGGTAGGAAAGGAGGCCCAGATAGCTATAGGAAGCAGCTAAATTCTCCCAAGCCACCTCTCAGGCTGTCTCTAGCCAGACCCTGCGTTAGGCACAGCGGGTGGAATCTGGCACGGTCCACTCTGCAGTACAGTGTACCAAGTGCTGCTCACCAATCTGTACAATGGACCGTTCTTCCAGTGTTTGCTGGGTACCTGTGGCCCCACCAGCCCAACTCGGTGCAGGGCCCTGAAAGTGTTTGATCTCAGAACTTACAGGGCAGTGAGATCTTAGGAATAGGTTGCCTGATAAAACACAAGGTGCCCAGTTAAACTTGAGTTTCAGGCAAACAAAGACCAATTTTTAGAATAAGAATACCCCGTGCAATATTTTATTTGTGAGGTCTGGCTAGCTCTTTCAGGAGAGACCACAAAGAAAGTGAAGTGGTGAGACACACGGAGGGAGAAAACTTCCTTCCACTCTTAGCCTGTGTGTGCCCAGCTCCGTGTCCACCTTATCACACCCTAGCCTGTCACTTTCAGTATCCTAAAGTGACAGTGTGCACTTGTGTCATTATTATCCATATCACCCAGGAGAATGCAAACTCCTCAAGGGCAGGGCCCTCATCCATCCAGGCGCTCGACTAATTCTTAGCAGGTGTGCTGCAACTAATCGTTAAATAAACAAGTGTTCCTGGGACAGGTGGAAGGAGCAGGTAGGGGGTCAGGGAAGGCTTTAGAGGATGTGGCATTGGAGCACAATCATAAAGAAGATTATGGTTTACTAGCAGACAGAGGGGTGAGAAAGACACTCCGGGCACAAGGGTCAGAACATAGTTGAGTTTTGCCTGTTTGTAGCAGACACGTGGGGGAGTGGAGGGGCAGGAGGACAGGTTTTACAGGAGTGTTAGGGAGGTGTCTGGAAAGGAATAAGGATTGCAGAAAGTGGCAGGAGCCTGGTCATGCAGGCTTTAAGGTGCCTACCCAGGTGAGGGGAGCCAAGGGAAGTTTTAAGGTGGAGAGGAAGCTGAAGTGTGGGATCCTGTAATTCCCTCCTCAGCTCATCCCCTGGTCCCACCAGCTGGGAAGATCCATAGGTTTCAGGTATGAGGGGTCTCTGTATTAGGAAATATGAGCAAGATGGTTCTATGCATCGGGCCACAAGTTCTCCTCTGTGACCCAGAGGGGCGCTGCACTGGCCATGGTCTCAGAGATCAGATTCTCCTTTGGGGATTTCTGGGGGGAACTCCAGCTGTTTCTCATAGGTAAGGCTCAAGGACCAAAATGTAAACACACAGGGACGGACAGTGAGCTCATGGCACCTCACAGGACAATGGGCATTCTCAAGCCTCGTGAATAGGAGGGTAAGAAACTGACCTCATGAGTGTCTGCTCTGACCAGGCCCCATCCCAATCTGTGAAGGCCTCTGCCTTCTGCTCTTCCTGCTTATGCTGAGAGGAGTGAAGGCTGCAGAGTCCACAAGGAAGGGGTAGTTTTATTTTGAGTGGTATGTGGGTTTTTGTTCCTTATCAAAAATATTTGCATATATTAATAGTAACCTTTTCCCAGTGTACATGAATTCATATTTACACAAATATAGATTCTTGTATCCATCACCTCAGAATAATTCCAATGCCTCAAATATTTCCTGGTGCTGTCCCTTTGTGTCAAGATTTTGTCACCCCTGCTATACATTTGTGTTGTTTTCACTTTGGATTATTATAAAAAGTGTTATTATGAACCTACTTACACGTGTCCTTCGATGCATGCACATACACATTTCACTTATTTACCTAGACGTGGGATGGCTGGCTCATGTACTCACCTGTAGGGTTCACCTGTCCAAAGTGGTTGTGCTCACTCACCTTAACAGCAGTGCAAGAGTGTTCCTATTGCTCCTCTTGCTGTTGTCAGTCTTCAAACTTAGCCATGCTGGTGAAAATCATTGCTTTCAGACATTTCAACAGGACAACTAGTAAGGCTGGAACTCCACCCCAGTACTATTGATCTAATGTTTCTTAATTAGAAAGTAGCTGGAGTTATTTATTTATTTTTTTATATTGGGGATCGAACTCAGGACCTTGCACTTTCGAGGCAGGCAGCGCCGCCACTGAGCTAAATCCCTGGCCCTAGCCGGGTTATTTTAAAAGTTACTTTCATGGTACTTATCTCTTGGCATCTACAAGTCATGGGATCATCACCCAAAATTTATGTTAAATAACATCTAGTAATTTCACCTACCAATGAACAGTGACTTTAAAATTGCAGCTTAATTCATAAATTAAGCACAAGTAGTGCAGCTAAATAGTTTGGATACAAGACTTGACAGGTTCTCTTGAACATTTCAAAGTCCAGTCGGCCTTTCTCAAAGACAATGCATAATTCATATTTAAATGGGACCAATATAGTGACTGAGACATAGTAAATGCTCAGTTTTCCTCTAGTAAAAATAGCATCAAAGTTTATGCTAGGTATTGAAGATAGTTTCTTCTAATAACTGTAACACTGGTCTTACAAATGTCACTGAATAAAGCTGTCCTATGGACATGCTGATCAAACAATGAACTGAGTGTCCTCTTCTTAGCACCAGAAGGAAGGATCAACAAAGACTTCAGAGAAGGAATGGTACTGGCCATGGGTTCAGGGTGCATGTGCATTCGTGTGTGTGCATGTAAACACACCACACACACACACACACACTAGTGATTTAGGAAGGAGGGGAATCAGGACATCTGTTCCCTCATCACACACCCCAAAATTTTCCTTTGCTATTTCAGAATGTATATTGTCTCTATTCTTTTTTTTCTTTCTGGCAAGGGTAGCAACAGGACACATACAACAATGTTGCCCCCAGGCTGCTTGGATTCAAATCCCAGCTCTGCCAAAGCACAATTGTGTGAACCTTACCATTTTGAAACCTTTCTCTTTTTTTCCCTTAAATTCTTTTATTGGTACATTTTAGGTATACAATACATTTACATTTCTCATTGGGAACTTGTACCTTTACATGATGTATCTTGGTTCTTATTTTTTCCCCATTCCCTGCCCTCCCTTCACCACCCCACCCCCACCACCACTCTTCCCTATTTACAAAGACTTTGTTTCCATTTTTTCTTTTTTTTTTTCCTTTTTTTTGGGTACTGGGGATCGAACTTGGATCCTTGCTCTTGCACAGCTGGGGGCGAAACCACTGAGCTAAATTCCCGGCCTGTTTCCATTTTTTCTATCTCTCATAATTTTTCCTTTCCCTTCTTTCCTTTCCCCTACCCCTCCCACTTCCTCTACCCCTTTGGACCTTTTCTTCCTATTTTGCATTATCAATTATTCATTTTAATCATTGGTACATTTTAGGTATATAATATAATGATATTCATCATTAGAAATTTGCACCTTTACATAATCTCTCTTGGTTCTTAATTTTCACCCTTCCCCTGTTGAAATCTTTCTTAGTCATCCATAAAGTGGTCTAAATACTAGTGACCATTCCATCACATTCTTATGAGGACTAGAGATGTCAGTGTACATCATTAATGGGAGCCATTGCTGTGGTGCTTATTGTTATAGTGTTTCACATGGACCAGAAGTTAACCTGTTTAAAGTTGTTGAACGAGACAAGTAGAGTCAACAATCCTCTCAGTGATGACCCCTCTGTGCATACTGTTTCAGAAGTTCTGAGTACATTCCTTTGTTTAGCAATTACAGAGCAGTTCCTCCATTGTGATCTAAGCTGTATGAGACTAGGGTGTTTATCTAACTTGTGCAACACTATGTTCCCTTTTCTTTTCTTTTTTTGGTACTGGCTATCATACTTGGAACCTTGTGCTTTTGAGGCTGGTGGCAGCACTATTGAGCTAAATCCCCGGCCCTCTAATGTATTTTCTTTTTTTTTTTTTTGGTATCAATGCAATGTTCCCAATGCCTATTACAGTACTAGATACATATCAGGTGCTCAGTGAATATGTATTGAGTGAATAAGTACTGCTTAAAGGGCACATTCTTCCACTGCTCATAAATTTGAAGTCATCAGACCAGGATGTGGAATGGAAGGAGTGTGGCAGGGAGCTAGATGAGATGTCCAGAGACGAATGGGAGCAGAAGGAACCTGAGCTCTCTGGAGGACCGAGCAGCTGGTGTGGAAGAGCTGGCATGATGGGTCTCAGAAAGGTGAGGTCCGCAGGGTGAAGCGTATGCCCAATGACCACATCCCTCCCTGCCCCATGCCCCAGGTCTCCTCAAACAAGGGGCGGGGAACCTCTTACTATTCTGCTTACTTGGCTGAAGTCAGCCTTGCCCACCTAAACTTGGCCCTCCCAGCCAGATTCTAGCTGAGACTAAACGTCCGCTTAATGGAAAAATGGGGGAGGTCTGTTTCTCTATAGTCTAGGTTTAGCAGGAAGGAGAAAATATACACAATTCCTTTAGCAACAAGAACTTCAGGGAGGCCACCAGATGAGAGCTGTGGCTGATGTCCCACAGAAAACAATCCAATGAAAATTTCCCTTATTACTGAAGCTTCCATTTCCCTAAAATTCAGGAGAACAGGAGAGTTATTAAATGCTGTATAAGGATGCTAACTAGGGTAGTAATAATAACACAGAATATGAGGGAGCTCAACTATTCATTCTAGCTTGGAGGAAAAGCAAAAATCAACACCATTCCAAGCACTTTTGTTCCATTCATTGATTTTTTTTTCAAACATTAACTCAGCACCTACTTTGAGTTAGACCCCATGCTAGAGACTTGGCATACAGAAATGGGTAAGACACTGGGCCTAGCTACAAACATTTCATGGCTTAGTGGAAGCCAGACAACTTCTGAGTACAAAACCATATGTAAGTTTTGTCACTCTGGGTCAAGGATGTGCCATCAAAGGCTGCATTGCCTTTCTTATTGTCAACCTTGGAAGTTTTGAACTCACCATGGCATATCCTGATTCCTATGATGTTCTGGCCTCCAGACCCTGAACCATGCTTTGATTCTGTGAACGTGTTCCTGCCTCTCAGGAATGGGAAGTTTGTTCTCTGTTGGGGGAACCAAGTGAAGCCTATCTTCAGTTTTCTCAAGCCTACAATTCACACAAATCCAGGCGGCTCCTCTGGCAAGCAGTCCCCAAGGGCAAACTCACCATGTTTCCTTCAATCATGTCCTCTCACTGTATTTGTCATGCCTTTAAAGGACACCTCTGTTTGTCCCATTGTTCAAGCCAGGAAACCAGTCTTCTCTGCTGTCCCCTGCCACTGATGGCTGCAGAAGACGCCAGAGTGTTAGGACAGCACTGGGCCTGAGCAGATGGAAGTGGAGAATGGCTTCTTCTCCAACCCTGGGGTCCCAGTTGTTGCCTCACATGCACTGGGCTGACGCCCAGAGCCCTGTACAGTGAGCCCTTTGCCTCGAGCAGTAACTCACTGCTTTGGTTCAACTAGAATGGACCAAATGCCTACCATCTCTTCCACAGCTCTATTCTCTTGGCGGGGGGCAGTAATCTGTGCACAAAAGAGTCTATCTTCTCCCAAAGACCCCATTCAGCTGCTTTCATTTAGCCAACAAACACAAGCTTCCATTCACATAAGCTCATGCAAATAGCTACTGTGGAAAAGAGGTATCTCCAACATGGCAGACAAATCTGAAGCTTGGACACTGAATGAATACAGGTGATTGAATGAATGAGTCTCTACTACGGATAGCCCAACAGCTTTGAATCGCATAGTCATCCACCCTTCTGTCACACACAGAAGAGGTCCAGAGTCTAGATGTGTATTCTCAACCATTTCCACCAATTCTCTCAAGTGCCAGTGAGTCTTTGTGGGGACACAGTAACCTTCACAGAGGGTTGCAGGAGCAGGCAGAGCACAGCTCTGCATAAAGCAGAACAATGAGCACTGTTTTGGGGTTTTTTTGGTACCAGGGATCGAACTCGGGTCCTTCCGTTTGTGAGGCAGGCAGTGGAACCACTGAGCTAAATCTTCGGCCCGAGCACTGTTTTTTTCAATATATATTTTAAATGATTTGCTTCTTTTCTGCCAGCGGGATTTTCATTCAATAATTCAACCAAAATGTGTTGAGAATATACTATGTACCAAGCACAGCATGAGAGGAGAGTGTGCAAAAGTCAGCCCTAGGACATCTCACTCACAAAGCTGTGCAGTAGGGTTAGAGTGGGTGCTGAGGGGACACGCAGGGACAGTTGCCTAAGGTGGTACAATGAGCGATCAAAATGGATGTGTTTAAATAAAAAGTACTGCGATGAAAGACACATTGCCATTAATCCCTCTCCAGGCACTCTCCACGTCCCGTTGTTCTTGGCACTTTCTGAAACAGTTCTGGAAACACACTCTTTCATGAATGTCTTTGCAAGGTATTATCACAACTATGGGAAATGCAGGGCCAGGGATTTAGCTCAGCAGCATAGCGCCTGCCTGGCAAGCGCGAGGTCCTGAGTTCGATCTTTGGTACCGAAAAACCAACCAACCAAACAAAAAATATAGTAAATGCTGTGGCTGAGTGCCACCCAGGGGGAAGGCGGGCTCATGAAAACACGACGGTGTGTCCTCATCCATCTTATTCATGTGACTTCTGGCTCTTCCCCAAAGTCAAAATGACTGAGAAAGGTGAATACTTTAAATTCATTCAGGACAGTGAAGCTACCACAGCACAACTAAACACTCATCTGCTTTAGAAAATGGCAAGAACAATGGGATAAGTGTGGTTGAGGGAGAGTAATGGCAATGTATCTTTTATTGTAATAATTAAAAGGGCCAGGGATTTAGCTCAGTGGTTCCGCCACCTGCCTTGAAACCGCAAGGTCCCAAGTTTGATCTCCGGTACCAAAAAAAAAAAAAAGTGTAATAATTAAAAAGTAAAATTCACCATGTTTTTTTTTAATCATACTTCACATATCCAAGAGTTACCTATTTTTTTAAGCCTCTTATTTTAGAAAGATCCACACATACAAATATTGAGAGGGCAATACAATGTTTCTATCTCCCAACTTCAATAATTATCAATATTTTGCCATTCTTGTTTCATCTATTTCCTACTCCCATTCCTTCTTGAATCTTTAAATTGTACTTTTTTTTTTTTTGGTACCAAGGATCAAACTTGAGACCTTGCACTTGTGAGGCAGGCGCTGGAACCACTGAGCTAAATCCCAGGCCCTCCTTGAGTCTTTAAAAGACAAACCCCAATTATTATGTCATTTCCCCTATTTCTGTTTGCATCTTTAACAAATGAGCCCCAGCCAGTCTCAAAGGAGTAGGGAAAGCTTGCTGCAGGCAAAGCATCTAAGCTGAGTCCCAGAGAAGTAAACCTGGTAGCCAGGTGAAAGAGACAGGGGAAGGGGACGCGGGCAAGTTCCGGATCAAAGGGCCAGTGTGTGCAGATGCTGGCTGAGCGGCGCATGGTGCATTTAGCATTGTGTTACTTACCTGTGGTGTGGACTTGCAGAACTGGCATCACTTGGGAACTTGTTAGAAATTCAAAACCCAGAGCCCTACCCCGGGCCTTGTGCATCAGAATCTGCATTTTATCAAAATCCCCAGGTGTTTCCCCTGCGCAGCCCCACTGGAGAGGCTGGCAGGGTGAAGAACTTCCTGAGGCTCTGTGTAGCTGTAGGGAAGAATGGAGGCTGATGTGCTTAGAACAAGGGCGATGCTTAGTGGCCAAGACAAATGCTCTTTTTGTTTTGACTTCTTACAAACCAAGAGGCCATGACTTAGATACAGCTATATAACTTTGTGGGGCCTCTCTTTCCTCGTGTGCCCCAGGCTTGTGGGAAACCTTCTTGTGGACATTTCGTCCATGTCCATGAAAACAGAATGTCTAAAACAGGAGCCACTTTTGATGTATTAGCAAATCAAATGGAATTGGAAACGCTACACCTGCCTGGCTCTATCCTGACTCTTCCTAGCCCAGATTACAGAGCTCAGCCCCCTCCTTCAGATGGCCAGGTGGCCAGGGAAAGAGCATAGAACTGGGACTAGGACTCAGGCTTCTAGAGAACTCAATTGAGTGCTCTGCCTCACCTGAAACTTCTGCCGGGAAGCAGCTCCACTCTCTCCAGTCTCCTGCACACTCCCTACCTGGCTGCCCTGCTCGGGGCCTGGCCATCACTTGCAGTGCAGGTATGCATGTGTTTGTTTAATCCATGCTGCCGAGGGAGCGCTCTGTCTGGGACATCGCTCTCAGGGAGCCTGAGAAACAGACACTGTCTTCCCCTCAGCCTGTCAAACTCCATCATGCTGTCTGAGTTCCTCTCATGCCTGCTTGCACACCCTCCACGGTACCTCTCCTTCCCATCTCGTCCATATGAGCTCAAATGGCCTATGAAGCCATAGCCCAATAATAGCTTGGAGTAGAGCATGCCTGGTGCAGAACATGTTTTGAGAGAAGAACGAGTTATCAGGCCTTGGTGGGTCTTGTGCTGTGATGAGGGACAGAGCTGAGTGAGTCAGGGAAGGCCTGAAAGGGTAACTTGGGTAAGGTCGAAGGGCCAAAGGACCTTACTGTATTGAGGTCGCTGTTCTCTCTCAGTGTTGCACCTTCACATGTGGCCACACGGGGACAGTGTTCTTTCAGGCTTGGATCTGCACAGCTGGAGGACAGCTCTGGATCCCACAGCTCTCTCTGCAGGACTGCAGACAGCTGGGGTGATTCATACAAAATCCTCCCTGAGGTTGGAGGCAAAATGGCTCTTTAGGCCAGAGGGACCAAAGGCTACGGGTAGGGAGAAGAGCAGCACGTTGGGTATGGTCACACTGCTTTCCTGAGGAGCCACCACGTGGCACAGTACTCTACATAGGCCATTGCCGGCTCTCTGGCTTGTTTGGACTGACACTGGGCAGGCAGGACAACAGGGCAAAGTCTGGATTAGGCAAGTTTATGCCTCTCGGGAACATGTGGGGGTCCCAGTCCACCACAGACCACTCCTGCTGGTCCTGATTTTAATGAGTGTAGGTACTGGTGAGGGTCACAGCCTAGGCCAAGCCACAAGGCCCAGGGCTGTAAGACACAGTGCCAACCATCCTGCCAGGCACAGCATGGCTGGGAGAAGCTCTTAGAGTGCTGGCCCAGCAAATGCATGGCTCACCAGCTCCTATGCCCTCCTTTTGCCAAGGGGGCGAAGGAGTTCCTCATCCTCAAGTCGCTGATGGCTCCCAGGTCCTAAGAGATAAGGACCAGGATGGGGACCTGGAGGGAGGAGTGGGACAGGGACCCCTGAGGACCTGGATTGCCTGCCAGGATAAACCCTGGGGCCCAGGCATAGATCTACAGGGGTTTTTTTGGTGGTGGTGGTGGTGGTGGGGTATTAAGGCTTATAAATGTAGAGATTTCTTTATGAAAAGTAATATAAAATTAGAAGTTAAAAATTAGGTGTAAAATTCAATATTTATTTAGAATAATAGATCACAACAAATTATCATTTTTAAAGGCAGACATATATCACAAAATCTAGAAAAAGAACATATTTAACTGACATACCTCTGTATTTTTCCATGTGTTTTTGCTGTATACACTGATGATCACCTCATTTGCCAACAATTTTGTTAATGTCATTTCTGTAGAAAAAAATAGAAGGATAAGTCATTCTTCTAGCAGGGCTGATTAGAAATTTTTATAATACTGCTATAAATTTATGCTTGCAAACTCAAGAATTTGATACATTCTGTTTTTTTGATTCCAAAAAAGAAAAAAAAATGTGTGCTGTGCTTACAATTGTATGTGCTGAGTTATTAAGTATATTCCTGACAAGAGAAATATCCCGGCAGAAGAAAACTTGAACTAGATGTCAATGAGAATCAAATCTTGCTTTTTACATTTAGCATGGCTGAAAGAATTTTCCACAAACTTTTGAGCCATGTTTCTCTTACACTTCCTACCCACTTCTGGAGCCAGGTGTCAAAAGTCACATTCACATTCCAATAAAATGCTTCAATCATAAGTGAGGACCTTGGGCAGTAGGGTTTTTGCTGAAAGCCAGTTCTACACTGGGGGTGGGGGATGGGGGTGGGTCTTTCTGCACACAGTTTAACTATACTAGGAAGTATCCAAACACAGAATCACAACAAATTTAAAGAACTCTCAGAAGTGGCTGAAAAATCACATAAATAAATATACTCTCAACTAAATTTCCCCCAGCCAGATCCTAAAAATGCCTCCAGTTGCTCCAGCCACCACCTAACAAGAAAGGCAGAGTGACCAAGGGATGTCAGAGCAGGGAAAGACTGTAATCTGAGTGCAGCCATGTTACACTTTCCCACATTTTACAAATATCAAACTCCAGGAGCTTGGAAGGGTGCTTGCACATGAGGGGCCCTAAGGCTTAAGCTTCATTATCTTCATGCTAAATCCACACCTGCCTGGGACCTGTCGCTTTTTCCTCCCTCACTCCCTCCTCCTGGAATTGGTCTGCCTTCTTCATTCTCTGCTGAGCATCTCTTTGCTTCTGATGGAGGAATTTCCTCCCTTCCAGAAGGAAGGCAGAGCAAGTTCAGTCCCCAGCCTCTCTGGAGTGTTGACGTTTCTTCTGGTGACATGTGCCTTCTAAGCTGTCCACTGACTTGACAGCTAGAATAACAGATAGGAACAAAACAGATTCTTGTACCCTGCCCTTACCTTCCTCTTCCCACTTGGATATCACAGAATGACAAAGGCACACACAGGTCAATAATGCACTGTTAGCAATGACCAAACGGCCGACAGCCTTTCATCCCTGGAGTTGTGGTTGAAGTTCTGGGAGGAAGAGATGGGAGAGGGGCTGGGGTCATAGCCACTTTCCCTGTTGGCTCCAATGGACCCTACCCTTGGTTGTTCCTTAGATAGGACAGTCTTCTGAGGGCAGAGCCTCTATCCTATTTGTGTTCCTGTTCCTGACACCTAGTATAGTTATTCGTACCTAGTTGACATGCAATGAATGCTGAATTTGAAGAGCAGAATGAGTTTAGGGGACTGGCTACTTACAGGTGGCCCCTGGGGGAATGTGAGAGCTTCGCGGTACCCTTTATGGGTGTGTGGGGCCAGGGGGCTGCCCTTAATGGAAAACTGCGTTCAAGTGCAGATGCTGCTTCTCTACACCATGCATGCTCTCATTTATGACGCTATTTTGTTTGACCAAGGATCTTCCTTTAGCAATCAGGCAAAGCCCAAATCCACTGTAGCGTTTCCATGCTGGAATTTCTTTTGGGCACTTTTAGGGAAATTATATGTTTTTCCAAATCCTGAATCCCTGGAAAGATCAGTTGGTAAAATAGGAAGAAGTATTATATCTCTCCTGTGAACACTGAAGCTTAACAGGCAGCATAGAAACGTTACTGGTTTGAGGCACTCTGCTGACATCAAGTCAAAGCCAGGGACAGGAAAATGCTGACAACTCTCAAATTGAAGGTTAAGGTCAATGATTTTGGAAGCGGAGATAGGAGCACCTGGTCACCATATAAACACCTGTAGGGAACAGGGGAAGGGGACGTTACTAGAACCTCTGCAGTGAGTCCTAGTCTCCGGCGAGCCATGGCAGCACAAGGCGAATTAACTTATTATACAGAAAAGGTAGAAAAAAATGAGACTTGGAGAAGAAGCTGAGCTTTGGGCCTGATCAGTGCTGCTCTGGGTGGCAAAGACAAAGACCCCGAGCTTGCAGCACCTTTTATTCAGTACCTCGGGAGAAACAAATGTAACAGACGACTGGGGAGTGGCGGAATTCCTAGATCAATGAGAAACTATACAGATGACGATTTGGTTCCTCCCAGGATGTCTTCCGCAGGTGTGGTCTTGCCCTGGAGCATCACAGCATCATGGGATGTTGAGGTCTCAATTGTGACCAGAGGCCAGAATGGAATCATGTCTCAAAATGCCATAGCTGGCCTGTAGGCAGGAGAACTAGGCTAATCAAATGATTTTTCCCTAAAATTATGGCGCATTCCTCCCAACAACACCCTTGCTTATTACCATTGCTTTATTATGAGTGTCTGTCTGGTGTTGTGAGGTATTGTTGCCGATAAAATAAATAGCAATAGGTCATATCCATAGGATGTATTTTTCACAAATCCTATGAGTGGAGTTCCAAGAAACAACTTGTTTTGAAAGCAAAAGTAAATTTCTAAATTGATAATTTCAAGCCATGAATCTATGTAGTGATGTTTCCTTTGCTAGAAGATCCAAATGTCTCATTATCCAAATAACTGAACAATGTTCTCCAGAGTATTCTAGTGTTCAGGTATTCCCTGTAAGAAGCAGTTCTTTATAAATACCATTACACTTAATATTTCTTTTATATTAAACAAAGTTAAGATATAAATAATAATGAGTAACATATAAAGAATGTTGGGGGACCTGGGATTTAGCTCAGTGGTGCCGTGCCTGCCTCGCTAGAGCAAGGTCTTGAGTTTGATTCCTGGTACCGAAAAAGGAATGTTGGAAGGAAATATTTTAAGAATAACTTACCATGAAGAATTTCTGAGAATTTCCAGGAATTCTGATTTTTTATTCCTAAATCCTGAAGGTAACTATCTGTCAGGAATTTGGAAATATTACTCCAGCCCCATTCTGAGTTATGGGACTGTATGAATCTGGTTTTATGGGACAAGATCACTGGCTGATGGAATGGTCAGGTTCGTATCAGTGACTCTGGACAGATATTGCTCCAGGTGGAAACCTTGGCCTTGAACACATATTAGTGTTTGAATGAGTGGGTTAAAATCGCTGAATTAGGGAATTTAGAATCAGAGAGGATTGTGATGGTCTAGTGCCTTGGACATCTCAGGGTCATGTAGAGCACCCCTGGCAGCTGGCTACACAACTGCTCTTGCCTTTCCCATGATTCTCGCACTTCCCAGTGCTGCATCTGCATAGGAGACCATCCACCTCCTCCCAGAGTAGCCAGTTTCTTTTGTCTTTCTCATATCAGGGGGTTTGGAAAGTAGAATGTGATCTTTTACCTTGGTTTCTCGTCTTGGAACAAGCTCTGGGCTGGATTCAAACATTCAGATTTGAGGGTCCAGGGATGTAGCTCAGTGGTGCCCCACCTACCTGGCAAGCACAAGGTCCTGAGTTTGATCCCCAGTGCTGCAAAAAACAAAAACAAAAATTCAGATTTGAGTCCCTGATCTGAATTACAAGCCTTATCACACTGCACTCTGATGTTTACAAGAGTGTTCCACCAAGCTGTGAGGCCGGTGGGGCACTAAAGAAATACTAGATAAACACAGAAGTAGGCAACTGAATAAATGAATGGTTGGGACAGCTCTTATGAAGGAGCTGGCGCCTGACATAGGCATAAGCTCTGGTTTTCACAAAAGAAAAGAGAACTTTTGGTCAGACATGATAGATTGAAAACATGTATATCTCACCTCCCCTTTCAAACTCCATTTGAGGAGTTTTATTAAGAAATAAAAAAGGTATGCATTCCCAAGGACAAAGCAAGAGACTTCACCAGCTGTTGAGAAGATGCAACAGGGTGGAAACTGGCCCATGAGAGCCAAGAAGGCTGAGGGAGGTGCCAGCTCCCTCTGTAGATGGGGACAGGAGGGGCAGAGAGGGCAGCAAGTCAGGGTCAGGAGCAGCCAGAGCCCCCCTCTCCTCCCAGCACCCCTTGTAGGAAACTGGAAGTTCACTCTCTGGAGAAATGGACCAGACAGCTGATTTCCAGAGCACCAGGCACAGCACAGGGCAGAGAACGCCACACGCTGGAGTCAAGGCAGTAGATGTAGGTCTCCATCCTGTGCTGTGAGAGCTCAGGGACCTCCTCCACTTTGTTCTGAGTAGCCCAGCTGCTATCTTCCAAGGGGGAGATTGGAGACTTATTCTCTGTAAAGACTTGTCAGTGCAAGAGCAAAGACCTGTAGCTGCCAAAACTTGGATTCTCCAACACAATAAGCTGGTCTCAGGCCTGGTCACGATCTAGAGAAGTCCAGCAGGACCATGTACTAGGTTCACTAGAGGAACAGATTTAGTATAGAATGTATGTATGATTATACAAAGGGTTACTAGGTAGACTTACAGGATCAGAAGCAGAAGAGTCCAAATGGTCACCTGCCATATCAGAGGGGGAAGAATGCAAAGTGTTTGTCGGAGCCACTGGAGGAATGGAGGAGCCATTCAAAAGTTGAAAGCCTGGAAGCTTCCTGCAGACTCTGATGTGAGTCTGTGTCAGAAAGCTGAAGAATGGGTAGTGGAATGCTGAAGAATCTACACTGGAAGGAATCTGTCCTGAAGGAACTGGAGACAAGGTCTAAGGACAAGTGACAAAGACCAAAGCTCATGTGAGGGAAAAAAGGGCAGACTTCCTTCTTTCCCTTTTTATTCTATCAAGGGTATAAGCCTATCTGTTGGTGCCCCCACATCCAGGGTGGGTTGTCCCTCCTCAATTTGTGGCCTACAGGCCCATCATCCACAGATACCTCCACAGCTTTACTAACCTGCTGAGTGGTTCTTACTGTAGTCCACAACTAACTGTCACAACCCATGTCCTATTCCCCTGCTCAGAGCAGCTCTGTTCAACCCCCAGAAATCCCAGGGTCACCAAAATGCGAGAAAATCAATACAAGCAAAAACAAACTTTGCTTGTGTTCAGATTTTAGGGACGACACTCAGCTATCACTTTATTTAAAACAACTACCATTATGCTGCAGCATAAGAGAACAAGCAAAACTATTTTTATTGCTAGAATTATGTGCTGAGTTTTGAGAACTACACTTTTTCATGGAAAAAAACCTACATCAACTTTGAATCATTTTCATAGCTGTGAGTTTATGATGAATATAATTATCTAAATAAGATTTCACAAATCTAGTAACTAATTCAAGAGTGCAGGATTTTACTATGTGTTTCTTATATTAAAAACAATTTTTAATGCAAATGAAGTTCTGTGCTTATTCTTTGGGTGTCAGGAGTTTCTAAAATATGGCTTAAAAATTTAGTGCATAGCAAGATGCAATCTAATTTAAGAGTTTTAAATTTTTACCTAGCAAAGCATTTTACTAGAAAAGAAAGCCCTGATATTTCTCCTTAAAGGAGAAATTTACACATCTTTTTTTTTTCCTAAGAATTTTTTTCTAAGGAAAGACTTTTTATATTCTGCTGGGCTTTTTGTCTTAATTTTCAGCTTAGGTATTTTTTTATCCATACCACACAACCCTCAATGTCAAAGACTGAAAGGAGAGAGACTTAACAAACAAAAAAGTAGAAAAAAGCGAGTTCAGGAAACAAAGATAATGTAACATGCAGAAGAAAACTTTAAAATAATTATAACTGAGACAGCAGAGTTGGTCCTGATGCTTCCCAAAAGGTGGTTCTTATTATTGTTGTTGTTATTTTTTTTTTTTGGTACTGGGGATCGAACTCGGGACCTTGTGCTTGCAAGGCCGATGGCAGCACCACTGAGCTAAATCCCTGGCCCTGTTGTTGTAATTTTGGGACAGGTTTTCACTGTATAGCTCAGGCTGTTTTTGAGCTCACTATGTATCCCAGGCTGGCCTCAAACTTGTGGTGATCCTCCTGCCTCAGCCTTCTGAATGCTACAGTTATAGGCATGCGTGACCTTGCCCAGCACAGTGCTTATGCTTTTTCTTCTTTGCAACTTTGCAGCTGTGGCTCCATCAAACACACTATGACCACTGCAGAGAACTTTTACTTTGGCTGTGGAAGCTTCAAATTGTGGGTCTGTCCCAGATGGCTCAGCCTGCAACTTGTTTGGATGCCTCCAGCCTTGCACAGCCACTTACGTGTCATCACCCCAGTCCACTAGGAGCCCTTCCCCTATCCTTGACTAAGCAGAAATTCTGTAGTTAGCCAGCAGAACATTCAGCACATGTATGATCCAGCCTTTTTTTTTTTTTTAAGAGTAGGAAAAATTTATTGAGAGAAAGAAAGCTTCTGTCTAAGAGAGACAGAAGGGGGACCAGAAAGTGGGTTGCCACCTCACCCTGCTTTTCAAAGGAGTTTTATGGGACAAAGCCATGAGGTGAGGCAGGTTAAGGTGGGACAAAACTGTAGTCAACTAGTAAGATTACAAGTACAGATGCTTAGGTAATGTTAATTAAATGGGGATCCCATGGTGAAACAAGTCACATAGCAAGCATATAAGGAATGAGCAAGGATTTTCGGTGGTAAGGGGTGGGTCACGGGTCTTTCTTGGAAGATCTTGGTCTCCCACCCAGGTGATTGATACCTGTTTAGAATATCAATCACTGCTATTTATCCTACGTGTGTGTGTGTGTGTGTGTGTGTGTGTGTGGTAGTTAATCTCCTTTTACAATGCTGGCATTCAGTGAATATGTCTTGATTGTCCTCCATCTTGGCTCCTCCTGGGCTGGCCCTGTCTAACTGCGTACAAGATATCTAATTAACTTACCTATCTACAATATTCCCCCAAATGGATCCTGCCTTTTTTGTGTGTATATAACCAGCCTTCCTTTCACCCTTATCAAATCAGTCCCTCCTGTGCTGTTTCCCTTTATGCTGCAGCATAAGATCTAATAAAACCTCTTTCAGATGGTTTTATTTTTGCCTATTCATGATTTCTATCATGAATAGAGCAGACTGAGCTGGTTGCACTAAGAGCTGGTAGCACTAAAAGCTGCTGGCCTGAAAGCATCCAGTAGCTGGGGCTGGCAACACTGGGGGTGGCTGGCACTCATCGAATGTCCTAGTGTTGGAGACCTGCTGAGCTGCTAGCTCTGGCTGCTGGAAAAGCTCTAGAAAGATGCCAGCTCACCTGCCAGGAGAACAGTAAAGAGAGCTGCTAACACTAAGACCTGAGCACTGGTGCTCAAAACTCAGAGCTGTTAGCAGCAAGGGAGCTGCACTTTGCCTATTTGTGATTTCTATCTGAACTGAGCAAAAGAACCCTCAGCTGATTGCTAACCTGATGATCCTCAGACAGATCAAGATCCGTTAAAAAAAAAAAGAGAATGCTAATTTTTTTTTTTAAAAAAGAAATATCTAGGGAATAAGAAATAGCTCTTAGAAATTAAAAATATGGGTCAGGGATTTAGCTCAGTGGTGCCACCGCCTGCCTCACTAGCTAAGGACCTGAGTTGGATCCCCGGTACCAAAAAAAAAAAAGAAATTAAAACTCTGATAGTTCAAACAAACCCAATAGGGGATCTGTCCCAGGAAGTAGAACAAAAAGTAAGAGCTATAAAAATTAAGAAGGTCCAAATATCATACTGAAGAAATCCAGTGATAAAGAAATCCAAGAAAGATTTTCAGCCAAGCATAATGGCCGATGCCTATAAGTCCAACTTCTTAAGAGGCTGAGGCAGGAGAATTGCAAGTTTGAGGTTAGCTTGAGAATTTAGTGAGACCTTATCTCAAAATGAAATACAAGGACTGCGGTTATAGATCAGTGGTAAAGAAACTTTGGTTTCAATCCACACACACACGCATGTGCACACAATTTCAACACTGAAACCATAAATTGCCAATTTAAAGACACTTGTGGAACATGGATAAAGAGATGACCCTGACCACGTGTGGAGTGGAGGGGGAATCTCACACAATGGCCAGTCATGAGCATGGACTGAGGCTTCTCACTGTCGCTCTGGGAAAGACAGGACAGGGAAACAGTACCTTTGAATTTATGAGGCAAATGTCTTCCATTCTGGGATTCTGTCCCCAGCCAAGCTTGGACTTCTGTGAGGACAGACTAAAGATGTTTTCACACAGGTAAGACTTTAAAACAATTTTACTCTTGTACCCCATTCTCAGGATCCCACTAATGCGAGAAGTCTTCCAAAATGAGGAATAAACCAACACAGAGAAAGACAAGGGAGAAAAGAAACTCAGGAGAGGGGCAGAAATCTCCAGAGTAAGGTTGAAGGGAAGATCCAAATGCACCGAGCCATCAACTCCAGATAAGAGCAGGAGGCTGAGGGTTGGGAGTGAGGGGGACCTCAGAGCAGAAACAGACGGCCCACGACCCAGGGTCAGGTCCTGTGGGGCAGGTAGGGAGGAGTGAACGACAGGGACACAGAGCACAGAGCAAACCACCGAAGGCAATTCTTAGTGTGCAGAGTGAGGCTCAGAACAAGCAAAGAAACATCTTTGGGCATCAAAGGAGTCAGCTGGGAGTAATGTTTGCCTGATAATAATATGAACACTGGATGTCACTTTGCACTTTATTGGAATGATTTATAGTAGATATGTAATCATTGTATATAAACTACTTATGGGGTGCAGTGTGATATTTTGATATAATGTATTAATTTATTCACTTAGTTTTATTTTTTTTGAGACAGGGTCTCACTATGTAGCACAGGCTGGCCTTGAATTCACAGCAATCCTCCTGCCTCAGCCTCCCAGATGCTGGGATCACAGATGTGGGCCACCACACCTGGCAATGTATTTTTATGAAAAATCTTTTAATTGACACATGGTACTTGTTCTTGTTTATGGCTTACAATGTTGTAGCCTGATACATGTGTATAATACGTAATAAACAAATCAGGGCAATTAACATTTCTATCTCCTTAAATACTATCATTTCAATGAGCCAGGAACTCTTAATCTCTTCTCTAGTTATTTTGAAATGTCTAATTAATTGTCACAGACTGTAGTTGCCCTATTGTGCTATAGAACATCAGAACTATTGCCCCCTTCTGTGTGTTGGTGCCCTCCATTGAGGCAGGGTTTATCATGAGTAGGAGAGTAGAAGTGTATGTGTAGGCAGGAAGGTGTGTGGAAGAGATAAATCCCTATCTTCTGTGATGGAAGTCAAGAAAGAACATCTCAAATGAAAACTAGACCAAGATTAATAGCATTTTAAATATGAAGGTATAATTTCCAAAACAGCTAAAGGAGGGCCGGGGATTTAGCTCAGTGGTTCTGGCGCCTGCCTCATAAACACAAGGTCTGGAGTCCGATCCCTGGCATCAAAAAAAACCAGCTAAAGGAGCCAGAAGGAACAAAAGCAGGTTGCCCTTGAGGTTGGGGCTGAGAGATGGATGCGGGGGGCAGAGGACTATTGTTTTTGTTCTAAGCCTGAAGTAATATTTAACTTTGGAAATTTGCACACTTGTATTATGATGGTATAAGCAAAAATCCTTCAAAAACAATCCTTCAAAACTCTGCCTCCTTGCCAGTTGTGGTGGCACACACTTGTAATCCTAGCACTTGGGAGGCTGAGGCAGGAGGGTCACTGCAAGATCAAGACCAGCCTGAACTACATAGTGAGACCTTGTCTCAACCCCCCACAAAATAAACCCCAAACTCTGCCCCCTTGATTTATTTTGTACCCCCAACTGGCCCTCTGCATTCAGAAACAGGGTCATCAGCAAGCAAGGAAGTCTCAAGTTCCCCAAGCGCATCAGAGTTCCTGCAAGCAGCAGGCAGTCCCCACAGTCCCTCCTAGAAGACAGGAAGCCAACCAATAGCTCCCTTGTGAGTCAAGCCTTCTGCTTAATCCCCCACCTTGCTTCAAAGCCGCTGAGCTCCTGCCAGATGCAGTTCTTTACTAAATAAAAGCAGCAGACTTTAAATCTCCCATCTGATAACCCCCTCACCCATGTAGCCACTCTGAATTCACTGGAAGGTTCATTGGACTGGAGGAACGGACAAAGGGAGAAAGATGCCCACACCTCAAACCACAAGGCAGCAGCAATTCTTTTGTCTTCTGGAGACAGCAGAATAGACGAGCTGCCCTGGGAGACCTGGCAGATGGGAAACTCGTTACAGATGTGAGCATCAGAGAGAGGGATGCTTGGAGACCCGTGCATTTCAGGAGTTTGGGGGCATTCAGTGTTGCCTGGAAACCACAGACCAAATAGGAAACAGGAAGCCCCAGGAGAAGAGAGGCTGAAATATTTCAGCATTATTTCCAGAGGTGAAGGCTGCCTGCCAAGGCCTGAGGGCAGCTCTCGCTGGTCCTCATTTGTCCTCCAGGCTCAGATCATCAGGATTCCTCCTCCCAATTCCACACCCCTCCATCGCACCTCGAAGCTCTTTGAGGGAGAGGCAGACTTCTAGCGGGTATTAGCACTGAGCATATGTGCAGACACACACACACACACACACTCACAGCTGCGAAGCCATTTTCTGGCACTGATTTCTGATGGAACCAACAGTCTAACAGAAATGTTTCCTCACACCTCCAGATTTCCTGCAGCTGCAGTGGCTGCCTGTGCAGGGCATTTGTGTGAACCTGGTGAGGCCAGGTCTCTGTAAATCTGTCTTAGAACCTGCAGCGGAGCCAAGTGTGACCAAGCTTGGAGAATTCCCAGGGCACAAGGGAGCCCAGCACAAAACCTGAGTGACCTCTACCTTGTGGCTCCCACTGAACCCACTGACTGCCCTTCTCTGCTGCAGACACAGGCCTGGCCAAACGAGTCCCTGTCAATGTGCTACGCTGGGTCCCTGACCCTTGCACTTTGTCCACTGCTTCTGTCACTCCAAACCTGTGTGTAACTCCTTTCCCCTTCCCATCTGAAGAGTTCTTGGAGACTCCAGTTTTTTTGTGTGTGCTGTCTCTCCTCCACACCCTATAAATCTTTGAAAGTCTCACTTGGTATCAGCATCTGTGGCCTTGAAAATTTGGGTCTGGGTGTGTGGTATGAAACTTAGGTGTAAGCAGACTTTGCTTCCCATCAGTGATGGGTATTGGGGCAGCCTGGCCCCTCTTAGCTTCAGCTTCTTCATCTAGAAACACCTGGAAAATCCTTTATTCTCAGTGGCGCTGTGAGGATGAAGGGTCTTAAATATCCGGATCTTGAATAGACATGCCTCCAGAGAAGACATACAAGGGGTCAACAAGCCTATGAGCAGATGCTCAGCATTACTCATCATTAGGGAAATGAAAACTAAGACCACGGGGAGAGCCACTTCACATCTGCAAGGATGGCGGCAATAATAAAAAAGAAAGGGCCAGGCATTTAGCTCAGTGGTTTTGCTGCCTGCTCCACAAGCGCAAGGACCCAAGTTCCATCTCTGGTACCAAAAAAAGAAAAAAAGTTTAAGGATGTAGAGAAACTGGAGCCCTTGTCTCTTGCTGGTGGTGATGTAAAATGGTGCAGTAGCTATGGAAAACTATTTGGTAACACACTAAAAAGTTAAACATACGGGCCGGGGATTTAGCTCAGTGCCACCACGCCTGCCTTGAAAGTGCAAGGTCCTGAGTTCAATTCCTGGAAAAAAAAAAAAAGGTTAAACATAGAATTACCATATGATCCAGCAGTTCTGCTCCTAGGGATGTATTCCAAAGAATAAAAACCAGGCATTCAAACAAAATAAGTGAAAAAACTCAGAAACAAGAGCTTCCATATTGTATGATCCCATTTATATGAACTGTCTGGACTAGGTAAATCCACAGAAACAGAAAGTAGTTGTCAGGGGCGAGAAGCGAGAAGGGACAGTGAATGCTTGATGTGTCTATGGTTTCCTTTGGAGCAATGAAAATGTTTTGGTCTGGATAGAGGTGATGGTTGCAAGCAGGGCAGCCAGACTTCTTACTTGGTGGCTGTGGACTCCAGCTTCAAGGGGAGGGACAGCACAAGGGCAGGCACAGCATGGGTCACTGGGGCCACATTTGGTAGACCAGCGGCCATACACAGCACTCTTTTCCGGAACTGAGGTTTACTCACACGTCTGAATCTGCCCCTCCTCTTGGGTCCCTTATCTTGAGAAGATAACCATCTAGTTCCTTAACAATGATTCACTCATTCCTGCCACCTTTCTCTCCCTTCCCTGCCCTTCCCCTACCAGGTAGTTGCCGGAATTCCCATGTGTTCTGCATCCCAAATCTTTCCACTCTTCCCCAACCCACAGTCCTGGTCTTACTCTATGCCACCATTGTTCCATGCATGGGCAAACGCAAGAACCCCTCTAACTGGCCACCCCCTAGAATGGTCCCTGCAGCACACTGGACACTTTCTGCAGAGTGACCAAGTAAATAATGGGTCAGTCCCATCCTCCACCACCTACTTTCCCTGCTTGGCTTCCTGAGCTTTTGACAGTGACCACACCGAGCTCTTGAGCAGGACACTCGGGTCACTACCTCTTTCCACAGCGGTGCCAGCTGTCCTCCATCGAAGGGCTCAGTTCTACTCGCTCATAACACTTCTTGTTACTCACTTTTCTTATCCAACCCCTCCACTAGGACTCTCCCCTTCCTCGTTTCAGCTTCTGCTATGTATTTCCCAAACTTGTAGTTACTTTTGAATCTTTTCTCTCCTTAGGTTGAACATTCATGGAATTACGGATACTTGAATTTTTTTTTTTATCTAAAAAAAGGCAATTTCATGTGGTTCTACCCAATGGTTCCAAGTAACTGTATCTTGGTGTCCTCAGCACCTGGCACTGGGTCTTAATTAGCCAATCAATGCACCTGGCCTTTAGAAAGGATTTTTTTTTTTTTTTTTTTTTTGGAAAATCCAGAAAAGGCAGGTGTGACCGCAGGGACATGGAGCAGAAATCTGATTCAGGAGAGATGGAGGCTCTGGAAGGAGTCCCCAGAGGACAGCCAGCAATGACCTCAGTGAAGAGGAGGGTCGCATCGGACTGATCAGATCTGCACAGCGCTCCTTAAAGGAGCACAAAATGCAAAAGAACACACATCAGTCCTGGGACCAAGGAGCAGAGAGACAAGGAAAGACTCAGAAGGACAGGAAGAGTTTCAGGGCAGTGTCGGGACAGCTGAAGCTGAGCTTTGCAGAAACAAGTGTTTGTGTTTGATTGTATTTTGCTTTATTGGCATTGTTTGTGTATTCATTTCCTCTTGTTGCTGTAACAAACCTAGGGACTGACAACAACACAGGTTTATAATCTTTCAGATCTGGAGGTCAGAAGTCTAACTTGGGTCAAACGTGGCTGAAAGTCAAGGTATTGGCAGGGCTGGTTCCTGCTGGAGGCTCCACGGAGACTGTGTCTCCCCAGCTACTTCGCTTGAGGCTGTGCACATTCCTTAGCCAGTGGCCTCTTCCTCATCTTGAAGGCCAGGACATCGGGCCATGTCTTTCTCAGGCTGCCCTCTGTGGACTCCCTTTTCCGATTTTAAAGTCCCTCTTGATTCCCTTGGGCCATCAGGATAATGCAGGGCGAACTCCTTATTTTAAGGACAGCTGTTTGTGTGCCTTCTATCTCCAGCTAGTTTCCTTAATTCCATCTACCTCCTCTGTCATGTGACACATTCATTCATCAAACCTGGGGTTTGTGATGGGACATCTTTGGGGGACCATGCTGGCAACCACAGATTTCTTTGGAAGAAGATAAATAGAAAGATTGAAGAAAAGAAAGTGGTGACCCACTGTTTGGGAAAGTGATAAGTGTTAGTAGATGTCAGAGTCTACTCAAAAGCTCTGCTCCATAAAGGATAAAGCACATAACTTTAAGGAGACAGCGTAGCAAATGAGAATCTTGGTTCACAAATTCAAATTCCAAAAGCACATTCTCTATTCTTTCCATTGACTTCAACCTGAATCCAAGTTCCTACCATGCCAGCTCTCAGGAAACCCAATTTAAATTGTAACTAAGGAAATAAGGCTGTCTCTTTTCCCCAGAATTTAGCCGGAGCATGCCGAGTATGGGGACACATGCCTGTGGTCCTAGAGCTCTGGGAGGCTGAGGCAGAAAGATTGCAAGTTTGAGCCTGGCCTTGGCAGTTTAGTGACTTAGTGACCCCCTGTCTCAAAATAAAAAACTGAAAAAGGGCTGGAGATGTTGCTCAGTGTAAAGGCCCTGGGTTCAATTCCCAGCACTGCAAACAAACAAACAAACAAAAAGAAAGAAAGAAATATTTTTTAAAAATCAAGAGCTGTGGAACAATCAATCACCATCAACAACAGTGTGCTGTTGTTCTAAGAATTTCCAGGTATTAACTCATTTAATTCTCACAACAATCCTGAAACAAATAACACTAGTGTTCCCATTTTACACATGGGGAAACTGAGGCCCAGAGAGTGCCAGGCTGCTAGGGCTATGGCTGACACCCCCTTGTCTACACACAAAGTGGACCCTTGAAGGTTTTCTCTGTTCAGTGCTACTGGTGTGTGGAAGTTGTTGGGGAGGTGGGGCACTCTGGGCTCTGTGCTCTGCCCTCCTGCAGGGCATGATGCCACCCCAGACTTAGGTCTGCCCACTTCCTTAGCACTGCCTACTCCTGTGCCTCCCTGGCCTTCATGACTTTTTTTTTCCCTCTCGGGGAATTCTGTCTTTTACTCTTCCAGTTGCCACTGAAAATACAATCTCTCCAACTAATGCTGGAGTAGACGGCCAAGTGGGTACCTCTGTGTTTTGGCTTCATTGTAAAGAACACCCCACCAGAGGGAATGAATGTGTAAGACCCAGCAGCCTTCGCCAGGCTGTGTCTCGGTGAGAGAACATGCAGGTTAAGACCTCAGGAAGTCGTCTGGCTGGGAGGAAGGCATGACCTGCACCTCTCAGCCACTTCAGGGCCTGGGGCCAGGTCCAGACTCTGCCTTGTCCTCCATGAGGAGCCCTGCAGAAGGCAAGAGCTACCAGGAGACTGGCAGATGCTGAACCAATTTTATAAAAATGGAAAAGGAAGGCGATTCCAAAACCAACAAACGAGAACCTTGGCAAAACCTTTTGAAATGATTATTAAGCAATCTCAATTTGTGAGCCCTGAGCAGAGGGAATGGTCTTACTCCCTTTAGCAGTGGGATCACGAGATGGAGGATTCATGGGCTGTTAGACTCTCAGAGTCTCCGAGAGCAGCGCATCCTTCGTGAAGACTCTTGCTACAACCTCGAGGTCGAGCTGGAGGAAGGTCTGGATCAGAACTGGGTAGATGGGTTTGTGGCTGGTTGGGTGAAAGTAATTGAAGACTTTCATCCTCTGGGTAACCTGAACTGACTGTGTAGGGCTGATGTGGCCTGACCACCTCACAGTCCACAAGGAATTAAAGACTTGCGTGATGAGGCTGGCTGGGTGGGAGGAGCAGCTCTCAGCACAGCCCTGGTTCACATGAGGAGCTCAGTGCCAACTCTGTGTCATACCCCCTGTCCTTTTTTGCGTTTGATTTTAGATGCCTTTGAGCTTGTTTTTTCTTCTGACTAGAATACTGACTAAAAGTGACATGTGGCCGGGCACAGAGGCTCACACCTCTAATCTCAGCTATTTGAGAGGCTGAGGTAAGAGGATCTCAAGTTTGAGGCCAGTCTGGGAAACTTCATGAGACCCTGTCTGAAAGTGGAGAATAGAAAAGGGTCAAACATGTAGCTCAGTGGTAGAGTATTTGCCTAGCTTGGGCAAGGCCTTGGGCTCCATTCTTAATACTGAGGGGAAAAAAGCCCCAACTCCCCCCCCCAAAAAAAACCAAGCGAAGCACACTACTTCCTGAAGGAATGTTTAGGAGCCAGGGCATGACTTACCACAATTTCTCTCTCATTTGCTGTGGTGACTGACAGTAACTCACAGGGCGGGGGAGAGGGGCTTTGTCAACCCTCATGTCAGATAGAACAGAGCCCCTACAATTTGAGATGGACAGGGAACACTGGCAAGAAAGGAACCTTGTTGTTTTGAGTCACTGTGACAGGGGGGATGTTTGTTACTGCAGAATAATATAGCTGATGCTGACTCAGTAGACAGACCTTCAATAAGTTTATGTTGAATAGTCAATAAATTCTACTGTCATCCTCATAAAGCCCCTGAGTTAAAGAACCCCACTGAGGCTATTGACCTACATTTCATAATTATTATTGTTGTTATTTTGAGACAGGATCTTACTATGTGGTCCAGCTTGGCTTTGAACTCATGGGGATCCTCCTGCCTCAGCCTCCTTGGTTTACAGGCATGTACCACTGCACCTGGCCATGATTATTATTTTTTGAGTGCCATGTACTTTGAAGTTTACAGGGCACAGATCTAAGCATTTTACATGGACTTACCCACTTAGCTCTCTCAATAGCCCTCTCAGATAAGTGCTATCATTATTCCCATTGTTCAGGTGAGGAAGTTGTGGTCCTGAGAGACTGAGCGGTTAAGGTCAGACCCACTGGATTCCACTGGCGTTTATAGTGGGTGAGGCAGGCAAGCAGCTTGCAGGCCACAGCCAAGGTGTGCTACCTGGCACGGGAAACCATCCTTTCCTCAGCTACCACGTGTGAAGTGTCGGCCAGGCAGGGGCAAGCAGGAAGGTGTGCTGTGTGGCGGAGCAGACAGCGTGCTAACCAGCCAAGCCGGGTGACAGGTCACCTAGGTGACTCTGTGTCTGGTTAACATCTCAGGATGTTTTGAGTGCTTTGGCTGCCAGTAAAATTCCCTAAAATGTGCTTTGGGGGAAAAACACCAAATCATAGGAAAAAACCCCCACCCCCACCCTTATCTTTAAATTTTAAAATCCATGTGTATACTCTGGGAAAATTCAATCCATACGTCTCTGTCTTTTTCACATTAAAATGTTTCCTGGGGAGTATTTGACTTCCCAAAATTTCAAAACCTCCCCCCACTTCCCTCTCCTTGCCTTCTGCATTAACACATCGCTCCCAACACTTTAGAACAGGAATTCACATTAGCAAAAGCGAACCCCCGGGGAGATGCCAAGGCTGCACTCCAAGAGGATGCCTGCCTCGGAGCCACAGAGGCCTCAAGGCTGGGTCCCTCCAGCCTCGCCCCAGATGAGACAGGCCGGAAGCCCTTGTCCATCCTGGTGCTTCTGGAACAGTGGATGCAGCTTGCAGAAGCTCATTCTCTTGACACACTTGAGGTCCAGACAAGCAGATGGCAAAGCTGGAGTTAGAGGCTGCACCCACAGGTTTCTCCGAAGCTGCCCCCACTCTCAGAGTGGCCCTTCAGGGAAGGCTGAGTGTGCGGAGCAGCAGTTCTGATGTACTGGGTGTTCACGCCAAGATCCGGGAGGTGGAAGTAATAATAATTATTAATGCCTGACATGTGTGTAACACTTCATAGTTTTTGAAATGCTGTCAGCAGCTGAATATAGCCAGGAGTTTTCTGGAGCCAGAAAATGTGGAGTTGGGGTCTTTGTCCTACCCCTGTAACCTGGACAAATTTTCTCAGCTCTCTGAGTCTCAATCTGTTCAGCTGTGAAACAGGCATGGCAGTTCCCACCTCGAAGGCCGGTCATGAGTCCCTTGAGAAAAAGTTGGTGCACAGCCTTCGAAGGTATGAGGAGTTGTGCTGGCGACACCTCCTCACTTGATGCTCCAGTCTCGGTGTCAACTGCTCAAAAGTGGCAAATGAGTTTTCTGCTTTCCAGATTCTTGTCTAAACAGGAGACTGGATGGTGTAACTCTCTGGCTTGACTTTCAGTGCTGAGTGCTCCCCATTGCCAACATTATGTGTGGGTCCCAGGATTCCAGATGCTGGGGTCAGCTGGGGCCCATTTCTAGGAGAGACCATGGAACCTCATGGGGAAGAATTCAGCCTAAGGAAAGGAAAGGAAAGGCAGAAGGCAGGGCAGATGCGTTGTCCTAAGGAGAGGACAGCAAGGCCAGGAGATAATGACTTCTGTAAGTTCTCTGTGAGACCCCAGGAGCACACAGCGAGGGCAGCTCTGCACTGAGGTCCACATAAAGAGAAAACCATGGAGACCCCCGGGTGAGCAGCCACCCAGGGTCCCAGGTCCCTTCTTGGGCTCTAAGGAGCATTCAGTGGTGGATGCCTTTGCAGGGAATGGGAATGAATACTCTCTCGACAGGCATTGACTCACTGGCCTGGGTTCTGAGAATTGTGGTGAAGTGTGTACGGGAATCCCATAATGGCAGGCGGGCGCTAAAAGTCTGACAAAACCAAGCAAGCATCAACCAGCGGGTGCCACGAGAGCCTCCTGTGGAGCTGCCACCACACAGATGTGGTTGTGCTGCACATGAGGATTACCTGAAGGGCTTTGAAAACCACCCACATCCAGGCTACGCCTATACCACAGCTGAGAACCTCTGGGAGACCCAGGCATTGATTTCTTTAAAATTTCCAGTGCCAAAGGCCCATGTGTTGAAGGCTTGGAGCTGTGGACCTCTTCAGAGGTGGCGGAATCATCAGGAGAGGGGTGCAGTACTGTTACTGAGGATGCATCCTTGAGGGGGACATTGGGACCCTGGCCCCTCCTCTTCCTCTTTCTCTCTGCTTCCCTGCCACAGGGAGGTGATCAGATTCCTCTGCCCTGCACCTTTGCCAGGATGTGCTCTGCTCACCACAGGCCCCGAGCAACAGACAATGGGCTGAAAGCTCTGAAAGGCGAGAGAAACAAATCGTTCGTCTTTTCATGTTGGTTATTTCAGGTAGTTGTGACAGTATGGAAAGCTGACTCACACACCAGGTGACTAATACCCAGCCAAATTTGAAAAAAAGGTGACCTAGGAAACTTTAAAGAAATACCCATCCCTCGGCCTCATGTCAACCAGATTCTGTTGGGGTGGGGGGTGCCCATCATTTTGTTCAGTTTTGCTTGTTCTCTGGGTGACCCTGAAGTGGGTAGGAGTGGAAGCCACTGCCCAAGCCCAGAGCCCTCACTGATCGGATGGGGACTCCGAAGCCCAGCAGTCAAGGCCTTTGCCATGGACCTGTAGTGCACAGCAGGGCTGGGGCATGAACCCAGCCCCAGGTCCTGAATCTTAGTCCAACCTTCTTTCTGTCACCCATGGCAGAGGTCAAAAGGAAAATTTTTGTAGTAATTAAATCATTGGAGCTTAAGAAAAGCAAAAGAAAAATGATTCGTGAATGGGGCAGCTCCCAGAACCAATGTAGGTTCTCAAAATTCCAGCCAGCATCATCAGGTGGCATTTATAGCAAAATGGAAGCAACACAGAGAGGACAACTTACTTTGCTACAACTTAGCCAACCAACCAGTCATTAGTTAACCATGTTCAGGGCCTTCTGCAACCTACCAAAGATCAGTCAGTGTAATTAAACTCTACCTGGTTTTGGTCTATTGGCCCCAGAGCAGGTACTGGGTCCAAATCCATGATCTCCTATGATTTTATTTAACAAAATGACACACAAGGAGACTCCCTCTAGCTGTACATTTTACAATTTAGGTGTTGGGTGGGCACCTAATGTAGTCAAGAAATGTTGGGAATGAGTACTCTCTTGACAAGCACTTGTTCACCCCCATGGATTCTGAGAATCGTGGTGCATTGAAGTGCTTGTGGGGTCCAAAGAGAGCTTGCTTGGAGTAACCATGGAGCCGCCATTCTACTCCCCCTGACCTTTCTCAAACACAATGGGAAAGTCCTTTGGAGACATAGCACCCGAATCTTCGGGAACATAGTTAGGATTCTTGTGTCACAGATACTGATACAGATGGCTGTGATAAAACATAAACTGTATAAGTAAAAATATGGAAGAAAGCACTGTGCCCAGAGAAAGTTTCTGAGCTACACATACCCTGGGTCCTTTTGGAGACTTCCTGGCGTTTCTATGCCTCTTGTCCTGATTTGCAGGGCTCTTCTTGTCCCAGCCTGTGACTTGCTGGGAACACTATGGACTTGGACACAGGCTTCCTTGGTTGCCTTCCAGCTCCATGAAGAATAAGTGTTAGAAACCAGCATTTACTGAGTATCTGGCACGTATAGGCACAGGGCTTTCAGGTCCTTGACTTCTCTTCACACTCAGGTGGGGAGCATTAAATGTCCACTGCACAGATGAGAAAACTGAGGACCAGGGAGATTAATAGCTTGCTCTTGGTTACCTTGGTAGTAAGTGATGGAACTGGGATCTAAATAATGCTCCAATGTCCCTATTTTCTCTCCTGGAGCATCCTGACTCCCAGCTTGGGCCTCACCCACATCGCTTGTGTCATCTCTGAACTCTTCCTCCTCTTTTGAGGTCAGTGTCTTGTTCCTTGCCATTGTGACCTCTGGGGACTCAGCCCATGAGAGGAGCCCAGAGGAGTGCGGTGGTCTGTGGCCACCAGGATCACTGGAGCCTGAATTCTTCAGCCTTGCGAGGAGACAGAAGTGCCAGCGCTGGTGCAGTAGACAGCCTGCTCTGCTCGGCCTGCCTGAGACCTCGGCTCTGAGTTTCCTCTTGCACTTAAGAAGTCCCCTTCCTGGGAAACTTCTGTCAGATCCAAGTATACAAGCAGGGGAAGGTAAGTGCGAGTTGTGATCGTCTTGAGTTGAGCTTACATGGAATGGGACAGGGGGTTGGCATTTTAAATTTTATATGACATTTTTATTATTAACATAATTTTACAATAACACTAAAAGAATTTAAAGGGGAAAATTTAAAGGGAAAACAGCCAATGTATGATCCTACCTACGCTTACACATTTTCATTTATCTGTGCCAAAGAAATACACACTTTTTCTTAGTTCTAATCAGTGTTTATAAGTACATTTGTGTTCTGTTTATTTTACTTACAACCAGTTTATAAACATGTTTCCATAATCTTGTCTTCAGATTGATCCATCCTAATATCTGTAGGGCCTCTTTCATGTTTTTTCGGTGCCATATTTAAATTGTTCCCCAATAGTTAAAGATTGAAATTCATCTTTAGTCTGGTACTGGGGATTGAACTCAGGTCCTTGAGCTTGCGCAGCAGGCGGTGGAACCACTGAGCTAAATCCCCAGCCCTGAAATTTATCTTTTAAATGAAGATGTGAGGAACATCTTTGTACAGACACCTACCTTCCTTTCTTTCTTTCTCTCTGGAATTATTTCTTCAGGTATGTTTCAAAGGGGCAGAGAAGCCAGGACTGGTTAGAGGAAGTGGGATTGGGGGAAATGGATGGCAGATATAGAAAGGGGAGGAAGACCAACTTTGCCTGAGTTATTTTCCCTCCAGAACCTCTCTTCTTCAATCACACAAAACACTTGTTTTCCTGTAGGGGTTGGCGTGGGGGTGGTCTGCAGTGAAGCACAGCGATGCCAGCTTGGGCCTGATGGATAAGCACTGTATGCAGATACTGAATGCTTTATGCAAATGATCATTGCATCCTCCTGTGCAGTGAGGTAGCTATTTTGCAATGAGGGACTGAGACTCAGGAGGATGCACACACTCTTGAGGTGCTAGTAGATGGCAAGCACTGTACTTCCAGAGCCTAGAGAGTAAGGGAGATTTAATGCAACATAAATTGTCAACCTTAGGAAGGTTGGGACCAACTCTAGCTCATACCCCAACCTAGGGTGGGAGTATGTGTCGTGATGGTCAGGGGACAGGCGAGTGCTCCTGGGAGTGCTGGGCCTGATGGTGCTTGCCTGTAGTCCCAGCACTTGGGAGCTGAGGCAGGAGGATCACTGCAAATTTGGGGGTAGCCTGGGCTATGTGATGAGTTCAAGGCCAGCCTAGAGTACATGGCGCGACACTGTCTCAAACAAACAAACAAACAAACACTCCTGGGAGAACTTAGGAAGACAAGGGGCTACGTGTACTTGAGGATTTCCTTTATACACTCGAGGAATTTCTTTCTCCTCCTATAGATATATTTGTTTTTTAACTTTTAATTGCTATATAAAATTATACATATTTATAGCTTACAATGTGATGTTTTGATACATGTATACATTGTGCAGTGTTCTAATCCAGGTAACGTATTTATCTCCTCAAACATTTATCTTTTTTTAGGGTGATGTAGTTATATTTTGTTGAAACAGGGTCTCACAAAATTAAGTTGCCCATTCTGGGCTCGAACTTGTAATCCTCCTGCCACAGCTGTCCCAGAGTGCTGGGATTAAGTAGTTGATGCACACATTCTGCCTCCAATTTGTGTAAGAAGCTGTGGGAAGACAGAGTCTCAGTCACATCCTTCCTTTGTCTTCAGAGTTGATGAAGATCCCATTATTTAAAAGTTTTTAAATTGGTTTATGTTTGCAGTACATAATGATTGCGTTCACTGTGGGGAGTTGGTACATGTACATGAAACATCTCAGTTCTTTTTCCCTCTTTCCCTCCACCCTCCCTTTTTTGCCAGCATCAGAGTCAATTATTTATATAAGTCCTTATAGAGTTAATTATCACACATACAGATCAACAGCCAGACTAAGACCAAAAAACATAAAATGAGGACCCCGTCCTTATGGGCCACAAGCAATGGTGGCCAGGCTCAGCCTTGAGAGATAAATGGGATCTCAGCTGGTTAAAGAGATGGGATGGACAGGGCAGGCAGGGATCTCAGCTTGGAGCAGGAAGTGTAGGTTGAGTGGATTGTGACAAGACCGAACTCTCTAGGTGGGGTCCATATTGGGGAAAGTAAGAAATAAAGCTGCAACAGGGCACCTGGACTTGTTTTAGCTTGGGAAGTGATCCTTTTCCAGGTCTGATTTTTTTCAGGCTCTGGGCAGAGAACAGTGGTGGCACTGAGGAGCTGATTCTATTTGGCACTTTCTTGCAAGCAAGAAAGGGGGAAAAAAATAACCCAACACTAGATTAGGTAAACAACTGAGATCCAAGTTGCCACATCCAGAGTCTGAGTGAAAACAGGCTGCCTATCACCAGTCTCAATTCAAACAGTGCTTCTCCAGATGAGCCCGGTCCTGCAGAGCCCAGGCCTGCACCGTCCAAAGTGGTCTTGTCTTCTCTGAGCGGGACAAGGCTGTGTCCTGGGGCAGGTGATACTTGGGCTAGACTCACCCTGCAGCTCCAGCAGCAGGCTGGCTGCTAGAGAGCTGGCAGAGGGTCTTTCCTCTGCAAACCTTGCTCTTTTCCTTGCCTCTAATGTCTATCCAGAGGCTCCAAAACCTATCAGGAAACCCTGGGAGGGAGAGGCCATCTTCTGGAACGGGCAGGATTTGCTCTGAAAGCCTCTGTGGCCTGTGGTTCTAGGTCTCTACCACCCTCCCCTTGTTCTCTAGGGCTGACAATGGGGAGAAGAGGTCAGCCTCTCACCCTTGGGTCCAACCTTCTGGGCTGTTTGCTAATTTTGGTTGGAACTCTGGTGTTAAGTGAAAACATCAGGGATTCCTGGCAAGGACTCAGACAAAATGAGAATTAGGAAAACAGGAGAGTCTCCAAGTCTTCCTAAGCAGTGTAAGCAAATAGCCCAAGCTGTCAAAGGCCTCTGGAGAGCATCCTTTGGAAACAGACAGCCTCAAGCCACCTGCCTGGAGCTTGGGAGGCCTCCTTTGCCTGTGGTTCTTGTTAGAAACGCTAACTGATACGTCTGCTTGACAGCTGGGTGTTTCCATGGGGGAAGGAAATGCCTCAAACTCAGCGAGTCAAAGCCATACCCACCCCAGGCTCTCACCTGTCCGTATTTCCAGTACCCTGTGCACCCAGAGACCGAACCAGACTTGTGGAATGAACACCTGGCTCTTTTGTGCAGACACCAAATGACCCCTAGCTCCACATTCTCCTTTCCACTTCTGCTTTCTAGGTTCTTCTTCAGAATGAGAGTTGCAGTCAACTCTCCTATGATCTTCCTGCTTCTACCCTGCCCATTCTCAAAACCAGTTTTGACCCTACACTCAGGAGAATCCATCCAAGTACAAAGTTGATCATGTGCTGAGCAAACAGCTGAACACCAAAGTATTGAAGGGCAGTGTCTTTTGAAGGGTGAGGTAGTGGCTCAGTTTCTGCCCCTCAGGAGATGAATCTCTGTCCAGCTGCCTTCCCTTTCAGGAGGGCAGGGGAGAATAGTGGAAGCTGACTCCGGCATGATGTTTAGGGCAGTGTGGAGAGGATCTAAGTGGTTGCTGAAGGCTCATACTGGGAGAAAAGTAGGTGGAAGCCACAGTGTGTAATGTTGTATTGAGTTGGAAAAAGTAGTGTAAAAACCTGAAAACAAACAGCTAGCTTCCTGTCACCAGCAGGCTAGCACCCGGTCCCCACCCATCTTCCCTCATGCTCATGTGCACTCCAAGCATCCACTCTGTGGTCTTTAATCTCATTCTCCATCACAGGAATGAGAATTCTTCAGAGGACAACTGATTCCATGTCTTGAGGCAGGGAAAACACAGCATGGGCCCAGAACATCTTGTTGCCAGAAAGTACGAACGCTTTCCAGAACGTCAGGGGCACTGCTGCAAGGACAAAGGAGACAACCAGGGGCTCTGGCATTAATTGGCATAGGTTGAGTCATAGAAAGACTATGGGTTTGTTAAAATACTAAAAAAATGAACAAATAAACAAAAACACAAAAAACTTTAAGTATACAGAGAAGTGATTCGATTAAAAGGAGTGTCAATATACGGAATAGAAGACGTTCATTTGTGTTGACCTTAGTACATAGGGCATTTCATGTAATCAGTTTTTGCTTCTTTTATTAATTATATATGTATTATATGTATAAAGTATAGACATGTGCTCATTTCTATCTGTGTGAGCAGGAAAGAATTTGAGGGACCCAAAGTCAGCCAATGTGGGAAAAGGGAGGCGTTCCAGAGCAGGGCTCCTCAGGCCTGGGGGTCACACGTGTGTTCCCAGTGGCCTAGAGAGGAGCCCTAACTACACAGACGCCACACTTCTGCCCTTAGGCAGTGAGATTCCAAGTTCTAATGCCACACTCACGAGGACCATTTGTTTTTAATGTGTTAATAGCCCATCAGTACATCACGATGACAGGGAACAGGCTGTATGACTATGGTCAAGTGAGATATGAATTTATTTCCTTTTAGGGGAGAAAGTCAATGTTGCAAAACCCAAACACCTTCCCCAAGGGTATGGGCTGTAAGAGTCTTACTGAAGGAATGCAGTTTAGCGCCATATAAGAGCCACCCTCATTTGAATCACCTTGGATTGTGCCACCCAGACTCCTATCCTGACCCAGAATCTAGGCTCAACAACCCAGATTTTGCAGCCCCAGACCTTGAGGTGTTTCTTTTACTTCTTCTTGTGCCTGGTAATATTGTTAAAACCCTAGGAAGGTAAAAATAGTATTTGGTAAAGTCACTAGGAATGTGACTAGGAAGAAATGCTAGGAAGGTGTCAAAATTGGCACCCCAGGAAGGTGTGGAATTTAGGATAAGGAACAGTGAAATCCACAGTATTAGCACTTTTAAAACAGATTTTAGTGTGACTGTATTAAACAGCTCTGGAATCATATTTTTTTGTTTGTGTATTTAATGTGTTTAGAGAATTTAGGAGAAACTGCTGTTTACGAATTTAATTAAATGGTTGGATGTGGTAAAGTTTGCAATCAATGTTAAATGTTTGTGAAAATCCAGTTTGCTAAATTCATGAATTTTTAAAATGACTTTATTTTTTTAAGAGCAGTTTTAGGTTTACAGCAAAATTAACAGAAAGTACAGAGAGTTCTTCTATACGCCCTGCCCTCACTCACAACCTCTCCCACTGTCCACTGCCCTGGTCTGCGGTGTGTGGACTACATCATCCTTATCACTCAGAGTCTATGGCTTACATTAAGGTTCATGCTTGGTGTTGTGCAATCTATAGCTTGAACAAATGTAACATGACAAGTATCCACCATTATAATTATAGCATCATAGAGAACATTTTCCCTGCCCCCCAAATCCTCTGTGCTCCACCTATTTAACCCTCCTCCCACTAGTTCCTGGCAAACACTGTGTTTTTTTACTGTGTTCGTAGTTTTGCCATTTCCAGAATGTCATATGGTTGGAATCCTACAGTGTGTAGCCTTTTCAGATTGGCTTCTTTCATTCAGGAATATGAATTTCCATGGCGTGTTATGTTTGATACTTCTTTTTAACACTGAATAATGTTTCATTGTTTGGGTGTTTATTCATCTACTGAAGGACATCCTGGTTACTTCTAAGTTTTGACAATTCTGAATAATGCTGCTGTAAACATCCATGTGCAGGTTTTTGTGTGGACATAAGCTTTCAGTTTATTTCAGTAAATACTAAGGCATATGATTTCTGGATCCTTTGGTAAAAGACTGTTTAGTCTTGTAAGAAACTGCCAAACTGTGTCCCAAAGGGGCCATACCATTTTGTATCCCAGCAGCAATGAGTATTCCTGTCACTCCATCTCCTTGCCAGCATTTGTAGTTTTAGATTTGGGCCATATTAATAAGTGTGTACGTGCGTCTGATTGTTTGAACTTTTAACTTATTAGCTCTGTTAGTAGAATGTGACTATTTAGAAGAATATTGATAAGGAGTGGCAAGATCGGTATGAGTATAAACTCAAAAGATTAACACATGGACATGAATACAGGTGTAAATAGTAGTAGCTATTCCTCTCCATGGCCAGAAACTCTTTAGATGTGAAATAGTGTTTGGTGGCCTTGACCATGGATGGAACAGTACAGGACTGGGTGGAGTGGCTCGAAGTGCTTTCTGATAGAATAGAAGGATTTTGAGGTGGTGATGAAGGAAGAAGGGTCAATCAAGTTTGGAGGGTGTGGAAGAGAAAGCAACGTAGCAGGAGACAAAAGCCCAGGATGGTAGAAATGGCTAAGGAAAAAATGTAAGGAAGAGAGCAGTTTAGTATTTTGTTTCAGGTGAAGTTTTCATGTCGGCTGCCCTACTAATGCCTTTTTTGAAACTTCAGGAAAAATGTCCATACCTGTGTTTATGAGGAGCAGGGAGGGAGAATAGCCACAGATAGAGATGAGTGAGACCAAGTTGCTTACTTAATGTGGTCCTCTCACCCTGAGGATGGGCTAGGACTTCTGGGACAGGGAAGTGGGAAGAGTAATATGTGGCATATGGTTCAGTTGGATCTAGGAGCTGGCTTTTATTGGTGTGAAAGCTGATACAGTTTTCATGAGATTTTTGTGAGCTGGATAGTAACCATTGACAGACTGAAATCTGGCATGGTGGGAGGTATTTACACGAAAGAAACTAGCACAAATGTTACAAACCAGCAAAGTTCTAACCCCTCCCCTGAGCACAGCTCCTGAGTGAACAGTGACTGGGACCCTGCTGCACATGAGGCCATTTCTGATCTGGTCTTATCCCCTTCCCAGGCATCTCACCCTGGGGACCCTCCCTCTGCTCGCCTCCCATCCTCTCCCATAGAGTTTGAGGCCCTCTGACATATCCTGCAGATTCCCTTTTTCTGAAGCTGAAGAGGCTGCTGTGGGGCTTAGTGCCTCAAGGACAGCCATAGTGGGACTGAGTGGCGGGGGCAACGGTGCAGAGCTCCCTGGGTGAGCTGAGGTGAGGCCAGCATTGAGGGGCCTGATGGGAAGGGCAGGGACACAAGGAGAAGTCCTCTCCCATGTGGGAAGGCCTGGAGCCTCATTCCTCACAGCAGGCGCTCTGGCCTGCAGTCACCTTTGTGGGGAGAGAGGAAATAGTCGTGCAGTATGTGCTGGTCCCCAGGCCTCTGGATGGCTCCCAAGTGTCAACACACCAGGCCAGTGCCTGGGCTGCCAACTGTCCCTGCTGTTTCTCCTGGCCAGAGGCACTTTCTGACTTGTCAGCAGGACTGGAAAATGGTGACCTGAGAGAAAAATTTAAACTGAAGTGGAAATGTTTAGGGCTGCAGAGAGAACAGCTGTTCTTGTGGCTTTTACATGATGCTCTCTCCCCCAAATATGCCTCTGTCCCAGAGCATTTAAACTTGCTTGGCTCCTGTCAGCTCTTCTCAGGGGCTGGAGGTGTCAAGATGAAGAGAAAACCAGGAAGATGCCAGCTCAGCCCGCCTTGGGAGCCTGCATTGAGGAGAGCCGGCTCCACGGCCCCGGGCACTCTGCTTGTTTGGGGAAGAACAGGCAGCAGTGAGGAGGCAGGCAGCCAGGCAGCCAGGCGGGACAGTGAGGCAGGGCTGCCTGAGAATGTTTCTTGTCCACAGCAGCACCCCTCTCACTTCCTGTTTACTTGGGAATTCCAAATGTGACTTACAAATTCTTATTGTCAAGTATTTGAAAACACACAAGCCAGTCTTCCTGATGGTTGCGGGACCTTGTCCCCACCCCTAGCAGGGCAGTGCTTTGGAATGAGGTAGAAGAAACTGCCCTGGGTGAGCTCAGCCACCCTGTGCTGGACAGCGGGAACAGCCCCATCCTGGCCTGGCCTGACCTTGGCCCCGCTGGTCAGGATCTACACCTCAGTGGGCCTTGCTCCTTGGGTTGTAGATTTTCCTCAGTGTGGCCAAAATTTCTTTTCCTGGAAAGCCCAGCACCTGTGTTTCCTGACCCCCTGGCACCCATTGCTGATATGAGCCGTGTTCCTGGGAACCACTCCACAGTGGCTGACTTGGTAGCAGAAACCCTTCAGCCGGAAGAGTCCACCTCCGAGCCAGGTGGTGGGGCCAGAAGAGACCTGGCACGTGTGACTCCTCAGGCAGCTTGCCCTGAGGAGTGAGAGCAGCTCGATGGGTTATGGGGTGGGGTGGGACTTCCTGTTGTTATTCTTCTCATTTGTGACCCCAAGCGGGGCATGTTATCTTTCATCTTCTCTCTGCTGCTGATGACTGAGACAGGCCACAGACCTGCCACCTCCATTGCTATGTATCCCACAACAAGATCCAACTTGTGATCCTCCTGCTTCATCCTCCTGAATGCATGAGCCACCGTGTTCATTTTTAAAAAACAACTACTGTGTACCTCCTATGGGCCAGGAATTGTGCTAAGCTATGTGCAGGCATGATCTCATTCCAGGATAGAAAAGTGAGGCTTAGAAAGTTATGAAGCTGCTCACACAGTTCATAAGAGGTGGAGCTGGGTTTTAAACTCTTATCTTTCTAATTCAGGATGGAATCCTGCCTTCCTGTGATTGCAAAGACTGACCCCAGTCTGAAAGTTCAGCCTTATATGGACTCGCATTGGATAATAGCCCTTACATCAGTTCTTTCTGAGATAGTAGGAAATGCCATTCCTTGGAAATTTTTATCAATGTGTAATTAAATTAAAAATTTTTAATTAGTACATGTTCATAGTACATGATGTTCACATTCCTTGTGGGGAATTGGAACATGTATATTATACATCTTCTATCAATATGTTATCAAAAGACTAAAAGTGTAAATTTTCCTAGCTACTGATAGACTCTGAATTACTTTTGCCTTTTCTTTCTACAACCAGTGTTTTCCCACCTCCACATTGTAGCTGCTAAGTGTTGAACTCTTTGAAATCGATGTTTTTATGGGTCAAAACCAGTAAAATATCAGTAATTTCATGCAACTCAACCTGACAGTTATCACTGTGACTTAAAACATCTTTGCTGCATATCTCTGTACCCTCAACCAACATCTTTGTCATCCAAATCTTACTCTCATTTCAAGCTTCAGCCTAGTTCCATCTTCTCCAAGAAGCCAGTTGCTTCCCAGGTGGAAACAATCTTCCTTGAACTCCTGTGGCATGTTTTTGTCTTTCTTGTCACCATCTCTCAGATGTCTCGGTCAGGTGTGTGTGTGTGTGTGTGTGCGCGCGCGCACCTGCTTTGGGCTGACCAAGAAGCCATGTCTGATATATCCCTGCCTGACCCTCTCTTAGCTTACATAATACTGGCTTGTGCCTGTTAAGAGATTACTGAGCTCAGTTGTGATTTCCTGCTTCCTGTGAGGCAGTGTCTGCCCTGGGCCTCGGGGAGGTGGTGTGGTCCTCTAGGCCCCCCCACCCCCAGTCCTTCCTTGCAAGCTCCCAGGAAAGGGGCAGTGAAGATGCACTTCTGATTCTGCTTAGAAAGGGGCCCCAGATCCTTCTCTGGGTTGGATGGAACAGAAGGCTAAGATGAGGTTGATTATAGATGTTCTAGGGACAGGGCCTAGTGAGTGTCATTCTACCCTAGAGAAACATCTCCCCACGCTGGCTTTATCAGCAGAGCCAAGAGCCACAAGTTCAGTCACTGCCTGTGAACTAGTCTTAGGATGTGGTCTGCTGGCCTGCGAGTCATCAGGCAGGTGGCTTTGCATTTCCCCACTGATTGCATTCTGGAAAGGCTCCCCTGGCAGCCCTTTCCTCCCAGACTTGATTAAAGTGGAAGGGATTAGTGAATTTATATTTCCTCCAGAGAAATGAAATGCACACATACTAAGTCTGCTTTCTTTCTAGAAAATGTTGATTGTAGGAGACTGTGCGGTGTCGAGTGGCTCATCTTAAACTCAATAGAGCTGTGGTTTCCACTCTGCGTGGAAGCATGTTTGAAAAGTGCTGGAGGGGAGGGAGGTGCCTGTAGGCTTTGCACTGCAGGAGCTAACCTGGGAAAGGTAACATTCCAAGCTGGGAGCAGCACAGGCCATGGCCTGGAGTCAGGGAGATGGGCACGTTTGGGGAAACCCAACTATTGTACATGGTGAGCAGGAAAGGCAGAGTGAAAGACTGTGAGAGCAGAGACTAAATGGGACACGCTGGTCATGCAGGGCCTTGTGAGCCATGCAAATTGCTTAAAGTGTAGTATAGAAAACAGAAAAGTCACTAAAGCATTTTTAGCAGGTAGAGTGACAGGAACGGGTTTGGTGCACAGGGAATACCACAGTGGCTGCAGTGTGCCCTACATGGAGGCCTCTCTATTCTGTGGCTCCAAAGACCAAGAGCCTGGTGAGGAGCCTCCTCTATTGTGGAAAAAAGCAAGCAAGTGGGACACAGGCACGAAGGAAGCATCGGGGGTTGGGGGTTGGGGGCACCTGAGCAGACAGGAGTAGAGAAGCTAGAGAAGTATTAAGAAGGTGAATGTAGCCGGCACAGTGTTACATACCTGGAATCCCAGCTCCAGGGGGCGGGGAGGAGGGTGTTGAGGCAGGAGAATTGCAAGTTCAAGGCCAGCCTGGATAATTTAGAAAGATTCTGTGTCAAAAAGGGCTGGGGATGTAGCTCAGTAGCAGAAGACTTTCCTAGCATGAGCAAGGACTTGGGTACGATCTCCAGTACCACAAAAAAAGAACTGAATGTAATAGTGGTAGAGTGCTTGCTCACCAGGCTCTGGGTTTGATCTCTAGCATTTAAAAAATAAAAATAAATAAAACACTGACTATAGAGACTTTGTGAGTAATTGGATGAATGGATTTAGAGAGGGAGGAGGCCAGGGTGACTGTCTGCATGTGGGTAGCTGGTGCAGATCTGGTACCGTTTTCAGAACTGAGGATGTGGGAGGAAAATCAGGTTAGGGAGGAAATGAGGGGCTATGATTTGCGAATCCAGAACATCTTTCTCTTTAAACAGGAAGTACCATCCCACCTTATATTAGTAATTTGTTTCTTGGCAATTTGTTCTAAAAAAAAAATAGGACATACAGAAAAGTGTGTAAGTGAATAAAAATTTCTCTCAATCTTGTTACTTAGAGATAGTCATTTAACATATTGTTGATGCTCTTCCAAATATTTTCACATGCATAAATAATTTTAGAAAAACAATTAGGAGCACAGTGTAATTCTTTTCCAAGTTTCCAATGCTAGGCATCCCCACGTGAATACAGTGAGAATATCTGGGGGCCGGGATGAGGCATCAGCATGTTCTAAAGCTCTCCTGGGGCTTGGCAGTCAGGGATGGGAACAGCACCCTACAGATGGAACAGTGCAAGGAGAATCCTAGAGCATGCTAATCCTGAAAGCTCTGGCAGGAATACCCGGTCTGAGTAAAAACAAGAGTTCAAGACCAAGGGGATTTTAGACTCCTACCCAGTAGATCTGATCCGGGCATGATGCAGAGAAGCAAGGAATGGACAGCATTTTCAGATGGTCTGCTGAGGCCCAGTGCAGGGAGGTAAGGGCGTAGGAATCAGTTTCATGGTTGAATCGTTATGTGAGACCCGAAGCCTCAGGCTCTCTAGCTGGACACTGGTACTGAGGATGTGCTTGGTCACTTAGCAAAGTTAACATCCTGTGCTACCAAGAAAGGGGATTGCAAACTCTTGGAGTCAGCATTTACCTTCCTAGAGAAAGAAAAGGTGAGAGGGGAAGAGAGCCTCTGATTCCTATCAGAGCTTCAAGTCCAAGAATTGTAAACGTGTGCAGGCTGCCAAATCTCACTCTAAATATATTCCAATGAGCTCATGTTTTCATAGCAGTGGAATAAAAAGAGGCGTTTTTATTCATCTTGAATGAGAGCGTCTTGTGCTTTTATGGGAATGTTGTAGAAATCTGAGCTTAACCAAGAGCTGCAGTTGGGATTTCAGCCATTTAAAATTATCAAAATAGGCACATGCAATACACGGCATGACAATTGTCATTGCAATCGGCCCCTCAAATGTGTTCCCGAGCAGAAGCACGCCCGCACCTTCTCAGGAAAAGTTCCCAATCGAAGATCCCTTGAGGAGTGCCAGGCGAAGTTTGGAGGGAGCAGCACATATTTTGAGGTGATTAACATTTGGGGTTTGGCCTCCTCATCTGCAAGTGCTTCATCTGTTACTCGTTTTCTCTTTGGCCAGAGAGACCACATTCAACCTCCTAAAGGAGAAGGCTGGAAATTTTTTGGAAAAGCCTTTTAGGTGAAGCCCAGGGAAAGGGCAAATGATGCTTCATTACTTTTATGGACAGAGCTCATAACAAGAAAGAGAACGAGCTAATTTCCGGTCCCTGGGCTGTGGAGGTGGCATGTTCCTCAGCCCTGAACTGCATAGAGTTGATCCTAAATGCAGTGACCCCTGGGGTGAGGGGAGGCGCCAGACATGATCTTTCCCCACCCCTGGATCTTGCCTTCCCCTCCCTCTGCAGCTTTGGCCTCTGCCCTGTGTGTGCATAAATCAAGCAGCAGGGTAGCTCAGAAATATGACGAATACCTTGGCTGGCTCCTGCTTGGAAAGCTGCGGGGAGGAGAGGAATTCTAAAGAACCAGGCCTTGGCTGGAAGAGCAGCCAGAATTTAGTGTTCCTGGAGCTGACCCCAGCCTCTCAGACTGGAGCTGCCAGGGAATCTTCCCTGGGGGAGCCCCAGCCTCTATGCACAGGAGGAGGAAAAGGCTTTGGTGCCTGTCAGAAACATTATTCAAGAATTCTTGGACACTTTGAAGCTGTGAGCTAGAGACAGGAGGTTGGGGATGCTCTGCCTTGGCCAGAGTGGCCCTTGGGTATAGCCCGGGGTTTGAAGTTGCACTTTTCGTGGGGTTCTCTCAGTGGTGAGTGTGATGCTCATGTGTGTACACACTTAGGCAAGCATGTGTGTGGACATGTGCATGTGTGTAACTGTATGTAGGGAGACAAGAAAGCCCATCAAGAATTCAGTTTCAAATACCTCTCCAGCCTTCAGGCCTGGGGGCCTGCTCATTCTGGAGCTGTTAGTGTTTGGCTTTCTCGGTTTCCTAGTTTACTGCCATGTCTCTGGTGGCCTCTGTCCTCTCTTTTTAGTACATCAAAGCCCTGCTGGCACGACTCACAGACAGAGCTCAGAGTCACCACGGGACCAGGGGCATGGTTCAGGCTCCAGGAAGCTTCAGCCTAGAGGTTTTTTTTTGTTTTGTTTTTGAGAGTCATGAAGAGATCCTTCTGATTGCTGTGACTTACATGCACACAGTAGGGCCATGGAGGTGCTTCCTATGAGCAGGGCTCTGATAGGAGTTGGGCCTTGAGTGCACAGGCTCTGACCACATATATGTCAAAGGCTCAAAAGGTTGCTGCCCTAAAAAACATTAATCACAATCACATTAAACCTCAGCACTTAAAAGTAACTTTTATTAAATTTTTCTCTTACTTCTCTTTGACGGGGAGAAGCACTGTGGGACTCTCATTGTAACAAGACAGACCATTCCCACCCTACTCGGTCCCCTCTGTCCCCCACTCCATGTCCCTTCCTGAGCCCAGTGTCCACCTTCTGAGCTGGCTGGTAGAGCAATCAGTTTTCCTCAGGGCAGGGGCAGGCCTCCATCCAGGGGTTTCCTGTCACCAAAGCCACACTAATGCAAATCCATTTTTCATTAGGAGAAAATAAAACTCACAAGTGACATCAACTGAAAAATGTTCTTTGAGAGCAAGTTATTTCCATTTAAAGCTAAGCACATGACAGCTGGTGACTTTTAATGGAAAGTAAAATCTGCTGGGCTGAATTACTATCAAACCACTTGAGAATTTGTGTTTTTAATTTTCCTTTTTGGAGAAAGTCAGTGCTTTGGAGTCCAGCAGAGCAAATGAGGAATGGAAAGGTCTCATCTTGTCTCTAATTGTGGCCTGAAAAGACCCTGGATGGTCTTCAGTGAAATCATATCCCAATATCCAGGGGCATTAATTTCCATTACTCTCTACTTGACGTTCATTTAATAAGCTGGGTAGAACCTCTCTGTCTTATTTGTTTGGAGACCATCCACAAACAGTTGTGTGTATTAAACCTTAATAAAAAATATCAGGCATGAAAGAACTCAGTGAGTATTCACTATGGACTGAAGTCCCCATCACCACCCCGTACCAGGTTCAAATGCTGAAGCCTCCCAAAGGTGAGGCCCAGGGGAAGTGTCTGGTTTTAGATGAGCAGAACAGAATCTGCTAGTGTTTTGGACTGTGAGAAATGCATGTTTGTTGCCTAAGCTGCCCAGTCTATGGCATTTTGTTATAGCAGCCTGAGTTGACTGAGACAGTATTACAGTAGGCCATGAGGTCCTCTCTCACTATAAGGTCCAGGGCATGAGAGGTCCACGAACTTGAGTCACCGATACGGACCAGTGTGGGGCTGGCTTTGCTTCACAGTCTATCTAGGCTAATATGAATCAGTTCCTCTTTCCTTCCAGAATCTTCTAGCACCTAAGGATCTGTAGTATAGTTGTTGTTTGTGTAGGAAACAGTACCCCAGAGTTTGGGGATAAGGTGGAAGAGTGTCAGGTTTTGAAGGGAGAGGCTATAAGAATCCTCACAGTGTCACGAGAATAACCACCTGCAGATGCAACCTATATTTGGGGAGGTATTCCACATGCATTGCCGGGGATTTCGTTGTTTACTGTATCAGGATTAGGTGACTCAAAGTGTATTGTAGGCTTAAATTACAAAGTGGTGACAATGTAAATTGCATGAGCTGTGTTATTTGGCAAAAGTTAAAGTGGTAGGCATGGAAGATCCTGTGTAGAGCTTAGGAAAAGAGAGCTGAGGAGTGAGAATCTGGCTGGTGTTTATCCAGGGGGCTCAAGGGAACATTGGAGAAGAGGCCCCACCATCTTCGAGATGCACACCCTTCAACACCTGTTCTCTAATACCTGCTTACCAAGTAATTTTCTAATGCTAATTCTGTTTCTCTAGTAGACAGCAGAAAGGGGTACCCTGGATACTAACTAGAAAATGCATCCTTCATTGTACATTAGTTCAAGTGGCATTTTGAAATGTTTTCCCAACAGTCTACTGTGAATTTGGTTGCAAGAGTCCATTCCTTGGAGTCTAGTCAACCTTGTGTGGACTGATTGCATAGGGTTTCTGAAATTTGAAAGTTAAGAGCCAGAGCCGAGCCAGGTACAGTGGTGCATGCCTGTCACCCCAGCTACTTGGGAGACTGAGGCAAGAGGATCACAAGTTTGAGGACAGTCCAGAAAAGTGAGACTCTGTCTTGAAATAAAAAAGGGTTGGGGATGTGGCTCAATGGCAGAACACTCGCCTCTGGGCCTTAGGTTCAGCTTGGGTTGGTAGTGGGCCAGCCAGGGATGGTCATGCCCTGGCAATCCCACCCCACACTATCAGGGTTCCTACCTGCTGACATGTTATGCTGTGTATCTCTTATCTTTCTTACACTTCTCCTGCTTCTCTTTTAGACCATGAGGTTTCCTACAGCAGTGCACTGTCCTTCCTCCCATATATTAAGTGTGTAGGATCTGGACTAGAGGGACTCTCAGTAAATGTGATTGTTTTATAAGTAAAGATATTTGAAGTGGTGAGAAGTACAAGTATAATTTATTTATCTTCTTTTTTTTTTTTGGTACCAGAGTTCAAACTCGGATCCTTGCATTTGCGCAGCAGGTGACAAAACCACTGAGCTAAATCCCCAGCGCAGTTTATTTATCTTTTTTGGAATTCAACTGTAAAAAGTTAAAATAGAAGCTAAAATATTCTGTTGTTTGACCTTTGATTTCCATCCCATTCCATCTTACATTTTTAGAGACAAGCGAGAAATTCCATTTGCCATACCTCACAATACTCTGTCCTATGACTTATTTTCATCTAAACTGTCCTTTCTTGCCATTAAATAAAGTGCTATTTCGGGCTGATTAGACTTTATAGTATTTAAATTTATTCTCAAGTATATAGCTATAGGTAACAATGATAGCCAATCACCAATATGGAACTATACACCTTTTAATTATCCTGTAACAAAAAAATTACTGAACTTGAAAAAAAGTCCTAGAAACAGCAGCAGCAGGCACCCAGGAGGCCTCAGTAGCACCCTGGGAGGAGGAGTGTGTGCAGGAAATACAGCTTCAGCAAGATGCAAAAGAGGTGAGCTTTTGCTTGCAATGCTGGCTTGATGCACACGTTTCACAGGACTAACCAAGGCCCTATTCTCATTTATACCAATGTGGATAACCATTCCTATCTCATAGGACTGGCATGACGGTTGGATACCATGACATATGTCAAATGGACAGCACATTGTCTGGCAAATACAGAAATAAAAGTTTCTCTTCTTTTTCTATGTACAAGGCATAGAAGGATGGAATGACAGAAATCTTGTGTGAGGGGCCCAACCAGTATTCCCAGGTCTTGACTTCTACAAAAGTGATCTAAAAATCTCATCCAGCAACTCTGTTATAGCTTGGCTGCAAGACATTATAGTATAAACACAAGGGGGAAGAAAAATCTGCATGTACAACATTATTATAAAATAAGGAATATGAAGTCATGCTTCAATGTCAGAATGGAACAACTTCTGGCTCTTTTCTTAGAAAGTTGTCTATGTCTAACTTATCTAACAAGGAGCCCCAGGGAGATCCCACTTTAAACTTGCTTGATTTCTCCTTCTGTTGGTAGCTAGAAAGAGTAGAACAGCCACTTTTAATCATAGGCACATCTCTGTAGACATGCTGATTGCTCTGTGAGTGTTAGTTCCAGCTGATATGGGAACAGAATATTCATCTAGGGCTCACATCTGCTGAGTGGTTCCAGTGCCAGGCCCTGTGCTTTGCATTTTCCATGTGTTGTCGCATCCAACTTCACAGTAACCTCAGGAAGGAGGAACTATCTCAGCCTGAATCAGGCTTAGGGAATTAAGAATGGTTGACAAGAGAAGTCAAGTGACATGAGGAGCCAAACATGGAGGGCACTGAGAGTGGGGGATCCCACTTTTCTCTAGACAAGGATGGTATGTTGTCAGCAAGGGCCAACATGTCCTGCCAGCAGATGGGTTAATCAGCATTACCAGCCATACAGAGGGCAGGGTTCCTGGGCATTTGAGACAGAGGTGCATCCTTCTTTCAAAATGCCTCACTCTTTTCCTTCCCTGCTCTTACTTTGGTCTGGGGCCCTGTTGTCTCTCCCTCAGACCATAACTGCTTTCTGAATTTTGTGTTTATTGGAAAATTCTAAAGCTCCAGGGACCAGATGCAGCAGTTTGGGGCCCCTAGGGAGACTCTGCCCTGGCACAGATATAAAACAAAAGTTACATTTACATGTTGACAGCACACAATTTTTTTCATTAGAAACCATCATTAGCAAGAATACTCAAACCAAGAAGCTACTGGGTAACTTGTTACATCATTAATCACATGAGCTTTTGTGCCACAAGCTCTGGGCACCGACATTGCATGTGATGCTCTGGAAGCCAGTGGGGTGGAGAACAAGACTGGGGTTGGATTCCTGATTCCATCCCTTTGCTGGGTGACTCTAGGCAAATTCTAAACCTCTCTGAATTTAGAAGGATAATTCATCCTGAGTTAAAACAGGAAACAACAACCTCATAGGATTGTTGTAAATAATAAATTAAATACTGTATATAAAATCAGGTTAGAGCCAAGGCATCAATGACTGAACGCCGGATCAGGTGAGGTAAGATTCACAAAATACACTGGGAACTTAGAATGCTGTCCACAGGAATGTGGTGAGAAGACACAAGGCAGAGAGAACTAGAGGTGGGGTGGAGAGGAGACCAGCTCCTTCTTCATCTTTGCCTAAGGTGAGTTTGAGCTTCAGGGTGAAGGACAAGTAGCTGCCACCAGGCAGGGAAGGTGTCCTTTGTTCCAGCAACCTCAGGGGCACTCCCTTGTCTGAATCAACTGCAGGTTATGCTCTGCCCATCTTGGGCCCGTGGTCGCTCCCCTCATTTGGCCTTGGTTCTGGTTCTCCGTACTCCTGTCTGGTGCTGCCTGTGGGATGCGGCCCTCTGCCCCCAAACCAGGCAGAGTCGGAGTTCAGCACATCTTATTGGATTTCCCAAGTGCATACTTTCCAAAAATAAAAGAAGCAAGACCTCCTTCTAGAGGGCTTGCTCCCCCCAAAATGGATAATTAAGATATTGCAAAGAAGTCACTGGCAAATGTTCAAGGGGCTGCTTTTCTCAAACTGCAGGGAGATGCAGGAGTTACATTTTTGACAGCAATTACATAGCTCAGTGTACATGGAAGAACAACAAGTACAAATGAGAGCTTGATTTGAGCAAGACTTGGCTTTGTTTGGCGACAGTTTACTGGATACCATAGTAGCATGCCCTGCCCTGTTGTGCTGTGTGAGAGAGATGCCGCCAGCTAGGAATAGATGGAAATATATGAGGGTAAAAGCCTAATTATTTTAAGACACATCAAAACAAAAGCAAAGAGGGAAACAGTCTGGCTTGAACTGTTTATGAGAATCCAGCATGTCTGAAGAAGCTGGTGCTGCTTAACAAATAGACAGGGGCTCAAGGGAACAGAAAGGGCAGCTGCCACTGCAGGGCCCACTCCCGAGAGGCAGTGTGTCCACCTCCCAGGTGAGCCGAGAGCTAGCAAGGTCCTGGGTGTGGTTTACCGGTCTCAGTGAACAGTGCGTTCACCTTCTAGCTGAGCTGAGGCGACAATAGTTCTAGGGTAGAAAGAGACTCAGGGTGTCTGGGAGACGGCAAAGGGCACAGCCCGGCCAGGGCTCTATGGCTTTGCCCCTAGTTTGGTTGGGGAATTTCATCTTAATGGCTGAGAAACTCCCATTTCTTTCTTTCTTTAATAAAAAAAAACCCCCCCAAATTGTGCCTTTCCCTTAATGAGCCCATTAATCATTACCATCAGATTATGCTTTAAAAATAATAAATTAGGATGCAGCAGAATATTATGAGATTTCTCTATTTTTACAACTGTATTATTCCTTACCAACACTTATAAATTTCTTATAATAACCTTTTTTCTTCTTCCTTTCCTCTCTCTTCCCTCCTTTTTATCTCTTCCTTCTTTTTTCTCTCCTGTTTTGTTTTGGGTTTTTTTCATATTTTCCCTTTTCTTCTATTTTTACCTTTTTTCTTAAGAGAAATATTTAACAAAAGAAGAAGAAAAAACCAGTTATCACTATACTTCAGGCCAAGAAGTAAGGCCCCCTGGCTGGGCTAGTTCAGCAGCACAGGGCAATCTTAAGGACTGAGGTTCTTTCCAGCTTTCCCTTCTATTCCCTGAGGACCAGCTTGGTGCTCAGGCTGGTTTCCCTCTTGGTCATAAAGTGGGAATCTTGGCTCTGGGAATCGAGTTACAAAACCCAGGCTGGTGAAGAACTGAGTAAGTGAAAGACTACAGGGAGTGCTGGGGACTATGGTGAACTGGAAAGGCATTCAAACACAAAATGATTTTTCCCCTATTGCTGTAAAATATTTTATTATTGTTAAATAAAAGTGAGTATGGATGTTCTGAGATGACTCCATTGTAACTATGTTGTTTTAGCTGTTGAAACATTGTTATTGTTCCAGTTTTGCAAAAGTCAGCACCAAGTTTCAGGGAGGCCAGGTTTGGGGGAGGTTAGGTGATTTGCCCATAATCCAAGGGGGTTATAGGAGTTCTCAGCCTCTGTGTGCCAGCTGCTGGGGAAATTTGTCACTGCCCAGTGGTGAGCTCTACCTCTACCCAATGCCTAGATCCTAAGAGTAGGAACAGGGCCTATGTCTTCCTGTCACCCAGCTCACAAGAGCCTGTACTCTCCATGGTGTCCCATGCACATTCACAGGCATGAAGCTGCACACTTAGGGCTTGGGATGGGTACTCCAATGCTTCTCTTCTCAACTAGTTTCCAATTTCCAGTGCTTCTCAAAGAGTGGTCCTTAGGCAGCAGCACAGGGCACCTTGTTAGGGAAGTAAGTCTCTAGATTCTACCTCACAGCTGCTGAACCAGAAACTGGGTGTGGGCCCAGCATTCTGTGTTCTAACAAGGCCCCAGGAGACGCCAGTACCCCCTGGGGTCTGAGAACCACTGTCCTACAGTCTCTGTAATGCTTAGAGACCAACAGGGTTCTCAATCTTGGCTACACATTCAAGTCACATGGTGAGTTTTCAAAAACTTATTAGTGCCTGGATCCTACCTGGCCTCCTAGGCCCAAATACTGACATGGCTGGTCAGGTGTGCAGCTTGGTCCTTGGGGTTTTTAAAGCCCCCCGGGGATTCTAAAGTGAAGTTGAGAACCATTAATTTAAATAAATATAAAGGGAGACAATTGTACTGAACATGAAGTAATAAGTAGAAATCCAAAAATGAGACACACACCCTGATAAAGAATGAAAAAAAGAGCCAACATGAAAGGTTACATTCTAAAAATAGAAATATAACAGAAGAGATTATTCAAGGATTATTGGAAATATCTCACTCCCACAACTTAAATTAGGCTGGAAATCTCATTACCTCCTTTGGGCACAGGTCTATAATGATGGCTTCTAAATTGCTGTGGGTTAGCTTTAGTGGAAAAATCCTCTTTGCTGCTTCAAAACACAGCTCACTGTGTTATGAAACATTCTCATCATTTGATATGCTGCTCCTTTAACTGTCTTTTTCTCCTCTCTGTGAGTTCAGACAGAGAGACCAGGTCCGATAGACTTGAGCTGTAACCCCCTGCTACACCATCAGACAAGAGCAGGAAGTCCCCGTAACGCAGAGGCCGACCTGCTAACATTTGGCTCAAAGGCCAAAGGCCTCCCCAGGTCCATTTTAACTAATATGAAAACAGAATAGGTGCCTCTTTTTAAAGAAGACACTTAAAAACAGGGGAATCAGTTTTAAGTAAAAGCAAGGAATCATGGAATGTATGTTATCCAGATGCAGCTAATTAAATCATCCTACAAAGTCAGGCTGGAATCAGAGGTCTCAACTCAAATCGTATAGCCATACTCTGTACTTTTTCTCTGGTTGTCTAACTCAGAGTCCAGGGAGTCACGATCACACTCACAACTATAGTCATTTCTCTTTTAAAACAAATTCCAACCTGATGCTTGTTTGGTCACAATTGGTTAAAATATGATTTAGTTTAATAAATTTGTAAAGCACAGCTGCTAGAGGACTTAATGGGCGGCAGAGGTTCACTGGTTGTACCTATAGTTCAGTTTATAAATCTCCAAGTTTTCCCCCCATATCTAATGAAAATGTGTTTTGTTTTCACATTAAAACCTCCGAAGAGTTTTGGACAAAAAAAAAATAGCCTGCTTATTTTTCTTAATACAGATGTTCATGCTTTCAGAGTTTAGTTTTGATGATTAGGCAATGACAGAGCAAATTCAGCAACTGTTACTTCCTGCTGAGCTTGGGCTGAGGACAAAGCAGGTGTGTTCCAACTTTAGTAAGCACCAGGCATTGTCTTCAGCTTCTGTTTCAGCTGATCTCAAGTGGCACTTGGAAGTCTGCATTTAAACAGTATCCTTCCCACCTCACGGTGCTGATCTAGGTGGGTGAAACACTGGCCTTGATATGACCAATAAGCTGAGAGTTTTTTTGTTTGAGTCATAGGAATCACGAATCAGCACAGTGCAGCTCTGCTAGGGGCCTTGTGCCACCTGATGATACTAGTTCATGAGGGATGCTGTTGGCTGACACTGCCGGTTGCTGCTTTCTTTGCCAATCTTTATCAGCTCCTGGTCTCTAACACTAACAGCCCCTAGTGCACATTGCTGTTTCTTTCACAGCAATTGCCGCTCTATCCACACTACTCAGGATCCTGAATAGATTTACAGCACTTTCCAAATCCATACTACCTGAGAAGTAAATCATGAGCAGGTTTACAGGACCATCAGCGTGACGCTTTACTTGAACAAACCTGTGCAGCAGCATGGGGGCAGGGTACACCAGAGGGAGCCCTCCTAGACTAATCTGAGAAGAGAGGGAAGTGCTGCTTATATAGACGCTGCAGGCCTGTGATTGGCCCAAGTGTAGTTCTGTGATTATTTCGAATTCGGGCCTGTGATTGGTCTAAGTGGGTGCAGGGAGTCCAGGACAGCTGCAGCCATCAGGGTGTCAGTTCAAGGAAAGGGTAGAGGGACACAGCTGCTTGACTGACAGGTGTTGCTCTCCGTGAAAAATGGCAGAGCAGAAACCAGGGATTCTTCAGAAGGGCTAGATGTGTTCATCACAGCTTATTGGAGCTTGGGGCTGTCCATAAGGGGCTCAGATCCCTCCCTGATCTCTGCCACGTTAGGGGTGGTTTCCCTGCCACTTCTTCAAAGAGGTGGCAGCATCGGGAGCTGATGGGGTGGAGGGGTGGGGCCATAGGTGACAGCTCAGCTGCACCTCCTGTTGGAGTGACCTGGAGCATCGCAGCTCAGTAACCTGGGAGGACACCACGGCAAGTTGCCTCAGTCTGTCCTTGCGGGGTGGGGTAGCAAGCAGGAACTGAGAAAAGCAAGAGGGAGGGGCGTGATAGTCCTTGACCAAACCACGCCCCCTTCTGGGCCTCATAAGAAATAAAGGGAAGAGCCAGGCGCTTCTCCTCTGTCTCCGTAATAATCAACATATAGTGGGAGTTTACAGGTGGCTTTCTTCATGTTTTGTCTAGTGGCCAGCTTGTTTAAACTGCACATAGCTGGCTTCATTCTTTATTTATAGATGAAGATGCTCTTCAGTTCACTGAGACAATTCACAGCGACTGCAAAGCCACTCTTAGTCTATTAAAATTTCTCCTTCGTCCCTAATTCCACTTCCAGTAGCTGATTTGAAGAGCAGACCTAGTCAGTTTTAGGGAGATAACAGTGACATCAGTTCTCCCTTCTGCTGCTCATGAGCCCGGCGCTTACGGCTTTAGATGTCTAAGTTCAGTCTCACCACAATTCTGTGAGGGGGCTTCTGACATTATTCACATTTTACCGACGAAGACACTGACTCTGCTGAAGGTCACGGTCATGCAGCTAGGAAGCAACACAAGCAGTATCTGAGCCCAGGCAGTTTAGTTCCAGCATGGGAATTCTCACCTCCTGTGCAATACACAATTTCCCTGATGCTCCCCAGCTGCTCTTCAGCCTGGCCTCACCAGCTCTCCTGCACGCCCAAGTAATGTGAGTTTCCTCATAGTACAGTATTCCCTGGCTCCCCATTTTCCACCAATTTGATAGATACAATATGATAGCTCTCTGATGACTGTTTGTATTTCTGTTAATGAGACTGAGCATCTCTTCATAGAGTCCTCTCATGTCCTTTAGGTCCCCATTTGTTCTTGATTTGTAAAAATTCCCTGTATATTCTTAATGTTTTTTCTTTTGAACTTTAAACATTTCCCTTAAGACTATCCCTGTCTATTAATTTTGTGTTGTCACTTGACCAAAAGAAATCCTTAATTTGTATCTTTATGGAAAGACTTTGACAGATTTAAAGTCTTTCCCATCCAAGTTCACAGAGAAAGCCTTTTGTTGTCTGTGTCGCTTTACCTTTAACAATAAGATCTTTAATTCATCTTAAGTTCATCTATATATATATGGTGTGAGGTAGGAATCCAACTTCACTTTTCTCCAGATAGTGAGACAATTTTCCCAACATCTTCTATTAAGCCTCTCCTTTCCCTGTAGGTGCCCCGCTAACAAAAATTTCAAGGTCACATTTATAGTTTTTCTCATTCTAATTTTTATTGTGATAAAATGCACTTAGTTTACCACCTTCACACTTAAGTGTAGAGTTTAGTAGTGTTAAGTGTGTTCATAATGCTGTTTTAAAATCAGGAAGTGTGAATGCTCCAGTTTTATTCTTTTTCAAAGTCTCTTGAGCTTCCATATGAATTTTAGAATGGGTTTTCTATTTTTGTAAAAAAACACTAATTTTGGGCTGAGGATTCAGCTCAGTGGCACCACGGCTGCCTCTCAAACACAAGGTTGTAAGTTCCATCCCTGGTTATCAAAATAAAACAAAACAGAACACTAATTTTGATATGTATTGCACTGAATCCATAGATTGTTTTTGGTAATATTGACATCTTAACAAAATTAAGTCTCTCAGTCAGTGAACGTAGGATAATTTCTATTTAGATCTTTATTTCAGAAATGTTTTGTACTTTTCATTGTATAAGTCTTTCCCCTCCTTGGTTAGTTTTTAAATATTTTAATTTTTTGATGCTCTTGTAAATTGAAGATTTCTTTTTCAGATTGTTTATTCCTAGTATATAGTAATATGACTTATTTTTGAGTGTTGATTTTGTATTATGTTGGATTCACTCACTTGTTCATTAGTCTTTTGTGCACAGAATCTTTAGGATTTTCTGTATATGAGATCATAATTTTATTTATGTGAACAGACATAATTTTACTTCTCCAATCTGCCTTTTAGTCTCCCTCCAAATAGCAATTCCAGTATATGAAAGAAATGGTAAAAATGTACTTCTTGACTTATTCCTGGTTTTAGAGGAAAAACCTTGTTTTCACTAGTAAGTATGATATTTGCTATGAGTTTTCCATATATGACCTTTATTATACTGAAGTATTTTCTTTTATTCCCAGTTGTTTTTTTTTTTTGGTACCAGGGATCCAACTCGGGACCTTGCGCTTGCGAGGCAGGCAGTGGAACCACTGAGCTAAATCCCCAGTCCCCCAGTTTATTTTTATATTTATCATAGAAGGGTGAATTTTGTCAAATGCTTTTTCATTATCAATTGAGGGTTTTTTTTTTTTACCTTATTCTATTAACGTGGTGTATTACATTGATTTTCTAACATTGAACCATTCTACTCAAGGAATAAATACTACTTTGTCAGGACATATAATCCTTATGTACTTGTTTGTTGAGGATTTTTGCATCATTATGAATAATAGAGACTGATCTATAGTATTCTTGCAGTGTCTGGCTTTGGTATCAGGGTAATACTGACCTCATAGAATTAGTGTTCTCTTCAATTTTAAAAAAAAATTTGAGAGAGATTAGTATTAGTCTTTAAATTTTGGTAAAATGAAGTGAAAAGCACAAGGTGAAAAGTGAAAGCACAAGGCTTGTTTTTTGGAAGAATTTTGATTACTGAGGCTCAACTTTTCTTTCTTCATCATTTTGTCCTGGTAAATCCCGCTTTTCTAGGCATTTGTCCATTCATTTAGGTTGTTCAACTTGTTGGTGTGTACTTATTCATACGAAAATCAGTAGTAATGTCCCCTCTTTCATATAGGATTCTACTAATTTGTCTTTTTCTTAGTCTATCTAGCTTAAAAAGTCAATTTTCAGTGAAACAATTTATTTTATTATTTTTTATTTCATCTCTGCTGTAATCTTTTATCTTTTCCTTTCTTCTCCTAGATTTGGGTTTAGTTTATTATTTTTCTAGTTGAAATATTAAGTTCGGTTGTTGATTTGAAAATTTTCAATGTAAACATTTGTGGCTATAAATTTTCCCTTGAGCACTGCTTTTGCAGTATAAGATTTGGTATCTTGTGTTTTTGTTATTAGTCAAGTTTCCTTTGTGATATTTTCTTTGATCTATTGGTTGTTAAAGAATGTATTAATTTCCACAAATTTGGAATTGGAATTTGGAATTGGTTGGAAGATACTTTGTAAGCTATCTTTTTCTAAATCTACTGAGATTTAATTTGCACCCTAATATAAATATGATCTATTCTGGAAAATGTCCCATGTACACTTGAGAAGAATGTGTCTGCTGTAGTTGTTGGGTAGTGTTTTGATGTGTCTGTTTCATTTAATCTGTGCTGTTTAAATTCTCTATTTCATCAGGTAATCTGATTTTTCTATCAATTAGAGAGTAGGGTATTGAAGTTTGCAACTATTATTGTAGAACAGTTTATTTCTCCCATAAATTTTGTAATTTCTTTCTTTCATATATCCTGATGACTTATTAGGTGCACAAATATTTATAATTATCTTCTTGTACTAAACCTTTAAAAAATAATTTTGTCTCCTTTTAAGGAGTTTTGGATTAATAGCACAGCAACTACTGCTCTCTTGTAGTTATTTGCATGAAATTTCTTTTCCATCCTTTCACTTTCAGCCTACAAAGGGGTGTGTGTTTAAATAAAAACATTATTACTGTAAAAGACAAATTGTCATTAGTGCCCCCACCCATTTTGAACACATTTATCCTATCATTCTTGCCTCTTTCTGAAACAGTTGTGGAAGTCCTCTTTTGTATCACGAGGTGTGGTTAAAAATGGTGAATGCAGCTGCCCAGTGCCATCCAATGGAAAGCTAGGCCAGGCTCATACATCAAATATAGGCTCATACATCCTTCATGTGACTTCTGGATCTTCCCCAAGGTCAAAATAAGCATCAAAGGTAAATGTTTTGAATTCATTCAGGACATTAAGATAGTCATGACAGTGCAACTAAAGACTCATGAAAAGAGGGCTTTCAGAGCTTCAAAAAGTGCTAAGAATGATGGGATGAGTTCAAAACGAAGGGGATTAATTGCAGTATTATCTTTTAATGTAGTAAACATTTTAAACATTTTTTGATCACACCTAGTATTTGTCTTTGAATCTAAGTCAGTTTCTTGAAGATAATATAATTGAATCATGTATTTTTGCCCATTCTGCCAATCAATCTCTGCCTTCTGACTGGAGAGTTGAATCCATTTATACTTAATTGCTTACAAGGAAGCATTTTTTCCCCTTGTTTTGGTTATTTGGTATTTGTTTTCTTCACTTCTTACAGCTTTTTTGTTTCTCATTTGCTACATAAATGTCCTGTTTAGCTGATATGTAACAGTCAAATGTTTAAATTGCTTTCATATTTCCTTTATATATATTCTATAACCACTTTTAAAAATTCTTTTATTGTTACATTGTAGGTATACAACACAATTACATTTCTCATTGGGAATTGTACCTTTACATAATGCATCTTGGTTCTTATTTTTTCCCCATTCCTAGCCCTCACTTCACGCCCTCCACCCTTCCCTATTTACAAAGACTTTATTTCCATTTCTCATCATTTTTCCTTTCCCTTCTTTCCTTTCCCCTGCCCCTCCCACTACCCTTACCCCTTTGGACCTTTTCTTCCTATTTTACATTATCGATTATTCATTCTAATCATTGGTACATTTTAGGTATACAATATAATGACATTCATCTTTGGAAATTTGCACCTTTACATAGTCTCTCTTGGTTCTTATGTTTCACACTTGCCCAGCCCTCCCTTCAACCCCTCCAGTCCTCCCTATTTACAAAGATTTTGTTCCTATTTTTCCATTTTCTCATATTAATCCCATTCCCTTCTGTCCTTTCCCCTAGCCCTCCCACTTCCTTCCCCTTTGCCCTTTTTCTTCCTATTTCACATTACCTATTATACATTTAGTCCTTATTTGCACTTTCAGTTTCTCACACCAGAGAAACTATTCGGTATTTATACATGTGTGTCCTATTTATTTCACTTAAGAGTATTGCCTCAATGTGCATCCACTTAGCTATAAATGTCTCTAATTTCTCACTTTTTATGGCTGAGTAGTGTTCCATTTTATAAAAAACCCCACATTTTCTTTATCCAGTCTCCAGTTGATGGGCATTTGGGCTGTTTCCAGGTTTTAGCTATTACAAACTGTGCTGCTATGAACATGGGCGCACATATATCACTGTGGTATGATTCTTTTAATTCTTTGGGGAAGATCCTCAGCAGTAGAATAGTGGGGTCAAATGGGACTTCCAGTCCTAGTTCTCTGAGGTATCTCCATACTGATTTCCACAGTGGTTGCACCAGTCCACACTCCCACCAGCAGTGGAGCAGGGTTCCTCTTTCCCCACAGCCCCGCCAGCATTTGTTATTGGTTGATTTCATGATAGCAGCCATTCTTTCTGGAGTGAGGTGGAATCTCAGCGTTGTTTTCATTTGCATCTCTCGAATGACCAGTGATGTTGAACAGTTTTTCATGTATTTATTTGCTATTTCTACTTCTTTGTCTGAGAAATGTCTGTTCATTTCAGATGCCCATTTTTGGATTGGGTCTTTAAATTTGGGAGGTCTGATCTTTTTAAGTTCTTTATAGATTCGAGATAGTAGACCTTTGTCTGAGGAAGAGCAGGTGAAGATTTTTTCCCACATTGTGGGTTGTCTCTTCACACTGCTGGTGGTTTGTCTTGCTATGCAGAAGCTTTTTAATAAGAAGAGATCCCACTTGTTGATTGTTTGTGCTAGTTCACGGGCAACTGAGGTTTTGTTCATAAAATCTTTTCCTACACCAATGTCTTCCAGAGTTCTACCTAACCTCTGTTCCAACTGGTTCAGAGTTTCTATTTTAATATTTAGATCTTTAATCCATTTTGATTTTAGTTTAGTGCATGGCAAGAGATATAGGTCTAGTTTTAATCTTTGGCAAGTTGAGGCCCAATTTTTCTGGCACCACTTATTAAAGAGGCTATCTTTCTTCCAGTGAGGGTGTTTGGCTCCTTTGTCGAAGATGGGGTGGCTGAATGTGTCTGGCATTGTTTCTGCATCTTCTCATCTGTTCCACTGGTCCTCAGGTCTGTTTCTTTCCCAATACCATGCTGTTTTATCACAGTAGCTTTGTAGTATAGTTTCAGGTTGGGGATTGCGATACCCCCTGCCATGTCCCTGTTATCTAGAATTGCTTTTGCTATTCTGGGTCTCTTCTTGTTCCAAATGAATTTTTGGATTGTTTTCTCAAGGTCCATGAAGTATGCTGCTGGGATCTCAATTGGAATTGCATTCAATCTATATAGCAGTTTTGGAAGTATAGCCATTTTCACTACGTTAATCCTTCCTACCCAGGAGCAGGGGATGTCTGTCCATTTTCTGATATCATCTTCAATCTGTCTTTTCAGAGTGCCATAGTTTTCAGAGAAGAGGTCTTTGATTTCTTTCGTTAGGATTATTCCTAGGTATTTCAGTTTTTTGGATGCTATTGTGAAAGGAATTATTTGCCCTATTTCTCTCAGTGAGTCTGTCATTGGTGTAGAGGAAAGCTACTGATTTTTGTGTGTTGACCTTGTAACCAGCTACTTGACTGAATTTGGTTATTAAGTCTAGAAGACTTTTGGTGGAGTTCTTGGGGTCTTCTATATAGAGTATCATGCCATCTGCAAATAATGACAATTTGACTTCTTCATTACCTATCTTTATTCCTTTTATTTCTTTCTCTTGTCTAATTCCCGTGGGTAATGTTTCCAGAATTATATTGAACAAGAGTGGTAATAGTGGACATCCTTGTCTTGTTCCTGATTTTAGTGTGAAGGATTTCAGTTTTTGACCATTTAGTATGATATTGGCTGTTGGTTTTTCATAGATGGCGTCTTTCAGTTTGAGGTAGAGACCATCTATTCCAATTTTTTGTAGGGTTTTTATCATAAATGCATGTTGGATTTTGTCAAATGCTTTTTCTGCGTCTATGGAGATAATCATATGGTTTTTGTCCTTGGCTCTGTTGATATAGTGTACTACATTAATTGATTTTCATATATTGAACCATCCCTGCATCCCTGGGATGAATCCCACTTGATCAGGGTGTATGATCTTCTGGATGATCTTCTGCATTCTGTTTGCCAGTATCTTATTAAGGATTTCTGCATCCATGTTCATTAGTGAGATTGGCCTATAGTTCTTTTTTTCAATTGGGTCTTTCTCTGCTTTGGGGATCAAGGTGATGCTTGCTTCCAGGAATGAATTCGGGAGTACTGATTCCCTTTCCATTTCATTGAAGAGTTTAAACAGTAGTGGCAGCAGTTCCTCTTTAAATGTCTTGTAGATTTCAGCAGTGAAGCCATCAGGGCCTGGACTTTTCTTAGTTGATAAGTTTTTAATTACATTTTCAATTTCATTGGTTGATATTGGGTTGTTCAGAATTTTTAGGTCTTCCTCGTTCAACTTTGGTAATTCATATGTATCTAGGAATCTGTCCATTTCTTCTGTGTTGTCCATCTTATTGGCATATAGGTTCTGGAAGTAGGTATTGATGATCCTCTGGATTTCTGCTGGGTCTCTTGTAATTTCACCCTTTTCATTCCTAATTGCATGGATTTGGGCCTTTTCTTTCCTTTTTCTGAGAAGGTTGGCTAAAGGTTTGTCAATTTTGTTGATTCTTTCGAAGAACCAACTCTTGGCTTCATTGATTTTTTGTATCATTCTCTTAGTCTCCATTGCATTGATTTCTCCTCTGATCTTTATAATTTCCTTCCTTGTATGAGCTTTGGGGTTGTCCTGCTCTTTTTCTAGAAGCTTGAGGTTCAGCATCAGGTTGTTTAATTGAGCTTGTTCTGTTTTCCTAATATGCGTATTCACTGCTATGAATTTACCTCATAAGACTGCTTTCATTGTGTCCCATAGATTCCGATATGTTGTAATGTCATTGTCATTTAATTGAAGGAACTGTCTGATTTCTTTAATTTCCTCTGTGACCCATTGGTTATTCAGAAGTGTGTTGTTCAATTTCCACGTGTTTATGAAATTGAGTTTCTTTTGCCACGGATCTCCAATTTTATCGCACTATGGTCTGATAATATACAGGGGATAACTTCAATTCCTTTGCACTTACTTAAACATGCTCTATGCGGGAGTATGTGGTCTATTTTGGAGAATGACCCATGTGCAGCTGAGAAGAATGTGTATTCTGATTTTGTGGGGTGGAACACTCTGTAAACATCTGTTAAGTTCATTTGTTCAAGAGTTTGAGTTCTAGTATTTCATTACTTATTTTTAGTCTAGTTGATCTATCTATTTGTGACAGTGGGGTGTTGAGGTGTCCCAGTACAATTGTATTAGTGCGTATATGACTTTTCATGTCTGTTAGTATTTGTTTTATATAGTTGGGTGCACTAGTGTTTGGTGCATAGATATTTATGATTGTCATCTCTTCCTCTTGGATTCTTCCCTTTACAAGGATGTAGTGTCCTTCTTTGTCTCTCTTAATCAGTGTTGGTTTGAAATCTACTTGATCTGCCAAGAGGATAGCTACTCCTGCTTTTTTTTGGGTTCCCGTCGCATGGAGTATTGTTTTCCACCCTTTAACTTTCAGGCTATGAGTTTCCTTTTGAGTTGTGTTTCTTGTATGCAGCATATTGTTGGATTTTGCTTCTTGACCCATTCTGCCAGTCTACTTCTGTTGACTGGTGAATTAAGACCATTAACATTGATGGTTATAACTGAAACATATTGACTTGTCATTGCCATGACTTTTTCTTTTTGTTGGGTTCTCCCCCTTTACATTTAATTTGTCATGCCAGATGGGTTCATTCTGCTTTGCTTCCTGGGGTTGTGATCCTCAATGTCTGTTCCTAGGATATTGCGTAAAATTCTTTGGAGTGCTGGTTTGGTATTCATGGAGTTCCTAAGGTGCTCTTTGTCATGAAAGTATCTTATTTCTCCATCCATTTTGAAAGATAGTTTTGCAGGGTACATCAATCTGGGTTGGAGGCTGTTTTCTTTTAGGGCTTGGAATACGTCACTCCAAGCTCTTCTTGCCTTGATGGTTTGTGTTGAGACGTCTGCTGTGATTCTGATGGGCTTTCCCTTGTATGTGATTTGTTTCTTTTCTCTAACTGTTTGTAGAACTTTGTTCTTCTGTTGTGTTTCTGGAATCTTAACAATTATATGCCTATGTGTAGTTTTTTTTTATCAAGGCTATTTGGAGTCCTATATGCCTCACTTATCTGTATGTCAAGCTCTTTTCCCCTGCTTGGGAAGTTTTCTGCCATTATTTCTGTGAAGAGTTTTTTTTATGTCATCTGCATTCTCTGTTTCTTCATTGACTCTGATCAGTCTTATGTTATTCTTCTTTGCATCATCTAGCAGCTGCTGGATTGATTTCTCATGTTCCCTTATAATTTTAAAGCAATTTTTCTTTTCCTGGTCACTAATTGCAATCTTATCTTCTATATCTGAAATTCTGTCCTCACATTGGCTCATTCTGCTTTGTAGACTTTCAATGGAGTTTTTCATGTCCTGGAAATCTATTTGCATCTGTTTTATGGATTCCATTTGTTTCCTATGTTGGGATTCCATCATGTTCCTCAGCTCCTCTACTTTTTTATCTGTGTCCTCTCTAGATTTATTAATCATGTCTTGCACCATGAGCAAAATCTTTGCTGTTATCTGAGTAATTATTTCTGATTTCAGTTTTCCCAGATCCTCTTTTGTTGCCAGTTCAGAGAGTCCAGGTGGTTATCAGATTGTTCCATCTCGTTTCCCTTTGGGGTTGCTGTAGGTGATCCAGAGTCTGTTTTTGAGGCTTGTTTACGTGTCTTCCCATTTCCGGGTGTGTGTGTGTGTGTGTGTGTGTGTGTGCTTCTGGCGCCTGCCCATGCGGCTCACCTTCTCTGCCCTAGGAGCTTGGGATGGCGGCGGGGGAGCTTGCTTCTGGGTGCTGGGACTGGCTCAGCTTCTCTGCCCTAGGAGCTTGGGATGGTGGCCTCTTTAAAGAAAATATTAGGATGAACCACATGAAATTGGCATTTTATAGGTCAAAAATTGTTAAATACTGACAATTTCATATAGCTCATCTAAGATGCTTTGACTAAAGAACCTTGACATCTGGAGCTACTTGTCTGTTACACAGGAGCTGGAAATGCCAGCTGGTTTATTCAGCATCAAGAGATGTTCTTTGACTATTTATGCAAACCATTTTATGTAAGCTTTTTAAAGATGCTATTTTATGATGTTACATCATTTCATAAAGTGAAAAAAAATACACATCATGAATCTATTTAAAGGAAGGTCTATTGTTTATGTTTTTAGCTGTGACAATCCTGGAATGTGAGGGTCTTAAATTGTCCATAAATCTGAGAAAGGAGGAAAGTCAAATCTTTAGAGCCTTAGAAAGAAATCTGGCTAAGATTACAGGAACCCGAGTCAAAGATTAATGTTTTATTACATATAGGAAAGGGAGTCTGGGAGGTAGGACTTGAAACTTTCACTCTAAATTTTTTTTTTTTTCTTTTTTGGTACTGGGGATCAAACTCAGGCCCTTGTGCTTTCGAGGTAGGTGACGGCACCACTGAGCTAAACTGGGCCTCTAAAGGAGGAGTTTGTAAACTTTTTGTACTGAGGATATATTTTTATAATAAAAAAAGCAGATAACTTCAGGTTTAAGCTCAGATTAGTTTAATAAATGATGCAATCAGACACACTGAAAGCCTATTTTTTTGGCACCGGGGATCAAACTTGGGACCTTGCACTTGCGAGGCAGGTGCTGGGACCACTGAGCTAATTCCCCAGCCCTAAATTTCTTTTTTTTTTTTAGTACTGGGGATCGAACTCGGGACCTTATGCTTGAGAAGCAGGTGGTGGAACCACTGAGCTAAATCCCCAGCTCCTGAAAGCCTATTTTGTCCTTCTGCAATGAGGGTAATCCTTCCAGACTGGTAAGAACCACATAGAAGACAAACATTCCTGAAGATTTGTACTTATTTAGAACATTCCTGTTAAGTCTGCTATAAATTGAAACAGCTTTTAACTCAACAAATTCTTAAAAAATAGCACATTATGGGTGACAGCTGTGAATATATTTTTGTGGTGTTAGTCAATATGTTGCATTTATGAGATGCAATAACAACACACTAGGGTTTCTAAATCTGAGCACTACTGACATTTTGACTAGGTAATTCTTTGTTGAGGGGCTTATCCTACACACTGTAGGATGATCAGCAGCATCTCTTGCCTCTCTCAATTATTTAAGAACTGCCAGTGGAACTCTCCCAGTTGTGACAAGCAAAAGTCTTCAGGCACTGACAAATATCTCCTGGGGGACAAACCCATTTCCAATTGTAAATCAGTGGCATAGACAAAGAAATTTATTGCAAAATCTAAAGTAGCAACATGTAATATCCTCATGGCCTGGTATTGAATTTTAGTATTGGTACTGGATAATGTTGAGCCATCCAGGGTGGCTGAGGATAAATGGCCACTCATTTTCTGTTTAAGACTGTAAACATGCATTACAAACAAAACACAACAGAAATTTAAGTTGAAGATTAGTTCACCTAAAAATCAAATGTGAAAAAGAAAATTATACTTGGGCTTCGTTGTAACACTAAGATTAGGGTTCATACTGGGGCTGTGTGATACACTGAGGTGTTCTGAGAAGACTACGTAATGAAGATTTGTGATAAACTATCACTGACTCTTGTCCAATACTGTACTGGAGTCCTAGCCAAATAAAGTTTAGACAAGAAACAGAGATTAGGTAAAAAAAATTAGAAAGAGAGAGACAACTGTCCTTATTTGCAGCTAAGGCTGCTTTCAACAGAATATATGGACAAACTATTAAAACAAGATAAAGGATTTCAAAAAGGTTGTAAGGATCAAATATAAAAATCAGTAGGCATTCCTATACATAGCACTAATTGAAAAAATGTTATAAAAAAGTCATAGTAAAAACAATTATCTACATATGAACTAATAAAAGATGTCTCAGACCACTATGGAGAAAATTTTAAAGCATCATTTAAAGACATTAAAAGCTCATATTAAATGGAGACATTTCATATTTACAGAGAATAAACCTTTCAACTTTCAAAACTGTCAATTCTCAAATTAATCTATAAACCAAAGCAATTCCAATTAAAGTCACAATATTTTCATCGAACATGTCAAGCTGATTCCACACTTTATAGAAAGATGAAAGAGTCAAGAATAACTAAGGTAATTTTGAAGAACATACAATTACTTCATCAGATACTTGGATAGCTATATAGCCATGAGGACAGTATGGTATTGGCTCAGTGACAAATGACTGATGAAGTAGTAAATGGGACCCAGAAGCTTAAGCATACACGGAAAACTGATGAATGACAAAGATGGCACTGTGTGAAGTGAAGTCAGGCTGACTGCACCAGCGAATTGTCACTCTGTTTTTGTTCCTGTAAAGGAGTAAGAGAATTTTCAAAGGCCACTAACAAGATAAGAAAATTGTTGAAAACTGAGTTTTGGTTATACAGGGCATTCAGTTCTGGCCTGGAAGGTTCTAAACCAGTTAGAGGCAGAGTTCATGAGGAATTCTTAGGTAAGAGTAACCAACACCCCAGCCAATGACTCAACACAGGTTATTTCTGTACTTCTACTGTTTAAGGCTTCATAGACTGGACAACTGTTTAAAATGTCCTATCTTAGAACCGATGGAATAAAGTATTAGCAAAGAGGTCTTTTTGGGGGACTGCTCATATCATGTATTTACAGGGAGAGAGATGGAGGTGGAACTATTCTACAACTGCCTTCTGTCCTAAGACCCCCTTTGACCATATGCCATAGCGCATTCTCATTCTAGGCTACAGAAGAGCAATGAAAGTTTATTCGGGCAGAACTTTCTCTGTGCCTATGATCCCTGTCAACTACTTTTGTAAAGGAAAAGAAAAAAAATCAGTTTAAAGTTGATTTACACTTCGTTAATGATAAAATGCAAATATGGTAACAGAACATCCTCACACAATGTATAATTTTTAGTGATTTATTTCAATAGAAATATTTCAGAAAGCTTAAATTCATTGTAAGTTAGTTTATGCAAACACACTGAAGATCACACTCACATCTGCATATTAAAAAGAAACAAAAAGTGAGAGAGGAACCAAGTTGCACATCACTTAAGAAGGTCATAGTGCAATTGAATGCTTCATCATTAGAATACCTCAAGTTGATTGGGATAAAGAAGAATAAAAATGGCTTGTGTTTTCCTGTGTATTATCGTCATTGGGTAGCTATCCCTACAGATGTTTGATTTCCTTTAGATTATGTTGTGAACCAGATCACCAGCCTCTCCACACACATATATTTCAGTAGTTTGTCAAACAATGTCAATAAGGTACAGAAACACTTGAGAATTTGGTGACTTATCAGCTGCTATTTTACAGTCACATGTAAAAATAATTATTGGACTATATTTGTTAGTAGTTCTAGTTGGTATCTTCAGGGAAAACAGTATTTGTCACCTGGTTCTAAAGCACAGCTAGTATTTATAGTTTTTTTAAGGAAAGAAGTTCTACCCTAAAACACTCTAATTACATTTTTAAAAATCCCACCACTGCTTTGCGGTCCAAATGACTAGAATAAAAATTTAAATTCCGCTAATAACCCTCAAGGACCAGTTAACCCTTTCATTTGGGTTTAAAGATTATAGATCTACTGGCCTATTCTGGAACATACTAGCCCTTTTAAAAATGTGAAAACAGCATCTTGACACAGATAAAAAACAGCAGCACTAGGTCTAATAGCTCAGAAAAGCAGATTATTTCTAAGCTTTTCTTTCACTGAGAAATTGAGTCTAGTCTCTTAAATTCCCTTTAATGTGTGTACTGGAGTTGAATTACTTTCTTGTATACTATTTTTGGCAAATAATAACTGGTAGGCTTGTTCAATCTGGGTCTTCTTTAAGTATAAGACTGAATAGAAATACATCTCATTTCTGCCCAAAGGGACTCATTACAAGATTTCAATACTTTAATAAAACCCAAAAAAATATTTCTGGATGCACCTTATTTTTTAGGGGTTTTCCAAAAAGGCCTTATCATTAAACCTATGCTCAAGACAATAAAATAAAGAATGAACTCAGCTGGATGGATGTTCTTCCAAGTTGTTTTTAAGGGTCTCAGTGGATTTATTTTTAATCTCCTATCTGGAAAGGACAGAAGCAGGGACAAAACTTGTGTAAAAAAGACTCAAAAACCAAGGAGGACTGCAACAAGTACCTGGCAGTATCTGTACAGACTTCCTTAGTCCTGCTGTAAGATTAAGCTGGTGGAGAGAGGGATAGCACACTCCTGAAGTAAGAGGGCAAATGATTATTGTCATACTCAATGCCCTAAAATTGGTCTTCATTGGTAAGGCACTAACCAAACTTTCCCCTCATTACAACTTGAGATATAGATGTAATGAAATTGCTTTCAATATATTTAATACAAGTTTGTATGCACAACTCTCTTTCATTAGGACCCTTTAAAGAGAAAAGTCATTTTAGACACAAGCCATTTTTAGGGAGCAAACCCAAAAGGTATTTAAATCATTTTGAAAAGGTTCACATGGAAAGTAATTTATCATCAATATGATTGAATAGCCATTTTTGTATATTAAAGGCTTAGAGAAAACAGAATACCACTCTGGCTGGAAAAGAATGAATTTACTAAGTTTGAAAGAATACAAAACAAGAGAGGGGAAAAAAGGCAAACCCTGAAATGTCACTAAAAGAAGTCAGACAAACCTCATCACCTGCTTTGTATGATTGATTCATGCAACAGTAGCATTATTGCTCCACTGTGACACAGTTGAATTGGATTTATCTCTATTTTCAAAAAGGGATCCAATTATGTCAAAAGCCTTTGAAGCAGAGGATTTCTTTAGATTATCTTCTGTTAAGCAACCCTGGCACCCCTTGTTTACAGAGGATAATATGGTGGCTTAAAAATTGGTTGTAAAGAAATGTGGCTCAACAAGAAAAAAAAAGGTGAATAAATTCTTTTAAAAAGCCAATGGACTAAATCTTTCAGTATTGATATCTAGTTAACGATGCTCTATAGTTTTGTTTTCAGTAATAAAATGTGTAGACTTTACAGATTTAACCTTAGGAAAAAAGAATTATGCTAAAGGCATTTAGCCAGGTAAATTCTAATAATCCAGAAAGAGAGGCTACTCTTTTTGAGGGCCCTATTTCAACTAACAGATATGCTAGAGACTGTAAACATTTTTCCATTTTTTTCTTCTATGATGATAATGCTTCTTGGGCTCCTTTATAAATCTTCCGCAAGAGGAAAAGAACCATTTATAAAAGCTTTGTAACAATAAATACCCTGACTCTTGACATACAGAAAGACCCAATAGCAATGCAGTCCATACAGACAGTAGTGCAATAGTTATATGGCATTTTCCACACAGGAAAAATATTTACCATTGGAGCATATGTCTGGGGAAGAGAAAAAACAACAACAACAACAACAAAACAACATTCAAACTCATTGTTTGAATCCCTTTTTGTAATATTTACACAGTGAAGACAACAAAATGGGAAGGTGAGTTTGATCAGTTCTATTTCAATTTGTACAGTTTAGAGGTTACAGTAAAAATAATACTCTGAAACAAGGGGAAAGATGTGTAACCAAATCAGTGCTCAAGAAGGTTGTTATGTAGTTAATTTTCCAGTTTTAAATAAATTGTTAAATAGGATTGCCTCAAATTGTATTTGGGCTAGTATATATACTACTATAGCAGGGCATAAAATATACCAATCATTGTGGTTATAAACCAGCTTAATTTAAAATTTAAATGAATTTCTAATGAGTTTCTGACTAGGGTAGAAAGAAATGAGCTTAACACTGATGGAAATTTTTAGCTTTTGACTTACTAATTTACAATTGAGGGTAATAAACTATCTAAATATTTAATATAGTTTGGTGATATATTTTGCTTGAATTATAATATTTTGTGAATTATAGGTCAAAACTCACCTATATTAATTCAAAATTTGCTTCAAAAGAGAAAATAATCCTAAAAAGCAGAGTCTGATCTTTTGAATGGATCAAGGAAAATAGAAAAACAATAATGATTTCTACTTCACTGTGGGGTTGATCTTCCATCAGTTGAAGACACTGTGCCTATTCTATCTGTGAACTGTTAATTCAATTTGAACACTATACTTAGTCTACACAAGCACTCATTGTTTAGAGCTGAAAATATCAAACATACCTTCCATCTTAGCTCTCTCTCTCTTTGGCAAAACTATGATGTCAGCCTCTGACTTCCAGTTGCATATTTCCACAGGTATGGTTAACCTAAAACATATCTACTTTAGCTTATTTATGACAAACAAAATAATAATAAAATCCACAGGGTTCTTATTTGCAATTTCTTTTAAAAAAGCAATACACTTAAAAGTTATTTTTAAAGAGAAATAAAGTAAGGAAATTTTAAAAATGCAAAACAAAAGTAAGATGTGCAAGGTCTCTATAGTAATACTGCTGGTTATGCAGACGATGTCTTTCTATGTACCCAACGTGGGTTAAGCTTAGATCATTAACTGAAAAAAATCATTCAGCACAGGCAACATTTTGCCCTCTTCAGCCTGTCACCAAAACCCAGAAACAACGTATTTCTATCATATGACAAACGTATTTGAACTCTTAATATCTTCCTAAACAAAAAAACGAAATTTATAAACACTCAGAAAAAGCTCTTGCTTTCCTTTGGATAAATTTTTAGCTAATTATTATACATGTAGTATTTTCTTTAAGTGGACTTGAGGGCAAAATATGATACAGTATACATTTCTCTAAGACTAGGTGTGTGAGAAATTTTATGTGAGGCCCAAAATAATAGATGTTTATAAGCAGGCATCAATCAAGAAGCACTTCTCTCCTTAGGTCACTACTAAAATTTGTGCCTCACAAGGATATAATATTTAATGTGGAATCTTTGTTCAAATGCTATTTTTTTGTTATGAAATCTAAGGTACCTCATCCCTTTTTTTTCAATTTTCAATTTAACATTTATTTTAGAAATTAAATGCATTATTGCATAGAAGAATTCTGTCAAAACTGCTTAGTCAACCACTGCCAAAATACGGTTTCATGTAAGGGAACTATTAGTAGGTTTTCAGAAAAAATGTTTTGGTATGCTCATGGTGAGTCATGTAAGGAGGAAACGTTTGATACTTAAAACTTCCAGAACCTCCAACTTTCACCTTTATCCCTCTTAAAATTCTTGTCTTATGATAAAACATAAACAAGCAATCTTTTAAACAAATACAATCTTGAATCTCATATTAAACAAAAACAAGTGAATAATTGTAACAATGACAACAAAAACACTGGCATTATGCACATTAAACACTGTGAAACAAAATATCCTGGCAAAATATCAGTATTATCACCCTCGCTGATAAAAACCATCTGTGACTGGGAGAAGGGATAATTCAATCAACTCAGGGAAAAGGCTAGTTATTGTAAAATCTTCTCAGGAAAGTTTAGCTTGGGATTGCAGTTCTCTATTAGGCAGATCTGTGGTCCAACAAAAAATTCATGTAAAGCTAAGCTTTAACCCCTGTTAGAAACAACAATGTTTTCTGGAGCCTACTTTAAGAAACTGCCTGGCATATGAACACTTGGCTTTTGTGCCTCCTGCAGGAAATAATGTTTCCCACACAGCACTAAATTCAAAAGTTTAAAAAGATGTCCCCTTATCCAAAACAAGACAAACACCTCCCATCCAAAACAAACCCTGACAACTTACATAATTAACATTTCCAATTCCCACATTCTTGCTGTTAGAAAACAAGTGAGAATGCACTACTGGAGGGAGAACAAACCTGGGGGCGGGGTGTGTGTGGCTGCTGGTATAATCTCTAAGTATCTGTTCACTGCAGTTCAAAGCCAGATCCTGATGTAATCCATAAGAAATGTTTTTCCTTTTTTAAACTGTATCTAAAAAAGATAATTCCCCCTCTGAAATTAGTACAAAGATAAAAGAAATGCAAATTAGCTACAATCTATTTCAAGCACAGCACCGCCAGAAGATTCACACACACTATTTGGTGTTTCATGTTGGTTTTCCTTTCATTCTTTTAAGGCAGTGGTTTCCACAGGTCAGTTCTGAGATAAGAAGCATGGTTCATGGCAGTTTATTTTGTAACTCCAATTTGTCCTCTGGGAATATCTCACTTCATTCCCTGAAATTAGTGCTTTTTGGTTCAGAACTCCAAGGCTGAGATGGAGCCTCGGGCTCTTCCTGGCACAGATGGTCTGCAGCTGGCGCTCTTTCTGTAGGTCCCACTCTCACTCAGGAGCAGGGTTCACTTCATCTTCCCCAGGTTTCTACTCAAAAGTCATCAAGTTTGTAGGAACCTAAAAATGACAAGCATTACAAAGTGTTTGCAAGTTGTTTTTCAAGCTAATATTTCTTTCCTTGTCATTTGGGCAAGTCCAAATCTTTCTTAAATATATTTAAAAAGAAATGTGATGGGTACTTTAATTATGACTAATGAATATTACATTTAAAAAATTTTTAGAGAGAAAAATCACTGAGATGAGTAATGAGCTCTTTCAAGTAAACTGCTATGGCCAGGAGGAAGGGGCAAAGATGATGTCTTTCTGTTTAATGTAGGGCTCTGCTCCCTTTCCCAGCACTAAACTCTCTCTAATCTGAGTGGCCTGTTCCTTCTTGTCACTCATGTCAGCCTCATCACCTCACAGAGATCTGAAATTTTGTCTTTTGTTTTGCTCCTCACTAAAATGTGGACTTGTCTTACTGATTGCTGTAATCCATAAAAGGAATAAAAACAACTCCATTTTCCCAGGTCATGAAGAAAACTACTTACTTCAACAATTGTTGGAAATCTTCAATAGTTTCCTAAATTACGGACTATTCCGAGAATTAAGAGAAATCTCACCTGTTGTTTGTTGCTTTGGCAGGCTGCACTCAAATGCTTAAACCACAGCATTGCATTCATCCTACTGCCAGCTTGAAACTTGTATGAATTTCCTAAAATTACCAAAACCAAGTGAAAATAATAAAAACTTAAGCACTATGCCACATAATTCTGTCAGATATTCAAGAGTGAACTAAATATGAGTTCTGTTTCAGAATTCTATTTAACACCTGATTTTCCAGATAAAATATGATATGAATGGTATTTTAGTTCTTTTGTTTGTTTTTGGTACTGGGGATTGAACTCGGATCCTTGTGCTTGTGAGGCAGGCAGTAGAATCACTCACTGAGCTAAACCCACGGCCATTTTAGTTCTTTTGTATAGTGTCAATTTTGTTTTGCCTCATAAATTCCTTGTAAAGAATACCTAGATAAAATAATTGTGTGGCTTCTCTAGATTTGTCTATGTGGATAAGACTGCAGAATAATTGTTTTTAACACTATGAAGATGATCTAAATAATTAATGTTGATATTAAATTTTTACATGCCAATTTTTACATGATGTTAAATTTTTAAAAGAAAATTATTTTCAAAATTATTTCAGATTTTCAATTTTGCTGAGGACTCTCTGGGAAAAATCATAGGACACACCTTTTTATCTTTTAGGAAATTAGAAATTAATTAAAAAGTCTGTTTTGCCCGCTGAACTCAGATGCAGGCATTAGGTCCATCTGAGTAAGAGCATATCTACAATTCAGCTGGTCACAGCTTAATTTACTTCTTCTTCCTCCTAAAAAGACCATTAGCACAGATTTCATAAAAATCCTGACTATTCTACATGCTATGAGAAATGAAAGGAAAATAAAATTTGTTAGCAAAATGCTAAAAATACAATTTTATGAATCATGTCTTTGGCATCTTGAGAAGCTGGGGCTTTGAATTCAGAAGTTGTGTAGGAGGTCCTTACTGTGTATCAATCTACTTCAAAATAAGACATTTTGGTATGATTATTTTTTTCTACATCCAATCTACATTAAAAAAACCCCTTAAAACACTGTAATACCTGAAAAATAGAGTATCTGTTGATAAAAAAATAGCATCTAGATAAACAGGTCAAAATACAGTGGTGAAGTCAACAAAATGTAATAAATATAGTACTTCATTGTGAGTTGCGGTAGTGGAGAATTCTGTGTAGGTGTGAAAGAATTTCCTTTTCAGCCTCTTTTGTGGGGCCTATCAAGAGCTAGTAGTTAGAAGGAAGAGTAGAACCACAGGGATCTCTTCTGCTGGACCCTGCAGTATGAAGTGACAGAGGCAGGATGTGCTACTCAACAGCTTACCATGCAGTTCTCTCATCAACTTTACAAAGTTTGGAGTTTGACCACTGGGTCAACAGCCAATTACTGTATTCACCAATGTGTCTACATATTGCATGTAAAATATTTTAATGTAGACAGTGGTGTGAGTTACATAACTGATGAAAGAGCAATCTCTGAGATTAAAGCAACAATAGGCTACATAATTCTCAAATTCTCTCCCTTTCTGCTTATCCTTTTAGGATTTAGTTGGCCTTTTAGTTTCCAAGCTTTTGCCCATGTAGGAAAAAAAGTTCTAAAAATACTGGTTTATTATATGACATTATATGACAAAAATAATTCCTAAAACAAAACAAACACTTCCTCCGTTGAGTATTTCAGTTACACTAGGATTAGGTCCATCAGAAAGTGCATACACACTACCTTAAGTGCTAAGCATCCTAACAACTCACCCTTTTCAGAATCGGTCAGCAGGAAGAGATCTGGATGTTCTGGGTCATCAGCCATCATCACCATCCATCCTACTACTGACACATTCTTATTTGATGTCGATTTGAACTGAGATTGTAAGATAATGAAAAAAGTGATAATTAGCAAAAAATTATTAATATTCTGAGTACAAGTAATAGTGTGTTTTCAGTTTTTCCTAATGAGAGATAAGATTTATGACTTCTGGCTAGTTCTGATAAACTGGAGACCTTTCATTAGTAAATTGCATATAGAGATGCCTTTTTCAGACAGTGTTCTACTTTCCAGACCTTTCTCAGCTTCAACTCTTCATCAAACCCTGTTTATTCTCCATTCCCAAAGAGCATGATGTTAGTGAACCTGATACTTTCTTCTGTTATTTTTTCCTAATTACTGTGCTACTGCTTATAGGAAACAACTGCACTTTATAGTTTTGTTTTTCTAAACCTGATGATTTAATAAAGCATCAGGGCTATCAGATAATTAGTGATAATATCCTCACTTATGTTTCTTAAAAAAAGAAAAAGGTATTTTTACATGTATGTTAGCTTTTATAGCCAACTATTCTTTTGTTTTATTATTATTACTTTAGATACACTTCTTTTTGCAACCCTGAGAAAAGGCTGCTATAAAAGAACAGAAAATTAGGTTAATCTGATTCATGAACATAAATGAAAAAAGTTATACAAAATATTGGCAAACCGAATACAGTAGTATGTTAAAAGGATCCTAAAAGACACCATAAAGGGAGTAAAAAGATAAGTCAAACAAGCTGGAGGAAAGTTTTTGTAACATATCAGTGCTAACAGATCTACATCTGGGATATATACAAACCTTTTATCAATTAAAAGTAAAAATAAATAAAATATTTATCCAGGCATTTCACAGAAACACTATCACCAAAAAATATGAAAAAAGGTAAAACTAGATATACCAATTAAAATCATAAGGTAACATTTTATACATACTAGATTAGCTGAGATGAAAAAGCTTAGTAATAAAAAGTATGGTGAAGATATGGAATCTCACTGCACTACTAATGACTATGCAACTTAATGTAGCATTTTCTTGTAAAGCTAAGCATTTGCATTCCTCAGGTATACACCCTAGAGGTAAAAAATCTGTGAACAAAAATATTCACAGTGGCACTGTTAGCAAACAAACAGAAAAAACCATCAGATATTCACCAACAGCAGACTGAATAGAAATGGAAGACTATTCAGTTGTGAAAAGGAACAGCTATATGCATAAAGAACAATGAATCTCAACAATGTAATAACCAAAAAAGTTTATGCTTAAGAATATATAGGTACATTCTAAAATAAAACTATTGTATAAGGAAGCATATATGGTAAAACTCTCAAAGAAAAAAATTCAGGACAGTGATGGTCTGTGGGGGTGTCTGATGAAGGAGAAAGGAGATGGCATTTGGGATAGCTTTGACAGCTCTGTTTCTTATGTGAGGTGGAGGGTATATTTATTTACTGTCGTAAAACGTTCTTATACACTGCACCTATCTACTTTGTGTGTTTCACAATGAAAAAATACTGGAAAAAGAATAAAAGCACATTTGTAACTTAACTACAAAATAAAAGCTAAAGAATCTAGCTATTGTTACTATGAAGAATGAAACTGGCAATACCACAAAACAGCTCATAAATAGATAGCATGATTTTCTGATATTCTTTTCCTAACCCTCAAAACCTCCGCTTGTAAAAAAAAAAAGGAACACAACCCCCATAACACTGAGGGATGAAAACAGATACACAGTATAATGTTGCTGGACTACCAGCTGACCCCCACCTTATTCATTTGGAGTAATACTGCCCTGGCCTTTTTTCTATGCATTTAATGAGAGGGGAAAAAAGGCCTTTTTTTGGTATTAAATTATTTCTTGAAATGAATACACTTCCACTAGAAATATTTTTGCAATGAGTATGCTTTTACTTTTAAACATTCAAAAACAGAATAAAATATCTCTCTTCTTTCCCAGCTACTCTTCCAAAACATACTCTGCCCCCCACAGCTCAAACAACAAAAACAAAACAAAACAAAAGAGCCCTATCATAAACATATTTTAGTTGTCAAGTACCTTTTAATCTGTAACAGTCCCTCACTTTTCTGTCTGGCACATTTTGGTCTTTTTAAGAAGACAGGTTGTCTCAAATCATGTTCACCACTAGGAATATCATGTTTTCTCATGATAAGAGGTTAAATATTTTGGCAAGAACATAAAAGATGTGGTACTGTATCTAAAATTAGTGATATTAATCCTTTATCTGTTATTTATGGGAAATGTTTTCTTCCAATTTGCTTGTATTTGAACTTTGAAAAAATTTTTAAAAATGTTTTTACTGCTTTCAGCTATATGTCACATTGTTTCAAATCCCCAAATTAATATAGAATATAGGTAGTGACCTGTCTATATGCCTTCTATCCTGTTGTGAAGAGATTAAACTAGAAAAGATAAGAATACGTCCATTTCCTTGGTAGTCAATTTTATTTTCTCACAACCTACTATAATTTCTAAATTATTTCACATGCATATTTATCAGAAACCTTTATAATTAACTGTAAACTATAATAATATATTAGTATGCATTAGTATGTATAAGTAGCAATGCCAAACAGAAAATAATGCTGATTAACATATGCATTACATGACAAATTCAGTTATGCCTCTAATTTGGCTTCTAATTAAAGCTAAGAAAAGCCCAAATACTTTATTTTGAAAAACTACTTCTTCTAATAGTTAAACTAAGTGAAATCTTCCCAACAAGTTTCTCAAGGTGGCTATGTAAAAAACTACTTGTTATATTTAACTCTATTATCCCCATCCCTTGTGAGTACAGCAGTAGAGGCAACTGTTCTAGTAAAACCAATTAGTATTATCTTCGAGGATATTATTATTTTTTATAATGAATATGCTTTCACTTTTAAACCATACTTGATTATGCAAACTAGACAGGATACAAAAACATTCACAGACAGAATGATCACTCATTCCTTTATCTCTGTTGAAGGAGCTAGCTAAACAATTACAGTAATGAGCAAAAAAAGGCACTATTAAGAATATAACACCAGGGGCTTGGGGCATAAACTCAGTGGTAGAGCATGGGGCTTTGTATGCCCAAGGTCCTCGTTTCAATCCCCAGCACAAGAAGAACCCCAAATAAACACCCATAATGTATTAATTAAAAAAAAGATGATAACATTTTAATGAAAAGGAAGGCAACAATTAACATGAAATTTAGGAAAGTGATGAGAAGCAGTAGTAGTTGATAAAGAAGGTAGTAGTTGATAAAGAAAACAAACTGGGGGTGGGGGTTTAGCTCAGTGGTTCCGCTGGCTGCCTTGCAAGTGCAAGGTCCTGAGTTTGATCCCCAGTACCAAAAAAAAAAAAAAAGAAAGCAACGGGATTGTATGGCATTTCCTACATTCATTTAAACCAAAAATGCCTTCTACACCTTTGTTTGATTAAAGAGCTACTGTGAGAATAAAATACAGCTTCTCTGACTTATGCAGTGTCATCTGTGAAATCTGAAAGTAGAAAAAAAGAACTAAACTCTTCTTCAGTGATTTATCTTGTCTCAGTAAGGTAAACCATTTACTTTCCTTCCCCTGTTACGTGACTTAGAAATAAAATTCTTAAAGGGATTTTATTAATGTAACATGGGAAACTGTTCTTCCTTTTAAAGACTTTATGACCAGCAGAGAAAGACAAAATAACATAACATGCAAATGAGATTTGTAGGAAAAGTTATCAAGAGGCTTTTGAAGTAGTATGTAATCACTGATTCTTTGTCATTACTGAGAAGGTTACCACATCAGAGACTGAGATAAAGATAACTTCAGATGTTGGTCTCAAATGTTCACATTTTATATATTGGGAACCAAGTCTACAAGGTTTTTGAACCAGAAACTCAGCACTGAGGAAACTTTGATGCCAAGACTGGTATTTGTAATAAGCAGTTTTGAAATTTGCAATGGAAAAATGGTATTCAAAAAGAACTTCAAAATGTAGATGTTATTCCAAGATCTTCTTTGGAATTGTCTTACTAAATAAAAATAGTTCCATTGCAGTATTTTAGATCAAGAGCTAGGAGCCAAAATTATATTAGGACTATTTTCTCTACAACCATAAAGAGGCTGTGAAACAATGCTAAGAATTAGAAGGACACTTACATGTTTGCGTTCTGTAGCCTTCAGAGACTTGGCAGCATAGTAAAAAAGTTGTGTTCCACACAAGGCTGCCCAATATTTTGTCCAAGATGCCACCTGGAAAACATAAATGTGAACATACTGTTAAAATGTCAGTAGTTTCTCAGTTTCTTTACCTTCTTAGTGTCATTCTTCACTTCAGTCATCAAAGTCTTAATCTCAGAGTCAAGCCGTAGCATTTCTGAAATCTATCTCAAATATCTCTATCACTTCCAACTAATACACTCTACTACTCTCATTCGGGTAATTCTTGACCTTACCAAGAATTCATCACTTTTAATATTCTCTAGCACTGCCATCACCTCCTTTGCCCCTCTCCCTTTCCTTCAGATCTGGCACTGGTCTAGCACTGTGTTCATTCTCTTCCAAGTATGTTAATCCCAAGGGCCCTCTTTCCTGATAAAATTCTAACCCTTAGTCAAATCTAACTATCTGATCACTTGGTAGCATAACATAGTAGCTGACTTGCTGGGTAAATCACAAAATTATTCCTATTGATAAAACTATGATCACCAATCTCAAATTGATGTGTTTTCCTTTCATATCATACCATCTGGAGAAAGATGAATTCTGGAGAGAACAACCTCATTTTCCCAGCACCAATTCCAGCTAACTGCCTGTTTGCAGATATACACGCCTTTCTTCTCCCTCCTAGATTAGTCAAATCCTGATTCTATCTAGATTCTTCTCTTACACTTTCTTAATTTGCTTTTGTTATAAACTCCTTTCTCCACTGCATCTCAATTTATTTTCCTCTCCCATCATTAGACAAATGAACCTTAGTAATACTCCCATCTTTAAAATTTCTCCCTTGCCTGAACACTCCCCAAGCCCCCCAATCCAATTTCTGTTCACTTGCTTCTTGCAAGTTTGTCTCTAATTCCTGCCTCTACTTTTATTTTGTCCATTTTCTAGTAAACTTACTAATTTGACTTTCAGGCTGAAACAGCTGGTGTCTAGGTCACTGACCACTGACATCTCACCAGAGAATCAATCCTTGTCACAGTCAAATTTTTGTCTGACACAGCTGAAAACACCTTCCTAAGTACTTTAACTGCTAGGGTTCTAGGATGTCACTTAGTTTTCTTTTACCCTCTTCTTATAGCAGACTTTTTTTTTTTTGGTACTGGGGATTGAGCTTGGGTCCTTGTGCTTGCGCAGCAGGCGGTGAGACCACTGAGCTAAATCCCTGGCCCCTATAGCAGACTTTTGATATTACAGAGGTCTATCTTCAGCTTTTTTTCCTTCCCCAGTGACATCTTTATAGATAATCTGTCACATTCAGTTCCACACTTCACTCTTTGTATGCTAATATGCTCAAATCACTACCTCTGGCCACACCTGTCTACTGAACTCAGGAACTATACTTTTTGAAGAGCCAAACAGCCCCATTTGAATGTTAAATAAGTGTGTCAAACTGAACTTAGCCAAAACTTACCTATCTACCCATTTCAAAAAATGTTACCAACAACCACCTAGCTCAGTCTCCAAATCTGGAAGTTATCTTCATGTCTACTGTTTCTCTTATACAGAACAAGTAATATATCATCAGCACTACATTCTTTGACTTCACCTCCTCTACTTTCAATGCTTCAACCACACGTCCTCTCGTCTCTTGTACTCTAGATCTTTGTAAGGCTAACTCACTTTCTTCACAGATCTCAGCTCAAATGCTTTGCTGTCACACCATCATTCTGTATCTTATGACCCTGTTACAAGGGCTTACTCTGTATTTTTGTTCACTGGAAAGTAATCTCCAAGAGGCAGGCACTTAGTCTTGTCTTATTCATTGCTCTACTTTTATTATCAGCCACACAACAGGTATAGCAATGCAATAGATATAGTACTCTGAGTTCACAGGATGGCCCAGTGTGGCTTCATCACTGTATGAGCCTTTGGTTTATTGTAAGCAGCATAAGATTACTTAGATGAAAATCATCTTTATATTTTAAGAAGTCCTCATATTTTCAAAAACTTTAAGTGCAGTTACACATCAAAGGTTTTATATTTTTCTGCTCTACTACCCTCCAGCCCCCGCCATAGAGTTGTTGTTTGGAGAACATTTAATAATGGAGTCTTTTTTTTTTTTAACAGGAAAACAAAACTGCATTAAAGAAATTTAAATAAACTGGAAACAAATTGAGTTGAATTCCAGCTTTCAGGCTGTTGGTCTCTGTTCTTCCTAAATATATTACTATAATACTTAGCCATATACTTTACAAACAATTTTGCATAAGAATTATTTTAGAGGATAAAGAGATGTACAGTATAGGGGTATCCTGATTTAAGCAATCTCAACATATGATTCAGTTGACATCTACCTAGCAGATATAAAACTAAAGAACATGAAGAGGAAAATAGATATTTTAAATTCTTTCAAGTCCATTATACATCTGATTCTTTTTAATTGTTTAGTACATTTTAGGGTTTAGTACATTTGCATATTTTTTAGATGAGTGTTTAAAAATAATGAAATCTTACTGTTGGCTTTTTGCCTTCTTTTAACAAAGTTTTCCTCCTGAGAACACCTTGAATAGTAACTGCTCCTGGATATAAATGTACTGCCAAATCTTCTGACTCTGCAGAACTATAACAGCGGAATGCAGAAAAGGACAAGTAAGAGCTTTTGTCTATTGTAATGATTAAATAAATACTTAATACTTAATAATACTTAAATAAAATGTAATTATTCTTAATTTAAAATTTTTGCTATTTTATTCACAGCCAAGAAGATACTAATAATTGTATAAGTTTATTGACCTAAAATTTATAAGCTGTCACAAAAGTTAATTAGGAAGTTAATAAAGTCAGCAGATGGTTAAAAAACACACTCTTCCATATTTGAACAAGTATAATTTAGAAAGAATGCAGGAATTCACAAAAAAATTAACACAAAAATTTAATTTTTTCCTTCTTAACATGCCGCACTGCATCACTGTTGCAACTTTATTTTCCCCACTAGAAATTTTAAGTCCTGGTAGGAAAGATGAGGATTCTATTTATTAAAAGTATTTTTTTAAGTATATAAAACTGAAAATGAAAATAGCTCACAGAAGCAAAAAGAGAAAACTCATGCTTAACTTAATTCTAAAATAAGTGAAAAATAATGCAATAACATATTTTTAAAAACTGGCTTTTTGCAATAAATTTTAATGACTTTTAATGCAGGCATGACTTAAGTGTTTGATTATGGCCTTACAGCTCTCCAAGAAAGGAATAACTTACTGTATATATTTTAAAAAATCATCACAATATAACCAAACACTTTAATATCTTTCCCCAGATTTGATATACTATATCCTATATTTCAAAACAAGAATGAGTTCTACATGGACCAAATAAAACATACACATTAATAAAAATGGCATTCTTTGGTGATGTCATTATGAGATGCAGCATTCCTACAACAGCAAAGAAAAGTTTTCCAGTTTATTCCTTTTTCGTTATTTAGGTGTCTTCAAAGTGACTTAATCTAGAAACCAGTAGAAATTTCATGGTAGAGCTATTTATACTTAGGGAGGTATACGTAAGGAGATTAGACACCATCAAATAGACATAAAGTTGGCTATTTTTCTGTATTTGAATTGGTTGTTTATCCATTATCACTAAACCTCATATTTCCAATCAATGTATTATCCTTAGTTGGTCCCACAGTTAATATACTTCAGAAAAAGACTTTAATTGGATAAAGGACTAAATATGTGTTGAAATATACAAATATTATTTAATCAAATAGACTTGTTTAGACTCAAGATCTGTGGCTTATCAGAAAAAAATTCTTAAAAAGGACAAATACAAACTTATTAGCAAAATGCTCTGATTGTAGTTTAAGATTAAGAAGCAGGAATTTATATTGCTCATACAATAATTAGCAGTGTTAGACTTATGTGCAGTTAAAAGGCTACCAACTTGGAAGAATTTTTTAAAAATGACAGAAAGATAAAAGGTTTAAGCAATTAGTGCTGCAATCAAAAAGAATAGTTTCAATTTATCTCTATATTACATCTTAGAAGGGAATTTTTCACGGGCAATTCGTTTAGTTTTAAAACCAATTAGCTGAGAAAGAACAGAAATAATGTCAGACCACACCCATGTAATGTAAGCCAATCACCAACACCAGAGGGAAGTTTTATGACCCCTGGATACAGGGGAATTGTACCTGCTGGCCTTCATGTGGCTTCGACAGCCATTTCGTGCCACTCTTGTCACCGAGCCGAGAGAATGGTATAATCTGTTCCTGTTGGATTCCATTATAGATCGTATATATTACATACACTTTTATTCACACAATTATAGCCAATACCTAGAACACTATTAAAAGAATCTTTGTGTAACACTGCTTTCTAAATCTCACAAAAGGATAGTATGTGATTGTTCTTTTTAAAGCACATAGTATATTTTCAAAGATATTTATAGGTGTTTAATGCATAGTATATGCTTATATATATATTTATTTTCATTCATCCACCAGAAGAACTAAAGAAGTATTTTGTAGCTAACTAATATAAAAACCTGAAAAATGCTTCAGAAATTCTTATTTGTATTCTACTTCCTGCATTTGAGTTTAAATTTGATGCCTGGATTTATACAAATAATTCATCTTTATTATATGTCCCTATGAAGACACCTAAAAGCAATGTGGCTTGTAAATTTAAAACTAACGAGGAAAACCTCTTTATAGTAAATCAAAGAAAATAAAGGAGATAAACTGCATAATAAATATGGGCACTATTTTATTTCTACATCAACTAATGAAGTCAATAAATGATAAATATGGTATGAGGTGATATTTACACAAAATGGCATATCATACTTAGAGGAAATAAACACACAGAGAAACACTGATGCTTCACAGCCAGAGAAAAGCAAAAGTAGCAATGTTGATAAATGATACTTAAAAAGCATTACTATAGCAATTAAGCAACAATATATTTGATGTCTCCAGGTCTCTCTAGGAACAGAAGATGGTGTGTTAAAATTCAGAGTACTATCTTCAAGTTTATGATTCACAGACAGTACAGTATTTTAAATCCTATTCTACATTCACTTGTTATTATTTCATGTCTGACTCTTGCTGGACACAGCACTCATTTAACCATCTCAAATGTTTTAAGAGCCACTGATTTGTCAGGCATGGGTGGGAGACACAAGTAATCCCAGCACTTGGGAGGCTGAGGCAGAAGGATCAATGGAAGTTTGGGGCTAGCCTGGACTACATAGTGAGTTCAAGGCCAGCCTGAGCTATGTAGGAAGACACTGTCTTTAAAAATAAAAACAAAACAAAACAAAAAAAGGCCACTGATTTAAACCTGGCACAAGTAAACTATTTCCCCTTAGCTGCAAATGTCTGCAAAGCAAAATATTTATCATAAAAGAAAAAATACTGTTTTGAGATGTGATGGTAATACCAATAAATACTGTCTTGATAGGAAACCTGCTGGGATGATAACAGTTAATACAACACCACTTTGGGTTACTCAAGCAATGGAAAAAACAATTTTGCTAATCAGTAATTTTTATCTAAAAATTATAATACACTCTATAATCAATAGCTGATGGTAGTATACTCTTTCTAGATAGAAAAGTAATTTGCACAAGTTCAGAGAGCATGCAAAAGCCAACTTTTGTGTTTTCTCCATTTCAGGAAAACTGAAATTAAGAGAATGAAAATAAAGATTAGAAGAAAAGCAGTATGTACAAATAAATTTTAAAGAATCCTACAAATGAAGAGAACAAGGCTTGGGAACACTAATAGAGTACAAAGGACCAAAAAGTACTATACTTTAAAATATAGGGCTTTGGGGATTTAGCTCAGTGGTACCATGCAAATGCAAGGTACTGAGTTCGATCCCTGGTACCAAAAACAAGCAAATAACTAATTTTCCAATTAACCAGCTTAAAATTAATTAAAATATAATGTAATTACAAATTGTTTTCTTTTTTTTTGGTACTGGGGATCGAACTCGGGTCCTTGTGCTTGTGCAGCAGGCGGTGGAACCACTGAGCTAAATCCCCAGCCCACAAATTGTTTTCTATTGAAAAGTGACTTAACAGGGCTGGGTGTGGTGGTACACCTGTAATTCCAGCAACTCATGAGGCAGAGGCAGGAGGATCAAAAACTTGAGGTTAGCCTGAGCAACATAGTGAGATACTGTCTCAAAACTAAAAATAAAAGGGCTGAGAATTGCAGCTAAGTGGTGGAGAGCCTGCTTAGCATGAAGGAAACCCTGGGTTCCAGCCTCAGTACAGGACGAAAAAAAAAGAAAAAGACTAAATATATTCAACTCCAATTTTCAAATGACATTAACATTTAATCTAAATAATGCTGTTATTGATTGGTAATTTATGTACAAAATGGAACAATTACTTTGGTCAAGAATCAAATGTCTTGATTCTAAGAGTGGTGGTAATGAAGTGATCAGAGGTTAACATGGGAATACTAACGGAGAGGTTACAAAATCAACACACAAAACCAATAGTGTTCCTATACATCAATAATGAATCCACTGAGAAAGAAATCAGGAAATAATTCCATTCACAATAGCTAAAAACAACAACAACAACAACAACAACAAACCCAAACAAACCCAGGAATCAATCTGACCAAAGAGGTGAAAAATCTCTATAATGAAAATTACAGAACTCTGAAGAAAAACATTGAAGACATTCCTTGTTCTTCTATTGGAAGAACTAATATAGTGAACACAGCAATATTACCAAAAGTAATCTATAAGTTTAATCCAATCTCTTTGGAAATACAAACAACATTCTTGCCAGAACCAGAAAAAACAATCCTAAAGTTCATGTGGAACCAAAAAAGACTCAGAAGAGCCAATGCAATCCTAAGCAAAAAGAGCAAAGCTAGAAAGATCACAATGTTGGATTTCAAGTTATACTATAATGTTACAGTAACAAAACCAACATGGTACTGCCACAAAAACAAACATATAGACCAATGGAATGAACTGAAAACACAGAAACAACCCCAATCATCTATAGCTATGTGGTTTTTTGACAAAGGAGACAAAAAGATACAATGGAAAAAAGACATCCTCTTTTTTTTTTTGGTACCGGGGATCAAACTCCAGACACCTTGCACTTTTGAGGCGGGCGATGGAACCACCAAGCTAAGTCCCTGGCCCTAGACATCCTCTTTTACAAAAGGTGCTGGGAAATTTGATATCCTCTTGCAGAAAATAGGTCACTACCTCTCATGCTGTACTAAAATCAAATAAAAATACAGCAAAGATCTAGATGTAAAAACAAACTTTGAAACTGTTAGAAGAAGATAATGTAGAGGAAACGTTGAAAACCATAGGCACTAGCAAAGACTTCTTGAATAGAACTGAGTAACATATGAAATAATACCAAAAATCAACAAATGTATATAGCAAATTAAAAAGCTTCTGTACAGGTCAACATAAAAAATACAACCTGCAGAATGCGAGAAAATTTTTGCTAGCTACTCTAATAGAGGATTAATATCTAGACTACATAGAAAACTCAAAAAAATTAACCTCCCCGCAAACAAATGACCTAATCAAAAAAGTGAAACTGAAGAAACATTTCTCAAAAGAAGTACAAATGACCATGAGTACATGAAAAAAACGTGCAAAATTTTCAACCATTAGGGAAACACAAATCAAAACATCAAGATCTTACAAGTCAGAATGATTATCATAAAAAATAAAGAATGTTGGTGAGGATGTGGAAAAGTGAACTCTCCTATACTGTTTGTAGGAGTATAACTTAGTATTATAAAAATATGGAATTTATTTTGGAAGATAGGTGTGGAGATTCTTAAAAAAATTAAAAGTAGGAATATTAGTTGACCCAGTTATACCTCTCCTGGGTATATTTCCAAAAGAATTAAAGACATATAGTGATACACGCATATCCATGTTCATACTGGCACAATTCTCAATAGCTAAGCTCTAGAAACAGACTAGATGCCTGTCAACAGATGAATGGATTAAGCACTTTCCAGTCCAATTATTTAATACCGGATGACCAAATTCTTGTGATAACAGGAAATACAAAAATGACAATTTTATCACATTTATTCAATACAAGAATCAAATGGCTGAAATGATACCTGCCCGAGCGACGGTTGTGATAAACTATTAAGTGGTTAAAAAAAAGAGTGACAGATATACACAATTGAAACCCTTCAGCCATAAAGAACAGTGAAATCATGCATCTTAGGAAAATGGATGGAACTTGAGACCATCATGCTAAGTGAAATAAACCAGGCTCATAAAGTTAAATATTACATGTTTCCTCTTATATGAGAAACCTGAAATATAAATAAATAAATAAAACAAAGGAGAGACAACAGGAAACTAGAAGGTACACTCTTGGAGATGGGGTAGGGGACTGGGAAAGGGCGAGAAGAGGAAAGTGGGAAGGGGGCCAAATAAAGGGATAAAAAATGATCAAGATATTATATACATGTACCAATTTACCACCACAAAAAGCATTCTCTGTACTACAAACATGCACTTAAAAAACAGAAAGTGGGGGGGAAGGAAAAAATCCTAATGAGCATTTAATAAAAACTATTTGAGTTGTTTGGCCACATTCTCAGACCTTGTATTGAATATCAACACAGCATTATTTGCTAGCAACAAAATTTTATTAAAATGTACTACTATTAAAATTATTAAAAACTTTTGAGTTGCAATGTTAAATGTACTTGAAATTCAAATACATGTGTAAAGATACCAACATAAATACACGTATCTATAAGGCTATCAAGAGGTTATCATTTGTATTACTTACAATTCCAAACTGAAATATGAGCATCTTAATTTTTCTACCAGAGGGAAACTTACATGGTCCCTTAGAGATGGGGGGGGGGATACCTCTTCAAATTCATATTATTTTATCCTTTATTTTTCTTTTTGGTACCAGGAGTCAAACTCAGGACCTTGTGCTTGTGAGGCAGGCGGTGGCACCACTGAGCTAAATCCCTGGCTCTATTATATCCTTTTAGACAAAATACATTCAAAGCAATTCAAATGGTCAATTTCTCTTACCTTTCAAAAGCAGGCCATGAGGTCTCCTCACTTAGTTCAGAACCTTCACTGCTACCTAAAATCAAAAGTTAACTCTATTTAAACACCAGAATTATTTTTCCCGTTTGGATTTTATATTTAAAAAAATCTAAAGTATAGGTAATTTAAAGAGTAAAATAAAAGGCAGCAAATAGGAAACAGGGAAATAGATCTTTTGTAAATGGGAAGGGGAGATAGAAAAGGAGGGAGGTGGGAGAAGCAGGGCAGTAAAAAGAACTAAGACGCGTTATGTACATGGACCAACTCCTCATGATGAATGTCATCATTATGTACTGTACACATGCACTAATACAAATTTTAAACATTTAAAAAATGAAAATATTTCTTTAACTGTGCTCATAAAATGACAATTATATTGTGGGCAAACATCCATGTATTATTTTTTTTTTGGTACTGGGGATAGAACTACGGACCTCGTGCTTGTGAGCCAGGTGGCAGCACCATTGAGCTAAATCCCCAGCCCCATATATTAATTTTTTATTCTAATATCATTGCTGGTGTGTTTTCAAGTGTTTTACAATATACTGAAATACAATAAATAAGACTAAAACAACAAAGCAGAGTAAGACATTTCTGCATGACTATTTACAGCTAAAATTAACTGCTAAACAATTCTATCATAAGAGAATGTATAGAGCACAAATTTTTCTCATAAAGTTTGTCATAATTTATTATCAATATAATTATGAAATCCTATGATATCAGGGCATATGTACTTTCCTTTGTACTGAAACTCATACTATTCTGAGGATAAAAAGCTTAATGAAATTAATTTTTTTTGCCTTTAGAAACAAGACTGAAGAAAAAAGCTTTAAATTAAAAAATACATATTAATATTGTAACAATGTCACCACTTTCTCTTTAGCCAGAGTACTAGCTTAAATTGTCTTCAAATAGAAACTTTAAAATTAGCTAGGGGAAAAATTCTGAGGGGAATGAATCTGAAGAGTTGACAATAGTTTAGGTCAATATGAAAGTTATTTTAAAGATAATTTTGGCTCTCAAAATTGAGATGACGAATATGTCATGTTGAACTATCCATCAGACTTTTATCACTGAGGTTCCAAGAGAGAATCAAACTCTAAAGTGGTAAGGGACCAATTATATGATTAATATCTTTTTAATGTATTTTGCATGGCATTAGTTATGTACATCCCTGGATGAATTGAGGTAACAGTCCTTAAACACATTTCTGTATTTCATGGTTCAGATGAGGAACCAGAGATAAACCAATGGTGGTAAGGGTCTTGTAGATGATGATGATGATGATGATGAGGATGACGATGATGATGGTTAGAGATACTGAGAATTAAACCCAGGGAACTCTGACCTGTATCCCCAGACATTTCTCAAAAAATTTTGTGACAGGGCCTTGCTAAATTGCCCAAGCTGGCCTTGAACTTGGAATCTTCTTGTCTCTGCCCAAATAACAGGAATTACAGACATGTGCCACCATGTGGGCCTTTGTAGATTATCTTTTGATTTGAAGCATTATGTGGTAAAGACTGAAAATTTAAGCATAATTAGTATGATTTATCTGTAGAAAATACAAGGTTTTCCATAGGCATCAATCTCAGATGAGCCAGTTTCTTAGTGAGGCGAGAGTAGTTTATCTAGGACACATATCCCACATTAGAAAATGTTTGAGGCCACCCAGCACTGGTGAATTTTTATATAGTACTTCCTCAAAGCTTTCATAGTACAGATTAATATTTCATGTAAGGTTTATGGCTAGGGAAAAACAATCTTTTTTTGTGTGTTTATTAAGAGCTATCATCATATGGTATTACTCCCTCTTCATGATGTTAAAACTGAAACAAAAATCTGGAAGGAAGATGCCTATGTGTAATGTCTTTAATGTACAAAGATGCAGAAATCTTTAACTATTCACCTACTTAACAGCCTAAAAGTAATTAAAAAAATACAAACAAAGCCAAAAATCTGCTCAAAAACACAATGGCTTCTAAGCCGTGGCTCTCTGTGTAATTTTCTTGTGGTAAAAGAAAATCTAGGGCCGGGGATTTAGCTCAGTGGTTCCAGTGCCTGCCTCACAAGTGCAAGGTCCCAAGTTTGATCCCCGGTACCAAAACCAACCAACCAACCAACAAACAAAAAGAAAATCTATGTAAAGCAAAAGCTACATATAAACTAGAGAATAATTATCACCATAAAACTCATAAGGAAAGTTAAATATTATGTACCCAAGAGCTGTAACTTTAAAAATTATTTTGTTTTAAAGTGGCATGACATTGCATAAGTAACAAGTTTTTAACTAGAAAAAGTTATTATCTTTCTTGTAAAATTATTCCACAAATTATTTTTTAGACTGAGGCTGATATTTATATACAGGCAACTTAGAACATTAATAAAGAGGTATTTCAGTTGACAAATGGATCTACTTAAAATTTATGTAACTTATTTAGTAGCACTTATAAAAAAAAGGGAACATTAGAATAAACTGCTGAATGGTGCTGGAGAGTTCTGAAGCAATTTTGTTTTAGGGTTTGTAGATCTTAAGGGTTAGGGAAGTCAGTATGTACAGGAAAATGAACCTCATTTAACAGCTCTTTCTATTGGCTTTTCATCGATACTAAAATGATCATATTCACAATAGGGTTAGCCCTTGAACAATCTATTTATTTAGAGATGAAGACATTTTCTTTTTGTATTTAAAAAATAAAAACAACACAGTATAGATATATTATCTAATTATAAAAAGAAATAGGGCTGGGGATTTAGCTCAGTAGCACCGTGCCTGCCTCGCAAGTGCAAGGTCCTGAGTTCGATCCCCAGTACCTGAAAAAAAAAAAAAAGAAATAATGCTTATCTAGATGATTCAGAAAATGAAAAAAAAAACTTAGAATGTAAAAATAAACTCCTCTGTTAATCTCACTTTCCTTTCCCAATATGGTCCCAATTTTCTGGTTGCCTTCATAGTAGTTTCCTTACCTTTCATACTCAAATCCACTCTGACCAGGGCATTGCCTCCATCATTCTATGAAGCAGTTCTTTTCAAGGTTACCAATGACTCTATCTTGCCAAATTTCCTGGACAATTCAGCATTTTCATCTACTATAGTTTGGGCTTGGAATGTCCCTCAAAGGTTTGTTTCAGACTTGGACCGCAGTAGGCATTATGGGGAGGCAATGAAACCTGTAGGATGTTGGGCCTAGAGGGTCAAGGGGTGGAGGTGAAGGTGCCGCCCCAGGCAGGGACCCATGGGACCCCAGCTCTTCCTCTTTGTCTCTTTCCCTTTCTGGCCATGAGGTGAATGGTTCTGCTCTGCCATGTCCTTCTGTCCTGATTGCTACCCTGCCACAGGCCAACTAATCATAGACTGAAACCTTTAAAACTAAGCTAAAATGAACTTTACCTTTAAAACTAAGTTAAAATGAACTTTTTCTAAGTTGATTTATCTCAGGTGTTTGTCATGTTGCTAGGAAGCTAACATATCTTAGTTTTCTTTTTTGTATTTGATAATGATATATTCATGACTTCCTTCATCTTTGAGACACTTAAGCTTTTATGATACTACACACTAATTTTTCTTCTCTTTTTCATGGTTCCCTTTGATAGTTTTTCTTTCTTTTATTTGTTTGTGGTGGTGGGGATCAAACCCAGGGCCTCGTGCATATTAGGCAAATGCTCTACCACTAAGCTACATACTTAGCCTAGTCTACCTTTCTTTTAAAAAAGTTGGGGACAGTGGCACACATCTGTAATCCCAGCACTTAGTATGCTGAGGCAGAAGGATCTCAAGTATGAGGCCAACCTGGGATACATAGTGAATTCAAGGCCAGCCTGGATTATATAATGAAACCCCATCTCAAAAAAATCAAAAAACATATTCTCTTAAATGTGGGTTCTTCTCTCATTTATTGATGCTCTTTCCCTAGGTGATCTCAACCAGTCTCCTGGCCTGTAATATTATAAATATGCTAGGTCTCACATGTGTATGTATAGACTTGACACTACCACAACCCGCCAGCCCCAAATGAGCTCCAGGTTCACACACTCAACAATCTCACATCTCTATAGGGATTAAACATGTTGAGAGCAGAATTCTTAATCCCTCAAACTCTGCTACCATTCAAACACCTCACTACCCACAAATGATTGCTCTTCCAGTCCTCTCTACCCTGGCAATAGCATCACCATCTAATTAGCTCCTTAATCCACATAATTTAGAATCATATTTGACTTCAACGTTTTCTTCATTTCTACAACCACTGCATGCAGGTAACCAATTCAATTAGTCTGTTATTTTCCTACCAGTATTCAAAAATGCCTCCTCTTCTGGAGTCAAAAACATCAGCACTTTAAAAAGTGTCATCAATTATTACTTTCATTCTGTATTCAATTGTTGCTTTGTTTTTTTAAATCAAATTTTCACTATTTGTGGTAGGGCAAATGAATGTTTTTCTAGGTTGTTTTTTTTTGGTTTTTTTTTTTTTTAAGATAGGGTCTCACTTTGTAGTGCTGGCTGGCCTTGAACTCACTATGTAGCCGAGGCTGGCCATGGGAAACAATCCTCTTGCCTTAGCCTCCCGAGTGCTGGGATTACAGGCATTCGCCATCACACCTGGCTCCAGCTTATTTTTAAATTCTTATCTTACAGAAGTTGGAACCTTCTCAGAAAACTATTTCTTACCTATTGATATTCCACTAGAAAGAGTGGAACTTTCAGCTTGGCCTCGAGATGGTGCATGAGGCTCCATGACGCTATCATCTAACAGATGTCTTGGCCCTGCATTTGGGAACGTTGCACTCTTAAACTCGGCTGTGTTCATTTTATGAATGAAACTGGAAACAAAGAGAAATATTTTTCACAACTTTTACTGTTACTAATTCAGGATATACAAGATACTCTAAGATTCAGGATATAAAAGATTTGCTATCCTGAACTCACTTCTCAACTTTCATAGTAATGAACACACAGATTTTATCAGGAAAGCCTTAAACTAATACTTTAGGGAAAATACTTAAGGAAACTTGGCCATATTTACCTGTATAACGAGAATGTACTTTAATTTCATCTCCAGCCTCTAACTTGTTTTCAAATTCACTTTTAGAGAATAATTATGAAGTTAAACAAGACATCACTTTCCTTCTTTTTTTTTTTTTGGTACCGGGGATTGAACTCAGGTTCTTGTGCTTGAGCGGCAGGAGGCAGAAACACTGAGCTAAATCCCAGGCCCTCTTTCCTTATTGTTTACACTCAGAAATACAGAAATTTTTAGACCTTAATTTATTACTTATTTTAAGGGCTGCCTTGATGTAAAGGTTATGATTTAAAAGGAAAATGGTATACTGCTATTCTAATTCTATTTATAGTGGCTCTGTCATTTATCTTCCTCAAATATAAAGGCAGTAGTTGAAAACAGCTGACTTTCAAATTCTGGTCAAGGAAAAAGTAAATTCTTTTAAGCAAACAAGATGTTTTAATGAATCAGAAAGATTATTAAAAATATTATGCAAGGACACTGTTATCTATTTAATAAAGTAAATAGAAAATAAATGCAACTATAAACAACCTAAAAACTGAGAGGTCAAATAAAAAATGCTGACTTATAACCCAAGCTGTGGCACTTTCTGTGTCCATGTGGAATCAGGTTCCGAGGGGACGGAGGGGTCTGTGGCAGCAAGGCTCCTTCAGCTGCTATACTTTTTCTTCCACTCTGTGGTGATGCGCCTACTTCAGGACCTAAGGATTCAATGAAAATAGAGGGAGAAGGAAACTTTCAAATGGTTTCAAAGAATTTTATTTTTAACCCCTTGATAAAAAATATAAAATGTGGTTTAAATTTTAACTGACTTGAAGACAAGTAATACTTATTTTCCAAGTCCTAGAGCACAGAATCCCGAACCATATAAAAATCCATTAATTTCTATCTTTTTTACTTGCACTAAGTAGAGGCAGTGTAAATATATTCTCCATTTACATAGGCAGAAGCAGAATTAGAAGAAACTGGCTCAGAATCTCACCCCTGGTCTATGCTGGGCATGGTGGTATAGGCCTATAATCCTAGCACTCAGGAGACTGAGGCAGGAGGATTGCCAGGAGTTCAAGGCCAGCCTGGGCTACATAGTGAGTTCAAGGCCAGCCTGAACTACATAGTGAGACCCTGTCGCAATAAAAAAAACCCCAAACAAAAACAACAACAAAACAAAAACCTAGTCTAAATACCCAAGTCTTCTGAGTCCTAGGTTCAGTGCTTTTATTTTTATTCACTGCTTTTTTACTCCTGGTTTCTGCTTCCTTTAACAGGCAGTGCAGGGTGGGTCAAGCACTCAAGTTAGAAGTCATAGGTACATACACAACACATACAGTTCTGTAAAATATTATTTTAAGAATTAAAAACAAATTTAAGAGATTTAGACCGAAATATTTTCCTCTACTGGGAATGCCCTTCCTCTACATATTGTCATGGCTTGTTCCCTCACTTCTTCACATCTTATTAGATAGCCTTCAAATATTTTGAGAATATACAACAGAAGGTTTAGCGTGAAGTTCTATTTTGGTAATAATCAGCTATTTATTAAATGAATAATTTCTTTAACTGTGTGTATCACTGATTATTTGTGACATAAATATAATACTCTATTATAATGCAACAGATAAAGTGGGGAGCATTTTTTTATATGTTTAGTTCTTGGCTCAGTATTTAAGTAAACTTTAAAAAAATTAAATCACTAAAATTGACTTGAATAATTATTCAAATTAGCAGAATTTTGCATTTAGACTACAGAAATTTCCAGTATAACCAACTCTCACTGCCTAGATATTGCATTCTTAATCTTAAAATTGAATAGAATATTAATAATTTCTCATCTATTATTTTCTGTTGGACCTGTTTTCCTTGATTAGGTAACATGTATGTGCACATTACTGACAAAATTACAAGCAATTTTTTAATTAAAAAACAAAAAAACCAAGGTTAGGGATGTAGCTCAGTGGTAGAGTACTTTCCTAGCATGTGTGATGGCCTAGGTTCAACCTCAGAAAGGCAAAAACAAAAACAAAAAAATCACAAAAAGACTGATGGATTTTATTTTACAAAATAACTGAGTTTCAATGTGGTATTCTACATGCATATAACATATTCTGATTATGTCCACCACCCATTACTCTTCTCTTTTACTCCCTACCCCTTATGCCCTTCCTCTTACCCAACAGTAGTAGGGACTGATATATTTTAATACCAAAAATAAACTTTTGCATGCAATATAAGATATGGTAAGAACTTATTTGTTTTGACATATGTTCGTTCCTATTTGATTACCTGATTTATTATTTAGAAATGAAAGAAGACTATGCACTAACCTACTAAGTCTTCCCTGGAAGCAGCAGACCGTGGTGTGCTTGTCCCTGGTTCTATCTTTAATGACAGCCTGAATTTTAAAAAGACACAACACATTGAAATGATGATTTGACAAAATAATATTAAAGCTATGAATTTTCTCAAAAAATAAAAACATTTTTATAAAATGTGAGTGATATTTTTCTTTCAGAACAATCTTTACGATGTTAAGTTACCTCTCTTAGCCAAAGCTGATCATACGGTAATTCTAGGAAATATTAACAAGGGGGAAAAAACTCCCCAAAATATTATACTCAAAAACACAAAAAAAGTCTTCCAAACTACCTTAAAGGTTCCAAACACTTTAACACATTTAAAGATATTTGCCGAAGAACTAAAAGACAACTGATGTGTATTTTTACATGTCAGTGAAGACACTTAAATTCAGGAATATTAATTCACATACATATTATATATGAATATTATTCCTAGAATCTTTACTAGATAAACTATGTGACTTTAATACTGAAAATTTCAAAACACCTTATTCAAAACTAACTATTCAATAAATCAACTAACAGCTTATAAAAAGAAAGATCTTACACGTGGCAGTAAGCCTATGGTACGTGTGCCACAGTGAGTTGTTTGTTATCAATGAAAGCTCTAAAACGTTTGCCATCACTGATTTATACAAATAAAAAGGTTGTGAGATTTCTAGTAAATCCCTATCCTAGTCAAAGTTTCCTGTCACTTTAGTTCATTTAGGATTATATAACCGGTTTTGAGTTGCACAGCAAAAGACGTTATAATTCACATCAGTGGAAGGAATTCTGGAAAATAGAATACTAAAGCAGTTGTAGAAAATGCTTTGGTATGGTACATGAAGCATATTATTACTATGAATTTGAAAATTAATGAAGACTATTTAGCATTCTACTGACTTGAATTTTTAATGAAATTACAAAATACAAGTGGCATTCACAATGATAAATCTAATGTAGGTTTGTAAGTAATTATTTCCTTGATAACGTTAGAGGGAATTAAATATGATATGTACTAACTATGTAACAACATAAAAGAAATGAGTTGAACAGATGAATGATTAACCAGAACTCTGTTCCTTTTCTTCTTGTAGAGTAGTTGCTTTCACTATTTAGGCTACAGACCATACTCTATTCACTCACTGATACTTGCTGAACATCTGCTTTGTGTTGGGTGCTGTGCTCAGGGCTATCATGTAAGAGATTAAGGTAGATATGGTGCCCCTGCCGCCCTTCTGCAGCTTATGGTATAGTGTGTAGAAGATGAAGTAAATAAAATAACCCTAATTTTCTAACAGCACCCAAACAGAAAAGAACAGAAAAGTGCTTACTGCATGAATCACACTGCTATCTGCAGCAGCTGATAACTGACGGCAGTATAAAAAGAAGCTTCTTAAAGACCACAGCTATGACTACTACTCCAAGCACCAGTTGCTTATGTCATCAAAGGACCATATAATAGTGATGCTGATTCACTAAGCAAAAGTCATGTTCAGCATTAAAATTAAAAAACAGGAAGATTTTTATCTTGATTAAAAGACATGTATGTAACCTGTAATATCTATATTGGCTGATAAGGGAGAAGTTGCCAAAAACAGGCCTTTGGATGGTCATTTTGATTTAAATATTTTTCCTGATAAAACAATTTTTAGCTAATAATTTTAATGGGTCTAATTTTAAAAATCTTTTACCTTTCATCAACATTTAATTAGTAGACTAACACAAACCGTATTTTCAGCAAAACAATGTAACTTCTCCAGTCTCTCATATGATGCCCTGTAACACCAAATGACTTAAAGTTCCCCAAGCAAACTGCCCCATTCCTCTGTTCATTCCACCTCTAGGACACCTGTCTTTACCCACTGTAAGGTACTAACTTCTAGTCACCTGTTAAGATGCAGCCTCAGTGACGGTGTCTCCTGTAGCTGTTCCTGTTTTTCTTCCCTCTGCTGTTCTTACTTAAAGCTGGGTTAAGCTTCCCCTTACCTATGTTTCCACACCATTCTAGGCATACCGCTACTATAGTACTGTTTGCATGTTCTGAAATAAATTGTTTTATAAATGTTTGTCTTGAATGAGACTGAAATTCTGGAGGGCAAGAACAATATCTTATTTATCTTTCTAATTCCAGGAACCAACACAGTAACTTGCCTATAGCAAAAACTTAGTGTTTTAAAAATAAATAATGAAAAGGCTGCTCTGGTTCTGGCCACTCATGAAGACAAAAATCAACATAAAGGCATCAGCCTTCCTATAAAGACTTATAGGACATACCTCATGCCACTTTATGGACAGTTAGAAGTATTTAATGGTCTATTCTTTCAGCAAAAGAAAAATTAGTTTCAATAAATAATCTATTACACATTTACTATAATCAGTAAAAATCTATGCAAAATTCTTAGACTTCATTTCTACTTTAACTTCTTTTAAGTCTAGTAAGTTTCATGAGTCAGATAAAGAAATTTTTAATGGAGACTCATGTTTTGAGTTTTAAGATATCCATTCAAAGCCTAAGTATTTGTTAGGTCAAGTGTTATGCGAGTAACTGGAGATGGGAAAAACATTCATAAATAAAGACACAGAACATCAAATTCAAGAAACTTACAAGCTCAGGCAAGAAATTTGTGAAACAACTTCAGCCTTAAAATGCTGATTCACTTTCCTTACTGATATGTTCAAGTGAATTAATATATAAAAGCCCTTGGTGAAATAAAAATCATTATTGAAATATAAAGTGTTAATATTACAGTATGGGGGAGAAGATGGTAATAGAGTATTTTCAAATATTAATAAACTTTTACACATTTAATATATATGCAGTGTAATTTAGTTAATATTTGAAGAAAAGTTAACTTCTATTTGTTTTCCAGATTTTCTAGGCTTTCAGTGGAATTAATTCTGTTCTACAGAAGTATGAAAAGATTGTTAAAATCTATGGAACAAGAATATTGATAATCATTAATTAAAAGGGGATAAGAAAAATGTTTTTCATTAATGCTAAAAATAAGTCTTTTACTACAATTGGCATAATAAAGCTAAGTAAAAAGCTGGGTGTGCAGACATGAAGACTTGTCTGTGGTCCTAGATACTCAGGAAGGCTGAAGCAGGAGGATCATTTGAGCCCAGGAGTTTGGGAAAAGCTTGGGTAAAATAGTGAGACACCATCTCTATTTCATTTTTTAAAGCTAAGCAAAAAATGTATTAATAACAAATGAAGCTAAAAGAAAAATGAGAAGCATGGAGAGAAATTAGCTCTAAATCCTCCCACACTTTGAAAACCCAGCAGTTAAAACATAAAGTAGAGGGCTGGGGATTTAGCTCAGTGGTTCCGCCGCCTGCCTCGCAAGTGCAAGGTCCTGAGTTTGATCTCCAGTACCAAAAAAAAAAAAAAAAAAAAAAAAAAAAGATATAAAAGTAGTATTACTAAAACATGAAAAAGGATGACGTTAAAAATCTTCCTGTCCTAAGCAATATTATGGTTGCTAGGGAGTAGTATCAGTATCAGTTACTTGCAAAGTCATTTTAAATCTTTAATAAAGGACTTGCTGTAATATAGGGAAAAAAGTAAATGTGGGTGCTATGCTGAAAAATTATGTCAATAACACATAGGCAAGAAAGTTCAATGTTCTTTCAATATCCAAAGAAGAATGATGTGTCCAAAAATTATCACTAAAAAATAATTTTTCTATTTTATAGACCGTTTCAGTAATGTTTCTATTAAAAAATACTTCCATAAAGATTCAATAATTGAATATGGAGAAAGAAATTTAAGTTTGAAGTATCAAACTTCAGCTCTCTACAACTTGACAAAGATAAAATACTTTTAAATACAGGAACAAATGACATTTATAGATTGATTCAATAATACCAAGTGATTAAAAAGAAGTATGTTATGTACCTCTACCACTGTTAATGCACCACTAGAATAGGTACCCATATATAATGTAGGTTTTAGGAATAACAAGACATTCAGATGTTTAAATAAAAGAGTGGAGGACAGGACAAAGTACAAACCAATTCTGAAGATCCAACCTACTTGTAATTATCATCTTCCACAAATTTTTGTAGTTCTTCTATGTACTGAACAGAGTTCAGATATTTTTGGACGTGAGGCAACATGGGAATATCTAGGCAAAAGGTGATAAATAATTATCCAATAAAGTATACGTTAAAGAGAACTGAAAAGTTAAACTGAGAAAAATAATTAAAGAAAAATTAAGGCCACATGGCACCAAAATTGAAATTAACTGTAGGAGAACATTACTGAGATAAATTTTATTTAAAGTAAAGCTGAAGGTAATTTAAAAAGTTTTAGCTGCATGCTGCTTGTATATATAATAAAAACAATCACCAGCTCCAATTATAAAATCCCAAATATTTGAGAGACTTCATAGAAAAAAAATCAGAGAGACTTCATTTTGATTTATAGTTAAGCCTCAACGTAAGAAATGAGGACAGTTATTTTTCTTTTAAAGGAACCTGGCTCCCATTTATAAAGTGTCCCCCTACCCAATTACAAATTTCAAACAAGATTAAGTTAGCATTACTGAGATGGTGTCTAAAAAATTGAGAAAAGGGCAGATAAGAGATTTAGCTTTCAATATAGTCCTACCCACCTCCCTCATTCAGGAAGGTCTTTAAAAAGTAGAGCTGCATATATGCAAAATGTTTTAAGACATACTTATGTGAAATCATTTATTTAAATGCACTTTTTCCAAACCCTAAAAGTGATGTCAGTTTATGGACATTTGGAACTACTTAATGGCTTCAATGGCTGAGTCTATCTTTACACCCTATCAAGATGAAAGCAATCTAAACAGTTAAAAAATCTTACTTTTCTAATTATTTGGGCTTACTTATTATTTTTCAAAGTATGTCATTCCATAAACTACATCTTGGACAAAAACTGGTTCGCTCAATGTCTGATTCAAGAAAGTCAACTGTTACTAGAGAACAATGCTCTCAGCTACTTTCTTAATTGAAAAATATAAGAACTAACTACAAAATAGTGATTAAATGAGATGAACAGAAAATAACTTCAAAAACTTTATAAAAGGCTAAATATTGTGAAGTGGTAATATTAAATACTTATTATCCTTGTGCTTTGTAAGCAAAGCTACTGTAAAACAGCAGAAAAAATATAAAAATGAAAAATTTAAATTTATTAAAAAATAAATCTTAGGATGTTAAGCTGGGCATCATGAAGTAAAACTGTAACCCCCATTACTCAGGAAGCTGAGGGAAGAGGATTCATTAAGTGCAACAGTTTAAGGCCAGCCTGGGCAACACAAGGAGATCCTGTATCATCAAAACAAAACACAATGCTAAATAGTAAATGCTGAAGTAAAAGACCACAATTTTCCTTTATGTTATAGTGGAATAAGAAAGTGATATTCCCTGTGTGAGAAGTGGTCATCAATACGTGTCAGTGAATCAACGAAACCATAGCATGATAATGGCTTAATGTTATCTCTCAGAAACTTACCATATTCACAGGACTGCTGTAAATCAGAAATTATCCGCAGGATGTTATTCATTAAATTTGTTCTTTGCTCATTTTCTAGAATGCTGCCAGTTGATGGATATGCTGAATCAATGTATGTTAAATCTGACAAATAGATACCTGAAAGAAAGTTAGATAAAAGAATGTTTTCTTACTTGTAGTTTGGAAGAACATGACAAAGTGAAGGAGGAGAAAAAGTTCATTTATATATACATTCCAATGTCTGCCATATTTAGAATATATCATCATTAATGTATTAGTAACATATGGTAACTTGGGGCCTAGAGTTCCATAAAGCTGGGGTCAGACATAGACATAATACATTCCTTGTAAATATCTTCTTATGATACTGTTTTTAAATATGTTTAAGGCTGCAATTATAAACTCTGGCATGTAAGGCATTTAAAAAGGAAAGAGGCTGAACTGGCTTTGCTTCTGACTAATTGTATGAAGAGGACATTTTAAATTTTGAATCTCAGTTTTTACATCTAACACCCATTACCATTACCTATTTTTCTTTCTTTTTTTTTTTTTTTTGGTACCAGGGATTGAACTCGGGTCCTTGCACTTGCACAGCAGGCAGTGAAATCACTGAGCTAAATCCCCAGCCCTTCATTACCTATTTTTCAAGCTTTATTATGGTTAAGAATTATAGCTAGACAAGCCAGTGCCTAACATAGGCAAGTTACTTAATATTTGTCTTATACCCGTATCTTGAATTGACTGCTACTATTGTAACTACTACTGGAGTGAGTCCTAACTGCAGTACTTTGAAAATTGTCTCAATCTGGTAGAAATTTCTTAGGTTTAAAGATCAACAACTCGATTTTTTTTTCTTTTTGGCCTGGCCTTGAACTCACTATGTAGCCCTGGATGGCCTGGAACTTGCTGAGATTCTCCTGCCTCAGCCTCCCAAGTGCTAGGATTACAGGTGTGCACCACACCACCTGACTAACAAGTGGAGTTTTGAATGTGACTATAGTTCAATTTTCCCATTCCCTTCATGTTTCCTTTTACCAATAAAAATAACACATTTCCCAAAATAATTTGGTTGAATTACTCTCAAACATGGAAGGTCACCACTTTAAAATACTTCCTTGAGAGTTTACCACTCACATGTAAAATGTGTAAGACAATTATAGTAGGAGAGAAAAAATGTGTACTTTTCTACTTTTTATTCTACTTTCACGAACTGTCAGGGTCAATGGAACCAAAATGACACACAATATTCTAAATAAGCCCATGTTATTATATATGCCGTTTTCTCCTACTGTGAATGTTTTCTAGATACATCTCTGCCCATTCAAATCTTCTATCTTATATATCCAGTTCAGTGCCAAATTTCCCCATAAGGTCAACATAGAACCTAACTACTGAATTTGATTTGATTCTTGTCCAATTTGGTTTATGACTAGAATTGTGGAAAGAATTAAGTTTATGAACCAAGGCACCATTGTATTCTCTAAGCCACCAACCTTAAGTATATTTTCCCCTATGTCTTCCAATGAATCTACAGCCTTGGACTTTTTCACTTCCTTCAATCTCAGAAGAGAATCTCTCTCTCCTTTTTCCAAATCTAAATTGCAATACTGAATGTAACTGCTACTGCCTCTTTCCAAACATTCACCTCCTTCCTAGTGAATCCCTTCTTACAGCCAATATATACACTTAATTTCTCTCTACTTAAGAAAACAAGCAACCCTTTCTTCAAATCTGATCCCTTCAAGAAAGGGAGCTTCAATAAACACCTTGCAGGGGAAACACAGAACAATATACTTATTTATTTTACCCTTTATTTCTACTGTAATATCTGGATGCACATAAAAAGTTTACACGGATCTGGAAGAACTTCAAAAAGACCTTGAAATGGGCAAAAAAGATAAAAATGTACTAGGTATCCTGTCTCCAGTGCATCCTTTAGCCCTTGTGAACTATTTTGCAAATTGTAAAGCTGGTAATAATAAAAATTCATTCATTGTGTTCAACCACTGAGCTGCTTTGCATCCCAGCCCGATTGCCTTTTTTCTTTTTGGAGAGTGTCTCCCTAAGTTGCCCAGGGTGACCTCCAATTTGTGATTTTCCTGTCTTAGCCTCCTGAGTAGCTAGGATTACTGAATAGGTATGTACCACTGTGCCTGTCCTGGGACTGATAGGAATACAAATTCTTGACTGTAACAATGCCAATGAATTATGTCCAGTAGGATGTATCTGATTACTTGTCCTATGGATGCTTACCAATTTAGCAACTATTTATGAATTCATTTCAGCATTTCTAATTACTTATATTACTTTAAATTATCTCTTGAAGTAAATGGCTGTATCTTCCTGATTCCCCTAAGATTTAGTGATTTAAACAAAACCTTTGGACATACACTGCTTTTTTTTTTTTTTTGTACCAGGGATTGAACTCAGGTCCTTGCACTTGCACAGCAGGTGGCGAAACCACTGAGCTAAATCCCCAGCCCTACACTGCTTTTTATATTTGGGTGATAACCATTAATTCATCTTTAAGAAATTATCCTTTTACACATGTAATATCTGTTAACAACATCTGTGAAAAACCAGTCAATTTAAGAACTGCAGTCTCCTTAAGGAGAGCTAAAAGGTTCTTCAAGGAAAGGGAATTAGGGATATTAGCACATGTACATTAATAATATTAATAAAAGACAGATTAAAAGTAAAAGGTTAAAGCAAATGATGACAATGTCACTGCCTGCTGATGAGATCAGAGAAGGCTTCGGAGGCAAAAAGCACATTTCAACTGGGCACTTATTGTCCCAATTCTTGCCATTCTTCCACTATCATTAAATCCAGATGAAATCCAATATTCACTATTTATGCTGTCCAAAATGATAGCCACTGCCACATATGATGATTATTTCTAATGTTTATTCTGAATTTATGTTTAAATGAGATACAAAAGAACTATAACATCATTATTACTGTGATACATTTGTTCCTTCCAGAAGTGACCACTGTTCTGAATTTAAGGTCACTCTCTTTTCTCCAATGACATGCCTGTATCTCTGGATAATATATTATTTAATTTTGCTTATTTTTAAGCTTTAAAAAAATCCTATTTTATATGTGTGACTAAATGGAATATTTGTAAAGTTATAAAAATGGTATAGTCTAAGTGATGTATAAGCATTTATTAAATAAATTTTTCAAATATGTTTTTTTGCAAAGTACTTAGCATAGGATATAAAAATCAAGTGGTACTTACTAGGCACCACTGATAATTAACTGACTAAAATTAATTAACTGGTTAAAAAAATAATAGTATTCTGTGTTGCTTTGTTTTACTAGTTATCATTTTGTTTCTGCTGTTAAATACAGCAATATTTAAACAAACTTAGTAATAAACCTTATTAAGTTTAAACCTTAAATTGAGAATAATGTGAGACTATATCACAATTTACTTACTGATTTTGACAAACTTTTGAGTTACTTCCTTACTCCTTCCATGTTACTGTACACATTCCTAGCACACATGTACAGACTTTCTCTAGGACACACACACTTGGACCAAACTGCTAAGGTATATTAATATTCAACTTTATAAGATGGCACCAACACTGCTCTTCAAAGCTTTATCAATTCACACTCCACTGACAATATATACCTCTACTGATCCACATTTGTTCTTACATTTGATATTGTTAATTTCTGCAATCTTATAACATGGTGTCTCTTAATTTTCATTTCCTTTATTAGTAATGAGTTTTTCCATTTTTTCTCTTACTGATTTCTAATTTTTTGATATACTGTGGATACTAACCCATTTGTTAAATTGTATCCAGTCACTTTTCAACCCACAACTGTAAATACAAACTCTGTATCTAACATGCTGCTGAAACTTTTTTTTTAAATCTGGGGGTCTTTGGAAAAAAGAGCCCATTAGTCACTTTATTACAGCAAATGGGTCAACATCTGAGATGCTTTTAAGTCAGTAATGTACCTGTAATACACAAGGAAACACATGCACAGACAATAAACCCTGGCATCATGAAGGAAGAGTTCTGGGCATGAAGTCACATGGGTGGAGTGTTACAGATGGGCGTTAGGGGATCCAATTGCCACTGCCAGTTCACCAGAGATTCTTTAGAAACACACACATCCACAGAAGACAAGAGTAGGTACAATCTTTGTTCTACTTCTAATTTAGCTGTATGGAAAACCTAGTAATGCTAGTTGGTAATGATTATGTATTAATTTTGAGGGTTGTCTGAGTCTCACTATGTAGGTCAGGATGTCCTCGAACTCATGGCTATGGTCCTGCCTCAGCCTCTCAAGTTCTGGGATTAAAGACCTGTACCACTATGCTAGGCTACGTGTTTCTTTTGGGAACTCGACTGCAACAAAGAAGGTCGCCCCCGAACTATAGTGGCATTTCTGGCGTGCCAAATACTACTACAGTGGAGCAGAAAGTAGGACTGTGGGCTCAGTGCCTCCCAGCAGGGTGATTTGCTGCTCTGACACACGAGGGGACAATGACCACTAAGTCGAGAAGATTGTGGTCCTGCAGCCCCTCTGCACCACCTAGAACATCCCGAGCCTGTAGCAACTGTGTTGTGGTGCACAGCACCCAGAGTGACTCTGCAGGCCAGTGGCAGCATCCAGTGCCACTGTTGAAACTTATTTTGCCAAAGACATAAGTGACCTCCTCACTATAAATCAGTATCTCACCTCCCCTTTCTACCTAATTTCTTTGCAGAGTTTCTGGTGGGACTGGTGACTGAACCCAGGGTGTTCACACAGTGTTACATCCTTAGCATTTTTTAAAATTTTTGAGACAGGATCTCACTAAGCCACTAAGTTGCCCAGGCTGAGCCTGAACTTACAATCCTCCTGCCTCAGCCTCCCAGAGTGCTGAGATTACAGGCATGTGCTAGCATACTTGGCTTCTCTGCAGTATTATAGCCACTGGCTTTTCCTTTTTTGTTTTGTTTTTCTGCTTGAACCTTCCTAGCCTTTCCTTGATTTTTCTCTTTCCTCCGATTTTCTGGATGTTGGTATTCTCCATGGTCTATCACCAAAATTTCTTACTTTACAATACTTTCTCAGTAATATCTTAGCTCTGCGGCTTCAGCTACTACCTAATTGCTGATGACTTATCAGGACTAAACAGAAGTGAGTCTATGGCCATACTACCCTGAATGTGCCAACCACGCCCAATCTCTTCTGAAAAGAACTGAGCTGGTAACTTTCAATTTCAATTTAATTATGCAAATCTACCATTATTTGTCCCTAAGTACCTGCCATTCCAATTTCCTATGTTGTTTAGTGATAATATTAGTTGTTCAAGTTAGGAAGCTCAAGACTGGCTAGATTAAAAAGTTCAGAGGGAATTTACTAGCACATATTTTACCCAAATAAAACTATTAATGAATAAACCATAACTATTGGATAGTATATTATATATATATGTATAAAACACAGTGGACCCTCAAGTTATAACTGGCCTGATATATGAATAACTTAGCCTATACCCAGGTAAACATCCAGATCTCAGCTGTATTGACTTACAACCAACCTGAGTTACTAAGAGCCCTTAGAAACCAATTGAGTTTGTAAGTCTAGGGTCCACTGCATATACATAACATATAACATGAATCAGAGGTTAAAGCTGGCAGTCCATCTGTCCCAATGTTTTTAAAATCAGGAAGGAGAATGGAAAAAATCTAAATGACTCTCTTTTTCCTGAAAAATGGGACGATCTAGCAACACTGTTTCATTGTCCTTTAAGGCGAAAGTGTGGTACCACCGAAAAGGTGCAGATCTCTTTAACTCTAAGTGTGCCAGTTATCAACACCTTCTAGTTCACATGACTTATTTATATAAGAGGCTTCATTGTTGTTTTGAGTATCTTCCTTTATAAGGGCCTTAGTTTGTAACTCTTGGTATACATACATATGATGCAGGAATTCAAAGAAACAAGTCTGTGAAAGAGGTAGGAATTAAGGTCAAACTTTAAATAAAGGATGTGGGTCTTTATGGCCTATGAGGAGAAAAGTCTAGCTATGGCAAAAAAGGGAGAAAGCACATGGTATGAAGAGGAAGTAAAAGCCCAAAAGTTTTATTTAGAAGCAGTATTCAGCAGTAAGTAATCCAAAGAGAGATTGTGATTAATGCTTTTGTGTGAGGTTCAAGTCCCAGTTGCACTGCTTAGCATTTAAAAGTACTAAGCCAAGTTATTTACAAATGCCTAAGTTTGTTTCCTCAGCTACTGAATTAATATTTAATTTAGCAAAATACAATAGCATAATATTCAGTCACTTGTTAATTTCCTCTCTGGCCCCCTACTTTCATGGCAGAAGAAACTGGGCCAGAAGGTGAAGTGATCTAAGTTCACATAGTAGGGAATCAGGGCTCCCTTGTTTTTATTCAGTTCAGGGTTATGTTTGTTTTTAAATGACAACACATCAATTAGTAACAAGAATGACCTTATTTGGACAAGAGGAGTCACTTTGTAGAACATGCTATTATACAGTATATCATCAGAATTTAAGATTAAAAAGCATTAAGTTTTTCAAAGAGTTTCACTTATTTTTGCTAATTCCATAAAGGCAGTTTTATTTTAAACAGTATACTGTATGATATAGCATGTAACAAAATCAAGTTTTTGTAAGTTTAAAATCTTCTGAAAAAGCAACTTAAAATGTTTAAAACTTCCAGGTTATAAAAAAAATTTAGGAGGCTACTGCCTGACAAAGTATAGCTTTTGCTCTAACAAAAAACAAACTCATTAGCCTGCAACTACTTCTAAAGTGAAGTTGAGTACTTATTTCAGTATTCAACTAAAAAGCTCTCTAGCCAGCAAACTAAAATGTTTGTTTTACAACTGCCTGCTGAACTGACAGTCTGTTTCCAGATGGTGCCCTTCCTTCAACCTGCACACAATCTCCCCTTGTTTGGAGCAATTCAACCTTCTGCTGATCCCTCTCCGCCCACCCCTATTTAAGGCAATAGAGAGGAAATCCTAAGCAGATTTCCCCCGCTAGTCTCCAGCAATTTTTGGTGATGTAATATGTGGGCTGAACTTGAGTCTACTGAGAGAGGGAATCACTATTCAGAGGTGCTGTGTATACAGTCTATGTCAGCTGCAGTTGGTTACTGCACTTCTCCATGTGGCAGACAGAGAGCAAAGCCACAATGCTTTCTCTTCTGGATTAGAGACAGCCCACAGACTAGAACTTCCACTATACTACTTAAAATTACATAGGTAGTTTGTCAAATTCAATTGACTAATACTTTAAAAAGAAAAAGAAGTTCCTCATTACATCTTGGAGTCAACCGTCCAAAACAAAAATGCAGTTTCCATTAACATCGTAGATGGACAAACTTCTACTCTGATTTTTAAAAATCAAGAATAAGGGCAGCAAGTTTCTGGATTCTCATTATCAACAGATACAAAAGGTATTTTAATATTTCTTTTTTATTCAAAATATGTGTATATCAAAATGCATAATTATTTTAATTTGTAGTTGAAATTTCAAAATCTATTAAAGAACTTTGGAACAAACTACAATTTATCTCTTCTGGAAAAGGTTTTATTTTGTAACTTTATGTAGAAACTAGTCATTAAGTATTTTTATGATGGTTATTAATTTGAGGTTTGATTTAATAACATTTGATGTATATAATTACAGAATGATATTTACAAGCTGGGTTTCTGAAAACAAATGCTTTAGTGACACCAAAAATAAATTTTAATAATTAACACATTAGATGTATAATACTTATAGTACAACTATCAGCAACAAAGGGATAAAAATGAAAGAATAGTTGGAATATGATAAGTTTCTCCTACAGTTAAGTGTATGTGTGCTGAAGATAAATTCTTGGATTTTTCAAAGTATGGCTACAAAACAAAGTTGAGATGTAAAAATAACCAAATTTATTTTCAACAAAACGTCAATTAAATATTAGGCAAAATTCTTGTAAAGATGTGAGATACTGTAAGATAAATTTATAGTATTCTTGCTACAATTTAAAATTTTAATTAGCTTTCCACATTTACATGTGACAGTAATTTGATTTGGTTAACAAATTAAAACTGCTACAATTGGCATTACTTGAAAAAGTAAAGTGCTGAAACATACAAAAAAAGCCAAACCTTCTTATAAGGTTAGGATTCAGAATAAATAGGCAAGTAGTCAGCATGAACAATAGAAAATATGGACCTAGAAGATGTGATTACTTAAATACATATCAAAAGGCCAAAATACACATTATAGACCAAAATAATTTTGGTAATCATATATAAGAAATGTCCTTCGATATTTTATCTAGGTTTTAATTAGGAGAATTACTAAAATTAAATTACTAGTTACCAACAGTAATTTAATACGAAGGACACTTGAGTTTGTTGTGTTTTGGGGATCCTCTGACCTTTAATTTTCAATACTAAGAATTTCACTAAGTAAATAATGGTAAATCTGAGATTTTTAAAAACTTTGCTATCATGTCCTTTCCTTAAAGATGCAAAACTCTATAAACAGTGGAAAAATCCTGTAAAACACACATTTTACAAGAGATCCTAATAAAATTTCTAGCAATAGTGGATCTGAAGTGCTTGTCATCTCTGCTGCTGCTTGCTAAGAAAAGCGCAGGGCCTCATTAGGCTTCAGTTCTCCTTGATGTTTTAAGCAACCATTTAGTCTGAAATGCAAGTTACACAGATAAACTAATCCCTTCTGAAATCAATCCAAGGAATGAGACTGTTCTCAAATCTCTTCCTAAAACACATTTCACAATCTAGAAGTTCTTAACATATCCTCAGTGCTGCAGAAATGTAACTTTATTGCCTCAAGCTTTTTTCCATGCATGACACAGCCAATTAAATGCCTCTATGAGTTCACCATCTGAAACAAAATCCTGACTTTTATTTCTTCTCTCTAATCTGGCAATGTAGCAACTATGATGAGAAATAGTACTAACAAAATTAACCCAAATGCACAAAAGACATTTTTTTCCCTAAAGACAACCAAGCAAAGACGCAGATTTAAACTGCAGTATACTCTAATTTATATCATTTTCTTGAGAACTAGGAAAATTTGAACATGTGCAGAAAAGTTTTTCAAGGTAACAGATTTAAGTATTCACTTTTAAAACTGAACATATGTTGGAAAAATATAAGAAAATTTTTAGAAAATGTAATAGTAAAAGTATTTTTAAAGCCAGTTCTTTTCTCATGACGTAGCCGGTCTACTACTTAAATATGGCTCCTTACTCTGCCTTAAGTGACAACGAAGTCACTACTTTCATAAGAATAAGGGAATTTATCTATTTAAAAAAAACTTTTAGTTGCCCCCTTAAATTCTAACTAAAATCTTATGCTTTAATTTTATGGGAACCACAATTAACTCAAGGCAGAAATACAAAAGGAAGTTACAGTATTTTTATTTTAATTTGGATTAACTTTTCTTTTTATAGCTTTGTTCTCTACTGCTGATAAAATTTTAGATAATATGTCCTTAGTTGCTCTATAAAAACCTTCATCTGGTATTAATACAGACTGTCCAATGAAGATTATCTATAAAATTCTACTTTTTTTGAATAGAATTTTCATAACACTTTCTGGATTTTCCTTGTTTTGGTAGCTGATTTCATAGTAGCAATTACTTAAATAAAAAGTTTTATGATTTAGCTGTTTCCATTCTATTGTTAAAATGAAACAAGTGGATCTTAGTACTAGGTAAGTTAAATATGTAGGAGAAATGATATACATTTATGCAAGAGGCTGATGGCTTATATTTTCACTGTCCCCAATTTTTAAAATAAATCACTTCTAAATTTTATGAATCTGGAAATACAACAAGAAATCTTTTATAAGTTTTTAGTATAGACACCTCTTATATACAGTAAGTCTTTCTTTAAAGTAAAATAGAATGATGACTTTTAAAGCCAAATTTTCCACCAATGTGAGAAGACAAACTATAAAAATATAAAAAGCTAAAGTACTCATTCTTGTGAACTTTGGTTATCAGCAACATAAGGCTTTGGTATAAATATACTCTTCTTCCTATCTTAAATTAATAAAAGAACAATTTCTCTAAACTCCACTCATCTTTGCTTTATTTTCATTATCCATTTTGAACATACTGCTCATTTGAAAACACCAAAAATACACAGATGTGCTTTTTCAGAGTGAAAGCAGCAGTTTTCGTGACTATAGCTCAAAGGTCTATGTTTCACTGATACTTTGTTTTGAGAGATCATAACCATAAGTTAGACTACATAAACATCAAGTGAGAGAATTCATAAACATCACCTGACTAAGGGAAAGGAATGACAGCAAAGATGCAAGGATGTAAAAAAAGGAAACAAACTGTAACAAAGTGACTCAGGATTACATTTGTATAATTAAGTAACTGGTCAATGAAAAGAAATACAGAAACATACACCTAGACCCCTCTGTTCCTCTGACATGACTAGGAGAAATATGATCCACAGATCTACAAAAAACCCCTAGGAACAGAAATTTTGAGTCCCATTTGAGTATTTAAGCTTCTCCAGGACTTCATTCCTTTGTAAAATGATACAGCATTTACTTCATAATGCTGTTGTGAATGCAAACAGTTAACATGTGTTAAACACTACATAAATGTTTTTTTTTTTTTTGGTACTGAGGATTGAACTGGGGACCTTGCGCTTGCGAGGCAGGGGCTGGAACCACTGAGCTAAATCCCCGGCCCAACACTACATAAATGTAAGGGATTGTTAATGTTGTGGCAAAAAATGGTTTAGAACATGGGTGTCATATAATGTAGTAGTTAATTAAAAACATAGATTCTGGACTCTTCTGCCTGGTTTCAAATTCTTAAAAAGCTGTGTGACTCCTGACAAGGTACTTAACTTCTGGATGCCAACTTTGTCTGAAAATGGGGAGCATAGTAATCTGCCTCCTAGAGTTGTGACAAGAAGTAAATGATTTAATTCATGTAAAGGGCTTAAAATGCTGCTGGCACTGAAAACAAACAAAAAAACAACAAAAAAATCCCAAACCACCCTAGAGGTATTGAGTCCTATTCTTGCAATACTGTTACTGCTAATCATAGGCACATACAATTTAGGGCCTGACTTATCAAATCAAGAAATAAGTATTCATGTAGAAAGGTGGAAAGAAAAGCTCTTAGGGTATCCACCACAGTCCTTTAAAAAGAACAGGTATGGTAGCACACACCTGTATCCCAGCATACTTGGGAGGCTGAGGCAGGAGGATCACTGAGTTCCAGGTCAGCCTGAGCTATATATGAATTCAAAGCCAGCCTGAACTACATAGTAAGATACTGTCTTAAAACCTCAAAAGAACAGGTAGAATCAAGTTTTTTCAAAGTGATGGGATGGGCTGTAATAAAGCTGCTTGCTAGTGGACCTGGTGGAGTGAGCATACCTTGCCTAACCTACTGCTATTCTTTTGGAAAGTAACTAAAGAAAAGGGAAATAATCTTGACTCTTGGAACTGGTTCTGGTGTTTCCACTGAAGAACTGAACTATAAAGAACACTTATTTCTCATCTGCCACTGCAAACATGAAACATTTCAAGCACACATTTTGGCACACATATTGCTACTATAAATGCTTCACTGAGAGCCACAGAACCTGAGTTCTAGACCTGATTCTAATATTGGTGTGGCCTCGGCCTTCAACAAGCACATGGGCTCAAGGAAGTTCTTCAACTTTCCTTGGTAATACTTATGAAAATTATTCATATTTCACTAAAATATAATTCAGTAGAGCTGCTTGATAATAGAATAAATCTCTTGAATCATATGACTTTAGAGCATATATGTGACTGTGGTTCAGGAAACACAATTAGCCACAATAATGACTACAGGCTGTGAGCATTCTATCATTCTTAAATCTGTGACAAATTCCAAAAGCAGATACTATAAAAACACAAGAAGCAACATATGGTGCTAAAACTGATTTTAAATTATCTAAAATATCTTTAATTTGATAGATGAAAGACATTTATTACAGAGGACCAATTTAATACCAATTGTAGGATATAAAAATAAGATACGGACAAGGAAAGTCACTTGGTAATTACAATACTAACTAGGCAAAGATATTTTAATTAATACCTTAGAACATACTGGGTAACACTTTCATAGTCTTAAGAGGCAATGTTAGAAAGGTATCTTAATAGAGTCTTTAAAAAAGCCCAATAGCACCTTGCACATGGTCTTTGCACATGGTGGGTACTGAGCAAAACCTAGTCAATAAACTTGGGAACAAAAAGAATTACAGTAAGTTGGTAGGTGGAAGAGCTACTTTTTGAAATTTAATCTTTAAGCAAATGTCATATCACTTAATTTGACACTGAGTTTAAGAAATAAAGGTAATTCTAATTTATTAATATCAATGAATTCAGTTTTCCCTCTGATGCTTTTTTATACTGACTTTAAATATAGATTAATATGAATTCTTTTTATTTTCCTTTCATTGATTTGTTTTTCAAAAGACGTCGTTGTACAACCTCATTTCAAAATGAAAGCTTTAATTTGGACCCTAGGTTTGCTACTACTCTTCCTAATAATGGGCATCGGACATTGCAGAGGAGGACAGTTCAAAATAAAAAAAATAACCCAGAGGAGATATCCTCGTGCTACAGATGGTAAAGAGGAAGCAAAGAAATGTTCATACACATTCCTGGTACCTGAACAAAAAATAACAGGGCCAATCTGTGTCAACACCAGAGGGCAAGATGCAGGTACCATTAAAGATATGATCACCAGGATGGACCTTGAAAACCTGAAGGATGTACTTTCCAGGCAGAAGCGAGAGATAGATGTCCTGCAATTGGTGGTGGATGTAGATGGAAACATTGTAAATGAAGTAAAGCTGCTGAGAAAAGAAAGCCGTAACATGAACTCTCGAGTTACTCAACTCTATATGCAACTACTACATGAGATTATCCGTAAGAGGGATAATTCTCTTGAACTTTCCCAGCTAGAAAATAAAATCCTCAATATTACCACAGAAATGTTGACGATGGCAACAAGGTACAGGGAATTAGAGGTGAAATACGCTTCCCTGACTGATCTTGTCAATAACCAGTCTGTGATGATAACTTTGCTGGAAGAGCAGTGCTTGAGGATATTTTCCCGACAAGATACCCATGTGTCACCCCCTCTGGTCCAGGTGGTGCCACAACACATTCCCAACAGTCATCAGTACACTCCTAGTCTGCTGGGAGGTAATGAGATACAGAGGGATCCAGGTTATCCTAGAGACTTAATACCACCACCTGATCTGGCAACTTCTCCCACCAAAAGCCCTCTTAAGATACCACCAGGTACTTTCATCAGTGAAGGTGAGTTATCTCTTACTGGTAAAACTGTTTTACAATTTATGCAACAATGCTTATAATAAATGCTTATTCTTCATTTGGGTGGTATGCCCATAAATTAAAACATCTATATTTTATTTAAGAATTGGAACTTAAAAATATATCTCCTCTCCCAGGTCTAGCTTTCTAGCAGTTTATAAAAACTATGTTCTGTGAAAAAAATAGTCTTCCATCGAAATCCTTACAATTGAGGTTACTATCAATGAGATTCAGGAATGAGTCCACAAGCTACTTGTAACCTATGGAGTCTTGCTCTATAACCATACCATCAGCCTCCAGCTAGGTCTTTATTGCTGGTTAACAATCTTTTTACTTTCCTATTGCTGTTCTTAACATCATCCTTTAAGCTTTTGTTTTCATTCTCAAGACTGTCAGTATAGGTCCTTACCGCCCCTCTCAGAAAATGACTAATCTACTACTGTACTGAGAGTAAGTCTAGAACAAGCACGGGGGAGTGGTCTGAGGTTGAGGGGAAAGATGGTAGAGTTTACCATTGTGATCTTTGAACCCAAAATATGTACCCTACTGATATCCTCTGAAAAGTGGCCTTAGACCTAGGTACACTTTCCACTCCACACTCCGTGCCTGGGAATATTCCTGAGGGGCTGGTCACCTTGGAACACTTAGAACTTGCCTTTGGGATAAGAATAGCTACGAGGTATGGCCATATACTAAGTGTAAGGAAGGAGGCAGGACTTAAATCCATGTCTACTTGGTTCCAAAAATTCCAGGTTCTTTCCACTGATGTAGAAACAAAAGCAAAAACAAACCAACCAACCAGGTCCTGGGTTCTCTGTTCTTTCTTACCTTGAAAATATCTATACAAAACTCAACTTCTTAACTTCTTCAGCCTAATAGGAAAAGGTTTCCTCCTATTTTCCAAGACTGAACAAATAATATGTACCTTGTATCCAGATAAATATAAGTAAGTTTTCATTAGCATAAAAATCCCTTGCATTGATCCTAAGATCCCTGCCTCTATTTTCTTAATTTCATTCCTTGCTCCATTCATTCAATATCAGTCCTGGATCTAGGGACCCAGAAAACAAAGACAAATAATCCCTTTTTGTTTCATTTTAGATAACTCACTGCTAGCTTTCTGAAAGAATATGTTTCATGTATTTTATTTTATGCTTGAATTCATTTTCTCATATGCCTTTTCTTTTTTCCCCCACCCCCTCCCATTAGCCAGTCTTTGGCATCCTTTACAAGCTAATTTATGGAGGGGGAAATCCAAATGGCCAGAAGTGAAAATAAATATAAGTAAACCACATCGATGCACTTACTGAAAAGAAAGGACATAAAACTATACATGCATTATAAAATAACTTAAAACATTAATAACAAAAACACAAAACAAAGACCAGAAAGAAAGTTATCACGAAGTGGCTGTCTCTCTCTGCAGTGGAGCCCAGTTGCTACTTACTTCTGCTGTTCTGGCTTATTACAATAGTCTGCTTCTAGATTTAAGAAACAAACCAATATTCTGATTCTTCTTACTTCTCTAGTTCATTTAATTGGCATCTTTTTCTTCCTACATTGCAAAAAATGCCTTCTTCAAGATAGTCTACTTTAGAGGCCTCATCCATCTTCACAGCTTCAAGTACCACCAGCACTCAGGTGATTCCTGAATGGGGCTCTCCCTCCTAACTTAACCAAAGCTGATGCCTGCATTTGTCATTTTATCATTACTTCATATGCTGTGGCTTCCTGTACCGAAATGCCTTCATTCAGTTTATCTGTCAAATTAGCAGATTAAAGTTTAACTCCCATCTTTCAAGATTAATATTACACCTTCTCAGATTCAAACAGACATACCTAGATGGCTCTTTCCTCAAACCCTGGGCTATTTCTTGAACATATTTTCTGTATCATATTACATTGAAGTTATTGACTTATTTTCTCTCTCCCTTTTGATCTGAATGCTTCTTTAAGAAAGTGAACTTTCTTTTCATTATTTCACCTCAGAATCTAGCCACAATCAAATCTGGCATATAAAGAATGAGTAAGTTAATTAGTTACTAAAGCCTAAAATAATCCTTGCTCCAAAGTAGCATTCTCCTTTTATAGAAATAAGTAAATTATCATTGCAAAAAATACACATTTTCTGAACAACATCTTAGAAAATACTAATAAGATAAGCACTTTGAAAAAGCTTCACCACTAGCCAGATACTCATACAGCTAATATCAATAGTTATTTAACAGTAACAGTTAATAAACAGTTAACCAAGAAAGTCTTTTCCCCCCTCTCATAAGCATAATAATATCCTTGTAGCTTTTACAAAATAACTTTTTTGTTTTTCTATGATTATGTAGCTTGGGATAGATTTCTGTAAATAAAAGTCATAGGTCAGATAACTTTAATTTCTTTATGTTACCATTCAGTTCTGAATTACCCTGGCTCATCTTTGACACTTCCTATCTTATACCTAAAGTCAACTGAATTTTATCTATACCTCTCATTTCTCTTCAGAGACAGAACTATTAACTTAGATTCAAATTATCCATGGCAGTAGCCAGAAGACAGAGACGTTTTAGGCTACCAAGACTCCTCTCCACCCCCAAGTCTGTTTCCTCATCTGTAAAATAGGAAGAATAATGTTAATCACCTCATGCAGTTTAACACTTGAAGGGTGTGCTTCACCAGTACCTGGCATTCAAATGTTCACTGTCACTAGGAACTGTGTAACAACCGGCCACCTGGTCTAAGTTCAATTACTTTCTCCAGCAAAACATATTCTACATTGCCAATCAAGCTATCTTCTTAAACTACCCATGCATCGCATTTCTGCTCAGCAGTTTCCAACTGCAAAAAGAAAGGTCCAATTTGCTTAGTCTAGCTAAGAATAATACCTTCCTTCAAAGAACTGAACCCATTTTCAAGCTTTCCTTCCATTAGTTTCCTTCAAAAAAACTATCTGCTCCAATAAAATGAACCTCATGTTCTCCTAAATATTTTCCATGACTTCCGCCCAAAGTTTAAGGCTGAAATCAAATGAATGAATCAGGCAACGAAACTACAATTCTTCCTTGAAGTCTCTGACACTCACAGACTTGAAATGACTCTCCATGAATATTTTATTCTCTGTTAACACATATTTCATATATTCCCACTTAATTATTAGTAACCTCTACATATACACATCTAAGTAAAATGTCTAACTACATTATAAACTCCTTCCTGGTAGAAGGATACTGTATCTCATCTATAGCAGCTAAATAAGGTTAGGTGATTTGGTAACAAAAACTTCATGAAAATATTTAATATAGAGTACTGAATTCTTTCAATATAGATTGTTAAGTGGCAACAAGCCAGAGTGTTACTAAGGTACACGACGGGGCAAAGGGTGTAGCTTAGTGGTAGAGTCATGTTTAACACGTGTGAGGCCCTGGGTTCAATCTCCCAAACCACATGCACACCAAATTCGGCAAATGATGATAATTACTAATACTGTCAAGAACTTTGACTTTCAAAGGGAAGATGTATACAAAATGATCCACTGGATATACCAAGAAAAAACCATTTATTTCTTGATATCTTTTTAAAAATTATGTTTTACATAAGCTTTAAAGGTATATAATTATTAGAATAATAGTTTGTATATGTAACTTATAAATAAACAAAACTGAGGTGTGTGAATTGTTTTTAAACTAATGGAGTATACAATTATGTAAATATGGAGACAAATGCTGTTAAGCAATTTAGATTGGCTCTGAATCTCAGGTGGCTGGTAGCACCAATTCCAACAGACATAAATCTCATATTTATATACTTATAAACTATAAAAATGCTTATATAAAACGAAAATAGTTCTAAGTTTTACTGTATAATGAGGTTTAATACAAGAAAACACTAATGTTAAAGGGTTAAATCCCACGCTAGAGTCAGAAGTCATCTTTAATGAAACAATCATATATCTCCAGTAAGCCAATCGTTAATGTAAAAATTAAGGACATACAGTAAGTTTTTATTTTATTCATTACTTATTTTGTTAAGCACTTTTTCCTTCTATAAATTAGCTACACCATAAGAATTATCATACCAGTAAACTAATGAGAGCACAAAATTGCCAAGTTTTGGGGGAGGGGTAAATGATGAGCTCATTACAACTAAAGTTTTAATAATAATAATTTTATACTTTCTTTTGAACTGGTTTTAAGACAAATGCACTTCAAAAAACAAAACAAAACATGAACTTCCAGAAGATAATGAAAGAATTTTTTATTTAAAAAGTTTTTCAGAACTATTACCTTCTCTCTACCTTAAAAATGAAATATTTGGGAACACAATCATATACCTAGAAAGTTATCATCATGAAAATTCTCAACTGTTATTTTTTCAGTGACTCCTCTATAGGTTAGTATTTTATAAAAGAAACATTAATTTTTGCAGGTAGCATACTTATAAAAATAAGTTCATTCCTTGTAGATGAGAGGGGCTGAGAAAGTTCCTACACAGTGTCAAATGCACATATCTGAATACCATAAAACTTGGATTCTGGCCAGGCTTTTGTTAAGGCCTGGTTGACTTTCTACTGTAGAGAATGTTTTCTGATAGAGATTGTTGTAATGACTGGATGAGGTGATGCATGTAAAAATGCAGTGTATGGCTTGGTCTGAACATCATACATTTTTACATTTTAAAACATATATTTCCATTTATGTGCCTTGCCATGTTAGATAAAAGGTAAGCTTAAAAACATAAGTTTGAAGAATAGTCATTAGACATTATAAAATGTGCTTTTCAGTGATAGGCTGTATTAAATCAGAGTCATAGAGGCAAATCCCATCTATAATGACAAAAATCAGGAAGTGGTTGACTCTGAAGAGATGGCTCTGACTAGTATGAGGGCTGTTAACAGATATGATTGCTTTGTGACAACTTACTGAACTGAATACAGATTAGTAGAGAGACACTGATCTCATTAGAAATAATCACAGAATACTTACATTTTAAAATTATCTGTAATTCTTCCTATTAATAAGTCTTTAAGTACAACTGGTTTCGGTACAATACTTATATTACAAACAAAAAAAACTGAACTAAGGAAAGGGACTGCTGGAAAATGATTATGTTAATCAGTTATGAAAAAAGTGATAAATTCTTTAGTAATGTAAAACAAAAAAGCTTGTTTAACTACACTTTAAATATACAGTTTAAACACACATGACATTTACCAAGCACAAATTAAGAAATACAGTTTAATCCAAAAATCTAATCTTCTTGGGTGCTGTTGGAAACTTTCAATTTTAAAATCTATCCAAATATTCCAAAATTCAAAACATTCCAAAATTGGAAATACTTCCGTCCCAAGAATTTCAGGCAAGGTATACTCAACCTGGATTTTGTCAACTTTCAAAACTTTGACATTTTTAATATTTTGCAGGAATTCAAATAACCTTATGAAAGTCCAACTTTTGAATGTATACTTACATGTAAAATGTGAACTGTCAAAACTACTCAAATGAATACATGGTAAACACTTATGAAGATGACAAACAATGCAAAGGTGACAATCACAGAATGTGCAAATTTCTGAAAGATTTATGTACATTACAACAAAATCATTTCATGTAACTACAGTAGCAATAAATTTTAAAATGAGAACAATGATCTTCAGATGTCCTTGACGTCCCTAAAAGTGATAACTCAGGAAAAATTATGGCTAACTTTGGAAATAATCACAATGACTACACTTTTTTTCTGGTACCCGGGATCGAACTCAGGACCTTGCGCTTGCGAGGCAGGTGGCGACACCACTAAGCTAAATCCCTGGCCGTCCAATGACTACACTTTTAAAGTGAAGTAGTCAAACAAATGACTGAAGTAGGCTCCACCGTCTGCCTGAAGTGCTCTAAGTATCATTCTCAGTCATTTATATTTCAGATGTAAGAAACCTGTACCTGCTCTATAAGACCAACCACCCCTGCCCCTTTATGCCTCAGCATGCTACTTATGTGTTTTCTTATTGAGACCATCTGCCCCAACAGCCTCTTACTCAATCTTCAAAGCTCAGGTTGCTGGGCATGGTAGCTCACGCCTGTAATCCCAGCACTCAGGAGGCAGAGGCAGGAAGATTGCCGAGAGTTCGAGGCCAGCCTGATCTACATAATGAGTTCAGGACCAGCCTGAACTACAAAGTGAGACCCTGTCTCAAACACAAAACAAACAAACAAAACAAAACAAAACAGCTCAGGTCAGATATCTCAGCTATTTCTTAGACATTGTTAACCATGTGCCCTGTGTAAAACTTCATCAAAGTTCTTGTCATGCTGTATTGGGATTATCCTTTTCTTGTTATTTTTCCACTTGACTCTATGGTTGTTTCTCTATCTTTTGGGCCTGAAAGAATCTCCAGCCTTTACTGATGCAGAAAAGGCACATCTTAATGCAGAACTGAGGAAATTATAGAAACCACTCCTACCAGAAATCATTTAGTTCCATAAATATCTGAGGGCCTATGTAGGCTCAAACTGAACACAGAACAAAAAATAAAGTTCTTGCCTACAAGTAAACAAATATATTACCAAGTATTATACAAAATAATCCAAGTTTGGACTCAGAAGTCATACTTCACTGCTTTCATCTCGCTCCCACACAGGAAATTAAGGTTTCATAAATTTCATCCTGAAACACACCCTCTCTACCCTTCTCTGACTTGACTGCAATGCATGTTTCTGTAATGTGAAGTTAGCTCATATGTGATGAGAGGGGAGAGAAAGGAGAATAATATCAATAAATAGAGGTCATGCTGGTTTACCTCGGATTTTTTTCCCCAAGCACATTAATGTTTTGTATTACAAGTAAATTCTGTTGAAAATAAAGTATTCTAACAGCTAAAATCAGTTATTTTTAGTGCATGAATTTGTAGAACATAAGGTTTTTCTAGAATACATCATTTCTCTGCAGTAGAAATGTCTATACATAAATCTTCAATTAGTCACATCAAGTTTATTAATTAAAATATATTTACTAAATAAGCTACTTAAACTACTAAGTAAGCTGCTATTATATTAAGATCAGGAATGAAAGAAAAAAGAAGGGGCTAAGAGTTATTGCTGATTTTTTTTTACATATTATGTTAAGGGTTTTGAAAACTTCTACCAAGATGAGTCTATTCTAGGAATACAAAATTGGTTTAGTATTCAAAATATAATCAATATAACTTCTATTTTAATATACAAAAACAGCAAAAAACCCCCCGTAGTCTCAGTAGATACACAAAAAGCCTTTGAAAAAAACCCTAATTCCATTCATGACTTAAAACAACAAAACTTCTCAGCAAGCTAGGAATACAAAGATCAAGAATTTTAAAGCTACCTTTGAGGACTTCACAATGAATGTAAAAATAAGGAAATATAAGAAGAGAAAAATGAACAATACTGAAACTCTTGAACCACAGTCTTTCCAGTTTCTCATGTTTTTAAAGTAGTAATCGGTAGTGCTTACTTACAGACACTGTATAAATTTTCAAAATCTGAAACAGTGAAATATTTATGAAATGTGATAGATAAATTAATGTTCTCTTGATTTTTATATTTCAATTTCCTTATATTTAAAATGGGGAAAAAGACGGTGTTAATTAAAAAAATTATTGATGATTTACTAAGAGTTAACATGAAGTAAGTAAAAATGGTCTCATATTCAAGGTGCAATCTGAGGCTCATAATCTCTAAGATCCTTTGTAATGATATAGACGTATAAATATTTATTTAATGAGATTTAATAAATAAGACCCAAAAGGGAGAGTGTATATTCTAGACACGGTATATATAACACATTTCTCAAAATTTCAACAATTCTATTATCCTTATAGAACAGAAATTCTTATATGAATTTTTACTGTTTTCACACAATTTCTTTTTTTTTTTGGGTACTGGAGATCAAACTCAGGACCTTGCACTTGCGAGGCAGGGGTCAGCACCACTGAGCTAAATCCCCAGCCCCTGTTTTCACATAATTTCTAAAAAGTATGCAAGTCAGTATTTAAAAACTAGTAAAACAATTGACAACTGGAATTTTTATGTTTTGTTCTAATAGATATTGAAAGTAACTCTGAATCATATTTTTGCCTGCTCTACGTAAAGGTTCACAACTGGTAAAGGACAAAACTGAAGGATATTTAGTAAAACTAGAAGCTATCTTTCTCTTGATCCCCACAGTGTGGAAATTAGAAGTTCAAGAATGAGACTTTATATCTGATTTTACAAAATACTTTGTCATTTAATAAAAATATACAGAACTTATCAGTTGATTAAAAATAGGATATCTAAATTATGAAACAACTCAATGGCAAATGGAGCACAGTAGTTCAGAACATGGACTAGAAGAAAATGGATTTAAGTGTAGGCCTTCCCACCAACCAAGATACAAGAACTTAGTTGATTGTTCTATCTGTGGGACCATCTATCAACTATCATAGAGTCACTGTACAGATCTGATAAAATCACTATCAGTCAAACTGGTACAATGCTTTAGAAAGGCATTCAGATGCTGGGCTGGGGGCATGACTCAGTGGTACAGCACTTGGCTAGTGTATGCAAGACCCTGGGTTCAATCCCCAGTACTGAAAATAGGGGGGCATTTAGGCTAACACTCTTGAAATGTATTTTTATTGGCTGTTAATAATATATGGGGTGAAATTTCAAATTTTGTTATGTTTGGGAACTCTGATTTATCTCAGGGCTTCTCAGTCTTAAATATAAGAATGAATATTGTGAGTTTCCAAAAAGGAAGTAATATTTAGCATTTCTAAGGCTTATTTCATTTTGGTACTCCATTTTTATTGAGTATTTCAAGAGACTAGTGTGTTTCCTTGAAATCAAATTTCAGAAACTGTAAGCTGGAAACTGTGAAGATATATAAGTGTACTGAATCCCTCTTGATTCAGTATATCAATTCCACAACATTTTAAGTAAATATGAGAAAAAGAGACACCAGTAAGAGTAAAGATACTCCATATATTAATTATAACAGCAAAAATCAGAATGGGACTTTAATAAACATTGATATATCAATGTCAAGGACTAGTATACATTTACTGTAAGTGAAGGGAGATTATAGTTCCATAGAAATATTTGTTAAAGACATAATCCAATTTTCTACTTGTTTTAGGATTATAACAATATAAAAGTGTTTATATACAAACAAGACAGAGAAGAGTGGAAAATGAAACAAGTTAATGTTCCAAATAGTGGGACTGGAGTAATTCTTTTAGTTTAACTTTTATAGTACTGTGTACACAACAGATAAAAAGTGGTAGCTGTAAAGAAAAGCATAAAGGTAAGAATCTTGATTAAAAACTATTTTAATATCTCTTTTGCCATATTAAATTTCCTGGTAATCAATGCTATTTAAATTACAGGACCATTTAAAGACTGTCAGCAAGCAAAGAAAGCTGGGCATTCAGCCAGTGGGATTTATATGATTAAACCTGAAAGCAGCAATGCACCAATACAATTATGGTGTGAGAACAGTTTGGATCCTGGGGGTTGGACTGTCATTCAGAAAAGAACAGATGGCTCTGTCAACTTCTTCAGAAACTGGGAAAATTACAAGGTAAATCAGCAAGCTAAGACCTAGGGAAGGGGACCAAAGACACTCCTGCAGAAGTGGTCATTCTTTCAATGTAATAAACAAGATAGGGAATTAACTACTGATATGATTTTCACTATTTTTCTGTGTCTGTGAAAAAGACTATTCTCACCTCTAGTTTTAAAATCAAAGTTAAAAAGTAAGGTGAAGGTACACTTTAAAATGCACCCCCTTGGTCTGGATGATATACATTTATACCTTATAAACATTACTCAATTCTGTTTTTCTAAGACACATTTGTAGCATCTAACATACTTAAGCAATAAAAAGTATAGGACTTTTAAAAATGATCCCTTAAGACTAATTATTCCTGATAAGTATGTTTTAAGTTTATGACACAACATGTGCTACTGGGGAGTGACATACCCAAGACTTTCATATAGAACCAGACTGCATTACAACAGTTTTGAAAAGGGAAACAACCAGTCTCTGTTACTGATTTTGATGCTCATGATGCTAATTCTATGAGTGGCACACATACACCCTCAGTCAAAGGATGGCAGACAGGAAAAATTATATTTCCTAGATGGTTAATTCCCTGTTCAAAGTTGTGAAGTGTCATATGATTACTTGCTCTTAGGTGAAACTTTACTGGCAGCTAAGAATGTGACATTAATATACCCAAGTCAGAAGTTGCATAAATTTCTAAACAAGAACTAGCACAAATGATGGTGGGGGGGGTCCTACATTTAGAGTGTAAGATCAGGTTTATTGAATCTATTTTGCTGGACACCTAAACTGTCAAATGCTTTCTGAAATAGGGTAGGTAATTTGTTTTATCAAAATGATTTACAACTTTTTGAAGGGGAATTCTGAAGATATCTACAGTACTTTATCTTATATTTACTAATTTTACTTGTAGTAAAGCTAAGCAGATAATTTGGAGCCAGGTATGATGGCACATGCCATTAATCTCAGCCTTCTGGAAGACTGAGGCAGCAAGACTGTAAATTCTAACCCAGCCTGATCAACTTAGTAATTTAATGAGGCCCCATCTCTAAGTAAAAAAATAAAAATTGGGCTAGGATGTACCTCAGTACAAATGCCCTGGGTTCAATCCCCATTACCACATGCACAACAAACCAACCAACCAACCAACCAAAAGACACTACAATGCATATTATCATTTTCCATCAATGGCCTTAATAATATCAGATACCCTCTTTCTTTGACTAAAAAGGAGAAAATATCCACAAACTTTTACAAAAGAAAAGGTTCTTTGGGTGAGTATGAGATTAGGAACCTAACTTTGTAAGGATCTATGCAGTTTACCAGTTCATGTTTTTAGTAGAAATAAATAAATTTGGTTCTGGTTTACCTTTGTCTTATTTGTAGGGTTTAAAGCTGGGGGTACAAATAAATACTGTTAAGATAAAGCAAAGCAAAACAAAATGATTATGTGGAGCTTATAAAACTCAAGTAATCTACTAAAATTGAAGTTCACATTACCACTGAAATGGCAAACATCTTTATGTCACTGTATCTACAGTATACCAATGTTTACTATCTCTTATTTACACACTAATATTTCTTTATTAACAGAAAGGATTTGGAAACATTGATGGTGAATATTGGCTTGGACTAGAAAATATCTATATGCTTAGCAATCAAGATAATTATAAGCTGTTGATTGAATTAGAAGACTGGAGTGATAAGAAAGTCTATGCAGAATACAGTAGCTTTCATCTAGAACCTGAAAGTGAATTCTATAGACTTCGCCTGGGAACTTACCAGGGAAATGCAGGAGATTCTATGATGTGGCATAATGGTAAACAATTCACCACACTGGACAGAGATAAAGACATGTATGCAGGTGAGTAAAAAAGTAAAAAAGCAAAAACAAACTTCTCAGAATTACCACCTTCTGTGAATTAAACAGAACCTGGTTATTAAAATATATGATACTAAAATCTTCTCAGAAAGGTCATTTTGGACACAAAACACATATAACCTGTTGAAAAAAACAGCTTTTAGAATCTCTTCTATAAGGCAATTCCAAAGTATGATATTTGTGGAAAAACAAGATTCTAGGGAAAAACCAAAGCCAAACCAAACCACATTTATGTAAAAATAAAACAGCCTCAAATTCATATACTAACTTGACACCACCAGGGATTTAGCTCAGTAGTTCCGCCGCCTGACCCGCAAGCACAAGGACCTGAGTTCGACCCCCGGTACCAAAAAGAAAAAGAATTTGGGCCTGGGACTTAACTCAGTGATTCCAGAGCCTGCCTCGCAAGCGCAAGGTCCAGAGTTCAATCCCTGGGACCAAATAACTAACTAACTAACTAACTAAATAACTTGACACCTACCATGCACTGAACACTACTGTGGGTGCTGGAGATATGGCAGTGAACACATTTCTGCCCTTTGCAGCTCACCTTTAGCAGGTTGATTCATTAGATGGAGATATAAATATATCTCCATTTTATATTAATGTTTATTTTATATATTTAATTTTATATAAAATACTGTAAAATTTATTTTATATAAAATAAAATACATAATTAAATAAAATAAGAGAACAAAAGGGATGGGTGGTATTGAGTTGTGAGTCCTTACGTGAGAAGGAACTATCTAAATAAAGTTCTGCATGAAGGGAAGGAGACAAGCCAATTGGATATATGGCATAAGAGCATTAGAGGGGAAGAGTTAAGATGATTGTGAAACATGGCATAGTGATAGCACAACAGACTGATTTAGAGGATGAAGAAATATTTTCATTTGAATAATCTAATTAGACCATCTATATAATTTTAAATTTAATTCTCATGTATAATAATAATATAATTTAATTCTTTTTAACCCAATTTCTGGCACTGAAGAGAGCTATCTGCTCGGAAAAATGATTCATTGTTTCCCTTCAAATGTTATCTAAGCAAGCAACACATATTAAGACCTATTTAACCTATTTCACATTGGTATAAGCAAGTGAAGACAAATATGAACATAACATGTCTACTTGTTTAGAGAAACCTATTTATTTGCTGGTAAAGCTATTTCAGTGCATTATGCTTTTGGTATTTTGAGAGTGCAATCTTCTTCTACCTTTACTCTTTTCTTTAGCCAACTCTGTATATTTCTTTTCCCAATCTCTTCCTCTGTATCTCTTTCATGTATAAACATTGCATGTAAAAAAATACACCACAAAACATTGAATTTTATTTACCCTACTAACTAGAAAATTAAATCTCTTTTAAAAGTACATATTCTGCCTGCCTCACAAGCACCAGGTCCCAGGTTTGATCCCCGGTACCAAAGTAAAATAAAATAAAAGTACATATTAAGTAAGCAAAAAAATAAACCAAAAAAGGCAATTAAAGCCATCTTTTTAAGTACAGGAGACAAAAGTAATAGAATAAATGAAGTAAAATTAGTAAAAAAATTGCTAATTACTAAGAAAACAGTATGGGAGGATCAAACCGAATTATTCCAAAGTAGAGTTAAGTTTCTGATGGTTTTCAAGGTACCATACTTAGAAGGAACTTTTACTGTGGTATTCTTTTTCCTAAAAGGCAACTGTGCTCACTTCCATAAAGGAGGCTGGTGGTACAATGCCTGTGCGCATTCCAACCTGAATGGAGTATGGTACAGAGGAGGCCACTACAGAAGCAAACAACAAGATGGGATTTTCTGGGCTGAATACAGAGGCGGATCATATTCCTTGAGAGCAGTTCAGATGATGATCAAGCCCATTGACTGAGGAGAGACGGTCTCCAATTTAAACGACACAAAACTCTGATTTTTTCAGTTCCCCAAATTGTAAATGTTACATGTATATTATTTTGCACAAATTATTTCTATATAGTTTGTAAAATGAATTTTACTATAACTATAAAAGGATCTGTGAATGTAGTTTCTCCTTCCTTCAGTACACTACAGATAATTATTTGTATCTATATTCCAGTTATTTCAAAATTTGTACTGATTGAACACAGGCAAAGTTTGTTTTCTAAAATGTAAATATTTGTCACAATGAAAGCAAATCTTAGCTTTATTTTAAATCAAAACTACATGTTGAAGATACCTAATTCATTTTAACACTATGAGAATGATCTAACTTCCAATGAAAAAATAATTTTAAGATTTCAGTCAAATAATGCATCTTATTTATAAAAGTACAGACAGGAAATTAGAGAGAAATCTCTAATTTTGTCAATAGAAAATACTTTTTTTGACTGAATAAAAGTTTTTTCAACTTGAATTTGTGGCTTTCACCTTTAATGATTATATGTGACTTCTTTTTTTTTTTTTATTAAATTCTTTTATTGGTACATTGTAGGTATACAACACAATTACATTTCTCATTGGGAACTGTATCTTTACATAATGCATCTTGGTTCTTATTTTTTCCCCATTCCTAGCCCTCCCTTCCCGCCCTCCACCCTTCCCGCCCTCTACCCTTCCCTATTTACAAAGACTTTATTTCCATTTTATATGTCACTTCTTGATGGTATATTCTATAATGATTTTCCCAAAAGAACCATGTGATCCATACTATGAAATGCTTATTTTAAAAACACACACACACACACACACACACTCACACACACACTCACACACACAAATAATACAAATACATGTATTACTGAAATGGGAAATAAAAGAGAAATACACAAATGAATTTCTCCTATGGTACAATGAACACCAAAATTTCCTGAAATGACTCTTACAATATCAGTAAAATGTTGATATTATAAAAATGTAGAGGGCTGGGATTTAGCTCAGTGGCGCCAGGCCTGCCTGGCAAGCGCAAGGTCCTGAATTCGATCTGATACCAAAAAAAAAAAAGAATATTTGGTGTGCCAGTGTTTTTGGTGCTAAAACAGTTTCAGGGAACTGTTAGAAATTTTCTCAATAATGAGGATTTAATAACTTCAGAGCAGAATCCACAGGGGCATGGCTAGTCCAAACTATGAACTCCACTTTACAGTGTGTGACTGTTTAGCCTTACCTTGGCTTTATTCAGTTTTGCCATCAACAACTTTATTAGGGATCTTCTGGGATAACCTCCTTCCAAAAATATATTTATTGCTTAGAGCTAACCCTTCCTTGATTTTTTAAAAAATTGTTTAAAAACTTACATGACAAATTCCAGAAGTAACAACAGTTGGAACCACCACTGGCAAAGATGTTAAAACTGGGGGAATCTGATTCTATTAATAATTAGCATGCAGATTTGTACAGCTGCTACTTTTATGTTTTTTATTTGATATATGCTCTTCAATAACTAAAAACATAAGAATAAAATTAATAAAGCTCCATCCTTACCTCTTGTATATATCACGTCTTTAGCCTAAAGTTCAGAAAATATATCAAAAGAACATGACAGGAAGTTCAAATATACAAAAAAGAGAAGGTATAAAAGGATATAAATGAGGTAATGGAAAACACAAATGTAATTCTGGCTGAAGAAAAGGCTAGGGCTAGTTGCCATTTGATCAGAGCTCATTCTCAGGATCCAAAAGAAAATGACTGAACATGCTCTACTGCTGTTTTAGAACAATATATAATAATATATAATCAAAACAATAGGGTAAAGTAATCTAGGGTATATAGTGTCTAAATATCAAAACAAAGAAATGATTAAAACTCATAAAATGTGAAACATCAATGACATTTTTTCACCATTAGGCATTTTTGAGATGACTATCACAGCCTTTTATGTATTTAATCAAATGCTATAGAAAGGAAAGGAAAAATATCCCATTAATTCCTATAGAACTATAGGAAGGCTTAGACTTTGCTGAAAGTATCTGACTTTTAAATACATGTACATAGTTTAATAAAAATTTCTGAAAGTAATGTAAAACTAAAGAACTATATTCTGAGAGATCACTATTCAACAAAACAATATATGAAAAACAAAAAAGGATCAGATAAAACTCAAAGATTCTTTTAAGTTCAGGTATACTTTAAAATTTTCATTACCTGTGATGAGGACAGTGCTACAATACAATGCAAAAGACAATTACATACATCTCTTCCACTAAAGGCAAGGACAAAGTCCATTTCATTCATATTTAGTACCAAACTCAGTGGTAAGCAAATATTGGTTGCTAGCTGAGATATTAAAAGAAAACGGGGTGAGTAAATAGTTACTGATTTTAAAAAATATGTCACATATATATTTACTATGATTTTTGTTTGTTTTTCCAGTACCAGGGATCAAACTCAGGACCTTGTGCTTGTGAGGCAGGCACGGTGCCACTGGGCTAAATCCCCTGCTATTTATTGTATTTAAACAGAAATTAAAACAAATAAAGTTGCAGGAACAATGAGAAGAGCCAGAAAAGGAACATTTATCTAATCAGTTGAACGAACACTGTGTATACTAAATGCTTACTTCTGTTTATATGCTATAAGGATAAAGCTTTGAACCAAGACAAAAAAGGGCTTAAGAGGATGAGGTACATTAATGAATATATCATTACAGAAATAAAAGCAGGTATTTTGGGGAGGGAGCACTATATTACACAAAGTTATAAGCCTTTTCTTACAACAAAAACTTAATTAAAAACCTCTTATGATAACTTGACATTTTAGGTTGATAAAAGAGGGAAGAGAAAGGAGGCGTTACATATATAGATGCAATGTATGTGTCCTGCAGAAGGGCTAGAGATTTTACAAAAACTTCCATGTAACATTCTGCTTCCACTCAATAAGCAATATATAGTACTAAAACAATTTATTTATTTTCATAGTTTTAAAAATATGCCTTCTTTCCCAGCAAGCATCCTAATTTGGTTGAGCTACTACTGCATCTTCCTATTATATGAATAAAGTAGAAATGAGGTTTGACAAATACACAGGAAAGAGTATTTACCATGTTTAATATAACCACATTATTTTTATATGACATTCATTTTCTCTCTTTGCAGCAAAGCAAAACTTCCTGTGCCAAATTCTTCAACAAGCCCCTTAAGATTATTTATTTTCCAATGACAAGAACAAATGAGTACTGTTAATGATTTTCAGATTTAAAACCATAATTCTCATATAAAGCAATTTTTTCCTTAAGATTTGCCAAACTATTCCTCTGTAGACAAATTGCATCTTTGTTCTAAGAATTTTTCACTATATTGTCCAAACTGACTAATTTTTACCTTGAATGCAAACCAACAGAAGAGACAATTTTTCAAAAGACGAGCAGAGAGCCAAGACTACATTTTCTTATAATTTAATCCATATTGAGTTACAGATACATTTAGCAGTACAGAAATAAAGAGTTTAATCACCATTTGATCCCTATCCTCTTTTTAGGTTTCACAAAGAATGGTTGTATTTGATAAATATTTTTAGTAAAAAAAATACTTAGTTTGGACTACCTTTCTCATGTTAAGAAATGGATTGGCTGTTAGGTTTTCAACCTGCACTATAGATTCTTTGGGTTGAAAAATTCTTTCCCTAAGAATCTCTAGTAAATACAATGGATTAATGCACATTTTGTACACCCAAAGAATAGTTAAATGAGGCAACCATTTTCACTAAGAGTACTATCTTTGAAACATCTTCAGGCCAAGTTCTGCGTTATCAAATGTACAGCATCTTATAAATGCTTTAAGTTTTTGGTAATTAAATAGGTCTGTTTTTGTATGAATAGGAAAAGATTCTGAAATCAAGGTTAAGTTAAATTTTAAAAATCACAGCCTAATTAAATTTAAATGAGAACAAAATATAAAAAAAGTAAACATTAACTAATGTTAAATTTTCATTCTTCAACATAATTCACTACTGAAGGCCAGGAATTTTAAAAATGAGACGTCTATGATGTAAATCAAGCAGTCAAAAACCTGTACAAGAGATATGTTTCACATTTTTAAGAAAAGCAAGTATGCTTTGAACAGATTTACTCTGAAGATGTGATATAAAACTCACTACACTCAAAGGATGATTTTCATGCTTGAAACAAACTATAAGTGAGCCAGAGTAACTTATCTGACAAATGTTTCATTTCTCAAGTCTACCTAAATTTTATGCCAAGTGGGCCATAATCATTCCATAATCTACATGTTTCTCCATGTAACAGTACAAGGATGAAAGATATGAAGACTACCAATATATAAAATTGTGCAGATGCTAAAGTGTATGTTCTCCATTTTACCATTTTAAGGTTTTTGCCATTTTTTTCTTTTTTCGTTTCTAATTCTTAGGTAGATCTCAGACAAATGTATCACCTTTTGCTATAGAATATAGGAAACAGAGGTTCATTAACGGAAACAGGCCACACAAATGCATTTACTGTATTAAAACTATTAAAACAGAAACTAAAACAATTGACATTGCAGGAACAATGGGAAGAGCCAGAAAGGCATTTAGTTAGTTGAACCAACAAATATTTACTAAATGCTTACTTTTATAAGCATCAGATAATGCTACACTGATGTGATCACTGGCAGACTAAGCTAAAAGATAAGGAGAGGCTCAGGTTTGGAAAAGAGGAAAAGATGAGGAGGTCATTTCCACTTGTGTTGAAATTACTTACTAATCCATCAATATTTTAGAATCTAAAATGTTAGGAGGCCTCAAGAACTAAGTAGAAATCTAGAAATACAAGGTCTAGCCTAGATTTGGGAGTCAATAAAAAATATATAGAAAGAATCTGAACGAGACCACTCTACGGAGAATAAGCAAAGAAGTGGACTGAGACCCAGAATACATCGAAGAGAAAGACAGAGAAAGATAAATCAATAAAATAAAAGCCAGAAGTGCAGAAGGTAAACCAATTAGAGTGGTGCTGCTTGTGAAGAATTTCAGGGAAGAGAAATAACTAACATCTTAATCATAAAATTAAGATGAAGCTTGAGAAATAAATACCTATTAAATGTTTCAACTATGACATTGATGGTGACCATATTGAGAAAATTTCTGAGTGAAGAGGGAGGTAACAACATACTAAACAAACAGCAAACAAAAACCCAGTAAGAACAGGATACTTTTTTTATCAGCTTAAGTGAACCATATGGTGACAGAAGAAAAAGCACAATTCTAAGTTCTCATGAACTTAGCTGGTGATATGCCTGTTATCTCAGCTACTCAGGCAGCTGAGGCAGGAGGATTTCAGGTTCAAGGCCAGCCTGGGAAACTTAACAAGCTTCTGTCTCAAAATAAAAAGTGAAAAAGACTTGGGGATATAGCTCAACGGTAGAGCATTTAAGACATATGAGGCCCTGAGTTTAGTCCTCAGTACTATTTAAATAATGTGGGAGATGACACAAAAGGAAATTACTAGAAATTAAACTGATGATATAGAATCATTCTAATATTTTGTCCAAATTAACATCTATACCTCAGTATTTGCCTTATCTGCTTTAACGCAAAGGAATGACTATGTTTGTTTCAGGTACCAGGGCTTTCCAGATTCCAGAGAAACAACTTTGCTAGTTTGTTTCTTCCCTTTTTATCTCTCTGTATATGCATGAGTGTACATCAATATGTATACATAATGTGCATATATACACATGCACAGTTTCAAAATTCATATAAAATCACCACTATGGGAAAATATAAAACAAATACTCTTGAACGAAAGGATTTTTGTTATTTTCAATAAAAATACTTTTTACTAGAAGATACAAATTATGGAATTTAGTGTGAAAAAGACAATGATAAGAAAAGAATCATACAATTCATACAATCAGTACAACTTAGCATGAGAGTTTAGCAGGTATAAAAGGAGGATGCTAAACTAAGACTTTAGATGGCAGATTTTTCATTAATTAGGTCTTAGGACTCTGAATCAGGTCTTTTATCTTTCTGGACCTTAGTTTTTTCAACTGTGAAAAATGAATGAATTAAAAGACATCAATATGGACCCATCCAGCCTGAAGAACATGATTCTGATCCTGTGCATGCTTTTTCTAGAAAAACAGAACAAACTTCAACGAAGACAATTCTATGTCTTGAAAGCAGAGCTACAGCAGAGCCCCTCTGAAACTAAGGACTGCCAATTTTCAGCCTACTATAATGTTCTTCATGCAATAAAAACCTTATTCTTGTGAATTATGAAGTTATTTTTTAAAAACCTCTATTCCCCCAAATTATATATTCAAGTATGGGGACAGTCAAGATTATGGTAAAGGGGTAGGGGTAGTGGGAGGCACAGGGGAAAGGAAAGAAGGGAAAGGAAAAAATGATGAGAAATGGAAAAAATGGAAATAAAGTCTTTGTAAATAGGGAAGGGTGGAGGGTGTGAAGGGAGGGCTAGGAATGGGGAAAAAATAAGAACCAAGATGTATTATAAAAAGGTACAATCCCCCCCCCAAAAAAGATTACGGTTAAAAAGCAGAACACGTGGCTGGGTGTGGGAGTACACGTCTGTAATTCTAGTTACTCAAGAGGTTCAGCAGGAGGATCAAGAGTATGAGGACAGCCTGGGAGACATAGTGAAACCCTGTTTCCAAAAAAAGTGCAAACATATACCATGTAGTGGCCATCCACTGTATTATGCTTAACGGTATTTCGCTTTCAACACTGGACACTTCCCCCCCACACACAGTGGAATCCTAGGAGGTTCCATAATATTGGATGAATTCAACTTTTCTCCAGGAACTAAGCAGCTGAATGGATGTGTATCCATTATCTTTGTCCCCACCTCATCTTCTAAACACTGGTACTGTAAAGACTTCAAAGTTTGTGGAGTTTCTTAAATAACAATTTTCAATTACTCTCATAAGTATTTATCTTGAAATTAAGTTTGGGCAGTTAGATAAAAGAGCAAAAATGGGAGCCATACATACTAGAAACAAATACTTATCACTTCAATACTCTACAGAGTATCAAATCAACTTAATATATGCTAGGAATATATAACGTTTATATTTAATTTATAGACAAATTTAAAAGGACAGTTTGTACAGGACTTATTTTCATTTAAAACCTAACACCTAGCCTTATTCACATTTTGTTGAAAATAATCTTATGACATTATTGGTTAAATAGTTCTTGGAATCTATAAACATTGTTAAAATAATAGTTAAGACAAATTTACAGAACTGTCAGTGCACTAAGGTAAATTTCCACAGTAAACTGATTTTACCCAAACTTTTCACAGTAAAATATCTGCCAACAATCTAAGAACTTCGATCAATGCGTTCAGTTAATGTATTAAATTTCATTGTAAACTACTGTTTCAATCTTTAAAAGCATTACTAAAGCAACTAAAGTACATCATTTTCACCATATGGCTCATTTCTATGAAAAACTTTAAGGATAAAAGTCTAAATCAATATGAAAATACATTCCAGGTAATGAGGCTGACAACTTTTGTCAGTTTTTTCAGCTTAGCAATCTTGTAGTAATTTATTTTCAAAATACATAAACTAAAAAATTGCCTTGAATTTCTTATGTACTAATTAAGGAAGAGCAACAACTAAGAATAATAAACACAGTAACATAACTCACCTAAATAGGGAATGCAAGGTGTCATCTTTAAGCTACTTATATAGTCTCTGAGTCTTTTGTAGTTATCTTCTTTACTCATTACATACTCTAATTTTTCAAAGGTAGTTTTGTCTTTTCGACTTAATAACTAAAAAACAAACAGAAAAGCCTAAGTTATTTACAAGTTCCATTTTATTGTAGCAAAGATATGAAGTTGCATTTACTATAAATTTGGATTTTAATTTAAAAGTTATACCTTCTTTAATTTTATGTTGCTTAGTATACAAATAAAACAAAATCAGATATATTAATAACTCAAATTACTTGTAAAATAGCCTTTATATGTACATAATTAACTAGTAAATAATACATTATATTTCTCATCTTTACTATTTTAAATGATAAAGCAATTTGATCATTTTTGTAAATTAAAATTATACATTCTCATTCACCTACAATGCCTAAATATTTTATTGACTACCTCCTCAAAGATAAGATCATTTTTGCATAATCATAAAGAAATACTGAATTTTGTGATAAGTAACAATTTTTCTCAACAACTTTAATGATGGCCAGTCCTAATAAAATTTCTGACTCCCTACATTTTGGAGTTTTGACACCACTTTATCATATAATAGCGTAACTTAAGAGGCCTGAAGAGTAAGTTTGTAGTGAGTGCTATTTGAGATCAACAGAGATAATCAAGGGGAGTAAGACATAAAAGGTTGGTCAGTCACCCACAATATAAAGGTTCAGAAAATTTTTTTTAATCATAGCAGAGACTGGTAAAAGTTTTCTTCTTTAACTGGATGACATAACTATTTCATTAGTATGTAACAAGACTTCACTTTATTTCATGTCAAAATATTGGTGTTATTTTACAGCATGCAAAACACTTCCCCTATATAATTCTCATTTACTTTTCCTACGAGTTTGACAGAAAAATTTGAGCATTTAGAGATGAGCAGACTATGATTCAAAGATGACCACAGGATTAGCATGTACCAGAATATACTAGTGCTCTCGAGTCATGCACTCATAAATACTTGTCTGTTTTTCTAGGTCTTGAAGTCTGGCTCTGGAGACAGAATATTCTGAAATCTAGTCTTCCCCATACTACAAATAGTACAGTTGGAATCTACTTTTCATGACTAAGCAATTTTAAGTGTCTCAAATATGCAAATTACCTTCAGATAATCTCTATCACAAAAATGAATAGGATTCCTTCTTTAAAATATGATTTCAATGAGTCTTTTGCTTTAATGTTTTAGATAAAATTCCAGTGTCTAAATAGTTTTATAATCTTCCCCTTTACCCACTTCAACACAATTTAGTAGCATTCCCAGATAAGACACAAAACTGCTTCCTATCAGTCAATCAAATCAACTGTTTTGAATAACAAAGTATTCAGACAAGCAAAACAGTTACAGAATGTTGTAGGAATAACAATAAATCAATCATAATTCACACACTCAAAAACACAAATACTAAGAGAAACACATTATTTGGAACTCTTAACTTATCTTGCTACATATGAAACACAAAATTGTAGTAAAAATCTACTTTTGAAATTTTCATAATAAATCAGTAACCAGATTAGTAAGATTCAATTCAGTATGTGGTAAAATTAACAGAAGAATATAAAGAACCACTCCAATATACTGTTTCCCTGTTGATACTCAGAACCTTGATATAACTATGAAGTCTTAACTTTCTTTTCTTTGAGTTTTTTTCTGTTTATATTATCTTTATATTATTTCATTGTATTCTCCCCACTAGAAAAAACAACAATAAAGTATTTCACGTTATAATTCTCCAGGTTTCTCTCATGATCAGTCTTTTTGGTCAAGAGTATGATAACTGGGGAAAAGCTCTTCATATTTTCATTTGTATTACTGAAAAAGGAGACCTACAGATTTCTGGACAGATTCTTTATCCACCTAATGTCACAATATGCCTACTCACGCTGGATGTGGTGGTGCATGCCTGTAATCTCAGCACTTGGGAGGCTAAGGCAGGGGGATTGCCATAAGTTCAAGGCCATCCTGAACTATAGCGAGACCCGACCTCAAAAAATAAAACACACACACATAAAACCAATATGCCTGCTCATGTCAGTCACTGTAAGAAATGCAAGACTCCCAGATTACCTCTCATGCCTTGACTTGTATTCTTGTAAAACAAGTTATGAACATACTTATTTGCATAAATATTTATTCATCTTTGACTCCAGGTACAGATTATAATCCTTTGATCATGACATCAACTATTATTTGTTCTTGGTATGAGTTTAAATTATTTTAAAATTTTATAACAAATATACATGCATTACCTTCCTACATAAGAACTGCACACCAATAATTAATCCACCTATGTGCTCCTTCTATATCCAATTCCCTTGATTATCTTTAAGAAGTAACTAGTAACAGTAATCCTAAATCTTGGGTTCATCGTTTTCTTACATTTAATTTCATTCTGACTACAGAGTATCATACATTGTTTGTAGTCTTCCACAAAAAATAATTTATTATTGCTTCCATGTATACATTTTTTTCTAAAAAATACCTTTATAATGCTCATTTTAATTTTTTCTTTTTGTTTTATTAAGAATTCTTATTAACAAATTCTTGATCAGTTACAGCTGTTGTACTTATCCCAACTGTTGTCTTTTAAATTTTCTCGAAAGTATCTTTTGATGAACAGAAAATCTATCTATCTTTTCTTTCATTTCTGGAACATTTCGCATCTTATCTAAAAACAAAATCCCTATCTATACCATGCCAAATCAGAGATAATCACCCATTTTTCACCCAAAAGTTTTAGTTTTGCATTTCACATTCATGTGACAATGATTTTTATAGGTGATACATGGGCTAGATTTTATTTTTTGTCTTAATAACCTATTTTCCAGTTCCAATTAGTAAATAATCTATTTCTTCATGGATTTACAATGTTTCTATTTGTCACATCAGCATTCTAAAGCAAGGAACTATTTCTGGCTTCTTTATTCTGCTTTTATTGGTAGATACATCTAAACTTGCTCAAATCCTACACTGCTCAAATTATACAATAAATATGATATCTGTTACAGGGCCCATGTCCCTGCCTTCCACTTTCTTCTTCAGGACCTCTTCCTCCTATACTTGAAATCAATCTTTTCCTGTCAGTACTTTTAGGATATAAGTGACAAATAAAAATTGTATTTAAAATGTATTTTTTTCTTTTTGGTACTGGGGATCAAACTCAGGACAGGACCTTGCACTTGTGAGGCAGACAGCGGCACCACTGAGCTAAATCCCCGGCCCTAAAATGTATGTTTTGAGATATGTATAGTGAAATGTGTACCAATCTGATTAATATACCCATCACCTCATAGTTACCTTTTGTGTATAGTAGAAATATATATATATACTAAAAATATCTTTAATATCTATTGTTAGCAAATTTCAAGTAGACAACATAGAATTAACTGCAGTTACCATGCTGTGTACAGACCTCCAGAACTTATTCATTCTACATAACTGAAACACTGTACCCATTGACCAACATCTCTCAATTTCTTCCACTTCCCAAACTATCCTTCTATTCTTTCCCTTTATGTGTTAGACTTGAGATCCCACACGTGAGACATGGTATATTTCTCTGTTGTTAGGTTTATTTCACTTATGATAATGGTCTCTAAGTTCATTCATGTAGTTGCAAGGGACAAAATTTCCTTCTTTTGAAGGCTGACAGTACTTTACCATACTCTTTTATCCAATCATCTATCCACAGTCCATTAGGTTGCTTCCATGTCTTAACTACTGAAAGTAATTTTGTAATGGATATATTCTTTCACATAAGGAATTTCCAGTTTTAAGGCTTCAGTTCATGGTCATTTGGCCGATAGCTTTGGGCCTGTGGTACAGCAGTACATCATGGTGGGGAGTACTTTAGCACAGGTGCTCATCTCATGGTTGCAAGGAAAGACAAAGAAGGTAAGAGGCTGGAGTCCCATTATCCTTTCAAAGGCATGCCCCTCAATGACCTAACATTCTTCTACTAGGTTACACCTCCTCACTTCCCAAAGGGTGCAGAAGCTCCCAACAGAACCACCAGTCTAGGACCAATCCTTTTACACATGAGCCTTTGAGGGACAATTAAGATATATACCATAATAACTCTGTATCTATTAAATGATAACTCCCCATTCTCACCTGTCCCAGTCCCTGGCAACCACCATTCTACTCTGTCTTTGTAATTCTGACTATTCTATGTACCTCAAAGAAGTGAAATGATATTTGTCCTTGTAAGTCCTCTCATTTCACACAGCATAATTACTTGCCAAATTTATCCCGTGGTATAGGATTATCACAAAATTTCCTTTGAATTAATATTCCATTATATGTATGTATCTTTCATTTATTCATCTACTTATATAGATGTTTGAGTTTTTACATTTTGTCTACTGTGAATAATGTTGCTATTGACACTGATGCAAAAGCTATCTGTTTGTGACCCAGGTGTGGTGGTTCACACCTGTAATTCCAACATTCTGGAAGTTTGAGGAACAAGAATCCCAAGTTCAAGCCCAGCCTAGGCAACTCAGTGACTTAGTGAGACTTTGTCTCAAAATAAAAAAAAGACTGGGGATGTAGCTCAGTGCCCTGGGTTCAATCCCCAGTATTGCAAACAAGCAGACAAACGGCTAGTAAAAAACCAAACAAACAAAAATCTGTGTCTCTGCTTTCAATTCTTTTAGGTATATACCCAGAAGTAGAACTGTTAGATTGCTTGAAAATTCTATGTTCAATTTTTAAGGAGAAATTTTATTGTTTTTAATAATTTTCTGAAAATTATTTTGGGTTGTCTTGTAGGTAAGTGAACATCATAAAAAAAACCCTATTACTCAGAGAAAAAGTTTTTCTTATTTTTTTTATAATGGATAGAAACAGTAAGATGGGTATTCTTTTCCTTGATGTTAAAGAGAAAATTCCTACTATTTTCCTTATTGCATATGTTGTACTTTTTGACACATTTCCTTTATCAGTTAAAAAACAAAACAAAACAAAACAAGCTGAGGATGTAGCTCAATGGCACCATGCCTTGCCTGGCAAGCACAAGCTCCCAAGTTGGATCCCCGGTACCAACCCCCCCCCCCCAAAAAAAAACAAAAAGAAAAAACTCAATTCTTTATTCACTAAAAATTTAAAACCCAGTAGATATGAAACTCATAAAATATTTTCTAACTTGACCCAATAAAACCATTCCAAGTGTACCTTCTGAAACTCATGCTCCTCCTCTGCAGAATCCCCACCTCTAACCTTTTCTCTAAACATCTTTGTTCCTTGCTCTTCACAATCTCTTCCAACTTATCATCATGCTTTCCTCCCTAAAACCTTCCACCATTTATCAAGTTCAAGGCATTAGATGACTGCTGTCCAGCAAAATTTTGTGTGATGATGGAAACCTATGTGCCATTCAGTACAACAGTCACCAGTCAACATGTGGCTGTTAAGCACTTGCAATGTGGCTACTATGACTGAGGAACTGAATTTTTAATTTAATTTTAATGATCTAAATTTAATAGCCACATGTAGCTAGTGGCTACTGTATTAAACAAGAGAACACTAGATTGTAACAATTATGTTACTGGCATTTATTGACATACAAGTCATTTTCCCTCTATATCTAGAAGACTTTATAAATTGGAAAAAAAGAGGCAATGAATCAAAATTATTCTTATTAAAAATATTACTGATTGCAATTTTCACAGAGATAATATTCCCAATATGCTGAGATTTCTAATTTCTTGACTTTTCCAATCATCTGATCTCTTCACCACTTTCAGCTTCTACTCTTTCTGTAATCTGTTTGTTTGTTTGTTTGGTACTGGGGGTCAAACATAGGACCTTGCGTTTGTGAGGCAGGCAGTGGCACCATTAAATCCCCAGCCCCTCTTTCTGTAATCATGAATACAGTAAATTACTTGACTCCACTGGGACTTCTAATCCAGTAACCACTACTACTGTTCCATCTCCCTAATTTACCTGGCTTAGTTTATCAGTACAACAACTCAGATACTTCCTTTTTGATCTCTTGTGCTATCTTGGATCCCTCTGGTACAAACACTTGTAGAAAAAACCCAACTCTGGTTAAACACAATTCTCATTATATAGTGATTCTGAGTGTTTTCAGTTACACTGTTGTGGCTGCCTCAGGTTTTGAACCGATTCAAAACATGTACCTTTTATGGGCATTTTGACTGAAGAGCCAGAAATTATATAAGTGCCGGATTTGGTGAATAAGGAATCGGTATTATGTTTTTACCAGCCTGCCTTTCCATGAATGGCACTAGCAGTGGCATTCACTATTTTTTTTTCTTTCAACCTTGCAAAGACATTTGCAAAAGACTTCTAGAACTGCTTCAGAAAGTGGCAAGAGGACTGGGGATTCAGCTCAGTGGTGCCATGCCTGCCTTGCAACTGCAAGGTCTTGAGTTTGATCCCCAGTACCAACAACAACAAAAACAGGAAAGTGGCAAGAATGATGATGGGATAACTATATTCGAAGTGAGGGGGAATACTTTGAGGGAGATTAATGGCAATGTGTTTTTTCCTGTACTGAAATAAATTTTAAAAAATTTAAACACATATCATGTTTTGATTAGCCTTTGTAGCTGCAGATATCAAAATTCATACTTTACCTTGTCAAAGTGATAAAACCAAATATGATTAACATAGCATCAAAATATAGAATAGGGCCAGGGATTTAGCTGAGTGGTTCTGCCGCCTACCTCGCAGGCGCAAGATCCTGAGTTTGATCCCTGGTACCGAACAAACAAAAAAATGTAGAACAATATAATGATTTCATGTTTACCATCAGATTTTCCACCAGTCGTAAGGAAAAAACCCTCAGATTTATGACTAAAAACTAGTGGAAGTGTAAATCACTAGATTTTTTCAAACTTAGAATTTAAATTTTTCTCAAACTTACTAAAATCATAATCTTAACATGATTAAATGTCATTTTTTGCATTCATAATTTCCCATCAGGTGAATATGAAACACTGTATTATCAAAGATGATTAAAAAGGTTATAAAAATGATTCTCAAAAGAGCATAAACCAAACTCCAAATTGTAAGCTGCCTACAAATTACCTGACAAATCTGATCGAACACTTCAAAGAAAATGCACAGTTCAAAGAACAATGTACAGAGTAATTTAAAACTTATCTACTACCATAAAATTAATCATACTAACAATTACAAAAGGGCCGGGAATTTAGCTCAGTGGTGCCACCGCGTGCCTCCCAAGCACAAGGTCCTGAGGTTGATCCCCGGTACCAAAACAAAACAAAACAAAAAAAAGAATTAACCTTATTAACTAAGGAAGATTACTTACCGCCCATGTTTTAGTTAACCTGAAAATTGGGGCACTCTGTAAGCCAGATACCACTGCCATAAGTGCATGAAGATTATTCAGCTCATACAGTTTCTGAGGATTTAAGAAAAGAGGAGGGAGGAATAAAAAGTTTAAAAATGAATACAAGACAAATACAGATTGACAAGCACAATTTAGACAATTGATAAGTGCTCTAGGATTTAATTACTTTGATTGCTGAGATTTGTCTTTAGAGTACCTACTATCTTTACAGTAAGTTGTTTTTGGCCTATAATAAGTTGCATCTTTTACCCTGACCACTGACTGTCTCCAAATTCTGGGAATAAATCTACCTCTAACTGGGTAATATATTTTTTTTAAAAACCAGTTTTTTCTCTCACCATGCACTAAACTAAAATCGAAATGGATTAATGATCTAAATATTAAAATAGAAACGCTGGCTGGAACAGAGGTTAGGTAGAACTCTTGAAGACATCGGTGTAGGAAAAGATTTTATGAACAAAACCTCAGTTGCCTGTGAACTAGCACAAACAATCAACAAGTGGGATCTCTTCTTAAAAAGCTTCTGCACTGCAAGAGAAACCACCAGCAGTGTGAAGAGACAACCCACAATGTGGGAAAAAATCTTCACCTGCTCTTCCTCAGACAAAGGTCTACTATCCCGAATGTATAAAGAACTTAAAAAGATCAGACCTCCCAAATTTAAAGACCCAATCCGAAAATGGGCATCTGAAATGAAGACATTTCTCAGACAAAGAAGTAGAAATAGCAAATAAATACATGAAAAAATGTTCAACATCACTAGTCATTCGAGAGAGATGCAAATGAAAACAACACTGAGATTCCCACCTCACTCCAGAAAGAATGGCTGCTATCATGAAATCAACCAATAACAAATGCTGGCGGGGCTGTGGGGAAAGAGGAACCCTGATCCACTGCTGGTGGGAGTGTCGACTGGTGCAACCACTGTGGAAATCAGTATGGAGATACCTCAAAGAACTAGGACTGGAAGTCCCGTTTGACCCAGCTATTCTCCTGCGGGGTATTTTCCCCACAGAATTAAAAGAATCATACCACAGTGACATACGTGCACTCATGTTCATAGCAGCACAATTTGTAATAGCTAAAACTTGGAAGCAGTCCAAATAGCCATCAACTGGAGACTGGATAAAGAAAATGTGGGTTTTTAAAAATAAAATGGAGTACTACTGAGCCATAAAAAATGAGAAATTAGAGGCACTTATAGCTAAATGAACATTGAGGCAAACAGGACACATGTGTAAATACCAAATAATTTCTCTAGTGTGAGAAACTGAAAGCGTAAATAAGGACTAAAAGGTATAATAGATAATGTGAAATAGGAAGAAAAGGGGCAAAGGGGAAGAGGAAGTGGGAGGGGTGGGGAAGGGAAAGGAGGGAATGGAAGTAATGAGAAACTGAAAAAATGGAAACAAAGTCTTTGTAAATAGGGAGGGATGGAGGGGTTGAAGGGAGGGCAGGGGGATGGAGAAAAAATAAGAACCAAGAGAGATTATGTAAAGGTGCAAATTTCCAATGATGAATGTCATTACATTGTATACCTAAAATGCATCAATAAAATAATATTAACAAGGGCCAGGGATTTAGCTCAGTGGTTCTGGCGCCTGCCTCACAAGTGCAAGGTTCTGAGTTTGATCCCCAGTACCAAAAATAATAATAATAATAATTATTATTATTATTATTATTTTGTTTTTAAAAACCAGTTATTACTCAGTATCAAGTTTACTTGGTATGGTCATGTACCCTGGTTCTAGTGAGCAGTCTCTTTCCTTATAATGAAGTATTACTAATCCTCAGCCTTATGTTCCAAGTTTCAAGAAAGGGTCCACCCAGGATTCTGATTTGCTTTCCTGCCAAATACTCTCATTATTCAAGGGGTAGGGTTCAAACTGGGTTTTTACTGACCTCAAGTTCCTGCTTCCTCCTCCCCCAAACCTCAGATTCTTTGTTTTTTATTCATTCTGGGACATTGCTTTTATACTCTGTGTGCAGAAAATGTCTAACACCAGGTTCCATCAATTTGCCAAGAGTTCTATTTGACATATATTGCTAATTTCTCAGATTTTATCATACTACTTCATACATCCCAACAGTTCGATCTAAAAACCAGTCATCTTAGAACTTTCCTAACTCTGCTACCAGGTCTAGAAAATGCCAGAGGTGAGGCATTTCATTGAAAACTAAAAGAAAATAAATAAAAACAAATAAACATAAAACAAGATGGAAACTTTCAGAAAGGTTGTATTATCTAGCTGGGGAACTTTTTATTTATTAAATATATGTTAAGCATTTATGGCAGACTAGGCACTATGTTACTCTCTATATTTGTAAGAATGAAAAAAGATCTACAAAGCAGAAATTCTGCTGCAAGATTGTTTCAACGCCTGTATGAGTTTCCAGTCTGTTGGCATGCCCTACAGATTTCATACTTTCCAGTCCCTATAATCACTTGAAACAAACCCTTACATCTCTTCATGTATTTTATATTTAAAGCTATATAACATATTTTTACAGAATGTTACTGGTCTTTCTGGAAAATACTGATTGGCACAATCTACTGAAGGAAAAAGCAGTCCTGCTAGTTTTATAACAAACTGAATATAGAAAGCAGAGAGTCAGAACAGAGGGATTTAAGACAGTTATGAGAGAAAAATTAGGGTCTGAGATAAAGGCAAAGCTGTCAGATATAACTTAAAGTCTTAAAGACTCTGAACAGGAATTGAATCATTTAATGATGAGAAAGACAGGGTAGGTTTAACGAACAAACTTTGATGATTTTGAGTAGAGCATAGAAGCAAATTAAAAAATATATATAAAAAAATGGAAATTCACAATTTTGAGAAAAGCCATTAACTTCTATTTTCCTAAAAAGCAGTATTTATCTACCCTATCACAAAGAAAGTTTCCAAATTTCTATGACACTTCTGAAAAATAACATGTATGTAGAAGGCAAGCTCTGCCACCTAGTGCCCCAGAATTTGTTAGAATACAATTGTTTCCATGTGCTCAAGGAAACTATGGGAAGAGTTATGAAATAATAACTGCAAACATGGTACCCTCACTTTAATCGACCTTCTTTGTTCACAGGTAAGGTAAGTTATGCATGTATTACAAGAATCATAAAGAACCAAAGTGGCTATAATTAACCACATCTCTTATGAATGTAACATAAATTTGGAATTGTTACAGGTTTATCTCAGTGTCTTTTTTGGGAGTGTCCTGTTTTTGTTCTCTCCTGCTGTTATTTATTATCTGCACCATGCAATAGCTGTTCAGTGAACATATTTGGTAACATCTATATTATTCTTTTTAAAATAAAAGAATTCCTATTCTCCACATGTCTGGTAGGGTGACTTATTTAGAAAGTAAACTGAAAAACAGCTATGTACTCCTCTACTTAATCTCTTTCCATCATCTTTAGAATAGTGTAATATTTTATAAATATCATACTTTAGCATAATCTGACCTCTGACTACTTATCCAGTGAAACAGATGATGTAACTTAGCTACTCAGGGAGAAAGGTGAGGAAAAGGCACTCAATAGGCATTCAACTAAAAACAAACAAACAAACGAACCAGACTTATCAACAAGCCTTATTTTCCAGTATCAATGAATAAATAAAGTATTACAGACAAATATTTACTTAAAATACTTCTGAATGATTGAACTAAAAAAGTTTTGCTTACCTTAGCAGTTTTAATATAATGGCTCAGAACTTCTGCTCTAATTTTTAATGTTTGAGCATGAAGAATCTCTCTAACAACCCAAAAGCTCACCTGAAAATAAAAATTAAAAATTGCAGGGCAAGATTAATTTGCTAGGATCAGATTAATGACAAAAATGACCGGGTGAACTTCCTAGAGCTGCATTAAAGTACAATGATTCATTTTGCCCTTTAACATCACCAAGACATAATCAATTTTCAAATATTGCATACTTGTCATATAATGAGACAGATATAGATATGTATGTGTGCATACACACACACGCATAATGATGTGTTATCATTAATCTGTAAAAGTTAATATGAAGTGCTAGGGAACAGAGCTTTCTAAAAATGCAACAGGGCTGGGGATTTAGCTCAGTGGTGCCGCCACCTGCCTCAAAAGTGCAAGGTCCTGAGTACCAAAAAAAAAAAGAATGCAACACAACCAGAACAGTGCAGCATGAACACTGTACACATACAGGTGTTTTTTTCCTTTACTATATTTTGAAACATAATGGCAGAATTAGGTGAGATCTAAAAGCAGATCCTGCGGCTGGGGATTTAGCTCAGTGGCACCATGCCTGCCTCTCAAGTGCAAGGTCTTGAGTTCAATCTCTGGTACAGGAAAAAAAAAAAAAAGATAGATAGATAGATAGATAAATAAATAAATAAATAAATAAGCAAACCTTGCAAAAGATCCTACTTGCAGGGTTTTTTTGTTGTTGTTTTTTCTTTTTGGTGGCTGTATAGTCCTACATTGCTATTTAAAGGTGAAGATTCCCAATTAAGATGAAAACAAAATGTGTCTGTATTTCCAAGTTAGCATCCTCAAATAAAAACATTTCAAAAATTTTACAATATTTTTAATCCAATAAAACCATTTTTTGATTTCTTTAGAAGTATTAAAATTCATTAATCAGAAGGCAGATTAGGATCTACAATATTAAATATTCTGGTGGAAATATTTATGTTGTAGTAAGTATATTTTATTTTGTGCATTATGAAAACAGAATCAAAGAACTGTTAGTTCAATCTTACACAAATTAAAAACAGGATGTGGTTAGAAATCTTAGTGTAAAAAGTAAAAGAATGCTTTAATTTTCAAATGAGAAATACTTTACATGTGTGTACATGTAAATGTAAAACTATAAATTTTACAAAGTCATGTAATACTTGCTATATTTGAGCTACTAATGGCAATAATTCTCCTATTGTAACAAAATTTACTTACATACCCCCCCAAAACCCCTCAAAGTTATAGTATAGAGTTTTTTTTCATTGGTACTAGGGATCAAACCCAGGGCTTATACATGTAAGTCAGGTCCTCTGCCACTGAGCTACACTACCAGCTAAGATATTTTAACAATAACCTTGGCAAGAATCAACTATGAATTCAAATCTACATTGTATGATTACTTAAATTTAATGGCAGACAATTTTTAAGATGAATACTATGGTGATTTTGAAATACAAATTCTCTGCCACTGCTCTCATCAAAAGCTGTTACCTTTCACTAAATCTAGGCATGATTGTGATTGCTTTGATGAAAAAGTATTGGAAAAACTGATGTGGAATTCCAGAGGGAAATCATAAAAGACCTTGTACCCCTACCTTGATTGCTGGAATATTCACTCTTGGAGCCTGGAGCTATGATGTAAGAAGCCCAATCACCCTGAGACCACGATGCTGGAAAGGCTAAGTGTAGGTATTTTCCAACTGACAGCCCCAGTTAAACCCAACCACACCTAAGAATACTGACCCAGAGTAACTAAAACCAAAACATAAAATTGCTAGACTTAAAAAAAAAAAATTTGGCTGGTCATGGTGGTACATGCCTGTAATCCCAGCATTCAGGAAGCTGAAGCAGGAGAATCACTGAGTTCGAGCCCATCCTGGCCTACAATAGTGAATTAAAGGCCAGCCTCAACTACACAGTGAGACTCTGTCTCAAAAAAAATTTTTTTTTGTCACCTAGAAAAAATGATTTTTAGAGAAAAGACAATTTAATTATTGTCACACTTTTCAGCAGTGATAGTCTGTGCCAGAAGAAAAAAATGGAGCAATATATCCAAGATATATCTAACAACCTTTGTAAGGAGTTGCAGAAATAAAGAGAAGCAGTACTCCAAGGACTTCAAGTAATAACCCAGAAACTATAAAATGTCAATACGCTTCCCACATGGGATCACAAAATACTCAGAGCCAATATTAGATCTAAAAAGAGAGATAGACTCAAATACTGTACAGTAACAATGGGGGACTTCACCATCCCATTTTCCTCAAAGGACAGATCATCTAAACAGAAAGGCATCAAAGAAACATCTAAAATGAATCCTACTATAGAGCAAATTGACCTACGAGACATTTATCCAACAGTACCAAAATACACATTCTTCTTACCAGCACACAGAACACTCTCAGCACAGAACACATATTAGGCTACAAATCAAGACTCCATCATTTAAAAAATATGAAACCATATTTTCTATCTTCTCAGACCACAACCAATTAAAACTACAAAGCAACAAGAAAAATAAAAATTCTACAAATGCATGGAGATTGAATAACATGTTCCTAAATGACCAATGGGTAATGGAAGAAATTAAAAGAAAAAATTTAAAATTTTCCAGCAATTAAGGACAATGATAACATAAAATACTAAAGTCTGTATAATACAGCAAAAGCAATACTGAGAGTAAAGTTTACAGCAATAAATGTATACATCAAAAAACTAGAAAGATCTCAAACAACCTAACAATGAACCTCAAAGACTTAGGAAAGCAAGAGGAAGGCAAACCCAAAATTAGTAGAAGGAAAGAAATAATAAAGAGCAGAAATACAATCTGAACTACATATAAAAACAAACAAAAGAAGAGAGCAACAAAACTGATGGTACAACGCCTATAAACCAAGGACTCTGGGAGGCTAAGCTAAGAGGACTGCAAATTTGAGCCCCATCTGGGAAATTTAGTGAGACTTTGTCTCAAAATAAAATATTAAAAAGGACTGGGATTTAACTCAGTGTAAAGACCCTGGGTTCCATCCCCAGTACCACGAAAAACAAACAAAACCAGAGCTGGGATTTTGAAAGCTAAACAAAACTGACAAAACTTTGGTAAACTAACCACAAACAAAAAGTGAACACGACTCACCAAAATTTTATCAAGAATAAAAAATTGAAACAGGCCAATAATTAGTAAATAGAATGAAATAGTAATTTAAAAATCTCGCATTTTAAAAAAGCATAGGACCTGATGGCTTCACAGTTGAATTCTACAAAACATTAAAGAAAAAACTAAAAGCTTGAAAAGAGGGGAGGGGAATGAGAAGAGGAAGAATTAAGATATACATACTGTATTATGTACAGGTACAAATTCCCTATGACGAATGTGCTCATTATGTATGACAAATATATACTGATAAAAAAACTTAAAAATAAATATATACAAATTTACTCTGGCACAGTCTTTAAATGAGGTCAGCTTTACCCTTACACCAAAGATAAAAAAGAAAGAAAACTACAGAGCCATATCCCTGAACAGATATAAAAAATCTCAATAAAATTAAACAGCATATCAAAAAGATCATAGACCATGATCAGATGGGACTCATCCTAGGATGCATTAAAAACAGACAAATCCATACAACATGATATAACACATCAATAGAATGAGGCAAAAAAAATGATATCAACAGATGCAGAAAAATTATTTAATAAAACATTTCTTCATGATAAAAAGTTGACAAATTAGGTATAGAAAGAAAAATACCTCAAAAGTATTGAAAAACTCAGAGCCAATATCATACTGGATGGAGAAAAAGCATTTCCTCTAAGATCTGGACTAAGACAAAGATGCCCACTTTTACCACTCTTACTATAGTACTAGAAGGCTCAGCAAGTGCAATTAGGTGAAAGAAATAAAGGACATCTAAATTGAAAAGAATAAGGTTAAATTATCCATGTTTGTGGATCACATGATTCTATATGTAGAAAAGGATTCCATTAAAAATCATGAGAACCCAGTAAATTATGATAAAAAAAATCAACATACAAAAGCATTTCTACATGCAACTAACAAACCTGCTAAAAAAGAAATTAAGAAAGCAATCTCATTCACAATAGCTACAAAAAAAAAAAAAGAAACTTAGCCAAACAAGTCAAAAGTTCTATATCAAAAAGATATTAGTTTGTACTGCCACATTTATTATAATACTATTCACAATGGTCAAAAGTACGGAATGAACCCTGATGCTCTTCAGTGGATGAATGGATAAACTGGTTTATTTACATCATGGAACATTATTAAAAAAAAAAAAGAAAGAAAGAAATCATGTCATTTGCAGCAATGTGGATGGAACTGGAGATCACTATGTTAAATGAAATAAGCCAGACAAAGGAAGACAAATACCACATGTTCTCACTCATCTGTGGAAATCAGTGAGTCAACCTTATAGAAGAACAGAATGGAATAATGGTCATTAAATACAGGAATACTGGGAAGAATAGCAGAAAAATTCAATAAGCAGCACCAACAACACAGACTGCAGTAACAACTCCTGGTTCTTCTTTTGCACAGTCAGATAACAATTGGCCAAAACAACCTATGATATAATTCAAAATGACCAGAAGAATATGAAATCCCAACACATAAAAATCATTTATCATTGAGGAGACAGAAATACTCATAACCCTGATTTGATTAACACACATGTATTAAATTATCATAACGTACTCCATAAAGATAAACAAAATTTTTTTTTTTTGGTACCAGCGATCCAACTTGGGACCTTGCACTTGTGAGGTAGGCGGTGGCACCACTGAGCTAAATCCCTGGCCCAAAAAATTTTAATGTTCAGAATTATTTAAGAAGCTAAAAATACAAACATAACTAGGGTAAAAGTAGTTAGTATGAAACAGATAAAACATGTTTGAAGAGAATTAGTGAACTGAAGTATAAATTTGAGGGAACCAGAATGAAACATAAAGAGACAGATGGAAAAACAATGAATAGTCAATAGACAAGCAGCAAAGAATGTCAACTTCTAACAAATTTTCAACAGTGTTTTGAAAGGAAAAAAACAAAGATGATGAATATATACAATATTTCAGAAACTAATTTCAGAAACTAAATCTCAAAAATTTTAAAATAACTCACATGATTAAATCTTCTTGTGAAGGCCACTGCATTTGGTGCAGAACTATATTTTTCTTTTTTATTCCATCCACAACTTGAGAGCTCCTGTAACATCAAGGTGCAAATTAAATGTAAATTAAATATTAAGAACAGCTCAGTTTTCTTGTCGTATTAAGGATTTTAAAACATTAAAGATAATTTCTGTTCTTTTCTGGAAAGAACATAATTCATTTGATAGCCATTCAGAAAAATCACAAAAGTAAATTTTATTAGAATATAGGAGAGCGAAATTAGGTGTCTAAAAGAAGAGGGGCAAACTTTTCATCCATAGGCAGAATACTGATGGATTCTTCTCTGGAGAGATTTGAACCCCAAGAGGAAAGGTGCAGTCACTGAAAGCTTAGCATCTCTCAACTTAAGAGTAAAGACTACTAGTTGTCAAGCCCCATTCAGTTATTTGGGGCTCTCACAATCAGCTTTTATGTATCTTAGTCTGAGCTGACAAGTCATTGATTTCAAATATTTGATCAATAGAATTCAAAGGGCATCAGAACTTGGATGTTTAAAAACAAAATCACTTTTTATTCTACACCAACCTCTAACTGAACTGAGACATTTCTTTTTAAAAATAAATTATAGATTATAGTGGTTCTGGCTATACATGTGACTGTCACCAATTTTTTAAAAAATCAGAGCTATTTTCTTATCACATTACAATTAGTGCAAATATCTCAAAATATAATTTATAGTCATTACTCCAAAGTTATGATAGTTGTAAGACCCACCTCTACATCTTACTCAATGTGTTAATAAAGAATCTCACTTACTACCAAACAATCACTTAAAGAATACTGGTAAGTGTATTGTAATAAAATTGATTTCATTTGATTTTGAAAATGAGTTTCTGGAACTGGACATGGTGGTGCACACCTGTAATCCTAGAATTCAGAAGGCTGTGGCAGGAGGATCCCTGTGAGTTCGAGGTCAGCCTGAGGTACACATAGTGAGACCCTGTCTCAAAAAAACAACAAAAAAAAGAATTTTTGTCCATAGGCTTCAGTTTGCCAAAGGGACTCAGGGATCCATATAAGTTACTAACTCTTTGTAATATAGCCACAACCATAGGAAAACAGAATCTATAGGAAAAAAGAAAAAAATTTTCGAGTTAGGTCAAGGATCAGAAGAAAACTGAGACAAGGAAAAGACCAGACATGTAATTATACTGTCAGGCAGATGAGAAAACATACTTGTCAGCCCAAAGAAGGAAGGTATAGTGAAAGAAATACTGAAGGAAAACAAGAGCTTCTGGAAATGAAAAAATATAAGAGAAAAAGTCAATAGAAAGGTTATGAGATAAAGGTGACAAAATCTTTTAAACAAAAATCTAAAAGTAGGAGCAAAAATCAACACTGAGGTAACAAGAAAATGGAGAAAAGTAACATCAAAAAATAATTCAATAAAATATCCCAGAACTTAAAAATCAAGACAAGACCTGCCTAGTGTTTGGTACAACAGATTGAAAACAACAACAACAACACAACACAAAACAAAAGCAAGCCAAAGCACAGAATCAAAAATTTGCAGGACAGGACCAGGGATTTAGCTTAGTGGTGCCACTGCCTGCCTCGCAAGTGCAAGGTCCTAAGTTTGATCCCTGGTACCACAAAAAAAAAAAAAAAAAAAAATGCAGGTCAATGGAGAAAAAGAGATCATAAAATCCTGGAAGTTATGAGACAACTGAAGCAATGCTTTCAAAATCCAAGAATTCTATATCCAAGAAAACATCAATTGAGTAGTAAAGAAGACTATAAGCATTTTCAGGCACAAACATTTCACAGAATTGCCTTTCCTGCACTTATTCTTAGGAAACTAGTAAAATCTGTGCTTTACAAAACAAACTAGCCAAGAAAAGGGAAGGAGGTGAGGGTGGTATCTGAGAGTGGCAGAGTGTGTGCTTAGCATGCTCAAGGTCCAGGCTTCAACCCCTGGAACCAAAACGGGGAGGGAGAGGGGGAGAGGGGGAGAGGGGGAGAGGAAGAAGAGATCCAGGAATCTGAGGAACAACACAGAAAGAACACATTGGAAATCCCCTAATGAAAAGTGAAAGGTGATCCTGGGACATTAAGAAGAGCATCCTTGAGTGGAGCCAGAGCAGAGATATTGGGGGTGCACTAGGGCTCAGAAAACATGAAACCAGTCTTGACATATTTCAACACATGAAGAAAAGGGATACACTACACTCACTTCTTGAAGAAAATCAGTGACAGATACAGAGAGCTAAAGTAAATTCTTAGTTCAAGAAAAACAAAATTTGAGTAAGTAATCATAGTACTACTCTAAAGAATATAGCTATACAGTCAAAACTGAACTAACTACATGGGGAAAAGAAAGAGAAGTGAATTGTGTAAATGTGCTGGTGGGGGAAATATAAGAGTAAAATGATCTTCTATAGTAGAATCAACATATATCTAAAATTGAAAAATCAAGAAACAACAAGCATTTAGCTATAGTACTGGTATTTGAAAATGGACATAAACTGCTCCAAGGAGGAATAGCTAAGGCATTGGAGAGTGGGAGTCAAGAGTCCAGACTAGGGCCGGGGATTTAGCTTTTCTTTAACAAAAAAACAAACAAAAAAAAAACAGTACAGGCTGGAATAATGAGACTAAAAGGGATAGGGCATTTCTGTACTTTGTTTCTTAGGAGAATATGCAACTTCGTAAACATAGTACACACCTATCTTCAATAAAACAAAACTGAAACAAATGAAAAGGAATGGACTCAGTCACGGAAGATTGAGAAAATAGTTATAATACTACAATACTTCAAAGAGGGAAAAAATGACTAATGTTCCTCATTGAGGGTGCTGTCAGTACATATTGAAGAAAGTGGTTGATTTAAGATATTTTGGTACCAGGGATCAAACTCAGGACCTTGTGCTTACGAGGCAGGCAGAGGAATCACTGAGCTAAATCCCTGGCTGATTTAAGGTATTTTGGAGGCATATAGGACTTGAGATAAGAACAAGGAATACTGAGGAATGATAACAATTACTGTTTCAACAAAGGAGATAAGCAGTGAATGCTCTGGAGATATGAATTACTAACTTCTAAGATTAGATGAGAACTTTCAAATTTGAAAAAATAATTAACAAGAGCAAGTATACACTAAAAATACTGCTTGGTACTCAGCCTAGATACATGTTCATTTCATATTCACTGTGTCTGGAAAGACAATGTTTAGACACAATTAATATAAGCTGATTATTATATGGCAATGAAAAAGCAGCAAATTGTGGCTGCATTTTTGTTTTTTCTAAAACCACAGCATACTTAGACATCTACATAAAGATGTAGTTTGGGGCAAAATCCCTAGGATTAAATCCATAAATATTCAGTATGTTCTTAACCCATTAATAAAATTTCCCAATTTATAATCTATAATCAGGGTCCATCAAATTATTAAACTTATCAAACCACTCAAAAGTAGTCATTTAATATAGAATTTAATTCCAATTATACACCTTTAGGGTCGGGGATTTAGCTCAGTGGTTCTGCCTCCTGCCTTGCAAGCACAAGGTCCCGAGTTCGATCCCCAGTACCAACCCCCCCCCCCAAAAACAACAATTATACACCTTTACATAAGGCTGATTTCATTTTCCTAAGTAATGTTGCATCTTTTCTGATATTTATGATCATTTCCTAAAAATACAGTCCTAGAAGTGAAATCACTAAGTCAAAGAGCATATTACTAGGGCTGGGGATTTAGCTCAGTGGTTCCACCACCTGCCTCGAAAGCCCAAGGACCCGAGTTCGATCCCCGGTACAAAATAAAAAAGAGCATATTACCTTTTCAAGGCTTTGACACTTGTCAAATTGCCTTCTAATTATATTACCATTAGCATTGTATCACTTCCATAAATATTATCAAAACTATGTATATGTGCTTCTTTCTATACATTATTGCCTTAATTTCCCTATGTGGCTATGTTTGTTGCTAAATATTGAGAAAAGGGGTGAAGAGGGGATGTGAATCACCTACAAGCCCACCACTCAAAGAAAACTTATGTAAACATCCTCCTGGTCTTCTTGTAAGCCTGTTTTTTATTTTTTAAAAAAAAGTCCTTTCCATCCTGAGAACAAATGTCTATTTTTTTAAGGAAGTGAAGTAATAGCAATAAAATAGTTAACACAGATATTACTAGGTAATATCTAAGTGCTTTATACAATCTAAGTGTCCTTATCATTATAATTTATCATGATAAATAAGAAAGCCAGACAAAACTATTATCTTCATTTTTTACATTTAAAAAACTTCAATGTTTTTCTTCTTTTTTGGTGCTGGGGATTGACCCAGTACCTCATATACCCTGAGTAAGAGCTCCACTACTGAGCTACATTCCCAGCACCATTAGTGTTTTTATGACTCCTCAGATTTAAAAATGTTGAGTTTTTAGAAAATCTGTCCAATCTTACATTTCTGCATAATTTTTTAATGGGAAAATGCTTTCCCACTTTAAGAAAATTCTGTTGTGGGGGTTGAAAGATGATACATTATTTGGGAACAAATGGGTTTAAACTCCACTGGAGCCCTCCATTCTAAAGAAACTTAAAAAAGTATTTCTGAAGACCTCATAAGGTTGTAGTTTCTACTTTAGAAAGATTTCCCCTTTTGAAAGATATATTACTAGACTATCTCATACAACAACAAACATTAAAAATGGAGACCCAAGTGGTTGCCAGAGGTTAAGGATGGATGGCAGGGTGTGGGGAGTAGTGAGACAGATGCAACTATACAGAGGCAGCACAAGGTAGAGTTGTGTAATGATGAATACTTACGCATCTTGAATGAGGTGGTATAGACAGATCTACATATATAATAAAATGTCACAGAGTAATAGACACATACTGTAAAAGTACTAGTTTCCTGGTTTCGATATTGAACTACAATTAAGTAAGATGTCACTATTGAGGAAAACTGGGTTGCATTATTTTTGCAACTTCCTCTGAATCTCATTATCTCTGTGCTATTTCTTACAACTTCCTGTGACTCTATAAATATCTCAAAATAATTTTAGAAACAGTAACAACAAAAATCCACTAAGTGAATTATGAAGTTAAAACTGTAGTAGGAATCCAGGAGCTCACTCATTAATTTCTTCTTAAACCTAGACATGCATTTACACTTACCCAGACTTAAAGGAATTTTGCCTTGCCCCACCTCTACTTCCCAATAGCCACTTAATTAATTCTTTGTGGAAAAAAAATAGTTTTCTCTTGTCTTGAGGGAGATCAAACTAGGCTACCTTCATAATTCTCCTTTGGTGTATTTCAAGTTGGTTATTCAGAGAAACTACAGACCTCTGCAGTCACAGGAATAGCTCTGAAAAGCTGTACTTTTTTTGGGGAAAAAAAACTTACAAAGAAATCCATCGACATTAGAAAAATAAGCAGAGGATGCAGGCAGAGGCCCTCTCTCTCTAAGACGGCCTGCCTGCCTACAAGAAATCTTTACACACGAAGAAGAAATAGAGGTTTGATATCTGACCCAGAGAGATTACACGACAGTAGTCCTTCTGAGGGCTGCTGCATGGGAAACTGTACATTAACAAAATAGTCTCTGATGGCTACACAGTTCCTCTCCTGAACTTGTATCATGGCTTGTATCCTACCCACCCCCCCCCCCCAGGCCCCTATTTCTCTCTATGTAATACATAAATGTCAATCATCAGGTCCTTTCCTTGAATGTCACATTTTGGTCCCTCCTTTGCCAATTCATGTAATAAATTTTTGTTTGATTTTTTCTGTTTACCTTTGTACTGTCGGTTCATTTCATTGGCTCAAATTATTAAACCCCACCAAAGAGAGAAAATGTTAAGACTTCCCTACAATCTTTTTGTCTCAGATCCTAGGATCTTTCTCCAAGTCACAAGAATATAATCTAAGAAAAAAAAATCTGCCATAACTGTCACTTTTATACTGACAGTGTTTCAGCCTGGTCAAGAGATATGGTATTCTGAACACCACAAAGTTGAAGTAAACTTAATGACTCAAAGAATATTTTTTGGTTTGTTCTTTTGGGGACTGGGTCTCACTATATATTCCAACCTGGCCTTGAACTCACTAGTTCAGGGTGGCCTCGATCTCCTGATTATCCTCTTGTGTCAGCCTCTGGATTGCTGGGATTACAAGAGCTCACCACCACATCTTTTTAATAGTCTCACTTAAGGACATAAGGGGCCGGGGCTTTAGCTCAGTGGTTCCACCGCCTGCCTTGCAAGTGCAAGGTCCCGAGTTCTATCCCTGATACCAAAAAAAAAAAAGGAACAAGACTGTTTTGAGTACATTATGTAAATAAGATTCCATCTTATTAGTAAGGGCTAAATGAAATACAGCAGCCTTGACACCTTCTAAATTTTGTTCCAATGAAGTTAGCTTCCTTTTTAAAAAAAATTTTAAACAATGTTTTGGTGGTGGCAGTAGCTAGGGGTTGAACCCAAGGCCTCTAACATGTTGGGCAAGTTCTCTATCATTGAGTTACAACCCCAGTCCTTAATATGTCATTTTAAACTCAAGCAGTAAAGAAAATCTTCAAACAACTCAGATATATAAAGACAATTTCTTAATGTCACTGAAACTACATTTGAAAGAATATTGATAGATTCATTTAGAATAATGAAACCATTAAGCTCTATTTTCAGTAGTATTTACTTTAGAATCACAGGGGAAGGCAAAACTCCACAACTGACGACCACCTACCCTATAAGAATTACTGAATTCACAGGAGTCACAGCTTCTCTTACTTCTTGTAGGTTTGATCTGTAAAGTGAAATCCTTGATCTAAATTTCATCTTGTAGGTTCCAAACTCTTAAAAGGACTGTTCTAAGGGTGATGATGTAGGGATACCTATAGACAGAAGAAGAGAAAAGGCCAATATAGACCAGCATGTAGACAGAGATCTAGAGAAGCAGAGAAAAAGCAAGGGAATCTCAAAGACTGGGAATGTGGAGCAACTTCTCTCATGAGAGAAGGTAACTACTGCTGAGGTATCTTTGTGCTCAGAAGTGGAAAACTTTAAAGAAATATGCTATAACCACTAGCATTCAGTCTACCAACCATGTAGAAAAAGTCTGCCACAGATGAAGTACTAACTGCTATCCCTATATTTTTAAGTCACAAATATGCTTTGAAACTATAATGTGATGAATTGAAAATAGCCTTTCTATTTTTGATGTACGTATACCCTCTTTTCCTTCCCTCCAATATCTAAAGCTGCCTCTATATTGAGATCAGAGATAAAGACAGGAGCTATCTTCTCCTTTCATGGATACAGTGATATACTTATGTCTCATGAGAACAACTTTCCTCTTTACTTTTGCTAGTCCTGATCTATGCTTTACCTGTGTTAAGAAAATTCATGGTAATGAACAGCAGTAATACAAACTGAAAACAGCTGCATCTTGTTTCTAACAGAACAAGTTTATTCTAGTCTTTAAATTTCAGTCTACATGTCTTTGCTATCTTCAAATCTCTCACTCTATTCATAAACCGATGGCTCATATCTATATCTAATGAAAATAACTTCCACTAAAATAAAACAAAATTATGATATTCCTGTTAGAACTTTGACTATTGCCCAGATTAGTCATTAAAACATATGCTCAGAGAAAATTCTTCACATATACTGCCAGAAACATCTTAACTGTAAGTTGCTCAGAAATACTTTAATGAGATTCAGAATTACATATTACATAATTTCCTTCATTTTACCATTATTTTTTCTCAATCTCTAGTGTATCCAGTTGTACAGAAGGACTAACTTATTCTATTTAGTGTCTGTTTATTGATAGTTTTCTCTCAGTATCCACTGAGGGACTGGTTTAGGATTGACCCTGACTTGTCCCACCTTGTACAAAAACTCTGATGCTCGGGACTCATAAAATGGTACAGAATTTGCATATGACCTAAGCATATTCTTCTGTACACATTAAAGTGTCACCGGATTACTCATAAAAACCTAATACAATATAAATCCTACGTAAACACAGACTGAATATCCTTCATCTAAAATGCTTGGGATGATAAATATTACTAAGCTAACTCTTAAAAGGTTTGAACAAATTTACACTTCCACTGATAGTGAAGTGTTACTATCAAATCATCTTTTTTTTTTTTTTTGGTACTGGGGATCGAACTTGGGACCTTGCGCTTGTGAGGCAGGGGGCAGAACCACTCAGCTAAATCCCCAGCCCCAAATCATCTTTTCTTTACACAGGTTGAATATATGTTTCCAAAATGCTTGGAACCAGAAATGTTTCAAATTTTGGAATATTTGCCTAGACTTTACTGGTTAAGCATCCTTAATCTGAAATTTTAAAATCTGAAAAGCTCCAAAATCTTTTGGATTCTCAAATTAGGGACACTCATCTTGCAGCTGTTATATAGTATTGTTTAGGGAATGATTAAGAAGGAAAAAAAAACTATTTTAGTACGGATGCAATTTTTTTCCCAAATATTTTCAATCTGAGGTTGGCTGAATCCTTGGATGCAGAACTTACAGATATCAAAAGGCTAATTATAATCTAAATGACTTATTGTGTTTCTCTTTTAGTGTGGAACTTTCTTTGATATAATGTCTATTAGAAGACTTTTAGACACAGCTTGTCACTTTATGAACACTTCAAAATCTTGTGAAACAGGCAAACATTACCCAGTGTACAGTACAGATGTCAAGCATTTCATCTTTACTTCAGAATTATAAAAACCCCAGAGAATTAGTGGATTGCAAGCCACCTTTGTCATAAGTTACTCTGCTGAATAGTACAAAACTCATTCTGAAGAGAAATCCACTAGTGTAATAAATATGGCAATACTTTCAGAATACAAGCTTTGTAGAGCATCACAATTCAAATCAGACCAAAAAACCCCCAAATCCTATGAATATAATATGGAGAACCTTCAGAATACAGTCAAGGCTTCCTCAACATGAAGAAGAGCTATGAATATGTAAGCGTTTTCTAAAAGAAACTAAACCTTCATATGATCAAAAGAAATCATGCTTGGGAGATCTATGTATTTAAGAAAAAGAAGAAATGTGAAGGGCCAGGGATTTAGCTCAGTGGTGCTGCACCTGCCTGGCAAATCCAAGGTCCTGAGTTTGATCCCCAGTACCGGAAAAAAAAAAAAAAGTGAAAAAAACTGAGTAAGATTCAAATGAATGCCAGAAATCATACTAGCAATTAATGAGTGTACAGAACCCTCCAGCTAAACTTCTGCCTTCACTAAACACTGAAAAATCCATATTTGGGAAGAAACATGAAAATATTCTAAATTATGAAGCCCTGAATGGTCATCTATCAAATTCTGAACAGGTTACCAAGTATTATTCTAGGGAATAGAAGAAACATTCTTCAGGGAATGGAACAAAAGGTTCCCTTGATAGGCTCCCAATCTATCATTCCATTCGAATTATGACTGCCCCTCAATCTTTGTCAGCTCTTAAGATTCTTGCAGTTTTGATCAAAATTCCTATTTATTACTGCTTTATGGCTACACTTAACGGCAGCTCATATTTCTTTAAAGTAAGAGCACTTATGAGAATTTCTTGAAAATCTTGAAAATTTTTCCTCCATGCAGTATTGAAGACTGAATACAGTGCCTTCACACTGAACTACATCCCCAGCCCTTTTTTTTCATTTTGAGACAACATCTTGCTGAAGAGGTTAATTTGTCCTGACAGCTCGAGTTTGTGGTCCTTCTACCTCAGCATCCCAGAGTGCTGGGATTACAGGCATGCACCACCATGCCCAGCTATTTAAAAGTTAGCTTAAAGATCAGGTAGGCCAAATACTCTTCTCAGATTTAAAAAGTTTTAAAGGTCAAAGAAATATATTGTATCAGTAGCATACCATATAAATGGCAAAGTTCAAACAAACCTAGCTCCTTACCTTAGGGTTTTGCCACTGAATTATTTTTTAAAATGCGTAATTCAAAGGGCTTTAAATAAGTGAAGTTAAGTAAGTCAGAATTTACTGAGTACCCATTCAGAGCTGTGGGCTAGACACATTTTTTAAAAAGGGATAGCAAAATGTATATAGCAATTTACCTCCAAAGGTGGTTTGAAAAAGAGGAAAGTCAAAGAATAATTATTTGGAAGCTACAGTTATAAGGAACTTTCCTTCTTTGTAACCACTATTTTTATAGTTTGGGCAACAATGTTACTATGTTTTCTTATCACCAAGAGGAAATGGCTACTTGTTGGAAGGAGGATAGAATAACAAAAAGGCTGGTTTAACGTGAGAGAGATGAATGTGCACACTGAATGTGAATACATCACTGCTTGAAATAAAGCTGTTCGTGGACATGCACACTGCCCCTTATCAGTGGGGACTGGTTCCAGGATCCTTCCCTACTACTGAAATCTGCAGATGCCCAAGTCCCTAATATAAAATGGTGTAGTACTTGCATATAACCTATGTACTTCCTCCCACATACTTAATTTATTTCTAGGGTACTTATAATACTTAGTACAAAATAAATGCTGTATAAAATGTTCTTTTACTGTATTGTTTAGGGAATAAAGACAAGAAAAACAGATTCGACAGGTTTAGTACAGACCCAATATTTTTTCCTGAGTATTTTTTGATCTACATGGAATAAACAAATGCAGAACTCATGGACACAGAGAGCTGACTGCACACATTAAAAAAAAAAAAGGCTTTAAGCACTTTGATATAACTTGATCAAAGATCTTTTAAATAATTTTATAAAGGATGTGTACGGTTTTATAAAGTTTCATACACTGTACAGTTATGTTTAGAAACTAGAATAATGGTATGATGGACAGAATTATGAAAATAAATTTACTAATTATAGCCTCAGAGATAGCTATTTTTTTTTTTTTACAATATTTGAGGTTTAGTTTTGATTTAACAAGAATTCCTTCATTCTTTAATGAAGGTAATATTCTCACTGCATACCTAAGGACATAAACAACATTTTATTCTAGTAAGACTAGCACATAAGACTGGCTGAGAACATAGCTCAATTTTTTGTGAAATTTATCAATAGTAAGACTTTTGACACAATATTTACACAACAATTTTAGAAAACAACTTAGCAATATTTAATAAATATAAAGATGTTTATGTTTTACAGCCCAGTGATTAATGGACTAAAGTACATATATTAACATGCATACTGAATAATAAAAAGCTAAAAACAAAACCAATAGGATATATCGTTTTTTTATTAAGTTTATCGGTACATTTTAGATATACAATAGTTACATTCATCATTGGGAACTTGTACCTTTACATGCTCTATCTTGGTTCTTACTTTTTCCCCTTCCCCTGCCCTCCCTTCACCCCCTCCACCCTTCCCTATTTACAAAGACTTTGTTTCCCTTTTTTCCTTTTCTCATTTCTCTTTTCCCTTCTTTCCTTTCCCCTACCCCTCCCACTTCTCCTACTCCTTTAGACCTTTTCTTCCTATTTCGATTATCAATTATACATTTTGATCCTTATTTACACTTAGTTTTTCACACCAGAGAAACAATTTGGTATTTACATGTGTGTCCTATTTATTTCACTTAAGAGTATGGCCTCAATGTGCATCCATTTAGCTATAAATGTCTCTCGTTTCTTGTTCTTTATGGCTGAGTAGTACTCCATTTTATAAAAAAAAAAATTACATCATCTTTATCCAGTCTCCAGTTGATGGGCAACTGGGCTGTTTCCAAGTTTTAGCTATTACAAACTGCTGCTATAAACATGGGTGTGCATATATCACTGTGGTATGATGCTTTTAATTCTTTTGGAAAGATACCCAGCAGAGGAATAGCTGGGTCAAAAGGGACCTCTAATCCTAGTTTTTTGAGGTATCTCCATATTGATTTCCACAGTGGTTGCACCAGTTGACACTCTACCAGCAGTGGTACACACAACCCCGCCAGCATTAGTTTTTGTTTGATTTCTTGATAGCAGCCATTCTTTCTGGGGTGGGGTGGATTCTCAGTGTTGTTTTCATCTGCATCTCTCCAATGACTAGTGATATTGAATATTTTTTCATATGTTTATTTGCTGTTTTTACTTCTGTGTCTGAGAAATGTCTGTTCATTTCAGATGCCCATTTTTGGATTGGGTCTTTATATTTGAGGGGGTCTGATTTTTGAGTTCTTTACATATTCTAGATAGTAGACCTTTGACTGAGTAACAGCTGGTAAAAAATTTTTCCCACATCGTAGGCTGTCTCTTAGCTCTGTTGGTGGTTTCTCTTGCAGTGCAGAAGCTTTTCAATATGATGAGATCCCAGTTGTTGATTCTTTGTGCTAGTTCCTGTGCTACTGAGGATTTGTTCATAAAGTCTTTTCCTATGTCAAGGTCTTCAAGAGTTCTACCTATCTTCCAGCAAGTTTAGTGTTTCTGTTTTAATATTTAGATCTTTAATCCATTTCAATTTTAGTTTAGTGCACGGTGAAAGACAGGGGTCTAGTTTTAATCTTTGGCAGGTTGAAATCTAGTTTTTCCAACACCATTTATTAAAGAGGCTATCTTTCCTCCAGTGAGGATGGTTGGCTCCTTTGTCAAAGATGAGGTGGCTGAGTATGTCTAGAGTTGTTTCTGCATCTTCTAATCTATTCCACTGATCTGGGGTCTGTTTCTTTGCCAGTACCATGCTGCTTTTATCACAGTAGCTTTGTAGTATAGTTTCAAGTTGGGGATTGTGATACCCCCTGCCATGTCTCTGCTGCCTAGAATTGCTTTTGCTATTAGGTTTCTTCTGGTTCCAAATGAATTTTTGGATTGTTTTCTCTAGTTCTGTGAAATATACTGTTGGATTTCAATTGGGATTGGATTGAATCTGTATAGCAGTTTTGGAAGTATGGCCATTTTCACTATATTGGTTCTTCCTACCCAGGAACAGAGGATGTCTTTCCATCTTCTTATTATCCTCTTCAATCTCTTTTTTTTAGAGTGCTGTAGTTTTAATGTGGAGGTCTTTTGCTTCCTTCGTTAGATCGATTCCTAGATATTTCAGTTTTGTGGATGCTATTGTGAAAGAAATTGTTTCCCTAATTTCTCTCTCAGTGAGTCTGTTATTTGTGTATAAGAAGGCTATTGATTTTTGAGTGTTGACCCTGTATCCAGCTACTCTACAGAATCTGACAATTAAGTCTAGAAGTCTTTTGGCAAAATTTTTTTGGGTTTTCTATGTAGAGGATCATATCGTCAGCAAATAATGACAGTTTAACTTCCTTTCCTATCTTTATTCATTTCTTTCTCTTGTCTAATTGCTGTGGCTGTTTCCAAAACTATATTGAACAGGAGTGGTGACAGTGGACATCTTCATCTTGTTCCTGATTTTAGCATGAAGGTTTTCAGTTTTTGACCATTTAGTATGATGTTGGGTGTTGGTTTTTCATAGATAGCCTTTATCTGGTTGAGAAAAAGACCATCTATTCCAATTTTCTGTAGCGTTTTTATCATTAATAAGTGTTGACTTTTGTTGAATGCTTTTTTTGCATCTATTGAGATGATCATATGGTTTTTGTCCCTGGCTCTGTTAATACAGCGTATTACATTTATTCATTTATGTTATGTTGAACCACCTTGCATCCCTGGGATAAATCTGACTTGATCAGAGTGTATGATCTTCTTGATGACTCTCTGTATTCCATTTGCCAGCATCTTATTGAGGATTTTTGCATCTATGTTCATTAGGGAGATTGACCTGTAGTTCTCTTTTTGGGTTGGGTCTTTCTCTGCTTTTGGAATCCAAGTAACACTTGCTTCCAGGAATGAATTTGGAAATATTGCTTCCCTTTCAACTTCATTGAAGAGTTTAAAGAATAGTGGCAGTAGTTCTTCTCTAACTGTCTTGTAGAATTCAGCAGTGAAGCCATCAGGACCTGGGCTTTTCTTTGTTGGTAAATTTTTAATTACGTTTTTATTTTCACTGATTGTAATTGGGGTGTTTAGAATCTTTATATCTTCTTCATTCAGCTTTGGTAATTCATATGTATCTTGGAATCTGTCCATTTCTTCTGTGTTTTCCATTTTATTAGTGTACAGGTTCTCAAAGCAGGTATTGATGATCCTCTGGATTTCTGCTGGATCTGTTGTGACTTTTTCTTTTTCGTTCCTAATTGCATGGATTTGAGCCTTTTTGTTCCTTTTTTTTTCTCAAGCTTGGCTAAGCGTTTATCAATTTTATTTATTCTTTCAAAAAACCAACTCTTTGATTTATTTTTTTTTTCTATCATTCTGAGTCTCCATTGCATTGATTTCTGCTCTGATCTTTATAATTTCCTCCCTTGTATGAGCTTCGGGTTTGTTTTGCTCTTCTTTTTCCTTTAAGGTTCAGCATTAGGTTGTTTATTTGAGCTTGCTCTGTTTTCCTAGTATGGGCATTCACTGCTATGAATTTCCCTTGCACAACTGCTTTCACTGTGTCTCATAGATTCCTGTACGTTGTATTTGCATTATCATTTAATTGTAGAAACTGTCTAATTTCTTCTTTAATTTCCTCTGTGACCCATTGGTTGTTCAGGAGAGTATTATTCAATTTCCATGTGTTTGTGAAGTTCTTGTGGTTTCTTATGCTCCAATAGGATATTATTGTCATGAAAAATTTTAAACCTGCAACAACATATATTGCTAAGGGATAAGTAGAGAAATAAATATAACCAATGGGCAGGAATGATATAGACCAATACTGGACGGTGTTTACATCAGTGGGAGGATATACACAGGCTTCAACAATAGTTATATAATTCTTTATGCCCTGTCATATGTCTGCAATGCTTCATAATAAATTAAACAACTTTTTACCAAATGACAAAGTTCTATGCCAGCCAGATTTAATGTAATTTTGATGGTTACATGAGACTGACACATAACAAGAATATTTTGGTAGTGCTACATTGCTTTACAAGGCTTTACTTTGAGAAGAGAGCCCCAGAGCAACATGTTTCAGAAGGGAGGAAGCCTGGAGAATTTGTTCCTCAGGACTGGGTTCAGAATGCTCAGCAAGTGAGGCACTAGACCCTTACAGCCAAAAGAGAAGAAACCTGGCTACTGCTCCAGCTGGCAGCAGACCTTGATGTCATCCACATAGTATTGCTTTTAGTTGCATGCAGAATGCAGGAGTTATAGGGTCAGGAAGGCTTCAACCCAGATTTCAGAAAAAGACCAGGGAGGCCAGACAGGTGCCCTGGGGAAGGGAAGTATGTGAAGCTATGAGTATGAAGCTGAAGGTGCAGTGGAGATTCCAGAAGGTCAGAAAAACCAGAAATATGGATCATCTGAAGAAAATTGCAAGGAGGGAGCAGGACCAACTCTAGAGAGAAGCCTTCAGAGCTGCCACCATACACAAGTGCGATAGGGGCAGAGCCACCAAAGCCATTTGGAATTCACATCTTGCTGCAGATTGCCTCAGCTGCTGGACATGGAACTATAGGACTCAATGTTTTCCTTGCTGGATTCTGGACTCTCCTTGGTTCCATTCCTTTCTATCCCCCTATTTGTACCTTTTGGAATGGTTATGTTTTTCTTATGCCATTGTATGTTGGAAGTGTTCAACTTTTCATTTGTTTAGAGGCTCCTAGCTAAGAGTTTGCCTTAAATCTCAGGGGACTTTGGACTTAAGACTTTTCAGCAATGCTGAAGCTGTTAGGACTTTGGCAACTCTTAGCAATGGATTAAATACCTTTTGAATACAAAGGATGTACATGAGTGTTTGGGGGGCCAGGGGTAGACTGTTATGGCTTGTCTAGATATCTCCTCCAAGCCTCATGTGGTCATAGGTGGAGCTTTTTGGAGGTGGCTGGATCTAGGATGTGTGCTTCAGGATCAAAGATGTAATGCTAGGACTGATTCTTGGTGTGATGCTAGGATTAAGGCTGCCCCACCCTGGATGTGAGGACTACCCGCCCTAAAGGTGAGTATTCTGGATAAGACCTAAGGGACAGAAAGAGAGTCACTGCTTGTCACTTGTTGGTTGCTGCCTTCTGCCCACCATGAACTATTTCTCCTATGTGATGCCCTCTGCCATGCCACCCTGGATTACAGCCAGCCAACTATGAACTGAAACCTCTACAAACTGTGAGCAAAATAACCCTTTCCTTCTTTAAAAATTAAAAAAAAAAGGTCAACTCTTCAAGCCATAGGCATAGTCAAAGACTATGAGCCCAAGTTATACAAGAAACAGAAGAATCAACATATTGGATCATATCAAAGTAAAAAAGTTTCTGTACAGCAAAGGAAACAAGCAACAGAGTGAAGAGACACCCTACAAAATGGGAAAAAAATCGGGCTGGGGATTTAGCTAAGTGGTTCTGCCACCTGCCTTGAAAGCCCAAGGTCCTGAGTTCAATCCCCAGTACCAAAAAAAAAGGGATAAATAATAGGGAGTAAGGAGATCTTTTTCAAATAGTAAGGGAAACAAGATGGAGGGAGGGGGAGAGAGGAAGAGATTTAAAAAAGAGGGAATTGAAAAAAAATGCAAAGAGAGCTTTTACACATGTAAAGGGTAAAAAGAATTGAAGGTAAAGGCCGGGGATTTAGCTCAGTGGTTTCACCGCCTGCTGCGCAAGTGCAAGGACCCGAGTTCAATCCCTGGGACCAAAAAAAAAAAAAAAAAAAAAAGAATTGAAGGTAAAAAGAATGGGAGGGGAAGGGACCAAAAAAGATTTAAGATATGTTATGTACATATACAAACTCCCCAAGATAAATGTAACCATTACATACTGCAAATATGTACTGATTTAAAAAAAAAAAAGTTCAAGTTCCAACACAACCTGGGGTATGTAATGAGACCCTGTGTTAAAAAAAAAAAAAAAAAAGACAAGAAAAATTCATTGCTTTGGTTTTGTTCAGAAAGACAAAACGCCTATTTCATTTTTGGGTTTTTGGGTTTTTTTTTTTTTGGTACTGGGGATCGAACTCGGGTCCTTGCACTTGCAAGGCAGGCACCGGAACCACTGAGCTAAATCCCCAGCCCACCTATTTCATTTTTGATATTTAAATACAAAAAACATTTTCTATTTGTGCATTATTTATCAAATATATCATTTTTTGTCTACTGTTAATCCAGTGGTTCTGTTTAGAAAACCCTCTATGGTATGGAAAAAAAGAAAACACAGGCTTGTAGAAATGACAGATCATTTAGGTCTACTGCTTCATTTTACACATGACAAACCTGAGATACTGACATTAAGTAACTTATTTGAAAATTACATGACTAACAGTATTTATGTTACATAAGATATATGTGGAAACTTATTACAGTTATAGTATTTAAGGTCACTATAGATTTGTACATACCACAAGAAATATATTGAATTTTGTTTCTAAAAATACTAAATATGAGTCTTATAGTCCTGGATTTTAAGATTATGAGTTTTTCTTTGGGGGGATACAAAATTAGATCTATATTCTTACTTGGTAAGAGTAGAAAAAGCAGTTTTTAGAATCTGAATGCTAGTTCTGTTACAGCTTGTGTTCAGATGTCTCCCCAAAGGCTCAAGTGGTCACGGTGGGGCTTTTTCTGGAATTGATTCATGATGCAATGCTAGGCTCAAGGGCGCTAGGATTAAGGGTATGAGTGCTACCCGCCCTAAGTAGTCTGCATAGAAGGGGCAGAAAGATGCTATTGAGGTCCTTGTTGCTTTTGCTGTCTTCCACCACCATGAACTGTTGCCCCTCTGCCAAGTGCCACCTAGCCTTGGAGCCAGCTGATTATGGGCTGAAACCTCTACAAACTGGGAGCTTTAACTTTGGGTCTCAGGTATTTTGTCTCAGCAATAAGAAAAGTAGCTAAGACAGTTCCCAATACTTAGCTATTGCTGTGGATTGGATATAAATTGAGTGTGTCTCCCAATGTTTCATGCTGGAAGATTGGGCTCCAGTATTGCAGTATTGAGAGGTAGTTGAATCTTTAAGATGTAAAGCCTTGTGGAAGGCTACTGGGTTAGGGGAGTATAAATCCTAGGAAAGAATTAATGCTAGTATCAGGAGTGAGCGAGTTTCCCAAGAGGGGGTTGTTACAAAAGCCAACCCATGTGCTTGGCCCCAGCTATACCCAGCCATTTCCCTTTCTATTTTCTGCCATGGGGGCCCTCACCAGAGACCAAACAGGGCCTCTTGATTGTACTTATAGCCTCTAGATCATAAACTAAATAACCCTCTTTTCTTTATTAAGTACCCACATCAAGCATTCTGCTATAATAATACAAAATGGACTAAGACAGCTGTGTACTGACAATTGTCACTGTTTTCTCATCAGTAAGAAGAGATTCTACCATACCCAGGGTGTGAAAAATGATAGGAATACTAAACATACATCCCACTTGCAGAAGTCCCTTACTTTTGATTAAAAACAGAAAGGTATTCCTTGATACATTTTCATTATAAATTAATGAAACCAAATCAACCAAAATGACTTAAACAGTCCCCTTTATGACTCAATGATGAATAGTTATGAATGCCATATCAATTTCTGAGGCCTAAATAATAGATAAATTACATCAAAAGCTTCGATCATTTTATAATATGAAATATAATTGATAATCCTAAAACTTCTTAATTAGGATACTATAACTGACCATTTTCTGTGTTTAAAAAAGAACATTCTTAAAACTACTTACATCTGGTTGAATAGCTTTAAATACTGGGATATCCATTAGTGTTATCTGACCCTGAAATAAAAAAGTGAAAAAAAATGACTATTTCTTTTTTGGAACTCTGTGATATGTGATATATTCTAAACAAAAATTAGGGGCTGGGGATAAAGCTCAGTGGTAGAGTACTTGCTTAGCATATGATCCCCAGCACTGCAAAAAACAAAAAAAATTACACTATATTCTAAAATATTACTGAATATTCAATTTTATAAGGCCTGATAGAAAGTTTTAAAAAATTAGTCCCAGTACCATTAAATATACTTATTTTTAATTATTTTATGCCTGTTTACAGGCATTTATGAAAAACGAGGAAAAGTTAGAAAACAAAAAATACAAAATTTGGACAAAGGGGCATACACGAAATCAAAAACAAAACCAGATAGTCCATAAAGCACTGTCCTTGTTATAAAGATTAAATTACTGCTCTTGAAATAGTAACATAAAATCTATTATCAATAAAAGATGTTTTCATCTTAATTCATAAAAAGCAATGAGATTATGGCCAGGCATGGTGGTACACACCTGTAATCCCTAGCTACTCAGGAAGCAGAAGCAGGAGGATTCACAAATACAAGGGCAGATCAGGCAACTTAGTGAGACCTTGTCTCAAAATTGAAATTTTAAAAATGAGCAGCAGCAGAGTGCTTGCCTACACACACATAGCCCTGGGTTCAATTCCCTGTACCACAAAAATCAAAAAGTAATGAGACAACACTAAATGTAACACATTATGACTTTATATGCTACGGGCCTATCTCACATATGGTTGTAGATATAAAACAAAATGCAACAAATGTATAGATCAATTATATGACCAAGTATAATTTATTCCTTGAATGCAAGAATAGTTCAGCATCAGAAAAATCAATGTATTCTATTGACAAATTAAATAAAAATGAGAACATAAATTAACACTAATGTCAGTTAAGAAATAAAAAGATTTTCTAAATACCCTTCATGATATTCTAATGATGCCTTCCGGTTCATTTTTAATTTTTAACAAAAAGAATAAAAATACTTCTCAGATAAATCAATAAAGTAGTATAGACTGATGAAAGTACTTATTATTACCAAATTGAAGATTTAATTTATGAAGCTACCCTCCAAAATACAAAAATTCTTATACTCCCCACCCTATCTTATTTATGCCATAGATTTGCTAGTCTCCCCCAAATTTTCCATAAGCATTTTAAAAACCATCTTCTCTGCTACAAAATCTAATTCGACAGCACCAATATGTAAATTATGTGCAAAATCTGAAAAAGGAAAAGGCAGGAAACTTACCGCATATTCTTCTGGTGTAACCTTAAGAACATCAAATACCACGGCATCAAAGCTTTTCTTCAGTTCAGAACCTTTGTCACTTAATGATTCAGAGCTGCTACTTTTCTGTTAATTGAAAGAAAATGCAGCTATTTTAGTACTGTCTCACAGTCAATGTCATAGAAACTAGTCACCAAATGTCTAGAAACTAGAAACAGGAAGCTAAGAACAGTGGGCTAGGAAAGACTGTATGTAGAAAAGGTGAGACATGCTCCTTAGCTGGAAGAGTATGAAAGGGTCAGACAATCTGAAATCTAACCTCAGGTTCAGATTTTAGGTTCCTGAATAAGTCATTTTATTGTGTTCATTTTTTTAACCATGCATTCTATCATTTCCTACAGAAATAAAGCTAGTTTAATGATTCTTTTTTTTTTTGGTGCCGGGGATCGAACTCGGGTCCTTGCGCTTGCGGAGCAGGTGGCGAAACTACTGAGCTAAATCCCCGGGCCAACTTTAATGATTCTTAAGTAGGATAAAAGAAGGTAAGGAAAGATATCCGTCCATGATTGTGTCACTTAAAAGATAAAGATAACCTCAGAGAAATGCATTTTTAAATAATTATGTTATCATGTAAACATCACAGAGTACACTTAGACAAAATATAACAGCTAGAAGACATAATCCTGTAGGACCCACTATTGTATATTCAGTCCACTGTTGACCAGAATGTCATCATGCACAGAATGACTGTTTATAATTTTTAAACTGATTTTTATTTTTTTAAAAAAAGACGTTACTTTTGTAACATAAACCTAAGAGAATATTCAGAACTCCACTAATTAGTCATATTATTTATTAAGTGATTCTATCTTTGAAGTCCAATTGATATTGCTCTTCATATACATTACAAATTCATATGTTTTCTGCTTTAAGATTACTGGGTTTTAAGTCTGAATATGCTGCTGCTACTACAGAATAAAAGGTAGTGTGGGGCCCTAAAAATCTTTTTACTATTAAATTTCCACTTCATCTGTGCCATGATAGAAAAATACATTCTGCATCAACTGAATTCAGAGGATCATCAGTACAAGAACACTTAGAACAGTCTATTCAATGATGCTAGTATATAAGGCTACAATTAACAGCACAAACAACCAAAGTTTCAATCATGAGAGCATACACCTGTCATCAGCTATTATTATACAACAATTTTGAGCACTTACTATTATGCCTCATTTTTTGGGTTTTTTTTGGTACCAGGGATCGAACTCGGGTCCTTGCGCTTGTGTACCAGGCGGCGAAACCAGAGCTAAATCCCTGGCCCTATGCCTCATTTTTATATTATCCCCTTTTACTAGCAGCTAAATATCAAGTATGGAGCCATAATCACTACAAAAAAGGGACTGCCATTAATTTTGGAAAATTCTCAAAAATTATTACTTCAAATATTTCTCTTGGTCCTTCCTCTTTTCTGCTATTCTCCTTATGTGTATTTACTTCTATTGTCATTGTCCCACAATCCTTGGTTATTCTCAATTTGTAATAGTTTTAATATTCTTTGTATTATCCATTCTTACTCTTGCCTACTTTTTTCCTTTAGAGTTCAAATTTAATGACAGTTATGTAATTCCCAGTTGGTAATTCCAAAATCTGCCATATGTGAGTCTTGTTCTCTTGATTTATCTCTTCAAACTATGTTTTTCTTTGCCTTTTAGCATGCCTTGTAACCTTCTGCTGAAAGCTAGATAAGATATACTGGGTAAAAGGAACTGAGGTTAAAAAGGCCTTTAATGTGGGCTGGGGATTTAGCTCAGTGGTTCTGCCACCTGCCTTACAAGCGCAAGGTCCCAAGTTCGATCCCCAGTACAAAAAAAAAAAAAAAAAAAAAAGGCCTTTAATATAAGTGTTTATGTTCACATGCTAGGGGTTATGCTGTATTTACACTAAGGTGATGCTGAGTCTTCAATTTACCCTAGTATTTTTTTTTTTCCCGTCTTTGGGTTTACCTAGAAACTGCTTCTTAGGGTTTTAGTCTTGTAGCTCTTTCGGCTATATCATGTTACCATGCAGGAGCCTGTTAATGTAGTGGTAAAGTGTAGGAGGGGAAGCATCTTATGGTCCCATGATTTGGTTTCAGTCATTTTGTGAGCCTGCTTTCCTAGACTGTAATCTTGACAAATGCTTCTATGTCCCACTCACTCCACTTAGGTAAGACAGGGAGTCTAGAGGGGCCTGAAGTTGGGTTTCTTCCGCTAAGTAGATTAGGTTCTGTAAAGTAGCTTCCCTTGAGGCAGGTGGTGTACACAATGCTCTAGGCCAATGACAGCAAACATTTTAGAGGTTTCAATGATAACAAACAGCTGGATGTGGCATGCATGCCACAGGTTTGCCACCACTGCTCTAGGCATATATTTTAAAATAGCTATCTTTTCTTAGTATTTCAAATGGCTACTTTCCCCATGTCCCTGCTAGAAGGGGAAGGGGATTTTTTTCTCATTGTGAGTCCTTGGTAGATATCCTAAAAGTAAGAAAAATTACTAAAAACATGGTAAGGGAGGTCTAAGACTAGGCCTCTAGTTGTTTTTAACTCTCAATCTAGACTACCTTAGGCTTTAGCATTTGCCAAGTTATAGTTCATTCCTGGCCCATGACTTCTGCTCCTGTTTTCTATCTTCCTGTCACTCTGTTTTCAGGGTACCACTGTTTGCTCTGTAACAACTCTCTGACAGAGCTAAAGAAAGTTACTGACTTTCAGAATGTTTAGCTTTTTTCCTATTGTGATGACAGGAGTGAGGAATTCCAAGTTTACAAATCAAAGCAGAAAATCACAAGTTCCCCAAATAAGAGTACTTTATTCCAGGTGTTTAATCTCTATAACTATGACTAATTTACAGTGTGTCAATATTTTATGTACTACAAGTAAAACAGAAATTTACTTATATTTAGTATTCAAACAGACACTAGTTAAAAAGCATACACTAATCCACTAACTGTCCATATACATATATATATATACACACACACACACACATATATATATATATATGTATGTGTATATATAGTGGACCCTCGAGTTATGACCAGCCTCACATACAAAGCTTGAGTTACAACTGGAATTTTAGCTTTAACTTACAACCAAAGTCTTGAGTTATGACCCAAATGCCAGCCACTTGTGTGGTTGTAAGCAAGGACTTGCAATGCCAGAAAGGCATATGTAAGCATATATAAGTGTAAGGTCTGAGTCCAGATGTGTGTTTGTGGATATGATTTTGGTCAGTGCTTTATATAATTACTACAATTACTATTACCAAAATGGCTCCCCAAAAGCTAGAAAAGAAGAAAAGGAAGGTAAAAAAAAGCAATCACCACTGAAAAGAAGAAGGAAATTGTGGAGAAATACAAAGAGTGGCATTTGCGTGAACAATCTTGCTAATATATACAGCATGATGAAATCCACCATCTCTACAAACTTACAGAGAAAAGATTTGTATAAGGAAGCTTGTGTTCCTAAAGGTGTTACTCAAATTATTAAGTCACAATCAATAGTGTTAGACAAGGTAGAAAGGCTGTTATTTGTGTGGACAAATGAAAGGCACATGGCAGGTTATAGCATGAGTCTATAATTTGTGAAAAAGCTAGGGCTATAAATGCAGATCTTGTAAAGGACAATGGTGAAAATTTCATGCCAGTAAAGGGTGGTTTCACAATTTTAAAGCGAGAACTGGGGTTCACAGCATAAGTAGGCATGGTGAAGCAGTCAATGCTGATAAAAGGGCTGCTGAAAATTACATATACCACTTCAAAACCATGACACAGAGAAATGGCTTTTGCTGTCAACAAGTTTTCAACTCTGATGAAACTTGCCTTTCCTGGAAGAAAATGCCTAAGAAAACACACATTACCCAGGAAGAGAAGAAAATGCCAGCCCATAAGACTATGAAGGATAGGCTAACTTTATTGCTATGTGCCAATGCCAAGTGGTGACTTCAAAATAAAACTTCTCTTGATTTATCACTCTAAGACTCCCAGAGTGTTCGGAAAACATAAAGTCATGAAGAATACGCTAGAGGTCATGTGGAGATCTAACACAAAAGCTTGGGTAACAAGAGTACTTTTTTTTGCGTGGATCAGGGAGGCTTTTGTCCTATGTTAAGAAATATCTAGAGGACAACGGTTTACCACTCAAGGCTCTCCTCATCATGGACAGTGTTCCTGCTCACCTACGGAATATGGAAGAAGAATTGGGTGAATTCCCATAGATTTCAGTTGAGTTCCTCCCACCTAAAACTCCTCTACTGCAGCCTATGGATCAGCAAGTTATAGCTAACTTTAAGAAACTATACACCAAAGAACTGTTTCTGAAGTGCTTCCAGATGGTCTCAAATATAGATTTAATCCTTAAAGAGTTCTGGAAGGAATATTATGACATTCTTTCCTGTGTAGGGCTGAGAAATTCTGGGCCAATGTCTCTCTATGGATACTGAGATCTGCCTGGAAGAAAGTATAGCCAAAAATTATATAGGAGAGAGACTTTGAAGGCTGTCTAAAGAGCCTGAGCCTTCAAATGACCTTGGAGTTGATGACACAGTTGTATAGCAGAATCCATAGGCTTGCAGGTAGACAATGGTGATGTTGAGGAACTGGTAGAGGCACACTCGGAGAAAATGTCTACAAAAGAACTTCAGCAACTTCTGGCTGACCAACAGAGAATGGCAGCTGAGGAGCTTTCTGAAGAGGGGAATATCAACAATCAGTTCAGCAAAGTTATTCTTCTAAAATAAAGGAAATCCTGAAAAAATGGATAGAGCTACAAATATTTGCAGAGAAGACCCACCCAGACAGAGAAAAAGCCAATTGTTGGATTCACTTGCTTAATGACAATGTCATGTCATAATACAAAACGCTGTTAAAGAAATGACAGAAACAGACAACCTTAGACGAGTTTTTAGCTCTGAAAAGGTGAACCAGAGGCAGGTCCTAGTGGGCTACAGACTCTCCCAAAGACTGAAAGGACACCAGAGCCAGATTCCTGATGTTCTTATGGAAGGGGACTCTCCTTCCAAATAATAACCACCTTCCATTTTCATCCTCCCTTCTTGCAAGCCAAAGATGTCAACATGTATGGTGAGTACAATATGAAATTGTTTCTGGTAAACTAGGCACATTTTATAACTTTTTGGTGAATACGCTAGGAAAATTATTGGTGTTTCTGGTAAATTACGCACATTATACAACCCTTTTTTATTATGAAAAGGTTAATGAAGGGATGTGTTAGGAGGTTCGGAATGCATTATGGATATTTCCATTATTTCATATGCAAAAAGTCTTGACTTACAACCAAGTTGAGTTGCAACCAGCCCTCGGTAACAAATTGAGTTTGTAAGTCAAGGATCCATTCTGCGTGTGTGTGTGTGTGTGTGTGTGTGTGTGTGTATTAGGTAAATACATTCATTACATATATAAAATTGGTATTTTTCTTCAGTTTTTTAACTCATTTAAGACAAGTTAGCTAAAAGAGCAATTTTATTGCTTTTCAAAGAGTAAACTCTTCCTTCTTTTCATTCTCACAAGCTATTAGCAGAGGCTTAAAAATTATTAGTGGTGTACTTAAAAATGTTTCCCCAATACAATTAATAAAGTGGAAATGATAAGAAGGTAATCAGTACTTACACATAATGTTCAACAAGAGAACAACAGTAATTCTTCATTTAAGGCAAGTCTCAAAAATTACTGGTAATTGGGCTGGAGGTATAGTTCTGTGGTAGAACACTTGCCTAGCATGTATGAGACGCTGAGTTCAATCCCCAGCACCACCAAACCAAAAAAACCACAACAACAAGAAAACCCTACTTATACTACTAAATGTTTGGAAGTATGTTCAGTGTAATTTCCTTATTGATATCAGAAGCTTTAAGCACAGGCTAAACATTAAAGATACTGAGAAAAAGTCAACTGACCCAGATCAAGTATTTTTTCCATTCTGTAACCTTATTTACCCTTTATGGAAAATTTACATTGACATATTAATAGAACTGTATCTTAAAAGAAAGTGGGAAATGTATTTTAAAATTTTATGTTCTTGCTATAGAAGAACTATTTAAAAGGCAGCCCTTTTAACCCTTACTTTGCATGTTAAACTGTATTATTCTGAAGTCTGACAGAATTCATTCATTTTTAGCAAAGTCAACAGAATTTTTTATACATGTGATATATTTGGTACGTATTTAAGTACTGCTTTCTAAAATATTACAACAGGTGTTAAACACCTGGGATTCTCAGTTACAAATATACTACTATACACATACATAGATAGATACATATAACATATGCTAGAAATATGGCTATAATATACCAAGTCTATATAAGCACACACACAAAATATCTCTGTCAAGAAAGAGAAAATATATGCATAAATTTATGCAAAAAATACAAGTTTAACTATCGGTTTAGGGGATTAGAAAAAACTTTGGTAAAAGTGCAACACTTGAACAATATTGTGAAAGACAAAATTTTATTCTGTGCAGTGACAAGAAGGGGTACACTAAAATGGGAAGAAAAAATTCCAGTGGAAAAACCGATACAGGTAAAGTTTAATAGAAGTTTATATAAATCATTAGGAAAATACAGTATTCTTTCAACAGAACATAAGATTTTATTATTAGTAGGAATTAAATCCATGAGAACGAAAACTTGGGACAAAGACTTCAAAGAGAGGCATGAAGGGTGTTTGAATTTAATTTGTAAGCAATAAGGAACAACAGCAGGTATGGTGGTGGCACATACCTGTAATCCCAGCACTCAAGAGGCTGAGGCAAGGAGGATAGACTTGAATTTGAGCCTAGCCATACAGTAAGTTCAAGGTCAGCCTCAACGACATAGCAAGACCTTGTCTCAAAAAATCAAACCAAAACAAAAAAGGCACAAACTGTTGGTCTGGGGTCAAGATGAAGTTTAAGAGCTATATTTTAAGAATATTAATGATAGATTTGTGTCACATGGACCAGAAACAACAGAGACCAACAAGACCAAACTAAAAGGCCATTGCAATAATCTAGACAAGAAATACTAAATGATAAAAAAAAGAAAGAAAGAAAGAAAGAAATACTAAATGATCAAACTATGATGGTTGTAGTAGAAATAAGGACACAAGGCTAGAGACAGTGTGGTGAACAGCTGGCTCCAAGATGGCTGCCAAAGATCTCTATCTCTATGTATTCCTGGCCTGGTGCAATTCTCTCCTTTCCATGTGTGCAGGACTTGCTTTGTTTCTATTTAACAGAATATGGTAAAAGTGATGGGATGTCACTTCCATGATTATTACATAGACTATAATTTCTGCCTTGTTGGCAGACTTGGCTATGATGAGAAGATAGTTCTGGTGGGCAAAGGAGAAGGGAATAAACAAGAAAAATCTAATGATTTAAATTTAGACGCTATGAACATGTGCTATTACTGGAAGTGAAAAAAAAACATTGGACTATTAAAGGCTATTAATAAACTTTCAGATCAAGGTGTTCAAGCGCTGAACAGTCATAAACATTATTCTCCAGTACTGTAAGAGAAAAACAAAGATAGGAGCCACATGCTGAAACTATTAAGGAAAGTACTCTAGATGTGTGGACAAAGCAAAAAGGAAAAAAGTGAAGCAGAAATAAAATCACAACACATAAGAGAGGCGAGCACCTAATTCAGTGTTTACCTCTGTCTTACAGTCTAAGCTACATTAGCCAAGTTAGTCCTTCCAGTATTCCACCCTGTCAATAATCTGATCTCACTCAACAGGCTTGAAACCAAGAGATCTTGACTTAGCGATTCCAAATAAAAGAAATTTTCTTTGCCTCACTTATACTATTGCCTTCAAGGTTCATGTAATTTAAAAACACCTTGAAAATGGGCTGGGGATTTAGCTCAGTGGTGCCACCACCTGCTTTGCAAGCACAAGGTCCCAAGTTCGATCCCTGGTACCAAAAAAAACCACAACACTTTGAAAAAAATTCTGTTTCCTTTAAAACTAAACCTAAGAAAGTTTTCAAATAATCATTACTAGTCATTTTTCCAAGTAAATAAGGATTAAATGTTTCTAAGATGCACAATGAACATATGAATGACAAAACAGAAAGTTAAAAAAATTCTTTAAAAATGTGTAACCTTTTTCTCACATTCTGCTTTTAAAATATGATATATCATAACTCTTGAAAAATGAGAAAGCCAAGTAAGAAACATTATAACTAAGTTCTATAAGTGTCTTACCTCAGAAGCGGTAGCTGGAATATTAACATTGCTTGCTTGTCCGTTCATTAAGTCCATGCTTCCCTCATCAGTCCCTGACCCTATGTCAGCAGCAACAGAGGACTGATTACTTCATGTCCAGGGCCACAGATACATTATTTCTATTTAAAAAAATATATAGAAAAGTTAAAATGGTGTTTTCCTTGAAGTTTAAGAAAACAAATCTGTGTCTACCACCATGCTAAGACATAAAATATTACAACTTTTTTAAACCCTATTTTAATTTCAGCTAAACTAAATCCAGATTGAAAATCTCTTTTCAAATGATGAGAAACATTGAATGGGCAGTACAGTGGACCCTCAAGTTACAACCAGCCTGACATAAGAACAACTTGGGTTAATTAGGTTAATGGAAGAGTCATCTGCCTCTTGTTATCTATAGCGTGTACACAAGTAAATATCCAGATCTCAGCTGTATGGACTTAAAACCAACTTGAGTTACAACCAGCCTCCGGAACCGATCAATTTCATAAGTTAAGCGTCCACTGTATTGACTAATTGTTACTGTCATATTCTTCCTGAGAGAAGTAAAAGCATTCTTTTCACTGATTAAGTGAATATTTTGAGAAAAAAGTCAACTGTGCAACGTTTTTAGTTAAGTAAATAGTAAGTATAAAAACCATGTGACAAAGTAACACATGCCATGATAAATTTTTGGAGAGCCAAATGACACTTCTAAATCAACAATACTGAATAAGCTTACCATTTCTAGTGATCTGTTTAAGACATACAAATACTTAAAACTAAGATATCACAGGGCCGGGGATTTAGCTCAGTGGTTCCACTGCCTGCCCCGGAAGCGCAAGGACCCGAGTTCGATCCGCGGTACCAAAAAAAAAAAAAGATATCACAAAAATATCACAATATATGCTAATTTATATAGGCCTTTAAAGTTTATTAATATCCTCACACCATGAACTCATTGATTTCCACAACTACTAATAACATTAATTGGGAAAGATATTTTAAAACAAAATATAACAATGCTATTATTATTACCATATAATACAAGAAATAGAACTTTTGTTAAGTGAGGAACTAAAAACAAGACTTGAACCATCTAAATTCTAGTCAAATATTCTTTCTATAACACCATGTCATCTGATCAAAAAATTCAGTGAGTGCTGGGGCCAAATACTATCTAACCAAAAGTAAGGTATCTTCAATACAAGAGGTGGTCAGTTGAACTTTAGTACCAGTGTGTTACTATTTTCAACTTGTTCAATGACTTGTTCGATGCAGTCACTCTGTTGCGAACTACAGTTCAGAGAAGGTGTATTTTAAAGTGTAACTCATAAGTCACAAACAAGAACATGAAATTTAGTCAGCTTTATTGGAATTTAGTGATCACATCCCTTCAAATTCCAGCTTTTTTTTTTTTCCAGTACCAGGAATCGAACTCAGGGACTCAAGCTTGCCAGGCAGATCCTGTGTTGCTAAGCTACATTCCTGGCCCCCAATTCCAGCTTTTTAAGATTGTGTTTCCTGACCTTGATGAAACTGTGTGAACTGAGTTTGTACTAAGAACACTACACTGAACTGTAAATATTATAGAGCTTATTATTTAAGAAACAATGTGCACAGAAAATGGCCTAAGAACAGACAAATGGGTTTATTCTCCATCATGATATCATGTCACACATCACTTTTAGTACAGAAATTTCTATCAAATAAAAACATGGTATGTCCCAATTGACCTCATTTACCAGATATGGCACCATGCGACATCTGGCTCTCCCCACAGTCAAAACGACCAAGGAAAAGCAAACAGTTTTGTTTATTAGTTCTTTTATTGGTGCATTTTAGGTATACAATTCATTTACATTTATCATTGAGTGCCTGATACATGATATATCTTGGGGGCCGGGGATTTAGCTCAGTGGTGCTGCACTTGCCTCACAAGAGCAAGGTCCTAAGTTCGATCCCCAGTACCTAAATAAATAAATAAATGTAAAACATGATATATCTTGGTTCTTATTTTTTTCCCCATTACCAGTGTGCCCTTCACCCCCTCCACCCTTCCCTATTTACATAGACTTTGTTCCCATTTTCTTATTTTCTCATAGTTTTTCCTTTCCCTCTTTTCCTTTCCCCTTCCCCTCCCTTCACTCCTTCGTCTTTGGACCTTTTTTCCTATTTCAAATTATCAATTATTCATTTTAATCATTTTAACCCTTGTTTACACTACCAGTTTCTCACACTAGAGAAACTATTCAGTATTTACATGTGTGTCCTATTTATTTCACTTAAGAGTATGGCCTCGATATGCATCCATTTAGCCATAAATGACTCTAGTTTTTTATTCTTTATGGCTGAGTAGTACTCTATTTTATAAAAAACCCCACATTTCCTTTATCCAGTTTCCAGTTGATGGGGACTTGGGCTGCTTGCAAGCTTTAGCTATTACAAACTGTGCCGCTATAAACCTGGGTACACATATATCACTGTGGTATGATTCTTTTAATTCTTTTGGGAGGATACCCAGCAGGGGAATAGCTGGGTCAAATGGGACCTCTAGTCCTAGTTCTTTGAGGTATCTCCATACCGATTTCCACAGTGGTTGCACCAGCCTGCACTCCCACCAACAATGAAGGGTTCCTTTCTCCTCACACCCCTGCCAGCATTTGTTATTTGTTGATTTCTTGATAGCAGCCATTCTTTCTGGGGTGAGGTGGAATTTCAGTGTTGTTTTCATCTATATCTCTCAAATGACGAGTGATGCTGAATATTTTTTCATATATTTGTTTGCTGCTTTTACTTCTTTGTCTGAGAAATGTCTGTTAATTTCAGATGCCCATTTTTGAATTGAGTCTTTGAATTTGGGGGGTCTGATTTTTTTCAATTCTTTATATATTCTAGATAGCAGTCCTTTGTCTGAGGTACAGCTGCTAAAAATTTTTTCCCATATTGTAGGTTGTCTGTTAGCTCTGTTGGTGGTTTCTCTTGCAGTGCAGAAGCTTTTTAATAAGATGAGATCCCAGTTGTTGATTCTTTCTGCTAGTTCCCGTGCTGCTGAGGTTTTGTTCATGAAGTCTTTTCGGACATCGAGGCAGCCAGCCACAACAGTGCAACTAAAGATACTCACAAAAGAGAACTTCCAGAACCTTCAGAAAATGGCAAGAATGATGCGACAATTGTGTTCAAAGCAAGAGGATGTATTTGAGGGGAGAATAACGGTAATGTGCCTTTTACTGTAATTTTTAAAAATTAAAAGTATTCACATATTTTTTATCATGTCTCGTATTTCTTCCCACTTTACTGGATGTGAGAATATTTAGTTTTAATCTTTGCTTAACTTGCTGCAAGTACTACATCTCTTTCTAAAACAACTTCTTCCTCTCTTTAATATGATGGGGGAGGGGGACTTTTAAGGTCCTTCTTCAACTTTAAAATTTCTATAATATTTTTCATTTAAAAATGCTATTGCTATAAATTAGGTATTCTATATTATACTAACTTTAAAAACTGAGTTTGAGATATCAATAATTCCTCCAATGGTAAGTTCCTTTTTTCTGGAGAAGCAAAGTAGGATTTAAAAGTAATTTAAAAGCAGACTAGAAGATTACTTAGAGTTAAGCCCAAGAAAGCTGAATTTTTCTGTCCTATTTCCACACCTATAAAACAGGGATAATACTAAGTACCTTCTTAACACAGTTATGGTGGGGAGAAATGAGCTAATATACACATAAGCACTCAAACAGCACTGGTACATGATTAAGAGTACTATTATGGTGATGTGGTGAAGAGGTAAACTGTGTTGCTGTCTACTTAATTCTAAAAAGTTTAAATTCATTGGAGCCTTCTCGAAAGGAGAAAAGACAAAAAACCTTCAAAATGTAGCTCTAGGAACATGTTGACGAGTATCATTAAAATCCTAATTATAAATCTAATGAGTAAGAATGCCCCAAATCTGTTTCCTAGATGGAATACAACATGCTCAAGGTTTTGAAATGCTTAAAAGTTATTTCTTATGATAGCAACTTTCAGTTATATCTTTAATTTATCTTCATTTCTTCAGATTAGCCTAAGCACTTGCTAAGAGCAGAACACTGTGCTAGAATTTTTAAGGTAAAAAATACATTTGTTTTTTAAAAAAATATATTTGAAGTAATGAGATTTCAAAACCACCAGAATCCATTTAGAAAACTGATGTAAAAATGAATAAAGCACAGATATACTGTAATTCCCTCCACTATACACCATCTCATTTTATTAGCTTCATTGTCTTTATTTTACACTACTATTAAAGATGAACTTGTTTTTACACTGCTGTAATATTTGTTTTCAGACAGGGTCTCACTATTCCATACAGGCTGGCCTTAAACTATTTAGCCCACCCTGGCCTTGAACTCACAGCAATTCTCCTGCCTCAGCTTCCCAGGTACTGGGAGATAATTCTAATTTTGACAATATCAGCCAGTTTGCAATGGAATGTTTTGAAATAATTTCATTTCATTCCATATTGTATGCATAGACTAGGTATGACATGAATTCATAAATCAAGACTGCCCCCTAGTGTGAAGAAAAAGATTTCAATTTTAATTTAATTATGAAAAGAATTTTATTTTTAACCCACTCTATCTATTAAATATATAAATGTTATTACCATTATTTACTGAAAGTGAGGCAATACAAGTTAGGAATGACATAATACATTTATAAACTATAATCAAAGAATCAAGGATCTTTTAAACAACCATTCAAATATTCCACAAAAACAGAGGTCATATTAAAATCCATTTTGTACAAACATAGCAAAACATATCCTTAGGAAAACATTCCTAATAAATACTAATAAATGTACTACAATTATAATAGCATTTAATATGCTGAATTATAAGAGGTTCATATAGTATAAAAATATTACAAATCCTGAAAGACAGAGACATGAGTTTATTTATTCTTTAGTGTGTCTCAAGGCAAATTAAAGATAAATACATGCTTTAACAGTTTATTTACTTTTCCTCATGCTATAAATGGCACAATCATTCATAATGACTACCAACATCACAAGGGCTTTATTATTAAATTCTTTGGTTTCTACCTACTCTTTTCAACTTCCGAAGACAGTTAACTTACTCTAGCTGTCTCTTGGATTTAAATCCAGAAAAAGATATTTTGGCTCTTTCCAAGCAATATATTCCCCAAACAGGAAATCTTGATCTAGTTCCTTGTTAAGTGTTCACAGAACTCAATTATCAAATTGTAGGTACAAACAAGGCAGGCAGCAAAACCACTGAGCTAAACCCCCAGTCTCCATACTCTAGTTTTTAAAAACATACTCTAAAAGAGTTTTTTAAAACATACTCTAGGGGCCAGGGATTTAGCTCAGTGGTGCTGCCGCCTGCCTTGCAAGCGTGCAAGGTCCTGACTTCAATCCCTGGCACTGCAAAAAAACCCCCAAAAAACAAAAAACAAAAACTCTAAAAGAGTTAAGCAAAACTATTTACTATAAGGAAATTGGTAATAAAATGCAATTATTAGGTGCTCCTGGCCTGGAAATTCATTGTATCAAAACTTTGGATATCTGAGCATCATGACACATGATTGTAATTCCTGCATTCTGGGAGGCTTGGGCAGGAAGGTAGCAAGTTTGAGCCCAGCCTGGGCAACACAGTGCTTTAGCAAGACCTCTCAAAATAAAAACATAAAAAGAACTAGAGCTGTAGCTCTTGGTTCAATCTCTAGTACCACCAAAAGAAAAAAAAAAAAAGAAAAGATCAGGAGAGGGATGCAAGCTCAGTAGTACAGTGTTTGTCCAGCATGTACAAGGTCCTCGGTTAGCACTACCCCACCATCATTACTAAAATGGGGGGGGGGTGCTGTCAGGACGCTGAGACAGAAGGATCATTTAAGCCTAGCTGAAACCCAACTTGAACAACACAGCAAAACTCCATCTCAAAAAATGTAGTTGGGCCTGATAGTGCGTGCCTGTAAACACAGCACTCGGGAGGCTAAGGAAGGAAGCATCACAAATGTGAGCCCAGCCTAGGTTACTGAGATGACGAGGGGGGGTGCGTGCCCTAGTGATGTTCTTTAGTACAAAGGTCCTGTGCTCCATCCCCAGTACAGCAAAACATTTTTTTTAAATTAATGAAAAATAAAATAATTATTCAAGTGGACATTTTAAAAGAAACACAAAAGTGGTAAGTATCAGGTTCAATAACAGAAACTGCATTTTTTCATATTCTTATAGTTTCAACCAAAAAAATACAATAGGGTAAAATGATCACACCATAACTGCAATCTCAATATTTAAAAGTTACTACAGAGTTAGTTTTCCTTTAACGTTTATTTTAAAATAAAAATTGAAGGTACAAATTTTATATGATACTCATTAGAGGCTCAAACGTAAATGGCCTGTGTCACAGAATTAAGGAAAATTCACTTTCATCTTGTCTGACAGCTAAAATTAGACTGCCTTCTTTATCTTTAATGTAAGAAAATTAGAGATTAGTCCCAAATACCCCAGGTACTATACTTTGCCTCAGGAATTAAAGCCATCAAAATGTTAATGAGTAACAATATATTTTGGTTTTGATATAATTGATATTGTGACAAAAAGTTTAATGAAATTGCAGTTACCTCTTGAAATCACTAAATGAGGTTATGTTTGCTATCTGCCAACCATACAAGGCTCAAGACATTAAGACATACTTTAGAAGAGCAGGTCTGGGGTTGTAAAGGGTTCCCTGTCCAATGCTTCCCACGGAGTTCACTAGTCTTCCACTCTTGAGCTTCTCTTGGCTCTTATCAGAATCCCATCCTGTATTTTCACTGCTTGTTATTTCTCCTTAATGATCTTTGAGTTCCTTAATGTTAAAGACCCATGATTAAAAACAACATAATAAAAAGCTTTTTCCTCATTGGCCACGAGGCCATAGGGAACAAGTGTAGCAGCCTCGGACGGGCTCGCATCCCTGCCCCTTTTCCGCATCTGGGTCATCATGAAGGGTGCCCCAAGGGTACAGCATCAACCAAGAAGTGACAGTGCTCACGGTCAAAGCCACGGAGCTCTTTGTTCAGTATCACTCCTACAGGCACAGAAGAGGTGAAAACACTTAAGATGACTTATCCGAAATGCTGGGAACCAGAAGTGGTTCAGGTTTCAGTTTAGGTAGGGCAACTTAAAAGTTTCAAATTTTGGAGCATTTCAGATTTTCTGATTAGGGATGCTTCACCTATACAGATTAACCATAAATGATACATTATTTTGTTAATTTATTCAAAAGTACATCACATAAAATTATCCCTTGTCCTTTAAAATAAAGATCATTAACCTTTAGAACTAAAAAATATTCTAAGCTACACTTACTTCTTAATCAGAGAACAGCAATTCATATGAGTAAAAACATCCTGAAACTGAAAGGAAAAAAAAAGAGGGAAGTTCTGGAAAAGGATCTATCATTGTAACCCAATCATAATGACAGGCTTAGCAATTTCACACACCACCTCAGTTGCAAGAAACAAAACAAAAAATCCTTGGTAATGTTTAAATTAGTGTACATATATTCATGCAAAAGACAACTGACTAAATCATTTCCCAGCTAACTTTACTAGATCAATTACCAAACTATGGTTTTAAGTTAAAACATCTATTTACATTTTCCAGACATATATTTCTAAGTATTTTAGGCACATATTCAAGATGTATGAGAAAGATAATTTTCAAAACAGTCTAAATTAGAAGATAATAAAGACAGTAAAAAACCACTATTTCACTTATATAACTATCTTGACAACCCTACTTAATTAGAATATTACGATGAACAAAACTGGCACATGTAAAATGTGCCTTGTGGAGCTGGGGATGCCACTCAGTGAAAGAGCACTTGCTTAGCATGCATGCAGCCCTGGGTTCAATCCCCAGCACCGCAAAAAAAAAAAAAAAGTATCTCATTATCATTAAATATTATTTTTTTCAAAGTATGAAGAAAAGCTTAAAAGTAATGTTATTCACTGGAATTAAAATTGTTTTATCTTAAACTAAATAAAAAAAGATTCCACACATAGGTCTTTACAGATACAATTTTGTTGTACTAACCATTTTTAAACCAGCCTACATCCAGACAGGCTATATTTCTATATACTTAATTGGCCTGAAACTGAAGGACCTGTAGAAAAAGACTTTCAAAATTAAAAGACTGTTAAACATCAAAAAGGGAAGAATCGATAAAATAATGTGTTTACAGGTTATTTTTTATCTCCTGTATAGAAAATCCAGTAAAGATAATTTGCTAAGTAATTCTAAAAGAACTCTTGAGATCTCTTAAACCACCTGGCCCAAAATATGAATATAGGTTAATGAGAAATTCAGACAACAGAAAGGAAGCACAAGCAAAAAGATAAACTATGTTCCAAACACTAGTTTTATCTGTTATTTTTGGTGACTATGTGTGCATTTGGGTCAGATTCTCTATTCAAAAGACTGGTCCTTCAGAGTCTACTTAACTCACAATACTGTGTGTTTGAAATTTTTAAAAACCAACATACTGATACAATACTAGCAATTTAAAGCATGAAAACAATCCAAATGAATCAGAAATATTTAAATATTTGGCAGAGTGTGTCACTGTGAACCTAGGAATGGTCAGAGAAGAGACTGGAGCATGTTAGGAGAGCTGAATTACTTATCAGCTCTACTAGGTTTCCAGATTGCTGATAGCATATCTTAGGGACTTCTCAGCCTCTGTTATGAATCAGTTTCAAATACGTATTTATATATGTATAGTGCGTATATAAAATAAAATATTCTATATGTAAAGATTATATATTAAAATCAAGATGTATTATATAAGCATATAAGGGGTATAAACATATAAAATTTGTATATATACACATACATCCTATGGTTGTTTCTGTGGCACCCTAATGCACTCTTCTTGTAACTTTACTACAGTATTAGTTTGTTTTGTTTTGTTTTTTGGTACCGGGGAATGAACTTGGGTCTTTGTGCTTGCGAGGCAGTCAGCAGAATCACTGAACTAAATCCCCGGCCCCTACTTCAGTATTAGTTTGAAATTATTTCAAAACAAAAAGTATGAGGGACAACTCTAAATTCTCCTAAATTATAAAGAAACTCCACAACTTGCAAAATTTCACACAAACTAAGAAAGCTACACAACCAACAAAAAGTACAACTCTTCCCACCAACAGATGGCGATAGTCACTTTTTTAGTGACACTAATGCCTTGACAGGCTCAACAACAGCTTTTTGGAACTAAGCTACCTACATATGTACGCATATTTTGCTTCATACTAATATAAACAAAAACACAGATAAATGTTACTTAAGAGATGGAAGGTAATTTGAAGATCTCAACTTGGGATGCATTTCAAATCCTCAAGTCTTCATTTTGATCCCTGCCCCCCTCATCACAGGGCATGCATTATTCCATCCCAGTTCCCTTGGAGAATCACAGCCACAGGAATTTATTGTAAAGTGATAAAAAGGTATCATATCTTTCAAATGTACCAAAATCAACGAAGAGGATGGAATAAAAAGGGAGGAAGCAAGCTTGCTAGCACACTGCTTTATTCCCATCTCCTGACTTTATATAAGAGAGTATCAACTCAATGCTAAGGTCATGTGACCTGGCCAAGCTCACATAACCAGTTAATGGCAAAAACAGGTCTTAATTGCAATCTTATTTGCTAATCCCTGACACATTCTGCAACGCCAAACTATCTTTCCCTACAAACTCTTACTTGAATCTTTATTGTAGAAATGAAGGAATGGCAGGAGGCAAAATACCTAGTTTTCCTGTCTCTTTGCTTTTAATAGTTCATCAGGAACACAGACAGCAAAGGCAATAGCTTGTACAAAGTTAGGACCAGTAAGAACCTTGATCATACTCAAGAGGACTGTCAACACTTCAAGTACAGCAGAGGGCAAAATGCCTCATGAGGAATTGAGTCTGAAGAAACAGGTAAAAAGAAGATGTCTGTCACAGTAAAAGAAAAGCCTGAACTTTACCCTGTACCCAAATGAAAAGACAAGTCCTTATAAATGGACTATCAAAAATTATTTGTTTCACTCAGAAGGTATATAGAGAAAAAGACAAACACTGAAGAAGAAACCAAGACTGTATCACTCATCCCTACTTTTTTCCTACTCGGTCCTGTTAAATTCATAAATTTCAACAAATGTGAATTCAACCTATGTGAAAACTTCAAGTACAATAAATCCTTGATATTGTGAGGATTTAAGAATACTACCAAATTTGAGACTACTATGGCACATAAAACACTAAAGTATAAATAATTTTTTTAACTTTTTTGAGCATTTAATAATTCTAAGAAGTATGAAATAATTTATACTTACATTATCATATACATTGTATACTCAACTGCATTATGAATTTAAGCCATCACAGAATTCCGCATTTTACTCATTAATTTACTCCAAATTCCTCCTTCTATATTTATTATAATTTTCTTTTCTTTGGCCACCAGAAGTCAGCTCCAGCAGCAGGATAACAGTACCAGCAACAAAAGTTACTACACAAAACAGTAGAGATCAACAAATTACACTGAGATGTGCCTACAGGGTAATAGACTAGAATCAAACCTGTGCTGACAACCACAAGTTTCGTATGACATGTACCCTCCCAGTCATTCACAGAACAATGAAAAACCACAAGGGTTAATCTGTGAAAGCCAGAAATTCTATTGGCAACTCACCAACACTGTCCCCCCCAAAATCATGTGCTCTAATACTAAAGACCCCCACTGGCTAATGTTAAGATCCTGTTTTTCAACTAGGATAAACAGATTCCATGTTTCTGGATTCAACCAATTGCAGATTAAAAATTCTTCAGAAAAAAACTGCACCTCTACTAAACATGTACAGACTTTTCCTTGTCATTATCCCCGAAATAAAACAGTATAATTATATAACATTTACAATGAATTAGGTATTATAAGTAATCTGGAAATGATTTTAAATTATACAGAAGACATATAGGTTATATGAAAATACTATGCCATTTTATAAACTGAACATGAATCTACAGATTTTGATAACCAAATCCCCATGGATATAAAGGACAACTATTTACACATACACCTTAATTTCAGCAGAAGGATTTCAAAAGATGTTCTAGTAAATTTACAACCAGTTTTCCACCCAAATATTTTTATTGAGAAGTGAAGAGTACCAGGTCTCTGAAGAGACAATTATTACCGCATTAGTTGCTGGACACCCCGTGACCAGGAGAAGGTGGTTTCCTGTTTAGACGGTGAGATGTTACAAAGACCAGAATGGTGTGCTTCACTTGTTCTAATAGCCACCTAAATGAACATTATTATATTAAATTTAGGAAACAGGCTCAGAGAAGTTAAGATGGAGTGCTCTCAAGAACAGCAAAGCATCAGGTACAGTGGTAGAAACCTATAACCCAGCTACTCAGAAGGCTGAAACAGGAGGACCACAAGATGGAGGCCAGCCTGAGCGAGTTAGCAAGACCCTATCAAAATGAACATTTAAAAAAGGTCTGTGGATGTAGTTCAGTTGTAAAAAGCTTGCCTAGCATTGCTTGAAGCTCAATTTCCAATACCACCAAAATAATAACAATAATTATTATCATTATTCTAGAGACTTTTTTCAAAGGTAAGCTAGCCAGAATTTGTTGACTATTTGCATATAGGCTTTTAAAAAAGGGAGCAAAGGCTGCTTTATCACTCTACTTCTCACTTAAAGTTCTTGTTATTCACTTATTCCATGCCATCATTGGTAAGAGCCATTAAATAAAAGTAGAGCAGTTTCAAGTAAAAGGGTATCATTTTCTTCCATTTGCAACCAGCCACCACTGGGGAGACTAAGCAGACAAAACTAAATGTTCCAAAGAGAAAATGCTGATGGCCTAGAAGAGAAATTGACAAAGTAAATCTAGCCCCATTTTAGTACATAAAGTTTTACGGGAACACAGATACACTCATCCATTTATGTATTTATTGTCTATGGCTGCTTTCATCCTACAGAGGCAAAATTGATACCTGCAACAGAGACTGTGGTTTACCATGCCTAGATTATTTACTAGAAATTTGCCAATCTCTGCTCTGAAACAATAAAAGACTACTTCAGAAAGCACCACTTTAGTACAACAGATGGAAATAAGAGACAAAGGTAAACTGCATTCCACCTCTGCACATGTACCAAATCTTGCCATGTAGCCATCAGCTTCTGGAGCAGCTTATGTAAATCTGTAATAGTAGCAAGCTATTATCTAAGACCCTAATCAAACTGAATTGATAAAATTCCAATTATTACTAAATTCTGAAAAATACCACTTCTCACAAACAACTTATTAGGAGCCAATGTTTTCAATCCTATCCAAACCATTGCCCTTCCCTCCACTATAATATACCTTTTCTCCTAGAGTTTCTCTTTTAAAATGGAAAAAGGTGATAATGTACTGTGTATTTCAAAAAACTACAAAAAAGGAGTTTCAGTGTTTCCACCATAAAGAAATGTTTGAACAGATATGGATATTTAAACATTATACAATGTAGACAGGTATCAAAATATCACATGGTACCCCATATTTACAATTTTTGTATTGTAATATACCAGCTAAAATAAATTGAAAAATAAAAGTAAAATGAAAACAGAAGAAACTATTAAGCTCCAAGTGTCATCATATAAAAATGCTGAAATATCTGATCAGGGAACCAGGGTCTTGGCCTGTTTATAGAACACTGGCCAAAAAAAAAACTTAGCTAGGCAGGCCTTTTTATTTAGTCAATCTTAAAGCTAAATTTCAAACTTCAAATATTATTTTTAAAACAAACAAAAATTAAATCTTAATCAAGTGATTATAATTTAGCTTTACTGATAGTCTCTATTATACTACGTTGGAGAATTATGTGTATGGTGGTGACGGTGCTTCAATACTTTTTAAAGAGCTATGAAAAGGCCCGGGGATTTAGCTCAGTGGTTCTGCTGCCTGCCCCGCAAGCACAAGGACCCAAGTTTGATCCCCGGTGCCAAAAAAAAAGAGAGAGATATGAAAAGAAATACCTGTACTACAACACAGAATCCCAGGTGGCTATATGAAAATAATCACTCCATAAATCATGGTCTCATAAACATATCATCCACACATTCCCAGAGACCTAAGACACAATTTTCTGCATTTGTTTAGCAATTTGTTTTATCTATAACACATTCAACACAAAAATGTGTAATAATAGAATTCAAATAATAAGCAGTTAAACTGACTCTAGATATTCTAAATTAGGTTTTCTCAACCTTGGGACTACTGACATTTGGATTGGGACTGGTTAATTCTTTATTGAGGAAGATTTTGCTATGTACTGTAGGATGTTTGGCAGTAGCTTTGACCTCTATCCACTAGATGTCAGTGATGGTAAAGTCTCCAGAAGAATAAATCACTGCTAGGTAAAGAGACGATGCTCCAAATGAATTCTGTGTGTATGTGTGCATGGCCTCACACATGCTAGATATCTAAGTGCTCTACCACTAAGCTATTATTATTTAAGCTTTATATTTTAACATAGAGTCTAAGTTGTCCAGTCTAGCCTGGAACTTGTAGCCCTCCTACCTCAACCTCTCTAGTCACTGGGATTACAGGTGTGTGTCGTGGTTATCTTCATCAGCTAATACACAACCCTGTTTGACGTGTGCAATCCTATTTTGCTCAGTTATTATCTGGAATGAAGGTTAGATTTTCAAATGTTGTTTGTTACATGTACTGAGATGATTATGTGGGTTTTTAAAATGTTGATTAATATAGGAAATGACAATGAGTATTTTAAAAATTTTTTAATTCAACCTTACTTTCCTGAAATAAACCTCACTTGGTCATGATGGATTATCTTTTCTATAAATATTGCATTCAGTTTGCTAAAACATGTTTAGAATTTTTGTATCTATGTTCATGAGGAGTACTTCTGTGTAGTCTTCTCATGTCCGTTTGAATATAAGGTTAATGCTCGTCTAACAAAATACACTAGAAAGAATTCTCTTTTCTCGAATTTTCTGGAAATGTTTGTGTAGAACTGGTACTATTTTTTCCTTAAATGTTCAGCAAAACTTATTCATAAAGTTACCTGGGCCTAAAGTGTTTTTTTATTATTTGTTGTTTGTGAGTATTTTAATCACAAATTCAACTTCTTTAACAGATACTAGGTTATTCAGTTTGTCTATTTATTCTTGAAGTTTAGTTATATATCTGTCACAGAAAGTATCTCATCTCTGTTGAAAAATTTATAGGCATAAAGTTGTTCATAATATTCCTTTGTTATCCTTTTACTATCTGTAGAATCTGTGATGACACCTCTGTTATTCCCAATACCAATCTGTCTGGTCTAGTCAGAGCTTTGTCAATTTTATTGATCTTTCCACTACCCCTCAAAAAAAAGCAATGTTTGCTCTGATTTTGTCTCATGAAGAGAAAGCAGAAATACTGTAATTTTCATATTGATATTTATCATTTTCTTCCTTGTAATTAATTTGGTTTAATTTGCTCTTTCACTAACTTGAAGTGGAAATGAAAGTGACTGATTTGAAATTTTTCTTTTCCAATACAGGAATTCAGGGCTATAAATTATTTCCATTAAGTACTGTTTTAGTGGCATCCCACAAATTCTGATACGTAGCACAATATTTTCATTTCCATTCAGTTAAAAATATTTTCTTATTTACCATTTAAGAAGGTAAGAAAGCCAGGGATGGTGATACACACCTGTTAATCTCAGCACTATGTGAGGCTGAGGCAGGAAGATCACAAGTTCAAGACCAGCCTGGGCAACTTAGCCAAGACCCTGTTTCATAATAATAAAAAGGCCTGGAGATGTAGCACAGTGTGAAGGCTGTGGCCTCAAACCCCAGTAACATCAAAAATAATAATAATGGGCTGGAGGTTTAGCTCAGTGGTTTCGCAGCCTGCTGCGCAGGTGCAAAGACCCGAGTTTGATCCCCGGTACCAAAAAAAAAAATAATAATAATTACAATAATACTAGTAATAATAATAATAAAATAAGAAATAAAAAGGAATTAGATGTTAACAACAAAAACTCCAGAACTACAGCACCTGTAGTCAAATTCTATCTCTGCCACTTACATATACAACTGTGGGCTAGTTAATTTCCCTGTGCCTATTTCTTCATCTTTAAAATGAAGGTACTAGTACTTACTTCACCAGGTTATCATGAAGATCCATGAACTGATGCAGATAAAATTCTGAGCATCTATGAAATGCCCAAATAAGTAGCAAGTACTATTATACTTTTTAAGACAATCTTTTTTAATGCCTTATATAGTACACTACTTTGCTTACCTGCCCATATATAGGAGTACAATTGATCAAATCTGTAGGTAGATAAACTGTAGTTAAGAATAACTCTAATTACTATGAATCTTTTCACTGTAAACAAAACTGAAACAGCAATAGATAGCTATTTAATGAACATTTGTTATCTGTGTAGCATTTTTTAAAAAGTTGTGTATGTGTCGTTTTCAGTCATCTCTTCTATGAAGTAAGGCATCATTAGGATGCTCATTTCACAGATGAGAAATGAGACATTAGTTAAACAATTTGACCATTCTCATACAGCTGATAAGAGTCAGAATTCAAACATCCAAAGGGGTGGGCCGGGGATTTAGCTCAGTGGTTTCACCGCCTGCTGGGCAAGTGCAAGGACCCGAGTTTGATCCCCGGTACCAAAAACAAAAAAATCCAAAGGGGTATCTTAAAAGATCTTTGGCAAATGAGTTCTACCATTCACCTTCTGGCTCTCTTAATGGTTATACAAAAGCTTTATATTTAATACTTTCCTGCTATATAATTAGCTAGGACTAAGTAAGAGAAATTGAAGGGGAAAAGTCAACATAAAATTTATTAACACTACTTCCTATCACTGTTGTTTTAAGCCTTTTCTTCGGAAGATTATCTAACACGTGTAACTAGAAACCCTCCCCCTCTTTTTAAAAGGAAGACAGTTCTAAACAGTTTGGATTTTTCCAATTTTCATTTACAAACTTTCTTCACCTCAAAAAGAAAGAAAACAGAGCAAGAAGCTAAACAGTCAGTAGTCAGCAGTATGTATGATTATTTCAGTGTTCATCTCTGCTTCATTTCTAAGGGTTTAATAATCTAGTTCTACCCTACCAAATACAACTGCAGGACTTCTGGGAAGATGGCAGAGCGGTGAGCAGCAGAGAAAGAGCTTCTCTGAGACTTGGTGTCCTTACATTGGAATGTAAGCAGTATGAGGAGGAGGAGGGAAGAGGGTCCGCAGGACCCAGGAAGGATCTGAGGCAAGAATTAAGGTCTACAGGGAGAGTAAAGAGAGAGACTTTAACAAAGAGGAGGGAGGTACCAAGCAGCACTCTCTCCCAGAGCCGGACTCTGCAAAGGAACGGCAGGGCAAAACTGCAGATGCGCAGTGACTAATGATGACCCCAGAGGCCTCCATGGAGGAACACACCAGTGGAACAGACCAATGGACACACCGGGATACAACCCAACCGGTGGTGAGTCGTCCAGATTCAAACCTTACCCAGGAGAGGGTGACTGGCTGGTAGCCATCTTTGGGAGGGGCCAACTGAGCTTAGAGCTCAGAACAACTACGGGCAGACTCCATCTTGTGGCTTCCGTTGACTTGGTGCAGGTGCTGAATTCAAGTCAGCAGGAAGTCAGGGAGCAGAGTTCAAGCCGGCAGGAGACACATAGATCGTTGTAGGCTCAAAGAATCCAGTTCCAGCCTCATAGCCAGAAACCAGCCTGAACTTCAGAGGAACTAAAGGGGCAGGCTGGCTGGGGTTATCCACTACCCCACCGTGAAGTTGCAGATAGCTTGCTGGGATTAATCAATTTGGCTCTGGACTCTGTTTGCCCACACTGCCTAACAATGACAGTGGAGACACAACTTGAATTGGACGTTTTGGGGTTTTTTATCTTTTTTCTCAGTTTTTCCTCCTTTCTAGTTCTTGTTTTGTTTAGTTTTTCTTGATTGTTTGATCAGTTTCTAGTTTTTTGCTGTCATTCTGTTGCTTGTTTTTACTTTTTCCTTTTCTCTTTCCCACCTGTCTTTATCACCAGTTTCCTACAGTTTGTCCTCCAGCCTTGCTTCTAACCTCTTCCTCCTCTTCTATTTTTGTTTTCTACTCCTTAGCCCCTTTTAAATCTTCTTCCCAAGGGTAAAAAAGCCGTATTAAGGGCTACAACTTGTCATTTTCTAGGCTGTATTTGATGCTATTGTTATTGACTGTACTACTTTAGCCAAGGTGACATAATTGTGCTAAACAGTTGTTCCTCCTGGTATACCAAGACTGAGCTTGCCTAAGGGTCATTAAAGGGGGGGGGCACCAGGGATTTAGCTCAGTGGTTCCAGTGCCTGCCTCACAAGCACAAGCTCCCAAGTTCGATCCCCGGTACCGAAAAAAAAAAAAACCCAAAAAACTACAGGTCAGTGCCAAAGAACTGGCAACTGGGCCAAATACGCAGAAACGTCTCATCCCCAGTAAACTGAAGAGGGAGGATCCTGCAACAGATTCAAAACCCAAAGGCTAGCTACAATTGGAAGACGCATCTGAGAAGTAGCCATTTCCTAAGGGTTCTGAATACTGGCAATAAAGCTACTTACCATAAGCAACTTATAAGCATCAACTCAGCAATCAAACTTAAAAAAAAAAAAAGAAAATGAGAAGACCCTTAAATAAGATGCAACCCCCTACCCCCTTTTCAGCTCACCAAAGGCAAAGCCCCGGGGAAATGAAGTGGAACAATATGAAAGCCACCCACCTGGACTCAATGAAGCGGTAACAGCAGAACAAAGCAGATGAACGAGGCTCTAGAAAAAAAATCAAAGCAGAAATAATTTCCCAGATAACTAGAGATGGTAACCAGAATGAAAGATACAGATAAAAAAAATAGAGGAGCTCAGGAACATGATAGAAGCAATGAACGCCCAGCATAGGAAAGAAATGGATTCTATTAAACAGATTTCAACAGATATCCAGGAGATTAAAAATCCCACAGAAAGTATATGCAGCAGAATGAGCCAATGTAAAGACAGAATATCAGATACAGAAGCCAGGATTTTGGTTAGCAATCATGAAGAGAGGTTTCTTAAAAATAGCAAAGGGGGGGGGGATTTAGCTCAGTGGTTCTGCTGCCTGCCTCAAAAGCACAAGGTCCCAAGTTCGATCCCCAGTACCAAAAAAATATATATATATAGCAAGGGACCATGAGAAATCAATCCAGCAGCTGCTAGATGATGCAAAGAATAACATAAGATCTATTGGAGTCAGTGAAAAAGCAGGAGATAAAGCAGATGACATAAAAAAACTGTTCTCAGAAGTAATGGCAGAAAACTTCCCAAACATGTAAAAAAGAATTTGACACACAGATAAGTGAGCCATATAGGACTCCAATTAGCCATGATCAAAAAAAGTCTTCCCCAAGGCATATAATAGTCAAGATTCCAGAAATTCAACACAAGAACAGACTATTAAAAGCTGTTACAAAAAAGAAAAATCACCTATAAAGGAAAGCCCATCAGAATCACGGCAGACTTCTCAACACAAACTCTCAAGTCAAGGGAACATTAGAGTGAAATATTTCAAGCCCTATAGGAAAACAACCTCCAACACAGACTGATGTACCCTGCAAAACTATCCTTCAAAATTGATGTAGAAATAAGATAATTCCATGACAAAGAACACCTGAAGAAATTCATGACCACCAAACCAGCACTCCAAAGTGTTCTGAAGGCTATTCTAGAAGGAAACAAGGATTACAACTCCATGAACCCCAACAGAATGAATCCACCAGGCAAGGCAAGAAAATAAAAAGAAAAGGAAAGAAGGAAGTCAACAGCAGGAAAATAACATGACAGGTAATACATAATCAGTTATAACCATCAATGTTAATGGACTCAATTCACCAATCAAAAGAAAGTCTGGCAGAACAGATCGAGAAGCAAGATCCAACAATATGCTGCATGCTGGGGATTTAGCTCAGTGGTGCCACAGCCTGGCTCACAAGCACAAGGTCTTGAGTTCGATCCGCAGTACAAAAAACCAATTTGCTACATACAAGAAAAACACATTTAATTGAAAAACAAATTCACAGACTGAAAGTCAAGGGATGGAAAACAATATTCCATGCAACAGGATACCAGAAAAAAGCAGGGGTAGCAATTCTATTTGCAAACAAAGTGGATTTCAAGCCAAGACTGATTAGGAGACAAAGAAGGGAGGCCGGGGATTTAGCTCAGTGGTTCTGCTGCTTGCCTCTAAAGCACAAGGACTGGAGTTCGATCCCCGGTACAAAAAAAAGAGAGACAAAGAAGGTAGGGGCCAGGGATTTAGCTCTGGGCACTGTACCTGCCTCGCAAGTGCAAGGTCCTGAGTTCAATCCCTGGTACCGCCAAAAAAAAAAAGAGAGAGAGACAAAGAAGGTCACTATATCCTGGTAAAGGAAACAACGCAAGAGGAAGAGATAACAATCTTAAATATATCTGCACCAAATAGCAGCACACCCAACAATATAAAAAAAATTAATGGACATGAAAAATCATTTAAGCACTAATACAGTTGTAATGGGCAACCTCAATACCCCACTGTCACGTATGGACAGATCAACTAGACAAAAGTCAACAATGAAATATCAGAATTGAACCAAACTTATCAACAAATGGACTTAGATGTCTACAGAGTGTTCCACCCCACAACATCAGAATACATTCTTCTCAGATGCACACAAGACTTTCTCCAAAATAGACCATATACTAGCTCACAGAACATGCTTAAGTAAATGCAAAGGAATTGAAATTATCCCATGCATATTATCAGACCACAGTGCAATGAAATTGGAAATCAACAGCAAAAAAAAAACCCAAAAACCACACACACACAAGAACTTCATAAACACATGGAAATTAAATAACACCCTTCTGAACAACCAATGGGTCACAGATGAAACTGAAGAAATCAGAAAATTTCTACAATTAAACAATAATGACAATACAACATACCAGAACTTACGGGTTGCACTAAAAGCAGTCGAGGGAAATTTATAGTGGTGAATTCCCCTATCAAGAAAAGAGCGGGCTTACATAAACAACCTAATGTTGAACCTCAAGCTTCTAGAAAAAGAAGAGCAAGTCAAGCCCAAAGCTCTTATGAGGGAGGAAATTACAAAAATCAGAGCAGAAATTAATGCAGGGGAGACTAAGAAAACAATACAAGGAATCAATGAATCAAAGAGTTGGTTCTTTGAAAGGTTAAATAAAATTGACAAAACCTTAGCCAACCTTATCAAAAAAAGCAAAGACTCAATCCAGGCAATTAGGAATGAAAAGGGAGAAATCACAACAGATCCTACAGAGATCCAGAAGATCAATACCTACTTTGAGAACCTGTATTCTAATAAGACGGAAAATACAGAAGAAATGGACAGATTCCTAGATACATATGAATCACCAAAACTGAATCAAGAAGATATATAAAATCTAAATAAACCAGTATCAGTCAATGAAATTGAGTATGTAATTTTAAAACTACCAACAAAGAAAAGCCTTGACCCTGATGGATTCACTGCTGAATTCTACAGGAAATTTAGAGAAGACCTAATGCTGCTACTCCTCAAATTCTTTAATGAAATCGAAAGGGAAACAATACTTCCAAATTCATTCCTGGAAGCAAGCATTATTCTCATTCCAAAACCAAAGAAAGATTCAACCAAAAAGGATAATTACAGGCCAATCTCCCTAATGAACATGGATGCAAAAATCCTCAATAAAATACTGGGCAAACACAATACAGCAAATTATCAAGAAGGTTATATACCATGACCAAGTCGGATTCATCCCAGGGATACAAGGATGGTTCAACATATGCAAATCAATAAATGTAATACACTATATTAATAAAGTCAAGGACAAAAACTGTATGATCCTCTCAATAGATGCAGAAAAAGCATTTGACAAGGTCCAACACCCATTCATGATGAAAAAAAAACCCTACAGAAAATTGGTATAGATGGTCTTTATCTCAATCTGATAAAAGCCATCTACAACAAACCAACAGCCAACGTCATATTAAATGGACAAAAACTCAAAGCTTTCATTCTAAAATCAGGAACAAGAATCACCACTCTTGTTCAACATAGTTCTGGAAACATTAGCCACAGCAATTAGACAAGAGAAACAAATACAAGGACTAAAGATAGGAAATGAAGAAGTTAAATTATCATTTGTGGATGACTTGATATTCTACATAGAAGACCCCAAAAACTCCCCCAAAAGACTTTTAGATTTGATAACCAAATTCAAGGGCATAGCTGGATACAAAGTCAACACTCAAAAGTCAATAGCTTTTCTGTACACAAATAACACTCATGGAGAGAGAAATTAGAAAAATAATCCCTTTCACAATAACATCCAAAATAATAAAATACCTAGGTAAAAGACCTCTACATTCAAAACTACAGTACTCTGAAAAAGACTGAAGAGGATATCAGAAAACGGAAAGATACCCCTGGTTCTTGGATAGGAAGAACCAATATAGTGAAAATGGCTATATTTCCAAAATTGTTACACAGATTCAATGCAATCCCAATCAAAATACCAATAGAATATCTCACAGAATTAGAAAAAACAATCCTAAAATTCATTTGGAACCAGAAGAGACCCAGAATAGCAAAGGCAATTCTGGGCAACAAAGGCAAGGTAGGAGGTATTACAATTCCTGGCTTTAAATTATACTACAAATCTACTGTGATAAAAACAGCATAGTACTGGCAAAAGAACAGACTTGAGGATCAATGAAACTGACTAGAAAATGCAGAAACAACTCCAAACACACTCAGCCACCTTGTCTTTGACAAAGGAGCCAAGCACCTTCACTGGAAGAAGGATAGCCTCTGTAATAAATGGTGCTGAAAAAACTGGCTTTCCACATGCCCAAGACCGAAACTAGATCCATATCTTTCACCACGCACTAACCTAAAATCGAAATGAACCAAGGACTTATATATTAAAACAGAAATACTAAATCTGCTGGAAGAGAGAACAGGTAGAACGCTTGAGGACATAGGAGTAGGCAAATACTTCATGAACAAAACCCAGACCATACGGGAAATACTACAAAGAAAACAACTGGGACCTCATCTTATTAAAAAGTTTTTGCACAGTAAGAGAAATCACCAACAGAGTGAAGAGACAATCCACAGAGTGGGCAAAAATTTTTACTAGCTATTCAGATAAAGGATTATTATCTAGAAAATTTAAGAACTCAAAAAAGTCAGACCCCCAAAAGTTAAAGACCCATTGCAAAAATGGGCATCTGAAATAAAAAGACACTTCTCAGATAAAGAATTAGAAACGGCAAATAAATACATGAAAAAAGTTCGACATCACTGGTCATTCAAGAAATGCAAATTAAAACAACACTGACATTCCATCTCACTCCAGAAGGAATGGCTGCTATCAAGAAATCAACCAATAACAAATGCTGGTGAGACTGGGGGGGGGGGAGGTGCAGACAGGGACGGACACCTTCTCTACTGCTGGTGGGAGTGCAGACTGGTGCACCGTGGATATTTCTCAAAAAACTAAAATGAGAGGTTCCATTCAACCCAGCTATTCCCCTTCTTGGTATCTTTCCAAAAGAATTAAAAGCATCCTACCACAGCGATATATGCAGATATATGTTTATAGCTGCATAATTTGTTGTAGCTAAATCTTGGAAACAGTCCAAATGCCCATTAACTGAAGAGTGGATAAAGAAGACGTGGTTTTTAAATACAATGGAGTACTATGGGATAAAATAAAATTTTGTATCTGTCTATCTGCATTTTCCACCTCAACCCAAATAAGCCCTTCATCCAGAGTATGCCAAAAAGATTAATTTTTATTGTCATATCTTCAGTCATGTTGTTCTGCAAAAGATTTTTTTTTCCACTTAAATGAAGCACTTAAAGACTTTAAGGACCACTCCTGTTCTCAATGAGCCATCTCTCTTGTGAAGTGGTGATGCTCTTCTACCTGACACATAATTACATATTATCTTACATTATTGTGTTTTCCCATATAACATTTTTGTCTTTCACCAGGATGTGAATAATAATACTTCTATGATAACAGTCTCAAGTACTATACTCACAGAAAAAAATTTTTTAAGAGATGGAATATCACATCTATAAGAACCTCAAAAGGTTTCTTTTACAAGACTTACTCCTGTCCCTCACTTTAAGAGACAATCTTAACCACACAAACTTACAAAAATATATCAGCAAATCAAAACTGTAGAGGAAACCAGTAGAGGTTATCCTAATGACAACTTATAGGATAAAAGCTTTGTCAATCAACCTAAAATATGTACTCATCCACCACCTACAAAACCCTAAATGGTCTTCAAAGGTTCAGCAATACACGGAAGTGCAATATAAAACATACAGATTATTATATAAAGTAATTCCAGGGGGCCAGAAAAGTTCTAATCAACTGCTGGGGATCTAAATCAGGCTAGAAGGGGGCCTAACAAATAATTTACTCCAGAAACCCTAGAGATCTAGAGTAACCTCAGAAACGAGAGAAGCAGAGCTGTAATTACACTTGCTCTTCAAAATCGTGAAGCGAAAGAATGAAGAACTCACTCAGGTAAGCATTTTACTTACACCTTCTTACTTACCCTTACAAGGATTCTCTGGAGAAAGTACTATTATGTCCATTTTACAAAAAAGGAAGCTGGGAGGGCCGGGGATTTAGCTCAGTGGTTCCACCGCCTGCCTCACAAGCAGAGGGACCCAAGTTCGATCCCCGGTACCAAAAAAAAAAAAAAAACAAGGGAAGCTGGGACTAGGGATGTAGCTCAGTGATGAGAGCAATTCCCTAGAACCACCAAGGCACTGGATTCTATCCTGAGTAACACACACACCCACACACACACACACACACAGTTGAATGTTGTTTTGGGGTTTTTTTTGTTAAATTCTTTTATTGGTACATTTTAGGTATACAACACAATTACATTTCTCATTGGGAATTGTAGCTTTACATAATGCATCTTGGTTATTTTTTCCCCATTCCTAGCTCTCCCTTCACCCCCTCCACCCTTCCCTATTTACAAAGACTTTATTTCCATTTTTTCCATTTCTCATTTTTCCTTTCCCTTCTTTCCTTTCCCCTGCCCCTCCCACTACTCCTACCCCTTTGGACCTTTTCTTCCTATTTTGCATTATCGATTATTCATTCTAATCATTGGTACATTTTAGGCATACAATATAATGACATTCATCATTGGAAATGTGCACCTTTACATAATCTCTCTTGGTTATTTTTCACTGTTGCCCAGCCCTCCCTTCAACCCCTCCATTCTTATTTATACCAAAAAAAAAAAAAAACTAAGAAAGAAATAAAAAGTTAAAAAAATTTTTTTAAAGAAATAGTATACTGCAGGGCCAGGGATGTAGCTCGGTGGCACAGTGCCTGCCTGGCAAGCTTGAGGTCCTGAGTTCAATCTCCAGTACAAAAAAAACCCCAAAAAACAAAACAGTACACTGCAAGGTACAACACATTTACAACATCATAATAATATACACAATGAACTCTGATTTAAAGCATGATATAACTACATTGTAAGAGGAAGTTCAGGAGGCATCAGAATCCTAAAACACAGCCTCCTTTTCCACAGTGTAAAGCCAATAGATATCTAAAATTGGCCAGGCATGGTGGTGCACACCTGTAGTCCCAGCCCATGGGAGGCTGAGGCAGGAGGATCTCTGAGAGCTCAAGGCCAGCCTGGACTACATAGTGAGACCCTGTCTCAAAACAAAAGCTGAAACAGTACAAAAAGGATATGGAAGTAAACAGAAGAAATAGATAAATGTGTCGAAATGACTGCTTTGAGAACAAGACCTGAGAGGGAAAGTTTTTGTTTGTCTGATTGATTGGTTTTTTGGTCTGTGAGTAGTTCAGGCTGGCCCTGAACTTGCTAGGTAGCAATTCTCCCACCTCAGCCTCCTGAGTGCTGGTGCTGGGATTGCAGGCGTGCGCCAACACATCTAGCTTTGGGAGGGAAAGTTTTTTCACTAAGACTCAGGTGGCTTCAAGCCATCTAATTTACTCTTTCATTGAAAGTTGAAAAGCAAACACAAAACCTTGCAGTATTAGATAAAAGTGACAATCTCATTTCAAATACAACCATTACAAACTACAAACTTCATATTCAAGACAGGATCACACATCTTATTCTCAAAAACTTACACCACTGAAAATAACCTAAGTGGGCAAGACACTGCACTCCTATAATCCCAGATTCTTTTTTTTTTAATTATTAAATTCTTTTATTTGTACATTGTAGGTACACAACACAATTACATTTCTCATTGGGAATTGTACCTTTACATGATGCATCTTGGTTCTTATTTTTTCCCCATTCCTAGCCCTCCCTTCACCCCCTCCACCCTTCCCTATTTACAAAGAATTTATTTCCATTTGTTCCATTTCTCATCATTTTTCCTTTCCCTTCTTTCCTTTCCCCTGCCCCTCCCACTACCCCTACCCCTTTGGACCTTTTCTTCCTATTTTACATTATCGATTATTCACTCTAATCATTGGTACATTTTAGGTATACAATATAATGACATTCATCATTGGAAATTTGCACCTTTACATAATCTCTCTTGGTTCTTATTTTTCACCCTTGCCCAGCCCTCCCTTCAACCCCTCCATTCCTCCCTATTTACAAAGATTTTGTTCCTATTTTTCCATTTTCTCATATTAATCCCATTCCCTTCTATCCTTTCCCCTAGCCCTCCCACTTCCTTCCCCTTTGCCCCTTTTCTCAGACAAGGAAGTAGAAATAGCAAATAAATACATGAAAAAATGTTCAACATCACTGGTCATTCGAGAGATGCAAATGAAAACAATGCTGAGATTCCACTTCACTCCAGAAAGAATGGCTGCTATCATGAAATCAACCAATGACAAATGCTGGCGGGGCTGTGGGGAAAGAGGAACCCTGCTCCACTGCTGGTGGGAGTGTAGACTGGTGCAACCACTGTGGAAATCTGTATGGAGATACCTCAAAGAACTAGGACTGGAAGTCCTATTTGACCTAGCTATTCCACTGCTGGGGATCTTCCCCAAAGAATTAAAAGAATCATACCACAGTGATATATGTGTGCCCATGTTCATAGCAGCACAGTTTGTAATAGCTAAAACTTGGAAACAGCCCAAATGCCCATCAACTGGAGACTGGATAAAGAAAATGTGGGGTTTTTTTATAAAATGGAGTACTACTCAGCCCTAAAAAATGAGAAATTAGAGACATGTATAGCTAAGTGGATGCACATTGAGGCGATACTCTTAAGGGAAATAAATAGGACACATATGTATAAATACCGAATAGTTTCTCTGGTGTGAGAAACTGAAAGTGTAAATAAGGACTAAATGTATATAATCGCAGATTCTTGGAGGCTCAGGCAGGAGGACTGCAGAGTTTGAACCTACCCTGGGCAATTTAGCAAGACTCTCTAGCTCAACAGTAGAGAGGTTGCCTAGCACAAGAGTTCCCCAGTACCAAAAAAAAAAGTTAAATCCAAACTACTTGCTGCTACTCCATACCAGCAAAAGAAAGTAGTATGTTTAGAAGAAAAAATAGGTTAAAGTTTAACAAAAGCTTCATTAATTAAATTTCAATTTACAGCTTTCTTTAAGGATTAAAAGTTATTCAGAAATTTGTAGAGAAGCAGACTGCAGTGTATTAAATACTTAACTATGGCACCAGATGTTGATGTCGTCCCCCACCACTCCTAAGGTGCACTATCACACTCATTTGGTTGGTTTTTTGAGAAAGGGTCTCTATGTAGCCCAGGCTGGCCTCGAACAAGCAGCACTTCTCCTGCCTCAGCCTTCCTAGTGCTGGGATTATATCCAGCACACCTGGCAAGGAACATCACTCTCATACTAAGGAGCGCAGTTTGGGCTTACTGCTTGCTTACTGGTAGTGTGCTTACTATCTCCTAACCTTAGTTTCCTGATCTAAAATAGAGACAAGGCCTACAGAGTGGCGATGTTAATTACTTGCAACCCAGCCAATGAGAATAAAATATTTAATATAAAAATATATTTAATATAAAAAGCCTTGAAATCTGCAAAGAACTACACCAATGTCTGTCATATTTTAATTGCAACAGAAAGCGATCTGATTTCAGCAACAGTGGCTTATGAGATTCTGTGGGAGAACAATAAGGCACTGGTTCATTCAGAAAAAAAATGATTATTTTAAAATTTTAAACTTAGAAAAAAGTAGACTCCCTTACAAACAAGTGAGCAGAGACAGTATTTTCAGTAAACATTTCATTTAACTATATAAACCAAAAGACTAAAGCTGTTTAACCACATGTAAACTGACTTCAGGTAGAATATTTATCGTTGGAATACTTGGAAACCAGATGCCCAATGTGTATAAACATAAGTGTGTTTTAAAAATAAGTGTCTTAATACTTTTGTTCCCTAAGTAATAATTCCCTCTATTTTCAGTGGGAAAAACACAAACAATGCTCTTAAAAAGTATGCTCCTTAAACTTTTAAACTAACGGGTTTCCTCATTTATCGTCTAACCTCTTTCCAGGCACAGACCTGTCTTCTTTCCCTGTTGTATTCCCAACATCTGAGGGACCAGCACCAAGTGCTAGATAATAAATATGTGTAGAATGAACAAATGTATCAACTATCCTTCTGGACCAAAACGTAAGTGTCTCTAATAGAATAATTTCACCTATATATTCATCATTCACTACACATAATTACTATCTCAACTATAATGACAGAACTTTAAAAGTACACACTAGGAATTTAAATACATACAAATACATTGCTCATGTGTATCTAATTCACGAAGCCAGTTTTTTAGTTATATTTTCTCTCAAAATTTTGGTGTATTCTTTCTGATATTACAAATAAGTATCAGACGAGTATATTGCAATCTTGATAGTTGACCAGTATCTTTAAATTTCTGTTAAAATCTGCAATAATTAGGCAAAGTGAACAGTATTTTCAGAGAATTTTAAAACTTGAAATTCCTTAATTCCATTAAAGTTAGAATGAGAACAGATCACCCTATCATTTCAAAATTATACTGAAATTTTTAAAAAATTACGTTTAAAATACATTTACTTATTCAAAATGGCATCTAATGAATGCAGCTGATTTATAGATCTGGCTAAGAAAAGTTATTTTCCAAATCTTTGATGCTCCATGATAAACATCATGCCTACAAACCTGACAGGTTATTTTTTTATTAAAATAATTTTGTTTGGTTGTAACTACCACTATAACTCTATACTCGACTAAGATGTTCAGCACTAAGAGTAACATACTCATTTATATTTATGACCCTGCAGCCTATACAAGCGTAATTATGTCGGTGGAACAGGATTTATAGCTAGCAAGCTATGATCTGTGTCACTACAATACTTTGCGTGAACGTAGTGAAAAGTTTCCCAAAATTCTAATGGTCATCTTCAAAGAGACTTGAACACGAATCGATCTGATGGTAAATATTTTAAAACAATAAAGTCAACTTATAAACACTGATAGGAAAATAAGTGTTGGGGGAAATTCTGGTGCACATAATGAAGCGCCATTAATTGCTGCCTGTTTCCACTTTATGGTCTTCAACAGTGGGCATTAGGTATTTCTTTTTGGCGCTTAACAGAAATGTGGCCCTCTCTTGCCCCTCCTCCACAGCTAACATCGGTGCCCTTTTTTCCACCTCTCTCACCCCTCCCAGCTCAAACAAATTAACATTTGTACTAAGGTAGCTCCTATCAGCTCGCCTCTTCTTCCCAAACACGCCCACGTACACTGAAACTGGCCTGCGTCTACACAAGACACAGCTACAGGAAAAGAGCTTCGCGGGGGTCAGACGGTGAACGTGGGGATAATTCAGTTCCGCACAAGTTTAGGCAATTTTCCAGATATTAGCTGCTCTGTCGCGGCTCGAGTTCCTCCCACATCACCTCGTAAGCCTGGTGTTTACGAGCCTCCCTAATCCGACACCGCAGTGGAATTCCGGATATTTGCACACAGATATCGCAGCTTTGCAAGTGTTTGATCAGATACATCCGGAATCTCCCTTCTTTTCAGCATGCCCGGTCCTGGCCCCAAAGCAAGCCGACCGCGGGCAGCGTCCGCCGCGCACCAGGGCTGGCGGCGACTCGGGCTGCGGGCCGTTCCCGCAACAGGTCACTCCGACCGCGGCTTCAGGGTGCAGCCGCCGGGCCGGGGGAGGAGGTGTGGCCGGCACGGCGGGTCCCGAGGGGGCGGGGCGGGCTCCGGCTCACCTGAGAGGCTGAGGCGCCCCCCGGCCCGCTCGGGAGACGCCGGGGGCCTCCGCCACCCGGGGGGGCACCACGAGGCGCGGCGACTCCGGGGGTCCCCGCGTCCCCCGACAGCCACCCCGGCGGCTGACTCCCGGAGCGAGCGGCCACAGGAGGCGCGGCCCCTGGCGCCCGCCTGGGCCCGCTGGAGCGCTGCAGCCCCCTCCGCGCTGAGGGGAGCAGCCCGGGGCCCCGGGCCCGCGGCGAGGAGAACAGCACACCGCAGCGCCCGCGCCGCCGCCATTCCCCGCCGCCCGGGGGGCGCCGCGCACCACCTTCCCGCCCCCGCCCCGCCCCGCCCCGCCTCGCCCCGCGGCCGCAGCGCCGACCTGGCAGCCGCGGCGGTCGCCTCGGAGGATGGAAGGGGGACGCCGGCCTCACGCTCCGCCGCTGCCGCAGCCGCCAGGGGTAGCACACGCCCGCCCGAGTCGCCTGGGTCTCTCATTCAGCGCCCGCCGCCTGCGCTCGGGGGAGGGGACTGTGCCGGATCCACCCCGTCCGCGCCGGGGGTGGAGGAGGAGAGCGGACCTGGCGGGGGCGCGCGCCGCGCGGGCGGGTGGGGCGGAACGGGGCGTGCGCGCGCACCAACGGAGCGCGCTCGCGGGAGCCCCGGAGGGCTGCGGCCGGCGGGGTCTGCCCCACGCGCTTCCCGCTCGCCGCGCTGCGGCCCCCTGGAGCCCAACGGCCGCCGGGGACCGGTGTACGCCGCGCGCGCGGCGCCCAGCCCCTGCCGCAGGGGAAGGCGGCCGGTCCGAACCCCGGAGAGCGAGGGGTTGGCGCGCGGACAGGTGGGGCGGCCTCCACCCCGCCCGCACCCGGCGCGGGGGTGTTCGGCCTCGGCGCCTGGCACCTCACCTTTAAGGCCCGAGGACAAAGTCTGGAAACACTTGGCCCTAAGATCAAATATCCAGCCCACGCTGGCGGTGTTTTTAGAAGTCACAGCGGACAAATGAGGGGGCCGCAAATGTGAAGAGTCACCCCCTGCCGTGGGATCATAAATTATGGTGATCGGTCCTCTCATTAAGACTAGGGAGTGTTAAAGTAGACCTTTATAGGTGTTGTGCGGGCTATTACCCTCGGCTGAATGAGCGAAATTGATGAGTTCCAGGTGAATAGTATTTTCATGTCTTTGCACGATCATGGCTCTAAAATATTAAATGTTTCCTCTGGACGAAAAAAGAATGGGTTTGTTATAAATGTTGGAAGGGTATTGTTGCAGAGGGTGCACCTCCTCACGGGTGGCCTACTTAAAATTAGCACCACTGGATGCAGTGTGACTGTGGGTGGAAGGTTTGGATGATTGTTTGATGATCTGTAGCCCTTGAAGGGCAATGCGCAGTAAAATGTGGAAGGGATACTGTACCAGCATCGAGTATAAACTTGGTAGGACCTGAATTGACTGTTCTCATTTGATTTTTCCTCCTTTTAATACCCACTATACTGAACTGCTTATAATCTTGTACGTTGAAGAATGCTAATTATTTTCTCCACTGAGTACAGTATCAGCAAATGCTCTCCAATCCCCTTCTCTGAAATAGGGAGGGTTACTTTTTTAAAGTGCACATACCCAAAGGTAAGTTAAGAACAAACAAACAGGAAACAAAGTTCATAGTGATTGATTTTTATTCCATTTCACTTTCAAAGAAAATATCAAATCATGGTGAAATCACTGGGACAAGCAGAGAAACCAAAAACTTTCCCCTTCCCATTTTTTTTCAAATGATATGAAAAAAAGGAAATCAGACTAATGGTAAAAGGAGTAGAAATGCATTATCTGTACAGGAAATTTTCCCATGGATGTTATTTGTTTCAAGTCCCAAAGAAACAACAGGCAAACTGAATTAGCACTAGGAGAAAAAACTCCTTCCACCTATCTAGTTGAACAAATGTTTACTCTTTTTTTCCGTGTTAGTAAGAGATTAAGGGAAAGATGGTTGACTGCCAACAATACATACGACAATTTTGCAAGTTATCACAAATAATTAACTGCCCTTAAAAAATAGAAAAACTAAGGAACAACAGGGAATTCTACTTTGTATTAAATGTCTTACAATTACTTTAAACTCAAATTAGGATTTCATAAAAACAAATGAGCCTATGTTTCTACATCTGCCAATAATTTTTGCAGTTTACTGTAAAAGCAGTGAAATTTTCATTCGGACTTGAAGAGAAAAGCCATAATGACTCATGAGCTGGGCCATAGATATATTAAATTCTTATGCTTACTGAACTTCTGAGTTCAAAATAATTACCCAAATTCTGTTTTTCATGTTGATAACCTGTAAAACTGTAGTTTTATTAACTTAAGTGTTGTGTTCAGATTTCTGAATTTGGTAAGATTTTGTATATGAAAATACAGAAAAGTTCATTCTCAATATCTCTTGTTGTTTTTGTTGAATTATTTTACGAAGTTAAGTGTTTTTTTTCCATCCACTGATATGTAAATTAAGACAATGAATTTTTACACTCAGGGAGAACCAGCACCAGATTTTGTTTACCAGAGCACTTTTATCATAGTTAAATTGTGTAAGTTGCTTTATGACTTCCATGTTTTTGCCAAAAGACAAGAAACACGCAGTCTTAGTATAACAAAAAGTCCTAATGTGTAAAATAGAAATGCCATTATATAAAATAGAAATCAATAAGAATTCAATATGCTTCAGAGGAATAAGAATTCAGTTCCTTCGGAGGAATCACCATCATGTAACAGTTATATTACTATCCATCAAAATTATTTCTAGGGAGTAAGCCAAGGAACTAATTTAGATATAGAACAAATTGTTCAAAGACAAGAGACCACCACTGCAAAAGATAGCACAAACGATTCATCTCATTGTAGCTGACAAAACAAAAACTGGCCTTGTAAGAAAGATTATTTCAGTAACAATTTTATTATAACCAGCAGAATTTTAGTAACAATATATGCCCCTGTTGTTTCTCTATCCTTTAATCTCATATAAGATGGACATTTTGAAGAAATTTGTCAGTTATGTTTTCATTGATTTAAAATGTAGGCAAAGCAACATACTCAAATTTCACTTTGAGGAAACGGATGCATAAGAGGATTTCAAAGAGAGACATTTTCCAGAAAACAAACACAAAGTAAAAGAGAGACTGCCATGCTTCCCAACCAATAGAGACATGCCACAAGTATTAAAATACCAAGGACAAAGATGATCAACAGTCCACTCAAACATGAGCACCATATAAATTTTACAGTTTACATAAATGTTTAAAATTAAGCTGCTTCTTACAGGAGCAACTCTATGCTAGGTGTGGATCAATAGGGATTTATTTTAACGATGATTAATATTTACCTGGAACAACTATTAGGGAAGCCAGTTAGTGTACAAACAAATGTTTAAATGCACGAATAATTTTCAGTATTAACTTTAAAGGCAGTTTCAGTTATGCTTTACTTTTCTGACAAGATTAGGAAAGAGAGGGATCATTGTGGGGTTGGGTATAATTTGATATTCTAGATAACCAGGTTTTCATCTTCAAGCACTAGAAACACTTTAAACCAGTTTTATTGATTCTTTTTCCTGAAATAACACCAACTTCTCCACCTTCAACTAGAAAAACACAATATAGCTAAACCTAATCCTCATGGCCCAGAAGCATCTTCACAACAAAAGCTGTGTAACAAGTTGTCCTCTAGAGCTTCGATGTACTTAGTGCTCTTCACCATTCAATAAGTTGACACAGCCTGCTGTGTTGCCATGGTCCTATGAGTCATATACATTTTGCGTGGTGTTCATAATGGATCTTTCTGTTGTCCTTCCTTGTTACTGTATGGTATTAGCCAACTTTCCTGTCACCAAGACACAATACCCAACACCTACAACTTAAAGGAGGAAAGGTTTAATTTAGCTCACAGTTTGGAGGAATTCAGTCCATAGTTACCTGGCTCCAAGATAGGAACATCATGAACATCATGGTTTAAGGGCATGGTGGAGCACAGCTGTTTAGTTCATGGCAGTTGGGAGCAGAGCAGGTGACAGTGCCAGAGAGAAATGGGTGAGGGACCATATGTCATACCAAAGGTCCAGCCTCCATGACCCACACACATGCTCCCAGGACTGTGCTTTCCTAATCTGCTAGGCATTTCTTAATCCAATAAAGTTGACTTACCAGGATTAAAGATCATGCCAGGCATAGTCGTACATGTCTGTGTTCCTAGGAGGTGGAAAATCATCATTTTGCAATCATTAAGGCAAAGATTGAGTTAGGAAGGAATAGTAATTGGATCTAAATATAAAGAAATTTAGATGGGGAACAAGATATTTATATGATCTTAGAGAATTTTTCCACAGACTTCTTGGTTACAGGAAAGAAGTAATTATACATTAGAGAAATTGAACAAAGCCCTGAACAGGTAATCACATCGCAAATGAGGAACAAATGAGCATTATTTGCCTTTATATATGGTTCCCCAAAGACACAGAATCTAAAAAGGGAAATGAGGAATGTAATGAGGCAATATCAGATCAATCCCAAATGAGAAATGTTCTGCTTTGGTTTTTTTAAAAGGGAGGTGGCTTTATTCTTCAAAGATGTCAATGTCATAAAAAACAAAGGCTTTGAAAATATTCCAACTGAAGAGCCATGAAGATAAAATGTAATATGAGATACTAGGCTGGATACTTTCCTGGAGGAGGAAAAAACACTCTAAAGGATATTATTGGGTTAATAGGAAAACATGGTAGATTAATTAGATAAAACATTACATAAATGTTAAAAATCACTGAAATTGGTAACTACTGGGGTCTATTATTAGAAAATATAAACTGAAGTAATTAGGGGTAAAAGGCCATGATTTATGGTGATCAAACACTATGGTGAATACTTAAATCTAAAAAAATTTATTACGATAAAAAATACATTGCCATTATTCCCCCTCAAAATAGTCCCTCTAGCTTCAAGGACATATATTCCATCCTTCTAGCCACTTTTGAAAGGTGTTCTGGAAATCCTTTCATGAATGTCTTTTCATGGCTGCCTCAATATCCTGAATCAATTCAAAATATTTACAGTAATTTCTGTCAAATAAATATATCACAGTATGTACTCATCCACCTTACTGACTAGATCTGTACCATGCAATTTTTGGCTCTTCACCAAAGTCAAAAGACCATGAAAGGTGAATGTTTTGTAGTTTTCTACCACTGAACTCATGATTATTTTAAGTGACTACTGCTAAATCTCATGCTTTCTGAAATCGTCAACTACTTCCATGAAATTCTCATCTCTTACATTAAAATAATAGAAACAAGAAATTTTAAAAATGAAGTCATCTTATTCAACTTTTCATTTCATAAATGAGAAAACAGATTTAAGAGACCAAAAATCACTTAGCTATTTCTGACAGAGAACAATCTCTAGAACTGCTAAACTACTATTCAGTTTCTGTTACTTTATCTTTCTCCTTCCTAACCCAGAACTTCCTAAAGACCTCATGTTTTCTTCTTTCTGCGAATATTCAGGGCCTTTATATGACCTTACTCTTTCAACTCTCATTGCTCCGCTGGTAGTTCTCACCCAGGCTTCTGTCCCACATCTATCATTGCCTCCATTAGGAGATTCCATCATCAGTTTGGCCTCGATGAGCACAAAACTAAAATAATCCTAAAAGGGGGTGTTGGTGAATCCCTGTAATCCTAGCACTGAGGGAGGCTAGGGCAGGAAGACTGCAAGTTTGAGTCCCTCCTGGACAGTTTAGCAAGCCACTATCTCAAAAAAGAAAGGGCTGGGAATATAGCTCAGTAGGAAAGCACTGCTGGGTTGGATCCCCAGAACCAAAAAAAAAAAAAAAAAAAAATCCTAGAAGAAATATTTAAATGCCTAATAAAAGCTATGAAAATATATTCATCCCTACTGATAATCAAAGAAATGTACATTAGAACAAGTTTTCCCTAATCAATTGCTCAGTTAATAAGATTTGTAAAATTTCATCTTTAAAAAGATGTGGGCAAGGTACTCAAACTTTGGAAATGTAAAGGAGCATATCTCTTCCATGGATAATTTGCCAAAATTGAGGAAGAATGTAAATGTACATAGACTTTGGCTCGGCAATTTTACACATGGATATCTGCCTCATAAAAATAGCGTGATAATATTCAAAGAGATACACAAAACTGCTCATTAACAAATTTTGTAATATTATTTGTCCATCAATGAGGGAATGAGTACATAATTATAATTCCTTACAATGGAAAAATACCTCTGTATGAACCACATGGAACAAAGGAGATGAACAGAGCTAAGTATACAGGGATTCCATTTCCTTTCAAATTTATATAGACATAAAAATTGGTCTGGGAAGCTACACAATAAATGATCGCAGTGGTTACTCCAAGATAATGGAGTTAGAGGATGAAACAGAGGACTTTCACTTTTCTATTTTATATATTTCCATGGTTCATTGCTGGTTACTTATTTGTTTGTTTGTTTATTCTGCAGTCCTGGAGGTTGAATCCAGGACCTTCACACTGAGCTATATCCCCGATCTTTTATAATTTTTTATTTTGAGACAGGGTCTCACCAAGTCACTAAGTTCCCCAGGCTGAGCTTGAACTTGTGATCCTTCTGCTTCGGCCTCCCAGAGTGCTAGATTATAGGTGTGTGCCACCACAGCCAGCGGGTGTTGCGTATTGATTTACTGACCAATTCATTCATTGATTCATTGATTGATACAGGGTCTCTCTATGCAGTTCAGGCTGGCCTTGAACTCACTATAGCCCAGGCTGGCCTTGAGCTCCCAGTGATCCTCCTGCCCCAGCCTCCTGAATGCTGGGATTATAGGGATTTGCCACCACACCTGGTTGTTTATTTATTTTTAAATTTTAAAAAATTTAGTGGTGCTGGAGTTTGAACCTAGGGCATCCACATTGAGCTACATCCCCAGCTTCTCTTTTTTTTTTCCTTTCAGTTTTTTATTTTGAGACAGGATCTCACTAAGTTGCCCAGGCTGAGCTCAAATCTGTGATCCTCCTGACTCAGCCTGGCAGAGTATAAAACTGCTTTTAAAATCTGAATACTGTAATCCTAGCATGCAAGAGGCTGAGAAAGAAGATCACCACAAATTCAAGTTCAACCTGGGCCATATACTACATGCAAGGCCAATCTGAACTACATATTGAGACACTGTCTCAAAAATTAAAATAAAATCTGAGCGCTTATAGATTAATAGAACAAGTTAAATTAGAAAAAATGATACTAAATTCAATTCCTCATTTCATCCACCCAAGTGCATTAAAAATATAATGCAAGAGATAATTTCTACTAAAGAAGCACAGCAATAAACTTAGTTATCACATTACAGACAGGAAAGACTTACTGCATAACCACTGAGCCCATTTCCCCAGAGAGATGCAATTCTATCTGTGGTTTCACTTTCCAGAAAGAAATATTCTTGGAATTTCTGGGAATTGAACTCAGGGCCTTGCACATGTTAGGCAAGCATTCTATCACTGGACTATGTCCTCAGCAGAAAGAAATATTCTTAATCCTTCTGGAAATTGTAACAAAAGCATTTTAAAGTACTTCTGTTAGATCAAACAATAAATATCAGGTAATTTTTACTGTATTTAATTGAGACTTCATTTAGAGAGATATTCTTAATTATGATATAACCCAGCATTTACAGATTTTTTTTTCTTTTTGAAGCAAAACATTTATCGGTACATTTTAAATAAATATACATAATGATAACACTCATCATAGAAAATTTGCACCTGTACATGATATATCCTGCCTCTTCTTTTTTTCTCATCACCCCTCCCCTCGACCCCTCCTCCTTCCTGTATACAAAAGCTTTGTTAACATTTTTTCCTTCTATTTTCACTTTTTCCTTGTCCCTTCCTTCCTTTCCCCCTCCCCCTTCCCTTGTTCCCCTTTCCATTTGAACATTTTCTTCCCATTTCCCAATATCTATTATATATTTTATCCCTTCCACTTTTGGTTTCTCACACCAGAGAAACAATGTGGTATTTAAACATGTGTGTCTAATTTATTTCACTTAAGCGTACGGTCTCAAGATGCATTCATTTAGCTATAAATGTCTGAAGCTCATGCTTCTTTATGGCAGAGTAATACTCCATTGTATAAAAAAAACCTCGTCTTCTTTATCCACTTGCCAGTTGGTGGGCAATTGGGCTGCTTCCAAGATTTAGCTATTACAAATTATGCTGCTATAAACATGGGTGTGCACATATTACAGTGGTAAGATGCTTTTAATTCTTTTGGGAAGATACTAAGAAGGGGAATAGCTGGGTCAAACGGAACCTCTAGTTTTAGTTTTTTGAGGAATCTCCACACTGATTTCCACATGTGCACCAGTGATTCTACCAACAGTGGAGAAGGGTTCCTTTTTTCCCTATAGCCCAGCCAGCATTTGTTATTGGTTGATTTCTTGATAACAGCCATTAACTCCATTAACTCCATTTCTGGAATGAGATGGAATGTCAGCATTGTTTTAATTTGCATCTCTGCAATGACCAGTGATGTTGAACATTTTTTGAACATGTTTTTATAAATTTATTTGCTGTTTCTACCTCTTCATCTGAGAAGTGCCTATTCATTTCAGATGCCCATTTTTGGATTAGGTTTTTAAATTCGGGGGGTCTGATTTATTTGAATTCCTTATTCTGGATAGTAGCCCTTTGTCTGATGAATAGCTGGCAAAACTTTTTTCCCTACAGTATGGGTTGTCTCTTCACTCTGTTGGTGGTTTCTTTTGCTGTGCAAAAGCTTTTTAATAAGATGAGGTCCCAGTTGTTGATTCTTTGTGTTGGTTTGCGTGTGATCGGGTTTTGTTCATAAAGTCTTTGCCTACACCAATGTCTTTGAGAGTTCTACCTGTTCTATCTTCCAGCAGATTAAATGTTTCTGTTTTAACATTTAGATGTTTAATGCATTTCAATTTTAGTTTAGTGCATAGTGAAAGATATGGGTCTAGTTTTAATTTCCAGCACCAGCATACACAGATTTGATGCTCATTGTTGAGTGATGGCAATAATGTTTGCCACTAAAAGCCAATATATTTATAACATAGTAGTTATTCTTTAAGAGTGTTCAATTTAGGTAAGCATACATGGTGGTAAAATTAGTTACAATTGACTTTCAAACTGTGACTTCAGTTAGAAAGTGACTTCAAAAATAAAAACAGCCTGATATGCTAGTCACTTTTCAAAAAGTTGTTGTCAATTTACTGATATGCATGATAATAATAAAGATTACCAGCACACATGCTGAACCTTAAATAAAACCAATAGGCTTTGGGGTTGAATTACATGTAAACATAAATATTTGCAAAGACTTATGTTTCAGAGCTTCTCTTTCCTATCAATTCTGATAGATTTAGGGGTTTTTGTTTTTTGGTTTTTGGTGTTTTGGACAGTCTGTTGCTATGTAATTCAGGCTGGCCTTAAACTCACGCCATCCTCCTGCTTTAATCTCCCCAGTGCTGGGATTATAGGCATGTACCAACATGCTTGGCAAGACTTCTGATAGATTAAAAACAAATGTATTTACTACCTCCTATACTTGATGAGTTGAATATACATGTTCTTTACTACCTCAGAAAACATCTCTAAAATCACAGTAAAGTAGTGCTGGCGTAGTGGCGCACGCCTGTAAACTTAACACTCAGGAGACTGAAACAGGAGGATTACTGTAAATTTAACACCAGCCTGAATTACGTAACAAGGCCCTGTCTCAAAAAAATAAAAAGAGAGAGAGCCGGGCTGGTAGCTGGGCTGGGCAATCCCAGCACTCTGGGTGGATGAGGCAAGAGGGTCCCAAGTTTGAGGCCAGCCTGGGCAACTTGGCAACTTAGTGAGACCCTGTCTCAAAATAAAAATTAAAAAGGGCTGGGGCTGAAGCTCAGTACAAAGGTCCAGGGTTCAAACCCTAGTACTGAGAAAAAAAAGAAAAGATAGATAAATTGATAGACTGGGAGAGGAAATACTGTAACAAGCATTTTGGAATATGGGGATGGGTGACAAATAGTAATTGAGTTAGCTAAGTAAAGAAAAATGAAATTAACTTCCCATAAAGGTGAAAGGCAAAAAGCAGCTAGCTGATATGCCCAGAAGAACTTGAAGATGCCAAGGACTGAAGAAAGGAGGGAGGAGAAATGCCACCACAGACAAGACTGGATAGAGACGTGTGTGCAGAACAGCCAACCACTCAGCCTCTGTCCCACTTTAAACTACCAGCCCATCCCCACCCCGAAGAGGGAATGGGAGGGTTACCTGACTATTAGATATGAACCAGCAGTTAAGGGTCACCAAGCACTTCAGGGAAATCTCTAACATTAATAGGCAGAGCCTGGTCCCACTCATCATCCTGCCCCATCTCCAACTTCTGCCTTTTCCCAAGGGAGAAAAAAAAAAAGCAGGAACAAGGAGATTTTTGTTTTACATTTTGTTTTGTTTTTGGTACCTGGGCTCGAACTCAGGACCTTGAGCTTGTGAGGCAGGTAGCGATGCCACTGAGCTACATGCCTAGCCCAGGAACGAGATTTTTTTTAACATTCATTTTTTAAATTCTTTTATTGGTACATTTTAGGTATACAATTCATTTACATTTATCACTAGGTGCTTGTACCTGTACATGATGTATCTTGGTTCTTATTTTTTTCCCCATTACCTGTGCACCCTTCACCCCCTCCACCTTTCCCTATTTACATAGATTTCATTTCCATTGTTTTCCTTTTCTCATAATTTTTCCTTTCCCTTCTTTCCCTTCCCTTTTCCCTCCCACCACCCCTACACCTTTGGACCTTTTCCTATTTCAAATTATCAATTATTCATTTTAACCATTTTAATCCTTATTTACACTTTCAGTTTCTCACACTAGAGAAACTATTCGGTATTTACACATGTGTGTTCTATTTATTTCACTTAAGAGTATGGCCTCAATATGTATCCACTTAGCTATAAATGTCTCTAGTTTCTCATTCTTTATGGCTGAGTAGTACTCCATTTTATAAAAAAACCACATCTTCTTTATCCAGTTTCCAGTTGATGGGGACTTGGGCTGTTTCCAAGCTTTAGCTATTATAACTGTGCCGCTATAAACACAGGTGCACGTATATCACTGTGGTATGATTCTTTTAATTCTTTGGGGAAGATACCTAGTAGGGGAATAGCTGGGTCAAATGGGACTTCCAGTCCCAGTTCTTTGAGGTATCTCCATATTGATTTCCACAATGGTTGCACCAATCTACACTCCCACCAGAAGTGGAGCAGGGTTCCTCTTTCCCCACAGCCTCACCAGCATTTGTTATTGGTTGATTTCTTGATAGCACTCATTTTTTCTGGGGTGAGGTGAAATCTCAGTGTTGTTTTCATCTGCATCTCTGGAATGACCAGTGATGTTGAACATTTTTTCATATATTTGCTGCTTTTACTCCTTTGTCTGAGAAATGTCTGCTCATTTCAGATGCCCATTTTTGAATTGGGTCTTTGAATTTGGGGGGTCTGATTTGTTTCAATTCTTTATATATTCTAGATAATAGACCTTTGTTTGAGGTACAGCTGCTAAAAGTTTTTTCCCACATTGTAGGTTGTCTCTTAGCTCTGTTGGTGGTTTATCTTGCAGTGCAGAAGCTTTTTAATAAGATGAGATCCCAGTTGTTGATTCTTTGTTCTAGTTCCCGTGCTACTGAGGTTTTGTTCATAAAGTCTTTTCCTACGCCAATGTCTTCAAGAGTTCTACCTAACTTATCTTCCAGCAAGTTTAATGTTTCTGTCTTAATATTTAGATCTTTAATCCACTTTGATCTTAGTTTAGTGCATGGTGATAGGTATGGGTCTAATTTTAATCTTTGGCAGGTTGAAATCCAGATTTTCCAACACCATTTATTAAATAAAAGGAGATTTTTTAAAAGTTTAATTAATATCTATAGAAAGACACAATATTGCATTCATTAAATAAGATCAGGATGCTATAAAAAAGTTACAAAGAACAGAAAAAAAAGACTCATAACTTAAAAATATGACCAACATACAGATGTCAATAGAAGATTGGAAGATAAAATTGAGGAAGTTTCTCAGAAAGTAAAAAAATGGATGTAACATAGATGTGGAACTGGGTGCTCATATTTAAAGAGCATTTCTAGGAAAATATGTCAGAACTAATCATGGTTATTACTTTTAATAAAAGGACTAGTAGCTGGGGTATGGATAAAGAGAGAGACTAACTTTGCAATATATGCCCTTTTGTTTTGTTTGTTTTTGCTTTTTGCAGGGCTGGGGATTGAACCTGGGGCCTTAGAGCACATTAGAGAACCACTCTACCAGTGAGCTATACCCTAGTTCTGTGCCCCTTTGTATCTTTTAAATTTTATACCTACTTTTGAAAATTGCTTTTTATTTATAGAGTTGTCTCCAGTTATGCCTATTAAAAATATCATAATTTCCAACCAAAATTAAGTTTATAATTCTCCTCTGAATCATTACTAAATTCATTAGGACTTTTTGGTTGAAATGCCCAGAATTAGAACTCATAAGAAACAATGCTCTCTAATTATTGGGTAATACTGATAGTATATGGCCCTATATTTTATTTTAGTTATTGTACATGTACCCCTTAATGCCACTTCTGCCACCACTTATAGCCCTTGCAAAAATGATGGTCCTATATGACTTTAAACCATCAATTGTTTCTCCCCTGCCTCACAGACGATGGGCTAAGTCACTCTGAACCTTTTTGCTTTTCCCTGGAATTTGGAATTGGATCATGAAAAAGTCAGGTAGGCTTGGGAGCCAGACCACTCAATGTATGTGTAGAAAGGAGGTAAGTGAGCAGAGAAAGAAATCTAGTCTCCAGAGAGAAGTAAAAGACAGAGTAGGGACAGAAGCCATAGGAGAGATGATTCCTGTCTTCCTATTCCAGGCCCGCTGGCCTTCCTTGGTTTCACAGTCATGATTGGCCAGCATGCCTGTCTCTAAAGCTAGTATGAATAGTTTTCTATTCCTTGCACCAAGCCATTTCCTAGTTAGAATATGGACTATAATGCATACACTATTTTCAAGCCTCTTTATTAACAACTAATCCTTTATTTACTAATATTACCATTATTTATCCCAGTAGAAATAATATTATGGTGGGAGCATGGTGATCTGGGAATTAGTCATCATTCTCCCAGTAAACTACAATAAACGACTCAACCTTCCTTTCTGTATCGTTTCCTTTACTTAAAAATTAAGAAGATAATATTTGTCCTAATCCTTGTATCTTTATTAAATAATAGAGATTAAATAATATTAGAAAAGCAAAAATAACTTTGAAAATATTTTTAGATTTCTTTTTATTTTTTTGGTACCGGGGATTGAACTCGAGTCCTTGCGCTTGTGCAGCAGGCGGCAAAACCACTGAGCTAAATCCCTGGCCCTGAAAATATTTTTAAATGTCAGCACTAGGAGTAATAATGTTTGTTGTATGTCATGTTAGTTTCTGAACTCTCCCCTAAACCACTGAAATTGATTTTAAAGTTTGGAGCTGCATAGTCTTAGTGTCTCCATTTTCAACCCTTTTTTTCCTCCAAAATTCCTGCCCAGAACCATCAGATCAGTTCTTAGGTTGGGCTGTGTTTGCCTTGACCCAGATTTGTTCCTTGACACTGTCTCTTAGATGCTTTCCAATTTTTTGCTTTTAGCAACCCTTGGCTAGACCTGCCCAGGTCAAACTCCTAGAAATTAAGTGGACTCACCTTGCCTAGAAAAAGAATTCAGATAAACTTACCTGGCAGCATTTAATCAATACACTTCATTCTTTCCAGAGTTGTTCATGTGTAAATCCATGTTAGGTTCCAAGTTCACATCATAGAAATCTCACTCTTTTGCTACATCTCTGCAATATTTTAGGGAAACAGCCTCCTAATATTATCAGAAAGATTAACCACCTCTCCACACCCACCCACTTCAGGAAGGACAAATTTCTATCCCATCCTTTTTACAAACAGGAGCTCTATCCTTAGTTTGTTTTGTTTATATCAATTTGTTGTTACCTGAATATAACTATTTTCCATTAGGCAAGGCACCAGTATGATTTCTTCAGGTTTAATATACCCCCCCACACACACATACACTCAGGGACAGCTAAATAGATGTTTAGCTACAAATGAGTTAGGTTTCAAATGCGATATTAACCCTATTAACCATATAAATTTGTTCTATAATCACAAATAGAAGTCTAAGTCTAAAAATAGTATTCAAGATATAGGACAAGAGACAGAGACAAAAAAAAGTCAAGAAGATGGACTCCTCGGGAACAAAAATAGTTCAACTACTCAGATAGTATTTGTTTTCTACCTAAAGCCTTCCAACCTATCCTGCCCTATAGTAGGATTTAGAACATACTGATAAGAAACTATATTTCCTCCCTGAACGTCATCAGCAGGAAACTAATAAGTAGGAGCTAGAAACTTGGAAATAGTAACATACCAAAACAAAACAAAAACTTTCTTTAAACGAGAAAAGAATGTGTTATAATAGAAAAATATATAAAAAGAAAAGTCTAGAAAAGTAACTGACATGACACAAAAGTAGTCATGTAATTAAATATTCTTAGAGTGGAAGACATCAATCTATTTGACTCATCACAATCAATTTCTTGGTATATAATTTATGACCCAAATGAATGTATCTGCCAGGAATGGTGGGAGGTAGAGGTGAACAGAGGAGAGTCAGAGGTTGTAGAGATGATTGGACCTGCTGTTTAGCTAGGTAGTCTAAAAAAGTCTCATTCTGATTCATCTATTGCTCATTTAGTGGAGGCCTTTGAGCAGTCTGATTAAATTTCCCATCATGCAAAACCAAGGGAGAACTAGTCCCACTGCATACCTTACCCCAAGATGCTTTTCCAGAAAGAAAATAAATAAATAAACAAAACTGCATTCCCCTCATGCCAATTATTATTATTATTTTTTGGTATCAGGGATCGAACTCGGGTCCTTGCACCTGTGAGGCAGGCGGCGGAACCACTGAGCTAAATCCCTGGCCCTTAATTATTATATTTGACATCTGGGCTCTGTGGGTCAATGACCTATTTTTTTATGTGCTTAATAAGATTTCTGTAAACTATTTTGTTGCTAGCCAGTGTTGCATTTGCATAGCACTTTCTACCTCGTATTTTGTTTAACTTTGGATAACTTCTTGTAACAGACCGTGAGCTCCTTGAGGATAAAAGCATCTTTGAATTTAGTGTCTTTTGTTACCACAGTCCTACTGTTTTGCACAAAGAAGGGGTTCACTAAATATATAATGAATCAGTGTGAGTAATACTTATAATAGATGTGTCGCTTTACTAAATTTACTGAATTATAATTTCTGTAGTGGTATACCACAAATCCAGGCCATACCTCACTTTCTCTAGGAAGCTTTCTCTTTTATTATTTAGATCCATAATTATTATTTCCTTAAGTTTTTCTTAGGAATATCATTGTATAAAGCTTGATTGAAAGTACTGTTTTCAATATTATACCTGTTTGAGGCTAGCTCAATGGTGCTGTGCCTGCCTTGCAAGCACAAGGTCCTGAGTTCGATCCCTGGTACAGAAAAAAAAATTATACCTTTTTTTTTTTTTTATTAATTTTATTGGTACATTTTAGGTATACAATATAATGACATTCATCATTGGAAATTTGCAGCTTTACATAATCTCTCTTGGTTCTTATTTTTTTCCCATTCCCCTGGCCTCGCTTCAACCCCTCCATCCCTCCCTATTTACAAAGACTTTGTTTCCATTTTTTCATTTTCTCATATTAATTCCATTCCCTTCTTTCCTTTCCTCTACCCCTACCACTTTGCCCCTTTTCTTCCTATTTCACATTATCTATTATACCTTTTAGTCCTTATTTACACTTTCAATTCCTCACACTAGAGAAACTATTCGGTATTTACACGTGTGTCCTATTTATTTCACTTAAGAGTATCTCCTCAATGTGCATCCATTTAGCTATAAATGTCTCTAATTTCTCATTTTTTATGGCTGAGTAGTACTCCATTTTATTAAAAAACCACATTTTCTTTGTCCAGTCTCCAGTTGATGGGCATTTGGGCTGTTTCCAAGTTTTAGCTATTACAAATTGTGCTGCTATGAACATGGGTGCACATATATCACTGTGGTATGATTCTTTTAATTCTTTGGGGAAGATACCCAGCAGGGGAAATGGGTCAAACAAGACTTCCAGTCCTAGTTCTTTTTTTTTTTTTTTTGTACTGGGGATCGAACTTGGGACCTTGTGCTTGTGAGGCAGGCATCGGAACCACCGAGCTAAATCTCCGGCCCCAGTCCTAGTTCTTTGAGGTGTCTCCATACTGATTTCCACAGTGGTTGCACCAGTTGACACTCCCACCAGCAGTGGAGCAGGGTTCCTCTTTCCCCACAGTCTCGCCAGCATTTGTTATTGGTTGATTTCATGATAGCAACCATCCTATCTGGGGTGAGGTGGAATCTCAGCGTTGTTTACATTTGTATCTTTTGAATGACCAGTGATGTTGAACATTTTGTTTTGTTTTGTTTTGGGTGCCAGGGATTGAACTCAGATCCTTGTGTTTGTGAGACAGGTGGCGGAACCACTGAGCTAAATCCCCGGCCCTGAACATTTTTTCATATGTTTATTTGCTGTTTCTACTTCTTTGTCTGACAAATGTCTGTTTGTTTCAGATACCCATTTTTATATTGGGTCTTTAAACTTGGGAGGTCTGAATTTTTAAAGTTCCTTATAGATTCTAGATAGTAGACTTTTGTCTGAGGAGCATCAGGTGAAAATTTTTTCCCACATTGTGGGTTGTCTCTTCAAACTGTTGGTGGTTTCTCTTGCTGTGCAGAAGCTTTTTAATAAGAAGAGATTCCACCTGTTGATTGTTTGTGCTAGTTCACGGGCAACTGAGGTTTTGTTATAAAATCTTTTCCTGTACCAGTGTCTTCAAGAGTTCTACCTAAGGACCAGGGATTTAGCTCAGTTGTTCTACTGACTGCCTCAAAAAAACCAAAAAACCAAAAAAAGAGTTCTACCTAACCTCTGTTCCTACTGGTTCAGTGTTTCTCTTTTAATATTTCGATCTTTAATTCATTTCAATTTTAGTTTAGTGCATGGTGAGAAGATATAGCTCTAGTTTTAATCTTTGGCAAGTTGAAGCCCAATTTTCCCAGCACCATTTATTAAAGAGTCTATCGATCCTCCAGTGAGGGTGTTTGGCTTCATCGAAGGTGAGGTGCATCTTCTAATAAGTTCCACTCCTCCTCAGGTCTGTTTCTTTGACAGTACCATGCTGTTTTTATCACAGTAGCTTTGTAGTATAGTTTCAAGTTGGGGGTTGTGATATGCCCTGCCATGTTTCTGTTGCCTAGAATTGCTTTTGCTATTCTAGGTCTCTTCTTGTTCCAAATCAAGTTTTGGATTGTTTTCTCAAGGTCCGGGAAGTATGCTGCTGGAATTTCAATTGGGATTGCATTGAATCTATAGCAGTTTTGGAAGTATGGCCATTTGCACTATGTTGATTCTTTCTACTCAGGAGAAAGGGATGTCTTTCCATTTTCTGATATCGTCTTCAATCTTCTTTTCAAAGTGCTATAGCTTTCAGAGAAGAGGTCTTTGATTTCTTTTGTTAGGCTGATTCCTAGGTATTTTAGTTTTTTGTATGCTGTTGTGGCATTTTTTTTTTTTTTTTTGTACCGGGGATCGAACGAGGGTCCTTGCACTTGCACAGCAGGTGGCGAAACCACTGAGCTAAACCTCTGGCCCTTGGATGCTATTATGAAAGGAATTGTTTATCCTATTTCTCTCTCAGTGAGTCTGTCATTCGTGTAGAGGAAAGCTATTGATTTTTGTGTGTTGACCTTGTATTCAGCTACTTTACTGAATTTGGTTACTAAGTCTAGAAGACTTTTGGTGGAGTTCTTGGGGTTTTCTATAGAGAGTATCATGTCATCTGCAAATAATGACAATTTGACTTCATTTCCTGTCTTTATTCCTTTTATTTCTTTATCTTGTCTCATTGCTGTGGCTAATGTTTCCAAAACTGTATTGAACAGGAGTGGTGATAGTAGATATTCTTGTCTTGTTTCTGATTTTATTGTGAAGGATTTCAGTTTTTGACCATTTAGTATGATATTAGCTGTTGGTTTTTCATAGATGGGTTTTATCAGATTGAGGTAGAGACCATCTATTCAAACATTTTGTAGGGTTTTTATCATGAATGCATGTTGGATTTTGTCAAATGCTTTTTCTGCATCTATTTTTTATCAAAATTTAGAACTTTAAATGACATCATTAAAATGAAAAGTAGTCCTTAAGCAGACCATATTTACAATGCATATAACCTATGACCAGAATATATAAAGAACTCTAACAGCTCATTAATAGACAACCCACTTAAAAAGTAGACACAAGAAGATGATAAATAGCCAGTACAGCACAAGGAAAGGTGTGCAACACCAGAATCAGCAAAATGCTAATCAGTACAATAACAAGATTGAATTATACACTCATTAGGGAGATGAAGTTAAAAGTTCTAAAAGCCTTGTCATGACTTTTTCTTTTTGTTGGATTCTCCCCCTTTGTGTTTAATTTGTCACGCCAAACAGATTCATTCTGCTGGGCTTCCTGGGGTTGTGATCCTCATTATCTTTTCCTAGGATATTGTCTAAAAATTTTGGAGTGCTGTTTTGGTACTCGTGAAGTTCCTAAGGTGCTCTTTATTATGAAAGTATTTTATTTCTCCGTAACTTTTGAAAGATAGTTTTGTAGGGTACATCAATCTGGGTTGGAGGCTGTTTTCCTTTAGGGCTTGAAACACATCACTCCAAGCTCTTCTTGCCTTGAGGGTTTGCGTTGAGAAGTCTGCTATTGATTCTGATGGGCTTTCCTTTGTATGTGATTTGTTTCTTTTCTCTAACTGCTTGTAGAACTTTGTTCTTCTGTTGTGTTTCTGGAATCCTAACTATTACATGCCTATGTGTAGATTTTTTTTGATCAAGGCTAGCTAGAGTCCTATATGCCTCACTTATCTGTATGTCAAGTTCTTTTCCCCTACTTGGGAAGTTTTCTGCCATTACTTCTGTGAAGAGTTCTTTTATGTCATCTGCACTCTCTCCTGTTTCTTCATTGACTCTGATCAGTCTTATGTTATTCTTCATTGCATCAGGTACTGGATTGACTTCTCGTGGTCCCTTACTATTTTTAAGAAATTTTTCTTTTCCTGGTCACTAATTTCAATCTTATCTTCTATATCTGAAATTCTGTCCTCACATTGGCTCATTCTGCTGTGTAAACTTTCAATGGAGTTTTTAATCTCCTGGAAATCTGTTTGCATCTGTTTTATGGATTCCATTTATTTCCTATGCTGGGATTCCATCATATTCCTCAGATCCTCTATTTTTTTAATCTGTGTCCTCTCTAGATTTATTAATCATGTCTTGCCCTATGAGCACAATCTTTGCTGTTATCTGAGAAATTATTTCTGATTTCATTTTTCCCAGATCCTCTTTTGTTGCCAGTTCAGAGAGTCCAGGTGGTTGAGTATCAGATTGTTCCATCTCGTTTCCCTTTGGGGTTGCTGTAGGTGATCTGGAAGTCTGTTTTTGAGGCTTTTTGAGTCTGTTTATGTGTCTTTCTCATTTCCACAGCAGGTGGGTGGGTGCTTCTGGCGCCCATGTGGCTCACCTTCTCTGCCCTAAAAGCATGGAATGGCGGTGGGGGAGCCTCCTCCTAGACTCTGGGACTGGCTCTTTTTCTGCATCTATTGAGATGATCATATGGTTTTTCTTCTTGGCTCTATTAATATAGTGTATTACATTAATTGATTTGCGTATGTTAACCATCCCTGCATCCCTGGGATGAATTCCACTTGATCAGGGTGTATGATCTTCTTGATGATCTTCTGCATTCTATTTGCCAGTATCTTATTAAGGATTTTTGCATCTATGTTCATTAGTGAGATTGGCCTATAGTTCTCTTTTTTGGTTGGGTCTTTCTCTGCTTTTGGGATCAAGGTGATGCTTGCTTCTAGGAATGAATTCGGGAGTATCAATTCCCTTTCAATTTCATTGAAGAGTTTAAACAGTGGTGGCAGTAGTTCCTCTCTAAATGTCTTATAGAATTCAGCAGTGAAGCCATCAGGACCTGGGCTTTTCTTAGTTGGCAAGTTTTTAATTACATTTTCAATTTCACTGATTGCTATTGGGTTGTTCAGAATTTTTAGGTCTTCTTCTTTCAACTTTGGTAATTCATACAATTTTGGAATCTCCATTTCTTCTGTGTTTTCCATCTTATTGGCATATAGGCTCTCGAAGTAGGTATTGATGATCCTCTGGTTTTGAGACTTGTTTACATGTCTTCTTATTCAGTGGTGGTGGAGGAGGGTGTGTGCTGGTAGCGCCCATGTGGCTCACCTTCTTGGCACTGGGGATGGCTCTGCTCCTTGGTGCTGGGGGCAGTGGTATGGCAGCTCAGAAGGCTCACCTCCTCTGTGCTGGGAGCAGTGGTACGGCAGCCCAGAAGGCTCCTCCTTGGCACTGGGGGCAGCTCTGCTCCTTGGCACTGGGGGTGGTGATATGGCAGCCTGGAAGGCTCCTCATCTGTTTTTTATTTGTTTTTGTTTTGAGGGTCTTGCTATGTAGTTCAGGCTGGCCTTAAACTCACTATGTTGCCCAGGCTGGCCTTGAACTTGTGGTCATCCTCTTGCCTCTGACTCTGAGTGCTGGATTATATTATATGTGTTCTTTTTTTTGTTGTTTTGTTTTTGTTTTTTTGGTACCAGGTATCAAACTCAGGTCTTTCTGCTTGCCAGGCAGGCAGTGAAACCACTGAGCTAAATCCATGGCCCTGTCGTATGCGTTCTTAAACCATAAATGAGAGCTTTCCCTTTCCAGCTGTTGTCCAAGTTCCTTGAAAATGGGGATCCATACCTTTAATTTCATCACATCTTTCATATACTATTCTATACAATGCTAGCTAATATTTACCAAGTGCTTTCCATGTACTGGAGGTTTTTAAACACTTATAAAGATTTAATCATTTAGCCCTTGTGGTAACTCAACACAGATCTGATCTGAGACAGCTGTGCTCCAGAGTCCATGGTCTTAACCACTCTGTCTCCTAGAGAAAATGCATTAAAATATATCTGCTCTGTTGCCTTGTAGCCAGAAAACACAGTGGATTCCTGGACAACTAGTTTAAAATGTTTATTAAATGAATGATTTTTGTTAAACAATAGCTTGTACTATAGTTAGGTAAAAGAGACTTTCCCATTCCATTTGTTGTATTATTTACAACATGTACTATTCCTAAAATATCTCCCTAACTACTACAATGTGATTCCATTTTTCACGGAAACCTTGTACTACCACCAAGTTAGCCATAACACCACAACGCCTTCACAGTTGGGTTATTTCTGACAGTGTTGTACCTTTCAGAATGCTAGTTTCAAAATCCCTTGCCACTACAGCCTCACATAGGACAGCAACAACAGACTTTACCCGAGTGTGAGTCTCAGCTCTGCTCCTCACCAGCTATGGGATTCTCTCAGCCTTGGTTCATCAGAAAGATGGGAATAGTAAAATCTCCACAAGACTGTTGCTGTAAGGTTCAGAGGTGACTCACAGAGGGTATGGCTCATAGTTGGTTGCTGTTATTCTCTTACAAATTGACGTAATTATTCCTGCAGCATAGAGGTATCTTAAAGCTTTCCTTTGTCACTGAGCCTACTGTGCTATTGTTTTCTTATTGTGGTGTTGTTAAAACTGATCAAATTATAAATGTCATCGATGTTTGTGCCCCACTAATTAGTGAAGATGGTTCCTTGATGGAATCACATATAAATACTGTAGCTCCCAGTCTCCCTAGAGAATTTCCTGTGAGGTAGTTAGTCAGGTCACCTTTCTTGGATGGCCCCACATCTGTCAAATGGAGAAGACAATGACAATATTGATCTTGGAATATTTCTTGCACATAAAGAATAAACGAAAGTTTCCCCCTCATTCTCTTAATGCAAAGTTGTTTAGAACTGTGTCTCATTGGTCTTTCACATGGACAAGTCAGGGCAGATTGTACAAATTGATTTCTGCCAATGAGGAATTATCTTGCAGGTTGTTGTAATACTCAAACAGAAAAAGATATTAAGTGATTGATGCTTACTACGGTCTATTCTAAAACAGGTAATGTACAATAAATGAATCTTGCATTCAGAGGAGGCTTGTGGGTCTCCCTGTTTACCTCCCCTCTTCTACCTCCTCCTACAAGAATGGCAAAATGTCATCCAGCCTCTGTTTCACTCCTACTGTGCCCTGCAAGTAAAGAAAGACGAGACAGTTCCCCAAGACCAGTGTCTATGTGACTATTACTGTTCATAATTTCAGATTCTGTTGTCTTTTTTTTTTAAGTGAGTACTTCAATGGCATATTGTACAATATGGTACATTAAATGCATGTCACTATTCTTATTGAATAGCACTGGTTATGAAGGTGACATGACTAAACTGTAAATATGGGGATGGGGATCCAGGCTCTAGTTCTAGCTGTGTCACTAGTCCAAACAAGTCCACCACTGCCAGCTCTAGTTTCCTTGATGTGAAACACCAACTCTCTATCTGACCTGCCCAGCTGCAACCTGGACCCTCAGCAAATAGACGGGCCCCAACTTACAAATGGATCCTGTTCCAAAAGACCACTGAAGCCTGTTATTTGGAACTCAGAAAGTATTTCCTTTTGAAACAACATTATAAACGATGGCTGGAATATCAGTTCGTCAATGGCAACATATTTCATTCATAAGGTAGTTAAATTATGATACTAGTCCAAGAGTATGAGGGAGGAAAAATAATTTCTTCTTCCTTTTCTGGATGCAAGTCAACACTAGACAATGCTTTGAAATATGTGCTATTTATTTTGGCCCTTTCCCACTTCCTGTCCATTTTCTCTCTTCCATTTTCTTTCTTAAGGGGTCCAAATGCTGCTATTGTAGCACTCTTCACAGACCTATTTCACTCTGCAAAGTTCTTTGCCTCCTCTATCCTCCTACTTTCCACCCACTCATCCCCTGCTTCTCCTCCACCATCATCCCTCCATCTCTGTACCCTCTGGATATCATCACAAACTTCCACTCCCTCAATGAAATTGTCCTCAGCTAGATTAGGAAAAAAGAAATCTGAGTTAAATGATTTGAACACCTGAGCTTAATAAGAGGTGACATAGAGAGCTTCCTCATTGCCTGGTATTATTCCAGGACCCCTCACCCTTCAGATCCTATAAGAGGGGTGCTAGCATTACCTGTATTCCACAATGAGGAAACTGAGGAAGGTTAAGCGACTTGTCCTGGATCATTATGCTATAGTTAGTGATGGAGTTGAGATTTGAAGCCAACCAGTCTGAGACTGAAGCCTATGCTCTTACATCTTGTATCTTTAAAATAATGGCACATGCCTAATAATCTCTGCTAATCAGGGAAGCTGATACATGAGGATTGAAAGTTCAAGGCTAGGGCCAGGGATTTAGCTCAGTGGTTATGCCCGCCTGTCTCGAAAGTTCAAGGCTAGCCTGGGCAACTTAGCAGGACTCTATCTCAAATAAAACAGACAGGAAATGTAGCTCAGTGGTGGAACACTCCTCTATTCAATTCCCAGTATGAAAGACAAAAAAACAAATACACACATACAAGGACCAAAACATAAAATGGAACACTTCTTAATCCAAGTGAATCTCTCCAATATAGGTAGCATCACAGAGAAGCCACTTAAAGCAGTGTGAGAAAGAAAGTATATTCTGGGATGGGCAGTTACCAGGCCAGGGAGGAAATGAAAAGGCTGCGCAGGGCCCAAGTAGGTGAGGAAATGAAAGAAATAATGGCGTCATGATGGTGATGTAGATGGTATCCTTTTCTCATAGGTACAACCTATTCTTCCCATCCACAAGGGAAAAAAGGGGCTTTCTTCCAGTTTTCTGGGTCCCTCATTCCACCTTTCTTTTCCCAGTTTTGGTACAGTTATAGATACAAGGCATGGCTGACACTTCTCATAAGATACCAAAAAGAAGGCCAGTAGGCTGGGGATTTAGCTCAGTGGTTCCACCACCTGCCTTGCAATCCCAAGGTCCTGAGTTCGATCTCCAGTACCAAAAAAAAAAAAAAAAAGCCATATTTGGGCAGGGGATTTAGCTCAGTGGTTCTGCTGCCTGACTCGCAAGAGCAAGGTCCCGAGTTCAATCCTTGGTACCAAAAACAAAACAACAACAAAAAAAGAAGACCAGTAATGTCAGTGTGATGATAAATGGCAATAAACCCTAATCCATTGTGTGCTGAGATCCTCTTTGTGGCAACAAGAGAGCATGTGTCCCCTTAGAGAAGCAGCTACTTCTAAGTCCCAGGTGACTTTTGGTATGCAGACAAGCAGACAGTTTGACTCCAGAGCCTAGGAGTTTAATTGCTGTTATATTGCCAGGATTCAAGCGATACTTGGACAATGCTTTTAATGCACTTCATTGTAATGTATTCACTTTCAAAGTTAATAGTTCTATCTAGGGGTAAATCAGAAAGATATCTGTATGCATAAGGACTCCTTCAGTTCAAATTATTTAAAAAATGCACACATGTGTGTCAGGGCACAAGGACACAGTGGGAGACATGAATTAAATCTAGAGGTCCACGCAACATCATCAGGACCCCCTTACCCATCTTTCCTTTTCTCAGACCTTCTGTTGGTGTGTTGATCTTACCTACTCTTTTCAGATGAGAAGACAGCAACCCAAACACATGTTCTCCCAGCACATGGGTCTCTAAATAGGGCAGACTTCCACCCTAGCTCTAGTTGAAGTGCTAGGGAAGTACTTTGATGGGCTTATTTTGGGTTATGTGCTTATCCTTGAGTCAACCAGTTTATTTGAGGAGTTCAGTCACCGTGACAGGCAAAAATGAGTGGCTGAGTACTGTGACTGACAGCCCCACCACAAGCTCAAGGAGGGTCTGTTCTCCAAATTAAGGAAGACTTTATCAACAGCTATATTGTCAGGCTGGGGATTTAGCTCAGTGATTCCACCACCTGCCTCAAAAGCGCAAGGTCCCAAGTTTGATCCCTGGTACCAAAAAAACCCCCAAAATAAACAAACAAAAAACTACATTGTCCACTATAATTAATGTTAATTCTAGCTTGAAAATTACAGAAACTAGAGAGACAAATCATAGCTTTCATTGAATAACTCAAAAAGAACAAGGATGGACACTTTATTTCAGTGTTTGTCTTTATGATTATGATAAATGTTGAATCAAAATGAAAAAATCATTCAATCCTGAAGATGCTCAAAGTAATTAGTTACTTTGGAGTCTTCTGAATAATATAATTAACTGACTCTCTTTATTTTATTTGGATGTTTTAATGCTATTTAAACCTAATATATACATAGAAAGCAAAAAAGTTTCACCAAAAGACTTCTAGAATTAATAACCAAATTTAGCAGCATAGCAGGATACAAAATCAACACACAAAAATCAATAGCATTCCTTTACACTAATAATGAACTCACTGAGAAAGAAATTAGAAAAACAATCCCATTCACAGTGCATCAAGAAAGGTTAAATAGGTAGGAATTAACCTACACAAGGAAAGACCTCTACAATGAAAATTATAGTACTGTATTCTGAAAAAGGAGATTGAAGAGGACATCAGAAAATAGAAAGATAGCCCCTGTTCCTGGATAGGCAGAACCGATGTTGTCAAAATGGCCTCCAAAGCTATTATACAAACTGGGCATGGTGGCTTATGCCTGTAATCTCAGCACTCAGAAACCTGCCAAGAATTAGAGGACATCCTGGGCAATGAAATAAGTTCAAGGTCAGCCTGAACTACACAGTGAGACCCTGTCTCAAAACAAACAAAACTCTAAAAACATAAACTGATATACAGATAGTATTCCTCACAGAACTAGAGGAAACAATCCTAAAATTCATGTGGAATCAGATGAGGCCCAGAATAGCAAAAGCAATCATATGTGACAAGAGCAAAGCAAGAGGCCTCAAAATCCCAGATTTCAGGCTACACTACCAATCTATGGTGATAAAAACAGCATAGAGATGTAGGGGGAATGGATGCAACTCCCAAACCTGTTAGATATCAGAAACTCGAGTTTGTGTTCTCTAAAATTGAAGAATGAATTCTAGGAACAACAGAAGTCAAGTGTAGGACATTTATTGAGAGAAAAATAGCTTCTAAGGAGACAGAAGAGGAACTGGAAAATGGGTTGTCAGCCCATCCCGCTTTTCAAAGGTGTTTTATAGGCAAAGCTATGAGGTGAAGTGGGTACAAAGCAGGACAAAACTATAAGACCGAATGGAAAATTACAAGGCGGGCATGAGGTGGGACAAAACCATGATCAACCAATAAGATTACAAGTATAGTCACCCAGGTCATATTGATTAAATGGGGATTAAGTGAGAATAAAATCACCTACAAGGAATTTCCCCATTTAGAATATCAATCACTGTATTCATCTCTAGGGAAAGTGTACCTCTTTTCTTTTTTATAATGCTAACTTCTTTTCTTTTTTTTATAATGCTAACCAGTGAATATACCTCAATTCTCCATGTTGGCTCCTTGAGAGCTGGCCCTGTCTAACTGCCTACAAGATATCTAATTAATTTACCTGTCTACAATAATAGTATTGGCCAAAAAGAAGACACGTGGATCGATGGAACAGAATAGAGGATGCAGAAACAACTCCAGGCACATTCAGCTGTTTGATCTTTGACAAAGGAGCCAAAAATATACACTGGAGGAAAGACAGAATCTTTAAATAAATGGTGCTGGAAAACTGGCTATCCACATGCAGAAGACTGAATCTAGACCCATATATATCACCATGTACTAAACTAAAATCAAAATGGATCAAACATCTAAATGGTTTTTTTTTTTTGGTACCGGGGATCGAACTCAGGACCTTGCACTTGAGAGGCAGGCGGCAGAAGCACTGAACTAAATCCCCAGCCCCAAACATCTAAATGTTTAAACAGTGACACTTAATCTGCTCTAAGATAGAATAGGTAAAACATTTGAAGACATAGGTGTAGGAAAGGACTTTCTGAACAGAACCTCAATTGCACAAGAAATAGTACCAAGAATCAACAAATGGGATCACATCAAATTAAAAAGTTCCTGCACAGCAAAGAAAACCACCAACAGAGTGAAGAGACAAACTATAGAATGGGAAAAAAATTTTGCTAGCTATTTCTTGTATAGAAGGCTAATGTCTAGAATATATAAAGAAATCCCCCAAATTAGAACCTCCAAAATAAATGGCCAAATCAAAAAATGAACAACTGAAATGAACAGACACTTCTCAGAAGAAGTACAAATGACAAATAAACACATGCAGAAATGTTCAACATAACTGGCCACTAGAGAAATGCAAATTAAAACAACACTGAGATTCTGCCTTGCTCCAGAAAGAATTGTGATCATCAAGAAATCAAATAATAACAAATGCTCCTGAGGTTGTGGAGAGAAAAGAACCCTTTTACGTTGTTGGTGGGAATATAAATTATACAACCATGGAAATCAAATTATACAACTATGGAAATCAGTGTGGAAATTGCTCAAAAACCTAAAGCTGGAAATTTCATTTTACCCAGATATTCTAGGTATCTTCCTGAAAGAGTTAAAGACATCATATTACAGTGATACATGCATACCCAAGTTTATAGCAGCACAATTCATAATTGTTAAATCTTGAAAGCTGCCTATAAGCCCATCAACAGATGAATAAAGAAAATGTGGCATTTACACACAATGCAGCCCTACAATGCCACAAAGAATAAACTTAAGTTATTTGTAGAAAAATGGATGCACCTCAAGGCCATAATTTTTTTTTGAAGCAAAACATTTTTTTTTTAGAACATTTTATTTATTTATTTTCCTTAAATTCTTTTATTGGTGCATTTTAGATATACAATACATTTACACTCATCATTGGGATCTTGTACCTTTACGTGATGTATCTTGGTTTTTATTTTTTCTCCATTCCCCTGCCCTCCCTTCACCCCCTCCACCCTTCCCTATTTACAAAGACTTTGTTTCCATTTTTTCCTTTTCTCATAATTTTTCTTTTCCCTTCTTTCCTTTCCCCTACCCCTCCCACTTCCCCTACCTCTTTGGACCTTTTCTTCCTATTTCACATTATCAATTATTCATTTTAATCATTTTAATTTTTGTTTACACTTACAGTTTCTCACACCAGAGAAACTATTCGGTATTTACACATTTATAAGGTATTTACACATTTATACATGTCCTATTTATTTCACTTAAGTATAGACGCAATATGGATCCATTTAGCTATAAATGTCTCTAGTTTGTTGTTCTTTATGGCTGAGTAGTACTTCATTTTATAAAAGAACCACATCTTCTTTATCCAGTTTCCAGTTGATGGGCACTTGGGCTGTTTCCAACCTTTAACTATTACAAACTCTGCTGCTATGAACATGGGTGCACATATATCACTGTGGTATGATTCTTTTAATTCTTTTGGGAAGATCCCCAGCAGAGCAATAGTTGGGTCAAATGGGACCTCTAGTCCTAGCTCTTTGAGGTATCTGCATATTGATTTCCACAGTGGTTGCACCAGTCTGCACTCTCACCAACAATGGAGAAGGGTTCCTTTCTCCCCACAACCCCGCCAACATTTATTATTGGTTAATTTCTTGATAGCAGACATTCTTTCTGGGGTGAGGTGAAATCTCAGTGTTGATTTCCATCTGCATCTCTGGAATGACCAGTGATGTTGAACATTTTTTCATATGTTTATTTGCTGCTTTTACTTCTGTGTCTGAGAAGTGTCTTTTAATTTCAGAAGCCCATTTTTGAATTGGGTCTTTAAATTTGGGGGGGTCTGATTTTTAAAGCTCTTTACATATTTTAGATAGTAGACCTTTGACTGAGGTACAGCTGCTAAAATTTTTTTCCCACATTGTAGGTTGTCTCTTAGCTCTGCTGGTGGTTTCTCTTGCAGTGCAGAAGCCTTTTTTTTTTTTTTTGGTACCAGGGATTGAACTCAGGACCTTGTGCTTGCAAGACAGGCAGAGGAACCACTGAGCTAAATCCCCGGCCCTGCAGAAGCTTTTTAATAAGATGAGATCTCAGTTGTTGATTCTTTGTGCTAGTTCACTGGCAACTGAGGTTTTGTTCATAAAGTCTTTTCCTATGCCAGTGTCTTCAAGAGTGCTACCTAACTTATCTTCCAGCAAGTTTAGTTCTGTTTTAATATTTAGATCTTTAATCCATTTCAATTTTAGTTTAGTGCTTGGTGAAAGATAGGAGTTTAGTTTTAATCTTTGGCAGGTTGAAATCCAGCTTTTTGAATACCATTTATTAAAGAGGCTATCTTTCCTCCAGTGAGGATGGTTGGCTCTTTTGTCAAAGATTAGATGGCTGAGTGTGTCTAGAGTTGTTTCTGCATCATCTAATCTATTCCACTGATCTGGGGTCTTTTTCTTTGCCAGTACCATGCTGTTTTTATCACAGTAGCTTTGTAGTATAGTTTCAGGTTGGGGATTGTGATACCCCCTGCCATGTCTCTGTTGCTTTTGCTATTCTAGGTCTCTTCTTGTTCCAAATGAAGTTTTGGATTGTTTTCTCTAGCTCTATGAAATATATTGTTGGGATTTCAATCAGCATTACATTAAATCCATATAGCAGTTTTGGAAGTATGGCCATTTTCACTATATTGGGTCTTCCTATGCAGGAACAGGGGATGTCTTTCATTATCTTATATCCTCTTTGATCTCTTTTTTCAGAGTGCTGTAGTTTTCAGTGTAAAGGTCTTTTGCTTCCTTTGTTATATTGATTCCTAGATATTTCATTTTTGTGGATGCTATTGTGAAAGGAATTGTTTCCCTAATTTCTCTCTCAGTGAGTCCATTATTTGTGTACAAGAAGGCTATTGATTTTTGAGTGTTGACTTTGTATCCAGCTACTCTACTGAATCTGTCAATTAAGTCTAGAAGTCTTTTGGCAGAATTTTTTGGGTCTTTTGAAGGAAAACATTTATTGGTACATTTTACATATACATAATGATAACACTCATCATAGTGAATTTGTACCTGTACATGATATATCCTGCCTCTTTATTTTTTCCATTCCCCCCTCCCCTCTCTCTCTATATAAAAGCTTTGTTTCCATTTTTTCCTTCTATTTTCACTTTTTTCTTGTCCCTTCCTTCCTTTTCTCCTTCCCCCTCCCTTGTTCCCCTTCTCATTTGAAAATTTTCTCCCTATTTTCCACTATCTATTATACATTTTAGTCCTTATTTCCACTTTCAATTTCTCACACCAGAGAAACAATTTAAAGATGTGTGTCCAATTTATGTCACTTAAGAGTATGGAGACCGTAAGTCCTCAGTCATCTAAGATGGATAACATTTTAGTTCTCTACCTGTGATGAGGAAACTAAGGCTGAGAGAAGTTATGAAAATTATTCAAATTTTAGAGCTAGTAAAGCATAAAACTGGGATTTGAGCCCAGAGAGTCTAACTCATATGTCTACGCTCTTAATCACTAATCTCTACCTCTTCTAATGGCTTAATGTTAGTATATTTTCAATTATATAACCTATAATGGATGACAATTAGCATAAAATATGTATCAAATCTTGTTTTGGAATAACTTTGGTCAAGTTCTTCTATAAAGATCTAAGTTACCATGACATTTTTCTGTATTTTTCTTTTTTGAAAAAGAAAGTGAAAATAACTAATAGTAACTCTAAATTACTGTTCACAGGCAAAATACACCAAGATATGTGTGTACATTTCTCAAAAAGACAAATTTTATAATCCTGCAATAATAGAATATAGAGTACTAATTTATATGTTTCTAAAAGAAAAATCTCAGACCCTAATGATGCCAGTTTACTATTTAATGCTATAAATAAAGGAGCTGGAAAAACGATTTCTGAGTAAAAAGGTTTTCCTGTGGTGAGTTGACATAACTGACAAAGAGCCACTCCCAGTTCATACCCCCTCCCACACTTAAAACATCTCCTCCTTCAGTGTCCTTTGTTCTCAATAAGTGTCTGTATCCTCAAGATGATGGAATCCCTACTTTCCCACTGTACGCAAATGAAGTAAATTCCAGTGTGGTTTTCTATACAATCCTGTAAACTAAATGTAACTTCTTCAACCAGTGAACTGATGTTAAGTGCCTTGCTTCTGATCCCCACCCCTCTTCCCTTATTCCATATAAACCCTGCTCTGGGTTGATTGCTTTGTAGAGAAATCTCTAATCAGCCAGGGATTTAGCTCAGTGGTTCCGGTGCCTGCCTCACAAGCGCAAGGTCCCAAGTTTGATCCCTGGTACCAAAAAAAAAAAATCTCTGATCAGCCCACCAGTGTAATAAAGCTGTACACTTGCCTCCAACCTCTGGGTGTGTTCTCAATTCTTCTTGGCCTGATCCTGCTAAACCAGTACGAGCTGTAACACTGTGGACTGCAAATCTGCCCTTATATAAGGAACAGAGATGGATCTGCCCATTAGGTCATTTAGACCGACTTCCAAATGAAGAAGTAGAATTATCTCCTGAATCTATCCCTAATCAATAATTTTTCCTCCAAGAAAGATGTCCTCACTTCATTCCCCTTTGAATGTGATACCTGTTCTGAGCATGAATCCTTTTGCCAAAAGTAAATATGGGACATCTAAGTTGGCTTGTATATGAGCAAAAGTGAGGAAGTGAGAATTCTCATATTCAGAAGCATGTGACATTTGTGCATGACACTGTAGAATTTATTTAGACTTTTGTGTGTGTGTGAGATTGCAGTCTTGAAGAGTCCCACCCAGAATGACAATTGGTTTTAGGGAAACTTCCTAATGATCAGTGGAAGCATCTTAAATTCATGAGTCTTCCTTCCTTTTTTGTGTTTTACTCATATTTCTATGGAGGGTGAAGCTTAAAGTTGGAAATAGTGTGATGTCATGTTGAGAAGTTCCAAATTCAGAATATTTGAAGCAGTATAAGTTAGTCTTAGTATTTTAGATGATGCTGGAATATTTCATTTTTTATATTTTGGTACTGGGAATTGAACTCAGGGCCTCATGCTTGCCAGGCAGGCACTGGGCTGCTGAGCTACATCCCTGGCCCTTTGGAATATTTTAAAGTATGAAATTCTGAAGGCATTTTATAAAACTAATAGGTAAAGATTATATGTGATTTGTTTTATGTATTTTTTTGAGACAGGGTCATGCTGTGTAGTTCATGTTGGCCTTGAACTCACTACATAGCCCAGGCTGGCCTTGTACTTGTGATCCTGCTGCCTCAGCCTCCTGAGCACTGGGACCCCAGGCCTTTGCCATCACACCCAGCTTGTGTGATTTATTTTAAAATTGCCTTTCTTTATTCAATAAGCATGCAATTTTGTTTCAAATAATACGTAATCTTACCCAAATATATGCCAAATATGGGCTAGGGATGTGGCTCAGTGGTAGAGCACTTGCCTAGCATGCACAAGCTGCTGGGTTCAGTACCCAGCACAGCAAAAAACAAAACCAAAGAAAACAAGAAAGAACCCAAATATATATCAAATATGGTGTATTTAGGAATGTCATACAATATATTCCAGTTTTAGCTCATCTGTGCCTTATTTTAGCTTGTATTTGTATATTTTCTCTTATTGGTAAGAAATAAGCTTATTTAACCCAATGATGCAAACTGTGCATGTCAATTTAAACATATGCAATAGAACATATTTTTATATATAACTTTTATATAATGTGCATAAGCTACAAATTTTGAAGATCACAACTCTACAGAAAAAAAAAATCCCAACTCTTTAGCCTGACTTTCAAAACTCTTTATCTGACTAGTTAGGCTTTTTTTCCCCTCATACCAGGGATCAAACTCAGGATCTTGCACTTGCTAAACAGGTGTGGCACCACTGAGCTATATCCCTAGCCCTTCGACTATTTAGTTTAAAACATCATTCTTTTAAAAATCATAATTGACTACTTTGGGTTATTATAATCTTCTGAGATAAAAATTATGTAAGATCTGAACATAAGATCAAAAATTACAGACAAAATTAGAGCTTTATTCTATTTGCAGAAAGGGGAGATAATAGCATACCTAGCAAATTTTTATAAAATAAATCTTTGTGATTTTCATTCTGGAAATAGTATTTTTTAATAACTCAAATTTAATCAGACTTCTTTATATCATACCAGATAACTTAGTAACTGCCCTTCCTTTCATACACACCTTTTTGCCCCCTTTTTTTAAACTTTAAAAGAATGTGGAAAAACTAGCATCATTATATATGTAAATGCTCAACTACAATTCAGTTTAAGCTTCCAATTTCTGATGAAGTTCAATCAGTTTTGTAGTTGTCTTACTTTTCTCATTGCTGAGACACAATACTCAATGCTCAAAGTTAAAGGAGGGAAGGTTTATTTGGCTCACAGCTTGTAGAGATTTCAGTTCATAGTTGGCTGGCTCCAAGGCAGAGGGGCATCACAGAGGAGAAATATCTCATGGCAAAGCTGGGGAGGCAGAAGTTAGCAAGTAAGCAATGAACTGCAAGTAACTAGCAGTGGGCCTCTTTCTGTTCCTTATATCTTATCCAGGTATCCACCCTTAATCCTAGCACCCTAAATCCTAGCATTGCACCATGAATCAATCACACACTAAAAAAAGTCCCACCTATGTGGCTTTGGGGGAACATCTGAACACAAGCCACAACACAGTTGAAACAATTTGTATGCAAAGCCTACATCTAAACACTTGAGGAAATCATCATTTGCTATTCAGTACCAGATGTGGCAAATCTCAAGTGGCAGTAGACTTCCAGCTCAACAGCTCCTTCCCTCTGCCATACCTTCACAGCTTCAAGGTCAACGTCAGCAAGAAGCTCAGTGGGCACCTTCATGGTGAGCTCTCCTTTATCTTGCTTTACTTGGAACCATTTTCAGCTTATTTACTATGCAATGGACAGTCATTGTTGCGTACTCAGCTAGCTTTGGATTAATGTGCCACTGTTTCGTCTTTCTGTTACACATATAGTCGTTTTGATTTATTCACAATATATGCTGTGCCATTTTGATTTTTTATTGTGTTTGGTTGGTTGAACAAATTTGTGGCAAACACTTGAGATGATGGTTAAAAATGATACCAATATTTGATCCAGTTTCATCTCAACCATGTTATACCTGGACATTTTAGATGTTTATCAAAGGTCTTTTATGGGGAAGAAAGTAAATGTATGAAGTAATAAATGTGTAACCTTTATAAGTAATGTTAGCTCAGAATAAATTTTTGAAAACTTAGCTGACAAATTTTTGGATTAACTGAAAAAAAAAAGCATGATTTGAAATCTCTGAATGCCTTGGTTCTCAGTATTATCGTTTTTTATTGAATTTATTTCTTATTAAGGTATATAGTTTTAAAACTTTTTTGACAGTATTATGTAATCTTTCAGTGTGGGTAGATGGGAATGTCATTTGTATGTTATCATACAGCTGTCATGTATTTGTTGTCTATTCTTTATTACCTTAGCAGTTTCATGTTATGTATATACCACAACCAACCTATTGCCTATGAGAAACATGTAAGATAATGTATTTACAGCCATTGTTACAAGGTTATAATGTATTTTTCTATCTTGTTTTACATGTACATTATGTAACATTCAAAAAAGATTTTTTTGATTGAGAAAAGGATAAAAAATGCAAAATCCACAACCTTCATAACTGAAAATTGTCAATTGTTTTGCAGTACCTTATTACACTGGGTGTCCTGTCTTTCTAGGGTTTTTAGTTAGCTAATGAATGAATACATTAGACACTTTTGGGTTTTAGTTGAGATTTTACATAGCTTGCATTTAATTCTTTGGTTCTTTGTGTTTCTATTAATCCATAGCATTATTTTAATACATATTATAATACCAACCTAAAAAATAATCTCTTTATAATTTGACACTCACATTCCCCTCCAATTTTGTTTTCTGTCTACATGTCATATGAGGTTTTTTAAGAATCCTAAGTGAGATACATGAACATTTTAAAAACTGTATTTGAACATCTAGTGTAATTATGGAATAGCAAAGAGAAAAAAAAGATCTTTTTAAAAGGTTCAGAGTAAAGAAACATCTTCAAAGGAATAAAGCTTAGAGTTAACAACAATAGTGGAAATCAGAAGGTGGTACAGAAGGTGAGCTGAGAAAAAATAATCATCAACCTAAAACTGAATTGTCAACAAAAAAAAAATCTTTCAAGAATTTTGAGTTTGCTAGTTTACTGAAGGAAATTCTAAAGAATATACTTCAAAAAGAAGTAACATAATTTCAATGGAAAGTTTGAGATGCAAAAAAAGCTGCAGAAGCCATGTGTGGTGGCGCGTGCCTGTAATCCCAGCACTTGGGAGGCTGAGGCAGGAGGATTGCCATGAATTGGAGGCTAGCCTGGGCTAAGTGGTCAATTCAAGGCCAGCCTGAGCTACATGGCGAGACTCCTCTGTCCAAAAAAAAAAAAGAAAAAGCATATCTACAACAGTGTAAAGTCAAGAAACAATCAAAAATTCAAATTCTGAAATGTTCTCTTATTATTTGAGAGGGAAATAGAGTAGTGATAAATGTTGGAATTGATAAGTTAAGTATATAGGCTAAATGTCTTAGCCACTTGAATAGGAATAGACAGTACAATTTGGAAAAACCAATGAAGGAGAAATATATATTCCACCAATCTAAAAGAAGATAAGAAAATTTAGGGGAAACCCACAGGAAGGGGGAAAAAAATCTAGGACAAATACCACCAAATAAGATGGTAGAAAAGAGCTAAGGGAGTCATAATTAACATAATATATATAATTTTATAATAGCCAATATAGTGGCGGAGAATATCATATACTTGCTCATTCTTTTGCACAACTAATCTACTAACAAAAATCAAAGAAATAACTAGAAAAATATTCATTTAGACATTAACAAACACATTTCTAAATAGTTCAGGGACCAAAGAATAGTAGTAATGTAAGTTAGAAAATATTTATGAGTGATCCATAATTAGTATGTTGCAGCAGTACTTTGAAGGAAGAAAAAAGTTTGAAATGAACTAAACACAACTTAAGTGGCATAAATTCAAAGAAAATAGAAAGGAGAAAACTCAGAGAGTGGAGATTAACAAGATATATATATATATATATATATACTCATTCTCCTTTTTTTTGGTACCAGGGATTGAACTTGGGTCCTCGTGCTTGCACAGCAGGCAGCGAAACCACTGAGCTAAATCCCCAGCCCTGACAAGATATATATATATATTTATTAGATATTAGATAAAATCAACAAAAAGGTTGGGTTTTTGAGAAAAAAATGAACAAAACTGATAAGACTATCTGAGCATGGTGTTACAGGCATACAATACAAACACTTAGGAGGCGGAAGCAGGAAGTTTGAAAGTTTGAGTTTTGCCTGGGCAACTTAGTGAGACCATATCTCAAAATAAAAAATAAAAAGGGCTGAGAGTATAGCTCAGTGTGAAGGCCCTGGATTCAATTCCCAATACTGCAAAGCAAAGAAATAATAAATGAAAACCAAGCTAAGTATTTTGCTTTAAAATTCTAGTAGGATTATCAAGAAGGAAAGAGCATCAATAAATAATATTAGGAATGAAAAAGTGGCCATAGTATAGGTGTTGGAGACACTAAAAGTTCAGACGATACTATAAACAATTGCATGCCAATGGATTTGAAAGTTTAGGCAAATTAGAAAAAAACTACTATGAAAACATAACTTAAAACTTTCTCAAGAAGATACAAGAAAACTGAGCTACTATTTTTTTTTTTGGTACTGGGGATCAAACTTGGGTCCTTGTGCTTGCGCAGCAGGCGGCAAAACCACTGAGCTAAATCCCTGGCCCTGAGCATACTATTTAAAAAATTATTATTTGTGGTAGTAAGGATTGAACCCAGGGCTTTCCTAGTGAGTTACACCCTCAGTTCTTTTTTATTTTTAATTTTCAGGTAGGGTCTTGCTAAGTCACTAAATTGCCCAGGCTGGGCTAAAACTTGCAACCCTCTTGCCAGAGTGCTGGGATTCCAGTTGTGCGGCATCATGCTTGGCTCTGAGTCTACTTTTTTTTTCTTTTTTTTTTTCTGGTACTGGGGATTGAACTCAGGACCTCATGCTTGCGAAGCAAGTGTGGTGCCATTGAGCTAAATCCCAAGACCTTGTGTTTACTATTTTTTTTTTTTTTTTGGTACCGGGGATCGAACTCAGGACCTTGTGTTTGCTAGGCAGACAGTGGAACCACTGAGCTAAATCCCTGGCCCTTAGTTTACTATTTTTAAAAATTAAAAAGACTTTAAAGCCTTTCTACCAAATCAAACCAAAGGAAACATTTACCTCCACTACTACCTTGACTGATTTTGCTGCTGTTTCTGCTGAACATTTAAGGAACATATCATTCTCATCTAAAACTTATTTCAGATTATAGCAAAAGAGGGAATATTCCCTAATTTATATTATTTGGTTGACATAACCTTGGACTCAAAATTAGTAATGACCGAACAAGAAATAAACTTTAAAACCTAGTCTCAATTATGGACATCTAGGCAAAAGTACTAAGTAAAATATTTGTAACTGAATCTAGCAGGTTGGATTTATCCCTGAAATATAAGGTTAACATTAGAAAGTTGCCCCCCCTTCACTTTCCTGCTCGTCCTCTGTTTCTCCTCTCTTCTTTCTTCCCTTCCCCTTCTAGCATTGCCACTTTCCCTCCTACACACACGCAGTCATAAAAAAAAGTAGGGTTTTGACGCTCCTCTGCCTGTTGACCCTGCTATTTTCATGTTTCCAACAGGTTTTTCTTCCCCCAATCCCTCAGCTGCTGCTGCTGCTCAGGAGGTCAGATCTGCCACTGATGGTAATACCAGCACCACTTGTCCACCTCTGCCTAGAAGAGAAAGTTAAACAGCAACAGCAGTAGTGGCAGTAACAGCAGTAAGGAGAGAGAAGACTTTGATTCCACCTCTTCCTCCTCTTCCACTCCTCCTTTACAACCCAGGGATTCTGCTTCCCCTTCAACCTCGTCCTTCTGCCTGAGGGTTTTCGTGGCTGCTTCCAGCCATGTACCAATACAGAAGAAGCTGCGTTTTGAAGACACTCCGGAGTTTGTAGGGTTTGATGCAAAGATGGCTGAGGAATTCTCCTCTTCCTCCTCCTCCTTATCACCAACTGCTGCAACATCTCAGCAGCAGCAACTTAAAAATAAGAGTATATTAATCTCTTCAGTGCTTCAGTGTATCATGCAAATTGCCTAGCCAAATCTACCACCACCTCTAGCTTTGCTAACAGCAAGCCTGATTCTGCTAAGAAGTTAGTGATCAAGAACTTTAAAGATAAACCTAAATTACCAGAAAACTACACAGATGAAACATGGCAGAAACTGAAAGAAGCAGTGGAAGCTATTCGGAATAGTACTTCAATTAAGTACATTTTAGAAGAGCTCTACCAGGCTGTAGAAAATCGCTGTTCTTACAAGATTTCTGCAAACTTGTACAAACAACTGAGACAGATTTGTGAAGATCATATCAAAGCACAAATTTACCAATTCAGAGAGGATTCATTGGATAGTGTTCTTTTTCTAAAGAAGGTCGATAGATGCTGACAAACCCATTGTAGACAAATAATCATGATCAGGAGCATTTTTTTGTTTCTGGATAGAGCTTACATTCTTCAGAATTCAACGCTACCCTCCATTTGCGACATGGGACTGGAGTTATTTAGGGCTCATATTATAAGTGATCAGAAAGTCCAGAATAAGACAATTGATGGTATCCTTCTCTTGATTGAGAGGGAAAGGAATGGTGAAGCAATTGATAGAAGTTTACTTCAAAGTCTTTTAAGCATGCTTTCAGATTTGCAAATTTATCAAGATTGCTTTGAACAACGATTTTTGGAAGAAACTAACCAGCTCTATGCAGCCTAAAGGCTAAAAGTTAATGCAAGAAGAGAGGTTCTTGAATAGTTTCATCATGTTAACAAACGTCTAGATGAAGAAGCAGACTTATTACTTACTTAGATCAGACTACCCAGAAATCATTAATTGCTACTGTAGAAAAACAACTTCTAGGTGAACATTTAACAGCAATTCTTCAAAAAGGTTTAAATAACCTCCTTGATGAGAACCGAATTCAAGATTTATCTTTCCTGTATCAGCTCTTCTGAAATAACTCTTCAGCGGAGTTCGAGGTGGAGTTCAGGTTCTCTTGCAACAGTGGATTGAATACATAAAGGCATTTGGGAGCACTATTGTTATTAATCCCAAAAAAGATAAGACTGGTTCAAGAATTGCTGGATTTTAAAGATAAAATTGACCATATAATTGATATCTGCTTTCTGAAGAATGAAAAATTTATCAATGCTATGAAAGAAGTGTTTGAAACATTCATTAACAAAAGACCAAATAAACCTGCTGAACTTATAGCTAAGTATGTAGATTCAAAACTTTGTGCAGACAACAAAGAAACTACAGATAAAGAACTTGAGAAAATGTTGGATAAAATTATGATCATATTTAGATTTAGCTATGGCAAGGATGTTTTTGAGGCCTTCTATAAGAAAGATTTAACCAAGCGCCTGTTAGTTGGGAAGAGTGCATCTGTAGATGTGAAAAATCAATGCTGTCGAAATTTAAACATGTATGTGGAGCTGCTTTCACCAGCAAACTTGAAGGAATGTTTAAAGACATGGAACTTTCCAAAGACATCATGATTCAGTTCAAACAGTATATGCAGAATCAGAATGTACCTGGGAATATTGAATTAATTGTGACTATCCTGACAATGGGTTATTGGCCAACATACATGCCTATGGAAGTTCATTTGCCACCAGAGATGGTAAAACTTCAGGAAATTTTCAAGACATTTTATCTAGGCAAACATAGTGGCAGGAAACTTCAGTGGCAATCAGCCCTAGGACACTGTGTGCTAAAAGCAGAATTTAAAGAGGGTAAAAAAGAACTCCAGGTCTCTCTTTTTCAAACACTGGTGATGCTAATGTTTAATGAGGGAGAGGAGTTCAGTTTAGAAGAGATCAAGCAAGCTACTGGAATAGAGGATGAAGAGTTAAGAACGTTGCAGTCATTAGCTTGTGGCAAAGCTAGAGTTCTGGCAAAAAATCCAAAGGGCAAAGATATTAAAGATGGTGACAAATTCATTTGTAATGATTATTTCAAACACAAACTTTTCAGGATAAAGATCAATGAAATCCAGATGAAAGAAACAGTTGAAGAGCAAGCAAGCACTACAGAAAGAGTATTTCAAGATAGATAGTATCAATTGATGCTGCAATTGTTCAAATTATGAAAATGAGAAAGACTCTTAGCCACAATCTCCTTGTTTCAGAAGTATATAACCAGTTAAAATTTCTAGTAAAGCCTGCTGATCTTAAGAAGAGAATAGAATTCTTAACTGACTGAGACTGTATGGAAAGAGATAAAGAAAATCTGAACCAATACAATTACATTGCATAGAATGTTGGCCTTGAAGCATTTGGTATCATATGCAGTAGTCAGTGCATAAACTAACCTGTTGATTCTGTATTATTTGACTTCTGCTGGGGATTTAGCTTGGTGGTTCCGCTGCCTGCCCTGCAAGTGCAAGGTCCTGAGTTTGATCCCTGGTACCACGCCCCCCCCCAAAAAAAACCCCAAAATTGATTTGTATTATTTGACTTCTTTTTTACTACCGATGACCAAATGAAGCAGTATAATGAGAAGAATAAAAAAAAAAGCAAGCTGATTAATAGCCCTGGGGGATAGTTCAGTGGCAGAGTGCGTGTTTACATGTGGGTTCATTCCCCAACACCAAAAAAAAGAAAAAAGATTAATATAATTCACCATATTCACAGATTAAGGAGAATAATCATAATTATTCTAAAAGATTTGCTAAAATCCAATATTAATTTATGATCACAATTCTAAGCAAGTCAGCAAAAGACAAGTTCTGTGGTAGATGTGAAAAGTAGTTTTAGTATTTTGCTTTTCCTCTCCTTTGAGAGGTGGAATATTTTTCTTCTCCTTGAAAAGTGGCCATTCCTAATATCATGCATTGACCAACAGAATGCAACAGAAGTTAACTTGTATAATTTAGAGTCTAGGTCAGGGATGGCAAACCTTTTAGAGACAAGTGCCCAGAATGCAACTCAAAACCTACTTATTTATGGCAGAGTGCCAACACTGCAATTAAACCTGAATTCTGAGGTTTGCATTTAGAAAAGACTCATACATTAACATCTTTTGTCTCGAAATAAAAATAAGTAACATGCATGCCATAGGTTCGCCAGCACTGGTCTAAGTCTTAAAGCCTGTAGCTTCTACCATCATCTGCTTGAAACCCCTGAGAAGTTATGCAAGAGAGTACAGATTGTCTGGGTGGAGGGAGTCCCTGAGGAAGTGCAACTGTGAGAGAAAGCCCCCAGTGTTCCAGCCACCTCAGCTGCAGTGAAGGCACCTTGGATTCTCCTGCAGGATCCATCTCAGCTAGCTCTGTTGGTGCTGCCGAGAAGACAGAGCTGTCTCTAGCCCTACAGCCAACCCATAGAGTCATGAAAAATAATACAATGGTTGTCATTTTAAACTATTATGTTTGTAGACACTGTGTTACACAGCAATAAATACCTTGATATGGCACTCACAAAAAACCTACAGCAATTATTGAATTTAGTGGTGAAACACTGAAAGTATTCTCTTTATCACCATCTTTATTTAAAGTCCAAAGGGAGTACAGGCCATAACAAGAAAAAAAGGAAAGAATAAAGATTAGATGGAAAGAAACTAGAACATATCACAAAGAATCTATGGATAAATGTTTTAGAAGTGGGTGTGGTGGTACACGCCTCTACTTCCAGCTACTTGGGAGGCTGAGACAGGATGATTGAAAATTTGATGCCATTCTGGACAACTTAATGAGACTGTGTCTCAAAACAAAATTTATAAAGGGCTGGGGACATAGCTCAGTGGTGGAGCACTTGCTTAGCATGTGCAGGACTCTGGATCCAATCCCCAGTACCACAAAAACAAAAATAGAACAATACAAAAAAGCTGCTAGAGTTACTAAGGTTGTTTAACAAAGCTGATAAATAAATAAATCGTGTTACTAGTATATGCCAACAACAGTTAGAAAAATGCAGAATTTTAAAATCTTCTTAAAAAATAGCATAAAAAAGCTTATATGAGTAAATGTAACAAATATGTAAAAAGAAGTACATGACATGTATCAAAAATGTTTTTTAAAATTATTGAAGTCACTAAAGACCTATAAATGAAGAGATATACCATTGTATGTTTTGGTCACACACACCAAATTGTTCCAAAAATTCAATGCAGTTCAACTATAGCACAGGTTGTTTTTTTTCTTTGAAAACTTTTTTTTTGGTACTGGGGATCGAACTCAGGACCTTGTGCTTGTGAGGCAGGTGGTGGAACCACTGAGCTAAATCCCTGGCCCTTTCCTTTGAAATTTGATAGGCTAATTTCTAAGTATATATACTGAAACAAGAAGGCAAGGCTAGTTTGCAGAAAAACAAGGCTGCAAGTAGGGCAGAGGTAACTGCCTGCTAAAATGCAAAAGGCTCATTATAATTAGGAGTATAGTGTTAGCTCAAAAATAGAGAAATTAACCAATAAAACAGAAAAAAGAGCCTATAAACAGATCGACACAGATATGAAAAGCTGAATTATCTAAGTACTGTCAGTATGAGTCATGGGAATCAACAAATGGTGGCGGGACATGCAGAGAATAATTACTATGTGCCTCTATTTTATATCATGTTCCCACATCAGTTCCAAGTGGAGTAAACAATTAAAAGACAAAACTATAAAGCTTTTAAAAAATAATGTAGGGCAATATCTTCATGATCTCAGGATAGGGAAAATTGAATAAGGGTTTAAAATACAAACAAAAAATAAAAAGATTAATATGTTTAATCACATTTTAAAAATCTCTCATCATTAAAGAAAAGTCATACATTTGGAAAATTTTCTTTTTCTCCCAGCACTGGTGATCACACCTAGGGGTATTCTATCATTGAGCAAATTTCCCAGTGTCTGTCTGTCAGTCTGTCCCCCCACCCCCCTTTCTTCCTTCCCTCCTTTGACAGGATCTTGCTAAATTGCCTGGGTGGATCTCAAATTTAGTATCCTTCTGCCTCAGATTCCTTAAGAGCTGGGAATACAAGGGAGTCCAATAGTGAGGGGTGGGATGGGGGAAACTGGCAAATAATTTATAACCAGAATATTTTTAAAAAATCTTACAAAGCAAATATGAAATAAATAGTTCAGCAGAAAAAAGGCAAAATTTCAGAACAGGCTTTTCACAGGAGAAAACAGGATGTTTAATAAGCATACAAAAAGATGCTCAACCTTATTAGTAACCAGGAAAATGTAAGTTGAGATCAAAATACAACACTGCTATACTATAAGTTTGACTAAAACTAAAAAACTGGACAATATCAACTGTTAAATATATTAAGCAACAGGGAGAAACTCATACAACTGATCAACATGTAAATTAGTTAATTTTAAAAAACAGAATTATTTAGTCAAATTGAAAAGAAACTTTAATCAAACTGAAAAGACACATATCCTATAATCTAGCAAACCTATTGCTAGGTAAACACCTTAGAGAAACATATATGTAATACCAGGAGATGTGTACAAGCAGCATCAGGGTGGTATGATTCACAAAAGCCCAGACCTGCCTGGAAGCAACATAGATATGCATTTATGGTAAAATGGATAAATCAATAGTGGGCTATTTTATACAGCAAAGTACCATATGGTGACAAATATCAATGAATTACACATATATGAATGAGTGTTAGGAACATAATTTTGGCAAAAAACAGACTCATAGATGAATACCTATTGTATGATTCCATTTATATAAAGTTCACACACAAAACCAAACAATCGAGTGTTTAGGGATAATGTATATGAAAAAACTAACAAGCAAAGCAAAGGAGCTCCACTTATGGAATTCAGGGTAGAAATTGCAACAATGCACCACCTTTTTTAAAAAAAAATTCTTTTATTGTTACATTTTAGGTATACAATACATTTACATTTCTCATTGGGAACTTGTGCCTTTACATGATGTATCTTGGTTCTTATTTTTTCCCTATTCCCTGCACTCCCTTCACCCCCTCCACCCTTCCCTATTTACAAAGACTTTGTTTCCATTTTTTCCATTTCTCATAATTTGTCCTTTCTCTTCATTCCTTTCTCCTACCCCTCCCACTTCCCCTACCCCTTTGGACCTTTTCTATTTTGCATTATCAATTATTCATTTTAATCATTGGTACATTTTAGGTATACAATATAATGACATTCATCATTGGAAATTTGCACCTTTACATAATCTCTCTTGGTTCTTATTTTTCCCCCTTCCCCTGCCCTCCCTTCAACCCCTCCATCCCTCCCTATTTACAAAGGCTTTGTTTCCATTTTCTCATATTAATTCCATTCCCTTCTTTCCTTTCCCCTACCCCTCCCTCTTCCCTTTCCCCTTTGCCCCTTTTCTTCCTATTTCACATTATCTATTATACCTTTTAGTCCTTATTTACACTTTCAGTTTCTCACACTAGAGAAACTATTCAGTATTTACATGTGTGTCCTATTTATTTCACTTAAGAGTATTGCCTCCATGTGCCTCCATTTAGCTATAAATATCTCTAATTTCTCATTTTTTATGGCTAAGTAGTACTCCATTTTATAAAAATGACCACATTTTCTTTATCCAGTTTCCAGTTGATGGGCATTTGGGCTGTTTACAAGTTTTAGCTATTACAAAGTGTGCTGCCATGAACATGGGTGCACATATATCACTGTGGTATGATTCTTTTAATTCTTTGGGGAAGATACCCAGCAGGGGAATAGCTGGGTCAAATGAGACTTCCAGTCCTAGTTCTTTGAGGTATCTCTATTCTGATTTGCACAGTGGTTGCACCAGTCCACACTCCCACCAGTAGTGGAGCAGGGTTCCTCTTTCCCCACAGCCCTCCCAGCATTTGTTATTGGTTGATTTCATGATAGCAGCCATTCTTTCTGGAGTGAGGTGGAATCGCAGCGTTGTTTTCATTTGCATCTCTCGAATGGCCAGTGATGTTGAACATTTTTTCATGTATTTATTTGCTATTTCTACTTGTTTGTGTGAGAAATGTCTGTTCATTTCAGATGCCCATTTTAGGGTTGGATCTTTAAATTTGGGAGGTCTGATCTTTTTAAGTTCTTTATAGATTCGAGATAGTAGGCCTTTGTCTGAGGAACAACAGGTGAAGATTTTTTCCCACATCGTGGGTTGTCTCTTCACACTGCTGGTGGTTTCTCTTGCTGTGCAGAAGCTTTTTAATAAGAAGAGATCCCACTTATTGACTGTGCTAATTCACGGGCAACTGAGGTTTTATTCATAAAATCTTTTCCTACACCAGTGTCTTCCAGAGTTCTACCTGACCTCTGTTCCAACTGGTTCAGAGTTTCTATTTTAATATTTAGATCTTTAATCCATTTCAATTTTAGTTTAGTGCATGGCAAGAGATATAGGTCTAGTTTTAATCTTTGGCAAGTTGAAACCCAGTTTTTCTGGCACCATTTATTAAAGAGGCTATCTTTCCTCCAGTGAGGGTGTTTGGCTCCTTTATTGAAGATGAGATGGCTGAGTGTGTCTGGAGTTGTTTCAGCATCTTCTAATCTGTTCCACTGGTCCTCAAGTCTGTTTCTTTGCCAGTACCATGCTGTTTTTATCACAGTAGCTTTGTAGTAGAGTTTCAAGTTGGGGATTGTGATACCCCCTGCCATGTCTCTGTTACCTAGAATTGCTTTTACTATTCTAGGTCTCTTCTTGTTCCAAATGAATTTTTGGATTGTTTTCTCAAGATCCGTGAAGTATGCTGCTGGGATGTCAATTGAAATTGGATTGAATCTATATAGAAGTTTTGCAAGTATGGCCATTTTCACTATATTGGTCCTTCCTACCTAGGAGCAGGGGATGTCTTTCCATTTTCTGATATCATCTTCAATCTCTCTTTTCAGAGTGCCATAGTTTTCAGGGAAGAGGTCTTTGATTTCTTTCATTAGGATGATTCCTGGGTATTTCAGTTTTTTGGATGCTATTGTGAAAGGAATTATTTGCCCTATTTCTCTCTCAGTGAGTCTGTCATTCGTGTAGAGGAAAGCTATTGATTTTTGTGTGTTGACCTTGTGTCCAGCTACTTTACTGAATTTGGTGATTAAGTGTAGAAGACTTTTGGTGGAGTTCTTGGGGTCTTCTATATACAGTACCATGTCATCTGCAAATAATGACAAATTGACTTCTTCATTTCCTATCTTTATTCCTTTTATTTCTTTCTCTTGTCTCATTGCTGTGGCTAATGTTTCCAAAACTATATTGAACAAGTGGTGATAGTGGACATCCTTGACTTGCTCCTGATTTTAGTGTGAAGGATTTCAGTTTTTGACCACTTAGTATGATGTTGGCTGTTGGTCTTTCATAGATAGCCTTAATCAGGTTGAGATAAAGACCTTCTATTCCAATTTTTATAGGGTTTTTATCATAAATGAGTATTGGATTTTGTCAAATGCTTTCTATGCATGTATGGAGATGATCATGTGGTTTTTGTCCTTGGCTCTATTGATATAGTGTATTACATTGATTGATTTGCATATGTTGAACCATCCCTGCATCCCTGGGATGAAAACTTGATCAGGGTGTATGATCTTCTTGATGATCTTCTGCATTCTATTTGCCAGTATCTTATTAAGGAGTTTTGCATCTGTGTTCATTAGTGAGATTGGCCTAAAGTTCTCTTTTTCGGTTGGGTCTTTCTCTGCTTTGGGGATCAAGGTGATGCTTGCTTCCAGGAATGAATTTGGGAATACTGCTTCCCTTTCCATTTCATTGGAGAGTTGAAACAGTAGTGGCAGTAGTTCCTCTTTAAATGTCTTGTAGAATTCAGCAGTGAAGCCATCAGGACCTGGGCTTTTCTTAGTTGGTAAGTTTTTAATTACATTTTTAATTTCATTGGTTGATATTGGGTTGTTCAGGATTTATAGGTCTCCTTTGTTCAACTTTGGTAATTCATATGTATCTAGGAATCTGTCCATTTCTTCTGTGTTGTCCATCTTATTGGCATATAGTTTCTGAAAGTAGGTATTGATGATCCTCTGGATTTCTGCTGAGTCTGTTGTAATTTCACCCTTTTCATTCCTAATTGCATGGATTTGGGCCTTTTCTTTCCTTTATCTGATAAGGTTGGCTAAGGGTTTGTCAATTTTGTTTATTCTTTTGAAGAACCAACTCTTGGCTTCATTAATTTTTTGTGTCATTCTCTTAGTCTCCATTGAATTGATTTCTGCTCTGATCTTTATAATTTCCTCCCTTGTATGAGTTTTGGGGTTGTCCTGCTCTTCTTTTTCTAGAAGCTTGAGGTTCAGCATCAGGTTGTTTAATTGGGCTCACTCTGTTTTGCTAATATGTGCATTCACTGCTATGAATTTCCCTTGTAAGACTGCTTTCATTCTGTCTCATAGATTCCATTATGTTGTATTGTCATTGTCATTTAATTGAAGGAGCTGTCTGATTTCTTCTTTAATTTCCTTTGTGACCTATTGTTTATTCAGAATTGTGTTGTTCAATTTGCATGTGTTTATGAAATTCTTGCAGTTTCTTTTGGTATTGATCTCCAATTTCATTGCACTCTGGTCTGATAATATACAGGGGATAACTTCAATTCCTTTGCACTTACTTAAACATGTTCTATGAGCGAGTATGTGGTCTACTTTGGAGACTGACCTATGTGCAGCTGAAAAGAATGTGTATTCTGACTTTGTGGGGTGGAACACTCTGTAAACATCTGTTAAGTTCATTTGTTCAAGAGTTCGATTGAGTTCTAGTATTTCATTACTTAATTTTTGTCTAGTTTATCTATTTGTGACAGTGGGGTATTGAGGTCCCCCACTACAATTGTATTTGTGCATATATGACTTTCCACATCTGTTAGTATTTGTTTATATAGTTGGGTGCACAAGTGTTTGGTGCATAGATATTTATGATTGTCATCTCTTCCTGTTGGATTGTTCCCTTTACAAGCATGTTGTGTTTTTCTTTATCTCTCTTAATCAGTATTGGTTTGAAATCTACTTGATCTGCAAAGAGGATAGCTACTCCTGCTTTTTTTCAGGTTCCCATCGCATGGAGTATTGTTTCCCACCCTTTAACTTTCAGTCTATGAGTTTCATTTTGAATTAAGTGTGTTTCTTGTATGCAGCACATTGTTGGATCTTGCTTCTTGACCCATTCTGCCAGTCTATTTCTTTTGATTGGTGAATTGAGACCATTAATATTGATGGTTATAACTGATATGTATTGGCTTACCCTTGTCATAACTTTTTCTTTTTGTTGGATTCTCCCCCTTTGTGTTTAATTTCTTTTCATGCCCAATGGATTCATTTTGCTGGGCTTTCTGGGGTTGTGATCCTCATTGTCTGTTCCTAGGATATTGTATAAAATTCTTTGTAGTGCTGGTTTAGTATTCATGAAGTTCCTAAGGTTCTCTTTGTCATGAAAGTATCTTATTTCTCCATCAATTTTGAAAGATAGTTTTGCAGAGTACATCAATCTGGGTTGGAGGTTGTTTTCCTTTAGGGCCTGGAATACATCACTCCAAGCTCTTCTTGCCTTGAGGGTTTGTGTTGAGAAGTCTGCTGTGATTCTGATGGGCTTTCCTTTGTATGTGATTTATTTCTTTTCTCTAACTGCTTGTAGAACTTTGTTCTTCTGTTTGGTTTCTGGAATCTAATAATTATATGCCTATGTGTAGATTTTTTTTTGATCAAGGCTATTTGGAGTCCTATATGCCCCACTTATTTGTATGTCAAGTCCTTTTCCCCTGCTTGGGAAGTTTTCTGCCATCACTTCTGTGAACAGTTTTTTTATGCCATTTGCACTCCCTCCTATTTCTTCGTTGACTCCAATCAGTCTTATGTTATTCTTCTTTGCATCGTCTAGCAGCTGCTGGATTGATTTCTCATGGTCCAATAATTTTGAAGCAATTTTTCTTTTCTTGGTCACTAATTGCAATCTTATCTTCTATATCTGAAATTCTGTCCTCACATTGGCTCATTCTGCTGTGTAGACTTTCAATGGAGTCTTTGATCTCCTGGAAATCCGTTTGCATCTGTTTTATGGATTCCATTTGTTTCCTAAGTTGGGACTCCATCATGTTGCTCAGCTCCTCTCTAGATTTATTAATCATGTCTTGCACTATGAGCACAATCTCTGCTGTTATCTGCAAAATTATTTCTGATTTCATTTTTTCCAGATCTTCTTTTGTTGCCAGTTCAGGGAGTCCAGGTGGTTGAGTATCAGAGTGTTCCATCTCATTTCCCTTTGGGTTTGCTGTATGTGATCTGGAAGTTTGGTTTTGAGACTTGTTTACATGTCTTCTCATTTCGACGGTGGGGGTATGCTATTGGGGTCCCCGCGGCTCACCTCCTCTGGGCTTGGAGCGGTGAAATGCCTGGAAGCCCCTACCTGTTGGCTGGGAGCAGTGGAATGGCGGCCTGGAAGCCCCTTCCTCTGGGCTGGGAGTGGTGGAATGGCAGCCCGGAAGCCCCTTCCTCTGGGCTGTACCACCTGTATTGCTTTATTTATCTACTTCCTCAACTAGAATGCAAGTTTACTCATGGCAAAGTTTGGGCTATTCTCATTTCTGCTTCCCTAGAACCTAATATGTAGCTCAGCAAATGGCAGTTGGTTAATCAGAGATGGATCCAAGTTTTCACAGACCTTAAGATTTTTTTTAAGAAACAGAAGACAATATTATAAATACAAAATTAGACAAAAAAGTATTTTTTGTTCTTTTTCTTTTGCAGTGCTAGGCATCCAGAGCCTTGCATATGCTAGGTAAGCCCTCTACCCCCGAGTACACCCCTAGCCCCCAAAGCAATAAAATAAATTACCATAAATATATTTTAAAAAATTGACACCACAAACTGACAAAATCCAGAAAAAAAGCCAACATGATTTCACTGTTAACTGCCTAAAATATTTCTCTAATGCTATTTCTCCCTACATTAAAAAATTCAGAGGCTGGGGATTTAACTTAGTGGTTTCACCTCCTGCTGTGCAAGCACAAGGACTCAAGTTTGATCCCTGGTACCAAAAAAAAAAATTCAGATAATCTCAGTTTAACAACAGTTTTATATTTTCATTTTATAGAAAGAGAATAGGAAGGTAATTCAGTCGTCCAGCTTGGTTTGTCAAAAACCATTTTTAATATCTATGATGGTATGTATAAACTATTCAACTTTCCATACAGATTAATTCATAGTTTGTAATCCTACCCACAAATACATGGGTTCTGAAAAATTCTACTTTGCATCATTCCCATCAATAAAGAGAGAAAGAAAATGACATGTTTATAACTATATGTACTGCATAATGAATATATATCCCCTTCCTTTTTTTCTTTTTGAGACAGAGCTCACAATGTAGTTCAGGCTGGCCTTGAACTCATAACAATCCTCCTTCCTCAGCCTCCATAGTGTTGGGATTACAGCCACCATGCTCAGCTGTATGCCTAATGAGAGAAAACTTTCATTTTGAATAGGCATTAATTAAAATTTGAACTTTGTTCAATTTTGCATGTGTCATGACTGGAACAATGCCCCATGGATTAGCTTCTTACTATATATTTCAAACCTTTCTCTTCCACCTGGAGGATTTTTAAAATATTGTATGACCTATCCATATTGTAATAAAGTTTCTTTCCTGGATTCTTGGCATGTCAGTGCCTGGTGAGCTAGCTTATTGGCAGTAGAAGCATTTCCAGGAACCATTCTGACTTGAGGAAGTCACCATTGTCAACCACTAAACCCCAATAAAATGAATTCTCAACTCAACTCCTCCTTGGTTAGATCCCCCAAAATGCCTTTGACCACACAATGTGACTGAAGATAAGTTGGGGTGCAAAGGGACAGTAATTTAACTGATTATATTTATACTCTCTTAATTTTATAAATTTACAAAAAGGTACAAATCTGTGAATGAATTAGCAACATCCTTCCAATGATCGTGAAAGGGCCCTTATGAAGGGCTATGAAATTTAAGCTTTAATACCCTTGATAAGTCTGCTTGTGGTCTTGACAAAGGCTGGCTGAACAAATAAATCAAATGTGAGACACTTGCGGACTAGATTTCTCTTGCAGAATAAGGATTGTTCTCTTTTTCCTACTTACCAAGGCTCGGTTATAGTTACTAATTCCATGTTCATCAAATCTGAATAAGAAAATTTCCCCCAGTTTCTTGCTACAGGGGAGCATGACTACACAGCAGACCCTAATATCCTAGTTATGGATAAATGACATCTCCCACTGCAGATAGATGGCTGGTCACCCCGGCTTATCAGTCTCTTAGGCTTTTGATTTGTGTAGCTGAGATCCAGAGAATGATGCCTCATAGTGCCCTGATCAAACCCAGTTTCAGAGCTTACTATGCCAATGTGCAAAGGGAAGTGTGGCACCCTGGGTATTGGCACCCGCAAAGCTGTGACACCACGTTGGCCTTTCCCAGGGAGATGCACCTAACTCCATGAAGCACCTCTCAAGATTGCTCCTCTGGTGATTCAAAGTAATATTCAAGTTGGATTAGAATTATAGATTAGGCTGGGGATTTAGCTCAGTCGTGCCGCACAAGGTCCCGTGTTCGATCCCCGGTACCAAAAAAAAAAAAAAGAAAGGCAGCACAAAAACCTCACCTATATGACATCCAGTTAATCTATAATTCTTTTTTTTTTTGTACCAGGGATTGAACTTGGGACCTTGCGCTTGCGAGGCAGGCGGTGGAAACTTGTTATACTTAAAAAAAAAAAAAATTAATGGTGTTTTCATAACTTAAAATGGTAAAAAAAAAATATTTCTTGCTTGTATGTGGGGTGTCTTAGTTCATTTTCTGTTACTATAACCAAATGCTACAAGCTGAATAGTTTGTAATGAATAAAGACTAATTCAGTTTAGGGTTCTGGAAACTGAGAGGTTCAAGGTTGAAGGCCAGAGTCAGTGAAAGCCTTCTTTATGGTGGGGGGACTCTCTGCAGAGGCCCAAGGTGGCCCACAGCATTATATGGTAACAGGAGGATATCCAGGAGACAGAGCCAGACTGGATTTTGTAATAGATCTGCTTTCAAGGCAACTCATTAACACATTAAACCCAGGAGGCAAAGCCCTCCTGAACCCATCGCATCTTAAAAGTCCCACTGTTCTACCTGTTAATAAGGAATTAAGTTTTAAAATGAGTTTTGGAAAGGTCATTCAAACCACAGCAGTGGGCAAGAACTCTGCATTTTGCAGCTCTGGGGCAAGCAGATCTTAAACCCTCCAGGATGGGACAGCAACCCCTTAGCAATTGCTCTAAAACTACCCGGGGACATATCAGATGTTACTTCAAGTCATAGTCAGAGTCCTTACTCCTTCAAGCTTTATGTTTGGGAAAAAGAAAGGCCCGTGGGTTACATTAGTCATTGAACAACTGATTACATTCTTCTTAGGGAATTTTAAAGGCTGGAAACTAGAAGAGCATTACAGTTGGTACCCACATTTTACAGACGAGAACTTATATGAAGGATAAGTTACTGCTGCAAGGTCACGTGCTGGTAATAGACACTGATACTCGAGTAGGTTTGAGATATTATTTTTAGGTTGAAGAAATTCAGAATCAAGTGTCAGAGAATGTAAAAGAAGATGTATAATGAGCCACCACAGTCCTGGATTGTTTGTAGAAGGGCATTCAGCTCCTCACTACCTCAGCCAAATTAACAGCTGCTAACAGTTGGAGGCAACTGTCAGTTCTTAGAATTTTGAACTTGCAAAAATCCCACAATTCATGATATTAGAGAAGGGCTGCTCCTCCTGGTCCCATCCATCATTCGTCAGAAGGTGACCAGAACAACCACCTGTCAGGCACAAACTTATTCCTAGCCAGAACAGAAGGAGAGTTGGGAAGAGGACAACACCAATATCAAACTATAGCAAGTCGGCATTTGGAATAAAATTCCCCAGGGGAAACAAGTGACCTTGTCTTTTTAAAGAAGGGATAGGGAAGAAAAAGAAGAAAGTAGGGCAAAACAAGATACAAGGCCCATGTACATATCTCCAGAGGGAAAATGTGACAGTAAGAGAAAATGATAATTGAGTATCTGTGGAAAGATAAAGAAGGCACTGATAATTGCCTCCCAGGAGGGGAACTGAGTGTTGGGTGTGGGAGAGACTTTTTGCTGTACTGTATAAACCTTTTGCATATTTAGACATTTGAATCCCATGAGTTTTTAATCTGCCTTTAAACAAACATAATAATAAGAGAATTTTCCTTACACTTATAACAACTTAAAAATAATCCTTGTGAAGTGAGGATTTTATCTGCTCCGTAGACTCTAGACCTCACTGGACCTTGTACAGAGATTCAAAGATGCTATTGCCAACGGTGAACTGCCTGAAGTTGTGTGAGAGCAGCTGCCCCTTACCCAGCATCAGGCCATGCGTGCTCCTCATTCTCCTCCAATGTTTCTTGCTGTAACTACTAAGTAGCTCTCTGAAACGAAATATCTCCTTTTTTGGAAAAGTATTAAGTATTGGCAAACTCTTATTTTAACAGCTATCATTACACTCTAGTTTAATATAACAAAGTTCTTACCCTGGCCAACAGCCTACATAGCATGGTTTTGTTCATATTTGTTGGTATATGTTGATATATATAGAAGCAACAGTAAAGGACTTTATATATATGTATATATATATAAATAAAAATAACACACTCATGTATACATTATGTATGTATGCATTTTCTTCAAAAGTTATGTATGTTTGTATATATACATATATGGCATTCCTTGTACATACATTATATTTTTATTTTAAAAGTATATATGTGTGGTTATATACATGTGTATGTATACATCTATATATATAAAACATTTTTAGTAAAAAGATTTCAAAGACAGCATTATAAGGAATCAGATCTATTAGAGGGTGGTGCTAAATAGGATATGAAGCAATTGATGCATTATGTAGGACGGGGTCCTCAACCCCAGGTCGGGGACCAACCCTGGACCTGTTAGGAACCAGGCTGCATAGCAGGAGGTGAGCGGTAGGTAAGGGGCGCAGCTTCATCTATACTCACTGCCACTCCCATTGCTCCCTTTAAGCCCAAGCTCTGCCTCCTGTCAGAGCTGAAGCAACATTAGATTCTCACAGAAGCACGAACCCTACTGTAAACCGCCAAACGAGGGACATAGGTCCTGTGCTCTTTATGATAATCTAATACCTAATAGGAGTGAGGAATGAACATTGGGATTTTTAATATGTTCCAAATATCCCAGTGTCCAAAGCAGATATGTCAAAAGAGACTGAGCTAGGACCTTTTTTCTTTCAGTTTGTGTATGATCACTTATCTCAGGTTTCAAGAGTTTGAGTATTATTTTCCAACCACAAAAGACCCCTGAACTGGAAAGGAATGGATTTGTGACTCACTAGTGAATAAGCAAGGTGGAGTTTATCTATGCTAAAAGAGAATCACGAGCTTAAGACTGCAAACGACAGTGCCCTTAAAAGTATGTTTGTGACAACTTCAAATCTCCATATGTTCAAGATTAAAGTCAAGACAGAATATCCTGAGATTGCCACAGAATCACTGAAAAACATGTTTTATTTCCAGCATCCTATCTTTGTGAAGCAGAGATTTTTTGCAGGTTATCTGTCTCTGGGCAGAAAGGGTCATCTTCACTGAAAAATAAATGCACTGGTATTCTGCTTATACATCCACCTCATCTCACCGAGTCTGCACCTCTAGGGATATGCTCATAAAGACTAGTTTGTGGACCTGCCCAACTGAGGTCCAATATCTGGATCTTAGTAAGGACATGTCACCCCAGAGCTTCTTGAGGCCAGCCAGGCAAGAGCCCTGAGGTCATTACCTCATAGTAGGAAGCAATAGTTTAACATGTTTTCCAGACACAGTGGTCACTTTGCTTAGTGAATTTTTTTATATAGTAGTCTGAAAACCTGAAGTTTGTTTAGTACATGTGACAACACTGAACCAAGAAAGGACTTGGTTAATTCTGTTTGTGGAAGCTAAGGCTGAAACAGAAAGGACTTTGAGCCTTTTTCTTTTCTTTTTTTTTTTTTTGGTACCATGGATCGAACTTGGGACCTTTGCTAGCAAGGCAGGCAGCAGAACCACTGAGCTAAATCCCTGGCCCAGACATTGAGCCTTTTTAAGGGAAGGAACAAATTGAAAGTATATTCTAAAATATCCTTTTCTCTTTTCTCCTTCAGGCTCTTAGAGGTTTAGGGTCTGTGTTTGCATGAACAATCTGTGAACTCAGAGTTTTATGGTGAGAGTCGCTGGACTTGGGTGTTCAGGATCCCTAGTGCAGACATGACATTGCATTCCAATCCCAGTTCATGAGAGGCCCTGCAACTGCACAACTCGGTCTCCAAGCAGAACAGGAGGTTCTGTTCTGAGAACCTCGGAAGAGGGTCATTGACAAATCAGTGTGTCCAAAGGAAGGCAGCTATAGGAAAGAGCCATCTCATATGTATCAATCAGGATATTTTAGATTGCAAATAACAAAACACGAGAATTAACCAGGGCTAAGCAAAATAAATTATCAACTCATAACTGAAAACACCACAATTCTACAGTAGACTTGCCTTTCAACAAAGCTTTTCTGGTAGTTCACATGCTATAACAGGATTTAGATTTTCTCTTCATCTGCTTTTTGGATATTGACATTTTCAGTAGGCTTGTCCAAGATAAATGTCAATGTTTCCCAAGGCTCCATGCATCCTAATCCCCCCATACCTTAGAACCAGCATTTTGAGCTGAAGTCCTGAGATTTGCTTTGACTAGACTGACTTAGATCAAGTGCACACCCCTGTAGTCCTCACTGTGGCCAGAACAAAGGAATGATAGCCCAGGCCAGTGATGGCAAACCTTTTAGAGCTTTCAGTGATGCAAACAGCCCGCTATGGCACCGTGTGCCTTAAGTTTGCCACCACTGGCCTAGGCCATACACTCTACTCCTGTTCCTCAGCCCACAGGGAACCCTGCTTGGAAATCAGAGCTACTGGGGAAAGGGAAGAAGAAATAGAGGCTGTAGAGATAAAGGTATTTACTTCATTACATGAGGAACACTTTAAAAATAGAGCGGGCATAAAAAGACAAGGTAGTTTTCTTTGAAGATTTGAAAGTATCATTTGGAGGAAGAATTAGATTTATTCTGTGTAATTTTAGTACTGGTGTTGAAGCTCACAGAGAGGCAGGTTTTGCTGAAATTTAAGTAATTCATCCACAAGGAAAAAACTACAGTTAGAACAGAAGGGTATAAAATGAAATGTAAAAATCTTTCACCTTGTTTCCCATTTCCTTCCTTACCTCCCAATTCCCTCCATTGCTACTCTCTACTGATAACCTCTGTGAACTATTTAATGAAAACCTTACCTAAGATTAGAGATCCCCATAAGGACTTGGCTATATCTTAAAGATTTGATGCCACATCTCTTCAAGAAGGATGTCTTAAAGAGGTTTTCTATGTTAGATGGGAAAAGACTAAGTAACTGTAAGATACCAGTGCCACATATTTGCAGCAGTGATTTAAGGAAGACAGGAGTTGGGAGGTAAGAAGAATTTAAAACATTTAAGGGTAAATGCTGTTTGTTGATAGGACAAAACAACTGTAAAATGCCCCTTTCCTTAAAACCAGAGCAATGATGCAGATGGAATGACTAGGTATAAGATAAGGACGGGATTTAGATGAGTGGGATAAAAGACAGTCCAGTCAAAGAGCACTCTGTGTAGGAATGAGCAGAACACAAGGGAGGCAACAGCATTCACGTGCATGGCCAAGGACCCTGGTGACTTGTAGAAAGACTGGTTTGGTTGAATGCTATTTGGGGCCTTCTATTTAAATATCAATAATTAAAATTTCTCCCTGTCTGTTCTGATCTAACCTCCTGAGATGATTTCACAGCTGTACCTGGTTGAATTTACTTCTGATATGTCAAGGAGATAGTTGCTTTCATTTACTCTTTCTAATGTTGACAGAACCACAAGCAAGTAAAATATCCTAAATTTGCCCTTTCAAAGACTGTAAACATAGTCAAAAGGAGATTATGAGCCAGGAGTGATGGTGCATGCCTGTAATCTCAGCACTCTGGGAAACTGACACAGGACCTTTGAAAGTTTTAGTGACTGGTTAAACCCTGTCTCAGAATGTAAAAAAAAAGGCTAGAGATGTAGCTGAGTATGAGGGCCGTGGATTCAATGCCCAATACGAGAGAGAGAGAGAGAGAGAGAGAGAGAGAGAGAGAGAGAAACCCATCCAAACCTAGTAATATACTGCATCTTAAATAAATACATACCTTCTAATGAGTGTTTGTTTTATATACTACTCAGCATTTAGCCCATCTCATTTAATGCAAATTTTAAGAAACTAGATGAAAATAGATCTGGACACATTAAATAACTTGCTTAAAATCACACAGCTGAGAAGTAGCAGAGTCAGAATTGAGACCCAGTTCTACCTAACCAAACTCATGCCCTTTCCACATGCCCCTGCTTTTGTAAGTGTATAGAGGGAGAGCATATGTGCAGAACAATCTTGAAATAGAATTGTTATTTTCTTTAGTTATTTATTGCTCATAAAAATACATTTACCCTCATAAAAACAAATTTATTGTAAAGAAATAAACATGGCTATTGATTTTCAGAGAAGCTTTGAAGTTCTTTGATGCTCAGGCATGTGCTCTGTGAAACAGCCTTATTTCTTCCCCTTTGTTGGGGATTTGTTTTTGAATGAGTTATATAGCAATGACACATTTGATTGTTATTTCTGAGGTTTGTTTTGAAATGTGTACTGGAGCCTTTCAAACTCTGCAGTTCCTATGGGCACACATTTTTTCTTAATGACTGTTAAATGATGTATTTTTTCCAACACTCAAAAGGGAGTATGACTTCCTTTAAACAACAGGTCCCCATTTTCAAAAAGTTCTTTCATTTTTACGCTAAGATGGACATTCCTTTTTTTTCCCTAGTTTCCCTTTCAATTTAGGAGGAGATCCCTAGGAGGACACATAGGTGGGTAGTTTTGTTATTATCAGCTCTTCAGAGCAGTCACACTTGCCTGGCCCCATTATTTTCTTTTTGTCATTTCTTTCTACAATCTGAGTTTGTATGATTTGCCCACTTGTTCAGTTCCTGTTGTGCCCATATGATAAAGTTCTGAGGGGGCAGAAACCTCACCTGTTTTCTTCACTGTTGTGTCCCTGGGAACTTAGCATGGCCCTAGGATGAGGGGCTCTGAATAAACATTTGTTGAGCGACTGAAGGAATAAATGGGAGTCTCCAGGGCTAGCATTGCCTACACATGGTAGGTGCTCCAGGAAGCTGTTCATAATGAATGACTATCATCTAAAGGGATCAAGGAGGAGGCAGGGTTTGATTTGGACCTACAGTGGAGCATTCAACATTTTGACTGTCCAGATATTTTTCTGCCCCATAGTCTTTAAGACCACATGGGCTCCTCATCATGAAGAACTTCAGAGGTAAGAAAGACCCTGTGGCCCAGGCAGAGTCGAGCATTGCATTCTCTGGGCACACTGATTGGTCCTGCATAGGCTCAAGGGCTCAGCCAGGCGGGTCAGTGATTGTTGCCAGTACTTTTCAAACTTGAGCTGGAGAAAGTTTTTTTTTTTCCTGGTTGGAGACCTCCAAGAATATGTGCCCAAGGCAGCTCTATCTCCTACTCCCACAGAGAAGGCTGGCTGAGAGCATGATGCCAACAGGCACCGATTCCAAGGCAGGTGAAGATGAGTGCTCCAATGGCCAGGGGCCAGTGGACATGTACTCTTCAAGGCTTAACTGTTCAGTTTCAAATCTGTGAGCCAATCTGATGTGCTTTCATAAAGAACCCCATAAAAAACAAAAAGCTTAAGCAGATAGGTTGAGTTTGAGAATCCAAACTAATACAAATGCCGGTGGGTATTTGCAAAAGCACAAAGGTTGGATTATATATGATCATTACTCATCATTTAGCTTATTCATCAAGTAAATTTTATGACCTTTAGTCAGCTCTTATTACTGCTTTCTTTAGTGTGATCCTCATTTTTACAGTTAGCTTTTGTCATTAAAATAGAAAATAAAATGAGATAATACGAAAAAATTCACAAGAAATAAAGCTAAGTAGAAAAAGAAGAATATGACTACCCAGCAAAAGAACAATGAGAGAGGACTATGATGTAGTGAAACTACACAGACTTTAGAGCCAAACACTTTGATTTGAAGCCAGTATTAATTTATGAGCAGGGCCGTGGGCACATTGCTTAATACCTCTGAGCTTTTGGTTTTCTCATCTGTAAATCAGGAAAATATCTCTTAAGGTTCTTGAAAGATTAAACATAAGATCCTTGGCACAGTGCCTGGCATTTTTTTTTTTGGTACCGGGGATCAAACTCTGGTCCTTGAGCTTGCTCAGCAGGCAGCAAAACCACTGAGCTAAATCCCCGGCCCCTGGCATTTAATAGGTGTTACTTTTTCTTCATGCTAAAAAAAATAACAAAGCATACTGTATAAAACTTAAAAATACTAGAAGAAACACACCTAAATGTTAACAGTAATTGTATGTGGATCTATTCAACAAACATTTATTGAAGATTGACAATATTCAGGCACTAGGATTACAACTGTAAACAAAATTGACAAAGTCCTTGACCTCCTCCTGGAGCTTAAATTCTGTGCAGAGATAGAGACAATAAACAAACAAATAAATAGTGGTTCACAAATCCTAAAGTACTACAGATGGAGAAGACCTGTTTTTGTATATGTGGAGGTAGTTGAGGAATTTTAAACCAGATGTCCTGAAAAGCTCTCACCAAGAAAGTGATATTTGAGCAAAGACTTGAAGGTAAAGAACTGTAGGACTATGGATAATTTCCCTTTCTTTTTTTCCTTATATTTACCTTTTTGATTTTTAAAATGAGCAATTGGAAACTGATTTTATACTTTTTATTTTGGAAAAATGGCTTAATATTTTCCAGTTTTATTAAGATAAAATTGAAAAATAAAAATAGATGTATATTTAAGATATGCAATGTGATGATTATATACATACATAATACGTTATTACTTTAATCAAGCTTATACATTCATTGCCTCACATAGTTATCATTTTTGTGTGTGTAGGAACACTTAAGATTTGTTGACTAAGCAAATTTCAACTATACTGGATATTACAGTATCAGCTGTAGTCACCATGCTGTACATTAGATCCCCAAGATTTACTTATCTGAGAACTGAATTTTTTTTCCTTTTGACTAACATCTCTTCCTCCTTCCCCTTTTCTCTGGTAACCACCATTCTATTCTGTGCTTCTGTCAGTTTCCATTTGTTTAGATTCCGCATATCAATCAGTGAGAACATGTAGAATTCTATATCTGCCTTAACATAATGTTCTCCAAGTTTGACCCATGTTATCACAAATACTGCAATTATATTCTTTTTAATGGCTGAATAATATTCCATTATGGATATCTATATATCTATAGATTTTTTTGTTTATTCATTCATCTGTTTATAGACACTTAGGTTGTTTGCATTTCTTGGCTATTGTGAATAATGGCAAATGTACATGGGAGTGCAGATGTCTCTTTGATACACTGACGTATTGACATGTTTCCTTTGGATATATACCCAGAAGTGGGATTTCAGGATCATATAGCAATTCTATTTTTAAGTTTTTGAGAGCCACTATGCTGTTTTCCATAATGACTGCACCAGTTTATATTTCCACCTACAGTGTACAAAGTTTTCTTTTTCTCCACATTTACTTGATGATTAATTATGTTGAGCATTTTTTCATAAACCTGTTGGTCATTTTATATCTTCTTTGAGAAATTGTTTTCTGGTCCTTTGCTCATCTTTAAATTGGGCTATTTGGGTTTTTTCTGCTATTAAGTTTTGTAAGGTCCATATATAATACTTTATTGGATATAAGGTTAGCAAATATTTTACATATTAACCCCTTATCAAATATATGGTTTCCAGGTATGTTCTCCCATTCTGTAGGTTGTCTTTTCATTCCTTTGATTATTGTTTCCTTTATGGTGTAGAAGGTTTTTATTTTGATGGAATCCCACTTACTTATTTTTGCTTTTGTTGCTTGTACTTCTGGAGTCATATTAAAAAAATTACTGCCAGAAAAAATGCCAAGGATATTTTTACCTAGGTTTTCTAGAACTATTATGATTTCAGACCTTACAGTTAAACCTTTAATTCATTTTGAATAAATTATTTTGTGTATAATGTAAGGGAGTAATTTTATTCTTTTAGATGGGAATATCTTATTAAAGAGACTGTTCTTTCCCTTTTGTATATTCTTGGTGACCTCATCAAAGCTTAGTTGACTACACAAAGATAGCTACTTCTGGGTGCAGTATTGTTCTATGTCTGTTTTTATGCCAGTACCATACTGTTTTGATTACTATAGCTTTATAGTATGATTTGGAATTAGAAAATGTGATTCTACCAGCTTTATTGTTATTATTCAAAACTCCCTAGCCTCTTCATGATTTTTTGTGGTTCCACATGGCTATTAGGATTGTTCTTTCTATTTGTGTGAAATATGCCACCAGAATTTTCATAGAATTTGCACTGGTTCTACAGATAACTTTGGGTAGTATGGGGATTTTAATAATACTAATTCCTCCAATCCATGAATATAGGATAGCTTTGCATTTATTTGGCTCTTCACTTTTTGTGTGTGTGGGGTGGGGTGGGGGTGGGGGTTGGGATTGAATCCAGGGCCTTTACACTGAGCCAGACCCGGCTCTTTAATTTTGAGATGGGGTCTTACTAAGTTGCCCAGGGGGCTCAAACTTGTGATCCTCCTGTCTCAGCTTCCCACAGTGCTAGGTGTGCACCACGACTCCTGGCTTTTGATCAATGCTTTTTTTTTTTTTTTTTTTGGTTCCAGGGAACAAACTCAGGACCTTGCACTTGTGAGGAAGATGTGGTGCCACTGAGCTAAATCCCTGGCCCCTCATCAGTGTTTTAGAGTTTTCAGAGTACAGCTCTTTCATCTCCTTGGTTAAGCTTATTCTTTAAGTATTTCATTCTTTATGATGCTGCTGGAAATGGATTGTTTTCTTAATTTCTCTTTTAGATCATTTTTAATATATAGAAATTGAACTGATTTTTGTATGTTGATTTTATATTCTGGAACTTTACTGAATTTATTATTTTTGATAGTTTTTTTGGTTGCTGTTGAGTCTTTTGGGTTTTCCATATATAAGATCACAAAAATAGAGACTATTTAATCTCTCCCTTCTCAATTTGGATGGCTTTATAAAACAAAAAAAAGAAGAAAAAATCAATTTGGATGCCTTTTACTTCTTTTCTTGAGTCAGTAGTTCTTATTTTGACTTCCTTTGCATCTTTTCTGCTCACTTCTCTTGACAGTTTTAGTTCAGACTCAGAATTTTTATCACAATCCATAATCAAACATACAATTAAACTAAATAAGTAGTAACATTCTAACTAAAACAGTTACAATAAAATATGATTTTAAAAATATTGGCTTAGATTTGATAGAACTAATCTTGTAGTTTTTCAACGAAAGCAGATTTTTAGTTAGAATTCTAAAAAATGTATCTTGGTTTTAGAAGCAGTAATATTAAAATAAAAGTAAGAATAGCTTCCTCTTACTATAATTCAGTGAGAAAGGAAGGAGGAAAAGAAAAGAAATAAAAAAAAGTATAAGGAGAATAAGGGAGAAAGACAATCTCTTAGCTAAGAATGAAATCATTCACCTCAAAATGTCTACTGTGGGCCAAAGGTCTAGCTCAGTGGTGCCTAACACACACAAGACCTTGGGTTTTACCTTTAGAAATGCAAGACACACACACACACACACACACACACACACACACACCTACTGCAATGTGTTTTCTTCCTTTTTGCCAGTGCTGGGGATTAAACCCAGGACCTTGCACTTGCTAAGCAAGTATTCTGTCACTGAGCTACACTTCTAGCTGATACCATGGTTTTCTAATCTATGTAGGTAAGGCTATAAGTTAAATAAGATAAAGTGTGCAGAAGTGCTTAAAATGGTATGAAGTAGATGTCCAATGCCTATTTATTACATCTTCATCTGCATCTAAATTTGAACAGATGGTAGAAAATTTGTGAACGACAGCACTCATCAATTCTGCCTTTTACAAAATCTCTTTTGTTCATTGACTCAGAGTGTCAAATTCAATAGAAATTGTTTTGTGATTGAACACCTGATATATACATTTTGTCGTATATATTTTTGAAGACTTGTATTAATTAGCACCATTTCATGTGCCTCTTCCTTTCTTAAATCTCAGAGGAGAATCCACGTCAGGATGCAGGCTGTAGGTTGGGATCTCTTCATAAAGTGCATGGTATGTCCAAATTCCTGTCATTCACACAACCTGTACAAAAATGTTCACACATTAAGCAGCAAACTAGATAATTTGAAGGGCAAAGAGAAATAGTTCTGATCCACAGTGCTCTTATGTTCTGCTTTGCAGCGCTCTGCAGATCGTAAAGTGTTCATGAACCCTAATGCAGAAAACTCCTCCGGGTAGCCAATTAGCACAGCTCTCCCCTGCCTGCTAGTAATGACTCACAGAACTTCCCTGAGCTGCCATTCTGCTTCTGGGTGTTTAAATATCACCACAGGCAGGAGTGGACTCTCCCTGAGGGAGGAGGACCTCACTGACAACACCCTGCTGTCCAAGAGTACAGTTTCTCAGTCCCCCATCCTAGCACTGAGTACTTAGCTAAAGATGGCAGAAAATATTAGTGTGTTTTTTTTTTTTCCATGTCTTTCTGTGTGGGAAGACAATATGATAATCACCACTAATTTTAGAAGGAATGCCATTTTTTTTTTTTTTTTGGTACCAGGGATCGAACTTGAGTCCTTTCGCTTTCGAGGCAGGCAGTGGAACCACTGAGCTAAATCCCTGACCCCTGCCACTGATTTTAGAGTTGGAGGACTCCCCGTTGAAATCTCTGTAAAAAGTAACAGTAAGAATCCCTAAGGACAAACAGCATGGTGGGAAAGTTTAAAACCAAAAGGACTGTTTTTCTTCAACCCCATGCCTTCATCTAGAAAAACTAAAGACTCAAACAAAACTTAAATCAAGAGGCTTAGAAACTGATCATCCCTCAGGTCTTGGAAAGAGGAAATGGTCTGGCCTGATTCAGTAGAAAAATAAAGTTACTGAGGTTATTTCAAATCCAGCAGCAATCCAAGATAAGTTCATAGCTTGTGAATTTTTTTTAACTTTTTTTGTGCATATGTATATGTATAAAATTTCCTGTTTTAATCATGTTAACTAAACAAGCCAGTGGCCTTTGTTACATTAATTACACTAATAAACAAATTCATTTTCTCATTCATTCAGCAAATCTTAGTTGAATGTGTGCTGTGGAACAGGTACCATTGTCTCAATAAAACAAACACCCTGACTGCATGGAGCTTGCTTTATTCTAGCAGAGGGAGAGGCAGAAAATGAACAGAAAGCATAATAAATAAACAGATTGTGTGGCACATTACCAAGAGATCAAAGCTATGCTTAGTCCCTGGGCACAGTGGGCCCAGCATCTGAAGGCTTCTATCTCCTTCCAACAGCCAGAGACCTTTGCTCATTTCCTACCTCTCCCAAAGCCCCACCTCCAGAGACTTCTAGTAAATTCAGCAGAGCTCACTGGTTACTAAATACCCAACAAACTTCCATGGCAGTTGGGGTTGTCAATAAAAAAGCATAAAGGTCTTGGTCATGCATAAGTACTGTGCTTTTCCCAAACAATCTTCACTTTGAGAATAAGTGGCAAAACATAGAATTCAAACAGAAAGAAATGCTTTCTTCACTGATAATGTGATTTTTTTTTAAAGTAAAGATTACATAGAAATGTTTGCACTTTGAAAATTCTTTCACTTCAAAAACTTAAAGTTGCTAAGGAGGGCAGGGGTGAGGAATAAAGCAGTCTATTACACTCGGCAATGACAATGGAAGAGGGATTCTGAAATGTTTTCTTTTGTTGAATACTAGGATGCTACCAGATGTTTCCTGTAAAACACTGAGCTTCTGCTTAGGCTCTTTCATGAAAGCTGCAAGGAGCACATGTTCTGTAATAAAATTCGCTGTAAGCAACTAAGGGGAGGAAAGCAGTGAGTACAGGATTGTGAAACCGGACCACACCTACTGTGATCAAAGTTAACCTTATTAGTGCGGGGCAGACAGACATCTGTGTCTCTGATAGCGAGACTCTGAAAGACACATTCTTACTACTGTAATGCCCAACCCAAAGCACGTTACTCTAGGAAAATATCAGGCCAAATCAAACTGAGGGACATTCAATAAAATAACTACTTGATTTCTTTCTTTTTTTTTTTTTTTGGTACTGGGGATCGAACTCGGGTCTTTGCGCTTGCGCAGCAGGTGGCGAAACCACCAAGCTAAATCCCTGGCCCCTTGATTTCTTTAAAAAGATAGCAGTGTTATGAAAGACAAAGAAAGGCTGAGGAAATGTTTTGGGTTAAAGGAAACTAAAAAGTAGGATGTCTAGGCGTTCCTCTTTGCTTGCAACTCAATGGCTTCCCAGGATGAAGAACTTTGAGTGCTAAAACCAAAAAGGGCCAGATTGACAGGGATGACATGGTAGGGAGACGTGGCAATGAAGTGTCATATATAACATGTGCCGTCCTGGACTGGATCCTGAACTAGAGGGGAAAATGGTATAAAGAACATTGTCGGAACAATTCACAGAATTGGAAGATGGGATTTAAAAAATATGTAGTAAAATAATGTTAAGTGAAGTAAATCAGACACAAAAGCTCAAATATCACATAGTTTCTCTTATATGAGAAACTGAATATATAAGTAAAGTACAAAATAAAAGATAGACAATAGGAAACAAAAGAGAGAAAAGTTATTGTAGTCCAGCATGGCCAATGTATCTAAAAGTGTACTTTGATTTAGTATAATTGTTTTATGTGTTTTATATATATTTTTAGGTCTGTTAGTCTACTCTTAATCTATGTTTATGATAATTAATTTGATAAAGATTTAAAAATAAATCTGATACTGGAAAAATGATGTGTTATGTACATATACCAACTCCCCACCATAAATGTAATCATTATGTATTGCAAACATGTACTAAAGAAAAATAAAAATTAAAAAATATGTGGTAAAATATACTTAACAATTTACCATCTTTCTACTTTTAGGGGTATACTTTGGTGGCAGTAAGTACACTCACAATGTTGTGAAACCATTATTACTGTTCATCTCTAAAAATTTTTTCTCTTTCTAAACAGAAACTCTGTATCTATGAAACAATAACTCCCTAGTCCCCCCTCCTCCCAGCCTCTGGTAATTACTATTCTACTTCATGTTTCTCGGAATTTGCCTCAGTACCTTCATATAAGTGAAATCATATCGTACTATATTTGTTCTTTTGTATCTGGATCATTTCACTTAGTAAAATATTTTCAAGGTACATTCATGTTGTAGAATAATCAGAATTTCAATTTTTTAAAGGCTGGATGATAATTCCATGTATGTACCACATTGTGCTTATCCATTCATCTCTTGGTAGACACGGGTTGTTTCTACCTTTTGTGATTATCAATAATACTGTTTTTAGCACTGATATAGAAATGCGGACTTTGAAATTAAAATAATTCATCAATGTAAAATTTCCTAAATTTGATACCTGTGACTGTACAAGAAAATATATAGAGAGATGCGCATTAAAATACTAAGAGGCAATTAGGAGTGATGTATACATCCTATTATCAAGTGCTGCAGGGAGAAATGAGAAAGAAAACAAAAATGTTAAAAACTGATGAATCTGAGTGAAGAGTATATGAGTTCTTTGTATTATTCTTGCAACTTCTGCAAGTTAAATTTTTTAAAAAATGAGAAAGCAAGGAAGAGAGAAATTTCAATTACAATGATTAGGTCTTGTGGAGAAAAAGGAATCTATGAAAAGCCTTTCACAGAATGTAGAATATAATAAGGGAAGGGGAAGGTAATTCAGGATTTATCACAGGCTGACTGGATACCATCATGTCCCCTGCAGAAGTTGCCCACTCTGCCCTTGTTCTTAGTGCTCTTCGTAGGGCTGGTTTCTCAATTTCTTTCTGGTACTTGAACTACTTCTTCTCCTACCAATTAATTTCTCCATTCTTTGCTCTTTTCCTCTGTCTTCAGCTTGTTCAGAGCTTGTTTTTTGGGGGGGGGGGCGGTACCGGGGATCGAACTTGGGTCCTTGCGCTTGCGCAGCAGGTGGGGAAACCACTGAGCTAAATTCCCAGCCCCCAGAGCTTGTTTTTTCATGTCTTCTACTTCCTTTTCTCTCTCTCAGCCCGGAGGCAGGGGGCTGCCATCTTTCTCTGGTCCAGGCAGTTGGGCTACGTGGTACAGAGCACAGCGATGACCTTTGCACAGAAGGGAGTAGCCAAGTCATTTAGATGGCTTCCTTGCTTGGGCAGTCCAGTCCAGCTTAAAAGACTGTGGCTGGAGTAGTAAGTTTGGTTTAGGAAGTTAACACTGAGGCTGTCATGGTGAGAAAAAGCAAGCCATCAAATCTTACCCCAGGCATTATGATACATGCTTGGAAATGTGTCTTACCTTGCAAATGTGTGAAAAATAGTAACTATGCATGCACTAGTAAAAAATTTTTTTCAATCCTAAATTTTAAAAATGTAAGAAAACTAGAGGAGATGAATATTCATTGTAGTCTTGGATAAAATTAAGGTTGAGCATCAGAAAATTAATCCCCCCCCCAAAAAAAAGAAGAAGAAGAAAAGAAAATGAACTTCCCTTCTTTCCACATAAATTCATTATGTACAAGGCAGCATAATGGAGGCTATGGGGAATTTATTTACATGGCATAAGATGTGATCCCTACCACAAGAAGTTTATAGTCTAAGACAATGATTAGTAGATTATAAAATCAAATCAATGCATGCCACCAGATTTTTAAATTTTAAGAAATTTATTTACTTTGTTTTTTTATGAGACAGGGTCTTGCTATTTAGTCTAGGATAGCCTTGAACTTCTGCCTCAGCCTTCTGAGTGCTGGGATTATATAGGTATGCACCATCACACCATGTTACCCCGCTCCAAGTTCCCTTTCCCTACATAGTACATTGATTCCTGACATCAATGTCCATCTGGTCAGTCAAGCTGGGAGCCTGCAGTTATCTAAGGTATGTCTTTCACTCATCTTCACATCCAATTGCCCAACCTCCCTCCTCCTCTCCCTCATTGGCACCCCTTGGTCAAGCCAGAGCATAATTTCTGTAATTTCGCACATAGTTTCTTGGCATTCCATCCCAACTGGTCTCCCTTTCTCTAGTCTTGTTTTCTGACTCCTCTCTCACAAGCCTAGACATCACTTCCTTTCACAAGTGACCTTCCAAAAGTGGTAATATTTTTCTTTTGCTCCTGGTTGAAAGCCTTTTGATGGTTCCCCACCACTTTGAGAAAAATAGCCAATTATGAGAGCTAAAATCTAGCTTTCTTTGCCCTACTAGATTAGCCCTACTTTACCATCCACTCCTCTCTCTCTCTCTCTCTCTCTCTCTCTCCCCGGATTCTGGTGGTACCAGCTAGCTGTGGTTCCCAAGCAGCTCAGATGCTCTCTATTTAAATGACTTTTACTTTCACCTTGAATATGTTTGCTTTGCTCCTTCACCTATGTCTGAATCCTCTCCTTCTGTCCAATATAACCATAGTGTCACCTGGTCTTGGGATCCTTTCTGACTGCCCTGCAAGGCTTTCCTAGAATCCTGGGTATGCTGCTGGGCATGCTGAGAAAACCATGTAGTCATTGTTATTTGGGTTGTTTAGGTTATGAGCTAGTTGCTGGCAAGGGCTTTGTTTTGTTCATCTCTGTAAAACAAGGAAGCAGCCCAGTGCTTTCCATGCTAGGCACTGACCAAACATTTCTTGAAAGTGAATAAAGATGAACTCTCTCAACTCTCTATGGTGTGTTTCTAATGACATTATAGTGATGATGCTAAGTAATTCTTACAAATACTTTTTTTTTCAAAAGCCTTTACTATTGATTAGCCAGGTGCACTTTGTCTAATTCTGTTCCCTTCATTCCTTTTCCCATAATCCTCTTTCTGTGTGATTTCTATAACATGAAAATATGAGAACATTGCCATCTGCTTGTGGGAAACATCCAAAAATTCTCCTACCAACAGATCCCTGTTTTTTTAAAAAAGCCAGAAAACACTAGAAAAGAAGGCAAGAAAAAAAAGTGGATCGTGTTTATTTCATTTAAACCCACTTTGTTGCTCTTACTGTCCATCTGTATTGATTTCGGGGCCTTAGGGAGGCAGGCCAGAGTATTCCGTTGCTTGCTTTGGGTGTAAACATGCCTGGAAGCATGGGCTTGGCCTGGCTCTGAGGAATCTTCTAGGCCACTCTTTCCAGTGCAGAGTTCCAAAGCCACCACATGAATCCATCACAATTTTCTTTTGGCATTGAGAACAGAGTGATAAAGAAGATGTAATCTGCCTAGAGGAGGATTACAAATTTTACTTTGTTCCTTCTATATTCTTCTGTTTTGTCAGGTTTTGCTTGAAATAAGTAAGAACTAGCCATTCCTAAGTTATATAGCAATTATTTTTTTGGAACTGGGGATTTAACCCAGGGCCTTCACATTGAGCTACATCCTCAGTCCTTTTTATTTTTGTTTACTTCAAGACAGGAGTGTGCATAGTTGTGCAGGATGGGCTTAAACTTGTGTTCCTCCTGCCTCAGCCTCCCAGCCTATACCTGGCCATTGTACAGCAATTTCGATGCAAAGGATTTCACCTCTATGTGACCAGGGAGAACTATTCTTATTGCAGAGGTTTAGAGTCCAGAAATGGGAGCTCCAGGGAGCAACATATTCTTTATTTGGAATAAACACACTGTGGAAGACAAACGCCTTTCAGAGTTTACTTTTTGTTATATACAACACGAGTGTGATATTAACTCCTTCACATGTGAGGACTCACTGAGAATAATATGGAAAGCACCTAGCAGAGAGGTGGATACTTAATGATGCAACACCCAGTAGATGTAATTCTCCCTCCTCATTCATCAGAAAATTAGAGAGGTATAAGGTGGCCCAAGTTCACTGTTCCCACCATCCATGGCAATGCTGTGGTGTATGACACAGGAGGCACAGTGGATGAAGTTTTTTAAAAAGTGCAATAGATAACTCAGTTATGGGCATGGGAATAAAGTAATACTGAAGTCTTCTTTAAAATGTTGCTTTGGTGCTACACAACAAGAGGTCTTCCTCATCTTTGAGGGGAGGTAGTAGGGCAACCATAACAGATTTACCCTCCAATTAGTCACTTGATCTTCATAGAAAAAATGACTAGGTCTTTTGCGGTTTACTCTATTTATCTGGGTCATTTCCAGATTTTTCTCACAGTAAATCAATTCTATACCACTGATAACAAGTTTACGACATCTGGGAAAATAGGGTTTCTCAGAAGGTCATGTTTGTATCTTTAGAGCAAGGTTACAGAATATTACTTTAAATCATAACAAACATTCCACTTCCTAAAGCAGTGTTTTTAAGGCAGCTATAGCAAAACCGGGGAGATGATTCATTTGAAATTCCATTGTGATCATTTTTCAGTGATTAAAATGTTCCATTTTCTGAGCAACATCTCTGGTGTGCTTTCCTGTGCCTTCAGAAGACAACCAATAATTACTGGATTCTTTAGCAATGATTACTTCTCAACCACTTACTCATGTGAGGTCCTCCTAGGTGGGCCCATTCTCAGATTCTGTTGTGACCTCTAGTTTCTGAGACATAGCCCAAGATCTAAGGGGTTTCTTCCTGGGATTTCTATTGGGCTCTGGGGAAATCTAACTGTAGAGCCTTTTATCTTTGTCCAAGGCTTTTCCTGAGTATTGAATTGGTGGCAGGACACTTCTTTATTCCCAGCTTCAGCCACTACGTGATGGCATGTCCATCACTGACACCTTGCTACTCATTGAGAAAAGTCAGGTCCCCATCAAAAAACTCTTCTATGTGATACATCCAACATTTTCTCTGCTCTGCCCCTTTCCTACCTATTCAATCTCCGTTTCTTTTTGCATCTGTCATTTGCTCTCTGCATCTATCAGATCAGAAATTGCCATGTAAATTGCTGTGGCCATAGTTGTGCTTTTATCATGTTATTTCCCCACTTGCTAATCCTTTTTTTCATCCATCCAAATCTTCTCAGTTCTTTATAGCCCAAATGGATCTTTTTATTCCCTATTAGAGTACTAATAGGCATTATTCTTCTGGCTCCCTAAATCCCTTTATTTAATAGTTGATACTCATCCATTCTATTTTTTGAGATGGCGTTTCACTATATAGATCAAGCTGGCCTCAAATTTGCAATCCACTTGCTCCAATCTCCTGAGTGCTGAAATTACAGGTGTGTGCCATACACATGGCTCATCTATCCATTCTTGCAACAAGCATTTACCTAGGACCTACTGTGAGTCACTATTCAGGTATTCAGGATACCATGGTGAGTAAGTCTTCACCTTCTTGGAAATTTTATTACAATGTGGAAGACAGTGTATGAGCAAGTAGTATAACTTCAGTTTATAAACAAATACTACACTTCAGATTGAGGAATGAGCTATGAGAAAAACAATATTAACAAAATTAAAAGGTAGGGTAAGGGCTAGAGTGTGACCGTGGGAGTACAGAGATTTGCCTCCACAAGGGAAACATTTGACAGTTGAACAGAGACTTAAATTATGAGAAGAAATCATCTATGAACCAAACCAAGATGTTCTAGGTGAAGGGAATAGCAGGTCCCTGAAGCAGGAATATTCTAGAAAGATGAGAGGTGTTGTAGAAAGTGATGAGACTAATGTGGGACGGAGTGTAGTAGCAGATGTGGTAGGATGGAGAGGAAGCAGAGATGAGAACCTGAAGAACTTCGAGGAAGAGTAGAATCTAGAGCAACTCCCTAAAGCCAAGTTTGAGTACATGGGTAGAAGATGGTACCATTTCTTGGTAGGAAACATTTGGAGAAGGAAATGAATGCAGATTTGTGTGGCAGTTCGGTTGCTGGATCTGGAAACAAGAGTTCCTTTTTGAACACGTTAAATGTAAGAACCCTCTAGACATTCATGTATCGATGAGTAGATCGTGAGCATTGTAAGAGTCTGTAGACTAGAAGTCAGGCTATAAATTTGGAATTCATTTATAGCTAAAGGCCTGGATGAAATCACCTAGAAGACAGTGCAGATTGAGAAGAGAAGAGGCTGGTGGCATTAGAGGTCATTATAGGTCAGGACAGATGAGCTAGAAGGGGGACTCTGAACTTGTGGCCGTTGTGGTGTCCCACGTGTCAGACACGTCCATGGCGTTGTGTGGTATCTAAATCCCACGTGCGCCAGACTTGTCTTGAGAACTGGGGTTGCAATCTTCATGTAACCACTCACGTTTCTCCATAAGGGCAGCAGTAGAGATGCAAAGTGTTTTCTTGGAGGGTACAGTCTTGGCAAGGCCACTGTTGACCATGCACTTAGTGTTCCAATTTTTTTTTTCCGCAGAGCAGACACTGCCAGGTTCTTGGGGGAAATGTGGCTACTTCCTTTCTCAAGGTCTGGATCTATGAGTTAGTTAAGAATTCTCACTGACTTTACTGGCAGTAAACAGATACAGAGAAAACGTAAATGATTTATGCACAGCCCAACTGAATCAACAGCCAGCCTGAGGCCACACTGCAGTGTTCATTAAAACATGGGCCAAGGATTGCCAGCGTCTCAGGCACCGGCAATGCTGCTTTTAAAAAACAATAGCTAACATAGGTGAATTGTGTACTAAGGGGTTTACAAATGGTGACCCATAATCATCACAACTACCCCATAAAAGAGGCACTAATATCCCCAATCTACAGATGAGGAAACTGAGACCTGAGAGGGTTCTAGAGGTAGTATAGTGGCAGACAGTTTGATTTCTGAACCTGTCCTCTTAGGCAAAATGCTACACAGCTGCTGAAACAGAATCTGAGAATGGGACACAAGAGTAGCTTGTACTTAGAAAAAATCTCTGAGACATTTTTATATATATGAAATTTTGAGAGCCAGAGGTTCACTGGATCTCAGATTTGCTCTTTGAAGCTCAGCGATATCTTCATATTTGTTCTATTAATTTTTTGACATTTCTAAGCCTCCATCTTTACTAAATTCATTAGTCCCCCAGACTATCCTTAGGAATATTTTGTTAAACATAGGTCACAACTTACTGTATACTTTATAACTTACAGAGACATACAGCATATAATTGCACACTGAACCAGCCTGCATTGTCTAATATGTTGACGATAATTACCTAGCAACTTAAAGCCTTGCACTGTAGACACTGCTGCAGCCTACTCTCAACATAGGTAGTGTGTCTTCTTTCCCTTATGATTTGCCTACTGCGATCTATAAACAATAATGAAATAGTAGCTGGGGATGTAGCATTTGGGTAGAGCACTTGCCTAGCATACACGAAGCCTGGGGTTCAATGCCTATGACCACACACACACACACACAAAAGTAATAGAAATCAAGGCATGGCCAGCACAGTGCATGAATAACTCCAGGGTGGTTATATGCCTTGCTACTAGAGGGGAGGCGGTCCCAGGCACATCTCAGCTCTGTACTCTTTGGGTTAGAAAATGTAAGGCCTTTTGATGTATGGGATGAACGAGATCTCTCAGAGAAGACAATCCATTCTCTCATCTTCATAGATTATTTAAAAGCTTATGAGGTGAAAGAGAAATTGAGTTATAGTGGTAATTTCATTTTGAAAAAGGAAATGAATCTTTCTCAGGTGAGAAAAAGAAAGGAACACATTAAATACAATACCTTTAGATCACTGGTGATAACGTTCAGTACACTCTTTTCGGTTGACAAGGAATTGTGTCTTACAGTCACAGGCCTCCACCCAGACTGACAATGCAATTTGCATCATTAGCACAGGGAGACTAGTTTCACCTGTTTGTAGCTGTTGAACTGTGAGTCATCAGTTCAGAGGTTGCTTAAGCAGATTTCCCGGGAAAGTTTATCATACGCACGTTTTAAATCCCACCAAAGGATACACACCTGTTGTATATTGTCAGAAGAGACAGAAATCTGAAAGCAATTTGGAAGAGGAATAAAGCAGTTTACTAGGACCAAGGAGACTGAACATTCACAATGGGGAGACCATTCATGCTAGGGAGAACTGAAATCTGAGCCTGCTTTTCTGAAAAGAAAGAAAAATAAGTGAGGTGGAGAATGGGGATAAGGGTGATTAGAAATGGAAAGGTGGAAATTGGGATGAACTACTAAGGCCTAGGTCTTGGGTGAAAGTATGTCAAATTTAGCAGAGAGAGTGGCAAAAAGAGAGAAAAGAAGGGATAGAGGGAAGTAAAGAAGAAAAGAAAATAACAAAGGAAGAAAGAAAGGCAAGTGAGAAGCCAAATATAAGATGCCAAATTAAATTTGAATTTCAGATGAACAGCAAATGATTTTTTAGTATAAGTATGCCTCTTGGATGAGATATACAAAAATTATTCTTTGCTTATCTAAAATTCAGATTTAAACAGGGGTCATGTATTTCATCTGGCAGTCCTACTTGAGTGGTGCCTTGTAATCTCAGTTTGAAAAAAAAATCCTTTTAGAAAACAGATGTCTTCAGGAAGCTGGGTCACGGATTCAACAATATAAATTCTTGCTAATTATGTTGCAGTGTGATGGGATTATATATTTATTTAATATTAATAAAGTAGCAATAGTAATGTCTGAAACTTACTTTGATTTTGAAAAAATATTCATTCATTTATTTATTTGGTATGAGTTGGAATAAACTAAAAATGGACAACACTAATTCTAAGACTTATGGATAAGAAAACATCTTTCCATTCATCCTTTTACTCATTTTTTGGCTTATCTTCTTCTGTAGAAGGGCTTGCTGGTAAATATAATTTATTATATCTTATTTTAGTAATTAAAAGAATTACCACATAGAGATACCCTGACCCAGTTTCTTAAATAGTTTTGTATGGTAATAATGTAAATTTAAAGAAATAATAGACTCAGTCAAGACAAAACAAATCCCCGAGAAAATGCAGAGTTGCCACAACCTTGCAACTACCACTTACTACAATCTGGCTGATCCTGGTTTGTCAGGATGGCAATAAACTGGCTGCATAAATAAACACAGAGATTGAAACTCCGGGCTTAGAACAGGGCACTAAACTGGCAATGGGAGAAAAGAAGGAGATGTAATATGAAGAAGAAATAAAGTCTAAGTAAAAATAATCCCAAAGTGCAAACTCTGAGGCTGGAAGAAGCTAAGGTAAGAGTTGGGGACAGATAGGGAAGGAAGGACTTTGACTTATGCATGGTAGGCAAGAGGAAGGAGGTGGAGGAATGAGGAGTAAGGATGAGGACCTGAAGGGCATCAGATAAAAGAAAATGTAACTCGGGCTAGGGATTTAGCTCAGTGGTTCTGTTGCTTGCCTCACAAGCACAAGGTCCCGAGTTCAATCCCAGGTACCAAAAGGAAAAGAAAATGTAACTCATTTGTCTGGTTCCAGAGGATAAAGCTAAGGCTAATAAACAGACATAGCAGGAAGATAGGTCTTGATACCCCTTAGGCAAGAACTTTCTAGGTTAGCACTGACTGGGTTAAAATGGACTCTCACTGGAAATGTGGAGCTGAGGCTGACTGGCTGTCATCCGCCTGGGGGAGAGGACTCCTGCCTTGGGGGACCACAGGCCCACATGCTCCCCAAGGCTTTTTCTCACTTGTAGTGTGTTTCAACCCAAAAATGATAACAGGGACTATGTCTCTGTTATTGATCATTATGTTTGTAGTGCCTAAAATAGTGCCTGATACACAGTAGGGCCCCAGTAGAGCTGCAAGTTCACAGGGCATGCTTTTGGAGAAGATGAGGGGCTTAACCTTGGTGTGACATGGAAGGGAAAGGAACGAAACCAAATTAGCACATAATAGGCATGGGAGTGTGCTATGGGGTTGCATTTTATGAGAGCTACAAATACCTAGCCCGCATTCACTCATCCATATCAGCCTAGAAAGAAAAAGGAGAATAAAAAGGAAAATAAATAGGAAAAAGTATACAATTTTTATTGTCAATCTAAAGAAAATAAACCAATGTATCTTTGGTTCTTTTATTCCCAACCACCTTTACGGTATTATCAGCCCCTTCAAATTTCTTCCCTACAGGTCCTGGAAGTTCCTTGAGGATGTTACTCTTGTCTTTTGAAATGGTGGATGTATTTGCATTTGTTTCTTTGCTCTTCTCTGGCTATTTTTGCTCCTGCTTCGTCACGCTGTGATGATGTCTCTTTTCCTTGTTTGCTTTGTTTTTGTAATACTGGGGCTAGAACCCAGGGCCTTTTCATTGAGCTACATCACCAGTCCTTTGATTGACTAAGACAGCATCTTGCTGAGTCACTAAATTGTCCAGGCTGGGCTTCAACTTGAAATCCTTCTGCCTCAGCCTTCCAGAGTGCTGGGACCATAGGTGTGTGCCACCATGCCCAGCTGAGGTCCCTGTTTCTATTAGCTCCAGTGATGCCATAGTTTCCACGTACCCCATCACAGGCACTGTTCTCCAGAACATAATTGTCAGGGTTGTCCAGAGACACAGAACCAATAGTGTCTACACACACACACACACACACACACACACACAGAGTATGAAGAACTGGCTAATGTGAGAGTAGAAGCTGAAAACTCCCACAATCTGCTATTAGCTAGAGGCCCCAGAAAGCCAGCAAAAGGTTCCAGTCCAAATCTGAAAACCAGGGAGCCAGTGGTGTAAACCTTGGCCAAGTCTGAAAGCTTCAGAACCTGAAGTGCTGATGTTGGGCCAAGAGACAAGTGTCCCAGGCTCAAGCAGAGGGAGCCAATTCAACCTTCCTTTGCTTCTGTTCTGCTCAGGCCCCTGATGCCTACCTGCATGGGTGAGGGTGGGTCTTCTTTATTCAGTCTGACAATTTAAATGGGAGCCATTTTGGAAATATCTCATCAACGCAGCCAGAAATCATGTGGTACCAGGATTCTGGGTATCCCTAGATCTCAAGGTCTTAATTAAGTTGACATAGAAAATTAACTACCACAGGCACCAGGGCTGCCTTCAGCACCGCCAAATACACCCTGCCAAACACCAGCCTGAATCTGCACTCAAAACACCTGTGTTGAGGAAGTGACTAAAAACATTCAGGGAGAGAACGTGGAGTCAGGGGGCAGCAGCAAGAACAGAAGCCAAGTGGGGAGTGACAGTTACCACCACAGGAGCAACCCAGTCTGTTTCTGGGAACAACCAGTAGAGCTTGCTGGGTATGGTGGTGCACACCTGTGATCCCAGAACTCAGGAGGCTGAGGCAGAACGATTGCAAAATCTTTTTTTTGGGGGGTACCAGGGATCGAACTCAGGACCTTGAGCTTTTGAGGCAAGTGGTGCCACCACTGAGCTAAATCCCTGGCCCAAGGATTGTAAAATCAAGGCCAGCGTGGACTACATAGAGGGACTCTATCTCAAAAAACAAGACAAAAACAAATCACTAAAGCTTCTATATCATGCAGTGGGAAAGATACGCATTCTGGAGCTAGACTGGGAGATGTATTCCTTTACCACTCTGTGCCTCAGTTTCCCGTATGCAAAGTAGGGATACAGTTGACCCTTGACTTACAAACTCAATTTGTTTGCAAGGCCTGGTTGTAACTCAGGTTGGTCAGTTGAAGGCTCAGGCTCCTCTACACAGCCTTCAAAGTTTCTCTCCTGTATACAGGCAGATCTCAGTGTCCTCAGAGAGACATTGGCCCAGGATTTCTCAATTAACCTCACACAGTAAAGGATGTTGTAATGTTCCTTCTAGAACTCTTTAAGGGTTAAATCTGTATCTGAGACCATATGGAAGCACAAATGGCCAGCATTTGAGCTGTAACTCAAGACTTTTTTCATAAGTTAAAACTAAAATTCCAGTTGTAACCCGAGTTGTTCGTATGTCAGGTCAGTTGTAACTTGCTGTTGCACTGTAGCGATACAGCTGTTGTGGAGAAGAAATGCACAAACACAGGCAGTGCTCAGCTATGGGAGAGTCTCCTTTTTTAACTGGAGCCAGTGCTGTATGCCAAAGGTGTTCACTTCTCTTTGGCCCCTCTTCCTGTTTTCCTGGCTTTGCACTGCAGTCTTGCAAATAAACTCTGACAGCTGACATAAGGTGAGTGGTTTTTTGTTCCTAGCAAGAAAGGCACCTAACTGCTATGCATTTGAGTTCTCAGGTGAGTACAATTCAGGTCCCTAAGTTAGAATCATCACCACCTGATTTGAGAAGCAATAAAGAATGGAGGCTGGGACTGGGGCTCAGGTAGAGCTCTTGACTAGTTTGTGCTCAGGGCTGAGTTTCATCCCCAGCACCACACAAAGAAACAAAGCAACACATAGTAACTATCCAAACTTATCAAACACTACTCATAGTATGCAGCTATCAGTCATCTCATTAACTGATAATGGATTATTTTAATATCTTCATGCAGCTTCAGCAGAAGAGATGACACTAGTCTTAACACTTAGAGATTGTAGATGTAAACTTTCTGGTCTGTGGCTACTTTATGGTCATAGATCATAGAAGGGATATTTGTGTCATCCAGTGGAAACATTTAAACATTTACATGAAAGTTAATTTTTTCTTTTCCCTGAATAGGTTCTATACTTTAGCCAACACTGGCCTTTTGTTATCTAAGAGGACCTCAAAGAGGATGTTTAATGTCAAATGTTTTGGGAGGAAATAACTTTTTCACAATTATGTTTTGAAACCACGTTGAAAATATCTGCTCTTCAACATATCAAAGGAGAAGTATCTGCTAGTGATGGAAATGTAAACCTAGCATTCAAGACAGAGGTTAGGGAAAAAGCTATATAGATTTGAAAGTCATTGGCATACAGCTAATAATTAAATTAATAAAGTGAAAAGACAAGGGGACAAAGTATTCACCATCAGCCTGTTGTTCCCAGGCCCCACCCCAGACCTGCTGAATTTAAGTGGTAGAGGCAAGGGAGATCCCAGAAATCTGTATTTTAATTTTTTTCATGGGGCTGGGTATCAAACCCAGGGCCTTGCACATGCTGTATGTGCAAGCTCTACCACTGAGCTACATACACCCAGAGTCCTTTTTTTTTTAAAGCATCCAAGTGATCCTTTTGCAAACAGAGGTTTGAGCCCCACAGAATGGAGGGGATATTTGAGTCAAGCAAAGGAAAAAATGTCAATAAAGGAGGCATATACAGTGCCTCCTGCCTAGTGGCTGTTACTGTTTAAAGCCACCATCCTACACCTGTGTGGTGGATTGACTAATGGTCAACTTGTATTGCCAAGCTGAACTGAATCACTGTGGTCTGGATGTGGAGGATCCACCTGAGGATTGTGACCAATAGCCATAAAAAGAGAACTGGCCGGGAAGACCTTGACCTGTTGATTTTCAAGGAGAAGCTTGCTGCAGATGGTTTTCCTGATGTGAAGTTGGCTGTTCTTGCTGGAGGAGGAGAGTGGGGCCTCACTGTCACTGGAGATGGCTGCCGTTTTTGTCAGGGGAGCTCTGATCTTCACTGTGAGCATCATTTCCTGGCTCCAATGTGGTTCCCTCAGCTTGGTGGCACAAATCCTTCATCTGACCGGCCTAGGTTTTCTGGCTTCCCCCTTTCGCCTTTGGGCCTTCCAGGTGCAGATCCTCAATATGCACAAGCATAAGACATTGCTGTGGGCTTTAGGCCACTGGCTGGGCTCATGGAGGACATTGCCTTGGACTCTAAGCCTTTAGCTGGACTTGTGTGGGAAATTGCTGGGCTCCAGGCCCTCAGCTGAATTCCTTGGGCCCCTAGTGTGCAGTTAATCACTTGCACTCCTTTGCATTTGACTTTTTGGGTAATTACCATAAAATAATTTGTAAGTTATGTGTCCTGTATTTAATGTATTCCCTTGCCTAAACCCTGACTACAACAACCAGTTAGCAGTTTCTGGAACGTAAGACTCAAGAATTGTGACGTTCCTGAATCCAGTGTGACCTCCAAACAGCAAAAGCAAATTAAAGATACCCAAAGGGATTGATCATAGTGTTGACTCTTGTCCTTGCCTTGAACTTTACCTCACCAACCCTGAACCCCTGGAGCGTACTGGGATGGTGCTTATGTGAGCAGCTATGCCGTCTGCGTTCATCTGGGGATTTCTCAGCAGGGCCTTTTCCTTGACTTGGTTAACCACAGTGCACTGGATGCAGAGAATCAAGGTGATGAAAGACTCGGGGGGGCGTGAAGTAAAAGAACATGACTCAACAGAGTGGTAAATTGTCACTGAGGCATTCCACCCCTGGGTTGGCCTTCATACTGCCAGGCCTAAGAGGAGGGAAACTTCTGTGTTCTCTGCTGTCAGGAAAAGGAAGGCACACAGAGGTGGACCAGAAACCAAGCACTGTGAGATGTGAAGGCACCAGCAAGCTACAGGCTTCTGATCTCAATACGGTCTTTCCAAAGGCAGGTTACAACAATTGTATGGGACACCAAAGCTGCCTGGAGTTCCAGAGTGCAGCCCCAGGCGGGCTCCAGAGACTGTGGGACAGGCCTTACCTGTGTGTTATCCAAAAGAACCCTCCATGCGCAAGAGCTTCAGCTGGCCTGATCCGGACCCAGAGGCAAGGATGTGAGTCATACTCACTGGGTCCCTTAAACTACTTCTAGTTGTACTTTGCAATCAATCTTGTACGATGCTTTGATTTTTAAACTCATGGCCAATTTGTAAGGATCTATTCTTTGTGATATATAGCAATTTTATTTCAATAATTCCATCTTTCCCTTAGGGTGAATTTGGGAGTCACTTTCACAGAACGTGATGCTGCTCAGGAGTAACAAGTTTCTAGCATACAGGAATGGTGGAACTTCTTGTCATGGTGTGTGGTATAGGGAAGTGACTATTTGGGGTGGCTATGAAGGCCTTCGATTTGCTGTAAATTTATATGGGGTCATTTTGGAATAAAAGTGTGCATAACTTGATCCTGCATAGAACAATTGAAGCCGAGTGTAACATCACTGGAGTAGAACGTGCATGTCCTTCCCTTTTCCCCTCCCAAGGGGTCAAGTATAAATTTTAACTGGAGAATAATTTACACTTTAGGAGAGAGGGATAAGCCTGGGCAGCCTTAGTATCTGCATTTACAGTAGTTATTTTATACATCGTGGGGTCAGCATCTTAAAATTCTTTTGCCTTTGTAGGGGAAAGCATCAGAGAGAGATGATGAACCATAAAGAGGGCATGTGTACATGCTTATAAATGTGTCAGGCAGAAATGTCTAGGCTTATTTTTCCTTGTTATAAATGCTCATTGTAAACATCTCCAGGATCATAGAAGAATTATCCTCTACAGACAAGCAGGGTTAACAGCTTAAATATTCTTGAAATTTTAGATACACAATCACATGGATGACAAAGAAACTACTTTCCATAAAAGGCTAGGGAACATAGGAATCCCTGGGAAAACACATTCCCCGTGGGAGGGATGAGATACATGCTTGTAATGGGATGTATTAAGCATCCTCAGAGACAAGATTCAAACAAGTCAAAATCAACAGCAAACTGGGATGCGACTGTGGCGGCATCTAGACTTCATCCTGTGTGCACACCAGAAGCTAGGAGATTTACCAAGCTCCCCATGCAGGCGCATCTGTCCCTTCTTTAAATCCGATTTTCTTACCATCTGTTCCTTTACTCCAGCCTTGGCTGTAAATAAAGTTTATGCACAGCGATGCATTGTGTTGCCAGGGAGCTCTCTGTACTCCTCTAAAACAAAGTCAGTTCTGGAGCGAAGGTCTGTGGGCTTCATTATTATCCAATTTCCCTAACAATATAAATTGTGAGAGAGTTGAAAGTAATTTTAGAAATTGGATTTTCAATTTCATTTGGTTAACACGGTGTGACATACGTATGTTGTTTTGAAAATTCTGTAAGGAAACATCTAGACGAGCTGGGAGGATTTAGCTCTTAGAAAAGGATTTCCCCGGCCCCTAAGAACAGTGAAGACATTGTGAGGCGCAGTGCAGTGGCCCCAGCAGCTGGGTCAAGGACTGACCAGAAGCTGCAGTGCAGGGACCCGTCGCCTCCGTGGGAGCGGGGTGAGGGGCGAAACAGTGAGAAATAGCTGGGAGATAACTTAGAGGCGGGTATCTAGGAAGGGAGCTTGGGGCTCTGAGAATGTACTAGGACAGCCAACCATCTGGCAGCTGTGGGGAGCGGTCAGCCAAACTCTGGCCTCCCGCTGGGGTTTTTACAGCTATATAATATTTATAACGCACTCTTCCTGGGAGAAACACATCTTTGAATGAATCCAGTTAATCTTTTTACTGTCCCATGAGTAATCAGAGAAGTAGAGACAAGCAAGGAGGAAGAAGAAAAAAAACCCCTGCACATTTCAAGGGGTCACTGCCATAGCAAAGGAGGAAAATAACATTCGTCCTAAGCAACAACAGGAAAAGTAAACCTCGTGATTCTTCTCCACTGACTCTCAAGAGTCCAGGCAGTGGCAGCATTCACTCCAAGAGGGTTTCTTCTGACCTCTGCTAGTCTTTGTGCACTCAGAGTTCCCCCACAGTGGGGAAAGGACTTGCCTGTTTAGGGGGGAGGCCTGCAGCAAGGGACAAGCTTTAGAGGACCTCCAGGATGGTTCAGCAAATGAGTACATCAAGGATGATGGGAGTCAGGTTTCTCCCTGTCTGTCAGAAGGGAATTACAAATATAGAAAGGGGAAAATCTAGGAGAATAAACCCTGCAGTGTTAGACTAAAGTGGAGGAGTCAGTGTGACAGACTTCATAGCTTTGTGTAGACATGGATGTAGATATTGAAAAAGTATAAATGTAGGTAGATGTTTACATGTGTGTGCACCATATGTGTATACACAGAACAGATATATAATTATATAATACTGTTATATAACTACCTATCGGAGGGTGATCAATCCTCACACTGCCTAGAAAGGAGAACAGCGAAGACTAAAGAAAGACAATAGAGACTTGCGTAATTTCAAAGTTCATGGGGGGCCAGGAGGTTAGTGCTTCAGAGTGGGCAAAGACAAAGACGTTCTGAGCTAGCCATTGTTTATTGGGTACACACAGTAATGGGAGGGAGTATCAGGTGACTTAGGTGACTTAGGGGGCAGCAGTGATCCTATACTGATGAGGATCTTATGTCCATGTGGGTGGTACGGAAAGCATTCTTACAATAGTAGGCAGGACAAGATGGTGGCCAATGAAGAAGTTATCCTACCCCCAGGTGAAACCTTTCTCTTTTTTTCTTTGGCTAATGCACTCTTGCCCTTGAGCATCACAGTATCACCAGACCATTGAGGCCTCAACTTGTGACCAGAGACAAAAGGGAGTGGGCCACAGTTCACTGGAGGACAAGGTGACATTGGGCCTTAGACAGCTATAATCATACTTGAATTATGAAATGATTTTTCCCTAAAAGTTTATGTAGAATGGCTCTCAACATATACCAATAATTATATAACTAGTATATATAATACATACATATTATATATATATATATATATATATATATATATATATTTTTTTTTTTTTTTTTTTTAGGGGAATAGTTACCTTGGGCTGGAGTGGGGAAAATAAAACATGGGACAGGGACATCTTTTTGTATACTTATAAAGTAAGGAAATATTCATAGCACAATGGGGACATCTGGAAAGGACACAAGAGCTACCTTAAAGGAATTCCCATCGATCAAGTCTGGGCACTCCAAATATTACATTAAATGATGGTTACTGATTTTTATTTTATTGTATTTTTGTTGTTCAGATGGGGTCCTGCTATGTTTCCCAGGCTGGTCTCAAACTCTTGGGCTCAAGTGATCCTCCTGCCTCAATGTCCCTACTAGTTAGGACTATAGGCATGTGCCATCAGGCCAGGGACAGTTACTGAGAGTAACACAGCAAATAAAACAGGGATTCTTGAGTCTGCATTGATAAAAATTAAATGAACAAATGGAGTAGCAAGGAAAGCTGTATCTTACAGAAGCCTTAAAGTGTCTCTCACAAATACTTAGGAATGTCTAGATGGAGAAACCTGCAAGGCATCATCTTTCCAGTTGTGAAAATTAGGAAAACAATAGGACAAATTGGCACCATGTGTCCCCGATATGATGGAGAAGAGCAATGCCTTACTTCTGAGTAATTCTTGCTACAAATGCATAAATTATGAAGAAACATCAGATAAGCCCAAATTGCAAGACATTCTATAAAGTAGCTACATGCTTCAAAAAATGTCAAGGTCACAAAAGAGAAGGAAAAACTGAGCAACTGTTCCAAAATGGAGATTAAAAAGCAATACTAATTATTTAAAGGGCCTGCATCTGTACAAGACACTACTGGGACAAGGTGAAATATGGAGTCCATGAATTATGTAGTAATATTGGATGAATAGACATTTCTTGTTTAAGGACCAGTTCAGTTCCTGGGAATAGGTCATTAATTGAATTGGTCACTAAATGAGGAATTGCATATATCGTATATACATTACAATATTTAGAACAAAGAAATGGTCAAAGGAAACTCCAAATTGATGACTTTGCTTTTATTTGTATACCCCCCCTTTTTTTTTTTGGTACCAGGGATCGAACTAGGGTCCTTGCAATTTCGAGGCAGGCCATGGAACCACTGAGCTAAATCTCCACCTCTTATTTGCATTACTCATACATGCAGCAGGGTAATGTTTAACAGAAGATAACCCTACAGTACTGTACTGAGGAGGACGGTCAGAAAAATTATAGTATGCATAAACAAGGTGCACTATGCAAAAAAAAAAAAAGACAGTGAGGCTTTATGAATAAGATGTACAGCTGGGGATTTAGCTCAGTGGTTCCTGCGTCTCAAAAGCACAAGGTCCTGAGTTTGATCCCTGGTACCCCCCAAAAAAAAAAAAAATGTACAGAACTGTACCAAAAAAATAAGAAAGGTCATAAGTCTGGGCAGTGGGTCGTAAGCTGAATAGTTGTTAAATAGGTAGGCTGTACATGAGGAATATCTATATTATCTGATTTGTCAATTGATAATGTTGATTGATCATTCTCATTATGACTTATATCTAGATGTCCCCCAAGAGTCTCAAGAGCCCCATGAGCTCATAGGCAGGGCTTTTGGGAAAGGATCGGACCATGGGGGCGCTGTAGCTGACTTGCTGTAGGGAGGTAAGGCTGGTTGGAGGTCATCACTGAGCCTCTGGCTCGGAAGGGTGTACTGTATCTCCCCCCCAGCTCCTCCCTTTTCTCTCTGCTTTCTGGCCACTATGAGGTGAGCAGCTTTCGAGCACCGGACTCTCCCATCATGCCATTTCTGGGTTTAAGCCTGCCAAACATGGACTGACATTTAAGAACTGTGAGCCAAAATACAGTGGACCCTTGAGTTACAACTGGCCTGACATCAACTTGACTTACAACCAAAATTTTAGTTTTAACCTATGAACAAAGTCTTGAGTTGCAACCCAAATGCCGGCTGCTTGTGCTTCCAGATGGTCTCAGTTGCAGATTTAACCCTTAAAGTGTTCTAGAAGGAACATTACAACATCTTTTCCTGTGTGGGGTTAATTGAGAAATCTTGGGCCAATGTCTCTCTAAGGACACTGAGATCTGCCGCTATATAGGAGAAAGACTTTGAAGGCTGGGTAAAAGAGCCTGAGCCTTCATTGATGAACTTGAGTTACAACCAGCCCTCGAGAACGAATTGAATTCACAAGTCAAGGGTCAACTGTAAAGCTTTCCACCTTTAAATCCAAATACCTCGAGTGTCAGGTATTTTATCCTAGCTATGAGGAAAATGACCAAGAAGATCCCATTATGTAAAAATATCCTTATTCATAGGAAATATACACTGAGGATTAGTGGTGAGGGGTCATTATGTGGGCAACTTTTTATCAGATGTCTTAGGAAAAAGCCACTTTAATGTGTATGTGTGAGTATTCTTTGTACAGAAAGAATGAGGCAGATGTGATAAAATGGTATCACTGGTAATCTAGAACTTGGAGTACTTAAGTGCTTGGAGAGTACTTGGAGCTACAAGTACTATTTTTTTCTATAATTTTTAATTTTTACATGTATTTTAATTTTCCAAATAAAAAAATATTTTTAATATTTTTAATATTTTCTGTCTACGTAGGCCGGAGTGAATAAAACTGAGCAGGTCACTTCAAATCAAGTCCAATGTTTGTGGAATGGCAATTAACATTTAAGATGCCACACTTCCTTATGAGACCCAGTCCTTGCCTAGGGTTACTCACCAGGGGGCCTGAGGGTACAGTGACTTGGAATAGGGGAATGTGGTAGGAGAGCTAGATGAATGACCCACAGTCAAACTGCAGCAGGAGACAGAGGCTTTACGGAGGAAGCAGTGTTTGGAGATGCCCTGGATGGGATTTGGGGGAGTTTGGTAGCTCTCCTTAGCATATGATCACAGGATTTTGGCAATTTTGAGAATCCTGCCTTTGTTTTCTTTTTCATCATCATCCAAGCTGGTCTCTTTCGTACCTCCACATGCTTGCTCTCACTGTTCTGCCTGAAATGTGGGCAGTTTATGAGTCTGGAGGAACCATTGCATTCATGTTTCAAGACTTAGTACATGTTTCTTTATCTGATTTTGACTAATGCACTCCCTTCCAGATAAAGTCCTTTTCTTCATACTTCTACTGTTCTTAGTGTGTCATTGCACGTGTAGCTCTTTGTAGCACTTGTCAGTCTGTCTGTGTGTCTTCCCACCCTGCAGCCTCCCCAGGGGTTTTTGTGTCTTATATCTGGCCACAGTGAGGCTCAATAATTGTTAAAATATTCAAACTAACCTAAGACTTCCCCCAAGCCATGTTTCTTCTCCTCCTTTCCATTTTTTCTACTAGGCTAACTGAAGGCTTTCTTGATTCATTAAAAACTATTCATAGACTTTTACATTTCAAGTAGTATAAATCCAAATTTTGGGGAAAGATTTTCACCTCTACTCTGAGACCATCAGTGAAGCTATAGAGACAGATGTACTAGCATGTCTAGCATGTTAGTAATAGCAACAAGATCTGCCCTACCAGTGACTTAAATTGTTGGTGGATTAATGACTGTATGACTAAAGCACATAGAAATATGTGAACTAATCTTTGGGGTTACATTAGGGGAGGCACCATAATAAGCACAGCTGATTGTAAGAGTCAACCAAAATTGTTAACCACTGGTGCTTAGGAGCATCTTACATCAAACAAGGCATGTGCATAAGGCCAACCACCTCTACCCCCAGTATTATTATAATAATAATTAGCAATCACCAACATTCCTCTAAGTACCTTTCATCCAGGCACAATAAGAACCCAACAAGTGTCACAAATTTGTAGACAGTTGCCACATGGCCCATCTGTGACGTGAGGCAGCATTTAGGGGCAGAAGACAGCTGTTAGCTCCAAGGCAGCCCTACTTGAGCCCTGCACTGTTACCGAGGCTCCCATTACAAGGCCAAATGCTGCCTCCCTTCTCCATGTATTGTACTTGGAGTTTGAAAGAACATCTTCTGTGAGTCCATTTATTTTCCTCTTACTGTACACCATGTATGAGATAGCTGTCTTTTGGGGAGCAGTAAATCATCAATCTGCTGAAGAATGTCGAGGGATTTCTAAGTAGAAAAGCAAGGATGTTAAAGCTGTCCTTTGTCTCACATCTTCACCAGTTTTAAACATTTGTTCACACCAAGTGTTGTTTTGCCCTCAAGGGAGGAGTCTTCTCACCTCATGGGCAAGGCAGCAGCTGTTGACAGTGTCTTTTGATACCAGATTATTTTAAGGCATCTGAAAAAGCGGATGAAAACTCACTCTAGTGACAAAGCTTTAAAAAAACAAAACCTAGAAATAAATCAGAATAGCAATCCAGCCGGGCAGAACAACAATTGGCTCCTCCTAAACCTAGAATTTTACTTGGTGGCCAGAAGCAGCTGCAACATTCTGTCCTGTCACTATGTCACAGGCCACCCTTAAACAAGGGAGAATGTGAATCTCCCATTTTCTCATGCTATTTCAGGAGGAGACATTTGGCCAATGACAGTACAGCAGAAAGATCATTGTTTTTACAGTTTCTGGTTTCAGTGATTTCGCACTGAAATGTCGGAACAGAAAAGCCCATGGCATATGTTACATCATTTTTAAATGTGTACTTAGTAGTAAATATCACTTGATTCCATAGCTTGTTGGTATGGCCTGAAAACAAAGTAAAAAACGAGGGCCAGAGATTTAGCTCAGTGGGTCCACCGCCTGCCTCACAAGCACAAGGTCCCGAGTTCGATCCCGGTACAAAAAAAAAAGAAGTGAAAAATGAAACAGCTTTCATTCCTATATATAACAGAGCACAGCACATTTCTGCTTTACAATGCCGTGTCTAGCACTGCTTCATCTGGTGCAGCCAAAGCAAATGGAGAAGCTGACAATTGTTCTTGCTCAGAATCAGCCTGGCCTTGCATTGCCCATAGGAACAGGGAAGGCAGTGCTGTTGCCCTCTACTCACAGATGGGAAAGTGAAGGCCCAGGGAAGGCAAAGGGCAGCTGGGCTTAGAGTGTGGTTCCCATGATCCTAAATTTAGCCCATCGAGTCATGGCATCTCTCCTGGTTGGGGATTATAGTTTTAAAAGCAATTGCTCATGCAGCAAACCATTATGGTAAACAATCTCGTAATTCATGAGGAAGGAACTAGAAAACCAGGCCTAGCAACAAGTGTGTGACAGCTTAAATCTTCACCAGCTGGATTGCTTGGTTCCTGGCCAAGATGCCCTCTGACCTCCAAGCTGGCCAAGCACCTGGATGTTTCTTATCAGTACTAAGAACTGAAAAACGGCTGTGATATTTGAGAGATACAGAATTTCATTAGGAAAGGAAAAAGATGAAGAAAATAAGATGCTACATATTTTGAAATGGACTTTCATCTTCCTGGATATGGCTCTGAGGTGTGAAGAGCATCAGTATAGCTGGAGTAGTGGTGTATGCCTGCAATCCCAGCACTTTGGGAGGCTGAGGCAGGAGGATCGCCAAGTTTCAGCACAGCCTGGGGAATTTAGCAACTTAGTGAGACCCTGTCCCAAAATAAAAAATAAAGAAAGGGCTGGGGATGCAGCTCAGCCTGAAGGCTTTGGATTCAATCCCTAGTACTATACACACATCCAACACACACACACACCACACACATGTATCAATACTATTAATCAAATATGGTATTTGTTAAGCACTTAATTAATGGTTTTTCTACCTAGTTGTAGAGAATGTAAACACATAAGATCCACATGAAACAGCAGGCTTTGGCCATAGGTCAAACCCAGCCTGTTGCCTATTTCTATATGATTCATGGACTAAGGGGGATTTATTTTTAAATGGGTGAAAACAATCAAAAGGAGAACATTATTTCATAATGCACAAACTACATGAAATTCAAATTTCAATGTCCCTAAATAAAAATCTTTTGGAACACAGCCATGCTTGCTAATTCCTGTGTTATCTATGGCCACATTCACGCTATAGTGGGCAGCAGAGTTGAGTAGTCTTGACAGAGACCATATGGGGCTCAAAACTGAACGTATTTACTACCTAGTCCTTTATGGAAAAAGTCAGATGGCCCCCGAGTCATAGACTACTCCAATGGTGTGAGTGTGTGTGTGTGTGTGGGGGTTCACTAAAAGAGCAGAGGACTTCCAAGAAGGGAAAATGGCCTGGAGGAAATGAAGCTTCAGGGGAGAAGTCCAGTCAAGTGGAGCCTAGAGGACAGATACTGGGCACTGGGATGAGTGGGGAAGGCCAGCAAGTATGGCTTGTCAGCTTGGCTCCATCCCTGGGAGCAATGTGACCTTGCCAAGTTCTTTTCTGTATCTGTTTCCTCAGTTGTTAAATGGAAATGATAATACATACTTCCCAAAGCTATTGTAAATCTTACAGTAAGACATCATATGCAAAGGAGTTAGTACACTGCCTGGTACAGAGCTGGAGTCTCAAAAGTTTTGCAAATCTTTTCTTTTGGTGGTACTGGGAATTGAACCCAGGGCCTTGTCCAAGCTAGGCAAGAGCTACATCCTCAGGATTCTCTCTATCTTAGTCACTTTCCTCCTTCCCGGGACAAAATACCTGACACTCACAACTTAATGGAGGCAAGGTTTATTCTGGCTCATGTTTTTAGAGGTTTCCATCCACAGAGTATTTGGCTGGCTTCAGGGCAGAAGTGGCATGGCAGAGGGCATAGTGGAGGAATAGCTGCTTACTGTGGGGCAGCCAGGAAGCAGAGTCAAGAGAGGAGCAGGGAAGGGAGATGGACCCTTCCAGGTCATGCCCTCTTCTGACCAGACCCCACTTCCTAACACCCAGCAGTTGTGGGGATCCCATGATCCAATCACCTTCCACAAGCCCCGCCTCTGAGTGCATGAAGCTGGGAGGGGGTGTGTCCAGAAAGGAACCATAACCCCCAACCTTTTGAAATTTTTTATCTTGAGAAGGAGGCTTGCTGAGCTGTCCAGGATGGCCTCAACCTTGTGATCCTCCTTCCTCACCTTCTCAAGTGGCTGAGATTATGGGCCTGTGCCACAATGCACAGCTTAAAATCTTTTAATTTTTATTTTGTAGTATCAGGGATTGAACTCAAGGCCTTCTCGCTGACCTACCCCTCCTAGCCATTTTTGGGGAGTTTTTTATTTTTTGTTTTTTCTGGTACTGGGGATCGAACTCAGGACCCTGCACTTGTGAGGTAGGCGAGGCACCCCTGAGCGAAATCCCTGGCCTCTAGCCAGTTTTATTTTTTTAAATTTTGAAGCAGGTTCTCACTAAATCACTAAATTGCCCAGGCTGTACTCAGACTTGGGATCCTCTTGCCTTGGTTCCCAGAGAGCTGGAATTATAGATATATGCCACTGTGCCCTATTTTTAAATCTTTCTTGTAAGACAAATTTGAGCAATTGAATTCTGTGAAATTGTTAAAAATGGTATATCATAAAAGAACAATAGCACAGAAAAATATTCCTAGTGTGTTCTATGAAAATAAAAGACCAGTTAAAAATATGTTATGAAATAATCTTAATAAAAGGCATTAGAGTTAGCATAAGACAGAGGAGAGAGAGAGAGAGAGAGACTTGTTAGACATTGACTTTACAACATAATATGTTCAATTCAATTTTATAAGCCCAGAAATTATATTTTGCCAGTGTATTTGATTCGCTTTATGAGAATGTGGTGAAAGCTATTGACTTCCCTTCTTGATAAATACACACACCACACATATGCACACACATTTTTGCATACACTGTCAGAGCTTAATGGATCCCTTGAAGCCCATCCTTGGTTTCCAGGTTGAGAACGCTTGCTCTAGTTGCTCACTCATTCTTATTAAACCCATAAGATTGATACATGAGCCAGAAGGCCAAATTACTAATTTATGAAGAAGAAATAATGTCAAGTGGACAAAAAACCCTTAAGTTAGCCTATCAGCCTCATTAGCTTGCTATGCAGAAGCTACACAGACAGCCAAAGGACAATTAAAAGTGAGTATGGGATCATAGCAAGGGAATTGAGGAATGGTCTTAATGGCTCCTGTTGCCCACGATAGTCTGATGCATGTGTTTCAGCTGCAGAAGTAATCCTCGCCAAGGACCCTAGCTAGAACAGCCAGTCTGGGCCTTCTCCTGAGAACAATTCTCTTTTCCCTCCCTCGCTTTTGTTTTTTTATTGGTTATACAGACTAATGGGTTTCATTTTGGCAGATTTGCACATGCACATAACAGACTTGGATCATTTTCACCTCCTCATCACTCCACCCTGCCCTTAGTATCACATTTTTTGGAGGTTTTAATGTGTGTAATCTCTTTTGATCATAGCCATCCTCCCTGTTACTCATCCTTACACTGCCTCCCCACATGAGACAGTGAAGGCTGACTTCCTGTTATCATGCCACCCAACAGATGGTGCCCAACAAGCACCGAGACCCCAGATTTAGGCAGACTAATTTTCTTACACCTAGTCTCGTCTATTAGGAAATGTCATTCATACATAGATTGCAACTTAAAATGCTTTTTAAACATTGATTTTTCATAATTTCCTTTTCAGAAAGGATCCTTGATCTTAAATTTAAGAAATACCTTACTGCTATAGTTTGGATGTCAAATGTCCTCCAAACACCCTTATGTTGAAGACTTGGTTCCCAAGATGGCGCTATTGGGATGTGGTGGGACTTCAGGGAGTGAGGCCTTATGGGAGGTTCTTAGGTCACTGGGGGACATGCCCTCAAAGGGGATTGTGGGGTCCTCATCTCTTCCTCTTCTCCCTTTTGCCTTCTGATTGCTGAGGTCAGCAGTGTTGCTTTCTCCCAGCACTCCTGCTAGGAGAGAGATCCCTGGTGTGTCCTTCCTTCTGTCCTTCCTCCTTTATTTATTTATTTATTTATTTATTATTTTTATATATATTTTTTGAGACAGGGTCTGTAACAGATACCTCTGCCCTCACTATGTAGCTCAGACTGGCCTCGAACATGCAGCAATCCTCCTGTCTCAGCCTCCTCAATGCTGGGATTATAGGCATCACCATGCTTAGCTATTCCTTTAAATACTTTTTACTTGGAAATAGTTTAAGATATATAAGAAGTTTTAAAAATACAACAAAATATTTTTATGCATAATTTACCCAGCTTCCCTCAATGAAAATACTTTACATAACCATAGTACAGGCCCAAACCAGGAAATTACAAAGATCTAATATGACTAACTCAGGTTAGACTTTGTTCAGATCTCACTAGTGTTTATATGCTCTGTGTGTGTGGTTCTGTGAGATTTTAGCACATATGTAGATTTTAAAGTCAATTCCATAGTCAGAATACATGAAACACCCTCGTGTTACTGTTGAATAGTGATAGAAATCTCAGTTCAGAATCTTGCTGAAATTCCTGTGCAAATGACCTCAGGGACAGCAGCTGTGACCTCGCAGCTGTGACCTCACCAATCTTCTTCTCTGGGGGGTAAATGTATTTAGTATTCACCAAGGCCACATGGCACTTTTTTGGACTCTGTCTTGGGCTTGATTTCTGAATCTCAACATTTTTTTTTGTCACTTGGCAACTTTTAAAGATGAATATTCTCATTATTGTGTAAAAACAGTCAAGAAGCCTTTTTGCAAAAATTAAGAATTCTAACCACGGTTTCTTTTACTAGAGTTGCACAACAAAAAACATTCTTACGAATAGAGTCTGAGATGCCTTGGTGCATACCTTCTTACAACCCTACATTCATCTGCCTCTCCCTATGTTTGTAACCTCTGGGTTCCAAGACTTCCTATGGTCTGTCTTCATACTGAATTTCCCCTTAATGAGTTTCATGTAGACACATTTAGGGTCCATGTGCCCTGCTGGAAAATATCACCTGAGGTTACGCTCTTCTGAAATCTGCTTTCGGGGGAGTTCAATTCCCTCTGAATCTTCCGGGCTATAAATTGCTATTCACCTTGGAGTTTACCTAAGTACCTTTGCATGACTGTCCTTTGAGATTTCAGAAACTAAATGGTTATTGGAGCCAGCCTGACGAGCTAAGTGTTTTAAGTAAATAAATAATGACATTTGCATATTGAGTGTAAATGTCAGAAGTGACAATTTATGATTACTATAGAGAAGAGAGCACAGTTCAACCCAGGAAAACTTAGTTGAAACATTCACAAGGACCTGATTAATTCTTTGAGTAAAAAATCCTGGGAGTTGATAAAATGGAAAATTTAGAGGATACTTGTCCTATGAGTTGGTGAGGAGAAAGTAATTCACACTTGCTACTGGGAAAGTAAAATGATAAAGCCACCTTGAAAAACAATTGATAGTTAGAGATTAAAAATAAAACCACCCAGCAATTCTGCTTTTAGGTTATCTACCTAAGAGAAAGGAAAACATATGAACACATAAAGAATCCTATGAGAGAGCCAGGGATTTAGCTCAGTGGTTTCGCCACCTGCTGCGCAAGTGCAAGGACCCAAGTTTGATCCCTGGTACCAAAAAAAAAAAAAAAAAGAATCCTAAGAGAATGTTCATAGCAGTAGTTTTCATAATCACTGAAAGCTGGAAATGACCTGAATGCCCAGCAACTGGTAAATGGAGACATAAAATGTGGCATAGCCATAAAATGGAATACTACCTCGAAATAAAAATGGAATAAACTACTTCCACATGCTATGTCATGCATGGATGAACCTTAAAAACATTGTGCTCCGTAAAATAAGTTAGATACAAGAGACCATATAGAATATGAATCCATTTGCATGAAATATCTAGAAAAGGCAAATTTATAGATTAAAAAGTGGTTAATGACTGCCTGGTGCTAGGGATGGCACTAGGGATGAGGGCATGAAGGTTAGAGTATAATGAAGGTGTTCTAGGACAGTTGCATGACTTCGTAAATTTACTAAAAATAATTGAATTGTACACTTGAAGTGGGTAGATTTTTTGATACATGAACTACAGTGGACCCTCAGGTTACAACCGGCCTGACATATGAACAACTTGGGTTAATTAGGTTAATGGAAGAGTCATCTGCCTCTTATTATCTACAGTGTGTACCCAGGTAAACATCCAGATCTCAGTTGTATTGACTTAGTTAGAACCAGCCCTCAGGAACTGATTGAGTTCATAAGTCAATGGTCCAGTGTACATCTTGACGATGCTTTTTTTTTTTTAAAAAAAAGGAAAAGTAGTGCAAATTTTTCAGAAAGACAGAAGGATTGGCAATGGGCAAGCACCCTTGGAAACTGTGTCCATAATGAGGAACTTTTCAAATCTCGAGTTGTGACCTAGCTCATGTTACCAGGCACTCCCTAGGCATCACCTCCTTGCTGGAGTTCTCTCCTCAGAAGGAGTTCTTTCCCTCCAGTTGCAGCTGGGGGTAAGAAGACACTTCTATTTCTGGTTGGCACTTTCATGGAAGGACCAGCGCTTGTTTCCCCACTGTGTTCTCTGCTTCTCTGAATGGGGAAGGGCCAGTCTTGCAGACTCCTGATGGAAAAGCATACTGGGGCAAGACAAGCTTGTCTGTAAGTAATCTCATGTAGGGCCGGCCACTTTGGCTCAAGGAATGGGGAAGAAATGTAGGCAAGAGGGTAAATCCTCTTGAGGTCTGATTCTTTTGGGGTCAACATGACAGTCTACTGTGCTTGCTAAGCCCCAGTATTTTCATCTGTAAAATGAGGGTGCCAGGTTTTTTATGGAGAATAAACGAGATAATGTAGGTAAAGCACCCATCATAATGTCTGGCATTTAGAAATCAATGACTCTTTTTTGTCATTAACATTAGTATTGTTATTTCTATTGTATGTTCCCCTCAGGATTTATCAGAGAGAAATGTGAGACTGAAAAACAGGACATGGGGAAAGGGTTTTTTGAGAAAATACTGGACAGATAAAAGTTTACTCAGCTAAAGGGTCAGTGGAGAAGACCCTTGGTGGATGAGAGAAGAATGTGTGCAATGGCCCTGAGTTTGAGGCAGAATGTTGTCCCTGCCTCAGTCATGAGAGCAGACGATTGTATAAGGTTAGCATTGTAACCCTGCAGATAGTCCCAGGGTATTATGAGAGGGCCAATATCTAACATTTACAGGGCCCACTGCAAAGCTTCAAAGGGAGGCCCATATACTATGTGTCTAAGTATTTAAAAATGTTAAACCAAGCTAAGGATGACACTAAAAGTCAAACTGATTGGATTAAGAAACACCTAGGGGATTAGTAAAGCCTAATTCTGAGTATGTCTAGGTAGGTCACGGAGGTGTGGCCTTGGGGTCTATATTAGGTCCCAAACCCTTACTCTGTGGCCCTGTTTCCCTGCTTTGGTTCCTGGCTGCCATGAACTAAGCAGCTTTGTTCCACCATGCCCATCTGCTCTGATGTTTCTGCTTTGGAGCCTGCAACTGTGTGGATTGAATCCCCTGAAACCATGAGGCAGATTAAACCTCACCTCCTTTAAATGTGAGTGTTGGGTATTATGATCCAGTGATGGGGAATCTGACTAATATACTAACAAAATATAATAAGCTATGTTCTATCCTCCTACCTTATCAGATATATCCCTGACTCACCCTCATTAGCTTCCCAACTCCAGTTCCATCCTGTATTAGAGGGTCAAGTGTAAATGAGTGTGGACTCTGAAAACAATCCAGACTTCTCCCTAGTAACAAGTGGCCATGGCTCTGTTACTTCTAGGCACCCTGTGGATACCTTCACCAGCTATGTGGTCACATTCAGGATGGACTTTCAGAAGAGAGCTCTGGGTTGTTTGAGGAGGGCCTTCTGGGGTCTCGGGTACCCACAGTATGGTCCAAAAGGGAGGGAACAGACTCTGAGTGGAAATATCTCTTTGGCTCATGGACTGTTTGCCCTATAAGAAGGGGGTGGTCAAAACGAAGATCAGAGGTGAACTTCACAAAACACAGGGCCAAGGTCATCCTGTTGGCACCCAGTCCTAGATATGGGTTAGGGGGACCCAGGGAAAATAACTGAGAACGGGAATTGGAGGGAGGGTCAGGGCAGGCTTCCTGGAGGAGGAAATGCCTGGGCCCAATATATTCCTGCAGAGGAAGCTTCTGTTGCAAAATTAAAGCACATGACATAATAAATCTAATGTTCCTTGAAATCAAATATGAAATGTTACAACCAGGTGACAGGCTCTTTAGTTCAGAAGATATTTTCTCTTTGGACCTCTTTATTTGCCAAGATTATAATTTTCTGTTAGACTACAATTTCAGTTTAGAAGTCTTATTGTACTACTTTCAAATTTGGTAGAGAGTCATTTTCTAAAAGTTATCATGAGAATGAGAAAGATTTTCTTAATTTAAGGCTTAACAACTTCTCCTCCTCGTCCTCCTCCTCCTCCTCCTTTTTCTTCTTTTGTGGTGCTGGGGATTGAACCCAGGTGCTCTACTACTGAGCTGTACCTGCAGCCCATGTGAAAACTTTTTAAAAGTTTTGACCCAGGTCTACTAAGTTACACCGACTGTCTTGAGCTTGTGACCCTCCTGCCTGGGCATCCTGAGTGCTGAGAGTATAGGTCTGTGCCACGACACCCAGCTATTTTTCCCATTATATGTATATGTATATGTATAAGTACATACACATATACACATATATATTACTGTGAAAATTAGAATTGTCCATTTATTTTATTTGTTTGTTTTTTGGAGTATTAGGGAATGAGCCCAAGGTCTTTGCATTAAGCTATATCCCCAGCCATTTTTATTTTTTATTTTGTGACAGGGTGTGTTAGTTACTTTTCTCTCATTGCTGAGACAAAATACCCAACACCCAAAGTTAGAGGAGAAAGAGTTTATTTGGCTTGCAGGTTGTAGAGTTTCCAGTCCATAACTGGCCAACTCCAAGGCGGAGATGACAAACAGGCATGGCAGAGCAGAAACAACATGGCACATACAAGGCAGCAAAGACAACAAGAGAGAGTTTAACAGCGTCTTTCTGCCCATTTTATCTTATTCAGACTACTTAGGGCAGGCAGCACTCACACCTTTACTCCTAGTGCCCTTGAGCCTAGCATTGCACCATGTATCAGTTCCGGCTTCACACACTCTAGATCCAGCCTATCAGCACATGGGGCTTTGGGGGGACATCTAGGCCCAAAGCATAACACAGGGCCTTGCTAAGTTGCCCAGGCAGGACTTGAACTTGAGATCCTCTTGCCTCAGTCTCCCCCAAATGCTGGGATTAAAGGTGTGCACCCACCACCACACCAGACTATAATTATCCATTTGTATGTGGAAGCCCAAGGGAGAAAAGTGTAAGCTATGGTGGAATGTATAAATGCACTAAAGAGCCAGGAAGCCTTGTATGTTTAAATATACCCATTTCTGTCATTTGGCCCTGGGGGAAACAACAATGTCAGGAATGAACTACTGTAATGATTTCCATCCTGGAAGAGAGACTGGGAGAGTCCATGTCGGGAGGGATGCAGGGGCACAGGCACATGACCCATCTGCTGAGAAGTCTTAGCATCTCAGTCCAAGAGCCTTGGAAGACCAAGGCAGCCCCTCAGGGAATTTCCTTCTGATTCTTCTTGACCTACCGAAGTCCCACAAGGAGAGGGACTTGGATAAGGATAGATAAGGCCAAATATCTGGGTTGGAGGGGAAGGAGAAGGGGAAAAATGAACTCTAGAGGTTGCCACTTTGGAAGACTGGGGGACTGAGAGTGACAGAGGAAGGGGAAGGAAGAGCCGTACTAAGATATTCATGCAAGAAGCATTTCCTATTTTTATTACTGTCCCAACAACAGTAAATTTTTACTGAGTGCTCACCATGTGCCCAGCAGTGCTGAGGCGCACAGCTGTGACTCTGTGAGGCCCATAGAGCCCTATGTTATTATCTCACTTTAAAAGTGAGGTTGGGTTCAGAGTATTAGGGAAGAGGATGGGTTTATTTTTTGGACCCAGGGAACTTCAGCTGACATCAGTTCTAAAAAGTGATCCCCCAATGGCCGGGGATGTAGCTCAGTGGCTTCGCTGCCTGCCTTGCAAGCACAAGGTTCAGAGTTCAATCCCCGGTACCAAAAAAAAGTGATCCCCAAGACCATAAACAATCAGAAACAAGACCTAGGCAGTTGTGCACACCTTTAGTTCCAGTTTCTCAGGAGGCTGAGGCAGAAGGAGAGTGGCTTGGGCCCAGGAATTAAAGATAAGCTTGGGGAAAATAGTGACACTCATCCCCACCACCCCCAAAAGGTCGGAAACTGAATCTGGAGGGTGGTCAGAGAAATAAGGATATGAAACGTGTAGATTTCCACTGTACAACAGCTCATAATTTTTGAGTTTTGATCATATGAATGTACTATCTTTGAATAAATAAAAAAAGAAAAAAGAGAAAACTAAAGTCATGATTGAGAAAGTAGTTTTGGGGTCAGGTGGTGTTGAAGGAGGTGTGGGGGGAACTTCCAGAGTTGGGGCACAGTAGTGATGCAGCAGAACAGAACGGGAGAGATTTTGGTTAGTTTTTGTTTTCAACTAATCAAAAGCAAGTTTACTACTGTACACTCTTGGGCCACAACTTACACTCTCAAGAGACAAGAGCTAGCTCTAGTCTTGTAGAAGTATTTAGAAGGCACTAGGAGAGATTCTTACCCCCTGAGTAATTCAGGAAAACATTTATTCTGTGATGAGAGCTGAGGTAAACCTGTCTTTTGCTAGTGATGGAAATGTGCCGGGATCATTCACAGTCCCCTTGCTCCTGGAAGCCACTGGCTCGAGCATTTTCACAAGAGCCCAAGGCAGATAAGACACTGCATGGAACTTAATTATTCATTACTTGATTTCTTTTATGTTCCCCGGGCCAAACAGGATTATTAAATGTTTAAGTTTAATCTGTACCTATTGCAAGCAGAGGCTCTGTGTGAGTGCCCAGGAGGATAACCACTCTTCCAAGGTTCAGCCCTCCCAGTTCCCTGCCCGCCTCCACTGGGCAGCAAATAAAGGATGAATGGACTGGGGAGGGGCACCTCTTGAGGAAGGGCTGTTCTGGTAGGAAAGATGAATGAAAACCACAGAACCTTAAAGCGAAGGGTACTTAGAGGTAAACTAGGGCAGTGATTCGCAAACTCCAACATGCATCCTGGGCTTCTGGAGCATTCCCAGGGTTTCCGATTCAGGTCTAGGCGGTCCCCAAGAGTTTTCATTTCTAACAAGCTTCCAGCTGATGTTGTTTTAGGATGATGGTTTGAGGACCACTGAAGTCATGCAATTCATCTTACAAACAAGGACACTGGCCCAAAGGATTAAATAACTTGCTCTAGATCCCTCCACTAATAGAGCTGGGGCTAGAATCTCAACCTTTCTTCCTCTCCCTCCTAAATACTTCAGCATATATTTCCTAAAACTGAAAACATTCTTTCATAATCACAATAAAGTTGTCATATCAGGGAATTAACATTAAATAATTTTTTTTTTATTACTGGGGATTGAACTCAGGGTCTCTGCACTAAGGTACAACCCCAGCCCTTTAAAATTTTTTTATTTTGAGGCAGTCTCCCTAAGTGGCTAAGTTGCCCAGGCTAGGCTCAAACTTGCCCTCCTTCAGTTTTCACTAATCTTAAAAAATTCCTATCTTTCTTTGTCTTTTGTAGAACCTTGATACTTTGAGAGTACAGGTTAGATTTTTTGTTTTGTAGTGCTGGGGATTGAACTCAGGGTCTTGTACATGCTAGGCAAGTGCTCTACTGAAATGGAAAAAAAAACGACAAAGCTGAGGCTAACAGTCTCAAAGCTTGACAGAGACTGATAGTCTCAAGGCTGACAGTTTATTATTATTATTATTATTTTTTGGTACCGGGGATCGAACTCAGGACCTTGGACTTGCAAGGCAGGCGCCGGAACCACTGAGCTAAATCCCCAGCCTGAGGCTGACAGTTTAAGGCTTGCCCCTCCTGCTAGACCCACAAAGGTCACTGTGCCCGAAAAATGAACTGCTGAACACAGCTGCCTGTACCTCCCTATGTCTTAAAGATAAAACTGTAAAAGCAACCTTTGCCTCCACCTCCCTACCTTTTGCTAAGTTCTACTTCTGTAAAATTCTGCTTGCTCTCCCGCCCTACCTGAATTAAGGGTGATGAGAAATAGACCTACATAGTCTAAAGGTATCTCCTTACAGGGTACTTTTTATAATAGAAAGCGTACACTGTAATGATAAAAGTATAGCACTCATATCAGTAATATAATTGTTCATTATCATGAACCAGTATTGCACACTGCACATAATTGTATGTGTTATACTTCCTTATGACCAGCAGTGAGGTAGGTCGGCTTACACATAGCATGTTGTGCCGTGGCATTACCATGGCAACAATGTCACTGGGTGCTGAGAATTGTTTAGCATCCCTATAATCATATGGGTCCACAAAATTATGTGGCTGTTATTAACAGAAATGTGGCCCATGGCTGTATTTCAAAACATCATATTATACATGAAAAATGTAACAGTCTTTACTTTTCAATTAAAAATTAATTTTTAAAGATTAAAATACTGCAGCAGAACTAGATAACTGAAATATCATGCAAGTTGTAAATGAGAGCCATGTGCATAATTAAAATTTTTCTGATAGCTATATATATATTTTTGTTGTTGTTGTTGCTGTTGTTTTTTTGTGGGGTTTTTTTTTTTTTGACACAGGGTCTCACTCTGTAGTTCAGGCTGGTCTTGAACTCACTATGTAGCCCAGGCTGGCCTCAAACTCACAGTGATCCTCTTGCCTCAGCCTCCCAAGTGCTGGGATTATAGGTGTGCCCCACCATGCCCAGCTGATAGCTATATTTTAGAAAGTGAAAGAACAAAACCAAACTGGAGCTTTCTTAACAGCTCATCAACTTTATGAGCTTCACAAGCTCTCTGGGGTAGTGCAGGCTCCAAGCTAGGGCTGAGGAAGACCAGCAGTCATCGGGGTGCTAGGGCGGTGATCCTGGATCTTACTTTCGGCACTATAACACCAATTTTTAAAAATCTGCCTTAAAGCCCACATGTTCATTTCCACCACCTGGATTGCTCTTAGACCACCTCCGCACTCTGGTCCTCATAGCTCATGATGGTAGAAGGCACAGGTGGAGCTGGCCAAGGCCAACCAGATTTCCATAAAAGGAAGAAGAAAACTTCATAGATGCTGAACTCTCTGCCTCCTCTCGAGAATCCACTGTCCATTGGATCGCCGACAAAGGGACGATTGGTTTGCATTGGCATTTGGCCGTGTGAGTCCAAAGTAGAGTGCCAGCTCACAAGTAAATATTTGCCATTTTGACTACTAATTATGTTATCTGATTAAAAAGAAACAAACACTTACCACATTCTTGATTTCACCATTATGCCATCGTGCAAGAAAAATATATCAGCTATTTAGTGCAATTGACTTAAAAAATGTAAACACATTTTCCTCACTGAGGTGGTGTATGAAGCTCTTGTAGTGCAGAATTTACTGCCAGGGGTGGATCTGTGGATTGGAGGTCAGTTAAGGAAATATCTGCAAGCTGAAAAGGAAATCAGTTTCTTTAAAAAGAAAACAAAAAAATTGCCAAGTGTGGTGGCACATTCTTGTAATCCCAGCACTTGGGAGACTGAGGCAGGAGGACCACTGAGAGTTTGAGGCCAGCCTGAACTACATAGTGAGACCACGTCTAAAAAAAAATACTGAAGCACTCACACTCAAGAGAAAATATCTCTTGAAATATTAGCCTTGTTTGAATAATTAGACTGTAGCCTGCTTAAGTAGCATCTCAAGTCTATGCTAGAGGCAGAGGGCTTAATTCCTGCTGCTCCTGGAGCCAGATGAACTAGGGCAGGAAGGAGTGGCCTCGCAGTGTCTCTCTGTGGACTGGCCCTTAATTGATGGCTACAGTGTCTAAATGAAAAAGGAAATTAAGAACTTCTGGTTTTGCTAGCCAACAAATCATCTAACAATCTTAGGGAACGGCTTCCCAAGTGGTGTTTCCATTGTCACCCACCATGACAGGCGCTGGCAGTGTGATAGATGCTGGTGTTGTGCTCAGTCCCTCGGAGACAGCCCAATGTGGGCTGTGACAGCTGAGCTTTTCCTTGCACAGCTCCTGTCCCAGTCTTTTTTTCCCCTGAGGGTACTGGGAATTGAATCCAAGTCCTTCACACTGAGCTACATTTCCTAGCCGTTTTTATTTGGTACTGGGGATGGAACTTGGGACCTTGTGCTTGCAGGGCAGGCAGCGGGACCACTGAGCTAAATCCCTGCCCCTCCCTAGCCTTTTTAAAATTTTGAAACAGGGTCTTGTTAAGTCATTAAATTGCCCAAGCTGGGCTCAAACTTGGCTATCCTCCTGCCTCAGCCTCCTGGAATGATGGGATTACAGACATGTGGCACCACACCCGGCTTCCATCCCAGTCTTGTTTTTCTCAGGTTTCAAAGAGGATGCTGAGCTTCCTGAGATTGAGTCCTGGGATTGCTTGCTATTGATCTTTCCCTGAGCACATCCTCCACTTGTTGGAGTCCCCTCATCTCTCCATCTCTGAATGTGGGACTGGCTTCAGGATGCACTGCTTTAAAACTTCATTATTCCAGAACTGTATCTCAAGTTCAGGAATGAAAACATTAAAAAAAAAAAAAATAGGGCTGGGGATTTAGCTCAGTGGTTTCGCTGCCTGCTGTGCAAGCACAAGGACCCGAGTTCAATCCCTGGTGCCAAAAAAAAAAAAAAAAAGGCAAGAATCAAGACTCTGAAATACTGTTCTGCTAACCCATACAGGGTTGAGACATGGTCAGAGGTCCCAGCCACAGACTCTCATGACACAGAGAGAGGCTCTTGCCTTTACCAGGGAAGAAACAGCTCTGGAGGAAGGGGAAGAGAACTGCCTGCCTCATGGAGCAATCGGTAAATATTAGCTCAGCTGAACTGAAGCCAGGCCCGAGTTCTCATCCTTGGCCTTGCATTTGTTATGAAAGAGGACAGAAGGACTGATTTATCTCTAAGGTCTCTTACAACTCTAAAAGCTATGAGAAGCAAAGCTTTGAGGCGCTGTTGGTATTTAGGGCATTTCCCAGGCGTACGGCTACCTGTTTGGGAATTAGTTGCCCCCTTGCCTCCTCTGCAGCCTGTCAGCTCTCTCGTGCGCCTGCTCCTGCTGTTCCCCCTGCACTTATTTTCCTCCTGCACTTAGCAGACTTGGTTCCATCCCATCACTGTGGCCTCAGCTGAAACATTCTTTACAAGTCTGCCCTGCCTGGACTTCTTAGCTAGAGAGGCATCTCCCTAGCCCAGCAACTCCCCATTACGTCATCCCGTTTATTTCTCTACAGTGCCTTTTGCAACACAGCTGTTTTCTGTGTTTACTAGACAAGCTCTACAAGGGAAGCTATTGCCCATATTCGTTTCTACCATGTCTGCAGAACTCATTTAATGCCTTTTCTAAAATAGAATATCTGGTTCTTCCTCCGAGAAGACTCAGCCCTTTACTGGGCACCGGCTTGCTGAGCCAGACATGGGCTAGATTTTACCTGCTCCTTGTTCCTTGACCAGGTACTCTTTGTCAGTGGACAACCTACACCACGGTGGGTCTCTTCCCTGCCTAGAATCATGCAAGGTTTCTGGCAGAGTACAGAAATTTCATACTGGTTGGATGAACAAATCAACATTATTGAGGTATAATTTATCTGCAGAAAAATGCACCATTTTAACTGTTCAGTTCAATGAATTTTGACAAATGCGTGTAGCCAGGTACATGATCCAGATACAGAAATTCTGTTACTTAGAAACGCCCCTCTTTCCTCCCACGGCCCTCCTCCCTGTCCTCAAGCAATCATAAAATCATTTAATTTTAGTTGTATCTCACCTCTTTCCCAAAGGGTTTTTAAATGGCCTTAAAAGGGAATAAATATACCAAAGTCAATAAAAGGAGAAGGAAAAAAGGAAAAGGCAAGATTAAGAGGCAACGGGCAGATGGCAGATATCCTACCCCATAAGGGTCAATGGAGCATCTGTGACAGGTCTTGAAGGTCAAGGTATGGCTGCAGCCTCCAGAGAGCCAAGGTCGAGACTGAAAAGTGTGCTGTAAGTCCCGACTTACAAACCAGTTCTGTTCTGGGAGAACGTTCATAAGTCAGATTCATTTGTAAGCCCGACTCATTTGTAAGTCCAGCAAAGTGAGTCTTATATGCCTTTGGCACAAATGGACAATGTGTATTGCTTTGGGCTTCCTAGCAGTCCCCTCCACATCACCACTGCTTTTCCTCTTGCTTCTGCACATCCTGGGCTCTGACTGGGTGCTGTGCTCCTGCACACTACTGCACTGTACAGTGAGCACAGAGCTGCACCACCATGACTGTGCAGCAGACACGTGAGCTACTTCTGTGATGTGTTCACATCTGTGAATGTTTGTAACGCGAGGTCCCTTTGTATCTATGAAAGTTTGAAACTCGGATGTTCATGAAGCAGGGACTCACTGTGCTTAATTCATCTTTGGGGAGGAACAAGCCTATTGTTTTCACAGGGGAGACAAAGTTTCCCTAGTACACACATCCGGGACACCTGTCATGCAGTTCATCAGTGCTCTGGCCGTGTCCTCAAAGATCCCTCATATCGCAGCAAATGCACCAGGAATGTTCCCTCGTCTATTGTATTTAGACAATCTTCCATAAACATTCCTACGGCAAACATCAAAGTATCTTCCCTTAAGAAGAGTATCTCAGCTGGGCTTTTCAGAGAATTGGGGAGAAAATAATTCAAAATGCTCTTCTCCAGCAAGGGTCTAAGGCTCAGGATTCACCCCCTTATGGGCAGAGGCACTTGCTTTGAAACCAGGTGAGCATGTAGGAGGGGTAATGTTCAGTTAGCAAACTTAAAAGGGCCTGGACAGGATCCCTGTGTAGATCAAAGGCCTCCCCATCCTGCCTGGAGCTGTGCTCTGGGTGTGGGGGAGGCATCTGAGGAAAAGCCAGGATTTTCTTTAGGAACTAGTTTTGGAGTTGGGCCAGCATGAGCCAGGCTCCATTGAGAAGCCAAATTTCCACACCGTGGAACATTAACATTTCTAATATGAAATATATTGTGGGCAAGTGTTGACAGCTTCTCACTGCAGCCACACAGATTTCTTAGCAATGTCCTTGGGAGACTGAAATCCGAGCCACATCTCCCTTACTCCTGATGAGTTCAAGAGGTCCTAAAACTAGCTGGATTCTGAAGCGACTGGGAAATGAGACAAAAGGCTAAGCCCTTTGCTACAGCAGCAAACACATAACTATAGTTGGGAAATGTGGCTTGTGTCTGTGGGCGAGCAAGCTTCGCGGGTGTGACAGACCTTCCCACCTGTCACAGGCAGGGCCTGGGCAACACAGGCTTCTGTAAGGAGGACGAAGAGGAACCAACAACGCAAGCTTCCTTTGCTCCCAGTGGCTAGGGAGAGGTGGTAGAGGGACGAGGGCCTGGGATCCCTGCTGGGATTCACCTCCACTCTCCCCAGGGAGGTGTCACCCCTTCGGCTGGGCATCCCTAGGTATCCGCTGGAATAAACTAGCCACAAGAGTGGGACTGAAGGGACTGAAGGCATGTTATGGATTTGATATGCACCATTTATGTATTGGTGACTGTGCCCTAGACTGTAATTATTGTGTACCACCACTGGTGTTTGAGGTTAAACTTTTATTTTTGAAGTGGGTAAATACCAACGCTATTTTCTTCTTTTTACTTTTTCATAATTAGACTACCCTGGCTGCTAATTATGGTAGGGGTGTGTCAACATTGTCTCAAAGTGGTATCAACTAAGATCTATATTAAAAGAAGGGAGGAGGCCCCAATGCACCCTTGTTTTGCACTAGTTAATACTTGTCCTTTCAGGTCATTCTGGTCACTCTTGACTCAGTGATCGCCATGTGCTCATGTTGCTTTGTCGGCAGGTAGTTCTGGCCCGTGGTGTGCTGGTAAATGCATACAAAATGGCTCTTTGAAATAAAGTCTGGATTTGTAGTGTTTCCTATTTGCCAATTATTATGAGGCCAATACTCCCTCCATAGCTAATTTCAAGCCACCAATGTGATGTTACTATATGTGGCGTTGGGAAGAGAAACACAGTACATCACTTTATATTTCCATAATACAGATACAAGAGACCTAAATAATCTCAAGAAATAAGTATGAAATATAAGTAAGGTATTAGTAAAATAGAAAGTGACATAGTTTGAGTATTTGCTACATCTGTTTTAAGATAATTTATTTGTAAACTCGTATAATTTAATCTTTAGTAAAGGATATTTTAACAGTTTACCAAAATCTTGAAATTTTAAGGATCAGCTCTCATGAGCCAGTATAAACCATTTCCAGCACGTCACTGATTCTGATCAATGTAATTAAAGCTCAAGGAAAGGTCAATTTCCCCACAAGGCCAAAACCCATCAATCAGTGGTCAATATTGCAAAGTTAACATTGGACAGAGCCCCAAGCCTGTCATTTTTCAGAAAAAGCTTAATGTTTTGATGGACTATCTAGCAAATGTAACAAGCCTACCATTTCAAGAGAGAAGAAAAGATTTCCTGTTTGAAAAAGTGAGATAAATTCTACCTTGAGTCAACCTGGAGGGAGGAACAGTTTGACGAGGGGTTGAGCCTGTCTGTTGCAACACGCTGACAATTTTGATGACAAATGTTTGGACATTTTGACATCACATTCGAACCTGAGCTTTCTGCAGTTATGTAGTGTTGCCTCAGGAACCTTGTGGCTGAGAGGCTCTGTGATGATGTCCAGGTGTGTGGTGACAGGGGCCCAAGCAGGGGAGGTGAGAGGGGGATGAGAAGGGAAAGGCCAAGGAGACACAACAGTCCCCCGCCTCTTCTATGCAGCAGAGCAGGAACCTTCTTGCAAACAAAACCTGGCAATGCTCTTGTCTGACTTGAAAAGGAACTCTTCTTCCGGTAGATACTCAGCAAATGGAGACGGTGGCATCAGAACGACACATTTACATTTCTTTATTCTTTCAGAAAAGAGGCAACCTGATTTTGCCTGTATCACATCCTGTGTAGAGTGAAAAGAAAAGTGTTAAGTGGAGTTCGCACTCGGCTGAGCAGTTTTGCCACCTCTGACAAATCACTTACCCTCTCCCAGCCCGTCTCCCACTCTACATACGAAATCTTCCCTGTCAGTGTGAGTGTCAAGTGGGACCATGTGAGTGCCAGCACGTCCCACAGGGCACCAGGAACATTTAAAATGAGTACGTTAGCCGGGAGTGGTGGCACACACCTGTAATTCCAACACTCTGGGGTGCTGAGGCAGGAGGGTCATAAATTTGAGTCCAGCCTGGTCAACTTAGACTCAAGTCTCAAAATCAAAAATAAAAAGGACTGGAGTTGTAGCTCAGTGCAAAGGCTCTTTGTTCAATCCCCAGTACTGCACAAACAAGCAAGCAAAAGAGTATGTTACCTTGGTGAGTAGATCTTCCCCTCGTGTCTCCCTAAACACCACTGGTACCAGAGCGCACTGGACCTTGCAGTCCCTACAGCACAGTCCCCTGGGAATCCCTACTCTGTAGCCCCCTCCTGAGAGCAGCCATTTCTCTGAGGGGCAGTTTCCTGTCTCCAAACTGGAAGGTGAGCCACTGGACCCCATTAACAGTCTACAATCCCCTTTACTCCTCTCATTTAGTTCCTCTTGCTAAAGCTTCATCTATGCTGTGACTTAAAAGCTAACTCTGACCCTTGAGGCATCTGTGAGGTCTAGTTTCTTATCAGACCTTCTCAGGGTGACGTTCCCATGTGTTGCAGACCTTGACTGGTGGAAGATGGACACCAGATGTTTTCTCCCTCCAGTTTCTGAGCCAAACTAAAGAAAACAAGCAAACAAAAAGGATCTCAAATCACAGTGCGTTACAAATCTCTTAATGCAGTAAAGTCTCTGAAAAATGGCCCGGGGTTCTTCATCATCTGGCCTATTTGCTAAGTTCAAGGTCACCTCGGGTTCAGCAGAACATTGTGCTATTTTTTCCAGTCCCTGGACAACAAGAGAATATAAAGCACATTTTCTAGTTAGGTTTTACATCCACAGGGCTCCAAGATAAATTCATTACATATGTTCTGGTTCATTCACACACAACTCAATTTGATATCTAAGAAGGCTTCAGAGTTTTAACAAAAAAATCTCTTCAAAGTATTCTTCTCTTTGAACCCAGCAGGCATATTTTCCTAAGAATAAGATTTAATAATGGCTGCAGTGTTTGTGTGTATTTGAAACATTGCCTCAAATCCCTCTTTTCTCAACTTCAGGTTTCCTTCAAAACATCTAATGTAAATAATTGTAATTTAAAAAATACTTATACATGGTGTGTGTGTATCAACCATGTAGGTATGTGCCAGGAATTGTACTAAGTGCTTCACACTACCACAAACATTTATAACAATGTTTGGAGGTAGGTATTACTTCTCTTATTTACAAGCAAAGAAGCTGAGGCTCAGAAGTTTTTATGACTTGACCAAAGACAGAGCTGACAGGTCAAAAAGCCAAGATTCTACTGAACTCTGTTTGTTTGAGTCCCCTTAGTTAATTCAGAAAATATTTATCAAGTGCCTCATGTGCCAACTGTTATACCAAGCCTGGAGAGGAAAATAAGGAAAGACTTTGCGATTCTCCAAGAGAAGGGCTTATTTTTATCCTTCAGCATGTAACTGAAGATGGCAGGCAAGGACTATATCAATAGGATGTGCTTGATTGCAAGAAACAGGAAACCCAACTCAAAAGGCCTTAAACAATAAGGAGACTTCCTGTGGCTATGACTGCTGGTTGCCCCGTAATACCCATTTTCCCCTTCCACTGGGAGCATAATTCTCAATTTTTAGCCAGACACATGGCCTCCTAGGATAAAGACAATGTTTCTCAGCCTGAAGTTGATGTAGCCATATAATTAAATTCTGGCTTATTACTAGGTACATCTTCTCACACATATCATTCTCTTTTCTCCTTTTTGCTGACTGGATTCAGGTGGGATGACTGGAGTTGGAGAAGCCATTCTGGACGAGGGCAATAAATGTGTTATGATGGCAGAGCTACCAGATAGAAGGTACATTGTCCCTGGGCTTCCTCTTTTTAAAAAAGTTTTTCTAAAATTTTAATTTTTATTAGTACCCGTTTGCAGTACATAATGATTATATTCATCACGGGGAGTTGGCACATGTATATCACACGTCTTAATTCTTTGTATGTCTCCTTTCACTTCCCTTCCTCCCCCTCCTTCCTTCTCTTAGCTCCTTTCCCATTTGCAGAAGATCAGGGCTTTTATTTTTTTAACCTGAAAAAACAAATAAATCTTGTTTGTTTAAGCCACTGTTATTTTGGGTTTTGGGTTACATATGATAGAACCTAATCCTGTTCATAAACTCACATAGCTAGAAGTCTAGAGGTAGGGTAGGCTTCAGTGTTAGTTTGATTCAACAACTCACTGATGATCGCAAGGAATCAGTTTCGTTCTAGGTCATTGTTCTGCCTGGGCTGTCAACTTCCTCCTGAGACTGGCCTCTGTCGTGGGGTCAAATAGCTGCCGAAGTGAGTACGTGGACAGGAAGGGCCCCAAAGCCCTCTCATAAAGGCGATAAAGCACCCTTCCCAGGAACCCTCTGACATCTTGCTTTTCATTACCCTGAATTAGGTCCAGTGTAGCCAGGAAAGTGCCAAAATGGATTGGTTTAGTCTGACAGAACCAGTCACCCTGGCAAGGGAATCAGAATGACACTGACCACATTGGGCTAAGCAGAGCTCACCTGGGGAGGTATTTCAGTCAGTCTTTGGTGTCAGTGAATGTAACCTGCAGTTTGTACTGTACTCAAAGAACCTCAGTGGCCCACTTGTGCAAGGAACAGCACAACACCTTCTTATAAGAGGATTGGGTGAAATATGCTGCCCCTCTATTTCAGGAGTTGGAGAGAGGCTGGAGGACTACAGAGCCGTTGTACTGGCTAGTCTAAACTCCAGCCGCCCACGTTCCCCAGAGAAGTCCCTTGGGAGTGTGCAGAGTTGGCAGTGGGGGCTCCCTCCCAAGATGGGGTGACTTAGGGAGGGCTGCCTGAGAGTTCTTCCTCCAGCCCACTGGGCCCTCTGCTCCACGGTTACTGGAGGTGCTTGTATTCCTGGAATTTAATTCTTTGGGAATAAAATATCTTCTTTCCAGAATCTCCAATAACCTGAGAGGAGTAACACATTGAATTCGGTACAATTTGTTGGTTAGATTAATTATTAGCTGCCTCATCCCTATCTTTTTCACCAAGAGGAACAATGTGCCAGTGGGCATTTGGGGCATCACCACAGAAAAGAAAAACTTCACAGTTCAGGATAATTAGAGAGGGTGGGGGTACATAATGGGGCCTCCTGAGTTCGTGGTGAGGTAGGGTAAGAGGGAGGGATAATAAGAATGACCAGGAAATGGAGGTAGTGGGGATGTCAAAGCCAACTTCGAGACTTAATCATTCAGCCCAAGGCTAGCCCCAGGCAATCTCTTCTATTGCAATCACTGGATTCTGCGGCTGGTGAGGAAAAACAGCTCTATTGCTTCCCTTCTTGGATGGAGCAGTGGTTGCCCGTCTTTGAAGTTTTGTTTCTTACACATCCATCTCACCTGTGGCATCCCCACGTGGCTCAGTACACAGCTTGTTCAAATGACAGGACTCATTTTGGTTAGTGTCCTCACCACCAGGAGGAAGACAGTCATCCTGTAGAAATCATGTGAGAGAAGGAGTAAGACCAGAAGCACTGGCCCAAAATAGGGTCAGAGGGAGGTAAGATATAGTGGAAAGCAAAAGGTCTTTCATATTTCAACCAAACCCCAAAAACATCCCGTAAAAAATGTCTTTCTATAGTAAATTCATTTGGGGACTGTTTTCCAGTAGACCACCAGTTCATTAGCTTATTCAAGCTTCTCACGTAAAGCAATGAGATATGTTTTACACATAATCCAAAATCATAAGAATCCACACTATTCGTCCAAAGGGCCATTTCTGAAGTTCTTGTGAAGTGCTTTGTTTCACTTGCACATTAGTATTTCTCCAAGTGTCTTCCCTAGGCCATTTATACACAAATCACATGACAGGAGAAAGGGCGGTAATAGTGGTGGTGAATATTAAAAACGAAGCCTGCTGAGTACAGTAGTGCATGCTTGTAGTCCCAGCTACTCATGAGGCTGAGATATGAAGATCACAAGTTTGAGCCCAGCCTGGGCTACAGAGTAAGACTTCATCTTAAAAAAAAATGGAGAGCTCTGGGCTGTACTTGGAACCTATTAAATTACATTCTGGAAATAGAGCTTAGAAATGAGCATTTTAAACCAGCAAATCATGATTTTAATTCTCGCAATGGTTTAAGCACTGTGATTCCTAGAATGCTAATAACAACACCTTAGAGCAGTGGTGGCGAACCTATGGCATGTGGGCCACAGCAGGCTGTTTGTATCAACTAAAAGCTCTAAAAGGTTTGCCATCACTGCCTTAGGGTAGATGGCTCTATACAAAGACGTTTGTAAAATATCTCATTGAACTTCATATAAATCTCAGGCAGGAATGTCAGAGCAGGTAACATCATATTCATTTTTTGTGGAACCACAGCTCTGTGCTGTCAAGCAGCTTGGACAAAGATCCCCACCATAATCGAGAGAGACTCAACTGCAACTCAGGCCTTGCAACGTTGAGTATGGTCCTCCAGCCTTTGCCCTGGACTGTAATGACATTCCAGCTTATGAAATAAGGGGTCCAAATTTGGGCCACTGTCTAAAGAGAAAGAAAATAGACACAACTAGAGCAGACATCATTTGTGGAAAAATAAAATAAAACTTGGAAGATGCCAATGACCAGTATATTCACTGTCATTAGTGATCTTACAATAATGTTTAAAAACTATAAGTATAATAAAGGATTATTTTTATTACCTGTCTGGATTTAGATTGGTTGACTCAATTGGTTTGGGCAAGAATGACCAATGTGAACCATGTGATCAGAAATTCTGTCAATGCCTGTCATACCAGCACTCGGGAGGCTGAGGCAGGAGGATTGCTGTGAGTTCAAGGCCTGCCTGAACTACATAGCAAGACCCTGGCTCAAAAAACAAAAACAAAAAGAACTGGAAATTCTGTTAAGTGAATGACACATTCATTTACTTGTAATGAAAATGGTGTTGAATGAGAATCATGTGACAAAAACCTGAGTCAAGGACATGTAAGGAATTACTCATATCTACTTTCTTTTGTCAGTAGTTCACGATGTCCTAATTTCAGTCTGAATTTTAGAGGAATTAAATCCGAGAAACTCAAAATTCTCTCCTGAGTTACAATTATTAGCCAACCTGGGGCCACTAAGGAGAGAGACAAATTGGTGATGAGTGGCAAAATTCTGTTAAGCCGATGAGTGGTCCCTGGAGAACCTCCATTTAGAGTCAAAACATGTTTTTCCCCTCAGAATCTCAGAGGCACACTGTGGGGTCAGAGGGGTTACATTTAGCCTTGGATTCCTAGGCAGCCCCTGGACTTACAATGTAATGGAGGCTCAGACTCTGTGTTGGGCCCTGAGGAAAGGCTGGCTTGGCCTTCGGACTTAATGGGCAGCCATCTTGTGGTGCAAGAGAACACGAGTGCCTTGTTCATACGGGTCAGTAGGGCCAGATCCCTCTCCAGTGTGGCTTCAGGAGGCAACCTCTGGTTAGATGCTGCATAGACTGAATAAATCCTTCATTAACTTGGACTCTTGGTAAATTTAAATGTCACACTCAGTGAAAATGCAGATTACAGCCAGACATGAGGGCAAGTGTTTGTAATCCCAGGATTCTAGGAAGCCAAGGCAGAAGATTTTGAGTTCAAGCCCCGCCTGGGCAATTTTGTGACTTAGCAAGACTCTGCTTCAAAAATTTAAAAAATGAAAAAGGTTTGGCGATGTAACTCAGTGCAAAGATTAGCATTGCAAAAAGTAAATAAACAACTTAAAATGCAAATTATACCATTGGACTTATATCATTATAATCAACACCTTTTGCTAATGATTGCTTTTGGATTTATTATAGTCATAGTCAGAATGAAGCCAGGCCGGGTGGGGGGTGCAATTTGGGCTCCCTCTGGGACCGCATCTTTGTAAGTGCTGTACAGAGGGTGCCTTTTCCACCAGCCCCCTGTCTAATCATCTCTGTTTTCTATTTATACATTTTTTGATACCTAGAAATTAATCTCTTCTACTATTGAGATAAATAATAGCTTGTTTTCTAGTTTTCAAAAATAGTTTGTGGTTGTTGTTTGGAGACCTTCTGGATTTATTGAAGTATATGATATGTGTAAAAGGTATGAAGTGTTCTGCTGGGCCTGAGGCACAGGAAATAGAATTTTATTCTCTTTCTTTTTGTTTTTATGAAACAGGGTCTCACTAAGTTGCCCAGGCTGGCATCAAACTCATGATGCTCCTGCCTTAGCTTTCCAAGTGCTGAGGTTACAGGCATGCACCGCCAAGCCCAGCCTTTTTACTTTATTCTCCTTAGGACTTTTTTTTTTTCTTGGAGAAGGTATTTATTACAGTATTTGTTCAAGTCTGAGATGTCCTCTGAAGTATGTTGATTTTTTTTTTCTGGCCTCATTTATATCACTTCTCAGACCTTTTCTATCTTCTTAAAAATTTCTCTAAGACTAGACCTGACTGATGATATTAATACCGTTTGATTTGGTAAACTGTGTTCTGGCGCACTGGGTTCAGGTCCAGGATCTGTCCCCTGAAGCCAGGAGCAAACCTCTGGGGAGGTATCCTACCTCCCTTAGGTGGATCCAGGCCCTCAGGGCTCAAGACTCTGTCCAGGAGGATGAAGAGAGAGGCCTCAGTCATTAACCCATTGCTCACCACAGAAGATGTGTCTTGCTCAAGCCTGCCTAGAACTCCGAGGCCCTGTGGTGGGAGTCCCTCCTCACCGGCCAGCCAGTGTGGCGACTGTCCCAAGCCGAGGAATTTATCTCCAGCTTTTTCATTTTGTTTTTTTTTGAGATAGGATTTCACTCTGTAGTCCGGGTAGGCCTCAAACTCACTATATAGCCCAGGGTGGACTCAAACTCAGGGTGATCCTCCTGCCTCAGTCTTCAGCTCTTATCTCCAACTTTGGCAGCACCCAAGCAGCCATCCCTACCCCATTCAAGGACACCACTTGAGCACTGTCTCTTCCCTTCTTTGGGAGCCCTCAAAGCAGAGAACCGAGTGCTTTCTCCTTGGGATCAAGCCTGTCCCGGCTCTAGACACCTCAAGGCCCCTAATCCCTCATCCACCTGAGCTTCTCCCTCCCTGGAACCAGTGCTTTCACTCAAAGGTTTCATCCTAAAGCACAAACTGTGTCCCTCAGGAGTCGGAACACAGGCACTCAGAGGCTGGCGCCTTCCCTGAGGGCGGGAAGGGGGGACTTCCCTCCAGTCTGCCTTGAAGCCACAGCAGCAACAGCAGCAACCCAAACCCACACAGAGCCACGAAGCACCACAACAAAAGGCAAATTCTCAACAATTCACTCCAAGTGTGCTCAATTTTCCACAGAAGCGGTTGGATCTGTTCCTGGGATACACATTTATTCAGTCGGTGATCGTCCCCTCCTGTTTTGAAGTTGATACCATACAGTTTTCACAAGCACTTAATTGCTGCACATTTCAAGGATAGGGTGCGTTGTTCTTTTTTTTTTTCTTTGTTATTTTTGGTCACTTTTTCTTTTGCATAAATTTCACATTGTTTATCAAACTATATGAATGATCTTAGTAGAACTTTAATTCACATTAAGATACATTATCTTTACTGTATTCTCTTCTTAACCAAAAGCAGATGAATTTTGTCACTTTCAATGTCTCTTTATTTTTCTTATGGTGGCATTTTATATTTCTTTTTTTGGTATTTTCTCTTTCTTTGACTAAGTGGGCTTTGTTTGTTTGTTTTTGGTACTGGGGATGGAACAGAGGGTACACTGAGCTATATCCCCGGTGGTTTCTTTTTTTATTTTGAGACAGAGTCTCACTAAGTTGTACAAACTGGCCTCAAAATTTTGATCTTCCTGCCTCGGCTTTCTGAGTAGCTGGAGTGACTGTCCTATGACACCAGGCCTGGCCAGATAGTGTCTTTTATTCCATGTTGAGTGACTACTCAAGAATTTACATTTTTATTACTCTTCTAGAATGAAATTTTTTTCCATGTGTACCACCAGTATAAAAAACAATACCACATTCTGTGGCTTTATCCCATAGTCTGTAATTCCTTAACACTTCTCATTTCTTGGATTTTATAAATCAATAATATCATTTCCCAAAGATGCTTTATTGCTTTCCTGTGTCGCTGCCTCAATTTCTTGCCCTTCTCGGAGTCCTTGGCAGCCTTTCAATATTATGTTCACTGTAATGGCAGGAACACCCAGCTTTGTTTCTGCTTTGAAGGGATTTTTCCATCTTACATAATATTGGCTCTTAGTTTTCGTTTAAGAAAGAGATTTTAATAGAGAAACTCTTCTTGTTCGAATATTTTGGATATTTCAAAAAGAATAGACACTGGGACTGGGGATTTAGCTCAGTGGTTCCAGCACCTGCCTTGCAAGGGCAAGGTCCCGAGTTTGATCCCCGGTACTAAAATAGAAAGAATAGATATTGAATTCATTCGAATTATTTCTTGGTATCAATTGAGATAATGAAGTCATTTTATAAGTTTTTTCCTATTAGCGTGATGACTTAAAATCTATCCCTTCTTGAGCTGGATGTGGTGGCTCATGCCTGTCATCCCAGCACTCAGGAGGCTGAGGCAGGAGAATTGGCATGAGTTTGAGACCAGCTTGGGCTACATAGTGAGTTCAAGGCCAGCCTGAACTATGTAGCATGACCCTGTCTCAAAAAAAAAAAAATCTGGGCCAAGGACTTAGCTCAGGGGTGCCTGCATGGCAAACTCAAGGTCCTGAGTTCATTCCCGGTACCAAAAAAAAAAAATTGAACAAACCTATCCCTTCAATGGATATATGGGCAATGCAGTAATATCTGAAACAAAGAAGCAAGTAAACAAACCAACACAAACAGTAGCTCAGAAAAGCCTGAAAGACCTGCATCACCATGAACTTGGAAGGATCTCTTTCCATCGGCGGCTCCCACAGCAGTACTGGGCTATCCAGCCACCTAGCTCGACCTCCTGCGTGTGACTATGCATGGATCATGCAGGCTTCTGCCCAACCCTAAGACTCACACCCACTGAGAATCATCCTTATTTGCAACTAAACTTCTTAACTTGGCATATTCTTTTTGGCCACTCAATCACCGGAATGAAAATTCCAGTGACTGCCTTGTGCCATGACCTATAGTAATTATATGTCATAAGACAACTCTCATGTCCTACTTGCTATAAATAGGGTTGTGCTTTCATCACTACATATGCACAGACAATTAACAATAAACAGTGGTTTTTTTTGTAAGTGGATACTAAGGGGAAAATATTACAACCATGAATCACACAATCTTGGTTAAAAGAATTCCATAATTATTTGATATATTTGGGACTGTTAAGATATACATACTCCATTGGTCAATGACAGAACTTTTTAAAATAAGTATTTTGAAAAAGTATCTTTCTCTTTACACATAACAAATTGGCAAAAATTTTTAAAAATTAAAGCCGCAGTTATAATTTCCAATGATGAATGTCATTATATTGTATATAAAATGTACAATAAAATTAATTTTAAAAAACCACAGTTAGTGAAGATGAGAGCGATTTGGAAAATCTATTAACATTGTAAATATACATGCCCTTTTACCCAGTAATTCTACTACTAGATAGTTACTTTTCATATATAACAAAATATGTATAATGTATAAGGATATATAGTTTATTTATAATTTACAATATTAAAAAACCCTGGAGGCATCTTAAATATGTTTAAAAATAGATTGGCTAAGTAATATTATGGCTATTAAATGGAACCCTATACAACTTCTATTAGGAATGAGGTAGATCCACAGACCCTGATGTGAAATATGACCAAGACACATCGATTGAAAAAAATAAGAGAGGGGCCGGGATTTAGCTCAGTGTTTCCGGTGCCTGCCTCCCAAGCGCAAGGTCCCGAGTTTGATCCCTGGTACCAAAAAAAAAAAAAAAAAGAAAAAGAAAAAATAAGAGAGAACAATATATAGTGTATACCTCTAGTTGTGTTTTTTAACAACATAATTGTACTTCTATATGCATAGAGAAATTCTGGATGACAACTATTTCCCTAGTTTACCATAATAATTTTATAATTGAAAATATTTATTATTCTTATTTGAAAGTGATAGAGTACTTTTTTTCATTACTGGGGAGTGAAGCCAGGACCTTTGCACTGAGCTACAGCCCCAGTGCCCCTGTTTTTTGAGACAAGGTCTCACTAAGCCTGTAACTTTCCCAGGCTACACTTGAACTTGCAGTCCTCCTGAGTGCTGGGATTACAGGCAGAGCCCTTGTACCTGGCTTACTGTAGAATTCTTAATAGGCATAGAAGGGTATAATGATAAAAATAAGAATTACCTAAAACAATTCAATGTGTTCCCTTTAGATATTTTTTCAATACATATACTTTTAAAAAGATGAGTGCTGCAATGCTCATCTAGTTTCACAGTCAACCTTTTCTCTACCATTCAGTGTTATGAGCATTTTCCATATCATTAGTCAATAATGAAAATATTCTCCTGGAATTACCCAGCCTGCCTCCCTGTATCCGAATCTGAAGTCTCCATTGGTGTGTAACCTGGTGCAGAGGAATAACTGGGATCAGTTCTATGTTCAACTCTTGCATCTGCCAGTTCAGTGAACTGAATCACACTTTCCTCATCAGCATGCTAGGCACAATAAACACCAGCTGTTATGGTTTACATCTAGATTTCCTCCCAAGAGCCTCAGGCACTGGCAGGCAGGGCTTTTGGAAGGTGATTGGATCATGGGGGCTTATGCCTGGCTGGCTGTTAGGAGGTGGGGCCTGGTCAGAAGAGGTGGGCCACTGTGGGTGTGACCTGGAAGGTTCTGTCTCCTTTCTGGGTCCTCCTTTGACTGTTTTCTGGACCCTATGATTTAGGCAGCTTCTCCTCTGCTATGCCACTCTGCCATAACATCTTGCCTTGGAGCCAGCCGGCCATGCAAGGACTGAAACTTCTACAAACTGTGAGCCCAGATAAACCTGTTCTTTAAATTGTGGCTCTCAGGTACTTTGTTCCAGCTCGGATAAAAGTGACTAAGCACCAGCCCTACATACAGGACTGCAATACTGTGAGGCCTGTGTGGTCTCATCACCTCAGGCGAGCACTTTTGAACTATGAAGTGGCAAGAGTCTGTATATGCACTGTTATCGCTTATGTCTAGATGTTCCCCAAAGCCTCATGCAGCCATAGTTGGGGCTTTTTCAGAGGCGGCTGTATCTGGAGTGTGTAAGGGCTGGGGATTTAGCTCAGTGGTTTCACCGCCTACTGCTTATGCGCAAGGACCTGAGTTCAATCCCCGGTACCAAAAAAAAAATTAGAAATAACATTTGCCAGGGATTTAGCTCAGTGGTTCTGGCACCTGGCTCGAAAGTGCAAGGTCCTGAGTTTGATCCCTGGTACCAAAAAAAAAAAAAAAATATATATATATATATATAGAGAGAGAGAGAGAGAGAGAGATGCTGGAATTGATTCATGGTGTAATGCTAGGGTCAAAGGCACTAGCATTAAGGGTGTGAGTGCTACCCACCCTAAGTAGTCTGGGTAAACTATAAGGAAAAGAAAGAGCTGTAGTTGCCCTTCACTTGTTTTGCTACCTTCTGCCTGTAATGAACTGTTTCTCCTCTGCAATTCCTGTCTGCTATGCCACCCTACCTTGGTACCAGCCAATTATGGACTGAAATCTCTACAAACTGTGAGCAAAACAAACCTTTCCCCCTTAACTTTGGGTGTTGGGTATTTTGTCTCAGCAACTAGAGAAAAGTAACTGAGACATGCACCGATACAGATGCTCGGGGCCTCTCCTGAGTCTGCTGAGTCTGCCTTCTTCTCCAAGGGATTGAGATCTGCAAGAAACCCTCTTCCTGAGGAGTGAAAACTGGACTTCTCATTTGACACCTAAAGACTGGTGGTCTGGACCAACCCCAGCATTTCAGATCCTGCCACCTCACCACCAGTTCAGTTCCTTCTGTGCACTTCAACAGGAAAATACATTTTTAGGTGTCTTGCTGAGACTGTCTTTACCCAGAATGCCCTTATTTTCCCTTGTGCCTGGCAAAGTCCTACTCATCCTTCAAAGTCCACATCCAGTGCCAACTTTTCTGTGACGTCTTCCCTGACATCCAAGACTAAAACATGTCTTGCCCTTCTGGGCTCCCAGATTGGTCCCTATTGCTGATCTTTATGTGGTTATCATACAGTTCAAGAATCCCTTGATCCTTGGGATGTAACGGTCAGCTTTTGGAGAGTCTGTCTGCTATAGTTTGGATCTCAAGTGTCCTCAAAAAGCCCATGTTAAAGGCCTGGTCCTCAGCTTGGCACTTTTGGAAGGTGGTAGGAACCTTTAAGAGGTGGGGCCTGGAGGGAGGTTTCCAGTCACTGAGGCTGGGCCCCTGAAGGAGACCCTGGGGTGCCTTCTCTTTCTGTTTGCTTCCTGGCTGCCATGAAGTGAGCAGCTTGCCCCACCATTCTCTCTCTGCCGTAAAGTGCTGCTCACCACAGGGTCAAAGCAACAGGCCCAATATTGTGGATTAAGGCCTCTGGGACCATAAGCCAACATCAACCTTTCCTCTTTTTAGGGTTATTGTCTTAAGTATTTTGTTTCATTAATGAAAGTTGACTAACATATTGCTAATCCTCTAATTCATCTCCATGTTTTTACAACCTGCCTTTTTGTGCAGCAGCCAGCTTTGGGGAACTGCTGAGATTCTCTCTTCAGGAACTTTGGAATTGACAGTTAGGATGCCAGTCAGTATCGCTGGAGGTGAGAACATATGGCAAAAGAGATGGGATATTGCTTTTGAGGTTAGATTACACAAAGATCTGACTTCCAACTTGCTTGCCCTCTCTCGCTTACTCTGTATTTTTATTTTTCTGAAGTTTTAATATGACATGTGTAGGTGCTGATGTTTTTTGCATTTATTCTTTTTGATGTTTTCTTGGCTTCTTGAATCTGTGGTTTGGTGTCTGACATTAATTTATGGAAATTCTCAGTCATTATTATTTCAAATATTTTTCTTCTTTCGGGATTCTCATTATGCAAGCATTGTACCTTTTGTAGTTGCCCTACAATTCTTGGATGTTCTGTTCTACTCTCCCTTCATTGTTCATTCTTTTTGTATTTTAGTTTTGGATGTTTCCATTGATATAGCCTCAATTCTGAGCTTTGTCCAGTCTACTAAGAAGTCTATCAAAGGCATTCTTCATTTCTTAGTTTTTTTTTATCTCTAGCATTTCTTTTGATTCCTTCTTGGGATTTTCATCTCTCTGATTTCATGTCATTCTCTATGTTCTTAAATTCCATTCACTTTATCTACTAGAGCTTATAGCTTTGGGCCTTTGGCATATTAATCATAGTTATTTTAAATTCTCATTCTGATAATTCCAATATCTTCTACATACCTGGTTCTGATGTTTGCTCTGTTTCTCAAAACTGTGTTTGTTTATTCATTTGCATTTTTAGTATGCCTTATAATTTTTTTTTGGTTGCTGGACAGGATGTACTGGGTAAAGGGAAATACTGTAATGGGCCCTTTTATTTATTTATTTATTTATTTTGAGACAAGTTCACACTGTGTAGCCCAGGCTGGCCTGGAACTCATGGCGATCCTCCTCCCTCAGCCTTCCAAGTGCTGGGATTAAAGGCATGCAGCACCATACCCAGCCAGTTGTAATGTAACGATAAGGTACAGGGAAAGGAGAAACATTCTGTAGTTCTATGAGTAGGTCTCAGTCTTCAGTAAGCCTATCTGTGCCTGCGGACCATGCACTTCACAAGGTCATCTCAGTCTCCAGGCTTCCTTAGGTGAGTTGGGTGTACCTAGTGTTGCTGGAGTTGAGTATTTCCCCTCCCTTGGATGCATTAATCTTTGATGAAACTCCAGCAGGTTAGGCTCTGGTCAAATAGTTTCTCCTGAAGGAAGGCTTTGTTAGGGACAGAGTGCTCTGGCATATTTTAACATGGTTTCTTTCCCCCTCTCTCCTGGAAGCACGAGGGGAGTTTCCTCTTTCTGTTTAACATGGGAACCGGTTGAACTCCTGGAGACAAATTTCACAATAATGTGGGGACCCTCAGATGTCTGGGTCCCACTGGCGAAAGTTTTAAACTCTCAGACTTGTTCACACCAAACCTCCCGCAATTTATCAATTACAGTTCAGATTTTTCTACCCTGGCACTGATTCCTGAGAAAGTTTCTACTAATGAGTTTCTGCTCTGGAAGGTAAGTTGCAATTCTCTGAAGCTTGTGCCTGCCCCTCTGATTTTAGGGTAGCAGTTTTCCCTGTGACCACATATCTCTTACAGTTCTGAGAAAACCTGTTTTTCAGTTGGGTCAGCTTTTTACTTGTTGTTGGAGTGGAATGGCAACTTTCAAACTTCTTACATAAAGACTGGGAAAGAGAAGTCTCCCTTGCCAGCTCTAATGAAGCTTGTTACCACATTATGAGCTCCTTCCATAGACACCCACATGAGAAGAAATGAAGAGGCCAACAGCCGGCAGGGAATGGAGGCTCTTCTCCAAATGGGACCCTGTTTCAGGATCCAGAGAAAATCAAGTAAGTGAACCGGAAGGCAGATGCTCCCCAAACTGAGCCCAGAGATGCCTGCGGGCCCAGCTGACACCTCAGTCCAGCCCCGGAGAGACCCTGAGCCCAAGGAGTCAGCTGCACAGGGCCAGTACTCCTAACCCACAGAATCTGTGAGATTAAAAAATTCATTGTTTTAAACTGCTGAGTTTTAGGACAATTTGTCATGTTGCTTTAGAGAATGAACACCTTATCCAGTCCTATTCTGGTATGCTGAGTGAGCAGAGGGAGACCTGGAGAGCAGGGCTCTTTGTCCTGAGCTCCCACACTCAGCCTAGACAGCAGCCAGGCCCCTGGCTTCCCAGGCAGGTTCCTCCGCCTCTTCACAGTGCCTGGCTGCAAGTTGGTATTATGGAGACTTGCCTGCCTTGGTCTGTTCACTCCCCCTTTAAATGAGGCCACACTTTTTCCTAATAGGATGTCTCCATTTCCAGCTGGCCGGGCAGAGGACAGGGCAGCGTCTGGAGGGCTAAGCTTGAAACCAGTTTGTCCCTCTCAGACTCTCCAGCCAAGGTGTCCCTTCCTACTCCCTCAAACTCCAGCACTGGACTTTGTTTCTCTTCTACTCTGAAAAGACGTGAATGGCCAAATCTCCCCAGACAATAGATTCTAGTGTTTTGCAGCCTTTCTCTCTCTTGGTGCAACTTAGAGCTATCGTCTCAGCAGGAGAGGATAGAAGGTGGCCATCGGGGAGAGGACAGTCCCAGACAAATTTGCCTGCCTCAAACACAAGTACCAGCATCAAGTAGGCCTCGAGCATACTGATACTAAAACAGCTGTCTGCCCAGGCAGCCCATTTGCTGCTAGTTACAGCAGGAACCAATCACAGGGCATGGACATCCTTCACTTTCTGCAACTTTCCACGCTGTGTCACCACACTCAGAGAAAGGAGGAAGTGGGGCGGGGTGTTTGCCTTTCACGGTCCACAAGCTGGTTCCTCTGTGGTCCTTGTGGTGAAGGTGGGGTGCCAGGCCTGGGGGAGGGGGTGAGCTATGTGCCTTCCACGTTTAACAATGGTGGGAAAAGAGAAGGGTCTTCAGTGTTTGGCTGCTTCAGGATTTAGGGAGTAATGAGAAGCTAAGAGGACAGCAATTCCTTAAGATTCCAGAAGAATCCACATCAAGTTCCTTTGACCCCAGAGTGGCTGGCAAGCAGGAGAGGTTGTCGACATCTTCCCGCCACTTGGTGGATGCTCCAACTAATTCATGGACCATTTTCAAGCTTCTTGGTATGAAAGGACTTTTGCTAAGGAGATGACTGGTAGCTGTGAGCCCCTGCGATAACTTCAGGTTGGGTACCTGTCAATGGAGAGCTAAGGCAGGATTAGAGGATTGGGGATGAGAAACGGGCTGAAGGTTGAGTTGATCGCCAATGACCAATGAAATAAGCAATCATGCCTGCACAATGAAGCTGCTCCAAAACCCCAAGGCCAGAGTTCAGGGAGCTTCCAGGTATCTGAACAGGTGGAGGTTCCTGGAGGGGGTGGAAAGGGAATAGAAGCTCCACACTCCTTCTCCCATACCTTGCCCTGTGCATCTCTTCCATCTCGCTGTTCATCTGTATCCTCTGTCGTAGCCTTTATAAATGGGCAGACACAGGTAAAGTGTTTCCTTCAGTTTTGTGAGCCATCCCAGAAGACATAAAGGAATCCTGGTTTATAGCCAGTTGGTCGGAAGCACAGGTCATGACGTGGGTCTTTTCAACGGCATCTGGAGTGCAGTCGGTCTTGTGGGACCAAGCCCTCAACCTGTGTGATCTGGCAGTATCTCCAGGTAGATGGTGTCAGAATGGAATTGAATTAGAGGACACCCAGCTGATGTCTGCTCCAGAACTGGTAGGTGTGTGGGGAATGTCTCCCTCCCCATCCCACATGTAGCATCAGAATTGTTCTGTTGAGTGGTAAGAATGGAGAGGGAAAAACACTTGGCTTATTCCTCCCCGACTTTCTCTTTAGGTAGCCTGTTAGGTCCTTCCCTTGGATAACATTATTTGACCCAGCTTGCGGTGGGGCGGGGGCGGGGAGAGACATTTAAAAGCCAAGACACTTAACTCAGCCCAGATTTCTGGCTTCTTTGACCATGCTGGGCCTCATTCTCTTAAGACATTCAGTGCCTGGCCCTGGGGTGAGCATCCTCCTGCAGGCCTAGTTGTCTTTAGTTTTCACCTGCTGGACAGAAACACAAGCACTTGAATCCTACCTGTTTTACTCCTGGTATCTATATTCTATATGAGATTTCACCCCTATGGAATTGAAGGATCAACCTGGCTCAGGAGAAGCTATAACCATCATAATAAGAAGATCAAAATTCCTATGCTTAAACTGCACTGTTTTATACCTGGGAAAGGATTTTCATAATCACCCTAATTACATATCTGCTCCATTTTATTCTTTCCTCTCTTGCATTTTCAAGAGCTCTCATAATAGAAATTGCCTGAAAGAGCCAAACTGCACTTATGTAATTAGCATAATAATATTGGTCAAGATAAATTAGCTTTGCACACACATCAAATGAACAGAGGGAGCCGTTTCTCATTAGCTGAAAGAGGTCATACAATGTAGATTATGTCCAAAAACGCTCCTTTGGTCAAAAGTAATCTCTCTGATTAAAATAGAAATAAAATAGCTGAAGTGTGATAGGAGAGCAGCTGCCAGGCTCCCTGTGACCTTCTCGAAGAGACAGAGTAGGGGCTGCTGATGGTGACGCCTGAGAGTCTGGTCCAAGAAAAGGCACAGTAGAGGCACCTTCCCAACCACTGTCAGGCTATTAGCTACGCAAATGAAGATTCCTGGTTAAAGTCAACAGATCAATTGGATTATTTGCTTCTGCCTTGCATTGTTTTTTAATGTTGTCCTTACATGACTGCACTTAACTACCACTACACAAAAATCAGTCATCACGTACAGTGTTCAGTATATTCTAACTGAATTTGAAAATTGCTTTCCAAAAGGATCTCTCAGAGCCAGTAAATTCTACTTTGGTTTAATTGCTATTTTGCTCTGTAATATTGAGCAGGTGATTTCTATTCTCCTTTTCCAAGTCTCTCACTCTGCAGGAAACTTGGAAACAAGTGTCGTAGCTATCGGTCGATACAATACCTTTCTTATTCAGGCAGAGGGAAGAGACCAGGAGGGTTAGTGGCCCAGAAGGCCTCTTAAGAGTATGGAGCTATTCTAATCACATCTGCTTCAGGGCCTCTCCTGGACATCACAGGGGCTGTGCTTTTAGAATCACATGAGGAAAGGTAGTTAACTTCAAAAAGCAGATGCATTTCAAAAATCCTAAATCAGGAAGCATAAGGAAAGAACATCAATCAATACAGTGCTTGTCATTAGAAGGAACTAGGTTTACAAAGGATTTAACTGAAACTACAACCTATTATGTTATTCAAACATAGCCGTAGTGGCAGTCTCTGTGGGTAGGTACCTGGTTATACAGTATGATTAAGGAGGCCCAGCCAAATGATGGTCCCTATGAAAAGGAATTGAATCCATTTTTGCTTGCTATTGTACCACGCTGCATTGACTTAATCAACAGACATACACTGACCCTATCATAATACAAGGACTCTGCCTAATAAATATTGATCACTGAACAGTGATCTACTCTACTCTCAACTTGAAGTTTTCTCTATTTAAGGTCTTTTCTACCTGCCTACCACTGGAACTGAAATCTTATTAAAGATGCATTTCACCAGCCATGGTGGTGCACACCAGTAACCCTAGCACTCTGGGAGGCTGAGGTAGGAGAATACTAAGTTTGAGCCCACCTTGGGCAACCTAGCAACTTAGGAAGACCCTGTTTCAAAATAAAAAATTGAAAAAGGGCTGGCATATAGATCCACGTGCAAAGACCTTGTGTTCAATCCCCAGTACCACATATACCCACACATACACACAAAGATGCATTTCACACTGCATGTATGTGTGAGATGGACTCATTGAAAATAAACCATCTACATGTATGAAGCCCTCAGAAGAGTGGATGCCTCACAGGTTCATGCTCACACATACATCAGACCCTCACTTCTCTGTGTGCAGTGCGTAACAATTTCCTCCCTAATCTCACTGAAAGGTCACTTTTTAAATTTTATTTTTTGGGTTTTTTTTTGTTAAATTCTTTTATTGGTACATTTTATTTTATTTTATTTTTAACGTAACACAAACTTAAGGTTTATTCCCCTTCTTCTCCAGAAGATATGAGGGAGAAATATGCACCATGGGATGTGGGAGACGCTAAAATCCTACGGTTTCTCCCTGCAATTCCTGTTATTTTCTCCTGTTTCAAGCATAAACATTTATCTCCACTGAACCAAAGTTGAAACATTCCGTTCATTATTATTTTCTTTTAAATAATTCATAGTTGGTGAGATGTACAACTTTGGGGGGAACGCACAAAAGAACTCGTAGTAACCAGGGGAGAGACTTTTTATAGATGTGCTATGTGAGACGATCCTACGCTGACAGGGCAGAACAGAGCTGCGGGGGAAGATGCAACCCAGCGACCGGGGAGGGCGGACGACGCACAGCCTGCCTCGCCCTGCGAGACGAGTGCAGAAGCTGCCTTAGCCACAGCGAAAAGGAATGCTCCTTCTTTCTTCTTAAACAATTTTTTTCCTGACCAAGAGAAGTCAGAGAGGGCGGGGCACGTTTTCTCACTCGGGTTACAAAAACAAACAGAAACTGCTTCCCCTGTGTGGCTATCGCTGACTTCACTATCGGCCTTGCCTTGTCCTTGATCCTGGGTTGCACAACCCCAGCCTCGCCCAGTCTCTAGGGTACACAGCTCCTACCCCAGCCTCGGCAGAGATCATTCCCCTCACAGTGTGAATTTCGGATGTTGTGAGCCCCCAGGAGCCGTTCTGTATCATTGCAGGGTATTTTCTTTGAATGCAGTGGAGTCGCTCAGATTCCCACGTCCCAGGAAGCTGCTCTCTGTCGGAGGGAACATTCTGTCTCTGTTCGCTGGAAGCCAGTCTTATTTTGTTCTTTTCAGTAGGGAATGTTTTCATCGGGGGCTTTGGTAGAAAAGGTTCCATGCTCAGAAAGAGGGTGGCTTTGTCTCCTCACTTTCATGACCTCTGTCAGGAGTTCTTTTGAGGTTGCAGACAAGACATGATGGGGAGAAATACCCAGAGCTGCGCTGATGACATATTGGGATTTGCAAAGGAACTACTAGCCAGTATACCTGGATTTATTAAAATGTCATCCTTAGATGCTGGATGTGACTGGCTTGTTTAGTTAATACTAGAGGGGAAAAGAGTTTGTTCTCGAGGGAGAGAGCAGAAGGAGAAAACAGGCATGCAGATAACCATAGTGTTCCAGCCACTTTGTCAAAGAGCTAGACTCTCCACCACTCTGTCCAGAGACCAGCAGTCAGCCCAGGCCCCTGGGTACGAGGCTGACCTCCAGCACTGGTGGCCAAACTCCCCAGAACACAGAGCTAGTAGAGATTCATTCACTGGTTGTTAATTATGTTTCAGGCATTAGTCTTGGCACTTACAAGTACTTACATTATTCACCTTAATACTCTCAATTTAGAAAGTAGATATAACTACTGTGCATATATGGGTTTATTTGATTGATTTTTATTTATATTCACATGGCTCACATTCTACTTGGTCAGGCCACTGCTCAAATGTCTTCTTTGACGAGGCTGTCCTAGCCTCCATCCGCACATAACACCTCCTGTTCTTCTCTGTCTCTACCCTTTGTCACTGTTACAGTCCAGATAAATTCCGGTTTGTTAATTCTCTCTTCAACTATTCTTGGTCTAGGTCTATCATGGTGACTGTCCCCTTCCCCCACCAACAGGTATATTTTCCTTCTCCATTTCTAATTTTTTATCTACTTTGCTTATTTTATATTATGCCATCAATCTGGTTGCATATATATATATATATATTTTTTTTTTTTTTTTTCAGACAAGGTCTCACTAGGCAGTTCAGGCTCTTTTTTTTTTTTTTTTTGGTATCAGGGATCGAACTCGGGTCCTTGTGCTTGCGCAGCAGGTGGCGAAACCACTGAGCTAAATCCCCGGCCCAATTCAAACTCTTCTTAACTTGCTAAGTAGCCCAGCATGGTCTTGAACTTGCAGCGATCCTCCTGCTTCAGTCTCCCAAGTGCTGGGATTTGAGGCGTGCACCACCATACCCAGCTTGCATATAAAATTTCATCTTTTTTTTTTTTGGTACTGGGGATCAAACTCTGGTCCTTGTGCTTTACAGACAGGCGGCATAACCACTGAGCTAAATCCCGGCCCCTGCATATATAATTTTAAAGGATGTAATTCTTTCATTTACAAGGGATTTAAACATATGTATTTTCCATCCTTTTTCAGTATATTTTCTTATTTTCTTTCTTTCCGGAAAAACTCAATTCCAATTAGTGATTTCACTGACAATCTTTCTAGATGTAAGATTTCTTCACGCATCTTAACTTTGGGTTTGCAGGATCATCATGCACAGAAGGGTCTTCCTCTGCCTTCCTTTCTCTGTCTGATCATCCCCAGAGTCCAGCCTTGAGGCACCAAGCCACATTCCAGCAGTGGTTGGCAGAAGCTTTCCCAGTCCATTTCCATTAGCCAGGGAAGCCACCCTGCCTCTGGTTGCAGGCTTCCAGCACGGTGGGCCTCCCTGCCTCATGTTGGGACTCTCTAAGGGGGAATTTGCCTGAAGAAGCCAAACTCTCAGCTACTCCTACCCACTTCCAGATTGAGAGCCCCGTGCACCCTCAGATAAATTTCTACTCCCTGCTTTGCACTTTGATTCTGCTCCAGGTCCACAAACATATGAATCTCCTTTTTGAACAAGGCATCTCCTTTATATGTTATCTATCATTGCTGTGTATTGGTGGAGGGGGGATTTCAAAGCCTTCACTTACAAGGCAATCAAGTTAAGTAAACAAGGGAGAGGAATTGGAAAACATAGTGAGACAAGATTTGGAGACAAAAAATGGGCATTTGTACAGGTTGATGAGTTCAAACATCACTGGTGAGTTTATGTGCAAGAACTCCAATTATTAATATGAAAAGAAAAGACATAAAGTTAGAGTTGGGTTGAAAGCCCATAACTTCCCAAATCTTCCCTTCCTCTTCCTCCTTATTATTTCCCCAACCTCCCTCTCCCTTTCTTCTTTCATATTGGCCATTATCCACAGGGTAATCAACCACACTAAAGACTTCCTAGCTTTAGCAATGAAAGTCTTGCTTCTCAAGAAATCCCTAGGCTTCAGGCAAGCCCAACCCCAGCACTTCAAATAGCTTCTCTATTGGTAGCAGGGTAAGGGCTGGGGATTTAGCTCAGTGGTTCTGCCATCTGCCTCCCAAGCTCAAGGACTGGAGTTCAATCCCCGGTACCAAAAAAAACCTCAAAATGGTAGCAGGGCAGATCTTACCTCAATCAAGGAAGAGTAAAGAGGTGAGCAAATGAATCATGTGGGGAAAATGTACAAGGGGAAAAAATAATAGCAAGCAAAGAAACAAATATGTCATGAAGGAGCCATAGGACTTATCCCATAGCCATGGACCAGGACCTCGCTACATGCTGGGCTGAGGGGCTTGAGTGCAGGTGTTGACCACAGGGCCTTGCTTACTCCAACTGAACTCCAGCAATAAGCTATGATGCCATGAGGTCCTACTAAACCTAAAGATGTTTGTTTTCTTGACATAGTCATTCTATTTTGGAAAACATTGAATTACCATGCCCTAAGTAAGTAAATGAGGCAGGGAATGCAGAGACTGATGGAAACCACGGAAGACTTTACTGAGCCCGAGGCTGCTTCATGCACAACACTAGGAAAGAAACCCCACCATCCCTTAGCAGATCCTTTCTCCTTGCTGATAGGGAGGTGATGGGAGTACCCAGGACAAGAGGTGAGATAGCAGTGGCAGCCGAGGCTGTTGCCTCTGTCCTCAGCATCCTGCCCTTGGGCTGAGCACAAGTTTCATGAGGACTCAGATGAACCCACCACGAAGCTCACCGCTGCTTCTGATATGGTCAGCTGTTAACCCATTCCTACCCTCCAGTCTTCCTCTCCCTCCTTAAAACCAACAGGCTCAGACTTCCCATCCTCCCTTCCCCACCTTCAAGGACACATCAGTTCATGGCAGAAGAATGCAGGGGAGATCGGTCAGCTATTTCTCCTCCCATAACGAAGCCTTTATTGCATGACCCTGCCCACCCTGGGCCTCAGTTATGGACCTGGTGTATGAACAACCACAAGCTGACCAGTCGTGGGTCACAGCTGCCCCTACCACAGCAGTTGGGTAAGAGGCAGCCATCTGGCCCAAACTGTGCCAAGTGCAGTGTGACCTCCTCCTTGAAATTTATGACACTGGGACATGGAGCACGGGACTCATTGTCTCTGTGGTGGAAGCAAGCAGCTCTGAAGACATCAGGCTGGTGTTTCCATCACAAGGAGGCAGCTGGCCGGCGGGAGCTGACGAGAGTCCAGCACGCAGAGCTGCAGGAAGGAGCATGAGGATAGCAGGCCACAGCCAGCTGCAGCTTTTCCCGAGGAGCAGCCACACTGCCTCCTGCAGTCCCATCAGCATCAGATGCCTGCTCCTTTGAATTCAAGTGAGTTAAAGGTAGGAACTGAGATTTACAATCTCCATAAATAAATGAATAAATAATGACTCTCATACACCCAATGTGTTTTGGATTTCTAATAAAAAGTTATTTTTTCTGATTATGAGAATGATGCTCATTTAAAATTTTTCAAACAATATTGAAAAGTATAAGATATGAAGTAGAAATTACCATTATCCTACCAACCAAACATAACCATCATCTGCTAATATTTTCCCAGATATTTCTTTCTTTCAAAAAATAGATAATTTGGGCCGAGAATGTAGCTCAGTGGCACAGTGCCTGCCTGGGAAGCACAAGGCCCTGAGTTCAATTCCTGGTACCAAAAAAAAAGAGATAATTTTATAAAAGTGAGACACATGCAATTTAATAACATACCATTTCATGTAAAACATGTTTTGGGTATCTAAATTGCACAATACTTTAAAAAAATATGTGTGTATGAGTGCACAACCACGCACACACACATGTGTGTGTGTGTGTGTGTGTGTGTTATTGGGGATTGAAGCCAGGGTCTTCACATTGAGCTACATCCCCAGCCCTTTTTTATTTTTTATACTGAGACAGAATCTTGGAAACTCACTAAATTGCCCAGGCTGGGCTGGACTTTGAGATCCTCCTGCCTTGGATTCCCAGAGTGCTGAGATCACAGGCACGTGCTGCTGCGCTTGTCTATTAAGGCACAGTGATTGGACCTGTCTCTTTGTTGAATCTTTATGCCATTTCAACTGTTTCTCTGTACAGAGCATAGCAATGAACACCCTTGTATGTACTTTGGACCCAGGGTTCCCACATGCCAAGCGTGTGCTCTACCTCTGAGTTACACCTGGAGCCCACTTCTCAAATTCTAATATTGTCATTTGTTTGTAGGACTTGACAATCTTTGACAATTCCTCCTGGGGCCAGTCCTCCGAGTTTTATATATTGTTTTTGGATTCACTGTCTCAGCATCCATACTGCCAGCAAACATTACTGAGCGTGTGCCATGTATGTGCCAACCACTGTATTAGATTTTGGGGAAACAAATATGGACAAATAGTGGGTTTTATCCTGAGGAAGGAGAAACAAACATCTTTCGAACTCTGACTCTGTGCCAGGCATTGCACTGTACAGTATTCTTTATGTCATTTTTTTTTTTTTGAGACAGGGTCTTGGTACGTAGCCTACCTATACTGGCCTCAAACTTGTGATCCTTCTGCCCCAGCCTCCTAAGACCTGAGATTAGAGGCACGGCCCACCTTGCCCAGTGTCACTTATAAACAACAGTCCTGAAGTCACGATTGTAATTATCTCCATAGAAATAAAGAAAAGGCAGATCAGAAAGGCTGAGTAATTTGTCCATGATCCCAGAGCAAGTGCAAAGCTGGGATTTCAAGCCAAATCTTATTTCTTTCTGTCACACACTGTTTAAGAAGAGAAACATCAAAACCAAGTCACAAGCTCATCGCTGACGTTCAGCAGAAGCAGACCTCAGTCAAGTCTTTTCTCTGTAGCAGGTAGCTTTTTAATAGTCTAAGTTACAAGGACAAAACCAAGGCTTACATGATTTGCCCTGATTCCTAACAGCTTCAGGAAGCCCTTGGTAAAGCAGAGTATTTACCAGCTGGGAAGCTGGGGAGGGGTCTGTCTCTAAGTAGTGAGAGGGAAGCTGAACCCAGCAGGTGTGACAGAGTTCCTGGAAAGATCAGAATAGCAGCTGGAGGGCAGGCAGAGCCATGTAAAAGAAGAGGCTGGGGAAAGGGACAGACTGTTGGGAAGTCATCTTAATCTGTTTTCCATCATTGTAACAAAATACCCTGGGCTGGTACCTACAAAGAAAAGAGGTTTAACTGGCTCACGTTTGGGGGCTGGAAAAGCAAGACCAGGTGGCCCTGTCCATGTGGCCTTTGGTGTGGTCCCCTGGGTCACATCACGTGAAGATGGATGTCATCATGGCAGGCATGCATGTGAGACAGAGCAGTCACACAGCCTGACAGGAAGCCAGAGACATGGGGAAGGAAGGCCAGTCTCTTTTATGACAAACCCTCTCTCACGAGAACTAACTCACTCTATGAGATCACGATAAATTCCTTCTGAGTGTAACACCCTGATGACCTAATTACCTCTCTTTGGTCTTGACCCCCTTTAAGACAGTAAGTGTCTCACTAAATTTCCCAGAACTTGCCATCCTCCTGCCTCAGCCTCCTGAGTGCTGGGATTACATCACCATGCCTGGCCTGCTCCACTTCTTAAAGGAGCAACATTGCCACACTGGGCACTGAGCTTCAAACGCAAAAACCTTAGGAGACCACACTCAATCACACTGTATCCAAAACACACCGTATCCAAACCCTAGCAGATGTTTTAGGGATGGGGCTCCTGGGGGTACCATTCTGACCTGGCACCATGAACATCGATGTGTCAGCACAGGTCAGCCCTGAGAACAGCATGCACCTTGGGGAAGCCTGTCATGGAGGAAGCTGGAGCACCACCTACCAGGCCGGGGCTGCAGTAGCTGGTTAAGCTGGACGGCCATGAGTCGGAGTCTGCCCAGAGCTTCAGATGTGTCAGTGTAAGGGCCACAGAGCGGACTGGGTAGTGCCCCATGTCAGTCGGGGAATTTCTTCCCCCAAAATATTTTTCTTCCCTCCTAAATGTCTTGTATTTCTTTAACAAAATACCCAAGTCTGGGTAACTTAATAAGAGGTTTATTTGGAGGCTGCGGCAGGAGGATCGCAAGTTTGAGCCCACCCTGCACAACTTAGCAAGACCCTGTCCCAAACTGAAAAAATTTAAAGCGGGTGGGGGGCTGGGGATGTGTGCAGTGAGAAGGCCCTGGATTCAATCCCTGGGACCAGCAAACAAATAAATAAATACTGTAAAAGGTTGACTTGGCTCGTGACTGGTGGATAGAAGGGCCAAGTAGCATGGAGCTGCCATCCTGGCAAGGCCCCCTGGCTGCATCCCCCACGGCAGGGAAATGGGAAGGGAACCTGCTCCCCTGAAGAAGGCGCTGAGCAAGTGGCGTGGCCTCACTTGACAGCAACCCGCCATGGTGCGAACCAAGGCCGCACACGTGTGACTTCGCGCTTCCACATGGCCCTCTTACAGGTCCACCACCTGCCAACACGGCCTCCTCCCCGGGGACAGAGCTTCAGCACATAACCTGGAGGAATCACCCTCAAGTCCTGTCCAGGCCGCTGCACCCCCATTCAGGTAAAACCTGAACTAAGGAGCGCGCACCACTGCAGCTGTCTCAAAGTGGCCACGACTGTGGGTGGGGTCTCCCCCTGCTCTCTCTGTGCTCTGTGTTCCACGCGGACTCCTGGTGTGAAGGCAAGCGTGACCGTGGCCAGTGCAGTATCTTCTCTCTCTCAGAATCAAAAATTTTACATATTGATTTTTTTTTTTTTTGCAGTTCTGGTGATTGAATCCAGGGCCTTACATTGAGCTACATTCTCAACCCTTTTTTTCTTTTTAAATTTCATTTGAGACAAAGTCTCATTAAATTGTCCAGATTGGGCTCAAATTTGTAATCCTCCTCCATCTGTCTTGGGATTACAGGTGAAATTTCCAGTACATAAAGCGAGTAAAACTAGCTTCTGATCCAAGTGGAAGTCAGAGGAGCCAGCACCGTACTGTTTCAAAACTATTGGCAGAGCTGTAAGAGCCCTGAATGTAGTTAGGTCACTTAGAGTGTGGCTTTCACTCAAAATATAAATAATTTAAAGAGCAAAATGAAAAGAGATGGATGACCTTTTGGAGATGGGAATGGAACCTGGGGAATGAGAGAGAGGTGGGTGGGGAAAAGGAGGGTAAAAGTGATCCAGATGGGAGATACATATTCCTTCCCCAAAACAAATATAATCACAGTGGTACCCTGGTTCACAAACTTAATTCTTTCCACGATTCTGGTCACAAACTGAATTAGACAAGAACTGAATCAAATTTCCCCATAAGATCAACATGGGACCTAACTGCTGAATTTAATTCAGTTCTCATCCATTTTTTTTGTGTCCAGAACTGTGGAAAGAATCAAGTTCGTGAACCAAGGTACCAACTGAATTATGCATCACAAACACATACTAATAAAAAAAAATTTTTTTAAAGAAAACATGGCTTTCAAGAAGTCCTTTAACTTCTTGTCAGCTGTTCTTTCATCAGTGAAATGAAGATAATGCATGGAGCACAGTGACATATGCTGTAATCCCAGCAATCAGGAGGGTGAGGCAGGAGGATCAAGAATTCAAGGGCAGCCTGGGCTACTTAGTGAGTTTGAGGCCAGCCTGGACTATACACTGCATAGGGAAACCGTCGCAAAAAAAACAAAAACAAAAAGAGAAATGAAGATAATAATTCTTGTCTACCTCAGAAATTGCTGTGAACATCAAGTGCAGCCATGTGGCGAAAGATAGCTATAAAGTGCCGTCCAGCCGAGAATATTCCTTCCCTTGGTTCCCCACATTCGCATAGAGCCATGACTTCACATCCCTGGGCCAGCGGACAGAGCCACACGGCTCGTGGTGACCCAAACAGTATGATTTATTTACCTTCATGGTTTCCAAAGAGAAATGGTCATTTCAAAGGTGTGTTTATTTGGATTTTTCCCTCCCTCATGTTGTTATTCTTTATTCTCAAGTTGCCTTTTCTACCTTTCTCAGACAGACAGACGGACAGACTCCCTTCTGTGTCTCAGTCCCCACTCCCAGAGATCCAAATCTGCTGCGCTCAGGGGCTCCCCGTCTCTTCTTCAGGCCTCTATGTGTCCTAGCAGGCGTTGTTTTGCAGATTCGGAACTCCTGGGAAATCCACTCTAGCAGGGAGTAACAAGCTCATTTCCTCTATTTCCTCTATTTCTCTAAGCGTACCCCAGGTCCACACAAAATAAAAACACCGAGTCTTCTCTGGGCTGTATCTAGAAAATCATTATCTCTAGTGATTCTTCTGTCACTCCATGCTTTGTCGCAGCATTAAACGTGAGGAAAGCTGTCTGAGAGAGTGACAACGCATCCACCCCAGCACTTCCTCCTGAGGGCCGGGTCCATGCAGTTCAGGTGCTGCTGGCAGGACACTACACAGAGGACCACAACAGCTCCTCAAAGCTCCGCGCTGACTGGAACGGGACTTGATCTGGGGGCGCTTTAGCAAATGCTTGTGCCGGTGCATTCTTGGCTGCTCCACTGCAGCCTGTGCTCCAGTGTTTCCCTTGTATTGCCCGACTCTCAGAGTGGAACCCTGTTGGGTGGTATGAGTAGTACCTCTGTGTTCCCGGATAGTTACCAGCTATATAGGAAATACACACGGGGATGGGTATTGTATTAAATTACATATACTTTGCTTTCTGGGTTGCTGCTCGTGTGGGGTTCCAGGCCCACAACACTGACAGTTCTTCCTTAAGAGAGAATGAGTTGGCTCTCCTGAGGGGCCAAGATCCGCCATGACCAGGGTAGGAATTGGGCTTCAAATGGGGACAGTAATTCTGCCCCACACCCCACAGATTAATAACTCAGCACCTACTCACTGAGAAGTGACTCACTCACTCTTTTCCATTCGGCTTTGACATTTCCTATAGGTTCGTGCCTCCCTTTGACTTCAGTGGAGTGCTTGAGACTCTTTCTAGAATGGTGCAACCCATCTCTGCATTTTCTTTTGAGTGGCAGCCCAGCCAGGTGGAAGAATAAGTATGGTGAAAGGAACGAGGCAGAGAAGTCTAGCTCTGACTTTCCTGGTGGCAAGATCTACTCTTCTTGCCAGGCAGGTGCTTGGGGCTTTACTATTTGGCCTCTTCCCACTGCTCAGATCTGTTCCTTGATGTTCCTCTAAAATGCCCCAATCCCTCTTGCCCAGAGGTCAGGACTCTGGTGTTCTTCCAGGGAACAATATAGGAGGAGATGCTTCTTTGCCTCTTCCATTCTCTCCATTCCCACAGTCCAGCCTTTTATCTTTCCACGGTGCCAAGGAAGCTGCTCATGGCTCCTACCCAAGTGGTCCTCACAAGGCAGAGCCCTGTGTTTGCAGCTGGGAGTGTGTGTGTGGCATTGTCACAGTGGAGTCACGGTAGAGCAACCTGACCCCTGGACTCACCAGCTTTCAGGTTGAAGACCAAGAACTCGTTGCCAGGTGGATGTGAAAGTGTTTTGCACCCAGCATTTAATTCTGATCCCTGGCTCTGCACCAGCAAGGGGCAGACAGTAGAAATGGTAGGTGGAATAATTGAAATCTCAAGATAATTGGTTTTAACTTCCTTCCTCACCAGATCTTTTACCAGAGGTATTCATTTCCCCATTTTTCTCCTTTCATTTTCTTTGTTCAACCTCTCTTTAGTGAGGTAATGAACCAAGAACAAAAGGCTGCAAGCCAGGAGAAGGGGGAAATAAGGAGCCTAGATACTCTGCAAAACTGGAGCACAGGCCCCTGAGCTGACAGTATCCCATCCCACGGGACAAGCAAAATCTCTTAATCCTTTATTCTTCTCAGAACTGCGGACCTTGTGAGGCCCTTGCCCTCCACGGGGGCCCTCCCATGAGGGCAGAAGTGCAGAAAGGTAGGCTTTGCCTCTGGGGTGCAGGAGGGGGAGGAGCTGGTTCCCAAGGGAACAAGATCCCCTGATTGACAGTCCAGGCCTGCAAACACCACAGGTGCAAGATGTAAAGGAGAAGTGGCCTGGGTGAGTTTTGCATATGGTCATAGGAAGCTAAAGTTAGGTTCTGACTTGCCCCAGGTGTAGGGACCACATTTAGCTACTTTCTCTGCTAGACCCTGGCTTGCCTAATGCTTTGGTTAGGGAGGGGTCTAGCCGATGACTATGAGAGTCATGTGCTGGAGTAAGGTCAGGGAAGAGTCCTAACTACTCCTTTCCTTCTTCGAAACCAAATCTGAACCTCACAGATTTAAAGCCTAAGTGGACCTGAAGGACTGTCAAGTCCTGCCTGTTCATCTTGATGGGAAACCCATGTCCTTCTTTGTTCAGCCTGAAGCCTAAGACATCACCGGAACTCCACAAAAGCAGGCCCCAGCTGGCATTGCTTATGGACTTCACATGGCCCGTTCTTCCAAACAGTCTCCACCCTTTGACCCCACGATGGGCCTGCCTTGGTGTGGCCTGGCCTCAATTCCCAATGCTCAGCCCCTCTTGCCTTCCATTGTGCTTTCTTCCTTCCTCACAGTTTGAGTCTTTATTCTAATGAGCCACACAACTCATTCCTAGGACCTAACACAGATCCCTGTGAGTGCGGGACCCAGGAACCTAGAAGGAGCGGTTGGCTCAAAGACCCAAGGAGGAAAAGGGATGCCAACCAGAGGTGGCCTCAGGGAGCAGAGGCTTGCAGCTGTGTGTGCTGAGTGGGTGCCTATGGCCCTAAGGGCTTGTCAGTGCCCCAGCAGCTCCAGCCCCCTCCCAGAGGTGGGCTCTGAGCAGCCACTGAAATCCAGTACAGCAAAGGGGCCCTGCTTGCTGGCCCCCCGGAGCATCCATGTGGTGCTAAAGGCATATTGCCCTCTTTCTCTTTTGTTTTCACAGAGTTCATTTCTGTGGAGGAGGGATGAGGGGAGGGGTGGGGAGGTCCTAGGATGTGGGGCACCTGGTCATGGGCCAGCAGCGGCCGTGTTGCCAGTGGCTATTAGAGGTATGTGAAGTCGTAATAACCACACCAGTCTCCATCACCTGGCCCGAGGGCGGCAGTGGTGGGGAGGACAGGGTGTGGTAGAGAGAGGAATGCTCAGATCCCTGGCCCTGTCTCTCCCGCAGGCAGCCTGCCCAGACTGCTAACCACACATTCCCTTTTTTGGTTCTGGAGACTAAAAGCTGTCCTCTTGTCAGGAGAAAGCTATAGATTCTAATACTTACAAAACAGAGAGAGTCTGGTGGGGATTGGATTCTGATCATTAGAATAACAGGTAAATGAATGGAGAGAAGATGAAGTATACAGCAGGGCACTGTCTGGGAAGTCGCTGCCACAGTTCTACCTGGGCTGAGTTTACCTCTGGTTTTGTTCAGTTTATGGACCGTGTGGCCAGTTACCTACAGGGCGGGTCACAGCACTGAGCGAGCTGGGGGCTCTGTCAGAGACAGCAGAAGCACCAAAGACTCTACGCTCAGGAGTTACGCATCTGAGGAAGGAGAAGAGACAGGACCCAGGAATACACTGCAGATCTATGTGAACAAATGAGGGACTCATAATCCGCAGCCATGGGAAGTGGGGGACAGCAGCCCTTAGCAGTTCAGAGCCAACTCTGTGGACCCTCAGACCAGACTTAGAGATTGAAGCAGACCCCTCAGATGTCCTCAACCCCTTACATTAGTTCCAAGCTTTCATTCACATTTCTGTGGAAATATTGTTTTCAGTGATTTGGTCTGATAGAGAAGTTGGCTCTTTTGGAATCAGGTTGCAGCACAGCCCCTCTGATGACCAGCTGCAAACATCAGCGCCCAGCCCCCTGGATAGGAAAGTCACTCTGTGAAGACACTGGGTGACACCCCACAATCCACCCTTAGATCAAGCCAGCCGCATGACTAAACTGCTCACACCCGAGGGATTGTTTCTGCGTGTTTGTCTGACTCTGCTGTAGTGAAGGAAACAGGTGCTGAAAAAGGTAAGGAGAGAAAGAAAATTGCTGCCTGATTTACAGGGCCAGATGTGGAGAAGATTTTTCTCCTCATGGAAGCTGGAGCTGGAAGGCAGAACCAGGGTTTCTTGGACCGGGCTCTACTGACCTCATGGCCTGGACACCTCTGTTGTGGGAACTGCCCTGTGTATTGTAGGGTGCTCAGCAGCACCCTGGCCCCTGCTGATCAGCACCTCCTTTCAGCCGTGACTCCTGGTGGGCACAGCTGCCTGCACTTGAGAGTTTCTGCCACAGACGACAGGTGCTAGAGTCCCAGGCAGCACCAAGAATGCTGCCCATCCTGCTGCTCACACTAGAGAGGGCTCCCTTTCCAAAATGGAAACTGAGTCACGGGCAGGTTGGCAGAGGCCATGGAATTTAGTGTGGCTTATATCTGAGTGACATGTGGCAACTTCTGCAGAAGGAAATTTTGAGGATTCCCAGTGTTGTTGTAAATTATTGTTGTAAAATCGTTAGTCAAATATGACACACATAAAACTGGGCAAACGTCCCACGGGCTTGTAACTTTTCTACAACTGTAAAATCCAAAAAACTCATGATTTCGACAAATCAGAGAGACAGCCAATACAGCTCGAGTGAACAGTGTGAATGTAATGAGACAGACAGTGAGACTTCGTGGAGTAAATAAATTGCCCTTTGCTCTGTAATTTGGTACTGAGCCCTTTCTTTGGGCCAGGCAGATGTCGTGTGTGTATTGACCCATACGCAACTCCTACAGGACACTGTCTCTACAAACTCCTGCAGAAACTTAGCTTGTGAGGTTACTTAGCAAACACACTCTACTCATTAAGGTCCTACTGTCTTGAGACAATTAAAATAGTGCGTCCAGGTCCCAACATGGTCATAAATACCAAGGAGTGTGAGCTCTGTGGTGGACATATGAGGACCCAGGATATCCTCTTAAGAATATTTACATTCCTGTCAAAATAAAAGGAACTTTTTCACAAGGACAAGGTCCTGAGTTCAATCCCCAGTACCAAAAAACAGTTAAGTTCCCACGAAGAACTCCCAAGAATATATTTGGAGATTCTCAAAGGAGCTCAGATCTTACAGATGAGGAATGGGGCTTAGAGGGTTTTCCAGGAAACACAGCCCCCGGAGGCAGCACTGCAGATCTCTTACCTCTCCACCCCACTGCTTTCCCAAAGCGATCTCACAGAGTTCTGACGGCGGCTGTGCAGAAGGTTTGGCTTATTGCTTTAAATGGTCATGGAACTGAACTGAATACTTCTCATTCATTTTCTAATAAATTAAAAGTTAAGGAATTTTCTTTTTAGATTTTATTTTCCGATACTGTGGTTTGAACCCAGGGCCTTCACACTTAACTATATCCCTATACCTTTTGTTGTCTTTTTATTTTGAGACAGGGTCTCGCTAAGTTGTTAAATTGCTTACCCTGGGCTCAAACTTGTGATCCTCCTACTTCAGCCTTCCAGGGTGCTGGGATGACAGGTATGTACCACCATGCCTTTTTTTAGATTTTGATCTTCGAGTATGTAGTAACATGGTTAGAAAGTAATGTATGTGCATAATGAAATATGCATATGCAAAAGTGCACTGCACATAAATATCCAGTTTAGTGAACAATTATAAAATGAAAACACACAAAGCCACAGCCAGGACAAAAGAGAGGGCATTTCCAAGCTACAGAGGATTCAGAGTATTCTTGGTCACAGTCCTTTCTCTTCCCTAAAAGTAATCACTGTCTTGACTTTTAATGATTTCCTTGCTTTCCATTATTTACCATCTTTACAGGCATCCCTAAACAATTCAGTTCAGCTTTGCCTGCTCATGAGATTTTTACCAATGAGCCCTTTATGTATTTGTGTCTTGCTTCTTTTGCTCAGCACTGTTGCTGAAATGCATGTGTGCTGTCGTAAATGGCTCTAGTTCTTACTTACCCTTGTCTGTGTTAGGCAGACCTTTGGGTTATTTCCACCTCGTGGAGATTATGAACAATGTGTCTATAAACATTCTTGTGTATATCCTGGTCCACAGGATACACATATACACCTACCTCTAGGGCATTTTCCCACACTGGAGTTTCTTCCATTGTGAATACACTGTGAACCACACCTTACTAGATAAGGGCAAGTCTTTTTGAGACTTCTTGTTTCAGTTTAAATTTCCACCAGCAGTAGTTCCCCCTGTACAGCACTCTCACTAGCACTTGTTATGGTCAAACTTTAAAATTGCAACTGAACAAGAACAGTTCTATTATATGATGGGTTTAATTTGCTTGTTTACTAAATAAAATAAAGCACCTCCTACTACAGTTATTGGTCAAGAATTTCTTATGTGCCTATTGAAGACTTTTGCCATCTTCCTATTGCCAAATTTAAATTTTCTTTTAAGGCAAGTTTCATCTTCATTAAAATTACATTTGCTGGGCATAGTAATGCATGCCTGTAATCCTAGGGCTCAAGAGACTGAGGCAGGAGGATCACCACAAGTTTAGGCCAGCCTAGGCTACATATGAATTCAAGACCAACCTGAACTACATGAAAGGCTCTGTCCCAAAACACAAACAAAACAAAAAAAAAAATTACATTTGATAGAAAAGTGTGCCCAACTTCCAAATTATCTCTGCTCATCTGAGAAATATATATAATTTAGGATAAAATGTCAAAGACCTATAAGCTTAAAAATGTATTTTTTTGGTACCAGGGATCAAACTCGGGTCCTTGCACTTGCGCATAAGGCGGCGAAACCACTGAACTAAATCCCCAGCCCAAAAATGTATTTTTTACTTCAAGTCATTGAAAAGGTAATAACAATAGAAGTTCACAGAAAAAAATACCCTTCCAGATAATTTTTCTTATCTCCATTTTCCAAATCTAACATCTTTTTATTGAATTTTTCCTCCCTCTTGTTTCCCTATATTTTCATAGAGAACAAACATACCCCTATATATCAGAGCCCTTTGTTAAAATCATCAAGTGTGAAGGTTATTATTCTATTCTGGGTTTCTCATGCTGTGTGTTGTGAGTTAACAAAATGTCAATAATAAAGCAGTGCCAGCATTGTCTATTAACTTTTGCAGCTGACATAATACTAAGTAAAATAACATATATATTTCCAATAGTCATACATATCTAATGAAAATAAATAAATAGTTCACTAGAGCCTGAGCTCTAGCTTTTGCTCACCTTATCTCCTTTTGACATTTGGGTATGAGCTCATTGGCACAGTGTGAAGCCCATATAATCTACCACTGAATAAATTATTCAGTAATCTGTGATGTCCTTGTAACATGAGAATCCCCTATTAAAAAAATAAATAGCTGCACTGCTATTTATAGTCTTGATGGAAGTTGCTTTGCTAGCAAACCTGACCAGAGTTCCCTGGTAATCTATAAGGACTGATGTTTAGCAGGGTTTTTACATTAAGCTATTTGTTGCATGCACGCGTGGATGTGTGATGCATACAGAGGACCAGCAGAGAAAGCCCAAGCGGATGTTATTTGTCATATCTGTCTCATTTTCTCCTTAACACTGTGGAAATTCAAATAGGGACAAAGCACCTATAGGTTACCTGCATATTCACTTATATATATTCCTGGCTGTATCCAGGCAACCAGATCCCTACTTCTAAAAAAGAAGATATTTTCATTTTCTGCTAAGAACATCAGATGGTCTGTCAGAGACAAATAAATATGAGCCAGGGACCCTGAGCCTCCCGTCTTACCTCTTTGCCTGCCCCCAGATAAAAGCAGTGGGGCCTGAAAGCCGTGTGGGATGTGGGAGCACAGAGTGCAGAGCTCTGGGAGGATCCTCGCAGATCAGAGTGGAGCAGATGGTCTCCATGAATTCTCAGGCTAGAAGGTCTGGAGAAGAGATAACCAGGTGTCTTTTTCATATTTAATTTTTTGATTAAAGATATTTTATGAATATAGATGCATAATTAGTATGTGGGAAAGCAATTCCCTTTACAGTAGACCCTCAAACTCCAACTAACCATTAGAGTAGCCAACTAACTCTGATATTTATGCAATATATGTCATGTGAACTTTTAAGTTGACACTTATTAAAAAAGCTTTCACTAAGTGAAACCTGACATCAAGTCATGTACAAAAAGCAGGCATAGAATCCTCAGCATATTGGAAAAAGTGTGAACTGATGAATGAAATGGGATTACGTGAAATACTCTGGATTTTTCCAATGCATCACACAGCTGTTTAGTCATAAAGAAGTTTCTGAAAAAGATATAAAAGCCACAAAATAATAATTAAATTTGAAATGTACAAATAGTCTTTAAATTATTACAATGAAATTTTGTTACACACCTATAGGAATGGTTGAATTTTTTAATTTTTGTAGTACTGAGCTTTGAACCTAGGACCTCATGCATGCTAGGCAAATGCTCTATCACTGAGCAACATCCCTAGCCTTCTTTTTATTTGTTTTAAGACAGCGTCTTGCTAAGTTGCCCAAGCTGGCCTCAAACTTGTAATCCTCCTGCCTCAGTCTCCCAAGTAGCTAGGACTACAGGTCTGCACCACCACACCTGCTCAGAATGGTTAAAACTTAAAATAGTGACAATATCAACTGTTGGCAAGGCTATAGAGAAACTGAATTACACATCCATTGCTTAGGTGGTGGTCCCTCTGGAGAATATTATGGTAGTTTCTTATAAAATTAAACATATGGTTATCACACAACCCAGCAACTAAACTCTGGGAGCCCTTATCAGAGAAAATTTTAAGAAATTATATTCACATAAAAAGCTGTATACAGATATTCATACGAGATTGTTTTCAAAATAGGCCCAGACTGGCAACAGTCCCAACATTCTTCACTGGGTGAGTGGTTAAACAAACTGTGGTACATCTACTTTGGAATATTATGCAGCAACCCAAAGGGAAGAAAGCACTGGGACATGCAAAAATTGGATGGATCTAAAGCAAGACCGAGTGAAAAAAAAAAAGCTAATCCCAAAGAGTTACATATTTTATGATTTCATTTATATGACAGTCTTGAAATGACAAGATTATAGTGATGGATAACAGATAAGTGATCAGCAGGGGTTAGGACTGGGAAATAGAGGAGGCAATAAGAGGGAATAGGTAGAGTTATAAAAAGGCAACATAGTGATTGATGCACAGACTCCTACAGAGGATAAAATAGATAAAACCAAATGCGAGTGCACACACACGCACACCAGGTACATACAAGACAGGGAAAATCTGACTGCAATCTGTGGATTGTACCAGCATCAATAGTCTTACAAGGTGATGCTACTGTCAGGAAGAAACAAGAAAAGGACATTTTGCATCACTCAGTATTATTTCTTACAAATGAATATGAATCTATAATTATATAATAAGGTATCTAATTATACTTTAAAAATTAAACAAGATCTGATAGTCTCGTGATAACTGTTAACTTTGTTGTACAGAAAAAGAACCTGGGGGTGAAGCTAAAGAGCAGCAGGGAACCCTGAAGCCGTTCGTGTGTGTGTTAAATAGCATCAGCAGAGGTCATTTTGGGGGTGCCGTTTGGGGTGCTGGATTGGGAAGAGAGCTCTTAGCAATAGAGGCCAGGGTGTGCTAATCACAGTGACCTGGCTCTGTAAAGGAGGAAACGGACACAGCTCCCTATGGGGGCCCAAAGTCCAGCCATGAGCTTCTCTAAACTTTAGTAACTCTAATGCATACCACCAGACAGGGCTAAGGTTACTCCAGCTGCTGGAACCAAGTCTTGTTTTTTATAATGGATTCAGACTATAGGCAGATCAGTGCATTATCTGTGGGCGGCTTTGAATGGGACTGTATGAGTCACAGAGCTTCAACTGTGCTTCTGTTTGGTTATCAAACTGCAGTCCGATCGGTGCCCTCTGAAGTATATCCTCTGGGCACCATTAAAAAGAGCTCCAGTAGTTGGAAAACTTGTCCTGAATTTGTACTTATAACATGCCCTTACTTAGTCATTTCTCAATTAACTCAGCTTGAGGACAATCCAAGATGAAGAAAAATAAGAGCTGACAAAGAAAGAAAAAAACAGGTGAGTCAAGCAGTTACTGGGGGCTGTTCCCTCAGAACTCAGGTGGGCTCAATGGAGCTTTCATACCTGGGCTTAACGTGGGCCTCAGCCCATCCCAGAGCCATTTATAGGTGGAAGGGACTAACAATAACATACTGACTGCTTGGAAGGGGCCTGGGAGTCCAGGAGATTAGGGAACAAAAAATTTACTTAGAGTTCCAGTCAAGACTGCAGTTTTCATGCTGATTGAATAGCAATTCACAACCTGTTTCTAAATTTCCTTACTCCAGCTCCAAAACACACGAGAGTTCAAAGTATAAATGTGTATAAATGACCCTTAATAGCATTCTCTCTCTCTCTCTCTCTCTCTCTCTCTCTCTCTCTCTCTCTGGATATCTATTATTTTGGTTTATTTGCTGACCTTCAGATAGTTGCTGAAATCCCAATGTGTTTAAAGGACATCCAGATCATTTTATTTAGTATCTTAACAGACCTCTATGGAGCATTTTTAACTTGAACATTGAAGTCTATTCGTTGTCATCCTTTATGCTATTGGGTCACCAGCATAAGACAGATGGTTTGGGCAAATAACAGGGAAAAGGATGAGCTTTGGGTTAAAGAAATCTGCACTTGCTAGCTGTGTGACCTCATTAAATTACAGTGGACCCTCGAGTTATGACTGGCCTGAGATATGAACAACTTTGGTTATGACCTGAATTTTAGTTTTAACTTGTGACCAAAGTCTTGAGTTACAACCCAAATGATGGCTGCTTGTGCTCTGGTGGTCTCAGATACAAATTTAACTCTTAAAGAGTTCTGGGAGGAATATTACAACATCCTTTCCTGTGTGGAGTCAATTGAGAAATCCTGGACCAGTGTCTCTCTAAGGACATTGAGATCTACCTGGAAAAAAGTGTGGCCTAAAATTATACAGGAGAGAACCTGAGTCACAACCAGCCCTTGGGAATAAACTGAGTTAGTAAGTCAAGGGTCCACTGTATTTAACTTCTCTGAACCTCAGTTTTCTAATCACTAAGGCAAAGTGATTAGGACCACATGCTTTAGGGTTATATCATCTGATTTAAACTGTATACTGCTTGGATGTCCTTCAATAAATCACTAAATTTCCTTAAACTTGTTCCTGCACCTGTAAAATAGATGTGGCAGAGATAGATAAGTTCTCTCGTATATTAGTCAGTTTTCTGTTGGTGGGACAAAATACCTGACATACACAATTTAAAGGAGAAAAGGTTTATATTAGCTCATGGTTTCAGAGGCTTCAGTCCATGGTTAGTACTGAAAAATAAAACACACACACACACACAAATAATTTTGTGGAATGCAGCAAAAATAGTGCTTGGATAGAAATGTATAGCTATAAGTGCTTATATTAAAAAAGGACCTCAAATCAATTTATTATATTTCCACCTTAAGAAATTAGAAAAAGAAGAACAAAGTAAACCTAAAGCAAACAGAAGGAAGTAATAAAGATAAATGGGAATAAATTCAATAAAGAAGTGGGAAAAATAGAAATAAATCAATAAAACTAAAAGTTGATTGTTTAAAAAGATAAAAATTGGCAAACTTTTAGCTACAGTGACTAAGGAAAAAAACCCCAGAAAGCTCAAATTACAGTAAGTGTCCAATTTATGAATACTGGAGTTGAGAACTTTAACAGGTGTATGGTATAGGATTCGAAGGTATACCAGATAAGGCTCACTTTGTCAGATTACAAACGAATCTGATTTATGAATGTTCTCCAGGAATGGAACTCATTCATAAGTCAGGGACTTTCTGTATTAAAATCAGTGATGAAAGGAAATATTTCATTTCATATCTGCAAGATTATAAGGCAACACCATGAACAACTACATTAGAATTGTATTAGATAAAATGAGCAGATTCCTAGAAAGACACAAATTGACTCAAGAAGGAATAGAAAATCTGGCTAGTCTGATAACAAGATTGAATTAGTAATCAAAAATCTTTCCAGTAGATCAAGCCCAGTGCTCTGGGAGAATAAAGGAGTAGGATTGCAAGTTGGAGCTCAGCCTGGGCAATTCAGCACCTAGGTGAGACCCTGTCTCAATATAAAAAATAAAAAGGGGCTGGGGTTGTAGCTCAGAGAAAAGGCCTTAGGTTCAATCCCTAGTAGCCTCTCCCCAAACACACACACACACACACACACACACACACACACACACACACACACACACAGAGAAAAGAAAGAAAAAAGAAAAAGAAAATTACCAGAATAATATCCCTTATGAATGTGAAAGAAAAATTATGGATAAAATACTAGCAAGCTGAATCCAGTAACATTTCAAAAATAACGAATTCATCGAACTTTTGTAAAGATTAAATGAGATAGCAGGGGCATGAGTCCTGAACATAAGCACTCTACAAATAGCATTTCTTCTTCCTGTTTTCCCATGAATGAGTGTGCCAGAAATGATCACCATTCACCAATGTCTGGTTTCCCTTTTCTCTATATAGTCAACCCTCATTGTTTGTTGACTCCGTATTTCTGCATTTATCCTCTTGTTAAAATTTATTTGTAATTTCAAAATCAATACATTACCTCATAGACACTCATATATATGCAGAGTGATAAAAATTTTGAAGTGGCAAATAATACCTTGCTTTCTTGTTTAAGCTCTTATATTGTTATATTGTTATTGATATCCACTTGCGGGTCTGTTTGGTAACATTTCTGTTTCCCAAGTGTAATGGTGTAAAGCTGATATTCCTAAGCTTGAAAAGGCTGCAGTATGCCTTTTGGGTAAAATACATGTGTTAGAGAAGCTTCATTCAGCCATGAGTTATAGTGCTGTTGGCTGTAGTTTAGCGTTAATGAATCATGAGATTCATTATGAATTATGAGATGTCATTAAATAGACACACATAAAACATGTGTGTTTGTTAGTTGATGAAAATGTTGCGTCCAACCTGGGTGTGGTGGTCCACACCTGTAATCCCAGCTATTCAGGAGACTGAGGCAAGAGGATTGCAAGTTTCAGGCCTGACTGGACAACTTAGTGAGACTCTGTCTCAAAGCACAAAATAAAAAGGGCTGAGGATGTCGCTCAATGGTGCAGCACACCTGGATTCAATCCCTGGTACTGCAAAAAAAACAAAACAACAAAACCAGTGTGTCCAGACAGGCTTGTAGAAACCTGATCCTGTCTTTCCCTTAGAAGCAGTGATTCAATATTCTTTAATTCAGTATTTGTAATGACTCTGCAGAACATTACCATAAATAACAGGGGCCAGCTGTACACATACCTGCTTAATAGATTAAAACACACAGCTCTACTATTTACAACATTCCCACTGAGAGACTGCTTCCCTGTACCGTGCATCTGGGCTGGTCTTTCGACTGGCCTTGACCGTGAACCTATGCCAGTGTTGCATAAGTTCTGGAGCTGTGCTTTTGCCTTGGTGCTCTCAGAACACTCTCCCAGGACCACCAAGTAAAGAAGGAGCTGAGCATCCTGAAGAATCAGAAGCCACATAGAAGACAACCAAGGGACCCAGCTGCCAGCCAGTACCACCTACGACCTGTGTGAGTGAGGATATCTTGGACTTTCCAGCCCAGCCCAGCCCATCCTCCAGCCAAATATAGCTGTCTGAGCCCAGGCAAAACCAGCCAGAGCTGTCCAGTTGACACAGGATTGTGAGGAGTAATAAACTATGCTGTTAAAGGCATAAATTTTAAGGTGGTTGGTTTGCAGGAAGCAATACCATATACACCTGCCCTTCTGGAGTTCAGTGCAGCCAGGGTACTTGCTTTTGCAAATTCTATGTGACACGGGTCACTTCCTGGTAGAATCATTTAATTGTTTTTCCCTTGTTGTGGCAATCAAGGAGGTGAGCATTGATAGAGAAGAGCTGTGAGACTGAATGGAAGCCTGGTGTGGTGGCGCGTGACGGTGACGCCAGCACTGGAGAAGCTAGGGCACAAGGATCCCAAGTATGAGCTAAGCCTGGGTGACCCTGTCGCATAACTTTAAAAAGGGGGGCTGGGGTTGTAGCTCAATGAGAAGGTCCTGGGGTCAAAGCCCAGTGCCAAGAAAAAAATGTATTTTTTAAAAGATTGAATAGAATGTTGAATCAACACACAAGCACAGTTGCCCTGGACAGATGCCGGAACCCACAGAAAATACGATGTGAGCTATAATGCAAATATTAACTCTAAGATTTTGGAGCTGTTTATTATAATATATCTAGTCCATCCTACATAGAGTTGGTCTATCAAAACTAGAGATTTTAACAGCTATTTGCAATGTAATACATTTTCCCGCTCACCTAAGAATTTCTAGACCTCTCTGGGAAGAGGAAGAAATGTTTGAATTTAGGCTGATAGTTCAATGCAAAGTTGACTGTCTGAGATTCATTACAAATATTACTCTGTCTCTTTGAATCCTTTCATTCTGTCTGCAGTTGTTGGTGCCCTTGCTGATGAATTCTATAAACGACACTCATGGACACTGATGAGAATCTGATAGTCCTGTGGAGAGCAAAGAGTTGATCCTGAACCAGGTCAGTGGCCATAACACACAGGGGAGAACAGAACACCAGTCAGCTGAGCTCTCTGTCTTTCCTAAACTTTTCATTATCACAGGCAAGTTCACCTTACAGCTCAACTGGTGTGCAACAATTTTCTCATATGTCAGGTGAAATGAGAAGTCAAATGTGCCCTGAAATCTAAATGCTAGCTGATAAAAATGAAAGTTCTTTAATGATGTTTCTCAAAAAATCACCTACTTACCTCTACAGATGGGGCAGCAAACACTAGTTAGGTTTACAAATAGTAACACTTGAAGTGTTTCTATACAAAAATCCCCTTAGCTGGAGAACATGGAGAAAGATCTTTACTGAGAAGAAAGACTTGCACTTGGGTTTCATTGTCAAAGTCGGAAGTGGCCATTGGCACACACAGAGACACAAGGCAGATTCATGCATGCAATGGAAGAGCACTGAGGACATTTGAACAAGTGTAATGATCAATGCCATTATCATTCCACATTGCTGTCAGTATTGCTGGTTGCTTCAGATGGGTGTTGATCTGCATTAAAATTTACGCTATTGGAAGGTCTGGGTATTTGTGACTTTCCACATATAGCCATTTATTTTGCTAAATGCCAGACTCTGTCATAGTGGAATTCATTTCCCCAAACTGCTTGGTCCATAACTTTCATTCACTCTGGTCACATCCTTCAAAATTTGGGACAAGGACTGACAAGGATTCAACTTGAGCCAAACCAGTATAAGTGGTTTTGATTTTGAATTAAAAGAGGAATGGCTTGGAATGGACATAAAGGAGGACTTCCGGGTAAACATCTCTCTCTGAATTAGGAGCTCAGTGCCCTGCTGATCTAGGCCAGCACCAGATCCCATCTTGTCCAGAGCTACCCTCAGTGTGTGACCCTCATGTGACTGCTGAGCTTGGGCTGCCCCTGTGTTCACCTCCTGCTGGCTCCTCACATCCCCTTGTGCACACTTGCCCCCCATTAACTCCAAAGGCACCAATTAATAATGTAACCCTGGGAAGCAAGAAGGAGAAAGGGTAAGTGCCTCTCATACAGCCATGTTCTATACTCTTTCTCCCCCTCTGCTTTCTCTGGAGTTCCTTTTCTGCCTTTCCAGCTCTGGTGCACTCATTTCCCATGCCCAGTTCCCCTCAGGAAAGCAAAGCCAGCTGAGCCACATTAGACCTGCAGTCTCTGAGGCCAGCCACCTGCCATTGTGCCTCTAGGGTTGGAGGTGCAGGGTGGGCCCCAGGTGTCCCTAGCACAAGGGGAGTCCCAAGATATGAGGTTGAGGTAGGGATGCCCTGTACCTCTTTCCTGCCCTGAACTCTGCAGCAGATCAACAGCACCATGAGGCCCCTCCATCCAGTGAGGAAACGTCTGTTTAGGCCTCCACTGACCTGAAGGCAGAAGGTGGCCATGGGGACTCGGTTCCCCCCCCAAAGCCTACAGGGTTTTCTGACTGACTACCACGGAGAGTTAAATAAATAACTTTACTGAGAACCCAAGCATCAGGGGGCAGGACTCTTTCCCTGGAGATAGAAGTTCTTGTTAAAATCAAGAACAAAGGGAGCAAGGACAAGCCAAAGCAATGGCAGCAGTGTATAAAGAAAATACTTGGAACGAGAAGACACAGTTCCTGGTTTCAGCTGGCCTCAGATGGGCTGCACTGGCCTGGAGCAACTCACTCAGTGCTCTGAACCTCTGCTTCTGCTGTAAAAAGGGAGCGGGCCTTCTCACCTCACAGGGTCACTGTGAGGCTAAATGGAGGCTCTGCGTAGGATAAGGTATTAAGGGGAAACGGTTCTGCAGTGAAATGGACAAGCGGCCTGCGTTCCCCTTCACCTAGGGTACAGTGAGAGCTGTTTTCCCCAGGCAGGCGCTCATGGTTCCTGACATGTCGGTACTTGTGGCATGTTTGCTCGTGTGTCAGGAGAAAGCTCCTTTTATTATGAGATTGGAAAATCACTGCCCTGATAATTATTGCCCATTACAGCTAGGAGAATAGGAGCCCTGGTAGGTCAGAATTCTCCTTCACATAGCCCCAAGGGCTGGAAGTTCAGGGACAGATGAGCAGAGGAGGGCAGAACTGGGCTTGAATTTGGGGTCCTGGCCCATCTGCAAGATTCTCCAAGCAACAGCATGTTTTCCTGTGGCAGTGTGGCTGTCTGGGTCATAGTGTCCACTCCCTGCCTCACTCCCTTTCTCCCTTACCTGTGCCACTCTGGTATTACACCTCCCCATTAAGCCTCAATATACAAATTTTGCCTAATATACTTTTTCCGGTCTGGGCATAGTAGCACATGCCTATCATTCCAGCACTCTGGGAGGCTAAGGCAGGAGGATCTCAACTTTAAGGCTAGTCTGGGCAACTTGGTGACTTAGTGAGACCCTATATCAAAATAAAACATAAAAGTGTTGGGGATAGAGCTCAGTGTGAAGGCCCTGGGTTCAATTCCTAGTACTACAGAAACAGACAAAAACATAAAAAAAAAAACATAAAAGCTTTTTCTAGGAGACAGTCACTTTGACCCACACCCTCATCTCCTGGCCTTCTCTGGAAGGACCTATACTCAAGTACTCCCCTCGGAGCCTTTGGACAAGAGGCCAGGACCTCTCCTGCAGGGACACCTAGTACAGTGGTGAGGACCAACAGCGTTTATGAGGCTGCCTTTCTTGGAACTGGGTCCTGGGAAGGAGCAGGCCCAGCAGGAAGCCAGTTTCTCAGGTGAAGCTCTGGAGAAAAAGCTTTCCTAAGGCTCCCGGTCCCACCCACAATGCCATGGACTTCTTTATTACAAAAGGGACAACTCTGTAAGAAAATAGCAGCTTCCAGATGCACTCTCTAAAATTGGAAACCATTTATATGAAGAAGTTATCCATGTTTATAAAATGAAATTAATGTTTCCCCTACTTAATAACAAATAGGTGAAAAAGAAAAATAGCTTCTTAACTTCGTATCACAACCTATTCATTGTACAAATCATCTGAAGAAAGTATTTTCCAGACTCAGGAAGCCATATGGAGTCAAGGGTTTTTAAACTGCCTGGAGGGGGGCCCCTGGAAATGCCAGGGTCTGTCATTATTGCTAAGTAGGCTTGGGACTTGCAAGTCAGCTCTCTGGGATGGGAATGAGCTCCACCCTGTCCTCTTCCAGGAATCTGTCACACCTCATGTTTGGTGGCTTTATTAAGTGAGGCCATGAAGAGGCCACGTTGGAGGCCAGGGCCCAGCTGTAACCCGAGAGTTCCCAAGCAGTGGTGCTGGCTCATCCCCTGGCCTGGCGAGAGCTGCTGTCAGGAGCAGAGCCAGCTGGGCCCTGAGGGAGGTAGGGATCCCAAGACCTCACCCCTGGATGGTGAGGAGTGGAGTCCTGGAGAGGCCAGCAGCTGGAAAAGCAGGTGCTATCTGCAGGCAGGCAGGGAGCGGCTTCCACCGCCTTCATCTTTCCCTCCCTGTCCTATGCACATCATCCTCCTGGGCTCTGTGCCCAGTCTGCCCCGGAGTCCAGCTCCTCCTCTTCCTCTCTGTGGGGCAGGGTTCAGTCAGGCCTTTTCCTCTCTCACCCACAGAGCAAGCTCAGATTGATCTCCGGCCTCCAGCTTAGCTTCCCTCCAGTCTCCCGTCCCCCAGTCATGAGGCAGGAATGGGGCAGCGCGCATGGGCCCAGTATTCTGTGTTTCTAGCAAGTGCTCTGGGAGATTCTGCTGCAGGCTGTTACCCTCTCCTTGGGTGAGAAGCACTTCAGCTTCCCTTTCCCCACACCCCACTTTAGGTGTCGGCTGGGGACAGGGGAGGGTGGCAGATATGCCAGAGGACCCGGGGGCCTCTCACATGCCGGGCAAGCACTGTATCCTGAGCCATAACTCTCACCTCACTCATTCTGATGTGTTAAAATTCGAGATTATCAGCTGCTGCACTGTTCCCAGGCCCCACAGCTGCACTGTTACCTGGGGGAATGGGTAACTTGGGTGTCTACAGAGTCCCAGTTCCTCTGTCACAAATCCTAGGACCAAAGCTCTCAGCATCACTGCTTTCTTCCTCTTGGATTCCATCACGATCAGTTCCAAGGCCAGGGTGCAGCTCTCTTTGTGTCTCCCCGCATCCTCCCTGGCCACCAGTCCAGCCCTCCTTCCACTAAAGGCTCCGGAACCCAGGAGGAGTGGTGGGAACTGGGCAGCCCCAGCGCCTCACGGTCTGAACTATGGCTCCTCAACTCTCACCCTGGCTGGTCCAGGGCACAGGTGGCAGCCCAGTCCCCTTCCCTCTGACTTCACAGAAGCATCCCCCAGACCTCAGCTCCCTGCAGGCCTGCACCCCTGTTCCTCAGGCACCTCTTCACACACCTCCGCATTCTCATCCTCCTGTAATCCAGTCTCCACAGTGGTCACAGAAATGTGAAAAACAGAATCAGCTGTATCGATTTCCTACTTAAAATCTTCCAGTGATTCCTATTCCAAGCAATTGGCTGGGCCTAAAAGACCCACATTAGCCTGGCCTGTGTGCTGTCCAGCCCCATCTCTACCCCGCCTCCCTATACGTTCAGCTCATCTTCGAATACATCAGACTCCTTCCCAAGCCAGGCCTTTGTGCCTGCTGTCTGGAGAGCTCTCCCTCTGCGCGCCCCATGGTTGGCTCCCTTCCTCTCAGATGCCACAACCAGAGTGGCCGTCCCGACCATCGATGGAGATAGTCCCCCTGTCCGCTATCACACTTTACCCCACTCTGTTTCCTTAGCACACAATGCCATGAGTTATCTACATGTTTATGGGCTGTCTCTTTTGACCAGGATGTCAGCTCCACAGGCCAGGAGGCTGCTCTCCTTGTTCGTGGGTTTGTCCCTGGGACTCAGCCCAGTGCCAGACACAGAATTAGTGCTCAACAAATGCTTACTCCGAACAAATGAGTCCAGGCCTCCAGATGAGGTGGCTTAGGCTGCTGGGTCATGGGAGTGGCACACTGCCTGGAGGCGCTGGCGTCTGTGAGCTAGCCAGACCCACAGCTGAGACTGGTACTCCCTGTCCTGGTGAGGGCACGAATGCTGGCCACCAGGAGTGGACACCCTCTCCTGGCACCTTCACCACCTCCAGTCTCTCTTCAGTGCTCATCTGACTTACATCCTCTGCTTTACTCATTCAAATCTGTTTTATTTTTTCAGTTTTATTTCTTTCAAATAGATTAGAATATGCCAATGGTTTATGTAGAGTTTTAAAAAGCTAATAGATCTTGCACTTGGGAGGCAGAGGCAGGAGGATCATTGCAAGTTCAGGGCCACCCTGGACTACATAGTGAGACCCTGTCTCAAAAAAACCAATCAATCGGGCCGGGGATTTAGCTCATTGTTTCTGCCTGCCTCACAAGCACAAGGTCCCAAGTTCAATCCCTGGTACCAAAGAAAAAAGCCCAATCGATCGATCATCAATCAATCAATGCTACTATATTCTAATACACAAGATGATCTCCTCAGCTATTGTCAAATTTGGGGGGTTGGGATGTAGCTCAGTGGTACAGCATATGCTTTGCATGGCAAGAGCCTGGGTTTGATCCTCAGAAGAAAGAAAGAGAAAGAGGGAGGGAGAGAGGATGGGAAGGAAGGAAGGAGGGAGGGAGGGAAGGAGGGAGGGAGGGAAGGAAGGAGGGAGGGAGGGAGGGAAGGAAGGGCAAGAGAGGAGAGGAGAGGAAAGGAGGAAAAGTTGGAGGCTTTTTTTCTTCAGGGCCATTTATAGCCTAGTACAATTGTAGTTAGATCAATTTACCACTTACAAATCTTATAAAAGGATACAACATATTTAAATAATTCCTCTGTCAAACAGCTCTCAAACCATGTAAAAGTGATTATTCAAGGGAAAATGAGCTGACACTTAGCTGCTTCACCAATTTTCTTTTGTCTGCATGTATGTGTGTCTGCAATATTATGAACTTCACAAAATTGTCCTTCCAAAACATCCGATTCTTGATTAAATGAACACTACTTCTATAATTCCCTGATAAGTAAAATGAGCATTTCCACATGAATTAGATATGCCAACTTGTTAATAGCTTCCTGGAGGTTTTGTTTTTGTCATTGTTCAGGCATCATAAACACCACATTACAATCTGGAAATAAGAATGTTCTGCACACAGTTGATTCCCCAGTGTAGACTGGATGTTCCACAAGACAGCTTTCTCTCCTGTCTCTATTATAATACATGACAACAGTTAATTGGTTAGAAAAATATTTCACATTGTTTTATTTTAGTGAAACTCACCAAATTCAGATCATCTGGAAGAGGACGCTGGTCTAGCTTTTAAAATTAGAGAATACCAGATCTCAGACTTTCAAAAGGCAGAGTGCCTGTTGTACCCAGCCTTGTGTCCCTGGTGTTTAGCTGGGTAATTTAAAGGCCTCGCTTCCTCATCTGTAAAATGGCCGCCATGTCCACAGCCAATATCTTCACAGGCCTGTCAGGAAGACAAGGTGCTTGGAACAAGGAACAAGCTTGCAGAAGGCACCTAACAGATGCTACCTGTCTAACAGGACTCAGTAATCATCACTTGAGGATGAGATACAAGTTGCTACCTTTAACAACTCAGAATGCTGCCTAAGAGTTTCTGGGAAGACATCCTGTTCAGTCTCCTTCAAAAACTGATGAGTCATTTATAATTCACAGCACCATTTGTATACCAACAATTATCCTGCTAAAGTCCTGACAAAAGCTGTTTTCTTTTTTTCTTTTGCAGTACTGGGGGTTGACCCCAGGGCGAATTCCCCAGAGCCTGTGCCCCGTTTTATTTTTAATTTCAGGACAGAAATTAAATTTAATTTCACAGAGTTGCTAAGCTGCCCAGGCTGAACTGGAATTTGCAATCTTCCTGCCTCTTCCTCCTAGAGTGCTAGGATTACAGATATGGGACACTATGCCCAGCTCAGGGCTGATTTCTTAAGTAAACTTAACACTCTCCTTGCACTCTTGCTTATCCTTTAAATTTTCTTAGCAAATCTTTTAACCCATGTAGAAGATAGCTTTCAGTTTAGCCTGACCATGTTCACTTACCCACATTTAAAATTAGGGGAATCTAAAGGAACGAAGTTATGTGGTGCTTTTAAACAATGGAACAATACACAGGCTGGCTACCACAGAGCACACACATCTGTTTCTGAGGTGGAGCTTTGGTTCAGCCAGTTCACTGGCTATACCATTTGGAGTGGTTCCCCTCCTAACCACTTCCTTTGCCTTAAACCCCCTTGTTTAATTCCATCTTGGAAGAGTCTTTGAATTTGTTACAGGGATCTGCAGTTTCCACTTCGTTTTTCCTAACTTATTTATTTAGCGAGTCCTCATGGTTTTGTTGTTAAGCTTAGCAAGGCATTTCATTATTTAGGTGACTCGTTTCTTGGCTCCAGATAAGTGATAGCAAAAGCAAGCTCAGAATTAAACAAAGCTTTAAGGGATTGAACTGGCCAAGACATACCCAGCCTACCTCAGACGTGTGAGGGGCCCAGAAAGCCACATTCCTTATCAGGCAGCCTCTCCCCACTGCTCCCACTCAGACGGGTGAGGGGCCTGGAAGCCTCTGTCCAGAAGATTCTCCTAGCACTGGACCTCCACTGGCATGGCCTAAGTTCCTCAGAGGAACACAAGCTTGAGAAGTCTGGTTCTGTGGCATCCTTGGAACTCCATGCTAGACTGTGGTGGCACAGGACGATGGTCCCTGTGCTCAGCCTATGTCCCACCTCCCTTCCCGGAAACAGGGGTGTACACAGTGTTGGTCCAGATGTTGGTGCCCTCTCACAATTCACGTTGAAAGCAGTCCCCGCTTCGACAGTATTCAGCAGTGAGGCCTTGAAGACGTGATTGGGTCAAATGGGCTCTGTCCTCATAGATAGGATTAGAGCCCTTAGAAGAGGCACTGAGGGAGTAATTTAGGAATCTTTGTGCCCTTTTGCCATGTGAAGAAACAACATTCATCTCCTCTAGAGGCTGCAGCAACTGCCACCATCTCGGAAGAAAGCAACGGCCTCATCAGACACCATACCTGTTCACACATCATATTTGGACCACCAGGCTTCAGAACTCAGAGATAAATTTTTGCTGTTTAAAAATTAACCAGTCTCAGATATTCTGTTAAGTATCTCAAGGAGATTAAGACCCCACAGATACAGGGGTATGCACACTGGCAACAAGTCCTCCCAGGGCGAACAGACCCGGGATGGGACCTCTGAAGCCCTAGAGTCCCTGTAGAATGCTTCAGAAGGGAGCCCCGAGGGCCCATCCCCTGAAAGTGTTTCCCAAGGCAAAGAGCCAGTGCTGGCTATTTTTCACATTGTCAATGCCGCTCCTGACCCTAAACTGTATTGGAGACAGGAGCTCCGTCAATTTCAAGAGAATGGATTATTTAAAACACTGTGGTGTGTTTTTTAGATCCTAGCAACCGTAAGTGAAGTTAGGGAAGGGAAAGAGCCTAGAGGCTGGGGTTGCTGCAGGAGCCTTCCTGGAGGAGGCCACCGTGAGAATGAAGTGGAGGATGTCCATTGCTGCCATTTTTATCAGGCTTTAAGACAGCCTCTTCACCTGGTGGCTTTGTCACATTATCAGTCATATCACGTGTTTTCTTTTCTTTCTTTCCCTTGTCTTTTTTTCTTGAGTTTTTGTCTGGAAAACCACGCTGGGAAGAGCTCCATTTCTGCCCATCTCATTTTTGTGGCCCACAAAATGAAGACAAGCTCCTAAAGATCACCATTCTTCGGGCAAGAAGATTTAAAAAAAGAAACATACTCACTCCCAAGATGACTGTAAATGCCATGTCCTGCAAACATGTACAATAAAAAAAGACCACCACTCCCACTCACCTTACTCACACGTGCTTAGATTTTTCAAATATAAAAAAAATGTTTTTTAATGGCTTCTAAGATTTTCAGATCACTTCTACCATGTTCAGGGGCCATGAAAGTTTCAGAGATTTCCAAAGAGAAACATCCTGTGTGGAACAGGTTGCCTCGGGTTCATCAGTGCAATGACACAGGTACTCTCTACACGACCATCCCGACTTGGCCCGAATTGTCCCTTCTGTCACTTGCAGGTGTTATGACAAGTAACAAACCACAGTGGAAATGTTTGAATTTTCCTGTCTCTGTCCCTAAAATACCTCTCTGGGACGCCGTAGTGGTGACAGGAGATAAAACTCTGTGTAGCTGTCCTATAGCTTCTGCCTTTTCTGTGGGCTGGGCTGCAGACCTCCTTCATAGTAATGTTTGTAATTGTAAAGTTTATTCTTCGGTGTAGGACATGAATGATAATAGGTTTAAACAGCTTCACAACTAAAGCATAAAGGATGAGGGACACGGATTTCTTGGATCTTCAATTTTTAAAAAGCTGAAGAACATTGTTCTGGCTTTGTTTTCAGTGCTGGGGATTGAATCCAGGGCCTCACACATGTTAAGCATGGCTGTACCACTGGGCACACCCCAGCCCTGTCCTGGCTTCCCCACTACAGAGGCAGTGATGAGGGGGAAGAGCCTGGATGCTGTGTCACCCAGACAGACTCTCTCCTGCAACTTCTGCTGTCCTCCACTACACACAACTAGAGGCCAGGTGAGCCACCCTTCATTCATTCAGGAGGCAGCTGTGACTTGGGGCATCTCTCACCCTCCCTCACCCTCGATTTCTTCCTGCAGTAACAGCCTCTCAGGGCCAATGGGAAAGTTAAAGAACCAGAACTGCATAGCTGGTGCTCAGTAAGTGGTCAAAATAAGTCTTGAAGAGTCAGTGCCTGGAGCCCAGTGGCTGCACTCAGGCCTGGGGGGGGGGTGCCCTCCTGCTCTGGTCCCCCCTGGGGGTGGGGTCTGCACAGCTGGGCGTGGGGATCACCAGCAGCCACAGCAGCAACGAGGAGTTCTCTGTGGTTGGGATCATAGCCAAACTGTGATTTCCACAGCTGGAGCAGAGATGATTCCAGCAACTCAGCCGTCTCCAAATGTTACCTCTTTCCCCAGTCAATACTGGGAAAATATTAGCAAACTAAAGCTTAAAACATGACCATTTGCCATTTCTCATTTTTCCCTTAAAGCGTGAAAACAAAGGGCCTGTCTGGCCTGGTTACTGTTCTCCGTCTCTGAAGGGCTCCAGGCAGTGCAGGCACAGCCTCCCACCTTGCTAATGCTCTGCCATTACTCCTTCCTGTGCTGTCCTCCCTCCGAGGGTTGGAGGCCCACACCAGCGGAGAAGGTGCTGTTGACTCACTCTCACAACTACCAGTCTTTGTGTTATCAGGGCCACAATAAAACACTGCCTTTAAAAATTCAGCAATTAAAAGACTCAGGACTCTTGGCATAATTTGTCTGCCAATCTATTTTTATATGAAGGTTGCGGTGTGATGGAAAATAAACCCCAGAGAAGTGTGATTACTTTAACAAGTCCTCCCAGTAAAGACGTTTAGGCATTTTCTAATCCCCCCCCCAAAAAAACATAACAAAAACTACCCCTCTAATTCCACAGGGATATAAAAGCTTTAAGAAACAATGACTGACGGCCCTGAGATCTGGAGGTCCAGTACCTCAAAGAATGAGGGGTGGTTCAGGCTCAGAGCAGAAGTTCTGCATTTAGGAAAAAACTGAAGTGGGTGCAGAATGCTGGTTCTACAAGGATGGCTAGAAAACGGAAATTTCTATTACAGAATGTATCCAATGCCACACACCTGCATGAGGTTTCCTAGAAGTCCAAGCACACACTAATGAAGAGCTTACAGATGAGAAAGGCTTTCTCCTACATATATGTGTGTATAGATAAAATCATGTCGTATACTCTAAATAGATACAATTTTTACTTATCAATAACAGTTGCCCTTCCAGCACTCGACAAGAACACCTGCCCTGCTGAACCCCTTTCGGGCCCATCTGCGGCCTACCCAACCCACGGCCTTAGAGCTTACTCGCTCGCCAGGGGAAACTCCAAGAACGTTGCTGGAAAGCAAAAGCAGGGGTTCTGTGGGCACGAGACCCCCCCCCCGCGCGCGCGCGCCCGCCCGCGCGGTCAGCCCGGCAACGCCGCGGCGCGCGCGCCATCCTGTGGCCGCAGCGGGAACTGCACGAGACCGCGGCCTCAGCGCCCTCCGCCGCGGAGCGCAGCGCAGGGCAGCTGGAGACCAGCGACCGAGCAGATGCTTCGCTTAAAGTTGCCATCGTTCCCCACCAGGATGAGTCAACTTCTTCCCCCAAAAAACAAAACAAACGCTCTTCTTGTTTCTTTAGAACCACAGGTCTGCAGGACGGGACACAGAGGCGGCCAGCAGTCCTGGGCTAGAAGCGCTCCGCCGCCCTCTCCTCCGCGCCCCCTGCCCGCCGCCGGGGCAGCTGTCCCACGGGCTCCCGCCTCCCCTGCTGGCCCCCCGAAAAGCGAGGGGCGTTTCCCGCGCACAACTGCCCGCCTGTGGGAGCCAGCCGGGAAGGGGGCGTTGCTGGCGTCCCCTCCTGCCCAAGGTGCTGCAGCAGGCCGGGAGGCGGCAGAAGCCTGAGCCGGGCCGGAGGTCAGGGCTCGGGACGGGCAGAGCCCACAGCCCAGGTCCGCGCGCCACCGCCCGGGGCGCCCTGCAACTGCCCCTCGGGGCGGGGCCTCGGGGACCCGGGGCAAGCAGCTTCCGTCACCCGAGCGTCGGCTGCGGGAAAAGCTAACTGCAGCTCAGCCTCGCGGGCCGCAGGCCCCGGCGGGACGGCCTCCCGCACGGGCTGCGCCGAGGCAGGGCGGGGCCCGCGCGTGTGCGGGGGGACGCCGCGCACCGGGCCCTGAGCGGGGAGGAAGAAGTGGGCGGCTCCAGCGTGGCGCTGAAGACTGGGCTCCGGCCCAACTTTCTCCAACCTGAGGCCCCGCCCCTTACAGGTTCCACTACCCGCGCTGCGCCACCTAACCCTGCGCCTTCCCCACCCAGCCAGACCCCAGCAGAGCCGCGTCTGTAGGCGGTCAGGTCACTGTGAATAAACCACGTACCTTTTTTCCCTCTGGACTGGGCACTGAACCCAGAGCCTTCGTGGTGAGCCAAATCTCCCAACCCCATCCTTTTAAATTTGTTTGTTTGTTTTTAATTTTGAAACAAGGTCTCACGAAGTTGTTAAACTGAGCTCCCAGTGCTCCTGCTTTAGCCTCCCAGAGTACTGGGATTACAGGTGTACACCATCCCACCCAGCTTGTCTGTCCATCCGTCTTGGCTTCTCTTTTCTCTCTCTTTCCCTTTCTTTCTTTCTTTCTATCCTTCCTTCCTTCCTTCCTTCCTTCCTTCCTTCCTTCCTTCCTCTCTCTTTTTCTTTCATTCTTTCCTTTTTCTTTTGGAGACAGGGCCTAGGCTGGCCTTAAACTCACCAAATTCCCCAGGCTGCCCTTAAATTCATAATCCTCTTGCCTCAGCCTCCTCAATGCTGACATTACAGTCCTGTTATCTATTATTTATCAGCTTATCTATTTGTTTTAGCTTCCCCATGCCAGATATTCACTTAATTAAAGGCCACCCAAATGTCACCTTCTCAGAGAAATTTACTTTTATGCCTCTGCCAAAACAGCCCCTGCTTCCGCCTCTGCTGTGGCATTATTCTAGGGAGAGGGGACAACAAGACTCAAGAGGACAAATGACACTTAGAGTGACAAGAGGGAGGAAGGGGAAATGGCAGGGGCCCAGTAAATGAGGCGGCAAGGCCAGGCTTGGTCCTATGGCGGCCATTAGCAGAACTGGGCTGGGGAGGCTGGCAGTGGGGAATCCAGGAGACCCGCTAGGAGGCCCCTGCAAGCCAGTGTGGCCTGGACAGGGCTGGAAGCCATAGAGATTGTGAGAGGAAGTCAGACTTAGGATGCGTATCTGAAGGTAGAATGGATGAGAATTGCCGATGGGTTTGGATGTGTTATATAAGGGGAAAAAGAAATACAAGACTATTTCTAGGATTTGTCCTGAGCAACTAGAAGAATAAGAACAACAACATCTGGGCCGGGGATTTAGCTCAGTGGTTTCACCGCCTGCTGCACAAGCGCAAGGACCCGAGTTCGATCCCTGGTACCAAAAACAAAACAAAACAAAGAAGAACAACATCTAATAGTTGTTGTTAGCCAAGTATTCTCCCAAACCCTTCACATATGTTAAGGCTCTTTAAATTTCATAACACTCCTACAAACCGTGGGTTATGATTGTGCCCATTTTACAGGAGAAGAAATTGAGGCCCAGAGATTTTGATCAATTTGCGCTGTTACAGCTAGTAAGTGGAGAAATCTGGATTCGAATCCGGAATTCATCACCTCATCGTTCTCCTTTATAAAGGAGGAATGCCAGAGAAGACTGGGGATGATGGGAGAGGAGGAGCTTCTCTGCTGCAGGATAGGAATAAAGACTTCTGGTTTAGGCAATGGCATGCCTGCTCTGAGTGATGGGGTCCTGGGACTTGGAAATGAGAGCGGCTCAGGCACTATTCTAAGTGGTGCTTCCTGTCTCTGAGGGTCCTGTGAAGACTGAGCTTGCTCCAGGAAAATGCTGAGTGCACACAGGAGACTTTGGGGTGTTCCTGGGCCCCAGGGCTCCCGGGACCGTCCTGGTGTTACTCACAAGCCTGCCTTCACCCACCACATGTCACCACATCTCACCCGCCTGACAGGATCTTTGAGGCGGTCTCCCTAAGGGACCCTTGAGTGAGCTCTGCTCCTTTCTTGCTCCCCAAAGTGCTGCTTCTGCACCTGCTGGGTTTATCCAGCTCCCTGTGGAATGGGAAGATGAACCAATGGCCTTTAGGTCTTTTTCACCTGTGAGGTAACATTGTTAATCTGGATGTTCTCTAAATTTAAAGAGCAAGACAACTTCATTCCACTGTTTCCATCAACAAAGTTGCTTCTCTGGTATATAATGGGCTTTGCTGCTGTTGCTTCGTGGGGAATTTCCAGTTAGTGAGTCCTGACAAGACCTAGGGCCCCACTTCTGCCCTCCCCAGCACAGCTCACAGGCTTCCAGTCCTGGCCCTGCCTGGAGGGAGCTCCAGCTGCCAGCGCCTAGGTGCAGGGACCGAGACCATGGGCGAGGGCAGCATACTGTGTCCTGTGGCGAAAGTCCCGGCAGTGGATCCGAAACCGTGTGCCAGGCCTGGCCTGCATCTCCTGCTGCCAGCCTGCCCTGTGCCCTGTGCGCTTCCCCAGCCGGGTTCCCGGGTTCTCCAGCCTCCCAGAGAACAGCCTGTGTGAGTGTCCTCATCAGCGAGCCCCTCGCCTGCCTGAAGCAGCCAGTTCAGTCTCCATCCTTTCCTCCCAGTGATGGCCAGGCTGGGCTTTCAGCTGCTGTCCTGTGCTGCTCTCCAATAACAGTGCTTGGGATTTTTCTGTTCTGGATCCCTGAAGGTAGGATTCCTGGCCTGTCACAGCCGATGCCATGTGCCAGTCCTCTTAGCTGCCTCTGAAGCTCAGTGTGCTCCACAAAGAGGAAGCTTCTCTTCCAGCGAAGCCTCAGAGCTTCCTGGCGAGAGTGGCTGTGCGGTGGCCAAACCCAGTTACAGAGGTTATAACAACTGTCATGTCCTGGTGACGACCTTTGGGTTCTTCTGGCTCTAAATGTGGTTTGACAAGTCTTGGTTTATATTCCCCCATCTTGGGGATTTCTTCTGACTTCACAAGTCCAACAGAGACTGGATGTGGATTCACAAGGGAAACAGAGCCTTGAGGCAGAGGTGGAGGCGCTGAGATGCTCTTTGGGGGTCTACAGGGTGCAGGGGGCTGGCTAGGCCAGGACAGAGACCCCCAGCGGGTGCCCCAGAGGCCCTCTGCACTGTACAGGAATGTGCCGTCCTCTGCCAGAAGGAAGGAAGCGGAGCTGCTGAGCCAGAACTGTATCCTGCAGACCAGTGTGTGCCTTGTTCCCTTGGAGTCTGAGCGCTGGCCCACATCTGCTGGGTGTGGTGTGCTGCCCACAGGCATGGCATGCATTGCATCATGCACACTATTAATGGTCCTACTACTTACGGTTATTAAGACAGTGAACCACTTCCATCCTGCTTGGTAAACAGCTGCTGCCCCATCCCCCAGCCCCTGCCACCTGCCACCTGTCTATCATTCCCTCAGTCCTTTCCAGGACCCCCCAGATGGCCCTGCAGTCCAGTGACTAACAGCCATGCCTGGCACAGCCAGCACTTTCAAATTCTAGTAGGGCAGAGCCTGCGGTTACATATTTGGGGTACCCGCTGCCCTTGAGGGTTCTCAGCACCCGTCAGACTCTTCTCACGTATAGCTGCCCTGTCGCCTCACTTCTCACCACAGAATCTGCATCCTGCCTGTCCTTCTCACCTGTTTCCACCTCCTGAAGAAAACTGTTCCAATTCCACAGCCATGGCCCCCACCGCACACCCTTATCTCCAAGCCTCTCATGGACTCTGCTCCACTAAACACATCTGTCTTCAAGCTGAGGGTTTGAACTCACTGACCAGTTTGTTGACGGGCTACAGATCCTTGTCTTACCATTATCTGGTAGCAGGTTAGTGCTAATCAGATTCTAAGCCAAAGCCAGAGAGGCAGAGCCCTATCTCCTAGGGCTGCCTGAGAGGGACATGCTTGAAGGAAGGAGACCAGGCCAGGGGACCCCGTGCTCCACAGCCATGAGCAATGCTGAGCTGGTCAGTGGTCAGAGCAGGTAAATCTGGTGGGGCTGAGCAAAGGGCAGGTTAAAGGGTGGGGTCACACTGCAGCAGGAGGAGGCAGAGCAGGAGGGATGCAGCAAGGCCAGCTTAGTCAGAAATCCCATGTGTGGGGTCCGTCTCTTCCCTCTGGGCCGAGATGGGCCTTCAGGTGACGAGGGAGGCCTCCCACCTGCTGAGCAGCAGGCAGGCTGCGAGGAGAGCTCTTGCCCTGTGCTAATGCTGAGAGGAATTCGAGAAACTAGCATCGCACTTTCCCACAATGTGCCACAGCTGCTGGTCAACAGCTCTTCCCTCTGTCCCAGTTGCCAGGGATCCATGCATCCTGACAAATATACTGAAATCATTCTGTCCCCCGCCAGCGAGGTCGGCTTTCTACTGTGGCTCTGGAAGTCACCGTGCAGCCCCAGACCCTGATCCCGAGGGAAGCACTGGTGTTAACTTGGGAGTTGACTCAGAGCCCAGTGAACAGTTGGAGGCCAATCCTCTCTGCCCCACAACTTTCCCCTGCCCGCCTCTATCCAGGCCAGCTGTTTATCCTTGGTACTTGATGTGCACTTGTTAAAACCTGCAGCCAAAGGAGTCCACAGTTCAGTCCACAGGACCCAACCTTCGGCCTACTGGGATCTCAGCCACACCCCAGTGACTCAGAAAGAAATGACTCAGGTTAGACACCGTGGCTCCAAATAATCTCAAGTGACTCACAGCAAACAAAAGGAAGGTGACACCCACTGCCTCACCTATCAGCTCAACTCGTTTACCCAGCAATGGCTGCCAGCCTTTCCCTGCTCATTTACCCAGCTGTGTGTAAATACGGACAGACCAGTTTACACCCCAACCTTGCCAGGCTGGGAATCCAAATCACCTGGGACACATTCAGAGCCACTGAAGCCCCGGGCCTCCGACAGAGGTGTGGATTTAATCGCTCTCAGGTGGGCCTGGGCATCCGTGTTTCACAGACTCCCTGCGTGATTCTGTGCAGCCAGGGCTGGGGATATGGGGAGGAGGATGCTGAACAGACTCACTCTTTCCATGCCCTGCTTAGTCCGCAACACACCTGCAGCCTGTTCATGGCTTCAGCTAGTGAACTCAACTGCGCTTGTGATTATTCCAATTAATTCCAAAATTATCCCATAATTAATTCTGTGTCCAGCTCTTTCTCCTTGGGTTTTAGTAGCGTCTAAATTTCTGTTTGAGCCTCTGGATTGTGAGGTCAAAAGTCTTAATTTATAAAACACCTCCCAAAGAAAACTATTACATTATGAAAACCCTGCTATGGAAAAGTAGGTTGTGAATGAGAAGAAAGATCATTTTACTGTTCTTACATAGTGATGGACCCTTAAACTCATTTCTCTTAATATTTTGTTATATATTACATATATTTTTGGGGGGTTTTGACATATAATCTTTGTGTTAGCTTTAGATATTTTGTTTTTGTGGGGCGAGAAGTACTGGGCATTGAACCCAGGGCCTCCTGCATGCTAGGCAAGCACTCCACCACTGAGCTATGTTCAGCCCAGTTTTAGAGACTTCTGAGCATCCATCTGACTAAACAGAATAATATCATGAACTGTCATACACCTACCAACCCCCAGCCCCACCAACGGCCCGACCACCCCCTCCCCACATGCATCAATTTATCCCATCTTCTATTATTTATCTTCTGAGTTCTAAGCCAATCTCAAACATCATACTGTTTCATCTGTAAATCACTCAAAATACTTGTGGTATTATAACCACAATTCCATTATACATCAAAACAAATTAACAACTAGTGTTCAAGGTTCCTAATTGCCTCAGAATCGTCATATATGAATATTTTTAAAGGTTTAATCAGAGTACAAATAAAGTTCAGATGTCAAAACTAGTTGATGTAACTTTTTAATTTGTTTGACTCTACAGGTTAGCCTTCCATCTTTTTTTGTTTTCTTGGAATTTATTTGTTGAAAGCACTGGGTTATCTTGTAGATTTGCCCACAGTATAGATTTTGTTATGATATAGTTTAACATCTTCTCTGACCCCCGCTTTCCTATAAATTGGCACTTGGATCTCAAGCTGACTTACATTCATGTTTGATTTTAGTGGTGAGATTTTCTTCAAGCAAGAGGCACAGAGTGGTTGGTTGGTTCTTTCCATGGTATTAGATGCTACAGGTAATCAGTGCCTGAATATTTTAGTTCATGACATTTCAAAAATATTTTGGCTCATTAAACATTTCAAACTATTTTGGTACATTTCAACATTTCCTATGAAGGAAAAATGAAAGAACCAGATATTTACCTACTATTTGACGCCCAGGATAATTGCTCAATTTACCCCATTTATTTACCACTTCCAGAAGAATGAATTGATTTTCTAACATCCTTCAACAGCAAACAATTAAGAGTTTGGCTTCCTTTGTAGGATCATTATGAATGAATGGACTTAACATGTTGATGTGTTTTAACTTGTTGGAATACTGACACTCCAGTGGCCCCATTTTGGCCAGTGGGAGTCTCTTGTAGTTGGCTCCTGAATCCTTTAGGCATAGCCCCAGGTGCCATGCATCCATCATGTCCAGTTTCTGCCCAGACTTAGAGCAATCATTTTTCCAAAGAGTCCTGATTCCCTTTAATAGGAAATGGCATTTGGAGATTTCACTCTGATGTCAGTTTTCCTATTCTCTCATCTTATCAAAGTGTCCTCTAATGTTAGTCTCTTTATCTTCATCTGAAAGTCAGAGTTGGTGTTGGCTTTAGTGCTGAGATCACCCAGCAGTTTCACAGGAAGAACATGCATGAGCCCTGAACCAGATGTTTATGAGCACACACTGGACAGGACAGACAGAGACAGGCTGAGGGAGCATAGAATCTCTTCTGCAGGTAGCAGGTGCAGGCAGGGGGACCTTAGAGCTGTGCTCCTTAAACTTTAATGCGCACCTCAACTGCCTGAGAATCCAGTTAAAATGCAGAGTCTGATTCAGTAGGCCTCGGTGGCCTCTGACACTGCACATCTGACAAGCAGCTGGTGGTGCCAGTGATCTGGTCCACAGGCACAGTCTAGGTGGCCAGGCTCCACCAGCATTGAGTAGTAAGTGGCTGTTAGCACTAAATGCCCAAGGAGTTCAGCACAGGGCAAGAGCAGCTTCATAGAGGAGGCAGCACTTTTGCTGTGACAATGTCTGAAGTTTAAAAAAATCAAGATCCAGAGTAATGGAGTAGTAGCAACTTCACTTTTAAAAACTTTTAAAACTTACTATTAAAACTTTTAAAAATTACTATTAAGGTACCACCATGTAGAGCAAAGTGTATAGATCATAAGTGTATAACTTGATGATCTTTTGAGCTATAATTCTTACATCATAAAATTCACTGTATTGCAGTACACAGTTCAGGGGGTTTTAGCACATGCAGAGTTGTGTAATCATCACCACTAGCTAAGCCTAGAACACTGCATCACCCCTCAAAAGAAATTCCATATCCACAGGCAGACGTTCATTCCGCTTGTCCCCTCTGCCAGCCACAGGCTCTCACTAACCTACTTCCTATTTGGTGGATTTTCCTGTTCTGTGCTTTTCATATAAACAGGGTCATTCAGTAGTGATCATTTGTGATTGCCTTCTTTCACTGAGTAAAATGTCTTCAAGGCTCATATCTATTGTGCATCTATCAGCAGCACTTCATCTCTTTTGGTGGCAGATTAATATTAAATTGTACGGACAAACCACACTGTTTTTCCACATATCATCAGTGGATGGACATTTGTGTCGTTTCCATCTTTTGGCTGTTGTAGATAATGCTGCTATGAACATTCACATACATGTTTTTGTGTGGATATGTATTTTCAATTCTTTTGAGTATTTACCTCAGAGTAGAAATGTGTATCATATGGTAATACTATGTCAAATTTGGGGAGAACTTCCAAATTGTTTTCCAAAGCAGCTGGAACATTTTCTATGTTTGGTTTGGAAAGTATTTACATATAGCAAAAATCTGTATTCCTACCTCCCCAATCAAGAGTAGGATATTATCAACACTTTGCAGTCCTTATTTTCATCCCCCACTTCAAGGATATATATGTCAGCATATATTAGTTTTGGTGGCCGAGACTTTGGAAGGTAAAACTGGCATTATGTTCCCCGTGGTGGGCACAGCATTAGCTAAGGTATGAGTGTGGTTGGAAAATTCCCAGCTTTAACTGTGGCACAACAGCCAGATATGGTGGTACACTCCTGTAATCCCATCTATGGGGCAGGCTGAGCCAAGAGGATCAAAAGTTTGAGCCTGGCCTAGGCTATCTAGCGTCTTAGCAAGACCTTGTCTCAAAAATTTTTTTAAATGCTGGAAAGGGCGGGGGATCTAGCTCAGTATAACGGCCCTGGGTTCAAACCCTAGTATCACCAAAATAAAAAAGGGCTGGAGGGCTGGAGATTTAGCTCAGTGGTTCTGCTGCCTGCCCTGCAAGTGCAAGGACCCGAGTTCGATCTCCAGTACCAAAAAAAAAAAAAAAAGAATGGGTATATAGCTCAGCAGTAAAGCAGTTGCCATACATACATAAGGTCCTGGGTCCCATCCCTGGTACTGAAAGAAGGAAGGAAGGAAAGAAAGATTGGTTAATTTTGCACAGCAGGTTCCCACATTTTTCTAGTGTCCTACCAAGGCCTGATGAGCAAACAGGTTTCCCTTCTTGCACAGCCAGCAGAATTTCTCAGAGAAATAACCAGCAGATGGGCTTCTGGCTGGGCTCCTGTGGGTGGAGGAGATGGCAGAAGGAAGCTATGTGCAGATCCTACTGGATCTCACATCCCAGTGGAGAACTCAGAATGCAGGGAGAAGGTTGAGGAGGTTGGTGGATGGGTGGCTGCAAGAAAGGACTTTGCTGGGCAGGGGATTTAGCTCAGTGGGGCTGCACCTGCCTTGCAAGCACAAGGTCCTGAGTTCGATAACCAGGACCAAAAAAAAAAAAAAAAAAAAAGACTTTGCCTTTGCAGTGGTCCTATTAAAACTGCTCTTCCTGCCCTGTTCATCTCCTCCACTTCCACCAGCAAGCTCTTTAGGACGAACCGGCCCCCTAGACCTGAGCCCAGCCCACAGGGTCTGAGCAGGACTTCCCGGGCAGGGGTCACGGCCGGGGGCGTTCAGCAGCACAGCCACCTGTTCCCCAGGGCAAACCGCTGAGGAGGAGCCGCACAGGGCTAGGGGGGCTCCCTGGAGGTGGCCCTGGAGAGTTGGGCTGCAGCTGTCACAGGAGGCCCTTTCTCCAGCTTCGAAGTTCTCCAGCATCTTGCCCCTCCGCATTCTTTCCCCTGAGCTGACCTCTCTGACCTCATCAAAGTGCACTCAGATGACTGCCCTGAAGCCGCCGTCGGGCTTGCACAAAGCTGCTCAGAGAGATTTGTCCGAACCCCGAGTCCCTGAAGTCGCCAGTGATCTCTCCCGCCGGCCCCGCAACCCCAGACGCCATTCCTGCCCGGGAAATGTTCAGTTTGAGAGTGCTCTAAAAGATGCAAATGTCCCGCCAGGTCTGATCTGTCATATATCAGGGATTGCTCTCCTGCCCACAGTGAGCAGGGCAGGGCCCTGCAGGAGCGGGGTGCAGAGGCTGGGCGGCAGGGTGGGTGTGGAGGAGTGGGGTGCCCCCGTGTGAGGCTCTGCGGAGAGGGCTCCCAGGCCAGGGTCTACACAGGGAAGCGCGGCGGGGGGAGCCAAACTTTCTGTGGTTCCTTGTGTGTACAGCAGGAAGAGCCTAAGATTCGACTTCCCGTCCTCTCCCCCGGGGCCCTCGGAATTCTACGCGTCTTCACTCTTCCTTTTCTCCCCACACCTTTTCTCTTTTAGGCACTCTGCTTCCCTTATTTCTTTTCCTTGTCCCTGGCACAGAAAATAGTCTTATTGGTTTTATTTTCTCTATAGTAAAGATCTAAGAGGGCTCGGGGACTAGCCTAGGCCTCTAACCATTGTTGCGGCATCGCTTTCTGGGAAATCACACTGGCTCAGGCTGGTGCTCAATAATGCCAGTTAAGCAAATCAAGGAACAAATGCAAGTCACTTCACTGTGGGTTCTGAATACTGCATTTGGGTCTGGCCTTTCGGAACTAATCCCTATGCGAGTGACCACTGGCTTTCCTGTGGGCACAAACTAGTCAGCCCGAGGTTGAAAAAATTCCAAATGTGAGGTGAGGATGAGACTCAGGGTCTAGCCTCCCCTTAGGTCCATTTTGGTTTTTGCAGTGCGTTGTTGCAGCTTTTCCCTGTGCGCAGCTCAGTGGGCAGGAACTGATGGGGCCCCAGCGCCCCCTGCTGGTACATTTTCATAACCAACTTTTGCCTACCTGAGTTTCTACCTACCTTGTGTTTATTGAGGATGGGGGAAGGTTGGGGGTGAGGACTTCTTGTTTTATTCTAGGCCCACTCATCTGTAAAATTCCAGTCCAAAGCTGGCTCCTGGTGAGAAAAATGAGTGTCGGAGTGGACCCCCAGGCATTCGAAACCCAAATGAGAGGTGGTTTGTTTTTGTTTTAACAACCTCCCTAGCTCTGAGAAAAATCGAGTAGAAATGGCTTCCACTCTAGGCTCAGTGCTTCGTCTGATCTCACATGGGCTCTCCATGCTTTTGAGAGGCAGGCTCTGAAATCCGAACTCTTGGGTTCAGATTCTGACTCTGCCATTTAATCCGTGACTTTAGGACAGATTATCTGCATTAATTTCTCTCTCAGCCTGGATAAATTGTATAAAGGATAAACTATAAAATGGGAATGATGACAGTTTGAATAACTTCATAGGATGGCAAGGGAGACTTCATAGGGTTGTAATAAGAATAAAGAGAAAGAACGCAGGTAAACCGCTGAGCATAGAGCCTGCCCTGCCTGTCATCCATGTGTCCTTTGTGTTTATTGACCTCCTGCTGTGTCCAGCTCTGTCCCAGGCCCTAGGATATGGCAGCGACAGCAGCATCTCTGCTCTTAAGGATCTTGCATTCAACCTGAAGACAAATAAATGTGTGGTGTGAGAGGTGATGACAGTGTGCTGGAGAGGAAAATAAAGCAGAGTTAAAAGTTAGGGAATGCCGGGGAGTGAGAATATTGTCATTTGCATAGAATAATAAGCAAAGTGTCAGCACAAGGGCAGGGCAGCCGGCTCTGTGGAGAGCTGAGGAAATGGAAGGGAACATCTGTAGTCGGGAAGGCCCTGAGGCAACAGTGTCCGTGGTATGTTTAAAGGAAAGCAAGGAGACCAGAGTGGCTGGTGCCCAGAACATGAGTAGAATATAGTATGTGGGGTAGAGACCAGTGCAGGCAGCAGGGCAGATCTTGCTGGGGAAGGCGAGCCATTGATTTCGGGTTTTATCCGAAGAGAAATAGGAAAACATTGGCAAGTTCTGAGCTCAAGAGTGACAAGATCTAATTCACACTGTAAAAGGACAACTCGCTGGCTGAGCCTAGACCACCGAGGACTCCTACTGAGGCAGAGAGTAGGGCACCAAAGACCGAAGACCAGCTAGGGGAGCAGTGTAACTTGTTCATTACAAAGTCCTGCACGCGGACCTCTGAGATCCTGAGTAGGTTTATTGATAGGAGGCCTAAACCTGGCACCAGCTGGAAGAGGGGGAAATACAAAAGGACAGTGGCCATCGAGCCTTTTGCTACTGTGTTGTTGCAGTAACTCTCTTTCCTCCTATAAAGGGTACTTATTTTCCTACTTTTACTTGGCCCAAACTCACTCTGCAGAGCCTGTTTCTTTTCCTACTCTTAATAAATGTAAAACCTTGCTACCATTTGTACTTGTCTTGAGCAATTCTAGGTTCAGGGAAGAAAGAACCTAGAAACCACCTCTAGCAGGAGACAACCCCGAACACTGCTGTGCTCCAGAGCCGTGGTGGTGGTGACTCAGGGAAGGGGCAGCAGTGGTGAGAGACATTCACTGCATGGGCAGCACCGAGGCTGTAAACACACAGCTCCTGCTGCCCCTTTCAATTTATTCAGAGGGGTTAATTTGCTCCCTTCCCTGCAAGAACTCTCAGGCGGACACGTTCCCTGAGTCTGTCTCAGGTAATAAAGAGGTCTCAGGTGCTTTCCTTCAAAACACACTTTAGGAAACTTTGTCTCTATTCTTTTTTTTGGTACCAGGAATCGAACTCGGAACCTTGTGCTTTCAAGGCAGGTGGCGGAACCACTGAGCTAAATCCCCAGCCCATTTGTCTCTATTCTTAAGGACCACTCCTGATCATCTTTCCCTTCCTTAAAAAAATTACTGTGTTTTATTATATGAATACATTTGCTGTAGAAACATTAGAAATTATAAGTATACGCAAAAAATGACAGAAAAATCGTCATAATTCTCCCCCGCTGGGAAAAGTCCCTGCTGGGATTCCTGTGTCTATCTTCTAAGTCTTAGTAGTTCACACACACCTTCCTTTCCATATACACATGCACACATTTTTTAACCAAAGTTAGGACTGTATTCTAATAGTTTCATATGTGCTATTTTGCATCTAATATTATATCATTAACATGTCATTAAATATATTTCAGCAATATATAATTTTTATGTCAGTAGCATATTCTGTTTTATTGGTGTGCCATAATTTAATTATTTGGTATTCATTTAGCTTGTTTCTGATTTTAAATATATATTATAAATGACTCTTTGATGAAATCTTGGGACACATTTGTAATCTTTTTTTCCAGTACTGAGTATTAAACTTAGGGCTTTTGCACTGAGCTACATCCCCAGCCATTTTTAAAATTTTTATTTTGAGATTGGGTCTCACAAAGTTGCTAAGTTGCCCAGGTTGGGCTCAAGTTCACCATCCTCCTGCCTTAGCCCCTCAGGGTGCTGGGATTACAGTGTGTGCCACCATGCCCAGGTACCAATCTATAATCTTTCCATGACTTCTTAGGCATCTGATATTGATGAAACTGTCCTTCGAAATGATTGTATGGAATAGACTTATACCAGAGTTGCTCATCTCTGCCCAAACTCATCACTTATAACAGAATCCCCCCCGCCATTTTTGGTCCCCACTTTAAAAAGTTAATGTCAAGGCCTAGGGATGTAACTCAGCCTAGCATGTGTGAGACCTCGGGTTCAATCCCCAGTACCACCCCACCACCACCAGAAAAGAGTTGGCATCAGCAAACAGACAGTTTCACTTCCTTTCCTATTTGGATGCCTGTATTTCATTCTCTTGCCTAATCTCTCTGGCTAGGATTTCTAGTGCTATGTTGAATAGGAGTGGTAAGAGTGGGCATCCTTGTTCCTGATCTTGGAAGAAAAGCTTTCAATTTTTCTTCATTTGGTATATTTTCTGTGGGTAAGTCATATATGTAGCCTTTATTGTGTTGTTACATTTTTTCCATACCTAATTTATTGAGTTTTTTTGTATATAGGAAAAGATGTTGAATTTAGCCAATTTTTTTTCCAGCATCTAGAGATGATTTTTTTTTTTTTATTCTGGTAATGTGGTGAATCACATTTATGGGTCTATATTTACCGAACCATCTTTGCATCCTACAGATAAATATAATTTGATGATGGTAAATGATCATTTTAATGAATTTAGTTTGTTCGTATTTTGTTGAGGATCTGTGTTTATCAGGGATACTGGCCTATAAGTTTTTACTTGTAATGTCTTTGTCTGACTTTGGTATTAGGGTAATGCTAGTCTCATAAAGTGAGTTTGGAAGTATCCTTGCCTCTTCAGTTTTTTGGAAGAGTTTGGGAAGTGTTGGCATCTTCTTTTAATGTTTGGTGGAATCCAAGCACATGCCTGTAATCCCAGCTATCCTGAAGGCTAAGGCAGGAAGATTGCAAGTTTGAGACCAGCTTGAACAACTTATTGGAACCTTGTCTCAAAACAAACTAAAGAAGGAGTAGGGATGTAGTTCAGTGGCAGAGCACTTTTCTAGCATGTGTCGAGGCCCTGGGTACAATCCCTAGTTCTAAAAAAAAGAAGTTTTAGGGGGTAGAATTCAGCCATGAAGGATATCAGTATTAAAGCGTCACATGGGCAGGACCTCCCAGCACTAGGAGCTGTTCCATTGTCCTGGGGGCACACTGCTCCCTGTTCAGAGTTCTTTGCAGTGGAAGGGAACAGGCTCTTATACTCATTGTTTAATCTTCATTCTGGAGATTGAAATTGGTTTGCTTGTATTTTATTTTAATATAGAAATATCCCAAGGTCACCTTGATCACAGATATAAAAAGGAAGAGGATTGCTGGAAGACTCTAGGGACCTCTGGGGACAGTCAGGGTAGCACCTCTCAGGAGGGTGGGTAGTAGCCCATTCCCATGGAAATGGCATAGAGTCCGACCTGTCAAGCCTCAGGGGATCTGGCATTGGCTCCAGGCAGGGGCGGTGGATGCCTGAGCCCATGCTCACCCACCTCTGGGCTGGCCTGTGCCTACGATCTGTGAGTGGGCACTGTGTCCGGGCCGGGCAGTGGTGGGAATAGAGGCACTGGCTTCCTCCTGGACCCAGCCCTCCTCATCCTAATTGCTCCCAAATGATTCACCCTTGTGTTTCTCTGGTGACTCATGAGCCAGGGCCGAGGGCTGCAGCACCTGTTACCTGTGGATGACTGGGGTGAGCCAGTGCCCCTCACTCTGTTCCCACTGGTCACTGTCCCAGTATGAGATGCCAGGTTCCAAGGGACCACTCCCTATCCTCTCCAGCAGCCACTCCCAGTCCCGTAACATGGTTATATTTTCCTATTGTTTGATTTAATGCACACATCCTTCCTCCTCTCAAAACCGCACCAGCCATTTGTTTACCTTTTAAAATTAGAGTAGATCTGAATTCATTTTGTTGCTGGCCTGGCTGTGTCTGGAGTCAGTCAAGGTGTCAGGAAGCTGGGACTGTGAGTTGAAGGCCTTTGCCTGAAGAAATAGCAATTCTGATCTCCTTGTCATCGTTATCATAACAGGTTTGTTTTGTTTTAACTGAATCCCCAGCTCTCAGTTCTAGAAGCCAACTGAGTTGCACCACATTCCAACCCCAATTCCCCGGGGAGAAAGTGCCAACTCGGCAAACTAGTTGGATATCCTCCTTGGTCCAATCCTTTGGGTCCCACCTATGGCCAGGAAGCTAGGGTCATGTAGCACAAAAGTGGGGCCCTAGATAGGGCACAGCTCCCCCAGACTGTGTCTGTGGGACAAGAATAGCATCTGGAGGAGAAGAGACATGGTTAAGTATCATGCTGCTCCACATAAGGTGACACTGAGATCACAGAAAAAGCACAAACTCGTGCATAACGTCAGCAGAAATGGCCACTGTGGTTCCCTGCAGATCCCTCCTCAAGGGCACACTCGACAGCTGCTTGACAGTCAGGTAAACCTGTCTCCTCAACACACACTCTGTCCTGCTGCCCCTCGGCTGGGTGACGTGGGGCCGAGGTAGGGTGAGCTTAGGAAAGTCAAGGGATGGGGCGGGGGGTGCAGCCCACTGCCACTCGGTCCTCACAGATGGGTGGGATTCAGCTGACCCTGGAGCTACTCCTCAATGGCTTTTTTTAGTTCGTAAAACTGGCATCTATTTGGGTTTCAAGAAAACATCTTCATCTCATCAGGTAATCTGAGTACACAACACAATCACATATGTGTATTTCCCAATATGATCTGGGATAAAAATATACCTAGTTTGGGGAGTTTTCTTGGGACCTCCCCCAGGCCTGTCCACTCCTGGAGGGATCCATGGGGGAAGAGACCACTGCTAGCATCCTGGGTCCCTGTAAGCATGTTCACGGTACTAAGTCCACAAGTTCCGGAGCATGAGAGGTCAAGCAGGTTGACATGGAATCCCACAGGGTAGGCAGCACAAGTGCGGTGGACAGTATCTCCTGAGCACTTGCCAACTACAGGGTTCTGACCTCCACACCAAGGATGAAGAGGAAGACATCGTCCTGTCTCCGGAAAGCAATCATCTGCACACACAGGAAAGACATGCGCAGGCTGGAAAGAGTATGAAGGTGGGGAATGTTTCTACATGGCCGAGTGACCTAGTCACTGTGTCTCTGAGGAGCTGTGTGGAGACAGAGGGCAGTCCTTCAGAGGTTTGGGGTCTTCAAGGAGCTGAAAGAACAGGGCAGCAGCGAGGATGGAGGTGAAGGTCATAGTTGGGACCCTAGAGTGTAGGATTTACAGATGTGAATGGAGGAGAAAAGTTCAGAAATAGATCAGAAATTCAAGGTCTTGGATGGCAGGCAAAGAGAACAGATATTATCCCATAAGAAATGGGCACTGAAGATTTTCAAGTAAGGGGATGAGTTGGAGAGGAAAGTAGTTGCTAGGGATGGAATATCTGGAAGTGGTGTGCACGTGGGTTCCAGGCTTGAGTAGAAACTACTGGAGCTGAGAGGAATGGTCAGAAGCTATGACAGGTAATTCAGGATCCAGATGCTTAGCGCTTGGATTTGAGCCTAAATGGGGAGGTGGTGTCGGGAATAGACATTTGACATGTTATAAACGTTCCCTGGGACTTGCTAGCTCATTTGCCATGGGAAGAAGAGAGAAAATAACAAGCTTGTATGGTCAAGTAGTACCAGTGGTAGAAATAGGGAATATTTTCCACACCCACGCATCCATCAAGTGGCAGAAGTAAAAGGTAATCAATGAACTCCATGCAGCCTGCCCTTAAGGAATGCACATCCCTTTCTCTTACCCCCAGCTCTTCCAGGAAAGGGCCTAAGAGCCATCTAAGATACATCATGGTGGAGACGGCAGAAGTATAAAGAGGAAAGAAAATTGCACGCTGGTCCTGTAATCAGTACTTTACTCACATTCTGAGAAATCCTTAAAATAGCCCAAAGAGCTTTGGGAGAGGAGTGCGGGGCTTAGCTGCTAGAGAAGGGGCTCTGCGCTCTACAGCAATTCAGGTCTCCTCCTGCCTGCCTGGCACCAAGTGCATAGGCAGACAGATGGGCTGAAGATGCCCTTATGGGGAACATGGCCCGACCTTTGGCTAGAGATCCTCCTGTGCTCTGCCTGTCAGGAAATTGAGCAAGGGCAAGAACCTCTTGTCAGTATGTCAGGCAGAAAAGGGATTTAGGGGAACAGGTGGGGAGTTTATTTTTGGCTGTGTTGAGTTTGACAGGACAGTGAGGCCTCAGGGAGACAGGGAGATCTAAGCTTGGATGGGAGGTCAGGGCTTGAGTTCAAGGCTTGGGCTCAGCTGACAGAGACTGTGACTTGAGACCATTGTTCAAGTTCATTCTTCTTTAGAGCGAAGTTGACATTGGTTTCTCTCAGATTTGCATTCCCATATCAGCTGGCTTATCTGGTAGGAGTAATAAGATGGCAGATGAATGCTAATGAGAAAATGAATGGAAGAGGCATTTTATAATTAATCAAGTTGTGATTATCGATACTCGTTGAAGGAAAAAAAATACTATTTTTCCTGAACATGAAGGACAGGACCAGGTATTGGACATGAAGCTCATGTCCTTTCCCTTTTGTTTCTCCCTATTTTTCTTTTCTCTACTAATTAATTAATTTAGACTCTAGATGGAAACCAGTGTGATTTCTTCCAGGAAAGCCTCCATTAATTTGGATTTAGTCTTCTGATCCTCAAGGGCTGAGGCTGATTGAATGCTACACAGTCATTCACTGAAAAACAGTGAATTCTGGGGCTTCAGTGTTGATTACTCCCCTCAGTTTCCAAGAAGGAAGAGAATTAGGCCCCTACAAAATAGTAAAGGGGTATGAGGAAAGCCTAGAGCTTGTCCACATTGAAGATGTAGGTAGATGCTACTATGCATCTCTAAAATGAATATGTTGAAGCCTACCCTCTAAGGGCATGGTGTTAGAAGGTGAGGGGGGTACTTTGGGAGGTGATTAGGGCTCAAGGGCCGAACACACATGAATAGAATTAGTGCCCTTATAAAAGATATCTGCACACTCCCTTATTCCTGCCATGTGAGGACACAGCAAGAAGGTGCTGTCTATGAACCAAAAAATGGGCCCTCACCAGACACTGAATCTATGGGTGCTTTGACCTTCAGATTTTCCAGCTTGCAGAACTGTTAGAAACATCTATTGTTTATAAGTCACTTAGTTTATAGTATTCTGTTATAGTAACCCAGACTGACTAAGACAGCAGAGGAGCAGTAACAAAGAGAGACAAAAAAGGAGTTAGGGTTGGATAAAATGAGTCAAGAAAGTCAGGAATCCAAGGAGGAATGAGCACCAGGATAAAAAACAACAACTACATCTGAAGAGTAGAACCTCTCTTGCAAGCTACTAAACCTATAAACACTTGGGAACATTGCACTGTTTTGTAGGGCGGTGGTTTTATTAGGCCCATAAACTCTCTGATACCTTTTCCTTCAGTGTGGGCAAGTTGTAATGATAGAACATGACAGAAGTGGTGATGTAGGTTACTTCTGTGTCTAAGTCATAAAGACAGTGGCAAGAAACCGGGTCTGGAAAGTTCCCTGTGGTAGGCAGAATAATCTCCTCCAAAGATACCCATTTTAAAATTCCCTGAATCTGTGAATATGTTAGGCTACATAGCAAAGAGGAATTCAGGTTGCTAATCAGCTAATCTTAAAATAAGGAGAACATTCTGGATTGTCCACTTGGGCTCAACATAACCACACAAGTTCTCACAAGTGGAAGCAGGAGGCAGAAGAGTCAGGGTCAGAGTGGCCTGTCCATTGCTGGCTTTGAAGATGTGAGGGAGCCAGGAGGTAAGGAACTTGGGCAGCCTGTTGAGCTGGAAAAGGCAAGGAAGCAGAGTCTCCCGAGAGCCTCCAGAAAGAATGCAGCCCTGCTGATACTTTGATTTTTAGCCCAGAGAGATCCATTTCTTATAGTCTTATACCATCAAGTTGTGGTAATCTGTTGCAGCAACAATAAGTAACAAATATAGGGCTATACCTACCCTTGTCCTGTTCCCCATATCTGATCCATTTTTGCTCTCATTACGTGCTTTAGTATTTGTACTTATTGACAGTGTATATTTTCATTATGTATTTTTGTCATCTGTCTTTTAAAACTATCAGCTCCTTGATAGTAAGCCTATGTTGTATTTTGGTTTTTGCTTTTCAAACATGTATCTGAAGCACCAAATACATTGCTCCTTCCATTAAGAATCTGACCAGTTACTTCTTGGACTGTCTAAAAGTGGAAGCAGCCAACTTAGCAAAGAGATAAAACAAGAAAAGAGCTGTAAAGAGTAAAACAAAATATGGAGTCCAATTTATTCATCCTCTGTTGAGCTGAAGCCAAAGAATCACACTGGTGCAGGATATCTTATTGAGATATTTTCTCCACCTCTTTCTTTCCTCTGATTTCCAGCTCTCAGGCAAGTTTTATCTTCCCTCAGTTAGGGCACTAGGGGAAGAGACAGAGGAGACAAGAGGAGGATAGGAGGTCACTGGCTCCTTCTCAATTTGTCAAGGCCTCAAAGGGATGCAACTCCTTTGGAAGGGAGCGAGACAGGAAAGCTTCAAGGGGTAAGGAAGGTGGGTCTCCAGAGCCAAGGAGGGTACCAAGTTCCCATGAGCAGCAGAGATCTGGGTGCTGCTTGAAGATAAGACCAGAGGGGAGCACTGCAGGTCAGACCAAGGCCTGGATGTTCCTTGAGTCACCTGTGAGGCCCAGGCCCCGTGCAGAGTGCAGGATCGGAGGAGGTGAGGCATAGAGGGTAGAGCAGTGGGGTGTATCCTGGGACATTTATGAACCATGTGGAATGGAGGGAGGCAGAGTGCGGGAGCCCTGTGATCCTAAGATGTCCCTTCTGACCAATTTATCAGGACTGGAAGAGGTATTGGAATCGGAAATACGCTAATTTAGGACAAAACTACTAACACTCTGCACATCCCAATTTGGGGCGAGTATTCAAATGAGGACACTTCTTTTGGCTTTAAATGAAGATTTTTCATCTCAGGGTGGAGGCCTGGGTAGGAATGGTGTTAAAGAGGGTAGCAAATGCTTGTACAGCTCAAGGAGTGGGGAGAAGATGAACCAGAGCTGCTGGTAGATTCTGCGGCTGCACTAGGTTGGAAGCACATACTCCATCTCATCGGGGAAGAGGCACAGATACATCAGAAGGCAGCTCCAGATGCCAAGGGTGAAAACGATTCCTAGGCCTGGTGTGGAAGTTTCCTGCTAGGTGGGGAGAAAGGCAGGACCCTGAGGCTAGGCCAGGGCTGCAGCTGGTGGGGCACCCTCCCCACCAAGGGAACCTCTGGGGCGCAGCCTCAGGCTTGGCCACCCAAGTCCTCCTTCTGGTGCCACGTCCTCTACAACTGAGTGGTTGCGCTGAGTGGCAGAATGCATGACTATCCATACTCCCTGCACAACCACAGGTGGGGTTGGATGAGAAGGCAGCTGGAGCACACTCCCTTTGGGATAACAAGGCACCCACTGAGGTGAGGTACTTCTTGTATGGATCTACCTACCCCTGATTGTAGTTGGTCTTTAAGGCACACAATGTACGTTTCTCCTGCAGAGGACAGAAATGGTGCAAGAAAGATCATTTTTCCTTGGTCCAAGGTGGCCAACCTGCCGGGCACCTCATCAAGCCTTGCTATAGGAAAGGACAGAATAATACAGTGGGACTTGGGAGCAGGCACATCCAGGATCAAGTCCTACATGGTCATGGCTTAGGAGGATCCACAGGTATAGGAGGCAAGAGAGGTAAGGAAGAGCTCCAGCCTAGGGAGGCACCCAAGGGCCAGCAGTGGGGCAGTGCCAGCCCCTTTTACATCAGGAGCTCAGGGGAAGGTAGGGCACAGGAGCCAGGGCTCCAGCTCAGTACTGGGCTCAGACAAGGCTTCACTTACACAGCAGCTGCTACACTGATGAAGGGAATCCGGTGAGTCCTTTTTTGCTTTTGGTGATGCCATTGTCTTTTTGTGAAGAGGCCAGGGTGCTCTATTAGCTCTGTCCATTTTCTTGAGCTGGAGCTGTGGGTCTGTGTCAGCTCTTCCCACCAGCCTGAGGGGCTGCTGCTCCTTTGATCCTCTTCGAAGGGGCCCAGGGGTCAGGGAGAGGTAGAGAGTTGGGGAGACAATTTCTATCAGTGCACAGGTGGCCATGGTAGGCCTTGACTCCAAGCGACTGGGGCAGTAGGAGCCAAGACAGCTCCTCGAGGAGCCTGAATCTCTCAGGCATTCAGCAAAGAGAAGGAGGGAGACTTTAGGGATGAGGAGCAATGGCTCCAAGTTACACTTACAGTTTGTTGTCCTTCTGTATATTTAGTAAAATGTCCATCTTCTCATCCATATCCTTCTGCATTTCCTTCCAGAGAGAATTCAAGACTAGAACCTTCATTTTGAAGTTTTTGAAAATCTTTCTCTCTCTCTCTCTTTCTCTCTCTCTCTCTCTCTCTCTCTCTCACACACACACACACACACACACACACACACACACACTGCATCTTACTTCCTCAAGAATCTTAACTAGACATGGCTGAGGTGGCTGATGGAATATCCACCACATGGACCTATTCTCCCTCCAAGACACCTCCATTCCAACACAAGACCAAAGCACAGGCAGTCACTAGGGGACTTATCCAAAGTCTCTAGGTGAGTTAAAATCCAGACACTGATCCTGGATATGAAACACATAGCTGCTTTGGTTTGATGCCTATAAGATGATAGGAACAAGAAAACTAATGCACTTGATTCTTACATTTTGACCCTGACCTATGTTTTTGTTTGATCTATTTTTACCCATCCCTGGCAGAAATGGTCAACACAAAGTAAAAGTGACAGTTGCTATAGTGACATAGCATGCATTATTCACAAAGAACTGAAAGAATAAAAAAAATTATTGGCCAAAGTTAGTTCTATAGAATTTGACCTTGGGAAACTGGATAGAAATAGTGCACATGAAAAAAACTTCTAAGGTGGCAGAAGAAGGTATAACTGGTAATATTTGTTATAGGGAAAAACAGATCAATCATTATAAAATATAAGTGAAAATCATTTACTCCAAAAAAGTAATTTTTTATACAAAATGAAACAGCTGGAACCAGTTTAATCTGTTGAAGAAAACTGACCATGAAATTATACCCTTTGAGGAAAGATGATTTCAAATAATATTTTGAAAGCATTTTTAAATATTAGTATAAATTTCGAATCAAATATTTGTAGCCGCAGTGTCGAAATATCTTCAGGTCAAAATTCCCCTTAGTTCAAAAATGTCAACGTCAAAACGTCCCATGTTCGTACAATTCTTCCCCCTTCAAACTCATCATGCTTCAGACTGATTTCCTGTTCTCTTCTCTATTAGCTCTATTTCCCCTCTCACCCTGTGGTTGTCACCACTTCCTTCTAATCATCCAAATTAGGACTCTGGTGTCATCCTGGCTTGTCTCACTATATTGGCTTCATTCTCAGTATTGAATCTGTCACCAAGAACTGTTTCGTTTCCTTTCCAGTATTTTTCAGATTTACCCTTTCCTTCTTTCCTACCCTCGCCCACCTCTCTTCACCTGGGGCTGAGGCGGCCTGCCTGGTGTGCTTACTGCAGACAGTCCCTGCCTGCTCCCACCCCACCCAGGCCCCTTGCTGCCAGCTGATCCCAGCATCTTCTTTGATTAAGAATCCCCAGAGGCCTCTTGCTGCTTACGGAGCCAAGTCCCAACTTGTGTGCTCTTTTCCAAAACCTTCATTGCCTGCTGACTGTGCCTAGTCAATTCTGTTTCTCACGGTTTCCCCAAATGATCCCACTTCATGACTAATCTCCCCACAGACTGGGAAACACAATTGACCGTCCTGCTTGCTGCTGTGTTCAAGCTGTCCACTGCCCAAAATAGCCTCCTTTGTGCCTTTCCACACCCAGCCCTGTTCGGTCACAAGATGCTTAAGGTGTCTGCATTTTAGTATGGAAATACTGCATGCCCTTTGTAGAAACATTTGAATAACACACAAGAATATATTTAAAAAGCAATCTTCTCATCCCTTTTGGTACATTTTTTCCCATATATTTACTTATCTACTTTTTTACCTAGTTGAGATTGGCCAGTATACGTTACTTATAACTTGCTTTCTTAGTTCTTACAGGCATTCTTTATAAACGCTGTCTTTAATAGTTCCTGATTTTCATTATATGGATATACTGAAGGACCCTAGTTAGCAAGACAGACTCCATATTGCTGCTTGACCCTCCTGCCTGCCCTTTAGATGAGCTCAGAAGGAGGAAACTTAGAAACCTCCTCCCCTTAGAGAGTCTCTTAGAAGCAACAATTAATCAACTATTGTTTTACAAATGTTCTAACGACAGGGCGTTCCACTTCTGTACCTTTGCTTGCTTTGCTAGTTCTATCCCATAAGGGGGCCTAGAAACTGTTGGCCTCAAAGGTGTATAAAATACGTTAATCTCCGCCAGTCGGGACTGGAGTCCGATGCTCAGCTCGGTCCCGGCCTATAATAAACTCCTGTGTGGATTTAATATCGGTCTCTGGTTGGTTCTTTCTCGCTGGGTGCAACAATACCATAATTTATTTGGCTGTTCTGTTGTTGAAAATTATGGTTGTTTCCAAAATGTTATAAATAATCCAGTGCTGAACACTTTTTATATGTACTTGTGCTGGCATTTCCAATTGTTATCTAATTATTATTACTAAATGCCTAGTATCTAATAACATCCCAAGTTTGTACAAATTCGCACTCTTGTAGCAGTATAAGAGCATTTCTATCTCTTTACATAATTTTCATAAATTTAAAATTTGCTTATTTGAATATAACAATGATCATTTCGCCCACAAGCATTTGACTATTCATGAGGTAAAACCTTCTAAACATATTTATTGCTTTTTAGTTATATGTTCTTCTATGGATTCTGTTTATGCCCTTGCTCATTTTCCTATTTGGTTCTTGTTCATTTCTGTGAGCTATGTATGCTACGGATAAAAACCTTTTGACTATACTTACCAGTTCATAGAAAATTATTTCCCCAAGCCATTGTTTTAAAATTCTATGTGTGGTGAGTTTCGGTCTTTTTATTTATTTATTATTTATTTATTTATTGAGACGGGGTCTCACTGTGTAGTCCAAGCCAGCCTTGAACTCACTATGTATCCCAGGCTGTCCTTGAACTGGCGGCCATCCCCCAGCTCAACTTCCCAACTGCTAGCATTGCAGCATGCATCACCATGCCCAGCTTGTCATATTGCTTTTAAAAAACTTATAGTGTAACTTATTTATAGTTAAATATATCAATACTTTTTTGGTGATTTATTCTATTGTAGTTATATTAGAATCCAATTAAATTTTTACTTATAACTACTTATTGGTTCGTCTTAAATTCTCCTTTAGACTATTTCTGTTTACAGTGCTAACTGAACTGTTTTTTCCTCATGTAGGCAAGCAATGTTCTTAATATTAGTACATATTCCTCTCCTCACTGATATTTTTTAAATCACCTTTTATCATATTTAAATTTTTTTTTTCTGTACCGGGGATCAAACTCGGGTCCTTGTGGGGCAGGCGGTGGAACCACTGAGCTAAATCCCCAGACTATCATATTTTAAATTTTATAGAACTGTGAGTCTCTGCCTTGAGCATCTATTGGAATCACCTGGGCAATTTGAAAAACTACTGGTACTTTGACTTCATCCCCCAAATCCCCAAACTAATTGCTATAGGGTGCAGCTGGCTCTAAGGGGAAGAGGGGTTCAGAATCACTCTAAGGAGATCCTCACGTGCAGCCAAGTTGACTGCTGCTGATTAAGTGTGTAGGACCTGGTCTCAGCCCAGGGCAAACATTGAAATCACTTACAGAGTCTCGAGCAGCTCTGCTTCACCTGGGACAGTTTTCTTCTGTTCCTCGAGGCTGAATATTTGAAGTCCTTGCATGGGGCTCTCAGTGCATTCTTGGCAGAGAGGCTGTTACAGGGTTACCAGTTCCCATTCCTGCCTTTATCTGGTTATCTCTGGGCTCTACCACCCTGATTTGATAACTGTGGCTTTAACATGAATTTTAATTATCTAGTAAGGATAGCGCCTTGTTACAACTCTTGAAAAATGTGTAGCGGTTTGCTTTTACCTGTTTGTGCTTCTACATCAGTGGCTTTCAAACTTTTACCTGGGGAACTTGGCCAAAATACAAGGGCCCAATTTCCGTCTAAACATGAGCTTGGGATCCATTTTCTTTGTTAGTATTTTAGTTGATTCTGAAACACATTAAAAAGTTTATCAGCCACTGTTGTAGAATCCAGATTATCTTCTAGTATTTTTTGTTCTTTTGTTAAAAAATAACCTTTTTGAGTTTTTTTTTTATTAGATTTGCATTAAGCTTCCAATGTAATCTTCCAGGCTCAACTTGACTCAGTTTCTCTGTAAGGACTTCTCTTGTTATTCCAGCCCACATTCAATACTCAGGTCTAGATCCCTAATTAGCCAACAGCCTGCAATTCTGCTTGCAATTCTTTCTTGGAGTGGGTGTCTACCAGGTTATAAGCACCTAGAGGGCAGGGACTGGCATCTCTTTCATAGTTTCCAGTGTGATACTGACCACTGGAAGGCACTCAGTAGAATCTTACCTTCATAATTTCCACAAATTCATGAAGCTTATCAAAATCTTTGTCCATTATATCTTTTATCTAATGAGGAAGAAAAGTATGACTTGACAAAAGCACAGAGCATATTACTGAAGTCAGCTGTGGTTTCTTTAGGGTATTTTAAGCAAAGGGCAGCAGCTGTACCTCTGGAATGGACTAACAAGGTCTTATTAAAGTTACTTTCTTTCCAAGGAGTCTACCAAGGCACTAGAATGCATTTAGTGTCAGGTCGCTCCATTCCTACCTAGCCTTTGCATAGCTTAGTTGTGGCTATAGGAAGGCTTACATATGGAGCTCAGATCACAGCTTCAATAACTCCTTCTTGCTTTGATTATTCCCTCATTCCCAAAATAGGCCACAGGTAATTGTGTCATAGAAACAAGAGATCCTGCCATGCAGCTCACCACAGGGAGGTGAGTGAGGAGGATGCAGTTGGCTCCTGATAGCCCCCATATTCCATGTCAACCCCTCACTCGGCTTTATCACTGAGGTTACATCATGCCAACCATTAACACCCCAGCCAGTGATGGTGAACCTTTTCAAGCTTTCAATGATACAAACAGCCCATTGTGGCATTGGTTTACCACCACTGCCCTAGGCCGAAGGGAATTTTTGATCATTCAACAACTGGGTTTAGGCATCAAACAAGAAATGGGTATTTTGAAGTGCCTAATACATAAGCCCCCTAGGGAGTTAAGTCAATTTGCTTTCTCTATGCAATTGTGCATTTCTTTCACTTTTCAAAGTTAGGAATTGCATTTTTTGAAGCTATACTTTCTCTATATGTTATATAAAACTTTATTCTGTTACCTGTTTTATCTCCTCCATTTTTTCCTTGAGTTCTTCTCTCACCTCCCTGAGTTCATTCTGAGAAAATGAAATGAGGGACAGAGGGAGTTAACAAAAATCTTGGATGGAAGGGAAATTTTCATGGGAGGAAAGGGCAGATCCTGAAGGCACTGACAAAAGAGGAACAGAGGGAAACTTCCATAAGGAGGAGAGAAGGATGCTAAGACCAAGGGATTAGAAGACCTGCAGATACCACCTCCTACTGGGGTGCATGGGAAAGAGCACATCATCACTTCTTTGGAAGGCCTGCCCCAAATCCACAGCCCGAAACATCAGTCAAACCCAAATTAGGGGTCATTCAGCAAATATAAATGGTCCACAATCCTCAAAAATGTCCTGAACAGACAAAGGGTGAAAAAAATAAGTCCAGATTAAAGAAGAATGAAGAAATACAGCAGTTAGAAGCAATGCGCCATCCTGGTTTAGCTACTGGGCCAGGAACATGGTTTTTAACTAAACAACATCAGTGGCACAATTGGTGAAATGAGAATAAAGTCTACAGACTAGTACTGTATTCATGTTAATGTCCTGATGTTGAAAATTCTACTGTAGATTTGTAAGAGAAAGTTCTTGTTTTTAGGAAATACATGCAGAACACTGGTAAAAATGTACTCTCAAATAGTTCAAAATATATATACAGTCATCCTTTGGTATCCATGAAGGATTGGTTTTGTGGTCCCTCATGATGTGGATCAGAAGAGACACCCAGGAAGGGGAGATACAGACTTAACACCTACCCAGTGTCCGGAAAGGACAGCTTGGAATAGGAAGTCATACGCAGCTAGCTGCCCCTCAGTATCTGAGTGGATTGGTTCGGGGACTGCTGCAATACTCAAATTGGCAGATGTTCACATCCCGTATGTAAATGGTGTAACATTTGCATATAACCTATGCATATCCTCTCATGTACTTTAAATCATTTCTAGATCACTTATACCTGGTACATTGTAAATGCTACTAGGTAAATAGCTGTTATACTGCATTGCATAAAGAATAAGAAAAAAGTCTATACATATTTAGACACCATTTTCAGTACAGACACAAAATTTTTCCAAATATTTTCAATCTGAGGTTGATTGAGTCAAAGACATGAAACCATTCTATGGATATGAAGGGATGGTTTTGTGTGTGCGTGCGTGCATGTGTGTGTGTGTGTGTGTGTGTGTGTGTGTGTACAGAGAAAGACAGAGAGACAGAAACAGAGAGGAAATAAACTGACCATGATAAAAGATCAACATGTGAGGAGTCTAGGTGAAGGATATATTAGTATTCACTGTACCATTTTCCCCAAGTTTTATGTAAGTCTAAAATTGTTTAAAAATAAAAGGTGAAAAAGGACGCAAAGAGGATGAAGTCTCAAGGCTGTAAATGCCGGTGGGTGTGATGGGTCCACTCGGAAGCTGGCTGGCCCATCAGCTCTTCACTGCCTGCGCCCACACGCTGACCTTTAGCTCCTGTGTCATTCCTGTTTTGGTGAATGGCCCTTTGTGTTTAACTTCTTTGTAGTCATATGTCTGTGATTGAAACAGAAACACAGAACATTGGAAATTGCAGATGGTGGTGGCATTGCAGAGGCAGGATTGATCACCCCAAGTTTCTGTCCCTCCATAGGGACAGACCACAGAGATGAAAGCTGGTGGCCTTGCCCATCTAGAAGTTTCCTCCATCCATCTCCTCCCTCTTTAAACTCATCTTGTTCCACTTATGTATCTGATGGTTACCAGCGTGAAGGTCTCTGAGAGCAAAGAACCTGTCTCTCTCATTGCATCCCCTGCACCTGGAACAGATCTTGGCCACCACGAACAGAAAATGACCCTAGATTCCAAGTCACCTCCCCATGGATCTCAGGCCTGGCTCCTGGCATGCCCACAAAAACACTTCTTGCTCTGGTTGGCTCTGGCTTCAACTCCAGGCAAACTGCCTTGTAGTTCTTGTTCTGCAGAGAGAAGAAGCATTAGAATTGGGGAAGATGGCATCAAGCACTTGCAAGAGGACTCCCATCAACTCTGCCTGTCTAGCTGTGCTTGAGCACCGGCTCATATTCCCCAGCACCTGATCTGCTTAGAGACAACTCAGCTCTGGTCATGTTGTCCTCATGAACACACGCCTGTCCAATCAGCAGGTGGAAAAATCAGGTGGAGAGAGAGAACGCTAAGGAAACCTCATAAAGGTGGTTTCAGGAATATAATAGGCCTTGGGGATAGACCCAGGTCTCAAGCTCAGCTGTTCTTTCTTCTTTTTTTTTTCGTACCAGAGATCAAACTCAGGTCCTTGCGCTTGTGAGGCAAGCGACAGAACCACCCAGCCCAGCTGTTCTCTCTTCTAGCTTGCCAATTTGGGTGAGTTTAGTCCCTCTGAGCCTCCCTTTCCTTGTCTATGAAATGGATGTGATGATTATATTTGAGCCTTGGACCTGCCAGTTGGAGGTGGGCATGGTGCAGGCCTGACCTGTGAGTAGTTGGAGGAGCAAGAGTGTTACAGGGAGTCCCACCCAGTTGATGCCTGTGAGCATTAACCTTGCACTCATTCCAGGCTGAGAGGCCACCTATGCTCAGAACAGAGAGCGAAACATGGAAGGTTTATTGGCACATTCTCGGTATCCTCCCTGCCCCACCTCTACTCATGGGAGCTCACAGAGGCCCCACATCATCCAGCAGTGTTCCTCCTTTACCAGGTTTGTCTTCTTCAGTTCTGCCCTCTTGGCCATGATGGAGGGAGCCAGGGTGTTCTTCAAATTCCCCACCTCCCCACAACAGCCCCCAGGACCAGCCCACTGTCCTATGCAACTTATGGGCCAAGGCGAAAGCTAGGTGACCTCCTCTCTATGTGTGGAACCGCTGAGGTCACAATGCTAATCTGGAGTGTCACCACAGCTTTGGGCCCAGGTGTCTCAGCCACTGAGATGAGGGGTTCAGGCCAGGTTTGAAAGCCACAGGCCTCCTTCCTGCAGCGGGAGAAGGCTCTCCTGGAAAGTCACACTGCTGAGGACCACAGCCTGTCACGGCCAGGGCACAAGTATGCCTCTCAAGAAGCAGTGGGTCTTTTGGAAGCAGAACTAATGCATGATGGGGAGCCTGTTGCCGCAGACAGATGGCTTCCAGGGCCCGGTTTCCATCTCTGCTGTGCTCTCCTGACATGAAACTCTACCCGCATCTCTTCTCCTGGTTCTGCTAACACAAGGAAGAGAGTTGGGGCAAGAAGCAATACGTGCACAGTGCTGCAGGTGAGAGGTCTTTGTGGGAAAAGGCTACTAAAGAAAAGGCCCTTCTGAGGGTAGCTGTAATTAATTCCTGCTCAAAATGGAGAAGCAGAGGCATACAGAATCACATGAGGCCTAAAATCATTTGAAATCTGGGTTTGTGAGCCTGATTTCTCTTTTCCTCTTTTCTTAGGCATTCTGCTCCCCTCTCCCCTCTTGTTTGGATGACATAGTTGGCACAGAAAAGGCCAAAGTGGGCTCTCTGAGAGCAGACAGCCTAGGAGTACAGGAACAGATGCAGACTGCATAACGAGTCACGTCACGCACCCACACCAGCTAACACTCCTCACTCTCAGCCTCCTCTTTCAGGCAGCTCTTTGCCTGTCCTTGCCGGAGGCCAGGCCCCTGGAACTTCCTCCAGAGCTGCTTGCTGCCTATATTTTTGATGCATTTCCAACGTGGTGATTTCCCAGCCCCCAACCCAGTGACAGCCAAGAATACCATCACACCCCAAGAAGAGAATGTGTCTGTCACCTTTCAGCTGGGAGGGAGGGTCGGGCGGTGGTGGGCTTCCCTGCCTCATTTCTAAATGTGTAAATGGGGCACTGCAATTGTTAGGTTCCTCTGACTATGTAGCTCAGACCTCCCAGATCCATTGGCCACATAGTGAGGAAAGCTCTTTCTCCTCAGGTTTCCAAGGACCCTTGACGGGGCTGGGCAGGGAACTACGGTAAAAATGACTGACTCCATATCCATATTTACCACCCCTATGAAAGCGGGCCTCTTCTCCTTCCTCTTGCTTTGGATTGAGAGCCTCATAGATCTGCAGCAAAGTGTCCTTTGCTTAACAAAGCAGTTGTTTAATGAGCTGCCTTCTAACCAAACACAGCAAATGAGCTCATGGGCCTATGTATTAGGAAAGTGGATCTAAAAGAATCAAGGTCTTGGGGCCGGGGATTTAGCTCAGTGGTTCTGGCGCCTGCCTTGCAAGTGCAAGGTCCTGAGTTCGATCCCTGGTACCAAAAAAAAAACAACAAAAAAACCCCAAAGAATCAAGGTCTCTGAAATTCAGTGTAAATACATACACACACACAATATTATCATTTGGACAGAAATTTAGCAACAGACCTACAGCTCTGGGCTTGGGCCTTCTCACTGTGTTTACTATTCATGTTTCCAAATACGTGATTGTTGCTATCAATATATTCAGGAAGGGCTAGGGAAATCCAATTGTTGAACCTGGAATAGTCATATCCTTCTTTAAGAATATTTTGCAAATATATGAGGACTAGGTTGAAGCGGCATTGTGGCATTGGGAATTGTTGTGGTATGATTTTGTTCTATGTAAGCTGTAGGCTGTTCTTCCCTGAAGAATCCCAGATACGCTTCTCTTAAACCCATTCACGGCACAGTCTATTAGTGCCAGGGAAGGAGCATGAAGACCACTATGTTCCATTGGGGTTTCAGGAAAAAGGCTGTTCATGATGATAGAGCAATACTATACAATAAGACAGGCCCTTGCCTTGCCTCCATGGTTTTTTTTTTCCCACAGAATGTTTTGTTCCAGAAATGTAACAGCTGCCCCTGCTCAATGTATCCAAATGTTTTGTAACTATTTGAACCTGGAGACCTCTCAGGAGCGACCTGTTAACTCCACCCCTCTCTGAATGTTCTGTAACTCTGCCCCTCTGCTACAGTGAGCATGCTTGCCTACCCTGTAGATCCCTCTATACGGAGGCTCTCATTTCTGGTGAAGCTCTCAGACTTCGGAGTACAAACTCCACTGAACTCACTGGCGTAATAACGGTTTTTCTCCATCTCTTCAAGGGACCACCAGATTCTCCAGTCTTCAAATTGCAATAGCCGAGACCCAGAGCTATAACGCTGAGCTGTAACACTCAGCTGTGCCTCAGAGATGTGGCTCTTGGCTGTGACACTGAGCTGTAACACTTGACTATAGCACTGAGCTATTTCACTTTGCTACAACAACGACACAAAGGAAGAGGCAGCCACGGTCTTTTCCCTCCAAGGTGATCGCATTTGGATTTCCTTTCCTTTACAAAGTTCCTGAGGTCCTTTCTGTTTCATGAAGATAATGTTGTGGAGAGGGGAGCAAAGAGGGGAATTTTTAAATGACCTTAGGTCTCTGAGTTTGGCTTCTTTTGATTCAGGATACAAATTCCAGGGTCTAGCCCACTACCTATGTTAAGGCCCAGAAGAAGAGAAGGTCTTGTGTGCTTAGGGGCCTGTTTGACCACAGGGGGCTCCAGTGTTCTAAAGCCCTTTGATTAGGGTGGGATGTTTCATAAAGCTACCCAGAATCCCAACCTTGAATTGGCATGGCTCTACATTTATGCCCAAGATGATTTGTTCTTCTGACACCTTGGCAGTTTATACCCCAAAGTACTGCAGTACCTGGTGGCTGCCTTCAGCTGAAGACATTCTGTGAGGGTTTCTGGCCCCAGGGAACCGTGATATGGTTTATCTCTAGATGTCCTCCTCAAGCCTCATGTGATCATAGGTGATGCTTCTGGAAGGTGATCAGATTATGAGGGCTTATAGTGGAAGTGTGGCTAGTTGCTGGGATCTAGACTGAAGACATAGGTCCCGGTGGGATTGACCTAGAAGGGTCCCTCTCCCTTCCTGGCTCTTCCCTTTGCTCTCTGCTTCCTGTCCACCACATCATGAGCAGAATTCCTCTGTCTTGCCCCTGTGCCATCCCATCCTGCCTTGGAGCCAGCAGAGTATGGACTGAAAGCTCTACAAACTAAGAAATCAACCTCTCTTCTTTTAATTTGCAGGCGTTGGGTGTTTTGTCCCAGTGACGATGAAAGTGACTAAAACAAACCTCTTACATAAATTTTTTAGAGATTTCCTATGATTGGTTCCTGCATTGTCCTACTTGACTGATTTACAGACACCTTAGAAAGGTTTATTCTGTGCAGTATACAGATATCTTTTATTATTGGCACATTGATAATCATGCAATTTCTGATCATTTCTAAAAATAGTAAATCAGTCTTGGGCTAGAACCATAATCTCTACATTGTTTCTGTGGAAAAACGATATTTAATTTATAGCATATGAACTCTTGGTACCTTTATTTCAGGAATAAAACATAATCTGAATAGATCATTGTAACTCTCCAGCTATTTTAATACAGCTGACGATAAGTGAAAAGTCGCAGCAGAAAGTATTGTGTAAGGATTGCTGGCTTTTCTCATCATGACCTGACGGACTTCCCAAGCCTTCCAGGACCCAGGGGGAAGCCATTACTATTCCCACAACCAGAAGTTACAGAGCAGCCTGCTGTGTAAGATAATGCAAGAGCCACCCGCCACTAGCAGCTCTTCTAGCTCCTGCCAAATCCTGGCTGCTGGGGCCTCCTGACTTAGGTCTCTATCTTTGGATGGGACTCAAGGAGACAAGGGCAGTTATTTCTCTCCTTCCTCTTTCAGCCTCCCTGCTAGAAGGCTCTCTAACGGTTGCTGTCCCAGTCCCTTACAGTATCTTCTCCACCTCTGCTGACACCTTCAGAGTCCCATGAAAAAACTGAGTGACACCCTGGGCTCCATGGCCTGGAGTTGTTGGAGGACTCTGCTTCCTGTGGTGTCCAGGGAGGCTCACAGATGGGAGGGTTCCATGGGCTCATCTTGGAAATAGCCCCACTCCCTCAGATTCCTGTGGCTGGAACACAACCTAAGGCCACACCTGACCACAAAGGAGGCTGGGAAATATGGCCAACCTTCTCCAAAGAGTAAAAGGAAATAGGTTTAAGGAGCAGATAGCCAATCTCTGCCACCCTCTCCTAATGCATTTTCTCTGTTTTTATTCTCTAAGGAAGTCTCTTCCTCACAAGTAAACTTGATTTAGGGTTCTTCTGTTTTTAATGTAAAGGTGGGGGGGGTAGCTTACAAGGTTCAAAAGGGAAACCTATACTGGACACTGATCTAGGAATAAATCTCCTATCAAATATGACCTGGAGGGCTGGGGATTTAGATCAGTGGCACCACACCTGCCTCTAAAGGGCAAGGTCCTGAGTTCGATTCCCAGTACAGCAAAAACAAAACAAAACAAAAACTGGAAGAGTTAAGATTAGGGTTAAGGACCCACTTCTTTGTCAGCTGACTGGCCAATGGGCTGGGACATTGAGATAGAGATTCTAATGGTGGTCCAGTCTGTTCAGGTCTTTTCAGAACAATAGTTTCTGTCTATCCCAGGACTCTTAGGTTGCAGAAGTCCCCTCTTTCCACCGCAGGCTCATCTCCAACAGTCACCAGAATGTGGTGTTGGTGTGAAACTTCTCCTGCTGTTCTAAGTCCTCTGAACATCACTGGGACCAGACCTAGCTGCCTGAATGTTGCCAGCCCCTTCGTGGGGGTTGAGCTCTGCTGTTGTCTTCTTCCAACAGACCTCTGATCTTAGCCCCAAGAAGCCACCTGACTTGACCCCTGCCTGAAAATGTCTACTTCAGGGTCCCACCCACCAAATATTGACAAGAACTTGGACAAAACCTTTTCAGAACCCAGAGGTAGTGGTTGCTGGATTCCTGTTGAGTCAGTTAGGCCACTGACAATTTCATACCTGGTTTACCTCTCTTTCTTGAGTACTGTGCCCTTGGAAGTCACTAGCATCTTGGAGCTGAATCCATGTTAAGACTAGTTTGGAAGGAATCTTCTTCCCTTAGTAAGGATTCTGGGGCCTGGGCTCGGGGCACAGAGTCTCTTTCCTGGAGCTATGGTGGTGATGAAGGCTAGGGAAGCTGTAGAACTAAGAATCACATGGAAAGCTGAGGTTATTGTTTAAATTAGTCTTGAGATACAGCAGCTGATGATAGATCCCAAGTTCCAATGTGGAGAGAGCCAAGGAAGAAGGCAGAGAAGAGACAGGCTGGATGCCAGCATGAGTACAGTCAGCCTGGGCAGCCTCTGGGGAACTGAGTTGTAAGTGGGAGAATATGGGTGCACCTAAGGACTTAGGATAAGTGGTTTCTAAGGGTCTGCTCTTTCCTTCTTGTTATATCTCTGAACTCTATGCAGGCTGTGGACTTTTTTCCTTTATTGGCCCTGAACATTGGCACAATGTTCACCAATAGGCTTTAGGTTTTCTAGAGCTTGAATTCAAGGGATTCCACGTTCCTTTGGAATTTAATGTCACAGTATGTGGCTGCTCTGATTTACTTTAGACTTGACAAAAATTTGAAAACATAAATCTATGTTATGGTTGGGCTCTAAAATGTTTACCCAAATACTCATTGTGTTGAAGGCTTTGTTATCAGCTTATGGGTTTTGGAGGGAATTGATTGGATTAATAATTTGTGGCATTATTGAGAGTTAATGGAAATTTCAGAGTGAGGCCTAACAGAATGAAGTGGGGTCATGATCTTTGAGACTATGTCTTGTCTCTAGCCCCTTCCTCTCTGACTTTCTCATCTTCTCTGCTTTCTGGTTGCCATAAGGTGAACAGCTTTCCTCCACCATGCCTTTCCACTGTGATGTTTCTGCCTTGCCATAGGCTTAAAAGTAGTTTAGTCAGTTGACCATGGACTAAAACCTCTGGAACTGTGAGCCCAGGTAAGACTTTCCTTCTGTAAGCTATTTATCTCAAGTATTTTGTCACAGTGATGGGAAGCTAAAACAATCCAGGGCCACTTTGATAAGTTGGATGTGAACTTAGCTTTTGTTGAGCTTCCAGTCCCTCTATGAGTAAGCTGAGCAGAGCACAGGGGCTGGCTCTCAGGGGAAGCTGAATCTGAATCCATAGTTCTTCAGCATGGTTTCGAACATTATTCCTGGAAGCCCAGCCTCTTTCTCTAGCCCTCCTAACAATTAAACCAGCTTAACATGGATACTCTCTGCAAGTAAGAACCTGACTGACAGAACTGGCTACACATTCCTGTGACTGTAGGTCTCTGGGAAGTCATGTGTGTAGCAGTAACTCCTGGTTGTGACCCACAAGGACACTTCCTATGGAAATCTTGTGGACTACTCTTTGCTTCTATCTTATGAATTCCCAGGGTTGGTCATTTTAACTGGTGATCATGGCCATGAAAAAAAGGGGTTCTGACATCTTTTTATTTTTTAAAATGATTTAAAGTGATTTTTAAAAAAATAAATGCTTTTACTTTGTCTGTAGCCAAACACTGGACAGGTCATTTTTATGGTATCAGCACATGTAGGATGGCCTTTTCCTCACAAGGGTCTGGTGTTTCCTCACCTGGTATGTTCATTCCATTTCCCCAGCAGCCCTGTTCTGTTGCTCTTGCCGTAAAGAGCCATGAGACTGAATGCCAAGTCCACCCGGGAATCTTCTCCCTTACTTCCTCCTGCTTCTCCCTCATGTGGGTCTGAGGTATTCCTGACCACGTGACAGAAAGCACTTTGAGAAGACCCCTCTGGGGCCCTGGGCTCCAACTCGAAGTGGAAGAAAAGGCATAAATAACATCATTCCGCTGGGTGGCAACAGCCTTGAAAATTGCTTCCCAGGGAAAGACAATTTAGGTTGATTCAAACACTGGAGCAAGTCACACTCATTTGCTAAATCTCTTAAACACAAATGTTAATTTATTTTAATCTAAGTATTGGCTATACCCAAGTAATTCCTTTCTTATGCCCCCATACCTCTAAAATCCGTGACATTTACAAACCTATCAGAGAACCTGGTATCCCAGGCCTGCTTGGTTCTCAGTCCCATACCTCACCGGCAGGTCCAGGCTCTGGGCCAGACTAGTTCATACTAAAGAGCTCTAGTTCAATATGCAAAGTGACAATATCCATCTTCCTGTTCAGCAGAGGTATGGTAATGTGCGCCTGTAATTGCAGCACCGAGGGAGGCTGAGGCAGGAGGATCTCAAATTGGAGTCCCACCTGGGTAATTTAATAAGACCCTGTCTCAAAATATAAAAAGGCATGGGGTGTAGCTCAGGGCCAAGGCCCTAGGTTCAACTCACCATACTGAAAAAAAAAAAATCTTTCTGTCAATTCAGTGCACATTTATCAGGAATTTACTATTCGTCAAGCATTCTATGAAGTACCAGTGACACAGGATGAAGACGACATGGCCCTGGCCTGTAGGAACTCATTGTCAGTCAGGATGAAAGCTGCACCAACACACCACTGTGACATGATGCGGTAATTTCAATGCAGCTGAGTGTCTTCCACCTCCCTCTGGGCCTCATTCCTGGCCTTGTGAGCTAACTAGAACCCTAGTCCCTCCTTAAATCTAGCGCAGGAGCCAAGAAGGGCCACACTATGCCTTGAATGCCTGACGTTGCCAGTGTCAACAAAACACACTCCCTCCCCTCACCAGTGAGCCCACTCCTCCATCCCCGGGTGAGGAGGTTCACCCTTCTGCAGCTTATCACTTGGGCCTTCCTTTGCGCCCAGAGTTCTTTGCCTATCAGAGCAGGGGTGTTTCATACCCAATTAGCCCTCTCTGACTGCTTAATCTGGCCCAAGTGCACCTTTCTCAGCCTTGTCACAATGTACCACAGGAGTGGACTTAGATCTGTGCATTCTTCAAAGCAAGAAGGCGCTCTCTGAGCTGTGTGTGCATCATACTGATATTCACCAAGTGGGAATCTTTGCAGGTAACACATTCTTGTTCTCAGAGGTCCTGTGTCTTCTTGCTGCAGGGAAGAATAGAATAGTCATAAATGTAACAAGCATTGAGTTTCATACATGTCTCTCTCAGACTTCAGTAGTCAGAGGAAAATACAAGCTCCACAGGAAGGAGACTTCGCAGGAACCCAACTGGAGTCTTACCTGGGCACCTTCTAGTCCTCCCACTGGGCACATTCTGCTTTGCTGTCTACTTGTCCTGCCTCCCACCTTCTTGACCCATCACTCCACTGGAGCACAGCTGAGCTCTCCCTCAGTCTTGGCACTTGCTCTTTCTTTTAGGGCAGTCCCAGCAGGAGGCCTGGGCTCTCAGTCCCCCATTTAGATGCTAGACCCTAGCTGTTCTGATACCAGTTCCCTCCCTCTTTTCCTTCCCACAGCTGGTGATGCCAAGGTAAATCTCCGAGGAAGAGACTTCTCTTTCTCAGCTCAGCTTTATGAATCAGCCCATTCTTGCAGCATACCTCCACCCCTCATTCATGGTGCTTCCTCTCCTGCCATCCACCTAATATGATGGAAGGTATTTTATTCCGATCTTTCTAATAGCTAATTCTTCCAGGAGGGGGAAGCCTGTTTTTCAGATTTCCTTGAACTTACCCTGTCACAGCCCCCCTGAGCTCTCTCTCAGACATGGTCTCAAGGTTAGGGCCTGGAATTCTCTGGTCCAGTGGTTTCATGGTAGACCTGCCAGGCTTCTTCCTTGCAGATTGATTCTAGAGCTGAGCACTGTGTAATGGGGTAAGTACTTTGTGAACTGGGTATAGTCCTTGCTCTCAAGGTCTCACAGTCTGGAGAAAGGAGAGCGAGATGCATGCTGAATTCAGCCTGGAGTGCCAAGTGCTGCCCTGGGAGATACTGTGCACGCCCCCAGGGTGGGGATGCCTGGCCTTTGCTGAGCATCTCTCTGGGTTTCTCTTGGCTCCTGGTGGGAAGCTGGGGGCCCAGCAAGGCCCTCCATTCAAGAGACTTGCACGAGAAGCCTAGGTGAATGGCAAACAACAAGGTTAGAGGTGTTTTCTGGGCCAGCATTGTCAGGTGGTCTTGAGAGGACCTGGCACAAAGGGGTTCCACCACTGGGATGAAGTTGTATGAGGCCATCATGCAGGACATTATTGTTGAAGCGTTAACAACTTTCTTTTTTGCCCATTCTCTCTGGGGAAGGCTGGAAGGGGTAGAAGGCAGAAGAGGCTTTGGTTCCTGGGCATAGGGAGGACTCGGCATAAGCAGGATGCTGGGGGAAGGAGAGCACAAAGGAGCTGTTTTTGTTTCCCCAGCCAGTGCTTACCCGGGAGCCACAGCCTAGGCAATGGGGGGCTCTGATGTCACTGACACAGGACTTGCTGGGGGTTGTCATCTTCCCATCTCATGCTCTCCAGTGAGCTGAGCTTGAACTGTTGCCCTGGTACTTCTTACTGTGTAGTCTTGAGCAAGTTATTTCACCTCTCTGAGCCAGAGCTTTCTCCCTTGTACAGTGGATTACTGGCAGAGGCTCACTGGTGTGGTTGTTGTGAGGATGAGGAGGAGTCTCGGACAGCCTCGCCCACACGTGCTGGCTCTGTCTTCCTCCTCAGTCCCCCTTCCCCTCTCCTCCACTCTGTCCTTAGCTCCTCTGGCCCTCAAGGACCCTGGGGTGGGGGTGGGGGGAGTGAGTAACCACCCAGGCCTCTGGTACTCTACACCCTCCCTCCACAGCAGGCAGCCTCCAGGCTGGGCCTCCTCTTGCATCTCTCTGATTATTCATTGCCCAAGCCATGTTGCCTCCTCCCAAAGTTAGAGGAGGACAGGGATACTTCTGTTCTATTCAGGCTGTATTCCTGGTACCTTGCACAGTGGCTGGTGAGCCCCAGGCACTGAGTATTTGCTTAGTAAAATCCACTGGTTTGGGTTCCAAAGAGGAGGAGAGTAGAGAGCAAGGAAGAAATGACCACGACACCAGGCACAGCCTCTACCAGAGGCAGGCAGCTTTCCACCCACAGGCTGCCAGTTCTGTGACTCTGCTGTGTGCAGCCATGCTGCGGTGGGGGCTGCTGCTATCCCTCTGCAGGGCAGGTAAGACACCACCTGGCTGGAGGAGGGTGCGTGGAGGTGCTGCTCCTGTGAGGTTCCTAGATAGCAAGGTTGGAGGGGAGACAAAGTGCAAAGAATGAATGTTCTTCAGCCTTCATTCCAAGGATGGGGAGAGAAGGACGCATCCACCGCCACCTCTCCCTGGCTGCTGCCTTGGCCCGGCCGGCCTCCTCCCCACACCCTGCTCACTCTGTCCTCACAAACCCAGGGCCCCAGGAGCAGAACCCGTTTGCTGTTCTGCAGCCCAATTTCACCCATTTGGTTCCTCACCAATGCATCTAACCAACAGAGACTTATTTGGGGCCAGGTAGTAGCTAACAGTCAGAAATAGTCCCTGACACCAACAGGCTTACAGTCTAGAGGGGTTAAAGACAGTCATCAAGGATAATTACAGAATTATGTGGGAAATGCAGTGAAGGACATCGGTCTAGGAGGCGTGAGGTAGGGAGAGGCACCCAGGGTCGTCAGATACAGCAGGGGGAAGGTTTCTCTGAGAAAGGGAGATTTGGGCAGGGAAGAAGAGCCAGAAGGAAGCCAGATGTGGCCCTGGGCCCGGAAAGTGCAGTGCTGGTGCTGGGGGGGGGGGTGCAGGGTTCTCAGCATGTGGCTTTGATGGGCCCAAGCACTGTGACAAGCCAGAAACCTGTGGGAGTGGCTCGGTGACCTTCTGACTCACTGTGGGAATGTGGTGAGACTCTGTAACAGAAAGGGCAGGACCTGCTGCAGAAGTAGAGGTCACGGAAATAGGTGGAGAGTCAGAGGGAGCTCCAGGAACTCACTGGCCATAAAACTTGGGCTTTGCTGAGTGACTGGATGCTGAGAACGAGAGAACCCGAGGGACTAACGGTAACCCTAGGCGTGAAGGGCAAGATGCACAGGTCCTCAGGTGTGGGCAGTGAGTCCAGGGTGCAGAGATCACGCAGAAGTCGTGGGGTGTGCAGGCTTTTCGCACTGCTGGGTGTGGCCCCTTAGATCCTCAGATCAACTCAGTGCGCCACAGCCAGTCAGTTAAAAATTGAAACAGTAGAGTAAATATAAAAATGAGTCACACATCCTAAGGGGAAATTTTTTCCCTACTCTTTTTCTCGGGCACAGGGATCCTCCTGCTCTTCTCAGCTACAGGCGACATCTTGGACTCTGGTGGGTATGAAGAGCATTGTTCTTTTTGGCAAGTGCCTGTCAGTCCTTCCCCATCCTCCTGGTTTGTGCATCCTTCCCCTCTGTATCTCGCCCAGTTCCCAATCTTATTTTCCTCTCCTGGCTTGAAGCTGCTTGTTTGTGGCCTAGGACCCTTGAGCACCCAGGAGCAAGGCCATCCTCCTCCCCCTGCCCCCTGCATAGGCGGGCCTGGACAGAGCAGCCTTGGCCTGGCCCTCCCTTCTGGGCCCCCACAAGGGGATGGAGTCAAGCGAGGAAGGAAGGAGACTGTGATCTGGGGGTCTGGGGCAGGTTCCTGGCAGAAGTTTTCTCCTTCCCTTTCTCCCTCTTCTCCCTCACCCCCCTTACATGCTGAGCACCTCTGATGTGCCCAGGTGGGCACTGGAATACAGTGATGAATAATAGCTTGTCCTTTGCTCCCCAATAGACCTGGTGGTAGTGAGATGAGCAAAAAAGGCCCTTTCCAGAAGAGCATTTTTTTTTTTTTTTTTTGGTACCGGGGATCGAACTTGGGTCCTTGCACTTATGCAGCAGGCAGCAAAACCACTGAGCTAAATCCCTGGCCCTCCAGAGGAGCATTTTAAAGCTTTTGATGCTGGTCCCAGTAAGAGAATCAGATCCTTGCTCTAAGGCAGGCCTGAGTATTGGTAGATTTGAAGTCTCTGGGTGATTCTAAGGGGCAGTACTATGCTGTGCATGGCTAAAGGCTTGGACCTGAGGGCCCAGCCCAGGGTTCCAGAGTCCTGCTCTCCGTGACTTGGTTTCCTTATTTGTAACAGGCATAGTCATACTTTAAGGAGTTGGAAGAATTCACTGAGCTAAAGGCACATAACGCATGCTCAGTAAACAGTATCTGCTGGTATTAAGGACTACTATCTATTGTTATTAACCACCAACAGTGACTCATTGCAGCCCACAGGAAGGGCACCTGACCCAGGATGGGACAAAGGGAAAGGGGAGGTGAGAGGGTGGGAAAATAGGGGATTGAGGGGCCAGGTGTGGATGGCCAGCCCTTCCAGGCCAAGAGAGCAGCTCATGCAAAGGCCAGGAGGCAGAGCTGGGGGCAGGCAACTGGAGGCTAGAGGTGAGGGAGACTGGGAGAGAAGAGGCCAGAGAGGCACACGCGGTGCGGCTGAAAGCTCTTGGGGATGAGGGTGGGGTGGGGAGCTGTGCTGTGACAGCCTCTCCCACCCCAACCTTGCAGTTGGCAAGCAATGGCAAAACTTTGTCTTGGGAGAGCAGGAGCTGAGCTGGGAAAGGGCCAGGTGCTAACTGCCAGCAGCAGCACCCAGACCTCGCCAACCTGAAGAGTACAAACAGCACAGATATCCTGCAGTACCAGGAGGACCGAGGCATGGATCAGCCTCCTCTTCAGAGTGCGCATTTCTGGCCTGGGCTGGTCCATCAGCTCTACCTTCACCACCCCAGTGTGGAGCAAGCTGCCTGTCTTCCAGGAAGGATGTGTGCCACCCTGTGTTCTACACTATTCATTGCCCCAGTCTGGGGGCTGCCTCCTGCACAGCACATGAGCCCTTAATTTTCTGTTGTGCTGTGTTTAGATTCATATTCTGGGCCTGACCTTCTCTCCAGGGTTGCTTTTCAAGAGCACGTGTGTGTACATGTGTGTGTGCGCGTGTGTGCCTGCGTTTGGGGGGCTTTTTCAAGAACACCTGGCTGTTGCCCTTGTGCTACAATACTTCTCTGTGGTCCTGGTTTCTATTTCTCTCTGTCCCCCTTCCCAAGACCTCATTAGAGAAATGAGTGTAAATTAGAATAGAGAGCAGAATGTTCCACCATGTCTCTTCCTTCTGCCAATTCACTTGGATGAGGAAGAAAAGGGGAAAGACAGGTTGGGGGATCCATTTGTATCCACGCAGCAATGAAAACAGAATTCAAGGTTTCTTCTCATGAAGAAAAAGGTATGGTTTATTGTCTCACTGTGGGTGGGAGAGAATGGAACATTTATCCTCTAGAACAGTGGTGGCAAACCTATGGCATGGGTGTTGTTTTTAAGACAAGAGCGGTTGATGTGAATTGTTTCTTCTAAACTAAAACTTCAGCATTCAGGTTTGATTACAGAGTTGGCACTTTGTGATAAATAAGTGGGTTTTGGGTTGTAGTTTGGGTACTCATCTCTAAAAGGTTTGCCATCCCTGCTCTAGGAGATCCACAACTTCCTGAGAAGGTAGCTCTCAGTGGGACCAACTCCTGTGAGTATTTTTGCAGGAAGTCTGGCATCAGTACTAAAGGACATGGGATGGGTGCTGGGGGGGAGCCACCCTATCTCTGTCCTTCACCTGGCCCATCTCTGCCCCTGGCAGCCATGTTACTTATCCTTGTTGGCGCTGGGATCACGTGGTGGGGGGGGGTGTCTGGGTTTGAACTGTGGGTTCCCAAGGGAGTAAGATTCCCAGGGGTGGTGAGTGGGCCTGGGTCAAGGAGTCCCTGAAAAGGGCTATGTACAGGGGTCTTCCCCTGCTTTCTCTATTGTCCTAGAACTGCACAAGATGTGTCCTGAGCCTATTCACTTCAATTCTTCAGGCCCACTGGCGGTGCATGGCACCAGATCACCACCCTCCTCTGAGTCTGCCTTGCCACCACTATAATCTGTTCCATGCAGTGAACTTTAAAAAAACATAAATTGTATCACTTCCCTTCAACATATTCAGTAGGTCCTCATAGCACTTAGAATGCCATTCTTTTTTTTTTTTGGTACTGGGGATCAAACTCGGGTCCTTGCGCTTGTGTAGCAGGCAGCAAAACTGCTGAGCTAAATCCCTGGCCCTAGCACTTAGAATGCCATGCTTTTTATAACCAACCGGGCCCTACCTGACCTGTTTAGCCTCATCTCCCCAACGATGTTGACTTCTTTCTGCTGCCCCAGACCCATGGAGTTCCTTTCAACACTTGGACGTTTGTTCTCACTCTGCCTGGACTAGGCTTCATAATCTCTTTAAAAGTAAAACCCCTGCTTGTCTTATTTCTATTTTAAGGGTGTAGAATAGTGCTGACTACATAGTAGGTGCTCACTGCTGTATATATTTACTGAATAAATGTTGGAAGGAAGAAACAAGCCTATTCTCCCTTGAGCTAGGCTCTCCCAGATGCAACTCGGTAGCTCCTAGGATCTGCAGAGGATCCTGGGCAGCCTTCACCCACTGCCCCATAGCTTGAGGTGTTTCTGCTTTGCAGATCCTGCTTCACGGCACAGAATCTCCTTGGAGTCATCCCTGGAGTGGACTGCTCTTCCAAAGAAAGGTATGCATCTGCTCTACCTTTGCTTTTCCAGGAACTTGGCTTGTTTTAATTTGGGCTTACCTAGCTATCATTATCCCTGGTTCCCTTCTACTGCCCCTGCCATTGCCTGGTGGCCAGGCTTTGCTGCCCCCAAGCTGAAACCCAGGGTGGGGATTATTATTCAGATGGGCCCAGAGGAAAGGCGACTTGCTCAAGGTCTCAAACTAGAGTAGAAGCCTAGTTGCATCCTGGCACTTCTTCTCGGAGTACAAGGTGGGCATTACCTCTTCATAGCCCAGGTGCTCGCCGTCCACCTAGAGGGGGGTGGTTTTTCACTCAAAAATTCCCCCCTGGATCTTACTGTCATGTTTTTAAAAAAATTCTTCATTCTGATATAGAGAAATTCTACATCAGTAGGCTTTGTAGAGTTGGTCCTTTGCATGTTATGGAATATGGATGCTAGAGTGAAATGGCATAGGCTTCCAAGGCCAGCAGACCTGTGATCGAATCTCATTTTCATACTTAATAGAGCATGGGTTTGGGCAATTCATCACCTCATTTAGCCTCCTTTTCTTCATCTCTGAGATGAGATTAATAATATCTACTTCTCAGGATTATAGTGAGAATTTAAAAGATGATGTAGGCCACATGCTTAGCTCAAGACTGGCACATGCCAGGTGCTTAACACAGAGTAGAAAAATCAGTTTAGAGAGGGAAAATGTTAGGGAACTATTAGGCAAATCAGAGAGCTTGAGAGGCCCTATTCGAATGTGATGATGTGACGCCCAATTCTACAGTGCTAGCTTCATCCAGAACTCCAGAACTGATACCTTAGGTGGAGCCCCACACTCACATCTTTCCCAAACTTCCACTACTCAGTGTTTCAGATGCACACACTGCAAATGAGACCGGCCTGGCAGTGGGCAGCTGGTCCTACTTCGGGCAGGCAGGGACTGGAGGTAGTGGCTGGGGGAGGCTGATATCTTACCTCTGACCTGAGCTCTGCCGGGAGCAGTGCCCATGGGGATGGGCTTGCTCTGCCTCCTGCCTGCCATGTCTGTACTGAACCAGGCTTACCTCTTCTCTCTGGCTCTGCTCTATTATCCTCAATCCTGGAAGCTCCCTAGAGCCACTGTGGCAGACACTGCCCCTGGAAATCACAAATAAGCCTGACTCCAAACAAGGATTATGTTATTTCTCATAACCTCCCATTTATTAAGCACTACTTATTTGTGCTAAACTATTTACACACATGGTTTCATGTAATCCTGACCTTAGGTACCATTATTATCCCCACCGGACAGATGAAGAAATTGAGAGTTAAACATAACTTGTAAGACTGTATCACTATAAGAAGAGCCCTTAGTTATTTAGTCTGCCTATAAAATTGTGGCTTTGATAAAGCCTAACATGAGAGAACTGGGGACAAGGGCCCAGGTCAGACCAGAGCTCTGTACCAGGGACAGTGAAGCTGGGCTCACAGATCCAGAACCTCAGGCTATGGTCTCCATGTTCTTTGCTTCTAGCTGAGGTTCTTATTGGTGCAGAAACCTTCGTGCAATTTGAAGAAAGAATGACGTGGTTGTCAGCTCTGAAGTACTGTCGTAACCACTACACTGACCTGGCCGACCTGCAGAGAGTGACTAAGGAAAACAAGGCGAACTTGAAGGACCTCACCAATGAGACAGAGGCCTGGATTGGCCTCTACATCAATGCAAACTCCAGGACTCTAACGTGGTTCAGCGACTTGGGTGACCACATACCCTCCTGGTTGGAGAAGCCTAAGTTCAGCAGAGGACTGTGTGCAGGGCTCCGCACCTATTCACACTTTGGCCCCAAGGTTTATACAGTTGTTTGCTCTTCCCGACAACCTTTCATCTGCTTCTATGGTGAGTGAGAGTCCACTCCTGCTGGTGCTCAGCTCCTGGTGGCTAAAATAAGATGGGAAGTGGATTTATTTGGAAGCAGGACACACTAAGGATAGATCGAAGGAAGCACTTCTGGGCTTTGGGGATAACCGAATTCTGGAGCAGACTTCTGGGATCTTGGAAGTTATTTTAATTCTGAGGATCTTTAAAGACTAGAACAGACAACATCCAATCTTAGGTCATTAGCAATTAGCAACAGCAATTAGTTACTGGACAAGAAATGAGTAAGAGCCTGGGCTTTAGATTGGTCAGACTTTACCACTTTCTAGAAACAATGGCCAGTATCTCTAAGCCTGCTTTTCCTTATCTGAGAATATATCTAACAAAGGATTGATGATACCCACCTCAGGATGGTTTGAAGGCTGAACAAGAGAATGAATGTAAAGGGCCTAGCAGAGACCTGGCATAGATTAACACCCAACAAATACCAGTTATTATCATTGTTATGGTCACCACAAAGGTGCTGTAACCAGAGGCAAGCCGAGTTACTCCTGATCTTGTGTATAATATGCCTCCTCAGCGGCAGGTTCCACCGTCTCACCCTTTGCTTCCTCTCCTCTCTCCCTGTCCCTCTCCGGGCCCCTCCAGCTCCCCTCCTCATCCCTTGCCCCTCTATGCTTCCCTCTCCTCCTCCTTCCTTTCTCTCTCATTACAGCTTTACTGAGATATAATCCATGTATCTTAAAAGTCACCCTTCTAAAGTGTACAATCCAGGGATTTTAGTATGTACACAACCATCACACAGTCTAAATTTAGGACATTTTTATTACCCTTAAATTCCTTATCCATTAGCGGTGGCTCCATATGTTCCCTCTGGCGACCACTGATCTATTTTTATATATATTTTTTTGTACCGGGGATCAAACTCAGGTCCTTGCGCTTGCGGGACAGGCGGTGGAACCACTGAGCTAAATCCCTGGACCTGATCTACTTTTTATCTCTGTGGTTTTGTCTATTCTTGGCTGTTTCTTTCTGTGTTTTGGGTTTGATGAGAATTTTGACTGAATCTCTTGAAGAGCTGCTTTGAGGCTTGAAGATGTGAAACTACGCATCACTGTGACTGGCACACAGTGTGCATTAACTATTCCCTCCTGAGTTTGGCTGCTGTGATGGGAGGCTGACCCCTCGTACTCTGTGTGAGTTCTCACAAGCTGACAGCCTGTTAGGTTTGACAGACTTTGTCCTCACACTGTATTTTCTTGCAGACTCTTCCATTGGAAATTGGAAGTCAGCAGCAATGCCTCCACTCCTTAATGCTTTCTCCTCCAAAGTTACTCCTTCCTCAGAAGTTACGGTGGGGACCACTCCCAGGCTAAGTATAGGTGCTTTGAGCCTGTTCTTGCCTGGATCTGGGGTCTTCAGGGCCCAAGGGAGCGGAGAGGTGGCCGGAATGGAGCAGGCTAGGGTAGGGCCCATAGGACCCTCCTAGAAGGGACACTAAGTGGCCAGCAATGAAGTGAGCCAACTGAATGGCAATCAAAGGCCACTCAGGCAGACGATTCTCTTTATTCCACACATTGCTGGGTCAGCCCATGGTAGGGGGAGGAGGATTTGTTCACTCTCAGCCTCTCTTCTCCTTGAATTGAGACTCTGAGCTTGCGGCTCCAGTGCCAGGACACCCAGGAGAGGGGGTGCAGTGTCTCCAGTGATATGATGAGGGCATGACCTGGGTGACAGGAAGCAAGATGGCTGAGTAGCGCTCCTGGGAAAAAGTCATCAGAGTGGCCTTTGAGGTTGAGCATCCAGAGAGGGAAGCATAATAGAGTTTCCTGTCAAAGACCCTTCTAACTGTAGATGCCTCTGGGAGGACAGCAGATGAGGGGTAAGTTGCAGGGACTTCGTGTAGGGACATGGCTGTGAATGGCAAGTGACAGCATCCTGATAGCATTTTAAATTCCTGAAACATCTTTATAGCTATCACCTCAATTTGCTTCCCGAGAGTTCTGACGTTAACTAGGATAATTGAGAGCAAAATCACAGTTCTCCTGGCCTCCTTACAGATTCCTAATCAGACAAAGACATTATTGCCTTTATTGAGGACACCAAGAAGTTAGACTTGATGGAGGTTGATAGAGTTTTGCTAATTCACCTATTGAAAAATATGGCTGGAATTTGTGCTATGTAATCAGGACTGGGATGTAAAGAAAAGGGCCTGTTCTGAAGGAGCTCACAGCCAGCTGGGAATAGGTGGGTGCTTCCTGTAGTCACAGGCATGGAGAAGGGAGTGTCTAACCCCATGGCTGTTCCAAGCCCACTGGCTACCCGGGCAGCCTAATGGGTTTGGGAGGTCCTCCTTGCACATTGCTGTCTTTCCTAGGTAGGTTCCCGCAGGCATGGCTATTCTGTGCTGGGCTGGCTATACAAGGAGTTCTGTGCACTGTGCCACTCTAGCCTGCTTTGGGACCTTGGCAGAGCTTTTGGGCACAGCAGACCCCACAGAAGTTGTCTCTCTTGTAATAGGGACCAGCACTGGCTCCATGGGATGCTTCATGGGGCCTGGTTTCTGCAGCATGGTCAGTGAGCCTGGAGTCCACAGAGCTTAGCCTCCAAACCTGTGACCTTCACATTTCTACCTCTGCAGGCTCTACAGCTCCCCAACCCCAAGGCATGGCCTCACCAAGCCCTCCAACAAACCACACTTCCCCGAGGGCTATCTCAGTTCCCCAGGAAGGGTTCAGGACTCCACTGATCACTGCCCAGAGTACATCTGTCAATGTCACGCTCTGGACACTTGCTTCCACTGGCACTGCATTTTGGGGCAGCTCTTCTGTTCCATGGGAAATGGTCAAGACCTCTCTGGCCACCACTGTGAGCCCTACTGCAGACCTTGCACCTCAGGGGGGACCCTGTTATCCAAGGCAGGCTCGTGACTCCGCAGGAGGTAGGTGTGGGCCCCTCGCTGGGCTCCACCTGTGACGCTTCGGCTAATTTCTGGGTTGGCAGTGACCCCTGCACCCTCCACATCCAGGAGGCTCCGCAGCTTTGAGGCTCTGGGAACCAAAGGAGGAGCTTCAGAGGCCCCCATCTCAGGGAACCCAGCTGAGCCCCAGAGAATGGCTATGCAATCTGTGTTCACAGTCAGGAGACAGACCACTCTCAAGCGCCACTGTGAGCCAGCCAGGAACTAAAACAGGTGCCTGCCTGTGGCACTAGGGGCTGGGCACTCCAGCTAGGGGTGTAGCTCCTCTCCTGGGCTTTGGTGGAAGTTCACGCCACTCTGTCCATTTTACTTTTAAGAGTAGAAGGCCGACAGCCAAGAATTGGAATGCTGAGCCCACTACTTACTGTGTGGCCTTAGGCAAGTTTCATAACCTCTCTGAATCTCATCTCTCTCATCTTTAAACTGAAGAAAATGTTAGCTTTATGAGGTACCTCTCAGTTCTTGGATCTGCAGATAATAAATGGTAGTTATTACCATATTAATCTTTTTTTTTTGGTACTGGGGATCGAACTCGGGTCCTCGCGCTTGCAAGGCAGGCGGCAAAACCACTGAGCTAAATCCCCGGCCCATTACCATATTAATCTTAGTTTACAACTGACATATTTAATGTCTTACCTTTTTATACCTCTGTTCTTACCTTACTAAATAGATGGGGCTAGCCCCATTATTTTATTTTACATGCTTGTGAATGATTATCATCATGAATTATCAGGATGCGATTCTCAAATGACAGGGGCATTTTTTTTCTTTTTCTCTCATACCTAGAATGGTGTTTTGCACATTGGTAGGTGATTTAATTTTTTCTGAGTACCTGTTTCAAAAAAGACACTGAATTATGGATACCAAGAGAAGCAGAACTTGTTTCCTGTTTTTAAAAGAGGGTGGTCTAATAGGAACAGATCCTGACAACTTGGACAGCTTGGTATGTGCTGCACTGAAGTATGAACCAAGAGCTGAGGCAGGAAAGTTATTTATTCATTCTGCCTAGAAGATGGTAACTGGACAGAAAGTTTAATGGAGAATTTCACTTGCAGGAAATACTAAGGTAGTTCTTTCTTGCAGAGGGAATAGCACTGGCCAAGACAAATGGGCATCAAAGCGTGACTTGTTTGGGATCAAGCAGTCTGACGTAGCTGGGGTCTAGGTCACATTTTGGTGAAATGGATGGACTGGGGCCAAATTCTGAAGGACTAGATTGTGCAGTCAGTGGAGCCACCAGAGGGTTTTAGCAAGTGAGCAAAATGCTCAGATCTGTCGTTTCCAGAAGCAAGGTGGTCATAATGACATGGGACAGTGCTTGCATTAGGATGCTAAATGCAAAAAAACCCCCCAAAACAGAAAAAACCCCGAAACAAACAAAAAACCCCCATGAATCAACATTATACATAGAAGGAGTCACAATAACATTGCAAGGAAACATCAACCAATGGTTAGAAAAAAGTTTAGAAGGAAATGTGTGAAAATGTTAACAATGGTTATAGTCAGGGAAGGAGAAAAGAGGTGTACCCCTGCTTTAGTGTTTCTGAATTTTACATACGCTCACTAACTGAAGAAATTCACAGTACTTTGGATGGGGAAAGAGGACATGTGCAGAGGCTTCTGGGCAGGAGGGGAGACAGAAAATGTGTGGGGAAGACTTTGCACAGCTTGGATGAAAGGCACTAAGGCCTGTTCTGGGTGAGTGGTGTGATGAGGGTGTGAGGGAGCTGACCTGGTATGACCCACAAGTGACACAAAGCCAAGAGACACCAGTACCAATGGATTTCTTAAAACATGCTCAACTTTGTTCGTTAAATCACAGAAATGCAAATTCAAAAGGTGCATTAAACATTTATTTTAAAATGTTTTTCACCTACCAGTTTGGCAAAGATTTGAAAGGGCAGCAATGCTGAGAATGTGGAAAACACAGGGATTCCCCAGCACAGTTGGCACGTAAACCAGTGCTGCCACTGAAGCAAAGCAGTTTTGATATAAGCATGTTTTTTCCTATAGACATTCTACCCTTAGAGATTAAGGAAATGAGTTCAAGGCACACACCCTCCACACACAGCGTTGTTTGTTGTGGCCTTATTATAGTGAAAAATTAGAATCAATCTAATGTCTACTGAAAGTAGATTGGTTAATAAGTTAGTCAATGAAATACTAAGAAACCTTTAAGGAGAATAAAGCAGAGCTTTATGCCTTCAAATTAAAAAATCTAATGCGTGAAGGAGATTCTATAGGAAACTGTTAATATTGGTTGCCCCTGGGTTGGGGAAAGGATACTTTTGGGTACCTACTTTATACTAATATACCACACAATAACATGGCTGTGCTCATATTTGAAAAAGAAATGAAGATATCTGCAGGGCACTGATAGGACTTTGGTGACTGAACACGAGAACAGCTGAGGATGCCTGGGTCTCTCCCTGCAGTGCCTCAGTGCGTGGCCAGCCGTACAGAGGGACGGGTCACTCCCAGGGAGGAGACTGAGCGTGGTTTAGAGTGCTGTCACTAGAGCTGCTGAAGGTCACTGGGTGCACGATGGGGGCTCTATGTAGTGGGCAGAAAACAAGAGCACTGGGCCTTGTGGGGTATGGACTACTGCAACAAAATATTTAGTTCTGAGGACAGACCTCATAATATTGTTTAAGCCCCACAAATCCTGATGCTGGAGTACCTTTGGAAAGGTGATGGTCTGGGTACAGGGGGCTGTGGGGTGTGGCATGGACTGGCAGGAACTGACCTGCCACTCAGGGTAGCTTCTGCAGCAGCTGTGTGCACAGCACCGCTGCCCTCATCTCTTTTGGCTCACAGGCAGTACCTGGTGTCAGACCTCCTTACTCCTGGCCATATTTTCAATAACTCCATTATTATTCTCTCCTGTAGCTATGGCTAGTTCAGAGGCTGACACTGATACAAGAGATTCAGCTACTACCACTACCACTATCACCACTACTACAACTCAGGTCCAACATTTAAGCTCATCACACCCAGTGTCTAAAGAAAAAACATCAGCATCTCAATCAGGTAACTGCTTGTTTACCAAGTTCCTAACCTAACAGCAGAGCAGTTGAATCTAGTCAGTCCTTAGCCGAGGGCCTGCTTGTAAAAGACAGCATGAAAGGTTGGCAACAAGAATAGGAATGAGAAAGTGGATTCTAGTTTAAGCCCTGGGACTATTGTGAAAGCTTGGGGATGTTTCCTTACTTCTTAGTCTCTATTTCTCATCTTTGAAAGGGGCCAGTAAAAACAACCTTGCTTACAGCACAGGGCTGAGAGTTAATGATAATTGTGCAAAGGTCCATTATAAACCAGAACATGTACACAAATATAACATAGTGCTACCATGAGGCTGTAGTTCCTGTGATTGTGCTTGGCTCACAGTTGAAGGCTGAACTTATTTATAGGCTCAGAGAACTTCTGTGGGATTTTCTGGGGCAGAAAGCCCAAGGAGAGGTGAATATTTCAGTACACGTGATCATCCTCTTAACAGATTTAAAAGGAAGAAGAAAAATGCAGAAGAGATGGAAATAATGTCCTGGTGGCTGTGGGAGGAAAACCAGCATTACTCCCAAACACGAGTTTTCTTTTTCTGCCACTAATTGGTTGGTCCTAATTATAGCTAAACAGACTCGTCAGTAGTGTCAGTAGTCTCCCTCTTCTTTGTGAAATCCTGTCCCCACGTGACATCTATGGTATCCAACGGGTCCTCCTAACTGCCAAGGGCTTGAAGTTCCAAGTGGCAATAAGCCATTTCCCCTTGAGCCAGGTAGCACTTTCTTTTTCAGAGTACTCTTTTGGAATCCTGAAGGCAGATTTTACCATTTCAACTCTCATGGATCCAGAAGAGATGAAAGAACAATTTTTAAGAGAGGTAAGACTTCTGCCTTCTTCGAATCTTGATCGGTCAGATGACTTGCCAATGCAAGGCAATATATCAAAAACAGTTAACATTAAGAAAAAAGCTTTGGAAAATTAGTTTATGTTGTTCTGCTATCACTTTGGCTCATAGTGACAGGTCGGTTATGTGTCAGGATGCTTTCCAATCTTTTTCTAGCCTCTCCAACATTTTTCCTAAGGTCTTTTTTTCTTTTTTCAGTCAAGAGAGCACAGTTAGAAGGACTTGAGTTTGGCTTTCCATTTATTCTCTATATGGCCTGGACAAGTAATTTAGTCTGAGTCTCAGTTTCCTCATGAAATAGGAATGATGATACATAATTCATATGGCCGCTATTATGATTAAATTTTGTATTCCATACAAAGGTCTAGCAAACTGTCTGGCACAGTTGGTACTCAATAAACATTAGATGTTATTATTACTATCGACATTACTACTATGGTGTTCTGAATTTACATTTATTCTTGACCCCTTTTCCTCCATGTACTTTGAAAAAGAAATGGAAATATCTGTAGGGCACTGACAGGACTTTGGCGACTGAACATGAGAGCAGCTGAGGATGCCTGGGTCTCGGTATTGTGGGATAGGAGATTGTTTCTAACCACTGAGAGAAAAGCCTCAAACTGATTACTGAACATGTGCTAAGGGCACTGTTCTGAACTACATCAGACAATAATCATAGGATGTTAGAGCTAGAGAGTAGCCTATAGGTCATTGAGCCAACATAATTTTACATATAAGGAGACAAATTAGCATATGTGAATAAAGCTGAAGAATTAGCATCCAGGTAGAAGTGCACAAGATCAATTTTCTAGAAAGATAGTGTGGGTGGACTCACATGTAGAAAGTTGCCCAGGGTGGACTCAAACTTAATTCTCCTGCCACAGCCTCCCAGGGCACTGGGATTATAGGCATGTGCCATCATGCACACTATAGGTAGTGTCCTCACTGAAGTTTTGGACACCAAACCAGAAGCCATCTACCTTCTATTTAAAATTAGAACCAATGGGAAAACAAGTTAAAATGGGAAATTTCATTTTTTGGTCAACTTTGTTGGATTGTACCTAGTCCATAAGTGGGATGACCATGTTAAAGGACAGAATCTCTACCTCACAGATTTAAAGAATGGAGTTGTCCTAGTCATTGTAGCACATGCCTGTAATCCAGCTATTTGGGAGGATGAAGTAGGAGGATCAGGAGTTTGAGCACAACCCAGGCATCTTAGTGAGACTTTGTGTCAGAATAAAATAGAAAAGGGTTGGGAGTATAGCTCAGTGGTAGAGTGCTTGCCTAGCATGCACAGGGTCTTGGGTTCCACTGCAAGCATTATAAAATAAAATAAAATAGAAAATAAAAAGGAACTGGTAAGGACAAAGTATATGTGTTGGAAGGTTAGGTATATATTACTAGTTTAGGTAGCAGTTAAAATATCAAGTAGAAGGCAAGGAAATACCTATAGCCAACTTTTCCCAGTTTCAGGTATAGAGACAAAAAACATTGTAAAAGACACATGGTGCTCAAGGGCTTGATTTAGACTGGTGGTTCTCAACCCTGGGTTAAGTTAGAATCCTCTAGAGATATTTAAGGAAAAATAGTAAACAAACAAACAACCTCCTGCCCCCAACAAAAAACCCAGCCTGGCCTCAGTCCTGAGACGCTCTCCTTAACTATTCAGTGGTGGAGCCCAGGAACCACCCCACTTCTCTCTTTTGTACTCCCCAGGGACTCTGATGAACCATCAAGATTGAGAATCACTGATGTGGTCATTTGTTTTATTTCCCTTTGCTTTTTTCCCTAACAAAACTGATTTATGCACTTTCCCACTGGTGTAGGTGCTAATGACAAAAGACAGACATCTAGAGGGAGGCTAAGAAAAATACAGCGCATGAGTGTACCTAAAGGATACGGATGGACCTAAAGGGTGTGTGAGAATAATTAAGAGCTAAGAGAAGCACAGGGTCATAAGACAGCATCAGTAGTTTTTGTTTTTCTTTTTGTGGTGCTGGGGATTGATCTCAAGGTCTTACACTTTACCACTGAGCTGCACCATCAGCCTTTTTTCTCTTTTTGATGTTTCAGATCCAAGAAGTCTTAAAGCTTATAGTAGGTCATGAGCAATTCAGACTGAAATGGGTTGGTTTTGAAGAGAACAAAAAGTAGCACACGTCTACTGATTTGCAGTTTCTCTTTTACTCAGTCTTCTCTGGATTTTCAGTAAGTTTTGGTTAATTCCTAAAAGAACAGGATTAGAAATAACTTTGAGATATGCCAGAAGGCACAGACCTACAACTAGCACCAAAGCAAACTACAGGTGAAACTTGCATTCTTGGATTTTATGAAATGAAACAGATAAGCAGAAGATGGCAGTATGTGGGAGCAAAAACCTCGAGAGTGACAAACAAGGACAAAAATCTGAACCAGACAACAAAAATTCTGAAAACCCCCATAAATCTGTCTGAGGAATATAAGAGAGCACAGTAGTGGTTTAGAAAGGTAAATGGGGCCACATTTCCAGTGCTGGGGATTGAATCATGGGGTTCATGTATGCTACGCAAGTGCTCCACTACTGAGCTGTATCTGCAGCCCCACAACACATATGTGTTAATGCTAACTACTGGTCCTGAATCTAAGTAATATTTTTACCTGTAAATCGATAATTCTAAGGCTTGCTGTTCTTAATATTACAATATATCAGAGTAATATTCTTGCATACATGTTCTTTTTTTCCTGTGTCCTAGGCACCCAGATGCATACTAGAAGGTAGCACATGTCAAATACAGTAGCAACTTTAGTCTGAAATGTTTAAAGTTAAAGTTTATTTGTATTCTTTGTAGGAATATCAATAAAAGACCTCAAACGTATGTATATCTGTACATGTACAAGAACTGTCAAAAATTATTCACAGAACAAAAATAAATCTTCTTTAGAACAAACCCAGGTAATGTAATGCAGATATGGATCTCACATATGGAACAATCTAAGTGCTACTTAGCACAAAAATATGGCTTTAAAAATAAAATAAAATCTTGGGATTTCTTATTCTAAGGTGTATTTCTCTTTCTTGAAATAAAAAATAAATTATTTAGAGTTATCACTGTAAAATAGTCATGTGTATTAACATACTCTTATTAAGGCCCTGGAGATGAAAAACAAAATAAATTGAGAAGGTAAATTCCTCACAGGTGTGATCCACGTAAATGTGATGCTATCAGCTTGAGTTGACTTTGATATAACTAAGAAAGGTCAAAGCACCAGTCAAAATTTAACCTTTACTGTTTAGCTTTTTTGGAGGATACTGTTCATTAAATCAATATTTGACCTATTGGTGAATTGCAACTTGAAACTTTTTCCCTTGGGAGTTTGGAAATGACAGACTCCCAAACAGGATGGTTATACATATTTATGGCCTATACAGAATATGGAAACTCCCAAAACACAGCTTCTGTGGAAACCCTGTTCCCCAAAAGATAAATCTGGTTTTAAATCCCAAACAAAAAATTCCTTAGGGGAAAATGAGGGTATTTGAAAGAAAAGTAACAACCGAGTAGGAAATTAAAATGCATGCTGAAATATGACCCAAACCTACCACTTTCCTTGGGTGGTTCACCGCATTTGTCAAGTCTGACTGGGTTGGTTAATCAAACACCTGAGGATTAACTGATCAGAAACCAAAGCTACTTCTTCCTGTATCCTACTCTGATCAGTGATGTTCAACTTTATTTCTATAACTTCCTGTGGTATTGATGATGATATCTAGCGTTCTTGAGACAATATCAAAACAAATCAAGTTCAAGTCACTTTAACTTATATATACATATAACACATATAGTGCATTCTTAGGAGAGAACAACTGTCATAACATCTAATAAATGAGAGCATATCTAAAAAATTCAAGAAAGTTTGGGAATCACTGTTCTATAAAATACATTAACATTCAGAAAAAGGAAGCTCTAGGAATTGTGTATTTTCTGTGAGCATGGACATGTTATCCATAGAAACTATATATTACTGGGAGTTGAACCCAGGGCCACACATCACCAGTGATTTTTTGAGACAGGGTCTCATTAAGTTGCCTAGGCTAGACTCAAGCTTGTGATCCTCCTGCCTCGGCCTTCCAGAGAGCTGGGATTACAGGTGTGCATCACCACACCCAGTTTACATCTATGTCTTTTAAAAGTGGGCAAGGGATAGAAATCTCCCTGTCTCCTTGAACCTCCAGGCTACCGAGAAGACTGCTATGTCTGCTTCTGGATTGCATGTCATCCTTGGTTCTTCCTCATAAGATATTTATTCTATCTCATGCAAATTTCATCAGTTTTGTTCTTTCAAAACTCAAGAGCATTCGTAACTGGGTCATGACAATAAGAAAATGCTGCTTGAACTAATAATAATCATTCAAACATGAAAAGAGATTCTATTTAAAAATTCAACACCTCAACATCTCTTGCCTCTAGGAAACTAGTATAAATGTTTTCAATGGACATATGGATAAAAAAATACTACCCCAGTTAAGAGGTGGGAAGGCAACTATTTATTGCTGGGGCGAGCAGGGGCTTCCCTACTGGACTTGGGAAAAAAAGGGGAATGGAGAAAAGAAAGTCCATTAGGATTTCTAAACTCTGAAGGAGAGGGTGGCCTCCAAAAGTGTAGCTGAAAATGCAGTGAAGCTGTGGTATGAGCTCTGGTTTCTGGGTCTGACCCAATGTGGAGTCTTGACTGGTGTCAAGCCTGGGGCTCAGCTACACTTCGGCAGACTCATGGGACTAGGGTAGTCCTGAAGGGGGCTGCTTCGCTCAGCTCAGTCCCATAACCAGACTTCTCAGGAACTCCAAACTGGAAATGACTAGCAGTAAATCTGGACAAAAAAACCCCACAAATACTAATATAAACTCACTTGATGGCAGTCGTCTTTTTCTGGGACTTCCAAATAAGAACTCTATTCCCAATCTGGTGTACTTCTGAGGACACAGTGAAGCCATACAGAACCATCCACCCATAAGAAATGCAGCAGGTAGGGTAATACTGAAAAGCTATGCTTCTAAAGTTAAGCTGGGGCTCAAGGGTATAAAATTAGTGTTTAACAGCAGTCTTAGACAGAAAATCTTACTTTTTCATACACTCTTTCCAACCCCATGAAAGAGAAAGGGGAAAGCACATCAGTCAGAAAGCTAATTTTGACCAACTTGATAGTAAGTGAAAAGAGCAAAAAGCTACAACAGTGTGATGACCTCATTTTGCCACATTGTACTTTCCAAAGGACTGTCTCCTAGTTGGAAACTACCTTGGTGACAATGCCTGGAACATAGGTAAGGGCTCAAGTGCTTGTTATGGTAACCTAGTTATAATCGCTCCTCTGTCATGGCTTTTATTGCAGAGACTTGGAATAATGATGGCCTGATGGAAATGTAACTTTTTACTGCTTTGCCCTGGAAATCTTATTTTTCAGTGATATAAAAGGGAACCATAAAGCTCTTTTCCTGAACCCTACCAACACTGTCCTTCTTAACAGCCAAGTCTGATTATTACCTAGATAAGCACTTCATAAGCACTTCATCTGAATTCTAAATTCCATTCAACCCTGGTTTACCCCCACTCCATAATGTGGTGATATACTGAGGGAAACTGCAAGTGCAAGACATGGCTATCTTAACCAATCAGCTTCTCTTCAATCATGTACCTCCTGCCAACAAAACAAATGTATGTACATATTTGGACTGAAGAAAAGCCAATTAAGCAACACTTCCATAAAAACTGTCACCTATTGCTGCCTTCATACTTAAAAAACCTTTCATAATAAACTCTATAGATTACAGCATATTTTAAAAAATGACAGGAGTAGATTCAAAGAATTCATCTAAAATTTAACGTCTGGTAACAATTCTGAACTTTTCTAACCCTCTTACTTCTTTTTATTATTTTACTTTCTTCTCTTCATTCAAGATAACTTGACAGCATAGGGCTGAATAATGTTTCCAAATGTTTCATCTTCCAATGCAGACTGCCCTCTGCGGGGGCTGCACAATGCTAAGAAGATTTGATACATTCATCAAAAACATACTTGATTTTTTTGGCGTCTCCTTCAAAGCCCCAGTATAATTTTATCAGCCCTCTAGAGTCCATAGCCAATGCTTGAAAAACTTCCACACCTCAATGCAAGACATCACCTACATTACATACTTAAGGCCATTGAAACTGACAATTCATAGGTTTTCTATGGTACAATTGCAGGCTTTAAAAAAGAATGAATTAAACTTCGCTAGAGCTGAGAATAAGCCACAAAGAACAGATCTATGTTTACGTCCTTTCTCACTCAACTAACACAAAATGTATTTCAGAACTGGTAACCTTTCTTCCTATTAAATAATTTTGACTGTGTGCCCTCAGTTTGGAGGGAAGAGATAAGCATTTATAAAATAACTACTAAGTGGGGGGGCCAGGGATTTAGCTCAGTGGTTCTGAAGCCTGCCTTCCAAGCGGAAGGACCCGAGTTCGATCCCCGGTACCAAAAAACAAACAAACAAACAAACAAACAAACAAACAAAAAACTACTAAGGGTCAAAAAATACAGTGTAGTGTCAAAACGGTTAGGCATGAAGTCTATAGATCTTCTAAGTACAATGAGAAACTCCTATTTTGGATCACTGGTAGAAATGGGCTGTTATGATGAAAAAAATATATATATATTTTGGTACCAGGGATCGAACTTGGGACCCTAATGAAAAATATTTTAAAAAGTTGTGGGTTGGGGGCTTTGATGAGGTTGCTTAAATGCAAGGTTCAACAAAATATCCATCTGAGAGAGGGCAGAGCTCAATAGCAGAAATGCAAGCCTAGAACTCGGTATAAAGGAGCTCTTGGTATCTATGCCTGGGCTTCATCCTAAAAAGGGCATTATATATGTTCTTCCCTTATGCAGAACAACTCACACAAGCAGAAACAGTCCATAGATATGACTCCCTAAGGTCTTTTTTCTCTCTTCTCCCTTTACTTTTTAAAAGAAATTTCTTAAAGTTTGTAATTTAAAATAAACAACTCACTTGAGAAATACTGTTGCTGTCCCAATATAAAAGAATTGCTTAGGTCTTGCTTAAAGAGATTCAAGACCCTTTTAACATTGTGTCTGTGTATCTGACAGCACAGAAGGCATGAATGTTTCCTATTTGTGCAGTTATATGTACATATGTGTGAATATATATGTATATATACTTATATATATATAATGTCCATTTAACATGTAACATTCTAGACTTCTGGTAATGAAGGTTGCATCCCAGTTGACATTTTATACCTCTGGAGAAAAATTCTTTTCCATGACTTTTTCTGTCTTATAATAAGCCATGGATGATAAATGGGTCATTATTGCCAAATCTACTGAAAGTGTGGGAACAACAATAGGAATGTGCCATCCTGACACAGTTTTCCTTTCTTTTTTTAAACAAGACTTAGCATCACTTTTAAGAGTGATGTTTCAGGTCTGGCTTTCCTTTCTAAATTATTCTGAGGGAATAAGAGGAAGAAGCAGCAGTTTAGAAGTTAAATATTGGAGATAAAATTACCCTGCCCATAGTACAATGGATAAAATCTTATCCCAAACAAAAAATATACCTTAAAATTACAAAAAAATTAATAGGAAATATTCAGAGATTTCTAGTAGTTGTTGTTAGCCCTTTTTTTGTGTGGAAGAAAGAGTGTTTATTTCAGATGGCTTATGAATAGCATATTTGAATAATCTCTCCTGGGGAGAGTAAATCCTGTTGGTGATGACTGCTCCCACCATGGGCAGTGGATGTATGAAGATAAAGACTGTATGTAGAGACACACATATTTATACCTTAGTAAACTCTAGAGGAAAAAGAACACCCTTTATTACAACAGGAGTGAAAATTTAAAAAAAAACCCGTATCTAAAACAGATCTGCTGTAGACAGAAAATACACATATCGACAGGAGTTCACTAGACATCACTCCTAAAGTCCAGTTTTGATGCAACCACTTTTATCTCTGTCCCCTGAAAACAGTGAATCCCCAGCTTAGGCTAGTTGTCTGACCAGAATCTATCTTAGTTGATCAATGCTGTAAACTATTATTTTGTACGGATCTTGGTATCTGCATGTATTCCTAAAGGGCAAGGGGATCAGAATGGGGCTTTTAAACTGGCAGATGAATCCCTGAAAAAATTCATTCTAACAATATTCTATTGCACTCCATGTGCTTCTATTAGATAGATACTTGGTCTCTACCTACTGAACCCACAGGCTCATCTCTCACTCACACCTAGTTACAGTTCCTACTTTTCCTCCTATAACAACTGCAGTGCTTTCAACAAGAGCAAAACAATAATAAAAATAGTAATAATTAAAAAGGCAATCTACATTATTAACTTCCTTTTGGTATATTACAGTGGTATTTTCTGTACATGGCCCAGAACTAAGTTCCCTATGTACATATAGACCGGGGTAAGCTTGACCTTGGAAGTCATCACTTATGCCCTGAAAGACAAGTTCCTTTCTTCACTTGAGTTTCTCACCACATTGCCATTTTGAAGTAGCAACATTCTGTAAACCTGGAGGGGCTGAGTAAAGGGTGGGGAACAGGAGAGCGGGTAAATTTCCTTCTGTCTCCTTCCACAGTCTATATTCACAAAGTCTGTCAGCAGCTGCTGTTTTTGAATTCACCATTCTCCGTGATGGAAAGCTTGGTGGGATTGGTGGGGGAGATGCCATTGCGGACCTGCATGCTGTACCGCTCCTTCACTTGGGTCAGCGCGCTCATCAGTCTGGTGTTGGCAGAATCCAGGGACACGATCCGTTTTTCCTATAACATACCAACCATGGCTTTACTCAGGTTATACGGAAGAAATAATACCCTTTCTTTACTGAATGACCTAGTCCAATGCTTTCTCTCACACAGCGGTATGCATGGTGCTTCCCAAACAAATGGAACGTCTCTGCCTCTTTCTGCACACTGGTTAGGTTCCACTTCCCTTCTTTTTTCTCTATTTTCCTCCTCTATTTTCTCTCTCTTTTTCCTTTCAGCATAGCAGGACTTGTTGTCATAATCTCTTAGAACATCAGACTGCTTTGTACAAGTGACACCACATGTTACTTCAGACTATGCAACAGTAGTGTCAAGATGCCTTATTCTATTAAGTGCTTTTGGTCAAAGTTGAACATGAAAATTAGGTGGCAAAGAAAGAAGCACCAGAGGTTTCATTTCACAGAAGAGAAGTGCATGTGATCTATGGGTTCTTATTCCCAAAAGAGGGCATAACAGTCACATTTAGAAAGGATTCACATTGTGCTCAAAATTAAAACAATACATGGTGGCAGTTTAAAATCACCAGTAAGGTGAGGATGCAAGAGCAAGAGGAGATAAAAGCAGCCAAAAGCTCAGACTGAGGAGTTATTTGAATATGGGGAGGGAGATGTGGCTTGAAAGGGGATGCTATAAACATAACACATGAGAACAAATAGAGAACACAGGCTCCTAGACCCATTCCAGCTCAGTTACTCCAGGAAAGGTGTCAAATAAGAATAGTTTCATTTTGCTTTTGAGTGTCTGTAAAAAGAAAATGCTTTAGAATCACATTTTGGAAGCAAAGCTTGTTGAAAACACACACACACACACAGAGAAAATAAACCAAGGGGGAAAAAGGCCCCACAAAAGTTAATCTAAAGGAAAGTAGGACCAGCTTACTTAAAAAAAAAATCATCCCATCAAAACATCAGTCTCACAACCATCTAGACAGACACTCAAGTTTTGGCAGCTATGTAATCATCTGAATTTTTCAGAAAATAAGCTTACACAGAGAAGTATAGTCTTTATCTATGCTCATGAAATTAAAAAGAAAACAGTCTATGAGGAACAATCCTAAAGCTAACAGGAGTTTTCCTGCCCTGGTAAGGGTCAGTCATGGTATGGTTCACAGACGAGGCATAAGGGCTGGGGGCCGAGGGTTGAAGCTGACCCTCAATGTTAAAGCAGCAGTTGCAGAGGCTGCCGGGTAGCAAGAACTGCTCTACAAGAACAAAAAGTCCCAGGAGCGTGCAGAGGGGGAGTCTGGGTAAAACCACTGACAATGAGGGCACCCAGTAACCTCGTGGTCTCTTGCTCTGCTGTGGGGTGGGGTCTGTATGGCAGCTGTGTGGTGGTTACAATTTCAAAAGTATGAAAACAAAATAAAACAAAAAAACTAGCTTTTTATTATTATTATCCCTTTAAAAAATTTCTTTCCTTGATAGAAAACTCAGGTGATAAGAGACACAAAATCTTCATTATTAACTAGTCACTAATCTCAGATTTTAAAAAAATTTTAATTTTGGGACGACTTCTTGTTTTTTTTGGTACAGGGAATGAACTTGGGACCCTGCACTTGGGGAGCAAGCGGCGGAACCACTGAGCTAAATGCCCGGCCCACAACTTCTTGTTTTAAGGTCAGGGAAAACTTAAAAAGAGAAATTCTGTAAGGCTTTAAAAAAATTACTATTTTAAAAAAATTATAGCCAGTGAGGTTTACTAGGAAAACAAGTGTAGATCGTTTAAAAGTCAACAGATAGGGGCTGGGGATTTAGCTCAGCTCAGAGGCACTGTGCCTGTCTTGAAAGTGCAAGGCCCTGAGTTCAATCCCCAGTACCGGGGCGGGGGGGGGTAGTCAGTAGGTAAGAGCTGGCCAGTGATTACCAGAAAACAAGAGGGAAGTGCCACATATAACCCCTCCCCCTAAAGGTTAACAATGATCTCTAAACAGAACAGCTGCTAATTTTTGAAATGATTAAAGAGATTAAAGAGAAGATATTTTAATATTGGGATGAATGACAAGGTCTCAATACCAAGAAAAGCAGGATTCTCCAGGGTTCATTGCAAAATTCAAGCATTCCCAAAACTTTACTTGATTCTTAAAGGTTCTGAAAGACAGCTAAGAATGATTGTTAATTACTTATTGGCTACAAAGGTAACAAGTGAAAACAAGCAAAACCCTATTAGACAACTGAAAGTTTCCAGGTAGAGAAACTTCTTTTGTAGTTTCCCTATTGCCAATCTCTCAAGATACAACAAAAAGTAAAAAAAAACAAATCAAATCAAACAGAATACTTGAAAGTCAAATTTAGCTGGTACAAGATGCGCTTTGACATTTTGATTCTGCCTGTACTAGAAAGCCAAGCAATCTAATCCATGCCTGACAGGAAGGATGTCAGCATGGGGAGTGGCAGGAGCTGGAATGTGTAGGAGGCCAGTGCACTGGGCCAGGGCTGGGAACTGCTCAGCTAGAGACCGGACAGGGTTTACTTGCCTGTTTGAATAATCTCATTTCCATTTATGACCTGTAATTTAACACAGTGGAGATATCACTTGCAACAGTAACTAGGCAGCTGCTTTGCTTCTTATAGGAGGAAGCCCTTCTCTGTTCTCCATCTGAGTCACATGGAGAGATTCTGGGAGTCACAGTGTCCCCTCATGCTTGGGAGTGAAAGGTGGCCCATTTCTTGGTCTGATATCTAAGCAAAGATTTCTTAGTCCATCATTAGGATCTTTGTGTCTAAGCTACAAGGTTTAGGACTGGTGATTCTGCCACTCAATCATGTAGTGCTCATCCTTTTACAGTTCTAGTTAGAAAGTGGCTGTCACAGGCCTGTGCATGAACTCACTCAAGGAGAGGGAGGGGTTGAATTCAGAGACAAGCCTTTCCTGTGGGAGTACAGGATATATGAATCTTAGAGAGATGAAAAACATGCACAGGACACCTGGATGTTAGTGTTTTGAGGAAAGAGAAGTGCTAGGTATAACTCTAGCACACAGAAGACAACTGCATTCATTTTAGAAACATGTTTTACCAACAGTGGCACCAACATACCTGTCAGGTATATTAAAAGTATGAGTTACTCTCTGGGAAGCTTTCACCCCCAAACATCATTCTAATAAATGATGCCAGATGGCTGTTCTATTCCATCAGACACTTAAGAGATAAGATTTATTCTTTTTTTTTTTGGTACCAGGGATTGAAGTCAGGACCTTGCACTCGCAAGGCAGGCGGTGGGACCACTGAACTAAATCCCTGGCCTGGTAAGATTTATTCTTACAAAAGAAAGGATCAAATATAAGTCATTCATTACAAAAGATGCCAAAGGATGTTAAAAGTCTTTTGCTTTAATAAGATTTTAATGTATCACTCAGACAACAGCTGGGATCGAGAAATCTTCCTTTTAAGGATACCATAATTTTAAATGTCTTTAGTGTTTATAATTTGTGCTATACATGGTATAGTGGTTTTCAAATGTGGTCTAGTGTACTCTCCAAGTATTCTTTAGGGACCCATAGTCTCTATAGTAATGTCTGTGTTTGAGTGGGTAATTTATCACATTTAACCAAATCTAGGACATTTTGACTCATTAGTTGAGAATGGTCTTTGTTGTTGAGTGGTCACTGGGAGTAAGAAGATATTGGTCTATGGAAGGTGCCTTGCTTCTATTAAAATATCCAGAGGAGCAAACTATTTGAAAACTATTGCCTTGAGGTATGTATCCAGAATATTAACCAGTTCAGTCAGATTGTAAGTCTAAAACTGAATGCTTTAAGGTAGCATTTCCCCAAACCCTGTACATGAAACCCCAGAGCTTCTGATCCCTGAGAAATCAGATTTCCTCCTTGGCTTTCTCCTTCTGTGACTATGACTTCTGCTTCATACCAATTTACCCTGCCCTAAATGTCAAAATAAGGGGCAGGCAGAGTAGAAACCTTCAGAAGCTAACGATCAGGCTGCCTTGTCAGTCAACATTTACACAGCCATGTCTGTGGCACAGCTGAGTTCTCTCTGTTGAAGACTGACTGCATTACATCAGCTGAAGTATATTAAAAAGGTCTGTTTTATCTCTCCTGGTGTGGTGATTAACAAAAATCTCCCTGCTTTATATTACTATGTTGAAATTCTGAAGGCGAAAACTTATCAGCACTAGTTTCCCTGATTCAACTGCCTTCTCTTTATCCAGGATGTTTTCTTAAACCTCTGGGATGCACTTTTAGAGTATGCATAGCAAGATGGCCTTGTCTCTACTACCCATCCTCCCCTTACTCACTCTGGGTACACCCAGAAAGATTTTTTAAAAAGGATCAGGTAAGGCAAGGACAGAAGATCTTTTTTCTGGATCTTCTAGAATCTATAGAGTTCAGGAGTCAAAATATTTTGGGAGCTACCCTGATAAGAGAGCATCACAGTTCACACCTGACTTCCAAGTCTACTGTGCTTGATGGAGTACAAAGCCCACAAAACATTCTGCCCGTGGCTATGCTTTCAGCCTCCTAATTCCTTTGGAAAATAAAACCCATACCACATTGATGCTGTAAAGAAAGCAGACTGACTGTTAAATGCATGTTTAATACTGGAGGTGCTAAAATATATTGGGTACCGGCTGGTATGTAGAGAAGGAACATTTATGCATATGAATTCTTGTTCTCCTTTTTATTTTATACCTTAAGATTGAGAAATGCAAACTTGACTAGTCATCTTCAAAGAGGTGATAAACATTCAGTGGCTCTAGGAGTTACTATCAGAACCGCACCTGCCTTTTGTTACTTCACTCTAGGAAATATAATCACATTTTGGACTTATAAAAAGAAGCCAGAGACATTTCTTGCCTCCTGGAGTTTGCTCTGATCACTTATGTGTTCCTCTGAGGTGCCTGTGGTAGCCATAATCTCACTGGTGTCACAAGTATAAGTTATTGCAAGCAGAGGCCTAGGTTTTGATTTTATCAACCTTTTCTTAAAAAGTTTTATCCAAAGAGGCTCCCTAAGCACAGCACCAAGGGCAGGCAAGCACATTCCAAGCAGCAGTGCCAGAACCTAAGCCAAAAGGATAACAGGAAAGGTACCTTCTATAATCTTGTCTCTCCCCTGAAATTTCAGTACTATCTGAGGCTAGAAGTTGATGGCAGTGGACGTGACTGACAAGACCGTGAACAGCACAGCCAAGCAATGGTCAGTAGAGGTCACAGGCCAGACACATGCAGTGTACTTTTCACAGTTACCCCTTTGAGAATGGTCTCCTTTCCACACGGAAAGAAGCAAACCCCATCATGCAGCAGTAGGTTGACATTTGTCAAACAACTGTGCTAAACACTCTAATACTTGGTTGGATTAACAGACTTGTCATCAGTGAAAGAAAGGAAAAATAATGGAGGGCACATAGAAATTCATTTAGTCTTCAAAAGGTAATGCCAAGAACTTTTCAATGCCTCATTTTCTAGTGCCTACTTTGTCATTTGCATGGGTGGGAAGTCAGAAAAAAATGGTTATTAAAAACAAGTGACTTCTACTAGATTCAGAGGCTGCTTACCTGGGCATCAATTATTTTCTGCTTTGCATCAATAACTGCTTGCATCTCAGCATGATCCTTCTTCAGTTCCTCTTCCACAGCCATTAGCCTAGAATGTGGCAGGAAGGAGTTATCAACATTTTCATATAGGGGTAGGTAAGTGGAGAACAAGAAATTTAAAACTCATATTACAAGATTTCTAGTCTTTCCTAATGAGAAAACTATAACAATCTTTTCTTTCTTCTCTCTGACCTTCAAAGAAGACTGCCATGGTTAATTTCTCTACATGTGACTAGATTTCATCTCCTTTGGAGCAGTATTTCTCTACTCATTTTCTCTTTTTCCTCTATCAGATTCCTCCCTCACCATATCTTAACTTCACTGTAAAACATCAAGCCAACCAACAAAAACAAACCATTACCTTCTTAATATCAAGTACACAGGAATCACGTTCTCTTCCTTTGCACAGCTAAGTTTCTTCAGAGTACTTATAAGTACTAGTAGGCCTAATCTATTCCTCATCCACTGCTCATAACCCACTATGCTTAATCCCTCTTTTCTATCCAATGGCTCAGCAGACTCCTTCTGTCCTCCATTTACAGGACTTGTGGTTTCGAGTAGACTGCCTGGGCTCAAATCATGGTGGACCACTGTGTGATCTTGGGCAAGAGTCTTAATTTGTTGCCAGCTTTTTAATCTATGAGAATGACAATCATGTCTATCTCAGAGGGTGAGGTGAAGACAAACAAATTAATATTTGTAAAGTGCTTAGAAAAGTGCCTGGCCAATAGTGAGTGCTACATAAGTGTAAGACCTCTCTCTTTCTTATTCTCCCTTAGTTGGCAGCAGAGGTCTCTTTTGGTCCTCTGGCCCTAAAGACATATAGTAAAACCCCTTTCTGCATTTCTGGACTAGTTTTGGAAGTTCAAGTAAGTTTTGGACACTGGTTACTTAGATTTTTAAAACCCAGTTCTTTTCTATAACTTCTCAAATGAGCCACTAGGCCCCTACCTTTTTTTGAATTACGATTCTACAAAAAGCCTCCCTTTATCTTCATAAGAGATGCAGTAGGTTTCATATTTAAGATACTTGGAGAGATATAGTCAGTACATTTGTAGTGAGTATCACAGAGTATATGCAGGGGTGAAAATGGTTTCTGTTGACCTTCCTTTAAGAGTGTTTGAATTATCTCCCCACCTCTTTATGCGCTTTTCTTTTTTTGAGACAGGGTCTCGTGTGTAGTCCAGACTGGCCTTGAACTGTGGCAGTCCTTTTGGCTCAGCCTCCAAGTGCTGGGATTACAGGCGTGCACCACTAGGCCCAGCTCTTTATACCTCTTAACAAGCCCACGCCTGCCACCGTGTAGCCCTCTAACCTGCTGATGATGCTTTTCATCTGGCTGTCTTTCTCTTCCTGTTGCCTGCGCAGCCGCTCCTCACTGTCCTCCAGCCGGGCCTTGTATTCCAGCAGCAGCTTCTGCATCTGCTGCTCCTGTACCAGCAGCCGCCGTTCATATTCCTCCAGCCGCCGGCTGGACACTCTCAGGCGCTCCTTCAGTTTGCTAATTTCTTGTTCATACTAGAGCAAAGGAGAAGAGGAACAATGACAGGGAGAGACTGGTTTTACAAATTGGTGATTTATGGTTTTTTTGGTACCGAGGATCAAACTCAGGACCTTGTGCTTATGAGGCAGGCGTGGTGCCAACTGAGCTACATCCCTGGCCGTGACTTATTTTTTAATGGAAGAAACTCCAAGCAAAGTGGCTAGATGCTGTCTGAATTGCCATTCCCTTTGTTGTTGTTAGGGTTATTTAAAATGATGAACTGGCACAAAATGTTAATGAAGCATTGCCCCCTTCTAAAATTACATTTTAAATGTTTACTTGGCATTCCAAATTCTGCAGATTTATGTACCTCTCTCCATATGAAATTACCAGGTGCTATATGCCATATCCAATCTGTAATGGTTATCAAATGGGAGGGAGGAAAAAAGATCAAGCATTTAGAAGCCCAACAAATGACTTAAAATAAGCCAAAAGCTGTTTACCATGGAATAGATTTCTGTATCATCCACTGCACTGTAGGATCTCTAACATTATCATCCCTCATCAGACTGCCATTCCTTTATTCTACTAGAAGCAGCATTTTGGAGAACAAGCAACATTTCTATGATGTTAAGCCACTAAATCAGTAAACAGAATTTTATGGCAGAGTAGGCTACTACTGCTTTCTCCCTAACTACAAAAGTGTAAAAGGTCGTAAAGCACTAAGAAAAAGCTTACAAATTCTCTAGAGCTGATTAATATTGCCTCTTGGTCAATTTTTGTGAAATGGCTCACCTACCTAATTTGGTACTTCTTGCCAGAATATATGTCTATAGTCTCACTAAGAAGTTTTACATAAATTCAGTAATGCAACTGGTTATATGGCCCTTTCTTGCTGTGGATGGGGTCTGAGTGCAATGAAATGTCAAATTTTCTAGGTGAGGTAGGAGGCATAAGTTTTCCTATGAATTCATAGTCTACTTACATTCATCAGTAAGGAATGATAAATCTGTATAGTACTTTAAAAATGCAATTTTATAGAATATTATCCCATTTAATTTGACCAGACAACTAGCCACTGCTAATCCAACCTTGTGGTGCTAAATTATGCTCATTAATCCAGAAAGTCAAGGGTGAAAGTTTTTATGACAGTTCTAAAGAGCTAGACTGCATTAATAGGCATAATTTAGGGTTATGTTAATAAGTTAGTTATTTGGTTGTCAATTAAATGTGATAATACACATGATATCAAGATTATTGTCTGCCGAGGATTTAGCTGAGTGGTTCCGTCGCCTGCCTCGCAAGCACAAGGACCCGAGTTCGATCCCCAGTACCAAAACAAAAAAAAACACAACACAAAAAAAACCCAAGATTATTGTTTGATCCTTTTTAATATGAATTTTCTAACAACAAACTCAAGCAATAGATGATATATTTTAAAGAATTATTTATAGAATTCTACATTCTTTATCTAAAAAGACAAAAAGTAAAACACTCCAAGTCAAATTATCACCAAGATATAGAGAGTAAGTCTAGTACTAAGGTAATTTTGACCTTATAAATATTAACAAGAGATTTATATAAATATAACTATTTACCTAAAGTGACTAGAAATGAGTAGCAGAGTGTCTCCAATATTAAGGCAATCTTTATGAAAAAAGTATTTAATCTTCATCCCCTATAGTATGATGGGTATTTTCTACATATGTTCACATGGAGATGCTACTGAACTACTGTACACAGACATAAATATGATGGTTAACATAGAGGTAGAGGGAAAGATAGGGGCAGGTGGACATGACGTTCTTGGCTTGATAACCCTTTTAGCGGCCTATCACTTGTGGGGGCAAAAAAGTCAATACAGACAGGCAAGGTTCTACCTTCTCAGCATGCTTAGCTTCATCTTGATTTTGCTCAGTGTCTTCTACATCCTCTTCATATTGTCCATTGTTTAGAACCCAGGCTGCTGTCCTCTCTACTGGGGACATTGTGGCAGAGTCCACAGGTGACTGAACCTACATGAGGAATCGTTATTAGCATTTCTTAAAACAGCTCATCCACTCATTACGTTTCACAAAGACAGCTATTTTTGGAAGACGTGATAGTGATCCTTTAATCTTCTATCAAATGCTCTTAACTTTAGTATTTTATTAATTAAAGGGATAGAGAAAAGAATATCCCTTTGTATACATCACACCCAAGAACCATCCTTTTTCTCCTTCTAAAGAAAGCCAAGGCCTTAAAATTATTAATTTTCTTAGTGGTTCAAATGCTGTTAGGTACCAAACTACCCAGTAAGATTAAGAGGATGACAGAGTGAGAGAAAGAATGCATAAATTGATGGTTGACTGCCCACATGGGCAAATGTCTTTTGAACCGAGAGATGATCACAGACCAAAGAACCGATTAATGCTATGTAAACTCAAAGGGTGATATTTAGATATCAGAATGCCAAATACTTAGTTTTCACATTAACCATTTAGAAAAAGAGGACAAGTGATACCGATCATTTTTAGAGACCACTGACTTCCTAGTAAGTTAAGATCACTCAGGAATCTATGTTTTAAACCAGAAAAAAATGATGGATGCTGTACAGTCTAAGGCATATTTCTATCTAGTTAGTATAACAGGGACACAGAGGCTAGGTCTGCAGATGCCCAGTTGGTAACTAAAAGCAGGATAAAGCCTGGCACCTTTGCTTTCATTTTATGTATGTTTTATTACCCTAAAAGTTTGAATCAGCTGCTCAGCTCTGTATGTAGGCATGTTACTTACTTAAGGAGCGTCTGTCTGCAAACTGCCACTACAAGGTTTATTAGCTCTTAATTAACCTTACCTTTCTCATCCCCATTCCAGACTGAGAACACCAAGTTAGAGCACTGAGGCATTTTCAAGATTTGCAGGAATACTGAGGTTCCAGCTTTTACAACATCTGCTGCAGACCTCCTACATGGTGCCTAGAAGTCTCCAGTCAAAGCCTGGACTCCACAGAAGACTTCAGTCTGCAGTCTAAGCCTGTAGTCACCTTGGATTCCAGGAACAGGAGAGCTTCACAGAAAGATCACCCCTAGCAGGGCCAGTCGTCTCACAGGAATTGGATTGCTCCCTCAAACCATAAGCACTTTTCTGGAGCCACCTCACAGAACCAAACCTGAGATAATGATCAACCAGACCAGGATTATCTACACTGCCAGCTACGCAAAACCTCAGCTAGAAAAAGCCCTAACCTTTGTCTTTGTTCCCCTTTTCTATAAAACTTCAAAGTGTCGGTCAACCCCCCAAGAAGACAGATCTTGAATCTTTTTTTCTGTCCCTTCTTCATGGTCAGGCTGAACAATGCTCTTCTCCTGCACTTCATTACTCTTGTCTCCTTGACTGGCATTTTAGGACCACTAGCTGAGCCTGGCCTGTTGAGATCCCTGGAGCTGGGACTTTTGCCTTAAGACTCCAGTAAATTTAGGACAGCCAGCTAATTGTTCCTTTCTTAACAGATATACAGTGTTAAGAATTCTGGCCTTGAGGAGCAACTCTAACATTTAGGAGTTAAATCACTTAATCTCTTAAATACCATGTTTCTAGTCTACTGAAGACCACCACTGCCTATCCTGACTGTCTCCCATCTCAGAGCGAGTGGTGAGGATCGAGTAAGACAGTTTATGTGAGAGTTCTCTGGCAACTGCACAGTGCTATAGAGAGGTCTTACTGTCAGTCTTACCATATTTATGTTTCAAAAATTAGAACTGGATATTACAGTTTAGGCTATTGAACACTAGTGCTTTCTCCACAAACAATGTTAGGAATATACTTTTCTCCCCCTTGGGCTGGGAGAAACACAAAGCTTCCTATGTGAATTAGTCTTTTATAGTAAAAATAAATTTTTATTTTGAGAACCAATGACTACTCCATAATTTTATAACTGAAGAGAATTTTCTCTCTCATGCAGAGCTATACAGCTTAAGAATCTTTACATCATTTCAGACTAGAATTAAACTTTAAATAAGCATTTTAAAAGAAGGGGTATTTTGATGACAATGAGAATTAGAGTGGATGAAAAAACTGCAGAGACTAAAAAGTTATCAAAGATGAGTTGGGAGAGACTTTAAAACTATATACATAAATGTAGTATGAGGGTACTTCTTAAAGTTTGGAAGAAGAATCTGGTATAGATCACTTACAAACATTTCATAGATACATAAGAAAGGCTTCATCCCTAATTATGGATGTGTGTAGTTTATATAAGTAGATACTTACAAGTAACTGTGAATGATCCTGTACACATTCTTTCTCTAAAGCCACAATTTTAAAACTATATATTAAATTTCAGTACTTTTAGAACTTAAAAAATTCTCTCTCCCTCTCTACTATAGTTGTAGGTATGTTTCATTTATGTGTGTATAAATTCTTGTCATATCCATATATCACTAATATATTAACTTACTGCTTTTAAAATCTTTTTTTTTTTTTTTGGTACCAGGGATCGAACTTGGGACCTTGCGCTTGCGAGGCAGGTGGCAGAACCGCTGAGCTAAATCCCCGGCCCTAAAATAACTTTTGGGTTAGCTAAGCCCTTGAGCTAAGCAATATCAGTAAAATCATAAGTTTGTTATTCCACATATATTTTATATAGTTATATATTAATGATTATATATTTTTCTAATATGTATCAAAATAATTACATGATTAATAATTGTGTACACTAATTTTGAATATCACCCTTGGGAAAAGTGGGCTATAGGATAGGATATAACATCACTCATAAAAGGAAGATAACTATTCACATCAAAAGTTGTACGAGAAAAGAGATACCATGAGAAAGGACTTTGTAAACAAAAGGCACCTTACACACAGACACACATGACCGGACACACATGACCGTTCTCCCTCTGGTGGATTTTAAAAGCAGAGCATAGTGAATTGTTTTTGGGTTAGTAAAGGGCAATAGTAACAAGCGTTCAGGTTTTTATTTGATATATGTGAACTGGGAAGGCAAAAGAATGTAGTGATGAGTCTTAAAAAAATTAATAACAGGTCAATATTTAAAGGAGACAAATGCCTTTTTAGTTTTAGTCTTACCACTCTAGCACAAAAGGCACAGGAAAGCTGCTTTATTGTGAAACCAGAATTTTCTATTCAATAGCAGTTTGAGATAAAATAGCTATTAAAACTAATAACAACTGCATCGGGGATTTAGCTCAGTGGCTCCACCACCCATCTCACAACCGCAAGGTCCTGAGTTCGATCCCCGTGTACAAACAAAACCAAAAAAACACAAAAAACAAACTAATAGCAACTTTTACTATTAGGAATTCATTACTTCAAGTTAATAGCTCTCTGCTTTATGTAGTTAGTAAGTTGTTGCTTGAATGAACTTTCTTTCCCTGTCACTTGTTACAGGTAACTTTATTGAGTGTCTATAAATGCTCTGCAAACTAATGGTACTCCTAAGAACACACAAAGGAAATAAAACATTTGCCTTTGAAAGCATATTAAAAACAACAATGACAAAAACATCTTGGAGGTAATTGAGGCTTTAATTGTTAAATGAGAAGATGTAAAAACAAGGGTTGGTTCATTCCATTGATGATGCTGTATTTTCAGAATGACAGATACAATGTCCAATGAATTATGAGAGATCGTATAATGGAAACTAGACATTTTAGGGTCTATTCCTATTTTATTGGTTGAATATTATTTCAGCAACTTCTTGATATGTCCTGGGACTTTGCTTGGCAAAACAGTAAGTAGTCAAAATAAAACTGACAAAAAAATCAGACATAATTATTCCTTCTATTCATGATAAAGCCTTTACAAAATTTATAAAGGAACCAGAAATTGATACTGAATAAATCAGAAGTGGCTACAGAAGTGATATTCATTTCAAAATTACTGTTATATGCTTTTATACAGTATTAAAACTGTACACTATCTTTCACACTTTTCTTTTGGTCTTATATGTGCTGGTCTTATTTACCAACTAGAGCGTCAATCTAATGGGACCACATCAAACAGTTCTTCTGAATGGTAGTGACTAGTTAAATTTATAATAGATACTCAAAAATTATTTATTTATTAATAGTCTAGGTTCTAGAATTCATTATTAAAGTTCATTACTAAAAGAAGGACACTGTTTTTCTTCTAGTCCTCTGGAAGTGCATCAAAGGCTTTTCCTTAGGTGGTGTTCTATCTCTTTCATAAGCTGGATATATAACAGAAATTATAATCTCTAGCTTACAGTCAAAGAGGAAAGAGGCTGGTAAGTGGTTCAGAACCTGTCTTGCTTAGCTATAGCCTTAGGAAGAGAATTTATACCACTGACTTTCAAAAGAATAATTAAAGAAAATGCAGGATGAAAAAGACAAGAAGAAAAGTAGCAGGAGTTTCCATTAGGAATAGCTTCCTTCTGAGATGAATCCATATAGGGATTCCCTCGGAAAAATAATAATGATTTAGGGCAAAGGGCTTGACATAGCAGTTTAAAAAAAAAATATTTATTGGTATATTTTAGGTATACAATATGTTTACATTTATCATTGGGTGCTTGTACCTGAACATGATATATCCTGGTTATTATTTTTCCCCCATTACCTGTGCACCCTTCACCCCCTCCACCCTTCCCTATTTACATAGACTTTGTTTCCATTTTTTTTCTTTTCTCATAATTTTTCCTTTCCCTTCTTCCCTTTCCCCTTTCCCTCCTGCCACCCCTACACCTTTGGACCTTTTCCTATTTCAAATTATCAATTATTCATTTTAATCATTTTCATCCTTATTTACACTTTCATTTTCACACACTAGAGAAACTATTTGGTATTTACACGTGTGTCCTATTTATTTCACTTAAGAGTATGGCCTCAATGTGCATCCACTTAGCTATAAATGTCTCTAGTTTCTCATTCTTTATGGCTGAGTAGTACTCCATTTTATAAAAAAACCCCACATCTTCTTTATCCAGTCTCCAGTTGATGGGCACTTGGGCTGTTTCCAAGCTTTAGCTCTTACAAACTGTGCTGCTATAAACATAGGTGCACATATATCGCTGTGGTATGATTCTTTTAATTCTTTGGGGAAGATACTCAGTAGGGGAATAGCTGGGTCAAATGGAAAAGTGATAGGTATGGGTCTAGTTTTAATCTTTGACAGGTTGAAATCCAGTTTTTCCAACACCATTTATTAAATAGGCTATCTTTCCTCCAATGAGGGTGGTTGGCTCCTTTAACAAAGATGAGGTGGTTGAGTATGTCTGGAGTTGTTTCTGCATCTTCTAATCTATTCCACTGATCCTCAGGTCTGTTTCTTTGCCAGTACCATGCTGTTTTTATCACAGTAGCTTTGTAGTATAGTTTCAAATTGGGGATTGTGATACCCCCAGCTATGTCTCTGTTGCCTAGAACTGCTTTGCTATTCTAGGTTTCTTCTGATTCCAAATGAATTTCTGGATTGTTTTCTCTAGTTCTGTGAAGTATACTGTTGGAATTTCAATCAGCATTGCATTAAATCTATACAGTAGTTTTGGAAGTATGGCCATTTTCACTATATTGGTTCTTCCTACCCAGGAACAAGGGATATCTTTCCATTTTCTTATATCCTCTTCGATCTCCTTCTTCAGAGTGTTGTAGTTTTCAGTGTAGAGGTCTTTTGCTTCCTTTGTTAGGCTGATTCCTAGATATTTAATTTTTTCAGATGCTATTGTAAAAGAATTTATTTCCAGAATTTCTCTCTCACTGAGTCTGCTATTTGCATATAAGAAGGCTATTGTTTTTTTTTGAGTGTTGATCTTGTATCCAGCTACTCTACTGAATCTGTCAATTAGGTCTAGAAGACTTTTGACCGAGTTTTTGGGTCTTCTATGTAAAGTATCATATCACCAGCAAATAATGACAGTTTCACTTCTTCCTTTCCTATCTTTATTCCTTTTATTTCTTTCTCTTTTCTAATTGCTGTGGCTAGTTTCCAGAACAATATTGAACAGGAGTGGTAATAAGTGGGGATCCTTGTCTTGTTCCTGATTTTAGCATGAAAGTTTTTAGTTTTTGAGCATTTAGTATGATGTTGGCTGTTGGTTTTTCATAGATAGCCTTAATTAGGTTGAGATAAAGACCTTCTATTCCAATTTTTTGTAGCATTTTTATCATGAATGGGTGTTGGATTTTGTCAAATGCCTTTTCTGCATCTATTGAGATGATCATATGGTTTTGTCCTTGATTTACGGATGTTGAACCGTCCTTGATTTACGGATGTTGAACCATCCTTGCATCCCTGGGATAAATCCGACTTGGTTAGGGTGTATGATCTTCTTGATGATACTCTGTATTCTGTTTGCCAGTACCTTGTTGAGGATTTTTGCATCTATGTTCATTAGGGAGATTGGTCTGTAGTTCTCTTTTTGGGTTGGGTCTTTCCCTGGTTTTGGAATCAAAGTAACATTTGCTTCCAGGAATGAATTTGGAAGCCTTGCTTCCCTTTCAATTTCCTTGATGAGTTTAAAGAGTAATGGTGATAGTTCTTCTTTAAATGTCTTGCAGAATTCCACAGTGAAGCCATCAGGACCTGGGCTATTCTTTGTTGGTAAATTTTTTATTACATTTTCAATTTCACTCATTGTTATTTGGGTGTTTAGAATTTCCATATCTTCTTCATTTAACTTTGGCAATTCGTATGAATCTAGGAATCTGTCCATTTCTTGTGTTTTCCATTTTATTAGAGTACAAGTTCTCAAAGGAGGTATTGATGATCTTCTGGATTTCTGCTGGATCTGTTGTGGCTTCACTTTTTTCATTCTTAATTGCATGGATTTGAGCCTTTTCTTTCCTTTTTTTTTGATAAGGTTGGCTAAAGGTTTACTGATTTTATTTATTCTTTCAAAAAGCCAACTCTTTGATTCATTGATTTTTTGTATCATTCTCTTAGTCTCCATTGCATTGATTTCTGCTCGGATCTTTATAATTTCCTTTCTTGTATGAGGTTTGGGTTTGTTTTGCTCTTCTTTTTCTAGGAGCTTGAGGTTCTGCATTAGGTTATTTAACTGAGTTCTCTCTGCTGTCCTAATATGGACATTCACTGCTACTGACATAGGAGTTTAACTGATACAGCAATTAGTCACAGACTGGCTATGCTGGGTACAACTGAGAACAGGCCAGTTCCTTGTTCCTTGGTAATATTCACTGGATATAAACAAGCCTTGGTTTCAGCTTCTTTACAATCTGAAATAGGTTCTCATAAATGAGTAACACCCGCTATCAACACCAAAGAAAGGGCTGACTAAATTAATGAGTAAACTCTAGGAGTTCTTGAGGAGTTTGGTTACGACAGTGTTCAACAAGCCCAAATGTGAAAATTGCAGCACAATACCAGTGTGCTGGTCAAACATCTATTTTTTTTTCTGCTCCATGTTAAAGATAAGAACAGTTTCTTTAGCAACAAATACACACCTTCTCGTGTTTTTTTTTTTTTTACCTGCTCATTTTTATTAAATATACCAAACACCTATTTCTAAAAGTTTCTTCAAATTAAAATTTCCAAGGTTAGGGAACATGGTGAATATTATTTGTATAAGACTATATGATACATGATAAATAGGGAGGAAAGTGAGAAAAAAGAAAATTCAAATAGAGGCTCAAAGAGGTCAAAATATTAAAAGACATTCCTGAAAAAATTAAATGTAAATTGTTTCACTAGAATTTCATTTCCTGCCTACTCACTCTATTTGGAGAAGACTGAAGCCAATGACACTGCCAACAATGCCTGTTCCTTTGTGCTAAGATACAAATGGAATTTGCAGGAGACAGAGCCACTGACAATTATAAAGGCCTACAGAACAGTCCCCACAAAGAAATCCTCTAGTTCTTCGGAGAAAAGAATTTCCCAACACAATTTGCAATTAAAATGTGTAAAGGAATTTGCTTTAAAAATGTGCTGATTGTATAGAACTTTAGAGGCTCATGGGAGTGAGAATGAGAAATATAAACAAGAAACGGAAAGATAAGGAATACAAGAGTAATAACATTAAGTTTAAAGAATGTACAATCTGGGTACAAAAAGCCAGTGTAGAAAAACCAGAAATGCGAGACATCAAAATACAGGGATTTCTGCTTCAACTGATGTGATAGTGGTAGCTACCTGCAAAGGCACAAGCAAAAATCAGTATTTAAAGCTCTGCTAGGACATCTCACTATGGCTGTGCCTACTTCATGTCAATATAATAAAGATATTCTAACATTAGTGGCTGTGGTATAAAAATTAATTTTTAAGTTTGTTTCTGGAGATGGTATATGTTTTCCATCTCGCATCCATCTCAGCCTTACGTTTGTTCATAGAAACACATATTCTGTGGTTATATGATAAGTGTTACATTTTTCTGTAGGGAAAATGTTACAAATAACAGTTGGTTCCAGATGAGTATCCAAAAGGCTATTTACTTTATAATATTATAAATATCAGTCTGAGTCATAGACTGTAGGAATTGAGGACTACATGATACAGAAGCAATGGGTAGGCAGAAGTCAAAGAAGAGAATTTTAATTTTTCTTTTCTTTCTAAGTCTGGACCTCAGACAACTTTTGAAAAGTAGGAGGACCCTTTCCCCTGCCTCGTCCCTCTGGGTCAGTCTGATGTTCTTATCTACTATCTATCTCATCTTTACTGCTTTCCTGCTGCTCTAAGACCCCACAAGGAGATGTTTGTTTTTACACAGTATTCCATCTCTTAGTTATTTTTCTAGTGTCCTCCTAATAAATACTTTAATTCCCTGAAAGTTGTTTATATCAACCAATCACATTATGGAGTCAAAGACTGATAGCATTCTAACAGAAAATTTATGTGTGTGTGTGTGTGTGTGTGTTAAAATACAGATACATTTATATATAAAAGGATATATAATATAAATAAGATATACAGGAATATATTTTTTCCTTTCTCTTAAATGAAAATGCATATTAAATCAAATGAATTAGTGAAATGTTTGTTAATATAACAAAAGAATATGATAACTTTAAGATTAAAGGAAAATTTTATTTCTCAGGGAAGAATGACTCCCCAGTTAGCTTGAGTTTTCACCACCCCCCCATTCTGTATTCAAAGGTACTGAAAATGCTTTCGTTTTGTTCTTTAAACAACTATTAGTGCAAGAGCAAAGTGCTCAGATGATAGAGTGAAGGCAGAAGCTGCCAAATTAAGTCCCAGCCAGTAAAAATGCAAGTAACAGACAAAGATATCCCATCCACTTTAAAGGGCAAAATATGTACTGGTGCCTCAAAATGTAGTATTGTAAGAAATGATTAAATTCTTGGCAAACAAGAAGAAACCTTGGAAGTCATATTAAGATTGGTGTGACACTAGCTGGGCTTGTCCATGTAAACAGTAATATAAGGATGTGCAAATGTTTAGAATACACTCATTAGCTACCTTTTTACCCTCTCCTTTACCTTGCCTCTATCAGTTGTTTATTTTTCTAGCCATTTCCAGGAAAAGGCATGTGGGACTTAGTATTACCGTAGGGAGTTAGCGGATGAATTGGGGAGCAGTTACTTTAAATTCACAGCTCAAAATATTCAACTTTATTCTGAACACTTAATAAAAAAGATCAAGAAGGGTTAATTTTTAGATTCCCCAAATATAGCTGATTTTGTCTACTGATTTTCTAGTTTAAGACTTGTAATTACTCATTCAACGTCACAGATCTGTTCTAAGTGCAAACTTAGCAACTCTGCTGCTTGTAGAGAAGGAAAGGCCCCCTGAGTGTCTGTTAAGAGTCTCCTCAGGGTAATGAGTCAAACTACATTCTGCTGTCTCACCTAGCCAGAAGCCTCCCAAACTTTTCACTTCCTCTTTCCATTTAAAAGTGGCAAAAAAATGTTAAGTGGAAACCTTGTTAGCAATTGGATTTTCCAATGATTTATACATAAAGGACCAAGGAAGTATGGTAGTTGGCAGCAAGCCCCTCCAGCACTCATCCTTACCTGCTGTGTCTGCTGTCTCTGGATTGCTCTCACTTTGGGAACAGGGCTTTCTCTGGAGGAAGAGGACTGCTGCCGGGACCGGCTCCCATTCTGCACAGGTTCAGCCACCAAGGCTGCAGATGTCACTGACATGCTCCCAGTGCTACGTAAGGAAGCACTATGGGGCAGGGATGGGGGGGCTTTGGCTCTGGCACCTAACCCAGCCTGGTCCATTTTTCGGATCTGTGTTTGCCCAGTGCTGTTTTGTCGTGGTAGAACAAGAGGTATGTGTCTGTCTGGCATATTGTGCCGCCGGGAGAAATCTTCACTCTGAGTGCTACGTTTGGTGAAATCTTCCATGCTGCTATTGCTGGGTCCACTGAGTTTGAAGTCTTCACTGTTACTTTGGCTTCTAGAACTGGCAGTGCTTAGGTTTTCCAAACTGGAATCAACAGAGGCCTTTGGCAGTGCTGGAATTGGATTATTGAGGTGGTAAACAGGATTCTGGAATGACAAGGGCTGGAGACTTCCTGGCTGGTTCAAGGCTGGATGCAGGGGCCTTCTCACTTGAGGCGCACTCTGGGGGGTGCTCTGGGTTTCCCGCAGATGCTTGATGCTGGCCACCTGGGTTATAGAAAGCTGGCTTCCGGTCCAGCGCACAGGCACATCAAGCATGACCGATGCGTGCTCCACCTGAACAGCATGAGTATCCTGGAGGTCCATAAGGGAGACACTTCGACCATTAGGAAGGCTACTTTCCTTTTCATCCTTTTCAGAATAAGTCATGCTCTGGGAGGAGGCCTGCTGAACCAGCAATAATGTTTTGCCCCTGAAATAGCTGTCTGTGTTGTCCTGGCTTGGAGATTTTAGTTTATGCAAATCACTGTGGAAAAAGAAAGGACCCTGAATTACTCTTGAGGAAAATCCCACACAGTTAAAAATCCTCAGTTTGGGCACATGAACCCTTCTGAAGTTTCACAGGCCCAATGTGGATACTTACATTTCTTTAGAAACTCAAATTTCAGCATTATAATTCTTAGAATAAAAGTCAGCATTTTTAGTTTTCTCCCAAAAGTGGAGAATAATTACCATCCCATCACTGTCTTCAGTTTTTACTAGAATTTCAATAATCTCCTATTTAGTGAGATTAGCGTACCTCCCAAGGTACTCAAATTTATAATTAATTAGTTCTGTCATAACCTTCAAGAGGAGAAATTCTGAGCAGACAACCAAAGGGTCTCTGCTAAAGGCACAAGGTAAATCTTGCCAGTCTAGAAAATTATGTCCAAGTCCAGCTGATATAGATGGCTATAAAATGGTTTTAACTGAAGGTGTCCAGAGTTTTGAATGCTACACTATGTGACAGCAATTTCATAAAACTCTTACTCTTCCTTTAAGCAGGACATAGTTTTGTATATATTTACTGAATATAACTCTATCCTATCATTCTAGAAAATAAGTTATCCTAGATTTTGTGCATTACGACAACTGAATTTACCTCAGATGATGATTTTTAACCGCTCATAACTTTAAAGTTGCAAATTTAACAAATAAAAAGTTTTCTGCTAAATCTTTATATTATCTCTGAGACAGTAGTTCAAAATTTCTCTTTCATACCTGTCAGTGGGGTCTTCAAATATTTTCTGCAGCCCAGAAGAGAGGCTCCCACTGACATTTGGACTGGAGTTATGCTCAGTGAAACGTCTCAGTTGCTGTTGTATTGGCGTAGGATTAGTCAGAGACTTGGTAATATCAGCGAGAACACGGGGGAGAGGCCCCAATTTTGCCACGGTTGCCTGTAGGAAGGAATTGTCACCCTAATTGCATATAATGAGCATTGTGACATCCACCACAGATTGTTTTTGGGAAAAACGAGGCCCATTGATGGAGGGGTGTAGGTTGGAGGGAAGGATAGGTATTTGCATATGGAGTGGCAAGTTCATAATGCATTGTTATGGAGCAGCAGAACCATGGCGTCGAGATGAATGGAGGAGGCGAAACAAGATGCAGCAGACATTGAGGAAAGAAAGGAAATAGAAATTAGGATTATGCAAATAAAAAATTAAAAGACATGCTTAAAACAACCAAACTAATGCCATTCCAACTAAAATAGGCATGCAAAGCAAACTAAATCTTTGGGTGGCTAACAGACCAAAACAGAGAAGGGCAGGAACCAAACACCTTCTAACCAAAAGGAACTTCAAGATTACAGGATTGGCTGCTGTGATGAAACTTACAAAGAAAAAAGACCACGTGAGAAAAGAAATGCATGCCAACATACAGGAAGGTGCTGCATTCCGGGATCCACAACATGGCAGGGCACACAGTTAGTTGATATTGTCATCCACTATTCCAGTCAATCTTGGGACCCCTGACCAATTGCCAACTTAGTTTCCATTAGTAAGGCAATTTTTTTTTTAAACAGCAAAATCAGGTAAATTCTTTCTATGTGTCTAGATGTATTCCTGCATCCCAGGATCAGACACTAAAAAGGAGAAAGTGTGTATATACAGCAAAGCCTGTTAAAAAGACTTTGACCTTGAATAAACCAGGCCTACTTCAAAAAATAACTATATATGCACACCACTGATAAAGTTATTTAAAAAAGAATAACTTTTTTGTTGTTGTTTTTTTGAGACAGGGTCTTGCTATGCAGCTCAGGCTAGTCTTGAACTTCAACTCCCAGTGATCCTCCTGCCTCAACCTCCACAGTGCTGGGACTACAGGTGTGCTCCACTGTGCTGGGCCAAGAATAACTTCATAGTACAGGCATTATCCACTTCAATCTTTTTTTTTTTTCCTTAGGGGATTATTATTCTTGCAGGGTTTTATGGGATCTCTTGAATATAAGTTAGTTTTACATGGCTGCCTTCGGGACTTTTTGTCTTATCAACAATCAATAGACTCTTATGCCAGGCTCAAATGGACACAGTGCCATCTAAAGAATCCCTTTACAAATGGAAATGAAATCTATGTAAATAGGGAAGGGCAGAGGGGGTGAAGGGTGCACAGGTAATGGGGGGAAAAGAAAAAGAACCAAGATATATCATGTACAGGTACAAACACCCAATGATAAATGTAAACGTACCAATAAAAGAACTTAAAAAAAAAAAAGAATCCCTTTACTTGCTCAACAATGCTGAGTCATGGTTCATATTAAAGGAAGTTACTCTCAACACAGCTTCAACTTAAGACCTAGGTAGTATTTCTACAAGTGAAGAATAGGTTTTGGAGAATAAGAAGTGATTATTTTACAAATGTTTTAAGCACCAGTGGACACACTACTATTTATGCTTCCTTAGGAAAATAGCCTTTTTCATGGGTTTTATTCTTCTGCAGTTTTTATTAACACATTTTTAAAGATAATAAGAAAATTGAAGAAAACAAATCCTCATCACAGAAAAACAGTTTTGGAAGTCAATCTAATGCCACTCAACTATTTTCTATTAAAAAAATCCATGCCTTGCTGTAAAATTCCAGAAGGAAAAATGTGATCAGCATGCTTTGCAATTTACTCATTAATATGATGTATAATAAATCTATAATTTATAGTCAGAAAACAAATGATTGAAATATTGATTTGCGTGTCACATCTGTAGAAAAGTCAGTATCAGGATTTTCAGATCCCATGTGATCTCAGCACTAATAATTACAAACTTCCTGACCTCCATAGTAAAACAAAAAACATCCACACAAAAAATTTCAGAGGTAAAGCTACTTAAACATGATAAACAGTATTTTCCAAGTCTATACATCTGTTAGAAATTACTAGACGAAGTTTCACCTTATCCTATTACATATGAATGAGGATGTATACACCCATATTTTGTATTAGTTTCTAGGCAAGTTTTCAGATGTGTGTGTGTATATATTTATTCAGATAATTTTAAAAAAATGTATTGATAATTTCATGGCCTTCTAGAATTTCACAGCTGTGGAGCACATGTTTTATTTAAAAATGATAATCACTTTCAGATACCAACAGCAAAAGGTTGCTTTTAACTAGCAAAAGGGGTGAGTATTATCACTCATAGATATGCTCCAGAATTCAGGTACACTAACGTTCTCTATCTCCCATTTCCCATTACTCTTTCATCCTACTTTACCTTATCAAGTTGGGAAACTACTTCCCACAGTAAGGAATGCAAAACTGAAAGCTCTCGGCCCAGATCAATGTAACCATCAAAGCCTGGGGTATTTGAGATGGTGTCTGGATTAGAGATCTCCAAAAGAAAGCGCTTCATTCCACCCCATTCATGTTCTAAAAAATCATTCATGAATGCCATGTATTCCTCTTTGTTACCAAACCTGAAGTGGAGGGTGAGAAAATGAGAAAGAACACATTCAAGAAAAGAGATATGATCATTTTGAGTTGACTTTACACAGAGGTATACAGTTCTTTTATTTTGTGGAGATAACTAATCTTGTTTCTCTGTAAGTGGTAAGAGAACTTTGTTTTTAAGGTGCTAGGGATTGAACCCAGAGCATTTTGCATACTAGACAAATACTCTATTACAGTGTACACTACCAGCCTTACAATGTATTTTTTTCCTCCCTCCCTTCCTCCTTCCTTCTCCTTCCTTCCCTTTCCTTCCTTCCTTCCCTCCTTCCCTCCCTCCTTCCTTCCTTCCCTCTTTTGCAGTGCTGGGGAACTCAAGGCCTTTGCACTGAATTACATCCCTAGTCTTTTAAAAATATTTTACTTTGAGGTAGTCTTACTAGGTCGCCAAGTTTCCCACGCTGGGCTTGAACTTATTTAAGGTTTTCCGGTATGTATTAAAGCAATATTACGAATATATGAAGCCTTCTGCTTCAGCTTGCCAGAGTGTTGGGATTGCCGGCATGCATTATCACACCCAGTTTCTAAAATATACTTTCTTAATATTACTTCAATACAACCAAAAAACCTTGAATAGCTTTCTATTCTCTGTAGGATAAAGCCAAAACTCATTTATTTCCCCCAGTATTTAAAGATCTTTATAAAATAGCCTTTACTTACCTATTAAATGTTCACTGGCGTGAACTTCAATATTACTAGCTTCTTCAAAGTCTCCCAAATATATTATACAGCATTCCCCCCAATCACTGTATACATTCAAAGACCTCCAATAGATGCTTGGAACTGTGGATAGTACAGGACCCTGTGTATACTATGATTTTTCCCCATAAGTACATACCTATCATAAACTATTACCTTTTCACTTAAGGAAGCACTTTAAAGCTTCTCTTTGGCATACCTAAATTGTCTGCACCACTACTCATATGGTTTGGGGTCATTACTAAGATAAGGGGGGGCCGAGGATTTAGCTCAGTGGTTTCGTCGCCTGCTGAGCAAGCGCAAGGACCTGAGTTTGATCCCTGGTACCAAAAAAAAAAAAAAAGAAAAGGGACACTTGAGCACAAGCACTGTGACACCTTCAACAGTTGATCTGAAAACCAAGATGGCTACTTCCAGGCAGGTAGCATATAAGGGATGATTCATGTCCTGGGTGAGACACAGACAGACAGCATGAGATTTCACCATGCTACTCAAAATAGCATGTAAATTTAAACTTAGAATTGTTTATTTCTGGAATTTTGTCTTTACTATTTTTGGACCACAGTTGACCATGGGTAAATAAAATCATGGAAAGCAAAACTTTGGATAAGGAGAGACTACTGTATTATATTCATTTTCTTCTTCAATCCTTTGCTCATGCTCTTTATTGCCACTAGAAAAAGAAACACTTCTTTGCCTATTAAGATTCTAGCTGTCTTCAGGGTCTAATTTAAGCCTATAAAACTTGTTGCAAGATAAACTAGAAATAATTTTCATTAGGATTAGCTCAAAATGGGCAAATAGGCATCTTTCTGCACTGGATGATTAAGAATAGAGCACTTCTAAAAAAATCTCCATTATTTAAATACTAGAAAACAATCTTTTCATTGAAGTTCTAATTTTTTCTTCCATAAATTGCTAACAGAAACTTGTTTTTAACAGATGCAGCTCAGTAGTAGAGTGCCCTAGTGTGTGAGGCCCTGGATTTTATCCTCAGTACTACCAGGAGGAAAAAACAAAAACAAAAACCATACACTTGTTTTTAAGTGTATTCATGATCAATTTTCTAAGTATGAATTCTTCACCAGCTATTTCATAAAATTATTTTCTATAAATTATGAAAAAATAATATGAATTTACTGAGGAAAAAGCTGGAAACAATGAAAGTGAAAAGAAAAAAGTGTAGGTGTGTCCATTCAACTACCAAACATATTTGCTATGTGTATTTGTTTTCTCCTTTCTTTCAAAAAAATTTTAAGCCTACAAAGATGATGAAAGAATATACAATAAATAACCATATGCCTTTCATTTACATTAATCAAATGCTAACATTTTGCCAAGTTTGGTTTTATTCTTTCTCTGTATATATACATAGGCCTTTTTTTCCCTGAACCCTTTTAAACTAAGCTACAGACATCACTTCTAAATACTTTAGCACCCATGTTTTTCAGAATAAGGAATATCTATTATATAAACCAATGCCATTTTCACACTAAAACTTCTGAAAATATAATTCATGAATCATCTTACATATAGTCCATATTTAAATTCCACTGATTATCTCCCAAATAACTTTTCGAGATATTTTTCTCCCAGTTTTTAAGATCCAAATATATTTCAAGTATTGTGTTTGGTGCCTTTTGATCTACTACAGTAACTTTCTATCTTTTGCATTTTCCTAACATTGTCTTTCAGGAAGTGGCTAGGCTAGTTGTCTTAGACCATGAAACTAAAATAATTTGTCAGATTATTCTTCCTAATCCTTTTATACTTATATTCTTGTGTTTTTATATTGTTAGAATAGCATCTATACTGATATGTATCCTGTCCTTTTTTTTTGGTACTGGGGATCGAACTCGGGTCCTTGCGCTTGCGAGGCAGGTGGCAGAACCACTGAGCTAAATCCCTGGCCCTGTCCTTTTTTTATAAGTACTTTTCATTTCCCCTATTACTGGATGTTCTTTGTAAACATTATTGTATTATTAGTAGTATTGTATTATTGTAAACATTATTTTAAGTATTCAATAGACTATATGTACCATCTGTTGTTTAATATTTAAGTTTACATTTTATCTTGCTATTTTTATTGCCAACACAACAAAAATATAGCATCATGAATGATGCCCCTATTTATATTTTAGGCCTAATTTTTTTGTTTAGTTTATTAGAACATGCGTGTAGTACATTATGCTTACATTCATCTTAACTCTTTTCTATTTCCTTCTCTCCTTCCCCCTTCCCCGCATCCCTTGATCCCTTTTTGTTTTTGTACATGTTTGCAGTACATCATGTTTGTATTCCTTGTATGGAGTTGGGACATGTACATAACACATCTTAGTTCCTTTTTTGTATCCCTTATCCCTTCCCTCCCTCCCCCTCCCCCCATCTCTCGATCCTCTTCCTCTGTGAGAAGGATTGATCTCCCTACTTCCTATTATCTATATTTTATTTTGCTCTTTATTTTTACTCTGGATTTCTCATATAAGAGAAACAATATGATATTTAAGCTCGTGCGTCTGATTTACTTAACATTATGATCTCAAGGTGCATCCATTTTCCTGTAATTGACTCAAGTTCTATCTTTCTTTATGGCAGAGTAGTATTCTATAGTGTGTAAATATCACATTTTCATTATCTATTCATCTGTTGATGGACATACTGCCTACTTCCAAGATTCATCGATTATGAATTGAGGCCTCACATATTTTTAAACTATGTGTTTTAAAGCGGTTATGGTAGCATCACCTACTTGGCAAAGTTGGCCAGGTTCTGAATGACCTTGGCAATAAGAGTTAGAGTCCGAGATGTACGGTCATCAGGATACTCCTGCATAAGGTTGAAAAGACTGGGAGACATAATGGCTGGGCAAAGAAAACGGAGAAATAACGAGGCACTAATGAGCCGCTCACTGATGTCTTGCTTGCCTCGGTTTAGGCACTGCTGCTTCCATGATGCAAATACTTCTTTCAATTCACGAGGGAAAACACTGGAGAAGGAAAAAAGATACTAAAACCTCTAAATATAAAAGAACCATAACACACAAAAGCACGACTGATCCCCACTCTGATTCAGCAAACCTCTGCTCTAGAGCCAAGCTGTGAGGACTTAGTAGATTCCTAGGGAGGACGTTCTGCTCAATTCATGTCTGAGGCCTGGTGGAAAATTCACAGTAGGCCAGATGGAGACTGGAAACTGAAAGCTATAAACCCTAGATAAGTATAAATTTAGTTCTGCAAAGTGGGAAAATGGTATGAAGCTCCTGACTAAACCATCTGGTTTAATATAGCTCACCATAATCTTTCTAAAAACTGTTCATAAAAAATCTCCCCAAATCTCACCAATTGCTAGAGGAATGATCAAAATTAATGAATGCATCTGTTCAACACTGGTAAATATTTTAGAAAGCTAGAAAAATACTTTTAGATATTAGAGGATGCAGTACTAACACTATGGGAAAGATTATTTAGATAGTCAATTTGGAAGTACTTTTGCTTAGAATAAAGATTTAGATAATTATATTCAATTTTTCCCTGAAGACCTTCCTTTGGAGACAGTCAGAGGATGTTTATAAGGAAAAGCATTAGTTTCATAATCAAGTGTTCACTGTGGATACCAGCTTACCAGTAAGAGTTGATGATCTTGCAGAAAGCCAGTTCACAGCACATTTTTAGATTGCTCTGATGGTCTATCAGTTCACTAGATGAACATTTGCTGGGATCTACCTCACAGTTCTCATCTGATTCATACAAAGCTTTGATGAACTCCCCTATGTGAAGAGAGATGATAAGTCGTATAACTATAAACAGTGTCTTCCTGAGTAGAATTAAAGGATTTTGGATTTCTACCCTAAAATGTATAATGAGGAACTTTTTTCTCAGACTTGACATAGAGGTGACAAAAGACTGCCCACAAGGGTCACTGGAGCCATTAGTTACAATAGCCCACAATATCATGTTTATGTTCCTTATTTTGGAAGTAGAATAACAGTAATCACTAACATCATCATTACAGTATTTATAAAACTAGTAACAATGACTTCAAACAAAGTAGTATCTTTTATCAGAAACTATAAACATTTAATTAGCATGAATTTGTAATTTGCTAAAAGGCTCTACCATGAATATTATTACCACTATTCTAGTAAAACAAACTACCCAAACTTGCTTGAATAGCTCACTAAATAAGGTGTTAGGATCTAATGTTGGTGCCAAACAGATACAAGTAGGGCTCTGCTGGCTTACTTCTTATAATGGGGATAGTCATTTAATTTAGCTAAAAATTATAGCATATCTCTTTATATACTTCCTAAATATCTTAATGGAAAAATATGCAATTTTTGGTCATCCTATATTTAAATAATTGAACTGGTAAGTGGTTAAGGATATGCCCAGTATTCCCTGAAAGAACAAATCACCTTACCTGTTTATTCTCTACTATACATTATACCTTACATGTCTTCTAATCCTCCATGTTTCATATTTTTTTGTGCTTATTTGTTCACATGTCTGCCTCATTTCTAGGATGAATATCTTTGGTGGTTAGGAACCAGGTTTTAATCATGTTTAAATTCCTACCCCCTTGAATAGCCTTCACAGCAATACATATTGATCAGAGATGACGGTATGTAGTTTTGGTTTTTTTTATACAAGTCTTTATTAACAAGGAGTGGATCTGTCAGAGATCTGTGTAAATCTATTTATGGAGGTCCAGGTTAGTTATAACAGTTTACGAAGGTGAGCAATACTTTCTATAAAATTAAGTAGCAGTAGAAATATGAAATTTTTTTTTAACCAAAATGGTTAGTATTGAGACAAAGGAATGGTTTTAAAAATAGCTATGACAGAGGATGGGAAGTGATAACTTGGAAGAAACACGCTCGGAGAACAGAAAGCAACGAGGTACACAGATAAAAGTGTTAATAATATCTGTCTTGTAGAACTGTGGTGAGAATCAGAAATAATGCACAAAAACCATTTCAGATGGTTCCCTCATTTAGTAGCGGCTCCATAAGTAAGTATTACAATGAATAAATTATGCTACTTTTAAATAATTTTCCATAATCTTCAACAGCCAAAATTAGTAAAAGCTTAAAAAAAATCAACAATTTTCACAATGTAAATATTCAACATATTCTCTGCATCTCCCATGCTATGTGCCTCCATATAATCTATCTCATTTAAAACTAAACAATCATTCTCAAATATCTTGTTATAATTAACCAAAATCTAAATTCCTTTCATAAACATTCTGTTTTGTGAGTTCCTTTAGTTTATATCTATTCCAGGGAAATGATACTAATGTTAATGGGTAATAATAAAATAATTCCAGTGTTTAGCAAAATAAGTAACTCCTAGGCCTAGAAATAAATTGTCTATAATGTCAACACTATGCTGTCTAAAGTTTTTTCTGATTATACAGCAATTAAAATCCTCTACAATTCAGAAAATTATTTTCATTTTTGAAATTATAATCTATGTCTGGTGATGTGGAATGTACCACACTGCAAGGTAAAGCTTGCATGGATATGTACCTGAAAGGTACACACTTGATCCACAATATTAAGATATATTAAAATGCACTTGAGTTTGCTTCCTTGCCTCTGAAAATAATCAAACTCAAGGGGGTCTTTATTATGTTGTTTAAATAAGTTCATGCCTAGAATCTTCTATGATGTTTCATGTATGTCATTAATTCATTACTACCTAGCATCAAAATTTCATGTATAGGAGTAAGTCAGCAGGTATGGACATAGCATTGCTGAAAGAAATTTACCTCTATTACTAAGAGTGAAAATCAGGCCTTTGGAGAAACCTCTTCCCTATATCTTACAGACGAAACTTTTTGTATGTCATAGGATAGCAACATGAAACCTGACTTCAATTAGATAGGTAAAAAGGGCTAAAAGATGAAGATTTAAGTCTATGTAAGCAGACTCCAGACAGTAAAGAGCAATTTTTTTCCAGATAAATGAAGATAGGGGTGGGGATTTAGCATGGTGGTTACGCTGCCTGCCCTGCAAGCGCAAGGACCTGAGTTTGATCCCCAGTACCAAAAAAAAAAAAAAGATAAATGAAGATAGGCTAAGAAGCAGGATATCACACAATATGACTAGTAACTTTTAAAATCAATCAAGCAGTCTGGAAACAGCATCAATTTTTTGCCCAAGATATAAGAACTATGGTAAAACTTTAATAGGAAGAAGACATACCACCCTGGCCCTGATCTTACATTACAGATATGTTAACAGAGTTCTCTGAGGGGTTACTTGAATTTTTTCCCATGCTCACTGAATTAATTTTCATGCCTCATTGGGCCAATCAGTTATTTAATTCACTGTTATATCAAAGGACTTGCATCCAATCATTTTGAAAAATCTCATTCAGCAATCCTGTTTAGCACATTGATTTTTAGAATGTGAATATTTGATTTTAAAGATGCAGGCAGTCAACAAATATTCACCTCTATATCCACAGATTGAAGAATCTGAGATGCTTCATTGTTGCTTTTTATAATATAAATCATTAAAGCAAACCATGACACATAATTTATGACTGTAAAAAGCTCTTTATGTAAATGACACTAATAACCTCACTATAGTGAGGCTACTTCATGTGAACATAGTGGTCCTATTTTTTGAGTAGTTCTTTACTTTGTATTCCTTATAATATGATTCTTTTCCTCCAGATAGTACTCTAAAGCACCACAAGTGATCTTTTTCTTGGTACTGGGGATAGAACTCAGGATCTTGTGCCTGCAAGGCAGGCGCAGTACTGCTGAGCTAAATCCCTGGCCCTACCACAAGTGATCTTTAAGTTGCCAAATGCAAGCCATTTTTTCTTGACCATCTGCCACCCCTCCCCCCGTTCTTCTCTCTTGGTGTTAGGGATCAAATCCAGGGCCTCATGCATGGTAAACATATGTTCTACTCCCGAGTTATACTTCAGTCCATCCCCCTGCCTTTTAATAGTCTCTTTTCTTTTGGTATCTGACTCTGTTAACTGGAATTTCTGGTTTTCTTTCACTTCTGCATTTTCTCTCTGATTCTTCTTCCTTCTACACCATAAAACCAGGTATACTGTGAGATGTCTTTTGCTCTACTTGTTTCCTGCTCTGGTAATCCCATAGCTTCAGTTAACTCCCTCATATGGGTTAAGTTAGTCACAAATATCTAAAAGCCAACTAGTCAGAAGTATTGGTTAGCTTTCCCACCTAAAGGCCCTGAGACTTCCTATTAGAACTTCAAATTGAATATATCTCAGGTGGAGGTGTCATTTCCTATTTTTTAAAGCCTACTATTTTTATGGTTTCTATTTCTGTTAAGAATCACATCATCTAGGGGCCGGGGATTTAGCTCAGTGGTGCTGCTGCCTGCCTCGCAAGCGCAAGGTCCCAAGTTTGATCCCCGGTACAAAAAAAAAAGAATCACATCATCCTTCTAGTCATTCACAAAAACCCAAAATTCTCTGTAGTATTTGGTCCCTCCTACTTTTCCACAAACTGAAAAAGTTGCAAAATCATATCTGTTCAACTGTAACATTTCTTTTATTCATCTTCTTCTCTATTCTTATCTGCAGGGATTGCCTCATTCAGTCTCATTATTTCTTGCCTTCCTCATTACAATGGCTTTTACATTAATTTCATTGAAAACGCTATACTCAAAACTTCAGCGGCTTTTCAATTATTGTAAATCTAATCCTTGGCCAGGCTCTTAAAAATTTGGTTCTAATTATTTCCTAAACTTTTCATTGTTGTTCACATATTTCTTTTGTATCCTTTTTTTTTTTTTGGTACCAGGGATTGAACTCAGGACCGTGCAGTTGCAAAACAGGCGGCAGTACCACTGAGCTAAATTCCCAGCCCTCTTTTCTATCCTTTTTCTGCAAAGTGTTTGCTCCACACATGCTTGGTTCTCTCACACTTCTTATGCCTTTTAAGTGCACCCCTCCACTAATCCCTACCATGGCCTTTGCCCAATGTCTGTTTCATTATTTCCTTTCTACCCTTCAAGCTATACATACAACACAAGCATATTTCAAGAGGAAATTCTGTAACTCTATTAAGCTGGAATTAAATTTTTAAAGATTCTCTGAGAAAACACAGGATTTATCTCTTTTTGTTTATAGGGATAACCTTCTCCTACTTCCTTATATTATAAACTCCTTAAGAACAAAAAAATCTGCAGTCATTCAACATACCTTTATGGTCTACTTGATAGTTACATGTGACTGTTAAGCACTAGAAATATGGCTAGTTCAAATTAAAATGTATGCTAAATGCAAAATATACACTCCATTTCAGACTATGAAAAAAGTAAAATATTTCTTTAATAATTCTTATATTGATTAGTTGCTAAGTAATATTTGGATACCATCAGGTTAAATAAAATAATACATTATTGATTTCACTTCATTTCTTATCCTTTTTATACTGTGACTACAAGAAAATTTAAAATTACTCAGTAAATACCCAAAATTACTCATATGCGGCTCATATTATGTTTATATAAGACAGTGCTACATAGCATTCTGTGTGAAATACAGATAAAGGAGAAAAAAAAATTGTTATGGGCCGGGGATTTAGCTCAGTGGTTCCGGTGCCTGTCTTGCAAGTTCAAGGTCCTGAGTTCAATCCCCGGTACCAAAACAAAACAAAACAAAACAGAACAAAAAACGTCCAGCATAGTGCCTTCTCTATTAGTTAATGACTGAATTTCATGACCAAATCTGGGACTATGAGGGCCTAGTCAGCAAGAACTAATAATAGGACTAAAATTAATTATGTAAAAAAGCTCTAGAGACCTTGGAAGGGAGAAATTAGGAGTTGTGGGGTGGGGACTGGCAAGAATTTCTTCATTTTTGATGAGTTTTGTATACATGATGGCAAATGTTTGGCTAAGCTTTCAAGGCTTTGGTAATATATTTATATTATAGTATAAATACTCAACAGTTTAGGGGGAAACATGCTATATCAGGTCTAGGAGTGATATCCATGGATATTATTATATATTTCCCTTAGGAAAGCTGAATATGCCGATGGCCTATTTCCACACATACTATAATAAACTATTGTTCCTCCACTGGTGAGCAGTACAGAGACTGTTACAACAGAAACTTAAACCTGAAGACTCTAGTGAGCTGAACTAAATAACATGTAGAATTTGAGCTTGAATTGTTTGTCACATGAGCATGAAATAAGTTAAAAATGAAAGAGGGGGGGAAGAAAACAGGTATTTTCCTCTTTCATACCTAGTGCATCATGAAGATATTGTTGTCCCACCAACTTGAGATATTCCTCAATGGATTTTGTGGCAATGGTGTTCTCTCTGAAGATCAAGACATCATGCTCTCCACAACGATCCACCTCAGACATCACCAAGTCGGTTAGAAAATCCTGGTAGAATAATGTTCAAATAAGTAGAAAGCAACTAAATAAATTATACATTAAAAGTACAGAACTATCAAACATCTTCAAAATGCTGCTTTAAAAGCTAAGCTACCAGATTCAATTGGAAGGAAAAAGGCAGTCAAGACAAAAATCCTATGTGCCACTATTCCTAAGTTTAAAATTCCTTCAAAGATTTTTCATTGTACTTTTGAAAAAGAGCGTAATTCTGATTGTAGTCTCCAATGTCTAGATTCCTTGGTTTCTGTCTAGCCTTTTGGCCATCTAGTACTGTTCTCTCTGAAATCTGCTTCAGCCTCCGAGGCCCTTTTTTTTTTTTTTTTTGACATCAACCACTTTCTACATATGATGTTCTCTCTCCAGCACAAAGCCCTTTGCAAATGCTGCTCTCAGTTCTGCTCCATTCCAATCCTCATTGCTACTCCCAGTATCAGGGAACTAGTTCCTGGGATCGCTTGGCTCTTAGCTCACATATTTCCTCAGTAAAGTCTTTCCTGACCAACATTGTCCCTAAGCTCTACAAGTCAGGTCTGCTTGCTCCATGCTCCCATAATACCAAGTATTTTTTAATTCTCTATACTTCTCACTGGAATCAGATATTTATTTCTCTAATCTTTTGATTCATGTGTTTTCCTCAGAAAATTGCAAGTCCCATGAGGCTTCGGAATATCAATTTTCGATTACCAATATATCTCTAGCACCTAATAGTTTCTGGCATATATTAATATTCAACACATAGCAGTTACAAATTGGCTTACAGTATCAACATTGAATTTCTTGAACTTATCACTTAAAGTCATTTTCAAGTGCTCTCTTCGGCAGCACATACACTGAAATTGGAACTATACAGAGATTAGCATGGCCCATGTGCAAGAATGACATGTAAAGTCATTTTCAAGACTGACTATTCTTCTAGCTGCCTGGCTGGCCATCTGTCTGTCTGTCCATCTGTTCATCCATTCACCCACCCACCCATCCATCCATGGAGAAGAAAGACATATAAGAAGTAAAGCCCTGAAGAAACAGCCTCTTCATTCCTCAACAGTCACAAAAGAACTTGATGTAAAATTCAATGTTTATTATCATTTGATGTGAAATATGATAGCATCATATATTTTGAATATTATATATTTATTGGATATTTTAAGGGCTCCAAAACTCAAAACAGAGGTAATATGCAGATTTTTTTTTACATATATACTTTAAACTTAAGCATTTAATTAACAGGACTTACACTGGAGCAGCTCAATAGTCTAATAATAGAGTTGTGGGCCTAGGAATCACTATTAAAACTTATGGTAATGGACAGGAGGAAGTTTTGGGGGCGATGGTAACATTTTGTGTCTTGATTTAGATGGTGGTTTCGATGGGTGCATAATCTGTCAAATCTCACTGAACTCCACTTTAGATGGCTGTAGTATATTGTAAGTAAATTGTACATTATTCAATTAAATTGTTTCAATAAATCTTACTACATCCTGAACCTGCAGCAATCGAAAAGCACAAACAACATACTCAAAAAATTTCAAAGATGAGACTCAAAATTTCAAACATCTTATCCCAACTCTTAAGCTTTTTTACTGACAGAAAGCTCAAGATTATTTTCAATAAATTCAAGCACAAAATTTACAATCAATAGGAAGCCAGTTAGATAAGGGAGCAAATAGCTAATATATTGATATATTATGATTTATATCAAGAAATAATAATAACACTTTATTTTTTGATTCTAAATAAATTATTCTAGCTGTGAACATCTCTGGATCTGAAGTTCAACTTTACTATGACCAGTTGGCTTAAAATATATTGGAGACTCAGCTTAGAAAGTGAATATGCCTCATAGGTCAAAGATTCTATCAACTGGTGGTTGTTTCTTTCTATAATCAGCATATTTCTCTTTTGCTGTCTTCCTGTATTTTTACTTTTATCCAGGATGAAATGATACAAGACTATCATGAAATAGCTACCAACTGTATAACAATCCCTTGGTATTTTTACTCCAAATATAAATTTTAACCCCATAAGGAATCTTGCTAATACTCAGCATGTTTCTGGAATACTTCCTTCTTTGCCTATGGGATAGTCATCAGTTAATCTTAAAATACAGTAAGAAAGAAAATCATCATACAGTATCCTAGAACACTGGTAGCAAACCTATGGCACATGTGCAACAGCGGGCTGTTTATATCTTTGAAAATTCTAAAAGGTTCATCATCACTGCCCTAGAATTGAAGAATTTGGATAAAGTGTGGGGATAACATACCAATCCTACCATTTATTCTATCAAATAATTAAAAACTTGGGCCCAGGATTTAGCTCAGTGGTGCTGCCAACTTGTATTGCAAGTGCAAGAGCCTGAGTTTGATAGCCGGTACTAATCCCCCACCCCCCAAACAAACAAACAAACAAAAGAAATGGTTGTGGTATCTATCTTTTATGAAAATAGGCTTTCAACAAATATTGGTTTCTCCATTTTACTTCTTTAGCTTTTTTTTTTTTTTTCCAGGCAGGGTCTCGTTATGTAGTTTAGGCTGGCCTTGAAGTCACCATGTGGCACAGGCTGGTCTGGAACTCTCAGCAATCCTCCTGCCTCAGCCTCCTGACTGCTGGGATTACTGGCATACACCACCACACTTAGCCACTTCTTTAGTTTTATAATCCTCATTTCTTTTGGATCTGCTAATAGGTTCCCTCTTAACTCTTTCTTCTTCTTGTGACCATAGCAAAGTACATTTTTCTAATTTGGTTCTGTACAGCATTCATACCTTATTTCTTTGTAAAGGACAGGGAAGAGTTTCCAGGTAACACAATCCCCCTCTTCCACTTACCTTGGCTCTGCCAGTACTTTGAAGAATGTGCACCAAGGCGCAAGCCAACTCCTCTTTATTTCTCACACTAATTACTGGCTCAAGAACAGAACAAAGCATAGTGTAGTTGCTGGTGACAAATTCTGCAAATTCTTTGTATTGCTCCATAGGCAGAATGGTGATAGTTTGGAAACGTGACTTAATCCTAATAGAAGGTCCTCCTGTCTTCCCTTTGTTGGGTGTAGGCGTACTCACTGGATACCACTTTTCTACAAACTGGCGACCAGTAACACTGGCAGTGGGGATGTTGACAAGCCCTACATAATTATTTTTGTCCTTTTTCTTCTTTTTTTCCACATCCTTATAAATGTGAACTGTGATACTATGAAGAGGTGGAAGGCTGTAGAATTCAAAATGTTCACCCCAGAAAATATTGTCTGCTTTGGTCTTGCTGGTTGTACGAGCAAAGAGGGTATCATCAAGGCACAGTTCACAGAAATACTTCTTCTTAGGGGCAAGGTCCTTGGCTTCAATGATCCATAAACGAAGAACATTTTCAGCTCGTCTGCAATTGTCCTATAAAGAGGCGACACAGTTGAATTTGAGAGCTAATATCTCAGAAAGAGAATATTTCCTCTTAAAGTGATACTGATTATGTACTATATAAGGGGAGTCAATACATAATGAAAAGTATTGGATATTTTATTGTTTGGGACAATAGCAAGGTATAAACAAGAATGTATCAGAGTCTTAGAGAACCACATATGTTCTATTTTACTTAGGTTGAAATATCATCTTGTAATAGTTATGGTAAATTTTCCTATAGCCAGCTTAATGGCAACTGGACTAGTTTTTTACACATATAAAGGATAGGTAACAAACGTATTCTAGTCCCCTTTCTATCATGTACTAACTTCTGACATGTATAAATCATTTAAGTTTTCTGAGTCTTCTTATCCACATTGGTAAATTCATAGTAATATCCATATTGAGATTATTTTTAGTATAAAATATCCTAAAATGTGTATGTATTTTAACACTGTTAAGCTCTTTAACAATTAAGATATTACCACTACATTTATCTTCTATCAACTTACTCTTTTCAAAGTGATATAGGGGCTGGGGATTTAGATCAGTGGTTCTGGCGCCTGCCTCGAAAGTGCAAGGTCCTGAGTTCGATCCCCAGTACCAAAAAAAAAAGAAAAACAAAAAAACCCAAAGTGATACATTTTTAGACTATCAAAGCCACTATTACCTTATTTGGTTGAACTGTTCTTCGAAGGTTTTCCATCCACTTATCTCTTTCTGAAGCTGAGTTACAGCTGAAGCATTTGCTTCCACTTATATAAGTGACCTTCAACATAAAGATTAGAGACAAAGAAAAGGAACTATAAGATTTGGGGGCCTCTATCTTCTTAATTCTATCCTGTAAGAGTCAGGGATATGTTATCAATCCAAATCATACTAAATGAAACTAAAATGATCTTAGCTAGTTTTGTGATATCTATATCTAAATCTATACCTTCATTTTAATTTTTTTCTCTATTTAGCATCTATTTTCATTTCTAGGTACAAGCATAAAGGCCATTTAGAAATCAGCTGGCTCATGACTAAAAAATATCAAAATTAAAAACCTTTCAGGCCACATCTTAAATTAACTGCAAATGAATATGCTCAATTCTGAGTCAAAAATAACCAAAAATGGAAGAATTTCTAAAAAAGATTTCTCAAGACTGCCTTCATTATAATATTATAGAAGGATGCTAAAAGAAATTGAAGACTTTAATAGTAATGAATTACTGTCTTTGGAATCCATCTCTCCACTAGGCAACTATCTTGTTGATTACCAGTCATTTACTAGGTTAGCCTGACCACTATTATTACTATCCTTTAAAAATGAAACATGATGCCTAGCACCTAACACTGGGCTTAGTATATAGTCTACTGAATTGAGTTCCACAAATAAGGAAAAGTTCAAGTGATTTTTATTAAAAAGAATACCAATAAATGACCTGCCCAAACTGCTGATATCTGCTCACATATTAACTCAATCTCAGATCATAATCCAATAAATCAGAACAGATTATATACTTAGTCCACTACGGAAGCTATTGGCCTCATGTGGCTCTTGAGTACTTGAAATGTGTCTAGCTCAAATTGTGCTGTAAATGTATAAGAATCAGATTTGAATATTTAGTATTAAAAATATAAAATATCTCATTGATAACTTTTATATTACACGTTGAAATATTTGGGTTAAATGAATTTGAAAACTTTATTTATGGCTTGCAATGTATTTCTGTGCATGTGTGTTTGTGTTTGTGTGTGTGTGTGTGTGTGTGTGTGTGTGTCCAACCAAACTTTTATTGGGGATTTATTGCAATCTACTTTTGTCAATAAAGGGAAAATGACCATAAGAATTCTGATCAGATTTTATTCAACAAAGCAGTTTTTCATGAATGCTTAAGGTCAGTGTATAGTCAGCTCAGCTTCCAGTATCAACTTGAGTACCTCATCATGAATATTTATGCCAGAATAAAAAAGGCATTGCAAGATGCTACATCATCTAAGATTAAGCTGTATTTTCCATATTACAATTTTTAGGACAGTAAAATATACTAATATACTCTATAATAAATAAAGATTTTAAAAATGTGTTGCTTAGCCCTTATTGAACAAATTCAATTATTAATTAGCTTATTCTTTACTCTAGTTAATAAAAGTTTGATTGTATTTCAAGAACTGAGTTTTCCAAAGATAAAAAATTAGTTATTTGTTATGACAAAAAGCTTAAAAGCCACTCACACTTGTCCTTAAAAGCATGTTTACATCATTTATAACTTCTCAGGCCTGATGACATGGCTCATATGGCAAAAAGAATTATATGCAAAGGACAATTAGAGGGGAATCCTCCCATCTCCACTTCCTCCAAAAAGCCACACTTGACCTCAATGTAAAAGTTATATTTTATTGCCATGCTACAAACTATATGAAGTTGGCACTGATAAGGAGAAATAGAGAACAAACAGTGGGAAGGGATGGAGGGTTGAATTGTATTTCTTTTGGAGAGTGCTGGTCCATAAGAACTGGAACCAAATTACAACATCTAGCATAGGACTCTTTCCTAGTTACTAATCCTAGTAATTATTTACACACAGGCGTGGCTTTCAACTGTAACTTACAAATAGCATATTGTGTACATTTAACTGGGGAGGGAAAAATGACCTTATAAAAGGTGATAGCCATAATTTTCTGGTAAAGGGAAATTTGTTCATTCAAGAAATTAGACACCTGTAATGAACTATGGGGCAGGAGATGTATAGGGGACTATAGAAATAAAGAAGACATATTCCTAGATCTTGAACTGCTCTTGCTGTAGTCAGAATAATTATTCTTTGGGTTTATTTCTCAAAATAATGTTAAAATTGGGGTCTTAGAGTCCAGGAGAAAAATAATAACATAGTGGGTGACATCATTTATCAATACCCTAAAATTAACATATTAATAAGCTATTGCTAGTCTGCACCTCTCCTGACAATATAGTATCTATTTGGTGGTGGTGGTGGGGAAGCAGACAAGGCCAAAGGAATGAGATGCTATCATTAACAACTTTGATTACAAATACGGATTAATTATATTTAAACTAATTATATTCAAATATAACTAGATTTTCAACATTTTCCTTGTAGATAATTTTCAGCAAGTGAAAACCTGTTTAAAATAATGAAACTGGCAATGCCATAGTAATGAAATCATCAAATTACTTGAACAGAAAATCTTGTTAACTACTCTCTTCTTTCTATATTTTTACCTCAAAGCAGAAGTCTTGTCCAAGGACGCTACTATGGAGTGGTTTCACTGACACAGGCTCCCCTCTACCAAGATCCAGACATTCCACTGCACTGCATGGGCTGAGCAAGGATTCATGGGAACGTGATTCTTTTAATTTAGGCAGCCCACGAGACCTACAAATTGAAGATATTTCAGGTAGTGTTACCTTGGCCAACAAGGAAATGAAGGGCTAATGCAATGGAGGCTAACAACAAATGCACAAATGCCTAAAGTAAAAAAAAAGACGAACTAATAATCTATAATAATAGTAATTATAGTCACATGACATATAAACTATACACACATATGCAAATACAATTTTTTTGAACACAGAATAAAAACAGAATAATTTTTACTGGTCTCAAGGGAGTGCAAAACTCCTCTACAAACATTATTTTATCTTCATTCCTATATATTGGAAGATGGAGAAATATATACCACAGCATTCAGGGTTATCTTACATATTTCTTTTTATGCAAACATATAGTCAAAGGGCACATTATTTCTTATTTTATTCATCGTATGGCCTTATCCTCATATCACTGACCAAATAATAGTGGCTAAACCCTCATTTTGTTTCTTTCTGCACTGAGAGAAAAAACACATGAGCGCAGGCACACACACACACACACACACACACACACACACACACACACGCACACAGTCAAACCCAAACTTTTTAGCAGAAGAATGCCTCACTATAGAATTCTGTATAAATATGAATAAAGAATAAAATGCCTCGAAGAAACTTCTCATGAAAAAAAATCCACATTCTCAAAGAGAACAAATCTTTGTCAACACTGTTCAGGGATCCTGGCTGATTTTATTTCCTAGTTCTCTAAGAAAGAATTCTGGGAATCATGACTCTTGTCACTTTAGAAGTTAGTGCTTCATTGCCTTCCTCTTGAAAGAATTAACACAATATTCTTGAATCCATAACTGGATGGCTATGCACTCTACTCAGTAATTACAGTATTTATTGGCTGAAACACCCAGACTTAAATACATGTATTTCAAGAAGTATTTATAAAGAATAAAAAGAAATGTCTGCATAAAGACATTTGTTATTATAAAATACATTAAATAAGCAGCTTCAATTATTTCCTTGAAATAACTAAGGTGACATTAAAGGGAACTAAAACACTTAATGCCAGAGTAAGATTCAATTAAGTTATAAAGTAATAAGATACAGAAAACTAGCACTAAAGAGTACTCTTTTGTTTTCATTCTAACGTTGTTTAATTAAACCTTATCAAATAAGAAACATTTTAAGCATTAAGATTTTTAATCTTTTCCTCTTCAAACACACACACAATCAACCATCATGTAAAGTTTTTAAAAATGTGTGTTCTGATATTTAGCAATTTTAAAGTGAAAAAGTCAACATTTATATTTTTCTACTGATAATCACAGAAAGGATAAATGCCACCTAATGTTTTGTACACAAAAATATGTCAGCGTATCAGTTTCACATTTACTTCTCTTTGTAATTTTGGGTAAGAAAATGACATGTTTGCAGTCATACGCAGCAAATATAGAACGTCAATTATATATAACAAAATGCTAGATTTTTTTACTTTAACTATCATACAACCTTTCCCAATATGCTGCATAGGAAGCCCTGTTGAGGGAAGGGATACTATAATCTTTCTTAAACAAAAGTTCTAGCTCATCTTTCTCAATTGTTGCTGGAAAAAAAAAAGCCTCTCATGCTCTTGGGTGAGCCTTTCACCAGGAAAGATTAAGGCATATTTAAAATGGAGGTAGACAAAAGGCTTACTTTTACTTTTTAAATTCTCTAGGAAAAAATTTCTAAAGTATAAATTAATTTTATTTCAAACAAAATAAATGTCTACCTACATGAAGCAACTGTACAACCAGTTGGCAGTGCAACCCCAAATCATAGCGGTGCCACATATTCCGGTATAGCAAGTCAGTTTCTGGATTACATCTCAGAAAGCAACAGGAACCAATAGAAAATGGTTTCCTTGCTGCCTTTGGCTACTGATACCATCTTTGGGTAAATGCTTTCCAGGTGTTATTCAAGTCTTCAACAGAAACATAACAGGAAAAGAAGTCATCTTCATCCAAACCCTGCAAGACAGCTACTCCATCTTCTCTTCCTTCCGGCTGCATCTAGCCCCTCAGGTAACACAAACAAGGTTCCTGGGCTCTAGGCTGGGCCTGTTGCCATGGTGCTACACCTACCTATAAGGAGATTAGAGCTGGAAGGCAGCAGGGAAAAGCTGCTGCGTGAAGGACTCAGGGAGCATGTTTTGCAAACATTGAAAACACGGCAAAGCTTGACTGTTTCAAAACAAAGGAAGGTGAGGCTCCCATTCATTTCCATTAAGAAGGTCTCAGTCAAAGGCTGTAGAAAAGAAATTGAGGCAACTCTGGTGTTGGAGGAGAATTTCATCAAAAACTCTACTAAGAACAAATCTTAGATGTTTTAGCTTGCTTCATGTATAATTCCCTCCCTCCCTTTAGAAAGTATTTCTTATATTCCACCTTACAAGCACAATTTTTCTCTCATATCTGTTGTTTCCTTTCCAGTACTTGCCCTCATTTAATGTTTCTAGGTATTATTTTACACAAATTTATTGGGTCTACACATATTTTCTTCCTTTGGTGAATGTTTGATAAAATTATTTTTTCATATTAAGATATTATAAATTAAGCCATCTGCAATTATAACTCAAAACTCTTCCTAGTTATTGAAATTTCAATTAGTTCAGAATCTCCTATTGTTCACTATGTGTACATATGGACACATGAATTGAAAGCCAAAGTCACTAATATGTTCAACATTACTACTGAATAAATAACAAAGCCCTTCCTGTATTGGGAAGATAGTGTCTCTGAGAAGACAAACGTAATTCCCAGAGAAGCAAGATTACAATAAACAGGAAGATCAAATAGGCTGGGAATGTCTCAGGGAGGAGGGAGGCATTATCTGTACAAGTATTTTGGTATAATACCATTAGTAACCCCAAGTCTCCTCTAAATCATGTTTACCTCCTTCTGTACCATCATATGAATTGATTTTTCTTAGATCTACTAACTGCAGAGTTTTAGCAGCTCTGTGGCACTAGTTTACTCCTCTAATGGAAAGTAAAATGTGGATTCATTGGGAGAATAATGAGTTTAAAACAACTTTTCCCAGTCCAATCTGACAATGATCTTTATCAAGAAACTTAATCCTATCTCAAAAGTGGATGCTGTGAGTTCCCTGACTACTGGCCAGGCTCTCTTCCTGACTGTTCTCCTTCCCCTGTACCATCAGCTCAAATGTCATGTAAGGATAACTGAGAGCTCTAATATGACTTTTTAAAATTTAATTGGGAAAGTGCTTCCCAGAGGGCACGTTTACTTCTAATTAAGGACTATATCCTTTATATTTCTGTTTTAAGGTCACCAGACAATCTTGATTTCTATGCAAACTCTCGCAAGCTAAGGGTTAAAAATCTAATTGCTTTGCTGATCAAGATTACCTGCTGCTTCTGACCTATTTAAGAGATAAACTACAAGGCAAGAGAGGCTCTTTATGACTCACTACAGCCAATGAGTATTTCACTGCTTTAACCCTCATCCTTATGTGAAATCAGTCTTAAAAGACCAAAGTGAAGGGATGGGGGATGAGGAGCCAACACACATAACAACAGATATACTGATGGAGAAAAAAAGAAACGAGTAAAAGAACTTTGATTAGCACCATTTCAAGTAAAACACAGCTGGATTTTCTCAGCTTGCCATCCAATTTTTTTTTTAAGTCACATTTTCTCCACAGCTCCAGTGGTGCTTGGATGTGCTAGTGCAATCTACCACATGTTTAAAGATTCAAATTTAGGAAATAGGAAACTTTTAATTAAAATGCTTATTGCCACACAAAATCTTGGACTCCAGTGCAGGTGAGTTTCTGCTTGGCTTGGCAGTTATGATTCCAGACAGCTTCACTGAATTCTTGAAGAAACAGCTCAGCTAGTAAGCTGGGTGCAGCAATACACTTCTGTTTTAACCAGTATTCATTCCTAAGGCACTCACTGTGTTTGAAAAATTTCCAGGTAATAATTAGAAACATTTCATATCCTAATACTCTACCAACAAATATACATAGTGTCTAATGAGTTTTTAAAAAATAATTTTATCTCACTTTGGGGAAAGTGTAGTTTTCCCTTTCCTTGAAAAAAAAAATTTTTTTTTTTTTTTTTTGGTTTCCCAGTGAGGTATTTGGTGGCAACATTCAAGTGATGTTTTCTGTTTGAAAATACTTTCCTGTATTATAATTTTAAAGGTTCCCCCTTCAATTAAAAATAAATTAGAGCATATTCATCAAAGTTCTACTTGTGTACTAAAAAAACTAGTGTCTTCCTAAGGATCCTGACAGCTCTTGCTGTACTGGTTTACTTGGTGCAGGTAAAGCCAGTCCCTAGAACCTATGTTACTCGTTGATTTTTATGTTAGCTTAAAAGCATACACCACACATAAAGCTATTTACGGAAGCACAGTATATACTGCAGACCTTCCTTGTCCCTGCTTTCAGCCTCCAGACAGCCCAGCAGGTATATGCTGAGCTGCTAAGGACAAATAAGGATTTTTTTGTTTTGGTCCTGGGGATTGAACTCAGGACCCTGAGCTGGCGAGGCAGGTGCGGTGCCATTAAGCTAAATTACAAATGGAGTAAAATCTACTAGTACTTATTTAACAAATTATACATACTATGTTGAATTAACAACATACAAAATTAAGCCAAACTATACTCATAATCCAACTCAATTAACACACATGGAAGGACTAATGCATTTTTCTTTTATCAAATTTAGTTGCTAGAATTTTTTAGTTTCATTATTACCTTAAAATTGAAGTTTAGAGTGAAAGAAAGAAGAGAAAGGAACTGATGAAGTATGATCACATTTACTTTTTTTTTGTAATCACATTTACTTCTTAATCTTTATCAAACTCATGACTATTTGTTTCCCATTAGTTCTCTTTGGTTGAATAGATGAACACAGGTATGAATCAATCTATCCATCTTTCCAAAATTACTTGGTATCTGTTATGTGGAGGTGCTATAGTAGAGGTAAGTGCATGGAATATAATGAAGAAGAAAGGCATGGTCCTTGTCCTCACACACATGTATAGTATAGAGAGTTAACATTCCATTATAACGGTGTGAATAGACTTAGGAAAAACATCCAAAAGAGATCCTTTAAGATTTTAGCGGGGGGGGGGGGGCTGGGGATTTAGCTCAGTGGTTCCACCGGCTGCCTTGCAAGCGCAAGGTCCTGAGTTCGATCCCCGGTACCAAAAACAAAAAAACAAAACAAAACAAGATTTTAGTAGGGGATTTTAAATTGGGGGTTCAGAAAAGGTTTCTTGGAGGAAAAAACAATGTGAAGTTGTGAGCTTTGAGAGGGGTAGGTTTCATGATATGTAGATGTCATGCCAAGAGATCTAGAGGGAGTGGAAGCATGTGAGAAGACCTGCAGCCAGTGTATGAAAGACCGGGATGTTGCAACACTGAAAGAAATCCAGCAGTGTAGCTTTGGTGTAGTGTGGATGTGGTGGTGGGGAGATGGTTGGGAGAAAGGGGGTTGGTGGATAATGAGGCCTAAGAGAGATCACGATAGGACTTGTATTTATGTGTGGGGTTTTCAGTTTGGTCACAAGAACAGTGAGTAGACTGAGTAAGGCTTTAGGTAGTAAAGGGGGTATGACATGATTAGGTATGTGTCCTAGCAAGATTACTTTGGCTAAATGGTGGAGAAAAAACACTTTGGGATGCTGAGGCAGGAGGATCACAAGTTTAAGCCAAACCTGGGCAACTTAGCTAGACCCTGTCCCAAAATATTAAAAAAAGGAGGGGGTGTTTTGGGAGGTATACCTCAGTGGAAAGACTCTACATTCAATCCTTACTACCATGGGTGGTGGTGTGTGTGTGTGTGTGTGTGTGTGTGTGTTTGTGTGTGTAAGAAGTGGAGAAAGAGAGGGGTAAATAACAAAGTGTTAATTTTTCTTGGTAAAAAAACTCCAAGAGTTCATAAGGACAGATAAAGAACAAATATAAGGGTACCACCTCCAGCCTCCTATAGAAAATGCCATTAACAATTTTTGTGACTTCTCCTAGAAACATTTTTATACAGGCAGCTATAGATAAATAAAAATATATGATTACATGAACTATAGAAATATATTATAGAAATGTGTTAATATGTATTTAAAATGTATAGGCATAATACATGATATACAAATATATGATCTATTTATGTATTATATAAACTTGTATTTACCACAAACTGGATTCTATCACATTTTTTAAAAAGAGCATATTTTTAACATAGTATTAGTTTACACGGAGTTATAGCAAATTAGTCTCCGATAACCATTTACATTCCTTTCACTAAGATTTAAAGATTATCTTAGTACATATATCTTTATGCACACATGCATGTATTCATAGTTTAAATTTCCTGATGTGAATTGCTAGATCAAAGGGCACATACATTAAAAACACTAATATTGCTACTCACCATAAAATATGGTATCAATTTAAACTTCTACCAACGGTGCATGTTTTTACATGCTATCATCAAAATGAAATGTGCCTGAATTTCAAAATTCTTTGCTGGTATTACTGGCAAAAATATAATTTTATTATTGCTTTGGTTTGCATTTCTGTATTATGAGGGTAAGGATATTTGTATATGTTTATTGGCAATCTTGGTTCCTTTTCATAGAACTGTCAACTGCTGTTTTATGTTTTTAAACAATTTTTTCTGAATGTTGAACTTAACTGATATGCAAACACTTTTTCTATATTAAGTAAACTAGTCTTTTTCTGTCATATTTATAATTATTCCCCCCTACTTTATGCCAAGGTTTTTCATTTCAAGAATGTAAGAAATCCAGCTATGCTTCCTTTAGTATTCTTATTTTAATTTGTAATCCAATACATCTGTATGTTTTTAAGATGGAAAAGGGAAATGAAAGGCATATAGTAGGGACTCATGTTTATATATTTCCAAATTGTGGAAATATTATGACCATAAATCGACTCATTGCTACTGTATAGTACTCTGTTCTTATTAAGACTTGTGGTGAATGTGTGTGTGTGTGATTTTTCCTTATTTTGTCAGCAAGTTAGGGTTCCTATCAACATATGGAACAAGGAATATAATGGAAAAGCTACTCAACTTGAAGTTAAAAGCCTTACATATTCACATCAGTGCATCCGCTTACTACGTGATATGGAGCAACAATTTAGTTGTTATGAATCTTAGGGATCTCATTTGTAAAATGTGGACAGTGATTTCCTATACCTCACACAGTGTGAAAATCATATGCAATAATCTACGATTTCACATCCATTTCATAAACTGCAGTGCCATTTAAATGAGAGGGACTATGATCATAGAGAACTTCTACATAGTGTTATGACATGCATTGGTTCATTTTATGTTATTTATCTAGTTGAGATCCAGAAAGCAAAAAAGAATTGGCGGGGGGGCAGGGGTTGCAGGTTGAACAAATAATCATGTGCTCTACCACTGAGTTACACCTCAGCAAAGAAAGCTATTTAAAAAAATATATTCTTTATGAAAGAATATGAAGATAAAGGACATGTATGGAAATATTTTTATTAAAACATTCTAATGAATTTAAAATTCTATTATGATATAATTAGAAAATTCAATTGACTTCAGATCATAAGACTACAGGATCTTTAACTGGCCCAGGGCAGTAAACCTGGTAAGGAAAACTCAAAAAACTCAACAATCTATAGCTAGACTATATTGATTAATTAATGGCCTGGAGTCCAATAATTTTTGAGAACTTGTCATTATAATCAAGTATACTGCATTGGAAAAGGTTGTTCTTTATTATGTAGACATCAGTTTTGATTCTTCTTTTCTGTTTCAGCTAACAAACATTTACTGAGTTCCTCAACAGGACAGACATTTTGTGAAGACACAGGGATATAAAGATCATACCCATGAGGAGCTCCCAATTTGCTGAAGTAATCAGAAATATGAAAAGGTCAAATTCAACAGAAAGCAGTTAGTCCTATAATAAGGAATGTATAGTTGGCCTTGGGTGGGCAGTGGGGTAGGAACTTAGTTTAGGATAATGTTTTTGAAGAACATAGAAAAGTCAGGGGGCATATGACTCCTAATTTGGGTATTGTTACATCAGTATGAATTAGAAGAAAGCATGAAAAGGACAGGGTGTAGAAACAGGGAATGGTATTTGGGATAGAGGACATAGCAAGATCAAAAGCTAAGAAATAGGAAACAGTATGGTAAGTACTATTAATAAAAGGCTTGGTAACATTGGTAGAAAATAACACAGAGTTGCAAAGGGCTAGGCCATATTGCTGCATTTTGTATATTATGCTTGATGATTGTAGATTTATAAAAGTGTTATATACATGTGATATTACAACTGATATTTCAATTGAGACACCAAGATAAAACATGACGTATGGCAAAGTGAAGTACAAAACAAATAGTAGCATTTATAAAAGAAATGTTTTGGAACTAGTTCTAGTACTTTGAATCTTCCAATTAGATGAAAACTGTAAAAGTGGCAGGAGGGAGTAGTGAAATGATTTTGTGAGAGACAATATTGTAGACATCTGTGAGGCTCAATCTCCTATTCCCTATAATGGATAAATAAGGGCAGGAGATACACAGAGGGTGGAGTTTGATTCTATCTGGGAAATCCAGTGATGAAAAATGACCAAGTGTTGGTAGGAGAGTGTGTTTATGCTTTTGGATCAGCCCATACTCCTAAATAAAGGTTGTTAAGGAAAAGGATGACAGATGTTTCTTGTGGACCAGCGGATGGGGCAAGTGAAGAGACCAGGGCAGCAAGAACTCCTTCCTAGAAAGGAGTTGAAAGTTAGCACCTTGAATATAAGTGAATCACCAAAATCGATAAAACTGTAAGCGAGAGGCTCCTCAGGAATAAGAACTCTGAAGGATTTTCCAGAGCATTTCATAAGGGAAAAGGCAGCTTTTAACACCTGCCAAGCTAAGACAGCATAAGAGAAAGTAAGATAGTACTAGAACTTTCTTAGCTATGAAGGATTGTTTTTTTGAAAGGTGTTTGTAGATGAGAAAATTCTACTCCATATGTCTATCTTTACCTCAAGTCTTTGGTAAATTTAAATAGTGCTGCCAGGTTGGCAACCTGATAGGCATTTGGTATTCTGGAATGGCTGTCTATATGGTATAAGCACTATTTTTTTATTTTTTTTTTTTTACCATTTTCTAGTTTTAAGTGTATATGAACAAAAAAGGCAAAACTATTACTCTTATGTCCCAACACCCTTCCACAGACATGGTTTTAATGTAAAAATACTGCCAATATTGATTCTAGGAAGTAATTTTACTGGCATTTATCTGATTAGATGGCTGTGAAACAATAATAATTTTCTGGCACGCTCTTGATTTTGTCTCTAGAATGTTCCTCCTATCTTATTTTTTTCCTCTCGAATCCCACTGCCATTAACCTCCTTCGAGCTTCACTATATCTCACAATAGCTTTACGCTAACTGGTCCCCCAAACAGCCTCTGCAAACTAAGTGATTTGAAATTCCATATTCCATGTTGCTGGATTATGTCATCCACAGCACAGTTCTTATTATGTCATTTTCTTGCTCACCCATGTTTAAAGATACCCAATTGTTTAAAAGTTAAAATCCAAATTCCTTAGTTTGACATTTAAGAACTACCCTGGATATGGAATATTGGGTTGGAAATAATTTTCACTCAGAATTTTTAAGATTTTTTTTAATGACTTCTGGTTTTTATTATTTCTCTGGGAATTCCAATGCCATCCTCTATCCCACCTCCTATACAAACACACATTCTCCTTTGTATGCAATCTGTTTCTTTCTTTCTAGAAACTTTACAAAATTTTTTTTAACCTCAGTGATCTGATATTTTCTGATGATATAAATTAATGCTTTTCCAAAAAATTCACTATCTTGGGAATTTGGTGGCCTTTCTAATCTGGACATTTATGCTTTCTTGTGTGGAAGATTTTCTTTTTTTTTTTTTTTTTGGTACCAGGAATTGAACTTGGGTCCTTGTGCCTGCACAGCAGGTGGCGAAGCCACTGAGCTAAATCCCCAGCCCTGGAAGATTTTCTTGTATTACTTCATTGACAATTTCTTCCCCAAAGTTTCTCTTTGTTCTCCTTTCCTGGAATCCTTTAAGCTAATTCTTTCACTTTCTACTCCATTTTCTGGGAGAGTGACTTGACTTTAGTTTTCATATTAATTTACAAACTCTCTTCTTCACTGATTTTCTTGTATTTATATCATCTTATTGTTTTACAGATACATAATCTTATCTTTTGAGAGTATTCCTTTTATTTAAAAGTTGTTTTTGGCTCAGTACATTATTGTTTCTTCTAAGTTCTCTTTCTCTCCTTTTATGTGTGTGATCTCTGTCTTTCATTTTGGAGATTTTTCTCAGTATCTGTAACAACCTTGACTATCAGTTTATATTTAAGTGTAAAGCCCTAAAAATGTCAATCAAATTTTTGTGTGCTGAAGGAATGAAGCTTATAGACTAGTGAGCTGCACTAAAGAATACTTCTTGGCCAGCCATTTTATTTTTTTCATTATTATTGAGCTATAAATCACAAAATATACCCATTTAAAGCATACACTTTTCAGTATATTCAGACTTGTGCAGTCATCAACTCAATCTAAGATTAAAATACTTTCATAATTCTGAAAAGGAACCACACACCCACCATTAGAAGTCATTCTTCATTCATCACTTTTCTCTACCCCACATCCTTAGCTTCTGGCAACCATTAATCAGTCTCCATAGATTTCTCTATTCTGGAAGTTTCCATATTGTACAAATGGAATCACAGTATGTGGTCTTTTGTGATTGGCCACTGTTGCTTCTTTTCCTTTCAGTGATGGGAACTGAATCCAGGGACTCCTACATGCTAGTCAAGTGCTCTACCACTAGGATATATCCCCAGTCCAGGTCTAGCTTTACATGTTTTCAAGGTTGAAAATATTAAAACATGTAGAGGTAGCATGTATTAGTACTCTACTCCTTTATAGAAAAGGCTAATACTTTGTTGTATGGATATATCATGTTTTGTATATTCATCAGCTGATGGGCTTTTGGGTCATTATCCCTTTGACTATTATGAATAACGTTGCTATGAACATTAATGTACAAGTTTTTATGTAGGCATGTATTTTTCTTTCTTTTGCTCAAATATCAGTATCTACAATTTTTTTTTAATCTGGGGCAGTTTAATTTCTTTAAATTGCTATGTGAAAAGCGTAAGTCTTCTATAGCTGGACGGGTTGAACCTTCTCAGAATTCTAGGGGTTGGCAATGAAATCAACCTCCCACTATGACAGATACTAATAGCTATCTTCCGAATAACTATCTCACCCTGCTTAAGATCAGATTCCTAGCCAGGTGTGGTGATGCATTCCTATAATCCCAGCTACTTTGGAAGCTAAGGTAGAAGGATCCTAAGTTCAAGGCCAGCCTAGGCAATTTAGCAGGAGTGTTTCAATATAAAATAGAAGGGGCTGAAGATGTAGCTCAGTGGTAAAGTACTTGCCTCACATGCATGAGTCCCTGAGTTCAATTCCTAGTACCACGGAAATGAAAACAAAAACTCCAGATTCCTGTATTACTGGGGGTAATAATGTACCCAAGTATAAAATTTCTAAGCCTCTCTTGTAGCAAAAGGTAGCAATGAGATATAAGTAGAAGTCACTGGATACAATTTCAGGGAAATCTTTCTAAAGAAAGATAACTGAGATGGAAGGCAGGTGTTCTTTTATGGGCCCTTCTTTTCTGGTGTCTGAGAAATGCATGTGATAGCTGGAGTTCCAGTAGCTATTCTGTGTCCCTAAACAGATTCTTGAAGATCCTAAAGATGTATTTAGCTGATATTTCTACTTCTTGTACTGTGTAATTTTTAAGACCTCTTGTATTCAGCTCATATTTCTACTTCTTGTACTGTGTAATTTTTAAGACCCCTCTCCCACAAAAAGCCTTTCTTTACCTAACAGCTTAGAATTGGAACTTTACCTTATCATATTATGAACTATTCAGGATTTCTTTTTAATCTCCATAATTTCTCACTCTCTGCCTTTGCTATTTCCATTTCAAAGAAAACTATTCCCTTGTGTTCATTTCTGTGTTCAAAATGTACCTCCTCTTTAAGGTTCAAATCATAGGCTACTGCCCTCTAAGGTCCTTCTTGACCCACCCAACAAGAAGTATTCTCCTTCACCTATACCAGTGATGGCGAACCTTTGAGAGCTTTCAATGATACAAACAGCCCGCTGTGGTATGTGTGCTACAGGTTCACTACCACTGATTGCTTCTACCCATTTACCTCTTTTCTGGACTCCGTGAGATTAGGGGTATGTCTTTGGTTCACTATATCCCCTTGCAATACATGACAACTAGATTATAATTAACTGTCACACATTAGATGTGTATACAAGAAATTTGGTTTTGAAAAATATTAATTATTTGGCAAAACTTTCCTTCTTCCTACTAAGAATATAGCTATTAAGAAGAGTAATATAGACTCACATGTATTATGTTCCACCAAAGGAAGCTTAAGTTTAAGGATCATTATAAATTGAAAAAAGAAGCACTGGTGATAAGTCTTACCAGGGTCTCAGAGTTAATAACTTGTGGATCACTGATGAGGAAGACCTGGTCTTTTTGATCAATCAAGGCCATATGCTTAAATAGCCTACAGTATTTCACACAGCTTACCATATGCAATAAACCTTCTTTAGTGAAATTAACTCACCTAAAAATGTTCTTCTGCTATCTCAGAGTAATAACTCAGAACTGATGAGAGAAGTTTTATCTTTTTAAAATGTTATGAGTTCAGGTAAGTTTTGTGTTTCTCAAAAACCTTGAAGAGGGACCGGGATTTAGCTCAGTGGTTCTGGTGCCTGCCTTGCAAACGCAAGGTCCAGAGTTCCACAAGGTCCACAGTTCAATCGCTGGTACCAAAACCAAACCAAACCAAAACAAAACCTTGAGAAAAATACCACAATCACTACTTCATTATACTGTACTCTTATTTCCAGGTAAATTATTTTCTTCTCTTGATAAAGGGAGAGACAAAGTGATTTTCCTAAAATCATAAAAAGGAACTGAATAAGAAACAGATCTTTGGCTTCTGAAGTTGTTTTCTAGTCAATCTGATCAGGCAAATCACAAAAGAAAAAGACTGATATATTAGAGCAAAGGAAAACCTAAAACTTCTTTGTAATTTGAAGAAAGGCTTTTAAAACACAAAGAACAGAGTGGGAAAAAATTCTAGCAATATACACAGTAGTGGCTTACTCTCCCTATAATAAAAAAATATTACTCCAAGTCATAAAAAAAAGGACACAACTCAAAAGGAAAATAGGCAAAGGAAATGAATAAACAAGTCACAAAAGAAAACACATGAAAAAATGTTCACTATACTAAGAATCAAGGAAACACAAGTTGAAGCAAAGAAATGCTCTTCTCCTTTGAGAAGCAATATAGAGTGAAGGTTAAGAATACAGACTCAAAAAAAAAAAAAGAAAAAAAGGAATATAGACTCCAAGATGGGTATGGCGGCACACGCCTCTAATCCTAGCACTTGCAAGGCTGAAAGAGGATGACTGTTGCGAGTTTGAGGCTAGCCTGGGCTACACAGTGAGCTCAAAGGCCAGCCTGGACTACATAGTGAGACCCTGTCACAAATAAAACCAAACCAAACCACCCGACTCCAGAGCCAAACCCCCTGGGTGTAAGCTTCAGTTTTTTCATGTTCTAAGCAGTGTGACATCAGACAATTTATGAATTTTTCTGTGTCTCAGTTTTTTCATCTTCAAAATGGAGGCAATGACAGTACCTCATAAAGTTATTGTGCTAATTAAATGAGTTAATATAAAGTGCTTAGAATAGTGTCTGGCCCACAGCAAACACTATGTAAGTGTTTATTTTTACTATTCATTATCATACTAACAAAATGAAAGAACTTTGAAGGATAAAGATAATTTTAATCTGCTGGTGTGAATGGAAATGAGTATGGCTTTTTAAAAGGACAATTTGACAATGTATATACTCTATGCCAGGAGAGAAGTGAAGAATATTACATTAGAAACTCTGCAGCAAACAAAGGATACAGGCTTAAAAAGAATGATGTGATGTAGAATTATGTGTAGTGACATACAGAGTACACAATATTTGTAGCAAAAAGTAAGTCAGAAAGTAATATGTATAGTATAATCTCACTTATACAAAAGCACTCAAAGCATACCCATGGGTGCATTCATAAACAGATTTTGAAACAGGTTTTAAAATACACTGATATTAAGTTATTTATGTGGGGAGATGGAGGAAATGAAGAAGGAACTCAGCTTTTTATGTTCTGTTGACACAGTTATGTGCCACATCTGTGAAAGTACTCCCATAAGATTATAATGGAGCTGAAAAATTCCTGTCATCTAGTAAACTCATAGTTGAACAAAAGGCAAGAGAAAAGGAAATTGCAGGAAAACAGAGAAACCCAAGAGAATTCACAAGGGAGGTTTTGGTGTAACCTTTTGGAGTTAATGACAAGCTCTTTAAAAAGTTTGAAAACACTGACCCCAACACTATAAGGTTTTAAATAACAGAGATAAATGTTGATGGTGGATTATTTGCTCACAAGCAAAGTTATGATGAAATTAAACCAAGCAAACCACCATGGACATATTTCTAAAAAGTGCTACCACCTCAAGAGCCTCAGGCAGGTCCTTCAGGAGAGATTCCAGAAGGCACGGTTAGCACAGGAAAGGACTGCTCCATGTGTGTTATTGCTCAGGAAGACCTTCCACATGTAAAGAGGGAAGACAGCTGGGCTTGGTGATGAAGGGCTGTAATCCCAAAACTCGAGAGGCTGAGGCAGGAGGACTGCAGAAAGTTCGAGGGCACCCTGGGCACACAGTTAGTTCAAGGCCATCCTGGGCCACATAGTGAGACCTTGTCTTAAAAAACTTAAAGAAAAAAAGAAGACAGCAATACTGATGATCTTGACCCTATGTAGGGATAGGCTACTGCCTATGTTTGTCTCTTAGTTTTTAACAGAAAATTTAAAATGTAAACATTTAAAAAAATTAAAACTTGAAAACATGAAATAAAGATATAAAAAATATATTTTTTGTACAATTATATAATATGTTTATTTTAGGCTGTTACTATGAGAGTTTAAAAGTTTAAAAAATTTTAAATTTTATAAAGTTACAGTGAACTAAGATTAATTTATTACTGAAAGAAAATAATTTTTTATGAATTTAGTATGGCCTAACTGTACAGTGTTTATAAATTGCACAGCAATGTACAGTAATGTCCTAGGCCTTCACATGCACTCGCCACTGACTCAGAGCAACTTTTAGTCCTACAAGCTCCACTCATATTAGGTTCCCTATACAGGTATATAATTTAAACAAACATACTTTATTTTCACTGTAGCTTTTCTAAGACTAGATACATTTAGATGCACAAATACTGTTCTGGGAGGTTTGTAGTCTAAGAGCAACAGGCTATACCATACAGCCTAGATGTGTAGTAGACTACACCATCTAGGTTTGTGTGAGAACTGTATAATGGTCACACAGTGATGAAGCTGTCTAATGATGCAGTTCTCAAAATGTGAGACGGTATACTGAACCTCTGCCCCACCCCCCAAACGAAGGACACACATATTGTGTAATTTAAAAACTGAAAATGGCAGTCTTACTAGATTTAACTAGACAAGACATAAGAATAGAAATGTTTTGCTACTTAGATTTAGATACTCCCATTTCAGAAGAAATGGCCTGACTTCAGTAAGAAAACCAGAAGCTTCTGGAAAATCTTTAATTGTACCTGTAAGGGTACTAATTCAAAGAATTCATTTGAGTAATATCTTTTTTTATTTGTTTGTTTAGTAATATCTTTTTCCCCCATTAAGTTTATTGGTACATTTTAGGTATAAAATACAGTTACATTCATCATTGGGATCTTGTACCATTACATGAGTATCTTGGTTCTTATTTTTTTCCCCTTCCTCTGCCCTCCCTTCACCCCCTCCACCCTTCCCTATTTGCAAAGACTTTGTTTCCATTTTTTTCCTATTCTCATATTTTTTCTTTTCCCTTCTTTCCTTTCCCCTACCCCTCCCACTTCCCCTGCTCCTTTAGACCTTTTCTTCCTATTACACAATATCAATTATACATTTTTTAAATTACAATATCAAAATTTAGAAGATATTACCACAGATTTTACAGAATTTAAAAGGATATAGAAAGCATATTACAAAAATCTTTTTTGAAATAAATATGACAACTTCTAAGAAGTACCTTGGAAGACAAATTAATGAAACTGACTCTGGAGGAAATATAAAATTTGAATAGCACCTATTAAAGAAAGTATATTCCTAGCTTGAAAACCTACCTATATGACAACAACAGGCTCATACACATTTTAACTGATAAATTATATCAAATATTTAAAGCAGAAGAAAGAAGGAACACTTCTCTCTTCATTTTAGGAAATCAACATTGTGTTAATCCTAAAACTGGATAAAGATAATAGAAGACAAAAGTATGAACATAGATAGAAATTTGTTTAACAAAACAAACTTTTAGAAGTCAGATCTGGCAGTATGTAGAAAGTGGTTTTATTACAGGGATGGCAGTGTTGGTTCAGCATTGGAAGATCCACCCCTAAAAGTCACCATTTTAATAGAGGAAAGGAAAAAGCCATATGATCCTGTCAGTAATTGGAGAAAAAGTACTGGACTAAATTCTGCAGCTGTTCATGGTAAAAGCTATCAGGAGAGTAGAAGTAGAATGGAACCTTCTCAACAGATAAGCCATGCACTCCATACTTTCAGCAAAAACGCCTTATATGAATGGAAAAGATACAATGCTTTCTTCCTAAGGTGGGGAACAAGGGTAGATATGCCTACTCTTCATCTGTCCAGTAAACTTTGAAACAGAGACCCAAACCAAAATAGTCTGGCAATAAAAAGACACAATTAGCATAGGATTGGCAAGGTAGAAGTAAAATCTTTATATGTAGATGAAATGACCATCTACAGAGAAAAATACTAAGAAATCTCTAGGAGCCCCTAGAACTTGTATTTGAATTTAGCAGGATTAGAAAACATGAGGTATATATAAAAATTCAGGTCTATGTATACTTGCTATAAATGAAAAATTGGATATTGAAATTTAAAAGTTATGCAGGAGTACAAAGGACCTAGAAGAGTGAAAAGAAAAAAAAAACCAATGTTGGAAGACATTTATTACCTAATTTTAAGACTTCCTCTAAAGCTACAGTAATCAAGGCAGTGTTGGCTTAAGGAAAGACATATAGATCAATGCACTAAAACAGAGAATCTAGAAATAGAACCACACATATATGGTCCACTGAGTTTTAAAAGATTATTTAACATTAACATTTTATAGAACATAAACTCAATTCAAGAGCAGAGGAAAAGATAGTGTTTTCAGCAAATGGTACCAGAACACCTCTTATCTGTGTGTAAAAAATTAACCTCAACCCTTTATTTCCACACATAAAAATAACTTGAAAGGATCTATGAACCTAAATATGAAAGAGTAAAACTATAAAACTTTAAGAAGAAATTATAAGGGAAAATGTTTATGAATTTAGGATAAGGAAGAATTTCTTAGAATATAAAACACATGATGTATAAAAGAAAAAATTGATAAACGAGATTCCATCAAAATTTAGAACTTTAAATGACATCGTTAAAATGAAAAGTAGACCTTAAACAGACTCTATTTACAATGCATATAACCTATGACCAGACTATATAAAGAACTCTTACAGCTCTTTAATAGACAACCCAATTAAAAAGTAGACACAAGAAGATGATAAATAGCCAGTACAGCACAAGGAAAGGTGTGCAACACTAGAAGCAGGAAAATACTAATCAGTACAATAACAAGATTGAATTATACACTGATTAGGGAGATGAAGTTAAAAGTTTAAAGAGAACAAATGTTAGCTTAGGTATGAACCAGTTAGAACTTTCTAATACTGCTGATGTGAATGTAAAATGATAAAACCATTTTGGAAAACAATATAGAAATTTCTTGTATTACTGTTAAGAACTAACAGTCCTGTTCTTAAGTTTTTACTTGAAAGGAATGAAAACACATGTTCACAATAGATTTGTACATACAAGTTGAGTATCCCTTATTTGAAATTCTTGGGACCAGAGTATTTCAGATTTTTGTTTGAAATCCACTTGATCTGTAAAGAGAATAGCCACTCCTGCTTTTTTTTGGGGGGGGGGGTTCCTGTCACATGGAGTATTATTTTCCACCCTTTAACTTTCAGACTATGAGTTTCTTTTTGAATTAAATATGTTTCTTGTATGCAGCATATTGTTGGATCTTGCTTCCTGACCCATTCTGTCAGTTTATTTCTTTTGATTGGCGAATTGAGACCATTAACATTGATGGTTATAAATCATACATACTGACTTATCATTGTCATAAACTTTTTTCTGTTTGTTGGATTCTCCCCCTTGTGTTTAATTTGTCGCACCCAATGGATTCATCCTGCTGGGCTTCCTGGGGTTGTGATCCTCATTGTCTTTTCCTACGATATTGTCTAAAATTTTTTGGAGTGCTGGTTTGGTATTCATGAAGTTCCTAAGGTGCTCTTTGTCATGAAAGTATCTTATTTCTCCATCAATTTTGAAAGATAGTATTGCAGGGTACATCAATCTGGGTCAGAGCCTGTTTTCTTTTAGGGCTTGAAATACATCATTCCAAGCTCTTCTTGCCTTGAGGGTTTGCATCGAGAAGTCTGCTGTGATTCTGATGGGCTTTCCTTTGTATGTGGTTTGTTTCTTTTCTCTAACTGCTTGTAGAATTTTGTTAGCAATTATATGCCTGTGTAGATTGTTAACTTTGTTAACAACTATATGCCTAGGTATAGATATTTTTTGATCACGGCTAGTTGGAGTCCTTTATGCCTCACTTATGTGTATGTCAAGTTCTTTTCCCCTGCTTGGGAAGTTTTCTGCCATCACTTCTGTCAACAGTTTTTTTGATGTCATCTGCACTCTCTCCTGTTTCTTCATTGACACCGATCAGTCTTATGTTATTGTTCTTTGCATTGTCCAGCAGCTGCTGGATTGATGTGTGGTCCCTTAAAATTTTAAAGCAATTTTTCTTTTCCTGGTCACTAATTGCAATCTTATCTTCTATATCTGAAATTCTCTCCTCACATTGGCTCATTCTGCTGTGTAGACTTTCAATGCAGTTTTTAATCTCCTGGAAATCTGTTTCCATCTGTTTTATGGATTCCATTTGTTTCCTATGTTGGGATTCCATCATGTTCCTGAGCTCCTCTCCAGATTTATTAATTATGTCTTGCACTATGGGCACAATCTTTGCTGTTATGTGAGAAATTATTTCTGATTTCATTTTCTCCAGATCCTGTTTTATTGCTAGTTCAGGGAGTCTAGGTGGTTGAGTATCAGTGTTCCATCTCATTTCCCTTTGGGGTTGCTGTAGGTGATCTGGAAGTCTGGTTTTGAGATTTGTTTACATGTCTTCTCATTTCGATGGTGTGTGTGTGTGTGTGTGTGTGTGTGTGTGGTATGGAGGCCCGGAAGCTTCCTCCTAGGCTCTGGGAGGGGCTCACCTCCTCTGGGCTGGGGTGGCGGGGGGGTCTGTTAGTAATATCTTGTTACATTAGTTCTATTCATTTATATCTTCAGAGACCTGAAGTCTATTTTTAAAAAATTATACTTTCAAATTCCATTGTGTACATCCTCATAGAAAAAGAATAATGTTTTTGAAACAATTTCTGTAGAGGAAACCCGTGTAATTTAAATGGGTATAAAAAATAAAAGTAGTATCTAATATTTGAGACTTAGCAGAATCTTTTTATTGTGCTGTACTTGAGAATTGCTAGTAACTGAAGCATAACAGCATAGAAGTCACATATAATATATACAGGTCACTGGAAACGCTAAAAATGTACTAACTATAGAATAGCAATCTAAGAGATTCTAGAAGAATAAAATCTCTTGGTAATTCAATCTAACAATTCTCAATGGGTGAACTAAAACAAAATCGATAGGTGAGAACAGTTTACAACTATCAAAGCAGTATTTTGTGCAAGGTTAAAAAATAAAGAATACTTATTAAAAAAAACTTCTTAGTTCCAAAGTTTCTATATAATGCTGCAGACTTTAAGAAACTAGCTATTGAATTACGAGTTTGATATAGAAAATCTTTGATCTCAAAAATCAATAATTTGAAAAAAATTGTGATTCTATTTTACTGAGTTATTTATAAAATGGTGTGAATTTCTGAAATGATGAAAAATATAGAATTATAGGAAACTAAGAAAAAGATAGAAGGATCATATTTTTTAACATTACCTTAAAATGAAGAAGTCCAAACAAATGAAAATGAAGATAATACTAAAACCTATTAGATATAGGAAAAGCTGAGGGAAGCTGCTAGCAATAAATGCCCACAACAAATAAGTAGAATTATCTCAATTAAACAACCTATTGCTATAGCTTAAGGAACTAGGAAAACAAGAACAAAATCCAAACTTAAGCTGGGTGTGCTGGTGCCTGCCTGTAATCCCTCCACTTAGGAGGCTGAGAAAGTAGGATCACTGCAAGTTCAAGGCTAGCCTGGGCTACAAAGTGAGTTCACTGCCAGCCTGAATTGCATAGTGTTAATAGCAGCAGCAGCAGCAACAACAAGAAGGTCAACTCATGGGGCTGGGGATTTAGCTCAGTGGTTCCACTGCCTGCGTCACAAGCGCAAGGACTGAGTTCGATCCCGGGTACCAAAAAAAAAAAAAGAAGGTCAATTCAAAATTAGTAGGAAACAATAAAGATCAGAGTAGAAATAAATGAAACGGAGATCAAAAAACCCCCCAAAAGATCAATGAAATGAAAAGCTGGCTTTTTGAAAAAATAAACAGAATAGACTTTAATTTAGACTAAGAAAAGGAAAGAGAAGACTAATGAATAAAATAAGAGATGAGAAAGGAGACATTACAATTGATACAACAGAAATACAAAAGACCACTAGAAATTCTTATGAACAATCATATGCCAACCATAATCTAGAAGAAACAGACAAATTTCTAGACACATACACTTTTGCAAGACTGAAAAGGCCAAAAACAAATAATTAAACTGAATCAAAAATATAAAGCCTCCTATCAAAGGAAAGTTTTTCAGAGGGCTTCAGTGATAAATTACATTAAACATTCAAAGAAGAATAGCAACTTTCCTTGTTATTCCAAAATTCAGAAGAGGGAGGAATTTTTCAAACCCATTCCATGAGGCCAGGATTGCCCAGATACCAAAACCTGATAAACACACACACACACAGACACACAGACACACACACACACACACATGCACACGGGGGTGGGGCAGGGCTAGGGGTGACCATCTGCCAATATTCTTGTTGAACACAGATGCAGAGATCCTCAACAAAACACTAGCAGACCAAATCAAACAGCATGTTTAAAAGATTACTTACAACGAATAAGTGAGATTCATCCCAAGGATATAAGGATTGTTCGCTACTCTATGGATCAATCAACATGATACATCACAGCAGTGGAATGAAGGACAAAAACCATACGGTCATCTCAACAGATTAAGAAAAGGTATTTGATAAGATTTAACATCCTTTTATGATACAAATGCAGAATTCAGGAATAGAAGGAATGTATGGCAACATGATAAAAGCCATTTATAAGTTAACAGCTAACATTGTACTGAATAGGGAAAAGTTGAAAGCATTCTATCGAAGATCTGGAACAAGATAAAGACGCCTACTTTTACCATTTTTATTCAACATAGTTCTTAAAGTCTTAGCCAGAGCAAACAGACAAAAGAAAGAAATAAGGGGCATCCAAACTGGAAAAGAAGAAGTTAAATTGTGACATGATCTTATATATAGGAACTCCCCCAAACCTACCAAAAAAACTATTACAATAAATGAATTCATCAAAGTTGCAAGCCATAAATCAACTTACAAAAATCAGGAGCATTGTTATATGCCAATAGTGAATGATCTGCAATACAAATGAACAAAGCAATTCCATTTATAACAGCTACAAATAAAATAAAACATCTAAAAATAAATTTAACCAAAGAGGTGAAAGATGTCAACAACGGAAATTATAAAATGTTGATGAAGACATGGAAGAAAACACAAAAAAAGTAGAAAGACATTATGTGTTAGTGAGTTGAAAGAAACACTGTTAAAATGTCCATACTATTTAAGTAATCCACAGATTCAATACAGAGCTAGAAAAAAATTTCTAAGGTTTATATGCAGTTACACACACACACACACACACACACACACACACACACCCATAAACACCCAAATAGCCAAAGCCATCTTGAGCAAAAAGAAGAAAGTAGCATTACACTCCCTGACTTCAAAACATACTACAAAGCCAAAGTTACTGAACAGCATGGCACTGGCATAAAAATAGACACACAGATCAACAGAACAGAACAGATGGCCCAGAAGTGGAGAGCCAACTGATTTCTGGCAAAAGTGCAATGAACACATATTGGAGAAAGAGTTTTTTCAATAAATGGTGCTGGGAAACCTAGATATCCACATGCAGAAAAATGAAACTAGATGCCTATCTCTCACAAATTACAAAAAATTAACCCAAATGGATTAAAGATATAACTGTAAGTTTAGAACTTTGAAACTACTAGAAGAAAACATAAGAGGAAATGCTTCATGAATATTTGAATGGGCAAAAGATATTTGGAAAAGACTTCCAAAGCACAGGACAAAAAAGCAAAAATAGACAAAATTAAATTATATCAAACTAAAAAGCTTCAAAACAGCAAAGGAAACAATCAACAGAGTGAAGAGAAACTATAAAAATGGGAGAAAATATTTATAAACTATATATCTGACAAAGGGTTGACATCCAGAATACATAACAAACAAAAACCTGATTAAAATAGGCAATCAATCTAAATAGACGTTTTTCAAAAGAAGGCATAGAAATGGCTAACAGGTATCTGAAAAAATTAAACTATCGATCATCAAGGAAATGGAAATAAATCAAAATGACAATGAGATATCACTTTTCTCACGGCAGAATGGCTATTATCAAAAAGATTAAAGATAACAAGTGGTGGTGAACAGGTGGAAAACGGAATGATTTCATACTGTAGGTGGGAACATAAATTAATACAATCATTACGGGAAACCATATAGAAATTCCTCAGAAAATGAAAAATAGAACTATCAAGCAACCCCACTCCTGGATAAATATCCAAGGGAAATGAAGTCAGTATGTCTAAGAGTGATCTGCACTCACATGTTCATCGCAGCACTACTCATTATAGCCAAGAAAAGGTAATAAGTGCCTGCCAACTGATGAATGGGTAAATAAAATATGGTTCACATATACAATAAAATACTATTCAGCTATAAAAATGAATGAAATCGTCATTTGTGACAACACAGATGGAACTGGGGATCATTGTATTAAGTGAAATAAGTCATGAAAACACACAAGTACTGCATGATCTCACTAATATGTGGAATCTAAAATAGGTTGATTTCACAGAAATTCAGAGTACAATGGTGGTTATCAGAGGTAGAAGAGAGTAGGGGTGGGGGATATGGTTAGGGACATGTTGATGAATAAATTGAGTTACACTTAGATAAGTACAAAAAGTTCTGGTGTGCTATTGCACAGTAGGATGACTGTAGATAACAATATGCTGTACATTTCAAAAAGCTAGAAGCAAAGATCTTGAAAGTTTTCCTGTAAAACAATGTTTGAGGAGATAAATGTTTAACCTCATCTAATATTATTCAATATATACATACCTCAAAACATCACATGATAACCCTTAATATAAAAAATTGTTTTTTATGGATCAGTTAAAATAAATTTAATTTGACTTTCTTGGTACTGGGGATCAAACTCGGGACCTTGCGCTTGCAAGGCAGGCACCGGAACCACTGAGCTAAATCCCCAGCAAAATAAATTTAATTTACAAATTCAAAAAGAAAAATAAAACTCTAAAGACACATGAGATAATTAATAAGACAAACTGCAAATTGAATAGACTTGTAAATTTCAATGAAGACTTTTAATAAGGGTTCAGAGTTAAGAGCTGAAAAAGCAGTCATCTCTTGTCAACTCACTATGGGGAACAATTCCTTCATCTGTAAACACAAACAGTAATTCTTGGCCTGCCAAATATATAATTTTTATTTCTATATGTGAAGAAGGTAATTGAAAAAAATGTCACTCATTGAAAAACAAAATAAAAAAACTCCCAAACCCAGAACTCCAAGTAACAGCATCAAATATGAGGTACACCTGAGTTCTAATCCAAGCTCTACTTACTAGATGTGTGATCTGAACAAGTTTCTCAATCTCTTTACACCTCTGTTCCTCATGTGTAAAATGAGGATAATAATAGTATCTAGGGTTGTATTACATGAGATTTAAGATGTCTGACACATAGCAAGCACTCATTAAATAATCATGATGGTAATGACATGATGATATAACACTAGTTCTAAAATTCTGAGTATATGGAGACACGAGGTACTAAAAATGTATCTTAGCACACATTTAATGATTTCAGAAGGATGTCATTCTTAGTAATCTATACATTTGTGGATTACTCAAGCTAGTCCTAATTATTGAAATTCACATTTTCTTTTCATTGCATGTCTTCTAGATAGGATAGTAAACCATAAGACTAATACTGCAATTTGTATATACAGAACAACACAGCAGTTAAGATCACGGACCCTGGAGCCAACTCATCTAAGTGCATCATCTTTGTTATTTACCAGCTGTACAATCTTGGGCAAGATTACTTAACCCTTCTGTGTGTCAGATTCTGCATTTAAGAAACAGGAATGATAATAACATTTCACCCATAAGGTTATTATAAAGATTAAATAAGATGATGTGTATATAGCATCCAGTATGTCAAAAATGTTAGCCATACTCATCATTACTCCTTAGAATCATTCTACCAGAAAAAAAGAAAAAAGATTCATTTCTGACTACTTAGAACTTCACTCTGCAGAAAGGACATAACTGATTTTTAAGTAGTAAGTAGTGTTCATGTATCCACGAACTCTCTAGTAATAATAATAAGATTCTTAAACTGGCTAGATAATGATTAAGATAAAAAGTGAATTTCTGTTTGTTTTGACTTTTTTTGTTAGTTTTTTGAGACAGGGTCTCACTATGTAGTTCAGGCTGGCCTTGAACTCACTATGTAGCTCAGGCTGGCCTCAAACTTTGGTGATCCTCCCTCTCAATCCTCCCATCTCAACCTCCCATGTGTTGGGATCAAAGGCATGAGCCACCACGCCTGGTGAGCAAAGAAAATTTTATGTTAAATCTTTTTAACTGTCATGGATGCAAAGTTAGAGAAAGCCAAGATGCCTTACCAAAATCTGTTCTAATATGACTTTCTCTGTTTTAAGCAAGTTCACTTCCTACCTTTCATCTGTATTACGAAGGGATGGAAGCCGAAAGCTCGTGTTTCTGTCAAGCTTTGACTGGCTTTTGGTCCTCTTGATGGAGCCTTTCAGGCGCTTGCTGAAGAATCCCTAGAAAGAAAATGCAGAAGGTAAGGGGAGAGAGAACCAACAGGGGAGCTTTCCCTTCTGCACTAAATTTGCACAAAAAAGGGGAGAGGGTTAGATTTTTGTAATGAAGACCTGAAATAGAATCCAGTTTTTGTTTTGTACCAGGGATCGAACTCGGGTCCTTGAGCTTGTGCAGCAAGCGGCAAGACCACTGAGCTAAATCCCCGGCCCTAGAATCCAGTTTTTAATTTTTAAATTTTGTAAGTTGTTGCTTAAAACTCCTCTTGATTATGTGATGACAGAATTTTTTTCTTCTGTGATAATTAAACTTTTGAATAGCACTAATGTTTAAGTCTTAAAGAGCTTTACACTAATTGTAGTAGAAAATCTTCTAGTTTTAGTAATATATTTTTAAAAAACAACAGAACATAGGGAAATATTGTCCTTTCTATGAAGATGGTATTAGCAATTTCAATAGAAATGGTAGCCAATGATTTCCTAAAGTAAGGGAAAATAAGCAAAAAGAATAGCACATACAAAGGCTCTGACATCAGAAGGTGGTACTTGGTGCACTGGGGGATATGATAGATACTGATAATGAGATCAGAAGAAGTTTTATCATAAGCTCTCCAAAGAGTTTGCTAAGTAGTACAAAGTAATGTGTTGGTGGTCTCAAAGTATTAAGATTAGGTCTGTATGGCTCTGGATATGGCATTTGTAAAGTCAGAATTTAAATGTACAAAAATTTAAAAAATGAAATATAGATTATTCAAACATCTAGAACTTAAAAAAGTGCTTTACAATCTTTGGCTTCTTCTGGCCTCCTGCCATTTCCACCAGACTATCTGAAGTTTCTTGAACATATTCCTAGTCTCAGCACCTGGCAAATGATGGGCACACAGTAAAATTAATTGCATAAAAGAATAGATATGAGAATGAATGACACTTGTCACTACTTTAAAGAAATTTACAATTCAATTTTTGGCAGATGAAAGGACATCTGATAGAAGCAGAGAGAAGGTTGGACTTCAAAGAAAATGTAGTAATTCAAAGAAAAATATTCACATAGAAAATGACACATGGAAAAGGACTCTAATTATATTTAGATGTACAATTTATGTACAATAAACATTTCCATAAGGAAGAAAAAGAAAACTGGGCCAATATCAGCAATAAAATCTTTCATATTCCTTTAGCTAATACCAAAGCCAATGTTTTGAGGTGAAGACTGTATATTATGTTAAGCTAGGTTAATCTTATCTAATAACCTCAGGACAATCCTAGTTACATAAACAATGGGTCCAACAAAAAGAGTGGGCTTTGCTCTATGCTGTTCTTATTCAGGAACTTTAGCCAAGGGAAAGGCCATTTCTGTACTTCAACTGCCTCAGTAGATTAAAGGTAATATAACAACTTAGGTATAATCATACACTACATAACAATGTTTTAGTCCACAGTAAACCACATATATGACAGTGGTCCCATAAGATTATAGTAGAGCTGCTGGGGATTTAGCTCAGTGGGATTGTGCCTGCCTCACAAGCGCAAGGTTGTGAGCTCGATCCCTGGTACCAAAACAAAAACCAACAACCGCTCCCCCCAAAACCAAGATTATAATGGAGCTAAAATATTCTTATCACCTAGTAATTTTAGTATATCTTTTTTAGGTTTAAATACACAAATATTTACTATTGCGTTATGATTGGCTATGTCATGCAGTACAGTAACAAGTTGTACAATTTTGAAGCCTTGGACAAATAGGCTGCATCTCATAGCTTAGGTGTGTAGCAGGGTATACCATCTAGATTTGTGTAAATATATTCTATGATATTTGCACAATGATGAAACTGCCTGCTAACACATTTCTCAGAACGTATCCCCATCATTAAGTGACACATGTCAAGAGTACTAGCTTTTAAAGTTTCACATCAATTTTGGTCTCATTTCATTGAAAAAAAAATCCAATGAACCCAGTAAATTTCAATGGGGAAGGGATATACAATCCTACCACATACCTAGAAAGAGAACTGTAAATATTTGGTGAATAGCAGCATGGACTATCTATGATGTATCACTGTACCACTCCAAATATTTTTTAAACACTAGACACTGCTCCATTCATTGAGAGAAAAATGTAGACAAACATTTCAATCTTAAGTAAAACAATCTAGATGACTAAAGAAAAATGCTTATGTTATATTCTGTTGTTTTTGATACCCAAAGAATAAGTGTAGGGCTTGGGTGTAGTTCAGTGGCTTAGCAAACATGAGGCTCTTGGTTCAATTCCCAATAACCTCCTAGGAGTACAAAACCGCCTAGAAAATATCACATATATGATATGTATTTGTCAAAGTGATTTTGTATTCCAGCTCATTATAGGTTTATAAAGATTGGAGGAAAGAGAAAAAAGCTATTTTTAAAAGTACAATATTACTTAGAGATAGCCATGTGCCTGGTCTAATTTTAGTGTCACTAGGGGAGTTCTCTAAGGCAAAGGCTTTATTTACTATTTTCTATGACTCAGTCAGAATGAGTCACCATATTTTCTCATAAGACTAGATAATAGAATTCTATTAGGATGGTTAAAGTTGGTTCAAAAATCATTAGCTTAAGTGGAGATAGAGTCCAGGGACTTGACAAGGAGTTATAAAGGAACCAAAGATAAACACAAATTCTACCTTAGAGGTGCTTGTAATTGAATATATATATATTTGTAGATTAGCTATGGCTGAAGAATCTCTGATCATAAGGATGTATCAATAGCAATCTCCAAAAACAATATGAAACCATTTCAAAAAAACAAACAAACAAGGATAGAATATCCAAGGACTGTGGCACAACTATAAAAGGTGTAACATACATATATAATGGGAATACCAGGAGAAGAAAGTAACAAAAGAAATATCTAGAATGATAGAGTAGACGTTTTTCCAAATTAATGTCAGACACCAAATCACAGACCCACAGAGAATGCCTCTCTGCATAAATGCCAAAACAAATAAACAAAAAAACCACTATACTTACATGTATTTCAAAGTAAAGAAAAACAAAGATAAAAATAATTCCTGAAAGAAGCCAGAGGCTTGGAAAAACCACTTTATGTATAGAAGAAGAAAGATAAGAATTATATCTGATTTTGTAGAAACCTTGGAAGCAAGGGAAAGAGTGAAGTGAGATATTTAAAGTGGTGGGAGTAAGAAGCCAAAAACCAAAAAAACACCATCCTAGAATGCTGCACCCTGTAAAATCACTCCTCAAAAAGAGGAAGAAAGATGTTTTCAAACAAAAACTGAGGGACTTTGTTGCCAATAGACCTGCCTGGCAAGAAATGTTAAAAGAAGTTCCTTAGAAGGAAAATGACATAGGTCAGAAACTTGGATTTCCCTATAGAAAAGAAGATACTGAAGAAGGAAGAAGTGAAGGAAAAAGAAAGCCTTTTATTTTTCTTATTCTTAATTGATTTGAAAGATAACAATTTGTTCAAAATAAATAGTAACAATGTATTCAATTATGTATGCTTATGTATGTATCACATATACATTTATAAGTAAAATGAATAAGGCCAATGATACAAAGGATGGAAGGGAGAAATTAAGATTATTTTGTTACAAGGTACTCACAATACCTGTAAAGAGGTATAATGTTTCTTGAAAGTGGATTTGGATTAGTTGTAAGCATATATAGCACACACTAGGCCATCCACTAAAAAAAAAGTAAAACTAGTAATATAACTGATATGCCATGAAGGGAGAAAAATAGAATCAAGCAAAATGCCCAATTAAAACTATGAAAATCAGAGAAAAAGTGAAGGACAAAAACAGAACACAGCAAGGGCAATAAATAGAAAATAGTAAGAAATATGGTAGACAGTGATCTATGTCAGTAATTACTTCAAATATCAACAGTCTAAATGCACCAATTCAAAGGATACTGTCAGAGTGGATCAAAAAACAAGACCCAACCACATGCTGTCTAAAAGAAGCCCACGTTAATGCCCCCGCCGCTGCACCCTCGCCTCCGCTGCCCTGGGCACCACTGTCGCTGCATCGCCGCCGTGTCCCGCGGCCTGGCTGCCTCGCGTCTCGCCGAGTGAGAACGTGGTGAGGGCGGTTCGGCACTCCTCTCTGTAAGTATACTTCTTAATTACCTATCAGATTTCAATTGCTTTTTATCAGTCTCTCTTAAATCAAAAGTGGAACTACAGAAATAGATGGAAGTATGAAGGGGAAATTTTTTAATGTGCTGATCTTGAGCTGGCCATGGAACATAAATATGCAAGTACTTACTTGCTGCTTGCTGCCATGTGCCTGCCCTGCTTTGCCATGGACTGTTTATCCTCTGTGATGACCCTCTGCCATCCCACCATGCTTTGGAGCCAGCCAACTATGGACTGAAACCTCTACTAACTGGACTCTCACAAGCCTGCTATCAACTTAACAGCCATGTCTACACTGATCTCAAGATTCAACTGGGAAAAATTTCACTTCTAAGCTAACACAAGATTAGTTGCCATCAGCATTCAGTACCTAGAGTGTTGACAGACTGAGGAGCCTCAGTTTCTTCTGGGAGTTAGCTTGAAGCTACATAAATTCTTTGCAACATTGGAGCACTTAGAATGGCAAGCTGAGAAAGAGACAGACAGAGAGAGGCACAGAGAGAGAGACACACACACACAGAAGGACAGAGAGATAAAGACAGACTATTTGAAAGGGAGAATATCAGAGTACTAGGAAGATGAAAGTCACAAATTTTTTTGCAACTTAGTCATAGAACATAAGAAAATTAGTGTTATGAAATTCTATTTCTTAGAAGCAAGTTATTAGGTCAGGCCACATTCAAGGAAGGAGGGAGGTATGCGCAAGTGCGTGAATACCAGGAGAAAGTGATACTGAAACTGTCTACCACTTACCCAGCACCTAATACACTAGGAATTTCTTGTTTGCTTGTATATCATCAAATATCCTTTATCTGATATTCCTTCCTTATTTTTATTCTCACTTTCATAGTATATGAAAATTTCCTCAGTCAGTCCTTATTTCAAAAAAATTTTTAAATTTAGTTCTACAGTTAATCAAAATATCCTTATCAAATCTTGAAACATTCTCTATGTTGATATAAAAATTTTCAATCTTCACACTGTTTATACCTGTGATTTGTACTTGTCACATTATTAATAACCTTATCTTGTTTGGAACTATTTATGCTTCTATACAAATAACATAATGAAGTCTCCCTCCAACAATAATGTAAATCAGCATAAAGATTCAATAAAATATCAGAAAACACTTTGCAACAACACACATAAAAGTACCATTTAAAATCCATACAGGTGTTGTAGTAGGAATTTTATTATGGAAATTAAAAAGCCATTTGTAATAGTAAAAAAAAAAAGAAGCCCAAGTTAAGTATAGAGATACACAGATTAAAAGGTATACCCAGCCAACAACAACCAAAAGAAAATATGAGTAGCTATAATCTCAGAGAAAGGAGATGTGAAATCAAGGAAAATTTCCAAGCATTAAGAAGGGCATTATGTAATGATAAAAAGGTCAATTCTGGGCCGGGGATTTAGCTCAGTGGTTTTGTCGCCTGCTGCGCAAGTGCAAGGACCCAAGTTTGATCCCCGGTACCCCCCCAAAAATAAGGTCAATTCTCCAAAAAGACATGACAATATTTACTATGTGTGCCTAACATTGGAACATCAAGGAACATGAGACAAAAACTGGTAAAGAGATGTACCACTGTGACTGAAGACTTTGATACCTGTTATGGTTTATATTTAGATGTCCATCCAAAGCCTTCTGTGCTCAGAAGGTGGGGTGGGGCTTTTGGGAGTGACTGGACTATAGGTGTATGACACTGGATCATGGGTGTGTGATAAGGGATTAGTCTGCTGATTGGGTGTGGGTGATGAATTTACTGAAGAGGGAAGACTCACCCTAGGTGTGAGTGGCACCATCCAATAGGCTTGTAGCCTGGATGGAATAAAATGGGAAAGAAGGAAAACTTGCTGCTTTCTGCCTGTCATTCCATGCCCCTCCACCAAGTTGCTTCGCCTTGGAGCCAGCTGACTATAGACTGAAACCTCTACAAACTGTGAATTGAAATAAACCTTTCATCCTTTAACTTGTGGGTATTGGGTATTTTGTCCCAGCAATGAGAAAGTAACTAGGACAATAACCCCTCTATCAGAAATGAGCAAACTGGGCCAGGGATTTAGCTCACTGGATCTGCCATCTGCCTCACAAGTGCAAGGACCCGAATTCGATCACAGGTACAAAAAAAAGAGCAAACTAAGGATGTACGAAAACAGTGAGCTCACAGCTGAACTTAACTGCACCATCAATCAGCCAGGTATAGTTGATATCTACAGGTTATTTCATCCTACAATAGCAAAATACCTGTACATGTTCTTCTGAAGGTCACAGGGAATATTCAAAAGACAGACTGAATTCTAGGTCATAAAACATATTTAAATGTAAAAGAATAAAAATCATATGCTATCTGCTTTCAGATGACAGTGGAACTAAAACTATTAGTAACAGAAATATGACTAGAAAATACATGGAGAACAAATAACACAATTCTAAATAACATATGGGTCAAACAAGAAATAGAAAATTAAAAGACACTGTTAACTATATGAAAATAAAGCCATCCCACCTAAATTTGTAGGATGTAGTGAAAACAGTATTTAGGAAGGAATTTACAGTACAATGCTGAATATATATATTAGATAAGAAAGATCTAAAAACAATAATCTCAATTTTTACCTTAGGAAACTAGAAAAAGAAGGAAAAAAAAGCAAAGGAAGCACAAGAAAAGACAAAACAAAATTTAAAGCAGAAATCTGTGAAACTGAAAACAGAATTTTCTCAATCGAGAAAAATCACTCAAACAAAAAATGCTTCCTTGAAATGAGCAACCAAATTGCTAAGCCTATATCTAGGCTAAGAAAAACAGAACACAAATTACTAATATCAGAAATTAAAGAGGAGACATCACTACAGATTCCCATAACCTTTAAGATGATAATAAAGCAAAACAAAATAACGACTCTCTCCAAAGAATCAATAACTAATTACATTTACAAATAAAAAGCATCAGGTTCACATGATCAACCAGTGAATTCTACCAAATATTTAAGGAAGAAATTACACCAATTTTCTTATCATCTCTTTCAGAAGATGGAAGCAGAGCAAAGACTTTTTAACTCAGTTCTAGGTTCACAAAAAAAACCAGACAAATAACAACAACAAACTGAGTGGAAGGTACAAAGAGTTCCCACAGCATCTCTGCCCCATGTGTTGTCACTTCTGCTATCAACCTCCCTACTGTATGGTTTATGTCTAGATGTCCCCCTAAAGCCTCATGTGGTCATAGGCTATTTTGGAGGTGGGTGAGTCTAGAATGCTGATTGATTCATGGTGGGCTACGCCCGAGGGCTCTAAGATTAAGGGCATGAGGGCCTGGCCTAAGTGGTCTGAATAAGATAAAAGGGGCCGAAAGACACTATTAAGGTCTCTTATTGCTTTGCTACTGTCTGTCTTCCATAAACTGTTGGCGTTCTGCCACCCTGCCTTGGAGCCAGCCAATTAGGGATTGAAATTCCTATAAACTGAAAGCTAAATAAACCTTTCTTTCTCCCTTTAACTTTGGGTGTTGGGTATTTTGTCTCAGCAATGGGAGAAAAGTAACTAACAAACCTACTAAAGCATTTGTTACAACTGCTGAATGTGAATATGCACTGACATTATTACCCAAACTTGACAGTTTGATGTGAACCTAATGGTTTTGGACAAATGTAGGATGATATTCACATTTACAATTGTGTGATAATACAATTACAGTAGATGTACAGTATCGTCACTGTCCTACATATCCTCTGTGCTCCATCTATTTATCCCTTACCACCCCAATTCTTAGCACCCACTTACCTTTTTTTACTGACTCCATGGTTTTATTTTTTCCAGAATATCAGATGGTTGGACTCATGTAGTAGGTAGACTTTTGACTGGACTGATTTCTTCCACTTAGTAATATGTGTGCATTTAAGTTTCCTCTAGGTCTCTTCTCTTCCCTCTCTTGTTTTTTTTTTTGTTTTTTTTTTTTTGCTTTTCACTTTTACAAGTTTCTACTTGAGATGTCCTCACTCTTAGAGATTGTTTCCTCAGCTGTGTCTTTTCTCCTACGAAGCTCATAAAAGACATTCCTCATTTCTGTTACAGTGGTTTTAATCTCTAGCATTCCTTTTTGGTTTCCTTTTAGAATTTCCATCTTTCTGTTTATATTGCCCATCTGTTATTCAATGTTGTTTATTTTATCCATGAGAAGAGCCCTTAGTATACCAAACATAATTGTTTTAAATTCTTGATCTGCTAATTTCAATACGTGAGTCATATCTGAGTCTGGTTCTGGATATTTGCTCTGTCTGTTTAAAATATGTCTTCTACCTTTTAGTATGCCTGTTATTTTTTTTTTTTGATAGGCATGATGCAGTGGGTGAAAAGAATTGTGGAAACTGTCCATTTAGTAATGAGGTGGGATGGTAGAGGAGGAACATTTTGTAGTCCTATGCTTAGGTCTCAGATTTTAGTGAGCTGGTGTCTCTGACATGTGGACTTCCTAAGTGCTTCTAAGTACTGATTTGCCAAACTTGCCCAATTTAGGTGTGATTGGTTGGCTACAGAGGGCTCAGGATATCCTTCCCTCAGGATAGTTAAGCTCTAGTTCAACAGTTTCTCCTGAGGGCAAATCTTGTTAAGGACCTAATGCTTTTTGTCTTTCAAAATGATTTCTTTTTTTTCTTCCTTTGCAGAAAGTTGAAGGAGATTTTTCTCTGATATTTGCTGTAGGAACCTAGTAGAATTCTAGGAGGTAAAACTAAAAAAAGTGGCCTCCTCTTCCCTTGGAGTTCTTTTCTCTCAGCTTTCTCTACCCTGAGCCTCCAACAATTCATCAAATGCAGTTCAAGGTTCCCTAACAGGAAACAAGAAGTATTGCCTTTGTTGGATACATATCCAATAATTACAAAGTAAAGTATAGTTGTTTTAGGAATACAGATAAGAGAATGTTTTTTTTTTTGGTTCCAGGGATCAAACTCAGGACTTCGTGCTTGTGAGGCAGGCATGGTGCCACTGAGCTAAATCCCTGGCCCAAGAGCAATTTTAAGAGAGCACAGTGATTAGTTTATGGAAAGCAGGAGAATCTATTACAAAATTCTGTTTACCTCTTGATGTTAACTAAAGCATAGTTTTTACTTGAGGATACTGTTTCCCTTAAAACACTATTTGTAGAAGCTGTTCATTCTCTTGCTCCCAATGTTCAACGATACCCAAGAAGAAGAATCTGGGCTTTTTCTAGCTTACCATGACTTTTTCCAAACCATCGTTCTATTAAATCATAGCCAGAAGTAAAAGCATCTTCTTTGAGGTTCACACCATCTGAATCTGACATCTGCTATCTCTTTGCTGCTCTTATATTTCAATCTTCAATTTTCCTTTATTCATTAAGGACTTTAGCCCTAGCTTGGAATCATTTTTTCTTTCAATATCATGCTAGGAAATAACTGTGTAGCAATGAGTTTAGTACCCTAGCTTCCCAATTCTCGACTGCAATAACCAGTATCCTCTTCTTTAGCTACCTACTCTTATATCCATACTTGCCATTCAGAGATCCTCCATTTCAGAGGTCGTCAACAGTAATATTCTTCTTTCTGACCTTTCTCCTTAGCTTTATATCTCTCATATATCTCTTTCTCCCCTGCATCTACTCAACTTCACAGAACAATAAATAAAGAACATAATAAATAAAAGACAAGAGTTATGTAACGGAGTTAATGATATTAAGTGATCAGGATAGGCCTTATAGAAAAGAATTACATTAGAGTAAAAACTTGAAGAAGGTGATTTATCCTGAAGATATTAGAGGGAAAGGACACAGAAACAGACTAGGCAAAGTCTTTATGGCTGAAGCATGCCTACTAAGTTCAAGGAAAAGCCAAGAAGTCAGTGTGGCTGGAGTACAGGAAGTGAGCAGTGGGTAGTGGGAAATAAGGTCAGAGGCAGCAAGGTGAGGGGGTGGAGGTAGTAGTGCTTCCAACAGTGATAGCGAAAGTGGTGATGGTGTGCAGATCCTGTAGACCATTGTAAGGTCCTCACCTTTTACTCTGACTGAGAGAAGCCAAGTCCGAGGAAATCGACAATGAGAGATAAGACAATTTAAAGCAGCCATAGATATGCATTTTATTTTCTGAGAGAAATACTTTTAGCTATGAAAATAGAAACGTGCACTAATTTAATATGAAGTTTAAAGTAAGAAGGTGCAATAAATGAACAGTTGTTTCTTTATCAATGGTTGATCTCAACAGCTAAGACACAGAATATGACTTTTCTAGAGCTACACAGCTGCTAAACGGCAAGCATGATTATTGAACCCTTCCTTTTTAAACACTGTACTATACTAATTCTCCACAGTCTAATTCCTCTTAAAATAGTCTAAGCACTATAACTTATTTTCCCATATATACTTTCTGCACAAATCTTATAGAATTACATATCATAAACCAAGAATGCAGTATAATTCAAAATATAAGGAAAACCCCCCCCAAAATACAAAACAAAGCCAAAAAGCCCCCAAAACCCACTGTGATATTTGACTTACAAGAATTTCTAAATAACTAAATCAAAATGAAGTGAAACCTATTAAAACCACTATTGTATGTAACATCTTGGGTCACTGAGTAAAAAAAAAACCCCTCAATTGCAAAATTTTATAATAGATGGATGCCAGTAAGAAATATAGAGATGTGAAGACTATAAATGATGCCTCTACAAGTTTACTACAAAAATCTAACAACATAAATGGAAACAAAGAAAAATTATAAAATGATGCATTCTCTAAACACCAACCTAAATTAAAAGTATTCTAATAAAACACTCAAAACAATTTCCACAATATTCAGTTCTCCTTTGAAATGCTGTTGCCACCATTTACAATTCTTAAAAACAGTAAAAAGCGCATCCTAAAAAATACATTGTCACAACAATTGATACTACTAAAATGACTTTAATTAGTTAGTACTTACTGTTTTCCTTCAAAATAAGGCTTAACACTAGCAGCTGTCAGTGAAAGAAAAAGCCAAATGTTGCCTTTCTCTGGAGCTTGGTAAATCTTAAGATAACAAAAGTTGTTCACTAGCTGCAAATTGGAGTAACCCCAGAAGATTAACTTGGCTATATGGGCAAGATTAGTAGCTGAAATAAAACTGCTGCTATGTAACCACTCTCAGAAGCCTCAGTGGTGGCAATAAGAGACACTGACTTGCTGGCATCCTAGCACTGCTGCTGTTCCCTTAAGACAGGGAGAAGTGTCACCACCTTTCACAGGAAAACACAGGGATGTGCAATGAAACTGCTTTATTTCTGCCTGTGACTTTTTCACATCAGCAATCACACAGGGATTAAAGGCAATATTACAGCAATTCTAAGTGACTAAGTCATTTTAATAAAATGTTATACAACTCACACTAAGAAAATGCCATCTTGTCAACTAGAAAGGACCCTGGTAAGAACTGTTTTATACTTGCTTTTCAAGTTTTAGTTTAATGAGTATATTAATCCATACATTTTGCATATTTTATTAGGATTCTACCTGAAAAGAAAGACTTTGTCATATATACATCATTCCCTTTCATATTCTTAGTATAATTGAGGAATTTGTTAGATGTTCAATAAGTGTTGACTAAACCATAACTGAAAAATTAGCAAAGAAAAAGGGAAAGGAAAGGGCAATTGAAAATGTTACACTCTACTTTCCAGTCATCACTGTAATTTGAACTTCAAACAAGATGGGAAACTCCAACAACAAAACAACAAAAAGTTTCAAAGTGCTTTACAGTTAACACTTTCTATATGGGTAATTTCTCTCTTTTTTTTTTTTCTTTAAATTTAAGCATCAGAGAGAAAGAACGGCTTCTATCACAAATTACACTTCTCTAGCTTATAGTTAGCAAATCAGAATCTGTGGGCTTAGGGTCCAGTGATTTACACACTTTTTGGTTTGTTTACTTTGTTGCTGTGTGGTGCTGGGGATGAAGCAATGCCTTGAGCCAGCTAGCCAAAATCTCTTATCATGTGGTGCACCCCCAGCCCAGTGACCTACATTTTTAGTAAGCATTCAAAGTGATTCTTTTTTTATTAAGCAAAGTAAAACTTACTATGAAACTTTTAAACATACAAAACACAGAAATCAATGAACGCATGCCCAGAACTAAGATTGAACCAGCATTAACTAATTGATGTTATTATATATTACATTATAAAATCTAAAATATGTACATTATAACATGTTAAAACATGTTAACTGATATGTTAAAATTTGCTAGATGGGCAAATGAGAAGATATGTAACACATTCTTATTACTAATAATATGCTTTATTTTAGAATATCATCATTTATAAACAATGCTTTGTCAGTTCTTTTGATTATCTTCCTGCTAAATTATCTCAAGCCTTTTACTTCCAACTTTTATGTATCATCTTTTAAAATAGGATTATTGAAGTACAATATACAAGACAAAATTCACTACTTGTAGCTGAATTTTGAAAAATGAACTTGATGAGTTTTGACAAATGTACTCCACAATGGCAATACAGACCATTTCCATCACCCCCAAATTTCTTCACACTCTTTTCTAGTCAAATCTTTCCTCTCACTGAGCTCCTAGAAACCACTAATCTGATTTATTCCTATAGCTTTATCTTTTATAGAATGTCATAGAAATGGAATTATGCAGTATATAGTCTTTCACTTTTCATATTTTTTTGAAATCTATACATTTTGTTTCATATATCAATGGTTTGTTTCTTTTTATTCCACTGTATGGTTATAGCAAAATTTGTTTGTCCATTTGCCAAATGGGTTGTTGCAAATTTTGGACTACTAAGAATAAAGCTGCTATAACATTTGAATGTCTTTATTTAGATGTGGTCTAGGAACCACTGAGTTAAAAGTTTGGTTGGAAATTCAGAAATAATAGGAAGAAAGGGTAACTTTTTAAGGGGATAAGTTTAATAGGATGGAGTTGGGGAAGGATACTGAGAAGGGAAGGAATCTCTGATGCTTTTTTCCTTTGACTATGAAACAAATTTAGATTTCTCAGTTACTATCCTCATTACTATTCCTATTTTGAATTTGAATAAAATCAGCACAGTCTCCATTAGTCATAAGAAAACACACTCACTGATAATGAGGAGCCGAGGTAGCCTACAGAATTGAATATTCCAGGTACCCAACTTTTCCTCTTTAAACACCAGGTTTTGTTTTGTTTTAATACTTTTGAGGGCTTTTCTACTTCAGATGGACTGGATATTTGGATTACAAAAATTTGGAAAAACAGTGTAGAGAATTTTCTTTTGCCTAGCTTCCCCTAGTCTCACATAACCATTGTATAATTATGAAAACTAGGAAGTTAAGGTAGATGCCACAGCAACATAAATTATAGACTTACTGGAAGTTCACCAGTTTTTCCACTGCATTAGTTTTCCACTGCTACTATAACAAACTACCACAAATGTGATAGCTAAAACAGTACAAATTTATTATCTTATAAAGTTCTGTAGGTTAGAAGTCCCACACAGATCTCGCCTGGCTAAAATCAAAGTTTCAGGAAATCTGCTTTCCTTTCTGGATGATCTAAGGGAAAATCTCTTTCATTTTTTTGCATTCCTTTACTTCAGGCCCTTTCTTTCATCTTCAAAGCCATCAACATTACATCTCCGTGAAAGGTTCTCAGCTTTTGAGATCCCATGTGATTGGACTGGACCCACCTGGGCACTTTAAAGTAATTTTCCCATTTCAAGGTCCCCAACCTTAATTACATTGCAAAAGTCTCTTCTGCCAGCCATGGCATAAGATAATATGTTAACAAGTTCTGTGTGTTAGGATGCAGTATATATGGGTGTGTGTGTGTATTATTCTACTTTCTACATATATAGTAGTTTATGCTATCACTCTCTCTTGGGTATGTATTTAGGTTATTTCTAATATTTTGAAATTAGAAACAATATTTCAATAAATGGAGTGTTTCTCAAAATCTCACCAACTGAATCTGTTGTAATATTTTAATAGTTTTTGTCAGACTGAAAGGTGAAATAGTATCTCTATGTTGTTTTAAAGTTTGCATTGCTCTGAATATAAATGAGTTTGAGCATTGTTTTCATATTTTAGGACAATTTTTTTTTTTTTTTGGTACCGGGGATGGAACTTGGGAACTTGCGCTTGCCAGGCAGGTGCTGGAACCACTGAGCTAAATCCCCGGCCCCTTTAGGACAAGTTTTATGTCTTTTTCCTTAAAGAACAACACCTCCCTCCCCATATACATGTATAATTTTTCTACTGAGTTTTGTAATTTGGCCCTTGATTTTTTAATATTTCAAAAATTTGTTGTGGATATTTTCTCCTGATTGTCTTTTAATTTGTTATGCTTTTCTTTTTTCTTTTTTTGCCATCCAGCTTTAAAAAAAACTTTTTGTATAGTCAAATTACCACTCTTTCTCTCTTTTTTAAAAAAAATTGTCTTTAGCAGCTTTTCAGTGACCATTCAGTAACCCTATATTCAGGTTAAAGAATCCACTCATGTTTTCTTCTAGTAGTTTTTGACTTATTTATTTTTACATTTAAATCTCTAATCTATTTGGAATTTACTCTTATGTCAGATGTGAAATACACATCTAACTTCATCTACAGTATTTATTTCAAGTATCATTGCTCAAAAAACCATTCTTGATTTCTCTAATAATACTTGATCTCTCTCACTTATTATCTAAAACCTTTTGTTTATACTGCTGTTTTCTTTTGTCTTGACCTTAATTAGTTCTATTACTATTTTATATCCCTACTGAATCTTAACTACTGAAGCCAAATAAGAATAAAAAATTGAGCACATTTTCATATTTCTGCAATGCTTAGCACACAGTAGAATACTAATATATATTTGCAGAATACTAATGATGATTAACCTGGATTATTAAGAAAAGTCCTATTCATTTCAAAATGTAGGGAAATATCTAATACATTTGAGGAAAAAAACAAACCACTTAAAAGTTTCTTTTCTTCTTCTTTTTTTTGTGGAACTGAGGACCCCAGGGCCTTGTATATATTAGGCAAGCAATCTACCACTCATTTATCCTCCAACCCCCCTCTCAAAATTATTAAAATAAAACCAAATATGGTATTTAAAGAGGAAAGATTCAGTGTTTGGAATATTCACTTCTGTATATTCATCTCAGTTCCTCATTATCAACGAGGTATATATTTTCTTCTAACTACCACAGACTGTGCTGCTTTTACTCAAGTTCAGGATATGAATAGCAAGAAAAATGGTTTAAGGAAATAAAAAAATAAGGAATGATAGGTTAAAACTTAGAGAACATTCTCCCAAAGTGAGGTCTATTAGACAACTGGACAGTCTCCCAGAAGTTATCACGGAAGCCTGAAAAAGCATTAGATAACATAATGTAAAAGATTTTTTTTTTAATCATCGGGGAGATGGACTAGATGGATTTAATTGAAGTTTTCCATCTTTTATTTGTAGGACTCTAAGAATAATAATATCACAGATGGAGGGAGATTGAAGCCAATTAGTTATTTTAAAAAAATAGAAGCCTTACTGCCTCTGGTGAAATAAAATACACATAAAATCCGTATTATGGATGGTGGAAAGCAAAAGGATAATGTGAACAATAAAATTACTAGTATCTACCAGAATATACTATTTTTTGAACAAATGAGGGAAAGAAGGGAGAAATATAAAATATGATGAAAAGTATGGTGAATCTTTAAATTTTAAAATGCAATGACAGTAAAAGACATTGCCATTAATCCCACTTGCTTTAAACACACTTATCCACTGTTCTTGCCACTTTCTGAAGCAGTTCTGGAATTCCTTTTTCGCAGTATCTTCAGTTGTGATGTCATGGCTGCCTCAATGTTCTAAATCAATTCAAAATGTTTACCTTTCATGGTCATTTTGACTTTGGGAAGAGCCAGAAGTCATATGGTACCGTACTGGGTGAATAAAGTGGATGGGACAAACCATAATGTTTTTATGAGCCTGCTTTTCCATTGGAAGCATGCATCAGGAGTGTTCACCATATTTCTGATCACATATTGTAGAGACAATTACAAAAGAGTACTTCTAGAACTGCTTCAGAAAGTGGCAAGAAAGATGGGATAACTGTGTTTGAAGCAAGGGGGAGTATTTTTATAGGGATTAATGATAATGTGTCTTACTATAACAAATTTTTAAAAATTAAAACATTCACTATATTGTTTGATCCTTAGTACAAAAAAATTCACTATATTTTGATCACACCTTGTACATTATAGAAAATATTTCATTAGGTATATTTATATTACCTCTAGAGGATATTTCCTAATTGTACTGTTTCTAATACTATAAACCTTTTTTCATTATGAATTCAGGCAACAAAATATTAAAAATTGGTCCTCAGTGTATATAGGAGTCCCTTTTAACTGCAAAAAGACTATAAAGTATTCACATAATATTTCAATATAAGAAAAGAAATCAAAGGCATTAGAAGAAGTCAAACAATTTCTTCTTGGTTATAAAAGTGTGATGTAATAGCTGAATATGAAGTAAAAAAAAAACCAGTTCTTTTCATTCATTTGCCTATTCTAGGTACAAATTCTTAAATGCTAGTAATATTAAATCCTTATACTGGTACTATGGAAGAATTAAAAAGACAGGGTAACACAAGCCCTAAATATAATAAGATCAGAAGAGTTCAAAGTCTTTTTCAAATGCAGCCACCTGATTTTCATGAAATATGCTTTTGGTCTCAAATGGGCAAGTCAGTAGCCAAGGCTGCTAGGACATACTATCTGATTTGACTTATATTTCTGGTCCCCCAACCAATTTAATTTTTAAACAGTTGAGAGGCAGACCACATTCTTACACAGCCAATTATACCTTCAATGAGAAGGAAACACCTAAGAAAGATAGTTCCCCTGACTCATTCTTTGTCATTATTCTCATAGGGCTTCCAAAAAAAAGAAAATTCCTTCTACTCACTATATTCCACCCTTAATTTTATTTCATTTAACAGGTTAATTGTAGAACCTTAAAAAAAGTTTACAATGTTGATTAATCCAAAACTATGAGCCAATCAAAAAGCTACTATGGTGTGTGAGGTTAATGTCTTTGCAATGTGCATATCTTGGATAATCACAAATGCCACCTATCCACTTAAGTTTTTATACACATATTAGGAAGAAAAAAAATCAGTTCTGAGGCCATAATATGAATAAGATATAGTTTTGGTCTTCTAGAAGAGTGGTTTCTAAATTGTTTTGACTGTATGAAATGAATAAAATGTTGCTGAGTAAGCATTCCTAATATATTTACTTATAAAATATAAGAATGTTCTGATGTATGATTATTACTCAATAACATAAAAAATTTTAAAGGGTGAAATAACAAATCAAACATTTAATATGTTCTTTCTAAGTACCAAATGGATTACAGGTGTGCCCTCTGAGGTGCACAGAGCCCATTTGGGATGCCATCAACTAGAATATCACAGACCAGGGAAGGCAAATATACAAATAATAGCTCTACGATATAATAGTATCAATGATACAATGGATAAAATACTTCACATACTTCAGTGGGAAGACAGAGAAGGTCAAGGCTAATGTTGCCTCAACGGGGCACTGGGGCTGTTTTTAAATGATGAAGCACTGCAGGAGGGATAGAAGGTGGACTTCCTAGGCACTATTGTATAGAGACCTGAGAAAACTTGTTTGGAGAACTCATAGGGATGATATGATGAAACATGGGATGTAGAGAGCTGGAGGTGAAGAAGGCAATATTGGGTATTCATAAATGAGTCTGAAAGGGTAGGCCAAGGACAATGAAAGGCTCTCTGTTAGAGTTATCTTTGCTTTTTATCATTCTGTAACAGCTCAACTAAAAAGGCTTCAGGAAACTGATGAGTTTTGAAAAAAAAGGTACTTCTGTGTTAACACATTCAAAAGAGGTGAAGGAGGAGGAGAGGAGATGAGCAGAGAAAGAATCCACTGTGTAAACCAAATAAAATGTTTAAAATTTGGTCATGTTCATGGACATGGGATTGTACAAAGCTACTGAAAGTCTTTAAACAAAGGGGAGACAAGTAATGAGGCTAGATTCTAACAGGACCACTCTAGTAGTAGTATAAAGGTTAAAGAGTGTGAGGAGGGACTGGAGGCCAGGAGATGAGGTAAGAGTTTCTACTGTACTATACAGGTCCCACAGCACAATTAGAGGGGCTTTGTGCAAAATGAAAATGCAGGGGCAGCTGTTCAAAAATCAGGAAAACAATGACAATAAAGATACTACAGTAGAAAACTTTTCCAAGTCTCTCCACCTGCCATGGTGCTTTCTAATTGCTACTTAATGTCACACTAGTTTGGATATCCAGCATATTTAAGGAAAGTGGAGCTTGAGTCGACCACTTGGCCATCCTGACACTCTCCAGGATATTTAAGGATAAGCGGAGATCTTTACATATGCCCAGGGCCCTAACCCAGGCCCAATGCTTGCCAGGTTCCTCTTTGCCAGTCACTAAATAACTGCGTCATGCCCTGTCCCAGGGCAGCGATGTTAAGCCAGGCTTTTTCCTTTTCCACTGCTGTCACTGCAATTCACCAGGTAACTGGATTGGGGTGAACCTGAGGCTATTCCCACCCCTGACTAGTGACCGCTAGCTACCTATCATATATTCCTAGAGCTGATGGTCAGGCCTACTCCTTCAAGCCCTGCTCCAAGACACCACAGAATGTGCAGCCTAATCCCTCATGCTTGTGTACAGGCCCTGCAAGGGTCAGAGAATAACAGCTGTGGTGGGGTGAGTAGAGGAAGGGAGGCAGGCAAGAAGAAAGTGGGCAGTAGAGAATCCATCCCAGGGAGGCAATGGGCCACATAAGTCTCTGTTGATTCTAGGTCCCCATACATGTTATTTGTCCCACTGGACTTCAATCATAAAAGAAATCCAAAGATCAGTCATTAAGGATTTCAATATAGCAACCACAAAACACTGAATGCCTTGTACGGGGTTTTCTGAGCACAGGAGCTAGGTTCTGCACTGGCCTCATGTTCCTGAAGATTACCTTGGTACTGTTTCAGGGAAGGAATAACAAGCACTGATAACTGAAGTCAGTTAATTGCAGTGGGGCTGGAAAAGAGGGATGGATGAACTTGCAGTGGTCAGGAAGAAGACCTGGTGACTGATTTTGAGAACGAAGTGTGTATTATGTCCTTTAGGGTTTTTGGCTCTAGGAACCAAAGAAATTTGCAGTACTACTACAAGATTAGAAATTAAAGGGGAAAAGTCTAATTCATTGCTATACAGAAGTCACAAAGACTATCCTAATATGAGATCTCAGCATTGTGCCATTCAATAAGTCTACATATAAAAAGCTTTATAACAGAAACAGACTATAAGGTGAAAAAGGTCAATTTCTTTAATAGTCATGAACTTATAGAAGAAATTACAGAGTATACTACATAAAAATATGAATAATTTTTAAGATATGAAAATTTGTTGATAATTTGTAAAAATTGAAAAAATTCTACATATATGACACTGTTACACTTTTTTCTTTTTAAACTAAATATTATGCTTTCTATTTCCACATCCTTGAGTTAAAGTATATGGTATTAAATTCCTTATAGAAGGCAAAATTATGGTAGTTTACATAAAAATGCAACTATGCAAATCAGTAGACTACCTACAAAAATTTTATAGAAAATAAGCAGTCAATATATAATGTGTTTTGGTGTCTCTAACTCTCCCCTCAAATACATTTTATTTAATCTATCTAAAACATCTCAATTTGTAATGAATCTTAAAAAGTTTTAATAAGATTTTATATTTTTACCCTAAGCTTTCTAAAGCTCGTATTCTAATTTAATAGTTTTGAGATATAATTCATATACCATAAAATTGACTCTTTTAATGTATACAATCCAGAATGTTTTTGTGTACTTGAAGTTGTGCAATCATCACCACAGTCTAATTCTAGAACATTTTTATTACTTCAAAAGAAACCTCACACCCATTAGCAGTCAATTCCTGTTTCCCTCTACCTCAGCTCACCACAATTTGTTTTTCTGTCTCTGTAGATTCGCCTGTTATAGACATTTCATATCAATATGGCCATACAAAAAGTAGCCTTTTGTGCCTGGCTTCTCTTACTTAGAATTTTTAAACGTTCATTCATGTTGCAAATGTATCAGTACTTCATTCCTTTTTATGGCTAAACAGTATATCATTATATGGATAGATTACATTATTTATTTATTATTATTTTTTGGGATCAGTCAATGTATATTTGGGTTGTGTCTATATGTAGCTATTATGAATAATCACACTATGAACAGTCATGTAAATTTGTGCAGACACACATTTTCTTATGCATATACCTAGGAAAAGGAAATGCTAGGTCATATGTAAAGTGTTTAACCTTTTGAGAAAGTGTCAAAATGTTTTTTAAAGTGGCTGTACCATTTTACATTCTTACCAGCAGTGTATGAGGGTTTGTTTCTCCCTATTCTCACTCACACATATTATTGTCCTCCTTTTTATTACAGTCATCCTAGTGGGCATCAAGTGCTGTCTCGGAGTTTTATATTTCCCTGACTAATGGGATCAGGATCTTTTTATGTGCATATTGGCCATGTGTTTACCTTTTTGGGATAACTATTTAAATTCTTTTGGAAGCTTTTCTTTTACCAGCTACTCAATATCCTGACCTACTTGGGTGAATATTTCTCATGATTTTGAGAGCACTGTGTACTCTGCAGTTTTTGCACACAGTACAATGCTCCACTTGAGCCATGATGGTGCTGATTTAACTGTTCTATTACAGATTTTTCTACCTTCTTTAGCTGTCAATTACAGAGGGAGGTGTTTTGAAATTTTCAATAATACTTGTGGATCTATGACTTTTCTTTCAGTTTTGTGTTTTTGCCTTATGTAGTTAGGTGCTCTGTTTAGTGAAATATGTATTAAGAACTATTCTTGTTAGCCTTTTATATCATTATATGATCACTGTAATCCTTGTTTACTAAGAGGTACCAATTGAATAGTGTCAAATTAATATGGTTTCAGCATGTTTATCTGTTTGCACAATTTCTATTTATGTTTTTATGTTTCTTATATTTTAAAAATATTTGCATGCTTTTCAGCTGATAAATAAAAAGTATTAAATTAAAAAATACCCTGGCCAAAAGATCGTATTGCTATTTTAATCAAATAATCCCCTTGTGATGAAGTTCCTTTAAAATGAAATGTAATGTAAAACATAAAAAGCATCTGAAAATCTAGACGAGTGGTACTGGCACTGATTGTAGAATTAAAGGGACCTACAGTAGGAAGGCATCTTGGAGGTATTATTGTTTACTAGTTATGCTACCATTTTGCTGAGTACATTTAGGAAGGACAAAAGTAACTTTTTTGTACAGTTAACCTTAGCAAAATCAAGAAATTGTCAAAATTTTCTTTTCGTATTTCTAGTTTCTTAACTTCTGTGAAAGAGGAAAGCATTTGATAACAGTTGTATGTATCAGCTATACTTAGTGGTTAATTACATGCCCCTTGAAGCAGGCATTATTAGCCCTTGGAAATATTTCTCTCTAAGTGTAGACTGAAAAGTGGTGTGTCCCCCCTCCCCCATTAAAGCCAAGAAGAAATACCCTTGTTTGGAGCAGAGAGGGGCTTTAAGAGCCTTATCTATAAGAATGGCTATAAGTGAGTGCATCCCATCTTCTCAAAGAGTTCTCTTCCCCTGGGTAAGATAAACTGTAATCTAAAGTCAGTGCTGCAGCAAGTCTATTTCTAGGGATTACCATAGTAGATTAAGGAAGGTTTCTTTTACTCTGATTCTTTCAAGTAAGATTCTCAGCAATATTTTCTGCCAAGTCTGCTCCCTTTTCCTCCGGGTATTTTCCAATTCCCACTCTGTCCCCTCAAGGGACTGTATCTGACCTTATTCTTTTTTTCTATGCTCTAAGGCTCACAGAGTTCTAAACTGTATATTTTCTAGAAAATTTATCATTAAATACCCACTATGATTACAAAATGATTTAAAGGTATAGTTAATATTTAATTTCTTCAGACCATAATTTTTCTTTTCTGACATTTCTATGGTTATATTATTTCTACCTCTGGCAATAACATGTTGATAGACATAATATGAATATATATTTCTATATTATATATTCATACACATATGAACACAAATATACTCTTTACTAAAAGAGAGATCACTGCAGGGTGATTCTATTACAGACTTTAACTCCTCACAGATGGTCAGTGAAGAGAAGGAGAAAAGATGGATAAAGAGCCTTTAAGCACCAGGGGAAATAACTTTAACTGTTCCTCTGGAATATAATAGCAATGATAATATAAAAATTGAAATAGTTTTGCAGCTTGGATGCTATGAATTCAATTTCATTATTTTACCCCTATGAAAGATTCTTAGCTAGTCAGAGGTCACTTTGCCCCAGCAAAGCCAAGTACTTTGTAAATTTAAACTGGTAATCTGAACCGACCATAGCAAGCACAGATGAGCAACTAATATGAAGTGCAATGATTCATATGCAACAACGGGTCACTGAGAAAAAACTGCTTATAAGTTTCTTATGTCAGACTTCAAGATGAAAAGAAAACCACTGGTGTTTACAGGTAAGACACTAAAATGAGTTCTTAATATTTTACCTTTAAGACAGTTTTCAACCCTACATTGCACATTAGAATTATCTGAAACCCTGTTTAAAAATATAAGATGACAGGTACGATAGTATACACCTGTAATCCCGCACCCTGAGAGGATGAGGCAGGAGGATCACAAGGGTTTTTGTTTGGGTACCAGGGATTGAACCTGGGACCCTGGGCTTGCGAGGCAGGCAATGGAGCCACTGAGGTACATGCCCCCCGCCCCGGGGGTGTGTGACAAGTTTGAGCCCACTCTGGGAAACTTAGAGATCTATTGAGACTGTCTCGAAATAAAAAAGAGAGAGAGAGAGAGAGAGATAAAAACCAAAAACATTGACCAAGAGGTAGGCAGATTGGGCTCTATACCAGAGGTTATGACTTACATGGTCTGAGGTGGATTCTAAGTGTCAGCATATTTTTTGAAGTTCCTTAAAGAGATTTTTATGTAATACCTAGAGATGAAAGGTTTGGATAATAAACACCTTCTGGTCTTTACTATGTGGGCATGAAGCTCTGATGATATTTAGTTTGGAAAGGCACTTATGTAGATTTTAAAGGGGATTCTATGCAAAATGAGATCAATACCAACTGAGCCTGATGTCTTTATGCCTGCAAAAGGGCGTATTTCTTCTTAGAGGATTTTGTAACATTGTTTATGTTTTATTTTCCCGACTTTTACTGTCTTCTAAAAATGGTGAAGTTTTTGTCTTTTGACAATCTTTATTTGATTGGGAATGCTCAGGTGTGACAGTGATAGGAATATAAGGAGGGTTACATAGGAATATTCAGCTATTACTGCCTTTGTTCAACTATGCTTTCTGGTTGTCTTGGCATATTTCGTAGTCCCTGAATTCTTTCAGAGCTCAGCTCAAAGCTAATACAAATGAAGCAGCTGTGGCTGCATTGTGTTTTAGTGACATGGAAGGCCAACTTGGACCACTGTGTTATGGAAATGAGAACACTAAGCTGAGCACCTGGCCCAGAACACAAGCAGCTCTCTTTTGGCCAAAGCCAAACTGATGGTATCATCAAAGTGGAAGTGATACAAACATCATAAATATCAACAGTCATTTTATAAATGGAATATGAGGAAGTTTGTTCTAAAAGTTCAGACACTGGGAGATAAGTATACAGAATTATAAGACACGATCATTTTCCCTTTCTGAATTAAATGCAAGTACCTGGATAACTTAAGATAACTCAAGTGTTCCTCATCACCTTTGCAAAATCATTTAAATGTAGTTTTAGCAATGTATAAAATATATGAAGAATGTTTTATTTAACGGAAAACACAAGTATATACAAGGCAAAAAGTCTAGCAAGGTGTAAAAGAAAACGAAGTATGATCTTTTGAAAGAGGCAAAAACTATTCAAATGACTAATGACAGTTTTTGGAGAATTTAACAGTCAAAACTCACATCTGCAAAAACTCTGTGAGCATATACATGTGTATAATACCTAAAAGCTCAAAGAAATACTCCTAAAAACAAACCATTAAAGAATTTTATCCAGTTCAAGTCTCCAATATGAGTACACACAGTATACATACATAAAATACCATAGCTCTGAATTCCAATGTTAATTAAAATTTCTTTTTGTTGAGATAAAAGATCTAACCATTCTGCACAGGCATAATTGTTCCAAATAATATCTTATTAAATGCTTGTTAAATGTTATTAAATATTTATTATTCCATTTTACGAGACATTTCAGTAACACCAAGAAAGCAAGCATGAGATAAACTCATTCTATTTGGATATTTCCATAACTCATGAATATTTTATTCATTTAACAATTATTTGTTGAGTATTAACCATATGTAAAGTACTGTATTAGACACTTGAGGGTGTTACAAAGATGATCAGATACTGTCTAACACATTGTGTTGTTAATAACTTGTATTACCATGTTTCCCACTTCTTTATGAATCTGGTAATTTTTCTCTCTTGTTACCAGATCACAGGCTCCCTGGGAATGGAAAATTCTGTTTTCATTTCTGTTTCCCCAGTATAAAACACAGTACACCAAGAACGTATCAATAAATGGTGAATCACTAAGTAAGCACTCAATAAATGTGTAAATAATTTCAGTCAGGACTTGTTAAAATCTATTTCATCTGGTCTCAGTAAGTCTGAAAATTGGGAAGAATAAGGTCCTTTTTGAGGGTATACTATTATATCTTTGGGGAGTCCACTTGATGAGTGATGAACTTAGTGCTCATCAAGTAAAAAAATTTGAATCTGAGAATCATAAGTACTTGTGCTGAAATATCACTTCTCTCTCTTCATAAACTTAAATGGAAATGGATATTCAAAATACTGTATAAATAGTATAAAGTTAAATACCTCAAAGTTTGGCTCCCTTTGTGCTACAGACTTTCTCTTACTCAGAATCTACAGTTATTAATTCCATAAACATTTTGTGTTCTCCTGAAAACATTTCATACTTCTAATCAGAAATATATTTAAGTCATATTAACTACTGGTATTACATGGAAACTAAAAAAATGGAAATGTACTTTTACAGATATCCAAATAAGTACTGTAGTACCTCATTTAGCTAGCATATGTTGGTTCCTCTTCAAAATATAAATTACTTGGCCAGGGATGTAGCTCAGTGGCACCGCACCTGCCTTGTAATCGCAAGGTCCTGAGTTCAATCCCCGGTACCAAAAAATATATATGTATATAAATTACTTGTCTATATCTACTATGATCAAGGAGTAAGGCATTTCACAAATCAGATTTTTCTGGAAACAAGTTTTATAAACATTATATACCTTTAAGATTTTAAATATTTTCAATGGGTAATTATCACATAATATACAGTTAGTCTGAAAAAAACAGCATGACAAATATAGCACCATTTTTTCTTAATGATTCAGGATCATCACATCAATGTCACTTTCTATACTATGTACCATCCCAAAATACAATGGTACCCTTAAGTTTATTAATAAATGTAAGGCTATTTGCTTTTGTACTAAATGGATTCAGATTATTTTTATGCTTCCTTACCCCTTTCATTTTCTCTGCTTCCTCCCTCTACTCATGACTTTTTTCCTCTTTCTTCTTTTAATCAGTGTGTTCTGATGGTTATTTTTCAAAAAACTAGATTAGGGCCTGTCAATGGTTAAATTCTCCCAGGAAGCTCAGTGTATGGATTTTGTGACTGCAATTTGCTGGCCAGAAGCCCTTTCCTTTCCTATTTTATTTTTTGTGGTCCTAGGATTGAACCCAGGGCCTTTACACTGAGTTACATGCCCAGCTCTTATTTTATTTTTTTATTCTGAGGAGGGACTCACTAAATGGCTAAGTTGCCCAGACTGGGCTCAAACCTGTACTTCTCCTGTCTCAGCCTCCCAGAGTGCTTGGATTATAGGCATGTGCTTAGCTTCCTTCCTCATTTTTCTTAAGACCACTAAATGGGTACATGGTTTTTAAGTAGTGCTACCTTTCACATATATGCACATTATTATGCTATAACTTTTACTCAAGAATGATTAGTCTAATTATTGAGATAAATCTTAAATTAACTATCAATTTATTGTTTAAATAAATGAAAATTGTGATTCATAATTAATTCAAAGTTTGAAAGTCTGACTATAAGAGTTGGGATGGGACATACTTCAGTGTCACCATATTGCAGGTAAATATTCTTCATTTATTAACTTTTTATAAAACATTTGCCATTTGGTTCTAGCATAATGGTGTGAAAATATCAAATTCTAACTGAATCTTAAATTCAGCTAAATATAGTATTAAACTCTGTATTTGGATAGTTTCACTATATTGGTGTCTGCTTCATCAGGAAAATAAGAAGAGCATGGGAAAGGAAAAAATTGCTTATTCTTGAAGAAAATAAAATATAAATTGCTACATCTATGAAACAAAGAAATTTATTATAAGACACACTGGATCTGATGTTTTAAAATTCCTGCCATAATTTGATTAGAATATTAATCTAACACTCACTTGTGATTTTTAAAAATGAGAAAATTTATTAAACTTTGTAAGGTATCACAGAAACAGACATGCACAAAATGTACATGCCCCTAAGGTGAAAGAAGAGGAAATTTTGTTGCCTGCAGTTAATACAAAAGAAAACACCAATTTTGTTTAACTTACATGTCAAATGTCAGTTTATACACTTCAAAAAGTCAGTTAAACTTAAAAGGTTATCCCAACTTAAAAAAGAAAAAAAGTATTGGAATAAAGAAAGAATGCACCAGGTAACTCAGCTGAATGAAGAAGAAGAAGAAGAAGGGGGGGGGAGGAGGAGGAGGAGGAGGAGGAGGAGGAGGAAGAGTAGAAAGAAGAAAAAGAAACGAAAACTACTTTTTTTTTCCCAAATAGAAATGACTATTTCTACTTTACACTGATTTTTATTGTACCTAGAATAATGACCAACCTCTTAAAGCAATCTTTTCAAGCATAACTTCTAGTATGTTTAGAAAGTAAGTACATTTCTTGCCCAATAAACAAAGAAAAGACTTAAAACTGGGTTACTCAGAGTTATAGCACAAACATCCAAAACCAGGCCTCCACCTACTGGCCAGCTGAGCTAATCACCTATGGCCCTTCCACCTCAGCATACTTTTGTGCTAAATGTTGGTTCTTAGTACTGTCTGACCAGTCTAAGGAATTACCTTCTTTCAGGTTATTTCTTAAGCACTTACACTGTCATCTAAAAGATCACTTAAGCAAAACATAGGCCGGTTCTCAGGATTAGAATGCAAAACTGTCTAATTCTCTGTGAGTTTTCTCTGCAACTTTATGAGTCTTATCACTCTCTGCTTATGATGCAGCACTGGAAAAAAAAAATCCCTAAAAAAAGTCCTACCAGTATCTTCACAGATCTGTGATAGGTTTTAGCTAGCAACTTTGATAGAAGACATCTGCAAAGATTTGTGCTCTATAGTTTATAGAAATTCAAATGTAATAATGTACTTAGTGATATATTTTGGAAATATTCCACAGGTAAAAATAACATTCTTTAAAATTAAATAAGCCTTATACTGGAAGTAGTGGTTATCAACCACAATTAATCTATGTAAGTTGATAACGCTGTCCTTTAGCCTCAGTATTATAAGGAAACTTTTGAGGAACAAAGTGTTTGGATTCCTTAGTAGCTGTCTCTAACTCTAAGAGGAAGGGAGAAAAGTAAAATATTCTTCTAGAGAAAAGAAATACTTACTGGTACTTTGAAGGGTGAGGTATTTGCAGTGTCCATGGAACTGGGTTTCTCTGATGTACTGGTCCCTGAGATACTCCGTCTACGGGGGGACCTTTCTGCTGGTACCTCTGGGAAAGAGGAGGAAAGTTGAATCATTGTTAAGAACCCAAAATTTAAGATCTTTCACTACATTATAAAATTACTGCTCTTTTACAAAAAAATCCATTTTTTTCATTTGTTTTAAAAGTGCATTATATTCTATCTCGATATAGTTTGCCCCTACTTTTGTGGTGTTTGACCTATAAAGACAATGGACAGACTTGGTCAGGGTTAAGAATCTGCTTTAGTGTGACAACTCATACCTTTAACTGTGCACACATAAAAATAATTTCCTCTGTGCTATGATTATTTTCACTTAATCTTTGTATCTTGTAGTGTATAGATCAGCAATGCAGGAGTTAACAGAATCAAAAGAAATTTCTAAAATTCGTATGAACAAAATATAGTCTACTGTTACACATGATTTGATGGTGTATGCACAAGGGTCAAAGTTCGGATCTGTGAAGATAAGATGATTCACCAGACTGCAACAAAAGGGCTGTGAGAAGACTGAAAGCTGCTGCCAGGATAAAATGATATATATGCCTATGCAGATATAAAAATAGATCAGCTTCTCCTTGTTCTGGCAATCTGACCTTACTAAGATCTTACTCTGGAATCTTAAATTTGTTCAAACTGACCTAACAAGCTTAAGATTTTACAGATGATGTGATGCACTCTAATTTAATTACTATAAACTGTATTAAGGCTACATATTAAGATATTTTTCAGAGTGATATATATATATACACACATATATATGCACATACATACAAAAACACAGATGATAAATATATATATATTATACCTTTATCACAACTGCTTCCCATCTCCACTTCAACTGACAGACATATAGGAATCCAGCTTCTCAGACAACATTAGATAATCTCAACATGGACAAGAAAAAAAACCCCACATTCTAAAAAAAGTATTCTGTGTTATCTTTCAGATCTTAAAAAATAAGGTATAAATGGTGACTCCGGAGACTGACATTTTGATTCCTGCTGTTCTCCCTTTAAGATAGATGCAGTTTAAACTTCCATTTCTGGCCTCCTGGCCCCTGGGATCCGTGCTACTTCCACTTAAGAGAAAGCGTTTTTTCTCTCGCTCCCTCCCTGTCTTGCTCTTCCCCCTCCCTTTCTACAGCTTGCAGAGAGAGAGCAAGTGAGAAAGAAACACACAGGTCTGCAGCTATTCATTCAATCAATCGTTCCGACTGCACATTCTCATTAGTTACTTTCAGGCTATTAACAGATGTCCAACCACTGTTTCCCTTCAGTTACAGAAAATGTCACTGTATTACACTAATCTGCTGCAAGAAAAAGCATGTACTGAAATTTATACTCAGCTAGTGCTAAAAGGACACCATTTTATATAGACCCAGGAATGCACACAAATCAATCCCCCCCTGCGAAAACCCAATTGGAAGGGCTTACCCTATTACTATTGGCATGCCAGACATTGATTTTCTTTTCCATGACTAAATATATCTTCTCTGACAACTGACCAGTAAGATATAAGCTAAACCATAACATTCCTAATGACTGAGAAGTTGACATCACATCTTATATGCCTGTAGTTGAACAGAGTTCTACACTACTACTGCATTTTAAAATTATGACAAATAACTGTAAGTTTCTCAACTTTTCTCTAACCACCAGTAGGTAAATACGCCTTAATGTACAAAACCATTTTCAGAATTAGGCACACATGACTTCTAATGCTCATCTCTGAAAAAAATGGCAGTACAATTAGCTCAGATTCATGGGAATGGTACAGAGGAATTTAAGCAAATCAGTTTGTAGGAGCACACAACAGCCAGACAGACCTTCAGACTCCAAGGATATAACTTCACAGATTATTCAAGTGAGGTGATTCTATAAGGCACATGGGGAGAGGAGCTGGAAAAGGTATAAGAAAACCTCATCTTTTTTCCTGATAACTATTTATAAAGGAACTGTGACCTTATATCAATTATTAAGAAAAAAATGCTGGATATTACAATATAGGATATTTTAGTCTCTCAATAACTGACAGTGAGCCCAAACTGAGAGAAAAGTAAGTTTCATTATCTAGGATAAAACAATCTAGTAAACATTTTCCTTAAAATGAAATGTTCTAGCTAAGGAAAAATATTAAAACTCATTTTCTCACTTTTTCCAATCATTAATGATAGTTTTCAGGCATATGAACTCAACACTTTATCTGTTTAAAAATTATACTGGCTAATAAAGAACGAGAAACTAGAGAGATTTATAGCTAAGTGGATGCACATTGAAGCCATACTCTTTTTTTTTAATTAAATTCTTTTATTGGTACATTGTAGGTATACAACACAATTACATTTCTCATTGGGAATTGTACCTTTACATAATGCATCTTGGTTCTTACTTTTTCCCCAGTCCTAGCCCTCCCTTCACCCCCTTGACCCTTCCCTATTTACAAAGACTTTATTTCCATTTTTTCCATTTCTCATCATTTTTCCTTTCCCTTCTTTCCTTTCCCCTGCCCCTCCCACTACCCCTACCCCTTTGGACCTTTTCTTCCTATTTTACATTATCAATTATTCATTCTAAGCATTGGTACATTTTAGGTATACAATATAATGACATTCATCATTGGAAATTTGCACCTTTAAATAGTCTCTCTTGGTTCTTATTTTTCACCCTTGCCCACCCCTCCCTTCAACCCCTTTATTCCTCCCTATTTACAAAGATTTTGTTCCTATTTTTCCATTTTCTCATATTAATCCCATTCCCTTCTATCCTTTCCCCTAGCCCTCCCACTTCCTTCCCCTTGGCCCCTTTTCTTCCTATTTCACATTACCTATTATACATTTAGTCCTTATTTACACTTTCAGTTTCTCACACCAGAGAAACTATTCGGTATTTACACATGTGTGTCCTATTGATTTCACTTAAGATTATCGCCTCAATGTACATCCACTTAGCTATAAATGTCTCCAATTTCTCATTTTTTATGGCTGAGTCGTACTCCATTTTATAAAAAAACCACATTTTCTTGATCCAGTCTCCAGTTGATGGGCATTTGGGCTGTTTCCAAGTTTTAGCTATCACAGACTGTGCTGCTATGAACATGGGTGCACATATATCACTGTGGTATGATTCTTTTAATTCTTTGGGGAAGATCCCCAGCACTGGAATAGCGGGGTCAAATGGGACTTCCAGTCCTAGTTCTTGGAGGTATCTCCATACTGATTTCCACAGTGCTTGCACCAGTCTACACTCCCACCAGCAGTGGAGCAAGGTTCCTCTTTCCCCACAGCCCCGCCAGCATTGGTTATTGGTTGATTTCATGATAGCAGCCATTCTTTCTGGAGTGAAGTGGAATCTCAGCGTTGTTTTCATTTGCATCTCTTGAATGACCAGTGATGTTGAACATTTTTTCATGTATTTATTTGCTATTTCTACTTCTTTGTCTGAGAAATGTCTGTTCATTTCAGATGCCCATTTTTGGATTGGGTCTTTAAATTTGGGAGGTCTGATCTTTTTAAGTTCTTTATAGATTTGAGATAGTAGACCTTTGTCTGAGGAAGAGCAGGTGAAGATTTTTTCCCACATTGTGGGTTGTCTCTTCATACTGCTGGTGGTTTCTCTTGCTGTGCAGAAGCCTTTTAATAAGAAGAGATCCCACTTGTTGATTGTTTGTGCTAGTTCACAGGCAACTGAGGTCTTGTTCATAAAAATCTTTTCCTACATAGATGTCTTCAAGGGTTCAACCTAACCTCTGTTCCAACTGGTTCAGAGTTTCTATTTTAATATTTAGATCTTTAATCCATTTTCATTTTAGTTTAGTGCATGGTGAGAGATACAGGTCTAGTTTTAATCTTTGGCAAGTTGAAGCCCAATTTTTCCAGCACCATTTATTAAAGAGGCTATCTTTCCTCCAGTGAGGGTGTTTGGCTCCTTTATCGAAGATGAGATGGCTGAGTGTGTCTGGCATTGTTTCTGCATCTTCTAATCTGTTCCACTGGTTGAGGCCATACTCTTAAGTAAAATAAATAGGACACACGTGTAAATACTAAACAGTTTCTCTGGTGTGAAAAACTAAAAGTGTAAATAAGGATCAAAATGTATAAATGATATTGTGAAATAGGAAGGAAATGTCTAAAGGAGTAGGGGAAGTGGGAGGGGTAGGGGAAAGGAAAGAAGGGAAAAGAAAAAATATGAGAAAAGGAAAAACATGGAAACAAAGTCTTTGTAAATAGGGAAGGGTGGAGGGGGTGAAGGGAGGGCAGGGGAATAGGGAAAAAATAAGAACCAGGAAACATCATGTAAAGGTACAAGATCCCAATGATGAATGTAACTGTGCTGTATACCTAAAATGTACCAATAAACTTAATGGAAAAAAATTATACTGGCTAAAGTGAGCTATCACATTTCAAACTCTAATAAATATGATGCTATACTTTTCCCCTCTACTTTCTTTCTGTATCATGGAAAAAAATTACAACTCTGTTGTAGCTTTTGGGATGTTATTGTGTCTAGAAAGAAGAAACTATTCTTTAAGATTGAACAACTGCCACTAAAGAGAGGAAAGAAAGGAAATGAAGTTAAATCAAGTAGTGAAAAGAGGATTACTTTATGTTGATTTCTCAACCCCACACAATACAATTTATCTTTTGACACTGAAAAGATCTTTGAAATATCCAGATTCATTAGTTCTCAGAAGATTCATCCCCTAAAACAGTGTATTCTTAGAAACAAGGTAGCAGCCTTAGCAAGAACAAAATGGACTTGCTGAATTAGTCACAGGCAGCTATGTGTTTTAAACTGGTCCTACTACCTTTAACTTTCAATCTCCAAGCAGAAATGAAAGCTACTATCATCCCCTTAAAGCTACATTTCCGCTGAGTTGGTAGGACAATCTCTGCCAGTTCCATCAGGCCAAAATTAAATAGATTTCTCTCCCCTACCCCTACTCATGCTACATACTATTCTGTTGCTTTTTCTTTTCATCAAGTCCAGTGTCATTTTTTTTTTCTTTGCTTTTATTTGCTGTAAAAGTAGTATTCCTTTCATAGTCACAGTTTTTGAATTGACTGATTGATTGCAGTGCTAGGGATTGAACCCAGCGCCCTCTGCCATGTTAGGCAAGTGCTATATCATTGGGCTACATTCCCAGTCCTTTCTAAAATTTTTCAGATAAGGTCTCACTAAGTTGCCCAGACTGGGATCCAACTTGCAATCCTCATGCCTCAGCCTCCTGAATAGCTGGAATTATAGTGGTGCTCCACTGCACCTGGCACAATCATTTTTACATATCCTCACCAGTAACTATAAGTCTCTGTAAGACTTACCAATAACTGTCAGAAAAATATAAATTACTTCAGTGGATAAAGGTCTGAAACTGCTTCATTCACTGTTTCATCTTTCAAATCATGTATTTTCATCTTTGGATTGAAAGAGAAAAGGCCTAGTTAAGTTTTAAATTTATCTCATTTCCCTTGCCACTGAGTATGAACTAAAATGTGCTGACAACTTACAATGATGAGAGATAACCTTCAACACAGCTCCACATTGGATGATGTATTGAATATCTGGGTACTTTTCTTGGCATCTCTACCAATCACCTATGTGATTCTGTTAAGGCCATATTAACTTTCTTGTCCTGGTCTTCAGCATTTATTAAATTGGGCTATTAAGATCAAAAAGAGAAGAAGAAAAGATTAACGAGTTTACAGGTGCAAAATTAGATTGTTGGAAGAAAGGACCTCCCTTATTCTGAAGTGCAATAGTATTATATTGAGTGTTATCTCCTCAACATATACATTTTCCTCTATGTCAATATGCTTTCTCTGAAAAGTATGGCAAAGAAATTGATGGTTAGATATTTATAGAAGCAAAGGTAGAGGATGCGTCTGTCCAACAATTAGAAGTTAACTTTTGCCTTACAACCTAATAGTGTATTCACGGCCTTTAGTTCATTTGGGGAACAAATGCTAAAAAATTCCTTGATCTCTTGTCAGAAAAGGAAATAACTGTGTATTTGGGAGAATCCTGAATAATAGTTTTCTGGGAGACAATGAATTCTAAGAAATTATTATTTTCTTATTTCTGCATTTGTTAAAGTTTTACAATAAAAATATATTGCTATAATTTGTTTAAAATATAGCATTATTTTAAAAAAATCAGATTACCATTTCCCATATATCTCCTACCTCTGTATGTAGCATATGATAGATGCTAAAAATATCTGTTATATCAATATGAGTGTGACTAAAAAATAAAGACTAGTACCATAAAATATAAAACAATTAAGTTTGGCTTTTAGTTTCATCCTCCACAGACAGTGTTGATGAACCAAATAATTTTATTTGCCCATTAAATTCATCTAGGCTATTCAAATGCTCAAACTCACCAGTATCATAGCTCTTTTTGACTTGTACAATGATTTACTGTTCTTTCTTAAACATGTAATTTCAACTTTATAAAAAATTTAATATATATGTGCCATATTTCCCCTCAAAACTATAATCTAGTCCTGAAACTAGCTATTTGAGGGTGGTAGTTATTGCTACCAGTGCCATACCTTCCTCTTTAAACTTATCCCCTACCATCATCTTACCTCTACCCAAGTACCAGATACTTAGGTGTAGGGATTTAATAAATATTTCTGAAAATCTGTTTAAATCCAGAGCTCTCATGAACAAGCAAAAATTATCAATTATGTGTGTGCACATGCATTATTGTAAACTTGTATTACATAAGCACTCATTTATTAAATGGGAAGAAGACCAAGAGATGGAGGAAAGGAGACAGGGGAGGAGAAGGGAACATAAAAAGAATGAAAATGTGTTATGTACATGTACCAACTCCCTGCCACAAATTCAATCATTATGTTCTACAAACATGTACTAATAAAATTACAATTTAAATAAAAGTGGCTCTCACTTTCTCCTAATTCAAGTCTGCAATGCCCTTAGGTCAGCAAATATTATTTTAGCTACCGCTGCAATGCGGAAGGAGAGAAGAAAAGGGAAACAAGGAAAAGGATAGGAAGAGTAAGAAGGAAGGAAAGAGAAGGTGGGAAGAATAGGGAGACAGACAAACCAACTACAATTTAAATTTTGGGCACCTTGAGTTTGCGCAATAAAGTTTATCATTGGAAAAATTCATTTGTTAATTCTACTCATGTTTACTGAGTGTTTAATTCTATATTCAGATTAAGGAGACTTGAGTAAACAAAAATTTAAAAAGTCTGCTTTTGTGAAATCATATGAAGTTAGGAAGGCAAATGATCCACAGTAGTGAATATTAGAAAGTGGTAAGTGTTTTAGGGGAAATAGTAACTTCAAACGGGAGTTGCACTGAGATGGTGAGGTGTGAGTCGGTACTTAAGGAGGTGAGGAAGTTAAACCTGAGGATTTATCAAAGAGGAAGCCTTTACACAAAAGGAAGACAGTACAAATCTTCTAGGGTAAGTGCACCAGGAAGGCCAGTGGGACTCAGCCAGTGGGTGGGGACAAATAATAGGAGCTAACTATGAGAGAAAATGAGTCTGTATGCTCAGATCCAGTGTCCTGCATAGGCCTACGTGGACTTCAGCTTTTTACTCTGAAATGAAAAATTACCTGGTCAAATACATTTTACTAAAAATAAAAACTCAAATCACATAGAAATCCTATAGAGACATTTAATGAAAAGTTCACAGACCACTACATCATATGCATAATTAATATAAATAACATAGTTAAAATATTTTTCTGATGTCTACCATTTTTTAGAATTAGTTATCATAGCTTAAAAACAGAGAAAATGATTTTACAACTTTGAAAGAAAAAAGATGTACTACAAAATCAATTTTAGCAGTTCTTATGTGACTAATTTGTCTAGATGAAATATTTTGTGACAATTTTAGCTAATACTGAATGTTTGTTATGGGCCAAGCACTGAGTGTAGTATTTTTTACTTAGTCCTTGGAGCAGTTCTTGAAGTAGTAACAATTATTACTCTTTTTGATGAGGTTGGAGACCACAGTTAAAAGGGAATAACTTTAACAATACTAAAGTAAGTTTAGGAAATTCAGCAAGAAAGGTGAATAAAATGTAGGAAGAGATTTATAAGGTTTTAATTTGATGAATGAGATATAGAACCAAAATGTCACATCAATATTCTCAAGGTAAGAGAAAATATTGTGTGTTCACAGATATAGATGATTTGGCATATACAGTATGTCTAAGCACTTCATATTAATACCAACCCAAACCAATTTTTGATAATTTTTTATATAAAATGTGAATAAATCTAAATGTTTTGCCAATTATAATTATTCAATAGCCCTTTTAATAATTTGATATTGTATTTAGGTAACATACTCAATGTTATTTTTCAAAGGGGAATTCTTCAAGTCATTTCAAAAATCTAACATTTCAACCAAACATGACAAAAAATTGAATATATACCAAAACTTTGTATACTCTATTCCAACATGTATAGTGTTGCCATGACTGATTTCATTTCACTATAATCTATTTTTCTTTATATTGTAGAAATGATAACAACATTGAAAAGGAGGAGATAAGTTAGTGGCTAAGTTACTAATGAATAAGATAAGCAAATACCATCTTTCCATGTTGTGAATTCTGAATTAGGAAGATTTTTCTCCCATTGGATGCACTGAAGACATTTAAGAAACAGAATAGGAGGACGGAATAGTTGTAGGAAATGGATTTGTACTTCTTCAGTAAAAGGGTAGCTTTAATACACGTAAATGGCAAAACATGAAAGAAAAAAATCACAAAAATGAAGTTTCATATTATTTTTGAAAGACTCAATGGGACCTTAAGGATGGAATTTAAAATAAAACAGTATTAAAAGGAAAAGTGACAAGAGCAGAAAAGAAACATCACCTACTGCACTTACATAGCTGCTAATGGTATAGCACCTGAGTGTTTTACAGACTTTAATTACTATGTTTAGTAGGACATTTCCTGATGCATCCCACTTTCACTGTTTTGAACCCTATGTACCAACCATCACCAGCATTCAGCTGCTCTGAAATACAAATCCCCAGAGCCACTTTAATTCATCCAATTTGTATCACTTAGACAGCGATACTTCACTCAAACAAGCAGTCCTTTCAAGTTTGTATGTCTCAGGCACTCCAATACATACAAATTGGTGCTAAGTGCAGAAATGTGGTGAATTCTCAAAGACTAAAGCTATCCAGTCTACCTTTCTTTTCTTTGCTTCAATACATGTATGTATTATTATTATTATTTTAAAAATATTTGTTCTTGTTAACATAGTAGGAAAACAAAGTTCTCTCTAGTCAAGGAATCTGAACACCACCCATCGTATTGTATTTCTTCAACTTAGGGCTTCACATACATAATGATGTGTGAGATGGTTAAGAATAATTTTAGTGCAAATAACACTCAACTGAAAAGGCTAAATAAGAAAATAGCTCAGAAATATTTGTGCGATATATTTAAGTTTCAGATTATAAAATATAGCTCCAGTTATCTTATTGATAACACCCAGGCATCTTAATGATAAAAACTTCACAATAATAACTGTAACACCAAACCATCATTTGTTATGCCTTATTACATGTTAAATATTTTATATGAGTTACAGTATCTCTTTAATCAATAATCCTTTGGAGTTGGAATTATGGTGCCCACTTCACAGACATGAAAATAAGGAAATTTTCTAGTACTCTGTCCATGTTTGCTAATGTGTCATAATGGAGGAAAACAAGACACACAGCCATATAATTCTAGTTTTCTTATTTCTTCCTAGAAATAACTCAAAGAACTTTAACAATATACATACAATCCTTCATACTTTAAAGAGAATTAAGTCATATTCTTATGAGGGGTTTACTGTAAACTGAAGCCATCAAGAGAAACTCAAGCCCGGAAAGCTGATGTTGACTAGAATATTCTCACCAAGAAACACAGAGAGGTGAGGCTATGTAGTAAAGAGGGAGAAAGGTCACCCACTTAATAACAAAGCTATAAAGGTGAAAAAAAATGGAATGAAACAGGAAACAAGCTGCAAAGAATATTTACTTCTCGCCACCTGCTTTGCAAGCGCAAGGTCTTGAGTTCAATCTCCAGTGCCCCCCCCCAAAATCTATTCTGATTCCTTGAATAAAAGTATAACAAAAATTCTCCAAAAAATAACATGGACTAAAATAGTCTTCCTATTTGACAAACTGTAGAAGACAAACAGAACAAAAGCATGAAGATCTTAGGTTTTGCAAATAACAACTTCTAAATAACAAAGCACTGTTCAGCTTAAAATGACTGTTTTTTGAGTTTTTCAATTTAGTTATTTGTAAGATTTAAAAAAATCTCACAACTTCAATTAGCAATAATTGCGCCTCGGATAAACCTCGTTGGCTACATATGACAGTGCCACTGCGCAAAGCTTCTCACAACTTCATTTTGGTGAGTTACATACTTGTCAATTTCAGAACTGTATCTTTTCAGATGTCTACAGCTAGGCTCTAAGACTTTTACCTCAACTTTTTCTAAAACTGATATAATAATATACTTCATAATAATTAGGAGTATAATATAATGTATATGCACTAAGATCTTTAAACTTTTTCTATAACAGATTTAATAATATAATTGGGGTATAATCTTAGATTTATCCACACCACGATCTCAGTATTTGCTATTACAAAAAAGAGAGATTTAGTTCTTGATTATGCCAAGGACTTTCAAGAATAGTTTTTGTATTTTTCCCAGGCAGACAGTAACAGGAGGTATTGAAAAGAGAACACACAACATAGGTTACTTGGAAAGCTAGTAGCCTACTGAACCAGTAGGCTCATCTGAGCCCAGGAAAGAGGCCAGCCTGGGCAACATAGCAAGTCCCTGTATCAAAGAGACAGAGACACACAAAACATACAAATATGTAGACCTGTAATATAAATATGAAAATATAATCATTTACTGAGAACTAAATATGCACAATGCACTGTATAAAAATTGTTTTACCTTCAGTATCAATTAATGAAGGTAGTAGAAAAGAGAGGAATCTATGATATTGGTTTGTCCCTCTTAACCACCATACACTGCCAAGTCTGTCTTTGAAATGTCTGTCAGTTTCATTTTGTCCTCTATTTCCACCACCATTTATCATCCTAAGGTAGAGCTTTTTATTTTCTCATGCAGATTATGGCAAGGACCTCCTAATTTATCTTACTGACTCTTGTCTCTCTGCTTAATGCTATCCTGCTCACCATTACCAGATTAAACTCCCTAAAACATTACTTCCTTGATGCAATTACTTTACAAGACAGATCTTTAGACAGACAGGCATTTTAATCACCTGGTCCTACCTAATACATTTACTCTTTTATGACAATTTCCAATGATTTGCCTGAGTCAGATAATCTCTGTTTTCAAACTTGCCACACTCATTCGCTGGTGTCCATCTTTGCCAGTGGTTTTCAACTACCTGCCAAATCTTAGGTGACTTTCAATTCATCTACTTGCATAAAACTAGACCTAATTATTCACATTTCTTTGGTTTCTAATTAACAGGTTTATATAAGTGCATATTACTTGACAATATGTTCTCTCTTTTTTGGTACCGACCAACCTAAACTGTATTCCTAATACTAGTATTCTGCAATTGAGGGCTAAGATTTGAATAATGGTGATGTCTAAATTTTCAAAGTTAATTCTAATAGAATTATCTCCTGTTTTAAGTACTTCTCCCCACAATGTTTTCCTAAGTCGTTTGCACCCAATGTTGCTTTGTTGTGGGGAGTACGAAAATAGGATAAAAGCTAATAAATAGTAGTACATAAATTTTAACTGAACAACTAAAAAGTACTTAAGAATACTTAGTCTGGACTCTTAAGTTTCTTTCAATAGACACATGTGCATATAATTATGATTCTATTGGGTTGAAACATGAGGACTCACCATTTTTGTAGGCTACAATGGTGAAATTTCAGTAATTCCGTGTTTCAATTTAATATATAATAAATTAATAAAATTTCTAGCTATTTAAACTTTCTAGCTATTTCTAATTCATGCATGGAGTTAAATTCTACCATCTGGTCAAGTTTAAGAATCATTCTTCTTTATGTACATTAAACTGAATCTTCAGTTTTAAAATTTTGATAAATAAACTTTATGAGAAGTGAGGTTTAACAAGTTTGAAGTTTTTTTCTTCTATGCATCATTCTATTTAAAAATTACAAATTTTATTAAGAAGTATATATAAATATAAATTAGGTTTAAGTTTGGTATCTTCAGCTTAATTTCTTTTAGCTTTTTAATTGTACATTTTGAAAGAATAACTATTCTTTTCTTCCCCCTAAGGAAATCCCCTAAACAAACGATGTAAGACAAAAAGTGTAAGGCAACCATGACCATAAGGTTCAATATGGATCCAACTGCTATGCTTAGATTTCAGTATAGTTCTTAGGTATTTTTTTGTTCTACAATTTAGGTACTTAGAATGCCAATTTATTCATTTGATATAAGAAACTGAATTATCAATTATTTGAAATATTAAAATGTGATCTAGAATCCATTCTTTCTCTGAAGTTAAGCTACATGACAAATCAATCAGTAATCAGTGGCAGATTTTAAAACTATGGACTTAATTTTTAAAATGATCACTGGCAGCAAGTCTGGTTACATTTTATTACTTCTTTACTGAATTTTTATAAATTACATTTTTATTTAAAATGTCCATTTTGTTTAAATTTCCAAATATATTATCATAAAGTTGTCTACAACAGTCAACAATTTTCAAGTCTCTAATTCTGTAATTGTTTCCTTTTTTCATTTGGGTGGTGTGGGAAGTCAAAAGCCAAGGCCTTGCATATGCTAGGCAAGCAGTTTAGCACCAAGCTACACTCTACAATTCTAGGACTGTTTATTTGTACTTTCTCCCTTGATCAAATCTTGACAATTTTCTGTTTTTATTAGATGTTTAAATGAAATAATTCTTGGCTTTACTGATTCTATTATATTTATTTCTATCTTCCTTTTCATTACTATCTGCTTTTATCTTCATTCTATCTTTCCTTAATCTTTCTTTGGGCTTATTCTTTCTACTCTTAACATATTGAGTTAAATGCTTAGCACTAATTTCTTCCCCCTTTCCCCTTTCCTTCCTCCCTCTTCCTTCCTTCCTTTCCTTCCTTCCTCCCTCCCTCTTTTGTTCTCTCTCTCTCTCTCTCTCTCTCTCTCTCTCTCTCTCTCTCTCTCTCTCTCTCCTTCTGAGGATTGAACCCAGGGCCTTTGCACTGAGCTGCATCACCATCCCTTTTTATTTTGAGACGGGGTCTCACTACGTTACTATTTGCCTAGACTAGGCTTGAGCTTGTGATCCTCCTGTCTCAGACTGCCAAAGTGCTGGGATTTATAGGTGTGTACCATCATGCCCAGCTCATAAGTAACCTTATAAGTAACTTTGAAAGCTCTCTCAATAAAGGTTTTTAAATTAATTAACAAATTTAAAGTTAATATTATTATCATCATTATTCTTTCCAGTGCTGGGGATTGAAACCAGAACCTTGCATTGAATTGCATCCCCTTTTTTATTTGCAGCCCTTTTTATTTCTCATCTTGAGACAGGCTCTCATCTCACTAAGTCATTAAGTTGTCAAGGCTAGGCTCAAGCTTGCCATCATCCTACCTCAGCTTCTCAGAGTGCTGGGATTACAGGTAAGCTCCAGCATGCCTGCCCTTAAAGTAATTTTTTTGTTACTGATTTCTAACTTGGTTCAACTGTTATCAGAGAATACAACCTGTAAGACAGAAGTTTGCTGAGATTTCTTTTATGCCACTCTATTGTCACTCTTTATAAAGATCCCATACATGTTTCAGAAGACTATCAAATTATTGGAGTCAGGAGTCTATCTATGTCTCTTAATTCAAGCTTGCTGTGTTTAAAAAAAGTCTTCACTAATTTTAATAGATAAGATTATAGAATTATCAATTTCTCCCTGCATTTTAAAAAATTCTTGCCATATAAAATTTGAGCCTTTTTTATTGGGTATATGTCGGGTTATTATATCTTTCCTGTGGTTTTTATACTTTATCATTATCTTAGGGACCTTCTTTAATCCGGATAATGCTTTTTGGTAGTCCGATTTTATTTCATTTTCATGGCTACACCAGCTTTCTCTTACTTAGTATTTGCCTGATACATCTTTCCCCAAACCTTTACTTTCAACTTCCCTGGCTCTTGTGTTTTAGGTGTCTCTCATTAATGGCATTTAAAAGAAGAAAGAAAGAAAAGAAAAGAACTGCAAGCCAGGTGTGGCGGTATGTGTCAGTAATCCATCACACTACTCTGGGAGGCTGGGGCAGGAGGACTGCAAGCTTGAGCCCAGCCTGAGCAATTTAGTGACTTAGTGAGATCCTGTCTTTAAAAAAAAATTTTTTTTTTTTTTGGGGTACCAGGGATCAAACTTGTGACCTTACGTTTGCGAGGCAGGTGGAACCACTGAGCTAAATCCCTGGCCCTTAAAAAAAAAAAATTTTTTTTTAAAGGACGTATATCAGTGTGAAGGCCCTCAGTTGAATTTCATGTCACAAAAACAATAAAAAATGAAAAAGGAAGGACGTTAAAAACCTTAACAGAATTGCAGTATGACATTTTCATAATCTGTTTTTTGACATAGATTCCATTTGTACCATCTTTTTGTGTTTTCTTTTCAAATGTTTCCTTTGTTTTTTCCCAGACTGATCAAGTTTTTGAAATTTCATTTTATCCCCTGCTTTTGAAATTATGCATTCTATTTCTATTCTTTTAGTAGTTGTCTTTAACATTTTAACGTGTTCCTAAAGTCTAAAGCCAATCATGATTTCTATCTTTTTCTTGAATAATTTAACAACCTTAAAAGACTTCAAATTATTCTCTTCTGATCTCTAACATATTACTGTTAGCCACTATTTCAGTTTTATCTTATCTTAACTGTGGTTGCAAATTCCCAGGGGATTTTTTTCCTTCTACCTCTTCCACTACTCCAGGCTAAGATAAATAAATTTGTCTATTTTTGTCAGTGAGCATTCTCTCTCCTCTTACGTGCACTTTCACTGAGGGTTTAACAACTCATTGAGAGATCCAGACCTACGGGAAGAATGGGATGGAATTTGCAGTTCTAAATCTTCACTTTATTTGGACTCTTGGCCCATTTCCTTCTTACTGGCATTGAAATTTAACCCTCTAGCATTTTTAGATTACCAAATGCCCCCAAGAAAGTTTACTATCTGAATTTTAAATTTTAGTCCCTTTTTTTTCTTCCTGAGGTTTTCTTTTCCTTCCTGAGCAGTCAGACATGCAGATAAAAGTATCTTACTTTATTAGTATGAGATGTCTAGCTATTTCTAAGGATAATTAATTTGACATGTTATCAGAAATGAGAGTTTGAATGTTTCTCTCCTGATGTTAGGTTTAATTTCAGGAACTAGATAAAAGTTGCCAATACCAAGTAATTGACCATAGGCATGATCATTTAGAAACTTACAAATGTTTAGGATTTGTCAAATTTGCACTTTTAAGCATAATTATCCACATAGGTAATGGGGAAAAAAATAAGAACCAAGATTCATCATGTACAGGTACAAGTACCCAATGATAAAGGTAAATGCACTGTATAGCTAAAATGTACCAATAAAAGAATTTAAAAGAAAAAAATCCATAATTATCCTATTAATTTAATTCATATTAAACTACTTAATGAAGTGCAATGAAATCATTTAAATTCAGTTTAGAAAATGTGAAGTAGTACAAACTATACATTGAATTTTTTCTTCCCTATAAAGAACATATTTGAAAAACTTATTACTGAATAATAATTGTAAATTGAAATGAAATTTATAACTATGGGACAAGCGAATAGTAGAATGGGGGGTTGATCTGACAAGGTTGATTTCAACAATTTTGAAAAGGGCTGAATTTCAAACTTTTGGGCATCTGAGTAGCACTCACTCATTCAAGGAAACTTTTTCATTAACATCTATTATTCAGAGCTATTCTGGAAGATGCCATAATACTAATGATCTCCACCCAGCAGTAGCAACAGAGCATTAGATAGTTACACTAACAGCAACATAAAAGAGCACACAAATAACCAACTACAATGCAAGACTGGGTGTGATAAATACCACAAGATCCATATCTGTTACCTCCCCATTTTTCCTACCTTCCATTGTTAAATCTATGGATACACATTTGGTTCCTATAGGAGTTTCTCCTTTTTCCCTGCAAAAGGTTAATCCTGTGCTTTTCATTATAACCTCACCCCTAATCCCATGAAATATTTTTTTCTCATTCTCCTTTAAATTCAACATCTTGCTCTCTCCTCTACCTTGCACAAGTCTTCAGTTTTAAAAAGGCACAGTTTCCTTCTGACACAGACTTTTTCAAACAAGAGTCTTAACCTTTGGCTTCTACTGTCTCACTTGCTGTCTACCTCAGTATTATAAAATCTGATTTCTTCTTCCTCAACTTTCTAAAATAGTATTGATACTTTCAGAGGCTCTCATCTCCAGTGATCTTTCCTGAACACTATTAACCACATCCTCAACCTTGTCTACTTAAGCACTGTGACATCACCCCATCCTGGCTTTCTTCCTTTATTTATGGTAATTTACTCTGCATCTCTTCTTCCTCTCTACAAACTCCAAAGCGTTGGTGTTCTTCAAAGTCCAGTTCCATTCCTGTCCTCTGTTTTGTTTCTTTACAGTCTTTCAATAGTAAATTGCCCTCAGATGGTTTGAGTGTCAGTTATCATTCTTCTCTAGATACAGGGCTCCCAAATCTTGCTCTCTACCTGTTAATTCATTTCCAGTCACCAGATCTGTCTTTCTTTCTGGATGTGTAGTAATATGTCAAATTCAGTATATCTAAGTAGAACTCATCATCTTCCCTCAAAAACTGGCTCCCTTTCTCAACTCTTCTATTTCTATTAATGGCACCACTCTTCCTCCAAGTTCAAAATTATCTTTGGCTCATGATATTCCCTATTGCCCTAGTCTGTAGCTAATTTTGCTGACAGATCCTTTGTCATCTGCCACTCATTAGCCTGCCATGAAAGGTCTTAGAGTGAGCCCCCAACATCCTTCAAATATTATCTCTCACTATTTCTTTATATAAACTCCATACCTCTCAAGCCAGTTTACTCACTGGTCCTGAACATAGTTTTTAATGTTCCTCACGACACTGCTTTCTTCACTTGATCTTAGCCAAAAGCCCAAGAAGCGATGTGACACTGCTTTCTTAAGAAAACCCCATTGTTTTTATGAAAATCTTTTGAGGATCATGTTAAATCCTATCTTGTAAGGCAATCTTCAGAGTTCTTAACTGGAAATAAAGTCTCCCTTCTCCAAACTCCCAAAGCAATTTTGACCCGAATAAATAATTTCACAACTAGGTACTGTCTCATTTTATTTTCTCCATTGTTGTCTTGAATTATCATTTAGTCTTTCTCATTTAACTTGTACACAGTACACAGTTCATGTTTTATTCTAAGTTTTCGGGGAGAAACTGTTTCTCCACAGTTCATGATTTTTATGCTTCACCCAAGCAGCTTTACCTTATACTTCTTTGTATCTAACTGCAGTTCCTAGCAGTGTTCTTAAACACTGTATTTCCTCCTGCGCAAGGTTTATAACATGGATAGGGCTTTGGAAAGCTGTTTGGAAACTGCTAATAGCAGAAACAGCGTGTACAATGGGAGGAAAGGGAAAAGTCTGTGCAAGAGATAGAAAGTTAAACAGTTTAGGTTGTGGAGGTCTTATCCACCTCCCTCCTTCCCCACCAAAATGAACAGTGGAATTTCAGCAGAAGTGCCTCAGTAAATTTCACATTTTGACTTTGTCTGGTAGGTGATGAGAAAATCATGCAAGGTTTTGAGTAGAATAATGGACGGGCCACAGTTTTCTGAAGTTTCATCAAATTATCATTGTGCTAAAGTAACAAGAGGGCCTGAACATCAGTTATGTGGTTATTGTCTAGAAGTAAAGTAGTAGAGCCAAATCCACACAAGGAACTTTTTTTTTATCTCCCCTTCTAGAGGGAAATTTGCCTAAAAATTCCTTCAACAAAGAAAGCATCGTTTGATAGGTCCTTTGATACAGTTCCTCTTGATTTCTTTTATCCTATATTCAACATAAAGTAGACTCAACTTTCTATTTTTCCCTTGGTATCTTCATTTGGAAAAGCATATTTTCATTAATGACAACATTAACAAGGAGTTAGCTCAGTGCTCAAACTATCACAAGCTGCATTTGAGAGTTTTGATTCTAGTTCCTCTGGAAGAACTTAGTAAATTCTTACTTATCCACAGAGATGTTTGCTACCTATGGTAGGAAGAAAACTATGACTATCCAAGGTTTAATCCTGCCATAGCAGAGTATGTCTATTCGTGTAGCAACTAAACTTTTTATAGCCCTTGAGCAGAATCATGGCTCTTCCTTACCTATGTTTAATCTATTATACACAGTAATTGGGAACTGATTACTTAGAACTCAACAGAATAATTTATAGAATTTGCATTTCTCTTCTAGGCAAGTTCTAACATCCTTTGTCTTTTATTATTCTACCTGTAGATAAACAGGACTTACAGGAATTTACTAACTTCCCTATCAGAGGACAGGAACAGGGGTGAGCAGGAGAACTGCTGTATGCTTTTTTATTTGCTCATATCTTATTTAATTGATAAATTTCTTTTTAGGTATAGTGAGATAATGGCCACAAAAAAATCTTAAAGCCTGATAATTAGAACTCACAAAGGTATTCAAGAGCAAAGGAAAAGATGCTTAATGATGACTCTCCCTTCTTTTTCTATGATGCACTAGGGCCAAAGTAGTTGGTTTCAGTTAGAGATATTGTACTTCTTTTTCTTCATGAACATTTCTCTAACTTATGTTTCCCTATACAATATGTATGTGTGCACGTGTTATGGGAGGGGAGGAAGCAAGATGAAAAGATAGCTTTCAGAGAAACTAAGACTTAAGAGGTACACATATTTCCTAAAGTCACTCAAATGCTCAAGTTAATGAAGCTTTCATAAACAAATTAAGACTAGGATTAATATCTAAATATATCTATCTAGTACAGAATTAGAAAAGACCTGATTAAGGTGACCTTTTACATCTAATCTGCGCAAAAATTATTTATAGAATGTTAAGACTGACAACAAAACTGAATTAAAACAAACAGAAACTTATGCTAAATTGAAGAAAGATGCTCAAATAATAATAGAGATGACCTGGCAAAAGACTATTATAGGTTTTAGAGAATATTCATGAGGAATTTATTTAAAAAACCCAATCAATTTGCCCATTCATAATAAAGGTATATTTGGGCAAATAAACTGAGATAAAATTTATAAGAATGATAAATTTGAAGCCCATCATTAAGAAAAAGAAGTATTCACAATAGGATTTTTGTAAGTATTAAGCTTTCCTATCATAAAAGATTGGATTTATAATATAACTTTCTTATTTCTTATTTATTTATTTATTATTTATTAACATGATTAGTAACTGCCAGTTGGAAATTTATTAAAAAGCATCTGTAAATGCAAAGTTAAAGTAATGGCTGGTCCATGTATTCTATTTTATATGCTCAGTAGAAATCCTTACAAATATTTTACACCTGACATAAAAGCTACTTCTTGATATGTATGTTGGCTTTTCACGCACACAAAGCCTACTCCCACTCTTGTACAGTAAGCCGCACAATCACTGTATTTAGAGAGTATAGTAAAACAATAATATATTTTGGCTGGAAGTTATCTAAATGCCATGAACAGCTGGCCAGATGACAGGGTAAGCCTTGTATGGACCTAGCACTCTTTGTTAAAGCAAAGCAAATTGACTCTTATTTCTCATAGCCAGAGTTGGTGGCACTATTTCTACATATACCAACAAAACTTAAGAAACAAACAGCTTAAATGTACTTTCTTAATTTTCCTCCTTTAAAAAGGAGGTATATTTAGAAAATTTGAGGTATTATTTCCCAAAGTGAGAAAAGTTTGGACAACAAAGAGTTAAAAGAACAAGCAAGCCCTACCGTACCCAGAAATGACAGAAGGCTCTTCTCCTCTTCGGTGCTACTATCCAACCAGTCCGCCACATCACCGGGGGAAAGGAGACTCATTCTCCAGCCAGAAAACTTTTCCATACAGAGCACAATTACTGAATGATGAAGTAGAAAAAAAAGGATACAGAGACTAATTCTTGGGGGTCCAAATCTTAAATTTCTGGCTAGGCTGTAATGATGAAAGAGAAAATGTGATCCTCTCTCTACTCTGAATTCTGTCTCTGTGACATCAATCTAATACAACGGTGGGGGTTGGGGGAGGAAGAAAACGGAGAGGGTTAAAAGACAGTGGTAGAAGAGAAGGGAAGAGATATTTGTCCTCTCTCTTGGTATTAATGCTTTAGCCTGAAAGAGAAAGCCAGGATAAAACTGAATAATGATTTGTGTTTAATGTCAGGAGAAAGCACAGGAAAATAAAAAATAAAATTCTCAAAGAAAAAGAAACAGGTTCCTATACTGGAAGAAGCATAGATAACCAGCACAATAGCTAATCAGTTAAGTAAAGCATATCATCAAACAAAAACAAAGACAAAAGAACAAATTCAGCATTTTATATTGTTCTGAGGAGAAAGGTTTTCAAATTTCCTTTCAGTCATCCGCCAATAACTGTGGCTCCCTATCCTGGTCCTGCTTTAGGTATTTCAACAGCATCCCAGCCCCCTTTATGAAGATTTCCTGTGAGCAAAGGCAGGTTGATAAATCTGTGAATAGGAAGCTCTCATCCCTCCTTTCTTCTCCTCCTCCTCCATTCCTCCCCCCACCTCGCATGGCGACTGCATTGATCTACAATAATGGAATCTGTAACAGACTGCCAACAGCAACATTAAGGATATTACAAGTTCACTTCAGAAGAATTCGAGCTGGTGGTCGGAACTTGGGGGCAATTCTGGGCTTCTAGTCAATAGCTCTGTCTTTTCTTTGTGGGGGCGGGGGGAAGAAAGGGAAGTATGTGTCTGTGTTCGCGTGTGCTTTTGTGTTTAAAGAAAAGAAAGCTGAAATCTGAAAGTAGAGAAGTAAGCTAGTTAGACTGAAGGCTCAGAATCTGCCAATAGAGCAAATGACCATTCTTCAACTCCTGTCATACTTACACTGTCTTTGTGAAGGAGTCAGATTCAGATGAATTCCTTACATGATTTATATTATATATTTACATAGTTTGATTTAAGATTACTTCCCAGATTTACATCTTATTAATAGGCAGAGGAAAATCAATCAGAGAGGTATGTTCAGAGACACAGAAATCACTAATATTCCTATTCTCTGGAGGTGGATTAGGCTTGCTGCTACAAGAAAACACTATTCTTAATAGTTTTTTTTTTCTCCTGCATTTGTAAAACATTAGCTCATTCCCCAATAATCTAGTCTTTCCTTCTATTCTGGCAGTCTGGCTTCAGTGAGAATTATCATTGTTCAAGAGTTACTACCTCCTTAATATATCCTGAACCCATACCTTCCTCTCTATACTGAAATGGGCAGGATAAAAGAAGGATATGAGGATATTTTACTATTTGATGGAATTGTGGTTCATGATTGTGTGGATAATCTACTCCCTACTCAGTGTGTACAAAGACTGACATGATACTTTCTCTTCTTTCCCTTTCAAAAAGAATACTGAGGAGGATGTTTTCCACTGCCCCCAAATACTAAGTAAACCCAAGGTAGATTAATATCTTCATATTTTGAAGTAGAAAATAATTGGAGACAGATACCTAACCTATTCAGGAATTATTAAGAGGTGGCTTCTTCCTGTCACCTCAAACTTTCAGTTGTTGTATAAGGAAGTGCTCCCCACCCAACTCTCCTCCAAACAAATAAAGAAGCACCATGAGACTCACTTTTAAAGACTGGTTATATATGACTAGTAATTCATTCCAGGTTAGAAAGCTAAGGCAACAGACCAGCTAGAGAAAGGCAGGTGAGGAGGAGGGGGAATTTGACTGTTATGGGTTGAATTGTGTCTCCTAACTATTTACCTTTGAAGTTTTACTCTCCTCTACTTCAGGATGTACCTTTATCAGAAATAGAGCCACTTTAGATATAATTAGTTAAGATGAGGTCATTACAGTGGATCATAATCCAATATAAATGGCCATAATCCTTATACAGACAGGAAGTTAGCCCAGTATGGTGGTGCACACCTGTAAGCCCAGTACTCTGGAAGGCTCAGGCAGAGGATCCAAAGTTTGAGCTCAACCTGGGAGGCAATGTAGTGACTTAATAAAAATTTGTTTCCAAAAAAAAAAAAAAAAAAAAAGTTCAAAGGCCTTGGGTTCAATCCTCATTACCACAAAAACAAAAAATGAAACAGAAAACAAATTAGGAAATTTGGTCATAGATGTACATACAGGAAGAAATCCTAGTGAAGAGGAGGCAGAGATTCGAGTGATGTTTCTTTAAGCCAAGGGATATTAAAGATCACCAGCAAACTACTGGCAGCAAGATAAGAAGCATACAACAAATTTGCTCTCTCAACCCTCAGAAGGACACAACCCTGCAGATATCTTGATCTTCGGTTTATAGCCTCTAGAACTGTGAGATGAGATAATACACACAAGCCACACAATTTGTGGTTCTAAATTACAGAAGCCCTAGCAAAATAATATACTGAAAAAGGTGCAGTGCTGGAGTAAGGATGTAAACAAAAGATGTGGTAGATTCTTAGAAGTTAAACAGACACTAAAAAACAACTACTTCTGACCATGGATGCTGGGTCTCAAAAAACCAAAGAACTATTCAGTGGAAATGCTCCTAAGGACCTATTTGTAGAGGTCACATCCCTCAACCTGTGAGAGAACCCACACCTGAGCACCCACTCAAGGCATGTGAGAGAAACAGCAACGCCCACAAGAGGCTTGTAATTCTATACGCAGTTCAGTAAAGACTTCTGTATTTTTCTCCAATTGAATCTCCCTGCTCCAACACCAGAGGACTTAGAACTAGAAAAGGGAGGAACAGAAGTGGAAGAAGTGAAGGAACTGGCTAGGCATCTTCCATTCTGAGTTGATGTGGTAGTGGAATTAAATAGCACATGAGATAAAATTTTAAATTGAAGTTGACTAAATGAATTTCATTACTGAAAGTAAAAAAAATGATTGGCTCCCCACTGTGTTGTTAGAGATCAGCTTCCTAGCAGGTTGGCTGCACAACTTGGGGTAAGAACTTCAGTTGGAAAATAAACATTTCACTTCCCCCAAACACATCCTTATACCCAGAGACTGACTCAGGTGTTGAGAGGCCTAAAGTGTTTACAATTTATGAGCCTATCTTAAAAAAACAAAATTCTGTTAAAGACTAAATAACAAAATTAAAAGCAAAACACGCCCCCCCCCCCACTTCTATTTTTTAGTAAGGTCTCAAATGCTACAAAGATCTTAAGGTTTGGGGAAATAGAGGATGCTGGACAGGAGAACTTAATTCAATAATTAATTCAGTAATGTCCAATGCATATCAAAGATCTGCAGACATCTGTAACAAAATCAGGCACAGGTCACCTAAAGACATCATCACTTGATTATGGTGTACAAACTATGGTAATAACTCTTAAATTTGGGATATTTAAACTATAAAAATAACATAGTAGTCAAATAGATGAACTACAGCAACAATAGGAAATTATGATATAATTTTAAAGTGTCACCACTTTGTCTTTTATGTTTAGGTTTACAATCTTAATTTTTATGTAAGATATTTTACTTTTCCATATATACATCAAGTTGAGCCAGTAGCATTTATTGAAAAGATCATAATTTCCCCCATCACTCTGCAGTGTCAACATTAACAAAAACGCACAGGTCTATTTCTGAGTTCTTTATTCCAATGTTCTGTTTCTAATACCTGTGGTGGGCCTTGCCCCCCCGCTAGAACTCTTGAGTGCCTTTTACGGACATATCCGGGCCTGCTGCAAATCTACCCGGCAACAAGGAAGTAGCCCCAGTACCCTCCTCTTGCTCCTCCCCTCTAGCCCTATGGTATATATGTTGTAACAGCTTCTGCAATAAATGAGACTTGATCAGAAACCTGTCTTGTCTCCATCTCTCGTGTCCCCTGTCCCCTCTCATCCTCGCTCCCCCTCTAGGGTCTCCGTTGACTTACCCGCGGGCCGGGACAAGTGGCGCCCAACGTGGGGCCAGAGAACGGGGGATCCAGTGAAGGACGCTGCTCAGGGGCCCTAAGATTAAGATTGAGGAACAAAGAGCACACTCGACACGGGAGAGGCTTGCAATTGACGTGGACCTGCCGTCTTTTTGCACCTCGGTAAGTTGAGCAGCGATTATGGGACAGGGCATTAGTCAGCACGAATTGTTTGTGCAAGGTCTCAAGAAGACATTACAGGCACGAGGGGTAAAGGTTACAGTCAAACAGTTGTTAAGATTTTTTGATTATATTAAAGATCTCTGTCCCTGGTTCCCTGCTGAGGGAACCATTGACGAACAGAGATGGAAAAAGGTGGGGGAAGCTCTCCAGGATTATTATGCCACTTGCGGACCCGGGAAGGTCCCTATTGCGGCGTTCTCATATTGGAATTTGATTAATGATATTATTTCTCATAAAGCGAGGGATCCACTGGTGGCGCAGGCTATACAGGCTGGGGAGGTAGCTCTCCGAGATGGTAAGGGGCTGACACCCGCCAGTGATTCTGACGCAGTCTCCCGGGCCAATATGGCGCCGGGGCCCAGGCCCGTTGAGACCACGACTTCTTTGTCAGACAAAGAAGAGGACTTGATGTCCTTTGACAGTGACGACGATCCCGTCCCCGACGGACATGACGTCCCTTCGGACCAACCCCAAACGGCCACGAACCCTGCCAAGCCCTGTAGGGCAGGGCCTCGCCGAACCCCTGCTTCCTTGCTTTCCGCCACCGCCTCTAGGACAGCCCCACCCTCGCGGAAGGTTCCGCCCCTATATCCCTCCCTTCAAGCCTATCGTGGCCCGCCTCCGCCCCCAGATCCGCCCCAAGAGGGCTCCGGGTCGGAGGAGCCCGCGGGGGGAGCATTGTGGGGCGACTCCGGATATCCCCCTCCTTATATCTCTTCAGGCCCCGACACTCCCACTCTGGCATGTCCTGTTGTTGATCCCCAAAAGGAACTCCGGGACAAAATAGAATTTCTAAAAGAACAGATAAGGTTAGAAAAGGAACACCAAGAACTTATTACCCAGCTTGAAGGCTTAAGAACAGGCAAAGCCCATAAAAATGTCCGTAGAGAAGACAAACTTAAGCCACGACCCCCCGTTAGAGGGGCGGCCCCTAGGGTGCCATCCGGGTCGGGAGTATCCCTGAAACTTAAAAATGCGGAAGCCTTTCCCGTAACTAAAACTACTGACGCACAGAGACAGGCGTGAAGACACCACAGTGGTTTTGATTTTAAGGTCATTAAAAAATTTAAAACGGCTGCAGCTCAATATGGGGCCAGTGCACCTTACACCATGGCTATTTTAGAATCGGTGGCAGAAAATTGGCTCACCCCAATTGATTGGCAGACTCTGGCCCGCGCCACCCTTACAGGAGGTGATTATTTATTATGGAAATCTAAATATGTTAAAAATTGCCGAGAAACTGCTAGGCGCAATGCTCAGGCGGGGAATGGATGGGTGCTTGACATGCTCCTTGGGGAGGGGGCCTACGCCGCCAACGACCAACAAATACAATTTGATGCGGGGTTATATGCCCAGATTCAGACCGCCGCCACTAGGGTCTGGAAAAAGCTCCCCTCCAAAGGAGACGTGAGTGCCTCCCTCACTAACATTCGGCAGGGCCCAGACGAGCCATTTGCGGACTTTGTCCACCGCCTTCTCACGGCGGCAGGCCGGATTTTTGGGAGCGCGGAGACAGGGACAGATTTTGTTAAACAGCTTGCTTTTGAGAACGCCAATGCCGCCTGTCAGGCCGCTATCCGCCCCTATAAAAAGAAAACTGACCTTTCCGGCTACATTCGCCTTTGTTCTGAGATTGGGGCCGCCTACCAACAGGGCCTTGCCATGGCGGCCGCCATGCAAGGCTTCACAGTCAAACAATTTTTGCAACGCCACGTCGGCAATAAGTGTTTCCGGTGTGGGGCCACCGGCCATTTTGCTAGAGAATGCCCGACCACTAAAATGCAGGGCCCCAATGCTCCGCCCCCCGGGCCCTGCCCCCGATGTAATCGGGGGAGGCATTGGGCGAGTGAGTGCCGATCCAAAACTGATGCCCAGGGCCGACCCCTTCCCCCTCTTAAGGATTCGAATTCGGGAAACGGGAAAGGGGGCCAGCCCCAGGCCCCCAACTCCAAACAAATTTACGGGGCGCTCAATTTTGCTCCAATAAACAGCAATCCATTTCAGACCTCATCAGAGCCACAAAAGGAAGTGCCGGATTGGACCTCAGTGCCACCACCCACACAGTATTGACCCCAGAAATGGGAGTCCAGGCCCTCGCCACAGGAGTCTTTGGACCCTTACCTAGAGAGACTTTTGGCCTCGTAATAGGCCGAAGCAGTAGTACCATAAATGGGCTGTTGGTTTACCCAGGAGTGATAGATAATGACTACTCTGGGGAAATTAAAGTTATGGTTTCTTCTCCCAAAGTTATTAATACCATTCAATCAGGCCAAAGATTTGCTCAATTGCTACTCCTTCCCCTTCTCTCTACCTCTAATAAGGCTCTAAACAACGCCCGAGGCAGCCAGGGATTCGGCTCATCTGATGTTTACTGGTCAGAGATACTTTCAGCACAAAAGCCTCTCGTGACCTTGTGGTTAGATGGGAGACAATTTTCTGGGCTGGTTGACACTGGTGCCGATGTAACTATCATAAAGGGAGAGGATTGGCCTCAGGCATGGCCATTAAAAGACACCCTCACCCATCTCGGGGGTATAGGTCAGAGTGAAAATCCTAAACAAAGTGCCAAAGATCTGACCTGGAGAGACCAAGATGGTAATCAGGGCACCATTCAACCTTATATCATTTCAGGGTTACCTATTAATCTATGGGGAAGAGACTTACTATCACAAATGGGGATAATTATTTCCAGCCCCAATGAAATTGTCACTATGCAGATGTTTAAAAATGGGTACATTCCAGGAACGGGACTGGGGAAACACCCTACAAACCTTACTCACCCCATTGAGCCTGTCCCTCGGCCCCCTCGGGCAGGGCTAGGCCATTTTCCATAGGGGCCATTGACACTCCTGCGGCCCATGCTGAAAAGATTACCTGGCTCTCAGATGATCCAGTGTGGGTCGATCAGTGGCCCCTCTCTAAGGAGAAGTTGTCAGCAGCTCAACAGTTGGTGCAGGAACAGCTTCATGCTGGCCATATTATTCCTAGCCACTCCCCTTGGAATACTCCCATTTTTGTCATTAAAAAACGGTCGGAAAAATGGAGACTCTTACAAGATCTTAGAGCAGTTAATAAAACCATGGTACTCATGGGAGCTTTACAACCTGGTCTCCCTTCGCCGGTAGCCATTCCCCTTGGGTATTACAAGATTATTATTAATTTAAAGGATTGCTTTTTCACCATTCCCTTACATCCTGCTGATCAAAAACGCTTCGCATTTAGCCTTCCAGCGACCAATTTCTGTACCCCAATGCAGCGCTTTCAGTGGCTGGTTCTGCCCCAAGGCATGGCCAATAGTCCCACCCTGTGCCAGTCATTTGTAGCCGCGGCACTCCAATCCACCCGAGACAATTGGCCTCAAATGTATATTATCCATTACATGGATGATATCCTTGTAGCGGGGCAATTAGGAAGTGAGGTTTTAGCTTGTTATGCTGACCTTCGACGGGCACTTGAATCTCATGGCCTCCAGATTGCCCCTGATAAGGTTCAACTAAAAGACCCTTATAACTACCTCGGATTTCAGATGAAGGGACGTCACATTTCCTCCCAAAAGCTTACCTTGCGGCTGGACGGTCTTAAGACTTTAAATGACTTCCAAAAATTGCTAGGAGACATTAATTGGCTTATGCCCTATTTAAAGCTCACTAAACATGACCTGAAGCCTCTCTATGATACCCTACAAGGTGATAACCACCCTACTTCACCTCGACAGCTCACTGCCGAGGGGCGCAAAGCCATCAGTACAGTGGAACAAGCCATTCAAAATCAAACAATTACTTTTATGGATTATAACTCTCCTTTACAGTATATCATCTGCAAAACCTCCCTCTCTCCCACTGCTGTCTTTTGGCAAACCGCTCCCCTTTTGTGGGTTCATCTCCCAGTTTCCCCTAAGCGGGTCTTTTACCCCTATTATGTTGCAGTTGCAGACCTAGTTATCTTGGGCAGAGACCATGGAAAGATGTACTTTGGAAAAGAACCTGATGTCATTATCCAACCCTACCCTAAGGACCAGGTCGATTGGCTTATACAAACCACCGATTCCTGGCCAATTGCTCTTGCTTCTTATTCAGGGTTATTGGACAACCACTATCCTCCCAGCAAACTTATTGACTTTGCCAACAGACATGACTTCATTTTCCCGAAGATCACTTCTTGCTTTCCTCTGCCAGAGGCTCTACCCGTTTTTACAGACGGTTCTTCCACTGGAATGGCTGCCTATGTGTGGGATGATAACATTGTCCAGTTCCGAACCGCCCACTCTTCGGCCCAGTTAACCGAGCTCCAGGCAGTCATAGCAGTCTTTACCGCATTTCCTGCCCGAGCTTTTAATCTCTTTACTGACAGTGCTTACATTGCCCAATCTGTTCCCTTATTAGAAACATGTGGACTGATCAAACTTGCCTCTCAGACTGGTGGTCTTTTCCTCCAATTACAAGATCTAATCAGAAAACGATCCAAATCCTTTTTCATTGGGCACCTTCGCGCCCACTCTAACCTACCCGGCCCACTTGCAGAGGGCAACCGCTTAGCAGACCTAGCCACAAGACCTCAGGCTTTTGCCTATTCAATAAATACTGATGCCCCCAGTCCGATTGACCAAGCACAGAAGGCACACCAATTCCATCATCTTAATGCTCACACGCTTCGCCTTATGTATAAGCTTACTAGAGAACAAGCTAGACAAATTGTTAAGGCCTGCCCTATGTGCACTCTGCACCTTCCTACACCTCATCTGGGAGTTAATCCTCGTGGCTTGATTCCAAATGCCCTATGGCAAATGGACATCACACATTACCCTAAATTTGGAAATCTTAAATATATACATGTCAACATTAATACATATAGTGGATTCATATTTGCCACCCTGCAGTCTGGGGAAGCTACTAAACACGTCATTGCTCATCTCCTCACTGCCTTCTCAGTGCTTGGCTGCCCACAACAAATTAAAACAGATAATGGTCCTGGCTATATCAGCTCTGGCTTCTCCAAATTTTACAAACAATTTACAATAACACATATAACGGGAATCCCATATAATCCACAGGGACAAGGCATTATAGAAAGGGCTAATCTCACACTTAAAATTACTTTAGACAAAATAAAAAAGGGGGAATGGTATCCTACTAAGGGGTCTCCTAGAAATCTGATATCACATGCACTATTTATTCTTAACTTCTTAAATTTGGATGCCAAAGGTTTATCTGCAGCCAATCGTTTCTGGCAACCAGAGACGCAACGACAATTTGCCTCGGTGATGTGGAAAGACCCCCTGGACCACTCATGGCACGGGCCGGATCCTGTACTTATCTGGGGCCGAGGATCGGTGTGTATTTACTCCAAGGAAATGAAGTCAGCCAGGTGGCTCCCAGAACGCCTAGTAAAACAAGTTGATAGGTGTGCTGATGATGCCGATGACCTGACGTTGTCCAATCTTAACCAGTTAACAATGGCGCCTACAATTACAATCTAATAATCATCAAGAGTATAGTATAATTCAATTTGGCTAGTTATATTTGGGTGCACCCTAATTTTATACACTGTCTTATATGTTTGTCTATTGTCTGTTGTTTGTGTTTGTACAGTTGAGCTCAATATGTTCCTTCCTCTTCAAAGGATATTCGCCTATTGTTAAATTGACTTATAGATAATATTATTAAACTAAAGACATGCTTTTCTTCCCAGGTTGTGTTAATTGATCAAAGTACCACTGAAATTTATTTTATGAAAGTGACGTGCATTGTTACCCACACGCAACAATCAAATTACAATTAACAGTTATAAAATAAAAAGATATATATTCTTAATTGTTTGTCAAAACGATTATAGATGGGAACTCCCTTTGATGAATATAGAAGTGGCCACCCAGAAAATGATTATTCTGGTCTTAATTCATTAAAGGGACCCCCTAGTAAATTTTATATTATATAATCTTATGGGAGACATATCACAATGAATATTATCTAAATATGTTATAAATTGATTGTATTGGTTGTCCTTGATATTTAAGCACTAAATATGTTGTTACAAAACGTTCATATTGGTTAAGTTCTGAATATGTTATTGTAGCATGTCCACATTGGTTATCTTCAAAAGCTTAATCAGGGTAGCTTAACTCTCTTATTCACAGTCTAGCCTTAAATGAACATTGCTGTTTTTATGCCAACAAATCTGGGATCGTCAGGGGAAAAATTCGCGAACTTCAGGAAGATTTAAACAGATGACGACAAAAATTCACTCAAAATCCCCTCTGGACTGGCCTCAATGGTTTCCTCCCTTATCTCCTCCCTTTGCTGGGACCCTTATTGGGTCTACTCTTGCTCATTTCTTTAGGGCCCGTACTTTATAACAAAATCATGGCCTTTCTTAGAGCCCAGATAGAGGCAATAAAAACAGCGCCCATACAGGTCTACTATAATAGATTGGCAATGGCTGACCAGGACGAATGTCGGACCATCGATTAGGTCCTTGCCGTGGCGAAGTGTTCTCGCCCCACCTGGTGAGTGGGCTGGCAAGCCAATGACGGGCAACTGAGCAAGCGTGCCATGCAATGAGAGAGCCCTCGTGTGCCGCCTAAGACAGGTGCCAGAGCCTTGATTCTCTGGTTAACCGATGACGGGTAAGGTGCACGGTGCAGACACGTGTGTTGCTCTGACCCAAGACAGGCTCAGCCCCCGCAGGCTTGGCTCTCCTGACGCCTTTCTAAAATTATAATTTTAAAGGGAGGACCTGTGGTGGGCCTTGCCCCCCCGCTAGAACTCTTGAGTGCCTTTTACGGACATATCCGGGCCTGCTGCAAATCTACCCGGCAACAAGGAAGTAGCCCCAGTACCCTCCTCTTGCTCCTCCCCTCTAGCCCTACGGTATATATGTTGTAACAGCTTCTGCAATAAATGAGACTTGATCAGAAACCTGTCTTGTCTCCATCTCTCGTGTCCCCTGTCCCCTCTCATCCTCGCTCCCCCTCTAGGGTCTCCGTTGACTTACCCGCGGGCCGGGACAAATACCAATACCTTTTTCTCTCAATTACTATAGATTTATAAGAAGTCCTATTAGCTGAGAGAGCAAGCCCACCTGATTTATGTTCCTTCAAGAGTTTTTAGTCATCCCTAGGTGTTTGCATAGATAGATAAAAAGTAGTAAGATTTCTGTATTGCAATTTTATTGGCTCTACAGAGGAATCTGGAAAAAAATTAACATCTTGGAAACCAATTTTCTCATTCTAGGATCATGCTATATCTCTACTTTCAATTATTCCTTAATTTTTTGAAGTCTTACAGTTGACTTTTAGATGTTTTTCCTGTCTTTAGATTGCTTCTTGGTTACTGACATTTTGGTGCTGTAAATAGTTTTTTTTTTTTCTTTTGGCGGTACTGGGGATTGAAACCAGAGCCCTTGAACTGAACTATATTACTGGCCCTTTTCATTTTGAGACCAGGGTCCCACTAATTCACTGTTGTATGTTACCCAGGCTGGGTTCAAAATTGCAGTCCTCCTGCCTCATCCTCCCACAGTACTGAAATTACAGTTATGCACCACCAAATCAGCATGTAAGTAGAATCTTTAAAAATTTTATTTTTACTTTATTATTGATAAAGCAATACAACTGGTTTATGTTTATGGATTTGTTTCTAGTAACTGCTAAATTCAGTATCTGTAAAAGATTTTCTGTAAATTATGAAAATCTTCTTTCTAATCCTTAATAGTTTCTTGCTTTACTCCTGACTGAGACCTCAAATACAGTGTGAACTATCAGGTGTAACAATAGATGCATATTCTGGCCTTGATCCTCATTTGAGAAGATTTCACCATTAAGTATGATGTTTGTTAAATTGTACATATTTTTAAATAATAGACTCTAGTTTTGTTGATTATTTTCCCACCATATACTTGATTTACTTCATTAATTTCAATACTTATCCTTAAATATTTCCTTTTAATTTATTATGGTGTTGGTTTTAAAACTTTTTTCCCAGGGATTCTAGATTATCCATTTTTAGCTTTTCTCTTGTATCTTTTCTAATATACCCACTAAAGCTAAAAAGTTCACTTTAACTTTTATTCTAGTTAAATCATACAAATTTTGATATGGAATACTTCCATTATCACTCAATTAAAAATACTTTCTGACTTCTTTGTGTATTTCTGGGTTTAGTAGTATTTCTTTGATGTTTATAAGTGGATACTTTTTAAAAAATCTCATCTACCTTTTTTTTTTGGTAATGGGGATTGAACTCAGGACCTTGCACTTGAGAAGTGGGCGCGGTGCCACCAAGCTAAATCTCAGCCATCTTCTACTTTTATTTTTTTAATTTAATTTTATTGGTACATTTTAGGTATACAATATAATGACATTCATCATTGGAAATCTGCCCCTTTACATAGTCTCTCTTGGTTCTTTTTTTTCCCCATTCCCCTGCCCTCCCTTCAACCCCTCCATCCCTCCTTATTTACAAAGACTTTGTTTCCATTTTTTCATTTTCTCATATTAATTCCATTCATTTCTTTTCATTCCCCTACCCATCCCACTTCCCCTTCCCGTTTGCCCCTTTGCTTCCTATTTCACATTATCTATTATACCTTTTAGTCCTTATTTACACTTTCTCACACTAGAGAAACTATTCGGTATTTACACATGTGTGTCCTATTTATTTCACTTAAGAGTATCACCTCAATGTGCATCCATTTAGCTATAAATACCTTTAATTTCTTGTTTTCTATGGCTGAGGAGTATTTCATTTTATAAAAAGAAAGCCACATTTTCTTTATCCAGTCTCCAGTTGATGGGCATTTGGGCTGTTTCCAAGTTTTAGCTGTCACAAACTGTGCTGCTATGAACATGGGTGCACATATATCACTGTGCTATGGTTCTTTTAATTCTCTGGCAAAGATACCCAGCAGGGGAATAGCTGGGTCAAATGGGACATCCAGTCCTATTTCTTTGAGGTATGTCCATACTGATTTCCACAGTGGTTGCACCAGTTGACACTCCCACCAGCAGTGGACCAGGGTTTGTTCCTCTTTCCCACAGCCCCTACAGCATTTGTTATTGGTTGATTTCATGATAGAAGCCATTCTTTCTGGGGTGAGGTGGAATCTCAGCATTGTTTTCATTTGCATTTCTCGAATGACTAGTGATGCTGAACATATTTTCATATGTTTATTCGCTATTTCTACTTCTTTGTCTTAGAAATGTCTGTTCATTTCAAATGCCCATTTTTGGATTTGGTCTTTAAATTTGGGAGGTCTGATTTTTTTAAGTTCTTTATAGATTCTAGATAGTAGACCTTTGTCTGAGGAACAGTAGGTGAAAAATTTTTCCCACATTGTGGGCTGTCTCTTCACACTGTTGGTGGTTTCTCTTGCTGTGCAGAAGCCTTTTAATAAGAAGAGATCCCACTTGTTGATTGTTTGTGCTAGTTCACGGGCAACTGAGGTTTGGTTCATAAAAGCTTTTGCTACATCAATGTCTTCAAGAGTTCTACCTAACCTCTGTTCCAACTGGTTCAGAGTTTCTGTTTTAATATTTAGATCTTTCATCCATTTCGATTTTAGTTTAGTGCATGGGGAGAGAAACAGGTCTAGTTTTGATCTTTGGTAAGTTGAAACCCAATTTCTCCAGCACCATTTATTAAAGAGGCTATCTTTCTTCCAGTGAGGGTGTTTGGCTCCTTTGTCAAAGATGAGATGGCTGAGTGTGTCTGAAGTTATTTCTGCATCTTCTAATCTGTTCCACTGATCTTTAGGTCTGTTTCCTTGCCAGTACCATGCTGTTTTTATCACAGTATCTTTGCAGTATAGTTTCAAGTTGGGGGTTGTGATACCCCCTGCCATGTCTCTGTTACCTAGAATTGCTTTCGCTGTTCTGGGTCCCTTCTTGTTCCAAATGAATTTTTGGATTGTTTTCTCAAGGTCCATGAAGTATGCTGCTGGGATTTCAATAGGGATTGCAATGAATCTATATAGCAGTTTTGGAAGTATGGCCATTTTCACTATATTAATCCTTCCTACCCAGGAGCAGGGGATGTCTGTCCATTTTCTGATATCATCTTCAGGCTCTCTTTTCAGAGTGCCATAGTTTTCAGAGAAGAGGTCTTTGATTTCTTTTGTTAGGTTGATTCTTAGGTATTTTAGTTTTTTGGATGCTATTGTAAAAGGAATTGTTTGCCCTATTTCTCACTCATTGAGTCTGTTGTTCGTGTAGAGGAAAACTATTGATTTTTGTGTGTTGACCTTGTATCCAGCTACTCTACTGAATTTGGTTATTAAGTCTAGAAGACTTTTGGTGGAGTTCTTGGGGTCTTCAATAAAGAGTATCATGTCATCTGCAAATAATGACAATATGACTTCATTTCCTATATCTTTATTCCTTTTATTTCTTTCTCTTATCTAATTGCTGTGGCAAATGTTTGCAGAACTATAATGAACAGGAGTGGTGATAGTGGACATCCTTGTCTTGTTCCTGATTTCAGTGTGAAGGATTTCAGTTTTTGACCATTTTGTATGATATTGGCTGTCATTTTTTCATAAATGGCTTTTATCAGGTGGAGGTAGAGACCATCTATTCAAATTTTCTATAGGGTTTTTATCATGAATGCATGTTGGATTTTGTTGAATGCTTTTTCTGCATCTATTGAGATAATCTATGGTTTTTGTCCTTGGCTCTATTAATATAGTGTAGTACATTTATTGATCTGTGTATGTGGCACTATCCCCTTATCTCTGGGATGAATCCCATTTGGTCAGGGTGTATGATCTTCTTGATGATCTTCTGCTTTCTGTTTGCCAGTATCTTACTGAGGATTTTTACATCTATGATCATTAATGAGATTGGCCTATAGTTCTCTTTTTCAGTTGGGTCCTTCTCTACTTTGGGGATCAAAGTGATGGTTGCTTCCCGGAATGAATTTGGGAGTATTGCTTCCCTTTCAATTTAACTGAAGAGTTTAAACAGTAGTGGCAAGAGTTCTTCTCTAACTGTCTTGTAGAATTCAGCAGTGAAGCCATCAGGACCTGGGCTTTTCTTAGTTGGTAAGTTTTTAATTACCTTTTCAATTTTGTTGATTGTTATTGGATTGTTTAGAAATTTTAGGTCTTCTTTGTTCAACTTTGGTAATTCATACATATCTAGGAATCTGTGCATTTCTTCTGTGTTTTCCATCTTATTGGCGTATAGGTTCTCAAAGTAGGTACTGATGATCCTTTGGATTCTGCTGGGTCTGTTGTAATTTCACCATTTTCATTCCTAATTTCATGGACTTGGGTATTTTCTTTCCTTTTTTTGATAAGGCTGGCTAAGGGTTTGTCGATTTTGTTTATTCTTTCAAAGAACCAACTCTTGGCTTCATTGATTTTTTTGCACTGATTTCTGCTCTGATCTTTATGATTTCCTCCCTTGTATGAGCTTTGGGTTTGTCCTGCTCTTCTTTTTCTTGAACCTTGAGGTTCAGTATCAGGTTGTTTAATTTGGCTTGCTCTGTTTTCCTAATATGAGTATTCACTGCTATGAATTTCCTTCATAAGACTGCTTTCATTGTGTCCCATAGATCCCGATATGATGTATTGTCATTTAATTGAAGGAACTGTCTGATTTCTTTAGTTTCCTTTGTGACCCACTGGTTATTCAGAAGTGTGTTGTTCAATTTCCATGTGTTTATAAAATTTTTGCGGTTTCTTTTACTATTGATATCCAATTTCACCACACTACGGTCTGATAATATACAGGGAATAACTTCAGTTTCTTTGCACTTACTTAAATATGTTCTATGAGCGAGTATGTGGTCTATTTTGGAGAATGACCCGTGGGCAGCTGAAAAGAATGTGTATTCTGATTTTGTGGGTTGGAACACTCTGTACAAACATCTGTTAAGTTCATTTGTTCAAGAGTTTGATTGAGTTCTAGTATTTCATTGCTTATTTTTTGTTTAGTTGATCTATTTGTGACAGTGGGGCACTGAGTGCCCACACTACTATTGTATTAATGCTTATATGATTTTTCATGTCCATTAGTATTTGTTTCATATAGTTGGGCACATTAGTGTTTGGTGCATACATATTTATGATTGTCATCTCTTCCTCTTGGATTGTTCCCTTTACAAGGATGTAGTGTCCTTCTTTGTCTCTTTTAATCAGTGTTGGTTTGAAATCTACTTGATCTGCAAAGAGGATAGCTATTCCTGCTTTTTTGGGGTTCCTGTCACATGGAGTATTGTTTTCTGCCCTTTAACTTTCAGTATGAGTTTCTTTTTGAATTAAGTGTGTTTCCTGAATGCAGCATATTGTTGGATCTTGCTTCCCAACCCATTCTGCCATTCTATTTCTTTTGATTGGTAAATTGAGGCCATCAACATTGATGGTTATAACTGATATGACTGACTTATCGTTGTCATGACTTTTTCTTTTTGTTGGATTCTCCTCCTTTGTGTTTAATTTCTTGTCATGCCTGATGGATTCATTCTGCTGGGCTTCCTGCTTGTGATCCTCGTTGTCTTTTCCTAGGATATTGCCTAAAATTTTTTGGAGGGCTGATTTGGTATTCATGAAGTTCCTAAGGTACTCTTTGTCATGAAAGTATCTTATTTCTCCATCAATTTTGAAAGATAGTTTTGCAGGGTACATCACTCTGGGTTGGAGGCTGTTTTCCTTTAGGGCTTGGAATACATCACTCCAAGCTCTTCTTGCCTTGAAGGTTTGCACTGAGAAGTCTGCTGTGATTCTGATGCGCTTTCCTTTGTATGTGATTTGTTTCTTTTTTCTAACTGCTTGTAGAATTTTGTTCTTCTGTTGGGTTTTTGGGTTCTTAACAATTTTATGCCTATGTGTAGATTTTTTTTTGATCAAGGCTAGCCTCACTTATTTGTATGTCAAGTTCTTTTCCCCTGCTTGGGAAGTTTTGTCCCATCACTTCTGTGAACAGATTTTTTTATGTCATCTGCACTCTCTCCTGTTTCTTCATTGGGTCCGATCAGTCTTATGCTATTCTTCTTTGCATCATCTAGCAGCTGCTGGATTGATGTCTCATGGTCCTTTACAATTTCAAAGAAATTTTTCTTTTGCTGGTCAGTAATTGCAATTTTTTTTTTTTTACTAATTGCAATCTTATCTTTTATATCTGACATTCTGTCCTCTCATTCTGCTGTGTAAAGTTTCAGTGGAGTTTTTATTCTCCTGGAGATCTGTTTGCATCTGTTTTATGGATTCCATTTATTTCCTATGCTGGGATTCCATCATGTTCCTCAGCTCCTTCATTTTTTAAAAATCTGTGTCTGCTCTAGATTTATTAATCATGTCTTGCACTATGGGCACAATCTCTGCTGTTATCTGAGAAATTATTTCTGATTTCACTTTTTCCAGATCCTCTTTTCTTGCCAGTTTAGGGAGTCCAGGTGGTTGAGTATCAGAGTATTCCATCTCATTTCCCTTTGGGGTTGCTGCAGGTGATCTGGAAGTCTGGTTTTGAGACTTGTTTATGTGTCTTCTCATTTCAAGGAAGGGGGAGCTGCTGGCAACCAAGTGGCTCACCTCCTCAGTGCCGGGGGGGCTTTGCTCCTTGGCGCAGAGTGCAGTGGTATGGTGGCTCGAAAGGCTCTGATCCTCAGTGCTGTGGGGGTCTGCTCCTTTACACGGGGTGGGGGGGCAGTGGTATGGCGGCCCAAAAGGCTCAGCTCCTCAGCGCAGGGGATGTCTGCTCCTTGGTGCTCAGCACAGTGGTTTGGCAGCCTGAAATGCTGGTGGGACTGTGGGGAAAGAGGAACAAACCCTGGTCCACTGTTGGTGAGAGTGTCAACTGGTGCAACCACTGTGGAAATCAATATGGAGATACCTCAAAGAACTAGGACTGGAAGTCCCATTTGACCCAGCTATTCCCCTGCTGGGTATCTTTGCCAAAGAATTAAAAGAACCATACCACAGTGATATATGCGCACCCATGTTCATAGCAGCACAGTTTGTGACAGCTAAAACTTGGAAACAGCCCAAATGCCCATCAACTGGAGACTGGATAAAGAAAATGTGGCTTTTTTTACAAAATGAAATACTACTCAGCCATAAAAAATGAGAAATTAGAGGTATTTATAGCTAAATGGATGCACATTGAGGCGATACTCTTAAGTGAAATAAATAGGACACACATGTGTAAATACCAAATAGTTTCTCCAGTGTAAGAAAGTGTAAATAAGGACTAAAAGGTATAATAGATAATGTGAAATAGGAAGCAAAGGGGCAAAGGGGCAAAGGGGAAGGGGAAGTGGGATGGGTAGGGGAAAGGAAAGAAGTGAATGGAATTAATATGAGAAAATGAAAAAATGGAAACAAAGTCTTTGTAAATAAGGAGGGATGGAGGGGTTGAAGGGAGGGCAGGGGAATGGGGAAAAAAATAAGAACCAAGAGAGATTATGTAAAGGTGCAAATTTCCAATGATGAATGTCATTATACTGTATACCTAAAATGTACCAAGAAAATTAATTTAAAAATACTGCATAAAATTATCTTCAGGCTATGATTATAAGGTATATTTGAAATTTAAGTGAATTTCATATTTAGACTTGGGTCGCATATCCAAGATGCATCATCATGTAGATGTGAATATCCCAAACTTCTAAAAAATCTCCCGTCTGAAATACTTCCAATCTCGAGTATTTTCGATAAGGGATATTCAACCTGTACCATTTCTATTATGCATTTAGGATGGCAACATACCAGGCATAATACTAGAATTTAAAGAGTAGTTTGTTTATGATTAATATGTAATCTAATAAAATAAAAGTTTAAGTGAAAAGAATGGCATAAGCTGCCAGGAACTATGAGGTGTTAAGTGACAAGCATGTAGAAAGGTCTACAATTGGAAGGCAGTATTAAAAATGGTCAGTAAACTATCATAATGCTCAGGAAATATAATACTATTACATACCTAGAAGACTTAAAAGATAGATCATTTTTTGATAGAGATACAATTTGAGAAAAGATGTGAAATTTGTTAATAAAGAATTTTTTACAATTCAGGAATGTCATTAACTAGTGATAAATCTGAGGTGGAGCTACATGTTCAACACTTATTTGGCATCAGGATCCATTTAGTAATGTTTAGACAATTAGGTATTCTATTGTTTTCCATATTTTATCAAAAACAAATGGAATATTGAAAATGAAAATGTAACATCATAGAAAAAATAAGCACGGACCCCATTAATTAGTTTAATTGAAACAAAGATCAGAATTGCCAGCTATCCCAGAATTAGATTGTTGTTAGTGGGCTGCTGATAAACTCAGTGGCAAAGCATATGGCTAGCAAACATGGTTGTGGCTTCCATCCCAAAGAAACAGGGAGAGGGAGATGAAAAAGGAAGCGAGGGATGGACAGGCAGGGAGAGAGGGAGAAAGGAAGAAAGAAGAAAAGCAATAAAGGAAGGAAGCAAGAAAGGTAGGAAGGGTGGGATAAGAAAAGAGAAAAGGCCGAGGATTTATCTCAGTGGTTCCGGCGCCTGCCTCGAACACGCAAGGTCCAGAGTTTGATACCTGGGACAAAAAAAAAAAGGAAAAGAGAAAAGGAAAGAAAGGAAGGAAGAAAGATTGTCATTAGCTTCAGCGAAGTCTGTGATTAACTGTAAAGGGGGGTGTTTTAGTTATTTTCTTGGTGCTGAGATACAATACTTGACTCTTACAACTTAAAGGAGGAGAGGTTTATCTTGGCTTACAGTTTGTAGAAGGTTTCATTCCATGGATCACTAGGGCCAAGGCAGGACAGCATGAGAGAGGGGCATAGCAGAGGAAAAGATACTGAGATCATAATGGCTGGGGGAGGCAGACTGAAAGGAGGAGCTGGGGAGGGAAATAAACCCTTCCAGGACATACTCACAGGAACCCTCGTTTTCTGAGCATATCCCACCTCTTAACACGAAGTCACCTATAAGCCCTCATAATCCAGTCACCAGCTAAAAGCTCTGCCTATGAGTGCATGAGGCTCTTGAGGGACATCTAGATATAAACCCTAATATTCTGCTGCTGCCCCTCAAAAGACTCATTCCTATCCTTTTATGCAAAATGCATTTAGTACATCTCTAAGAGTTGCCAACATATTAACAGATTCAGCACTGCTAAAAAGTCCAGGTCCAAAGTCTCCTCTGAGAATTAAGGCAAACTCTTAGCAAGAAAGTTAAACACTTCCAAAATGCAATGACACAGGATAAACATTCTTATTCCAAAAGGGAGGAATAGGGGGTAGAAAAAAATGAGATCAAAGCAAAACCCAAACCCAGTGGGGCAAACATTAAATCCTGTAGCTCCACATCCAGCACCCAAGGCAAGTTGTGGTGAGGGGATGTAAACTCCATAGGGCATGGGCAGTCCCACCCCTATAGCATTGCTGGTGGCTATAGCCCTCATGGCTTCTCTCTTGGGCTGGCTTTGCTCATTCCTTGCAGCTTTCCTCATACATTCCACATTCTTGGTTTCTCCAACTTTCTTGGGTAACCACTGTATTTTTACCTTCCCTCTCACAGCTTCATGCACTACCCGCTCTGGTCTTTTTCTGAAATCTTAGTGAAAGCTCTCCTGTCTACAACTCTTGCATTCTACATGCCTATAAAATCTGCACCACATGGACAGCACTAAGGTCTGCTGCTGGCATGAGTAGTAGTCAGGCTGTCTGTGTCATGGATGTAGAGGACTCCAAGTACTTGGATGTTTGAGCATTATGAACAGAATCCCAAGGAACAAATTTCTTAGGTAGTCCTTCTGACCAGGGTGCTGTGGGGTTCTCTTCTCAAAGCAGTATCTTTCAGTCTTTCATTGTTGCAATTCTGAGCCTGGGAAGGGTGGGACCTTGCTGATTCCTGACATCCCTTAAGCCAGTCTTACTTTTGCCCTGATCCAAAATACTTGGCTTCTTTTTAATGCTAATCTTTTCAACAACCAACATCTCCTGTGCACCACCTTTGGAGGCACTTTCTTTTTGGCAAAATTGAAAACTTTTTAAATGGGCTTCTTCATTTTCAGTATAAACCTGGCTAAAAGTCCCCAACAATATCCATTCCACAGCCGGAATGCGGGATTGCCTTGAAATTTCCATTATTTTTAAGCTCAGTCTCCTGCAAAGTCTTAGGGCATGAGCAAAATGCAGACAAATTTTCCTAGAGTCTAACTGCTGATGGAGTCCTTGTTTCCAACTGAAACCTCCTGAGTCTGAGCTTCACAATCTGCATTTTTATCTGGATTCTGGTCTACTGGGTTTTGACCAGAATTTTCCATCAAGCTCAGCTTATAGCATTCTAGGGTTACTTCTTCAGCTACCATCTCCAAACCTTTCCAAACTCTTCCCATGAATCAGTTCCAAAAGCTTCTGAATCATATGGTCAGGTTGCGTCACACAACAACCCCATTCCTCTGGTTCCAAAATCTGTGCTCCTTTCCTTGTTGCAGGAACACAATACTAGACACCCACAATTTAAAAGAGGAAAGTTTTATTTTGGTTCACACTTTGTAGAAGTTTCAGTTCATAGCCAGTCAGCTCTGAGGCATGGTGGAAGGGCCTACGAAGATGAAAGCTGCTTACCTATAGCACCCAGGTAGTGCAGAGTGAAGGGCGGATCCTGGGAGGGAGATAAACCCTTCCAGGTTATGCCTCCACTGACCCTCTTCCTCTGACTAGACCCCACCTCCTAATAACAAGCCAACAACAAGCCCCCATAATCCAATCATCTTCCAAAAGCCTTGCTCTAGGGGGACATTTAGATACAAACTGTAACAGGGGAAAATGCAGCACAATTAAACAATCATGTACAAAGGCCTGGTATATATGTATAATCACACTTGTATAATTCTCCATCCTTGAGTGCAGACATGGCCTGGGAACTGCTAATAATATGAGATAGCTACTCTACTGACCAGGGCATATTGTATGGTACAGATGATGGTACGGTCACAATCATGTTGGCACGTGTGTTATACTGGATTTTATCATAGCTAACTGGAGTTAAGATTCTCTTGCTGGCTTTGAAGAAGTAAATGATCATGTTGTGTGAGGGCTGTGGAAATAGTACCTAAAGATGGCTTCCTCTATCTAAAAGCAATCCTCTGCCAAAAGCCAACAACTCCCCAGGGATCTTAGTCCTATAACTGCAAGGAAATGAATTCTGCTGACAGCCTGAACAAGTTTGAAAGAGGACCCTAAGCTCCCAATGAGGCAGATTTCCTTGATTTTGGCATTATAATCCCCTAAGCAAAGAATCAGCTAGACTCTCCCTGGACTTCTGATCTATGAAATAATAAATGGGGATTGTTTTAAATTATTAAGCTATAATTACATAGCAATACAAAATTAATGTAGTATGGTAAAATAAAAACATCAAGTTTGAATAAAACAGGTGTGATACAGAGGAACTAGTGAAGGTTGCTAGAGATTAATTCAGAAATTGAATTAACCTATACCTTTCTACTTAAAAACAACTAATCACATTTTAGTGGTTTAAAATAGAATGAATAGCATAGATAACCAAGGTTTATCAAAGAAGAGTAGGGTAATCTCAAAAGTATGCCATATTTGTACTTTTTGCAAAGAAAAAAGGAAGGAAATTGTCATTTAAGCCTCTTGCGTTTATTGTGTTGGCTATTTTCACATTTTACAGAAATGGAAAGGTATTTTAAAATGTATTATTTTTCTTCCAATGTAACAAAGAATCATGTGTCCTTTAAAAGCTTAGAAATGTTTTAACAACAAAATGGTATCAAAGCTAAGAATATGAAAAAACTCTTACAAAATTTGTCATTAATGCATAAGTATACATAAAAATTAATGTGTTTGGTATAAGTATATGAGGTATAACATGAGAATTAGCGATTTTTGGGGGTTTTTTTTGTATCGGGGATCGAACTCGGGACCTTGTGCTTGTGAGGCAGGCAGTGGCACCACTGAGCTAAATCCCTAGCCCGAAAATTAGTGTTTTATATGGTAATTTGAGCTTATAAAAAACCTTGTGCTTAAGTTCTGTATTCACATAATGTAATTTTATTTTGAGAATTAAATGTGTAAACCTGGCCTTTCAGATGCTTTCCCCACCTAATTTCTTTTTTTTTTTTTGGTACCGGGGATCAGACGGGTCCTTACGCTTGCGCAGCAGGTGAAACCACTGAGCTAAATCCCCGGGCCATCCCCACCTAATTTCTTATATGACCCTAAATGTAATGTCCCTTGCCTGTACATATAAACTGCAGAACTTTTAACTGACGACAAACCCAATGTCATGCCTCTCCTCCTGCATTTAAAACAAAAAACAAACCCCAACTTCCAAACAGTGTCACATCATCATCTTGGAAGCTTGCCAAGAGTTCTGGTGTATGTGTGTGTGTGTGTGTGTGTGTGTGTGTGTGTGTGTGTGTTAATTATTTATATGCTTCCAGCAAAAATGGAATTTTTTTCAACTTTTTACTAGGGTGTAACATATTCAGAAAAATGTACACATAAACAAAGCATATAGGTTAATAAATTTTCACAAATGGAGATTACCCAGGTAAGCAGTATCTATATTTAAAAAACAGAACAGATCATTACCAACAACCACAAGCCTCCCTTATACATTATTTGGACTAATTATCCCACTAATCACTATCTGGACTTCCACCATTCATCACTCTGTTGTACAAAGCAGCTGTTCTTTTTCATTACCATACAGAATTCCACATATTAAACAAACCACATTGTAACCATTCTACTACTGATGAACATTTGGGTAGTTTCAAAGTTTTAGCTGTTGTAAGTAGTATGTACTATTATGAGCATTTTTCTTCTACAGGTCTTTCAATGAATGTATGTGCACATTTTGTTGAGTACATAAATAGGAGTGGAACTGACAGGTCATAGAGCATGGTTCAGGTTTGTTTGAAATTGTCAAATAGTTCCCAAAAGTAACTCCACTTATAGCAGTAGGATATGAAAATTATTTTTATCATAGATACTGGCCAACATTTAGTACTTTCTGTTTTTCTCATTTTAGACATTTTGATGGGGGTGAGATCCTGTTTGGGTTTAAGTTTGCCTTTCTCTAATGACAACAGTGACAAAACTTTTTTCACATACAAAAGAGCCATCTGGTTTACCTCTTTCCTGAAATGAGCATTCCAGTCTTGCTTTATTCTCACTGATGTGTGGGAGTTTCTTATGATTGGTATTAGCATTTTAAAATCTCTTTTTTTAGGCTATCACATAAAATATAATATGAGCAATAGAGACTAAACCTAAAAAGCCTTGAAACAGTTCCTGTTCTAATGTAACAACGGTTTGATAGGGAAAACAAGAAAAAGTCTACCTTTAAATATTAATTGAAATATAATGAAAAAGGTTTATAATTTCTCCCAAGTATGAAGAAACCTACTGGGACACTGTCATAAATCACAGCACTTTGGATCAATAAAGTAGCCCCACCTTTCAAGTTCACTATTTCTCATTAATTAAAATTTGACTGTCAAACATATTTTGCTGTTTATCCAAGATGTGCTTCTGAGAAAAGCTAGTAAATATTTGCTTGGATGCTCTTTTTAAAGAGAGCCAGATAAAAAGTTTAGCCGCTGTTTTTAAATACCTTTCATCCAAAACAAAACAAAAATACTGTCATCGAGGACTGACCTAAGCAGTCCTTCTAAGGCACAGAAGACAAACTGCTATATTTCCTCTAGAACTCTACCTTTTATACTCCAATAAATTTCTTCTTCATAGTACATTTTAGTCTTGTATAAGCTATGAAGTATTTCAATGAAAGACTAGTTTTCATTTCTTGTAATGACAGCAGTAACTCCTAGGATCTCTTCTTTACACCATGCTTTTAAAAATTATTAAAGACAGTCTACATCACTTCTTAAAAATAATAAGAGAATGGTATAGGCTACAATTTAGGGGGAAAAGCTACCTTTGTTGAAAATTTAACCTATAAACACCAACCATGTATTGAGTGGTCTTAGAGGGGAATGGGATGAGTAAAACCAAAAATAATAAAAAACATATTTGAAAATTTCATCAGTTATAGCTGTGCAAATATATACAAGTAAAATGATGCTATTCATAAAATATTACATTTATTATTTTAGGAAAATACAGGGACAGCTCACTGAGAATCGGAACCAAAAGGCTTCAAGAGAAATTTCAGGATATTTGTAGCAAACTATGTGGAAGATAAAGATTCGATTCATTAAAAATTTCCTTAAATTACAGTTATGTAACAGAGACAAACAAAAAAGCAGACCAAATACTATGTGATCCAATTCCCTTATCACATGTTTAGTTTCTCATATTTTGAAAACAATGCTGATAAGTATCCTATAACCACACCGAGCAAACTCTTAGAAATGAGCGCTTGGTACAGAAGAGATGATTATCTTTCCCTGTTAACAGATTTATTCTATCTTTACTGACCTTTGAACAAACCTAATTCCATAGTTTCACATAGGTTAGATTTTTTTTATGGCTCTTCTTATACTCACTTTGACATATCACTTCTCCTTTTTAAATTCCATTTTGTTTATGCACCTGGAATTTACTATTCTAGATGTTCCTGGAAAAGGGAACCACTGAAGTAGGAATCCAAATATCTTACCTTTCCTATCTGACTCAAGAGACCAGAAATCAAATCAACCATACAAACTTCATTAGAAGTATTTTAGCAAAAAAATTATGTTTTTTTTAAGTTTTCATATAACCTAAAGGTAGTATCTATGAATAGTTAACTATACAACAATGCTGTTATGTTTTTTCAAGACAATGGAATCAGCAACTTGTCCAACAGGTTATATCCTCAGTGACACCTGATCTGAATGACACCACTCCATGATGGCTGCTCAAGTTGATTACTTTCTAAGATGCGACATAAGAAGCAGCAACCAGAACCAGGTAGTTATTTCTTATCTTGAAAGGATACAAATACAAATATAAATACAAATCTAAACTAATTTTTCAAGGTGCTGTTTCAGCAATTCATTTACTCATAAAATACTGTAAATCTGAGAACAACAGAAATTTTTAGTTTCATAGAGTCAGATTATTCTGTGAAATAATGACACAATCTTCTTCTCATTGGTTCCCTCTTTACATGAATTCATAGTAAGTACCTTCAATTCTGACTTAATACTAGGGTCTGAATAGAGGGAAGAAAGGTACCAAAGAAGACAAAGACCTTTATTTTGAATTTTAATTGCTGATTCTGAAAGTCTCTCTTGTCAAGTACATACAAAGGAGGTATTCCCAGTGGCAATGCTTAAGTCTTCCATATACAAGCTAAGGCCACAGTCACAATTAAATGAGGAATTTGAGAAATCATTAGCACTTAAAACAACACCAGTAATAACAGAATTCACACTGCTCAGTCATGACACTCATTTTTTAAAATCACTTCACTAGGAGTAACAGGACAATGAGATGTAATTTTTTCCCTGTGATTCTGCACTAAGAATCATATTTAAGAAAATTTATGCAACTCAAGTATAAGAATAAGGTGAAACTTATTTCACATAGCCACCTGCTTTTCACTAGAACGGATACACAGAACACTGAAAACAAGAACAACCACTAGAGTACATGAAAGAACAGAAGAGAACAAAAAGAGTCTGCTCTAACACACTTCCTTTTTTAGAGACGGCTGAAGGTCAAGACTGGGAGTGGAAGAGGAAACACAATCATGTTGTCTACATAAAGGAGTACTTGGAATTTTGAGTGTATAACTAGGTAACTTTCATGAGTAAAGAATTCATTTGACAACTCAATGTTTTACATGTTCCATGTCAAGTCACTGCCCCTGGCCTTTTGCCTTTGTATTTTGCTTGAGGAGATTTTACTCTTAGGGATTTAACTAGAATATAAAACATGGAATTATACCCAAAAGGTAGAAAGTGTAGAACAAAAAGAGAAATGATTCCTTTGAGTCATTTTGATCAACTGTATATAAATATTTATCAGAAAAATGTTAATACTGTATCACAGAGCTTGTTACTACTGTCTTTGAAAATTTAATATACAAACCATACGGAGATATATGTATTTCATAGAGTGATAAAAAGGGGATGCTGTCAACAAAACACTGGTTAAAGGAAAATTATTTCATGTACATAGGAGTTTCTTTTTTCATAATACTCATTTTACTTTTCTTACTTCCTCATTCCATTTAAAAAATATCTTTAAGGCTGGGTGTGGTAGTGCACATCTGTAATCCCAGCACTCAGAAGGATGAGGCAGGAGGACTGCTACAGGTTCCAGACCAACCTGGACTACATAGTGAATACAAGGCCAGATTGAACTAATAGTGAACCCATGTTTCCCCGCCAAAAAATTATCTTTAGTCACAAAGTAGGTATTTTGTTATTGCTTTTCTTTACCCCACAAAGTATAAACCTGCAAAATCTGACAATCACATTCAGCAGAGAAAAGGAATATTTGTTTCCTATTATTTTTCTCTTTCTAATGCATGATAGTGAGTTTTATAATGACTAGGTTGGTTAATAAACTATTTCCTTTCAATGTAAGTCAGTAAATAACACCAATTTATTAATGACTATTGATTGTTCCTGACATTAGGAAATACATTCAGGCCAAAGGCCCCATCTTTATTTGTATCTCTTTCTATCATACAATGTAATGTAATATACATACGTATAACATGGCAGTCCTTCTACATACTTAAGGCAGTACATAAACTAAGAGATAAATCTAAGTTCTGTGGAATACAACATGAGTACTGTTAAGCTGGATACAGCATTATGTCCTCATTCTCACAGTCATCAGTCCTCTTATAAACAGTGTGCTTAAATAATGGATTCTCCAGTAAGACAAACAGTCTCTTGTTTCCTACTGGGTAGGGAATTCACTTTGCAATTTGGTTACCGAGATAGCCCAGAGCAGGACTGAAACTATTTCTTATAACTTACTGCCCATCTCACACAGACTTATAAATCAGTACTACACTTACGCAGACCCAGCCGAAAGCTGGAATGAGCAGGTCAGGTTTTAATACAAAAGAACAACATCCCTTCACTGTGCTTATAGCCAAATCAGGCTGACTTGTTCCCAGGAGTTGTAAAGAGCCATGACAGATCCTTTTGACAGTGGCTATCTTTACTATTTAGCTCATAAGAATAGTGTGGCCTCTCTCTTCACCACAATGGTCTCCAGAAAAATGGAAAGGGCAGAAACCTTTTTTAGAGACTAAATGAAAATATATGAAGACAGATGTTCACTGTTGGTCCTGACTCTCAAGATGCTCCACTTAAGTTATCCTCTAACACTTAATTCATGAGGTGAAGTAACAGAGGGCTTTTACAAATCCGGAGAAACAGAGTTGGATCTTGGATAAGATAGTAATTGATCTGAACAAATGAATACTTTAAAAATGCTACTTCATGCTTTTTTGAAGTAACATAGGAAAGACAGTGAATATGGAAGACTTTTTGATCCCAATTACAAGTTACAAGTACAAAAATGGATATTTACATATAGGAAATTGTTTACTAACTTATTGATTCAGAGACCACTAAGTTGTAAAGTCTTTAAAAGAAATTAAATTTGAGTTGTAATTTCATATACTGAAATTCAGAATTTGCTACATAAATAATTTATATAAAAGCAAACCACAAACTCAGTCATTTTCCTTAACTGAAAGCCATTTTTTCCTCAGGAATCTTTTTTATATAATTTTGGTTTGGGTCATGAGCATCTATCAATATTGATTTGATGGTAGCTATTCCTCACTATCTTTTTCCTATAAAGTTTCAGTCCAGATTTATAATTCATATTGTCTAATTCAAATAGAGTATAGATAAAATATAAAGTCTAAATATAATTGATACTGTTAACAAACTGGGAATTAGGAAATCCTGGTTTTTATTTCAATCTTGCTCCTTACTCTGATCTTAAGCAAGTACTAAACCCCTTAGATCTTAATGTTCTTGCTAAAAATGGAAAGAATGGACTGTAGATAATCTCTAAAAATCAATTTAAGATTTAATCTTCGATGAGTTAATCAGTTCAAGTTTCTAGCTTGTTATCTATTGGCAGATGATATTAAAACCTACCACTGACAAAAAGAACAAAGCCAAGTTTTTATTTGAATCCTCTTTCTGCTGCCTATGGATCCAACCTGTTGAACTTTGTGAATGACACAGATTTGTTATGTGCTATTGAGACTCAAGGAACACTGCTAGAATTTTACTGATGGTAAGATGTTCTGTTTTCCTCAGAAAGAAATGAGCTCTACTGGTTACCAGGCATCTTTATATTTCATATAGAAATTTGATGCAAATCCAGAAAAAGAATCCACTTCATATTATTAAAAGAACACGTAAATGTTGCAGTGTTAGTATTTTACTATGCTTATTGTCCTTTTAATCTCAGATGGCTATTCTTATGCAGGATTTTGTACTAGAATGTTGGCAGTTTCCACAGTTGTTTCTATGAATACACAATAATAAAAACCAATCTTTTTTTTTTAAAGAACAATAATCACAAAGTTAAATACTTATTGTATTTGCATGATAAAAACACATTCCCTTAAATATACAAAAATTGTAATTTCAGTCTCAGATTGTAGTGACTCTTACCTGGGGTCTGCATTCTGTGAAGTTTCCGGCTGTTGCTAACATGATCTTTCCGGCATGCCAGTCAGAAGCTCAAAACACTTTGTACTCGTCTGTGCTTGCTCTCATGTGCGCGCTCTCTCTCTCTCTCTCTCTCTCTCTCTCTCTCTCTCCCGCTTTTTGCTCTCACCCTGTGGCTCAGACAGTTTGGAATGCAGAAAAGCCAGAGCCAATGCCAGTCAAACTCAATCCACTCCTCCCTCTGTTCTTTTGCTAGAGAGCACTAAACAATAGCCACCCTTCCTACTCACTCACCACTCTCAATAGCACTGAGGGCAGACAATCTACTTTGGAAGAAGGAATGTGATCTACCAAACTAGGCAATTCATTTTTTCTATCTCAATGAGTAAGAGAGTGGATGTGTACTTCTGTGTGTTTTAAGAAGTGATTTTTTAAAAGTAATCTATTTCAAAATCCTGTTTTATGGATAGAAAAGCAAATTTCAGATATTCTTATTTTGAATGTTATTGTGCTGAATTAAAATGGAAACTCTTCAAAGTAGGAAAAACTGGGTAAACCTTACAGCTAATACAGACATAGAAGTCTGACATAGACATACACACACATATTACTCTCTTTTAAGCTACTACATCAAACATATCAACTTATCCTTGGAAATATTTTACATTTACAAAGGACACAAAAAAAGAAATGAAGTTTCTATTTCTCTAAAGCCCCTTTTTCCAGGTCTTAAATTAGAACTTCATTTAAAAAAATAATAAAAAAATAATTTTATAGGCTGAGTGATTCTACTAAACTAATTTTCTACTAGGTACAATGAAATTATAGATGATATCACTGTTCTTAGTCATCATATTAGTTTGTTTTAAAATCATATGTATTTCTAGTTTTTTTTCTCTACATTTCAAAAGTAGAAGGCAGGTCAACAATGTAATCTTCATTTCTGGTATGATGTCTAACACATTACACAGCTGCTTAGTTGCTGAGGTTAGCATGTCAGGATTGATCAGTTAAAAAAACTGACAGTTTGAACCACAGTGGACTCCATTTGCCACTTCAGGCAGCAGAACAGAACAGACATGGAAACAGTATCAATCAGTTAGCTACCATTTAATGAGAAGCTGACAGAAATCACATACACTGTACCTACTTGTCTATATTTAGGTATGTATGTATTATAAAATATATAACTCACTTATTAGATAAACATGTTTATGCAGGCATACATACATATACATATGTAAGTATACATAAGAAAGTACACATATCCTTTGTTTCTTTTCTGCTCCTAAGTCTCAATGATTGAAATAAAATTTCTCTTTTAATTTCAACATAATTTATTTTTTATTATCTAGTCTCATAATCCTTCAGGGAACATACTGCTGTACTACTGCATTTTCCTCTGCCTTTACTTTTGGTCTTGTTTCTACTTAAAATGAACTACTCTTTTAATCCTTATTGCTACTCAAATACAAATCAGGGATAGAAAAGTGCAAATAAAGTTAGACAGAAATAAACTGAGGGTCTGTCTATGAATACTACAGTCCACAGATTCCTACCCTGCCCAAATCATCAACAACCCCTGCACCTTCTTTTTACTAAAGGCAATACAAAGAGATATCTTTTTTTTTTTCTTTTTGGTACCAGGGATCGAACTCTGGACCTTGCGCTTGCAAGCCAGGTGGCGGAACCACTGAGCTAAATCCCTGGCCCAAAGAGACATCATTTTTAACTACTGTTTATAATTGATCTTAAAATAATACAAAGTACACCAAAATGATTTTTATGTATTAGTCCTCAGAAAAAGAAATCTAAGAAATAGGTCATGATTTCCATAATTATATTCAAGAGTTAGAACAGGGGAAAGTGAGTCTAAGTTACAGGGACAGAGGTTTCAGCTCAATAAAAGGAAATTAAGAGTCGCAGAAATATGGAAGTAGGTTTCTGAAAGATGTGTATGCTGTAAAAGATAGTGAGCCCTAATTCTTCCCACACAGGTTGTTCATTTGATGAATATATTCAAACTACATTACTAAACAATAATGGTATTCTGTTGATAAACAATTAACAATCCTTTCTCAAATGCCAAAAAATGTTCATCTGCAATCTCCAGTGTGAGGTTTTCCTTTTAAGTATTTTTAAAAATTTAGAACCCATTGGATCTGGGATTTAGCTCAGTGGTTCCGCCACCTGCCTCGCAAGTGCAAGGTCCTGAGTTCAATCTCCAGTACCAAAAAAAAAAAAAAAAAATTAGAAGCCATTCCTGTTTATTAACCTTACACCATTCAGTTTATTACCCAAAGAAACCAGAGAACTGTTAAGGAAACAATTTTTCTTAAATGTAAATATGATGTTACTCCATTATTCAACACTCTGCAAAGGCGATGATATACTATATTTAATTTCTATGCTAAATCTTTTTTACAAGTATGCATACCTATTTTTAATGCTCTGTTTTATGCCATCCAGCCCTGTTGTTGCTGCCTCTTTGTATGGAAGGCCCTTGCCGGCCAGATCTGCCTGTTATTCTCTTAGTTATCATTCAAAATCTAGATTTGAAATTATTTTCTTAGTATCTTAACTCATTTCCTGCCCAGAGTTAATCATGTTCTTTTCTGTATCTTTTTTTCTCACTCACTCTATTTTTTTCTTCATAGACTTCATTATTTTACTTTACCTAACATTATACAAGGCATTGATATTTAATATGTTTTTCCCCGCAGAAGTGAAGTACATCATGGGCATTAGGCGGAGGCAGTAACTTTGTCCTGTTTTTCATTTATCTCCAGAGCTTACGAGAGTGCCTGACATTAACAGGAGCTTACTAAGTGATAAAAAGATGAATGGAAGGAAAAAAGAATATATTTCACCTATCTAGATACTTTTTAAAGAAGTATCCAGGCTAAAGTGTACTTTGGAATAACTTGAAAACTTGACCATGGCATATCCATTTTCTTTTGTCAGAACTTAGCAATGGGTATACTGTGTGATGAAACAAAAACGTTTAAGGAATTCACCTCTGGCTTATGTGGTTTCAAGTACCCAAAAGAATTTAAATATCAAAAAAAGAGAGTTATTTCATTATTTACCCAAGTAGGATTTAGTTGTAAGAGATGAAATCTCTACATGTAGAAGTTGATTCTTGAAGTAATTTTTATCTTACTTTCACTGTCTCTGAACCCACAGCCATGTGCTGAGTTACCATAGCCAGGGGAAGCAACTTCTAATTTCTATTAAAGAGATCAATGAAATTTTAATCTCATACAGCACTAGGAAGTTCTCCAAAACCATGGAGGAGCATGGGTGTGCACCCCACTATTTAGCCATCAACTCAGGTTAGAAAGTAGCTGGAGTCCATTTCACCGAGAAAAATCTCTCAATGGTTCGAAACAGCTTCACAAAAGTTGGTGTAGTGTTTCTTTTTGGGGGGGGACTGGAGATCAAACTCAGGACCTTGCATGTGCCAGGCAGGCGTGGCGCCACAGAGCTACATCCCCAGCCCTGTTGGTGGAGTTTTTATCACACATTTACAGCACTAAGCACATGCTCATTTTGGATAGGTGAGGTTATTTAAGTAATTTATTTCTACAAATAAGCACTATGTTATTTGGCTTTACATTTCTCTCTGTACAGGAAATTAGGCAGAATTGTCTTGACTAAGCCATTTTATACAGACCTGACCTAGCAGTGTATTTAATATATGTTTATATTAGGTTAAACAGTGTGAAAATGTATGTTTATAAGTAAAAAAAATAATAAAGTCAAATCAGAGCTGAGGATGTAGCTCAATGGTGGAGTATGAGCTTCGCATATGAGAGGCCTTAGATTCAAACCCCCAGCCCTGCCCCACCCATCCAAAAAAGTCACATGTAACCAATGATCAAATGAATAATATATATTCAAACACCAAATGAATGGTTAAACTTGATGATTTTAAAGGTATCTTCTAGTTCTGGGATTCCATGTAATTCAACATAATTCAAACATAAAACATCATTAGTCGATTTCAATGCTTTGGTTACTAAACTGTTTTGCTTATCAAACCACTGTCCTCTTACTATTCATTAACACAGCATCCTGTTTTTGTCCTTCAAAGTTATTATAATTCATAATTTATTTATATATTATATGTCTATCTGCTCCTTATCCTGATGGATATTAAACTTCATGATGTCAGAGATTATATCCCTGTCTTGTTTATTGCTGCATCTGAAATGCTAAGTACAGTGCTTACCCTAGGTAGTAAGTGTTTAGTGAATATTTGAATAAACAAATGGTTTGAAAACAGGTAAAAGTAAACTCCTAGAGGTTATGTACAAGCTCCCAAATTAGTATCAGTAAGTACTGATTTAGTTGTTAAAAGGCTAGATTTTTTTTCTTGTTGTGAATCAGTGAAATAGTATATTTTTATGAATTTTGAAGAATGTAATTAGCTTATTTCCTCCATCCCTTATAAAAGAAATATTATGGAATTCTGATTTTGGTATAAGTATAGAATTCAGTGTGCCAGCCATTAAGAAATCCTGAACCATAAATGCACAATTTTCTGAAAATCAAAGAGCACAGAAAATTAGCTGGCTGCATATAATTAAAAATTACCTGCACGTCAATTTTACTTATCAAACAAATTAACAATCCGATAATACCTATCTTCTCATTTAAGTAGGAACACATCTCAACAGCAGGCAAGCTGAACTGTATACCAGACTGTTATTGTGCTGGCTCTTGCACTTATGGGTGCTCTGGTTTTGAAAAGCAGATTATTATAAATCCAGCATCTTCCAACCATAAACACAGTTTCGCTGAATGTCTCCCCATTAACCAGATTAGGATTCTGATGCTGTGGTCTTCCTACTGCATTCTTTTTGGAAAGCATAATAAAAAAAGGAAATTATTGTTTATAATGGGAATGACAAATGCCAAGATCACCCACTTATGCAGAAATGCCACTAAAATTTAACTTATTCATTTGTATATGATGGGACTACAACATAATATACATACATACATACTTTTATTCTGATAAAGAGGCATTATAAAGACCAGAATACATTTTAAATCAGATGGTTAGAATAGTATTTACAAGTATATAAAAGGCATATGCAAAATAAGTGACAATTATAACAGCCACAGTTTTTTGTCTTTATAAACTTCTGGTTAAAAATTTGGGCTTCACCTTATTCTTCCAGCTAATATGATTTAGTAGGGTGCATTTCCCTTTCTGGACCAGCAAGTAGTTGGGTCCCTCTTGTCAACTCAGGCTCTCATGTGAATTTTCAAAGAAAAATAAGCAAAGCCTATGTAGAAAAATACAAAGGAATCTTTTGATAGTTTTATTTCATCACATAAAGAAACTGCTGTGGTAAAAGCAATACTTATATATCTATGAAAAACTCAATAATAACAAAAAGCAACTAAAAGTATTTTGGAATGCTACTGGATACTAACACATACTATTTCTGAATGTGCTCACAGAGCCAGGGACATATTTGTGACATTGGCTCTCATTTTAAAAAGGAGCTCAAATTACATAAGGTGTTAAAAAACTCATTTTTTTCAGTAGCTTTAAAAATATATATGCTTTATTTTTAGGAGGTTGGCCTTGTTGATTTTCTGTTAAGCTGATCTGTCAAAACTAAAGGATTAGGTCACCTTTCTTGTATAAAACAGATGACACATCATTTTCAGTAAAAATAATCATTTGGTATCTGCTTTTACCTTAGTTTTAAATAATATTTGCAACTTTGGGCTACTGTTTCTATAAAACCTATTTAGGAAGAACATAGATTTTATGCTACAGCCAGTTCTTGTCATACTACTGATACAGAAACATATACATGAGCCAGGCACAGAGAAGCACGCTGTAATTTCAGCTATTCAGAAGGCTGAGGCAGGAGGATTTCAAGTTTGAGGTGAGACCCTGTCTCAAAATAAAAAAGGCTGGGGATGTAGCTCAGTGCCGAGACTCTGGATTCAAAACATATACTTGCGCTATATAGTTCAAAATACTACTGCAGATTGTCCATTTCACTCAATTTCTATTATCCTAACTAACTGATGCAAAGTGAAATTCAGCAGAACAAGAGATAAGCATTGAAAAAAGAAGAAAAAAGGAAAGAAAATTCTAACAGTAATTTCCTAGGAACAAAATTCTGAAATAAGACAACTTAAGAAATGAATGCTACTATTTTATCCATTTTACAAATAAGGAAATGGAGACACAGACAAGCTGAGTTAGTAACTTGCCCAAAGTAACAAAATGGTAGAATTCATCTTTCTTTTGGTTCTGGAGTGTTTTCCCTTAACCACTATGGTACACTAAACTAAACTACTTTTCCACATTTATCCACTTTAGTTTTGGGGGTTCTTTTCTTCTTCACAGCTAAATACAGGAGTATTTTCTATAACATTATTAACTTCATAAAGGGCCACCTGCCTTGCAAGCGCAAGGTCCTGAGTTTGATCCCCGGTACCAAAAACAAAAACAAAAACACAAGGAGCTGGCATATTGCTCTAGATCTGGTTTATCAGCAGCTGCTTCTTTTCTTCAGCATATGTTAATCCAGATGCAGAACAATAAACAGAATTTGCAAAAGAACATTCTACTTATGTGCTTTTAGATTTATTTTGGCAACTGGAGAGAGGTTTCACCCAGAATCTGAGAGGCAGGTACTTGAAAATCGATCATTTTGACTGATAATGTGTGAGCAGTTTCTGAACATCTGTGTCTTAGGGGGGCCGAAGAGAAGGAGACCATTTTTTTTTCCTTTCCTGTTTTTATTAAAAGGAGATGAGAATACAAAACCTTGGTGACAAATTGTGTGTTCTTGGGAAGAATATCAACTCAAAGACTGAGAGGACCCTTTTCTCAATTCAATGATTAATTTTTCCTTCTCCATTTTTTTTCAACATATTTGAAATAATTAAACAAACCAAGAAATTTAATCAGATCCAAAGAAAGACAGAGAAGGAAAACCAACATAACAGTTTTTTCTATGTCTGCAAACAGCAACAGTCTCTTTCTATATTTTTTTAAAAATGACTACACATTCCTTCCCACTAAATAACTATAAACTAGATAACTTGGATAATAAATTTTTTTTTGTAAGGGTGTAGAGGTTCAGACATAGACAATGTCAGAAGACCCAGGAGTACAGAAATAAGCACTTCTGGCACTACTTACAAGGTAATATTAGCAGGTGACTGAGCATAGTGCTTAAGAGGACAGACTTCAGGGCTAAATTCCTAGGTTCAAATAATACCTACGCCATTTACAGATCTTGGACAAATACTGCTTCAGTTTAAATAAGTATTAACAAACAAACAAACAGATAATAGCAATACTTACTTCATAGGGTTACATGAGTAAATACTTTCAAAGCACTTAGAAGAGCACTTGACTCAAATAACTACATAAACATTTGTGGAGCAAAATGAAATGAAAATATTATTAAGGGTAAGGGAGCCAAAAAAGGTGAAAAAGAAAATGAGAACAATTTTTAACATTCATCACTGACTGAAAAGAGTATTCTGTCCCTCAAAATCCTGACTTACTTCTTTGCTATGATTTTCTTTACAGATCCCTTCATTCACCAGAACCTACAAGCTAGTATCACCTTAGATTCTCTGTATTTTTTTCTTTTCCTCCAATTTACAGAAACATTTATTGTTTTCACCAGAAAACACTTTTAATGTGTTCACTGCCTGGTTCAGAGTACAGGCCAGTGTAATTACAGCCATGTAAAAAAGCTGTCAAAAAGTATTTCTCTCTTTTTTTGGGGGGTGGGTACGGGGGATCAAATTCAGGACCTTTCATTTGCGAGGCAGGTAGTGGCACCACTGAGCTAAATCCCCAGCCCAAAAAAGTATTTCTCTTTACCAGGAGTACTGCTCAATCTTTCATTCCATCCACAGAGACTATTAGAAATAAGACACTACACACCCTGCAGCATCATCATATATCCCTTGATAGGAAAATGCTGAGATCATAAATCTTCCAAGAAGTGCAAATGGAATCCTTTTGTGAAATAATTTTCAGTTAGAGAGATAGGACAGTAGTTTGCAGAATCCTGGATATATATTCCAAGTGCATCATTAAGAAAAAAGAATGCATCACTTGGGTTCCTCGTATTATGGTCTAATTAGTAATTACTAGCCCAATTCTCTAAATTTATCCAGTCATACAATTTTGAAAAAAGATTTATGCAGGGCTTACTAGTCACTTGATAAGAATATTGTAGTAATGTGGAACTGTAATACACTATAGTGCCTTAACTTCACTATTCAACAATATTTATCTTCTTCCTCTATAATGACTGATTATATAAGGTAATGTAGTCATTAATATAGATAACCAAGATTTAATGAATGTAAAATAAATGATAATCTAAATTCTGCTAAAACTGAGTATAAATATTTCTACTTTGTTGATAGTAAAAAGAATATACAAAGTAGTTTAAGGAAAGAATGGTAAATTTCATCCAACAAATTAATTTTTTGGAGTGTTCTTAATTTCCTCTTTTTTTTTTTTTTTTTGGTACTGGGGATCGAACTTGGGACCTTGTACTTGTGAGGCAGGTGGTGGAACCACTGACATTATTATTGTTTGTGGCATTTTTGAAAAAGAAAAGTGTTGTTCTCACTAAAGATATGGAATCTTGAATATGGTCATAATCGATAAACTATGTATAATGTAGTATGTTAAAAAAAGCCTGAAATTGCAGTACCCTACTTAAAAATTGGATAGATTTTAAAAGTACTTATATATGGGCTGTTTGAAACTCAAGATATTTTTTCTTACTGAAAATACAGCAAAACTTGCAGAAAACAAGAAACTAATGTTTAATGAGTACCTACTACATGCTAGCAATCTGCTAGGGAACTTGTATCTAATATATTTTACAACTCTATGAAATAGTAACTAGTTTGCTGATTCTGTACATTTGTAAAGGCAAAATTACACATTACCTTTACCCAAGTGATATAGTACATTGTGAAAAAAAAATCAACATTACTTAAAATCAAATAGGCTAATAAAAAATAGCAACCTTATAATTTACCACACCAAAGGCAATCTCCTTTAACTTTTAGCTTTTTCTACTGGCATTTATTACAAGGTAATACTTTTTATTTTTCCTGATTGCTTTCTTTTTTTCAGTTTTTATTTTTTATTAGGGTATGTTTGCAGTACATAATGATTATATTCGTTATGGGGAGTTGGTACATGTATATAATACTTTCAATTCCTTTTTTGTTCCACATCCTCTCTCTTTCCTCCTCCCTCCATCCATTTATTGGTCCCCCTCCCATTTGAAAAAGATCTGTTTATTTCATATTATGTATCTTTAACTTTGTTCTTTGTTTATATTACATTCTCTTATAAGAGAAACCCTGCAATATTCAAGCTTGTGTGTCTGATTTCACTCAACATTATGGTCTCAAGGTGCAACCATTTTCCTACAAATGACTCGTTTGTCCTTCTTTATGGCATTGTAGTGCTCCATGACGTATAAATGCAACAGTTTTTCTATCCATTCATCTGTTGATGGACATATAGGCTACTTCCAAGATTTAGCCATTATAAATTGTGCTGCTATAATCATGGGTATAATAATTTTATTTAAATATTTATATGTAGTCATATATTACTTAGAAATGTTGAGATAAATTGAGAAACCTGAAAGTCTTCCATCTTTTTCCCTAGTTTGGATTGGATGCTCACTTACTCAGCTCTCAATCATCTATTCAGCTGCCTGCTAGCTTAGAAATCATGTTGAGTCAGAATTTAAAGGGCACTGTTTCATGGTCTCAGGTTCTAATTCTACTTTCAAGAAGTCAGATATCTTTAATTCCAACACTCTGGGAGGCTGGGGCAGGATTGAAAGTTTGAGATCAGTTTGGGGGAACTTAGACCCTGTTTCAAAAAATAAAAAAGAAAAGAAAGAAAAAACAAAAAAAGAGGAATGCACATGTAGCTTAGTGTGAAGACCCAGGGTTAATCCCCAATACTGGAGGAAAAAGAAAAAAAAGATGCCACTCTTGTTTGACTCCTTTATAGAGTACTTTTATTTCTGTTTTAAACACTTTTTCCCCTACTACTGAGGACTGAACAGAACATTTGCATTGGGCTACAACCTCAGTCCTATTTTTAAATTTTGAGACAGGATCTCACTGAGTTGCCAAACTTGTGATCCTCCTGTCTCAGCCTCCTAGATGGCTGGAATTACAGGAGTGCCCACCGCACTGGCCAATTTCTTGTCAGTTTTAGGAAATTCTCATTACAGATGTCCTAAAATTTCCCAAACATGGTCCCTGAAATGGGTCTTTTATTCATTATGCAGAGTACTTTGTAGGCCCTTTAAACTGGAAATCCATAACCTTTATTTGAGGGTTCTGGAACATTTCCCTTCAGGTCTTCACCAAATGTCTCTCTTAGTTAGGCTTTTTCCTCACCATCGCATATGAAATAACATTCCTTTCCCCCTTTCTCCACACATCCCTCCTAGTTCCTTTCACTCTACCTTATTTTTTCTCCATTGCACTTCTCACCAAATGACATACTTTATAATTCTTTTTGGTTTTTTTTTTGGTACTGGGGATCGAACTCGGGTCCTTGCACTTGCGCAGCAGACGGTGAAACCACTGAGCTAAATCCCTGGCCCTAAATGACATACTTTAAAGTTACTTGTTTTTGCCAGTCTACTCCCACTATAATGTAAGCTCCGTGAAGGTGGGGCATTTTTGTTTCACTGTTGACTACTTTGAATGCTTTGTTCATACATGGTGCAGGCCAGAATACTGTATGTCATATAATAGGGATTTTAAAGATCTAATTGAGGAAGGAAAGGTACTCTCCAGGGAAGGGCAATATGCTAAAAGACTGATTTAGGGGGAAAAAAAATCTAGCTGGGGAAGGGAAAAGAAGAGAGATACATCTCATAGTTATCAATTACTATTTATAAGTCATTCTTCTTTCTTTTTTGGTATTTTTGAGGCAGGGTTTCACTATATGGTCCAGGCTGGCCTTGAATTTGGGACAATTTTCCTGTCTTAGCCTCTTTAGTTCCAGGAATACTGGTGTGTGCCACCAAGCCCAGCTTAGAAGTCATTTAAAAAACCCAAATAGCCTATCAGTAGTTGTTATTTCTATATAGAGCTGAGAAGCACCATAATAAATTGAGTTGAAGTCATATAGACATGAGTTTGAATTCTGGTTCTACCACTTATTATGCACCTCCCACACACACTTTATAAAAGGAGGACATTAACCGCATTTATTTCAGACTGCCAGAAGTGAATGAGACAGTGCTCATTCAGAACTTAGCATTATTCCTATTTTGTCATCACTATCTCTACCTGTCACACTTTCTATTGTTTCTCTACATTAGTAACTATCATTTATTTTTAAAATACAAAAGAGATAGATTTGAGATGGCAATCAATGATACTAAGAAATAGGAAGAATCATCTAGATATTTGCAATTAACATTAGATATTGTATCCTAAAAAACATGATAGGAGATGAAAATAAAGTTGAGCAGCATGACAATTATCTAACAATTTGTTGAATTTACTGAAAAAAAGTCTATTAGTTTCCTAGGGATGCCATAATAAATCACCACTAACTGAATGGCTTAAAAACAACAGAAATTTATTCTTATAAATTTTTAGAGGCCAGTAGTCCATAATCAAGGTGTAACCAAAACCACTTCCTCAGAAGGCTACAGAAGAGAATCCTTTTTTGCCTTCTTCAGTTTCTAGTGGCTTTAAAGCCACCAGTCACACATTCCTTGGCTTGTGTCTATGCACCTCTAATCTCTGCTTCTGTTTTCATAATGTCTTCTCTTGTCTGTGTATTCTCCTCTTCCATTTTAGGACTTGTGCCATTGAATTTAGGGCCCATCTAGACATTCATTGTACTCATCTTGAGAGCCTTAATTTAATTACATCTGCAGAGTTCCTTTTTCTAAATAAGGACACATTCCCAGTTCTGGGGATTAGGATGAAAACGTATCGTTTCAGAAGCCATCATAATTCAAAATTTTGTTTTTCTGTTGGATTATATATTGTATAGTCCAATAGATTTTTTATACTTTTTTTCTAGATACAAGAATCAATAAGTTTTTCTTCTTGTCAATTATGCTTTCAGAGTCAACAATAAGTGTTTTTTTATTAATTGCATTCTTCTTGGAATGGTTTTTTTCTTTATATCTAAGATTCTAATACAAAAAGACTTTCTAGACTCAAGTTTGCACCTTTTAACCTAACGTGCTGTGGTATATACGTATAGCCTCAGCTACCTAAAAGGCTGAGGCAGGAAGTTTACTTGGGCACACAGGTTTAAGACCATCCTGGGCAATATGGCAATACTCCATTAAAAAAAGAGTTCCTGGGCCGGGGATTTAGCTCAGTGGTTCCGGCACCTGCCTCGCAAGCACAAAGTCCCGAGTTCAATCCCCGGTACCAAAAAAAAAAAAAAAAAAGTTCCTACTTTGAATGGATAATAGGAAATGCTGTGTTTTTAAGATGCTACAAAGGGGAAAAAGTTTTTGCCAGCTATTCCTCAGATGGGACTAATTTCTAGAATATATAAAAAACTCAAAAGAATTAGACCCTCCCAAATAAAAGACCCAATCAAAAAACAGGCAAGTGAAATACAAATGGCCAGTAAATATATGAAGACATGCTCAATATTGCTGGTCATTGGAGAAATACAAATTAAAACAACATTTAGATTCCATCTTACCCCAGAAAGTAACTGGCACCACCAAACAATAAAATAAAAACAAATGCTGGAGGCCACAGGGGCAAAAACAAACTTTTAAATTGCTGATGGGAATATAAATTAGTATAACCACTATGGAAATCAGTGTGGAGATTCCTCAAAAAACTAAAACTAGAAATTCCATTCAACCTAGCTATTACCCTTCTATGCATCTTTCCCAAAGAGTTAAAGACATCACATTACAGTGATACATGAATACCCATCTTTACAGGAGCACAATTTACAATAGCTAAATATTACAAGTGGCCTACATGTCCATCAACAAATGAATGGAAAAGAAAGAAAATGTGGTATTTTTATATCTAATGTACTACTCTGCCATAAAGAAAGATAAAATTGAGTCATCTGTAGAAAAATTGATGCACCGTGAGATTATAATGTTAAGTGAAATACAGATGTGTTACATACATGTAGCAACTCCACACAAAGAATGTAAACATCATGTATTGCAAACATGTACTAATAAAAAAAGATGCTACGAAGAGGCCTTCAATGGTAATATTTTTTTTGGTACCAGGGATCAAAGTTGGGACCTTGCGCTTGCAAGGCAGGCACTAGAACCACTGAGCTAAATCCCCGGCCCCTCAATGGTAATATTAAAAGTTCATTCAATTTAGAGAAGAAATATTTAAGTTAGAATGAATTTAAGTTAGAATGAGGTTATTCTATTTACCTGAATAATATCACTACATCAAACTTGTGCTATAAAGGCCTTAGAATACTGATATACTACCATCTTAGTTTAAACCACAGAGATAATGCAATGTTTCTGATCATCTGTAGACAAGAAGAATCACTTAAAATACCTGACCAATAACCTGTATAGGAGAGAAGAGAAAATAGAGAACACAGGAGAAAAAAGGCACTATGGTGAAGAAAATACAGTTAATTAGATAATATTTTCTGAGACAATAACTTTTGGTACAATTACCAATTCTAAAATAGCACAGCATTATCATTAATAAAGTAGAAATAGAATGAGGCAGGGTAGCAAATGCCTGTATCCCAGTTCTTGGGAGGCTGAGGCTGGAGGATTGCTGTGAGTTTGAGGCCAGGCTGGGCTGCACAGTGAGTTCAGGGCCAGTTTGAACTACATAGTAAGACCCTGTCTGAAACAAAACAAAGTAGAAATTGATAAAATAAATTTTGAAAGACAAATATGTACTAAAAGATGACTTTTTAGAGTCTACTAATATTCCTTTTGAACATCCATTCATTAATTTTATTTATTAACAATGAATAAAAGGGTAGGTTTGTCAATGAAATTTTGTATTTATTCTTATTCCCTGATGGAAACTGATACAACATACTTTTGTTTGATCTATGGTTCACCATTTCTAATGTGAGAATGAATAAACCAGCCTTTTATATTAGTACATGAGATTCTGCAAAGTTAATTTTCTTTAATTGTGAGATATATCAACTAAAAGGTATTATTAGGGCATACATATAACATAGTTAAATTCATTGTCAAGACTTTGGAAAGCTTAAGAAAATATACTAATTTATTACCAGGTAAGTTATAAAAACTTATTTTTTACCTAAAACCCTGTATCATTGATGGCCAACATTAGATGAGGCCAAATTTTCTTTCTCCTATTCTGCAAAAAGTTGCTTTTCTGGGAGCCATATCTATCACTACAGAACTTTCTACCTTTTAGTGGCTATTTCAATCCAAGTGTTATACACATTGCTAGTAATATTCTACTTTAAATGCATTTTTCCTCTACTTTATTTTCAACCCCACCAATGTATTATTTCATTAATTCTATCCCTAGTTGATTTGGCTCCTAATGTATACATCTAAACATTTCTCTATAATTCCTAGTTTTAAAAATTAATTACAAAAGATTTGATAAAATTTTTACTCTGATGGCACTTCTCTGATTAAAATACAGAAGAAAAAGACCCAACAGCCTTTAAGTGAAAAAAAAAAAAGAACTGAAATGATCTTTCCTCTATTACCAGTTGTGTTTCTTATTCAGTCACTTTTACTCCTTTCCCTTACAGTGAATTCATGTTCTTTTCACTCTTTTCCACCCTGAATTTTTCCTGTTATTCTCTACTCTCTAGAGAAAGAGAATGATAAAGAGAAAATAACAAATTTGTAAGCAGAAAGAAAAACATGAAATAGATGGAAATTTCCTTTGTGCTATATTAAATATCAGTTAAAATGAGAGGGGTGTTAGCATGCAAATATCTGAAGGCAACAGGAAAGAAAATAGGCTATAAGTTTAAGAGAAATAAAAGTAATTAGAACAATCCAATGAATACACACCTTTATGAGGAACTAGGGAGATTTCTCTGCTAAGTCCTGCTACTATAGCGATCAGCTGGCTGGTGGACACCAAGTAGATCACAACAAGATAAATGCCTCATCCCTGGAGTCAGCTCCAGCCCATTTTGCACATACCCAAACTAGATTTTCCACCAACTGGATTTATAAATCCTTCTGTTTGGAATACAAACTAAAAAGGCTGTGGTAAGCAGTTTAGGAAATCTTGGATTGGGGTGGGGCAGTATTTGGCTACTTTTACTTAATTTATCTGAGTATATATCCGGAAGAGGTTCTGGGATGTCAAAGGCCCAGATCAAGTCTCTAAAATACATCTCAAGATGTATTATAAAGAACCCCACTGCTCTCTTTCTACGCTTATTATGTAACAGATGTAACAGACTGGAGCTCTAGAGCAAAAGATTTTGTAAAACTGTGCAAATGAAAATGGAAAATTATGGATTTTATTATTTTTCTGATACTAGGGGAAATTTCAGTGGTAGATGAAACCAGGTATCAGGGTAAAGAAAAACAATTAGGTAATAAGCACAGACAAACTTACATTTTAGAAGATTAGTGAAAAAATGAGATAGCCATCAAGTGTCCTAACTTGTAAAATGTTTAGAGAGCCAGTTGATGCACTGAAAATTTTAGAATGTGCCTGTTACTGAAGATGGATATTAACTGAGTCAATGAACAAGAGCATAATTGGGAATAACTCTTATCTTAATTCTTGTACCTACTCCTTAAGATGAACGTAGCATTATGTACTGCAAGCATGTACTAATAAAAAATAGAAAAAAATTGGGAATAACTCAAGTACGTTGTTTTGGCTTTAGCTTATTGAGCTTCTATACTGAGTAAATTTTGGGGATCAAATAATTAATTTTAAGTGGAGAAAGCTGCTTTTAGTTCTAAAAGTATTTATTATGCCAATCATCTCAAATCAAAGAGGATGTTACAACTAGTATTAAGTACAGAACTTAGGTTTACTTCACAGGGAAACCCTAAAAATCCTGGCCCTCAGTAAAAAAATAACAAGCCAGACACACTGAAGAGTAATTTCCTTAATGCTGGGGTAGAGGAAGGTAATGAAAATCTTAATATAAGGGTAAAAACTAGAGTGTTACAAAGTAGTCTGAATTAATAAAAAAGTAGTATGCAATACAATACTTGTCTAATAACCCTGTAGTTCATATTTTATTTACCTAGTTTTCTTACAGATAACTGGCTAATTTACAATCTGAAGTGGGAAACTAGAACTCTCTTAAGAGCTAGAAGAAAACTGCTTTGATAATAAAATATTATTTACTAGGCTTATGGCTAATACTGCTTGGAAACTATGAAATAAAAAAAATTATAAATGACTTTCTGATGTTCTTTTGAATTTTAATTATCTAACACCATAAAAATATTCCTAACCAAGGTAAAAATTAAAGAAAAAGAAACCCTCAACATTCTCAGATTTCCTCATGTGGAAAAGGGGACCATGACTCTTAGGAGACCTATATAGAGGAAGTTCTTATATATTTTACTATTATGGCCTTTGAGCTGGAAGAAATGTAACCAAAATGATTTATCACAGCCACAGCATTTATGTTCCACAGAAAACTTGTTCTCCGGTATTCTTTCAGCTAAGTTTTATCTAACAAACAGCCAGGAGAAGAAAATATCCCTTATAACATTCCTGAAACATGATAGGTTATTTTTATATAATCTATTAGATTATAATAATCTCATTTAAAATGTCAAAACCTTTTTAGTCTTGTTCAATTAGATTCAGTTTCTCTTCTTACTATAGATAAGTAAAAACTAAGCTGTCCTAAAGCTTATCCTACTACATGAGTGAAGAATAAGAAGAGACTTGGCTAATTTTAAAACAGTACATGTTAGTAATGTGAAACCCCAGGGTTGTCATCAATATACCCTTCCTTACCTAAGATTTTATTCAGTTTACTCACTTTCTAAAATATATCATAAAGAACTGAAATATACCTTCAGTATAAGTAGATTTCTTCTTTCTTTTTCCTTTCTCACCTTTCTTATTATATTTATTGATATTATTGTCATTATCACTTAAGAATATGAACCTATTCATTTGTTTAAAAATTAAAAGGTTGGGACCGGGAATTTAGCACAGTGGCTCTGCGCCTGCCATGCATGCACAAGGTCCTGAGTTCAATTCCCAGTATCAAAATAAATAAGTAAAAGGTTAAAAAGTGTTATATAATGAACTCCACAAAGAATGGCTAGCTTCAAGAAATGAAATAATAACAAATTCTGGAGATACTATGAGAGAAAAAGGAACCCTTCTAGATTGTTGGTGGGAATGTAAACTAGTACAACCATTATAGAAAATCTGCATGAAGATGCCTCAAAAATCTAAAACTAGAAATTCCATTCAACCCAGATATTTTCCTTCTAGGTATTTTCCTGAAAGAGTTAAAGACATAATATTACAGTGATACATGCATATCCATGTTTATAGCAGCACAATTCATGATAGCTAAATCTTGGAAGCAGCCTATATGTCCAACAACAGATGAATGGATAAAGACAATGTGGCATTTATACACAATGGAGCACTACAATGCCATAAAGAAGGATAAACTTGAGTCATTTGTATGAGGATGTACCTTCAGATCATAATGTTATATAAAGTGAAATAGATGAGACACACGAGCTTAACTATCATGTGGTTTCTCTTATATGAGAAACCCAAATTACAAATAAAGAGCAAACTAAAAGATAGATGATAAGAAAAGGAAAACATTTTTTTCAACTGGGGAGGGGACTAAGAGATTGAGGGAGAAGAGAGGGAGGGAAGGGAAAGGGACCAAAAAAGAATTGAGATAAGTTATGTACATGTATCAACTCCCCCCGAGGAATCATTATGTACTGCAAATATGTCCTAACAAAAAATAAAAACTGAAAAAGTGTTTTATAATGAAAAGTGAATCTTCCACTGCAATCCACTAGGTCTCTAGTTCTTTTCTAAGAAACAGTCACTGTTAAAAGTATTCTTCTGCATGGTTCTGGAGTTGTCTATGACACCTTTGCATGTACACACACACACACACACACACACACGCTTGTATGGATATATTTGTTACACAAATCACAGTATAACATACATATGCATTTCTGCACCTGCTCTCTCCAACTTAACATTGTATTTGGAAATTGTTTCATATTAGTGCACATGGAACTACTTTTTTATTTTACAGTAACCCACTATATGAATTTAACATACTTTATTTAAATAAGCTCCTACGGATGGATATTTGGACTGTGCCTACTTGTGTTATTACAAATAATAATGTAATGACCGTGTGAGTAGGTCTGAAGGACAAATCTCTAGAAAACAGGTGCATATTTTTCATAAACTACATCCTTGCAAAGCTGCCCTATGAAGAAAACAGTTTGGCATTAATAAACTACAATTCTCATTTTCTTCTATTCTTTCAAATACACATTTTCATCTTTCCTAATCGCATAACTCATTACAGTTTTAATTTGCTTTTATCTGACTATAAATTATGCACAGCATCTTTTCTTCTGTTAAAGTGGTACTTTACTTTTCTTTCCTGTTCATGGTATATGTCCCATTATTTTTAAAATTTAAGTTTATATTTATTAACAAAATTATGTAAGCCAGAGGCCGAGGATTTAGGTCAGTGGTACCGTGCAACCACAACGTCCTGAGTTTGATCCCCGGTAATGAAGAAAAAAAAATTATGTAAGGAATTTACAAGGCTTAAAAAAAAAAAATGGCAATTCTTATTCCCTAAAGCAACTACTTTTATTTCTCAGTCATTTTTCAGGGAATTATCATCACATATTAAATAATATGGCTGTACCAATATTTAAAAAGTTTTCCATTTTAGACATTATTGACTTTGACTTTTTCCTCCTCCATTACCATGCCAGTTAGTGTACGCACATCCTAGTCTCTAACCTCCTTATTTGGTTAGTTACATAGTAATTCTGTTGAGGATAAACTTACAACTATATATGCTATCTAGGCTTTAGCCACAGAGTAAATTTTATGTGTAATATAGCAAATCGGTAAGAAGCATAAATACTTACAGCAAACTGCTTAGGTTCAAATTCTGTTTTTGTCATTTACTTGCTGTTTAGTTATTTAGGCAAGTTATTACTCAACCTCTCTGCACCGTGGTTTACTTATTTATAAACATAATAACAGTATCTATCTTATGGGTTTACAGCTGTTTAAAAATCCATAGTATGTAAAGTGCCTGATATGTAAAAAAGCACATTCTTCATGTTTTGAAGGTTTTTTTTTTAGTTTCTCTATAGATGTTGTCTGATTACTCATTTGGTTGATTTCTATGTCCTGGTTCCTAATTTAGCCCCACATTTCCTTCTTGTTTAAATGCACTCAGCTCTTATATCAATTTTGTCTTCTTCGAGAAATCTTATGTACAACCTTTCTGAGCAGCTCCAGTCTGATTGGTTATACTCACTCTATACTTTGTACAGAGCTGTTTAACTCAGTTCTTTCTGTAAGAGAGAACTCTCCTGAGAGTTCCCTTTGTCTCTCCCCCGTGCTGGATTTCCCGTCCTCATCCTCAGTGCAGCGGATCTTCTACTAGCTTCAGGAGAAATGACGTGTAGGAGGTAATCTTTTTAAAGCCTTGCATGTCTGAACATGTATTTGTTATCCTGTGACTAATAGCTTATACTTAAATACAGAATTCTAGGTTGAAAAAGTTTTTTCTTCAGAATTTTGCAGGCATTCCTGGTTGCTTTCTGATACTGCTAATAGGAAGTGTGAAGCCATTCTGTCTGATGTCTGATTATTAGTATGCAATCTCTTTTCCCTTTCTTAAGAAGTTTGTAATGCTGTCTCTGTCATCAGAGACAATCTGATATTTCATAAAGATGTACCTTGTCACAGGAACTCAGTAAGTCCTTTTAATTTGAAAACTCTTTTATGTTAGTAATGCAAAATTATTTTGTTAATGTTTTCCTTCCCTTTTTCTGAAACTCGCTATTTTTTTTTGTTCAGCTTCCCAGGCTGATCCTCTAATAATTTTACTTTTCCTCTCCCTCTCTGCTTCTCTGCTTTCCCAAATTTCACCTTCAACTTTTCCACTGAGTTTTGTTTTAAAATACTTAATCTTTGACTGACACAGTATTTAAACATATTTATGAGGTACAAAGTAATGTTGATCCATGCATACATTGGGTGGTGATCACATATCTCTCACCTTAAGAGTTTTACCTTTTCTTTATGGTGAGTACATTGAAAATCCTCTCTTCTGACTATTTTGAGATATGTAATGCATTACTATTAATTATATTCATGCTGCTGTGCCATGGAACATCAAAACTTACTCCTCCCATCAAACAGTAATGTACCTACTGAACAAACTCAAGCCCCACAATGTCGCCACATACTCTGGTAGCCATTATTTTACTCTCACAATTTGGGGTGGAGGGCTGAGAAATGAGTCCAGGATCTTTTATATATATATATATGTATGTCCCCAGCCTTTTGGAAAAAAAATTATTTTGAGACAGGGTCTCCCTAAGTTGCCCAGGCTAGGCTAGAACTTGTGATCCTCCTGTCTCAGCTTTCCAAACTGCTGAGATTAGAGGTATATACTGCCACATCTACCTTACCTTCAACTATCTGTGATCAACTTTTTCTTCTCTTATCTTCTCTAGAGATAAACTCTTTTAGATTTCATTTATGAGTAAAATCATGTGATATTTATCTTTCTGCACCTGACTTATTTCACCTAATGTCCTCCAGTCTAACCATGTGACTGTCAATGACAGGATTTCAGACTTTTTTATGGCTACTATTCAAATTTTATTTCTGTCCGATTTTTAAAATACACATAATGTTACTCATACTTGGAATCTAACAAAGTTGTCTCATAGAAGCTGAATTTTTCCTGGTATCTCCCAATCCAGAGATCTTAGGACCTTTCTTCTCCTTGATAATATACCCAATAGCATTATAATACTAGAGTGGAGGTATAGGTGCAAAGAATAGCTGTTTAGTGAAATGAAGAAGCAAACATGACCTAGGAATTAACTAACCTATGTTCTGAGTACCATCAATTCTTAGTACTTGAAGATTCTGATAAAAATAACACTATTTTTCAGCTTTAATCTTTGCCACATTAAGATCTGATTTTCTCAAATGAGCTATTCCATTTACTAACTTCTATTTGCTTTCAGCTTTCAATTTGTGTGCTCACGTCCATGTGCATGTGTACATGTGTGTACATGTGCGTGTGTGGGGGGGGATTTTTCTGCTCATTCTTTGGACCCTTGAAGGACCATGTCTATAAAATAAAATCTCTTTACTACAGCTTTGTGGGGCTTCTCCAAGGAGTACAATCAGATATGTAGTTTCAATTTGTCCTTTCTCTCTCCAGAAGTTCAAGCTGAATCTGAAAAGCATTCTCATTTATGCCACTCAGTTCCCCTTCCTGCTAATTCTCCAAATACCATAGTGGTTTAGTGATCTTAGCATACATGTACTCATATACTAATATTAACATATACTAATATTGCCTTAGGACTGATTAAGAGGAGCCCTATCCAGGTTTCACATTTTAGAGGACCCCGCTCTGATTTTCTTGGGCACCAATTCCCAAGAATTTGAAGGTACAAGGGCCAGGAATTTAGCTCAGTGGTACCGCACTTGCCTCACAAGCGCAAGGTCCTGAGTTTGATCCCTGGTACCAAAAAAAAAAAAAAAAAAAGAGTTTGAAGGTACAAACTGGGAAAGCAATGTTAACATTATACAAATGACTTTTGTGACTCAGAAAGAGAATCCTTTATTTAAGAGACTTGACTGCCATCTGGTGGAAAATTTATGAAATAACCACAAATCAATGACAATGACAAGGACCCTGGGAATCACTTCCACATAAGTGAATGGATCTCTACCGCAGCAGGATGAAGAAGATAAGAGCATTTATCTTTTTAATTGACAAATCTGATTAAGAGTAGATTGGTAGTAAGGTTGGTTCTGTTACAATGCTTGCTTTGAAAATGTTAGTGTTCCAACACAATTTATGTATTTTAGGGAGCAATTTGCACATTACATAGATTCTGCTTATGCACAATATGATAAACACCAAGTGAACAAAGACAAGTACATCCAGCTGAACAAGGCCATGTTGAACACACAAAATACTGATACTCATATACAGCTTAAGCAACTACTACCTGCCTCAGTTTACTGTGTGTCCATCACACCTGAACACATTTTATGTAACAATATTCCATGTGATTTTATAGCTCATTACTTTACAATAATCTTATAAACTATTCTGACACCCACTACCACAGGCAAATTTTAGGATTGTATCAAGGTAAAGTGCTATATTTGTTGTAGTTTTTTTTTTAAACCTAGTTCTTACAGCTTTTACGTGTTACTGACCTTTTTTTTTTTGAGACAAGGTCTCATTACACTGGCCTGAACTCACAATCCTCCCAGCTCAGCTGTCTAAGTGCTGGCATGCACCAGTACATCTGTCTGACCAAATTTTTAAGAGTAGTGCTTCTAATTCAATAAACCCTGTGATTTTCACTGTGCAATTTTGCATAACGTGGTGATCTTTAGTATTACGTATGTCACATTACAGCTGAACTGATTGTCAAAGGCTACTTTATCCCAGACTCAAGCTCATTTTTCCAGAATATTATAAGTTTCCAGGTATATCTTAGAGAACCAGATTTTAGAGGATAAATATATACTAGCTCCTGATTTTTAAGGAAACCCAAAAGCCTTGAGGAACATTATTCCAAGATTTTAAAAAGCCTTGGACTCATTTGACTTTCTCAAATTACTTGCACATCACTGAAATATATTAAGGATGGAATATAAGTATTAAGGCTGTATATTCACAAAGCTGTCATAGTGTAAGCTTGCTTATAGATATCTGTCCAATTACCTTAGTTTTTTCTTTTTAATAGGAAAAGAACAAGACTTGAAAATTTTAGGAATCTTCAAAGAAAATTATAAATATTAAAATTTGAATAGCTGGCTTTAGTTCTAAAAGGCTTTTGACATCTTCTTTCCTAAGGCTTTCCTAAATATATCAGAGGCATATTATGTCAAGTTAGAATTTAAATGCATTTATTAATGTTTATGGGGTTTGTTTGTTTGCTTGTTTTTGGTTTTTTTTGAGACAGGGTCTCCCTTTGTAGTTCAGGCTGGCCCTGAACTCACTATGTAGCCGAGGTTGGCCTTGAACTTGTGGGCAATTCTCCTGCTTCAGCCTCCCGAGTGCTGGGATTACACTTATGTGCCACCACAACCAGCTTGTTTACAGGTTTTCAAGAACTGCACTATAACAACAAATATACTATTACAGGCTCAGGTGCTTTAGTTTTTAAATCCAGAGATGGTGTAAGTAATACCATGAGGTTACTTTAAGATTTTATCAAAAAATAGAGGCATGAGATCTCTGAGGCTTGAGTTACTACATGTTAAGTTTTTAATTTATCAGTTTGATCTGAACTTTTAGAACTGACAAAGCCTTGGAATTATGAATACTAGGTATCTTCTAACTAAATCAGCTTTATGATCTTGTTTATGATGTTACCTACAAACAAATGTTCTTACTCATTTTGGCACGAGAGAGTGAGCTGTACTGGAATGCCCACGCAATAAGAAGACTGCAGAGTTCCCAATTCACCTCTATGCTGCATACCAGCAGCCATTAAACAATATGAGGTAATATTAGGCAATATTAGGGATTATTAGCAATATGAGGCAAGAAAATTTCTTTCATAAATGTATAGCTCACAAAAATGTGCACTGTTCGGTGTTCACTTTTCCCCTTCCAAGATATTTGATAGCTATATTTTTAAACATGAAATTGACTTCACAGGTTATATTTACATTGAAAAGAAATATTTACTAATTCTAGTTCATATGTTTCTATAATCAATATACCTTCCACTATTTATATACAAAGAATTCTATCATCTGAAGAAGTCATTTCCTTTGGAAAACTTACCTAATCATGCTTTCTATGGTTTGAATTTAAGTTATCTTTTGATAAACAAAATAAAGCCTAGATTTTTTCTAGATTTTAAAAATCTAGAAGTAGGTGCTTTAGAAATTATGTTTATATGCCCAAGAAAACACCATATCATATTTTCAGTGGAAAAGAATTTGGTGAACCAAAATTCATATCAATTTTAGCTCTTCAGTAATTTGTAAAGCTTTATAATCTAGCTGTCCAAGAACTCGATCATACTATCTCCTATTACTCTTCCTCTTGCTGCTAAATTGCCCAGGCTGGGCTTGAATTTGTAGTCCTCCTGCTTCAGTCTACCAGAGTGCATACATTATCCCTCAACCTCATGTTAGGAAATGAACCCAAGGCCTTCACACTGAAGGATGTATCTCTAGCTCCTTTTTCATTTTTTTAGCATGCGTGCATTTGCATGTGTGTGGTAGTGCTAGAGGATGCCATATTGTAATTCTGATCTTGAGAACTGGAAGACAATATTGTCTTCTAATGTATGATCATGGTATAGTCCTCCATTTACTTAAATTTACTGTTTTCTTCAATTATGTTTTATAGTTCTCTACATGGAAGTCTGGGCATATTTCTTTTTATATTTTCCTATTTACTATCTTGTGATACTATGATAAATAATATATTTTAATTTTTCATTTCCCATTTGTTGGTATATAGAAATATCAGCAGAAATACAATTGATTTTTGTATACTAACATATTTTTGTTTCTACATGTATTCATTCTACCTAAAAATCTTCTAAAAGCAAAAATCTGACACTTTTCACTCTTAGAGACTGGCATAGAATATTACATACACAAAATTATTCTGAAATATCTAAAACAAGAAATTTTTACCTAATGATAAAACACGAGATAAAAATAGGACAAAAGAATAATTATTTACCAAGATTAGACAGGCATGTACCATCTACTGATGAATGGATAAAGATGATGTAGTTTTTTTATACAACGGAATACTACTCTGCCATAAAAAGGTTAAATTTGAGACAGTTCTAGGTAAATGGATGCAACTGAGACCACACTCTTACGTGAAATAAATAGGACACACATGTTTAAATACCACATTGTTTCTCTAGTGTGAGACACAGAAAATGTAAATAAGGACCAAAATGCATAATAGATACTGGGAAATGGGAAGAAAATGTTCGAATGGGAAGGGGAGCAAAGGGGGTAAGAAGGAAAGAAGGGACAAGAAAACAGAAGGAAAAAACTGGAAACAAAGCTTTTGTAAATAAGGAAGGGAAGAGGGGTTGAAGGGAGGGGAGGGGATTGGGGAAAAAAAAGATTTAAGATACATCATGTACAGGTACAAATTCCCTGTGATGAATGTGATCATTATGTCTATCTAAAATGTACCAATAAAAAAAAAAGAAAGAAAAAGATTAGATGGGCATGTATGATAGAAGTCATCATTTTCTTCTCATTTTTTATAGGGTGGCATTCAGTGTCAATTTAGGACACTTGCTCTGAAAACAACCGTGAGGAACCACAAGGGAGGGCTGCTGCCATGCTTTTAAGGCAAAAGGCAGTGGACCAGCTCTGGCCAGACATGTCTGCCCCACATCTTAGCTTACCACTGGCACCAGTACCTGGACATTCAGTCCTCTCTTCTCTAACACTGACATAATTCTACAGACTGTGGTTATACTCCCTCGAAATCCACTGACTTCTGTGTGTCAAAGTTTGAATACTGTAGTCAATGCTTCCTAAAGAAGTGGTAAAGACAGCTGTCAGTATAACATTAAAAATAGCAAAAGCAAAGGGATTGAAAGAAAGTGACTGTAAGCCAGTTTAGTGCACATGAAATATCAATTAATGTGAAATATAAACAGGTTATAAAATGGTAAGACCCAGACAGATTCTTAAAATAAATTAGGCTCATACTTAAACTGGTTTCAACACCTGCTGAAGAGGTATAATGGAAATAAGATGACCTGAAATATGTTTTCTCCAAATATGAACAGTTGGAGACACTTACTAACTTGACTAATTTCTAGAAAAGCAATTATAGATACAAGGTAAAAAGGGAAATCAAGGATTCAAATTCTGACCAAGAATTCTGAGAAACATTTAGAAAACAAAGAAAAAGACAAAACCAAACCAAAACCTGATTTTAGAAAACACAACCAAATCACAGAATTATAAATATTGACTATCACAGAGACAATAAGTGGTTCTGTTTTTTCTACCTAACAAGAGTCTATGACTAAAACTAAACAGCTCACTAAGCACATAATAATCAACAGCATGAAGAACCACAGCATTTCCTATTTTCAAATTCCTTCATTATTTTAAATGACATAATCCTTAAAATTATCTGGCTAGTTTAAACATTTACACATCCATTGTTAAAAAATAAAAAAATACCTAACAATACATTTGGTATGAAATTGGGGTGGGGAGAGCTACAGGGAGTTGCTTTGCTTTTGACATTAATTCCTTTAGTATATGCAACAATTGAAATGAGGTATTCTTTGTGGGGTTTTTGTTTGTTTTGCTTTTGGTGGTGCTGGGGATCAAAGCTAGGTCCTCTTACATACAAGGCAAATACTCTACCACTAAGCTATGTCTTCAGCCCAATATGGATTTTTTGGTTGGTGCTACTGTTGTTTTGAGACTTTTTTTTTTTGAGACAGGATCTTGCTCTGTGTTTCAGACTGGCTTGAACTCAGTATGTAGCCCAGGCTGGTCTCAAACTCCCAGTGATCCTCCTGCCTCAGCCTCCCAAGTGATGGGATTACAGGTGTGCACCACCATGTTCTACTTCTCATGGGTTTTCAAGAATTTTCCCTTCTGTCATCCACTCCAGTTCTGAATATAAACTTATGAAATATGCAAAACTATCTTAGCTAACTTAGCCTAGGCTATGTCTAAAACTACTCTATATTTAGTTCTCATTGACTTCCCTATGAATATTAGTACTTCAACAAGATCACTGTTGCTCTTTCAAAATCTAGAGCTGAGCAATAAACACAGAAACAACATGCCATCCAACCTGCACAGGACTAAAGAGTACTCTTATCAGCTTGCATTCAGATACATTCTAGCTTTGTAAACTAACTTTCTTGTCACCTGGTTATACACAATAGAACTCTCTAATGACTTCTAACTCTGGATTCCCATGTTAATTTCAATGTACTCACAGGAAACACAGGATGTTCTGTCTTACTGTACCAGTAACAAGACCACAAATCACCCAATACAAATCTAGGAATTTCTGCCCTGTTAGTATTAGCTTACCCAGTTTGCTGGTGCCCTCTGGTGGGTATTCAGGAAACTGGCCCTCGGAAGGGACGCTGACAGTTCTCCTTAGGCATCGCCCTTTAGTGGAATCTGTCTGTTGCTCCTGTCCTCCTTCCACAGGTATCTAGTAAACCAAAAGAAAAAGAGCTTAAAGTTAATATTGAACTCTCCATAACAGCATTCTGATTGAATAATGTTTTCTAGTTAGTGAAGATGGAAGTGTGAAATGAGCAGAATAAAGTAAGAGAAGTGTACAAATATGGCACTAATTAACCCCTTTCAGGAAGTTTTCTTTAAAAAGAAACTGAAAAATCAGGAAGGGTGAGTAAGCAAATTAGCTCACATGAAGTATGTACAAATCATGTCCAGGTGTGCAGCTGCTCTGGGAGCTCAGAAAACAAAACAAAACACCCACACAAATACAAGTTTCTTCTGCATCAGAAATTAGTTCACAAGCTCTACTTTTATCTAGTGTTCAAAGAGGTAAATGGAAATAAAAGTTGACAAGATTCATCTTCAAAATTCTCTTTAAAGAAGGTGGGAGTTTTTGTTAGATAGATACAAGTAAAATTATTAAATTTTCTTCAATTTTACAATCAAGTACTTAGACATAGATAACAAAACATTTCTAATGGAAGCTAATACAGATACCTGTATAGATACCTACAGAAACTAGTATGCTTTCTTTCAAAGTTGAGGCTGTTTCTATAATTCTAAGATAGTTCTTCTGGCATAGTTTTAGAAAACATATCAAGTGATTGTAGAAGTGGAATAAGAACGATGAATATAAAAGAGATCTCTAAGGCTAACAACTATTTTAAAGCTTATTCAGAAGATTATCACTGTAAAGTAATGATATGGTTCTAAGTTCCTTTTTTCTGTTTGTTTAGGGGCCAGGGGTAGAACAGTCTCCTCTTACCTATAGAAATAGGTTCAAGGCCCTCAGTGGATACTTGAAACGACATATAGACAACATAGTACTCTCTCTCTCTCTATATATATATATATATAATTTTTTTACATAGTATATACTTATATGTACTATGCTTTTGTCCTATACAAAGTTAAGTAATAAATTAGGCAAAGAGATTAAAATAGGAATAATAGGAGAGCAATTTTAACAATATATTATAATAAAAGTTAAATAACTGTCTCCCCCTGCCCACCTCAAGGTGTTCTAAAATAGTGTAATTTTACCTTTTCACTTAAAGGAAGCATTTTATAGCTTATCTTTGGCATATTTAAATTCTCAGCATGACTGCTCTTGTGCTTTGGGGTTATTTTTAAGTAAAATAAGGGTTACCTGAACACAGGCACTGTGATACCTTGACAGCCTATCAGATAACCAAGACACATGCTAAGTGACTAATGGGTGAGTAGCGTATACAGTATGGATATGCTGGAGAAAGGGATGGTTCAAATCCCAGGCAGGAGGAACCAGGATACCACAAAACAGTGCAAAATTTAAGACTTATGAATTACTTATTTCTGAAATTACCACTTAATATTTTCAAACTGCAGTTTGCCATGGATAACTGAAACTGTGGAAGATAAAACCATGGATAAAGGACGAACACTATAATGCTAGGTATGCAGATAATGAGCAAAGACATTTTACAAATAATTATCAATAACTTGTATCAGAAGAATTATATTGATGATATCCTAAGTAGTTTAGTAAATTATATCAACAATTAATAATTGTTCCTAATTTTTATGGCTCTTGAATTTTAATAATAATTACTATCATTTAATTCTTATTGTGCACAAATCCAAGAATTGTGTGTGACATTATGAAAGCATGATAACTTTTCCTTGTTCACAGGTGAGGGATAGTTTATTTTTCCAAATGATTGCAAAGAACATACACTGTATCAATTGGCCCAACAAAACTGGGACAGGTGCACATGCCTTTGCTCTGCCTCAGTAATCTAATTCCTATGACTGAGGTCAAAGAGATAACAGAAAGGGAAGCTCTCTGTGTTACTGAGAATCTGCACTGGATCTTAGCCAAAAGGCCGAGAAGCGATTGTTACTGAGAATCAGAAGAGCAAATTCCTGAAACTTCCAGAGCACTGAAAATTTTCATATCTTTATAGTCCCCTACCTCATTACACTTAGCTGAGAAACTGAAGGGCAGAATTAAGAAAAATTTTAAAAATATGTTGAAACCATATAACAGCATCAACAAAGGCATATACTTTCAAAAGTACTCTGTAATGTAAAACTTCACGAACAGTAATCTAAGTCACCCATCCCTTTCAGGATGGAAATTATCTCTCTTTAAATAATTAAAAGAGTATCACTGAAAGGTTGAGTGACTCCTTCCTATTAAGAAAGGCAAAAAATGAGGCTCCTAGGGCAGTGAAGCTCAGCTGGTCCCAGCACCTGGAAGGTAGCTCCCTGCCTCCATCCGAGGCTCCTAGGGCAGAGAAGCTCAGCGGGTTCCAGCTCCCGGAAGGAAGCTCCCCACCTCCATCCCAGGCTCCTAGAGCAGTGAAGCTCAGCCGGTCCCAGCACCCGGAAGGAAGCTCCCTGCCTCCATCCCAGGCTCCTAGGGTAGTGAAGCTCAGCTGGTCCCAGCACCCAGAAGGAAGCTCCCCTGTTGCCATCCCAAGCTCCTAGGGCACAGAAGGTGAGCCGCGTGGGCGGCAGAAGCACCCCCCCCCCCATGGAAATGAGAAGACACATAAACAAGCCTCAAAAACAGACTTCCAGATCACCTACAGCAACTCCAAAGGGAAACGAGATGGAACACTCTGATACTCAACCACCTGGACTCTCTGAACTGGCAACAAAAGAGGATCTGGGAAAAATGAAATCAGAAATAATTACTCAGATAACAGCAAAGATTTTGCTCATGGTGCAAGACAGGATTAATAAATCTAGAGAGGACACAGATAAAAAAATAGAGGATCTGAGGAACATGATGGAATCCCAACATAGGAAACAAATGGAATCCATAAAACAGATACAAACAGATTTCCAAGAGATTAAAAACTCCATCAAAACTCTGCGCAGCAGAATGAAACAATGTGAGGATAGAATTTCACATATAGAAGATAAGATTGCAATTAGTGACCAGGAAAAGAAAAATTGCTTTAAAATTGTAAGGGAACATGAGAAATCAATCCAGCAGCTGCTAGACGATGCAAAGAAGAATAACATAAGACTGACTGGAGTCAATGAAGAAAGAGGAAGACAGTGCAGATGACATAAAAAAACTCTTCACAGAAGTGATGGCAGAAAACTTCCCAAGGAGGGGAAAAGAACTTGATATACAGATAAGTGAGGCATATAGGACTCCAGCTAACCTTAATCAAAAAAATCTACACATAGGCATATAATAGGATTCCAGAAATCCAACAGAAGAATAAAATTCTACAAGCAGTGAGAGAAAAGAGGCAAATCACATACAAAGGAAAGCCCATCAGAATCACAGCAGACTTCTCAATGCAAACCCTCAAGGCAAGAAGAGCTTGAGTGATATACTTCAAGCCCTGAAGGAAAACAGCCTCCAACCCAGATTGATGTACCCTGCAAAACTATCTTTCAAAAGTTATGGAGAAATAAGATGCTTTCATAATAAAGAGCACCTCAGGAACTTCATGAATACCAAACCGGCACTCCAAAAAATTTTAGACAATGCCCTAGGAAAAGACAATGGGGATCACAACCCCAGGAAACCCATCAGAATGAATCCATTGGGCATGACAAATTAAATGCAAAGGGGGAGAATCCAACAAAAAGAAAAAGTCATGACAAGGCTTTTAAAACTTTTGACTTCATCTCCCTAATGAGTGTATAATTCAATCGTATTATTGTACTCATTAGTATTCTTCTGATTCTAGAATTGCACACCATTCCTTGTGCTATACTGGCTATTTATCATCTTATGTCTACATTTTAATTGGGTTGTCCATTAATGAGCTCTAAGAATTCTTTAATTCTGCTCATAGGTTATATGCATTGTAAATATGGTCTCTTTAAGCACTACTTTTCATTTTAATGATGTCATTTAAAGTTCTAAATTTTGATGGAATCTCATCAATATTTTTTCTTTTATACATCATGGTTTTTGTATCCTAGGTAGTTCTTGCCTACCCTGAATTCATAAATATTTTCCCTTATAATTTCTTCTTAAAATTTTATACTTTTAGGCTTTCTTATTTAGGTTCATAGATCCCTTCAAGTTATTTTCATGTACTGAAATAAAGGGTTGAGGTTAATTTTTTATATACGGATACCAGGTGTTCTAAGTGCCGTTTGCTGAAGACACTATCTCTTCCTTGGCTCTTGAATCGAGTTTATATTCTATAAAATGCTAATGTTAAATGATCTTTCAAAACTCAGTGGACCATATATGTGTGGTTCTATTTCTAGATTCCCTGTTTTATTCCAATGATCTATATGTCTTTCCTTACACCAACACTGCCTTGATTACTGTAGCTTTAGAAGAAGTCTTAAAATTGGGTGCTAAACATCTTCCAAAACTGTTTTTGTTTTTGGCTTTTCTGGGTCCTTTGTACTCCTACATAACTTTTAAATTTCAATATCCAGTTCTTCATTTATAGCAAGTATACACAGACCTGAATTTTTATATATACCTTGTGTTTTCTAATCCTGCTAAATTCAAGTACAAGTTCTAGGGGCTCCTAGAGATTTCTTAGTATTTTCTCTGGAGATGATCATTTCATCTACATATAAAGATTTTGCTTCTAACTTGCCAATCCTATCCTAGTTGTGTCATTTTATTGCCAGACTATTTTGGTTTAGACCTATGTTTCAAAGTCTAATGGACAGAAGAAGAGTAGGCATATATGCCCTTGTTCCCTACTTTAGGGAGAAAGCATTGTATCGTCTCCATTCATAGAAGGAGTTTTTGTTGGAAGTATGGAGTACATGTCTTTGATCTGTTGAGAAGGTTCTATTCTACTTCTAGTCTCCTGATAGCTTTTACCATGAACAGCTGTAGAATTTAGTCCAATACTCTTTCTCCAACTAGTGACAGGATCATATGGCTTTTTCCTTTCTTCTGTTAAAATGATGACTTTTGGGGGTGGATCTTCCAATGCTGAACCAACACTGCCATCCCTATAACAAAACCACTTTCTACATACTGCCAGATCTGACTTCTAAGAGTTTGTTTTGTTAAACAAATTTCTATCTATGTTCATACTTTTGTCTTCTATTATCTTTATCCAGTTTTAGGATTAGCACAATGTTGAGTTCCTAAAATGAGGGGAGAAGTGTTCCTTCTTTTTTCTGCTTTAAATGTTTGATATAATTTATCAGTTAAAATGTTTATGAGCCTGTTGTTGTCATATAGGTAGGTTTTCAAGCTAGGAATATACTTTCTTTAATAGGTGCTATTCAAATTTTATATTTCCTCCAGAGTTAGTTTCATTAATTTGTCTTCTAAGTTACTTCTTAGAAGTTGTCAAATTTATTTCAAAAAAGATTTTTGTAATATGCTTTCTATATCCTTTTAAATTCTGTAAAATCTGTGGTAATGTCTCCTAGATCTTAATATTGTAATTTTAAAAATGTATAACTGATATTGTGTTAACAGGAAGAAAAGGTCTACAAGAGCAGGGGAATTGGGAGGGGTAGGGGAAGGGAAAAAAGGGAAAGGAAAAAATATGAGAAGAGGAAAAAAATGGAAACAAGGTTTTTGCAAATAGGGAAGGGTGGAGGGGGTGATGGGAGGGCAAGGGAAGGGGAAAAAAATAAGAACCAAGAGACTCATGTAATGGTACAAGATCCCAATGATGAATGTAACTGTACTGTATACCTAAAATGTACCAATAAAGTTAATGGGGAAAAAGAAAAAAAGGCAAAAAATGTATCCCTCTACATGCTTTAAAAGTAGGAGAGGCGGTAAATTTGGAAAAGAAAAATAGTTTGGATTTTCAGCAGATAGTTGAATCTAAAGAAACATAACTATTTTAATTCTAAAAATGCCTATTACCTGAAATTACAAAGGCTTAACTTCTGCAGAAAAAAACTGTTTACAGTGTTTTAGAAGAGGATAATTTGATTTGTGGAAATTTATAAAGGTCACATCCATGAAAAAGAAGAATCGATGCTTTATCATATACCTTTTCTCTGCCATATATAAGGAGATAATAAATAAAACATACCAAACTTCTTATTTGGACCTAAAATTCACTCAGAAATATTTTCTTAAAGTTTTAATACAGACTCTTCATTTCTGATTGCTGAAACTTAAAATATGATGCAAGGATTTATTCAAACTATCACTCTTAAAGATTAGGGCATTTTACTTAAAAGGAAACATGGTGGCTTATTTTAAACTTGAATTTTTAAAGAATGTTTTACTTCTATACACTATATAGATTGATAAATACAGTTTTTAAAAGATATTTACCTTTTACTCCTATAAAATTGGACAGATCATAAATCAAGCCCCTTCAAATGAACCAAATTTGAATTGACAAAAATCTTAACGTTCAGCTAAAGATATTTTACAAGAACAAATTTTTGTTGAGAAATGTTATTATATTAAATGGCCTAATAACATATTTCTCGGATTGTGTTTCCACTGCATGTCATATATGACTGTATCGACATTTAAATTAGGGAGAAGTTTGGCTTATGTGGAGTATGCTAACTAACTGGAGTTTTTTTCCAGATCACTATTTGTTCAATGTTGGTTCTGGAGGACTTTCTGAAACAAATCACATCCTCTGGTGTCTTGTTGGTGCTTGAGATGTTTTTTTAAGTTATATGGAAAAATGTTTAAGTGCTTTTCAGTTTTCTTTTGAGTTCCACTGTATTTGAGTATTACTGTACTTTTTAAAATCCTTTTATTGGTACATTTTAGGTGAACAATATAATGACATTCATCATTGGAGATATGCACCTTTACATAATCACTCTTGGTTCTTATTTTTCCCCCTTCCCCTGCCCTCCCTTCAACCCCTCCATCCCTATTTACAAAGACTTTGTTTCCTTTTTTTCATTTTCTCATATTAATTCCATTCCCTTCTTTCCTTTCCCCTACCCCTCCCTCTTCCCCTTCTCCTTTGCCCCTTTTCTTCCTATTTCACATTATCTATTGTACCTTTTAGTCCTTATTTACACTTTCAGTTTCTCACACTACAGAAACTATTCGGTATTTATACATACGTGTCCTATTTACTTCACTTAAGAGTATTGCCTCGATGTGCCTCCATTTAGCAATAAATGTCTCTAATTTCTCATTTTTTATGGCTGAGTAATACTCCATTTTATAAAACAAACCCCACATTTTCTTGATCCAGTCTCCAGTTGATAGGCATTTGGGCTGTTTCCAAGTTTTAGCTATTACAAAGTGTGCTTCTATGAACATGGGTGCACATATATCATGGTGGTATGATTCTTTTAATTCTTTGGGGAAGATACCCAGGAGGGGAATAGCTGGGTCAAATGGGACTTCCAGTCCTAGTTCTTTGAGGTATCTCCATACTGATTTCCACAGTGCTTGCACCAGTCGACACTCCCACCAGCAGTGGAGCAGGGTTCCTCTTTCCCCACAGCCCCGCCAGCATTTGTTATTGGTTGATTTCATGATAGCAGCCATTCTTTCTGGGGTGAGGTGGAATCTCAGCATTGTTTTCATTTGCATCTCTCGAATGACCAGTGATGATGAACATTTTTTCATGTTTATTTGCCATTTCTACTTCTTTGTGTGAGAAATGTCTGTTCATTTCAGATGCCCATTTTCGGACTGTGTCTTTAAATTTGGGTGGTCTGATTTTTTAACGTTCTTTATAGATTTGAGATAGTCTGAAGGGCCGCTGGTGAAAATTTTTTCCCACATTGTGGGTTGTCTCTTCACACTGCTGGTGGTTTCTCTTGCTGTGCAGAAGCTTTTTAGTAAGAAGAGATCCCACTTGTTGATTATTTGTGCTAGTTCATGGGCAAGTGAGGTTTTGTTTATAAAATCTTTTCCTAGCCCAATGTCTTCAGGAGTTCTACCTAACCTCTGTTCCAGCCAGTTCAGCGTTTCTGTTTTTATATTTAGATCTTTAATCCATTTTGATTTTAGTTTAGTGCATGGGCAGAGGTACAGGTCTAGTTTTAATCTTTGGCAAGTTGAAGCCCAATTTTCAACACCATTTATTAAAGAGGCTATCTTTCCTCCAGTGAGAGTGTTTGGCTCCTTTGTCAAGATGAGGTGGCTGAGTGTATCTGCAGTTGTTTCTGCATCTTCTAATCTGTTCCACTGGTCCTGAGGTAAGTTTCTTTGCCAGTACCATGCTGTTTTTATCACAGTAGCTTTGTAGTAGAGTTTCAAGTTGGGAGTTGTAATACCCCCTGCCATGTCTCTGTTACCTAGAATTGCTTTTGCTATTCTGGGTCTCTTCTTGTTCCAAATGAATTTTTAGATTGTTTTCTCAAGGTCTGTGAAGTATGCTGCTGGGATTTCAACTGGGATTGCATTGAATCTATATAGCAATTTTGGAAGTATGGCCATTTTCACTATGTTGATCCTTCCTACCCAGGAACAAGGGATGTCTTTCCATTTTCTGTTTTTGTCTTTTTTGGTACCAGGGATCGAACTCAGGACCTTGTGCTTGCAAGGTAGGCGCCAGAACCACTGAGCTAAATCCCCAGCCCTTGTCTTTCCATTTTCTGATATCCCCTCAATCTCTTTTTTCAAAGTGCTATAGTTTTCAGAGAAGTCTTTGATTTCTTTTGTTAGGTTGATTCCTAGGTATTTCAGTTTTTTTGGACACTATTGTGAAAGGAATTGTTTGCCCTATATTTCTCTCAGTGAGTCTGTTGTTCGTGTAGAGGAAAGCTATTGATTTTTGTGTGTTGACCTTGTATCCAGCTACTTTATTGAATTTGGCTATTAAGTCTAGAAGACTTTTGGTGGAGTTCTTGGGGTCTTCTATATAGAGTATCATGTCATCTGCAAATAATGACAATTTGACTTCTTCATTTCCTGTCTTTATTCCTTTTATTTCTTTCTCTTGTCTAATTGCCGTGGCTAATGTTTTCAAAACTATATTGAACAGGAGTGGTGATAGTGGACATCCTTGTCTTGTTCCTGATTTTAGTGTGAAGGATTTCAGTTTTTGACCATTTTGTAAGATATTGGCTGTTGGGTTTTGATAGATGTCTTTTATCAGTTTGAGGTAGAGACCATCTATTCCAATTTTTTGTAGGGTTTTTATCATAAATGCGTGTTGGATTTTGTCAAATGCTTTTTCTGCATCTATTGAGATGATCATATGGTTTTTGTCTCTGGCGCTACTGATATAATGTATTACATTGATTGATTTGCATATGTTGACCATCCCTGCATCCCTAGGATGAATCCCACTTGGTCAGGGTGTATGATCTTCTTGATGATCTTCTGAATTCTATTTGCCAGTACCTTAGTAAGGATTTTTGCATCTATGTTCATTAGTGAGATTGGCCTATAGTTCTCTTTTTCAGTTGGGTCTTTCTCTGCTTTGGGGATCAAGGTGATGCTTGCTTCCAGGAATGATTTTGGGAGTATTGTTTCCCTTTCAATTTCATTGAAGAGTTTAAACAGTAGTGGCAGTAGTTCCTCTCTAAATGTCTTGTAGAATTCAGCAGCAAACCATCAGGACCTGGGCTCTTCTTGGTTGATAAGTTTTTAATTATGTTTTCAATTTCATTGGTTGATATTGGGTTGTTTAGAATTTTTAGGTCTTCTTCATTCTCAACTTTGGTAATTCCTATGTGTCTAGGAATCTGTCCATTTCTTCTGTGTTTCCCATCTTATTGGCATATAAGTTCTGAAAGTAGGTATTGATGATCCTCTCGATTTCTGCTGGGTCTGTTGTAATTTCACCCTTTTCATTCCTAATTGCATGGATTTGGGCCTTTTCTTTCCTTTTTCTGATAAGCTTGGCTAAGAGTTTGTCAATTTTGTCAATTCTTTCGAAGAACCAACTCTTGGCTTCACTGATTTTTTTGTACTGTTTTCTTAGTCTCCATTGATTTCTGCCCTGATCTTCATAATTTCCTCCCTTGTATGAGCTTTGGGTTTGTCCTGCTCTTCTCCTTCTAGAAGCTTGAGGTTCAGCATCAGGTTGTTTAATTGGGCTCGTTCTGTTTTCCTAATATGAGTATTCACTGCTATGAATTTCCCTTGTAAGATTCCTTTCATTGTATCCCATAGATTCTGATATGTTGTGTTGTCATTGTCATTTATTTGAAGGAACTGTCTGATTTCTTCTTTAATTTCCTCTGTGACCCATTGGTTATTCAGAAGTGTGTTGTTCAATTTCCATGTGTGTATGAAGTTTTTGCAGTTTCTTTTGCTGTCGATATCCATTTTCATCGCACTATGGTCTGATAATATACAGGGGGACAACTTCAATTCCTTTGCACTTACCTAAATATGTTCTATGAGCGAGTATGTGCTCTATTTTGGAGACCAACCCATGTCCAGCTGAAAGGAATGTGTATTCTGATTTTGTGGGGTGAAGCACTCTGTAAACATCTGTTAAGTTCATATGTTCAAGAGTTTGAGTTCTAGTATTTTGTTGCTTGATTTTTGTTTAGTTGATCTATCTATTTGTAACAATGGGGTATTGATGTTCCCCCACTACTACTGTATTAGTGCTTATATGGTTTTTCATGTCCATTAGTACTTGCTTTATATAGTTGGGTGCACTAGTGTTTGGTGCATAGATATTTATGATTGTCATATTTTCCTCTTGGATTGTTCCCTTTACAGGATATAGTGTCCTTCTTTGTCTCTCTTAATCAGTGTTGGTTTGAAATCTACTTGGTCTGCAAAGAGGATAGCTACTCCTGCTTTTTTTCGGGTTCGCATCACATGGAGTATTGTTTTCCACCCTTTAACTTTCAGTCTATGAGTTTCCTTTTGAGTTAAGTGTGTTTCTTGTATGCAGCATATTGCTGGATCTTGTTTCTTCACCCATTCTGCCAGTCTATTTCTTTTGATTGGTGAGTTGAGACCACTAACATTAATGGTTATAACTGATACGTACCGAGTTATCATTGCCATGATTTTTTCTTTTTGTTTGATCCTCCCCCTTTGCTTTTAATTTCTTGTCATGCCCAGTGGATTCATTCTGCTGGGTTTCCTGGGGTTGTCATCCTCATTGTCTTTTCCTAGGATTTTGTCTAAAATTTTTTGGAGTGCCGGTTTGGTATTCATGAAGTTCCTGAGGTGCTCTTTGTCAGGAAAATATCTTGTTTCACCATCAATTTTGAAAGATAAGTTTTGCAGGGTACACCAATCTGGGTTGGAGTTTGTTTTCCTTTAGGGCTTGAAACACATCACTCCAAGCTCTTCTTGCCTTGAGGGTTTGCATCGAGAAGTCTGCTGTGATTCTGATGGGCTTTCCTTTGTATGTGATTTGTTTCTTTTCTCTAACTCTTGTAGAATTTTATTCTTCTGTTGGGTTTCTGGAATCTTAACAATTATATGCCTAGGTGTAGATTTTTTTATCAAGGCCAGTTGGAATTCCATATGCATCGCTTATCTGCATGTCAAATTCTTTTCCCCTGCTTGGGAAGTTTTCTGACATCACTTCTGTGAACAGTTTTTTTATGTCATCTTCACTCTCTCCTATTTCTTCATTGACTCCAATCAGTCTTATGTTATTTTTCTTTGCATCATCTAGCAGATGCTGGATTGATTTCTCATGGTCCCTTACAATTTTAAAGAGTTTTTTCTTTTCCTAGTCACTAATTGAAATCTTATCTTCTATATCTGAAATTCTGTCTTCACATTGTCTCATTGTGCTGCATAGACTTTCAATGGAGTTTTTAATCTCCTGGAAATCTGTTTGCATCTGTTTTATGGATTCAATTTGTTTCTTATGTTGGCATTCTATCATGTTCCTCAGCTCCTCTATTTTTTATCTGCATCTTCTCTAGATTTATTAATCATGTCTTGCAGTATGGGCACAATCTTTGCTGTTATGTGAGAAATTATTTCCAATTTCATTTTTTCCAGATCTTCTTTCGTTGCTAGTTCAGGGAGTCCAGGTGGTTCAGCGTCAGAGTGTTCCATCTCGTTTCCCTTTGGGGTTGCTGTAGGTGATCTGGAAATCTGGTTCTGAGGCTTGTTTACCTGTCTTCTCATTTCAAGCGGGGGTGGGGGGGTTGGGGGGGGTTCCTGGCGCCTACTGTACTTTTTTTCCCCTTGCAGGTTTTAATTTTTTCTATGTGTGTGTTTGATAATAAAGTTATTTTAAAAAATTTTCTGTTCTGATTGTCCTAATTTAGTTCACATTTACTTGTTTACAATGAATTGCTCATAAAATTTTGTGTATCTTCTGGGTTTTATAGCATGAGAATGTTTTTTAATACTTCTTTGGGCTTCGCTGCTTTTGCTGCAACAGAAAAAGGAGAAAGAATGGAAGAGGAGCAGAGAAAGAGGGAGGAAAGGAAAGGGGAGAGAGAGCATATGCGAGACAGAGAGAAGAGAAGAGAGAGAGAGAAAAAAATCATGGACCATAATTTCATTCGGTTTTAGAAGAAAAAAGTGAGAAACAGTACAGCTTCTCAGATATCTAAGAGGCAGGCAAAGTTGAGGACCACTGATCTACTCTTGTATTCCCAGCTCTAACTATTCACTTATTAATCCTTACTCATCAGTACTAAGTGTGGATACATAAATAAATAATGTAAGCTTTCCTATAGCTTCATTTCTGCATTTTTGAGATATGGCCTTAATGATATGGATTTCTGGGGTGGTATGGTTAGAAAGAAATCTCTCACTGGAAGGGTCACACCTCTATCGCTGCTCAGCATGACCATTCCTTGTTATGTTCTCAAACTTCCAGTTGTTCTCTGAAAGCATGTGTAGTCTTTTCTTGCAGATGTGAGGCAAAGCCCTCAGCCAAAGACTGTGGTAAGCTGCCTGGTAGATTCTATCCTCTTCAGATGCAGCATTCTGTTCTCCACCTCCTCAGCTCAGTAGCACCAGTAGTCTGTCTGGACTCCAAATTACTGTGCTCATGCAGGAAATGGTATGCAGTAGATAGCTGAGAATGGCAACCATCACAGTGTTAGGCTGCCTATTGTCCACTGGCTGAAAAAATATATACGCTGAGAGTGTATGTGTCCTATTTTTTATTGTTTACAGATGGAAAGCTAATCTTGTACCACTTTCTCTATCACAGCTGGTGCCAAAAGCATCTAATGTTGCCCAAATGCCTGTAACAGTTTCTTCACTGACATATGCTACTGATGTTCTGCCCTTTAAATCTATCCTGTACACACTTACCAGAGTAGTTTCAAAACGTAAATATCATTATGTCATTCTGAGGCTTAATGTTCTTCAGTGTTTCTTCTTTGCTCTGGCAGTGGTTTCAAAAGAGTGGTGGTATGTTTATGGAGGTGGAGTTTATCTATTGTTATAGGGTTTCTGTACACGATTTTCTAAAATGAAAAGGTTATTCTGGTAAAAAAAAAAAAAGGTTAAAAAATTACTATCCTATATAGTGCAAACTCCCTGTGCCAGTTAATCTTGACTGTCAACTTGATATGAGCAATTAAGAGGTGAGGTCTACTTACAGGAGGTGGACTATACAGACGTCCCGAGTTGAGCAGCTTTCCTCTACCCCACCTTTCCACCATGATGTTTCTGCCTTGGAGCCAGCTGATGTAGACTGAACCTTCTGAAACTGTGAGATAAAACAACCCTCTCTTCCTTTTAGGTGCAGGTACCAAGTATTTTGTCCCAGCAATGGGAAAGATAATCAATTACACTCCCTAACACAGTATAATTAAGTTTTATATAATCTGGCTCCTGTCTTTGGGTTCTGTTTTAGACTCTACAGTCTAGGAACACCAAACTACTTGCATTTCCTTGACATATTTCCAATTTTGTAGTCCAGTAAAATTGCTTAGTTTAGTCTCTCAGTCTGAAATGCTGCCTCTCACTTTCTTTTCTATTCTATACCTGGCAGGTAAACTTCTATTCATCCTAACATTTATGACAGGCATTGCTTCCTCAGAGAATCTCCTCCTTCAACCAGTCTCATAAGGGAAGTTAGGGTACACTTCCCTTAGTTTCCTCCAATATCTTTCCCTGTAACTCTACTTATAGTGCTCAATTATTATTCACTTATGCAACTAATTCCACATAAATTAGCAGTTTGTACTTTACCAGCTCATCCACAAACCTTATCTCCAACCCACAAATGAACGAACATTTGATGGCAGCGGCAGTGGTGGTGGTGGTGGGGATGTTAGGCAAAGAAACAAAAACATAAAATCAGCCAAGAAGTTAGTAGGTATATACCTTATTTGTTTTGTTTTAGAACAGGGAAGAAGGCCAATTTAGCTGAAAGGGAGAAGTAAAGTGGTACACACACCAAAATATATTATGACCTGTGCTTGAATGACAGGACATGCATAATTCAGGGAGTATTGGGAAGCCACTCATGCTTTTACATCTGAGAAATGGTAGTCTCCTAATGGGCCTATCTTCTTCCTATCTCTTCTTCTTCTAATATGTTCTATAGATTAATATTCATAAAACATAATTTTGACCAAATCTCTAATTAAGCTTCCCCTGGTAATTTCCCATTGCCAGTAGCAACTTAACAACAAGTTTACAGTTCTTTAGAATAAATTTCTTCCTCTTATACTCTCCAATTTACTTTTTTTTTTTTTGGTACCAGGGATCGAACTTGGGTCAGGCGGCGAAACCACTGAGCTAAATCCCCAGCCCTTTACTTACGTTATTAATTAAATGTCAGTTTTAAATTATTTCCATCTCTAAATTTATTATGGGAGACAGAGAAGAAATAAAAACTGTGTTTTATTCTTTGCAACTCCTAACAATAATAACTGCATGTACAGGGACATGTTATACATCTGAATAACTTGAAAGTGATTCTGAGTGAAATAGGCCATGAGTAGTTAACTCCAGGATAAAAAACAAAAAAACAAAAAAAGCAGTTAACTTTCAGCTGTTTATACAATGTCTAACTGCTATTTTCATCAATATATCTGAGTATAAACATTGCCTTCTAAGGCAAGAAAAATGTGTTAAAATATTTTAACACATTCCATTACGATTCCTTGCTGCCTATACAACCTGTATCCAGCCTTTAAAGTTCATAATACAGAAATAACAGTTTGCATTAAGAAAAATGGAGACAAATTTACCTTGACCTGATGGCTTGTTAATGCCAAAAGAAAGTCACAGAGTCTTCTGTTTTTACACTACCTACACCTGAGAGAGACTCATTTTTGTCTTCTCCATCATTTCCCTCAACTCCTTAATCTGTAGTTTACTTGGTCTTATCTCTTGAAAGCAAAATGGAACTCAAATGGTCACATATTTTTAAAGGGGTTGGCATCAATGCAAGCGAGTATATTTCATAACACACAAGCAATGTCTATGTGACACAATCTACATTATACAACTTATTGAACCATTAAGTCATTTCTCAAAGTGATAGTCTTGGCAAACCTCTTTTTCCGCACTCTGCTCAGATCTAGACTATTCTGCTATAGGCCCAAATTGGTGATTGGTGTATTCAACACTCTTTCCATGTATATCTCTCAAATAAAAATTTTTCTCAATCTGACAAGAAACATGCAGAGGTAAGAGACAGCGTTAAAAGATTCCACACATTGTCTTAATATGTGGGGAGTCCCACACTAATATAATCTTCCGATTTTCCAACACTGCCTACCTAAAGATTCAGGATTAAATCCATACAGAGCCCTCTTAACTGATCTTTTAGCACCACAATAGACACCTCCACAATTAGCTGAGTTAGGACTTCAAACAGCTCTTTCAGATCATTTCCATAGGACATTCCTTAAACTCATTTCAAGAAATTCTAAAATATTCAATGCAAAATTCCAAGGATAAGAATTACAATATAGTCCTTATAATTCATCAGTGTGGGAAAAGGTAGAAGTAGTATATTCTAGTCCTTCCATAAAAAGTGAACCTCCCATATTTTCTTATAATAAAACTAACAGGGTATTAAACTTACTGTTCAAGTAGCAGGTACAGTCATGGCTTCACATTTTATTTTCCTAAAGATTTAATTCAACTTTTCCAATTTAATAATGTCAGAATGTAACAACCTGTCTGAAAATATTAAACTGTACTTACAAAGTGTTTGTAAACTCATCATCCTTTCATTATTCCTAACATGGTTTACTGCAATAACTTTTTAACTTATTTATTTGCTTCCACTCTTTTCCACTAATTTTTCCATATGATCAACAGAGTTACTTTATTAAGAAGCAAATATGGGCCAGGGATTTAGCTCAGTGGTTTTGGCGCCTGCTGCACAAGCGCAAGGACCCAAGTTCGATCCCTGGCACCAAAAAAAAAAAAAAAAAAAAAAGCAAATATGATTATGTCATTGCCCTTATAAATACTTTCCATGTTCTGGACCATTTCCAGGATAAAGTCTAAATTCCTTACCATGGTCTTCAAAGGTCTATTATCTAATTCTTACTAGCTATTCTTTTCCTCTTGCAAGCTATATTCCAAAAACTAAACATTCTGCCAAAGAGATATATGTTTCTTGACTTTGTACCCTTATTCATACATGGAATGTCCACCCACTCTTCCCCTCCTGGTGATTTCTTATTTGTAAGCATTAATTTCTCTGTAAAAACCAATTTATGGCATTCTCCATTCCACATCATAACCTACCCCAGGTAATATTTTACTTATCTTTCCCTTGTAGTTATAATAAAACGTTACTGAGATAAAATTCCTATAACATAAAATGAATCATTTTAAACTCACTCATTCCTTAATGTTTATACATTCACAGTGCTGTGAAAATACTACCTGTATCTAGTTTCAAATGGTTATAATTTACCCCACATATTCCAATAAAACCACTTCTTTGAGACCATAACACTGCATACATAACAGGTATTCAATAAATAAGATGGAATCACATATTTGACTATGGAAAATTACCTTAGAGATTATTTTTATCCTCTTTTTATTATCTTGTTTTACCAAACAAAAAACAAAAATAGGGAATTAAGCCTCATGTTCTGGGCGGGTTCATGCTATAGTTTTGATACTAAACATTCCCTAAATATCCATGTGTTAAAAGGCTTGGTACTACTGGGAGGTGGAAACTGTAAGAAGTGAGGCCTAGTGGGAGGTGCTTAGGTCACTAGGGACATGCCCTGGAAGAAGAAAGTGGGACCCCACATCCTTGTTTCTTTTCCCCCCTCTCACTGGCTTCCTGGACATATGTGAGTGGTTTTGCTCTATCCCTGATATGCTGCCTCACCACAGAAGCTATGAGGTTAACTAATCATAGACCAGAACCTCCAAAACTGTGAAGTTAAAACAAATCTTTTCTCTTTTTAAGTTGATTACGTCAGGTATTTATTATAGTAACAGAAAATTGATTAACACAGAAAAGATAGAAGAGCTCTCCTCTCAAGAGTATATTAAGGAATTGGGCATTCTGGAATTAGTTTATAATTTGGATTTTGTAGCATTCATTCAACAAATTTTCCTGTGAGTTTCCTATGTGTCGGCACTGCTGGTTACATCACTGAACAAATAAACAGAATCCATGTCCAAAGCTAACATTCCAGTATGGGGAAGAGAGATGATAAACATCATAAAGTATATAACATTTTAAAAGGTGAAAACTGCTATAGAAAAAAAACTAGAGCCAGTTAATTAGATTGAAAGTTCTATATAGAACCATGAGGTGCATAGCCAATGGAAATTACATCAGTATGTCTAAGAGAAATCTGCACTTGTATGCTCATTGTGGCACTATTCACAATAGCCACAAAAGGAAATCAACCTAGGTGTCTGTTCATGGAGGAATCAATTTTTTAAATGTGATATATACACATACACACACATACACACATAATGGAATTTATTCAGCCATAAACACAAGTTAAATTCTATCACTTGCAGCAACATAGATGAAATTTGAGGACATTACATTAAGTGAAATTAGGCACAGAATGACAAACACTACATATTTTCACTTATATGTAGAAGCTAAAAGTTGATCTCATAAAAGTAGAGAGGAGAATACTGATTATGAGAGCTGGGGATGGGAGGATGAAAGGAGGGTGGTTAATGGGAATGAGTACAATTGGATAGGAGGAATAGCTTCTATGTTCTGTAGCACAGGATAACTATGGTTGACAATTATTTATTTCAAAATAGTTACTAGAAAGGATTCTGAATGCTCCCAATAAAGAAGTGATAAATGTTTGAGGGATGGATATGCCAACTGCCCTGATCTGATCATTACACATTGTGTACTGACATGATCATTACACATTGTGTATTGAAATGTCACACTATATCCCATAAAGATTAAAAGACTTTAAGTCCTAGAAGGCTTGAAGGATTACTGAAGAAGGAATGAGCTAGAAAGATAGGAGGTAAGGATCAGAGAGTAAGATGCATGCAATCGAGAATATGAAGGATGTGTAGCAATAAGGTGAAATGGGGAAGAGATCCTTGGAAGAGTTCACAGAACAGATGATGAAAGAATCATCTCTACAGACACAGAAATAATAAAAAATTAAGACTGAGTGGGTGTGGAGATAATGACTGAGAAGAAAATCAATAAAAAATAAAGAGTGACAAGTTGGAAGATTCCTGCAACATGCAATTCAGTTTAAATATTTTAGAGAAAATGAGGGAGAACAGACAGGAAACAGCTGTGAAAGCAAAAGACACCTACTCCAGCCAGCATGTTACAAGGGCTGTGGGAGAAAAATAGCCACCCCGTGACAAGACTTTACGGAAGACAGTGACCCCAGGAAAGATACTGGTTCTCAGAGGCCAAAGGATAGGAAGAAGAAATAGTTGATTTTGCAAATGATAAAGCTGCAGCAGGCACAGCGAAGGATTTTAAGAGGTGAGGAAGGATGAATGGAAGACAGGGTCAGAAAAGGAGACACAGAACCATAAAGAGGGTAAAGCATGGGGAATGAGGTTTCCTAGGTGTCTAAGGCTACTTGTAATGACTGGCTTAGAAGAGGATGAAATACACATCATGAACAGTTATTTTATGAGACAAAGGGGGCCCAAGCTTGGCTTACAGTTGACCAGAAATATTTAATCAATTTAATTTAATTTATAATCAATTTAATCAATTGATTATATCTTGATTCTGGATAAGGCATGCTTCTTGATATTCTGCTTTCTATTACTGGGGATCAAACTTGGGTCCTTGTGCTTGCGCAGCAGGTGGCGAAACCACTGAGCTAAATCCCTGGCCCTGCTCTCTATTCTTGAACTATAGTACTAAACTAAAAATGTAGGCAAGGGCAAAAGGATGGCAAATAATCTGTTTATATCATTCCCTGTTAAGAGCTCTGATGAAAGACTGATGATAGGTGAGTTAAAATAAGCATTATGAATTATGTTTATTACTAATATTCATTCACTCTACCAATTTTTATTATATAAGTACTTAACACAGTAACACATACAAGAATGTTCTGGAATAGGTCGGTGTTTATTAAATTATTTGCATAAAATTAAATTGAATAGTATTAAAGTACTAGAGAAGGGTCATGGGTAGGGAGATGCTAACAACAATAAGGTATATTTTTCAATGAGTGAAGGAAAAGAATAAGCAAGTTCTTCATGGAGGCACACTACCTGGGCCCTTTCAAGTAAGCACTGCATATTGAAATGTGAGAAGAAACTAAAATAGCTTTTCTGTTATTACCTTGTCTTTATCAAGTTTCAAAAGCTGAATAAGAGAAGAGACACAGAAGAAAAGGAAGAGGGAGTAAAGAGGAAGAGAAAAGGGAGGTAGGAATCTACAAATGAGAATTAGGAAATACGTTTCCCAATCATTGCTTCTTCTGAACAGACTTTTAGGAAGGAAGACTTACTGAATGGATATTTTCCCAAATTGTTATTCACATATGTTTCAAATTAATCTTTCTCCTTCATTGAATCAGAAATTTTCTTCTTCTCTCCCATTATGCCTGTTCTGTGTCAAGATCATAGTCACTATTTTTTTAAATGTGTAGATGATATAATTACTAGAATAATATTAATTACCAACAAGCAAATGAATGATCTGGATGTGTAAGAATTTGTATGTGTAAACAACTGAAGGAGTAAAGTAGTAATGGTATGTGATAAGTTCTAGTTTTTAATTTACCAGAGCAGAACTTGATGCCTAGTGTGGATTACATTCTGTCTGCCTCTGCAGACCTACACTACTCTCTGCCCTTCGTTCTCTCTCTATGTGTTTCAGGAAGATAACCTCTACAGAACATATTAAAGTAATCTTTTACTGCCTTCAGTGTAGATCTCTGACCAATAGGGACAATGGCAAGAAATCAGCAAGCAGAAGAGACTTAGGGTGTTTTCTTGTTGGCCATCTGTGGTTTTTGGTAGAGGTTGTGCTCTTCTGTGTACAACCACAGCAAATGTCATATAGGTTCTCATGCAACTACAATTCTCTGAATTCCAGAAACCTGGCTTCCTTCTGTTACCCTGAAGATAGAGGGTGTAACTGCTTTTGGCTGTTGCTAGCTCACGGCTGCTACATCACCCTATGCTGCTCACTCATCTATAACTTGTCCTTTCATTAAACCTCTTCCAATGAATCCACTGAGCACACCAACTGTTTTTCTTAGGAGCTAAAGTGATGTAATTTCCAGTAGCTCTTTTAGGCTATTTTCAGGGTCAGGTCTACCCACTCCAATTCTTTCTCATTCCAAATTTCTCAACTTAACTCGGTGTCTCTTCTGTTCTTCAGTGAGAATGCAGCCCCTATATTGTGGAACTCATCCTTCTTTGGAACAGCATCTCACTCTGCATTAGCAACCCTTTAGATGTATGTTGTTGAAGTCTATATTTGTGTAACACTAATTATCAACACAAAAATAAAATATATATAATTCCAGACTTTTCTCAGAAAGGAGAAGTAGCTTTCCATCTTACCTCCTTCTCCTTGTTGAGCAACACCAACTGGCTGTCTGTTAGGATGCAGTACTTCCGTTCCCATGTTGTTGTCTCAGTGTAGGGTGACTGACCACAGGACAGACGATGGGTGGGTGGTCCTTTCACATCTGCATTACATAAGAAAAACAAAAGTGACAAATCATTATCATGATTAGTAAATCAGTATTTCAAATGCAAGTCTCTTCAAAGTCAAAGTATAACTTTGAGTCTAAACATGAATTTCAATGGTAAATTGAAACTTCTTTTTCAGAAAATAAAAACTGTTGTATACAAAACAGAAAAAAATTATCCCTGCAAGCTGTAGGAAGAAGGCTGAAATACTGCAGGTGAACAGTTACCACAAACTTGAAACAGTAATTATCGGTGTATATATACACTAAAATAATGGGAAGATGCTTCAGGGCTAAGACAGTGTAATTCAAACTAAAGAGGTGAGGGTTACTGAGACACAGGAACAAAAGATACAGCTTCTAGCCTTTAGGAAGAAGATGATGTTTCATGTATACTTTGAGAATACTGTTGACCAAGAACTGAAAGAGTAAAGTTATTGGCAGAACACATATATATATAAAAACTAACTTTATACCCATTAAGAATTAGAAATACTTAAACAATAGCATCATATTACCACTAGAGGACAGTAAGATCTTAAAAACAAAACAATTTCCTTAAGGAAAAATCTAAATGTATTACCCACCATATTTTTTAGAGGTAGAGGTACCTAATATTAAAGCAAAAATTTTCAACAATTCTCAAATGCCTCATTTCCTTTTAAATACCAACTGGTTACCAACACCACCTTTGCTACTTTCAATTTTTTTTTATATGAACTGTTCACTCATTTGGGCTATTGTAAATCTTGGGAGGTATCTTAGTCATAAAGATACCTTAGATCCATTAAACAAAGATTTTATGACAGTTCAATATGTATCAAAATCTCTTTAGACACAATGGACTGATTCCTCTCAGGAATATACTGAAATGATTATTTAAAATACATTACTATTTTTTAGTTATTGTAGTAGATGAACAAATCAAACTGAAGAGATAAGAAAACAAACACCCATTAAGTCAGGAGAGTTATAAATTATAAATAAGCATATTATGACTGTAAAAATTAGAATACAAGATACTGTATTTAGAGCATAACCCAAGTTTCCTGACAGAACAGAAATCTGTATCAACACCAAATTTCAGAAAACCTAATTTCCCTTTTTGGTATGATCCTGAGTAATTCTCTTAAAACCTCAATATCTAATGTTCTCTTTTGTCCTACCTGAACTTTGTTTTCATTTCTTCACATTATTATGAAACAAGACATTGCCTCAAAGTGTTTTGGGACCCTTAACCATTTGTCTCTAGTGCTAAGGGTAGGGTGAAATAGGGAACAACAAAATAGGGAGCAATACCTCTGTATTTAAAAGACTTCTGTTTTAATGATGAGTCAGATTAGACATCTTACAGATGTCATAGTTTTATCTATTTTTTTTCTATCTACAGGCAATTCCCACTTTTTAAATCATAAGACTGCACAGAAGAGGGCTGGGGATGTAGCTCAGCAGCAGAGCTCTTACCTAGCACGTGCAAGTTCCTGGTTTCAACCCCCAGTACCACAACAGACAGACAGGCAGAAGACAGACAAAGATGCATGGAAGAAAACAAGACAGAAGAACTAAGTGATCATTTTTGTTTTATTAGTACTTCTGGATTAAGGTTTAAGAAGTGCTTTAAGTAATAAGATAAAGTAAAAATTTTAAATAACCTATAGATTTAATGTATTCATTCTATCATGACCTTATTCAATGTATTATGTCCTATTTTCTTGGCTAATTAAAGGCTTAATAGTACATGAGCAAGGCCTATATAATGAGATTACATGAATAGGACAAGCTCAGACTTTTGCCCTGTTTCACCTTACCAATTCTACCAGTCTTTATATTTTGCTCTAGTGACTTACTTCTAGTTTGTGACTTTCAATTATTTTTAGTATCTAAAATTCACTAGAGAAAAGGATAAGTAACAGAATCACAAAGAAGCAAAATTAGAAACTATTTTAGATTTGTTCTGTCTTATTCCTATGATGATACTAAGGACATTATATGCTGGCCTCATTATAACAAATTAAATAATTTTAGAAATATTAAAAGAATCAGAGGTGTTTTAATAGATTCCTTTGGAAGCCACTTCTTTAAAACTGGATTATTATTGTGTAAACTAACAGTTCTCATTTTCTAAATTTTTTTTCAGTATTTATTTTTTATTAGTACATGTTCACATTACATAATGATTACATTCTTTATGGGGAGTTGGTAAGTGTACAGAACACATTTTAATTTTTTTACTTCCCCTTCTCTCCCTCCCTGATAGTCTTCTTTCATACAGTACCAAAACCTGACCAGCAGTTACTTTTTAAAAATCAGTACAACGTGGACTCTGAAACCTCATTAATGAACTTATCATGTTACTAAATTTAAAATAATCACTGGTCCGTCTTGTCCTTTGAATGACTCTTTCATGGCAACAGCAGCAGATCTCTCTTGAGTTAAGCTGTGAAGGGAAAAAGGTGCATTGTGGCCCATCACAAGATGAAGATGAAACACAATCACCTGACAGCTGGAAATTTCAGTAGGCATGTATATATGCACGTTTTTCTTAGAAGGTAAGTAACCTGCAGAAGTTGAAGGCAGAAGAAATAATGTTACAGCTGCCATGTAGAGATGATCCTTAACAATGGCGATAACTAACATGCTGTTGAAAAGCAGCCTACAGTAAACTGGAGATATATGACGATATTATTTAATAAATATATTAATGCTCTCTGCTGAAGACCTAATATACCTGGCAGGCAACAATTCACTCTCTTTCATTCTATGGCACAGAAAGGAAAGGCAAACTCATTTGGGTGATTAATATGGTTTAATTCTATTTATTTTTATGTTTCATTACCTTCCCACCCTCTAAATTATATAAAAATGTTACAAAATACCCTGTTAACAGAACAAAAATTTTCTTAAACGTACAACTACCTAACATAAGGGTGCAAACTTTGCTTTATCCTGACATATAATAAAACTTCGGGATGGCAAATTATATTATAACTCATATACAATGAATAGTCCCAGGAGATTTAAATATGGCCACATGAACACTGATAAGTAAGGATATTAATCAATGATTTAATGTTTAAAACACAAAATTAGTCCAAAATGTCTGACTTATGGAAACACAAATCTCAATTCTTACAAAATTATACATTCACTGAGATCATAATTGTTTGTAAAACTGAATTTACATTGAGTTTCAACCTGAACGAACCACTTTAGGCTCCTTCTCAACTACAGAGGCATAATATCCACCCTTGATCACTGGTGTCTGATCAGTAAATCCCTATGGTCACCATTGCTTGCTAAGAGAAGGACAGGGGAGAGAGCAGATAGTACACTTCTTCCTAGTGAGTAATTTCCTTATTCTAACATTTGCAAAGAGTCCCTCTGCATCACTATAACTCAGCACGGAAGTTCTCACTCTGCTCTATCACAGGGCAGAATAAGTTATCTGGCAGTAAGTTCCTTGAAAATATGACTGACTTAGACTCTTGTTTGTTTGATAAAGGTGACATTCTCTTTAAAGAAGCGTTAATTTCAGTTTTCTGCTATCACCTAGGTATTTTAAGAAGATGGCTGGATGGGACATGATTCCTATGATGGTTCTACCTTGCTTCTCCCTTCCACATCACTGTTTCAGATCACACTGCAAAATTACATGTGCCACGAAACAGCAGGCAAAACAGAACACATGGTTTTCTTCCACTTTTTAGGCAAGCACTAGAAAAAATGAGTCCCATAATTCCCACATTGGGCCAAGTACTGCTTAAGTAACTACATTGCTTGTGTAACTGAATGAAGTATTATAAATGGTACCAATGTCAAGCAAACAGGAGGTAAGTCTATCATAGACCTCCCCTCAATCCTAACAGACTTAATGCATCTACATAGTTCATACTAAAACTCTTAAACAAAAAATATAAAATACTTAAGATAAAATAATCCATTTATATTCTAATCTTTTGATAAAAAAGTCTATATGGAAGTTTTTCTCAAAGTAAGATTTTGTGCTAATTCAAGAAAAGTGTAAGAAAACACTAGTCTGCCCCTTAAAACATGACAATGGTGTTCTATTATTAAAAAATCAAAACTTAAAATCCTTTTCATGTCTCATGTTTCTGTTAATGGTAGAAAATATGAACTGCACTAAGAATCTCAAACACCATTTAGTGAACATTCCTTTTGTTATATTTAGTACCTCTTCCTATATTAATATACCCCCATGCTTGCCTCTTTTTAAATTGACTCTCATCACTTTCCTTTAGGGACAGCTGCTGTGGGGAAAGAATCAGAGCTTTAAAAGGAATGTGAGTTTTACTTGAGAGGGGAAAAGAATAAGTAGTTTACTAGTACTAAGAGATCAGTTTCTGTGCTTCTAAAAAACTGGCTAAATAGTCAATACTATGACATTATCTCTGTATTTTAATGAGCAAAAGAAGACGGACTGCATTAAAACAAAAATTGTCAATCATCTAGCAAGATCATAAATCATTAATAGCTCTATCTCTCTCCATAGTGTCCACTGGAATAGAAACCACAGGTAAATATGCATCTTTTTTTTGAATTGTGATCTGTTTCAATCACAAATCACTAACTATACAGTAAGAACTATCACGAAGGTAATATATGCTTCTCTAAAGAATCCTATCAGGCTCCCTGGTAGGTGGACAATCCAGTTCAATGAGCTGTGTCCTGATATAACCTACCTGGATTATGACAGAAATGAAAAACCTTTCTTTTTTATAAAAAAACAATACAAATCGACCTCAAGTGAGTAGCAGGGGAAAAAGCATTTAGATTTTCTTTGCAATATAATCAGTACAAATAGAGAAAGACATCCTCTTAATCTATTCATGCAAATGTTAGAGAGAGCAAATTCTCACATAACGGGACTGTATTCTATGATTTTATTTATTCATGTATTTTAATTTTTTCTCTTTTGAGCAGTTCTTGGAATGGAACTCAGGGTTCTGCATGTGTTACAAGAACTAAGTTATACTCACAACCTCTATTCTATGCTTTAAAATTGAAAAAGAGGGCTGGTGATTTAGCTCAGTGGTTATGCTGCCTCTCTTGCAAGTGCAAGGACCCGAGTTCGATCTCTGGTACCAAAAAAAAAAAAAAAAAAATAGAAAAAGAAAATTTAGTTCAAGTCCATCTAAAATTCCAATTTTTCCCAAATATTACTAAATATTCTTAAACACCTGAACAATTCATCAAAAAGTTCTATATTAAAATGCCAATACAAAATCATTTAACATTTAACAAACCTATAAGTACATTTATACACAATACATTGTATCAGTTACAAGTTATATTTCTTTCTATACTATAAACATATATGGCAAGGTAAGTAAGCCATAATAATTTTTAATGATATATAATTAATGCAAAGAACACTAAAAATAAAATTAACTACAAGGCTTTCTAAAACAGCACTATCACAGTCATATTTATCTTCTCACAAATAGACAAAATATATATGCATAGTATATGAAGATAAATGTATGGCCAACTTTATGTCTTTTGTCTCTCATCAGCTTTGTTCATTTCTATCTTTTCTTCTAAGTATAAACTTTCCTAACCTTCCTAGGCTTCTTCCATTATCTTAGAAAATATTAAGACTGCACAAAACCTTTAAATAATGAGATCATAAAACACCATCCTGTAGGAGAAACAACTGATATAAGACAACACACCTATTACATCTTCTCTCCCCCAGATTCCAGAGCAACTTACACTTTTGCCCAGAATGCACAATGTGGGATTCTTTTAATAATACTTTAATGTAGATAGTCAATTTTCAGTTATAAATTTCTAAGTCTTTAGAGTAAATATTTGGATATTGACAACTGTTCAGATATCTTGGGATATTTGCACATTACAGAGAACAGGGAGAAAAGAGTGAATCTAAGGAAGAACTGGTGAAGAATCAGGTTGGAAAAAATATAAAAACAATGGCCAGCAGGAATAGAAGAACAAAGAAGGGGAAGGGAGAATTTTTTGGGAAACAGTATAGAGGTCACTAAATCACACTTCCTCAAATCAGATTAATAAAAGGAAACTTCAAATCATAAAATTACTTGCTCAAAGTGACATACCTAGCACAGTTATATTACAATTTAGTTATTCACAATCTAAGATTTTTTTCTAGCATACCAATAGAACTTCTCATTTTCCTTTCATTGTTGTCATTCGTTTATTCATAATTCAGTAAGTACTGTATTTATTTACAGTGTATAAAGTACTGAACTCAAACCTGAAGATATAACAATAAACAAGACAGACCTAGTCACTAAACTCAAGGAACTTAAATTTAATAGCATCAAATAGTGTACAAATGGTATATCATTCAGTTGGAACAATTTTGAAAAACACTGTAAAGAAGTAGTACAGAATGCCTGAGAGCATTCTGAGAGAATTAAAATTACTAACAAGAAGAATCTGCCAACAAACAGTTCATCAGGATCATCTTACGGTATGGCCCTCAGTGGACAAGCCCCAGTTTCACACTTGGATCTTACAGTTAGCTTTCTAGTCTTCCATTTAGTCTACAGCAGACAAAGACTACCAGAGATCAGAGGAACGTTTCTAGCATGAGAATATATAGATTTAAAATAAAAAAGGAGACCAACAAAGAAAAAGGCAGCCTGAAGGAGACACAAACAATACATGGAGAAAACAACTATAATTATCCAAAAAGAGACAGAAGAATTGGCATCCGTCAAACAAAAACAAGACACTTTTTAATGAAAATCAATATTTATAGAACTAAAATGAGCTTTTGTATATTAAAAACAAGACAACAAAAATGAAAAAAAAACAAAAATTCAATGCACTTAGAAAATTCAGAAAATAAAACAAAATACACAGAGATAGAATATTAAAAAAGATAAGAAAATTGAGCCAAAATAAAAAATAGAAAATAAATAATAATAATAGAAATAACAGAATGAGAAAATTATTAGTGAAACTTCTCAGTACTAATTGGACATGAATTTCCAGAATGAAACTCACTGAGTACCCAGCAAAACTATCAAAACCTATACCTGAGAAAAAACACGTTACATTCAAAACATCAGAAATAAGAATGGATCTGAACTTCTGCAAAGCAACACAGGAATTCAAAAGATAATAGAAAGAGACCAAAATTCTGGGTGAACACAGATTATTCACCTAGCCAAACTAACAATCAACCAAGATCAGTGATGTACATCCTCCTTCAAAATGACGGAGTGTCTTAGTCTGCTCAGGTTGCTTCAATAAAATACCACAGATGAGGTGTCTTAAATAACAGTCATTTCTTTTCACACACAGTTCTAGAACTTGAGAAGTACAAAATCAAGTTGCCAATCAATCTAGTTCCTAATGAGAGTTCTCAGTGGCTTGCCGACAACTAACTGCCTTTCACTTTATCCCCACATGAGGAAGAGTGAGAACTCTGATATCGCATGTGTCTCAAATAAGGGCACCAACCCTATGGAACTAGAGCTTTTTGTCACTGTGCCCAAAATACCTGAGAAAGTCAACATAACATGAATGGCCTCTGGCCCAGTTCCCAATAGAGTGAAACCTCATGAGCAGCCTTCACTGTCCACTTTCCTACCAACATTCTGGTCTTCTGAGCTCCCACCAGAGTTGTCCACTAACCTCAACTTAAAATATTCTAGAGCTTCAGGTCTGTATCTCTGAGCCTTTCCAAACTTCTCCCATAAATTTCCAAAGACTCCTGAGCCATGTCCTCGTGTACAGTCACAGCAACAACCCTACCTCTGGTACCAATTTTCTGTATTAGTCAGCTTGTCATCACTGTGACCAAAATACCTGAGAAAATGAACTTAAAGGAAAAAAGATTTATTTTAGCTTATGGTTTCAGAGGCTTCAGTTCATAGTGGACAAGATCCAAGGCAGAAATATCCTAGCAGAGGAAAGCTGCCTACTTTATGGCAGCCAGGAAGCAGAGAGACAAGGAAAGAGCCAGAGAGGAAGGAAAGGGCTGGTGTCCAGCATATAGCTTTCCAGGTTATGCTCTAGTGACCTACTTCCTCCAACCAGGCCCCACCTCTCAAGAGCATGTTCATCAATGAACTAATGTATTGATGAGGTTAGTGCTCCATGATCTAATCATCTTTCAAAAGCCCCACCTCTGAACATATGAGCCTTTGGGGGAACATTTTTGAACCAAACCAAAACAAGGTCCCTCCTTTATGACTTCATTTAATCTTTTTAAAATTTTTTTGGGGGGGTACTGAGGATGGAACTCGGGACTTTGTGCTTACAAGGGATACCACTGAGCTAAATCCCCCGCCCACCTCATTTAATCTTTGTCACCTCCTTTTAGGCTCTATCTTCAAATATAGTCACAATAAGAGATTGGTCTCAACTTAAAATAACTTTAGACACAAGCATTCAGTCCATACAAGGAGCAAACCAAGAAAACAAAAAGTACATTTGACTTTTAAATAGCTACTCCAACAGAGAAGAGAAGCAAAGAGTATTTCAAAATGATGAAAAGAAACTGGAGGTTGGTAACTATCCACCAAACACAAGCAGTACAGATTGGAGCAATATGACTAAAGAGACTGGCATGCTGAAGGCTGTCATGTCATGCCCTTTGCCTCCGTGCCACCTTCTGACATTACTGATGTGCCTTAACAAAACAGGAAGTGTATTTTAAAATGAGGGGAAGATCTGAGAAACAGGCAAAGGGAATTCCAAGAACAACAGCAGAACAAACTCCTAGGAGGATAGCTACTCAGGAAGTAGGCCTGTCTGAATAGTAGGTGTCTATGAATGAGGAATGTCTCCAAGAAAAAAATAAAACAAAACAAAAAAATAACACTGGATCTGATAGGTTTCCAGATGTTACAGACCTTGAGTTGAAATATACTGCAAAAGTATAGGAAGGTATGACAAGAATAACAGATATGAAGAAAACTAAGTGTGAAAAACACAAGGAAATTATTGACTTCAGAAAACAGTGCAAAAATAGAGAAAATAGTAGAAAGGAAAAGTAATGACAGTCAACCATGCCCAGTGAAGGCATAAGAATACAAACACTGAATCCCGATTAAAACAAAAACAAAGCAAAGCAAACAAATCAAAATAACCACAAACCACCATCATAACAAAAACAACTCTATGGTGAGGGAGCTGGGATAGTTTTATGTGACAGCTAAATCCTTAACACAATAGAAATACTATCAATAAAAAGGTCTAAATTGATGATGGATAAAAAAGCCACAGTATATGAATATTATTTAGAATTAAGGGAGATGTTTAAATGGCAGGTTAAAAAGGGAGAAGAGTCAAAAGTGATTGACTCAGAAAAGGTGAACAGGAATAAGGAAAACCACTGTAATCTGTAAAGAAAAGGGTAGATTGCAGGGAAAAATTTTTGTCTAACAAAATCATGTGTAAATAGTATTAGAAGCGTAAAAAAAAAAAATGAAAACAAAGGACACATAATCTAACTGAAAAATGGGTAAAAGACTTGAACACATTATCTCACAAAAAAAGATTAGTCAAAGATCCACATATAAAAAAGTTGTTTGCTTCACTGATCATCAGGAAAAAATTAAAACCACTACATAACTACCAAAAAAAAAAAAGACACCAAATGTGGCGGTAAAAGTGTGGAACACTGAGGAGTGGAAATGTAAAATGGTACAATCATTTCAGAAAACTATTTGACAGTATTTACTAAAACTAGACAGATATATCTAGCAATTCCATTCACAGATACTCAAAAAGAATGTGGACACATTTATCCAAAGACATACAAGGACAGATATAGTGGCATTATTCATAACAAAAACTAGAAATAATCCAAAGAGAAAACAAATAGTAAATAAATAAATAAATTTTGGTAGTTTATTAAAATGGAATATTATATGCCAATAAAAAATGAAGACTCCTGCAGGTTGGGCTGTGGCGCAGCTCCCAGGTCAGAATGTCATACCCAGGCTACGCCCCCACAGGCTACCCGCCTTTTCCTGGATATCCTCCTGCAGGTCAGGAGTCATCTTTTGCCCCTTCTGGTCAGTATGCTTATCCTAGTGGCTTTCCTCCAATGGCAGGAGGCGCCTATCCCCCAGCACCAAGTGGCACCTACCTAGGAGCTGGAGGCTACCCTGCACCTGGAGGTTATCCAGCCCCTGGAGGCTGTCCTGGTGCCCCATAGCCAGGGGGAGCTCCAGCCTACCCCGGAGGCCAAGGATTTGGAGCACCATCAGGTGGATCAGGTTTTTCTGGCTACCCCAGCCACCTGCACAGACTTATGGTGGTAGTGGACCAGCTCAGGGCCCAACACCTGGTGGCTTTCCTGGAGGTCAGATGCCCTCTCAGTATCCTGGGGGACAGACTCCTTACCCCAGCCAGGGCACTCAGGGGACAGTACGGCCAGCTGCCAACTTTGATCCTATGAGAGATGCAGAAATCTTCCGCAAAGCCATGAAGGGATTTGGGACAGATGAACAGGCAATTGTGGATGTTGTGGCCAATCGTTCCAATGATCAGAGGCAAAAAATTAAAGCAGCTTTTAAGACCATGTATGGCAAGGATTTAATGAAAGATCTCAAGTCACAGTTGAGTGGAAATATGGAAGAACTTATCCTTGCCCTTTTCATGCCTCCTACGTATTATGATGCCTGGAGTTTATGGAATGCAATGCAGGGAGCAGGAACTCAGGAACATGTATTGATTGAGATTTTGTGCACAAGAACAAATCAAGAAATCCGAGAAATTGTCAGATGTTATCAGTCAGAATTTGGAGGAGACCCAGAAAAGGACATTCGGTCACATACATCAGGGCATTTTGAATGTTTACTTGTATCCATGTGCCAGGGAAATCGTGACGAGAATCAGAGAGTGAACCACCAGCTGGCTCAGGAAGATGCCCAGTGCCTCTATCAGGCTGGTGAGGGAAGACTCGGGACAGATGAGTCTTGTTTTAATATAATATGATCCTCGCCACAAGAAGCTTTCCTCAGCTGAAAGCTACCATAGAGGCTTATTCCAGGATGGGTAATCAAGATTTGTTAAGCAGCATCAGTCGCGAGTTTTCCAGCTATACTGAAAGTGGTTTGAAGACCATCGTGCAGTGTGCCCTGAACCATCCTGGCTTCTTTGCTGAGCGGCTCTACCATTCCATGAAAGGTGCCGGCACAGATGACTCCACCCTGGTCATAATTGTGGTTTCTCGAAGTGAGATCGACCTTGTACAAATAAAACAGTTATTTACTCACATGTATCAGAAGACCCTGGGCACAATGATTGCAAGTGACACAAGTGGAGATTATCGAAGACTTCTTCTCGCCATTGTGGGCCAGTAGGAGGGAATTTTTTAAATGGATGAAGTCCTTCAAAGCAGACTGACCTGCATGCAGCAACATCAGCCATAACCGAACCAAAACAACTTAAGGACTATCAAGGTTAATGTGCTTGGTTTGCACATGTTGTTACTGCCTTAATTCTTTTTTTCTTTTTTTTTTTTTTGGTACCAGGGATCAAACTCGGGTCCTTGCACTTTGGAGGCAGGCAGTGGAACCACTGAGCTAAATCCCCAGCCCTTTATTGCCTTAATTCTAATGTTATTTTTTCCTATATGTGCAATCAATGTAAAGCCATATCACAATGATGTAGTGATTTTGCAATATTTATAACACTTCATTCTCACTGCTTTGGTTCTAATCAGGTTTTCAAATTGAATAAAAATTAGTGATTTAATTCTGTAAAAAAAAAAAATGAAGACTACACACGTAAAAGCTCAGAAATATATTGAACAAAAGAAGATATGAAATGCAAGTTTTTGCTTATATGAAGTTCAAAACTGGGTAAAACTACTCTTAATTAAAATTAATTAAAGGTCAGCATACACTTATTCTGTGGAACTATAGTATTTGCAACAGGTATAAGGTGGGCTTCTGGGATGTTCCATTTTTAAGCAAGGTATAACTTACACAGATAAAAGTCTCCTCTATGCAAACTCAGCAAGCTGTATACATATAGTTATAGGAGGTGCATTCTTCTCTGTGTATATTTTATTTCAATAAAAAGTTCAAAGATTTCAATTTTAACATTTACAACCTGTGAGATCTTGAACAAATTATTTAATCTTAACTGAACATCTACTCATCTCTAATATAGAGATGATAAAAGCATCTACTCTTTTAGGCATTGTTGTGAGGTTCAAATGACAAAACAGGTCAGGTGACAACAAAACACCTCATATACAAAAACATACAAATTTCATTTTAAACTATTTGGGCTTTGAAAAGGAGGGAGAAACAACTGTATAGTTTCATTTTGAACAATAAAAATATAAATTTAGCTATATGATCAGGTAACTAGAATCAAAATGGTCATTTACTATCTCCATGATTTTGGGCAAATGTGATATTATGATATAATAAGAGATACATATTAATTCTCATCCCTAGTTCAGGGCACAAATTCTAAAACCCTTGGAACTTTTTGAGCAATCAGAGTCAGAGAAGTGTCTTTTGTTATATATTATTTACATCCTTTTCAACCAATCTGACCTTATAGTAATGAAGTGACTACAGGTGGGGCCCTTCATAGATAGGTACAGGATGGTGGCTAGGTGCCAGAGGTAATTCCTACCTCCAGGAAGGAGACAGGGGCTCGAGATTTTGAGTTACTGACCAATAGCCAATGATTTAATCAATTATGCCTATGTAATGAGGCACCATGAAAAACTTGTAAACAGTGGGGTTTAGAGAGCTACTGTGTTAGCACATTCACATGCCAGGAGGGTCATGTACTCTAAAACTCAGGCAGAAAAGCTCTTGCACTTGAGAACCTTCGAGACCTTGATCTGTGTACCTCCTTATCTGGCTGTTCATTTGTATCCTTTATATATTTACTTTACAAAAAACTATTAATAATGTTTCCTCAAATCCTGTGAGTCATTACAGCAAATTATCAAATCTGAGAAGGAGGCTGCAGAAGCCTTCGATCTGTAGCCAAGTTGGTTATGTGTAGCAGAGGCCCAGGACTTCCAGGCCTGTGAGACTGAGCACTTATTGTGATCTGTGATAACTTCGGAGAGATGATGTCAGAATTGAACAGAATTTTAGGACGCCTACTTGGTGTCCAGAGATTGGAGAACTGGTTCTCAGTGTAGAAGAAAACCACACATTTGGTGTCAGAAGTGTAAGCAGAGAAATAGTGTTTTCTTTAGCAAGTGATACAACCCCTTTGAGATTCTATTTTCTTGATTATAAAAGGAAATATCAGTATTGTCCATGTAAGTTTAGAACTTTAAAAGCATTAAAAGTAGAATGCACTACTGAAAGTCATAAAAGAATGTTGGAAACTATGTGCACCTATAAATGTATACAGGTTAAAATATGAGTTATTTTAAAATATGAAAGTAAATACTGGGAAAAGCCTCTGAAGAGCCTGAATACTCTGAAAAGCCTGTGAAGGTAGATGCCTCTATGGAGCAGAGACTGGCTGAGGCAATGGGTAAGGGCAGGGAAGCTAATTCAAAGAGCCATGACACATACTCACCTCTGCTGAGATTCTTATATACTGCTGCTTAAAACAACTCATTACTGATTTTCAGCACATAAGAATAAACTGTTTTCAAAGATCTTCAAGAAGACAAACTACCACAGAAATCTGGCAGAATAAGTAAGGCTCAGGGTTAAAATGGAACCTTATCTAGATCCATGTCCCCAGTTTAAGTTATCTGATTAACACTGTAGAAAAAACTAAAAGCAATTTCTGGAACATAGAAAAATGCTGAATACATGTTAGCTCTCCTTACGATCAGTGTTGGGGCTGGGAGGACAAGGCCAAGGGATAAAGAACATTAGATTTTGAAGTTCAAATGCCTGAAAAGGAATCTCTGTTTTATCCCTTACAAAATCTGAGACCCTTCTCAACATACTTAACTTTGTGAATTTCCAGATTCCTCACCTTTAAAATGGGAACAATATATTTTCTACTTCATAGAAATGTGCTGAGAATTAATAAGTATTAAGAACAATCCCTGGCTTATTGTAAGAGCTCAATAAATGTGAGCAGCTTTTTTTCTCTTACCACATCAGAAAAAATGGATTCGTCCTATTCAGAACTATCAGATGGGTTCCACTGCTCCCAGCCCAGAGGTAGGGGCTTCCGGGCCTCCGTTCCACCGCTCCCACCTGAGAGGAAGGGGCTTCCAGGCCGTGGTTCCACAGCTCCCAGCACAGAGCTAGGGGAATCCAGGCTGCTGTTCCACTGCTCCCAGCTCAGATGATGGGGCTTCTAGGCTGCCCTTCCACCACTCACAGCCCAGAGGTAGGGGCTTCCAGGCCGCCATTCCACCACTCCCAGCTCAGAGGAGGTGAACAGCGTGGGTGCCAATAGCACCCCCATCCCCGACCAAAATGAGAAGACATATAAACAAGTCTCAAAACCAAACTTCCAGATCACCTACAGCAACCCCAAAAGGGAAATGAGATGGAACACTGATAATCAGCCACCTGGACTCCCTGAACTGGCAACAAAAGAGGATCTAGAAAAAATGAAATCAGAAATAAATTCTCACTAACAGTAGACATTGTGTTTAGAGTGCAAGATATGATTAATAAATCTAGAGAGAAGACGAGAAATATGACGGAATCCCAATATAGGAAAAAAATGGAAAGCATAAAACACATGCAAATAGATTTCCAGGAGATCAAAAACTCCACTGAAAGTCTACACAGCAGAATGAGCCCCAGTGTGAGGACAGAATTTCAGATATATAAGATTACAATTAGTGACCAGGAACAGAAAAATTGCTTCAAAATTGTAAGGGACCACAAGAAATCAACCCAGCAGCTGCTAGATGATGCAAAGAAGAGTAACATAAGACTGATTGGAGTCAAAGAAGAAACAGAAGACAGTGCAGATGACACTAAAAAAACAGGTCACAGAAGTAATGGCAGAAAACTTCCCAAGCAGGGGCAAAGAACTTGACATACAGATAAGTGAGGCATGTAGGAGGACTCCAATTAGCTTTGATCAAAAAAAACTACACATAGGCATATAATTATTAAGATTCCAGAAAGCCAACAAAAGAACAAAGTTCTACAGGCAGTTAGAGAAAAGAAACAAATCACATACAATGGAAAACCCATCAGAGTCATAGCAGACTTCTGAACGCAAACCCTCAAGGCAAGAAGAGCTTGGAGTGATGTATTCCAAGCAGTAAAGGAAAACAGGCTCCAACCCAGAATAATGTACCCTGCAAAATTATCTTTCAAAATTGATGGAGAAATATGAAACTTTCATGACAAAGAGCACCATAGGAACTTCATGAATACCAAACCACCACTCCAAAAAATTTTAGACAATATCTTAGGAAAAGACAATGAGGATCACAACCCCAGGAAACACAGCAGAAGGAACCCATCGGGCACGACAAGAAATTAAAGGTAAAGGGGGAAAATCCAACAAAAAGAAAAAGTCATGACAATGATAAGTCAATACGTATCAGTTATAACCATCAATGTTAATGGTCTCAATTCACCAATCAAAAGAAATAGACTGGCAGAATGGGTCAAGAAGCAAAATCCAACAATATGCTGCAGACAAGAAACACACTTAATTCAAAAGGAAACTCATAGAGCACCCGAAAAGAATCTCCCCTGCCGCCATTCCACACTCCTAAGGCAGAGAAGGTGAGCCACTCCCAGCACCTGGAAGGAAGCTCCCTCACTGCCATTCCATGCTCCTGGGGCAGAGAAGGTGAGCCACCCAGATGCCAGAAGCAATGTGTCCCCTGGCGTGGAAATGAGAAGATACATACACAAGCCTCAAAAACAGGCTTCCGGATCACCTACAGCAACCCCAAAAGGAAACAAGGTGGAACAATCTGATAGTCAACCACCTGGACTCTCTGAACTGGCAACAAAAGAGGATCTGGGAAAAAAGAAATCAGAAATAATTTCTCAGATAACAGCAAAGATAGTACAAGGCATGATTAATAAGTCTAGAGAGGAGACAGATTAAAAAAAATAGAGGATCTGAGGAACATGATGGAATCCCAACATAGGAAACAAATGGAATCCATGAAACAGATGCACACAGATTTCCAGGAGATTAAAAACTCCATCAAAAGTCTGCATAGCAGAATGAACCAATGTGAGGACAGAATTTCAGATATAGAAGATAAGATTGCAATTAGTGACCAGGAAAAGAAAAATTGCTTTAAAATTGTAAGGGAACATGAGAAATCAATCCAGCAGCTGGTAGACAATGCAAAGAATAACATAAGACTGACTGATTGGAGTCAATGAAGAAACAGGAGAGAGTGCAGATGACATCAAAAAAACTGTTGACAGAAGTGATGGCAGAAAACTTCTCAAGGAGTGGAAAAGAACTTGACATACAAATAAGTGAGGCATATAGGACTCCAACTAGCCTTGATCAAAAAAAACTACACACAGGCATACAATAGTTAGGATTCCAGAAATCTGAAAGAAGAGCAAAATTCTACAAGCAGTGAGAAAAAAGAAACAAATCACATACAAAGGAAAGTCCATCAGAATCACAGCAGACTTCTCAATGCAAACCCTCAAGGCAAGAAGAGCTTGGAGTGATGTATTTCAAGCCCTAAAGGAAAACAGCCTCCAACCCAGATTGATGTACCCTGCAAGACTATCTTTCAAAACGGATGGAGAAATAAGATAATTTCATGATAAAGAGCACCTCAGAACTTCATGAATACCAAACCAGCACTCCAAAAAATTTTAGACAATACCCTAGGAAAAGACAATGAGGATCACAACCCCAGGAAGCCCAGCAGCATGAATCCATTGGGCGTGACAAACTAAATGAAAAGGGGGAAAATCCAACAAAAAGAAAGTCATAACAAGGCTTTTAAAATTTTGAACTTCATCTCCCTAATGAGTGTATAATTCAATCTTGTTATTGCACTGATTAGTATTTTTCTGATTCTAGAGTTGCACACCTTTCCTTGTGCTGTATTGGCTATTTATCATCTTCTTGTGTCTACTTTTTAATTGGGTTGTCTATTAAAGAGCTGTAAGAGTTCTTTATATACTCCGGCCATAGGTTATATGCACTGCAAATATGGTCTGTTTAAGGACTACTTTTCATTTTAATGATGTCATTTAAAGTTCTAAATTTTGATGGAATCTCATTTATCAATTTTTTTCTTTTATACATCATGTTTTTTGTATACTAGGAAGTTCTTGCCTACCCTAAATTCATAAACATTTTCCCTTATAGTTTCTTCTTAAAATTTTATACTTTTAGGCTTTCATATTTAGGTTCACAGATCCCTTCAAGTTATTTTTATGTATGCAAATAAAGGATTGAGGTTAATTTTTTATATATGGATACCAGGTGTTCTAGTGCCATTTGCTGCAAACACTATCTTTTCCTTGGCTCTTGAATTGAGTTTATATTCTATAAAATGCTAATGTTAAATAATCTTTCAAAACACAATGGACCATATATGTGTGGTTCTATTTCTAGATTCTCTGTTTTATTCAAATGATCTGTATGTCTTTCCTTACAACAACACTGCCTTGATTACTGTAGCTTTAGAAGAAGTCTTTAGGTACTAAACATCTTCCAACACTGTTTTTTTCTTTTGTTTTGTTTTTTTAACTTTTCTAGGTCCTTTGTACTCCTACATAACTTTTAAATTTCAATATCCAATTCTTCATTTATAGCAAGTACACACAGACCTGAATTTTTATATATACCTTGTGTTTTCTAATCCTGCTAAATTCAAATACAAGTTCTAAGGGCTCTGAGGGATTTCTTAGTATTTTCTCTGTATATGATCATTTCATCTACATATAAAGATTTTGCTTCTAACTTGCCAATCCTATCCTAATTGTGTCATTTTATTGCCAGACTATTTTGGTTGGGCCTAGGTTTCAAAGTTTAATGGACAGATAAAGAGTAAGCATATCTGCCCTTGTTCCCCACCTTAAGGAGAAATCATTGTATCTTCTCCATTCATATAAGGCGTTCTCACTGGAAGTATGGAGTACATGTCTTTAATCTGTTGAGAAGGTTCTATTCTACTTCTAGTCTCCTGATAGCTTTTACCATGAATAGCTGTGGAATTTAGTCCAATACTTTTTCTCCAACTAGTGACAGGATCATATGGCTTTCTCCTTTCCTCTGTTAAAATGATGACTTTTGCGGGTAGATCTTCCAAAGCTGAACCAATACTGCCATCCCTATAACAAAACCACTTTCTACCTAGTGCCAGATCTGACTTCTAAGAGTTTGTTTTGTTAAACAAATTTCTATCTAGGTTCATACTTTTGTCTTCTATTATCTTTATCCAGTTTTAGGATTAGCACAATGTTGATTTCCTAAACTGAGGGGAGAAGTGTTCCTTTTTTTTTTCTGCTTTAAATGTTTGATATAATTTATCAATTAAAATGTATAGGAGCCTGTTGTTGTCATATAGGTAGGTTTTCAAACTAGGAATATACTTTCTTGAATAGGTGCTATTCAAATGTTATATTTCTTCCAGAGCTAGTTTCATTAATTTGTCTTCCAAGGTCTTAGAAGTTGTCAAATTAATTTCAAAACAGATTTTTGAAATATGCTTTCCATATCCTTTTAAATTCTGTAAAATCTGTGGTAATGTCTCCTAGGTCTTGATATTTTAATTTTAAAAATGTGTAACTGATATTGTATAATAGGAAGCAAAGATCTAGGGGGGTGGGGGAGGTGGGATGGGGAGGGGAAAGAGGGGAAAAAATATAAGGGAAAAAATGGAAACGGGATCACTGCAAGTGGGGAGGGGTGGAGGGCATGAGGGGAGGGCAGGGGAAGGGGTAAAAAAATAGGAACCAAGATACTCATGTAATGGTACAAAATCCCAATGATGTATGTAAATGTATTTTATACCTAAAATGTACCAATAAACTTAATGGTGGAAAAAAAATAAGGAAACTCATAGACTGACTGTTAAAGGGTGGAAAATAATACTCCATGCAAAGGAAACCCCCAAAAAAGCAGGAGTAGCTATCCTCTTTGCAGATCGAGTAGATTTCAAACCAACACTGATTAAGAGAGACAAAGTAGGACACTACATCCTTGTAAAAGGAACAACCCAACAGCAAGAGATGACAATCATAAATATCTATGCACCAAACACTAGTGCGCCTAACTATATAAAAAAAAATACTAACAGACATGAAAAGTTATATATGCACAAATACAATTGTAGTGGGGGACCTCAATACCCCACTGTCAAAAACAGATAGATCAACTAGACAAAAAACAAGCAACAAAATACTAGAATTCAATCAAACTCTTGAACAAATGATGGTAACAAATGTTTACAGAGTGTTCCACTACACAAAATCAGAATATATATTCTTTTCAGCTGCACATGGGTCATTCTCTAAAATAGACCACATACTCGCTCATAGAACATGTTTAAGTAAATGCAAAAGAACTGAAGTTATCCCCTGTATATTATCAGACCATAGTGCGATGAAACTGGAGATCCATAGCAAAAGAAACTGCAAAAATTTCATAAACACATGGAAATTGAACAACACACTTCTGAATAACCAATGGGTCACAGAGGAAATTAAGAAATCAGACAGTTCCTTCAATTAAATGACAATGACAATACAACCCACTGGGATCTATGGGACACAATGAAAGCAGTCTTATGAGGGAAACTCACAGCAGTGAATGCACATATTAGGAAATAGAGCAAGCCCATTTAAATAACCTGATGCTGAACCTCAAGCTTCTAGAAAAAGAAGAGCAAGACAAACCCAAAGCTCATACAAGGGAGGAAATTATAAAGATCAGAGCAGAAATCAATGCAACGGAGACTAAGAGAATGATACAAAAAATTAATGAAGCCATGAGTTGGTTCTTTGAAAGAATAAACAAAATTGACAAACCCTTTGCCAACCTTATCAGAAAAAGGAAAGAAAAGGCCCAAATCCATGCAATTAGCAATGAAAAGGATGAAATTACAACAGACCCAGCAGAAATCCAGAGGATCATCAATACCTACTTCCAGAACCTACACACCAGTAAGACAGACAACACAGAAGAAATGGACAGATTCCTAGATAGAATGAATTACCAAAGTTCAACGAAGAAGACCTAAAAATTCTAAACAACCCAGTATCAACCAATGAAATTGAAAATGTAATTAAAAACTTAGCAACTATGAAAAGCCCAGGTCCTGATGGCTTCACTGCTGAATTCTACAAGACATTTAGAGAGGAACTCCTGCCACTACTGTTTAAACTCTTCAATGAAATTGAAAGGGAAGCAATACTCCCAAAATCATTCCAGGAAGCAAGCATCACCTTGATCCCCAAAGCAGAGAAAGACCCAACCAATAAAGAGAACTATAAGCAAATCTCACTAATGAACATAGATGCTAAAATCTTTAATAAGATACTAGCAAACAGAATGCAGAAGATCATCAAGAAGATCATACACTTTTATCAAGTGGGATTCATCCCAGGGATGCAGGGATGCTTCAACATACGCAAATCAATCAATGTAATACACTATATCAATAGAGCCAAAGACAAAAACCATTTGATTATCTCCATAGATGCAGAGAAAGCATTTGACAAAATCCAACATGCATTTATGATAAAAACCCTACAAAAATATGGAATGGATGGTCTTTACCTCAATCTGATAAAAGACATCTATCAAAAACCAACAGCCAATATCATACTAAATGGTCAAAAACTGAAATCCTTCACACTAAAATCAGGAACAAGACAAGGATGTCCACTATCACCACTCCTGTTCAATATAGTTTTGGAAACATTAGCCACGGCAATTAGACAAGAGAAAGAAATAAAAGGAATAAAGATAGAAAATGAAGTCATATTGTCATTATTTTTAGATGACATGATACTCTATATAGAAGACCCCAAGAACTCCACCAGAAGTCTTCTAGACTTAATAACCAAATTCAGTACAGTAGCTGGATACAGGGTCAACACACAAAAATCAATAGCTTTCCTCTACACAAACAACAGACTCACTGAGACAGAAATAGGGCAAATAATTCCTTTCACAATAGCATCCAAAAAATTGAAAGACCTAGGAATCAACCTAACAAAAGAAATCAAAGACATCTACTCTGAAAACTATAGCACTCTGAAAAGAGAGATTGAAGATGATGTCAGAAAATGGAAAGACATCCCCCTGCTCCTGGGTAGGAAGAATCAATATATTGAAAATGGCCATACTTCCAAAACTGCTCTCTAGATTCAATGCAATCCCAATTGAAATCCCAGGAGCATACTTCACAGACCTTGAGAAAACAATCCAAAAATTCATTTGGAACAAGAAGGAACTTAGAATATCAAAAGCAATTCTAGGTAACAGAGACATGGCAGGGGGTGTCACAATCCCCAACTTGAAACTATACCAGAAAGCTACTGTGATAAAAACAGCATGGTACTGGCAAAGAAACAGACTCGAGGACCAGTGGAACAGATTAAAAGATGCTGAAACAACTCCAGACACACTCAGCCATCTCATCTTCGACAAAGGACCCAAACACTCTCACTGGAGGAAGGATAGCCTCTTTAATAAATGGTGCTGGAAAAATTAGGTTTCAATTTGCCAAAGATTAAAACTAGACCTATATCTCTCATCATGCACTAAACTAAAATCAAAATGAATTAAAGATCTAAATATTAAAATAGAAACGCTGAACCAGCCGGAACAGAGGTTAGGTAGAACTCTTGAAGACATTGGGGTAGGAAAAGCTTTTATGAACAAAACCTCAGGTGCCCATGAACTAGCACAAACAATCAACAAGTGGGATCTCTTCTTATTAAAATGCTTCTGCACAGCAAGAGAAACCACCAGCAGTGTGAAGAGACAACCCACAATGTGGGAAAAAAATCTTCACCTGCTGTTCCTCAGACAAAGGCCTACTATCTCGAATCTATAAAGAACTTAAAAAGATCAGACCTCCCAAATTTAAAGACCCAATCCGAAAATGGCCATCTGGAATGAACAGACATTTCTCACACAAAGAAGTAGAAATAGCAAATAAATACATGAAAAAATGTTCAACCTCACTGGTCATTCAAGAGATGCAAATGAAAACAATGCTGAGATTCCACCTCACTCCAGAAAGAATGGCTGCTATCATGAAATCAACCAGTAACAAATGCTGGCTGGGCTGTGGGGAAAGAGGAACACTGCTCCATTGCTGGTGGGAGTGTGGAATGGTGCAACCACTGTGGAAATCAGCATGGATATACCCCAAAGAACTAGGACTGGATGTCCCATTTGACCCAGCTATTCTCCTGCTGGGTATCTTCCCTGAAGAATTAAAAGAATCATAGCACAGTGATATATGTACACCCATGTTCATAGCAGCACAATTCGTGGCAGCTAAAACTTGGAAGCAACCCAATTGCCCATCAACTGGAGACTGGATAAAGAAAATGCGGTTTTTAAATAAAATGTAGTACTATTCAGCCATAAAAAATGACAAATTAGAGACATTTATAGCTAAATGGATACACATTGAGGTGATACTCTTAAGTGAAATAAATAGGACATACGTGTAAATAGTGAATAGTTTCTCTAGTGTGAGAAACAGAGTGTAAATAAGGACTAAAAGGTATAATAGATAATGTGAAATAGGAAGAAAAGGGGCAAAGGGGAAGGGGAAGTGGGAGGGGTAGGGAAAGGAAAGAAGGGAATGGAATTAATATGAGAAAATGGAAAAATGGAAAGAAAGTCTTTGTAAATAGGGAGGGATGGAGGGGCGGAAGGGAGGAAAGGGGGAAAATAAGAACCAAGAGAGATTATGTAACGGTGCAAATTTCCAATGATGAATGTCATTATATTGTATACCTAAAATGTACCAATGATTAGAATGAAAAATTGATAATCCAAAAGAAAAAGAAAAGGTCCAAAGGGGTAGGGGAAGTGGGAGGGGTAGGGGAAAGAAAAGAAGGGAATGGAAAAATTATGAGAAAGGGAAAAAATGGAAACAAAGTCTTTGTAAATAGGGAAGGGTAGAGGAGTGAAGGGACAGCAGGGAATGGGGAAAAAATAATCAAGATACATCATGTAAAGGTACAAGTTCCCAATGATGAATGTAAATATACTGTATACCTAAAATGTACCAATAAAAGAATTTTTTAAAAAAATTATCAGATGCTAGAAACAATAAAATTTAAGAGGAGAACTTTGAAAGTATGAATGATTTTTCAGATTCATTAGGAGTATAACTGGAGTTTCCTTGGAAATATTCTGAAAAAGAGAAACATAAAGTTTGCTCAAACAAAAGGAAGCTGTATGAAAAAATCTGCCCATCATTCTTGATTACAGACTTCAATGGAAGAGCAACAAGTCTACTGCCTTTTGCCCAGAGAAACAATTATAAGCAGAAATTAAATATAAGGGAAGAAACACATAATTTAAGACAATTTGTTCAGTTTAATGTATGCTATTTAGGTCAGCCTACTGATTCCTTCCCAGATTGAAAAAGAAGGGGAGGGGGGTAACCTTTTCATAGCAATGTTTTAATCTAACCAATTAGCTCAAATACTTCCAGTACTATAAACCTCTTACCATCGCATAGCTGATGGCTAAGTGTGAAAAGATTAATTAATCCTTCTAATCATTTCTCTACAAATTTCAATTAGTACAAAAATGCATATATACTTCTCAAATCCAAGCAAAAAATTTTTTAAAAATGAGAATTTTTGTTTCCTAATAAAAGTTAAATCTGGGCTGGTGATTTAGCTCAGTGGTGCTGCCGCCTGCCTGGCAAGTGCAAGGTCCTGAGTTCGATCCCCAGTACCAAAAAAACAAAAGTTGAATCTAATCTCAAAAAAATTAATGAATGGTCACTCTTTAAAATTAAAGCCAGAGAGGCACAATTTAATCTTAATTCCTATGTGTATTCAAGTGCTTTTCTAAAACTATCTGAACTCCTCTGTAGGTCCACAAATGAGATTTATCATGTGAATTTGTAAATTGTGTGATGTCACTGAAATACAAGCACCAACTGGTATCACAAACAGTTTGTGCTTCTAGGGATACCAGGAACTTTAAATACTCTGCAGTTATACAAAGCCCAAGATCAGAACTTCTTAACAATACTCAGAAGCCTGCCCACTTTCTCTCTTCTTAGTCATTGTTTGCAGCACAGAAAGGACACTGATTTTGCTACCAATCATTCCTTTGGATAATATACTTAGGAACATGCCTCCATCATTCAAGTATTCATTTTTACATTCTCAACATAACAACAATAGAATTAAAAAAAGAATTAAAAATATGTATGTTCAGGGGCCAGGGATGTAGCTCAGTAGTTATGCTGCCTGTCTCGCAAGCTCAAGGACCCGAGTTCAATCCCTGGTACCAAAACAAAACAAAACACCTAAAAATATGTATGTTCTATTAATAGACTCTGAAAAGACCAGGCTGCAGTTCTTTAATGAGATTTTATAATATATTTTTAATGTATGTATTTTTAAAATGCAATGCACTTAAAACATTTTTAATCCTTACAGTTATACTCTGTGTTACGGAGTATTGTTTCAGTAACAAAGAAATAATTCCTTCCTCTTGTGCCTTTTCTAAAAATGTTATTTTTCCTATTAGGATTGAAGTCATATGAATTTAGTATGTAAACTTATTCTAGCTGGAGTATTACAACATGGAAACACAATGGGAGGTGATTATATTATTGGTAAAAATCAAACAAGTCTATAGGTGTTTTAAAAAGTCTCTTTAAAAAGGTGGTTATGTAAGGAAAAATTGTAGTTAAGCTCTTCTTTATTCAGAGTTGGGTTAAATATTTATAATCCCAGTATAGATATCTCAAATTTATTTCTGGAATGTGTTTTCCATTAATGACATGGAATTCAAATTCTGGACATCCACAAGTTCCTATTATTTCCACTTAAGTATTTTAAACAAGCATTTTTCAAAGTGCAGATTGGAAAGTGACAAGGGAAATGGAGACTCCACAGAGACTGGATACAGAGAATCCATGGACATGGCAATTAGAGAGGTCCAAAGAGCTGTCTGATAATAACAGAGGCAGCAGGGAGTTTTGAGCTACATGAATGGAACAATCTCCACACCTTCTGGCTTCTCTCCTTATGCTAATTCTCATTCAGACTGTCATAATGACAAGATTACAGAACAATGAAAGTTTCTATGAAGTAGCTTTTAAACATGTTAATGAATATTAATGAGAATAACTGACTTTCATAGGTAAAGAGCCAATTATAGGACCCTCAAAAGATAAGAGAAAGTTTGAGTTCTTTTAACTTTAAAAAGCCATGTGAATTTTATATATTGTCCTGAAAGCCTCCATAATTAACAAGTATTGTTCATAACCAGATTCTGTATGACAACAATATTTACTGAGACACCAAGATAATTTTCAAGCCAAAGAAAACTTAAAATATAGTTTTCAATGACAATAATCAGAACAAAGACCAGGTCATGGGTTTTGTGACATCCAACTTACTGACACATTGAATTTTGCCAAGGTGTGTATCTTTATCAAATCAACATTTATATGGAGGTACATTTCTGTACTTAATAGACCATAAGCATAGATATGATTAAACATATTTTTCTAATGTATAACCACAATTTTGTCAAAGCAAGCATCTAATAAAAATAATTCTTTATGTGGAAGCACCTTGTCTTTTTGTAAAAACGCATAATTTTGTAGATTACAAACCAGTCTCACTATTTTTTTTTGGTACTGGGGATCAAACTCAGGACCTTACACTTTCAGGGCAGGTGTGATACCAATGAGCTAAATTCCCAGCCCAAGTCTCACTATCAATGACAATGCTTCCAAAGTGTCAAATCTAATCAAGAGGACAAGGTCCAAAGACATGGAGGAAAAAATAGGTTTAAAGCAGCAAAAAGTTACTCAATAACGCCATGATTTCAGTTTTGTTTAAAAGAAAAGTTGTGGGGGTTTTTTTGTTTTTGTTTTTGTTTTGTACCGGTGATCGAAATCAGGTCCTTGCGCTTGCGCAGCAGGCGGAGAAACCATTGAGCTAAATCCCCAGCCCATGATTTCAGTTTTCATTATCCCCAGGTGGAAACAAGAAAAATACAGGAAAAAAATGGTTGGGAGCCTCATACAGGAGGCAGAGCAAATGGAAGAAGCAATGTCCACTGAATTACAAGGTAAAGCAAGAAAAGGCAGGATAATGAGTTTTAAGCAGACCCTTCTCTAGTGCTCAGACCCATTTACCAAAGTGTTTTTATAAGCAGGCCAAGAAACAATTTCATGAGGAATATCTGGAATAGAGTGAAGCATAGGAACCCTGAGAGTTTCTAGGGATTCACTAGTCCTACACTAATACGGACAAACAAAATAATACATATTAAATTTACAGATAAATGGAACTGAGTGCAATTAGTACATATAATGGACACAATCAGAATTCAAAATGGTCATGAACACTTGAAAAAATGAGTCAAATTTAGTAACACAAAATTTGCTATGAATATTGGCTTTCATGTGTGATGTCCTTTATCAGGCTTTAGCAATGATTTTAATGAAGTCTTGTACTGTGCAGATATATAAAAACTGTTGAATGAATTCCTTCACATTCAAAATACAATATAGCTCCATTGAAGAGCACTTTTCTATCATTTATATAGATGATAGAATATACAGAATTTATAATATTCTATCATCTATACCTATGTAGAGATGGAGATTAAAAGAAATAAAATGCAAAATATGCAAGACAATTTTACTCATAAGCTAATATTTTTGTGCTGTATTTGGAAGATTTTTGAAAAAATATGAATCACATATCCTATGATTTTTAAATGCCCACAAAAATCTTGTATTTTCAGCCCAGCATACATTTAAAATAAATATACTGAGGCATCACTCTAATTACTTTAATCAAGAGTAGGTTTGGGCCGGAGATTTAGCTCAGTGGTTCCACCGCCTGCCTTGCAAGTGCGAGGTTCTGAGTTCAATCTCTGGGCCAAAAAAAAAAGAGTAGGTTGAAGAAAAGGATGCTAACTGGTTTCTCTTATATGAGAATCCCAAAGCATAAATAATTTAAAGAGCAAAATAAAAAATAGACAGTAGGAAAAAGAGAGGTAGATCTTTTTCAGATGGGAAAAGGATGAAGAGACAAGACAGGATGAGAAACGAAGGGAAGGGAAAGTAAAAAGGATTAAGATGCGATATGTATGCCTCAATTCTTTACGATGGATGTGCTCACTATGTATTGCAAACATGTACAAATAAAAGTAAAAAAGAAAAGGATGCTACAATCATAAACTAACACTATACTTACCTCTTTTCTAATACTAAAATGAAAAAGTAACCTCCCTAATAAACGCACGTTCTAAAGAACTGTCCTCTGTACATTATTTTGGTTTATTATCATATCTTGCACATTTAGGGATAAATTTCTATTTAGTTAATAATGTTTTTTAATAATATGATTTGTAATGAGTAGAAGTCTTAATGGGAACTCTACAATTACTAACGAAAGTCAAAATTAAAGAGAAAAATATAACTTGAAATATATAAACACATAAAAGATGCCAGGCATTCTTTGTTCTCCAGTTTCCTAAAATTATTTTCAAATGAACAAAATTTATATGCATTATAAAGGCAAAGCAAACTGGACATTTCAGGTAATTTGTAAGATAAAGTCTAAAGCACAAGACTTAGTAATTCAAACTGGTAAGGTTACCTGTATTTTGTACCTTATACTCTAAGGTCTAAATATAACGGTTAATAAAACAAACATAATTTGTGACATCAAAACAATATGGTAGAGTCCACTGCAACCTTATGTCCAATTTTTCATTTACTTGATGTCAGTTGTGATCCAAAAAAATGAAATAGAGAATTTCAGAAATAAAAATTCACATTATTAATTGTGTGTTGTTCCAAATAGAATAATGAAATCTCATGCAGTCCTGCCTGGGATGTGAATTATCTGTTTGTGCAACATATCCACACACACTGGATATGCTACCCACTTAACTGTTTCAGTTATCATCTGTCATACCACAATGCTTGGGTCTAACAGTTAACATTTATTTTACTCAGAAATGGCCCCAAAGCATAGAAATAGTGACACTGGCAATTCAGATATGCCAAAGAGAAGGCAGAACATACTCCTTTTTTTTTTTTAAACTAAATTTATTGTACATTTAAAGTATATAATATAATGACATTCATCATTGGAAATTTTCACCTTTACATAATCCATCTTGGTTCTTATTTTTCCCCATTCCCCTACCCTCCCTTCAACCGTTCCACCCCTCACTATCTACAAAGACTTTGTTTCCACTTTTTCTTTTTCTCATACTAATTCCATTCCCTTCTTTCTTTTCCCCTACCCCTCCCACTGCCCCTTCCCCTCTGCACCTTTCTGTCCTATTTCACATTATTATCTTTTAGCCCTTATTTACACTTTCAGTTTCTCACACTAGAGAAACTATTCAGTATTTACACGTGTCCTATTTATTTCACTTAAGAGTATCACCTCAATGTGCATCCATTTAGCTATAAATGTCTCTAGTTTCTCATTCTTCATGGCTGAGTAATAGTGCATTTTATTAAAGAAAAGCACATTTTCTTTATCCAGTCTCCAGTTGATGGGCAATTGGGTTGCTTCCAAGTTTCAGCTGCCACGAATTGTGCTGCTATGAACATGGGTGCACATATATCACTGTGTTATGATTCTTTTAATTCTTTGGGGAAGATACCCAGGAGAGGAATAGCTCGGTCAAATGGGACACCCTGTCCTAGTTCTTTGAGGTATCTCCATACTGATTTCCACAGTGGTTGCACCATTCCACACTCCCACCAGCAATGGAGCAGTGTTCCTCTTTCCCCACAGCCCAGCCAGCATTTGTTATTGGTTGATTTCATGATAGCAGCCATTCTTTCTGGAGTGAGGTGGAATCTCAGCATTGTTTTCATTTGCATCTCTTGAATGACCAGTGAGGTTGAACATTTTTTCATGTATTTATTTGCTATTTCTACTTCTTTGTGTGAGAAATGTCTGTTCATTCCAGATGGCCATTTTTGGATTGAGTCTTTAAATTTGGGAGGTCTGATCTTTTTAAGTTCTTTATAGATTCGAGATAGTAGGCCTTTGTCTGAGGAACAGCAGGTGAAGATTTTTTTCCCACATTGTGGGTTGTCTCTTCACACTGCTGGTGGTTTCTCTTGCTGTGCAGAAGCTTTTTAATAAGAAGAGATCCCACTTGTTGATTGTTTGTGCTAGTTCACGGGCACCTGAGGTTTTGTTCATAAAAGCTTTTCCTACCCCAATGTCTTCAAGAGTTCTACCTAACCTCTGTTCCAGTTGGTTCAGCGTTTCTATTTTAATATTTAGATCTTTAATTCATTTTGATTTTAGTTTAGTGCATGATGAGAGATATAGGTCTAGTTTTAATCTTTGACAAGTTGAAACCCAATTTTTCCAGCACCATTTATTAAAGAGGCTATCTTTCCTCCAGTGAGGGTGTTTGGGTCCTTTGTCGAAGATGAGATGGCTGAGTGTGTCTGGAGTTGTTTCAGCATCTTTTAATCTGTTCCACTGGTCCTCGGGTCTGTTTCTTTGCCAGTACCATGCTGTTTTTATCACAGTAGCTTTGTAGTATAGTTGTGATACCCCCTAACTTGTCTTTATTGCCTAGAATTGTTTTTGCTATTCTAGGTCTCTTCTTGTTCCAAATGAATTTTTGGATTGCTTTCTCAAGGTCTGTGAAGTATGCTCCTGGGATTTCAATTGGGATTGCATTGAATCTATATAGCAGTTTTGGAAGTATGGCCTTTTTCACTATGTTGATTCTTCCTACCTAGGAGCAAGGGATGTCTTTCCATTTTTTGATATCATCTTCAATCTCTCTTTTCAGAATGCTATAGTTTTCAGAGTAGAGGGCTTTGATTTCTTTAGTGAGGTTGATTCCTAGCTATTTCAATTTTTTGGATGCTACTGTGAAAGGAATTATTTGCCCTATTTCTGTCTCAGTGAGTCTGTTTTACATGTACAGAAAAGCTACTGATTTTTGTATATTGACCTTGTATTCAGCTACTTGACTGAATTTGGTTATTAAGTCTAGAAGACTTTTGGTGGAGTTCTTGGAGTCTTTGATATAGAGTATCATGTCATCTGCAAATAATGACAATTTGACTTTGTTTCCTATCTTTATGCCTTCTATTTCCTTTTCTTGTCTAATTGCTATGGCTAATATTTCCAAAACTATATTGAACAGGAGTGGTGATAGTGGATATCCTTGATTTGTTCCTGATTTTAGTGTGAATGATTTCAGTTTTTGACCATTTAGTATGATATTGGCTGTTGGTTTTTGATATATGGCTTTCATTAGATTGAGGTAGAGATCATCTATTCTAATTTTTTGGAGAGTTTTTATCATAAATGCATGTTGGATTTTGTCAAATGCTTTTTCTGCATCTATTGAGATGATCATATGGTTTTTGTCCTTGGCTCTATTAATATAGTGTATTACATTTACTGATAGAACCTACTTCTTTTAAGTAAAAAGGTGAAAGGCTTTTTTTCTAGAGACAGAATCTCATTATATAGTTCAGACTGGCCTCACATTCACCATCCTCCACCCCAGCCTACCAAGTACTGGGATTAAAAGCTGCACCATCATGACTGGCTCCAAGTTCTTGACTTACTACAGAAAGGAAAAAAAAAATCATATGCTGAGGTTGCTAAGGTATACAGTAAGAAAAATCTTCTGTCCATAAAACTGTGAAGGAAAAAGAAACTTATGCACTTGTATATTATGTACAGGAAAAAGCAGTACATACAGGATTTGGTACTGTCAATAGTTTCAGGTATCCGTAGTCTCATGCATCTCTGGTGGATGGGGGGGGCGGGGGGGGGCTAGTACAGTTTATCAAGGAACACAGACATCTTTTTTTGTTACCAGGAATCAAACTCAGGACCTTGCACTTGCGAGGCAGGTGCAGTGCCACTGAAGTACAATCCCCAGCCTGGTAAATAGAGATCTTTCCTTAACAGCTGTATGGAAGTATAACTCATACAGCATATAATTCACCTATTTAAATACACAATTTCATGTCTTTTGGTATATTCAAAGATACATGCAAGCATCAATCACCTGAGTTGATTTTAAGACATTTTCATTATTTAAAAAGGGTTGTATCATCCTTTACGTAGCACTCTTTTTTTTTTTCGAACTTAGCACTCTTATTTATTCATCATCCTTAGCCCTAAGAAACCACTAATCTAATCTACTTCCTGTCTCTCTGTTTTCTTATTCTGAAAACATGCATATTTCATATGCATAAAATCATACAATATGTGGCCTTTCACTTAGTATAATATATTGAAGATTCTTCCATGCTGAATACATCAGTATTTCATTTTTTAGGGCTGAACATTATTTCATTGTATGGATATATCATATTCTATTTATGCACTCATCAGTTAATAAGTATTTGGGTCATTTCCATTTTTTGGTGCTTTTAAATAATGATGCCATAAAATATTCATGACAAGATTTTACATGAATATGTTTTCATTTGTTTTGATTTTATATCTTGGACTATAACTGGTGTATCAGATGAAAATTCTGTAATTATCTGAGGCAGTTTATCAAAGCAATTAGACTATTTTATGTTAGCAGTGTAGGATTCGAAATTTTTCATATCCATGGCAACATTTGTTCATTTTTGTTTTATTCTAGCCATACTAATGGGCATCAAGTGATACTTGTGGTGTTTATTTGTATCGCCCTGATGACTAATGAACATTTTTCTTCTTGGCTAATTGATCATGTGTATATCTTCCTTAGAAAAATATATATTCAGACATGTTATGGTTTGAGTACATCTCTCAAAGTTCACGTGTTAGAAACATAATCCCCATTTCAACAATGCTGAAAAGTGGGGCTTAGTAAGAGATGACTGGGTCATAAGAGCTCTGCTTTCACAAATGGATTGATGTAATTATTTTGGAAGTGAGTTACTTTTATTTTTTCTGATGTTTGCACTCCATCCTTGAGGTTGTTGTGTAATATACCTTTTGTTTTAATTTATTTCTATCTTTCAATCTCTTACAGAAAACATACAGCTGATTCCTATTTTAAATACACTGTAACAATTCCTTTCTTTTGGTTTAATTCATTCACATTTAATGCTACTAGTGATATAAGAGGATTTATATTTTCCATTTTCCTTTTTGTTTTCTATTTGTCACTTGGTTTTTGTTAGTATTATTGTTCCTTTATTCTTTTACTACTTTATTTTCTATTAAGTGAATATTTTTAATGAAGTATTTAAATGTAGTTATTTTTCACTATTTTTAAAAATTATTTTTTAGTAGCTGCTCTAGGGCAGGGCTTACCATATGTATCTTATCAGAATTATCTTCAGATTTATACTTAATACCAGTGAGATACAGTAATGTTACGTAGCTCTATTACCTTTCCCCAATTTTGTGGCATTATATTCACACATATTACATGTATTAATATCACAAGCCTAATAATACATTGCTATAATCACTATCTTATAGTCATTTATTTAGCCCAATACAGCTTTATTCCTACCCACTTTTTTGCATATGATAATTGGCAAATATATTACAAATATTTCATATTTATATATGTTACAGGCCCAAGAATACCTAATGTATATATTATAACTGTTTTTTAAACCAAAAAGAAAACAATACGCGTTAATATTATCTTTTATAATTACATAGTTACTTTTACTGGTGGCTGTTTTTTCAATTGGATTTGATTGACTGTCTGGAGTGACTTAAAGAAGTTCCTTTCATTGTTCTTGTAAGGTAAGTCTGCTACTGATAAATTATTTTTCTTTATCTAGAAATATCTTTACATCACTTTCATGTCTGAAAGATAGTTCTGTTGAAGACAGAATTCTCAGCTGTGCACTCTGAATATTTTATCTCACTGCATTCTGACCCATTTTTCCTACTGACGTTTACTTGTAAATGATGAATACTATTTTTGTATGAATACTATTTTTGTAACTGCCTTCAAGATTTTGTCTATGATTTTCAATTTTTTTTTTTACTACATTTGTTTGTGAAGCTCTTTGTGGTTTTATGCATATCTTGAAATTCATTAAGCCTCCTAGATTCATAGTTTATTGTTTGGAGGAGTTTTTAGTCATCATTTCTTTGAATATCTTTTTCTGCCTCTTTCCCTACCTCCTTTCCTTCTATTACTTCAGGGAAAAAAAGCACTCCCAACTAGGAGCTGGGGAAAAGAAGAAACCCCAGGCTCATTGAGCTGGGAAGTGACAGAAAAAAGCAGTGTTGGTTCAAATATCATAGAGTTGCTTTTTTAAGCAAATTTTTGCAAGTTTTCTTAAATTTTTATGCGTTTAAAAAATTTACTATACGCCCTTATGATCATTTTCTTCATAATTTTCATCACTTATACTGGAAAATGGATTACAGAAATCCTTAAGCTAAAATGCTGGATTAATCCAGCCATTCACTTTTTAAAATCCTGCATGTAATTACAGTTATAACATGTAAAATGCACAGAATGCTATAAGTACATAATATGAAGGTACCTTCTTGTTTTGCAGATTAGGGGATATTTGCTAAGAAACTGATGGTTATATTGAGCTCCAAATGATAACTAGGCATTGCCTAGAATAATAAAATGAAAGGCAGAAAGTGGGGGCAAAAAATTTCAGGCAGAGACAACAGTACATGCTTTAAGGTGAAAGGGAGCATGCCACATTCTGGGAAGTAAAATGTAGGCAGTGCTTGTAGTAGAATAGAAAGTAGAAGAAAGGCTCCATATGAAGGTGGAGAGGCAAGCAAGCATCATGTTATAAATTTTACACTTAAATGAAGAAAGGACAACCAATGAACAGAAGTTTTGAACAGAAGAGTTATAGGAACTGATTTGTCTTTTTGAAAGATCACTCTGCCTAGATGTAACAGACTAGAACGAAACAAAAATTCAAACGTAAGAGCATTTTGTTAGAGGCTATTATAGGCTGAACTGTATTCCCTTTAACATATGTTAAAGTCCTAACCCATGGAAATTGAGTAATTACAGGTATGATTAACTTTAAATCATACTGGAACACAGAGGGCCCTAAATCTAATGGCACAAATCACTATACTAAGAGAGAAATATGAAAACAGAAGAGAGACACCAAGAAGAAGAATATGTGACAGTGAAGATAGAAATTGGAGTTACGAAGCTAAAAGTCAAAAACACAAGCAACTGCCAGCAACCATTAGAGACAAGGAAAGTGGTATGAAGCAAATTCTCCCTCAGAGCTTCAAGAGGAAGCAACCAGGTTGACACCGAAATTTTAGACTTCCAGTCTCATAAACTAGGAGAGAATAAATTTCTGTTGCTTTTAGCCATGTAAATCATGTTAATTTGCTAAAGCATCCCTAGGAAACAGGCTATTATAGTAATCCCAGCAAGAGGGATGGTAGGTTGAACTCACATAGTGAGAGCAGAAATAAATGAAGGTTTATTAGAGAAATACTCAAGCAATAAAAGGGATAAAAACTGATAATGAACTGAATTTGGTGACAGGCAAAGAGTGTGATAAAGATGGCCCCTTGATTTCTGGATTATATAACTGGATAGAATAATTTCAGAATGTTTTTAAATGGTATCCTTGTATGGTTTGGGTATGATTTAAGTGTGTCTCCCAAAGGTTTGTATACTAAAAGCTTGATCTATAGTGTGGCACTTAAGTGATAGAAACTTTAAGAGGTGAGGACTTGTACAAGATAATTTGGTTATTAGGATCTCTGTCCTTAGAAGGGATTAAATGCTGGTTTTGTGGGGTGAGATAGCCTTTGTAAAAGTGAGTTGTTACAAAACTAAAACAAGCCTGGCCCTTCAATCAGTTTGGTTTCCTATCTCACCATATGACTGCTCTCTTCCACTCACAGGCTCTTTCACTATTGTGTTATCCGCCATGTTGTGACATGGCCATGAGGGCTTTCCCCAGAAGCCAAACAAATAAAGGTACCCAATCTTAGACTTTCAGTCTCCAAAACCATGCTAAATAATCCTCTTTACTTTACAGAATACTCAGCCTCAGCTATTTTGTTATGACAACAGAAAACAGACTAACACAGATCCTTTTATCTTTAATTTATATCTAAAGATTCCTTTTTGAGCTTTCTGAACCAAAGATTGTGTTCTGATCTTCTGATTAATAGACTATTTCATCCCTCTTTTTAAAGTAGCATTTCAGAGATCTGCAAATGAGGCAAAAAGTCAGATCTTGCTGGGGGCAGTGGTGTACGCCTGTAAGCCCAGCTACTCAGGAGGCTAAAGCAAGAGGATGGCAAGCTAAGGGTCAGCCTGGGCTACTTACAAGGGGGGGCGTGGCTTACGTTTCAGATTACTCCTGTTGTTTCAAAGTAATTGTTAATGATGTTCCCTTTCAATTTACAAGTGTTTCTGTTCAGATTATAAATTATACAGTAATCTTAGTAGGCATGTTGTTTCTTGTGATTTTACTTTTTTGTAAAATAAATCACTTGATGAGGGGAGTTTAAGGTCTACTTCAATTCTAAACACCTGACCTCAGTAGCTGTTAAATAACATCAGGTAACATCTGTGTCAGGCCCTCATAGAACACACAGTTGAGTGGGAGTAAACAAAAAGACAAAGGTGTGCACTAATGGCTATGGCAAGAGAACTTGAGATAGACACCTAGACAGGAACACCTTCATCACAGTGTTGGTGATGGACATACAGATAGGGATGGCAAAGGTTTAGAACACTTTTTCAAGCACTAAATCTAAAACCCAGAGCAAACACTGATACTCTGAGTTAGCGTAATTTGGAGCTATTCAGGAATTGCAGAGAAATGCAAATACACCATAAGAGCATGGATATGTAGAAATATACTTGTTTAGATGTAAGAATTCACTGTAGTCTCCCCAGCTGTGAATTTTTAGAGAAATAAGTTTACCAGAAGCAAAAATGTTCACTTGTGAATTGATCCCTTATAAAAATTAATCCCAAAGCATAATCCATCCTTCAATCTTTTTTGATCTTTGGTAAATATGATGTAAGTGCAAAATGATTGCAAATTTTGCAAAAATAATTTCACAAAGCTGATGACAGCAATGTTGGAAAAGTGCTCAGATCCCATGTAAAAGCATGAAGTAAAGACACAGAAGAGTATGCTACATTTAACAACTAAGAAAATTGACATGGATGATGACAAACTAGGTACTCTAAATGAAAATGATATAAATAATAAAGGATTAAGAAAGAATCTTGAGCCGGAAAAGATGGCATAAACTCATTTCTTTTTATTGCTCCACAGTAAATATAACTACACAGTTTTGAAATAATATGAAAGGCAATCATAGAATGTTATAAATGGAAAGAGAATTGATTTGCTGGAGCCCTTAGGACCACAGGAATAACATAAGAGGCAGGATATCTGATAACTCCCCTCAATTCAACTGAAGAAAGCAATTCAGGCCTGACTTCAAACCTAGCAACAAAAAGTAGGTGATGTAGCCAAATTCCTTTTGACAGTAAGTCAGTCCAGCACCACTGTTAAGGAAGGGGTAATGGTGGAGGGTGGCCTGGAGACTGTATCAGCAAAGAATGTATTTTCCTTCCCCTCCAGACCTGAGATTGCCCATCCTTACTGAGAGACAACAAGTAGCCTCTTGTTCTGTTTTCCATAGGCAGGCTAATGCAGCCAAAGTGGCCCTGCCTGACAATGGTCCCCAACACTTCACCTCCACCCCAATGGGCCAGAGATTCTCTTCCCTTTAGAGGCACCAGATGTTTGTCCTGGAAAAGTTCATTCCCTGTTTTGGGTACCATCAACAAGGACAAGTAGGAGACCCTGTTAACAGTACAGAGACCAAAATTCTGTAGTACTGAAAAGGCTATGAAAATCAAATTGTCACTGAAATCACAGCTCGTAAGAGGAGGCTTGGAGCTGCCTGTATGCTAAACCTAAATAGGGTAAGTGCTTGCTAAAATAAAAGATCTGAGTAAGACAAAGAGTTTCCTAAAATACGGGTCAAAATGCTCAAGATTCAATTAAAATATCATTCAACCTACCAAGAATCAGGAAAATCACAATTTGAATAAGAAAAGACAATGAAAAAGAATCAGATGCTGAAATTATCTGAGAAGAAATGTTAAGAAACCATCATAAAATGTTTCACCACAATCAATTAGAAATTCTCTTGAAACAAATTAAGAAAATTGAAAACTTTAGTAAAGGAACAGTTACAAAAAAAAGAACCACAGGAAAATTATAATAGACATAAAACTGTAAAATACAGTAACAAATAATACACTCATCGGAGTGGCTTAATAGAATGAAGATGGCAGAAGACAGTAAACTTGAGTTCAACTGAATTTATAGAGCATGAGCAACTGAGAGAACACAGGCTGAAAAAACCAATTAAAAAAGAATAAAAATTTGAAACCTGTTGGAAAATATCAAAAGAGCCAACATTCATATCATTAGAATTCTAGGAGAGAACAAAGACTGTAAGGACTAAATTACTATTCAGAGAAAAAACTTCCAAACACTAGCAAAAGGCAGAAACCTACATATTTAAGAAGCTAAGTGAATCCTAAGTAGGAAGAATCCAAAGATTCTATGACAAAGCACATTGTAATTAAATTGAAAACAGTAATAAGCAAAAAAATCTTGAAAGTAGTTAGAAACAAATGTCACATTGCCTAAAGAGGGAACATCAATTCAAATGACAATGAATTTCTCTTCTGAAACCATGGACAGTAGGAAATGGAGAACATTTTTCAAGTCCTGAAAGGAAAGAAGTACAAACCGCTAATTCTGTTATTTGGCTAAATTCTCCTTCAAAAATGAAGGATAAATAAAGACATTACCAGATGAAGAAAAACTTAAAGAAGATGTCATTAGTAGACCTGTTCTTAAAGAATGGGTAAAGAGAGTTCTTCAAGAGAAAGGAAATGATTTTAAAAAAAGGAATCTTAGAGCATCAGGAAAGAAGCAAAAATAATTAAAAGAACAGAAATAAGGGTACATACAGTAACCATCCTACTCGTGAACTTTATGTCATATTTACTGATGAAACAAAAACAGTTAACACTATCTGATACTCGAGACAATGCTATTTTGAAATGAGGAAGGTAGAGGGACCTAAATGGAAGGTTTGTACATTTCATATACCCAATGTGGTAAATGTTGAAAACAGTGAAATGTGATGTTGCATATGAAAGTTTTAATACCTACAACAAAGACTAAGAAAATCATACAGGGATATAGTCAAAATACTATACATTAATAAAAAAATTTAAAAGTCTATGGGTGAAATAAATCAGTTCTCCTCCCTAATGCTCTGACTAGTGTTCCCTGGTGAGTAACCATTTGAACTACTGGAACTAAAGGTAAACACCGTGATAGCAAGACAACAACAAGTTTCAGACTGAAAGACCTTTCCAAACAAAACAAGCTGCAGCCTCTGTATGTACCTCCTCTCTGCATATATACCCTATATGTATCTGCTGAGGGGAGAGAAATTCATCTGTACTATTAATTCTTCCATTTAATAATTAGTCAAATGAAGAGTAAGTAACTTTCTCCAAGAATTTGCACTGATAAATTGGTATGTGTTCTGCCATATTTTGTTCACTTTTCCAAGTGTAATCTTGGTCATGCACCTCTTGAAGAGGAAGGGGAAGTATCAAGAAAGAGTTACTGGCTCTGAACCAGGAAGGCTTGACTTACTCTGATTCAAGTGAAGATAGAAGGGCAGAGAAAACAGATCAGTGGAAGATTCTGGTCTGTCTCTAGCACTCTGACTCCATTTCTAATTCCACAGCTACTTTAAAAGAGGAAAGAACTTCATCCAGCAAATATAATATTTATCACTACATATAAAGTGTTTCTCTTCACACATGTCAACTTACTACTCTCTTTCTAATAACTGTACCAAAGAGTTCTTTTTTTCTTATTTTTGGTATCGGGGATCAAACTTTAACTGTACTAAAGAGATGTGTCATTTGAATACAATGCAGCAGTATGAAACATACTGTAAAAGTTTTTAAATTCCAAAGAACCAAAAAAAAAAAAGTACTTTTGTTGCTCATTTCATAACATAGCTACAGATCTTTTGATATCTATACATACAGAGCACTTTATTCTTTAACACAGTTACTCAGCACTTGGAGTATTTTATCCCAAGGCAGACATAAATTGTATCAATAATGTTCATTGACTGTAATTAAGTTCTAATTATACAGTACCACAGAAAAAAGCACAAACATTAATAACCTAAATAGTCAAGTGAATTCATATGTTAATTCTATTTTTTTACTTTACTTAGAATTCATTTTCCCCAACACTTCACATCACATTTCTACACTCTTATTCAAATACTACATTGGTAAATTAGAAAAATGTGGCAACAGGATATACCAGAAAAGATTATTTTCCAATTAAAAAATAAGTAGGTATAAATAAATGTAAATAGGTATGATTATAAATAAAAATAAACTTTTAAAAAAGTAGAAAAAAAATTTTTGGCAAAAAAACTCTAGAATAAAATAATTCTTTAGACAAAGTAAAATATGAAGGACATGAATTTGCAATCAAACAGAATTTTACTTGTGTTTCTGTTTCAAAGTTTTAAAAATTTATTTTCATAATTTCTATTTATTTTTCAAGATAAATTTCCACCATCCTCTCTAGCAACACATACATATAAACTATTTGCTATTTAAAGTTCTTTACTATTTATTTTGAACTATTTACTTCTGATACTAGCTTCAAATGATTTAAGTGACCTTTCCTAATACCATTTATTCTTGTATAAAAAGTCCCTTTATATTTTAATATTTGAAATAAAATTTAATGGCAAAAAGAAAATTGGCTAAAAATAAGAAAATATACCTATTAATAGTGTTTAAATGAACATTATTGATAAATACAATGAACACTAACTCAGAAGATAAAGAATTGACCCAAAAAAAATTCCTTTAGATTGAACAAAATGAAACTTCTATCTATGAAGATATATTTATGTATCTGTCATCTATAAATTCTACAAAGAGAACAGGAAAACATTATTCAAAGGATACAGACTCAATCTAGGGACTACCAGAAACATCTGAGGAATAACTATCAGTCCAATAAATTAGAGTGATAGGCTAAGGAGCATTTCTAAACTAGCTGCATTATAATCTCCACTACCAATTGATCCATATTCACAGTGAACAACAAGTGTTCACAGAACACTGTGTTTGAAAAGTAATGCCCTAAAGTTAAATCACAGGACAAAAAGGAGCTACAAAGATTAATATTAAATATAAAATTATCAAATACAAACATTTGGGTTAAGTCAAACAGTTTGTTTTTTATTATAGACTAAAGATAGCAAGGCACCAAATATTAAACAATTTATAAAAAAAAGAATAATAATTTATAAAGGAAAAGTTTTACATGGTAAAATGTGCCATTCATGTATTTTTAATAAACCAGGAAAACAGCCCAATTGCCCATCAACTGATGACTGGATAAAGATGTAGTTTTTTTATAAAATGGAGTACTACTCAGCCATAAAGAATGAGATACTAGAGACATTTAGAGCTAAAATGGATACACATTGAGGCAATACTCCTGAGAGAAATAAATAGGACACACATGTGTAAATACCAAATAGTTTGTCTGGTGTGAGAAACTGAAAGTGTAAATAAGGATGAAAATGTATAATGGATAATGTGAAATAGGAAGATAAGGCCCAAAGGGGAAAAGGAAGGGGAAGTGGGAGAGGCTGGGGAAGGAAAAGGAAAAAATATGATAAAAGGAAAAAACGGAAACAAAGTCTTTGTAAATAGGGAGGGTTATATATTTCATGATCTGTAACTCAGGAAGGACTCTACTTACTGAATTAATTTTTATACTCTTGAGGCTTTTTGTTTTTGCAGTATTGGGGATTGAATCTACAGCCTTTGCAATGAGCTATATCCCCAGCCCTTTTTATTTTTAATTTTGAGACAAGGTCTCGCTAAATCGATGAGTTGCCCACACTGGGCTGGAACTCTTGATCCTCCTGCCTCAGCCTCCCAGAGTGCTGGGATTACAGGTCTACCAACATGCATGGTCTTGTTTTTGAGGCAGAATCTCATTATGTTGCCCAGCTGGCCTCAAACTCTAGATCCTTTTGTCTCAACTTTCCAACTAGCTGGGATTACAGGTGTGTGCCACCATACTCAGTTTAATCTTTATTGCTCCTTATTACAGTTTTATACTTCTCACTTAATACTTTTTTTGGATCAACTTATTTCACATACATATACCTGTGTGTATGTGCATGTGTGTGTGTTTTAAGTTTTTTATTTTTGTTGTTGATCTAACCCACAGTTTTATACATGCTAAATATGGCTCTGCTGCTGAGCTATATCCTCAACTCCAACTTTTTTTATTTTTACTGTTTACAATTCTATTTCTAGCTCATTACTACTCCTGTAAAGCAGTTATTTAGTTTATGAGCCCTTTCTTATGTCTAATATTCCAATTTCTTGCATCTATTCTAAAAGTCTTTAATTGATCATCCTAGATTTTCTAAATACATAGTTATAGGTGAAGATAGTTTCCCAATATCTATACATCCCATTTTCCTATTTTATTATATTATCTAGAATAAAAGGCCTTTAAATTGGCATATGCATAATTTTGGGGTACATGCAAATGTTAACAATGGTATTTAAGCAGTCCAGCTTCATCAGCTGCTAGGTCCTCAGCTTCTACGAGTGCTATTCCCAAAGGCTGGTGACCATGCATCTCTCCATCACTTGAGAATACATGTTGTGGTCATGAGCTCAGGATTAAAGTTAAGCTTTCCAGTAGGGTACATATGCTAGTTACCGAACCCAACTCTCACCTCACAACCCAAGAAACAGTCCCAGTGAAAGTTTCTTACACCTAAAGGATCATTCAGTTCCCCATTAACTTCCTTTTATTTGATAGAAGAAATCATGTCAGTTACAAGTTCAGAATTTTTTAAATGATTCTAATTTTTAAACATGTAATTGTATCAAGAAAACTCAGTTTGCCGGGATTTAGCTCAGTGGTTCGGGCGCCTGCCTTGCAAGTGCAAGGTCCCAAGTTTGATCCCCAGTACCAAAAAAAAGAAAACAAAAAAAATGGAAACAAAGTCTTTGTAAATAGAGAGGGGTGGAGGGGTGGAAGGGAAGGTAGGGGAATGGGGAAAAAATAAGATCCAAAATATATCATGTAAAGGTCCAAATTCCCAATGATGAATGTCATAATATTGTATACCTACAATGTACCAATAAACTTAATTTAAAAAAGAATTAGAGGGGAGAACTACATCATATACAACATAGCAACAATTAAAGTTTTGTATTAAAACCTCTATTCTTTCAGATATTTTCATAAACCAGGAAAACACCTTTATTATTTTATGGGAGAATACCTCCATCCACCTCAAAGACCAACAAACACTCTGGATTAAGATGCCTTCAAGAGGATGGAAGTAAATAAAATTTACATACTAAAATATCAGAGCCTAGTGTCCACATACTAGAATCATAAACATAGTCTTAAAGCGTGTTCTTTACTGTTGAGGTTCTGACATGTGAAATGGCCAAGCTCCACTAGGTAGATTTTTCAACAGTCCCTTTGATAGAGTCATGTATAAACATGATGAATAAAAAAATGGTCATTCTAAGTGGCTTCAAAAAAATACCATCCCTACTACTTGTCTTCATGCGTTTTCCAAAGAAACTTTAAAAAATAGAATAAGTAATTACCTGTGGCTGCTATCATTATTTAATATATATTGTGAGAGACTTGTTGCATACTCGGTCAGTAGTATACACCTTCACTAATATTTAAGGTACATCTATAGCATATAAAGCACTGCACTGAACATGTACCAGGCATGAACTCCGCCTCTCTTAAAAAAAAAAAAAAAAAGCTTGGCTTTGGGAATAAAACCCACATATGCTGACAGCAACTCATATGTTCTAACCACCAGATACCACTTTTCTCCAGAACAACAAACCACACATATGGCATTCAAAATACCCTTTATTTTGACCAAAGTTATGGTTATATCCAGTGCTGAGTTACAATTGAATTGGTGTCCCTTAAACTTTAAATTATGTTGATGTTTTGGTGGTAATATTTAAAAACATAAGTAGGACACAGAATTTCAACTTTGTAAAGTTAAGCAAATAAATAGTCATCAAATCTAGAAATTAGGAAAAAAAGAAACTTTAGGGATATCTCAATGAGAATTCAAGATGGGAATGACAGGAAAAATGTTGTGGTTTACTGACTAAAGCTCAGTCACTAAGAACCTGTGTACACATATGGATAAGGTTTCGTAATCACAGATTCAGAGTCATTCCTCATCTTATTCTCTTTGCTTCTTCACAAAGACAGACTGGCTTGAACGTGAGAAATTTACTAAAAACTGCCTCAGGCAAAGAAAAATATGACAATCATCCTGGATATGTAGACATATCACTTTGTTCATTTTGTTCATTGTAACCAAGCTACCTGTGGGAAACTCTAGCTCACACTGAACTAATAACATAGGTATATATATATTTTCTGCACAGTTGTAGGAAATTGCTAATTACTGAAAGTGATTAAGACTAACACATATATGCACACACAAATATTTATTGAATAAATAAATACATGAATATAAAAGAATAAAATAGCAAGACTATTATATGTTTAGATAACAAATGGAAAATTAAGTGACTTAAGTTCTCAAAACACCAAATCAGTATTTGGGGAACAGGCTGTACCATCTGTAAAATATAAGAGGAAATACTCAAGAGAAGTGTAAACATGTTCACATAAAAACTTGTTCACTAATGTTCATAGCAGCATAATTCATGATAGTCAAAAAGTAAAAACTGCCTAAAAATTAGTCAAATGTTTGAATATATAAATACAATATCACATATATCCATACAAGAAAAGAGTAAGTACTGACAGATTCTACAACATGGGAGAACCATGAAACATTCTAAGTGAAAGGCCACATACTGGATAACTCATATCAAATCTATAGATACAGTACATTAGTGGTTATCACCTGTATCTAGTGGGTGGAATCTCTGGCAGTAGCTAATAGGTATAGGGTTTCTTTATCATGTGATAAGAATGTTCTAAGAGCTGGGAGCATGTCTATAATCCTAACATTCAGGAGGCTGAGGTAGGAGGGTCATCTTGAGTTCCAGGCCAGCCTGGGGTTCACAGTCTGTCTCAAAAAAAAAAAAAGTTTTAAAATGATGGTTACCTTACATTTAAAACAACTAACCTGTTAAAACAGATATATGATTCTACTTATATGAGGTGGAAATTCCTAGATATTCATGGAGACAGAAAATAGAATAGTAGTTACCAGGGCCTAGGGAGAGGGAAGAATGGAAAATTATTTATGAATACAGAGTTTCAGTTTGGGAAGATGAATGAGTCTGAAGATGGATGATGGTAATGACTGCACAGTAGTGTGGATGCAACTGAACTGGACTCTTAAAAGGTAATTATATATGCATATGTGTATGTATGTATGTATGTATATGTGTATGTGTGGCAAAAGAATTGTATACTTTAAGCAGGTAAATTATGGTATGCCAATTATATTTCAGTAAAGTTACTAAACTCTCAATCTGATAGATATCTGAAACACAAGTTTGTGTTTTTTAGTATTGAAAAATAAATTCTAGGAACAAAGGAGATTAAAAGTAGGAAAATTTTATTGAGAGAATGATACCTTCTGTCTAAGAAAGACAGAAGGGGGACTGGAAAGTAGCTTCCTTCCCACCTTGCTTCTCAAAAGTGTTTTATGGGACAAAGCCATGAGGTGAGGCGGGTACAAAGTGGGACAAAACTATAAGGTCCAATGGAAAATCACAAGGTAGGCATGAAGTGGGACAAAAACCATGATCAACCAATAAAATTATGAGTATAGTCGTCCAGGTAATATGGATGAAATGGAGATCAAGTGGAGAAGCTAATCACACAGCAAGCATAAGTGGATTTCCAGGAAGGAATGGGCTAGCTGGGGAAGTTTTGGTCTCAATTAAAGTAACTGATTTCTATTTAGAATATCAATCACTGCTATTCATCCCTAGGGGAAGTATGTGAGTATAGCAGTTTCTCTCTTTTTAATATTAACCTTTAGTGAATATGCTTCAATTGTTTTTCATGCTGAGGGCCCAGCCCTGCCCAACTGTTTTAAAATGTTTTTTAATTTAGCTGTCCCTAATACTGGAACTTCAACTTCCACGTGCTCTAACTCCCAAAAGTGTGTCTTCATATGGCAACTAACCTCTGCTACTGAATTCCTGTTTCTTTCCTCATCAATGCCCACTGGGCAGACACTCCCAAGTTCCTGAAAACCTCTCAAACATGTGTTCAGAGGGAATCACAAAATGCTGGAGATTTGAGTCAGAGACCTAGGACCTGTGTAGTCTTTGGGAAATGACTGAAACTTTTAGAGGCTCTATTTCACTACTTTTAAAATGAGACTGACATTGACTTTATTCAAAGTATTAAACCAGACGAAGGCATATAAAGTACAGAGATTGAAACACCAAGAAAACAGAAATTTCTAAACTCATGTTCACTTGCTTTCCCTTTGAACTTCCTCTTCATTCTCAAACATAAAGGTGTCACAATTTTCCTAATCTATAAGCCTTGAATGATTCTTACAACTGATTCGTATTTTGCTGTCTGCATTATTCCTCAAATGCTGTCAGTCTAACTCAGAAACATCTTTTGAGTCTCTACCCTCATTTATCATGGACACTGCTTTAATTTAGGCTTTCATTATCTCTCACTTAAATTTTTGCACAATTTCACTTGCTTTCTTCAACATTACTCCATCATCCATATTAACATAAAATCATCTTCCTGAAAAACAAAGTTCATCTCCTGCTTTAAAACCTGTTACCTTTGAAACTCAAAAACAGTAGCTTAGTACTTGGCAAGAACTCTAAACACTAACCTTCCATTTTCCTTTCCAGATACATCTACCTACACTCACCCCCATCCTTTCTATTTTTTACTTTATATACTAACTTCTCACCACCCCCTAGATGAACTCCTGGCCTTTATACCATTCTCTCTACCTAGAATACCCCTACTCCTTTCCTTATCCCAGCAGACTGTTACTAATCCAAATCTATTCCAAATGACATATTGTTAAGGACTGCTGTTGATCTGTTTGCATTTCTGCTTCCTCACTTCATTATCAACTGCTAGGGTATAATGGGCTACAGTAATTTTTGTGTCATTCTCAGAGCTTAGTGAAGAAGGAAAATAGAAAGGAATCCAATAAGACTCAGATTCAGTTAAACAAAATAGTGAGGATCCAACATAAAAAGTCACAGGTTAATTTTTGCTCCAAAATAAAAGCCACCAGTGAAAGCCTCATGTGTTGTGCAAGTTGGACCCTGAAGTTTGAACCAGTGAAATATATTACCAATTATAATAGTTACAAGCAAATATTTTCAGTCAGGTGTGGTGGCACAAGCTTGTAATCCCAACACTCTGGTAAGGTGAGACAAAAGGGATCACAGGTTTGATCCTAGCCTGGTCAATTTATCAAGACCTTGTCTCAAAATTTTAAAAAGGGCTGAGGATGTAGCTCAATGCAAAGATCCTGGGTTTACTCTCTAGTACCACCACCACCAAGAAAACACCTTTTCTTCCATGGGTACCTAAAAACTAAGGAATTACTAATCTTTATATGCATTAGGAGCAAAGATGACCTAGTTGCTATACACAACAAAAAATAGTATTTGGGGGTTGGTGGTGTAGCAAAGTAGTAGAGCACTTCCTTAGCTTTTACAAGACCTGGGTTTCATCCCCAGCACTGGAAAAACAAAAAACAGTACTTTATTGATAGTAAAGTTTTAGGTGGTTATTGGCAATTCCATTGGGTTTTAGTGGACTGGTCTAAGCCCTAAACTTAGAATCTCTGATTCTGGTAACAGATTAGCAGTAAATTCTGAAGCTGACAGACAGGTACAAATTTATGGTATCATACCCTGAAAAGGGACACTAGATTACATACATATGAAGGAATAAATTCTATTCCAGTTAAAGATTGGCTTAGCACTCAAGATTATGAGGGACAGTACAGAAAAACTATTATATAGTTGATGTCACCATGATCACACTGGGTCAGATTCTTTGTACCTAATATCTAACAAAGAAAATGATTTCGGTTTATCTGAGGATTTGACAATCTTCAACTCAAATTTCCAGAAAATGACTGCCCCCCCCCAAAAAAGAAAGAAACAGCAAACAAACAAAACTGCCTGCAGAAGGTAGCCTAATGACTTAATAATCTTTTGGGGATATTTTAGGAAAATAAAGAAGTTGGTTAGAAAATTTTATTCCTTAGAAAGGATACTAGCTCTCGCCCATAAATTTACTTCCCAATTTGCTGATGTGGTGATTTAAGTTAAATTACTTGGTCTTAGATAAGAAATCAACTCAGTCAGTAATTTGCTAAGGAAAGTCTTGGCATATAAAGCACATATTTTTTCATTTTTATTTCTCAGACTGCTCAGAAACTGCATAACCACATGAAATGATCTCTGATCATTTTACCATGAGACAAAAAGGACAGGAAAAATTATACTTTCAAGAATAGTTATCTTGGGGCTGGGAATGTAGCTTAGTGGTTGAGTCAGCTAGCAAGAGTGAGGCCCTGGGTTTGATGTCCAGCACAACAAAAATAAGTAAAAAGATTTTTAAAAATTTAAATCAGTTATCTTGTATACAAAGGCAATGAGGGGAGAACATGGAGTCAAGTAATTTTTATATTAATTATATCTAATAATTAGCTCGGTACTGCTATTTATATTAATTAACTTGCTTAAATATGAGGAACAAATTAAAAAATTGATTGTTAGAGGATATTTTTCAGAACCACACAGTAATGACCTGGAAATCCAAGTGAAAATAGCTTTTTTAAAACATAAAACACCAAAATAAAGCATGCAGAAAAAATGGATAGTAGTGGGATGGGAATTTAGCTCAGTGGTGCTGCCGCCTGCCTTGCAAGTGCAAGGTCCTGAGTTCCATCCCCAGTACCAAAAAAAAAAAAGGATAATAGTGAATACAAAAATAAGCTAAGTAACACAAATGAAAATAAATAAAATGATCTTACTTACAAATTCTACTTGATAAATCATCTAAGAAAGTAAGAGATTCTACTTGAAAAATAATACAATTACAAAGAAATTATAAACCATTTGATCCAAAAATGTCCTATTTTACTAATATGAAAAATAAATATCATAGTAATATACTGCATCCATTAAACTAGTATCATAAAAGCTTTTATTAACTAAGTAACAAACATGAACTAAGACACTCACCTTATTTACTTTTTACACAAACCCTACAAGATATTATCACCATCCCATATTTTACTGAAGAGGAAATAAAGGGCCAGAAAGGCTATAAGAAGCTTTCTGAGACAATGAATAAAATTTGAACCCATTCGTATAACTCCAAGGAAAACAAAACAAAGTACTGTAAAAATGAATGCTGAAGTCCAAATTTGGTAAGGTCACAGTGGGGAAAATTGTACTCAGAAATCATTATGGGTATTATAAATATGTTCTAGCAAAAATCTCACAATATATAATGAGATATAAGATGATTCACAGTCTAAGGAAATAAACAATGATATAATCTAAATAAGGCAACAATAATAAAAGATTTTTATAAGTGAAAATTGTTAAGAAAAAACTAAACAACAGAAATCTCCAACGTTTCTTTTTTTTTTTTTTGGTACCGGGGATCAAACTTGGGACCTTGTACTTGTGAGGCAGGCAGCAGAACCACTGAGCTAAATCCCTGGCCCTCCAAACATTTCAACATAATCATATCATAAAGTCCAACATCTTTGTCATTTTTATTACTAATCAATAGATAGGAAATCATATCAAACAATCTTAAATGAAAAAAAGTCAACTTAGCACATATTCTACATTCATTAAAACTATACTAAAATACACACATATTAGGGAAAATAAGATATATATTTAAAGTTATATTCTATTCTTCTCTAAGTCACTTACCTTTGTAACTAAATTCTTTCTGAAAATTTGAGCACTGATGTGATACAAACTTTTTTATTTTATAGCTAAGTCCTCTTTCTCATTTATGTTAATATAGTGCATTAATGACTTTACCTTTTTTTTTTTTTGAGACAAGGTCTTGTTATGTAGCCCAGGTTGACCTCAAACACCAGATCTTCCTGCCTCAGCCTCCAGAGTGCTAAGATTACACTCATGTGCACCATGCCCAGTTTACTTTATAATTGTTGAGATTCTTGTTCCTTGGAGTTATGGATTGAATGCCCTGCAAAGTTCTTATGTTAAATTCCTAATCCTCAATGTGACTGAATTTTGAGATAGGGATTTTAAGAAGGTAATTATGATTAAATAAGATCATAAGGGTGGGGCCCTTATGTTATCTTTGTAAGGAGAGAGAGAGACTAGGGGCACCTACACACATAGAGAAAATGCCATATAAAGACACAGCAAGAGGCTTTGGGAGAAACCAACCCTATTGGTTAATACCTTGATGTTGGACTCTTAGCCTCCAGAACTGTAGGAAAATAAATTACTGTTGTTTAAATTACCTGTCTATGGTATTTTGTTATGGCAGCACTAGCAGACTAATACATCCAGAATAATAATTGTATCAATACACTGAATAACCTTAAATATAGAATTATATGTAAATAACAAGGTAATTAAGCTCATTGCCTAAATTATTTTAAACTTATTAACTTCAAAATTGCTTAAACAATAGGCAATGTAGATATTATAAGGGATAAAATGTTGGATCAATTGTAGGACAGCTTAACTATAAGAGATTAGCTGATAAAATGCTAGAAGGACAGATGTTATGCATGCAGAAATGCAGGAACTCTGGAAAGAAATGACTAGAAGGGAACCTATTTCTTTGTGCTGTATAGAGACATCTCATTTAAAACTATTACACAAATAGAAGATCTAATTATAGAGATCTTATAATGTCTATACTTTATTATTATTTATTACACATATTATCTCATAAACTTATAGAATACATTACTTGAGTTTTCCCTGATTTGGTTATTGGTTCCCTAGGATAAATGAAGATTCATTAGTCATCTAAGAAAATAATAACACTCCATTGCCAGCATCTAGAACAATGTCTCAAAAACTCAATAAATAGTTCTTCGGTTGATGTGTAAGATTCCTTTCAATAAGATTTATTTATGAAAACATTAAGATTTACTGAAAATATTGTAAGAAAAGTATCTAGAAAATAAATTTAATCTTTTAAAATTCAACTTAGGAGTCTTAATACATAATTTGGAACAGAGATTTTTCTTTTTACTATGATATTATAAAGTATACATTGTAACCAGAAATGAGAACTACATAGGATATCCTTAATTTCCTTTCATATACTGTATATATACACATTATTTTTATTTTTTAAAGCTTTCATTCCTCTCTACCTACTGATAAGAGAAAAATAATTCAGAAATGAGGTCTCCCAACAATCATCTACTTTCCAATGTTATACATATTAGATACATAGAGTTTACAATTTTATGGTTTCTTCTAACTTTCACATAGCAGATAAGCAGTAACTATGTAGAATATATGGTACTGTGTTAATTTAATATATAATAATCTACATACTTATTATTTTATTATATGCTTCAATTGTTTCCACTATCACAAGGATATACTCAATACTTAGACATGGACCCAAAGCAATTGGGATTAGTTTTACCTATTATTCATTTTATTTTTTATATTGTATCACTTGACCCATATATAATATCAATGAAGGAATGTTTTGTAAAATGGGATGGTTGACTATAGAACAGCAGTAAATAAAGACAATGAGCTTTTCTCTCTTCAATTAGTTATGTATCTGACATCTGATATAGTTCATTGCTGTAATCATGAGAGTAATTGTGTTCAGTAACAATACAAGAAATTATTACTGGTTTGTGCTCAGAACATGCACACATTCAAAACAAGTATGAATTAGCAAAAATTCAGACTATAAAACTATAATTTACTGACTTTCAGTAATTATAACAAATACAACAACCAGGTATCCTCTTATTATTTTAAAAACTATATCCAGGTAAGTACATTTTCTTAATAGAAATAGTAATTAATTTATATTGAACAATTCCTGTGTGCTAAACATTAACATTATTTTCGATGTTTTTAATATATACTACATTATGTAATGCTGCTCACATCTTATGATTCATATTGAAGAAGGAAAGTAGCAAACACTAGTAGGCTTCAAATTTAAAAATAGATTGAGTTTTCTTAATGGTGTTTTAAAGACACCTGTGTTCTAATAATTTCATACCTTGTCATTAATACAGCAACTCTAATAAGCAAATACTGGTGATAAAGAAAAAAATAACATACTGGTTGCTTAATTACTGCAACTGAGATTCCTTATAATACCACCTTCAATTTAAACTCTGCATATGATTCCATGTATGTAATTATTCTAAGAATGGACAAGTTAGAAGAAAGTAATACATACAGAACACTTCATATTTCCTTAAGAAGACCATCAATGTGTAAAAAGTAGGGATACATTCTCACAGCACCTCACACATGGATGATCAATAATAGCTTTGTATATTTACTAAAAACAAAACTGAACAACAATACTACAATATTTACTAAAGCGTAGTTTCTTCTATCAAATGCACATGTTACCATTGAGAGGCACTGGTTCTAAAAATCTATTTTAAACTCTTACTTTCCTTTGACCTACCATTATTTTATTCACCTTACTTTTACCTAGCAAGGATACAGACATACTAGCATCCAAGGAAATGCAACAAACTAATACTTTTAAATGGAATATTAATAGAAACACATCAAGAAAGAAGATTTTCCTCTTGGTAATTTTCTATTTGGTAAAGGCAGAAAAAAAAATATACACACTTAATAGTATCACTAAAACTTACAAGGCAAAGGAGTATCTAAGGAAGACAGTTTACAAGAAATAATGAATTTTTTGGCACACATTTACTAAGAAAGTAAGTTTTCATTGAAATGTTGTTTTTGGTATTCTTCAACTTTATTTTAAAAGAAATTAAGTTATATTCCAAAAATTCTTCAATAATTCTCACAATATTAGAAACAGTTTAAATCTCTGTTGATATGATCTATCTGGATGATAGATATAACAAGTTTCTAATGTTAAGGTTCTCAAAAACAAACAAACAAACAAACAAAAACAACAATAACTTAGGCCCCAAGCCATAATTGAAATAGTTCATGAGACACAGCCAACCATTTCCAAGGCAATTAGATGATAAAAGTTTTTTTGGCTTTAACAATGCTATAATCAATATAAAGTACTTTAAAATTTAAATAAGTCTTCAATGAGATTTCAAAAATCTAATGATACTGTTATCTGAAATGAATCAAACACAAATTTCTATTTTGTCATATTTATAAGTATTTAAGATTTGCTCCATTGACTTCTATGTTCAAATTGCATATTTTTGATACAAACAATCAAAACTCCAATGTACTAAGAGTTATCAGTGTGTAACTCTATATAGTTCTTAGTAACATTTATTCATTTAAAAATACCTTTATGAAGAGATGATAGTAAAAATTAGGCTTTTAATTCTTACTATTACGAGAAAATAACCTGATTATTTCACTAACTTGCACTTAACCTATAAAAGTATATCAGTGGAGATAAATCAAAGTTTAAAAAATTTTTTACAGTCTTCCCAAATAGTTCAAGAATTAACATCATAAAAATTCCTTAAATTAAGCAAATTCTTCCTTTCTTTACTATTACTATCATTATTGAGGGTTTCTAAAGCACTGATTATCCTTTCTTAAATGTTGTGCTAATAAATTTTTATAATGTGCAAATAAAATGGTTTTGCTGCTTATTAAAAAACAATTAAAATTTCAATAGTAATTAAATCTGAGCCATCCTTTTCCCCCTTATTTATCACAATATACCTTCTCTTACTGGCTCATTGGTTGATTCTCCTTTCAGACTCAGCATCCTGGAGAAGCCATTGGAAAGAGCGGAGAAAATGCCACGGATGAAATATCCCTGTTGTTCAGACTCCGCTGACCCCACTGAAGTCAGCCATGGTCTAACAAATCTAACACTGCAGTGGGGTTCTGGTTCTGAAATAGACCTAGTAAAAGGAGCCCGAAGTAACTGGTTGTTGACCAGGTTCAGCTTCTGTTTTGATGTTCCAAGGACCTCATTTCCAGAGAAAGAAGCATTATCACCGACCATTTCTGGCAGCACTTTTTGTTGCAGTTCATCCAGGTCTCCTTTATTATTTTGCAACCTTTCCCCTTTGACCCCTTTCCACCAAAAGCCAGGATGTTTTTGCCACCGATAAGCACTCAGTGGCTTTTCTGGATCAGAAACAGCATATTCATTTTTCTTCCTCTTGCTTTTCACTGGCCCACACCATGGATAAATCTTTAAATGTGTTCCTATTTCTGTATTTGCATGAGAAGGGTCTGACAAAGATCTTCCGTAAGCTGGAGGACAAGTTGATGTTTGTTTCTTAAAGATGTTCATCTTCCTTGACTCCATTTTTAAGTAACTTCTCTAAATTTAAGTTTCCTCTACTCTGCAGTCTTTGCAGTCGAACCACACTTGTCCGTGTAGTCCAAAACATTCAACTGCTTAAGCAGCTTTCTTTGTGTGGCTTTGAACCACAGCAGATGTTGCTGTTTAAGAGCTGGTGTCATGTTATTACCCCATTTTCCCAGATCTCCAAAATTTCAGCAGCACCTAAAACCTCTTGCCTGAAACAAATTATCTTGAGAGCAGAAGGAAATTACTCCAAAAGATCATCTCATTTCATGTAGAAGTTAACATTTCTATAGTAGGTTTTCAGGAAATAATTTTTTATTTTATAAGTGAAATATAAGTTACCAAAAACACCCACAAACACCTTTATAAATTAACAGTAATTAGGTGTTCATCATGCAAATGATTTGGTTAAAAACAGATTGTCAAAGTAAAAGTACTCAAGCTTCTTTCTGGAAGAAGAAAAAAACCTGCCTAAAAGCCTGTTATTGGAGTGACAGTTCCTCCGAAGACGTTTTAAAAATCTGTGTTTCAGAAATTTAATTTCAAGCAAATCAATGCTATATATACTACCACCACTCTCAAACACTGGGTTTTTTTGTTTGTTTGTTTGTTTGGCACCAGTAATCAAACTCCGGACCTTGTGCTTGAGAGGCAGGCAGCAGCACCACTGAGCTAAATCCCCGGCCCTCAAACACTAGTTTTTAAGTAATAGGTAAAAAGTCATACACCATTTTATTCAAGCTGACACTGCAAAGGGGGAGGGAAAAAAGAAAGCCAAAATTGAAAGCCATTTTTAATGTAAATATACAAAAGAGAATTTTTAAAGTATAAATCATAGACAAAGCAGGGACAGGATATTTCCTATGAACTACAGTAAAGAAAAAGAAAAATCAAACCTGAGAACTCACATATGCTAGGCAAATGCCCTACTTCTGAGCTATATCCCAAGCCCTTAAAAAAGGAAAAGCCTGAGGCAAGCTCTTGTGGCAGTGGGAACATAGGAAGTACATACTTGAATAATTTCTAGAAGGGGAAAGTCTGCTACACAAATCTAATAGTAATAAGTGGTTGGAAAAATATTCCCTATCTGTTTAACCAAAGAAATTTCTTTATTCCTCTTTGTGCCCCTTACAACTTTTAAAAAAGAGCTGACTATTTAAAATTTTGTTAAAGCAAGTAGCTTATATTGAACCAAGATCACAAGTGCCAAGTTTTTGGCTACTTACAATTTTTTTCAACTGTCTTCTCATAAACTCCTGAAAATAGAGGTTTCATATGGAAAGCCTGACCGACTTCAGACCACCAATAAAAAGAGATAACAAGGCAATCAAAGTCACTTTACGAATTGTATAAAAATGATTTCATCGGACAAACTAAAAACTATCCATTTATTTTTAGAATGTGTCAATAAAAAACAATTCTCATTACTAAATTTTTCCCTTACTATGGTAGAAATAGTAAAGAAATTTGACCTGTCTACACCCTTAAACATATTAAAATGTTCACTATCACAAAGCAATAAACTCATTTGGCTTTGTTTATATAGTCTCTAAATTTACAGATTTGAACATTAAAGAATAATGAATCATTTGGCTTTCTCAAAAACATGATATATCAAGTTTGAGGATCTCAGAATCATAATTTTCCCTTATTAAAAAAAAAACCCAGCAAAGGTAAATTTATACAAAGAAGCAATAAGCATCATGTTCTTCCTCTATGGTACATCGTATCATCCACAAAAATTGATATGTGATGAAAAATAAACTTAAATGTAAAATATAACATTATAAAGCTTTTGAAAAAAATGAGAAAATGTCTTGTGACTTGAAGGCAGACAAAGAAGGTAGGTGCAGAAAACACTAATAGTGATAGAAAACTTTAATAAATATGAATAAATAAATTCATAAATTTAAAAAGTTCTGTTCAATAGAATACAGCATTAACAAAATCAATTGGCAAGCCAAAAATGGCTGAAGATATTCAAAATTGAAACATCACAAACAAGAATATATAAATAACTACAATATATAAAGAACTCCTAAAACTTACTAGTAAAAAGAAAAAACAATTTTTTAAAAAGTGGGCAAATGAATAAATCCTTCACAAAGAAAAATAATGGTCAAAAAGCAGTTTTCGTATTTAGCTTACTTTGTAATTAAGCAAAAGCAAACAAAAGCCATGAGTTCTTAATGAGTTCTTACACTCACTAGAATGGCTAACATTAAAAAGGCTGATAAAATAAAGATGTCAGTCACTGAGGTGTGGAACAACTAGAACTCTCAAAATGGTAACAAAAGTATAAAATGGTACAATCACTGGGGTATATATTTGACATTTTTTAAAAAGTTAAATATACACTGACTCTATGACCCAGCACTTTCACTTATAGGCATTTATTCAAGGAAATTTTTAAGGTGTGTGTGTGTGTGTGTGTGTGTGTGTGTGTGTGTGTGTGTGCAGCTGAATGTTCACAGCAGCTTTATTTATAACAGCCATGAAATGGCAACAACCAAAAATGTGTATCAGAGAAAAATGGATAAACTGTGACATGTTTATAAAATGGAATACTCCTTAGCTGTAAAAAAATAATGAACAACTAATTAAGCAACAATGTAGATGAATCTCACAGACATTATGCCAACAAAACTGGACACAAAAGAGACCTACTGTATGATTCATTTATATGGAGTTCTATAAACTAATCTATAATGAGAAACTAATTTATAATAGGGGAAAACAAAATGAAACGAAAAACCAGAAGAGTTGTTCTTGGTGGTAGAGCACACTACTAACCAGAAAGGGGAACCAGGAAACTTTCTGAGGTGATGGAAACTTTCAAAGTCTTGACAGGGATGTAGACTATGTGGTATCTGTATTCACAAAACTCACTTAATTGCTCCCTTAAGATTTATGCATTTCATCATAATTAAATTTTACCTCACAAACCGTAAGCAGTATTGAGTTCTAGTTAGTAGGTTTGCTTATCCACTGTCACAGAGTAGCAATTCTGAAACCACTTTCTGTGTGCTCTAGTCTTTATGAAAGAAATAAATTCACTGAAGTGAATGAATGAATCAATGAAGCAATGGACAACAAAAGAATGAACAAATACTGTAACTGAATACTTCTATTGAAACAAACTGACATATGTTTCCTGATATGATAAACTATTTTGTTCAAAACAGTATTTTATTCCTATAAAAAATACCCCACATAACCTACATCTAATCATGAACACCATCAGACAACCCCAAATTAAACAATGTTTTACAAAAATAACTTTTGACTTCAAAAATATCAAGATCAGGAAAAATGAAGACTTTGGAATTCTTTCGGTTTAAAAGAGAGTAAGAGAGATGATTAAAAGCAATTCTTTTTTAGTTGTTGTTTGGATGCTAGGTATCAGACCAAGAGCTTTGCACGTCATATTTAAGTGCTCTACCACTGAGTACACATCCTCTTCCCATTATGCACAATTTTGTATTATATCCTGAACTGGGAAAAAACAGCTATAAAGGGCATTATTGGGAAAAAAATGACAAAATTTGAATAGAAGTTATAGGTCAGATAATAAAATCATTTCAATGTTAAAAAAACCTCATCTTAATAATTCTACTATGCTTATTTAAGAGAATGCTCTCAATTTACAAAAATATACACAGAAATATTAAGGAATTAAAGGTCACAATGTTTCCAACTTTCTCTCAAGTGATTCAGGGGAAAATTGCATATAAAGATAGAAAAATATGATAAGAAAGCAGATGGGGCAAAATGTGCACAATTGTTGAATCTACATAAAAGGCATGTAGAAGTTTCTTGTAAATTTTCTATAGGTTTGAAATTACATTAAAATAAAACATTATACAATCTTTTAAAAGTTCACAACTACTTCTTCTCTATTTAACACAGATATTATATTATAAATACTGTAATGTTCCCTGTTGAGAGTATCTTTGAGCAGTGTAACAAAATATCTAGTGCCACTGGGTTTTATAAAAGAAGTTGATTAAGATCACCCCATTAACACAGCTTAGTGGAAAACTAAATTAAGGCTACAATTCTGAGAAATGTTGCACAGTGAGAATATAATTTGAATCCCGAAATCAAACTGTAAAATTCAGAGACTCAATAGTAAGTGAGAAAATATTCTTACACACCAAATAGGCACAGTTAATGGGGAGAATAATTATGTCAGTTCCTAATTTCATCAACTCAATTCTTTTAAAAAGCTACCACAATTTTTCTTACCATTAGCTTCCCTATTTAATTGGAACTAAGAAATACTAAGTAACAGAAAAAGAATCAAGTGAAATCAGAAAGCAGAAAGAACCACAATTTGAGGAAGTAGTAGATTATACATACAAATAAAGAAATAAAGCACTCTACTCTCTTACAGTTGGTTAAAGTTTAATTTGACAAGTGCTCAAAATTATTTTCTACCACCATAAAAACCTAACATCATTTATATTATTTTTCCAAGTTTCGTGTTTAATCTGAACTTAAAACAGTAAGTTGGCACACATTAATTTCTGAATTTTCCCAAATACATACAATAAGTTTATGAATTTTAAAGAAAATATTCGAAGGATTTATAATTTCTTAAAATCAGAAACAATAACACCAGTACCACAGAATTACTACATTAGTTAACAATCCTACTCTAAAATTTGGCTGCTGATTGGAGTGTCAGAATAACAATATTTCTGCCACTTGCAGCAGTATCTATTACTTTTACATTTCTTAACAGTAATTTGCTATATTTAAAAATAGGTTTAAAAATCATTCTGACTGTAAATCAAAATAACATTTGAATACTATGAATAAATATGTAAGTACTTAATTTCACAGAGTCATACTGAAATTGTCACTATGTATTGTGTATCAGGCACGATCCTAAGACTAAAAGAGCAAAACAGACACTGTCCCTACCTTCTTGGAACTTCCATTATCAGTAAAAGCTTACGAGGAAGGGGTAAATATGGGTTGCTAGGAAAGCATGTAGCAGGGGAATTCTTATGACTTCTAAACCATAAAGGAACCAACTCTTTTCATTTATAATCAATTCTGGTATAATATGACATGCATTCCAAAAATCACCACAATATGCAAAACTGTATAATAAAACCATAGGGCTTACAGAGAAAATGGAATTAGAAAAAGTCCAACAATGAAAAGTTAACAAGAAGGTAATAAAAACCACAGCCCCACTTTGTATGTCAAATAGTTGAAAATCACATAAATATCAAATAAGTATAGCATGTTACCTTGAAAACAAAACCTTAAGTTTTCTTGAAGCATGTATCAAAAGAGTTTCAGCTTTTGAGTTTTAGCAAATGGCAAATGAAGTGTTATCTGAAATTGGAAGGATAGCTGTAACAGCATACATGGATGGATGTTGATCATGGAGAATTGAGGTAACTGATAGCTGTTTAAGATGTATGCATTTTGAAGTTTCCTAAGTGGACTGATTCAACTGGATACAGGTTTCTGCATTTAACTAATGTCCTTTACAAACAGATGGCACGTAAGCCAACACAAAACTCACATACTATTCAAATTATTCCCTGTATCAATTGTGTAGTACAAATCTTCACTTTCAAAACAAGTTTTATAGCACACCTGACTATATTTTTAGCTGTGTGCTAAAAATCAGAAAAAAAATCAATAAATCATTCTATCATTTGCAGCCACAACAGAAGCAGAGGAAAGTGGTTGCTCTCCTTATCAAATTCACCTCTTTAGTTAAAGTTTCCTTATGTTTTTCTTTTCTCATCTCTTAGTCAGAACACTAAGAAACAAAGGATCAAACACATAATGTGGGCACAAAGGACTAGCCCCTAAATATAAAGCAACAAACCAGCTTCTAGACAATGCTTCTCACATTGTAGTGTTTGGATGCATTACCAGAAGATCTTATTAACATGTAATTTCAATTTTCTATATGTGACATGGGGTCTGGGAATATGCATTTTTAAGCAACTACCTGTGCACTGGTCCATACACCAAACTGTAAACAGCAAACTGCAGACAGATTTTAAACTAAAAGAACTAAAGGAGTTCAGGGCTCCCATATGATTTGGTCAGATTCAACAAAATGGAAAATTGTATTGAGATGTATAGACAAAGCAGGAACATTTGCCCTAAATATTCCAAGAGACTGTATATATCACATACAGATATATGCAATACTCATGGTAGTGTGCTAAGAATCAAAGATACAGTAATCCTACCCAAATCTCTCTCTTGGAGACAGCAAGATTATTAACAAATAAAGCACAATTAAAAGCCCAACAATCTTCTATACTTATATTTCTCCCAATGCATGCACACATAACTATCTTTTAATGAAAGGAAAGAAGTTAAATGCTGATGAACATCAATAGGAAAGCAACTAAGTACGTCATGTAGACATCTGTACAAAAAGAAATACATATGTACTTATATATGCTGCAAAGACACACAAACCTATAAAAGTGAATTCTTGTGGGGATTATACTTGAGAAATCATCTTAGACCTTTGCAGTTTTATTTATTTAATTTTGGTACTGGACACTGAACTTAGGACCTTGTGCTTGTGAAGTAGGTGTGGGTGCCACTGAGCCAAATCCCCAGCCCTGCAACTTTAATTTTTAACCAGGAGTATATACTACATTCATAGTAATAACAGGGAGAAAAAATTTAAGCGCTAAATTTGTATGAAAAGAGGTTCAAAAGATAAGACAAAAGAGCAAGAGATACCATATAGAGTAGAGAATGATCCCACTTTTGTTAGATGATCATTAATATCTCAGGGTGTACGTGGTAGAACAGTATGCATCGAGAGAAGTTGTTTTTATTTTAGAATTATGAGAGATCTTAAGAGTTTCTTTTAGGATTGGTGACAATTTTTTTATATTACTGATTTCTGTAACATGAAATTTTATAATAAACATTTCTTTTTATTCCCTTTGAAATCAGAAAACTTTAATAAATATGTATTTAAAATTTACCCACAGTAAAAATAAAAGCCTTATCCCTAACCTACAGAATCAGAATTATTAGACAACAGAAAACTGGACAAATTATCATATATCAACCTTAATCAAGGCTTCCATATTATAAATACTCCAACAAGGCCAGAGAGAAAGGACCTATGCATAATTACCTGGTTAACAACAAGAAAGACAAAACCTGCTTAAATTAGCATTTTCCAAACTATGGTCCACACAACAAAGTTGAGAAATTCTGGCTTCAAAAGTATAGCTAAGTCTAGATATTCTAGTGTTACTTAAAAATATTTTTTAAAGTATAAAATAGGAAATGTGTTTCTCATTATAATGTCTTTATAAATTTATTTCAACAGAGGAAAGCTAAGTTTCCAAATAGTCTGCCACTACATCCTATCTTATGACATACCTCTTCCATAGAGAAATTCTATTCTACATATTCAGTATGATCTTTTGTATAAGACATGAGATATGCTACAATTAACAGAGATTTCTAGAATTCCATTACTAGAATAAGAGAGCATATATTTAGTTCAATTCATAAAAGGTTTAAAAATAAGATTAATTTCTATTAACTAGAAGAAGACATCTTTCAAAAATACAAAGTCTTTGTTTATTCAAAGCTAAGTAATTAATACCAAACATCCCTTTCCCATCTCCTATCACCAGAGCACATCTGCTTCCCGGCGAAACACTTCCTGTAGCAAAAACTATCTCCTGCTAAGTATTAGAACTGAAAGGCATACCTGACATGTACACAACCTCCTCTCATTTAAGCAATAAAGATATCTAGAAGGGCCAAATAAAGATTTTTTTAAAAAAACAAATGTTGGAATCAATATTTAAATAAGAGAACACTTTTAAATAAAAATAACACAAAAAGCAGGTAACTCCTAATCCTGTAATTGGCATCTTCTTTTATTTTTTTTAAAAAAGGTTAATTTTCCCTAACTACTACTGTAATCACATATTCTCTGTTTCCTTTGAGGTACTTTCTTCTCCATCCACTAAATGTTGGAGATTTTTCAAATCTGAGTCCTTGGCACTGTCTGTCCATATTCTTAGCATACACATAATCATTCACAATTACTACACCTATTTACACTGCCAGTTCAAACCTTGTCTCCTTTGACAATGTGTCTACATATTCAATTTAATATTTTCTGGCTATTACAAATTCAAATGTATAAAATCTAACTTGTGATCTTTCTTTTAAAGTATGGTCTTATTCCAGTGTTCCTACCCTAATAAATGACACTACATCCGTTCGGCTGTATAAGCATTCAGCTGTACAAGCCCTTTCTTTAATCACTCAATAACCAACACACAAGTCTCACTGATCTCCCTTCCTAGGTATTATTTAATCTATCTACTTCTCACCATCTTCCCTAAATCAATCTAACATCATCTTTCACCTAGATTACAACAGACGCCTAATTCATCTATTCACATCTACTGTAGCCAAGTGCAAACCATTTTTCTTATTGTAACCAGAATAATTTCCAAAACACAAACATAACTGCATCTTGTTTAAAACTTTTCAATGGCTTTTGACTCCTCCTATAATTAAGACAAAATTCCTTAAGATTCAGTAGCTTGATTCCTATGTATTTTAATCTTTCAGGCTCCCTCTTAAAGACACACTGAATCCTTTTAGTCTTTCCTATTCGTCACTATCCTTCCCACCACAGGGCTCTTGCCTGTACTTCTCCCTGTACCTAGAAGGTGAGGGATCTTCCTCCCTTCATGATCAGGCTTCAGATTTCAGTTCAAGTGTTACTTTCTGAGAGAAGTCTTTCCTGATTAGGTCAAATGTTGGTTTTCACTGCCCCAAGCATCTCTTTATCATAGCTGTAGTTGTAACTGTAAATTTCCAAGATTATTAGCCAATGCCTATTTTACCCAGTAGGCTGTACTATCCAGGCTTCTTTTCATTCTCCATAGTGTCCACAACCCTTGGCGAGTTGTGTAACCAAACAATAAATATTTGTTGCATTAATTAATCAAAAGTGATAAAGAGCTTAAAAATTACTTAATTTCAGATACATAGTTAGAAAGGTCAGGGACCACATATTTGAGTCTAACGTTATCTCTGACACCATTAAGATCATATCAAAATACAGCTCATTAGGGGAGGGAGAGGAAGGAGTCAAATACATAGCAGTGAGATATTTTTCTCACACCAAGTGCTTTTTCTTTCCTTTTTAAAATTTTTAATAGGTACATGTTTGCAGTACACAATGATTACATTCCTCATGGGGAGTGGTTACATGTACACAACACATCTTAATTCTTTTCTCATCCTCTTCCCCTCCCTCCATCCCTTGGCCCTCTTCCCTTTTGTAAAATATCTATCACCCTATTTCCACGTTTTGTTTAAAGCACATGAAACAGACTTAAAGGAGGAAAAAGGAATAATGTGAAATAGGAAGTGGAAAAGGAAGAAGCAGGAGATGCTGTTTTAAATATTAAAGCAACCCCCCCCCCCGAAATATCTATTTAATGGTAGCTTTAGGCTGGTGAGGAGGAGCAGGATGTTGGAGGATGATGGCTTAGGAGGGCAGCATTTTTCTGGGGTGAGAGGTATGATGAACCCATCACACAAAAGGTTTGTTTTTATAAAGTACTATGTTACCTGTGATGTGCTAATAAGTGTAGCTGAAAAGGGTTTGAATCATTTGCAAATGTACACTGCAAATTCAAAAAACAAAAGTGAAAAAAAGAAGCATAACTGATAGGCTACAAAATAAAAGAGGATTGAATTAAAATGAAATGCTTAATTAAAACCACTAAAGACAGAAAAAAGTAGAGTACAAATACTGTACATGAACAAAGTACAAGGGCAATGAATTGAAAATAGTAACAAATACGATATTAATTCAATTATATCAATAATCACTTTACACATCAATGCCAAATATATTAATTAAAAGACATGCACTGTTCAAGTAGATGAAAAACCAACCATCAATTATATGTTGTCTGTAAGAACCCTTGCTCCTTTTTAAGTGCTACATATGCTAGGCAAGCACTCTACCACTGACATACATCCCTAGCCCAAGAAATCTATTTTGAATATAAAGACACATGCAGAAAGACAAACCAGGGGAACACAAAAGAAATACTAATTTCAGACAGAGTAGACTTAAGGAACAAAAATCATCAAGGATACAGAGGGACATTATATAAAGATAAAGGAAACAATTCTCTAACAAGACAATCCTTAATGTGTATAATCCTAACAACAAAACATTCCTAGGTACTGTGCTATGCTGTACTGCTCACCAATACCTCCACTGTGGCAATGAACCCGGGTACTGTCTCCTCAGCTTTGTTCTCATTTCTGTCTTACTGTTCTGGGCAACAATATGTATGTAGCCAATTCTCAGTTATTGAGCTTTTTCATCTCTCTCTTCACTTTGCCCCTTTTCTCTTTCTTTTTGAGACAAGAAGTAAAAATTGATAGAGTTGGAAGGAAAAACAGATGAGTTCACTACTATATCTGGAGAGTTCAACATTCCTCTATCAAAAATGAACAGATCAAGCCAGCAAAATATCAGTAGGCACAAAGCTGAACTCAACAGCACCAGTAATCAACTGGATACAACTGACATCTATGGAATATTACATCCAATGATAGCAGAATACACATTCTTCCCATGGTCATATGGAATGGTGATTAAGATAGCCTAGATTCTGACCAAAAAATAAAACTTAGCAAAATTTAAAAAACAGAAATCAATGTCTGCCCTCAGAGCACACTAGAAATAAACTAGAAATCAGGAAAGAAAGGTAGCTAGAAAATTCCCAAACACCTGGAGATTAAACAACATATAACATGTAGATCAAAGAAGAAAGAAATCTTAAGAGAAATTCTAAAATATTTTGAACTAAATAAAAAGTGAAAATACAACTTATTTGTGGAAACTACTTATAGGAAAATTTATAGCACTGAATACATATCTTAGCAAAGAAGGTCTAAAATTAATAATCTAAGCTTTCATACCTTAGGATATTACAAAAAGCAGAGTAAGTACAAAATAAATAGAAGGGGGGCCGGGGATTAAGCTCAGTGGTTTCGTTGCCTGTTGCGCAAGCGCAAGGACCCGAGTTCAATTCCCAGTACCAATAAATAAATAAATAAATAAATAAATAAATAAACAGAAGGGATACTAAAAATTACACCAGAAATTGAAATCAATTTTTAAATAAGCAAAAAAATTCTGAAATGATTTCTCACTAAACAGAATGATGGCAAACAAGCATATAAAAATATGCTCTATATCATAAGGAATCCCTAAGTTAAAACAATGATGTACCACAACATACCCATCAGAATGGTAAATATTCAAACGCTGATAAAGATGTCAAACAATAGGAATTCTCATTCACTGCTGGTGGGGATGCAAAATTGTACAACTGTGGAAGACAGTCTGTCATTTTCTTACAAAGCTTTTTTTTTTTGGTACCAGGGATCAAACTCAGGACCTTGCGCTTGTGAGGTAGGCAGCAGCACCACTGAGCTAAATCTCCGGCCCAACATGCTTTTAATGTACAATCCAGCAATTGCTCTCTTTAGTATTTACTCAAATGAGCTGAAAATTTACATCTACACAAAAATGTCCCTACATGTGTTTAAGTCAAATTACTCACAATTAACAAAACTTGACAACCAAGATGCCCTTCAACAGGTGAACGTATATGTAAATTTTCATATATTCAAACAACAGAATATTATTCAATGTTTAAAAGACATGAGCTATCAAGCTGTGAAAATGCATATTATGAAATAAAAGTCAATCTACAAAACCTACATATTGTATGATTCCATATTAGTTGGAATTAGTTTGCGTTCTAAAATGGCAAAACTATGGAATGGGTTTTTTTGTTTTGTTCAGTTTTATTTTGTTTCCAGTACCAGGGATCGAACTCAGGACCTTGCGCTTGCCAGAAAGGCACCTTGCCACTGAGCCAAATCCCCAGCAAAACTATGTAATGGGGAAAAGATCAAGGGTTGCCAGGGGTTAAAGCATTAGGGGTAGTAAGGGATGAACAGGCAGAGCACAAAGATTTTTTAAGAGAGTGAAAATGCTCTGCAAGGTACTAGAATGGTGGATATATATCATCATACATTTATATAAACCCACAGGATACATAACACCAGTAATAAACCCTTATGCAACTGATGATCAGATGATAACAATGTATCAATGCAGGTTTATCCATCTTAAAAAATGTGTCACTCTTATGTAAGATGTTGATAGTAGGGAAGATAGTAGTGAGGAAGTAGGGGTATATGACAGAATCTTGTATTTTCTGCTCTGCTTTTGTCAGAACAATATTGCTCTAAAAATAAGATCTAGTTTTTAAAAATTGAAGTGCCCCTTTTAACTTGCTACTTTATTATTCCCATCGTACACTTTTACTTTATTACAACCTTTGAACATTAACTCCCTTAACTTTTGATTTCAAAAGAATAGTTCAAAACCAACAACAAAAATTGCAACCACTATCTAAATCAGATAACCAAAATTGGACAATCAAGAATATATTAAATATAAGTTAATAATAGAGGGCTGAGTAGGTAAGCTATATTTTACTTTTACCGTAAGTATTTGTTGGACTAAATAGAACTTTTTCATTGTTGTGTTTTGAGACAAGGTCTTGCAGTGTAGTTTAGGTTGACCTTGAACTCACTGTGGAACCCAAACTAGCCTCAAACTCAAAGTGATTCTCTTGCCTCAACATCGCTGAGTGCTGGGATTACAGGTGTGTCCCACCACACCCTGAAATAGTTTTTTGAGACAGGGTCTTGCTATGTAGTCCAGGCTTGCTTTTGAACTCACTGTGGAGCCCAGGCTGGCCTCGAACTCATGGCAAGAGGTGCACCATCACACCTGGCTAGAACATTCTTTTTTAGACAAAAATGATAATAAATCAAATAAATCACATTCCTTATTTTAATTTTTTAGGGTTAGTTTTATGGGTGCAGATATCTATCTATCTATCTATCTATCTATCTATCTATCTATCTTCCTGGGTCACAAATTGAGTGCTTAGAAAGTGCCATTAGGGACAGTAATAAAGTCACAAATTACTTCTCTGGCTTATGAACTCAGTCTCATTATAAAACACATTGTGTACCAAGGACAGCATCAAGTCTGTTTGTTTATTTCACAAAGAAGACTGTGAGTAGAAAATACTGAGTGTGACGATGAGGTGCTATATAAGGCTGTACCAGTCTGTAACTAAATATGAGACTTGTTCTTTCCTAAAACCTTTTAAATTAACCCAACCTTTGCCTCAGATTGTTAACTTCTAAAAATGTTTATTAGAATTAAAAGTCTCAGGAGCATTTTAATTCTCCTGGAGGCTATCATGTATGATTATAGGTTAGGAGTAAATATGATAGAGTAAATACAGAAAATATATTCCAATGAGGAGATTCAGTTAATCTGCTGAAATTATTTTGCAAAAGAACAAATCTTTATTCCCTTGGATCTTTTCTCTCATACAAATAATGCATTTATATTCTGATCTTTAGTTAAGGCTGTAAGGATACTACAAAGTTCTCCTGGTCTAATTCCTACTCACTGATTCAATGATAATCTTTTGTGTCTTTGGCTAATTTAAGAAGCTATGAGAAATTTTCCTCAATTATCAAAGTTGACAAATTTAAACAAAGGAAACATTTATAATGGTCCCCCTTTTTAAAGAGGAGGAAGGCTGGGGATTTGGCTCAGCGGTTCCGCCACCTGCCTTGTAAGTGCAAGGTCCTGAATTCAATCCCCGGTGCCAAAAAAAAGAGGAGGAGTAGATCTGGGGAAAAGAAACTACTTTATGACCTATTGAGACTTTCTAACCTATCTTGTAGAAAACCCCTATACACTGGGATACCTAGCACAAGTTTTATAGTCAGGAAAATCTGGTGTATTAGTAAAGTAAGTAATACTTGCTGCTATAACAAACACCCAAATCTTAGTGACTACATAAAACAGAATTCACTAACATAAGGTCTAATGAGGTAATGGAGTATTCAGGAAGCCAGCTTTTTTCATTTCCTGGGACTTCCCATTCCTCCACTGCATGTTGTCCATCACACAAGTATCCAAGGGAAAAAAAAAGAGAAAGAGAACCATCTATTGGAGGCTCTGTGGTGCCAGCTTGGACATGGCATACATTACTGCCATCTATGTTGTCTTGGTTAGAACTCAAGACATAAACAGGTTTGATGAGCATCTAATCATTTCTCCCCCATGTGAATACAATACTACCTCTGCCATATACCAGTTGAGTTGACTTAAAGCAAGTTGCTTAATATTTGAGCTAGTTTCTTTATTTATAATAGGAATAATAGGGCCCTTGTTACAACCAAAAGTTTTTACTTTGTTTTTGTTCTTTTGGGTTTATCTTTTCAGTACTGTAGGTCAAACCCAGGGCCTGGTGCATGCAAGGCAAGCTCTATCACTGAGCCAACCCTGAAGTTTTACTATTACCTGTTACATATTGAGCTTTTGTTCTAAACACCTAAAGTTAAGTTTGAAAACACCTGCCTACAGCAATAGCAAAGGTGCCATTATAAGAAGTTAGCCACCTATAAATTCTTGACCCAGACAGTTCATATGTCCCATTTAATATGCTATCTGCCTGGAGGTGAGATAATCTTATTAGATTATAACCCTAGATAGCCTTTACCAGGTGAAAGCCAATGCCATGTCTTCTGTCGAAATATATCCTGGCTGCTCAAAAGGTGTTTGATTTTTATCTTTTGGCTTAGCTTTCAAGTGTTTTCTATGACCTAGTTAAATGAGGTTTCCAAATACCCAAGCTCCAAATAAGTCAAAGTTATTGTATGTGTAGCTGCAGTAACTAGCACTACAAAAAAGGCATCAGTTAGTCTTCTTGCTTATCTCCATGAATTTGGGTAGAAATATACTCTTTTAAGGGTTCAGTTCTATTTTTCACATTAAAGTATAAAATATATAAAGTCTACACACATAAAGTCCAATGAATTAGCATGTATGTGTATTCATTTACCATCACAACATGTATTTCTAGTATTCCAGATGGCTTCTTCATACTTTCCAGTCTACCACTGGCCCCATCCTCCCAGAATCTGAAGGTTACTATTATTTTCATTTCTGTCAAACAGATTAATTTTATTCATTTTTGAAATTAACATCAATAAAATTATACAGCATATACTTTTTTTGCTTTCTTTTGTTCACCATTATGTCTGAGATTTATCCACATTATTATATACAACAATAAGTTGACTCTTTTTTTGTTATTGCTATGTATTCATGTCACAATTTAACTGCTCTACTGTTAATGGATTGTATCTAGTTTTTATCTATGATAAAGCTACTAGCATAGTGCTATAGTATTTTAGTGGGCATCTGCACTCCTTTCTCATAGGTGTGCAGCATTCCTAGGCAGAGAATTACTGGTCAGAGATGACAGATGTTGAATTTCAGTGGATATAACCAGTTTTCCAAGGTGTCTATACCTAGTTGGGGATATACATAGTTAAAGGATCCTGGAGACAGAGTGTTTAGTACTTTCAAATATTAGAAAAAGTACACACAAGCTTTATCAAAAAATCATCTCATTGTGTAGTGGTTATGTCTAATGATCAACAATTATACTCAAACACCTTCAATGTTATGATAAGGAGTTAACAAAGTTTAGGTCACACATTTCAGTAAGCTTGACTTGAGGCAGGTGAAGCAAATGAGGCTACCTCTCAAAGAGGTCTGCTTCTGGAAGAAAGGGCAAACTTGAGCCAGGACAATCCTAGCAGTACAGCAGGTAGACTTCACCAAAGTGTTCTGTTCTGCAAAGGGGCAAAAAGGCTTCTAAAGCATTTGGTTCCTGGAAATATAGGATTACCTTATTATCCCTATTCATAGCACTGAAATCCTGAAATCTCAGAGCCTTTAGTAAGAAGCACTCCTGCTGTGCAGGCTCAAGGACCTGAGTTCGATCCCCAGTGCCAAAAAAAAAAAAAAAAAGAAGTACTGACATTAGTCAACTCAAAGAAAAGGCCTTTGCTCACATTTTTACATTTGCTTGAAAATACAGTTGACCCTTGAACAATGCAGTGGTCAGGAACATCAAACACAATGCAGTAAAAAAATCTGCATATAACTTTTGACTCCCCTAAAAATTAATCACTAATAGCCTGCTGTTGACCAGAAGCTTTACCAATAACAAATTCTGTATGTTACATGTATTATATTCAGTGAACCATACTGTCTACATTTAAATTTCTCAACTTCATGGGAACTCTATAACTACAATGATAATGTTGTTTACATTTTTTTCACTTTTTTTCTTGTCATCTACAAAACAGCATTTTCCCACTTCTTACCCTTGTTCTTTCATGTTATATGCCAGGCTGGAATAAAACAACTTTTAATCCCTGTATATCTACCTACAAGCGTGATATAGCCATCTCCTGTTAATGGCAGCCACACTGACCACTGACAAACCTAAAGCATGTAAATAGTAATCTCAAATTTCTTCATTTCTCAAATTGTTAACAACCATCCTTAATATGCAACTCATCTCATCTGTTTGGGATTACTTATTATACTGCTACTTCTTACCCATTCACTCATACTAGTTTGTAAATGTGTGAGCTGGCATGAGCCATTCAGAAGGTCATGAAGTCCACATGAAAGGAACATATAGATAGGAATCTGAAAATGCTGTTTTTATATTTATTCAGTTATTTATGCTTATTATGGTGAACCGCATTATGTTTTTGGTGAGTTCTTCATAATATAATTAAACACACTTAATGCATTCTACCTTGTAATGGACTAATGGAATTAAACATTAGCTCTGCCACTTTTTGGCAACTTCTACAATTTTACAATCTTTCTTTAACATTTCACTTTATACATTCTTTCTCAAAGTGTAGATCATTGCTACATGCACTATAATCATAGAAGTCCAAATGAAGAAGGAATTTCAGAAACTATATACTGTACCTTCTCATTTCATAATTCATTATGAGTTATAAGTGGGACAGAACAAAAAATAAAAATCAAGTCAAAACATTCATTTAAGATCTCAAGAGACGGAGGTCCTGAGTCGCGCGGAAGACACCGAATCAGCCCGCTGCAGACAGGCAGGTCTCTGCACGCCCTACCTAGCTCCTGTGTCACACAGAAGACTCCGAATCACTCCACTGCAGACAGCCAGCTCTGCCCACGCCCTACCGAGGTCCCCGGTCGCGCAGAAGACTCCGAATCACCCCGCTGCAGACAGGCAGCCACCTCATTCCACACTACAAAGATGCAGAGGTCACCAGACCACCAAACCAAGGTACTGAGTCCCGCTGCTCCCTGCCCAGAGGTAGGGGCTTCTGAGCCGCTGTCCCACTGCTCCTGGTCCAGAGGAAGGGGCTTCCCGGTCACCATCCCTTCCGCTGCTCCCAGCTCAGAGGAAAGGGCTTTTGGGTCACCATCCCTACCACTGCTCCCGGCCCATGTCCCACCTCTCCCAGCTCAGAGGAGGTAATCCGGGCAGGCGCTAAAAGCCCCCTGCCCCAGTTGAAATGAGAAAACACATAAATAAGTCTCAAAACCAGACTTCCAGATCACCTACAGCAACCCCAAAGGGAAATGAGATGGAACACTCTGATATTCAACCACCTGGACCCACTGAACTGGCAACAAAAGGGGATCTGGAAAAAATGAAATCAGAAATAATTTCTCAGATAACAGGAGAAATTGTGCCCCTAGTGCAAGACATGATTAATAAATCTAGAGAGGAGCTCAGGAATATGATGGAATCCATAAAACAGATGCAAATAGATTTCCAGGACATGAAAAACTCCACTGAAAGTCTACACAGAAGAATGAGCCAATGTGAAGACAGAATTTCAGATATAGAAGGTAAGATTGCAATTATTCACCAGGAAAAGAAAAATTGCTTCAAAATTATAAGGGAACATGAGAAATCAATCCAGCAGCTGCTAGATGATGCAAAGAACAAAAACATGAGACTGATCAGAGTCAATGAAGAAACAGGAGAGAGTGGAGATGACATAAAAAATCTCTTCACAGAAATAATGGCAGAAAACTTCCCAAGCAGGGGAAAAGAGCTTGACATACAGATAAGTGAGGCATAGAGGACTCCAAATAGCCTTGATCAAAAAAAATCTACACATAGGCATATAATTGTTAAGATTTCAGAAACTCAACAGAAGAACAAAGTTCTACAAGCAGTCAGAGAAAACAAACAAATCACATACAAAGGAAAGCCCATCAGAATCACAGCAAACTTCTCAACACAAACCATCAAGGCAAGAAGAGCTTGGACTGACATATTCCAAGCCCTAAAAGAAAACAACCTCCAACCCAGATTGATGTACCCTGCAAAACTATCTTTCAAAATGGATGGAGAAATAAGATACTTTCATGACAAAGAGCACCTTAGGAACTTCGTGAACACCAAGCTAGCACTCTAAAATATTTTACACAATATCCTAGGAACAGACATTGAGGATCACAACCCCAGGAAGCAAAGCACAATGAACCCATCTGGCATGACAAGAAATTAAATGTAAAGGGGGAGAACCCAACAAAAAGAAAAAGTCATGGCAATGACAAGTCAATATGTTTCAGTTATAACCATCAACGTTAATGGTCTCAATTCACCAATCAAAAGAAATAGACTGGCAGAATGGGTCAAGAAGCAAAATCCAACAATATGCTGCATACAAGAAACACACTTAATTCAAAAGGAAACTCATAGACTGAAAGTTAAAGGGTGGAAAGCAATACTCCATGCAACGAGAACCTGAACAAAAGCTGGAGTAGCTATCCTTTTTGCAGATCAAGTAGATTTCAAACCAACACTGATTAAGAGAGACAAAGAAGGACACTACATCCTTATAAAGGGAAGAATCCAAGAGGAAGAGATGACAATTATAAATGTCTATGCACCAAACATTAGTGCACCCAACTATATAAAACAAATACTAACAGACATGAAAAGTCATATATGCATTAATACAATTGTAGTGGGGGACCTCAACACCCCACTGTCACAAATAGATAGACTAACTAGACTAAAAATAAGTAATGAAATACTAGAACTCAATTGAACTCTTGAACAAATGAACTTAACAGATGTTTACAGAGTCTTCCACCCCACAAAATCAGAATACACATTCTTCTCAGCTACCTCATGGGTCATTCTCCAAAATAGACCACATACTCACACACAGAACATGTATAAGTAAGTGCAAAGGAATTGAAGTTTTCCCCTATATATTATCAGACCATAGGGAAATGAAATTAGAGATCAACAGCAAAAGAAACTGCAAGAATTTCATAAACACATTGAAACTAAACAACCCACTTCTGAATAACCAATGGGTCACAGAGGAAATTAAAGAAGAAATCAGACAGTTCCATCAATTAAATGACAATGACAACACAACATATCGGAATCTATGGGACACAATAAAAGCAGTCTTATGAGGGAAATTCATAGCAGTGAATAAGCATATTAGGAAAATAGAACGAGCCCAATTAAACAACCTGATGTTGCACCTCAAGCTTCTAGAAAAAGAAGAGCAGGACAACCCCAGAGCTCATACAAGGGAGGAAACTATAAAGATCAGAGGAGAAATCAATGCAATGGAGACTAAGAGAACGATACAAAAAAAAAAAAATCAATGAAGTCAAGACTTGGTTCTTCGAAAGAATCAACAAAATTGACACTTAGCCAACCTTATCAAAAGAAGGAAAGAAAAGGCCCAAATCCACGCAATTAGGAATGAAAAGGGTGAAATTGCAACAGACCCAGCAGAAATCCAGAGGATCATCAATACCTACTTCCAGAACCTATATGCCAATAAGATGGACAATACAGAAGAAATGGACAGATTCCTAGATACATAGGAATTACCAAAGTTGAACGAAGAAGACCTAAAAATTCTGAACAACCCAATATCAACCAATGAAATTGAAAATGTAATTAAAAACTTATCAACTAAGAAAAGCCCGGGCCCTGATGGCTTCACTGCTGAATTCTACAAGACAGTTAGAGAGGAACTGCTGCCACTACTGTTTAAACTCTTCAATGAAATGGAAAGGGAAGCAATACTCCCGAATTCATTCCTGGAAGCAAGCATCACCTTGATCGCCAAAGCAGAGAAAGACCCAACCGAAAAAGAGAACTATAGGCCAATCTCACTAATGAATATAGATGCAAAAATCCTTAATAAGATACTGGCAAACAGTATGCAGAAGATCATCAAGAAGATCATACACCCTGATCAAGTGGGCTTCATCCCAGGGATGCAGGGATGGTTCAATATACCCAAATCAACCAATGTAATACACTATATCAATAGAGCCAAGGACAAAAACCATATGATTATCTCCATAGACACAGAAAAAGCATTTGACAAAATCCAACATGCATTTATGATAAAAACCCTACACAAAATTGGAATAGATGGTCTTTACCTCAAACTGATAGAAGCCATCTATGAAAAACCAACAGCCAATATCATACTAAATGGTCAAAAACTGAAATCCTTCACACTGAAATCAGGAGCAAGACAACGATGTCCACTATCACCACTCCTGTTCAATATAGTTCCGGAAACATTAGCCATGGCAATTAGACAAGAGAAAGAAATAAAAGGAATAAAGATAGGTAATGAAGAAGTCAAAATGTCATTATTTGCAGATGACATGATACTCTATATAGAAGACCCCAAGAACTCCACCAAAAGTCTTCTACACTTAATAACCAAATTCAGTCAAGTAGCTGGTTACAAGGTCAACACACAAAAATCAATAGCTTTCCTCTACACCAATGACAGACTCACTAAGAGAGAAATAGGGCAAATAATTCCTTTCACAATAGCATCCAAAAAACTGAAATACCTAGGAATCATCCCAATGAAAGAAATCAAAGACCTCTTCTCTGAAAACTATGGCACTCTGAAAAGAGAGATTGAAGATGCTATCAGAAAATGGACGGATATCTCCTGCTCCTGGGTAGGAAGGATTAATATACTGAAAATGGCCATACTTCCAAAACTGCTATATAGATTGAATGCAATTCCAATGGAGATCCCAGAAGCATACTTCATGGACCTTGAGAAAACAAGCCAAAAATTCATTTGGAACAAGAAGAGACCCAGAATAGCAAAAGCAATTCTAGGTAACAGAAACATGGCAGGGGGTATCACAATCCCCAACCTGAAACTATACTACAAAGCTACTGTGATAAAAACAGCATGGTACTGGCAAAGAAACAGACTTGAGGACCAGTGGAACAGATTAGAAGATGCAGAAACAATGCCAGACACACTCAGCCATCTCATCTTTAGTAAAGGAGCCAAACACCCTCACTGGGGGAAAGATAGCCTCTTTAATAAATGGTGCTGGAAAAATTGGGCTTCAACTTGCCAAAGATTAAAACTAGACCTATATCTCTCACCATGCACCGAACTAAAATCAAAATGGATTAAAGATCTAGATATTAAAATAGAAACTCTAAACCAGTTGGAACAGAGGTTAGGTAGAACCCTTGAAGACATCGGTGTAGGAAAAGATTTTATGAACAAAACCTCAGTTGCCCATGAACTAGCACAAACAATCAACAAGTGGGATCTCTTCTTATTAAAAGGCTTCTGCACAGTAAGAGAAACCACCAGCAGTGTGAAGAGACAACCCACAATGTGGGAAAAAATTTTCACCAGCAGTCCCTCAGACAAAGGTCTACTATCTCGAATCTACAAAGAACTTAAAAAAAAACCAGTCCTCCCAAATTTAAAGACCCAATTCAAAAATGGGCATCTGATATGAACAGACATTTCTCACACAAAGAAGTAGAAATAGCAAATAAATACATGAAAAAATGTTCAACATCACTGGTCATTCGAGAGATGCAAATGAAAACAATGCTGAGATTCCACTTCACCCCAGAAAGAATGGCTGCTATCATAAAATCAACCAATAACAAATGCTGGTGGGGCTGTGGGGAAAGACGAACCCTGCTCCACTGCTGGTGGGAGTGTCGACTGGTGCAAGCACTGTGGAAATCAGTATGGAGATACCTCAAAGAACTAGGACTGGAAGTCCCATTTGACCCAGCTATTCCCCTCCTGGGTATCTTCACCAAAGAATTAAAAAAATCAGACCACAGTGATATATGCACACCCATGTGCATAGCAGCACACTTTGTAATAGCTAAAACTTGGAAACAGCCCAAATGCCCATCAACTGGAGACTGGATCAAGAAAATGTGGGGTTTTTTATAAAATGGAGTACTACTCAGCCATAAAAAGTGAGAAATTAGAGACATTTATTGCTAAATGGATGCACATTGAGGTGATACTCTTAAGTGAAATAAATAGGACACACGTGTGTAAATACCGAATAGGTTCTCTAGTGTGAGAAACTGAAAATGTAAATAAGGACTAAAAGGTACAATAGATAATGTGAAATAGGAAGAAAAGGGGCAAAGGGGCAAAGAGGAAGGGGAAGTGGGAGGGGTAGGGAAAAGGAAAGAAGGGAATGGAATTAACATGAGAAAATGAAAAAATGGAAACAAAGATTTTGTAAATAGGAGGGATGGAGGAGTTGAAGGGAGGGCAGGGGAAGGGGGAAAAATAAGAACCAAGAGAGATTATGTAAATGTGCAAATTTCCAATGATGAATGTCATTATACTGTATACCTAAAATGTACCAATAAAAATCTTTTTAAAAGGACAAAATATGAAAAAAATGTGGCACTAAATCAGAAGCCAAAAGAACTGTTTATAATATGAAAAATGAAACAAGAAGGCAATGTTGCCTTGTCCTACCTCAGCTGTGACTATGCAAATTGGGTGACAGAAATTTTTTATTGCTGTTAAGTAGCCACAAAAACAGCACAGGTATTGATTTTGGAATCATATATAAAATGTACAAAGTAGGGAAATTAGCAAATAGAGTCGTACCTTGGTTCACAAACACTTTTGTTTGCAAACAATTTGGTTCACAACAGTGTTTGGCAAAATTTTGTTTTTGTTTGCAAACTACATCAGGTACAAACAGGACCACCTCCATCTTGCACATGCAAACACAAACATGGCCATCTTTTCCAAAATCATGGAACAAATTAAGTTCGTGAACTGAAGTACCACTGTGTAGAATCCACAGTAAGCAAAACAGCGGGGGGAAAAGTTCAAATATTTCAGGGATCATATACATTTACTGAACAGATTTCTAAGGAGAATAATCTGAAATATAATATCCTAAAAATGCTTACAAAATAGAATAATTACATGAAGCACTTTATAACACAAGAAACTTTAACAAATTTTACTATGATTCCCCTGAAAATTTAACAAGCAAACAGCAATTATTAATATTCATTTGGCTTTGCATTTTAAGTCCTAGGAAACATCATGTTTGATGCAAATGATAACTTTCTTTTTCAATGAGAAAAATTTCAAAGAAAAAATCAGCTAAAAAAATTTTCTTAATAATCATTTCAGGGTTATAAGTAGCATTTAATTACTAAGTCTTACCTATAAAACAGAAAATGTGAAAAAGACCTAAATAACATTTCATTCAATATTCATAAACCTAAAAAGCAGGGCACAAATTCCCTCTACAAAAGCAAACATCAAACTCTATACCCAAATTGATATACAAACTTCACATGTTTTGAAACCTGGATATAGTTACCTATTTTAAAAAATCAGAAAATTACAGATCTTTAAAGATCTTGAGACCATTCAGAGCAGTACTCATTACTCAGATGAGATCATGTGAACGATATTCAGGAGACATGAATTACTTACTGTACTAGGTCTTCTACTAGCTATGGTCACATTATTTATCTTCTCTGGACCTCAATTACCTTATCTTTGAAATGTAAGAATTGACCTGTAATCCAAACACTTCCAATCCTCTAAGTTTTGGGTTATTTCCTCATAAGTTATAATATAGTAATAAATAAATAAATAAACAAATAGGTTATAATATAGTAAGAACTCTCAATGTGGAGAGGTCTCCATTTCAATGTTGAAACCACATCTCTAAGCCAGCTGTGGTGGCCATACCTATCCCTCCAAACATTACTAAAGTTTTTAGAAAAGAAAATATCTTTCTCATCCTAGTCAGATTTTTACAGGCTTCATTTCTCTTTCTTCTCCTTTTTACCCTCACTTTCAAAAAGAAATGTAATTGGGGCCGGGGATTTAGCTCAGTGGCACCGTGCCTGCTTTGCAAGCATAAGGTCCTGAGTTCAATTCCTGATACGGAAAAAAAAAAAAAAAGAAAAAGAAATGTTATGTACCAAAGAGTTGAAAGACTAAACTGTAGCTTAAAAAAGGAAGAAAGGAAGAAGAAAGAAGAAGACAGTAGTAATGGAATCCTGAGTACAGACAATGCCCCGAGAAGCAATAAGTTTTAGAAGAATTCAACACATTAATTTAATCCTTAATGTCTACATCAACAAACAGCAAGTGACATTTTATCTTTTTTCTAGAAAATAAAATGGATTTTTATTTTGCATTGGACAATGCTAACAGTTAAGTCTAATATGCTCGTTATTTCATAACAATGAAGCCTTTTAATTTTTTTTAAATTTCAGTAGATCTACTAAAGATGAAAAATTTAGAAGTAGGCCTGTGCCAGATGCATGGCGACCTTCCCCTGACATGTGCAAGCAGGGCCACACAGGACACGGTGATGCTCCCCGCTACACTCACAAGGGCATGACCATTCACCAACTCCAAAATGGCTCTACATTCTGATTCCCCTTGCTGGGGCAGCAGAGGCTAGGAATAATCAACTAACCTGATCCTGGAAGACGACCATTCTTTGGGAGAGAAAGGACCAACCAGACCCCATGACCATGGACTTTAAGTTCAACACTCCACTTGTACCCTCGTTGCTCATCTTGTACCCACATTTCTCACCTTGTACCTACATTTCTCATCTACCAACAGGAGCAAGGATACATCCTGGCTTGGAAAGTAATCACAGTATGGGGTGAAAGGAGGGAAGGGCTGCATGTGTAGAGAAACCGCCTCAAAAATGCACAGGACCTAAAGACAGGCACAGAAAATCGGGTCTGGCTAAAGTCCACAACTACAGATCTTGGAAAGAAATCAAACATTCAAAAACACAAGAATTTTTTCTTTCACTCAAACTTCTTTTGATTTTTCTATATTGTATTGTTTTTATCTCTCCTTCAGGATTTTTTTTGGAGTTTGGGGTTTTTTCTACTCTTTTTTTCCACTTTTATTTCCTTTTCCTTCCCTTTCTCTTTTCCTCTTTCAAATTTTTTCTCTTCTTCTATTTTATATTTTGCTCTGTTTGTCTTTTTTCTTCTTTTTCCTGTTTGTTTTCATGTAACTGGTGTCTAACATTGCAATTTCCTTTTACTCCTGAATAGCGCCCCATTTCATTTTTTTCTCCTCCTTCTCATATTCCACTAATTTTTCAAATTTTATTTTTTCACTTTCCAGTTCTACATCCTCTCCACTTTTACTACCTGCGCTTCCCCCGAAATAAGATGGAGTCTTATATTATTTCTTGCTCTAAAATATGCAATACAGCTTATATTCAGGGGATGTCTCATTTTTTCATATACAATAATCCACATTTATTCATATATAGCAATCTACATTTATTCACTAATTCATGTACAAAAATCATGTACAAAAATCTACATTTACTCAAATACAGAGTCTTCTCAAAAAATGTACACATATGTCAGCAGTTTGCCATACTAATAAATGTCTAGAAGTTAATGGCTACCACTCTGAGCACCTCTTGGAATTGTAGAGCACCTTTGTAATTGTACAAAGGTGACTTGTATTAACCTCATGATGTCTCAATAGATTTAGTATTAAAATACTTACACAAGATTTTCTTTTCCTGATGTATACATTTTTTGGCAGACTGTACATTTCATGTCATCTTCTGAAATATGGTCGTAACTCTCCAAACCCCAAATTCCAGCCTGAATTTCTTGCAACTCTTATAAAACCACTGTCCTCAATATCTCATGTCAGCAATAGAACTCTCCTTAAATGACCACTTTTTGTCCATGTATCCTTCTCATACTGCATTGGCAACACAGCTGTCAGTGATTTTATCCCAATAATTCTTGATGGATCCAAAGATGGTTCCACACATGGGAATCAATAAATGTAATACATCATGTAAACAGAAGCTAGGACAAAAATCACATGATCATCTCAACAGATGCAGAAAAAAAAGCCTTTGAAAAAATCCAAAATCCAAAATCCAACATCTTTTCATAATAAAAATACTTAAAACAGATACAGATTTACCACAATCCCAATCAAAATACTACTCACTGAACTAGAGAAGAAACTCTAAAATTCATATGGAACCAGAAGCGACCCAGAAGATCAAAAGCAATCCTGGGAAATAAGAGTAAAGCAGGAGGCATCACAATCCCAGACTTGAAGTTCTATTACAAAGCTACGGTGATAAAATCAGCAGGGTACTGGTACAAAAACAGATATGACAATCAATGTAACAGAACAGATAGAAGAAGTAGAAACATTCTCAAGCATATTCAGCTATCTGATACTTGACAAAGGGGTGAAACATACAGTGGAAGAAAGCCTCTTTAATGAATGGTGCTGGAAAAACTGCCTATCCACATGCAGAAGAGTAGATCTAGGCCCATACTACCCATATCGCTCACTATGTACTAAACTAAAATCAAAATGGGTCAAAGAATTAAAAGTTAAATCAGAAACAACCCACTGGAAGACAAAATAGGTATAAAACTCAAAATCATAGACATCGACAAGGACTTTCTGAACAGAACCTTGGTTGCAGAGGAAAAAGTACTGAGAATCAATAATGGAATCATAACAAATTTTAAAACTTCTGTACAACAAAAGAAACAACCAACACAGTGAAAAAACCTAGAGAATGGGAAAAAATTTTGCCACCTATTCCTTAGACAGAGGACTAATATCTAGATTATATAAAGAACCAAAAACAATTAGACCTACCTCAAAATAAAAGACCCAATAAAAAATGGGGAATTGAAATGAATAGTACTTCTCAGAAGAAGTACAAATGACCAATAAATACATGAAGAAATGCTCAAACTTGCTGCCCATTAGAGAAAGACAAATTAAAACAACAGTGAAATTCCATCTTACTCCAGAAAGAATGCCTATCATGAAGAAATCTGGTAACTACAAATACTAGTGAGGCTACAGGGAAAAAGAACCCTGTTTCATTGTTGTAAGAAATGTAAACTAGTACAACCAATATGGAAACCAGTATAATGATTTCTCAAAAAACTAAAACCAGGAATTCCACTTGATGCAGCCATTCCCCTTCCAGGTATCCTCTCGACAGAGTTAAGAACATCTTATTACAGTGATATATGCATGCCCATGTTTATAGCATCACAATTCATAGTAGCTGAATCTGGGAAGCAGTCTGTATGTCCATCAACAGATAAAGAAAATGTGGTATTTACGTACAATGGGGTAATATTCTGCCACAAAGGTAAACATGAGTCATTTGTAGGAAAATGGATGCCCCTTGAGGCCATGATGTTAAGTGAAATAAATCAGACACACAAGCTTAAGTATCACATGGTTTCGGTTATATGAGAAACCCAAATTATAAATAAAGAGTAAAATAAAAGATACATAATAGGAAAACATCTTTTTCAAATGTGAAGGGGACCAAGAGATTGAGAGTGGGAAGAGGAAGAGGAGGAGAAAGGAAAGAAAAAAGAATTCAGGTGTGTTATATACATGTACCAATTTCACGCAAGGAAATTATGTACTGTAAATGTATTAATAAAAAAATTAAATAAAAATTTAAGGAAAAATATTTAAAGAGCAAGCTTATGTAATTACCTAACAAGGAGCAAATGTATAATTTCAACTCTCCTAAAATGACACAGTATGCTTAAAATTGGGAAAATTTCAGCCAGGCATGGTAATACATGTCTATAATCCCAAATACTCAGAAGGCTGAAAAAGAAGGATCACAAGTCTGATGCCAGACTTGGCCAATTAGAAAGACGTTGTCTCAAAATTTAAAAATAGAAAGGGCTGGGACAGTAGCCCAGTTAGAGACCCTGGGTTCAAACCACAGTACTCAGAAAGAAAGAGAGACAATGAGATAGAATGAGAGAGAAGGGGGAGAAGGAAGACAGAGGGAGGGAGGGGAGAGAGGGATGGAGAAAGGATCATAAACTGAACCATCTAAAGCAGAAGCCAACACGAATAGAACTTGCAACATTTACATACTAGGAATTGTGGCCATTTCTAAATCTAGTCCAGTAACAGCCACACTCGCTGCACTATTTGATTAAATCTACCTTCCACTTAGGAAAGTGGTGGAAGGGAAGATGTTGGGAAAGTGTTTAAACAGAAGACAGGACAGCTGTGATTTCATACAAACAGGAAAAATCATGCTTTTATAAATGCTTTCTTCATCACTTTGGCTCACAGAGTTTTAATGAGATGGATTTTCTTAATGACTGATACTCAAAAAAAGATTAGCAAAAATGTAAATTAAAATGAAAGCACACTTGTCACAGTGTTGTATATCTATAATCCCAACTTTCCAAAGGATGAGGCACTTAGGAACACAAGTTAAGGCCAGCCTTGGTCACCCAAAAAGACCCTGTCTCAAAATAAGAAAAAAGGCTGGGGACATAGTTCATTGGAAGAGCACACATTTCAATCCAGTTTAAAAAAAAAAAAAGTATAATGGAAGAAGGCAAACACAACAACAGAAAAATCTACCTCATGATACATTTTACTTAGAGAGATTTTGACATGTTATTTAAAATGAGAGATTAAAATCCATAAAACTGGCTAGCATAGTCCCCTTGTATACAGAAAATGCTTAAAAAAAAAAAATCACATAAAACTCTTCCTATCTTAGTCTCGGGATTTACCTCAGTGTTCCGTTGCCTGCCTTGCAATTGCAAGATCCTGAGTTTGATCCTGGCACAAAAAAAAAAAAAAAAAAAAAAAAAACCCACAAAAAACTCTTCCTATCAGTAAATTAGGAATCTCTGAAAGGCTTCTTAATTTTCATGTATCTAATACCCAAATTAATGAATTGGTGTAGTGGTAACTTATTTCTTAGATTAATCCAGCTTAACAAGGATATTTTATACTGACTCCAATCATTCATAAGGCATAATCCTCCTTAATGAAATATGTTTAATTGAAATATGTTTCCTCTTAGAGAAGGGAATGGAGGGAAGGCAAAAGGAGAGGAAGAAAGGGAGAAATGAGATAAACGAGTCCTGTTTATTTTCCACATCAGAGAAAAAAGAGTGGGATTTAAAGTAAAAGAAAACATAATTTGCAAGATTACAAAGGCAATTAAAAACTTACCTAAATAAACCCACATATTTACATGTTGATCAATCATGTGTCAAGTAACAGCATTAAGTGGTCATGAAAAACTCCCCAAATTTCTAAACTCTAATCCAGTTAACAGTAAAGAACGAAATACATCAACAATAATAAGTCAGTTACTAGGCTTTTTTCCCATTAAGTTTATTGGTACACTTTAGGCATTTAACACGGTTACATTCATTGTTGGGAACTTCTTTAAAGTCATTTAAGAGACTTTCCTCAAAACAATAAATGAAAGGAGAAACAGTTTTCCAAACTTTACCCCTTTTTGCCACTTATTTTCTCTCAGGGTTTTATAGTCCTTTAAAAAAAAAAGTAAAGAAAAAAATGAACAAAGGAGAAATGCCAAATACAGATGCTTATGATAAACTAACAACTCGATCATTTTATGGTAAAGCTAAAAATTGAAATCCACACAACTTCAAGAATAAAGCTCCTTTAGTAAGATGAACTTTCTCCTGATGTACACATGCATATAACCTATTTCCATTACTGCAGGTGTCTCAGATAATTAGAGAAAGAAAATCTTGTGTAGTATAATCCTATTTATTTCCTAAAGGGAGCCTGTGTTCTCACATGTATTTTAATGGTTTGTTTGCATTCACTTATCCATTTTACTCCTTATATAAACTAGTTTAAGATAAGGATAGAATGGAAGGTAGGAGTAAGGACAATTGAAATATTCAATCCACCAAATATAAAATTTCAAAATAAACCAGGTGCAGTAGCTCACACATGTAAATCTACAGCGCTTGGAAAGCTGAGTAAAGAGGATTCCAAGTTTGAGGCCATCCTGGGCTATACAGCAAGTTCAAAGTTAGCTTGAACTATATAATGAGACCCTGTCTCAAAAAAACCAAACCAAACCAAAACAAAATAGTTCAGAATAAGATGATTAAGCTGTTTATCACAAGAATCTTGCAATTTGCAATGTCATAAATTATTCAAGTTGTATAAAATAAATGAACCAATCTTAAGACAACTGGAAATAGCCAAAGGCTACTCCTAAAAGAAAGTGTTTTATGTTATTAAGTAACTTTGGCATTCATACTAATCCTTTATATAGACTTCCCCACCCACAGGTTAGCCTGACACACACCACGCTGAGACAAGGTTGGTGTGGGAAAGGTTACTGCCATCCATCACTGTGAAAATTAATAGCTTTATAATAGTTGAAGAAATAAAGGTACTGCACAGCAACCTTGTAGCAAATACAATTTGCTACCAAAAAAGTGTAGGCAAAGTCCATTCATAACATTCCCCTCCCATGGTGACCTACATGTTAATTCATTATTCAAATGCCAAAGACAGCAGCAGGAACACATACTCAGCCAATAAGTCACCATTATAAAGGCTGCATAAACATTTCCAGCTCAATCATCTAAGAATAACAGAATGAGACAGGAACATATTTTCCAAGTAGCTCAGCAATAAAACTTGTAACAGCTTTGAAAACATGATTACATGAAAAAATGGTCCCAACTAATATTTTTGAGTCTCATGGAGTAATTTACATATCTCAAGTTTTCTCTAATTGCTTTTTTTTTTTGGTACCAAGGATCAAACTCAGGATCTTGCGCTTGCAAGGCAGGTGGGGGAACCACTGAGCTAAATCCCCAGCCCTCTAATTGCTTTTTGAACATTAGAAAACAAAGAACGCCATCTAACTAGAACAGGTAAGCCTGAAATAGCTAAATAAAGCTTACAGCACTACACCTGCATCAGTTTGTAAAGAATAATATCATAAACCCTTTAGTACACCAGAACTTAAGTATTAAGAGTAAAAATAAGAAAGATCATTCCTCTAACTAATGAAAAATTAAAGTACAATCTATATTATTTCCCAGAAGTACTGCTTTAAAGCTTTCTGAATAGAAGCCCATGGCAACTGTCTGTGTTCTTTCCAATAAGGAACTTTTAAGAGAATCTGCTAATAGAGAATGAATGTACAGCAAACTTGCCATAACAAAACCTTCAGAATTACCTACTCTAATTCAATAAATGCAAAGCAGAATGCAACATTCCCATCAAATATGCATTCTCTCACTTAACATTGGAGTCCCAATTTTATTTTGGGCAGTTTTCTTTAATGTTAAGTGCAGTCATGTGCTTGAGTTCTGGCTAATCAGGGGAACTTTCTAGGAATGTTATCTACAGATACTTGGCTTAACTGAAAGGTAAGTCTTTTGGACCTTTCCCTTTTTTCTTTGCTACTACTTGGAACATTGGCATCATGGCTGAAGTTCCTGCAGACACAGCTGTCCATAAGATCACCAGGGGTAGGGAAGCCATGTCCTATAATGGGAGAAAGACAAGAGACTGGTTCCTGATGACCACACACCTCTAGCTGTGTTGTCTGTGAAGCTTCTATTTGCTTAAGCTACTTTTATTTTCTAGTTTTGTTTCATGTTGTCAAACAAAACTGATACACTAGCTTTCTTTTGTCAAAATTATAATTTGTGGTACAATACAATAATCATATTCAGATTTGATAAACTGAGCTGTTTAAGTTATCAGTTCAAGAAAGGAAAACCTTCTCAAACACAACTCTCTTTGCCATCCATTATGGTGCCTGAGAGAGAGAAACAGAGAGAGAGAGACAGATAGACCGAAAATGTAGATATCTATCAAAATTAACTTTAAGAAAAATATTCTCTTTCCTATTGAAAGACTTTATTTTAAAAAACACTAGAGAATCAATTACTATGAAAAGCAATTCTTTTTGCTGAAAACAAAAAAAAACTTTTCTAAAGTTTTTGTTTTCTAATATATTTTTGAAGGTTTTACCCTCCAAAATTAGTCAAATGTTTGTTTTTTAAATAAATGATGAGCTTTCCATCCTTTTCTAAATTTAAATACTACAGAAAAAACTTATTATCCATTGTGGATAACTAGTTCTGAAAAATATCTTTCCCTTATATTTGTTATAAAATTACCTTCAATAGAGCTTTTTACTAAAACAACATTCATTTCTCACATCAAAATCAATGACCCAAACTTAAGACATGTTCTAGTGATTCAACTTATTTAATATATACTAGATAATAACAATTTAATACAATGCCTACTGTATGAATACACAACTAGTCTCTAGCTGACAGCTCTGAAGAGCACTAAACTTTTCTGGTCATCCAAAATATATGTATATGGTCACTATATATAAATCCATGCAAAAATATCCCAGCCTATTTTTGTAATTTAAAGCACATTTCTTCTCCGCATTCAACAATAATTATCTTGTTCTTTAAACTGGTAACCATTAACAAATTCCAACAGTCACCTTACACAAGCATTTATAAATAATGGTTTGCTCACTGGTCATTTAATATTTCCTCTCCAAGTCCTCTAGCTCATTCTCCCACGAAATGGCAAAATCTTAAAACAATCTCAAAAAGTCAAACAAAGTACTAATTCGTTCACTGATTCTCAAACCTTTAGAAATCCCCTCTATGTTCCAAGCACAGTGGTAACATGCAGCAGGCAATAAACAGAAATTCTCCTTCCATAAAGCTTTCACTTAGAGGGAAGGAACTGCAAATCAGTGAAACTCCAATATACGGTAGAACTCAGTCCATAGTCATGATTTGCTGACCCACAAAGAGCCTTAAAAAATCAAAAGTAGCCAAGGGTCAGGAAAAATATACAAGATAGCTACAAGAGAAGCCAAGATAGGAAAGGGAGTGGTAAACGGGCTTTGCAGAGTTAAGTAGGAAGGTGACAAGTGTTAACTGGACTTGGCAACATGGAGTTTCCAGTGTCTTTATTGAGAACATTTTAAAGCACTAGTGAGATTGAGGTCAGAAAAATGTGAGATAGGGAATTAGATATTGCACACATAGACAACTTTTGAGACATCCAGAACAAGAATAATAATAAGACAGTAAAATGAAATTATTCTTGGTAGTAGGTAACAATGATACTATATCACTACCTATGATTTTGTTTCCTTCATTTCATTTTAGGCTTAATGATAGGTGTTTTTGTTGCTTTGGATGTCACCTTTTCAGGTTCTCCTTTCTCCTTTGAAAATTGTTTAGTGGCATCAGTAATACACGAATGCATTTTACTTGTCAAAACATACAAGCAAAAACAAAAACCAATAGTGATAAAGCAAATTCTACTTTAACCACCTCCATTTCCTAAAGCCAGGTGCATGGGAAGGTTAGCACTAGTTTGTCACACATCTTTTTTCTACACAGTCGCATACACTGATCTATTTATGTAGGACTATACAGCTGCTTTAGGTAAATATGTTTACAAAAATGTTAACATATTCTATGAATTATCGCCCAACTTGTTTTCATCCCTTAAAATATTTTGGGAATATTTGCATATAAATAAATGTAGATCTACAATGACAAGTTAATGATTTTTTTTAATCTATCTTAAAAAACACCCTTTTAAAAAGGCCTGACAAAACACCTTTTAAAAAATTGTCTTTTATGGGGGAGGCAATATTGCCCACAAGAGAGCAAAGATTAGTTCTTGAGAGATGAAAAGTTCTTAGCCATTAAAATAGTCTATGGCCTTCCAAAGGGCCATAGCACAAAAGCAAATACTTCTTGTAGCTATATTAAAATTTCACGATGGGAATTAAAAAGTTTCCTTGAGATTTTGCTTTTATAACACAACATGTGAAGAGTCCACAAATTCATAATTACCACAAATTCGAACTAAAAAAGATCCTTCAGTAAATGTATAAACAAATTGTGCTACATCCAATGAAATGTATTATTATTCATTAATAAAAAGAAATAAGCTAGCAAGCCACAGAAAGACACTTATTATGGTTTTGATCTAAAATGACACCCCCAAAAATCTCATGTGTTTAGAAGGGAGCTTTTGGAAGGTGACTGCATCACAGTCTCTATACTCATAACTAAAAGTGCTGTTGGAAGATGGAGCCTGATAAGGGAAGTGGGTCCCTGGAAGCATGACCCAAAACAGTGGATTCTTGTTCTTGGCTCCTCCCTTTCCTCTTGCTACTTCCTGGCTGTTAGGGGTTGAACCTTTCCTCTATTATCCCCAGCTGCCACATTTGTGCCTTGGAGTCAGCTGATCACGGAGTGAACCCTCTGAAACTGTAAGCCTTTTAACCCTCTCCTCCTTAATTTGCAAGTGTTAGGTATTTTGTTCTGGGATGGAGAGTAATACAGACATGGAAGAATCTTAAGTACATATTGCTAAATGAAAGAAGCCAGTCTGAAAGGCTGCATACTATGTGATTCCAGCCATATGAAATTACTGAAAAGATAGGACTATTGAGATAGTAACATACTAGTGATCAACAGGAATTCAGGAAAGGACAGGAGGCATAAAGACATGGGATATAGTATAGTAAAACTATTCTGTGTGATACTGTAATAGTAAATACATGGCATTACGCATTTGTTAAAACCCACAGAACTGTGCAACACAAACTGAAACCAATACAAACTAGGACCTCTAGTTAATAATAACAAATCAATTGGTTCATCAGGTTGAGGATGTGGCTCACTGGTAGGAGTGATTCTGTACCATGTGTGAGAGTGTGGGTTTAATCTTCACTACCACAAAATATGGGGAGGTGGGGGGTCACAGGAAATATGCACTTTCTGCATAATTTTTCAATTAGTCTAAAACTTCTAAAAAACAAAGTCTATTTTTCAAAAACAAAAATTATCTTTGGGGGGCAATAATGGGAGGGAAAGGCTAAACACATTTCTCCAGTCAAGTAAGACTACAGCTTTTATGGGTTATACAATAACAGAATGGAGTTTAAATCCTGGTATTTATTAATAAGGTGTCAGGTTCTGTATGCAGTGTAAATAGAAGCAAGAATACCACATTTGTTGTATCTGTGAAAAGAAAACATTATGTATAGCACAGTAAATGTTAGTGTACACACGAAGTACTCTGGTTTTGATGCACTAAAAGGTAGGCTGATTTTTTTTTTTAGTCATGGAACACAAACTTTGTGTAAAATTCATTCCCACAAAAGCCTACCACTATTTTAATTTACTACAAAGATAGTCACTCTGGAAAAAAATCTATATTTTTAAAAAATGACAACTGATAAATATGATGAAATATAATTATGATATATAATTCATTTGGTATAGTGCTAAACCAAAACAAATGACTTCCTTGTAGTTTCTTCCTTTATCATAGGTAACTTTCCAACTTAAAAAAAAAAATGAGGAATATGTTGTTTATAATTGTTTTATGCTGGGAATCAGAATAAAGAATGAAATAATGGTAAAGGCTTTTAAAAATTCAAAAGCACTGGTATCATTCTGGAATTCAGAAGATATATATATATAATATACAAGGCCAATTAAAAAGTTTATAGTGATAATCGGATAAGACCAATTATAATACTGTACTAATCTACTAGATTGAGTATGGATCATCTAAAAATCACAATCAGAACAGAAATTGAAGTGCCACATTTTTTATAAATATGGTCCTCTCAGAAAAAAAGTTCCCTTATTCTCACTAGGAAAAGAAATCTAAATAGAAAGTTTGTAAAACTAGAGACCAATTTTCTTTAAGTCCACTCCCTAATATTAATACCAGAAACACAGAAAAAAGAGACTTCCATTTCTTAAATTAAATACAGCTCATATAGTTTATTTTTATCACCCTCATTTATCTCTTCTACCCAGTAGTTTTTCCTTTGTATGTACATCTATAACACTAAGAGATTTTTCAAAATATCCAATGAAAAATGTTTTGTGATCCACAAAGAAAAAGTGGTATATAATTTTAAAACTGGAAAGAAATCAGCCAATTACTGTGTTATATTTCTAACAGATGTATCTATTTTAGATATATCTACATTTACATATCTAACATTTAGGAAGCATTTTCTAGATGACAAGTACTGTCTAAGTATGTTATATATTAACTAATCCGCTCCTCATAAACACCTTTAGAGGTATGCACTATCATCAAATCTCTAAGTACAGCCAGATCCAGTGACCTTATTAGAAGGTAACAAAGATCCCTCCATTGTCATCTGGCTGTCAATAAGACATCTGATTTCACAACATCTAGAATATGAAAAAATGTGTCAGGATCAACTGAAATAAGGCATTTGCATCCCATTTTGGAGAGAGGGACCCGAGGAACAAAGCATTAATGCAGCTTCTTCAAAGTTATATGGCTCATGGATATCATCTTACCATTGGTTCTGAAAAGAAACCAACACAATATCATTATGATGCATCGTAGAGAACATGCACGGAAAAATCAGTTCTAATCCATGAAACTATCCTGAAAAAAAGTATTTTGTATTTAACGTTTACATTTGAAATATATGCATATGAGGCATAAAAGAATTACCTTTATGATGGCAACGTACAAAATGTATGATACTATTCATCTGCCAATTTCAGAAAACTTGAGGAGAATTAGCACATGATTTTAAACTGGTCAATTTGCTGGGGGTTAAATTTAGGGACTCACAGATGCTAAGCACATACTCTACCACTGAGCTACATCCCCAGCCATCTCCTTCGTTTTTCTTAAAAAAAGTAACCAAAAGACCTTCAAATTTCAATCAGATTCCCTTTCCATGCAGTTGAGTGAGGACATCGATCACTCTTTCTATTCCTATAGTAATATGAATTCTTAACTCAAATATCTAAAATTATTTAACTTTAATTTTACCATTTACACAGAAAATCTGTTGCAAATAGAACAGGGATAGGAAATCTCCAGTAACCAGCTTTAGGAGCTATTATGTAAATTAAGGATTAAGAAGGAAGTGGCAATAAGGGGGAAGGGAGGAAAGAAGAATGGGAGGGAAGCAGAGAAGGAGGGAGGAAGAAAGAGAAAAGAAAAAAGAAAGGAAGCCTTCAGAACCAGACTGAGCTGGTTTTAAATTTTGACTGTACTATTTAAAAGATGTATGACCATAGGCAAGGTACTTAATCCCTTTACAACTGTTCCTACAGAATATTACTTGTATTATAAAATTGTTTATAAGGATTAAATGAGATAATTAAAAACTAATACAGTAACACATCAAAGTTTCATTAAATATTAATGTTTTCTTCTTTCTCCTTCTTCTGCATAGCTAACAGAATGTAGGAAACATATCTGGTTTCTCTCCTGAGTGCTTCTGGAAAGCTCTGAACAAGACAGAAGTGAGGGCATCTCTTTCCACAATGCCTTTGGCAAAATAAAACACTGTCCCACTAGTCACCCTCAATGAGCAATCTCTAAATAAAGTATGTAAAATTAATGCTGATTAAAAACAGTGCCTACTTTAGACACTATATATATTTTTACTTAGTTAAAAAAAGTCTTTGTATATATTTAACCAAATACTCTTAGTCATAACCATGATTTTTTTTTGCCAGAAACCATTTTACAAAATCATTTGATTTTTTTTTTACTACTGCTTAACTTATCATTCAGCATCTAAATATATTTGTTTTCTTTTTTTTTTTTTTTACTTAGTGTAAGAAATAGAAACTTAAAATGGTCCATTTTCAAGATACACTCTTTAATTCTGAGTAGAAAGTTACTAGTAGTCAAAACTGCCTACTTGCCTATGGACATGACTGAGGTCATGCATCCAAAAGGTCTCTAAACAAAGGGGAAAAGGGGCAAGTTCAAGACCAACCTGGGTTACATAGTGAGTTCAACACCAGCCTGAACTGTAGACTGACACTCTGTATCAAAAAACCAAAAATCAGCCTGCTGCAGACAGGCAGGTCTTCGGATGCCCTACTGAGGTCCCGAGTCACTTGGAACACACCAGATCAGCCCGCACCCCGGCAACAATCCACTGGATACCCCGCCTCACCTCCTCTGTACAGCCACCTGGTTCCAAACTACAAAGACGCAGAGGACATCAGACCACCAGACCACGGTACTGAGTCCCGCCACTCCCGGCCCAGAGGTAGGGGCTTCTGAGCCACCGTCCCACTGCTCCTGGTCCAGAAGAAGGGGCTTCCCGGCCACCATCCCTCCTGCTGCTCCCAGCCCAGAGGAAAGGGCTTTTGGGCCACCTTCTGTCCTGCCGCTCCTGGCCCAGAGGAAGGGGCTTTCAGGCCACCATCCCGTCTGCTGCTCCCAGTCCAGAGGTAGGGGCTTCTGAGCCACCGTCCCACTGCTCCTGGTCCAGAGGAAGGGGCTTTCCAGCCACCATCCCTCCCCCTGCTCCCAGCCCAGAGGAAAGGGCTTTTGGGCCACCATCCCTACCGCTGCTCCCGGCCCCTGTCCCACCTCTCCCACCTCAGAAGAGGTAATCTGTGCAGGCGCCAACAGCGTCCCCCCCCCAAGTCGAAATGAGAAAACACGTAAATAAGTCTCAAAGCCAGACTTCCAGATCACCTACAGCAACCCCAAAGGGAAATGACATGGAACACTCTGATACTCAACCACTGAACTGGCAACAAAAGGGGATCTGGAAAAAATGAAATCAGAAATAATTTCTCAGATAACAGGAGAAATTGTGCCCCTAGTGCAAGACATGATTAATAAATCTAGAGAGCAGCTCAGGAACATGATGGAATCCCAACATAGGAAACCAATGGAATTCTTAAAACAGATTACCAGGACATGAAAAACTCCATTGAAAGTCTACACAGAAGAATGAGCCAATGTGAAGACAGAATTTCAGATATAGAAGATAAGATTGCAATTAATGACCAGAAAAGAAAAATTGCTTCAAAATTATAAGGGAACATGAGAAATCAATCCAGCAGTTGCTAGATGATGCAAAGAACAAAAACATGAGACTGATCAGAGTCACTGAAGAAATAGGAGAGAGTGCAGATGACATTAAAAAACTCTTCACAGAAGTAATGGCAGAAAACTTCCCAAGCAGGGGAAAAGAACTTGACATACAGGTAAGTGAGGCATAGAGGACTCCAAATAGCCTTGATCAAAAAAAAATCTGCACCTAGGCCTATAATTGTTAAGATCCCAGAAACTCAACAGAAGAACAAAGTTCTACAAGCAGTTAGAGAAAAGAAACAAACCACGTACAAAGGACAGCCCATCAGAATCACAGCAGACTTCTCAACACAAACCATCAAGGCAAGAAGAGCTTGGACTGACATATTCCAAGCCCTAAAAGAAAACAGCCTCCAACCCAGATTGATGTACCCTGCAAAACTATCTTTCAAAATGGATGGAGAAATAAGATACTTTCATGACAAAGAGCACCTTAGGAACTTCGTGAACACCAAACCAGCACTCCAAAGAATTTTACACGATATCCTAGGAACAGACATTGAGGATCACAACCCCAGGAAGCAAAACAGAATGAACCCATCTGGCATGATAAGAAATTAAACATAAAGGGGGAGAACCCAACAAAAAGAAAAAGTCATGGCAATGACAAGTCAATACGTTCAAGTTATAACCATCAATGTTAATGGTCTCAATTCACCAATCAAAAGAAATAGACTGGCAGAATGGGTCAAGAAGCAAAATCCAACAATATGCTGCATACAAGAAACACACTTAATTCAAAAGGAAACTCACAGACTGAAAGTTAAAGGGTGGAAAGCAATACTCCATGCAACGAGAACCTGAACAAAAGCTGGAGTAGCTATCCTCTTTGCAGATCAAGTAGATTTCAAACCAACACTGATTAAGAGAGACAAAGAAGGACACTACATCCTTATAAAGGGAAGAATCCAAGAGGAAGAGACGACAATCATAAATATCTATGTACCAAACATTAGTGCGCCCACCGATATAAAACAAATACTAACAGACATGAAAAGTCATATATGCACTAATACAATTGTAGTGGGGGACCTCAACACCCCACTGTCACAAATAGATAGACCAACTAGACTAAAAATAAGTAATGAAATACTAGAACTCAATCGAACTCTTGAACAAATGAACTTAACAGATGTTTACAGAGTCTTCCACCCCACAAAATCAGAATACACATTCTTCTCAGCTACACATGGGTCATTCTCCAAAATAGACCACATACTCACACATAGAACATGTATAAGTAAGTGCAAAGGAATTGAAGTTTTCCCCTATATATTATCAGACCATAGGGAAATGAAATTAGAGATCAACAGCAAAAGAAACTGCAAGAATTTCATAAACACATTGAAACTAAACAACCCACTTCTGAATAACCAATGGGTCACAGAGGAAATTAAAGAAGAAATCAGACAGTTCCATCAATTAAATGACAATGACAACACAACATATCGGAATCTATGGGACACAATAAAAGCAGTCTTACGAGGGAAACTCATAGCAGTGAATAAGCATATTAGGAAAATAGAAGGAGCCCAATTAAACAACCTGATGTTGCACCTCAAGCTTCTAGAAAAAGAAGAGCAGGACAACCCCAGAGCTCATACAAGGGAGGAAATTATAAAGATCAGAGGAGAAATCAATGCAATGGAGAGTAAGAGAACGATACAAAAAAAAAAAATCAATGAAGTCAAGACTTGGTTCTTCGAAAGAATCAACAAAATTGACACTTAGCCAACCTTATCAAAAGAAGGAAAGAAAAGGCCCAAATCCACGCAATTAGGAATGAAAAGGGTGAAATTGCAACAGACCCAGCAGAAATCCAGAGGATCATCAATACCTACTTACAGAACCTATACGCCAAAAAGATGAATAACACAGAAGAAATGGACAGATTCCTAGATACATAGGAATTACCAAAGTTGAACGAAGAAGACCTAAAAATTCTAAACAACCCAATATCAATCAATGAAATTGAAAACGTAATTAAAAACTTACTAAGAAAAGCCCTGGCCCTGATGGCTTCACTGCTGAATTCTAAGACATTTATAGAGGAACTGCTGCCACTACTGTTTAAACTCTTCAGTGAAATTGAAAGGGAAGCAATACTCCCAAATTCATTCCTGGAAGCAAGCATCACCTTGATCGCCAAAGCAGAGAAAGACCCAACCGAAAAAGAGAACTATAGGCCAATCTTACTAAAGAACATAGATGCAAAAATCCTTAATAACATACTGGTAAATAGAATGCAGAAGATCCTCAAGAAGATCATACACCCTGATCAAGTGGGATTCGTCCCAGGGATGCAGGGATGGTTCAACATGCGCAAATCAATCAATGTAATACACTATATCAATAGAGCCAAGGACAAAAACCATATGATTATCTCCATAGATGCAGAAAAAGCATTTGACAAAATACAACATGCATTTATGATAAAAACCTTACAAAAAATTGGAATAGATGGTCTCTACCTCAAACTGATAAAAGCCATCTATGAAAAACCAACAGCCAACATCATACTAAATGGTCAAAAACTGAAATCCTTCACACTAAAATCAGGAGCAAGACAAGGATGTCCACTATCACCACTCTTGTTCAATATAGTTCTGGAAACATTAGCCATGGCAATTAGACAAGAGAAAGAAATAAAAGGAATAAAGATAGGAAATGAAGAAGTCAAATTGTCATTATTTGCAGATGACATGATACTCTATATAGAAGACCCCAAGAACTCCACCAAAAGTCTTCTAGACTTAATAACCAAATTCAGTCAAGTACCTGGTTACAAGGTCAACACACCAAAATCAATAGCTTTCCTCTACACCAATGACGGACTCACAGAGAGAGAAATAGGGCAAATAATTCCTTTCACAATAGCATCCAAAAAACTGAAATACCTAGGAATCATCCCAATGAAAGAAATCAAAGACCTCTTCTCTGAAAACTATGGCACTCTGAAAAGAGAGATTGAAGATGCTATCAGAAAATGGACGGATATCTCCTGCTCCTGGGTAGGAAGGATTAATATACTGAAAATGGCCATACTTCCAAAACTGCTATATGGATTGAATGCAATTCCAATGGAGATCCCAGCAGCATACTTCATAGACCTCAAGAAAACAATCCAAAAATTCATTTGGAACAAGAAGAGACCCAGAATAGCAAAAGCAATTCCAGGTAACAGAGACATGGCAGGGGGTATCACAATCCCCAACCTGAAACTATACTACAAAGCTACTGTGATAAAAACAGCATGGTACTGGCAAGGAAACAGACCTAAAGATCAGTGGAACAGATTAGAAGATGCAGAAACAACACCAGACACACTCAGCCATCTCATCTTCGACAAAGGAGCCAAACACACTCACTGGAGGAAAGATAGCCTCTTTAATAAATGGTGCTGGAAAAATTGGGCTTCAACTTGCCAAAGATTAAAACTAGACCTATATCTCTCACCATGCACTAAACTAAAATCAAAATGGATTAAAGATCTAAATATTAAAATAGAAACTCTGAACCAGTTGGAACAGAGGTTAGGTAGAACTCTTGAAGACATTGGGGTAGGAAAACATTTTATGAACAAAACCTCAGGGGCCCGTGAACTAGCACAAACAATCAATAAGTGGGATCTCTTCTTATTAAAAACCTTCTGCACAGCAAGAGAAACCACCAGCAGTGTGAAGAGACAACCCACAATGTGGGAAAAAAACTTTACCTGCTTTTCTTCAGACAAAAGTCTACTATCTCGAATCTATAAAGAACTTAAAAAGATCAGACCTCCCAAATTTAAAGACCCAATCCGAAAATGGGCATCTGAAATGAACAGACATTTCTCAGACAAAGAAGGAGAAATAGCAAATAAATACATGAAAAAATGTTCAACATCACTGATCATTTGAGAGATGCAAATGAAAACAATGCTGAGATTCCACTTCACTCCAGAAAGAATGGCTGCTATCATGAAATCAACCAATAACAAATGCTGGCGGGGCTGTGGGGAAAGAGAAACCCTGCTCCACTGCTGGTGGGAGTGTCGACTGGTGCAACCACTATGGAAATCAGTATGGAGATACCTCAAAGAACTAGGACTGGAAGTCCCATTTGACCCTGCTATTCCACTGCTGGGGATCTTCCCCAAAGAATTAAAAGAATCATACCACAGTGATATATGTGCGCCCATGTTCATAGCAGCACAGTTTGTGATAGCTAAAACTTGGAAACAGCCCAAATGCCCATCAACTGGAGACTGGATAAAGAAAATGTGGTTTTTTTAATAAAATGGAGTACTACTCAGCCATAAAAAATGAGAAATTAGAGACATTTATAGCTAAGTGGATGCAAATTGAGGCAATACTCTTAAGTGAAATAAATAGGACACACATGTATAAATACCGAACAGTTTCTCTGGTGTGAGAAACTGAAAGGAAAGTGTAAATAAGGACTAAAATGTATAATAGGTAATGTGAAATAGGAAGAAAAGGGGCAAAGGGGAAGGAAGTGGGAGGGCTAGGGGAAAGGATAGAAGGAAATGGGATTAATATGAGAAAATGGAAAAATAGGAACAAAATCTTTGTAAATAGGGAGGACTGGAGGGGTTGAAGGGAGGGCTGGGCAAGGGTGAAACATAAGAACCAAGAGAGACTATGTAAAGGTGCAAATTTCTAATGATGAATGTCATTATATTGTATACCTAAAATGTACCAATGCTTAGAATGAATAATTGATAATGTAAAATAGGAAGAAAAGGTCCAAAGGGGTAGGGGTAATGGGAGGGGCAGGGGAAAGGAAAGAAGGGAAAGGAAAAATGATGAGAAATGGAAAAAAATGGAAATAAAGTCTTTGTAAATAGGGAAGGGTGGAGGGGGTGAAGGGAGGGCTTGGAATGGGGAAAAAATAAGAACCAAGATGCATTATGTAAAGGTACAATTTCCAATGAGAAATGTAATTGTGTTGTATACCTAAAATGTACCAATAAAAGAATTTAACAACAACAACAACAAAAATGGGGAAACGGGTAGATAGTTAATAAAATATGGCTTCACTATGCTAACATTGATTGGAAAAGAACTTACAGTACACCCACCTGTGGCATAATCACTTGCCTTTAAACCTACAAAATGTTTGCAGAGGGAGGGGGCCAAGGGTATATCCTAATAAAACACCTGGGAAGACTGTACCCCCCCATATTACTCAGCCTTTGAGGAACTGGGGGTAGCTACCTGTGTGCTAGGGGATAAACTGTTTGCTGTAACTGCCTTGGTGGTGCCTGCCTGCCTCTTAGCCTTGGCACTTGCTCTTGCAAGATCAAAAATAAAGTCTTGTTTTCGCTGCACTCCCAGTCCTTGGTCTGATCTGTGCATTGCACATGATCGAAGGGAAGGAGGCCTTGTTCCTCACATTCATTTGAAACAATAAATATTTAGCCAAATTGTCTTCCTCACAACCGTAACTTTTTGACCAAAAATAAATCATTTCACAAAATTACTTTTTACTTTTTGTTGACTATATGAAATCATCAGTCAGTATCTGAGGCTGATTCTTGCCCTAAAAGCACTGACAAGGTTTTTCATTCCGTGAAATCCCCAAACTTTCAAGAAGTCATTTTTAAGACACAACCTGGAAGCAGGAGGGATTATGAGAAACTGTGAAGGGAGTAGAGATATGGGAAGGGGAAGAAAAGTAGATAGCTGCAATCAAGGTATGACGTATGAAAATCACAGTGAACCCCATTAATCTTTATAATTAGTATATGTGAATAGTTATATTTTAAGTCATTTAGAAGTTAATGGAGTTTAAGAAATTAGCTCCTAATATTAGGCCCTACTGTATATTCCTGATGTCAGAATCATAGACAACAGAATCCTGTTACCACAAACACAAAAAAGGTTGGGAGTGTATGTGCCTTAGAAGTGTTCCAGAGAATCTGCTTAGCCAACAGTTAAAAAATTGTGCATAGAAAAACAACAGAGGGAGGTGGCAGAACTTGCTTCATATGCTCAATCTCTAACTTCCTTAAAAATGCAGTAATTGGAAGGAGGATAGAGGAAAAAACAACTTCAATTCCCCAGAACAAAAGCAAAACAGAGAAGAAAATGTTCAATCTCAGCCCTGCAGTGATTTTTTAAGTTCTTACTGTCAAAGGATCATAGATTTACATGGATCTTCTTTTCAAAAGTTTATTCTGTGCCTTTTGGGGAAAAAACTCAAAATTCAGTAATAAACATTAGAATCTTATATTCTGAATAATAAAATAAAAATAAATCCCTCCAGTGCGGTTAACCTGAAACCTATCGTCTCAATATTTGGGAAATGAAAGCTTCAGCCCTGGTAGATTTAAATTCTCCAATGGTTTTGACTGCACTCAGAACTGAATACTACAAATAAATGATTGCCTTGAGGTCAAAGGGCTTTCTGCCTACCTCTCCAATCTTATTCCCACTACGTGCAAGCAAGCGCTTTCGATTAGTTCTTAAAACTGTCAAGCTTATATCTTTATCTAGAGCTTTGCACATATTATTCCCATTATCTACATAGTGCTGAAACTTTAGGTCTCAATTTAAATATATCTCCTCAGGAAAACCTTCCCAGACTACCTTATCTTTAAATTCTTTAAGGAAAGAAATAAAGTTAACTAAGATTTAATAAGTATCTAAGAAACACTGGGCAATTCTTCACATAATTTCTTTACTCTTTACCATAAACTTCAGAGATAAGTACTATTGTTTTAGATGAAGAAATACCTTCAGAAATTATGTCCAAGGTCATAAGTAAAGCAAAGATTAAAGATCAAATTTGTCTAATTCCAAGCCCCACAATCTTTCTGCTGTATCTCTCTGTTTGAAAGGAAGCTATCTTACTGGGAGAAAATGCTTAATTAAATACAGAACTACAAAAAAGATTATGAGTTGTATGAAAATCTATAAACTGACAGTCTGGGTAACTAACTTGTTATTCAAAATTCTCATTTGCTATCTATTTTTTTTTATATTAGCAATTATCTAGCTATGGTCATACTACATTGAAGGAAAAAGTTTTATTTCTTCTATAGACTCAAGGAGTGTATAAGATATATTTAAAGTGCTGTTTCTCTTCCATACTTTATATATTTGGTATAACACGTAAAAACCAATTACTTAAATAACAAAATTTCTGATTTTACCCTAAGGAATTTAGTTAATACGTACTCAGGAATGGCTAGTTTTGTTTTTGCTTTCAATGAAGAGCAAGATTTTTAACATTCTCCATTTAAGAATAATAAACTGGAATAACATCTAGACTCAGCTAATTCAAAAATGCAATTCACAAGTATTCAAGAAACAAATTTTGTCTTGTACTCTTGTTTACATATACTTCTAACTTTCCAATCTATATAAAAAAATTCCAGAAAGCAGAGTCTTTAAACATATTCATAATACTTTGTACTGGCCCTTGAATATATTTTAATATATTTTAATTATTAGAAAAAAGAACGAGTGTTCTTTGATATCCTTCTTGTGTTAGCTCTAAAATAGGTCCACACATTTTTTAGCACCCTCCCCATTTAAGTATGAACTCTAATTCTCCTCCTTTTGTGGATGAGTTGGCTTGGTGGCTCCTTCTGAGGAAAAGATTAAGGAAGAAGCAAGAGCACAGGATTTCTAAGACTAGGCCATAAGAGGAATTGCAGCTTCCTCCTTGTTCTGTCTTTTGGATCACTCACTCTAAGGGAATCTAGCAACCTTGTCCTGAGATCACTTAAGCAGCTCTACAGAGAGGGCCCTGGGACTAGGAACTGTGTCTTTCTGGCAAGAGCCAGTGAGGAACTAAAGTCTCTTAACCACAGTCATATGAGTGGCCACCCTCCTACCTCAAATATGCCTTTAGATGACTACAGGCCTGTGACATTGTAAACAATATTATGACAGCCCTGGAGCAAGAACAAACATGTTAAATGGCTCCTAAATTTCTGACCCACAAAATGATGTGAGATAATAAAAACACGATTACTGATATTTTAAGCTGCTTTCGGGGTACTTTGTTATACAGCAATAAATAATTAACCTTTCAATTATTAAATTTCTCAGCTTCCTATAAAGATCTGCTTTTCCCAATATTCATCAGAATCTTGAAGAGCAAGACAGCTATTTATATAAAGGTCCCCCATGTGATTCTGTCCTACCCCTCCCTAATAAGATAAGTCACTGAATTTATGTAGCTAAAAAGAAATGAGGTGCCCTTTAGATGCTGAGTACAATAAGGAAGAGAAGCTCTGACAGAATTAGATGGCACCCAGGTTCTCTAGGATTTCCTAACTATATAATTTATTTAAACCTCAGAAGGATTCTTGCTATTCTCTCTTTCACATACATTCTATAAAAAGGCTTTCATTTGGAACTGGGCAAGAATCCTACAGGGAATTTTATAGAAAATCTAATACCCTAAAGTGCCTAATTATATTTAATAAGGTTAGTTTTCAAAATTTTGTTGGACAGTAAATTATAAAACACATCATTACTTCTCTGCCAAACATCACTTCTCCAAAAATACAAAACAATTTTAAAAAACGAGAGCTGAATGACATATGGTGGTGCTTAAGAGTAAGAAAAGTAAATAACATTGTTGCACACCTACCATGTACAAGTCTGTCCTACTATTCGTGGAACTGCCAGGTTTACCTGTAGCTAATACATGTCAACAAAGTGATCATAGAAGGGAGATGACAGACTTTTTGTTTCATGCCAGGGTAATATTTAGCTAAACAAACACACACACACACACACACACACACACACACACCCACACACACACACACACACAGAGCTAACTGCTCAAGTTTACTAACAGTTTGGAAATGAGAAGAGGAAGAAAAGTATGACAGGAAACAAAACACTAAAAACTCTATAACAAAACCCTAAAAACTCTATGAAACTATATTCTTAATTCATACAAAAGCAACAAAAGAGATACACAAATCAGTTATTGTATGCATCTTCCAAACCTGATGAAAAGTCCATCTCACTATTCAAAAAAGGAAAGTTCGGACCGGGGATTTAGCTCAGTGGTTCCGCTGTCCGCCTTGCAAGCGCAAGGTCCCAAGTTCGATCCTCCGTACCAAAAAAAAAAAGGAAAGTTCATCTTACTATTCAAAGTCTATGTCCAAGTTAAACACCCAAAGAGATTCCTCAACTTTAAACAGGTACTCTTCAAAAGAAAAAATAAAATAAAAATAAAAATAACCAGGGATCATTCAAGAATTCATTACATATTTCCTTGGAACACTGATTGTATTCAACTGTTACATAAATTTATTGTTATTTACTTTCTTTTTTAAAAACATTTGTTTATATGGTGAAAATAAAATGACTTCATTGCAAAATTTGCAGAGTAGGGCCAGGTATGTAGCTCAGTGGCATCACGCCTGCCTCACAAGCACAAGGTCCTGAGTTCAATCCCAGTACCAAAAAAAAAAAAAATGCAGAGAAGTTGTACTCTCTCACATCGAAGTCCATTTGCACAGCAAATGGTCTTCAAAGTTTCTTGCATGCTCGTCATTAGAAATTACTTTTCACATGCCTGCAGACATTTTGTTCTGAAGAGAGAAGGCACACTTTACACAGTATTTATCTGTATCCCACTCAGCACCTTGCATACACAGCAGCTGAAAATATGTTGATCTGATTTAATGATGACCACAAAGGACCTACTGTTCATTTATTTTCAAATTAACAATATCAAAAAAAAGTCTGTCCAGTATCACCACTCACAGTCAACATATAACTTGAAACATTAGCAAGAGCAATTAGGGGAGAAAAATAAATAAAAGAGATATGTATATAAGGGAAGAAGTCAAATTATTATCTGCAGATGTCATGATCCTACACATAGAAGACCCAAAAAATTCCACATAAAGACTCCTAGAATTAACAACCACAGTCAGCAACGTACCAGGATACAAAATCAACACACAAAAATCAATAGTGTTCCTTTACATTAATAATGAACTCAATGAGAAAGAAATTAGAAAAACAATACCATTCAAAATAGAATTCAGAAAAATTAAAGACTTACAAATTAACCTTACCAAGGAAGTAAAACACCCCTATAATGAAAATTACATGACTCTGAAAAAGGAGATTGAACAGCCATCAGAAAATGAAAATATACCTCCTGTTCCTTCACATGCAGAACCAATATAGTAAAAATGGCCATACTTCTAAAACTGATATACAGATTTACCATAATCTCAATCAAAATACCAACAGCATTCCTCACTGAACTAGAGAAAACAACTCTAAAATTCATACGCAACCAGAAGAGACCCAGAATGCAAAAGCAATCCTGGGTAATGAAGCATGTTTTATACTGGTACAAAAACAGACATGACGATCAATGGAACAGACTAGATAGAAGAAGTAGAAACAACTCCAAGCATATTCAGCCATTTTATCTCTGACAAAGGGGCAAAAAATAAAGGGACAAAAGGAAGATAGCCTCTTTTTAAAATGGAGCTAGAAAATTGGCTATCCATATGCAGGAGATTGAGTCTAGACCCATATATCTCACCATGTACTAAACCAAAATCAAAATAGATCAAAGATCTAAATGTTAAAATAGAAATAATCTGCCAGAAGATAAAATAAGTAAACTCTTAAGACGGGCATAGGCAAGTACTTTCTGAACAGAATCCCAATGGCACAAGAAATAGTACCAACAAGAATCAACAAATGGGATCATAACAAATTTTAAAACTTCTGTACAACAAAAGAAACAACCAACAGAGTGAAAGGACAACCCATAGAATAGGAAAAATATGTTATCAGCTACTTCCCAGGCAGAGAACTAAATACCACCCGGACTATATAAAGAACTCAAAAAAATTAAACCTCCCAAAATAAAAGACCCATTAAAAAATGGGTAACTGAAACGAATGGACACTTCTGAGAATAAGTACAAATGGCCAATAAATACATGAAAAAAGGTTCAACATCACTGGCTATTAGAGAAATGCAAATTAAAACACTAAGATACTATCTTACTCCAGTAAGAATGGCCATCATCAATAAATCAAATAATAAATGCTGATAAGGCTGCAGATAGGAGGAGGAGTCCTTCTACATTGATGGTGGGAATATAAAAAGGTACAATGACTATGGAAATCTGTATGGAGATTCCTCAAAAAACTAAAACTAGAAATTCCACTCAACCCAGCTATTCCCCTTCTAGGTATCTTACTGAAAAAGTTAAAGACATCATATTACACTGATACAGGTGTACCTATGTTTACAGCAGCACATAATAGCTAAATCTTGGAAACAGACTGTATGTCCTCAACAGATGAATGGATAAAGAAAATATATTTATATACAAAGAATTACTACTCTGCATGAAGAAAGATAAAATGAGTCATTTGTAGGAAAATGAATGCACCATGAGACCATAATGTTAAGTGAAATAAATCAGACACACATGCTTTAATATCACATGATTTCTTATATGAGAAACCTAAAGTGTAAATAAAGAGCAAAATAAAATAGATAATAGGCAGTAGGGAGATAGATATTTTTCAGATGAGAAAGAAGGGGCTCAAAAACTGGAGGGAAGGAAAAGAAAGAGAGGGAATGGGAATAAAAAAAAGAATTAAAATTTGTCATGTGCATGTACCAGTGCTCCACATATAATGTAATCATTAAGTAATGTAAACATGTACTAATAAAAAAAAAAAATACCTGGGTTGAAAAACAAAGTTTGCTTATCTGTACATAAAAGTGAAATAAATCCATAAAAATCATGTCATACTGGCCAGGCATAGCGACGAATGCCTGTAATCCCAGCACTCAAGAGGCTGAGGCAGGGGCCGGGGATTTAGCGCAGTGGTTTCGCCGCCTTCTGCGCATGCGCAAGGACCCGAGTTCCATCACCGGTACCAAAAACAAAAGAGGCTGAGGCAGAAGGATTGCTGTGAATTTGAGGCCAGCCTGGGCTTCACAGTGAGTTCAAAGCCAGCCTTAACTACATAGTGAGATCTATCTCAAAGAACAAAAAACAAAACAAAGTAAGTCATACTGCCAACAAGATAACTGGAACTTTGTAAAAAAAAAAAAAAAAAAAAAAAAAAAAAAATCCTTCTCCCCTCCCCCAACAGGCCTACAGTGTCCTGTGTAATACTTTAGAGGGTAGTACTTTGCAAATCTAGAGGTAAATTACCTGACAATTTATGTTATCTTCATTTATGACCTACTCAATTATAGATTAGAAACTATACTAATAAGCCTGTTTTAAATCAGCTGCAGGCCGAAGCTTAGCTTAGAAATAAGACAGACAAAAACAGGCATGTGAGATTAAAAGTAGTAAAAATTTAAAAACCTAACAGTGACCAAAAATAATAAATATATGCAAAAATTATAAATGGAGCTATACTCAAAGCAGAATAGCCAAATCTGAGTTTTAGTATAGGGATGAACAGTCTCACCAAGTCAAAACCCATGAAGGGTCTTCTAGGAGTATGTAAATGCTAATTTTTATCAAATCTTTGAGATAACAGTTAAGCTTTCAGATCTTGTCACACTGACCAGAATTTAGAGCACTTTTTTGTTTTTGGTGTTTTTGGTTTTTGGGGGGGGGTGTGGGGGGTTGAGACCGGTTCTCACTATGTATTTCAGGCTGGCCTTGAACTCACTAGGTAACCCAAGTTAGTCTTAAATTCAAGATATTCCTGCCTCAGCCTCCTGAGCACTGGGATTGCAGGCATGTGCCATCATAACCTGTTTACAGTAATATTTTGACACAATTCATGGGACCTCAGGCAAATTAAATATTTTACTTCTTTGTTAATAACTCACCTACTCCTCAAACTAAAGAATCTATTATCTAACTTGTGGTTGATAGGAAATAAGGTAATTTCTATAAAATGTTCTGCTTAGTGATAGATTTCTTGAAAGACCATCACCACCACCATTCCCCAAGAATTACTTTAAAAAGCAAAACTTTAAATATTCTCATCTAAAGAACTTGCCATTGGACCGGGGATTTAGCTCAGTGGTTTCACCACCTGCTGTGCAAGCGCAAGGACCCAAGTTCGATCCCCGGTACCAAAAAAAAAAAAAAAAAAGAACTTGCCATTATAAGTATCTTATAAGTCAATGGGTTTAGTCTAGTTAACTGGAATTTAATAATATGAATTCATCTTATAATTTAACACCAAATGCAAATGCTATTTAAGTGGAAGGAACAAAGGAAGGGAAGCAGAAGGGAGGGTTGAAGAAAGAAAAAAAGTAGAGAGAATGAGGGACAAAGAAACAAAGTCAGAAGATGAAAATTAATATTGATTATATCTTCTCAATAAGCTAGAAGGAAAAAAACCTTAGACGTTTGTTTGTTCATTCTATGTCCCCTCTAAAGTTAACATGTAAAAACTGTCAGTAAATCAAATATACCATATCGCTTCTCTACATTTTTCATATGGTAACTACTCTAGTGAACACAGATTGTACTGAAGAAACCATTTTTTAACTGACTCACAATAAAATTTACAAAAAGTAAAAAATTATTTTTCTTAAAAAAAAAAAAGAAGGGGGGAAAGGAGGGGACGGTAAAGAAAAGGAAGGGAAGGGTTCTTTCAAATGTCAACAGTGTGACCCAAGGAGACTATTTAACAGCAATTTCACATTTAAAATAAAAAAACCTTAATTGAGCATTTTTCTTTCCAAACTTTATCCTCTGAAAGTTGTAGCACCTGCCAATTGTTCAATATGAATAACTCTCCTTATATTGAAAGGGGTCAAGGACCACAGAATGACAATAGAAGAAAGATGTAGGGATTGGGTTCTGAAATGAATCACATTTAATAATATCCATAGTTTTAAATGTGATATTCTTGTTTTGAAAATCACCCTGCTGAATTTGGAAATAATACAGAAAAGATCTGTTCTAAATTTGAAATGAAAATTTTCCTTCTATAATTAGCAAAAGTTGACACACTATAAAAAGGGAAAAGGCTGTAATACTACCTTTTGTATTTATTCTAAAATATAATCTTGCTGACTGCTCATGTATTAATCTAACTACTGTGCTAGTATTCATACATGTTCATACATGTATTAAACACTTACAAATGGTCTAACATTTATAGGCAATTGTTTTTTAACAAAGATGCCAAGACTATTCAGTGAGGAAAGGATAGACTTTTTAACAATCAGCGCCAGTATAACCAGATATTCACATATTTTTAAATGTTTTTTATAAATAAACTTACAGGTTCTTACCTCCTAATGTACAAAATATAATTAAAAGTGGATCACAGATCTAATACTATAAAAGAGCTAATACTATAAAACTTCTAAAAGAAGCGTAAGAGAACATCTTCATGACCTTAGGTTAGACAAAGAATTCTTAGCAATGATACCAAAAGCATGGTTCATAAAACAACACCAAAAAAGAGACAAACTGTACTTCACCAAAATCTAAAGCCTTTAAACTTCAAAACATAAACGACAAACCACAGGCTGGGAGAAAATATATTACAAACACATTTTTATAAAGATGTTAGGTTCAGAATATATATAAAGAATTCATACAACTAAATAAGACAAACAGCCCAATTTAAAAATGGGCAAAATATATGAATAACTAGGATAGCTATTTTTAAAAAGGAGTTGTAGCTCAGTGGTAGCATGCTCTTGACAAGTATGAGGCCCCCCTAGGTTTGATCCCAAGCACACAAACACCTAAAAATAAATAAATAAAGTGTTGGAGAGGATATAGAGAAATTGGAGCCTTCATACAATGATAATGATAATACAGAATGGTGCAGCTGCTACAGAAAATAGTTTGGCATTTCCTCAAAAGATTAAACATATATGACTCAGCCATTCTACTCTTAGCTACATACCAAAGAAAACTGAAAAATATGTATCTTCACATAAAACATATACTTGCTCACAATGTATAAAACATATGTATGTTAACACAAAAAACTGTTCATGAATGTTCTACCAGCAGTATTCATAATAGCCAAACAGTAGAAATGACCCAGATATTCATTAACTAATGAATAAAGTGTGGTATAACCATTCACTGGAATATTATTCAGCCATAAAAGCAGAGTAGTGTACTGTGCAGCCCAGTGGTAGAGTAGTACTTATGTAGCACATGCAAGACCCTGGATTTGAAGCCTAGCAAAGCAAAAATATGCAAAAAATGTACTGATTTACACTGCTACATCGACTAGCCTTGAAAACCTTATGGTGAGAAAAGAAGTAAATCACAAAAGACCATGTATTATAGAATTCTATTTACATGAAATAACCAGAAACAGCACATTTAGAGAGTAAGAAAGCAAATCAGTAGTTGCCTAGGGTTGGAAGCAGGGAATAACTGCAAAAAAGACAAGGGAATTGTGGTGGTGATACAAATGTTCTAAGACTGAATTCAAGCCATAGTTATATAACTTTATAAATGTACTAAAACTGCTTAATTGTGCAATTACAATATTGCAATGAGTAAATATTATGGTAAGATACATCTCAAAAAAGTACCAAAAAAATGTACAGAGCCTTATACTCTGAACACACACACACACACACACACACACACACACGCACACACAGCTCTCCACTCTGTTACAATCTGAGATACTGAGTAACTCATTTAATCCTCAGAAGTTGATTTTTATTATCTCTATAGCACAGACCAAGAAACTGAGACACAATAAGTAATTTATTATTCAGTTATAAACTACAGCAGGTATAGGATTAGAACTCTAGTTTATCTGATTTCAAGTAATAAAAACTGGTATATACTTCATTTGTTTATAAAATGCAATAAACATTTTTCTAAATGAATCAAGTTTTTAAATTCTGAGGTTTTCAAAGGGATAGAAATTCTTTAGATCTTGAAGAGATTATAAATACTTGGGTTATGTTGTAGAAAGAATGCTTCATCAAAGTCAGAAGACTTGAGTTGACAAACTTTATGTGAAAATGAAGGAACTGAACTAGAGTATGTCTAAAGGCCCTTTCAATTTTGTTCCACAAAATGAAATGTCTTCCCCAGAAAACTGAGACATTTTTCACTGCTGGTTTTCGATAGCTTTAGTAATTTAGCCACTACCACATCATTTGTTCCCTCCTAATTACTTATATGTGTTAATAGGTAAGGTAAAGGCAATGGTCTCTGTCCCTTTTTCCAATAATCATTCAGAGTAAACTCTTCCTAAGAAACAAAGTAACAATGACAGAATTCGTCTGAAAAGTGAAAACAGATGGATAGATAGATATTATCAGAATTTATATATCTTCATCAGAGATTGACGGGAAAATGTGTCCATGTGATATGGAAGTATACTATTAAAAAACTCTAGATTCTAAAATAAGTATGGAGAAAAAAAATAAGTATGCAAAAAAAAAGTATGGACTTTTAAAGACCGTCACTAGAAGAATGCTTCAGGCTAAAACTAACAGTTTAAAATGTAAGTTCACTCCATTTCCTTTGTAAGTCTTGAATTTCATTTATATTAAGTGATTTTCTCAAATTTAAAGTTCAAAAAAAGATGTGCTCTTCCCAAATAACCTATACCTAGCTGGGCATGGTGGTACACGCCTGTAATCCCAGCACTCTGGAGGCTGGGAGGATCCTGGTGAGTTCCGAGGCCAGCCTCTGGTACATAGTGAGTTCAAGGTCAGCCTGAACTACATAGCAAGACTCTGTCTCAAACACACAGAGACACCCACCCACCCACACACACACACACACACACACACATAATCTATAACTTAAATTTTTAAAATCTGAGATAGCACTACCAATGATAAAGGAATGATGTATTATAATTAGTATAAAACAGTAAAGAAAGCATTCATGCTATTTTTGTCATTTCTCACAGGAAAAAATGAGACTAGAATTAGCACTGTCTTATGCTTTTAAATGCTTCCATTTCAGAACAGAAAACAATTTTTTCCCTCTTGCCTAATTTTTAAAGGCTATGTGTTTCACTAAAACACATGAATAATTCTAAACCAAGAGAAAATGCTCAACTTTAAAATACACTTAAATAGCCAGGCATGGTGGCACATACCTGTAATCCCAGCACTCGGGAGGCTGAGGCAGGAAGACTGCCATGAGTTCGAGGCCAGCCTAGGGCTACACAGTGAGTTTGAGGCCAGCCTGAAATGCACAGGGAGACCCTGTCTCAAAACAAAACAAAACAAAATAAATAAAATAAAACACACTTAAACATACTATAGTCCTGGATAATATCTACTATCTATAGGAAACCTATTTTAAAAAAACATAATACGCTTTGATAAACTCTATCTTCAAACCACCATACTGTGGTACATTCTACCCATTGTGGAAACAGATTATTACAGGTTGAGTTGACTCAGCCTACGACTTGGGGATCACAATCTGATGGAAGCAAAAAGAAGCTATAAAATGAAGTACCAAAGAATCAGACTGTGGCTCTACACTAAGCATATCAGAAAGAAAGACAATATTAACATTACAGCTGCTATGTTTGCTTCCCTTGTGCCAAAAGCCAGGCTTCAAAGCACTGAGTCACTTTTACTCAGAGAACTCATGAGGCTACAGACTGGACATGACAGCATGCTGTGTAATGAAGGGCACATCCTGTTTCTGAGAATAGACTTGAAGCATTAAAACAATGTTAATAAACATTATTCATAGGAATTGAATGACTATAACTGTTCCCTTCTTTTCTTCCATCCCCATCACCTCTCATGGTTTATGAAGAACAGCTTTCAAAGGGTAGTGCAAGCAGAAATCACTTAAAAGGCAACTAGGATGTAAAAGGTACTCATTCTTGACAGTTCCCACATTTTTATTTAAATAGTGAGAGAAATTTAATAAACTATTCAACATAACTTTATATATATGGCTAAAGGTTTTAAGTAATATAAAGAAATGAAACATGAAAAACTAAGTAAGTGAAAATGGAAGAACCTCAAAAGCATCATGCTAAGTCAAAGAAACCAGATATTCTAAGCTATATGTTCTATTATTGCACTTATGGAATAGGCAAAAATATATGGCAGAAATTAGATCAATTGTTGCCAATGGCTGGGGAAGGAAAAGGCACACTGACTATAATAGGGCATGAGACTATTTTTAAGAATGATGGAAATATTCTCTATCTTGACTGTGGAGGGAATTTAAAAGACTATATACACTGGTCTAAGTTCACTGGACTATACATATAAAAGCAATAAAATTCACTATATGTGAATTATAATTAAATACTAGCAACAAAAAAGCTGGAGTATTACCATCAACTTAAAACATTTGTGCTTTCATGAGTATCCTTAACAAATATTCAATATGTAAGACAAACAGCTGACCACTTAATTTTGTGCCAGATCGTAGGTATTACCTTGCTGTACATATGACAGAAATAAAAATCACATTCCTAGTTTGTCTTCCAAATATACATTTCGTTTTCAAAGACAATGGAGCTGAATTCATAATGACATAAGAAATAACCATAGTAAATGTCGAGAAATTGAAAAAAAATGAGTTAAATAGTCCTTTGAAAACAACCTTATAAATTAGTAACCAGATGCAAATGACATATCATTAATAGCAAATGTTTTATACCACTGAATAAGAAATGTCTCACTTTTTCTCTTTTCTCTTATTTTTTAAATCAAGTTCAACTTCAGAAGAACTGACATCTGGAAGGACACTAGGAGAGAGGTCAATGAAGAAGGTACCAGAAGACAAGTTGAAGGTGTAGCTTATCTGTATTTCCTCAATTCCACAGGAACTGAAATAGTTTTTAGAAGCATTACAGTACTTTCTACTCTGCTTAAACAGCTGTTCAAAGCCCTCTATTATAAAATCCAAGTCCAAGTTTCAACCTTAAGAAATTAATAAATTAAATTAACATTATAATTATATGTAAGCTTTGCTTCAAACCTCTAAAAGACTATTTGATTCTTAAAATCAAAACTCACTCAGAGCTCTCGTAACTCAGCAGTCATAAGCAGTGTATGTCAACACTGTCAGGGGCCTGGCCCAGTTCTCCTGGTGCCCTTCACAGTGTGGGTCCTTACATGGTTCCCAGAGGTTCTGGCTGGAGGAGACAAGGGAAAAGAGGGTCCAGGAATTCTCCATTTTCATTAATCACTCCAGGTAATTTTTATGAGTCCAAAGGACTCATTTTTTTCCCCTGGCTTAAAAACTCTTTAATAAACATTCATATTCACAGAAAAAAATGTCTTTTGTGTTAGATAAAATCTAACACAAAATTATAAAGAAAGCAGATAACAATTATATAAATAAAATAATGCAAGGAAAAAATAACTGGAAAGAAATGCACTCAAGTGTTTATAAATTTCATCTTTGGGTGGTGGTACTACAGGTCATTAAAAAATTGGAAGGGGTTTCTATTTTAAATAGTTTTTTCTGAGTATTTATCACCATATTTTTTAAAAAGAAGTATACCTATAATTCTAGTTTTTCTTTCAATTTAAAACTTAATGGCAATAATGAAAATAATGATTAAAAATTTTAAGTCCCTATTACTGTTATTACTAAAATGATTATTAATATTACTGATCTAACAGCTAGACATACATTAACTCAGTCCATACAACAACCTCACTAAGGAATTGCTAGTATCTCCACACAGATGAGGAAACTGAGACACAGGGTAGTAAACTAATTTACTCCACAGTACACAGTAGTAAAAAGACAGCCAGGATTCAAATGCAATCAGCCAAACTCCAGAGCTCATTCTCCACTAGTAACCCAACCTCAAAATGTATTTTCCCTTCTTCTGTAATTTTATTCTCTCTTGGTAACACACGTATGGCCATACAAGTCACCAAATCAGCCCTAGACTCTTCTATAGAATAGTCATGGACAAACACCTCAGGCAATCTGTCAGCTTCCTTTGGGCTTAGTTTCCATCCTCCTGATCATGTCTGGACTAACTGAACTCGAGCTTGCTGTTTAGCTATAATCCTGGATTCTTTTTACCATGATCATTGGAGTTTCCATTGCTACTCTTCTCACTGCGACCCCTGTATCCTATATTGTACATCTTCATCTTTCTGGATTTTCTCTCTCTTATTTTATTGGAGCTCAGTGTCCAGCACCTTCCAAACAAGGAATACATAATGTTTATCAATTTTAGTCCTTGCACATACACTTTCTGAGAGCTCACCTTTGTTAGCTTGCTTTGTAAATACAGAAATCCTTCAGAATTTACAGATTGCTCCACTGTCTTCCTATTGTCTAGCTTTACTATTAGAAGCCTCATCTATTCTGATCAGAATCTCAAGGATTCATTTTGATAAACACTGGTCAATATGCTAAATTTGGTACATAGGTTATACAGCATTATTGTGAAATTTCTACATTCTTTTGGACTATAATGTTATCACCAGCAGTCTGTGGTTAACTCATCTAAGATTTAAAAATACTGTTAATTGTATATACTATACAATTAAATTGGTCAAGAGTAGTGTGTGAGCAAAGAAATAAAAATACTACAGATTAATTTTTTATGAATAGCTAGAGTAAAAAATCTGACAAATTCATATCATTAATCTAGTCATCATGCAAAAACTATTATGTCTCATGCTTATAATTTTGTATAAAATATACCCCCCGGAAAAAATGAGAAAACTTTACTGGTGATGAAAATCCTAGCTGTTTGATTCTTCGATATATGTTTTTTTTGTTTTGTTTTGTTTTGTTTTGTTGGTACCGGGGATCACACTTGACCCCTTGTGCTTGTGAGGCGGGCCGCAGAACCACTGAGCTAAATCCCCGGCCACTCTGATATATGTTTTTATGCACTGCAAACATACTTGCCTCTAACAAATGGTACAGTCAGTTCATAAATCAGTCTTTATAATTCTTCCTAGACACACGCAGAAACAGATAAACGACTGTCATTTGTGTCATTTTATATCCAATCATTACTACTACACACTATCATGACAGTCTTTATTCCTGAATACCTGAAAATATTTAAGCAAACTGCAATATCAATTTCATCTTCTCTATTTTTGACCTAAGCACAGTCAAACACACAACATCATTTTCTTTTTTACTTAATATGTGTCCCAAAATCCTCAATTTTTTTCAATTCTGATGTTGGTTTTAAAAAACAGATGAATAATCATATTTTTTTCTTACTTCAGAAAAAAAACTGGATTCTTGATAAAGCAAACTGATGTTTTCATGCTTTGCCTAACATTCCAAACCAATTCTATGGGGCATTTCAAGAATCTCAGGTTGGTGGTAGTCACTGATTATTTCAGCTTTATCAACAGGACTTAGCTCCACAGATTCCATGGTCCTCCTTTTTCAAGGTACAGAATACCATAAATAAAAATGAGGCAGTCTAATTATAATTTACTCCTATAGCCAGGCTTAGATTTTAAAGAGCTATCTCTAAGGGCTTTCACAAATCCAGAAAAGAAAAACTATATCAGCAACTAAAACCAAAAATTAGGTGATGTCAGTGAAAAATGCTGACTTTAAAAAAAGTAGGGCTGTGTTTCTGTTTATTTGTTCCTGGTTTTGTCTGAAGGTGCATGAACAAAGTAGAGAGAGGTTTGGGCCTGAGAAGAAAGACTATAATAACGAATGACAAAGAAAAAGCAAAACTACTTGATTCCAACTAGTAGAAATCGGATACCAGACCAGATCCTGTAACTCTGAAGAACCCACAGCCTATTCCAGCATCAGGTTCTTTGTATATCACCTCACCTATTTTGGTCAGGTACAGAGCCACTTGCACAGCACTCTTGGAAGTTGAAGCAGGAAGATCACAAGTTCAAGCCCAGTCCAGGCCACTTAGCAATTTAGTGAGACCCTGTCTCAAAATTTAAAACATTTTTTTAAATCCTCAACAAGATACTGGCAAACAGAATACAGAATGTCATCAAGAAGATCATACACCCTGACCAAGTCGGATTTATCCCACGGATGCAAGGATGGTTCAACATCCATAAATCAATAAATGTAGTACACTATATTAACAGAGTCAAGGACAAAAACCATATGATCATCTCAATAGATGCAGAAAAGGCATCTGACAAAATCCAACACCCATCCATGATAAAAACGTTACAGAAAATTGAAATAGAAGGTCTTTATCTCAACCTGATTAAGGCTATCTATGAAAAACCAACAGCCAACATTATACTAAATGGTCAAAAACTGAAAACTTTCACGCTAAAATCAGGAACAAGACAAGGATATCCACTATCACCACTTCTGTTCAATATTGTTCTGGAAACATTAGCCACAGCAATTAGAAAAGAGAAAGAAATAAGAGGAATAAAGATAGGAAAGGAGGTAGTTAAACTGTCATTATTTGCTGATGATATGATACTTTACATAGAAGACCCAAAAAACTCAGTCAAAAGTCTTCTGGACCTAACTGACAGATTCAGTAGAGTAGCTGGATACAAGGTCAACAGTTAGAAAATAATAGCCTTCTTATATGAAAATAGCAGACTCATTGAGAGAGAAATTCAGGAAGTAATTCCTTTTACAATAGCATCTAAAAAATGAAATATCTAGGAATCAACCTAACAAAGGAAGCAAAAGACCTCTACACTGAAAACTACAGCACTCTGAAAAAGGAGATCAAAGAGGACATAAAATGGAAAGATATCCCTTGTTCCTGGGTAGGAAGAACCAATATATTGAAAATGGCCATACTTCCAAAACTACTATATAGATTTAAGGCAATGCCGATTGAAATTCCAACAATATACTTCACAGAACTAGAGAAAACAATCCAAAAATTCATTTGGAATCAGAAGAAACCTAGAATAACAAAAGCAATTCTAAGCAACAGAGACATAGCTGGAGGTATTACAAAGCTACTGTGATAAAAAACAGCATGGTACTGGCAAAAAAACCAGATCTCAGGATCAGTGGAATAGATTAGAAGATACAGAAACAACTCCAGGCATACTCAGCCACCTCATCTTTGACAAAGGAGCCAACCACCCTCGTTGGAGGAAAAACAGCCTATTTAATAAATGGTGTTGGAAAAACTGGATTTCAACCTGCCAAAGATTAAAACTAGACCCATACCTATCACCATGCACTAAACTAAGATCAAAGTGGATTAAAGATCTAAATATTAAGTCAGAAACACTAAACTTGCTGGAAGATAAGTTAGGTAGAACTCTTGAAGACATTGGCATAGGAAAAGACTTCATGAACAAATCCTTAGTAGCACGGGAGCTAGCACAAAGAATCAACAACTGGGATCTCATCAGATTAAAAAGCTTCTGCACTGCAAGAGAAACCACCAACAGAGATAACAGACAACCTACAATGTGGGAAAAAAATTTTAGCAGCTGTACCTCAGACAAAGGTCTACTATCGAGAATATATAAAGAATTTAAAAAAATCAGACCACCCAAATTCAAAGACCCAGTTCAAAAACGGTCATCTGAAATGAACAGACATTTCTCAAAGAAGTAAAAGCAGCAAATAAATATATGAAAAAATACACTGAGATTCCACCTCACCCCAGAAAGAATGGCTGCTGTCAAGAAATCAACCAATAACAAATGCTGGCAGGGGTGTGGAGAGAAAGGAATCCTTCTCCATTGTTGGTGGGAGTGCAGACTGGTGCAACCACTGTGGAAATCAGTATGGAGATACCTCAAAGAACTAGGACTGGAAGTCCCATTTGACCCAGCTATTGCCCTGCTGGGGATCTTCCCCAAAGAATTAAAAAGAATCATACCACAGCAATATGTGTGCACCCATGTTTATAGCGGCACAGTTTGTAATAGCTAAAGCTTGGAAACAGCCCAAGTGCCCATCAACTGGAAACTGGATAAAGAAGATGTGGTTTTGTTATAAAATGGAGTACTACTCAGCCATAAAGAATGAGAAACTAGAGACATTTATAGCTAAATGGATGCATATTGAGGCCATACATGTGTAAATACCGAATAGTTTCTCCAGTGTGAGAAACTAAAAGTGTAAATAAGGGTTAAAGTGATTAAAATGAATTGATAATTTGAAATAGGAAAAGGTCCAAAGCTGTAGGGGTGGTGGGAGGGGAAGGGGAAAGGGTAGAAGGGAAAGGAAGAATTATGAGAAAAGAAAAAAAAAAGGAAACAAAATCTATGTAAATAGGGAAGGGTGGAGGGGGTGAAGGGAGCACAGGTAATGGGGAGAAAATAAGAACTAAGATACATCATGTACAGGTACAAGCACCCAATGATAAATGTAAACGTATTGCATACCTAAAATGTACCAATAAAAGAGTTAAAAAGAAAAAAAATTTTTTTTAATTTAAAAAGTTCTGGGAATGTAGCTCAGTGTGAAGGCCCTGGGTTCAACCTCCATTACCAAAAAAACCCAAAAAGCAAAAACAACAACAACAAAATCACATCTATTCCAATAAGATGCTATAAGGAACATTAAGGAAAATGCATATTGTGTATGTTCAGGTACAACATAAAAGTTCCTAATTCATTAGTGAACAAAATATGACATTAAAAAAAAGAAACATTGAGAAACTGGAACAGCAGGTAAGAAAGAATCTGTTCACAAAACCTCTGAAGGTGATCTTATAAAAAGAAAATATTGTACTGATTTTCATAAAGCAGTGAAGGATTGATTTCAGCAACCAGAAATCAATATCTCTGATGATATTTACCTAGAATAACCTGAAAACCTATTACGTAACAGGTCATTTATGAAATCCTGAAGGGTAAAAAAAGATTACTGGAGCCTGCACTGATTTTCTATAACAAATTAAAAGAACAAATGCTGGTGAGGCTTCTACATTGTTGCTGGAATGTGAACTAGTACAACCACTATGGAAGTCAGTATGGTGAGTCCTCAGAAAATGGAAAACTAAAAATTCTATTCAACTCAGTTATTCCTCTTCTAGGTATTTTCCCAAAAGAGTTAAAGACACCATAGTACAGGGATATATGCACATCCATGTTTATTACAGCAGCACAATTCATAATAGCTAAATCACAGAAGTGGTTTACATGCCCATCAACAGATGAATGGATAAAGAAAATGTGGTATTTATACACAATGGAGTACTACTCTTGCAATAAAGGATAAACATGAGCCATTTGTAGGAAAATGGATGCACCTTAAGACCATAATATTAAGTGAAATAAATCAGATACCCAAGTTTAAATATCATATAGTTTCCTCATAGGAGAAACCCAAAGTATAAATAAAGAACAAAATAAGATAGACAGTAGGAAGTAGGGAGATAGATCTTTTGCAAACAAGGAGACTAAGAGATGGAGGACAGGAAATAAGGGAAGAGAATATAAAAAGAATTGATATGTCTACTAACTGAGATGAACATGTATAACTACCGACAACGAATGTATCTATTATGTTCCACAAACATGTACAAAAAAAAAAGAAAATGAAAATCATATTATATTGTATCTTAGATCATCTGAGCTGCCATAATGAAATATTTTAGATTGTAATATTTATAAACAATAGAAATCTATAGTATTTCCCACAAATCTGGAGCTTGGGAAGCCCAAGACCAAGAAGCCAGCAGATTCAGTGTCTGGTGAAAGCTCCTGTGCTTCATAGATTGTACTTCTTGCTGTGTCCTCACATGGCAGGAAGAACAAACAGCTCCCCTGCACCTCTTTTATAAGTACACTAACCCCATTCATGAGTGCTCTCCCCTCATGTCTTAATCATCTCCTAAAAGACCCATTTCTTAGTTCTATTTCATTGGATATTAGATTTCAAAATATGAATTTGGGACCATATTCCAAATCCAAACTGTGTTTTATTTACAAGATTATGCTACTTCCTTTACTCAAGGCATATTTTATTTTTAAATAATAGAAAATCTATATCAAAATGTAACATTACTAAAGAAGGATAAACATGAGACATTTTTAGGTAAATGGCTGCACCTTGAGAACAAAATTTTAAGTGAAATAAATCGGACACACATGTTTAAATATTGCACTATTTCTCTTATGTGAGAAACACAAAGGGTAAATAAAGACCAAAATGGAGGAGGGCAGTAGGAAGAAAATGTTCAAATGGGAAGGGGAACAAGGGAGAAGAGAGGGAGAAGGGAAAGGAGGGAGTATGTTTTAAAAAATAAAAAAGAATGGCAGGAAAATAACAGAAACAAAGCTTTGTAAATGGAGAGGGGAAGAAGTATTTAAGGGAAGAGAGAGGAATGGGAAAAAAAGAATTAAGATATATTATGCAGGGCCGGGGATTTAGCTCAGTGGTTTCGCCGCCTGCTGCGCAAGTGCAAGGACCCAAGTTCGATCCCTGGTACCAAAAAAAAATTAATTTAACAAAGGTATATTATGCACAGGTACAAATTCTGTATGATGAATCTGATCATTATATGTGTAAAAAATGTACCAATAAAATTAATTTTTAATATAATAATTAAAAAATAAAAGATTGAGACAATTACATACTGCTTATGAGAAAGCCACTTTACTTTTAAACAGCTGTCTATGTTGCCAAGGAGGGCTTTCAACTTGTGATCCTCCTGCCTCAGCTTGCCTAGTAGCCAAGATTGTAGGAGTGTACCACCACATCCAGTTTAAGAAACCCACTTTAAATATAAGGAAACAAGATGATTGAAATAAAAACATGGGTAAAGATATGTTATGCTATACTAGTCACAAGAAAGCCAGAGTGATTATATTAGTATCAGATAAAACACATTTCAGAAAAAGACTATTTCCAGATATTAAAAAGACCATTTTATAATAATAAGGGATATATTCATATTACATCCCAATCAGGAGAACACATTACTCCTAAACATATATGCTTCTTCTAACAAAGCTTCAAATACACAAAGCGAAATCTGAAAATTAGGAATAATACATAAGATTTGTACAACTCCATCAACCAACTAGACATAAGTGACATTTATGTAACATTCCACCCCACAACAGCAAAAGGCACATCTGTTTTAGGTGCACATTATGTTCTGGGAAATAATAACAAGTCTCTAAATTTAAAAGGATTCCGGTCAAAGTATACCCTCTGATCACAAATTAGAAATTAGTAACAAGGGCTGGGGGAATAGCTTAGCAACAGAACATTTGCCTAACATGCATGAGGCTCAGAGTTTCATCCATGGCATTGCAGGAAAGGAAATGAAGGGGAAAAGAAAAGGTCAAAAGAAAAAGAAAGGAAATCATTAACAAAAGTATATTGGGGAAATTCTCAAATGTTTGGAAACTGTATAACATACTTCTAAATATACCATGGGTCAAAGGACAAATCAAAAGAGGAATGATAAATTATTATGAACTGTATGAAAAATGAAAAAACAACATATTTGTAGGATTCAACTAATGATGTACTTAGGTCATTGTAAGTGCTAAAATGTAATATTAGAAAACAAAAAAGGTTTCAGAACCAAAGCCTCAGCCTCCAGCTTAAGAAACTAGCAAACAGGGGCCGTGGATTTAGCTCAGTGGCACCACGCCTGACTTTCAAGAGCAAGGTCCTGAGTTCAATACCCACTACCAGAAAAAAAAGAAAAAGAAAAAAAAAAAAACTAGCAAACAAGCAAAACCCAACATACAGAGAAAGATAATATAAAGACTAGATTATAAATTAATGTAATTAGGAGAAAAGAATCAGGAAAACACACAGAGAAACCAAAAGCTGGTTCTCAGGTCAATAAACGTAATTCTTTTCCTTTTTTCAAGAAAATTAAAGCCCAATATTCTTCATAAATACTGCTACGGTTTCAGATGAGCATCCCCTAAAGGTTCATAGGAAAAGCATGGGTCCCAGAGCAGTGGTATTGGGAGATGCTGTGGACCTTTGAGAGGTGAGGCCTAGTAGTTGAAAAGCAAATTTGGAGGGCCAGGGATGTAGCTCAGTGGCACCGCCCCTGCCTTGCAAGCACAAGGTCCTGAGTTCAATCCCCAGTACCAAAAAAATAAAAATAAAAAATTTGGAGAATCTACACCTAACTTCAAGACTTCATTATAAATATACTATAATCAATATAGTACGCCTGAGAGTAAAGATAACAAGAGAGCAAATAGACTCTAGGTGCAAATCCACACATACAATTAATTTTCAAAAAAAATAAAAAGATGCAAAGGGCATTTGAGTGCAAAAAGAATAATTTTTTCAACAAATGATGCTAAAACAATTACATATTCAGATGCAAAAAGAAGAGGAGGAGAAGCAGTAGGAAGATTTTGATCCTCATTTTGTACCATACACAAAAACAAAATGAAAAAGGATCATGCACCTAAAATTTTAAAACTTATTTATAAGAACCTAGGGAGATAATCCATGATACTGGATTAAACAATGATTTCTTACATGAGTATCCAACCTTTTGGCTTTCCTGATCCACGGTGAGTAAAGAGAAATTGTCCTAGGCTACATATAAAATACAAATAAGTTACTATATATAAGAAACAAAACTTCACATACATATAAAAATATATCTTCTTTAAGAAAAATCTGACAGGAATTAAACTGGGTGGTATGACTAAACCCAGGGCCTTCACATTGAACTACACAGTTTGACTGGAAAATATAATGAATGCTCAAATTAACATTTATTACAGTAAATGACACCGTTGTTTTAACCTCCCTAAAAATACTCCCCCTCACTTCAAAGACATTTATCCCATCATTCTCACCGCTTTCTGAAGCAGTTCAGGAAGCCTTCTTTCATGTCTATAGTTGCATTGTCATGGATACATCAATGTTCTGAACAAATTCAAAATGTTTATTTTTCATGGGTATTTTAACTTCAGGGAAGAGCCAGAAGTTGCAAGGTGCCAGATACGGGGAATAAAGTAGACGAGAACACACGATAATGTCTTTATGAAGCTGCCTTTCTGTTCAGCACCACCATATTTTTTATCATACTTCATAAAGATACTCACATAACAGGACTTTTAGAACTGCTTTAGAAAACGGCAAGATTGATGAGGTAAGTGTGTTTGAAGCAAAGGGGAGTGTTTTGAAGGGGATTCATGGGTATGTGTCTTTTACGGTAATACATTTTTAAAATTTAAACATTCACTATATATCACTCCTTATACACCCCAAACTTTTATTTTATTTTATTCTATTTTAGTTTTTATTTTGAAGCAGGGCCTCACTAAGTTGCTAAATTTCCCAGCCTGGGCTCAAACTTGTGATCCTCCTGCCCCAGCGTCTCAGGAGTACTGGGACTAGAGGCAGTACCACCAAGCTCCAGTGTGTGTGGCAAGCAGGTGCAGGAGGCAGTTAGCAATTCACTGCACCCTCCCCTACACAAGTGGTCCATTATCAACTTTGCAGTCCTGGCTTAAGCACTGTGCACTAGTGCTAAACATCACATAATAATCTTAAAAGTTTATCTTTGTGGGATGATATTATTAGCCACCCAAGGCCATAAACAGCCCATGGGCCACAGGTTGGAGATGCCTGATTTCTTAAATAAATTGCCAAAGCACAATGCAAAAAAAAAAAAAAAAGAAAGAAAATGTTTATAAATCAATTTCATAAAAATTAAGAACTTTTACTTTTGAACAGACACTTTTTTTCCTTGTTTTTTTTCAGTGCTGAAGATCAAACCTAGGATTGTGCACTCACTTGGCAAGTGCTCTACCACTGAGCTACATTCACAGAGCTGAAAATTTCTTTTAAAAGAAAATTAAGACAAGCCAGAGAATGGAAAGAAATAATAGCAAATCACATATCTGATAAATTACTTACATCCAGAAGATGTATTCACACAACTCATATATTCAGATTTAACATGTCACTAGTCTGAAAAGCACATGAAAAGATCTTCAACACAGGCATTAGGGAAATGAAAATTAAAATTAGATTAACTATATACCTCTTGAAATGGCTAAAATTAAAAAGACCAGCCAGGGATTTAGCTCAGTGGTGCCACCGCCTGCCTCAAAAGCGCAGGTCCCGAGTTCATTACCTAGTACCAAAAAAAAATAACTTAGACAAAACAGATGCTTGTTTTCTTGATTGCAGTGACAGTTTCATGGTTACTTACATATTTCAAAAAATATCCAATTACACCTTAAATATATGTAGCTTTTCATTCTAATTCTTTTATTAAATCTGTTTTTTTAAAAGACATATGAATTGATCAGAATGTTAGACTCTAACTTTCTATTCCTGAATTCACCGCAACTCATTAGAATCACAAATTCTGAAGAACTGCAATGCTAAGAAATGGAGTTAATAGTTCAAAATTGATACACATAGGTTACTGTGTATGAATCATGCTTTAAGTCCTTGAAATATCAGTCTGTAAATTAAATCAGAATGTAAATTAAAAAGCATATGCACTGTAAAGTATCACCACATTCAAAAGGAACCAGTCCCACCAAGAGGCCACAGTGTCTCTGAGCTTTTAGGAAAAAACATGTATATTCTACAAATGACTCAAAATATATCTTTTTTTTTTTTGGTACCAGGGATCGAACTCGGGACCTTGTGCTTACGAGGCAGGCGGTGGAACTGCTGAGCTAAATCCCCAGCCCTCAAAATATATCTTAAATGGCCAAATTTGGATCAATGTTTGGAGAGATCAGAATCTATGAATGTGAATTCTCCTTCCTAAAATTACTGATATTACAGTCGAGAGCCACTTGAAATATAAATCCTGGAGTAAATAAAGCCATGTCCCAGACAACTCATCGTCCATAAGATTTTGCCGTGTCTTAAAAATCAGTAGTCTCACTTGGGTGTCAAACAGAAGTAATGGGTCTAGGTAGGCAGGCATTTATAGAAAAAATATTCTCATATTTTCTATTACTACTAAAAATATATAAATTTTAGAGAACAGACTTTGTTTAACCTTTTTTAAATACAGAAATATTCACACCACTCACCCACACGTTTTCTCATGTTGTCTACAGTTAATAAAACTTAAGAAACTCTATGAAGATGTTCTATAAAATCATGACATTCAAAACATATCCAGCATAATAAATGTCATAATTCTGTGTTATGATACTATATAAAACTCACACATACACTACAGGATCAAGGTCCAAATTAACACTTATTTCCTCCTTATGATTTACTGAATTTTTTATTTGTGAGGAGCCAAATTACACAGTGATTGAGGGCATGAACTAGAGAGGGACCTCTGGATTAAAGTCCCATGTCAGCCATTTATCTGCGGTATGGCAGGTGTGTTCCTTTCATCTTTATGCCTAATTACTCATCTATAAAATGGGGGTAATGGCAGTGCTTACCTCACAGAGTAGTTATGAAGATTAAATAAGTTAATAGGCATAAGCACTTAGTACTGTGTCTGGCTCATAACATGCACTCATGAGTTTTTACTTATCATCAGTATTATCATGCTTATGATTGACCAAGAATAAAGATTAATATATAAAATTATTAACTATCACAACAAAAAATATCAATATATCTATTAAAAATTCGTGTAAAAGAAGGACCTGAATAGACATTTCTCCAAAGAAGATATGCAAATAGTCAATAAGCACATGAAAAGATGCCCAACATCACTAATCATTAGGGAAATGTAAATAGAAAACCACAGTGAGTACCACTTCACACCTACTAGGGTGGCTATCATTTTTTCTTTTTTTTTGGTACCGGGGATCAAACTCAGGTCCTTCTGCTTGCAAGGCAGGCGGTGGAACCATTGAGCTAAATCCCCGGCCCTATGGTGGCTATAATTTTAAAACAAAGAAAATAACAAGTGTTGACAAAGATGTGGAAAAACTGGAACCCTTGTACATTGCTGGCAAGAATGTAAACTAGCTTATCTGCTGTGAAAAAATGCTTGCTAGTTTCTCAAATGATTAAACACAGAACTACCCAGCAATTCTACTCTGACCTATATATCTATAAAAAGGGAAAGCAAAGATCCAAATAGATATTTTTTAATCAATGCTCATATGGGCATTATTCACAGTAGCTAAAAAGTGTAAATAATTCAAGTGCCCCCTCAACAGATGAATGGCTAAATAAAATATGGCACACACAATGGAATATTACTCAGCCATGAAAAGGGATGAAATTCTGATATATGCTAAGAAATGCACCCTGAAGACACTATGCTTGGTGAATAAACCAGACACAGAGACAAATATTGTAAAATTTCATTTATATGATGTATCTAGATAGAATAGAAAAATTCAGAAGAGACAAGAAGTAGAAAAAGGTTACAAACAGCTGTGCAAGGGAGAGTCATTATACAAAGTGGAGGGTTTTCTGGGGTTTTTTGTATAGGGGATTCAACTCGGGACCTTGCACTTGCGAGGCAGGCAGCAGAACCACTGAACTAAATCCCCTGCCCTCTACAAAGTTTTTGTTGGTTATCATGGACAACTTTTGAGTACAGATACTGGTAATGGTCACACAATATTGTGTACATTTAATATCACTAAACTGTGTATTTATGAAAGGTTAAGATGAAGTTTTGCTACGTACATTTTATAATAAAAAGTCACTGCAAAAGAACTGATTATTCTGCGCCCTTTTATTCCTGCAGTTCACCAATGATAAACTCATTATGTGTTCTTACCTACATACCTCTGAAAGACACAGAGAAGCTTGGATAATATACATAGCTAAATTCTAAAACAACTTTTAAAAACATAAAAATATTACTTTAAATATTGTGGAACACATTTTAACAAAAATATAAGATCTAGAAAGAGTAACTGAACTTAGACAATAAAGATTAGAACTCAATGATAATCTCACTTCATCAAGAACTAATTTTTCCATAAACATGAAGAAAAAGCCTACAGACCCAGGACTCTGAGAGGCAGGCAGAGGCAAAGAAGACTGCAAGTTTAAGGCTAGCCTGGGCAATTCAGAGATTTAGCAACACCCTATCACAAAAGCAAGGTAGGGTATGTAGTTCAGTGCAAAGGCTCTAGGTTCAATCCCTAGTACTGAGGAAAAAGAAATATTCAACTTTTCACCTTTGCAGTGCATCTTTGAGATCAAACCTAAATTACAGAAAAACTCCCAGTAACAAGGTTGTCATTTACAGTGATTTTGTTTCCACAAACTAAATTAATCAAATATTTAAGATCTGCAACTTTTACTGAGTTAAACAAGAAAATTTCTAGTAATTCATACACTTCAAAACCTCACAAAAATATTGTTGTATTTTCCCATTATATCATATCCCTCTCATATCTTCATTATTTGATGTTATGGAGCAAGATATTTACATATTCTGCCCAAATTTAACTTAAACAAAATCTCCTACAAACTTTCAGAATATTAACTGGATATGTGATGTTTTTTACATTTCACTCTCAAACTGCCCTACATCACTGTTAAAAATTAAATGACTTTGGGCCAGGGATTTAGCTCAATGGCACCGTGCCTGCCTCGCAAGCACAAGGTCCTGAGTTCAATTCTTGGAACCAGAAAAAAAAAATTGAATGACTTTGTTTTTTCTAAGTTTGCTCTTTTTTTTTCTAAGTTTGTCAACTATGACTGTCTTGGAGTACCTACAACATTTTGTGTCTGTGTCTGATTATTTCAGTTCAAGATTCTAACATAATATGGATAAGGCCACGGTCATGGATTTGACCTTTGGCATGTCATTTGCTTTAATTCTACACTCCTGTCCTTCCCTCATTCACTTGGAAATATGTTATTAATCAAAAAAAGTGCCACTGGAAAAATAACTCAGTATCTCAGTGTCTTATAGCATTAGGACTCTAAGAGAATTCATAAGTAATATCAAGAAACTACATGAAAGATAAGCTTTAAGTATGTTAAAAGATGCAATACAGCATTAGCACTTAAATTATGAGGTAATTTTCATATACTAATGGCAGGAATTGCTTTCTAGAATGGTTGCACCAATTTGGCACTAACTAAACCTCAAACTGTTGAGAATATTTTATATTCTTCCAGGAATTCAGTGTAAGAAAAAAGTCAAAAGCTTAGTTCAAAGATGTGTGCACAAAAACAATCAATAAACTATCAACATAAAATTTTTGAAAATATGTATAACAATTAAATAAGTTTTATTAAACTAGTCACTAACAAATTATATTTTCATATTCTAAAATCTCAGTAATAAAGCAGTGTCATTGGCATGCGAATATAAAGAGACCAAAAGAACAGAACAGAAAATCTTAAAATAAACCAAAAGATAAAGGGCAAAGTAGTATAGGATGGAAGAAATAATCATAAACCAGTGGAGAAAATAGAGATTATTCAAGAAATGATGTTGGGACAACTGAAACATTATCTTTTTAAAAATGAAATTAGATCTAGATTTCATATCTTATACTAGAATGCATTCCAAATGGATCAAAGATTTTAATATAAAAAATGAAACCAAAGAAATACTAGACAAATCAAGAGAGAATTATTTTATAAACCTGAAGTAGGAAAGACCATCCTAAATATGATGTAAAACCAAAAGCTTTTATAAAAGAAAAACCATTCAAATAGAATATATTCAACTACATAAGAATAACTGCTTCATGGGAGGTAAGAAAACACTACAGGAAAAAGCAAAAAACAAATGAAAATACCAGTAATTCATGCAGATAAAGGGCTCTTCAATATACTGGATCCCTACAAATCATAAAAAGACCCAACAATCCAATAAAAATGGGAACAGAATATATACAGTTCACAGAAAAAGACATAAGTAATGGCTCTTGAACATGAAAAGATGTTCAATCACAATGTAAGAGATATGAAAAATAAAAATTAAACTAGGACATTTTTACCTTTCAGATTATCTGTTTTATATATACAACTTCCTGTGTGGGGAGAAGACAAGCACTCTCATATATTGCTGATAAAATATAAATAGGTACAACCTCTGAAGAAAGCAATTTGGCAATATCTTTTAAAATATATACCTTCACTTGGCAATTCTAATTTTATGAATTTTTCTTACAAATAGTCTTGTACACAAGCAAAATGACTTATAGTCAAGATTATTCACTGTAGCATCACTTTAACAGTAAAACTTAAGACTGATTAAATGAATTTTGATTCATCCAGATATTATGCATCCATAAAAAGAATGAGGAACTTCTTCACAAACCAACCACAATATCTATTCAAACATATTAATAAGTTCAGGGTAGGGGTAAAGAACTTAAGGTACAGATGAAATCAATACTTATAATAAGTTAGCATATGTATAAAAACAAAGAAATACACATAAACAGTAAAAATCTGTACTATTAATGCAGATAGAAAGCAAATAAAAACTGGCTCCAAAGTCCCAGAACTGACCAACTGGTTCCAGTCATTTCATTAACCTTGCAAAAACATAACCCTGCATTTTTTAAACTTAATTTCTTGGATATCATTTATGGCAAGTTTTTACATATCTATCCATTCCTTTGCTTTTTTGTGGATCGAATAGGTATGGAAGGATACATAAAAATTTCAAGTATGTATTAATTGTGTGGAGACAATGAATGCCTACTAGAAAGAAGGCAAGGGGGAGACACACAGAGGTGGGGAGAGAGACATATCATGGAGTATCTTTTTATGCTCTCAAATTCTTGAAACAACAGATTACCTGATTTAAAAAATAAATTATGGTGGCAGACACCTGTAATCCCAGGACTTGGGAGGCTGAGGCAGGAAAACCTTGAGTTCAAGACCTGCCTAGGCTACATAGCAAGTTCAAAGATAGCTTGGACTATGTAGCAAGACCTAGTCTTAAAAAACACTAGTCTCAATGGGCCGGGGATTTAGCTCAGTGGTTCCATCGCTTGCCTTGCAAGCGCAAGGACCCAAGTTCAATCCTTGGTACCCAAACAAACAAACAAAAAATACTAGTCTCAAAACAAAACCAAAAAAATGTATCTTTGAAAAAATTTTAATGTTTAACAAAATGATAAAATACACTGTTGAAAGAAAAAAAACAGGATATAAAATAAAAGCAACATGATATCAAATATGTATAACATATACAGAAAAGAATAAAATATTAGTTATCTCAGAGGCAGAATTATAGGCAATTTTAAAGTTCCTTAGATTTTCCTAAATTTTAAATTCTTTTACCTTAACAGATTATATTCATAATTTTTAAAAATATATTAATATTTAATGATATGAATCAAGAAGATTAGAAATTAAAGGGGAAGGTAGTATGTTATTAAGTATTAGCCGGAATTCTAAGCATCATTCATACATGAAACATACATATTTCCTTAAAACAATCAAGGCATGAAGAAGTTATGGTTAAAGGCCTTAGGAAAACAGATGAAAAATATCTCATTTGTCCTCCAGTCTGCCTTAAGGATCACTTGAGATTATTCTCATGCTCTTACTCTGTGGATGTTTTATTCATTTTTGTTTTCTGTTACCTAGGTAATGGTACTTCCAGCATTTCCCTTAAAGACTGTGAAACTAGCTATCTGGTATTTCTCACTGTTGAGTTTTTCTGACCTTCGGCTTTAAAAGGCCATCTCCCAAAGGGAAAGCAGCAAGATCTACAAGCTAAATCAGGAGGCTAAGGAATCTGAGGTTAAGAGTTCCAATCCTGGCAAATTGTGGAATTTGTCTCCAATTTTGGAAATAACTTTCCTGCGTCAGTTTCTTTAATGAGGAAAACTAAAGGATTTTTCTGAAAAGTATTCAAGACTACTGACTTCAAAGTTTTGTTTTAATTTTTCACACTATTCTTCCGAAATTTGTATTTTCTCGCCTTATGTAAAATATATTCTTCTCTAAATTTTCATTCTCCCAGTCAATATCTGCAAGTATTACCAAATCCTTAGACTCAGAGATAGTAGGAAAAGATATATTTAGAAAGCCCACTGAAAATGGCACAATGTGAACAGAACTCAAGCAAGATTGAAGATAATTTATGACGAAACAAAAATTCATTCAGGATCTAAACTGGACCCTTAGCAACAAAGCAAATGAAAACAATTAATTAATGTAACTACTACTTGGTCAGGACAAGCACAACACAATCTCCTAACATCTGAATCCAGCTGTAGAGCTAAGATGATAAAGTCTATATCATAGTCTAGCAAATAAAGTTTTATTATGCCTTCATGGATTTATTTAGTTATTAACTGTATATTTACTAACACCATTGCATAAGACTCAGGACTCCTCTTTTCCTTTCTATTTATCACACACTTTTTAATGGTTGCCTTCTGACTAGAAAATAAACTATATTTGCAGAGTGCTCTACCTACTGGCCTTGAGAAGTACTCCATAGCCTTTGGGGAAGAAAGGTGTTTTTACAAACATCAGAGAGCAATTATCCTCTTCCAAGACAAGGTGAAGCAATTTCTGTCTTCAGTACACTTCAAACTCCTCCTCCTGTTTAACAAGACCAAACACCTCTCTCCTTACTTAAATGTCTTTCCAATAGGGAAGGACAAGGGAGCAACACCTAAATTTTTTCTGGATTAACTCAGTCATTACTTGAATGCTTTTTTTTGTGGTTCATCTACTTAAAAGATGGTCAAATCATTTTGTGTTACTGAAGTGAGTACTGCAATTACATAAACCCTCTGCTTCAACTTACCTCATTTTTCTTTCTAATGAAACAAAGCCTCAGAAACCACTGTTTTGCCACTATTTCTTTGGTAATCTCAGTCAAGCCTACTTTATCATGCGAATTCCTTTTCTTTTCCTTAGCAAATCACAGAAATGTATTTCATTCAACACAGGCAATAGGACATAACTATACACTTTTTTAAATTGTGCATGTAAGTAATCCTTATAAATAAGTAATCCTTATAAATAAATTATTCTCAAACAGGGGCATTCTAAAGCTTTTGGGGTTTATGTCAGAAAATTGGTACAGATCCTCAATTACAAAGCTTTTTTTATAAATTCTATGGCAGTAATATCTGACCTGCACTGACATAAAGCTATTTATAGTCTTTATGCCACTTACTGTGAATATTCACTTCTTTAACTGCAGAAATATTAATGTGACTGATTCCTGGTTGTAACTCCAGACACCTGGTTGTAGTTCCAGTTTATGTGACTCTATGTATACCATATTCATTTAGTAAAATCAAGACATTTTTAATTCTGTAACACTCTAGTCCAAATGGTTTTGAAAAAGAGATTGTGGGTTTATAATCTGAATCAATGAACAATATTTTCATTCTTTGCAAATCAAACAGTAATTAAATCAACATGATAGGTAGAATGTGCAAAGATATTATTAAAAGAAACTTGTCCTCATCTATAAACATTAATAAATCGCACAATAAAAATGAGACACACAAAAGGAAGGAAAATGACACTAATTTAATTTAAAATAATTTAAAAACAGTATGTGCCTAGACATTGTTGGAAGTTCTCTCTGATTTCAATGCACATAAAATGTATTTGGAAATCATGGACAACTAAAGTGTCAACATTGAAAGTCTACAGCACATCCTAAGTACTGAACTCAAGATTCAGATTTTGAGTAATTCTAAAATATTATTTCTCATTTGCAAAGGTTCAATTAACAGAGCTGAGGAAATTAAAACATTTACGAATGTTTGTGGACATATTAGATACATATTTTCAGATTTTGTTCTAGCAATCAATTAGCTAGAATACACAAAACTTCAGTCTTGGTTGAACAATTTTACCCATCTATATACTATTACAAAACAGGGTGCATATTTAAGAGATGTAAGAATGAGTGATTAAGAATATTCAAAGTTAATTACATTAAGAACATTCTGTATAAGGCCAGTGAGTTAGTCACTTCTAATTCATACTGGGCCAAAATGAAAAACCTTCCTGGACTCATTACTGATTGAAACATTTTAAATAAATACAGAAACATATTCTCTAGAAATAAAATATAGCAATCTCATCCTTTGTCTTAATTCCTGAAGCATAAACAATATCATATACTACAACCAAATAAGACTTCCATCTCATCAGCTCATATCCAGTTCATGAGAAATTCTTATCAAATTCCACTGTCACATATCTGGACTTAGGTGATACTTGATGCAGTATGATTAATTTCCTTTTCTTGTATTTGCTGAAATAGCACCAGCCTTTAGAAACTTTTCAGCAGGTCTCTTTGTCATCAATAAACAATGAGATGTACACTAGCTTAATGATGTTTATGGTATTCATTTTATTAGCTGAATAGTATAAATCCTAATGATACTATTAAAATACAAGCTTTTTGGAAACACCCCAATTGCCCATCAACTGGAGACTGAATAAAGAAGATGTGGTTTTTTTATAAAATGGGGTACTACTCAGTCATAAAGAATGAGAAATTAGAGACATTTATTGCTAAATGGATGCACATTGAGGCCATACTCTTAAGTGAAATAAATAGGACACACAGGTGTAAATACCGAACAGTTTCTCTGGTGTGAGAAACTAAAAGTGTAAATAAGGATCAAAATGTATAACTGATAATGTGAAATAGGAAGAAAAGATCTAAAGGGGAAGGGGAAGTGGGAGGGGAAGGGGAAAGAAAAGAAGGGAATGGAATTAATATGAGAAAAGGAAAAAATGGAAACAAAGTCTCTGTAAATAGGGAGGGCAGGGGAATGGGAAAAATAAGAACCAAGATACATCATATGTAAAGGTACAAGTTCCCAATGATGAATGTAACAGTACTGTATACCTAAACTGGACCAATAAACTTCAGGAGAAAAAAAAATACAAGCTTTTTTTTGAACCTTTATTATGTTAATTATACTTCCCCTCTAACTCTCCAAAAGCTTATCTGTGCACATTCTTACAGGGTTGTTGTACCAATGAGTAGAGCTCCACTGCAGGCAATCCTAGAGACAAGTATCTTAAATTTCTCCCAGAGTGTTCTGCCTGCTGTCCATTCACGGTAAAGTAGTTAATTTTAATGTTCTCATTGTTTACCAGAAACCACAGAGAGTAAGGCTGCCTTTGCCACTCCCGTTTCCTTTTGCTAGGCTGCTGAGCTTTTTTAGCCAATTGACTTTGCTTTGAGGCTATAAATATCTGAAAAATGTTCTGCATTTGATGCTCTTGGATTTTGGATCCATATTTAGCTGTTCGTGGCATGCCTTTATTTAAGCTACTCTACCACCCATAACATCAGTCAGACAGATCTAGATGGTCAAAGAACACATAGATCAACATTCAACTGACACTGACTTCACTATGAGCAAGGTACCAATCTGTTACACAAGGTAACGGTGAAAGGAGTAGCAAAACAGGAATACAATGATAAGCAAAACAGACTCCCTTATATGAAAAATTTTAGTCTGATGGGCACAACTCATTATAATACTGGAATAAAACAAATGAAATGTTTTTACAACTAAAAGAAAATGAAGGTCAGGATAGCATAAATTTTTTCTCTTAGCTGTGTCTCAAAAATGTGCTTGTGTTTTAAACATAGATCCACCTATTATAAAGCTCTAAACACATTCCAAAGAAGTTTTCCAAATCATGGCAACACACAAAGCTCTGGAGATACTGATACAGACATAGAAATAGAGATAGGGATAGAGACAGATATAGAGCTACAGCTAGGAATAGAGTTAGAGACAGAGACAGAGACAGAGATAGATTATCAAAGAGCCAAACTTGTTAACACCAATGTAAAAACAGTGCCATCTTCAAATTTTTTGAGGCAAATTAAGAAAATATTGTTGCTAAAAGTTTTTGTTAACATATTCCCAGAAAAAGGGTTACTTTTGTTGTTGTTTGTTTCTATAATGATTCCAAAGAGAAGCATATTGTAGAGGATGTGGGCTGTAGCCACCAGCCCTTAGTACAGCTCCTTATTACACCCTCTTTAAAACCCAGAGGACTATTTGAGAAGTCTCCAAGCTGTATGAGCTAGACCTAAGCAACATCCCCATCCCCAACTTCCTGTCTTGTGAAAACATTCCAAGCAAATACTGTACTGTATACATCTGAGTGGACATTCCTTCCTCCAAAACTCAGTTTACTGATCTTTTGATGAAAGTGCTCCCCAAAATTCCCTGACAATCATAACTGAAATGCATCAAAATAAGGGACTGATCCAATGACTAACTCCAAAAGTCAGGATGGAATTTTAGGCCAAGTTGTAGGTAAATAATGGAACAAGCCACAAAATCAGCCAATTTTAAAGCTCAAAGGGCTCACCAATATCAATTACTCCAGATTCCACATTTCACACAGAAACCTAGAGCCAATGAAGTAAAATTAAGACTACTCACCCAAAGTTACACAATCTGTGGCAAAGCTAGAACGAAAACTCAGGTTCTCAACCTCCAGTTGCATTCTCTAGCTTCCTAATTTCTTGATTTCTTTAAAACATATTAGAGTACACTCATCCAAATCTCTTTAACTTGTGTAGAATCCAGATGATTCAAGACAATCAGAGTCTTGAATACACAAAACAGACCAATAAATAAATCAATCCAAGAAAAGCAAAAACCAGTATTCTCAAATCAATTTTCCACATTCTAATATTTTTACTTCAAAGTTTTAAAAAAAATTATAGACAAATTTAAAAACTAGCTAAGAAAATAGTGAAGAGTCATTCAGAATGTTCTGGAATATTTATACCAAACTTAAAGACAACCAAGTAGCCTCCAGGATAAGCTTCCTTACAGGAAGGAAAACTGCAGTAAACAGTAAATAAAAACAACTTCTGCTTAATTGATAAGGGATGACAAAAAGTGATGACGCAATGGCAATGCTGTACCTTGGCACAGAAATGTGCCATATATATGCATTTGTGTGTAAATATGTGTGTATAACAATTACTCCATATTCCACATTTTATGTAGAAACTTAGAACCAGGAAGTTAAAAGTACTGTACTCACCCAAAATTAAACCAAGTTACGGCAAAACCAGAATGAAAACCCAAGGTCTCAACCCCTACTTAAATGCTACAGACAAGGTTCCCAATTTCTGGATTTCTTTAAAGCATGTTGGATGGATGTGTGTGTGTGTGTGTGTAAACATGTTACACATATAACAAATCATGCCCTGCAACAGACTATAAAAAAACAATAACATATTTATATGGGTTACATGCAAACAATAGTTAACATAAGGTCTGAAAAGCTCAGAATTTTAGACACTGATATATTGAATTATCATTTATTCTTACAATAACATGATCCTATCTAACATCATATAAAAACAATATGCTAAAGAAGTCTGTAAGGATAAGAAATCAAATAGAAAAATGTAACCACAGTATACGTAGCTCAAACTCATTTCAGAGTCTCATCAATCTCTGTTATAAGCAACCAACTAAATAGGATTAGTAGGCAGATGGAAAATTATGCTCCAAAATTTTAAATCTGATCTACTGGGAATAAACTGGGTAACCTCGTATCACTTCCCACTTCATTGCTTTAATTACTCCAGTTAAACAAAATAATGCTGAAAAACACAAACACCCAACAAAACACAAAATGGTACGTACATAAATTCGTAGAACTGGTTGTAAGAAGAGTTGCTGGATTTTTATGATCAAAAGGACCATTAGAGATCATTTAATCCAATCCACTCATTTTATTAAAAAATTAGGGTCAAAAAAAGTGCCTAATTTGTCTCAAATCACTTAGCTACTTAGCAGCGGAACTGAGCCAAGAACTCAGAAGTCTGGACTCGAAGTTCAGAGATCTTTGCAACAATGATGGACAGTGATGGATATGAAACCAACTGAACTATTCAGAAAGAAAACTTCTAGGCCATGGTCACTCTTGAATGGTAAACATAAACTCTATTGAGAAAGATGAGAGCAAAACATAATGTTCTTGACCACCACAGACTTAGATGCATGTGACTGCAGGATAACATCCAACACTGTGTGGATCCCAGGTGCTTCAAATTTGCCATCTCACATTCAGACACATTACTAATGTCTTTTGTGGTCATGTGAGCTAAGTGATAAACATCTTGCCATTTCAATATTTTCGAAAGCCACAGCTAAACCCTGAATACCAGGCTATAAATTCGTGGGCTATGAGTTTTCAAAAACAGTATGGTTTTAATGCTGCCACAAGTCTCACCCTAATAGAATATCATCATTCAGTTTTAATTAAAAAGGCGGTTACTAGGAATGCAGAGAGGGAAAGTTTTAGTGTGTTCATCACTTTTAACCTGCCGAGTGGCAACTCAGTCACTTTACAAAGAAAACCAGGAACAGTACGCAATCTAAAACAATCCACACATATTGGAATAAGTGGTTACCTTTGGAGAGTGAAACTCAGGAAGAGGTATAGATAAGTCTGTCCCCACCAAATGAATAATTTGGGTTTTAGTGTACTTTGCTTTTTGTTTTTCTCGTTCATTAGCTTATCCTCCGCTAGGCTTTTTCATACATCTTCATTTCCAGTCTTGCCTCACTCAACAACAGAAAGAGATGAAACTCCATTCACTGAATTTTCATAGCGTTTTCAATCATACCTTCTTGAAGGTGGTTGGCGGTTCCCTTGAAGTAATCACCTGAAATTTTTGTCAGGATAGACCAACTTCATAAACTCACTACGGGTGCCTGAGGAGGTAGGTCCAAAAAGGACTACACTGGCTCACATTTCTACCCAGGTGCTAATCTGAAGAAACTTGTCGGAAATGCATGCCCAGAACAAAAAGGGACGTGGGAAGCTGACTCAGGATGGATGGAGACTAGGAATGGGAAACGAAGACTATAGAATGCGTGTCAATCCAAGCACAGACAAGAAACACCAGCCTTTAAGACGGCCTGCGGTCCTTACCGTACACCCGGACCCAGCTCTGTTGCTGGCACACGGACTCCAGGAGGATTCGATCCAACATGCCACCGGCCACGGCTCCACTGACTGGGACAACCGCTTCCAGATCCTCCGGGGGCAGAGGCGAGTCGGACTCCAGCCCCGCGAACATCTCCGGCCAGGACAGCGCCTCTGCGGCTCCTCCGGACGACGGGGAGAGCTCCATGGTGTCCGGGAGGGACGAGGCGGCCGATGGGCGCTCTGTCTGCGGGAAGGGGAGGAGGGCGCAGCAGCGGGGGCGCGGACGCCGCTCACCTCCGTCCCCGCCGCCCACCGCCAAGGGCTGGGCGCCGCAGCCCACCTTCAGCCAGAGGGAGGGACCCCAGCCGGGCGGGCGTGGGTCCGGGCTCAGGTGCGGTCCCTCCCGGGAGGGTACGCTCACCCTCCCGCCCCTTCGGAGCCGCCTTCCTGAGCGCCCGCCGGCGTCTCCCGCGGTAGGACCAGGCTCGCGCCGGAGAGGGCGCCGGGCCGGGCAGGGCTGGGCTTGGGGGCGTCGCCGCCAGGGGCCGCCCCCTCTGACCGGCTCCCGAAGCCGCCGCCTCAGGGACTCCGAATGCCGGCTCTCAGCCTAAGGGGGGCGGTAGCCCCTGGCTGTTTCCCGCTAGTCCTCAGCACCTGGCTCCGGTATGAGCCGGCCCGCCCCTCTAACTCTCAGGCCAGGGCTCCGGCCGTGGCTCCGGCTCCCACTTGGCTGAGGGTCCCACAAGCCCGGCAGCCGCGGCGCTGGCGGCGACCGGCGGCATCCCAGGGTGATAGACCGGAGCAATCGAGGGCCGAGAGCCTGGCCGCGTGTGCAATCGAGTAAAGAAGCGGAGGAAGAACTGCTCCCAAAGGCAGGAAAAATCGGGCACCGAGTTATTCATCTGACCGGGCCCCGCCCACTTTCCAAAAGCCTACTCTGGGACAGCCTGGCAGTGCGTGGTCTGGTTCTCCAGAGCTGTAGCTCACTTTAGAGACGGCCTGGGAAGGCGGGGAGGAAAAGGGGTGCGGGAAATTTAAAAGGGAAGGAAAAGAACTTCCTTTTCTTCTCATCCGCTTCCTATTTATTTATTTATTTCTGGAACACTTCTTTCTTATTGGACGAAGAGACGGAAGAGATTGCTTCATTTTACAGTCACCCTAGAAACGCCTCCGTCCTTCTCAGAAAGGAGAGTTGGCAGCGGGTCTGGCTGGCATTGTGGGATCTGTACAGGATCCGCTCTTTGCTCCCGGTCCACGCCGAAGCTGTCATCGGCTTAGAATAGCGGTTAAGAAGTGTGGTGTGGATGGATGGACGGACCTACCACACGAAAAGCTCAGAAGCCCAGTAATATTAAGCAAACACCTTTTTTTTTTTTTTTTTTGCCTTTGATCTTTGTGCAATATGTTGGCTTTTTCCCCCCTCTGATATCACTTGTGTTTTATTTTTTATTTGTAGAATGTCTCCATCCTTAACCTTAACTTGACTTTTATATGCACCCATTGCTCCTCTGCACAGAGTGGTGTACAAGGTAACATTTTAGTTTTCTGGTTTTGTGGTATATTGGTGTGTTTTCGGCTTATCAAGTAAGTGCTAAAAGGATACATTTTGTGATTCTCTACCAACTCTTACTTTGAGTAATAGAATTTCAAACAAGAAGTGTCCTAAGTGATAATCTCATCCTGCTTCTTGTATCACAGGTGAAGAAAACAGGAATAGCCAGGTTGCCTGGCAAATCAGCCATCAGTACAGATAGATTTGTACTGTCTGAATGATACTGATTGCTTCAACTTTTCCTTCAAGAATCCTTTGTGATTAAGTTTGTTGATCTGTTGCTTGGTGATATGTTGGAGGGATCTTTTCCAATATTTACAACCTTGCTTGCTTACAATCTGACTACACAGTCAGTCTTCCAAGTCTAAACTATCATGTGCTTTCATGAATTTAGTGTTGAAGCCAGGAAGCTAAGGGCTCAGCACTGAGGAGAGCTACAGCATTTTCTTTTATAATAAGCTACAGTTGATGTCTTGGTAACGTAAATCAGAGAGTAAATGAATAACAGGCATCAGATGTACAAATTTGAGTTTTACTTTCTCAGTCAATATATAAAGAATTTATTTACCAAAGCCATTATCTCAAAAGCAGCAGTAGCAGTACCATATGAAATACAGATTTTTTTTCTTCCAAACTTGTTCTCCCAGTGGCATTACTGTATCTGTTCTTGGGCTGAAGAAAAAGCCTCTGCCAACCCCCAGTAATCCTACTTTCTTAGTAATCCTATTTTCTTCATCCTGACCACTAAGTACTAAATACTAGTCCCTACTTCATCTCCCCATCCTGACCCCAGACTAGATGCATGTCATAATCTAATTACCAAAGTGATATTATGTCTGCAATTTATGTTCATAATTTAAAAAGAAAATGTTTTCACCACCTGAACAATAATTCTATGAGATAAGCAGAACCAATATTTTTTAAGACTCCATTTAGCCAATGAAAGAAATTGAAGCATAGAATTGTATTAAACAAAGTATCTGAACACAGCTAGTTAGTTAACTGAGATTAAAACTCTAATCTTGTAATTTTTTATTTTACCAATGAGTCAGGACTCTGTAAGAGTATTTTTCTTAAGCAGGTGGAATTGTTCTGACATTTGTGAAACAAAAGGTAAACATTTTGTTGTTGTTGTAAAATATTACCATTTAAGAAAAAATATTGAACAACAAAACATAGAAGTTATAAACCAATTTGCATTGCTAGAAGGTGGCTTCTTGGATTTATACCACTGGTATATCCATAATGTAATCCCAAATTTTAATGTGAAGATAAATCCTTGGCTGATAAAGTCATAGTTTACATTGTTGTTTGCAAACAGTCCTTTGTGTATGAAGTACAAAAAAGCTGCAGTTCTACTTAGCCCTCTCCCTTCTTCTTTCTCCCTTCTCTAGAGCTTTGAACACTAATTTCTCAGGGTTGATCTACATAGTTATTGATGTTGGAACACATAACCCCAAGAATCAAACCCAAGATCCAAGACAATCAAAAATTGGGAAACTATGGAGGAGATAAATAAGTTCCATAGTTAAGAGTCTAAAACGCTGACAGCAGTCTGAGATTTCCAAAATAAACAGGTTATTGTTTGTAAGTATACATTACTAATATAAAGGAGGTGTGGGTATTTGGAATTATGACTGTCACAACTGAGGGCCAGATACATGTCCAACTTTCTCCTCTATTCATTTGTCAGAAAACAAACATAAAAGGTTCCCTCTTCATCAAGTCTGTTAACTCGTTTCTTCTAGACCATATAGTCCCTTTAAAATACGTAAACATCACCTCTCACCAGCCTTTCTCCAAAAGAGGTTCATCAGTCTTCGCTTTCTGTATTCCCTCTGCCCTTTGACACAGTTATGTACTACTCTCCCAATTATCTTCTGTAATATGGACCATAGCTGGAAGAAATTAGACATTGCCCAAGATTCTGTTCTGTCTTCCTTCTCCACTAACCTGGTGATCTATGCACTTCCATGATTACATCTCTCACTTGGATACTGTTGACTTTGAGATACCCATCTCCAGCCCCATCCACAGTACTGAGGTCCAGTCAGGAATTTGTAAATGTTGAACAACTCTATCAAGATATGCTTCCTGCACCTCATACCCAGTGCTTGGAAAATAACCTCTTTGTGTTCCCTTTTCCCCTTGCCCAGATACCTTTCCCTTCTTGAATTTCCTTTTTATGTTACTGGAACTAGTAGGTTCTATTTCAGACTTGTGTAAACAAGGAGTTACCTGAGTCCTCTCCCCCACCATAGGTTGCGTAGATCCAACCCTGCTTTCCATTCCTACTGATGCCATCCTAGCTCGGACTTCATTAGCTTTTACTAGCATTAGCTTTTTAGCTATTCTCTTTCCCCTTAGGACTTTATACCTCCAGTTTATCCTACTCTCTGTAGTGGGTGAGTTATCCTAAAGCACAGTTCAGACCAGGTCATATCTCAAAAAACAGCTCTCTGTTGCCTACTGTATAAAATGCATTCTACCCCAACCTTAAAAGTGCTTCCCAAATATGATCCCAAACCACCACTGCGACATAACTCCTTGCCTGTTTTCAGCTAACTGAAATGGCACACTCCAAATATAGGTAACACTTACTAGCCCCCTTGTCACTGCCTAATTCTTTCCTCCACCTAGAATATCCTTTACTCCATCTCTGACTACCAGAAATGAATCCCATCCAATGCCCATGTTCTCCATCAACTCGTTCCCTATTCTCCAAGCTAGTAATGAGCTCAGCCTCTTCTGAGTTCCTATACCATTTGTTCCTGTCTCTCTTTTAGAATCAGCTACAGTATATATTGTGTATATAATCTTTTGTATAATTCTTAGTATGTACTATTGGGTTATAAGCATCTTGAGGGCAGAGACCTTGTATTCATGTCTATCACCCACAATCTCTTTTATATATCAACCCCTGGATGAAAACAGAAGCCAGGAAACAGAGTTTAGACTAAAGGAAAAATGAATGTAAACCTGGTTTTGTTCACAGATGTGTAGAGCTGCAGAAGACACTACAACCTCAGTTTAATGAATTCAGTCATGCAATACTCATTTTCTATCCTGTACCTCTTCATTTTAGAAATGAACATAACTTGCCAAGCAAGATGACCAACACCTGTAATCCCAGCTCCCTGAGGCTGAGGTAGGAGGCTACTTAAGCCTATAAATTTTGTGACCAGCTTAAGCAACATAGTAGGACCTGGTCTCAACAGAAATAAATAAATGAGTAGTAAAACCTAGGTCCAGGAATATGATGTGTCTTCCTCAAGGTCACATAACTAGTGACAGAGGAAGAATTAGAACTCAGATTTGAATCTCAATTCATTAGCCCCATCAAAAAATTGATTCCACCCTTTTCTGTGCTTCTCTAAATAGATATTTTTTTGTTAATGAAGGTTTCCTCCGTAATTTTATTCTTTTACATATTATTTAAGCTTAAAGCATTTGTACCACATTCCTGGCCCCACATATAATTTTAGCAAAATTATACTTTTTTTTTTAACCAAAGGACCAAACAGAGACATCAGAGAAACATCTGGTCTGATTCATCAGGGTAGCAGCAACATTTCTATTTATACATGAGCACAGCCCTATCTTTGTAGCTTTCAGCTGTTGCTCATTGCTCAGTATGTTCCCCTTTTCAACCTTGTCTATCCCTCATCAAGATAGCATCCTGCATCCCGAGTCTTAAACAGAATCTAATGCAACAAAAGAAGATTTATTCTCCACTCCTTAGAAAAGGTCTGTATTTTAAAACTATTTCTGCTTTCTCAATCTCTTTGTTTTATACTGTAAGACGGAAAGCCTCAAGTACTTGAGTGGCTGCCAGTCATTCTACTGCATTCTTGGTAGAAAGAAGCTGGATAAAAAAGCTATGGCATAAATCAAGTTTGGAAGCAGATCAGGTAAAAAGGAAGTGTCCTAAATGGAGGTACTGGGGTTGATGTGGAGAATTTAGGGAGCAGTAACTCTCTTCACAACAACGTTTGATGGTGATTATAAATTAGAAATTGAATGATCTTAGGCAGGCATTGGTCAAAAAAAAGGCTTGGGAATCTGTTTGAGTTTTGTGACTTTTATAGCTGGCCCATATCCTCTAAGAGAAGCCCACTGCTTATACCAACCAGTGACAATATTTTTTGGTAAAGCAGTGGAACAGGCCAGAAACAAACAGATCTCTACCAGTCACTTCTTGGCAAACCTCCTTCAAAATGAATGACCTCACCTCAACGTTCAAGTATAGGAATGCAAAAAGAATAAAAATACCTAGGTGGAACCACAATGGCCTCTGACATCAGGGCCTAATTAAAACCTTCAAAGATCCTAAGTGCTGACAATAATAAGGTGACCCACCCCATGTGATTTTTTAAAAATTGCAGAGTAGTAGGAAAAGCGACAAACTTCTGATTTTCCCCCAGACATAACCACTATGTAATTTGCATCAGAAATGACAAATATCAAACTCTTAAAAGTTTTGTATGCATTTTTGTGTGTTCTTACTTCACCAGTGTCCCAAACACTGTATCTGTTGAGTAATCCAGTTCTGCTTGAAACACACAGTGCCAACCATTTATGAACTAACACAGTGTATGAAGTGGGTAATCTTTAGCAAATTAATTTCTGTGTTTTTTTAGTAACTATAGAGACACTAAGTTACTTCACCCTACACAAGGAAAACAGTTACTTCCTTAGCTTTGTGTTCTAATGAGTCCTCAAAAAATAAAATTAAAAAATCACAGCCCAAAGATTCTAGAGGACAGATTTTTAAAAAATGATGCCATTGTCTTCATGTTACTCTGACAATGATCTAATCATAATCGACCAATATGTGGGGTCTACACTGAATCATTTTCCTTTTGTCTATTGTATACAAAGATGCCAAGATATCACTGGTACTTGCTGGAGGCTAAAACCCTTGTGAATAAAGACAAAAAAATCCAAAATATGTCCCTTGTAAGCTGTCATCTAAATATGTGTAGAGATGATCACATCAGCTCCTGAAATGTCTCCCCATTATCGATCAATACTGATCACTAGTACTGAGAATAAGAAACCTGAAAATTTTGTTTTATCAAAGTTAGAAGCCAGTAGTCAGAAGGTGAGAGCTTGGAATTTAGGATTACTGAGGTGTGAAGTCTGGGAAGGTGAAGGTCACAAAGGTTAAGGAGGTACAGCAATTAGAAAGCTAAAGTACTGGATCTGTTGTTGACACCAAATCCTAAGATAGTGTTAGGAGGCAAAACAAAGAGGGCATCTATGAGTTAGGTTCCAAAGTCTTTAGGTGAAAGAAGAAAAGTGACTAGGACATTGGTTAGTGGCTGAGAAGAAGAAAGGTAGAGGGAACCCATAAGGAAAGAATGAGATTTTAGATGACAGACAGTGATGGGCTGGAAGTAGCAGTGGAGAGTCAATCAAATGCCAAGGCTTGTACTCCAACTCCCTCTACTCTTCAACACAATTTATAGGAGAATGAATAGCGTCAACCAGAGAAATCTGAAAGACGAACACTAGCCTTAATGGAGAGTCCTTCAACTCAAGACAAGGAAAAGAGACTATACTTCTATGAAAAAAAATTTTAAGAAGGTAAATTTATTTATAATGAAATAATTCATCCAAATTGCTGAGTGGAAAGGATGATTACAGAGTTTGTAGTAATAGGCACAAGAAGTGAAAAAAGGGGGTCCATAATAATAGGCAGATGTAAGAAAGTACTAAACCATTGATATAAGAAAGTACTAAACCATTTTAAAAATGAGAACATAAGTGACTAGAAGCATTTCTATGTGCCTTTGTGTCTGGAGTGGTAGCAATCCGCCTAGTTAGGATGAGGGGGCTTTCTCTAGGTTTGTGGCTCAGCCCAGGGGCTGCTTTTCCATCTCATAAGAACTCAGATACATTGACCTCTTCATTTGATCCTGGTTCTTCAGCCTTTTCTAGACTCTTTCAGTTCCATGTCCTGGCTGAGACTATTAACTGCCTGAAGCCCATTGCTAGGGATGTGGTCTGAGTGTTCCCCAAGGATTCATTGTGAATAAAAGCTTGGTTCCCAGGGTAACATTCTTAGGAAGTGGTAGAACCTTTGGGTGAAGCCTAATGGGAGGTCTTTAGGTCACTGGAGGCATGAGGTAGTTCATGTGTGACCACCCCTGGTAGTTGTGAAATGAGTTCTCACAAGGGAATTATAAAAGGAGCAAGCATGGTCTCACCTGTCTTCTCTTTTCTTCTCTGCTCTTGTTCTAGATGTGTTTGTGCCTATATGATCTCCCACCATGATGCGCCACCATCTATTGCCCTCATTGAAAGCCAAAACAGTGTCCTCTCATCAGTCTCCTCATCTTGGACTTTGAACCTCTAAAACTGTGAGCTAAATAAACCTTTTCTCTTTATAAGTTACTTGCCTTTGGCATTTCACTGTAGTAACACAAAGCAAACTAATACAATGCCCTTCCATTACTTTGCACCTGTTCTGCGTAATCAAACCTAGATTATTTCACAGTCTGCTTTTCCTGTTCTTCCTTCTCAAACAACAGGGCTGGAGAAAATTATATGATGTAGAGTCTTGTGCTGTTGCAGATTCTGGCTCAACTGAACCCTCAGAAACTGTATAGATTCCTTAACTTGTCTTTGATCAATTTTCACCAGTAAATATACCTACTTTGTCTTTGTCTTTCTATTCAAGACACAATCAACTCAGAACTCACATTCCTAACAAAAGTTTTCTACCTCCTATTTAAAGGAGAAAACATTGAGGCCACCTTCAACATCCCCATGCCTCTACCATCTTTTCCTCCTCTTTTTCAAAGGTCAAAACTTCCCATTTCTTTCAGGGCTTAAACAATTATTTTCTTTCTTTTTTCTTTCAGCCACACCTTCAACACTGTCCTCCCCTCAGTTCATGTGTTCATCTCTCTTATCTAATCCAAAAGCTTGACTAATGAAGTGCACTGATGTCTGAAACTTTCTTTGAAATGAATCAAATAAAAAACTAGGTGGATGAATGGGTGGATAAATATGTTATAAACCAAATAAAACAAAATGCTGTTTGGAGAATATAGGTGATGGTTACATGGGTGTTCACTGTACCATTCTTTCAGTGTTTCTGAATGTTTAAAAAATGTCATAATAAAAATGTTGAGTGAATAAGGCTTCCAATCCAGTATCTTTCTCCAGCCATCATCCAATCTCTCTTCTTTCTTTCTCCATCTAAACTTTTTTAAAAAGTAGACTATACTCACTACCTGTACTTCCTGTTTATCTCCCAATCACTGTTGTTTTCCTCAGATCTTTAAAAAACATGTTATATATACAGCTGAAGCCCTGTCCCTTTTTGCAGTATTACTAGGGATTGAGCCCAGGAACATGCTACCACTAAACTACATCCCTACCCCTTTTTATTTTCTGAGACAGGGTCTCACTAAGTTGCCCAGGTTGGCCTCAAACTTGGGATCCTCCTGCCTCAGCCTCCCAAGTAGCTGGAATTACAAATGTGCCCACCATACCAAGCATGAAGTCCTCTTTGTACTCCATCTAGTCCTTTTCTCTTCTAACTGCCAACATGTCATCACTCCTAGCTACCAAGACACACCCCTATATGTATCTTTCCCACAGGTATGTATGCATGTATGTATGTATGAAAATCTCTGATTCTTTTCTTCTATTAAATTTTTCTTTTGTGTCTTTCTAAATTTTACATATATGTGTATATATATATTTGCATTCAGTATTTTGTTCTTTTTTTTTCAGTATTGTGCTCTTAAGATTTATCTATGTCAATACTTTTGGACCTAGTACATTCATTTTAACTACTGTGTAGTTTTGTATCATGACTATAGTCCAGCATTACTTTACACATTCTACTATTGATGGTGGTTTCCAGTTTCTCACAATTGCAAACAATAATGGAATGATCATCTTTAAGGCACTTCTCTTTGTGCAAATGTATAAAGGTTTTTCTAGATATATGCCCAGAAATTCAAATAGGGCTTCCACATATTCAATGCTACAAAATATTGGCAAATTACGTTCCATAGTGGTTGTACCAATGTACTTTCCCTTCAGCAGGTGCGAGTTTCTTTCTTCACAGCCTTTCCAGCATTTAGCATTATCAGCTATTTTGTCATTCTCATATATGTGAAAAGTGATCCCATTTTAAGTTTTGCATTTTCCTTTTCAAAAGAGAGGATAAGCATTTTTTTCATGTGTTATTGGAAATTTGAGTTTTACTTCTCTGAATTGCCTAATTTACATTCTTTGACGATTTTTACCCTACTGCATCTGTCTTTTTCTTATTGATTTACAAAAGTTCCCTTGTATACAGACTATACCCTAGTCTTCTGTCAGTTTTTTAAATTCAAATATTTTTCCTACCCTAGTCTTATCTTTTAACATTGTTTGTGGTAACTTTTCTCACATAGAAATTTCAATTTTAATCTATTATCTTCTTATGCTTTGTTTTTTCATCCCTTAAAAATGCTTTCCCTACCCTAAAATCTTGATTATATTCTCCTCTATTATCTTTTGAAAGCTTTATTATTATGCTTTTTCATACTGAAGTCTTTGAGCCACCTGACATTTTTGTGTACACTGGGAAATTAGGATCTATTTTTTCTGTACAAATAATTAATTGATCTAACACCATTTATTTGAATAGTCCATCTTTCCCCCATATACCACATTCTATCTACCAAGTTCTATCTACCACATACCAAATTCTCCTATGTGTTGTTCTCTTTTCTGTTGCATTGGATTATTTATCTATTTATGCTCTGATACCACACTTTCCTAATTCCTCCCTAATCTTGTTTTTCTCTTTCAAATTATCTTGCCTATTTTTGATCCTGAACTCTTCCATGAGCATTTTAAACCTAGCTAGTCAAATTCCACAAAATACCTTATTGGGATTCTGACTGTAAAATGTTAAGTTTTATACATTAATTAGGGAGAATTTTCTCTTTATAATATTGTTTTCCTTCAAGAATATGACATATTTCCTCTATTTTACATTCAGCAATAAAGTTTTTTTTTTTCTGTATAGATCTTAAACTTTTTTTGTTAGATTTTTTTCCTGTGTAAACTGTGGCTTATGTTGTGACTATTCTTTGGGTAATTGTTATTATATTTTCTAATTGTTTATTGCAGCTGTACAGAAGCACCATTGATTCTTAAATATTGTTTTTGTGTCCATCAACCTTGAAGAACTCCCTTATAAGTATTGATAAAATGTCAAAGGATTGTCTTGTATATCTTATTTAATCATATTATTTGCATAATGATTATTAGTTTATTTCTTTGTTTCAATCCCTATACTTTCTTTTCTTGTCTTGCTACATTGGTTAGGACCCCTCAGTACCATATTGAATGGGTATGATATCCATGTCTTGTTCCTGACTTTGAACAGAATGTTTCCATTATTTCATCATTAAATACAGTGTTTGCTATTGTTTTAATATTTAGGATGGTCTGATGTATTCCTAATTTTCTAAGAAGGATATTTTAAAATCATGAAATGATTGTTAAATCTTAGTATGTTTTTACTGTATATATTGAGGTAATCATTTAATTTTGTCCTTTAATTCATATTATAGTGAATTATATTAATAGATTTCAAAACAATAAAATATTCATCTCTGGAATCAAACCTTCCTTAATTGTATTTTCAATGAATTACAAATGTTTTATTTAGTTTTTATGTTTCTATGTTCATATGTGAGACTACTCAATAAGTTTTCCTTCTGGTACTGGCCTTTCCTTGTTTGAATTTTCTCCCTAGGTATCCAAGGGAATTGCATCTAGCTTTTAAAATAAAATCTAAATGGATAGATTTAAAATATTTTCCTTTAAGCTCTATATTACAGCACCCTATGTTACATTTGATGCAATTGATCACTTTCTTAAAATTTATTCTTGAAGCTCTTAAGTCTAGGAGTTTGAGGCCATCATACACCCATCATTCTTTCATAGATTTCTGATCACTCCTTTTCTATCTTTTTCATGATCGTATTTTCTCTCTGGCGTCTCTCTTGACTATTACTCTTCTTGTTTTAAGATGTTACCAAAGTTATCTGAGGTACCCTCAGTTTTTCAACTACCATCTGTACAGAGATGAATTCCAATGGTCTACCTTCAGTCTACATCTCTCCCAACAGTTCTAGCATTTTCTGTCTCATTCTGGCTTCTAAAAACCCCTGGGTCTTAACATGTTTGGAATAGAATTCATCATCTCCATGAATCAACTTTTTCTCCTGTTGTTACAACCTTGATTAATGACCTTATTATCCATACCTGTCATCCAAGAGAAAACTGTTTGTCTTTCTTCTTCATCTTTTAAGTTAAATCAATTACTATCCCTGACAATTTAAATCCCTAAACAATCTGAGACCTGGTCCTGCCTCTCCACATTCATACCCATGCTTTAGACCTGGACCAGAACAACTTTCTTACAAATTTCCTTTGTTCTGTCTATCCTAAATGTAGGTACAACTATAATCCATTTCTTGTTATTTTCTTTATAGATACTGATCTTACCATGCCACTTTTCTGCCTTAAAACCCTTTAGCATTTCTACATTGCAGACAAGATGGTCAATACTTCTTAATATTTCACCCAACGTCCACCATCATCTAGCCCTTACCTTTTTCTCTAGCTTTATTTATATTGTAATCTTGTCTCCAGTAACTCAGAACTGCTTGTAGTCCCCTATGTATTCTTTCTTTCCTGTATTTCTTTCTTTCCTTTCTTGCCTATACTGTCCCTTCTGGAAGGTGCACCTCTACTATCTGTCTCCTGCCCTTGACCAGAATCCAACTTCCTCCTCAATCTCTGTTTAACTCTTCACCTCCTTTAAGATCCAACTCAGCTGTCAGCTCATTCAAAGAGCCACCCTTAACTTTGACCCCTTCTGAAGACTTCACTAAGTGCCTCACTTAATGATCTCATAAAAGCTATGAATGCTTTTTTATTTTGCACTTACTACATTATACTGTAAGTATTTGTTTATGTATCCCCACTGAACTGTAAATTGTAAACTGACCAAAAGAAGCAATTGGGTTTTATTCATAGTTGAAGTTCCAGAACCTAGCAGAGTCTCTGGGACATAAATATTTATTGAATTCAATAAATAAATTGTTTAGTTGAAATGAATGTGCTATTCATAGAAAACTTGGTTTTTCTGTCTATTAGTCCTTAAAACAGTTTTCAACTACATTGACTTCATAAATTTAATTTTTATTGCTCTTGCTAACCGATTGTAAAAATAAAAAGCAAAAATAGTGACCTATCAGTTTAACTAGCATGGTCTAGGGTTGGACTATGGAACCACAGAGTAAAACAGAAATAAATAGAAGGATGACAGGAGAGGACTAAATTTCAAATGCACAGTACCTATTGTTTTAGTCAATTCAGGCTTCTATATCAAGTACTATAGATTAGATAACTCACAAACAACAGAAATTTATTTCTCGCAGTTCTTATAGGTAGAAGTACTAGATCAAAATGCTAGTATGATCAGATTCTGGTCAGGACAGGGCCTTCTTCCTGGTTGCAGACTATTCTGTCTTGTTGTATCCTCATACGGCAGGAACAGGGCAAGAAAACGCCTGTTCTTTTTATGGGGGCACTAATTCCATTTATAAGGGCACCATTGTCATGACTTAATTACCTCCCCCAAACCATACCTCCGAATACCATCACACTGGGGGACAATATTTCAACATATGGAGTTGGGAGTAGGGGTTATAAACGTTCCATCTATTGCACCTATCATCCCTATCTACAGTTTTCACTACCACTATGGGAAGGAGTAATTAATATGCATCAGCAGAATCACACTGTCAGTGGCTTCTGGATTATTTGTGAAATCAAATACTGTCTTGCCTTGCAGTATAGAGGAACTCATCCTTGGAAACTCTACCCATGTCTTACAGAAATGTCAGTGTTCACTCCTAATTCCCTGAAGTTCCTCCGGCTGCCCATTCTCTTGGCAGCCTCAGGATTTGATTTCTGGCCTCTGCTGAATTCCCATTCTTCACTCAGCATCTTGCAGCTGTTCCTTTATCTTCTGCTGGCACTGACCCAAGGGTGATTTAAAGCCCCTCCTCCTTGATTTCCACCCCAAATTCATGCAAGCCAGCTGCATGTGGTAGACACTTCCTGGTAATTCAAAGATAGTGTTTGCCATATGGGGGGAGGCTATATGGCAAATATGTAGCACTCTTCAGCAGCCAATTTGAAACTGAAAAATTCACTTTCCTTGTTCTATTTCCACCAAACCAAGCATTAGTCTCTTGGCATTTGCGCAGCCTTCTTTCTCACATTTTCTCCTCACTTACCTCTTCTCTGTTCTTTCCATATCTCCCAGTGGTTTTGTTTTTGTGTTTTGGGATTTTTTTGGTACCAGGGATTGAACTCGGGACCTTGTGTTTGCAAGGCAGGTGCCGGAACCACTGAGCTAAATCCCCAGGCCTACCCAGTGGTTTTTTATTGCATGATTATTGTGATCATTTTTTTCTAACACGTAGGGACTCACCCACCACCCCTTAAACATCTCTCTAGATGTTATTCTAAACAAAGATAATTCCTTACCTAGGAAGAACTCTTTGGGTCAGTTTTACTAAACAGTAATTTTTGATTCCCCCCTATATATCTATTTATAGTGTATATATGTTTGCTTCAGCAATACTGAATAAATAACTATGAGATGAATAAATATTTATAAATTGAATATTTACCATTTTAATCCATGTGATTATTTCTTCTCAGGTACATGTTTTGTTTTGTCATAAAATCTTATATAAAAGAACACTTTCAATTATAAATAATGATTGAAGGGCTGGGGATTTAGCTCAGTGGTTTCTCCCCCTGCTGTGCAAGTGTAAAGACCCGAGTTCGATCTCCGGTACCAAAAAAAAAAGAAATCTGTGGGCTGGGGATTTAGCTCAGTGGTTCTGCTGCCTGCCTCGCAAGTGCAAGGACCCAAGTTCAATCCCCAGTACCAATAAATAAATAAATAATGATTGATGCTTGAACCAGATGGTACCAACCAACATAGATAGTTATCTTAGTGTTCAAGTTGTGACAATCAAACTAATTGGTAATTTTGGCAAAATTATGTCTGAATGAAACCTCCAAATATTCTCAAAGTATTGCATTTAACTAAGCTTTCCTTGTATTTGATGCACATATACGTGGCAAACCTGCATGGAGTGCTTGTGAACAACAGCAAATATTAATGATTCTGAAATGTTTAAAATCCAAAGATATTTCCTCCTTTCAAAAGACCTCAATTCATTCTTTCCAGCAAATATTTGTCAAGAGCCTATTTTGGCCCAGGTACTTTGATGAGCCTTGGAGATGGAGAGGAGAAGAAGAGTTGAACTCCTTGCTCTCATGGAGCTTATATTCTAGTGGGGAACACAACCAACAGGAAGAAAATAGATAATACCATATTGTTGTAAGTTATATGAAGAAAGACAACATGGTGAATTGATACAGAATGTGTGGGGGTAGAAGGCCACTGTCCATAGCATAGCTTGGGAAGTCTTCTGTGTTAGATTGTCATTTAGTGAACAAATGCTTGAGCAAAACAATTTAAAGGGGGGAAGATTTATTTTGGCTCATAATTTCAGAGGTCTATAATCCATAGTCCAATGGTTGGCTGGATCCATTGCTTTTAGGGCCTGTGGTAAGACAGAAACATCATGACTGAAGAATGTGGTGTAGGAAAGTTGCTCATTTCATGGCAACCAGGAAGCAGGGAAGACTAGAAAGTGTTGGGGGTGGGGGGAGCAGGGACAGCATATACCCTTCAAAGACAGAGCTCCAGGGACCTACCTCTTGCAAGTGAGCACCACCTCCTGATAGCCATTTAGCTATGAATTCACCAATAGGTTAATCCACTGATGAAGTTAGCACCCACATGATCCAATCACCTCTCTAGGCCTCACCTCTAAACACTGCTGTATTGGGGATCGAGCCCTCAATATGTGGGCCTTTGGGGGACACTTCATATTTAAACCTCCTCTTTGATAACACCCTCTTTGATTCTTGACCTGTTTCCTGAGACATAAGTGATAAGAAGGAGCCAGTCATGCAAAGAAAGGGGAGACCAGTTAAGAGGTCACTGAATTAGTCCTGGTAAGAGATAATCATGACTTGGACTGGGGGAGTGGCACTGGAGAGAGCAGAAAGGAGATGTAGTCAGATATATTTTGGAGAAAGAATTATGGTAGTATTTGCTGATGGGTTTTGTTTTTTGGGTTTTTTTTGTTTTTTGGTATCGGGGATTGAACTCAGGACCTTGCGCTTGCAAGGCAGGCGGCCAAACCACTGAGCTAAATCCCCAGCCCCAACTGATGGGTTGTATATGTGGGGTGAGGGGGAAAAGAATCAGAGATAACTTCTATGTTTGTGGTTTATAACATATACTCCATTTTGACACTAAGATGGGGAAGACTAGAAGAGGTGTGGGTGGAAAAATGTAGTGCTCCATTTTGGACTTACAAGTTTGAGATACCTCTTGCACATTCAAATGAAGATATATAAGATATTCCACATATGATCTGGAGCTCTAGGGAAAGGTTAGGGCTAGAAATACATATTTGGAGTAATTAGCACACAGGTGCTATTTAAAGTCACAGAATTGAATGAGCTTTCTTAAGGAAATGAGTTATGCTTAGAGAAGAGAACTGAGTACTAAAATACTTCAACATTTAAAAACCAGATAGAGAAATGGAGGGCAGAAAAGGACTCAGATGGAGCATCCAGTGAGGGAGGATAAAACCAAGAGTGTGGCACCTCAAAAGTCAAGAAAAAAATCAGTCAACAATTAAGTTAGGAACAGAAATCCATGCCTACTATACATTGCATAACTGGTAGAAGACTCTCCCCAATCTGCGAGCTTATTCAGCCTGAATATTCAAGTCAGGAAAGGTTCCTGACACCAAACCTTTCAGGAAAGGTTTTGGAATCTAATTGGGTGTCTGAAGAGGCAACAGGTCAAGAGGTATTTCACATGTATTATGGGTCTTCCAGGTTTGTAATTGAACATGAAGTTGTAGGCAGTGAACAAGTGGCTTTGAGCTGCCTCTATGTTGGCATAGATTTGTTGGCTGATTCTTAGTAGATAATTCCAAAAGATCTTTGTGATGAGAACAAAGTGTAAAAGCATGATTATAAAATTAGTATGAAAGTTGCACAATTTCTATGGATAAAAGCTTGATTATCTTTGTTAATTTTTACCTAGTTTTCTTTTAGCAGGAGGCATTGGTCATTAGGAATAAGGAGAGGTGCCTCTTTGTCATACGAACCTTGGTAAGTAAGTCTAGTACCCAACTGAAAATAGACATATTGATGGAAAGAAATACAACTTTCATTTTTATTTTTGTATTAACAACAATGACATTCTAGAGAGCATTTTCTTGATGGCAACCAGTAGAGGCTACAGCCATTTTGATACAGGCTCTTTTGTCATAGTCAATGCACAGCTTTGACACAATCACTTTGATGCCAAGAACGTCTTGATGTGGCTGCCTTGAGGTGGCTGTTTTGATACAGGAACATTTTGACTCTGCTTAAAAACAAGCCAATGAACTTTTTATGTAGAAAAAAAATGGCATCAAGTAATGTGCATGGCAGATATCCTCACCCACTTCCTGAACCCCATGTCATCTCTTATCCCCTAAAAAAGAAGCCAGATTGTAAAAGTAGACAGTACAGGGCCGGGGATTTAGCTCAGTGGTTCCAGCTCTTGCCTTGCAAGCACAAGGTCCCGAGTTCGATCTCCGGTACCAAAAACAAAAACAAAACAAAAGTAGACAGTACAAACCAGTGAAAGGAAAAATAGCACCCATCAGGAAGGGAGGAGACTGGAATAGTAGACCCAACTCAACACAAACTGAAGGAAGAGAGGGATGACTCAGTGAAGCCTGACTCTCACTTTGAACCATCCTGACTTGTCTCTTGAAGAAACCATGCAACATATCTTTGCAATATGGAAAGAGACTCAAAGTGCCCTGCAGTACAACAAACCTCTCTCCCTCTCAAAAGACTACAAGAGCTATGTGTGACCGCACATTTCTTAGACAGGACATGTACAACTGAATGAAAGACAGTGCTACTGAGCAGAGAGATTAAGAGTCACAGCACAGCACCACACACGAAGTGACAGATGTGGAAATGGAGGCATCACATGGTTGGGTTTTGATCTGATCCAAGGCTGACATTTTATCATTCAAGGGTTACTAGGGCAAGGAAAGTAAAATATCTTGGTCTCACTGTCCCACTCATATTATGAGGGATCTAATTGTTCTGTCATAATTGTACCCCACAGCTCAGCAGAAAATATAAATTGACTTGCCACAAAGTAAATCCTTCTCTCTAATAATTCCCTCTTTAAGCAAAAATAGAACTGAAACATTTACTCTGGTAAGCCAGTTAATTCATTAATATGATTAATGGTATAATTTTTCCAGTACTAGGTGTTCATATCACTTATGCTCATGAAATAAAATATTAAATATTTTAAAAAGCTGAATCTTTGTCTATTTTTGTCACCATTATCTTTTAAAAGATTTGAAATGTCACTAATTTAATTGTAAAATGTTCATGGGGGTATTTATTGAATCACATGTAATGTGAAAATCTATATAGTATACATGATTTGTTTCCTGGAAATATGAATTTCCTCTCTCCCCAGACCCATTTATTTCATTTTCCATTGCAAGAATTTTCTATCTTGTTTTAGTTTCTTTCCAAATACTCTTAATTTTAATTTTGGTCAGCAAATATATATTTAATACTATTGCACACCCATCACTCTGCTAGGAACTAGAGAGAACAAAAATGTGAAAATGAATAAAAAATAGCTCCTAGCCTCAGGAAATATATTGAGGGATAGACTTGGCTGTTACCAAACTACAAAATAAACAGTGATATTACCAGGTACTTTTCTTGTGCATTAAAATATCACCTGATAGGACTGGGGTTATAGCTTAGTGGTAAAGTGTATGCTCAGTAGGTGCAGGGGGCTGGATTTGATTTCCAGCACCACAAAAAAAAAGAAACACAAAAAGCATAAAACAAAACAACATTTAATTGGCTGGGCTATTGCTCCATGGAATAACATTTGCCTAGTATGTGCAAGGCCCTGGGCTCAATGTCCAGCATCACAGGATAAATACATAATAAATAAATATTTAATAAATGTCAGGTGCCATAAGCTAGTATGATCAAAATTACATATTTGGACCTACAATGGCTGGTGGAATTAAGCCCTATTAGAAAAAGGAACAAGAGGGCTGGGGTTTAGCTCGGTGGTTCCAGCGCTTTCCTCGCAAGTGCAAGGTCTCGAGTTTGATCCCCGGTACCAAAAAAAAAGAAAAAGGAACAAGAAAATGACATTTAACTCTTGGTTGATAAGTACTGTGTTAAGTGCTTTATTCTCTTAACTCATTTAACCTTTCCAACAACTCCATTTATAAGAGAAGAAACAGCAGCTCAACAACATTAAGGAACTTACCCAAGGTTGTACAGCTTCAGATTTGGTGTAAAGACTAAACTTAAAACTAGCAGAATCCATATTCTTTAGTCATTTCAAGGAAAACAGTGGTGTGCATGACAGCTGAGGGAGGTAAAAGAAGAACTGGCAGCTTTTTTGATTTGGACAGGACACTAATATTTGAAAGAATGACTTTGCATTTTAAGACTTTGTCAACAGAAGGAAAAAATAAATAGTAATCATAGTCAATCTAGATCCACTACTGAGCAGCTCAGTAGGTACATGGACCACAATGGCTATTTGTAAATGTAACTTTTTATAAGTTGAGTCATGTTGTTAATGAATGTCACAAAAAAGGACTAATAAAAACTTAATGTTTACCTTTTAAAATGACTGTATCTCTTTTAACTTCCTGAATCTGAAAAGGTACCTTTTCCTCCAGCAACAAAAATTAATAATAACCAACACTTACTGAACATTTACAGTGCTGGGCTTTGTATGAAATAAATGTAATACACACACAGGTAAAATAGAGATTGAAATCATGGACTTAGGACCCAGTTAAATATTTCAAATCTTGGTCTCCATCCCCTCCCCTGGACTCTTTGCCCCGTCTCTCTTTTCCCATCCCTTCCCTCTTTCCTCTCCTCTCTCTCTCAGATCATTCATTTCTGCAGAAGCCAGTGACCCTGTCTTGGGTGTCCCCATGGAGAAAGAAACACAGGGTGTCCCTATTTGGTAAGAAACAGCGGCCTCCTGCTAATAGTCACAGCAATCACCTTAGAAGCAGGTCCTCCAGCGCTAATCAAGCCTGCAGATGACTTCAGTGCGGCCAGTGGCTTGACACACCAAGCCCAAACCATCCAGTTAAGCCACTCTGAAACTCTGACCTCCCACATAAAGGGAAACAATAGGTTTGTTTTCTTTGACTGCTAAGTTGTAAATTGTTACAGAACAATAGATAACCAGTAGAGTGTCCTTTTGTTGCATTGTTCCTTATTACTATGAGCTTAATTCTGATTAATCTGAACTTCTCTGCGGTGATACCACTCCACTCCCTGCACACACACACGCGCATACATACTTTCTCTCAGCTTCTGCTTCTTTCCTTTCTCTCCAGGAAAGAGAGAATCTTTTCTGTGCCATGGAGACAATCCTTCTTCTGCTCTTGTCTTCAGATATATTGCCTCAAATAATCCTCTGAATGGATTTAGGGTTCCCAAATTGGAAGACTCCTTAGAATCCTTTCCTTTTTCCCTTAGTTACTGCACTTCCCTGCTCCACTCCACTCTACTTCTTCCCTTAACTCTTTTCCTCTTCAAGGAGTAGATTCCAAGGAAAATATCTGTGGAGGAGGGATTAGCTAATACCTCAAAAGCTAATATATGAAGGTTGTGCAGCAGTTCATGCCTGTCATTACAGCTACTGAGAAGGCTGAGGCAGGAAGATTGCTTGTACCAGAGAGTTCAAGGCCAGCCTGGACAACATAGCAAGCAAGCTCCTGCCTCAAAAAAAAAAAAAAAAAAAAAAAAATATATATATATATGTATATATATATGTATATGTATATGTATATATATATATATATTTAAATCCCACCAAATGCACTACGTCCTTTAACAACCATATGAAGCATAGGTTCCTATCATCCCCATTTTACAGAGAAGAGACCATGTTTCCTTAGGTCACATGGCTGACAGGCCAACCCCCAAGTTTGAGAAACACCAGAGCTTGTGCTTCTTTTTAGCAATTCCACCTCCTTATACCTGTTATACCAAAGTTGTGATATTAGAATATAATGAAAAAATGTGATTTGTGTAGTCTGGATATCCACTATAAATACAGCACTTATAATAAATCTTTAATAATTCTAAGAAATATTTATGTCATATACTGTCAGCATGTCTACACATGTTTCAGACCTATTTGTGGAGCAGGATAAAAGACTTTCCCAGGCAAGCTCCTTAGGTCTCCTGCAACGCAGTGGATTTGGCTAAAAGTGCGTGTCCCAGTTGGAGAGATTCTCTGACTTTACTCCAGACCCAGCTGGGACCCTCTAACATGTTCCCTTCCATTCTCCAAAGCAGCTCTCACACATTCTCAGCTCTCTGCAAATCTTCAAACATCCGTCCCTCCCACCCACACATGTCACTCCCCCTTCACTCTCAGCAAATGACTCAACACCCACTGATAGGGAACATGCCAGCCACCCTGCCAGAACCACCTTGATTTCCCAGCATGTCCCAAAGCCTGGCCTCCCACCACACAGTGAAAGCATTCCATTTCTCTGCAGTTAAGCCCTGCATGGCCTTTGGATCCCAAGCCCTCTCCCTTTCTCGGGATTCTTGCTCTGTTAATGACTCCCTATCTTCCCTCCCCCACATTTCCCTCTCCTATTAAGCCCTTTCACCGTTAAAAATACTCGTCTTTGCTTAACAAATAAAAGGAAAACAAAGAAAAGCTCCCATGGACCCTGTCCTTTCTCTCTGTCCCCTTCTCAGCCGCAGTCTTCAGGAAATATCTACACTTGGCCTTGCTACTTCCTTACTTCCCACTCACTCCTCACCCCACCACTTCTCAGATTATGCCATCAACACCGCTATCAACCTGCCATCACCAACAGCACCAATAAGCTCCTTAGTGCAAAATCCTGGGGACACTGCTCATTCCAATCTTTCCTTTACCTGTCAGTATTTCACCACAGTTTACTATCTCTTGAAATGCTCTCTCTACTTGGCTGGATTCTTTTTCTACTTCTTTGGCTGTGCTTTCTTCTTTATAAGGCCTTGTCTTAGTTACCTTCTCATCACTGGGACACAATACCTGACACTCACAATTTAAAGGAGGAGAGGTTTATTATGGCTCATGGTTACAGTCCATGGTCAGCCGGCCCTAAGACAGAAACAGCATCGCAGAGGGGCTTAGTGGAAGAAAGCTGCTCACGTTGTGATGTTCTAGAAGCAGAGAGGGAAGCCAGGAAGGGAGATATACCCTCCCAGGTCACACCCCCAGTGACCAGCCTCTTCCAACCAGACCCTACTTTCTAAGAGCAAGTCAGCTATATCACTCCCATAATTCAATCACTATCCAAAAGTCCCACCTATGAGTGCAAGAAGCCCTTGGAGGGTATTCTCCATATAAACCATAACAAGTGTTTTTCCACTGTTCATTCTTTTTCCCTGGGGTTCTATATGGGACCTCTTCATTTCTCAGCCTACACATTTGCTCTAAATGGGCCCCACCTATTTGCCTATGACTCCCAAATCTATAATTCTGGACTAGCAATATCAACTTGTCTCCTGCATATTTCCACTTGGATAACCTATAGGCACTTTAGGCCCTTCAACTCAACCACTCCAAATTCACCTGCTTTTCCCAGATCGAACTCAGGACCTTGCACTTGCAAGGCAGGTGGTGGAACCACTGAGCTAAATCTCCGGCCCTCAAGCTACTCTTTCTCCTGGTTTCCTATATAACCAGTTGCCTAAGCCAGAAATGTGAATGTCATTCCTACACTCTTCTCCCTTATATGTGTGCCATTGCCAATCAAGTCCAATAATTATATCTCTTAAATATCTCTGGAATCCATATACTTATTTCCATTTCCACTGACACTACGACAGCCCACTTCCTCTGACCAGGATTATCCCAATTGTCTCCTGATCAATTCGGCCTCCAGTCTTGTTCTTCTCTAATCTATTCTCCATCCTGCAACCAGAATGAGCTTTCCAAAGGGGAGTCCTTTAGGAGAAAGCCCTACATTCTTGGCATGACATGTGTGTCTTCTCATGACCTGGCTAGCTTGCACCAAGCTCTTCTTTGCCTCCCCCACCCCATCTTCTACACAACTTTGGTAAACTAATTCTGATTCTCTGCTAAAACACTGCCCTCAATCTCAGCAAGATGAATTCTAGCTGACACTTCTTCTGGAATGCTCTTTTCTTCTGCCAATCTATTGAACATCCCTAATCCAGCTGGGTGTGGTGGCTCAAGCCTGTAATCCCAGCACTCAGGAGGCTGAGCCAAGAGGATTGCTGTGAGGTTAAGGGGCAGTCTGTGCTACAGAGTGAGTTCAAGGCCAGCCTGCAATACATAGTAAGACCCTATCTCAAAAAGCCACGCCCCAATTTTAAAAAAAAAATCCCTAATCCAAAACCAGGCATGGTGGCCCATCCCTATAATCCCAGCACTTGGGAGGCTGAGGCAGGAAGATTGCCATAAATTCGAGACCAGCCTGGGATACACAGCAAATTTAAGGCCAGCCTGTACTACAAAGCAAGACCCTGTCTCGAAGCAACAACAACAAGCCCTAATCAAAAAATTAAAAATGCTCAATTTTTGAGCACCATCACAATACCACAAGTGGAAAAGTCCACACCATGACACTGTGCTTCATTTCACAAAATTACTAAGAATATAGTACTAAATTACTTGTGGTATGTGGATCAGAGGTATGTATTCACATAAATGAATTTTCTGTTTAGACTTGACTTCCATTCCCAAGATATCTCATTACATCTATCCAAATCTGAAATCTGAAACACTTCTGGTTCAAGTATTTCAGATAAAGGATACTCAAACTCTGTCTGCATGTGTGTTCAGCTATTCTGGATGAAATTAAAGTACTTTCCAGATAAGTTCTTGAGTCTTGAGGGAATTTGGCTAAAAATGTATGTCACAGTGGTAGGTAGCTTGGGTCAACATATCTCTTCAATGCTGATTTCCTACACTTCCTACAAGTTGGAGACCCCATTAGGCCATTTTTTAAACATTTCTACAAATCTTGGATATACTCATCTTGTTTTCCTGTTTATTTTATACTGAAGATTTTCCTGTCTATTTCTTCAGTCACAGCACATCTATCTTCTCTTTAGAGTTTAAGGCACATGATGCTAATCAAGTACAACTGATTAATTATTTAGACTCTAGAGTACAATTGCCTGGGTTCAAATCCAGGCTTTGCAACATCCTACTTTGGTGAGCTTGAACAATTTGCTAATTTGTACCTTAGTTTTCTTAACTGCAAAATGAAAATCATAGCCTTAGCTATTTCATAGGCATATTGTGAGGATTAAATGAGAAAAACTAAGTTAAATTTTAAGAGTAGAATGATGCTTGAAACATAGCAAGAGTTCAATTTAACTTACTTTTACTACTTTTAAAAGCAGGTACAGTATCATTAATCTCCATAGTTATATGCTTAATGTTTAATAAACAAATAAATGAATACATCTAACCATGACACCAAAATTCTTAACACTAGCCCACAAGTGAATATTAAATACATTACAGTAAGCACTTTGCATAAAAATTACATTAACTCAGGGAGGGGAAGTTGTACCTTGCCTATAGTTGTATAGCTTGTCTACAGCATTAGGGCATTTGCCTAGCAAATATGAGGCTCTGGGATCAATCCCTAACAACACAGAGTGGGGGAAGGACAAAAAAATTCCTACTAACTTCATCACTGGAAATGAGGTCATTCCATTTCTACCCAAGTACTCAGAGAATTATCTTCCCTTGAAGAGGAGGTCTGAATCAAACAGGACACCTCAAGGTTCCTGAAGGCATCATGACTGAGTCTGAGGTAATGTCTTCTTTACATACACGTGACTGTTAAAAGCCTGTAAACATGAAGGTAACTGTTTTAACTTGTTTTCCAGTAATTTAAGACTACCAAGTTATTCATTCTCCCACTGTCACAAATACCTGTCATCCCCTCCTTGTGCCCAGCAGAGGGCTGGGTTCTGTTGGTCTTTCCTCTGCACAGCCATGGAAGCCAGCCTTAGCTCAAGTTTCACAGGCTTGTATGATTCCAAAGTCAAATTTTCATAATGGAAATAATGCCTGCAGGTGCTTAGTTTGTTTGGTCAAGGGAGAGATAGAAGCAGAGTACATTAACAGAGGGCTGTGGATGTAGCTCAGTTTTCCAGCACTTGCCTAGCATGGGTGAGGCCCTAGGTCCAATCTCTAGCACTGTAAAAATAAAATAAAATAAAAAAAATTTAATAGGTGGATTTGTTTTCCAGGACACAGACTAGAGAGAACTGAGGTGACTTAATATCCAAGTAGGAGGAAAGCCAGATCGTACATATGTATAGAGCCAAACTGCATAAAATATAAATATATATGTAAATAAATAAAAGTGCATCCCACTCCTGTCACTGCTCATCCTCCTTACTGGCTTCCTGCTGCTTGTAGGGCTTTGCAGACACTGACAGAGAATTTCTATCCTCATAAAGAAAACCTAGCATCCAGGGAAATGACCTTGATAGGCTGGACTATAAACACAGTATTAAACAGAGCAATTTATTTTTCATTGTGCCTTCTTTCCCAATATCTTAAAGCAACTTAGGAGGGACGCAAAAATGACCCATCACTAGCCACTTAATGGATGTGCAAATATTTCGGTACAACCAGAAAATGGCCCAGGTCCTGCCTCCGAAGAAAGTTATTTCCCAAGATCTGCTAAATCCAAACAGATCCCACAGACAGCACCTCTGCGCCATGGGGTTTTCATCTTGGTATCAAATAGCTCGTGGACAAGGAAGACAAAGTCAGGGGGTTGATCAACATAAAACTAGACTCCTTTGCTCTTTGTAATAGTGACACAACCTTTACTCCTGGGACAGCTGACTTGCAAAGAGCTGTGTTTCAGAGTCTGGGACAGGGAGAAAATGAAAATAAAAAACGAGCAGTAGCCTATTGTCATTAATGAGAAAACAACTCTCTGTCACAGCCTATAGGCACATGACATCAGTTTGTTCTCCACTGTCACTGGATGTGAGCATTATTTTTTAGGTCAAACGAAGGGTTGGTTTCCAAAAGATCAATAATCTAATCGTCCCCCAGATAAATATCCTGAAGCAAACATTCCACCTGGTGAAAAGAATATTTTCAGAGTAAAGTTTGAACACAGAAAGCTCAAGCTTCACAGTTGGTTGCTCCTTGAGGAAGAGTCTCTGTGGCCCATTTAACTGCTGTTTTACAAGCCCGCCTTTCAGTTGGCAGCACCATTGCCTCCACGTGAGACTGGAAAATTGAGCCTCTCGTGACCTGCTGAGTAATATAAGTTTGTGGAGTTGCTTTGTTTCTGTCTCTTTTTTCTGTTGTTTTAAAATCAAAACTAAGCTGACAGTCTTCACGATGATGCCAGGGAGGGCAAAGGCGAGTTAAAATCCACCTCCAGCTCCCCGGGGAGTGAAGAAGCCAGTGGTTCCTTCCTGTCAGCAGGTGTGAGTCAGACACACAGGGAGCAGGGTAAGAAGGTGCCATTTTGTCGCCAATGTTCCCACCACCGCCTCACGGAAATAAATAGTTTGAGAAAATGATCCAAGATAAAAGAACGATCCGGACAGGAGTCAGACTGAATAGAGTCCCCGTTGAATGTTGCTTCATTATGAAACCTTTCCTTTCACTGAGAGATTCCAAACTTTGGTGGAACCAATTGTGACAAAGAAGTGCTGACAGCCCTGGGAACCAGCAAACTGGCCTTTGGTTCATAGCCCTGAGCCCAGTCAAATGACCGAATTGTTAGTTGAATATAAGAAAGAAAACTTGATTGGCCTCTTGGAGTCTCAGTTTTTAAATCTAGAAATTGGCATCAGTAATCTTCACTGTGAGATTAATGTTTATATTTAATGTGCCCAAGTCACCGTCACGCCGTTTTTAAAACATTCCTCCAAATCTTGGAGATACTTATCTTCCTGTTTATTTTACACTGAAGACTTGCCTGTCCATTTCTTCTCTGGTCACTGCTGGAGGGATGGTGATTGGTTTGATGCTAAGATAGCCTATATGATGTGAGCATCAAAGGAACCTAAATTTGCTCAAGATGGAAATGTCCTATAACCAGCTATGAGCATTACTAACTTCTTATTGAAGGAGATTAGATGTAACCTCACAGCTTCATTCTACGCTATGTAACACTTTAGATGCTTCTGATTTAACTGCTTAATAAGTAAGCTACATACAGTTCATTTGGAAATGAAGACATACTGCAGTATATAGTTCATCTCAGACAACGGGAGAATTATCTGTAAGTCTTTTCACTTGTTTCATTATAAAGCCCAAAATTTTAAACACAAAACACCACCAAATACACATCAGTGGTTCTTTGCCTAACATATACATTTGGATCCCACTCCAGATCTAAGACAGAAAAATCTCTGGGATTCTTGGGCAAGTGTAATTGGCAAAGGTGCCCCATGTGATTGCAATGAGAACACTTGGATAAGAACCACAGGTAAAATTATTTGGATCAAATGAATTCCAAGTAACTTTAGTGCAGCCTTCTCTTTCTCAGTTAATGTTTTTTTTTTGTTAAGTGGCTTAGGACAAAAGCCTAAGAATCATCCTTGATTTTAACTTTTATTTTCATATTCCACATCTAATCTACCAGCAAATCTTTTTGGCTCTACTTTCAAAATATGTCCAGGAAAAATTGTATGTTTACATACCTATATGTATACATATATGTGTGAGATTCTTCTAATATAGATAGCCAATCATTGTCTATTTTCTACATAGCAGCCATGATAATTTTGTTAAACTTAGATCACTTCATTCCTTTGCTCAAAAACCTCCTGTGGCTCCCTCTTTCAGACTCCAAGGCAAAGTCTTCGCAATGGCACACAGGGCTAAGCTGATCTGGAGCTGTCATCCCTCTGTCCTTTCCTCCTGTACTTTATTGCAGTCACAGTGGCCTCTTTATTTTGATCTACTCCCCCCCCTAAAGTAGTTATCTTTTAATATATTTTATAACCTACTTAGTGTATGTTGTTTATTGTTCGTTTTCCTTGGCTAGTCTACAAGCTCCACAAGATTTCTCCTTGTTTACTACTGTATACCAAATGTCCAGAATACTACCTAGCATATAGTAAGTACTCAATAAATATTTGTAGCATTTGATTAGTGATGCCTCTTGAGTCCAGAAAGAGCAAACCAGGTAAATGATAACATTTTGCAAGATGTTGCCTCAACAAATTTGCACCTAATTAGGTTTGCCTCTATGAGGACAATCATAACTTATATGATATTTTAAGAACTTGTAGGGCCGGGATTTAGCTCAGTGGCACCAAGCCTGCCTGGCAAGTGCAAGGTCCTGAGTTCGATTCCCAATACCAAAAAAAGAGACCTTTGTGTAGCTAGATCCTATGAATGCCATAAAATATGCTACTCCTGCTTTTCAAATAGAGAACTAAGTTGTTGAACTCCTACACTGACAACCAACAGCTAAATCAAAATTGTTGCTAGAAATTTTACTTTAGCAACTTACCTGCATGTTACTGAATAGGAAATGGAGTCAAAAGAATAAGGCATTAGTTCCATGACCCCCATCATCTACCAGGTTAGTAGGAGTCAAAAGCCAAACTGTTGCAGGGTCATTTTCTAAAATGAGTTAGTAACAGAAACCCAATTCGTTGCAGAGCAAATGTTAAGAAACAAAGACAGAGATTTCACTTCACATATCTATTTTTACTTTATTGGGTTTTATCACAATCACTCCCTAAAAAACAGTCAGCCCAGCAGGGCAGAGAGATCAAGAACATCACCAGTGTTCAGGGCAGCCACGTGCCCTCCTGGTGGAAACTACCCAGCCCTCCCCACTCGCAGGACAATGTTCTTAATTAGCTGCACCAGATTTCCAGAGAACAAAAGCTCCCCACCCCTCAGAGGAAAAGCTTTTACAGGAGATATCTCACTGGGGAAGCGCCAGGAACACAACAGGGAGAGAACATACAGGCTGTTCTGAGCTCTGGAAAGAGACACAAACTTTGGATTCTCTAGGGAGCCTCAGAGGTTAGCCCAGCACATTTTCCTGCCATGTGACCAGCATGTACCTCACATACCCTGAGGGGGCCAGCTTCAGAGGACCCCTTCCTCCTCCCTCTCCCTCAGCCACTGGCTGGGGTTAGCAACCTTGGGGATGGTAAAATGAGCTTGAATAATCCTTAGACTGGAGTATCTGGGGAGCAGTAGGGAAGGAACTGGGAGTTTATTTCAGGTGACAGACAGGGAGCAGGCCCCTATTTTTTCCTGAGACTAATAATATTTCGGGAATGGAGATGCTTGAATCATACGTCTCTTCATATCACTGCGTGGGTAGTTTCAGTGATGAGCCCAACAATCAGAGATGGTGGTTCTTTTAGGGCTTGGTGGGAACTGTGCAGAGCAGTCTGCAAGTTGGGGGTGGGGGGAATAAACCAAAAAAGGCAATTACTGTATTGGGGGGGCTTGTCTCTCCTGAGCCTGTTTGGGGAACAAAGAGAATAGGGCCGAAGTCTTCTCTCAACAGTTTTGTTCTATTGAATGTTTTTTGAAAAACACAGAAGGGAAAAAAATCTTGTTTAAGTGGCTCTTCCTGAGTAAGTTCGCTGTCAGGAAAGGAAAATCCAAATGCTCAAATATTCTATTTTTGTGCCTACAGGCTCTAGCCCCTGCACACAGGCTCTTCCTTGCTCTGAAGGAAAGGAAACTGAGTGTGAGGCCTCCCCGTCCTAGAGGCTGGAATTGAGGAACCGGTGTCATTTAGATGCCTGTTCTTCATGCGGCTTCCATTTTAGGAAATGAGGATACAGTGCAGACTGCACGGGGTCGGGCCTGAGGGGAGAGCTGGATGCAAAAAAAAAAAAGTATTTCTCTGGTTATTTCTTAAGCAAACAAGTATGGAACCAGACTTTAATTAAATTGGAGGTTTAAAAGGCTGCATTAGTAGTTGCTTCTGATCATTAAAATTTATTGCCATCACCTCCCTCACAGCTACCATGTAGATAAGGACAGGAGGCCTGATTAAAAGTTTCTTTTTTTTTCATACCAGGGATCAAACTCAGGACCTTGTGCTTTTGAGGTAGGCGCGGTGCCACTACATCCCCAGCAAGAGTTTTATATTTTGATGTGTGGGTCAAGTGAAAGTCCTAAATCAGAAATCAGAGTAATAAAACAGCTGTTATCCAAGTAGATAAAGCTTCTCCTTGTACATTTCATGTAAATTTCGGGCAGCTCTGTCCTCTGTGGTTTCCCCTCTGCCTCGCACAATGGTGCTAAGGATTGTCCAACCTAGGAAATCAGCTTGGACTACTCTTCTCAGTCCTGTGTGGTTGGTCTCTCTCTGCATTTTGCGAGATTGCTCTTTGCCAGGACCACAGGATGCACTGAGAGGGGCAGTCCCGCTTGTGATAGTCGCATTTGTTAAGCTTTCCTTGTTGCCTCTGCTCTCTGGCATGTATGAAGCAGACCTTAAACAGAAGTTTCTGTTTTGGAAAGGTTTTAAGGGAAGCTGGTGAATAGGGAAGGAGGAAGGAAACCGGAAAGGTCCAATTAAACAGGGAGATGGCTTTGCTTGTTTATTAATATTCCAAGGTAGCGCTGACCCTGGCACAGGCAGGTCCTCTTAATATGCAGATCTGATCAGGGAGCCACCACTACCGGTGCTCTTAACCCTTCAGTGGCTCCCCAGAGCCCCGAGGATAATATCTGGACGTCTACATTAGGGTACAAGGCCCTTTAGGAGCTGGCCCTCCTCACCATGTCCTCGAAACCTCCACACACTGTTTAGTACACCCTATCCCCACTGGGCCAGTTTTACTGCATTTCTTTCAGTTCCTCAAATATACTTTGCTTCCTCTCTTCCTCAGCCTGCAAACACACTTTTTCTCTCCCTGCTTCTAACTCTTTAAGTGTTTCCACTGGACACTTCTACGCCTCCTTGCCCCACCCTGGCTCTGGATTAGTTTTCTCTCCTGTGAGTGGCCACTAGCCTCCTTTACCTAGAACTTAATACACTGCTCTGTAATTACTTGTTTGGCTGCTGGATTGTAAACACCTGAGGGCAGCGTAAGGCTTCTGGGTTGTCCACCACTGTATCCCAAGTGCTTGGCCAGAACCCGGCAAACATTCTGCAAATATGACAACTGACAGCCCAGTGGTACTTCTCCTGTTTGTGATTGCTGCAGTTGAGTTAAGTACCCACTAAAACACAAGGAAGGGTGGTGAATTAGAAAAACGTGTGCTTCTGCTGGGCTGCTTGACCTCCTCTTCTCCCTTCCACCTTAATCCAAGGCCTCTCTCATTCCCCCCTTTCCGAGATGCCTTCTCAGGGATCTCAGTCTTCAGTTATCCAAGTCAGTTTGGGGCCACTCCTGGGGCTCCTTGTTTGTACATATGCAGACATCTGAACAGTATGTGTATATGTCGGTAAAGTATATGTATATGTCTGATTCGCTAATTCTATTTTTACTGTTTTAATTTATTTCTTACTGTTAATTTGAAAATGACATATTCTATACCCATTTTATAGCAGCACAATTTGTAACAGCTAAATTATTGAAGCGGTCTATATGCCTATCAACAGTGAATGTAAAAAAAATATGATATATATATGTATATATGTATTACTCAGCCATAAAGAAGGAAAAATTTTAGTCATTTGTAGGAAAATGGCTGCATCTTGATTCCATAATGCTAAGTGAAATAAATCTGACACATAAAGTTAAATATTGCATGCTTTCTCCTATGAGAAACCCAAAGTATAAATAATTTAGAAAGCAAAATATAAGAAAGATAATAGGAAAGAAGGAAATAGATTTTTATGGAGATGGGAAGGGCCTATGAGGATGGGGAAGACAAGTAAATAGTATCAGGATGTGATATGTATATGTACCAATACTTCAAGATGACTATATTCATCATGTATCATCAATGAATGCTAATAAAAAAGAAAATCACTATTAGTTATAATTAAATGATTTCATAGTTTTGGCTTCATCTTTCCCACATACTTCTTAAGAGTAGGAAGTGATTTTATAGTTTTGTCTTACTTAAGTTCATTTTTTTCTTGAGAGTAGGAGAGTATCAAAATTCTTTTAATGTCTAGTGTTTGTGGCACAGAGTTTGTGTTTAATGAATAAACATGAGATTTAAAGTCTAGTTTTTCTTTAGAAATTGAATTTATTGCAATGCCGTTGTGGAAATGCTTGCAAGATGTATTTGGTGATGTGGCAACTGGAGTAAGTTGCTAATAGGAAATTGTGGTTCCAAGGATGGGCTTGGAAACTGCAACGCAGAACTATGTGGGCGCCACGGTGTTGTTGACTTGAGCAGAAAGCCCATGGCCTGGGAAAAACGTTGATGCAGGGTGCCCTCTAGTGATCCATGGTGCTACCAGGTCAGAAGCCAGGGCCAGAGCTTCTTGAACTTCAGCAGGAAGCAGAAGCATCAGGGGGCTTGAGGAAACTATAGAAGCCAGGCTCCTCCCAGGATGCCAAGCCAGCTGGAAGATCAATCTTTTCAACCAGTGTCTTCAGGGATCTAATGCACATGATCTTTGGATCACACTTGGTAAAACACTGACTGGTGGGAAAAAAATTTCCAGATATGTAATCTGAGAACACACAGGGTTATATTTGTGCTCCTAGGGATGAATCAGAGACTCCCTGCTGACTACTCAAGTGTGAACTTCAGGGAGAAAGAGAGACAAAGACAGAGATGGCAATGTATACCAATACATTATACATAATACATATACCTCTGGAATGGGCCCACAAGAATAATCAGCAGCAGGGAAAAAAAACATTGGACCACCAAAGAAACATTATTTTAGGGAGGACTGTGTCACCCTTTTTCTGATCTATCTCCAATCCAATTGAGCACTAGTAAAGATCAATCCTTCTCTTCCTATGCCTTTCCCAGCCATGAAGATGGGGAGGTACCTGGTTTGTATTGGGCACAGACTTAGTGGCTGTGTCAAGCTATTCAAGTATATCACCTCTGGATTCTCTGGAATCATAGTGAGTGATGCGTTCTTTGTACTACACAAACAGAGGGAAGGACTATCGACAACTGGCCTCAAGGATAAGCAACAGCTAAGATTCCTTTCCTTGTGTGTGTTGGTGCTTGTGTTCTGTTAAGCAAACTCACTGAAAAGGTAAATAAGGTAAAAAGCACTCCTTTTTCTCTATTATAAAAAGGGCCAATTCCTGCTCAGAAACCCAATAGACAATGCCCATAAATGACAAAGAAATTGCCTCTCTGAATCCCCACCAGTACTTATCTTCCTCCAGCTTGACAATTTTAAGGCTGCTGCTTTAATTAGGGACCATTAGCACATTAAAATGTTTGTTGAGCCTTGCAAGGTGATAAATTACTCTGACATACAGTCTAGTACTCAAGTCTAATTCCTTTATGTACTTTTTCATGTATTAATTGTACCTGCTGAATTCAGGTGTAAAACTACATTCAGCAAGCATCTACCATGTGTCTGGATGCTGTGTTGGACCCTGGAAATGTAAAGGAAAGCTAAGTAAAGCTGAGTGCTGAAACCACAGGGGTTAGAGCTCAGATGAGACATTATCTGTGCAATTTGATGAGTACCCTAACAGAAATAGGAACCCAGGGCTAGGATAGCACAGGGCAATTACCTCTCTTTCTGAGAACAGCTGTTAAGATGACTCTAATATTCTAAGAATTGATCAACATTGCTATTTTCATGGGGACTGTTTAAAACCACATTCATTAATTTTCTAGGACCGGAGGTAGCAAATCTGTCTCCTCAGAAATAATGTTTTCTTTTAAGCCCCCTCCTTCTTTTATAATATCTTGAAAACAAACCATGGATGCTGGGCTGATACCATCTGATTTCAGTCTTGCTTATTTGCTTGTCTGGAAAACTTAGAGCATAGACTCACAGAGCCCTTCATGAGAAAGCTCATTAAAAAGTGTCTGAAATAGTGAAACAAATTACATGCACAACACAGCCCACTCTTTTCCCTTCGTTTCCTTCTCCCCTTTCCAGACTGCACAAGGTGAAGTGAATCATCAGATCGAAAAAAGGCACTGGTGAATGCCTCTTTTCTTTACCTTGCTGCTTTGATGACATTTTCCTTGCTTCACTGCAGCAGTAAAATGTTGGCCAAACAGCAGGAGGGCCCTGTACATGTAATGATGGCTTTGGTAAAGCCTTTGATTGTGTGTATTTGGGTGGAACTTGAGCTTGTAATTGGCAAAAGCACACATTGATTTTAGAGCCTCTCCCTAGAAAGCTTGTTTATTCCTGGGGAAGGCAAAGTTTCCTTCTTTTCAGGTGCATGGTAGATGTGGCCCAGCCACAAAATGTCTTATCAAATCCCTCCCTCACCCTCTCTTCTGTGAGGAAACCTGAAGCAAACTGGAAGTTCTGAGAGCTAGGACAAACTTCCTGCCTCCTGGCTTAAAAGGAAATGATGATGGTGACTGTCCACTGGGAGGAAGAGATGGGAGGTCAGTCCCTCTTTAATTCTTTTCTCTTATCCTGGGGTGTGCAAAAGGAAGGCTACAAATACCAAACAATTCTTTCACACCTGGTAGCTGGGCAATGTTTGTGGGGAAAGGAAATCTTTCTCACCATCTTGGCCCTTGATTTATAGAATTCACTGGGATTGAGGCATTTACAATCAAATACTTGCAACATTGCTTTTTTCTGTGCTGAGCAATGAACAGCCTTGAAAGTCAGGATACCAGGGTTTACTCTCTTTGGTATGTTTGATTCTTGAGAATTTGCCAAATACCTCTAAATCTCAGCATTTGTCATGTGAAGAGACTACTCTCCAGGTGAATACAAAATTGGAGAAGTCACTGTCCCCATCTGGAAGTTTTTCATAACCCCCCGAGAAGACAGGCACATGAACAATCACAAAACAATGTGACAGTTGCTTTACTGAATCTATGGAGGAAGCACTATGCAAGTGAGAAGAAGGGAACTGTGCAAGTTTTTGAGGTGGGGAGAAGAGTGAGAAGGTGAGAGGTGGTGAGACCAGTGTTTAGAGGAGGTTCACAAATCAGAAGCCTGTGCAGGATTTTGAAATAAAAAGAGTTCACTTAGAGCTGGGATTAGTAGCCCACACCTATAATCCCAGCACTCAGGAGGCTGAGGCAGGAAGATTGCTGTGAGTTTGAGGCCAACTTGGGCTACATAGTGAGTCCAAGGCCAGCCTGGACTACACAGCCAGACCCTGTCTCCAAAAAAAAAGAGTTCTCTTAAAAGAAGAGACAGGCATCTCTCTCTCTCTCTCTCTCACACACACACACACACACACACACACACACACACACAAATGCACACACATAGAAGAAGAGAGAGAGAGATGTAGAGAGACAGAGACAGAGATGGGATAAAGAACTCTAGTTGACAACATGAAGGGATGGAAGGGGAAAAGGTTTTGAGGATAAGACTGAGAAAGAGCAGGTTGAGAAATTAGAGAACAAGTAGAGAATGGCTTCCAAAGCTGCAAGAGACCAACCACAATAGGGACTGACAAAGATCCCAGGGGTGGCCAGTCAGGAGGTCACTGGTGATGTTAGAAAGAACAATTTCAGTGGTATTTGGGGGATGATTGCATGGGATGAATGAATGGAAGGGGAACTAACAGGCATGAAGTTTAATGGACTTGGCTGTAGGGAGGAAATGAATAAGGTGGTGACTAAAGAGGGATATAAAATGAATATTCTTCTTGTTTCTTTTTATAACTTAAATATATGGAAAGAGGCAGTGGAGAGGGAGGGGTTAATTTACAGGAGAGCGATGGGATTAAATGGGGCTAATTCTTGCCTCACAGAGATCTTCTGAGGATTAAATGAGATCCCCTCCGTGAACCCTTCCTATACATAAATAAAGCACGATTATCCTGCTATTGAAATAACACACCCATACATCATCACAAGGCATTTGAGCTCACTTATCACTTGACCGCTGAGGTAGGCAAATCTCCCTCTCCACAGCCTTGTGGGTGCTGCTCTCCTATTTCCTTTTGCCAACACTTCAGATATTAGAGCCCAAGAATGACTTGAGCCCTCCTTGACACTTCTTCCTGCCAAACAACACAACTCACCAGTTCCCCTGGAGCACAACAGGACGCTGGGGCTTGATAAGTGAGCCCTGATTACGGAAGAGGACAAGAGCCTCCTCATTGTTATTGTGAAGCAGGACTAACATGGACAACTCTTGGGAGCTTTGCTACTTTATTAGGTTTTCGTCAGAGAAGAGGGGCTGGGAAGTAGACTGTCCTCTCCTGGACACATGTGGCTCCCTTTTCTATCTTAATTTATCAACTGTAAGTGTCACAGGTTTTTATCAGTTTTGTTCACTCTGTTCCCAGTGTCTAGATCAGTGTCTGCAAAATACAGGTTAAGTAAATGAATTCTCCCATTCATCCTCCACTGATTCAATGGAAAATGAGTGTGTAACTACAGGCCAATCACCAAGCTTAGCAGAGATAAACTTATCATCAAGATAAAGAAGAATAAAGGACATTCACTGTCATTTAAAAAATGTATATTCTGTTCCAGGCATTTTACATACATATATACATTAGTTCATATAATTACATATTATATATATATAATTATTGATTATTTTAACAAAAGGGGAAACTGAGACTCAGAAAAGAAGCCTTTTGGTTGAGGATATAGGATGGGAAAAATGATGAGTTTGGAATCCCGACTGACTCTAAAACCTCCACTCTATACCAGCAGCATCACTGTTCTCAGCTCAAACCCTAACTGCAACCATAACTGACCACCTGTGGTTCCTTGAACATGCCATGTTTTCCCTTGTGCAGTTCTTTGCCTGGGACACACTTAGCTGTGCCTTTGGCCTTGCTAGTTCTTCACTGTACTTAGTCTGTGAGGTTTTTCTGAAATGATCCTCTTTGATTGAGGGAGGTTCACTTTCCTCTGTGCTCACATAGCCCCTTTTAGCATTCCATCAGTGAACAGACCACAGGCATTTCAGATGTCTGTTTATGTGTGCATCCATCTACCAGACAGAGAGGGCCGGTCAAGGGCAGGGGCTGTCTTCCTAACAGTAGCTATTTGCTGAGTGCTGCCATCTCCTTGCTTGCTTAGTTTAATTCTCATTACTACCACTTGAGGGGTGGGGGAGGCCTATACCTTTTTTATAGATAAGGAAATGGAGGTTCAGAGAAATTACTTTCCCAATATCACAATGAGTAAGTAGTTAAGTCAGGAATGGAATGGAAATCTGATTTCAAAGCTCAAATTCCTTTCTCTTCACTATGCTCTTCTCAGAATCATCTATGATGCTCACAACTTAGCTGCAGAAATAGAGAGATAAATGAACATCACCTGAACAACAGGGCTAGGGCACTGTTACAGGTTTGCACAAAGTTCTTTGCAGGGGACGTATGGAAGAGAAGAATTTGTTCTCTCCGGGAGCAGGGGGAGCTGGAAAGGAATCATAAAGTTTGCAAAATATTTGGGAATTTGTTAACTGGTTCCATAACGATGGTTCATGGCCCAGGTCACCACTGCTTCCAAACTGGTCCATCTGGGTGCCAGGAATTTAGCCCAAATGCCTGCTGCTACCTACTTAAGTGATGAGCGGTAACCGGGCAACTCAGTCAGCACATTGTTTTGTTGAAATCGTATTTGTGCAGGCATGTATGTGTACATGTATGTGAAAACTTCTTTACATAATCATGGTTTGACACTTACATAATATCCTTTAAATTTAAATGAAATCAATCCACTTTCCAGCTTATGGCTCTGTGGAATAGGGTACTAGCTCCTAATTATGTGCTGGCATCATTTCCTGCTCTTCTCCCTTAACCTCGGGCATCCCTGGAGGCTGCTTTCTCTGTATTTTCTCCTTCAGGGAATTAATCTATTTTCTAGGCCTGAGTGATTGTAAAATTTCTATCAAATTAAGCTGAAAACTACAAGAAAGCATGGCTTCAGAATGTATTGGATAATATCCCCTTTGTCTGCTTCAGAGGGCACTTGTGAGGGAAGCATAGCAGGCCGTGGAGACTGTGGCAGGGCCTCTGGCACCAGGCAACAGGACGATGCTAAACTGCTCCATTTCCTAGCTGTGTAGCCTGTGGCAAGTTACTCAACCTCCTTTAGCCTACATTCACATTCCTGATCTAAAAAGGGTGAAAATAGTAGTATTGCAGTCACAGGACTATTGTGAGGATTAGGGAAATAACGCAAAACTTTGGGTAGCTGCTCTAAGTAACATAAATGCTAGTTGTAATGATAATTATCATTACTGTCATCATTAGTTGAAGCAATTTGGGTGACAGTGATTGGAAACCCATGAAGCATTATGAAAATGTGAAATATTATTATTGTGTACACTGTTGAGGAATAAGGTCTAATAAGCATGGTAGAAAGAGCAGAAGATAAGAAATTAAGAAAGTTAGATCATAATACATCTCCTCTCACCATCCTGCAGTGTGCCCTTGGGACAGTTGCTCTCTCTGAGCCTTTGGGGTGTGTTGTGTGTGTGTGTGTGTGTGTGTGTGTTTTGTGGTGCTGGGAATCCAACTCAGGGCCGTGTGCATGGTGAGTGTCTTGGTTACTTTTCTCGTTGCTGAGACAAAATACCTGGCACTCAAAGTTACAGGAGGAAAGGTTTATTTGGCTCACAGTTTGTGGAGGTTTTGGTTTATTATTGTCTGGCTCTAGGGCAGGGTGGCATGGCAGAGGGGCATTGCAGAGGAGAAACAGGTCACAGCAGGCAGAAGGCAGCAAGCAGCAAGCTATAAACCATAAGTAACAGGCAGTGGCCACAGCAACTCTTTCTGTCCCTTATATCTTATCTAGGCTAGGGCAGGTAGCCCTTACACCCTTAATCCTAGCATTGTACCCTGAATCAATCCCAGCCTCGTATCCTTGATCCTGCAGCACACACTGTATATCTGGACATCTCTGAAAAGCCCCACCTATGACCACATGAGGCCTAGGGAGGGGACATCTAGATACAAGCCATAACAGTAAGCAATTACTACCACTGAGCTATTGGTCAGCCTCTTTTTTTGTTTTGAAGTTTGAGTGGGCTTGGTGGTGCATGCCTGTAATCCCAGCACTGAGGAGGCTGAGGCAGGAGGATTGCTGTGAGTTCAAGGTCAGACTGGGCTACATAGTGAGTTCCAGACCAGCCTAAACTACACAGTGAGAACTTGTCTCAAAAATATTAAATTATCTTGAAGATCCATCCAGGTTCAGAAATTCTATGATTCTATGACTGTCGGAGCAAGTAACTTATAAAGCAAATCCTAGCCACTTCCTGGAATTCAGTAGAAGCTAAACATGTGTCACTTAGATCAATGGCTGAAGCATGTCTCTGAAGTTGATAAAGTTAACTCCAACTGCAACAATCTGGAGGAGCCATTGGGGAATGTAATGAAAAGGCAAACTAGTATATACCTCAGGAATTTTGGAGGACATCAGCGTGGCAGAAGATAATTTACACCTATAATGGCAACAGTGAACTAGACCAAAAGAAGAGCAAATTATGCTCAGTGGCTATAAATTTAGGTAAGGAAGTGAGTGTGAGATACCTAATAATTTTCTGGATTTATGGCTTTGGGTAGTTACGATGTGCTGGCAGCTCTCCCACACAGCTTGCAGGGACCCAGACATCCTACCTTTCTAGTGTTCACTGCGTACCTGCTCAGTGCTGGATATGGTAAAAGCAGGGGCTACTGAGACCTCCTGTCTCCTCAAGGAGCTGAGAATCTACTGGGTAGCACATTTTTAACAGTGGAGGATGGTTGTGCATATTCAGCATAGTCCTGTACGGTGCTTATATTGTTTATACATTGTTGGCCTATTATTCTGTAAAAACATAACTGTTTGTGTATTAAGCTTTGGCTTGCTTCTCTACCCTCAGCCCTCCAGCAGCTTTTGGATGTTAAATATTATCTCTTCATGTGAGTTGTACCAGAAGGAAGAGTCATCTGTTACTCTGTTACTTCCTTAATGAGCCCTCAAGCTGGTTGGTAGGGCAGCTATTGATCTTTTTTTTTCTTCTCAGAGAATAGATCAGTTCAGATTTAGCTGCTTGATCTTAATGCTCCCCAAGACTCAAATTTTATTCTTTTTGTCCCCTTTCCCACCTAACCCCCAAATAAAACCAAATAAACAGAAACAATAACCCAAAGTAGACATTAAGGTGTGGTGGCAGCACTTTGATGGATAGACTAAATATTTCTTTTGCTACTATAGCAACTACTATTCAAAGCCTTGTCATTTACCTCTGACTGCTCTTTGGAAATGTGAGTTATTTTGCATTTAAGTGCTTAAATCACCTCAATTACCTAAAATACTTTCATCTCCTTTCAACATTTTTCTTAAAGGGATTTTTACTATTTTCTTCAGGTACTTTCACAAGTGTAGAATGCAGTATTGATAGATTTCTCCATACTCGTTGATTTTCATATACTCTGAGAATGACAAGTATACTATGAAAATCATAATAGAAAAATTTTTCATTAAATGTTCAATTAAAAATAAAAGACTTAGTGCTCGCTTCGGCAGCACATATACTAAAAATAAAAGACATTGTTTAAAGGTACTTCCAATTTTCCAGAAAATTAATACTAGGTAACTGAGTGCTTATTCAACAATTCATTAGAGAAATATCTATTAAGTGTCTAAAAGTGTCTGGCATTATGCAAATACTGTAAACATAAGGGAAATTTAAAAAATAGTTGCTGCTTTTAAGGACCTCAATTCAGAATTGCTTGCTTGGCCACTGTGGTGGCATAGGCCTGTAGTCCCAGCACTCTGGGAGAGGGAGGCAGGACCCTAAGTTCGAGCCCAGCCTGGGTAGTTTAAGGACTTGAGGAGATCCTGTCTCAAAATAAATAAAGAAAAAGAAAGAAAGAAGAAAGAAAGAAAGAAAGAAAGAAAGAAAGAAAGGAAGGAAGGAAGGAAGGAAGGAAGGAAGGAAGGAAGGAAGGGCTGGGATGTATCTCAGTCTGAAGGCCCTGAGTTCAATCTCAGTAAAAAAAGGAGAAAGAAAAAAAAAGTCATTTCTTTATCTCGCTCATATAAATATCAATATAGTAATATATCTAACTACTTCACAAACACTGTTCATGTGTAACAACTAAGAACAGCTAATCCTGGTTTCATACTTCATAAAGTTGAGACTTCTTGTGGTGTTTCCCCCCTTTTTGTGAGTTGGAGCCAAGGACTCTGCCTGAGCAAGCTCCACAAGCTCTCTAGCACTGATTCCTGCACCTCTAGCCTCCTGATCTCATTTATGTGCTTAATGACTGTTTACAAAGTGCTTTCATGTCTCATTGGAAACACAGGTTTTGTTTGTCTTTTTGCTTTTTAAAAAAATCTTTTCATTTTCTAGTCTTCTTCATTCCCTTTCTCCCGGGGAAAAGAGGGAAGCTAAAATGACTTTTCAAGTTCCCTGTGAGTCCTGTTAAAATAACAGTGAGCTCCTCTGTGTAATCCAAGGTGGTACTTGTTCTAAGATTTCTCACCCACCAAATCCTTTAGGCCATAATCTCGGAAGGTCATCCTTTCATTTTTGCTCCCCATATTTCTTTTATTTCATTTCCAATCATGCTGCCAAATGCCTTCTCTTTATGGAAAAGTTGACTATGGCCAAGAGCCATCAAATATCAAAGTCAAAGCCATGCAAATAGCTGATAGAGTGGGCGTGAACAGGAGACCTGAACTCTTGGATTGAAAGCTTTAAAAAATGATGCTGTTTTTAAATGTTACCTAACCAGTGAGACATTCCTTCCAGAATGACACATGCCTCTCATATATCACTAGTACATAAATATTTGATCACAGTTGTAACAACGGTCTACTTAGTTTTAAATTTTGTTTAAGTTAACAAATTTAAATCTTTATTCTTCTCTATAACATCCTTAATTTTAATATAAAGATATTAACTGACAAATAGAGGTTGTATATATTCAGTGTATATAATGTGTTTAACATTCTTAATTTTTAACTATTTTATTTTTAAAATGAAAGTAGTGCAATGATGCCTATTTTACTTTTTATATTTTTTAGGTACTTTCCAAAACTTTTACAGTTGATTTTTTTGGGGGGGGGTACCGGGGATTGAACTTGGGACCTTGTGCTTGCAAGGCAGGTGGAGGCACCTCTGAGCTATATCCCCAGCCCTACAGTTGATTTTATAATAAGAAAAAGAATACAGTTCTCTTCAGTGCTTTCAGTGTGATAATCACTTTCTACAAAATTCATTTAAAAGGGAGAGAAAAGGCTATGTTATTCAGAAACATGCAGCAGAAAGCTACAGTAAAAGGTAAAATACACCGTTAGATAGTCTCAATCCAAATACGAGAGAACTTTGCAATCACACTTTGATTTCCTTCTAGTGTCAATAGAAGCACATATTTTAGTAATCCAAGCTTAAATTATAATAAATGTAATTACCTTTATTTTCTTCACTACCTCTGTTGCAAACATTTCTTTTAGTTTCTGGCATAAAGGCTCTTTATCTATTTCAGCATTGATTTTTATCAAAATATTTTCTCATTCTGAAAACCACTCTTCCAACAAAGGCCAGTTGTCCAAGAAGCCCATCATTCTCTTCTGTATGAGATCTCTTAAGTTCTGGTACCCATGTGTGTCTTGGTTTTCAGGAGCGCCTTGTTGACCAATATCTTTGTGAGCCATTTCATGTGAAAATTCTTCAGCTTTGATATCATTCATGTGACTCAACAAGAAAGTATCTGAAATATCTAGTAATATGACAAAACCACATGCAGAAGAGGAAGAGGTACTTCTTTTGAAGCCGTAGGATCCACAGCCAATGTGGATATTTGTGTTTTCTTTGCCTCCATTTCTATTGCAGCCAGTGAGAGCGTCCTTTAAAGGCTGTGCTCGGTTTAATGTCATTGGAAAACCATCAAGGATACACCCTTGATTCACAGGCATCCCATTAATAGCATATACTATGATGTTAACTAATAACGTGCCTGGAATACTCTTTTCGTTCTTCAGAAATTGTTTCAATTTTGCACCAAGCTGAGCACATACAATGAGTTTAGCAAAATGATCATTATCACTTGATTTGACTTCTTCAGTTTTTGGTGTTCTATTAGTATGTGTACTAGATGTAGTTTCACCTTCTGTTTCTGGTAATGGTTCACCTGAAACTGGAGCATCTGAAGATACATTATGTGAGTCCCAGCTTTCTTTACTGCCATCCTGCAGATCTGATGGAAACTCTCCACCTTCTTTCTGAATTGGTAGGTCCTCACTGACTTTTTCCTTGTCATAAAACCCTTGGATAGCTTCTTGGACAAGAGTGCCCATACAAAGTACCTGAATAGGAAACTCTCTTTGTAGAGTCTTTAAAGTGATAGTTTTCCCACTAAGTGTTTTTCCCAGTAAGCATCTTTTAATAGCAAATGAAGGCAGTTCAGGCTCTGTTGGCTCAACTTGAGGAAGAGGAAGAGAGTTTTCAATGAGTCTGTGAAGCCCAGCATGGAATTGCTGGAGGGTGGTAAATTATCCATCATTCCTTCTGGTACAGCCCACTCTCCAAACATGTTCTTATATTCTTCATAATCTTAGCTATCTAGCAAGTCTGTTTTAGCCAGTTCTCTAAGTTGTTCTTCAGAGGGATTAGCAGGCATACGCTTAATAGAGGTTTGTTCATATGTGGGCTTTCCACGAAAAAAGAATTCCTTTCAATCATGCATCATCTTAAGTGGAATTAGATTGTCAACATTCAATAGCCTGCCACTTTAGTGGACAAATCAAGTATCTGATCCAAAATTTCTCTGCATATCTTATAATGCTTTCTATAACGAGCCTGAACTTTTTGCACAGCAGTCTGTCATGAACTTCTTTCTCTCTGAGGATTTGGTTTTCACAATCAATCTTGGCTTCTTTTGCCAAAGCCGCTTCTCCATCAAGAGCATCCTGATAATCTTTAAGTTGTCTTTCCTCATATTGTTTTTCTCTGAAAATTTTTCTTTGCCATAAAACCTCCTTTTCATGCTGAATGTTCATGGGCTGCACAGCAACCCTGGGCTCTTGTTGGGACTGTTGCATGAGTCTGTGTATTAGCAGCTCCTCATGGTGAGCCTCCTCCTGTGCTTCCTGGGTGATGAACTGGTCCATCAACAACCTCCGCCTTCTTTTCTCCCTTTGCTCTCCTGCAAAATTATCTTTTGGTAGGCGCTTCTGGATTTTTTAAAATGTAGTCATCATCTGAGTAAGTGTTTAAGAAGTTGGTAGTTGTACGGTCTGCTGTATCTAAACCAGGCGTGGATGCACTTTCTTTTGCCTGGAGATCCTTTTTTATTGATGCTTCAAACTTCATGATCTCATCAGCAGCGACATCCGCTGCCTCCTGTTGCTTTTTCATCATTTTTGGGGCCTCAAGGGCTTTCAGAGTGTGACTGGCGGGAGGTTTAGGAATCTGTGATACCTGCCTCAATTTCGGGCATGATTTCATTTTGTCATCTTCTCTTGAAACCTTGCTCTCCGAAGCCTCATTTTTTGTGCTTTGAAATTCTAAGATTGCCACAGTCTGTGAGGTTGGTACTTGTACACCAGTCAGGCCACTTTTTCTTTTTCTGAAGAGCGATGTACACTTGATATAGGAGTTTTGTTGCTGCTCCAGGCTTTTCTGTGATGATGCTTTGGGCCATATTCTTATCAAACTGCGCCCCCAGAAGGTGAAGCGTTGGCTCGGAGTAGGAAAGATTTTGAAGCGAGGCTTTTGAAATACTGCTGTCTGAAAATTCTCAAGCAAAGGCCTGCACCTAATACCAATCTCCCGGCATGCCCTCAAGCAGCAGCCCTTCAATGGATACTAATCAGGTGAGAGAGTAAGACGGAGAGAATGGGGAGGTAGCTCACTGGAGAAAGTGAGAGGATGAGAGCTGAGATGGAGCTGAGTGGAGCTGACGCCTGCCTGGTAAGTACAAGCTCCTGAGTTCGATTCTCTCTCTCTCTCTCTCTCTCTCTCTCTCTTCTCGCTTTCTCTCTCTCTCTCTCTCTCTCTCTCTCTCTCTCTCTCTCTCTCTCTCTCTCTCTCTCTCTCTCTTCTCGCTCTCTCTCCAGGTCTTGAGTTCCTGAGTTCCATCCCGCGATGCAGAGAGGGAGCAGTGGTGCCACGATCTCCATATAGAGAGATGGAGCAGTGGAGCCAGTGGAGCCAGTGGAGCCGCACCTACCCTGGGAGAGAGGGAGGGCGAGAGGGCTAGAGGGCGAGAGGGCCCGCCCTTCCCGGGGCGTGGCCGGCGCTGTCCGGCTCTTCCGCCCGGCTCAGGACGCGCACTCTTGCGACGAGCCGGGCCATGGCTACGCACATTTGCAGGCGCCGCTTCCCTAGGGCTTGGCTCTGCAGGTGCTGCCTCGACTCTTCCCGTAGCCCCCTTGGCAGTCCCGGGTCTCCCGCGGCGGGCCCGGGTAAATCGCCCTGTTGCCTTTTACAGGGGAGCCATGCGGGGCCCAGGCCGGCACTACCGCGCCGCGCTTTGCGCCGAGCTGAAGAAGCCTCTAGTCGTCGGACAGGTGGCCCCACGCCCTGTGCTGCCTCATGAGGTAGGGTGGCTGGCCTGTCTCCGGAACTCCGAGAAATCCACTTAATCCTCCCGGACTTCCACACAGGCCGGAGGCTTCTTGCCTCTGTTCCCAGTTCCCAAGCTATGGGGTGACCGGGAGACTGGAGCGCAACTAGGACCTAGTCTAGAAGGTCAAAGACCTTTCAGAGTTCACAAAAGCGTCAAAGGTGCTCCAGGAAGATTGTTCCTCCAAACATACGTGTAGGCCTCTTTCCGAAGGCTCCAGAGCTGTTGCCTTAGAGACAGAGAATTCTGATTTGCACACGACTTTGCATAACCACCCGCAAGTTATTGATGTAATACAGATCAACGTACCCTGTTCTTTGCTTCATTCCTCTTCAGCATTAGTGTCAAATTACCTGCCTTTCCCACTCCCCCAAGCTTTCCCGAACTCCCCACCCCGCTTCTGTCTCCGTGTGAATGTGTCTTACGCCCTCTCATGGTGTCCTGCAGGGATTTGGGATGGGGTTAGTTTGGGATTTGGGGTGGTTCCACTGAAATGTGGAAGTCACTTGGCCTTGCCTGTTGACCACCCTGGTGATGAGTGTCATCTGGTGCGGAGAATGACGTCCTGTCACAGGGTGAAGCAGGCAGTGCGTGTGCGGCAGTGTTGAGGACCATGAAGGGTGGTGCAGCTTCAGCCTTAAGGTCGCCAACACGGAGCCTGTGGCTAAAAGGGATTAGTTGGAGGAACAGGGATGGCAGCTTTTATGCTTCCTGACGTCCACACGCAGAGAGAGCTCATCCTCGAGTCATTCTTGAATCAAGGTGGGTGACTTGAGGATGCATGTGTGCCATGCGTTTGTCAGCAGCTCATGTGTCATGATTCCAGTGTTCAAAGACTGACAGCTGGGCTCGTTTGTTCTGTTATTTGTCCAGACATTGTGTTGTAAGGAATTAGCTCACCAGAGCTGCAATTATGTTATTTTTATTCACCATGAAGTCCTCCTAATCTGGAGTAGTGCCTGGCATGTGGTAGGTGCTTCAAAAAAAATTACTCAATGAATGGATTTTGCAGATAGAAATGCCTTCTTACAAATATGGCCAGCTCTGTATAAATTTATACAAATATCATTGATTTAGTGTCTCAGCCTTCACTTCCTCCTGTGACTCCAACCCCTGTTGGAATCTGTCCTCTACACAGAGGTACTCTAGCATGGAGCAGAGTCCCCTGGACTTGTTAAAACAGATTATTGGGCTTTGCCTCCATAGTTTCTGATTCAGTTTAGCAGGGGTGGGGCCAGCGAATTAGAATTTCTAACATCTTACCAGGTGATGCTGATGCTAGGTGGTCCAGGATGGCTCACAGTGTCTAGAGAGACTGCTGGCCATGCCGTTGTAGTTCTATCTCAGTTGTGGTGTTGCCATGGACACAGAAGCTGGAGATCCAGTCTGGACTTCAGATTTCCAGATCCCAGAAACAGCTCATCATGTACCCTTCTGTTTAGGACCCTTTAGTGGTTTTCTTTTGTCCTAGTTTGAAGGTCAATATAGATCTACAAACCCTGATGTGGTGTGGCCCCTTCTCTCTTTCCTCTTTCTCTCTCTCTTCTTTATACTCTAAACTCACTGGTTTTTCTTTTGTCCCTGATAAATGCATTTGCACATGCCACTGCTTTTGTCTGTGTAGAGCTTCTCCCATTTTTTTGGTACTGGGGATCAAACCCAAGTTCTCATGCATGCTAGGCAAGTGCTATACTACTGAGCTAGTCCTCCCCTTCCTATTTTGGATAGTTAACTCTTAACTGTTATTAACTTTGGTATTCTTATTTTTTCTTCCCCAGGAAGTCAAATCCTCCCATTATATGCTTTCTTGGCACCCCCATTCTTGTGTTGAGTTGTAATTTAACACAAATAGGTTCATTATTATTTGGTTAATGTCTGTCTTTTCTACTATACTTTTAACTCTATGAAGACAAAAACTTAGTCCATTTTGCCTCATGATTCATTCCGGCTCTTAGTTCAGCACCTGGCATATAGTTGTCATTCATTCAGGAAATATTTTTGAATAATTGAATAATGAACTTTGTTTTCAGGATGTGTACTTCTCTGTGTTGCTGCTGTATTTCCTTTGCAGGTCAGAGTTGATGTCCATTTCTGTGGAGTTAACTTTGGTGATATATTGGTCTGCCGTGGTCAGTATCAGGAAAAGCCCCACCTTCCCTTCACACCTGGTGAGTATGAGTGGACCAAGTGATGCTTCAGGGAAAGAAGATTTTGAGACTTTTCAGAACCAGGTGCTTCTTCCCAGATACAACTCCATGTTGTTTGTCTGCTATCAGTGAGGTTTCTGCTAGATATGTCAGCACCATCATTGGAATCATTCCTTATGAGCCTCCTGGGGGCAGTCTCTATGCCTCTCTTGCTCAACATTTTCTCCCCCAGCTTGGCATTGTGTTCAGCTCATAGTAGATGCTCAGTAAACACTTTAAAAATGAATATATGAGCAAATAAGTATTCACATCATTATGCTCCCCAGAGTTCTGTTCATTAGAGTCATTATCGATCGACCCCAGTCATTCCCTTTTTCTTAAACTGCCTTTGTTTTTATTGAAGGATCTCAGACATCTGTTTGCAGCTAAGATGTCTTAGTCTCACAAGCACAAGCTCAAACCTAGTGCCAAACGATCAAAAAGAAGAAAAAGAGTTTATAATTTCTTAGTAATCCAATGTCTGATTTTCATTATGCCCAGTCTGATGATTTTCACATCATGAATATGTGTACAAATGACTGATTTTTGTTGCTGAAATTTAAAGATACAAGTATTGTTTAGCATGCTTACAGCACATGCATTTTTTTTTGTATTAAATTCTTTTATTGGTACATTGTAGGTATACAACACAATTACATTTCTCATTGGGAATTGTACCTTTACATAATGCATCTTGGTTCTTATTTTTTCCCCATTCCTAGCCCTCCCTTCACACCCTCCACTATTTACAAAGACTTTATTTCCATTTTTTCCATTTCTCGTCATTTTTCCTTTCCCTTCTTTCCTTTCCCCTGCCCCTCCCACTACCCCTACGCCTTTGGACCTTTTCTTCCTATTTTACATTATCGATTATTCATTCTAATCATTGATACATTTTAGGTATACAATATAATGATATTCATCATTGGAAATTTGCACCTTTACATAGTCTCTCTTGGTTCTTATTTTTCACCCTTGCCCAGCCCTCCCTTCAACCCCTCCAGTCCTCCCTATTTACAAAGATTTTGTTCCTATTTTTCCATTTTCTCATATTAATCCCATTCCCTTCTATCCTTTCCCCTAGCCCTCCCACTTCCTTCCCCTTTGCCCCTTTTCTTCCTATTTCATATTACCTATTATACATTTAGTCCTTATTTGCACTTTCAGTTTCTCACACCAGGGAAACTATTCGGTATTTACACATGTGTGTCCTATTTATTTCACTTAAGAGTATCACCTCAATGTGCATCCACTTAGCTATAAATGTCTCTAATTTCTCATTTTTTATGGCTGAGTAGTACTCCATTTTATAAAAAAAACCCACATTTTCTTGATCCAGTCTCCAGTTGATGGGCATTTGGGCTGTTTCCAAGTTTTAGCTATTACAAACTGTGCTGCTATGAACATGGGCACACATATATCACTGTGGTGTGATTCTTTAATTCTTTGGGGAAGATCCCCAGCAGTGGAATAGCGGGGTCAAATGGGACTTCCAGTCCTAGTTCTTTGAGGTATCTCCATACTGATTTCCACAGTGCTTGCACCAGTCGACACTCCCACCAGCAGTGGAGCAGGGTTCCTCTTTCCCCACAGCCCCGCCAGCATTTGTTATTGGTTGATTTCATGATAGCAGCCATTCTTTCTGGAGTGAAGTGGAATCTCAGCGTTGTTTTCAGTTGCATCTCTCGAATGGCCAGTGATGTTGAACATTTTTTCATGTATTTATTTGCTATTTCTACATTTTTTCATGTATTTATTTGCTATTTCTACTTCTTTATCTGAGAAATGTCTGTTCATTTCACCTGCCCATTTTCGGATTGGGTCTTTAAATTTGGGAGGTCTGATCATTTTAAGTTCTTTATAGATTCGAGATAGTAGACCTTTGTCTGAGGAAGAGCAGGTGAAGATTTTTTCCCACATTGTGGGTTGTCTCTTCACACTGCTGGTGGTTTCTCTTACTGTGCAGAAGCCTTTTAATAAGAAGAGATCCTGTTTGTTGATTGTTTGTGCTAGTTCACGGGCAACTGAGGTTTTGTTCATAAAATCTTTTCCTACACCGATGTCTTCAAGGGTTCTACCTAACCTCTGTTCCAACTGGTTCAGAGTTTCTATTTTAATATTTAGATCTTTAATCCATTTTGATTTTAGTTTAGTGCATGGTGAGAGATACAGGTCTAGTTTTAATCTTTGGCAAGTTGAAGCCCAACTTTTCCAGCACCATTTATTAAAGAGGCTATCTTTCCTCCAGTGAGTGTGTTTGGCTCCTTTGTCGAAGATGAGATGGCTGAGTGTGTCTGGTGTTGTTTCTGCATCTTCTAATCTGTTCCACTGGTCCTCAGGTCTGTTTCTTTGCCAGTACCATGCTGTTTTTATCACAGTAGCTTTGTAGTAGAGTTTCAGGTTGGGGATTGTGATACCCCCTGCCATGTCTCTGTTACCTAGAATTGCTTTTGCTATTCTGGGTCTCTTCTTGTTCCAAATGAATTTTTGGATTGTTTTCTCGAGGTCTATGAAGTATGCTGCTGGGATCTCCATTGGAATTGCATTCAATCCATATAGCAGTTTTGGAAGTATGGCCATTTTCACTATATTAAACCTTCCTACCCAGGAGCAGGGGATGTCTGTCCATTTTCTGATATCATCTTCAATCTCTCTTTTCAGAGTGCCATAGTTTTCAGAGAAGAGGTCTTTGATTTCTTTCATTAGGATGATTCCTGGGTATTTCAGTTTTTTGGATGCTATTGTGAAAGGAATTATTTGCCCTATTTCTCTCTCAGTGAGTCTGTCATTGGTGTAGAGGAAAGCTATTGATTTTTGTGTGTTGACCTTGTGTCCAGCTACTTTACTGAATTTGGTGATTAAGTGTAGAAGACTTTTGGTGGAGTTCTTGGGGTCTTCTATATAGAGTATCATGTCATCTGCAAATAATGACAATTTGACTTCTTCATTACCTATCTTTATTCTTTTTATTTCTTTCTCTTGTCTAATTGCTGTGGCTAATGTTTCCAGAACTATATTGAACAAGAGTGGTGATAGTGGACATCCTTGTCTTGTTCCTGATTTTAGTGTGAAGGATTTCAGTTTTTGACCATTTAGTATGATATTGGCTGTTGGTTTTTCATAGATGGCTTCTATCAGTTTGAGGTAGAGACCATCTATTCCAATTTTGTGTAGGGTTTTTATCATAAATGCATGTTGGATTTTGTCAAATGCTTTTTCTGCGCCTATGGAGATAATTGTATGGTTTTTGTCCTTGGCTCTATTGATGCAGTGTATGACATTGATTGATTTTCGTATATTGAACCATCCCTGCATCCCTTGGATGAATCCCACTTGATCAGGGTGTATGATCTTCTTGATGATCTTCTGCATTCTATTTGCCAGTATCTTATTAAGGATTTTCGCATCTGTGTTCATTAGTGAGATTGGCCTATAGTTCTCTTTTTCGGTTGGGTCTTTCTCTGCTTTGGGGATCAAGGTGATGCTTGCTTCCAGGAATGAATTCGGGAGTATTGCTTCCCTTTCCATTTCATTGAAGAGTTTAAACAGTAGTGGCAGCAGTTCCTCTCTAAATGTCTTGTAGAATTCAGCAGTGAAGCCATCAGGGCCCGGGCTTTTCTTAGTTGATAAGTTTTTAATTACGTTTTCAATTTCATTGGTTGATATTGGGTTGTTCAGAATTTTTAGGTCTTCTTTGTTCAACTTTGGTAATTCCTATGTATCTAGGAATCTGTCCATTTCTTCTGTGTTGTCCATCTTATTGGCGTATAGGTCTGGAAATAGGTATTGATGATCCTCTGGATTTCTGCTGGGTCTGTTGTAATTATACCCTTTTCATTCCTAATTGCAGCACATGGATATTTTATACACATATGTATTATTAAGGACACAGTGATTGCAAAATAGTTGCTATGTTCTGGTATAGGGTTGTATCTTAACAGTTGGAACCATTTCCTTCTGTTTGTATTTGCTAAAATGCTGAACAGGGGAAAATATGATATATGATTGAGTTATTCCCCAGGAAGCTCCAGAAGGAAATGTATGATCATTAAAGTCAGACATTTCAGAGGTAGAAGAAAGGGCAAACAACACGAATTCATCCAGTTGACCAAGTACTGTTTGAATAAACGCCATTCATGTCCTTTAGGACCTTATGGTCTAGCAGAAGGTATATGCAAACACATAGATACCACATAATAAACCTCATAGTTGGGGTTCTGTAAAAGCCCAACGCCCCAGTGATTGGGGTCAGATGTTCCAGTCACCCGTGATTCTCCATGCTTTTGCACATTCTCAGAGATATCACTGTGTCAAGGTTAAGAATAGAACTGCCATAGCCTTTCAGGTTGTGATCATGAAATCTTATGCTCACTTTCCTGTGCTTTGGGTACAGTGCTGTACTCCTCTGCTGAGGTGAAAAAGATGGTATTTAAATCTTACTCTTAAAACACTGGCTGGATGGCCTATTGATCAGGGTTTTCTCATCTCCATAGTTCTGACCTTTACAGGTAACCTAATCTTTGAATAATGTTTCAGGGATGGAGTTTTCTGGGACTGTACTGGAGACAGGCACTGATGTCGGTACAGTGAAAGAGGTAAATCAGTTGAAATCTGGGGAATAAACATGTTTGTAGCTATGAGAAATGTGCTAACTTCTTTTTGTGCCAGGGATTGAACTGCTAACTTCATTTGTACCCAAAAGATCTTGCTTCTCTTGTCCTTTGCCAACAGACACCAAAGGGAAACTGAGATGGAAGAGAAAGAAACTAATTCTGAATTCAGGGGAGGGGAATCTTGGTGGAAGTTTCTGGCTTCATTAAACTCTTTATTGTAATTAAAAAGCAAGATCTCAGTCTTTAGTTACTGAGTGGTTGGAGAAGGCTCACGTTTGAGTCTCAGGTGAAAGAAGTTAATTCTAATTCATATCCACCTTTTCCTTACTCAACCACATCATTGTCTAAAATGTGCTCAGATGGGCTTGGCAACCTGGTGGCAGTATTGAGAAATTGCTATTTTATTTACTAAACATTAACTCTAGATATTAAAGCCATAGTCTTATAGGATGAGAGATGTGTATTTTCTTTCATTCTTTGATTAATTCAGGAAGAGCTAACTGTAAGGCCATGCATTGAACGTAGCTTTAATGCTGTTTATCCCTTTAGGGAGATCGAGTTATTGGTGTGAGTCACTTTAATGCTATGGCTGAAGAATGCATCACTGACCAGAAGGTATCCCACTCTCAATATTAATGCTTGGAGATATTTTTTCTCCTTTGTTTTCTTTAATTTCCACTCTTCCCCCATTTCTTATTCTCCCTTCTCCTCCTTTGTCTTTGCATTTGTTTGGTCATATCTTGTTTCTCAGCCAAACTGATCCTTTAAAAAAATCCTAAGCCCCTTCCTTCTCTTTATTGATGTGACAGCCCTTGACAGAGCTTTGTTTGTGTAGAGTGCTTTAATGAAGAAGGGCATTCTATGTTTGGAGTGCCTGAGCAATTGGCTGGTTGTCCAGTTGGACTATAGTTAGGTGGTTTTGGTAGAAAAACTGGTTTGGGGTATTGAGCTGGATGTAATGGGCTTGTCCCCCATACAAAGCCTATGAAAGAGATAGCCCTGGGAGTGGAGCCAGCCAGGGTGGCTTTGTATGTGAGCAGGATGTGAATGGTTCCCCCTAGTGGTGGACAGTACAGAGACCCTCCTCAGTTTTATTGAGGTAAAATTTATATACCATATAATTCTGCTGTTAACAGTGATCTGTGGCCTGTTCTCCATAAATTGGCTCCTTTTTGGGCCAGATGCCAGCCTTAGGGTTTTGAAGTCTGTTGCATCCAAGTCCTAAACTCTGCTATGGATTGCTTGGTCTTGACTTTCACTGGGCTTGATAACAGGTATCTGTTTCACATTACAGATTAGTCACCTGGTCAATTCATATTTATTGACAGCCTTTGCAACCAGTTATGTAGGTTTAATCCCTAAGCTGCTGTTGCCTCTTTCTATAGACCCTATGGCAGATTCCAGAGAAGCTCTCCCTGCGAGAAGCTGCTACCTTACCTGTAACTTATGGGACTGCTATTTTGGCTCTGGAGCATCGGGCCCATACCAAGCCTGGGTAAGGACATGTTGACAACAGAGGGCTAGCTGATCCCCTTCCTTGATATTAGAAGTGCCCAACGAGATCTTTCCCTATACCTTCCTATTCCCTTCCTTCTCTTTTCCTTCAGCTCTTGTTTATTTTGCTTGAGGGAAGGACAAAGAGTGGTCAGCACTTGCCCTTGGGGTCTGGCGACTGTGAGGCACCTTTTTGTCTGAGATGGAATGGTAGACTATGAACTTGGCCAAAATAAATGTGGGAAAATAGCTCTCTCAAACCTGGCTACCCTGGAGAGCACTTCATGGAACACCTTAAAATTACAGAGTTGGTTTATATATGAATTTAATGGAGGCCTGTGATATTTGTCTCTGCGAGGCTTAAACCGTGTGCCAAGTAGGGTGTTTCAAACTCAAATGTGCTGAAGTTTCCCACTCTACCTGGGAAACCGCCTCTTGATCTTTTCCGAGAGCCAACTCTCAGAATTGCTCCCAAATAGTGGGTTTAGTTCAGCTGTGGCCATTACTTGACTGTCACCTTCTAAAGTTGGGCAGTATTTACTATGAAATGATTTTAGACACAGTTTCTGAAGCATAAATTGGGATGGTTTCTCAGCGGAGAGGTTTTCACTGAGGGAAGGGAAAGTCTGGCTAGAGAGATAAAGGAATCTTTTAATTAACTTAGGAAGTCTTCCAAGCTGGGCAAAATTAGCAGCAACATACAAGTCACATATGTAAACCTGTCCCTCAGGCTAGAAAACAGATGTACATGGAGGTTTGAATGCAACGATCTCTAACATTGTTGCTTTAAAATGTTCTGGTTCTACAGATTTCCTGAAATCATATTACAGGATGAGTTTTGAAGGTTTCTGTAATAACATTCATCTTTCTCTGGCACAGAGAAACTGTCTTAGTGACGGCAGCAGCTGGAGCCACAGGCCTTGCAGTGATAGATGTGGCAACAAATGTTCTTCAGGCCAAGGTATTTGTATGTTAGAGTCTCCATTAAAAATATCTCCGTTTTCGGATATGGAATATATTGACTCATTTATTAAAAACCATGTGCAGGGCACCGGGGATATAAAATAAGCTCAAGCAAGGTCTTGCCATCTGTTTGCTTCCAGACAAGTGAGGAGACCTAGCTGTACATCACTTGTCCTTTCAGTTGCTAGAACCTGGCAAGGGCTGCCTCACTCCATGGCTGCAGCAGATGCCGTTTCCTCTCCCTCTAATGCTATGAGCTATCTCCTCCTGTGATTCAGATTTAAACTCCTATGTCATTTTTCTGTCCTCAGGCTAGGTCAGTCTCCTTTCCCCACTATTTATATACGATCTCATAACACCCTGTGCTTCTCTTTCTTCCTACACACCTCACTGTGTGGTTGCTCCTTTACTTCTGTCATTATTAGATTGATGACTCACTCCTATAGGACTGTGATCCCCATGAATGTAGGGGTAGTGTCAGTGTAGCTAATCACTGTAGTCCCAATACCTTGCATGGTACCTAGAGCATTGTAAGCATATGAACTAATGAATGAATAAATGAATGAAAGAACGAATCAAGTCTCCACAGGGTCATTTTCTAAGTCTGTGGGTGTCAGAGAAAGAGGACTTCTTGGAGAAGAGAGACATATCAGATGACTTCTGAAGGACCAGTAGCAATTGAATAGAGGAAAAAGGGAGGTAGGCCATTTTAGTGGTAGGAGGGCATGTTAGAAGACCAAGAAATAGGAACTAGCTCTGTGGATTCAGGAGATTGCAAGTAGCATCTCTGGAATGTAAGACTTGTGGGGAGAATGGTGGAGAGTGACTCTAGAGAGGTGAACAAAGATAAGATGACAAGGGGCTTGTGTGGAGCTGAAAAATTTGAACATTTATTTGAGGCTGTTGGGGGCTATTGAGAAATTTAGGGAGGTAACATGATCACTGTTACATTTTGAAAAGTTTGCTCTGATGGCCATGGCGATTAGGGACCAAGTCAGAGTTAACAGAGGCAGTAGGACAGGCTCTTGGAGTAGTCCAGGCCAGAAGTTATGATACCCAAATGAAGGCACTGGGGTTCAAGAATAGAGAGATCATGAGGTAGAAAAAAATAGAAAATTTGGTGATGGAGAGCATCCCACTACCAAAGGAATAAAATTTTACAGTCAGCCTGATGTTGGTTCATATTCCACCTCTGTCTCCAGCTTAATAGCATCAGTTTCCTCATTTGTAAAGTAATGATTCCTTCATGGAGTTGTTGTGGGAATATTTAGATTACATATGCAACATTCACGTTACAGGATATAGCATGTCAGTAAGAATCTCTTAAAAATCAATCCATTATTTTTAGACATTGAGTGGGAAGGAGCAAACTAGGTTAACTTGTAGAACTGCCATTTATTGAGATTGAGAACACAGTAGGGAATGGCGAGTTCAGCTTTTGACACATTGAATATGAGGTTCCCATGGAACATATGATTGGGATATTGAAATGATATCTAGATATACAGGTTCAGAGATAGTTGGATTGGCCTGGAATTTCCTTAGGTATTTTCTCTCCTTTCTCACATTAGGCTCCTTTGGGGAGGGCATGAGAATTCTAAGAACAATTATAGATATCAGGGAGCTCCTCATGGAATATTAACACATTCATGTTAAAAGGAAGAACTTTGAGCTTATCTTGGGGGAGAGACCATAATTGGCCTCATTGTTTAGAGCCATCGACTCTTAACATTTCTAGAGAGATAAAATTGTACCATTTGCCTCAAATAGTTCTGAGAAATTAAATAAAAACATTTGCTTCAATTCAGATACTAAATTAATCTAAACTATTTGCTTTTGCAGCAAGAATGATTTTAAACAAAAGTAACCAAGAATAAAGTAAAAATAATGTTACCATGTCACCTACTTGGAATAGGTCATTTTATAACACCTTCTATCTACAGCGTTCTGTACTGCTTCCAAAGTGCCACCACAGCAATTATCTTACCTTGATCCTCTCAAAACCCCTCAGGAGAGAGATAATGTGTTTATGATCCTTGTTTCACAGATCCAGAAAGTGAGGACCAAGAGAGAAACTAATTCATCATCGCAGGTCTCACCAGGACTTGGTGAGACTCTTGGGGTGGAAATCAGGTGTCTGACCCTAGTCTAGTCCTGCTCACTGTGGCCCTGTATGCAGTAGCCCTTGGTGAACTGTGCTATTTTGAGGGGTTCACCAGGGAGTATTTGAGAGTAGCTTTTAGTTTCAAATAGTTATGGGTGAGTTTGGAACCCTTTAAGGACCCTGATGTTCTTGGTGTGTTTGAGTGCGGGTTCTGAGCATTGCCTTGGGGCCAGTGCTCGGGCTGGTGGGTGTTAATCACTGGTGAAGCACCTCTAGGTGATGCTTGAGTGCTTGCAGCTTTTGTGGAGACTTCTAAATCCCAGACTTCCTTGTAGGTGGCCTGCAGCCATCTCTGTTGGGCCTTAGGCACAGACCTTAGGATGATGGACTAGAAAAGCATGGGCTTTGGAATAAGGCAGCACTGGGTTTGAGTAGTTGTTCTACCACCTACTACTGGATGACTGTAGCTTGATTGCTTAACCTCCCCAAGTCTGTCTCTGCCTATAGAATGGGAGTAATTATACCTCCACCATAATGTTCTTCTGAGGTTAAAATAGAATAAATCATTGCACACGTGTAACAATAGATGCAATTTATCTAGCACTTGGTTTTCCAAGTGCTTTATGCACAGTGTTCCATTTAGTTTTTAAAATAAGTCTTATTTTACTGCTGATAGTGAGACTACAGAAGCTGACAGGCAGTAGAGTTTAAATGCCTACACTTGAGTTGGACTGCTTGGGCTTGGATCTCAGCTCTGCCCCTGTTAGCTGTGTGACCTTCTTTGAACAAGTTGCTTGGGCCGGGGATTTAACTCAGTGGTTTCGCCACCTGCTGCGCAAGCACAAAGACCCAAGTTCGGTCCCCGGTACCAAAAAACCAAAATAAAACAAGTTGCTTAACTTCTTTTGCCTCAGTTTCTTTATTTATAACAGGGGATACTAATAATGTGTATTTTATTGGGCCATTATGATTTAATGAGATGTTAACATATATAAAACATTTAGAATAGTGCCTGGCAAATAGTAAGATAATATATTGGTTCTTACTAAGTAATTTGTCTAAGGTAACTCAGCTAGTAAGTGGCAGAGCCAGGATTGGAAACAAGGTCTATTTAACTTCAAGATCTTTCCACTGAATTATGTTTTACCCTTGGGGAAGCTTTTCCTGATCTAACAGATCTACACTGGGTATCAACCTTGTTTGTGCTTGTACAGTCCTCTGTCTTTTCCCCCTTACCTGGCTGTATCTTGTTTTCTTGACCCCAAGCTTGATGTCCAACTTGTATCCTTACTACTTGACTCATACTGGGTGCTCAATAAATGGTACTTTTGCACTGTCTCTTGAAGTATCTCCTAGCTAGACCATGTGGCGTTCCAGGATTTCTAGAGATGTGAAACTTTTAGCCAGTAGGGTGTGGAGGGACCAGTGGGTTGGCCTGTGAGTTGGGTCCGATGTGTGGGGTTGAGGCTGATGCTTGGGCCACAGCTCGTATGGGATTCCTCAAGTAGCACTTTGGCTGGAGGCTGGATAGGTGGGGTGACCCCCTCTTGGAATCTGTCCTGACCTTAAGAACCCTTGTGATCTTTATTCAGGTAATAGCTGCAGCTGGAAGTGATGAGAAATGCAAGCTGGCGATGCAGAGGGGTGCACAGTTAAGTGTGAACTACAGTCGGGGCAGCCTGAAGGAGGCAGTGCAGCAGCTGGTGGGCAGTGGTGGAGTGAACGTGGCCATCGACATGGTGGGAGGAGACATCTTCCTGGAGGCTCTTCGCAGGTGTGTGCAGTGGTCTGTCCGTGGTGGGCTCGGGTTGGGGCTTCACGCAACCTTCCTGCACCTCTGTTGTCCTCTGGGCCTTGCTTCTGTCTCATCTCCACTCTTCACTTCTGCTGTCAGCATCAGTACCAACGAGAATAGCTGAGTGGGTGTGTGACAAGGAATAGAAGCAGAGAAAATCAGGAAATGCTTAAATATAGCAAAAATAAAATATCCAACTGGAAAATATCCAAAAAATGACTACAGACGCTAGTTGGCAATGGCAAGTGCTTTAGAAATTATCATGTGTTAAATTCAGCTATGCCGGCCTCCACTAACTACTTTATATACATGGAATGTGGGGGATTCTTGAGATCATTGTTCAGGTGTTGGAGTTACTAGGGTGGCAGTTCCTCTTTCCCTGGTTCACTTCACCAAGGTATAGGCTCTTCTGATTTTACTGGTTTCTGAAGCAGCCAGCAGTGTATTTCCTTGACTTGTTTTATTAAAAATGTATCACTGGGCCGGGGATTTAGCTCAATGGTTCCAGTGCCTGCTGGGCAAGCACAAGGTCCTGAGTTCGATCTCTGGTACAAAAAAAAAAAAAAGTATCACTGGAGAGTTAGTGGGATTGTCGTATCGGACCAGTTCTCCTTGTGTTTTCAACCAGGGATTCTGGAGTTCTCCGAGAGTATTGGTTTCATTTCTCTTGTCATCCTGGCAAGCATCATTTTGTGGCTTATCTCAGTTGAAAGCAGAAGAAACAGAAGCAGAGAGGGCAGCCTACCACCAGAAGGAATGCAGCTGCTTCTGTAGCCCCTGAGCTGGGGGTCAGGCAGGTGATGTGTTTGATCAGCACTGCAGAGCCTGGCACCGTGCTCAGAGGAGCAGGGGAAGGAGTGCACAGCCCAAATGAGCTCACCCTTCTCTTGCTTTCCTTTTGGCTTCTGGATTGATTGGGTTTTGACAATAGCTTCTCATTTCCCTCCAGAAGAAGAAAAGGACACACACACACACACACACACACACACACACACACACACACAGAAATTCAAACAATTTTCCGTATATGTCAAAGATGTTTATAACTCATGTAGTGTGCACTGTGTGGTACTTTTCATAACGGGCTATAGGACACTTGTGAAGTTTTTGTATATTATTCATAATTCCCTAAAGAAGTATTGGAACTTAAAGGAGTCCTAAAGCGAGTCTGTGGAATGCAGTGATCTTTCATCCCAGTGTCTATGTTCTTATTTCTGCCGCCTAAGTTCAAAATCTTCAAGCTCAATTGTCTAGTTGTAAAAAACATGAGGTGACACTTGTTTTTATCCAATTTCCTTCCACAAGGTCCTTGATTCTAAAGTGAGTCCTTTTTTAAAACTGGCAGGTTCCTGTGTCATCCTTTGCTTATGGCTTATTTTTAAAATTTTCCTCTGAGGAACTCATTGTAGTAAGGAATGGCTCACTTCTCCCAGTCCTAACATCAATAGGGGTTCCCAACTATGGGTTTAGTACATGTTACTTTTTAAAAATAATTATGGAAAATATATATAACCTATGATATATTAACTATTTATGGTGTACAATTGAGTGCCACTAAATATGCTCACAATGCTGCGTAACCATCCCCAAGAAAAACACTTTACCCATTAAACAGTCACTGCTTCTTTCCCCTTCTCCCAGCCCCTGGTAATTTCTCTTTTACTTTCTGCCTTTGTGAATTAATGTAAAGAGGTTTTAAAATTATTTTCCTTTTTATTGTGGTTAAAAGCATATAAAATTAAATTTACCACTGTAACCTCTTTTATGTGTGTAGTTGAGTATGTTAAATAAATTCACATTGTTGTGTAATAGACTTTCAAAAATTTTCATCTGGCAAATCTGAAAACCTATACCCATTAAAAAATAACTCCTTCCCCCTCCAGCTCCTCCAGCCCCTGGTAGGCACTATTCTGCTTTCTGTTTATATGAATTGACTACTTTAAATACTGCAAATGAATGAAATCATACAATATTTTTCTTTTTGTGTCTGGCTTATTTCACTTAGCCTGATGTCCTAACGGATATCCATGTTCTAGCAAGTAACACAATGTCCTTTCTTGTTAAGGTTGGAGGGTATTCCACTATATGTTTTTTTTGTTTTGTTTTTTTTTTTGGTACCAGGGATCGAACTCGGGTCCTTGCGCTTGCAAGGCAGGCGATGGAACCACTGAGCTAAATCCCCGGCCCATATTCCACTATATGTATAAACCACATTTTCTTTATTTGTTCATTCATTGAGGTTTACCTGGCTTGTTTCTCCCTCTTGGCTATTTTCATTAATGCTGCTATGAATATAGCAGGCATGCAAATATTAAAATTTGGAGGAAGCTTCATACTGTTTTCCATAGCAGTTGCACCAGCAGTTTAGGAGGGCTTCAGTTTCTTACATCCTTGCCTAACTTTGTTATTTTCTGCATTTTAAAAATAGTAGCTATCTTAATGGGTTTGGATGTCCACCATGTCTTATAATTTCTTTGCTTTTCTTCTTGCCCCTCAGCCTGGCATGGGAGGGCAGGATTGTGGTGTTGGGATTTGCTGGAGGAAACATTGCTTCTGTACCTGCCAACCTGCTGCTCCTGAAGAACATCTCCGCCCTGGGCCTGTATTGGGGTCGATACCAACTCCAGAACTTTCCTGTCTTCTCCAAGAGCCTGCACTCAGCACTTCAGTACTACCACCAGGGGCGCATCCAGCCATATGTCGGAAAGGTGTTTAAACTGGAGGAGGTGAGATTAGCTTAAGAAATGTAGTACAGGTCAAGCCAGGAAATAATCTGTGCCAAATGACTGGCTCATTTATTCCTGGATGTACTATAAATCCTCCTTTTATAATCTGAAAATGCAACACTGCATAGCGGGTCTCACAGGTTCAGGGTTATGGGGTTTCCACCACTCTTCTGGGCTGTCTGGCACTTGACTCAGGCCTGGTGGGAAACTCAGTTTTGAGGTCTTATCTATATCACTGGTATCTCAAGTAGAGGAAAATTATGGTACTTTAGAAAATAATTTACACTTGTTGATATGAACCTTGAACTCTAAAACATTCAGGCCTAAGAAGGAAAGGCTTGACTTGACCTTTGATTTTCAAATATAGATGCTTTGAAGTACAACCAGATGATCTAAGCTGAGGTTCTGTGAGCAGAACGCTAAATCATGCCCGGCATCATGAGACTATAATTCATCCATTAGTCACTGTAGTTAATTTTGTTGGCTATTCAGTCCTTTTTTTCATTCCTCCACAGTCTCATTAATGTGGTTTAAACTTCTTCCAAAGTGTAATTGTGTGCATGCATATGCAATGTAGCTGTAAATGTGGGTCTTTAAGCATTCATTGTGAATTCTTTATTATTATTTTTGGCTTAATTTCTTTTAATGTTCAAAAAACCGTTTTGGTAGCTGTAGTGTTTTGTTCAAATGCAGATGAGTGGAGCTCAAGCTGTCTGTGTCAGACTTTAGTGCCTATCAGCCGCCCATTTTTATGGGGTGTTTTTCCCCTGTGATTAGGCACAACCTTTTCAAGCACAGTTATTTCCTTCTTTATCTTTTTTGTTTGTGTAAGTCAGGAAGATAGTGTGCATTGCTGAAAAGAACATGACTGGCATGACTGAAAAGAAGAGAAAACTGGTCAGTTTCTAGTTCTAGTATTGACCCCTTTGCCCTGTAGTTTTGTGGACCTTACTTTTCTGACTTTCAGTTTCTCCAACTCTAGAATTAAGAGGCAGGACATTTTTGGTGGCTTTTGGAGTGTGCAGGAGCCACAGTGAGGACGTAGAGTGGACTGGGATAGACTGCCGGGGGTGCTGCCTCGGCTGGGCTTTGGAACCTCACCTCTGCTAAGCCCTGAGGAACTATATATTATCACTTTTTTGTTCACACTTTTCTTTTTCAAAAAGATTTGTAGCTTAAATACTCTACCTGGAAGCCACCTCTTAGTTTCTAGAACCCATCTTGCCCTGTGGCTTTAACATAATGTGACTTCTAAGGTGAGGTTTGCTTTACCTGAGGCTATAGCTGTTGGTAGAGGAAAAGGACAATTAGGCAGTGCAGGAGTAATGAGTAGTGACATGTGTTAGTTTGACTTGCCCTTTCTCTGCATTGACATGTTCTTGGTGCTGCTCAGGCATTGACTTAGTTACTTGCTCACTGCTGAGACACAATACCCAACACCAACAACTTAAAGGAGGAAAGGTTTATTTTGTCCCACAGTTTGTAGAGGTGTCAGTCTGTAGTTGGCTGGCTCCAAGGCAGAGGGGCATTGCAGAGGAGAATTGCTTATGCTGCTTCCAGGCAGGAAGCAGTGAGAGAGGGAGAGGGAGAGAGACGGAGAGTAAAGGAGGAGGGAGGGAAATAGACCCTTCCAGGCCACGCTCCCAGTGCCCTCCTCCTCAGACCAGGTTGCACCTCCCAGTGTACCCATGATCCAGTCACCTCCCAAAGCCCCACCGATGTGCGCATGAGGTTCTGGGGGGACATCTAGGTAGAAACTATAACAAGTGTGAAACAGAGCCAGAGTGGGATTATTGTTGTAGTGTCCACCTTAAAGTTCTCTCTCCTATAAAATAAGAATTAATTGTATAATTACTAACTTCTTGTCAGCTCCCATTTGCCCCACTGTTTTCTAGTGGGGGCTCTGAATATGGGATTTTTATTGTTCTTCCTACTCTGCTGACTTTTGTGTTATCAAGTGGCTTTTGGAGCCAAGCTCCTTATCCGTTTCAAGCATCTCTTTTGCACACCATCCATCTATTATCTTCTCTTTCTGTTTCTTTCAATATGCAAACTATTTCCAGGAATAACAATATGCTAAGCACTTTACATGCATTATCTCATTTAACCTTCAGATAACTCTGAGTTTTAAGGCATTTTTATGCCATTTTACAGATGAAGGAATCACTTATACAAGCTGCCTAATGCTATGTAGTAAGTGTCAGAGCTGGCATCCAGGCCTGGTTGGTCTCATACCAGAATCTAGCTCCTCCTGGCTCTGTCAAACTAAGAAGTAACTTCTCACAAACCTTATTGCCTAGTATGTGGTTTTTCCATCTATCACAGAATTATCTATGTGAAAGAACTATCTTGTAATTAAAATGACCCGAACTCTTCTGTTTTGTGAGAAATACAAGAATTCACATATTTTGTTCTTTGAAAATGAATGTGGCTGAATAAATATATAATTCATTTCATTGAACTGTAAAGCCTAGGTAATATTTTTAAAGTAAATTAGTTAACATATTAGAACAAATTATTTTCAGACCATTTTGTGCTTGGAAAATAACCACTGAATTCATAAAATATATATAGTATCATGAGCTCCCTAGCTCCTATTTTTCCCTAGCTTGTATTTTTCTCCTGAATATGTGATTTGACAAATTTGATCTTGATAGTTCTTATTAATGTGACCATAAACTTTGCAGAGCCTATCCTGAACTTCCATAGCACCCTGTTTCTCTTTCATTTACTTGTAATTACTTGTTCAATGCCAGACTTTCCCACACTGCATCGTGCAGGCAGGGGCCATGTGATGTTCATACCTCTACATTGCCAGGTTCTGCCAAGCATACACATATCTGTTGAGTGATTAAGAATGGGGTGCTCTGAGGTCAGACCACCAGAGTTTAGATGCTGGCTGTGGGGAAATTATACATCTTTATTCCTTGGTCTTCATCTGTAATGGGGCAGTAGTTACCTCCTAGGGTGGGTATAAGGATTAAACAAGATAATATGTGTGAAAGGACATAGTCAAGTTAGTAACTTTTAATGTATATTATTATTATAAGACACAGAATTGAGCTTTTTCTATCCTCTTGAACTGTAACACCTTTACATTGAGTCTTAGAGGGCAGGATTAGAATAGTAGTCTACAGATTTTGAATTCTAACTAGAATTGATTGTTTTCTGAAGGGTTGTATCTGTGCTGTGATGAGTGAATCATGAATTGGCCCTGTGATATCTGTTCAGAGGATGGCATTTTTAGATGTGCAGAATTTATTTTCTGTATGAAGCTGCCCACACACATCTTGATGTGAGACAGTACTCAATCTCACAGATCTGAACTTGTTTATTATATAAAGATCAGGTGAGATCAGCACACAACAGATTTAGTGGATAGAAACTATTTGCCTTAAGTTTCCTCTGTGTATCTGTGGAATATTCTCAAAACTGAAATTACTCTTTTTGTTCAGATGGTGCATTAATTATAGCCCCCTTTTCCAGACCCAGTTTGTGGAATTCCTGGTCTTTCCTGTCCCAGACCTGGCCACATGGCTGCTTGTAGCACTTCTCTGAGAATGGCATCTGCAGCCCAGGCCTCTGTCTCCTTCCCCACTGACTGCCTCCTGCTTTCTTGGGGTGGGAGCTGATCTTAGGGGCAAGGCCTCTGCTGGGCTGGTCAGGCAGGAGCTGCTACATCGGTGCTGCAGAGGTTTGATTTGAATGAACTTGTTGAAGCCTCTGGCTTCCCCAGAAACTGTAGGTAGGGGCTGGGTAAGGCAGTCCAGAAATGTGGGGTTTTCACCCCATTGTCAAGCTTTGATGGATGAATGACACGAGGTTAAATCGCTCACCTTTGTCTTCCCAGTTGACTGTTTCATATGACCTCTTGGTGGAGATCTCAGGTGAGCAACACCCAGCTGCATGTCCCTCAGAAGCTACAACCACTTCGGGGTCAGTCACCACCTATAGTTTCTATTTTCCTTTCCTTGACCTACTTCCCTGTTTCCCTCCTTGCTTCCCTGGGACTGCAACCCTAATGCCCCTAATGAAGTATTAGGGCCTAAGTTTTGGTTAAGCTTTATTTCCTGTGGAACCCAAGCTGATATTTAACTTCAAAGATTTATTTTTGTGTTGAGAATACATTGCTTGACTTCTTTTCAAGTCAAATTTTATTGACATATAATTTACATATTGTAAAACTCACTCTTTATTTTCCCCCCAGTACCAGGGATCAAACTCAGGGCCTTGCACTTGCAAAGCAGGTGCAGAGCCACGGAGGGAAATCCCCGGCTCTAAAACTCACTCTTTAGACGTATAATTCTGTTTCTTTTCCTTTCTTGCTTGCTTGGCAGCCTGCCTGCCTGCATCTGTCCCTTTCTCCTTCCTTCCCTCCCTCCCTTTCTTCCTTCTGTGCTGGTGGTGCTGAGGATTCATCCAAGGCCTCACGCGTGGGTGTCCTCTACCACTGAGCTACATTCCCAGCCTTGTTTTTTATTTTTTGAAACTATGTTGTCCAGTCTGGTCTTAAAATCAGGGGCTCAAGCTGTCTTCCTGTCACAGCCTCCTCAGTAGCTGAGACTACAGGCAGCTCTGTCCTCGACCAGTTCTCTTGAGTTTTGACAAAGGAATACAGTCATGTAGCCACCTACCACACTCAAGATATGCAGATGTTTCTATCACTCCAGAAGATTCTCTAATGTCCATTTGTAATCTGTCTCCTTTTCTTACTCCACAACCCTTGGCAATCACTGATCTGTTTTTTTCTCCTGCAATTTTGCCGTTTTCAGAATGCCACATAAATAGAACCATGAAGTTCATAGCCTTTTGAGTCTGGCTTCTTTTACTTTGCATAATGCTTATTAGGTTCATCCAGGTTGTCCAATGTGTCAATATTCTCTTCCTTTTTATTGGTGAATAGTACTTCATTGTATGGCCTTACCACAACCACATTGTGGATTCTTATCAACAATGTCTGATGGTGCAAGGTTATGCATCTGTCAGAATTTAGTATTGTCCAAAAAAAGAATTTAGTTTTGTCAATTGTTTTATTTAAATTTAGCCATTCTGTTAGGTGTGCAGTGATGTCTGATTGGGGTTTTAATTTGCATTCCCCTAATGAACAATCATCTTGAGTATCTTTGTATGCTCATTTGCCATCTGTACCTCTTTTTTCATGAAATGCATTGATTGACTTTTAAAAGAAGATTCAGATCACCTTGTATCAAAGTAATGATCTGATGAGGGCCAGGGATTTAGCTCAGTGGTGCTGCCACCTGCCTTGAAAGCACAAGGTCCCAAGTTCCATCACTAGTACCAAGAAAAAAACAAGTAAGACTTAGTGCTGCCCTCAGGGAGTTTATTTTTTGGTTGAAAAGATTTCAGGATAGTGTATGATAGGCAAAGAGCCAATTTCTAATGGGAAGCATGAATCAGCATGATATATTTAGGGAAACTATAATTACTCTGATTATTCCTGCTTGATGAGCTAATTAAAAATTCCAATAGCAGAACCTTCACATCCTAAAACAAAAGCAATATTTTTGTTACCCAATCACAATCTCATTACAGTGCTGATGTATTTCCTTCTACTGTGCTTTTTTCCCTTTCAGTGGTACTTGGGATTGAGCCCAGGGTCTCACACAGGCTAAATAAGGGCTTTACCCATGAGCAACATCCCCAGCTTTAAAAGTAATATCCTTTTCCTGCCTCAAACTCCAGGTTGCATATCTCTAGAGACAAAATTTAATTACGGCTTCATCTACCTGAAGGCAGAGAACAGGGTGCTGTGAACAGCCTTTATCTAGGCATCAGCATGGTGCAGCCTCCCTCTCTGTAATGCAGCCTGTAAAATACAGGGGGAAAGTGTCCCCTGGAGCCTTGTCACTCTTCCTAATCTTCCAGCCCTTCACACCTCTGGTTCTCTGTTTTCTCAACTCAAACAGAAGCCAGCAGGTAGAAAGGGACAGAGTTATTTTTAGAACCAGATACACTCACAGTAGGAGTGGCAGCTGGACATAGAGAGGTGACAGAACATCTGAAAAACAGAAGGTCAGAAAATAGATGTTCAGAATTAGGAGATTCTTAAGCCATGGAACAAAAAAGATTATACTTTCCTCATAGTATTATCATGTAAGGAAGCCCAGTAAATAAGTGATATATGTTAATAAAGATTTATATCCAGAATAGTTAAAGCTGTAGCACTGAGAGGCAGCCTTTCTTTTCATGTTAACATTTATCTGTTGAGCATCATTCATTTTCCTAGGATGCTAGATGAAAAAGTATCATTATCTTGAATAATACGTAGTATTTTCTACTGTTAGGCTACAGCAATTCTTTAGGAATAAGCAACTTCCAGCTGTCAGAGACAGTGAGTGATACAGCTGTGAATCACCTGGAGATAATCGATGTGGATAGGGAGCCGGGGTTGCAGGGGGAGTGCTCCAAACATCTGTCTTAGACTTCTACCACCTCCACAGAGTGAGTCTAAATTTGCTTAGGTTGGAAAAATCTCTGTAAGGCACAAGTCCTCAATGTGGATGTTTTTGAAACCAAGATTTCATGCTGCAGAGACAGTGCCATGATTGATTTATTTCTCTGCTTCTTTCACTTTATTTTTGATGCACCTTTTTGGAGGATCTCAGATCAGAAGGGTGCCTTAGGCATAATCCTCATTTCAAAGCACATTCTCAATGTTGGACTATTCCAGGCCCACCTTTTGCTTCTATGCCTGTCTTATTATGAATGTGACTGATATTCCCTTTAGCCTCATTGCCCACTACCTCTCCTCACTCTTTTCCTCCTTTCTGAGCCAGTATCTGTGACATGTTTGATACATATCTTTGGATTCAGATTTCCTTGTAAAACTCACAGAATTATTTTATCTGCTAGTCTATTTTTTAAGTTAAAAATTGGTGGTATGCTCTTGACCTTGCTGTGTTTCTTAATTCTTCACTCAGTTCTGTTTTTAAAAATCTCTGCTATTTCTGTATCTACTTGATTGCCTCCTACTGATGCATGGTCATATGTGGTGCACATATACCATAGTTTACAGATGCATTCCCTATTGGTCAACTTCGACTTTGACTTGATTCTATTACCAGCACGATCACTATGGTGATAAACACCTTCTTAGGGACTTGTGCAAGTATTGCTTTGGGGGAGTAGAATAGTTGGGTCATAAGAAATATGTATACTTACTTTGATTGCCAGGTGCTCTCCAGGATGACTTGATCAATTTATGTCCCTACCAGCAATGCATGAGAATTCTTTTTTTTTTTTTTTGGTACCGGGGATCAAACTCGGGTCCTTGCGCTTGCGCAGCAGGCGGCGAAACCACTGAGCTAAATCCCCGGCCCTTCATGAGTATTCTTATTTGCCACTCTTGACAACTTTCTAATTTTTGCCCAAATGATAAGACATAAAGTAGCATCTTATTACTCTAATTTGAATTTCCCTGGTTTCTTATGAATTTAAGCATCTTTTTACATATTTTCTAGCTGTCTGGGAATATAGCACAGTGGTAGATAGAGTACCTGCCAGCATGTGTGAGGCCCTGGATTCAATCCTCAGTTTAAAAAAAAAATTAATTGACAATTATATAAATATATATATTTAATTTTATTGGTACATTTTAGGTATACAGTATAATGACATTCATCATTAGAGATTTGTACCTTTACAGGATCTATCTCGATCCTTATTTTTTCCCCATCCCCCTGCCCTCCCTTCATCCCCTCCATCCCTCCCTATTTACAAAGACTTTGTTTCCATTTTTTCCTTTTCTTATATTTATTCCTTTCCCTTCTTTCCTTTCCCCTACTCCTCCCACTTCCCCTATACAGATATATTTTTGGTAGCCATTCAGGTTTACAATGCTTTGAACTTATAATTGAATCCTCCTTATGTAGTTTTCTAGTTGGGGTCCTGTCTTTTTCTTATTAATTTGCAAAAGTTTCTTGTGTAATCTGTGCTTCTCAAACTTTGAGGTGCATACAAATCACCTGGTCTTGTCAAGGTTCAGATTATGATTCAATGAGGGTAGGGGCTTAAGATCATGTATTCCTAAGCAGCTCTTGGTAGTGCAGAAGCCTGTGGTTTTTTGAGTAGCCAGGTTGTTGATGTTAGTTTGAGACTTTGCAAAAGACCTCCACCAACTATGTCACATTATGGCCATTTTTGCTAGGTTTAATGTAATCAAGCACAGCAGTATTTTGCCTTATGGTTACACTATTCAGAGACTTGTTTCAGAAACTCTTCATTATACCTGGGTCACAATGATGTCCTTCTCTGTTAATGTTATAGTTTTGTTGTTGTTATTCTTGTAATGGGGTCTTATGTGTTGCTCAGGCTGGTTTCAAACTTGGGTTCAAGTGTTCACTCCGACTCATCCTCCCAAGTGGCTGGGACTATAAGTGTGGCTTGTCAAACCCAGCTACCTTTATAATTTTATATCAAATTTAATATATCTGAAGTCATCTTTGTATTGGGTATGAATCAGGTAACTAATTTTAGTTTTCTTCTTTATAGTAATCTAGTTTTCAGTTTTAAGTATTTATTTATTTATTTTATTTTTTTTTGGTACTGGGGATCAAACTTGGGACCTTGCGCTTTCGAGGCAGGTGGCGGAACCACTGAGCTAAATCCCCAGCCCTTAAGTATATTTTGGTATGTGGAAGGGTAACTCTTGTCTTCCTTTTCAGATTTGATTCATGTATAGGTATTTGTGGATCTTTATCCTTTTAGATGAATCGTAGAATAGCTTTTCAAATCTCAAATGTATTGATTTTGTTTCCTCTCAAGTTTTGGCAGTTGTGACTCAAGCTGCTGTAAACATTTATGCCCATGTTTTTGTGTGGACATAAGTTTTCAATTAATGTGGCTAAATACCTGTGACTGTGATTGCTGGATTGTTTGGTAAGGGTGTGTTTAATTTTGTAAGAAACTGTTGAGCTGTCTTCCAAAGGGGCCATATCATTTTGTATTTCCACTAGAAATTAGTGAGGGTTCCTTTTGTTTTACATCCTCGCCACCATTTGGTGTTCACATTTTGGATCTTAGTCATTCTAAGAGGTAGGTCATAATATCTCATTGTTTTAATTTTCTGTTCATTAATGACAGATTACATCGAGAGTCTTTTTATGTTTATTTACCATCTGTGTGTCTTCCTTGGTGAGGTGTCTTTTTGAATCTTTTGTGTGAATTTTGGTTGAGTTGTTTTCTTATGGTTGAGTTTTAAGAATTTCCTGTGTATACGGAGTTAGAAGCATTTTATATGTGTTTTGCAAAGATTTCCTCTCTGGCTATGGCTTGTCTTTTCATTCTTTTAACAATGTCTTTTGCAGAGTAGAAGTTTTTAATTTTAATGAAGTCAAATTGCAAATTTGCCCCCCATGGATTATGCTATTGGTGCTGTGTCCAAAAACTCATTGTCGAACCCAAGGTGACCTAGATTTTTTTTTTTTCTGTTTTCTTCTGAAAGTTTTATAGTGTTGCACTTTACATTTAGGTCTACAGTCTTTTTTGAGGTGATTTTTGTGAAGGGCCTGTCCCTAGATAACAGTTTTTTTGCACATGGATATCCAATTTTTCCAACACCGTTAGTTGAAAAGACTATCTTTTTTCCATTGAGTTGCTTTTAATCTTCTGTTAAAGATTGGTTGACTACATTTGTGTGGGTCTATTTTTGAGCTTTCTGTTTTGTTCCATTTATCTATTCTTCTATTTTTTCATCAATATTACACTGCCTTGATTATTGTGGGCACTTTTTAATTTGTTTTATAACCTTGCATTTCTGAAAAAGAATTTTTGATAGATTATAATTTCAGTTGATTAGGAAATAGGACAATTTTAATAAAAAAATAAAAGTCATATAAAATTAAAATGTTGATTCTTCTGCTAGAGCCTCCATTCTTTAAAAAGCTAGAACACTTGTAAAGTAGAATGGCTGGAACAGAATTATCGTAATAGAATCAGGACTGGTCTATGGATTTTTTACTTGCTGGCAACAACATTGACAACATTGAAAATCAAAGGGTTATGTAGGGAAAAGTTCTGAAGCTGGGTTATTTTTAAATATTGTTTTCCTTTACATTTGTGGTGATTGGTTATTTAGTCAGTATGGCATAGTTACGTACAATTCATTGATGACATATGCTATACTTTAGTTATTTTAATAATTCAACCATCAACAAAAATTTGTTGAAATATACATATATGCCAAGTCTGACCATATCTTCTTTGTATTTTTTTTTTTTAGGTCAGTGATGCTTTCCTTCATGTTCTACAGCGCAAATCCACAGGAAAGGTGCTACTCTCTCTCAAATAAATCCTCACCTCAACAGCAAATTCAGCATGTCCAAATCCAAACTCATCATCTTTCCCCCAAACCTGATTTCCCCTCTGTGTTTTTAAAGGTGTTATCAACTTTCTTCCTAACTCAGGTTTAAAATCTTACAGTCACCAGCTGGGCGGGGTGGCGCATGCCTGTAATCCCAGCACTCTGGAGGTTTAGGCAGGAGGATTGCCTTGAGTTAGAGGCCAGCTTGGGCTACACAGTGAGGTCAAGGCCAGTCTTAACTACATAGGAAGATCTTGTCTTATGAAAGAAAAAAAAAAAGAAGAAAATATTACAGTATTGCAGTCACCTTTGGTTCTGTTTCCTTATTGCTTATAATTAATTGATTAATAGAGGTTATTATCTAAAGTTGGACTTTTTTTCAGAGTAAATGTGTCATTAGTAATTACAGCAAGAAAATATGTCCAAGGCAAACTAGAATGTCACCTTATTCAAAATGCATCAATCGGCTTGTCTGTCATTCCCACTACTAAGATATCCCTTACCTCCATGTCCTCTATTCTGCCTGTGTCTCATCTGCTGTCTCCAGTGACTACCTAATTGGTTTTCCTATCTTTAAATGACCCCCATCTGCTCCATCCTTGTTATACATTATTGCCATGGTGATCTTCCCAAACCCTAGCCCTGATTATATCTTGTCTTAGAAAACCTACAATGGCTCACCAGTGCCTACACAGTGGAGTTCAGACCCCTTGAGCCAGCACTGCATTGTGATGATGATTTTTCTCCTCTCTACTTTCTAGCATCATGGTCCCCAATGCCACCAGTCCTAAGAATGGCCCTGTTTTCCTCATTTTTCTCTGCTCATGAAGTTTCCTCTACCTTCATCTCCATCAACCACAGGGCTTCCTGACCTCTAAAGCCTGCATTCCCCATGTTCCTTAATCCTCAGAGTCATATCTCTTCTTTTCCTCTTCTACTTCTGTAGTTTCTCCCCCCAGATTGGTCACCATCTAACTTGTATCACAGGGAGCAGCATGTGCAGTGGAATGAGCGCAATGAATACATCTAATTCAAGATGTGAGTTTGAATCTCAGCCTCACCTGAGGTGGTTACTTAAAAGATCTACACATTCATTTTTCTCACTGTGAAGCTCTTTAGAATATTAACCTCATAAAGTTGTGAGCAGTACATGCAGTGATTGGATTAAGTACCTGGCAGTTAGTAAGTGCTCAGCAAATACTGGTTTCACTTCTTTCCTTGCCCAGGGTATTGTAAATTCCTTGAGAGCAGCTACTGTGTTTCATTCACTTTTGTGAATTTTCATACCCCTACCACAGTGAGTTACTCTTGGTAAATACTCAATAAATTGAACTGAATTTAAATTGCATGCAAGTCTTAAATTGTGGAATTAAGTAAAAAATAGTGTACTGCAAGTAACCTAGATATCCACTGACAGGTGAATGGATGAATATGGTATGTCTATACAGTGGAATATTGTTCAACCTTTAAAAGGAATAAAATTCTAACATATGCTGCAACATGGATGAATCTTGAGGATATTCTGTGTGAAATAAGCCAGACTAAAAAAAGGCAAATAGTCTATGATTCCATGAATACCTGGAATAGTCAGATTCATAGAAGCAGAAAGTATAATGGTGGTTACCAGGGGACGAGGGGGAATGGGAGTTATTTCATGGCTATTCAGTTTCACTTTGAGAAGATAAAAACGTTATGAAGGTAGATAATGGTGATGATTGCACTAGAGTGGGAGTGCACTTAATGCTATTGAACTATATACTTTAAAAAGTTACAATGAAGAAAGGATAACATAAAATGGTAAATTTTATGTGTATTTTGCCACAATTACAAACATTTAACAAATATGTTAACCTCACTTTTTTTTTGATACCGGAGATCGAACTCAGGTCCTTGTGCTTGCAGGGCAGGCGGCAGCACCACTGAGCTAAATCCCCGGCCCTACCCTTACTTTTAAGGGAATGGATATAGGAAGGGAAACAGAGAGTGTGTGTACAGTGCTGGGTTTAGATTGGAGGAAGCTCCAGTCCCCAATCTGGTCCCTGGTCTGTGGGCCCTACACTTCTGCTGGGTGCTGGCCCATGATTTATGGTGTTTTGACTTAGAATCTTCCCACTTTTTGATTGTATCAAAGTGATACGCATTCTATAAAAGAAACCTTTGAATTTTGGTCTCTTCCTGCCTGAGTTACAAAGTGCAGCTACGAGTCAGAGTCACTTGTTTCAAATGATTAAATAATGGATACTCTACAGCAGGGCTCCCCAAACCACAGAGCACTACTGGTCTTTGGCCTTTTAGGGACTGGACTGCACAGCAGGAAGGAAGTGTTGGACAAGGAAGCCAATCCTTATCCGTATTTACAGCCCTTCGCATAACCACCTGAGCTCTGCTTCCTGTCAGATCAACATTAGATTCTCATTGGAGCATGGACCTACTGTGAACTGCGTATTTGAGGGATCTAGGTTTTGTGCTTTTTATGAAAATCTTATTCCTGATGATCTGAGGTGGTGATGCTGGTACTGAGGAGTGGTTGCAAGTGCACATTAACAGCAGAGAGGTTTGCACAGAGACTATGATAAATCAACTGTTCCTAGACTCAATATCAAAACCCTGTCAGTGAGTGGCTAGCAATTCTACATTATGGTGAGTTGTATAATTATTTCATTATGTATTATAATGTAATAATGTTAGAAATAAAATGCACAGTAAATGCAATGTGCTTGAATCATCCTGAAACCCCACTTCCCATCCCTAACCCCTCAATTCCAACTCCTACTCCCACCCTGTCCATGAAAAAATTGTTTTCCATGAAACCAGTCCCTGGTGCCAAGAAGGTTGTGGACAGCTGCTGTACAGTGTATTCTTGTAAGCTGTGATGTTTGGTAGGTTAGTTGTATTAGATGCATTTTTGACTTATAGTATTTTCAACTTGTGATGGGTTTATGGAGGCATAATCTCATTGTGAGTTGGAGGCCCATCTGTACTCTATTCCTCTTACTGCAGGGCTGATAATAGTCAAAAAAGGAGAAGGTGGGGCTGGAATAAAAACACGTCTGATTCAGGAGGGATGTAGATATTTCTGTTTATTCTTTATGAGATCCTTTTCCAATAAATGTGCTAAAAGGCTTAGTTTTCTGATAGGTAAAAATACCTGTCTCAGAATCTCTTCGTGAGAAGATTTTTTTTTAAAAGAACAGAATTATAAAATAAGTGAACATTTGCCAGGCATGGTGGTACACACCTGTAATCCCAGCACTTGGGAGACTGAGGTAGGAGGATCACCACAAGTTCAAGGCCAGCCTGAGCTACATAGTGAGTTCAAGACCAGCCTGAACTACATAGCAAGACCCTGTCACAGAAACACAGAAACACACACACACACACACACACACACACACACACAGAAAAAAAATGGATGAACATTTGGGGAAAGAACTTGAAACAAAATAGCATGGGGTGGAGAGGGGAAAAATGTCAGGGAAATCATTCACGAGTCTTTTGTGGGCCCATGTGGTATTTCCACATGGGCCATAGGACAAGCTGCTGCCTCTTCTGTGTCTCAACTGGTGGGTGAAGCCTTCTGGGAGCTTCCCTGTGACTCCTTTAATATGCTTTTCCTCTGCTCCCCTCTCCCAGCTCCACTTCATCTTTATAGAAGCTATTTTAATATTTAAATGAAAGTTTTCAAAAAATCTCAGAAACTCAATTTTGAGGGTGCATAATTTAAAAATTACTTGACACCCATTGGCATCACTGAAGACATGCTGGATGGACCCTGAGAGAGAATGAAGACAAATCAGGATCAAGGCAAGCATGTGAACCTAGCCAAAAGCTGCCTTCACTGTGCAGAGCTGATCCAGAGGTGTCACAAGCAATAAAGATGGAATGTCCCTAGTTCACTAATGTCAGAATGACTTAGATGGAAAAAGGCAATCATTAAGGAGAGTGAATTTCTCCACATTTAGCAAGTATTGGTTAGAACCCCTAATGACCTGTTCTCTGTTTGCCTGTCTTACTGCTTCATTGGAGTGATTTTGATTTGAAAGCATTTGACTCATATCTTAGTCATTGTTTGGTGGTTCTACCATCTGAGCCATTAGCCTGAAAAAAGAATCAATGCAGCTCCCAGTGACAGTATTTATTCTATATTCACAGACTTTTCCCAGCTCTTCCTTGCAGGCTGCCTGCTGGAGAAATCACACCCACACACCTGGTTCTCCTTTTTCAGTAACCGTGGGGCTTCCCACCTGCACCCTTCTCTCAACAACCACAGTGATGAGAGAACACTTCTGCCCTCAGTCATGGAATGAACCCGTCACCACCTCACCAGTGTATTTGACTCTGCTCCTTCCTCGGTAATTCTCACTAATTTAGAAAACTATCTTTTCTGCTTGAGCTATGGTAAAGACAAAATCTTTGTTATTTGACAAGTGAAAGGAAACAGGGGTGCTTTATACACTCACCTGTAGTTAATAAGAAAATGTACATAAACTAAGAAAAATTCATGCTGTTATTTTATTTTTCCTTGTAAGATTGCATAAGAGGATTAAAGAGCAGTGATTTTTCAACATCTTTTTTATTCATAAAGTCAAGCAGAAGACTTAAATGAACTCTGGCATTTCTAGTTGTTCTCTTTATCTTCAGAGATTATTGCTAAATTGGAGATCTGAATTGAATACCCCCTGGTTTCTAGAATTTTATCATTGTTGAAGAATAAATTTTTTTTTTCTGGTTTTGACTGTATTTAAAAGTGGTCAGTTTCCTGAGCTTTAGTGAATTGTATCATTATTTTAAAAATGGCATTGTTAATATAAGTACAATAATATTACATGGTTATTGTGAAGTCAAGCCACCTAGAAGAAGAAATTGTTATTATACTGTTTTTTTCTATACTGTCTCATTCCCATTCTCCAAGGAAACCCCAATAAGCAGTCTGGTGTAGCCTTGCAGAACACACAGTTTTTAAAAAAGTAATGTATATATATATGATTTAAAAATAGTCTATGTTGTTCTTGGTTTGTTTGGTTTATTGCAGTGCTAGGAATTGAACCCAGGGCCTCACAAATGCTAAGTAAGCATGCACTGTACCACTGAGCTAGCTAGATCCCTACTCTTAATGTGCTATTTTTAATCAATAATGTATCATGGACATCATTCATATTAGTAAATATAGAGTACTTCCTTGTTCTTTATCAGCCACTTGGTGTTCTGTAGTGAGGATGTACTAGTGAGCTTATTCACATGCACATCCAGAATACAATGGTGAGCAAAAGCTACAAATCTAGCGGGAGACAGACATTAATCAGAGGCACAGAACCATGCTGAACCACAGGTCCAAGTAAGGTAAAATGGGGGTCTCAGTTCAGGGAGGTCAAGAAGATCTCTCTGCAGATTGCTTCTCAAACCTCTACCTGAGGAAGCGTCTGGGAATTTAGGGCAGAAAGAGAGGAACATTACAGGACTCTGGCTAATGAAAACATGGTGAGTAAAAGAAACTAAGAAGGGCTAGTGGGGCTGCAGCTCTAGAAATTAAGGCAAGTGTTTTAAGATGAGGCTGAAGGTGGGGCCTGGATTAGGCAGGGATTTGTAGGCAAGTTGTGCGAGTTTTGACTTTACCTGGAAAGCCCCTGAAGTGTTCTAAGCATGAGTGGGGAACGGGTGACATCACCAGGATGGCATTTTGGAAGAATCTCCCCAGCAATGGAGAGAAAAAAATAGGAAATGAATAGACCAGTGAGGGATCCATTCAAGTCCAAATGAGAGATCCTTGTAGCTTAGAGTAGGATGGTAATGAGGGCAGGGGAAGGAGGGAAATGGAAAGAAAGGAGAGTTGTGAAAGAGGGAGAAGCAAAAGGACTTGATGTTAGACTGGACATGTGGAGGGGGCAGAAAAAGAGAGGGAAATGTCAAAGTGCCTCCTAGCTTTCTGAACATGTGTTTGGGAGGAAGAAAATCGAGGAAATTGGGTTTTGGCAGTGGGAAGGGGTATATTAGCGCAGAAGAAGAGTAAGTTTTGTACATAGTGAGGTATCTAAGAGAGGTCAAGTAAGTATTTGGTGTTCCAAAGAGAGGTGTAGCCTAGAAACACAAATCAAATCTGGCAGTCATTTATGGTTTGGCTGAGATTAGCCATGGAGAGTGCAGAAAGAGACAGGAAGAGAGTACAGACCAGCCATAACAATGTTTCTTTCTAATAGAGCTATTGAGAATTTCATGGCTGTCCTCGTATGGATCACCAAAGGAGATTTAGAGAAGGTGCAGTTTGGGATTTAAAGTAAATAACATACAGTTACAAGGAAGGTTGTGCTGTTCTGTGGTAAAAGCACCATCCTCTCACTGGAGGGCCAGGTACTGGGGCTCTAATTCCAGCTCTGGTTTTTCTTTTTTTTTTTTTGCTTTGGTTTTTGAGACAATGTCTCACTATATAATCCAGGCTGGACTTGAACTCTCTATGTAGCTCAGGTTGGTCTCAAACTTATGATCTTCCTGTCTCAGCTTCCTTAGTGCTGGTGTTCAGACATGCCATCACGCCCAGCTTCAGCTCTTTGATCTTGGGCTACACTCATCTTTTTACTTTTTCTGTTGTGAAATATAAGAGAAATAGTATGTTTTTGTATCTTGCTGGTAGAAATGATGAGACACGAAAGTGCTTTGCACATTGTCATTTTCATAATAGATTACAAGGTTGTGCTAGTGTGTTTAAATTTATTTTGGAGTTGAAGCAAAAATGTATATTTCTTTCAGCCTATGCTAGGCTGACACAGTGATAGAACTGTTTGATTTTTAAAATGTCTCTCAAATATTTTTACAATTGAGTTGAAGTCATCCTGCCCTTTTATACAGAATAATAGATAAAGTGACGGGGGCCTGGTGATCTGATGTACTTCAAAGACATGCAGAGCCAGACAAGGTCTAGAGAAGGACAACTCATTTGATCAAGAAGATAGAAAGCCTTTTTTTCTGCTGAGGGATGATAAAAGAATTAGGGCTCTTCATTCTAGAAAGACACAGGCTGAAAGAGAAATATGATTGAAATTTAAAAAATAATGAAAATCATGGGATAAAAATGAACTTATTAAATCCCAGAGCATAAGAACTAAGGATAACTTTATCTTTTTTAAAGGAATAGTTTTAGGGCCAGGTAAAAATAGCACTTTTTTACACAGGAATAGTAATCATATAGAACTTACTACTTTCCAAGTTTGTGGTGACCAAAATCAAACATTACAAGGGGAAGATTTGTATTGTTAGAGGATTCATAGCAGATTATGAAATAAAACTAGATGTGGTTAAATCTCTATTTTTGGAAGATAACATCATAGGGAATGACCATTAGGCTTCCATCATAATGAAATGACCATTAATGGTCAGAGGGAATGACATTAAACATTTTTTTCCAAAGCAGGATTCCTGATTGGACAGGCCAGAGAGCAGAGAGCACAGACTTTGGCAGAGAGGGCCTACGTGCAAGTATTAACTCTATGACCTTAAGGAGTCACTTCTGTCCTAGGGGCCTGGCTTTGTTCAGTTGTTAAAAAACAAGACTGGATGTGGAGGGACATCCCTGTAGTCCCAGCACTCTGGAAGACTTAGACAGAAAGGTTGCAACTTCAGGCCTAGCCTGAGTAATTTAGCAAAACCCTGCCTAAAAGAAATAGCTGGGTTCAGTCCCCAGTACTGAAAAAAAGGGGCAGGAGCTGGGATTGGAGGGCAAGTGATAATGTTAAAACCTGCCTAACTATTCTGAGAGTCTCAAATAAAGTGATTCTGGAAGTGTTTTGTCATTGATAAACCGAGGTTATCTTTATGAACTCAAGGATTTCCTCTTTGGCTGTGGCATTACCAGTTCCCTGCTCTCCAGGAGGGGGGGCCTTCATCTTTCCCTTCCTGCATCTGGCCTCACTAGGGACCAGTGTTTCCTAACTCAGAGAGGAAGAGAGGACAGAGGGCAGGGAATAACCCTTGGTCCTCTAGGGTGGTAGAGAGTGCATATACTTCTCTCATCATTGTTCTCCAACTCCGGGAAGATCTGGTGAGAAAACTAATGGTAAAGAGACCTTTGCAAGCATGTCATTTCATATTTGGATGTTCGGGTGGTAAGATGCCACCTCCAAGACTGGGATGATTTGGTTTTGAGGTGACTTTGAGATTCTTGTAGTTCTTAGGAACTCTAAAAAGGCCAGCACTGGGGCTAAATGAGAGAAACCATGGAGACTAGCATCTTATGGCTTCTCACAGATTTAGGATTTAAGGAAGTCAGGAAAATATGGCCATGGAATTTCCTTTCAGGATGGCCATTGCAGTCCACTATGGTGGGAAAATTGATGGAGATCTGGGGGAGGTACAGCATGTCTTGACCAAAGAGCCCTCCAAATTCCCTGTGTATCACTTGGAACTCTGGCCTCAGGGCACGGCACAGCAGGAAGACAGAACTGTCAATGAACACCCTCCTTTTCCTCCTTAGCACATGACCTGTTTCATCTGGCTTTCGAGCACCACCTCAAAGAACTCACTGACCTTATTTTCTGTGTGGCCTGGTGGAAAGAGAATGGCCTGTAAGCCAGGTAAGACTGGCTTTGAATTTTGATTTCACAATCAATTACTGGTATGACCTCAGTTTCCAATCTATAAAACATACAGTTACCCCCTCATCACTGAGCTGCAGTGAGGGTTCGAAGAGATAACTGGGATGCACTAGCATAGTGCCAGGCACATTGTAGGTCCCAGTGAGAGCTCTCCTTACCACTGTGCCTGTGGGCACCCACTGTGCTGAGGAGCAGATCTCTCACTGAAGCCTCATTGCTTCCTGAAAGCAGCTCACCTTGGCCTTCGTCTCCTCAGCACTCCTGCCCCAAATACTCCATCCCCCAGACAACCATAGAGTTGTCTTGTTGCCCCGTATATGTAAGTCTTATTCTTAAATGATATTCAATAAACACTCATTGAATGATGCAGCCAGGCCCGGGTTAGAGATGCAACCAGGCAGTCAACTCCTCAGACTCAGAGCCTACAGCCCATACTGTTTCCTCTGTCGGGAGCCCCACACGTGTTTGTGCCTGTCTTGCCTTAGACCAAGGGCAACCTCCTGTTCTCCTGCACTGCCTTTGACACAGGACATACTGGGAGGCTTTGCAGGAACCTCTCTCTTCCAGGTGCTGGGATTCCTTCCTTATTCCTCATGTCTTTGTGTTGATTTTTGAAAGCTGTGAAGGAAGTTTGCTGATTTTCCTCAAAAACTCTGAAGTAGGGCCAGGGGATTTAGCTCAGTGGTTCCACCGCTTACCTCATAAGTGCAAGGTCCCAAGTTCGATCCCCGGTGGCAACAAAACAAAACAAAAGCAAAAACAAAAAAAAAACCCTGAAGTAGTGCTCAGAATATCTTTCTTTCTCAAGAAAAACAGCAGTCACGTGTCCAGTTGGTCATGTTTTCAGGTCACACAGGGTGATTACTTAAAAGATTCCCTTTCCTTGCTTTGTGTTTTGAAGATTATGGATAGAAGTCAGTGGTAGAAGCTAGAACAGGTTTTCTAGGTTCCTTTCCCCCTTCTCTGAAGAAAGTATTTCTGTAGGCAAGCAGGCCAGGGCTTGCATATCTCCCATCTTTTTCTCTGCTCCCTTCTCAGGTGTATTTTCCGATGTGGATTCCAGGTCATGTTTCCAGTTCTAATGGAGTCAGGAACCCCTGTGACTTCCCCAGGGACCCCTCCTTGCAGCTCCCCGTCAGGGGCAATAACCAGGCCCTTCCTGTGTAATAGTTCCCTTTTCAGTTTATACCATTTCTGATTTATTTATTTTTATCCTTTCTTTTAAAGGTTTTCTTTTTTAAGTTAAAAATAACCACAAGGAGACCTTGTGATCCTCTTCTCACTGACCCAGATAGTTTAAGAGCAGATATTTTAAGGGACTGACAGCAGCTTCTCATCTGGGGACACAGGCTCCCTCTCAGGAGCCAACAAACTAAATGTAATAATAAAATATTAATCCTGTTTCCCGCACATAAGAGATACTTTTTTTGGGTTTTCTCTTACTTTTCCAAACTGTACTCATTTTCTCGTGAGCTGTAGAGAAAGCCTGTGACTTGGGGATTAAAGAGTTGGGCTCAGTTTCTGATTTACAAGCTATCTGTGACCCTTGGTAAAACAGGGATGCTGGGAATCTCATGGAGTGAGAGCTAAGGGGTTAGGGTCCAGCCAGCCTGGTGAGTGGAACCCACAGAATGGGCCAGAAAGAAATACTTGTCAAACTTTAGAAAGTCCAGTTTGGCTAAGCTTAGAGTAATTAATCTCTCCTATTTAAAAATTTCTATGTTATTAAGTCTACCTACATTATATAACAGTAAGTAATTATACCTAGTCTTTATTATGTGGCTCTAGTTTTTCACATCCCCATCTGGTAGATAAATTTCTTTCAAGATGGTGGTGTGCATTTTATTTCTCTTGTGTCAATGTTGCAATATTAGGCACTTAATCCTTCATAATTGATTGGTGGAGTGCATTATCCACTTAACTAAATTTGGGATTTATAGTACAACACAGGTCATTTTCTCTGTCTTTATCTTTCTAGTTTCACTGCTTTCTGCTAATGGTGAGATAGCAGGAAATCGTTTAGGCTTTCATTATCTTGTCAATTTGTGGCTGCTCATCAAATATGTGCTATATGTATTTTGAAAGATACTGCTGACCTGCCCTGAAAAGAAAGTTTGTTTGAATTGTTTAGACACTATGAGGTTGAGTTTTCCCTGAATCAGGTTTGTTCTCTCCCTCAGGCAGGTTTGAAGAAGGCCCACTGGGCTGTGTGTTCAGTTGGTCAGACGACCCTTTCTTCTGCTTGGACCCCGAGGTCTATTAAGAAAGCCCATTGCTTACCCTCTTCTGGCTGAGGTGACAGGCTCTTGATGGATTTCATAGTGGCCCAAATAGCCTGTGTTCCTTGTGTGTAAATATTAGACTCAGTGGCACATTACTTCTATGAACTGTCCATGGTGGGTTGAACTTTGTCTCCTAAAAGATATGTCGAAATCCTAGCCCTTGGTACCTATGAATATATTTTGGACATAGAGTCTTTGCAGATGTAATGAAGTTAAGATTGGCTCATACTAACTTAGGGTGGGGCCCTAAATCCAAAGTTTGGTGTCCTTATTAGGGGACAGAGATTTGAACATCTGCAGAGGGAAGATGCCCATGGGAAGGCAGAGGCAGCAATTGGAGCAATGCAGCTACAAGTCAAGGGATCAGAGGACTGTTGGGGGCCACTGGAACCTAGGAAGAGGCAAGGAAGGATTCTTCTCCAGAACCTTCAGAGCAAGCAGAACCCTGCTGACACCTAGATTTGGATTTCTGGCCTCTAGAACTATGGGCAAATAAATTCTTATGGTTTTAAGACACCAAGTTTGTGGTAATTTGTTATAATAGCCACAGGAAACTAGCACACTGCCCAAGAGCTTAAATAAAATATAGCCCTGTGCTACTTAACAGTGCTTTTTTATTTTCATAAATATCACAGTGATCTTATAGGATTATGATGGAGCTGAAAAATTCCTGTTGCCTAGGTACCCTGTAGCCATTGTAACATCATTGTAGTACAAACACTATTAACATGCTTATAATGATGCTGATTAAACAAACCTATTGTGCTACTAGTGTACAAAAGTATAGCATGTACAATTGCATACGGTAAATACTTGATAATAATAATGCATGATTATGTTACTGGTTTACGTAGGCACCATGCTATACTTTTTATTGTTATTTTGGAGTACACTCCTTCTACTTATAAAAAAAGTTCACTGCAGTATGCCACGTTATGCTGCTGGCAGCCTCATATTTCTTGGGTTTACCACCTCTTTTGAGGGCATGCTGAATGATTGACGTATAACATCTAGGTTTGTGTAAATGCATGTTCCCACAACAAAATTGCCTAACAATGCGTTTCTCAGAACAAATCCTGTCATCAAAGTGAAATGTGACTGTACAAAGAGAGGCTTTAGTTAGAATCGATTACCAACTTGCCCCGAAGGGCCATGGTACTAATCCCATCGTATGATTATCTAAGTATTAATTCCCAGGCTCTGCTCCCTACTTAACTCGCTCCATACCTAGACAGCCCCTTATTTGGTTTCATCCCCCATTCTTCTGACTCCCAAATCCTTCTTCCGAATTTTCAACATCTTTATGAATGTCACCCACCAGATTTTGCTCTGAGTGAACCCTAGGTCTTTCCTGGGGAAACAGAGGACTCTTCTCAACTGAGCTGGGGCCTGTTGGTGGGCAGATGTCCTCTTGCTCCTCACAGCCACTCTTAGAATATCTCCTTAACCCTCTGCTTCCTGCTCCCCCCACTCCAGCCCCCATTTTGGAGGCATAGGCCATCAGAATACCCATACACCTGCCATACTGTAGTAACCTACACCCTGAAATTATCCTTTCTTCTCAGTGAAGCTTGGAGCTCTCCTGGCTCACTGGTATTCTTTATCACCACTCCTGCCCTCTCTTGGTGATTGCATGGGCTGCCACTTTCTCCTAATCCTAGTTGCACTTTAAATTATCTGGGATTAGGGTTGGGGATATAGCTCAGTGGTAGAGCATTTGCTTATCATGCATGATCTCCAGTTCGATCCCGAGTTACTGACAAAAGAAAATTATTTGGGACTACTCTTCTCTCTTCCTCTCTCCCTGTTTCCAACCAATTGAGCCTGAATTTTGGGGGAGTAAGAGGCATACATATTGATTTTTAAGAGCTTCCAGATCATTCTAGAATGTGGTCAAATTTGAGAACCAGTGGTATAGATAATCTAGTTATTTGGTCTCTTGGATCTTTAAGCTTCTTACCTCTAATAACCCCTTCTCCTGTCTTCTGCCACTCGCTCTCACTATCATACTTTGGTGATGATCATTACTTCTACAATGACTTTTGGTTCAGTGAAGTCATGCTTAATGCCTCTAATCTGATGATCTTGAAAGGATCTACCTACAAGACTCAAAAGAGATATTTGGGAGCTTATCAGTCATTCCATTTCCTACCTTTTAGTCAAGAGTTTAGTAGTATTCAGACAAGCCTAGTAACCAATTTACCCAAGATGTCTGAATCAAGCAAAAAGTAGGCATTTGAATGTATGAATATATGTTTTTGTTGCACATTTTCCAAATATGTCTCTTTAAAAAATTTTTATTGGTACATTTTAGGTATACAATATAATGACATTCATCATTGGAAATTTGTACCTTTACATAATATATCTTGGTTCTTATTTTCTCTCCCTTCCCCTTCCCTCCCTTCAACCCCTCCATCCCTCCCTATTTACAAAGACTTTGTTTCCATTTTTTTCATTTTCTCATATTAATTCCATTCTCTTCTTTTCATTCCCCTACCTCTCTCACTTCCCCTTTCCCTTTGCCCCTTTTCTTTCTGTTTCACATCGTCTATTATACCTTTTGATCCTTATTTACAATTTTGGTTTTTCACAGCAGGGAAACTATTTGGTATTTACACATTTGTGTCCTATTTATTTCACTTAATAGTATTGCCTCTTCATGATGTCAGTGGTTCCTCTTGCTGTGCAGAAGCTTTTTAATAACAAGAGATCCCACTTGTTGATTGTTTGTTCTAGTTCAGGTGTAACTGAGGTTTTGTTCATGAAATCTTTTCCTTCACCAGTGTCTTCAAGAGTTCTTCCTAACCTCTCTTCTAGCTGGTTTAGTGTTTCTGTTTTAGTATTTAGATCTTTAATCCATTTTGATTTTAGTTTAATGCATGGTGAGAGATATAGGTCGAATTTTAATCTTTGGCAAGTTAAAACCCAATTTTTTCAGCACGATTTATTAAAGAGGCTATCTTTCCTCTAGTAGTGAGAGTGTTTGGCTCCTTTGTCAAAGATGAGATGGCTGAGTGTGTCTGGAGTTATTTCTGCATCTTCTAGTCTGTTCCACTGGTCCTCAAGTCTGTTTCTTTGCCAGTACCATGCTGTTTTTATCACAGTAGCTTTGTAGTAGAGTTGCAGCTTGGGGATTGTGATACCCCCTGCCATGTCTCTGTTACCTAGAATTGCTTTTGCTATTCTGGGTCTCTTCTTGTTCCAAATGAATTTTTGAATTGTTTTCTCAAGGTCCATGAAGTGTGCTTCTGGGATTTCAATTGAGATTGCATTGAATCTAGATAGCAATTTTGGAAGTATAGCCATTTTCACTATGTTGATCCTTCCTACCCAGGAGCAAGGGATGTCTGTCCATTTTCTGATACCATCTTCAATATCTTTTTTCAAAGTGCTATAGTTTTTGGAGAAGAGTTCTTTGATTTCTTTTGTTAGGTTGATTCCTAGGTATTTCAGTTTTTTGGATGCTATTGTGAAAGGAATTGTTTGCCCTATAGCTCTCTCAGTGAGTCTGTTGTTCGTGTAGAGGAAAACTATTGATTTTTGTGTGTTGACCTTGTGTCCAGCTACTTTACTGAATTTGATTATTAAGTTTAGAAGACTTTTGGTGGAGTTCTTGGGGTCTTCAATAAAGAGTATCATGTCATCTGCAAATAATGACAATATGACTTCTTCATTTCCTATCTTTATTCCTTTTATTTCTTTCTCTTGTCTAATTGCTGTGGCTAATGTTTCCAAAACTATATTGAACAGGAGTGGTGATAGTGGACATCCTTGATTTGTTCCTGATTTTAGTGTGAAGGATTTCAGTTTTTGACCCTTTAGTATAATATTGGCTGTTGGTTTTTTCATGTATGGCTTTTATCAGGTGGAGGTAGAGACCATCTATTCCAATTTTCTGTAGAGTTTTTATCATGAATGCATGTTGGATTTTGTTGAATGCCTTTTCTGCATCTATTGAGATAATCTATGGTTTTTGTCCTTGGCTCTATTAATATAGTGCACTACATTGATTGATTTGTGTATGTTGCACTATCCCTTTATCTCCAGGATGAATCCCATTTGGTCAGGGTGTAAGATCTTCTTGATGATCTTCTGCATTCTGTTTGCCATTATCTTATTAAGGATTTTTGCATCTATGTTCATTAGTGAGATTGGCCTATAGTTCTCTTTTTCAGTTGGGTCTTGCTCTCTTTTTGGGATCAAGGTGATGCTTGCTTCCAGGAATGAATTTGGGAGTATTGCTTCTCTTTCAACTTCATTGAAGAGTTTAACAGTAGTGGCAAGAGTTCTTCTCTAAATGTCTCATAGAATTCAGCAGTGTAGCCAACAAGACCTGGGCTTTTCTTAGTTGGAAAGTTTTTAATTACGTTTTCAATTTTGTTGATTGTTATTGGGTTGTTTAGAAATTTTAAGTCTTCTTCATTCAACTTTGGTAATTCATATGTATCTAGGAATCTGTCCATTTCTTCTGTGTTTTCCATCTTATTGGAGTATAGGTTCTCAAAGTAGGTATTGATGATCCTTTGGATTCTGCTGAGTCTGTTGTAATTTCACCATTTTCATTCCTAATTGCATGGATTTGGGTATTTTCTTTCCTTTTTTTGATAAGGCTGGCTAAGGGTTTGTCGATTTTGTTTATTCTTTCGAAGAACCAACTCTTGGCTTCATTGGTATTTTTATTGATTTCTGCTCTGATGTTTATAATTTCCTCCCTTGTATGAGCTTTGGCTTTGTCCTGCTCTTCTTTTTCTAGAAGCTTGAGGTTCAGCATCAGGTTGTTTAATTAGGCTCACTCTGTTTTCCTAATATGAGTATTCACTGCTATGAATTTCCCTCGTAAGACTGCTTTCATTGTGTCCCATAGATTCCAATATGTTATATTGACATTGTCATTTAATTGAAGAAACTGTCTGATTTCTTCTTTAATTTCCTCTGTGACCCACTAGTTATTTAGAAGTATGTTGTTCAATTTCCATGTGTTTATGAAATTTTTGCAGTTTCTTTTGCTATTGATTGCCAATTTCATCACACTATGGTTTGATAATATACAGGGGATAACTTCAATTCCTTTGCACTTACTTAAACATGTTCTGTGAGCAAGTGTGTGGTCTATTTTGGAGAATGACCCATGTGCAGCTGATAAGAATGTGTATTCTGATTTTGTGGGGTAGAATATTCTGTAAACATCTGTTAAGTTCATTTTTGCAAGAGTTTGATTGAATTCTAGTATTTTGTTGTTTATTTTCTGTCTAGTTGATCTACCTATTTGTGACAGTGGAGTATTGAGGTCCCCCATTACTATTGTATTAGTGATTATTCCATTTTTTATGTCTGCTATTATTTGTTTTATATAGTTGGGTGCACTAGTATTTGGTGCATATTTATTTATGATTGTCTTCTCTTCCTCTTAGATTTTCCCTTTTGCAAGGATGTAGTGTCCTTCTTTGTTTCTCTTAATCAATGTTGGTTTGAAATACATTTGATCTGCAAATAGTATAGCTACTCCTGATTTTGGGGGTTCCTGTCACATGGAGTATTATTTTTCACCCTTTAACTTTCAGTCTGAGTTTCTTTTTGAATTAAATGTGTTTCTTGTATGCAGCATATTGTTGGATCTTGCTTCTTGACCCATTCTGCCAGTCTATGTCTTTTGATTGGTGAATTGAGACCAGATTAACATTGATTGTTATAACTGATATGTACTGACTTACCTTTGTCATCACTTTTTCTTTTTGTTGGATTCTCCCCCTTTGCATTTAATTTCTTGTCTTGCCTGATGGATTCATTCTGTGGGGCTTCCTGGGGTTGTGATCCTCATTGTCTTTACCTAGGATATTGTTTAAAATTTTTTGGAGTGTTGGTTTGGTATTCATGAAGTTTCTCAAATGCTCTTTGACATGAAAATATCTTATTTCTCCAACAATTTTGAAAGATGGTTTTGCAGGTTACATCAATCCAGGTTAGAGGTTGTTTTCTTTTAGGGCTTGAAATATGTGACTCTAGGCTATTTTTGCCTTGAGGGTTTGTGTTGAGAAGCCTGCTGTGATTCTGATGGGCTTTCCTTTGTATGTGATTTGCTTCTTTTCTCTAACTGCTTGTAGAATTTTGTTCTTCTCTTGGATTTCTGGGATCTTAACTATTATATGCCTAGGTGTAGATTTTTTTGATCATGGCTAGTTGGAGTCCTATATGCCTCACTTATCTGTATGTCAAGTTCTTTTCCTCTGCTTGGGAAATTTTCTGCCATTACTTCTGTGAACAGTTTTTTTAATATGCCATCAGCACTCTCTCTTGTTTCTTCATTGACTCCAGTCTTATGTTATTCTTCTTTTCATTGTCCAGCAGCTGCTGGATTGATTTCTTGTGGTCCCTTACTATTTTTAAGAAATTTTTTGTTTCCTTGTCACTAATTGTAATCCTGTCATCTATATCTGAAATTCTTCCTCACATTGGCTCATTCTACTTTGTAAACTTTCAATGAAATTTTTAATCTCCTGGAAATCTGTTTGCATCTGTTTATGGATTCCATTTGTTTCCTATATTGGGATTCTATCATGTTCTTGAGCTCTTCTATTTTTTAAATCTGTGTCTGCTCTAGATTTATTAATCATGTCTTACAGTATGGACACAATCTCTGTTGTTACCTGAAAAATTATTTCTGATTTCATTTTTTCCACGTCCTCTTTCATTGCCAGTTCAGGGAATCCAGGTGGTTGAGTATCAGATTGTTCCATTTCATTGCCCTTTGGGGTTGCCTTAGGTGATCTGGAAGTCTGGTTTTGAGACTTGTTTACATGCCTTCTCATTTCAATAGGTGCAGTCTGCTGTGCCTTTGTTGAGGCAACTTTTGCTCACCTAGTAGTCTTCAATTCTCAGCAAGCCACCAAGTAGCCTTTTCTCTGCTGCTCACCACTACACCAGTTCCTGGGTTCAGAGTGGCCTTCTGGATCCTTGGGGTGTCCTGTTGTCCTGGTGGGGGTTTTGGCTGGGGCCTGTGCACACTTGGGATAGTATTTAGGTGTGCTTCTGGCTAGGGCCTTCCCGCCTATGTAGCTGTTGTCTGGGAGAGCCTTTGGCTGCAGGCTGTGCACCCCAGTCACTGGTGTCTGAGTGGGGTTCTGGCTAGTGTCTGGCACACTTATGGATAGAATCTGGGCAGGCCTCTGGCTGTTGCTTGTGTGCCTGTGCAGCTCTTTTTCAGGCAGGTCTTTAGCTGGGGCCTGTGGGCCCAAGTGGGTGGGGTCAGGGTGGGGCCCTGGCTGGACCTGCCTTCAGTTTAGCCACTCTGGTCCATACTGGCTTCTCACTGGGATCTGCATGCAGTTACCATTGGTATCAGGGTGGCTATATCTTTTTTTAACCAAGGGAAATGTGTGGAAATGAAATTGTAATGTTGTACTAGGATCAGAGTCACAAATTCTCCATAAACTAAGGCTTAATATTGTTTTTAATAACCTGAATAGTGGAAGTGTTCTAAGAGCATGTATAATAGTCACAGATAACATGTACCTTGGCTTTTAAATTGTCTACTGTTCCTTTTTTCATTGATCTCTCTTCTCATCTTTGTCCCTGAAATTAATTTTGATTTGTCTCTTGACCTTTCATAGCATTTACTACTGACATTGTACATTTGGCATTTATTTACATTCTGTTGTTATGAATTTCCATTTGTATCCTTCATTTCATCTAATTGAGTAATTAACAAGATAAAGGATATTAATTAGTTATAAGACAAGATGGCAAATGCAGGCCATATTTAACTGTTCTTTGCATAAATTTAAGGAAGTACTTAGATAATTCAGAATATGTGTTTTACCTATTTATGATGAACTTGGTTCAGCAGGATCTGTTATTATTCACAGCATAATGTTGTAGATTTCTAAGATCCAGAAGCCCCAAGATCTACTGTGTGGCCTTAGGCAATTATTTATCTTCTTTGAATCCTCAAGTATTTCTTTCTTTTTTTTTTTTGAATCCTCAATTATTTCTATATAAAATGATGTGATGAATTAGAGACCAATGCTATGGTCTAAATGTTTGTGCTCCCTTTACCTGATTTATATTTTGAAATCCTAACACCCAAGGTGATGATTTAGGATACAGGGACATTGGGAGATCATCAGGTCATGAAGATGGAGTCTTCATGAATGAGATTAGTGCCCTTATAGAAGAGGCTGGAGGGAGCTGTCTTGCTCCTTTACTATGTAAGGCTTCAGTGAAAAGACAACCAACTATGAAGGAAGTGGCCCTCACAACACACCAGAACTGCCAGTGCCGTGATCTTTGACGACCCAGTCTCTAGAAGTGTGAGAAATAAATTTCTATTGTTTTTAAGCTAACCAGTTTAGGCTTATTTTGCCAGTTGAGGGTAGTTTATTTTGTTATAGCAGGCCAGATAGACTATAACAAAATCATTTCAGGAAAAAACAGTTTAGGACCCTACTTTGGATTATATTTGTAGCTGAAAATAAAAGAGCATTCTTTTTTAAAAAGCTATTTTAGAACAATCCTATAGTTCTGAAAATTTATTGAAATCAGTCTTTTTCCCTATTTGTTTGAAATTGAGAGTTTCCTTTATTCTATGTAAGATGTATGTATGTACAATATATAACTTCTGATTCATACTTGACTCTACTTGATACATAGCCCGTAGGGTAAATGAATATCATGAATTTTCTAAACTTACCCTAATTAAAGAATTCTGTTATTTATATAATATCTTAATTTAATTTATCTTAAATTTAATGTGCAAGTATATTCATATATTTTTCTTAATTCTAATTAAAAATGTAGCCAGGAAATACAGTGACCACTCCTGTGTTTTAAATATGTAAAATGTGTTGGTTATTTGGTCATTAGTTAATTAAGAGTTTTTATTTTCCAGTTGCTGGCTCGGTTGTTAAAATAGAGGAATTGACGTGTCAATTCTAAAGCCCTTCTTGGGCTCCTCAGTCTGCATTTTCCCAAATGCTTTCTGAGTCATCCATGGCTGTGCCATCTGAGGCAGTATGTGCACTCTCTGCCAGCAGGGTCTCTGTGTGGGCCTGTCCTCTGGGGTGCCTCCCTTTGTAGTACATGTCATGAAAAGACATGAAGATGTGACCTACCTCTGACAACAATCTTGAAGAAGGGGCAGGTGGTATGAAATCTGGGCTAGAAGAGTGTTTTACATTCTCTTTGGTATGGCTTGTCTGTTTCAGATAAGCATAAGAACATCTTCAGAATTCTTGAGTTTGTTTGGAATTGAGAGGAAAAACCCAACATCTAATTAAGATTCAGCAGAGGGATCAGAAGCAAGAGTTCAGGCAAGTTACCACTTGCAATGGTTTTTATACAACAAAAACACCTTTATAGTTTCTTCTGATTACCTAAATAGATTTTCTTTTAAAAAATTGAAATATACTTAAAAATATAAAGAGTAAAATAAAAGTCATCTGTAATCCCTCCAATTTAAAAATAGCAAATTAACAGTTTTGTGTACTTATACATACTTCTCTTTAAGCATACACACCACTCACAAAGAGATAAGTTTATAGGAATAGGCTGTAATAAATACTATTTCACTGTAAAGCCTTTTAAAAAGTTACTTCTGGGCTGGGGATTTAGCTCAGTGTTTCTGCTGCCTGCCTCGAAAGCAGAAGGACCTGAGTTGGATCCCTGGTACCAAAAAAAAAAAAAAAAGTTACTTCTACTTTTACCAATACTTCCTTTAATATTATTTCTTTCAAAAAGGATTATTAACTGTCAGATATGTATTTTATATACTTTTATCTATATAAATGGATTCACACTCATACGTAATTTTTACATAGAATCATGTACATATATTATGGGATATGGAATAATATATATTTTTTTCCAATAATATGACATAAAAATTCTCTAAGTCAAGACATATCTCTAGTTTATTATTTGTTATTAGTCTAATATTTCACAACATAAGTATTTCATAATTTATTCAACTCTTTCTCTATTCATGAACAAAACTCTTTTCAATTTTTGCCATCGTAAATTCACAATTTTTTAGTGAACTAATACCTGTAATGCTGAGTCCCTCAGTAACATATTTTGAATTTTTGATTGTGATACCTCTTTCCAAATTATTAACCTACTATCATGATTGTTTAGTAAGTTGATATAATGTATTTGTGTTCTCCTTGGAATTTTCAGTTATAAACAAACAGGGGTATGTGTGGTTTCTTTTTGTAATTTCAAGTGGTGACCTCTTTTAAGTAGACCTTCTCAATATGGCGGTCAGATTATGTTTCCAGCATTTGGAGCTACACACTAAATCATTCCGTCAGGAAACTGTTGCTGAAACATCCAGGTTCTGTGTGGCTGACGTGGCATCACAGTTTACAGTGTCTGCCAGCTGTGAGTAACAGCAGGCTGTCTGGGATATAGCAGATGCAGCAACAGCAGCTCCTGATTTAGGGGCAAAAGATGTAAGTACTTATTTTCACCATTAACCAATTAACACAACCCAAATGCAAACTCAAGAATGCTAAGAGGGAATACAGTTCCCACTAGAGACCCTTCTAGCTGATTCATTTGAGAAGAATTTGGTCTTAAGCAGAGTAGGAAGGCAGTAAGGCAGCACATAGTTTCAGCAAAATGAATAACTTACAGGATCTGGTTTGAAAAAACTAAATTCAACTCTGGCTAATACTGTTTTCAAATTCTAACTCTGTAGAGTGCTTGCATACTGGCAGGAGCTGTCCCCTGTGGGCCAAAATGCATGGCTTACGTGCATGTGATTTCAACTGACTCAAAAATTTAGGCAAGTTTGATTTCGGTAAGATGAAAGGAGGCTTAGCAATTATGGTGTTTAGAAGAGAGAGCCTGTTAAATATTTTAAGGAGGATTTGAGCTGGTTAAAGCTGACTTAGAGGCAATGTGGAAACTTCTGTTTCCAAGCTCTATAGATGAGTAGGGGTGTGGTGTTTGACAACTCTGTGACAAATTAAACCCTGGCACAGATCCCTTTAGCAAGAGGTGGTTCTATAACTGTTGTTCCCGAAGGCTTCTGCTCTGGAAGTCATGTCTAGAGTTCCTGATATTTTCAGAGTTCATAAACCATGTGTTTAAGGGTTGGTAATGTTTTTTCTTTTGGTTGAAATTCTTTACTCTGATGTGCAGGTCTGCACGAAACCTCACAAATAACTACTAGTGATTGATCCTGAGTACAGTTAACTTATTGACTAACAGATATTTTTGATTGTCACCTCTATGCTGGCGATACCTAGATGAACAAGATGGAAGATGTTGATGGCCATGTGGAGTTTGCAACACAGCAGGAAAAACAGATGTTATGAGAGGAGGAGTGAACACGAGGCTGAGAGATTGGAGACCTGGATTTGGGTTCTGGCATCCATCCCAATGAACCATATGGCACTCTGAGCTTCAACTTGTGTGCTATAAAATGAGTGCACTGGGATGGATAAGCTCTTCAGTAATTGATTCCTCACCTCATGTGAGTTTTCCTCTTGCTGAATAGCTTCTCTAATGGGTCCTGGATTTTCTCCACATCCATTTTGGGGATGGGAGCTCTCCTTAAGCTGTGGATCTCATCTGTCAGCAAGCAGGCCCCATCAGACTGTGATATCCTGTAACACAAACTGGAAGGATCCTTCTAGGTGGGTCCACTTATATGTTTTTTGTAGGAGGGAAGGTAGCTTCTGAGAAAGATGTCTTAAAGGTAAATATTTGGGGTTCTATTTTTCAAATGGTTAGTCACCATAACAAGTATCTTCACTGCTGCTGACCTTTGAAGGATAAAGACACAAAAGTCTGATGCTAAGGAAAACAAAGTTGTTAAAAGTAGGTGTGACCCACAGGCTTAAGTTCAAAACCAATCTGAGTAAAAAAAAAAAAATAAGGCAGGTTGTAGTTTCGAGTAGAATAGAGAATACCCAACACTAGTGACTGTGATGCACCTTAGCTTCATGCAACACATCACCATTACTCAGTCATTGTTGACAAGGGAAATTGTGGGAGTCTCGTGGCATGTTTTAATGAGACAATAGATATAGTAGATTTAACTTAATTATTATGTGAACTTTTCTCGCATCAACCTTGCCTTACTTTCAAAATTAACTGTATGGGCATTCATACATCACTTGCTACCTCCCTTCCTTCCTAAAGGCAGAAGTCTTCTTCCTAACCAGGACAGATCCCCTCTCTCTCTTCTGGTACTGAGGAATGAACCAAGGGACTTTCCATTGAGCTGTATCCCCAGGCCTTTCTATTTTAAAAAATTATAAGACAGGATCTTGCTAAGTTGCTATGTTGCTTGAGCTGGACTCGAATTTGCAATTCTTCTGCCTCAGCCTCCCGAAATGCTAGGACTACAGGTGTGTGCCATCAGACCTGATTCATGTCCCTTCTCTTCTCTTAGATCATCCATCTCTGTTAGCCTCCTCAGGGACCACCACTCAGTTCTTTTATTTCTCCTGCATCTTCAGCATCTTCATTATATTGATTTTCTACCTTGAATAAGAACACGTAATTTTTCCCCCATTTTTTACCAACCAGTAATCCAGCCAATGAATAAACACAATTCCTCCTCACTTGTCCTCTCCTCTTCCCTTTCTGACCCTTCCACCAACCCTATGGAAGGCAGTGGACACTTTCATTTCTAATATGTCTTGGGCTCTTAGTGTATCTATTCTCCTTGCTTCTTTCTCTTTCTTGACACTCCCTCCTTCCTGGTTGCCTTGATACTGTTCTGACTGCCTTCTCACTCTTCACCGACTTCTCTTTCTCTGCTTTTTACTTTCAACTGTTGTTTTCTTATTTTGAATTCTGTGCTCATCCCTGAAAAAGTCTCTCATAGCCATAATTTTAATTATGAAGTGTCTGCTGATAAGGCTTAAATCAAAGCATATACAGATCTTCAGGAAAGAAGCAATCGATAAACAGATGAGCACTACCCACTGCAAATGAGTGCTACCTCAAACTTCTCTTGGGGTTCCTGACCCAGAGTCACTGCCTCAGACACCGCCAGTACATTGTCTGGGAGGAATCTCAACTTACCATGGCTCCAATGAGCTGATCTTCTTCATAAAACCTGCTTCTCCCAGTAAAGACAGTTTGAATCTTAATCAGGGCCATCACTATCTATAGTCACCAGTCTAACTGTGTAAATCCGACTAACCTGTACATCCTGCTTATTTTTCCTCTTTGCTGTCTTTTGAATCTGACATCCACAACCCACTCATCCTTCCAGTGCTTTGGTTTGGCATGATTGACTTAAGGTGGACAATGGCAGCTGGCTCCTAAGGCTCAGCCTGCCTCCATCCTGGCACTCCAAAACCCTTCTCTACATTGTGACTTGTGTGATTTTCTAAAATGCCACTTGATGCTGTTACTTACCTTGTTTGAATCTCTCAGAAGCCCCTCATAGTCTTTAACAAACACCCAAGGCCTGCGCAGTGCAGGCCCAGCATGGCTCTGTGGCCTTTTCCACATCTCTGAATGAGCGCTGCTCTCCAGCCTGACTGAGTATGGTGGATCACCAGAACCCAGCCTGCTGAACCACCCCTCCATGCTTGGGGACTTACTGGTGCCTTTTATGGGCCTCCACTTTCTCCCCAAATTGCCCAATTAAATTATACTTATCCAACAGGGTTCTAGGCGTGCTTTCTTCCCCAGAAAGCCAAGTTGGCTGCCCTTCCTGATATACATAATATCTATGTAACTTTACCGTGACACTCACCACGCTTAATTAAAGACATTAGCTTATTTTATTTGCCTCTAGTAGATGGTGAAAACTTATGAAATATATTTATTTTTTATTTCTGTATTCCTCATGCTTACAACAGGCACATGATGGCTAATTAATCAACTATTATTGAATGAATAAATGGGGGACAGTTGCCCACCTGCAGCTCTGGGGTGACATTCTGTTTTCTCGGTCCACCCCATGGGAAGCATTCTTCTTCCTCTGTAGTTCAAGCCTAAGTTGTGGATGCACACTTCGTAGACATGTCTCTGGACATGTCTTACTGCTGAATTAATCACCATGGTCAGGGGGAAGCAACACTCTTACTAAACAAGTCTGAATTTGGTCCCTATTCTCAGAGCAAGGGATAGAGTTGGCTCCTCACATGATGGGTAGACTGAGAGGGGACAGGAAAGTTCACCAAAGGAAAACTGGTGATTTATTGCCAGAAGCTAGAGGTTGGATTTTGGGCAGGCAGAAATGGCAGGTGGTCATCACATGTATGTACAAACAGCCTGGGTACCGGGGAGAGCTGGGTACGTACACCTTTCTCCATGGTTGGGCACGGCTGCTAGGATGGTCTCTTCAACCTCAATTCTCAGCACTCTTCTTTGTGTTCTAGGTTCAAACCACTGAATTGAAAACCCACTGATGAGGCTGTGAAGGCACCAGGCCTTCCTTTGCTTTTGAGATGTCATCTTACCCATTATTCTGCCCCCGACAGTTCTCTCTTGCTCTCCTTCCCCTCTGTCCAGGGCAGTGCACTCTGTCCTTTGAAGTTGTTTTTGTGCTGCGAAGCCTTCTCTGCCCAAGACTGACATCTGTGAGATACATTTCATCTGCTTCTTATTGCCATCCTCTGGTGGTACATACCATCAGAATTAGCTGTTACCTTGTCTGTGTTCCATTAAGCACTAAACTCCTAGACGATAAGGAATAAATTCACCTTTTTCATTTTGCACCTAAAATGCACCTAAAACTTAACACCTAAAATGATGCTTAGCACAGAGCTGGCACTTAATAAATAAACAACCATTAAAGTACTCATTTTCTCCACCCATTTCTTGGTCATTAACTAGCATGAACTCTTTTGGATTCCTTTCCGGGGCTTAGCATCTTCTTTATAGGAGCTATGGAGAATCTGCTCATATGGGAGAAAAATAAGTTTACAACAATGAATGAATGAATGAATGAATATTTGATGAAATACTATATTTTTTTCCTTGTCCAAGGGGTGAACTTATATCCCAGTTGGATTCAGTTAGTGACCTCATTTATTCAGTGATCGACATCCAGACCAGCAGGAGGACATGATGTCACAGTGTCATTGGTGTCATAGGGCACATGAAGTGTATCCTTGGCATACAGGGAATATCTGCAGTAAGCTTGTGCAGAAACTGCATCTCAGAGGCAGAGTCAGGGAGGACGGTATTTCCTCAGCACGCAGAGAACCTTTATGAGAGGCTCCCAGAAAACAGTGAGCTCTGGCAGTCTCCTTTGTGATGACTGCAGTCATGAGTGCTTTAAAAAGAAGCTTCTCCATCGTCTCGTCTGCCCTTTAATGTCCTCCAGGAGCTGGAGCTTGAACTGGGTTTTGGCACTCTAAGTGGCTCTTATGGAAATTGCCCCAATGTGCTAAATCCAGCATTAGAACAGCACTTCTGGGGAGCGTTGCTCTGTCTGCAGGCACTTGTCCCAGACGGAGGGAACAGGGGACGTGAGTGCCACTGAAACACGTGTATGCTTCACGCTGCACACACACCGGCTATTTCTGTACACGGAACAGTGGGCAGAGGAGCAGAACACCACAAAGTGGTATGAAACGTTGTTGGCTGACAAAATGAGATGGGGAGAAAATATAGAAGTCTTTGAGTTCTTAATTTTATAATTAAATACCTACCTATCTATCACCAGGTTGAAGGAGTCTATTTATACAGGCTGATAAGTTTGAAGGTTGTAATCTTTGAATTCGCTTGTAACTTATTTTTAAATCGTTGCATTTTTGTGTTAAATATATTACATGGCTATTACTAAGAAGTATGCCTTTTTGAACAAAAGGCTTGGAATAAAAGTCCTGTGGTTGATTTTCCTCCATTTGATGACTAATACTGATGCACTGTGTGAGTTTGGTGAAATATATTACCCTTTCTGGCCTTGCTTTTATTACTCTTAAAATGGACAAACTACTGATATGACAGGGTTATGAATATAACAAGCCAAGGGCAAGCATCTCTGGGGAAAAACTGTAATTGTAGAAGATTATTATGGTGAGAGAAAGGGAAGAATAAATATTAAAACCAATAATTTCAGATTAGATTATATCAGTAATGAAATATAGGTCAGTTAAATGTTCAATATGAATTGCTGTGATAGAAGCTAAATAAGAATACATACCCTGCACTCTGGGAGGCTAAGGTAGTAAGATTGCAAGTCTGAGTCCCACCTGGGCAACTTAGTGAGACCCTATCTCAAAATAAAAAATAAAAAGGACTGGGAATGTGGCTCAATGAGAAGGCCCTGGGTTCAATCCCCGTTACTCCCCCCCCCCGCCCCCCTCCAAGAATATGTAACCTGGACAGCCTAGAAAATAACTCTTTTTTATGCTCTTTTAAACAACAGCATTGACAACAACCTTTTGTTGAATACTTACTACATGCAGGTACTTTGCTCAGTTCTTTCCCAAGGTCATGCATTCATGTATTCATCAAATTTTAATTGAGCATCTCCTACATTCTATGAATGGTATTTTACCTCATTTATTCTATGACAACCTTGTGAAGATATCTATAATTATATACTTATTTAATAAAGCCTGAGAAGATAATTTTCTTAAAGTGTCATAGCCAATCAATGGAGGTGAGGGGTCTCAAATCTGGTTCTGACTACAAATTTTGAGCTCTTAATCACTATACTGTACCGTACTCTTTAGCTTTGTGTATAGTTTAGCTTGGCACATTTTAAACATAATGTGAAGGAACCTGGAAGAGCAAGTCAAAGACTCATTGAAACCTCCTCCTGGATTTAATAGGCAGTTCCTTATGTGATTTTTTCCATATATCATTTCATTTCATCTACATCACAGCCCTTCGAAGTCCTTTTTAGATTTCATTTTAAAGATGAAGAATCTGAGGCTTATAGAGAGTGGTTGATTTTTCCAAAGGCACATATCTAGGGAATAGCATGGTGAGAAACTAAATCAAGATTTTAATTTCTGTTGTCTTTCCTCTGGACTTTTGGTACTCCTCAAAATGATCCAGACAGTTTTATAAGGAATCATAAACATAAACACAAATGCCACCTGACCCAGTTAAACTGGGAGAGCCATGGGATTCCTGGGGCCCTGCAGAATGTTGTTTAATACAAAGTTTTTATCTAGTGCTAGAGAGCTCTCTGCACTGCACTGTGGGTCTGTAAATGAATCTGGAAACTAGTCTTGGCTTGAGCGTGGCTGGCTTAGACACTGCCTTACCTGCAGGGATGGACTCTTTCCAGAGAGCCTTTCCAGCTTACTGGCTCTGTGTGTCTCAATGTCTGCCCTTGTTCAGAATGTGTCTCTCAAACCGTTGCATCTGGGGGACAAGCACCACTGCTCTGGTGTCTGAGCAGCCCACCAGAATCGCAATTCACCCCCAGTAATAAATTAGAGGGACAAAGTTTAACAAAAGGAACACACTTTATTTGTAAAGAGGAAAAGGAAGGAGAAAGGAGGAGATAGATAGCTACCCTGATAAGAAAGAATCAGAGTAGGGTGCTTGGAGAGATGGAGGACCTGTGGGCCCTCTGCTTTAACTGTTTTGGTAGGGGGGGAGTGTGAGTGACTCTTTTTCTTCTACCTGCATATTGACATAACTGGATTGGCTTTCAGGAACCTCTGCCTAAAGTCATTTTTTTCTGGTGGTCTATGTGTAGCTTTTTTGTTTCTTTATTTGTTTTTGATGTACCTTTTAAGGCCTTATCATTATGTACACTGGCCTCTTGTCCTCTGGGGTCTAATGATCTCTTTGTTCAGGACGTTGGGGGACTCACCAGAGTTGTAGGAGCTTGTAGAAATGTTCCCTTCTGTCTTGGGTCTTTGTTGACCTTGGAGGGCCAGGGCCATAATAGTGGCTGTCTCCTTAGCCCAGTTATCCTTTTAAAATTTTGGTCTCTTAAACCTCAGTTGTTGAACACCCAGCAAGAGCAGATCAGTTACATCAGCGGCATAGTGGGAATAGTTAATATTATAATCTTATCTAGATATCTGGCCTGTTTATAGCTTTAAGTCTAGAGAAGACAAAACTAAAGATCGAGTTAGGTATGCATTGGCCAAACAATGAGATCAGCAAAACTGTAATTAATATGGCCAACAATTAACAATTGTATTTAACAATTAACAATTGTAATTAATATGGCCAACAATTGTTTTTACTAGGAAGAGCCAGCCACAGCCTCCCACAAAGAGGGTAAGGGAAAGGTCTAGGGAGCTTTAGAATCCAACATGGCATTAACCTATCATCTAACATCTCGAACAGCTATCAAGATGCTAGCAGAAGGGTCAGGAATTTATAGATAACATTTAGCTTTTATGCTCCCACAAGTTCTTTTTCATGCTGCTGTTAGGATGTTTAAGGCCTGTGTCTCCTTAAGAAGTTGGTAAAGGAGGGCCTGGCCTTTTTATTACATCTTGGAATCTAAATTTGGTAAAACCCAGTGACCCCTGGAAGGGCTTTCAACTCTTTGATATGTTTTGGCAAAGGGAAGTTTAGAATGGATTGAGTTCTCTCTGAACTTAGCAGTTTTTGTCCTCAGAAATGAGCAGCCATAAATAGGTGACCTGGGCCTGGCAGATTTGCAGCTTCTCCTGGGACACTTTATAACCTCGAGAGGCCAGGAAGTTAAGGGGGGACTTAGTTCCCTCTTGTACTTGGATCTTTGTGTCCCCACAGAGCATCAAATCATCTATGTACTGTAAGAAGCCGATGATGGTCTTTAAAAAAGTTTTGACAGGTCTTGTGCTAGGAGTAGGCCGAAAAGATGGGGGCTGCCTTAAAACCCTTGGGGAAGGACTGTCTAGGTCAATTGCCCCACTCCCATTAGTGGATTTTTAAAGGCAAAGAGATTTTGGCTCTTGGGTGCCAAGGGAATATAAAAGAAAGCATCTTTATGATCTAAGACAGAAAAGCAGCTGGGCATAGTGGTGTACTCCTGTAATCCCAGCATTTGGAAGGCTAAGGCAGGAGAATCACCGCAAGTTCGAGGCCAGCCTGGGCTACATAGTGAGTTCAAGGACAGCCTGAACTACATAGCAACTCTTGTCTCAGAGAGAGAGAGAGAGAGAGAGAGAGAGAGAGAGAGAGAGAGAGAGAGAGAGAGAGAGAGAGAAGAAAAGAAAAGAAAAGGGAAAAGGAAAAGGAAAAGAAAAGCAGCTGACTGAGGCTGGAATCTGTGTCAATAAAGTATGGGGATTGGGCATGACTGGATGTAGAGGCACCACAGCCTCATTGAAGTCTTGAACCAACCTATTTATTAAAACCCTTTTTGACTCTCATGATAGGAGTATTATAGATGCTGACAGCCTCTTGTAAGAGTCTCTATTTAAGTAGTCTTTGGATATAGGCTTTAGTATTTTTTTAAAAAATAGATAACAATTATAAAGTTTTACAGAGAAAACTTGAGATCAATGACCCACAGCATTCTAGCATGACAATCATGATGACATTATTATCTTTGAAACACATTTAAATGTTCATCTTTTTTTTTTTTTTTTGGTACCAGGGATTGAATTCAGGACCTTGTGCTTGTGAGGCAGGCAGTGGGACCACTGAGCTAAATCCCTGACCTTAAATGTCCATCTTAATATAGAATAGCTCTCTAGTCAGTTATTTCTATCCAATTATCAGATAAATGACATAATGAAACTTTTTTAACCTAATTTGTTATCTTTTAATAGGGTGTCATCGAAGAATGCACCCGTGTATAGATGTACCATGTAAGTTATTAATGTCTAACCTTTAAGTTTTAGTGCAACATTGTCTGGACTACTCAGTATATGAGCACTTCTAAGTGTAGTGACACATACATAACATACACATCACATAAGCTTTAAAAAGATGAAAATTATCACTTGGCTGGTGGTCTCATGTTACCTTGACATATACCTCTTATCACTAGTAAGAGAAAGGCAGATATCTGAGTCTAAAAGAAAAAAGCTGATCACTGCAAACTTTGTTTTTTAATTTAATTTTGTTTTGTATTAAGAGCATCTTTTAATAAGAAAACTTTATTGTCTTACTCATGGAGAATTCAACCCTTTCATAATAACCAAAGTAAACACATTATAATAACATATTTAGCAATGTTTATTGGGGTGTGTCTCCCATAAGCTATGGAAATTACTGGGGAGGTCCATTAGTGAACAAAGATAGGAATAATTGTTTTCTGAATAGCTATTCCTTTATTCACCAAAGGGAGTCTTGTCCAGCAGTTGTTTTTTGTTTGTTTGTTTGTTTGTTTTGGTACCAGGGATTGAACTTGGGACCTTGCACTTTCGAGGTAGGTGACAGAACCACTGAGCGAAATCCCTGGCCCTCCAGTAGTTTTTTTTAAACCTAAGGGATCTCCATCTAGTTAAAATACTAAAATAATAGTTGTGCCTGATTCATAAAAGGCCATGGCCAAATACATCTTAGTGTACTCTGGTTTATGAACAATTATGTTATGTGTGCTTGTCCATCTGTTTAATTTGTGCCAATTACAAGTTACAACACCTATAGCTATTTTATTTGAGCTCAACAATTTTAGTTTATGACATAACCCATATCTAGAGCAGTTGTTGGTCTTTTTTTTCTTTTTTTTGTTTTTTAAAGAGGGAGAGCTATTTCTCTTGACTTTTTAGGGGATTCTGGCCCAACCTCTAGTACACTAAAAGGTAAGGGACCTCTTTCTCAAAACTTGGGTTCTCGCTCTCTCCAGTGCTTAAGAAGACAACTTAGGGGCCATCTGATGGCTTGGCCCTCATCTAAGAGAAAGATGAAGTGTGAGGTTTCTCTTACACATTTTGGGGGTCCATTTGGGGCATCCATTTTGGGCATAGTGTAAAAGTCTTCCCTGATTCTAAGAGTAAGATGGGGAAGAAAGCCTGTCTAGGCCCCAACCTGCCCTGTTTTTATCTGGCATCACTCCTCCCGCCTTGTGAAGTTGAGATAGGACATCTCCCATCTCATCAGAAAGCCCAAGCGTGGCCTTGATTTTTTTCCTCTCTGGCCCCCTACCATTGTCAGGATTTATCTGAAATTATCCATGCATGGGTTTAGGCCAGTGTCTTTGATGAATCTTTTTCTTTGAGGAATTGGACCAGGACCTTTGTATCCCCTGTTATGTCCCCAGTAATGATGTTTGTGCCACATTTTAAACAAAGAGAGCTCCCAGAATGCCCCCCCCGCCTTTAAAGACATAACGATAGCTGTTAAAACCAGATTCTGAAGTGAATGGGGGCTAGTTTCTGTGGCTTATTTGTGCAGGGAAAGCAGGACATGTAAAGATGATCTGAGGACAGCCTGTTTTTTTGTTTTTTAATTTCATCCCAAGATTGAATCAAAAAGCTCTAAAACATAGAACAGGGAAAGAGAAGGCCCCTGACATATTGTTTTTTTGTGGTCTTTTGGCTTATATTATGTAACTGTAATGGAATTTTTAGTCCTCATTTAGCATTTGTCAGCCTGGCAACACGCTCCAGAGAAAAATCATGGTGAGAGGGAGGCAGATCCTGGCTCCTTCAATGTCTCTTCTGATTAAAGCTGTCATCTACCTGCACAGATTTCTACAAGTCTGTTATCAGATTGGCTCACATAATCCCCTGTGCTGGGATGGCCTTACCTTAAAAACCTATCTGTTCACCTATAAGGGGCCAGCCTGGAATTGACCGAAGCTAACCTGTGGCCAGCAACCCCAGGGCTGGGTACTGACCTTGTCTAGCTGTCATCCTTTCACTGTCCTGGCCAATGCACCAAAGATGCTGCATCTAAGGAATGAGCACCGCTGTTCTGTGGTCTGAGCCACCCATCAGGATCGTAACTACGTCTAGTCAAGATTAGCTAAAAGACTTAAAGAGGCCCATATTTTATTTTCTCATCTCTAGTCCCCTGTCCCTACAAAACTTTCCCACCAGATGGCAGGGAATGACTTCTGGGAGTGTAGGGTATGTGGGTGTGTGAATGATATTTCTTTGATGTTGCATCTTAAAAGTTAAAAACTAATTAAAAAAATTTAAAAATAATGCAAAAAGATTTAAATATATATATATATTTCCTGTAAATTAAAAATACTATTTTAAATTATTTATAAAAGAAAATGGATGTGTACCCCATGGTATCCTGCATTATCCCTGGGGCTACAAGTATTCCTTCATGAAAGGCGTCAGAGTACATTTTCTTAAAGTTCTCATTCTAATGTTCTCACCTTAACCCATTCTTTTGTCCTGTGTCATCATGTGGCAGTTTCTCTATTTTTCTTTGTCTCATAGTTCAAAGGAGTACTTTGTTAAATGTCAAGAAAGAGTTGTAGATTTCACAAGGGAATGGATGATCAATTAATACCTTACTGATGTCTTCCAAGGCACTATTCCTGGAAATGATAACTATTATCATGTGATAGATCTGACAGATAAATTCCAGGCTCTTGTGTACAACAAAGAACTCCAAGCACACATCCAGTGGTAAAGGAAAAGCAGCTATATTTATTGAAGACATGTTCAGGTCAAGTCCATGCCAGTAGAAACAAAGCATGAACAGAAAAGTGGTGTTAGGATGACAAGAAAGTAGAAAGCATGCAGCACACAGGTAAATCAGGCTTTCAGAGTTAAAAAAAAATGTGTACCTCAGCCCTGGTGCCTGTCATTTGGCCTGTGGGGTAAGATTGACAGAAATGATTGACAGGGTGCTGAGTCATCTTCAGGGGCTTCTAGTGCACAAGACATTCCCAGAATTTACTCTCATTTAATTATAACATGAGACGCAGTCCATATTTATGAACCTTTAATGAAGTTCAAGTGAGGAAAAGATGAATAAAGATCAGGCTAGTAGATCTAAGGAGCTTATTCTCTCATGCACTTTTGCCTACAGCTTCAAATATTTCTGGGTCTTTGGCATTTTATTTTTTACCTCTCTTAGTATTAATAATGGAAATAGGAATGGCCCTAGTGTTCTGCTCAAACTTAAATGATGGTCTCTCAACTCCCATTGTACTACCTGTACTAATAACTATTAACATTATTGAACATTAATTACATGCCAAATATTTTATGTTTTTAATATAATTTTTGTCTTATAACTCTGTGACATAGGACACCCGGTTATTATCCCAACTGTACAAATGAGGAATAAGAGATAAAGAATAAGTTGTACAAGTTCACATAACTAGCAGACAGGGAGGCTGGGATTCTTATCCAGATATTCTTATCTCTGGATCACTAAGTTGTACCTCTCCTCTGGGAAATGAACATCCTCACCTGCAGCTGGCAAAACCCTCCAAAGGTTCTTTATTTCATTTAGCAGTTGTGTGAGTCATTTCTGCATCTTGGAGTTTAATGTAGGGTCAGAAGTCACAGCAGCATTCATCTGCCACCCTACTCATCCTGGTTCAGGGGACACCAATATGATGGGAGGGGTGAAGAAAGGAGAAAGCTGGCTCCCTTTACCACCCAGAGCTGATAGGAAGCTTGGGGTCATTCTTGAATGATAAAGTTCTTCTCTAGCTTTTGGCAGCAGAGGTGGATACAGGCATCCAGGTAGGGAGCACTTAAATGAGTCCTTCATTAAAGTTCACCCACAGAGTTCCTTGGTCCTGTAGGAATCCTGCATCATGCCTAAACCCTTACTCCTAAGACTGCTGTAAGAATAACAGTTCCAAGTAGTCTGGCACTGGAGGCTCATAGTGCTTGTGCCAGGCTGTCTCTGGCACAGACACCATTTTTTTCTGGCACTCCCTCTCCTGATAATTGGAACTGCTGACCACACATGCTGCTCTGAATCTTGCCTGCCACATAGCTCACCTGAAGGAAGGGTTTGAGTTTTTCTGGACAATCACTGGCTGAGGCCACAAGATCCATATCTCCAAGACTGGCTCTGGGGGATGGCTTTGCTGGGAGTCAGGCGGCTGTTCCCCAGTGAACCTTCACCCCTTGACTCCTTCTTGGAGTCAGAGAATGAGATGCTTAAGGGTTGAAAAGAGCCACAATGCATCAGATAGGGCTGAAAATGCGGGGGGAAATTGTACAGTCATTCCCACATTGGCTGAGAGCTTTAAAATTACTATTGTGATTGAATGTTTTTATTTCATTGTACTGCTGAAATGTGTTTCTTAATTATAGATAGGGAGTTTAATTTAAAAAGGTATGCAGATAATTTGTGTCTGTTTCTGTCTCATTTGTGTCCCATCTGATATCCTTTTATCTACTCTTTGGCCAGCCACTCAGCTCAATGCCTCAATATTCTTTTTCTTTCTCCAGAAACTCCTTTTCAACGTTCAATTCAATATTCACACTGTGAAAACAATAGGATACAATCATACAGTAAAAGCTGTTGCTGCTATACATTTCAGGTGTTTATAAATTGAGCTGTTGCCATATGCCAGGCACTGTGTTAGGCACTGTGGATATAGCATGGAACCAGGTACAGAAGGTCAATATCTTTATGGAGGTTAAAGTCTAAAGTCAGTCTACATGTCTAATAATGGATACATTTCTAGTCTACTTGTTATTTGAGGCCATGTTCCTAATTAAGGCTCCCTCATATTTTTCACACTGGCTATTCTACACTTTCATGATGTCTCTCAAATTCTTTACCAAATGCCCAAGGTATCCAATGGAACTTGAAATTCTACACTACATAGAATTGTTTCTGCTTCCTTCATTTGTAGATTTGCCTCCATCTAAGCTTGTATTCATCTTCTTTATCCTTTTCTCAGAGGAGTAGGTACCCCTGCCCTTAGTGAGGTTGGATTTTTTTCCCCATACTCTGGATTCCACATGACCAGTCTCTTCTGAGATTTGTCCCTCAATAGCTATGTTTCTTTTCTGTATCTCTAATCTCTCCATATGAATCAGTATAGAATTCTTTTCTGTCTTCTCTACCCTACACCAACTCTTCAAACCTGAGTGCCCCAGCCCTTTTCTTCATATCTAGACTTGTAGAAAGAGTAATTTGTAGCTGTGGCCTCCTTTTCCTTACTTAACATTTGCTTCTATTAATTCTAAGTCTAGTCCCTCACTCCCTTGACCTTGGTTCCACTGAAATTGTTCATGTTAAGATCATCAAGCCTCCTAATTGTCAAATCTCACTGGATCTAGAGTACATTCACTTTTATTTGTTGCCTTTCTCAACATTGCTCCTAATTTTGGCATCGTCAACTACTCTCCTATTTTTCTGCAGGTGGAAAGTTTTTTTTTTTGGTACTAGGGATTGAACTCGGGTCATTGCACTTGCACAGCAGGCAGCGAAACCACTGAGCTAAATCCCTGGCTACTCTCCTATTTTTGAAGCCATCATTTTCTCTGCTTTCTGGGATACTGTTCTCTCCTGGTCCTCTATCTGAATCTACTTAGTACCTTTCACAGGCTCCTCTTGCTATGTCCAACCCTTAAATGTTAGTACTCTCCAGGACTCCTTCCTGCGATTTGTCTTCTAATCCTAAGATTTTCTTGGCAATATTATCCAGGCTTGTGGCTTTGACCATCACCTCTCCTCTCAGACCTCCCTCCTGGTCTCTACACCATTATAACCAATATTGACCACACTCACCTCTGTGTCCCACAGGACCATCACAGTCAACATGCCCCAACCTGACTACATTATCTACCCCTACATCTTCACAGCTTCCAAATTTCTGATTATCCTTGACTTTTCCTTCTTCCTCACCTTCTACAGTCAACAGAGTATCAATTCATATGATTCTATTCTATTAAAAATATTATTCCTCTTAATGTGTATATATAGTGCTCAAGGATTTGTGGCAAACCTGCTTGGATCTAGGTAGGCATTCACACCCGTCAGCCCCAATCTGCTGGCTAGAGGCTAGTCACATCATCAGCAGTGATACATTGTTAGAAGATGTCAAACTAGGATAATATCTCAGTTCAGGCTGCTATATCGCCTCTTGGCCCTTTGGCTTAGATCAAGTGTAGTTCAGGCTGCTATGACAGAATACCACAGACTTGGTGGCTTAAACAATCGAAATTTATTTCTCATAGTTCTGGTAGCTGTTAGTGTAAAATCAAGTGCTGGAAGACCCACTGTATGATGAGGATCCACTTCTTGGTTTGCAGATGTCTGATGTCTACGTTCTGGTTGCAACCTTGTATGACAGAAAGCAGACAGATAGGAAGCAAGTGCTCCTGCATAATGTCTGTAAAGAGTTATATGGGCAAAGGCCGGGGATTTAGCTCAGTGGTTTCGCCGCCTGCTGCGCAAACGCAAGGACCCGAGTTCGATCTCCGGTACCAAAAAAAAAAGTTATACGGGCATTAATATCATTCATAAGGGCTCCACTCTCATGACCTGATACCTCCCCAAACTCTTATCTCCTTGTATTGGAGAGAGAGAGAGAGAGAGAGAGAGAGAGAGAGAGAGAGAGAGAGAGAGAGAGAGAGAGAATACCTGGGTAAGCATTGTATGAACAATGAGGCTTGTTTATTTAATTCTTTGGCATCCAGCGAGTGGACTGAGTCTGAAGGGGAGTCAGTGTAGAGGAGGCAGAGAACAAAGAATTTAAAGGGAAGTGCGAGGGGTTATTGCTTTGAGGAATTTGGGGACAGATAGAGTGAGGTCACTCTTATCCAGAGGGCAGGTGTCTTGTCTTTATTCTTCTTTAAGGCTTCCTGCACATCCACCACAGAGGCTGGATGGTGCTCTGCCTGCATGGTCGCCATGGCCCAGTGTGGCTGCCTTACACCCCTGGTGTGACACTCCTAATACCGTTACACTTGGAATTAGAACTTTAACTTATAAATACATCGGGGGGGCACTGTGGAAGGAACTTAGTCCTCTTTGAAACAGGATCCTAGATAGAATGGTTGGGTATTTGGACTGGAAAAGGCAATTCACATACTTTATAAAGCTTCCAGGGCTCCAATTTGATCGATAGTTGAGATGCAGAGCAGGACTCAGGCATGAGGGTGGGACACTAGGGCAGGGATAGTGTGAGAAATGTAGCTGGGCCTGAGGGAGCTCATGAGATTATGCAAGGGCACTTCAAGGAGAGATTAGGGTGGCAAGAATAATTCTAGCCTCCTGGTGGGGACCGAACTTCTATTGTATTGTCGAGATGGGTAGATTTAATTTAGAAACCGGGAAGAATTGAGCTGCCAGGTTGAAAGACTTAGCAGCTGTAGATATAAGGAGTTGAGGAGGGAGAGACTGAGAAATCCCAAATGCTTTGGAGTGGTGAGATCTCACCACAATCGATTTCACTCTGTGACCCATGTAACTGTCATGTGCCATATGTCTACATAAAATAATTAAAGCTAATTAAAATTAATTTTGGTTGGTGATGTTTGAAGAGTTTTATAATAACTCTTGAGATAATTAGAGATGTTTTGGGATGTCACACAAGGAGCGTTTGGAAAAGCTGGGGTAGATATTTAAACCAGATATGTGTGGTGAAGGCTGGTAAGAGGATGACAATTCTATAGTTGAAGGAGCATTGAGTTAGGAGCTAAAGGGTTATGCTGGTAAACTGGCTTTCCGAAAAATAAATGAACAAGTTTGCTTTGTAGTATTTTTCAGTTTCTACAGTGTGGATATTTATTTCCACCATGGCAGATTTCAAATTACCTATGGTTTATTAAATGGGATACATTTTCTGAATATTTAATAATCAGCTTTCTCAAGCCCCGTTCTAGGCAGCTAGAGCACTCCAATACAATCCTCACTGGACTTCTGCTTAGCATTGTGATCTTGGGTAAATCACTTCAATTCTGTGAATTTTAGTTTTATCATCAAAAAAGTGAAGTGGCTAAAAGAATCTCTAAGATCCTTTCCGAAGTTAGCATTCTAAAAATGCAGGTGATATTTAAGTCTAATGCCATGTTATAAGTCAAAAGTTACATCAGAATTTTATGACTGATATTGTGATATTTCAGAACACATAACTTGATATCAAATTATGATCATATTATGTGTCATCATCAACTATGTTTTGATTTCTGCTGTCATTGTATGTGTCCTTCTCCAGGGCCTCTTCCTGGAAGGATTGAAAACAGTAGGGCAGCCACTGGTGAGACAAACTTCATGGCCTAGCAGTGAGGTAAGAAACCATTACCAAAATCTGAGAATTCTATACTCCCTTGCTAGGGGCTAGGAGTCAGGTAAGGAACTGAGATAAAATCTTAAGGCTCAGGTATTTGACCGTTAGATCCAATAGTGGTTGTTCTCCCTAGACTGGCAACTACATAGAGGCCAATTTGCTCTAAGCTTTTTGAAGCCAAGAATGGTGTCTTTCATATTATGTGTGCCAGATCCTGGCACATAACAGGAGCTCAGTTAAGAGTTTGTTGAAAGAAAGAATAGACTATTGGGCTTCTAAAAGGGCAAATTGAATTTTAAAATATGCTTGAATGTGGACCTAAACTTCTCCCTATTGATCTTAATGGTGAAAAAAAGCATTTTCAAATGTGAGAAATTACTTTCTTGTTACAATAGAAAAATTTCAATGCTACAAGTTCAATCCAAATCTTCCTTCCATCTTGATAATAGAATTGATTATACAGCCAGAACTTAGTGGGGGGAAGCATGAGGGAGAAAAACTCATAGCAGGCAATCAAGGTATTTACACCTCACCTGTGAGTACCCCACTGCCTCGATTGGTAGAAATAGCTCATCTCTTTTGAAAGGAAAAAAATCAGACTTTTACATATCATGTGCTGCTTCACTAACACTTAACCTGCTTGGTGATCTTCATAAGCTAAGCATCATTATTCCCATTTTAAAGAAGGAGAAACAGAGAAGTTGAGTCATAGAAGCAGCCTGTGGTAGAGCCATGAGTCCACATCCCAAAGGTGAGCTCTTCTCACTAGACAAGGCAGCCTCAGGGCTTCCTGGGTTTCCTCTCTCTGGTTTCTCTCTTCTGTGTTTGCTGTGGGGATTTGGATGTGTCTCCCTGTGAGTGACCGGGTGCAGCCCACAACCAGAGGCACCAGCCTCTCACAAGCTGCTGAGCAAATACGTCAAATCAGAACTGTCCCAGCCTGAGGTGGCTGGGCTGAACTTTGCCCTCATGACTCAGCTCCATGGAGGCTGAGCAGTTGCAAAGGTAACTAACTGGCTATGAGTTTGAGGGCCAGGTAAGTCTTGGTGGATGTGGCACCTGGACTTTGGCAGTCTCCCGGAGAAGAGGAAGCACTCTTGGGCACGTTCCTGGAGCAGCGTGAAGGAAGGTGGGAAGCTGCCAGAGCAGGTGTGTGGGAAAGCTAGCTGCTTCTTTCCCTCTCTTGAGTTGTGCTTGCTGGCTGGCAGATTAGAAAGGCACCACTGCCTTTGCTGGGGCCTGGGAAAGTTGTTTATGTGAATGGTAGAGAGTGCTGTGTCATTATAGATGGAGTTCCTTCATTTGGAGAATCTTAGGTGTTTTCTCTTTGATATATTACAGCCTGAGTCTAACCTACTGGAGTTGGTGTCTTGGCAACAAAATCATGTGATTTCACTGATGAGATTGGGTATTTTGCCTTTGTGTTTGGAGATGGGCTGCCTGGTGAAAATTTCTGGGGACAAAGTAAAAGCAGCTTTCTTCTGGTTCTGCTTACTGGTGTCCCAGGGGTTGAGTCATGGGCCTTTATGAAAGCCCTTGTTCCCTCGGACTGCATCTGAGGCATTGGGCCTTTCCTGGAACTTGCTGGCAGAGGTGCTCATCGCACCTGGCTCTTTTGAAAAGGTGATCTGACTTTCCTCAGATCTCCTGAGTTGCAACTGATGTCGAGGCGGAAGGTAATCTGCACCCTGCTCTTCTTGTGCATTCTGCTGTCTCATAGCTCTTGGCTCATAGCTCTGGACCCTTGCTCTGCGGTGTTTGAGCACAGTGACATCTTGGTTTGGATACATACCCTTTTGACCTTTTGGTCTGATATGATTTTTTAGATAATGCTGGAGCTTCAGGAATGGGAACAAGTTAACATGTTTGATCAGAATCTTGCAACCTAAAGTAGTTGCCAAGGGAGACGACAGCTGGGGGCTGACCTAGCCTGAGTGAGCCAGTGACCCAGGGAGCTCCCTGAACAGGAATAAGGTCTGAGCCATGCTCTCCTCTGCAGGGCTCCTCTATGAGATGGGCAGAGGGGTTGGAAGGTCTTCAGTCCCTGCAGCTACTTCTCATTTTCAGGACTAAATGGGAAGTTGTTTGATGCAAGGAAGACTTCCAGATTTGAAAGTCTCCAGCTAGGAAGAACTCTTGAGACCAAGGTCTTTATTTTCTCATAGCTGCAACTCCAGGTGCTCATCTATTGGCTCCCTGGAAGAGGGATGGTTATATTATAAGGTCTCATTCTTCCAGAAGGTTAATGTAAGGATTCAAAAAATATACCTCTTGAGAGGCAAATGGAAGCTTCTGTTTGTTTAGGAAATATCTTCCAGCCACTCACAGTCCCTTAGTCTTTATCTCTGATAAAACTCTTACTACATATTGGACAAATTCTGTATGCCAACCAGTGTTTTAGCCACTTTCCATATTGATCTCTAATGCTGACAATAACTCTATGAAGTTTCCATAAAATGGAAATCATAATAGGAAAATTGAGGCTTAATTAGCCAGCTGGTAAGTGGTACTCTGTGATCAGTGAACTTTGATCTAGCTGTCTCCAAGGTCAACTCTATTTCTATGATACTTCAGCACATCCATAGTAAGTGTTATATAAATATTTGCTGGTGGGGTAAATGAAGAAACATTAATTGGGTTTCCTTGATAGTGTTTTGTAGCTGCATCTATTAATGTTATCTGTCTCCCATGCCTCCCACATCTGTTGTTCCATATGTACTCTTTAATTTTTAAAGCAACATCAATATAATTACTGAACCTGTTATTTATCTTATGTATCTGCTCAAGATTTTTTTTTTCAGATTTCTCTCTTTTATGCTCATACAGTTTGTTTTAGACGGGGTTTTGAGGATCACAAATTGCTCTTTTCACACAACCTAGTCAACAATCATGTTTGGATATAGGCTTAAAGTGATGATTTTTTTCCCTTTTTTTTTTTTTTGCATAGAAAATAAACTGACTACATAACTGCTCAAAACGCAAGAGAAATTCGGAGGGTCAGGATGGAACCTCGGGCTCCCCAGTGGCCATCTTGGCCACAGGGGAGGCCCAGGGCACCAGTAAAGGACCCAGATCGAGGGCTTCAGAGTGGACATCATCGGCCCATTCCTCACTCTCATCACAATGGAGAAGGGTTCTATCAATGGCAAGAGGTCCACGGGAGTCCGAAGCTGCAGCAGGACCCCAGGGCAGACCACCAGCAGCCCTGCTATGCATCCAGGCCTGGGCGTGCAGTTGACTACTACGATGGGGGTTATCCCACTCACTTATGCTCCAGGTATGGTTTTAGGGCTTGGAATGGACCCAGCTCTCCTAGATGCTTTTCAACAGATTGTTCTTTTCCTTCTTTCTTGTCCTTTATTTCACTTCTTTTTCTTTCTCCACTCTACTACATTGCCTTAGTTCAAACCTGTCTTCTCCCAAATTGCTTTTGATGACTGAAGACAGAATTTTCTTCCTCTTTATCCAGGTGCTTCTTAAAGCAGCTGTCACAGGTGACTGGGGATTAGGGGAGGAGTAGAGGGTAGAAATTCAAGACCACAGATGGGACCTTCTTGATCTAGGGTTGCAAAAGGCAATATATGTACACTAAGGAAAAGCTTCTGTTCGGATCCTATGGTGAGTTCCTCATCATCTTTGTGTCACCCTACCCTGGTGTTAGCATGATACCACCAAAACCAAAAAGTGACCTAGTGCCCAGAACAGTACCTGCAGTGTGGTAGGCCACACAATATAAAATTATTAAATGAATGAGAACTTTAAGAAAAATCAGCCCCAGAAAGGTAGATATAGATGTACAGGTTTTACATTCAGAAAGAGGAGGCCACAGTGATGTAATTCTAGGTTGGAGAATCTGGAATTCCTCCTTGTCCCTGAAGAATTCTAATCAATAGCTCTGGACTAAATATTTCATGGAATGTTGGAAGCCATTTATGTTCCACTCTAGCTTTTCCAGTTAGGATGACATTTATGCACCTACACATTTAGCATTGAAATTATGATAATTACTATAAAGAATTTTGCCTCTATGAAATGCTAAGGTATTATTAGTACTAACAACATGATGTTTCTTTTCTTGTTCTTATGGGTTGTTGAATTCTCAAAGGGAGGTATGTAAAGGGCAGAGGCAATAAAAATAATCAGATATAAGATAGTCCAACTTGACCTTTTCCATCTCATTTCTATCCATAATGTGGATGGAAATTATAATGATATATTAGACTCTTACAGTTGTCTTAGGAAGGGGTTTTCTTAGATAATATCTGGGCAGAGTATTGTTGGATAAATGTATTTGTAGATTAAGAATTTTACTAAAAAAAGCATTCTAAATTAAAACAGTTTTTTTATAAAAGAGTTTTAAATAAAAAAAGAGTTTTACTGTTTTACAGTAAAAATCCCAGCCTTATTATGTAACTAACAAATGTCTTTCTTCTTCTTGTTCTGATTCTGGATTTTCTGTTTCTAGTATCCAGAATGAACTGTGGCTTTCACGCAGATTCTGGACTGGAGTGGCCCTTCTACCCTCTGAAGTTGTTTAATTTGTCCAGTGCTCCCTTGCTTTCTCTGTCTACTGCACTCATCTTTAGATGACTGGCCTTTTTTGTGATACTATAGGGCAGGCTACGAGGATCCCTATCAGAGATACCTCTCTCCAGCATTGACAGATGAATACGCTTATGCAAGTTATTACTACAGTGGGCACCTGCAGCGGCGGCTCGAGGAAAGAGGTATAGAAGAGTCTCCAGGAAGCCTTTGGGGATTGGGTTGGGAGCAGCTTGCCTGACAGACAGAGCAGAGGCCATTGGTGCCGTGCAGTCTCCCCTTGGGCAGATGAGACCACAGCAGAGCCCTGCTCCTGAATGTCTTGAGAAGAGAGGAAAGGGCTTCTTTTTGCATGTGATGATGGTACGGAAACTTATGGCTGTGTTATCAGTAGTGTGCATGGTTTGTGCTTCCTATTTTCCTCTGACTCTTCCTTGTAGCCATGGTTATAGTTACTGATGAAGTAACAGTAAAGTCAGTTTTTAAGGGTGTCTAGCGTGTGCTGGGCTGTAAGATGCATCTATCACTTCACCCTCCGGGTGGCAGTCATGTACCAACAGGAGTTTTATACCCTGTACTGACAGGTACAGGTGTGGGCTGATGGCAGTTTCTGACCAGCTAGCAAAGGAAAATCAATCTCAGTGTTGAGTACACACACACGCACCCTGATCCCTAATATTGAGCATGTGGATGGTGCCATGCTAATTGGTTCACAGAGGCACTGTCAGCTCTGACTCATCAATTTAAATCAATTTGGCTTTTTTTTCCAGTGCTAGGAATCAAATGAGAATATAGCATCTGCTCGGAAAGCACTCTACCACTGAGGTTATCAGCTTCCAGAACAAATATGTTTTCATACTTGCTGTGCTCTAGTAACTCTGCTTCACAGCTCACTAGTGTCTTTCTGAAAGAACTTTCAGAAACAGCAAGTGACCTGCCTTTATTTTGTTTTCTCTGAGGGTGCAGTGCCAAGGCAGGGGAGTCCTTATGTCTGGCATGAAGGTTATGGAGATCAAAAGTACCTCAATGAATATCATCGGGAAAACCGGAATAGTCCATTTGGAACAAATGAGACCCAATTCCAGTAAGTGTGAAAGGAGAGGCCAGCTTGAGAAGATTCATTCAGCTCAGACTCCTTTAGGCCAATCTTAAGGTATCTGGTGGTGGTCCCCCACCTCCAGTAACCTGTCTGCTCTTGTTCCAGCCACAGGGACATGGCAGTAGCTCAGGATGGCCCAGGCTTACTGTTAACAGGACCTGGGCAGGACAGATTCTTATCTCTGAGGAGCTGTTCTGCAACCAGGGCTGGTTTGTGTCCCATGAGGTTACTGGAGGCCTCTCCTGCAGGAGGCCTTAATCCTATCTGGGCCTCAGAATGGATGTGGCCTTGCAAAATTCTTATGATTAGGTCCTGTCTGGAACTGAAGTGCTTCTTCTCTGTCCACTTCTGGACCCCTAGATGGAACATAACCCTGACATAAGGCAGAGCAAGGAAGAGATTTTTGTCCAAGCTTCTGTCGTGGTGCCTTTAGCCTGGAATTCACCAACCCAAGTGCTCTCATTTAACATGTTATCGCCAGCTTGAACCACTGGTGGTACATGCATCATACCGCACGGCACAGTCATGCATGTACCACTGGTGGTACAAGCCAAGCCACCTGATGGGACGGTCATTCAGGTACCACCAGTGGTGCAGAGCCACCTGGCAGCGAGACATAGGAATTATGGTCCCATCACGAACGTGTTAAGCCACTCTAGGATGGCAGGCTGCACAGGCCAACTCTTGTTTGTGGATCTGAGGCCACTTCCAATAATTGTGCCTTTTTTTCTGGGATCAATACATTGGGTAGGGAGTGGGAGAGAAGTGCTTTTCCCTGTGGCATCTGTGCTGACCCAATACACCTGCCCACACTTAGAATCAGGACGGCTTCTGGCGGAGAGCACTCAGTCTTGTTGGCTGGCCCAGCACCCGTCTAAACTCTGCTGTCATTTTGCTGCAGCTCTACCAGCTGGAATACTTATAAAGACAGCACTGCTTCTAGCTCTGGACATGAGCAGCCTGGGGAACTCCTTCCAGAGAACCTGCTAACTAGAGCCCCAAAGAATAAGGTAACCTGAAGTGACATGGGGTTGGAGGCCCTTGGCCATGCATCACAACTGAGGCTGTCAGCAGTGGCAGGCAGGACCCTTAGGGATGGGGTCTCAGCAGCTGGCTGCCTGTGGGACTCTACTCTGCTCTCAGCAGAGTCTCCTTCCATGCCTCCTCCTTTCCCTGCTTTCCTGCTTCAGTCTTATGGGTCTGAGGCACTGACTGGCTCTTTTGCATTTTTGTCAAATTGACCTAGAAAAGAGGCTGCCACTAAGTGTTAGATGTTAGGGACCCCAGGACGCTAGCAATTTGATTTGCCCAGGAAATGGAAAGTTGCTAGAATCTTTTAATTCAAGTTTGAAAAGTAGGGTTTGAAATCTTTCCTGACTCTTTCATCTCTTTCCTCTAAAGTTGCAATGTGCATACCAACTGTGCCACAAAATATAACTCTTAATTTTAAATAAACTTTTAATTTCTGAAAAGGTTTAGTTTTATGGAAAAGTGGCAAAGATACTATGGAGATGAGCTCTTAATTTCTTCAAGTCTTGTGTTAATATTTTGTCCCTGATTATTTATGTATGATTTTTGATGACAGTTTCTCTGTATACCTAGTGCCTACCAGGGTAAGTCATCTATTACTGTGACAGATGTCAACAATCCAGTAACAGCAGTCACACACATGTGTATAGCACTTTTCAGTGTACAAAGAGTTTTGAATGCACTATTTTATTCATATCTTTTCAGAATGTAAGTTCCATGAATTTCTTATATATCCGTATCCCTGGGTAAAGCACTGTACCCATAAAACAGCACAGCTCATAATATAATGGTACATGAATACAAGAGTAAGCAATAGGACAAATATGTTTATCTACAGATGAAGGTATTGAGCCTGGGTAACATAAGTCACTTGTTCAAAGTTACAGTAGAAGGGTGTTGGAATTCAAAGTTGAGATTGGAATTTAAGGTCCCCTGACCTCAGGGTCTACACTCTATTCAGTGGGCCATAATGCGTCCTTCAGCAAAAACCTGCCAACTAAACGGTCTTTCTCCTTTAATATATCCACATCCACTGTATTTATTGGGAACTTTGCATTTTGCTTCTTTGAAAAATCACTTGGGAGGACCAGCTCCCTGAATCTCCTTCTCGTGTGCTTTCATTGCTTTTTAACTTTCAGCCGTCATTGACCAGCAAGTCCAACCTTCTCCAGCAGCAGGAGTCTGGTCTCAGCTCCAGCAGCTATGAGCTCAGTCAGTACATGGCAGATGCCTCTGAGCAGTATGGTCCTGGGGCTTCAGCAGCTTGGAGTCCAGTTCATGCCGGTGAGTACTAAAGTGATCGCTGTCACTGGTTGAGCCTAATGAGGAAGGGCTAGATGGTATGGCTCTTGGAAAGTCACCTTTACCCTGTATTTCTGGGAATGAATTATTGTCTGCCTCATTTTCCTACGCAGATCTTCTAGGCAAAGAAGCCAACTTTGGCTCCACTTCCCACTATTTCTCTTGTAAAGGAGATTGCACCATAACTGGTTCTCAAAAGGGAACACTGCCCCTAGGCATCATTAGGCTGGGCCAGGAGGCATAACTGCTTTGTCTGGTTGTAGGAGATTGCCATGGGCATAGAAGTTACAACAGCTGGAGACTTCTAGGCCTCTCACTATCAGTCAGAATCCAGGCTGGTGGGCTGGGATGTAGCTCAGTGGCATTGTGCCTGCCTGGCAAGTGCAAAGTCCTGAGATCGATCCCCAGTAACAAGGAAATAAAATCCAGGCTGGTTGCATTATCATTTGGATCAAATTATCAAATCCTTGCATTGTATTCTGACATATTCTCAGAGGCTTAAATCAAAGTGGAGCATGGATCATGGGTTTCTTTTAGTTATATAGCCCACCTAGAATCTTATCTGGGTCCCAGGTGGAATTTGGGTGAAAACATGTCTGTAGTGTGTTTCTAAACTAAAGAGAAACCATGAAAGTAATGCTAACAATGCCATCTGTGTCCACTGGTCAGGGGTTGTCTCAGCAGTTGGTCCCAAGACACCCATGAAGTTCTACATCCCTCATGTGTCTGTGACTTTTGGGCCAGGAGGTCAGCTGGTGTGTGTGTGTCCCAGGTCTCCCACGGATGGGCAGGTGCCCCTTGTTGAACTGCACAGCATGGAGGTAGGTAAACAAGGCTCTGTGCCCCGGCAGTGCTGGGACATTGCTTACCCACTTACTCTTGACATACATCCATGCTTCCCTTTGCCTGAGCCTGCACATCTCTAAGAGGGGAAACTCTTGTGGGGAACTGGGTGATGCGCTCCTTGGATCCAGGGTGCAGGAACGGTGAGCTCCTTTCTGAAAGAAGTGATGCTAGAGCTATGCTTTCCCTGAGATTCTAGTGGCTCATCTTCAATAAGATACCTCACTTTGGTCATCCTGCTTTATCACAAGACCCAGAGCCCAGGGATCTGATAGAGGGCACTGTGTGGAATAGTCTTCAAGACCAATTTGATTTTCTGTTCCAGGTAATTCTTAATGACTCTGAGGCCCACGAGGAGATGAGAAGTTTCTCAGGACCCCTGATCAGGTGAATTGCTGTAAGAGCTGCTGAGGAAGGGCTCTTAAAACCTGGAAAATCTTCCTGCCCAAGTCAGCATTTTTGGGCTTTAGTCTCGGTTTCCTTGGAACAAAATGTCTGTCCCAGTTGGAATAGAGCTCTCTATGGTACTAAATAGAACCAGAGGTGGCCTGAGGCATTTTGATAAGCCATTTGATATTTGGAGCCCAGAAAGAAAAATAAGTTTAATTTGGAAATCTAAAAATTGATTTCATTTTGTAGAGGTTACATGACACGAAGTTTTTGTGTTTTGTGCACTTCATAGATATTAGTGGAAAAATGGAGCATAGCCTTGGAAATCATTGGCGAGTGGATCATAATAGAAAAAAATTCTTGCAACAGTGCCTTTTTTGAGATAAAACTATCAGCTTTCTAGTTATTGGACAATGTGCAGTCTGCCCTCTACAGGACCAAACTGGGACTGCTTTTAAATTTCCAGTGGTGTTTCTGATGAAAATTCAGAATTCCTTTGTTCTCCAGAGGCTTGGCTGAGTGTCAGAGGATCTGGCTTCTGGGTTCAGACATCCTATTAACTAGTGCCACCATGGTGGGCAGTTCTATTAGTCCTCTCTGAACATTGGTTTTCTCTCTGAGAAATGGTGTAGTAGACATGCTGCCTATCCCACACCATGGGAGGCGGAAACCCTCTAAATATCATCACTACTATATAAATATATTCTTATCCTGAAGCTTCTCTTCCAAGAAAATCCCCATATTGCATTTGAAAGCTTCTTTAGGTAAAACTGAGTGTTGTCTCTGTGTCTTATACACAGGGTTACAGATGCAGGCAGAGAACTGTGTTGGGTATTAAGCACTTGGTCCCAAATTGGCTTTGATTTATTGAAAGATCTGGAGCAACTAATAATGTCTATTTATTGAGCACTTGATATATGTCATGCTATTTGCTTATTTTTTCTGTACGAAGGTAGTTTCTTTTATTATCCCTATGTTAGGGCTGAGAGAGGCTGACGATCATAGGAGGCAAGAAGCTTGTCTGAACTGAAAAGTGGTAGGCCAGATTTGCACCCAGGGTCATCAGATTCCAAAATTTTATCTGCCATTCAGTGCAGTCACTTCAAGTCTCTGGTCCTCAGTTTCCTCATCTGTAAAAGGGAAAGTGTGTGCAAGACAATTTCTGAAGTCCCTTCCTGTTCAAAAGAAAATAACTATCCTGTGGGTACAGGTGTGTTATTCAGCCCTGGGCTGTGTTGTCAACCTCAGCCCCACCAGCACCTACACCCTGTAGGGGACCTGGGGTCCCGAAAAGTGAGTGTCTTGTCTGCTCACTCTGCTTCCTGAAATCTCTTCACAGGCAAGATGTACACAAGGTGGATATCATGACATTTTGCCAGCAGAAAGCAGCTCAGAGCCTCAAATCTGGGACACCAGGGAGCAGGGACTCGGCTCTACTTTGGCAACTATTAGTTCTCCTTTGTCGCCAGAATGGGGTAAATCCCTGCTTTGATGGGAGGGCAGGTGCAGGCTGGACTGGGATTTAAGTATTCATGGGATAGATAAGATGTGGTGTATGGTATGATTGTGAAAAGTGGCATTAAAGAAGCGGCACACTGTCCCTAGGGAAACATCGCTCAAATGTCAACACCAGTTTGCTAACCTGAACTGTCCCCCTTACTCTCTTCTTTGCTGGTTAGGGATTATTGTACCACTGCTGGGTTATTGCACCAGTCAGATAATACCTCTGTGAAATTGTGAATGGTTCCAGTAAGCTTTGTGGTCCTGACAGGCAGAAAATAACCATCGTAGTAAAGCTGACATTTGAAAAACAGTAATCCAAGAAAGGATGGCCTTGCGTTTGCATGATTGGCCTCCATATGAAGAAGGCAGATGCCTGGCACCATCCTTCTGTAGCTTGGGCAGCACAAGCCCAGTAAGGCTGTCCCCCAGGATGACCCCCCTTTGCCTTGCAGTCCATGGTGGGGTCTGACATAGCTGAGCTGCTGATGCAAGACTGCAAGAAATTGGAGAAATACAAGCAACAGCCCCCCGTGGCCAACCTCATCAGCCTGATGGGTGAGGACTGGCCTGTGATGAACCCTGGGACCCGCAACCTGCTCACTGGGGAGATCCCCCCCACTGTGGAGACGCCGGAGCAGGTTGTGGAGAAGTTCACCAAGCTGCTGTACTATGGAAGAAAGAAGGCAAGTATTGCCTTCTCCCGGGCTTGTTTTAGAAAAGTGACTGCATCCTACTCCACCACTCACACCTCCTCCAGTTATATGAACAGTACACACTCATTTTAGAGCATATGGTAAATCCAGAAAGGTTCAGAGAAGAAAATAAAAACACCATCATAGGCGTTTTTACCATTTATACCTACAGAGTGAGATAGCGTAGTCCTACCATTAAAGGATAACACATGTTAATATTTTAGTATATCTAGCATTTTCTCATGTGTAGCTTAAAAATCAAATTAAATTATAAATACAATTATTTATTTCTCTTTTTTGACTTAAGATTTATGTGGTAAAGTACCCTTTTGGCATTAAATATATTCTAATAGCACCATTTTATTTTATTTCATTTGAGATTGAACTCAGGGCCTTGTGAATACCACACTAGTCCTTAATTACTGACCAATAGCACCAGTGGGGGGAAAAAACATAGTTAGCCAATCCATGGTTGTTGAATATATAGGATTCTTACAATTTTGTTATCCATTACAAATTATTGCATTTGAACATTTTGCTATATAAATCACTGGCTGATCTTTTTATTGTTTTTTAAAGGATGGATTCCCAGAAATAGAATTATTGAGTATAGAGCAAGGAGTACGGAATATGCAATTTTAAATATTTCTTCATGTGTACATTAAATTAGTTTCCAGAAATGTTGTTTACAAATAATATTCCTGCCACTGTACCTCAGGTGTGCCTATCAATATTGAATGCCTTAATTTAACAGGCAGAGAATGATATCTAATTTTGAAGTTGTGCTGATGCTTTATAAAAGTAATAAAGTGCTGTAATTTTAAATATTTAATATATGATTAAAACCATATCAAATCAATTTAATTCAAGATCAGAAGATGAAAGAATTATATATAAAATGAAGAAATGCTGCCACTTCCAGCTACCCAATTGCTCTCTGAAAATCCAGATATTTTTCCATTTATAATTATTTTCTCCTTTTTTTCTTATGACACACTATTATTATGACTGTACTTCCCTTTTCTTTTTCCACTTAACAAAATATCTTAGAAAACAAACTTTGGAGTTGGCAAACTTTCCATAAAGGGACGGATAGTAAATATTTTAGGCTCTGCTGGCCACCGAGTCTTGTACTATCCAGCTCTGCCCATGTAGGGAGAAGGCAGCCGCAGACTTGGAAGGAAATGGATAAGTGTGGCTACATTTTAATCAAACTTTATGGACATAGAGACTTGAATTGCACATCATTTTCATGTGTTATGAAACATTATTTTAGTTTTTACATTTTATAATCAGTAAAAAGATAAAAAGTGTCCTGAACTGGTGGGCAGTACCCCCACAGGCAGTACATTGGATTTATCCTTCAAGCATAGTTTGCTACTTCTGCTTTTTATGATACCTTCTGTATCATATATATATCTATATCTCACTTTCTATATAATAACATATACATCACCTTCCATATCATAACATATACATCACTTTTGATGTCATAGCACACATATATGTCACCTTTTATATCATAAGATATATATCACCTTCTATATCATAACATATATAACCTTTTATGTCACAACATATATATCACCTTCTATATCATTAATATATATGTTACCCTCTATATTATAACATATGTATCACCCTCTATATCAAACCTTCCTCGTATTTTATGGCTACATAATATTCTATGGATCTTATAATTATTTTAAACAAATCCCTATAGGTTGGCATTTAGATTCCTTTTGCTATTACAAAGAATGCTAAAATGAATAACCATTGTCATTTTCCTAAATGTGAGAGAATACAGATTTCTGGAAGTGAAGATGTTGGGTTGAAGGGCAGAAGGTGTGTAATGTTAGATGTTGAAAACCCGCCTCTTTAGAGGTTGTGCCAATTTGCCCTCCCAGTAGTGTCTAAGAGTGCTTATTTCCCCACATTCTCACCCATCAAAAGTGTTTTTGAACTTTCAATATGTGCCAATGTGAGAGGCGAAAAAAATATAATTCGGTGTAGTTATTTGCAGTTCTATCATTATGAATGAAGTTGAATATCTTTAAATCTGTGAAACTTTTTGTCATGGGTTTTCTACATTTTTCTGGAGTCTTTCATTGTCATATGTTCATCTATTAGAACTTTCTTTTAGGAATTTCTGTCAAAATAAGAGCTGTTGGAGGGGTCATATTTAAGAAACATTTCCCTGCTTCAATTTGAATTTGTAAAATGAAGCTGAAGTACTTTAGTGACTTCACTTTTATATTTAAATATTTAATCTCTTGAGGGTTTTTGGAATATGCTGTTATCTTTTAAGTGAGCTTATGACATGATGCCCAGAAAAAATTAGTGGGATCAACTTACAGCCATTCTTCATATATTCACTTTATAGTAGGAATTACAGTTTTACCTGTGATTCCTTTATCCAATAAACATTTATTAGCAGCTACTACTTCTCAGGCATTGAACCCAGTGGGACATACAGAGATAAATCAGTTATGAACTCTTCCTTTAAGACAGATGAGTAATGACCATATCAAAAATAATAAAGGCAGATAATAATTTAAAAATAATTTAAATAATTATTTTCTACATGGCAGATACTTGGTTTACATCTTACATGCATAATCTTATTTATCTCCATAGAAACTCTGTAAGTTAGGTTCTATTCTTGTTTGATGTGTTTACAGATTAGGGAGGCTAGGAAGTAGTAGGGCCAAGGCTGAGGTCTGTGCAGCCTGACCCTGAACCTAGGCTTCTAACCCCCTACCTCATCTTCCCACCAGGACCCAAAGGTAAGTGGGCCATACAGGGAGCACTGCAGTAGTTCAGGGTGAGTCATGAGGAGCTGCATATCAAAATTTCTTGCAAATCTTTGTTCACATTTGACTAGGTTAATATTTCCAGCCTTGTGCAAGATTACAACTTCAATATAAGTTCTTCATTTCTTCACTTATTCTTAAATTTCATTTTTGGAGGGGCAGAGTTTTGAGTAAACTGGTGATGCTCAGTCAAGCATTAGTAACTCCTTTCCCCTTTTTTCCAATAAAAAGCAGGAAATAGTTAAAATATATTAATAAAGTAACCCTTAATGTCATATTTTACTTGCTCTGGCTGTAAGGCTGAATTTTCTAAATGTTGCTTTAAAAATTTGTTCTCTGTCTTTCTCTCTTCAATAAAATTACATTTGAAAATGTTGGGATAATCAAAGAACTTCTTCCTTGGAGGTGGAATTACCTCAGTGACTTTCCATCCACAAATCACAGTTTTGGGTACAGGCACCAAGAAGTTTATTAATACCAGCTCAAAATTTTACATATAAATTAGGTCCTTATTAAATAATTCTGAAAACTGAATGAAAAGGTGAATGTGTGTATGTGTTTTAGCACCTCTAGCCTATTTTAATTAATGGTGCTACTGATTTGGCCTACAGAAACATTTGATAGTTAACAGCAATTAGTTTTAGCACTAGGTAGGCAGGCTAACTCCTATCTATATTGGCTTAAATATAATGCCATTCATGTAAGAATACTGGGTAGGTGAGTGGATCAGTGTGTCACCCTCCACAATATAGTGAGACTCAGGATGTTGGAGGTAACAGCCTCTTAGAGCTTCTAAGGTTCCCCAGGAGTGCTCTCCATTCCAGCAACCAGATGGGCAGAATACATGGAAGACTTGGTGTGGGTGGTTTTATGGGCGGGACCGGAAGTGGTACCTGGCACTTCCATTTCCATTCCATGGTCTAGACTCCAATGGTCTAGACTCAGCCATGCCCAGATGCCAGGCAGATGGGAAAATGTGGTGTATCTCTCTGTTCAAGAAGGAGAATATGGATTTTGGAAGGAACCATTAGTTTCTGCCACAGTTATTAAAAAATGCACTCTACCTTAATAGGATCACATGAAGATGCTTTTTCTGCTCCTATTTGAGCTTCATTCCTTGGGATGGGAGCTTTTCTCATTTTTGTTACATAGGTTCTTGTAAGTATTTTGTAATATCTGCTAAACAGAGAAGGCTACCTGGCACCCGTGTCTGTGGGGAAGGTAGCGGAATGGCATAATGGATGGCTGGAGATGTGGACAACCTGTAGGAAAATACCATGCTGATGAGAGTCTGCCTCTCTGTTCATCCTTCTTTCCCCGTATACGGGAGACTCTGAGTCTCCTTGACAGCTCAGGCTCTATGGCTGAGGGTGCTGATATGCCTACTTTGGGGAATTTGTTGTGTTTTTTTGGAGGAAGTTGGGCAAGGCATTACTGAATGTGATGTTTTGGTTTCCAGGAGGCCTTGGAGTGGGCAATGAAGAACCACTTGTGGGGTCACGCTTTGTTCCTATCCAGCAAGATGGACCCAAGGTCCTACAACTGGGTCATGAGTAGGTGAGTCCAACTTGGAAAGGAGAATAACAGAGTCAAAATGCTTCCACTCCAAAGGTGGGGAGGTGATCAGGGTGGGGAAAAATGCATGTTGAGAAAAGAAGCCCACACTCCAAACAGTTTCTAATTTCTCTTTTCTGAGCCAGATGGCATTTCTCTGCTCAAGAGCCTTATAACATAGATTCAGAGGCATCCTTTGTATTTCCTAAGTGGAATGAAATATTTTAGTCATAGTTTCCAGGATCAGGATTTCTGAAAACCAAGTCAGTTTTACATTTCAGTAATCTTTGGGAGGGGCAGTTCTAGACAGTTCCATTAGTGAAGGAATAGGCGATTGATTACTTGATCACTTAAGTTCAACTGATAGAGCTTTAGGAATGAATAAGTAAATGCCTAACGCTTAATGCTGCAGTGATGATGTGAGTATTGAAAGGTGGGTGGAGATATGGGGCAGCAGGACCATGAGCTGTGGCAGCAAAAGATGTTCATAGAGTCAGGAATTAGAAGTCAACCTCTGTGGCAGTGGGGCTGTCGAGACTGCAGAGAGGGCTTGGTAAGAGACCACAAAATCACGTCAAGTCCCTGGTGTCAGGGTAGACTGGTAAGAACAACCAACCCAGAACCAGACATGGTTCATAGAGCGGAACAGAATCAGCACTGAGGAGGTGGTGGGCAAGGGGTGGTGGAGAAGGGTTTCTGAATAAGTCTTCAGGCTCCAACCAGCACCGTGAATGGCAGGGGTGGTGGTGGGGCTCTGCAGGGAGGATGAGGCTGAGGGTCAGACTGTGGGAAGGATGTTACCTTTACACGTATGCCTCCTTGCATGGATCAAGCTCTGAGGGTACCCTCTTAACTTAGGTTCGAGTTGGTCACGAGTCCCATGGGGCAGAGGGTTGGTGAGAAGACTGTAGGTTCAGTCTGTGTTCTTAGTGGCTGTCATCCAGCCCGGGAGCCCATATTTCAGAATGGCCTCAGCAGAGTCTCTATTGCTCTGACCCCCACTCTCTCAGGGACGAGCAACCCCGCTGAGCACTTCATTATGCCCAGAGACTGGAATTGTGAGAAGTGCTCTGGTCCTATTATAATGAGTGCTCTGAGCTCCTGTGGCAAGGGTGCTGTTAACTCAAAACTAGTGTTCTGAGGGATGATTTTCCCTTGGGTTTTGAAAATGAACATCCCTCAACCCCAGGATGCAGCATACATCTCTGCTACAGATTTTTGCCTTGGGCCATTGATTTTTGATGGGGCCCAGTGAATTGTGAAAAATATCTCTTACTGAGTATGCTTAAATCTCAGATCAGCTGTAGAGCTTATTATATCCTTGTTAAGCATATCCCAGGGTTTGTCATCAGCAGTATCATCTCTGGTCCCTTTTCTCCGCCTTCTTGGTTATTGAAAATGGCCATTTAGTGCTTGTGAGTGAACGCTCTACAGACCAAGGCTTGGGACGAGCAGGGAATGACACTGACAGCTCCAGGCTTGGTGTGGAGGAGGGCTGCAGGGGAGGAAGAGCCCCAGAGAAGGGCTGTAGGTGAGCGGCCGCTGCTCTCCAGGGCCCTTTGAGACATGCGTGGAGTATTTTGTTGATGGAAGAAGGCCTTAAGAGGGCATCAGGGCCAACATGCAGAAAATATCTCCAAACAATTGGCTTGTGATGGAATGAAGGTGCTGCTGATCTCCCCAAAAAGGAGGACATAAAGGCACAGCAGAGGGCAGAGAGATGTTTATGTTCCAAAAGAAGCCACTGGCATCAAATGGAAATGTGCGAGGCCTATGTGTTGGCAGTGGGCTGAGACCTCTGGCTTGGTCCCCACCGAATGTCCTTTCTCTCTGCAGCTTCACCAGTACCCTGGCTCTCAACGACCCCCTGCAGACCATCTTCCAGCTCATGTCGGGGAGAATTCCACAAGCAGCCACGGTACCCTCTAGGACAGGATTCCTTCCACACCCCATCATCTGAAGGAAGGGTTGGGTGTGGGTGGATGTGGGGGTCTCAGGCACGCAAGGATGGCTTTCAAGGTGAAGCATGAATGACAATAGTTTCTTAATTACCTACCGTGTGCGAAGTGCTCTGTTTCATATTATTTCAGTTAGTACATGAAGGTAGGAGTTATTATCCCTGTTTCACAGATGTGGAAACTGAGATGGAAAGTTGCAAAATGGCTCAAGATCATGGAGTTAGGGAGGAGTCAAGTCATAATTGGCCCAGGTCTGTCTGACTCTAAAGACCTTGGGCTTACACAACACAACAGCAATGGCTGCTTTCTCCCGGCTTCCCACAGTGGGGCGCCGCTTTTTTCCTGGGAGCAGAACTACCCCGGTAAGTGTCGGTCCTTCAGAGCCAGACAAGTCAGACTTTACTGGAGTTGGATGTGGATGAGGAGAAGGCTGAGACCTGCTTGAGAATTTTCCCATCATAGCGAACATGATCTTTTTGCTCTGAAGTATTTCTTCCTTATCTTTGAAGTCCAATAACCTTATTAAGGTATATGTTGGTGTTAACTGTGTCAGTTTCTTCTTGGGATATAGCATGACTTTTAAATATGTGCATTCATCTCACAGAGTTCAGGAAAATGTTTTTGAATATTTGTCTTATTCCATTATTTTGGTTTTGTTTTCAGGAATTCATATGTATAAATTATACATGCACATGTGAATTTCTTTCCTTCCTCCTTCCCTTCCTTCCTCTTATTTTTATCCTCTATACCACTGACTGTGTTTTCACTATGTCTCCTCCTTTTGTGTTCTTTCTATTTTTGCCTTTATTTCTTTGATTCCCCCCCTATTTCCTTCCTGAGTGGTACAGGTCACATTTGTTTCCTCCTGTTGTCCATCATCTTTCTTGAGTTCATTTAACTTGTTTGTGCTCCTGCTTCATAAAAGCAATTGTTTCACTATCCCCCTGTTTCCTCTTGAATGTACCTTTGTTCAACCTCTATTACTTTTTGGCAGAACCACTGAGCTAAACCCCTGGCTTGGCAGCCTTTTTTTTTGAGTTTTAAAGTTTGGATTTTTGCTGACAGCTAGTTTTAAAGAAGACAGACTTAACACTTTTGCTTTTTTTGTCCTTCTTATTGCTTGTGGATAATTCTAAGAAAAGAAAAGAGAAATGATGATATTTAGCCCTCATCATTAAAGCAATAGGTTATTTTATTTTATTTTGGGGGGGGGATTGAGACAGGGTCTCACTATGTTATTCAGGCTGGCCTTGAACTTGTGGTGATCCTCCTGCCTGGGCCTCCCAAGTGCTGGGATTACAGGCTTGTGTCACCATGCCTGGCCAATAGGCTATGTTAAAACATAGAGCGTGCCTCAGAATTCAGCTGAAAGATCTGTGTTCTGCAGTGAAATCATGTCATGTTATACAGTAGAAAATGTATAAAGTGATATAATCCACGTATGGCCCACTGGGTTTCACTGCAGTGGAAGAGTTGGCCAATTTCCATACTTTTAGGTGAGAAAACAGAGGAGCTAGAAGTGCTGTACCAAGTGTTTGATGTGAGGGTGAGGCAGTTTTCCAGATGCTAACTTCCGATGAAAGGCCAGACTTCAGTTCCACGTGAGGAGGGCTGTGGTGGGGAAAGCATGGCCACTGGACTCAGAGGTGCGGGTTTCATCGCAGATTTAACCTTGACTTTGCTCTTGCTTTGTGCAAACTTGACTTTCTTATTTCATCTCACAGAACCTCAAGTTTTCTTATTTGTGGAGATTTTAGTGCATGACCAATAGAGTTATTGTGAAAATTAAAGAGAGAGACTATCTAGACCTACCAGTCACCATGCTTAGCCCACTGACCTTAGTTCATAAATGTGTCCTTGCTCTCTCTCTTTCCCCATAGATCTGATGTATGGTGATTTTTTTTTCAAGTCACCTAGAGTAGAACAGAGATAGAAATACTAACAAGTTCTTTTTTTAAAAAAGGAATTTCCTTTTTTGTTGTTGTCGGTTTTTTTAGATCCCGCAGAAGCAGCTTGGCTTATGTGTTAAAATGCGGGTAAGAGTAGTGCCTAGCACATGCGACTGTCGGCAGGAGAAATGCTTAGCACAGGGTAGAGTTCATGGTCTAAGCCATGGTGATACACAAGAGCTTCCATTACTGCCATGACTCTTCTTGTGCTTCTTCTTCCTCCTCCTCCTCCTTCTCCTCCTCCTTTATTTATACTGCATTTTCCAAGTTAAACAAGGATTAAATATAACATGAGATTGGAAAGAGCATCTTTTATTCATTGAGATATTTACAAACACCAAATAATTGTGAATAGTTTGGACCTCCAGACATTAGTTATTATTGTCAGCCTCCTAGTCTACCCATCTATGCAACAAATTAGAGTTAGACAGGCTTGAAAATTACTTCTCTCCTTTGCTATGCTTCTAGTCTTGTGTGTGTGTGTGTGTGTGTGTGTGTGTATGTGTGTGTGTACCTACTATAGAATTTATAAAAGACAAACCAGATGTGAAGCATTATGCTAGGTGCTTTACAAACTATCTTACTTTGCTGTCACCAGCAATCCTGTTATGTAGAAATCATGATCTCCATTTTAGAGATGAGGAAACAAAGGTTCAAAGTCATTAAAAACCTTGTTCAAGGTAACACGGCTACTGTGAGGCATGACTTGAGTCAAATCCAGACCCTGTGTTGTTTCTATGACATTATGTTGTTTGTAAACTGACAGTTTCCTCCCTGAGATTCTCCTTCACTTAGAGGAAGTGCTGCATTCCAGGAAGCCCACAGGGAGAGCACCGTTTATATGGGGCTTCTTCGCCTTTCCACTTCTCTGCTGACTCTCTGCTGCCCCCTGGTGGGCTCTCCTGCCTCTGTGTTGTCCTCCAGAAGAACAGGGCGGGAGAAAAATGAACTGGGGCTTGAGTCCTGGCGGGCTGTTAGGCTTGATTTTCTCCTTCCTAAGTAGTGATAGGAGTTAGGCTTCATAGGACTGTTATGAAGGTTAAGCAATAGGATGTTACTTATGTAAAGGGACTTCGTAAGACCAGAAAACAGTAGACATTTGGCAAGACATTAAGCAGCCTGGCCTTACCCTGACTTCTGTGATGAGCTAATCCTGTCTCCTGTGCTTATGAGATAAGGATGTTTGATCTTCCTTCTCCCACTGAAATATCCAAGGTTTTCTTGGCGGGCGGGGGCGGGGGTGGGTGGGCTGACGTTGGGGGCTTGGCTCCAGCTATTTGGGGCAGAGGCACTGGGAAGAAATTTAAAATTAGTGAATAATTAATAAGGTTGTTTCACCTATCTCCAATTTCCTTATGTATGTATGTATGTATGTATGTATATTCATATCTGTATGTATCTGCCTGCCTTTTATCTTTCTAGGAGGTTTTTCTTGAAGAGAATTCTAAGTCAGCAAATGGCAGCATTGCAGGCAGTATAATGGATATTTCCCAAACTCCTCCAAACCAGAAAGATAGACAACAGCCTTCTTTACCTCCATTCTGGGCAGTACTAAACAATCCTGTGAACCTTCATTATTTTCCTGATATTTTTTAGTGCTGTGGGGACAAGCAGTGGGGAGACTGGAGGCCCCACTTGGCCGTGATTCTGTCAAATCAGTCTGGGGACCCAGAACTGCATCAGCGTGCGATTGTCACCATGGGGGATACTCTGGGTAAGCAGAAACTGGCACTGCCCGCCCCCTTCTCTAGGGCCGCTCCAGGCCAGGTTTACACACCTGTCCTTAGATTGTTAGAGTCTGGCTAGGGGCGGAGTCTATACCCAGGTCTCTCCAGGACCCAGGAGCCTCCATGTTTTGGGATAAGAAGTTCCAGGGAAAGGAGTGTCCTGCTTGCGTTTGTCTCCTAGAGTTTCCACTGCAAGCCAGTGCAGGCCAGACCCAAGAGCTGGTGTTCTGTGCTTCAGAGCCACTTCCCAGCCGTTGATTTTCTCCCCCAGGTGACACTCTGTTCACATGGAGTTAACACTGGAGACTCCTCGCCTCCTGTGGCCATTAATACTCCAGTGATCCAGCTCAGTCAGACAGGAAATTCTGTTCTTGCCTGAGCTACCCCAGCAATTTTGCAGTCTACGTCTATTATCTCTGTGAGCATGGCCGCACAAGCACCTATAGACTATGGAATGTTCCAGACCAGTGCAACTCGAGTTTGGTCAAGGGGCAGAAGGTCTAGAAATCGCGGTGACCCTTGTGGACCTTTGGGGAGCACTGCTCTGTTAAGCTTGAGAGAGCTCTGTGGAAGGCTGTCAGCAGCCTCGACAAAAGGGAACCGATATTTGCCGAGCCCTTCCTGGGTGTCAGACTCTGTGTTAGGTATTTTACCTACTTGCATTAACTTTGAGGCAGTGGAAAATGTACAGGAGAACTCTTAAACATTAAGAACAATTTGGTAATTAATGGGATTTTTATGAGCTCTGGGAAAAGCCTTCTGTTACTCGATGTTAGCAGGAGTTGCACTTGGGCCCCGGAAGCCTAGTTTAGGAGTCGTTACTCTCCACACTCCACTTCTTTGCTCAGATGTGGGCATCTCCAGTCCATTCTCCCTTGGAGGAAAGGCTGAAATGTTTAGAAAATGCCGAATGAAAAATCCATCGGGGGAATGTGAACAGTGCCTTGTTCTGGTTGGAGAGAATTGAAATGTAACATCCGGGGTGGAAAGTGCTGGTGGGGAGGGGTCAGGTTGGGGGATCCGTGACTCACGGTGTGAGAGGTTCATTGCTGTAGTCTCAGAAGGCTTCTTCCCTCTGCCTACCGAGTCCATTCTTTCATCTCTCTCTATCCCACCCAGACGGTGGGCCGCCCGTGGGTGTGTGCCGTGACCCGGTCTTGTTCTGCTCCTCCTGCAGCTGGGAAGGGGTTTGTGGAGGCAGCTCACTTCTGCTATCTCATGGCTCATGTGCCCTTTGGCCACTACACTGTGAAGACAGACCTTCTGGCCCTGCTGGGCAGTAGCCACAGGTACGTGACCTCCTGCGGGGAGGAAATGGCAAGGATGTTTCCCATGGAATTCTTTTAGCCCTTGCTGTGCTCGTGGAGCCATTTTTCATTTTCTGTAAACTCCACCTACGGCTGGTTCCCTCTAGATTGTGTTCCTGTGCTGCTCTGGGCAAGATGATGAGTGGGTGCTGCATGGGGGCCTCAGGACTCAGGTCCTGCTCCGAGGGAAGTTGCCAGCCGGTGCCTTTGGGTTGTATTGTGCCCTTCTGGCCACTGGGTGGCACCCTGGCTCCACAACCAGATGTCTCCAAAAAAACTAAAAACAAAAAAACCCCAATCCAACCCACCAAACAAACAAAAACCCCCCAAAACAAAACAGTTTTGTTAGGCAGCCCTGGGCCAGTTCTGGGAGTCCATCTGGGCAAAGTGGAAAGTGGAAGTTTGCGTTTCGTCCCTCCACAGTGACTGGGTCCAAGCTCCTCAGAGCCTGCATGGTTGCTTATTCCCTGTGGGCCATGACATCAGGCTTTCATAAGGGAGAATGAGTGGATAACAGATGAACAGACAAGCAGCCTCCTCACGGTACTCTCTGTTCTGGATCTGTCTGTCCCCTTCCCCGTGATGCTTAAGATTTATGAGTGTTTTATGTGGTGCCGGCCACTTTCTTTGCACGATTTCCTTCCTTACAGATTTACCCAATGAAGAAGGTATATTTTTAACCCTCACGTCTGAAGGAGGGAACCCAGGGCACAGAGAGGTTAAGAAGCTGGTCTGAGGTAGTGCAGCTCATGTGCCCCCTGACTGGGAGTCAGGCAGTCAGGTCTTAGAGCCCATGCATGTAACTCTGCCCCAGCCACCTGGCCCTGAGGCCCCGCACCTGTCTCCCAGCCTGTTCGCTCCCCAGTCCGGACAGCACGTATGTAGTTAGCTTATCAGCAGAGCCCACCTGGGCCACATGGACAACAAGGGTGTTAGGGATTCTGTCTCCCCTCTTATGTTCGGGACCTATGAGGACATTTCGGGAGATCCTGTCCTATCTCCCAGGAATAATCTGGTGACTGATTTTGGACACCACGGCAAGGTGTTGAGGGGAGAGACTTGGGGCACGTGGGACTCAAGGCCCCAGTCATATTTACCCAGCCCCCTTCCTCACTGGCTGAATGAACACACACCCCAAGTCCTGCCGCTTGCTCTCTGGCTCAGCTGCCATTCTCCACCTGGTCTTCTCTCCTCCAGGCCCCCGAGGGCCATATGGCCCCTCTTCCAGGCTAGTGTGCTCAGGCCACAGTGGCCTGGGACACACCAGGCTTTAGGGCTGGGAGGGCAACTCTCAGAACATCTCAGGGGAGGACCTGCAGTTCTACCTTCTGGCAAGGGATCCTGGTACAGAGCTCTGTTATTCCTGACCCAGGCCAAGATGGTGGAGGGAGAAGAGCGCATCCATGCTGGGGCTGGAGTCTTTTCTGTCTTGGAGCTGCAGGATCAGCCTAGGATGGAGCCCCTGGCATTGGTCTATCTCCTCAACCCATCCTACCCCACCTTAATCCCTTATGTTCTTATTCGCTATTGTAGTCAAGAGTTCTTGAAATTCGCAACCACCGAGGCTATCCAGAGGACGGAAATCTTCGAGTACTGCCAGATGCTGGGCCGCCCCAGATCTTTCATTCCTTCTTTCCAGGTAACAGAGCCCAGACAAGGCCGTCTGCTTAGCTGCACCAGCCGGCTGTGCACTGCTTGGTTTTCAGCTTTGCTTTCTGGCACGAGGTACCTGGGGCTAAGTCATCTACTGCATTTTTCCTCATTCATGTGAGAGTGGGAAGGTTTTAGGGTTTCTTTTTATGTCCCTTAAACGTTTAGATTTTACTATATGAAAGCAAAAACTTGCAGAGGCCTCTCTGCTGGAGGCTCCCGCCTCAGTCCTGCCATGGGAAGATCGCACTTGCTGTCCTCAGTCCCCTCGTACTTCCGGCCAATAGCACCACCCTCTGCCGTCCTTTCCACAGCTGACCTGCCTGGGGGTCAGGGACTCCTACCTCCTCCCTGCTGACTGAGGCCCTCTGCTTCTCTTCTTGCCTTTCAAGGTTCATTTTGTACGTAGCATCCAAGCTGTCTGTCCTCTCTTCTCAACTCTGGTTAGTGTCCTTGGAGATGAATTACCGTGTTATAAAGAGATGACCTGCTTGATATCATCAAGTTTTACCAAAGCTGTCTTTTCCAGCAAGTCAGCCCCGTCTTGTGGCTTCTCTACGTCCATTTCCACCTCCTTTTCCTTCTTTATTCTCCCCACCTCTCAGTTATCTTGACACTGCTCTGGGCCCACAGTACTGACTGTGCTCTCCATGCTGGTGTTGTGCATGGTGCTTCTTGTGTATTAGTTTTAATTCCAACGAGCAGGCATGATTATCCACCCCGTGCCCCTTTTATAAAAGAGGAAACAGGCTCAGAGGGGTTGCATACTCTCCGCTCACTTCTCTCATGTAACATTTGCTCTATGTGCTTTATGTGGATTATCTCATTTAATCTCTACAACAACCAGTAGGGAGGTGGTATTATCATTCCCACGCTGCAGTGAGGGAACTGAGGCACAGAGAGGGGAGGGAAGTCACCCAATGTTCCGCAACTTGCATGGCACTTGGATTTGGTTGGGTCTGTCTGGCATCACAGCCCTTGTGCTGATCTCACCATGTCAGCCCTGCCTCCATGAGTGCTTACCTGTTTCTCTACATTTGTCTGGATTCTCTGCTGGGCCATAAACCCTTTGTACCAGGTCTTCTTTTGCTTTTTCGTATGTGCCCTAGTGCTGTGCTCCATGTCCATCAGGCTCTCTGGGGATGCGGGCTGCTGGTAAGAAGCATTCCAGTGCCTTTCCGTGATGACCAGGGCCTGGGAGGATACAGTAAGCTGAAGTGAGCCCCCCCTTTTCTCTGTAAGGCAGGAACTGCAGACTGGATTTGGAGTTGCGCCTATGCATAGAGAAAATGTCCCAAATGGCACAGGGCCCTTGATATTTGGATGCCAGAGTTAGCAGAAGCTGGCAGTCAGCTGACTTCCAAGAGACCTTATCTACATTTCTTCTCTCTCTTCCTATCCCTGCCTGGATGGACTTGTCACGGGCCCCGTTCCGCTTCACAGGTGTATAAACTCCTTTACGCTTCCCGTCTGGTGGATTGTGGCCTGGCATCCCAGGCCTTGCATTACTGCGAGGCCATTGGCGCAGCTGTCCTGAGCCAGGGAGAGAGCAGTCACCCTGTGCTATTAGTGGAGCTCATCAAGGTGAGCATCTCAAAGGCTTTTCTGCAGGTGTTTTATCTTCAGTGCTCAGAGAAAGCCATTGTAGAACAGCTTAGACTCCACATTTCATCTTCTTTGAACATCCTGTAAAATTGGAGGCCACAGCTGTCTTTGACCACGTATGCATGCCCCGATGTGATAAGCAGAAGTCCAACGAGCACAAAAGACCGATGTGCTGGGTGGGGGCGGTGGGATTGAGGGGCTGGAAGCCAGGCGTGCGCTGCTCAGGAAATTCATTCTTGCATCTGCTTTTCTGGTACAGTAAAACTGTGTGCTACACTGAGCTGTTCTAATTACAAGAGCCGGGCTCAAAAAACATATTTTAGTGATTAAAACAGGAAATGATCCTTATTAAAATGCTTTTAAATGCATGGAATATTTTATCACATGTGGGATACATTTAAAAAAGAGAACAAAAACATATCATCCCTTAGTTCCTGGGGAAGAAAACAACAATCAGGCAAATAGTTATTCCAATTAATTGAAGAAAAATCCATTAGCCAGGGAGTCAGAAGGCAGCCTACCCTTACATTTTTGTTTTGCTTTAGATGAGGCCCTAGTGTTGAGTTCTGTGACCAATAAAATTTGTGGTGCTGAGCTCCCACACTCTGAAATTTCTGCCAACAGGCTGATGGTTCTAAGGAGCTCAGGGCCCCAGGATGAATGGTTTGGGGACATAATACTGGAATAAAGGATTGAAATACAAAGTAGCATCAGCCTCACCTGGGAAAATGTTAGAAATGCAGATTTCAGGCCCCACCCAGACCAACTGAATCAGAATTAACAGTTTTTTGATATGGAATCGAACTCAGGACCTTGTGCTTGGAAGACAAGCTTGGTGCCACTGAGCTAAATCCCCAGCCCAGAATTAGCATTTTTAAGGTCCAGGGTGATACCTAAGTAGACCTAAGTTTGAGAAGCCTTCTTACGTTGATGACTTTGCACAGGAATAAAGCTGAGTCTCCATTTCTCCTCATGTTTTGTTTAGTATTTAACACCATAATGAATTATTTCTTTATATCACAATTTTGGGAGGCTAGCTGCTGAATTTGCTATTTCTTAAATACTTTTGTAATTTAATCTTTCTCCTTCTCCCTTCCTGTAATTCCCCCTTCCGCCATTTCTTTCCACATCTCCTGTTACTCTCTTCTTGCCTCTCTCTGACTTCATGCTCCTGACTTGTTTGGAAACCTGGCGTAGCTTGCAGAGAGACTGAAGCTGTCAGATCCTCTGGTTTTAGAAAGGCGCCCTGGGGACAGGGACCTGGAGCCGGACTGGCTAGTACAAGTGCGGAGGCTGCACCAGGAGCTTGAGGTGAGCAGGGCAGAACTGAAGTCTGTGGGGTGGGCCTGCGTTTCTCTCACTGCCCTAGGGATAAAATAGGCACAGCAAGTCTAGCCCCCTCACGTCACCGTGAGGTCTCCTGTCACCCCGACACACAGGCTGTGTCCTGGGAAGGGCGGGACTCCGAGCGTCCCTCTGAGCCGCCTCTCTGCTGTGTAAACCTTTCCCTGTGTTTGCACGTGACATGGGGCGGGGCTTGTTCTTTGGAAGCGCTGGTGCACCCTTCTCTGCTGTCCCGGAGAATCTGCTTTCTGACCATCAAAGTTCCCTATCTCTCTTAGGAACAATGGATCACAGTGGACCTGTATCACTTTCATGTAATGTAGGGCAATTGCTTAAAAGACTTCCGGGCCTTTCTTTTTTGTTCTGACAATTGCAAAAGCTGCTGGCCATAATCAGAACAGTAATTGGAGCAGGGCCTCCCCCATTTTCTTTCTTCCATTCTGAAGAAAGGACAAAGTAGGTTTTTGAAAGCATACATGACCTTTTCTCCCTCTGCCTGCTGCAGGCTCCGAGGCCAGTTGAGTCCCTTCCATTTGCCGCTCACTCTGTGGGAGGATGCAGGACCCTGGGGCTGTGTCTCCCGGCCGTCAGCAGAGTGAGGAGACCTGGGAATGAGTGTCCCTTGCATGTGACCCCAGTCCTGAGCATTCCGCTGAGGTTCCCTCTCCTTGTCACTTCCACTGGAAGTTTCTCATTGGCTCAACGTTTCAACCATCCCATTCCCAGTCCTGTTTTTCTCTGTGTTGCTTCAAAGGCCTTTACTTTGCTTTGAATAGCAAAAGGCAACGGCAGACATCGGGGATCCTCATTCTGCTCGCTTAGATCTTTCCGGAGCCAAAGGAACAACAGGTATGCAAAATGGCGGACTGACACTCAAGATTGAACTAAAAGAGGTAAACTAATTTAGGAAACACCCACCCTGCCTTCCTCTTGGACACCTGACCCATGGGCCCAGGGACCTCCTTCCCTAGCTCCTGCTCACATGCCCAGGATGCTTCTAAATCCTCCAGCAGGAGAGTCTGCTTCACAGTCCAGGTGTTAGACACCTGAACATTTTACATGTTGCACTGCATTGTTAGCTAACCGTTTCATCTGTCTAGTACCTGTTCCTAGCTGGATAGGTTTCTTAGGCTAGAGATTATAGATTACATGTCTAGTATGGTAGTGTTGGAGTCACTGGGAGCTCTGAAGAGTTTTGAGTGATCAGTTGCCAAATGACTATGAAATAAATATGTCTCAGTGTGTTTTCACAGGATCCCTGCTCCTCCCCGGGGACACCTCTGGGTGGCCGGTCAGCAGGCCTTATGTCCCCAAGTTATCTCTGGGATGGGTTTGGCTGGGGCTCTCATCTCTTCCCTGTCAGCCATTCCCAGCCTTCTGCACTTCCTTCAGGGATGAGCAAAGGGAGGGGAGGGAGGGGGACCTTGGTTTCTGCTCCTAGCTGTGCTGTCCTAGAGCAGGGACTGTGGTGTTGCACTGTGATGACAGCCAGGCTGGGCATCTCTGGATGGCCGCTTCCTGGTGGCCCTGTCCGCTGCTGCTTGATGGAGCAGGGGGCTGACTGCCCACACCAGTCTTGGGACCTTAGTTTATCTTATCAGCAAGATCCTTTCCAGTGCAAATGCCCTCTGTTTCTTTTAAAGGGAAGTCATCATTTCTAAGGTCTGATTTGGGTTTTTAAAGATTTGTTTTTTATAGGACATGTTTGCAGTACATGGTGATGGTGTTTATTGTGGGGAGTTGGTACCCGTACATAGCACATATTAATTCTTTCTTCGTCCTCTTCCCCTCCCATCCTTCTCTGTTCCTTTTCTTGTTCCCCTTCCTATTTGCAAAAGCTCCATTTCCATTTTTAAACTGAAAGCTATATTTCAAATATTCAACTCTATAAAGAACTTCTTAAAGGAGAAAGAGGGCCGGGGATTCAGCTCAGTGGCACTGCTGCCTGCCTCACAAGCGCAAGGTCCCGAGTTCAATCCCTGGTAACAAAAAAAAAGGAAAGAACTTCAAAATTAAAAAGTGTAGAGTTAGACAGGAGATGGGATGGTAATTTTTACCTTCCTAACCATCAGCCTAAGTGGCTCAGAGATCATACTAGAAGTGAGGGAAATAATTCTGTAAACCGCAGTGAGAGGTGTTCCGGTCATTCTGTCTGCCTGCCTTCCTTCCTTCCTTCCTTCCTTCCTTCCTTCCTTCCTTCCTTCTTTCCTTCCTTCCTTCCTTCCTTCCTTCCTTCCTTCCTTCCTTCCTTCCCTCCCCCCCTCCCTTCTTTCCTTCGTCCCTCTCTTCTTCCTCTTCTCCCCCAGTTCCTTCTCTCCTCCTCTTCCTCCTTCCTCTCTCTGTCTCTCTCTCTCTGTCTCTGTCCTACTGGGAGTTGAACTTTGCCTGTCCTCATGTTAATGAAAGCTACCTGAAGCAGCCAGCTCTCATGACTGCTTTCCTCAGAGGACAAGAGCAGGAATGTTTCTATTGCCTTTAGTCTGGTGCCATTTCAGGTCTCACTTCTTCCTCTTTGCCCTTTGTCCTCAGACACTTTCTACCAGGATTTTTGGGGACATCAGGTCTCTGGGTCCCATTCAGCCCCATGGCCAACTCTGGAGCAGACAGGCCTAACCCAGCCTGGCCCCCTTACCCTGCAGCTGGGCCCCTACCCAGTGGATGGAGGTACCGGCCACACTGGGGCAGCAGTGCCTCCTTACTTGGTCCCTGAGACCTGCCCTCCAGGGACTGGTGATGGCCAGGGCAGTGTGGCAGTGATGGGGCCTCACGGAAGAGGGGCCTGGGAGGAGACACTGCCGACACACCCTGGCCCTGGTAAGACCTGCCAGCACACTGGGCATCTTGGCAGTGTGTCTTGGCAGGGAGGAGCGTGGGGAGGTGCCCCGGCCACTGGGAGGCTGGGCTGAGGCTGGTGAAGATGTGGATGGTGGATTTGCTCTTCCCGGAGGGCCTCCTCCTTGTCAGCATCTGCACCAGTGCTTTGCAAACACTCTAAGGAGCAGGACAAACGGGGCCACTGGTACCCTCTCCCTGGACTGCACAGTAGGCACCGTGGAGATGCGGAGAGAATGTGACCTCTGCCTCATCTGCACTGCAGCACAGGCCAGGTCTTCCTTCTGAGGGGGTCTTGCGCCTAAGAGCTTATAGTCAGGGACTGTGGCAGGGATCATGTTTCTGTCCTGCTCCTACATTTCTTCAGGCCCATCAGACCTTAGTCGGCATGAACTGAATGTAGGGGAGCAATGTGGGAACCATGCAGGAGGCTTAGCTCTTAGATATTCTGAGGTGAGGTCCTTGGCAAGCTGGAGGCTCACACAGAGGGAAGGTGGAGGATCCCTGTGATCGAGATCCACATTGCTCCGATTTCCCAGATTCCTCAGGAATGACCTTGATGTTGAGGGCACAGACTTGGGTTGACCAGCGTGTCCCAGGGTGGCTGGGATGGAGAGGTGCCATGCAGTCATTGACTGCGATCCTCTTGTGGGGATGGGCTCTGAGCTCCAGCTGCTTTGCAGCTTGGTTAGGAAAGCTGCTGTGTCCCCAGTAACCTACTTCTGAATGGTGGGAAAAGCACAAATTCTGATTTACTGTCCTGGTTTCTGTTTGGTGCCACAGGAGAGAACACAGTGTCTCAAGAAACCTCCCAGCATTATGATAGTCAGAATGTCATTCCCAAAACTCAGGTGAGAGGACAAGGCATAAAGGATGTGGATGTCCACTCTGATGATGCTCCTGCTGTTTCTCAACTGCCCCTGGTTTCTTGGCCTCATGCAAACTCCTCTGTCTTCCACACTGGGCCTTGTCTCTTCCTGTGCCTTTCCATACCAGATGCTGGGCGTTGGGAAAGGGGCTGTATTTGTGCTTATACTCAGTCCTGCCTGCCTCTGACCTGGGGAGGAGGGAGAAGCAGGGCTGGTTTGGTTTTGGTTTCATGGCTCTCCATCCCTCTGCAGCACCTCCTGTTGCACCAAATGCTTGTCTTACCCTGCCCAGTAGCAAATACTCTTGATATTTATTCCCTTATTTTAATCTTGCCTTGCTTTATGTCAAAGAAAGATTCATGATGCTGTAACAGTGGCTGCTTGTCTTTTCCTCTCAGTTAGGCTGAACGGTGTTGGAGGTGCCCGTGTCAAATTAATCATTCCACCTTGCTGTTGATTGAATGCAACTCTTCCCTCAACAGTGGGCAGCTTTGATCCCAAACTTAGGATGTTCTTCAGCTTTGCCTGATTAGAGGAATTACATCACGTGGCTTTTTCAAGTAGTGATAGAGCTCCAGGTCTTTAAAACTTTTTATGATTTACTGCTTTTCTTGTTCTACAGAAAAAAGTAGTACGATTGTTATAGAAAATGTAAAAATAAAGTATCATATAAAGAACCAAACTTCATAGTCCCACAGTCAAATATTTTGGTTCTTTCCATATATACATATGGTGTGATCAAAACATACAGTGAATGTTTAAATAAAAAAGTATTACAGTAAAAGACACATGCCCTCAATCCTCCTCAAAATCCTTCCCCTCTCTGAAAACACTTATCCTATCATTCTTGTCATTTTCTGAAGCAGTTCTGGAAGTCCTCTTTGTGTCTTCAGTTGCACTGTTGCACTACTTCAACGTCCTGAGTTGATTTAAAATATTTTTTTCATAGTCATTTTGACCTGAGGAAGAGCCAGAAATCTCATGGTGCCAGATCTAATGAATATGGTGGACAAAGATGTGCCGTAATGTTTTCATGAGCCTGCTTTGTCATCAGATAACCGTCAGCAACAGTCACTGTATTTTTTTTATCATACTTCATAAAGACACTCATGAGCAAGAACTTCCAGAACTGCTTCAGGAATTGGCAAGAATAATGGGATAAACATGTTCAAAGTGAGAGGGGGTATTTTGAGGGGGATAGATGGCTATATGTCTTTTACCATAACAAATTTTATTTGGACACAGTCATGTTTTGATCAGCCCTTGTACATGTATGTTTACAAATACATGTATACACATACATCTTTTGAAATTGTTAGAACATGTAAGCTTTATTTCCTATTTATAATTTACTGTGATATAAAAATGTTCTATGTCATTCATAAATAGGATTTTTAACATTGACAGGATAAAATCCCATTGTGTGACAGTGCTGGCATTCCTGCTCAGGGATTCGCTGGGCTCCTGCTGTGTACCAGGCACAGCGACAGGACTGGGGATGCCTCAGTGACCCAGACACAGCTGCCCTCATGTGCTCATCGGGTGGAGGCGACTAGAAACGAGCAACTCTACACAGAGGGATTTTACTTTAGAGGGGTCAGCGAGGGAGGTGCTCTGGGGAGGCTTTGCTCAGAGCTCAGCGTAGAGTGGGGAGAGCCAGGTGGCTGTCTGGGAAAGATTGTTCAAGGCAGAGGGAACTGCAAGAGCAGTGGCCCTGAAGTGGATGCACTTTGGCTAATGAGGGAAGAGCAAAGGAATCCCTGTGCCTAGGAAGTGGGTGCAGTGGGGAGAGTACTAAAGAAACAAGTCTCCTCTTTCTCTCTCCGTCCTCCTTACCACCCCTTCCCTTCCCTCCCTTCTGCCTTCCTCCCTTTCTCCCTCCCTCCCTCCTTCCTTTTACTGGCTCATATCTGATCCATCTGAGTGCATAAACTCTTATCTACATCTTGACTTATTCAAGTAGGAGAAATTCTTAGAACGATAGCCAGAATGTCAAGGTTTGAGCCTTTTTTGCCCTGTACTAACTATGTGGCCTTAGACAGATTGCTTTAACCTTTCTGTGCTTAGTTGTTCTGTAAGTCAAATGAGATGATAGTAATGGTCCCTGTCTCAGAGATCTGTTGTAGGGATTAAGTGAATCCCTATGTGAAAGTACTTAGATCGGAGTCTGGCATTTTATAATTATTATGCTATTAGAATAAAATAAAGCTTTTTCTGTATTTTTGCCATTTGTACCAATTCAGCTTTATGGAGAGTGTAAAATGTAAATATAACACAAAACAGCAACATGTTGTACAATTCTACTTCTGTGAGATACTTAGAGGAGGAAACTGGTAGGGACAGGAAGTAGAATAGAATGGCTGTAACCAGGGCAGGATCAGGGGAAGTGGGTAGTTAGAGTTTGATGAGCACAGAGCTTCTGTCTGGGACAATGAAGAAGTGCTGGAGGTGACAGGTGCTGACAGCACTACGATATTTTGAGTATATGTAACTCTCCCCTGCCAAGTCGCACACCTCAAAGTGGTTGTAGCAGTAAGCTTTGTGCAATGCATATTGTACCACAGCAAGAAGAAAGCTGCTATGAGAGATGTGGGATTTTCGGCTCCCCTCGGGTGGGGGGCACTGCTCACAGTTGCTCTTGAATGAATCCGTCAGGAAATAAGCTCTAAGATGAGTTAGGTTCACTGGTTGCTACCTTCTGTTTTTTGGGATCAGGCAGTCTCTCCAGGGCCTCTTCATCTCCAGCAGTAGCTTACATACCCCCTGCTCCAGGCCTTGTAACAGTTCTGGAAACTGTTTCTGGAGAGGCAGCATAGCAAACATAACTTTCTGAGGATGGATAACTTGAAGCCTGGGTTTGGGACTGGCTTTGGCCTGCAACCTTTGGCAAGTCATTTTTCATGGATAAGCCTTACTTCTCCCTCACTGAGATACGATCCCCTAAGAGTACCCCCAGATTTACTGAGTGGTCAGATGGAAGGAACATGTGCTTTGTAATCTGTCAAGTGCTATGTGAATGTTAGTTCTTTTTAACATTCCAGGTACCACAGGCTCCCAGAGCACGAAGTTTCTCTGAGAATTCTGGTGTCTCAGTCCAGGAGGTTGAGGAAGAGTCCTCTGATGAAGCAGATAAAAAACAGTCCTCAAATGTTTCGCAGAGAGAAAAGTCAGGAGACCTGAAAGACAACACAAAGGTGGAGGCCCTTGTTCTTTTCTTCCTTCCCCTTCCTTCCTTCCTTCCCCTTCCTAAATGGTGGAGCCGAATTGGGAGTCTCCACTTTGGTTGTGTCTTCTTCCCTCCATTCTCCTCGTCTCTTACTGGGGTAGGCTAATCTCACATTCAGTGGGGAGAAGCAAACCTACAGGCCATACAAATTCCCCTTTCTCTGCAGAGCTCAGGATTTGGCTGGTTCAGCTGGTTTAGATTGAAGCCCTCCAACAGCCTGTCTGAAGAAGACTCGTTATCGGACTGTACAGACTCTGAGGTAACATTGTGGGAGGAGAGGAGTGCCCTCCCTTGCAGGCTTTCAGAGGAAATCTCCCCAGCACCCAGTAATGCTAGGCTGCCAGCTCTGCCCCACCCTGAATGAAACAGAAGCTTAATGTTGGCAGATTGTGAGAAATAAATTTGTTCTGTGTGTGAGGGCAGATTTTGAAGGTCTGAAGAGGCTAGGAACAGAGCTAATTTGGATTATTGAGCAGAGGAATGGCAGGAGGAAAATGGCGTTTTAGGGGGAGAACCCTAGGGACAGTTGTGGGTGGAGGCCACCATTATGGGTGTAGGAATACACAGAGGTGGGCATGAAGTTGTTAACCACCAGTGTCCCCTATGCTGCCTTTTTTCTTTCCTCTACAAAGCAGGCTTCGCCTCCCTGCCAGACCAGCCCTGGCCTCTCACCGACACTGCCTCTTGAGTCCCTATCCCTGCCAGGTACTAGCACTTCCTCCAGGGACACAGGTAGCCATAACTTCATGTCCTCTGGCTGGTCCTAGGGCTGGGTGGTACCTTCTAGGGGTGGGCCCTGCTCAACACTGAGCAGAGAAAACTGTTCTGACTCATTGCCTTGTAGGTGGCGATGAGCTCCCAGAATCCCTGTCCAGTGGGGGCACAGCTGAGAGTACTGGGATTGGAGGATTCTCAGGGCTCGAGGTGAGCAGCCCATAGACTGGGGCCTAGAATTCCCTCAGGTGCGTGTGTGTGTGTGTGTGTGTGTGTGTGTGTGTGTGTGAAGACTGAGCTTCCTTTCACTGTGGCCTGGAGATGCTGCCCTGGGAGTGGCTACCTCAAGGGGAATATGGGTAAAATTTCTGTTTCTAGTTTTCTCAGGTTGCCATGACAGAGTCCCACAGACCAGAGAGCTTAAACAACAGAAATTTATTTTCTCACAATTCAAGACTAGAAGTATAAGAACAAGTTTCATCTGAGGCCTCTCTTCTTGGCTTGTGGTTGGCTGTCTTCTCCCTGTGTCTTCACATGGGTTTTCCTCTGTGTGTATCTGTGTTCAGCTTTCATGTCTGGTCAGGCACCCACCTGAGCTCTTTAAGGATATGGCCTTCAAATAGAATCACATTTCAATGTACCGGGGGTGGATCTTCACCAGATGAAGTTCCAGAGGGACACAGTTCAGCCTGCACAGCTCCCTTAGGTCCACTTCTTTCCCTGTCTCAGTGGGAGCTGGGGTTCTCTGGTGCCCTTGACTGGGACTGTGATAAATTCTTCACAAGTTGTCCACATAGGTAGGATCTCATTCCTATGGCTAGGAAAGCATTTTTATTTTATTTATTTATGATCTGGGGATCAAATTCAGGACCTTGCACTTGTGAGGCAGGTGGCAGAACTACTGAGCTAAATCCCCAGCCCATATTTTTATTTCTTGAAGCCTGGTTTGAACTCTTGTAGTATTTTAGGATGTCTAAAGAGGCTGGTATTACCTTTTATGATGGTATCAATCTGATGTATTGTGGCTTTTCCTTCTCACTTACTTCAGGTGTGGCAGCCCCGAGCCTCTGCTTTGCCACCCCAGGCCCAGGTATTCATTGTGCCCTCTTGAGCCATGTTGGTTTGGTGGAGATTTCCTGAGTTTTATAAGAAATCCTTTTCATGCACTTCTCTTGTCCAAAGTTGATGTTCAGGGAAGACCTGGGCATATAGGAAGTAGCCACTGACTGGACTTTCTATTATTTCCATCACAGAGTGTTTCTTCTGAGCTCTACTCCAAACCTGGTGTCCTGCCTCCTCCTCCCGCCTTGCAAGGAGCAGTTCCGCTCTACAACCCATCTCAGATTCCTCAGGTAAGGGTGCCCTCAGGGGAGGGGGATGAAGGAGTGAGCACAGAGCTTCAGTGAGGAGACTGGATTGATAGCCCAGCTTACCACTTACTGCATGTAAGTTTTTGGACAGAGACTTAACCTTTGTAACCCTCAGTTTCTTCATTTGTAACATGAGTTATTAGTAGCTACTTCACAGATATGTATGTGAAGTGCTTTGCACCTAGAACATGCTCAATAGATAAGCCTGATGTAAACATTTCTCTTGATCTTAACTAGGTCTTGAGATGCAAGAGATACAGTTGGTGTTGGTATCAGTAGTGGGAATACAGAGTTCCTATGTCCTGGGGTATGGGGATCACTGCAAACTTTGAGAGAAGTCAAGCTTCCTGCTCCTCAGTGACTTGGGGTAGGCTTAGCCCTCCTGATATATCCCTTGGGCTCCCTTCTTTATAAAGTCAATTTCTTTTCAGCGTAGTTAAGAGGTGAAGGTTGATCATTAGAACTTAACCTTGGGAAATCACCTGCAGCTGGAGCATTTTAGACAGATGCTCAGTTTGCTTTCGCTTAATCCAACTAGTCATCCTGGGGCAGAGTCACTCCGGGGACTGTTCTCTAGTGCAGCGTTTCCTTTTCTTTCCAGCTACCAGCTACCAGCCTGAATCGACCAAACCGCCTAGCTCAGCGCCGCTATCCAACCCAGCCATGCTGAGAACAACCACCCATTCCAGGCTTGTCTCCTGAAAGCACAGTTTCTATGTTGCTCTCTTTTTCTCAGTCTCCCATCCCCTCTCTCATATTTAGGCCCTAAAGAGGGTTTTACTAGTCTGCTGCCTCCACTGGATATTCAGAAGGCGAGGGAATAGGACCTCTCACGACATAGCTGAAGCTTAACTTCAGAATGATGGAATTTATTGCATCAGATGGAAAATTTGAGAACAATAGCAGTCTGGAAGTGAGCAGAGTGTCATGACCACAGTACTTGAGATGGTGGCGTGAGAGCCTCAAGATCCCCATGCCTAGAATCAGTGATGATGCCACCAGTCTCTGTAACAGGGGCTCAGGGCAATATTCCAGACTAACTTTGACTTCCTTTTCAGTCTCAGTTACAGCTGTAGTTAGCCAAGTTTTCATACTGAAATTCAATCATTGCTGCCCTTCAATGATTCTCTCTTCAATGACATTTCAGCAATTTTCTTCCTCATTCTGGTTTTGTGCACATTTTCTGTGCAGTTCAGATTAATTATATTTTTCTCACTTTCTTAGCTGGTCCTATTTTTTCACATTCTGGCATCTGGCTATCAAGTTAGATTGCTGTAGGCATCATATTGTCATGGTAACTACTGAACCTAATGATGCAGATGGATGGAACATCAGTGTAATAAATGGTGGAAAACATTTCCTAAAAATTCTTCCTTTCCATAAAAAGGGAGGGATGAGTGCTGGGTGTTGTTAATACCTCCCTTTCTACCTCAGGCCTTTGCAAATTGATGTTCAGAGGGTTACTGGAGCCAGAGGGAGGAGGGGGTTATCTTGGAAATTTCCATTTCTCCTTGCAAACCCAAAATAGGAATGATTCTTGCTGTTTGTCAGATTTGCTGAAAATTGCTCCGCACAAAGAACACTTTTTGTATGTGTAATTGTACATACAGGTTTTGTACTTTAATGTACTATGGTTCTGATGTTGGTAGCGATTAAATCTAGATAATTTTATAGCAAATGCATGTCTCTGGGTGATTTTTTGCACAGGGAGAAAATCACATTGATGGTCTCTTCCCTGAAGTCATTCTAATAATGGTTTTATTGTGTGAGCAGGTGTGAATAGCTGGAAAAAGCGCTTTGTTAATGAAGAATCTGGGGACTGGTTCTCTTAACTTCTGAGTCTATTTGAATGCTATCATTTTTTGCACTTAAAATAAAAACCATAGACAAAAGCTCCTCTGACACAAACCTGTCACTCTACTAACTAAATGCTGCATATTCTGTTCCCTAAAAAGTTTTTTCACCTCTTAGATTAAATTAGAAAATGCATGCATAAGTGTTTTGCACCTAGCAGGCCCTCAGTAAATGCAGTTCCTTTTTCTTTCTTGGTTTTAGTATGCTGACACCCAGTGGCAGTACTATGACAGTAGAAGATGAGCTTTACAGGAGCCAAACTGTCTAGATGTAAATCCTACTAGTGCACAGCCCAACCTTATTACCTTGGGCAAGGTTACCTCAGGAGGATGAAAATAAAAATAATAATACCTACCTTATAGGGAGATTGAAAGACTTCAATGAATCATGGTCTTAGAAAATGGACCAGTGCATACTAACAACTTTATAAGTGCTTTAAATTATTAGTGTGTAATCGAATAAGTAAAATCTTGCCTCTCTTGCCTACCAAGTTTAACCGAAGATTTTTCATTTTTTGATATAACCATATAATGGGAATAATAATTTAAAGGTACTTCTAAGATATGTCCTTATTGCTAAGCCAGTTTCTCCTCCTACATTCCATCTGCCAGCAATGCTAAGTCATGAGGTACAGTTCCCCTGGGAACAATGACACTGGGGAAGTCCTTCCAATAAAAAGGAGCACTGCAGAGGGGGAGCATGAAGACCAAAGAGGAAGGTGCAGGCACCAGACCCTGTGTTCAAATATCCTCCTCCTGTAGGGATTACTCTTGGAAAGCACTGAAGCTTATATACTTCCCAGGCAAAGCAATACACACAGTGAGCACATTTTCCAAGGAGGGAAAAGCAGGTTGTTTTACATATCAGAGACGGGGGAGGTTAATGCTAATTCACAGTGGAATGTTTTTATTCTGGCAAAGTCAGAATATGCCCACTAATCTGTACATGCTTGGCTAAAACAAATCCCACTGCCCATTGGTCAGGAAAGTTGGTCCAGAAAGGGGCTGATGAACTGGGGTCACTCAAAGTTTGTCATTATCAGGTGTGTTGCTAAAGGCCATTTTATAGCTTCATGATCATTTTATAGCTTCAGCTGGTTAAAACCAGTTTTGGTGAAATAAAGTGAGTACAGGAAGCTTGGAGAACAGAGCAGGATGGGAAAGTATTGCGGTTAGAAGCCTGCATACTGGGGGAGGTTTCGAGGCTGGGGGGAAGCTGACTTTGACTTGGTGACTTGTCCAGTCTGTCTTGGGGATAACCAGGTCCGCGATTTGAGGCAGAGCCTTTGGACCCTGTATCCTGGTGTAGTGTGGACTCCAGAAAGGAATAATTGCATGGTTTCCTCAGAGGCCAGGTGGTGCCAGTGGTGCCCTAAAGACAACAGGTCAAGTCTGGGCCTGACCAGCCCCAGCGAGGGACAGGGGACATCATGTGTCTCAGAGGCCCTCTGTCCCATCACCATGAGCCATCTGTGAGGAGAATGGACAGAATTCTCTCTCTTTAAACAAAGGAATGACCCAAAGATGCTCCTTAAAAGGGAAGTATACTATTGTCAAGATTTTGTTTTCCCTGCTCAGTAGAGTACAAACTTGAAGGAAAAATAGATCATTGCTGCAGAATAAAGAAGCCACATTTCCCTTGCAGAACTGAATGATAGTGTGCAAAGTTATGATTCTGCTATATACATATAATTTAATATTTATATGAAAACATTTAAACTTAATGTTCAATAATTTGAAAGAGCACAAATTGTTAAATTCCATTTAAGTGTCTTTATCGCATATCTCCATTCCAGCCCTCTGTCTAATCTTCTTATATGGCTATAAAACTGTGAATGAGCCCAGATTCCTCAGTCACCTACACATACTCCCTTTTCAGTCCTGACTCAGGCTTCTGGTTGCCCAACATCAAAGCTTTCAGATTTCCCCCCCACTAGAAAGCTGCTTTCATTTTGGTTTCTTCCTCTGAGCAACCAAGAGGAAGAGAAAGAGACTACATCTACTTTCACACTAAAATTGGGATTTTTCTACTGAGGTAATATACAAAACGTTCTTCTGCTTGAAAAGTATAATAGGTGTATACTCTTTCTCTCTATTCACATGACTTTTTCTGACTCTCCTTCCTCACAGTAGAGTGACTTTTTCCCTCTTCAGTTTTCTGTTTTAAGCTGGAAATTGCAATAGAGGCATGTGATCTATAAGCAATAGCAATAGAACAGAGGTACTCAGCTGAGGGTGCTCCTATACAGGCCCTCAATGCCTGCTTGCTCTCATAAAGCACTTAGGCCTGGCCATCATTCATTCAGGTCCTTCAGAAATGGTTTCTTAATGAGATTTAAAGTTATTTTGAACAAAGACTAATAGCATGTTAAAATGTTTTCATCACGATCTCACTAAGTGGAGGAATCTGAGTCTCATACTTTCATCCTTTTTGGGTATTTATATCCCTAGGTAATAGAATTTTTCTGGAACAAGGTCAATAGCAGCCTAATTTAACTTGACTGACTGGTGAAAAGTGCCTGTTGTTTTAACATGAGATGCTTTCCTGGTCCTTACTTGTCTGAGGGAGAGCCTACCCAACTTTTTAAGAATCTTAAAGGGGGGTTCATGGCTCTCCTTGAGGTTTCAGCCTTGGTGTCCATGCTCTCCCAACATAAGGAAGTGATTTCAAGTACGTTATACCCAAATTGCTCGTGTGCTTCTCTAAGACTCTCACCTGGACCCCAGCGGAGATGGAAAATGGCTGCCCACCTCCATTTGTACCTGGACCTCTGTCACATTCTAGAAGGCCACTGACTCATGGCCCACCTTAAGTAGTGAAGTCTTACAAAATGGGCTTTTCTTCATGAGAATCTTGGATTAAATAAGATGCACCCTTGGAATCTCTTGGTAGCTACAGTGGTCATATATTCTAAATTTCAACAATAATAATAATAATAATAATAACAACAGTAATAACATTTGTTGAGGCCTTTGTGTCAGGCACTGTGGTGTGTATTTTATGAAGGATATAGTATTGTTATTCCAACATAATATGTGAATTAAATAAAAACTGAAGAAAGAAGTTAAGTATCTTGCCCATGTTTCTGTAGCTGGGAAGGATGGAGCTGGAATTGAAATCCAGGTAGTCTGACCTCAGGATCTGGGCTTTTAGCCACATTGTCTCCAGACTATGCACATGGGGCTCATTTATGAATTTTAATAGAATGGTGCATCAGGTATTATGCTTTTCTCAACAAAGATCAGACTTAGATTTAGTTATAACACAATTCCTTCTTGCTTCCCACTGTGCTTTATGGGATTCGGAGGCAGGAAAAGACTGAATATTGCAGTCAGTGGATTGCTTCTGAAAGAAGGGGTCAAGATAGGGAGTGATTTGGGGGTTGTGCACACACGGGCGCCATCTCACAAGAGAACCCTCTGTATTAGTTTGTGCCCCCCCCCCCCCCCGCTGTAACAAAATATTAGAGCTGGGTAATGTAGAAAGAAGTTTATTTAGTTCAGTTTTGGAGACTGAAAGTCTAAAATTGGGTGGCTCCATTTGGCCTCTGGTGAGGGTCCCCTTGACTGGGTCACCATATGGCAGATGGCATCACACTACAGTGTATGTAACAGGGAGCGCTCACACGGCAAAACAGGAATCCAGGGAGGGAGACCAGTCTTGTTCTTCTGTAACAACTCATAAACAGGGTCCCATGAGAACTGCCTTAATTTCTTCCCAGGACAGCACCCCCCAGGACCTAACCACTTCTCACTCTGTCCCACCTCTTAAAGGTTCCACCACCCCTCACCACACTGGGGACCAATTTCCAACACACAAATCCTTGGGGCACCCACTTGAACCATATCCAAACCATAGCAGTGTTCACAAAGTCTTACTTACCAGACTAGGATGTAACAGATCCTGTGTCAATAAATACAAACTTTAAGCCAGAAAATTTTAGCCAATGTTTATGTTTCCCAAAACTGGGCCCTTGAAAATCAAAGGCCTTGAGTTTTAAGAGCCATTTTGGAAGGCAAGAGACAACCACTGCCTTTTAAATTGTTTTTGTGTTCTGTAAGTGTGGTTTGGGATTGAAGAAACTTCATTGTCCTGGAATGAAAATAATTTGAGTTTTGGAGTTCAAGACTTTATTTCTACTTCTTTGTTATTTGGATAAATACTCATGAATTGAGAATAAATCAGAACCTCACAGTCATGACCCCTCCGTGTAATTTTTCAACTTCTTTTCTTTGCAAGTAAGAAAAACAACAAATCTACCCAAAGCCTACAGATGAAATTAGTCATCCTCATAATGCACATCCATTAAAACCTGGAGTCAGAATCCAGCCACATTTGCTTTGTGGAACAAATATATTACTGATGAGTTGTAGATATACTGAGATTTGCTAAATCAAATTAATTTTTGAATGCACTAGGATAGCTTGCAATTTAAAGGTAATTGATGTCAAATCCCTAAAATAAATAATTATTTGCACAGAAAACAATCACTCCCAATTTATCACTTTGTAGATGCTGACTTATAGTCTTGGGGAAGATATAGTAGGAATGAGAAGACTTTTAGTTTCAGACTCATGTCTCCCACTAGCTAAACTTGTCACTTTACATAAATTAGTTTAATGTCTCAGTGCCTTTAAACTTCTCAGCTAAATACTTGGGATCTGCTCATCCAATGAACATTTATTAAGGGTCTCCCATGGGACAAATAAGTGGGAACAAAGTCTTAACTCTCAAAGACCTCCCAGACAAATTGAGAAGCTAAGGAGAGACCAGGTTCAAACCACAGTTATTCTTGCTCCAGGTGCTGTTGGTGGTTCATGGTGACCCTAACTCTGCCTGTCAGGAAGGGAGGTTATCTGGAAGGTTCTAGACAAGGAAACTTTACCAGTGGAAAAGCAATGGCCTGGGGAGATTAATCAATTTTCCTAAATTGGCTTCATTAAAGTTCTGATTTCCAGGCTGATTGTCTTTTCCTTTGAACATAAGAACATAACTTAAAATGTGAAGCTTTTTAAATTATAATATTGAGGGTATATTTGTAGTAACAAAAGAATCAGTAGTAGTAACAAAAGAATCAGTAATAGTAACTAAGATTTTGTACCAGGCGCTGTAGTACAAGTTGACGTATTTTTACTTCAGGCACCTAGTTTAAATAACATTTTCAAATTGGACGGCTGACATAGAGCCAGGAATGCATCATGCCTGTGCTTTACAGATGTTGTCTTCCTTCATCCATAGAACAACTTGAAAAGTTGTAGCCTCACTTTACAGATGAGGAAGTGGAGGCAGAAGGGTTTAAGTTTTCTCCCAAGGACTTCGGGTTGCCCTGTGCAGTCTGCTCTTGAGCCTGCACCTTCACGTCTTGTTCATTTAGATTAAAGCGGCTGCACTTGTTTTGTGAGCCCAAGCAGGACCAGTGACTTTCATCCTTAGTCTTGCAGGGTCTCAGCTAGTATTGCACTTTGTGCCCCTCTTTCCCTTCTGTTACTGAGGGGTACTACTTATTACTCCAAGGGTTTTTTTGAGTAAGTTTATTTTTTCTGATAGACTTGTGACTTCCCAGGGACAGGAAAGATATCGTGACTCATTTAGTGTTGTATTTCCAACACCTTGCACAGTGCCTATGCTTCATAAGGACTTGGTATTCAAAATTATTCAAAATGGATAATTTCCCCAAATAAAAACCTTATAACTATTTGTAAAAAAATCCATAAGTTATATCTGGTCTAGAGACAATCATTGACTTTCAAATTGTTTTTGTGTCCTATCATCATAGTTTGGGATCATGAAGAAACTTCATTGTCCTGGAATGAAAATAATTTGAGTTTTGTCACTCAGGATTTTATTTCTGCTTCTTTAGTATTTGGATAAATGCTCATGAATTAAGAACAAATCAGAGCCTTACAGTCATGACCCCTCTGTGTAATTTTTCAACTTCTTTTCTTTGCAAACAAGGAAAAACAAGCCCACCCCAAAGCCCACACCCTGTTGTTACAGTTTGATCTGTCTGCATCTTTAGAAGCTGACTTAAGTCTTGGAGTACAGTAAGTGCTCAGATAAGATCCGGGAATGAATGAATGTTTAAGTAAGGGAAACCAGGACTACAAATGAGGGGACCATCAGCTTCTGAGAAACTGTGCCACGAGAGACGAGAGAGGTCTGGAGAAGAGGGAGCCTAGTGCTGGCTACAGAAGCCTCGCCGCTGGCAGCCTTCATGGCCGGAGATGGAAATGCCCTGTTTAAGGTCAAGATGAGTGACGTCCTGGATTTACAGCTCCTCATTTGACCCTTCAGTGTGCTTATTTCTGGCAGAAGCGGCTCTTGATTTTAAAAGGTACTTTACCCCTTTACAACCTGTGTAATTGCTATTGGAATGCTTTGCCCTGTAGTGTCTTAATTAGGTCAAATTTTATACCAAGGGCTTTAACTTAATGTTATATTTGCAATTCTAAGGCCCCCCCCTTCAGTGCTGCCAGGAAGCATTTATATGTTCTAGAGGGGGCACACAGACAGGAACTTGTTTAGGCACTCCTGTGGGTGAGAGAAGGGACAGAGTTCAGAGGAAATGGGCCAAAAGAGATGGGTATGCCCGGAGAATCCTCTAAATGCTTCTACAAAGAAAATGCTGTCTCTAAGTTACCATGTTGCAAGCATTGCTTGGATAATTGCAGGATCCAGTGTTCTTCACATTTCATTAAATTATATAGTTTTGTTCTCCGTGTGTTAAACCCCCCACCTTTCTATTATCTGCCTTTTATCAAGCAGAACATGCCTCTAGAGTTACACCCTTCCTCTCCTCACCATGGCACCCCAATAATGAGAAGTAAGCCATCTGCCAAGAAAACAAACATAACATAAAAATTACACAAATACATAATCCTCAATCCAGAAGGAAGGGAGCCGCTGCCACCTGGTAGCACACAGAACGCCGTGGAGTATTTATCTAGCAGAGAAGGTTTCCTCAACAGGCTGTGATTCCTCTGTTGGGGAGGGTCAAGGGAAGGTCAGGAATGAAAATCAACTCCACAGGCCCAGGCTAAATAGGGACCTGGTGGAAATCAATTTGGTGAGCTCAGTGCTGTTGTGCCTGGTCACAGGGTGCATTCGGGAGGCACCTGAGAAGGCCATCAATCTGTTACCAGGAAGGGGGGAAGCGGGGGCGGGAGGGGAAGAGGTAATTGGAATTGAGTTTTGGAGATACTTTTCCTCTAGCTGGAAGTGTAGCTGGAGAAACAGGAAGCAGAGTCTCCTTGAGGTAAGGTAAATTGGGTCTTTTCTCTGGCATTGGGGAGTATTACCTGTGAGGTTTGAAAAATCTGCTCTGGCTGCCACATTTCAGACAAACTTCTTTTCTAACTCTAGGTGTGGTCATGGATTAGGATGAAGCTTTACTTCCCTTGCTTAAGAAAGGTACTTTCTGTTGCCTCAATGGACTCAGGACTTGTGCTGATTTACATGTAACTCGTATCTAATTTCTTAATCAACTGCTCTATGAGTGAGCAGAAATTCAGTTGTTAGAAATTGTGCAGTGCATGGAAACTGGTCAGTCTTCTGTTTTACTGACAAATTGGAATATTAAAACAACTACACCAGGCGACATGATAGTTCTTTCTAAGAAAAAGGCAGTTTACAGAGCTGTGTAAATCAGAAGTGTCCTTAAACTGTGGTTGGGGAGACCTGATATGGCAAAATGTCTACCAATAAAGTGAAGAATTACAGCAAATCACCCAGTTTACACACTTGGGGGAGGCTTCGTTTCTCATGCCATGTTGGAGAGCCAATAAAGCTTGCAAATGTGATGGGAGTCACTATTTCTGCCTCTGTGCAGCTGTTTATCAGCAGCTTTTTAACACATTTTCCCGTATTAATGAGGTGGCATAGCAGTTCCAGAATTAGAACAAGGATGCATCATTGTCTGCCTTATCTGAAGATGTGCCTGCTGTCAGTGACATTATCAGGGGACATACAATGAAAGACGAACATTTTGGTGGGTGCAGCATGTACTACCCCATCTTTCTTGTGCTCCCCACCCTGCACTGGACCATCATCCCTGGACCTGATGTCGCTCTTTGCAGGTCTTAATGAAACTTGGTCTCCTTGTTTTATAATTTGTGTGTCACTAGGGTTTGGAAATTCCTTTTTGTTTCCCCAATTTCTAATATAGTCTTTGGTATTCTTTAGGTACTTCTTAAATATTGAATGACTAGTTGACTGAATGCATGAGTAGATAGGCAGATGGACGCAAGTATTCTCCCTGAGACTGCCCTCCCCAGGCGCCGACTGCCTGTCACTGTGGCCTCAGGGTTTGCAGGTCTGTGTCATGGCTTTCTTTGCATCTGCAGGCACAGGTCAAGTGGCAGATGGGGCCTTGTGCACTGAGAGGCTTGAGGAGGCACAGTGGTGGGCACATGTGGTGCACAGCCTGATGGGTTCCCAGCGCAGGTCTGCCACGGTGCCAGAGCAGTCACGTTTTCACCAGTCTGCAAGGGAATGAGAAAAACAAGGAAAACAGTGAGTTTTTGAGAGCGAAATGTGTTCTCTGTTAGAATTTCAAGATTAACTCCTACTTTATTTGATATTAAAATTCCATTTCTTTCTTTTTTTTTTTAAATTTTTTTTTGGGGAGGTACCGGGGATCGAAATCGGGTCCTTGTGGTTGCACAGCAGGCAGCGAAACCACTGAGCTAAATCCCCGGCCCTAAAATTCCATTTCTATAATAAAATGATGGTAATAGTAGATGACGGCTTCTTTTTTCCCTCCTCAAATGCCCTTACTTGACAAAACATTAATTCCTAAAATTTTCAATGCCTGAATCTTTCACATTTTTGGGGAAGGTGAGGAAGAGATTTTATTGGTCTGTGAAATCCCAAAGTTTGGAACCAGTGATTGAACTTAGGTCTCTTCTTCTGAGAAAAATTGACTGAAATCACCAGTGGGCCTTATGTGAGACACTGGGCTGCCTAAAGAATTAGCTCATTTCAGTAAATAAGTTACTTCAAGTCTTGCAAGCACCATCTCTCCCCCTATATTTTGGAGACAGGGTCTCGCTATGTAGTCCAGGCTGCCTTTGAACTCACTATGTAGCCCAGGCTGACCTCCAACTCATGGCGATCCTCTTGCTTCAGCCTCCCGAGGGCTGGGATTACAGGCGTGTGTCACCACACTTGGCTCACAAGTCCTTTTTTTTTTGTGCTGTCTCTTCAGAACAGGGATTTGGGCTGCATTCCAGGCTTATAGTAACACCTTCTCTGAGGTACAGGAGAATTTTTAAGACCAGGTCAATCAGAATAACAGAGGAACCCAGGGGCCAGATTTACCAAGGTCTAATGTGTTCTCCTCTGCTAAGCATGTACTTGCTGTTCTGTCTGTATGTACAACATATGTGTGCTCTGTGTACTGCAAAGTGCTTCTCTGAACTATGAGAATTCCAGTTGTTGTAAACTGGGGGAGAAAAAGCCTCCTCAGAGACACACCTCCTCAGTCGTGTGTCCTTTCCGGAGTTCCTACAGCCCCTCTTGTCTATGCCACACAGAGTAGCACCTGGCCTTTACATTGTCTTGTGTCCTCTGTTTACTTTTCACAAGTCTTACCTCCCTAAAAGATTGAGAATACTCCATTCAAATCTAGTTGTGAATTGATCCAATTTTCTGGAACGCTCAATCTTTTCCAGAGCCCGTTGGCCCACACTGGATTCCCAGATGTTGGAAAGATCTGAGATTCTGTCAAGCTGGTTTCCAGCCTGGGCTGGATGCACGGCAGTTTATGAGTGAGCCCTGCCCTGCACAGCACCTACACCCTGTTGCTAAAAAAGAATAACAACACTGACCTGCCTCGCTGAGAGAGGTGTCATATGCATTAACTGTCTAAAAATGCTAATGTTCTTTGAGAATATAAATGTGAAACATTATCATTATGGTTAATACCAGTCTTTGGTTTAAAAACATTTTTTTTCCTCCAAGAGGAGAGGCAGAAAGATTATTTAAAGAAATAATGAATAGAGGGCTACGGTTTGTTCTTAATTTATGACTGACTTTGATCAGAATGGCATAAGCAGTGGGGTGCAATCTTAAAATCCTGAAGGGAATTATTTCTACTTCAGGGCATGAAATCTTCTCTTTCTCCTCCTCCCACTGGGGCAAAACAGAAAGAAAGAAAAATCTAGGAAAGTTAATGCTCTTAAAACATAAGATGATTTCTATATGTCAGGTCTGAAAATAGTATTTCCTAAAGCTACTGCTACCAAAGAGGCCACACTGAGGAGCAGAGAAGGGCTCAGGATGGCCTCAGCTTCTGACATCTTGCCACAAACAGGCCAGAGTGGGGCAGGGAGTAGGCACTGAAGTGATTTTTTTGAAAGTCCCTATTTGTTTGTTGGAATATCTTGAGGAGCTAAAATCTTCGTCTACTTGTGCTAGATACTGTTGGTTCTGCAGCCGCAATAGCTTTCCTCTGCTCCTGTCACAAATTACAACAAACCTAGGACTTAGAAGAGCATGTATTGCTGGGCATTTAGCTCAGTGGAACTGCACCTGCCTTGCAGGTGCAAGATCCTGAGTTTGATCCCCGGTACCGGAAGAAAAAATAAAAGACCATGTATTTATTATCTTACTTTCCTGGAGGCCAGAAGTCTGAAATCAGTCTTGAGGGCCTAAAATCAAGGTGTCAGCAGTGCTGGTTTCTATGGCACTCTCCGAGATGGGACAAACCTTCCCTGCCTTTCCCGCCTTCTGGGACTGGTGCACACGTCACTCCAGTCTCCTCTTCTGTCACCACAGAAAGCAGTGCTTTCTGCTTTCTTCTCTTCTCTTTCAAATCTCCCTCTGCTCCTTTTTATAGGAGTTTTAAATTTTTATTGTATTGGACCAATCTGGATAACACAGGATAATCTCCTCATCTCAAGATCCTTTAATTTAATTACATCTGTAAGCTCCTTTGTCATTTAAGGTAACATTCATAGGTTGCAGGGATTAGGGATAGGATTCCTCTCAGGACTATTATTCAGCCTGACACAATAAGCAACACAATAAGCCTCCCCTTTTTTCTTTCTAACACAGCCTGATTTTATTCAGGCATTCCAAGGCCCTAGTGTTAGGGACTGTGGTCCCTCCCAACGCCAGCGGCAATCTTGACTGCCTTGGGGTTTTCATAGCTATTCTGTTCCTCTTACTGGGCATTGACTAGGAGCGAGCATGGGACTCAACTCTGCCAATGGCACAGGAGAAATCTGCTGTATAAGTTATGGGCAGCTTCCTTCACTCTTAAGTTGGAAAAATGGAAACAACCTGGGTCCCTGATGTCACTGTTGAGCTATTAATTTACTCTCCCTAGCACCTTCCCCTTCATGTTTGTTATACAGACAAGGGATCCTCTTGGTGAGCTATCCCTTTGAATTGAATCCCATGACTTTAACTACTGAAGACCACTCGATTATGTTTGTACGTGTAAATATGCTTGCCCAAGATCTGCGCTAGCTCTAGACCTTATCAATGGCTACCTTGGATCCTTAGTAAACCTTCTTGTGGACTCTAGCAACTCACCTTCATGATCCAGATGTACAAAAATGCAGTGTGCAAAAAAAAAAAAAATGCAGTGTGCCACTTCTCCGCTTATTCACCCCACATATTTATCGAGCATTGACTATGAGCCAGCTACTGTCCTCATCACTAAGATTCATCCGTGAATCAAAGAGATGAAGTCTTTGCTTTCATAGAGCTTCCATTCTAGTGGAAGGAGTTAGATAAGTAAGCAAAGAGACAAAGAAATAACATATAACACACCAGGTGGTGTTAAGTGTTACAAAGAAAAATAAAACAAGATGGGAGGAGTGCTTAGGGTCAGGGTGCCCAGCAAGAGGAACAGGTCCTTGTTTCTGAGTCTCACACCTAGAGATTTCTCACTCTGACAGTAAGAGTGCTGAGGCTGCTGATCCTGGCAGGGAGATGGTCTTGGGAAAGAGATCTTAGAGTAGAACTGGCCTGAGGCATTCTCCTGAGGTGTTGGAGATGGGGATTGGTGGGAAGCCAAAGGGTTAATTTATCACGCTAACCAGACATGAGGGCACAATCTAGAAATAAAGTCAAGGACTAAATAAGCAAGGAGAGAGCAATCCATGGATGGTGGAGGCTTTAACTTCTTGCTCTTTGGACAGAACATCCTAGCAGGCATTGTGGCCCAGTGGTGTCCCAAGCAGTGTCCTGCAGCAGGGCCCCCTCCCAGCCGTGAGCTGCCCTAAGGAGAGCCCTGATTCCTTCCCCTACCCCGGGTGGCTCCTGCCTCTGCATCTGGTCTTGATTTTCATCTCGTGTGCTGAAGAAGGTTTCACTGGATTTACTGAACTGGAGAAATCCCTAGAAACACACATACTCCCACTGGAAAGATTGAAGTTACTCTGCATTAGTGACAGCAAGGGAGATAAAAAACTAAGAGGGCTTTCCTGGGATCCTAATGCAGGACATGGTATAGTGGGTGAGATGAGATGAGAGTTCCAGACCAGTGTGATGTTGGCTCAGTTAACCTCTCAGGACCCGTTTCCTCATCCATCACGTGGAAGTAATAATATTTCTTACCTTATAGAATTTTTTGGCATTGATTAAATGAGTTCATATTTGTAGACAACTATAATGGTGTTGGGTGAGTAGTGAATGCTGGATAAATTCTAATTATCTTATAAAAGTGAGATAGCTTCTAAGTGCCAGAGAAACTATATCAGAGGACATCTCTGGCCTTTGTATCAAAAAGGTTGGGAATTCCTGAGAAGAGCCATGTAAGTTCTTCAACAGTCTCGGCTCCTTTTAATTGGATATTTCTTCCTGCCTTGTAGCCTATGTACTGGCAGTGCAGATGCCCCTTCTCCCCCAGAGGGGAAATCTTATTGCAGCTGTTATGGGGCTGTTATTTAGGCAGCTGATTTTGGCATGATCTCAAGTGAGACGTTTGACCTGGCTCATTTCTCAGGCTCAGGAGTTTTCTGGCAAGTGTGAACTTCCATGGTCCTGGGATGCTCAGCTGGAATTTCTGGCATGTATCACACCAAGCAGGTGGCTTGGGACCAAAGGGCACAGAAGTTTTCAACAATGGTTGGAAAGAAGTTTAGGTCCCAAGAACCATTAGTTACCTGCTTGTGCGTGAGTGTGCAGTCTCTCCAGATGGACAAGAAAGGTCCCATTGGGAATCTTGGAAACAAACAGTATTTTCTCCCAAACTTGCCTGCTTTTCCTTGCTCAGGAATTCATTTTTGTGCTAGCAGTTTGAGGGTCTTTGTGATGCAGACTTCTGCTTTATTCTGAATCCTATTTTGCCTGACCAATCAGCATTCTGACCTGGGAGTCTTGCGTGTCTTTCTGATGGTTTTCTTTTAACTCATTTATTTACCTTTATGACCACATTTCCCCCTATTTCTATGAGGATTATCCACAAGAAGTGAAATCTCTTCATCCTCATAAGCATCTAGCAGAAGCTGAGGGACAAGGGACTCTTTGGCAACTGAGATTTTTGTTTTATTGCCTGATTAATTCAACTTCCTCTTCTCCCATATTCTAGTGTTAACAACTTGTGTCACTTTGTGAATTCCAAGAGGAGGATTTACTTTTGGAATTAGAAAAATAAAATCAATGCTTAAAGTCTTCTCTTATTTGAACCCTGTTTGGTTAGATCAGTCATAATCTTTTATTTCCCATGATGGATTTTACATAAGAATATTCATTCAACAAATATTTACTAAGTATGTGTTGGGGCAATATCAGTTTTAGGTATTAAAGGGGAATATGAAATATAGAATACAAGAAGAACAATGTATAATACATCTCTAGCTCTATCTACACACAGAATAACCTGATAAGGAAGACACAAGATATGCAAAAGAAAATAGTCGTTATGATATAAGGTAATATAGTGCCGTAGAAGTGGTACAAGCTGAATGTTTTGAGCAAAGTGACTGTTTACCTCCAATTGAACAAGGGTGAGAGCTTCCTGGAAGAAGTGGCATTTAAGTTGGCTTGAAGGATCAATCTTCTTGCAGCTTATCTGGCATAGTTTGTCTAAGAATCTCAACAAGCTGCCTCAGATACCAATATTCCCCTAAGTAGCGCCTGAGACTACAGTAGGTGCGGCTTCTTGCTCTTTAGCAAGAAACACTGGGTGTAGGCTTCTGGGATGGAGTGCCATGTTTCTGTGTTTGTTGGCATGGTTGGGTTTCTGCCTGGCTTTCTGAGAGTAGGCATTGTGGGCACCATTACTCCAAGATCATCAGTCGTTGCCACAGGTGTGAAGATTCCTGTGTGTTAACCAATTGGTTTCAGTATCTGGTGGGCAGGAAAGTCTTTTGAACTTTGCCTTGATCAGTGTCTTTTGCTGAGATGTGCCAAGGTTAGATCGGGCCCAATATCATGGAAAGGGAATCAGGAGGCTTGGTTCTTACCTCTCTTCCACTAATAAGGCCACTGTGACCTTGTGAGTCACTTCCCTCTGTATGTCAGTTCCTTCTTTGTAAAATGAGGTTAGTCTGAAAAGAATAAAGACCTTTCCTGTCCTAATACCCTGGCGTTCTTGATATAAGCATGGACATGCCTTAGCATGCTCTCAGGGGTGGTCACACTGGGCCAGCCCCTGAGGGGTCCCGTGCTGCAGGCCAGGAGTATTGTGGACACTGATACGGAAGTGAGGGTCTTTCTGACCCAACCTGAGCTGGATCCTCCCCCCAGCAGACTCCATCTCTTCTACTCTGCATGGCTCCTGGATTCCTGTGGTGCTTGATTTCATTAAGCTTCTTCTCTTCAATGTGACGATTTAGAGTAAGTCTCACTCACTTTTCAGGAAGGAAAATGAGTGTGAGATGCTCTGGTCTTCAGCGCACTGAGAGAGCCCACAGTAAATGTTGAGTGAATGTGAGAACAGCTGACCTTGACTTGCTCTAGAGTGGGCATGCTCAGTGGGAGGGAGCATTGATGTGGAGGAGGCAGAAGTAGGGGCTCTTAATCTAGAAAGCACACACATATGCATACAGTACAGTGTATCAGTGGCATTAAAATTCCATGGTAATGATGGAACAGAAGGTCTAAAAAGGCTGCCTTCGGAGGACCAGAGAACAGAAAAAGTTGAAAAACATTACTTGAGGACCACATGAGTTTTGCTCAGTTTGTCACAAAAATCTCTTTCTTCTCCTCAAAGTGAGGACATAATTCTTGTACAACTGAAATGTGTGAGGCCCATGCTCCTTCCCAGTGTGTCCTTCAGAAAGCAAGCCCTCAGTGAATCTTCGCCCAGGTGCCATTGCTCATCACCATAGCACCTTTTTGAGGCAGACTTTGTGGCTGTCCACTGGGCACCGTGCCATCTTTGGAGAGAGGCACCAAGGGTAAGACAGACTCAGTGTCCTCTCCCAGCTCCTCAACTTGCTCTATGCTTTTGGGCAAGTTTCTTAACTTTTTGGACCTCATTTCATTATCTGCAAAACAGAGGTACTGGTCCCTACCTCATGCTGTGCATATCAATGTAAGAGTATATATGTACATACATGTGCACATGGCACGCAGATGTGCAGTGTAAATTCTCTTTGTTCTTATGTGAAGATTTCTTCCTATCTTCCCCTCCTCTGTGTGTGTGTGTGTGTGTGTGCGTGTGTGTGTGGTAAATGCCTGAGTTATTTCCATCAGTTCTGGTGAGTCCCAGGCACATCTGAGATTAATGTCAGCAAGATCTCGAGTGTTATTGCCAACTCCTAAACTCCTTATGCTGTCACACAGGCCACATGAAGGGACTTTTCTCAGTGCTAGGTGATGCTAATTACCATCTGATCTGAAGCCAGAGTTGCTTTTCTTTGTTTAATAATTTATATCTTCTCTGAGAACACTGAGCTAAAGTTTAAAATTACAGAAAGGGATGATTGATCTAAATGGCAACAAAGCTAACCTGCAAGAAAATCACCCAAACTACCTTTGTGGGCTGCCACTCACCTGAACCCACAAATGCCAGGTGGCATGAGAGAGACAGTGGGAGAACTGCATTCCTCAGATGTTAGGTTCCTGTCAGCTTTGGCTCTGTGGGGGTCCCCAGCTCATGCTGGCTGAGATGCATGGCAGGGCTCATGGAAAGGAGTACATTGTAGTACCATGCCCCAGCATATGGCACTGTGCTCCGCTTTTCGTTTATTCTTTCATCAAGCATTTACTGAATAGCTACTATGTGCCAGCTGCTCTGCTGGGCAGTATGCATAGTGACAGGCAGGAGATTGCTACAATCATGCTGCTACAATGATTGCTACAATCATACTTGATGAGCATTGTCTCTTTCCTTCCTCTCCCCATCCAGCCTCCTCAACTAGCAACAGGGCAATGACTCCTTCAGCACTTTTCCTTCTTTGTAGCATTTGGAAAGGTAGGAGTTGGGAGGATGAGAGAATAAGAATGGGAGAATGGGAATTACCATTTAAACTAGTTACCATTACATATACTATTTCATATAATTGGTATACCTAGGAAGAAAAGAGGTTTGTGACATATAAACAGATCTAGAATTTTCAGGAGTGTCCTTCCTGACCAGATTGAATGTGCATTTCACTCTACATTCTCATGCACATTCTACACACACATTCCAGCATGAAGGGCTGTTGCTGTCTGACTGAGCCTTGACCTTGTGGGAGAATCTGCAACCCAAGCTGACCTTGACCACTCCAGGGCTTTCTCCATCTTAGTAAGGCCCTGAGAGCTGTTTCTGAGTGGTACCGGTCAGGGCACAGTAGAAATAAGCAAATCTTTGCACTCTCTGCTCCCTCTGCCCTCCCTTCCCTTCCAGTTGCCCGGCCACCCTGGGTGCCTGCAGATGTTCCTTCTCAGCAGATTTCCCTCACTACTGTGCAGCTGAGCAACCCTGTGTCCTGTCGCCCTTGCTAGTTCATTGTCTCCATAGCACGGACCATTATCTAGGATAACGCATTTTACTTATTTTGCTTATTTTTGGTCTCCTCCCCATGACCCTCATGAAAGGTAGTTTTGTCATTTCTGTTCCTTGCTGTGTCCCTAGCTTTCAGAACACTACCTGTCCCAGAGCAGATGATCAGTAAACATTTGTTGAATGAATTAATGACCTGATGCTATTAGGCAGAAAAGACTCCGTGTAGCCTGAAGTTGGAGGGAGGCCTTTCTCCCACAGCAGGGTTTGAGAATGTGCCATTCATGGATCCATTTGTTTTCTAGCATTAATTGTGCAACTAAATTGTGCTTGGCACAGTACAACAAGATGCAGTTCCTGCTCTCAGAGGACTCTGTCTACCGAGGAAGATGAACACATAAATAGCACTACTAGTAATAAGGATGATAGCTCACATTAATGAGGTGTACTACACATTGGGTGCTGTTGAGAGCACATTAATGCATATTAACTCTTTCAATTTCCACAGCAAAATGAGGTACGATTTTTGTGTCCATTTTGCAGGTCAGGAAATAGGTGCAGAGAAACCAGACGTCTAATGCCAATACAGTCTGAGGAGTGTTTGGGGGCTCGTGAAAGCAGTTCACATTTTAACTGGCGTTTTATTTTGAGTGGGAAGGCAGCAGCAACTCTGAGGGCCATGTTTGAAATAAAGACTGTGCTTCCTCCAGCCTCGCTGCCTGGCTCTTCTGGCTGCTGCACACTTCTTTCTTCCCTCTTTCCCTCGGTTGTTTTCCTCTGGCCATGGTCTTTCCTGAGCTCAGCAAACACTCGTGTGACCCGTGTGACACTCCGCTACTTCAAAACATCTTTAATTGTATATATTTATGGGGTGAGAGATATATATAAATTTGGGGGTAATTAGCATTTCCCTTTCCTCAAACATGTATCATTTCTTTGTGTTGGGAACATTCAAAATTCTTCTACTTATTTTAAAATGTGGTAAATAAGTTGCCCTACTGTGCTGTAAGCACTAGAATTTATTTCTCTATATAGCTGTATTTTGGTACCTGTCATTCATTCTACCTCTACCCCATTTCCTTCCTACCCTTCCTGCTCCTGGTGACCTCTCTTCTATGCTTTATTCTATGAGATTAACTTTTTTAGCTTCGGTGTATTAGTGAGATCATGCAGAACTTGTCTTTCTGTGCCCAGCTCATTTTCTTTAACATGATTTTCTCCAGTTCTATCCATGTTGCCACAGATGACAGAATTTCATTCTTTTCTATGGCTAAATAATATTTCATTGTGCAAATACCAGCTCTTCTTTATTCTTATGTTCATAGATGCCTTGGTTGATTCCATATCATGGCTATTGTACCTAGTGCTGCAATAAACATGGGAGTGGAGGTATCTCTTGGATGAACTGATTTCATTTCCTTTGGATATATGCCCAGTGGTGGGATTGCTAGCTCATATGATAGTTCTAGTTTTAGGAACTCAATACTATTTTCCATAATAGCTACACTAATTTGTATCCCCACAAATAGTGTATTAGGGTTCCCCTTTCTCTGCATCCTTGGCAGCATTTGTTAATATTTTGTCTTTCTGATGACAGCCATTCTAACTGCACTCCCTGCTCTTTTGATCCTGAGTCAGCAGGCCCATTCAGTGTTTTATAGGCAAGCAGGGTGGTTCAGCCCCAATTCCTGAATTCCCTGCTCCATGCTCTCAAAGCTGTGATCTCAGACAATGCTTTTGAGTCCTGCTGTCCCTCTGTGAGAGGGGAGAGACTGTGAACAGCCCCAAGATTCTGCAACTGCTCACTTTGTAGAAGCCCAAAAGGTCTGCATTCAATGAAAGGATCTTTTGTGAGTCTCCGCAAGGATAAAGTTTAATACATACACCCCACTCACCTTGTCGACTCTGCCCTCAGTCCCTTCTGGGTTTTGGGTGGCCACCCTTTGTGCTTCAAAACTCTAGGAGGTCACTTGTCTTCCTCACCTAATGACGTGTTACAGAAAACAAGCTTCCATTACTTGGGAAAGTGTAACGGGAACATGAATATTAATAACTCCCACGGGTTCCTGCAAACATCCATCACCACAGCTTAGAAGGCTTATTCTGACTTGCTTGGCATGGGGGTAACTGCTCAGCAGAACAATAATAAAGCATTCATGAACCCAGCTTAGGTGGAGCTCTGCCCAGGGCTTTGAACTTCATTGCTCCTGCTGGGCAGAGGTAGGAATGTGCTTTCCTCCTCCTGGGTTCCTGCAGGAAGATGTTTGACTTCAGTTGGAGACAGAGCCTGGCAGATGTGCCAGGACCCAGTGGAGCTGGAGTGGGGATTTTTCTTTATCAGAAAGAAAGTTCTCCCTGGTGACCACGACTTGGTGGTTAGGTACATTAAATGTAGCCACAAGATGCTTGAGGAATGCTGGAATGCTGAGCTAGGGAGCTGGTCCAGCTCAGAAATATAGAACTCTGGGTTCAGAAGCCACCTTTTGAGGTAAACAGTGGCAACAAAAACAGGAAGAATAGTCCCAACTGAGTGGGAGGGTCAGGAGTAGAGAATGGAGATAACAGTTAGCCTTAGAAAACCCTAGGGCAAGGGACCTTAGAATCATGTTGCCCTTGTCCTTTACTCAGAGCTTCTGCTGAAATCTGCTCACATTTCCTCAGTGAAAGTTCTTTTTTCCTGGAAATCTGCATTATATGACATTTTCTGTCCCCTGGATCTCAGGATCTCACAGGGTTGACCCAGGGTTTGGTAGAGGCTAGGAAGCTCGTAGGATTCTCACCTCAGTGGAGCTGTTCTAGTAAACAGTGTTCCAAGGTCAGAATGGCTTTCTTGGCAGGGCTGCAGAATGGGTAGAATACAAGAATGGAGCCCCTGGGACAGAAAAATATGACAGCTTTGTCTCTTGGCTTCTTCTGCTCCAGGAGCCCTGTGTGGTCTTTGGGAGTTTTGCTCCTGGTTTGATGCCTATTCAAAAACCCAGTAGTCTGAGTCCCCTAGCTGAAAAGCTACTGTTGAAATTTATGTTAATGTGAAATGTATGTGCTTTTTCTTTTTTCCTATTTATGATTTAAAAAATATCTATATGTCCTGTTCACATAAATAAAATAAAAAATCTTTTGGATATTTCCTAGAGAAAAATATGTTCTTAGGAATTTCAATGTGATCAAGGTAGCATTTCTGTTATTGTGCTTAAGGTCATTCATTAAAGCTATAGAGGGTAATGAAAATGCTCATTTTCTTGGGTAGCAGCACGCAAAAATCCCTCTGCTGTAAAATAACAGTGATGGAGAAATCCTTGCCATTTGTTCTAGCTGTCAGATTTTCTTGTACTGTAGTTGGAATTCTAACATCCTGCATCAGAACAGGCCATGCAGATGAAAGTCATTGAAACACGCATGGCTTTCTCCTTACAAGACTTTACTACAGGGCGCCATCCTCTCCACCCCCAGTAGAATTCTGATGGAGCCTGCTCCAGAAGATCTGTGGTCAGATCAGCACAGTGAATCCTGCCCCTGAAATCTGCTAGCTATGTGATTCTGTCCTTTAAAAATTTGTTTTCCCATCTGTAAAATGGAAATAAAAATAATAACTATGTAAAACTTGTCCTGGGGTGTCTTAGCTACCTTTCTCATTGCTGAGACCAAATACCCAACACCCAAAGTTAAAGGAAGAAAGGTTTATTTCAGTTCATAGTTTGTAGAGGTTTCACTCCATAATCAGCTGGCTCCAAGGCAGTGTGGCATGGTAGAGCAGCATCACAGTGGAGAAACAGCTCATGGCATGGCAGGGCAGGCAGAAGGCAACAAACAGCAAGCAGCAGCATCCAGCTTGCCTTCTCTTTTTCCTTTTATACTTAATCCAGGCTATGAGCCTGTTGATTGGTGCAGCCCACTCCCAGGGTGGGGCTTCCATTATCCACACCTTTAATCCACATTCACACACCCTAATCCAGACATCTGCAAAACTCCCCACCTATGAACACATGAGGCTTTGCGGGGGGGGGGGGGCATTTAGATACAAGGCATAACATTTCACCTCTGGTCCCCAAGAGACTCATGCATATACCTTTATTCAGAAGTCATTTAGTCCATCTCTATGAGTTGCCAAAGTCCTAACAGTTTCAGCATTGCTGAAAAATTCAAGTCCAAAGTCTTCTCTGAGATTTAAGGCAATCTCTTAGCTGTGAGCCCCCTATAACAATGAAAAGAAAGTTAGACATTTCCAACATGTAATGGTACAAGACAAACATTTCCATTCCAAATAGAGGGATAAAAGGAATGGGATCAAAGCAAGTCCAAAATCCAGTAGGGCAAACATTAAGTCCTGTAGTTCTGTGTCCAGCATCTGAGGCATTTTTTGGTAAGATGTAAACTCCAAAGGGCTTGGGTGGCTCTGCCCCTGTGGCACTGTTGGCAGTTGCAGTTCTCACGGCTTCTCTCTTGGGCTGGCTTTGCTCACTCCTTGCAGCTTCCCTAGATGATCCACATTTCTGGCTTCTGCAACATTCTGGGGTCTCCACTACACCTTCAACTTCATACTCACACACTCTCACACAGCTTCACACGCTGCTCTCTCAGGGCATACTCTCTGGCCCCAGGCCTTCTTTGGAAATCTGGGTGGAAGCCTTTCTGGACCCACAATTCTTGCACTCTGATGCATCTAAAACCACCACCATGTGGATGATGCCAAAGTCTGCTGTCAGCTAGAGCAATACTCAGGCTTCCTTCTCTCCTGGCTGGAGGGGTAGAGCTCCTGGATTACTGAGCATTGTCAAGGTAATCTTGAGGAACAAATTCCATAGACCCCTGCCATTCTGGAACATGGTGCTCTGGAGCTCTCTTCTCAAAGCAAAGTCTTTCACCTTTGCAAATCTGAGGCTGCAAAGGCTAGAGACCTGCTGGTTCTTGTGATGTCCTGAGGCCATCTTTTCTATTGTCCTGTTCCTTCTCAGCAACCAAGTTCTGCTCTGCTCTACCTTTGCAGTCTGCAGCTTTAGTGGAGCTTCTTTTCTGGCCAAACTCAAAACATTTTAAATTATTCTCCTGGGCTTCTTGCTCTTGATTTTCAACATAGTTCTGGCTAAAAACCCCCAACAGTAGCTATGCCACCGCCTCAACATTAGACCACCTTTAAATCTCTTCCACCAGACTAATTACTGCCCATAATCTGAGTCTCAGGTAAAGTCTCTGGAAAAGAACAAAATCCAGACAAATTTTCTGCCAAAGCATAACACACATGATTTGGAATCCAACAGCCAATGCTGTCCTTATTCCTAACTGAAACCTCCTGGACCTAGTCTTTACTGGCTACATTTCTATCAGCCTTCTGGTCTTCTGAGCTCTGACCACAATCTCCCATCAAGTTTAGCTTACAAAATTTCAGGGCTTCTTCAGCAGGCTTTTCTAAACCTTTCCAAACTCTTCCCACAAAGAAGTTCCAAATACTCCTAAACCACATGGCCAGGTAACGTCACAGCAATGACCCCACTTCTTTGGTACTAAAGCCTGCATCGGCAAATGCTTACTAGAGAAACAGATTTAATGCAAGATATACAAATATATAAGAATTTACAAGATTGGCTTACAGTGGCCACCTGTGTGGAAAACTGCAAAAGGTCTGTCTGTGCACTGGAGATCTGAAGGATTTAGTTGAAGGCCTGGAGCTCACCACAGTATCCTGTGCAAGTCTGTGATGGAAGACTGAAGTTCTACACTGAATGCTGAAGTGTTTGTGTTGGAGGCTGACGAATCTGCGCTGGAAGCCAGGAGATGACATTCAAGGTGAAGGTGAAGACTGGAGCTCCTCTGAAGAAATAGAAGCAAGCCCTCCTTCTTCATTTCCCTTTTATTACATCCAGGCGTCAAGCCTATTGGTTGCTGTCACTCACACCAGGGTGGATCTTCTGTCTTCAGTAAATCCCTTCAGCCACACACAGAACTATGGTGATCCAATTTAGTTGGGTGTTTCTTACTCAAGTTGACACAATTAGTTAACTATCATGATCCACCCCTTGTCAACTTGACAACCAGACACATTTCCTTAAACTATAGCCTCCATATAGAAAGACAAGTTCATAATTACACCTAACACGTTACAGCTATCCTGAGTACAAACAGAAATGCACCAATTCCCTCCCAGAATAGAGGGCAAATATTTTTTTTGGGGTGATTACTCCTACAATTTCATAACTTGAACATTATAACATAGGTTTAACAGTACTTAAGAATCAATATTAAGTCTATCAAAATATTACATAGGGAGATTATTAGGAGAGAACTAGTACAATTACAATCCTTATTTCTGTAACTGATCATGGGATTGTAGCTAGTATTTACAACTACCTTCTTCTACTACCTATTTTGTATTCCCTTGCCCTTCAGCAAGCACCTCAACAGGTGTCTTGATTACTTTTCTCTCTTTGCTGAGACAAAATATCTGACAGCCAAAGTGTTATGATTTGTATTTAGCTGTCCCCTAAAAGCCTCATGCTGATGAGGTGGGATTTTCTTTTTCAGAGGTAGTTGAATCTGGAATGTGTGATGCTGGGGTTAAAGTCGTGTGATTACTAAACCACTACATGTGAGTGATTGGTTTGCCACCACCCTAATCCCAGCAGTCTGAATAAGATAAAAGGGGCAGAAAGATGCTCGGAATTCTCTTGTTACCTTTTCTGCTTTGTGTGCATAATGTTGTTTCCATTCTGTGATGCCTGTTTGCCATCCCAGCCTTGGAGCCAGCTAATTATGGACTGAAACCTCTACAACTGTAAGCCAAATAAACCCCTTCCCCTCCAACTTCGGGTGTCGGGTATTTTGTTTCAGCGATGAGAGAAAAGTAACTAACACACAAAGTTAAAGGGGGAAAGGTTTATTTAACTCACAGTTTGTAGAGGTTTCAGCCCATAATAGGCTGGCTCCAAGGCAGAATGGCTTGGCATAGGGGCTTCACAGAGGAGAACAGTTCATGGCAGCCACAAGGTAGCAAAAGCAACAAGGGACCTTAACAACAAGGCACCTTTCTGCCCCCTTTATCTTATTCAGGCTACTTAGGGAGCACTCACACCCTTAATCCTAATGCCCTCAGATCTAGCCCCACCATAAATCAATCACACACTCTAGATTTCAGCCGCCTCTGAAAAAGAAAGCCCCACCTGATCCACAGAGGCTTTGGGGTGGGGGGAGCATCTAAGCACAAGCCATAACAACAGGTCTTTGTTCTCTCCCTGGGAAGGTGACCCACACCTCATTCCTGAAGGTTCTGAACCATTTGTCATCCTTCCTGGATTGGGTTGTCGTAGTTTCCTATTGACTTTGATAAGAGGCCATAGTAACACTAGAAGTTGCCCTAAGAGATCTCCTACACTCCAAGTATATTCTTCCTTTCCTCTAATGAGGAGTAATAGTCCAGTATCCCCTTGATAGTCTGGGTCAGTCACCTCTGCCAACACTGTAAATCCCTTTTCAGATTGTTCACTCAGAGGCAAGTATTTTAAGGATGTGGATAATGCAAATCCCACTCTTGGTCTGTTTTAAATCTGACTTAGTTACCTTTCTTGTTGCTGAGCCAAAAATTCCCAACACCCAAAGTTAAAGGAAGGAAGGTTTATTTCAGCTCATAGTTTTTAGAGGTTTCACTCCATAGTCAGCTGGTTCCAAGGCAGGCACAGCAGAGGGGCATCACAGTGGAGAAACAGCTCATGGCATAGCAGGGCAGGTAGAAGGCAACAAACAGCAAGCAGCAGCACTCAGCTTGCCTTTCCTCTCTCCTTTTATATTCCATCCAGGCTATAAGCCTGTTGATTGGTGCACCCACACCCAGGGTGGGGGTTCCATTATCCATACCCTTAATCCCAGTATCACACCCTTAGTCCACATTTACACACCCTAAATCCAGGTAGCTCTGAAAAGCCTCACCTATGAGCACATGAGGCTTTAGGGGGACATCTAAATACAAAGCATAACATGGGGGTAATATGAAACCCTGTTTTAGAAATAGTTGTAAGGACTTAGTGTGAATAGCTAAAATGCTTCTCTTTTTTGTTGGATATTGTATGAAGACGAAAATTTCCTGAGGATGCCCAAAGTATTCTTTGAAAATATCTTTTACAGTTATTGGATATGGGGTATATACAACAAAGAAAGCAGGAAGGCTCCTTCTAGTCAAAAAGGAAAAAATGGCATGTTGATTATAGCAGATACTATTGGTTCTCTATTAAACATCTGTTCTTCCACAACTACTTTTTCTTTCATTAAAGAACCCTGATTTTGTTTACAAATCTACTCCTTTACCATAACCACGTTTCAAGGGGTCACACTTTAAATAAGAAGGATGCAGGTCTTGCTCAGTCTAAGACAGTGATTCCTCAGCTCTAATGCACATCAAAATCACCAGTTGGAGGACTGTATACCTCGAGTTTCTGATTTAGTAGGTCTTAAAGGAGTGAGAGAATTTGTATTTCTAACTTCCTAGGCAATGCAGACACTGCTGGTCTGAGGAGAGCTGTGAGCATCACTGGTGTCTCTATCTAACCAATAACTATATCTAACTAGATATATTAGTTATTGGTTAGATATAGACACATGATGCAGTTCTGACCAATAAGAAATCATAAATCTACAAGGGCGAATTTAGAAAGGTTTTCTCACTCTTCAAAAGAGAGACAGGAAGAAGATAGTTCCCTTTCTAACCCTGGACACTGTACCTGGATGGGGCAGCTGGAAATGCTGCAGCTATTTTGGGATTATAAATGGAGCAATGCTAAGGGCTAAGCAGACAAAATAAAAATGATAAGGCAATAAAACAATGAAAAGTGTCTGGATGGTTGATGTTGTCATTGAGTTACCAAATTAATTGTGGAGCTTCCAACCTCTTATTTATTGAGCCAATTGGAGTTCTCTGTCCCTTTCAGTGAAAGAAAAGGTAACAGATAAAGTGATAACATTACTTTCTTTTCTTTCACGAAGATATGAGTGGAGGTTGTGACAGGAGCCTGAGCCTTAATGGAGTAATGGAAGATTTAGCCATTAAACCATGTGCAAAGTTGAGACCCAACTAACAAGAGAAGAGCCAGGAAGAGGCCAATTTTAGGAAGGGCTGGAGTTGGTGAGCAAATCAGAAAATGAATAAAACATTCATGACTGGCAGATGCAACTACATTAATATGAGGGTAGGTGGGAAATCATGCTGACTGACTTAAGAACATCAAACTTTTGAACATTTTATGGTCTGAGTAGGACATGATGAGTGGGAAAGTGAATTCAGGATTGGAAATAACAGCTGAGGAAAGGCAGGCCAAGGGCAATAAGATTGGAAAGTGGAAAATTAAGAAATGGCAAGGGTACTTGGGAGCTTGTGTCTTGATGGAGATTATTATGCTCTGAAATGTTATGTTGGATACATTATTCTCTACTATTTTACAAGCAGGAATGTTCTCAGTTGGAAAACAACATAAGGTCCTGAAATGGTCTCTATTCAGAGGTATATGTGACATCAAGCGCAGTATTTTGGTCAGCTTTTCTTTTGCTAGTACAAAAACACCTGACATCTGCAAGTTAAAAAAAAGAGGTTTAATTTGGTCTATGGTTTCAGAGGATTCAGTTCATGGCTAGCTGGCTGGCTCTAAGGCAGAAAAATGACAGAACGGAGTGATGGAGCAAAGCTGCTCACTTCATGGCAGCCAGGAAGCAGAGCACAAGGGGAGAGCTCTAGAGAGGAAGGAGCCAGGGACCAAATTTAGTTCCCAAAGTCACACCTCCTGACTCACCCACACACCTGGAAGTGTCTTTAATAATCTACTAGGTGTCTGTCAACCCAGTCAAGTTCATAGTGAAGAGTAACTGGCATAGGCAGCCAGATATTCCATAGCAATTACTAAGAATTCTCCTTTCTACTAGCTCCATGAATGTTGCGAGTATACTTTTTTTATCACCTGTGGGTCTGATTTGTGACTTCTAGTGTTCGTCCTGTTTCTGTTCTCTTAGGCTCATGAGTGTCTTCAGTGGGCCAAGGCTAGCAACACTATTGGAAGGATTACTTGCTGTGGTTCTGGGTTCACCTCTTTTCCTAGTATTGGATTCAGAAGGGCTCTGTTCTCAGGATTAGTAATGCAACAATGAAAAATCATGATCTTCATTCTCAAGATGTTTACAGTTTAGGATGATGGCGCTGTCAAATAGAAATATAGTGCAAGCCACAAATGTAAGTCAATGTGTAATTTTCAAGTTCTTTAGCAACCACACTAAAAAAGTAAAATAAAATAGAGAATTAATTTTAATAATGTATTTTATTCAGTGGCCTTCAATCAAGAGAAATTTTGCCCCCAGAGGGTGTTTGTTGATATCTAACAATGTAACTTGGTAATGTCATTAGGCATTTTTTGGTTGTCACAATTGGAATGGTGCTAGTGGTATTTAGTGGAGAGAAGCTAGGGATGCTGCTAAACATCCTATAATACACCAACTGACAGTCCCAACAACACAGAATTATCTGGCCCAAAATGTCAATAGTGCTGAAGTTGAGAAATTCTGATTTTACCCAATATATCTAAAACATTATGTATTATTATTATATCTGATTATGTATATTTTTCATTATACATTTTTAATTTTGGTATTTATTATACATTTAGGGTGCATCTCAATTCAGGCTAGCCATATTTCAATTGCTCAAGTGCCACATGTAGGTAGCAGCTTCTGTATTAGACATCACAGGTTTACAGGCTGTATGAAGTTGAGGGAGCTCTGTGACCACCCCATATTTTCCAGGCAGAGCAAATATGGTGCAATGCAAACTATTCTGGGTGAGGTGCCAAATCCTACTACTGCTGAGAGCCCCACATGCTAAGGAATTAATTAAGTGAACTGCTTGGGGTCTCTCTGATTATTAAATAGGCAGAAATATAGATATATTTAAAACAGTATCTATACAACCTGTGCATTATATTTCTACAAAATGCCATCAAGAGGCCGCACTTTCTTATCCCCTTGAGGCAAAGGTCAACATTTCCCATTGGGAAGATTACTAAGAGAGAGAGTTAGCTTCAGTGTAGCTCTGAGAATTTAGATATTGATCAGTAAAGCTTTCATGTAGTTAAAACAAACAACCAAGCAGCACCCTTTGCCTTCTCCAAAACACTGTAACATTTTTCTTTTGAAATATGAAAAAATAAAGGGTTTCAGGTTAGAAAGAAGGTGATCATGTAGTAATGAGAGCTTTAGAACAATCTAAACCAACCTTGGTGCAACATGCTGCAGTCTATAATCCCCAACTTGAAGACTTCACAGTATCTCATTAGTTTGGAGTCTCAGTACAGATAATTTTGTATTGAGTGAGTAATTAAATGTGACATAGAAGCAGGCAAATGGATTAGCAGCACACCCAGGGGTCTCTGTGAGGGAGCCTTTCCTGTCTGTGCCCATGAGGGAAGGAGGTGAGAGGCTTAGCAGAGCTCCTACAAGGCAGAATGTTGGTGCAGAGGCCAGGCAGGATTTCATGTCTTATCCAGTGGTTAGGCAACATGCCAGTAGATGGGGAGACAAGGACCTTATAGATGGACCTTAATGGAAACTGGATCTGTGTGTGAAGCAGTAGGGTCACCTCTGCAGTGCTGTTGATCCTTCCTGCTAATGCTGAGAATCCACCCTCTGCTTTCTGGGAGCAGGCTGCCCCTTCTGTGTTGACTTGAAGTCAGAGTGGAGAATTCTGCCTATTATTCCAGAGCCTTCTGAAATTTGAACATATCTGACAAAGCCAGGCTTTGTCTGAAATGAAGGAAGACAAAAAGAGCACTTTCTCATTTTTACAGTGTCAATAAGACACTTGTTTTCGTAGAGGCAAAGGCTTGGAGAGGGACTCAGGTAGTTTACCTTTCTGTTTCCAGAAGGACTTTCACTCAGCTTTCCACATACCTGAAAATCTACCCTATATTTTGAAGTCTGCCAGCGAATGAGTACATAAAATCTTTCTGGAAACAAATTCAATTTCTTGTCAGCTCTCAGTCAACGTATGTTGAGCCCTGACTCTGTGCTAGGAATTAGGAGCCAAGAGATAAAAGGAAGGAATACACAGCTTTTGTTATTAAGAAGCTCATGAATGAGACATGAAAAGTCAGCATGTCACAACCACTAAGGTCTGTAGTTGGAAAGAGGAAGCTGACTTGCACCTGGGGAGAGAGGAAAGATTTTCTGAAGTTGGTGAACTGGAGTTGGTCTTTGAGGTTGGACAGAGGGGAAGGCTGGGAGTGAGGAAATCTTATCTCATGCTCTCCCTTCATTCTCACCCCCTTTTAGGTCCATTGACTATAATATTTTAGCACAATGGAAAGGAGCATACCTACAAAGATGAAGTAGACTTGGTCCTGCCCTTTAAGAACTCATAGTGGGCTAATGGAAAATTCTAGAAACTTGCTCTTCCATGGAGATATGGCTCATGACTCATGCACTCACTCACTGAACAAATATTTATAGAACATCTGCTATTTAATTGATCTTATTCTTGATATTATGGTCACAGTGGAAAACAAGGCAGATACAAGCCTTATCTTTATAAAGTTCATAGTCTATAGCTCTCAATGATACAAAGCTCCTGCTGTGGCATGCATGCCATAGGTTCACCACCACTGGGACTCTAGAGGGATGAGGGACAACAATTAAATACAAATGTGATAAGAGTTAGGAGACTAGAACAAGAGTGTGCTGGAGGTGTATAACAAGGCACTTAGCCTGGTCTGGAAGAGAGAAGCCTTTCCTTGCATGTAGTACTACTCAGTAAGCCAGGTGAAGGTGGGGAAGGGACTGAGGAAAGAATGTGCTGAAAGGAAAGAAGAGACTGCACAAAGCTGCAAAGTGCTGAGAATGTGGTTTGAGATAGCTGCAGGGAGGATGAGCTGAGGCTGAAGAGTTAGAACAGGTCTTCATGTGTCCCCTGGGTAAAAATAAATCAAAACTAAACCCAGCAACCTCTCTTCTCTCCCACTGCTAGGTGAGGGAGATGAGGCTCCCTCTGCACAGTTGTGGAGGATTAGTGAAGACCAGGTAAACCTTGTCTAGTACCTAGTGTCTTCCTTTCTACCCAGCCTTTCAGTACAGGACTCAGGCACACTTTTCATATGCACGCTCTGCCCACCACTCCCTGGGGTAATGTGATTGTCAAGAAAGTGCTCCGTGACTGTGAGTTGCTCATGAGCAGGAGCTTGTCTTGTTTTTGTTTCCCCAGCACCAGCACAGTTCCTGGCACACAGTGTGTATGTCTCTTCAGTGCCAGGAGAGGCACTGTAGTTGGCCAAGCCCTGAATATTGGAGAAGTCCCCAAGAGCAATCTTTTAAACACCACTGGCTTGGTTCTTCATTGCGCTTCTGCCTCAGTTTCTCTGCTTAACATTCCAGTGACCTGCTGAGGCTGCAGTTCTGCCTGGAAACTCCAGCAACCAAACTTATGAATATTTGCTGAGTTAGAGAAGTGTCAGCTACCATTGAGAAGGGTGTACAAAATAAAGAATAAACACACCAGAAGACGTGGCCCCCAATCACATGCTTGAGTGCTTGCAAAAATTTAATGCAATAGATTATCATTAGTATTTTGAAAATGTGAAAATCATCTTATTTCATTACTTCAAAGGAAAAGATGATTCTTATTATAAATATGACACAAGTAATTTTAAATTTTTAAAAAAATTTGGTCTTTGTAGTTGCCAACAATTGCTTCTTCCTTTTTCTAGTTGACAGATAACTATTTTAGCATTCATTATATTTTTATGTTATGAAATTTACATGAGGTTAAAAACTGGCACTGGTTTAGGAGACAAAATAGAGTCCCAAGTCTCACCTAACATTCAGAGGCTCTTGCCATCCTGCCCAAATTCTTCCACTCTTCCCTTTCATGTTCTCCTCCACTAAGACATCCTCATTTTCATTTCCAGCTGCTTCCCTCATCCCTGGCTCCTCATTTTCCTGTTGTTCTTTCTCATTGTTTTCCTCGGTCCCCTGTTGTTCTCTTACATCAGCTAGGGGTGGCTGACATTGTTTTTGTGAGAAAGCTACATATGAAATGTCCACCTGATTGTACAATTAAAACTGTTCATTTTCAAACTTGGAAGCATAGAAAATATGGAGAACTCAAGGACCACCATTACGGAGGATTTGCCAAGAGCACAGGCTTTAAGCCTCAGCCTTTTTGCTTTGTAACCTTAGGACAAGCTAGCCTCTCTGAGCCTCAGTATTCTCTGTCAAATGGAAATGACAAATCCTATTTCATGGGGTTACTGTGTTACATGAATATTGCATGCAAAATGCTTACATGTAATACTTAGTACAGTTTCCGGCAAGTAATAAGAATCAATATTTATCAAGTATTTTCGTTATAATAACCATTATAATATGGTAACTATAACACTGACCACTGTAACATTTTCAAACTACTACTTATAATTCTATTAAAAATACCTTGCAAATGCACACCAACAATGTTGCAAACAAAATTTGGACCCAATCTGCTATTAATGTGGTGGGTTGCTTTTTCTTCCCAGAATGAAGTGACTTGTCTTATATCCTGGAGTGTTCACAGGTGCCACTGGGAAATAGAACATGCATACTTGACTCTTTTGTCTGGACCTTGAACTTGTGTCAAGCGGCAGAACAGTCAGTTTGATTTGAAACCAGCAGCGAGTGGACATTGAGAGTCCAATTGCTTGGCTCAGTGACAGATGCTGTTTATAGCACCCACGATCTCTCCTGGAGCCTCTTCATATTTGTGACACCGGCCATGTGCTGAAGTTGCATGCCACGTTTTGTCACAATGTCATACACCACTGGTAAATGCAGACTTTGATTTAGACAGTGGAATCTCCTGGGTTGAGCATGGGCCTCTCCTCAACCCAGTCAACCTGCCACCCCATGCCAGCAAGGCTGTCAGGACTACTGGCTTACATCCCATTAGGAAGAATTACCATGATTACTAATGGGTAGTTAGGGACAGCGTTCCAGTTGAAAGGCTTTCATGAACCATGAAAGCTAGTGAGTAAATAACCATTTATCACCTAGTCACTTAGTCCTGAATGACTTCTAGGACTTCCAAACATAGAGAAGCCATATATCATAATGGAGCATAAAAGTTACGTGTGAATAGGCTGTAAAACTGAACAACTGTTTACCTTAGTGAAGGTTTTATTTACATACCCTCCAGCAGATACTTAAATGTGCTTCATACAGAGGTTGCTTCAAGCAGAGCTCTGCTGAGAGGAGATGCATCTGGTAGATGCCAATTGCAGTGTGATTTCAGGGGCCCAGGGAAGGTCTTTCTGGCTCTCTCCGAAACCTACTTTGCCTGCTGGATGCTTAAAATTTCTCAAATGAGAAACTAAAGCTATATTTCTATAATTAAAGAAAATTTGATTTGAAAATTCAGCACTGGATTCAACGTGAAATACTGCTCAGTGCACAAACAGCTAACATTTATAGTGCCACAGAGCACTTCTGTATATGTAATCTCCTTTATCCTCTAATGCTTCAATAAGTTTAACTATTGCCCTCAGTTACAAGGAGGGACCTGTGCCTTGGAGAAATTAAATGACCTGTTTGAGGGCACATTCTTGTCATGGCAGGGCTGGAATCCCATGCTTCAGATGAACTTCCCTGTCTGTGGTCTTTCCACTTGGGCAGGCTGTTGCAATAATTACCCTACAGAAGCCATTCTGTAAAGGCAGGAGGTGTGAACTGGAGAGTGGGCTCAGCAGTCTTCTGGGTCCTACCCAGCTGGGACAGGCCCTGAAGACCTCTCCTCTGCAGCGCTGTCTGTGGCTGATCCTGCCCAAGGCTGCAGTGCACCAGTGAGCATGAACTCCCTCTAAGCATGAGGAACTGGCCCCACTCAGCACTGGCATTTTGTGCTGGAATTGGAATCCTGTTTCCATCCCCAGTCTCCTTGGCTGTAGTCCGGAAACCTGTTACTTCCTTGCCAGTCCTGTCCCCCAGGAAGCTCTGCTCTATCCTCTCTGCTCCCATCCCCAGCTGGGGTTTTATTCCTCTGGATGGACCTGCCAAATTTCAATGCTAATTGTTGTTTTTTCCTCAGGCTCCTGCTATTGCAGGGAACTGCCAGAGGTTCATTTTTCCTTCATTCATTGAAAATGTTTTTATTGAGAACCTAACTATATATAAGACACAATCCAGTGTTCATCCCCCTTGGCTATCAAGGCAATCCTAAGGAAACATGAGTTTGCCACACCCCATAGAAAGCATACTTTGTTCTATCATCTAACTTACAAGATGCCTTGGAGCTGGACTTTGGTTCTCTACAGCCCTCCCTAATGGTCAGCCATAGGAACTAATACCTCAGTGGAGGACACTGCAGAGGTCAGTTGAGGGTGGTCATGGTTGGGGACAGAATGTGGAGATTCCTTAATAATACCAAGGTCTGGCTGACCCTGACTCCAGCAAGTGGCTCTGCTGAGTACAGTCCATGAGCCAAAGAAGTGACTAATTTATAGGAAAGGCTAACAAGGAATGAACTCAGTGTCGTTTTTTTTTTTCGGTATCGGGGATCGAACTCAGGCCCTTGTGCTTGGGGGGCAGGTGGCAGAACCACTGAGCTAAATCCCTGGCTCTCGTCAATGTCATTGTTTAATGCTATTATCTTCACAAGTTGCAGTTCTTTAGTTTTACATATACCAGTAGCAATACTTGGATGAATTTGATCTGAATTTCTACTCTATTTATTTCCCTGCTAGCTTCATTTCTAAAATCACCTTTTCTGAATGACAACTCAATCAATTCAATAACATGCAATTTTACACAGTAGGAAACTAGTCCCCTATCCTCTTCTCATACTTGTAATTGTCAGCTGCTTTTCTGAATAGCCTATGTGTATTTCAAAGCCAAGTTATTTTCATCTCCAGGCTCCCGAGGTGGAATGACACTGAGATGGACACAATCCTGACTGGAGCCTAGGACTCTCTTCTTCCCTCTTTTTCCACACTCACCTCTCATGTGTCACAGCAGAGCTGCCAGTCTGCGTTCCATCTCCTATCAGTTTGGTTGTATTAAGGAGTGATCAGCTTGATCAGCTTCACTTTCGAAGCTTTCTGAAATACTGAGAGTTTTTACTTTGTTTCCCAGGCTTTTGGACTCCTGCCAACGTAATTGAAGGTGAAATGAACATGTATATTTTGGCTTTGTTTTCCAGGGCTCAGTAAAGTGATGGACAGGATTGTATTACTGGAAGAATTAAGGGGGACATAGGCTGAATGCATTGGTTGATCCATAGAGTCTGTGGGTAATGAACTGGAAAAAAATCTTCTGATTGAAAATTTGAGTCATTAAAACCTTTGAAATCAACAGCTTCTTTTAGAATTTTAATCTTCTATGATTTGCTTAGAGTTAATGCTGCAGTGGTCTGAGCCACAGGCCAAATTGTCAGTCAAAATGAGCAGGGTTTGTTCATGGCCTCTGTTGTTTCGGAGATAATATAAAATACTTTAAAAAGCTGCTGTTACTCTTCCAGGACACTGGAGTGGACATCATGACGCAGTCCTCCCTGGACTTTCAATGATTTAGAATTCGCACTTCTCATTATTTGCAAATGACCCTCCAGGTTCAAAATATATTGTAATTTGTATTTTTACTGAAGCATGAATTAGAATTGCACTTACTGGCTGGGATGCTGGGGTGTAGTGGTGGGTTGCACAGTGTGTGGAGTCTGATGCCCTGCCCCCAGAGCCCCAAAGAAAAAGTGTTTTCACTCATTATAAAATATATTGTGAGGGAAGTTACATGATGTGGTGGTTATTTGTGAATTGGAGGGATTCATAAAGGTCTCAGAAAGAATTACTTATGAGGGTCAGGCTGTACTGTAGGTATATCTTATTGTAATGAAATCCAGTACAGCAATATCTTTCATATCAGAGGATGGCTTATCTGGCCATTAAGAAATGACTTATTTTGTAATCACCAGGTAAAGAAAAAGTGCTGCTGAACAGACAATATAGATATTCTCATATTTATTCACACAAAACTCATGCAGTTACCTTGCAGGTGATTTCTTCATGCCCTCATCCACAACCCTCTCCCCTTCTTCCTGTAGTTTGGACCTTAGGTGCAAATTGAAGCCATCTTCCCAAGGAGTGGATGCATTTAGCTGTCCATAGTCTCTCCCATGTGTTAGTTTTTTTGGTATTTTCCATCCTCATATATATATATATATATATATATACACACACATATATATGTATATATATATGTTGTTTAATGTAAACATGAACATAATGTGTTCAGAACATGCCACTGAAATGTCTGACATTTTTAATTTTATGTGAATGGTAGTTTTTTTCCTATTCTTACTTGGCATAATTTCCCAGGATTCATCCATAAAGGTGAATATGTATCAGATTAATTTTCCTGAATCAAGTTCTACAGTGTGCAATCCGCCATGTTTTGCTTACAATCCCACTTAGAGACACCTTTGTTGGATCAAGACTTTGCTGGCACATAACACTCAGTGAGGACTAGTCAGTCTCTTCTGTGTTCCTCTATGGTCTTGGGTAATGTTTCTGGGCTATTAACCCTTGAGAGGAATTACAGTTTATAGGGGAAACAACATGTTCAATCTTACATGGTACTGCCAAGTTGCTCTGCATAATGCCACCTTCACCTCATACAAGAAGGATGCTAGATTTCTTATTTCTCCACATTCATATATATTTCAAACTGATATAAATGTATTTCTTTGATTTTATTTAGCATATTTCCATTTTTGAAGTAGAGCATCTCTACATCTACTTATTAGTCATTTGGATTTCTCTTCCAGGACTTGTCTATTTATAGCCTTGTTCATTTTGCTGTTGAGCTTCTTGTCCTTCTCATTAATTTATTGGAATTACATGTATATTTCAGAGCTTTATTTTTGTCAGTTTTAGTTGGTGCAAATTTCTTCTGGTATCTTTTATTGAATAGAGAATCTTTTATATGACAAATGTTTTCTTTTGGAATAATTTTAGATGAACAGAAAAATTGTAAAGGTACTGCAGAGTTCTCATATCACCTTCACCTAATTGCTAACATCTTACACAACTTGACATATTTGTCAAAACTATGACATTGACATTGGTTTAATATTATTGTCTGAACCACAGATTCATTCAGATTTCACTAGTTTTCCCCTGAATTTCCTTATATTGTTCTAGTATCCAATCTAGGATACTACATGGCATTTAGTCACCATATCTTTTTCGTCTCCTTTATTCTCTGATAGTTTCTCATTCTTTCCTTGTTTTTCTATGACCTTAGCTTTCAGGAGTACTGGTCAATTATTTTGAAGAATGATCCTCAATTTGAGTTTGTCAGATATTTTCTCATGATTAAGCTGGCTTATGAATTTTTTGTTTTGTTTTGGAAAAAGACCACAAAACTGAAGGGCTCTTCTCATCACAACTTATCAAAGGCACCTAATATTATCAGAATTTATCACTGATGTTATTACTCGCAAACACTTAAGGTAGTCTCGGCTAGGTTTCTCCACTGGAAAGTTGAATTTTTTTCTTTTTCATACTCTTATTTTTGGAACATGAATCACTAGATTCAGCTTACATTCAAGGGGAGGAGAATTAAGACACATTTTGAACAGTGGAGTATCTATATATATTATCTGGAATTCTAAAAGGATGAAGTTCTTAAATTTGGTGTAGTGTAGTTTTTTGCCTTATAGCCTATGTTTTCGAGGTTTCATTTAAGAAATCTTTCTCTCTCTAAAGGCCATAGAATATTTTCCTGTATATGTTTGCACACACACACACACACACACACACACACCATTCATTCTTAATTTTTAGGTTTTTAGTATACTTGGCTTTTACCTCTGTATAAGATGTGAAGTAGGGTCCAAATTAAAAATTATCTCCATAAAGCTTTTTTTAAAAAAATTGTTTCCTAACCTCATCCTCACCCACTAATTTATCATGTCAGTTATCTCACACATTCAATTTTCAGTTTAGAACTCTTTCTATATGTAAATATCACTATATAAAAATTAGAAATATAAAACCAAAAACTGCACATATAACAAGACCCCTCCAACCCATTAATTCTGTATTCTATGTCATAGAACAATCAGTTTGTTTCATTTATAGTTGAACTTTCTGATGTCTTGTAATTTTTACTTAAACTTTATACGTTTTTGGAGTTATCTATTTTAGCCAATAACTTGTATCTAGGGGTAAGAGATAAATCTGTGTTACATCTTTGTGTGTGTGTTGTGTAATGTTTCTTATGTTATAGCCACTTAAAGTTTTTTTTTTTAAATTTGAGGGACTTAAAATTACAAATATGTTTGACTATATGGCTCAGTAGCCATAGAAGATTAAAAAGAGACAGTAGATCTTCTAGGGACAAGCACATATCACAGTGGCAAGAAATGGCAGGTGACATTTTAAAGGATGATGAGAGGTCCTAACAATGTGTATATCCACAGATGTGAGCTCAAAAAGCAAACTGGTCCAGGACCATCCAATTAGAGGCAGTTGTCTGTTATACTTCAGTACTCCCTGAAGTCAATACTGTATAGCACATTAGGATAGCATTTTTTACTAATCCTATCAAGGTAAAGTTAAGTACAGAATGTAAATATGTTGATGTATGCAGCATAGATATGCATATGATAGAGTTGAGAAAAATTACAATATAAATTATTATGTAAATAATAGATTTTACACTTAAGAGGAAAACATCAACTGTCTGAAAAATTAGTTGCATGTTTTAGCTTATTCTTTGATGATCCTGGAAAAAAATCAATGGGAAAAACCCCCAAAGAACAGATTTCTAGACATTATCTAAAGAATTTAAATGAAGATAGTTTTCTGTTAAGTTTTATCATGGTTAAAAAGATCTCCTTAAGTATATTTGATAGCCTATATATACTGTATGACAAACCACCCGAAAGTTCAGGGCCTTCAAACCTAGGCCTGAGGCTATGGGTAACTAAGTGTCTGTGCATATTGGGGGCAGGCTTGGTTGATCTTGGTTGGTCCTGCTTCTGCATCTGCAGCTGACTTCAGATTAGCTAGGGACTGGCTGGTATAGTGTGCCTCAGTCACATTCTGGCCGTGGACTGCTATTGGCTGAGGAGTAAGGGAGGGCTAGGCCAGGTGAATCTCATTACCCAGTAGGCTGCCTGTGCTTGTTTTTCCCTGTCCCTGCCTGCACAAGTTAGAACACTGAAGTTCCTTTGAGGCCTGGAACATGGTCACACTCTGATATGTTCTACTGGTCAAAGTAAGTCACAAAACTAGATTCAAAGGAATGAGCAAATAGACCCCATATCTTGATGAGAGGAGAAGAGAAGGTACACTGTAAAGGTTAAAGACATGAGAGGAATAATTTTGTTATTTCTGTACCATATCCCTGACAGGCAGGTAATCAGCTCTATTGGACACATTAAATTTCTGGTGGAAAATAGAAGAAGGAAGTTGCAGGTGTGGAGTCAGGGATGCTGTACTTGTGAGATAAATATCCATGGTTTAGAGATGGGTGTTGGTGAAAGGAAGATAATTATAAAAGGGGCACCATAACTATTGAATATTGCATGGTATAGTATAGATTTGTGAGGATTCTTTTCAAAGAGTAGACTTCTGGGTAAAGAACAGATTTCCCAATAGATACTACCTTGGATACCATGGAACTGACACTAACTTTATCATCACTCTATCAGCACATATTTACTAAGTAATTAGTATAGACCAAGCACCTTAATTGTGCCTGGAAGAATATAAAGAATAATACAGTTTGCCCTTAAGATGCTTTCAACCTATTAATGAGATATGATATTTCCAGAAAGAGGGCAAGTAATATAAGTAGTAAAATGTAATAGCGTTAAAAAGTGGCTCACAGAGATTGCAATAAAACAAGCAGTTCTCTAAGAGATTTTTAGAAATATGAATATATCTTCAATAATACAATGAAAACCAATGGGAAGGAAATTCACTTTTCATAAGTAGGCCACCAAACTATTTAAATTCCAAAAAGGAAGGGATATTTATATTAAAATTCAGTCAAAAGTGGCACCCTACCAAGTGAATTTCCTGGAGATTGGAAAGAATTATTGTGACTTTGACAATGGCTTCCCCAAATCTGACTATATGAATTAAATCTAAGAGACACGGACAGGATGCCAAATCTCTACTTGAGTCTCTCCACTTGCAAACTACTAATAACAAAACTAACCCAATTTATGTGTTGACATGAGAGTTGGCTAGTAGAAACTATTGAAAAGCACTGTGGAAACGCTAAGTGCTATGGAACTAGGTTAATAATGGACATTGGCTCTCTTCCAGTTGCTCCAGAAAGGGAGAAGGAGTTTGATGACAATCAAGTGACCATTTAACCCGTTAATCAGGCAGCTGGCAGGATGCCTGGTGATAAATAGAAGAAGGAAATTTGTAGACGACATCGATAGGGGAAGCAAGAGATGAGATGCTGTGTTTCTCCACCAGGGTGGCACTGATGGTTATTCACTGGGCTTTCAGATTATTCTCCTAAACATTTGCTTTCCTTTTTTGATGGCTCTGCTCAAAAGCCTTCAATGACTCCCTGTTGCTTCCAATGGAGAGCACATTCCTTGACATTTTCCTTCCTCCAAAACTCCTTTCCAATTCCTCATTTTCCATTTTCTTCTGTGGACTTTTCTGGTTCCAGTTAACGGAGCACAAACAAAAAACCCCTTGAATGATCCAGAATGACCAAGATGAGAAATTAACTAATGTCAAACTATTTGTAATTGAAAATTGTGATGAAGAATTTTGCATGGGATCACCTCCTAGGCACCGCCCTTTGTTGCTTGGTAATCGGTACTCCTTAGCAGCAGCACCCCCAGGTTTCAGGAGTCCGCTTTCCTTTTGTAGTTGCCTGACTTAAAGTCATCCCTTCATATTCTTCTGATCATAGCTCCCCCTCTGGAGCTCAGAAATGTGTCCTCTCCTGTGCCTTTGTTTCTCCATCTCTTCTACCTTGTCTTCCTTTTCTGGGTTATTTCTGGGAGATTGAACTGTACTAGTAGATGTTTGTTGAGTACAGAGTTAGTGCTATATGAAAAAGCTTCCATTGGAGGCTTAAGGGTGTAGAAATTATTTTCTTTATTATCCAGCTGGTATGATTTAAGCCTGTCTTCAAATGAATAATACTACCATATTCACAGGAAAAAGTATCACAGAAAGCCAAATATTCTTAGGATTTCTAACTCATAAATTGAGAAGTTTGACTTTCCATTTGCATGATAGAAATCTGGGATGCATCCACCTAAGTCTTTTTTCCCCTCTTTTCCTACTAGTCCCCCTAACTAGTTTAAAAATGACTTCATTTCTTGTATCCTACTGACAGGTCCTTATTTTAGGTTCTCATCATCTCTCACTTGGATTATTATAAATCCAGATTAATAACTAAATGGTCTCTACTTTGTCACCCCTCCATCAAAACACTCTGTTACTTCTACCTAAACCCAAATTACTATATTCTAGCCCTGTTTGGAACCATTCATGGGTTTCTTCTTTCTCCCTAGGGTAAAATCCAAAATATTAAGCAAAGTTAAAATCCTTTCGTGGTCTGGAACTAGCTCATCTTCCCAGTCTCGTTTTCTATGTTGCTTTTTCCTCTGTACTCTGTTGTTGCTATTGAATTAGTCTTCTCTTGTCTAGGATTACTGCTTGTTTGTGTGTGTGTGTGTTTGTGTGTGTGTTCATATACACATGGTGGTGAAGATGGTAAACAGTGTGTTTTGAGGAAGCCTCTGGGCAAACAGAGAGCTTCTCAATGAGCCTGATTGTAAGGTTCTTGAGACCTTGTTATGCAGGACTTTATTCATTAACATACCAGCTAACATTTATTGAGCACTTACTATATGCCAACCAGTATTCTAAGTGCTTTGTGTGCATTAACTCAACAAATCTTCATAATCACGCCACGAAGTAATTTTATTATCTTTATTTCAAGGTGAGAACACCAAGCACTGAGAAGCAACATGGGCAAAATCATCAAGCTAAATGGCCGAGGCAGTTGCAGGCCATCTGACCCCAGAGCTCAGGTGATGGCTAACTTGCCTCGACTCTCATTCTTTCCTGTCTGTTATGGGCTGTTACTGTCGAGAGTCAGTTCTGCCCATTCTCTGGGAGTCTATAACTGTGGCTGGTCACTAGGAATGACAGGAGGATGTTGTCACTTTGAAAGAACCAATGGCCCCCTCCCCCCATGAGACTCCGGGTGCAGGGGGAATCTCAGTGGGGGACATGTGCAGCGCTTTGACCTGTGGAGGAAGGGCTGTGACCACTGGATGGACCTCAGCCTACCTTCCATGGCACCTCCAGTCCCAGAAAGAATTAAGAACTGGACTGTGAAAGGCTGGCAGATGACACCGCTGGTCAGCAGATCACTCTGGGGGGACTCCTGGGATTGGGGCTGGAACCTGCTGGGGCTGGAGATTGGTAAAGAAATGCTGCCATGACCAAGAGGAGAAATGACAGGATTTTTCTGTACTGGAACTCCATGTACATTAACTTTAATTCTCACATGTTTAACTGATATGAAAGCAGTTTCTTAGAAGCATTAAAATGCTCAAGTTACAGCATTAGGGAGTCTCTGAGCTGGGATTTGAGTTTAGGTGCATTTGATTCCAAAGCCTAACTTTCTAAGCTATACCCACTGTCTCTCCTATGTAGTGTTTGTTGTTTCCTGCTCTTTTTATCTTAAAATAGGGCTTCTTTTTGAATCACTGGGGGAGAGTGGGGGCCTTACCCAGGATATCATACAGTGGAAATATTTTTCTAGGATCTGGGGGGAGAGTATCAGAATCAAATAGATTGTGACACTCCCTGTAAACAGTAATCACTAGATGTCTGCCATGAGAATTCATCTCAAATTCTGTCTTATTTCCTTTTTCAACTCTTTTGCATGACTGGAAAAAGTACAGAGTCCAGAGGACCCCATGTCAGTCTGGAAGGAGGATTCAGGGGCCAGCAGTAGGATGCACAGCCGGCTGTGGGACTGCAGGGTGCGCCTGTGGGCCAGAGGCATGCCTAGAGCATGTTGGGACGGGGAATGACGACATCCAGATGTATTCTAGGTGTTTTTTTCTGGAGCCTTATGCACAGTGGATGGGGTAGGAAAAGAGACTGAAAGATCAGGTGCACTACATGAATAGAAACATTGTGGCACAGGGTCGAAACTAGACAATGGAGTGGGAATGGGAAGTGGGGGGAGATGGGAAGGCATGAAGATGCTACCGAGGTAGTAGCAGGACTTGCTTGATCATGGCGGGTTATTGAGGGTAGCTGGAGAAATCAGAAGTGGGGACTCATTTGGGGAGTAAGAGTTTAATTTTAAACAGTTTTAGCACCTTGGATATTGGAGGGTGTTTTGAAAAGGGCTGAGTTGGAAATGTTTCTCCTGCAGAGCCCATCCCATTCCTTGCCTTCCAGGGACACCGTCATGTGGGAAGTGTGAACCTTTTACCCATCTTTTCAGAACTCCTGAAGACAGGGATGAACCTTCTGTTTTCAGTGGTCTCAGGGCCCCAGAATGAAGCCAGCCTCAGGAAAATAAGTCAGGTAATTATCTCCATCCTGCCTACAAGAATAATGGTGTTGAGGCAGGCAAAAATTCATCAGAGGCTCACAAACCTCCTGAGAAACTCATGACAAAGGAAATGATTGTCAGAATCTGCCTCTGCAGAGTTACACCAGGGTTCTGAAATGACGGGTGAGGGCCACAGTGTGCCTCCAGAGGAAAGGCTTGTGGAGATGAACAGGGGAAAGATTCCTACATCCTGGCCTGGTACCCCACCAAGTCTGCATGGATGGTCCAGATCAGTAATTCGAAACACAGTGCAATAAATATTGAGAGAAGCTTCTGTAAACATTCTAGAGGACAATGAAATTAGAAATAATAAGCAGATGGGCTTTTATTCAAAGCAAGTCATGCCAGATGGACTCAGTACCTCTCTCTTTTTTTTGATAAAAGTACAAAGTTTGTAGTACAAAGTTGGTAGATGAAGGGAAAATGGCAGGCTTGATGTCATATGTTTGAAGACTGTTAAAACATTTGAGTCTTCCAAGAAGTCTGATTTGCAGAATTGGCTGAGAATGCCTGGAATAGAAGCATACACCTGACAAAAATGTTGGATAACTGCTGCTAATTGGGCAATAAAAAGTGCCAGAACACTGAGCTGTCCCATAACCTCAGGAGAGAGCTTCCATCAGATCATAGAGCTTTGGAGCAGGAAGGGACCTTACAGATCATCAGTTGCAACCCCCTCATTTAAGGATAAGGACACTCAATCAAAAGATGACAATGCCAGGGCTAGCACAGGGTCACTTGACAATTAGTTCTCCAGTGTGAGTGCTTGGTCTCCTCTTCACTCAGCATCTCTATTGTCAAGGAGAGGAAAGAACTTCGTCACATCCAGCTGTGAAAGGATGCTAACTACAGAGATGCAAACAAAGCCTGACAGTGGATCCTGTCTCCCGAGCAGAGCAGGCTGGGGGCTCAGACAGAGTGCAGATGGGGGCTGAGCACAATGGGGAAGCCTTCCCATAGACCAGACTTCTGAGGCCCCTTTACCATTTTTGAGTCACTTTCAAGGATAATGATCCATTCTTTCTGTGAGATACATACTGCCCCTTTGCAGGTAAGAAAATGAGTTTAGACGGGGACCTTTCCTCAAGGTTCCTCTTAATAGTTCTTGCTTCCTTATGCAGAGTAACTATTTCCTCAAACCTGCATCTGGATACCCCTCACTCTACCCAGAGGATTGTCAGAATCTAGCTTTTGAGTGGGAGGCAGATTAAGGTTGAAGAAGGATTTTTAGAATATGGTTTTGTTCCTTGTATATGTAATTTTCCCTCATCATTGTGTAAATAAGTTTTTGCAACAGGCAGCTCTTTTGGGAAGAGAAGCCATTGAGATATGGGGGAAAAAATAGAAGTCCATCTAAATTTCCTTCTCTTGTTCAAGATCAGCCTCCTTGGTTAAGGCCTTCTGCTCTGGGTGATCCATGAGACAACCTGTTAAATAAAACTCATTTGAACTTATTTTTGCTTTCCGTAATAATCCTCCTCAGAATAATCCAACCACAGTATTAAACACCCTATTTACCTGCTGATGACTATAGTGTTAGTTTTTCTCTCACTTTCCACAAAAGGGGTGCAGCAGGTAAAGAGGTACCCATTTTCCCTTTCCAGAAAATGCTAGCCATGAGAAAAAGCAGCATCTGGAAAGAACTAGATCTGTATTTTTGTCCCAATTCTGCCACCTGCAGGCCTCTGGCAAGTGTCTTAACCTCTCTGTGCTGCAGGCGGTCCTGGGCCTGTTTAATTTAATATGCTATGATTTCCCCGAGGGCAAGAAATATGGCTTGTCTTATTGTGACTTGACACAACAGGAACAAATTTAGTAAATATTTGAGAATCATAACTCTAAATGTTGCTGAGACATCATCACATACACACATCTATCACTAAAAAATATCACGTAGTAGAGAGCCAAATATATGCCTTACATTCCTTAATCTAATCAGCCTAACACCACAATGGGAGCTATTATCATTGCTATTTTGCAAATAAGAAAATTGAGGTGCAGAGAAATGAGGTGATTTACCTCTTTGCCAGCTGGTAGCAAAGCCAGGATTTGAATTCGGGGCTGTTTCTGTTCTTTTATTAATCCATGCTTAGGATGTCTGCTCCTAATTTAATAACAATACTTTATCACTGTAAAGGGCTTTGGCTCTGAAAATGTAATGATTTAAACATTTCTAAGAATAAGAAGTCACTGATTCTGAAAAAGGAAGCTCTGGTGGGGACTAATTGGTGAGGGACCCAGTCGTGTCCTTGAGATGTTTGTTCCCAGGACTGATCCTCCTGCATCCCCCACATGCTTGGCCGGGTTTACCTTGGCTGGTGTACCACATTTTAGGGCTTGCCCCACTCTTGGGTGTGGAGGCTCCTTTTTGCTTACTCTCCTAGAGGCTCCATCTAGGTCTGCACAGTACGGAGTCCCTGTATTTGCCACGCACTGTGTGGGCCTAGGATGTCCCAGGAACAAGGCGCCCCTTTTCCCTTCCTCCTGGGAACTTGCAGTCTGGCAGGGGAGATGATGTAAACAGTTTCACGAGGAGGTGTTACTGGAAGCTCTCTAAGCTCATAGAATCACACAAGAAGGCCTTTGGATCTGGCGAACTCAGGCCATGGGAAGGGGCTCTGCAGAGGAGGTTGGTCTGGGAAAGGGAACAGCCAGTTCAGGGAACATTTCAGATTTAGAGACTGAATTTTACAGTGTAAAAGCCAGAGGATTGTGACCCCCTCCCCAATGCCAATTCATCCCCTTTCCTACCCTAGTTTCATTCAGTAAGACCACTGTACTTCCTCTCTGGTTCTAATGTCAGATGCTGTATCTCCTATATCTCCTGCCTCCTGCACCCCTTGCTAATATTTTCTGGGGTCCAGACTTCCCAGGAGCTGACTCCTATAATGAGGTAATTGTAGTACTTTAGGAACTGAAGGCCTCTATCCCACACTTGCCTTACATAGCATTCAGCGTCAAAAAAAACAGTATCACATCTGGGAGTGGCCAGGGTATATATATATATTTTTACTTACTAACAGCTGGTACTTTACAATCGGGTAGGCTGTGATACTCAGTTTACATGCTTTTCTCCCAAATAAAGACTATCTCAAGTGGCTTTTTGTTACTTAGTTATCGTGTTTCCTATTAACCTACCCATAGCTAATAGTAAGCAAGTTCTCTATATTTTTTCCTTAAATTTTTATTGCAATCCCCAGTTAAAATTCATCCTTCCTCTTTCTCTTCCTTCCTTCCCTTCCTCCCTCCTTCTTTCTTCTTTCTTTTTCTCCTCCCTCCCTCCTTCTCTCTTCCTCTCGTGCATTGTTGATAGGTTTGATTAATGTTTCTGCGAAAAAACTAGATTAGTTTTTCTTACTCTGTAATGAGCATTACTGCAGAGGGAGGCAGAAGCTGGAGCCCATGCAAGAAGGCCTGGGACAGTGCTTCATTTCTGCCTGTGACCCCCTCTCGTACTGCAGCCCATAGTTATGGGGCAGTCTACTTGCATTCAGTCTTCCAGTAGGTCTTATTACTATGCAGCTACAGATAGAAATTCCCAGTGCTAGAAGAGGTCTCTCTAAATGCCCTGCCTATTGGCCCCAAAGCAAAAATATTCCTTACACTGTCAAATGCTGCACGCACAACTTTATTTCTGGCTTTCCTTGTATTTTTTTCTTCCTCCAGGTTTTGCAAAGCAACTCTGAAACCAACTTCTGTGGTGAAGTGTATCTGCCCAAGGGATATTTTTTTTACCCTAAATAACAACTCTCCTAAGAACCCAACACTTTCCTTTTGCAGAGCTATGTTATTGTTTATTTGAGACTGACAGGCTGTCAGTCCTTTCTGCCAGAAACAGAAATGCTAATGAGGGCTTTGGCATGATGGGACAGGCTCATATTTTGCTTAGGCTCATGAGGACAATAGTTTTGCTGAGTTTTGTTTTTGCAAGCCCTTCAGGAGATGGGGTCTGTAAGAAACTTTGGCAATTGGGAAAATGTTGTTCTAACAGAGCCCATTGGAGTACATTTTCCACCAAATTACATTAGCATATAAAACATGGATTATTGATTTCTTCTTTACTTGTTGTGGTTTCTGGGCGAAAGTCCATTTTATAGTAGCAAAGAGAATATATACATACTTGAGAGTAGTTCATTTTATGTTTTTCTTGACTTTAGAGGCTTGTGACACAACTCAGGGAGGTAGTATGATTTTGCATTTTGATTTTTTCTACCCAACACCACCATTGGGCCAGACTCAAGTCCTTCCCTTCTAGTCTAACTGGAGAGGCCAGAAAGGACATAGACCCATCTGAGGGGCAGCAGAGTACCTGTTCCTTATTAAGCACCTCAGCTCAAGCAGTAGGTGCATTAGGATATGTACAGCATCTCCTTTGGGACATAATATCCTCACTTTGCTAATGAGGGAATTGAGGCTTAGAGAAGTTAAGTGACTTATTCCAGGTCACTTAGAAGCACGTGTAAGACTCATGGCTATTTCCTTTGAAAACAAGTTAGCAGTTTCTTAAAAGGTTAACCACAGAATTACCATATAACCCAGCAATTCTACTCTTAATTTATATACCCAAGAGAATTAAAAACATATGTCTACACAAACACTTGTACATAGATGCTCATAGCAGCATTATTCATGATAACCAAAAAAGCAGAAACAACCCAAATATTCATCAACTAATGAATGAATAAATGAAATTAAGTCTAACCATGTAATGAAACAATATCTGGTAGTAAAAAGAAGTGAGGTATTGACAGATGATAAGCTTAGATGAACTTTGAAAACATTATGCTAAGTAAAAGAAGTTAGTCAAAAAGACAACATGTCATTTGATTCTATTATATGAAATATTGAGAATATATAGAAAAAAAGTTTGTGGTTGCCAAGGGCTACAAGGAGAGGGGACTTAGGGCAAGTGAGGATTAGTGGCTAAGGATACAGGGTTTTGTTTTGTTTTTTGCATGATGAAAAATTTCCCAGAATTGATTCCAGGTTTGGTTCTAAGCTGGTTTCTAAATTCCAAATTGGGTCTAAAATTGACTGTAGTGATGGTTGAATGTACTGAAAATGATGGAGCTGGGCACTTTAAGTGGGTTCATGGTATGATGCATGAATTATATCTAAATACATTTATTTAGAAAAACTAGTAGCTGCTGCCCCTGCCCTTACAGAGGGGCCGTGGCCACTCAGACAGGAGAGTAACTTGACATGCTGTAATGACAGAATCTTAAATGGCAGCAGGAGCAGCAGTCATATCTAACTTTCATCAAGTATTTCCTCAGTGCTGGGCACTGGGCTAAGCACTTTACCTGCATTATCTAATTTAATCATCACACTAACCCCTGCAGCTCAGTGTTGCTGTAAGCCTCATTTTCTAGAAGAGGTAACTGAGATTTAGAGAGGCTTGGTAATTTTCTTAAGGTCACATAGCTAGTAAGTGTCACAGCTGCCTTCCACTGACTCAAAACCTTGAGAACAGCTGTGTTTGTTTGTCCTAACATCGTATAGTGGTTGTTAAGAGAGTAGGATCTGTAATTATATGGAATCTGCCTGATAGGTCTTATGTAAAACATGGATATTATAGATATTATAGATCTACAGAGTCCCTCCCAAAGGCCTCATGTGCTCACAGGTGGGGCTTTTGGAAAGTGATTGGATTATGGGGGCACTGTTGCTGAACTTGTGGTTAGGAGGTGGGGCCTGGTTGGAAGTGGCAGTCACAGGGGGTGTGTTACCTGGAAGGGGGTGTCTCCTTCCCTGGCTCCTCCCTTCCTCCCTCTGGTTCCTGGCTGCCATAACAGGGGCAGCTTTCCTCTGCCTTGGCCCTTCCACTATGCTGTTTCAGCTTTGGAACCAACTGACCATGGACTGAAAATGTGAACCAAAATAAAACTCTCCTCTTTTAGGTTGTGAGTGTTGGTATTTTGTTCTAGTGCCAAGGGATGTGACTAAGACAGTGAGCCAGTTGCTCAAAGTCTACTCTAGCTTCCTCATCTGTATAGTGGGTAATAGAAGTATTCAGCTCAAGATTTTTGTTTTTGTTTTTTGAGACAGGCTCTCACTATGTAGTTCAGGCTGGTTTGAACTCACTATGTAGCTCAGGCTGGCCTCGAACTCACTGCAACCCTCCTGCCTCAGCCTCCTGAGTGCTGGTTACAGGCATGCACCACCACATTTGGCTGAAGATTGAGTGAAGATTGGAGACAGAGCCTAGAGCAGGGCTTGGCACTCAGAAAGTGTTCACCACACGTAAACTATGACTAGGTACAACCCCTGCTGGAGGATGAGGTACAGGTACAGATCCATCACATACTGCAGATCAGCTGCAGTCTCATGGGAAAGACAGACACAGACATAATGGAAATAGGGAATGATGATAAGAGCAGGCGGGGGCAGAGCAGAGACACAGGCAGAGAGATTACTGGTTCATTAGAGCTACTCTTGTGTTCCTAAGTCTTTGGCCTTTAAGGCTCCAATACAGGGACCTTTACAAGTGCTGAATTTTCTTCTTTGCCCAAGGATCCAGGCAAACACAAGAATTATGAAATCTGGTTGGGAAGTTTCATAATTGTGTTTTTCCTGACAGGTTGGTGGAAATTAAACACTTGAAAGGGCAGAGCAGAGAGAGTTGAGAAGGTCTTTTATTTGGGCCTCTTGAATATGTAACAGGCATTAGATCCTTAGGCTAATATAATAGAAACTTGATCAGGAGATGAGAAGTCATGAAAGAGAAGTCCATGAGGTACGTTCAGCCTCTGTGCAAGTTTTTTTTTTCTCTCATCACACTGGAACTTAGCACTATGTTGGCGATTAGGTACTGATGCAGAACTGTAGATTTATAGGTAAATATGTCTCTGTATATGTGTCATATATAAATGCTATATATTATACATAATGTATGTGAAGGGGGGGAGTGAAAGAGAGAGAGAGAGCACAATAAGACTTCCAAATTTGAAGGAGCAGGGGAAATCAAAATACATGCAGAAGCTATGCCCACACTAGTGCTTTCATTCCCAGCACAGTATCTGGTCCAAAAGGGCATTCAGCAAGATCAATCTGAACAAATAGATGGTGTTTATCCTAGTTGGTACATTGAAGGTAACCGCTAATGACCTTCAGATTCTGGGTTTAAGTTTACCCTCTGAGAATGTAACCAAGAAAACAAGTAATAAGTGAGGCTTCCTGTGGCAGGTTGACTCCAGGCAGTCATTACTCCTTGTGGAGAATGATGAGAGGACTGAGCTCGCCCTGTGACCTGAGCTCCCACCCTGGCCGCATGTCAGAACCATCTGGGGAGCCTTTGAAACACAGCTGCCAGGCTGGAACTCACGCCAGACTCACGATCAGGCCAGCATTTCTGGGCTGGGGCCTGCGTGTTGGTGCTTTTCTTTTCAAACACTTTCTAAGTGATTCCACTAGGAACCAGGGGTAGGAAACACTAGACTGCAGCATTTGTAGATAACTCCATCTACAAACTGGCGGGCTGTGGCCTCTGCCAGCCGTCTCCATATACCGTTGGCCGGAGGTAAACAGCTGGCGCCACTTGAATGAGTGTAGAAACCTGTCTGTTCTCCTATTAGATTTCCAGGCTCATTGTCCAAGACCTCTCTGAGCTTGCACTGAAGATGTCCCCTACAGGGACAGCGAAGTGGCTGAAACGGTGGCTGCAGAGGAAGAAGTGGTCTTTAGTAATTGAAACAGTCACTACGCTTTCAACTATTAAAGTTCTATAATTTTGAAATGTCCCATAGTCTGAGCCTTAGCAGGGAAGGGCAATGAGGGATCCTGGAGCCCTCAGCCGCACCTCACTGAAGACAAGCCCTCCCTGCTGATTGCAAAGGCGGCTATGTTTTCCTGAGCCCCAGTCCTGCCTCAGCGCCGGTCACCACACCCGAGGCTCCCTGCCACTCTACAGCAAGACCATTAAGATGATCAAAGAGTCTCTGAAGAGTTTGTGGAGTGTGACTGTGACCATGAGGAGAAATTTTATTTTGCTCTGTACCAAACCGCTGAGGGACGATGATTCTCTTACATTTTCAATGGGAAGAGGCTTTCAGTCAGCCAAATAGCTCTGAATGCACTTCCAGTTAGCAAACAGCACCCCAGAAAAATCTACCTGAAGTTTCTATCAGCAGCATATCTCTTTGGAGATCTAAGCTCTCCCTCAGTGAAGGATGTCAATGGGCCCCATGCTGAGCTTGGGAAGATGAGGGACAAATCTAGGCTCAGGAAGCACATTGTCATTGTACTTGAATCAAGAGAATTAGATTATCCACATTAGCTCTCCTCCAAAAGGCATTTGAGTAAATGCTCCTCTGTTCTCTGTAGCCTGCCTCCTTTTCAGGAACTCTCTGTAACTCTCTCCCGAAGCAGCCTCTTCCCTTATTTCCCTCTCACCTCTCTCTCTGCAATTCCGTCTCAACCACATGCACTTGATAGAATCTTGAGCACAGGCTTATTTATCATTTACCAGCTTCTTTATCTTGGATAGTATGTCACAAGTGGTCAAGACTATAGCTCTTGATGGTAGTTTCACAGATTTAGGATGAAGAAACAGGATCCATATAGTATAGTTTTGGAGTCAAAGAAGTGTGATAGCCAGCTAGCAAAAAACCATTGGACTATAGGAGAGTGGAATTTTACTCACTGGAGCTGGCTTGGACTTTAGATATGAAACATTTGATTTATAGTTTCTATTTCACGCTGATAGAAAACTCTGCTTACCCTTATTGGAAGGTCGAATGTGTCGAGTTCTTTAGCTGAGGTAGTTGTTAAAATTTATTTCACATTCAAGGAAAGGGTCTCTTGTTATTCACCATGTTCCCATTTTAATTATGATTTTCCTGGCATCATTTTTTAACAAGAATAACCGAAGGCCTGCAAAGAGTGATTTCTCCTAATCAGTTCTAAAGCCCACCCTCCCCCTCCAACTACTGCTTTAGCTATGGCTACACAGATGAAATGAAATGGAGAATTGAGCCATTACCCGGTGAATCTGAACAGTGTAGAGCCAGCAGTCAATTAGAATAGTTCAATTACAAAAATCCTCTTTTCCCTTTCTTCTTTTTTGCTGTATAACTATGACCTTAACTCCTTCTAGTCCTTCTGTCCTTCCCTGAAGACTCCTTTCTCATCCTCTGCCTCTGGTGACCCTAGACCTCTCTGTTGGATGCTTTGGCTACTTTGCCTGCTTAGCCTTCCTCTCAGCTTCTTTCCAGGAGAGGCCACAGATTCCTCTTCTCCCAATTGTGGGCTTATGATGTAGTACCCCCTCCATGTGAGGCTGGCCCTTGGAGTCCCATGCCTTTGTCCAGAGGTTGGTCTACTCCACAGAACTCCCCACATCTGAGCTCAAGTCCAGGTTCCCCTTGGCCTTCCAGGAGTGGGCCTTGGCTTCTGCTCTGCCTGTTCAGAAGCTCTCTGTGCACCATGTTGGTTCCCCACATCCATTTGCCTGTGGGGATGCTGCTTATTATTGCGAGCACCCTCATCAGGGACTGATGCCTGATTCCTCCCAGTGTGGTGAAGGGGCTGCTCTAGGCACAGGCCTCACAGGAATGGGCATCCAGCCCAACAGGCCTCTGCAGAGAGTTCTGTTCCCTGCCAGCTGGGGCTCCAAGGCCCTCCTCTCCATCACAGTGTCAAGCACTTTTCTGGGTCTTTACTAGAGATGGTCTCCTCCATATTGGTTGATTCTCTCACTCTCTGGTGTATCTGAACCCCTTAGCTGAGGCCTCAAACTCCTCTAGTCTGGCATATCTTGTTGGGAATATGAGCCACAACATCACATATTTATTCATTCACTCAATATATATTTGTTAAGCACTATCACACGTCAGGTACCTGCTAGATATTGGGGTCTTAGGGTTAAACAACATACACTCTGTACACTTTAGGAAAAGTATACTCATTTGCTAGTGCTCATGAACAACCTGTGTCTATGTCCAAATATCCCCCTTTTTATAAGGACATGAACAATAGTGGATTTGAGGCCTGCCCTCCTCAAGCATGATTTCTTCTTAGTTACATCGGCAATGTTCCTATTTCCCAATAAGATCACTTTCTGAGGTACTTGGATGTCAGTGAATAATTTTTAGGATCTCAGTGTATAATTTTGGGGGGGCTCAGTTCAGCTCATCATTTTATAGGGGGCATCATTTTATAGGGGAGTGATGACAATGAGAATGTTGATGTATACTGTAGAGCCAGTGCTCGGCATGGTTCATGATTCAGGGCAGACACATGCTGAAGAGTTAATATTTATCAAGCTATAACTGTGTTCCAGAAACTTTCATATTTATTGAACACTAACTATGAGCTGAACATTCCAGTAATTTACACGCATCAATACAATCCTATGGAGAAACTGAGGCATAAAGAGGTTAGGCAAGCAGCCCGATTTCATAAAGTAAGAGGCAGAGAAGCCAAACAGGTGTGTATCTTGGGAAGTATGTTACACTTTCTATTTATACCTCCCTGAAACTCTGGGCTTTGCCTACTGAGAATCTGTCCACAGACTAAGACTCTGGACCTCACAGGCTCCAGTTCATATGGATCAGCATGTGGGGAAGCTCTCGTAGCTGGGCTATGCAGAAGTGTCATTGCTCTAAGCTTTCTAATCCCCATGGTCAAAATGTCTGCCCCATCACCCTAAAAATAAGCACCTCTCTGTGAATCTAGGTCCCATTCACTGCCCTGGTCGTATTTTTCAAATATAATTACTCTATTCATCTGCCAACTTACTTATTATCTGTCTCTTTCAGGAGAGTATAAGCCCCATGAAGGCAGCAACCTGTCTGGTCTTTTCTAGGGCCTCATTGTCTGTGCTTGGCACCTTGCCTGGCCCATAGAGTCATTTCAGAAAGACATTTGGTAAATGGATTGTGCTACAGATAAAGCAGATTTCTTTGGGGGCTTCTCATAAATGAGATTTTATGTTTTAAATGGCTCTAGGAATTGAACATTAAATAACTGAGTAAAAAGGAAGCATTTAAAGCATCATGGCTGGTCCCCAGCCCCGCTCTGTATGACACTGAAGATGTGACTGTCTTCACCAAAGTCAAATTATAGGGTTTATTGATAATTATCACCCTAAGTGGAACAAGGAACACATACACAGTTCTAGTAGGGTACCTATAGGGCTTAGTTTCACTTAAAGTATTGACTTCCCACCCCGGGGCTCATCAGGAGTTTCTTCCTTAACAGCAGCCCACTTCTGCACCTGTGGAACACAGGCTGCAGGCGAGAGGCACACTTGGCTGCTCCAGCTCATGTGAGGGGTGGGTATTTCTCTGAACCCTAAGGTTGAAGAGAAGGGTGGAGTTGGGAGTTGGCAAGTTTGTGTTCTCACCCTGGATCATAATTTATGCCACAGTAGGTGTCCCATTTGTAAAATATGTGAAGGATTGTGGCCCTGTCTGCCTTGCAGACTATTTCAGGGTTCAATTAAGATAATGCACAGAAAAGTGCTGCAGATCCACCATAAACCCAAGGGAAGAAGAAGCACCTGGGGGCAGCGTGGCAGGAACAGGATAGCTGGCACCTTGCAGCCTGGGCTCAAGGCCATTTCTACTATTTATTAGCTGTGACTTTGGTAAAGTTATTTAAATATCTCTGTGCTTCATTTTCTTTGTCTGTACAATGGAGAGAGTAATATCAACTTTGTATAATTATAAGAGTTAAAAGGAATATTTGAGGACTAGGGATTTAGCTCAGTGGTTTTGCTGCCAGCTGCGCAAGCGCAAAGACCTGAGTTCAATCCCCAGTACCAAAAAACAAAAAGAATATTTGAAAAGCTCTTGGCCCATGTAGGTGCAGTAGTAATATTTTGCCATTTATTTTTATTGTCACTTAATCAGATAATGTCACTGTATTAGTTTTCTATTATTGCCATAGCAACTTACTACAAATTTAATTTCTTAAAACAATGCAAATGCATTATCTCGTACATATCCATAGATCAGAAGTCCAGCGGGCTTGGCTGGTTTCTCTGAGTCTCAGGTGGCTGAAATGAAGCTTCGTAGTTGGTGGGCTCCAGGGGACCATTTCCTTCCAGGCACATACAGGTTGTTGGCAGAGTTGACTTCCATGTGGTTATAGGTCTGAAGCTTTCATTTTCTTGCTAAGTGGAGGCTGTGGATTGTTCTGAACTTCCCGAGGCCATCCATATTGGTTGGCTTGTGGTTCCCTTTCTCCATTTTTCAAAGTTAGCAATGCCAGCTGTGTCCTTTGAGTGTGATACACTTGGGATATCTCCTTTGCCTCTGCCTCTACTTCTTTTCCCCTTTCTGACATCTTTGTGATCACACTGGGTACATATGGATAATCCAAGATAATACAGGGCCCTATCTTAAAATCTGTCACCTTACTTTCATCTGCAAAGCCCCCTTGGCCATATAAGCATATTGTGCCAGTATATCACATTCAAAGGTTTCAGGGATAAGAACATTGGATTTTAGAGGGGCATCCTTATTTTGACTGAAGCCATATGTCAGCATCATTTTGTTTTGTATGTATTAACCACAAGTCCTCAGCAAGATCTAATATTCAAACTATTTAGCTCGATTCTTGGCATAGAATTAACTCTTGACCAATATTAGTTTCTGTTTGTGTTATTGGTAAGCAGTTGACAGTAGGTCCCTTGTTTGCTAGGTCCTAGCAAATCCATCTGGCTGAGGGGTTCTTCCTTTACTACTCATCTTAAGTTCTGACCAGAAAGCCTTTCTGATCCTGGACCAGGCTGGGATCAGTGCCAATCTGCAGTGTCTGTATCTCTTACCTTATTTAATTGTCCATGTCAATTTCCTGCTAACACTGCCACCACATTCTGAGACTTTTAAATACAGAAACTGACATTTTTCTGGTATTATCTAGTTGAATGTCTGGTATGTAATAGATGCTCAATAAATGTTTACTAAATAAATGAATAATGTGAAAAGCCATTACACACTTAAAAACAATTGGTCAAATAATTACTGATTGGAATGCATCTCTTAAACAACATGAATATTGAAATACTCACTCAGGAAGAGGAAAATGTGTGTATTCTGAAACCATGCTTCTAAGGGAATTATCTTTACATAGAATGTTCTTGAAAAATAAATATAGATTGCATTTGTGAATTGTCCAGGCTTAGCTCTTGTGGAAGAAGGCAGTTCTGAAATAGCTGCACAATCCTCGTAACTATTGTACTTGGAATTCATGGAATGATTTTGTCACTTTCTTTCACTGAGTGCACCAGGGAACGAATAAACACAGTGTTGAAATAAAGCCACATCAGCTTGGCTTACTTCTCATTTACTTACTTACTGGGACTTATTATATCTAGCAGTGAAATTGGACTCTAGTGTTATTCCTCCTGGAAAATCAAAACTAGCTTTCCTTCTTCTTTTTCCTTGTTATTTTTCCCCTCACATGTTAAATGGTCATTTTCTGCCCATTTTGTGAAGTGTCCTAACAATATTACAAATAATTAGTGGTCAATAATGATCAAATAAGTGCAACATTCATAGGGGAGCATATATGCCATTGCTCTGTGTGTTTTCTGTATTTTAACGTTTTCTTTTTTTCAGTTTGTCAACTTGCCCATGTGACTCCATCAGCCAAAAGAGGCCAGGCTCCTTTTGCCTGTTCCAGGATCCCTTAACAGCTGTTTTGAGCTTGGTTGGTCCTTTTGCAATAATTGTTCCCACTCTGGGACTTTGGTCTTTTGATATTTATTTTTAGCTTCAATATAGTCTCCATTATTTTAAAGGAACAGTTTTATTATCTGAAACAAACAACCACAAATGAAAAATTGGAGCCAAATCACAGGCCTCAGGACCCAGATGAGGAATAAAGAAAAATTGTTTATAGCCTTAAATGCTTTCTTTGCAGTTTTCCTTCTGTCTATTGGACTGGACACATTTTCTGCCGTCACAGACCAGTGATTAGACATCAGATTACGTCTTGATGTTATAACTGTGCTGCCCTCTAATGGAGGTCTGGGAATCCCAGTTTCCGCGGGACTCAGCACTCCATTTTGGAATCAATCCAGCTCAGGTATGAGGCTCACACACACAACTGAAGGATTTTGGTGAAGCCAGTTTTCAGTGGTTACCTGGTTGACTTCTCTTGGACAATTACTTACACTTCAGCAAATACGTATCAAATCCCCAGTGTATGCCAGGTGTTGTGCAAAGTACCTGAGAGATACAGAAGTGCCTAAAATATTCTTCCTGATTTCAAGAACCTTATGACTAGGTAAAGGAGACAGACTTATATACAGAACATAGGTAGGAAAGGTGACTCCATGGGGAACAGCCAAGGAGAGTTAGGATTTAGGACTAGGCCAATTGTTGGCTTATTTCCTGGTACATGGCTGGTACTTCATATGTGCAATATGCATGATTTGGGGAAGGTGATGTAATTTGACCTGAAGGTTCGGGAAGGGCTGCTGTGAAAGGGTTGAAGACAGGGCTTCACTGTCACCTCCCTTTCCTGCTCACATCACTAGCACCAATGTGAGTAACTTCAGCTGTGGAGCCATCAAGAGCAACACTGTCAGAGCCCATCAAGAGACACACCTGACTGACCCCCTTCCCCGGCACCTTGTGGGCCTAAAAATGCATGGAGGCAGCCCAGCTTAAGTGGAGGGTGGACATGAGGAGCCCATTTTTAAAGTGTGATTGAAAAATATGGTGAATATTTTAATTGAAAAAAAAAGGATTACAGTAAGAGACACACTGCTATTACTCTTCCTTTCTCTGAACACACCCCATCATTCTTGCTGCTTTCGGAAGCAGTTTTGGAGGTCTTCTTTTGTGAGTGTCTTTGGTTGTGCTGTTGTGGCTGCCTCAGTGTCACGAATCAATTCAAAGCATTTGCCTTTCATGTTCATTTTAACTTTGCAGAAGAACCAACTGTTTCATGGTGCTAGATCTGGTAAATAAGGTGGATGAGGACACAGAGTAATGTTTTTACAAGCCTATCTTTCTGTTGGATGGCACTCAGAAGCAGCACTCACTGTAGTTTTTTAAATTTTTTTTATTTTTGGTACCAGAGATCGAACTTGGGACCTTGTGCTTTCGAGGTGGGCGGCGGAACCACTGAGGTAAATCCCCAGCCCAGCACTCATTGTATTTTTGATTACACCCCAGAAAGACACTCGTGAAATAAGACTTCCAGAACTGCTTCTGAAATGAGCAAAAATGATCGGGCAAGTGTATTTCAAGTGAGAGGGAATATTTTGAAGGAGATTAATGGCAATGGGATTTTTACTGTAACAAATTTAAAATAATTAAACATTAATCATATATTTTGATCACACCTTCCGTATCAGCCAGCCAGTCTCATGCCTGCCTAGAGTTCTTGTTCCATTGGGATCCCTCTTGAGGAGCTCACTCCTCCACTGAGTGTCTGAACAAAGCCACCATTGTTGCAAGCTTGGTAACAGGCTATATGAGGTCTTACTGCATGTGGTTTCTGCCTAATATCGGATCTCTTCTATGGAGACATTCCTTCCTTCCTCCAACTGATCCAATTGCTACTAGTTTCTTCTCATAGTGCCATGCCTTTGCACTGCCTTTCCTTCAGTTTGGGAAGATCCTTATAAACCTGGTTTTCACCTAAAGTTTATACTTAACCTTTAAGGCTTACCTCAAAGGCCAACACTTTGGAAAGCATTTTTTGACCTTTTTAGATTGTGACACATTCTGCTTATCTACATAATACTCAGTCATATCTCTGTCCTACTACTTAAAATTCTCTATTTGATTCTACATCTGTCTTCCCAGAGGTCAAATCCTATGTCCTATTAGTCATTTTGCCCTATCAGCCTAACATATCACCTGGGACATGGCTAACATTTGGTGAGTGTTTTTTCAATAAATGAAGTGGATTTCGTGAAAAACTTCAGGGAAGATATAATGAAATATTTTTCATCTTTTATATGTAAATGTCTACCAAGGTAAGTTAGGCCCAGACTCCACAATCTGCATTAGCAATTCTCAAGAGCTGGCATAGGAGAGAGAAGGGGCCATACAAGCAGAGTCAGGGCCTCTTTAGCAGGCAAGGCGAGCAGAAAAGGTGAGGGCATTTGGTCATAACCGGTCTTGTGAAGTGCCCCATGGAAAAGAACTCTGTGCTAGAATAATTTTGGGAAGTGTGATTTACTCTTTTTTAAATTCATTCGTTTATCATTTATCGCTTTGTTTAACAAGTATATTTTAAATGTCCCTTATGTGCCAGGCATTGTTCTAGGCACTGGATATATAGTAGTGAGCTGCATAGATTGTGATTCCTGCCTTACACACTACTGTGAAACACAGATGATAAATAAAACAAGAACTTAAAATGTGTAGTATTTTAGACATGAACATTAAGTGTTATGGAGAAAAATAAAATGGAAAAGCCTGTTGGAAGTATTAAGGAAGGCAACGTGGCAATTTTGGATGGGAGGTCAAGGAATTTTTCATTAAAAGCCTTTGAGAAAACCCTGAAAGAGCAAGAGTGAACTAGGTCGATCTCTGGCTAAAGAGCAATCCAGAAAGGGAGTTGGGAGGGCCTAGTGTGTAGAACAGGGCGGGGGCCAGTGGTTCACAGGCCAGGGAGGGAGGCAGAGGAGGTAGAGTGGTAGTGGAGGAGTAATTGTGTGTGGTAACTCAGGTAGGAATATAGCCAAGGAAGAGACAGGAAGGGAGACCAAATCCTAAGATTTATTTAATCACATCTCTTGGATTCTCACCTCTGACAATCCCTGGGGCAAAGAAACAAGGGTTAAGGTGACTTTTCTCAATTTACCAGACCATAGAACACATGGTCTCTCCATATAACTTTTCCACTAAACACGTTTTGGAGAAGGCCTAGGTAGCCTGGACCTAGGGAGAGAACTTTCCATTCTCTGTCTAAACTTTTCCTTCAGGTAATAAAAGGTCTTTGTGGAATTTTAAGAGAAGTAACAGGATTACACGTTTTGGTGTCAGTGTGGAAAATGGTTTGGAGAGGGAATGATATGAAATAAGTCTGAAGAAAGGACAAGGGAACAGGTGATTGCAGTACTTAGGTGGAAGATGATGAAAGCCCTGAATGCAGTGACTGAGAGTATAGAGAAAAAATCAAATCAAGTGGGCATTTAGGAAATTCAGAATCTACAAGATTCGTGGACAAGTTAGACACAGCAGTTTATAAAAAACGATTCAACCTGAGAGTTCTGGTTGGAGGGTCAGATTTTCTATAATTAACTGTGCCTCTTGGAGAGGTCTATCAAAGCAAGCTACAAACTAACATTTTATGTAATTCACTTTTATTTTAAATGTGTTGTCAAAGAAAAATGTGATTTGATTTAATGCACACATATAATTTCCCGCGTTTCCTTTCCCCTGCCTCGTTGACCAGTGATGTTGTAGGTGACAGAGGCTCCCTTAGCTTTGGTTCCTGAGTGAGGTGATGTGAAACTGAGTTCCTTGCTGATGTGCAGTGGATGTGCGAGACTGATAAGAAATACACCTTTAATTTTTTTTTTTTTTTTTTTTTTTGGTACCAGGGATCGAACTTGGGTCCTTTCACTTGCGAGGCGGTGGAACCACTGAGCTAAATCCCCGGCCCAACACCTTTAATTTTTAAGCCACCAAGATTTGGGGTTTGTTTATTATAAAGTCAATCCTGACTAGTGCAATTTTAATCCTTTATTGACACATTTACATGGCTGGTTTATATTTTCTAATTACCATATGTTCATTGTGGAGAATTTAGGAAAGTATGAAAAACAAATCCACTAAAATCACCAACACAGAAGCAATCTCTTAATATTTTGATGTATCTCTCCTAATTAAAAAAATTGAGATCACATTATGATATGTTGTAACTAACAATGATTTAAAAATACATAAATTCGCTGCATAACATTAATTGGTGAGGAAATGTTCAAATCCATTTTTTCACATTTATTTATATATTTTATAATTAGATTATATAATTTATCACAAAGTCATATTTTATTGTTGTACTTTTCCTGGATGTAAATGATGACCCGATGAGACCTTCATACCCAAGTCTTGCTTGAACTTCCACTTACGTCCTTTGGGTAGATCCCTAACAAAGGAATTAGTGGGTCAAGAAACGTGTATGATTTTAAGACTTTTGGTCCCCACTGCCAAGAGAAAGATTGTACCAATTACTTCTACAGCGAAAGATGGGTCATCTCACTACCCCTGTTGAATACCCCTGTTGTAATCCCCATTAATTCGATAGATGAGAAACACTTCCTTGTTGTTTTGTATTTGCATTTCTTTGATTACATTTATTTCATATGTTTATGAATCATTTGCATTTTTTCTTATGGGAATTATCTAAATGGATTCTCAAATCCTGCAAACACCAACCCTAAAACAGAAAGCAACTCAGGAGGCCAGCACCACCGGGCTGGTGCCAGGGAGTCTCAGCACGCAGGTTTGAAGTGTGAGTGTTGAACAGTCTCCTCTCACTCATCTCCTCTTCCTGGTTCTCATTGTTTTCTCTCCACTCATTCCCACTCATTCCTTTGCCTCTCTCAAGCCTTGGTCTCCATCCAGGCATCTTATCGCACCAGGCTCTAGCTGTGGCTAAGCCTAAAATTGAGGGAGAAAGGGACAAACATGATCAAAGTTAGTTTTGAGTGCAACAGCCTAGTTGTGGAAAAAGCCATAAAGTGCCTGGCAGATGCAGCTCCCTCTTTACCAACTGAGATTCTCCTGTGGCAGAGTCCATAGGCAGGCATGTCCTCTCCTCGGGGGTCACGAGGGCCAGCACAGCCCACCACTCTGGCGTTCAGCTTGAATCTACTGTCCTGGTGATAAAGCTTAAATTACTCTTCCCGGAAGCATTCTTATTTATTTCACAGACCTTACATTACCTTCCATTGTCTGCTTGGTGTTTCTAAAAGGGGAGAAGAGGAATCTAAATTTCCCTGAAGTAAGTGCTACTTTTAAGCTAGTGTGAGATAAAAGACAGATTGAAATGGAGCCAGAGGGACCTGCCCTTCACCCTACATCTTCCTTGGAATTGGAAGCTCACATTGGTATGTCAGGCAGCAGCTGGCAGGCTCTTTTATCATCATTAATTGTCCGTAGAGTTGTCACAAGGAGAGAGTAGAATTCAGATTTAATTACATCTGTATCATCTCTGATAAAGTTCAGGAGATTCTGGTGATGCAAAACAAGAGTGGGCCGGTAGGTGCCAAAGATACTCCATGAAGCAGAAACCATATGTATCCCGGGGGGACAAGGAGAATTAACTGAGTGCTGAGGGAAGGGAGCCTTATCAAGGCTGGGCCTCTCTCCTGAGATAAGGGAGCACAAGGGAGTGTGCTTGAGGCCTGGTGGCCTGTTAAAGGTAATTTGGTTTATATGGGGCAGGTGTAGTGGCCTTCATGGGAAACAAGCAGAGATTCATTTCAGGAAACTTGTTTGTTTTTTGTTTTTTGTTTTTTTTATAGGCAGTAACCTACTGCTAGACAGAAAGCAGAGAAACATTTGGTCTTATATAAACAATAGCACTCCCACTTCCATTTCATTTATGAAATAAGTCTCTTTACATGGCTTCTGATTTAGATCTGGAAATACTGGTATAGAAAGAGGCTTAAGTGATAATCAAATGGGCTTTGGCTAAAATGAGTACTAAATGCAGCTTAATGGAAATGGCAAGGGGCAGGTGGCCTGGGAGCTGGTGTTTGAGTAGCTCATTGTTTCATGAAAATAAGTCAATACGTGTTAAGAGCCTTCAACACAGTTATGACAGCGACCCTTCTGCTCAGCTTAGCTGTACAAGGTCTCCTTCTGATCTTTCATGAATCCCTGGGAACCTCTTTGTCTGCTCCCAGTCCCTATATTATTGACCAGCATGTGAATCTGTACTTCAGAGTAAAATTTGGGCCCAGTGCTCCATTTCTCTCCATGGGGCATGGATCTTATGCTTAAGAATGTTAACTACTCGGCTTCCTCTTAACATTCACTTCCTGAAAGAAAATCTGAAACCATTTCATGATCTATTTCTTGCAGAATTAAATATTTTCAAAGAACCATATATATTGGCCATGTGGCTCTCTGCTTTTTCCAAAGGATAATTTCAATGCTACTCCTATTTCTCAGGGAGAACAATTTATTTTAGTCCTTAGGTTCTCTTTCAACTTAAAAGAAATTTACAAAACCAAGATTATATGAATAGAACTTGAAAAACTTAAAAATAAATGCATATGTGTATGTGTCTCTGTGTATTACGAACAATAAACTAGGCTTGCACACATTCCAAATCTTCAGTAAAAATTCTTTTCAATCTAAAGTTTGTGGTCTTTGTATTAGGCCTCTCATTCAAACCACAAAATGTATCCTTGCTCTAATTTTTATAGCCAGGAACAAAATCCACAGAGGTAAGTTTGGAAAAAAGAGGAAATCAAATTGGGAGCTCCCAGACTTTATAATATGAGATGACTCAGAATAGATACATAAGAGGATTAAAATTCAGTACAAGAAGAGTGGTATCCCAAAGCTTACATGTGATTATATGTTTCTTGAAGCCAGAGACTCTGTATTTGTACTTCTCTCCAACAGTACTAGGAACAGAGTAGATGCTCAATAAATATGTACTCAGTGTGTGAAGTATTTATTAAATGTGTTAAAGAGCTTTCACAATTACCATATGCCCTGGTGGGTTAAACATATGAACTGAGGTGTGAGCAGAGGAGGAAGTAGTCAAAATTATGAGCTGTGTTGGAGCTCTTCTCAGTGGATGGAACCCAGCAGAGCTGCCCCCAAGTTATGGTGAAACCAAGCCCTGCCCCAGGCCCCAGGGCTGGGCCTCTGTGAGGCAGACACTGTTGGCTGCTGTACCTCAGTCAGACCTCTGAGGAGGAAGTCAGTTAAAAACTTTATTTTGTCTCCCACTGCCTTTCAAAGTCTACTCTGTTGGGCATATATAGTCCTCTGTCTCAGATGAGACCCTCTGAGTTTTCTGTGTTCACCACCAGTTACTTCAAGCCTCACGGCACTGCCTTAGGACAGTAATTAAGATGTCTGGTCCCATCATTAAAACTCAAGCTTTGTTTTAAAACAAATTCTTCTTTCTCCCATTCAGGCTTATTCTAGGCCAGAGATCATGATCAAGGAAAAGGGGAGTGGTCAGTCTCTTCTCTCTTTCTTCAATGAACTCTTCTAAGGCTCCTTCCACATTTCACAGCTTTTGGCTTCTGACTGTGGAGCTCACACATCCTGGTTTACGCATTTGCCTGTTGCCTGGAACTAGTTAACTAGTTATTAATAGTTTCCCTTTGCACCTTTGCACGTTGCACCAGTCATACATATATATATATATATGTGTATATATATATGTATATATATATGTACATATATGTATATGTTGGTTTATATTATGGAACTGATTCTTGTGATTGTAAGGGTTGGCACATTTGAAATTTGTAGGTCAGGCTGGCAGGATGGAAACTCAGGCAGGATTTTGTTCTTCTCTGGGAAATCTTGGCTTTTGCTCTTAAGATCTTCAACTGATTGGATGAGACCCACCCACCTCATTGAGGTTGTCTTTAAAAAAAACCCAATTGATTATAAATGTTAACCACATCTACAGAATACTTTCATGGCAATATCCAGGCTAATGTTTGACTGAACAACTGGGCACCAGAGCTTAGCCATGTTGACACCTAAGATGAACCATCATATTTTTTCCCTCTGTATGTAAAATAAATGTGGCTGTCCTAGCTGGTTCTGACCCCTCCTCGGTGGGTGGGTGCAGAGAGGAAGAGGAGATAAGGAGATCCTCAAGTGTTTCTGTTAAAGCAGACTTCAAGGTAGCCAACAGGCATGTTTTGCTTCTTAGGAGATGTTACTTCTTTTCCTTAGCACTGGAGATCTCTTTCTTTTCTATTTCTTTTCATTTCTCACTAGTGAACCTAGGGCCTTCACACGAAGCTACACCTCCAGCCCTTTTTATTTTGATACAGGCTGTCACTAAGTCATTAAGTTGCCCAGACAGGGCTTAAACTCTTGCTTTCTCCCAGAGTCTGGGATTAGAGATGTGCACGCCCACCCAGCTGGGATCTCTCCTCTTTTGTTCCCTACAGAACAAGTGCATCTCTGCTCTGGTTGTGCAGAGATTCACCCTGAGTGCAACAAATTCTCTTTCATTCTGCCATCAAACCAGCTTGTAAGCCCTTATCTCCTGCCTTTAGATTTTCCAGGGAGGAGCCAGGTATGTGCACAAGAATCCTGTATTAGGACTCCTTCTCTGAGAAGTCCTTCTGACATCTTTCCTTAGGTGTGAGGAGAGGGCAGAACACCACATATGGATGACTTGGTGGGGGAGGACACAGAATGTAGACAGTGCTTACTAAAGGCCCTTTCCAACCAAACCAAACCAAACCAAACCAAACCAAAGCAAACACCAACTCCAAATTGCCTAATTCTCTCTTAATCTTGAAATTTATATCCAGTATGTGGGTGAGGGGTTGAAGGGTTGAGCAGGTTTTTGTTTTAACCTCATTTGAAATTTTGCACCATTGCACAGTGATATCTAGGTTTCTGGAATTTAGCCTAAAATCCATTTTAAGATTCTGTACAGATGCCCAAGTATGCATAGTGGTATACATTTATCTATTACCATCAGTCTGTTTATCTATAAATATCATTGTCCTAGTAACAAAGAAAAAGTAAACTGAGGGATTGTGTCCCATATTACACAATCCGCTGTGCCTTCTTTAATTCAGTACTGGCCTGGATGTCCATTCTGAGCTCATTTTACCTGGAGGGGTGTGTGTGTGTGTGTGTGTGTGTGTGTGTGTGTGTGTGTGTGTGTGTGTGTGTGTGCGTGCATTTGTTTGGAGGTGGTGGGTTGAGTTGAGGGGCACATTGTGGATCATCTACAGGGTACTTTATTCTGGGTCCCAGTACCAGTCTTCCTTAGGGCTCAGTCCTGGTTCTCATATCAAATGGGCTGCCTGCACGCTCTTTAAACCAAACAATAGGATGAATGCTACTGCTGGCATCACCCTTTGCTACAAAGGCGTTTAAAATAAGGCCTGAGGAAATTAGGATGTCAAATAATCCTATTGCTCTTATAATACCTAGATACTGAATATGTATTAAAAGGTAAGCAGGCTTGAAATCTGAAATAGAAAGAAGATGTCCCTTTAAGTCATTAAGGAGTGTTAGGAGCGCTAAGCCTTTGAGAAGAGAAATTTGATGAATTCATAACTCAAAAGAACTTGGAATGCATTTATAAATATGTTGAGCTTAGAGTAATAAAATAAGGGGCAATTTGAGGTCCATTTAGGGAGGTGAATAGAAATAATTAAAGTAACTGCATTCGTACCTGATTTGGAATTCTGTCTCTACTGTGAGATCCTCGCAGACATCCTAGAGAAAATGAGCATACAAAACCACATTGAAGAAGTAAGGAAGTCACAAAATTGATGTGAAGTGAATAAGAAGGCACATTCTAGAGGAAGAGTGAATGTGTCCTTATCCTGGCTAAATAAATGATGACTGGGGTGGCTTTTGGATACATGTAGAATTTTTTCTGTCTTAATTTCCTCATCTGTAAGTTGGCACTATCCCATAAAGTAGTTGTGAAAAGGCTAGAAATGTTCATGATATGTAGTATGTGCCAGTAGATATTAGCTATTAATTATTAAATGTAGATTTCCCCCCTGAAGCACCATGAGTCTGATAAAAAGATGAACATTTCAAATAAAGAGGTTGTGAGAGAAACCAGTGGATTCAAGCTATTAAGAGCAAGAGGGTCATTCAGATTTTTACACTGACGTGGATTTGATTAAGTTGTCTCGAAGGTAAATAATTGACTCTGTTTCAGACATAAAAGAGACAAAAATGTACCAAAAATGCCTAATTCCACAGAGGGGGTAACTCAGTTTTTTTGTTAGTGTTAAGTTTACTGAACCTCTTATTTTTTTCAGATTAAGGAAAAAAATTCCACAGAGGCTGTTTTACCCCTGATTATCTCGATTCCTGATGGTTTTGAAACAAGCTTTTTACAGACTCAGTTCTTCAGTCATGAAGATGTGAGCCATATAATATTAGCCACAACTGACTACATGTTTTAACCAACACCCTAAGTCTCACTGGTTTACTTAAGCGAGGTTGACTTTTTTACCGATGCTGTAGCCTGCTGAGGACCAGGCATCGACCCTGCAGGCCTCTCCTCCAGGGTTGCTATGGAGACCTGGACCCGTTTCATCCTGTGGCTCTTCTGCTTCTGAGGGTCTTTTTGGTGTCCTCAGATCTTCAGTTTTCCCAGCTGATGAGCTACAACATAGAATGAGGATGATTATCTGGGGTGTTTTATACCAAGCCTGGAAGGGACAGTCATCATTTCTTTCCACAGTCCTAAGACCAGTACCTGGCCACATGGCCCCGGGCAGAGATAGGAAATGTCATTTTCCTGTATCCTCATGAAGGGTAAAAGGGACTGGAGGGCATCTAGTCAGTCTGTCTCATGATTGTTGCTGATGTGAAATTAAAAATGTGTTTTTATATCAGGCAAGGGTTTACAGAACGGTTGCAACAACGAATATTGCAAAACTAGGCAAAAACTTACTTCACAATGTGAATTTTAAATATCACATGGTTTCTCTTATATGAGAAACACAAACAACAAAGAGCAAAATAAAAGATAGATGATAGGAAGTAGGGAGATTGATCCTTCTCAAAGGGAAGAGGATCGAGAGATGGGGGAGGGGGAGGGAGGGGCAGGAAAGAAGATTTAAAAAAGGAACTAAGATGTGTTAGGTACATGCACCAGCTCCACACAGGAATGTAAACATTATGCACTGCAGACATGTATAATGAAAAAAGGAAACATGTGGATCTGCAATAATCTGTCCAGAATTTGAGGATCTCTCTGAGTAGAATGGTGCCTGATCTACGGGGTAGGCAGAACTGATTTTTTTCTCTTTGGGTCAAGATTTTGAGGAAGTGACAATAATGTTATGTTTGCTTGATATTCCTATAGCACTGGTGCAGTGGTAGGGTTGGGGTGGGGAGTGTTCTAAAATCCCCTTTCTCTGGCTGATCTAATTTAACTTGGTATAATTTCCCTTAACATGTGTTAATTTTCACATTTAAATTTGCATCATTAAAATAGCCCTTGCCCTAGCCTTACTGATAGACTAAGGCTATTATTGAGTGTGTATGATGAAAACGAAATAAGAATAGTATTTTGGCTATATCTTTGGATGGTAAGGTGGCCTTACAGAAAGCCAGAAACCGTCAGTCTATGAAAAATTCATTCAATAATAACAATTCGTAGAAGCACAATACAACGTCCTAGAGTGATAATCATCCTAGATGCCTGCCAGCTTCTTATTCGAGTCATCAGCCCCATGAAGTGATGGGCACATAGAGTAGAGTGTGGATCAACTTTGCAAAGAAGAGCTGCAGTCTGCCCTCTCAAAGTTTTTGGATGCCAATTGTGCTGTGCTATGTGCTTTGGTACTATTTTAGTCAAGGCTGGATTGACTGTGACTCTTAACCTTTTGTTCCATTGTTTCCCCATCTTGGGTGACAGTAAGCTGCACCAGCTGATCATACTTTTTTTTTTTTTTACTTTTACTTATATACTTTTTTATTCATTTTATTATCCTTCCTTTACATGCCATTTTATTCAAACAAGTAATTGCTGTATAAAACCTTTTCTTAAAATAACACAATATTGTCTCCAAATTTCTTTTTTTTTTTGTTAAATTCTTTTATTGGTACATTGTAGGTATACAACACAATTACATTTCTCATTGGGAATTGTACCTTTACATAATGCATCTTGGTTCTTATGTTTTCCCCATTCCTAGCCCTCCCTTCATCCCCTCCACCCTTCCCTATTTACAAAGACTTTATTTCCATTTTTCCATTTCTCATCATTTTTCCTTTTCCTTCTTTCCTTTCCCCTGCCCCTCCCACTATCCCCACCCCTTTGGACCTTTTCTTCCTATTTTGCATTATCGGTTATTCATTCTAATCATTGGTACATTTTAGGTATACAATATAATGACATTGGAAATTTGCACCTTTACGTAATCTCTCTTAGCTCTTATTTTTCACCCTTGCCCAGCCCTCCCTTCAACCCCTCCATTCCTCCCTATTTACAAAGATTTTTTTCCTATTTTTGCATTTTCTCATATTAATCCCATTCCCTTCTATCCTTTCCCCTAGCCCTCCCACTTTCTTCCCCTTTGCCCCTTTTCTTCCTATTTCACATTACCTATTATACATTTTAGTACTTATTTATACTTTCAGTTTCTCACAACAGAGAAACTGTTTGGTATTTATACATGTGTATCCTATTTATTTCACTTACGAGTATTGCCTCAATGTGCATCCACCTAGCTATAAATGTCTCTAATTTCTCATTTTTTTTTATGGCTGAATGGTACTCCATTTTATAAAAAAACCACATTTTCTTTATCCAGTCTCCAGTTGATGGGCATTTGGGCTGTTTCCAAGTTTTAGCTATCACAAACTGTGCTGCTATGAACATGGGTGCACATATATCACTGTGGTATGATTCTTTTAATTCTTTGGGGAAGATCCCCAGCAGTGGAATAGCGGGGTCAAATGGGACTTCCAGCCCTTGTTCTTTGAGGTATCTGCATACAGATTTCCACAGTGGTTGCACCAGTCGACACTCCCACCAGCAGTGGAGCAGGGTTCCTCTTTCCCCACAGCCCTGCCAGCATTTGTTATTGGTTGATTTCATGATACCAGCCATTCTTTCTGGAGTGAAGTGAAATCTCAGCGTTGTTTTCATTTGCATCTCTCGAATGATCAGTGACATTGAACATTTTTTCATGTATTTATTTGCTATTTCTACTTCTTTGTCTGAGAAATGTCTGTTCATTTCAGATGCCCATTTTTGGATTGGGTCTTTAAATTTGGGTGGTCTGATCTTTTTAAACTCTTTATAGATTCAAGATAGTAGACCTTTGTCTGAGGAAAAGCAGGTGAAGATTTTTTCCCAAATTGTGGGTTGTTTCTTCACACGGCTGGTGGTTTCCACTGCTGTGCAGAAGCTTTTTAATAAGAAGAGGACCCACTTGTTGATTGTTTGTGCTAGTTCACGGGTAACTGAGGCTTTGTTCATAAAGTCTTTTCTTACACCGATGTCTTCAAGAGTTCTACCCAACCTCTGTTCCAACTGGTTCAGAGTTTCTATTTTAATATTTAGATCTTTAATCCATTTCGATTTTAGTTTAGTGCATGGCGAGTGACATAGGTCTAGCTTTAATCTTTGACAAGTTGAAACCCAATTTTTCCAGCACCATTTATTAAAGAGGCTATCTTTCCTCCAATGAGGATGTTTGGCTCCTTTATTGAAGATGAGTTGGCTAAATGTGTCTGGGGTTGTTTCTGCATCTTCTAATATGTTCCACTGGTCCTCAGGTCTGTTTCTTTGCCAGTACCGTGCTGTTTTTATCACAGTAGCTTTGTAGTAGAGTTGCAGGTTGGGGATTGTGATACCCCCTGCCATGTCTCTGTTACCTAGAATTGCTTTTGCTATTCTGGGTCTCTTCTTGTTCCAAATGAATTTTTGGATTGTTTTCTCAAGGTCTGTGAAGTATGCTGCTGGGATCTCCATTGGAATTGCATTCAATCTATATAGCAGTTTTGGAAGTATGGCCATTTTCACTATATTAATCCTTCCTACCCAGGAGCAGGGGATGTCTGTCCATTTTCTGATATCATCTTCAAATTCTCTTTTCAGAGTGCTATAGTTTTCAGAGAAGAGGTCTTTGATTTCTTTCGTTAGGTTGATTTCTAGGTATTTCAGTTTTTTGGATGCTATTGTGAAAGGAATTATTTGCCCTATTTCTCTCTCTGTGAGTCCGTCATTGGTGTAGAGGAAAGCTATTGATTTTGGTGTGTTGACCTTGTAACCAGGTACTTGACTGAATTTGGTTATTAAGTCTAGAAGACTTTTGGTGGAGTTCTTGGGGTCTTCTATATAGAGTATCATGTCATCTGCAAATAATGACAATTTGACTTCTTCATTTCCTATCTTTATTCCTTTTATTTCTTTCTCTTGTCTAATTGCCATGGCTAATGTTTCCAGAACTATATTGAACAAGAGTGGTGATAGTGGACATCCTTGTCTTGTTCCTGATTTGAGTGTGAAGGATTTCAGTTTTTGACCATTTAGTATGATGTTGGCTGTTGGTTTTTCATAGATGGCTTTTATCAGTTTGAGGTAGAGACCATCTATTCCAATTTTTTGTAAGGTTTTTATCATAAATGCATGTTGTATTTTGTCAAATGCTTTTTCTGCATCTATGGAGATAATCATATGGTTTTTGTCCTTGGCTCTATTGATATAGTGTATTACATTGATTGATTTGCGCATGTTGAACCATCCCTGCATCCCTGGGACGAATCCCACTTGATCAGGGTGTATGATCTTCTTGAGGATCTTCTGCATTCTATTTACCAGTATGTTATTAAGGATTTTTGCATCTATGTTCTTTAGTGAGATTGGCCTATAGTTCTCCTTTTCAGTTGAGTCTTTCTCTGCTTTGGGAATCAAGGTGATGCTTGCTTCCAGGAATGAATTTGGGAGTATTGCTTCCCTTTCAATTTCATTGAAGAGTTTAAACAGTAGTGGCAGTAGTTCCTCTCTAAATGTCTTGTAGAATTCAGCAGTGAAGTCATCAGGGCCCGAGCTTTTCTTAGTTCATAAGTTTTTAATTATGTTTTCAATTTCATTGGTTGATATTGGGTTGTTCAGGATTTATAGGTCTTCTTTTTTCAACTTTGGTAATTCCTATGTATCTAGGAATCTGTCCATTTCTTCTATGTTGTTCATCTTTTTGGCGTATAGGTTCTGGAAGTTGGTATTGGTGATCCTCTGGATTTCTGCTGGGTCTGTGGTAATTTCAACCTTTTCATTCCTAATTGCATGGATTTGGGCCTTTTCTTTCCTTTTTCTGATAAGGTTGGCTAAGGGTTTGTCAATTTTGTTGATTCTTTCGAAGAACCAACTCTTGGCTTCATTGAATTTTTGTATTGTTCTCTTAGTCTCCATTGCATTGATTTCTCCTCTGATCTTTATAATTTCCTCCCTTGTATGAGCTTTGGGGTTGTCCTATTCTTCTTTTTCTAGAAGCTTGAGGTTCAGCATCAGGTTGTTTAATTGGGCTTGTTTTGTTTTCCTAATATGCATATTCACTGCTATAAATTTCTCTCATAAGACTGCTTTCATCGTGTCCCATAGATTCCGGTATGTTGTATTGTCATTGTCATTTAATTGAAGGAACTCTCTGATTTCTTCTTTAATTTCCTCTGTGACCCATTGGTTATTCAGAAGTGGGTTGTTCAATTTCCATGTGTTTATGAAATTTTTTGAGTTTCTTTTGCTATGGATCTCCAATTTCATCGCACAATGGTCTAATAATATACAGGGGATAACTTCAATCCCTTTGCACTTACTTATACATGTTCTATGTATGAGTATGTGGTCTATTTTGGAGAATGACCCATGTGTAGCTGAGAAGAATGTGTATTCTGATTTTGTGGGGTGGAAGACTCTATAAATATCTGTTAAGTTCATTTGTTCAAGAGTTCGATTGAGTTCTAGTATTTCATTACTTATTTTTAGTCTAGTTGATCTATCTAATTGTGACAGTGGGGTGTTGAGGTCCCCCACTACAATTGTATTAGTGCATATATGACTTTTCACGTCCATTAGTATTTGTTTTATATAGTTGGGCGCACTAGTGCTTGGTGCATAGATATTTATGATTGTCATCTCTTCCTCTTGGATTCTTCCCTTTATAAGGATGTAGTGTCCTTCTTTGTCTTTCTTAATCAGTGTTGGTTTGAAATCTACTTGATCTGCAAAGAGGATAGCTACTCCTGCTTTTTTTTGGGTTCCCGTTGCATGGAGTATTGCTTTCCACCCTTTAACTTTCAGTCTATGAGTTTCCTTTTGAATTAAGTGTGTTTCTTGTAGCAGCATATTGTTGGATTTTGCTTCTTGACCCATTCTGCCAGTCTATTTCTTTTGATTGGTGAATTGAGACCATTAATGTTGATGGTTATAACTGAAACGTATTGACTTGTCATTGCCATGACTTTTTCTTTTTGTTGGGTTCTCCCCCTTTACATTTAATTTCTTGTCACGCCAGATGGGTTCATTCTGCTTTGTTTCCTGGGGTTGTGATCCTCAATGTCTGTTCCTAGGACATTGTGTAAAATTTTTTGGAGTTCTGGTTTTGTATTCACGTAGTTCCTAAGGTGCTCTTTGTCATGAAAGTATCTTATTTCTCCATCCATTTTGAAAGATTGTTTTGCAGGGTACATCAATCTGGGTTGGAGGCTGTTTTCTTTTAGGGCTTGGAATATGTCAGTCCAAGCTCTTCTTGCCTTGATGGTTTGTATTGAGAAGTCTGCTGAGATTCTGATGGGCTTTCCTTTTTATGTGATTTGTTTCTTTCCTCTGACTGCTTGTAGAACTTTGTTCTTCTGTTGAGTTTCTGGAATCTTAACAATTATATGCCTATGTGTAGATTTTTTTGATCAAGGCTATTTGGAGTCCTATATGCCTCACTTATCTGTATATCAAATTCTTTTCCCCTGCTTGGGAAGTTTTCTGCCATTACTTCTGTGGAGAGTTTTTTTTATGTCATCTCCACTCTCTCCTCTTTCTTCATTGACTCCAATCAGTCTTATGTTATTCTTCTTTGCATTGTCTAGCAGCTGCTGGATTGATTTCTTGTGTTCCCTTATAATTTTGAAGCAATTTTTCTTGTCCTGGTCATTAATTGCAATCTTATCTTCTATATCTGAAATTCCATCCTCACATTGGCTCATTCTGCTGTGTAGACTTTCAATGGAGTTTTTCATGTCCTGGAAATCTATTTGCATCTGTTTTATGGATTCCATTTGTTTCCAGTGTTGGGTTTCCATCATGTTCCTCAGCTCCTCTCTAGATTTATTAATCATGTCTTGCACTAGGAGCACAATTTCTCCTGTTATCTGAGAAATTATTTCCGATTTCATTTTTTCCAGATCCCCTTTTATTGCCAGTTCAGTGGGTCCAGGTGGTTGAGTATCAGAGTGTTCCATCTCATTTCCCTTTGGGGTTGCTGTAGGTGATCTGGAAGTCTGGTTTTGAGACTTATTTACATGTTTTCTCATTTTGACTGGGCGGGCAGTGGGGTGCTGTTGGCACCTGTGAGGATCACCTCCTCTGAGCTGAGACAGGTGGGACAAGGGCCAGGAGTGGTGGTAGGGATGGTGGCTCGGAAGCCCCTTCCTCTGGGCTGGGAGCAGTGGGACAGAAGGCGGCCCAAAAGCCCTTTCCTCTGGGCTGGGAGCAACAGGAGGGATGGTGGCTGGGAAGCCCCTTCCTCTGGACCAGGAGCAGTGGGACGGCGGCTCAGAGATCCCTACCTCTGGGCTCGGAGCCATGATCATACTTAATTTCAGATCTTAGAGTCTGTTATTTCCTCTCTGCCTTGTAGCACACTTTGGGAATGACTCTGCTTATTTTTTCTTCTTGTTTAACCTTTTCTCTGATGTGGGCCTGAGAAGAAAGAAAAACAATTTAATTTTTATGTTATCTGAAGTCAGAATTATAAAGACAAATCTTTTGGAAAAAACATTGCATTCCAAACCCAAATACTGTGGTTCTGAGAGACCAAGCACCATCTTGACACCTTCACTGAGCTCTATGAGGCTTTCACTGAAGGTAATGGTTATGTTTTAAGAGGGCATGATGTGACCTATGGTATTGCCAAATTTTTAAGAGTAATAAGCCATGGAAAAACAGGACTCATTTGTTATCATGAGTTTTAAAAATTATCTTTTGATTTTGCATGGTCAAAAGAGTATTGGATGGGGGCAGTGTTATCAAAGGGCCACCTAGAAAGCTGTTAAAAATACAGATTTCAGTGCTTCACACCAGACTTACTAAGTTCAAATTCCTGGATAGATCTAATATTTTAAATTTCTGACTAGTTTCCCAGTTGGGAAGCTCATTAGGATTGTGGCCACAAATAAATGAATCAAATCCCCAAAGTTTCATCACTTGCCGTTTGTCAGATGGAACTGTTAGAAATCAAAAGGATATCATGTGCCCCAGAGCCCTTTGCTGAATGAAAATTCCTCCGCAAACAGAAGCTTGTGTTGTTAATGTCAGGGGCAATTACAGCATAGACAGATAGCCAGCTGTTGATTCTGCACTTTCTTGAAAATGTCTCCTGTCCCCTTCTCTGGAGCGTAGGTATGGGGTTTTGGAATGTGATGTGTTCATTCTGGACACCCTTCTTTAGCTGAGCTTGTGTCAACTGCAGCTCCAAAGTGCGTGTGGAGTTAACTACAAGCAAGGTTCCATTTGTGCACTTACAGATTTTAAAGGGGACAAGCCCAGTGTTCTCTTCTGTTGATCAGGGACACAAACAAAGCTATTAACTCTAGGTGCAGGGAAAGGAAAAAAAAATCACTTTTCATATTGTGCAACCAACCCTAAATCAGGTCAAGCTCTCCTTCATTTCTGGCTAATATCCAAGTCACAGTGAAAAGCTGATGTTTTTGTTTAGAATGGATTTCTGCAGTGTTTATAAACCAAGTCTCCTTGAAATTTTCATTAGGAGGCTCATACAGTTCACCTCTTGTCCTGCCCTTTATCCTTTCTGCTGGAATAGTTCAGTGATTTTGAAAATTCTCAGTAGTTTAATTGATTAGTAAGGAGAGTAATTTTTGAAAGTCACCTTCTTCAGGGCAAAACTGAGATTGACATACAGTCAAGATTCTGTGACCTTGGTTTATGCAGCACAGGGAATAATGGGAATATGATCTTTATTCCAGCCTTGCATGTGTGAGGAAGGGGAGAGAATAGGCATTTATGGACTTGGTGCCGACACTTTACTCAGTACTCTACATCCATTATGTCATCAAATCCAAATAAGTTATAATCCTGTGACACAGACATTATTATCACTATACACTCTTAATTTGGTATTCAACTGCTTTGAAACTCATCAAATTTGGTACTTAATGCATTTCAACGTGAACATTTTGTCCTGGTGCCCCTCATTTATTTGGTACTTGACATGTAAGCTAGAATTTGTTGGTGTCAATTGTCTCATGACTTGCTATCCTTTCCAACTTAAACAATTTGTTTAGTACTGGTAGTGTTTGGTACTCAGGATACCTTCTGGAACTAATTTGCAAGTACTAAGGTACCACTGTATTTGTAGGCAAGGAAACTGAGGCTCAAGTGTTGTTCTTGTCAGTCCACGGTGGAGCTAGTATTATTTCTGTGCAACAAACCACCCTAAGCCTAATAACAATGATAACCATCTACCATTGCTCACAAGTCTCCAGCCAGCAACAGTTGGCAGGGTAGCTGTGCAGCTCTGCTGACTTGGGTTAAGCCTGGCTAATTTTGGTGGCACTCATTCATGTATTTGCAGCTAGTTGGCTACTTAGCTGGCACGCATGTGTGTGTGTGTGTGTGTGTGTGTGTGTGTGTACATGCATGTGTGTGTGTATCCGCCTCTGTCTCACTGGTCTTGGATAATTGGATAATCTTCCCCATGTGTCTGGCAGTTAGTTAATTGTTGGCTAGAGCGATGGGAGCATGGAAGGTAGTATTTTCCAAAGATGTAACATTGACAGTTTTCTTACCTAAGTGTCTCTTTCTCTTGAATCCAGGCAGATTTTTGTGTTTGTCTTGACCAACAGATATGGTGGAAATAATGCTGGGCCAAGTCCAAGGTTTAGCCCTGAGAACTCGGAAGCTTCCATTTTCTTCCTTTCATGACATTGCTTTTATAACTTACCTATGATTCCATGTGTCCATCCAGTAGTCACAGCTGAGGTACAGTAGCATCAACCACCAGGTGTGCAAGTGAATGAGTCTGTGAGCCTTCACATGACTCCAGCTCCAAGATGTCAAGTTACTCCCACCTGTTGAGTGCACTCCTAGCCTTTCAGATTTCCTAGCAGATGCCGTGTGGAGCAGAGCTGAGGTGTCCTTGCCAGGCCCTGCCCAAATTGCTGATTGTAGGCAGAAAATGATAATTGTTGTTTTGAGTGACTGAGTTTGAGGTGGTTTGTTATGTGATAATACATAACTGAAATAGAGGGCCATGCGTCTCATTTGGCAGGCTAGATTGGGCTTATTTGCATGGTAGCCAGCAGGGTTTAGAGAGTGCTGGGAGGGATGGGGGGTGGAACTCAAGCACAAAGGCCTCTTGAGGGCTAGTCTCAAGAGAGTAGTAGTACTAGTACTCTGTCACTTCCACTAAACCGTACTGTGCAGAGCAAATCACAGGCCAGTGCAGATTCAGGAGCAGGGGAAATAGACTCTACCTTTTGATAAAGCAGCTGAAAGCAAGGGGAAGAATGGGGCCTTGTCTTTTTTGCAAACTACTCAATTATGCTACCTTCTAAAGCTTATGGTCAATTCAAGTCAGTAAGAAAGGTGAAATGACATTTTAAAAACCTAAGAAACTTTAAAGATTGTGTTTCATATAACAATGTATAGAGAACACTGCCTAATTTCTGAAAAGCTTAACCACATAGAATGTCATTTGTGTGAAAAGGTTTTTGAATGTCTTGAACATGGTTATCACAAAGCCCATGTACTTTATCTATAGCAGAGGCATAAAAAACAACCCCCCTTCACGCCCCTCCCCCGGAGACCCAGTGGAGTAGTGGGAATAAAGCCTTGGAAGGGGTGTGGACAATTTTATTTCTTATGTTTCAGAACACACAGGGCATGTGTCAAAGCTTGGTTCACATTCACTCTTTTTTTTTTTGGTACCAGGGATCGAACTCAGGTCCTTGTGCTTGCAAGGCAGGCGCTGGAACCACTGAGCTAAATCCCCGGCCCTCACATTCATTCTTTAATTTATTTGAGAAGCATGTATTCATTGTGCCTGACATAGGTCTAGGTGATGATGGTCTTAGGACTACTGCTAAGGCTCTTGCTGGATCTGAAATCATGAATATCTGCTTCTGAGGATGGGTTACACTGGGTAGCACAGAAAGCCAATTTCACCCTGGGGCAAATTTCATATTGGGCCAGCTTCAGAGTAAATTTGGGAACTCTTGGTAATGGCCTACCTCAATCAGTCACCAATGTACTGGGCTGGCAAATGTAAAGAGTGTCTTCTGGGCTGGGGTGATTTGATTCCTCTGTAGACCTTCTCAGACTTCTCAGGCTAACTGAACAGATGCACTTTAATTCAGTGTTACTCAAATCAACAAATAGTTACTGATGCCTGTAGGCTCCAGTAACTGCCAAGGGAGCTGAACACACAGAGCTAAAATGAAACCTAGGCCTTTCTTCAGAAATGTCAGTAAACCAATGCCTGCATTTCTTGCCATATCAGGCAGGGCATGCACTGAACAGGAACCTGAAATGTAGCCTATGGGTTTAGGAAGATCTAGAAGACTTCAAGCTGAGAAGGAATTACCTAGAAGTGGGAAACACATTGTAGACAGGGGGAACAGCACACACAAAGACCTGGAATCATATGGTATGCTAGAACAAAGAGTTGGTCTGTGAACACCAGAAAAGGCAAGGAGTGAACCAAAGAAGAAGGAAGAGGTTGTAGAAATCAGGAACATGGAGATTGGATTCAAAGGGAAATAGGCAGGGGAACTATAAGTGGTAGTTGTGATAATCAGACCAGCAGTGATGAGGGCCCCAGGCCCAACAATAGTCATAGGACCAGATCATAGGCTGTTTTAAGGATGTGCTGTGTACTGAACATGAATTGACTGGATGGAGGGATGTGGAATCTAGGGTGTTTCCCAGAGTTTGAACAATTCGCTGCTGGTGCTGTCACTGTTTCATGGAGGAATCAAAGGAAAACAAACAGGCTGAGGTTGGAACAGTGGTAATTTTGGTTTAGGGCATGCTGTGTGGGAGAGGTCCTTGGGACTCTAGCCTGATAACATGTACCTTGAAGACTCTAAGACTGTTTTCTGGGTGTTATGCCTTCCACTTTCCCCCTCTCTTGCCTACTTCCATTCTTTCTTCACCTATCTCCTACAAAAACCGAATTCTCAAACCAAAATAGTGGAAGACATATTTGAGATGATCTCTATGTATATAGAGTACTGGACAGGTCTCTGTGTGTATATGGAGTATTGGACCGTCTCCTAGAGCATGCCAAATTTCCCTTCAAAGATCTGCATTGTGAGTATGGTTCAATATCACACACTCCAATAGTGGTTGTCTTTGCAAACATCATACCCATTAAAGTGAGCCCATGCCATGCTGCCTGTCACATACACACACCTGCAGAGTGGGGTGTGTGTTGTTTGTGCCAGTACAGACTACTTCATTTCTGTCCCCAAACCTAAAAGCCATTACACAGTGCCTCAGCTTCAGGGGAGGAAAGTTACTTCCTCTGACTTTACACAGTTTTATAATCTATAAATTAGAACTGTAATTTGAATTTCACAACTATCCTCTGAGGTTTATGGGAAAGATATTAGAATTCCATTTTATTGATAGAGAAAATGAGGGTCAGAAAGTGTATTTACTCACTGTAGTAGACATGGAACACGAACCCCAGTCTTCTTCTCCAAGTCCAATGTTCTCTCTGTTCCTGTATAATGGCCCTGCGTGGGGAAGAATAGCCAAGAAATGGGTGAGCTCTACAGGGCCTGGAATGAGATCCTCTAAGGAAGTACGGTCTGGGAGTGCAGAAGTACACCAAGCACGGTACACTCACATGTACATGATGTCAGCTTCTCTCACAGAGGTGAGCCTTTGCCACTTGTACTCTGGTTGTTTCACTGCTCACGGGCTTTGTACGGCTATTGCATTTGTCTGGTGTGCCTACTAGGGAGGCTGTCTTGTTAAAATGGAATTGTTAATTTTCCTTTGGGTGCTCTAATTAAAAAAAATACATATATGATAGCTTTCTGCTTTTATGCATAAGTATTTTTCCTATCGCATTTATTTCCAGGTCAATAGCTAGTGAAACTCAAGCACCACGCTAACTGAAGGGGCGTGCTTCAGGTCTAAAACTGATCAGGAAGGTGTGCAGTTTAGCAGCCCATCACTCATTGCCTAAGTCGAAGTGACCAGTGATTGGCAGGAAGAAGGCCAGGATAAAGACATCTCACTTTGTTGGTTACTGGTATGCTGGCCCTTTGTGGATCACTTGCCTGGCAGGAAGTGGGCACTCACACAAAGCATGATTGAGAGACTATATGTTTTAGAAAAAGAGATTGTTTAAAATTTTTCTGAGAACCTCAATAATAAGATGGGAATAATATTACACAATGACCAATCCTTTAGGGAAGTAAGATTATGTTATATTCTCCCTTTATTAGCTCCCACTGGAGCCAAAGAAAAATAATTATAAATTACTTTGGTGGATATAAAAAAGGATGTTCAATATAAAAAAGAAAAAATATGGGTATGATGTCTAGAAAAATGGTTCCCAAGAGGTGTTTGAATAACTGATGGATCATGTTAATGTTATTTGAAAGGTACAGCACCACGTTCTGAGTGAATGGGCACATTCTTGTGAGAATAAGTGACATTCTTGTTATTCATTCTGAGGAGAGTCTTTACTTTTTGGAAAATTGCCAAGAGACAGGCTTCCTGGGCTCTCTTTTCCTGCCTGGTAGTTCCCCTAGAGCCCTCAATGTTGCTGGTGGCATTGCTAAGCCAGGAGTCAGAAAACCAAGATTTTAGGCTTCTTTCTTCCATGGATTTATTTTGTGATCTCCTTCCATTTCTCGCCAGTCTACTCTTTGGATCAGTGATGTCATCAGGGTAGTGGAGAACTGTTGATGAATACCTCCCGAATACCTGGAGGAAGGCCAGGTAACAAGGCATGGCAGCTTTGAAGCCTTAGCAACTGCTGTCCATGAAGAGACACAGTACAGAGGCACCTGGAAGAACCCTGCTGGCTCTCCTTCCTCTGAAGCCCCTTTGGGTTGACCCAGAGCTGGAGCTGGGAGGCAGCAGGAGACAGGCCTGTGGCTCCTCACCACCCTGGCCCATGATCTGGTGGCCCTCCTTTGAGACCAGGTGCTCTCCAAGACAGTGGCTGATATTTCACTGCAGGCTACATTTTATCGTGGTCTGAATCAGGTGTGAAATCCTTTGCAGTATAGCCTTGCTTAAAGGGCTCCCAGACTCTGGTAGAGAAGTCCCTAAGTTCAGACCCCATTGCTGGTTGAGTGACACTAAACAGCCAGCTCGGCCCTTAGGAGGTAGTTTGTACATCTGTAAGGCAAGATCAAGTGGTGATACATATAAAGTCCCCACCTTAATGTTTAAGTGAGCTCAGAACTGAGCTATAGCAATTATTCATACTTATTATCATGGTTGCCAGTCATTGGCATTGGACTAAGTTGAAGATGAGGCAAAACTCCTGTCCTGCTGCCCTCAGGCTCTGTAACAGAAATCACTTGCTGACTTTCCCTAATGCTGCCCTCGGCCCTCACTTGGTCCCTGCCACATACTCTCACTGCGGCACGGGGTAGTTCCCTGAGGGTGATGTGATTCTTGTCGCCTGTCACCTTGATAAACATAATCACTCAGCTCTCTGAATGCACTTCAACATGCTGTGTGGCCAGTCCAAGATGCTCCTAAATGTAGAAGCTGCCATTCATCCCATCAAACTCCTTCTTGAGACTCAATGTAAAAGCAATGAGTGGGAAGGTTAGTGTGTAGCCTTTTTGATAAATTGCAGATGGTTTTCATAATAATAAAAATGACAAAAGCATAATAAATATCCATCAGAATATCTGCTTTTGGTTTAAGTGCCTTCCCTTATCACTTTATTTAATTCTTATTATAATCCTCTTGAACCCCAAGACCGTATTTGTTTAGCAAATCTTCATCAACATGAGAACCAATCATCCTGCTCTTCTTATGAATATTTATTCTGTAGGACTCCCAAGGCCCAGTAGCGCAGAGTCCTTTATTCATTTAGAGTCAGCTAAGGAGCGACAAAGAACAATACATCTCATTACCAGATAATTACAGCTGGTTACCTTTTTACATCAATCAACAGCCCATAGCATATTGGACCATTTATGAATATTTTATAAGTAATAAAATTATTTTATTATGGGAAAGCCCCTGAAGCTGCCCGGCCCTTCTAAGTTCCCTGAGTTTCTCTGTGACTTTCTGCAGCACAGCCAGGCTCAGCAGCAGAGGTGGCAGAAGGTTATAAAGGGTTTCCCTTGGGTGAAAACTACAAGATCTGCCTGGGCCTGGTCTCCTGGAGCTTGGGCTCTGTCCTTGAAAACAAGCAGGAAGAGAACCTCTGACCTGGTCATACTCATGTGGCACTTATCACGAGAGTGGTTAAAACATTCAGGTGTATCTATGTGGATGTGGGGGAGGGAACAGGCATGCGGGGCTGGAGATGGATGACCCATCATCCCAGTGTTCTTTGGACAAAGAGGTTTTCAGGGGCACAGGCTTATTGGTACCAAGACTGGGACAGTCCCAAGAAAACCCGGATGGCTGGTCATCTTAGCTCTAGGAGGAAGTCTTACGGATTTGGTCATTATTTTTGGAGGCAATGTACTGTTTTGGTTAATGGTTTAGGGATTGGAGTCAGAACTGATTCAAAGCCTGTGTCCATCATATACTACGAGATCCTGGGCAGGACAGACTCAGTGCCTTAGTTTCTTCATCTATAGAATGGTGATATTAACTGTACCTGCTTCATAAAGTTATTATGTAGATTAAGTGACACACCAAGTGTAGAGTTCTTGATGCATAGAGGGGTTTCAATCACTGACAGCCATGGTATTATCTTACTTGGGAGTACTGTCTCATCTCAGGAGCATTGTGTTTTGAGTCCAGTCTGCCCAAGATGCCCTGGTGTCAGTGTTTTTTGTAGTGTCATCTGCATGGCTGCATGGCCACTTCCTGTGAAATGCTTGTTAACTGGTTGGAGGGCTTTGTTCCAAACCCAGGGTGTGAGGGTGAGAAGTGACAGGGACGAGACTGCTCCAGGACTGGCATCTTTCCCACAGGCAGGATCTGTGTTCTAAGCACTAACTATGCTCAGTGTCATAGAGTGAGGCTTGAGGTGTCAGCAGGCAGAGGACCCAGAAGGTGTGTGAGGGGAGAAGCTGGGGAAGAAGTGTTAATATGGTGGCTAGCAAACATTGGAGCCAGCCCTCCAAAGGCACACCAGGCTATTTTTGTTATCAGATAACCACACTGCTTATATATGGTAGATCTGTTTGTACACACACACACACACACACACACACACACACACACACACCCCCTCACAGTCTGCTGGGTCAGTTGTTTTCCAGAAGGTAAAGTATAGGACTTGGTTCTCTAATTGCCTGATCTCTCTTCTCGTCTCCATTAGGTGGTACAGAGTTGCAGACCTCCTCCTGCAAATTTCTCCTAGTGCCTATTTCTGTCTCAGTTCCCTTCCTTGCCTGGTTTTTCTTCCCTTTGCTTTGAGGAGTTGGGACCCTGCTTTGTAGGATAACAAATAGAACTGTCAAACCCATCAGTGCTGCCGCCTGCAAAGATAAATGGGGCAACACATGGAGCAACCTCTGTGGATCCTGGGGCCCCAGCAGGAACTGACATTGTGACAGATGGGGGGGGACAAGTGGTGCTGACACAATCGGGTCGTGTGAATGTCGAGGGGGTGAGGGTGTTGTCTGCTCCCCTGTTGGCTGCCCCTCCCTCTCTGCCTTGGACACACTGTGTTGCCAAGAGAAGCAGGCAGGTCCCTGCTCCTCCCTGGGCCTGTGAATCCTTCTTGTCAGAAGCATAGGCCAAGAAGCAGGCTGTCTGCAGAGCATCCTGCCATCTCAGGGGTGACAGCTGAGTTCTCTTGCAAAGAAGGCTCATCCTGGGCAAAGAACCAGGGCAAAGTTTGTCTTTAACCCTCACCCTCAACTTTCTCCAGGCCTGATCTGCTGGCTGATGTTCGCATCAGTCCTTCCAAAGAGCCAGCAGGCTCATCTGATCTCTGGTTCTCACCCAGAACTTCTCCCAAGTGTTGTCAATTAGCCTATACACTAGATCTTTCCACTCCTCCCTTGTATATCAAAATACACCCTCTGTGCCCCATTTCATCACGGATCTGTGGGGTATCCTATTAAAGTCTCCAAAATTTTTCTTGCCGAGCAATGCAGACACCAACATATTCCCAGGAAGGACTGGGGTGGGCTTTCTGGAGCTTCTGGTGGAACAGGGTCCATCAGATTAAAACATCACTCCAACAGGATCCAAATGCTTGGTAGTATGCAAAGGCAAACATTTTGCATGGTAATTATTCACTTTAATTTCTTTTCCATTCTGCCCCAAGTGTAGCTTCCCTTTGAAGAGAGATGCAGTCTGAGCTGGGACTTTTCTGGGTCTCTGACTTCAGTAGTCCCAAATTACTACTGAGCTGCCTGGGACCCCAGACAATCAATTCAGTTCATTCAGTATGCAGCCAGGATCCAATTGCTTCAAAGCAATGTGCTGACTGCTATGAATTGGAGAAGATGAGGTGGGGTCGCAAAATAAACAGGACATGACCTGCTTCATCTGGGAACTCACAACTTAGTTGAGAAGAGGTACATGTATGAGTAAGTTTAACATGAGATCAACCATGAGAAACAGTTTAAAGGGCATAGTAAGAATAGGAGTATGAATACTAATTTTGATTTGAGAGGAACGGGGACATCCTTGAGAAAGAGATGGAACTGAAGCATGCCCTGAAGGCTGACTAGGCTCTGGAAGGTTACCATGGTGGGAAAAGCTCTTTATATTAGGAGTATGTCTGTGTTGCTTTTTTGATGCTGAGACACAATACCTGACACCAACAACTGAAAGGAGGAAAGGTTTATTTTGGCTCACATTTAGAGTGCACGATCCACTGGATGGCATGGTACAGGGGCATGGAAGAGAAGCTGCTCATGGCATAGGGAAGGGTTAAGGGAGGAATGGGAAGGGAGATAAGCCCTTGTAGGCAATGCCCCATGGCTCCCTCTTTTTCAACCAGACCCCACCTTTTAAGATCAAGTCAGTGATGAGCCTAGATAATCCAGCCACCTTCCTGAAGCCCAGCCTGGGATTGCATGAGGCTCTTGGAGGGCATCTGGATATAAACCATAACAGAGGAAGAGTACAATTCAGACAGATGGGAGGTGCAGAGTGTACTTGAGTTAGATATGACTAAGCACATGAGGAATGTATGTAAGTACGTATATGGTGTGTGTGTGTGTGTGTGTGTGTGTGTGTGTGTGCGCATGCATGTGTGAGTGAGCAGTTGGTTGGGAGAAAAGATTGGACACAGGCTTAGGAGTTAAACTTCCTTCTACATTCTGCTTTGGGTGAGGGGACAAAATGGCTCTTTACCTGTCATTTCATCTCTCATTACAGAATTCTCTATATAGTTGGACACTGCACTTGATAGAGAGTAGAGAAATACATAGTCACAAAGCTGTCTTTGATTTCTTACAAAAACAGGGTGTGGGCAATGTGCGGACAAAGGACAGAAGGAGAAGGCAATACAGTGTCTTTGAGATGAATGAATGAGTGTGTGTCAATTAACCTCTTTTAGCCTCAATTTCCCTATCTTAAATAGGGATCTCGTATAATGCTTGGCCTAATGATACAGCCCTATAGGGGCTGTGAGGCTCATGACAGAAAATGTATGTAAAGTGTTTAGCACAGTACATCTCATACTTGCTGGCTATTATTATGATTGTCTCCCTAACTCCTGATCCGTTTTAGCAGCCAAGTACTCTCAGACCATGTTAATGGGCAGCTGTATGAAAGCAGCACGTGTTTGTCCACAGAAATGATGCTGCTGAGAGATGCTCAAAGTTGAGATGAAGAGGAGACTTAACAAAATCAATACCACTTTTGGAAAAGATTATATGCTATACTAGGCAGCAAATAGACCATTGAAACTTGATTTGGAAAGTATTTATAGAGTCTATTAGAGATGGTTAAACATACCAACGCAGAGAAAAATAAATAGTGAATTACACACATGAAGCTCACTGGCACTCTTCCTTTGTGTGTCTTTTTCTCTCCCTTCCTTTCCGTCTCTGCCCATTTTCAGGATTAGGGAGGCAGAATCAATTTAGTAACACTCTTAAGAAAAGTTGAGGGAAAAGTCTACACGGTATTATGGTTATGCAGATCTAACCTATTTAGAGTGTGTGAAATTTGGGAACTGAATGGAGAGAAATACCTCAATTTACAGCAGGCAGCAGATGAGTTCCCCCTGATTAATAAACTGATGGGTTTCCGCAAATAACCTAAACTTTTTGTTTAACTTTTTAAGTTACTAGTGAGCAATTTAGTGCATTGGAGCAGTAATTCTGTGATCCCTGGTGGCTTGAAATAATTAGATTATTTTGTGTAATGAACAAATGAAAAGTTAACTCACTGGCATGGATCAATGTTGTAACATGATTTATTTCTTGTAAAGGGGAATGCTCTAGAGTTTAGGCCCTACAAATAACTGTTTTGACTCCCTCCCCTTTTGCATTTATAATATGTTTTGGGTCGTTTTGTGAGAGAGGTTGCCCAGTGGGGTGGGAAGAGCATATGGACTTTGGGATCAGCCAAATCTTGATTCAGTTTTTACTAAGTGTGTGACCTTGGGCAAATAATTTAATATGCAAATCGTTTTATATGCCAGGTTCTACTTCCTTCCCAATAAGGGGTGGTGAGAATACCTTTTGTGGGAGGCAAATGCATTAAATCAGTTACTGACAGGAGAGGACCTAACACAGTTCCTTGCTACCTTGGAAACCCAAAGAAACAGTAGGATCCTTACTGTCTCCCTCACCACTCTGTTATTTTAAAATGATGAATGTTTATAGAAAGGATAAAGAGCACATTCATTAGTTGTGGTTTTATTCATTTGTTGGGCTAAAAGCAGCCTCTGCCTCGATATGGGCTTAAGTGAAGATGTTTATTGAGTACGTTTTTTGGGTATCATAAAAGGAGCTTGAAACCTAAATATTCTTGTAGAAATATATATGAACATTGTGGTTTATTGTCATTAATGACCTAATTTGAGGAAAAGCCTCTATCTTCAAACCAAGCAATGATTACCTTAATATATAAAATTTATACAGAATCTTGATTGGGGAACTGGCTTTGCATTATATACAGTGGACATTCTATAGTCTTAGATAAAGTACCCAGATGAGAAAAAAATCAATAACCAAACAGCATGTGGAGGTTGGGGGACCATTATACTTCAGACAGGGGGTGATAAAAGTGGACCTTATTTGTCCCAAATTTGCTGGTTTTGGGTCCTAGCAGATTGCCCAGCCCACAACGGGCCCACATTAATTAAGCATGGTGGAATGGGGATGTTTGCCCTCAGTTCCTGCTGGAATATTACTGCTTTGGTATTCTTGTTACGATTTGTTCCAAAGCTCGAATCTGTACATCACTTATCCGCTGAATTGAACAAATTGAAAGTGATCATATTTAGAGACTATTGGTGGGAGGTTGCTGCTTCCTCCTCTTTAATAACATCTTGAGAGCTAGCGGGGTTCTCTGATGTTCCTCAGATTCATACTACCTCCCTCTGCACAAATGAACTCAGTTGGAGGTCTGGTTTATTGACGTTTAAATGAGTATATGTGGCTCAGTGTAGTGTCTGTCTAAATGAACACTGCTTCAGTGCATTGAAACTTAATGATTTACTTTGCATCCAGGTGAGAGAGGGGAAGGTTGTGGCATTTGAGCGAGGAGGAGGACATATGGAATATATGTCTTCCAGCAAAAAATAGTTGCAAATTGAATTAATTTCTTGAATATTTCATAGAAGGTTATTTTACTGTTGGGAAGCAGAATTTTAGGAATGTTCTACTAAAGATGGAAAAGTAATACAATAGCTGCAAAAAGGGGAAAAATCAGGAAGGATGTTCAGCCAAGACTACTGACATTGCCCTGGGTTTTCCTACAACTGCATGCTTCCTCTTAGTGGACAAAAGCCCATCAGGATTGAGCTTAAAATCCTTCAGATAAAATCATGGAACCCAAATTTTAGAGGTCAGTCGGACAGAATTCCTTTCTAGGGCTTACATTCCCTCCAGCCACTGTTCAGTTTCTCTGATATTCTCATCCAAAGCAGCTGTCTAGAGACATTGTTTTTACATCTCTACTTCCCAATCTCTTTTCAAGCTTTTCAAATCAAGCCTTTGACTTCATCAATTGATCCAACTTGATTTGCCAAAACTCCATGTTATCAGATCCAGCGGTCAATTCTCTGTTCTCATTTTGTTTGAACTCTCAACAGCTTAAGGGCAATGTTGAATGTTCCTTCTCCTTGAAATACTCTTTTCTTGTTTTCTATAACAATTTATTTTCCTGTTTTCTCTTTGAGCTCACTGATTATACCTCCCAGTCTCCTTGCTCTGTCTCTTCCACTGCACCACCAAATCTTCAAAACTTAGTCTTGGCTCTTCTTTGCCTTGCTGAAGTCTCTTCTTTGCTAATGTATTCAAGTTCCGTGTATTTGAATACACCATCTACACTGATTCTGCGGTATTTATATCTTCAATCACGATCCCCTTCTGAGTTCTAGATTTCTAAATCTAATTGTCTACTGTGCATTGCCACATGTAGACAGTTCAACCTGAGTGAGAGAGGTACTCTTGATGCTTGTTTCCAAATCCCTCAACATATCCAGCAAAAAATCCTGTCAATTCAAGTCCTGCACTAAACCTTACTATATCCATTGCTATGGGCCATAAAATTAAATTCTCATAAATTCTCACACCACCTGTACAAGGGCTGTTCCGTTTAACAGAGGAAGGTACTGACTCACAATTTACTAGTTTTTCTTCAATACTATCGATTCAATATCATTGTTCAAAGATGATTTCCTTGACCCCTCACTTTCTAATGTGTTAATTTCATCCTCAGCTCCTCTTTATGACTTTATAGCCTGCATTATTAGAATTTCTTTGTTTACTTTTGTCTGTGTGAACTAGGATGGAGTCTTTCTCATGCATTGTTTTACCCCCCAAATTCTTTGAAACACTTTACCCTTAGATCATTGTTGGATGAGTGAATGAGGGAGTGAATGACTAGTTTCCATGGAACCTAAGGAGAGGGAAGAAGGGGTATATGGAGACACTAAGTGGATCTGAGTTCTGTCAGCTCCACGTGATTTGTTCCATTCCATTCTATTCCTTTGAAAACAACAACAATAGTAAAAAATTATAAAAAGAAAAATGAAAAAGAGCTTAAGAAAATGCCTAGTTAATCACATATGTATTTTTGTGATCATAGCCTACCTAGGCCCTAAAGTAATAAATATCTATAGGGTACGTACTCAGTAGGAGAAGTGGTGTAGATAGAAGTAGAGAGGCAGGAACCAGAGTGGAAGGTGTACTGACACCAGTCAGCCTGGGAGAGAAAGTTTGGGAGTGAGTGCAGTGAAAGATGACTTTAGGAAACCAGTAGGGGCTGTGAATGCCAACCTGGGGGTGCAGATGTAAATCACTGAAGGTAAGAAGCCATCCAAGTTCTTTCCACAAGTAGTTTGGGGATTACTGAGAATCATGGAAAAACAACATATTACAGATGCTAAATCTGTGGTTTAAGGACCTTGCTGTTATGCCTTCAGCTTGGGTTGAGGAAGTTACAAGAAACACCTTTTTTCTATTCTACTAAGTGGTTTTCTGTGAAGATGAGTGGTGTCAGTGCCAATAAAAGTATGTTAGATAAAGTTTGTATATAATTAACTTGTAATTAATAGTGTTTTTGTTTATGCTAAGGCTCATCTGGACATCATTTAAAATGCTTTAAATAATTCTTCAGGTCTTTTCACTTTGCATTTCTGTATGTTATTACTCCTTGCTTTCATATTACTATTAGATGTTGATTTTTTTCTTTATTTGAATATTATTTGTTTAGTATTCTCTATTTTATAAATTTTTATAATCTCTTCAAATCTTTTTTGGTACAAGGAGGATGTCCTTTGATTAATGTATGCATTCAGGAAGGGTTTCATAGGCTTAGAAATGCCTTTTGTCTGATCTTTTCTTCATGAGTGTGAAGGTGATAGTGTTTACTTGCTATGGAATTGGTGGTATGAATAGTTGATTGTACCTTTTTTCTTTAAGCCATCTTCCTTTGTCCTTGTGAGTCATTTGTTTCTGAAGAAGACTAAGTAGGATTAATGGAGGGGTAAGACTGGTATAGGAATGGTTCTGACTTGAATCTCAAGAGGCTTGATGTAAAGAGCATTAAAAGTTCCTGGAGAGTTGCCATCCAACCTTAAAAAAGTCATTAAGTGGTCACAGAAGGAAGCTGGTTCCCAGCTTGACTCTACTTGCTGAATGGGCTCTGCTTACAGGTTTGACACATCTAGGTATTAGCATTGCCTTTTCTTTTATAACTTTTCAATTTATTTTTTTCCCTTTCAAGGGAAGATTAAGCTGAACGGAGAGTGGTGGTTTTCACATGTAGTCTAGTGATTGTGGGGGTCCTCAAGACCTCTCAGGGGGTCCATGAGATCAAAACTATTTTCAAATAATACTAAGATATTAACTCCCACATTCTCAAGGTAAGAAGGATTTTCTAGAGGCTACATGATATGTACTACAACAAGAGGGTGAATCTGGAAGAGAAATGTTAAAAATGTAAAAACTGATACTCTTTTTACTAAAATAATTTTTATCTTGAAAATATACTTAAAAAGCAAAAATATGTTCTTTATGTTAACATGTGGTGGGTTTCTTGGAGTTTGAAGAAAAATATGTTTTAAACAGTTAAATTTTTGGTTATGATTAGTATTATTAGTATTGACAATTTTTGTGGAAAATGAAAAAGAGACTGTATTAAACAGAACCACTTTGTTGCCCTCAATAATTTTTAAGAATATAAAAAGGTCCTGAGACCAAGCAATTTGACTATAACCACTTCCAAACTGCTAGCATGTCAGTAGTCCCTTTTTCTTTGTGGCAGGAGAGTCATTGAATTAAAGGAATAGAATACAAGGCAGTATTAGTGAGGCAGGTAGAGTGACAAGGGGCTTACTATATACTGAAGACTCTTAGAGCTCAGAGACTATCACCTGTATAATTCATCTTAGTCTCCCCAATGTCCAGCATTATATCCCACTCAGTAACAGGTTGATAAAAATGGGTATTGAAAGGATTGAAGAATGTATGGTCAAATCACAGTCCAACCTAGCAAAAAGCGCATTTGATGTGGTATGCAAGGCCTACTTAACGTAACTCCTGCAATCTGTAGTCTAGGTGAGCTTTTGTTCATTTAGTTTTCAATTTCTTTCTTTCCTCAAAAGCTGTTTATTGAGTGACTATTATGTGCCAAGTGCTATGTCAGGCCTGACTCTACGTAAGTCACATTCTGTCTTCATTTTTCTCATCTCTTAACAGGAAGCTCCAATAAAACATGAAACCTCTTCTAGTGATGTCTTCTGGATAATACAAAAACTCTTCTGTATATCTCTCTTGGATAAACTAACATAAGAAGAAAGATAACTTTCCTCAGGCAAGAAGCGTGGTCTGCTTTAAGTGCTCCTGCAGAAACTTAAGTGGCAGATGGTCGACTGCCTTGGAGTTATACAGATAGAAATTGTAAAGTTTGTAAATGAAATAAACCCTAAAGCATGAAATCTTCCAGTTCATTTTTTTCCCTACATTTATTCCATATTAGACTTCAACTGAATAATTTCAAGAAAGGGAACTTAGAGACACTGCCAGTGCCTCTCCTCCCTGGAAACATGGTGCTCAGAGCTCTTTCGTGAGACACCTGAGGGATTTTGTGTAGCTCATGCAAGCTGGGAGACTGTTTCATTGCTCTAAATGGGCCATGATCTTGGAATAATAAATGCCCCTTCCCTCCAGTCATTTTTTCAGAACTTCCACTCAGGGTAGCAAATTCTTAAACATGAATACTACATCTGCCCGTTTCTTGGAGCCTCATGTGGCTGGGTTCCCACCTGCTTTAGTTAGTTTTCTGTAGGTTTTATTGCAGAAACAAGCAGCCTCCAAACCTCAATGGCTTGCCACGAAAGTTTATTTCCTAATCACGTTTCAGACTAGCTGTGGAGTAGAATAGCATCATTCTTGCTCCAAATATCTTCTTCCTTTAAGAATCAAGGTAGGAGCAGCAGCTGATATCTGGAATAACTGCTCTTATGGAAAATGAACAAGAGACATGGTTGACTCATACAATTGCTTTTATGCAGAATGTGGCATATGCCACTTTGGTTCACATTCAGTTGGCCAAAGCAAGTCACATGCGTGGGACATCAATGTGGCAGGGAGTAGAGTTCTCTCATGAGGAGCTTCTGTAAATGGCTTGGCAATGGCCAGTGATGCATATTTCTCTTACACACAGGGAGAGTAAACAACTGAGGACAATATTGTAACCTAGCACACTATTCTTTCTTTGTAGAGTGTTATATAAACAGATTGCTTTCTTTACCCAGTTCATTTTACTTTGTGATATCTAAGAAAGAAAGGAGCTCTTTATTGAATTTATGAAGATATGCTTTTGTCCTGCTAGAGTAACATTAGTGATGGGTTTTAGTCTTTCTGCCATGGAATTATGAAAATATGGGAAAATGAAAGGACACAACCTTTCCCAAACAGAAATCAAATAAGCACATCCTCACGGAAAATAGTTTTCTTTTGTCCCTGACATCTCTTAAAGGAGAGAGGCAGTGAACAAGAGTTCTGGCTAATATACTTTTTCTTTTTTGTCTCCGTGCCTTCTCTGTCGAGTCATCACCTGTGCCTCTGAGCTTAGAGAACAAGCATAGATGGTACCCTGCTGTTGAACACTAGAAGCGAAGATCAAAGGAGATAGCCTAGAAATGCAAAATGTGCTCATTACCCCTTCCCCCCAAACTCTCCCACCTTTCTGCTTCAGTTTTCACTCAGGCCATTAACACTTTGCACCTGGACTATTACAATAGTCTTCTAATTGGTTTCACTGCCTTCATATTTATATCCTCATAATCTGTTCTCCATCTGAGGAATCTTTCTAAAGTTAAACTAAACCATGCTACGCTTTTCCCATTCTCTGCCTCTTTGCACCATGATTTAATTACCTAAAAAATGGGACACTATCTGCTTTATAGGGAAAGGTACGAGGAAATAATATTTATGAACTATCCAAAGCAATATCTCAACAAATGGCAGCTAATGATTATCATAAAATATATAAAGATCCTTTATCACAATCTGCCAGGCCCTCCACCTCTGACTGCCAACAACCTCATCAGCTGTATTTGGCCACCAAACCTAGCTCCACCGTCACCACCTGCACCCTATGTTGTTGCTTTGCCAAGCTACACTCAGTTTCCTAATAAGCCTTCCTATTCTTTAGCTCCATGCCACTGCCCGTGTGCTCATTTTGGACTGTTCTGCCTTAGGTCCGTCCACTGGGGCTCCTGCTTAGAAGGAAGACGTGTTTCAAAAGTCACATTCTGATGCTCACCTGACCCTCCACTGACACCCCTGAATCACTCCTACCTCTGTATGGCCTGGTTTGGTCTGGGGTTTGTTTTGTCTGTTAGATTATAAATCCCTGGAGGGCAAAGGCTGTCTTTTTTTATTAGTACATATCTGCAGTCCATAATGATTACATTCCTCATGGAGCACTGGTACATGCACACGACAGATCTCAGCACTTTCTTTCATCCCCTTTCCTTCCTCTCACTCTCCTTTCCCTCCATCTCCTGGTCCTCTTCCCTTTTGTAAAAGCTCACCCTTTTCTGAACATCTGTCTTTTATTTTGCTTGTTATTTATATTTTCAGTGTCTCATATTAAGAGAAACCATGTGGTATTTAAGCTTATGTGTCTGACTTATTTCACTTAGCATTATGGTCTCAAGGTGTATCCACTTTTAAAAAAAATGACTCAAGTTTATCCTTTATGGCAGAGTAATACTCCATTGTGTGTAAATACTATACTTTCTTTATCCATTCATCAGTTGCTGGACATACACAGGCTGTTTCCAAGATTTATCTATTATGAATTGTGCTGCTATAAACATTACACATGTATCACTGTAATATGATGTCTTTAACTCTTTCAGGAAGATACCTAGAAGAGAACTAGCTGGGCCAATGGAATTTATAGTTTTAAGTTTTTGAGGAATCTCCATACTGATTTCCATCATGGTTTTGCTAGTTTACATTCTGCCAGCAATGTAGAAGCCTTCCTTTCTCCCTGAAGTCTGACTAGCATTGGTGATTGTTTAACTTCTTGATGAGAGCCATTCTTTCTCAAGTAAGATGAAATCTCAGTGTTGTTTTACTTTGCATTTCTCTAATGGCCGTAAATGTTGAACATTTGAAAAAATGTTCAACAAAAATTTATTGGCCATTTGTACTTCTTATTAGAAGTGTCTATTCATTTCAACTGCCCATTTTTTGAGCAAGTCCTTTATTCTGAGGGGATCTAATTTTTTAAAACTCTTTATATATTCTAGATAGTCTTAATTATCTCTCCATGCACCTGACATGCAGTAAGGTGCTCAACAAAGCTGTTTGGTATGCATGAATATGGTAGAGGAAAAAAAAGACAAGCTGCATGAAGGGACAGAATAAAAGAGATTTTGATTAAGCAAAACCACACTAAGATTTGAGGCTCAGATTGAGAAAACAGAAAGCAAATCTATGTCTTGTATTGTGAAGGGGTTGACACAGTCTTGGATAACAGTGGCTGTAGTACATATTTCCTTAGGAAGATAAATTCATCGTGAAAAATGTTCTGAGTGAAAAATGTTCTGAGTGAAAAAGGCCTACATATGGGCTTTTTCTTGACATAGTAGGTCCTTTATAGATGTGCTCCTTTAGTATCCCAAATCTTGAAATGTCATGCTATTCCTGGGGTTAGTCTTAAGCTGAGTAGGCATGCAAGGGTAGGATTAAACAAGTAATTCTATTTGCCTGCTGTATCCATCATTGTTTAGCTAGAAAAATTAAATTTCTATTCAAGCCTCTCAGCGTGTTTAATAAATGCTTCAGGTGCATAGAACCATGTGTGAGGGAGAAAGGAGCAAAGCCATTCTCTGGGAGTGACATATTTATTAAACTCATGGAGTAATACCAGCTTTGCCCCTGGGATGCTGGTCAGGAACCAGAGGAGCAGTGGTGAGAGAACCCAGCAAGCAACCACTCCCCTTCTTTCTTCTGTGACAGGGTGCCACAACGCTCTGCTGTTAGCATCAGCCTGATCTGTGTTCTAATGTTGGTTCTGCCACTTCCAACTTGTGTTGCTGTGGACATGTTACCTGTTACTAATGCTTTGTATCCAGTTTTATCAGCTGCTGCCACTTATGGAGAAACTTCTATGTACCTTATCAGAGATGGCAAACCTCTTAGAGCTTTCAATGATAACAAATAGCTGGCTGTGGCATGTGTGCCATAGGTTTGCCATTCCTGTACTACACCATGCAAGTTAATCTGCTTTAACCTTGTTACTTATTATAGGTATTATTTTTATTGAATTAAAATATAAAGAGCATGAAATTTACTATTTTAATCATGTTAAGTGAATAATTCAGTGTCATTACATGTATTCACCATGTATCTTATTTAATCTTACATTAATCCTGGGAGTAAATTGTTATTATCTTCCTTTCACAGATAAAGAAACTGAGGTTCCAGGAAGGTAAATGATGATTATTTTAAGATGCCTAGTATATGTCAGGTGCTAAATATGATGTAGCTATTATTATTATTATTATTATTATTATTATTATTATTATTATTATTTCTTTCAGGCCACAGGCCAGAGGTCTTATTAGATCTTCAAAAAGGCGAAGGTGAGAATTAAAGTTCTAGATGACTAGATGCACTAGGAGAGACATCTACTTCAGCAAGTGAAGATGGGCAGTGGCCCAGAATTGTGTTTCCATGCTAGGCAAATGGGGATGCAGGCCCCAGCCTCAGAATTCATCTCCTATGGCCAACCCAGTCCACCCATAGCCCCAGGGAGAAGGAAATGAGTTCAGCCTGTCCTCAGACACGTTTATATTGATTCTGTCAGTTTCTTGCTGCTTGCTGACAGGAGACAGATGGCTCATAAGGCAACTGGGCACAGCACATTACGTCCCTGTCTCGGGCCTCCTAAATCATTTCAAAATTTTAAATTTCCTAATCAATATTTTATCTGGAGCACAAGATAGTGAATGGGTGGCTTCTCTCTGGGGTGGATGCTCACAACCTGGGACCCAGACCCATTTGGAGAGGACTGCAGGCTTGTTCTCCGTGAGGCCAGTCATCCATGGCTGGCCAGGTCCAGAGTAGCCCTTGGGAATTATGTGGTCCCAGCACACTCCTTTCAGATCTCAGCTTAAAACAGCACCTCTTTAGAGAGGAGCCTACGCTGGCCATTAGAACAGAAAGGCCTTCAGAGCTGGGCCCTTATCTTGAGTAGCTAGGACAGTGCAGACACAGTATATGTGATGAGCAAACCTGGATTGAATGAGGAAGGGTGTTTTGAAGACTACTAGAAGAGTTGAGGAGGAAGGGTAATGATAAAATAGCTCTTCCAGAGTGTAGTGGTTCATGGACCACCAGGCCAGGGGTCTTACCCCACCAAGTAGGGAAGTTTTGCTATATTTGGGCAGTTTTGATACCTGCAGAGTTCTTCCTTGTTTGGATGTGAAACCTGGATCCTTGTACTTCTATATATTGGTCTTTTTTCAGATCCTGAGGACACCTAGCAGCCATACACCATCAGCAGAAGGCACTAGGGGAATAGGAAGCTCTCCGTGTCCCCTGTTCTGGCTGTGTGATGCAGATACCAGAAGGAAGAGCTGTCAGGCCTGAGTTATGGGGATCTCATGATACACTATGAGGTAGCTTTAGCCATCAGAGTGAACTTGCTTTTCTAAGGAAACATGAAGGAAATTCTGGGTCAGCATTCTTGCAATCTTCCTAGAGTGGTAGGAGGTTTTGTCAAGAGCAAGTAGAGAAGCCAAGGATTTGGATGTTTTCCCTTTAAAGGGCTCTGTTACAAAGGCGCGGGTAATGATAATGCTCTCTTATACTTCCCCATTGCTTTACACATTGCAAAGCTCTTTCAGGCATATTATTGGAAGCTCTCGTCAGTCTTATATCTGTGACAGGTATCACTGCCTCTAGAGAATAAGAGACTTGCCTATAACCACTCTGCTGGCAAGGATTCAATACCCCTGTTCCTCCTCAAATGCTGCACTCACACACAATGGATAACTTCCAGCTTATCTGTGATTATGTAGGGCCATGCTTCTCAGGCCTAAATGTGCATAAAAATCATCCAGAAGTTTGTTAAACAGCCTCTCATATTCTTATCCCTTTGGTTTGGGCCAAGGTGCCAGGAATTTCAGGTCTACTCAGCTCCCAGGCAATGCTGATGGAAGTAGCAGGCAAAACATGTTGTCAAACTGTTGAAGGTGACATCTTATTTGATCTCACCAGACCCCATGTAGTAACTAGTTTTGTTATTCTCATCTTGGGTCCAGAGAATTTAAGTGACTTGCTCAAAGTTCCTCATTTGGTGTCTGAATCTGGACTTCAGAACAATGGATTTAACCATAATACTATGACCCTTCCAGGAAGTAAGGGATTTCTGGCTAAGTGGGTCTTCCGTCCTCATTAGAAGGGTCTTGTTTCCTCCGGGGCACAAAGATGGAGGCCATAGTCCTTTCAGTTTAAGAAAGAGCCTAAACTTCTTGACAGGAGTCACAGGTATCCCATTAGCTGTGTGCTTCCTATACTACCCTAGTACAGAGGAGCCTTCTGGGCTGCCATACCCCGCCCCCCAGTGCCAAGGAGGTGAGCTTTGCGGGTACCAGCAGCACCCCTACCCCACTGAAATGAGAAGACACTTAAACAAGTATCAAAGCCAGATTTCCAGATCACCTAAAGCAACCCCAAAGGGAAATGAGATGGAACAATCTGATACTCAATCACCTGGACTCCCTGAACTGGCAACAAAAGAGGATCTGGAAAAAATGAAATCAGAAATAATTTCTCAGGTAACTACCCTAGTTCATAAGACATCAGAACATACTCACAGTTTTGCTTTAAACCTCTGCCAAGTTCCAAGTGCCATGGCACAGGCAGAACAACCTGGCAAGGTTACCGAATAGTCAGGTATGTTGTGGACACACCCTGTTTAATGGATAACTTTCTAATGGACTCTGATCTTCATAGAGGGTGGTGGTGGAGGTGGATGCTTCCTCTGTTCTGCTCCTGCTGTTCAAACCAAGTATATGATGAGTTTGCAGCTTAGTCACAACTCATATGTATGGGCATGTGATATCTTTTCTATGACCATCACAAGTCCCATTTCTGGTATTGTGAAAAGACTTAATTTTGACATTTAAAGGTGGCTTAGTAAAATTTTGACTTAATTTGTAGGTTCTTTTCATTATTACTTAAACAATTAAAACTCAGTCATTTTTAAAATCCAAACTTCCTATCAGGACCATGGTTCCTTCTCAAATGTTTCTGCCTCCTCTCCTACTTGGGGTGGCACCTGTATGGAGATGGACACTTAAGGGATCATGGTGACAAGAGGTGGAAAGAAGGGTCCTGGGTGGTGTGGTTTGTGTGTTGACATTGGTCTTGGATTACTGCTGATGTGCAGTAGTTGGTCTCATCTGTTTGGAGGTCTGATCCTCTATTCTCACTGCATTGGTTGCCAAGTGTCTGCAGTTGGTATAGGACATAGTGTGTCCTCTTGGGTCATTCTTTGTGACCTTATCTACTCTCCACTCAACTTGTGCCCTGACTCAGTTCTTGCTAACCACAAGAATCCTCTGAAATTTCTGGGGAGAAGTGTGTGTGTGTGTCTCTGTGTGTGTGTGTGTGTGTGTGTGTGTGTGTGTGTGTGCATGTGTTTGGTGGGTGATGCATCCCTTCCAATGGAGTTAAGGATCCTCTAGGGAGAGAAGGATTATTTCTTTCCATTTGGCATTCTGGAATGCAACTACCTGAATGGGAACCCTGAAGACATGGGCTGGGTCTTCTCAGAACACTTGCCTACCTATAACTCTCTTCTCTGCTGTGATTTCCCTTGAACCTCTCCTCTAGTGGAGGTAAGCTGCTACCACTCCACGCTGCAGCCTTCCACGCTGCCTACTCTGTGGAGTCCGGAAAGACTCATTTCCTCATGTGCTTCACACTTGCACTGGAAAGCCAGCACTTTCAAGATTAGTATTTTTTCTGTGAATTTAAAAAGTCAAACTTGAATGTCAAACCTCTTGCTTCTTAGAAAACTTAATTCTTTATTCTCCTACCCTCAACCAAAGCCAAAGATAACTCAGACTGAGGTTAGAAGGCTGACAGGCAAACAGGCTACTGAATTACCGGAATGAAAATGACAATAGTGCTTCATTTTAAGTATTTTCCTTATAGAATATTTTATTTTATAATTTATCCTTCATTTTATTAAATGATTAAATTGTTGGAGCACAGTGTTAGAACATTGTCCTATGTAATGGGACAAAATCTATTCAGTTAACGATATTTATCAATTTTACTTTTCTCATCAAAAATAATCTTGCCATCTACCTTAATTTTTCTTCCTTTTCCTTCCAAAGAGACAGGATTCTTATTTGTTGAGAGAGAGGTTAAGCTAATCTATATTTAAAGTGTTGAGAAAGAGCAAGAGGATTTGGAGGAAAGAAAGTATCCTCACCTCCTCCTTCTTCCTCCCTTCTCTCTTTCTTCAGAGACTCTCATCGGAATTTTGGGTTTCTATCCCTTAAGAATTAGCCAGAGGTGATAAGAGCCCAAAGTACTGGATTCAAACTTGAAAGAACCACCAAGCTCTACTTGCATATCCTACTTAGCTTTGCCTGAGGGAGATGATTTGACACTGGCCCAGCTAATAATGCAGTGGTTCCTCAGTCCCATTAGACCATCATTCTTCTCATGCATAGCTCCTTCAAGACTGTCCTGGATAATGACCACCTGTCAGGCTGGAGTTTAGGCTGCCATATGCCAAGCACAGGGTGATTAGGACAATGGACCCAAACATCATGGAATTCCCTGCCAGTAGTGGAGAGGTACAAGCTCACAGGCAATGTGTGACAGGTGGTGGAGCATATTGTGGACATTTCAGCCTGCCTTCTTGCCCCAGAAGTTGTTTGAAGAAGTGAAGTCTAAGGTAGGAAGGCAGCAGCACAGACAGCAAGAGAAATAAGGAGGTGTGTTGGTTTTGTGGGGTGATCTGATAAAGATACTCTTGTCAGGTAAGCTGCATAGACAGTGGGCTTTCAAGTAGCAACAAGGAAACTCAAACCAGAATCAGAAAGGGGAGTCAGGAGCAGGTAGAAAGGTGGACCTCACCTCTCTGGAAGTGAGACCTACAGCTATGAATGGGAGGTAGGCTAGAGCAGAGGGAGAAGAAAGCAGGGCAGAGTACCAAAGACCCAACCTGGGGAACACCTAAGTTTCAGGGAAGAAAAGGCTGAAGAGCCAGAGAAAAAGCTAGAAAACCACAGGGCAAGCCCCATGCCCGTTCAGTGTCCAGTTAAAGAGGATGCAGCCCTCACTGCCTGCATAGGTGATGTTCATCACAGCTATCACCTTTTAAGGGATTATCAGGAGGCAGATCCTACACTAAATGCTACACTAAATGTGGAATTCCTAAAAGAATTCTGTGAAAGAGGCATAGTCTTTCAATTTGGAGACCCGGAAAGAAGTTCAGAGAGGCTAAATAACTTTCTCAAGGCCCCACTGTCACATGACACAAGGTGGGTCAGAACCAGAATTGGAATCCAAACATTAAAACTCTATGTTAATTAGTATTATTATCATCCCAAAGAGCTACTCAAAGTGCAGCATCAACATCTCCCAGAAGCCTGTAGACATGCAGCGTGTCAGGCTCCATCCAGGTGTATGGAATCAGAATCTGCACTTTCATGAGAGTCTCTCACGTGCATTAGAGTAGCGAAGCTCTGCTGCGAGTTACACTTGCTCATCCCTACCCTCTCACTAGGTGCCAGGTGTCCACTCTGCCCTGGATGCTTAGCTTCCTCTCCTTTCCTCTGTCCCTTCTCTGATGGGCCCTGGGCCTTGACTGAGTTTTCACGTAGACTCGCTGTGCTCTGATGACAGAAGGCTTGCACTTAGAAGACTTGATTAGTTTTGCAGTGCATGGCAGTGTGGCACTTGAAGTTTCTCAAAGGAGTGGTTTATTATGGGAGCATTACTGTGAAGAAGGGAGGCAGCCTCTCCATGAAGACACTCTGACCGCAAAGATCTGGTGCAGGGCTCTGTTTCTGTTTCTGTTGCTCCCCGACTGTGCCTATTGGATTCAGATCACTCTGATCTTTCTGTCACTGAGCATAGGCAGAGCCCAGTGAAGCCTCTCCTCCCCATTCTCCCGTTTGTGTGGGTGTCCCCATTGTCCACCTGTGGGAGTGACAGGTGCTCAATGGCTCTTGAATGTCATAACCAGTTGCTGATCGATGCAAAGCATCATTATAACAGTTACTTTTGTTTTAACACCTTCTCCATTCCAGACACCCTGCTAGGTTTTATTTTCTCATTTTACAGACAATGAAACTGATTCTTGGAAATGTGAAGTGACCCGCTCAAGGCCACTGGTAAATAAGAGGCTGAACTGGGACCTAATTCATGCTTGTCGCATCTAATGTTGATATTTTTGGGCCAGGGACTTACCTCAGTGACACTGCACCTGCCTCACAAGCTCAAGGTCCTGAGTTCAATGCCCAGTACCAAAAAAAAGGTGATGTTTTTCTCACACCACCACCTACTCAGAAATGATTCTTTTTAAAGGCTTACTGTTCCTAATTTCTCTTAGTTCCAGGGACAGATTTGCCCACTATTGTGTTGAATCTTTGTGAAGTTTTAGAGCATTGGTTTTTGAGTTTTGTTCTACATAAGAATCAGATGGAGGGCTTGCTAAAGCATGGATCTATTGAACTCATTAATATGTAAATTAATGCATCTTAGTAAACGGAAACACCGCCCCCAAAAGCAGTGAATCTAGCAGTTCTGTAGTGGGGCCAGAGCATTTGTCCTTCTCACAGCTCTCCACCCGGTGCTGTTGCTGTTGACAGGGACACATGTCCAGAACCACTGCCCTAGCAGGCAGGAAACACTAGTGTGGGCAGCCCAGCCTCCAGGGTTTCCACCCGCTTGGCACCATGGCTCTGCAGGGCAGTGCTGCTTGACACCTAAGCCTTGTTTATTGCTTCCTGGGCATTGTTTCTCAGCAGAATTGAGTCTTGGCTGTGCGTCCCTGTTTCAGTTGGTGTCTCTCTTATTTAGTGTCTCTCTTAGTCAGGTCCACTGTCCTAAGATCATAAGGGTCACCTGCTGCTCAACAGTGTAAGTAAGGTCTGGAATCAGAAAGCATGTTTGTTTATCGCCATTTCCCAGGAACCAGTAATCCGGTTCAGAGACTAAAAAAGGCTCTAGATCTTGCGTACAACTAGATGGTTTCTATGCAATTCATGAGATTTGCTGAAATGGGATTAACCATTTTCCTTTCCCTGGAATTTTTTCCTTATTGGACATAACCATGCTTCTAAAAGGGGTTGACTGCCTTTCTATCACAGGAGAGGCAGTGCATGTGAGTGGCCACTAGAGGTCCTATCTGCACAGAAAGCCACTAGACCCACTGGCGGAGAGAGTCAGGATATATGGAGCACTGGGTCTAAGAGCACTGGGCAGAGTTGAGCACTGGCACTGGAGTTGGACGGACTTGGTTATGAACTTGGCTCTGCCATCTGATGGTGGAATCTCTATCAGCATATTATCTAACCTGTCTGAGCTGCATTTTCTTCAGAATCAGGGAAGATAGGAAAAATATTTAACCAACAGATATGGCATGGGCATCTGCTAGTTGTAAAGGAGGGAGGCCAAATCAGAAGCAACGACAGCTGCAAATGGGCCAGAGTCAACCAATCAGTGTGTACTGCTGCTTGCATTTCTAAGTCTGATGGGGGTCATAGTTGTGGTTTGTGTCAGTGCAGGGAATGGGTTTTTCTAATCAAAGAAGTGTGTGTGTGTAACAGCAGGGAGCTTTCTGGGTATTCAGGATCAGGAGGGTCCTCTGCAGGATGCTTCTATGATGACCACTTTGGCCCAACATTCCTTTCTGACTTTTTGCTGGTTAGTTGGTGTGAAGCCAAGACTGAAAGAAGACGTCTGGGTTTTTTTCTTCACTCTGCTGTCTTCGGGGAGATACAAGGCCAGAAACATTATGGAAATGTACAAAAGACGGTATAAAGGCCTCTCAACCCAGACAATGAAGAGGATTTGAGCACTTTCTGTGTCACTGTACAGCCTTTGGGTGCTCTGGTGACCTTTCCTGGGAGACAGGACAGTACTGGTTTGGAGCATTAATCCTGATAGGTCAACTTCACTGGATTAAGAAATGCCTGGAAAGTTAGTAAAGCACACTTCTGGGTGTGGATGGGTGGGTCATGGAGGTGTGATTTTGGGTGCTGTATCTGATCTCTGGCTCTTTCTTCTCTGGCACTGTTCCCCTGCTCTGCTTCTCAGAAGCTTTACTCACTACACCCTTCTGTCATGAAATTTCTGCCTTGGAGCTCGCTGACCATGTACTGAGTCTCCTGAAACTGTGAGCTAAATTAAACCTTTCCTCCTTCTGTTATATGTGTCACCTGTTGGGTCTCAGTGATGGGAAAGCTAATACACTAATTAGTAACTAATACACTAGTTAGTAACTACCTCATTGGCTTGAATTGAGAAGGAAAGGAGATAATAGTGTAAAACACTTGGCTCATAGTAGGAACTCAGAAAAAGGGAGTTCTATGTTGGACCCTTCATCTCCTCAGCCATGTGCCTAAAGGCCAGGGGAGCAAGGGGTCTTTACTTGTGATGCAGTGTGGGCCTGGATCATGGACTCATGAGTCAGTCCTTATAGGAAATTGTACCGAAGCCTAAGATAACTGAGCTACTACTTATCATTCTGGAAATGTAATTAAAAGAAAGGCATTGGCACATCGGGCAAGTTTTATCAAGCAGGGCAGGGGAGGTCTTCCTGCCTGGGGCCCCAGGAGAGACTTTCAAGGAGGAATATAACCTTAGTACAAACAGCTTGGGTGGTAATGGAGGCCCTTCTGTGGCTGGTAACTGGAAGACTGACTGTGAGGATGAGGAAAGGTGACCATCCCCCGAGTCAGATGTGGTTCTGACAGTTTCTGTCAGGAAATGTGGCAGCCATGAGGGAGTAAGTGGAAGAGGGTGGGTCTTAGTCCATCCATTCAGGCTGCTACAACAAAATGTTATAGACTGGATGGCTTATAAGCAGCAGAAATTTATTTCTCAAAGCTGTGGAGGCTGTGAAGTTCAAGACCAAGGCACAGGCTGACTTGATGTCTGGTGAAAGTCCTTTTGCTGGGTGTGTAGATGGTATCTTCTTCTGTGTGCTCACATCATAGAAGAGGAGAGCTGACTCTCTGGGGCCTCTCTGGGGCCTCCATGTTGTCTCCATGTTTCTCTGTGCTTCCATTGCACCAAGTCCACTACTGACCATGTTAATGTCTTTGAATGTTACTTTCTGTTGTTCCCTCAGTTATGACAGGCACTATAGTCCTTGTCCTGACCTCAGTATTTTATAAGTCCTCTTCCTTTGAACACCTTTCCTTCAAAGTATCTTTGCTCACTCTCTTTCTCCCCCTAGGTGACTATGTCCACACCTCAGACTTCAATTGCTCCCATGCAGGGATGAGCCTTGAGTCTCTACTGCCAGCTAAGCACTCTTCCCTAAATATTTGGATGCCCTCTGTGACTCCCTGGATTATTTACAGTGCCCTCCTAAATTGGGTCTAGTTCCAGGTGCACTCTCTTCTGATCCACTCTACTCTTGCTGCACAGATTTCTCTTCTAAATTCCCCATTAGATCATATTCCTGGGCAGCTTCAGTAACTCACCAATATTTGTAGGATAACTGCCTAGGAAGGTCTAAAAGAACCTGGGTGCTGGGGGCATGCTTCTCTGCCAGCCTCATTTCTTGCTACTCTCCCACTCATATCTCACTCCCTGGCCTCACTGAACTTGCTCCCATGTCTCAAGTATAGTGTGCACTTCCACCTCTCAGTGTCTTTAGACCAATCTTTTCCTGGGAAACTCTTCCTCTCCTTTTGTGGATGATCTCTTGTCTTTTCAGATGTGGGCGTAACAGGCCTTCCTCGGGCTTCAGTCTTTAAGGACACGTGACCTGTACAGTTGCCCTGTGCTCACAAGGGCTCTGCATTTGATTTCATGTTCTGCTCTTGTTTAAAAATATCTTAGTGATTTTTGAACAAGATTATCTTCATTTTTATGTTGTACCAAGGCCCACAAATCATGTGTATGGTCCTGCCATTATCCCCATGGCAATGCACACATAATGCAGTTGTGGCATTGGGGCTGCATTTGGCATTTTTCTGTGTGTGGACTCCTTGAGGTCAGGAACTGTGTCTTGTTCCTCTCTACTCCCCAACACCCAGGACAGTGAAGGACACATAGTAGGGCCTCAATAAATGTTTACCTTGGACTGAATCATATCTGTGTGTCTTTTATCCTTAGTGAGAAACTCCTTTATTTTAAGGCGACCATAATTAAGAGAGTTTTAGTTCATGCGCCTAAATCTGTGAGCTCTTGTTTTATTGTTCTTGTTAAACTTGGCTTTAGGATCTAACCTAACTGTTCACTGCTTGGGGCTTTAGTTTCCTTCTCTGTAAAATGGAGAGCATGACTGAAGAGGGCGGCATGTGACCTTCACTAGGCTGTTACCTTCCTAGGCCCTGTACTTCTGTTTCCTTCCCTAAGCTCCAGGTCTCTCCTTCAGATCAGCCTTAAGCTTCCTCAGAGTTTATCTGAACTTTTCTTATCTCCTTTCTCATACCTCTTCTTTTTTTATTTCATCAAGAAAGGCAAGGCCATACTCTTCACTCAGCAAAAGCAGTATTTGTTGACATTTGGAGAAAAAAATTGAAGAGAAAAGTCAAAGATCCTTCAGCATCTTGGTGTTTGAATATTTCAAGACTGTAGATGTTGGAAATGTTGACAGGCTCCTTGTCAGCCTTCATTCTGATCCCTAGGCCCATTATTTACTCTAAAAAAGAGAGCAGCTCACTTCAAGGGGCCTTATACAGAACAAATTTGCTGTTCAACTTTCCTGGCTCTCTTTTGGTCTGCTGCAGAGGTTTGCAGATGCTCTGCACGAGGGGCTCCAGGGGCTGGATGTTAGTTGGTGGGACAAAAAGGAATAAGGAGGAAGACAAAGGAAATGGGGCAGTGGCACAACGCTTCTGCTACTTCCATCACTTTAACTGGTTTTCTGTATTGTAGTTCTGCATAAAATTTCACTGAGGGGGAAAAAAAGATGCACAAGAGCATCTGTCTATTGGTCTAGCATCCGAGGGCAGTCTGGGTGTGGGACTCCAGCTGGCTGTACTAACTTTGTGACATATGTCTTTTCAAGAAAAAAAGAAAAGAAATTGTTAATGTTTCTGCTCCTCACTCTCAGCCAAGTTATTATCAAGTAGAGCTCCTGGACTGGTCTTCCTGACTACTTCTTTCTGGCCACAGGCTGGGCCTTGGCTGGAGGTCAACTGCCATGGCAAAGAGCTGTTGATAACATTGCCACAGATGTTAAGTGGTGTGGAAGCCACATCTTTGCCCGAGGGCCTAGGAACCCTCCATAAGACCATGTACAGGGTGTGCAATCTCTGCTGGCTCTCAATACCTCTGTTCTCCCAACCTCAGACCCGCTAGTGTCTTAATTGTTCCCCACCCTACCCCTGGATTTTCTGGTGAGCATGTTGGGAATGTGACACTTGGGCAGGGAGACTGGAGAACAAAGGAAGAGTAGAGTCTGGAGTGTGGCTGGCCTGGGTCTGAGTCCTGGCTATGTGGCTTAGCTAAATCTTAAGCTGGTATGTGTGCCGGGCCCTATGCTAAGTCTTGGAGAGCATACAGACAGAATATGCACTCTTTTATTTTGGTACTGGGGATCGAACTCAGGACCTTGCACTTGGGAGGCAGGCATTGGAACTACTGAGCTAAATCCCCAGTCCCTAGAATATGCAGTCTTGTTGGGAAGAAAAAAATGAACTCATTTGGGTAGCAAGGTAATTCCCTTACTCTTCTTCTTACCTTCAAAACAAGCCAAGGAGATATTCACCTTTTAGGTTAGGAAGGGACAACCTTGTAGAGTAATTATAGTAACAGGAGAAATATGTGTCTCTTCAGTAGCCCTGGTGATGGGCTTTGGATCTGTTTAGATATCTGTGGAAAGATCAGGCTGCAAACTGGAATGGTAGAACCTAAAGACCTTCCTCCCCAACGTGAACCCTGAGACCCCAGACACATACCCAGCAGCAGAAATGTGGGGCACAGTGGATCCATCTTTAAAGATAGTAACTTGCCTGAGCAAGTTAGAAGATCTCAGGAGGCTACCAGGAAGTGAGTGGGGTCTAACATGGGTAGTGGGAAAGTGAGCAGCAATGAGAACTTCAGGACCACATTGAAAGAGACAAAGACTGAAGGATAAGGAAGAAAAACCAGCTTCAGGGAAGAGGGCATAAGCCCATAGGAGACCCACAGGGAATGCCAATGTGCCAATGCTGGTGTTAAGGGGATTTCAAGGAGTCTGGAGGAGGCTAGGAATGCCTCAGAGAATGAGCTGGATTTGAGCCAAGAAAGGACCAGAAGATTTTCAGACAGGGAGAGGATTGGCGAGGACATTTCCTATGACACTACTGCAGTTGATATGGTCCATTTTAATGTCCAGGACTCCCCATATCCCTTTCATTCCCCTTCCTCAAACAGAGCCACTAAGCCCATAGATCTTACATGGACCAGCAGGGACCACTGACCTGCTTTTCACCAATAGGACCAAGGCATTTCCTTGAAACTGGGACTGTCCCTTTCTGAGGTTTGGAAGAAACAAACAGACCTTCCCCAGCCTTGAGAGTGGAAGCAGCGGAAGGCATATTTTACATTTCCAATTATGACACAATCTGGTCGGTGTGGAAGTGGGAGCCTGTTGACTTTAACAGCCCAGCTGTTCTTGTCTTCCGGACAGCAGTCAAAATATCTTCAGAGCAGGGGGGCGAACAGTCTGACGTTCTAATGGGAGTCCTCCAGGATGCCACAGAAGAGCAGTGTGTTATGGTAATGTGGCTCTGGGGACCTCTGTGTTCCTTCCCCACACAATGCAGCTGAGATCCACTAAGCCTGGGAGTGATGGCCTAAATGTCACTATTCTGGGACAGGAGTGAGTCTCATATTTCTTAAGATGTCTTAAGGCCTACATTATAGGAGTGTCATTTATCTGGGCTCCCGCCTTACTTCCCTTCCCCTTCTCCTCCTTGCCCTCCTTAAGAGAAGGCACATTTCTCTCTGATCATTTAAAGCTTTGCTCAGCCTGCTCTCCCCCGCTGCTCAGGCCCTTTTCCTGTGTCCCTCTGATTTCCTGCACAGGGTTTTTTCTCTCTGCCAGGAAGGGCCAAAGCCTCTTTAACCAGGAGAGTTTTTAAGATGTCACTCCTGCACCTACTCTTGGCTCTTGGGTTTCTGACTTGCAGAAACATATTAATGCCTCATCTCCTTTTCCTACCCACCTTTTGAATTTCTTTTACTAATTTTCTAGATTTGTGAAAGTGATCTCACAGAATTAATTGCAAAGCAATGGAAATTATAAATATAGTAGAAAACACAATCAATCCCTCTTATAAAACCAAAGTGTGGTTAAAAATGGCTCACTCATTTGCCATCTCATCCTTTCTCTGACAGTGGAGTTGGCAGGGTGGTGCTGGCTTCCCGGTTAGAGGCACTGTCGCTGATGTTCATGTTTGAAGTTCCACCACAACACAGTCAGGATAATTCTTTTCACAAATAGACCAGAATTTTGTGAGATGAGAGCTGTCCTCTTCAAAGTTGTCAACTCTGAAAACACAATTGTATGTTTAAAATTGTTGATGCAAAGATTTTTCATCAAAATTTCATGTTTTTTTAAATTCATAGACAATGGAAATATGCCAGAAAGCCCAATGTTTCAGCATCCCAACTGTATTTTTAAGATGGTCTCTTATCTTTGGAAGTGGCTTAAAAAGTCTCTGTCAGCTCAGATGTCCCCAGTTTTAGCTTCAGAAAGCAGCCATACTTTCATTCCCAGGATGCCGCCATTAGGTTAAAACTATTGATCAAACTTCAGCATCAGTTTATACCTCACATAAAACCATATTCATTTCTCCTCTGTCACTTTCATATTGACCTAAAAGGTTTCTCCTGCTTTGCTCCGAGGATTCTGGACTATTTCATGCTTGGAGATGAAACTTTGCTGTAACCGAAGGGATTCAAAGAATGAGCTGCAGGCCCTGAATAGGATTCCCAGAGAGGAGCTCAGAAATGTTCTGAATGATGGCAGCACTGCGAAAAGAGACTATATCCCAAGGGGTCCACTTGAAGGAAATGGTTATTAGGTTGGAGCAGAAGAAGCATTTTCCTCTGGCTGTTCCCACCTGCATGGAGGGCTATCCTTTACAATAACATTGCAGGCCATTCTCTCTCTGCTATTTTGTATCAGGCACAGGAGTAACTGAATCCTGAAAATGACTGGGCATGGTGGCTTAGCTCCTTCTGACCTCTGCTTTTAGATTTGCCAGTCTGCAGAATTCTTGTCCTGCCTACTGGGGAGGTCTGCATGGGTGGGTCTGATTAATCAGGAGATAAAATACTGGTAAGGCTCTTCGCCACAGATTCAAAACCTTGTGGTCAATAATATTGGTGATATTTTCAATTCTATCTATATGACTCCTTGTGCATCTCTTTCATTTGGTTTTAATCTCTAGGTGAGGAAGAAAGAAGTGTTATTTATGAGCTCTCTAAAACCCCATCAATTATGTTCATTTGAACGTATACATTTCTGTTGCCTTTATATGAGACCAGATTCCTTTCTTTATAGTTATGCCTGACACAATAAAAGTAAGAAGTCACCAGAGAGGAAATCTTCCTTGGCTTTATCTCTTTACTTAATCAAATTTAAAAATTCTTCCAGAAAGCATAGAATAAAAAAGATAAAAGGCCCATTTCTTATAGAACTGGCTGTGAAAAACTACCTACTCCTTGCAAAAGAGGGTCATTTTTTTCATGATGGGTTATTTTTAGAATTGATAGAACCAAACAACTTTTGATGTAGCTCTTATCCCCCCCACCCCAATTTTAAGCTCCTAAAGGGCAGGACCGTATTGTTCAACATGGACACTTGCCCATACACTGCAGGATAGATTTAGATTTTATTTGTTCCCTTATTGGGGCTCAGGTGTGGTTGTTGGAGAACCTGAAGTGAGGTATTAGGCAGAAAGGCTGAGGTACCTGCACATCGGTAGGCCAGTATCACAGCTGAACTTTGGATGGGGCCTCTTGCCTTCCAAACTTAGGAGGAGAGAGACTTGTCATTTGGGGCTGAGGAAGACAGGCTCCTCACTCAGGATGGACGGAGACCTCCCCATGCTGAGATGTGTAGTGCAGGAGCAGGGTGTCCATGATCATCAAGCTCTAAAATCTGTGGGTTCTGACCTGGCCACCCTGCAGCCAGATCTCTAGGCTCCCCACAGGTCCACAGTATAGACAGTCTTTCCTGCCTCTTTCAGAGTACCAGATGCTTTCACGAGATCCATCCTGGTGTCTTCAGGTGCCGACAACTACTTTGTCCTGGAAATAAAGATCTGAAGGTACTAGGGAAACACTGGGTGGTCAAATCATCATCTTTCTAGAATCCTCTTGACTACAGTCTGTCCCACCCATATATCAGGGCCTTGCTTGTCCCCAAGAAACAGACCTCATCATGGCTTTGGAAATTACCTTGGAATTTTCAGAACCCTAGAAAGCATCTTTGCCCTCGATGTGTATGTGTTAGGAGGATTCTGGCCCTCCAGTAAGGACTGATTTGAAATAATATGCAGCATAATCTGAATCCATCTTAACCTGAGCCTGGTATTTTATCCAGGCTTCTTCCTTGACTTTGGGCTTGGGAATCTTTTCTTACCAAATCCAATCTAATTTCCTTTTGGACTCTTTCTAACTATCTTAGTACTTCTGATTCCCTTGCCTCTTTGATTCCTCTGTTCTTTGGACTTGGGTTTGAATCTCATTGTTTCCTGGACTCTATGCTTTTTGTCTCTATAGAGCTTAACTCCAGTAGGAAGTGTCCTCTAAGCAATCTTATCCTAGCCCAGGCCTCTGGCTAGGGGCCATTTGTGCCCTCTCTGGATAGTAGCATTGATGTCCAATGTGACAGAGCCTGGGAGCTGACTTGGTGGAGTTTTGCCTGAATAATTAGTCATCCTTTCTTAGTAGCAGGCCTGGAACAAGGGGCCACACATCCTGTAGCCACATTTTGAGTGGATTTAGTGCTAATGTTTTTAGGTACCCCAGGGCGTCCTCAGCATTTTTTCAGTTTTTATGAAGTTCACATAAACTTTTTTAAACAAAGTTAGTTTCACTTTTATTTTGAGAACAGAACAATGAGCTGTAAAACAGGATGAGCAGAAAAAGAAGTGGGATTGTCAAACAAATTGGAGAGAAGTTCTCTAAGACTCGTTTCTGTCGTACTGTCCTTGTGTACATGCATGCAAAAATTAGGCCAAAAGAAGCTTATACAGGGAAAAGGACTTTAATAGCAGAGAAAACTCGCCTCTTGATGTTTAATATTCTCCCTCCTCAAATACTAAAACCAGACCCATTGGTCTGGAGGTGTAATTCCTGTTTGTAGGACATAGAAAGACATGCAGAGTTGTATAGCTATAAGAAAATCAGGAGTTTGACTCGAAATGCTCACTTTATACATAAGGTGGCCACAGACCCTGGTGAGGGGAGCTGGCCAAGGGTGTGCAGTCCGTTGGTGGCAGGTGTGGGTCCAGACAGTTGTGGGACCTGCTAGTTACTCGACTGGCCAGCCTCCCTGTCCACTTAGCCTTCACTGCGGGGGAGGGAAAGGAGGCCAGAGGAGTGGGAGAGGTAAAGTCTTAGTGTTCCCGTTCTCAGGCTCCGGGATGTCAAGGAGGTAGCTGGGTAGAGGCTGAGAGGTGGGAATGCTGGGACTTTGTACAATACGGCACGGTGCTTTTAACTGTCAAGCTTAGGTCAGCTTGTTGAGACAAATGCAGAATTCATGTCTAGATGTTCATTAGATTCCTCTAAATTTTGCAATATAAGGTGTATAAGTTATGTATTTAAAGTGGTATCCAAAAAACCTCCAAGAAGCAGTTATGAAATATTTTGTTTTACTGGCAATGAGACAAAAAATAATTGGGCATTAAATCAAAGAAATGGGGAAAAAGGAGCTGCAAATCAAGGGAAATGGTAGAAAATTAGGTCTTAGTGGAGAGAAATGTGTACATATGAACTGCCTGATGTTTCAGGGAAAGAAATATGGTCCTGTAAATCTCCCCTTTAACTCTTGAAACTCAAATCATGTTTGTCTGACTTCTGGTGTCTGGAGAGGTGGCCATCCTCGGGGGGAGGGGGATAACTGGCTTCTCCCTGTCCCAAATTGTCAGAAATTGGGCTGATGATTTAGCCATGGTTCTTGTTTTAAACAGTGGTTTGAGATCCATGCTGGGGCCACATTCCTAGGACTGGTGGAATGTCCTGCTTCCTCCTCTTTCTGACTGGGCAAGGGGTGACTTCAATTTGATGGCAGCTTAGACCAAGGTGGAAGAGGACATGGAACCCTTCTCTGGAGGGCTCTAGGGCCCTACTGCCATGCCACCTGGCTTCATTAAATCATGTTGAAAGCGTGCCTTATTATCTGTCTACTAGATACATAATTCCTATAAATTATAAATTAAAAATAAATAATAAACACCTTTTTAATTGCCTATCCTCTTTTTCTCTTGTCAATTAAAGTGAACTTGCAAAGCTGCTTAACACAAAAAAGCTACACAGACATCAACTCTTGTTAGATGTGGTACAAGCCGTTACACTGATTTTCCCATAGCTGCGAGGATTAATCACAGATAATCATCACAAAAGGATCACACTCATATAAATAATATAAAAATAGCAAAATGCCCAAAGTAGAACTACTGAGAATGAGGAAAACCACTTAAAAATGAATAGCTCTGAGTTACCACTGAGGGAGTGAGAGGGAGGGAAAGCAGAATAGACTCTTGCTTTTGAAAGAGTCCAGATCTACTTCCTCTGTTGAGCAGTTTGGATCAAAGAATTGTCCAAGTGACTGGTGCTGGATATAGATGGTCTTTTAATCCCTTGTCCTGTGTGGTGTTATTTGAAACGGCCTTTAACTCATGCTGCCTAGGTGTGAATTAGGTCATTAACTCTTAGTAGAGATAGGGGATGTGCACAGCTTTTGGTGAGAGTTCAGATTAGACTCAAGGAAGAACTTTTTTGGTGAAGGCAAACCTTGTTGACTGAAGGGAAACATGGCTCTATTTGTCCAGAAATCTTTCAAATGAAAATCAGTTCTCTCAAATGACTTAGCCAGGGACTGGGGCGGTGGGAAGGATAAGATAATATCTCTGGCTTCCTCTTGTCCTGGGCTCTGCTATGTCTTGTGTCATCCTGGGGGCATCTGGTAACACTTATCCTGAAGCTGCAAAGATCATTATTGGAACAGCTGTGCAATACCGCCTGTGAGTGGTAGGGCACCTGAGGGTAGGACGTGGTAAATAAAAACCCTCGTGGTCCTCTGTGATGTGACAGTCGGAATCAAAGGAAAGTAAGCATGGTGGACTCACTGGGAGAGAGAGCAGGCAGGGGGACAGCCTGGCTCATTGCTCACAGTGGGGCTCCAGCACAGGTGACCAAGGTTTGGATAATCCCTAGTGCTGAGAAGCAGCATGAGGCCTGATAGGTAGGGGCTGCATCTTCCCCTGCCAGATATTTCCATGAAATGCCAGGGAAGGACTTCATTTACCCTTACCATGTAGCTGAAAGCCCCTCTTGCTGAAAGCCTTGGATAGGGAGCATATCACCTGCTCCATCCTTGAACTTATTTGGTTTGGGAAGATGGAGACTCTTAATTTGCACCACATATAGGATTATTCTTCTGATTTCTTTATAAGCGGTGTGCACAAGGGGCAGGTTTGTGTGGTGCACGTTGAGGCAAGAAAAGGTATTTGTCTTTCCACCATGACTTCATGAAAGATTCACAAAGGGTGGAACCTAGGGCCAAGAGTGCACCTTATGTGGAGAATAAAGTATAGGTCCCGTTGTGCTGCCTCAGAGCCAGGTGTACGGTAACAAGATGGGCAGGCTCACAGGAGCTGATTTGAATATTGCTCTATCCGTGTTTGAGGCTATCGTTTCTATTTCCCCTGTGTGGAGTAAAATAAAATGGAGTTTAGGTGAGATCTCAGCAGGCTAAATATATTGAGGTCTGAAATACTTTTCTCCAGATCATTGATGGGAATTGTGTTTCTACCGAGACTGAATTGACTCAGCATTTGAGTTGAAAAGGCTGTTGAATCAGCATCTTTCACTGCCACTTAAAAGTTAAAATTTAAAAAGGCAGCTGCTTTGCCCCTGCATCCAGCATCTTGTTCCTCTCCCCTTGCAAGATGGTCCTCCCCACTGTGGGTAAGGAGTTCTGTGTGCAGCTGGTATTGGGGTTTCCCTCCTGTGCACTGGGGCTGAGCCCTAGGTTACCTCACACAGTGTCCTGTGATTGCCCTCTGCTCCAGGAAGCTGAGGCAGGCCATCTCCAGCTATTCTGCATCTTGCTTTCTGTTTTAACCTTCAGGTAGTTCTTCTCTTCTTCCTTCCAGTCTTCTGGTTTGTTGTGCTTTGGAGTTGTGTGACTGTCAGTCCTGAAGACAGCAAGATGAGGCATCTGTGGGCTAATGAACAGCTGCAGGAAGATAATTAATGCTTCCACCTTCCTTGCAGCCTTTACCACCTCACCAAGACACAGCCTGCAACATCTGTGCTTCCCAGCAGCTGAGCTGTAAAACACTCCTCCCTACTCTCCACAAAACAACTGGCAGACGGGCCAACATCCACATTAAGGGCAAAACTTACAAATCGCTACAAAAGATGAGCTGCACAATTGCTATGTCACAGGCACTCAGTCCTTCCATGAGAGAGGAACTTGGAGAAGCAGGTCCCAGTGTGCTTGGGTGGGATGGTAAAAGAAGGTGCGGACAGGCGGAGTGATGAGGGAACTGGTTATCCTTTCGGGGACAGTTGTTGAACCTGAAGGCATTTGAATCACCTCAGACCTGCTTTGTCAATCTGCAGAGGGGAGGACAGGGTGATCTCAGATTTATTCGTTTCTCATGCGTGCGAGAATAAATGGAACCTCAGAGGGCACCACACAGAGAGGACATTGGTTGTAGGTGGTATCCTTTCTAGTACAGACTAGTTGCATAGCAGACTTGTTCTCACATTCTCTCATGATTCCTCTTCAGCTACAAACTTAATAATTATTGAGTACCTTCTTTATGCCAGAAATAGTTTTAGGTGATTTTGGTAATTTTGCATGGGAAGGGAGTCTTAGCCTGTTTTCCGTTCCTATAACAAAATCCCTGAAACTCTATGACTTATAAAGAATAGGGGTTTATTTTGGTTCATGGTGCTGGAGACTAGGAAGTCCAAAAGCATGGTATCAGCATATGCTTGGCTTCTGGTGGGGACTTCATGTTGCATCAGGTCATGGCAGAAAGTGGGAGGGCAGGTGGGCACCTGAGGAAGGGATCTGATAGGAGGGAAGGCCTGACTTCATAACAATCTATTCTCATGTTAATTAACCCAGTCCCATGGGAATGAGGATGTTCCCTTTTGACAAAGGCATCAAATCCTCTTTTTATTACTTATGTATTTATTAGAAAATGCATGTGATCCATAATGAATATACATATTGCATCTTAATCCTTTTTACTTCCCCTTCTCTTCCTTTTCTCTCCTTCCATTCATATATTCCCTTCCTATATCCAAAAGTAAATCTTTTTAAAAATCTATCTACTTTTTAATTTTTTTGTAGTACTGGGGATTCAAGCCAGGACTTTGTGCATGCTAGGTAAGCATTCCACCATTGGGCTATATCCTTAGTCCCAGCATTAATCCCTTTGAACAACCCAGTCACCTTTGAAGGGCTCCATTTCTTAATATTGTCATGACAGGTAATCAAATTTCAACTATGAATTTCAGAGGGGACAAACCATTTTCAAACCATAGCAAAGGGTATGATGAAAATTATTTTGATGCTATTAATTTTTCTGGTTTATGAATGCTAATTTATATGTACAAGACTTTAAATTCCACTTTCATTTGCAAGAATCTAGCTTCTTTAAGTCTTTTCCATGACCCCCATTACTCAGATATTTGTGGGTATTCCCAGGGGATGTCTGAACAGTGATCACCAATGGTTCTATCATCTGTGTCCTCCGGGCCCAGCCTCCTGCTCGTGTCCTATCCATAAGGAGGTTACTCACTCCTTCTTTGCTGGGTAGGGAGCTGCCTTCTGATGCTTCCACTTGCAAAGTTTCCTGACCTTACTATGCTAATAAAGTGCATTAGGGTTGTACTTTGTCCTCTTGCCTTGATTATCACAAATGTTCCTGTGAAAATAGTTCCTTTACTTCTCTCACCACCTCTGCCTGTATTTGGCAAAGCGCAATTGGAAATTTTGCATGTAGGATCCTCTCTATTTATTTCTTCCCTTATTGCTGTGGTGCTGGATCCCCAGCTCACTTTTTCTGTGGGCCACTTTCTCTTCATGCAAATTATTCTAAATGCAACTAAATATCGGGCATGTATGGTGGGGTGTCACAGCTTCCACACAGGCTCTTTGGCCTTAGCCGAGATCACCCAGCATCAAGTAATTAAACTAATGTCAATTCTCAAATTGCTTTGCCCAGAGGATGTTCACTGGTGTTATGCAGGAAATAATGCACCATTATGCAAATGTGGTCGAAATAAGTTTGAATCAGAGCAGGAAAAGACTTTTCACCAAACAATCAGGAAAATACTCTTTTACCAAACAAACTCTAAAACCATCCTTCCCCAGAGGAATATTGTGCTTCCTAGGGCATCTGCTAGTCCGAGAAACCAAAGACCCTGAGCTCAGGATGAGGATATAGTGCTGTAGTGATAGAGGCACAGCTAGCATTTTGCATAGCTGAGAGGACAGCACTTTCCTGGAAATTTGAGGGTCAGTTATTCAGACTCATCTCTCTTCTTACACCGACCCATGAGGACCTGCAAAAGAAAGTTCAGGCAGGCCCAGGGCAAACCCATCATTGGTTTTCAGAGGACAGGCACAGCTTAGAGGGTCAACAAAATCTACTGCCTCTCTAGAATGTGTCTTCAGTTCTCACTAAATCCTTTTATTAACTTCTATAAATTCCTGAATTCAAAAACTCTCTAAATATTGCAAAAATGTAGGCACCTGGTCAGAGGGGGCACTCCTCACTCATAGAATTCAGCCTCTAAGCCCTAGAGCTGGCAAAACCATTACTTGTTAAAAAGACTTGATTATTTCTGAATGTACCAAGTAATCTCCCTTCATTAACTAAATTTACTTTCTTATTTCTTTTCTTCCTTCATCTATGGATTCTATTCAACTTGAGCCTGGCAAAAGCGTTCCTCATGATAAGCGACTTGGGGAAAATGAAAGGAAAGGGAAGTCCTGGCCTCAAGCCACTCATAGTCTAGTGGGGGATGGACAAGTAGGTGCATAGGGTCTGATGCTGTCCTATAGGAACATTTCAGAGTCTGGATGCAATCCGAGCCTGAAGAAGAGGCCCTAAATCCAGATTTGTCAGGGTGGGTGAGGAGTGGGAACAGGCAAGGCTTCTGTCTGCAAGTGACTCCAGAGATGAGTCTTGATCTTGCAGTAAGTGTTAATTAGGTAAAAGAGATCCTCAGAGAGAACAACTCGTACAAAAATATGCAGGCTCAGGGAGCACGATGTGTCTGAGGATCTGTCAGTAATAAGACTACAGTTAAAAGATCTGATTTGGGTATTGCCCAGCTGGATTGTGAGACTTGGAGAAGACCAGATCATAAGGAGTTTATAGATTAAGCAATGGGGAAGCACTGATGGATGTTTAGGCCTGGGATCAACTTGATCATGTTCCCTCTCTGCAATGCTCACTCCAGCTCCGAGTTTAACGCTAAGGCAGAACTCTGTCGGTACTGGAGAGGGAGATGGGTGTCTGTGTTTCCCAGTTTCTCCACAGTTTTCCAAATAGCACCGAAGAGAAGCACTGTCGCATTCATTGGCTTCCACAAGTATCCGCCCATATTGTCTTACGGGATTGGAACCTGGGAGGCTTTGACTGACCACTTCTCACTTTACATGTTCAGACCAACTCTAGCACGGAGAGCTTTTGATATGCTCACTTTTGACAGTGACAGCGATTAAAGAATAAAGTGCAGAGCCGTTTTGGTCTCGGCAGAAAACAATATGTTGACATAGACTGAAGTCACCACTCTGACTGGGGAGATCAGGTGGCTGCTAGTTGGTTTAAGGCAACTTCACTGGCTGGTCAAGTAATTCTGCTCTCAGCCTTATGAATTTCAAGAGTTTTTATTATCTAGCACACTATTATTTGGACAGCAATAATATTTTTTCCACACAGTTATTTTTGAAAATTTGATGTCCTTCTCCATTTCTCTACCTGCCCGGAAGATGTTTTTCTAAAGTCAGGCAGAAGAAAACTTACACTGGCTGCTGAAGTGTGGATGCCTGCTATTCACAATGCAATTACCATGACAAGTATTTCTAATTGTCACTTCCCTTTCTCCAAATTCTCCTTTCCTCCAGACATTGTGAATTCCTGGTAATCGTGGGTTATTATCACACTGAGCTACTAACCTGAGTCTTGACACTCCTCCTAGAGACCCCTGTCAGAAATAATTACAGCTGAAGAGAGGTGATTCTTTCCTCATTGTTAGCAGTTGCTGCTGTTGGTATCTGGCATTGATTAACAATTTGGAGCAACATATTCCTTGGCCTCCCCCCCCCCCCACAAGCTTAGTTTCTTATGTGTCCTGGAGGACAGCACATTTTGTTCTTCATTCTTTTGCCTCCCTTTGCCCTTGTGTTTGTCTGTGTGTTTTGAGAAGGTTCCTTTAATGCTCCAGTGATTTATTTACTTCTAACATTATTTTCTCCTCTCCTTCATTTTTCAAACGATTTGCTGGTTCTGATGATGAAGTAGAGAGAATTCACCTCTTGGAATTGGATGCTGTGTGTGATTGTGGGAGTTCTGAGACTAGACTAGACCATTTAGCACCCAGTAAACCTGCTCTTTGCCAACGGAAGTAGGAGAGGACAGAAAGAGATGAGGCTGGTTTGAATAGGAAGAAGAGAAGGATAGGGATTACCGTTTGTGGAAATGACTACTTCCAAGTAATGCAATTTTTCTCTGTAAGATGATCCCCCAACCCTGCTCAGTCCCATGGAGCCTGGACTTGCTATGGGATGGGAATGGGGAGTGAGGTTTATAGCCATGGCTCTGAAAGTTCTGCCTGCTCTTCATGGTGGGTATGAAGTTACATATGCTACTCAGCGTTTTGTCAGTAAATGTCAGCCTCTTCTGAAAAGACTTTCTTGCATGTGATTGTGTAAAGTCGAAAGGACTTCAGGAAGTCTGTATGAATATAGAGAAACTCTTCATTAGAACTCCAACTTTCATTGAATTATTTATTGAATCAGTTTAGCAGAAAAGTGTCAGTAAATTAGGTATTTTCTTTCCTTGTCTGTTTATTCATTTTAAGATTCAGCGAAAAGCTAGAATCTTGGTCCCCAAGTGTACTTATGACATTTTTGTGCTGTGGTGTGGTGCTGTGTCTCCTTCAGACCCTTGTATATCTCGTACTTAGATGGGCACATCTTTCTGACTCTGAATCCTGATTCTTGACTCTTTAAAAAGGCAATTGCCCTAGAATCCCATCAGTAATCTATGTTATGCGACTGGATCGCCCTCAGAAGTCTAGAATCTCAGTGGAACAACCTCATGTGACATGGTTTATTTGCTCATTTAGTCATACCTTCAGTAAACATATATTAAAATACTCCATCACACTGGGTGATAGTCTAGGCATTATGGTATTTATTGATAATCTGTTATGCTCCAGGAGCGCAAACATATATTACCAGAGTGGCTGTGTTATGCAGAGTTATTAACATAGGCTTGAATTAAACAGAACTGTTTGGAGCCTCAGTTCCAACCGGTAGTCCCTGTGTGACTTTTGACGGTTCACCAGCTTCTCCAAGCTTCATACACTTCTCTGTGAACTGAGGATCGAACTGATTTCTGCCTGGTAGGATTGTTAACAGAAATAAATGACTTTATGCATATTAAGTGTTTGTACTGCTCCATCATATATTTATGATATCTGTTTATATTTATGGTATCTGCTTATATTTATGGTATCTGTTTTCATTTAAACTTCATTTAAACTTCACTTAAACTGTAAAATAGGTTTGATTGTCTCACCATTCTGTTGAGAGAATGCAATGTTGCAGATCTTGGAGAATTTTGTCCTAGATTTTAAAACTGTAAGTCACTATACCCAACTTAGTGTTTCAGTGTGGAAGGAGCTGAGGGCCAGAGATACTGTGGAATCAGGACCACAGCTCACGTTTCCCAGAGCTTAGGCCACACACTTATCTCACAATCTTCAGGGCTGTCTAGAAGGAAGCTCCTTAACTATTGTAAATGTCTGTCACCTCCTGATGTTAGAATCAGCACTCCCTTATTTGAAGGTTGACTATATAGTTCATGCTTTCCAGACCATTTTCCTCTCTCTCTCTGTCTGCACTTTGAACTTTTTCATTCTTACTAACACATTGATCAGAAAGGAAATGTAAAGGGAAAGAAAATTTAACCTGGTCACTTTTTCTCCATATTAGCAGCTCTTTTAAAAAGATTTGGTGGATGGCGAAGCTGGCTTTTAACTACAGTTGGATTTTTGATTATAGCCATGGATTTAAATTATCTGGGCTACCTTTCTTGCTGTCACCATGCATAAACTTGTCAATTGTGATGCCAGAGGCTCCTCCTGAGCCTCTCCATCTAGTTAGCTGCTATAGCCCCTCTGGCTCTCCCCGTTCCCAATTTTGCCACTCCCCCCTCGACATTGCTCCTTCACTAAGCCTTCCTCATTTCCACATTGGAGACAGAAAGGATACTCTCCCAGATCACGGAGCCCATGGCCATGTTTGTTAAGGCTATCATGCTGCATATGTGAGAGGAGCCCTGGATTTGTGCAAATTGGCGGTCCTGAGCTGACTTGAACTGGAAAATTACAAAGCTGAAAATCAAAACATGCAGACATTTTCTTTCCTTTGTGTTATATTTTAAAACCTACTTCTCTAGTTTTACCACAGTCTCTTTGGAGAATGCAAGCTTTCCCTCTGCCAGAGCTCCTTGGGGTTTCTTGGCTGCTTATTATTTCAACTGCATTCAGCCACGGCTGGGCTTCTGTGGCCAGAGGTGGCCTCCCAGCCAACCTACTGTTGACCCTGTTAAGTGAACCTCCTTCTCTTGGCTTTTGATCTTGGGGGTGTCTACAGAATGCAGTCCTGAAATCATGGTGTTATTTCGTTTCTCAACTCCTCTGTCCAGTTTATCAGAGACCCTGGACAGATCCTTTTATCTGTTGTTACCCCAGGGCTTTCTCCTATGGCCTGACTTTTAGCAACCAAGTAAGAGCTGAATTTGGATGGTGGGTGTGATATTAGGTAGCCACTCGGGAACTGGGCATGCAGCTCTGCTGAATGGCTTCAATTTTTTTTTTAATCTGTAAAAACATAAAACCTGTTCTCAGTGACATTTGGATTCCTTTTGGGGGTTCACTTTCTATAATTCTGCAAATACTTGTTTTGGAAGTTCCTCTTCAGGTTCGTAGAACCAATTGAGTATGTGTTGGAAAGACAATGGGTAATCAGCATGTAGTCTAATCACTTCATTAATCATGATTTCAAATTCTATATCTCATTTTTTCCTCACAGACCCTTCTGTTAAAAATCTTAGCAATATTGTGGAAAAAATGGATGTCATCAGTGAAAGCTCTTGGAGCATTTCACTGATAAGAAACTATTATTACAAATCCAAGCCAGCCGGGAAGGGTGTCCCCCTTTCCATCCCTGTTTATTTCTACATTACTACCCCCAACTTCCAACGGGTAGAATTCATCCTGCTGAGCCTTCATTTCATTGGAAATCCTCTGCAAACAACTTGAGACTGGAGTCCAAGGCTCTGCAGCTTTAAGGAATATTTAAGAAGCTTCTGTGAACACAGTGGGCTTTAGTTGGGGCACCATAGCCTGCAGGTTCTGGTTGGCAGCCCCCTTCTCTCCTGCTCTATGCCTTCCCTTTCAGAGAAAATTGAATCCTTTCATTTTATTGTTTCCCATTCCCACCAGGTTTGGGGACAGAATAGCATTTTTTTTTTACAATTTGAGAAACAATATTTGGAAGCAGGGAGATGAGGGAAGTGGTGGGTTGCTTGCCAGAAATGGAGCTTTTATATTCGAGTCATGGGGAGCGAAAAAGGAGGGAAACAGTGCTGTCCTTTCAGAGGAGGGAAGGGAGATGTGCTGAGCAGTGGGAAAGCTGGTGGACACAGAGCCTGTGGGCCTGGCTCTACTCAGACGTGGAGCCTCAGGCACGGAGGGCTGGGACCTGAAGCCTGTGCCCTCCGTAATGGGGAAGGAGATGGAGATGACCCTCTGTTGAGCAATAAAGACCCTAGGTGATGTGGGACCACGTAGAATACAAGCAAGCCCACAGCTTTCCCCCTTGGGAGCATTTAAGTTACTCTGCATCTCGAGAACCATAAATGGACTGGAAAAAAGAAGTTAAAAAACAGGTCCCTCTTCAATTCTGGGAGACAGCCATGCTATATAAGCCTTAAAAATATATTTTAAAATCTGCTGGGTTTCTGATTACAAAAGTCATGCTTGTTCATGGTAGAAAATACATAAAAAGCATCTAGGAGAAAGTGAAACTCACCTAGGAATTTCCTTCTCTAACATGGAGACTGAACTTTCTGGTGTGTGGTTTCTCAGTCCACATACATGTTTCTAACAAATAGGATCATTTTATTACTTGCTTTTTTTTTTTTAATGAAATGTTACTTTATTCATGAGCTTAGGTGTTGTACATGTTGGAGATAAGCCGGACCAATTAGGGGGCAGATAGACTGGGCCTATTCATTCATTTTTTTTTTTTTTTTTTGGGTACCGGGAATCAAACTCAGGACCTTGCGCTTCCGAGGCAGACAGCGGCACCACTGAGCTAAATCTCCGGCCCTATTACTTGCTTTTTAAAAACTTGACAATAAATTCAGATCATGTTTTCATGTCTGAATATTTACCTTCAACAAAATGTTTGATGTATGCCGCCTACTCTTGGCTGGTTTTTCACGGCCACAGTTGCTACTGGGAACCCTGGGCTGAGGTTTGTTCTTCTACACTTGGAAGTTATCTTTGGTTTCTACCTCCTTTCTGCATTGGCCTGCACAACAGAAAGAAGTCCTCTTCCTCCTCCTGAAGGACAGTGCTTCAGCCCTTAGTCCTGATCACAGTCCCTTTAGGGGACTGCTTTTGCCTACTCAGCCCCAGCTTATCATGTTCATATTCCTTGTTTAGGCCCTTAATTCTTCCCATGCAGTAGACAGTCAGGAAGGCATCCCTACTCATCTTCTCCCCTCCACTGTTTATCTTCCAACCCATGTCGCACAGATTATTGCCATATTAGAGCTGCGATCCCCTCACTCGGCTATTCAGAACCATTTAAGTCTTCCCCTCTGTCTGACAGGTTAACTCCAGGCTTGCACGCAGGGTCTTTTATCATCTGAGCTAACTTCCCATACAAAGGAGGAAACTCTAACCCCCTTTCCTTCTGTCCTCCCCCCAAGTGCCATTGGTCATTGTCTTCCATTGACTTTACCTTGCCATGGTCTTGCCAGCTCCTCCACCTCTCCAGATCCTTTGCCTTGCCTAAGTGCATACCCTCCTTACTTCTTACATGAATTGCTTTGAGGCTCACGTCCAGGATTTCCTGCCTTCAACCCTTTCCCTTCTACACTGCTTTTCTAATATGAAATACGGCCATTGTATGCTTCCTTAAAATATTTCAGGCCCCCCTAAAGCATGGGGAAAAATCCTAATTTCTTAGCATAATCAAAAGTCTCTTCTTGATGTGCACCTGCCCTTTACCACCTCTTTGTTGGGAAGCTTGCTGCACTCTAAATGTCCTCAGTCCCCCTAATACCTCAGAAGTGCTCTCCAGTCTCATACACCAAACATCCCTTTCTTTTATCTCTTTCCCCACCTTTCTTCCCTGGGAACTTGCCCTGATCCTGGATTAAATCCCCACCATAAGTACTTCCATAACTTCCTGTTCTCCTCTTAATCCTAGCTCCCATCATATCACATTATAATTGCTCTTTTACTTGTCTGTAAAGTAAGGAGCCTGGGACTCCTTGAAGGCAGAGATGGTATTTTATTTGTCTTTGTACTTCCCAATGCTCAGTACAGGTGGTATGGCAGGTTTATTCAATAAATTTTGTGTATGATGGATGAATAAATATCTCAGTATTATCTAGTAGTGTATCAAGGTTCCAGATGCTGAAAGAAAGGACCAGTTGGATGCTCTCCATCTCTCATTGGCAATACAAGCAAAAGAAGCTTCATAAATAGTTTTTTGTGTCTAACACGCAATTCCCATGATTGCTCTGTCTTCATCCTTCTCAAAGTGCTTAGGGCTATTTGTACATCCTATTTTTCTTGGATGCTTATATTCAGTGTTTCTTTAGGTGTTCATGTATGCATCATGACTGAAGTACGGTGTTGTCCCTTTGAGGGTAGATCCCGGGGAGTCAGCCTCTTGCCTCAGAGCCCCAGTGGAGCCCTGACTATCCTAGGGCCACTGTAAAAAATTTTTGTCAAATTCTGTCTAGGGATGTGAGTGATGCCTTTATTCCTTGATGGTCAAGCTTCACATGTCTCAGGCCCAAGTCCCTAAACACTATGACAGTAGCCTCTAAGGGTCCCTGTGCTTTCATTCAGGTTCACTCCATGGAAACATGCAGACCAGGGCACCCTTCTGTATAAGGTCCTCCCACAGCTTCCTATTGAATTTAGATCTAAGGTCTTTATCAGGCCTTGCCATGATCGGGCTCTGCCTGTTTTCCAGATTTCTCTCACTCCTCTCTCACCCTCGTTTACCTCACTCCAGCCATTCTAGCCTCTTTCAGATCCATGAGCACCCCAATTTCTGCCTTATTTCAATATCAATTCCTGCACTGTGCTTGCTGCCTGGAATCCTCTGCCCTTACTCTTTGGATGACTGGTTGCTTCTTTGGCTTCTGGTCTTGGTGTGGGACACCCTGAGTACCCACTAAAAAGTGGGGCCTCCCCTGTGCTTTATTACTTGCATATTTTTTCATTTTCTTCATAGCATTTCTCACCAACTGTAATTATGAATCTATCTTTGGTTTACTTTTTTGTTGTTGCTCTTCAATTCTAACCTCTGGCACTTACCAGCTAAATAACGTTAGCCAAATTATGTAAGCAACTTTCACCCTAATGTCCTTATATGAAAATGGAAATATTGAGAGTATTAAATGACAGTAATACACATAAGTGCTCTGACAGTGTCCAATGTTTAGTAAATGGCCAACAAATGTTAGCTATTATCAACCTTTTTCGTGTTCTTTGAAATAAAGACCCGTATGTATTCTGTTTACCTGTGTCTACCAATCTTATATACATTAGCCTAACAGTTGATTTTTCTTGAGAGCTATTACTATTTTCCAGATACGTGTGAATCAATTAATATGAATTAATTTGGACCTCTTAGCAGAGAGGCACAGAGAGATTACCCTGATTGTTCAAGGACACACAGCTGTTCATGGTGTAGATAGAATTGGAGCCCGTTCTGTCTGGCTTCAAAATCCATGCTGTTTGATGCTTTGCTAGGCTAAGTGAAAATGTCCACTGAAGGCATAAAGGAGAGAGTCCTCCTGAGCCCCTCTGATTTTTCTCTCTGCAAGCATTCTCCTGTATGATAATAGGAGCATTGCTAGCTTTCTAGATCCATCATTCCTGGGTGACCCCCATCTAGCCCCACATACTCTCCTTGGAAGGAAACGTGTGGCTTCTCTGCCCTCCTGGAGGCAGGAAACCAAGCCCCAGGTCCCAGGGTGGCCCTGATAACACAGGAGGCAGAGGCCCCATCTTTGTGCAACAGGAGCAGGTTTTAGACAAATAAGCTGTGTGTCCTCCTGACTGCATCTGCTGCCTACAAACCTCCTGCTATAAAGTTTCACTCTGGGTTGTTTCTTCTTTTCTTTTCCTTCACAAAAGGCAAGAACTGTGCAGGGAGGAAAACCTTCACTCTGAAAAGAAATGTTAAATGAAAAGCCAGTCTTACTGTACTAGTGATCAATTCAGAGGGCCCAGAAGCCTGGCAGCTGGGCCAAGGTCTCTGCTCAAGAGGTCTGAGTCTTTGAAGCCTCAGTTTCTCTAATGTTCCTTCCCCGACCCCTGACCTGAGATGTGAGAAGTACTCAGAGAGATGGTGGGACAGATGTCACTGTACACAGGTGCACATTTCCTTTTCCAGAACTTGCTTTTCCTTTTCTATGAACAGAGTATGTTGAGAGCTTGTATGGATTTCCTCTGAGCATTATCTCCATATGATGAGCCCCAGGTTGGAAGTTTGCCAGCAGTAGCTGTGCTCCTCCCTTCTTAAATCATTCCACCAAGTAAATCTCTATGGACCAGGCATCAGGCAGAGTGTTCTGAATGCATGGGTAACTGCTGTGCCTCTCAAATGACCCTGAACAACTCTCCCCTGCAGAGAAGGATGTTCTAGAGGGAGGAGGTGGTGTGACCACAGTACAAGATCAGGAAATTTTGTGATTAGAAAATAGTGAGCTCATGCGTTTGACTGAAGATAGGATACAAGTATTAGAATGTGTAGGTTACTCTCCCCATGCCTCTTGTCTATTCATTATCAGTTCCTTGCTTTTCTTGTCCTTGTTCTGTACTCTAGGAGGCTGGCTTCTATGGATGGATCACACCAGCTCCTTTGCCCTGGGATTTCTTTCTTTCTTTCTTTTTTTTTTTTTGGTACCAGGGATAGAACTCGGGTCCTTGCGCTTGCGCAGCAGGCAGCAAAACCACTGAGCTAAATGCCGAGCCCTGCCCTGGGATTTCTTGTTGGAGGCATGTCAAGCCATCAGAGCAACAAGAGCTGGGTGATTTATTCTCTGTCCTCTCACCACCTTTTTCCCAGCCTTGCAGGCTAAGGCTCTGGCAGGGCTATAGTCCTCTAGTCACACTTCTGTCTGAGAGTCATCTTCTTCAGCTTCAGCTCCAGCTGCCATGGCGACATTTGGTAGCATCGTTCCCAGCCCTTGCCCCTTCAGGGCAGTTAGGGATTTTCATTGGTTTTGGCTCTGGTGAGATTCACTTTCTATTGTTGGTTCCATTCCCAATCCTCACATTCCTAGAAAGAATTCCATTAGTGAATTCTGCATAGTTGAACCCTTTTAGTGTGCATGTAGCCTGCTTCCTGCTGGAACCCTGCTCAAGAGTCCAGGGAGATTTTTTAAATTTGTCCTTCTTGGGGTGCATTAACTTTTTTGAGTCTGAAAGTTGATGTCATCCACCAACTATTTATTAGTCTTTCAATTTTTTTTCTACCCTAGTAATTCTCTTGTCCCTCTAGGACTGTAATTAGGCATAACAAAAATCTCAACACTGTTCTCCACAAGTTACTGAAGAAATGTTCGTTTTCTTCTAATCTTTTACCCCTTGTTCTTCAGATCAATTAATTTTTGTTGATTTAGCTTCAAGTTCAATTATCCTTTCTGATAGGTCTCCCACCACCTCAGCAGCTATTATGTATAGTAACTGCCCTCTTCCTATGGTGCCTTGGCCCCTCCCCTGTGTGACGTCATGCCAAGATGGTTGCTCCCACCAAAGAACAAACCCTTCTTCCCAGCATGCCCCTGTTCCCACCTAGAGAGTAACCTAATACTCGCTCACCTCCTACCACCTAGTGACATCGTGGGCTCCTCCATTCCCTAGTCACTACCTCACTCAACTCCACCTCTGCCCCTACAAACCCCACCCCAGTCTCTATAAAAGACTCTCCCTGCCCTGACCATATTGCTTTTGTCTCTCCTTTGTTCAGAGACAGCCCGGCAGATCTATTCCCCTAATAAAGGCTTTTTGTGGCCTGGTCTGGTCTTGGTCTTCGGCCCTTTTACCTGACACTTTCTTTTGACATTTTCGGTGTGGTAAATGTTTAATTCACATATTGTACTTTATAGGTCTAGAATTTCCATTTGGTTCTATTTCCATAGTTTCCATTTTTTCTGCTGTGGTGAGAACCATGGCTTAAGGGTGGGGACCATCCTCTTATCTAAGCAGCATGTCCAAATTCCAGCAAAAAGTAAAACTTTTACATGTATATCCAGGTTGGTCTCGAACTCTGAGTGACCTAGCCCTAAACACCATCATGTATTTCCTGGAATATTGCAATAGCTTCCTGACTGATAGCTTTTGTTTTGCCCTTCATCCCTTACAATCCATTTTCAGTAAAGCAGTTACACTGATCCCTTTAAATAACTCTGTTTATGTTGTTGTTCTCTTCAGAACTCTCCAAAGTCTTCCCATCTCACAGAAAATGTCAAATTTATTAAAATGGTTCTCAAGTTCTTAAAAAAAAAAAAAAAAAGAGTCCAGGGAGAATAGGCCAGAGAGGTCCAGTACAGCTAGATTTTGAAGAAAATTGAGGATTATGCTCAAGATTTTCATATACTTTCAAAATCAGATAACTTGGAGATCTTTGAAAGTTTCTGAACACAATCAGGACTTGAGCAGAGGTACAGGGCAGCAACCCAAACAAAGAATGGTGGATCCAAAGGTAGAGAACTGATGAAGAAGTAAGTTACTGGATCTATGAGGATGGACAAGGAGCCCTTGCAGTTGGGTCCACATCTCTAGGACTGGACTCAATGAGAGAACAAAGCGCCAGAAGCAGAAAAGGGAAGGGAGCTGCTGTTGTATTCTGTTTGAGATACTTTGAAAATGCCTCAAACCTTCCTCTATAAGAATTGTGGCTGTGGGTGTCTGCCTCTGAGGAGCTGTAGTGGTATGAAACAGTTCATCAATCAGCCTCACACCTTCTAGAGCTCAGAAAATTTCACATGGAGATTGCAGCCCTTCTGTGGAGTGAGGGCACTTAATAATCGTCCAGTACCATTTTGTACTTTGGAGAGTTAATCCACGAGAGCCATCTGGGTTTATGATAACAATGAGATCTCAGATCTTTTTTATAGATGTGGTTTTTATTTAGAAATGTGTTGAGGCCACAAAATCTATCATATAAAGGCATCTTGAGAAACAGAGAGCTACTTGGTTTAGAGGAGAGAAGGCTAAGTTGACAAAGAGGTTCGTTCTGCATGTGGGCCAGAGGGCAGCAATGAGAAAAGTGGGCAGGGTCTCAGAATGTGAAACAGAGAAGAGCCTTCTAAGGGTTCACCCTGCCCACTGGTGGGATGAGCCCCTCATAGGAAGCTGGATGCCTGGTCTTGCAGGTGTTTAAGTTGATAGTAAATGCTTGCTGGTCATCTTCTCTGGAAAACATGACTTTCTATATTGTGCTGTAAATCAGGCTGAAGAAAGTCACATCATGTGTCATTTCCCTCAGTTCCAGCCCAGTGACTCTGTGATCCCCCCTCTCCCCTAGCTGTACACAGATGCGGGGGTGGGCTGATAGCCACAGGCTAAAACCAGCAGCTGTCCGTTCTTGGCTTTTCATTACAGGTGTATTCTAGAGGGATTAGATGAGGCAAAGAGCAAACAACAACAACAAAAAAACTCCTGTGTGTGTCAGAAGTCGAATAATCTTATTTGCTCCTCTTTCTCCACTATGGTTATCTTTGCTTCCTTTAAATAATGGTCCATTTCCTTTCAATTTGGATTAACAGTGTGAGTTTGATTGGTCAACCATGTGGGGGAAGATGTGGAAGAGAGAACAAATGTGCTTTGATTCCCTAGTGGTTCTACTAGCTGGGGAGTTTCAAAGGCTTCTTTTTAAATCTCAATTGAAGATGGAATAAAGGAAATGTGCTATTATGAAAGCATGTCTGGAACACAGAAGAGTGACAAATGAGGAATTTCTTAAGTGAGGCTAGATAAGATTCTCTTTCTTTGGGGCAAAGCATCTTAAAAGAAACGTGCTTCCCTATAACCACAGTATCTCGAAGAAGTTCAGAGATTTTTCCATGAGAGTCTTCCATGTAATGAATCCTATATATTTGTAAATTGACTTCCAGGTTATAGTCTGGTTAATATGCATTATCCCATTTTATTTTGGGAGACAGGTATTACAAATAGTACTCTCCCTATTGATCAGATGAGCAAAATGACTAAGAGAGGCCAGTTCTCCTGTTAGAGGTCATGGGGATGATGAACCTGGTTTTGAACTTTAATCCCAAGTCTTTCTACTACATCATCAGGTTGCACTCTAACACTTATTTTCTACTACTTATGCCGGACACTGGGCTAAGCACTTTCCGTGAGTTAGTTCATTCATTCAAATCTGATAGCCTTTGTCATTTCCAGATGTGGATGCTGAGGATGCACCCACCAGCCTTCTGGATTTACTGAAGCATAGGGTGCAGTTTAGTCTCAAGGTTGTTACAGCTACACATTATTGCTATCACCGGGATGGAAAAAAGTGTGCCAGCAGCATCCAGCCCAGTTGAGTATGTGGACGCCTGCCTGTCTGCATGTGGAGTATGTGTGAGCTTGTGTTTGTACAGAGTACATGAGTGCTAAGGCCCTCCTTCCCCTGCCCTCCCTCCACACTGTATCTTTATCACTGTATCACTGGACAGCTCCAGTTGGAGGATCCCTTGCTCCAGCTGAACTCACGTTGTTTCCACACAGCTCCTCCTGTGTTCCGCCTGTGCCATCACTCAAGCCTCTAGATTGGACCTTGTCCAAAGCATGCGTAGCCTTCAAACCTTTCCACATCTCCACTCTGGCTTGGGTCAGACCTGTATTAACTAAGCTTTGGCAATAAATAGCTAATGGCCCCCTTCTAACATTTTTTATTCCTACAGATTTCTAAAATGTAAATCTGATTCAATTATTCTCTTTCTCCAAAATCTTCATGGACTCCTTGTCACACTCATTCATTTCACAGATGCTAATTGAGCAACTAGTAAGTGCTTACCATGCTTCTAGGTGCTGAACATCACAGAGTGAACAAAGCAGTTACAAAGCACTCTCCTTGTGCAATTTAAAAAGGCTTTCAGCCTCACAATGAAGACCATCTACAATTTGGCTCAACTAATCCTTCTGGACTTTATTGTTCCTTTACATGCCCTACAGGCAATATCCACATTCCTTGTAACCCAGTTATGCTGGGCATCACTGGTGTCAAATATTCAGGTTTCCTGTGACCTAGCTCAATTCCATTGCCTCTCTGTATTCTTTCTAGATCATGCTCTTCCTTGAATTAATCTCTCCCTCACCTACACTGTATGCATAACATTCTTGATCATTTATGGCAATTCTCATAATCTGTGTTACTTACACATCTGGCAGTCTCCTTCCTAGACGAAGATCCCTGAGTAGATAAACTAGTCTTACCTGTATTTGTACTCATAGCACTTTGCTGAGTCCCTGTCACATAGTAGGTGCCTAATAATTACTAGTCACTTTGAAATGGTTAGATGCTGAAGTCGTGATGATACAGCAACACTCCTATCAGGCACTTCCCCTTTTCAAATCTCCTAATATGCTTATTTACACAAATAAACAAGTCTTACACATTGGTGTCTAAATTCAGGAAAGCACTGTTAAACCTCTAGGTGGCAATGTTACTGTGCTTAAAGTGAGGGGAATATTGTGAGTCAAGTTGGGAAATTGTACCAGCCCCTTAGGTTACCTCCCTTCCTCTCTCCCTCTCTCCCTCTCTCCCTCTCTCCTTCCCTTCACGGCTTCCTTTCTCCTTTCTTCTCTTCTTCTCTTTAACCTACTCTCTCACCTCCCATCTCGGTTTCTGTTACTCCATTAAATCTCGTCACAGATTTTTAAAAACCCAAAGGTGTAATTGTAGGACTGGTGAAAACAGGCAAGGGATCCTGGAGACTTTGCCTCCTCCCTCATACATTGGGTAGGGTTTTAAATTTTTAATATTTCTGTTACATGCCGTTAACATTTTGGAGGTCTGGGTGGATGTGATCTTTAGAGATGGGGAGGTAGGAAGCAGCTGCTTCAGAAGCAGCCAAGGAAATAATTCAAAATGGCTTTGCCACATGTCTAGCTTGTCTACATGTGCCGTGCCCTGCTCCTGGACCCTTCCTGGTGTCAGGGGGCTGAGCAGGCACTTGGCTTTGCCGGGCAGAGCTGGCGTGCAGGCTTGACCAGGTTTAGGGAGGGCCTGAGGCTATTTCAGCAGATGTTTCAGTTCAACTCAGGACAGAGATGGACCTGCAGAATTTCCTGGGAGCCTGATTCAGAGAAGAAGTTAGACAGTGGGAGGGAGATGGCGGAGGCAATCAGCAGAGCTCTGGACAGGCAGAGGAATGCAGATGGTTTTGCTCTTTCTACCAAATCTAAATTTCTACCTGCCTATTTTTCCATAATGCCCACCGTGCCAACAATGTAGCATTTCAAAGGGGGGAATGGTGGAGGAGGGAATGAGTAATTTAAGCATGAAAAATGTCATTTTGCCTCAGAGCAAACTGCCTTTCTATGGCCTGACTCCTTTTGTGTGGTTTAGATTTAGGCATATCTGGAAGATCATTTGCCCAATACTAATAGGAAGGCTCACTGTGCTCATTTGTTATGAGATGTAATGGGACTTCCTCTTGCTGTGAGAATAGCAGTTACCTAGTGCCACTGATTTCTATTTTTCTGTCACTAAAATATTCTTTTTCTTACACACACACACACACACACACACACACCCAAAATCCTGAATTTCTACTTGTAGATTTCTCTTTGAGACAGTTAAAATCTGCTTACTTTCCTCCAAATCTCATTCTTTATTCTTTTCCTGCCTTAGGTTTAAGGTCATTTGGTCCAGAAGAGAGCCCTTTACTTTGCAAGCAGTTAATTAATCCTATTCTTTCCTCCTGCCAAATTCCTCAATGTCATTTGCTTTCTAAACATGAGCTGCATTTCCTTCTCTTTTTCCCTTCAAGTTGCGCATGTTTATTACTTGTGACTTCTGAGGACCGTAGGATTATTGTTCAGTACAGTATTTGATTTCACTGTTGTTTATCAATCTGAAAAAAAAACCCAGGTACAACTTTAAAAGAGGTTTTAGAGCTTTACTTAATGTTTCTATCTCCTTTTAAAATTATATCTGTTCCTTTTTAAAAATTATTTTTTTATTCTGACCCCAATTCTTCTAGTGCCGTTGATCTCTGCTACCCTTTGGGTGTTTGGAGGCCCATGCCTGAGGTACCAAGTTCTCCTGAAACTGTACCTCTATTATCTCCTGGTGAGCAAGCTCCTTCTCTACCCCCCCCCCCATTTTTTTGGTACCGGGGATGGAACTCAGGACCTTGTACTTGTGAGGCAGGCGTTGTGCCACTGAGCTAAATCCCTGGCCCTCAGACTCCCTTAAATACACCCTTAAATACTGGAAGAATTAATAGAAGCCTCTGACCCATGAATCTAGAATATGGTGGAAGTTTTGACAGTTCCCCAGAGCTCCTTGAACAATGTCTTTTTCTTGCCTTCTCAGATGACTTCTCGGGGTGGCTCAAGCTGCCACAGTCCTGGGATGTGGCTGGTACTCTCCATAACTGTTTCCTGAGTTTCTCTTCTGTAGGATTTCCTGCATTTGACCAGTGGTTTTGGGTCTCAAGTCTGCTCTGGAACCATGAGGAAACCGTGGTTGCCCAGTGTGAGGTATGCAGCTCTGTCTGCTGTGCTTCTTTTTGCCAGAGGCATTTTTAGCAATTTTCTAAATATTTAGCTACTGTGGAAAATGAAACTGTTTGGGAGGAGGCGTAATGGCACGAAGGGCGCTCAATCACCTGAGGCCTGACCATGGAAAAGGAAACTTTCTGGCTTAGTGGTTGAGCGGCTGGGTTTCTAAGATTCCAAACCAAGTCCACCTCCATGCGGCATTGGGAAAGTTACTCCACCTTCCTAGGTCTCTTTTCTTTACATAAAGTAGGGCTAATCATCACATATCAAACGTTTATTCTCAGGGTCACTTGAGATAATGCAGGGAAAGTTGTTACACAATGGTTGAAACATGCGAGTGCTATGTCAAAGTCACCCATGAGTAAGAAGATGAGTTGTGTGCCTAGAAGGAGCTTTAGAGATCACCTACTCATGCCTTATTTTACAGCTGAGCATGTGTCGCCTCTCAGGCAGCTGTCCGGAGTCCCTGGGGTCCAGACAATATCAGCGACATTGAGAGGGCAGATTCTTCTTCTTAACTCAGTGTCCTCTCTCCCATAGGTGCAAGCTCCTGGGTTTTCATCCTGGGCTTTGGATGGTAGTGGGTGGTGATGTGGAACTTAAATCACATTGGCATTCATTCAGTAAACGCTTAGGGAGTAGGTGAAATGGAAACAATACTCAGGTCCTAGATTCAGTGCTCCTACTGTGTCGGAGGAGAAATCTGATCAATGGTTCCATGTTGTGGTGTTCTTGCCCCTGTTGTAAAGCAAGCTGAGAGGTTTCTGGTGAGTTCTGCTGCTTTGGCTGAAGGGTTGAGAGGAACCGTGTAGGTAGATTTATCTCTCAAACAATCCTCCCCAGGAATCTTTGCTGGCTGGCTTTGTAGAGCAAATGGATCTTGTCAGTGTTATTGACTTGACCTTTTCCCCCTCTCCAGGTGGACAGTGTCTGTGTCACCACTGCTAAAACTCTTGGGTGCAGAGAAACTTTAAAGCCATTTCTGGGAAGCCTGTGGTCTTCCCTTTGGCATTTTGGAGAAAAACATTTTTGACAAGAACACAAAATAATCGAGTTGTGATCCCCCCAATTCTGATCATACAGCACACTCAAGCCCATGGAAAACAATTTAGTGGACACAGTTCTAAATAAAATGTCTGATGGAAGTTCCCTGTTTTGGGGTCAGAGGACAGAAATGACATAACTCCTTCTCTACTGTCAATTATAAATAAAATAAGGCAAGTTTATGTAAATGGAAGTATAGTAATGAAAACACTGTGTATTTGTACACTTTATTCTGCTTACAAAGCTTTTAAATATAGTCTTGTTTAATCTTACAGGTACCTGCTCATTTAGGTTTTCATTATCCTCATTTTTTACTTAAGAAACCTCAAGACTCAGAAAGGTATAGTGGCATCTTTCAGTTAAATATCAGGTAAGTGGCAGAGTTGGGACTTGAATAGGGAAGTTTTGATTTCCAAACTAAAATGGAATCTACTATTTTCCAGCTGCCTCTTTCTATAAAAGCTCTATATATTGGTAAGCCATTATTACAACAATGTTAGGTAATAAACAACATCAATCTCAGTGGCTGACAACACTGAATACCTAAGCTATCACTGATTGGGTTGCAGACTGACTATAATTAAGTGCTCTAGTCTGGGCTCACCTGGGAAGCTCTACTTCAAGCTCCAGACTCATTGGATTTGGCTTAAGGTTGCATCTTTGGTTCAGGTCTGTTCCATATGTATTTATTTTGAGGACCAGATTGAAGAGATGCTCTTCTTATGGCAGATCACAAGAATACAAGATCCAAGATGAACCACATAGCATATTTAAAGCCTCTGTTCCTTCCATGCCTGGTACCAGTTCTTTGGCCAAAGCAAGACATCTGGCCAATCCCATGCCATCTATTCCTTACCATGGGAGCAGAAGGGAGGTGAATAATAATAATACAAATCATCACAATCTGGCCTCTTATTTACTGTTCTCTTATATGGAAAATATGCTTACCCTATCAAAATCATTTAAATCTCACATTCAATCCACATCAATGTTGAAGCCTAGGATTTTGAAAATTGTCCAAATCCTATATGGCTCCTCTCAACTGAGATACCTATGAACTAAAGAGTCAAGTTATTTGCTTTTTAACCTCCCAACATGTAATGTTGGACAGAGGCAGAATAAATGCTGCAAATACTCCCATTTGGAAAAGGGAGAATAGCAGTCACTGGTCTAGAGCAATTCTGCAATCCTGTTGTGCAAGTGAGCCAGACTTCTTTATTCCATGGGTATAGAAGATATTTATAATAACTGGCAACTGTAAATCAGGGTCAGGAGTAAACATATTAGGCTTTGCAGGTCATATAGTGATGGAGACCACCCCGAGCAAACTGCTAATTTATAAACTGGCTTTTCATATTAAAAGTGTGAATCTGTCTAATAGCCCACAATGGCTTGGCTGAAGAGCCAGCTGTTGGTGTGTGGGAAAGGAACAACTTCCCACACCATTGGTCACAGCAGAGGTCTCAATGATCCATGACACTGTGACGTCTTGCGTGGCAAGACAATAGTGCAACTAAGGGCAGCATGACTCATACAGAAAACTCCTATAGAGGCAAAAATTAATCCATGGGAAGAAACAAATTTCCCATTAATCTATGTGCTGTTCTTGGTAGAATATTTCACTCCCTTGTTGCTAGGACCCTGCCTGCATCAGTGCTCTCCACTTCATTGTTCCCTGCACTGCCCTTTACCCCTTCTTTCACTTACCCAGGGTTTTTCATGTCTTTTGACTCCAACTTCCAAGAGGTCCTTCCCTTTCTGTAATCCACTATGCCTGGCCACCTCTGGAGAGAATTTATTTATTTATTTATTTATTTATTTATTTATTTATTGGTGTCAGGCGATTGAACTCAGGACCTTGTGCTTTCAAGGCAGGCCCCATGGCAGTGAGCTAAATCCCTGGCCCTGGAGAGAACTTTAGAGAATAAACCTTTCTCACTTAGCAATTTGCAATCCTTTTTTCTGCTTTTAGAAATTTGGGGAGATGGAGATCTTTTTACATCTCAAATTGAAGGTCTCAGGTTGATAACTAGTATAAGTACTTCAAAAATATTTGATTTCAGACAATGCTATGTGTCAAAGTTACATCTATGATGCATTTTGAGGTATGACTTTTTTTTTTTTCGGTACAGGGGATCGAACTTGGGTTCTTGCACTTGCAGCAGGTGGTGAAACCACTGAGCCAAATCCCCGGCCCTTGAGGTATGTCTCTTAAGTTTTACTTTTGGCAACTTTGGATAAATCAGGCCTGTGTAGGATCATGCCTTTTGTGTTCCTAGGAGGACTTTCTTTCGCTGAAAAGAATGGCTAGGCACCACTTCAGTCTTTTAGAAGTTGTTACAAAAGATGTGACAGCCACACCCTTAATTTAGTTTTTTTCTGGGACTGATAAAATGATAAGGTGAAAACGTTTCACTTTTCAGAAATGCAAGCTATAGAATTTTTGGAGTTTATTGTATTCATTTTCAATTCCTCTGGCAAATTGGTCAGTTCGTTTTAAAACTCAACTTTGTCTTGTAATATCTTATTTAGCTAGTAACAACTAGGTTATACAATCAATATCCTGCCTTGACATTTTCTTGTCCAGTGCTTCAAGTACATTAGGAATATTTTCTGTCTTTCAAATCATTACAGATAAATTTTGCCAACTACTTATTGAGATAACATGGGATGGCATGTATCCAGCTTTCCCTTATAGTTTCCTCACCATCTGCTGCTCACTTCCCAAACCACAGGTACACATTTTAGGTTTTCATTATTACAGTGCCCCACTTCTGATATGGCTTTCTGTGTTAGAAAGTGATTGTTTCAATAGTGCTGCATAATAAGCTATCCCCAACTCAGTGACTTACAAGAAGGACTTGTATGCTCACATTCCTTGGTCTGCTGGTGCATCGTTATTCAATTGATCTAGGCTGGGCTCTGCAAAAGGCCTGTTATAGATTCTGCAATGACTAGGGTTGGCTTTAGGCTGTGCTTTGGCCTCAGATCATCTGCATATGTTTGCTATCAGCCCAGGCTGAAAAGGGCAGCTGTTACTTGGGGGATAATCTCTTCTTATAGTGGGTATATGGAGCACCAGCTCAGTTGAATAAAATAACATGGTTACAATGTCTGCTTGGGTCCTGTCCACAAGTATTCTTTGGAAAGAGCAGATTACACAGCTGGATCTAACATCAGTGGAGCAGGGAACAGTACTCTGCCACAGTGGTCTGGGGGAAGGAAATGGATTTTTTGACAAGAATCCAAATGATCATACTAGCATTCATTTTCAAGATGTTAAAAAGAGAAGGAAAAGAAATGGAAATTTATCAGGTACTTTACTCAGGGCGTTTGTCTTTTTAAAAAATTTATTCCTCACAACATTCTGTGACCCAGTTCTGGCCAAAGGGATGCAGGTAATATAGGCCACTTCCAGAGTGGATCCTTTGAAGAAATGGGCACATTCTCCCATTGTTCCTTTCTGCCACCTGCTGGCTGAGATGTGGGAGTCAAAGAGTCACTTTGATCCCTTACACAGAAGCTGCGTTTCGGTGTTGTTAGGCTACCTATGGAGTCATGCACTGTTATGGGACAAGAAGATTTTTTGGTCTTTGTTACAACAGTTTAGATTTATGTAATACTGTTTCAAGATTGTTACATAATAGAAGAATAGCTTTGGTATTTACACCACTATGTATTTGGGTGTCTTTGTTAAAACAACTGAGTTTATTCCTTACCAAATACAGATTGTACTACTGCCATCTATGGCTATTTAGGGATTAAATGAGATAATGTGAAAAGAAAAACAGGACCTAGTAAACTTTTAAATGACAGTTTAATAAATAGAATGTATATTGTTAACATAATTGATATATAAAATTTGTTCAAATATATTTAAATATGTGTTATGGTTTAAATGTAGATGTCCCTCCAAAGCTTCATGTGCTCATAGGTGGGACTTTTCAGAATTGGCTCGATTTAGGGTGTGCGAATGTGGATTAAGGGTATGATACAAGGATTAAGGGTGTGGATAATGGAAGCCCCACCCTAGGTGTAGATGGAACCAATCAGTAGGCTTGTAGCCTGGATGGAGTATAAAGGGGCAGAAAGAAGGTGCGCTTGCTGCTGCTGCTTGCTGCTCGCTGACTTCTTCTTGCCTTCCCTGGACTGTTTCTCTTCTGCAGTGCCCCTCTGCTGTGCCACTTTGCCTTGGAACCAACTCACTAAGGACTGAAACCTCTACAAACTGTGAACTGAAATAAACATTTCCTTCTTTAACTTGTGGGTATCATGTATTCTGTCTCAGTAATGAGAAAGGTAACTAAGACAACATATAATGTATAAAGATAGAAAATATAATATATAAAATACAATTAATACAATAATGATAATTATCATTTTTGTAGGTGTGTACCAGTCATACTGAGTGCAGAACAGCAAGTTCTACTGCACTGTCCATCTTCATCCACCAGGACAGTTTTCTTTTTCTGTCTCTGTCTCCCTCAAGGTAATAGTTGCCTCTGTCATTTTCTTCTTCAGTCATTGCCCCATTCGACTGGTTAGTGCATAAATAGTCATGAGAATAGTGACAAATTAGTGGGGTTTAAATTAGAGTGCTCAGGCCTTTGGTGAGATTTATTAAGTGTGGTTTTGATGTGTCATTGTTTTCCAAAGTAAGGAGCAGAAGTATTGGGCATTTTGTTCCCTTAGCACCATGTATTTTGGACTTTTAAAATATAGTTCAATGTCTGTCAGACCCTTGTCACATGCATGCCATTTGAGTTAAAGAGAACAGGGTAGAGTTTAGGTGGTTCAATGAAAATTCATCACCATTTCTGGAAATACAGCCTTACTTTTAATAACCTATGGACAGATGATCATTAATATTCTCCATGCATCAGAGGAACCATATATTCTCATTACATATTCAGGGTTTATAGAGAGGTGTCAGGAAACCAGCAAAAAGAGTGGCTCTAGTGCCTCAAAGAAAATCTTCCTTCATTCTTCCAATAAGCATTTATTGAGCAGCCTCCCAATCCAGGAGTTTTATGATAGTGAACAAATGGGATACATTTTCTACCTACAAAGAGCTCCCTATACTGCAAGAAAGCAACATATAGAATGCTCAGAAAGGTGGACTTGAGTCAGTCTAATTGGATTCCAATCTGGGCTGTGATACCTGGCTGCTTCATTATCTTGAGCAATTTTCTTACCAGCATTTTTCCTCAGTTGCTTCTTCTGCCATACAGAGATATTAGTGGTAATGTACTTCACAAGGTGGTTGTAAGCATTCAATAAGTTACTATGTGTAAAGGGCCTCTAACGTTTCCTAGCACATAGTCAGTACTTACTATATCATTATGTCTTGGCCATCATCATCCATTGAGCAGTAAGTTCCATGAAGACAGGGTGTCTTGTCTTTGCTCACTGCTGTATTTTCAGCATGAAGATGTAACTGGGAACTAACAGGAATATGATAGATATTTGTTGCATGGATGAGTCACTGAATCCAATAGCATTCAAGATTTTAGTTCATTCTAGAACCCCCATGCCTGCCAAAGGGTAATATTGATTGAATGCTTACAATGTTCTAAACTCACTATCAAGTGATTTCATACATTATTTCATCTACTTCCCCACAAACTTTATGAGCTAGGTGTTGTCATCATCACATTTGACAGATGTGGAAAGTGAGGTCCAGACAGGTAAGATAATCCAACTGAGGTCACACAGATGCTAACTAGCAGATTTAGAACTTGAATGTAGCACTTCCTTGCTCAGGTGCTTGTGGTTTTTGAACCACCATCCTCTTCTGCCTCCTGAAGTCCCCATCGATGGCCACATTGATGGTGCTATCAGTACACTGAGTCACACCAGCCCATGTTTCCTGACACAGGTGAAATCTGCAGCAGGCAAAGGGAGCTGAGCACCATGTGAAACTGAAAACACTTGGTGCCCTGGCTGCTGGATGTGCTTCATATGATTGATCAGCTGAGAAGTGGAGAGCAGGCTTTGGCTCTGAGTGCTGAATGGCTCATTGCCTCAGTGGCTCCTGTCTTTCTTCATGTTCAGGAAACAGAAGATGCAGTTGAACTTTGAGTTAATGGGTCTGCTCCATTCATTATTTACCCAGGGTAGTGCTTCATCACAGAGGTTCCTAAGTGTTCCACAAAGAAGGCATCTCATTAGTGTCTGGGATGTTATGGGGGTGGGCAGATGGTTACTGTTTTCTTCTCCTCTTGCACAGAAACATAAATGCCTCAGGCAGTGTGGCAGAAGCTTAAATTCTGCAGACTGTAGCAAGCAAGTCAGACATCTCTCTCCCTGTTCCTTCCTTTACTCTTTGTTACATGTAAATAAAACTCTTTGTGGGTTTCTACTGCCATGTAGAGGCCTGGGGTTGATATTTATATGCAGAACAATCCTAAAAGGTCAAAGGAGAGCAATAGTTCCTAGTTGAGATCCATCCTTGTACTAGTAGCAGCCCTTAGCCTTGGGTATGTTAGCAACATATGTCAGTGGGGTCTGCAGGGCCCAATGCCTGTTGTGCTTGGGTAGTTGTGTCTGTACATAGCAAACTGTCATATAGTGTCAGAAGACTATTTAAATCTAGGTCGTCCTTCTCTGAAAGCCTTTGACTGAAAGAATCATAACCCAATCAGTTAATAATATCTCTTATGTTGGATGGAAAATAATAATCAAAACAGTAATGACTACCATGAAAGCAATTGGTAATATTTACTGAATGCTTCTGTGTGCTTTCATTAAGCTAAGTGCCTTGTCTAGTTTAGTCATAAGAATGATCTTATGAGATTTTCATGCAAAAAATTAAACACCTGCTATGTGCTCTTCATTGTTTTAGGCACTTGTGATAGATTAGTGAAAGATACAGTGAACATATATAGAATACTAGAAGGCGACAAGTGCTATGGAAAAAGAAAAAGTAGAGTGAGTCAAAAAAGGTATTTGGAATAAGCAAAGGGTAAACCAGGTGGTTACAGAAGAGGTGATATTATATCAAAGACTTGAGGGAGATCAAGGAGTGAGAGGAGCAGAGAACAGGAGCCGAAGGCACAGTCATCACTGAGGACTAAGCTGGGAGCAAGCTGGATATTTTTGAGGAACAGCGGGGGTGAAAGGCATTGTGGAGTGAAATTGGGGAGTGGAGTAAGGGATGAGGTCAGAGAGGTAATGGAAGGGGTGGATCATGTAGGAGAGGAGTACAATGAGCATCCACGAGAGGGTTTTGAGCTAATTCAGCTGCTGTGGTAGAAGAGTATCTTATGATTCCTATTTTATAGCTGAGAAAACTGGTATTTAGAGAGGCTGGTAGCCTGCCCAAGGTGACAGAGCTTGTAAGTGGCAGATCAGGACACTATCTGCCTAACTTAAATACTATGCCCATAATGACTACACTGTATTATCTATAAAATATGCTCAAACCTACCCTTCCTGCAAACAGATAATACTCATCTCATCCTCATATATCTGCCCTCTACTACACCTGCTTCTCCTGTCCCTACTCAACCATGCTGGGATGTGATTTTTGTTCAGTCTTGTAAAAAGTTTTACTCTCTGATCTTCAGTGTATTCCTTTGCCTCATTGCTTATTTGCAGATTGAGTTTATACTAAGACAGAATTCCTTGAGATTCCATCCTTGTCTTTTCTGCCTTGCATGGAAGCAGTGAGCATCTTGAGATCATGTTTCAGTTCTGTGCTTACTTTGGGACTAGAAGAATGATTACAGGCATTGGACATCCTAAACATCCTCTTCAGTGGCCCGGGGTGTTGATGGCAGAGGGATCATCGCCGCTCAGTGGGAAACCAGGACTCTATTTCATTCCTTTTCCTGGAACCAGCACTTCCTTCTCAGTAGGGGCCCCTTTAATGAATCAATTAAGGAGGGTATTATTATTGGAAGCTGTTTTCAGCCCAATTAAGACCTTTCGACATGTCATTTGCGATAATAAAAGTGAGTTAAGTCTCAATTTTTCTTTATTAGGGTGTTTATTAGAAGATTGAAATGTTCATTAGGTGGAGTAAAGTGATACATTCATCTTTTGCTCATCAGAAGCACAAGGGAATCTCTTTTGTACTCAGGTGAAATGTGGTGGCCCTTTTTTTGTACACAGAGCTGAGTTCTAACTCTGCTTTGGTACAGGTAAAAGTAAATTTGTGAGGCTCACAACTCAGGGTAAGATATTTTCTTTCATCTCATAAGATCATGGGAAAATCCTGTCTTTTGCTTTGGAGTAAGATAATAAATAGGTCAATGTTCAGAGTATTGATGACCCAAATATGAGGGCTGGGGTGAGTGAAAGCTTGTGCCAGATTCCATGGTTAGGGTGGGACTAAAATCACAGATGTTAAAGCTACAATTTTTGATCAAAAAATATATGAAATATATAAGGAATATATTACTAACACCTATATATCCTTTTCCGAGTTTTACAAATCTGGACATTTCCCCTATTTACTTCCATTTTGGGGGGAATATTATGGTTTTAGTTGAAGCCTCTTATGTAGCCCTCCCTGACTTCATTAACCAGCCCGCCCTCACCCCCATTCCCAAAAGTTTATAACTCTCATGAATTTTGTATTTATCACTCTCTAGAGGTTTTAATATCATTACTTTACATACTGTGTGGGTATGTATTCATGACAATGAAAAGCATTGTTTTTCTTTTTTCCAAATGTTGCACAAATTTTATCATATCATGTACCTCTTCCTACATCTTACTTTTATTCATTTTGTTTTGGAGATTTATCCATGTTAACATACATAGGTTTAGCTTATTTTCCTTTTTGTTTATTGTATTTCACTGCTTCAGATTTACCTCAATTAATTTATCTATTATCCTGTTGATAAACAAGTTTCTGCTTCTTCCTAATTACAAATAATACCACAGTGAACATTCCTATACCTGTCTCCTTGTGTATAATTACAACAATTTATCTTGGCTGTGCTTTCTCCTACTTAAAAAAAAATGGAGAAATGCATTTTACATTGCAAGTTTTGCATACGCACATATGCACACACATTTAACAAATAAGTTTCATGAAAAAATAATTCTTCATGCATGGAGTACTCTAATATACTGTGATATCTATTCTGTTTTATTCTATTCTATCCTGTCCTACACTGTTTATTTCTTTTCACTCTATTTTAAACTTAAAATGCTAGTTGTGGCTTACTAAATTGATTTTATGATCTGTAAATGAGTCACAATATGCAACTGGAAAAACTATTCTTTGAGAATTTTGGTTATTTTGGAATTTTTTAGATATTCATAAATTGCTTACCTCAGTGGATCACTCTTCATTTTTAGCTTTTGAGTGTTTTGCTTTATATATGCCTGTTTTAAGCAATAATAGTTGCATTTAAAACAAATTCTAGCATGATATTCTCCACTGTATTGAAAATTTTATTTGTATAGATACAGTAATATATTTACACTTCTTTTGTGTTTTTATCAATATTTTTCCTTGATTTTAATCATTTTTTTCCTTTTATTGACTGATAAATTTTCTGTATTTCTATCAGTGGTTTCTTATATTTACTATGCTGATTTGGAAGGTAAATACTATTATACTATACTGGTAGCATCCTTAGCCCTTTAAAAATACATACTTGACTGTAAATACTTATAAACAATCAAGTTGCTAAGTAGTTTTATCCTTCTCTTGGATATAATACAGACCCAGCACCCTTCATCCATCGAATGCAAGACTATTGCATCCAATCTTGTTATTGTCTAAAGTTTAGATTCATTCATATATAAAAATATTATCAACTTTTGTGGTCAATTGTTTCAATTAAGTTTACTGATTTAAATAATTTTTTCTGGATTCACTTTATTTGTTGAAGTATAACCTTTTGTGTATTTTCCAATGAGTATATAGAGTCAACATATAGTCTCTGTGATAGAAAGTTACTTCTATTTGGTTCCTACTCTTGAACAATATTTTAGACTGGGTCTACAATTCTAGGTTGATCTTTGAATCTCTTAAGAATTTCAAAGTCATAATTCCATTGTCACCTGTCCTCTATGATGCTGGTGAGAAGTTAGCCTTCCTTATAGATAAATAGGTAAGAGGCCTTCCTTATAGATAATTTGGCTTGTCTTTCTGATGGCTCTTAATTTTTTTCTCCCTTTTCTTCCTGATGTTGTTCAGATTCACTAGGAGGTTCAGGTGTGGGTTTCTTTTTTTGCCCAGTAGTTAGAGAACATTTGATGCTTAATTTGATGGCTCTTGCATTATTTAATTTTTAAAAATTTTAGTTTTTATATCTTCTCTTTTCTGGAACATATCTCATTCTAATAACAACCTGTCTCTATTTTCTTAACTGCTTTTTAGTTTACATTTTTGTTTTTCTCTGTGATATATTCTGAGTGAACTTCTCAATATAGTTTTAATATATAAATTATATCTTTAAATGTTAATTCTAGATTTTATTCCACTATTTGAGATTTAAATTCAAGAATTTATCTTATTTATAAGGTTTTTAATTGGAACCTTTTATTTCTATTCAATTTCTTTGGGCTTATAATTTCTTGCTGCTTTTATATGGAGGTTTTGGCTTTTTTAGTCTCTGAGTTTTCTAAACATAACTCCTTTAAAGACTTGTCAGGCTTTCATAAAATTAATCTTCAATGGATTTATGTTCTAATGGGTGATTTTGTTCATTATTTTTCTCAGCATTGGATTTCTTCATGTATTTTGAAGTTTTAGTATGGCAGCTTAATAGTAGCAACCCCTTCTCCTCCATTTACTCTCACCCTTTGTGTCCAGTAGTTTTATTATTTTCTCTATCTTGGCCCTGGGATCTAGGTTAAAACTATTTATATCTTTCATTCTGCAGGAACACTGATGTTAACACAGACCCAGTTGTCAAAGTGTGAGCTACTAAGTTTAATTTCTGATGGAGAAGATAAGTTGTGGTTTTCTAATCATCTTTGGCTTTCAGCTTGCTAAAAGGACATTGGAGGGAATATGGAAGTCTCCTTGCCACACTCCTGGTCTGAACACTCATCTGCAAGTGGTGAACAAAAATTACAGTGAATTTAAAAACTAATCTAAAAAATTATTACAGTAAAAGACACATTGCCATTAATCACCCAGAAAAACTTTCCCTTGTTTTGAACACATTTATCCCAGTATTCTTGCTACTTTCTGAAAAAGTTTTACAAGTTCTCTTTTGAGTTTCTTTACAAGGTGTAATAAAAATACAGTGAATGCCATTGTCAGGTGCCATCCAGTGGAAAGGAAGGCTTCTAAAACCATTATAGTATGTCCTCATCAACTTTATCCCCTGAATCTGTCACAATGCAAATTCTAGCTCTTCTCCAAAGTAAAAATAGGATGAAAAATAAAGGTCTTGAATTGATTCAGGACATCAAGGCAGCTATGACAGCATGATTAAAAACATTCATGACTTTAAGAGTTTTACCTACTTTGTCTTGCAGCAGGTTGTTTCTGTTTTAATATTTAGATCTTTGATCTATTTTGATTTCAGTTTAGTATATAGTGAGAAATACTGGGCTAGCTTCACTGTTCTGCAAGTGTATAGCCAATTTCCCCAGCACTATTTGTGAAAGAGGATATCTTTCCTCCAGCATGTTTCTGGCCTCTTTGTCAAAGAACAGATAGCTAAATATGTCTGGGATTGTTTGGGCATCCTCTATTCTGTTCCATTGCTCTACATCAATGTTTTTGTGCTAGTACCATGCTGTTCTCATCAGTGTAGCTTTGTAATTTAACTTGAAATCTAGGATTGTGAAATCTTCTGCTTTGCTCTTTTTGCCCAGGCAAACATGCAGTAATAAAAATGAAAAAAAAAATTCCACACACACACACACACACACACACACACACAAGTACTCATGAAAAAGAACTTCCAGAACTGCTTCAAAAAGTGGCAAGAATGATGTGACAAATGTATTTAAAGTGAAGGGGAGTATTCTGAGGCAGATTAATGGCAATGTTCTTTTTCTGTAATAATTTTTAAATGTATATACATGCTATATTTTTCAATCACACCTTGTATTTCCCAAGTTCTTATATACATTTATTTTTTTTTTACCCTGACTCAGAATTTCATGTGATGCTCTTTAGCCCCACTCACCCCTTTGCATTTCTATTGTATTTCTGGTCTGTGGAGGTGGTTTATCTTGTTATTGAGCCCACTTCTCAGTCTTTTTTTCTTTGTATTTCATTATTTTATGTCTTATTGCTAGATTCTTGCAGCAGAAAGTTGTACAAAGTATATAATCCCCTGTACAGTCTTTTCTGTGAGTGGCTAGTTCTTTTAATGGTCTCTTTCTGTTCTCTCTTCTTCCAAGTCAATTTTTAGAAAAGCTTCTAATATCCTTTTACTGTTATAAAATATAAAAACCAGACCTGTTCTCAAGTTAGGTCTTAATGCTTTAATCTCATGGTCACCCTTCTTTCTCTCTTTTCTTTCTCTTTCTTTCTTTCTTTCTTTCTTTCTTTCTTTCTTTCTTTCTTTCTTTCTTTCTTTCTTTCTTTCTTTTATAGAGCTCTGTTGTGGGCTGAATACCATTTCTGAAAGGTCTGCCCTGAGAACTTCGAGGTTCTGCTAATTTGTTTAGGTTAGTTTGGGAAAGTGAGTCTGGAGTTCAGCCTAGGTCTGAGTCTCCAGAGTGACCATTAACTGGCTGGAGATCTTGGGTAAGCCACATGAATTGTACACCTCAGTTTCCTCCTGTGTAAAATAAGGATACTAACACAAATGATTTTAAATATTCACTATAAGGATTAAGTGAGATAATGACTGTGAGAGGTTGAGTTGCTTCTTGACATGATAAGCATGCAAAAATGATGAATATAATTATTATTAGATTCACAGGTAACCTTGGACATCATCCATCATGATGGGATGAATGCTAGGTATTATTTTGAATAAAAGGCTAGTCATGAAGGTGCTAATAGAGTGAGGAACTTTTAGGAAAGGGAACAAGAAGTCATAATGAATGTTCTCTGATGCATTTGTCTCCTAAATCTGTTATGACTTTCAATAACTCCCTTAAAAGTGAATGGCTCTTACATGTTATCAAAATTAATAGGAAAAACATGATATTCTAGTTTTGCTGGACCAAAATCAGAAGCTTAAGTTCAAAGGCAGCAGAAGAGTTGTGGAAAGAGCATGTTTCTTGGTAAGAGAAGATCTCTCATTGGATTATTTACACTATTTTAAATTTTGATTTTATCGTGTGTAAAATGTAAATGGAATACCACTTCTTGGGCTGCGTTAAGGATGAAATGAAATAATGCGTGTGACAGTCCATGGTATGTAACAGGTTTCCTTGCACCCTAACTTCAGTCCATATCTGGGTCACTCTACCTGCTGGGCTGGCTCACCTCCACTTCTTGCCTTCCAGATGTCTGTTGTCAGTAGACAGGAAGCAGTAGAAGGAGGCAGTGAATTGGTGAAGAAGTTCTGTGGCAAAAGTGGTAGGGCTCCATTTCACATCTGTATGGTAGATACAGCTCTGAGGAAAAATGAACTACCAAACTCTTTTGAGTTTTTAGAGGGAGGAGCTCCCTCCTACTTAAGATTTTGAATCTGAGTGCTTGCAAGTGGAGCAGGTGGCTCGTCCTCTTTGATTCTTTTCTTTCTTAATGTCAAACTCTCCTTGAGGGCTTTTCAATTCTGTTCTTTACTGGAGTCCTTTCCATTCCTTCTCATACTCTCTTCTACTTCGGCCTTCCTCCAGTTTTCTCTTTCAAGCTTCCTCTTACTATTTTGTGTGGAAGAGCTAGCACAAAGGTAGGGAGAAAGAATAAACTGTGTTGTTTCCCTTCAGCACACAATAAGAAGCTTTCATGACAATTCAGTGTGAGAATACTACGTTTTTATTCAGATCTTTTAGTCTCTTTTTACTTTAGTACTGATTCAAATGTGTACCTACTCTGGATACCAGTCTGGCATTAAAAAATCAATTGTTTTCAAAGGGAGTTTTGTGGTCCTAACTCAACTTCAACCCTAGTTCTAATCTCAGAAATTTCAACTTAAATTCTATCTAATCATGAAAAGGATGTGTTATATACACTATTAGGAGAGATGCTAGGGAAAGAGCATTACACAGTATCAACACAATTTAAATTCTGAACACTTTTTAAGAGGATGTTTGAAGTACACTATTGTAGAGACTGAGATGTTCTACCTCTAAAAAAATTGTCCAAATAAGTGGTTCCCTAAACTGGTTATGCATCAAAATATTTTGGGCAAACTTGGTATAGCTTCAGACTTAAATTAGAATTTCTGGAACTTGGTAGTCTGGATTTATAGTGTGGAGCACTGAGCAGGGTACAAGAGACTCTGATACAGCCTGTAGCTGGGGCACACTGGACTGAATGTTCCCAGCATCTACCATAGTGTGACACTGAGTTGAGACTCTCATAGGCTCTTAGATTTCATTTAATGTTTAGAACCTAATAGTTTTCACCCTCTTTCAGTTTTGTTGAAGGAATGATGTGTTGGGCCTTATAGTATCTTATCTCTGTGAAAGATAAAGATCTTCATTTTTGAATTCATTAAAAACAGTTCTCAAACCAAATAAACAAAACCAAAGGTAGGTAGATCATGATTGTAACTGGGCTCTCCCCCAACAGTACTGGGCATAGGATTATATGTTAAGAGTAGAGGAATTGATGATTAAGTTTTTCATATGTTAAAGTGATTTTTCCCCAACCTCACTGAGTGTTTGAATCACTCTCCAGAGCAATTAGGTCAGAGTCTCTGTGGGTAGGAATCAGGAATTGGTATTTTTTTTAAAAGAGCACCCCAGGTGCTTTTAATATGTCACCGGACTGAGAATCATGCAGTAGAGACAGACTTGCTCCCAGGGGAAAAGAGGGAGAAGCAGGTATTAGAGCAACACAAGTGAATGTCCCTGGCTAGAAATAGCAGCTCCTTTCTCATTTAAACAATCAAGCAGGGTGGATTATTCTCTGGCACCTTAGAGGAGACTGGGGAGGGACTGAGAGGGAGAAGGAGAGAAAGAGCCTATGATTTACACTTTAATATGCAAGAAAGCTAGAAATGCTGGATGAGCTCTTTCTGATGTCCTAAAGTGTGTTCCTGTCCTCATTTCCATTCCTGCTCCCCAAAACTACTAAGTTAATGGGTTTTAAGTTTAACTCTAACCCCAAAGAATCCAAAACAAGACAACAATATTTATAATAGCAACCCTGTGGAGTGAAGCTATCACACTACAGGAATCTTATCCTTACCTTTCAGGAAAGAATCAGGAAAGTTAAAGTGTGAGAGGCAGGGCTAAGAATAGATTTGGGCTCCCTGTGCTGTTACTTGATCCTCAAACTCCTACAGCATTTCTGGCTTCATCAGTGAACCCAATTTTTTAGAGTATGAAGATCCCAATTTAATGTCAAAATTTTTGTTGTTCTCACACTGTAGTCATCTTATAATGACAAGCTGCTATAGTCACTTAAAATGTACTATTTTCTTGGGCAAAACAGATAAGTGTACTATGTGCTTCTTGCAAAAAGCTCAAGTGTTTAGAACCTTTTTCTTTGCCTTTCTTCTTTTCTATCTCCTTCTTTGCCACCTTCCTTGTGTTCTTTTCAAACATTTGTCATAGGGGTTGTGCTGTGGTAAGAAATGCTCCTAAGTTTAAAGATGCCCCTCAGAAATCCACATTATCTGTGTTGAGAAAGACTGTATTCAAATTCTACCTTGGTGTCAAACAGTCTTTCTGTTTTTGACTAGGCATTCAGCTCTGTGAACCATAACTTCTGTTAAATGCTTCTTCCATTGGAATTGAAGCCAGGAATCAGATCACAAGTCTTTAGCTACAGGTCTCTGCTTTTTCTTCTAAAGTACTGAGTCTAGCTCCACTCACCCATTTTAGCTGCTAGCCTTGTTTCTTCACAAGGAAGCTTACAGGTCTGTCTATCTCTCTTTCCTGGGCTAGCACATTTCTCTGCTTCTAGGATCGCATTTCTCTCTGTTAGAGTAGCAGCACTGATGGCCAACTTATTGGGGTGTCTGCAGCACTCACCTCTCTATTAGCTTCACCTAAGGTACAGCAAAGTGAGACGATGTGCTTGTTTTGCCCATGCAACTGTGAACCAAGTCCTTCAGCCTCATTGCCCAAGATGAAACAAATCATGTCTCCAGCCTCCACACCACTACCATGTAGATGTTTGGGGTTTCTTCCTCTCCCACACTCCATGAATGTCATTGTAGAAAGTTGATGGCATGCATTTTGTCTGTATTAAATGGTTCCTGCTGCTGTAGTGTGACTCGTGCACATCCATAGCAGAGGACATGTTCTCACCACTTTATTTCCAGCCAAGCACCCAGTGCAGTAGAGAGCAATGTGTACTTACTGATGGAATGGACTCCCACTGCTCTGCCTCCTTCATTTCTTCCCTCCACCACTTGCTTCTGATCTACAACAGCAGCCTGCTGGTAAAGTACTCACTTCAGGCAATGCTATTTCAACTCAAGTTAAAGAGGAGAGCTTTGGCCAGAGGATTATAAAGACCTAGCTGAGGAGAAATTGACCAGGAAAACGTTCACAATTGGCTGAGTCACTATCTCACAACACCACACTGAGAGGGTGTGAGGGCTCCTGTCTGGGGCACTGGATCTGTGGAAATTAGTTTATTCTTCCTGCTTGAAGGCACGGTGGGAAGGAGGGCGAGTGAGCTGAAGAGGTATCGTGAGTGTGGGGCGAGTTGGCCCATTAGCGACCAGGGTAGGCCAATCAGAAATGCCCAGAAACACCGAGGCTGAACCCAAAGCATCTCTCTGAACTGGAGCTGCCCTGCCGGAGTGTGTTTCACTGTGAAAGAAAGGCTGTGCTAGCAGGTTTGGAGAGGGAGCACACATGCTAATGAAGCGTGAACTGGCTGCTTTTACCAGAGCCTTCTGGGCACCATGCCACCATCTCGCTTTCTTTCCTACCCATTTATTTATTTATATTGTTAATTAATGGAAATTTCAACTCCCATTAGATCAGGAGGAGTTGGTAATAAACAGCCAAAGCATTAGGCAGGCAGTGCCACTGGGGAAGGGCAGGGGGTCCTCTCCCAGCTCCTGCATTCCAGTCACATGGTCAGGCACAGGAAGAGAAACGCTGGATGACAGATGAAAGAGCTGGGGCACTTTGTCAATAGACCACTGACTTCCCCTGGGTGTATGAGTTTCTTTTTCTTTAGGTGTCACTGAGATGTTCCTTGGGCTGGGATCAGGCAGCCCAGGTTTGAATCCTATCTGGATGTGAAACCTTGGCAAGTTAATGAACATTTCTGTGTCTCAGGCTTCTCTGCTAAAGAAGGCAGTAGTACCTACTTCAGAGGGCAGCTGAGGGTCTCAGTGAGGTTATGCGTGCACACTGCTTGACACAAGGCAGAGCCTGATGTTCAGAGAGCACCTGCTGCATGTGAACTGTTCCTGTCATTCTCCAGAACCCACATGTGCACATATCAACCCCACTCCTCCTGCCTCAGATACTTCAGTCAGCCCAGAGGAAGCTCCTTCCAGGGGTCAGGCAGATGGGCACCCTCCTTCAGACCTTCCAGGTACTTGCCTGTGCTGGGCTCTGGTGCTTGATTTGTGGGTCAGACTCAAGTGGGCTTTGTGAATCCATAGTCTTGAATGTCAAATATGTTAGAATCACTTACGAAGTCTGAAAACCTTTGTGGTTGCAACCTGGGATTCTGGTGTTAATGTGGGATTTAGACACAGCCAAAAGGCCACTGAGGGGCTGAGATGTGGTAGAAGGATGGGAGCTGGAAGAAGTAACCCCTATCACTTGGCAAGAAGAAAACCCCCAGCTCAGTTCTCAAAGAGGCCTTATTGGGCTCCCTGATCACTCGGCTGAGCCCCAGGTGGGCAGGGCCAGAATGGTAGTGATGGGAGCTTCACTCTGAGCTTACAATGTCTGACTTTTTCTCCCAACTCCTGAATTTATTGGCTGTGGGGCCCAGGACAAAGCTTGAAACCTTTCTGAACCTCAGTTTCCTGACATGAACAATGTGGGTGAGGCTAACAGAGTTCTGCTAGAGCAAGGAAAGATTCATGAGTTAACATATGAAGCCATTAACAGAATTCTTGATAAGTTCTCAGGGCAGTTAGTTCTTATACTTATATCTGCTTCATTCATCTTTGTCTTTTCGATGCCTACTACAGTGTCTGCTTATAGTAAAGGCTCAAGAAATATTTGTTAAATGATCAAATGGAGAATGTGAGGCGTGGGATAAGCCACTAACACTGCTGGGTGTGGTATCCCTGACGATGGAAAGAGCTGTACTGTAGCATGAATTTCACTCCCACATAAAACACAGGGACAAGTGACAGGCTCACAGTTGCCTACTAGGCTTGGATACCTTTGATACCTGTGTTGCTATTTCACCTGAAAGAAGAAACTTTCTTCTTTTTCTGGAGGATGACACCATAGATCAGCAAAGAACAAGTAATTAAGGTCCTGGCATCACTCAAGAGGAAAATTTAAACTGTTGTGTTTGAGTCTTAAATTACCAGCATATTTTTGAGAAAGAAGAATCCTTTAGTTATCTTGCCCATACTATCGGACTTTGGTTTTTAAAAGAAGGGGTATTTTGAAAGATAAAAAAGGCAGGAATCTGTATGGAGAAAGAGCTGGGGTGCAAATGCAAAGTACAGAAATTTCTTCTGGAAAATCTGTGGCTCTCTTCACCTTGGCCACTTCACTCACTCTGCAGCTCCCCTAATCTTGGATAGGACACAGCGGAAATAGAAAAGGTCCCCGGGAGGGCAAAAGCAGATGGGTATAGGGGAAGGGGTGACACTCATCAAGAGAGATGAGATGTTTAGTTCTGAAAGGAGCAAAGGAAAGGGTGAGTGTGCTCCGAGGAGGAGGAGGCGAGGGTAATGAATGGGGAGCTGCAAGCCAATTGCAGGCTCCCTCTTGGCCTTTCCCCTGATCAGAGAAAGAGGCAACACTTGACAAAATTAAAAGGGAGCAAATTTAGAACTGATGAAAGGAAATGCTTTCTACACAATGTATAATTAACCTAAGAAGGAACCTAACCCTGTTGCTATTAACTGAGGCTGGTGGTTAGCTGGGCTTTCCGAAGATGAGAAGAAAAAGAGCCCATTCTGCACTTACCCTGGTTAAGGCTGCCGTTCCCTAGGTAATCCTTCCTCTGCTGCAAGACAGAAATGATCGCTAGCTGGAAAAAAAGGCACATCCCCTGGGGTGCAAAAAAAGTGGAAATGATATTGGGCATTGGGATAGAGAGGATATTAGCACAGCTGGAGGCTTTGGGAATGATCCGGGGAAGTTTGGAGACTTGACCAAAGCAACATAGCCCCTTAGTAGAATCCCAGACCCCAGGAAAGCTTCAGTTTTGTTTCTGCCTTGGTTTTCACCCCCTTCTGTGTTCATGATAGGGCTAGTGGGCAGTTACCTCCTACTGAAAGAGATAGCTGTAATTCAGGCCTAGGAAGGCATCAGGAAAATTTGGCCTGGCATGCTGGTGTGTGTGTCTTTTCTGACTCAACTTATGTCAGTGTAGTTTCAAGTCTCCCACTGTAAGAGCAAAGCAATAGGGTAGAGTAGAAGAACAGAATAGAGTAGAAGAATCTTTGTGTGTGTGTAGGAAGTCAATATTACTGGGTTCAGATGCCATCTTTACTGTCTTAGGTGTATGGCCTCGAGCACCTGACTTAATCTCTCTGAATGTCAGTGTCATTACCTTACTATTACTTTCCTTATAGACACGTGACTGTTACTTGAGAATACTGAAAAATATATAGCATTCAGTTGTACACAGTACCCATTAAAAACTAGGAACTAAAATTATTTTTAGAATTTCGGAATTAGCATGAGCTGACCTATAGTGGAAAACCTTGCTTTGATCTTTTAGATGGATCTCTCTCTCTCTCTCTCTCTCTCTCTCTCTCTCTCTCTCATTCTTCTATTCTCTCATTTACTCAATGACTACTCATTGGACACATAATATGCACTATGTTAGGTTCAGGATATATAACCATGAATGAAATATGGTCCTGTTCTCCTGAAATTCACAATTAAATGGAAGAGGTAATTATGCAAAAAAGAGGAAGAAGAACAATAATGCTGAAGGTAATGTGACATATGCTGCTTTAGATGTGGTCATCTCTAAATTACTGGGGCCTCTTAGAAGAAACTTTGGTTTGTTAAACAAATATTAAGAAAGCACTAACTATATGTTGAGTTCTGTAGTAGATATTGATTAAGTTACTTGTCAAGTAAATCCCACCCTGAAGAAAAGTGTCATTATGGAATGGTATTTTTTTCCCCCAGTACTGGGGATCGAACTCAGGACCTTGTGCTTAGCAAGGCAGGTACTGTGAGACCTAACTAACTCCATTTTAAAGTTTGACTCCATCTTGAAATAAGACAGTAAAGTGGCCTTGACATAAATTCCACTTCACTGAAGTCAACTATTCCCCTAGTCTCCTTTGTGCCCATAAAATAATGATAAAATGTCCTTGCTGTGGGACAACAGATTAAAAAAAAGACACAGCTCCTAACTCAATCCTCTGTCTGCCCAGAAAACAGACGCTCCTGGGCCCATTATCTATAGAACATTCTGTCAATGTGCTGATTGTTCCTTTTTCCCATAAAATCTACATGTAGCCACCCCTCAACACCCTCGATGTACACCCCATGCTTGCTAAATATCAACCAATCATATAACTGCTAAATGGAAAATCCCCAAACCTTGCTGTAGCCACAATGAAAACCCTGCTGATTTAAAATTTGGGGCTCTCAATCCTGATCCGCTGCGTCGGTGACGGTTGAGTGCCCCCGCTCGAGCTTGAATAAACGACCCTCATGTGTTTACATCGGAATTGGCTCCCTGGTGGTCTTTGGGGACTTCGCGATCTGGGCACAACAGGTACAATGCCACTGAGCTAAGTTCCTGGCCCTGGAAAGAAGGTATTTTGTGCTTATTGGGAATCCCAGAACATTCCAGGAGTCTGACAAGGTAGTCAAACACAGTTCCAAGTGAGCTCTATTACCAGAGAATATTTTGAATCATTCAAGAAGAATTGAAGATTGTTTTTGTTGTCTTGGTGAAAGATGCTGGTCAAGAAGCTTCAGACAATGATCAAGAGAGACTCTGGAAGAAAGCCAGTGATCTTTTGAGGATTCTACAGGCCTCAGGCTCTCTTGCCTTTGAGGCCTTATTGCAGATCCTATCAAACGTACTAAGCATATTATATGCTGTAAAATGTCTCCATATTCCCCAGGATATGTATGTTTTTGCTGTATGTATTTGTTTGATGTAAAATTTGAAATTATTTTCTAATCTTGGTTTAAAAATGATTTATGATTAGTGATTTTTGGCAAGTATATCTATACTCAGGTATTCTCACAGGAAGAGAAAACCTTAAATTACTTTGTAATGTAATGGATCATTTTTTATGCACTGACTTGGGAACCTTTTTATCCTTGTCTAGCCCAGCCAGGAAGGACTACATGCTTAGACTATTTCCAAGAAGTCACAACAAACATTGGTGATCCGCTGTTGCAGCACTCCTTCCTCCAAATGGCCACAGATCATTAGTCATCAGCTCCAGGATAAAGTAGCAAGGGTGCAAACAGGAACATATACCTCCAGTAGTAAAAATGAATCAAATCAATATTGCTTCTCAGGGGCTAGAGATGCTTAATAGGCATAGATCACTGACAAACTATAAACAAAAAAAATGTGTTTAGTGCAACAAGGGACAATTTAAGCTGTGGGAATGAATAGTCTAATGGCTTTTTTCATCTTAGAGTTAAATAACTTTTCTTCGGATTCGATGATGAGTACAAGTCCACTTCCGTGCAATTCACTTCTGAAAGTATTGGTTTTGTTTCCTGGGCTTAGATGGTGTGAGCTGCTGAGAGTCACTGGCTACTTTCAGTTGAGGTTGGAGATAGCTTTTTAGGCTGTAGCATTGGTCTGGACACCTAGAAGTCCATCACTCCTTTGATGAACCATTTCATGCACTATTATCTGATTAGAATGGACTAGAGCTCCTCCTGACACCCCTGCCTCTAGCCTTCTCATCCTTTTCCAGGCATTTCTCCCTCAGGTCTCCTGTGTGCTCTGGGTGTTCCTGACCATGTTCTTCCGCAGTGTCTCTCTGTTGGCCTGGAAGTTTCCTCTCCTCTGTCTTGTACATATCTCTTGTACAAACTCAGCTCAAAAGTCACTTGAGCTGGGCATGGTGATGCATGCCTGTAATCCTAGCTCCCTGGATGCTGAGAAAGGCAGATCACCATGAGTTTGAGGCCAGCTACATAGTGAGACTCTGTCTCAAAAAACAAGAAACAAAAAACAAAAGTCACTTGAAGCCTCACATTCCTGAAGGACCTGCTTTATGCTTAATCCCCCATTAGCACATTTTAATTAACACATACTAATGTGGTTCAATATTGTATTTTCATATACGTGTACAGCATGCTAGTAGTATAAAATCACTCTGTTCTACCCCTCTCCTCATGAATCCTTGCCAATCTCTAGTAATTGCTGTTCTACTTTGAGGTCACTTTTTTTTTTTTTTCTTTCTGCTTTTTCTTTTCTAGATTCCACATATGAGGGAGAACATGCAGTACTTGTCTTTCTGTGTCTGGCTTGCTTCACTTAACATAATGTTCTCCAGTTTCATTCATTTTGCTGAACATGATAGGATTTCTGTCTTTATGCCTGAATAATACTCCATTGTGAATATGTACCACATTTTCTTTATCAATTCATTTGTTGATTGGTATCTAGGCTGATTCCATATTGTTATTGTGAATAATACTACAATAATCATGGGGATATAAGTATCATTTTGTATTCTGATTTCATTTATTTTGGATATATACCCAAGATAACTGGGTCATATGGTAGTTTTTATTTTTAGTTTTTAAAGGAACCTCCAAAATGTTCACTATAACGGTGCACTAATTTACACCCTTGCTAATAATGTATGAGTTCCCTTTTCAGGCTAGGGATTTAGCTCAGTGGTTCCGCCACCTGCCTTGCAAGTTCAAGGTTCGGAGTTCTATCCCCTGGTCTCCCCCCCGCCCCCCAAAAGAGTTCCCTTTTCTGTGCATCCTTGCCAGCATTTCATTTGCTTTGTTTTGTTTTGGTTTTGGTTATAGGCATTCTAACTGGGCTGAGATGGTTTCTCATTGAATTTTTGATTTTTATTTCCTAGATGGCTAGTAACCTTGAGCATTTTTTCATAATTTGTGGACCATTTGTATTTCTTCTTTTGAGAGATGTTTATTCAGATCATTTGCCCCTTCTAAAATTGGATTACTTATTTTTCTCATTGTCAAGTGTTTTAAGTTCTTTATGTATTCTGGATATGAATTCTCAGATGAATTGTTGGCAAATATTTTATCTCACTCAATAGATTATCTCTTAACTCTGTTGATTGTTGCCTTTGCTGGGCAGAAGCTTCTTAATTTGACTATAATCTCATTTGTTAATTTTTGCTTTTGTTTTCTGTGCTAGAAAACCATTGACTCTACCATGTTTTGAAGTGTTCACTCTATGTTTTCTTGTCATAGTTCAGGGTTTCAGGTCTTACATTTAGATCTATAATCCATTTTAAATTGATTTTTGTACAGGGTGAGAGATAGGGTTTCAATCTTCTGCATGTGGATAACCAGATTTTCTAGTACCAAGTGTTGAAGGGGCCTTTCTTTAATGCATGTTTTTGGCATCTTTGTCAAGAGTCAGATATTTAGGTTTATTTCATAGGTATTTACTCCATTATATTGATATATGTTGCTGTTTTAATGCCAAAACCTTATTGTTTTGGTTTCCATGCTCCTGTGAGATATATATATATATATGAAGGGTGATGCCTATTGCTTTATTCTTTTTGCTTAAGATTGCTGCTTTGGCTATTTGCAGTCTTTTGTGCCTTTGAATGAATTCTACAATTGTTTTCTCTAGTTCTGTGGAGAATGTCATTGGTATTTTAGTTTCAGATTGTTCCATATTGTTGCTGCTTGAGGTTGCCTTTGGTGATGAGACTTTGGTTTTGAGACTTGTTTATGTGTCTTCTCATTTCATCCAATGCAGTTTGCTGCACCTTTGTTGAGGTGACTGTTTACTCTCCCCATGGGCTTCAATTCTCAACAAGCTTCAGAGAGGCCTTCTCTCTGCTGTTCTCCACTGTGCCAATTCCTGGGTTCAGAAGGATGGCCTTTTGGATCCCGAGCTGTGCTGTTGTCCAGGTGGGATTCTGGATGGGGCCTGTGTGCTCTTACCAATGGTATCTAGTTGGGCCTTTGGCTGGGGTCTGTGAACCCGTGCAGTTGTTTTCTAGGTGGGCCTTTGACTGGGCCTGTGTATCCAAGCTGCTGGTGTCTGTGAGTCTGTCGCTGGTATTTTAATGGGGATTTCATTGACTCTGTAGGTAGTTTGGAATGACATAGACATTTTAACAATATTAATTCTTCCAACACATGAACATAGGAGGTCTTTCCAGTTTTTGTCTTCTTCAGTTTTTTCATAATTATTTTGTAATTTTTCACTGTAGAGGACTTTTGCTTCCTTTGTCATTTATTCCTAAGTATTTTGTTTTGTAGCTATTGTGAATGATATCACTTTCATGATTTCTCTGTTAACAAGTTCATTATTGGTGAATAGAAAAGATATTAAATTTTGTATATTGATTTTATATCCTGCTGCTTTACTGAATTTATCAACTGTAATAATCTTTTGGTAGTATCTTAGGTTTTTCTATGTATAGATTAATATCTGACTTCCTCTCTTTCTTTTTTTTTTTGGTTTTTTGAGGCAGGGTCTCCCTTTGTAGTTCAGGCTGGACCTGAACTCACTATGTAGCCCAGGCTGGCCTCGAACTCACAGGGATCCTCCTGCCTCAGCCTCCCAAGTGCTGGGATTACAGGCGTAAGGCACCACACTTGGCTTCTCTTTCTTCCTATTGTTATGACTTTTCTATCTTTTGACTAATTGTTCTGTCTAAAAGTTCTAGTACTATATTGAATAAAGAACTATGTTGAGAGTGAACATTCTTATCTCATTCCTGATCTTAGAGGAAATGCTTTAAGTTTTTCCCCTTTTATCATGTTGTTGGCCATATTTTTGTCATAAATATATAGTCCTCATTATGTCAAGATACAATTCTTCTATACCTAATTTTTTCAGGGCTTTTATCATGAAAGGATATTGAATTTTATCAAATGCTTATTTCATATATATTGAGAGCATATGATTTTTTCTTTTGTTCTGTTACTGTTTTATATTTAACTTATTGAGTTGCACATACTGAACCATCCTTGAATCCCTAGGATAAAACCAGCTTTATCCTGGTGAATCATCTTTTCAATATGCTGTTGAATTTGATTTACTAGAATTTTCTTAAGGATTTTTTGCAGCTATATTTATCAGGAATATTGGTCTATAGTTTTGTTGTTGCTTGCTTTGCAGGTTTTGAAAGGAGGGTGATGCTGGCCTCATAGAATGAGTCTGAAAGGGTTATCTCCCTTTTAGTTCTTTGGGATAGTTTGAGAAGAGTTGGCAGTTTTTAAAAAATGTTTGGTAAAATTAAAGAGTAAAGACATTGGTCCTGGGCTTTTCTTTGTTGGGAGACTTTTATTACTGATGCAATCTCATTAGTTGTTCATGGCTTTTTTAGTGTGTTCTCAGTTAAATTTTGGCAGGTCATAAATGTACAGAAATTTGTCCATTTCTTCTAGGTTTCCCAATTTGTTAGTAGATAGTTTATCATAATAATCCTTAATTATCCTGTGTATCTCTGTGGTATTAGTTGTAATGTCTTCTTTTATACTTCCAGTTTTCTTTACTTGACTCCTCTCTTTTTTTTCCTTGGTTAGTCTAGTTAAAGGTTTGTCAATTTTATCATTTCAAAAGTGAACTTATTGTTTCATCAATCTTTTGAAATTTTTATTGTCTGGTTCCTTCATTTCTATTCTGATCTTTGTTGTTTATTTCCTTCTACTAATTTTAGGTTTTATTTTTTTATTTTTTATTTTTTTGCTTTCTAAGACCATTAGTTGTTTATTTGAAATCTTTTTTTAATGTAGGAATTCACTGTTATAACTTTTCTTCTTTGTACTACTTTTACTGCATCCTACATGTTTTGTATGCTGTGTTTCTATTTTTACTTGTTTTGAGAAACTTTAAAATTTCCATTCTCATTTCCTCAATGTTCCACTGTTTATTCAAAAATGTATAGTTCAGTCTCCTTGTGTTTGTGTAATTTCTGAAATTTTTTTTCTGATTTTGACTTCTTGTTTTACTCCAATGTGATTACAAAAGATACAGGATATGATATCAGTTTTTTTGAATTGTTAAGAGTTGTTTTGTGAATTAATGTATGGTGTGATCTAGAGAAGTTCCTTTCCTTAATAAATCTGTATGACCTTATGTATTTCTTAATTATGGCTCTCACCACAGTCTGTCACAATTTATTTCCACAATGATAATAATTAATCCATCAGCAAATGCCATCAGCAATATCTTCAAAGAATAGTGTCCCAAATTTGCTCACTTCTCACCACTTCTGCTTCTACCATTCCAGTGAAAACCACCATCATGTCTCCTCATGAGTACCAAGATGACCTTTAAGCTGGTCTTTTTGCCTCCGTTGTTGCTTTCCTCACAAGGGTTAGAGTGATCCTTATGAAGCATACTATGTCACTTATCTTCTCAGAAACTTCAGTGCTCTCCACATATACCAGTATATGTGAAAGGAGATTGAATATGAGAAATTGGATCATGCAGTTATGGAGCTGGTGTGTCCAACATCTGCAGTGTGGTTTGGAAGCCTGGTGACACAGTGTAGCTGATGGTGCAGAGGATGTCCAGGGGCAGTCTGCTGAAGCATTCTTTCTTGCTCTGGAAGGTTAGTGTCTTAGTTAATTTCTCATTGCTGGGACAAAATACCCAACACTCACAAGTTAAATGAGGAAAGGCTTATTTTAGCTCATAGTTTGTAGAAGTTTTAGTCCATAGTTAGCTGGCTCCAAGGCAGTGCAAGTGCAGCATGGCAGAGGGGCATGGCAGAAGGACATGGCAGGGAGAAACAGTTCACAGTGTGACAGGCAGGAAACAGTAGCCTTCCTTCTGCTTTCTCTTTTTAGTCCATCCAGGCTACAGACCTATTGATTGGTGCCACTCTCACCCAGGATGGGTCTTCTGTCTTTGGTAAGGTAAATCCATGCAGCCGCACCCAGAACTATGCTAGATCAACTAGTGGACTAATCCAGTATCACACACCCATGATCCAGTCACTCCCCAAAGACCCTCCTACGAGTACATGAGGCTTTGGGGAGAAATCTAGATATGAACCATAACAGCTGTGTTATTTTTTGTTCTATTCAAGCTTCAACTGATTGGATAAGTCTGCCCATATTATAGAGAATAATCCACTCACTCAAGATTTACTGATTTATGTGTTACTCTCATCCAAAACCAACTTACCAAGATGACATATCAAATTAGCCATTCCTTACTTTGTCAAATTAGAACTCATATATCTCTCCTTATGTCATATTTAATTTCCAAATAAAGATAATGACAAAGTCATACTTCCACCTAACATTAAACAACCATTCTGCATGCAACTGAAAACACACTAATCCTTTTTCTAGAAGAGGATTCAGTGTCTTTGGATGGGGTCTTAGATGAAGCATAGAGTGGTGAAAGACCTAGGATTTCAACCTGAAAATATAGCTTCACAGACAACACTTTGCTGATGCTGTCTGTTTCTTGACTCAGCTGTGATCTCTGTAAGGATTGTGACTGGCTTGTCTATCTTTATTCTGTCTTTATTTAGGATGGCAGATCATCAGTTTCTTGTATAATGTTGAAGCTCAATAAATGTTCCTGAATAGATGAATTCTAGCTCATTAGTCGTCCATGTTTTCCAATGGTGACTGCTCCTGAGGGGTCAGAGCTCCAACTCATAGTGGATAAACTTTACACTTAGCTTTCAGCTCATAGGACAGGGAAAAGAATTTGGATTTTCCCATGAAATAAGGTCAAGTCTTTTACTTCTGGCTCTGTGTCTTTGGGCTTCCATTTTCATCTGCCAAATGGGAATTGTAGTAATGTCTACTTCTAGGAGTTATTTTTAAAAATAACTAAAATAATGTTTATAAATCATTTAGTGCTGAGCCTGGTGCATTAATTGCTCAAATATATGAAATGTTATTATTTGCTGACCCCCTTAGAAACGTATTTTTACATCCCTTGTTATTTGCACTTGGTAAAGTATGTCACCTCTCAAATATAACAGTATGTCATTTACTCATGATGAGCTTCTTTTGAGTTACAGCATGGGGCTGAGAGTGCATTATGTTTGTTCAGTACTTAAGTGAATTTATGCTTGTGGCTAATGCAAGAGAGGTCTATGTCATTAGATCACTTGATGATTCCATGAAGGTCTGAGGCAGATTTCAGTTGATGAACTTGGGAATTTTTGTCTACACCAGTATTCTAGGGATTCTTGGATTGGGTGACAGTGGTTTAGGTGGAAAACAGAATAAAAATATATCCTTTAGTACCTGAATCTTTGATCACATTTCTGCAAAATCCTGTCACCCATTTCTCTTTTCCAATAAGAACAATCATCATAAATGCCAAATTAAAACACTGAAAAATCCTGCTTTGACCTTGATTCCTCCCAATACTTAAAGTATAAGCCAGAGCAACCAGAATCCCAAAGGAATCTTGAGCACAACAGAGTGACCTGGGTAAAGGCATAGGACTAGTGAGGAGAAATATTGGGTAAAAGTGGTCAGGAAGGAGAAGTTTCTACAGAAATGTGAGTGATATGAAACACCAAGCTAAGCAAATAGAAGGAGGAAAGGGATAGCAATGGAAGAGGATGTGAGGCATCAAATATTAAGTGTGTAGGAGGCACAACAAAGAGGCCAGTGTGTTAGGAGTAAAGCAAGGAAAAGGAAGATGGTTGGGGATTAGGACGGTGAGGAGTTAGGATGGGAGATCATCTAGAGTTTGCAAGGCTCTGAGGAGGACTGTGAACCATATTGAAAATGAAATAGGAAACTACTGGAAAGTTCTGAGTAGAAAGAGGATGTGATATGATCTATATGCTTTACTTTTCTAGAAGTGTAGTGGGAACAGAGTGAAACTAAGAGGACTACTTAGAAACTACTAAGAAGTTTAGGTGAGAAAAGAGATGGGATGATGAAAAGTGGTTTATTTTGAAGTATATTTTGAAGGTAGAGACCGTAGGATTGTTGGATGGATTTTAAGTATTTGAAGTGGTCTACAGGATAAAAAGAAACACTTTTCCTCCTTGCGGCAACTGACTGAATGATTTAATGTAGTGAATGGAAAGAATTTGAAGAGGAAAAAAGGTTTGGGGAGGGGACAACTGTGGAATTCAACCAATTTTAAATGTGTCAAGTTTAGATATACCTATGGAGATACTGAGTAGGAAGTTGGAGGGAAAAGCCTAAAATTTGAGGGAAAGGACAAAGCTAATGAATATATAGATTCTCCCCATAATCACTGAATTATTTGTACTTCTTATATAGTCTGAATATAACCTAAGAAATTCTAAATGAAAAGAAAGACAATAAAATTAGGAGTCGAAGTTGTTAGTGTAGAAGTCACTTGTGACTTTGACAATAGAAGTTTCAGTGACATGTGTACTGATCAAGGAGATTGGAGTGGGTTCCAGAGAGAAAGGGAGGGCAAAAGTGAAAATGATGAAAAAAGACTACTCCATAAGCAGTTCAGGAACAAATGGGAAAGCAAAATGGAGCCACTGGTGCAGGGGAAGATGGGTTAAGGACGGGTAATTTGATTGACAGAGTGACTCTAAAAGTAAATTTTGCCAAGTCCAGGTAATATACAAAATTAAAATACAGTTTGTATTTAATGATTTATCTTTAGCAGATAGCCCAAACTCCTTAATTTCTCTTCAGTATTTTGTTTTGACATTTGACTATTGGTTACTGGGGGAGGAAAAGCTCAAATCAGTCCCTTTGGATGCTAGTGAAAATAATTTAGCAAAAATCTCAGTTGTGAAGAAGGTTTGGGATTAGCCCTGGTTTAATAAAGACAGAACTTTGAGTAATATCATCATGTAGAATGTGTGAATTATTTCAGGTGTTTTAGAGTGTATGGTTTCTGGAATTAGGGAGGTTGTCAAATGTTATGCAAAACTCATTTATATTCACAATTTTCAAAAAAACTTTTTAAAAAACTTTATTTTCTTTATTAGTGCATATTTGTCATATGCACTGATCACATTCCAGTATATAGAATTTGTGCCTGTACATAACACATCTAAATTCTTCTTTTTTACCACTCCTCTCCCCTCAACCCTTCTTTCCCTCCCTATTTACACAAGCTTCATTTCCATTTTTTCCTTCCATTCTCTTTTTTTCTTTTCCTTTCCTTTCCTCCCCCCTCCCTCATTCCCCTTCCCATTTGAACATGTTCTTCCTACTTCCCAACATCTATCCTCCACTATGCTCTTCATTTACCCTTCGAGTTTCTCACACAGTAGAAACAATGCAATATTTAAGCTGTGTGTCTGATTCATTTCACTTAAGATTATGATCTAAAGGTGCACTCATTTTCCTACAAATGATTCAAATTTATCCTTCTTTATGGCAGAGTAGTACTCCATAGTATATAAACATCACATTTTCTCTATACATTCATCTTTTGATGGGCATATGGGCTGTTTCTAAGATTTAGCTATCACAAATGGTGCTGCTACACACATGAGTATGTAAATATGACTGTGGTATGATTCTCTTAACTCTTTTAGGAAGATACCTAGAAGGGCAATAGCTGGGTAAATGGAACCTCTAGTTCTAGTTTTTTGAGGAGTGCTCATACTGACCTCCACAGTGGTTGTACCAGTTTACACTACCATAGGAATGGAGAGAGTTCTTTTTTCTCTACAGCCTCACCATCATTTTTTTATTGGTTGATTTCTTGATGATAGCCATTTTTTTCTGGAGTGAGATGGAATCTCAGTGTTGTTTTAATTTGCATTTCTCAAATGACCAGTGATGTGGAACGTTTTTTCTTATATTTATTTGCTGTTTGTACTTCTTCATATGAGAAATGTCTGTTCATTTTAGATGCCCATTTTTGGTTTGGGTCTTTAAATTTGGGGGTGGTGGTGGATTTTTTTGAGTTCTTTAATATAGATGTTAGTCTATTGTCTGAGGAGTATCTGGGAAACTTTTTTCCCCCATTCTGTGGGTTGTCTCTTCACACATTTGGTGGTTTCTTTTGCTGTGCTGAAGATTTTTAATTTGATGTGATCAGAGTTGTTGATTCTTTGTAATTTTTCTTATGTGATTGGGGTTTTGTTCATAAAGTCTTTGGCTGCAACTGTCTTCTAAAGTTTTACCTATTTGATTTTCCAGCAGATTAAGTGGTTCTGTTTTAATATTTACATCTTTGATCCATTTTGATTTTAGTTTAGTGCATGGTGAGAGATATGTGTCCCGGTTCAATGTTTAGGCAGTTTTTCCAGCACCATTTATTAAAGAGGATTTCTTCCAGTGAAGGTGTTTGGCTCTTTTGTCAAAGATAAGGTAACTGAGTGTGCTTGGAGTTGTTTCTGCATCTTCTGTTTTGTTCCATTGATCATTGGGTCTGTTTTTTGCCAGTACCATGCTGTTTTTATCATGGTAGCTTTGTAGCGTAACTTCAAAGTTGTACTTTGGGATTATGATGTCCCCTGCCTTTCCCTTGTTGCCCACAATTTATTTTGCTATTCTGGGTCTCTTCTGGTTCCATATGAATTTTAGGATTGTTTTCTCTTGCTCTGTGAAGTATGCTATTGATATTTTGATTAAGATTGCATAAAATCTGTATAACAGTTTTGGAAATGTAGCCTTTTTCACTATCTAGGTTCTGCCTATCCAGGAACAGGGGATAGCTTTCCATTTTCTAATATCCTCTGATCTTTTTCAGAGTACTGCAGTTGTCAATGTATATGTCTTTCACTTCCTTTGTTGGATTGATTCCTAAGTATTTCATTTTTCTTGATGCTATTGTGAAAGGCATGCTTTCCGTAATTTCTCTCTCAGTGAGTTTGTCTACAGGGATGCTATTGATATTTGAGTGTTGACTCTGTATCCTGCTATGCTGCCAAATTTGGTATTAAATCTAGGAGTCTTTTGGTGTCTTCTATGTAAAGTATCATGTCATCAGCAAATAATGATAATTTAACATCTTTTCCTATCATTATTCCTTTTATTTCTTTCTCATGTCTAATTGCTCTGGGTAATGTTTCAAGAACTACATTGAATAGGAGTGCTAATAGTGGGTATCTCTATCTTGTTCCTGATTTTAGAGGGAACATTTTCAGTTTTTCACCATTGATAATGATATTGGCAGGTGGTTTGTCATAGATGGCTTTTATCAGATTGAGATAAAGAACTATGCCAATTTTACAGGGTTTTTATCATGAATTGGTGCTGGAATTTGTCAAGTGGGGTTTTTTTGTGTGTGTCTATTGAGATGATCATATGGTTTCTGTTCTTGGCTCTGTTAATGTGGTGTATTACACTTTTTGATTTGTATATGTTGAACCATCCCTGCATCACTGGAATGAATGCTACTTGGTTATGGTGTATAATCTTCTTGATGATTTGCTGCATTCTGTTTGCCAGTATCTTATTGAGGATTTTTGCATCTATGTTCATTAAAGAACATAGTTCTGTAGTTCCCTTTTTTGGTTGGATACTTCTCTGGTTTTGATATCAGGGTAATGCTTGCTTGAGGGAATGAGTTTGGGAGTATTGCATCATTTTCAATTTCATTAAAGAATTTGAGCAGCAGTGGCATTAAATCTTCTCTAAATTTCCTGTAGAATTCAGCAGTGAATCCATCAGGACCTGGGCTTTTCTTTGTTAGCAGCTATTTTTATTACTGCTTTAATTTCATTGACTGGTACTGGGTTATTTAGAATTTTTATATCTTCTAGATTCAGCTTTGGTAGTTCATATGTATCTAAGAATTTGTCCATTTATTTTGAGTTTTCCATTTTCACAGGTTCTCAAACTAGGTATTGATAATCTGGATTTCTTCAAGATCTGTTTGATTTCACCCTTTTCATTCCTAACTTCATGAATTTGGGTCTTTTCTCCCCTTTTTTTGGATAAGATCTGCTAAAGGTTTGTCTATTTTATCTAATCTTTCAAATAATCAACTCTTTGATTCATTGATTCTTTGTACTGTTTTCTTAGTCTCAATTGCATTAATATCTGCTCTGATCTTTTAATTTCCTTCCTTGTATGTGCTTTGGGTTTAGCTTGCTCTTCCTTTTCTATAACCTTAAGGTTCAACATTAGGTTATTTATTGGAACTTGCTTTGTTTTGCTTATATAGAAATTCACTGCTATAAATTTTCCTCATAGGACTGCTTCCACTGTGTTCCATAAGTTTCAGTATGTCATATTGGCATTATCATTTAATTGTACAAACCATTTAATTTCATCTGTCCCACTGGTTGCTCAGGAGGGTGTTATTTAATTTCCATATGTTTATATACTTTTTGTGGTTTCTTTTGCCATTGATTTCCAATTTCATTGCATTATGATCTGATAATATGAGTGAGATCATTTCAATTCCTTTGTATTTACTTGAGCATGTTCTATGAGCTGGTATGTAGTCTATTTTGGGGAAAGTCCTGTGTGCTGCTAAGAATGTGTGTTCTTTTGTTGTTCAGTGGAACACTCTATAGATATATACTAAGTCCATTTGTTCAAAAGTTTGGTTCAACTCATATTTCTTTGTTGCTTTTTTGTCTAGTTGATCTGTCTATCAGTGACAATGGGGTATTGAGATCTCCCATTACAATTGTATTAGTGCTTATCTGATTTTTTCATATCCATCAGTGTTTGTTTTATATAATTGTATGCACTAGTATTTGGAACATATATATTTATGATTGTTATCTCTTCTTGGATTATTCCCTTATCAAGTAAGTAGTGATTGCCTTTGTCTCTTCTGATTGGTCTTGGCCTAGAATCTACTTTGTCTGCAAGTAGAATAGCTATCCCTGCTTTTTTTCCCCAGGTTCCTGTCACATGGAGTATTGTTTTCCATCCTTTGAGTTTCAGTCTATGAATTTCTTTTTTATTTAAATGTGTTTCTTGTATGCACCATATTGTTCAATCTTGTTTTTTGATCCATTCTGCCAATCTGTTTCTTTTGACTGGTGAGTTAAGACTATTCACATTGATGGATATAACTGATAAGTATTGACTTATCCTTATCATATTATTTTCCTGTCATTGGTTCCCTTTCTTTACTTTCTGTTTAATTGCTTGCCTTCCCTAGTGGATTCATTCTATTTGGATCCATGGAATTATTGCCTTTTTTCTAGAATATTCTTCGGAACTTTTTAGAGTGCTAGTTAGGTGGTCATGAATTTCTTCAGATAGTCTTTTTTTTTTTCTTTGGTGCCAGGGATCAAACTTGGGACCTTGCACTTGTGAGGCAGGTGGTAGAACCACTGAGATAATCCCTGGCCCTCTTCAGATATTCTTTATCATAAAAGTATCTTACTTCTCCATCAATTTTGAAAGATAATTTTGCAGGGTATATCAATAGGTATTGGGGATTTTCTTTTAGGGCTTGAAATACTTCACCTTAAGCTCTCCTTGATTTAAGGGTTTATATTGAGAAGTCTGCTGTGGGTTTTCCTTTATGGGTGATTTGTTTCTTTTTTATAACAAATTTTAATATTCTATTCTTGTGTTTAATTTCTGGAATCTTGACTATTATATGCCTTGGGTTAGTTTTTTTTTTTTCTGATCATGGCTAATTGGAGTTCTGTATGTCTCACTTATCTGTATGTCAAATTCTTTTCCATGCTTGGAAAGTTTTCTGCTAAACTTCTTTGGTTTTTAAAAAATGTCCTCTGTGCTAGCTTCTGACTTTTCATTGATCTCAATTAATATTATATTATTCTTCTTTGCATTATGTAGTAGCTGTTGGATTGATTTTTCATGGTCTTTTGCAATTTTTAAGAAGTCTTTCATTTGATGATCACTAACTGCAAACCTGTCTTCTAGATCTGATATTATATCTTCACATTGGTTGATTCTGGTGCATATACTTTCAACAGACTTTTTAATCTTCTAGATATTTGTTTGAAACTGTTTTACGGAATCCAGGTCTTTCCTATGTTGGTTCATGGTTTCTATCACTTTTTTAAGCTCCTCTGTTTTTTTTTATCTATGTCTGCTTAGATTGACTAATCATATTCTTCACTCTGGTCATCATCTCTTTAGTTAAATGTGTAATTATTTCTGATTTTTTTCCCCTAGGGAATCAATTATCTGCTTTGTTATTTCTGCTGCTACCATTTCAGAAAGTTCAGCTGTGTGGCTTTTGATTTCTTCTAACTCAGTGCCCTCTGAATTTGTCTTTCATGAGTTGGAGATCTGGGGTTGCATCTTGTTTCCATGTTTTCTCATTTTCTATTTTTTTTGGTACTGGGGATCAAACTCCAGACCTTGTGCTTGGAAGGCAGGTGGCAGAACTACTGAGCTAAATCCCCAGCCTCAACATTTTCTATTTTAAAAATTTGTTTTCTACATTGATCCTTGTTAGTTGCTTATGTAGGTAGTTTTATTACTATTATCAAGACCTTTTCCTGAAATGACTACATTTCAGAGATGTCTTCTATTCATAGTTGGGTTTTGGCTTTGGATTTGGACTCAAGATTCTGCCTCTTTAATTTTTTAGGGATGAGAGGTTGTTATTTGTTTGGCCTAGTACCCACTTCTTTGGTACTGGACTATGGTATTGTTTATGACCCTCAGATAATCTCAGTATTGGCATGCAAGGAAGAGCAACTGATCATAACAACTATGTCACCTTGCCTAAAGTAGTACAATTAGTAATAAAATAGCATCAAGCACACCCTAGATAGACAATGACAAACTCTGATACCTTTAAGCATAGGTACATGACTGATATAACAAAATCTAAAACAAATCATAAAATTGCATACGGCAAATATCCACTCAATAGTGTGATTTTACTCTCAGGAGAGAAAATTTTAAAAAGACAAGAGGAAAAAATGGAGAAATAAAAGAAGACAAAAAAATTTGAAGGACAAAGGAAGATTAACTAAACTTCAGGAAACTGGTGAAGGAGATGGGGGAAAGAAAGCAGGAAAAAACAAAAACAAAAACACAACAAACAAAAAAATACTAAAATCAATGTTCACATTCATGAAAAAACAAAAGCAATCAAGAAAAAAAGGAAATGAACAACAACAACAACAACAAAACAAACCAAAACCAAAGAAAAAAAAGAGAGAGAAAGATTTCTCTGTGATTTCAAGCCTGTGGTTATCTTCTAGGATCTACAGTTTTGTGGTAATGTCCAATTCAGGGTGTGACTCTGCTGTCACTGGCAGACAAAGAACCTAGATAAATGCTGGATGATCCCAGCAAGCCTGCAGTAGGATTAGGTCAGGGTGCTGGATAGTCCTAGGAAGCCTACAGTAGGATTATGGTCAGGTGCTGACTCTGGTGCTTTCATCTCCACAGAAGTTCAGGCTGATCCTGATCACTGGTTGTGGGTTTGGGACCTGAGTTTTTCAGCCTACAACAGTGGGTGTCTCTTGCCAGCCTGACCACAGATCCCTGACCCTGGACATTTCCAGTGTTTGTCCCTCACCCAATCACTGTGGGATTTCAACACTAGAAGCCCTGAGATGAAGCCAACTCATGGCTGCTCTGAGTCCTAGATTCAGTTGACCCCTCCCTAAAATGATACCTTCCCAAGCACCCTCTCCAGGGGACATGGAAGTTGGTTGGACTGGGGTCACTTACCAGCTGTTGTAATGCCTATCATTCACTGTGCTATTCCATTGGTGCACTTCTCTGGAAGCCTTGGGAGTCACCTGCCCTCACTGTGTCTGTGTAGATGCAATCCTCATCTCTCATGCCATGAGTCTGGGAGCTGGGGAGAAAGTGCAGATTGCCCCCTCCCTTTTCTACATTTCTGTCTCTTCACTCTCTCTATGGGCTCTAGTTTTTCCTTCAGATCCTTCCTGGGTTCCGAGGATCTACCTCTCTCCTTTTCTTCCCCACATTGTTATTTTTCAGTGTCTTTATTCCAAATCTTGGAGGTATTGATTTGTTGCTGCTTGCTACTCTGCTATCTTCTTGGAAGTCTCAAGTGCTTGGCATGCAGATGACACTGCTGAGGCCAGCTCCAGGTGTCTCCTCAGAACAGGACAACAGAGGTATCAATCAACAAACCCACTAATTTAAAAAGAGACCAACATCTGTGGAGCTGGAACACAGGACTCTGCTCCATTTTCCTAGTCTGCTGGGTGGGCAGAGTGAGGCATGTGACTGTCTGCACCAAGAATACTTCTTGAAAAGGGTGGTGGATTTGGGGAGGGTGTTGATGTAATTGCTATTTTGCATATGTACTCTCTTACCATTGCAGAATGGGAATTGCCTTTTTTTCCCTTTGTCCTAGTAACTGGTGTGGATTTAGAGAGATTTCTTCACTCTGTTTCCTGGAGCTTATTTAGAACAAGGATATACCCATTAGCAAGACAATATAACAAAAAATAAAAACATACTCAGTGTAATACTTAGAGAATCTATTTAGAGAATTTATTAGGGAAGATTTCAATAAACTCTTGCAACTTCCATATAAAATAGGTTTTATGATCTCCATTTTCCTGAAGTAGAAAAGAGATTTTTCTAGATAGTAAGTTCCAGAACTGGGTTTGGAACACAGGATATCTAATTTCAAAGCCTGGGCTCTTTTCACTTTTTGGCATACCTTAGAGAATGGTTTATAGCCCTAAACATAGAGTCACTATAAACCTCACTCATGGGGCTGCAATTTCTGACAAAAAAAACCTTACCTTCCTACTTAATGATGTTTTGTGTTGCCACAACACATACATGAGATGATAAGGATAAGAGTCCATTGTGGAAGTATAGCAGCAGTATGTCAGTTAGAAGTTTTGAAGATTCACAATGAATTGAGAATAAAACTATGACTGCACATTTTGAGGTCTTTTAGCCTGTAGAACAACCTGTGTTTCTAAAACATCCACAGTGACTGTTGTTGTTCTATATTATTTAAATGGGCAAGTGTCCTAGTTTCAGGAGGAAGGGATTTTTTTTCATCAAATTTACCTCACATCTGTTTCAAGAATGTGGCCACAGTATGCATAAGCCCCCAATCAAAATATTACAGAACAAGCCAATTTTATGATATTAAAAATGTATGGGCAGACACAGTGTGCTGAAAATATGAAATTGTTATGTGGTGCCTTTTTTTGTTCTGCTTATACTGGACTGTTTAGCCCCAAATTAAATCTTGTGCAAAAATACACCGGACTAAAATGGAGTTAAACTTGGCTTGGAACAATTAAACTGATGTTTTAAAAGTATGTCTGTATAATATACCAATGTTGTAAATAAATTTTTACAGCAATGGAATTTTTGTAGTACCTTAAGTAGATTTTCAAACATTCAAATTATATATGCTGTTACATATAATGATGTTTTATGAATATTGAATAATATCCTAATATAGAAGGATTTGAAAACTCATTTAATAAAAAATATTCAAATGTAAACAACAAGAAATCTTACTTTAGAGGATTTCTAGCACAAACTAATACTTTATTTCTTTGGGGTAAGATCAGCACAGCAACAAAAGTCCAGTCAGACTTTTAAGCAGCTGATGTCTTCAGGTTTTAGAATAGGACACCATCATTTTCTTTGATGGACTATCACCCCTACCATCACCTCTGCACCAATGTTGAGATTTGCAACTACTTTCTGGTTACAGATGCATTATTAAGCATCTTCTATACCTCATTTCTTTCTTTTTTTTGGTACCGGGGATCGAACTCGGGTCCTTGCACTTGTGCAGCAGGCAGTGAAACCACTGAGCTAAATCCCCGGCCCTTCTCATTTATTTCTCAAAGTGTCCTTATAAACTGATCCTTATACAAGGACACTTTGGCACTTGAGATGCTTGTACACTGTCACACCTGACCATTTGTAATTTTATTCCAGCTGTACCATCTTTGAGAATTCTCACAGAAACTCTGCCATAAATGAGTCAGATGAGCTGTGCCCTTCCCAAAGAAGTGACACTCTCATGGTCACCAGTGGTGGAAGTAGACTTTGTATTATTGAATAGTGTTTTCCATCAAGTTTCATAGAAAACTTTACTGTGAAACAAAATCTCTTCATTACTTTGGCCTGTGATAGAACCCCAGAGTTGACATGATGACAGAGAGGAGAAATGGAGAGTAGAAAAGAATTCCAAGAAAAGGAGTTTATTTCTCTTGGAGATTTTCTTTGCCGGTCAGTCTCGAAGGCCTTATATATAAATCTGAGGAAGAAAGAGACTTCAAGCAGAAACTCAAGTTGTAGATTTCACATAGGTCTTCCATGAGATTTTGGGATATTAGGAATGCTCAGAAGCTTTCTTAGAATTCTAAATTTGGACCATGGTCCCAGAGGGTGTGTGGGTGAAGGGAAGTCTTCCTTCTTGAGTGATTTGTCTTCAGCTATGAATGGTACCAGCAGAGGGAGACTTGGGATGGGGCTATGCATGAGGAAATGGCTTTAACACTAAGAAGAGATGTCAGCATATGGTGGGTGACACTGCCAACAGGACTGGAGCAGGAGAGGAGACAAAGCACTAATTTCAATATAGAAGTGAAAAGCACTGGATTCTCTTGGAAAATTCTAGAAGGTTTATGGGGGAAACCACAGTCTGAACTAGAGAAATTGGTGTTACAACTATAATTCAAGCCCAAATTTTTGATATATTTCACAGGGAGGGAATACACACACACACACACACACACACACACACACACACACACACACCCCTTTGGAAGTATATGCCTTTGGAAGGTAAACATCAGGATGGGGAGAAGAGGGATTCAAGGAAGAGAGAAGTGTGAACTGTTGATGATATGGCTAATTAGGAAGTGAGATCAGGGTGACCAGAGGATACTAAAAATGGACAGGAACTGAGAGAGATAAGAACGGAGAGGTGGGCTACGGGAGACTCTGGAATATAAGTCTAGGGTGGGTGAAGTTGCTTTGATAGGTAAAGGACATTACTTGAAGTCTTGAGATCAAAGTAGTAGGGTGATCAGAGGTAAGGTTTAGGGAAATGAATTAGAAAGTGAGGCAATGAAATTTTTGGAGTAGAAAGAAACTTGAAAAATGAAGAGATTGGTCAGGAGTTTTTGACAATTCAGGGATACCCTGTTCAGCCTAGGACAGAGGTTTCTGAAACTGTGTTAACTGAATTAGTTTAACTCAGCATATCAGCAAAAGAGATTAGAGTAATAAATCATGGCATATCACATGGTTATGGAGGTGTGGGAGAGAGAGGAGAGACTAGAGGGGTCAAGAGACTGGAAATCCCAGTGAAGAGACAGAACTGGTATTAGGTGTAATTGAGTGAGGACACTGGAAGGATAGGATGTTGTGTGATAACACAGTTCACTCTTTGAATGTAAAACAGATTTTGATGAAAACAAGGTCTCTGGGTAAAGGTTTTTGAACTTGAGACAGTCAAAATGTGTTTGGATCTCTTAGGATGTTGGCAGGACTTGAAGATCCCAAAGACATCAGCAGATGAAGAACAGTGCCTACAAGGGTAGTAGATAGCAAAGCCAAGGAGGGCTGAACATGTCACAGAGAAAAGGGCTTGAATCTAGTTGCATACAAGAGTGAAATAATGGTCAGGAAGTTAGAGGCAAGAGGATTCTGGGCCTGACTTCCAATTCTGCATGAGTTGACATGACCATTCTCTTGAGACCATTTCAGGGGACAAGCACATTGAGATAAGAGTAAAAAGACACTCGGTGAAGAAGTTAAGGGTGTAAGATAATTAAGAAATGGAAACCAGAGAGGCCAGGGCAAGGATCTGAGTGTGGGAAGTTGTATCAGGGGAGAAGAAATGACAAGCTATTGGGGAAAAAAGAAAAAGGAGAGGAGAAACATTTAGCCAGCCCTCAATTCAGGAAGGTAGAGTTGTATGGCTTTATACTTGTCAAGGTAAGAGGTCCCGGCAGTTTTCTTGAAGTGAAATGCTTGGCTCCACAGGTCTTTTCTGCAGCCTGAAAATGATGCGGGGTCTTTGGGTGGCAATGGCACGGAGAAGTATCTATTTGTTGGTGTGGCTGGCTGAAATAAGACAAGGCTAGCTGGCAGCAGGCTCTGAACTTTTGAGGCAGAATGACAGGTTTTGAGAGGTGTGGGGCTAGGCTCTGTTAGGACGAGTTTGCTAAAAACAATGGGTGTCCTCTTTGTTCTTAAGCTTTTCCTATGGCTGCACACGACCATAATTCCCAAGTGGAAGGTCTTCAGCATGTTGGCAGGACCCTTAGACATCTGTCTCCTGCCCCATCTCCAGACTTCTGTCCAGCCACTTCCTTCACAAATGTAGCTACTGTAAGATGCTTCTAATTTCCTGAAGATTTTCTACAATTCTGTCTGGCATTATTTCCCACCCCCACACACTATCCTCTCTCCTATAAATAGCAATAGTGTCAGCCTTCACTTTGAAGGTTTATTTTAGGAATACCTGTAACAGGAAGCCCCTCCTGACCATCATATGTTGAACTAGATGCATTGTTTCAAATAGAACTTTATCATTATTGATACCCTCTTCTATCAATACTCACTTACCTCATTCATTAAACTTGTAACATGATGTGTCCTCCTTTTTACAGAAAGTCTCCAACAGCACTCGATTCTGAGAGACTTTCAGGTAAGACTCATGTCGTACTCACCGTCACATTCTCAGCATCTTTCATGATAGCTGGCACATAGGAAACTCTCAGTAAGTATTCAGAAAAAGATTGAGAAACAAGAACTGAATTAGGCAGTGTTATAGAGGAATGAAATTTAGGAATAGATTCCAGGGCACTGCAGTGGAGATGTGGCAAGGGCTGGGAATTTTATTAATGTGCATGCATGAGTGCACAGGATTGTGGACATTTGTAAATTTAGTGGAAGAGAAAGAAAAACTCAAAGCCTGCCTTGGGGTTTTAAACCCAGGCCATGGGTAAGGTTGAGGTATCATTAGCAGAAACAGGGAAGATACCTGGAGATAAAATGCATATAATATTGGGAGCAAAAATGATGAGTTCAGGATTGAGGCTCAGGTAAAACACATAGATGTCAAAGAAGCAATTGAGAATGGTAGTCCAAGGTGGAGAGTGGCTAAAAGTAATGAAAATCAAAGGAGGAGAAACAAAAGGAAGCGGCTGGCAAGATTGCAATGGAAGACAGTTATTGGAGATTTGGCCTCTTTCCTACATGTATTTAATAGAAGATAATTATTGTTATTGTTATTGTCATTATTGTTCTCCATACTACACAAACACCAGAGATTTGCTTAGCCTTAATTACTTTTTAACATAAAGCACAGTAATCTCTATTACCCCCTGTGGTAGACTAATTAATGGTCAGCTTGTGTGGGAATGCCCAACTGAACTTAGTCAGCACGGTTCTGGGTGTGGAAGACCCACCTAAGGATTGTTACCAATAGCATAAAAGGAGAGCGGGAGAGGAAGATTGTAGTATATTGCTGATTTTCTAGGAGAAGCTTGCCACAGGTGGTTTTCCTGTTACAAACTCAGCTGTTCTTATCAGAGGAGCTCAGGTCCTCACTATCCCTGGGGATGGCGGCTGTTCTTTTCAGGGGAGCTCTGATCTTCACCCTGACATTTCTTTCTGGCTCCAGTGTAGATCCCCAGCATGGTGGCAGAAATTCTTCACCCTCCTGGTGCAGACTTTGTAGCTTCCACCACTGGCCATTGGGTCTTCTCCATGCAGATCCTTGATACTGATTCATGTGAGACATTGCCATGAACTCTAGGCTTCCAGCTGAAGTGGACTCACAGACGACATTGCTGTGGGTTTTAGGCCTTTGGCTGGATTTGTGTAGGACACTGCCATGGGATCCAGGGCCTATGCTGGATTCTTTAGATCTCTAGCATGCGGACAGATCTCTTGCACTCCTCTGCATTTGAGTTTTGGGTGAATATTATAAAATAATCCTATAAATTATGTGTCCTGTATTAAATCGATTCCCTTGCATACCCTGACTACAACATCTCCTCTCATCCCCCTAATAATTTTATGAAGCAAAAAGGGTAAATATTACAGTGGACCCTCAAGTCATGACTGGCCTAACATATGAGCAACTTGGGTTATGACAAGAATTTTAGTTTTAACTTATGACCGAAGTCTTGAGTTATGACCAAATGCTGGTTGAGACCTAGTGAGCCAGAAGCAAGTCTTAGTGGGCTACAGACTCTCCCAAGGACAGAAAGGACACCAGAGAGCCAGATTTCTGAGGCTCTTATGGAGGGGGACTCTCTTTCTAAACAATAACCACCTTCCATTTCATCCTTCCTTCCTGCAAGCCAGAGATGTCAAATTCAATGGTGAGCACAGTATGAACTTGTGGTTTCTGCTAAACCAGGCATATTTTCCAACTTTTTAGTAAATACACTAAGAAAATTATTTGTGTTTCTGATAAATTATGTATATTATACAACCCTTTTCTATTATGAAAAAATTAGTTAAGGGGTGCTTTGGGAGGTTCAGAATGCATTATGGGTATTTCCATGATTTCTTATGGGAAAAATAGTCTTGACTCACAACCAACTTGAGTTACAACCAGCTCTCATGAATGAAGGGTCACTTGACTTATGAACTCAACTCATTTATGAGGGTTGGTTGTAAATCAAGTCAGTCAATTGGAGGCTCAGTCTCCTCTACACAACCTTTAAAGTCTCCTTCTTCTATACAGGCAGATCTCAGTGTCCTTAGACATTTCTCAATTAACCCCACACAGGAAAGGATGTTGTAATGTTCCTTCCAGAACTGTTTAAGGGTTAAATCTGTATCTGAGACCATCTGGGAGCACAAGCAGTCAGCATTTGGGTCATAGCACAAGACTTTGTTCATAAGTTAAAATGAAAATTCTGGTTGTAACTCAAGTTGTTCATATGTCAGGCTGGCTGTAACTTGAGGGTCCACTGTATTCCCATTCTATAGATGAGAATGAGGCATAGGGTGCTTACAACTTCAGTAGCAGCAGAACAGACACGAGAGTGCTTCTTGCAATTTCTAGCTGTTGTTCCTTGCACTGCACTTTCCTGTACCACTCAGACAGTGAGGGACACAATCCAAATAAAAGATTAGGCTTCTTACCTTTGTGGAAGGCTCCCACTTCATTATGGTTTTCAACAGAATACTGGGCTTGGAAGTTCAGCCTATTTGTCTGTGCTTCTCAGGTTTCTGTAGCCCTTGTCATGGAAAGAAGTCATTCTGGCAATCTGCCACTCTGCTGGCATGGGCCATTTGTAACTGCAAGGTTACAGTTTGGCCAACAGCTTCACAATTTCATCCTTGAGTTCCTTTAGACCTTTGGGTGGGTGCCATCTACTCCCAGTGATTTATTTCTTTCTAAATTTGTTAATTAGGTTTAAAGCATCCATTTTCTTTTCCCTTAATTCCTATGTCACAAAAGACAATCGGGGTCTAAGAAATTCTTTAGCATACTTCAGAGTAAGCACTTTGTGCATAGTTGGGGTTTATGTAGGACCAAATGAATTTATATTAGCTAAGGGCTCAGGATATTTTATGTGCTGTAGTTTATATCCAGATAGGAAGCGGTGTGAAATGTTTCTCTGCTCTGGTCAAGCAGTGTGGTTGAGGCTGTGGGCTGAGTAAAAACAAGTGAAATCTCTCACACGTGGGTAATACTTACTCTTCTTTACTTATTGGCCCTGGTAGTTCTGACAGTTATCCCCACTTTTCTACTGAAACTATTATGAAACAGTAAAAATTCAATCTCCTGAATATTAAACCCAATGGCTGGCATCTTTTGTCTTCTTTGGGAGTTTTCTGTGGCGTCTGTCACACGTTTAGGTAAAAATCTTGATGCATTTTTGATTCTGTTTTCCCTTCAGTTTCCCTAATGTTGGAAGACATGTGGTTTTTCTGTTTTAAGTTTTGATGTGATAAATTACACTGTTTTTTATTGTTATTTTTATTGTTTTTTTTTTTTTTTGGTTTTGGTTTGCCTTTTATTGTTCTCATGATAGAAATATTTTGCTTTCATAAGAGAAACCAAATAGTGTCCTTTTAAAATTACCATTTGAGGGCCAGAGTTTTAGCTCAGTGGTGCCAGAGCCTGCCTGGCAAGTGCAAGTTCCTGGGTTCCATCCCTGGTTCCGCAAAAAACAAACAAACATTTTCTGATATCATCTTCAATCTCTCTTTTCAGAGGGCTGTAGTTTTCAGAGAAGAGGTCTTTGATTTCTTTCGTTAGGCTGATTCCTAGGTATTTCAGTTTTTTGGATGCTATTGTGAAAGGAATTATTTGCCCTATTTCTCTCTCAGTGAGTCTGTCATTGGTGTAGAGGAAAGCTATTGATTTTTGTGTGTTGACCTTGTATCCAGCTACTCTACTGAATTTGGTTATTAAGTCTAGAAGACTTTTGGTGGCATTCTTGGGGTCTTCTATGTAGAGTATCATGTCATTTGCAAATAATGACAATGTGACTTCTTCATTTCTGATCTTTATTCCTTTTATTTCTTTCTCTTGTCTAATTGACATGGCTAATGTTTCCAAAACTATATTGAACAAGAGTGGTGATAGTGGACATCCTTGTCTTGCTCCTGATTTTAGTGTGAAGGATTTCAGTTTTTGACCATTTAGTATGATATTGGGTGTTGGTTTTCCATAGATGGCTTTTATCAGATTGAGGTAGAGACCATCTATTCCAATTTTTTGTAGGGTTTTTAATCATAAATGTGTGTTGGATTTTGTCAAATGCTTTTTCTGCATCTATTGAGATGATCATATGGTTTTTGTCCTTGGCTCTATTGATGCAGTGTATGACATTGATTGATTTGCGTATGTTGAAGCATCCCTGCATCCCTGGGATGAATCCCACTTGGTCAGGTTATATGATCTTCTTGATGATCTTCTGCATTCTATTTGCCAGTGTCTTATTAAGAATTTTTGCATCTATATTCATTAGTGAGATTGGCCTATAGTTCTCTTTTTCGATTGGGTCTTTCTCTGCTTTGGGGATCAAGGCCATGTTTGCTTCCAGGAATGAATTTGGGAGCATCACTTCCCTTTCAATTTCATTGAAGAGTTTAAAAGTCACAGCAGTAGTTCCTCTCTAAATGTCTTGTAGAATTCAGCAGTGAAGCCATCAGGACCTGGGCTTTTCTTAGTTGGTAAGTTTTTAATCATGTTTTCAATTTCATTGGTTGATACTGGTTTGTTTAGAATTTTTAGGTCTTCTTCATTCAACTTTGGTAATTCATACACGTCTAGGAATCTGTCCATTTCTTGTGTTTTCCATCTTATTGGTATATAGGTTCTCAAAGTAGGTATTGATGATCCTCTGGATTTCTGCTGGGTCTGTTGTCATTTCATCCTTTCCATTCCTAAGTGCATGGATTTGGGCCTTTTCTTTTCTTTTACTGATAACGTTGGCTAGGGTTTGTCAATTTTGTGTATTTATTCAAAGAACCAACTCTTGACTTCATTGATTTTTTTGTATTGTTCTCTTAGTCTCCACTGCATTGATTTCTGCCCTGATCTTTATAATTTCCTTCCTTTTATGGGTTTTGGATTTGTCCTGCTCTTCTTTTTCTAGAAGCTTGAGGTTCAGCATCAGGTTGTTTAATTGGATCCATTCTGTTTTCCTAATATGAGTATTCACTGCCATGAATTTCCCTCATAAGACTGCTTTCATTGTGTCCCATAGATTCCGATATGTTGTATTGTCATTGTCATTTAATTGTAGGAACTGTCTGATTTCTTCTTTAATTTCCTCTGTGACCCATCAGTTATTTAGAAATGGAAAGACATCCCTTGCTCCTTTTTCTTCCAAGGTGACGATCTTTTTGCACTTTTTGTGGGTGGGACCACTGCAGGCCATCGCAGTAACTGCCCTTCTCTGGATGGAAATAGGAATATCATGTCTTGCTGGGATGGTGGTTCTGATCATTCTTCTGCTTTTGCAAAGCTGCATTGGGAAGCTGTTTTCATCAATTTTGCAGAGGTTTCAGTCCATAATCGGCTGGCTCCAAGGCAGGGATGGCAAACAGATATGGCAGAGCAGAAACAACATGGTGCATACAAGGCAGCAAAGGCAACCAGAGCTTATTGTTATTTTTTATTTTACTTTATTTTTTGTACTGGGGATCAAACTCAGGTCCTTGTGCTTGTGAGGCAGGCAGCAGCACCACTGAGCTAAATCCCCGGGCCTTACACTGATTCTTAAAAAGTGTTAAACCAATGTTGCATTCCTGGACAAATTCTGCTTGGCCACATTGTATTATCCTTTCTATACTTTGCTGATTTCATAACATTTTGCTTAGAAATTTAAAATCTATGTTAATGAGAGGTATAGATCTGTGGGACTTTTTTTATTTTAGGTACAGGGGTAATCCTGGCTTCTTAGCCTGAGTTGAATATTTATTCCTTTCCATGAAGAATTTATTTAGACTGATTCTTTTCCTTCTCCTCCCCCTTTAATTTTTTTTTCCTATTTTTAGCATTTACCAGTGGAGTATCTAGTCCTGGGATTTTCTTTATAGGAAGGATTTTAAGCACAAAAAATCTATTCAGCTTACATATTTATTGTTAAATGAGACTGAAAATTTGTCTTAAGAGATTTGTCTATTTCATCTAAATTTTCCAATTTATAAGCATAAAGTTGTTCATAATATTTTCTTAGATCTTTTGCAAATGGGGAAGAGACCAAGAGGTGAAGGGTGGGGAAGAAAAGGGAAGAAGAGGAAATAAAAAAGATTAAGATGTGTTGTGTACATGTACCAACCCCCCATGATGAATGTCATCATTATCTACTGCAAACATGTGCTAGTAAAAAAATCTTTAATGATATCATCTCACACTCACTGTTGGTAATTAGTGTTCTCTCTGTTTCTGATCAGTATTGGTTTATCAATTTTACTGATCCTTTCAAAGGCTTTTATCTATTGTCTTGTTTTCTATTTTTGATCTTTATCATTTTGATCTTTATTATTTCCTTTTCTTCTGCTTACTTTGGGATTAAATTTGAAACTGTAGTCATTGATTTAAGACATTTCTTTTTTTCTACTATAGGTGTTTAGCGCTATTAATAAATATCCCCTTAGTATTGATTTAGCAGCATCCTGCAAATTTGGTACGTGTGTTTTCATTTTCATTCAATTCAAAATGCTATTTCCCTTTTGATTTCTTCTTTGATCCATGAGTCTTTAGAACTCTAATTTGGTATCCAAATACTTAGGGTTGTTTTCCATAAATCTTTCTGTTACTTACTGGTAATCCAGTTTCATGATGGTGAGAGAATATTCTATATATGACTTGGATCTTTTAAAATTTAGTGAGATTGTTTTACAACCCAAAATGCTTTTCAAACTCAGAGCGATCCAACTTTTGGGGTTCACATGTGTGATGGTCATCTGACAGTGATCTCACTGACAATTTATTGTGATTTAGTGGGGAATGTCTCAATAGCTATTCTTCATAAAATTCCCCTGCTTCCGGTCTTCATCTTCCCAACCTTTACTTCTCTCAATATACACATGAGACTCTTCAGAGCAAACATGAAATTCACTTGCCTTACTTGATAGACTGGGAGGGAAGAGTGTGGAGTTAGGCTGAGTCAAGTCAAAAGAGGAGTGCAAATAAAGTAGTAATCCAAGGAAGGCTGAGCTGTGGCTAGAAAGAGATATTTTACTTCATGGCTCATAAGCTGACTCTGAAGGCAATTCCAAAAATGTTTTGAGCAACGGAAGTGTAACTAGATGAGTGTAGCCCTGGAGATTACTTTGAATGACAACACTTATTTGGATGTATGAATTCCAGAGTGCTTCAGAAAAATTAATCATTATTTTTAGTTAGATATGTAACTATTTTTGTGAACATTCCAAACTCAGTGCAGTAGAAGCATGAAACAATTTTTCTTCCTCTGATCACTGCCTTCAACCACATTTGGTCAAAATAACTTTCCTCTTTTATAATGGTATTGTGGATATTTTCTCATAACTTTTTGGTCACTTCAGTTATTGAAAGTCAAATGTTATTATTTAATTTTTTTTTGAGACAAGGTCTGGCTGTGTATGTCAGGCTGGCCTTGAATTCACTATGGAGCCCAGGGTGGCTTTGAACTCTCAGCCATTCTCATGCCTCAGTCTTCCAAGTGCTGGGATTACAGATGTACACCTCCACCTCTGGCCTTATTTAATTTCTAATTCTGTTTCTGGGAGTGAATATGGCTACAGTCAGGAAAGGGCAGAGTCCCTTCCCTCTCCTTTCCTCTTGCATTCCTTTTATCCTCAAGCATGTTGGAAAGAGGGATAGAGATTAACAAACTGGTAATGATCTAAAATTCAGTTGTTGCTTACCATCTTGCTCTACCGATGGAAGTAAGTGGTAAGGGGAAGGTCCCAGTCTTTCATAGAAATTGAGGGGGCCTTTATGAAGGGAAAGCTGGCACTACATTTCCCATGACTTGGAGATTGCTTTTGCAGTTTTGATGATCTGTGCATGGGTAGAATTAGTTTGAGTAAGTTTGAAAATATTTTCTTTTAATCCACAGGCATCTTACATTCTTGGTATGATAAACAGAGCATGTTTAGCCAACTGAACTATTATTTTACTCTTTTCTCTGTCTTACTGTCTCCCTCTCATTCTTTTATTACTTGATCAAAAAAAAAACCACATCTGTTACCAAAGCAGATATTTAACAGGGAAAGAGAGACAATTCTGTGATTTTTTGGCATCTTTAATCTCTAAAAATACTTTTGAGTTCCCACATGTGGCTTGGAGGATGACAGAGACTTAAGTTGGAGGGATGGAGAAAACCACTGTACTATCTCTTTTTAATGTAACAGTTAAGCATTAAGTCATGTTGTTGTAAGAAAAGCCCATTAAATCTTAGGGACTTAAAACCACAAAGAATAAAACCCTCTTGTTTAAGTTACTTGTTCATCAGTAGTTGGTAGGGAAACCCTCCTTGTTATTGCCAAGATCTTAGCCATCATTTTAATGGTGCTTGCTGCTGTGCCAGAGGGAAAAGGACAGTTTTGAAGGTCTTATTGGAAATTTGTTACTCTGGCCTAGAAGTGACACATGGCCCATAACTAGTCACACTGTCCTAACTAAACAGAAGAATGGGGACAGACCACTCTACTGTATGCCCTAAAGGGAGAAGCAGCAGCACTACTTGACTGAGAGCACATGTATTGTCACATAGTCTCTACTCCATGCCTCCAGTGGTTTAGTCTCTCGGCTTCTGTTCTGGTTTATATCTAGATGCCTCCCAAGAGCCCCATTCACTCATTGGTGGGGCTTTCGGAAGAGGATTGGATCTTGGGGGTGCTATAGCTGACGTGCTGGTAGGAAGTGGGGCCTGGACACAGGGGTGCGGGTCACTGGGGCATGACCTGGAGGGCCGGATCTCCCAACTGGCTCCTCCCTTCTCTCTCTCCTTCCTTCCTGCCATGATGTGAGGAGCTTTCCTCCTCCCAGGCCCTTCCACCAGGGCACCTTGCCTTGAAGTCAGCAGCCTGTGGACTGTAACTGTGAGTCATAATAAACCTCTCATCTTTCAAATTATGGGTGTATAGGCATTGTGTCCCAGTGACAAGAAAAGTGACTAAGACGCCTTCTCCTACAATTTCCCAACTTCTGCTTAGACAGTTGGGACGTGGATGCAGTGTGGCAGCCAGGCAATGGGTGAGAGAGGCAGAATACTGTTCCTCACACTGTCACCCATTCCTTCATGCCACATACAGCCCCATGCTTATGATGGACCTGTGCCAGCAAGGCAAAGTTTAAGACGAGTTGCAGCATGGGAAATTTGGGGTTGTAGGTCTTTAATCCAAGTCAATCCTGGGCATATTTGTTGTTGCTGTTGTTGTTTTTTGGTACCAGGGATCAAACTCAGGTCCTTGCACTTGCGCAGCAGGTGGCAAAACCACTGAGCTAAAAAATCCCTGGCCCTATGGGGACATATTTGAATATAGACTCCATTATACATTACAGTTACTTTAAAGAGTTTTATGACAAAAAGACATTTATGACATTTATGACATTTTATGACAAAAAGACATTCAACAAAGAGAAGATTTGTTTTATATTAAGATCCAGGTATGTTCCATATAGGAGAAAAATCAGTGTGAATCAGGGTCCAGAAGAAGCTATAAATCTTGATGGAATGAAAGTTTAAGAAAGTTAAAATCCGGTTACTTTAAAAACACTTGAATGGCAAATAATACGATTGCATCATCTATTATTGTGGTGGGGAAATTTCAACTGAGAAAAGTAGATAAAAACAAAAGTTAGTAAGCAGCTGGTAAAAAAGACCTTGGACCTTTAAAAATTCCATCACATAAATATAAATCTGCTGCTGCTAAAAGAAGTCATTTTGCCATTTGTCCCTGTAGGACATCTCTTTCTTTGAGTTTCTTTTCTCCTGCAAACTCTGATTCTCCCAGACTCATTTCTCTCTTCTTTGGTGTGGGAGTAGGGTGTGGGGAGGGTACTGGGCACTGAACCCAGGACTTTTACACTGAGCTACATTTCTCTTCTCTCCCTCCTTTTAAAAAAGTTTTGGCACAGGGTCTTACTAAGTCACTAAAGTGGCCAGGCTAGGCTCAGACTAGCCACCCCCACCTCAGCCTCCCAAAGTGCTGGGATTGCAGGCATGCACCACCATTCCCATTTACATCATTGCCACCCAATTGTTTCTTCCCTGAGCCTCACTGGCTGAGCTGGAGGGTGATTTCAGGCAGGGACCTGCGTTGTGTTTGAAACTGCACGGTATAAGGATCTGGTGGATCTAAAACAAGTGAAGGACAATCTGGGTCTACTGGGGGTGTTTGGGAGATAACAAGATTGTGCGAAGGACCTTTGAATTTTACTTACTTAGCTAGATTTGTGTTCAAGTGAGATATTGCAGTAGCACTTTAGTGTATAGTGGAGGTGGGGAAGGGCATGTTGGTTTTGAAATCAGTATCTCGGATCCGTGGATTAAGCTTCTGGGCCACAGTAATCAGGCTAGGGAAATAGGTGTGGAGGAAGAGACACTGAACAAGTCTTAATCCCTTACCATTCCTACCTTACAGTGATTTGGCAAATACTTTGCAAAAGGATTTTCTGGATGAATTTCCAACTGCAAAAGTTTCAGTGTGGTGGCTCAAAGAGCTGTGCAAATGATTTTTTTTTTTTGAAAGAAACGAACTTTTTTTTCCTGCTGACATTTAAACCTCTATTCCCTTTTCCTAGCCCTTCACATCGCTTCATATGTTTTGGTCAGGCACACTTCCCAGGAGAAGAAAAAGATATTTATAGGATTATAAGACTGTAACATAGAATCCTAGTATCTGTCATTTCTTGCTTATATAAAAATTATATTAATATAACCCAGAACCCTGACTAGCTCCTGCCTCTCTGATGGGTTTGGTAGCTCCCAAGAAGAAACAATTTAAAATACCAGTAGAGTTTAAATAAGAATGACCCTGACTAGGGACTTCTTAACTGTAGCTCCTCTTTGTGCCTGGAATCTGAGATACTATAAACTTGAGGATTGCATAACAGTACTTTGGTTTGTTATTCTATTGCATTATTCACAGAAGTACATTGGCATTTTTTAGACTGTATGACTGTATTTTTAGATCTGTAAACACAGTCTGTATAACAATGAGTTCTTTAATGCACTTCTTGAAGTGATCTTTGTGGTCTAAATCATCACACAAGAGCCTGTGGGCCAAATCTGGCCCATCATCTGCTTGGTGAATACAGTTTAGTTGAAACCCAGACATGCTTATTCTGTACATATTGTTCCTGATGTAATGACAAAGTTGAGTTTGACTTGAAAAACCTAAATTATTTACTATCTGGCCCTTTGCAGAAAAAGTTTGCCTAGTCAGGTGTGGCAGCACACACTTGTATCCCAGCGCTCAGAAGGCTCAGGCAGGAGGATTGCCATGAGTTCAAGGACAGCCTGGACTACACGTAAGACCCCTTCTCAACAACAACAACAACAACAAACAGTTTGGCAACTCTTAGTCTAAATGACTAACCAGTGATGAGAAAGACAAATTCCAATATCAATTTCTGAAAACGCTTTTCTTCTTTCTTTCCTTCCCTTGAGGAGGACAGTGTTGAAGTTCTCATATGCCTTAGCTCAAGAACAATTTTATCATGACTCTGAAAGGGGGTTTCTTACTTTATTTATTTTATTTTATCTACTTTTAAAATGTATATTATTTTGTACATATGTATATATTCTCATGAAATAAATTTTTGTTTTGTGTGCTTTTGCAGATTATATTATATACTTCATTATGTTTCTGACTTTCTGCACTACTAATTATGCCTTAAAATCTCTTCATGTTCGTTTGTGTACATATTTATCTGTCGCCTCTCATGCTGTATGAGACCTCAAAGTTGCATCCTTCACATTTCAGTCGTTCCTAGTGGTGGGTAACCAACTTCAGGCCACTGTGTACAGCCTTGTTGCTTTTCACACCTGCACAAGTCCGGGAACTTCTGTTTGCATGGGCTACAAATAATCCTTACAGTGAACATCTTGCATACAGTTCCTTTAGGACCTGTGTGAAAATTTTGCCTAGATAGGGAATCTAGGAATAGATTTGCTAGTCACAAGGCATATACATATAGTTGTGAAGGTTGTGTAAGACTGTATCCCTTGAAAACAGCCTTGGTCTATATTCCCACCAGCAGTGTATGAGGATCCCAATGTGCTTACATTCCCTGCTCCAATGCTTGGCATTATCTAATTATCTAATTCATGCCAGTCTAACTGGCGTACAGTGAAGTCTCCGTGTTGTTTTAATTTGCATTTTTCTAATGACTGATTAGTTGGAGTGTCTCTTCATATCCTTCTCAGGGTTTGAATTTCTTCTTTCAGGAATTGACTGTTTATATTAGTTGCCTGTTTTTCTAATTGGAGGTGCTCTCTTCATGATGTTAATTTGAAGTCCTATATTTTAGATATTAATTCCTTGTCATTTTAAACATTAAAAAAAGTCTTTATTTTTTGGAAAATTGCCAATGATTTATTTGTGAAAGTAAACATGAGCAGATTAAAACAATTATCCCAATAATTTTGTAAAAGATCTGTCTTTTAATTTAAAAATGTTGATATTGTTGTTCAATGCACCAAAACACCAAATTTTGTTGCCACAAAATTCACTCAATTAGTGCTTTAGGATTTATGCTTACAAATTTTATTTAGGAAATACTATACTTCAGTATCATCAAGTTAATCTACATTTCTTCCATGTGGTATTATTTAGGCTTCAGTTATTTTTCTTCATTAGATCAATTTTTGCCAAATGATTAAATAATTATTTTCTTCAATGATTTGTAGTACTACTGTATTCTATATTTACACTTCCATAATATGATAGATCTCAGACATTTCCTTTGGTCTATTTATTTGCTTTTATATGACTGCCATAGGGCACTTAGAAAAAAATCCTGTTATAATACTATTTTACAGGGCAAGTTGCTTCCCTTTTAATGACAACTAATATATTGATGGAGATATTTTGCCATGTATATATTAGAGTATGTTTATCATGTTTAGTGAAAATTTGACTTAAGATTGTGATTCAGTTGCTCTAATTTAAATATTAATTAGGAGTTAATCAACATCTTTAGATTATAAATCATCTCATTCAAGAGCATGGAATCTCTTAATTTATTTATGACATCTTTATTATCTTCTTCTATGTTCTTTACTAGAGTTCTGCATTTTCATCATAGCGGCCTTGTGCACTTTTGGTGATATTAACTTCTAGATACTTTGTGATTGTTGATAGTGTGATTGATATTTTCCTCTTTTTAAAATGAGATTTTCATGTTGGGTTTTTCTAGCACTGGATCAATTGTTTTAATTTCTTTAGGGTGATCTTGTGTAGAGGAATTGTGTTGATTCTTCCAGATAGAGTATCACATTGCCTTCCAATCCTTATTTCTCTTTTCTCTTACTTTGCTTGTATCACTGATCTCCTGTAATAAGGTGAAAGAGTAGTGATGGGAGAAGCCATCATCCATCATAGGCATCAAACCTAATCCATTGCTTTTGAACCAACTGACATTACTAACAATAGATTTTAAGTAATTTACATAAAATTATTATATAATTTTCCTTCATCCTGAAAGTGAGAAATTATGTTGGAATCTTTTGTGCATTCCTGGATAATGTCATTTAAACTTGATGGTACACACTCACACACACACACACACACACACATGCACATCATGTTGATTTGGATATTTACTATTTTGTCCAATGTCTTTGCATCTAACCACACACGAACCCTAAGTCATTCTCAGGTACTGCTATTTCCGCACTATCCATGACCCTTACAAAAAGAAGAATGCTAACCTTAACAATCATACCCACAGTCCAAACGTCAGGAACATGAATTGGAATCCTAAATCTAGACCTACTTCTAACACTAACCCTATCCCTAAGCTGCAGGACCAAATCCCAATACCCAGGCACTTGACATTCGACATTATCCCTCACCATCCCTGCGAATTTACACAAATACTAACATTCCAAGCCACAGTGGAAGACACAGGTATTTCAATTTCAATCCTATCTATCACCCTGACCCTAACCCTAACCCAAGCCCTAACCCTACCTGACAGCTAAGTCATTCAGAGGTTCTGCTCTTTCCGCACAATCTATGACCATTACAAAAAGAAGAACCCTAACCCTAACAATCATACCCACACTCCAAACGTCAGGTATGTGAATTGGAACTTTAAACCGAAACCTACTTCTAACCCTAACCCTATCCCTAAAGCGCGGGACCAAATCCCAATAACCAGGTACTTGACATTCGACAGTATCCCTCACCCTGGCCTCGAACTTACGCTAGTACTAACCTTCCAACCCACATTGGAAGACACAGGCATTTCAATTTCAATGCTATCTATCACCCTGACCCTAACCCTAACCCTAGGTCAAACCACACCCAAACCCTAAGTCATTTTCAGAAACTGCTCTTTCCGCGCTATCCATGACCCTTATGAAAAGAAGAACGCTAACCCTAACAATCATACCCACACTCCAAACGTCAGGTACATGAATTGGAACACTATACCTAAACCTACTCTGAACCCTAACCCTAACCCTAAGCCGCAGGACCAAATCCCAATACCCAGGTACTTAATATTCGACATTATCCCTCACCCTCCCCACGAAATTATGATAATACTAACTTTCAAACCCACACTGGAAGACACAGGCATTTCAATTTCAATGCTATCTATCACCCTGACCCTAACCCTAACCCTAGGCCTAACCCCACCTGAACCCTAAGTCATTTTCAGGTACCACTATTTCCGCACTGTAATTGACCCTTACGAAAAGAAGAACCCTAACCCTAACAATCATACCCACACTCAAAACGTCAGGTACGTGAACTGGAACCCTAAACCGAAACCTACTCCTAACCCTAACCCTATCCCTAAGCCACAGGACCAAATCTCAATGACCAGAAACTTGATGTTCGACATTATCCCTCACCCTCCCCACAAACTTACTGAATACTAACTTTCCAACCCACAATGGAAGACACATGCATTTCAATTTGAATGCTATCTATCACCCTGACCCTAACCCTAACCCTAGGCCTAACCACACCCGAAACCTAAGTCATTCTCAGGTGCCGCAATTTCCGCACTATACAGGACCCCTACGAAAAGAAGAACCCTAACCCTAAAAATCATACCTACGCTCCAAACGTCAGGTACATGAATTGGAACACTAAAACTAAACCTACACTGAACCCTAACCCTAAACCTAAGCCGCAGGACCAAATCCCAATACCCAGGTACTTGACATTCAACATTATACCTCACCCTCCCCACGAACTTATGCCAATACTAACTTTCCAACCCACTCAGGAAGACACAGGCATTTCAATTTCAATGCTACCTATCACCGTGACCCTAACCCTAACCCTAGCCCTAACCATACCTGACCCCTAAGTCATTTGAAGGTTCCGCTATTTCCGCACCACCCATGACCCTAAACAAAAGAAGAAGCCTAACTCTAACAATCATACCCACACTGCAAACGTCAGGTATGTGAATTGGAACCATAAACCGAAACCTACTTCTAACCCTAACCCTAACCCTAGCCGCAGGACCAAATCCCAATAACAAGGTAGTTGACATTTGACATTATCCCTCACCCTTCCCACGAACTTATGCTAATACTAACATTCCAACCCAAACTGGAAGACAGAGGAATTTCAATTTCAATGCTATCTATCACCCTGACCCTAACCCTAACCCTCGCCCTAAGCCTACCTGAACCCTAAGTCATTCTCAGTTACCGATATTTCTGGACTATCAATGACCCCTACAAAAAGAAGAATGCTAATCTTAACAATCATACCCACACTCCAGACGTCAGGAATATGAATTGGAACCCTAAATCTAGACCTAATCCTAACACTAACATTATCCCTAAGAGGCAGGACCAAATCCCAATAACCAGGTACTTGACATTAGACATTATCCCTCCCCCTCCCCACGAACTTAGGCTAATACTGACTTTCCACCCCACACTGGAAGACACAGGAATTTAATTTCAATTTCAATGCTATCTATCACACTGACCCTAACCCTAACCCTAGGCCTAACCACACCTGAACCCTAAGTCATTCTCAGGTATGGCTATTTCTGCTCTATCCATCACCCTTACGAAAAGAAGAACAATAACCTTAACAATCACACCGACACTCGAAACGTCAGGAACATGAATTGGAACCGTAAATCTAGACCTACTCCTAACGCAGACCCTATTCCTAAGCCATAGGACCAAATCCCAATACCCGGGTACTTGACATTTGGCATTATCCCTCACACTCAACACGAACTTATGCTAATACTAACTTTGCAACCTGCTCTGGAAGACAAAGGCATTTCAATATCAATGCTACCTATCACCCTGAACCTAACCCTAACCCTAATCCTAACCCTACCTGAACCCTAAGTCATTCTCAGGTACTGCTATTTCCACACAATCCATGACCCTTACAAAAAAAAGAACCCTAACTCTAATAAACATACCCACATTCAAACGTCAGGTACGTGAATTGGAACACTAAACCGAAACCTATTCCTAACCCTAACCCTATCCCTAAGCTGCAGGACCAAATACAAATAATCAGGAACTTGACATTCGACATTATCCCTCACCTTCCCCAAGAATTTACACTAATAAACCCACTTTACAAGACACAGGTATTTCAATTTCAATGCTATCTATCACCCTGACCCTAACCTTAACCCTAGATCTAACCCTAGCTGAACTCTAAGTCATTTTCAGGTACTGCTATTTCCACACTATACATGACCATAACGAAAAGAAGAATACTAGTCCTAACAATTATACACACTCTCCAATCCTGAGGTAAATGAATTGGAACCCCAAACCTAAAACTATTCCTAACCCTAACATATCCCTAAGCAGCAAGACCAAATCACCAAACCCACGTGCTTGCCATTTGACATTATGCCTCTCCCTCCCCACGAACTTAGCCTAATACTAACTTTCTAAACCACTTTGGAAGTCCCAGGCATTTCAATGTCAATGCTATCTATCTCCCTGACCTTAAGCCTAACCCTAGACCTCATCTTAGCCAAAACCTAAGTCATTTTCAGGTACAGCTATTTCCACACTCTACATGACCATAATGAAAAGAAGAACCCTAACCCTAACAATCACACCCACACTCCAAACATCAGGTACATGAACTGGAACCCTAAACCTAAACCTCCTCCTAACCCTAACCCTAACCTTAAGCCATAAGGCCAAATCATAATACCAAGGTGCTTGCTATTTGACATTATCCCTGAAATTCCCCACGAACTTAGGCTAATCCTAACATTCCAAACCACTTTGGAAGTCCCAGGCATTTCAATTTCAATGCTATCTATCACCCTGACACTAACTGTAACCCTAGCACTAACCGTAAGCAAAACCTAAGTCATTTTCAGGTACAGCTATTTCCACACTATACATGACCATAACGAAAAGAAGAACCCTAACCCTAACAATCATGCCCACACTCCAAAGTCAGGCACATGAATGGGAACCCTAAACCTAAACCTACTCCTAACCCTAACCCTAACCTTAAGCCACAGGGCCAAATCACAGTGCCAAAGTGCTTGACATTTGACCTTATCCCTCCACCTTCTTATGAACTTAGTCTAATCCTAACTTTCCAAACCACTTTGGAAGTCCCAGGCATTTCAATTTCAATGCTGTCTATCTCCCTGACCCTAAACCTAACCCTAACCCTAACCCTAACCCTAACCCTAACCCTAACCCTAACCGAAAACCTACTCCAAACCCTAACACTAACCTTAAGCCACAGGGCCAAATCACAATGCCCACGTGCATGCTATTTGGCATTAGCCCTGCCGACCCCCGAACTTAGCCTAATACTATCTTTCCAAATGACTATGGAAGTCCCAGGCATTTCAATTTCAATGCTATCTATCACCCTGACCCTAACCCTAACCCTAGACCTAATCCTAGCCAAAATCTAAGTCATTTTCAGGTACAGCTATTTCCACGCTATACCTGACCATAACGAAAAGAAAAACCCTAACCCTAACAATCATACCCACACTCCAAACGTCAGGTACATGAATTGGAAGCCTAAAACTAAACCTACTCCAAACCCTATCCCTAACCTTAAGCCGCAGGGCCAAATCACCAAACCCACGTGCTTGCCATTTGACATTATGCCTCTCCCTCCCCACGAACTTAGGCTAATACTAACGTTCCAATCCACTTTGGAAGTCCCAGGCACTTCAATTTCAATGCTATCTATCACCCTGACCCTAACCATAACCCTAGACCTCATCCTAGCCAAAACCTAAGTCATTTTCAGGTACAGCTATTTCAACACTATACATGACCATACGAAAAGAAGAACCCTATCTGTAAGAATCATACCCACACTCCAAACATCAGGTACATGAATCGGAACCCTAAACCTAAACCTGCTCCTAACCCTAACCCTAACCTTAAGATGCAAGGCCAAATCATAATACCAAGGTGCTTGCCATTTGACATTTTCCCTCCACCTCCCCATGAACTTAGGCTTACCCTAACTTTTCAAAACACTTTGGAACTCCCAGGCATTACAATTTCAATGCTATCTATCACCCTGACCCTAACCCTAACCCTAGCCCTAACCCTAAGCAAAACCTAAGTCATTTTCAGATACAGCTATTTCCACACTATACATGACCATAATGAAAAGCAGAACGGTAACCCTCGCAATCATACCCACACTCCAAATGGCAGGTGCATGAATTGGAACCCTAAACCTAAATCTATTCCTAACCCTAACCCTAAGCCGCATTACCAAATCACAATACCCAGGTGCTTGCCATTTGAGATTATCCCTTCCCCTCCCCATGAACTTAGGCTAATACTAACATTTAAAACCACTTTTGAAGTCCCAGGCATTTCAATTTCAATGCTACCGATTACCCTGACCCTAACCCTAACCCTAGTCCTAACCCTACCCCAAACCTAAGTCATTTTCAGGTACCGTCATTTCCTCACTATACATGACCGTAAGGAAAATAAGAACCCTAACCCTAACAATCATACCCAAACTCCAGACGGCAGGTACATGAATTGGAACCCTAAACTTAAACCTAGTGCAAACCCTAACCCTAACCTTAAGCCGCAGGGCCAAATCACAATACCCAGGTGCTTGCCATTTGAGATTATCCCTCCCCCTCCCCACGAACTTAGGCCAATACCATCATTCCAAACCACTTTGGAAGTCCCAGGCATTACAATTTCCATGCTATCTATCACCCTGACCCTAACCCTAACACTCAACCTCTTCCTAGCCAAAACCTAACTCATTTTCAGGTACAGCTCTTTCGATGCTATACATGAAGACAACCAAAAGAAGAACCCTAACCCTGACAATCATACCCACACTCCAAACGGCAGCTACATGAATTGGAACCCTAAACCTAAACCTACTCCTAACCCTAACCCTAACCTTAAGCCGCAGGGTCAAATCACAATACCAACGCACCTGGAATTTGACATTATCGCTCCACCTCCCCTTGAACGAAGGCTAATCCTAACATTCCAAACCACTTTGGAAGTCCCAGACATTTCAATTTCAATGCTATCTATCACCCTGACCCTAACCCTTACCCTAGACCTCATCCTAGCCAAAACCTAAGTCATTTTCAGGTACAGCTCTTTCTACACTCTACATGACCATAACGAAAAGAGGAACCCTAACCCTCACGATCATACCCACACTCCAAATGGCAGGTGCATGAATTGGAACCCTAAACGTAAATCTATTCCTAACCCTAACCCTAACCCTAAGCTGCATTACCAAATCACAATACCAAGGTGCTTCCCATTTGAGATTATCATCCCCCTTATCATGAATGTATTCTAATATGAACATTCCAAACCACTTTCGAAGTCCCAGGCATTTCAATTTCAATGGTACCTATTACCTTGACCCGAACCCTAACCCTAGCCCTAACCCTACCCCAAACCTAAGTCATTTTCAGGTACCATCATTTCCTCACTATACATGACCATAACGAAAAGAAGAACCCTAACCATAACAATCATACCCACACTCCAAACGGCAGGTACATGAATTGGAACCCTAAACCTAAACGTACTCCTAACCTTAACCCTAACCTTAAGCCGCAGGGCCAAATCACAATACCAAGGTGCTTGCCATTTGACATTATCCCTCCACCTCCCCATGAATTTAGGCTAATCCTAACTTTCCAAACCACTTTGGAAGTCCCAGGCATTTCAATTTCAATGTTATCTATCACCCTGACCCTCACCCTAATGCTAGAAGTCATCCTAGCCAAAACGTAAGTCATTTTCAGGTAAAGCTATTTCCACACTCTACATGGCCATAACGAAAAGAAGAACCCTAACCCTAACAATCCTACCCACACTCCAGACGGCAGGTACATGAATTGGAACCCTAAACGTAAATCTATTCCTAAACCTAACCCTAACCCTAAGCCACATTACCAAATCACAATACCCAGGTACTTGCCATTTGACATTATCCCTCCCCCTCCCCACGAATTTAGGCTAATACTAACTTTCCAACCCACTCAGGAAGACACAGGCATTTCAATTTCAATGCTACCTTTCACCCTGACCCTAACCCTAACCCTAGCCCTAAGCCTACATGAACCTTAAGTCATTCTCAGGTACCGCTATTTCTGCACTGTCCTTGACCCTTATGAAAAGAAGAACCCTAACCCTAACAATCATACCCACACTCCAAACGTCAGGTACATGAATTGGAACCCTAAACCTAAACCTATTCCTAACCCTAACCCTAACCTTGAGCCGCATTCTCAAATGACAATACCCAGGTTCCTCCCATTTGAGATTATCACTCCACCTCCACGCAAATTTAGGCTAATACTAACATTCCAAATCACCTTCCAAGTCCCAGGCATTTCAATTTCAATGCTATCTGTCACCCTGACCCTAACTCTAACCCTAGCACTAACCCTAAGCAAAATCTAAGTCATTTTCAGGTACAGCTATTTCCACACTATATATGACCATAATGAAAAGAAGAACCATAACCCTAACAAACATACCCACACTCCAAACGTCAGGTACATGAATTGGAACCCTAAACCTAAATCTATTCCTAAACCGAACCCTAACCCTGAGCCGCATTACCAAATCACAATACTCAGGTGCTTGCCATTTGAGATTATCCCTCCCCCTCCCCATGAACTTAGACTAATTCTCACATTCCAAACCACTTTCGAAGTCCTATGCATTTCAATTTCAATGCTAGCTATTACCCTGACCCTAAGATGAACCCTAGCCCTAACCTTACCCCAAACCTAAGTCATTTTCAGGTACCGCTATTTCCACCCTCTACATGGCCATAATGAAAAGAAGAACCCTAACCCTAACATTCATACCCACACTCCAAACGTCAGGTACATGAATTGGAACCCTAAACCTAAACCTACTCCTAACCCTAACCCTAACCTAAAGCCTCAGGGTCAAATCACAATACCAAGGTGCTTGCAGTTTGACATTATCCTTCTACCTCCCCATGAATTTAGGCTAATCCTAACTTTCCAAACCACTTTGGAAGTCCCAGGTATTTCAATTTCAATGCTATCTATCACCCTGACCTTAAGCCTAACCCTAGACCTCATCTTAGCCAAAACCTAAGTCATTTTCAGGTACAGCTATTTCCACCCAATACATGACCATAACGAAAAGAAGTACCATTACTCTCACAATCATACCCACACTCCAAACGTCAGGGACATGTATTGGAACCCTAAACCTAAGCCTACTCCTAACCCTCACCCTAACCTGAAGCCGCAGGGCCACATCACAATACCCAGGTTCTTGACATTTGACATTAGCCTTGCCAACCCCCATACTTAGCCTAATACTATCTTTCCAAACGACTTTGTAAGTCCCAGGCATTTCAATTTCAATGCTATCTATCACCCTGACCCTAACTGTAACCCTAGCACTAAGCCTAAGCAAAACCTAAGTCATTTTCAGGTACAGCTATTTCCACACTATACATGACCATAACGAAAAGCAGAACCCTAACCCTCACAATCATACCCACACTCCAAATGGCAGGTGCATGAATTGGAACCCTAAACCTAAACCTACTCCTAACCCTAACCCTAACCTTAAGCTGCAGGGACAAATCACAATACCCAGGTGCTTGCCATTTGACATTATCCCCCCAACTCCCCATGAACTTAGGCTTATCCTAACTTTTCAAACCACTTTGGAAGTCCCAGGCATTACAATTTCAATACCATCTATCACCCTGACCCTTACTCTAACCCTAGACCTCATCATAGCCAAAATCTATGTCATTTTCAGGTACAGCTATTTCCACACTATACATCACCATAACGAAAAGAAGAACCGTAACCCTAACAATCATACCCACACTCCAAATGTCAGGTACATGAATTGGAACCCTAAACCTAAACCTACTCCTAACCCTAACCCTAACCTTAAGCCACAGGACCAATTAACATTACCCAGGTGCTTGCCATTTGAGATTATAACTCCCCCTCCCCATGAATTTAGGCTAATCCTAACATTCCAAACGACTTTGGAAGTCACAGGCATTTCCATTTCAATGCTATCTATCACCCTGACCCTTACCCTAACCCTAGACCTCATCCTAGCTGAAACCTAAGTCATTTTCAGGTAAAGCTATTTCCACACTCTACATGACCATAATGAAAAGAAGAACCCTAACCCTAACAATCATACCCACACTCCAAACGTCAGGCACATGAATAGGAACCCTAAACGTAAATCTATTCCTAACCCTAACCCTAAGCCACATTACCAAATCACATTACCCAGGTGCTTCCCATTTGAGATTATCCCTCACCCTCCCCAGGAACTTAGGCTAATACTAACATTCCAAACCACTTTGGAAGTCCCAGGCATTTCAATTTCAATGCTATCTATCACCCTGACCTTAACCTTAACCCTAGACCTCATCCTAGCCAAAACCTAAGTCATTTTCAGGTACAGCTATTTCCACACTCTACATGACCATAATGAAAAGAAGAACCCTAACCCTAACAATCATACCCACACTCCAAACATCAGGTACATGAATTGGAACCCTAAACCTAAACCTATTCGTAACCCTAACCCTAACCCTGAGCCCCATTCTCAAATGACAATACCCAGGTTCCTCCCATTTGAGATTATCACTCCACCTCCACCAGAACTTAAGCTAATACTAACATTCCAAATCACCTTCGAAGTCCCAGGCATTTCAATTTCAATGCTATCTGTCACCCTGACCCTAACTCTAACCCTCGCACTAACCCTAAGCAAAATCTAAGTCATTTTCAGGTACAGCTATTTCCACACTATACATGACCATAATGAAAAGAAGAACCATAGCCCTAACATTCATACCCACACTCCAAACATCAGGTACATGAATTGGAACCCTAAACCTAAACCTACTCCTAACCCTAACCCTAACCTTAAGCCTCAGGGTCAAATCACAATACCAAGGTGCTTGCCGTTTGACATTATCCTTCCACCTCCCCATGAACTTAGGCTAATCCTAACTTTCCAAACCACTTTGGAAGTCCCAGGTATTTCAATTTCAATGCTATCTATCACCCTGACCTTAAGCCTAACCCTAGACCTCATCCTAGCCAAAACCTAAGTCATTTTCAGGTACAGCTATTTCCACCCAATACATGACCATAACGAAAAGAAGTACCATTACTCTCACAATCATACCCACACTCCAAACGTCAGGGACATGTATTGGAACCCTAAACCTAAGCCTACTCCTAACCCTCACCCTAACCTGAAGCCGCAGGGCCACATCACAATACCCAGGTTCTTGACATTTGACATTAGCCTTGCCAACCCCCATACTTAGCCTAATACTATCTTTCCAAACGACTTTGTAAGTCCCAGGCATTTCAATTTCAATGCTATCTATCGCCCTGACCCTAAATGTAACCCTAGCACTAAGCCTAAGCAAAACCTAAGTCATTTTCAGGTACAGCTATTTCCACACTATACATAACCATAATGAAAAGCAGAACCCTAACCCTCACAATCATACCCACGCTCCAAACGGCAGGTGCATGAATTGGAACCCTAAACCTAAATCTATTCCTAACCCTAACCCTAACCCTAAGCCGCATTACCAAGTCACAATACCCAGGTGCTTGCCATTTGAGATTATCCGTCCCCCACCCCACGAACTTAGGCTAATACCAACATTCCAAACCACTTTGGAAGTCCCAGGCATTTCAATTTCAATGCTATCTATCACCCTGACCTTAACCCTAACCCTAGACCTAATCCTAGCCAAAACCTAAATCATTTTCAGGTACAGGTATTTCCACACTATACATGACCATAACGAAAAGAAGAACCCTAACCCTAACAATCATACCCACACTCCAAATGTCAGGTACATGAATTGGAACCCTAAACCTGAACCTACTCCTAACCCTAACCCTAACCTTGAGCTGCAAGGCCAAATCATAACACCAAGGTGCTTGGCATTTGACCTTTTCCTTCCACCTCTCCTTGAACTTAGGCTTATCCTAACTTTTCAAACCACTTTGGAAGTCCCAGGCATTACAATTTCAATGCTATCTATTACCCTGACCCTAAGTGTAACCCTAGCACTAACGCTAAGCAAATCCTAAGTCATTTTCAGGTACAGCTATTTCCACACTAAACATGACCATAACGAAAAGCAGGACCCTAACCCTCACAATCATACCCACACTCCAAACGTCAGGTACATGAATTGGAACCCTAGACCTAAACCTACGCCAAACCCTAACCCTAACCTTAAGCCGCAGGGTCAAATCACAATACCATGGTGCTTGCAATTTGACATTATCCTTCCACCTCCCCATGAACTTAGGCAAATCCTAACTTTCCAAACCACTTTGGAAGTCCCAGGTATTTCAATTTCAATGCTATCTATCACCCTGACCTTAAGCCTAACCCTAGACCTCATCTTACCCAAAACCTAAGTCATTTTCAGGTACAGCTATTTCCACCCAATACATGACCATAACGAAAAGAAGTACCGTTACTCTCACAATCATACCCACACTCCAAACGCCAGGGACATGTATTGGAACCCTAAACCTAAGCCTACTCCTAACCCTCACCCTAACCTGAAGCCGCAGGGCTACATCACAATACCCAGGTTCTTGACATTTGACATTAGCCTTGCCAACCCCCATACTTAGCCTAATACTATCTTTCCAAAGACTTTGTAAGTCCCATGCATTTCAATTTCAATGCTATCTATCACCCTGACCCTAACTGTAACCCTAGCACTAACCCTAAGAAAAACCTAAGTCATTTTCAGGTACAGCTATTTCCACACTCTACATGACCATAACGAAAAGAAGAACCCTAACCCTCACAATCATACCCTCACTCCAGAAGGCAGGTACATGAATTGGAACCCTAAACGTAAATCTATTCCTAACCCTAACCCTAAACCTAAGCCGCATTACCAAATCACAATACCCAGGTGCTTGCCATTTGCGATTATCCCTCCCCCTCCCCAGGAACTTAGGCTAATTCTAACATTCCAAACCACTTTTGAAGTCCCAGGCATTTCAATTTCAATGCTACCGATTACCCTGACCCTAACCCTAACCCTAGCCCTAACCCTACCCCAAACCTAAGTCATTTTCAGGTACCGTCATTTCCTCACTATATATGGCCGTAAGGAAAAGAAGAACCCTAACCCTAACAATCATACCCACACTCCAGACGGCAGGTACATGAATTGGAACCCTAAACCTAAACCTACTCCTAACCCTAACCCTAACCTTAAGCCGCAGGGCCAAATCACAATACCCAGGTGCTTGCCATTTGACATTATCCCTCCCCCTCCCCACGAACTTAGGCTAATACTAACTTTCCAACCCACTCAGGAAGACACAGGCATTTCAATTTCAATGCTACCTTTCACCCTGACCCTAACCCTAACCCTAGCCCTAAGCCTACATGAACCCTAAGTCATTCTCAGGTACCGCTATTTCTGCACTGTCCTTGACCCTTATGAAAAGAAGAACCCTAACCCTAACAATCGTACCCACACTCCAAACGTCAGGTACGTGAACTGAATCCTTAGACTAAAACCTACTCCTAACCCCATCCCTATCCCTTAGCTGCAGGACCAAATCCCAATAACCAGGAACTTGACTTTCGACATTATCCCTCACCCTTCCCAAGAACTTACTCTAATACTAACTTTCCAACCCACACTGGAAGACACATGCATTTCAATTTGAATGCTATCTATCACCCTGACCCTAACCCTATCCCTAGGCCTAACCACACCCAAACCCTAAGTCATTCTCAGGTACCACTATTTCCGCACTATCCATCACTCTTACAAAAAGGAGAATGCTAACCCTAACAATCATACCCACACTCCAAACGTCAGGAACATGAATTGGAACCCTAAATCTAGACCTACTCCTAACACTAACCCTATCCGTAAGTGAAATAAATCCAGAATTTTCTCTTCTATTGTGTTTATCTGATTTCAGAATCAAGATTATTTTTTACTCAAAAAATGACCTGGGTGGCCTGCCATCGTTTTTTTTTTTAGAAGCCATATTTAAAATTGGATTTGCCATTTCTTAAAATTGTATAGAACTCTCCCATAAACTATCTGGCTAGGTTAGGTGTAGGAAAGTTACTAAATGTTCTTTTCAGCTCCTTAAGGTAGTTATTGTCCTCTTTAAGCTTCTCAAATCCTTTTAATTTGGGCGTTTAAATTTTGTTTTAGGTTCCTGTTCCTCATACCATGTTTTCAGATATATTTACTTAAAGCTGTTACTTTTCTTAATCCCTCCTTCCCTCCCCCTCCTCCCAAGCCCCCTTTCTTCCTTTCTGGGGATAACATGTAGTTTTTCTCTTGATGAGCCTTTTTGAAGATCTCATAATTTACTTTTATTAGGAAACAAAGCAACTTTTAATTTGTTAAGCTGTTACTCTTTTCCTATGTTCTCTATTTCATTGTTTTCTGTTCTTATTCTTTTCTTCCTTTTTATTTCTTTGTGTTTGCTGTAAGGGTCTTTTTTTTCTGACTTCTTTAGTTGCATGCTTAGCTAATATGTTTTTCATGTTTCCTGATAATTTATTTAAAACTGTAAATTTTTCTCTAGGCACGACTTTACTGATGTCCCACAGATTTTGACAGGTGGTGTTTTAATTATCAGTCAGTTATGAATGTTTCTGTATTTCCTTTATTTCGTGTTTAACCCAAGAACTGTTTAATAAGATGTGATTCTATTTCCAAATTTGCTATTTATGTTATGTTTTTTAGAAAATTTCCAATTCTATTTGATCTTTATTGGAGAACATAGTCTGTTTGATAGTGTTCTTTGGTTATTTATTGAGATGGTTTTAGTGATCTAATATATATGTAGTCTATTTTGTGACATAGTTAAATTAAAAACTATATTCTCTATTTATTGGGGAGAATGTATATATGCACATATATATGCGTGCATGTGTGTGTGTGTGTGTGTTTGTTAAATGTTAATGCTTATATTACTTAGGTTTCTGTTATTGTATATATTTTCTTCTGTTTGATATATTGGTTTCTGATAAAATCCACACAATTATAATTATTCACTTCTCTGTTTTCTTCTTGCAGTTTAGACCACCATGGCTTTGTATGTTTGAAGCTGTGTTAGATGCATATATGTGTCTATTGGTTGTGCCATCTTATTTTTCCCCTATTACAAATAGTTGATGTTATCCTTTGTTTCTTTTTAATATTTTTAGCTTTGAATTTTGTTTAATTAAAATCATTACTAAGCTTTCTTTTGGTTCATACCTTATTAATATAACTTTTCCATCTTTTATGTCTAGTACTTCTGTGTGTTTTTAAGTGTGTATACTGTAGTCAATATAATGTTGAATTTAAAAATCAGAGAAGTTAATTTAATTAAGTTTTATAAATTTATATTTATTTTAATGACTCTTGTTAAACCTTAATTCTATTATATTTTCCTTTTGTTTCTTTTTTCTCCATTCTTGTTTTTTCTTGGATATTTTGATATTTTTCTAATTTTGATTTTATTATGGTTGCCTTTAAACCTCTATTTGTATTTATTTAACTCTATTGATTTATTAAAGTCAGCCTATTTCTTCCTTTCCCTGTCTCCTCATTCCTTTTTCCTCTCCTTCCTGCTTTCTACATACTTCTCTCTCTTCCTTGTCTCCTTTTTCTTTTTCTAGCTCTGTCTATTTCTCTCTTAACAAGAGAAAGACATTGGCACACTCTCATTTCTCAGTCACTACCTCGGATTGTGTTGATTTTGCCTAGAATTTTAGTTTTTGATAATTTTAATGTTTTTCTTTCTCTTAGCTCTCTTTTTATAAGAAAATAAACAAAAAGATTAAATACCTGATCAAGTTTAATTTCAATATCACTTGCCAGTATCTACTGAATTTATTTCCCCTACTTAAGTACCCTTCCAAATATGTCCTAATTGTGGATTTTGGTTTGGTAAACTCTCTGAGGGACTGCAGGCTTAATTATGTTTTAGGATGCATTCAAATTTAAATTACAATTTGATATATTTAATTCTATGTTTAAATTTCTTTTGATGCTTTAAAATATCACTTCATTATCTTCCTACCTCTAATGTTGCTATTGAGAAACTTAATAGCAATCTGATTTCTTACCCTCTAGGAGGATTAACAATTTATTTTTGTCTCTGATATATCTATAATTCTATATGTAGTTCAAGGGGCATGTTTTTTCTTATTCCTTGTTGGATAGTCTAGGTTCTTCTGATCTGTTAGATTAATAATTAGTAATTCTGGGAAATTTCTCTCCATATTTTTATCTACTCATTTTTCCAGCACATTTGGAGATTGCTATTATACAATGGTGGCATATCTACCTCTATTCTCCTTATTATATTTGGTCCTTATTTTGTTTCCTTCATCTCTATTCTTTCTTGCAGTATTTTCTGATCTTTCAACTTATTAATTTGTTCTTCATCTATATCCATCCTATTATTTACACTATCATTTGAAACTCTATTAAATTTTTATCTCTATTGCCTTCTCCTATTTCTTTAGTTTTTTTTCTTATTCTTCTTCAGAAGAATATTTATCACACATATTCTAAATTCTTGGTCTTTCTGTTCCAATAATCATGCTTCCTACATTTTTTGTCATAAGTTTATTTTGCCATGTAGGTAGTTTTACTCTTCAGGTACTGAGGAGTTTGGGCTGTGAGCTCAGGTTTTATTGGGGATATTGTCTGCTCTCATAATGTGTTTATGAGGAGACACTGGTCAGACACTAGTCTGTTGGCCCTGGTGAGCTCAAAAGAAAGATGAAGTTGCCTTTACAATGGACAGGGCCAGGTGCTTTGGAGCAAGCAAATCCTGTCATCTGCACCTCCAACCCCATGGCCATACATATCATATTCAAGTCAGGGTTTCTTTTTAACTTCAATATTCCAAGTTAGAATTTGATGACTTTTGGGTGCCTCTCTGTCACTCATTTCAGGGTTGATTTAGAAGGGAACTATGCTAATTCACCATCTTGTCCGGAGTTGAAAAACATTTATTTGTGGTACTAGGGACCTACAGCCTTCACACTGAGCTATATCCCCAGCATTCCCCCCATTCCACACACCTTTTTTTATTTTTTATTTTGATCCAGGGTCTCACTAAGTCAGTAAATTTCCAAGGTTGGGCTAGGACTTGAGATCTTCTTGCTTCAGCCTCCCAGAGTGCTTGGGATTACAGTGTACACTGTCCTGCATGGCTAATACTTTGGTTTAGAACATCACCTTCTTATTTATGGAACAGAGCAGAAGCTCAGTACTCCCTTTAAAGTCTTGATGAATGGCAATGTAAACTAATGATCCTTTGGAAGGTAAAGTTTGCAACACAAAACAGGGCAATCTTTGGGAAAAGAGAGCATGGGTTTATTCTTTCTTCTTTTAGACTTTGGGACAGCAAGTAGTATGATTTTGTTTGGACCTCAAGATCAACCAGTGAACAACAACAAAACAACAATATAATCCCAGGGAAATAACACATTAGTGCCTTTGTATATTAAAATTCTATGCATTCATTTTTACTTAATTTAACAAATAAGCCTAAGTCAGTTAAATGAAATATCAAATGTAAAGTAAAGGATAAACAAAACCTAACTTGAAAACAAAGTTACCAGATGAAATAGAATATGCTCAGTTCAATTTGAATTTCAGATCAACAACAAATAATTTTTTAGCATAATTATGTGCCAAGCAATATGTTTGCTTTTTTTTCTAGGATACATCCCCACCTCCCCACCTTAGCTTTTTAAAAAAGTCTTTCTTTAGTCTCTGGCAAACCTGAGAAAATAGTTTGAACTTTTTTCCTTATCCGTGTAATCACAATATCCACCTCAGAGCTTATGAGGTTCAACTGTGATAAGCTACATAAAGTGCCTAGTACAATACTACCCACACAATGAGTACCTGATGCCATTTCACTCCACTTTCAAAGTAGTTACTCTGTTGTCATCCCAAAACTAATGTCAATATCTGAAAGGTTTTCTGGTAAACTAGTAAGTATCAATCAATATATTTATTGAACTCATATAAGGTATCATGGCACACAGTAAACAGAAAATGGCACATGCCTACGACACTGGAAGAACAATACCTCTGTGCTATTATTTAAGAATCATGGTTAAGCATTTTATGGTTTCCAGTGACTTGATGTATTTCTAGCATACCTGTGAAGACATGGGAGTCATGGAGCTTTATTTTCTCTTTCACTTGGGTCTTCCTTCACTCCTTCTATAATGGTGAGGTAACATTCCCTCTTTCAAAATCCCACATAGTTTAAAGTCAAGTGACTGATCTACATGTTATCTACTTGAATAAATTCATTTTCAGTGGAAGTCGACTAGAGTAAGTGTCTTCTACTTGTAGCCCAAGAACTCTAGTTGACTGGCATTCTGAGATGGCACACTGACTGGGTTTTACAGCGTAAACTGTTTTGGGGTTTTGCCCCAGGTTAGCATTTTCACATTCATTACTGTAGCTCCTCCCAGCTTCTTCAGTAACAAGGTGCTGATTTAGTAATAACCATGACTTTTTTTTGTTGAATCTTTACCCCATGGCAGATATTTTATAACTATTAACCATTTTATCCCTTACAACCACCATGAAAAGTAGATGCATAATCCCAGTAAATCAGATGGGGAAACTGAGAATTAAAGAAGTTTCCAAACTCAGGGAACAAATATACAACATAGGTAAGATTTAAAATCACTATGAAGTTGGCGGTACATTTCTGCTTTCCACCATACCACAGCTGTTCTTACATGGCTTCAGAAAAGTGAAGAGGGGAAAACCCGTATACTCTTCATCTTCCCTTATTTTATTTTAACTCATTGTAAGGGGCTTGCTTATACAACTTCTTAAGGGCACAGATATTGCTAAAAGGTCAGTATTCTTCTAACTCATTCACTTGTGATTCACAATCATCTTGAAACTCTGCTGTTGGGTTATTGCATTTCTTGGTTTCCTGCTTTAAAATAATTTTGTCTACAGCTCCTCAATTCTTTCGTCATTGTGCTGAGTCAGTGGCCTGGGCTTGGGGCTCTGAGGAACTAGGTGGGGGAGACAGGTCCAGCTTTACTTTTATTGGCGGTGAAAGTAGTTAATAGCTTAGGGAGATCAGGTCAGTCCTTGTTGAACACTGCTGGCAGCACTGCCTCTGGGGAGCGGGTTATTGGCTTGGGGTGATGTCTTGAATCATCCTTGGTTAGAGGAGAGAGCATGCTGGGGCAAATAGTGACAGGGGCTTCTCTTTCTCTTGATTACCAGTAGCTTCCAAAAAATGAATCTAGACAGACACTATGAGGACAAATGGACAGCATAGGTATGTGGTCCCAGTAAGGCTGGCAGCTTCTACCTCTGTCTCTTGTTTCTGGAGGAAATCACTCTCTATGAGGCTCAGGATCTCCCAAGAACTGAAGGGTGCAGTACATATTCCTGAAAGTCACAGTGACAGGTGGGAAAACAGCCAAATGCCCCACACCATTTATTCACCATCTCATGTTAACAGGCTGCTGTTGTGGAGAGCTCCCATGGGCCAGCTTGTACCAGACAGCTTCTCTGCATCCCTGGCTTCCTGCAGGGAGCTGGCTGTTTCACCTTGACTGACCTTGGTTGGGGTAGAGTGGTGGAGAATTTTGGAGAAGTGGATCAGTTTCTTCAGAAGACTTTCCTAGAGTTTTATTTTGTGCTTTACGTATACATTAAACTCATTTCCTTTCCCTAAGAACTCTTTCAGGTGGTACAATTTCCTCTGTTTTACAGAATTCATAACAGAGGCCCAGGAAGTTAAATCAACTCCCTAAGGCCCACAACTCGTGGTAAGAGGGGGACTGAAATTCCTGCTGACCTGCTGCTGACACTGACTCCTCAGCGGGGCGCTGGAGTTGAGAGAACAATCCTGACCCAACCCTTTAGAAATGTGGACACTAATGATAATGATGAGCAAGGATGGCGATCATTGGAGGAAAGATGAACAAACCTTTCATTGGAAGCTCTTGGATTTTGTTTGAATTTCATCTTGTCTGACTTACAGAAATTAATGAGCTACTCGATCTGGACCTGGTGTGCCTGGATAAAAGGACTTATTTTTAGTGCCTTCGCATTAAAATGATCTGTTATAATTTCATGCTTAAATAATACTAAATAAGGGCCTATGTTGGTCTAGCATAATTGGAAGAAGCAAAGGAAAAGGGAAACAGTTACTTCCAAACAAATGGCACGAATGCATCTTGGGAGAAATTTGAAGATAGGCACCTGCTCCCCGAATAACACACCACAGGAGTTTCATTCCCCTCCTTGGAGAGCATTTCTCACAGGTCAGAGGCGGTCTCTGCAGACACAAGGATCCACACAGCTGAGCCGTGGGATGGCAGCGGGGTTGGAAGTCAGGGCAGGGCCACCTCGGTGAAGCAGTGCAGCCGTCCATCAAACAGCTAGTTTGGGCGGCCAGACGGCGGGGGAGGATCCAGGAGCAAGGCCCCGTCGCTCTTGGACTTTTTCAGGGATGATTCTGTGACTTGTCCCTTGGCATTTAACATCCCCATCCTTGGGGCCTCCGAGACCACCTGTTGCAGTACCCAAGGCAATGGGAAAAAGCTGGTTGAAATAAAGAAGGAGAGAGTTTAGAGACTGTGAACTGGTACAGGACTACTGTCCCAGACCTCGGGGTCGCTAAGTTGTCGGGTCGCTCTTCTCTGCTGACTCCTGGAGCCCTTCCCTCGCCCCTTCCGCCCCTTCCGCCCCTTCCGGGCAGAGCATCTGGGACGTCCCCAGTGGCCACGCCCCGCTCCACCCTCCCAGGCGCGGGCTCTGCCAACCCCTTTCTCCCCCGGTAGTTTTGCTCTTTGCTCATTTGCATTTCTGCTGACTGCAAGGATCAGCTTAATTTCATGGGTGTCATTTCCTTCAAGAAATCTCTGTCTGAGCAGCGGCCCATCGAATCCCCGCTAAAACATATTTTCCTACAGTAATGATTTTATGGGCCCATAAGTCATGAATTTATTATGATCTCAGCCCCTGCTGCTGATTGCTGTAAAATGCAAAGTAATTAACAGCGAGCGGTAGCAGTTATTCCCACCTGGTAACGTGTTCCTTCGTTCGCTGATGGCTTTGATTAAAGTAATGACTAAAGAGTGAAGCCCGGCTGTAAAATATTAGCATGATTAATGCTGTATCCTAAATAAGAAACAAAACTAACAGGCACGGTCTGAGAAATTTTTTAAAAAATACACAATCCTTCCTCTCCCCCCATTCCCACCTCCCTTAAGCAATTGTCCCGGCTCATTTCAAGCATGTCTTCCTTCCCATTAAATAACGTATGGATTGCAAGGCCAGGGGCTGCCTAGCAGAGCATATTACAAAGTTCCTATAACATCAGAAGTGCTGGTGGTATTATTTTTTCTTTTCTTCTTGGATTTTCAGAATGGAGTTGGAGCAGCCTACATAGTTGCTGAAGGGTTACCTCCCACTCCACATCAGGCAGCAGGATGAGAGGGTCTTTGGCAGCTTTGCTTTCCCCTTGATTAGCTGGAGCCAGGAGAAAGCTGTGGGGGTTAGGTACAAGGTTCCTAGGCGTGACCTCAACCAGAGAGATAGAATTGAAGTTAATGCTTCTCAACTTCACCTTTCCAACATCAGGAATACGTCATCTCAACTGGAGCACTGGTCTCAGAATAAGAACGCACACAAATGCCTACTGTGGTGCCCACTTAACTATCTTCCTGATGTATAAAAAGGTCTGAGCTTCTTGAAATCCCTCCTTTCTGGATGATCAAGTAGGAGGTCCACTTGGGAATGGGCTTGGAGGCAATTCTTCTGGTAGAATGCCAGGGCTCTGACCTCTGAAGTCTGAGAGCACCCCACATTCCAGAGAGTAAGAGACTGAACAAGCTCAGTTCTCCTGGAGTAGTTATGGGCAAGGAGAAGGATGCATAGTTGGCTGGGACTGGGCTAGAGGAGGTGACCTGCCAAGGAGGTCCTGGAGAGGTAGACAGCTGCCTTTGGCCTTCTCCAGTGGCTGCTAAATTAAATTCACACTTACTTTTGTAGATTGGCAGAGAAAGAGCCAGAGGGGAGTGAGGATATGCAGGAGGCTAGGCACCAAAGGAGAATCTTCAAATATTTGGTTCTGGAAAGATAGAGGATGGCTTTTCTGATGAAAAGCTTGACCAATGGCTGGAAGACTGGGGTACAGGAAGACAGGAGTCCATTTCGTTTACTCATTATTAGATACCTACTATGTGCCAGGCACGGAATACAGTCTCTGCTATTAAGAAGCCCCTATTCTAGAAACTCAACTGAAGTTAAAAGTGACTTAAAAAAAAAATCTCACTGACATAGGGCAGGAGTAAAAGGAGAAATGAGAATAGTCAGGGACTTGTGACATTATGCTCTTGAGGAGGGGTATGAGTGAAGGGCTGGAGAAAGAATGCCGCAGTGTCTGCTGGGAGGCAAAGGTGGCTCTCCTGTGCACCCTGTGAATTTGGAGGGGAAAGACCACCTCGCTGGCTCAGCCATGGATGGCAGGGAAAAGTCCTATTAAGTCACTGCTTTCTGCTTCAGGAGAGATCAAAGCATTTAGGAAATACAAGATCTCTACTGAGGAAGAGGTGAGGGACAGGCCTGCATAGTCTCCCTTTAAAGATTTGAGGACCTCATTATGGGGAAAGAAATGATTGGTCCAGATCTGCTCTCTACAAGGGGTAGAGGTGAGGTCAGACCCTACATCTTCCCCATTAACCAGTCAGGGCCCATTGGCTTAATGGGTTGTGTTTCACCAAGTTTCTAGAGGCCACACTAGCAAACTGACAGGTCACCTGGCTGGTTTGGGCAATCCACATACAATAGTAATTATATGACTCAGCTATCAATCCAAAGGCTGTTGCCTGTGCCACCCTGGAATTGTACTCGGCAGAAAGGCATCAAGTTTTTCCCTATAGCAGAAAGAGAGCTGCTTCCCAAGTGGAAGCCCCTTCTTCTTTTTCCTAATCAAGGATGAAGCATAGGCAAGATGAGGTCATGGGTCAGGTGAGAGGAAATAGACCTATAAAATACATTTTATTTTCCTCTTCCCCTCCCTTATTACTCACGGAATGATGTTTCAGAAAAAGTATAATGATCCCATGCCTTTCTGGCTTTACTCCTCTAGCCCTTGCTCCTCACAGGGATAGATGAAGGAATAGTTATTGGGATCAAGGTGCTGGCACCAGGAAGATAAAGGCAAAGCCTTCCTTCTCTCTACCACTGAGCAGGTCAAAAAATGATTGTGTTGGGTGTGAAGGATTTATGTCTCCTGTGAGTCAGTCAGAGCGTCAGGGTAAATCAAGGCTGACATTTTTAGCATCTGGGAAAAAAAGCAATTGCATTTTATGTCTACATTTTGCTCAGCTAATCAAGGTGCAGAAGAGACAGTCTGCCTGGAGAAACTTTTCCACTTTTTATTATTTAGGTAGGGTTTGGTTTCCCCCAAAGAAACAGAGGGAGAGTCTGTAAAGGTTGCAGTTAAGGAAGGAAGGAAGGAAGGAAGGATGGAAGGAAGGAAGGAAGGAAGGAAGGAAGGAAGGAAGGAAGGAAGGAATAAAGGAAGGAAGGGGCCCTCTCTGCCAGGGTTCACTTGGAGAGATTAGTTGGCAAAATGTCCCCATGGCTGTGTAAGGGGCTCTGGGGAGGGCTTGCATATAGGGGGCCCCTGAGCAGTGTGAGGGACAGCTTTGGAGCCAGGGCATGCATGTTGGCTGCCTTTGCAGACTCTCTTCTCTACACACATTTGAGGGTACAGCAGGACCATGTGGGATAAACCACTTTTGACTAAATTGGCCAGCTACTAATTGTCAACTAATAAGTCCTTTACTGGAAACAACCAGTGAAATAACTAAGTAGATCTGTAAAAACTCTTGAACCAGTTGATGTATATTGACATAGTTGAAGATCAAGCCACACTTAATGTGTGCAGGGGGAAAAGGAAAATGAACAAATTAGTAATATTTCTTTATAGCTTTCTGCTTCCAAGGCTAATTTTTGGTTTAGCTAAATGCTTTGCCTCAGTAAATGAGAATGTATTTGGATTTCAAAAGTTTTATATTTTACACCAGGGATTCGAGGTTCAGCAAATGATATTTTCATGTGTTTTTTAATCAATTATTCATTTTAATCATTGGTACATTTTAGGTATACAATATAATGACATTCATCATTGGAAATTTGCACCTTTACATAATCTCTCTTGGTTCTTATTTTTCCTCCTTTCCCCTGCCCTCTCTTCAAGCCCTCCATCGCTCCCTATTTATGAAGACTTTGTTTCCATTTTTCTGCTTGCTCATATTAATTCCATTCCCTTCTTTCCTTTCCCCTACCCCTCCAACTTCCCTTTCTCCTTTGCCCCTTTTTTTCATGTGTTAAGGGACAGTAATCATGATAGCTATTTTTGGGTAGGGGAGGGGGATTTATTATAGTAAGTGATTAAATGTTTTCTATACATTATCTCATTAAATCTCCAGTGCCCTAGGAGCTAGTTACAATCCCTGTTTACCAATGGGGAAATAGTGAGGTTGACTAATAAACCTACCCAGATCTTCCTACAGGTTGAGTGCTAGAGAAGTTCTTTGAACTGAGGCAATTCTGCCTCCATAGCCTTCATTCCTAACTTGTGTGCCTGCTGCTTTAGCTTTGATCAAACCAGAGATGCACAGTTTTCTAAGAACATTGGGAACCTGAGATTCAACCAAACATTTTTTTATGAATCTAGATTTTCTTCTTTGGGGTCATGAAGAATGTTGGGTAGCTGGGTGTGATGGTGCGTGCCTGTAGTCCCAGCACCCTGAGAGGGTGAGGCAGGAAATGGTAAGTCTGAACCCAGACTGGACAACTTAGTGACTTAGTAAGACCCTGTTTCAAAAAGTGAAAAAAGACCTGAGAATGTAGTACAGTGTGAAGGCCCTGGGTTTAATCCCCAGATTCCCCAGTAATGGCAAAAAAAAGCTTGGGACTCAGCTGCTATTGCTCAAAGTATGTGCTTATGATAATGATAACAGCTAAAGTAAATTGCTTACTTGCCATGTACCAGGGCATGTGTTAAAATCGTTATATGTAATTATTCATAGAAATCCCACATAGCTCTAAGAAACTGCACCTATTATGATCCTATGTCCCGGCAAAGAAACTGATGCACTGAGAAATTTAGAAACTTTCCCTCATATTTAGCTAAGAAGTGAGAAGCAGGATTGGAAGCTCACATACTGAAGCTCTCTGTACATAGAAACTCTTTTACCTGGTCTGCAAATCATATTTTGAGAGAGAAAGTGGTATTGGCAATGGTTAGTTCTTCCTTCCTGTGTGTGTGTGTGTGTGTGTGTACCCTCAGGTAACTGCTTTGTGATGTTTTATGTAACAGGCTTCCAAGTTTTGTTTTAAAAATTTTAGACCTTTGTTTATTTGCTCCTAGTTTTAAAGGAATGGGAAAGAAGAAAATTCTGAGATTTATTTCAATCAGTGCTTCTCTGTCCAGGGCTCTAGAACCCCTAAAAGTCTTTTTAAGGTGGTAGTGGTGACCTTAAAATTATGTGCAGTATATCAATAAAGCTGAGCTGAAATTGATTTACTGATAATAAAGCATCAGAAGGTAACTCAAACATCAAGTTCATGGAATTACGTTAGCTCAGTGAGGTGATGTGAATTATTGCATTCTGATTGTTCTTCTATAAATAATAGGGTAACGGAATATTCTTTAATAAAGATCGTCAACTAGACAAAAACACATTAAAAATAGAAAGTCTTATAGGGAATAAAGGGGGCTCCTCGGTAACAGAAAGCCCAGGACACCCCCACCACCACCACCACCAGCCTCACCTGCTATAAAGGTTTTTCTTTTTGCTCCTTGTCACTTGGTTATTTGTTGGAAATATGTATTAGTAAAATATCTTTCAAAGCCCAATGATATAATTTATGTAAAATGCTATGCAAATACCAGGTTTTGTTATTAATATTAATGGTAATAGCTATGGTAATGATCTTGCCTGAGCCCCTGAAATCAGGTAACAATTGTATCAAGAACTTTAATTTTAAAGCTTTCATTTCCTGGGGTTAGAGTTGCCCTCTTCTTCACTGAATTAGCCCAGGTGTGGCCCGAAATGCTGTGTGCCCTAAATGTGCCAGCACATTCCCGTGAGTGTCCATGCATATATGCGCAGTGTACACACATATGTGGTTTTGCGGACATATTATGTTCCTTCCCAACTCAGCCTGCTTGTACAGCTGCACATTAAAAAACTCTTTGTTTCGAAAACTTGTTTGAAAGGGCGATGAAACATTTGGGTCGGAGTGTGGGTTTTTACTCCCACATTTTTTGCTATTAATTAGACAAGCCTCACCACAAAATCTTCTCCTGCTTCCCCAGAGGATGAAGGTTCTGTAAGAAGCTAGATTTGGATCTGGCTGTCATTGTTTTGGGCCTGTGCCTACCCACACAAGGTGATTTGAATGTCACAAAGAGGTCGTGAAATGAGACATTTCCAGGTAGGCTCCCAACGCGTACATTTAACAACAAAAATGGATTGGATTTAATTCTTTTAACCAGTTGTTTTGATGTATGTTGGAGACAATCTGAGTAACACTATTAATTGGCCAGAGATTAGCATGTAATCAAATCACCTCTGCTTTTAAAAAAATCAGAACTCTCTTTATTAAAAGAGCATAAAGTGTAAATTGATCCATAGCAACTTAGCTCTCTACTTGTGGTTTAAAAATGATATCAAGTAAAGTAAGATGAGTACCTGCTGTAATCTTTAATTGTTATCAAGCACTTCTTAGTTTGCTTTGGTATTTCCTTTATCCTGTTTCAAAGAGAATTTCACATCCTCTCCTTGATCTCCGAGGCTCAAAGTGTATCTTAGCTTCTTTCCCACCAGCTGCTCCTCCTTGGAGCCCCAGTTCTTAGCTCACATTCATCACAGGAAAGCACTGAGTCCTGGGTACCCCAATTCTCTCTCAGAGTCCCTTTGTCACTCTAGAGCTTTCTTTTGCTTCTTTTCTGCACAGAGCTAGCTTTCTTTTCTTAGTGAGTCCTAGATACTGCTGGTCTCTTCCCAGCACCTAAAGCAGCAGGATAACCCTTCCCACCTGCCATGTGCACACATGAACAGGTGTGTTCTACCCACATAACCTTCCTTCCAATCATGTTGTTTCTTTCTTGCTCTGAGGCTTACTATTTTTTACTCACTTTTACATAGCCTAGGCCTCTGCTTCTGCAGCATCAATTTTCACACCTGCCAAAGAATTTGCCAGCAACTTAAAAGAAATTGCCACTCCTCCTCTTATTTCTGTTACTTAGATTGAACAAAATGGTGAAACTTGGGATGAACAGTAGTTTCTCAGGAAATAGAAGCACAGCCATGGCTTTCCAGAGGAACACAGACAATTGATGACGGGGTCAGGCATTGAGTTAGGTGGGACTGGAGTTGATTTGAATTGGTGTCTTTCTTTAAGGCAGTCCCTGCAGATCTGGGGAGCTAGAACATTCATGGACTATGATGGTGTCTGACAGAATGGTCCCAGGGAGCACTGGGGGCCTGCCTAATGGCCTGGCCAAAGTGGGAAGGTTTTAGGCTTTGCAGTTTGACATGAGCACAAATCTGGGCTTCCTAATTTATTAACTGGGTTGTTTCTGAGTCTCAGGATCCAAACCCATAAAATGGGAATGATGATACCTACTTCACAGGGTATTCTGAGGAATAAATGAGTTGACATGTTGAAAGTGGTTACCTGAGCACATAGTAGGTCCATGAGTATTGTGTGCTATAGTAGATCATAGTGGATATCCTTGGGCCACATAAAACTTAAAATTGTTAGCAAAGTCATGCCTGAAATGAATTCTGAACATTGATATATATAGATGAGCATAAAACTGCCAGAAATGAGTTTCTGATGAAACCATAGCCTTTGCTATCAGTTGAGCCTTGCACTTACTATGGGCAGTAGATGTCCAGGAGAACTGCCTATCAGGTGGCAATGAGGCAGGAGGGACTGAGCTGTCTCAGATTAGTGTTTTAGCCTCCAGGCAGTGCCTTTAGTGAGAAAAAGTCATGACTCAAATCTTTAGAAGCTGGGAAAAGGGAGCAGAAGGTAAGTCTCTAGAAAGAGCCGAGAGTCAGAAAGAAACTTAGAAGAACTCCAGAAGGACAACTTCATAGGGAATAAAGTGCAAAGGTCTGAAGATTAAAACATAGGAAAAAAGAAAGATGCAAACTTAGGGAGAGTAGAAGTAGGGATCAGAAATATCTATACCTCTTAGAACTTTGGTGAAAGTCAAAGTAGTAGGAATACACTGAAAGTCTCACACTTAGTGTATGCTATCAATTGCAAAAGCTTAGGTGTGTATGTGTGTGTGTGTGTGTGTGTGTGTGTGTATGAATGTATGGAAGGCAAGTGTGTTGGTTGTTACTCTTAACAAAGACTAGTTCTTCTAAATGTGCCCTGGATCCCATACTGGTTTTTAAGTACTGGAGAGGGCTTTCTCACTGAGCTACATCCCTAGCTCTTTCTTCTTTTTTATTTTGAGACAAGGCCTCACTAATTTGCTGAGTAGTCCAGGTGGGCTCAAGCTCATGACTATGTGGCTCAGCCTCCCAGAGTGCTAGAATTACAGGCGTGCACCACCACCACGATAAGTTCTTCATTTTCTCCTGTTCTCACTGTCATTCATCTCCTCCTTTCTTACTGCATAATTCCTAACAGTTTAACTATATTTTAATATTTTCCAATTTGAAATGAAATGAGAATGAAACTGTTTTGATCCCTTACCCCTTCTAGCAGTACCTCAATTCTCTGCTACCCCCACTTCAACATAAAACTTTTGCAAGTTGTCAAATGATGCTATTTTTATTTTCTTGCTTTTCCATTCATTCCTCATTCTACTCCTGTGCCCCAAAGGTGGCTCAAGGTCTTAGCTTCTTCACTGCACCACACAGGGCTAATTTCACTTTCATCTTCATCATCAGCCACATTCTCTAGGACTGATTGTTCTTCATCTCAGCATAGCCTTTTAATGCCTTCTGTGCCTTCTGACATTTCTTGGTTGTCCTCTTCTGAACTGGCTATTTTCCTTGGTTTCCTTTGCTGGTTCTTCTTTCTGCACTAGCTTTCTGAAAATAGCTGTGCACCAGGGCATAGGTCTGAGGCCTTCACTTCTTTCCCTAGGTGGTTTCCTTTAGCTCTGTGGCTTCAAGTGCCATCTAAATGCTGATGACTTGCAAATTTATGTCCAGAAATCGCCTTTGAGATTCAGTCTCCTATATCCACCTGGCTACTTGACATCTCTACTTGGACACCTCACAGGCATCTCAAAAGTAGCATGCAAAAATAACATTTTCCGTTTTCCTCCAAAATCTATTCTTCCTAACTCCTATCTTCCTAAATGATGCCACCATTAATGCAGTTGTTCAAGCCTACAGCTCTCAATCCATTGGCAAATCCTGTCATATCTATCACATTCATTCATTCATTCGTTGCTTTCAATTAGCAGTTATAGTTGATTATCTTTACCTGGGGTAATTATGTGCTATAAAGTTACTGGAAACAATGATTTAGTGAATACTGAACCATTGGTTTTAGGGAAAATACAGGTTAAGTTCTTGCAAGTATCTATTCACAACAGTTTTGCCAATTAATTGCTATATTTTATGTGCATTTCTGTTCGAATGACACCTTCTTTAATAAATATTGTGGGTTCATCAACATTAAACTCACAGCCAACAGCACTATAACTCACATCTGAATGAATCTTATCTAACTTTGTAAGGTGCATCACAACCTTCTTGTACGTAGGAACACTAGGCAACTTTTCGGCATTGTATTCGAGGTTCATTGTAAGAAGTAAAAGTGTACACACACACACACAAAGCACAAAAATGTAGTGAAGGTGACACTAAATAGGCAGTGAAAAGGAAACTTGTTTACAGTATGGCCCCTGGAACAAGGAGGCAGAGAGTAGTCTTGTTTGACCTCGGCTAGGATTATCCACACCTCAAAAATGTCACCAATCTGTGTATGTGGATGTCTGCGAGTGGTGGCAAAAGTGCCATAAATACTGATTTGGGGGGTACAGATAAATTTCAGTGAGTAAGTGAATTCACAAATATAGAATTTGCACATAATAAAGATGAACTGTATTAATATTTACATACCAGGCAGGCAGTGTGCTGGGAACTGAATATACACTGCTAAGCACAGCACACATGTTCCCTTTCTTCATGGAATTTACTCAGTCTAACTCCTGAGTATATTTTGAATCCATCTGCTTTTCTCAAATTCTTCTTCCAGCTATTCTAGTTCTTACTATTTGTGATGGTTAATTTTAGGTGCAACTAGCCTGTGTTGAGGCATACCTGGAGAACTGGCAAAGCTTCACTTCTGGGTATGTTTGTGAGGCTGTTCCCCACAGGAGACTGGTGTGTTAGATGGAGAACTGAGTGTGCAAGATCTGCCTTCAGTGTTGTCAGGGACTGTCCGATCAGCTGGAAGCCCAGGTAGAACAAAAACAACAGGGGAAAGATGACTTCTTCTCTCTCTTGCAGCTGGAACTTCAGCTCCTATGTCAGACTCAGAACTCCAGGTTCTTTGGCTTTTGGGCTCCAGGACATAACCAGTGGTACCCTGGTTTTCAGGCCTTTGAGAATTATACCATTGACTTTTCTCTTTCTGAAGCTTTCAGGTTTGAAGAGGCCATACTACTGATATCCCAGGGTCTCCAGCTTGCAGGGGGTCTATGGTGGGACTTCTTGGGCTCTATAGTTACATGATCCCATTTCCCTAAGGAATCACCTCTCATATGTCTCTCGATCTATCTCCATATCATGCTACTTCTGTCTCTGAAGAACTCTGATACACCACCCATATTTGCTTCTTTGAGCAATTTGCCTATTAAGTGATCTACTTTCAACCTTGCCTCTTTATGATCCATTCTCTGAATATAGCCAGAATAATTCCTTCAAACAGGAACTGAATTATGCCACTTTCTGCTTTTTCTCCTTTAATGACTTTCCACTCAAATATTTACTATGGCTGCAGAGCCTTGTTCACCTCTGGAGCCTCTTCTTGAACCATGGCGCCCTTCACCATGTTCCCATTGCACCAACATCTTTTCAGATTCTGTGTGTGCCGAGTTCCTTTCTGCCTCTGAGCCTGTGCATGTGCATCTCAAGTGCTCAGAGCACTCAGGAAATTTCTGTGCCTCCTCAGAGATCTAATGTAAACTCTGTCCTCTTAGGAAAGCCTCCCATGAGCACTAAGCCCTGCCCTCTTATTCTGTACAATTGTACCTTATTTATATATTTTTATAAACTTTGTTTCTTTACTGGTTTACTATATCATCCCCCACTAGACTTTAATTCCATAATGGCAGAGACCATGTTAGTTTTGATTACTACTCATTGCCCATATAGTATAGTGCCTGGTACACAATAATCATACAATACTTTGTGAACGATGGATTAGTATATTACCAAGAAAATTCCTGAGAGTGTGAAAAATCTCTGTGTATCAGCTTGTATCAGCAAAAGTAGAAATGCCCTAGTATTATCTTCTTCCAAAGTTCTTTTGTATTTTTAGCCATCCTAGGGAAATTTATTCTAGATTCTTTCTTTAGATTTATAAATTAGCATTTTTGTTAGGTCCAGGCTTTTACTCTCTAATGAACAGAATCAGATATTTGTCCTAGCAAACTACCTTCTTGGCCAGTTTCCAGCCTCACTGCCCCACCAAGGGCTCTATAAGGTATTCCCGATTCTCTTGTAGCTAGTCTGTGGCTTTGAGGGCTCTTCCCAGACATTTCCCCATTGTGTCACATTCAGCCATGAGCTGCTTTCCATTACACCCTCTCATAGTTGAGTAAGAGCCCTTTTGTGGACCATGTCTTCTGAACTATCACCTGACCCTAAGTTGCTCTGTTGCTTAGGTCATAGACCTTAAAACACTCTGAGCTGCCAAAACAAAACTGGTATTAGTGGGTAGAAATCCCATAAAGTCTGGTTGGACCCAATGTAAGGAAAAACTTTTAAAAATCAGCTGATCAAAGACAAAATAGTATGCTTGAGTAAATAGTGAGTGCATAGTCCTTAGAGGTGTGGAAAAGCTGCCATCTAGAATATGGAGGGAAAATTATTGTATTTGATGAATTAATGGTCTCAGAGTTTTTCAGTCTGTTATCTGTGGACCACTCACATCAGAATCATGTGATGATGCTTGCAGGACAGTGAGATTCAGGTGTGGTGGCCCCAGAATGCTTGTTACAAACCATTTCTTGTATTCTACCCCAGTCTCAGATGTGAATGCTAAGTATTAGTCACTACTCTTGGCTTTGGAGATTGTTCTTAATTAACCTCATATATCAACTTTACTAGGTGCTTATAGATTGGACCTTGAATATACCTCTAGGAATATATGTGTTAAAGTCTTGGTCCAAAACTGTGGTCCTACTGGGTACTTTCTATCTTTGCTTCCCAGCCACCATGAGGTGAGCAGCTTTGCTTCACCATGTACTTCCCACAATAATGTTCTGCCAGGCTACATGTGACAAAGCAATGGAGCCAGCTGACCATGGTCTGAAATCTCTCCAATCATGTGTGAAAATCAACCTTTCCTCCTTGTAAGTGCTTATTTCAGGTATTTTGTCACAGTGACAGAAAGTAGACTAGCCCACTAGGTTGTAACAGTTGATTATTTGGTAAAATAATAACAGGCATTATTACCTATGTTAATACCTGCATTACAGGTGTCGTAGGCATTAATAGGTATTATAGATACTAATATCTGTGAAGGTATTTTGTGGTATAGTTAACTTGATAATGTGAGTGAGTCTCATCTAATCAGCTGAAGACTTTAGGAGCAAAATCTAAGATTTCTCAGTGAAGAAAGAATTCTGCTTCTAGATTACAGCAAGATTTTCAGCCTGTTAACCTGCCCCACAGATTTTCAACTGGCCAGTCCTCACAACTGTATAAGCTAATTCTTTAATGTAAATATCTTACATATATTATATACACTAATAATATAATAAATATGTATATTTCTCTGAAGAGCCCTGACCGATCCAGAGACAGCAGAAAGAAAAGTCATTTTAGTTTCTACACAAGGCTATTATCTTTACAGTCCTTTTAAATTTGTCAAAACTTTTATGACTGGGCATATGATTTATCTTGTAGCCTTAAAAGTATGTATTCTGCAGTTGGAAAAAGTGGTTGAAAGTGTGGTTTGGATAGGTCTATACTGATTTTTTGGGGGGTTGAAGAGTTGTATTAATTGTTGAGAGATGGGTGTTACAATCTGCTATGATTATGGAATTATTTATTTCTCTTTTGAGTTTGTGAGAGTCTGCTTTATGTAAAGCTGTCTTATTAGGCACATGTCACATTGATGGTTGTTTTGTCCTCTTAATAATTTGATGCTTCTTTAAATTTGATATTTTGTCCACACCTGTAATCCCAGTACTTGGGAGGCTGAAGCAGGAGGATTGTCATGAGTCCCAGGCCAGCCTGGGCTACATAGTGAGTTCAAGGCCAGCCTGCACTACACAGTGAGACCCTAAATGATTAAAACGAATAACTGATAGTTTGAAATAGGAAGAAAAGGTCGAAAGGGGTAGGGAAAGTAGGAGGGGAAGGGGAAAGGAAAGAAGGGAAAGGAAAAATTATAAGAAAAGGAAAAAATGGAAACAAAGTCTTTGTAAATAGGGAAGGGTGGAGGGGGTGAAGGGAGGGCAGAGGAAGGAGAAAAAATAAGAACCAAGATACATCATGTACAAGTACAAGATCCCAATGATGAATGTAACTGTATTGTATACCTAAAATGTACCAATAAAAGAATTTAAGGAAAAAAAATTGATGTTTTATCTTAAAGTCCATTTTATTTATATTAGGACAGCCTCTCTGGTCACCTTATTTATTTACTGTTTGCCTGGTGTATATATTTCCTTCGTTTATTTTTAACCTATCTGATCTGCTTATATACTGAAAGTGAGTCTCTTACAGACAGCATGTAGGAAAGTTTTGCTTTTAAATCCATTTTATAATCTCTACCTTTTATTGGAGTGTTTAGTCCATTAACATTTAATATTATTAGTGATATGTTTGGAATGTGGTCTACCATTTCATTATTTATTTTCTCTTTGTAGACTTTGTTCTTTGTTTCTCCTTTCCTGCCTTCTTTCAGACTGAATAATTTTTAGATTTCTAATTTATTAAATAACATTATTTTTGTATTTTAAATTTTTGCTATAAGAACTACAATATACATCCTTAGAGTTTAATAATAAACTAAGAGTTAATATTGTAGTATGTTATATAAAATGTAGAAGCCTTGCACAAATATAGGTTCATGTACCTCCCCTAATTCTAGCCAAACCTTTTATGTTATAGTTGACATACTTTAAAATCCACATAAACCCTATGTTTTTAAAATAGCAACATATATATATTATAGAAATTAAAAGGAAAATAGTATTTTTTAGTATTTTATACTAGTTTGTATATTTGCTATTTCTAATGTCATTTTTTCTTATAAAATGCTTTTTATATCTTGGTATAATTTTTTCCTAGAGGATTTATTAATTTGAATGTAAACCTGCTGAAAATAAATTTTCATTTTGAAAAAGTCTGAAAATACATCAATTTTGTTTCATTCTTAAAGGATAATTTTTCTGGATATAAAATTCTGTGTTACCATTTTGTTCTAGGATCGTGAAGATATTGTTTCTTTATCTTTTGGCTTACAAGTTTTCTAATAAGAAGTCTATGATAATTCTTTTTTGTAGTTCTCCTGTATATATATAATGTGTTATTTTTCTCTCTCTACTTACAAGATTTTCTCTCTCCTTCTCTCTCTTCTTTTAGCAGCTTGATTAGAGTATGTTCAGGCATAGTTGTATTTATAATCATTTTACTTTAAGTTCCCTGAGATTCTTGACTTAGTAAATATATATTTATCATCAAACTTGGGGAAATTTTGATCATTATTTCTTCAAATATTTTTGCTCCCCATTCTTTTTCTCTCCTTATTCTAGGGTTCCAACTATACATTTGTTAGATGTTTGTTATTGTCTCCCAGGTGTCAGGGCTTGTCCATTTTTAAATCACTTTTTTTCTACCCATTTTCAGAATTGCTAATTTCTCTTGATCTATGTTCAGGTTTCTTGACCCTTTCCTTGTTATCTTCATTCTGTTGTTGAATTCATCCTGTGAATTTTAAATTTCAGATATTATATTTTTCATTTCTGGAATTACTAGTTTTTTAAAAAAAGATTCTCTAGCAAGATTTACTATTTTTTTTAATCAATCATTGTCAGCATTTTTTCTTTTATATTAAAAGCATTGTTATAATAGATGCTTTAAAATTCTTCTATATAAATTCTAACATCTGAGCCAGCTTGTTGTTAGTCTCTATTAATTATCTTCTTGATTCTTCAAGTTTTGCTGTTCTTTGAATGCTACATGATTATATAACTTTATCTTCCCTATAATGGCTGGTTTTTTTGGAGACTCTAGAATCTGTTACATACTTCTGAAGAATGTAGAATTTTTGTTTTATCAGAAAATTAATTTGATTTAACTTAAATTGCAAATCTATATCTTGGTCAGCAGCTCAAAGTTTTTTATCCTTAACTGCTTTGGAGTCTCTCTGGCACTGAATAGTTCAAGAGTGATTTAGAGACAAGGGTAGGAGAGATGGGGATTTGCAGATGGTTTTACAAGAATTTAGGACTGCATATATCTGGTTCTCTTTCTCTCTTCCTCTCTCTCTTATTATAGGATTCCTTTTTCTAATAGCTGTAATGCACTAGATTCTGCTCTCCTCTGATTCTCCACACTTGAAAAATGGATTCTTTCCTTCTGTTTTCCTTTTCCTTTTCTCTCTCTCTCTTCCTTGTTTTTTCCTTCCTTTCTTGTTTTCTTTCTGCCTTTCATTCTTTCATATAAAACCCTATAAAATCCTGGCTCATTTATAAAATTGTAAAAATGGGAAGCTCATTCTATACAATTTCCCTTCTTTAAAGTCTTGACACCCTTCCAGAATCTATGTGCTCTTTCATTCTTAGAAGCTTCAAGCTTTCTTTCTTCTTTTCTTTTCTCTTTTATTATATCCAGTGTCTGTAGTTGTCTAAGGGAGGGTTAGTGTGACTGGAGCACATTAGTTACTGGTCCTCATTGGAAGAGAAACTCTAGGCATTACTCTTCATCTTGGACAAGCTCCAGAACCTTGCTAAACACATGACTCTTGGAATAGATGCGGCTGAGGGACAGAATCAGGGCTTAAGATTTCCTCAGGGGATAGAAGGCATAGCCTGGTGACATACTGCCAACATCCAAGTCAGGCATTTTCTAGAGATTAATGGAGAAGGGAAGGCTCTGATTTATGTGTATGGTGGCAGTCTGGATTAAGAGAAAGAAAGTTCTTGGGTTCGGAAGTCAGAGAGGTGCAGGTCAGCTGCATGCTACAATCCTCTAGTTCTCTAGCGGTTATAAAAATTTTCTGATGTTATCTACAACTTCTCATTGGAAAAATTAATGTAATAATAGCTACCATTAGTGGTGGTGGTGGAGAGTCAGTAGGATAAAATGCTTAAAGACCCTCAGCACCTACAACCTTCTCTCTCCTTTCCCACTTTGGGAAATGGCTTAGTTTGCTTTGCAGTAGCTGCGTGGTCTTGGATCACACATGCTTAAAAGGAATAGCAGGATTTCACTGAGTTCTAGGGTTAATTTTAATTCATTCTTTTAAAATAAAAAAACAATTATAGTATTGTGGAAAAGCATAGACTTTGGAATCAGAGAGACCTGGGCTTTTATCCCAGATTTTCCAATTATCCATAATATAATTTAGACAAGTTATTCTCTCTGAGCCTCAATTTTCTATCTATGAAAGAGGAATAATAAAACTTGCCCCATTGAATTTTATGAAGTTTACATGTGATCACATTTATATAGCTCCTAAAGCATCTACCTGTCATGCAACACAGTAGGTATTCAATAAATGCTGTTGTCATCATTTATTCAGTAAAGATAGAGGTTCACACAAAGCCACTGACTTTAATACTGAAAAAGATAGAGTCAGGGGGAAGAAGGTGGAGCCAGAGGAAGTTGTATGTGGGGATAGGAGCAAGTCTGTTTTCATCAGTGGGGAGGAAGGGGGTGTATTTAGATAGGATGGCTGTCCTATCCAGAGGAGAGAAATCGCCACAGGAAAACTTGGTGAAGTTTTGCCAGTGAAGTGAATCAGATCTACTCCAGGTCTTTGCCTCAAGGGTTAAAGATGTGATTAGATATTTAGTGTCCATTTATAATTAGGTCCTTGGGGATCTTGTGGAGCATTATGCTGACACATTCATTTTTCTCTAGTTCCATTTCTAGCTTGAAACATTGATTCTAGTCTGCCACGCTTGTGCAGAGTGGCAGTTCCTTGACAAAATCACAGCCTGATTACCCTGCACTTGTAGGTTTAGTGGACAGAAGATGGCCCCTGTGTCCTAAATGTTCTGTTAGCTCACCCTCAGTAAGGGCTGGGGACTGTGAGGAGGCACAGCACTGGTCAGATATTTGACATGTGCTAATTTGTATGGCACACAGGTGGCAAAAGAAATAGGAGAGGGGTCAGAGGAGAAGAATCACAGCTAGAGGATGCACCTGCACTGACAACAGGAGGTCCCATTCAAAGGACTGGATGCTCTGTATCCTCAGCCTGAGAAGGCCCAGGACAGCGGGAACTGGCATGTGGGCCAAATGCAGCTCGAAGTTCTTGAGGGATCCGCCTTCAGCTGTCCTTATCTTTAGATGGGGAGTAGTAAGCACATATCAAGCCTGAAGGTAACAACCTGGCCTCAATAGCCTCTGTACTTCCACATGCTTTATCAATGTTTTTGACTTACTTAAAATATGTCCCTAGTTCAGAGCCCTCAGGACCTATGCCAAGCCACTACCTGGCATGTAATGTAAAATCAGAGATTCCAATTTAAAGATATCAGGTCAGATGGGTTGGAGCTTTGAACCAGAAATTAGGGACTTTATCATTGACTTCCTGTGAGTTCTTTCAGGAAAATCCCTCTTTGACTTACTAGTTATGTGTTTTGCACCCCTCCTCCATAGCCTCAGGCCCAGGGCGCTGGGGGGCCAGTTTGATCTCCCCACCTCTTTCTCTTCCTGAAGACTGATAATAGAAACAATTAGATCATACTGTGGACCTTTGTTTCCTTTTTGTTTCCTGTTTTACCAAATACCACCAACATCTCCTTTGTGAAAACATCTTGCTTAACTTCTACCTCTGTCTCCTGCACATTTTACCTCAGTTAATCTGTCATTCTTGTTGATTCTAGCACCTACGTATTTCTAAAATACATGTACTATTTCAAAATTGCACTGTCACCTACTCGATTCAGACCGCAGTCACTCTTTGCTGGATAGCAATAATTTCCTAATTGTCTTCCGTATCTCCACCCTTGTTCCCTGTGCCTGCCCTTCCAACTCCCTCCACAGCAAACTGAGCGACCATTCTAAAATGTGAGTTGGATTCTGTTAGTCTCCAACTAAAACCTCTTAGTGAGACCCTGCTGCCAAGAAGTTAAAACTCAGACTTCCCAGTTGTATGACACCCCCGGGCTCTGGCCCCTGCGGAGCTTTCAGGCCCCAGTTCTCACCATGTCATCTCTCCTCTTGAAGCCCAAGGACTCCACTCTTGAAAAACCAGTCGCAGTTCTTCCTTCTTTTACTTTTTCTCTTTTGGTGGGGATACTGGGGATCAAACCCAGAAGCACTCTACTGCTGAACTACATTCCTAGCTGCCCTCCAGCCCCCTTTAGAGATAGGGTCTTGCTAAATTGCTCACGTGGGACTGGAACTTGTCACCCTCCTTCCTCATTCCTTGTTTTTTGATGACCCAGCTGCCTGGAGCACTCTTCTCTGCCCTACCTCTCCCATTTTTAGACCCTTAGCCTGTCTCTTCCCTTACCTTTGAAGTTTCAGCCTGGATATTCTCATGTGCCTTTCTTTACATCCCGTGCTGCTCCTACTGAATTGTCCTAAATCATTATTGCAAATGCTTTATCTTGTGTGAAGTCTTCAGTGAACTGTGAGCCCTGTGAAGGCTACTCGCCTCCCAGCACTATGCCTGGCAGTGAATAGAACCCTGATCCCATACATTTGATAAATAAGTGAATAAGAAGAGTTACTCAGACATACGCCATGTTGTTTTTTTTTTTTACTGGAAGAAATTTGTTATTTATTTGAAGAAGAACCAATAAGATTGTTTCATTCCAGAAAGTTGTTTCTCCAACACCCTGAGCACTGTTCCAGGGATGAGGCGAAGGTGGCATTGGTTACTTGTTTCTGAAAGCTTCATCTGGAAGCCCTGCCTTGTAAGGCTGGCTGTGCTGGCTTATGAGGGCCCAACTTCATAGACAGAAAATGACAGTTGAGAAGATATGAGGCCTAACAGCTCCTCCTTGGTTTATCTGGGTGGGTTTGAGGGGGGCCTCTTTGGGAGAAATGGGTGCTTGTCTCTGGGGAATTGATCTCCCAAAGGACCTGCCTGATCCTGATTGCCTGCTGGTGTGCCGGGAGTGTGCTCCGAGGCTCAGAACAAGCAGGCAGCCTGGTTCTCTCAGTTCCTGCATGACAACGGGGCCCTTGGGCGCCTGACAGGTTGCCAGCATGGGCTTCATCTGCAGCATCTGAACACTGCCCTGCTAAGGGAAGAGCAGAAAACAGTGGCCTGTCAGCATGGAGGACAGGGCCACTGGGAAGACAGGAGTTGGGCAGAAAACTTTACTCTGTCACCTCATGTAAAATCAAGGGGACATGGTGAAATCACAAGAACTAGATGAAAGCAAATGTCTCTGGAGCTCTTGTGCATTGTAGAGCTGGTCTAACTGTAGCAATAAAATTATGGGTTTTTGTAGCACCTTTGCTTCCCAGGGCACAGGGCACTCCCCTGTCTAATAACAGGCTTTCAATTGAGTGAGTTCTCTGTTCTGGTATCATTTATTTATTCTATTGCATCAGGATCTTTTTTATTATGTTGCATGAAAAAAATAAAAAATATAGTAGTGTGTTCTTGGCATGCTCAGATGGGATGTGTTTATGTGTCTTGTGAGTATCTGTGTTAGATCCAACCACTAAATGTTAAGTGGAGCATGAGAACATGTAATGAAAAAAAAAGGAGCTGAAGAAAAAACAATTTTGCACAAATCATTACAATTCAGGTATGGTTTTGATAAAAAAAAATCAAGGCCAGTCTGTACTTTGGAACAGTGAACAATTGGGAGAGGTTTCTGTCTTCTCCTCAAGGCTACACCCCCACCAGAAAGGCTTTGTCTTTGGAATTCATCATCAAATGAATAAATATGAAATATGAAAAATGAACTCAGAATGAGGCCATCAAAGTGACTGAATCTTTTTTTTCTGGGTTCTTGAAACTGAAACTAAGCCAACGTCAATGAGCTTGCTTCTACTTAGACTTCTGTAGCAGTGCTTTTTACAAATATTGAAACCAAGACAGAACACAAAAAGCAATAAGCATTCATGATGTTTCAAGGGAACAGTTTCCTGGAGGGCGGGGAGTAGAGAAAAGATAATAGTGGTAAATGTGAATACATATTTTGTCACAGAGTTAAGGAAGTTGTTGGTAATGACTTAAAGTTGAAATGTTAGAAGTCAAATGGCCACTAAGTACTTAGAGGGGTGCCCATGGAGATGAGAGTTTTACAGCTGTTCAAGTTAAGGTGGATGCCTTCTGCCTCTAGCCAAAGGGAGTAACATTTGCTCTCCCTTACAAAACAACTAAAAATTGGACCCCTTATATGAACCACTTGTTAACAAGACTTTAGATGTCAGTAAACTGCAACGATCCCTGAATGAAGAAAACAAATGATGTACCCTATGATTACCACAGCATACTGCCAAGAGAGAGCTTCTAAGCCATGGCATAGGAAAAGGAAACCCAAGAGAACATAGATGGTTTTATTGATCTGAGAGCCTGGGGAATCCAGTGTGGCTAGAGTTTATAGAAGAGTATTCTGAGGAAAGAGGTGCAGAGAGAGAGAACTCTGGAGATCTTGAGAGAGTCTCTCTTAAGTCTTTATTTAAGTATTAAACAGTGTGTGCTTGTAAGAAAAATACTTAAGGCCAAGTAAAGAATCACTTGAAAGGATAAGAGAGAACAATATTCAATGATCAAACAAAGCAGTTCATATTTTTTGTTCCCACTCCATCAGAGTAGAAAATTTCTAATTTGTGAAACATCAGGCAGAGTATAAGCTATGATCAAACAATAAGATGAATGTTGAAAAAAATTATCACAGTAAAACATACATTATCATTAATCCTCCTCAAAATACCTACTTCTACACTTTGAATATATTTACTCCAATTTCTACTGTCTGAAGCAGTTCTGGAAGTAGTCTTTCATGAGGGTCATTTTCTGGTTGCCTTTGGTCCTGAATCAATTCAAAATGCTAATGGAAATCTCTTCCAAATAAAAGCATTATGATGTGTTTTCACCCATCTTTTTCACTGGATCTGGCACTGTGAGACTTCTGACTCTTCCCCAAAGTCAGAATGATCATTAAAAGTAAATGTTTTGAATCAATTCTGGACATGGAGCCTGCCACGACAGCACAAATAAAGATGTTCATGAAAGAGAACTTATAGAACTGCTTTAGAAAGTGGCAATAATGATGGGATAAGTGTGTTCAAAGCAAGGGAGAATAATTTCAGGGGGATTAAGGACAATGGGCCTTTTATAGGAATAATTTTTTAATGTAAACATTCACTAGAGTCTTTGATCACAGCTCATATTCATAAGAGTCTTGCCTCGGTTGTGGGTTGAAAATAGCCCTAGACTAAGCAAAGATTAAAATCATGACAGAAAGGATCAAACTATTTCCAAATAAATTAATGATAGGGTAGAACAGAACTCAAAATGACACTAGAAATAGAAAAATACCCAGCACTCCAGCACTAAGATAAAATTTACAATATCTAGAGAGCCAATAAAAAATACTACACATGCAAAGAAGAAGAAAGTATGTGATCCATAATAGGAAAAGTAAATAAAAATCAGCATAGAAATAATATAAATGAAAAAATTGTTAGACAGGGATATCCCATATGTTTAAAAACCTAGAGAAAAGATTGAACATAGTAAACACAATATAAAAAAGGGATTTCTAGAGATGAAAACCACAACTTCTGAGATGAAAAATACACTGGAAGGAATTGATAGATTAAATAATGCAGAAGGGCTATAGCATATTAAATCTGGAGTAGAAATGATCTAAAATGAGACACATGGAGGAAAATTGAAAAAAAAGTATCACTCAGGTGTACACTTCAAGTAATCCAAGATTATCTATCTATCTATCTATACTGTAGTACCCACAGAGAAGGCAAGGTACAAAAAATATTTAAAGGCCTTAAGCCATTGTTCAAATTTTATAAAACTATAAATCTACAATTCCAAGGCTCAATAAATGCTCAAGAAATATGAAGAAAACCAAAGCACATCATAATCAAGTTATGTAGCACCTAGTGACAATGAGAAAAGCTTAAAAGCAGCCAGAGGAAAAAAGATACATTGCACATAGAAGAACAAACCTAAGGATGACAATAGATTTCCTATCAAAACAATGCAAGAGCAAAAAACAAAGCAATGTTTAAAGTGCTAATGGAAACAACTTGTCAATATGGAATTATATACCCTGTGAAACTATATTTCAAGAGCAGATTTAAATACAGGTACTCAGATTTTTTTTTCAAAAGCTGAAAAACATTGTGACTTACAGATTCACATTTTAAGCAAAGAAGTCCTTTGTACAAAAGGAAAATATCAGGTAGAAAAATTGATCCATATAAAGGAATGAAGAACACAGGATTTGGTAACTACTTGCGTAAATATAAAAGACTTAAATAATCATTTTAATGTCTTTTAAAAATGACCATTTAAAGCAAAACAAAAATTTACAAGGTATATTGGAGTTTATAACACATATAGAAGCAAAAATGTATGACTGACACCAATATCACAAAGGACAGGAAATGAGAAATGAAACTATACAGTTTGTAGCTTCTTGTACTTTAAACAAAGTGGCATAATGCCACATGAAGATAGATTGTGATGAGTTAAAAATATATATCATAAACCTTGAAGCCACCAGCAAATTCACACTACAAAAAGTTCTAGCTAAAAAGCCAACATGCTAGATAATATGGAATTATAAAAAGACACCCAACTAATCCTAAAGTAGGATGTGGATATTAACATTATCTTGATTATGGCAATAGTTTCATAAGTACCTAAATATGACCAAGCTTATAAAATTGTGCACTTTATGCATACATAACTGTGCATCAGTTTTACTGGAATAAATAAAGACAAGGTGAGTTTAATGACCATATCTAAAATAAAATATTTATATTTAAACAATAAAGTGTTCCACAGATCACATTAATATGCAGAAATGCAAATCCATAGTTTGGAGAATAAATTAGAGTTGCATGGGCATGGTTTTCTAAGTGATAGAAGTTATCTGAGGAACACCTAGTCCTTCTTCATTTCACTTATATGTAAACGAAGGTCCAGATAAATAATGTGAGTTACTGCAACTTATTGCCAACCTCTCAGCAGGTAGGTAAACAATAGTGAAAAAGAAGTTGAGACCAACCTTGAGTGCCCATGTCCTCCTAAACCCAGTCCAATACATAGCTTGCCAGGTGGCAGTCCTACACAGTTGACTGGGCCACAGCACTAGCATGCACCCTAGCTAGGCCTGACAGTCACCAAGGCAGCAATATATTTGACCTATCAAAAGTTGAAGAGAGAATTGTAAAAGCAAGAACAAAAAAGAATGTCAGTCACATAAGAATTTCCTCCATTAGACTAGTAGATTTTTCAGGAGAAGCCTTGAATGAACGGAGAGAATGGGATAATGTATCCAGAGTGCTGAAACAAAACCCTGTCAGTTCAAGATGTGGAGAAAAAGGAACCCTCATATACTGTTGGTGGGAATGTAGGTTCGAAAATTCATGTTTATTATGTCACTATCCACAATAACTAGGATATGGAATGAGCTTAGGTGCTCATCAATAGATGAATTGATAAAGGAAGTATGGTATATATACACAATGGAGTATTATTTAGCCAAAAAGAAAATAAAATCCCATCAATTTCAGGAAAATGGATAAATTGGAGAAAATCACATTGAAAGAAATAAGTCAGACACAGTATCACATGTTTTCTCTCATATGTAGAAAAAAGATGTCTTGAAAGTGGTGACAGAGGAAGAGAGGGATAGAAAGGGTGTAAGGGAAGCTGGACATGATCAATGCATGACCTATGTATGTATGGAAATGTCATGGTAAAAGCCATTAATTTGTACTATTAATATGTGTTAACAAAACAACATTAAATAGAAACAGAAAACAAAGTATAAGAAATGATGATAAAACAATCCTAAAATTGCCAGAAAATAATACTATTCCTAGTCAAACTATCTTCCATAAAGGAAGAAGAAATGAAATCCATATTGGTCAACTTTCCCATTGTTGGGACAAAATACACAATACCTGCATCTTAAAGGAGGAGAGGTTCAATTTGACTCACTGTATCAGAGGTTTCAGTTCAATGTCACCTGGCTCCAAGGCAGAAACATCATAGCAGAAGGAGGGCATGGTAGAGTAAAGCTACTCATGTTGCGGTGGCCAAGAAGGAGAGCACAGGGGAAGAGAGCTAGCAAGAGACATATTCTCCAAAGGCGTGCTTCAAGTGGCCCTCCTCCAACTGGGCCACCTCCTAATACATTAATCTTATCAAATTCACAGTTAAGGTAACTGGCACAGTCTTTCTCAGATAATAAAAAAGAGGTATTTTATCACCACTAGAGAGCCCTTACAAGAAATATTTAAGGGAGGCTACCTCTAGAAGTGAAAGAATGAAAACAACTGTAATGAAAATGTAAATGTATGAAAGTATAAAACTCATTGTTGATGCTGATACACAAATGGGAAAGAAAAAAATCAAATCTTATTGCTACAGAAAATCACCAAAGTGCAAAGATTAACCCACCAAAGCACAAAGATTAACAGTTAAGATGAGAAGAAAGAATACCCAAAACAACCAGAAAACAATGAAATCAATAGTAATCTTGAATGTAAATGGATTAAATTATCCAATTAGAAAGTATAAAGAAACAAACAAGCCCCAACTAAATGCTGCTTACAAGAAACTTAGTTCACCACAAAAGATACATACTGGCTAAAAATGAAGAAATAGAAAATAGCTGGAGCCATCACAATTATTGTTATGATACTTGAAAGTATACTATAAAACTATAGTAATCAAATCAGCATGCTGGCATGAAAACAGGCACATAGACCAATGGAACAGAATAGGAAACTCAGAAATAAATCCACCTATCTACATCCAACTGATTTTATACAAGGGCACCAAGAACATACACTTGAGGAGGACATTCTTTAGAAAAACAAATGGCCCAAGAAAGCTGGATATTAATACACAGAAGAAAGAAACAGGACTCTTCTTAATCCATTCTGTCAGTCTACTTCTTTTGATTGGTGAATTGAGGCCATTTCTCTTACCATATAAAATAAATCAATTCAAAATGGATTCAAGACTTAGATGTGAGGCTTGAAACTATGACACTACTAGAAGAGAACAGGGGAAATGCACCAGGACATTTAGATGAGCAGAGATTCTTTTGGATGTGATCCCAAAAGCATAGGCAACATAAGCAAAAAGTAACAAATTGGATTATATCAAACTAAAAATCTTCCATTCTACAAAGGAAACAACAGATTTAAAAGACGACCTACTGAATGGAGAATATATTTGCAAGTATAGTCTAATGGAGATTCTTCACTTGATAAGGGATTAATATCCCAACTCTATAAGGAACTCAAACAACTCAAAGGCAAAAAAACAAGTTATCTGATTAAAAAAGTGCAAGTGATGTGACTAGACAGTTTTGCAAAAAGATATATAATTGACTAACAAATATTTTTAAAGTTTTCAATATTTCTAATTATCAAAGAAATGAAAATCAAAACCACAATGAGATATCATCTTACCACAGTTAGGCTAATATCAAAAAGAAAAAGGTAAATGAAGAAAGGATGTGGAGAAAGAACATTGTTATACACTGTTGAAGCAAATGTAAATTAGCACAGTCATTATGGAAAATAATATAGAATTTCCTCAAAAAACTAGAAATAGTGCTACTATATGATGTAGCAATTCCATTAATGAGTATATATCCAAAGGAAATATGATCAGTCTGTGAAAGAGACATCTACACACCCATGTTTAATGCAGTAGTATTCTCAGTAGCCAAGATATGGAATCAAGGTGTCCATGAACAGAAGACTGGATAAAGGAAATGTGGTATATAGTCACAGTGAAATATCATTCAGCCATAAAATGTGAACTCCTGTTATTTGAGGTAACATGGATGACACCAGCGGACAGTATGTTAAATGAAATAAGTTAGGCACAGAAAGACAAATACCATAAATTCTCATTTATCTGTGGAAGCTAAAACATCAATATCAAAAGCAGAAAATAGAAGAGTGGTTACCAAAGGCTTGAAAGGGTAGAGGAGAGAGTGTTAACAGACATAGCTTCCAAGTTCTACGGCACAGTAGAATATAGTTGACTACAAAGTTTTATATTTCAAAATAGCTAGTAGAAAAGATTTTTAATGTTTCCAACACCAAAAAATGATAAATCTTTGAGGTGATGGATATACCAATTAGCCTACTCTGATCTTTACACCTTGTATATATGTAATAAAAAAACTGGAAGCTGGATAAAGAAGATGTGGGGGTTTTTATAAAATGAAGTACTACTCAGCCATAAAGAATGAGAAACTAGAGACATTTATAGCTAAATGGATGCATATTGAGGCCATCCTCTCAAGTGAAATAAATAGGACACACATGTAAATAAGGAATAGTTTCTCTAGTGTGAGAAATTGAAAGTGTAATTAAGGATACACACGGGTGAAATGGCCTATATTTCTCGGATTGTGTTTCCATCGCTTGTCATGTGACTGTATTGAAATTTAAATTAGGGAGAAGTTTGGCTTATGTGGAGTCTGCTAGGTAACTGGAGTTTTTTTCCAGACCACTATTTGTTTAGTGTTGGTTTTGGGGATCTTTCTGACATAAATCACATCCTCTGGTGTCTTGTTGGTGCTTGAGATGCTTTTTTAAGTTATATGGAAAAATGTTTAAGTGCTTTTCAGTTTTCTTTTGGTTGAGTTCTACTGTATTTGAATATTATTGGAATTTTTTTTCCCTTGCATTGTTCTTCTTTGAATGGCTTTAATTCTTGTATGTGTGTGTTTGATAATAAAGTTATTTAAAATTAATTTTAAACAACCACCCTCTAACCCACACATATATATAACTATCATGTCAATTAAAGATAAAAAATATAAAAAAGTCAGTTTTTAAATAATTTGTTTATTTTTCTGTGAAACTTCCCAGGTGCAGATTTGTATGGTTTGTCAGCAAAGCCATACCCATCTGTGTACACTGAGATAGTAAGAGCACAGTATCTTACTAGGAAGCTGAGATATCAAGCTGAGTGGGATAGTAGTCGGCTACTGGGAATAAAACAGCTGAATTATACAGTTAATTGCAAGGCAGCCTCTGTGTGACCAGTGATCATGATTGTCTTGAATTCTTTAAGTAAGCAGTGGCTTCAAAGACCTAGGGTATTAAACTTCAAAAAAGCACATTTGGGGAATTAATCAATCTAATAAATACTGTACAGAGGGAAGAGGTATTAAAATCTATAACTGGATGGAATTTTGAACATCTGAATAGACGCTATAATTAAAACATAGTGGATTACACTTGCTCTGGAAAAGAAGATTTGAGATTGCCTGCTCTTTGCAAACTGGATTTACAAAGGGGTGGCTTAAAATCCTATGTGCCAAAAAATATCTGACTTGGAAAGGAAGGGACAGGAGCATCTCACATAAGAATATGCAACTCAAGTTAAGGCAGCCAAAGAGCAGGGTGAATTAATGTGAGCAAATGAGAATGAAAAAGGTTTTTCTGAATAGAACAGGGAGAAGTGGAGGCAAGGGGGAAAGGGAGGTTGGCTGATGGATGAAGATAATTACCAGACTAACGATGACTTTGAAGTTTGCCGAGGCGCAGCTACTTTCCCTCTTGACCCTTCTGCCAACTCTGCTTTAATAAGAGAAATGAAGAAAATAAACTCAGACAATTAAAAGGCAATGAAGACTCTTCCAAAGGAGTTTTAAATAAAAAGGAGAAGAGGAAACACTTTACAACTCTTGAGTTTTTACTAAAAAATAGCCCTGCTACTCAAAACTGGAAGGCAGTATGGGGTGGAACTTGCCTTAGGATGGTTCTGGTGTTTGTATGGAACTTAGGGAAATAAGCTAGGTAAAATATTAGCCTTTGGGAAAGCTAGAGACACCTAAGTAATAAATGTCTGCCTAATCTGATCTCAATGTTTAGCAATACAGCAGCATTGATTTAGACAGAGAAAAAAAAATCTATATGAAGAATAAACATTACTATTCTTAAGTAGCCTGAATGTTTATGTCTTCACATTAAGTTATTCGGCCCACATTTTAACTCTTCTGAACAAAAATTTTTAAAAACTTGACTATATGGTATGAACAGGAGGAGTAAAATGATTTGCTGTAACATCCTTTTATTGTAAAGCTATGAAGATAAGCCCTGGTTGTCATTTTCAGGCTTGGGGCTCTTAAAAATTTGGGTAATAAGCCCAACTCCCTGAACATTGTTGTCAGGCATCTGTGAATCTTCCCTTCTCCATCTACCAGGAAGCTTGACATTCTCTAAGTTTCACCCTTCATTGGATGAAAGCATACTCTCAGTTTAAATGCAGTTATAGTACCTGGGAGGGGTAAAATACATTGCCTACTTAAGAGAGGGATTGATTTGGCTTGATTTTCTTAAAGAATGAGATATAAAGGCTTACAGAAATAACAGGTAACATTTATTGAGTGCCAGTGATTCACATAAGTTTTTCTCATTAATCTTTGGGACAGTCCTTTGAAAAAAGATAATAATGTTGTACTGATGTACTGTTTTGATGATGAGAAAGCAAAGTCATAAAGAAGTTAGACAACTGCCCATGACAAATTAGTCAATGAAGAATATAGCTGATATTTAAAAGGATGTAGGGGACAGGGGCAAAAGAGGAGATTATACTTGTAAAGAAGCGAGGGACTCCAAAACCAAACAAAAGGGCAAAATACATTCCAACTCTTAGAAGAAGAGTCTGGTTTTCCTTCGTAGGGGTGGAAATTTCTGTGTTCCCCCTTTCTGGTAAGATCGTGTCTACCAGTAGAATTCTGTGATTCTACAATTCTATGAGAGAGCAAGGTTCTAGGAGAATGAATCAGAGGTGAGGGAGGAGATTGAGAGGGTGAGTTAAGAAGCTGAGGTGGAGACCCTGTCTTCAGAAAGCTCAGAGTAGCTCTAGGGCTCCTCTTGGTGCCTTAGTCCTCCCCACCCACTCTGAATGCTCTACTGCTTTCTAAATGAAAACTCCTCCCATAAGCATAGAACAGATTGCTATCATCATACACATTTACCTAAAACATACTGATGTATTATCAGTAATGCTCTATGTATTTGCAAACCCATTATCTTATTGGGACCAGGAGATGAAGCTGGCCATGGATATTTATTTGTGTAAGAGCTGAGAATGGGTTTGTATGGACAATACTGGGGACTCAGGTCAGGGCTTGGAGCTAGGGGTCAAGGGTCACACATCAGCACAGCTTTGAGCCTCATGTCCTCTCTGCTTTGGTTAGTTTAGCAAGAAGATGCATCAGCTGAGTTAGCTCATTGGATAAACAGATTGATGGCAGCAGCTCATATATTCAGTCCTAAAGCTCTTGTTGTCATGTAGTCAACTAGATATCCCTCAGCCCCCTTTTCCTATAAGCATTTATAACAAGTTCTTTCTATTGTAGTCCTTTCCATTGTGTACCCAGCTATGTTCAACCCAGAAACTCTCCCAGAGTGGCAAACAATGGGAAACTATGCACTCTGTCCATGAGCTTCTCAGATTTTATTTTGTATTTGCAGCATGTAGAACAAATGGAGTTATATTTATATTCCTTTTGTATATTTGAACAGTGGTGAACCAGGTGAGGATTTCTGGGAAGAGACCTGCTGGAACTGAAGAACAAATTATGTGGTGGGAGGGTGCTTAGGCACCCTTTTGAAGGTGTATCCAGTTATCAGTTATCAGGGATCAATCTTGAATTCAGAGAGGCAGCCTGGATAGCTTCCAGAAAGAATGTTCACTTGAGCAACCAAAAGACAGATCCTAAGCCAATTTAGGGAAATAGAAGCCTAGAAATGCATGTAAATATGTGGGCAATAAGTTTGAAAATGGAACTAAGCCAGTGGGGATACGTACACAGCATTGAAGGCAAGAAGAAACTAGGCGAGCAAACAACACTGCCGCGTGTGATGTGCACACACTAACATGTCCAGGAAGAACCGACCTTGTCTAGGGCAGGTTAGGGCATGAAAGAGCAGGGAAACTTGATCAGGGCTGAATATATTTATAGAGTGTGAGGCTGAGGATAGGGATGCCCATGTGCACAAAGAACTAGAATCAGGCAGAATCAGGGTAATCAGGCTGAAGGCGCCAGGAAGCCCAGGAGAAATTAGTCTTCATGGTGGCCTGTGCAAGGCCTACACAGCCTAGAGAGGATGCAGATCTCTTGCAGAAATCTGTTTACTTCAGTGCTGAGAATGGGATGCATCTCCAAGGTCAACTAATGGAGAATTGAAAGTTAGGCAAATGTTCACGAAGGTTCAAGCCAGATCAATCACAAAATACTGCAGAGAACCTAATAGACAAGAGTCCTCTGGTGAAAGAGGTGGTTCTTCCAGGTACCTCCTGAAAACCCAGTCATGCCTCCTTTAGGATTTAGCCCAATATATTACAGGAATCAGCTGGTCAGGGAAGCTGTGTCTCTTGGGGAAAGGGACATGAGTCACACCCTTCTCCAGCTGGATGGATTAGAATATAAATTCCTGGGGTGAGGAGCTTAGCTTTGAATGGGGTTCTATTGAGGTATTTATTTCTGGGACCACTTTGGGGCAAATGCCGAAAGGGTAGTAGTCCTACTGCAGAAGGAGACTCATTTCAGCTTGAGTCTTCGTGTTTGAGATGTAGTACCTTTCTACTTCCTATAGCAGAAGCAATGATCCTGTCATGCAAGCCCGGAAAAAAAGTAATAAGTTTGGTTTATTGATTTATTGATTTCTTTACTCTCATTCAGTAGTTATTAAAAACCTACAAAACACGGTGCTCTGGGCACAATGGTGAACTACTTCTATGTAATCCCTGCTCTACAACCATATTGTAGGGAAATAGATAAGTCAGAGAAAGAAATAGTAATTGTAGTTCAGTATGATCAGTATGACAGTGATATATACACGTGGTGCTGTGTGACCCTATAGAAGAGGTGACTGGCCTGACCAGATTCTGGAAGGTGGTCAGTGTTGGCCTCTGGAATTCTTCTTGATGCCTTTCTTCCTTAACCATTCGGGCCCTGATTTCTCTGCTGCTTCCTAAATGAAACCTCCTCCCATAAACATGGGAAAGACTGCTACCTTTATACACATTTACCTGAAAACACACTAATGTTTTATCACAAAAGCTCAATGCATTTGTAACCCTTTTAACTCTAATTGTAGAAAGAAAGATTGTTTTCTGTTCAAAGGAATTTCAGGCTTTAGAAAATGGATATAATGGGTACTTTTCCTATGTTTTTAAAAAATTGTGAACAGGTGAGTATTCTGTTCAGAAAGAGCACATGAGGTATGGTTATAAAGGACTTAATTAGACCAATTTCTCTATACAGTCTAACACACCATCAAAATTAAGAGACAAATCCCAAACTGGAAGAAATATTTGCAGCATATGTAATAAATAAAAAGATTTTATCCTCAATGCCTGAAGACCATTTAAAAATCATTAAGGAAAAAGACAAACAACTTTATAGAAATATGGACAAAGGACTTGAAAAGACAATGTAGCTCTGTTAATTTATAGTCTTTTTACTTGCACAACTTGCACATGAAAAAAGTTCAGAATTGTTATGGAAAATTTACAAGAAAGCTAATCTGACACATTATAGTGATAGACATATTATTATTGTGTTGCATGATAATTAGACTTAATTTGCATGAAGCCTATAATTAGTATTACTTTTAGTTAGCCAAAGTTTTGGTTCCTTTTCTCACTTTTAAAGTTTCTTGGTAACTGTAATTATTGTCAAAGATGTCAGTTTTTCATCTACAGATGCTCTTGCGCATGTGCACATATACATCCATGATTATGCAAGCAGGAAAGTCACCAATGTCCTTTATCAGGTTTCTACCTCTCTGATGACTCTTCTCCCTGCTCCTCTCCTATGGCTGAAGCTCCCTCTGTGATAACAAAGGCCCTCCTACCTCTGGAGCTGATGCATTTTTGAGAAGGAAGTTTCTAGTCCTCTCCACTAACATTCCCTGCTGTCTGTTTGCTAATATCCTCTGTGCTTTGAGGAAGTAGACAGTCTTCCTAGGGAGAAAATGATGGGTGCATGGTGGGGATTGGTGAAGGGTCACAAACCTGTCAGTGAGGGTGGCTCTGGAGAGGAGAGAGGAAGGGACAGGAGGACTAGACTGTCTAGATATAGGGAAGAATTCTAGAAGACTCAGGTAGGATCAGATGCCCTGGCTCCAGGCCCAGGGTACATGACCCAAGAAACCATCTATTCCAGGACTCTTTTTCTCCATGGTCATCATAGAAAGGAGCTCCTGAGGGAATACCCCGGGTACACTCACCTGAACAAGAGAATGGAATAATCACGTTTGTCTGACTTCTGTCCCTCTGACTTCTATCCCTCTGACCTCTTCCCTAACTCCCCCAAATTCTTGAAGCAGTATCACGCTGGCCTCATTATGACAAAGCATGGTTTTTTAAGAGCTCTGGAAGGCTCCCTTTCACCTCTACGCTGCATATTGTTTAGTTGATGCATGAAATTCCTTTCTTGGGAGATAAAAATCCTTAATTCCACAATTAAAGATAAGGGGTTTAAAATTGCCTGGGGAACTAATTCATTATTAGGAAGGTGTTTTGTCAAATAGTAAAAGACAAATAGTGAAATGACTTATGGCATCATCTTCTGTTTTGATGTACTTGAGAAAAGCAGTAAGAAAGCAGAAGGAGGAAGAAACCAAGACTAGGCCCAGCCACACTGGAAAGCAGCACCTGGGGTTGAAGGTTACTCTGGAATCTAAATGACTTTTCATGGGTCTGAAAGAAGTGGAAATGCCTCAGGTCCAGGGTCCCTGTGGCTCATACTGTGGAAACAATGTGGCAAGACAGACGAGAGCCAGCGCAGGAGGTGAGGGAAAGTGGGGACAACAAGTGACAGACTACACGTACTAACAGCAAGCTTTGGCCCCCTGTCTGTGCCTCCCGACAACCTTCTTCCTTGCCTGGAATCCAGAAACTCTTACTGTTAAGAAAGAGATTGCAAGATTGTGACAATCTTTTTTGGCAGGTGGTACCAGGGATTAAACTCGGGACCTTGTGCTTGCAAGGCAGGAAGGAACAGAGAGCCAGAACAAGCAGAACAAGCAGAACCACTGAGCTAAATCCCCGGCCCCCTTTGGATCTTTTTCTCAACACAAATCTTGGCTTCTGTGTTTTGTTTTGTTTTGTTTTGTTTCTGAAGGCAGCTGGGAAGGAATAGAGGTCCTGCAATATGGAACCAGCGACTAGAAATAATGACCAAGATCAGGATTTCTCTGACTAATGCTGTCATCCATATAGCTCTCTCTTTATTTTGTGGCCCACTCTCAATGCTTTATAATCAATGTTTGTAATTAACAGAGGCTGACACACTGTTTGGGTATGGGAGAGGACATGCCGTTGTTTTTGTAGTCTGTATAATTGTTTGTACCAGCGTTATTAAATACAAGTGAACGGGACCTAAGAAACAGGAATCAGAGGTTGGAAAGGTTAATGAGAGAGTTGTAAAGAAGCTGGTGGAAAGTTTGGAAACATTGCCTCACACTGAGAGTATTTGGATATTTGGAACCTGCATGAGTCCCTGGAGGAAAAAGGGGATATTACATGCACAGATATTTTATTTATTGTTTTCTCTTCAAGAAGTAAGTAATAAATAGATGAAAGCACAAGGCTATAGAATTGTATTGCCTTTCACCTTGGGCCAAGCAAAGCTTTAATTTTCTAACTAGAGGTAACAGACAACTATTGCTCTGAGACAGAGGAAAGGCTTCTATAAAATCATCACATAAGGGGATTTGTTCTGGGCCTTAGTGGCTCCTAGGGAAAAAATGCACAGGGGGCTGGATGATATAGAGGGGAATGCTGTGGATTAAGAGTAAGCAGCCTGTCAGAAGGAGGCCAGGCAGATTTTCAGTGATTCGTGAACATGAACTTTCTAAGTTCTAGTAGTAGATCATGGCTTACTCCCTCTTCCCAGCTCTTCATGCCCAATCCCCTACCTTACATTAAAATTCAAAAGGTCAACAGTTCAAAGCTTGATTTCCTCCTAGCATCCATGCCTTGCAGGATCTGGATTGGCTACTGGGGAGAGACGACACTAAGGGTTATTATAGATATGTAAGTTAGGTTAGATTAAACCATGATGCAGTAGAAAACAGTGTCAAGGACTCCATGGCTTAACAACGGAAGTTTGTTTCACATTCTTGCAAAATCCTCTGAGGTTCCATCAACTGTCCAGGAAGCTGTCCTCCAGGCAGTGACTTGTTGATCCATGCTGCTTCAGCCTTTTGGCCCTTCCGTCTCAACTCATAACCTCTAGACTACCCACCAAAAGGAAGGAGGGAAGCTGGAGAATCTTACTGAGACTTATTAGACTCCACTTGGAAGGGACAGGTTATTTCATTTCACATATCGCTGATCAGAAGTAGTCACATGATTTTGCTGATTTTATAGTGACTAATTATTGTAACCTTGTATGTCCCCTAAAAGAAAAAATAATTACTCCCATATTCTTTTTTTTTTTTGTACCAGGGATCAAACTCAGGACCTTACACTTACAAGGCAGGTGTGGTGCCACTGAGCTAAATCCCTGGCCCAATTCCTCCCATGTTCTGATAATTTTGAAAACAAATGAGATAGGTTGTTTATGTTATTATCATTCTTGTTTTTCCCACTAGGATACTGGCATTCAGGGAATCTAAGGAACTTAGCAATCCAACGCTAGGTCCATATTCAAAGCAAATCTCTTTACATATATAAGGTGTTTGACTTCTACCTCAGTTGCAAAGGGTTGTGCTCATCATCTATATTATTACTACCAATTGAAACCAACCCCACTTTTTGGATTTACTTACTTATTTTCTCCCTCTTATCTCCATTACTCAGCTTCAAATGTCCTCTCTTTTTGCCATTAGACAACTACACAAACATGTTTAAAACATAAATATTTTTGTTTCTTTTGTTCTTGTAAAAATGAGTTCACTTGAATGCCACATTCTCATTCAACCATGATGTGCCATTCCTTAAACTACCTTGATGATCTTTGGTAAAGCCTTGCAAGGAGAGTGAAGAAGACAGGAAATACTTATTAGGTTTATATGCCACTTTATACAGTTTAAGAAGAAGCCCCTTATTTCTAACATTCCCTGCAATAGATGTGTGTGTGTGTGTGTGTGTGTGTGTGTGTCCCTTTTTAAAATGTATTTAATTGCCTTGGGCTGGGGATTTAGCTCAGTGGCACTGCGCCTGCCTCAAAAGTCCAATGTCCTGAGTTCAATCCCCGGTACCAAGAAAGAAAGAAAGAAAGAAAGAAAGAAAGAAAGAAAGAAAGAAAGAAAATGTACTTAATTGCCTCAACCCTATTTTGCCTCTGCTGCCATAGTTTATCCTTGGGCAAGGCAGTTAATGAATGTCTCAGGGCCTCAGTTTTACTATCTATGAAATGAAGCCAAGGAGTGCTTCAGTTCATCACTAAGGTGTGTCCTGATGTTTAATTACTTCAACAGCCAATCTGAAAAGAGACCCATGATTTCTTAGGAGGCTAGGGCTGAGAAGACATAAACCCCTGTCACCCTTACTTTCTTTGTGACAGGTTTAGAGCCTGTGGGGTTCACTTGGTATCTGTCACTTGCCTTCCTCTTGATGCATTCCTACAGAGCTGTCATTGCATCTTACTGTCAAAAGGATATGCAAAATCAGGCTCCGGAGGGATGACACTAGCAATAAATTGTTCCCGCCAGGACAGTATAGGTCCTGGGCTGCGTTCTGCAGAAGGCATTTTAGGAGAGGCTGAAGTCTGGTCTACTTGTAATCAGCCCAGTCTTTATTATTAATTAGCACCCACTGAAGACTGTGTATACCCACTGTGTATGTGAGTGCTCTTTGGCAGTGATTTTCTTATCTCCCTAGCTGCTGCCTTTTCTCTCTAGACTTTCTAAAATAGCCCTCTCTATCACTCTCAGTAGGATCTTTCTCTCCCTTAACCCTTTCACCTACCAGACAACTTATCCATTTGTTTATTACTTGCTTACCCTCCCTCATCCTACCCCACAACACAGACAATTGGAATGTAAGTGTCACCAGAGCTCTGTTTTTTTCAGTTTCCATTTCTTAGGGATCAGAACAGTGATAGGGACACAGCTGGACATCCTTGTTGCATGAATGGCTGGCAAGTGCTTTTGATCCATGCTTCTGTGTGTTTGTACCAGGAAAGTGTGTCTCTGAGTTGTACATGCAGCAAGAAATGAACCTATTAAAAAGGAACAGCCACATCTTGCCTTTAATGAATAGTGTAGCGAGGGAGGCAAGGCAAGGTATATAAGATGAAATTCACACTACTGCAAGCTCTCATGAGTGATTCTAATTGCATTGATAGTACTAGGTCTCCTAAAATCCCCTTGTGCACTATTTGTGGGAAGGCTATTTTTCTTTATTCTCTTTCTTAAATTGAACCTCTGCTTTAACAGTTAACAGTTGTGGTATTTCACCTCTGAGTTGTCTGGCACCCACTAGTATGGTAAAGTGATCCTTGTGTTTAGCTTATCGATATCCATTTAGTACATTTGTCTTCTAGACTGGTTCTTTCTCAGCCTGGCCCGACCATTCTTTAACTGTGTAAGTCGTTTTAATCTGAGATGCTCTGCAGATGAAAGTTCTATCACACATGCCATGTAAATTAATATTATGATGCTAAGACTATTCCATTTGTCTGGGGATTTGCCATGATTTACTTTTTATGGGTAAAGTTTTATTCAACTCTTAACAGTGAAACATAAAACTGTTACAATTGTAATGAAATCTATAAAAGCACAGAGGGTAATCTTGGGTAAAATGTTCCCATGAGGGATGATGACAACTCTGGGAACAAACTGAGGAAAGCTTGAATTAGTCATTCTAAAATGTCCTCCCAGTATTTTGGGTGATCCCGGACCATGTCCTGGAATGAGTGTGGTTTATAACTTCAGTTTGCATGTTCTGATCAACACTACAAATTGGAAACTGAGTATTTACAGAGGGACTAAAAGAGTGCTCAAAGACAAATGTTCCTACCTCCTTGTAAAATGTAGGAGAAGGTTGGGTTCATCAGGGAAGGGAGCAGTAAGAAGTAGATAGAATTAGATTAAAATTATTTGAGGAAATTTTTCCTAATGGCACTATTTTCAAAGGTATTGGTATAGAAGAACCATGCATTATGATGCAGGATGCTGGAGCTCTAAGACCACCCTTAGTTCTGAAAGAGTGGGGAAACCAAGTGGTTATGAACTCTGGGACAAATAGGGTTTCTGGGAAGTGCAAACTGACTGTGACTGAGATCTCCAGAAACATAGGCAGCTGACAGCAACCCTTTAGGAAGGGACCTGGAGGAACTCATCCTCCTCTCTTGTCTCTTGCCAGGGATCCTGATTAGTTGAACAGAACTAGCAGCCAGAGGACAAGGGACCCATGGATATAGTCTACATAAGTCAGACTTGTGAAGCATACAGTAACTTGGAGTATAATGAAGAGTGAGTTTAGACGAGGACAGCAGGGACAAAAGGGCACTGAGGAGAGGAGAGTGCTGAGGGAAAGGTCTATTCCAGGATCTTAGCCATGTGGTCGTGAAGATGATACTTCTCCAAGCTGCTATAAGACCCTACCAATACATTGTTCCACTGGAAGCTCTTTATAAGCAAAAATTGGGCATATGCTACTTGCTTTCTGCTTGGTTTTCTGAGTGAGTCGGGGCAAGGCAGAAGGGAATGAAGGAGAATAGTAGCCCCAGGAAAGTTAGTCACTGGTGTCACAAAATTGACTGTTAATTAAAGTTTTTACCCTCCTGCCTCCTCTAAGTTTTAGGTTGCCAGAGCTTTATCTTGTAATTTAGAGCTAAGGTGATAAATGTTTGGGGGCCATAGAAGGTGTTTACAATATTATCCCTGATATTAATCACCATTTACTTGTGCTGGTCTTCATCACATCTCATAAAAACTGTGCTATCTTCCCAGGTTATTAGGGTGTAGAGGAGGAGTGAGAATAAACAGAAATAAGCAGGGGTGATGATTCTCAGAGCCTCTGGCCTTTATGAAGGAAGCAGTTCAGAATTAAACAAGTGTGTAACCCACAAACTAAAGCAGTGGTTTTCAACCGTTTATTACTTTGCAATACACAGTTGATTTTGCTTTGTCTGCTTTACTGTGCCAGCTCTTCCCTTCATTGTTCTTTTCTCCAAAGAAAGTTTCTGTAGTTTGGATCTAAAGTGTCCCCTAAAGGTCCAGGTCTTAAAGTTAGGCTTGGTCCCAGTCTGTGGTGCTGTCGGAGATGGTAGAATCTTTAGGAGGTGGGGTGTAGCTGGAAGAAGTTAGGTCATTGGGGGCCTGTCCTCAAAAGCAATATTAAAGACCCCAGTAGCTTGGGCCCACAGGCCTCCAGCCAAAGGCCTGCCTGGAAAAAAGCTGCACAAGCACACAAGCAACAGCCAGAGGCCCGCCCAGACACCATCGGCAAGTGCTCACAGATCCCGACAAGAAGCCCCTGTGGACCAGAGCTGCATGGATGCACGCGGGTCCAAGCCAGGGCCTCGTGTAGACCCCAGCAGGTTAGGCCCACAGGCCCCAGCCAAAGAGCTGCCTGGAAAAGAGCTACACAGGTGGGCAAGCAACAGCCAGAGACCCGCTCAGATACCATTGGTAAGTGTGTGCAGACCCCAGCCAGAAGCCCACTCAGACACTAGCGACTTGGTTGCACAGCCCCCAGGCAAAGGCCCAGACAACAGCTATGTAGGGGGGCAGTCCCCAGCCACAGATGTGTCCAGATACCATCCCAAGTGTGCACAGACCCCAGCCAAAACTTGGACTGGACAACAGGGCAGCACAGGGATCCAGAAGGCCACCATTCAGAACTCCGAAAATGCTGTAGGGGTGAGCAGCAGAGAAAAGGCCTCTCAGTGGATTGCTGAGAATTGAAGCCCACTGGGTGAGCCAAAAGTTGTCTCAATGAAGGTGTAGCAGGCTGCTTCTGATGAAATGAGAAGACACGTAAACAGGTCTCAAAACCAGACTTCCAGGTCACCTAAGGCAACTGCAAAGGGCAATGAGATAGAACAGTCTGATACTCAACCACCTGGACTCCCTGAACTGGCAATAAAAGAGGATCTGGAAAAAATGAAATCAGAAATAATTTCTCAGATAACCACAGAGATTGTGTTCATAGTGAAAGACATGATTAATAACTCTAGAGCAGACACAGATTAAAAAAAATAGAGGAGCTGAGGAGCATGATGGAATCCCAGTATAGGAAACAAATGGAATCCATAAAACAGATGCAAACAGATTTCCAGGAGATTAAAAACTCCACTGAAAGTTTATACATCAGAATGAGGCAATGTGAGGGCAGAATTTCAGATAAAGAAGTCAGGATTGCAATTAGTGACCAGGAAAAGAAAAATTTCTTAAAAATACTAAGGGGCCAAGAGAAATCCATCCAGCAGCTGCTAGATAATGCAAAGAATAACATAAGACTGATTGGAGTCAATGAAGAAACAGGAGAGAGTGGAAATGACATAAAAAAAAAAAACTGTTCACAGAGGTAATGGCAGAAAACTTCCCAAGCAGGGGAAAAGAACTTGACATACAGATAAGTGATCCATATAGGAATCCAACTAGCTGTGATCAAAAATAATCTACACCTAGGCATATAATAGTTAGGATTCCAGAAATCCAACAGAAGAACAAAATTCTACAAACATTTAGAGAAAAGAAACAAAGCACATACAAAGGAAAGCCCATCAGAATCACAGCAGACTCCTCAACACAGACCTTCAAGGCAAGAAGAGCCTGGAGTGACATATTTCAAGCCCTAAAAGAAAACAACCTCTAACCTGGATTGATATGACCTGCAAAACTATCTTTCAAAATTGATGGAGAAATAAGATACTTTCATGACAAAGAGCACCTGAGGAACTTCATGAATACCAAACCAGCACTCCAAAAAATTTTAGACAATATCCTAGGAAAAGACAATGAGGATCACAACCTCAGGAAGCCCAGCAGAATGAATCCATCAGACACAACAAGAAATTAAAAGTAAAGGGGGAGGATCAAACAAAAAGAAATAGTCATGACAATGATAACTCAATTCATATCAGTTATAACCATCAATGTCAATGGTCTCAACTCACCAATCAAAATAAATACACTGGCAGAATGGGTCAAGAAGCAAGATCCAACAATATGCTGCATACAAGAAACACACTTAATTAAAAAAGAAATTCATAGACTGAAAGTTAAAGGGTGGAAAACAAAAGCAGTATTAAGACTCTGGCCATTTCATCTCCCTCTCTTTTTTCTTTCTGATGGCAATGAGGAGAGCTCATGTGCTCCTGCCATGACATCCTGCCTTCCCACAGAACCGAAAGCAGAAAGGCTATCTAATCATAGACTGAAACTTCCAAAAGTGTGAAACAAAAAGCTTTCCTCTTTTAATCTGGTTACCTCAGGTATTTTGTTACAGTAACAGAAAGCTAATACAAATGGCTTGTAACACATGAAATTTTAATTTATTTGTGAAATCTGTTGATGAATGCTAACTTAATCATAAGTTTGTGGTACACTCTTATCATTGGTCTACAAGAGTTGGCAACTAGTTTATTCATTTATTTATTCATGCATTCCTTTTTATCCATTTCCTTCTCTGTTCCATTGGGTAATTATTCTAACATGTAATGTGTGTCCCTTTCTTTGGATGTGTTACATTAAAATGTAAATTACTGTTTTATATACATGAATTTCAACTAACATAAATTGCATTATAGTACATATACTTACTAGCTCTGCATTTTCAGATCCACCCATGTTATTATATGTACATACAGACCAGCTCCTAACTTATTGCGTGAAATGCATTCATTTAGGGGAAGAATATCATATTAATAATATTAACACCTTAATAACTATCATAATATAAATCATGGCCAAATTTTGTATCTTGGGCCCTGGGATGGTCTCCAGGTGTTTACCATCTCAAGTTATACATCAGTGAATATCATTGCCCAGCGAGCAGTGTTCTTATAATTCCATAACTTCATGAACATTCAACACTGACCGGCTTTCTAATTATTGCCACGTTAACTGATGTAAAGTGACATCTTATTGTTGCCTTAGTTTATAGTCCTGTGATTCCTACTAATTTTGAGCATTTCTTTCTATATTTCACAGCTATTTGGGTTTCTTCTTCTGTGAATTGTATGTTCTTATCATTTGCCCATTTGTAGAATGGAAAATATTTAATTTTACTGTAACCTTTTTTTTTTTTTTTTTTAGTTTTAGGACTTGTGCTTGAGTTTTGGAAGTTGTGTGTAAGAAGTTATTCATACCTGGAACACAAAGCTATTTTCCTACAATTGTTTTTCTTCCTGTTTTTATAAAAACATCTTTTATATTTAGATTTTTAATACCCCACTTTCCAGTTTTGTATTAAGTATTAGGTAGGTATCCAGTTTATTTTCTTGCATGTAATAAGCCAGATTCTCTAATCCCCACTTAGCAAATGCCTTTCTTTCCATGTTAATTTGTGGGTCATGTTTACCCTAGATAAAGCTCTCATACACAGATGGCTCGCTCTCTCTGAATTCCCAATGTTCTCAATGGAGCAGTACTGCTTCATTTTTCATTGTGTTCTTGTTCCAGTATCACCTTGTCATCATTTCTATGGCTCTACTACTATTTTTTTTCACCATAAGAATTTTGCTTCATATGTTTTAATATGTATATCATTCCATCTATCTATTTCAAAGTAAAATGAAAAAAATAGCTATTTCCCCATATATATTGGCCTGAATATTAACATGAGCTCAGTATTTATTTATAGTTTTTGTTTTAATGTAAATTTTATGTATAATAAAATATGAAAATGTTAGTTGAACATTTTAACAATTACAACCTTCTGTGTAATGCGGTCTTTCTCAACAGATAGAGTATCATCATCACTTTGGAAATTCTTTATATTTCATCCTTGTTAATTCTTTTTAAAATATATTTTTAATATCTGATAGAACAACTCCCTATTTCTATCTTTGAAACTTCAAGGTCCACTTAAATATTTGTGATCTTTACTTTTCCACATAAACTTTCAACTGAGTTCCTCTAAATTCCAACTGGCATTTTGAATAATATTGCATTGAGTATATAAAGTAATTTGGTTGCAACAGATGTCTTTATGATATTAAAATCCTATTTTTTTTTTTTTACAAATTTATCATATATTCTCTTAACTGGTTGAATTCTCTTTTTCAGTTCTCTTATAATTAAGTACAGTTTTCTTTCTTTCTTCGAAAATCTTAATTCTCTTATTTTTTCTTTTAGACAAGATCTCTAATATCATGTGAAACAGTAGTAGTGCCAATGGTGCTTTCTTTTTCTTGTTTCTAATTTTGTATGAAAAACACCTAACATTCTCTATTAACTATTCATGACTGTCATAGCTTTTTGTGAAATTGTCCTATAAAAAGTTAAGGAAGTTGACTGTATTCTTGATTAGATAAGAATGATTTTAAAAATCTATTAGCATATGGGCCGGGGATTTAGCTAGGTTTTGCCATCTGCTGTGCAAACTCAAGGACCCGAGTTCAATCCCCAGTACCAAAAAAAAAAAATCTATTAGCATAAACTAGACATTGAGTCTTGTTTAATATTTTTGTATTAATTGAGAGAATCATTTTTATCATTAAGTATAATGCTATTATAAATTTCACTTTGCAGATTTGTCCAACTTTGAAATTCCTATTTTTATACTGGAATAACCTACAAAAATATTTTTTCTTGTGTAAAATTTTAAAAATTAAAAAGTGCAGAGAATAACTTAACCATCTCCTACGTACCCACCATCTAACTTCAACAGTGATAAACTCATGGTCCATTTAGTTTCATTTGTTGTTCCTTCACATCCCCATGCTGGTCATTTGAAACAGATTCCAGATATTTTATCATTTTAGCAAATACTTCAGTATATCTCTCTCAAAGAAGAATTTTAAAAACTACATAACACTATGTCATTATGATACATTTATATTTAATCACATAGATAATTGTTTAGGATTTTAAATCTATATTTCACATGATGTGAACTGGGAATTTAAATTTATTATATTAATTTTATTTAGTTTTAAGGAAAAGTGATTAATTTTGCTACATGACATTATTCTGGTAGTTTTGACTTTTCTTTTCTTTTGAAAAATTTATAGGAAAAAAATTGAAAAATACAGGAGATGGCAAATCCTTGGAATTTTGGTAGAATTTATCCCTAAAACAATCTGAACATAGCATTTTATTTATTTTCAAAAAGGATGTCTTTAACTCATATTTTATGTTTTAAACATATTTATTGGTGTATTCATTTCCTCTACTTCTTGCACTAGTTTCAGCCCTTCATGTTTTTTATTTCTTCTTAGATCTTCAAGATACTAATATTGTCTTTTGAATCTCTGTTGTGTTTATAGCTGTTTGTTGTTTTCTCTTATTTTTATTTATTGTATATTCCTTTTCTCTTCAAGTTGATTTGAAGAATTAGCCTGAACAATTAACAATGACTGTCACCAAGATATTTGACTATTTTTACTTTGCACATGATGCCTTGCAATATCTCTACATTTTTCCTTATTTGGATGTAATGTGAACTTTTGAATATCAAACCACCTAAAGCATTGTATGAATTTATTATGAATTCATATTAAATAATGAAACTCTAGGTTTAAAATTATTTTTTTCTTCGATACTGTAAAGCTATTACACTATCTTCTTAAAAGAAATTTCCATTATCATATTGCTCTCAGCGTTCTTGAATATTCTAGTATTACCTGTTGCTTGCTACTTCACAGAGGACCTCCCACCACATTTTTGAAGTCTAAATATATTTTCTTAGCTTTAATATTTTAAAGAATTACATTACAAAGTGAGTGGATTTTTCCTTATCTCTTCTATTTGGTCTTTCAAGAGCTTTTTCATTCTCAGAAAGTCTATCATTCATAAATTGTGAAAATTTTACATTTATTATTAGGTAAATATTGTCTCCTTTCTACCTTCCCATTCCTTCCTTTTGAGATCCAGTGATTTAGATGCCAGTGCCTCTACTTTAATTTTTCACATCTGTTTGCTTTAAAATTTTTCTCTAATTATGTTTTCTATCACTTTATTCTTTCATGCTGCTTTTAGAGTTCCTTATTCTAATCTTCTAATTCACTAAGTCTTTCTTTAGCTCTCTTCTATCCTATTATTTTTCCTACACACTGTGTTCTGCATGTTAACTGTACATTTTTATTGCCTGTACTATTTCACTTGGTTCTTTGTAAGTCTTCTTATTCTTGCTTTACTTTATTATTTTCTTGCATCTCCTTAAACATAGTTATCATAATAATGTCATTATCTTTTCCATTTGTGCAAATGGATCTGCTTCACATAGTGGATGATATTCTAGTTTTGATTGTCTTTATTAACCTGTAGTTTTATTTAGACTTCTAAGCTTATGCTTTTCCATAGATGTTAGCTACTCTCCCTGGTAATGTTTGTTGGGGAAGGCCAAATATCAGGCTCTAGTCTCTGTTAGTGATAAAAAAGTGAGAGGCACTGAGCCCCAGAGCACAGAGCTAGAGCTGCCATAAAAACACCTTGTATCATTCCCCTGTACTGTCTCTCCCCTGGGCAATGTCCAGGGACAGGATTTCTACTTTAAAGTAAATTCTCAGACAGAAGCAGCACTGGGATGAGTGAGTCTTCACGGACTGTGATTCCCTTCTAAGTGGGAGGTTGGAGGAGGAGTCAGTAGGGGTCAAGATGCTGAAGGGCCAGGCCACCACTCAAAACAGTACAGGTTATCCCTACTTATGGGAGAGAGGGGAGCAGGCACTGCCACTTGCCTTCCCTCCAAGCTGTGTATCTTTGTATGAGATTCTGCCTATCTGAGGACACATTGTGTCCCAATGCACAGCATGGCCACACATTCTTGTGGTGGCTGCCTTACAGTGCCTGGTCATCTGTGCCTGTTTTCACCACCTCCTCCCCCAGCATGCATCTGTACTACTCTGCCAACACCAGTGGTCTAGATTGCTGAAGGACTTCTGCAGGGAAAAGGCTGGTGATAATTGTCTGGAACAGTGAGGGAGAAAGCTAAGGGCAGCAATGAACTTTGTCCAATCCATCTTCTTGCTGCTACCTCTCCCAGCCTTTGTCTGAGAATACAATGCACATTCAACCTACAGGTTTGAAACAACTTCCAGTCTCCCCAGGAGATTCACATACTTTCAATGAGCCCTCAAAATCCACATTTCTTTCCTTCATGTTCTCTAGGGTTGAAGTTGAAGAAAGGGTTAGTGGGTCATCATCTTCATATGACCAGAAGCCTAAATGTGTATCTTTAAAACATTAATTCATGGGACTTTTACTTTGAAAGTAAATTTTTTTCAACAATTTAAGACTTTTAAGGCAATGGAAAGAGAACAAGGATGGCTCCCAATGTGGATTGTTTGGGAGTCATTTAGAGGCAAAGTCGGGTAAGATGAAAGGACACCATCCTCCCAGATGACAGGTCTCAGCAGACCATGATTCCATGCTCAGCCAATCAATTATCTTCTAACATTACTTCCCTTGTCTGTGGATTGGGAATAATATCACACACTGTGTTTCACTTGCATGGTAGTTGTCCCACTCAAATGAGATAATATCTATGGGAGGCAGTCTGCACACCACTACACACAGGAAGAGAGAAAGCAGCAACATTCAAAATGAACCAAAGAGCATTGGAAATGATGTTAACTCTCATGAGACAGGATGTTCTTTGGCTAAGAACACAGTAATCCCTTCCCTTGGTGACCTCAGTGAATTTCAGACAGATCTTCAAAGCAGAACAGGTCTCTGTAGCATAGAGTGGTAAAAATATTCCAAGTTCTCTGACCTCCCAAAGCTGGAAAAGGTTGGCATCAAGGACAGAAGCTTTCAATTGCATTGAACATGGCCTGGACCAGTTCCAAGTGGGTAATTACTTTATGCTTACTTACAATTTCCCCTTCAGCTTCGAAGGGATAGAGCATCCCTCATTTCCTGGACTAACGGGGCCATTCACTGTGGCTAGGCATATGTTGAACAGCTGCCCCAGTCACCCACCTCAGCAGACACCACATTTTAGTGATGAAGTCAGGGCTCAAATTGGGCAAGGCAGTAGCACATTTCTTTGATTAGAGTGCAGGACGCACGTGCTTCTCTTTGTACAGAAGGGAGGGCATTCAGCATGGTTTTCTTCACCCCATCAGAGAAAAGAGTGAGGTGAGTAGGTTCTCTGAGAGCCAACTTTGATAGGTGCTCTGATATGAGTCTAATGGATAAAATATGTCAATTATATCAGATCAATAACCACAGCATTTACTCTTTGTTTATGAAAAGTACATGCTTTTGAAAAGTGGGGTAGAAAACAAAATCTGATCTGATGAATTGTGTCCTCTGAATATCTTATGTTATAGAACCAAGGATGTGCATGGATGGAAAGATGACCTCCAAAATTGTAGGACCTCGGCAGTGAGGGATGTCACAGGACTCCCAATCAGAAATTTACTTCAAGGGGTCTCAGATGCACGGATCCATCCACTCCTCTCTCACTCCTTTTTCGCTCAATGCCTAGTTTACACTGTGATTTCAGTTTTGTGTTTAATTTTTCTGAACATTAGTTCCTTTCATTTGTAAATTAATGATAATTCTGGGGCCTTACTTTATAGGGCTCTTGTGAGGAATAAAGAAGATAGTATTTCTTGCAAATTTAAAAAGCTCACTAAGTCTAATTGTTACTATCATTTTTGCTCATGTTTAGGTTTTACCATCTTCCAGTAAATTCTGCCTTTTCCAGCTTGAGGTAAAGTGGCTATCTTTATGCCATTCAACAGCCTATGTTTTCTGTAAAAGAACTTTCTTTGAGGGGTTAACATGTGCTAGGTTGTCTGGATTATTTTAATTATTGCTTTTCGTGTGTGAATTATTACCCCACTCTACAAATAAGGGAACTTAGGCACAGAAAATTTATATAACTCATAAGTATTTAGATTTGAATGTAGATAATTTTACTCTGAAGATAATTTTTTAAGTATAATATTTATCATGTATAATGGTAATTGTTGACAAATTGTCTTTCTTGTCTAGACAATAAGATCTTTGTGGTCACTAGCTCTCATTCATTTTAAAATCACTACCAACATGTTTGGTTTCTTTCTTTCTGACCATTCATGCCTACAAATTTCTTATCTTCTGAGTACCCAGTCTCACCTCAACCAGAAACAGTCTGTGTTCTTGATTTCTAGTCTAGTCTCTCTCTCAAATTCACTTGGATCAACATTGACCTTGCTGACAGCCTACATTTTCTCTCACCCTTCTGACCATCTGCCATACCATGTACACCAGTCAGAGATTTTGATTGCAAGCCATAGAAATTGTCTTTGACAGTTTTAAGCAGAAATGGCATACACTGAAGGGCACAGAGAATCAATGAGAACATGCAGACCAGGCTTAGAAAATGAGAAAGCTTCAAGGGTCCTGTTACCCTCACTGCATCCTCCAACAATCCCCACCTCTTCTTGTCTTTTCAGGGTTTAAAGCCCTGAAATCTAACTGGCTCAGTTTAGGGACTAATGCTTGTTTCCTAGGATGACAAGGTATAGGAGGAAGTAGGATCTGCCTTTCTTCAGCTTCTGTAATGGAATATGGTTGCAGAAGGCAGAATTACCCATTTCCCAGACCACATATACCTAGGTGGGAGAATATTTTCTCATGAGGGAGGAAAATGGATGCTTGATATAAAAAATTGCAAATGTCCCCTGCACGTTTCAATTGTTAACTGTAGATCACCGCTGCCAATCTGTATAATGTTCCAATTCCAACTTCCTAAAGTCAGAAAATGTGTTAGTTAGCTTTTTGTTGCTAAGTCCTGAGAAAGTCAACTTAAGGAAGAAGAGTTTATTTTGGCTCACTATTTCAGAGGTTTCAGTCCATGGTCAGATGATCCATCGCTTTTAGGCCTGTGGTGAGGTAAAAATGTCATAGCGTGGAAGAGGAAAACTGGCCTCCTCCCAGTAGCCAAGAAAGCCAGGAAGGACAGAGAGAGAGAGAGAGAAAGAGGGGGGTGGTGGCTATGGAATCTGTCTTATTCGAGAATCTTTTGTGCCCTTTTGATTTCTACATCATACTCTTCTACTGAGGCCTGCTTGCTTCCCTGGGTTGGGCATAGGCCTTGAGAATTGAGGGCAGTGAATGTCTATGAGAGATCCCATCTTCTATAGTGTGCTGTCTTGGCTCTAGACAATCTTACCTCTGCTGGATTGCTCCCTGGGAGGCATCTTTACAAGCCTGCTGCTACATTCTGGATGCTTGATGATCACATCAATGTATTTACTGCCCTTCCCACTCCCTCTAACTCCTTTAATTTTTAAAATTTTCTGATTTGCCTTTCTGTCACTGCCATGGCCTACATCTTGCTTTTCAGGAATACTTGGTAAAACCTACTTCTGGCCAGTAGTCTTTTCTTCTGGACATTGCCATTGTGAATATTTTCATTCTCCCCACTTTGTTTTTGGAGGCCCATTCAGTTGTTTTACTCTGGCCAAATATCTGTCCTGAGATTCCTCACTCAAATCCATTGGGATCAGGTACTGAGCCTGGACACCATCCTACTGGTTCAGTCCTTTTGGAGTTTACGGACTGAGGCTGATGGTGACAGGAACAATTAATGTGATATGACCTCTCTGGACAGTTAGAACAGAGATTCACAAGCTGTCATTCTTACATCCCAGTCACCTCCTTCTGTTCAAGTATAAAAAAGGGATTATTTTACTTTTCCTCATTAATTAATCTTCTATTCTGGTATAAGAATTTTGACTTATTCTTTTTATTTTTTATTTTATGAAAAAACCCACAAATGTTCATAACCAAATAAGAGAGCAACAATTGTTATTACACTGTGTATCATTATCTTCAAAGTAGTTACTCAGTACAAGACATGAACCAAAATGATCCTTACAAAAAAGAAACAGATAATGACATAAACTTTCAACTAAATAAATAATATAAATGAAACAAATTCACATATACATTGAAATATTTTGAAAGAAAATGTAATTTGGGGTAGTATTAGTCTTCCTATTTCTTATTTCCTATTTATCACTCTTCTATTTGCTCCTATCTATCTATCTATCTATCTATCTATCTATCTATCTATCTAGTTTTTCATATAAAAGAAACCATGAGCTATTTAAGCTTGTGTGTATGACTTATTTCACTTAACATTATGTTCTCAAATTGTACCCATTTACCTATGAATGCTTCAAGTTTATCTTTATGGCAATATAAGTACTTCATTGTGTATAATACCACATTTTCTTTATCCATTTATCTGTTGATGGACATGTATGCTGTTTCCAAGATATAGCTATTATAAACTGTGTTACTATAAACACAGGTATGCACATATTTCTGTAATATCATGATTTTAACTCTTCTGCGAAGATAGTAGAAGGGGATAGCTAGGTCAAATGGAATTTCTACTTTTAGTTTTTTGAGTAATCTCCACATTGATTTTCATAGTGGTTGTACAAGTTTACATTCCCACCAACAGTGCGGTAGAGCTCATTTTTATCTACATCCTCATCAGCATTTGTTATTTTTAGATTTTTTTGATGATAGCCATTCTTTCTGGGATAAGATTATATCTCAGTGTAGTTTTAATTTTCATTTTTCTAATAGCCAGTGATGATGAGAACTTTTTCATCTATTTATTGGCCATTTGTACTTCTTCTTCTGAGAAGTGTCAATTCATTTCAGTTGCACATTTTTAATTGGGTCTTTTATTTTGGAGGGTCTATTTTTTTTTTAAATTCTTGATGTTAGTCTTCTGTGGAATAGACGGCAATTTTTTTTTACATTCTGTAGACTGTCTTTTCACTGTTAGTTCTTTACTTTGTTGTACAAAAGCTTTTTAATTTGATATGATCCCATTTGTTGATTCTCAGTATTATTTCTTATGCCACTGGGGTTCTGTTTAGAAAGCCCTTGCTTACACCTATGTCTTCAAGAGTTGCACCTATTTTATCTTCCAGCAGATTGTTAGGTGTTTGATCCATTTTGATTTTAGTTTAGTACATAGTGATACATATGGGTCTACACCCAGTCTTCTGCATGTGGATATCCAATTTTCCAAGCACCATTTATTAAGAAGCTATCTTTCCTCCAGTGTATGTTTTTGCCTCCTTTGCCAAAGAATAAATAGCTGTATATATCTAGAGTTGTTTCTGCTTCTTATATTCTATTCCATGGATCCATATACCTGTTTTTGTGCCATCACTATGCTGTTTTAATCACTGTAGTTCTACAGTATAACTTCAAGTCTGGGGTTGTGATGCCACCTGCTTTGCTTTTGTTACCCAGGATTGCTTTTGTTATTCTGGTTCTCTTTTGATTCCATATAAATTTTAGGATTATTTTCTCTAGCTCTGTGAGAAATGTCATCAATATTATGATTGGGATTGGATTAAATCTGTATATCAGTTTTGGAAGTATAGCCATTTTGATTCTGTTGGTTCTACCTATCCAAGAACAGGGGCTATATTTCTGTTTTCTGATGTCCTCCTAAATTTCCTTTTGAAGTCTGATGTAATTTTCATTGTAGAGGTCTTTCCCTTAGGTTAATACCTAAATGTTTACTTTTTTGATGCTATTGTTTTTTTAATTGCTATTTCAGTGAGTCCATTATTAATGTATGTGGATGTAATGGATTTTTGTGTGCTTATTTTGTATCCTGCTACACTGCTAAATTTATTTATTAATTTTAGGAGTCTTTTGGTGGAGTTTTCTGGGTCTTGTAAGTAAAGGATCATGCCTTCTGCAAATAATGATATTTTAACTTCACACTTTTCTATAAGTACCCCTTTTATTTCTTTCTCTTAATTCCTCTGGCTAATATTTTGAGGGGTGTGTTGAATAGCGGTGATGATAATGGGCATCCTTGTCTTATTCCTGATTTTAGAGGGAAGGCTTTCAGCTTTTCCCTATTTCATATAATGTTGGCAGTGTGTTGGCCATAAATAGCTTTTATCCTGTTGAGATAAAGACATATTTTCTTTAGGGGTTTTTTCAGGAAAGGATGTTTGATTTTGTCAAAGGCTTTTTCTACATCTGTTGAGATGAACATGTGATGTTTTTGTCTTTGCTTCTGTATATGATGAATTACATTTATTGATTTGCATGCATTGAACCACCCTTGCATCCCTGGGATGAAGCTTACTTGATCATGGTGTATGATGTTTTTGATGATTTTTTGCCTTCGGTTTGCCAGTATCTTGCTAAGAATCTTTACATCAATGTTTATTAGAGAAGTTGGCCTATAGTTCCCTTTTGGTTGTATCCTTGTCTGGTTTGGGGATTAAGATAATGATAGCTCTTGAGAATGATTTTGGAAGCACTCCTTCCCTCTCAATTTTATAAAAAGTTTGAGAAGTATCGGGTTAGATCTTCCCTGAAGTTCTTGTAGATTTTGGCTGTGAATCCATCAGGTCATGGGTTTTTCATAGTTGGTAGTTGTTTTTTTTTTAATTATTGCTTCAATTTCATTTCTGTTATTGGATTGTTTGTTCAAGCTTTTTAAGTCTTCTTGGTTCAGTTTTGGCAATTCATATATACTTAGGAACCTCTCCATTTCTTCTGAGTTCTCCAACTATTTGCCATAGATGTTTGTGAAGTAGTTGCTAATAATTTTCTTGACTTCAGCATTATCCATTGTGACTTCACCTTTTTCATTTCTAAGTACATTAATTTGTGTCTTTTCTTTCTTTTTTTGGTACGATTGGCTAAGGTTTTGTTTACTTACTTTATTTATTCTTTGAAAGAACCAGCTCTTTGATTCATTAATTCAATGTATTTTTTTAGTCACCATTTCATTAATTTCTGCTCTGATCTTTATAATTTCCTTCCTTGTACAAGCTCCAGGTTTGGATTATTCTTGTTTTTCTAAGACCTTTAGATGCAACTTTAGTCTATTTGGGCTTTTTAATTTTTCTTATGTGGCATTGACCACTATAAACTTTCCTCAGCATTACTTTCATTGTGTGTCATAAGTTCTGTTATACTGGCACTATAATTTAATTCTAGGAACTGTCTTATTTCTTCCTAATTTCCACTATTTATTTTATTTTATTTTATTTATTTATTTACTTTGGTATTGGGGATCGAACTCAGGACCTTGCGCTTGTGAGGCAGGTGCCGGAACCACTAAGCTAAACCCCCGGCCTTCTACTGTTTATTTTATTTGTTGTTATTCAACAGTTTTTTGTTTTATTTCGATATGTTTGCATAGTTTCTGTGGCTCCTTTTGCTATTAATTTCTAGTTTCATTATACTATGATCTAATAATATGAATGGTTACATCTCATTTTTTTTTTTTTGCTTGGTTAGGCATGCTTAATTCACTAGTATGTGGTCTATTTTGGAGAAAGTATCATGTGTGGCTGTAAAGAATGCATATTCTGTTGTAGGGCAGAACACTGTATATATCTATTAAATCCATTTTTTGAAGTTTTAGTTCAACTCTGATATTTCTTTGTTGATTTTTTTTGTTTAGTTGATCTATTTGTGATAGTGGGGTGTTGAGCTCCCACACTATAATTTTATTGATGTTTATCTAATCTTTTACATCCATTAGAGTTTGCTTAATGAAGCTGGATGTACTGTGGTTTTATGCATATATGTTCATAATTATTATCTCTTCCTGTTGAATAGTTGTGCTAACCAATATGTAATGTCCTACTTTGCCTCATTTGATCAGCTTTAGCTTAAAATTCATTTTGTCTAAAAATAGGATAGCTACTTCTGCTTGTTTTCAGGTTCCTATTGGATGGAATATTGTTTTCCATTCTTCAGTTATTAGTCTATGAATTTCTTTTTGTGTTAAATGTATTTCTTGTATACAGTATACCATTTGATTTTGTTTCTTGACCCATGCTGTGAGTTGATTCCAGTTACGCTGATAGTTATAATTGATAGGTATTGATATATTCCTGTCATTGTATTAATGTCCTATTGCTATTTTGCTTTCTTTCCCTTCTACTTAATTGCTAGCCCTACCCAGTGTATTCATTTTATTGAACATTTTGACATTGTCTCCTTCTAGGATAACATTGAGATATTGCTTTGCTGGTCATGAATTTCTTTCGGTTTTCTTTACCATGGCAGTACCTTATTTCTCCATCAATTTAAAAAGATAATTTTGCATAATATAACAGTTTGGGTTAAAAGTTGTTTTCTTTCAGAACTTGAAACACTTCATGTTCTCCTTGCCTTTAAGGTATGTGTTAAGAAATCTGTTATAATTCTAATAGGTTTTTCTTATAGGTGATTCATTGCTTTTCTCTATCAGCCTTTAAGATTTTGTTTTTGTGTTATATTTTTGCCTTTTTAATTATTATGTTGTGTGGAATGGTTTTTCTGATTATGGCTAGCTGGAGTTCTATATGCCTCACTTTTCTATATGTTAAATTCTTTTTTCCATGTCCTGAAAGTTTTCTGCTATTCTTTGTATAAACAGGTTTTTATGCCTTTTGTGCCACCTTCTGATTTTTTACTAATGCCAATTACTTTTATATTAGTCTTTTTGAGTCATCTAGGAGCTGTTGGTTCCATTTTTCATGTTCCCTTGATATTTTTAAGGTAGCTTTCATTAAGTGACCATGGACCACAGCACTGTCCTCTAGAACTGACACTGGATCTTCACATTGGCCTCTACTACCCATTCTTGCAGTCATGTTTTTAATCTCCCAAATTTCATTTGAATCTTTCTTGTGGGCTCCCATTCTTTTGTATTCTGGGAATTTATGTTTTTCATTTTTCTTCATCTCCTTTTGCTGTTTATTAGTGTCTTCTCTAGACTTGCTGATCATTTGTTTCATTACGGTCATTATGTGATTAGTTATGTCATCTTCAAATTCACCAAGCACCTTATAGAACTGTTTTCCCTCTAACTGGTAACTTTTCAGACCTATCTACTGTGTAGCTTATGATTTCCTCCCCCTCAAATTCCCCTGTACAGATTTGGGGGAAGTTGAACATTTATGAAGGCATTTTGTTGTCTTGTCTTTTCATATTTCTGTTTTTTATTTGTTTTTTTGTGCTGAGCTTGCAAATTCTTTGGTTTAGTGCCTCATTCTTTGGGAGTGAGCCACAGGATTGTTTATGACTCCCTGCTGCAATCCAGGCATTGACATAGGGAGAAAACCAGTTGCTGGCCACTGCTATGTTACCTTGTCTATGGTAGTAAATTCAGTGACAACAATGACATCAAATGTAAAATGGATATTGACAGACCCTTGGAACCACTCATGAATAGCACTTTACCAAAACAATGAGGACTCTGATTTTAGTGAAGACTATTAGGCCCCTCCTTATATTGACCTATAGTAATTTAGAGCACTGATTTCTGCTAGATGTTGGCAGCAGTGCTAGAGCTCAAGTACATCTCTAGACTCTGCCTTCTTCTTCAGGATAACTCCTTCTGACAATTACTCCCACCCAATCTGGCCTGCCACAATAGAATACATGCCCTGTAATCTTCCTGATCGGAGCCCAGGTCTGCCAGGGGATCCCAGGAGTTCCCTGTTTAGTTCGAACCTTTTCCAAGTCTATCTCCTAAGGGTCTCACCCAGTCTTTGTGGAAGGGTATGACCTCAGTCCTGAAGTGAAACCCTCCTCCTGGGCATTGGTCTCTGTTATGGTTTGTGCTTAAATGTCTCCCCGAAGCCTCATGCAGATGAGTAGGACTTTCTTTTTCAGAGGTGGCTGAATCTGAAATGTGTGATGCTGGGGTTAAGGGCGTGTGATTACTAAACCACTACATGTGAGTGACTGGTTTGACACCAACCTAGTCTTGGTAGTCTGGATGGGATAAAAGAGGCAGAATGATGCACTGCAACTCCCTTTTGTTGCTTTTGCTGTCTTCCACCACCATGAACTGATACTTCCTTGTTGCTTTGCTACTTTGCACATGTCATGTTGTTTCTCCTCTGCAATACCTGTTTGTCATCCCTGCCTTGGAGCCAGCCAATTGTGGACCAAAAGCCTACAAATTGTAAGCCAAATAAACCCCCACCCTTCCAACTTTGAGTGTCCGGTATTGTGTCTCAGCAATGAGAAAAAAGTAACACAGTCTCCTCTTTGATCGGGTCAGTCTGCTGTTTTTCATCTCTGTTGCCCTGTGCCCTGGAAAACACAGGGACTGGGGATGGGGTGCTTGCTTCCCAGGCCCTCCTGAGCCCAGCATGGACCTCCAGCAGGCATCAGTGTTGGCTGGGGGCAGATTGATTTACCCCTTTTGTGCCAGTTCTCATTTGGTAATACTTTTCCAGGACTTATTTCTGTTAGAGTTCTGACCCTGACCTTGAATCAAGATGATTGTGACACAATTTTCTGGTGCTACCTGCTTGCCTATTAATGATAAAGTCCTAGCATACACTTATATCCTCTAGGAAGAAATGGCTAAAATTGTGAACAGATTGGTAAGAATATAACCAAATAAGTTTTGATATTGTGCAATGGCCACTGAGCTGCACCAAGTTAGACCTCTGATACTTATTTTTGTTTATGTGTTTTCTCTCTTCATTTTTTAAATTTTTTGGTACCAGAGATCAAACTCAGGACTTTGCACCTGCAAGGCAGGTGACGGCACCACTGAGCTAAATCCCCGGCCCTTCTCTCTTTACCTTATTGCAGGCTTCACAATTCAACCTAATCTTTGCCTCTTTGATTAAGGGCTTAGAACTTCTCTCATATAAGCTGAGATCTAACCCAGAACTCCCCTAGATTTTATTTTTCCTTCTCTCTCTCTCATGACTCTGACACAAGATACATTTAAACATACCTTTGTCTTTACTACAAGTGTTCTTCATCAGCCTTTCTGGGGGAAAGCAGCTGCATCACAGTAGAAGGTTTTCTGTCTGGTGCCCCTCATATATCTACCTTGTCAGTCAGATTACCAGGTCATTTGGCAGTGATTGTGTTGCAAGAAAGCATAGTTGTACATATTCACTCCTCTAAATCATCCCCATCCTCTTTAAGTCTCCTACCTTACAGTCCTCATGCTTCTTAGAAAATGGTCTTGCTTTATGCTTTTCTGAGACTACAGTACCTATGGGTGTTTTTTTTTCTACAGCCTTCTCAATATCTCTGCCTTTCCTTTGAAGAAAAGAAGGAGTTACATTCTCCTAAGCTCACCAGTGGCCATAATAGGCAACACTGTTCCCTATCTCCTCCTTCACGATAATTTTCTATCAGGAACTTTGCTTTTCCTGGGAATTTTCAATCTTTTTCTGAGGGCTCCTTCCCATCTGCAGCTTGATCTATTACTTGCAATGGTCCTCTGTTTTCTGTTTGCCAAATGTCTTGAGTAGGTGGGCTCCTCTAACATACAATGCTTCCCACTATTTCACTCCAAATGGCCATCAGTCTGGTTTCTATTGTTACCAGATTCTGAAGTTCCTTTCTCAAAGTTCACTATTAACTTCCTAATTGCCAATAAAGATTCATTCTTAGATTTTATATCTTTGTCATATAAACAACATTGACACCTCTTACAATTAGATCCTATCTTTTTTGATTGAAATTATTTTCTCTGTCACATGATCATCCTTTTTTATTGAGTATTTGAAGTGCTATTTAACTATTCCTTTGTGTTTCTGTATTTTTTCTGGCTAGATAGATGTTCCTTGAAGCTGGGAGCTTATGTTACATACATATAGATATGCATTATTGTTTTAAGAGCATCTAGCATCAGGCTATACAACTAATAGATATATGATAAATATTTTCTAAGTGGAGAACTAACACTCTATATAGTAATGCATTCATACATTAAGTCACTCATTTATTTAGGAAAAATACTTCTTTTTACTATTCTATGGATTCTGTTACATGCTATGATGCAGGAATTCAAAAGACATGCATGGTTTCTGCAAGCCTGCAGAGTCCAGTGGGAAATATATGCAGGTAAATATGCAACAATAATATAGAATGATGGATGCTATGATTGAGAAGCACTTACTGGGAGGGGTGGAGTCAGAGAAGGTTCCTGGAAGAAATACTATAAAAGAGTTAGCAAGGCAAAAGGGGTGAAAAAGAGGCAACAACTGTTCCTGGTAAAGGGAACATCATATTCAAAGGTCAGCTAGTGTAACACTTTTGAACTGATGGAAGAAAAATCAGAGCTACAGAGTACAGAGAATGAAGGAGAAGAAGCAGACAGTTAGATGTGGTATGTCCAGATTAAAACAGCGTTTGAACTCCTTCCCCATTTTGAAGTATTTGCCACTATTCAGTATTTAATTTGGACATTCTTTTAAGTGGTAAGTGGCAGTTGTTTTACAGGTGGAGAAACTGAATTTTATAGAACTGAAATTCACTAAGTCAGTAGCAAATTTTCTTTTAAGTTTACCCCCTTAGCAACAAGAACAAATGGGGCAAGATATAAAATCATAATTTAAAAAAACTATTAGAGAGCTGAAGTTGCAAAGAAATCTAAATGAGTTATATTCAAGGAAAAATGAAGCATTTTTCTGTTTGCATCAATGGAGCAACAGTGGGAAAGAGAAGAATCCATCTGAAAGGGGGTGGAAGAAGAAACCAAGCTAGTTTTCTATGACTTTAATGACCTATAGGGGCTGGTGTGATGGTATCCTTAGTCGCAGAACATGAGAGTAGCACCTGCCAACTCTTCCTTGGATTTTAGGGAGAGGATTTCAAAGGTGGGACAGGGCAGAAAAGCTGAGAAAAATTCCACTGAGAACATGGAGCTTTCCCTAAGTAAAAGGCAGGTTTATTTTCCAAGTGCTATGTAGTGGTTGATGGTGGTGGGGGAGGGCAAGTGAGCTGAGCAAATCCCCTCCTCAATATATGTGTTCTTCTTGGCTCTAATGCACTGTCCCACAGAGAGTGGTATTAGAATAGGAGACTTTAGAAATCTAAGGCATGCTGGCCATTCACTAAATGGATTGTCAGTGCTCTCTGAAGGCTAGGGAAGGAGTGGGAAAGGTAGAGCCATTCCCTCCTAGATATTTCATGCTTGTACTAAATCAATCCATTGCCAAAGGCCTCCCAAAATTGAGGACAGCACAGTAGGGTAAAGAGATATCTCCTGAGGCACAAAATTTTAAAGTGGGGCTAGAAAATAAAAGTCCCATCTCAGTGACCTGAAAGCTGGTGGTCAGGCTGCAAAGCATAGATTTCTCATGTTGCAGAAAGTTGGTTACTAGGATATAACACATAAAAAGATCTCCAGAGTATTCTTCATACCCCAGCCCAAAAGAAATTGTTCTAATTACAACCCAAATATTTATTTATTTATTTATTTATTTATTTATATTTTTTTGGTACCGGGGATCGAACTTGGGTCCTTGTGCTTGCGCAGCAGGTGGTGAAACTACTGAGCTAAATCCCCAGCCACCCCAAATATTTAAATCTAATTGTAAACTGAATGTAAGTAAGGATAATTCCCAATTCAATACAGGTAATAGTTTCAATAAATGGAAACTGCCCCTTACAATAGTGGCCTGACAGAAGAAGACATGCTCTGTTTTCTCAGTTTAAATATTTAAGTCTTATTTGGTTTTAAACATAATGGCTGGAACAGTAAACAATGTGGGACAGGTGAAGAGACAAGAACATATAACAAGTAATCAAGAAGAAATCTTGAGATCATAAGGTTAAGTGAAATAATTCTGTCTTAGTTGCTTTTCTCATTGCTGAGACAAAAATACCTGACACCCAAAGTTAAAGGAAGAAACATATTTTTAACTCACAGTTTGTAGAGGTTTCAGTTCATTGTTGGCTGGCTCCAAGGCAAGGTGGCATAGCAAGGGGCATTACAGAGGAGAAAGAGTTTGTGGCAGGCAGAAGGCAGGAAAGCAGTGAAGTAGCAAGCAACAAGTGACAAAAGTAGCCCTCCTTCTGTCCCTTTGTATTCTATCTATGCTAGTGGAATCTCCCTATTGTCTACACCTAGAACTATGCCAAACTAATCAGTGGACTAATTTAATATCACACACTTAATCCCAACATCACACACTTAATCTCAGCATCACATACTCTAGTTCCAGTCACCTCTTTGGGGGACCATCTAGATACAAGCCATAACAAAATCAGCCACACAAGCTTCAATATTACATGGTTCTCTTATATGAGAAAACCAAAATATAAATAAAGAGCAAAATAAAAGATGATAGGAAGTAGGGAGATAGATCTTTTCAAATGGGAAGGGTATCAAAAGATAGAGAACCGGGCCGTGGATTTAGCTCAGTGGTTTCACCACCTGCTGCACAAGTGCAAGGACCCAAGTTCGATCCCTGGTACCAAAAAAAAAAAAAAAAAAAAAAAAAAATAAGAGAACCAGGATGAAAAAAGAATTAGGATGTGTTATGTATGTGTACCAACTCCTCATGATGAATGTAATCATTATGTACTACAAACACATACTAATAAAAACTAAAAATTAGAAAAAAGAAACAATAGAAACAGACCCTTATGTGGTCAAAAATGTCAAAGTTATCAGACAAAGAACATTAAAATGACTGTGATAAATGTATTAATAGATTTATTACAAAAGGTGAATAACATTTATGAGTACATGGAGAAATTTCAAAAGGAAACAATCTATAAAAAGAGCCAGTTCATATGGTAGAAATAAAAAGGAAATCAAATATAAGAAATGAAGAGTTTATCCAGTGTTCCAGTTGTCTATTGCTGAATAGTGAGGTGCCACAAACAGAAGTTTTAAAAAATAAATTTTTTTTCCTTGTTCTGCTATCTAGGCTGGGGTCAGCTGGGAAGTTGTGCTCCACATGGTATCTGTTGGGCTTTGAATGTCCAATATGGCTTCTTTCTTTACTCACAAGTTTGGTGTCCAAAGTTACAGTGCTTCTACTAGTACAGTTTGCCAGAATTGGGGGCTGATTGGTCATCTTTCTCTTGACCTCCTGACATGACAGTCTCAGGATTATTGGGCTTTAATATATGCTGCTCACTTACAAGAGAGAAAAAGTAGAAGCTGTTAAGTCCAAAGGCTCATAAGTCCTAGAACGTAATTTCTGATCCTGTTGTTCAAAGCAAGTCACAAATCTTGGCCAAATTCCACCACTTTGTGTGAAATAGCTGTGTATACAGTAGAAGAATTGATGGTGGCCATCTTAAGGGATTATCACACTTTTCCCTATGACCACAAAAATTCACATCTCTCTTGTTATAGTTTAGATTTAGAATGTCCTCCAAAATCTTCAGAATGGGGCTTTTAGAAGGTGATTGGATCATGGGGACACTATACTCTTCAGTGGATCAATCAACCAATAAATCCATAGGTGAAAGTTCTGTTAGGAGATGGGAACTGATTGTAACAGGCAGTTCACTGAAGGGGATGATCTGGAAGGGTATATCTCCCCCCTAGCTCCTTCCTTTTCTCTCTTCTCTTCCTGGATGCCAGAACATGAGCAGCTTTTCATCCACCATGTCCCTCTCTCTTCTTGTTTATCTTGGAATCAGTTGACCATAGACTGAAAATGTGAGCCTAAATAACTTCTCCTCCTTTAAGTTGCAGGTGTCAGGTATTTTGTCCAAGTGATGAGAAAGTGATTAAGACAGGTTTTGGTACCAGAAAAGTGGAGTTGTTGCTGTGACTGTGTCTGACCATGTGGAATAAGTAGCTTTTGGTTTACAGGAGGAGTTTGGAAAGATTTAGAGATGCTGGGTAGAGAAACCCTAGAATGGCATAAGCAGAGGTTGGTGGGTGATACTGTAACTGGTAAGAGCTCAGAAGACCAGAGTGCTGATAGAACTGTGAACAGTAAAGGCCAAGTTCAGGAGGTTTCAGTTGAGATCAAAGACTCCTCTAGCAGTTGGACTAGAAATCATATATGTTATGCTTTGGTGGAATATGTGTCTTCATTCTTCCCATAACCTGAGACTTTGTGAGAAACTGAGATTAAGGGTTGTGGATTAATTAATTTGGTGGAGGAAATTTCAGTGCAACCCAATATTCAGGCTGGAGCATGGGTATTGTTGGCTGCCTTTATCTAGATCTACAGTGACAAATGGGAGAAAATAAGCCAGTGTGAAGTCTATAGTTTTATCAGAATGGAAACAACTGGAAAGTTGGGGCCATGGAAAGCATAGGTGCTGAAAAGATTAGCATTTAAAGAAGCTGAGTACATTGCATCAGGACAATAGAAAAGATGACTTGAGGACATCTCAGGTACAATCAGGACCTCACACTTTGATGCTCCATCATCAAAATTGCAAAGCTTTCATTTGAAGAGAGAATTCCAAAGTGTCCTTTTCTTTCTAGGCTGGACAAGAAAATGTTTCTCAGAGTTTAGTGATGCAGGTACTCAAAAGATGCTATAGCCATGAACCAAAGGGGTTAAGCTACCCAGCTGGTGGCAGACCTTGGCATCATTGCAGTGGTGCTGGTTTTTCAGACAGGCAGAATGCAAGAGTTATGGTGCCATGGCAGCTTCCACCTAGATTTCAGAGGAAGCCCTGGGAGGCCAGGCAGTGTGTTTCTGAGAGGGCAATGCCTGAAGCTTGTGAATCACGTTGAAAGTAAAGTGGAGATGTCAGGGTTATGGAACATCTGCTAAGGAAAGCTGCAGGCAGTGGGTGGAGCCACCCCAAGAAAGATGCTATGAGGGCTGCTATTGTCAATGCCATAGAGGGAGGACTACTCAAGCCTTTTGTATCTTACATTTCTCCAAAACCTGCCCTGGGTGCTAGGCTATGTTCTTTGAGGCATTAAAATATTGCCTTGCTGGATTTCAATGTTGCTTTTGTCTGATGCTTTTCCATTTCCCTATTTCTCTCTTTGGTAATAGGAATATTCACTCTGTGCTATTTATGTTGGAATTATTTTTCTTTTGGATTTATATGGGGGCTCACAGCTAAAAGTTTACCTTAGGAACAGAGGAGACTTGGACTTGGACTTTTCAACAATGCTGGAATGGTTAAAAATTTGGCAACTTTTAGAGATAGACTAAAAGCATTTTTCTTAATGACATGTACATGAGTCATTTGTGACAGAAAGTTATGGTTTAGATCTAGGATGCCCCCCACCAAGCCTCATGTATTCATAAGTGGGGTTTTTATAAGGTAATTAGATCATGGGGGTGCTATACTTAATATGCTGTTAGAAGATGGAGACTTGTCAAAAGAGGTGATTTACATGGGGGCATGACCTGGGAGGGTTGATTTGCCTCCTTGGGTCCTTTGTTTTCTCTCTCTGGTTCCTGGATGCCATGACATGAGCAGTTTTTGCCACCATGCTCCTCTGCTAAGCTGTTTTTGCCTTGGCACTGGCTGACCATGGACTGAAACTCTGACCCCAAATAAACCTCTCCCTCTGTAAGTTGTAGATATCAAGTATTTTGGCATTGTGACAAAAAAGTGACTCAGACACTTCCCATATGAAAACTATGCCAAATTCCCATTATGGCATCAGGCTCAAATCTAGTATTCCATGATTTACAACAAATCCAGATGTGGAAAATGTTTCTTAAGTGCATTTCTTCTCATTCTGGATAAAAACTTACCTTCCTTATATATGCACTACATAGAATGATAAATAATCATGGAATAACTGTAATACTTAAAAAGAGGGAAATGGAAGGCAAAGAGCAGTTAATGTTCTATAGAAAATCTAGAATCCAGCTGAGCCTATGTTCACCATCCCTCCTGCTGGAAAGGGTGAGGACAGTTCCATGGTAAAGGCCCACTTCTGTTTTTGAAATTGGTTCTGTGCAACTTTTAACTCTCTCCTTTGGGATCTAGGCTATGTTCTCTGAGGGATTTCTTTTGCTCCTCAAGAAACTGATTTTTCAGATGAGTAGCTTTCTTAACCTTTCTTATGTCCACTGAAGTTTTATGTATTCTTTCTGCATATTTTATAAAATTTGATCAAAATATATAGTGAATGTGTAAATTTTAAAAATTATGAAGTAAAAGACACATTCTCATCAACACCTTCAAAACACTCCCCCTTGCTTCAAACACAATTATCTCATCATTCTTGACACTTTCTGAAGCTGTTCTGAAACTTCTGTTTCATAGGTATCTTTAGTCGCTCTGTCATGGCTGCCTCCATATTCTGAACTGATTCAAAATATTGACCTTTCATAGTGGAGGAGCCAGAAGTTTCATAGTGCCAGTTCTGCTGAGTAATGTGGGTGGGGACACACCATACTCTTTTGACAGAAATTTCCATAAATAGTTCATAAGTAAAGTGTGATCACAAAATATAGTGAGTGTGTAAGTTTTAACAATTTATTATTTATTATTTAAAATTTATTATTTAAAATTTATTATTTATTATGGTAAAAGACACATTGCCATTAACTCCTCTCAATATTCTCAAAATTCTCCCCCGGCTTCAAGTCCACTCATTCCATCATTCTTTGTAATGTATCTGTTATCATAATAAGTTCTTATTAATTTAAACATTCACCATATCTTTTAACCACTTTGTGTAGTCTAAACGTGGTGATTTTATTGTTAAAATTACTTTTAAAATTTTGTGAGTTTTTTATGAATCATGGGAGCAGTTCACCCCATTTTGCATCTGTGAATGTCTCTGAGACAGGGGTTTTCCCCATACTGGGTGCTACCAGTTGTGGTACTTTGGAAAGCTTTTTTGTTTCATTCAGAAAATCTGAGGCATCATCATAAATATTTCTGAAGTCTTAACAAAATATCTTATAGCCACAACCTTTACTTGATCTTTACTTTAAGGCCACATTGTACTGGCAGTGCCCAGGATTTGATCTTCACCCTTAGGCCATTCTCATTGGAAGGACCTTTAGTGAGCTAGAAAAGCTGGGAATTTAAAACTCATCAGCAGGTTAAATATCTCTTTCATTGGAATGGCCCAAAAGCAACAATACCTAGCATCTGTGATCGCCCCCACTGTCTAACCTGGACCTTTAAATGCTATTCAAAACTCAAAAGAATCAGGGCTGCTTGGATAAATGTTAATTTAAAATTTAGAGCAATAAATAATACAAGATGATTTTGAGTGTCGTGTTATGCCAGAAAACTGGCAAACTAAGAATAATGGGTCACACTGTCAAGAAGGTGGAGCCCTTGTATATTGCCAGCAAGAAAGTAAGTTTCAACTGCTGTGAAAAATAGTTTAGCAGGTCCTCAAAACATTAAACAAAATCAATATATGATCCAGTTGTTCTACTCCTGGATACATATACAGAAGAATCAAACAGGAATTAAAACAGATACGTGTGTGACAGCGCTCAAAGCAGCATTAGCCAAAAAGTATACATAACCAGTGTCCATGGACAGAGAGAGCATAGGCAAAGTGTGGTATGTATAAACAGGAAATATAATTCTGTTATAAAAAGGATTAATCATATGAGATGTGATAGAAAAGGACAGTAAGTTTCTAAATTTTAAAAATTATTATAGTAAAAAACACATTTCCATTAATCCCCTGACAAAATACTCCCTCTCACTTTGAACACATGTATCCCATTATTTTTGATACTTTCTGAAGCAGTTCTTGTAGTTCTCTTTCTTTTTCTTTATTTAATTAACTTTTTATTAGTATGTACTCTTGATACATAATAAATACATTTATCATGGGGAATTGGTGCATATGCATATCACATCTTGAAACTTTTTACTTCCCCTTCAGTATCTGTCTTCCTAATCCCCATATCCCCTTCTCATCTCCACAAAGTCTTTCTGTTTCCTATCACCTATTTTTAATTTTGCTCTTTAATTATTTTGTGTCTTTAGTTCCATTACCATAATTGCCTTGATGTCCCGAGTTGATTAAAAATGTTTCCCTTTCATGCCAGAAGTTGCATGGCTCCAAATCTAGTGAATAAGGAGGATGAGGACACACTGTGATGTTCTTATGAGTTTGTTTTTCTGTTGGATGACACTCATGAGCAGCATTCACTGCATTTTTGATCACACCTTGGAAAGACACTAGTGAAAGAGAAATTTCAGAACTGTTTCAGAAGGTGGCAAGAACAATAGAATAAGTATGTCTGAAGTGTGTGGGGGGGGCCTATGGCAATGTAATTTTTAATGTAATACAAAATTTTTATTTAAACATTCACCATATATTTGATTACTCTTGTAGATTGTATATGCTACAGTAGAGTGAAACTTGACAATATTAGCTAAGTGATTTTCAGATACAAAGGTTTAATATGATATACTATTTATGTGAACTAGCTAATAAAGACAAATTCATAGGGACATTATGTAGATTTTAGGAGTTATCAGAGGTTGGAGGAGGGGATAAGGAAATACAGTATTATTTAGTGGGTACAGGATGACATTGGCCTAATGAAAAAGATTTGGAAATAGATAATTGTAATGGCTGTATAACATTATGAATATAATTGATACCATTGAGTTGTGCACTTAAAGTCACTAAAATGGCAAAATTTACGTTCTGTATATTTTACCAGGATAAAATAATTTTAAAATGTAATGAGCGGGTCATGTCAAAGAGCAAGGAAGCCAACTTGAAGGGACTCTCACTTGCTTACCTTGGGACAAATTGATCATTAAAAAGATATACCTTTTAACCCACACGTGTGAATATATGATGGCAACTACATTTAGCTGAAGCACATCATATTATAAAAGAAAATATTAGTCACTATTGGGTATTTCTGGGGCATGACTTATTACTCTGATGTTATGGTTTATATGTGATTATCCCCCCAAAGTCTCATGTTCTCAGAGGTGGGGTTTGTGAAAGGTGATTGGAATTATGGGCACTATAGCTGGGTTGGTGTTGGGAGGTGGGGTCTAATCAGAAGAGATGTCAGGTCACTAGGGGCCTAGTTTAAAAGAGCATATCTCCCTTCCCAGCTTCTCCTTTCTCTCTCTGCTTCCTGGCTGCCATGAGGTGAGCAGTTTTCCTCCTCCAGACCCTTCCACCATGCCACTTTTGCCTGGAGCTGACCGACCATGAAAGAACTGAAATTCATAAAATGTGAGCCAAAATAAACCTTTCCTCTTTTAAGTTGTATTTTGTCTCAGTAACAGGAAAGTGACTGAAACATCTGAATAGTAGTAAATAATGAGAAAGAATTAAGCAATTATCCTAACTTTCCCATAGGAACATTATTCAGGGAAATAAATGGTTGATAAGGATTGGCCCTTCTTTACAGAATTCCAGTTCATAGATGTTAATGAAGTTAGAAGATTCCTATTTAACAAGCCCTAATGTGATAATGGATCATAAGCTGATTCACAATCTATCAGATGAATGCTTACTGAGAACAGTTGTAACAAAGGTATCTGTTTGATACTATTGATCCCATTGATCAATCTTAGCATCATTAAAAATTAGGACATACAAATATCATGCTTCTTATCCTATTATGCAGTAAGATGTACATATCACAGTTTAAGAATGATTTTCACTTAACATGAATCTAATCAAACCTTTAGTTTCAACTGAATGTAATGTGTGGATCTTATTTAGATCCTGAATAGACAGATAATTATAAATTGATATCTTGAAGAAAATCAGGGAAATTTGAATATGTTCTCATTATTTAATGGTAATAAACGTACTAATTTTTGTTGGCTTTAATAATGACACAGTAATTATGTATGAATAGATAAATAGGTAAGGTAACATTCTTATTATGTAGAAACAAGTAGAAGATTTTTTAGGGAGTAGAATGGCATGATGTCTTGGTTTTACTTTAAATATCCAAGGGAAAACATAGAAAATCACAAATTTGGGAAGATAGTTGAAACCAGATTGGTAAAATGTGGATCATTACTGAAGAATGGCAGATTCATTTAGGTTCATTGCATTATTCTCTCTGCTATTGTGTATGTTTAAATATAATGAAAGTTTTTTAAAAAACTCTTCTTGAATAAGAAAATACAACTCCGAAATAAAGAACAGGGTTATATTCCTGTTTTTCTTTGTTTTTAAGATATACTAAAAGTAACCAAGAGAGGCATCAGCACAAGCCACAGCAAGAAGGAGCAGTGACACAGAGAGACTCTGCTCGGGACACAGAAATATTTTGAGCAGCAGTTTTGAGGAGGTGAGATCAAGTTGAATTAAAAGACATAGGCTGGATGCAAACAGTTGGATCAGATTAGCGAGGGACTTCATGTTCTCTTTGTGCTCCTGGCCTTCTAGTCCCTTCTTTGTGCCAACAGCTCTGCCTGTCACAAGCTGGAGACCAATTCTTCATTCAGTGAGTTAATTTTAAATGAAATGAAAACCTAAGTCATAATGTTTGGTTCACTACTCAGGCAACAGGCACTGTCTGCCTCATTAATGATTAACATGGCAGCTGGTAATGTCTTGCAGCTGGTTGACTGGTTTAATGATGCCAAAATCTGGCTACATCCTCCTCCTCCTCTGGCTAGTGCAGGGATCAGCTTTCCTCACAGTGCCTTGAGCTTGCTACTGAGTGAATGAGGACATATATTATCAAGAAAAAAAAAAAGAATAATCCTTCTTGTACTGGGGCCAACTCAAGTGCAAAGGCTATAATTACTTTGCTGGACCCAACTCAAAGGCTGCAAGACCAAGAATGCATTTTTATCTGATATTAGAGGAAATAGAATGCTAGGTACTATAAGAGGCAAGACTAAGTTTTAGAGTAAAGGGGCCACTGTTAAGTGAGACTCGTTCTGGGAAAAGATGTAGGGGGTGCTAGGTTGCTAAGAAAAGAATTAAGAATTTGTTTATGCTTGAGGTACACATGAGGTCCAAATTGAAAGATCATGCAAACTGCAAAAGGTCGCACCTTCCACACACTGTGGTAGGAATATAAATTTAACCTACTTACATTTTTGCAAAGTTAAAGATCTGAACTCAGGAGTATGATTGGAGAAGTGTCTCATTTTTTTTCTTTGACTATGGCGAATCATAGAGGGCAAGGACAGGCAGAATGAAGCAAAGATGAACAGATGGACTTTGAGGTTAATGGCCTGAATTGGAATCTTAGCCATTCTTATATTCTCCATGTGATTTTTAACTTCTTGAAATTAAATGTTTTCATATATAGAACATCAAATAACTAATGACCATAAAATAGTAGCAATTTTTGTTAGGAAAATCTCAAATATCAGCCATGTTTTCCTTTGTCAGTTATAAAATATTTATGCGTGCTTTCATCTCTTACAAAAGCCCATGATATAGGTATTGTTATTTTCATTTTACAAGAGAGAAAATAAAGGTTTAGGTCTGCCCTGATCATTGGCAAGAAGTTACAGAATTGAGACTAAGCCAATTCTTCGGACTCTGGCATGATGTGCCTTCTGAATCTTTCACTGCTTACTCTGCCACAGGCCACTGATTTCTGAGCCTCTACTACCCTGAGCTTACTCTTTGCTAGCATCCCTAGACATCCTGAGTAGCTCTTCTGGACAGTTTTGTGGAGCAACTCGAAAATTACAACAGTACAGCGTGGCTTGCTAATAGAGTGTATCAGGTAAGTAAGAACAGAGCTCCAATGTGGGGCCATCTCTGTCCTGGCTACCTGATGTCCTTGATGCCCCAACTAAGATGATGCTGTTGACATTTGAGGCTGTAAAGACTGATTTTAAGTGCTTGTAAGCTTAATTTGCTTTTACTCAGTGCATGCTGTGACCATGCCTGTTTGTGACCTGAGTTATTCATTTTTCAGCACCAGAGGCAGCAAGGACACCAGCAGAGAGTAGATTGTTAGGCATCACACTACCCCCATGCAGCCCCAGCTCTGGGCACAGGGGAATGCAGACACATGCTCACACACATATGTGAGCCGCAGCGCCCTCCCTCCATCCCTCCCTCCTGTTGGAACGCAGCCTTCTTGGTGCCAGAACAGACACTATTTCACTTGGAAGAAGTGTTCCATTTCTACCCTTCTAAAACCTTGTCAGGGTAAGAAAAACAGAAGCTGTGACTTTTCAATGCCATCTGGTAAGTTAGATTGAGCATCGGTACTGTGGCGCGTGTCTGTTGTGTGAAACAGGCCGCTCTAGGATTAGCTGACACCCCCATGGGGCTCTCAGGGAGGGGGAAAGGAGGCATCTCTGAGGTCTGCTTTGCTGAAGGAAATGCCTGGAACCAGGGACCTTCCCCTGACTGTCACTTCTCCCTTTCGGATGCCCTCATCCTGTGTGAAACATTTACCTGGTCACTGTCCTAGACCAACCTGCCTGGCCCTAGAAAAGCCCTGGCTTTGTGAATGAGGAGTTTAATAATCTGTGTGCATGTCAGTGTGGGGCCATAACATCCAACTCCTCTTTGCCCAACCTCAGATAATTTCCCCTTGTTTTCACAGTGGTACTCCTCAAGATCAGCTAATGGCAATCATGCATGTTACCAAAATCACAACCGAGGATGAAAAGAGCCACCATGTTGCCACCTACAGCAGGAGTGCAGCCCTCTTCTACAGTGGGCAGATGGAAGGATGAAATAAATAAGACCTAGGCTAAGAGGAGGCAGAAGCCTCTGCCAGTACAGTCTGCAGGATGGCAGTGTATGGTCACTGGGGAGGGAGGAGAGAGGAGACTGTCAGGCCAGGTCTCCCTGTCCATCCCTGGGCCTTGGCAGCTTTGGGTGACTCTGTAAAGTTCCACTCAGGTGTGCTTTGTGTCCTTCATCTGGCTCTATCATGGGCCAAAGCTACAAGGGCCTGGTTTTATGATGCCCTGGCACCTAGCCTGATGGCTATAGCTGAGCCACAGGGCCCAATCCATCCCTGCCAAAAGAGAGGTTTTAGGTTGTGCAAAGGCTTTTTAATGTGTGAACATGGGCAGGTAGACTTGGGAATTTCCAAGAATTGCCTCCTTTGTATATTTCCAGTTAGGGTAAATCATAAAATTATTGTATGAGGTTTGGAGAGCCAACTTAAAGCAGCAGTGTTGTGCCCAGATTTCGAGGTCCCCAAAGACCACCAAGGAGCCAATTCCGATGTAAACACACAAGGGTCGTTTATTCAAGCTCGAGCAGGGACTCCCAACTGTCACCGCCGCAGCGGGTCAAGATTGAGAGCCCCAACTCCAAATCAGCAGGGGTTTTTATAGTGGTTACAACAAGGTTCTAGATTGGCAATTAAACCTGATTGATTGTGCCTTGCGCACCCAAGCTGCAAACAGTTGCTAACTACTGATTAGCTCTTGCTAGGGGACGGCTGAACACTATCACATGCAGGTGGTCAAAATACATCTTGTGGTTTTTCTTAGAACTGAAATTTATGCCACCAAATTTTAGAATGGAGTCACTTAGGTCTCACATTCCCCCCTTCTTATGTCACCATTGAGGCCCAATCATGGGTCTCGGAGGGTCAAATCTTTTCTGAGACTTGGTTGGTACTGGGACCTAAGCACCATTAATTGTACAGAGCTAACACGTTCTCCAAGGGTTAAGCAAGGGGCCCAGTAGAGAAGAGATCAGAGTAGTCAGCCATGGGGAGGAATTAAACCAGGATTCAAACCAACCCTGAGTCTGTTCTTGCTCTCGTTTTCATTTGGCAAGGCCCTCTCTCACTTTTGCCATGGATTCTTTGATTACCCCTGAATGATCAATATAGAAACAACACTCTTTACCGAGGGCAGCACAAAGTGTTTTTATAATTATGACAGTCAACGACACAGTCTGAGCTTGAGAGGATTGTCACAGTTTTTGGACACCTGCCATGAGGGGATGTAATCCTCTAGAATGGTGTGTGGATCTGCGGGACGGACGTGAGTGTAGTATACCCATGAGGCCATCCCGTCGACCTTGAGAGCGGTGGGCGTGGTCAGGACAGTAACATAGCGTCCTTTCCAATGAGGCTCAAGGTCCTTCTGTCAATGTCTCCGGACAAAGACCCAGTCTCCTGGTTGATAGCGATGGGGCTTGGGAGGTGGTCCGGACTTGAACAGGGCCTTTAATTTAGGCCAGATGTCTTTGTGAACACGCTGGAGGCTTTGTAAGGAAGACAACAGTTTTTGATTATCGAGCTCAGCGAGCACTTTAGACTGAAGGTTAGGGATAATGGGAGGGGGCACCCCAAACATGATTTCAAAGGGAGTTAGTCCCATCTTATAGGGAGAATTGCTTACCCTATAGAGGGCAAAGGGAAGGAGAGTCCCCCAGTCACTGCCAATCTCTAAGGTTAATTTAGTTAATGTCTCTTTTAGAGTTCTGTTCATTTTTTCTACCTGCCCTGAACTCTGGGGTCTGTAAGCACAATGTAATTTCCAATTTGCCCCCAGTACCTGTGCTAAACCTTGACTCACCTTGGAAATGAAGGCGGGTCCATTGTCTGACCCTAACATTACTGGGAAACCATACCTTGGCAAGATGTCTTCTAGTAACTTTTTAGCCACAATTTGTGCTGTCTCATGTTTGGTGGGAAAGGCCTCTGTCCATCCTGAAAAAGTGTCTACAAAAACTAGCAGGTACCTGTAACCATACCTTCCAGGTTTTACCTCAGTAAAGTCCAATTTCCAGTATACGCCGCGTCGGTTTCCTGTCAATCTGTTGCCTGAGTTGGCTTTATTGTGAGTAGGATTTGTCAATTGGCAGGCTTTGCAGGTGGCAACGATATGCTCAATTTTAGAGTTAACATCTCGAATCTTTATTTCAGCATGTCTCAGGAGGTCTTGCATTTTTTGAGTGCCCATGTGGGTGGCCCAGTGCATTTTGGAGAGAACTTGTTCTCCCAGTGCTTCAGGCAGGATGCCTCTACAGTCAGATGATCTCCACCATCTTTTGAGGCATTGGGCCATGGGCAGTTGTTTTATCTACTTTAGGTCGGCCTCGGTATACTGGGGAGTTTCTGGTAAGGCAGCACCCCCTGGATTGGGCAGCTGTGGTCAGGGTCAGATCAGCTTCTAGGGCTATTTTTCAAGCTGTCTGGTCAGCCAAATTATTTCCTCGGGCAATCAGAGTGTCATTTTTTTGGTGCCCGGGACAGTGGATAATAGCCAATTTCTTTGGCAGCCATAGGGCTGCCAGTAGGGCAAGAATTTCTTCTCTGTTTTTAATAGTCTTTCCTTCAGCTGTTAACAGTCCCCTTTCTCTGTAAATGGTCCCATGTATGTGAGCGGTAGCAAAAGCATACCTGCTGTCTGTGGATATATTTAGCTTTTGGCCCTTTCCCAGAGTCAGTGCTTTGGTCAATGCTATGAGCTCTGCTCGCTGTGCTGACGTTCCAGTGGGCAAGGGTTCAGCCCAAAAAACCTCATTCTCAGTGACCACAGCTGCCCCTGCATACCTTTGGCCAACCTGAACAAAGCTGCTCCCATCGGTGTACCAGGTATCTTCAGCATCTGGCCATGGCTGATCTTTCAGATCTTCTCGAGTCCCATGTACCTGAGCCAAGATGTCAGTGCAGTCATGCTGCGGGGCCTCTAGGTCTGGGTCAGGCAATAATGTAGCCGGGTTTAGAGCAGCCAGGGTCTGGAAGACAACTCGGGTTGGATTTAAAAGCAGGCCCTGATAGTGGGTTAGGCGGGCATTGCTGAGCCATCTATCTGGAGGCTGTTTTAGAACCCCTTCAATGGCATGGGGGGTGGTTACATGCAGTTCTTGGCCCAAGGTTAACTTATCAGCATCTTTGACCATCAGGGCTATGGCAGCGATCATCCTCAGGCATGGGAGCCATCCAGCTGCAACAGGATCAAGTTTCTTGGACAAGTATGCTACTGGTCAGTGCCATGGGCCCAGGTATTGGACTAGGACACCCTTGGCAACTCCTTTGTTTTCATCAATGTAAAGGTAGAAGGGCTTAGTGACATCGGGCAAGCCCAAGGCTGGCTCTGACAACAAGGCAGCCTTAATTTGATCAAAGGACTTTTGTAGTTTTTCTGTCCATTGAAAGGCCTGATTGTCTTTAGTTGGCTTATAAAGGGGCTTCGCTAGTTCCGTGAACCCCGGTATCCATAAGCGGCAGAAGCCAGCCAATCCCAAGAATTCTCTAACTTTCCAAGGGGAATCTGGTGCAGGTATCTTAAGAACTGTCTCTTTTCTAGTGTCCGATAGCCATCTTTGCCCCTTTTTAAGTATGTAACCCAGGTAGCTTACCTCAGGTTTGCAGATTTGGGCCTTTTTGGCAGATGCCCGGTATCCCAGTTCCCCTATGACCGTTAAGAGTTTCTTGGTTCCATCTAGGCAGTCCTCTCGCATCTCAGCTGCTATAAGGAGATCATCTACATATTGTAACAGAGTTAATTGGGGGTTCTGGAGGCGGAACTCACCCAGGTCTTTATGCAGAGCCTCGTCAAAGATGGTGGGAGAGTTCTTGAATCCCTGTGGCAATTGGGTCCAGGTTAGCTGTCCATTGATGCCTTGTTCTGGGTTGCTCCATTCAAAGGCAAAGATATGTTGGCTTTTGGGTGCCAGTGGGAGGCTGAAGAAGGCATCTTTGAGGTCTAAGACCATGTACCATTGGTGGCTCGGGGGCAGAGAACTCAGGAGGGTATACGGATTAGGTACCATAGGGTGGATGTCTATGACCCTCTTGTTTACCTCACGGAGGTCCTGTACTGGTCTGTAATCATTTGAATGAGGTTTCCTTACTGGAAACAAGGGGGTATTCCAGGCCGACTGGCATGGCCTTAGAATTCCCTGGGCAATTAGCCTCCTGATGCATGGAGTTATTCCCTTGTGGGCCTCTAGAGACATGGGGTATTGGCGGACCTGTGCCGGGTCTGCCCCTGGTTTTATTTCCACAAATACAGGCGCTCTGTGCTTGGTGAGCCCCATGCCCCCAATCTCTACCCAAGCTTTAGGGAACATAGTCAGCCATTGGTCTATATCAGGGCTTGGCATGGGCTGCTTTTGATGTAGCTGATACTCATCTTCTAGGTTTATAGTTAACACTTGGATGGGCTTTCCTTCTTGGTTAAGGACCTCTGCGCCCCCGGGCTGAAAATGGATTTGGGCTCCTAACTTGGTGAGCACGTCTCTTCCAAGTAAAGGATAGGGGAAATCAGGTATAATCATGAATGAGTGGGTTACCTGGCCCACTCCCAAGTCTACTGTTCTTCGGGTAGTCCATGAATACTTTTTCATGCCTGTGGCCCCTTGGACCCAGGAGGTTTTGTCAGAGATATAGCCATGTGGTTTAAGCAGAACTGAATGTTGAGCTCCAGTATCCACTAGGAACTCGACAGGTCTCCCCTCCACTTTTAGGGTTACCCTGGGCTTGGGGAGGGGTACAGCCAGGATGGGGGCCTTGGGGCAACTTCCCGGTTTTTTAGGGCATTCTCTGGCCCAATGGCCTTCCTTTTTGCAATAAGCACGCTGGTTCTTTCCCAATCAGGGGCGATCTCTATGTTCCCCCTTACCTTGTCCTTCGGTTGCAATCTTTCTCAGATGACGTTCACGCTCTTTCAGTTCTCCCGCAGTGGTGGCAAGAAGGATCTGAGCTAGGTTCTTAGTTTGCCGATCACCAGCTTTTGCCTGTCTTTTTTCTGCAGTTTCTCTATTGTTATACACTCTCTGCCACCATCACTAAGTCGTGAATACTCTTTTCTCCTAATCTGTCTACTTTCTGTAACTTTCTCCTACTATCTGGTGCGGCTTAGTTGACAAAATGCATAATAACAGCTGCCTTTGTCTCAGTTGCTTCTGGATCCATAGGAGTATACGTATGGAAGGCTTCCTGAATTCTTTCTAGGAAGGCTGCAGGGCTTTCGTTTGGCCCCTGTTGTACATCCCCTACCTTGGCCAAATTGGTGGGCTTTTGAGCAGCCACTTTGAGGCCTCCCAACAAAGCCTGGCAATAGACCCAGAGCCTCTCCTTACCTTCTGCTGTGTTGAAGTCCCAGTCGGGCCGGGACAAAAGAAAAGAAGTGTTGATAGTATCAGCATTGGTAGTGGGTTGACCATTGTCACCAGGAACCAATTTCCTGGCTTCATTTTGGATTCTCTCTCACTCCTCTGTGGTAAACAGGATCTGGAGGAGCTGCTGACAATCATCCCAGGTGGGCTGAGGAGTGAACAAAACAGTTTCTAACAGGTTAATCAAATCTCTAGGGTTGTCTGAGAATTTGGCGTGTTGAGTACGCCAGTTATAAAGGTCACTAATGGCGAAGGGCCAGTAGTGATGATGCTGGTTACCATGTTCATCAGGGAGCCCTGTCGCCCTTAGTGGGAGAATAGTGGAGTCTGCTGGTCCTGCCAGCGAGGTGGCACACTGGTGGCGAGTGTTCTGGGCAGGGCCATCCCCGCTGCTGGCGCCCGGAGCCGGCCCTCTTTCCCCAGCTCCAGCTGGGGCCAGAACTTCTCCCCCTGCCTGCTGTTGTGAGGGAGTGGAGAGAGAGTGGTAAGGGGGGGGGGGGGAAGGAGACCTTCCTCGGTTCCTCCTTGGAGGACCGGGTAAAGCAGTGCGGTCGGCTCGCTGTCAGTTTGCCTTTTTTCGTCGCGTTTTCTGGGAGTCTTTTTACAGGCTGCCAGGATTACCTCCGGCTGCTGTTTCTGTGGAAGCAAAAAGGGCTTGATCCATGGAGGGGGGTCACATATTAGATTTTCCCAAGTAACAATATAAGGAACCTGGTCCAGATGTCCTGCATAAGGATGGAAGACGGCATCTTGGACTCTCCTTGTGGTTCCTAGATCAAAGGTCCCCTCAGGTGGCCATCCTATCCCAAAGGCAGGCCACTCTGAGCTACAGAGGGTGACAAGTTTAGTCTCTTTAACTTCTAAACTCAGGTTATGAGCACGCTCCCTAACTTCTTTAAAATGGTTCATCATGAGGGACGGGGGGTGGTCACAGTCTGTCCCATCATCTCAGTCCAAGTTAAAAGACAAAAATATGCAATAGACAGACAAATACAACAGAAAAACAAAAAGCAAGACAAAACAGTCCTCCACTCGATCGGAGGCAAAACTGAAAATGGGATGACGGCCTCATGCCGTGCTGCGGGAGTGACCTGCACCGTCCTTCCAGAAGTCTCAGAGACTCGAAGGGCACTCCGTCCCCTACAGAAGGGTCTGGAATGTCTTCCAGGACCCCGGGTCGACTGCTCTCCAGCTCGTCCACCTAGACCGTCTGCCGACCTACTCAGAAATGGACCCCCAACTTTACAGATACGGAAACTCACCAGGTGGTGTCGACCCTTCGGTACGGAGATCCTGGGGGTCTTAGGGGTCCCGGATGAGCCCCCAAATGTTGTGCCCAGATTTCGAGGTCCCCAAAGACCACCAAGGAGCCGATTCCGATGTAAACACACAAAGGTCATTTATTCAAGCTCGAGCAGGGACTCCCAACTGTCACCGCCGCAGCGGGTCAAGATTGAGAGCCCCAACTCCAAATCAGCAGGGGTTTTTATAGTGGTTACAGCAAGGTTCTAGATTGGCAATTAAACCTGATTGATTGTGCCTTGAGCACCCAAGCTGCAAACGGTTGCTAACTACTGATTAGCTGTTGCTAGGGGATGGCTGAACACTATCACATGCAGGTGGTCAAAATACATCTTGTGGTTTTTCTTAGAACTGAAATTTATGCCACCAAATTTTAGAATGGAGTCACTTAGGTCTCACAGCAGCCATTTAGTTGAATACATTTTGCTGATCTGCTGACTCACCTTGTCAGCACAGAACAGCAACTGGGCCTAGGATTGCTCTATTGTCTACTGATTCTTCCATTTTCTCTGTTATGTCTCATGTGGTGTGTGTGTGTGGTGGGGAGAGGGACAAAGACTGAGAGGCATTTAGACTTTTGTTATGGGCTGTGGGTTCTTCTTTGCTCTTACTTTCCTCCACCTCCTTGACTGCTTGCCCTGTAGTCTTCAAGCTCCATTGTCATCTGTTCAGAAGCTGTTTATCCAGGTCTTACAATTGTGCCAAGTCAAGTCCATGTGGTAAGTCTACCTGTCCATCTGCATGTCCATCCATTCATCTACCCGTCTGTCAGCCTGCCTGTCTGTGTGTGCCAGTCCACCCAAATCTCCTGCTGGGTGGTTCTGCTTTTCTGGCTAAACCTTGACTTATCCACTCTGAGACATGAGCTGCATGAATCCTATAAGGTTGAAACCCCTTAAGCCAGGTGCTTGGGGACTGGAAGAGAGAGCAGTAGTGACAGACCTCTCTCAAAAACATCCTGCATTCAGTTCTGGGAAACTGTCTCCTCTTTACTCATTCCACACGCAGAGGAAGTCAGGTTTGCTGTTCAGGTAAATGTATTAGCATTGCAAAGGCCTCTCCCAACTACTTTTCAAACCTCCTCCCCCCAAGGTACACAATTTCCTCCTTCTCCTTTTCATATCTTTGGGGAATTTGAGCCTCTCTGTCCCTGAGTCATCTTAAGCCTAATAGACCAACCGGGCCAGTGGGAGTCAGTGCAGCAGCCCCTCCAGTTCTAGATGGAAAAAGGAGGGTGAATAGTTTGCTTTCTCTTTCTGCAGTGTGGGAGCATCACAGTCCTGCCGCTTAGTTCAAGATCAGAGAAAGTTCTAAACAAGAAGCCAGCTGGATCCAACCGCTTCACTCTACACCCTTGCTGACTGCTGAGATATATGAGGGAGATTAAGGCCAACACTCCCCTTTCCTAATCTAGGGAGCAGAAACTAGGTGCCTCTATTCCCATCACCAAAGGTAGCGCCTGGAAAAATAGTACTTCTAATTAATTTGCCTTAAGTCCTTGTCAAGGGGTGTGTAGGATGCTTTGCACTTTGAGGTTTGATGGGTGGCTGGATGCCTCCTGGTAATTTCTCAGCACAAAATAATGACAGCTTGGATGAAATTCAATGGTTACTGTTTTTTTCAATTCTTAGTTATTGTTTTGCACGAGCTCATTACTTCCTTTACTTCAAATTGGTAGCAAAAACAGAAAGGGTGAAATACAACCAGGGGGACCATCCTTTCAGTGTTAATTGCAGGTGTCTGTGTTAGGCTCTGTTCTCCTAAGAGCCACATCCAGCTGTATCAAATTAGTTAAGAGGGCCATGGGTTCATTTGCATTTGATCTGGATATTGTTTCTGAATACTTAGATTAACAGTACTGGTGATTTTCAGGCAATTCATACTTTAAATTTTATTACTCTATATAAGAATCCACATGATCACCTACATGGAAGAAATTTTCAAGAGGGAGAGAGAGAGGGAGAAGTACATGGAAAAGATGCCACACTGTTGCTCTCTGGGGTCTGCTAGTGTAGAAGACTTGGGGAGGCAAGGGACTCTGTAAGTACTGGGGGACTACTTGTGAGGCTTTTTCCCATCTAAAAGAGTAATAATGATGAAAGGGATATTGATGTTATTGATGATGATGACAACGATAATAAACATTTGAGTCTGATATGTTGTGAAGTCCCTATGTGAAGTCCCTATGTGAAGTCCCAGGCTCCACATACACTCAGGATTATTCCATTTGACCTCTGGATAAATAAAAAAGATGGTTTAATTCACTATTTCACAATCTATGTGGGAAAAGGAGTTGAAGTCTGTCAGTGCACAGTTTTGCAGAGTTAAATAACATTCTATGTTCAAGGAATTCTCCTTGTACCCAACAGGGAAAATCTAGTCATCCTACCCCCTCTCTGGAAACCAAAACCAAAACAAAACAACCCACTCACCTGTCCTCACTCTTCCCATTCTTTCCTCCTTGCTGCCATCAGATTCAGAGCTATTGGGAGGTTTATTTTCCTTGCCAACAGCCTGAAGGCTTAAAAATACACACTCATTCTTTCCTTTGGCTGAGTTAAAAGAACATCTCCATCTGATTTCCTTAGGGACTTGGTATAGTTTTCTTTAACTTTTTGTTCTCTTTTCCCTGTCTCTGCCTCTGTCTTTTATTTACATCAGCCTTTCTTTCTCATTTCAGTTTCTCTTCCCCATCCCTCCTTTGTCATTCTATGCAAAATGACACAAAACTCAATCCAAACAGAAAGGCAGTTGCTGTGGCAGCAGCAGTGGGCTACCAACACTGTGGGTAACACTGCTGTTGAAGAGCAGCAGGAGGTGGCACATGTCATGCTGAGGAAGCTAGAGAGAGGCCTGTAAGGAAGGGCACAAAATCCTGTGATTACACACTTCCTAAGACCTTCCCTGCTGCAGTGGGATTTCCATGCCAGGAGGATTAAGTGAGTTTTGTTAAGACCTTTAAGGAAACAGTGAGTGGCAGCAGCTACTGGGGCTGTAAAAGGTTTGTTAGAGCAGAATGAGACTGGGCTGCCTGGGTTGACTGGAGACAGGAGAGGGCCAATTATCCAGATCTGCATGCAGACCCGGGCACTACAAGGACATGGAAACCAGAATGCCAGGGTGCAGTGGGATTAATTGGCCAGTCTTTCAGTACTAGAGTGAAGCAAGCTTAATAGCAGACCCTAGGGAGTCTACAAAACAACCATTTTGTATTTTTCCATTTGACTTGTGTTTATTTGTTCTTCTTCCAAGGAGCTCAAAGAGCTTTCTGTACCTCACATGGTATTAGTCTGATCTTGTGTTTTATCTCCAATCTCTAGTTGAGGATGGGTGTGGCAGATGCCAGATTTTCTAGATCAGCCTCTAAGAGCTCAGGTTCAGTCCCTGTGAGTTCATCTCTAATCCAGGAGAATCTTTATATCTTCTCAGAGTGTAGAGAACTTCATATTATTATGGGCAAACCCATCAATAAGCTAAAGGGGCATTTGCAACTCCTTCTTAGCATAAGCCCTTCCAAGGCGCTGAGACAGAGCATAGCAATACATTCATACGATTATATATTTTAAATATCAAGTTTTATTGTTCCTGTAATTAGTTAGAATCATTGTCTCTCTAAAGCCCGAGGTCTCCTGTCTGTCTCCTTGGAATGTTCATGGGCATTTAGGAATCTAGTTTGGGTTTGGTGGATATCTTAATGGATGTCACTACTATTCTGTGCTGCTTGCCCTTACCAAGTTCTTGAATTATAGGAAGGGCTTCCAGTAATATGTCCTCTACTCACCATACAGAATGGTAGGTTGGAAGTTCTATGTTGCTTGGTACTGGTTAGTACTCTCAACTTGGTTAGTAGAAGAGAAATAAGGTTTGGAATATGCAGAGTTAAAAGCTGGTCTATGGGAAATTCTTTTAAATCTTATAGCTTATCTATGAAGGAAATTTGGTAGAAGTTTTTCCAAGTTTGTCAACAATCCTGAAACTTTACATAACATTGTTAATTACAAGTTGTGAAACTGAAAGTTTTCTAAATTATCAGTAATAAAAAAACAAATGCTCATCAATTATGCTAGAGGAAAGACTAGATTATATTTCTTATCTCTTTATAGAAATTGCTATCAAGGGGAGATTATGTGTTAAACAATGTATGAAAAAGAAACAATGTAGGGATATGTTGGGCATTTTGTAAAGATACTAGATTATTTAAATTTTTTGTTATATGTGGTATTTGTCAACTTTAAAGATGTATAATTAATTGAGATTTAATTTCTGATTTAAGAAAATATTTGCTTTTATACCTAAGTTTGAATTTGTAGTGTTGTGCTTTTTTCTAAAAGACTAAGTCTCCAATTTAGAAGCATCAGGTTTCTAAATCTCTAACCTGCTCCAAGGTGTTTGGGTTGTTTTAGGGCATCCTGGCTCCTGATGTCTCTCCTGTGACCCAGGGCAAGATGCTGTCTGCCTGACTCTATGTCTGGTGCTGCAAGAAGATCTAATGAATGAACCTCCCAATTACTTGTTTCAACTTTTCATGCCTAGAACTAAAATCCTGTGATTATTTTACTGTTCTAAGGCTTTTTTTTCCCATTCAGATTTAAAACCAAGTGAGATACTTGGGATGATCTATAGTTAAAATTGGATACTACCTAATTGTGTGAATTTGAACAAGTCAATATATCTTTATTTGACCCCAATTTCCTCATCTCTCTTCTGGGCATAATTATGATGGTCCAATCTTACTTACAGGGTTATAGTGGGTAACTCTTGGTATTGAAGAAGAGGCTAAAGTTCTCTGAAAAGTAGAGTACTTGGTAAATAGAAGGGATTATGTTTTATTTAAAGTCAATACAGCCGTCTTCTAAATCTGCAACTTCAGGTACTTAGTCTAGAATTCTGGGTAAGTTAATATTTTCTACATTTGTCCTTCTGACAAATCACAGCTCCTTTGTGGTTTATACACCTGGCAAAAAAAGCCATGACACCTTGACTATGACTTGAGTGATGGGTCAAGCAACCATATCTCTTAGATATTGGAAGTTTGGTGTATAAGAGGAAGCTTACTTCAATTCACATTCTCAGGGGTTGTTTCTTTGAGGTAAGTTCCTCCCTGTGTGCTGAATCCTCTGATGCTTCTAATTGACTTGAAAGTATCTTATCTCTTCTAAGAAATGTCACCTAGCCTTTTTCAAGTACACTTCCAGGCTACCAGAATCAATACATTGCTTAGGTTAAGCATATTAGATAGGGAGTGATTGACAGCCCAAATGAAAGTAGGCTTTAGCTGCTAGCACCAGTTTGGAGCTTAGAAACTGCTGAAACCCATTCATGCCTATAAGCAGCCAGCAGTAACTTAGGAAGCATTGTCTTGGAAAGAGATGTAACCTGGAGAGAGAAACAGTGGAGTTTACAACAGCTGGTCTTCAGGTTAAGCTGGTCATAGGGGTTGGAGTCCAAAGTCATTTCTAATTAAACAGGTATTTGCTTGGCACCCGTTGTGTTTTAGGCATTGTGGGATTGAACATAGTGGCCTATAATGAAGACCAAGCTTGTCCTTCCTATAATGAGCCTATGGAATAGCAGGGGTTAGCACATATATAAGCTGCTCATATTAGTTGGGCTAGTGACTGTAACAGCAGTAGAAAAATGCTTCCAAGATCCAAGGAAGGGGATATAATGTTTATAATATTTGGCCTTTAATTTTTTTTACTTGAATAGTGAGATAAGCTGGACTAAAAAGAAACTTAGGCTGAGAAATTACAAAGTTAACACTTACTCAAGCTTAGTCCATGAATGACTCTTTTTAGCCATCTTTCTTTTTAGCAATCTGGCACTCATTTTCTATGATTGACCTTGCTTAGAGTTAGGAATATTTACTCGCTATTTTCAAAGAGAACATAGTCTAATATGGTGGTCTTTCATATGTGCAGACAGTGCTACTGTCAGGGGTAGGGTGTGGTATAGAAGGAGTATTAGATGATCATATTTAGCCACTCTTCACTCAGTTCTTCTGAAGCCATTCAACAGTGAAACTACTCTGGGCATTGTGACTGCGGACGTGGCCACTATGGCCTGATTTATATGGTGACTGAGTACACAACCTTAGTTCCATTTGTTAGGGTCATCTGAACCAAAGCCTCTACAGCATCCTACTATTCATGGGCTTTGCCCTTAGAAGATGAGGGTCAATAAAATGAATAAACACTCATAAGAAGGTGTCTTACTTGTGGAGATAAAACAGAGTGGAATGGAATCTCATTGGCTGGAGTTAGAAGACCTAGATTCTAATCTCACATCAGCCATAGTGAACCATTTATTTTAATATAGGTCAGCCCTAGGCTGTGCCCTCCCTAATTCTTCCTACCCATTCTCAATCAGGCTGTAGTATTTGTGTGTGTGTGTGTGTGTGTGTGTGTGTGTGTGTGTGTGTGTGTGTTTCTGGACATTATAACCTTTACCTGTGGGTTAATGCCTGGGCTCTTCCTGGATGAATTCAAGAGGGTAATGGGGCAAGTTGCCTGGATAGGCTGCCCTACTTATTCCTAGTACTCAGCTTCATCTAGCTTCTTCCTGTATGGCTCTTTTCCTTCCATTCTGATTTGTCTATTCTCACCTTGGCAAACTGTCTGACCTACTCTGGTAGCTCCAGTAGCTCTCCCATTACTATTTGTATGAACCCTGAGTCTACAAGGCTTGTGGTTTCTCTGATGCCTGGATTTTCTGTGAGTATATACTGTGATTACTCTTCTTATGTGAACAATGAAATAAGTGACATCCAGTGATAGGAAATCCTGAATGTTATAGAGACAAAGGGACAATAGTTGAAGGAGTTAATGAATGTTAAGTCTTTAGCGTGGTGCTTTCAAGTGGTATACATCCAATAAATCCTGTTATTATCATTGGTAGTAGTAAATAATAATAGTGCTGTTGTTGTTTATTATCATCACTTTCACTGTTTAACACCTGTTACCCTGTCTTTGCAAGAGAAAGAGATCTAGGCCAATGTTCCTTGAATTTTAATGTGCATACAAATTTTGCTAAGATGACGTTCTTTTAGCCAGAAGCTCTGAGCTTCTGAATTTTAAACAAGCTTTCAAATGATGCTGATGTTCATGGTCCATGGACCATATTTTGAATAACAAAGTCCCAGAGGATATTGAAAAGGGTGGAACACTAGGGTTAGGGTCTTGGTGATGAAGATATGTATTGGGAATATTTGGTTTCTGAGCACTTGTGTAGTCAGTGACATGTATTGGGAATAGTGTGCTGGAGCCTTTGTAAGATTCCTAAATTTACAATTTTTGTAATTATGGTTAATGCCTGATTTCCTATGAAGATAGAAGAAAGACTGATTAAATGAATGGGCACAAGGATTCTTTTGCATTACGTCAAAAGAGAAGCAGGAGACTACATCCTTCCTTCTATCAGTACTGCAGAAAAGGAAATATATCCTGCTCTTGATCGGCTGTGGGAAGTCTAGAGAAGACCTATCTTTAAGTTATTGAAAGGCAAAAGGGGATGATTATAGCAACCCTCAACAGGATAGTATCCTTCACAGGTCATATTTTATGTGATGTTTTTGATACCTTTGAGCTCCTGCTTCCCCTGTAGGTTATAAGCTTGTCAGAGATGATAGGCTCCAAGCAGAAGTTTCTCAGTTTCTTACTGGTATCTTCATAACAATAGTGTTGAAAGCAACGCTGAAGGCTTATTTAGGACCAGACATTATTTCACTTAATCTGTACAGCAGTTCTAAGTAGGTGGTGCTTTATATAAAGACCTGTAGCATCACCTAACATACTTTATGTTTAACTTATTTGTTTTTTTTTTGGTACCGGGGATCAAACTTGGGTCCTTGAGCTTGCGCAGCAGGCAGTGAAACCACTGAGCTAAATCCCCGGCCCTGTTTAACTTATTTGTTTATTGTCTCTCCCAAGCAGACTGCAGGCACCATGCAAATTTGTTCATAGCTTCCCAGCCTTGAGAACAGCTCCTTATACATAGTACTTGTTCAATATGTTTTTGTTAAACATAGGAGTAGATAGACAGGAAAATCAAGAAAGGTTAAGGAATTTGTATAGGTTACACACATGTAAATGCTACAGTTAAAAATATGAATCCTATGCACTGTTATACAGATCTTAATCATTCCATTGTATCATGCCCCCCATCATGTTAATTTCTTTATAACTTCATTGCCATAAACTTAGAGTGCAAATCCTAATGCTTGGTTGTGTCTTTGGCTGGTGAATCCAGAGGGCCTGTGGTCACCATCTGGGAACTTGAGCATTTGTTATGATCTTTGAGAGTTCACACTAGAGATGACTGATTAATCCAGCCCCATGCATTTCAGGTCACTGTGCTCCCAGATAAGAAAGAACACACAGATTAGGGGCAGATGCTTATAGAGAATAACCATCCTGTCACACACAGGTCATGTGTGTGACCAGTGTGAGTCCCCTCACAGTGATGATATGCAGAAGGCCCACGTAATCTTCTCTTTCTTTAATAAGGGTTGTCATTTTCTTGGTCCACAGATTATTCATTTATTGTTCTATTTGGCTTCATAGAAAACCTTACAAGGGGGATGTTTGAGTTGGAGGACCTGGCAGGAGTTAGGTGAGCCTCCTAAGTCACACAGTCTAACAGGCAGAAAATGTCCTGGTTTCCCTCCCAGAGACAGCAGTTGGTGCTGATGGTGGTACTGCTGACTAAGTTGCACAGTTTTAAAATGTTATTAGAGCTTCAAGATGGCAGCTTTGGTAGAAGAGTAGAAAACAAAATCAACAAGTTTCCTAAAGCTAAGATCTTCTTTTAGAATTAGCTTCTTGGTGTCTCCTAACACAAGATGAGTTGAGCATACAGATCTAGGTGACTTGTATTGAGCAGGCAGTCACATCTTGGTATGTCACTAGGCCAAGGATGCGGAGGATGGCTATTATAGATCCCACCTTAACTGGGAAGAATAAAAGTACAAGTGACTACACCTGTCGCCTGACATGTTCCCCGATGCCCTTGGTTATAATCAGACCCAACAGTTATGAAGCTATAAATGAAGTCATATATAATGCAAACAAAATGTGCTTCCTATGCTTTGAGATAGTTGTTGCTGGAAAGAAAAGGAGAAATCGATGATATTCTAGGGAACTTTCCATTTTGATGATTTAAAATATCTTATTCTGAGATGAAAGTCACAATTTATGAAAAGTCAGTGTTGGAAGATTATCTAGATTTTCATCATACAATCAAGACAGGGTATCTTCTACTTAGTTCTTTATGTATCTACAGTGGCCCCAAATGAAATGCTCAAATTTTAATTGGTTTGTCCAATGAAAAATAAAATCTGTTGTTTCTTTTATGGCTCTTAAAAGTCCTTCAAATTATTCTTATGAGAATTTTTTTAATTTAATGGCTTTGCAAGGTGAAAGGACTTTTAAATTAATGTGACCCACTGTAATGAAGAATTTCTTATATCTTAAGGTATTGCTAAAGGGGTTAATTTTCAGGACCTTTCTCCAAAGTATTGTAAATATAGAAACAAGAGCAGGGAAAGCAACTACTTTCAAATTCAGGGTGATGGGTAGCTCAGACCTTACCTTCAGCTCATGTGTTCATTTTGTAACTAAGGGTTGAGGAATTTTCTGCTGGAGGTACATACATCACAACAATCTCCAAACCCAAATGAAGGCTCAGCTCCAACAGGAATAATGAATGTTCAAGCTGTTTCAGACCATAATTTATTTCTGTTCCCAGAGTTCATCACATGATCCACCACCAGTGCTCATTTTCTGAAAATAATTTCTCTAGATGTCCATGGGCTTCCAGCTCTCATCACCCAGAACAGTAAAGAATAGTCACAACCCCTCCCATAATTTATCCCAGTGTCCACAAATCTCTCCAGGTCTCCTCAAACAAAGCAGAATGAAAAATGCAGAATACAGTTGTTCATCAGTGCATGGGGATGTCTCCAAGAGCATAATAGAAAATATGAATAAAGGAGAAAATTGTGGCCTTGGGACTTTTAGTCAGTGGCTCTGATTTTACTCTTAGCTCATACTAAACTAAATGGGGTTCTGGCTACAGGTAGATTCCCCTTGTTTCCAATATGAAATCCCTATTGTAGCATGTCTAGTGTTTTAAAAATCCAACTTTGGTATCAGTTGTCTTAGAAAATACCACAAGAGGACATAAAAAGAGCTAATACCATATTTTGAGCCAGAAACAGGAAGGAAAACTTACACCTTGCAAGAAGAGGATGTCCAACAATCACCTCCCTTTATCTTTTGAGTCAGTAGTGTTTATGATCAGTGCCAAAATGATAAAAAAAAAAAAAAGGAAAAGGCCAGTTGAATACCATGGTCTGAATCAAGTTATTACATATTTCCTTGCAATTACTCTCAGATAAATACCATGCTAGGAAAAACTAGACAGGGCAAATCATCATGAAATATTCACCATGAGTATCATCAAACTTGATAAAACAAGTCTCATGGAGGAAACCAGTCTAATGTTACTCTTCTGCTTTGGGAAACTAAATCAAATGCAGCCACGGAAGATCAGAGAAATAACTATAATAGTTATTTGAGAATTGTTCAGCATTATCCAATCTCTCACTGAGTTTTTGCCTGTTCAATTCCTCCTCTCACCTGAAGCCAGTTATATGTCATAACCAACGACTGACCATTGACTTTTGAGTGCTTTTCCCACCTTTCCAACACAACTCTATATTCTGTCTGTTCCTTCTTCACCAGCAAGATAATTTAATTATCATTTGTCTTCAGTGACTCTGTCTTGTGCTTTAATCCCCAAATACTTCATTATTTTGTACTTATTTTTGTACTTTTCTTCCATATTTGACCTTTGCAACTATGCTCAACACATTACTGGCCATACAGCAAGGCTTCATGTAAATGTATTGAATGAAAGATTAATAATTAAGAAGAAAATATAATTTGCAAATAATCTGCAGAAAACATATTTATGTATACTATATGGATATGCACACACATATAGCTATTAACAGAGCTATCTTTTATAAATTGAGCTCTATAGGCTATTATTATCATACAGAGAGACCTTAGGTTTATTCTTGATTATGAGCTTTATGATTTTTAAGGAAAGTTTAAAAAATTATTTTCTTCCTCTCATATTTCTATTTGGATTAGCAATATATTGCTACTAGCAATTGCTAGTTGGACTAGCAATATATTGAATTTGAATTCAATTAAACTTAATTAAGAACAATTCTCCCCCTTGAGATAAACTATTGTTTCCTCTGAGTTGCACTAGCTGTCTTCAAGGTATTTGGAATATTTTATTGTGTCCTGGAATGTACCACTTGCTAAATTATGTTCTTTGTTGACAAATCATAACTTATTCTTAGAAAAGTGTTATATTATATTTCCCTTTAGTAAGATGCCCCTTCTGTGAAATTCTAAAAGTTCTGGAAAACTATCAGATTGGCCATATCTTTACTACTGAGGGTCAATAAGTGAGGAACTGTATTATTGGGATAATTATTGTGCATAACCAACGAGTGCAGAGGTACTGGTCTTGCATCTGATTGTCTGCTGGCTTGCCCCAGTGCTTGTCTTTTTTGAATGAAGCCCTGTTCTTGGTTGTCTAGAGGTGGCGAGGCCCTGGACTTAGGAAGATCTTGTACCTTTTTCAGTGAAGGACAAGGGACCTTTTCATCAACTCTGCCTGTTAAATGTTCCAAGTCATCTTTCTTTTTCCTCATTTTACTTCAGATGCCTTAGAAGAAATGAGGAAATAAAAGCCTCTGCCTTCCCTCTTTTGACAGAGTGATCCTGTTGCATAGTTCTCTAAAATTAAGGGGTTATAAATATACTTCAAAGCAGCAGACACTTTGTGTTTTTATGATGGGTGGGAAATTAATTTCTCATCTGGAAGTGTTGGATTATCCATTTCCCCACATGCCAGGTTTCAGAAAGAATCTATAATTCTCTCATACTGCTGTGCTCCTGTCTCTCTCTCTGGCTTTGTGGTCAGTCTTGAAGAAAATGCTTTATTGGTGGTGTACTAGGGCTTATCATATGATATGGATTGCCAGTGGTCTTTGGAGGATAGGGGATCCCCAGGTCTTATTCCATTCTTCCTATCTCTGTCTCATCCCTTAGAAGAGGCTGAAGTGGGAAAAGTTCTTATGAATGGGTGGAGACACATGGCTAATTCTGGTGAAATTACTTGTTGCTGTTTCTAGTACTGGTCCTCCTCTCTACTGAGACCTTACAGCTGTGGTGTGTAAGGGAAGCTTCAGGAAGCTGCAGGTGGTGACAGTAGTAGGAAGAGGTACTGTAGCAGGGGGGACAAAAGATGCTATAAAGCCATATCAGGAGTTTATTCTTCTTGATCATTTCCTTTAGGATATCACAAGACAGTTTAACTCAATTATTTAACTTTTATGATACATCAGATCTCCCTCTTATTATTATTTTTTTGCCTGAAAAGAATAGGATAACTAATGCTGGTATGATGCTTTGCAGTTTTCAGAATGTTTCTATATATTCTATTTTATGTGATTTTCAAAACATCCCTGTAAAGTAGAAAAGGCTGATAAATGTATTATCATTCTCTGTGTTCTTCCTTCATCCTGTCTTCACTTTCTTCCTTATATGTAACCTGCAACATCAAATTGAAGTGAACTTTTGAGCTTCTTCTTTGCCATTCTGCTCCACAGATAGGAAAACTGAAGCACAGCAAGGTGAAGTGACTTTCCTAAAGTTCCCTGATAAAAGTTGAAGAATTCAGTCCACATTCTTATTTTTAAAAATGCTAAACTTTTATTTTGAATTACGTGTAAATTCACATGCACTTGTAAGAACTAATACAATGATCTACTGTACTCTTTACCTGGTTGCCCCAGTGATATCTTTTGAACTATAGGGCAGTATGTTAACTAAGTCAAGATACAGAACATTCCTATGAACAAAAGGATCTCAGTCATCTGTCCTCTCTGTTTCTGTAATTTTGCCATTTATGGTGGGTAATAGAGGAATGAATATGATCAAAATGTATTATACACAGAGACGTCCCCAAATGTGCAAATGCGGGAGCAGTGGGACAAGAGGAATAATGGGAGGTAACAGTGATCAAAGTATGTTACGTGCATGTAGGAATCTGCCCAAATGGATCCCTTTAATTTCTGTAACCGATAAAACAAGAGTGAAAAAAACTTTCATTTGAAATTTGCATTTTAAAGAGACTGTGAAAGAGAATATTATTACATAGAAAAACACTAAGATGATTCTCTGAAGATCCACACAGGTTGCATGTATTAATGATTTGTTCCCTTTGGTTGCTGAGTAACTTGCATGGGATGGATGTATCACCACAGTTTGTTTAAGTATTCTCCCATTGAAGGACATTTGGGTTGTTTCTAGTTGTGCATATTACAAATGAAGCTGTCATAAACATTTATGTAGGTTTTCATGTGAACATATGTTTTCATTTTTCTGGGATCAATGCCCAGGAGTACAATTTCTGTTGTATAATACTAGCATGCTTAGTTTTTTAAGGAAGTACCAAGCCATTTCCCAAATTGGCTGCCCCATTTTACACTCCAGTGCATAAGTGACCCATTTCTCCACATCCTCACCAGCCTTTGGTGTTGTCACTATTTTTAATGTTAGTTTCTGTTGACAGGTGTGTAATAAGCTCATGGTGGCTTTGATATGCATTTCTCTCATGGCTAATGACATTGAACATCTTATCATGAGCTTGTATTTTTCTTCTTCATTGAAACTATTTAATTGCATTCTTTGTTTTACTTTCGAATTAAGAGTTCCTTAAAATGTTCTTTATATTGGATATGTGGTTTGGATGTATTTTCTCACAGTATGTAGCTTGTCTTTTTATTCTATTAACAGAGACTTTTGGAGAGGTTGTTTTCAGTTTTGAGGAGGTCCAATTTATCAATTTTCCCTTTTAATTATTGTTTTTTGGTGTCAAGTCTAAGAACTCTTTCTTCCTAGCCCTAGATTTGGAAGATGTTTCTATGTTGTTTTATAAAGTTTATTTTAAAAACTTTATAGTTGTACATTTCACTTTTTTTTTACATTTCACATGTAATTCTATGACTTATTTTGAGGTAATGTGAGTTAATTTTCATGCCTTGTATAAAGTATGAGACTTTCATCTAAATTCTTTTGTTGTTTTTGTTTATTTATGCCAATGGGTGTCCAATCCATCCAGCAACATTGCCTCTTTGTCAAAAGTAAGTTGGAAATATTTCTGTGGCCACATATTTAGGTCTTCTATTATATTTCATTGACCTATGAGTTTTTGCACTAATATCCTAGTTTTGATTATTGCAGTACTATACCTAGTCTTAGAGTCAGATAGAGTGATTCTCCTGCTTTATCTTTAACTATAACTAACTTTGTCTATAACTAAAAATATTTTGCTGATATTTTGGTAGGAATTTCATTAAACTTGTATATCAGTTTGGGAAGAATTGGCATCTTTTCTATGTCTAACCCTTCAATCAATGAACACAGTATATCGCTCCACTTATTTAGATTTTTCATTTCTTTAATGAGCATTTTTCAGTTTCTAATATACAAATCTAGTACATGTTTTGTTAGATTTTTTGACTGACTATAAATAGTATTGTATTCTTAATTTTGTTATACACATGTTTAATGCTAATATATAGAAATACAATGATTTTTGCATGTTTCTGTCTTCTGGATTTGCTGAATTCACTTCTTATTTCTAGGAGTAAAAAAATTCTTTTTAAATACTCCTCAGGATTTTCTATGTAGACAATCATATCATCTACAAATAGAGACAGTTCTGTTTCTTTTTTCCACTCTGCTTAGATTCAAGTTCAATTTTTTTGAAGTGAAAATTATTCATAAATAATGCTGCATAGTTTTTGTTACATCATATTAGGAAACAGATGATGCCTGAGATCTTATATTTAGTAATGTTAAGGTGGATAAATGGGGTCACAGGTATCAGATGGATCCCTGCATTATAACACTTCCCATCAATCTTTCATGCAATGGATTGTGCATTTATTGACAATCCATTTTCTCATTAGGGGTTACCAAAAGGGAATCTTCTAACTTCATTACCTCTGTAGCTATGAACTGGAACTCTGTAAAGGAAGACCAATTCTTATTATGCATGTATTTCCTCGGATATAGTTCCTACAGGAAAGGCAAAGAAATTTGTTAATTCTTTCCCATTATTTATCAATCTTCAGAGTAATAAATTATGTCCTAGAAGTGCCCAATGGTTTTTTAAGTATCAATTGGAAGTTATGAGTTTCTATGTTTGATGTGTTAAAACTAAATGTCGTTATTATTCTTGTTTAATGATCACTTTGTTCCGGTGTAATGCTGGTGGGGTTTACTTTAAATTTGTTTCACTGTTTTGCAACATGAGTCATTGATTAAAAAAAATTTGTGGTGGTTTAATATATATATATATATATAAAGTTATAAATTATATATAATTATATATATAATTTTAAACTACTTTTAACTGTAAAATTTGGTGGCATGCATTATATATATACAATTTTGTGCAACCATTACTACTATCTCTTTCCAAAGCTTATTCACTACTTCACACAGAAATTATGTGCCCTTTAATTAATAACTCTATCACCCACTCACCCAACCTTTACTATCTAACATACCTTTGTCTATAAACTTGTCTACCCCAGATATATCATGTAAGTGGTATCATACAATATTTGTCCTTTTATGTCTTATTTAGTTTACTTAGCATAATATTTTCAAAGTTCATCACTGTTATAGCATATATCATAACTTCATTCTTTTTTGGCCGAACAATATTCCATTGTATATGTATACCATGTTTTGTTTACCTGTTTATCTGTTGATAAGCACACGGGACACTTTTGCTATTATGAACAAAATCACTATGAACTTCGTTGTTCACATACCTGAGTCCGTGCTTTCAATTTTTTTGGATATATACCTAGGAATGAAATAGCTGAGTCATGCGATAGTTCTGTATTCAGTGTTTTAGGAACCACCCAGCTGTCTTGCACAGTGGCCTCTCACCATTTCACACCTTCACAGGCAATATTCAAGGGTACTAATTTCTATGCCTGCACATCAACACCTATTATTTTTAACTTTTTAAAAATTATAGTCATCCAGTAGATATAAAGCAATATATTATTACAGGTTTGATTTGAATTTCCCTAATGACTAATAGAATTGAACATCCTTTTATTTGCTTGTGGACCATTTGGTATGCATTTTCAAGAGACATATTTGTTCAAATTCTTTCCCCATTTAAAAACTGGGTTGCATCACCTTTTTGTTGTTGAGCTGCAGAAGTTATTTATGTGGATATTGAATCCTTGTCAGACATGATTTGATAATATCTTCTCAGAATCTAAAAGTGCTTTTAAAAACTTCCTTTGTGTGTCTTTTGATGCTTGTAGTTTTTTTAAGATTTAGTTTTACTTTTGTTGCTCATGCTTTTAGTGTTGTACTTAGGAATCATTGCCAAATCCAAATTTATGAAGACTTACCCCCTTTTTTTTTCCTTTAAGAGTTTTATGATTTTCCTCTGATATTTAGGTTATCTGTTTGAGTCAATTTTTGCATATGTAAAAGAATAATAAAAAGAAAAAAAAGGAATTTGAAAAGACAAAACATTTTTGCATATGCTATGAAATAGAATGTCAAGACTTTTTCCTTTGTGTATGGAAATCAAGTTGTCACACCACCATTCTTTGAAGCGATTTCTTTTCCCCATTCAATGGTTCTGACACTTTTGCCAAAGTAAGTTGACTGTAGATATTTTTATTTCTAGATTCTCAATTCTATTGCTTTATATGTTGATCTCTATGCTAGTTCCACACTGTTTTGGTTAGTGAAGGTTTGTAGAAAATTTTAAAGCTGAGAAGTGTAAGTACTTGTAACTTTGTTCTTTCTCAAAATTGATTGGCTATCCAGGATTCCATATGAATTCAAGGAGAGGATTTTCCATTTCTGTTAAAAAGAAAATCTGTTGGAAATTTGATAAAGTTTGCATTAAATAATAATAAATCTCTTAATATATGAGATGTCTTTCTATTACTTTTGATTTTCTTTAAATTTTTTGAGCAATGTTTTTTGAGTTTTCAGTGTGCAAGTATTTCACTGCTTTGGTTAAATTTATCCCCAAGTAGTTTATTTTTTGTATGTTATTGTAATATGATTCATTTTAAAATTTCTCTTTATGATTACTTATTGCTGGTGTACAAAAACAATGGATTTTTCTGTGTTGATCGTGAAATAAATAAGAATAGAGAGTATGTTTCTCAGTTTTTCATAATAACATCTTCACTATATATACTGGAAACTTTAGATGCTTTTATAAATATTCATGAATAAATTGCATTAATAATTTTAATTATGGGCATTTTATGCTGGAATATTTGTACTCTGCAATTTTGTTCAATTTATATATTGGTTCTAGTAGCTTTCATTTAAATTATTATGGATTTTCTACATGTGTCATCATGTATTATATAGAAACTATAGCTTTACCTTTTACTTTCTAGTTTGGATGCCTTTTACCTCCTTTTTCTTACCTAATTTTTCTGGTTATATGTTTAGTACAATGTTGAGTAAGTGTGGTGAAAGTAGTCAGGCCCCTGATCCTGTTCCTGATATTGGGGGTAAAGGTTTGTCTTTTCTTATTGAATATAGTGTTAGCTTCATGTTTTCCATAAAGCACTTTATTATATTGAGGGAATTTCTTTATATTACTAGTTTTCTGTGTATGTTTTATCATGAAAGGATGACTATTTTCCAATGGTCTTTATGTATAAATTGAAATGATCAAGTGTTGCATCACCCTTTTCCGTTATATGGTGTGTTCCATGGTTAGTGTTGAATCTGAAATAACCCCCAGAGGCTCCTGTGTTGAAGTCTTGGTCTTCAATACCGCAATGTTCAGAGCTGGGACTTTCAAAAAGTTGTTGGATCATAAGGATTCTGACTTCATTAATGGATTAAGTCATTGCTGGGTTTTTAATGTGATAGGTTATTTGGAGGTGATGGAAATTTAAGAAGTGGAATCCAGCTGAAGGAACTGGGTCCTTGGGTGCATGCCTTTGGGGCCTATATTTTTGTCCCCAGCCCCTTCATCTCTGTCTCTACCTCCTGTCCACTGTGACAAGAGCTGCTTTGCTCTACCACATGCTTCCCACAGTGATTTTCTGCCTCTACACAGGCCCAGAAGCAATGGACCCAAATGACATGGATGAAAGCTTTGAAACCGTGAGCCAAAACAAAACCTTTCCTGCATTGTTTATATCAGAATTTATTTGTTATGGTGATTAAAAAAACTAAGACAGCATTGGTTAATTTTTTATTTTGACCCACACTTGCATTCCTAGGATAAGTCATTCTTGTGATTAGCTAAGTTATTGTGTTTTATTAGCCTCTTGGGTCTGCAGTTTTACATCATTTGCATAATTAATGAAGTTGAAAGCCATTATTTATCTAGATACTTTTCAGTCCTATCCTCTTTCTTTGTAACTTCTGAGTGTCCAATCACACAGATACTAGATATTTTGTTATGGTCCATAGTTCCTTGAGTCTCTGTTTTTTTAGACTATTTTATTTCTGTTCAGATTATGTAGTTCCTCTTGTTCTGTCTTGTAGTTCATTGAGTCTTTCCTTTCTTTGCCTCATCCATAATGTTGTTGGAATTTTAAATTTTGCTATGTTTTAAATTTTTCATATGGCTGGTTTATCTTTGTATTTACTATTTTTTGGTTGGATTTCTCATTTTTCCATTTTTAAGGTTGATTGTACTTGTCAACTAAAGCATTTCCGACTACTAAAAATTTTTGTCAGGGTTGGGTGTGTGGCTCAGTGGTAGAGCACTCGTCTGGAATGTTCAAGGCCCTGGGTTGGATTCCTAGCCCTAAATAAATGAGTAAATAAATACAATCTTTGATAGATATTTCTAATATCACTGTTGTCTCAATGATCACATCTGTTTATTATCCTTTTTTCTATTCAGTTTGAGCTCTTTCTTGATATGAGTGATTTTCTTTTTTTTACTTAAACTTGGATCTTTTGGGTATTAGGGTTAGGGTTAGGAACTCTAGATCTTATTTAAATCTTGGTTTTAATTTATTCCCTATGATACTGTTATGGAAAAAGAAGAGAGTTCTCTAATTCATTGCTGCCAGGTGGGAGGAGAAGTTCAGGTATCTCTCTCAAATCAGTTGACCCCTCATGAGGAGGCTCTTTGTTAATGCTGGGAAGGGGTGAGTGTTCTGACTCTTCTCTGATAAAATGGAAGTTTCCCATCTGTGAAAAATGGGTTTCCCATCATTACTCCATATAATCACTACTGCCACCATGATGGAGATGACTTTCTTACCCCTGGGCACTGGTGCAAGCCTGACTCTCCACTAAGCCTCTTCTGGTATTCCTTCAGCAGGAAAAGGGAGGGGACTCTTTGTACTGTGGAATGGAGTTGAAAGTCCAGGCTCTCATAATATCTCCGCTGACGGTGCTATCAACCTCCAGGATTGGAAGTCCCTGCTTCTACTCAGCCCCCTTTGACATCGCTGTTTTCAGTGAAGGATTGTGATGCTTTGGTGCTTGGTAGGCTTCCCTTTGCATGGAACATTTTTTTTATTACTTAAATTCTTTTATTGGTACATTGTAGGTATACAACACATTTACATTCCCATTGGGAACTTGTACCTTTACATGATGCATCTTGGATCTTATTTTTTCCCCATTCCTAGCCCTCCCTTCACCCCCTCCACCCTTCCCTATTTACAAAGACTTTATTTCCATTTGTTCCATTTCTCATCATTTTTCCTTTCCCTTCTTTCCTTTCCCCTGCCCCTCCCACTATCCCTACCCCTTTGGACATTTTCTTCCTATTTTGCATTATCGATTATTCATTCTAATCATTGGTACATTTTAGGTATACCGTATAATGACATTCATCATTGGAAATTTGCACCTTTACTTTATCTCTCTTGGTTCTTATTTTTCACCCTTGCCCAGCCCTCCCTTCAACCCCTCCGTCCCTCCCTATTTGGATTTTGTTTCCATTTGTCCATTTTCTCATATTAATTCCATTCCCTTCTTTTCTTTCCCCTACCCCTCCCATTTCCCCTTCCCCTTTGCCCCTTTTCTTCCTATTTCACATTATCTAGATCAGATCGCTCAAATTTAAAGACCCAATCCAAAAATGGGCATCTGAAATGAACAGACATTTCTCAGACAAAGAAGTAGAAATAACAAATAAGCATATGAAAAAATGTTCAACATCACTGGTCATTTGAGAGATGCAAATGAAAACAATGCTGAGATTCCACCTCACTCCAGAAAGAATGGCTGCTATCATGAAATTAACCAATAACAAATGCTGGCGGGGTTGTGGGGAAAGAGGAACCCTGCTCCACTGCTAGTGGGAGTGTAGACTGGTGCAAGCACTGTGGAAATCAGTATGGAGATACCTCAAAGAACTAGGACTGGAAGTCCCATTTGACCCAGCTATTCCCCTGCTAGGTATCTTCCCCAAAGAATTAAAAGAATCATACCACAGTGATATATGTTTACCCATGTTTATAGTGGCACAGTTCATAATAGCTAAAGCTTGGAAATAGCCCAAGTGCGCAACAACTGGAGACTGGATAAAGAAGATGTGGTTTTTTTTTTTTTAATGGAGTACTACTCAGCCATAAAAAATGAGAAGTTAGAGACATTTATAGCTAAATGGATGCACATTGAGGCGATACTCTCAAGTGAAATAAATAGGACACGCATGTGTAAATACCGAATAGTTTCTCTAGTGTGAGAAACTGAAAGTGTAAATAAGGACTAAAATTCATGGAACTTTTTGTCTGCAATCATTGGCATTTCCAAGTTGCTGACTTATTCAGGTCCAAGTTTGACATATATGAGTCAAAAAGAAAACCTTGAGAACTCACCAGCATATCATTCCTTGATCCTTGAGCTTCCTACCCAGTCTGTCTTCTTTATAACTTTTGGCTTTTTCTTTTGTTTATTTTTCATGTAATTTCCAGCATTTTTAGTTGTGGTTATTGGCAGGAAGATGTTAAAGTGCATCTGTCTTATCTCCCCAGTACTCTCCAGATAATTGCAACAAAACTGAAGTCTTCCATGTACTTTAAAGCATGTCCTCATTTGCTTTTTTTCCAGGCTAGTAGCTCCTTATTAAATATCTGGATCCGTGTTTTTAAAACTACAGGCTGTGACCCATTAGTGAGTCATAAAATCAATTGGATAGGTCACGACCAGCATTTAAAAATGAAATAGAATACAATAGAAGGAAAACAAAGTATATTATATAAAATCAAGAGTTGTTGCATTACATTTTTGATAGTTGCATGTGTATGTATGTGAATATTGAGTTTTAAAATAAAATGTATTTCCTAACTGTGGCTTATAGCTAATAAGAGTTTTAAGGCTACTCACCTGGATGGTAAAGGATGGTGAGAAGGAGAAAAGAGATGAATTATTCAATCTTTTTTCAATGAGGCTCACTGCTGTTCCCATTTCCCACCCCACCCATGCTAGTTGGGTTGTGCGACCGAATGTGTGATGCTGTTTAGAAAGAAAGCTCCTTTATCCAGTCTCCAGTTGATGGGCATTTGGGCTGTTTCTAAGTTTTAGCTATTACAAACTGTGCTCCTATGAACATGGGTGCACATATATTACTGTTGTACGATTCTTTTAATTCTTTGGGGAAGATCCCCAGCAGTGGAATAGCAGGGTCAAATGGGACTTCCAGTCCTAGTTCTTTGAGGTATCTCCATACTGATTTCCACAGTGGTTGCACCAGTCTACACTCCCACTAGCAGTGGAGCAGTGTTCCTCTTTCCCCACAGCCCCACCAGCATTTGTTATTGGTTGATTTCATGATAGCAGCCATTCTTTATAAAATGGAGTACTACTCAGCCATAAAAAATGAGAAATTAGAGACATTTATAGCTAAGTGGATGCACATTGAGGTGATACTCTTAAGTGAAATAAATAGGACACACATGTGTAAATACCAAATAGTTTCTCTGGTGTGAGAAACTGAAAGTGTAAATAAGGACTAAATGTATAATAAGTCATGTGAAATAGGAAGAAAAGGGGCAAAGGGGAAGGAAGTGGGAGGGCTAGGGGAAAGGATAAAAGGGAATGGGATTAATATGAGAAAATGGAAAACTAGGAACAAAATCTTTGTAAATAGGGAGGACTGGAGGGGTTGAAGGGAGAGCTGGGCAAGGGTGAAAAATAAGAACCAAGAGAGACTATGTAAAGGTGCAAATTTCCAATGATGAATGTCATTATATTGTATACCTAAAATGTACCAATGATTAGAATGAGTAATCAATAATGTAAAATAGGAAGAAAAGGTCCAAAGGGGTAGGGGTAGTGGAAGGGGCAGGGGAAAGGAAAGAAGGGAAAGGAAAAATGATGAGAAATGGAACAAATGGAAATAAAGTCTTTGTAAATAGGGAAGGGTGGAGGGGGTGAAGGGAGGGCTAGGAATGGGGAAAAAATAAGAACCAAGATGCATTATGTAAAGGTACAATTCCCAATGAGAAATGTAATTGTGTTGTATACCTACAAGGTACCAATAAAAGAATTTAATAAAAAAAAAAAAAAGAATGAAAGCTCCTGTTTTCCATTTCAAAGTGCTTTCTGGCCCAGAAAGACTCATCTGTAGGCTGAAGAGAGAAAGGCTCAGTGTGGTTCTGTGATTTAACCTTGGGACCCTGAACAGGTAGGATGCCTTCTAGCTCCTGAACCTGGAAGCCTTGGTTCTAGACATGGGTTCCTCAAGGTAAATTCTCTCAGGAAGAGTCAGTAGAGAAATGCTGTCCTTACCTCCATCCCAGAAGCTTTCATCTGAGTTCAAATTAAGTCCCTGCTTGGTACATCTGGTGCTGTGTTGGCACTCAATGAGGCAGAGAAAGATAAGAAACAGCTCTAATAGGGAATTCACTGGTTCTTCCTTGATGGAGAGGGTAAAAATAAAAAATATTGAAGGAAAATAGCAAATTGAGTTTCTCACATGCGAGAAACCATGTGTTGTTAAATATGTGTGTCTGTCTTATTTCACTTAACATTCTGTTCCCAAGTTGTATTTAATTACTTTAAAAAGTGGCAAATTGAACTACCAGACCTACCAGCATATTATTGAGAGATAAGGACTGGAATAGGGTGTAAGAGCAACAACATAAATCTTCAGTGGCTGGAAGGAGCCAGATCACTTCATCTTGGGGGCTCCATGTAACTCCTGAGCTCATGTGATCTCATGCCACATGGGTTGTGCATGCCCTGAATATCCTAATTTTATATCCTGGTTGCCTACTTTGGGCCAGGTTCAGTGCTACTTACTGTTTTTTGGGTATGTTATTGATTCTCTAGAATAAACCTATATTACTAGCCCTGTTTCACAGATGAGAATGATGAGGCTCAGAAGAGATAAGGGATTTGTCCAAAATTATAATTTGCTAGTGGCAGTTAGGTTTTAGCCTGTAAACCGAAGCCTGTACAATCGTTCCTCTCATTTTACTATAATCACTTCAAGAACCAAGACCAGGAGATAACGAACACAGCCTCTATGAGAATTAGAAGGCCCAACTATTATTTAAAGGTCTTTAGGATGCACTGTCAATATGTAGTCCTGGGAAAAGGCTCTATGATATATAGGGTTCTTTCTGCAGTCTATTTAAAGAAAATATACTTCTACCTTAAAACAAATTTTATTGATTAAAAAGAGATCACCATGAAATGTATCAAAGCATAAAACAAAATGTGAAATATGACAAGAGGCATAAGCAGTTTAATCTAACACTGAATAGTACATTTTCAGAAACAGCTGTAAATTAAATAAAGGAGCACATCTTTGAAATTGCTTAAGCCTTTAACAAATATTTGGGACAGTGATGCTGTTATGGAAACTTATTGCCAGTGATAGAAGAACCAGTGGAGATAAATTCTGGTTAATAAATTCTGTCACTTTATCATTGAAGTAGAAAGTACTTTCAATAAGGGGTTCATGATGCAGGGCACATTCCAGCAAACTTCTCTTCAACATCTGGTCTAGGTGGTCTGGTCTAAACCAATCCATCAGGCTTCGGATACTATTTCTGTTCTCTTCCACCAATTTAAACTATCGAACAAAATCCAGTGGACACCTCAACAATCCTACCCTGACATCAAAAATAGCAAAGTGAGGGCCGAGGATTTAGCTCAGTGGTTTCGCTGCCCACCTCGCAAGCACAAGGACCCGAGTTCGATCCCTGGTACCAAAAAAAAAAAAAGCAAAGTGATTACTAAGCAAATTATTAGGAGTACTGCTAAGTTGGAAAATGCAGACAGAGAGAAACTGAGTGTAGGCTAGCACTGATGGACTATAAAGCATTCTTTGGGGAAAGTGTTTTATAAGGCAACACCATCACCTGAATCAGCTAGCTTGGCTTTCTTAGCTGAGTTAGGGGGAGGTCTCTGCAGAGGTTTAATATTTTTAAGAATCACATATTTTAACCTTATAGAGCAAAAATGGCTTTCAAAAAGCATCATTCTGATGCCACCTGGATCATTACAGAGAAGAATTTAGAATCTAATTACCTGCCGGATGTTTACATATGTTATCACAGAAGCTTGGGGAGCAAAGCAAGATAGACCTAGATACTTCTTATTTAACCTGCAGTCTGTCTTTTCTTTCCAGCTTCTTGGGTGCAAAAACAATATCATTATAGAAGTAATTCAATTTACACAGATATATTCCTGAAAACCAGATGTGCCGTGTGAAAACTAAATTGTTGTGAATCAAATTATGTTTTATCTCCTAAAGCAACTTGTTATTTAAGCATATGTGAAGCTTGCGATGACTTAAGATTGGCATTTATAGGCCAACTGGTTACCTCGCTAAGTTGATGTGCCTGTTTTGTCAGGGTCATGTTAGGCTATGCTCTAAGGAAACATAATAGATGTCAGTGACATGATTCAGCACAGATTTATCTCCTGTTCTCATCAGAGTCTGATGCAGGTTGGAAGCCTTCCTATGTGGATGCCTTTCAGTTACCCAGGGACTGAGAGATTCACAGTTTCTTTCTTGCAACTCCAACAGTTGAGGATCATGTGACTCCAGACAGATGTGCAGAGGCAGAAAGGGTAGTAAGATGAGTGTCCAGAAGACTGAGAATGGTTTGGTGAACATGACCTGCCACTTACTCTGATATTTATGTAGTTGCCAGTGTAGATTTTGGAAGTATTGATGAGATTTTATGGAGTAGCTAATTGAATTTCAGAGCTCTTGCTACATTACACATCCAATAATGTTTTTGTACACAAATATAACTCATTGTTAAAATAATGATAAGAGCAATCTCTCAAAAAGACATCAGATTTAGGAACTAGAGGGAGGGAATACATGAGATAGAAATGCAGGTTCTAAAAAGGAGGACCAAATGGCCTCTGTGCTGAACCATTGGGACAGTACTACGTGCGCTCCAGTTTTCTATGCTTTAACTTCATAGTAATTGTGATGGTTAATTTTAGATGTCACTTTAACTGGGTTGAAAAATAGCCAGATGGCTGGAAACCATTAGTTCTAGGACTATCTACAAGAGATTTCTGAAAAACACTGGCATTAGAGTCAGCGGACTGAACAAAGAAGATCTGCCCTCCCCAGTGTGGGAAGGTAAGCTCCAACCGGCTGAGGCCTGCATAGAACAAACAGGAAGGAACATGGTAAACTTGTTCTCCTTTCTGGAGCAGGGACACCCTCAAACATTGGAAGTTGAGGCTTTCTGACTATTGGATCCCAGGTTTGCAGCCTGGTTGACTTCAGATTAAGCCACACCCCTAGCTTTTTGGTTCTTTATTTTTAAATGGCATGCCGTGGGGCTTCTCACTTTCCATAATTGTTTGAGCCAATTCCGATAATAAATTCCTTCTTATAGGTCAATGTGCAGTCATTTATCCCTTCTAAATAGGATCTGGTCTGGGGAATGTAACCTTAGCCAACTTTGTTGTTATGGGAACATCTCAGGATATATATTAAGAAGGCCACACATCATTCAGTGGCATAATCTTATGGGAAGTACCATTATGTATGAAGTCCTTTGTTAATTGAAATGTAGTTATGTGGTTCATGACTGTACATCCTCCTGGTTCAGTTTCTCTGGCAATCCCTGACTAGCAGAGTATCCTACAATAGTCAAATGATTCCTCTGACTCCCGTCCTCTGGTTTCTTTGGCTTCACCTGCATTTTACTGACCTCCTCCCCAACTTCAGCTGAGCCCTGATCCCTGCTTTCATTTTCATATCCTGGGCTCAATAACTTGCTTATGTGACCCTCCGAATGTCTGCCTGTTATGCAAATTCTGTCCATGTCACTGCTCCTAGATGGCTTTTGCAATCATAGTCCCTAAAGCTTGCTGAAGAACATAATTCTAACAATTTCCCCCTTTTCCTCTATCATCAGTCTTTCCTTGTATGCTGAAAATTTCTTAAATATAAAATAATTCATTGTTTCTATCATCCTAAAAGGAAAAAAAGTAAACCTCTCTTGACCCCTGTACTCCTGATCTCCTATTACTGTAAAATGTCTTAATTCTTTAACTCCTTTCCTCCTGCTCTTACTTGAATACTTATACCCCAATCAGGTCTTTGTCTTTACTATTCTTCTGAAGATATACTTGTCAGAGTCACCATTGATTTTCATGCTACTTAATAATTATTATTCTCAGTCTTCATCTTCCTTAGAAATCTCAATAGCACCTGACACAGTGACCACCCCTTTCCTTTTGAAGCTGTTTTTCTTCTTGGCTTCCAAGATAGCACACCTGGCTTTCCTCCTACCTATTTAAGTGCTTCTTCTAAGTCTTTTTTCCTCCTGGTTTCTCCCCTTTTCTCTGTCTTCTAGGGCTCTATTTTTCAGGGCTTAGCCTTTGAACTTCTTTATTTCTATCTAAAGTCACTCAAATATATAATCTAGTTCAGATTTAAGACTTCAAATACAGTAGTATCTCTGTATTGAGATCATCCAAATCATATATCCAGCCTGAATGTCTGCCTTGACCCAATCAAATCTATACTACTGCTTTATTGAGGTTTTCACTTGAATATCTCATAGGGATTTCAAATTTAACATTTCCAAAGCTAAGCTTTAGATCTTTCTCCAAACTAACTTTTCAAATTTTTCTTCATCGCAGTGAATATAACTTCATTTTTTAAATTCCTAGGCCTCAGTTTGTTTTTCTCTTACAATATGCACCTGATGGATCAGAAAATCCTGAAAAGTTCATCAGAAAATTAACTACTTTTCACTACCTTCATCAGATCTCACCTGTGTTATTCCAGTAACTTTCTAACTGGGGTTTTGATTCCTTCCTTATCTATCCCAGCCCCAGTCTATTCTTATCAGAGCAACCAGAGAGACACTGTAAATACACCATAGATCATACTGGTCTTCTGCTTATCACTGTTGTTGGCTTTCATCTCATTAGACTAGAATCCAAAGTCATCATGCTTACCTACAAGGATCTGTATGATCTGGCTCTCCGTCACCTCTTTTCTCACCCTTGCTCTTTGCACTTTAGCCACATTGTCTCACTGATATTCTTGAACGCACCAGTGTTCCTCTTCCAGGTGTTGATCTTGCTGTTTCCTCTGCCTCACACACTATTTTCACAACTATGTATGTGGCTCATTCACTCATTTCCTTGAAATTTTTACTCTAATGCACCATCTCAGTGAAGCTTTCCCTGATCACCTGATGTACAATTGCAACCACTTCCCCTGATGTTTCTATCCCTAGCAAGATTGTTTTCTTCTTACCATGATCATTTTTTTTTTTTTTGGTACCAGGGATCAAACTCAGGTCCTTGAGCTTGCGAGGCAGGTGCCAGAACCACTGAGCTAAATCCCTGGCCCCAACCATGATCATTTTTAACATACTACATTTTGTCTAGTTTATTCTGTCTTTGCCACCAGATTATAGGCTCTGGTGGTAAGATATATAGATGATTTGTCTACTGTTATATCTCCCATAGTGAAACCAATGTCTGACATATATCAAAAGCTCAATGAACATTTGTTGAAAGAGTGAATCAGTTATAGGATTTTGTCACCAAAGTTAACTTGAAATTCTGCTATTTAGAAGATTGTTCACGTTTTCCCTTAGAAACAATGCTATTAAAAGTAGGTAAGGCCTATATCATTTGCTAAATATTCATAGAAGCTGTACAGTATGTCTGTAACTAGGGGGTAGTTGAGGTGTCATACAATGTCTCTTAGCTGGCTGTTGCAATAAGATACATTTGGAAATAATTGATCACTATAACAACGTGCGACGGCTTTAAAAGAGGAAGTCCAGAATCCTCTGGAATTCAGAGGAAAGTCAGAGGAAGGAGTAATGATTTTGGAATTGGAATACATTTTACAGAGGAAGTAATATTTGAACTGGGTTAATAGAATGAATGAAAGTGAGAGAGAAAGAGAGAGAGGGAGAGAGAGAGAGGCAGACAGAGACAGAGAGTGGAATGGAGGGGGGGTGGAAGTAATAGCAAATCAGATAAAAGTGTATGGTATATTCATGGAAACGGGGACAAATTTTCTGTGGCTGGTATACTGGTGGGAGAAGCAGGTGAGTTGTAGTGGTGAAAAAATACTGTGACCATGTTTGGGACCTGAGATTTTTCCTGTTGGTGCTAAGAAAAGAGTTTGAATTGAATGGAGCCCTGAAGTCTAGTCAAGAAACAAAAGCTCATTCCTACTTAGAAAATTTTTCTTAGTATTTCATGGCTTTTTAATTAGGGTTTTCAAATTTTCTTTAGTTTCTAGGCATTTCCAAAATTAACTGGCTACCTCAAAGTTTAGATAGCTATCAGTCACTGAAATCATATACACTACTAAATGTATATTATACAGTACTAAATACACTGTGATAAATGATATTCTTAATTATTTTTTGTCTTCACAATGTCTTACACAATGTCTGGAAGTCCAAATTAAATTTACTAAATTTTACCTAAATGTTATCTTTATGATTTGCATGTACAACTGAGATAAATAAGTGCCACATTACCTTTCTAGACATGGCCACTCAATAAAGTCAAATCTGGTCTTTGGAAAGAGACTTGTGAGCTGGTTGAAAGTAGAGCAGATTTGCTTATCAAGAATGTAGGTGCCACAGTCCTGGGAGAGACAAGTACAGTAATAGGAAAGATGAGGGAATCGAGATTGAGAATTATCTTGATCTTGAATCCTGAAGGCCAGGTCTGTATAGGAAGAAAAGAGCTATATCTAGAGAAGTTAAATGTTTAGTTCCAAAATTCAATTATGTGAGCCAAGATGGAGAAGATCTGAGCTGGCAGCTAATAGAGGTTTTACATAGTTCCAGGTAGTTTCCTAAGGGTTCCCTCTTTGTTAAATCATCTAATTATTACAAGGTCCATGTAAGTTCAGGGAAATTATCCTTCCAGCCTATAGATGAAAGAGCACCAAAATTTCTCCAACATCATATATTCACAAAGGGGCAGAGCTGTGATTTGAATCAGTGTTGGTTACTTCTATGCTATATTCCATGGCAACAATTCATATGAACAATTGTATTCTTTTTTTCTGTCAGAATTTTAGAACTTTAGGCTTTCTAGGGAACAGGTATCAGGCTGTTTAGTGATTTTCTGGGCAATGTTTGATAGATCTCAAAAAGCAAAGTGAGGGGCAGTAAGTTGGTGGGGAGCAAATGAGGCATGGTACAATCAAGCACACTTCCATTGGTTCTGTTTTCTCTGTTGGGGATCCAAGGGTGATTTGACAAGAAGAAAGAAATCATACATATTTTTTCAAAAGGTGAAAACCATTGATCATGTAATCTAAGTCCTTGTATGGCAGATAGTGATGTCATAGCCTGTGAAATGAGTGTGACATGAGCCAGTAATGGGGCTTCCCAATATGAAGCCATTCTTTGGTGGCATTAAAAAGGGACTAGTGCCTCACACACTAAGGATGAGTATTTCTTATTGCTGCACAGTTTGAGTATCATGCTTAATTTGGGGACCACATTTTAAATAAGCTACAAAGTAGACACAAGGAAGGTAGTTGGGATGTTGTAGGGTCTGGACATTGTTTATATAGAGAATGACTAAATTGATTAAGGGTGTACATCTTGAAATGGAAATTTAATAAAGAAATTTAACAATTGTTTTCAAATATGAAGGACCATTATGTCTAAGACAGAAAGATCTGGGCTCAAGACGAACAGAAAAGAGTGGTCTAACAAGAGAATGTCAAAATGAAAAAGACATTTTTTTGTAGAAGTGTGATCACTGTATTCAATCACATATATTCACTGTATTCAATCACATATATTCAAGCCACATTGTGAGCATTGTTGGGATGCCATAGAAGTGTTCCTACAGTGGTTGGGAGATTTGACTAGCTGGTTTCTAGGCTCCTTTAAACTCTGGTAATGTATTATTCTAGCAGGTTTTCAGTCCAAAGGACAACTTATTGAATCTTTACACTCCATTTAGTGTTACAAATACTATTTTAGATTATATTCTTTATCCAAGGTCACTTACTATCACCCTTTATATAAATCAATAGATGATATGGTTGTAGCTATTCTCAGCAGAACCAACAATATATCAATTCTAAACATAGAATATATATTAGATTTGGTTCACAGATCAGAGAGTTTTAAAACTAAGAGCGAGGTGATTTTTCAAGTTTGTCTGGTCAAATCCTTTGTTTGTACAGATGACAAAATTGAGGTTAAGAGGTACTACATCTGTCCTACCTTACCTAGCTCCTCATAAAGGGATAAAAACTGTCTTTCCATTTTTGACTCAGCCCTGTTCATTCTAGAGCTAACAAGAACATGGGGAAGACACCTAGTAGCAATCTTTTACTCATGTGGAGAGGCTTAGAATTTGATGAGTAATGTTAAATACAGTTAATTAAGAACCAACTCTGAACCAAGCACTGTTATGAGTGTTTTGCAAACAATATGAAACTTAATTGTGTGGGGATGACTACTTGGTTTAGGAAGTTTCCTTGTAGTTCTGCTTTAAGATTTTTATTTGAATGCATGTTGATTTTTTGGATTTAATTGAGATGATCATGTGGCTTTTCTCTTTTAAACTGTCATGTGGTGATTAAATTATAATAGAAACTAAAGCTAAGACCATCTTTGTAGTGCTAAAATAAACACAATTTGGTAAATATATTATAAAATATAATGTAGTTAAAATATATATATGTCATGTTAATATACAGTACTTATATTTTCTTTTTTTACTAATTTTGCAAATATATTTGTCAATTAAATTCATCTTCCGGTTTTTTCTTTTATTTTGTACATGTTGTGTTCAGAATTAAGTGTAGTAGTACCCACAAAATGAGCTGAGAATCTACTGTGTTCCAGAATTTGCAGGGATTTGGGATATAGCACAGAATCAAACAGATACAAATACTTACTCTTATAACCTTACATATTGTTCTTTAAATATTTCTTAGAATTCGTATATAAAACAATTTGAGAGTGGTATTTTCTCTGTGGAACATTTAAAATTTGAAGGCCCAATATCTTTTATAGTTCTTGTTTTCTTAAAAATATTTTAAAAGCCAGTTCTGAAAATGTGTATTTATTAGGAATTTATCAATTTTCTCTACACTTTAGAATACATTCAGAATAATCTATATTTTTTACTCCACTTCTGTATTAGGAATTGTGTCACTTTTTAATTTCAAATATTATGTTCTGTCTTTTAATAGTTTCTACCTTGTCTTGATTTTTGAATTTTCATTTTGTGCATTTTTTTGTATAAGGAACATATTTACAGAGCTAAAATACAGGAGATAGAAAATGATATAAAGCAAAAAATCTCAACTTGCCTTCTTTCTACTATATTGTCCTCTAATAAATAATATTATAACTTTTTCCTGTATGTTTCTAGATATGAAGGTACAATATATAAATAAACATCAGGTTATGTAAATAGGTAGTCTTAAATTTTCCCAAATGATAGCAAACTCTACATAGCTTTATTCTCCTTACCTTTTGCACTTAATAGTATATGGAGATTTTTCTCTATCAGGAAATTATGAGTTTCTTCATTCATTTTTATGGATGTAAAATATAATCCCATATAAATATATGTAATTTATTTTAGTATTTTTTTATTGAAGAACATGAGATTATATCCCAATTTTTGCTGCTATAAACAACACTGGAACAAATAACTTTATATATGAATCACTTTACACATGTTCAGCAGTGAAATTATTGGATCTTTTGGTACAGAGAATATATTCATTTTTATTCACTTGGGGTAGGCCAAATGTCCGCATGTTATAATACTCAAAAGGGAGGAAAAAAAAGAGTTTTTCTTATATCCCTTTTCACCAAGTTCCCTTTTCCAGAGGCAACTAACTTTTATCTTCTCAGAGATAGTCTGTGCATATATAAAATACATACTTAAATAGAATAATTTATCTTATATTTTGGACTAAGTTCCAGTCTGTGGATGTCAGAAAGTTTCTGCTAATTTTTTTGGTAAAAAGAGAATCAGCAGGCTTAGCAAATCTGCTTCTTTTACAATATGCCTTTTCTTGTCACAGTTTTTGGACTTAGCCTACAAGTTCCTTTGTAGACTTCATTAGCATGAATAAGGTCTCTCCCTTGACTGTTATTATGCCTATCTGTGCTTCTGAGGGGGATGGGGAGGATATTTTATGGGATTTTGAGCTTTTCTTTGTCCTACTATTTTAAAAATTCAATTTGGATAGTTTGCCATTTACCCCGCCTTGGAGAAATCATTCCGGAACCCCCATTCTGCATTACTTTAGGCCTAGGGTAACTTTCTTTTACTTGAAACTTTAATTTTTTTATGTGTCATACTTTTCCATTTCATTTTACTTCCTAGTTTTGGTGGGACCCATTTTTTGGTAGTTTTCTCAGAAAAGGTGTGTGGCAGGAAAACCTTTTAGATTATCTGTGTCTGATGGGTAGTTTTAAATTTTCCCAAATGATAGTAAACTATACATAGCTTTATTCTCCTTACCTTTTGTACTTAATAGTATATGGAGATTTTTTTCTCTATCAGGAAGGAAATTATGGATCTCTTCATTCATTTTTATGATGCTTTCATTTTTATGGATGCAAAATATAATATTATGGATAATAAAATATATTCTTTCTTGTCAAGAAATTGATATTTGGTTACTATATAAATCTAATTTATAAAATATTTTACTGCAAAATTTTGAAGTTATTACCTAATCATTTGTTAGTTTTCCATGGTGGTATAGCTATATCTGAAGTCATGATTCTTGATCCTATCTATGCCTTCTGTTTTTTATTCTGGAGGTTTTAGGATCTATTTTTATCCTGAACAGTTTTTAATTTTACAATAATGTTCCGTAGAATGTACTTGTACTTTCATCCCTTCTGAAGAACCCTGTCATCTTGAAAAATCATGCCTTTCATTAGTAAAAAAATCCTTGAATTATTTCATTGATAATTTTCTCCTAATTTTTAAAAATTGTCTTCTATTTTTGGATTCTAGTCATATTGAAATGATCCTGTAAGTTGACTCTTTTTTCTATTCTGATAAGTTTATCACCATTTTACCTTATGGGAAAGTCCTATACCATAATTTGGCAATCCTCTTTCTTGATTTTTAAATTTCTGCTGTTGTACAATTAATTTTGTTCTCTATGTGTTCATTTTATTCTAGCATTATATTATCTTCCATCAAAGTGTTATGTCCTGTGAGGGGTGGGGGCCATGGGTCCCCTGTAATGACCCTCCACGTTTCTTCAGGTCCTTGACCTCACTCCGGAGAGGAATGAAGAAGGCTCTTAAAGGAACATGGGGGAGCCAAGACTGGTATGGTTCAAAGCAGAAGTTCATTTAAAGTGTGGCAAATGCAGAGAAAGCAAAAGAGCTATCTTACTTAGCAGCAGAGTGAGCTAGAAAATAGGGGGCATCCTGCTGGGTATGCCTAGTGATTTTGCAGTGTACTTCATATTTAAGGGGTAGGATGGTTTCTAAAAATAACTGTTTCACTGATTACTGTGGTCTAGTCCAATCAGGTCTTAGCCTTTGTTTCTGGGAAGGGTATAAGGTCAGTTGGGGATTTCTTAAGAATGCAGAAGTGTGAGTAACATTTTCATAAGGAAGTCTGAGTAACATTTTCATAAAGTTATGGCAGGGTACATTTGTTGAGCACACGGTACATGATAAGCATGTAATGATTTTACAGTCGTCAGCCACAGATAAGCATATGATGATTTTACAATGGTAGTTATCTGAGTTTTGTCCTGGGTTTTTTTTTTTTTTTTTGCAGTCTTATGTTATTCCTCTTTGCATCACCTAGCAACTGCTGGATTTTATTCTCGTAGTCCTTTACTATTTTTAAGAAATTTTTCTTTTCCTGGTCACTGATTGCAATCCTGTCTTCTATATCTGAAATTCTTCCTCACATTGGCTCCTTCTGCTGTGTAAACTTTCAATGGAGTTTTTAATACCCTGGAAATCTGTTTGCATTTGTTTTATGGATTCCATTTGTTTCCTATATTGGGATTCCATCATATTCCTCAGCTCCTCTGTATTTTAAATCTCTGTCTGCTCTAGATTTATTAATCATGTCTTGCACTATGGACACAATCTCTGTTGTTATCTGAAAAATTATTTCTGATTTCATTTTTTCCAGATCCTCTTTTTTTGCCAGTTCAGGGAGTCCAGATGGTTGAGTATCAGAGTGTTCTATCTCATTGCCCTTTGCAGTTGCCTTAGGTGATCTGGAAGTCTGGTTTTGAGATTTGTTTACATGTTTTCTCATTTCAACAGTAGCAGCCTGCTGCACCTTAGTTGAGGTGACTTTTTGCTCACCCAGTGGTCTTCAATTCTCAACAAGCCACCAAGAGGCCTTTTCTCTGCTGCTCATCCCTACAGCATTTTTGGGGTTCAGAATGGTGGTCTTCTGGATCCCTGTGCTGCCCTGTTGTCCAGTCTGAGTTTTGGCTGGGGCCTGTGAACACTTGGGATGGTATCTGGACATGCCTGTACCTAGGGCCTGCCCCCTTGCATAGCTGTTGTCTGAGAGGGCCTTTATCTGGGGGCTGTTCACCCAAGTCACTTGTGTTTGCATGGGCTTCTTGCTGAGGTCTGCGTAAACTTAGAAATGGTATCAGGGCAGGCCTCTGGCTGTTGCTTGTGCACCTGTGAAGCTCTTTTCCAGGTAGGCCTTTTGTTAGGCCTGTGAATCCAAGCTGCTGGGGTGAGGGTGTGGTGCTAGCTAGGACCTGCCCACAACTGTGGTGCTCTGGTCCCTGCTGGCTTCTCACTGTGCTCTGAGTGCACTTACTGATGGTATGTAGTGGGCCTCTGGCTGTTGCTTGTGCACCTGTGCAGTTCTTTTCCAGGTGGGCCTTTGGCTGGGACTGTGGGTCCGAGTTGCTGGGTTTGAGGTGGAAAATCTTATTTTCTTGTTTTTTACTTGGTAGTCTGAGACATTAGAAAATTACATTAGATGTTTCATCATTAATGCATATTCAATTTTGAGTCATTGATTAAAGTCATCTTCTGATACATGGCTTTATATACTGACATGTACCTCTTCAAGGTTTTATATTTTATTTTATTTCATTTTGTTTTTTGTCCATTCCCTGGAAGCTGGTTTCTTAATTAAGAAGATGCATTCTTATGTGGTCTACAGCAATCCCTTGTAAGATAAGAATGCTATTATCTTACCTTCTTTAGAAGTTTCTAAAAGTGCTTTTTTTGTTAAAAAACAAAAAAAAGAAAAGAAAATCCCAGACTTCTAGATGTCTTATGTGCATTATGTTTTTGTGCACCAAAATTTCCTTTTATTTAATTTCTTCTTGAGACTTGATATACAGTTGAGTGCTATGGCTTTAAAAACTGCAATGTTTCTCTCCAAGGATTTTGATTAAAAGTGAAGCTCCCTCACATTTTCTTCCTAGTCCTGAAATATGAATCCAGTGGATGCCTAGCAGAGATCTCTCTTTATCCATATAGAAATAGTTTGTCATGACAACTTCCGGCAAAGATCATCTGACTAATGGTCTGTAGTGGACTTTATCTGTCATTGAATATGAATGAAAGGTTTAAATGGATTTAATAGAGTCCAGGTTTCAAAGTTAGTGTCAGTTGGGAGAGCTGGAAACCTCACTCCATGGCATGTTGGAATGGCAGTAGCATCACTGACTTTTTTCTCTTCCCACAGTCACTGTTCACACCAGGATGAGTGTACCAGAAGGTCAAAGGGAGAAAGAATTAGGTACTAGTAGCCAGGAATATTTTATGCCTTTCCAGAGTAGCTAAGCAGGCTTGGATTGCTGTTCCTGGCACTGAGACTTAGCAGGTGCAAACAGAGGAAAGTATGGGATTTGTCCTGAGAATGACACAGGGTACTGGCACAGACAGATTTAGAAGGCTAGTGGTTCTGATGGGCCCTGGCAGTTTGTCTTGCCAGGTCTCCCTGGAGAAGGTGAAAACCCTGCACATTCTCTAGAACTGGCACAGAAGAGATATGCAGTCTCTTCTGCTTCCTTCAGGTTTCTGAGTGGGCCACTCACTCTTCTATTTTAAAAGTTCATGTGTTTAACTCATGAATCTCTCCTATTCAAGCATTTTCCACCAATTTGACAGTACATATGGGATAATCACCGCTGCAGAAAAAGGTAGGCCAGTTGGCTCTTCCTTGGACTTGGGCTGGGAGGCCACGGTCAGGCCAATTTGAACATAAACTGGGAGGACCTCCCAACTGGAATAGACCCAATGACTTCTGTGACTTCTAGTTTGTTTACTGTGGGTCTTGTCCAACATTTCTGGTCCTCTGGTTGTTACAGATGCAAGTGGCTCTCAATGACCCTGACTCAGAGTCAGGTTTAGTCCTGGGGGGAATTAAGTGAAAGTGAGATCAGCAATATCCTGTTTTCCCTGAAATACACACAGGGGTGAAGGCTGGACCAGCTGTCTAAGACATCCCCTGAAATCTCCAGTGCAGCTGGATTTTCTCCTGCTTTGTGGAAACCCAGCATATCATTATTAGATCACACTGTTCCATGCCATGTGACAACCATACTGTGGGGCAAATAATACAGTAAAGAAGAATGGAAAAGGAACTGCATTTTCTTTGCTTTCATTCTCTTCGCAAGAAGGCTGCAAGTGTTATGCTAAAATCTGCCTATTAATTTGGGTATAAATAGCCTGCTTTTTCTAATCCAGATGCAGCCATGCACCCTGCTGTATAGGGTTGGTGATTCTCTGTTGTGTCTTGGGAGTAATAAGAAGATTCTGTGGAAAAGAATGCAGGCAAATCAGCCCAGCTGAGATTACATAAAAAGAGAAAGAAAATTGGAGAAAGTATGTAATAAACCTCAATATCTAGTTGAATCTGATTTTTAACAAAAGGCTCTTGCATTTAGCTCAATGACTTCAGTTATTCAGATAGCAGCTAAATGCAATTTATTCAAACTTTTCTAGCCCTAGGCAGAAACCATTTCAGTGGGCAAGGTAATTCCTCTGGAAAGGCATAGGCTGCTAAAATCAGAGGATTATGGTTGGATTTCAGCTCCTTGGTGATTTGTACTTAGAACTTCAGAGGCTTTGGCCCTGCTAATGAGTAGCTGGGGTGTCTTATAGGGAGGTTTCACTTCCTAGATCTAGAGAGAGGCCTCTTGTCTTGAAAGATCTGGTGGATTTTTAATTCATTCTTATATTTTTACTATGGCACAGGTCCTGTATTCTTGGATTGCACAGCCTGCCAATTTATTTTGTACTTATCTTAACCCCTGCTTTGCTTTTCTGATGCTCTTTTACTCCTGCCATTAAATATTTTGACCTTATAGAGAAGCATTTCCCAAACTTGTTCTCATCAGATCTATGAGATACTATATCATGAAGGGCTTTGTGGTCAATTTAGATTGAGAAATGATGCATCTTACACCTCCCTTGAAAATTTGTAAGACACTTTTTTAATAGGCACAAAGGAAAGTCATTTATATTCATTTAAATGAGTATATGTGTATTTATTTGTCCAATGCCAAAGTGTCTGTTAATCTTGTAGGAATTGCTGGGTTTTAGAATTTGCATTTCTACTGTAACATTACAAACTACAAACTCTGTTTAGCCCACAATACATGCAAGTTATGGGGAAATAGCCATGGATCATCAAACCCTCTGAAAATACTTAATTTGAAGGCAAATGACAAACGCTGGCTAATCATGTAAACATAAATGAGTGGGATCAAATGTTCAGTAAAGCATAGACTTGGTAGAAAAAGCTGAAGCAGCTGCTGTCCATTATGGAGTGGTGCTGAAATAGAATACCCTTGGTGCTGTTAAAAATGGATCCCTGAAATAGTCTTTAAATAGCAACTGCTCAGAGAGTGTTGCACAGATGCCTAATGCAAACCTTCTGCAGTACAACTGCACAAGAAACAATATGGAAAGGAAACCTAATGGACAGGAAATTAACAGAAGTAAGGTTTGATTTCACTGCTCCCATTAATTGGATGTGTGAGCCTAGGCTAGCCATTTAATCTCCCCTTGCCTTATTTGTCAAATAAGATAATTGGATGGGATACAAGTTCATTCCACGTTCTAAAAGTAATATTTCATAATTACTTTCCAAGTAGATTTGTATGTGAACCCAGGAGAAATCAAACTGATGCATATTTGCCCCAGGGTCTTGGGCTTCTCTGGTTTTCCTTTTAATACTTGGGAGAGGATATGTTTCAGAACCATATGTGTTGTATTAATAGGTCAGAGTGTTGTTTCCCATGTCAGTAACAAATGACAAGTTTGAGAAAGAAGAGAGTCCTGGAGACAGAAATATTAAAGGATCTTGGAAATTTCCATTACTTGTATTTAGAAGAAGTTTCTCTTCCCAAGGAGGCAGATTTTATTCATATTCTCAGCAAACCTTTAATTAATAAGCACCTAAGTATCTGAGGCTCTGTTGTAGGCATTTAGGAATGTGTTCTTATGGAGGGGAGACAGAAAGGACAAAATTTCTTACTATAATAGCTTTCATATTTTAGTGGAGGAAGGCAGATGATAAACAGTGAAACTAATAAATAAGCAAAGTATATAGCAACAAGCAAATTATATAGTGTGTTAGATGATAAATACTATGGACAAGGGCAAAGGGCACAGAGAACTATAATGCTAAATAGTTACTATGTGCCTCAGTGAGAAAGGGACCTTTGAGCAAAGATCTGAAGGCGATGAAGGAAAAAAACCACATGCTTGTCTGGAGGGAGAAGGATGCAGGCAACAGAAACATCCAAAGCAGAGGAAGCATGTACCTGACAGATTCAGGAACACCAAGTGAGCTTGTGACACCAGAGTGGTATGAGTAAGCAGGTGTGGTGCAAAAGGGGAGCCTTGGCTGCTTTGCCCAGCTAGAACAAAGGCCATCAAACTTACTTAGAGCAACTTTGATGCCCAGCAACAGCACAGCCTGACTTTAGACTTCTTTTCCTTGTGAAAAGCCTTCTATAAGACTCCCCGACTGGCCTGAGATATCCAGTTACCACCTGCACATCAGAATACCCTCTCCCCCACCAATAAAGCATTCAGCCTTTGAATCTGTAACAGCTTCCCCTATAATTTATGCATTCTATGGTGAGTTTAAATGCTGACTCTGTCATTATCTAAGTTTATTACCATTTCCATTTGCATATGTTTGATGGGGTGGGGGTGGGAGGAAACCTCTGGATAGGTTCCAGCTTGGAAGTCTGCATGTCTCTCCTTGCCCTTACTTCCTCCCATCCCTCTACCTTCCTTAGGACTTGGGACAAGGCCAACAGCATGTAAAGCTATAAAATAGCTAATGGTCTCAGTAGCCTCATTGCCTCTTCTATGTCTGTCTACTTCCTTGTCCCTACCATGCATCTCTAACAGCCTCCCTCTCTAATCCTCTGAACTAGTTTTCAACCAAGAACTGATAGATTTGCTCAAATCAATATAACTAATCATCATTTCCTGCAGGGTTGGGTTCTGCTTTTTGATGTGGGATATAGGGATGTTGAGGAGAATTCTTAGTATTTTGGAATCCTGAAAAATATTAACAATGTTAGGTAGCTACCTATTCAGAAAGTCAACCCTGGACTCTGCTGTTCACTTATTCCCCAACCCAGCTATACTTGCTTTCTGAAAATCACCTTTCTGCACAGGAATGTACTGCATTTTATTGGGGAAAACTTTCTGTAGACAGTAGACTACACAGTGACCTGTACGTACAGGCCTCTGTCTTGCTACTGGGAGTCAGGAAGCACTCCAAGCTACAATGGAGGGTGTCAAGAATTGTTGCCCAATGGCCAGGAACTTAGTTTATTCCACAAAACTGTGTTTTCCATGCTCCTTGAATTTTAAAATAGTGTACACAGGTGCCCTGTTTGATTAAATTTCAACCCTCATAATGATTTATTGCCCCATCTGATAACATCCAGATCACTTTGCTGCTTGCCCTTGTCTGCTGAGCTGCAGTCTATTACTGGGGAGACACAGCTAGATATTTTAAGAATTTAGAGTGAACAAACATGTCTGTCTCTACTTTCTCTCCTAAATGTAATACAGTCAACCATGAGCCTAATGTATATTTCGTTGAAAAGGGCACTTCCAGCTTACAGAGAATAGTAAATGGAAAGGAGAAATCACAATTATAAGAGGTGCAAAATCCTGGAAAAGCTAAACTAACAAAAAATTTTATGACTCATTTATGATCTTGTCCCCATATTATTGTCATCACTACTACCATCATTGGCATCACCATAAGTTAATACAAAAACAACTAGTAATCAAATATTATTTTGTCAGTTACTCTGACAGGTATTTTATTAGAATAGACTATCTCATCTACCATCAGAATGCAATTATGCCCATGTTACAAATTTAAAAACCACAGATTTTGAGAGATTTAGAAACTTGCCCAAGGTCCAAGCCAACCAAGAGCCAAAAGTCTATATAATTAAAAAAAGATAAGTGCTTATAATTGGTATGTATAGTAAAGGTAGATTTCTAGTTAGTAATTTACCTTAAACAAGATTTTAAAGGCATCTTTTCTAGCAGAATAGCTACCAATGCCAGGGGAGGACTCCAGCTACATCAAGGATAGAAATGATGATCTCAATGTCAGCCCAGGGACTTCAGAACTTCAAGTACATTGCCCACTGCAACATGGTACAGGAGTTTCCAAGGAAAACACAAAACAGTCATGCACTGGATGGAACACTTTTTCACACAGAGAAGAGACCTTGGGATCATCTCCAATAGCCCCTTGTTAGTATGTCCCCGGGGAACAGATACAGAACAATTAGGTCATGCACACTTATCTTGGGGTGCAATAGAAAGACAAGATCCCTCCCCTGTGTTGACTGAAATACACTGAAAAAGGGAGTGAACCGGAGAGCCAGTGACTTACATGTTTAGTGGAACAAAGGAAAATTCACTGACCTGGAAACAGGTAAAGATAGTCCGCATCAGACGATAAGCTCCTTTAGTCTGTGTGGGCTTTTTATCTCCTGGGAGGAAGGGTTCCAGCCCCAAGGTCCATTCTTATTCAGCCCAATGGGAGTTGAAAGACTACATGCAGAAGATAGCCCTTTCCAGTACTCATTTAAGGAGCAAGCTTTCCTGGTGCCTTAAGATAGGGTTTTGCCACAGGTTAACTATTTAAGAACATATCTGCTGCTCGAATAAGAAATGTCTACATCACACTTAGTCTGACCTATCCTCTGCTTTGTTGGGACTTTTTCTCTGTCTTTTGTACCCAACAGTGACATATGACTGGCTGCTAGGTGCCTATGAACAAAGAATGTACAGACTTCTTTGAAATGACTCTAAAACTCCTATGAGAGGCCTTCCTATCACTAAGAACAGTGCTCCTTGCTCGAAGCCAGGAATGTATATTGTTTCTAATTCCATTAATAATACTATTAATATTATTAATAATATGTGCTATGACTTGCATAGACCTTACAGCCCTTAACTCTTTGATCTAAACCTTTAACATTTACTGAGCTGTTTAGTCTTCCCAGTAACCCCACATGGTAGGTACCATTAGTTTCCCCATTATACAGATGAAGAACAGAGGCATAGAGAGATCAGTACCTTGCTCAAGGTCATCCAGCTAGTAAGTGGGAGCGCCAGGGTATGCACCAGGGACTTGGGTGCCAGCATCCCCTTCTTTGGTCATTGATCTTACCTGTTCACATGGTGCTTACTAATTAGGCTGTAACTGCAAAGGTAAGATGTGAATCTTTTATATATCTTTGTCTTCAGCTCTGGGCACATTGCCTGGCACCCAGCAGGCACTCAAAATTATTTAGCACAGGAGCAGGTGGTCTCTGGGGAGTGACTGAGGGTCAGTCATGGTTAGATCACCCAGGTTTGCCTCTTTGCTTCTGGAAAGGCGGGGGGTGGTGGTGGTTGCAGAACAGCCTCACCTAACCCACTTTATCCTGATGGGCTGGATTCTTTGACACCATGCCTGCTTTCAGAAGATGAAGGCATTTCTGGGCTTCTAACCTCCATTCTCTTGGCTTCAGGAAACTGGCCCAGGATTTTCTCCACTTGAGTTGCACGTATTTCATTCTCCTCTGTGGTCTTTGTCAGTATCTCCACTGTGGCACCTGTCATCCTTCCTCACAAAAGAGTGCGTGTGTGTGTGTGTGTGTGTGTGTGTGTGTGTCTTCCCCTCCCCGTACCCTGACAGTGGGCTTCTTGAGAGAATGACCTTGTATCAATCAATTTGTACTCAATACCTAGCACAGAGTCTGGCCCACCATAGCCCCTCAGACCTTGCTTCTGAAATGAAAAGATGCTTGGCCTTTGCCAGATCTGTGGTGCAGGCAGGCAAAAAGCACAGGCATGAAGTAATCAGCATTCAAACAACAAACAAACAACAACAAAAATCACAGGTTGGTCCAAAGAACTAAGAATTCTTTAGAACTTGTTTCTCATCCTCTTTTTTTCTCATTTTTCTTCTAGCTCTTGTCACTTGGCAAATGGTACAAATACTTCTCTCAGGATTGGCTAAGGGAGGCTGAAAATATGGCTGGGCCAGATTGGGGGTAGGGAGTTGCAGGAAATGTAAAACAATAAAGATGATTTAATTTATATCTGATTGCAGCAACCAGCTGGCTATGCCATCAATTATTATACTCTAGAGGTTATTAAAGAGCAGCTCTGTCATAGGCACCTTATTAGCTAGGGATTTATGGAGCATAAGCCACAGGAGGGAATATTGATATTTCACTTACAATACCACCCATGGATGTCTGGCTTGTCTGTCTCTCAGCCCTATCTCTTGTCATGTGTCCTCATTCTTAGGCCCTATTGCCTCAGGTTCAACTCCAAGAATGTTTTGCTTTTAAAGTATACATAAGGGTATATAATTTTATACAGTTGTGCTTTGATCTGCTTTGAGTCTGACTTAACAGTTGTGGCTGTAATATTCCTGCTATTCTGGCACAAAGTATTCTGGGTTGATTCAAATACTTCTAGAGTTTTCTGTGGTATAAACCACCTCCTTTGATAGAGTCTCTCATTTCAGTCAACTTTTTAAATGAAAAGCTTGGCACTGGATTTCACAATAGCTAAGATCTCCTGTTGCAGCATGAGCCCTGGAATCTTGAGTCTTTAGTTTCTTTGGTCTATGCTCCACCTTCTCTCCTTTGAGATGCCATTGCAACTAGATCCCAGACCTCCCACAGGAAATCTCCCAGTTCCTTCACCCTGATCTCTGGACTTAATGCAAATGAGTAAGTTTCTCCTGGATAACTTGACATTAAAAGCACATTTCTTTTTAACACAATTGGATGCCTTACACATTCCTTGAAGCAATTTATTCCTAATTATAACCAATTATTATGTGTGATGCCAGGAAATAAAAAAAAACAAATTGAAGTTTTAAATTTAAAACTTGTGCAGAAGAAAATAATGATATAGAGCAATCATGTCAATTTTTCCTTTGAAGATAACATTTTTAAAGAACTAAAAGACTTTCCACATTTTGTTCCCTTCAAGTCCCAAAGTGACAACATAGTCAGGAAGAGATGACACAAGAAAAGTAGCAATGTAGTTATTTACCCAGAAATGCAGAGTTAGGTGTTATTAATGAGCAGGTAGATCACATCTGGCATTTTACAAAGTGACTTACAATCACCTAAGCACATGTGCATGCACACGTGTGTAGAGAAACCACATGGGGACAGGAATGAAGGAAGAGGACAGAACTGGGTCTCTTCCTTTGGGGAAGATTCTACTGTAAATAGTACCTGGGTGAGAATGGAATGAGAAAAGTATGAGCATGAAGGGGTGGGGAAATAAGGAATTAAACGCACACATTCTGACAAATAGCCAGGCTAGGGTTATATGCATACATACAAATGAAATCAGTTTACACATGAATATGCACTTGTGTCTTTTTTCAGCTCCTGGATGAGTCTAGATCGTCTCTGAGGCTTGATCTTAAGGTTGAGGGGGTCAGCCTGTGTATGGGAATAATATCCAAAGCATCATTGCACATGGGAGCATTACATTTTAACACCATCAGGTGGTTGCTCAGCTTCATGATATCACAAACAGCAGCCAGACTGGGTGGGTGGTAGATTTGGGTCTGTATTAATGACTCTGGAGAGTCTGGGTGTGTTCCTTTCACAAAACATGTGTCAAATCCTGTTAAAGCTGAAAGGTACCTACAGACTGTAGAGCAACCCTCTCTTTGAAGAGGGAACCTGGATCAGAGAGGGGCCATATCTGCTACAGGACCCATAACTTCTCAGTGGCTGGAGTCACACTTGCCCTCCCAGAGCTGTGCATACCATCGCATGACACCTGCTAAGCTTGCGGGGTACCCAGCTGGCAGTGCTGATACTGTATTGAGATAGAGGGGATGGTGAGTGAGCACCACCCTCTATCAATCTCTCCCCATTGGAAGTGGCTGGAAGTGCTTTGTGGTCAAGATTATCATCCCTGCACATCTTCATCTGATTTCAGAGCCATCAGGGGTACTGCTCTCCAACAGATCAGGAGCTTTACTGTTTGGACATTGTGTGCAGAATACATTGTACAGCTCCCAAAGTCTCATTCATTCGGGAAATACGCACTGAGTGTCTACCAAGTGCCTAGCCCCATTGTGCATTGGAAATGGAGCAGGAAATGAAACCAAGTCCCCACACTGGGTGATCTTGTTTTCTGTCAGAGAGTTGGAATCCATGGTAACCACTGGTTGGAGATGAGGTGCAACTCTTGTACTTGGGAGGTGCTGCTCCTCTGGCTCACCATGGCTCCAGGCATCCACTCCAGATGTGGTGCATCCTAACCCTACCGACTTCTCTTATCCCAGCTCCTTGCCTAGCCTGTCAGATTCTGTGTCTGAACCACCTCAGCTTCAGCTTTACCATCTAACAGTAAGAACCCGCAGGCTCTCCAGAGTGAGAACAAGCATGATTTCAGGCTTCCAAACCCATGCAGGCAGCTCGAGCTGCCGGTGCTTAGAGGATATAATAAATTGGGTGTCATGATTAGGACAGACGTGTGAGGAGATGTATTCAGAGGAAGCAGTGAATACTGCAGGGCACCGCTGAGGAACATCAGAGGTGGGGAGGTTGGGGGAGGAGAAAGGGTAAGTTTAATCTGAGAGAGTGATTATGGAATCTAATTAGCTTCTCATTTTCATTTGGAGAAAGAACATTCAATTCACTTAACGCCACTCCACAGGTCTTTCTACTCTCATCTGTACCCAGGGGAAAACAAATTCTAGTGTATTAAGGCATTTGGACAGTGGCACATCCCAGCAGAGAGAGCATGTGGCTGTAGGAGAGTGGCCTGGGTCCCAGGCTTGGCTCTGTCTCCAAGAGCCCTGTGATCCTGGGCACATTGCCTTGGCCCTTTGGGGGACCCTGGGCTCATCTGCTAAAACGCAAAAATTAAACATTACTTTAAAATCTTCTTTAACTCTAAACTACTGGATTTATTTTTAATATGTATCCATACTATGACTTAATAAGATATTCAGATACAATTTTGGAATTACCACAGCTCTGCCAAATAAGACTTTGAGCTTTACAATCAGACAACCCTAAATTCTAATGATGATTCTACCCACTTACCTTTGGGCCATTTACTTAATCTTTCTAATCTTCAATATATAAAACCAAGACAATAATAATAGCATTTGTTTTATAGAGTTGCTTGTGGGTTAAATGGGCTAATGTATTCAAAGTACTTTGCATAGCATTTGGGACATAATAAGACTCAATAAATATCTGGCATTATTTTCTTGTGGTCTTGTGTAATGTAAAGATTTAGAATAAGTTAGATATTTTACCTAACTTTTTAAAAAAAAAATGTATTGTGGGGGTGGTCTCTCTCTCCCTCTTTTTTTAATTGCTTGCATGACATGCCAGGAGAAGTTTAATGGTGGGAAGCTAAGTAATGGAGTGAGACTAAAATAGCTCCATGGAAATAAAGCATTTAATGTGGGAATAAATGAAGTTGCCACCCAGAACTAAGAGTGAGAGTCCTGGCTGGGCTGTTATTAATGAATACGATGGTCAAGATTTATAAGGATATTTTAAGGAGTAACAGCACTGCATGAAGTCCTGGGTTTTATGACTGGGCTGATGTAAAAGTAAGATCAATGGGAAATCCATTAGGTCAAGATTTAATGAGTGGAATGAGGCTTCCCCAGCATTGAGGCTGTGTGCATGATGGTCAGGCCACCAAGGATGGTTTCTCTAGGAAGAGCTATGAAGACATGGAAAAAATTGTTAAGCACTTGGAGACAGAGGAGAAGAAATGATGGCCCACATTTATTTCCCTTTGTTAGAAAATGCAGAAAAGGGATGTTAAGCCTAACTGTTTTCAGAATGCCTTCTGGAGCCACAGCTAGCAGGCAGGAAGAGATGTCCTTCCCATGGAAGGCTTTTCCAGGACTGGCTGAGCATGGTGTACATCTCACTGCCAGGACCTTGGTCACCTTTGGGGATGCATGTGCTAGATATCAGAGGTGGGAGATGAGCAAACTGCAAGACTCTGCAGGTGGTTTTAATTATTGACCATGACATCTAGTATTTGTCCAAAGTACATTCCAGGTGGCATATTTGTAGCCTGAAACATGCTGGAATTTGCTTTGTGACTTGCCTTGTTTTCATCATCATCAGAGGGAGGTGGCTCATGCTGTCCTCCTAAGAGCTCTGCTATATAGTCGAATTTGGGGGTAATAACCTCATATATGCATTCATTTTCCTCTTTGCTTTGTGTTTAAAGAGCACAGATGGACCAGCTCATGGCTGACTGAGTCTTCCCTGTACTTTACTTCTGAGTGCAGTAGGCCAGGGAGATATCTAACTTGGCTCCCTTGTGGGGAAAGTGATTATCCATCTTCCCTTGTCCATGTTTAATGTTTTTATTTTTAACCATATCAGGCTTGTTCACATTATTCCTTTTACTTGGATGTCCCTCTCCTAGGAGCCTAGTTTAGCTCCCTTGCAGGTCCACTCCTGGTTCAGCAGTAACCTTAACTGTATATAAACCTGGTGCAGTTTGTTCTCATTATTCAGACATTTAAGACCTACCTGCATCACCCACTTTCCCTTGCTTGTGCTTTTTGTAGACACTTGATCCTTTCTGATTTCCTGATTTACCCATTCTCCAATCCTTCTTCTTTCAAATACTTTGATAACTATTTATACACTACTTCCAAATTTCAACTACACATCTTTAGCTTTGTTTTCTGGATGTAATTATATTTCTTCTTCTTAGTGATGGCTTACTTTAGGAGCATGGAGCACATGGTGAAGTTTTTTCTATCTTTACATCACTCCCAAGGACATATTCTGTGTATTTCAAAGGAATTTTATACATTTTATTAATAATTATAATTATCAATTGGGTGATTACTTTGTATTAGGTACTGTGTTCAACACATTGGATATGTTATTACATTTTGTTGAAAATCATACCTTTAATAGACAAACTAAGGCTCATGGATTTTTAGTAGCCTGCTTAAGATCACACAATTAGTAGGCATATCCATATCTGTCAGACTCCAATGCCCATCTTTTAAACTAAACCATATTTCATCTTCAAGCTCTAATTTGATCCCTTCAGTAATATGATAAAGTAGCCATCATTACCCTTATTTTACAAATGAAAAGAAACAGAAACAGAGGCTCAGGAGAGTTAGGTGACTTATCTAAGGTAATCCAATTAGGAAAGAGAACATTAGGACTTGAATACTGATATCTTGATTCTATGTTCAGTTCCTCCACTGAATCATGGAGCTCATTATGAATATCAAGGCTCTGTATGTCTTCTCACTTTGGTGACCTGTGATCACCAGCATCAGTCAGTTCTTCTGCATCTTCTTCCTCCTGCCAGGATTCCAAGGGGATAGAGCTGCAGAGAATTTGTGCTTCCCATGAAAAGTCATGAAGAAAGTATTGGCCTGGACTAGATACAGAGCATCTAAATGGAGTTTATCTCCACCAGTGTTCTCTGTTTTGTGCCAAGAAGACAACTGAGTGGACTTGTTTTGCCAGTAAGTTCAAGGAATAGACAATCTTTGCAAAATCAAGTTATCTTCTGTCTGAAAATTTAGGAAATTAATTACACAAAGAACTAGCCATTTACTTTGATGAATGAATTTTTATTGCATATTCACTGAACACCTAAGCTTTAGGTACTGTAGGATAAGTGCACAAAGAAACAATGAGAACAAAATAAATAGTTGTGGAGAATCCAGACTTGTCTTATCAAACCGTAGTCAATGATTGATGGAAGAGGGGTTGAAGGATATAGAGATACTAAATGTTACTTGTTACTGTATAATATGTGTAATATTAAGTGTATCCAAAGAACAAATCTTTCTGTTAGCCATTCCTCACAGGAATTACAGCTGCAAAGGGGCCTGGGGGGAGGTTATGAAAAACCTTGAGTATCATGCTGGAGAGTTCAAGCTTGCTTTTAAAGTGATAGGAACTAGAGAATGTGTTAAGTAGTATGATTTTGAAATTTATATTTAGAAATGACAACCATATAAATGGAAACTATTCATAGGGCTTAGAAAATACCTTCCTAGAGTTAACTACCTCATAGGCCAATAAAGCAATCAAGAGTATTGAGTCTTTCTTGTCTGGAAGCATCTTTCCTGGGCATACTAAAATGATCCATATTTATATCTACTCAGTGGGAGGGAGAATCTTGAGATTATTTCTACTTTAAAGTAAGTCTTTGATTCATTCCTTCATTTTCAATAATACAAGTCAGAGCAATTCAATTCAATTCAACATCACGGTTAAGCCCTTGGCATGAATTACTACACTAGGTAGTGCAGGGTTTACAGAAGGAGTGAACCCTCCCTTCCAGAAACTTCCAACATCTTAGAAATAGTCATTAAGAGTATGAATGACTATAATGTGAGGTAGAATATAGTTCCATTTATGCCAACAAACACTCTAATGTTCAAAAGATTGAACAATTAGCCAGACATAGTGGCCCATGCCTATCATCCCAGCTATTCTGGAGACTGAGGCAGGAAGTTAGCAAGCTCAAGGGAAGACAGAGTAATTTAGTGAGACCATGTCTGAAAATAGAAAATTAAAAAGGCCTGAGGATATAGCTTAGTGCAAGGCCTTGGATTCAATCCCCAGTATCACCAAAGGAGAAAAAAAAAAACTTAAAAAGATGGAGCAATAACTACATTTGGAGAGGTTGGGAAAATGGTTCATAGAGTAGGTGGTCTTAAAAGATAAACAGACTTATTAACAACAAAGATAGAGTCCAGTGATAGAAAAAAATAATAAAAATGACAGGATTAGGTTGGGTTGGTTTGTTCAGGAACACAAGGAGATTTACCTGAAAAGACGGATTAAGGGCTTGAATGGCAGGGTGGAAAGACGGCATTTGATTTTATAGTCCCAACAGCTCAAGCCCTCTTTCAACCATATTTCAGAGGTCAGTACTAGACCTTCCCCAGTTTCAGAACAAATGAGTATTAGAAGGGCTGTGATCCTTTTCCAAGGAGAAAGTTAATTGATTGGTATTACAGAGTCATCATATATGGCCAACCCAAAATTGAAAATCCACTTTTGAAGACAGATACTGTTTGTTCAGAACCAAGCCACGGCCCCAAACCCCATTTCTTAGATCCAGATCTGTATTTTCTTAGCACATGATTCCCTTGAGGGAACTGCTCTTGTTTTTCTCAGGAGTCATTTGTTATCTTAAATATTGGCATCTTCGAGATAAGAGTTTTCTAAATCACATTTACAGAAAGCTTGTAAACACTCCTCATGTTTAGAACAGCTTTCTTCATTGACCTTGTGCCATTGATGTGCTCCAAGCTACTTCAGGGCATTAAATCCCCCGAAGCTTTACCATAGAAATACACTCCCAAGTCATAACTCTTCCCTCTGCCTGGGCGTGGGCCTCAAACGTTTATGTGGCTGCTCGCATAACTAGTCCAACAGGATTTTCAGTAAAACCTGAGCTGCCATAGGGATACAATATTTCTTTTCCTAATTGCTCATAATTTCATCCTATTTCTTCTAACAGCAATTGAAGATGACATTACACTGCCTTTTATGTCAGTTGATGATGCATAATTCTCTCCAGGAACAGCCAACGACTGTATTTACTAACACATTAAAAAAATATCAATGTGTATTCAGGGCAGAGCCATTTTTACGCCAGCATTTTATGTGTGCATCAAATGGTGGAATTTTGAAAAGAGGTTTCACTCTTATAAAAAGCACCTCCCACCCTTGCAGATAGACGGCAACTGAAGGCATATAAATCACCAGAGTATTGGCTATTCTTTGCTTGTATCATCCACCGCAGACCCCCACCCTGGCCACAGATCCATTTTCTTTCCTTCCCTGAGTTGTTCTGCAGTTGGAAGGCTGTCCAGTGCAGATGTATCCCCTGGGCCACTTTATCCTCTGGCCCCTGTTTGGGTTTAGTCAGTGGGAGGCACCAGCAAAAGATCAGAGGATAGAAGGAAAGAGAACCAGGGTATTTCTTTCTTGTTCTCTCCTTGGTTTAGAATGGTGTTTCTGATGGTCCTACATCCTGCTATGACTATAGCTTCATTGGGTTCTGGGAACCTGATTATCCCTTTGTCCCATCTGCCCTGGAAGTGTAATGATTTCCATCAGCAGCTTAACTCTGGGTACCTGAGCATGCTCACCCAACCCTCTATAGGTGACCTGTTCATATAGCTGTCTGCATTTGTCAAATTTCAGGTGAGTTCCATTTCTACTGGGATTATGATGGAAACACCAGATATTGCAGTTTCCAAAGTTATTTGGCAAATGAGCTATCGTTCACCTTGGCCATAAGCAGCCTAGACCTTTCTTTCATGGCCATCAAGGGGCCCACTATGGAAATATCACTAGAAATAATTAATTGTAGGAAATTGAAGCTTATTTCTTTAAAGAAAATGAGGCCAGAATATTCTACTTTGAATGGAGACACTATATATTGTAGGTTTTATATGCATAGCTTATGGGAACCCATAAGATGATAAGTCTCAATGTGAATAATGTGTTCATGGATGGAAAAAAGGTCAGGGGAAGAGGCATAATGGATAAGCTCTGTGTGATTCAGTGGACTCATTTTTATAAGTGAGAAGAGAAGGTAGGATAGATAGAACATTGAAAAACACTAAAAGTTTATTCTACATGTTCCGGATCCTTAAAAAGGATTGCAGTTACTGATCTCCATAATTAGGATAGCATGGAATGTTATAAAATTTTACCCAATGCTAAGTGATATTTTGTAAAAAATGTACAGATTGCTTAGCATGAGAATTCTGGCAAGGTGTAGCTCTATTTTCAGTTCTACTATTGTGAGATCTGGCCAAGTCACTGTGTCTCAGTTTTACCTTATGTAAGTGGGGACAACTGTAAAAATCTGATTCACAGGACTGCTATGACTATAAAATTTAATTATACATGTGAAAGGACAAGGGGTATAAATATGTTATTCACTATCAAAATAAGATCCTATTTTATTTTATTAATAGAAGTGAAGGCTAAATGATTTGTTCTTTAACAGGCAAAACATATGATTTGGAAGCCAACAAAGCTTTTTGCTGGAGATTATATCTGATGGGACTAAAACCTCAGATGTAAATCATCCGACCACTTTCCTTGTTCCATGTCCTGTACTCAGAGGGTGCTCATCTGTATTTGTGGACTAGATGTATTTTATCTAGATTGGATTGGGTATTTTAGTAATATGATTGCATAGGCCAAAATACCTACCTGACTTTTTCCTAAAGCACTTTAATTTTAATCAGATTATAGCTAAATTAGCAATAGGTTCTCATGTTCAGACTAAAGACTAAGAGTGATGAACGATTCCCACTGGGCTTCTATAAAGACTAATGATACAAAAATATACTAAAACTGCTATTGTGCCCAGTGACCCTGTAGAACAAGTAATGGGTCATGTGTAGAAAACTTAGAATTTGGTAGAAATAATAGCAGGCTACTAATAAAGAAAAATGAAGATAATTGGAGTCACTTCTACCTGCCAAAAATGGGTAGAGAGGATCTTTAAACATCAGGGAAATGCTATAAAGTCATTGAAATAGATAAAGTTTGGAATCAGAAAAATCACAAGCTGCATGTCTTTTGGAAAGCTTCTTCTAAAAACCTCTCTATATCTCATTTCTACCATCTTTAAATTTGATCTAAAATACCAAGGATGTAAATATATATATATATATACACACATATATATCACAATGGCTGGCATTGAAAAGGTGCTTATAGCAATTATTATTAATGAAAGCAATAATCTGATTTCAATTTGCCATTCTTTCCCCAAAGCATATTAACTACTATAAGCTGCACTATGTTAAAGTAACAAGTAAACCCTGAAATATCTGTGGCTTAACATGATGAGGTTTTATTCATTGTCCATGCTTTAGGCTAACATAGATTAGGTGGCTGTCTTCCAGGAGGTGATGCAGGGGTGAAAGATTCCCCCATCGTGGACTCATGCCAGCTGGAACTCATGGTTTTAAAGGGAAGAGAAGAAGGAATGGAAAGTGCTATCATGATACTCCCAAGGGCCAGGATGGGAAGTGGCTTCTATCTCTTCCATGAACCTATCATTGATCAAAACTTAGCTTCATTGCCTCTGACTTAATAGCAAGAGAAATTGGATCATTTTGCTTTCATTTGTCCCCAAGAAAATACAAATTGTGTGTTTCTACCATACCTGGCAAGTGTAAGACCCATTATCCCTAAGAAAATATATTAACAAAATAATTCTTTTTATGTTAGATACCTTCCTAAATTTTATCTTACAGCATGTCAATGTCTTGTTTTGGTAATCCCCAGCCCTTGGAAAGACAAGCATGTTTTAGCCTGCCATGGATTGGTGAAGTTCCATAGGATCTGAGTCTTGAGCTTCTTTTTATCCCTGCCCTGGACAAGAAACAGTAGAATAAAGAGTGGAGGGTATGACACTAGAGAATGAAGAATGTGTGGGGAGGGACTTGCCCAGAAATGCAGGAATGTGATTCTGCTTGAGCTTTAGTAGATGAAACAAAAGGCCCATAAGATTCTCAGAGATTAGAGGGTAAGAGTAGCTCTATCTTTGGGTAACCAGAGCAGTTGAAGGAAGGAAGCTGTCATCTCATCTGGCAGAGAGTGAGCCTGCATTAGCAATACACCATAAGAGTCATGACTAGGAATGAGATTGCAGAAAATACTTATTATAAAATCCAAGAGGAGGGCCAGGGATTTAGCTCAGTGGTGCTGCTGCCTGACTCACAAGCGCAAGGTCCTGAGTTTGATCCCTGGTACCAAAAAAATCCAAGAGGAACCTTAAAAAAAAAAAAAAGCTTTGAACTGTTCTGTATCTTTTATAAAAGTACATTGGCCCAACTATGTTTTATAACTTTTAAAAACTACTAGTCACGTTTACATTTATAACTAGTGTTAGAGGCTGAATTTCACATTTAGTCTTTCATTAATGATATATTTTGTATAAAATGCATGGAAAATTTGGGCCCCAAACTCATAAACCTTGCTCATTTCTAGCTATGTGTTTATGCTGATTCTCTTTTTTATCCTCAATTTGTGTTCAGATACTTGCTTTCTTAAGCCCCTAACTCAAGTATTACCTCTTCCGTAAAATTTTCCATGATGATTTCTTCCTACAGGGCCAGTTATTAATGAACCCTGAAAATATGTATTGCCCACATGTCATTGCTGAATATCTAATTTACTTTACCTTGTAATTTTCCGAGTTTGTTTCTGTTATTATTATTACTATTATTTTTATTCTTTTATTTTTTTGGTACTGGGGATCAAATGCGGGACCTTGCACTTGTGAGGCAGGCAGCAGAACCACTGAGCTAAATCCCTGGCCCCTCTTGTTATTATTATTGAGCTTCTTGTGTCTGGTTTCTGAAGTGTGGGATCCAGTGCAAAGCCCAGACTCCATGAGTCCTAAGTGCATCCAGTGTTGATGAATGTATGCCATGGTCCAGACAAGTGAGGAGCAGAGGCTGAATTTTGCAGTAAGAAATGAAAACATGGCCCAAACACAGTTGCCTCTGTAAGAGTTAAGACTCAGAGATGTGGTGTTGGAAAGGTCCTTGGTGGTACTTCTCTGTATCATTGAGAAGGGAAACGCTGTCACAGATCCATCTTCCTTTATTCCGTTTGTTCAGTGAAGTGCAGGGAATTAGGCTGGAGCCTCATCAAACACATCTAGAAACACCCAGTCTCAGCTTGAGAGAGTGACTCATGCTTGTGCACTTTGTGAGTTAAGGGGAAATGCATGCTGTAGAATATGTAAGGGTTTTTTTCTCTGTGATAGCTGTTACTCTTGTTCTTGGGATAACTGAAAACATAAATAGATTTGCACTCTCATAGGAAAGAAGGTCTCTTGGAGCCACCGGAAGATTGGATGGTCAACATCCATCTACCTAGCTCCAAGGTCTGAGGAACACACTGGTTTTAAATCCTGCAGTTGCTTCTGCATCACTGTGGTGTGACTGCAATGTTGGTGGCGCTCTTCTCAGAGTAGCCCTCCCCATAGACTTCGATGGACACCAGAGGAACAACCTGAATGGGCATCTACAAAGTCAGACTCCTGTACTTCCACCTCGATTGAATAAAAATATGCTGAATGCCTGCTGAGTGCTAGTTACCAGAGAAAGAGAGCGGGGCCTTAGTAAAAAGGCACACTGGGAAACATTAGTGAAATCATATTGTGTAGAATCAGAGTTAAGGCTCAACAGGTCAGGGCTTTAGATTCGATTGCTGTTTATTTTGAATGATCATTTCTTGAGTATTTACTATGCATCAGGTGCTATGACAGATTTTTACATGTATTGTCTTACTCAATCTATACAGTAATCCTATTTGCCTCATTTTTTTTCCATTCAACAAATCTGTAAGCACTTATGATGTGCCTGGCAATGTCCTAGGCCTAGTGAGCACAATAATGTATATGATGGGACAAAGCTCTATCTCATATGGAGTTTAAAATCTGGTAGTTAAGACAGATAATAAGTGAAATAAAAAGTAAAACAATCAGCTTGTTAAATGAGGATAAGATGTAGGAAAAAAATGAGGCAGAGGGGATGGACACAGTTAACAGAGAAGACCTTAGAGAGAGGGTGAACTTTGAGTAAAGATGTGAAGGAGGAGATGGGGTGGGCCGTCTGAGTACCTGGGGAAGAGCACTTTAAAGAGCAAGGAGGCTAAGGGGGCAAAGCCCTGAAAAACAGCAAGGAGGCCCTTGTAGTTCTAGTGGAAAAGGTACAGAACAAGCACAGGGAGACAAGATTCATGAAGGGCTATGAGCCACTGCAAGGAATCTGGGACTTATGATGAGTTAGGTGGACAGGCATCAGAAGGTTTGAGCCAAAGGAAGACATTATTTAACTCACTTTGACAAATGACTTGACTTAAGGCATGCTGTGCAGAGACAGAAAGTGACTAGAATAATCTGCATGGGAGCTGGGGCTTAGACAAGGGTCCTAGTTGTGGGCCTGATGAAGAAAAGACTGGCTAGGTTAGAATATATTTTAAAGGTAGAGCTAACAGGATTTCTTGGCTAACTGAATATAAGATACATAGAAAAAGATAGTAAGGCTGTAGTTATAATTAATCGGAAGAGTAGAGATGTTAGTCAATTAGATTGGGAAGACAATTGGAGAGGAAAGATGTTTAAGGGAGAAAATTAGGTGTTCCATTCTTGATATGTCTAATGTTCAACACTAGTGAGAAATTAAAGTACAGATATGGAGTAGGGAGAAGTACAAATATGGAGCTCAGGAAAGAAGTTTTCATTACAGATATAAATTTTAGCATCATCAGCATATGGATGTTGTTTAATGTCATGGTCCTGTATAGGATAACCATGAGAGATAAGGAACCAAGACTTAGGGCAGTTGACAACTTAACCAAGATCATGTAGTGTGTCAATACACCCAGTCCCTTCTGACCTCCAAGCTGTGCTCTCCACTAGTACAGTATCTGGCCTTCTCTTTTGATGATGGTGAATAATTTCCCCAGCTTTGACTGACTAGAGAGCAGTCTACTGGAGTAGAGAACTTATGACAGAAGAGAATAATTGACTGGAATCTGGGGGAATCCAACAATGAGAAGCCAAAAACTTCTGCTCTTTCTCTGGCTAGAGTGCATTGGCGACAGAGTCTCTCATTTTTGAAAGTGCTTGTAATAGATTACAACCCTGACTCTTTGTCTCTCCCTGCATCCATCTGCTTTGCCATTGGACAGTCTAGTTTTGTGCAAGAAGCTCAGTGTCTTGCTTTGGCCAGTGAGTTATTAGCAGGCATGATATGAGCAAAGGACTGAGGAGCTCGTGAGTGGCTGGGGTTACTCTCTTGTGCCTATTTCATTGTCATATATAAAACAAACTCAGCTAGCTTGCTGACTCCAGGATAATGATCAATGTGTAGCCTACAGATAATTTGGTTCAATGATCCCTCTACAGATCAGTTTACCCCAGTGTGACCATCTGAATGAGGGCTGTTGTGATCAGGAGAACTGTCCAGCCAATGGATCAGCCAGCCCATAGATCAGCGAGAATAGGCTATTATTTTAGGCCACTGAGTTTTAGGATCATTTGTTATACAGCATGTTTGGGGTTTTTTTGGCAATAACTGACTGATACCAAATTTTACAGAGCACTTCAATGGATGTTATATCATGTGAGCTTCATAGCAACTTTGGGAGGTAGAAATTGTTATTCCCTTTTTGTCCCTGCGTAGAGAGGTCTCCTGACTTACTCTAAGCTGTGTATGAGAGAGAAAGGGAATGAGAGAGCAAGAATACACACAAAGCTCAGTTTCTGATTAAATGTCCAGTCCCCTTGAGACTACCTCTTTGCCTTCTTTTCTAATCAATTGCTGGAAGCTAGACATTTGAAAAACCAGTTTGCTTTCATGAGATCTTGAAAACAGCAGTTTCCTTGTCAATCTAGAGTTCCTACTTTACATAACTAATTCTTGATAAATTTTATTGGCTCTTGGTAAATACACACAAGCACCTAACTCCCCCTTAGTGAATAAGCTAAATCCTGCTTTTCTCTAATGATTTAGGTGAATGTGTTCAGGGTAATGGCAGGATTTAGAGGGCATCGCTACTCTAATTTTAAGAAATAGCCTGCTCTATTCTTGAAACCCTATTCCTCAGCTTTGGATAGCTGGTGCTTAACCATTCCACAAACTCTGTATCAAAGTCTAAAGATACCTTTCCCAAGCAGCCCTCATGTGGAGCACACTGCACGCCAAGAAGCGTATGTGAAATGCACAGTGGTTTGTCCATTTCACCATCCATCATCTCTGAAAATTAAAGCACATTTTGAGTTTCCTAACACAGAAAAAGTGGCTAATGTGTTTTCCAAGGCCATCTTTATTTTACTTTGTGTTTATAGGATGCTCCATATTCAAATATGATCTATTCAGGGCTTTAGACAAATGGAAAGTAGTTCCTTCTGACAAAAAGCCTCCATGGTTTTTGTTGTTGTTGTTTTCCTGATACTGGGGATCGAACTCAGGACCTTGAGCTTACAAGGTGGGCTCCGTGCCACTGAGCTACATCCCCAGCCCTTGTGTTTTTAACAGACAAGAAGAAAGACTACAGCTGTCTGTGGCTGTGGTATACTGCTGGATGAGGGTGCACCTCTGTGGCCTGGGACATGAAACAGCCTAATCCTCGGATTTCTGACCTCACCTCCCACTTTCCTGCAAGGCGAGCATCTTCGCTGTCTCTCCCTCCAGCACCGCCCAGGTACTCTCCTACCACTGTAGCTTTGTTCACACCATTCTCCTGACCCTTACCCCAGCCCTCCAATTAATGAGCACCTCCTATCTGTCTCCCACCATCCTTGGTGATGTGCAAAAGTAAAATAAGACAAATAGTAAAAATCCCTCCCTTTAGTGAATCCTGTTTACGTAAATGGAGACTGATTATGAACAGTCAGTAATGTATCAGTGCTATTAGTTGATGATAAAAGAAACACAGACAGGTTTTAGAGTTTGAGGCAGGAGCAAGACCTCCCTGAGAAGATGCCACTTGAGCAATAACCTTTGGGACATAAGGGTGGGCCATGCATGTATTTGAGGGGGCCTCCAAGAGACTGTTGGTTGTATTTGAAGACCATTAGCAGCTCAGTGAGATGGTCCCAGGTAAACTGGGATTAGGAGAGCAGCAGAAGATGGGCTTGGACAATTAGTGGAAAGAGAATCATCTGAGCCTTATGGAGCACCGTGCGGAGTAAGATGCAAAGTCAGAGGACGGACATGATTTGACTTAGGTTTTATTGGATTTTCCTACCTATTTTGTGGGTGATAGCCAGAGGGGACAAGCCCAAAAGCAGAGATTAAAAAGCAATTACGGTCATGCAGGTGTGAGATGAGAGATTTGGAAAGGGTTGTTGTGATAGAGGTAGGGAGAAGTACTCAGATTTCATACATATTTTGAAGGTAGAGACCATGAAATTTGGATGGGGGAGTGAAACAATGAAGAGTCAGGAATGACCCCATGCAATATAGACCTGTAGAGTGACATTTGTCCTCTTTCAAGGGCCAGTTCCAGCTGCCACTCTTCAAACACATTGTTGAGCACTTCAGAGATTTCTTGGACTCTCATCTAAACAAATACCATATATGGGCTGTTTATCCAATACTGCCCTTAACTGAGTGTTTTCTTTTTTAATATTTCTGTGTGTAATATTCCCAAGAAGAAAACTCATAAAAACTCATAAAAAGCTGAAACTATGACAAATACTTCCAGTAGCTCCCGAAGTTGAAGAAACAGTATCTAGAACAAAAGGAACAGAAATGAGCTTTTGTTTTGTTTTGTTTTGTTTAATTTTTAGACAGGTTTTGTTAAGTTGCTAAATTGCCCAAACTGGGCTTGAACTTGGAACCCCCTGCCTCACCCTCCATTCAAATTGTGATTTGTTATAGGACACAGAGGCTAGCATTACTCTTCAGGAGGCTTGTCACCATCCTCAGGAAAGGAGCATCCATGTGTGAAGAGTCCAGGGTCTGGACACAAGTGTAGTGGTCTTAGAATAGTGCAGACACAATGGCCAGACCTGTCTCCAGGGGAGAAGGTGGGTGTCCTAGACAGGCTGGACCTCTTCCTACTAGGATACACTCAGCTGTTATGCATAGAGTGCTGAAGAGAGAATGTTCCAATAGTGGCTAGTAAAGAAAAAAATATAAAAGCAAAACTTGACTCCCAATAAATCCTGGAGTGATTTTTACCTTCTGTTAGTTTTAATGTTCTGAATGGTTCAAAACTTCCAATTAACTTCAAAGGGTCCCCTAACACTTGAGAGGCTAATCTGTTTCTTGTTTTTCTTGAGAAAGTTGGTATTTATTATCCTGAAATCTGTGGGGTGTGGGTGCGTGCTTATGTGTGTGTGTGTGTGTGTTTAGCATGGCTTCAAGGCTGAGAAGTCATTCTTGATCTAGCACCAAGTCAAAATACACAACTGAGGAGGTAGATGGACAAAGCTCCAGGAGGTGGAGGACATGTGACTACTCAGGAGGTATTGGTTGATTACTTGATAAACAGCCCCTAGGACTGGGAGTCAGATCCTAGTCTCAAAGTTAAGAGTCTTAGAAAAAGTGGAACCTTCTTGTGGGTTATTCAGCTTGTAGATTGGGTGTTTTTCCAAACCCTAAATTGAAGTGTATTATTAGGTTATGAGATTAATTTAGTGAGTTGCAAATGGCATTTAAAAATGAAATGGAATACAAAATATCAGAATGTTTCAGGAAGTAATCATGGTCCTATTTTGTGAAACTATTTTGGTTTCACCTTTGTGTATTTATGAATATGTATTTTTATATATCCTAGGTGACAAGGTAAAATGTCTTTCAAAAATGAAAAATCAGTAAGATAATTTGAATGGAAGTTTAAGAACTAATTTAGAGGGTGGTCCTTCATGCCTTAAGCCCCCTCCCCCATGCCAAGCAAATTGAATTCTGGCTTTTTCTGGGTATAGCTGAGCTCCTGGGTCACACTCAGCCATGAGTCTCTTAACAAGGAATGACTGACTGGTCCCTAGCCTACAGGCCCCCAAATGCACCTGTGCCAGGAGATGCACAACCCTTCACCTGGACCAGATCCCTCTTTGTCCACTATCTCACCCTCAGAAAGATCCCTATAAGCCAGTAAGATCTTAGAACTCAAGTGTTCACGCAAGGGTGAAATTCAAGAAAAGAGTCCTGTCACTTACTTGCCCAAAGCCACCTGCAAGCCTTCCCAGAAAAGGTCTTTTCCTCTGTCCTCCTGCCACATACTGCTGTTTGCTGGAGCCGCCCCCGAGCCTTTATTAAGCATGCTCTTCTAAGCAAGGAGCATTGACTTCCCTTTAATTGAGGCATAATAATTAAAGCATTAGCACATTAGGAGGGTGAGACAGCATGTTTAGCTTCTGTGATTAATTATCTGAGGATTGTAATAAGTTGTTAAGACATTAATTACGCTGGCATGTTTGCTGCTCCAGGTTGCCCCGGCAGTGTCTTGCCATGGTGAGCTGTACCATGGCTAAGTTGTGGCACTTCGAAGGATGTAGAGTGGTGGAGACACGGGAAGGCTGGGCCCCATGCTCCTGTTTGTGGAGCACCATGGAGCTGGCTGAGGGAGCCTGAGTCCATGCCTCCTTCTCTTCTTCCTACTCATGTGTGAACTCAGGATGTAGAATTAGCTCTCCCTTAATGTAGATTAAGTGAAATCAGACACTGAGCCTGCAAGTTCAACACTGTGTCAACCCATGGTTAGTAAAAATGTAAACATGTCATGTCTTAGGCAAAATACAGGCTTGTGGGTCTTTCCCTCAGCGCCCCGCCCCCTGCCATGTAAGCACACAAGGGTGAGTGAGGCTCTCTGTCATTAGGGCAGAAGCCATGCCTGAGGGAAGAGGACCCAGGGGCAGCCCTGGGCCACTAACTAGGGAGGAGCAGGAGGGAGGGGGGAAGCCTCTGGAAAGAACTGGGGGGAAAGGAAGTCCCTTCCGTTCTGTTGCCCAATGTCAGGCTGTGGCCCCAGGTCAGAAAAGCATAGAATCAGTGTTTGGCTGGAGCCAAATATTACAATTAAAATGAATTTCTGGGTTATAAAACTAAATGGTAAATTGTATTGTAAGAATTAGATTATTCAAAAAATGTTATTATTGCAAATTCTAGGAGTCATTTTTTAAAAGTTTGACATTATGGGGCTGGAGCAATAAATTCTCAGCTCTGCTAGCCACTGGCTTGGCTGTGAGCTCACTGTGTTGTACAGTCACCATCCTAAAATCATGACTGTGCTCAGCCAAGGTGAGTGAGAGAGCCGGAATTGCAATCTAAAAGAAAGTAAATAACTTTCTTTTCTTTTCTTCAAGATTGATTATTCAAGATTATTTAATGTTATAAACACTATACTTTTTAAATAAGCAAAAACTAAAATATAATTTTATTTTATCTCTGTTATAGTACCTTGAATTGTTATTTACACTGGAATAGACATTTGTGGTTCCAAAAATGTTTTTCCTAAAGTTGCCTAGATAATATGCTCTTATTAACCTCTTACTCATTTTCCTGTTTTCCCATATTTAGCAATTTAAAAGTTCTAAATAATTAGTTTTGCCCATAGAATGAAAAGTATCCACAATCACCACTAATTTTTGTGACTATTATTTTTGCAACAGTAGTTGTATATTTAAACTGTAACTGAGGAATAGAATTTCAACATATAAAACACATAAGATTTTCACTCCAAGGTCCATTTTGTATTTGAAAGCAACTAATTAGATGTTAACAAATTTAAATAACATTGCTTGTTTATTTTGTTAATGGGGTTACCTGGACTAGAAACATGGGTGACCCAGATGAAAACACTACCATTGGTCACATCTAAGGCCAGGAGTCTCAGAAGTGACTTTGTTTTTTTGTTTTTTTGGGGGGGGGGGGTTGGTACCAGGGATGGAACTCGGGACCTTGTGCTTTCGAGGCAGGTGGCAGAACAACTGAGCTAAATCCCTGGCCCATAGAATTGACTCTGAAATGAGCCTTGACTAACTTCACCTTCCTACGGTCATGGCCCAAACAGAATAGCAGATTTGGGCCAGCCACCATGGCTGAAGACTGACTTTGCTGCATCCTAGTCTCATTTGTGAAAATGTAGCTGCGACTTCCTCATAGGGTAAGTTCTTGTTATCAAGAATTTGTGGCCAGTTTTCCTCTGGGCAAGGTTGGAAGCATCACTTAAATTGAGGAACTGACATCTAAGACCACGCAGAGAATCATGTTAGGATCCAGCCCCAAGCTGCTCACTTGGACCAACATCTTGCTGTACTGACAAGGGAGAAGTAGAGGAGGGGATATGTTAGTCCCAAATGAAACTACTGAGAATCATGAAACTTCAGAGCACCAGCAAGGCCTGTAGCTTGCAGATGTGGGGAATAATGAGGTAGGAATAATAGATAAATGAGCTAGGTAGAAATCCCATAGGCAGTCAGATAGGGCTAGATTCTCGAGAGGGTCAGGACAAAGGCGAAACACCCCACAGCTGCACCAGAGACACATCAGCTGAACACCAGGCCTCAAGATAAAGGCAAGATGACCAGACCTGCATACTTCCTCAAAGGACAAACATTGGGCCTAATGAAGCCTAGATAGACATTTACCACCTCAGTGGGTGACCAAAGGGCTCTGGACCCACCACTTCCTAGGGGAATCCTTGTTCTTTCCATCCACACTTGTTACGTGACTTGATTCCCAACTGACCACTATGACCTAAGTGACTACACTTGCAACCTTATTGGATGATCATGGCTGTGGCCCATGTTGTACCCATATGGGTTTCACCCTATAAAACTCCTCTGTAAAGTGGGGTCCCTGGGCTACCCACTCAGGACTCTTCCTGCCCCTCAGGGAGTTTTCCTATCATAAATATCTTCCTACTCTTACCCTCAGTTGTTCCCAGGACTCATTCTTTGATTTCTAGAGAACAAGAACTCGGCATATCATACAGCTAACGGGTTGGGAGATATAATATTTCATATTTCGTCTCTGGTAATATTTTCTGTAACAGTGGGACCCTTTTCCTTTTCACCTCTCACCCCCTCACTCCAGGAAGTTCCTTCCTCAGTTGCCTTTAAAAACACTTAATTCCAGGCCCGGGATTTAGCTCAGTAGTTTCGCGGCCTGCTGCGTAAGCACAAGGACCCGAGTTCTATCCTAGGAACCAAAAAAAAAAAAAAAAAAGGGAAAAGGAACACTTAATTCTAAACTGGGAGTGAATCTTCCTGAATCTGTTTACTTTGGGGTTGTTAGGGTCTGTCCTGCCAGGCTGAGTAAAAGACCTTTTGGACCCATGGGCTTTAGATCCTCCTGAGAATGTGTTCTTCTTAGCTCAAAGCTTTCCCCTCACTTTTCTGTGCATTAAATGTAGCACAGTTTGATTTTATCTCAGTAGACCACCACTATAGCTTGGAAGGGGGAAGTTATCATTATTAAATACATTTCAAGTCTTCCACACATATGAGTACAGCAAACATTAAAAATTAATGCCTCTAATAATAAAACCTAGAATAACGATGCTGCTATGACTAATTGTAATTTATTACAAACTAGTGGTGTGTTAAGTGCTCTGAAGAACATAAAGATAAAAAACAACCTTCTGTGAATAGGTGAGTGGGATGAATGATTTCCCCACTCCTGATATTACCTGCACATGGATGCCTAGTTACAGAGCTACCAGAAGACTACTCTCTTCCTGATTATAGGCCAGGTCTGTCCCTTGAACAGTAGGGGAGGAAGAGAAAAGTCTTTGAACCACTTAAATAGGTGATGATAACCATTCTCTTCTGTGATCCGTGAGGTTATGATCCTTATGCCTGGTAGCAAATGCCATCCCACACTATTAGTTATCTTTTCAGGTATGCATTCGTCTCTCTACTACATAATGCATTCCTTGATATTTAGACTATTCTATATCTCTCAGTGACTGACAGTGTCTTAATTTGCTTTATGCTTGGAAGTCTCAAAATGGAATTGTGTGTGCATGTATGCATGCATGTGTGTGTGCATGTGTGTGTACACGCATGTGTGTGTGCATGTGTATGTGTGCACGTGTGCATATGTGTGTGCACGTGCATGCATGTGTATGTGTGTGCCTTTTACCACTACAAAACTGTATACTCTGAAATTCAAAACAAAGTCTTACTTATCTTTGTAGCTACTGTTCTCAGCAGTATTTTATCTTCCCTAGCTACAAATATTAGTTAATTGAATATTAAGTTATATTAACTTTTCTCATGACTCTGATAGTCTTACACATCAATTGGTTTTCCATTCATTCATTCATTCATTCATTTGATCATTCATCACACACTGCTTTTTACTTCATACTAAGTACTATGCTAAGTGCCAAGGATACAGAGGCAAGCCAGATAAGCAAATGTGTGGCTTCTTGAAATGTTTTTCCTTATAGGAGAGACAATAATCAAATAAGCATATAAATAGGCAGGGTAATTTCAGGCCATGGTAAGGGAAAGAGGCTTTTTCAAAGAGTGGTCTGGGAAAAGCTCTCTCACTGGGAGCAGGTTTGGGCATAGCTTTGAGAGGATGCTTGAGGCCAAATCAGATAGCCTGCTAAGTTTGCTTTATTTATTTATTCATTCATTCCATAATTCATTTGTCTTTTTTTTTTCTGACCCCTTGAGTGTGGAGTTCTGATTTGAGGATTCAGAGATGAATACGGTACTAACTTTGAAGAATTTACAATCTAGTGAGAGAGAATGACATAGAGACATAAAATTACAGTAGATTCTAATGAGCAGCAGGGTTGAGGAACCAGGATTATGGCTCACTTTGAATCTGCCCAGGCCCAGGGCCCCTGGTGAGCACTTGTGGAACAACATTGTGTGGAACGGGTCAAATAGAAGTCATGGACAGGGAGAGAGAGCAAGCTGGCATGCAGAGTCGCAGAAGTCACCGCACTGGAGCAGCTTTAAATAGGGTTTTGGTCAGGGGCTGCATAGCAGCCTTCTTCTTCATTTGAATTTACTCCCTGCAGAATTAATTGCTGAAGTCTTTCAAAAAGCAGCGGGGAAGCATTACTTGCCCACAAGACATTCTGATTTAGTGAGGGTTGTGCTTATGATATTTCTGAGAGGAAGAACCAGATTTTATATTCTTCATATTTTTATAAAGCCTTTTAGAGTGCTTAATTTAGATATGTATAGACACAAATATACACAATATGTGAATATGTGGGTTTGGTTGTTCAATTAACTTGAAGTGTAGAACCATAGAGCAAAACTGATCTGGGGTTTCTACAATGCTGTACTCGCTCTCCCCTAAAGGAAGATGTGCCACGAGAATGTCAAAATATAGTTTAAAAGGAGAAATGCAGGATTACGCATTCCTCCTGGTTATTGCATATAAACCCGCTTCCTTGCCTGAAAGATCATGTTCCAGGGGGACCAGCAAGTAACTGGCTTAATATTGTTGGTCCCTGTGCCATGGAGTGAACTGAGTTCTTCTCTGAGTTGTGTGGCAATTGTATCTGCAATACCAAGCGCAGGAGGTGGGCATTAATTAAGGCTAACTGCCTATAATTGGAGCTGCCTTTCTTCCTTCTTCCAGTCTCCAAGCCTGAGACTGTCAGAAGGCTCGTTTTCACTGAAGCGTCATAATTAACGCTGAGCCTAATGTGAAAGGCAGATGAGGTTGAAGCCTAAAATAGCTCAGAGTTACCCAAGGGTGTATGTATGCAGAGCTGTGGGGAGTAGGCGTGGGAAAAGAGGAGCCTGACATTTCATTTGACCTCCAAAAGTTTCCCCTTCACTGAGGGAGTTTGGGGGTCAACACTGTGATTCTCCCTCCATGGTCCTGGAGTGAATATTCTACAATACTGAAAGAGTCACCGATGGACTGGAATTTCAGAATCCTGGGTTCTGGAAGTGCAGGAACCCCATGCGGCAAGTTTCAAATTGTCTGCGTTCCCTCTTTCTTATTTGTAAGAAAAGATTTTCTTTTTCATGTGGCTGATATCTTTTTTGGTTGGAAGCTCGGGGACCTGGGAGGGCTGGTAAATGTAATAATGTCTGTAAAGCCTTAGGAGTGCCTTGGAAGAAAATTCAAGGTATTTCTCTTATTACTGCTGGTCTTCCAATTCCCTTGAACTCTGAGAACCATTTAAGTGATTACTTCCCGAGAAGGCTAGTAGAAAAGCAAGACTAATATATTTCTTCATTCGGCAGCTCCCACACAGCAAAAGACCCTAGGTGCACTTAACAATCACTATCCTATTCTCACTCTTTTCCCCATGGTTCTGCTTAGTACATAATGAACTAAACACCTGTAATTTATCTCCTAAGAAAATCAGATTCCATGAACCTTCCTCTGCAGGTGGCTAGCAGCACCCTTGCACATGTGCACCAGTATTTGCTTAGTTCTGTAACATTGGAGAACTTAGAGAAAGCTAAAGTAGGTGGAATGCATTTGCCACCTCAACTCCAGACCCTTGGAGAAATGGACAACAGCAACAGAGAAAACAAACTGTTGAAAGGTCTTAATTTTCTGATTTCCTTGAGGACACTTATTTGGAGTACTAAAGCAAAAAAAATCACTGGTTTAATTTCCATCCTGAGCCAATTTTTAGAAGAGGATCCCTAAATATATGTAACTTTCCTCTTCCCAACACAGGGAGATGATACCAGAGGAGTGTCACATGGTGCTAGATGTAAAGAGAAAAGAGTGGTGATTGTTAACTGGATTAAGGGATGATTGATATGTTGGGAATATCGATTTATTAAACATGCAGCTACAGGATGCTCCTTGACTTGGCGACCTTAAGCCATGCAGCCTTCTCTGGAGCAGATGAGAAATGTCATCCAGCTATTCACAGCCGCTGCAGATTCACAAATTCTGGAGGCACCCACATGCAGAAAACAGCTGCTTTGTTTTTGTAGATTGTTTTTAATGCCCCAGTGTTTTGTTTCATTTTGTGATCTTCTCATTTGAGCAGTATCTACAGAGTCACTAAGTTGCTTCATCATAAATTTCTCTGGGTCATTTGGATTTTTATTCTGATGCTTGGCCATATTGGGAATTAAGACCTGTTAAAATGGGCCTGAATTATTATACAGCCATTGTTTCCTGATTTTCAAACTCCCACTGACATTTGGTGATTTACCTGAGCTGAAATATTTGGAAATACAAGTAGTCTGAGTCAGTGTAAGCATCTTAGGGTTGCTTGGGGGAATAGTCACTGGATAGCTCTGAACATTGCCACGGGTACATTTGGTGTTGACTGTGTGTTTGCTGCTGGGATGAATGAGTGGTGTTCAGCCAGCACTCACTGGCTGGTGTGGCCATACCGAACCTGCTCTGATGTGTGGATACCTGAGGAAAGAGTCATTTCATTGCAGAATATTATATCAGCATGAAGCCCAATGTTCTGTTCAGGATGGTAACACTAAGATGTTTTGAAGGAAAGATGCTATTGCTTTCCATACACCACACATTAAAAGATTGGTGATAAGGCATCAGTCACATTTCTGAACTTTCTCCATAACAAGTTTTTAGTGGGCAAGCATGCTCCACTCTTTTTTAGCTAGCTTTTCTAAAATGTCAGAAATTAGAGAAGCATGGGAAAACTGATTGTTTTCTGGAAACCTCAAGTTCATACATTAATGCGGCAAGAGATTATCAAATTGGTCTGTAATCAGGCCAGTTGTGAAGGGTTTTGAGCACCATATCAGAGTTGTATGGGAAAGAACACCAGGGACTTGGGTTAAAGTCTCCGGTCCATTGTTAGATATGTATCTATGCAACCCTGGAAAAGGCTCATCACCTCTCTGTCTTCAGTTCCTTAATCTCTCAGGTGGGGAGAAGTCCTCACTAAAGATACAGATTTGTTCTGCATTTTCATTTTGCTGACCTCAGGCTGCATTATTAGTTCCTCTCATGGTTTCTAGAGGGTTGCCACAGCTCCTAGCATGAGAGTTACACACCAATGCCTGAAGGTAAACATAGGTCTAGGCACATATATTTCCCCAACTTTAAGATGGCATCAACTGTAGAATGTACTGTTATTTTATACATCCACGGAAACAGTGCTCCCAATGTAATATGACTATTGATTGTGAGTTATCTGATTGATGAAATAAAATGTGCTATTTATGTGCCTAGTTCTCTGAGAATATATCTAAGAACTTTTCTTTTTGGTACCAGAGATTGAATTCAGGACCTCTCACTTGCCAGGCAGCTAAATCTCTAGCCCCTTTTTAAGAACTTTTATCCTACCAGTCCCCTCTGCAAGATTTCTCATGAAGTACAGTGGTTTCCACCCTATCTTGTGCATATCTTCCTGTGCTTACAGTCTCCTGGGTCCTTGGATGTTTGGACCACTACAGCTGCTTCAGGACTTTGTCCGGATCCTCGAAAGCCAAGACCACTGCTGTCTCTGGGTACTCTCACCACTGCTGTGCTTGGGAGAAGCACTCTACAGGCATTTGCTCCCATGGGGCAAACTCCTACAGTGGGAGATGTGTGATAGATATCTCTTCCCTACTGGGAAGAGATGTGGATACATTCCTTCTCTAGCCCCCCTGTGATGTCCTATACAGAAGCACAGAGTTTGGATGTAGCTTGTCTAGAGACATCTCAAGTGGCTGAGTTACTTGTGTCTCTATGAAACGATGGTCAGTCTGGAAAAATATTAAAAAAATTGTACTTCCCATTATTACCTATCTCACTACCTTGTCCCTTCTCCCTTTTTAGGTCCTGGCATCATGCCTCTCAATAATATATTGGGACTGAAGCCCTGCCTCAGACCCTGTTTTTCTAGAGAAACAGGTTGAAATAACCACTGCAATTACTTCAAACCAGCTGAGGCTAATTCTAGGTACTTGGGTAGAGGAGACCTAGGAAAACCAGAGCCTTGACAATGTGGAAGAGACCTGGTTATTGAGAAGATAATCAGCAGTATTTGATTAGTCCCTGTCTTGCTTCACTGGGTTGATCAGATAATCAGGTTAAAATAATGAGGTGTGAACAGACTTAAATAACAATAAAATAACATAAAAATGTAGACAATTTGCAAGTTTCAGAACCTTACTATTAATTCACTCATTTGGCAAAAATTACTTAATGAATGCCTACAATATGCCAGTCATGGTACTGACATAGGAAACACAATTGTGCCTGCCCTATAGGAGCTTCTTATCCATTGGGGATATGAGCAAGTAAATTAGATGTGATTATAATTTTTTAGAGGGAAAATAGTATATTGTGAGAACATGGGAAGAAATCTAACTTTGTTTGGAAAGTTAGACAAAGCTTCATGATGAAGGTATAGTTAAGCCTGGACTTGATGGATGTCTAGATAGGAGGCTGGAGGCAGAGGTGTGCTAGATATTTTAACAATTATATGCCTATGTGTAGATTTTTTTTTGATCAAGCCTAGTTGATGCCTCATTTATCTGTATGTCAAATTCTTTTCCCTGGCTTGGGAAGTTTTCTGCCATCACTTCTGTGAAGTTATTTTTTATGTCATCTGCACACTCTCCTGTTTCTTCACTGACTCCAATCAGTCTTATGTTATTCTTCTTTGCATTGTCTAGCAGCTGGTGGATTGATTTCTCATGGTCAATTACAATCTTAAAGCAATTTTTCTTTTCCTGGTCACTAATTGTAATCTTATCTTCTATATCTGAAATTCTGTCCTCACATTGGCTCATTCTGCTGCATAGACTTTCAATGGAGTTTTTAATCTCCTGGAAATCTGTTTGCATCTGTTTTATAGATTCCATTTGTTTTCTATGTTGAGATTCCATCATGTTCCTGAGCTCCTCTCTAGATTTATTAATCACGTCTTGCACTATGGGCACAATCTCTGCTGTTATCTGAGAAATTACTTCTGATTTCATTTTTTCCAGATCCTCTTTCGTTGCCAGTTCAGGGAGTCCAGGTTGTTGAGTATCAGAGTGTTCCATCTCGTTTCCCTTTGGGGTTGCTGTAGGTGATCTGGAAGTCTGGTTTTGAGACTTGTTTACATGTCTTACCATTTTGACGGGTTGGGGGGGTGATGCTGCTGGCACCCGCGAGGCTCACCCCCTTGGCATTGGGGGTGGTGGTATAATGGCTTGGAAGCCTCCTCTTATGTGCTGGGAGTGGCTCACCTCCTCTGTGCTGGTGGGGGTCAGGTGTGCTAGATAGAAAAGCATAGGCAGAGGTGAACAGGTGCAATATCATCATGGCTAGGATGGTAAACTTGGTTTATGAAGACAGCATTGTAGGAATTTTGGATTTAATAATGAAGACAGTGAAGAGTCCCTGACATGTTTAGAAAAAATCTTTTTAATAATTGTAGAATGAATGGATTTCTGGGGTTGGTGGGGCACAAAGAAACAGAATGGGAAGTAAGGAAGGAAACTGATACTACTATGTATTACCACAATTACTTTTATTTGTTTCATTCAATTCTGAATTTTACTTAACTTGAATGAGTATGCTACATAATCTAGGATTTCATGTACATCACAGATCTTACATGTGGCTTATAGGGTAGAATTTGAAAGGAGGTTAACATTTTCAAGTAAAAGGTGTGCAAGAGGTAAATTATGAGTTCCCTTCAGTGCATAGTACAGAATTTGAATTTATTTAAAAATATTAAGGGGTTCTGATGGTTTTAAGTAGAACAGTCACATAAACAGATTTTGTTTTTTTAAGAATATGGATGAATATTAGGATGTAAAGGGTACATTGGCAAGATTGAAAGTAGAGCGACTATTATGGGAAAAATTTGAATATACTTTCAATGCTCTTTGCCTTAGTGGTGAGGGATCAGTAGCAATTTTTTGTGTATATAGGATGCTACATAGAGATAGAGGAAGAGAGCAAAACCACCAAGGTTTTGTCAAAGTGAATATGAATATATACAGTGCTCAAGAGAAGGCGTTCACCGTATATGGGAAATAGAGTCTAAAAGACTTGATGACTAAGAAAAATATAATGTGATAGTGATAACGAAACTTCTCCCATCTTTACCACTTATTTATCTAGTATATGCTTTTTTCCCTTTGGTCACCAAAATCAGGAATACCAAAAGTTCTTGAGGCTTGAGGAAGTTCTTTAACTTCTTATGACAGAGAAAGCATGGCTTGTCACAGTTGATGATGACAAATATTATTAAATTATGCCCTGTGAGCATTTGTGATGGAAGATTTTAACAATTTTTCCTTTGACCTTGAGTTAAAACCAAAGTTTGAATAAGAATATTATTAGACTTCTTAAATTTTTCTGAGGACCTTCCATTTTGGATTCATAACATCAATATAATCAAAGACTCCTTTCCTTTCAAGTGAACATTTATTCATTTACTACCATATGGATAGGTAAAATTCTGATGAATGGTATTTCTTCTCATCTTACTCAGAGAAAAACATGCTGTTCACTCATTCCTCCCTCCCCAAATTGAGAAGAACATTTAATCTGCATGTCACTTTGTTTTGCCCGAGGTTTGTCATCCAAGTATTTTTAGCTCTTTTTGAAAGCCCATTAGTAACATTACTTTTTCTGGAGACCTTTCCTGCTTTATGCACTAGCATGAACATATTTCTGGTTCCTGCTAGAACCCATGAGAGAGTTGCTGGGGCTGTTCTTTCATTTAGCTTTCGGTGTGTAAACTATTCCTAGATTTCCTTGAGCCTTCTCTCATATTTTATTATTTATTTATTAATTTTTGTTCTCATTTTTATCATTTCTAAATATTAGTTGTTCTTAGAATGTACATTAATTTCAAATCACCACCTTCACATTTCACAAGTTCAGGATCTCCCCCCTGCATTCTCTTCATTGGTTGTGTGACTGGCTGTCAGATGTAGGACAAGAGTGCTGTGTGAGATCATCGCTGTACTATGACATACAGAATTTGTAGACACACAATGATGAGTGCTATATTCTGAAGAACTATAATTCAAGTTGACAGAGTGTGATTGCCTGATTTTAAGTCCAGGCAGATTATAGGGTAAAAACAACTTCTGGTGAAAATGTCCTAATGGTTTATTTATTAAACATCTAAGGACAATTTAAAAATTTACTGAATAAAAGAATGAGTAGTATCAATTCTTTTTGTTTCATTGATTGAAGGGTAGGGCTTACTATAGTGGGAGGTCATAAAAAAGAAAATAAACGGAATAATTCTCACCCTTCTCATTGCTATACTCCTTATATAGAGAGGGGATATTTATAAAGCGAGGAGATAATTATTAGATCTAAGTGTGACACATGTATATAGGCATTAAATGGGTAAAGAAAAAAGTCTGGGCTATATATTAATAAATTGAAGCAAGACTAAATTTTAATCACACATAACAGATTTTAACTTCAAGTTTTAGCTGAGGACATTTACTATGTAAGGTAGGAAGAGCCACATATAATTAAGTATTCAAGTAATAAGAGGTCTTCCAGATAGTCCAGAAAATATTTATTTATCCTAAAGAATCATGCAATATTTAAAGTGAAACAAAATGAAGCTACTCTCTTGTGGGGCAGGAGTAGGCATTTGATGAATTATACAGGCAATCACATAACTGGTTACCCTGCACTGAAAATATTTGTGCAGTAGCAACTAGAGGTAGAATTAGAAATAGAAAAGCAACAGAAGCAGAAAGACATTGAACTTCTGCCAAACCTGATGGTATAGCTGCCTCAGAGAATGGTACCTATATAGAGGGTGTTGTCAATCCAGTTAATTCTCAGTACTCTATAAGCTTTTACTCCAACGATGACTTTATTAGTTCAAAGTATGTGATGAAATCTGAGGTTCTCTCACAAATATTATAAAACTTTTTTCATCAAAGAAATGCTAATTTAAAATAATTGTTTGTTTTATAAAAATTTCTAAGCCATAGCTCTACTTTCTTTTTGCAAAGCAAAATTTATAACATGAGATTTGGAACTTTAAGTTTTGATTTTACTGAATTTTGGCAAATATACAACATCATGATCGAGATATAGGTATGTTCATCATCCAGATAGTTCTCTCATGCCAATTATAGTCAATTTCCACATCCGACTTATAACCAGGTTTTTATTATCACAGCTTAGTCTTACTTGTTCTTGAACATAATAAAAATAGAATTGCACACTAGGCACTATGCTCTGTCTTAAGACAATGTTTTGAGATTTATCCAAATTGATGTACGTTTCAGAAATTTTTTGTTGTTGAATAATAGTTAATTATTTGAATAAATTATAATGTGTTTATTCTCTCATTGATGAACATTTAGATTTTTTATCTACTTTTGGTTATGAATAAAACTACTAAACACATTCTTGTATCACTCTTTTGTATGCCTATGCCTTCATTGCATTTATATATGTAGGAGTGGAAATTTGGACATGAGGTAGGTGTATGTTTACATGTATAACCAACTATCAAACACTTTCAAAGTGGTTTACTGTTTTATACTCCTATAGTAATGACACGTGAGAACGGCACTTGCTCCACATGCTCAGCAACATTTGGTGGTGTGTTCCTGTCTCTTAATTTTTGCTGTTTGAGTTGGCTCAAAACATAAAATGATAACTTGTCATATTTTAACTTGCATTTCATTACTGATAATGATTTTGGACAACTATTTATGTAATTACATGCAATTTATGTTTTATATAGTCAATCCTTTTTTTTGGTAAAATGTCTGTAAATCTGTCATTTACTTTGTAATTGGGTTGTTTATCATTTTGTTATTGGCTTAAAGAAGTTCTTTAAGTATTCTGGATATATTTTTTCTCAGATATATGTACTGTAAATATTTTCCATCAGATTATTATGTGTTTTCATAATCTTGGGAGCTCCTTTATATGATTCTTAATGAATCCTATTGATTTATTTCCTCTTAGAGATCTTTGGCAATTTCAAATTTGAGATATGCTACTATATTTACATGTAGAAATATTTTAGTTTTTATATTTATATGTAGCATTATTGGTGAATTGTATTTTTGTGTATCGTATGAGAAAGAGTTAAAAGTAATTTTTTCCTGTTGTCTGGTTGATCCTGTCATGATTGTTGAAAACATTTTCATTTTCCTATTGAATTATTTTAGCACCTTTGTCAGAATCAATTGATTCTATATATGTATATCTATTTCTGAAATCTTTTTCATGTCTATTTTTAACCCAACATCCAATATGAGATTATCTTAATTACCATCATCACTCAGAGTATTGTAAAATCAGCATATTCTTTGTTTTACAAAATAAAACTCCCTGTCAGGTGAATATTCAGCAAATATTTTCTCCCATTCTGTAAGTTTTTCTCTTCACTTTGTTGACTGTTTCCTTTGCTGTGCAGAATATCAGTTTGATATAATCCCATTCGCCAGGTTTTGGTTTTGTTTCCTGAACTTTTAGGGTCCTGTCCAGAAAAATCATTGTCTGTGTGAATATCTTGAAGTGTTTCCTCTATGGTTACTTTTAGTAGTTTCAGAGTTTCAGATTGTAAATTTAGGGCTTTACCCACCTTGATTTGATTTTTATATAGCATGAGAGATAAGAATTAAGTTTGAGTCTTCTGGATGTAGATACCAACAGCATTTATTGAAAAGAATGTCATTTCTGCAGTATATATTTTGGTAACTTTGTTGAGAATCAGTTGGCTGTAGATATGTGGGTTTTTTTCAGTAATCTATATTCTGTTCCACTGGTTTGTTATTGTGCCAATATCATGTTGTTTTGCTTATTATGGCTCTGTAGTATAACTTGAATTCAGTTATTGTAATACTTCCATGTCTGTTCTTTATGCTCAAGATGTTTTTTAGCTATTCAGGGTCTTGTGCTTCTATATGAATTTTAGAATTATTTTGTTTTTCTAGTTCTGTGATTAAAGTCAGTGATATTTTGATGAAGACTGCATTGAATGTATAGATATCTTTGATTAATATGGAAATTTTAACAATATTAATTCTCTCAATTCATGAGCTTAAAAGTCTTTTTTATCTTTTTGTGTCTTCTGTAATTTCTTTCATCAATATTATATTATTCAGCTTTCCCATAACTAGGACAAAATATCTAACACTCACAACTTAATAGATGAGATGTTCAATGTGGCTCACAGTTGTGGGTGGTTCCTTCCATTATTGGCTGACTCTAAGGCAGAAACAGCATGGTAGGAGGCTATAGTGGAGGGAAGGTGCTCACCACATGGCAGCAGGGAGGTACAGAGGGAAAGGATGTACTTGGGACAAAAATGCACCATTACAGGTCACGCCTAAAGTGACCCACCTTTTCCAACCAGGCCCCACCTTTGAATTCACGGGACTTTTGGGTGACATTTTATATATAAACCGTAACAAATGTTTTATAATTTCCATTATATATCTTTAATTTTCTTCATTAAATGTATTCCTATGAATTTTTAAGCTATTGTGAATTGCTTTCAAGTTTTATTTCTCAGCAAATTTGTTATTGGTGTGTAGGAAAGCTACTGATTTTTCTATGTTGATTTTATTTCTGCTACATTGTTGAATTTATTTGAGTTCTAAAAGTCTTTTGGTGGAATGTTTTCAGTTGTATACAGAATAGTTACATCACATTAGGAGGAATTATGACCTTGTTACTGTCTGTGCTTGGAGATTAAGTAGTTTAAGGAGATGTGTTTGGGTGTCAAGTTGACAAGGCAAGGATTTGTGATTATTAGTCTTGCTTGTCAGCCTGATTGGCTTGAGAAATACCTAGGAGATTAGAAAACTTTTTTGTGTGTTTGGTTAGGTCATGGTGATACAACCTGGGGGACTGTATCTAGTCTCTGGCTCCTTCCCCTCTGGCTCTTCTCCTGCTCTCTAGATCACAGATGGCATGAGTTGAGCAACTTTCTTTCCTCTGCCACTCTCCTCTGACACAATGTTTATGTAACTTGCAGCCACCCAATAATGGACTGAATTCTCTGAAACCATGAGCCAAAATAAACCTACTAAAGTTGCAAGCATCAGATATTGTGTCCCAGGAAAGGGAAAACTGACAATTATAGGATGTTTATTTGAAATATTTTGATTTTTTTGTCGTATATTTCCTTTGTAATACTGCTTTTGCTATATCCCATAAAATTTGGTTTGTTGTGTTTACATTTTAATTTGTTTTGAAAAATTTGTTAATTTCTTTTCTGACTTATTTAATGGCCCACTGTTTGTTCAAAAGTATGTTGTTCAGTCTTCATGTATCAATATAATTTCTAAAAATTTGTTTTTTGTTTGTTCTAGTTTTATTCCATTGTGATCAGAAAAGATACAGGATAAGATTTCATTTTTTTAATTTGTTGGAAATTGCTTGGCAGTCTAATTTATGATGTTTCTACAGAAAGTTTTATGCATTGATGAAAAGAATGTGTATTCTGCAGATGTTGGATGGAAGGTTCTGTAAAGTATGTTAGGTTCATTTGGTATACAATACAATTTAACACTGATGTTTCTTTTTAACCTTTTGTCACAAGATCTTTACACTAATGAAAGTTGTTGAAATCCCCCACCATTATAGTAATGAAATTTACCTCTTCCTTTAGGCTTAATAATAGTTGTTTTAGAAAACTGGATGCTCCAACATTATGTGGGTATACATTTACAATCATTATGGAAGTATGATGAAAAATACAATGAATGTTACTGTCAATGGAAATACAGGAATCTTCGTGAGTAGTGATACATCAGACTTCACTAATAGTGCATGGTAAGTTTCAACTTGTTCTGTGCAATTAGTCACTTGTGGCTATGGTTAAGATAAAGTATGTTTTAAAGTGTGCCATAAATCATGGATCAGGAACAACACATTAACATGAAATTTTGTCAGTTTTACTGGAGTTTATTTACCATTTTACCAGTTCAGATTCTAGCTTTTAAACATATGTCATCATAGGTGATGAAATTTAGGTTTATGGTCATGATCATGACCAAGGTAAGAGTTTTTGGCAGAAATCACCCAATTCTCCTCATGTGGAAAAAAGCACATCAACCAAGATCCAACATCAAGGTGAGGTTGAGTGTGTTTACTGAATGAATGTCATCGTGCAATGTGAATTTGTTTCCAGAAACACTACAATGAACTCTGAATATTATAAGGGCTTATTGGAGCTTTAAGAAACAATGTGCATAGAAAATGAACTGAGAAATGAGAAAACAGTTTCATCCTCTATCATAACAATTCTCCATTTCACACATCACTTCTGTTACAGAAATTTCTGTCAATAAAAACATTACATTGTGTCCTCATCCACTTTATTCACCATATCTGGCACCATAGAACTCTGTTTTTTTCCAAAAGTCAAAGGGACCATAAAAGTAAATGAGTTGAATTGATTCAGGACACTGAAGCAGCCATGAGACCACAACTAAAAACACTCATGAAAGAAGATTTTCAGGACTTACATAAAATATCTTTTAATAATAATAGTCTGTTCGGAGTAATAACTTAGATTTCACACAAAATCTGTGTACTTTTACTCCACCTCACACTGTATAATTTGGATGTTATAGTTTACATTTTTTGTGTGTTTATGAATACATTAAAATAACTATAATTATCTTATACTTTTGCCTTTTAACGTGTATATCAGAGCTATATGTAATTTTGATACCACTATTACCATACTACTATATTTTGATTATGACCTGTACCTGTGAATTTTTTTTTTTGGTACCGGCAATTGAACTCAGGACCTTGTGCTTGTGAGGCAGGCGCTGGAACCACTGAGCTAAATCCCCGGCCCTATACCTGTGAATTTTATACTTGCATGTTGCCAATTTGAATCCTTTATTTTAGTTTGATGGATTCCCTCTAAAATGTATTGTAATGTGATGAACTCTCTCACATTTTGTTGGCATAAGAAGTCTGTGTTTCTTCCTCCTTTCCAAGTGTACTTTTTAATTTTAGGGGTAAAGTATACTTAGTTGGCAGTTCCTTTTATTTTTCATAACTTACAATATTATCCTACTCTACTAGCCTTCAAAGTCCCTGTTGAGAAAGTCACTGTAAGCCACTTTAATATTCCTTTGTACATGATATGCTTCTATTCTCATACTGCTTTCAAAACTTTCACTTTGCTTTTGATTTTTTACAATTTGTAATATGTCTTGGTGAAATCTTCTTTAGATTACATCTTATGGGAAAACCTATGAGCTTCATATATGTGGAGGTTCACATCTTTACCTAGAGTTGAAAGTTTCTACCCTCTATTCCTTTAAATAAGCATTTGTTTCTTTCTTCCTTTCTTTTTCTGAACTCTTCTTATGTAAATACTAGTTCACTTGGTGATATCTCACTGATCCTTTTAGTTGTCTTTATCTGCTCTCCCTATTTTTTCAAATACTCAGTATTCTGTTTTTTCTAGTCTTTCTTCTTTCTAGTCTGCTGTTGAAGCTCTCTATTGAATTTGTTACTTCAGTTAACTCTCAAATTTGTATTTGTTTCTTTTTGTTTTCTACCTCTTTTCTGATCTTGCCTTGTACATATATTATTTTCCTGGTTTCATTCAGTTGTTTATTTGTGCTACCTTGTAGTTTGCTAAACTTCTTTGGAGTGGTTATTTTGAATTCTTTGTCAGATAATTCATAGAATTCCAATTTTTGTTTGGATGAGTTACTGAAAGTTTATTATGTTCCTTTTGTGATACCTTGTTTCCTTGTTCCTTTGTCATCATGGTAGTCTTTAAGATTCCTGCACATTTGTAGAAGTAATTACCTCTTGAAGACTATATGGCTTGACTTTGGAAAGAAAATAACTCCACTGGAAGAAGGTAAAGAGAAATGCTGGGTTTTACTCAGTTATTGGATCTAGGGAGTCAAATGTCAGGTTGTGTGAAAGCTCCAAGCATAGAATGACATATTGTTTCATCAGCTCAGGCATGGTTTCAAGAGTTGTGGGAGATCTGCAGTGGCTGCAAAGGATGTTGGGGGTCCTCAGTGCCATCTCTTGGTCCAGAAGTAATCAGACAGTCAACAGTGGGGGTAGAGTTGACACTGCCTGGTGCGTACACATGTGTGTGACAGGGATTTCACATAGTCCACAGTTGTAAGGGTTAAGGACTACAATAGGGCACCTATGGTTGATTGTGGACACACACACAATGACTGTGCTGTGTATCTGAGGCAGAAATCACATGACTGCAGCAGCTGGGGCTGTTTTGGTGAAGTCAGAGGGAAATAGATTTAGGGACTTTCAAGGATGCTCTGTTGTGTCCTGGGTGAGGGGCCTCTGTGGCAGCAGTACCTAGAATGGCTCTCATGTAAAGGTAGAAGGGTGGTGGCGCAGGCAGAGATGGTAAAAATCTATGGGGATTTGATGTAAAAGGATGCAGGGGATCCACAGTGACTATATTAGCTCTTGGTTTTGCTCTGTTGGTAGCAAAGGCTATAAGAAATCCATTAAAGATATGCTAGCTGTGGTTTCCCGAGCAGCTTTTGCTGCTGAAGTGGTCTGTGGAGCAACCTGAGGACGCCTAAGATGCATAGTATGGGTCCTCAGAGGTAAAAGCTGCAGGGGGGCAATATGAGGGCCATTAAAGTCTTCAGCAGAGACATTTACTGGAGTCCTTTGCAGAACAGAAACAGGCACCATGATGACTCCCACCATGTAGCTGGAAGATCTATCAGCTATGCCAATCTTCCCATCAATACAGGTGAGGTGAAACTTAAACTGATCATCTGGCCACTGCCTTAAATTTTTGGGAAAGGTGCTTGTTCACTCCTCTTTACTTCTGTCTTCAAGAAGGACTCATGAAATAGAGACTTATCTCTCTATGCTGAGCAGTTTTGATTTGAGGAGTGAGGTAATATAGACAAAATGAATCTGTCCTTCTTAGCTTTTATATAGTTATTCTCATGTCTTTTTTTTCTCCCACTGCTGTAATTTCTTAAAATGGAGTCCTGACATATTCCAGAAATTTCTTTTCAGAGATAGGTACAAAATTATTTGTCAACATACAAAAAGACTATATCTCCTATCCCACCATCTTACTGTTGTCACTTTACCACAGTCTGGATGACTGTATCTTTGTAGTAAGTCTTGGAGTCAGAAAGATCCTCTAATCTAGTTTCTTATTTTCAACATTGGTTTGGAAATTACAGTGTCATTTTGGTTCATGAACTTAATTCTTTTCACAATTCTGGTCACAAACCAATTTGGAGAAGAACTGAATCAAATTTAATGGTTAGGTTCAGTGCTGACCTTATGAGGAAATTTGATTTGGTTCTCATCCATCTCAATTTGTGACCATAATAATGGAAAGAATTAAGTCTGTGAAGCAAGGTACTTCTGTATGTATAAGAATATGAGTTATTTACATTTTTATACAGAATTTAAGAATTAAGTGCTAATTTCTTAGAGAAATTTTGAAGATACTTTCTTTCAACTACATTGACCACAACTTAATTTAGGGAGTATTGATAATTTAAAATATAAAATCTTCCAATTTATAAGCACAATACAATTTTCCCTGTATATTTATGGAGGCTGCCTGAACAGATTCAGGCAACTGTGGATCAAAAATATGTCTAAAATTTATATCTGTATTGAACATGTACAGACTTATTTCCTGTTATTATTCCCTAAGTCATTTAGTACAACTGATATTTGCACAAAATTTATATTGCGTTAGGAATTATAAGTAATCTAGAAATGATTGATTGTATGCAGGATGAGGAATTTTAATTTGATAAATTTTTTTGTATTATTCTGGTACACATTTGTTTTGTTTTTTTACCTAAAACCTATTTTGTCCACATAAATTTGTTTTTATAGAAAAGAAATAACTCTTTGCTGAAAAACTCAGCTGGGAGAGCATTAGACTAAAGGAAAGAAATAACTGGGTTTTTTACAATTATGATGCATGGACTATTTAATGTAAATTGATATTTAATTGGGTTTTAATTTATTGATTGCTATTTTTTTGTTCCAGTTGTTTTTATTCCCTTTTTTCTTTGGTACTGAGGATCAAACTAGGGACTTTGTGCTTGCAGGGCAGGCATCTAAACCACTCAGCTAAATCCCTGGTCCTCCCATTTTTTATTTTACTATTTTTACAAAGATTAATTCACTAGTAATTATGTCTATTTATTTCTTAATTCATTGCATATAACTCTTCTAACAGTTGCTTTAGGACTTATAGTATGCATTTTTAAACACTTGTGTTTAAACTCTTTACAGTAATCAGGCTCTATTTGTCATATAGTATAAGAACCTTACAGTATTATACTTTCATCTCCCCACTCCCAAAGGAGAGAAGATGACTACCTAAGGGGCAACAACAAGTGTTTCTGACTTGACACTGAAGCAAAGCAAGTAGTCCGAGGAAGGAATGAAAGATAAGTTATGACAGAAGGGTAAGTGGAAATTCAGTGTCTGGTGTGTGAGTGAAGGGAAGCTGGTCCACTTTTCCATCTCAGCCCCTCAGCCCTCACCTCAGACCCTGAGTACACGCAATCTTAGGAGAGGATTGGACTGAGGAAGAGAGACGGCCTTCCAGAAGTGTCCTGGTTGATGGAATAGATTCACAATCACTCTGTCCTTCCTGCTGGCCTTGGTGAGTGAGATAAATTCAAGCCAGGGACTCAGAGATCCCAAGTGGATGAGAATGACACCCCACACCTGGGTTTTGAAAACAGTAATATTGCAGCATCTGTGAGTGGTAGGCCTGTGGGGAGAGCTAGGCTGGCTCAACACAGAAAAAAATAAGACACCCTTTCCACCACGTACAATGGGAATGCTGTGCTTCTGTATCATTCAGTACACTACTAATGATTTCCAGTAGGCCCCCTTGGTGGGTTTCTCCAGCACCTCCAGGCTGGGGACTGCAGAGGTCAGGGAGGCCTGGGGCAGTGCAAAGTATATGGAACAGAAAGTGGGGCAGGGGAGATCTTGAGAGAAGAGATAGTCTGGTGCCCAGGTTTAGGGATGATTTGGCAAAGCCAGAATAGACTGGGTAGTCTCCTATTTTTCCCCCAACACCAAAACCCTGAGGTGGCATGAAGTCTCACATAATACCTGACGCTGGCAAAGGAAGCCCTCAGTTGAGCCGAGGGGGTGCCCCAGGTTCTATGGGTAGATATGAAAATGGAGCTCTTGAAACAGAAACAGATAGATGAGTATGGGAGGGTTGACAGAGAGCATTGCTTAGGCTGGAGGTCTTTTGGCCATTTATTAGGCAAGGAAAGCCCGCAGGGGGAAGACGTGGAGATGACTGCACTATTTGGCAGGCAGTGAAGAAAATGAGAGAGAGGTCCCTGGTGCAAGTGGACAGAGACCTGGAGGACTGGGAGTTAGGCAAACTACACCGCATTTGCTTCTTCCCAAACCAACTGAGGCAACTGAATCTTGAGACCAAGACAGAGGCCTGCAGTTGGTCATGCCCAGAGCACAGCCTGCAAGTAGGAGATGGGTCTGGAGGGAGTGACAGTGCTCACTGCTTCCGGCCTGTAATTGTGCAGTTTGCAGAGGGAAACTGCTTGGCTGCTCACAATCAGAATCTGACCCCGGTATAGAGGAGCTATGGGTTAATGCTGTGGGTTAATGCTGGAAAAACTGTGTGATAGGTTTTTTTTAAAAAAATTTTTTTAAAAATCTATGTTTTTGTTGAAGTTTCCTTGCTTGTTTTTTTGTTCTGAGTTATCTTGGTTGTAGTTTTCCTTTCTTCTGATTTTTGCTTCTTTATTGATGTTTTGATATTTCTCTTTACTTTATTCTTTATGGTTTCCCCCTATGTCTTGCACTCTATTTTAATCCTTTTCTCTTTTATTTTTATTTTCTTTCCTCTCTATTCTTTTTTTCTTCTTTATTCCTCATTTTTCAATTCCTTGCCTTCCTTCTCCTCCTTTTCACCTATCATATGGTATAGATGATAGATAGACAGACAGACAGACAGATAGATATTAGTATCATTCAAGGTTATGTCAAGATAATTGGTAACAAAATTGGACATAGAAGCCCCAAACAAAATTAACTACAAGTATATTAACAGTTTCCAATAGTATCACAGTCTCCTTCAATCTCTAAATTCACTTCCACCCATCTGCATAACTGCATCTGCCTACACAAATACTCTCTCAAGCCCTCTCAGCACTAGCCCTTTACCCCAGAAATTCCAACACAATCTGACCTCCTCTTGTTCACCTATCAACAATTCTCTTGCCTCCTTCTCTTCCTACTAACATAGCCTCTTCCTTTCCCCTCACTCTTCACATAAATAGCAGTATGAAATAGTCTATAATTGGTATTGATAAAATGGTGAAATTATCAAAAGAAGTTTAATGTTTATGACTGATGTATGGTTGAATCCATTGATGCTATTATAGCCAGTAAAGTTTCTCCCCTTTACAAGCGACTGGATCCTTCTCAGTTAAATCGTATAGGTTGAAGTGATAAATAGTATCTCCTGGTACATAAAGCCAAGATCATATTACTAGAAAACAGAGCTGAATTAAAGAAATCTTCATACCAACAACAAATTTTCCTCACTCTATTTGACCTCAACCCTCAGTACACACGCACACACACTCACACACACGAACATGAAAATACAAGGCCACAAAACACCTTCATAGACTCCCAACCTTCCCAAAGCAAACCTAAGGGGCACTGATGGAGAGGAAATCAAACAACAAATAGATGAGCTGCATGAAATCATTAATGAGGAAGCAAAGAAAATCGGCCAGCTCAAAGAAGACGTAATCTGAAAGACAGCAGAACCAACAAACTGACTAATCAAAGAAACAAATATGAAATTGGAAGAGCTGACCAAAACTATTCAAAATGTGAATGACAAATTTATCAGATTCCATGAAAACATGCCAAGCAGAAATCCCAGAGATAAAAATTCTATTGAATACACAAACAGCAGAAATGACACATGATATTATACTCAAAGAAACCTTTAAAATGATTAAAAAAATAAGGAGAATTCATTCAGCAGCTACTAGATGATGCTAAGAAGACTAACCTAAGGCTAATTGGGGTTAGAGAGAAATGAGAAAATAGCACACATGGAATTTTAAAAAAATTTATTTACAGGTATGATCACAGAAAATTTTCCAAGTATAGGGAAAGAACTCAGTACACATGTGAGTAGGGATTACAGAATGCTAAATAATTCCAATGAAAAAAGAAGCTCCCCACATAATAGCATAGTCAAAATACCAGACGTTCACCACAAGAACAGAATCTTAAAAGCTGTTAGAAAAAAAGCAAAAACAAAAATCACTTATAAGTATAAACTGATTAGGATTACAGCAGACTTTTTAACACATTTGAAAGGTAGGAGAGCTTGAAGTGAAGTGTTTCAAGCCCTCAAATAAAACAACTTTCAACCCAGACAAATTTATTCTGCAAAATAATTTTTCAAAATTAATTGAGAAGTAAGGACATTCCATGACAAAGAACACTAAACCAGCACCCCCCAAAATTTTCAAGAATGTCCTAGACAGAGACAAAGCTAACAAGGCCAAACTGTCTGATAAATACACATCAAGCAAGACGAGTAGTTAAAAAATGAAAAATAAATGAGTCAACAACAAAGAATGCAATGACAGTAATGTCAATATTTTTCAGTTATAACTATTTAAATGGCTTCAATTCCCCCAATTAAAAGGTACAGATTGGCACACTGGATGAAAAAAAACCACAACCTAGGGCTTTGCTGTATTCAGGAGACTGAATCCAGAAAGAGATTCATAGACTCAAAATCAAAGGATGGAAAACAATATTCCATGCTCTCGGATCCAAAAAGCAACCAGGAGCAGCAATTTTACTCTCAAAGTAAACTTTAAACTAAAAAATGATCAGAAGAAGCAAAGGTCACTACATTTTAGTTAAGGGAATAATTCAAGAAGAAGAGATGACAATTGTACATAAATGTACACTAAGTATAGGTTTACCCAGCTTCATAAAGCAAACACTACTGGACATAAAAGATCCAATAAATATCAACACAATCATAATGGGGGTCCTCCATACTCAACTTTTACAAATAGATCAACTGAACTGTTCACAAAGAAATATCAGAGCTGAACTATTTTTGAACAAATGGATTTAAAAGTTACCTATAGAGTGGTTCTATTCTACTAAAATAAAATACACATTCTTGTCAGCAGCACATGGAACTTTCACCAAAATAGACCACATACTAGTTCATAAAACCTTGTCTAAATTAATACCAAATAATCAAAATATCCCATGTATACATCAGATCATAGTTCACTGAAATTAGAAATTAATTGCAAAAAATACAGGAATTTTACAAACACCTATACACTCCTGAACACTCAATGTGTCACAGAAGAATTCAAAGACTAGAATCAAATGATAATGCCAACACAACATAACAGAATCTTTGGGGCACAATGAAAGCAGTCCTAAGTAGGATGTTCATTGCTATGAATGCTCATATTAAAAAACAGAGTGAGTTCAAATAAATAACCTAATGATGCACTTCAAGATCCTGAAAAACAAGAACAGCTCAAATCCAAATAGTACAAAGAAGAGAAGCATAAAGATCACAGTGTAAGTCAATGAAATTGAGACTCAAAAAACAATACAAAGAATCCATTAATAAAAAAAAAAACTGGTGAAAGAATGAACAAAATGTACAAGCCCTTAGCCAAACTTACCAAAGAAGAAAAAACCAACACCATTTCCCCACCCCATCCTCTTATAATTATTGTTAGACATTTTAATTCTACAAATTTTATAAACTGCATGACACATTACTCTTATTTTTGCAAATTAAAGAGTTCACTGGCTTTTAAGAGACATTTGAAAATTAATAAAAGATCATTCATTAACCCACACATTTACCATTTCCAGAGATCTCATTTCCTTTTATAGATGCTGATATCTTTCTGGTACGTCATTTTATTTCTTACTGAGAAACTACCATTAATCTCTGTCCTGAAGGTCTGCTTGAGATGATTTTTTTGTATGATTAAAGAAAAGATGCTATTTTGCTTTAAGTTTGGGAGACACTTTCACTGGGTATAGAATTCCCTGCTGATACATGTTTCTTTTTGTATTTTAACAATAGTGCTGCTGTTCTTTCCTGTATCATTTCTGACAGAAAGTCTCGTGTCATTCTTATTTATTTTTATTTTTTACTTTTTATTTTTTAATTTTTAAATTTTTTTATTAAATTCTTTTATTGGTACATTGTAGGTATACAACACAATTACATTTCTCATTGGGAATTGTACCTTTACATAATGCATCTTGGTTCTTATTTTTTCCCCATTCCTAGCCCTCCCTTCACACCCTCCACCCTTCCCTATTTACAGAGACTTTATTTCCATTTTTTCCATTTCTCAGCATTTTTCCTTTCCCTTCTTTCCTTTCCCCTGCCCCTCCCACTACCCCTACCCCTTTGGACCTTTTCTTCCTATTTTGCATTATCTATTATTCATTCTAATTATTGGTACATTTTAGGTATACAATATAATGACATTCATCATTGGAAATTTGCACCTTTACATAGTCTCTCTTGGTTCTTATTTTTCACCCTTGCCCAGCCCTCCCTTCAACCCCTCCAGTCCTCCCTATTTACAAAGATTTTGTTCCTATTTTTGCATTTTCTCATATTAATCCCATTCCCTTCTATGCTTTCCCCCAGCCCTCCCACTTCTCTTGTCATTCTTACACATACCTTTTCCCCCAATATAATGTGCCATGGTATATTTTCTTTGTTTCTCATGCCTGGAGTTTATTGAACTTCTTGGGTCTGTGAATTTACAGTTTTTATTAAATATGGAAAAATTTGACTGTATTTCTTCAAATATGTTTTTCTGGATCTCACAGTCTCCTTTTCTTCAGGAACCTCAACTACATGTAAATTAGATGATTGAAAGTCACAAATGTTTCTCTTTCTACTTTTTTCTCTGTTCTTACATTTGGTTATTTTCTATCACTATGCCTTCAAATTTACTAATCTTTTCTTCTCTAGAAGAGAATTTGCTTTTAATCTCAATCAGTGTACTTGTCATCTCACACATTTTAGTTTATGTCTAAAAGTTCTATTTGGGCTTTTATTTTATTAATTTTATTTTTTTTCTTAAATTCTTTTATTGGTACATTTTAGGTATACAATACATTTACATTTATCATTGGGTGCTTGTACCTGTACATGATGTATCTGGGTTCTCATTTTTTCCCCATTACCTGTGTGCCCTTCACCCCTAAACCCTTCCCTATTTACATACTTTGTTTCCATTTTTTTTTCCTTTCTCATAATTTTTCCTTTCCATTCTTTCCTTTCCCCTTCCCCTCCCACCACCCCTACCCCTTTGGACCTTTTCCTATTTCAAAGTATCAATTATTAGTTATTAATCTTTTTATTCCTTATTTACACTCTCAGTTTCTCACACTAGAGAAACTATTAGGTATTTACACAAGTGTGTCTAATTTATTTCACTTAAGAGTATGGCCTCAATATGCATCCATTTAGGTATAAATGGCTCTAGTTTCTTGTTCTTTATGGCTGAGTAGTACTCCATTTTATAAAAAACCCACATCTTTATCCAGTTTCCAGTTGATGGGCACTTGGGCTGTTTCTAAGCTTTAGCTATTACAAACTGTGCTGCAATAAACATGGGTGCACATATGTCACTGTGGTATGATTCTTTTAATTCTTTTGGGAAAATACCCAGCAGGGAAATAGCTGGGTCAAATGGGACCTCCAGCCCTAGTTCTTTGAGGTATCTCCACACTGATTTCCATAGTGGTTGCACCAGTCTGCACTCCCACCAACAATGGAGAAAGGTTCTCTTCTCTCCACACCCCTGCCAGCATTTGTTATTGGTTGATTTCTTGATAGCACCCATTTTTTCTGGGGTGAGGTGGAATCTCAGTGTTGTTTTCGTCTGCATCCCTCCAATGACCAGTGATGTTGAACATTTTTTCATATGCTTATTTCCTGGTTTTACTTCTTTGTCTGAGAAATATCTGTTCATTTCAGATGCCCATTTTTGAATTGGGTCTTTGAATTTGGGGGGTCTGATTTTTTTAAGTTCTTTATATATTCTAGATAGTAGACCTTTGTCTGAGTTATAGCTGCTAAAAATTTTTTCCACATTGTAGGTTGTCTGTTAGCTCTGTTGGTGGTTTCTCTTGCAATGCAAAAGCTTTTCAATAAGATGAAATCCCAGTTGTTGATTCTATCTGCTAGTTTCTGTGCTACTGAGGTTTTGTTCATAAAGTCTTTTCCTATGCCAATGTCATCAAGAGTTCTACCTAACTTATCTTCCAGCAAGTTTAGTGTTTCTGACTTAATATTTAGATCTTTAATCCACTTAGATCTCAGTTTAGTGCATGGTGATAGATATGGGTCTAGTTTTAATCTCTAACAGGTTGAAATCCAGTTTTTCCAACACCATTTATTAAATAGGCTATCTTTCCTCCAATGAGGGTGGTTGGCTCCTTTGTCAAAGATGAGGTGGCTGAGTATGTCTGAAGTTGCTTTTGCATCTTCTAATCTATTCCACTGATCCTTGGGTCTGTTTCTTTGCCAGTACCATGCTGTTTTTATCACAGTAGCTTTGTAGTATAGCTTCAAGTTGGGTATTGTGATACCCCCAGTCATGTTTCTGTTGCCCAGAATTGCTTTTGCTATTCTAGGTCTCTTCTGCTTCCAAATGAATTTTTGGATTGTTTCCTCTAGCTCTGTGAAGTATATTGTTGGAATTTCAATCAGCATTGCATTAAATCTATATGGCAGTTTTGGAAGTATGACCATTTTCACTATGCTGATTCTTCCTACCCAGGAACAAGGGATGTCTTTCCATTTTCTTATATCTTCCTCAATCTCCTTTTTCAGGGTGCTATAGTTTTCAGCGTAGAGGTCTTTTGCTTCCTTTGTTAGATTGATTCCTAGATATTTCATTTTTTGGATGCTATTGTAAAAGGAATTGTTTCCCTAATTTCTCTCTCAATGAGTCTATTTGTGTGTAAGAAGGCTATTGTTTTTTGAGTGTTGACCTTATATCCAGCTACTCTACTGAATCTGTCAATTAAGTCCAGAAGTCTTTTGGTAGAGTTTTTTGGGTCTTCTATGTAAAGGATCATATCATCAGCAAATAATGAGAGTTTAACTTCTTCCTTTCCTATCTTTATTCCTTTCATTTCTTTCTCTTTTCTAATTGCTGTGGCTAATGTTTCCAGAACTATATTGAACAGGAGTGGTGATAGTGGGCATCCTTGTCTTGTTCCTGATTTTAGCATGTAAGCTTTCAGCAAGTTACACTTGCTTTCAGGAATGAATTTGGAAGCATTGCTTCCCTTTCAGTTTCCTTGATGAATTTAAAGAGTAATGGCATTAGTTCTTCTTTAAATGTCTTGTAGAATTCAGCAGTGAAGCCATCGGGACCTGGGCTTTTCTTTGTGGATAAATTTTTTATTACATTTTCAATTTTACTCATTGTAATTGGGGTGTTTAGAATTTCTGTATCTTCTTCATTTAACTTTGGCAATTCATATGCATCTAGGAATCTGTCCATTTCTTCTATGTTTTCCATTTTATTAGAGTACAGGTTCTCGAAGTAGGTATTGATGATCCTCTGGATTTCTGCTGGTTCTGTTGTGACTTCCCCTTTTTCACTCTTAATTGCATGGATTTGAGTCTTTTCTTTCCTTTTTTTAATAAGGTTGGCTAAAGGTTTATCGATTTTATTTATTCTTTCAAAAAAACCCAACTCTTTGATTCATTAATTTTTTGTATCATTCTCTTAGTCTCCATTGCATTGATTTCTGCTCTGATCTTTATAATTTCCTTTCTTGTACGAGCTTTGGGTTTATTATTCTCTTCTTTTTCTAAGAGTTTGAGGTTCTGCATTAGATTATTTATCTGAGTTCTCTCTGTTTTCCTAATATGGGCATTCACTGCTATGAATTTCCCGTGTAGAACTGCATTCATTGTGTCCCATAGATTCCTGTATGTTGTACTGGCATCATCATTTACTTGTAGAAACTGTCAAATTTCATCTTTAATTTCCTCTGTGACCCATTGGTTGTTCAGGAGGGTGTTATTTAATTTCCAGGTGTTTGTGGGAGTTTTGCAGTTTCTCATGTTATTGATCTCCAATTTTATTGCACTGTGGTCTGATAATATACAGGTGGTAATTTCATTTCTTTTACATTGATTTAGACATGGCCTGTGAGCTAGCGTGTGGTCTATTTTGGAGCATGACCCGTGTGCAGCTGTAAGGAATGTGTATTCTGATTTTGTGGAGTGGAACGCTCTGTAAACATCTATTAAATCCATTTGTTCAATAGCTTGGTTTAGTTCTAGAATTTTGTTGTTAATTTTTTGTCTAGATGATCTGTCTATTTGTGATAGTGGGGTATTGAGGTCCCCCACTACAACTGTATTAGTGCTTATTTGATTTTTCATGTCCATTAAAATTTGTTTTGTATAGTTAGGGGCATTCGTATTTGGTGCATATATATTTAGGATTGTCATCTCTTTCTCTTGGATTGTTCCCTTCATAAGGATGTAATGACCATCTTTGTCTCACTTAATTAGTTTTGGTTTGAAATCTACTTTGTCTGCAAATAAGATTGTTACCCCTGCTTTTTCTGGGTTCCTGTCGTGTGGAGAGCTGTTTTCCATCCTTTTACTTTCAGTCTATGAATTTCCTTTTGAGTTAGGTGTGTTTCTTGTATACAGCATATTGCTGGATTTTGCTTCTTAATCCATTCTGTCAGTCTACTTCTTTCGATTGGTGAATTGAGGCCATTAACATTGATAGTTATAATTGAGAGATATTGACTCATCCTTGTCATAATTTTACTGTTGTTGGCTCTTATTTCTTTTTCCCTCTTTCCCTTTAGTTTCTTACCTTGTCTGGTGGCTTCCCTCTGTTGAGCCTTATGGAGTTGTGACCTTCGTTGCCTTTTTCTAGGATATTGCTTAGAATTGTTTGGAGTGCTGGTTTGGTGTTCATGAAATTTCTCAGGTGTTCTTTGTCGTGAAAGTATCTAATTTCCCTATCAATTTTGAAAGATAATTTTGCAGGATACAACAGTCTAGGTTGGAAGTTATTTTCTTTCAGGGCTTGAAATACTTCACTCCAGGCTCTCCTTGATTTGAGGGTTTGTGTTGAGAAGTCTGCTGTGATTCTGATGGGCTTTCCTTTATAGGTGATTTGTTTCTTTTCTCTAAGTGCCTGTAGAATTTTGTTCTTCTGTTGGGTTTCTGGGATCTTGACTATTATATGTCTAGGTGTAGATTTTTTTTATCATGGCTGAGTGCAGTTCTACATGCCTCGCTTATCTGTGTGTCCACTTCTCCACCTCTGTCTGGGAAGTTTTCTACTATTACTTCTGTGAGCAGTTTTTTTATGTCAATTGTACTTTCTCCTGTTTTTTCATGGACTCCTATCAGTCTTATGTTATTCTTCTTTCCAACATCTAGCAGCTGTTGAATTGATTTCTCATGGTCCCTTACTATTTTTAAGAAATCTCTGTTTTCATGGTCCTTCACCTCAATCCTGTCTTCTATACCTGATATTCTATCTTCAGATTCTCTCAATCTGCTCTGCATGCTTTCAGTGGAGTTTTTAATCTCCTGAATATCTGTTTGAATCTGTTTCATGGATTCCATTTCTTTCTTATGTTGTGCAATCATGGTTTCCATTTCTTTCTTATGCTGAGCATTCCTGGCTCCCAGCATGTTTCTGAGCTCATCTATTTTTTTTTTTATCAGTTTCTGTTCTAGAGCCTCTAATCATGTCTTTCACTCTGCTCACCATCTCTGTAGTTATCTGGGAGATTATTTCTGCTTTGAATTTTTCTAGAGCCTCATTCATCTGTTTTGTTACTTCCTGTGCTATCAGTTCAGGGTGTCCAGGTGGTTGATTATCAGACTTTTGCACCTCATTTCCCCCAGAAATTGCCTTTTGTAGGGTGGAAGTCTGGATTTGTGACTTGCTTAAATGCCTTCTCATTTTTGTTTTTGGTACTGTCCCTGGTTTAGTTCCTGGGTTGATATTATGAAGTTGTTTATTGTAAGTCTCTTTGTTGGTCTATTTAAAACCCTTATGGAATGATTGCTTCTAAGAGATGTCTACCAGATATGGATGGTCTTTAGGTTTTGAGTCTCTAATGACTCTGAGGCTATCTCATTTTCATTACACCAGAAAGGAAAACTGTTTAGATCAGTCATGACATCTTACCTCAAGTCATATAATCAGCAATACCATAGCACCAAATACCTCTTAAAGAATGACAATTTGTGGTAGTTATTAATCTATCACCTTTAAAAAATAAAGGGCCTCCTTCAAGGTGTGTCTCTGCTGTCACAATAGACAACGTGGGCAGCAGTGTGCAGTTATAAGTCAATGAGTCTCAGTAAGCTACTCCCAGACCCGCGAGATTCAGGCAGATTTCTGTTTGCAAGTCCCAAGTTGAGCTCCCTGTCCTCCTGTAGGGTTGCACTCTGCAAGTTTCTACTGCAAGTTTCAGCTGCTTTTCCCCGGAAGAAAGTTCAGTTTCCAATGGGAGCTAATAATCCCTCCAGCTTACCAATCACGGTGGTCTGATGTGGCTTTATTGCAGAGATTCCCTTCACTTTTCCAGTGGGCTTGTTTTCATCAGGGAGCCTGAGACAGGCACTCTCTCTGTTGTTCACTTCTGGAGCTCAGGACAATAGCTTTTGTCCCCCTGTGCTTCTGCAGTGTGTAACCAAGTAGCTGCACAGCCAAAAGGCCAGAGGTGGGGTGGGGTGGGGGGGAGTATTGTTGGAGGCGCCCGCGCTGCCCAGCCGTCAGCTGGTGGGCCTGCCGGGGGCGGGGGCGGGCTCCTCACCCTGGCCTGGTGGCTGGTGGAAAGCTGGTGGAGAAAGCCGTAGTGAGCAGGTCCCAGTCAGCCTGCAACCGCTAGGCCCCACTTGGCCCTGCCGGCTCCCTTCGGTCCAGCCATCAGCTGCAATTTGGGCTTTTAAAATGCTTCCTTGTCTCGCTGTGACATTTACAATCTTTCCTGTTCTTGAACAAATTGAATATAGTTATGGATCTCTTTAATGTCCTTGCCTAGTAATTCTAATATTCATATCCTTTATGTATTTGGTTTCCATTGTTTTTTTCCTTTCATGATGGGCTTTGTTTTTTCAGTTTCTTGGAATACCTCTTGGTTTTTGTTGTTGACAGCCATTAAAAAAATTATTGGGTTTTTTTTTCTGTTTCTACAATGTTCTTGAGCTTTGTTCTGGGGCATAGTTACGTTATTTGAAAACAATTTAGTATTTTGTGTCATGTTTTATTCTTTGTTAGGCAGGACTAGAAAAGCTTTAATCCAGGGATGGCTGTTCATATAAATGACCAAGTCTCTCTGTCTTGTATAGTGAGAACACGAACAATTTCTGGTAATATGTGAACTCTGAAAGTTTTCCTTTGTTCCTTTTAGACAATTTTCTTCAAGTCTTGGGTAATGTCTTTATACATATCTTCCAATCACTACTCCGCTAAGGATTTGGTTTGGACTCACTGCAGTTCTGTGCTTTCTTTTAGTGAAGCTTTCTGCTTTCCAGGACTTTACTATTTGAACTCTGATAACACTGGCTTTCCCAGTCTCATATATGTATTAACTCAAGAAAATCGCTGGGCTCTGTCTTGATTTCCTCTCCCTTACTTGGGATCATGGGTACTCTTTTCAGAATGGAAGATAGTTCTTCCCTCATTTGTTTCTCTTTTCTCATGGATTACTGAATTGTACTTGATAGCTTATGTCTTGAAAACCATCACATTGCATATTCTTTAGCAAATTCTAGTTGTTTAAAAAAATTCAGTCCCTGTTACTCCATGTTGTCTCATGTAGGAGTATATTTTGATATAATTTCAAATGTAAACAAAAATTTAAAAGATATTTTGATGGATTCAATACATTGTCATAAATATCTTTTTTTATTTTCACCAGTTGTTTATAATTTATCTTTATTTCTGTCTCTGTTTTTCTCTGTCGCTGTCTTCTATATATCTGTGTGTGTGTGTGTGTGTGTGTTTTACTTTGTTCTAGAAAGCTTGTTTTTGAATAAGGCTAACACATCATGCTACTTTATGTCTGACTATGTCATTGTGTGTACTAAGAACAAGAGTACTCTCTTGCATAACATGATTAGTGCTATAAAAATCAGGAAATTTGATATTAATACAATACTGTCATCTTATCCTTTTAATGAATTGTCCTAATAAATTTCTGTATAGCCACTGATTGTACCTGGTCTAGGATCAAATCCAGGTTTCTGCATTACATTTGGTTGTCACATCGTTTTAGTGTCTAATTTGCAGCAGTTCTGCAGTCTTCCTTTGTGCTTCTTGACCTTGAATTTCTAAAGATTTCAAGTCAGCCACTCTGTAGAATGATCCTCAATTTTGATTTGTCTGATGTTTCCTCATGATTAGATTCTGGATATGCATTTTTGGCAAGAATACTACTAGTGGTGATGGTGTATTCTCAGTGCATCTTATTAGAAGACATATAAAATGTCAGTCTATTACCAAATTGCGGTTAGCTTTAATGACTTGTATTGAAGTAATTTGCAAGTTTCTTTTTAGACTATTCCTCTTATGTAATTAATACATAATTTTGGTCAAATATTTTAAAAATATATGAATTCACAACTCTCTTCAAAATTTTAACCCACTGGTTTTAGCATAAAATAGTGATTTTTCTAATTATATTAGTCTTTAGGATTCTACCATAAGGAAAAATTACTTAGACCTTATGTTAGTCAGCTTTCTATTATTATAATGAAGTAGCTGGAATAAGTAACTTATGAAGAGAAAAGGTTTATTTTGGCTCAAGATTTGGAGATTTCAGTCCATGTCCTGTTGGCCCTGTTGATTTGGTTCTGTGGCATGACAGCATATCACAGTGGGAGTAAAAGGTGGAGCAAAACCATTAACTTCATGAGCCAGGGCATGAAGGGAAAGAAGGGGCTGGGGCCCTGCAGTCCCCATGGTGTTCTGCTCTCAGTCGTCAAGGACTTGCCACAAGGTTCCATCACCTTGCAATAACATTTTCGTATTTTTATAATGGTAGACTCATGGTTTTTTATTAATAAATAATTATCCATCATTATCTTTGGGTTACTCAAATTGTCCCAGATTTGACCTATGAAGATCATTCTAGCTGCTCCTGTGCTTTTTTGAAATGCCTTCATGTTTCTTTGAGTACTTATTTTCTGGTTCATTGATATATTTCAGGCTTACTTTGCACTGCATAGCACCATATGACCTACAAACTGTTATTTTTGTCCTTTTAAAAATTACATAATAAAATATAAAAATAAGGAAATTTTGTTACTTATATATATTCACTATACTATACATTTTATATGTAGCCCAGGACAATTCCTTTTCACTCAAAAGTGAGGGATTGCAAAAAAAAAAAAAAGGGAAATGTGGGCTATAGGAGGAAAATTTTGAATACTATTAAAATTATGAGCTCAGCTAGTAATAATTACTTTTTCTAAATTAAGATTATTATAAATGAGGAATTTTAAGTATAATTCCTAGGGAAACTAGTAAAAATTCTTAAAGTAATATAGTAAAACTTTCTCAAAATAACAGTAAAAATAAAGGGAGAATTAAATCAGAGAGTAGGCTATATCTATTCAATACAAAAGAAGGTAGTAATGGAGGAATTGAGGAACTAAACCAATGTGACATACAGAAAATGAATAACAAAATGACAAGTCCTTTCTTATTAGTAGTTGTGTGAAATGTAAATAGATTAAAATCTCCAATTAGAAAGTAGGAATAAATCAGATTTAAAAAATCATGTTTAGGGCCAGGGATTTAGCTCAGTGGTTCCATCACTTGCCTTGCAACCACAAGGACCCGAGTTCGATCCCTGGTACCAAAAAAAAAAAAAAAAAATCATGTCCAACTATATATTGTTTACCAGACATTCAGATACACAAATATGTTTAGATAAAGATAAACAAAAAGATTGAAACAGAAGGGTCAACATAGACATTTCTTGTAATGGTACTCAGAAGAGAGATGAAATAGTATATTAATATCATAAAAAATAAGACAAAAATTGTTATGAGAAACGAAGACGGACAGATGTAATGATAACAGTTTCAAGATGATATAACACTTAAAAAGAATGTATTTTGAATTGAAAATGGAAACAGTTCAGCTTTTGTAAATAAGGAGGGAAAGAAGGAATGAAGGGAGGGGAGGGGAATTTAAAAAAAGGAATCAAGTTATATCATGTACAGGTACAAATTCCCTATGAAGAATGTGATCATTATGTATATCTAAATTGTACCAATAAAATTAATTTTTAAAATGAAAATTTTAAAAAGGGAAACAGTTCAAATATAATAGTTGGAGATTTCATCACTGGATTTTCACTAATGGATAGGACAACACAACAGAAGGTTAGCAGAGATGTAGTAGAATTGAACAACACTATGAGCAAATTAAGCCTATCAGACATGAACAACACGCTTCATCCAACAAAAACAAACTACACGTTTTTTCAAGTGCCATGGAACTCAAGAGAATTGAAAATATATATTCAGACAAGAACTTGTACATCATGAATGTTCATAGTAGTACTGTTTATAATATCCAAAATGTAGAAACATCTAAATGTCTATTTCCTGATCAATGGATAAACAAATAATGGAATTTTTATATACTTCCATATTATTTGGCCATAAAAAGAAATGGAATGCAGTTACGTAGTGCAACATGGATGAGTCTTATAAACATAATTCTAAGTGAAATATGCCAAACTAAAAAGGCCCCATCTGATTCCATTTAGATGAATGAAATAGACAAATCCACAGAAACAGTATATCTGGTTGCCATGGCCTACGGGAAAGATGGAATAGGGGTGACCACCTAATATACATGAGGTTTCTTTTTGATGCAATACAAATATCCTGGCAATGTATGGTGGTGTGATGTTGCATAACACTGTGAACATACTAAATGGCACTAAGTTGTATGCTCTAAGATAGCTGAATATTAAATATTATGTTCTTAAATTATATTTTCATAAAAATTCAATTAAAAATAAAGATAAAAGCACATCCTTTTCTATGTACATTTTTTGATGGTTTTCATTTCTTTGTATGAATCTGATTTTCCATCTGCTATTGCTTCCCTTTGTTCTGAGGAACTTATTTTTACCATTCTACAACACAAGTCTATTAGGAATGAATTATCACAGAATTTTTTCTTAAATATTTTGTCATATTTAAGGAAGTTTTCACTAGACCTGAGGATATGGGACTAGAAATGTTTTCTCAACACTTTATTTTTCATGTATATTTTCGGCTCATTTTTTCAGTTTCTTTTTCTTCTGACATTCCAAGTGCAAGATATAGGGCAGATTAATATTTTCTTACATATCACTTATTCATTGAGGAATTTTTGAATCAAATATTTTCTTTTTAACTCTACTAGATTATTTGTATTGCTACATCTTCACATTTACTCTTACATTTGCCAATGTGCTCTTAATGTAATCTGTTAAAATTTTCATTTCAGTGATTGTGCATTTTAATTCTGATATTTTTAATGTAATCATTTAAATGGTATTAATTTCTCTGCTGAGATTCTGCATATGATAATTTAAGCCCTGAAAATATTTAAAATCACTGATTTTAAATCTTTATTGGCTAATTTTATCATCTGAGTCTTTTGAGTATCAGTTTTTATCAAATGCTTCCTTTCTTGATTGTACATACATTCGTATTTCTCTGTATGTGTAATAGTTTTAAATTATAAACTGGACACTGGAGATAATGACATAGTTTAGAGATTTTGTATTCTGCTGTCTTCTTCTGTTGAGTAGATTTTTGTGCTAGCCAGAAGTTAATTGGACTGTATTTACACTCTAAACAGTGTTTTCCCCGTGGTACACAGTAGCTGAAATGTCCTCTCAGGACTTTTAACTTGATTTTTACCAGGGTCCTGGAGGTTTCTTCTGCGTATGTGTATTTCAGTGGTCTGTCGAGAACTGAGTGGAACTTGTATTCATATTCAGGTCTTAACCTCTCTGTGAAGTCTCATCCTTCCCATAATTTCTTCCCTAAATCTCTACCTGCTTTTCCAACTGCAATTTCTTTTTCTGATTTTCTTCTACTCTGCATGATGCATGCTAGAAAGGACCCTTTGGTGATAAGCCATCAATTAAAAAATCTAACCTAATGATAACTTAAATTATCATATCTTTATAATTATTTTGAAATCAAATCTTTATAATTACTTTGAAAGATGTATGTTGCCTCCAATTTCCTTTTTCTTTATGAAGAGTGCAATGGCTATTTGGAGCCGTTTTCGGTTCCATAATCCTTTTAGTATTTAAAAAATTATGTAAAAAATGCCATTACAATTTTGAGGGGGATTTCACCTTGAGTAGTATCAAAATTTCAAGAATCTTAATGCTTCAGTCTATGAAAATAGGATATCTTTTTGTTTAATATTTGTCTCCTTCAACTTCTTTCATCAAATTTTACAATTTTGAGCATATAGATATTTAATCTCTTTTTGCAGCTATTCTAAACTTGATTTTTTATTTCTTTTTGGGGTGTTTCATTGTTAATATATAGAAACACTACTGATTTTTGTATGTTAAATTTATGTCCTGAAATTTTACTGAATCATATTTGCTGTAATAGTTCTTTAATATATTATATATCTTTAATATATATATATATCTTTAATATATATTCTGTATAATTTTAATATATTATATATCATATACAAACAGGACAAAATTACTTGTTTCTTTCTAATTTGAATGAATTATATATCTTTCTCACTTAATTTCTCTGGTTAGCACTTCCAGTAACCTATTGAACAGAGGAGGTAAGAATGGGGACCCTTTTTTCAAATTTTAGTGGAAAATTTTTCAACTTTTCATAATGAGGCTGATGTGAACTATAGGCTCATATATTGCCTTTATTATGTTGAAGTACCTTACATTTATACCTAATTTGTTGAGAGTTTTTATAATGAAGTGTTATTAAATTTTACCAGATGCTTTTTTTCTGCATCTACTGAGGTTGAATGGCAGTGCTTTGAATTTGCACTATTTTTTATCTTTCATTTATTAATGTGGTGTATCTTTCATTAATTTATATATATTAAATCATCCTTGCATTCTAAGAATGAATAAATTGATCATGTTGTATGATCCTTTTAATGTATGGATCCCTACATTTTATATGTACTAATTTGCCTTTATGTTCGTATATAACATTTAATTTAGGCCAAGTATCTACAAGCTGTAGCTTCTGGACCTAATCTGGCCTGTAAAATATTTTGCTATGGCCCACAGATATAAATGGCTTTTGCATTTTTAAAGAGTTAAAGAAAAGGAAAGAGAACATGTATTAAAGGGAGGGACAGAATAAAGAGGGGGAAGAGGAAGAACAGATAGTTATGGCCTTCAATCTCTGAAACACTTACTATTTGATTCTTTACAGAAAATGTTTGTGACCACTGTTCTGAGGATCGATATGGGCTTCTTAAGCATAGACTTCTTAGAGTCACAAATGAATATAGAGGGACTCAGTGAGGTCTCCCTATCCTGGGTAGGCTGGAACTCCAACATCTCCCAGCACTTCCTGACCTCTAATATCACCTTGCAGTTTTTTCCCTGTAACAGCCCCTCTGTGATAGGCCTCAGAATTTTATCATGTGAGAGTTCAGTCTAGCCCTTGGCTCAAATCTGAAAGAAAATCTCCCTTCAATCCCTTCTGATCTCGAAACCTTAACACTTGTGTGATTTGTTTCTCTTTTATGACCTGACACACAAATTCCAGCCACCCCAGCTACTTTAAACTCTGATCTCCACCTCTTTGACAGTAAGACCTCTCTTCTCTCTTGATGCCATCTCTTTGAACTATGGTTTACCAGACAGAGCTGGCATGAACATAGATTCAACTCAGGTATTTCCCTCCTATCAGTGCCCACAGTTTGGCTCTTCAATTGTGCCTGATTATGAACTCTTACCTTGTATGTTTCATCGAATTTCATAGTTGTTTAGCATGACATAGTAACTCCAATTCTTTAAAAAATTATTTTTTTATTTTTTTGTTCATTAAGTTTATTGGTACATTTTAGGTATACAATATGATGACATTCATCATTGGAGATTTGTAACTGTACATGATATATCCTGGTTCTTATTTTTTCCCCATCCCTCTGCCCAGTTCTAGTTTTTCTAACTTGGTTTAAAGTGAAAATCCTTACTTTTAATAGTCATGCACATATAAGAGATGATAATCTCGCACCGAGAAGAGGCAAATAGTGGAGAACAACAGCCCCTCCCCATGCTATAAACTCACTCACTGAAAATATACAGCATAGAAACAATATCATAGAAACAATCTCAGAAGCACAGGGCTATGACAAAGACATCATATCTCAACCTCATGGAAAAAAATTTTTCTTGATATATTTTAAGCCTAGGCTTTTGAATCTTTGGGGTAGTGTTTTGAACTTATACTAAATTCTTGTCCTGAGAGATACTAAATTGAGAAATCAACATAAAATTTAACCCCATGCTGGTGATATTCTGAGGATGACTGGTAGAATCAAATATAAAAAATATAAAATATTTATTCTTCAGGAATAAATCCTTGAACTTGGTTGTATTTTATTTCCATAGATAGAGGTCTATTGAAGATTAAATAAGACTTTGAATTATATAATGCAGGAAAGCATAATCTACCATGTGCAAGAATCAGCATATACAACAAACATCAGATAATTAAGGAAAAAGAATTTTAAGTTATTGAGCAATCTGAGAGGCATATATAAAATGATGAAATAAATAGAGAAAAAGAAAATTTAAAATGTATGAGTAAAACACTATGAAAAATTACTGAACAGTTTCAAAAGGGAATTAGTTAAAACTTATGAATAAAAAAGGGTTGTATTGGGGCAAGGGATTTAGCTCAGTGGTTCTGCCACCTGCCTCTCAAGTGCAAGGTCCCGAGTTTGATTCCCAGTACCAAAAAAAAAAGTTTGTATAAGATAAAATTTAATAATTTGATAAATAAGAAAATATTGCCTAGATGAAGAGACAATTAGTGAAATACAAATATACAAAAAACAAGCATTCAGTGGGATATGAATATTTGGAAAATCTCAAAACAAGGTCAAGCGATATAGAGAATTTTCTCTTAAAGATAACCCAACAATCTTGAAAATCATTAAAATGTAATAAATAAATTAAGAAATAGTAAATGCAAAGGAAAAATACTGGGGAAAGGAAAATTACTGAAGAAAAATAGAGACAAAACTTAGAGGACTAAAAGAACATAAATGAATGTGAACTACTTAACAATAACACTTAAGTGTATTGGAGAAAAACTGTGACTAAAGCAATGGGTATACAGAATAAGTAAAAAAGGAATTCTGATATGAGAATCCAGAATATAAATAATTTAAAGAATGAAATGAACTGCAGATGGTAGGAAAGAGGAAGGCAGATTTTTCTGGAGATGCGAAAGAGGAACTGGGGAAGGGAGAGAGGGCAGGGTAGGGAGAAAAGGGGATCAAAAATGATGATGATATTTTGAGGAGTGATCAAAATTCAGTGAATGTTTAAAATTTAAAAATTATCACAGTAAAAGACACACTGCATCAATCCCCCCAAAGCCCCACTCCCTTACTTCAAGCACACTTCCCCCATCCCTCTTCCCAGTTTCTGAAGCAATTCTAGAAGTCCTCTTTTGTGAGTCTCTTTAGCTGTGCTGCTGTGGCTGCCTCAATGTCCTGAATTCATTCAAAACATTTACCTTTTATGGTCACGGTCAAACGGTGCCAGATCCAGAGAATAAGGTGAGTGAGGACACACCACAATACTTTCATTTGACAGAAATTGCCACAAACATTTTGAATCAATTCAAGGCGTTGAGACAGCCATGAAAACACATGAAATGAGACTTCCAGAACTGCTTCAGAAAATGGAAAAAACAAATGAGAGTGCACGCGCGAGAGAGATAAGTGTGTTTGAAGAGGGGGTATTTTGAGGGGGATTAATGACAATGTTTTTTTTACTGTAATAATTTAAACATTGACTGTATATTTTGACCACCCCTCCTATATGTACTAATTCCTCCAGATGGATGCAGTTGTTATGTATCCTAAACTTACTAATAAAAAAGAAGGAAGTCTATTTGCACCCTGGAACCTCAGAAAGTCTTTGGAAGTGGAGGCATTAGTATATCTAAGCAATGTGACCCAAGTTTTTTTTTTTTGCTTAAATTCTTTTATTGGTACATTTTAGTTATACAATATGTTTACATTTATCATTGGGTGCTTATACCTCTGCACGATGTATCTTGGTTCTTATTGTGTTTTTTTTAATAAAATGGAGTACTACTCAGCCATAAAGAATGAGAAACTAGAATCATTTATAGCTAAATGGAAGCATATTGAAGCCATACTCTTAAGTGAAATAAATAGGACACACATGTGTAAATACCGAATAGTTTCTCTAGTGTGGCCCAATTTTTTAAAAGTCATTATTAAAAGCATTCAGCATTCTGGATTCCTTTCCCCAGGTGACCAGGCAATACTGGTTCCTCTACTCTGGCAAAGGACTAGGAGGCTTGTTCTCTAAGAGACCACAGCAGAGAATGACTGGTCTAGGAATACACAGCACAAGTAAGGTTGGTTGTTGACGTTGTACAGAACATAAGGGCATTAAGTGAAAGTCCATATAGTGAGTAAAGAGGCTCCCATTTCACTATCATGGCACCAGCAGTTGGCCTTTTACATTGTGGAAATATAGCTCGTGTTCACAATGCCTGTGTTCTCTGGGCTGTAGCTGCTTGGTCAATGGAAGGTACTGAATATACCTCCTGTTTCTCATTTCCTAACACCCTCAGCTATTTCAACTTTCCCTGAAATGAGTGTTGAGCTTTAGCCTATCCTTCAACCTTGCAGAAGTTACAGCAACTGTAGCACCTAGTTCTATTCCAATCAGATTCATAGAGGCTCTTCAGAAAGACTCGCCAGAGTCATTCTTTCGTCTACTTCCTGCCTGGTGATGGCTAGTACGTCAGCCTGTGGAGCAGTTGACTTGGATTGTCCTCAGTTTACATGATGGACAGAAATTGAGCACTGGTGAGAAGAAGGAAAACATAAATTAGTTTTATGAATAAGACTCCTATGGGGCATCTTGTACAAATGTTTTTATGGATATGTGTTTTCAGTCTTCTGAATAAGTCCTTAGGAGAAGTATTCTGAGGAATAAGATTGGTAAATGTTTAGTAGTATAATAAGCTGCTAAATATTTTCCTTGAGTGGTTGTATCATTAATATTCTCATCACGAAATGTAAGTCTTAGGTTTCCAACACTGGGTGTCTTGGTTTTTTAAATTTTTTAATAATTCTTGCAGTTTATGCTTTTATTTGAAGGTGATTTCAATTGCATTTCCTTGAGGGCTAATGATATTGAGCACTCTTTCATGTGCTTGTTGATTTTTGATACATCTTCCTTTGTGATATGTCCATTTAAATCTTTTACTTCTTTCTTATTAAATTGTTCTGTTTTTATCAAGAAGTTTTAGGAATTTTTTTATATTAGCTACATATCAGGTTTTACAAATATCTCCTCCAGCCTTGTGGCTTGCCTTTTTTTCCTAAGTTAGGAATGTGTAGAACCCACTATCTATTACAACCTTGAAGAAGAGAAAAAAATCATAGAAGATGGGAAGGTAAAGTAGGAGGAGACGGGATTACTTGTTGAAAACCAGTAGATGACATGCCCATGTGAGAAACTTCAGATGACAGTGTCAGCTGGAGTATGGATTAAGCAAACTTGCTAATGTTCATCTGTAATCTCAGGCTCTAAAACCTTTCAATGGTGCAAACTGGAGAAAAAGCTCAGTGGAACCTTAAATAAAAGTTTGGAAGCATGAGGGTTATTAGCAAGGTCACATGCAGCCAAACAACTGTAGGCTTCCAAATTTAGCTTTGTTGAAAGGTAATGAGGGCCTAGAGAGATTTTAAAATCCCCATGAAAGTAAAAGTTGACCTTGCCTTATGCTGTGGATACATTAAGTTGAAAATAAAACTAATATTTGTATAACAAATCTCTTTTCACATAATCATGATGCTTTGCTTCCATTAAGAAAACACACATACTGAAATTCAAGGTCTTGAGCACCAGCCCTGAGAAAAACAACTCTTAAGTGTCCAACATCTACTTCAAAGCAGGATTTTGTCCTTGTCAATATGCAGTCTATAGTGCATTTAATTCTCTGAGGAAATCTCTGTTTTGCTAAATGAGTGATCAATCCACCTGATGTTGCCCAGTTCAATTAAAGCATAGCTGTTAAGGACCCAGACATGCCTCCCACAGTGAAGATGGCAAAGTAGGCTTGCACATGAAGGCTCTCAGCCAAGACAGGGCATGCCCTCTTACTTTGCCTCCCTAGAGGCATGGAGGGCAAGTCAATGGCACAGGACAGCTGTTAGCCACTTCCCTCCATGCTGAGTCCTCTGCTGTTTAATCACCTGGGGATTTTCCCCCTGCATGCTGGCTGACTACCTATTGGTTTTGTCTCCTCCTTCCTTATTCTCTCCCTTCCTTTCTCTCTCACTATCTTCCCTTGTATAGGCTACTCTGATGTTTTGATGAGAGTCTTCAATAAATAAATTCGATAATTATTAGCTGTGTTGGCTATGATATTATTGTAGAATACACTGCCAAATATCTCAGAAGCCGGACCTACTACAAGAAGGTGTTCTTCAGACTCTTTTCAGATATAGAATGAAGCATAAGTATTACTTATTCATTCATTCGTTTATTCAATAGATAATTTACTTAGTATCAGACACTATTCAAAGTTATGGAGTGCAGAAATAAAATAAGAGGACAGAGAAAAAGCATACACCTACACATAGAGCTTTCATTCTGCACAGGAGGTGGAGAGATATTTATAATTTTTAAAGTAAATTATATAGCATATTGAAGATAGTAAGTGCTGGAAAGAAAATAGAGGGGCAAAGGGAGCATGGGAATACTGTAAGGCTGCAATTTAGAAAGGGTTTCAGGGCTGGCCTTGCTGAGATGGTAACATTTGAGGAAAACTTGATAGAAGAGGAGTAAGTTATGTTTCTCCCTGGGAAGAATTGCAGAGTAAACAGTAAATGCAAATATTCTGAGATGAGAGTAATTTTGGAGTATTTGATAAAAGACAAGGTAGTCCATTTGGTTCAAGTGGAATTCAGGTCTGAATTTTCCAGTAAGGTTCTTATTGAATCTTTATGTGTAGTTTCTAACTATTTAATAATCATTTGTTGATACTAATGAGTGACTAGCTAATTGATTCCAAAGGGATTCCTAGAGGAACTCTTACAAGATCAGAAATTACACAGGTTTTTAGACCCAAAAAGAATGTTCAGCATTTTGTTGGAATATCATAGAAGGTTCAAGCAGGTGGAAACCACAGGCTAATTACCAGCATCTCATCAAATGTTTGCACATCAGCTCATTTAAAAGCCTGCATTCTAGAGTGGATGAAAAGCAGGCAAACCAATACACATGTCAGGATCAAGAACATAATTTTTATATTTCAAAACTTCTCTACCCAAACTTTATTCTTAACAAATGCCTTCCACCTTACCCAGCACATTGTTCATGGCATTCTGACCTTGGTCTTACCTCTCCTAGGCCTTTATTTTGTTTCGTAGGCAAATTCCAACATTCTTTGACATTGCTCCCAATTTTTTTTCCAGAGGAACTCAAGATTTTTTTTTCATTTCTTCTGCCTTCCAATGATAACATGAGTTTTTGGTTATTTGCTTGCTTTTGTTGCTTAGTATTAAATACCCAGAACTCTGGTACTTTCTGGTACCAAATAAGCATCTCATAAATATTTGTAAGTGGAATTAATGGTAGCTCTTCCTTGTCCTTAAAGCAAAAGGAATTCTGCTTATTCTGCTTCCAGGCATAGTGAGAGACCTGAAGGTGAGGCCCTCCCCTTCCTTTCTCCATCACTCGTCTGCCCCTGTTTTTTCCTTTTCTAAGACTGGACCTCCTGATGCCTATAGCTCAAAGTTCCACATGGGTCAAAGTGGCCTATTCCTTTTATTTCTCAGTCAAAAATCACATTGCCCCAGTGGATGGAATTGCCTGGAGAAAGAAGGAAGAAAATAATCTGATTAAAGTAATTGATTTTGATGTTCCAATAATTATATGAAAATCTTCCTGGGATGTCTGAATTTTCAAAAGACAAAGAAAGATTATTCATGTACATATTTTTATCTTGAGAATTTTATGAAAAATTGCAACTGCATTTTCAAAGAAGTCAGGAAGCTTGGGGAAATTATTGCCTGTTTTCTTTTATCAGGGAGTCTTTTAGAATTGTTCCTTTTCTTTTTCTTTTTTTTCATTTGAACCTGTCTTTTGTCTCTTTGAAACCTTTTAAGTGCTCTGTCTCTGCGTCTCATCATGGTTATTTTTCAAACATCCATTTTGAGACGTCTCCTTTGCAGCTGAGCATTTCTGAGTGACATTTCCCATCAGGGTTGCAGGTGCACCTGACCTACCTCCTTGATTGTCCCACATTAATGCTGTGAAGGCCAGATCAGACTCTGTGATTGCGGGGTAGGTGATGGTCCCAGCCAATAGGGAGCTCCCTTTCACCTAGCATGTTCTTTAGCTAAAAACTCTTATTTTCAAGAGCCACTCAAGGGGCAAAGAATATGGGGACAAAAGTGTACCTTGGCAAATCAGCAGCTGTATTATTTGATAGAGAACTATTTCCAATAGTTTTGGAATCAGGGTGAGATATAACTGCCTGATACCTGAAGTTGCTGCAATAGCTCTTCAAACAGTAAAAACATTCTGAAAATAAACTTGGGTGGACAGGAAATGTAGACATTTTCAAATTATTGAAGTTCTTTGGTTTCTTGCCAGATTGATTTCTTTCATTAGGGGAAGTTACTTTCATCTATGTACCATGTAGCCTTAGGAGGTAAGAGACTGATTTAGTGGTCGTAATTTAAGAATGTCCTGAACTTTCAGGAATTTATCATTTAATATTTGAATGCCTGTATGTGACACTGGATTAATTGACTTGATTTGGGTTTAAGGATTTTGTGAGTTATGTCTCCAGTTGAGAGTAAAATAATTTTGAATTCCTGGTGCTACCATCTTGGGCATCAATCCTAGAGGTAATAGATTTGAAAGTACTTTTCAGCACAATCCCCAGTTGAGTAGCTTCCTAGTTCTTATTTTCCCTGCCTAATCTACTTATCCTCACATTTAAGATTATAGGCCAATGGTTTCCTGACTACCTTGCTCTTTGTTTTCTTCCCAGTACTCTCCGTAAAGACATTACAGCACCATCTCTACTCCCAAGAAGAAAAATCTGGAATGTGAGGGTATTTTCGTAGTCACTATTACTTGGGGGAAGTATCAAGATTTAATGGGTAGGATTCAGGTGCGCTAAAAGTCCTGCAATGTGTCATAGTCCTATAAATAAAGAATTATTCCTCTGGTGCCAATGGCAAAACGGCACCCATTGATAAATACCAAGTTGGATTTCTGTTTCCCTCTGCAAGCTTTGCTATCTCTCTTCTCTTGCTCACATTGTTAGTGTTTATCTTCTCTTCTTTGTACATCTATCTTATATATTTCACCTGAGATACCCACTCTGAATCTATCTCTAAAGGCTAAGCTTTATCTTCACATCTTCCTTGAAACCTTTCCCAATCAGGTTACCTTGAGTAACCTCCCAATACTACAAATCCTTCCCCATTTCCTTTATGCATTTCTTTCTAAATTTCTTATATATGCTGGTCCTTCCTCATTAAGCTTCTAGAGAACAGCCATATGTGTGTGTGTATATTGGTACCGGAGATCGAACTTGGGTACTTGCTCTTGAGCAGCAGCCGGTGAAACCAGAGCTAAATCCCCGGCAAGCAGCCTTATATTTTATACTTTGTCTTCTTTCATTCCATTGTCTATTTCTCTTGCCTTCTGATCTAGCTAAATAGTTTGACTTTCTTCTCCCACAACATGATATGGCAGAGATTGCTAGTGTTCTCTACACCCTGTTTCCTAGTCCTCCTAGACATGCAATGAAATCCCTTTGCAACAGAGTGGCACTGGGACTGAGTTCTAGCCAAAGAAATGTGGGCAAAAGTGAAGCAGATTGTTTCAAAGCATGAAGTAGAGTACATGAACATTTTCTATGTGCATCCAGGCCTTACCTTAGCTTCTTCTCTTTCATCATGTAAAGGAAGAAGAATCCAAAAGTCTAGAGGAGAACAGACCCACAAGTCCAAAGTAAGTAGGTCCTTAAAGGGGCAGAAAGCCAGCCACTTCCTGTAAACAAAGGCCATCAGTATTAGACTCTGTGTGAACAAGAAATAAATTAATTTGTTTGGCCACTGAAAGTGTTACTTTTTTATAGTAGCAAGCATTACTAACACATGTGCCATATAATTTCTCATTTACATGAGCTTATTTATGTTGTTTCTCTTGATTAGAATAAGTTTCCTTTTCACGTGTTTAAATTTTATGCTTCATTCAATACCAAATCATTTCCTAACTCTTCCATGAAGCATTCTCCGATTTCACCAATCTAGAGAGTTTTCTTCCCCAAATTCTTGAAAATCACATACATTGTTTTACCATTCAGTGAACAAATACTGTTATGCTGTGCTTATTTTTACTTAGCTTTCATGTGTGTAGTCTAGCTTCTCTGGTAAATTTTAAGATCTTTCAAGGTAGTGCCTTTGTCTTACACTTCATAATATGAAGAATGTTGTAGGTGATAACTGTAAAATGAATAGATTGACTTATTTTACTCAACGTTCATCCTTTCTTATTGACTTAGCTTGAATTATAATATTTTGCTCCTTCCATGGATAAATTTGATGTCACTACTTATTTCTGTGTCTACTTCCAAGAAATGCTGTTGCAAGAAAATTATACCTTCTTAGTACCTCTTCTCTTTCTCTGTATTTACTTTCGTGCTGTACTTAATAAATGTTAGTTGAATAAATGAATCTATTCTCTTTTCTGAATGTAGAAAATAATATATATAAATCATCCTAAACCTTCTGTTTTTCAGATATGTCAAAACATTGTATCAGATTTATTTGTTATCCAGGGAGGAATCACATAGATCTGACTGTTATGAATGAGGTTAATCATTACTACATTGACTTTCTTTTCAGATCATTTTCTTTATTAGTACATGTTTGTAGTACATAATGTTTACATTCCTTGTGGGGAATCTTTACGTGTACATAACACATCTTAATTCCCTTTTTCATCCCCCTTCCCTTCCCTCCCTCCCCCTCCATCCATCTCTTGATCCTTTTTGTCTAACAAAAGAAAGGATTGTTTACTCTGTTACTATAGTGTATCTACTGGTTTTGTCTTTGATTTAACACATCTTCATGCACATGATGTTTTTCAAATTGCTGGGGTAATCTGGTGAAGCTTTTCCTTCAAGGGATTTGTTTGAGGGAAAACCTACTGAGGCAAAAGCCTAGTAGAATAATCAAAGTTATTGACTCTGCTCTTTCCCCCTACTGAACCTTGAGACCCTGTCTGGCAATCAATAGTAACCACAAAGAGGAAGTGCACAGGGCCAAGTTTCAGGAGACTTGACCTCTTTTCCAAAAGCTTTATCCTCAGCAATCCACTTCTTTATGCACCATTCTATCCCTAGGAAAATGGGTCACTGTATTTCTCACTCTCATTTTTGTGGGCTATTATGGAAAATGACGTGATATTAGATGCCACATAGGTAATTTCTGACTTAATGCACAGGTAAGAGACAAAATTCCCAGAATGCATTGGTGTTAGAAATCTTTTGAATGAATGTTAAATAAATAGCTCAAGTCTCCAGTCTCATGTATCATGCATATATCATGCATGTTTCAAATGTGGCATTAATAACTGGTCTGCATCGTTGGCTTACAACTCTGAAGTCCTGTCAGTCCTGAAAGGAGCAGGTGTTAAATCTGAAGGGATTGCTCCAGAGTCTTGGAATCTGAAGTAGTGAGATAAGAAGCCTCTTCCAGGGAGGAAGTGAGCAAGGAAGTAAATTAGGACTTCAGTAGTAGGCAATGTCAGGGACTCACTGGGGAAAGAAACATTTATGTAAAGGGATCAGGAAACTTTTACGAACTGAAGGGAAGGGAGAAGTTAATACAAATGTATGGACCAATTAGGGTTTTAATGTGAATACTGCCAGTATTTTCTATGAGTAATTTTATTCACTAATCACTTCACGTATCAACTCAACTGGCTGCTTCGTGTGGGCAAGGACTAGATTTGTTTTGTGTCTACATTACACGTAACACAAGGCTAGCAATGGAAATGTTTGGTATGTACATGCTGTGGAATTGATGTCTGTATTTAGTTTCTGTTTGGTCCACTCTTTGTTGTTTCAGGTTTCAGGACTTATTTTTCAGAGTTATATTTAAGTATTCACTCAACAATTATGTATTCGATGTCTAACTGTTCTAAGAGGAAGACATATAGCCAAAGTTTATACCTTTATGGGGCATATATTCTTGTGGGAAGAGTAAGTATGAGTAATATAGCTATAGTCATGTCTAACACATGTCTTCTAGAGCAAGAACATCGCAGGAAAAAGAATTACCTCACCCTTGAAGCAGGCATGTGTATGCTATGTTGGAAAAATATCATGGAGGCCACTGGGGCCAACATGTAGTGAAAAGGGGAGAGATACAGGAAATGAGATCAAAGACTTAGTCAGGGGGTAGCTTTCTGAGGGCTTTTATTCAGTGGTGGGGACCAAGATTTATTTCAGGTGAGAAGACACATTGAATAACTTTGACCAAGGGTTAGCCCTCTTTTGATTCTCTTCTTAAAATAAATGTTCTGGCTGCGGTGTGGGATATAAATGTAAAGGTAAAAAGGAGCAAAGAGTCTCTTGCTGCAAACCAGAGAGAAATGGTGGCTTGGCGTGAGAGATAGTAGTGAGGGTGGCCTTCTCCCCAAATCACCCTGGTTATCGTCAACATAGAAAGTTGTTATTCCATTGAAAAGTCTGAATAGCTGACCCTACAGTACCATTTGAATTTAGAGCGCTTGTGATCTTTCTTTTGCAATTTGGATCATGTTGTTCTACCCTGGTCAGAGCTGACTCTGGAAACTAGCGATGCAAAGGAAATCAGAGTAAGAAATTGGAGGGAAAACAGATGGTGTAAAAAGAACAATGGGACAGGGCTACTGGTGTCACAGTGATCCTCGACAATCCTAAAACTTTTTTCCTCACTTCCTTACATCCCATTTTCTTCTCAGCCCATTGGCTTCCAGGCCCAGCCCTCCAGTTGAAGCATGTTTTGCCCAGGTCATCTCTGACATTTGGATGGGAACACAAGCCTGCATTTCTGTTATCACCTTCCTGGACTCTCTGAAGTATGGGGCACCATGTCCTCTTATGGCTTCCAGAACATCACGCTCTGTCTTCTACCCTCAATAGTCTATCTTCATCCTTCTACAAGTTCTCAATTTGCTTTTCAAATATTGACATTCCCTGGGTTTTACTCTTCGGCCCTTTATCTTCTCTCACCCCTTCCGCTCTTCTCTGGAGTTCAATTTGCAAAGCATATGTACATTTTCCAGTTCTGGAGCTCAATTTGGGATGCATATGTACATTTCCCCACTCCATCTTTGTCTCTAGCCCTAACCTCAGAGTTGTGCCTCTGACTACTAGACCAGTTGCCAGCTGGCCATTGCTACCTGGATGTTGCCTAGTCACCTTGAACTGAGTTATTCCTAAGCAGAATTTGCAGTCTCAACCTTTCCCAGCTCAATTTGCTTTGCTTTCTTTATTTTGCCTCTCATTTTTGGAGCCATGTGCATTCATCTTTCTTTCCATCCAACCCTCATCCCATATCAATCACTCATCCAATCTGGATGACTTTGCCTCCTAAACATATTTGAATCCCTCTCTTCCTCTCCATCCCTGCTAGTACTACCCCAGTTGAAAATCTCAGCCTCTCTTTCCTGGACTCCTACTGGTCTTCATGCCTCCTGCCTATTGTCTTTTCCTCCTCAGGGGTCGTCTACCTTGCCTTCAATCTCATATGTCACTCCTTCGCAGTACTGGCTGGCTCTGCAGAGACCAGACAGTTCTGTTCCCCACCTGGCCCTGGCTCCTCTTCTGGCATGACGTCCGTACGGCCTGTCCCCATCCCCACTATATTTCACGCTCCAGCTCACTGTATGCTGGCAGCACTTCTTACCGTTCTTTCATCACATCAGGCTCTAGGTCTGTGCGCTTGTGTTTCCTCTGCCTGAGAACCCTTTTGTCCTCTTTTCTTTTTGGATAAGTCTTTCCTTAGAATTCAGCTCAATGACACACATTCCCTGGGATACCATCTTTGGTACCCCTGGGATAAGTTACACAGCCTTCCTAGTGTCCCTGGTACCCTCCTATCATCCTGCACTCACCATTATAACATCATCACTTGTAACCATATACGGATGAGTCTGCTTCCCTGATATGGGCCTTATGTCTTTTCCTGTAAAATGAAAATAGTAACAATAATAGTATCTGTTTTAGATGATTGTTGGGAAGAGTAAATCACATGTGATAAACTTAGAAGAGTGATTGGTGCATACAAACATAAATTATTCATATTTATAATGATAACAATGTAATAAAATATATAATAACATTATGGAAATTATGTAATAATTAATGTTGGTAATTATTATGTTACAATTAAATTATTGACAATAATATAGGTATCTCTTACACAAAATGCTTTGGACCAGAAATTATTGAGATTTTTTTCTGATTTTGGAATATTTGCTTATACATAATGAGATATCATGGCAATTGGGCATAAGTTTACACATGAAAATTCATTTATGTTTCAGATATACCTTATACACATAGCCTGAAGGTACATTTTTACTTTGTGGGTAAAACAAATTTCAAGTTGTGGAATTTTGCATTTGTGTTGTTACATCAGTGCTCAGGAAGCTTCAGATCTTGCAGCATTGTGGATTTTCAGGTTTGGGATGTTCAATTTGCAATGATTATTAATACTCTAAAATATCATTACTATTATTCAAGACTCTGAGCTCCTCAAGGCAGGGGCAATTCATAATAATATAACTAGATGATAATAACATCTATTATTAATCGCCAACATATATTGGGTAATTAATATATGCTAGATACTTAGCAAAACAAACAGAATGAATGATTGCCCAATCCCCTCAGTTGTGCAGATGGGTGAATGGTGCTTAGAGGATAAAATCACTTGACAAGCTCACCGAGATGGGAAAAGGCAGCCTTGCCACTTGGCCCTGATTCTGGTTTGACTTGATTCAAGGATTACAGCTGTTGACCTCCTTCCCACAATGCTCAGCACCAGAGGAATGCGGGGTACCCAGTAACTACTCTTGTTTCTTACCTATCTGGTGGAACCTTCCAAGAACTGCCCCAGACCTCCTCAAAAATGAAGATGGCCTACAAGCTAGTGGTCTCAGCAGGGGCTGGATCACCACCCATTCAGCTTAATTAGCATATCATTGATGAAAATGATGCCCTCAGCAATGTCTCTGGAGCTAGGGTTTTTTGAAGGGCATTGCAGTGTGGTCATGCCTGAAATAAGGTAAGTTTCTGTGCTTTCTAAAGCCAGTCATGAACATTTTTATCATGGGAAAACATGGACAACAGCTTGAGCTGAAAAGCAAAACACACCCAGTCCCCAGCTGCGACATAACACTCTTGGTCCAGTAATGTGAAAGCCACGATTTTCAGTTCATGTTGCCCAGCCCCTGAGAACAACATCACAACAAATTAGACATCAAAGCAGCCTGAAATTACTGACCCTGCAGGCCTCATTTCCTGAGATTAAAGGCAAAGTCATATAGGAGAAAATGTGCTGGGCTAGGAAAAAATGGGGGAAAAGAACAGTCACTTAGTGAGCAGCTACTAAGTACTAAGGATTTTCACCACAATCCCATGAATTAAATAATTTCTCATTTTCTGAAGAGGCACAGAGAAGCTCGTCATTTGCCCTACATTGCAGAGCTGGCCTGAGCAGGCCACTTTGCTGTACTGGTGAGTACACTTCATTCATCTACTTTGTCCTTTGAGTCTTAACACACTTCCTCTGAACATTTCCAGGCTGGCCTTTTTGGTTTTCTTTACATTTTGTTTTGGTTTTGAGATGGTGTCTCACCATGTTGCCCAGGCTGCCCTTGAACTCATGATCCTTCTGCCTACTTTGTAAGTAGCTGAGACTGCAAGGACGGGTCACCATGCCTGATATCAGAACATTTCCATACCAACCTGTCTGTCTCTCTTTCTTTCTTTCTTTCTTTTTTTCTTTCTTGGTACTGAAATTAAATCCAGTGCCTTTTCACTGTGCTACATCCCCAGTCCTTTTTTAAGTCTTTTATTTGGGGGAGACAATGTCTAGCTAAATCACTAAATTGCCCAGGCTGGGCTTGAGCTTACAATATTCCTGCCTCAGCCACCTAGAGTGTTGGGGTTACAGACATGCACCACTATACCAAGCCACACTGTGTACTGTGCATTGGGCTTTTGGCTCTTATCATGCTGTAATTGTGCCTCATGTCATTTTGCTCAAGCTGCAAACCCTATGAGGGTAAAGGCTGAATGTCTTTGGCCCATACTTTTGTGACTAACAACTGACCAGCACCTGGCTTGTGTTAGGTGGTCAGTAAATATTTAGTCTTGTCATCTTTCAAAAGATGCCTGAAGTATGTGATCCATAAGATTCCTTCCAATTCTGTCTTTGATGATAATGCTTCAATGCCAAAGGCTTGAGTTGGACTCCATGTTCCTGGCCGCTGATGCTGGAGGAAGGGAGTGATGGCTAGTGCTGGGGATTTTGATCCTTGTCACAAATTCCGCACAGATATTTCCACTATGTGGGCCCCAGCAGGGCCCTTGTGCTCTCAGTTGTTTGCAGGGCCTGGAGAAATCCTAGGGGCCTTTCACCTTACACTGCTGAGATTCCTTCCATCATTGAGGAACTCCTCTACCCCACCAGGATGGGAAGCGGACCATTGCCTTCTTGAAGAAAGGCATAAGCACATTTCACTATAAAACATTTTGCTATGAATCAGTAAAAATGGAGGAAATAAAATAATAAATTTAAAATTTAAAATCTTTGTTACTTGTCAGAGACACAATTATTGGTATCTGATTTCTGAACATGATTTTGGAATCAGCCTGCCTAGGTTCTAATCTTCTCTCTTAGAACCTCAATTCCTCATTTTAGAAATGAGGATTATGGCATCTATTAGGTGGAAACATAAAATTGTCATTTTTTTGTAGGTCAAGACAGGTCAAATAGTGACAATTTCATATACCTCAACTTCATACATCATAGAACTGCTGTACAGAGGAAATGAATAATGCATTGGAAACACTTATCATAATGCCTGCCCCAAAGTGCTCAACAGATGAAAGCTATGATGATCTTAATGATTTTTATCTGAGACAGTGACTGAGGTCTTCCTGGACTTTGTAGTCAGTTCAGTTTTTCTGAGTAGCACCCACTAAATCCCTGGCTTTTCCTAACCATTGCTGAATGGTAAAGAACAAGTAGAGGCCTGGGATTCTCTGTCTTCCCAGTAAGATGCCTCGGATAGGATGGTGGGGAAGCATGGCAGGGGACCTTATGTCTCAAGTAGACCCAGTAAATCTCCAAAGCCCCATGCAAGAAGGCCAATTTATCTGGCCTCTCCATATAAGAATTGGTCACCCAAGAAGAATTTCTTCATAGCGCTGACTTAATATTGCTGTGACCCTTCATCGGTCACTTCATACTTACATGTCAGATAATTCATTTTCATCTTCAAACTAGCGTGTTCAATATTTGCTAGGTTTTAGGCAATGGCATGTATTCACAAACAAAAATTTATCCTCATAATAATAGTCATTTATTTATTACTCATTCCACAGACAGTTACTGAGTGCCTCCGAGATGTTAAAGATTATGCTAGATAATGGATAAAATGGTGATGAAATCAGACATAGTATCTGGGAGTTTATAGTACACCAGGAGAGACAGACATTAAATACATTATCTGTAAAAGTAAATGTAAAATTGCAACTGTGTTAAGCATATATGGTGCTTCAGCAACAAGCAATATTGTACAGAAATTTGACTCAGTTTGGGGACATAGGACAGAGCTGCCAACTAGCCTGCACTATGCCCTGGGATAAATAAGGTGAGAGGTGTCTTAGGGGATAAAGTGCTGTGTCAGGACACAGGGTCTGACAATGGAGTGGGACTGCATTCTACCCATCCCTTGACCCTCATTTGGACCCTCATTTGACCCTCTTCTGTAGCACACTCTGTGCAAATGCACACCACTTCTTTGGGTGGTGGTGGGGCTTCCTTAAGAAAATTATGTTGGTACTCTTGTCCTATGACAGGGTGAAAAGCTAAGTGAGGATGTGTGTTTTAGGTGTAAGGGAGAATGGATTGGAGAGAGAAGGTGATTATGAAAACAGGGAAACAAGTTAGGAGGGTGATTCTGTAGGTGGAAATGATCGTATTCTGTAATAGTGTGACATCCAGGGAGGTGGAGAAAATGATACAATTCAGTTAATAATTGGGAGGTTAACTTGATAGGAGTTTGGAGTGGATTGAATATTGGAGATGAGTAGTGAGGACAGTGCAGACTCTATTGGCTTACATGGGTGATGAATCATTCCCTGGACGGAGAACACTGGGAGAGGACCACTTTGGGTGGTGGGAAGTTTGAGTTGAGTTTCCTTTGTGCCATTAAGGGGAATTATTAGCAATCTATCAACAAATCAGAGGAGACAGAAAACCCATGTCAGAGAGAGAGAGAGAGAGAAAAAAAGAGAACAGAAGGAAAAAATGCAAATAAAGTTTTTGTAAATAAGGAGGGGAAGAAGGATCAAAGGGAGGGGAATTGGTTAAAAAAGAAGAAGCAAGATATGTATGTACAAGTACAAATTCCCCTTGATGAATGTTATTATTATGTATATACCTAAAATATACCTATAAATGTTTTGCTTTAAAAAAAAGAAATTAATGAGGTACTTATGTAAAAATGGTGATTACAGTATACGGAGGGTTGAAATAACCAAGGAAGCAAATACAACATAAATAGATGTGAAAGGATGGGTAAGAAATGAGCCCGTAGGCATTCTAAATTTACTGGACAGATGGAAGGAAAAATCTTTCGAGGTTTTTAATATCTATTTTCCAGAAATGAATGCTCAGAGAAGTTGAGTGATTTGCCCTGGTCACATGGCTAGCAATGGTAAAATAGAGTTTGAACTTAGATATTTTATATTCCAGAGCTCTCACTCTTCCACTATATCACATTTTTTAGCTGTTGAATAATTAATTTTTGAAAACTTTGAAGAATATTACCATTATATCATTTAGCATTGAATAGCTCCTTTAAGTTTCTATTTTTGCTGTTCTTAAGAAGACAGTCTGATAGATCCACGCTGCTGAGAAAGGCAAAGTGCCTGTTATAAAGAGGCATTAAAACTCAGAAACCCTACCAGCCCGGGGGAGCCTGGAGTTCACCAACCAGACATAATTAGGTGTTCACTTAACACTCAGTAATTAGATGACTTTACACCAACTCTTTTTTCTAAGAGAGAAAGTAGTGTGAGGTACAGCAGACACCTCCAGGCTCTTGCCTTCGTGGCTGGGTTCTGCAGCCCCGCTGAGCTACTAAGGGCATTATCACACTTTAACTGCGCTCCCTCCCGGCCTCAGCCTCGGCCTCGGTGACAGAGCTGAGAAATGGTCCCCGCGTGTCCTGGAAGGGAGGTGCTGAGTTTCTGCTGGCTATGCTGTTCACAGTCCCTTTTCTTTTCACTGAGGCAGGATCGGCGGCAGAGAATGGCATCAGAGTGAGTCCAAGAGCTCTACGGAACAAACTCAAAATTAAAACAAACAAGCAAACGAACAAACAAATGGGGAAGAGCTTTTAGGTCTGCCTTTCCTGAGACGGTCGGGTAGCATTAGTTGTATCCTGTAGATTCTTTCAGACCTCTCCCTTCTTTATATTTAAAAGTCAAGAGAGGATTCGGCCTTGGAATTATTACTAAAAGGAAAACCAAACAGAGGGGATTTGATGACATGGCTCTACAAGGTTACATACAGGGCAGAGGGGCTGAGAAGTTCACCTTGAATTTTATTAGGGCAGAAACATGATTCAACAATTTAAGTGCTAGAAACTCAAATTATTCTCACCTACCCACTTAAATAACCCAGCCAACCAAATAACCAACCAGCCAACCAACAAGGCAAACAATAAATGAAGTTTTAAGTTTCTTATCTAGAAATGAAAAACTTGAAAAGAGCCCAAGTTAGGCAACTTAGATTCCTTCCTTTGCAACTTCTCTAATGGCACCACCCTCCTCCCTCCCTCCTCTCTCTCTCTCTCTCTCTCTCCTCTCTCATTCTTCTTTTCAGTATGATCTTGCTGATCATAAGCCCTTAATGTTCAAGGAGTGAACATTCATGAACAAGAACAACAAAAGTAACAAGAGGTTTAAATGACTGAAGGTGCATAGAAAGCAATTTAGTAATAAGTCAGAAGAGGCTTGGAATCCTACTTTTCTGCTAAGATGGAGTTCAGAAAAATTATCCTCATAGGTCTTGGCTCTCACCTTGTAGCAGCAGGAGCATGTTGCGATATCAAAAACAAAACTGGCCCACAGGAAAGAATCAATGAACATAGCTTCATTTTTCTTAACTAAGAGACATATTTCCACTGGTGAGTGATTCTGAATTCAAAGAAACCACCTCTACCAGAAGTGTTCTCTCCTTCACCCCGTAATCTATACTCCACATTTTAATACCTGGTTATATAAAATCTAATAGGACTTTATTTCAAGTTGTAATAAACATACTTTGTTTTCTCCATGATGAGGAGAATCATCATTGTATGTTGTAATGAATTTTCTTTTGGCTCATTACTTTAAACTAGATTGGGTGTTGCTATAGTTTCAATGTTGAATTTTACCCACAAGCTTTGGTTGTCAGGGTATCATTATTGGGAGGTGGTGGAACCTTTGGGAGGTAGGGTCTAGGGGTGGAAAGCTGACTAATACAGAAAATTAATAATGACAGGGAGATCATTGACTATAATGATATCTAGTGAACAGAAAAGTCTTTAGAATTGGTTTATGGAATGAGTTTGGAGGAACAGGTTAAGGAAAGCCTAGAATGATATAAGCAGAACTTAGTAGGGAATTGAGGCCAGGACTCAGAGGCCAGAATGCTGACAAAAATGTGGACATTATGCTAATAAGGTCTCAGAAAGACATGAAGATTTGATTGGAAATTGAACTAGAGGCCATCATTATTACACCATGGAAAAATATGAATGCATTTTTGCCATGGCCTGATACTTATGGGAGGCTAAACTTAAAGGTGATATTAAATCAAACATCTAATTATTAATACCAATTCTTCTGAAACTCTTACAAAGAGTTAAAGAGAATGCTTTTAATCTCATTTTATGAAACCAGCATTACCCTGATACCAAAGCTAGGCAAATCTACTTCAAAAAAGAAACCTACAAGCCATTATGCCTAGTGAACATAGATACAAAATTCTCAATAAGATATACACAAACCAAATTCATAGCACATTAAATGATCATTCACCATGATGAAGTGTGATTCATCCCACAAACTGAAAAAATGGTTCAATATAGGCGCATCAAAAATTATGATGCATCATATTCATAGACTGAAGGATAAAAACCATCTCATCATTTCAATATATGCATAAAAAGTTCAATATCTTTCATGATAAAAACTGAACAAATTAGGCATAAAGGAATTTACCTTAACACAATAAAGGCATAAATGACAAACCTAAAGCAAACATCATACTCAGGAAAACATTAAAACTTTTTCCTCTGAGATCCAAAACAAAGCAAGAATGCCCACTCTGACCATTTCTATTCGATATAGCACTGGAAGTCCTAGCCAGAGGAATTAGAAAATAGGAAAAGAAAGAAAAAAGGCTTTTAGTTTGCAAAAGGAGAAGTTAAATTGTCCTTGTTTGCAGCTGATGTGATTTGATATGTGGAAAATCCTAAACATCTCACTACAAAAGTGTTAGAACTATTGAATAAATTTAGTAAAGTTGGAGGACACAAAATCAACATATAAAACTCAACAGCATTTCTGTATACTAACAGTGAACTATCTGAAAAAGAAATCATAGAAACAATCAAATTTATAATATCTACCAAAAAACAAAATACTTAGGAATAAATTTAATCAAGGAGATGAACAATTTCTATACTCAGAAGTATAAAACACTGATAAAAGAAATTTAAGAAGACACAAATGGAAAGATATGTTCCCATGGACTGCAAGAATTAATATTGTTAAAGTGTCCATATATCCAGCTAATATACAGATTTAATACAATCCCTATCAAAATATCAATGACATTCATCACAGAAATAGAAAAATATCTCAAATTTTCATGAAACTACAAAAGACTCCACATAGCCAAAACTGTCTTGAGACAGAAGAACAAAGCCAAAGGCATCACACTATCTGACTTCCAAACCTAGTATAAAAAGCATAAAGTTATTCTAATCAAAATATCATAGTTCTGGTAAAAAAAAGATGTGTAAATAAAGGAAATACTATCATTTATGACAACATGGATAAATCTGGAAGGTATTATATTAAGTGAAATAGTCCAAGCACAGAAAGATAAATACCACATGATCTCATTCATGGACCATCTAAAAAAGTTTTTCTCATAGGAGAGAATAGAGTGGGGTGGTCATGTACAAGAGGTATTGGTTAAAGGATACAAAATTTCAGGTCGGTGAAAAATAGATATTTGACTGAAAGAATCAAGGGATTTTTTGTACAACTTAGTGTCTACAGTTAATACATTGGATTCTTGAAACATACTAAGAGAGTGAATGTAAAGTATACCTACTACACAAATGATAGCTATGTAACATAATACGTGTGTTAACTAGCTAGGTTAGCCATTCCATATTGTATATATATTTCAAACATCATGCTGTACACAATGAACAGATTGAATTTTACTCATTAGTTTGAAAAACATAAATATAAATACACATGCATATGCAATATGGAGAATGCAGAGATAACTATGTTCAGGAGTGAGGCAGGATTCCTATCACCGCAATGGAGCATGAGCATCTGCTACCAGAATACCTGCAGAAAACTCTCAAAGCCAAACATCTACAATAAGGCCAATGGAGTAACAAGTATTATTTCTTTCATCTGCTGGTACAGAAAGGAGGGGTCCTGGTACAACCAGGGTACAGTAGAGGTCTTAGTTAATGGCCCTAAAGTAGAATACATTATGAGCCTTGAAAAACATGTACAGCTTGAGTGAAAACACAAGACTTTTTTTTTTTCTTCAGAGAGATAAAGACAAAAGTAAAACCAGGCTGAAAGTAAAATATATGGCTTAAAAAAAAATCTTCCCAATAAGTAAGGTCAAGAAAGATTATAAACTTAGTAGTAACAACTCAGGGTAAAACAGAGAAGAGAATTTCAAATTGAGAAGCCCTTGATTCAAGAGCTACCTTACATCTATATCCCACTTTCATATAGCTTCTCTGATGTGATTCTTATGACAAGCCTAGTTAGAAAAGACCAATATATTGGCTCCTGGTTTTAGAAATAACAAACTGGATTTGCTCTCTGACCTCAGATCTTTATTTGCTTTTTCCTGCATCCTCCTTGTTCCAGAATCTCTGCTTCCCATGCTTTCTTCTCTGGGAACTCATATCCTTGTTAAAGTGACCCTCCTTTTCTAAAACACAGGTGACTGAATCCCGACCAGATTCTTGATTCTAAAATAGCCAGTAAGATTATCTTTCAACAGTAATGTTAGAAATAATTATATAGAGAATACAGTTGGAGGGAATTCTACATGGAATCAAAAAAGTTACCTAGGAATGGTAATTATGAAGACATCTTCCCCATACAAGCCAACACAAATAAAACTTACCTCCATAGAGAAAAAAGTAAATCAGACTTGTTGGGAAAAAAATGGGAATGAGAATACTTGTTGGAAAGAGTAAGAGAAAATATGTTAGTTTTCAATTTGTCTAGTTCCTGAGACCCTAGCTTTCCTTTTTGCTCCTGGGGTTGTAAGTTTTTCTCTTAGCCCTTTCTTTAAGTTACTAGAGAGGCTTTCTATTTTTACAACCAAGCCACCCTGACAACGATGATTTAGATTTTCCTTCCATGGAATCACTTTGGCAGCAATCACCCATTTGTTGCTTAGGGTCAAGGCAGACCAGTCTTGATACTCCCATCTCTGTCTCATGGTAGAATCTAAACACACTCTTATCTACATTCCACCCTCCGTTTTTGTTTTGATTTCCTGATGAACCTCCTCCCAAGATCCCCATTTTCAACTTTCTACTGGGCTTTCTAGAAACCACACTCCATGATAAATGAAAAACTCTTTTTCATTCCTTGCTAAATGGAAACAAGGCCACTTCACCAAATCACTTTCTACTTTCAGTTCTTTTAAAGCACAGGGCACTCATTGTGTCCTACCATACAAGCCTTGAGGGCAGAAGATAGAATTTGCATTCTAGCTACCTTCTACCACCTCAGTGTTCAGCTTTACTGCAAGACTTTGACAAAGAAATCACCCTTGATTCACATCATTTCATGTTGCTCAGTAGTAGAAGTCTTGTGTTTAACATTCCTAGCGCAACTCAAGGTCATTATAACCCCTTTCCATACAACAAAGGAGAAATCTGCTGCTATATTTTCAAGAATCCTACTCTGCTTGGATTTACTATGTATAAATTACTGTCTTTCTACTGAAAACCCCTGAAATAATTTCTGCTTTCTTTACTGAATCAAGACTGTAGAGGGAGGAAATGTTTCTAATCCTTATACTTCCTTTCCTGTGAAGGAAGGTCACTAACTTCATATTCCTAGACTTTCTTTCCCCTTACAGAGATGAGGTGGAGTGGCCTAAATGATGTGTGCGCCTGGTTCAGGACCTGTGCATACACAGATCCACCTCATTCTGACCTTCTCCTTTTAGAAGCTGTCCTCTCTTCAAAGAGCCTGTTTCCTGATCAGCTGAAATGGGTCTACCTCTCACTCCCCAAAAGAAGCCTATAGGGCGCTGGAACTTTCTATACCTGCAGTATTAAGTCTGAGATTCAATATTATACTGTAGACTTGTCTGTAGGTATGACATATTACCTAAAATTAATTTTAATTTTATTAGTAATAAATATCACATTTTTATTCTAATCTGTTTTAATGATGTTTTCTTTACTCATTATTTTCGAATTAGAGTGGAGGAAAAAAAATGCTGTCTATGGGTGCAACACTATGGGTTATTTTCTGTTAGTGCTCCTTCTTCACATAGCATCTCAGCAGCCTTTCTCCTTTCCTCTCATGTGCTTCCAAGACCCGCTATACCTTTATTAATGGTCAATCAGTTCCTTAACCTAGCTCCAGGTACCCTTGATGCGTTTATCTCCAAGAGCTCTTAGTCTACTTAAGGCAATATCATAAGAGAGAAACTAAGGATTCTACAGACAGTGCATTGCTCCTAGTCCCTTCCAGGTCCTGAGATATTTTCCCACCTTGGTGGTTTAATTTAATGTTCTGTGATCAGCTAATCAGAGTCGCCATTACCAGGTGAAAGTTGGCTAACTTAGACAGAGACAGCTTTAGGATCCTTGTGAGCTCTTGGAGGAAGACGGGGATAGGGAGAGGGGAAAGGAGGAGAGAGGAGAGAGGGGAGAGGAGAGAAGACAACAAGCCAGGGTATTTAGAATACTCTGAACATTGTATATATGTCTAATGGTAATTGGTAATAATGAATTGAAACTGTACAGTAGCTTTAAGTAGATGTCAATAGAATGGATATTATTTGGTCTTTATTCAGTTTGAAATTCTCTATCAATCCTGGCTCTCTTCATTGTTACAAAGTCTCCTCCAAGGGATGCTTAAGCCTGTCCTTCTCCTCCTCACACATACCTGATGGAAAATGGCTGTGCGATCTGCCAGGAGGCTGTGGTGTCGAGAGTATGGCTCAATGAATATACACATGTGCAGTTGGACCACAGCCCCTTCCAGCAGGTGGCTAATATATAAATCACAGTAAGCTTACACTTCTCCAGTAACTGCCTGCCGCTGGAGGGGTGACTTGAGGGAAGCGAGAGGATGTGAAAAGTCTCAGTGGAAATAGACCCTCAAACATGTGAAGAGATTTATTGGAAGGAAGAGAGCTGAAGGTAGTAGCAGGTTTCAAAACAAAAACAAAAATACCACTTCTTCTGGCTCTTGCAGATTATGGAACAAAAGTAAGGACAACATGAGATTTATTGAACTTAACTAGGGGTCCAGTAGGTTTAATATGCTTCTATTTGGGCCTATAGAAGTCTCTTAGAAACTCTATTACTTTGTTTAACTCTTTCTCTCTACCTCCCTGTCTGCTTTACTGGCATTCACATTATTTCTTTCAGCACCTACCATGTCCAAGGCACTGCACAAGGTGTTGAGGCCATAATTTTTGTTGTTGAATCCAACAAAATCACTGCCTTAATTTTCATGGTGATGGAGTTCAGGGATGGAGATGATGATGGGGAAGTAGACTTCAAACAAAGACAAAAATAAAAACTCAAATGCAATGTGATGGTAGAATAGAAATAGATAGCTGAATTTGTAACATCTCAGGAGCAAACAGGTATGGTTGGAGATGGCATTTTGGAGAAGCTGACATTAGAATGGGATCCCTGAGCATGAGTAGCAGTTCCGTAGGAGGATCACAGTGAAGCAGGGCATGGGACACAGGCTGAGGCTGCTTTGGTTCTCTTTTGTGGTCAAGATTTTAATCAGCCTTAAAATTTTTGGCTACTTCATTAGAGTCAGTGTGAACTCTACTTGGAGATTTGTCTTACACAGCTGGCTTCACCCGTAAAATGGCTCACATATCTCTGTGATTCCCCTGGCTCCCCATAAAAGTAAATCCAGGTCTCTCTCTCTCTCTCTCTCTCTCTCTCTCTCTCTCTCTCTCCCTCCCTCTCTTTCCTTCCCTCCCTTGTCTCTCATCACACACACACACACCTCTAAAAAATAAAACCTTTGACACAACCCATAGAACCCTTCACTGGGATTCAGGTTTGGTTTTTTGGGGGGTTTTTTTTTGGTAAGTAGGTCCAGAGGTGTTTTTATTTTCCTACTACCAAAATCATATTCTCCAAGTTTTCTCATTTTATAGAAAGAGCTTTCTAAATTGTTGTGTACCCTATAGCATTGAGATAGACCCCTATTCCTGACATTGCCTGGCAAAAAGACATGGGTCAGCAGAGAATTCTCACATGCCCTGCATGCAATTTTCCCAGTTTTAATATCTTACATTAACACAGCACATTTGTTACAGTTGTGAAATGTTGATGCACTAGTATCAATTAATGTCCATAGTTTATTCACATTAGTTTTTATCTAGTGTCTTTTTTCTATTCCAATATCACAATATATATAGTCATCATATCTCCTTAGGCTCCTCTTGTCCTTGACAGTTTCTCAGATTTTCTTTATTTTTAATTTTCTTTATAGCAGATAGAATATTAGCCTTCCAAAAATGCCCACTTCCCAACCCTTGGAACCTGTGAGTGTGTTACACTACACGGAAAAGAGGAATTGATGTAGCAGCTGGAGTAAGATTGATAGCCAACTGACTCTAGGACTGGATGATTATACTGAATTATTTGAGCAGATCCAATGTAATCACAAGGGTCCTTGCATGTGAAGGAAGCAAGAGGGATGTGGGGTAAGGTGAACTTTACAGGTCATCAATGGCTTTGGAGAGAGAAAGGAGCCTCCAGAAGTGAATATGGATGGCCATACTGACCCAAAGCCCACTGAGACCCATTTTAAATTCCTGAGCACTTAAACTGAAGGATAATACATTTGTGCTGTTTTATACCACTAAGTGTGTGTTAATTAGTTACAGCAGCAATAAGAAATTAATATAGATTTTAGTACCTGGGAGTGAGGTACCACTTTAACAAACACCTAAATATGGGGAGGTGGGCTTGCCACTGGGCAACGGGCAGAGGCTGAAAGTATTCACAGAATGATGGGACAGGACAAGCTTATGTTTCCTTAAACGGACTGTTAGTAGCAACATATATGTTGCAGATTCTGCTAGAGAGGACTCAGGAAGAGGCGGAAAACATATCAGAAAAGCATATGTAGACTTAGAGAGTGCCTGGGTCATTATAAAAAGACTTTTGGCATAAATACGAGTGTTAACATCACTGTCAATGAGGCTCAGATGAGTAGGAGAAACATGTTATTGGAAACTGGAGAAAGGGACTCCTTGTCATACAATGGGGGACACTTCACTGAATCATGGCCTGCAGATATGTGGAAAGACACATTTATAAACAATTCACTTGGATATTGAACTAAAGATATTCCCAAGAAAAGTACTGAGGATGTGGCCTAGTTTCCTCTTGCTGCTCATAGCAAATATGGGAGGAAAGAGATAGGTCGAAGGAAAAATTGCTAAGCAACAGGAGCCAGTATGTTATGATGTGGGAAGTTCTCAGCCAGTTCAGATTGTAAAAATTAGGCGAATCACTGTCAGAAAAGAGTGCTCTGGAGAAAATGCTAAAGATACGGCTGAATAACCCTGTGCTTGTGTCTCGTAAGTTTAGTATCTGGTCACATGGAAGGCTGAGGAGATCATGACTGCTGATTTGTGGAGCTCTTCAGGGCTCACAGTCCCTAGTGTTTGTTTCTATTTCTTTTAAAATAACCACTGTCCTCACTACTCAAGATAAGAACAGAATCTTGAACCCGTACTACTTAAGAAATAAATCACAAAAGGAAAAGAGAGGATAGAAGAAAAAAGTGGAAACAAAGCTTCTGTAAATAAGGAAGGGAAGAGGGGTTGAAGGGAGGGGAGGGAAAGGGGAAATAAAAAGAATTAAGATATATCACATACAGATAAAAATTCCATATGATGAATGTTATCATTTTGTGTATCTATAATGCACCAATAAAATTAATTTTTTAAAAAATCACAAGAAGATTTTTAGGACTACCAGAGGGAAGCTCTATTTTAACAGGACTTGTGCAACAGCACAAGGTGGTCAGTATGACAGAGCCCTCCTAGACTAACCAGAGAAGTATAAACAGGAAAGTGCAGGTTATATAACACCTGCAGGCCTGAGATTGGTCCAAATGCTGAGCTATGATTGGTTCAAATAGGTGCCTGGTGTCTTTGCAAATGAATTATTTGATTGGTCGCTGTCATGTCTCCTTGAAAAATGGTGGGTCTGAAACTGGAAACTTCAGAGAAGCTAGCCATATTCATCACAGTGTGCTGGGGCTGTTAATAATGGACCTGGATCCCTCCCTGATCCCTGCCACAGTTAGGGGCAGTTTCCCAGCTCTTTCTTCAGAGTCTGGAGTTTTGGGAGTGGGGGAGCCCCACCTCCTGTGGGAATGGCCCAGAGAGCAGCCACTAAGTAACAGAGGAGGACACGCAGGCAAGTTGTCCCTCTGTCCGTGCTGTGGAGGGGAACCAGGCAGAAGTGAAGGGAGGCGAAGGGGGGCCCTGACAACTGTTGGTCAAAATACACCCAGCTCTGACCATCATAAGAAAAAAGGGAGGGAGTTGGAGGCTTCTCCTCTGTCTCAGAAATACTGCTGCCTTGAACTGGAAAGGACAGATGCAATGCAAAATGAAAGGTTCCACAGATGAGAAGCTGTCTGACAAAAGGAGTCCACTGCAAGTACATGCTGACTTTCATGAAAATGGAAGTATGACTCAAAGGACAGGACCTCCAGCTCAGCGAGATCCCAGGGGGAGGCTAAGAACCGCAGAAGACTGTTCTCACTTGCAACTAGGTGAGTTTTCCTGGTTGGACTTCCAAATTTGGGGGGAATGGTGACTCCTTCCTCCTCCTCCTCCTCCTCCTCACCCCCTCCTCCTGCTCCTCCTTCTCATCTTCTACCTCCTCCTTCACTCCCTCCTTCTTCATCTTCTTGCAAGAAAAAAATGTAGCTCTTATCCTATGCCCTTTGTACTCTTGTTTTTTGTTTTCCAGGTTCTCAAAGAAAGGAGAATACACCAACAGCTTCACTCTCACCTGATCTAGATGAATTAGAACCAGTCTTAGTGTCATTGATATTTTTCTTGGTTTCAATATCGTTGGTTTCTGCTGTCACTTTTATCATTTATTTCCTTCTGCTTGCATGAGGCTTGAGTTGATCTTTTTTCTGTACTTTTAAGGTAGAAGCTCAGGTTATTGATTTCAAACATTTTTCTTTTGGGATATATAGGTACATTCAATGTTATAAGTTTTCCTCTAAACACTTTCCTCTACAATTCAGACTTTGACAAGTTGCACTTTCATTTTACATAAAAATTTAAAATTAATCTTGAGATTTCTCTTCAACCTATATGTAGGAATCATGTTGTTTAGTTTCTAAATATTTGGGGATTTTTCAGTTATTTTTCTGTGAATTTCTAGTTTCATTCCATCATAATCTAAAAATATACTTTCCATGACTCCTTTTAGAATTTTAAGTTGTGTCTTATGACCCAGAATGTGATCTCTCTTGGTAAATACTCCATTTGTATATGGGAAGTATGTATGTTCTGTTGTCAGATGAAATATTCTTTAAATACTGATTATAAAGCTGATTTATTGTGTTAAGCAACTATATCCATAATGATTACCTGCTTGCTTCATCTCTCAATTATTGAAAAATGGATATTAAAGTCTTCAACCACAATAGTGGATTTATCTATTTACCTTCTACTTGCATCAGATTTTGGCACTCTCATTAAGTCCATATACATTTACTATTATTATGCCTTCTTGGATTATTGATGTAGTTGGATTAATATCTACCATATTTATCATTATTTTCTATAAGCTACAACTATTCATCATTTTTTTCTTTATCTGCTTTTTTATTTTTAGTTAAGCATTTAAAGTTATTTCATTTTATCATTTAACATACCTATACTTCTTTTTACAATAACAATTGTGATTGACTTAGTTACAATATACATTATTTTTGTGTGTGTGTGTGCGGGGATTGAACTCGGGACCTAGGGCTTGTGAGGCAGGCGCCGGAACCACTGAGCTAAATTCCCAGGCCTACAATATACATTTTAAACTAAACTAAGTCTACTTTCAAATAACATTGTGTCATTTCAGTTGTAGTGCCATACTCTTGTAGTAGAAGATTTCCAGTTTTTCCTTCCAATCCAGTATGATGCTGCTGTCATTCATTTAACTTACCCATATGCTATACACACCCAATATATTGTTAGTATTACTTAGATCCATTGACTTTTACTTTGGTTAAGAATGAAAAAATATAATATTTTATTTTATTTTCATTTATTTATTTACTGTCATTTATTTTATTTATTTCATTTTTTTCCTACAGTGCTCTTCATTGTGCTGTGTATATTGAAGTATTTTCTTCCTATATAATTTTTCTTCTCCCTGAAGAACTCTGAAAGTTTCTTGTAAGACAAGTGTACTGAGGACAAATTTTCTCAGTTTTAGGTTCTTTGTAAAAAGATTTTATTTAACCTTCACTTTTGAAGCACAAGTTTACCCAATTTCTCTGGATCCATGTGGCTGTGATGATTGGATTTGGGGAGAAACAAAGCGTTCTATCACCTTATGTGAGACAGGAAGGAAGGAACGGGATCCAGTGAGAAATGATCTTTCCCAGCTTGAGTGAGGCTCTGGTGAAGCCTTTTTTCTTGGAGTCTGGTTCCTAGATGTATTTCACAGGGATTCCCTCCCACCACCACCTTTCAGGAAGTCCCAGGGGCATCCTGTTTGGGTTTCCACCGTGAGAACCTGGTGGGATGCTGGGAGAGGAGCCCATGGACATGTGGAAAACCTCTTGGATTTTCTCACTCTCAACTAGCAAAACTTCACCAAAAGCACATTTAAGTGTTCCTACCAGCTTGTCATTCTGGCAGCTTCTGCTCTGTGTAAATAGATCTTGGGTGTGTCCCTCTGAATGAGTTTTCTATCCAGATTTTGAGGTGGCAGTTTGCCTTGAAAACTCAGATCGGTAATGGGTTCAAGAAAAGCCATTGATTTTTCAATTTGTTTAGCTTTTTTTTGTTATAAGAAGTGTGACAACTTTCCAGCTTTTGACATGTTTGACCTAAAATTGAAAGTTGCTATTGCTGATTTTATTACCATTATCATCCTAACTTTTAAATTACATATACTGGTTGAAGGGAGATGAGGTAGAAACTGCTATTTTATATTTCTCATGGTCAAATTGGTATTTGCATTTAGCATTCAAAAAAGAAAAGAGATTTTTGAACGTTCATTCCCTTATGACTATTGATTTGAACCTGTTTTTTCTTAAAATGACTATACACACTCTGAAGAATAATTATAGTTTTACTTTGCTGCTCTGAAATTCAGCTGTCTGGTAATTGTGTCTTTGGAGTAGAATTGGAAACCGGAAAATAAGCAAAAAAAATTCTCTTAGTTAATCTCAGTGTCAGAAAATACAAACAATAAATTCTTTAAAATATAATTTTGATACATGCAAAATGATATGATGCTAAAAATTTTATCATGCACCATAATATACCTATGAAAAAATTTCTCTGGGGAAAACATAGCAAAGGTGGAAATGCCATAATCATGGAGTTTGAGGATATTAAGCATGACAAAATAACACAAGAGTAGGTGCACACTTCTACCTCTATTGGTGGACCAAAAGAGGTCTTGGCTTTAATTCCTACCATCACTTGTACTTGTCAAGTTAAGTATTTTTTGTACTGTAGAGGGTGTAAATATGATTTATTTATTAGGATTACTAAGGATATTGAGTATTTTTCACCTTTCTTCTTCCAGTTTCTTCTATTTATGTCTTTTTACCACTTTTCTATTAGGTTATTGTTTATACAGGTTATTGATTTTGGTTCTTCATATAGCTTCATACTAATCTTTTGTTAACTATACATGTAATATTCTCATAGTCTTGTGTTTGTGTTATACTTTTATTACTTTGTGATTTATTTGAAATAGAAGTGATTAATTATGTTGTAATCATATTGATATTTTTCAAATACTTAGTGTTCTTTCTATCTTGTTTGGGAAACTCATGTTTAGCCTAAATTACAAATATATACTTCCATATTTTAAAATGCTTAAGTGTGAAGCTTTCATCATAATTCATTTTATATTTGACATAAAGTATGAAGAAAATTTTATTTTACAAAAATATGCTCATATCCTTATAACCCTAAAGAATATAATCTATGTCTTTTGAATCATCCATTCTTTCCAATCATTCATTGGTTTGCAATGACACATTGAATATACACAAAGCTTCCCTATATGTCTATTTCTGAGTTCTTTATTCTGTTCTTTTGGTCAAATGACCAATTTCAACATCGATACACTTTTATTTTATTACATAGCTTTTAAACACAGCTTGATATTTATGGTTTTTTTCTTAGACAGAAGAGTTCTGACTACTTTCAACTGTTGTTCTTTCATATGGATTTTAGAATAAGCTTGCAGAGAACTTCAGAATGCTTTATCAGCCTTTACTTGGAAGTGTACTGAATATAAATATTAATTCAAAGAGAATTGATGTGTTTATAATAGTGAGGCTCCCAACCAAGGACATATTCACTTTTGTGTGCCTGCACACACACACACAAACCATTTATTTATTTAGATCTTCTTTAATATTTCCCAATAAAATTTACAATTTTCTCCATAAATGATACCTCCGTTTCTTTTATTCTTTGCTGATGTAGAGAAATATCTTTTAAAAAATAATTATTGCTGGCATGTAGAAATCACGTTGTTTTTGTATATTAATTAGACATTTAGCAAGTCTGTTAAATTTTCAAAATTCTGACATTTTGTCTGTATTACCATAAGTTGCTTTGTAGATAACCACATAATCTTTGGAGAATGATATTTTTTGTCCCTTCTCCAATTCAAATATTTTCTGTCAGTTTATTGCACTGGCTAGAAATTTCATAAAATGTTGATATAATTAGTTATGGTTGTATCCTTTGACAAGGTTTAAAAGGAGTTTTAAAATATTTCACATTTTAAAAAGTTCTATAGAATGGAGTAGCTGGCCGTTATGAGACTTACAAAGTTTCTTTCTAATTTAAGTTTGTTATTACAATTAGATATTGGATAGTATCAAATGCTTACTTCTGCATCTGTTGAAATACCACTGTGGTTTCATTGCTTTAATATACTAGAGAGTTCATTTTTTGTTCTATTCTATTTCTAATTGACACTTAATAATTGCACATATTTATGAGGTACAGTGCAATGTTTTAACACATGTATACATGGTGTGATGAACAAATCAGAGTAATTAGCATATGCATCTTTTAAAGTGTTCTCTATTTAAACTAGTCTTCTGTTCCTGGAATAAAACTGACCGTGTATGACATCATATTTTTATGCACTCCTCAATTAATTTTTCCAACTTTTTGTGGAAATATTTCAATTACTTATTTAATATCTTTAATGGTTATAAGCCTTCTAGGGTCAGTCTTAAGTTATATTTTTTTCTGTAATTTTGAACAACTCAGCTACTTCTTCAACGGTTTTAATCATTAAGTTACTAACATCACCATAATGCTCCTCTTCCAGCTTCTACCCTGAATTTTCTTGAAGTAAAATAAGAGAGACATTGTAACTATTGGAAGAATGATAGAATATCAAATCAATGATAAGAATCATGAAACACAGGTCATCATTCTTTTTTTTCTGAAATTGTTAAAAATCATAACATTTTACAAAGATAAAAAATAGAATAATAGAAAATCATAGATGCCATCTTCCGGGTTGAGCAATCATTCAGACTGTTCTGCCTGCTTTCCACAGACCACACTGGTGCCTTGGAGTCATCATGTGACTACAGCGCAGTGTGAGCATTTTATTTCATTTTATAACTCTGAGGAAAGGTTAAATTGCAGTCTATTTATTTTCTAAAGGAATAGAAAAGTGCATAATGCCTTTTAGAAATATTCCTGCATGAGATAGATAAACCAGGAAATTTATGATTATTTTCTGGAAAATTGAAAAATAATTCTGGATGATATTTAGAAATTCTAAATAATTTCATTATGCACACTCAGCCACCTTTCTATCCATTTTTGCAGGTTAACAAACCACCTTAAAATTTGGTGGCTTTAAGTAACAATTGATATTTAGTTCACAATTGGGCTAGGATCCATTTGAGGACTTCTGCTACTTCAACCGGCCTCATTTGTGCATGCAGATTCATCTGGCAGCCAGTGCTTCCTTCATGCTGTTGGGAAGTCAGCTGGCTGCTGGCCGAGGGGGAGGTCCTTTGTCTGGTTTCACCCAGCAGCTTAGCTGACCTGTTCATATAATGGTGATTTCGGGGCAGTAGGAGAAGAAGCTGCAAGGGCTCTTGCAGTCCAGGATCAGAACTCAGGCTGCATCGCCTTTGAGTCAAAGCAAGCATAAGCCCTGCCAGATTCAAGAGTTACAGGAACAGATCTCTTTTTATAGGAGAAGCTGCAAAGTATTTTGGACAATTTTGCAACTTACTGACCTAGTAGTGTCTATTGCATTAGAACAGGAGGAGTCTCTCCTCTCTAACTGAAGAGTTGCAGGATACTGCAAGGTTCTCATCAGGGATATTCAGCACAGCCTCTGCCACAGTGCTTCTGCCCTTGTAAATGCTGGTCATGACAGCTCCTTAGAGCCAGCTTTGGTGGTCGATCTCCGTGAAAAATGGAGGAATTAAGACAATAGGGCCTGATGCTGAAACTCAGCCATCTGTTGGCTGTTCAAGATTTCCTCTTGATCTGGGACCACTTGTTCTCTCTATTGACTGTGAATGGATCTGGTTCTTGGGGAGCCAAGAGGGTGTGCTCTGTGTGTCAGTTGACTCTGTGAACAGGTGCCACAGGCCTTATGCCACAGAGCGGGGAGGGGGAGTGTCAGAACAGAACGGCGACATTTCCAGGCCTGCTTGCATTCTGCCTTTTCAGAGTTCTCTCCCTCCTTCCTCTGCTCTGGGTGGCACCACATGGTGGAAATTGCAACTTATCACTTCTTAGGGTGTGATAGCAGAGTCTTGGTTCCTTGAATAGAACAGTTTAATGTTAATTTTGAGTCCAAGAGAAACTGTGTATATATGTATTGATGAGTGCGTGTGTGTGTGTGTGTGTGTGCGTGCGCGCGCGCGTGCACATTCACATTCACATGAGGGGAGGCTCGTTATTTAGAGTAGAGAGAGGGAAGGGGGAGAAAAGAGAAGAGATATGACTGAAGCTAGAGAAATTAATTCTATGCATCGTGAGCCTGAAGAGAAAATTGAACAAAGGATCTGTCCTTTCAGAATAGAAAGATGTGTACAAATCAGCAGATGATTTGGGTGGGAAGGTAATGTGGGTTACTATAATTCAAACTATGTGCATCTGTGGTAGGAAAGATACTCCCCGGATCTTCCCAGCTCCTCTTCCTTCTCCATTAGCACCTCCCGCTTTGCTCTTCACCGGCTTGGCCTTTTTCTCCACCAGAAGTCCAGAGAGAACCCCGAATTTCCCCAGGCAATCTATTTCCACAGTGTGATTCTCATCTCTGGTTAGAGTTAGCAAACTCTGCCCTGATTCTTTATTTCTCCCTTCTCCCTACCACTTTGAATCTCACTTTCTTTTTTCTTCCTTATTCTACCTATATTGATATTTTTCTTTCTTCTATAACACACCTGTCTGAATAAACAAACAAGAAAGGGGAGACAGAAGGAATAGCAAAATACTAAGCAATGTTTCTGGCTGATTTCCCTCTTATCAGAGCTTTAAGAATCTAGCTATAGGCGATTCTGTTGTAGGTAATGTATAAAGGAAGTTACACAGATATGATCCTTGGTGCTAGAAATTTAATTTTCAGAGATATGTGCTTCTTGTATCTCCCCTAAATTCAGCCTAGCTTATGGGCAGTCCTTTTATATTAGATTGATCGAATTGTATGGAATTGCTGATGCTCAACCATTGTTGACCTACAAAAATGGCAATTTCATATGGTTCAATCTGTATTTTAAGTTATTTAACTGATAAATATTTTCAATCAATTATTTTTTTTAGGGAAGGAGGGTATTATTGCTGAGTATAGACTTTCAGAAAAAAATTTACCTTTTCTTCCCTTCTTGCCTCTACTATTCCAATAGCTTCCCTTCTCATGGTTTATTTGCTTCTGAAACCTCTCCTCCTTCTAATCAATTCACTGCCCTAATAAAAATCATCAATGACTTTATAGAATAAAAATAGCATTACCTAGCCTGGCATACAGGCTTTTCCTGTATGAGGCTCCCATCTGCTTCTCTAGCTTCTTACACTGTCACTCTGTCCCATACACCCTTTAACTACAGTCCCCCAATCCATACTGATTCTGTCATATCTCTTATGATTTTTTTGTGTGATTCATTCTGCCAAGAACCTTTGTTCTCCATTGATCTGGTGGATAAATCAATACACGCCCTGAAAAATCTCAGCTCTAAAGCCACTCATTTTTCATTATTCTTCCTTGACTTACTCCTAGGTGTAGTAGTTGATCATTTTCCTGATTCCCATCATATGAAAATTAATGTGTGATGCCATTTACTCCACTACACTAATCATGTTTGTGGGTATGTATCTATGGTAGTCAGCTTTCCATCATTGGAACAAAATACCTAAAATAATCAACTTCATCAGGGACAAGGTTTATTTTGGTTACTTTTTGGTTGCATGGTTACTTTGGCCCTATGGTGACTGTACATTATGAGAGGAGTGTCTGGTGGAAGAAACCTGTTCCCATCATGGTGGCCAGGAAGCAAAAAGAGAAAGAGGAGACTGCAGTCCCAGTATCCCCTCCAAGGGCACTCCCTCAGTGACTTAATGTCTTTCTACTAAGTGCTACCTATCAATGGTTCTATTAGCACCACAGGCTGGCATCCAAGCCCTAATGCACAGGCTTTTGAGGGACACTTATCCAAACTACTATAATTCTGAATTCTCTACAGATTGGCTTGGCCTGTTTTTAAATTCTCTTTACATCCTCAACATTGCCTGGCCCACGCTTGTGAAATGGAGTCTCCCCCTGGAAAATTCATCAACGTTTTCTTTTCAGGATGGAACAAGAAAACTCAAAGGTAAGCAATTTGCTAATATTAAAATTAATGAGCTTACAAACATTTTATTTACATTTGGATAGAGAGAAAATATTCAAGTCAATCTTTGTTTTCCCTAAACCCCTTACCTGTCCAACAAATTAGTTATTTTAGAAGAGATTAATATATCTTTAATGCAACTACATGACATATTTTTCACTTAACCAAATTTTAAGGAGAGGACACCATTCAGATTTAATGTTGAAACATGCAACAATTATATTTAAACATTACTTTATAGTCAATGAACTTTTGCTTTCTCCATTAATCAAGTTTAATGTAATCCTCACTATACCTCAAGGAAGTACAGCTAGCCAAGAATATCTTGTTTTTTTAGGTAATGAAACTCCTGCTTAATATTTGGAGATTGAGATTTTTAAATTCAAATTCACAGAAAGCTCTGGCCTCAAATGCCAAGCCCTGGATCTTAGGGTTCTTATGCTTTCCTTGACTCCTCAGGCTTAGAAAGAGAAAGTCAACTATGTTTCATAGTTAGAGGAGTTCAGCTGCAGGTGCCCCTAATCCAATAAGATCCTACTTGAGCTTCCTATGCCCCTGCAGGGTGCAGTTGAGAAGCCCTGGGACCTGGGAGGCAGAAGGGGAGCGTATGACCAAGAAGGAGGCTACAGAGTTCCTGATTCTGCAACTTTCTCTGAGAAGGATGAGTTGGGGCTCCAGTGGGCACAGAGCAGGGGAGGGGAGCAGTTGCCAGGGGCAGAGCTGCAAACAACAGCAGCCATTGTAATGGATTGGTGAGGAAGCACCATTACCAAGAGATCTGAGGTAATGATGCCCTTTTCTCCCCAGTCAGCAGTAGCTTTAAGGCAGAAAGCAGCAGAACAAGTCTCCCCAAAAAGGATTTGTGTGATTGCTCATTTCTGCAGTATTTTTCCATTCTGCCCAATTGATTTTTTTTTAAATAAAAGAGTATAGAAACTACTACATTCACACTGCACTTCTAGGAGCAGGGGATGTGAGGGCCCGACTCTGCTCCACACCCTGTCAGTATTAGCTCCCATTTCTCACCTCCTTCACTTCGTCTGGATTGTCTTTTGGGAAAGAGGGCAGGGGTGGAAAGTAGATGTCAAAAGTTCAACTGATAGATGGGCTTCTAAATCTTGGAGACTTAAACCAACTAGTGTGTTGGGCTTGCATGAGGACCAGGACATCATATAAAATTAGAACCTTCAGTGTCCTACTGTGGAACTTTAAAATTTTTCTTAAGCAAAATAATATGAAAAGTTCTATAGATGAAAGCATTTGATAATGGACAATACAGGATGAACCCATTGAAATTGGCTGTTTTCTTTTCTACCTCTGTTCTTGGAAATTTTTCTAGGTTCCCAGGAAGCTATGTAGCTTGTATTTGGGATGGTGCCTGGTACTTGGTCTTTGTTTCATTTTCTCTGACATCCATTCTGAAGGATGCTTTTCACCTGGTCTGGAGAGAATTTTATTCGTATCATTCTACTTCCTCATAGACTCAGAGACCACTTTAGATCCACAAGTCCCCTTTACTTATGTCTCTTGTGCCTGTGGAAAAATTCCCTGTTTTCCCAAAGGTTCTTCAAGGATGGAGAATCTCAGGAGAGTCAGCTACATCTGGATCTTCCTTTGTACATGTTCCCGGATGCTAGTGCCTCACGTGGATAATGCTATCTTGGAAATTCCAGGGTCCTTATCTGGCCAATAAGACACAGGACCTCTTTGATCAAATTCCCAAACTGTTCTGGAGTTTCTAAAATCTCTTTCTCTAAAACTTGTCATAGAGCACAGGATAGACCTTCTTCTCAGAGAATTCTTGGCATCTAAGCTCTTTTCCTCTTCTTTTCAGTGACCTTCCCTCATCCAAGCTGATGGAACCTTGACCTACTCAGGGGCAGGGTAATTTGATCTTTTTTGTTTGTCCCAAGTTTATTTGGAATGAACTCTATCCTCAGAGTCTTTTAAGACTTTTGCTCTTGATGCTCAGAAGCCAAGATTTTTAAACAAAAGATTTTTTCCCTCCATTATCTCTGGCAATCATTTCAAGACATTATTTTGAGACTCAAAAGAAATACTGTATTTTTGTATTTCTACTGTAAAATTCTTCCCTTAAGGTAATTGAGCATTTCTGCTAAATAAGGTTGGAAGGACAAAAAGGTCACTGGAACTGTGGGGGAAACCACAGTTAATATCTCAACTTGTTATCTTGCCATTCTTGTGTTAATTCTTTTTAAGTATTTGTGATAGATACCATGAAAATCACTCTTCTATTCTCCACTTCTGAAGAGATCTAGCTAGCACTGTACACTATTGTAATCAGATCTCTCCTGAGAATATTGGGTGCCTGTTATAAGCTGTGGTATGTGGGTGTTGCTTATTTGACTTTCACATTATGTTAGATTCTTTTACTCAGTCACAGTGAAGATGCCAGAAGATGGGTCAAGAAGGACCATAACCACCCTACATATGACTAAAGCTTCACCAGACAAGTATCTGAAACCTGAAGTTAGGGATGGGTGCTTAAGCTCTTGACTCTATTGTCTATATTTTAAAAACTTACTTATATTTTAAAAACGGAAGCCATTAAGCAGAGTTAGAAAAAGCTATTTTGTATATGCATTTATTTTGCCTACAAGGCTGAGAAGCAATAAGAAGGAAAGTGGTGATTGAAACAAATTACAAAGGAAGAGTGTACAGAAAGATATAAGACTAGAACCAAAGATGGAATGTTGCAACCAGTAGTATTTTTTAATTTATATATATATATTTATTGGTACATTTTAGGTATAAAATACATTTATGTTTATCATTGGGTGTTTGTACCAGAACGTGATGTATCTTAGCTCTTATTTTTTCTCCCATTACCTGTGCACTCTTTACCCCTCCACCCCTCCCTATTTACAGAGTTTGATTCCATGTTTTTTCTTTCTCATAATTTTTCCTTTCCCTTCTTCCCTTTCCCCTTCCCCTCCCACCATCCCCAAACCGTTGGATCTTTTCTCATTTCAAATTACCAATTATTCATTTTAATCATTTTCATCCTTATTTGCACTTTCAATTTCTCACACTAGAGAAACTATTCTGTATTTATACATGTGTGTCCTATTTATTTCACTGAAGAGTATGGCCTCAATATGCATCCATTTAGCTATAACTGTCTCTAGTTTCTCATTCTTTATGGCTGAGTAGTACTCCATTTTATTAAAAAAACACATCTTCTTTATCCAGTTTCCAGTTGATGGGCATTTGGGCTGTTTCCAAGCTTTAGCTATTACAAACTGTGCAGCTATAAACATAAGTGCACATATATCGCTGTGGTATGATTCTTTTAATTCTTTGGGGAAGATTTCCAGTAGAGGAATAGCTGGGTCAAATGGGACCTGTAGTCCTAGTTCTTTGAGGTATCTCCATACTGATTTCCACAGTGGTTGCACCAGTGTGCACTCCCACCAACAATGGAGAAGGGTTCCTTTCTCACTACACTCCCCCCAGCATTTGTTATTGGTTAATTTCTTGATAGCAGCCATTCTTTCTGGGGTGAGGTGGAATCTCAGTGTTGTTTTCATCTGCATCTCTTGAATGACCAGTGATGTTGAACATTTTTTCATATATTTATTTGTTGTTTTTACTTCTTTGTCTGAGAAATATCTGTTCATTGTGGATGCCCATTTTTGAATTGGGTCTTTGAATTTGGGGGCTCTGATTTTTTTCAGTTCTTTATATAGTCTCAATAGTAGACCTTTGTCTGAGGTATAGCTGCTAAATATTTCTTCCCACATTGTAGGTTGTCTCTTAGCTCTGTTGGTAGTTTCTCTAGCAGTGCAGAAGCTTTTTAATACAATGAGATCCCAGTTGTTGATTCTTTGTGCTAGCTCCCATGCTACTGAAGATTTGTTCATAAAGTCTTTTCCTACGCCAATGTCATCAAGAGTTCTACCTAACTTATCTTCCAGCAAGTTTAGTGTTTCTGACTTAATATTTAGATCTTTAATCCACTTTGATCTTAGTTTAGTGCATAGTGATAGATATGGGTCTAGTTTTAATCTCTGGCAGGTTGAAATCCAGTTTTTCCAACACCATTTATTAAATAGGCTATCTCTCCTCCAATGAGGGTGTTTGGCTCCTTTGTCAAAGATGAGGTGGCTGAGTATGTCTGGAGTTGTTTCTGCATCTTCTAATCTATTCCACTGATCTTCGGGTCTGTTTCTTTGCCAGTACCATGCTGTTTCTATCACAGTAGCTTTGTAGTATAGTTTCAAGTTGGGGATTGTGATACCCCCAGCCATGTCTCTGTTGCCTAGAATTGCTTTTGCTATTCTAGGTTTCTTCTGCTTCCAAATGAATTTTTGGATTGTTTCCTCTAGCTCTGTGAAGTATATTGTTGGAATTTCAATTGGCATTGCATTGAATCTATATAGTAGTTTTGGAAGTATGGCCATTTGCACTGTATTGATTCTTCCTACCTAGGAACAAGGGAAATCTTTCCATATTCTTGTAGCCTCTTCGATCTCCTTTTCCAGAGAGCTGTAGTTTTCAGTGCAGAGGTCTTTTGCTTCCTTTGTTAGGTTGATTCCTAGATATTTCATTTTTTTAGATGCTATTGTAAAAGGAATTATTTCCCAAATTTCTCTCTCAATGGGTCTACTATTTGCATATAAGAAGGGTATTGTTTTTTGAGTGTTGACCTTGTATCCAGCTACTCTACTGAATCTGTCAATTAGGTCTAGAAGGCTTTTGACTGAGTTTTTTGGATCTTCTATGTAAAGGATCATATCATCAGCAAATAATAACAGTTTAACTTCTTCCTTTCCTATCTTTATTCCTTTTATTTCTTTCTCTTTTCTAATTGATATGGCTAATGTTTCCAGAACAATATTGAATAGGAGTGGTGAGAGTGGGCATCCTTGTCTTGTTCCTGGTTTTAGTGTGGAAGTTTTCAGTTTTTGACCATTTAGTATGATGTTGGCTGTTGGTTTTTCATAGATAGCCTTAATCAGGTTGAGATAAAGACCTTCTATTCCAATTTTCTGTCAGGTTTTTATCATGAATGGGTGTTGGATTTTGTCAAATGCTTTTTCTGCATCTATTGAGATGATCATGTGGTTTTTGTCCTTGACTCTGTTAATATAGTGTATTACATTTATTGATTTACTATGTTGAACCATCCTTGCATCCCTGGGATAAATCCAACTTGGTCAGGGTGTATGATCTTCTTGATGACACTCTGTATTCTGTTTGCCAGGATCTTGTTGAGGATCTTTGCATCTATGTTCATTAGGGAGATTGGTCTATAGTTCTCTTTTGGGATTGGGTCTTTCCCTGGTTTGAGGATCAAAGTAACACTTGCTTCCAGGAATGAATTTGGAAGCCTTGCTTCCCTTTTAATTTCCTTGATGAGTTTAAAGAGTAATGGTGATAATTCTTCTTTAAATGTCTTGTAGAACTCAGCAGTGAAGCCATCGGGACCTGGGCTTTTCTTTGTTGCTAAGTTTTTTATTACATTTTCAATTTCACTCATTGTTATTGGGGTATTTAGAATTTCTATATCTTCTTCATTTAATTTTGGCAATTCATATGTATCTAGGAATCTGTCCATTTCTTCTGTGTTTTCCACTTTATTAGAGTACAGGTTCTCAAAGTAGGTATTGATGATTCTCTGGATTTCTGCTGGTTCTGTTGTGACTTCCCCTTTTTCATTCTTAATTGCATGAATTTGAGCCTTTTCTTTCCTTTTTTTGATAAGGTTGGCTAAAGGTTTACTGATTTTATTTATTCATTCAAAAAACCAACTCTTTGATTCATTGATTTTTTGTATCATTCTCTTAGTCTCCATTGCATTGATTTCTGCTCTGATCTTTATAATTTCCTTTCTTGTACGAGCTTTGGGCTTGTTATGCTCTTCTTTTTCTAGGAGCTTGAGATTCTGCATTAGGTTATTTAACTGAGCTCTCTCTGTTGTCCTAATATGGACATTCACTGCTATGAATTTCCCATGTAGAACTGCTTTCATTGTGTCCCACAGATTCCTGTATGTTGTACTGGCATTATCATTTACTTGTAGAAACTGTCAAATTTCTTCTTTAATTTCCTGTGTCACCCATTGGTTGTTTAGGAGGGTGTTGTTCAATTTCCATGTGTTTGTGGGAGTTTTGTGGATTCTTATGTTATTGCTCTCCAATTGTATTGCACTATGGTCTGATAATATACAGGGGATAATTTTGATTCTTTTCCATTTACTTAGATATGTCCTATGAGCTAGCATATAATCTATTTTGGACAATGACCCATGTGCAGCTGAAAAGAATGTATATTCTGATTTTGTGGGGTGGAACACTCTGTAAATATCTATTAAATCCATTTGTTCAATAGCTTGGCTCAGTTCTAGAATTTCATTGTTAATTTTTTTTCTAGTTGATCTGTCTATTTGTGATAGAGGGGTATTGAGGTCCCCCACTACAATTGTATTAGTGCTTATTTGATTTTTCATGTCCGTTAATATTTGTTTTGTATAGTTGGGGGCATTCGTATTTGGTGCATATATATTTAGGATTGTCATCTCTTCCTCTTAGATTGTTCCCTTCACAAGGATGTAGTGACCATCTTTGTCTCTCTTAATTAGTTTTGGTTTGAAATCTACTTTGTCTGCAAATAAGATTGCCACACCTGCTTTTTTCTGGGTTCCTGTCATGTGGAGAACTGTTTTCCATTCTTTTATTTTCAGTCTGTGGATTTCCTTTTGAGTCAGGTGTGTTTCTTGTATACAGCATATTGCTGGATTTTGCTTCTTAATCCATTCTGTCAGTTTCGATTGGTGAATTGAGGCCATTAACATTGATAATTATAATTGAGAGATACTGACTCATCCTTGTCATGATGTTTTATTATTGTTGGCTCTTTTATTTCTTATTTTCCCCCTTTTGCTTTAGTGTCTTTACCTTGCATTGTGCCTTCTCTCTGCTGGGCCTCATGGAGTTGTGACCTTCATTGTCTTTTTCTAGGATATTGCTTAAAATTGTTTGGAGTGCTGGTTTGGTGTTCACGAAATTTCTCAAGTGTTCTTTGTCATGAAAGTATCTAATTTCCCCATCGATTTTGAAAGATAATTTTGCCAGATACAACAGTCTAGATTGGAAGTTATTTTCTTTTAGGGCTTGAAATACTTCACTCCAGGCTCTCCTTGATTTGAGGGTTTGTGTTGAGAAATCTGCCGTGATTCTGATGGGCTTTCCTTTATAGGTGATTTGTTTCTTTTCTCTAAGTGCCTGTAGAATTTTGTTCTTCTGTTGGGTTTCTGGGATCTTGAGTATTATATGTCTAGGTGTAGATTTTTTTTGATCATGACTGGTTGGAGTTCTATATGCCTCACTTATCTGTATGTCCAATTCTCTACCTCTGTCTGGGAAGTTTTCTACTATTGCTTCTGTGAATAGTTTTTTTTATGTTAATTGTACTTTCTCCTGTTTGTTCGTGGACTCCTATGAGTCTTATGTTATTCTTCTTTGCATCATTTGGCTGCTGTTGGATTGATTTCTCATGGTCCCTTACTATCTTTAAGAAATCTCTGTTTTCATGGTCCTTAACCGCAATCCTGTCTTCTGTATCTGATATTCTGTCTTCAGATTCTCTTAGTCTGCTCTGCATGCTTTCAATGGAGTTTTTAATCTCCTGAATATCTGTTTGAATCTGTTTCATGGATTCCATTTCTTTCTTATGCTGGACATTCATGGCTTCCAGCATGTTTCTGATCTCATCTATTGTCTTACCTGTTTCTTCTCTAGAGCTTCTAATCATGTCTTTCACTCTGCTCACCATGTCTGTATTTATCTGGGAGATTATTTCTGCTTTGAATTTTTCTAGAGCCTCATGCATCTGCTTTGTTACTTCCTGTGCTATCAGTTCAGGGTGTCCAAGTGGTTGATTATCAGACTTTTGCACCTCATTTCCCCAAGAATTTCCTTTTTGTGGTGTGGAAGCTTGGATTTGTGCCTTGCTTAAGTGTCTTCTCATTTTTGTTTTTGGTACTGTCCTTGGTTTAATTCCTGGGTTGATATTTCAAAATTGCTTATTGTAGGTATCATTTTTGCTTGTGTTTAAAACCCTTGTGGAATGATTGCTTTTCACAGGTGTCTTCCAGATATAGCTTGTGTTTGGATTTTGAGACTCTACTACTCTGAGGCTATTTTATTTTCCTTATAACAGGAAGGAAAACTAATTAGATCAATCACAACATGTTAGCCCAAATGACATATTCAGCAATACCATAGCATCAAGCACAGCTTAGAAAATGACAATTTGTGGTTATTAATCTATCACTTTTAACTACGTGAGTTAAATTAAAACAGAGGACCAACCCAACATAAGTTTATAATGAATAAACTCTTCAATATAGCATCTTTCTCCTTCAGGGTGGGTAGTTATAAGAAGTTGGGGAGGGAGGGACAGGTAGAAAGAACAGGTAAGATTAGCGGTGAGTCCAGAAGACACAGAAAGATCACACAAACTCTAGGAAGTTATTAAAAGCAAGAGAAAAAGGCAGAATGAAAGAACAAAGATGTGAATAGAATCACCTAAGAGCAACAGGGAGGCTAGATACCAAATTTACTTTCCTTTAAACCTAATGATAATCAAGAGAAGGAAAAAGAGAAGAAAAGAACAATAAGGGAGAAATCTGAATTCAGTGCAGAAATTAACAAATGGGGAGATGAGGAGCAATGTGGGACAGTGAGAGAATGAGTGTGAGAGAGAGAAAGAAAAGATGAAAGAAAAGAAAGAAAAGTAAAACTTTGAAGAGTATAAAAAAGTACAAATTAATAATTAAAAATAAGAGAAACAATTTTTTTTTTCTTTTTTGCAAATAGCAATAGAAATTATGAGCCTCCTTCAGGGTATGCCTCTGCTGTCACAGTAGGCAACATAGGAATCTGTGTGCATATATGAGTCAATGAGTCTCAGCAAGCCAGCAGCAGACCAAGCACAGTGGTCTGATGTGCCTTTATTGTAGAGATTCTCTTTACTTTTCCACTGAGCTTCAGTTTTCATCAAGGAGCCTAAGAAGCCCTCTTTCTGTTACTAACTTCTGCTCTATCTTGTGGTACTCAGAACAAGGGTCTTTATAATCTCCTGTGCCTCTGTAGTGTGGGACCAGGTAGTAGAAAAGTCAGAAGGCCAGAGGTGCATGGGGCCGGGACTGGACCTTGGATGGCTAAGCGGACCTCACTGTGGTGTGGCCAGGGCTCAGGACGGCATCGGAGCTTCAAGCTAAGCAGCTAAGCACCTAGCCGGTCGCAGCTTAGAGAGCCAGTATTTTTTTTAAAAGGAAGATATAAAAAGGTCCATGAGGAGGTTGAAAAAAAATTTTAAAGGCAGCCAGAACAGAAGGGCTACTATTAAAATGAAAGGACACATTTCAAAAAGGAAGAAATGACCATAAGAGTCAAATGCTTCAGACAAGTCAAGGAAGAGGACTGCAGATATAATTAGTAACTTTAATAACGGCAATGTCAACAGAATAATGATTTTGGGAATGATACTGTTAAGTAGTGAAGGGCAGTTAAGGGTATGAGTGTTGATCAGTATTTCCCAAAGTATGTTCTTTTGTTTTATTGTCCCAAGAAATATACTTTGAGATAAGATAAGGGTGTTTTGGTTGTATATGAAAATATTGAGGAATTGCAAGTTTAAATCCAAGTGATTCTTGCTGGTTTTGTATGTCCTTCATTGTTGGAGATAATCAACTGCTGGCTTTCCCAAATGCCCATTTTTCTGAGTTCTCCTTAGATCACTGCCCATTTATGAGGACCTCCCTATATATCTTTGCCATAAGTGGTACCTCCTTTACTAGTCACATTCAATTCTTTCTCAGATGATGAATCTAATTTCTGACGATCTGTCTCACACTGATTCTATTTATTGAGATCACTTCATTATCCCAGGTTGCTAGTGAACTCTTTAGGTCAGGTCTCAAATTCCTACCCTTTATATAGGTGCACATGTGGTCTATGGACAATATATTCCTTTTCTTCATGTATAGTGGGTCTAATTGGAGGACTCTATCCTTGCTGCATGCTCAGAGCAAGTTCCAGCTAGCCTTTAGGCTTTTCTAGGCAAAATCCCATACAGGGTTAAGGATGCAAGCAAATGTTTGAGCAGTTAGGACTGTAGTTTCAGTAGTCATCTGAGAATTTGACAGGGAAACCAGAAGCAGACGCTTAGGCAAAAACATTGGACCTCATGACAGGAGGTGTATATATACATACATAAAACTTGATCATATCACTAAGATATGATAAGAAGCATGCATGTGTGCATATGTGTGTGTTTATATAACTTTATCAAATTAACTAAGACATTTCTGGTGCCAACATCTTTTGGAAATTTTTATTTTTATTCCAAGTTGACCAGATAATTTATCCTAGTCATCTACAAAATGTTCTGGTCTTTGGGGTCAGGTTTCTAGAGATGGAGAAGAGTCTCAGTCTAGAATTTAGATACAAATTTTTGTATTGGTCATTGCCCAAAGTAATTTTGTGGCACTTTCTCCAGTTTGAATTTGGAATCGCCCCAGTATTAATTGTGATATCCACTTCCTTGTTGCTATTATGCCCTAAAAACCTTGAAATCATCGTGATGTGAAGTTTTAGATCATATGACAATGGGAGAATACAAATCTTATGAAAAGTGTCTCTGATTAGCATTTATGACATGTGTTTTCAATACATTTGCTTACTAGAATGTGCCTTTTATTGGCCACAGAGCATTTGAATAACGTGGTATGTTTTATCAGTACACTAATTTCACTTGAGCTTTTCTTTTAAAAAATCTGACATCTTCTTACCCTGACTTGTACATGAAATTTATGTATGTGTATTCAACCTCTTATACTTTGATCCTCTGTTTTGAGTTTCCAGAAGGTTTTCTGGGTTCAGGAGTTTAAATGTTGTGGGAGAACATCACTTGCCTGTACCTGAAGTAGGCAGGGTGCTGCCTTTTGCCAGTGTTCAATGCTCAGTCCCTCCTCTGCCACCCCAGCAGCCTGTGCATCCTGCTACTGAGCACTGCTCACCCCGAGTCTCAGGGGTTTGCTGACACCCCATCACCCTTTCCTCCTACTATAGGCTTCATGAAGACAGTGAGTGCATCTCCTTCATTTCTATACTCCTTGAGTAGAGCACCATGCTGACACATAGGTGATCACTGCATGCTTGTCTGACAAGTGGATTTCATGTTGGTAGTCCAGTGTTGGGGACTGGATTGAGAATACTCTCATTCCTAAAGACACCCTAGGGTTCACATAGCATTCCAAAGAATGAGTGTGGTGTGGAATGTGGGGTGTTGATGGTGTTGTGTTTAAAAAGGGGGTAAGGAGAGAATTCAAGGACAAAGTAAAATTCTTTGGCCTTCTTTATAAATTGAATAGAGAACGACATGACCTTTCTCCCCACTCTGAACTCCCTTTGCACTTGCTGCCTGTACCACTCATTTTAGTACTTGATTAACATGTTGCCTTAAATTAAAGTCGCCCAGGATCATAGAGGGGTCTAATCTGCATAGTTACCTCAGGAATTCTGTGATGCCACAGCAGGTTACAGGGTTCTGTCTCCACAGTCTCCTCAGTCACATGGGAGGCACTGAGAAGGGATCTTTGGTGAACACATAGAAGGGAGGTGACAACAAAGTCCCCCTTCATTCCCTTGGGAAAGGGTCCCAGGAAGTTAGAAAATGTACCCCACCAACCATGGGACAAGTCAGAGGAATGCATCAGACCTGAGATCTCAGAGTGAGGAGAAGATGAAGCAGATTTCCAATGCCTGATTCTTGGATCTCACCAACTCTTCTCTGCCTGGCCCATCTCAAGATCAATGGAGTTGCAAAAGCTTTGCAAGTGGGCAGGCTGCAAAGCCACGACACTGGGTGGTAGGCCTCCTTTGCACCTGGGGAAGGGGGAGCAGCTAGCCCCAGAAGAAACAGATTGAGGCTCTGAAGGGAGAGGGACAGGGACAGGGCTCTGGGGAAAGAAGGTTAAGCCTGGTCCTCACCTCTCTTCTTTTGTTCTTTATTCAGGTTCTTCCTACACACAAAAGGAGTGGACACAGCAAGTCCTTTTTGAGCCCCAGTGTCCCCAGGAGTGGATAATAGCACTTTTGAATCAAGGGAATTCTTGAGGTGACCCGGAGTCAACTCTTTCAGTCTGAAATGGCCTGAGAAATCAAGGTGATAGCTGTGTTTAGCCAATTCCTTTAATAAATTTATAAATTATAAAATGCCAAGTGGAAAAAATTAGTAGTTATTATAGCCCAAATCCAAAACCTTGGCTTTTGTCTGTCATTCTGTTGTGGTTGTTATAATTATTGCCATTATTACTCTCAGGCTTTCTCTGAACAAGTGACACCGCCACATGAATTTTTAAAAGCCCCAATGCAACTGATATATATATTAACCAGTTCTGTCTTTTAACCAACACACATAATTAAACATACAAAAAATTTCCTCACACTCATTTGCCAGGACAGTTCCTGTGATGCAAATGATTGCCCAACACATTCTTTCTCTGCTTGTGGCATGTGGTGCTGCTTTGTCCTTTTATCTTTTGCTTCCCACAGCCAGGGTAGGGAGCAGGGCACATATGATTTTCAGCTATTGATGAGCCTTTTGATTCTCTGCATCACTGCTTTTCAACATTCCTATGTACAATCAAACATTGGTTTTATATTTGCATCCCAGGCATTGAGGCCATGCAAATATGTTAGTTAACTTCACTTCTTGAACCTGTGGCTCTACTGTCTGATGGTCCCTGACTTGAGTGTCTTCTTCATCCCTTCTATTTCTATTCTCCTCTAGAATTTTATACATGCATGTATCCCTAGTTAAGTAACCTAGTAATAAGGATTAGCCTCTTGGTACAAATAAGCTTAATAACTCTACTTAATTGGGATTAAGGAAACTTCTGGTCCACCATACCACTGCCCCCAGTGCCAAGGAGGTGAACCATGCAGGTGACAGCAGCACACATTCCCTCCTTTGCCTGTGTTGAAATGAGAACACATAAACAAATTTCAAAACCAGACTTCCAGATCACCTACAGCAACCCCAAAGGGAAATGAGATGGAACAATCTGATACTCAATTACCTGGACTCCTTGAACTGGCAATGAAAGAGGATCTGGACAAAATGACATCAGAAATAATTTCTCAGATAAGGGCAGAGATTGTGCCTATAGTGCAAGACAATTCTAGCCCTAAAGGAAAGCAGCCTCCAACCCTGCAAAATTATCTTTCAAAATTGATGGAGAAATAAGATACTTTCATGACAAACAGCACCTTAGGAATTTTATGAATACCAAACCAGCAATCCAAAAAATTTTAGATAATATCCTAGGAAAAGACAATGAGGATCACAACCCCAGGAAGCCCAGGAGAAAGAATCCATTGGAGTCAAAAAGAAATTAAATGCAAAGGGGGAGAATCCAACAAAAAGAAAAAGTCACGATAATGATAAATCAATACATATCAGTTATAACCATCAATGTTAATGGTCTCAATTCACTAACCAAAAGAAATAGACTGGCAGAATGTGTCAAGAAGCAAGATCCAACAATAGACTGCATACAAGAAACACACTTAATTCAGAAAGAAACTCAGACTGAAAGTTAAAGGGTAGAAAACAATACTCCATGTGACAAGAACCCCCAAAAAAGCAGAAGTAGCTATCCTCTTTGCAGATCAAGTGGATTTCAAACCAACACTGATTAAGAGAGACGAAGAAGGACACTACATCCTTGTAAAGGAAACAATCCAGAGGAAGAGATGATAATCATTAATATATATGCACCAAATCCTAGTGCACCCAACTATATAAAACAAATACTAATGGACATGAAAAATCAAATAAGCACTAATACAATAGCAGGGGGGACATCAATACCCCACTGTCACAAATAGATAGATCAACTAGACAAAAAATAAGCAAAGAAATACTAGAACTCAATTGAACTCTTGAACAAATGAACTTAACAAATGCTTCCAGAGTGTTCCACCCCACAAAATCAGAATACACATTATTTTCAGCTGTAAATGGGTCGTTCTCCAAAGTAGACCACATAGTTGCTCACAGTACACATTTAAGCAAGTGCAAAAGAATTGATTCTATCCCCTGTATATTATCAGACCATAATGTGAAGAAATTGGAGATCAATACCAAAAGAAACTGCAAGAATTTCATAAACACATGGAAATTGAACAACACACTTCTGAATAACCAATGGGTCACAAAGGAAATCAAAGAAGAAATCAGACAGTTCCTACAATTAAATGACAATGACAATACAACATATCAGAATCTATGAGAAACAATGAAGGCAGTCTTACGAGGGAAATTCATAGCAGAGGATACTCATATTAGTAAAAGAGAGCAACCCCAATTAAACAACCTGATGCTGAACCTCAAGCTTCTAGAAAAACAAGAGAAGGACAAACCCAAAGCTCATACAAGGGAGGAAATTATAAAGATCAGAGGAGAAATCAATGCAATGGAAACTAAGAAAACAATACAAAAAATCAATGAAGCCAAGAGTTGGTTCTTTGAAAGAATAAACAAAATTGACAAACCCTTAGCCAACTTGATGAAAAAAAAAAAAAAAAGGAAAGAAAAGGCCCAAATCCATTCAATTAGGAATGAAAAGGATGAATTTACAATGGACCCAGCAGAAATCCAGAGGATTATCAGTACTTGCTTTGAGAACCTATACGCCAATAAGATGGAGAATACAGAAGAAATGGACAGATTCCCAGATATGTGTGAATTACCAAAGTTGAAGAAGATCTAAAAATTCTAAACAACCCAATGTTAATCAATGAAATTGAAAACTTACCAACTACGAAAACCCTGGGTGCTGATGGCTTCATTGCTGAATTCTACAAGACATTTAGAGAGGAAATACTGCCACCACTGTTTAAACTCTTCAATGAAATTGAAAGGGAAGCAATACTCCTGAATTCATTCCTGGAAGCAAGCATCACCTTGATACCCAAAGCAGAGAAAGTCTCAACCTAAAAAGAGTACTATAGGCCAATCTCACTAATGAACATAGATGCAAAAATCCTGAATAAGATACAGGCAAATAGAATGCAGAAGATCATCAAGAAGATCATACATCCTGACCAAGTGGGATTCATCCCAGGGATGTAGGGATGTTTCAACATACACAAATCAAAAAATGTAATACACTATATTAATAGAGCCAAGGACAAAAACTATATGATTATCTCCATAGACACAGAAAAAGCATTTTACAAAATCCAACATGCATTGATGATAAAAACCCTACAAAAAATTGAAGTAGGCAGGCTCTACCTCAATGTGATAAAAGCCATCTATGAAAAACCAACACCCGATATCATACTAAATGGTCAAAAAGTGAAATCCTTCACACTAAAATCAGGAACGAGACAAGGATGTCCACTGTCACCACTCCTGTTCAATATAGTTTTGGGAATATTAGCCACAGCAATTAGACAAGAGAAAGAAATAAAAGGAATAAAGATAGGAAAGGAAGAAGTCAAATTGTCATTATTTGCAGATGACATGATACTCTTTATAGAAGACCCCAAGAACTCCACCAAAAGTCTTCTAAGACTTAATAACCAAATTCAGTCAAGTAGGTAGATAAAAGGTCAACATACAAAAATCAATACCTTTTCTATACACAAAAAACAGACTCACTGAGAGAGAAATAGGGCAAACAATTCCTTTCATAATAGCATTCAAAAAACTGAAATACCTAGGAATCAACCTAATGAAAGAAATCAAATCAACCTAACCTCTGAAAACTGTAGTACTCTGAAAAGAGAGATTGAAGATGATATCAGAAAATGGACAGACATCCCCTGCTCCTGGGTAGGAAGGATCAACATAGTGAAAATGCCCATACTACTAAAACTGCTGTATAGATTCGATACAATCCCAATTGAAATTCCATCAGCATACTTCACAGACCTTGTGAAAAAAATCCAAAAATTCATTTGGAACAAGACGAGACCTATAATAGCAAGAGCAATTCTAGGCAATAGAGTCATGTCAGGGGGTAACACAAACCCCAACTTTATACTACAAAGCTACTGTGATAAAAATAGCATGGTACTGGCAAAGAAACAGACTGGAAGACTAGTGGAAGAGATTAGAAGATCCAGAAACAAAGCCAGACACACTCAGCCATCTCATCTTTGACAAAGGAGCCAAATACCCTCAGTGGAAGAAAGATAGCCTCTTTAATAAATGGCGCTGGAAAAATTGGGTTTCAACTTGCCAAAGATTAAAACTAGAACTATAACTTTAACCATGCCCTAAACTGAAATCGAAATGGATTAAAGATCTAAATATTAAAACAGAAACACTAAACCGGCTGGAAGAGAGCTTAGGAAGAACTCTCGAAGACATTGATGTAGGAAAAGATTTTATGAACAAAACCTCAGTTGCCCGTGAACTAGCACAAACAATCAACAAGTGGGATCTCTTCTTATTAAAAAGCTTCTGCACAGCAAGAGAAACCACCAACAGAGTGAAGAGACAACCCACAATGTGGGAAAAACTTTTCACCTGCTGTTCCTCAGACAAAGGTCTACTATCTAGAATCTACAAAGAACTTAAAAATTCAGACCTCCCAAATTTAAAAACCCAATCCAAAACTGGGCATTGGAAATGAACAGACATTTCTCAGACAAAGAAGTAGAAATAGCAAATAAACAAATGAAAAAATGTTCAACATCCCTGGTCATTCAAGAGATGCAGATGAAAACAACACTGAGATTCCACCTCACCCCAGAAAGAATGGCTGCTATCATGAAATCAACCAATAACAAATGCTGGTGGGGCTGTGGGGAGAGAGGAACCCTGCTCCACTGCAGGTGGGAGTGTAGACTGGTGCAACGACTGTGGAAATCAGTATGGAGATACCTCAAAGAACTAGGACTGGAAGTCCCATTTGACCCCACTATTGCTCTGCTGGGGATCTTCCCCAAAGAATTGAAAGAATCATACCACAGTGATATATGTGCACCCATGTTCATAGCAGCACAATTTGTAATAGCTGAAACTTGGAAGCAGCCCAATTGCCCATCAACTGGAGACTGGATAGAGAAAATGTGGTTTTTTAATAAAATGGAGTACAACTCAGCCATAAAAATGAGAAATTAGAGACATTTATAGCTGAATGGATGCACATTGAGGCGATACTCTTAAGGGAAATAAATAGGACACTCATGTGTAAATACCACATAGTTTCTCTAGTGTGAGAAACTGAAAGTGTAAATATGGACTAAAAGGTATAATATATAATATGAAATAGGAAGAAAAGGGGCAAAGGGGAAGGGGAAGTGGGAGGCATAGGGAAAAGGAAAGAAGGGAATGGAATTAATATGAGAAAAATTAAAAATGGAAGCAAAGTCTTTGTAGATAGGAAGGGATGGAGGGGTTGAAGGGAGGGCAGGGGAATGGGGAAAAAATAAGAACCAAGAGAGATTATGTAAAGGTGCAAATTTCCAATGATGAATGTCATTATATTGTATACCTAAAATGTACCAATAAAATTATTTTTTAAAAATTGGGATTAAATTGGGAACTAGATAGAAATGAAATGTTTACTGAAATACTCATGGCCGAAGGACCCCTTTTACAAGAGGTGAAGATAAGGAGAAATTAAAACCACTTAGAGTGGCAATTCCTTGGGGATGAACGCGACCATGCCTTAACAAAAGGGCTGTCATTGTGTGTGGGGCCACGGAGGGTTTAGCATGTGCTAACTTTTAAAATAAAAACAGGGAACATAAATCAAGTGTAGTTTCAGTTACCATTTTAAACGAGAACAGTGGTTGTAGCCTAGAGACCAATGCTATAGAAATTTTGAAGGGTTCCTTCAGGTTTGTAACTTCACTGTGTTTATTGGCACTGCTAAGTTTTGGGCTTTTTTGTTCTGTTGTTATTAACAATAAACTCTTAAAATGAAAAGGGTCTTATGCTTTTCATGGGGGAAAAGAGAAAGATGAGAGAGCTGGGCAGGTTGATTTGCATGCCACCATCAGATATTTGGGAAAAACTCACATAGGTGGTCAATAAAATGAAAGGAACCGAAAGAGGTGTGGAGGAGGCAGAAATAAGTATAAAAAAAGATTCTGGATTTAATGGTAGGAGGCCCTGTTTGGTAGCAGAAACTGAAGAATGCAAGAAGCAGCAGCAGGTAGAACAAAGCCATCTTAGGGAGGAGGGCCATAAAGGCTGGAGTGAGCACCACAGGAAGTCCAGGCTAGGTGAAAGCGAAAGGAGAACTCACCAGGAGCTAGAGAATACCTCACATGCTGCTCTAAGGCTGGCCTCCAACACAGCTCAAAGGAGTCACCTTCTGCGGGGTCCAGCAGCCTCCAGATAGGAAACAGCTCTTGGTTTCAATTCCAAGCATTCACTTTTCTTCTTGAAATAAGTTTATATCCCATTTCACTGAGTGTCTTCCTGCAGAGAAAGGTCTTCATATTAAAAATAAAGTTCACAGGAGACGTATTTGATCTTTCTAGTGGCATTTCTACCTGACCAGCCCGGGGAGAATTGTACTTCCATGGTCCATCAGTGCATCAACACACTCCCTCATGCAATTCAAGTTGCTGGATTTAATCTATAAAGCTTTAACTGATTGGAGTCTATTTGCTCCAGAGGTTGCCCCTGACACTGTGCATTCTCAGCTGGATGAAACTGTACTGTCTGCGGTGATTTGAACTTGTGAAGAATACAGCTGGAGTGTTTTTGATGTGAAGTACAAGGAGACTTGGGGGCAGGGTGGAAGAGGTGTCTTTAAGTACCCTTTTGATTTCCTTGTGTGCAAATCCCTGTTGTGTGGCAAACACATTGCTTGTTCTTAGGTGATGAGGTTAAAAGGCTTGTATCTCCGCTTTTCTATTTCTACATTATAGAATTCAGAATTTCTTTCAAAAGAAAACATCTCCTGAAGTAAAATGTCAAATCACACTTATATGTAGCTGATTGAATATGTACTTGGTACATAGAATAAGTATATAGAATCAAATCTTTGCCTAAGTTCATTGCTAGACATTTTTCTTATATCTTTTGGTTGGGATGGATACTTCTGTGGCAATTTTGGTAAATATAACTGCATTTTAAGTCTGGCTGGGTAAGCATTTCAAGCTTCCAAATTGAAACAAGATGGTAGCCAATAAGGATTTTTAAATTTGCGTATGCTCCAATATTTTCAAGGAACCTTGGATTTTTATGAAACCTGATATATTAGTAGAGATTGTAATAAAAAATGTGAGTGCAGTGAATGTCATTCTTTGATTGACACCTTAAAACTCAGATGTTGTTACAACACTTTACCTTATTTCGTCCTGGTGGTGTCTTAGGAACATGGTGTGGGGGGGTGCTGGTGTGGACTGTATGAGGGATGCAGGTGCTCCTTTGCCCCATCTCTTGGAGATGGGAATTGAAACTAAAATGGTAGCACACTGATTAAGTGAAGAGGTAAAGTCGTAAAATAAAACCTTTTTGGTACAAAGCAGCCTATGTGTGGGAGGGAATGGGGGAGGCCCATGGAGAGGTGGAGAGCCAGTCAGACCAATTGAGCAGAGTTGGAGCCACAATAAATTTGATGAAGACACCCTCAGAAGTAATTGCTGCTGTTGCTTTTGAACCCAGTGGAAAAATAACCTGAAGCATCAAGAGAGATGAAGTTTCCCTCAAGTCACTAAGTGAAAAATCCTTAAAATAAAGTGCTTTTTTTTTCCATTGGAGGGAAGTTGGAGGGATGGCAGAGAAGTAGGACAGGAGGAGAGAAGGACAGGGGTGGGGGAGAAATGCTTTCTTCCCAGTGGAATTTTGACTAATGAGACCCACATGCTGGCAGGGAGGGATCCCAGGAGAGAAAGCAGGGGAACAGGGCATGCGTACAAGAAGGAATTCAGACGAACCAATATCTGGAACAATCTCGTTCAATTATCTACACGAGTGAGGATATAGCACCGCACATCAATCACAGCCAGAGCTACCTGTGAATGTCACCTCTCTTCTCATCTCCTCTCTCTTAGCCTGCACTCTCTCTGAAAAACAGGTATCTCATGTGCAACTGACAGTTTGACCTGCTCCTTCGATGTTACGTAATTTATTTTTGTGTGTGATATTTTCTTTTAAAATAGTCCTATATTTTGTCTAGCCTGGGCATTATTATTTCTTCTCATTGGCTTTCAACACATCAATTTATTACTAACTCACTTAGCAAGTTATTTATTGAGCAAAGACTGTTGCTACATTAAAGCCTGCTTGTAAGTCCTTCTACTGAGGTCTAAGTGGCCTCTTGCTTGAAATGTCATCTCTTCTTAGAAATATCTGCATTTTCAAAGAATCTGCGAGCTCAAGTTAGGCATAGGAAGTTACATTGCAGTCTGAGAGGCCAGAGATTGCCAAGGATTTTTCTTACCAGGAAGGGTTTTGGGGACCTGGAGTGCTGCCCAGAGCTGGTAGCAGTGTGTTGCCTTGTAGGGGTAGATTGACCCAGCCAGAATATAGCAAAATATCTCTCTGGACTTCTTTGTTTTAGTACGTCCATACTAAGATTCTTTGAGAATAGGAAAGTGATGGAATATTATCAAACAAATGCTTTCTCTGACCTCTTTTTTTACCTCTCTAAGCATTTTGGATCAGGGTTGTGCCCTTGCTTCTGATAATGGCAGAAAGGATAAAACATACAGTTTCCTTCCTTCAGACAAGTGACTATGATCCACTTCCTAACGGGAGGGGTGTGGGAGTAATAAGACTACATTGTGGGCGAGAAAGCAAATTGCTTGTCTAAGATTAACTGTTTGGGTTTTTCTTTTTAAGTCATTGCTTCATTAATACGTTCTTTTCTGTCTCTCTTTCTCCATGATTTTACATCGCAGTTACTCATTAGTTAATCAGGAGGCTGTGGCCAAATTACCCATTGTCTGTGGGGCACTGGGCAGCCTCGGAGGCACGGCCGTGCATGATGGCTCATTGTTGACACTGGTTACTTTCCACCCAGGTTGCTACATCCCAGGGCCCTGCAGCTGCTGGTTACCACGAACGCCTCCCTTTGGTTTTGTTCTCAGAATGTCACAGTGACCAGCTTGCAGGTGGCATCCTGCTATAGATGCTGGCACAGATTTTCAAACATTATGCAGCCAGTACTGATTTTCCCCATTATTTGCTGACAATAATAGTTGTTTTGATCTTCCTCTCTCTCCTCCCTCATCCTTTGGGCTCCTTCTGAGTCACTCAGACACAGAAATTAGAGAAAGAAGTCCCTCACTTTAGGGCTACTTCTAAGAATTTTAGTTTTTTGTTTGGACTGAGACTCTGCCACAAATACCCTGGATCCCATGGACTTGACTGACCCCTTCTTCACTGTGTCCCCAAGCTCATGTCCCCTCCCTACTCTCCTGTGGTTTGTGCCAAGCACAGCCATGACTTCCTATCCTATCCCCTCAGCTAAATGTGTTAAATGTAAAAACCAGGTGATTCTACAAATCTTAGACCTTGAGCAGTACCATTCTGGTACTGCTCAGTACCTCTGACCTCTGAAGAACCCCATCGTCTTTTTCTTTCCTGTTGGAATTCATTGGGAATAAGCTTATTCTATGTTGAAATAAATGAGTTTCAGAGGAGCTGTGAATAGCATGTCCATAGAAATATAAGTGTGGGGTGAAGTTGGGGTGGATTGTTTAGGTTTCTCCTCACATTGCTTTGTGAGGAATGAATATGTCTCCCTAGAAGAAGTCTGCCCACCAAAACAGCTCTTTAAAAGTTTTGGGGAGACTTCCTGGAGCTTTGTGGGAAGGATGCTACTCCTGTTTTGGCAGGGCAACATCAGTGGAAGGGTGAGGGAGGATGGATAAGCAAAATGAAAGACACACTCTCATTATGGTTTGTGTTCAGCTGTCCCCCCCATAACCTCAAGCAAATGAGGTGGGACTTTCTTTTTCAGAGGTAGTTGAATCTGGAATGTGTGATGCTGGGGTTAAAGTCGTGTGATTACTAAACCACTACATGTGAGTGATTAGTTTGGCACCGCCCTAATCCCAGTAGTCTGAATAAGATAAAAGGGGCAGAAAGGTGCTGTTAAATCTCTTGTCACCTTTGCTACTGTGTGGGCGCCATTTTGTTTCTCCTCTGCCATGCCTGTTTGCCCACCCTGCCTTGGAGCCAGCCAATTATGGACTGAAACCTCTACGAACTGTAAGCCAAATAAGCCCCTTCCCCTCCAACTTGGGGGGTTGGGTATTTTGTCTCAGTAATGAGAGAAAAGTAACTAACACAACTCCCATGTGTAATAGTGATGCTGAGAAGTGACTGTGAGTGGTACTTGGGCATCCAAAGATGATGGCAGCCAGCACTTACTGGAAACATTTTTTTTTTTTTGCATCAGGCAATATTCTAAGTATCATCCATGTTTGTGTTCTTTAATACTCAGAGCCATGCTACAGGAAAATATCAGTATTGCCTTCACACTGGTCTAAATCTTTAAAAAAGAAGTTCCTTATCTAAAATTATGCATTTGGAAAGTATGGAACCAAACTTGGAACTCAGATAATATAGTTTCAGTCTTCTACTTTTAACCTATTCTAATCCCACTCAGTGACACTATTTCTCTCTCAGTGCCATCCATCACATTGGCCTACAGTAGATGCTCAATAAATATTTGCTGAAAGAAAATATTTGTTCAAAACTAAAGGCAATTAAATCTCATCTGAGGAAGGTATGAAGGAAACAGGATGTTATCATCACTGACTGTGGCTTTCTAGGATTGTAGTCTCAGCTGGGTGGGATTGTAGGAGTAGGGATTTTACAGGATACTGGGAAGGCATTAATACCCCTTCATGTCCGAATGGGTCAATATTTGAGTTAGAACACACTTCCATTGCAGCCACTCTGAGCTCTTCATTCCTTAGGTGTGCCATGCATAGTTGCCTCTCCACACATCAACTTTTATCTCTGCAGTGTTGAATGTACTCTCCTCTTCAGTCCACAGAACAAATTTTTAATCATTGTTTAAGGCTCATCACTTTGCCATCATTTTCTCTGACCTCTGCTTCACCCTCTTGATTCAGGAATAGCCTATCCTTTCACACGTCAGTTCCTACCCAACTTTACTATTTGCAATATAACTATTTGTGAATCCTCTGGTTTCTTCACTCGGTGTTGAATCTTTTGCAGGCAAAATATGTTTCATTAACCTGTGTATCCACAGTGCCAAGTGTATCTGTAACCCCAAGCATAGCATGAGATACATGTTGGGTGCTTTTTAGTACATATCTTATGCAGTTAGATTTTCTACTTGCTGCACTTTACTCTAGTATTCCAAGGGATTGGTATTCCTGCAGGGGAGCTAAGGGCTCTAAGAATTGCAAGGAGCTGGCTGCCTATACCTCTCATGTTAACTGGCCACAAGCCACTTGCTCCGTGGGAGGGTCAACTTGATTTAAAGGTGCAGGATTGAGGAAGAGTATGTCATGAACTTGACTAAATGATTCTCTTAACCGGTGTCAGCCCATTGAACTGTTCCTTCAATTTTAACTGTTCCATCAGCCAAATAGCTTGCTCAGCTTTTCAGAGGCCTCTTACTTGATCTGAAAACACTGGCAACATTTTGGCCTCCAAACTGACTTAAAGCCTGTTATAGGTAATGCATTTTCTCTGGATTAGGTGTGCATCTGGTTGTATTGGAAAAGCATCAGTTATGTCTATGTCTTGTCTAGTAACAGCCAGAATTGGGAGCATGCCAGCTTTCACCTCATTGCTAGCAGACTCTTTAATTAACCTATGAAATCTAGCACCCAATCCACTGTTGTCTTAGGAATGAGAAGTATAATATGCACACTTTTTCTTCTACTGTGCTTTTTAAAAAAATTGTTCAGGTTATTAGACAGTCAAATTCTCTTGGGTTACAAATTAAACCCTCTCAAAAGAAACAAGGATTTGAGAAACACTCAATGGGGGTTGGTTTCTTTATCAAGACTTGCTGTACTTTGTCACATTTACTTTGATAATAGAATTCTCTGTTCCTCCAATATTTAAACACATAAGCTCACCTAATCTAAAATGTCTCATGTTCTTGCAGTGTCTCTGTTCTCGTAGAGGACAATTTGTCAAACAAGGCTGGATGAGCCCCCTTGAGGCTTTCCTCATGCAGTACCTGTGCAAGGAGAATGGAAGCTGTATCTTTTCAAGCTTCTTGAGCTATGCATACACATATTCCTGTTTGTCACGCCTGAAATAAATTTTCTACCTGTGTTTTTACCTCGTGCTTTGCACACAGTGCCCCAAATTGCTGCTCCTGAGGAGACTAAGCCAAGGATGCTATGCTCCATTTTCATGATGAAAGGCAGATTTCCCATTGAACCTAATCAACCTTCAGTTCAGAAGGTTGACAAGGCGGATACTTAAAGAATTCAGTTGGTTAAATTTATGGCACTGAAAAAGAGTCCAGTGCAAGAATATTTCTGATTCTAAAGCTATGGAATTTTTATTTGATTGTGTATTAAATTACAGTTTCATTCACTTCAAGTCCTTGCTTCTCCATTTTGTGTTCCTCAAAGAGAGACAAACTTGTTGACAGCCACATTGGTCTCCATAAAATTCTGTGCCAGGTAGAAAAAAGATCTGCAATCTTTCAGTCACGCTTCCACCCATTGATTTTATACCCAGTGATATAGCTAAAATATTTGCTGGAGAAAGCATGGTGTTTTTCTAGCCAGGAAACAGAAATAGTGTAGCTTGAGATACTAACCATATTTCAGGGATTTGCTAGATTTTAACATGTGCCAGATAATTTTCTTGCAACTCCGTGGGGTGAGTGCCATTGTCCCCTTTCCACAAATAAGAGCATCTGGGATTAGAGAACTCCTCCTAGATTCTAGAACTCCTCCCAAAGCATACAGATAAGTGCAAGAGGTAACATTCAAGCCTAGGCTTCTCTCTGCCCAGAGTGGTTGCCTTTTCATTATTCTACAAAACTCTTCCTTAAAAATCAATGTTAGTATAGGCAGGCCAACAAGAATATCAAGAAGACAAAACTCTTGTCTGCTTATTTCAAATGTGAACTCAAAATCCCTCTAAACATAGAATCTAAGGAGTCACTATCAACCAGTTCATATTAGGATGCCGATTGAAAGTTAATTGCCATTCCTGATTCTAAAGTTGTCTCTAAAGCTTGCAGATGTGGGCTTTATTGCTAGACTATAAAGATCATAACCCTATCCCACTGTGGCAGGGAAGGTGTTCTAATGAAGAGGGGATGTTAATGGAGAGATCCCACTGACCTGCAAAAGCAAAGCTGGTGTCAGCAGAAGGCACTGATGACACAACCAAGTGATGCACACAAAAAATCATTGTATTTGTCATTCAGCCAGTTGCAAATTTGTTCTGGCAAGAGATTCGTTAGCTTCTAAACTATCTCATAAAGATTTAGCCACCAGATTTCTCTCCTAGTCTAATTCACTCTTTCAGGCCACTTTAGACATGATATATCGTCATGTTATTTGATGATTAACACATGTTTATATGCTTATTCTAACAGCTTGCTCATGTTTCTTAATATCAATGTGTTTGGCTACCCACCTTGTGTTCATGTTCTCCTTTCTAGACCCGTCAGTATTCCCTGCCTACCCTCTCCCTCCAGCTACATCAACATTAGTCATACATTTTGTGCACTGGGCCTCTTCAAGCACAGTGAAGTTTGTCCAACAGTCAGGAGATCTTAGACTGTAAGTGATATATACCTTAGCTCCTAAGGGCAAACAGTGTTACTTGTAGATGACATGAATAAGACAGTATAGAGATGGGAAGGGACTCTGGGAAAGGAAGGAAAGGGAAGTGTGAGGTGGGGGGGGGGATAAAAATGATAAAGATGCAATATCTATGTGTACCAATTCTTCCAAGTTGAATGTAATTATTATGTATTGTAAAAATATACTAACAAAAACGTCAAAAATATGTATTTTGTCCTTCACACAAAGAATTTTAGAACACTTGACAACTGTAACAACAAAGCTTATTTGCTATCTATAACTCAGGCTAATTCTAAACTGGGTCAATATTGTTAATGCCAAGGCTTTGGTTTTTCTGATGTCTGGGTAGATGTGGTTATATAAAGTTGAAGGAACAGCCCTGGAGCCAAGCAGAATTGCTTTGTATAACAGAAAAAGAAAGTTGAAAGATCCAGGAGTTAAATGGCAGGCAAAAGGACGGTTGTACAATTAAATGTAGAGAAATCTCCAATTTAGGTGTGGTCGAGAAGGAAAGTTGAGATGCAGACATGCTTAATGGGGAACATCTAAGAAATTTGCTGTCTATGTAAAATATCTCCATGTTTTGTGGATGCTAGGCTTTATTTGGGGGTGACTGAATACATTTGAAGGACTTTAAGGAGACATTAAATTCTAAACCTACAATTAGTGAGGCAAGACCACGGAGATTGGGTTTATGTACAGGAACTGTAGGAGCTATGAAGGGAATGCCTCCCGTGACCTACGAGAGACATTTTGAAGTCTCAGTAGGATTACTGAATCAAGATATCTACATTAACAAATACAGTCTTTCTCAACCTTGTCTGAAGCACAGAACACAGAAAGTGGTTTCAAACATTATTTTCTCAGTTCTCTTAATTTTTCTACACAACCAATATCATTCTAGATACATGGAGGAATAGCTAAGATGTTATACGCTGTGGCTGCATTAGTGGAAGCATCAACAAAGTACTACCAGCAGACAAATCCAGTCTGCTTTTGTAAATGAAGTTTTGTTGTAACTTCCCAACTCACATTTGCTTACAGTTGCTTAAGGTAGCATTCATGGTACAGTAGTAGATTTGCACAGTTGGAACAGGGGCTATATGGTTTAGAAAGCCTAAAATATATTCCATCTGGCCCTTCAATAAAATGTTTGCTAATTCTGGCTATAGGGCATTAAACCTTTTTAGATCTAATTCTTTAAGGGATCTCATTTGAGAAAGGCTAATCTGGTAGCATCTCAGATTCCCATCAGCATTCCCAGAGAACTGGGCTAAGGATAAGTCTTCACCAAGAGTGTCAAATATATAGAAATATATTTCCAAAGAGTAGAGATTCAGTGTCAGAACATGCTGATCACCATCAAAAAGCCTACTTGAGACTTAGTCATATCTGAATGAATGTAGACTAAAAGGAGGAAAACATCACGGTTGCAACTTTACTAGGATACCAGTTGGTTTATGCCATGGATTATGTACTTAAAGCCATTTGGGGTAAAACCTCACATGAAAAGGTTATCAAGACCATTATTGATCAGGCCTGAAGGGAAACTCAAAACTACATACAATGCCCTTTCTCAAAGAGACAATATTCTTCTAGATTTAGACACAGAAAGATGGCGGGCCTAAGCATCAATTTGAAATCTCCTTTTTACTCACCTTGCATATTCAAAACCTCTTAGTTTGCCCTTTCCTATTGAAACTCTCACACCTTCTGTCTGAGAACTAAGTTGATATAGGCTCTGCTTTGAGATACAGCCTCTTTGGGGACTTTGTATGCAGGTGTTTGTCATCCCTTGTGCCTTCATGGCCTCAGCATGCCTTTTCCTGTGGCATTATATAGTCCTGAGAAATCTTTTAAGAAGGTTTTTGCCATTGCTTTGACATCCCTTTCATCCAGAGCATTACTCTTAGAAGACTCTTGACCATAATTTGTAGTTGATATTTTTGAAATCTGAACCCTTAAGCACATTTGCCACAAGATTCTTATCTTCCATCTGCTTTTGGACATTAGGCTTGAGTAACATTTTCTATAACAGTAAGCCATGCCACTAATGCTTCATTTTCCTTGCTAGTTCTCCTATGACTTTCAGAAAGGGTCCACATTTTGGCAGTTTAACTCTCTTTAGTTAGTTCTTTCCCTCTCTACCATTACTTGTAAGACCAACAGTATTTGGTGGACTAAGAGTTTTCTTTCCACTCACTTTCTTGATTTCTGGCTTAGGAAAGAATGATATTCAAATGTTTAGCATTGGTACAGCACATCTACCAGGCAAACCTGATGCTGACATCAAGCATATGAGCATGTTGAGCATGCTGCTATGAAAGTCAGCCCAATCCCTGATATCAGGTTTTTTAAAAGTATGCCTGTATGTATTTTTCTTGTGGGGAGCCCTTACAGTGAGACATGAAAACTAAGTGCATTCTGGTCAATAAAAAATCTTCTTTGACTTCCAAATGTCACCAAAGAGTGGTGCAAGCAACAGACAGATGTCTAAATCAAGGCAGGACTCAGCCTTTTATTGTCTTCCCCAGGTACTCATTAGTATGATTTATTTTTTCTTCACCATTCCCTTAGAGGCTAAATTTCACAAACTTTGAGCACTGTCCAATAACTCTATCCCTATGATGTTGGCTACAGCTGGCTCACAGGAGCTGATTGTGTGCATCTCTTTCCAACTTCACGTTTGGTGACATTTCACTGAAAACCTGAAATCAGCCATGGAAGGAGTATTCATATAATAGAACTGTCACATGCTATAAATAACATTATGATTTGTCCAAAGAGTGTGTTGTTAAACATTAACCAACACCACACTAGATTTTGTCTGCAATTACTGAGACACCTTGAAACTCCCCCCAATAATGTTGTATTTTATGCTGATCTTGTTATCTGACTTTTCTTTTAGAAGAACTTTGAATAGCTATCCCAGTTTTGAAGTATGTATGGTTCCCTAATTGCTCTTCTGAGTATAAACTATCTTAACTTGAGAAGGAGTGGTTTCCAAGGTTCAGTCTCTCCCTAGGGGTATACCACAGGTTGCTGGCTAACCTCTGAATCTTTTGCTTCCTGGAATGTCTTTGAATTAGCAAAACCCTTTTGCATTTAGAACACAAAAACATCCTCCCTTTTAAAACCACTTCTTCATGAACCCTTCACCTAGGAACACCTCTTTTTCCTTCCATTTATTGATCTCCAAAATTTTATTTTCACATCTCACTGAGTGTCCTCCAAGGTAGTCCTCTATGATCACTGAAGGAAAGCTTTTCTTTCTTTCTCCTACAGTTTCTAAGATGGTGATAATATAATACATATTTTAAATTTGATTTTTCTTCTGAGAAAACTCAATTCTCTGGGACTATTCCAAGCACGGGTCTTTTTAGTTTTTGTGTTTTAGTAATAATTACCTAGATATTTTTCAAATTTTTGACCTAAGAAGATATCCTTTTAATAAATAAGAGTTCTCATTTTTTAAAAAAAATGTCTTTTAATAAAATCCATAATCCTTCTGTGGGTAAAAACAAAGGCAGGGTATTTAAAACTCGGAGTTTTAGTCCAAACTTATGTAATTAATAAATCTGAAGCCAACCTAATATTATGGCACCCAGGCTTGGCCCTGAATAGGATTCAATATAATATAAAAGAGCTTCTAAAATGTACTTCCTTAGGGGCCAGGGATTTAGCTCAGTAGTTTTGGCACTTGCCTTGCAAGTACAAGGTCCTGAGTTCGATCCCCAGTACCAAAAAATAAATAAATAAAATGTACTTCCTCCTATTTTTTCCAACTCTCCTTTCAAGTAATATCCTCAAATATCACATCAATGAAGATTTATCTGACATCCCTTGCAGTGTTTGTTCTTTTCTTTGTGTCTTATTCATTATGTTTTATTATAACATGTATTTTGTTTTATTATACATGTTCTTTTGTTCTTCTGAAATACTTGGTAGAAATATTGAACCAGGTTGCATTTTATTCTCCTTCATAACCCCAGGACTAGGAACAGTGTTTATTGCATATTTGAAACTTAACCTTTGATTAATGAAAGAGTGTAACATTCTAGGATTCATCTCATGTATATAAAAATTAAGAGCTCTCACAGAAGATCAGTCCTTGAATACCACTTTCCATTTGAAAGCAAGTGCACCCTATGCCTAACCTGGCAATAGAGCAAATTAAATGGAATTATGCTACTGTTGAAATAAATTATTTAGTTTTGTTGTTCCTTTCTAAAGGGCTCCAAATCTATTTTGAACTTTATAACCAAGGGTATGACGGTAGAAAGTTGCAGAATAGTATCTTGCTTGGGTGGTCCAATGTCTTAGCCTAATTGGCTGGACCATCCATGTTTTATGGCCTAATGAAATGGGCCTAGTATTTGAAGTCAGAAAATCTTGAATTTCCACTGTTGGCTGTGCCAATTAGCATTCATGTGCCCTTAGGCAAGTCATTAATCTTGGTGAGCCTCTGCTTCCTTATCATAAAATGAATTTAATAATACCCATATCCAGGAGTTGATTTGGAGATCATATTGGAGACCTCATAAACATTATTCCCCAGAAATCAGTGTGTTTATGTGAGTGATTATTACTGGAGTCAACTGTAGTCATGGATCCTACTGAGCAATTGCAAAATCCACTGCACAAATAATTATGAACTAGCTGCCATTTCTCCTATGACACTTCAGAATGTTCACTTTTTCCTCATCACAGAAAGATTTAGCCTGGAAATGGCCATGAGTTTCATGGCTCATCACGAAGTGAGGGTTATTTTACCTTTTCTTTGGGTCTTTTTTGAAAATTTGAACTGACACAATTCTGTTAGATTCTCTGCCTCAAAGTTACACCACATAGACCTTTTTATTCTTCAAGTCCCCCTCTCAAAGAAAATAATTCAATCTCTTTATTGTGATTGTGTAACTCAGAAATGTCTAAATCTGTAAGCTCCAAACTTGGCAGTGTTCTCATCCTTAGTAAGAAAGAAAAATTAAGGAAAATTTGAAGGAAAAATGTTTTACTGAATTTTTTCTTGTAGGGTTATTATTGACATATTTTCATTCTCTTTGCTAATAATATCATTTCATTGCCAAAGGAGATTTTAATATCACCATCAGTTGATATATAAGATAGAGGCATATCATTGTTCTAGTCAAGGGTGGTGTGTAAGCACACTCTGGACCTACATTCAAGAAATACTTTTCATATTTCCTTAGAGTAAGCCATAAAATTTACACCCAGCTCTGACACTGATGCCATATTATGGCAAGTAAAGGAGATGATTTTCTTCAAGTTACTTCCATACTCTCCAAATCCTGCCTAATTTTAGCACAAATTAAATTCTAATTTTCAAAGCCTTTCTTTCCTAAACAGCTTTAATTTTATAAAAATACAAATGGTAGTTATTAATCATAGATCTCTGTAAATGAATAGACTCTGAAAGAGTTTTTGAAAGGAGTTTAAGAAGGTTGTGAATATGGGCAGGATGTATAAAATTAGGAGAAAAAAAGCCCTGAAAGTAGAGTAAAGATGATGAAGAAGGAATTACCTAGTTAATTAGGAGTTACCTAATTAGACTATTTTATAACTAGAGGAAGGGTTAAGAGTTTCAGAGGTCACCATCAAAAATATGGTAAAGACAGAAGCATCAAGAGCCTTGAAGAAGACAAGGGGTGGACCAAGCATCATGAGAAGGTTAGATGAAGAGCAGAGTGATGGGGAGCTGGGGATTTAGCTCAGTGGTTTCACCTCCTGCCTTGCAAGTGCAAGGACCCGAGTTCAATCAACAATACCAAAAAAAAAAGAGCAGAGTGATGTCCAGAGGATTTCTGTCTTGGTCTGTGTCCAAGAGTGTCAGCCATGTAAGCTGGGGCATTCTGGGCTAGCAGTTTCCCTATAGAACAATTTCCAGCTTCCTTTGGCAGATTTCCAGAGTCAGGAGATCTCTATGTGGGGAGCACGGGAGAAATGGAGGCCTAGGTAGTTAGTTAACCCCAGGTTCCATCATTCTTAGGGCTCCTCATCAGGAGTGAGTCACAATATGTATGTGTGTGTGTGTGTGTGTGTGTGTGTGTGTGTGTGTGTGGTGCGTGTGAGAGAGAGAGAGAGAGAGATTTTTTTAAAGAAATGGTGTTTCTGCAAAAAATGTAGCTTACAAATTCTGTAATTGTAGAACTTCATGTATGAAGAATTGGTAGTTGAAAAGGAATGCTGGGTACCTGGGCTACAAGAAACATGGTCCAGTTCTCTGAATGGTAAAAATTTCTTAAAAGAGAGCACATGGCAACAGAGAAGACAGAATTCTCATAGGAATCTGGGAATATCTATTAACTATGTTCTAAGATAGCACTAAGCACTAGTGTCATCTTTCTTGGCCCTTCCTGTACATGTAAGAATCTATAGGTCTACCATCTGACATCATTTACACAGCTCTGCTACTTCCAGTATATGCTTCTCAGTGCCTTCTTGTTTCTCCTCCCATTATTTATGGGCTCACAGTGACTAACAGCATAGATTCTGGAGTTAAACTATGGTTTTAAATACTAACTCCGTTACTTATTAGAGTGCTAGTTATTTAACTGCTACATGCCTCAGTTTCTTCCTCCATACTATAGTGTTAATAGTGGTACCTACTTTATTGGCTGTTTTGATAACTAAGAGTTCATATATTTAATGCTATCATTAGCAAGATATTCTATTAATTTCTCCCAGTTCTAAGTCTGGAGAAAAATACTGGATAATTATACTGCTTGTATTGTATGCAGCTTTCCTTTAACTGTCTAGTAGATGTCTGGTGACTAGCATATAAATTGACTACGTTTGCATCAGATTTCTATGTTGTCCAATCAGTAACCACTCCTTGTTTATGAGGCAAGCAGGGTTATTTCCCTCAGAAATCTGTGGGCAATTTGCCATAGAAGGGAAGTGAATGTGGCAAGTTTTATGATTGATGAGCTCATGTTAGGATGAGATTAGTGTAAAGAGGATGCTTTATCTAATTAACTAAATCTGTATCATGCTAAAGATAAAATCTCTGACCCTTCTTTCTTTCTTATTTAACTCATGTATTTAATGGGTCTTCCTCTAATGTTTTCCTACTTTAAGAGGAAAAGTATCCATTACTTGCTTTTTACTGTTTTATTTTTCTCACTGCATCATAATAAGACCTCTGAAGAACAGTGCATGAGCTAAGGTAATGTCTGAATAAGCAGGAGTGGAAGGTAGAGGTGTTCATACCAGAAGTTGAACTGATGTATTTCTGATAGTGAGAAAAACTATCCCCAAAGTCGGTCTTCAGTTGCCATGGATACTACCTTTGGCACTCTGAGGTATTATTCCACAGTAGAAAGAATCATGCCAAGTCTTATTTTTATTGTAATATCTCCTTGAAGTAGTTATTTAAACTCTCTAAAGCCTCAGTTTCCTCATTTTAAAAACACATCGATATCAGAGTTGGTTTGAAGGTGATGACTGTAATAATGGTTGCCATAGAGCAAACATTTCATTTACTTGGCAGTGCTGACTATTTAATCCTCCTCAATTATTCTATGAAGTAGATTTTATTATTCTTGTTTAAAATATGAGAAACTAAGGTATGTAGAGTCCGACTACTTTGTCCAAGATCATACTAGTGAGATCTGAATGCAGATTAGGCATGAACAGCATACTTCGGATAAATATAATTTATGTAAAATACCTAGCACATAACATGCATTTAATAAATTGAGCCAATAAGATTACTTTCCAATATATCATCTCTTCAGGACTTTTTATTCTCATATTTTTCATCTTGTCAGAGAGTTTTAAAGACCCTCTACCATCCTTGTTCCATTTCTTTATGTACATTCATGAACTTTGGAGTCTTGTAAATGAAATGAGACTGCAGCCATTTTAACTGAATGCTTTCTAGCCAGGGTCAGGAAAGAAGAGTCAATTTTCTTGCTCTGAGGATCATTCAGGGGTCTGCATATATCTTCTGATGGTGCCAGATTCCAGCATTTGGGTGCCAACAGACCAGGCGGGCTTCTCTACCCAAGAAGATGTGGAGGAGTGGGGTTTGGGGCATGGTGGTATGGACCTATAATCCCAGTACTCAGGAACCCCAAAGGCTGAGGCAGGCAGATTGTGAGTTTGAGGTCAGCCTGGACCACATAGCAAATTCAAGGCAGCAGGACTAAATAGCTAGACCTTGTCTCTAAAAACCAAAAACAGAACCTTTCTTCTGCTCATTGTTGTTTATCAGCCTTGCTTTTTCAGGCTATCCAAGCTACAGATATGGGAGATTCTATATAAAACCAAATTTAATTCTGTCCTTTGGATCAAAGCAATGAATGCACCCTGGAGGACTAAAACTATTATACAAGAAGAAAAGGAAGAAGAGGGTAAATGCTGAGATGGGAAATAATTACTGCCAAAGGTGAAAGAGATTGACTGGGAGTATGTTACTTGTATAATTGAGGCACAGCTAATATAAAAATCTGTATTTGTTTCTAGTGTGCACATTCAGAAGTCCTTAGAGACTGGTGTGTACCACAGGAGGGGTGCTTAAATGCCTGCTTCTCTTGGATCTTTGCTTTTATAATCTTCTTTTACAAGGCCTATTTAAGGAGTCTACTTTACTGCTAGCAGGGGAGTGGAGCACACTAAAGCTATATTTAAAAAATAATTCTCATAATCTTAATTTTCTTGAGTACTATTTCTACAGATAAAGTCAATGTACAACTTCCTCCTGACCTTAAGAAGGATATCTGAGAATGGTTGGGTTTCCCAACAGAAGCTCAGATGGTGGTGAGTGGGAGGGGAGACCAGAGAAGCTGACTCAGATCTGCATGGGTCATCTCCTGGCTCAATGGGTTCTAGCATGTGTTAGAAGTTAGATGGTTTTCCTAATTTTTATAATATTTCAGGTTATTCTTCTGGACTCTGAGGAGAAGTAAATCCCAGCCAACTAGCTGTATTTGACAAATTAAAAAATGGGCAAGGAAGGGTTGTAATTGAGGAAATCACACGTGAGATCTTGGTCTGTTTATCTACCTCCACTCTCCAGCTTGCCGGTTTCCCCTCCGTGATGAGCTCTGGTCTCAGTCCTGGTGTGATATGGTCTGTTAAAGGGAATGTGCTGCTTGCTGTGCTGGAAGTTTAGCGTTGATATTAAACTTCTCTGACATCTTTTCCTCCTCTCATCTTTTCTCGCTCTGTTCCCCCTCCTTCTCCCCGCTTCTTCGTTCTCTTCCTCTACTTCTTCCTCCTCATGTTTTGAATGTCCTTCTTGGTTGCACATTAGTTATCTATTCCATTTCCTCCACTTCATTTCTCACTTTACTCTGTTTTCCTCCCTGCATGTTCGAAACTCAACCACCTTCTACAGTTTTGTACCAAATATGTCTTCCTTCTCCCTCTACTGTATTTTCCACATCTTCAAAATAATATTGCTTGTTTACCACTTTTCAAAGGAACTTGCATCTTTAATGGTTTTGAATCCTTCAGGGGACAGAAGTGGAGGTAAAAGACCGTGCCCCTCTATATACAGATGGGCTGACAGGAGGGGGAAATAGAGCACAAAAGCCTTGCCCCAGGGCACTGGACAAATTAGCCTGGGCTGTATTCAGCCTACTTATTGCTGGATGGCTCTGCTGGTCCCACTCACCAGGATACCATTTTGTCAGCTGTCTGAACATTTACACAGAATTTTTGAGTTTATTTATCTGTTGATTTTTGCCCCCAACCCAATAAGTCTGCAATTATTTGCTTTTTGAAGGTACACATAAATATTGTTCAAAGCCTTCTAGAGGTGTTTACTGACTCACCAGGCTCAACAACAAAAAAGGAATGGCAGCAGAGGAATCACTGGTGAGAGGGCTTCAAGCCAGCATTAAGGAAGGCTTTGATTCTGAGAGAAGCAGAAAATCAGTAATGAGAGACAGATGAAAGGGCTGAGTACCAGTTGCAAAGAACGAAAGGCACATGGTGCATGGACCTTGTGAAAAGTGGCATGAAATGTGCTATCTTCAAAATGGGTAAATAGGCAGACAATATGGGTGGTGAAAGACCAGTGCAGATGAGTAAAGCAGGAAGAGGAGATTGGTGAGTAACAAGGCCAAGCTCACATGGCCATGGTAGACTTAGAAGTGCACTCTTCAAAGAAGAGTTCTTGCTGCCCCAGCTGTAGAAGTTTCATGTACAAGGAGCCTTCAGCTCTAAGCCAATTTATGGCTTGGATCAGCTGTAGAGAGCATTTTGTCCAAGGATGTACCTTTGTAAGGTGACCTACATCTAAAGACTGAAGTGAGAGAAGAAAGGCTCAGGTACTGTACTTCAGCCCAGGGTAGGACCACTGTCGAGACATTTTAGCCTCAGAGCTCCCTGTGTGATTGGCTGAGGTTGTTGCTTGGGTTAGTACTGCAGCTGAACTTATCCCACTGCCTAATAGTGTTTCTTTTCCTTCCCACAAATACTTTCTTAATGAGCATTTTCCTCACTAACTTCCATCTCAGTCTGTTCCCTTCATCCAAACTGGCAACAGTGAATGCAGGAATGGTCCAGAAGAGTATGTGTTAAGATAAATTTGAGTGCTAGAAGACATACTACCCATTCGTCAATGAGGACCCTATCACTAGCAGAGCACAGGTATTCCTTGGCACAAGGTGAAAACTCTACTATTAAAACTTTCACTAAGATTGGATGGCATACTAATGGAAAGGAATATACTAGCTGATGATGTTATGTGTCAAGTAAGAATCGTAAAAGAACAATGAAATTGATTGACTATTGCTAAATCCAGCTGATATGCTTGATCAGGTTTCAGCAAATTATGGTCCATGGGGCAAACTCTGCCCACTTCTTGTTTTTTACAAATAAAGTTTGACTAGAACACAGCTATATACATTCACTTCATAATGTTTATAGCTGCTTTTGCACTACAAAGGCTAAGTGAATAGTTGTAACAGAGATTTTCTGGCCACAAGAGCCTAAAATGTTTACTATATGACTCTGGATAGAAAATGTCTACTGATCTATATATAAGAAAAAAGATAAGAAAAGAAGATGATGAAGAACAATTGCAAAACCAAGAGTGCAACACAGAAGACCATTTTAGCAGACCACACAGTGGTTTTCATCTCATGCTACAGGAGAGCAGAGAAACTATGGTACTAAATCAAGACTTAATCATGAAGTAGCTGAGCTCCAAAGAAAGTTAAACTCCCAAAAAAGGTAGATGTGCTATGCTAAGAGCACGGTTCTGGTTAGGAAAGAAATTCACACCAACACATAAGATGGGAACAGTCAGCCTGATACCTACAACAGTCTTGAATTTCCAGCTTCCAAATCCTTCGAGTCTGTAGGAGTGGCCCACTCATTCCTATTAAAAGATGGCACATCCTTGTTCTTTACCAAAGAAACAATATGTGCTTCCCTCAGGGGCTGAGAAATGATGTGTGCTTCCCTCGGTATCTGCCCCATCTTCCCTCCTGGCGACGGTACTTGTGTCTAGCAGCCAGAAGTATACTGGGCCTGAAAAAGAAGAAAAGAGACTGTCTAAAAGGATCTGTAGGGGATACTGGGAGGAACTGGAGGAGGATATGTGTTGGCAGTACACAATTAAGGGAACTAAAGTATATGGTTGGATAAGGGAGATTTTATTGACTTAATATAGTATTCTCCTGTGATACGGGGTTTAATACTATTGCAGAGACCTCAGATATATGGCAAACTTGTTAAGGAGATAGGCCCTAGAAGCATGAAAAAACCATAGGTCACTGAATGGGGATGAAGTGCCGGAGTTTTTATTGGATAAGCTGAAGGAAATTCATAAAAAATACAGTAAAGAAAGGAAGTCAGACAAGATATATACAGTACTATGAAAAACCAACAAAAACCATAAAAAGAGCAAAAGATATATAATTTACCAAGGGCATAAGGAAAGCCTTGATGGGAGGGTCACCATCATCGAGAGGTTCAGTGATGGCTCTTTTTACAGGGCAGGGGTGGTGGTAGGAAAAGCCATCACAGAACAAAGCTCACTGATGGCAATGGAGTGACTAGATCACCAAAACACATGGCCAGCACTTAACAGTTAAATGGATATAATTTCCATAAAGAGCAACAAGGATGGAATGGTAGCCAAGAAGATGTGATCTGCTCAGAATTATGAATTATTAACAGATTGACATCCCTTAGGGACTAAAGAGTCATGCATATGACGAAGGTATTATTAAACCTGCATTATAAGAAGTAAGCCAGGGTGGATCATCAGGAGGTTGGAGAAATCATACCAATAAAAATTATTTTCCTTTGTGCATTTTCTGATCTTGAGATCATTTCTGATCCTGAACCCACTGGTTGAAGAAGAGATAGAGCTTCTGAGAAGAAAGATTCTAGACCCTGGCAAAGATATACAGTAATGACACCTCCCATCCATACCCAAAGGGATGCATACTTCAGTGACACCCAGATATTTCAAGGATGTTTGGACACAGTGTTGGGGTTACAATTGATATTCAAAGACATGACATGCCTTGGTGTTCTCTCTGTTAAGATAGAGCTACATGGGACTCAAGTAAATTATGCACTATGACATAGTTCAGCGAGTAGATTCATTTGGTTTTGTGATCATGCTGTTTTGTGATCATGCAGCTTTGTGATCATCCCCAGTCTGTAAAAGTATAAGTGAGCTAGATATACTTGATAAATGATTCACTCTGCACACTTTGGTTTTTAGTATAAAAGGTAAATTATATCTGTCATACTGGGGAAAATCAAATGCAAATACCTAAACTTTCTACACCTGGACAAGATATTAAGTATTAAAGAATAACATTAAATGATATTGCATTCCAGGAATGGGGAGAACAAAAGCTAGCACTACTGATATGGACCTAAAGGAATCAGGACTGGCACTGGCAGTCCCCATCTTATATATTCATTTTTTTAATAGAAAAACCAGACTGGTCCTACACACATTCCACAAAGTTATAATAATTCTTGTTGCATCTACTATGCCAAGTGAAGTATTTCTTGCTAAAGGTTAGCATGGCCTTATGTATGTGGAATGTGGCCAATGATTTGGCAAATGGAAAAGAGGAAACAGTTTGCATTCTTCTGGATTGGACAATAATATATATTTGCATCTCCTCATCTAGGGCTCTGTTAATTCTTCTGTTTGTATCATAATATAGGCCAAAGAGATTTGGATATCTCAGAGAAAGGCACATTGATATACTAAATCAAAGATATCATGCTAATCAGATGGGTAAATGAGAAGTGACTGGCATGTTTGAAGCCTTGGTGAGATGCATGCTTTCAAGAGGGTAGGGATAAATTCTATAGGTATCTGGATGCCTGCAACATAGTAAAATTTGTAGAAGTCTCACAGACATTCTAGGACCTTCACTCAAATGTAAATCATTGCATCTTGTTTCTTCCATCACTCAGAAGAAAGAATAAGGCCTTGGAAACAGATTTTTTTTCACTCCTGGGAATACCACTTTATCCTATATGTCATATGATACAAAAGAATAGAAGTTGTGTTTGGAGCTTAGAACAGAAAGGAACTTTTCAGCTGGTCCAGACTACGGCACAAGCAGCATGCTACTTAGGTCATGTAATATGATAGATCTTATGGTATATATGTAAGGGATGGATATAGATGAGAGTGTTTCACATAGCCTGGAGTTTATGGCAAGCTCTAAAAGGAAGTATCATGGGGTTTGCAGCAAGGCTATGATATCTATGATGAAGACTTATACTTCTTTGAAAAACAACAAGTAACATGCTATTGGGTTCTGGTAGAGCTAGAAGAGAGAAAATGATTATGAAAAACTAAGTGATCATGCCTCTAAAATTTCTCACCATGATCTTGACTTGGCTAGATCTGTCAAAAAGTAATGTTAGGAGGCCCAAACAATCATTCACTATATAACATAAGTACACACTGAGGGTCTGTGACCTAGTAAAAGAATAACTTAATAGCTAAGTAGACAAAGGTAGTTTGGCCTATTGGTGTCAGCCAGTTTCTGCCGTTGGTCATGCCAGTTCAGTGGTCACACAATGAAAGGATCATGGTGGCAGAGATGAAGGCCATGCATGGGCTTGAAATATTACATGTGGAATCCTACTTGTCAAGACTCATCTAGCTTATTGCTACCATTGAATATCTAAACTGCACACAAGGAAAACCAATGTTTAGCCCCCAATATGGCACCATCCCTTAAGAAGACCAACTGGAGAGTTGATGTAAAGATGGCTATATGCTGCTCATTCTATCCTGGAAGATGTTCCTGTTTGCAGAACTCCAGCCAACATCACTGTCAGGGGTTTTACAATGTTTGGTCCGTTGGCATTGAAGCTTATATAACATCTTATCAGAGCAGGCCATCCATTATACAGAGATCAAGACCCTCATATGGTGTTTTGACTCTATTAGTAAGGACATAGGAGTCTGAGAATAAAGAGGTAAAAGCAGGACTTCCCATGTTACCATTGTTCCTAGAGGCCCACTTTATTTTGTGCTTCTGGGATCGGCAGGTTTAGAGACCTTTGTTCTACAATGGGAAACACTTTCAACAAATGATACAGCAAAAGTTCCACTGAACTATAAATTGTGGCTGTCCTCTGGGGACTTCAAGTCTTTTGTGTCCAGCTAGCAACAGGCAAGCAGAAGCATGATCGTGGCAAGGTATAATTGACCCTTATCCAAGAGAAAAGTTACTATTACTATTTGGCATTCAGGTGATCTATTAGAGCTCTTCTTAGTTCTCTGTTGCATAGTTGTGATAGAAAATGGACAAATACAGAAAACTAAGCATGAGAAGGGCATGTGATAAGGATTTCAAACCACTCAGGGATGGGAATCTATGTCACATAATTAAGTAAGTTTCTGGGAACAGCAGAGAAACTAGGATGAAAGGAATCTAGAATGGATAGAGAGGTGAATAGTATTAGTTGTAGCTGTCAGGTCAATTGTACTTACTGCAATAACCACAGCCAGGACTAGAATGAGGTGGCAAGGTGCCTGAGTGTAACATTTGGGGAGACACTCACTCCAAAAATCATGCAAATGCCAGCCATGCACTTGATTGGCCCTGGAAGTTAATGCCTTCTTAACAATAGAACATATATAATCCATCAGGAAAACAAAACATTTATAAAAATAGATGACCCTAACAGCAATTATAAACATCAATAAACCTAACAACAGAGTGCCAAAATATATGAAGCAACAACTGACAAAACTGAAAATAGAAATAGATCATTCAACAATAATAATTGGAGACTTTAATTCCTGTTTTAATAATGATTAAAACAATTAAGTTCAAGTTTAACAAGGAAGCAGAAGACTTCAATAAGACTATATTCCAACTAGACTTAACTACATTTACACTCCATTCAACAATAGTAAAATTTACATTCTTCTTACATGTATCTGAACATTCTCCAGGATAGAGTATATGTTAGAACACAAAATAAGCCTCAATGAATTTAAAAAGAAGAAAATAAAAGTATGTTCTTCAACTACAATAAAATGAAATTTAAAAATTGGTAACAGAAGTTAAAATGGAGAAATTCTCAAATAGACAAAAATTAAACAACATACTATTAACCAGTGAACCAAGGAAAAAAATAAAATACAAAAACACAACATACCAACACTTTGACATGCACCTAAAATAGGGATTAGAAGGAAAATTTTTTTCCCCATTTTGTTTATTGGTATATTTTAGGTATACAATACAATTATATTCATCATTGAGATCTTGTGCCTTTACATGACATATCTTGGTTCTTATTTTTTCCCCATTCCCCTGCCCTCCCTTCACCCCTCCACCCTTCCCTATTTACAAAGACTTTGTTTTTAAGTTTTTCTTTTTCTCATATTTTTTCTTTTCCTTAGAAGGCAAATTTTAATTCTAAAGGCCTATATTTAAAAAGAAAGATATTAAATAAATGAATGAATGTTATGTCTTTAAAAGCTAGCGAAAGAACAAACTTAAACAGAAAGAAAAAATGAAATAACAAAAAAGAGTAGAAAAAAGTGAAACAATTAAAATACAAAAGAGAAAATAAAAAGTTTGTTCTTTGAAAGATAAACAAGACAGACAATTCGTTTGTTAGATCAAATGAAAAAGAGAGATAGGTCAAATTAAGAAAAATACAAGAGATATCACTAACTTTTTAGAAGTAAAAACAGACTAAAATCAATAGTACATAATCAATTGATATGGATGAGATTCTAGAAAGATACAAACTAAGAAAGAGGAATAAAAAGAATCATGATATGTGAAGTATATGTATCTATTCCATAAGTGAATGTAAACATCATGTACTGCAAAACATTTACTAATAAAAAAGAAGAAATGGAAAATATGAATTGATTTTTTTTTTTTGGTACCGGGGACTCAGGACCTTGTGCTTGCAAGTCAGGAGGCAGAACCACTGAGCTAAATCCCCCACTAATGAATTGATTTTTAAAAGGTTCACATAAAAGCTCAGACTAACATGGCTTTATGGTAAATTCTAAGAAAGGTTTAAAGAAGAATTAACACCAAACTTTCACAACCTCTTCAAAAAAAATAAAATAAAGAGGAAGGGACATTTCCTAGCTTTATTAAGTCAGTGTTACCTTAATACAAAAATTATCTCAAAGTGGAAGAAATATTTCAATGCATGAGCTAAAACTGTAAAACTTTTAGAAGAAAATATGGGTGTAAAATTTCGAGACTTTAGAATTAACAATGGTAAAAAAAAAAAAAAAAGAATTAACAATGGTTTCTTAGGTATGACACCAGAACAAAAGGTAGCAGATAAATTTGAATTCACCAAAATTAAAAACTTTGTTTGAAAGGACACCATGAAGAAAATGAGAAGATAATCTATAGAATGGGAAAAATATTGTAAATCATATATCTGATAAGGATCTAGTATCCAGAAAAATATAAAGAACCTTTACAATTCATCAGTTAAAAAGACAAATAATAGAATTTTAACATAAGCAAAGAATTTGATTAAAAATTTCCCCAAAGCAGACAAACAGTAAACATATGAAATAGAAACATATTTAGTCATTAGAGAAATACCAAATCAAAACCCTAATGAGATGCCACTTCACTCCTGTTAGCATAGGAGTGGTGATGAAGAAGACGGTGAAGATGATGAAGATGATGATGATGACAACAGCTAGAACTGGTGAGGATACAGAAGAACTGGAATCCTTGTAGCTTGTTTTGAGGAATGTAAAATGATGTAATTGCTTTGGAAAGTTCCTCAAAAAGCTGAACTTAGAATTACTTAATTATCCAGACATACACACACACACACACCCCAATGTGTACACTGTAGTTTTGATTTTTTGGCCTGTGAATTGTACCTTCCAAAGCTGTAACAACCATAAAGAATGAGCACCGAGTATACACATTTTAGGGAAGTACTTATGTAAGTACCTTTTTAAATTTTTGTGCTTTAGTTGTCTTACTTACCTTGCCCTGGTCCTGGACCTACTGCTAAACTTCCCTGCCACATTTTCCAGAGGAAGAGAAGCCCACTGAGCTCCTAGAAAAGGTGCTTCACAGTGACATATCAAAAGTTTACTCCAATCACGGAAAGTGTGGGTTATAGTGGATGAGGATCTGTGTGCTCCAGATGTCCTTTAAGGAGTGAATTGTCCCGTGAGTGGTAATGAGAACCGTGAGGAGATCACTTACCAGTATTGGGCTCTTCAGAGACTGCCTGAGCTGGGGAAAGCCACCTTGCTCATGGTAGTCCTCTTCTGGAGGAGTTTTACCTCTAATGATTGATGTGACCTGAAGGCTTACCATAGGTTAAGACAGCTCATAGATCAACACAGCTGTAAAGCTGTCCTGTGGGGTCGGCTGAGGCTATTCAGGCCACCATCATGGCTCAACATCCTCTCCAAAACCTCACTGGCTTCCCTCATTTTCACTGCTGTTATTCAAAGTTGTTTCCTAATAACCATTTTGCACACTAAACTCCATCTTGATGTCTGCTTTCCTGCGAATGTAATCTTCAACAGAGTCCAGGGAAATTACAAGCAAGCAAATACGTGAACAACAAACACAGGATCCCCTAGTAGTAAGCACTACCTTTTCCTTCAGAGATGTGATACTAACCTATAAGGGTATCAGAGCACAGAAGTAGAAGACCATCCCATCTCAATTTTTAGAAAAATAGTTCATGGAAATGGCTTAAATTCTGTTTCAGAATAACAAGGGATTGGAGGGAGCGAGTGAGCAAGGTGAGGAATAAGTAAACAACTAGAGATACCGAATGCAGCCTCAGATACTAGCTGAGGTGGTGAAGCATAGTGATAAGGATTGTGGGGTGGGTAACAGAAAGGATCCACCACATTCCCTGCTCTCAGGGACCTTGTAATCTTTCGAGATACATGGGTGATAATCTATACCATCATGTACTTTGGGCACAGGGCAAATGGTTATAGCCTGGAGCTTCTTGGAATGCATTTTCTTACAGACTTTCAGTTGCCCTGTCCTGTTTCTGCTCTCCTTCCTACACCATGCACATGCTTATCCTATATTCCAGGTAGAGTTGTACACACTGTTATCCTTAGGAGCAGTGTGGTGCACTGGCAGATCTACAAGGCAGGCCACTATTTCATGCACTTGGAGGTGGGTGCTGAGAGAAGTCTCTTTGTTAGCGGAAGCTGTTTTTGATGAGCACACTGGGATCCTTAAAGCATCAGTCAAGACATTTATCAACATAGCATGCAAATAATTTTCAACTTTCTTTGTTCCACAGACATTGCTTATGGAATAACTGAACTAGATGTGAAATGAAAGAACCTCAAGTCTCTTCCTATGTTATCTCTAACCAACCCCGGTCAATCATTTGTGTGTGGAAGAGACACACCAAATCCTTGGTGGATTTACAGAGATCCTTTTGCCTATATTCCATATCCACAACTAGTAATGCTTTGCTTTTGGTTTAAGGTTTACCTTTTCCATCTAAGCATAATCTTTTGAAAAATGAAATAGAAAAATTTAAAAAAAGAGTCTGAGATGATGTTCCACTACTTATTGCTTATATAATTCTGGAAAATTTGGAAAACTTACGTGAACTGATTTTCTCAGGAATAAAATAAAATGCCTGTATAAAAGATACAGGCACTGAAGGTGGACATTTCATAAACTTTTAACTATTATATAGTTATAAGGAATCATCATTTTCAGCTGTTTCCACTTGGTTGTAAATGATATTATATGTCAATTTCTCCTCTCTTAAAGCATTGAAAGACTGAAAGTTTTTAAAAGAAAGAGGAAAGGGTAATTTGGGAGAAATTACATGATCTACTTGTCAAGGGCAGGTCTGGCCTTGTACTGTATCTAACTGGGATGCAGAATGTACAGGATAAATCTAAAGAGTAGAGACTGGTGATAAACTTTGGTGACAATAAATTACTTTGTAGATGCTCAAGAGAGAGCACTGAATCACACAATGTCCAAAAAGAACCAAGTGCAGATAATTTCACATATGCACCCATCCACCATTCATTCATTAAAAGGCACTTAGCCAGCTTTCACTTTGTGCTCGACACTGGGAGAATTGGATAAAACACAGTTTTACAGAGTGGCAGCAGAGCCAGACTAACAGAGCACCCATTTCAGCACAATGTGACAAAACTGTAAGTAAGATAGCAAAGCCCTAAGAGGAGCATAGAGGAGGAGCATTTCATATTGGATTAGGAAGCCCTTAGAAAGGTTTCTTGGAAGAGGTGATGCCTGAGCTGAATTTAGAAGGATGAGTAAGTCCTAGATGATGTGGGGGAGGAGAGAACATTTTCCTGGAAGAAGGAATAATATGTGCAAGCACTTGGAAATCTAAAGCAGCAGTTTAAGGAGCCACATGTAGTTTGCAAGTTTGCAATAACTGTTTCAAAAGTGTGTGTTGGGGAGTGAGATAGGAGGAAGAGAGACATGTGCAAAGGTATGGAGAACAAAGAGATAAGGGCAGCATAGCCAGATTATCCGATTCAGAGAGCTGTGGAAACCCATAAGAAAACAAGGTGACAATGACATGGCCGGAGTTGTATTTTAGAAAGAGGGTGGAACTGATAGGAAGGAGTTAGACTCAGAAGCAAGAGGCTCAGTTATAGTCTGAGCAACAGAAAGAGGACATAAACTAAGGCACTGGCCTGGACAAGAGGACAAAGAGAAGGGTGTGGAGCTAATGGACTCTGCAGAAATTGAAAGCACGGAGCTCTATGTCCCAGTCTGGGAAATCCAAGTACGATGAGTCAGAATGCCTCTCAGAAGCTGAAAAGCGCAGATCATTTGAGTTTGGTCTCTTGACACTTCTATTTAACCTTTCCTTTCCCCTACTAGGACTGTAGATGTCTGCTATGGTCCAGCTACTTTCAGGTTCTGCTATGGTCCAGCTCCATTCAGTTAAACAGAGGACCAGTCCCACCATCAGTCATGTTCAGCCCATTATTTACTCTAAGCAATGGAGTTCCTTTAAAGCAAATTTTCACTGAATGGGGGTCTCCAATTTCTCACGTTCTTTGCAAGGCCCCAGATGCCCTACGTGCTTTCTGCACAGAGCAGTGAGTGGTGACTGTGAGCAGCCTCCTCCACTGGGTCATCTTCTGTAGCTTATGTTCCCCCTCCCACCACACATGGCATCTCTTCTTGGAAGTGACAGATGATATTTTGGTCTTGGGATTTCCTCCTAGGAGCGTGTCTGTCACTTCTCCAGTCTGTGATGAATGCACTCTAAAGAGCTTAAAGGGTGTTTGACTGAGGCTGAGGCGTCTATTTTAGGTTGGGAATTACTGACACCCAGGAGGATTTTTTTTAATAGAAAGAAGAGTATTCAAATGAAATTCTCTCTTTAACAGCAGCATTTCTATGCTACCTAGTGATTGTGATCAGGATGGTATGGTACACTTTGTGGCTTGTGGTTGATCATTGAAAAATGTCACTCCCCTCCAATATCCATGCCCTTGCAATGTGACTTTGTAGTTTCTCATGTCAGAAGGGTGGATTCTTTTTCTCAGGGCACTGAGAGAATAGGAGTTTTAAATGAAGAGAAGGGGCAATTTGGGAGAAGATGTGTGATTTAATTGGTGCAGCATTTAGGAAGGGCAGATCTGGGTGTGTGTCTGACTGGGGGATAGAATGCACTGGATCAACTTCCCAGATAAGGAGGGCTGAGAATTTGCTGGGGAAATAAATGTATTACTTTGTAATTCTGCAAGAAAGAGTCCTGAGCCACACAATATTGAAAAAGAGCAAAATGGATAACTCCATCCACTCACTGGTTCATTCAAAAAACATTAAATGAACTCTTAATTTGGCTCTCTCAGGAATTTCAAGGGTTGAGAGATGTTAAAGGATCATCTAGGGCAGGGAATTCAGCTCAGTGGTACCGCTCCTGCTTCGCAGGCCCAAGGTCCTGAGTTCAGTCCCTGGTACAAAAAAGAAATAGATCACCCATTTGAACATAATGTGTCAGTCATAGCTATGAGAAGCTGAATCCATGCCAGCTTGCATTAAAAGAACAACTTACCAGACTCATGGGTTAAATAAAGATGTGGGTCTCTTTCCAAACCTCTAAGTTTTAGGACATTTGGTTATGTAGCAAAACTTAACTGATACACAATTTAAATCTAAGGGATAATTCATTGGGTCCTTATTTTCCTAGCAAGTTCCCTGAAGACTTTCCCTGAAGATGATGATGCTAAATTTTAAGGTTAAAATGTTGCATGCAGTAGATCAGAGAAAGAAAACTTTTTAAAAGCAGAGGAAAATGCTTGGATCTTCATTTCTGGGAATGCAGAACAGCACCAAGGTTAGTTAATTTTGTAAGACTGTGCAAGGAGACCCTAATAACCTTTAAAATTTAGAAGCTTACAAATATAATTAAAGATATTTCTTTAATTTTGTATTGCCCCAGGTAATAATTGATTTGATGATTTTTCTATTTCCTTTTTATTAAAAATTTTTAGTTCCTAAGAACCCTATATTAAGCTTATTTATCATACAAAAAATTACCTTTCATTTCCTTTTGAGTAATCTGCAAACTCTGTTCACAAAATGAACCCAGTGGTACCTAGAACAATGTAAAACTTTCAAAGGTTCTCTTTGAAAGTAACGATGTGAAATAAGAATAAAATATCAATTCAATATTACAGCTTTACTATGTACCAAAAATTCTGCTTAGAGCTCAATATTTATTACCACATTTAATCATTTCATCAGCCTCTATGAGGAAGAAACCACCCTCATTGTTGACACTACTTATGAGGTCACTACTTAAGAGGCCCCAAAACCTCTCTAATGCCCGGGTTAGTAACAGGCAGCTGTAGTCCCTGAGGGTATTGGGCCCCCAGATATCATATGCCCAGGCATCACTTCATGTGTTGTATTTGACCGAGACTTAACCCACCCTCTACTACTGATTTTCAGGATGCTCCAGGGCCAGCCATTTAAATTCTCTGTATTTCAGTTTCTTCATCTTTTATAGGAAGGTGACAACATACAGATCTAGAAAGTGAGAGCTGAAAAGTGTCATGTTGTACTACTGTAGTGATAGATAGGTAAGATCTCTGCTTACGTAGTCCTTTGCACACAGTGGGAAGTTTGGTTTTGTCCCTGCAAACATGGTCAGGGCAAGCAGATAGAGCCTTGATCCCAAAGGGTCTCTGCATGACTCTGGTTCTTCCTCCAGTCTCCAAATGAAATGTGAAGGCTGTTCTATAAAGCTGTATATCTTAAATAGTTTCAGGTTTTGGTTCACTAGACTGAGCTTCAGCCACTTTGTATCCCAGCAGAAGACCAATCCCTTATCCAGAAGCTCCAGGATACCAAATAATCTGTCATCACCCTTTGAGAGATACAGATGCTGTTAGAAATAAGAATATTCAGGCCAGGAATGTAGCTCAGTGGCCCCACACCTGTCTGGCAAGCACAAGGTTCCCAGTTTGATCCTTGGTATTGCAAAACAAAACAAAACAAAAGAATGTGAAACAGAGTGTTCAATGAAGAATAGTAGAAGCAAAATTTCTGTGAAAATAAATGGTAGTTGCTGAGTGGGAAGGCTCAAGAAACACAAATGTGGCCTGTGCAAACAGTGGAAGGTGTTTCTGAAGAATGCAAATCCTTCAGGCACACAGCAGATGGAATGAGTGTTTAGAGGCACTGGAATTTGTGGGCAGGGGGGTGGTGTCTGGGACTAGGATTTGTCCCTTATGTGGTTCCAATAGTCCCAACCACACTGACATATAGACATGTAGACCTCCATACAGACACAGGTACACGGAGACACACACACACACACACACACACATATATCAAGAAATGTGCTTAAGCAGTATCCATCTATATTTAGTACATAATAAACATTACAGAAGAAAGGGAAAAAATCAATAAATAATACAAGGTAAGATGAATCCTCATCTCCTTAACAAGGAAAAAGGGAAAATGTATAAAATGTCCATATCAGGCTCAAGGCCAGTACCCTCTGGTCTCATAAATCCTACGTAACAAGACACAGATTACCAGCTACAAAGCATTCCAGTCTCACAGGGTGCCATTTTTGTAAATACAGTATATAAAGAACACAAAGATGAATGCTAACTCAGGCCACTGGGGAAAGGACAAATGTTCATAAAGGAGCTTTTGTTGTCAAAGTGAGGTTGTAAAACTTGTCTCAAAAGAATTTTTCAAAACTTCTATGAAGAAATAAATACACACATATACATATATAGGTATATATGGAGAGAGAATTTTTTGCTCTAGTATTTCCCCATCAGCAATAACTGAGACTGCTGAGTAAGGTGGGACATAATCCTTGAGTTCACACTAACTGTTCTTTTTCCTAAATGACATCACTGAGGCCCCATCTGGGCTCTGCTGCTATGGAATCACCTTTGTTGGGTGATTTTAGTCCAGATGACCAAAGACAACATATTGCTAGTGATTTTTTAACTGCGAGAACTTCCGTCAGTGTTTCATGTCAATGAACAAGAGAGAGAACCCTCTCTACTGTAAAGGGAAGCAACCTCATCTTCTGTGTCTGTCATCTCAGCGTGGTTAACCCCTTGCCACCTCAGACAACTCCTAGTGTTCTAGGCCCATTCTCACCTGTTGAATATGTAGTTCATAACCTTTAACAGCTACTTGTTCTTTCTAAACAAGGACCATGGGCTGTGGAGACAACTGGGCTGCCTCATGCCTGGAAGGCTGTTTACTGAGCCCCACGGGCAGCTGAAGAATTATATCATGCAAAGAATTGCTTTCCTAAGAAACTTTTTCCAGAGGGAAGAAGCATCTCTCTTACCCCTTCCCAAACCAAAACACACACACACACACACACACACACACACACACACACACACACAAAGCCAGGTTGGCTTGCCTGCTTAACCTTTCTACCTACCTTTCTGACCTGTTCTTTTATCCTGAGTTTCCTGGCAAGAAAAGATACTTGACTATTGGTAGGCTCAGAGTAACCATTTATATCCCCAAGGATCCCCTAAAATCCATAGTAATAGGGGTTATAAGCTAATTTGGGAATTTAGGGGTTTTAGCAACTGACCCAAATCCTTGTTCATGTAAACCAGTACTTATCTTGCCATCCCCTCCTCAGACTCTGCCATGAAGCACACAATAAAAAAGCCACACACAGCACAGGGATACGTAAGCAATTTGGGTCCTAGTAAAAGTTCCAGATAGCTGAAGTTAAACATATTCAGTCATTCATTCATTCATCATCACAGGCTCTATGCTAGATGCTACAATATTTCAAAGAAAAAAATGATATGTCTATGCCTTCAATGAGCTTTAAACTCTGATAGTGACTTGGAATTTGATTATACATGAACTTTCTATGATGATATTCTCAGGGACTCATTAAAAAGAGAAAATAGGGACTACTTATTCTTAAAAGGACAGATAAAATTGAAGGATTGGAAAATGGGGACTTTTAGGGAAAGCCAGAGGAAGCACTATTATTTAGCCAGAAAGAAAAAGCTGACATGATGACTTAATAAGAGTATTTAAGTGTAAAGAGGATGGATTCCATTATGGTTCTATCATCCATGAATTTATCTAAGACCCTTTTTGTACCAAATTTTCTTTTTTAGTCTGTGCTAGCTCCTGAAATAATGAGTTTCTTATGTGGACTTCCTGCTGAGTGAAATAACACATCCTTTTGCTTGTTCTGAAAATTCTTCCTCCAAGCTTATGAGAACTTCCGCTAATTCCGACTTTCCAGGATTTAGTGAGGCAGTGCTGTGTTGTATGCTTTACATACTCTATTATTTTACAGGCTTCTGTTTTTCTGACGAGTCCTTGTTTTTCCTCATAGCGCAGACAGGCAAACTTTGTTATCCAATTAGCTACACATTTTTCTGAGATTTCCTTGCCTTCCATGTGCCTTTTTAGGGATGTGTTAAACACAACAAATCAATCAATCAATACACTGTGTTCCAATGACTCTAAACACATTGCTTTTTCACACTTTAACATCTCTAAAGTCAATATATGTCTTATAATCTATGTAAAAAGAGCGATGTGTCAAAATTTAATAGGCAAAATTTTTTGTTATGTGGTAGTGGAGATTGAACCCAGGGCCTTCTCGCTGAGGCACACACACCCTCAGCCCTTGTCAAAATTTTTTAAGGCTGGCAACTTTTTTTTTTTCATAATGGCAGAGAACTGGAACAGTGTGGTTTCACCCTCACTTTCAAATTTATAACATACTGTATTAGTATATCCTTTGTCTTCTATTAGGCACTAAGACAAAATGATAATATTTATGAGATAGCTCTTAGATGGCCCAGAAATTAGCTAATTTGTGTATTTGTTCAATGCTTATTTGGGCACTCTTTATCCACTGACATCTTTGTTGTCTCAGAGGTCAGGCCAGCTTCTCTGTTATTTATAGCTCTCATTGGTACTCAATAATGCCAACCAGTAAAAAAAAAAAAGATCTGTGAAAAAAACACCTGTAATCTGGTTTAATTTCTTAATCTGGTTCCCCAGGCAAATCCTTTAGGATTTTCTGGGCATTCTTTCTATGTAGAAGTTTAGTGGAAGAATCTCTTCCACTCATCCTCAAAACTGAATTGAAGAGTAAAAGCCAAGAAAATGTAAGGGTGGTATTTTCAGCTCTTTAGGAAAAGAAATAGAAGAAAACAGCATGATATCATTATTATTATCATGTTGACCATGTTCCTTGAAATCTAAGCCATTCTAGGCAATGGATTTTCAACTAAAGAACAGCTCTGTAATTGGAGCTTAATTGGAGGCAGAGTCTGTTCAGCAAGCTTCTCGGCATGATTCTCCTCTCTATGGCAGATTGTATTTTACTTTGCATAATGAGGCAATCTTTCTATTTACTGATTATTTCCTTATGTAACTTGAACCCTCAAAGAAAGTCACTACTGAGACCTCAAACCTACTAATAAACATATTTCCAACTACTAATGCACAGAGAACTTAAAATGCTTCTCTTGCTTGCAGACTGATGTTTGCACACAATATATGTCTGAGGTCATATTTTACCAGAAGGGAAGGTTTATGGTCAGGGCATTTTACTTAGAAAGCCAGAAGGAAAAGATAAAGGTGCTGTCTTCCTAACAGGCATCTTGAGGGTGTTAGATAGGATGTGAACTTCCTAGAGTTGCCCTAATAATAGTACAACTAACACTTGCTTATCGTTTCATATTTATTTGCTGCTCATTAACACCATGATAGAACTAAGTAAAATTGGAACAGATGACTTGCCCCAAATCACACAATTAATAATTGGCAAAGGCAAAAGTTGAACCCAAGTTTTTTGATCCACAACTATAGGCATCATGCTTCCTCTCTACTGTAGTTAACTATATAACTAACATCTATCAGTATTAGGCACTTGATGGTTCAGAGAAGGGAGCTAAAAGCCTCGCACTACTTTCTGCAGATCATTTCCTCCTTTTCAAATTTATATTGGCAGCATAGACCTGATAGACTCCATCCCAGGGGTCATAACACATTTTTTTGTCATAAAGGTGCATAAACACACGTTTATGCTTTAGCATATTTCTATTGATGAATTATCAATTTTAATTTCATGAGTTTTATTATATTAAACAATGTGTGCTTAACAGGAAAAATCACAAAATAAAGTATTCCATTTTTAATATTTATTATTTATAAAAAGTATGAAAATTTACAACATCAACTGGCTTCTGGTGTACAAAGTCTGAAAAGGAACATCAGAAATAAAAAACTATGTGAACTATAATGAAAATACCAGTGGCACTCTACAAAAAAAAACAACTTTACTTCAATTATCAAATGTAAGGTAGTTTTCACACATGACAACAGCATGTTCCATACACATGTATCGCTTCAACTGAGAGCACATGTGTTTAGCTTTCCTGCCCTTCTTGTAGGACATACTTGACATCTTGCTAGTCTTGCTGTTTTGTCAGGAGGTATTTATTATACAATATGCAATTAATAAGAACATAAAATATCAGTAAAATAAATTATTAAATTCTTAAAAGGTATTGCATGTTCAGAATAGACATCAACATTTGTAAGCAAGATGTTTACTTGCTTACAAAACCTAAAAGATAACATCAGGAATAAATTGCTATATGAACTACAATGAAAATACCAATAGAACTCTACGACAAAAATAACCTTTGCTTCAATTGTCACACCCAAGACAGTCTTCACACATGACAGCTGCATGTTCCCTACACAAGTGTCGCTTACACTGATAGCATATATGTGTTGTTTTCCTGTTCTTTCTTGTAGGGGACAGTTGACATCTTTTTGGTTTTCTTGTTGTTGTAGTAGATCTACAGAATGCTGTGCCTACCTGTTCACCTGTCAGCTCACCAGTGTGCTCTACAATTCTTTTTCATAGTTCCCAGGGCAGAAACATTTTTGTTTTTCCTCTGTTATAAACAATCTCTTATGAATTCCACTCCCAACTCTCTAAGAAAATTTCTCTGTTATATTTTATACGTGTTATTTTCTTTTTTTTTCTTTTTTTTTTATTAAATTCTTTTATTGGTACATTGTAGGTATACAACACAATTATATTTCTCATTAGGAGGTTATACCTTTACATAATGTATCTTGGTTCTTATTTTTTCCCCATTCCTAGCCCTCCCTTCACGCCCTCCACCCTTCCCTATTTACAAAGACTTTATTTCCATTTTTTCCATTTCTCAGCATTTTTCCTTTCCCTTCTTTCCTTTCCCCTGCCCCTCCCACTACCCCTACCCCTTTGGACCTTTTCTTCCTATTTTACATTATCGATTATTCATTCTAATCATTGGTACATTTTAGGTATACAATATAATGACATTCATCATTGGAAATTTGCACCTTTACATAGTCTCTCTTGGTTCTTATTTTTCACCCTTGCCCAGCCCTCTCTTCAATCCCTCCAGTCCTCCCTATTTACAAAGATTTTGTTCCTAGTTTTCCATTTTCTCATATTAATCCCATTCCCTTCTATCCTTTCCCCTAGCCCTCCCACTTCCTTCCCCTTTGCCCCTTTTCTTCCTATTTCATATTACCTGTTATACATTTAGTCCTTATTTACACTTTCAGTTTCTCACACCAGAGAAACTATTCAGTATTTATACATGTGTTGTCCTATTTATTTCACTTAAGAGTATTGCCGCAATGTGCATCCACTTAGCTATAAATGTCTCTAATTTCTCATTTTTGATGGCTGAGTAGTACTCCATTTTATTTAAAAAACCATATTTTCTTTATCCAGTCTCCAGTTGATGGGCATTTGGGCTGTTTCCAAGTTTTAGCTACTACAAACTGTGCTGCTATGAACATGGGCACACATATATCACTGTGGTATGATTCTTTTAATTCTTTGGGGAAGATCCCCAGCAGTGGAATAGTGGGTCAAATGGGACTTCCAGTCCTAGTTCTTTGAGGTATCTCTGTACTGATTTCCACAGTGGTTGCACCAGTCTACACTCCCACCAGCAGTGGAGCAGGGTTCCTCTTTCCCCACAGCCCCACCAGCATTTGTTATTGGTTGATTTCATGATGGCAGCCATTCTTTCGGGAGTGAAGTGGAATCTCAGCGTTGTTTTCATTTGCATCTCTCAAATGACCAGTGATGATGAACATTTTTTCATGTATTTATTTGCTATTTCTACTTCTTTGTCTGAGAAATGTCTGTTCATTTCAAATGCCCATTTTTGGATTGGGTCTTTAAATTTGGGAGGTCTAATCTTTTTAAGTTCTTTATAGATTCAAGATAGTAGACCTTTGTCTGAGGAAGAGCAGGTGAAAATTTTTTCCCACATTGTGGGTTGTCTCTTCACACTGCTGGTGGCTTCTCTTGCTGTGCAGAAGCCTTTTAATGAGAAGAGATCCCACTTGTTGATTGTTTGTGCTAGTTCATGGGCAACTGAGGTTTTGTTCATAAAATCTTTTCCTACACCGATGTCTTCAAGGGTTCTACCTAACTTCTGTTCCAACTGGTTCAGAGTTTCTATTTTAATATTTAGATCTTTAATCCATTTTGATTTTAGTTTAGTGCATGGTGAGAGATATAGGTCTAGTTTTAATCTTTGGCAAGTTGAAGCCCAATTTTTCCAGCACCATTTATTAAAGAGGCTAACTTTCCTCCAGTGAGGGTGTTTGGCTGCTTTATCAAAGATGAGATGGCTGAGTGTGTCTGGCGTTGTTTCTGCACCTTCTAATCTGTTCCACTGGTCCTCAGGTCTGTTTCTTTGCCAGTACCATGCTGTTTTTATCACAGTAGCTTTGTAGTAGAGTTGCAGGTTGGGGATTGTGATACCCTCTGCCATGTTTCTGTTACCTAGAATTGCTTTTGCTATTCTGGGTCTCTTCTTGCTCCAAATGAATTTTTGGATTATTTTCTCAAGGTCCATGAAGTATGCTGCTGGGATCTCAGTTGGAATTGCATTAAATCTATATAGAAGTTTTGGGAGTATGGCCATTTTCACTATATTAATCCTTCCTACCCAGGAGCAGGGGATGTTTGTCCATTTTCTGATATCATCTTCAATCTCTCTTTTCAGAGTGCCATAGTTTTCAGAGAAGAGGTCTTTGATTTCTTTCATTAGGTTGATTCCTAGGTATTTCAGTTTTTTGGATGCTATTGTGAAAGGAATTATTTGCCCTATTTTTCTCTCAGTGAGTCTGTCATTGGTATAGAGGAAAGCTATTGATTTTTGTGTGTTGACCTTGTAACCAGCTACTTGACTGAATTTGATTATTAAGTCTAGAAGACTTTTGGTGGAGTTCTTGGGGTCTTCTATATAGAGTATCATGTCATCTGCAAATAATGACAGTTTGACTTCTTCCTTTCCTATCTTTATTCCTTTTATTTCTTTCTCTTGTCTAGTTGCCGTGGCCAATGTTTCCAGAACTATATTGAACAAGAGTGGTGATAGTGGACATCCTTGTCTTGTTCCTGATTTTAGTGTGAAGGATTTCACTTTTTGACCATTTAGTTTGATATTGGCTGTTAGTTTTTCATAGTTGGCTTTTATCAGTTTGAGGTAGAGACCATCTATTCCAATTTTTTAAAGGGTTTTTATCATAAATGCATGTTGGATTTTGTCAAATGCTTTTTCTGCATCTATGGAGACAATCATATGGCTTTTGTCCTTGGCTCTATCAATATAGTGTATTACATTGATTGATTTACATATATTGAACCATCCCTACATCCCTGGATGAATCCCACTTGATCAGGGTGTATGATCTTCTTGATGATCTTCTGCATTCTGTTTGCCATTATCTTATTAAGGATTTTTGCATCTATGTTCATTAGTGAGATTGGCCTATAGTTCTCTTTTTCAGTTGGGTCTTTCTCTGCTTTGGGGATCAAGGTGATGCTTGCTTCCAGGAATGAATTTGGGAGTATTGCTTCCCTTTCAATTTCATTGAAGAGTTTAAACAGTAGTGACAGCAGTTCCTCTCTAAATGTCTTGTAGAATTCAGCAGTGAAGCCATCAGGGCCCGAGCTTTTCTTAGTTGATAAGTTTTTGATTACATTTTCAATTTCATTGGTTGATATTGGGTTGTTCAGAATTTTTAGGTCTTCTTCATTCAACTTTGGTAATTCCTATGTATCTAGGAATCTGTCCATTTCTTCTGTGCTGTCCATCTTATTGGCATATAGGTTCTGGAAGTAGGTATTAATGATCCTCTGGATTTCTTCTGGGTGTGTTGTAATTTCACCCTTTTCATTCCTAATTGCATGGATTTGGGCCTTTTCTTTCCTTTTTCTGACAAGGTTGGCTAAGGGTTTGTCAATTTTGTTGATTCTTTTGAAGAACCAACTCTTGGCTTCACTGATTTTTTTGTATTGTTCTCTTAGTCTCCATTGCATTGATTTCTCCTCTGATCTTTATAATTTCCTCCCTTGTATGAGTTTTGGGGTTGTCCTGCTCTTCTTTTTCTAGAAGCTTGAGGTTCAGCATCAGGTCGTTTAATTGGGCTCATTCTGTTTTCCTAATATGCATATTCACTGCTATGAATTTCCCTCATAAGACTGCTTTCATTGTGTCCCATAGATTCCGATATGTTGTAATGTCATTGTCATTTAATTGAAGGAACTGTCTGATTTCTTCTTTAATTTCCTCTGTGACCCATTGGTTATTCAGAAGTGTGTTGTTCAATTTCCACATGTTTATGAAATTTTTTGAGTTTCTTTTGCAATAGATCTCCAATTTCCTCACACTATGGTCTGATAATATACAGGGGATAACTTCAGTTCCTTTGTTCTTACTTAAACATGTTCAATGTGTGAGTATGTGGTCTATTTTGGAGAATGACCCATGTGCAGCTGAGAAGAATGTGTATTCTGATTTTGTGGAGTGGAAGACTCTGTAAACATCTGTTAAGTTCATTTGTTCAAGAGTTTGATTGAGTTCTAGTATTTCATTACTTCTTTTTAGTCTAGTTGATCTACCTATTTGTGACAGTGGGGTGTTGAGGTCCCCCACTACAATTGTATTAGTGCATATATGACTTTTCATGTCCATTAGTATTTGTCTTATATAGTGGGGCGCACTAGTGTTCGGTGCATAGATATTTATGATTGTCATCTCTTCCTCTTGGATTGTTCCCTTTACAAGGATGTAGTGTCCTTCTTCATCTCTCTTAATCAGTGTTGGTTTGAAATCTACTTGATCTGCCAAGAGGGTAGCTACTCCTGCTTTTTTTTGGGTTCCCATTGCATGGAGTATTGTTTTCCATCCTTTAACTTTCAGTCTATGAGTTTCCTTTTGAATTGTGTTTCTTGTATGCAGCATATTGTTGGATTTTGCTTCTTGGCCCATTCTGCCAGTCTATTTCTTTTGATTGGTGAATTGAGACCATTAACATTGATGGTTATAACTGAAACATATTGACTTGTCATTGCCATGACTTTTTCTTTTTGTTGGGTTCTCCCCCTTTACATTTAATTTCTTGTCATGCCAGATGGGTTCATTCTGCTTTGCTTCCTGGGGTTGTGATCCTCAATGTCTGTTCCTCGGATATTGTGTAAAATTCTTTGGAGTGCTGGTTTGGTATTCACGAAGTTCCTAAGGTGCTCTTTGTCATGAAAGTATCTTATTTCTCCATCCATTTTGAAAGATAGTTTTGCAGGGTACATCAATCTGGGTTGGAGGCTGTTTTCTTTTAGGGCTTGGAATATGTCAGTCCAAGCTCTTCTTGCCTTGATGGTTTGTGTTGAGAAGTCTGCTGTGATTCTGATGGGCTTTCCTTTGTATGTGATTTGTTTCTTTTCTCTAACTGCTTGTAGAACTTTGTTCTTCTGTTGAGTTTCTGGAATCTTAACAATTATATGCCTATGTGTAGACTTTTTTTGATCAAGGCTATTTGGAGTCATATAGGCCTCACTTATCTGTATGTCAAGCTCTTTTCCCCTGCTTGGGAAGTTTTCTGCCATTATTTCTGTGAAGAGATATTTTTATGTCATCTCCACTCTCTCCTGTTTCTTCATTGACTCCAATCAGCCTTATGTTATTCTTCTTTGCATCATCTAGCAGCTGCTGGATTGATTTCTCATGTTCCCTTATAATTTTGAAGCAATTTTTCTTTTCCTGGTCACTAATTGCAATCTTATCTTCTATATCCGAAATTCTGTCTTTACATTGGCTCATTCTTCTGTGTAGACTTTCAATGGAGCTTTTCATGTCCTGGAAATCTATTTGCATCTGTTTTACGGATTCCATTTCTTTCCTATGTTGGGATTCCATCATGTTCCTGAGCTCCTCTCTAGATTTATTAATCATGACTTGCACTAGGGGCACAATTTCTCCTGTTATCTGAGAAATTATTTCTGATTTCATTTTTTCCAGATCCCCTTTTGTTGCCAGTTCAGTGGGTCTGGGTGGTTGAGTATCAGAGTGTTCCATCTCATTTCCCTTTGGGGTTGCTGTAGGTGATCTGGAAGTCTGGCTTTGAGACTTATTTATGTGTTTTCTCATTTCAACTGGGGCAGGGGGCTGTTAGCACCTGCACAGATTATCTCCTCTGAGTTGGGAGAGGTGGGACAGGGGCCGGGAGCAGCAGTAGGGATAGTGGCCCAAAAGCCCTTTCCTGTGGGCTGGGAGCAGCAAGAGGGATGGTGGCCAGGAAGCCCCTTCCTCTGGACCAGGAGCAGTGGGATGGTAGCTCAGAAGCCCCTACCTCTGGGCCAGGAGCAGTGGGAGGAATAGTGGCCCAGAAGCCCCTTCCTCTGGGCCAGGAACAGCAGGACAGAAGGTGGCCCAAAAGCCCTTTCCTCTGGGCTGGGAGCAGCCAGAGGGATGGTGACCAGGAAGCCCCTTCCTCTGGACCAGGAGCAGTGGGACGGTGGCTCAGAAGCCCCTACCTCTGGGCCGGGAGCAGCAGGACTCAGTACCGTGGTCTGGTGGTCTGGTGTCCTCTGTGTCTTTGTAGTGTGGAACCAGGTGGCTGCCTGTCTGCAGCAGGGTGATTCGGTGTCTTCTGCATGACTCGGGACCTCCGTAGGGCGTGCACAGACCTGCCTGTCTGAAGTGGGCTGAATCGGTGTGTTCCGCACAACTCGGGACCTTGGTAGGGCATGGACAGATCCCTGTCTGCAGCTGGGTGATTCAGCATCTTCCACGCAACTCCTACTTGTTATTTTCTTTGTAAACTATCAAACTATGCCACATATGTTTAGGATTGAGTAAACCACAACCATTGGCCAATGCTTTGTGTTTCAAGTGACATCAGAGTTGCTGTATAACTTTACAACATCTACTCCACCTTTGGTTTTGTTGTAGAAAGTTTTCATCTGAAGTTTCTGGTTTGTTGAGGTTTTTCTATCAATATTTCTATCATGGTGCAATGTTAATATCAGCAGTACCAGTTTGTTTTTCTTTCCCATATATGAGGCCAATGTAAATCTTTCTGAAAACCAAAGATTTTACTATACAATTCTCTGTTTTGGAATTGCAACATTTCATTTGGAATTTCTGCTTTGCTCCTGCATACAGTTCTTGCATTGGTCAACTTGTGCTCTGTTAGCAAATGTAACATCAATTGGAAACTGGTAAACCAATTGTTGAATGTCACATTCTAATTAGTTTGGGAGATGGGAGGAACAAATCAGTTCACAGTGTCATTCAGTTTATTCCTATATGAATAAGGACCTGAGGGCTGAGTTCCAGGATAGATGTGTAAATTGAAAGCATAAGCCTTCATATCTATAAGAGCATAAATTTTTATGCTATATTTTGAAGGATTTTTGGCATGTATGCCATGAAGTTACAGCAACCATGAAGTGCTACAAGATGTTCATCAATAGTCATGTATTCACATGTTGTGTAAATTGCTTGCTAATTACTCACAAATCTGTCAAACTATGGCCAGATAGCAGCCAGATTATCAGTTTGTTTTTTTTCTTAGCAGGTAGTTTTGTCATCAAACCTCAGGAAATTTTGAAGGAAACCAAATCACCTCAGGGTCATTGTTATTCTACAAACCTCAAATCCTTTACTTCCTATAATTACCATGAGAAAGCCTGCAGACATATGAATGCTTTCAGTTCAGCTAGTGAGCTGTCATAATAAATACATTTCTGAATATGGCTATTGGTCCATACCGAACATTTTACTCACATTTCAGCCTTTGTGTATTTCACAACATCTTGTAGCATTTTTGTGTTACAATTTCCAGCATTAAATGGCAGTACTGGCATTCTGTGCAATATGTTTCACCCCTGCCAAAACCTTCACTATATTTTTGGACCCAGTTCTAACACTGGATCATTCCATTTGGTTGCGTGGCCATTTTGCAACATTTTGACTAGTCAAATATGTACTCACATTGCTGTTTTCTTCATCATCTGAATGAGGAAGGTCTGCATTCCCTGTGTCTGAATCAGTTGATTCTTGCTCCATTTCATTTACAGGAACTTTGGCTCACATGGCCACTGTCAAAGTCATCAATATCATCATCAACATCATCATCATCATCATCATACCACTCTTCTGTTATGAAAACATGTATTTTACTATAATGGATCATCCTCATCATTCAGGCATGAGTAATCTGATGGTTTACTTTTGACCTCCTCCAAAACTGAAATCTGGTTTTTCATGTGCCATTGTACTGAATTGGGCTACTTCTATCAGAAAAATGAAAGAAAACTTTGGAGTGGTTTGGGTCTATTGGACTCTCTATGATGTTCAGGTGAACATACACAAAACCAGTTAGAAGGAGCATACCATGGGTAAAAATCCGAGTTTGCCACTTTTGCACAGGTGCACACACCTTTTCCTTCATTATACCAAGTGGATAAACACATAGATTGTTTCCTATATCCAGCAGGGAAAGGTACTGAGATGCACAGCCAGCTACTATTATGCTAAAGTACAAATTCACAGTAGAAAAGTAAGGGGTGGGATTTTGAAACCCAGTGTTATGATCATCAGGGTAATGTGAAACTTGACTTTCCAGAAATGCTGCCCCTTATCCTTTATTTCTATTACATCTCCTTGCTTACTTCCTGTGATAGTTAATTGATCATGTCAACTAGAGTAAGAAATGCCCAACTAGATAGACTCAGTGTAATTCTGGGTGTGGAAGACCCACCCTAGGGAAGATTGTCCCCAGAATGATATAAAAAGGAAAGGAGGAAGGAAAGATCATTTCTATTTCTTCAGAGGAGCTCCAATCTCTGCCTTCACCCTGGATGCCATCACATCTCCTGATTTCTAGGGCAGACCCTTCAGCCTTCCAGGGCAGACCTTTCAGCCTTCTGATACTGACTTGCATGGGACACTACAGTGGGGTCCAGGCCTTCAACTGGACCTTTTGGATCTCCAGTGCACAGGCAGGTCTTTTGCACTCTTCCACACCTGACTTTGTGGGTGGCCATTGGAAGCCAATCTTGTAAATTCTTATATATTTGTATATCTGTTATTAAATCTGTTTCTCTAGTAAGCACAGACTGATACACATCTTGTGTAGAAGTTATCCTGATATATACCTTTTTAAAATTTATATGTCTGTTTATTGTCTCTCTAGCCTTTAGAATATAAGATTCATGTAGGTATATTACATGCACCAGGACTTAGTAAAAGGCCTAACACATAGTAAGCATTCAGCAAATATTTGTTAAATAAAGCAATAAATAAAAGGTGCTCTAAATGCTAAACTTTCCAATCAGCACAAATTAATAGCAAAAACCTCCATAAGTGAGCATTTAACATGGATTTTATTTCTTCAGACAAACCTGTTTTCAAGGCAGTCATGACATTATATAGTGTCCACCTAGAGTTTGGAATTGTACTCTAGGAATAGCATGTCATTCACATTTAATTATACATTTACTGTATTATAAACAGTGGCTATCTCATTACAATGGGAGGCAAATTAAAAGGAATGCCAAAAAAGCACCCTGGGGACCACTGTAGTGATATAGTCTAGATTTCAGAACAGCAGTGGCCATATATATGATCTATTTTCTGGTTGAAATGCTTTCATAATTCTTGATACTAATTCAATGAACCCTCTAATTTTCCCAAACTTATGTAAACAACCTCAAGAATATATTAAGGGGAAAAAATTTCTCTATTTAATATAACATTTAAAAAAATGTACTTTTACATTCAATAAAGCTGAATCCCTCTTCTGCCCATAAACCATCTCTTGTAAAGCTCAGCAAAGCTTCAGGAAAAATCTCTAGCTTCTCTCAATAGAATCAGGTCCCTCTGTGCAGACATTGTGCTGGGTTGGTCAATGCGCTTGTTAAATTGACCCAGTCCTTATGTTTTAGTTAGAACTGATAACACTGACTTAAGTCAATATTACTTATCACTGTCCTTGATCTGATTTTCAGTATAACAACTGTGTGTATCTGCTTCCAACAGGTTGGATGGATGTCAGTGGTAAATACTACACTACTACACTGTAAATATAGATATCTTGCTGATGCTGTCAACCATGGACAATTACAAGCTTGCTTTCAGAACATCTGCACCAATATCTCCTTTGCCTCTCCCTGCAAACCACTACCTTTGCCAAATATATTACTTTGTTTTTAAAAAGTCTCACTCATTTTGCAATATAAAATACAAACTCTTGACCCATGGAGCATAACACTAATTTTGTCATAAAGGCCCATAAATGCAGGTCTGTCGGATCCATGTTTATTTTTTAGAATATTTCTATTGATGATTTATTAATTTTTATTTTATGAGTTTCATTATATTGAACAATGAGTACTTAATGGGAAAAATATCACAAAAATAAAGTATTGCATTTTTAATATTTATTGTGTTTATACAAAAGCATCAGAATTTTCAACATGGACTGGTGTTTGGTGTACAAAGTCTAAAAGAGAACAAGAAAATAAATTCTTATATGAACTATAATGACAATATCAATAGACCTTTACAAAAAAATCATCTTTACTTCAGTTATCACACCTAAGGCAGTCTGCACACGTGAAAATGACACATTCCATACACATGTGTTGCTTAAACTTATAGCACACATGTTTTGCTTTCCTGGCCTTTTTGTAAGACTTACTTGACATCTCACTGATCTTGCTGTTTTTCAAGAGTTTCTCATTATATTATACAGTGTGTAGTCAACAAGAACATAACATATGAATAAACAAAATATTAAATTCTTAATATGTATTACATGTTTAGAATAGACATCAACATTTTCACATCGGCTGTTTACTTGCTTACAAAACCTAAAAGATAACATCAGGAATAAGTTGCTCTATGAACTACAATGAAAATACCAATAGAACTCTACAACAAAAATAACCTTTGCTTCAATTGTCACATCCAAGTCAGTCTTCACACATGACAGCTGCATGTTCCATGCACAAGTCTTGCTTACACTGACAGCACATGTGCTTAGCTTTCCTTTCCTATGTGGCAGTCTTGTCACCTCTCTTCTCTTCCAACATTAAATGGCAGTGCTGGCATCCTGTCCAATATGTTTCACTCCTGCCAAGACCTTCACTATATTTTCAAACCTAGTCATGAAATTGGATCATTTCATTTTGTTGCATGGCCATTTTGCAACATTTTGACTAGTCAAATATGTACTCACATTGCTGTTTTGTCGTTTGAATACAGGAAATTTGCTTTCTCTATGTCTGTATCAGTCAATTCTTGCTCCATTTCACTCACAGGAACTTTGGCTCATGTGGCCAGTGTTAAAGTCGTCGTCATCATCATCATCATCATCATACACCCACACCACTCTTCTGTTATGAAAACATGTATTTTACCATAATGGATCATCTTCATTATCCATGCATGGGTAATCTGAGGATTCACTTTTGATCTCCTCCAAAACTTGCAAATCTGGTTTTTCATGTGTCGTACTGAATTAGGCTACTTCTATCAGACAAATCAAAAGAAAACTTTTTATGTAACAAATCCTGGAGTGCTGTGGGTCTATTGGACCCTCTGTGATGCTCCAGTGAAAATACACAAAACCAGACGAAGCATACCATGGGTAAAAGTCCGAGTTTGCCACTTTTACACAGGTACACACACCTTGTCCTTCATTATACCAAGTGGGTAAACACATAGATTGCTTCCTCTATTCCTCAGGTAAAGGCACTGTGATGCACAGCTGGCTATTATTATGCTAAAATACAAATTTATAGGAGAAAAGTAAGAGATAGATCCACTGACCCAATGTCATATTCCCTCTGGGAATATGAACCCTGATACTGAGATACTTTGGGGGTATAGACATGTTTTACAGAAATTAAAAGTCTTTTTGCCTTTGCATTAATACCATAACAATTCATGAATCAACAAATACGAAATAATCAACTTGTCTTTAGAATCATAGTGTGCTTGAGAGAAGTCTAAGATCATCACTTGTCTATTCTAATAATCCAATATCTTCTCATTGCACATGTAGAAATGAAGGCCCAGAGAAATGATGAGGCTTGTCCAAGGTCATGTGGTTACTTAGAAACAGGTATGGTGTCTTTTTAAGGTTGAAATCAATGTGATATATGGATATGAGAAAGGAGAATATGGCTGGTTTTATAGACTTGTAAAACCTAAAGTTTCTTCCTGAGTAACCATCTTCAGTTTTGTTTTGTTTTGTTTTGTTTTAGTTTTTGAAGCTGTGGGTCACATGATTACAACACAGATGGTTTCTGGAATTAAGATGGTCTTCGTGAGCCCAAGGAGGTCTTTTTTGTCATCCTAGAAAGTTGTTATTTCAATGCATTCCCTTGGATTGGTGAAACAGGGAGTAGTGGTGACTGAGGGAGGAAGAAAAGAGAAACCAAGACTTTTAGTTTCCTAGAACAATTTGGGCATTGAATGCCCATTCCTTGTTCTAGCTGTTCTGCACATGAAGAAGAATGTCTCTGATAAATCCCCTCCATGTTGGACCCCGGAATTGAAATAGTTCAGAAGGACACAAGGTCCTGGTGTGCTCTAGGAAAGCTTTCTTCTATTTTAGGTTAACTGCAGAGGTTTCACTTGCTGGTCAGTGTTCTTGATTTCAAAAAGCAACATCTATGCAAGGAAAATTTTTTTGATATATTCTCAGTGTAGTTTGGTTAAGTCTTGATATCACTCTTGAGAATTTAATGTTTAAAGCTGTTCATTGTATTATTTGACAATTACAATAAGAAAAATGAAGTTCTATTATTTATGGTACTCATATGATGGGTCACCAGAAAAATTAAATTGCACTGTTTTATTTAAGAATTTTTCTCAGCTTTTGCTTTGAGGGGAGGGCACAAGTAGAATATGTGTGGAGATGAATTGACAAGGAAATTGAAGGGAGATTATTGCAAATTTTGGTTCTTATATGCCCGACTCTGGTCTTGTCTTATTTCCCAGAAGATTATGCCTACCATGCTTCATGGTTTGAGAACTTTAGCTATTCTGCCTATTCACATATTATGCCACTTTACAGAATCTTTTAATGTGATTATATAGTGATTTTGGACAGAATTATCATCAGTGAAGTGATAAAACTTGGTGCAATCAACAACTGTGTAAGTTTTCCTTTAAAAAAGTGTAGTTTGAGAGGGAAAATTTATGTTTGCTTTTAATTGTGATAGAAGATATAAAACTACAATCAACAAAAGTTATTGTATGGTGGAAGGAACTTTGCAATGAGAAGCCAAATAAAACAGACAGCATGACATCAATAAAGGGATGTTGGTTTAAAAAATCTAGTTTGCCATCTAAAAATGTAGTAATATTCCAGACTATGATTATTCTAAAGAACCAAAGAGAGTTGCTATGTCACCAGTTAGTCTGTACATGAAAAGGCCAGGACTTATATAATTCAGACTAATCAAAAACTTGTCAGGGTCATTATGTTAGAGGTAAACGTATAGGACATAGTGAAGTGCTTCTGGGATATCTTTCATCCTGCTAGTGGGACTGGCTAGTCTTTGAGAGTCATGAGCTGATCCTAGTAGACCTTCATTATAAATGAATTTTGGAGAGAAGGTGAATAAATGTTGCTAAGGGCTTGGACTACCTGGATTTCAAGTGTGGGTCCACTTCCTATTAGATTGATGATTTTGCACAAGTCATTTGTACCTCACATTTTTCATCCATTGTCCATAAAATAGGAACAATAATATCACTAATCTTATAGGGATGTTGAAATAACTACATATATTAATGCATGTAAACCATTATTACAGTAATGCCTAGAACATTAACTTTAAAATGTTACATTTCCAATTAATGATAATTAGTTCAAACTTTCTATCTAACAGCAATGTTGAACAGGGAACAAACCATGAAAATCCATTAATTTCTTAGTTTTCATGAAAACTACTCCATAAGTGCAAGAGAAAAATCATTGATTTAGATATCACTTGCAACTTTATTACCTTAGGCTTTTTACCTCCCCTCAGATTCAATTTCTTATCTGTAAAATGAAGGAGTGATATGCAATTCACTGAGTTGTAATGAGGATTAAATAACATCATTGCTACCTCTCTAAATTCTGGCATTGGAAGCTTAATCCACAAATTCATATTTTAATGATATTTGGAAATGGGGCTTTGGGAGGGAGTTGGGGTTAGCTGACCTCATTAGGGTGAGACCCCCGTGATGACCTGAGTGGATTCTAAGGAGAGGTTGAGGCAGGAGGATCACAAGTGCACTTCCAGCCTGAGCAACTAGTGACTCAGTGAGACCCTGACTCAAAATAAAAATTTTGAAGAGGAGGCCTGGGGATATAGCTTAGTTCAAAAGAACTGAGGTTCAATCCCCAGTGCTGAGAAGAAAGAGGAGGAGGAAAAGCAGTAGAAGGAAAAAAAGGAGACAGAGAAGGAGAGAGAGAGAAGGAAAAGGTGAAAGAGGAGAAAAAGGGGAAGAGGAAGAAGGAAGAAGAGGCGGAAGAGGAGAAAGAGGAGGAGGAATAATAGTAGAGGAGGAAGAAAAGAAACTTGAACTAGCATGTTTGTTTGGTCTCTCCGTGTGATGGCATGTTATGATGCATCAAGAAGGCTCTCATTAAATGCTGGTGCCATGTTTTGGGGGAAGCTGGGAACCCAGTTTCTTAAACCATGACCCAAATAATCATCTATTACCTAAATATTTACACAGACTTAGACATTTTGTCATAGTAGCAGAAAAGAGACGAATATTCATAGGAAACACTTTGCTTGGTACAATATAATCTATCTATGTCATTTCTTTTCCTTTTTCTAACCAAAATGTGTCAGCAAGGAAGGGGTGAAATGGATTTGAGTCAGCGTTTTCAGAATGACAAGGGAAGTTATTAATCCAAAGAATATTTATTGAGAACCTACAATGTTCCAGACTTTGTACTAGATACCTGGGATATTGTAGAGAAAGAGCTCTGTAAAATTAACTTGCATTGTATTGGAAATCTCAGATTTAGTGGACAAAAGAACCTTATTTTGATACTCAATAAGGTACAGGAGGAAACATTGGTGATTATCATCTCTTGAAAGAGAAGATCCAAAGAAATTTTTGTTTGAGAAGGATTATCTTCTGTCCTTGAGTTGGTCAGCTAAGCCCCACCACACCATGGCACCTGAACTGGTACTTTCCATGGGAAAATAGAAATCAAAAGGAGCTGTATGCACTGATTAGGCTAATTTCAATATCCCATCTGGCTTCATGGCTCAAGAGCTTCAGATGCAGTTCCAGAATCTTTCAGAACTTGATACCTGTTGGGAGCAATGCTACATAATTCTAGGGAAAAATCATTTCGTTAGGCTAGTTCTCTTGCCTACAGCCCAGCTACAGAATAACTCCAGTTTGGCCTCCGGTCACAACTGAGACTTCAGTGATCCAGTGATTCTGTGATTCTCCAGGACAAGAAACATCCTGGGAGAACAAACATCTGCTCAGTTGCTCGTTGTTCTTGGACTGTTAACATTTTGTTTGCCGGAGATGTACTGAACTCTCTGCAAGCCTTCTGTTACACCTTGTTTATCCCAATGTGAACTATTGAACTCTCTGCAAGTCATTTGTTACGAGGTACTGAATAAAAGGTGTGGTAAGCTGGGGGCTTTTGCCTTTGCCGGCCAGAACAGCACTGATCAGACCCAAAGCTCAGCTTCTTCTCAGTCTCATTTTTCTACCTTTCCTGTAATTCACCGTGTGCTGCCATGGCTCACAGGAGACCAGGACTCACTGCAGAGGTTCTGGTAACGTCCCCTTCCCCTGTCCCCTACAGATACCAATATTGGTTCTCCCTAAGAACCTTCTGGCTGATTTAGCAGAAATTTGAAAAGGCAGCTGCATGCTAGTGTGCTTTGTAGAGCTCAGAATCATGAAGTTCTTTCATCAGCAGCTTAAAGTTTTTCCTTGTCAAAGCTACTGCAAACCAAATGAAGAATTTATAAGAAGAAAAACTATCCATGTGGACAGATGTATGCGGTTGTGGCAGAAGAAATGTGAGCTTGTAATTGGATGAACCTGGAATCAGGAGTGGAAAATGGTTATTTCTGGAGGCAGAAACAACTTGGGTCCATTTTCTGAGTAGGTGTCTGACTTTGAGGATGCTAGAGATCCATCCTATGCTTTGGTTTCCCTAACTGCAACATGGGGACAATATCATTTACAACTTCATAAGATTAGGTCTAATTAAGGTTACCTGAAAATGCTCTGGGAGAAAGGAAGAAGGTGTTGTCCCAGGATCATGCTGGATGTGACAAGTGAGAAGAACGCTACAGGCAGGGAAATGGCAAGAAAAAATACGCCACATGTTTGCTGAGTATCTACTATGGGCTGTGTTCTTTGCTGTGTACAAGACAAAACAAGAGATACAGGGGGAAAAAAGAAAAAGCATTAATTGAGTATGTGAGTGCCAGACATTTTTCACACATTATTTAATTAAATCTTGATAACATCCTTTAGAGGTGGCAGTTTACTTGATGTATAGTTTGCAGATGAGGGAGCAGAGACTCCAAAAGTTTATAAGACAGATAAAGAAGAGAAAAAGAAAAACCTCAAATATCATGTAGCTTATTCTTCAGATCCATTTTCTTCCCACCCTTCAAAAGATGAACGAGACCAAATCTTTCTTCCAAGAAGCTCAGTCTATAGCACTAAGAAAAGGTTATCATTATATAGTCATGGCTTTCATAGCTACACACTCTGCTGTGCAATTAGAACTTTCTCTACTTCCCTCTGTCTGAATTTACCTTAATTCTCAAATATCAAGTTCCATAAATGGGAAAATTTTTAATCTTACCTATTTAAGATAAACACAATCACTTCTACCATTTTCCCCTCAAGTCTTTTAGACAAATGGTCAATTTTGGAATTTTTGTTTCCTTGCTTTCACTCAAAAGTGGTCTAATTTCTAAGCACTTGAATAATTTTCTGGTATTTGTCCATGTCAATTCACTGATCTTGCTTACCTTTGATGAGGGAAAATTAATCCATTTCTATATCCACTGTTCCTGTGTTGATTCTCACAGTTCAAATGGTCCAAGGCCCATCACACCATACCATGGGATATAACATTCATGACACTCCTATGAAGGCCACATTCTCATTTTTCATTCCAAAACATTATGATTCCTAAGGATAAAATTGGATTCATCACATAAGATAGTTGATGCTTGGTAATATAAACCAATACCCTGTATGTGGTGACTCTGGGCTTTATCTGACACCAGAGAGCTCTCCATATGGCTATTTGAAAGAGTCATTTTATTATCCTATCACAATTTTTTAATAGTATTAAAGTTCTCTACATCTTGGTCCCCCACAGAGTCTCCAAGTCGAGGACATTGGGTGTCTGGCACATAGTTGAGTGACTAATACATGGTGAGTGGTCAATAAATGCCTGTTTTGAAATCTAATAATGAATTCATGCACACTGAGCAAAATACTTAAAAATCAATGACAGGCCTTTCTGGCTGAAGACTAGAAAGTAATATCTAGAATTCTTCCTTAAAGATTTTATTTTCACTTTACCCATTTTAAATAATAAAAGCACAGAGGCTAGTTAAGCATGAAAGATAGAAAATCCTTTGGAAGATTAACTGGGGAAAGAAACCAGGATACACATATTAGGTGGTTACTATGTGTGAGATCCAATGTTGACTCATCTGCTGCAACCGCAAGAAAGGCTTTCTTTGCTTATGTTGATAAAGTTGTGATTTTAAACAACAGAAAAATTTTATTCTTAAAGATTTATTTTATAATGTGGTTTTGGATTTTTTTAAATCCTTCTTATTAAAACTCCAGGGAAACATAATGACAAGTTACTTAACTTATGTAAAGAGTTTTCTGGATTGTAGGTGTCAAATCCAAATCTAGATTCCATTTAGCTACAAGTACTGGGTATACTATACAGGAAAAAGGAGAAAGGAATAAATGTTCACTGGGTCCCTATTAAGTACTGAACATCTTAAGTCATGCTATTTCAACAACTTTATAAGATAGGTATTAGTACACTCATTTTATAAATGAGGAAAATAAGCCTCAGGATGTTTAAAAAATTTATGACAGAGCCAGATTTTGCACCTGAGGTCAGTGTGTGCAGGGTCTGGACATGCTGGGCACATAGCCAAGGCCTGAAGACTGAGTTAGAAAGGCAGGCTTAATATTCAGTAGGTCAGTTGAGCAGAAAGCAGGGCAAAGACATGACCAAAACAGACCTCAATATTCAGTCAGGGTTCTGTACACACGAAATCTGATGGCAGGAATCAGGCCCAGCACAAAGAAAATGAGAGAACTGAGACTTCACAGCTTGGAAAAGAGTTCTTGAGGGCTTAGAACCATCATAGCAGTGTCCATTGCCCTGACCATCGATCCTGGCTCAGGGACTGTCTGACTCATGCCTAGTTTGAAGGGCCCTGCTTGGCATAAGCAGATAAGCCTGGTAAACAAATGAAGCACACGTCTATAGATGCCCTTTTTCTGCAAAGGCATCAAACCTTCTTGGGTAACACAAAAAGGTTACTGATGAGTTTGATGAAATGCAGCATCTAGAGCATTGGAAATAGAAGTCTGGGTAAAGCCTTATCTCGAAGATAGAAAATGTGGAGATCAAAGGTAAGGCAGCACCCATGAATATGCCTGACAATAAGGTAGGAATAAGAAGAAGTTAGGTAAATGATAGAATTCTTGATATGGGCTTAGAAGTTCTGGGGTAATTCTATGAAACTGGAGTTTAGGATGTCATTTGTCTGCCATGGAACTGATAAAACTAGGATCTCTGTACTGGATTTGTTGACTATTCTTAGTACTGCTTGTAAAAGCCAATAACTCCTTTCATTTGTTTCTCAAATAAAATGAAGTGAGCTAGTTACATGTGGTGAAGGCCATAAAGATATGTATGGTTCTCTACAGAGATACAGATGCAGAAAGGACTAAATTGTGAGCCCACAAGCAGAGGGTCCCTCTTTCTTCATTCTTGGTTGATGATGTTGGGGAATTTGTACTTTAGAGTGACCTAGTCTTTATAAAAATTTGAGTTTCCTGATGGTGCCTTGGCTGCTGCTGAGTTTTCCCATTTGAAAAATAAGACAGTGTTAGCTCTTCCTAAACCAAATAAACAGATAAAATATAGGAAGTCCATCCATTGAATCAGTTTTCTGACAGTGACAAAGTTTCACATTTATTAAAGGCAGGAAAAAACCATGAAGGGAAAAATGGCTCTACAGAGAGTTTGGACTGAGTAAAATGGGAGGGAAAAGGAAGGAAAAAAATAGAAATAAATATATACCCTACAGTCTGGGGTGGGCTACCATGTGGCATGGTACCCCATGGATCCATTTTTAAAGCCATAATTCATCAGTCTACAACAAGTCTGACCTGTTGACTTCTGTACTTTACAATGTTAGCATCTACTTCCTGTAATTATTAATGGTGGCAAAACCACTACCTGAAGAAAAACATACCTTAGTTTGAGGGTGGGATTTCAATTTCCTATGAAACAACCAACTCACATTCCACGGTCGGTTTCTTTCTGCTCCCTGGGCTGGTGTGGAGATATTGGCTTCAGTAGGAGAGCAGAGCACTCCTTGGGTGGTGTTTGGAACCACTGTGCTGCCTTATTGAATACCAGCCAGAGCTGCAAGTCCTTGCTCTGTTTTTTTACACATCTACCACAAACATCAGGTTTTATTAACAGGGAAGACAGCTTTCTAATGAAATATGGCCCTTAACTTCCTTTTATATTTGGTAATATCCTGATCTCTTTATCCAAATGAAGCATAAAACACTTACAACTGTGTTTTGCTATTGCACTGACCGAGGAATATATTCATTTGCAGTAACATGGGATTCAATGGAGTGGAAAATAAGCTCTGAAAATTGCTCTTGCCATGAAATTGTATCAATAAATAGGAAAAGCCCATTTAGATTTCACTGACCAATTCCCCACCCCTCATGACAGAAATTAATATGGCCCAGTGGTGTGTGTTGAAGGTAAGAAGCAGGAGGCTCCGCAGCCTGGGCCAGCCCTGTGTCAAGGCCTGTCTAGTGCAGCTAGCTTATTTGACCTCACAGAGCAGCAGAGCGTCCCTTTGTGTGTGTGTATTAGGGTGTATAGGGGCTGGGTGCAGTAAGTTTGAGGGAGGCAGAAGCCCCTGAGGGTGAAGCAAGAGTAAAAGCATTAAAACAACCACCTGTAAGACACTGGCCACACTCTTACTCTTGCATCCCTGAGTCTGCACCACTGAAACCTTTCCCCAAAGGGCCCAGCCCAAGATAAGGAAATGAAAACAGGCTTATACTCTACATCTTCAAGTCAGTGTGGCTCCTGGCTGTTAATTTCAATATCCATAGTCTCACAATAAAATTCTAGCAGACATATCCAAAAATAAACACATGGTTGATGTGTGGCTTTTCTGTGTGGAGATGAATAAAACATCAAGTTCAGGTGTAAAGTAGTCAATTATGATGTTAAAAATTTGTGGAAACTACAAAGACTTGTGACTGATGATATGGAAATAGTGTTAAACTAAGAATCAAAACTGACAGTTTCTGCATGCTTTAGGCAAACTGTATAATCTTTCTGAAGTCAGTGACCAAATTTATAAAATGGTCCTAATAATGGCGGTGCTGCTTGTGTCTTCCTTATAATCAAATAACATTGTGTAGGTGAAAGTGATTGTGATGATCTAGAAATGTTTAAGGTATTTTATTATTATTATTATTATTATTATTATTATTATTATTTTCTACCATTAGTGTGGATGTTGAAGAACAATAATTTTAAAGTAAATTATACCTTTAAAAACGACTTCTTTGTGTTACTAGTGGCAGAATTATGGAGTGAAAAGTGCTGCATGGAGGAGTTTGAAGAGCTGGGTTCCAGTGCTGCAGACTTTGGTAGAACACAGTGAGACCCTGGCCAGCTACCTCCATATCTCTCCAGTGAGATGGTTGCACCAAATGATCTCTAGAAGTCCTTTTCGGAGTCAAAGTTTGTAGGTATTTGATCAAAGAGGTGTCATAATTCAAACCCAGATGATAAGATAATCTAGGAGTTAAGAAGTTTATGTTTTCATCGTGAACACAAGACAATCACAATTCTCTTGTGACTCAGAGGAAATTTTGGAAGAGGTTTCCAAATTTTGGCAGGGCACTATATTCCCTGGGGTAAACTTGCCTTAACCCGAAGCCTCGGTACTTGTGCTCCATCTGAAACCTTCCAATTCCCCACTTTTATTTCTCTTTCGAATCATCTGTCGAATGTCAGTGAAACTTGCTAAAGGTGGCAGAGTCCTCTCTTTCCCAGATACCCACTGAGATCCTTACACATTGGCAGTGATGTAAAAGCCATGTTTTCAGAGGCTCGTTGCCACCCTGGTAGAGGCTGGCTGCCTGCTATACTATCTCATCTCCTTGCCAACAGATGCCTCTCTGGGACCTTCTTGTAGCTCAACATGCAGAATAACAACCAGGAGAGTAGCAGGCCAGGCCTCTTGCTTGCTGGCTAAGCACCTTATTAGCCCTCTAAATGGTTGTCAGAAGGATCTGACAAGTTGTAACTTCATGTGCTGCTCAGCCCCATGTCTTCTCCCTCTGTGAGCTCTTGTCAGACTGTCCCTTCTGCCCTGCAGGGTTTCTACTGCTCTCATTAGTCAGAGTCTAGCAGATGATCACACAGACTTGTAGCAGGTGGAATGTGGAAAGGAACATTGACTTGTAGTCTGTGTCCCATTAGCAACATGGGTAAAGGGAGTCTGTTCTGTGTTCTGTGGCTCCAATTACTTGCCAATTACACTCTTGGAAAAAGTACCATTCCTTAATCAAACTTTGGGAAAAGTTTATCAATGGAGAGTCAATGATGCTCATCACAGTCTTTTGGTCAAGAGTAAGTCTCCAAATTTACCTGCCTTGACTAAAGAGCATATGGTATCTAGAGAGGCCAGCCAGTCTAGTGAATTAATGGAGGAACTACGTGAAAACATTCTCTTTGTAAGAGGCCAAACAACACACATCAAAGCCTATTTACTGCCACTCATCATCCCATGTCCCTCCCCAGAGGAGAGGAGAGGAGAACACTGCCAATAAGTTTGGTTTATAAACTTCTATTTGTACATAATAGGATGATGAGGGGCCACTCAACTGTACAGTCACTTCCAGCATCATAGGGAATCAGAGGAGGGCTTTACCTTGATCTTCAACCAAGTAGGAAGGAGGGCTCCAGTAGACCCACTTTGATATTTTTGGAGTGTCTTTGAAAAAAAAGGAGAGTGACTTTTACTTCATTAATTGGACATCTGCTTAGATAGTGGACTTGCCGATCTTCACTTAGCACCCATTTTAACAGGAGGAAAATAGAATTGGATAATGAGGGTAAAGATAAAGCAGCTACTTGTGGCTTGGTTTGGAGAGAATAAAGTCCTCTGAACCTCTCAAATGGACATAGAGGGACAAAGTTTGAACATACTTACCATTAGTTGACCAAGCTGGCAGACTTCTAGAAGAGGAGACCCTGTCCTCAAGAGAATGTAGTTTCTATCCACGCGTGAGATGCATCAAATCAAGTCAGAGCCTTGCACTTATTATAGGAAGAACTCACCCAAGTTTCCCAAAGAAACGCATCTTTACCAACATAGTGGCATCAAAGGCCATTGTCAGCGAAGAGAACATCCCAAAGGCACAAAGGCTCCAATTCTACCTCTTATTCCAGTACAGTGGAGAGGTCAAGCTAAACCGGGTGAGAAGGAAGGATATGGAGTTGGTGGCTTAATCTGGGATAATGGACAGAATTAACGTGGAATGTTTACTATGAGACAGAGATCATAGAGCCATGGGATTGGCCCTGCATATCATTAAAGGCTTGGAATGCGAAAGTCAACGAGGTTAAAGGCAGTGATTGCAAAAAATTCCCTTCAATATTTGGATCTCAATGAATCAGACTTTTCAATAAACTAGTTATGTGCAGAAAGATATAGTATTGTTTGTGTTTTTACATTAATAATGTCATAATGTATATATCACACTATAATTTTCTTTTCTTCTTGCAGTAATATGTCTCAGAGGTTTTCATATGTCAATACACTTGGATTTTGTTGTTATTTATAGATGCTACATAGTCTTCCCCAGTACTGCATTGCTAGATTGTATTTAGTCATTCTGTGATGACAGGCTATGGAACAGCACAGACTATAAGCAAGGACAAATTCTAGCATAGATCTCTAAAATAGGACCACCACTTCTTTCCTAAGAACTTGTCCAGGAGGTCTGAATCCCTGCTGCTCTGCAAGGCCTCACTGCTTGCATGTGGAGATGGGAGAAGGTGGCAGAGGAGTTTGCATAACAGAATTATCCTCTCCTCTTCATCTTCCCATTTACTGATTGTCAAAACGGCCATCTTACCAAGGAAGATGCGAAGCCAGTGATCTCCAGTCAACTGTCTGTTTTTCTTCACTTAAAACTGGTGAGCTCATTCCTTTTCCTTCCAAATTTGGTTTCGTACTAATTAACCAATAATATCTGAGAACTACTTTGACAATCTTGTACTCAAAAAGAAACAGAAGAGATTTGTTACAAACTTAAGGATTTATTAAAATAAATCATCCCCATACCAGGTAGGTATAATGTTTCATAGGCATTTGACACATACATATATTTTAATCTCTAACTTATGTTTTAAAGCAATACATGTGTATAACAGCAAGATATTTTCCTGGTGATACTTTGCCTCATTGCCAGTAATTACTGAACAGATGTAAGGGTATCCAAATAAATACATGCAATATTAAGCATACAGTGCTCACTACAAAACCTATTAATGATTTCACATTTTGTAGGATGCTAATTATCATGGTCAAACATCCATAAACACAGAGTGAGCTCCATCTAATCCAAAGAATTTTTTCATTTTTCTTTTTACAGCACTTCCCTGACACTTTAAAATGATAGTATCAGACTTTTACTCAGTAGGACTTTCTCTAACATATCTCTTTGTTTTCTCTCAAAAGTAGAAGAATCTGATATTGCCCTTTCTCCCACTGGAAGTTGGGGAAGTTTTCATTGATTTTCCTTTTGTCTTTTGTGTTTGGTTCTGCCCACTTTCCAAAATCTTACTGTTAAAGTTTTAACAACAAGTACAGTATTATAATTTTTATTGTTATCATTACGCATATAGCCAGGTGAGCTATTAGTTATGCCATGTATTTTTAGCCAATGTTGGGAGAAACAGCCACTCCAGGTATATTCTCCTGATTTACAATTCTGTTTTAGGCTCTTGTTTGTAGGCATCATTCAAGTGACACAGGATGGCCAGTGGGCACTGATAAGGATGAAGAAAAGTCTAATTCCAAAACTGAGACCCCAGGTGAGCCACCTGCCATGCCTTTTTTTAACTCAGAGGAAAAATAAATATAAATCACTTGGTAAGTCTGACAATATTTTATTAGGAGGATTTATAGGATCACAGGCCAGACGAGAAAGTGAGAAACTTAGAGTCCATTCTCTTGCCTTTGCATAGGTCAATAGCTGGCTTCTCGGGTAGACTTGCTGCCCTCTCTTACTATAGTCCTCCAGAATAAAAGATTATAGTCCTTATTCTGGGCACATTATTCTAATATTGAATAATCCTCACTGTCAGGGCATTTTTCTTTTAGCCTTTCCAAGAATCAGAGCTGGAAACCATTGGCCTCATTTCTCTATATCCACAATCCCTGTCTAACCGTTGGCATTGGTAGGGGAAGTAATTCACTACATGTAAAGACATTAACTCTTTTGTTTTTGTCATTTTAGTGACTGATTTTTCTCTCCATGGTTTTTCCAAGTGTCCAGGATCATATCCAGAAAAGCTATTCTGCCCTTTTTTTTTGCCATGGCGTAACAGGACAAATGGTGAGAAGACACTTAAGATTTCATAAGAATAAGTCTGTGGGGAAAAGACAGATGGCTTCCTTTGTACCTGATAGACTCCCACTGACTGAACATCTGTGAGAGGAATTTACTTTGAGATTCTATTTGTTTCAGTCATAAATCAAATGTAAACCTGAACAGCTTCTGTAGGGGTGAAGGCAGAAGGCTCTGTGAATTTGATGCCTCATTCAGCCCATAGCCACCATGTCCCTCCCTGCTTGATGTTAGACAGAGCTTCCTCTCTTGTGACATCCTTTATGATGATTGCAGCTACTTGAAGTTCCTCAGGCCAATAAAACATCCTGGCAGGGTCACATGATGCACATCGGGGGAGGGGGGTATCATTAGCCTTCAGAGTGTAACTTTTCCTTTGACATTTTAGACCCTCTCTTTCTGTAGTTTCTCTTGGGGAGAATAATCGTACAACTGATGTATGATGAGTGACTGGGCATGGCATTTGATGGATAGCTCAGATTTCAGGCCTTTTTTTTACAATACAAAATGTGTGTTATTACAATTAGGGGTGCTGTGTCCTTCAGTTTAGATTTCTTCCCACTGAAAAATAATGGAAGTCGCCATCTGAAGTTCTTCAGACTAAAAAACAAGTTTAAAAGTTTTGCAAGAAATATTACGTACTCTACAAAAGACTAGAATTTTGAAATTGAGTATTTTTCTATTGAGCTGTTATAATGTACTACACAAGTAAGACATTACTGATCTTCAAGAATTTAGCTTTCTCAGAGAGAACCTTCACAATATGTGAAATGTGCTGCTAGATAATATTAGGAGGAGGTGGTCCAAATCAGGAGATGTCAGGAGACCTGAAAGATGAATGAGATCCAGTTACAGAACAGGGGAGAGGAAGGGCCAGGGCAGATGGTGAGATAAGCGTGTGTAGCCTCTCCAGGGAACTGCATGCTGTCCCAGGTGGTAGAAGTTAGAGACCAAAGAGAGGAGTGATAAGATGCAAGGTTGGATGTATGGGATAAGGGACTGTGCTAGAGTCTTTGGATGTGAACTTGAAGGAAATAAGTAATTATCGCAGGACAAGGGAATTGTATTTATTTATTTTTGGTACTGGGGATCGAACTCGGGACCTTGTGCTTGCGAGGCAGGCAGTGGAAACACTGAGCTAAATCCCCGGCCCCAAGGGAATTGTATTTGTGATTTCAAAAGTCATTGAGGCAGTAGAGGGAGAGGTTTGAAGAAAAATAATCTAAAGGAGACAAGGTTGAAGGCAGAAAGACTAGAAAATTATTGGAATAACTGAGTGGGGTAAACTCAGGTAGTAGCATTGGACAGAGGGAAAGAGGGATGAGTTTGAGCCATATTATGGAAGAGGAATTAATAGAGTTCTCTTGATTGTTGAATGCAGTTGAGGGAGAGGGGATGAAGACAGGAGGAACTCTTAGCTGTGGTTATTGAGGAGAAGGCACTGAGATCAGTTGTAGATTTATGGATTGTGAGGTGTCTATGGGACATCCAAAACACTGTGTCCAGCATTAGTCTGGAGCTTGATGTTGAGAGTGATCACTATATGCTTATCAGCATAAATATGTATGTATATATGTTGACTTGCATATGAATGGGTGAAATGGCCTAGGAAATGTGCAGCATGGCAGAGAATGTGCACGCACTGACCCTGTTTGCCCCCAGAGCACAGATTTGCAGGCTGTAAGTGTTCAGCATTTACAATGTGATTCTCTCCTAGATGGTGGTGGACAAACACATTCTTATTCTGCTTTCTGGGTTTTACAAACTCACACCTTTCATTATTACAATCTCATCAGTATAATATAGTCCATTTTAGTTTTCAGGATGATGTGGACAAATGTCTTTTTTTCTGGTGGTATGAATGGATGCCTTTATTTAGATATTGGCTATGCTCATCCACAGAAGTAAAATGAGATGGAAGAAAAGCCCTTTCACTATGTGTTGATATCTCTGAGGCAGCTTCAGAGTGACAACTCCTTGCCTTGTTACCAGATGTGGAGGCGGATTGTTTTACTTTTCCTTCTGTTCCTTGACTATCAGAACTAGACTCTGAAGCCTTTGTCACTGTGTTGGTTTATACAGAAGAGCCCACATATCTATTCACCCCTGACCACTTGCGAATTGTTGTGAATATTTATAGAATAGGCTTGGAGAGGAAGTGGGGCCTTCAAAACTTGATATTCTGAGACCTGTCAAAAGAGGACATTTTTTTAGATTTTTTTGAGAAACATAATTCAGAGAAGCAAATAGATGCATGTTAGTGTTCCGAGGGATTCAAATGTTCTAAATGAGGGTGCTGTCAAGCAGCATCTGCATCTGTTTCTTTGCCATGTCCCTGGTTCCCTTTGAGGCACTGGGAGGAAAGATGACTCTGAGCGCTGATTGGGCACAAATTTCTTCTTTTTTGAAATAAATTAGTGCTAACAGGTCTCCCAATTTGCAGATGCTGCTTCGTTGAATCAAAGAACATTCCATGTAGAAGCATTTACATTCTGGGGGCCAGCTTCTATACTTCCGAAATGTAACTCAATGGAGAAGCCACACATTAGGATGGCTAGGATGTGATTCTTGCCCATTTTGATGGTACTTTACTTGTGCTCAACTTGAGACCTCGGGGATGAAGGTGCTCATGTCAAGAGATGAGCCTAGCCCAGACTGTCTAGGTACTTATGCTGTCTCGATCCCTTCTTTCACTAGAGAAGATGGGGCACAGTTCTGCCTGCACAGGTCGGGGCTGTGTAGGCAAGAAGGAACTGCTGAAATGAGCTGGACTTTTATAAGTCACTGCTGGCTACTTTGACTCCAGGGACATGGCTTCTACACTAATAATAAATGCTGCCAATCAGAATAGCATATTGAAGGGTACAGTACATTGTGTGCAGAATATTCTTTGTTTAGATGGCAAAAATGTCAAGAAAAAAAAAAAAGATATGACCTTAGTCCAGTATGTTGATTGAACTCAAGGGGAGGTAGCTGACTGGAAGCTGGTAGGGGAGGGCAAAAAGCAATTTCTAGTTTCTAAGTAGAAATGTGGTAGTCAAAATGACTTCTGGGGACAGACATATGAATTGAAAAGGAAGGATATATGAATTCATTTCGGAGTTCAGAGGGGTGCTAGAAACAGAAATTAAAGAACTATAAAAACAACTGAAATATTACTTTTAAGAAGTACCCAGTTTGGCTTTTGTTCCCAAGAAGCCAATCGCAGAGGTTAAGAAGCGACTGACTGTTTGCAACTGAAGCAAAGGCTGACCCATCCAGAGACAGCAGCCCCACATTAATGGCAGCAGAAGTACAAGTGAAGGTGGCAGGCAGATTTCCGGGCACTGGCATTGCCGGGGCATTGCTGATATGTTTCTGCATACATTTCTGTGTAAGTTGAAGAAGCAGCAGGTAACTTTAGGGATCCGGAAGCTAAGAGCAATCCCAGTGAAAAACTGTCTTTCCTGGCATCATTCCCAGGCTCATACAGTAGAAGACATTAATTATCACTTTAGGTTATAAGTGCCTCTCTAGCAGAGTATGTTTCAGATATTTTAATCCCTCTCTCTCTCTCTCTCTCTCTCTTTCTCTCTCTCTCTCGTAGGTCATGTGGGTTTGTTGTAGACTATATGCCGTCTCTGGAAGATCCAGAATTCTTGGGGTCTAGGTCATTATAGAACATAATAGGAAGATAATGGGCCTCCCTTGAAAAGATGGTAACCAGCCAAATAGGAGGTAGGGGTCTAGAACACTCTTAGGGCTGGTGGAATCAGCTGACCAGAGGTCAGCTTAGATAGGAAGAGCAGCTATATAGACCAGGGCAGTTAGGACACAATTGCATCTTGAAGGCTAGAGTCAAAATGGTATATATGACTTCCTTCATTTGAATTATTTCTAATTATGCTTGATCATGGTTCTCTGGGGCAGATATTTCTCTCTGCTCTAAGTTAGGTTCCTAAAAGTACAGTTTAAGTCAGGGATCTGAATGTATGTGATGCATAGAGGGGATGCTCTCAAGGGAAATGGAGAAAGGAGGTAGGGATAGAGCAGGAGAAAGAGCTAAGTAAGCATTTGGTCTCAACCCGATTGCATGTGCTTTCTGGGAGATCAGTTGCCCCCAGAGTATGGATAGGCATGACTTAGTGGCTTGGGTGAGTTGGCTTCTGTTTATCTGAGGGAAATTCTCCAGAGAGCAGCACTATCTCACACTCACAGATGCTGGGTGAAAAGAGGATTTGGGAGCAGCATATTGTGAACTGTATCATTTAACTCATAGATGGGGTAATTGAGATTAAAGTAAGCCTTGTGCCAACTATCCAACCCGTCAGTGACATTTGCATTCAAGCATAGTTAGCAAGCAGAGGTCATGGCATGGAAGTTGACTGGTATTTACTCTATACTATGCTGCCTAAGCAGGAGAGTAGGTCCACAGTAGTACTGGTACCCAAAACCCAAATTAAATCCTGCATTAGTCCTGGCTTTTGCCAAGTCCAGCACAGAAAGGTGAAGATTACTTTATCCTACTGGAATAGAGTTTTCCATAGACCTCTTACATCCATATGCCTTTTAAGGAAAGGCATTGACTTCTAGTATTTCTGGCCATTTTTTCAAGGATAGTTATTTTGCCAACATCCTCAGACAATAGAGATAGTGTCCCTTTCCATAGCAAAGGCAGACATTATACATATAATGTTTGGATTCACAAGCTAACTGTCCTCTCCTATAACAAAACACACTGAGAAATCAGGTGTTATTTGGCCCTTGAAGTACTGCCTTTTGGGAATTTGGCTCAGGGAACTGTTATAAAAATATGATACTTTGGGCCAGGGATTTAGCTCAATGGTTCTGGTGCCTGCCTCACAAGAGAAAGGTCCCGAGTTCGATCCCCTGTACCAAAAAAAAAAAAATGATACTTTGGTTGTTGTTAATACTGTGAATAATAAAATATTCTTTGTTTCTGACCCAGGAATCCAATGTCTTTTGTCAGTATCCATGAAATTCTGGCAAGCTAGATTGTTAGCATTCAAGAAGGGCAATATCTTAGACCCTTCACAGATTTTGATCACGTATCACCACTCCTGGTTTTAGGAAAGGAAATTAACTTTGTGATCAGTGATTAGAATTTCTAGGAAAGCTTGGAAGCCTCCCCTCCCAATTAAGTATTTATTTGTCTGGGATATGCTTTTAAGACAATCGTTTGCTCTCACAGGGATTAAGAGCCACTTCATTATACTAATCAGTTAGATTAATGCAAGTGAATAATGGTCTCAGTGCATTACCTCTTTGGTCAATGGGATATTAGTAGATGTAACTCAAGCCAAGCATGGAAAATGCTTGCATGATTGGTTTGCGTTTGTACTTCTGCCATCAAGTGGGGCTACCTTACCAGTCCCGGGATGATGAGAGGCACATGGAGTACACCCACCCCTAGCCTGACTCCGCTGATGTCAGTAACACCCTGCTGGCCACAGATATTTGAGGGCACCAAGCCAACACTAGTCTATGTTGTTAAGCCCAAGTTTAAATCAGTCAACACACAAACTTGTCTTCTAAGTAAATGTCCATGGTTGTTTTAAGCCATTAATTTGGGGGGTGGTTTATTATAAAACAAAGCTGTTACTAACTGAACGGGTGGGTTTCCATCATCATGGACTTGGGAGAAGAGTACTCACAGTTGACTGCAGTAGCCCCATTCTCAGAGCTCTGTTAACTTCACATTTATACGGTCAGAGTAGAAAGCTTACCTCCCTTGGTCCCTCCCTTCCTTCCTCTCTTTCTTCCTCCCTTTTTCCTTCCTTCCCTCAATCCTTCCCTCCTCCCTTCTTTTGTTCTTCTCTTGCTCCCTCTTATTCCTTCTTCCATTTCTTGACTAATTTATTAATGATTAATAAGCACCTTCTTTTACTGATACACAGATTAAAACGCATAACCTAATGAGAACATACACACAGGAAAATATTAAGATAGACATAAATCCTAATAGAATTGGGTGTGATCTGATTAGAACACAGATACCAATCAGCTTTGGAGAGATGGACATGGGGAGCCTATGGAAGAGGTACAGTTTCAGGGGTTCTGAGCAGATTCTCTGGCACCATTTCCCAGCTCTCTTGCTATTGGATTCAACATAGATTTTCCTATTCAGAAAATATTTTGACTATTGAGTACTCTGCACTTTGCTAGGTATGAGGGACACAAATACTGATCAGATTAAGTTCCTTCAAGGATTTTATATGGTGATCTTAATTCCAGTAGCTTGACAATTTCCCCTTGTTTATAACAGCTATCTCTGAGAGGAGTTCCAATTTAGCCTGATAGCAGTATTTAAACTTTATTGTACTTGGGTTTCTTTTCCTCCCTCCCTCCTCTCTTCTTTCCTCTTACCTTCCTGGAAGGCTGGGTCACAGCCCTTGCTTCATTTTTCAAACTGTGCTCTTTGGCATGAGGCTACGGCACCCACAGGTACCTTCTGCTCAGCAGCAGGGCCAGGTCAACTCAGAGGCAGTGCATTTCTCTCTCTGATCCCCTTAGAGGAAGTGCTCATCATGCAGCTCTCCTCTTTTCATCCTTTGCTCTTCTCACTCAGTAAGTGCCTTGCCGGAGAACTTGTGTGAACCAGGTTCTCCCAGCTAAACGTGATAATTGATCTGGCAAGACAATAACTGCGGTGGGGGTGCCCTTCAAGTTGTTCGATATTCTTTAATACTAGTTTAGATGATGAATGTGATCGTCAAAAGACATATAAAATTGTAGGGATAGGGAAGTATAAGTCTAGCAGCTGTATATCAGGGCCTCCTGTGGAAGAATTTGATTTTACCTCAGAGGCATTTGGGCACAGACTGCTGCTGAGGAGAGAGTGAATCACAATTGGCAAGAGCAACCTGAGAGGCTCTTCAAAAATGCAGAGGAAATAAGGGAAAAAATGAAAAAGAAGACTATATAGAAGGACCAGGACAAAAGCTTACCAGATAAATAAAAGTCCTTTTGATAAAGGTCCCAATTTGAACCAGATTAAATATTTCTTGATTTGAGAAAAGAGCTCACATTGAGATGATCAAAATTGTTCACATCCATAGGTAAAATTAATAAAATGATACCTACACCTAGATGTAGTCAGGCACAATGTTTGTCTTATAAAAATTGAAAAATAATCTTGTGAGTACCTCCTACAAAATGAAGAAAAAAATGAAAGCTTATATATAGTGGTATTAATAAGTGTCAGATTTAGATGGATAATTAGATAGGTGTCAGATTTTATTTTTTATTTCCTTCCATAAGAAATGTTAGAAAACATTGGAGAAATATCTGAAATTTTGGTAGTCATGAGAGAAAGCATTGTTACACCAAATCTACACTCAACCAATAATTATTCAAAACCTTTTTATATAAACAAAGGACTAGTAAATACCACAGAGCAATTCATTTTTGACAAACTTAATTGAGAACATTCTCCAACTGAATAAGGAATTTTAAATACTGACATGAGGAAATCATTATTAAAATGCAAATCTTTAAACAAAACTTTATATAGAACTCCTTGGGTGAATGAATTTGATATTTATGTATTTAACTATTTTCAAGCAATCCAAAGACCTATGATACATAGCACCTGTTAATTGTGAAAGTAGAAGGTGAATCTCAAAGCAAATGAGATAATCTACCAGTATCCCAGCATCTATAGCTTTATATACAAGGTTGAGGACATATTAAATTCTCCTTTGTGATTAACCATAACAATTTTGTTAAAAAGTAGTCATGATGTGAGGGGAAAATATTGACCAATGCTTAAAAGGCAATTAAGTATTACTCTGAGGACATACCCAGGAAAAAAACACACACTGAAAATATGTTTACTATTTTAGTCAAAATGTATATTGAGCATTTATTATGTACTGCACTTTGTCCTAAATCTGGGAAAATGATGATGAGAAAAACACATATGATATTTGCACTTGTACACTTCATAAATAAGCATTTAAATAAGCGAATTAAATGATTAAAAATTGTGAAGGTGTTTAGTTAAAGAATAAGAATGAGGACTTACTTTAGATTATATCATAGAGTAATGGACAGATCCTCCAAAACAGAGGTTATTGTAAATAAGTCTTAAAGGATGAGCTATTGTCATCATGAAGGTAGTTGGGGACCTTTCATGCTACATGAGTGTGGCATTTCTACAGTCATTAAAATAATAAGCAGTGGCATAAAGTGATTTTATTTACATTTTGGAAAGATATTTTATTTGCCATAGGAGAATGGGACAGAGTTGTGTCAGGGTGGAAGAAGAAAAATCTGTGTTCCAGGTGAGAGATGATAACATCCATGTGGCAGGCAGAATGGCATGGAAAAGGACAGTGGCAGCGGAGGAAAACAGAGAGTGTTCTAGTCCAGGGCATAATGAGTCTAAGATAGCCATCTGACATTCAGATAGAGATGGAAGTGAGAGTTGGGAATGTAATTCCCGAGGTCATAGAAGTCGAAGGTGCAAGAATAATATGTGTGTGAGAACCATCAGCATATAGATGACATTTAAAACAGCAAAAATTGATGATGTTATCAAGGGAGAGAATGGGGGAGAGAAAAATACCAGAACTGAGTCCTCACTACCATGCAAAGGAGGACAACCAGCAAGTCAGCACATAAGCTAGGCTTAACAGAGTCTAGAAAAGTTCTTAGATATAGGCATTTTAGTACGTGTTCAGGGCCCCTATTGCTTGCTACATTTCAGGCCCAGAATTTAGCAGGCACAGATATTGGATCACAGCTCTGGGACTGTGCTACTTTTAAGCTGTCTGACTGAGAAAGCATCAGCGCTCCACCTGGCATCATCAGTGCCTTAATTCAGTAGTACCCGGTGGTAGGACTTTGCTCTAGCCCTATTCTGCCAGCTCCGTGCTAATGGTTAAATAAGGACCAGTTCCACTTCAGACGTGAACAGGAAACCGAGATCTAAGAGCTGGAGTTACAACTGTATGACATGGTGATTTACTGGCAAGATTTTCTCCATCAGCATTCTAGGTTGGAAAAGCATCAGACTCTCCCATGATCAGATCAGGTTCCAGGGATCTAGCCCTTCTGGTCGACTAGCATTGATTGACTGAAGCCCTGGGCTATAGCCAGTTTCCATGGAGCTTGCCTGCCGCCTTAAGAAAAAAAGGAAGGGCCTTAAATGCACTAATCCTTAACTCCCAATCTGCCTCCTGATTCCAAAAGGTAGTGTGTGTTTACCATTATCTACCGTCAGAAATTTACAACATTTTAATCATTAGAGTTGTGAGATTTGTCGATGACATTGCTTTAACAGATACAGGAAGATGGTCAATTAACTACCCCCACCAGCAGGTCATTTTCACCTGAGGCAAACAGGAAAGTACATTTGTAACAACAGCCAGGAGGTACATATTCTTCAGTCTGAAAAGTGTATCCACATCAGCAGCATTCGAAGCTATAGCCCCGGTGTTAAGAAAATGCTAACAAAAAATTGCAGCCTCACTCTCGAGCCTTCTCCTATGACCCCTGAAAGGAGGGAGACATCCTTCTGGCTTGTTCGCTTTCTAGTTCTATGATTAGCTGTTGACAGTGGTGGGATTCAGTGGAGTTTTCTGAAAGGAACCAGAACTAGCCAAAAGCATGAGTATCATCACAATGCACAACGTGGCTGCTGATTCTTCCCCTACTAACACATCCAGTACCAAATAGCAAGTCCAGCACCATAAAATATTAGCTGAAAAGTTCACCACTGTGAGAAACACATCAAAAACTTCAGCATGGCCTAGGTGACTATTCTTCTGGAAATATTCATGTTCAGGAGAAAATAGTGCCTTGAGGTGGTGTCTTCACACACCTGAGCACAAGACTCAGTCGGAACCTGACAACCTCTTAAGGGAGTCAGGATAGTACGGGTGGTGGCTCCAGTGAGCAGAGTCAAAGTGGAAACAGGCTTTTAAGCAAATCTGAACACTACTATTTTAGGTATCATACCTCAAAGCACAGAGAAGACCTGAGAACGAAAGCAAAGGTACAAAGTTTAATAAATAATAAGAGACACAGGTCTAAATTCAAGGACACTTCACTGAGAGGAGCTAGAAAGTCACATGCCAAAGGATACAGATGAAGATAAGGGTAAAGAATTAGGTCCATTAACACAATCTAGTTTGGATTGCTGTAAAAAATACTGTAGACTGCAAGGCTTATATGCAACAGAAATGTATTGTTTGCAGTTCTGAAGACTGTGGAGTCCTAAATGGAGGTACTGGTATGGTTGGTGTCTGATAGGGGCTCTCTCTGGCTCATAGATGAGGGCTTCTTGCCATTTCCTCACATCATGGAAGAAATAAATGAGCTCCCTAGGGTGCCTTTTATAAAGACACTAGTCTAACTCACCAGGGCTCTACCATTACGATCTAAAATCACTTCTAAAAGGCCTCATCCTCTGACTACAACCATATTGGGGTATGAATTCGGAGGAGACACAAAAATTGAGTGTATAGCATTCCCCAGCAACACTGAGAGGACAAGCTGAAAATGAGAGGACTGTCTGAAAACCTCAGTGAAGAACAGTTAGAACCTCAGGTTTTTCTCTGCAGTCCCATGATGGCTGCAAAGGAGGAAAGGCTGATTGTTAAAAGAAGAGAAAAAAGTAAAAATCAGTCTTTAGAAAAGTATGCATTAACCTTTGTTTCCTATTCTTCTCCCAGAACTCCAGCTAGTCTAAGGAAGAAAGAAAAAGCTAGCCTTTTCTGGAGAAACTAAATGAACCAGAGAAAGGTGTTCCAGATAATGCTCATTTGGACCTGTTCATGGAGGTACATGGCATAAAAATAAAATTTAAAAATAAGCAGCCATAGGGCCGGGGATTTAGATCAGTGGTTCTGCCACCTGCCTCATAAGCACAAGAACCCGAGTTCGATCCCTGGTACCAAAAAAGCAAACAAACAAACAAACAAAAATAAGCAGCTATAATATTTATTTACTTACACATATAAAGTATACACAGTATTTAGTATACATATATGTATTATATATTTATACATATATGCATAATTTCAGAACAGTGATGAATTAGAGATGAAATGGCATCGGCTCATGAAGACAACTCATTCAAGAGGTAGAGATGGACATGAGAATCAGGTGGCAAAAGGAGAGATATGTGGGCTTAATAAATATTTTTAAAACATTTTATAATGCAGAAGAGAAAACAGAAATGAAGACTCAGTAAAAGTGCAAGAATCTGAGATCAGTTAGAATACAAGTAATTCTGATATCTTTAGGAGCCCCAGCAACATATATTTCTGTTTCAAAATTGGGGGATTCTGTTTCTGTGTATCACTTTGCAGACATCCTGAACATAATGCATACATACATACAGCCTTATATATATAAATCAGAAATTCAACAGATAAAACTGCTAATAGCGATTGTATTATGCGATAAGATGAGTGATTTTGTTCATTATGCACTTCTGTACTTTTCAAATTTGATATAAGAAATATGCATTAATTTCAAACCTGGGGGGAAAGTGTTACCTACCTATTCATTCATCGAAGTATTTATTTTCATTTGTTTCTTTCAGAAAGTGACTGCTCCTAGAAGGGCAGGTAGACTACTAGGGAAGTAGTGCTTTAACTTAGGTGACATAATTTAAAATACCTTGTCTTTGGGAGAATGATTTCACCTTGGGGACTGAGTGGATGGTCTAGCAGTTCCTGAGAAAACATCATTCCATGTCTTCCCCTTGTCTGCTCCTCTCTCTGCATAGTGCCCTTTCTTCACTACATCACAGGTGTCTCAGGCTGCTTCCCACTATTTCACATGTTTGTCTCTCACTCCCTCAGGCTATTTTCAGTTTGCCCCCTCTCAATGCCTTATCTATTTTCATGTAAAGAACATGATTTGTGAGAATCCTATTTCATCTTTTCTGATCCTCCTATGGCATGGCCTGAATGCATGTTATCAAGGAATTGTGTTACACCAACTTCAGGGAATGAATTAAATTAGTAATGGATCATTTTCACTTAGGACAGGAAAATAGTGCGAGCACCCTGGCCAGGTCATCTCATCTTCCAGGATTCTGCTTTGCTGTGTGAGCACCCAGAGTCTCCTTGCCTGGATCTCTGCCCGACCCTAGGTGTGGAACTAAGTGGACTGGATTAGAAGCTCTGCCTCAGCCTAGTTGTGTGGCTTTTGGTAAGTTCTTATGATCCTTAAGCTTGGGGGTTCTTATTTGTAAGATGGGATAATAATACCCAACTCGCTGGTCCAAGGCTGAGAAACAGCTACCCCAGCAAAGATAGGCATCCAGTGAATAAGCATTTCCATCTTTTTTTCCTACCTGATCTTTCTACCTGTGCAATTCCAGTTAATTTTCTTAACTAGAAAACTATAATGCTCCTGTTGCCTTCATCTCCACAACTGTATCTAGGCTAAGCTCAGACCCTAGTGAGAGAAATCAAGGATCATAGCGGTAGGGGAACGACAGTCGAGAGCGTCTCTCTTAAGGAAATCTTTCGCAATCAAAACAAACAAAAATATAAAAAACTGTTTATCTCTTACACCTCCCTTCAGGCTCTTCATCATTTATTCTGACCTGAGTGCTATGATAGGAAGTTATGTTTAACTTTGTTTAAGCCTCAAGCAACCCTGTGAGATATTTTCACCCCCGTAATACAGAGAAGAAAAGTGAAGCTCTGCAAATTTGTCAAGGTCAAATTGCTGGTAAGTGATAAAGATGAGAATTGAAACCAAAAGAAATTTGGACTGTATACAAGCTCTGAGATGGTTTTGCTTGCTTTAATTTTGCTGCAATTTCCTGTCTCTCTTGAAACTAGGGACACAATAGAAAACAGAGTTTGAAGACACTAATTAATCCCAAAACACTGATATCCCTTTAGTTATTAGCCTTGTGTTTGAGTAGGCTTTTCTTTCTCTTTGTTTCTTACTTGTCACTTTCTTCTTAATAATATGTTTTTTGGTGGATTGGAACTTTGGAATTACTCATTACCAAGGGGCTCATGCATTCATTTCCTCGTACCTTCTGCACCCACCAGCCTGGGAACTGTGCAAGTCTGTAAAGATGTACAGACACAGATGACTTCACGGTCTCGTGCGGACAGGGATTCAAATGTGTCAGTGTCCATGACAGAGTCCTGTGGGGGTGAGCAATGAGGAATGCTCTCTCTACTCAGTGGAGAGTAGATGCATCAGGGGAGAGGAATTCAGCTGCAAGTGCCAGAAAACCCAGTCAAACTGATCTAAGCAATAAGGACACTTATTATCTCACAAAACACAATGTTCAAGTCATGGTAAGTAGAAGTTAAGTGCCGCTGGGGCTCCAGTTCCATTTCTCTGCTTTTCTGTCAGCTCTGCCCTTTTTGAGGGCTGAATGAAACCTCAGCTTTCCTAATGCTTGCAGGCTGAAGATGAGGAGCATGTTGGGCAGTGAACTTCCTCGTCTGTGTCTAACATGAGAGAAAGATAAAAATTTCTATTTAAACCAGGAAAAAAAGTTCTTCTCTTCAGTCACTTCATGTTATGGACCTACTCCAGGGACAGTGATATTCACCTAGGACATTGTAAAGGAAAGGGTTATCCTGGTTGGTTTTGGCAAAAGAAGACCCCCATCCTGAAATAAACTTCCCTTGAATCACATGCATGGGGTAGGAAGTGCCACAAAGAGAGAAGAAGGAAGTAGCTGCTGGGTGAGGAGCACCAATTCCCATAATAGTAGGATTCAGAGGGAAGTGACATTCAAGCTGGGTGTTGATGAGTTAATGAGTGCTCACCAGATAGAGAAGGGCCAAAGTGCATTTCCAGGGGAGGAAACAGCTTGCATCTTTGCCCAAGGACCTAACACATTTGATTCTTGAGGTGCTTGCTCCATGGGGCAAAGTGGAAAGTGCCAAGGGGGTTCAAAGAAGTGAGGGCAGTCTAGGAAGTGTCACAGCACATAGGTGTATGAATGCATTTTCAGACTACAAGCCATGCAAGACAAGTGGCCATTCTTAGTTTATAGCAGGAAACATAGGGATACATTTCTTCCAGTTCATTCACGAACTGGAATATAAAGAATGGAGAGCTAGCAACAAGAAGAGGGCTGCAAAGTTTTAGGTGAAGTTGTTGGCTAACTCAAGCTGGGCGTGTATGCAGAGCCCACGACATAAAACAGGCCTTTGTGAGGCCACATTTTTTCTTGAAGTTGCTCATCAGGGTCACTGAAACCCAGGAGTGACTGAGTGGGAGAAAAGCATCATAGTGAGAGTGAGGCATCCACAGATCTTCCCCCAGCCGGAGCGCCAGGCACTCAGTAGTGAACAGGGAGGAAAAGGGCCACATCTAGCCTCCTTACCTCCGGCCTGGTCCAGGTCTGCAGTGCTTATGCTTTGCACAGCAGTTTGCAAATCTCTAATCTGAGACCCACGGTCCTAAGAAGAGATAGAGAGGGGCTCAGATGTACTCCGGTGGAGCGTGTAGTCCTTTTCTTGGGTCATGGCGGGCTATTGCCTCCCCTTGCTTTTATGTAGGCACTGTCAGAAAAGAGGCTATTTCTCTACTTGCTGAGGCTGAAACAAGCACTGCACAAGATGTGTCCAGGACCTGCGGGTTGGCCCAGTTAGAACATCTGTCAGGCAAAACCCCTGCCAGTGGGCAACAGAGGAGAAGCCACTCGTGCCCCATGATTCAGAGATGCAAAGATTGGGATGTGCTTTCCTTGGTGGTGTTTTATTTTAGGGTTTGATTCTTAGGGGAATTACTTTCCTATCCCAATGGCTCACCAAGGGATTCCTTCAACTCTGCTCTAGCATGAGAATTTAGCTTGATGGCAGGAAATTTGCTATCTGGGGTAGAAAGAGTAGATGGCAGCTGTACCCTCCCATTGCACAGCATCCGGAGGGAGTACTCTCCTGCATTAATTTCTCCCCTCTAATGGATCATTCCTGCCAGCTCAAAACCTGCTATGATATATCATGTAGTGAAAGCAACAACAAAACCAAATACCTCTTAGGTTCTTTGCATTTGTAAGCTATCACTTTATTTCTCATTTTCTCCGTGTAGGCAGGAAACTCTGATGAGTTGTCCAAACTGTCGTGAATCCTCATCTCCCAGTCTGTGCTCAGCCCATCCAGTGAGGCTTCCATCCTCACTGTTGTATGCGACCCTCCCTTACGCAGACACCAGTGAATTCCATCTGGTAAATCCAGTATTCATTACTCCATTCTCATTACTCAGTTTCTCAGAACAACTGACACACTTGAAAATTCTTTTCAAAATTCTTTTTTCTAGGGCCAGAGATTTAGATCAGTGGTTCTGCAGCCTGCCTCAAAAGCACAAGATCCCAAGTTCAATCCCCAGTACGAAAAAAAAATTCTTTTTTCTTTTTTTTTTTTTTGAGACGGAGTCTTGCTATGTAGTTTAGGCTGACCCTGAATTCACTTTATAGCCTGACCTCATGGTGATCCTCCTGCCTCAGCCTCCCAAGTGCTGGAGTTACAGGTGTGGACCACCACTCCTGGCTCGAAATCACTTTTTTACTCAGTTTTCTGGTCATTTGCTTATGTAACTGGCCATTTTTTTTTATCTACCTAGTGACATTATCTTCTTTTAATTGGCTTCTAAATTTGAAGTTCATTTTCATGTTTATTCCTCTGATGAGCTCATCTTGTTCCTTGGCTGTAGAACATCATTCATATTTGGAGGACTCAAAAATGTCCTCCTGGAATCCTGAGCATAACACTTGTATATCCAGCACCTGCAAGATGCCTCCTTGTAAATGTCTACTAGGCAATATGTAATATAGCTTATTATCTGTTTTATAGTACTGTAGCACACACACACACAGACAAAAGACAGAGATACAAAGAGGCAGAGAGACAGAGAGATGGAGAGAGAGAGAGATCCAAAGGTGTATATTAGCTACTTTAAGCTACAGGCAGTTGCTCTTAATCAAGAATTTGCACCTCAGCTGGCTTCCTTACAGAAAGGCCTTCCTCCAGAGGCAGTGACTATAAGCACTTCAGCTATCTTTAACTCTGATCAACACCAGACGTTCTGCTAATTAGCATGCTGAAGTCAAAACTGGGTTTTCATTTGTGAAATTAGTGTCTTGTTAATCAGCATAATGGATGTGAGAAATGGGCTTTCATAGGTTGAATTAGAGGTAATCAAGATATAGGGCTTGGCTAAAATGTCTTAGGGATATTTTCTGCCCATACAAAAACAGGATGTGAAAATCTCACAAGGGCCATGGCTGTTCTTTCAGGCATAGTACCTGAAGCTTGTTTCTTAAACACTTCTGTTTCAAACCACTAGGACAAAGGACTTCTACAGGTCTGACACTACCTTGGAATATTGTCTCCTGCCAAGTGAACCCCTTATGCAGTGCAGTGATTGGCATACCTGGAATGATGGCGAATTGGAACTATAGCAAGCGTATAGAGCAGGTTTATAAATTGCCCTGTGCCTTCTCACTAATGACATTATCTCCGCACATTTTATAAAATCTGATCTGAGACTTGCTTTCATTATAACTTGGTAATGAGTTTGTGTGGGCAGCAATTGTGTCACACATTTCAATTATTTCCATGGCTATCACTGTACCGCAATAAACCTAAAAGTTGTGCCTTATCAAACTAACTTATATCAGTTTTCAATACTGTTCAAACAAAACATGGACAAATCAGAACTCTTTATTCACCATGTGACAGTTAAGCTTAATTGCCAACTCGATTGGCTCAGGAACCACCTAAGGGATTAATAAAACATAGTTCTGGGTGTTTCTTGGAGGGTCATGGAGCTGGAGTTGTGACCTTGGTGTCTACATCTGGTTCCGAGCCCCTTCCTCTCTGGCACTGTTCCCCTGCTTTGCTTCTGGCTGCCATGAACTGAATGAAGCAGCTTTGCTCCACTAGTCCTTTCTGCCATGATGTTCTGGCCTTAGAGCCTGAGGACCATAAAGTGACTCCCATGAAACTATGAGCCAAATAAATCTCTCCCTTCAGTTTTGTTAGGTATTGTGTCCAGCAACAGAAAATACACACCGACAAATACACACCACTACCCCTGAAATGCCCTCCCCCAGACTTCCACTTCTTTGTAAACAAGGAGCATTTGCCCAACCTCATTGTAGCACCTTATTTGAATCTTGCCTTCCACTTATAATCTATGCCCTGACAGGTTGTCTTGATTCTGCCTTAAAAGGACAGCCTCCATTTGCGCATTTTTCTCCATGTCAACAATGACCTCCTAACTGGTATATTTCCAGTTGCCGCTAGTCAATTCTTAGAGAACTTCCAGAGAGACTCTGTCAAAAATATCAATGAAGTCATGCTATATTCTCAGTGTAAGAACTGCAGATTCCCTATCACATTCAGAATTAAATTCTAACATCTCACCATGTCCTCTGAGAGCCCCTACAATGGAGGCCTGATCACCTCTCCAACCTCATATCACTCTTGTAGTCTTTAATCTTCTATTTGTTCACCTCCCAAATTCTTTCCTACCTCAGGGTCTTTCCCTCTGCTGCTCTCCCATCAGAAAAGTTCTTCCCCTAATCTCTACTCACAGCTGCTTTTTCAGAGAAGACCTCCTTACAAGCACCCTCTCTAAAAGCTCTCACTGCTAACTTCTCTGTTCTCTTGTGTGCTTTATTTATTTTTCTTCCTAACATATTTCTTGTGGTATGACTGCATATCATATCTTTACTTGTTCAATACATTGTGGTTTATTTCTACCATGAGAATAAAAGCTATATGAAGACATAGACTTTACCCTTTGTTAACTGTATCTCCTGCAGGAGACAGCAATATTGATTGTGCTTAAATCAGGCTGTAAGCAGTGCAGGCTGTGAAGAGTCAACCCTATAACTGGCTTGTTTTTAGAAGTGAGTCCAACTGAAGCCTACATGCTGAGGTCAGAGTAACTCACACCCAAATCCTGTTCCCACAACTAAAACCTTCTTAACTAGAAGGATGATATTGTAATTACAACCATATATTTTGTCTATTCTGTTCCTAATTCAGGAATGCTTTGTCTTGTCTTCTATGAGGCTTGCTTACATTAATTTCCATAGAAACCACACAACTTGCAGATAGTACTGCCCTTGCACATAGCTCACTTTTACCCCCAGTTGATTACCAATAAAAATTAGTGGCTTGGACTGGCTGGTGCCTTTGTCAGTTGCACTGGTATTGGTCATCCTGGCACCCTAGTTTCTGTCTCTCTTAGTTCTGTCTTTTAGAGGTTTTTTTTTCCCTCAGGCCTGCATCGTACACTGGGCAGGAGAATGGAGCCTACTGCAGGGGTTTCTGGTAACATTGTGTGGGTCCCCAGTTTGCTCCTGGGTCTCATCTGTGGGTGGTGCATCAGGTTTGGTGATCTCCGAAATCTCCAATGAGGACAACAGTGCTCAGTGAATAATAGTCCTTAAATATTTGTGGAATGGATGAATAGTTCCAATAGTCCAACACATTTCTGTTTCTCTCATGTGATAACGTCCAAATACATTGCAAGGAGAAAGACAACTGGTGAATGAGATGTCATTTCTGCTTTGGTCAAATTTACCTATTCATTCATGTAACATATCCTTCTTGCTTGCCTGTTATTAATTAGAAGCAATTGATTAATTAAGTAAGTAAAAATACCTCAAAGAGCAAACTAGACACATGATCCTCCCCTATGGAATTTACAGTCTGGTGGAAGTCATAAACATTAAATAATCATAAATTGTTGGGCCGGGGATTTAGCTCAGTGGTTTCACTGCCTGCTGTGCAAGCGCAAGGACCCAAGTTCGATCCCCAGTACCAATAAATAAATAAATAAATAAATAAATTGTATGGACAGGTGTAAAGGAAAATAAGAAAGACAGGAAGGGGACATTAATTGATATAATGGGATTAGAGACAGCATTTCTGAAGAGATGACTCTATACTGCACCCTGAAGGTTAGTATAAGCAGGACATACAGGACAGTGGATTGCAAGTGCAAAGGCCCTGAGGCAGGATGGAAATTGGCTGATTCACAGGAATAAAATATCTACATAGCTAGAGTTGTGCGTGATGAAGTATGGGAGCCATTTTTGACAATGAAAAGAATGCAGAGACTGGGTAGCCAGGGTTTACCAGGATATTGCAATTTTTTTACATTTACAGAACAATTGAAATATTTGTAGGACATAGTAAAATTATACTCTGAAATTGCTCTGGAGGCAGAGTGGAAAATGGATGGGACATGAAGTTAGGGTCAGAGGTAAAAAGGGAGGTCAGTGAAAGGCAAGTGACATGCCTGAGATTCTGGTGGAAGTTTGAACTAAGGTGGTAGCAAGCAAAAGGAAAGATGAAGCTAGGTCACACCACACTTTGAAAGCAGTATCGGTAGGAATTGGAGAGGATGGGGTGAGTCACCTAGGAATAAATACATGACAGACCCTCAATAAATGTGTGATTGTATTGTATCACTGAGGAAAATGGAAAAATAAGAATGAATTTCTGGCTTTCATAATGGGGGGGAAGGGCATTGTTGTTTTCTGAGATGAAGAAGGCTGAGAGAGGAAAAGGCCTCTTTGAGATGAAAACTTACTTCTGATTTTAATATTTTAATGGTAAAATGGCCAAAGCTCATCATGCTGAGTACACAAAGTTGAATATACAAAGGCAGGCAAAGGAAAGCAATTTAGGATACATTAGAATGGGTGGTGCCTAGAGCTTGGGGGTAAAGAGTGTCACCCAGGAATGACTGAGGAGGGGGGCGGTGGCAGTATGAGGGTGGGAGAGGCTAGCAGTTTGGCCAGTTAGGAGGAGAGGGCTGGAGGAAAGCCAAGAGAAGGAGGAGATAGGAGGACATCAGAGTAGTGTGGTGTCTTGCGGATGAAAGTGGAAAGTGATTGTTGTAAAAGTTTGTCAGTTGGATTGAATGCTAGAGAAACACTCAGAAAGATGAGGAAGGAATAGTGTCAATTGCGTTTGGCACCACAGAGGTTGTTAACTTTGACAGCAGCAGTTTCACTTGAGTAATGGTGACGGAAGTCAGGCAGGGCTGGTTGAAGAGTAAATTGGAGATGCAGAGAGTGAGACAGCTTGTGCAGAAAAATCTTTTAGGAAGTTTGACTGTGAAGAGGAGCAAAATGTTACAATAACTGGAGAAGTGTGCTGGGTCAAGGGAGAACTTACCAATTTTTTTTCTTTTTAAGATGAAAGATTACAGAAGTCTTTTGGTCCCCATGCAACTGTTTCAGCAGAGTGGGAGAGATGGCAAGGGGAAGAGAGAAGAGGTTGCCTTTAAAAGTCAACAGAGAATGAGCTGCCAAACAGAAGCAAAGATTGATTGGCCTTTGGTAGGAGAGTTTCTATTTTATGGAACTCAGGATGCAGAGTACTTATTTTTCCTATTTCCTTGTTGAGGTCACAAAGCCGAAAATAATAATAATAATTTAAAAAGGGTATCCTTACGTTCTGAAATGAGGATTGGATCACTTACACAGGTCTTGGAAAGAGAAGGACCAAAGCCTGTTTTGCCCCTTGGCCCTTTAATTAACTTCAGGCAGTGTAAGAGAAGGCTGAGTATGCACGAGAGAGGCAGGTAGTGAGTGAATGTCATTGTGGGGTACAGTCAGTTTGCTGTTCCTCACATGAGCGAGATGGGGGTGCCTTTCCTCCCACTTCAGGCCAATAAGAAAGGGCTCCACATGCATCAGCTGGAGTTTGGGGGATTCAGGGGCTGCTGTCTACGTGATTATTCCTGAGAAGGTCAGCAGATAAAAGTCTGTGTGAGTGGTTGGTGGCAGCTGAGCAGAAAGAGCTTCATTGCGAAAGGGCTGCACTTTCAGAGTCACTAGGAGCAACATTTTTTTTTTTTTTGCTATGAGCTATATGTAATGCTCACAAAAGGTAGTGCAGTCTCAGGAATTCTTGAAAAGAATTTCCCCAATAGGACCATCTGGAGAGATGAGGTACCCCCAGAGGAAAAGTCTGTGATTGGTCCAGAATTCAGGAGATGATGAAACCATGAAAGTAACTGGAAAGATATTTGTCTCATCAGACAACTGCACATTGGAAGCCTCTAGTGGGGACACATTAAGACCCACAAACCAATCCATGCGGGGAAAGGTGCCTTTGGGCTTCCGCGTCATGTACCAACACAGAAACAAAGGAGATGGGGACCTTTTCTCTGATCAGTCTTCTGAACTCAGCTCTAGAGGTGGCCAGGAGCATTTAGACAGTGGGAAGAGACACCAGAACAAAAAACGGACACATGGACAAAGAGCAAGCAAGGAAACCAACGTCACCTTCCTTCTTTGTCACAGCGATCTGGGCCTGAGTGAGTATGGGAACGGGGTGAGAGGATGGGCATTTAAACTAGGTGACAAACGGGTGCTTTGATACCAAACTGGATCTGACTTTCTAAATACATTAAAAGCCAGATTTTTCATGAGTGCTAAAGAGTGACAGGAAAAAATACTGCTAGGACTAAGAGTCATCCAGCAGTGGAGAAAAACAGCCGCATAGGGGAGTATGAGAAACACCAGGCAGTGTGGGAGAGAATAAAGTTACTTTCTGCTTGCTCTTTTCTGATTCCAACTCATTCAGTAAACTGGTTATAGTTATATTTGTTTCTATCTCAAAACTTTATGGTGTTTGCACTGCTGTAGTCCAAATAAAACTTGTCTATGACAATTTATAAGCATTGCCATATTTCCTATTCTATTGTATTTTAGATTGTATTTTAAAAGCATCCAAAAGCCTAGCAGGTGGCAAAAATGAATGAAGCAGGTCAGGAGCAATATAGTGGGGAAGAATGAGGCTTAGAGAATACATGGCTTTGAAACATTTAAAAAATCCTGGGCAGGTCCAACAACACAAATATGCAGAGTGCCACTGTATAGCATTTGTGTTAGACACAGTTCTCTCCTACTGAGCACTTACAAACCTACATTGCAGTACCAGTGACCATGGGATGAGCATATGCTACAAGGCCATGTAACATGCCCTTACCTCACACTCATGCACACAAAGTTAATGCCATTTATTAGTAAGATGTGGAAATATTCTGAGAAGTCCCAAATCTATAATTTACAATTTTTGTCAACATCCTTTTAAAAATAGGAAAGCCTCAACCTGCCACATTAACACACCAGGAGAATAGATTGAGGAGAGAAACAGAAAGTGTGGTTCACGAAGCTCCTATTCCCATCCTGTGCCAGGTCCTGGTAATGATCACTAGCATAAATCATTTGCTTTGCCAAAGAAACCATTTGCTTTTAAAAGGCTGCAGTACAATTGTTAAATATTTGCCAGATGCCTACTGTGTGCAACAAAATATGAGGACGTCCGCTTTGACCTGAAGAGACGGTGTGCTCTGGTGTAAAATCTTGTCATTTGGAATTATGTCTGAGTAGCAATATGCTAGCCTAGAGCAAAATATCTTGTCAACAAAATAAGAGCTCCCTCAACCTAAAATAAAACATAAGAGAAAAATGTAAAAACAGAATTTCAGAGTGAGAATAGTCATATGCTAGAGAAACAGAAATGTAATTGTATTTCATCAAATGATTTTTTTCTAAATGCTTCCTTAAAAAGGATCATGGGATTCATTTATTCACACTGTATTTGGAAAATGCTTGAAAATCTTGGATACTGCAAGATTCTCAGAGGCCATCCATACCACACTCCTGATGGGGCAGTGTCTTTGTTGTAGGGCATTGGCCATTCATGACTAATTACTTGGGCATTCATTAAGCTTCAACATTCACGATTATCATAACTCAGCTCTGGTGCTGTGAGTTGGCAAAGACCAGATGCAACTATGTGTTGGAATCTAGAAAGATGTGTGGTGCTGGTCAAAGGTAAAGGCTGAGGCCAGGGATTTAGCTCAGTGGTTCCACAGCCTGCCTGGTAAGCGGAAGGTCCAGAGTTCCACCCCGGTACCAAAAAAAAAAGTAAAGGCTGTAGTCATGAAAGACACCTGGGTGTGGTTCTGAGAGTTGGTCTATAATCGAGAATAATTATGGCTTAAATAAAGGGTGAATGGACAAGGGAGTCAGGGACATAGTTGAACAGGGACTTAACCCAAACTGGATAGTGACAGTCTGCCTAGGCAAGGGAAAGGCACTTAGTAGAGAACCAGGTTGGGCTTGTGTGAGACATCTGATGGCAAAAAGGTGAATCAAAGCAGAGGAGAGAATTCAATATGCAAGAAAAGCATCCAGGAAGACCTGAGAAGGGAAGCACTAGCCCTAGGCAACGTGTTCTTCAGGGACACAGTAGTATTTGTAACAGGAGCATCCAGAGACCAAACTTGGAGCTGCTGATAAATGTCTGCTTGTCTCTTCTCCAGATTTAGTCCTGGCCCAGTGGACTCTAACTCCTGGTGCAGCTAGTTGTTTTCCTCATCCAGAAGAGGCGAGATGCAGAACAGTATGTCTCTTTTCCTCGTGACAGAACTTTCCTTAAAGGAATAACTTTCTTTTCTTTAAACACTTTTCCTTTCGGTTTTCATTCTGTCATTTTGTCTGGTGTTTGTTCTTTCATTAGCCTCCTTTTACTGTCTCTGCTTCCTCTAACTCATCTCTAAATATTAAAAGCTCCCAAGATTCAGTTTTGAGGTCTTCTGTCTATTTCTTTCCATCCCTAGTCTAATAGCTCTTGTCCCACTGATGTGGTGATGACTCTGAACCTTTTATTGTTCTAGTTATGCCTCTCTGCTGAGCTCCAGATTCAAGTGTGTAACTTCCTATATAATATAAGAAGGACATTTCAACCCAACATACCCAACATATGATCCTTAACCCTACCTATTGCCCACAACCAGCTCCTGCCACTCCTTCCCCGTCCTAATAAATAGCAACACTATACAATTGAGCATTTAAGCCAAAACCAGTCACCTTTAATTCCCCCTTTGCTTCATTTTCCCCCAATATCTAATTCATCAGCAAGTCCTGCCATTTTTATTTATAAAATGTTTCTCTCTATATTTTTTCTATCTATAACATTACCACTTTGCTCCAAGCTACTATCTTTTGTCCCCTGGGATTCTGCCAAAGTAACTTCCCCACCCTCCATTCTATACCCTATGGCTGCAGTGATCTTATAAAAGTACAATTTAGATAATTTACTGCCTGAATAGGTCCTGCTTGTTCAAATTGTGCATAATAGTCTCCCACCACTCTTGGAATAAAACATCAAGAGCCTTCATCTTCCTCTCTCTACAGTCCCACTTTATCTGCCACCTCTTCCCCTATTCGCTTTCCTTCTGCTACACTGGCCTGCTTTCTTATCCTAAGAGCCCAGGCTCTGTCCTGAGCCTTGGCCTCTTCATTTTATCTTTACTCTCCTCAGAAAGCACTTCCTAAGATTGGCTTCTTCTTGTCATTCTGATCTCCAAATATTTCCTGGCCAGAAGGTCCCTCCTAACCTGCAGTCTAAAGAACTCCCAACCCCATTCTTCGGTACCCTCTCTCTTAGTTTTTTTTTTTTTTGGTACCAGGGATCGAACTCAGGTCCTTGCGCTTGAGCAGCAGGCAGCGAAACCACTGATCTATCTCTCTTAGTCTTACACAATTTCTTTGTCCTACACTGCTTTCCTCAAGTACTCATCAGTACATAAAGTCATTTATTTGTTGGTTATCTGTCTCCCCATTACTAGAATATGAACTTCAGGAGAACAGGAACCATATCTATCTTCTTCCTTATTAGATTTCTTTACCTAGAACAAAAGCTACTAAATGTGAGTATTTAATAAGTATTCACTGAGTAAAAGTGAATTCTATCTGCATATAATTTCCACTCATTAATGATGGAGCTATGTTCAATAAGTCTATTATTTCTTCTATTATATGATAGTCTTTTAAATATATGGAGGGAACCCTTATTATACATGGCTGTGTGTGTGTGTGTGTTTGTGTGTGTGTGTGTATGTGTTGTCTTTCTCCTAGCTATCTGCAAGTATTTAAATTAATCCTTATATGAAAGGACTCCAAGATTCTTCCCTATCCAAGTCACCTACCCCTGGATAAACTCCAAGAGTAGATTCTGTCAAGTTAGTTTCATTGGCATCTAAAAATAACCTGAATGACACCAAAAATAGGTAGTGAAAAAAAAAAATGGTTTCAGGCTGAGATTAGCAGCCAACTCCTGTCTTGGTCTGAAATGTTTTCCTGTAAGAAAATCTTAAGAGATTTTCTGTACTCTTCTTTCCTAGAGCAAATAGTTCTCCCTAATGGCCCTCAAGCAACCAGTCTTAAACATGTATTATTTACTTCTTGCTTATTCCCTCCCGGGCTCTGATCTGAGAGAGCTGAACCAGAAGATAAGGTTTCTGCTTGTATTCACATCCCTTGCCTGTCATTACGTGTACATCCAGTTTTCTATTTGACACTTTCCTAGTTGTCCCATAAGTACCCTGAGCTCTCAAACTGAACTACTGTAAACTTCTCTTTTATTTCCAATGCCTGTACATGATGGCCAATTTGTCTCTTCATCCCGGCCCCAAAACTCAGAGTCATCTTAGGCTTCTTCCTCACTAGTCATATCCAAACAGTTTCCAAGTCTGCCCTTTCAACCTTTTCCTCACCTTATTTTCACAGCCCTGAGACCTTCACAACCTCTCACTTGTAGCCTTCTAAACTACCTCACTCCTAAGGCCTCAGGGAACAGCGACTTCTCTAGGCACCTTTCTGTACCTTCTGCCCAGTGTATAAACCCCTCTTCCTCCTGTATGACTTCCTGCTCAAGACCACAGGTTATTTATTGAAATTGCTTGTTCTTCACCCTTCAGAAAGTTGCAAGCTTCTAAAACACAAGAAGTAACTCTTAGCTTCACACATACCCCCTAGCACCCAAATAGGTGGGTAGCACATATTCCATAAATGTTTGCTGATCTCACAGGGCCTTTAGGAGGCTGAAACAAATCTAGATATGAAGCTCCCAGACCTACAATAGGATCAGAATTCTCTACATTACAAAATGAATGCATGTGCAATGGCCCCATTCAGAATCCTGGTGTCTTTAGCCTTGTGCTCAGAAACACTTCTGGAATGATTTCTCAGGGGCCCACAGCAGGATGCAGGGGACCTCATATGGCTAATGCTGCAATTATATACTACCTCTCAACTTGTTATCTGTGGCTAAACCCATATTAAATAAGATGGATTATAAGAGAGGTGTCCACTGTAATGAAACATCCTATGATGTAACAGCTGCAGATGATAAGCAGACTCCACTGTGCTACATTGTTTATGTGCAGCTATTGGTGCTCACTATGGTGTTTCCACCTGAAAACAAGACTTTGATCTTAGTCATCCTTAAAATTTCTAGAGTCTCTGTTGCAAAGCCCATGTAGGGTGTGACCTCTATAAATGTCTGTAGAATGGACTTGAGCCTGCTAAATGGAGAGAAGCAAATTTCAGACACTTCATTTGTTTGAGATAGTCATGAAAAAATAGGTAGTGACCACTTTTTTCTCTTTAAGCGAATCTCTTTGTCAAATGCCTCTCTAAAAAGCAAGTGAAGGTAATTGCAAGTCAGCTGGAAGTGCTGCCAAAATAGGACCTCCACGAAGGGTAGGAAGACAAATGAGATTGTGTGACTGCTACTATGCAATGTTTAGCTGAATCAAAATAAAGAAATAATTTGAAATTAAGATGAGTAAACCATCCAGCACTTACAATCATAGCAAAGTGTATTGTCACCCGGCCCCTGGAGAAATGAAGACACCTCTCTCCCCTTCTCTGCTTCCTCCTGCCCTGTCAGATTCCAGCTTTTAAAGGACATCATCCTCCAAGGATATTCCCTAAGTAACACACAGGATCCTGTTACCCTTTGAATTCAACTGTACTGATGCTTTTTAATGCTCATTCATTCATTTGGTAAAAAGCTACCTATCAAATGCAAGACACAAGTGCAGATTTAAGGAATTTATGGCCGATATTCTTCACAGAATCCCCATAGATAATCTGCAGGCACATAAAACATACAATGTAGATGCTAATCTAAGAGACATGACATGTAATTAAAGTGGGGGGAAAAGGTGATTTTTGAGTTCAAAAATTCTCATTTCCTAGTCTACAGGGTACCTTCTAGACCTTTTGAAGAGTAAATTTACAGAGTGTGTTAATTTACTCTTGCCTTCAAGTAAGGGATTTTCCCACATTTATAAAAGAAAAACAGTGGCTGTTATGCATAATGAGGCATATCAAGAATTCTCAAACTAGTTCAACCCTATTTCTGTAGACTATAAAGGCAACTTGCAGGCATGTGCCTCTAGAGGACTCGAGAAGCGCGCCTTTCTTTCCCTCCTTATTATCTAAAGGCAAGAAGCACTGCTTTCTTTCTGCCATGTCATCAAAACAGAACCTGACATGGAACCAGAAGCCCCAAGTTTCCATCCTTCCTGTCATTAAAAGCTAACATTAAAATATTTATTAACTTACCCTAACCTCAGTTTTATATTTGTAAAATGGGATTATAAAACATAGCTTACAGGATAATTATACAGATTAAGCAGCCCAGGCCAGGAGCCTGCCCAGAGAACGGATGCACAGGCAAGTGGGCTCCCGCCAGAGGCCATTCCATCCCTGATTGCAGGCAGATCCTGGGGAGCAGCTATGTGGCCCGGACCAGCAGGGCTGCAGGCAGATCCCAGCCTGGACTCCAACCTGACCCCTGAGGCTCGGGCACACCCACTCAAGCCAAAGGCCGGCCCAGAAAGGGGCTGCTCCAGCACACAGACTTCAGCCAGAGGCTCGCCATACCATCTGCCACAGCCAGGGACCCGCCTCGAGAAGAGTTGTACAGGCACACAAGGAATACCCAGAGGCTCAGCCAGATACCATTGATAAGTGCGAGGAGACCCTAGACAGAGCCTGTGTAGACAACAGAAACTGGGGTGCAGCACCCAACTAAAGGCCCTCCCAGACAATAGCTACATAGGGGCCCCAGTGAGAGGCAAGCCTGGATACCATCCCAAATGTGCACAGGACCCAGCCAGAAACCCACCCAGACAACAGGTCAGCTCAGGGATCCAGAAGGCCACCACTCGGAACCCAGGAATTGGTGAACTGGTGAGCAGCAGAGTAAAGGCTGCTCAGTGGCTTGCTGAGAATTCAAGACCACTGGGTGAGCAAAAAGTTGCCTCAACAAACACACAGCAGGCTTCATCTGTTGAAATGAGAAGACATAAATAAGTACCAAAACCAGACTACCCGATCACCTAGGGGAACCCCAAAGGGCAACGAGATGGAACACTCTGATACTCAACCACCTGGACTCTCTGAACTGGCAATGAAAGGAGACCTGGAAAAAATGAAATCAGAAATAATTTCTCAGATAACAGCAGAGATTGTGCCCATAGTATAAGACATTATTAATAAACCTAGAGAGGACACATAAAAAAAATAGAGGAGCTGAGGAATATGATGGAATCCCAACACAGGAAACAAATGGAATCCGTACAACAGAGGCAAACAGATTTCCAGGAGATTAAAAACTCCATTGGAAGTCTACACAGCAGAATGAGCCAATGTGAGGATAGAATTTCGGATATAGAAGGTAGGATTGCAATTAGTAACCAAGAAAAGAAAAATTTCTTAAAAATAGTAAGGGACCATGAGAAATCAGTCCAGGAGCTGCTAGACAATGCAAAGAAGAATAACATCAGAGTGACTGGAGTGAAGGAAGGAACAGGAGAGAGTGCAGATCTAACAATATGCTGCATACAAGAAACACACTTAATCCAAAAAAAAACCTCATAGACTGAAAATTAAACGGTGGAAAACAATACTCCATGCAACAGGAATCTGAGAAAAAGCAGAGTAGCTATCCTCTTTGCAGATCAAGTGGATTTCAAACCAACACTGATTAAGAGAGACAAAGAAGGACACTACATCCTTATAAAGGGAATAATCCAAGAGGAAGAGATGACAACCATTACTATATATGCACCAAACCCTAGTGCGTCCAACTATATAAAACAAATTCTAATGGCCATGAAAAATCATATATGCACCAATACAACAGTAGTAGGGGACCTTAATACCCCACTCTCACAAATGGATAGATCAGCTAGACAAAAAATAAACAAATAAATACAAGAATTCAATAAAAAACTCTTAAATGAACTTAACACATGTTTACAGAGTGTTCCACCCCACAAAATCAGAATACACATTCTTTTCTGCTGCACATGGGTCGTTGTCTATAATAAACCACATACGTGCTCATAGAATATGTTTAAGTAAGTGCAAAGGAATTGAAGTTATCCCCTGTATATTGTCAGAACATAGTGTGAAGAAATTGGAGATCAATAGCAAAAGAAACTGCAAGAATTTCATAAACACATGGAAACTGCACAACACACTTCCGAATAACCAATGGGTCACAGAGAAAATTAAGGAAGAATTTGAATAGTTCCTACAACTAAATGACAATGTCAATACAACATACTGGAATCTATGGGACACAATGAAAGCAGTCTTACGAGGGAAATTCATAGCAGAGGATACTCATATTAGGAAAACAGAGCAAGCCCAATTAAACAACCTGATGCTGAACCTCAAGCTTCTAGAAAAAGAAGACCAGGACAAACCCAAAGCCCATAGAAGGGAGGACATTATAAAGATCGGGCAGAAATCAATGCAATGGAGACTAAGAGAACAATACAAAAAAATCAATGAAGCCAAGAGTTGGTTCTTCGAAAGAATAAACAAAATTGACAAACCTTCAGCCAACCTTATCAAAAAAAAAGGAAAGAAAAGACCCAAATTCATGCAATTAGGAATGAAAAGGGTGAAATTACAATGGATCCAGCAGAAATCCAGAGGATCATCAATACCTACTTTTAGAACCTATACACCAATAAGATGGAAAATACAGAAGAAATGGACAGATTCCTAGATATGTGTGAATTACCAAAGTTGAACGAAGATGACTTAAAATTCTAAATGACCCAATATTAATCAATGAAATTGAAAATGTAATTAAAAACTTACCAACTAAGAAAAGCCCAGGTCCTGATGGCTTCACTGCTGAATTCTACAAGACATTTATAGAAGAACTACTGCCTCCACTGTTTAAAGTCTTCAATGAAATTGAAAGGGAAGCAATACTCCCAAATTCATTCCTGGAAGCAAGCATCACCTTGATCCCAAAAGCAGAGAGAGACCCAACTGAAAAAGAGAACTATAGGCCAATCTCACTAATGAACATAGATGCAAAAATCCTTAATAAGATACTGGCAAATAGAATGCAGAAGATCATCAAGAAGATCATACACCCTGATCAAGTGGGATTCATCTCAGGGATGCAGGAATGGTTCAACATATGCAAATCAATCAATGTAATACAGAATATTAATAGAACTAAGGACAAAAACCATATGATCATCTCCATAGATGCAGAAAAAGAATTTGACAAAATCTAACACACATTTATGATAAAAACCCTGCAAAAAAATGGAATAGATGGTCTCTACCTCAAACTGATAAAACGCCATCTATGAAAAACCAACAGCCAATATCATACTAAATGGTCAAAAACTGAAATCCTTCACACTAAAATCAGAAAGAAGACAAGATGTCCACTATCACCAATCGTGTTCAATATAGTTTTGGAAACATTAGCCACAGCAATGAGACAAGAGAAAGAAATAAAAGGAATAAAGATAGGAAAGGAAGAAGTCAAACTGTCATTATTTGCAGATGACATGATACTCTATATAGAAGACCCCAAGAACTTCACCAAAAGTCCTCTAGACTTAATAATCAAATTCAGTAGAGTAGCTGGTTACAAGGTCAACACACAAAAATCAATAGCTTTTCTTTACACAAAAAACAAACTCATTGAGAGAGAAATAGGGCAAACAATTCTTTTCACAATAGCATTCAAAAAACTGAAATACCTAGGAATCAACCTAACAAAAGAAATCAAAGACCTCTTCTCTGAAAACTATAGCAAACTGATAGAAGAGATTGAAGATTATATCAAAAAATGGAAAGATTTCCCTTGCTCCTAGGTAGGAAGAATCAACATAGTGAAAATGGCCATACTTTCAAAACTGCTATATAGATTCGATACAATCCCAATTGAAATTCCAGCAGCATACGTCACAGATCTGGAGAAAACAATCCAAAATTCATTTGGAACAAGAAAAGTTCTAGAATAGCAAAAACAATACTAGGCTATAAAGACAAGTTAGAGGATAAAACAATCTCCAACTTGAAACTGTACTACAAAGCTATGGTAATAAAAACAACATGGTACTGGCAAAGAAACAGACCTGAGGACCAGTGGAACAGATTAGATGATGCAGTAACAACTCCAGACACACTCAGCCACCTCATCTTCAACAAAGGAGCCAAACACCCTCACTGGAGGAAAGATAGCCTCTTTAATAAATGGTGCTGGAAAAACTGGGTTTCAACTTGTCAAAGATGAAAACTAGACCTATAACTTTAACCATGCACTAAACTGAAATTGAAATGGATTAAAGATCTAAATATTAAGACAGAAACACTAAACCAGCTGGAAGAGAGCTTAGGAAGAACTCTTGAAGACATTGGTGTAGGAATAGACTTTATGAACAAAACCTCAGGTACCCATGAACTACCACAAACAATCAACAAGTAGGATCTCTTCTTATTAAAAAGCTTCTGCACAGCAAGAGAAACCACTAACAGAGTGAAGAGACAACCCACAATGTGGGAAAAACTTTTCACCTGCTGTTCCTCAGACAGAAGTCTACTATCTAGAATCTATAAAGAACTTTAAAAAATCAAACCTCTCAAATTTAAAGACCCAATCCAAAAATGGGCACCTGAAATGAACAGACATTTCTCAGACAAAGAAGTAGAAATAGCAAATAAACATATGAAAAAATGTTCAACATCACTGGTCATTCAAGAGTTGCAAATGAAAACAATGCTGAGATTCCACTTCCCCTCAGAAAGAATGGCTGCTATCATGAAATCAACCAATAATAAATGCTGGCTGGGCTGGGAGGAAAGAGGAACACTGCTCCACTGCTGGTGGGAGTGTAGACTGGTGCAACCACTGTGGAAATCAGTATGGAGATACCTCAAAGAACTAGGGCTGGAAGTCTCATTTGACCTAGCTATTTCCCTGCTGGGCATCTTCCCGAAAGAATTAAAAGAAGCATACCACGGCAATATATGTGCACCCATGTTCATAGCAGCACAATTCATGATGGCTGAAACTTGGAAACAGCCCAGTTACACAGCAACTGGAGACTGGATAAAGAAGATGTGGTTTTTTAATAAAATGGAGTACTACTCTGCCATAAAGAATGAGAAACTAGAGACATTTATAGCTAAATGGATGCACATTGAGGTGATACTCTTAAGTGAAATAAATAGGACACACGTGTGTAAATACCAAATAGTTTCTCTAGTGTGCGAAACTGAAAGTGTAAATAAGGACTAAAAGGTATAATATATAATATGAAATAGGAAGAAAAGGGGCAAAGGGGAAGGGGAAATGGGAGGAGTAGGGGAAAGGAAAGAAAGGAATGGAATTAATATGAGAAAATGAAAAAAGGAAACAAAGTCTTTGTAAATAGGGAGGGATGGAGGGGGTGAAGGGAGGGCAGGGGAAGGAGGAAAAATAAGAACCAAGATGGAGTATGTAAATGTGCAAATTTCCAATGATGAATGTCATTATATTTTATACCTTAAATATACCAATATAATTAATTTTTTAAAAAGATTAAGCAAAACGAAAATCACTTATTTGCTGCTCTTGTTTTAATATAATTTGTCCCTCAAAATCCAAGTGTTGGAGACCTTGTCCCCAGGGTTGAGAAGCGGTGGGGCCCTTACTAGGTAATTAGATCAGGGGGCTCCAATCTCATGCGTGAATTGGTGCAGTGTCGTCAGAGTGCTTGCTCTTGTTGCACTGGAGTAGTGATTGTGAGAATGGGCTGCTATAAAACTGCTGGCATCTCTTGGTGCCTTTCTTTTGCTCACATGTGCTCCCGACTCTCACCCACACTCCCACCTGTGTTGCCGACTTCTTTCATGCTATAACACAGCGTGAGGCCCTCACTAGAAGCATTCTCCCAGTCTTGGGCTGGCTTGCCTCCATAACTGTGAGTTCAGTAAACCTCCCTTCTTTAGACACTACCCAGTATCTCAATGAAATTTAAGTTGGAGTTTAATTCATAAAAAGAAATTATCCAACATCAAGGGTTCTGATATAATAGCACAAGATGGACTGCGCCATTTGATATGGAATCCTGGTTTTGTCTAGTTATCAATAAATCTCATTAAGATATAACCTTCAGTAATCTGCAGCATTTTTGTTATCCTTGCCACTTACTGATGATTAAACCAGAAAGCACAGTAAAATATCTGTGGAATTTTGGAGAAATTGTTAATCAAGGAAAGGCCAAAGAACCTTCCAAACAGCAGCAGCACAGCGGTGTCATCTCTTGTGCCAGGCACCGGGCAATGCACTTCGGGTTCATCCTCTCCTTGGAGCCTCAGGTCAGCCACGGACCCGGAGCTCCTCCGCATGGCACCACGGCCTCAGCAGAGGCCACACATGGCCAAGGCAGACCATGGGCAGGCTGCTCTCAAAAAGGAAGCTTGTTATCCTAAGTCTGGGCCCTGAAGGATGCTGACATATGAACCATCTATGTTCTTAGTCACCTTGCCTCCTTTTTATTTTATACTCTATCTTGATTTATCGTAACCTCAAAAGGGCTCTCTCAGTCATCTCCCTCTTACTGTCTCTTCCACAGCTGCCAGGGTGAACTTCTGGACGCAGGCCACCCATGGTCCTGGAAAGATCCCAACCCAAGGCCTTTGGTCCCTCCACTGTCTGAGTGCATATGGCACACAGCAAGCAGCAGCACTGAGGTTAGTTTGGTGCCTTCTCTTTCTGGAGGTTGAGAGATCTTGAAAGGTAAGAACTATGTCTACCCAAATTTAACACTGTATCCTCTGGAGAGTGTGACATGGTAGTGGGGACTCCTTCCGCCTCACTTTCTAGTAAGATACTGATTCTCACCCCTGGATTGAAGTTTTAAAAAAAGTAATGTTCATGCCCATGCCCAATCTCAGTCTGGTGGAATTAGAACCTGTGATTGCAGGGACTCAGTGTGGGGTTTGCTAAAGCCTCCAGGTGACCCTAACATTTAGGGAGAGCTGAGGCCAGTGGCATTTGTGTGCAGGCCCCGGCTCCTCTCCCTGGCACCCTTACTCATCTAAGTTTTGGAGAAGACTGGACTGTATCCAGCACAGTCTCCTCTTCTCTTCCTCCTGTGCGGGCCCTGCTGAACTGCAGAGAGCCTGCTAGTCTGTCCCTAGCCAGGTTTCCAGAGTGGTGGTCTGTCTTCGCGCCCTCTGCAGTCCTTGAAAGCTATCTATGTCTGCACAGAGGGACCTGTTTAATGCTGGACTTCACTCTTAGAAAATCCATTATTACTACAATTTAACCCTCCCTCTCTAGTATTTGTTTCCGATAATAAATTTGACATTTATATCTCTATTTGCCTGACATCCCCACCCCATCAATTGATTTAGAATTTAGGAGGGGGAAAGATTTATTAACTCCCTCAGACTCAATGGCATCCTTCTTGGGTGCCCAGGCCATGAGAGGCACTCAATAAATACTTGTTGAATAAATCAATTCCCTATCCACTTCTAGTAATATCCATCCTTTCAATTTCTGCTTCATTCTTTCTCTGTCTCTTTCTTCCTCCACAGGCTACAGATGGTTTAAGTGCTGCAATCCTTGTGAAGACTGAAAAAGCAGTCAGACAGATGTGTTGTTCATAGCTCCCTAGCCAGGCATAACTAAACATTTACATTTATTACCAATTAGAGGGGAAACAGACTGTAGTTTTATGCACTGTATGTGGTTAGATATATTTCTTTTTGGGATCTCACTAAAAATTTCAAAATGTATCATTGGATTTCACTCTCTTACTAGCTCAAACCTTGTTGAAAATGCCACTGAAATAGAGGTCTAACAACGACAACACAAATCTACTTGTCATTCTCCTACCCGAGTGCAGAGTACCATGGAGGTGGAAAACAATGTCACCAGAGGGCCACTGACCTAGTGTGATTTATTTGAACCCGCCTCTCCCAGACATTTAGCACATGCAGAATTGATGGATTTATGGGAGGCTATCACAAGCTATACCTGTAAAGTTGTAAAGGCATTGATAGCACCCGGTATACAACAGCGCATGTGAACACATTGCATTTTATAGCCCTTTTTCCATTTAGGGTAAAGTAGAATGAGTGAAAATCCTACTAGAAGTGACTTTGGAAATCATCGGTCCCACAGTGCATCAGACTCAGAGCTAAAGAATTGCAGCGGTTTTTGTTGAGTTTCATTTACTCTTCTATATGTCTAATATCTAAAACAGTGACCCATTCTCATAAGAAAAAATTCAAAGGAAAGTACTGGCTGCGGTTTAGACAGCCTGAGTCCTGGACTCAGCATCTTCAACTGAAAAACCAGATAAATGCTTCCAGGCACTTTTGCTATGAAAAACTGAGATTTAATTAAAAATTTATATATCATATCAAGATTTCATCACATGGCTAATTTCAAAACAATCTAAATGCTGACAATGGAGTAGTTAATACACTATGGGAAAAACAGGTGAATCGCACACATAACCATTTAAAAGTCAGTTTTACCACAATGAGATACCAGTGCACATCCACTGTAGTAGATGTGATAGATGGCTTTAATGAAAAAACAAACAAAATTAACAGGGCTGGTGAAGTTGTGGAGAAATCAGAACCCTTGTGCTTCACTGGTAGTGATATAAAATGACACAGCAGCTGCAGAAGGCAGCTTGATGATTCCTCAAAAAGTTAAACATAAAACTGCCATATGATTCTACAATTCCACTGTAGTTTACATTCAAACAAGTTGAAAATAGGCACTCAGATGAGAACATGTACACACATGTCCTTACCAGCACTATTCCCAATAGCCAAAAGGTGGAAACAGCCCAACTATCCATTAATGAGTGAGTGGATAAACAAATTTTTTGATTGTTTGTTTTTATTGGTACATTTTAGATATACACAATGCTAACATTCCTGATAGGGAATTTGTATCTGTACAAGATATAGCTTGCTTCTTTTTTCCCATTCTCCTCCCCTCCAACTCCTCTTCGCCTGCTTATTTACAAAAGCTTTGTTTCTATTTTTTCTTCTTTTGTTCTTGTCCCTTCCTTTCTTTCCCCCTCCCTTCTCACTTGTTCCCCTTTTCATTTGAACATTTTCTTCCCATTTCCCAATATCTATTATATATTTTGGTCCTCATTTACGCTTTCAATTTCTCACACCGGAGAAACAATGTGGTATTTAAACATATGAGTCCCATTTATTTCACTTAAGAGTATGGTCTCAAGGTGCATCCATTTAGCTAGAAATGTCTTAAGCTCATCTTTCTACATGGCTATGGCAGAGTAGTTCTCCATTGTATAAAAAAAACCCACATCTTTATCCATTCATCAGTTGATGAGCATTTGAACTGTTTCCAAGATTTAGCTTCTACAAACTGTGCCACTATAAACATGACTCTGCATATATAATTGTGGTAGGATGCTTTTAATTCTTTGGGGAAGATACCAAGACGGGGAGTAGCTGGGTCAAATGGAACCTCTAGGTTTAGTTTTTTGAGGAACCTCTACACTGATTTCCACAGTGGTTGCACCAGTCTACACTCCCACCAACAGTGGAGAAGGGTTCCATTTTCCCCATAGCCCCTCCAGCATTTGTTACTGGGTGATTTCTTCATTTTTTATGGGTTCTAATTTATTTATTTATTCATTTAATTTATTTGTACATTTTAGGTATACAATATGATGACATTCATCATTAGAAGTTTGTACCTTTGGTTCTTATTTTTTCCCCCTTCCCCTGCCCTCCCTCCAACCCTGCCAGCCCTCCCTATTTCCAATGACTTTGTTTCCATTTTTTCCTTTTCTCATATTTATTCCTTTCCCTTCTTTTCTTTCCTCAACCCCTCCCACTTCCCCTTCCCCTTCCCCTTTGGACCTTTTTTTCCCTATTTCACAGTATGTATTATACATTTTGATTCTCACTTACACTTTCAGTTTCTCACACTAGAGAAACTATTTGGTATTTACACATTTTCACTTAAGAATATGACCACAGTGTGCATCCTTTTAGCTATAAATGTCTCTAGTTTCTCATTCTTTATAGCTGAGTAGTACTCCATTTTATTTTTAAACACACACACACACATTTTCTTTATCCAGTCATCAGCTGAGGGCATTTGGGCTGTTTACAAGCTTTAACTACTACAAACTGTGCCACTATAAATATGGGTGCACATATATCACTGTGATATGATTCTTTTAATTCTTTTGGGAAGATACCCAGCAGGGGAATACCTGGGTCAAATGGGACCTCGAATCCTAGTTCTTTGAGGTATCTCCATACTGCTTTCCACAGTGGTTGCAACACCCTAATTTCAATCAGTGAAACTGAAAACATAATTAGAAACTTACCAATAAAGAAAAGTCCAGGTCCTGATGGCTTCACTGCTGTATTCTCCAAAAATTTGAGGAAGAGCTAATGCCACCACTTCTCAAACTCTTTAATGAAATCAAAAGGGAAGCAATACTCCCAAATTCATTCCTGGAAGCAAACATTACTTTGATTCCAAAAGCAGGGAAAGATGCAACCAAAAAAGAAAACCACAGGCCAATCTCCCTAATGAACATAGATGCAAAAATCCTCAGTAAGACACTGGTAAACAGAATACAGAGTACCAACAAGGAGGTCATATACCCTGACCAAATCTGATTCATTCCAGGGATACAAGGATGGTTCAACATATGTAAATCAATCAATGTAATACACTATATTAACAGAGTCAAGAACAAAAACCATATGATCATCTCAATAGATGCAGAAAAAGCATTTGACAAAATCCAACACCCATTCATGGTAGAAATCTACAGAAAATTGGAATAGATTGTCTCTATCTCAACCTGATGAAAGCTATCTATGAAAAACCAACACCCAACATCATATTAAATGGTCAAAAACTGAAATCTGGGGCTGGGGATTTAGCTCAGTGGTTCTGCTGCCTGCCTTGCAAGTGCAAGGACCCGAGTTCGATCCCCAGTACCACAAAAAAAAAAAACACCCTGAAATCTTTCATACTAAAATCAGGAACAAGACAGAGATGTCCACTATCACCACTCCTGTTCAATATAGTCCTGGAAACATTAGCCACAGCAACTAGACAAGAGAAATAAATAAAAGGAATAGAGATAGGAAAGAAAGAAGTTAAACTGTCATTATTTGCTGATGACATGATACTCTATGTAGAAGACCCCAAAAACTCCACCAAAAGTCTTCTAGACTTAAATCACAGATTCAATAGAGTAGCTGAACACAGGTCAATGCATAAAAATCAATAGTCTTCTTGTAAACAAATAACAGACTCACCAAGAGAGAAATTGGGGGAACAATTGCTTTCACAATAGCATCAAAAAAATGAAATATCTAGGAATCAATCTAATGATGGAAGTAAAAGATCTCTACCTTGAAAACTACGCTACTCTGAAAAAAGAGATTGAAAAGGATATTGGTTGATTTCTTGATAACAGCCATTCTTTCTGGAGTGAGATGGAATTTCAGCTTTGGTTTAATTTGCATCTCTCAAATGACCAGTGATGCTGAATATTTTTTCATATATTTATTTGCTGTTTTTACTTCTTCATCTGACAAGTGTGTGTTCATGTCAGATGCTCATTTTTGGATTGGGTCTTTAAATTTGAGGGATCTGATTTTTTTTTTTAGTTTTTTGTATATTCTAGATCTTAGTCCTTTGTCTGAGCAACAGCTGTCAAAAATGTTTTCTGACTCTGTGGGTTGTCTCTTCACTCTGTTGGTGTTTATTTTGTGGTGGAAAAGCTTGTTAATAAGATGAGATTCCAGTTGTTGATTCTTTTTGATATTTCCCATGTGATTGGAGTTTTGTTCACAAAGTCTTTGCCTACACCAATATTTTCCAGAGTTCTACCTAATCTATCTTCCAGCAGATTTAGTGTTTATGTTTTAATGTTTAGATTATTGATCCATTTCAATTTTAGTTTATTGCATGGTGAAAGATATGGGTCTAATTTTAACCTTCAGCAAGTGGAAACTCAGTTTTCCCAGCACCATTTATTAAAGAGGCTATCTTTTTTCCAGTGAAGGTGTCTGACTCCTTTGTCAAAGATAAAATAGGTGAGTATGTTTGGAGTTGTTTCTGCATCTTCCAATCTGTTCCATTGATCCTCAGGTCTGTGGTTTTGTTTGCCAATACCAGGCTGTTTTTAACACAGTAGCTTTGTAGTATAATTTCAAGTCAGGGATCGTGATTTCCTCTGCCTTGCCTTTGTTGCCCAGGATTGCTTTCACCATTGTAGATCTTTTCTGGTTCCAATAAATTTTAGGATTTTTTTCTCTAATTCTGTGAGATATGCTATTGGTATTTTGAATGGGATCGCATTAAATCTCTATAACAATTTTAGAAGAGTGGCCATTTTCACTATATTGGTTCTTCCTACCCAAGAACAAGGAATATCTTTCCAATTTCTGATATATTCTTTAATCTCCTTTTTTAGAGCACTGTAGTTTTCAATGTAAAGGTCTTTTACTTCCTTTGTTAGATTGAGTCTTAGGTTTTGTTTTTTTTTAATGCCATTGTGAAGGATGTTATTTTCCTAATTTCTCTCTTAGTGAGCTTGTTATTTGTGTACAGGAATGATATTGGTTTTTGAGTATTGACTTTGTATGCACCTATGCTACTGAATTTGGTTATTAAATCTCAAAGTCTTTTGGTGGACTTTTTGGGGTCTTCTATGTAGAGTATCATATCATCCATAAATAATGATAATTTAACTTCTTTCTTTCCTATCCTTATTCCATATCTTTCTTTCTCATCTAATTTCTCTGGCTAATGTTTCCACAATGATATTAATATGAGTGGTGATAGAGGACATCCATGACTTATTCCTGCTTTTAGAATGAAACTTCATAAACACATGGAAATTAAATACTGCCCTCCTGAGCAACCAATGAGTCACAGATGAATGTAAAGAAGAAATTAGACTGTTTCTACAGTAAAATGATCGTGCCAGTTCAACATACCAGAACTTATGAGATGCAATGAAAGCAGTTCTATGAAAGAAATTTATAGTGGTGAATTCTCATATCAGTAAAATAGAGTGAGTTCAAATAAACAACCTAATGTTGAAGCTCAATCTTCTAGGAAAAGAAGAGCAAGTCAAGTCCAAACTTGTACAAGGGAGAAAATTATAAGGATCAGAGGAGAAATTAATACAGTAGACACTAAGAAAACAATACAAAGAATCAATGAATCAAAGAGTTGGTTCTATGAGAGATTAAATAAAATTGACAAACCCTTAGTCAACCTTATCAAAAAAAAAGAAAGGAAAGAAAAGCTTCAAACTCATATAATTAGGAATGAAACAGGTGAAATCACAACAGATCCTGCAGAAATCCAGAAGAACAGCAATACCTACTTCAAGAACCTATGTTCTAATAAGCTGGAAAACACAAAATAAATGGACAGATTCCTAGACACATACGAATTACCAAAGCTGAATCAAGAAGATATAAAAATTCTAAATAAATCAATATCAATTAATGAAATTGAAGATGTAATTAAAAACCTATCAAAAAGAAAAGCCCAGGCCCTGACAGATTCACTGCTGAATTCTATGAGAAATTTAGAGAAGACCTAATGCCACTACTTCTCAAACTCTTTAATGAAATTGAAAGGGAAACAATACTCCCAAATTCATTCATGGAAACCTTACTCTGATACCAAAACTGGACCAATCAAAAGAGAGAACTACAGGCCAATCCCCTTAATGAACATAGGTGCAAAAATCTTCAATACGATACTGGCAAACAATGCAGGAAATCATCAAGAAGACTGTATACCATGACCAAGCAGTATTCATCCCAGGGATGAAGGGATGGTTCAATATATGTAAATCAATAATTATAATACACTGTATTAATAGAGCCAAGGACAAAAACCATATGATCATCTCAATAGATGCAGAAAAAGGTTTTGACAAAGTCCAACACCCACTCATGATAAAAACTCTACAGAAAATTGGAATAGATGGTCTTTATCTCAATCTGACAAAGGCCATCTGTGACAAGTCAACAGCCAACATCATACTTAATATACAAAAACTGAAGGCTTTCACTCTAAAATCTGGATAAATAATTACACATATGATAGAATATGTTTCAGCCATAAAAAGAATAAAGTACTGATATATGCTACAATGAAAATGAGTGTCAAAAACATGCTAAGTAAAAAAAGTCAAACACAAAGAGGCCACACATCATGCAATTTCATTTATATAAAATATCCAGAGTATGTAAATCAAGAGACAGAATACAGGGGGATGTATTTCAGTGGTGCCGCCACCTGCCTCCCAAGCTCAAGGTCCCAAGTTCAATCCCTGGTACCAAAAAAAAAAAAGAAAGAAAGAAAGAAAAGAAAAGAAAAAGAAAAAAGGAGAATACAAATGGGTGATTTCCAGCTGTTAGCAGGAAGAGAAGAAACACTGCTTAATCTGCCTGGGATTTACCTTGGAGCTGCAGAATATAGTTATAGTTTTGAAACTAGAGAGAGGTGATCATTGTACTATATCATGAATATTCTAAGTGTCAATGAAATCACTTTAAAATGGTTAAATTGGTGTTCTGTGAATTTCATTTTACATCATGATGATGATGGTGATGATGATAATTATATTATTCTTGGTTTTAATTTTGGATGCTAGGTATTGAACCTAGGCTACATTCTCAGCCTCTTTTCATTTTTCATTTTGAGACAGGGCTTCACTATGGTGCCCAGGCTGGACTTGCACTTGCAATGCTCCTTCCTGTCTCAGCCCCAGAGTGCTGGGATTACAGGTGTGCACTGTCACACCCAGCATGTTATTTTTTGAAATCATGATTTTTGAAGGATATTTCTAGACATGAAAAACTTTACATGATGTACCTATTGTTAAAATCTAAGCTTAAAATATAATCTCAATTTTGTGCATTTATAATGTGTGTATGACCCATATATGCAAACACACATACATCCACACATATGTCTATGCACATGTATGTTTATTTATATACATATTTACTATCCTTCCATCCAAAAACCTCAACAGAAATTCAAAACTCATCAACCTATATTATGTTATTTTATTTTTATGCTATTTAAAATGAGCATATGTTAATTTTATAGTTTGAGGAAAAACATTTTGTTGAAATTGAGTTAGGGCTTCACTAAAGTTTTCTTTAGCTCTGCCATTCTGTCACCAATTCTCCACATCTCTGTGACCAAATACCCAAATCTAAACAACTTAAAGGAGAAAGGATTATTTGGACTCATGGTTGCAAGGGTGTCAGTCCATGGTCAGTTGCCCTCAAGACAGAAACATCATAGTGGAAGGGTGTAGTCAAGGAAAACTGCTCACTGCATGGCAGACAAAAAGCAGAGGAAGAGCTGGAGAAAGAAGGGGTTGGGGACAGGAAAAATCCTTCAAAGCCATCCTCCAGTAATCTACTTCCTCCAACAGGGCCCCACCTCCTAATAAGGTCATTCAGCTCTGAACTCATCACTCATCATATACTCAGAACCCTCATCATTCAATTATCTCTCTAGTCCCTACCTCTGAACATCGCTGCATTGGGGATGAAGCCCTTAATACATGAGTGTCTGGGTTTACTTCATATTTAAACCATCACAAGGAGTCTGGGTCTGTTACATTTTCTGGAATACCTGTAGGATGTTGAACAAGAGCAGATAAGTGTCTAGAATGGACATGTAGAAAAAATGACTTAAGGCAAGAAGCAATGTTCGGACACAGAGACATCTAAAATGCAAAGTTTCACAGCCAATCTCTCTGTACAATTTAAGGCCTCATGACGTTGTCCAGACCACTAGAAGAACATGGGGATCCATTTTCAACTTTCATAGCCCATGCTCTCTAATGGCTCCTTTAAGAATGAGGCATTCATGCTAACATCCACAGCTCTCCTGTGGACTCTTTCCATAATACCTGCATCTCTAAATACAGTAAATGCCCCTAGCCTGCTCAGCAACCCTACTGGAATTCCTATCCATTAAAATAAATTAAATTGCAGGGCTTTTCTTTCCTTTCCTTTTAAAAAATAATGTTCTTCTCTTAGTGTGTTTAGTGGGTGGTTTCTTAAAATGATCATCTCTTGTTTGGCTTAAGGGAACCTGAAATTTTTTGCTTTCCTTGATTCTACATATTTCTTCCTCTTCTTATAACTCTTCATGAGTGTGACTTATTACAAACTCTGACAGATAAAACAGGGAGTTTGATTTAATGTTCATGCAATCAGAGCATTTTACTCCATAGTCATAGACTTTTTAGTTTGTTTTGTTGTTAAATTTTACCCATCTTATCATCTTCAGTGATTCTCTCCGATCCCTAATTACCTTTGTGGCCTAAGAATCCTCACTCTGTCCCTCACTACTCTTGGGTTAATAGATAAAAAAGAAACTGAATTATTAAAATATTTGGGGTGAAAAGAGAGCTGGAGATTCATTTCTGCTGGTGGCTGGTGGAAAATTCCTATATGTGGAAAGAACATGTTCCTGGTTGGATAAGGAGAAGTGTCAAGCTTCATTTAGTGTTTCCAATAGAGACAAGCTTCACAGAGAACATCAATTCAAGGGCGATTTTAGAAAGACTGTGAGTCAAGATACAAGAAGTCATTTGTGGTGGCAGGAGATACAGAAGGTTGAGAGCCGGAGCACACAGATGTAGCAAAGTCACTGGCTATTCTCACATCCGTGAAAGAGGAAGTACAGGGAAATGCTATGGACAGAACTTGGGGACATGAGCAAACTGAATGTTAGGAATACAAGAAGTCAGCTGTCTTGATCTGTGAAAAGCACAGATTTTGCAAAAAAGTGTGAGAGGAGTTGAGTTCCTCGGTCACTAAGAAGTCACTGAGGGACACAGTGGTAGCATCTACCTGGAGAAAAATGGAGGCATTATCCTAAAACCCTGACTATGTGTCGATTTCATGGGTACCAACTTCAAATGAATAAGCTTATAGACTTGGATATGATTGTATTTCAAATAAGCTTCTCACAGAGCAGCAGTGTGTGCCCTCTAATGCCTGAGTATGTGTGTTTGTCCTGACAGTTGGGCATTGGTGCTGCTGGGAAAATGGAAAATCTGGGGATTTTAGAAGAGGCTGCATCTGCAAGTCCTCCCTTCGGTGACTGCTTTTTGTTGAATTGTAAAAGCTGTGAGCCCTCAATTGATAACCTGGCACACTGATTACTGTTTTTTCTGGATCTTTCTTTGAAAGGACACTAATCCAACCCCAGGGGAAATAAACAGCACTGGGATTAAAGAACAAAAGTTACTTCTTCCCCAACTTGACCTAGATGTCCTGAGGAGGTCAGCGTTTATCAAGAGGATGCCTCCCTGTCCTAGCAAACTGAGCAAAGCACTTGCATGATTTTCCTGGCTCCTCTGCGGAGCATTTGGTTCTCACACACTGGGCTCTCTCCATGGATTTCTTGCCTTCAGACTATACTCCACGCTTGTCTATATTAAATTGCAGTTTGCTATCTCTGGCTTTGGGTCATCTGCCCCCCAAAAATATCCCTCTGGATCCAACACATGGGACCTAATTAATTGTTCTACCTACAAGTTTGGTTTATCGAGAGAGAGATAATATATTCTAGTTGCTCCTTTACCAGCACTATTTCCATGCACAGGTCTGGGAGCTGCTGTGCTGGGAGAATGGCATGTTTTGTGCTTTAAGCAACATGAAAATCAGTCTGTGTTGTCACTTGTCATATCACAGATGTGTTGCTTCTCCTGTACATTACTCAGGGAGCCTTCATTTGATATCTGAAAATTCATTATTCAGGTGAAGAGATGGGAAGAACTGCCAGGCACAATAACTCTGAATGGATATTGCCTCGATGTTAACAAAACTTCTCATTTCCCAGGATTTTTCTGTGTTAATAATGCCAGGATATAATACTTCCATGGTGCTGTCTTCACATCTCAAAGAATTAGTTAGACAAAAAGGACAGAAGGAGTATGAGGGATTTGCCTGCTGCAAAGTATCATGAGCTTAGAAAGTGGTCGGGGCTGCCCACCACAATAGGAGTGCCATGCTCTGTCTTACTCTCCACACAGCCTGTGTTCTGCTTGGCTGTCTAGCATGCAGCATGGGTGTATGTGGAACCAAACATACTCTCCCCTGACGTCGGTTGTGACCAGTGCTCTGAGATGGCTGGTTGGAATGAGAAAGGCATCACTGGAAGAAACAACAGCTGTCATGCCCAGCATTATGGAGAACTAAGATCAACACCATAAGGACACCAAAGCGTGCACCAGGGAATCAGAAGACTTTGAGCTTAGTCTGTGACCAAAAGGTAGGGTCAAATGGTGGTGGGGTTGCACTGAGAGATGAGGGGACAAGCCGAACAAGTCTCTAGAGGCAAACAGGAATAGGAATAGGGGAGAATAAGGGGAGAAAAAATGACTAATCTCTGACCTACAAGACTTAGCAAGATCCAAACCATTTATTCAGTGATGTGTTCTTGGCCTAGAGCTATGTTTGATGGTCTGGGCCCAATGTAGCTACTTATGAGTTTTTATATCAGAGGTACTGGTGGAAGCCAGAATGGTCAAGGGACTGTTAGCAAATAGGCAGCTCTTTGGCGGCAGTGCCCAGCCATGAATGCCAGACTCTAACATTCTTGCACAGAGCTGATGGATGTCCTAGAGAGGAGATTGGGAAAATGTGACCTTATCCAAACTCCAAAAACATATAGGAACCAAGGGGGTCAGTTATCTACTACCTATCCCTGGAAGACCTATGCCTCTTTTCCCTTCTCCCTAGCCAAAGTGAAAATGGAGCCTGATCTTGGAAGAGAAATCTCCACAAACACTGCATGGTGCCAAGAGAGAAATGACAGCATGTGACTGGGATGTCCTGTCTGTCTGTCTCTCTCTCTGTCTCTCTGTCTCTGTCTCTGTCTCTCTCTCTCTCTCAGATCACAATCTCTAGTATTCCATCTTTTCAATAGATTTCTTAGTTTTGTTGACTTTGCAAAGAATCTTCCTATTGCAAACTTATGGAAAGAATCCCCTAAGAGCCAAACCCACTGTGCAGAAAGCATGCTTCACTTGCTGAGTATCGATTATTTACAGCTCACTCTAGCTGTTCATTTTTAGAAAAGTTTACATGGTTTGCCTGTGAACAAATCTTTCCAGGGTGTGCCCTGGGTAGGTTGAGAATGGGAGACAGATTCCTCCCAGGCAGTTCTTTTGGCCTGATCTTGGTAAAAAACCAGGTGGACTGAGTGGAGAACAGAGGAGTAGGACTCTGCTACCATGTCTGCATCTGTTTGCTCCTCATTAAACAGGTTCTCTGCACTCATCACAGGAGGATAATGGAGCCTATCCGAATGTGAACACCAGCACCCCACCTTTGTCCCTCAGCATGAGAACAAGGAGAAAACATCTATAGCAAAGGGCATTATAGACAGGGTTTTATACCTGGCTTCTGATCTAGCAGGCCTGTACCTGGCTCCAGGTGTCATCATCTACAACTCCCTTCACTTTCAGACTTGGCTCAGTTTCCTGGCCCTCAACACCTTCCGATCTCATGAAATCCACAGTGTGCAGGAGTATAGTTAAGGATGGAGAGGTTGAATTCTTTACTAGACTTCTCAAGGACAAACAATGTTTGAATACCCTGGCACCTGGTACAATGGCACCATCTTCTTGTCAACTAAGCCAGTGGACTAGTGAGTTGTCCCACTTGAGGGCCACTATTTTTCTTCAGGTTGACAATTGCAGAACATTGAACTAGAGTTCTCTTTAGCAGCAGTCAGTACTTTGTGAGTGTGCATTATACACAAATCTTGGTGTTCAAGCCTAAGGAAGCCATGTGGTGTATTAGTTTTAGTCTTTGACTCTGAGGACTTTACAGTGTATTTGGTGATAGAAGAATTATGCACGAAATAATAAAGTGGTTTATAAGGTCCTTACCTCTGCAAATTTTTCTCCCCTTCTTCCTCTTTAGTTTCACTAAACACCTCATCCTTTGCTCAAGCTTCAAGGTTACTTTCTCAAAAGAATCTGCCCTTCCTAGGTTAACTAACCTGCTCAATAGATTTCACTGAAATCTTTTCTGACCTTTTCCCCTTCACTTTAAAATTTCCTGTTATTCTGTTTCCTTCATTACTCAGTAGGCTATTGAAGAGCAAGCTCTTTGACGAGTGTCCTGTTCTCAATGAATAAATCAATTCATATGTTACATGTAAAAGCATTGAAGAGACTGAAGATCCTGCTAGTATTTAGAAGGAAATGAGCAGAATGATTCATTAAGGTATCATGGCAGCATTGTGAGATCGTGCAGTGTGAGTGATCTGGCAGGTTTTGTGATCCTAGGCAGCTGGTTCATGCAGTCACATCTCATAGAATGTCATGTTAAGATGTGAGGTCGTTACATGCTGTAAACGTGTACCAATAAAAATAAATATGTTTTAAAAAGATGTGAGGGCCCTTGGCCACAAGGAACCTAATGTGGGTTTATTAACATTACTGTAAAGAGGTGGTGCTGTGATTCTAAATGATCTCAAAAACTCTCTCTCTGAGGGTGTGTGTGTGTATGTGTGTGTGTGTGCATGCATGAGTGCACGCACATGTGTGTGTGTGTATCTGTGGTAGGTAGGCCAGATAAGTTCTTTTAGCCAAACTACTTTACCTAAATGCCACAGCAGGTAGCAGCCTTTGAGGAGTAGAAAACAGTCTTAATTATTTCAACTTTCCAGTTTAAGTTTTGGCATGGAAGCCTGGGCATACATGAAGAATTAAGTGTAGAAATATCTCTGAGCATAAGTGACACACATGAAGAACCCTTCACTAACAAGCACAGCACAAAAGGGACATAATCATGAAAACAACCAGTGGACAGCTAACTCAAACTGCATAAATAGACATACAAAAGGAAGGGAGAGAATGCCTGGAGGCATAAGGGCCTTGTAAGTCACATTGCTAGTTTTTGCATATTTCTTTTATAACTACCTACATAGTGAAGTCCCAGAAAACAGAGACTAAGATCAGATTCCATGTAGGCTCCTGGATACCAAATACTAAGATCTGTCTTATTATCTATCTTAGTATAACAGGCACTGCCATGGTGTGGATACTGAATGTTGCCCAAAGGCCCATGTGTTAAACACTAGATACCCAGGTGGCTTTACAGAGAGGCGGTGGGATCTTCAGGAAGAGGGGCCTTGTAGGGAATCCTCAGGTCACTGGAGATGCACTCTTGAAGGGTATTGGAGACCCTGGCTCCTTCCTCTTCCTCTCTTTGCTTCCTGGCCATGAGGTGAGAAGTTTGCTCTGCCGTGCATTCTCTGCTGTTGTCAGCTAGCACCCCCACCAGAGGCTCTACCATCAAGGGGGGCTGCCCAGTCATGGACCAAACCTGCTAAATCTATGAGCCAAAATAAATCTTTTCTCTTTACCAGTTAATCATCTCAAAGATTTGTTATACTGATGGGAAACTGACTAACACTGACACTCAGTACCTGTTGCTGCTGAAGAGCATCCCATTTGTTAGCAGACCATATGGAAGAAGACACAGGAAGGGGCCTGGTGAGGCTCATGCTGAAGGGGACGCTGGGCAGTCTAAGTCATAGAAAGACTTGACTTTGAAGAAGACTGAGAGTGGTTCTGTCTGAGTATTGGCAAGTAAATTGTGCATAATGGAAAGAGGAGTAAGAGTGTGGGGCTGTGCTCAGAAGTGATGTGGGTAACAGGATTCTTGCTACCAATCTAGGGAAGGTAAGTGAGGGTGGGGGAAAAGATAATTATCATGAATGACTGCTCACCACTAGAAACACTGCCTGCATCTCTGGATGTCAGGCTTGGCTATGATTCAGGAGCTTGTGTGTAACAACTGAGAGGAGATGTTACAAGGGTGCTGCTGGTCAGAGTTTGATACCATTTCCTGAATTTAATAAATTTGTATTGAGGATCTAGTGTTGGCTTGATATACTATGCAGAGAGCTAGTAAATACAATGATAGCTCCAACACAGTCCCATCCCCACCTGACCTGGTTGCTCTGCCTGAGTAGGAAGGAATGCATTACAAGGTTCACACTCCATGAATAGGGCTTTTAGAAATAGAAGCATGCTGAAATGTCTGAAGAGGGCAATCACCTGCTTGCCTGATGCCTGAGGAAGGTGATTTAACTACAGAATCCAGATTGGACCAAGAGGAGGAGCTGAGTTGGGAGGCTAGCCAAGGGCTGCAACAGTCATCAGGGAGAGAAGTGGCACCTGGCCTTGAGTGAGGCTAGAGATGACAAATGACTAGAGAAATGTCTCCCATTCTGCCCATGTGGTGACACTGAATAATGAGGACAGAGCATGGGGGAAAGACAACTGCAGAGTTTTCATCCTCACTAAACTAATCTCCTAGGGGGTCTTTTGGAGACTTGTGCAAGGAGCACAGGCTGGGAGCCTGATATTAGGGCTCGCCTTCTAGCTAGTGGACCTTGGAAGAAATCATTTAACTTCATTTACCTTACCTTTTTTAGCTTAAGAAGAAGTTATTTCTGCCTTAATTTGCCTATCATTTACAACAGTATTTTGATGAGAAAAGTATGTAATAGATGACATGAATTAATTATATGCTAAATTATACTATTGATGGCAATAATGACTGAGATTTGTACACTGCTTTACACTTTGCAAAGTGTTTCTACATGCATTATTTAATTTGATCCTTATGAAAAGCACTCAGATAAATATAATTATTTCATCCATATTTTATGAATGAGGAAACAGACTTGGAGCCTTGTCCTGATGCTACAAGAAATAAGTAGAAGAGCCTAGACTGAAACCTCCCAAAATCTTGCCTGCTCTACTTGGTGAGAACTTAGAGGTTTCAATTATTTATCATCAACTCTGAATTCTTGCTGCATGGAAGAGAGCGTTAGACATTATGGTTGTACTATTCTTATTGTTCAGGACATTTATTTATTCCTTGGACTAGTCCTTCATTATACATTTAATGATCACTTACTGTGCACCTAGTATAGGGCTAGGCACTGGGGATAAACCCATGAGTACAATATGGTCCCTACCAACAAGGACTCAGCCTAATGAAGGAAGTACAATTGAGAGGTAAATAAATATTTAAATAAAGCGTGCTAAGCTCTGTCTCTGAAGCACAAATGAAGGTCTACTGTGAAATGATATGTGCCAAGGTCTATTTCATCAGGGGCAGGTTACATTTCCTTCCATTCACAAACCTAACCTCTAACAAAACATTCAAGAACTCCCTCAGTTCCAGATCATCTTACCCTGCTTCACTCAGAACCTTAATAGACTCTCTTCTACCACCATCTATGGTAGCTTAATTTCATCTTATGTTCATTCATTTATTGTGCACTATATGTTTTCTATACTTCTTCCATGGAAAGCATTGTATTAGATACATGGTAGTGTTATCAGGCAGTGCCTGTTATTCATTTATGCCACTGGATCTGAACATAGCAGGCAATCAATAAACATTTGTTTGACTGATTAAGATTCCCAGATGGAGAATCCACATGGTAGGGAGTTACCAAAATGAATCTCCTGAAAGCATTTCCATTAAACCCGGAAAGTGAGTTCAAGAGTGCCGGCAGTGCTTCTGTAGTGCATTTCTATTTGATAAAGGTGGTATCCAAGCCCGCCCTGATCCCCCAGGCCACAATGTCTGGGGCTCCAGCAACTATATTCTGAATGTGCAAACTTACTGTCATAAAGGAAGGAGAACAGAAATAATTTTTTGAAACAGATCTTCATCCAGCAGAGAAGATGTTAAAAAGCAATAAAGAAAGGAAAGAAATTTATTGTTGTTATTTTTACCTGCATCCTGTTTCTGGCTGCGCTGCTGCCTTCTGAAGGGGTCTTGGCACATATGCTGCTTCTGAGTGCCAGTTTTCCCATCTGTAAAATAATCCTTGCCCTTGATCTTCAGCTCACAGGGGTGTTTGGAAGCCTAGAGAGACAATGTCTGTGCTATGCGTGCAGGTTCCCAGACAAAAGGTATTGTAATAAAGGCAATCACTCCTATTTCTAATGTACACCATGCGTGGTTCAGAAGTGTTTCCTGCCCTATCCCCTTTCCTTGTGTCTCCTCACCCAACAGTCTTTCCTGTGCTTTTATATAGAAGCACAATGATTCTGATCTACCTGTGGTGGGATTAATTGAACAGAATCCTGTGGAATCTAGTTTACCAAGCCTGCCTGTTTTTGCAAGCTCTTATTATTGAGAAAGCCAGAAAGACATCACTTGGAAGAGTGACTCATTGGCTCCCTTATAAGGTCAGCTTTCTCCAGAAGGGTCTCCTTGTCCCATAAAGCTATCTCCTCATCTGAAAGTCACTTCACACTGTGATGGCTGGATCTGGGGACTGTCTTGCTCTGTTGCCTTGGCAACAGTTGCTGTTTGCTGAGAGCGAAGTTTATAGTTTGGTTGTCATTGTCTTTCCTTCTACCACATGGTACAAGAGTGGTGAATAAACTTTGTGGATGGAGTGACTCAAAGGAAACAGTCCAGTGAGTGACAGGAGAAAGGAAGAACAAGCACAGAAAACCTATAGAAAGGCCACTGTTGGGTTTTGGGAACCCAGGGAGTGGTTAGACATTTGAAAAAGCTATTCAAAGCAGGAAACAATTGTTTGTGAATGATGAAAAGACAGTGGGTAGACTTTGACATGACAGAGCATTCCCTTCATGAAAATTATATGAACAAGGGACTTTATAATCCCTCCTGAATATCTCTTCAGGGTGGACTGGAGAGCCACATCTGGTATGTTTTCCTCATTTTCAGTGAACTTAGATAATTATGAATCCACTGATGTTTACTGAGGGCCTACTCAGGACAAAGCCTCATGGGAAATACAATCTGGCAAAAGCCTTCCCTGGTGTACTGTGTGTCACATATGTCCTTAAACCACAGGCATACTATTTAAGTGGTTTTACTTGACACTAGCTTATTCTTTTTTCTTTTCCTTTTTTCTTAATTTGAAACACTTAGTGTTACGGTTTAGGTCTAAAATGTCCTTCAAAAGTCTCGTGTGTTTGGAGGTGGGACTTTTGGAAGATTATTTGATCATGGGAGTGCTATGCACCAGTGGACTGACCCATTGATGAATTCATAGTTGAATGAGCTGTTAGGAGATGAGGCTTGATTGAAGGAGGTAGGTAACTGAGGGAGTGAACGACAAGGGTGTGTTCTTTTCCCAGCTCCTCTTCCTCATCTTCCTCCTTCTCCTCCTTTTTCTTCCTCTCCCCCTACCCCGGCCCCTTCCTTCCTGGATGCCATGGGGTGAGCAGCTTTTCTTCTACCGCACTATGCTTTTTTGCCTTGGAGTCAGCCAACCATGGACTGAACCCACTGAGCCATGAGTCTCTTTAAAGTTTTAGGTTTCAGGTATTTTATCCTAGCATTGGGAAAGTGAATAATACACTTGGCATAACTGTACACGAAATGACACCTCTAAGACTTTCAAGTTTGAAAAAAAAGAATGTTCTGACATCTTCCAACTGCCAAGCTCCAACTCCTACATATGCTTATTCTTTGTGTTGTCACCAACTACAACACTTAAATTACAGCAAAAGCAAGTTGGATTTCATGGAGATACAATTATGGTATTTCTTCATCTTTATATTCATTCCTTCAGCAAATCTTCATTGGATTCTGATTGTTTGCTGCTGCGCAGTGTACTAGGCTTTTGGAGTACAGTAGTGAAGAACACAATAGATCATGTCTGCCTTTTGAGATGCTGTGTTCACATTCAGTAGCATAAGCAATTCAGGGCTCACACAAGTGCTTCTGATATTAGCAGAAATTAGATGGAAGATACAGAGTTGCCACCCAAAGTTTTTCACACATGACGTAACCTTAGAGTGGAAAGGGCCTTTTGAAACTATTATTTCCAACCTCTCATTTAAAGCAGGAATCCCTGTTTCAAGCATCCCTTAAGGACATTTCCACCTCTCACACATTCTTTCAGCCCTCACTACTTATCTGGCAACAACTCTATTTCCTGAACATTCCCTGAATCTCTCCACCCACATCTCCCACCTGCCTTACTCTAATCATGTCCTAGCTGGTCTCCTTGCTTCCATTCTGTTTCTCTTCTGTAATCCATTCTCCACACAGAAGACAGAATGATCTTTTAAAAATGCAAATTAGATTATTTCTTCTTTGCGTAATGTCCTCCAAAGGCTCCTCTATACTTAGATTAAAATTTTAACTCTCCACCTTCCCCATAAATCCCTGACACATTTAGTCTCCACCCATTTCCCCAGGCCTCACTCCCATGACATCCCAGCCTTGCATCTATCAATGTCCAGGAGGCAATTTCTTAATTTCTTTTTTTCTCTCTCTCTCTCCGTTTTTTTGTTTTGTTTTCATTTTGTTTTTTGAGACAGGATCTTGCTAGGTATTTGAGGCTGGCCTTGAACTCACTACATAACCCAGGCTGGCCTTAAACTTGCAACAATCCTCCTGCTTCAGCCTCCCATGTGCTGGGATTACAGATGTGAGCCACCATACCTGGCACTGATTTCTTATTTCTACTCCTGCCCCAAATACCACACACACACACACACACACACACACAAACAAATTCCTTCACAAATTAAGCTCCTTATTAACCATCATTAGTTTATGTGATTTTTTCACTTCTACTTATAAATGTATACTACAGAGTAGGTATTCATAATTATTTGTGAAATTTAAACATCTGGCATCCTATTCTTGAGTGACAAAAGACTAAAGGTCCCCATGTATGCATTTTTAAGAATTTGTTTAGGTTTTTTTATATTGTGCACATTTTTTCCCTTTATTTTTTACCTATGGGCCGTTGTCCTGCTACATGAAATTAACTCATTTCCGGTTTATATAACCTCTTTTAAAACTGCTTAGAGATCTTAGGTCTCACCCCATCTTCTGTTTTCCAGGTTAAATACAGTCCCTTTAATCATCTGACCCATGCCAATTTTCAAACTCTTCACTTTCTTGCTTTCTATTTTCTTCAAAAACTACCAGTTTGTCTATTTTTCCTCTTAAAACGTAGTGATTGGTTTAGTTATATAGCGCAGCTATCTAGGGAAGAAAGGATGAGTCAATTAACAGGAAAGTTTGGCTGCTGAAAAAGAAACTTGATCCAATGTTATAAAATGCCTATTGATCACTTACATGAAACTAGTTTAATGTCTGACCAATTAAATCTAATTGAAGGCACTGCTTTGGCAAGCCAAGTACACATTCCATTTTGAGCAGCAAACGGTGTGCATACTAGTGAGAGGAGTTGCAACTCATTCTTTGTCTTTAACTTCTCATAATACATGCGGGTACTCAATAAATATGGTATCAAAATAATTATAATAAAATTATGCAAAATCTAAGCCTGGGTAATTAATGAAGAAGTATTTGAACTGTCAGTGGTGTCTTGAGCCCTAAAGGAAAAAATAATAACCTGACAATATAAGTGAAATATGAGATCAACCAATTAATTAGCAGAATAATTTAATCTGATGCTCTGAAAGTAGGCCAATTAAAATGCACTGTTACTATTTAACATTGATTAAGCAAGGTGCTAGATCCTGAACACAGTTTGAAAATAGACCTGATTCCTACCCTCAGGGAACTTAAAGCTAATTTAGGCTGTTGCATATAAAAGAACAAAGGAACAGGAGGGGTGATGTTGATTTGATTTACTTCCTAGAGCTCCTTCTCCCAGTGTTGAGAAGGGACAGGAAGGGGTTGTTTCTACCCCTGCATTGTTTCAACCTTCTGAGCACATTCAGCAGCCTCAACCTTCTCCTTACCTTCCTTAGGAGTGGGAAAGGCCAAATTAAGACAGAAGAAAGTATTAAAAAATACTTTCCCCACATGTGAAGTCTATACTCCAGCTACCCAGTGAAAAAGAGGAACCCAGATATCATTAGTGTCTTTGATAATTCATTAAAAAATTCATTGGGTGTCAATGAAACAATAACAATAAATACAAAAAATAATTTAAACCATCTTGCTTTCCAGTGTACTTAAGGAAATGGGAAATGCATGTACTCACTCTCCAATTCTCCCATTTAATGACAATACAAGAATAAATCACACAGTAGCCCCTTAACTGCTCATTTAACTGTAAGAAATTCTGATCTGACATCAGTAATAACCTAAATGTATTTATAATTTTCAAAATGTTCTTTAACCTCTTAGAAGCCTTCCCCATGTGAGATGCCTAAGTTTCATAGCCTCCCCTTCAGTATTCCTGCTGGTGGTGTTGGCTGAGCAATACGTTGATTTCATAACCTGGCCTGGAAAAGAGCATCCCCCGTGCCTTCTTCCTTACTGGAAGGAAACACGAGCCAGTATCCTCGGTCTCTTTTTTCTGGATTACATGAGCCCCAGTAGACTGCACTGAAGCTTTCATCCTCTTCCATTCTCCTTGGGGGCCACTGGACACCATCCAGAAGACGCTGAGGGAGCTGAGGCTGGCTGGTGCCACTTTGTCTCAGAAGAGGCTCACCCAAGGTGGAGAACTGATACACATCATGCTCTCATTAGAGGTTTCAGCAGTGGTAAAGGTCAATAATGGACATTTATTTGCCAAAATGCATCACAGGCTCCACAAACACAGTAAAGTATTGTACCTTAGCACAAAAGAGCTCTCCATTCATATATTAAAGCTGTTACAAAACAACATTAGGCAACATTTATATTCCGCTATGTGTCCCTGACTCTAGGTTAGGAAGTACTTAAATTTACTTAAATCAGTCATGTTGCTAATAGCTTGACTTGATCCTCTGATATGTATTTAGATAAAAGCTGTACAGGATCACAAATAAAACCTATGAGCCTCGGAATCCCTTTTATCTTTTTTTCAGTGGTGGTGGTGCTGGAAATTGAACCCAGGGCCTTTGCACTGAGCTACATCCCCAACCTTTTCCATTTTTTTATTTTGAGACAGGGTCTCCCTACATAGCCCAGGTTGGCCTTGAATTCCTGGCAATCCTCCTGCCTCAGCCTCCTGAGCGCTGGGATTTCAGGCATGTGCCACCGCGCCCAGCTATGAACAGGGTATTGCTAGTCACTAAGTTGCCCAGGCGAGGCTCAGACCTGTCACCCTCTTGCCTCGGCTTCCCAAAGTGCTGGGTTACAGGTGTACACCACCACGACCAGCTAGTAATCCCTCCTAATCCATGGGGAATACATTCCAAGACCTCCAGCAAATGCTCAAAACTGTGGATAGTACTTAAATATACTTACATACACAGGATTGTGTTTTCTATATGCCCTGCAGCATTCTGATATAGGAAATGGTATAGGACCTCCAAATGATATAGGGGAAATGTTAAAACTCCCAACCTTCTAGATGTCTGACTCGCCAAGTTTATGTTCCCCCAAATTGAAAAATGAATCCCAAGGGACAGTGGAGGTTAAGAGCAGGAAATATTTATTGAGGGGAAAGATACAGCTCCTGAGAGGCAGGAAGGGACCTAAAAGTAGATTGCCGAGGACCCCAGTTCTCAGTGGAAGTTTTATAGAGCACAACCACATGTGTGCAACGTGGGTTAGAGCTATGGTCCACCAATAAGATTACAAGTATAATTGCTTAGGTAACATTGATCCAATGGGGAAGCAAGTCACATAGCAAGTATACATGGAAGGAACATGGAACTTTTCAGGAAGAATGAGTCTGAGGGTCTTGGTTATTCACCGAGATGACAGATACCTATCTAGACTTCATCAGATTAGGTGTTACCATTACAAACAGCTGAGCTAGATAGAAGTACCACAGGGAGTCAGATAGGCTAGGTCCTCCAGAGAGTCAAGACAAAGGTGGAACATATCACAACTATGGCTGGAGACACATCTGTTAGAGAGTGGGCCTCAAGATAAAGACAAGATGATCAAATCTACATACTTCCTCAAAGAACAAACATTGAGCCTAATGAAGTCTAGATAGACATCAGCCACCCTGGTGGGTGAACAGAGACCTCTAGACCCACCATTTCCTAGGATAATCTTTGTTCTTTCCATCCATGCTTGTTACGAGACTTGTTTCCCAATTGGACTACCATTACCTAAGTGACTACACTTATAATCTTATTGGATGGTCATGGCTGTGGCCCACGTTGTACCCAAGTGGGTTTTATTTCTTAAAACTCCTCTGTAAACTGGGGTACCCAGGCTACCCACTTGAGTGCCCTCCTGCCTCTCAGGAGCTTTCCTATCAATAAATATCTTCCTACTCTTGACCTCTGTTGTTCCTAGAATTCATTCTTTGATTTTCAGAGAACAGGAGCTCAGTGTATCAGACAGCTAACAGGTTGGGAGATATAATATTTCATATTTCATCTGTGGTATTATTTCCTGTATCTTTATCAATTATCTTAGGCCTGGTCATTTCATCTTTATCTTGAGGCCTGGCCTCCAACAGATGCACCTCTGGCCACAGTTATAATGTGTTTTTACCTGTGTCCTGACTCTAGCCTAGCCCTGTCTGAGTGCCTATAATATTTCTACCTGGCTTAGCTGTCTGTACTTCCATGGTTTGCCCTGGCACTGCCTTTGCATCACTAATCATGTGCTTTGGGCCATTATTAAGAAAAATAAGGGTCATTTAAACACAAACACTGCTATTGCCACAACAGCTGATCTGATAACCATGACAACTACTAAGTGACTAATGGGGGGGAGCCCTGTGTAGTGTGGACATGTAAGACAAGGGATGGTTTGTGTTCTGTGTGAGATGGAGTGGGATGTGTGAGATTTCATCATGCTGCTCAGAAGAGCATACAATGTAAAATTTATTGCTTATTTCTGGAATTATCTACTTAATGTTTTCAGACCTGAGTTGACCATAGGTAAATAGAGCTATAGAAAGAGAAACCTCTGGCCGGGGATTTAGCTCAGTGGCTTTGCCACCTGCTGCGCAAGTGCAAAGATCCGAGTTCGATCCCCAGTACCAAAAAAAAAAAAAAAGAAAGAAAGAGAAACCTTGAATAAGCTCACTATAATTGAGCTCTTTCTGAAGTTTACTAAAACTAAGTGTTTTCTATACATCATTTTATTAAATCTTCACAGCCTATGAGGTAGACATCGACATTAATTCTCACTTTATAAAGAAACTGAAGTTTAAAAATAAAGTTAAGAGGCAATTGACTCAAGTCTGTTTGGTATTGTAACCAGCTCCTGTCAGCTCTCTGGTCCTTGTTTTGGGACGAGTATTGAAGCCAACAAAACAGCAAACAGCAAGTGGTGGGGAACAGTTGAATGCGTGTTTCTTAGAAAGAATAAACAAAAAGTTCTCCACTGGTTGCAGAAGGGGGTTCCATAAGGCGAACACAGTAGATATTTTGATCCACTGGCCTTTTATACAGCTTGGGGGACTGGTGACAGAAAGCAGGGACGTTCCTGGTTGAAGCTAGGCCTTTGAGGTCCGAGTGCACACTGCTTCATTCGCATTTTACTTCCGCCAAGGTCTCTCCCCTTTGGCTGAGGACTGTTCTTTGTCTCTTAGGCCCTGATCGTTCGTTTTGGTATATAAACTCGCTTAGGCCTCGACTTTTAGTTTACTCTAAATTACCTCCTGAGGACCTCTGTCCTATCTGACTACCTTCCCCTATCTCCCGGCTTCAGGATGAATTTGTCTCCTCGGAATCTATGCTTTCCTGCTGCCTTGATAATATGATGTCAGGGTATGAAACTGCAAAAGCTGCTTGGACCTACCTGATTTTTGACAACTTGCACGCCATTCCTCTCCCTAAGGAGCACATCAGTTTATTTAGCCTTTGCGTCCACTAACTTAATCTCTCTTCATAAACTTTACATCCACTGCATACATATGATATCAACACAATTACAAAAAGTTGCTGAAACTAAGTGCTAGCATCTCCATGGTGACCACCCTGTCTCCACTGTGTCTGTGGTTACATTTGTGCTCTGTAGTAATCATCTAATTAATTGAGTTTACTTTTTAAATTTTTTACATTATTTTCCTCATTATCCCAGTCTGAAATTAGCAATTTATACTCCACCTCTGCTCAGAAAGAAAAAATAGAAAAGAAAATGGAATAGTTTTGTGGGTTTTTTTCTGACAGTCACAATGTATCACTTTCTTTGTCCTGAGGGCTAAAGTAATGTTTGAAATCACAGCAAATTGGGATGCCAGGGCCAAATCCATCTTCTTCTATAGAGCTTTCTATTCTTCCTTGGAATTCCTTGCGGTCTTCCATTTATTTAGTGCTGCAAATGTTACATCTGATTCCCCCAAATAAACTGTGCAAAAGCCCCTCTCTACTTTAGTTCCCCAGCCCAGCCACCATAGGCCAGGTAGCTTCAGGGAAGTGTCAATTTGTTTTTTTGCTTGAAATTTCTGATTTTAATATTTATTACCACTCTGAGGCAAAGGTCTGAGGTACAAAGAACATGCGACATTGAGGTGATTATCTGAGTATCCTTGGGCTAGTGAGGTAGTAGAGAGGAAAAGGTTTTGTCTGATTTGACCAAGGCCCTTACTCTGGTTCCTTTGGCCATTGTAACTGGGGATGTTCTGAGGGCTGGAGAGGTGACATGATTAATTAGCAGCATACAACTAGTTCGCCACAAGGCTTAGACAGGAAACAGTTCTCTTCACTCTTGCTTTATCCACTCTTTTGGCCTCCTCACCGTACCCTTTCTCTGACTAAATGAGTATATTCAAAGAGCGGAAAGTAACGCCTCTAATACAGTACTATCCATCCCCCAACTACACACCAGAGAAAACTACTCAATGGTAATCTAATATGCTGGACATACACCTCCCGCCACAGGAGTACGGCCAACCTGCAGAAGGAGCAAGGTGCATCATCATGCTGAGTGGCATGTGGACACTCCTGGAGGTCTGGAGAATTTTGTGGTCAGAGTGGAGCAGAGAACCAATTATGCAAATCATGACCCAATTAAGAATTTCCTTTTGTGCGCAGAGTCCCAGCATTGCCCAGCCTTGTCAGTTATTCAAATGAGCAAATTTTACCTGGTCTCATTAACATGCAGTTCTTAAAATGGATATTCCTCCAATGAATGTAATAGCTTGGTCTCTGTAAGTGTAATTTCCCCAAATGTGTAAGTGGCTCTAAGTAGTTCTAAAAGTTTAAAAAGCTTCACAAGTTCCTTATTCATACTCTATTGATTGTTAATAAAAGTTCCACCAAATGGAAGTCAGCGGACAGGACCATCATAATGCAGATGGGGAAATTACTTACTGCCAGCCTTACTCTTCCTGTCATTTTGCGCGATGGCTGCCCCTCTACCGACTCTGAGGCTCTTTGAAAAGATTGACATCTGGTCTTGATTCTTTGGTGTGGCTTCATGTCAAGGAGAGAATCCAGCCACATCTCTGTATCCAGAAAAGCACTGGACATTGAGATAATGTTTGATAATTTGAAAAATTAAACTTGACCTTCTATTTGTTCCGTGACGTGATCACTGAGTTCTGCCTTAATCTTTCCCTCTCCACTTGAATTCCGGTAATATTCACCCATCTACCTCTGTGGCTTCTTTTCATAAATGTAATTTCATGGTGAAAATTTGAAAATAATGTGCAAGCAGTTGATTGCCAGGAAAGGCAGTTGCTTCAGCTTTTCTTTTCTTACAGACACTTTAATAAAACACCAGTGAGCTTTTTCATTGTAAATAACCAGAGAGACAGATAAACATGTAAAGAAATTTATATAATGCCAGACATGTAATATAAAATTATCATACCATAATTATATTAAAATATGTACAGTTTAAATTTATATGCATTTAATATATAGGCTGCCAATTTTATTATTAAGGAAATCTAGATATATGTTAGAAAATTGAATGTTAACTTTTTGAAAGTCTATTTTGCACCTATGGGATATTTAAGAAATTTTTCTTTGCAGGTTGTGGTAATTTTAGCAAGAATATCGTAATACGACTCAGTCACAAACAACTTCCATGTATTGAAAATTGGGTCTGAAATAAGATTTGGGTCGGTCATTTTCATAAATGAGGTTATATTTGTGCATGTAGCTCCATTTTTAATAATTTTTAAATCTGAAATTAATAAAAAGCTTCACTGAAAATTTTTTTAGGGGAAAGACATTGCTTAATTGCTTCACTCCATGAAATGCCCTTAGGGCTTTATCTAGGTATTGTGTCTTTCAGCAGCCATATTGCTGTTACTTTGCTAACACATTTTATAAAGACAGCAAAATTTAGTGTACAGATTTGCAATAGGCTGGAAGTTGCAACCTAGGAACATTTAATTGTCTGACAAATAATATCTTGTTTCTAAAATCATAATTATTCTTCATGAAATGTCAAGGGTTTGTTTTTCTATAGCTATTCATTAATAAATTACAATTTTTATGAGAATTAAGTACTTATGTGTGAGATTTGGGCTGAGATCACTCCACTCCTAGGACAGGAGGTCACCATCATCTCTTCCTCCAGGTCAAGAACATGACTGGTAGACCTACCTGTCGGTCATTACTGCAAAGGAAACAAGGATGAATCAAAGATAATAATAAGGCTCAAGGAGGAAAACATGTATGTAGGATGAACTTCTCAGCCTTCACCTTAATCCCATATCTTTATTTCAGTGATGTACATGATATAAAGTAGCTATCACAAAGATCCTTCAAAGTACATTCTTTCTTCCCTCCTTTCCCCTCAAAATTCCCAAGATGGTCTTCTCTAAGAATGCTTTTAAGTCTTCAGATGTTCTGAGTACCTATATTGTTGGATGCATTGCCTCAAACCATGTAAAACATGTTTGTATATTGTGTACATGTTTAATGTACCCACTTCCCACATTAAACAATTTATATTGATTATAGATGACTTGATTTGAATTATGGTTGACTATCTGGAATAATAACTTTTTTAGACATTTAAACATTTATTAGTTTTCTATTAACATTTTTTTTCCACATTTTAGAGATTTACTTATTTATTTTAGCTCTCAAGTATTTTTGAAGCCCTATAAATCAGTGGATTCCAGATACTGAACCTAAACATCTTCCTCTCATGTCTGAGATAAAAATTATCACTGATACTAATCAAAGCTAGTCTTTTCTTTTATGCCTTCAGTATTAGCCATAGTAACCATCAACAAGCTCTTAGAGACCACGTGACTGGAGGCAATGAAAATGAGGAGTAAAAATCCCTATAATAGAAAACATTACTAATTTGTCTTCAGATGTAACTTGAGCAATCCATTTAAAATGAGCCTCCTGAGAGAATTGGGCTTCACTAGATGGAAAGAGGTGGGCATGGAGTAGGCATCCCAAACAGGAAAACAGCATTCTCGATGATCTTAAACTACGATGATCTTTATCTTCCTGATTTTCAAAGACTTTAGAGACTGTGATGGTTAATTTTAGGTGTCAACTTGACTGAGCTAAGGAACACCCACATCGCTGTAAAGCATTATCCCTGGATATGTCTGAGAAGGCGTTTCTGGAAGAAATTGATATTCGAATCAGTGGTCTAAGTCAGAAAGAGCTGCCCTCACCCAGTTCATGTGGGCACCATCCAATTAGCTGAGAACCTGGATAGAAAAAAAAAAAGGCAGAAGAAAGGGGACTTCTTCCTCTCTTCTGGAACTGGGATAATTTCTTCTCCTTTTGGACACCAAAACTCCAGGTTCCTCAGCCTTTGGACTTCAGAATTTGCAATAGTAGCCCTTCAGGTTTTGAAACCTTCTGCTTTGAATTCAGAGTTATACCATTAGTCCCATGGTTCTCAGGCCTTTGGACTTGAGTGGAACCTTGCTGCCAAGCCTCCCTGTTTCTCCAGCTTGTGGACAACATATTGTGGGACTTCTTAGCCTCCAGAATCATGTGAGTGAATTTTCTTGACAAGTTCTTGCCCATGAATCTATATCTATACTTATATCTTGTATGTCTATATATCTATATCTACATCCACATCTATTGAGTATTGGTTCACGTAGAGACCTTGGGCCAATTGTTTTTTTCTTATTGCTCAGATTGCCCCTTCTCTGCCTGCGATATTACTTCTAATTTCATGAAATTAGATTCTGCTCTCAGGAGACTATCCCGTCTCATTCTTTTCCTTCTCTTTAGGTTCTTTCTTAGTAATCTCAAGGCTGTAGAACTCAATCTTTCTCGATCTCCAGGCCCAACTCTTCTTTTGGCTCAAGGATTTTGCATTGTTGTTTTTGTTTCCTTGCATGATAGACCCCTCCATGCATCCCAGACTAAGCATATCAGTTCCTCCAGAAAACTTTGCCCTCTGTTCTATAGTCCTTCTTCAGGTTACTACCAGAAGATTTCCTTACACATTTAGATCTAAAATCTTAGAGTCATTATTGACCCCTCCACACACACATTTGGCCCATTCCATCTAATCGGTTGTTTGTCCCTCCACTAACTTCCTCTCCTCTTTCACTCCTTTGTCATCCTATCCCATTTCCCACTTAATCATTCATTCCTTTCTAGCCTAGAGTATTGAATGACCTCCTATCTAGTCTCTGCCTCCACTGCCCCCAGTATAGACTATACACTCAAATTACAGAACCCCCATTTCTCATCATGAGAAGGGTAAGAATGGACATGGATGTAAGAATGGTAAGAATATCCATTAGTTCTCTAACAAATAAAGTTCCCAGGGTTCAGGCTTATTTGAGGGATCTCTACCTACCTCTTCAATTTTAAATTAAATACTTTTATATACACTTTGCCCAATCACAGTAGATTCATTTACTGCTTCTCACAGTCCTCTAGAACTTGGACTCAGTTTTTTTTTATCAGAAGTCCTTGCTTCCCACACCAAAATCTGATCTTTCCCTAAAGATTCACCCCAAAGGCTAACTCCTTCACAGGGCCTCCCCTTGGTGGGATTGCTCTCTCCATCACTCCCCTCCCTCTCTCAAATCCACATTTTATTGAAAGAAAATTTCTCCTCTTCTGAATTCACACTTAATTTTTTAATTAACTAACTTTTCTGTTTATAATCCCACGGAATTTTACCCACAGCTCTTAGGGCAATTATTGCACTTTGCATTGATTTGAGAGATGTTCCTCCATAAATATCTGGTGGATGAATGAGTGCAGCTTTTATAGATTTTTCTTCCTCTAATAAGCCTGCCTTCACATCTCTGAGTCAACTGAAAGAATATTATACATGGAGTGAATTTATGTTTGCTCACAACAAGTTATTTTAAAGGATAATTTGAAAGGGTGCTTATTTCTGGTGTGGAATAGCCATTTTTTATATAACTATAAAAAGAGAAATTAAGCTGGTGATGAGGTGGTTTCTCTGCTATCCTCGTAGAGAATTTTTGAGCCAAAATTCTGTATAAAAAGAGAAAGAATGAGCCAGAGACAATTAACAGTAACAACAATAATAATTTAAGAATAATTATTTATTAAAATGTGCCAGACACTGTTCTATATAATATGTACACATATTTTTACCCTTACATTTTACAGATTTGCAAATTGAGACTTAGAGTAGTTCCAATTATCTAAGTACTCAAGCTTAATATTTAAAATCCATGCTTGGGTTTTATTTCTCTGGATCAGACACTATTCCCTAAAATATTTCCAATCACTTAAACCTCGTAAGATTCCAAGAACCTATCTTTGCCTTCATAAAGCCTATTCCATTTTTGCCCAACCCATGATTTTCCTCTGCTCTATTCATGTGCAGCTATGTTTTCCCATACTTTGTGGCAATTGTTCACAGAGGTCTGGAAGGATGAAGTATCAGAGCGTGAGCAGTCAGGGTCTCCCTCATGCTGACTCCCCTTAGGATGCCATGCAGTGCTGCCTGTATCTGAAAGGGATGTGCATTTGGACAGCTCTGACTAAAACCTACACTCGGGGTATAGGATGTGCATCAGGCATAATTTTTTCTGTTATTATTCAGCATTATTTAGTATGACATAGTAAATCTTAGAAACCTGGTCATCATCTAAAGAAAATTAATGTCTTCACTGACCTAGAATAATGGAAATTTCCATTACTTCAATCTCTGCTTCCAGGGTCTCACTGCCTCCTTCTCTTTTGTCTGTGTGATATTCCTCTCCCTCCCACATTTATAAGGACATTTGTTATTGCATGTAGAGCCCACCAGGTAACCCACAATGATCTGCTCATTTCAACATCCCCAATTAATTACATATGCAAATAGCCTTTTGTCCAAATCGGATAGCCTTCTTAGGTTCTGAGAATTAAGATGTTAACATACTTTGGTAGGGGAGAGGGAACTGTGTATCAAAGTTCAACAGGCCCAGAAGAACGGGGTAAGGTTTTGGTGAAATGTGCGTGGCTCACAGGATGCTTCCTGAGGAAGTAATGCAGTGATGTCGGTGGCAGCCAGGGGGCAGCATAAGAGGCCAAAACAAATTCGAGACGTGAAGCTGAAGCACCCAGGGAAACAGCCTAGAATAATGGGAAAGGCAGGAGGCCTGCATTGGGGAGAGGTCGGCTCTACCTGCAGGCCTGCCCAGATATGCTGTGGAACAGAGAACAGCTCACCCCTCTGCAGGCTTGCTCCCTCACCTATAGAAAGAGATTACTGGGCCAGATCAGCTGTTTTAAAGTAACTGCTCACAAAAAGAGTGCAGCTATCAAACAGTTTGCAGACATCCTATAAAATTAGTATAAGTTCTCTTGATAATTGTCTCTAGCATCCACTGGACACTCCGTCTCCTGTTCTGACAATGGGCTGTGGGGCGGAGGGCTTTGCCTTGAACCCTCCGGGTCACCACCACCCTGTGCTCTTGTCTGGGGTGCCACCGAGACCAGTGCCAGCGGCCTTCGGTCACCCTCTCAGAGCACACTGCAGACTCCCTGATGGTAGAGAACAATTTGCCTGTATCCATGTCTTTAACAATAATGGGATCCAGGTGAATGATTTTTCTTATGCCTAGTTGTGTTCACACACTTACATGACCTACCTGAGTCATCCAGAGGTTGGATTTGGGGACCCTGAGCTAGGAGACTGAGATGGTTGCTCATCTCTATGATGCTGAAAATCTAAGCACCGAAGGGAAGGGCTAGGTAGGGTGTTGGAGCATGACTTGGTTGTGTGTGTCAGCCCTCCCACCCCGTCCAGGGCACAGATACACCATGCTCTGGGACCTCTCATGGGCCCCTTAACAGCCCATAGTACCTAGCTTAGGCCACTCTTGTTGCAACTTCGTCCATCTCCTCAGTCCTCAGAGTCCCTCTCTGGTTCTTGTGGACACTTCGCCCTCCTGCTTCAGAGCCTTTCACCCTTCATCTGTTGCCCACAAGGACCCGTCCTGTAGTTTGGGGAGTAGCCTCCCGTCCCTTCCAGGCAGCACTCCTCTGCCTGCTGCAGCAGACAGCTCTCACCTGCATGACTCGGGATTTTGTTCTGCGAAGCATTGGCAGAGCCTTGTCTGCACTGGAGGAGAACTAGAAAGCTAGGCAACATATTGTCTTCAATCTGGTCCCTCTCAAAAGGGGTCTGGCTGATTTCTACAACTATAAGCCCGGAGTAAGGGACCATCTGAGAAGACAGTCTCGCTCTCAGTGGGAGCCTCTTGTGACTTAGGGAGGTGTCACATGCCCAGCTGTCAGGGCTGAGCCAGCCTGGCCACCCTTCAGGGAAGCCACCGGCCCCCACCCCTTGTCCCTAGGCCTCACTGTTCCCTGCACTTCTCCAAAGTCCCTGACTAGAGGTGGTAAGGGATGCTGTCTCATCTCTGCATCTCCCTGACATTGTTTGTAGGCCACCAGGGGCTATAAGCTAGCCTGGAAGCCTGGGTTCTAACAGTGACAGCTGAATAAGCAAGGGGAAGAGAGAAGCTGGGTCTTTCACAAGCAAAGCCACTTCTGTTTCTGTTTCTAGTCATTTCCTGGTGTTTCTGCGCTTTCTTATCAGGCAGCAAGAAATCTTTAAAAAATTTAAAAATGAGTAAAAGGCATTTTCTCTCTTTTGAATCTTTACCTATGTACAGTTCAAGTCAACAAACAGCCTGTGGTATCTCCTGGCTGCCCGGGCAGAATGTGATGATGCCAATGTGACAGTAAGGACACCAGGATCAGCAGGGAAGCATGCTCAGCTCGGACAGCAGGACAGAGAAGTTCAGTGCACCCCAGGAAGATGGATAGGGAGGCTGGAAGGAGGGGTAAGGCAGGCATGAAATGATATTCCTGCTAGTTCCAGCTGGGGTAGTGACAGTCCTTGGACTTCACAGAGTCTGAGGAGCAAAACCATTTCTTACAGACTCATGTGATTTCTTCAACACAGTGTGTCCATTTCAAATTGTGCCGTATACCCCACCAATTTCTCTCCATTCTCTGTGTTAATGGTGCTGCTAAAAATCCACTTGCTCAAGCCACAAGTGCAGACCCCTCCTGACCCGTATGCTCTTCCTCTTCCTTGTTTTCTAAGTGTTGACCTCTCCCCACCTCCCTCCTTCCACTGCCAGCCTGATTGCAGACCCTTCCCAACTCATCTCCGCCTTTACCTGTCCATGCCTCTTCCTGGCTGCCCCCTTCCTTTGGTCCTGAAGCCCTGTTTTGTCTGATCAACTTGGTGTTTCCTTACAGACTCTCACGCATCGGTTTCTATGAAGTCTTCCCTAAGCTGTAGACCATTAGGCCCAATCCGACCCAAAGCAGCCCCCTCCTCAGCCAACTCCTGTAGAGCAAGGTTGGCCTCTCCTCTCTTTCCTCTCCTCTCCTCTCTCTCCTCTCCTCTCCTCTCCTTCTCTTCTCTTCCTTCTCTCTTCTCTTCTCTTCTCTCTCTCTCTCTCTCTCTCTCTTTCGGAGTATTTACTTGTTGATGTTACCTCTTTTTTTGAAGCAAAACACTAACTGGTGGTATACATATAACAATAGCATTCATCATAGGGAATATTTACATGCATCCGGTCTCTCCCTCCCTCCCCCTCTCCCTTTCTTTTCTGGGATTGAATCCACGGCCTTTGCCCTGAGCTATATCCCCAGCCAATTCTTATTTCTGACTTTCTGACAGGGTCTCTTTAAGTCACTGAGTTGCCCAGGCCGGGCTCAGACTTGCCACCCTCCTGCCCCAGCCTCCCAGGGTGCTGTGATTACAGGCGGGTGCCGTCATGCCTGGCTTAGTTTCCTGTACTCTGACCATTTTCATGCAGGTCTGACTCTACCACCACCTGGGGAATTGAAGAAGAGATCTAGATCTCATTTATTTTTTCTCTCTAATGCATAGCAGAGTGCCTGGAGTTTGGTAGGCTTTCATTAAATGTACTCATTCACCAAATAAATATTTGTAAATCATCTATTCTGTAGTAGACACTAATTAAGGCTTTGGAGGTATAACGGTGAAAAACTGTGAGCAAAAATCCTTTGTTCTTTCAGAACTTACGTTGTGGCTGAGAAGCCAGAAAAAAAGTAAGAACATACACTACACTACACGGTGTGAAGGGCCAAGGAGCAAATGGAGGCCACCCAGAGGAAGGGTCCTGGGAAATGGGTTTTGAGTGCATGAGCTATTCCTTCTCTGGGGGGATTTTTTAAAATTCCCGGACAAAGGAAAAGAGGGAGACACTGGAGAGGAATAAAGTTGAGAGAAAGTAAGAGATCTAAGCACTATGCATCAATATTTTTAAAATTTGGTCTTGACCCTCCAGTGATAAGGAGTGGTAAGAACACATATAGACTGTGAGCAAGAGCATCTGAGATAATGCTTATTCAGAAGAAATGATTTTGCAAGCAAACTGATTTCAATGGCAAATTCTTACAGCTTTACCTGAATATTAGCATCTGCATCTGTGGATCTTTCCACCTCTGTTTGGCTGTGTTCCTCCTCCGTGAACATCTGAAGCCTCCTCAGTATACAGCTGCCTCATCCTACCTCTGAGCTCCCCAAGAGTCCCGTGCGAAGGCTTGCCTTGGCTTGTGTGGTGATCCCCAGCATCATCTCCGCACTCATACACAAAACCTTTACAGAGTCACTTTCCTTTACACACACTCTCCTTCACCCACACACACGCACCCTCACATGCTCATTCACACACACTTTCGCGTGCACACCCACACACGCACAGCCTCTCACACATACATATTCATTCTCACACACCTACACACTCACACAGAACCACAAACAACTGCTCATGCCCTTTAACACACTCATACCTATATTTTTGTTTCCACAAACACACATACACACACACACACACACACACACACCTTTTCACAGGCACCCTGAAACCCCTGCAGTGGAGCTGGCTGAGGAAAGGCACAGCGGTCAGCTGGAAGGAGGTTGTGGAAGCAGCCACATCACAAAGTGAGTCTTTGAAACTCTCCTCCTTCAGGCCTCTCAGAATGTGGTAGCTTAAGGGCTGGTCTTGGGCTGCAGGCAGTTTTCATGAAGCCATCTTCGGACCATTTCTGCTTGCACAGCTAAGAATCCTAGCCTTGCTAATTCGGCTGTCCACATGGATGACTGTTACGGACTAAATTGTGTACCCCTACCCAGTTCACATAATTTGTTGAATATCTAAGCCCCAGTACTTCAGAGAGTGATGGTATTTAGAGGCAGAGTCTTTAAAGAAGTGATAGTCCCTGACCCAGTGCTGCGGGTGTCCCTACGAGAAGAGAAAGTTAGGACACAAGAACACCCAGACTGAGGCCTGCCTTGCGAGGCACAGGAGAAAGCGGCCATCTGCAAGCCAAGACAGAGCTCTCAGAAGGAATCAAACCTGCCGTCTTGAATTTTTACCTCCAGAATAGTGAGAAGACAAATCTCCTCCCTGCCTGTGGTACTTTGATAGAACAGCCTAAGACACGTGCCAAACCCCATGATCCTGGCTCTTTCTTACCCTTGGCCACCTCCCTGATGTGCTGGCCCCTTTTCAGTGGCTCCCCCATAGGCAGCCTCCTTCCTAGGAAAATAAGCCTCATGTTAACACAAATCCCACACCTTGTGATGCACAGAGCATCTCTCCCCTGGGACCCTGGAGACTCTAGAGAAGGGGACTCTTGCCTGACATGGGAATGGTGCTATGCCTCTGGGGTGGATCTCTCTCTCTTTAGGCCCCATCCTGCCCAGCAGAGAACATGCAGCACTCCAAGAGAAAAAAAGGGTTCTGGATCTGACCACGTGGCCCCACTGGGTATTGTGTAGTGAAGCTTTGCTTTGTTAGAGGTGTTATTGTCCAGTCCTAGAGGAAATAAATTTACTTCAAATCACAAATTGAATTAATTAAAACAATTATTTCTATTGTTTCTAGAACCAAAATGGAATTGTTAGTTAAGATTGTGTTTTTCCCCTCTGGATGAAAGTACTTTCTTCCTTTCCATTTTTGAGCCTCAGTAAAGTAGAAAAGTAGCAGCACATTTCTGAAGAGGGCTGGAAACTAAAACAGGAATAATAATTCATTATTCAGTAATCAACTTCAACTGTGAAAGTAGCAAATTCTGCAGGGAACATGGGGCTGTTGGGAAAGGCAAAGCCAGACCCCACCCAGCTCACACCCTCTGTGTGAATTCTCTCCACAGAGACCTTATTAAGAGGAGAGAGATGGGCAACCAGCATGGGGCGTCACTATTTGCAGCGGCTCTACCTTTGTACAGGGCATTAACATGCAGAGTTGTTGTTTTATGGGCCTGCACTGCCTCCTTTCCAAACCCCACTCCCAGATTAAAAATTACTGCATAATCATCTGCCTTCCAGTTCCAGAATGGATGCCCCTCTACTGAGGCCTCTGAGTACAGAGAAAGATAATTTGTATGTAAGAGGGCACAGATGAGGCACAGGCTCTGATTGTGAGTCTGCTCCTCCTCTTGCTCTCTTGGTAAGCAGATTCTAAGAAGGTCCCCAGGAGCCCCAGCCCTGGTGTGTTCACACCTTCTCCCAGTTCTCCAGGCAAACACTCGTCTAGGTGCTGCTGTGAGGGGGATCTTGCAGGTGCAATCAAGAGGCCAATCAGTTGAGTTTAAGAAGAGTGTCCCAATTGAGCCTGAACTACTCAGCTGGGTCCTTCTGGGATCCTCCTAAAGATTTTGAAGTGAGAAAGATTTGAACACAGAGGGGATCTCTGTAGATGGCACTGAAACTGGGGCTCATGTGATGAGGAATGTGGATGACTTCTAGGGCCTGAGCATAGCCCCCAGCTGCAGACAACAAAGAAACAAGGACTTTATTCCTACAGCCACAAAGAACTGAATTCTGCCCCAACTACATGAGCTTGGAAGAAGATCCTGTGCTCCAGATGAGAAAGCAGGATGGCCAAAATCTGATTTCGGACTTGGGTAACTCTGAGCAAGAACCTACCCATGACATGCTTTGAACCTACAGAACTTTGAGCTAATAATTAGGTTTCCTTTTTGCCACTGAGTTTGTGGTCATTTGCTATGCTGTTACATAGTTTTCAGGGATCCTGACAGCACTTTGTGACAGAGCTAGGCCACTTACATAAACTGCCCTGCAAAATATTCCAGGTATGCAGCTATATCCTGGCTCCACAGACTTGAAGCCCCTCAAAGGCAGGGACTCTGGGTGCCTCACCTGTGAGAGGAAGTATGAAAGAGTGGTTAAGAGCGCTGGGACCACAGAGTATCTCCTACCAGCTACCATGAGTAGATTCATCCCTTGAACTTCAGTTTTGCCATTTCTAAGATAAGGCTGAAGCCATCTACCCCTTAGGATTATTGCAAGGATTAAATAAAACAATCCCCTAAACATTTAGTATCATGCTGGCACTGAGTGCGTGATCAAAAAATTCATGGCAATCATTATCTGCTTCCGACCCATAAACACATTGATCAGTGACTTTGTGCCTGGGTAGGTGCCATGCTATGTGCTAGGGATGTGTTTTTCAATACTACCCAGCCCTGGTACTTCACAATCAATCTGGTCCCCGTAGTGTCTTGGGTAGTAATCTCTTCAAAGGAGCAGGTTCATATTTGGGGGTTGAGTATTTAGACAGTAAACTTGGAGCAGATTGGGGCTGTGTCTGTATTCCACAGCAGGTAACAGGGGAGGAAGAGAAGAGTCCTTTTCATAACCCCAATCATATCCTGGAAACACATGCTACCAGAACAGAGCCAGGAAGAAGATGCGTCTCAATCTTGTCTGATAGTGTGAATCATGAGGAGGTCCTTATTAAAGTACAGAGGCAGGGAACCACCAAGACAGAGCAAATGCCCAAGCCTGCTCTTCCCCTGTTCAGGCCCATGCTCATATCCTGTCTGATTACCTATTGCTTGTAATAAAACTCCCTCAATACTTTTTTTTTGCAGTGCATGTAAGTATTTGGGCATAGGTCTTATGTGCAAAAAGTAAAATATCAATTTTTTTCCATTAAGTTTATTGGTACATTTTAGGTATACAGTACAGTTACATTCATCATTGGGATCTTGCACCTTTACATGATGTATCCTGGTTCTTATTTTTCCCCATTCTCCTGCCCTCCCTCCATCCCCTCCACCCTTTCCTATTTACAAAGACTTTGTTTCCATTTTTCCCTTTTCTCATATTTTTTCTTTTCCTTTCTTTCCTTTCCCCTACCCCTCCCACTTCCCCTACTCTCTTCCTATTTCAAATTATCAATTATTCATTTTAATCGTTTTAATCGTTATTTACACTTTTAGTTTTTCATACCAGAGAAACTATTTTGTATTTACACATGTGTGTCCTATTTATTTCACTTAAGAGTATGGCCTCAATGTGCATCTGTTTAGCTATAAATGTCTCTAGTTTCTCCTTCTTTATGGCTGAGTAGTACTCTATTTTATAAAAAACAAAAACAAAAAACAGAGCTAAGAGACAACCTACAATGTGGGAAAAAATTTTTACCAGCTGTTCCTCAGACAAAGGTCTACTATCTAGAATCTATAAAGAACTCAAAAAAATCAGACCTCCCAAATATAAAGACCCAATCCAAAAATGGGCATCTGAAATGAACAGACATTTCTCAAAGAAGTAATAGCAGTGAATAAACATGAAAAAATGTTCAACATCACTGGTCATTCGAGAGATGCAGATGAAGACAACACTGAGATTCCACCTCACCCTACAAAGTATGGCTGCTATCAAGAAATCAACGAATAGCAAATGCTGGCAGGGGTGTGGAGAGAAAGGAACACTTCTCCATTGTTGGTGGGAGTGCAGACTGGTGCAACCACTGTAGAGAGCAATATGGAGATGCCACAAACCACTAGGATTAGAAGTCCCATTTGACTCAGCTATTCCTCTGCTGGGGATCTTCCCAAAAGAATTAAAAGAATCATACCACAGCGATATATGTGCACCCAGGTTTATAGCGGCACAGTTCGTAATAGCTAAAGCTTGGAAGCAGCCCAAATGCCCATCAACTGGAGACTGGATAAAAACGTTTTTTTTAAGACTTTATTGATCACGAATTTGGGCTGGGCTTTACTGACAATTCTGTATGGTACTGACTGAGGTCCCTCGGTGGCATCTAGTAGAAGACCAGCTAATCTAGAAGGGCCCAAGGTGGCTTTACTTCATAGCCTGTCACCTTCCTAGGGTGCAACCAAGGCTGTCAGACAGAAGACTGTCAAATTCTCAAGACCTGAACCCCCAAATTGGTTTAATATTATTTCCCCAGTATTTTACAGGGTAAACCAGGTACAGAACCCAGCCAGAGAAAAGGAGAAAGGACACAGACCCACCTCTCAATGGAGAGAATATAAACACATGTTTAATCTGCCGCAGAGCCTAAGCACAGTTAGGAAACACTATTTTGCCGCAGATTGTTAAACAGCTATCTGAACAGGTTCAAAATCAGAGGTCAACAACTGTTTCCTGTAAAGGGCCAGATGATAAATATCTGGCTTTATGAAGCACATGTAGTCTCTGTAACATATTGTTTGTTTTATTTACAATCTATTAAAAATGTAAAAATCACTCTTAGTCTTTCATCTATACAACATCATTTGCCAACTCTTATTCTACAGTTCTCTTCCATGAGTCTGGCCAAACCATGATTATGGTGACAAATTCTACCCTTTGTGTCCCCTGAGTAAAGATGATGCACAGAATCTTGTAGCTGGAAAGGACTTTGGCAGTCACTTACTCCAATCCTTCCATTCTACAGATGTGGAGCCTGGGGTTCAGAGAAACCAAGAGCTATGGCAGAACGTACCACAGAGGACCCACCAAGATTGTTGGGCTCGACTCTTCTAATCTAGTGTACTTTCCACTACAAAATATTGTACTTCAAATTGCTGTTTTTCTAGTCAGCAGAAATAGCAAATATCTAGGAGTAAGGGTTAAGCACACCAGCAGTGAAATATGCTTAGAGTTTGCAGCATGTTTACCCCTCATTGGCTGTGGTCCAGAGTATAAGAAGAGGCCAATCTTGCTGCAGCAGTTTGGTCTGTCTCCGGTTACTGGCTGGAAAACCATAACACAATCTGTCAATCCTATCGGGATGGATCATCACTGTGGAGAAGATGCAGGAAGCAGGATGCAGAATATATGGGGAAGGAAAGAGAGATGTGGAGAGTTTACACATGGAAGTAGGCTGGGGTGCCAATACCTCCCATGTAGGAAAGCAATCGGGGCGAAGGATTATAGAATCACTTGTCATCTTCTTAGTGGGAGGTGCCATTTGGGGGGATTCTTGCTTTGCTGAGGTCCTTAGGAAGCCTGTTATTTGCTCATATTTGCTTGTATACCCCTTGCTTTCTCATGTCTCTGTACAGCTATGTGTGTTTTTTATACTGTATGAGATGTCATCAGCCTTGCATGTCTTTCTGGAAACCTTAAACATTATATTCTCTGAGAATTCTATCCTCACCTTCCCAAGAAAAGTAAGACACTTGTTCCAAGCTCTCTCTCTCTCATTCCTTTTCTATTGCATATCAATAATGTGAATAATCTGGCCCTAAGTCACATAGTGAGCTTGCTATAAGTCATAACTATTTTAGTTATATATCTCTTTCTTTGTAGATGTTATGCAATTGTGTTATAATTATTGACTTTTATGTCTATTTCTTTATGAGATTGAAGGCCAAGTGATGGCAAGGATCTTTTTTCTTCTTTTTTTGTCTCCTCTCTCCCCACTACAAAGCCCAGCATAAATAAGGTGTTTAAATAAATGTTTGTAAATGAGAGAATACATGAATTCATGAAAGCGCATCTATCAACAGTAATGCATTCTTCCTGGGGGATGGGTGCCGGATGACTACAACACTTTCTTCATTACTGGCTCTGAAGAATTAGAATCAATTGAAACAGCATGAACAGCTTATGAAATATCCTTCATTGGGACTTAAATGTGAGCAACATTTCTTTAAAGAGTTCCTTAGGCACAATTCTGTTCAGGTTCACTTGTAGGTCTTACCTGGTAAGCTGTGGTTTGGGTACACTCACTTCTATTCCTCAGAGTCCTAGACATTGGACTTCTGGACAGAGTGCATATTCTGTCTCTTTATAAAGGAAAAAACATAAGGTCTACAACTGGCTTTTTTGGTTTTTTTGTACCGGGGATCGAACTCGGGTCATTGCACTTGTGCAGCAGGCGGCAAAACCACTGAGCTAAATCCCCAGCCCTCCAACTGGCTTCTGATAATTTGGTTCATGAAATATTTGATAACCTCCGCTTAATATATAATTTATACTTTAGAGGACGATAACTACAAATTCCAACTGGAGCCCTATTGGCAGTCCCAACTCTTCTTCATATGATTAGAATTTTTTTATTATTCACAGTAACTAGACACTGGCTGATCATAATTCCTTTCTGCCTATTAGCTCTATTTTTTGTATTGATTACTGCATTTTGCCCACATAATATAAGATTTTAGTAAATCCATTCTAACCTTTGGCAATTGTAATGCAGAGCATTATGGTGGGTTTTGTCCAACAATTCTAATAGACTTGACCAATTGTCTAATACTGATATGAATTCTAGGGCCCTGGAGGGATGAATTTTCCAGACAAGGAAAGAAAACTTTGCTTGTCTGCTTAAAGGAAGAAAGGATATTTGGAAATCACTACAGTCCTTCACAACTGCCCAATGCCTGTTGCTATGGTACTGTTGTTTTGCTGATGTGGTTAAAAATAACGAGTTGGAGGGACAGTGTGGTCATGCAGAGGGTTTAGACTACGCAGATAGTTTAAATGCTGTGGACTCTTTCTCCAGCTCCTGAAAACTCCACCTGCTGATTGGTTTCTTTGTTGGTATGTTTCATTCTACAGGGAGCATGAGGTCATTGGGAAATGACAGCACTAGAGCAGGGAATAAGACTTTACATTTTTTATTTGCAATGTTTTCTTGTTGGTAGTTTCTGTAGTTTTACTGTCTTAGATCTTGTCTAATTTTTCCACCCATAGGATGTAGAGGTCCTAGTAGGTGATACTTGCAGTATGACATTAAATTAGTTGGTGTGGTTGCATTTTGGCAAAAGAAGACAAATAAAGTAACATATATTCCCATAGGACTCCTGTGCTAGTGGCCTCCATTTTGCCTCCTGCTGCCCTTTGAATGTGTCCTCTAGAGTAAAGGTGTTGAAACCTTAATCCCCAGTGTGACAGTGTTGGGAGGAGGGGCCTCATGGGAGGTGCTTAGGTCATAAGCACCCTGTGAATGAACTAATGCCTTTGTAAAAAGGGTTCATTAGGGCAGGTTCACCCTTGCGCTCTTGTATTTCTGCCTTCTGTCATGTGATGACATATCAAGAAGACCCTCAGCAGATACCAGCACCACAATCTTAGATTCCCCACTCTTTGGTGCCATGAGCCAATGAATTTCTCTTAATTATAGAGTATATATATTCCAGTCTCTGGTGTTCTGTTATAGCAGCACAAGATGGACTAAAACACCTCCCACTGCCAACTGCGAAGTGAATGTTTAACTCTGAAGATCCCAACAAGGAATTGATATGGGGGTACAGAAGTGGTTGTTGTACCTATGTCTTATTTAGGGGCTCAAATGATTGACAAACTCTTACTCCTCCACAAACTCTCCAAAGGATTGGCTCTAGTTGTAGTGTGAGAAAATGTAAAGAAAAAACATGGCTAATGTTAAGATGCTTATTATATAAGACTCTTTTTCTCATTTCACTCCCTACAGATAAGATGATTGTTTCCATACAGGAACAAAAAGCTCTTGTCCTCCGTTGTAGACAAGAAGCAGCTTTTTTGATGAAAGTGTTCAGAAAGCCATTTCCTCAGTGACATTCCCCTGAGGAAGTAACAGAAATCCCAATTTTAAATAGCAACACTCAAACTGTGGACTCCATAACCACAAGACAGTGTATCTCTCACACAATGAGTCCGTAAAATCTAGTGGAGGTGATGACAGGTGAAAGATGGGAGGTGAAGAAAGAAGAGGAAGAAAGTGGAGAAGGCAGGGCAGGGAAGAATTGATAGTAACTGCAATAAAACTGTCTAGATCAGAGGTTAGCAAGCCATAGTCCACATTATGTCCTGGATATCGATGTCTCCCCAAAGCCTCATGGCCTCATAGGTGGGGATTTTTGGAGCTGGCTGGTTCTAGGATGTATGATGCTGGGATTAAGGATGTGAGCTGGAATTAAGGGTATGATGCTGGGGTTAAGGGTGTGCCACTGGGGTGGGTGGCATTACTTAAAAAGTAGTGTCCTGGAAGGGATAAAAGGGACAGAAAGAAGGCAAGCTTGCTGCTGCTAATTCACTGCTTTGCTGCTTGCTGCCTGCCTTGCCTGAGCTGTTGCTTTTCTGCAATGCCCCTCTGCCATGCCACTCTGCCCTGGAGCCAGCTGACTATGGACTAAAACCTCTACAATCTGTGAGCTAAATAAACCTTTCCTTCTTTAATTTTTGGTGTCAAGCATTTTGTCTCAGCAATGAGAAGAGTAACCAAGACAGTCCATGAGCAAATTCAGCCAGCTGTTGGTTTTTACATAGTTCATGAGCTAAGAGTGGTTTTTGCATTTTAAATGTCCTCCAAACAAAATAAAATATTTTTACCATACTAAAATTACATGAAATTTAAATTATAGTGTCCATAAATAAAGTTTTATTGGAACACAGCCATGCCCACTGGTTATTGTCTATGACTCCTTTCATGCTACCATGGCTGATGGAACAATTACATCAGAGACCATGTGGCCCACAACGTCAAAATTGTTTACTATTTACCATAATTGGAAGATTTACTATCTGCCGACCTTTGGTCTAGACGGTCTCTTAAAGGTTAGTGTGTAAATTTGGGTTAAGCAGTTTAACCCCTCAGCCACCTGCACAACTCCTATATGTCTCTTACTGCTCTTGTTTGGAAGCCATCCTACCAGTTGAATTCAATGTACATAAGATTTCATCTGAGCAATCACATGGGGATTACATCCAACTTTTTGAAATATCACAGGAAAAGTTATATGTGGAAATATGTGTGAAATGTGTTACAATGATTTCCATATTTCCCAAACTATAAGCGTAGCACAGCCATATTTGAATAATTGAATGTCTATTAATCATTGTGAGATATGCAATGTTATTAAACTTCTTCATGATAATGAATGATTTATCTCACATGGTATCAATAATCTGGTTAATTAATTACATTTATGGGATACATTTCCTATGCAGTGAATCTACTCTATTTGACAAGGTATTCTACTTCATGAAGCACATATTAGGAATTCTCAGATGGATGTTCTCCCCAAAAGCATTTTTTAAAATTTTATTAGCACTTGTAAAATGATGGAAAAGAAACTAACATTAGCCAGCCTAGAATTGTCTTCATTCCCACTACTTTCCACCAACTAGATCTTTCCTTAATTAGGTTCCTGTGTGAACTAGCCATTTAAAAATGTATATATTATATATATATATAAATATATATATATATAAATATATATATATATATATATATTATTTTGCTAGTTTGCTTTACTTTAAGCGACTGGCTAAATCCTCATGTATTCCCCAAGGAACTTGTTATATAATCCAAAGTCAGGTTTTTAACTCAGGGGAATCTAGTTGAGTTGGAAGTACAGAAATATGTTGAAAGAGAGATGAAGCAATAAAATAGTTATAAAACTGCCTCATGAAAAAGCTTCCTGTGAGTGCCAGTAAGGGTGGGGAGCATAGATTAGGCTACTGAGAAATAGAGACAGGAGCCAAGGTGGAGATAAGACCTGGGAAGGGGGAGAGGCAAAGAATTTTTTTTGAAGTCTTCGTGAGAAAGGAAGATGGGAGTCCATTTAAGGTCAGAGAGGAAATGGCAAATCAATGTCTTCGGAAAGAACATGGACAGAAGAAGAGAGGCTGTGGGTGTAGCCGCAATCTGAGAGGGAGTACGAATATGTGATAAATGTGTGCATCTGGTTTCTCCTGTAAGTTGGAATCTGAGAGCCACTGTAAACAAGAGTGCTGTGCAAGAAGGTGGGTAGCTGTCAGAGAAGGAGCTTGTGCAGGGACAGGCAAAAGATGGAGTTGGGTTTGCATGCACGGACCGTGTGGGTGTTGGGAAGGAGAGAAAATAGGACAGGAGCACCCAGGAAAGAAGTCATCGCTTGCTGCCTCTTCTGTAGCCTGACCATAAGAACCTGCTCCCCCATCAGGCTTTTTAGTGGACCGTGGACGTTCACCGTGTGGCTCAGTGTGCACCAGGAGGCTCTGTGGCATCAGGAGTGAAGGTATTAAGGTGGACAGCCCTGGGGCTCTGCTTCTCCCCTGCAGTTCATCATGCTTGAATTAAAAAGGGAATTGTTTGGACAAGCCTGTTAAGTGAATGTTTTTCCAGCATTAGTGAGGGAGCTTAAGGAACTCCCATTGGATAGAAATAGCATCTAAACCATTTCGGGCTGTGCTGGGAGGGAAAATTTATGTAACAACATTCACAGAGCATCTCTTCTTTACTTCTTTGGTTTCCTGCACTCTGATTGGTCCAAAGCACCTGTTCAAACCTCTGCCCAGGTTGAACTCAACCTATACCCTTCTCCTAAATCATCCGCAACACATAAGTCTTGTTTATGCTCTCTAACTTGGTTGTTTCAGCAAGATGCTGAGTAAGTTTGTATTCACTTGGTGGCGTCTGTGTGCATACATGGGCGTGTAGCAATAAAGAGTGAGGAACCCATTATGGAGACTCTCCAGAAGTAACTGCTATGGGAAAGAATGAAGACAAACAATTTGTATAAGGCTTTCCCCTCTATTTTCTGTAGATACTGCATCAAGCCATAGGAATCCCAGCTTCTGGAACATTCACGCTTATTCCATATCCAGTTTGTTTCCAGCATTAAGCACCAGGGCAGGCCAAAAAAAGAAGGAAAGGAAATTATATTTCATAGGACAAAAAGTCAAGCCTCAAATATTTTGAGGTCTTTGCCTTAGGAAAGGACTGAAATGAGACCTGGCTGTTCAACTATGGGGGAAAAGTGCTGGGATTCTTTTCTGCCTCCTAGCAGTCCTCTCTGAGGCTGTCTTGGCATGGACATCAGCACACCTCAGCGGCAGGGAGGTCTGGAAGGAAAAGACCACACAGAGCTGGAGAGCAACCCGCTCTGCCAATAGAGAAGGTAGGGCCAAGGAGAAGAGAAAGCATTGTTTTGGCCAAAAGTGTTCCTGAGTTTTCCCTGCCCCATTAACTCTGGCAGAGGGAGGGCCTCTGTCTCAGCCAGTGCAGGTGTGAACACTCAAGTCATTGCTTGGAAAATTGGGCCCTGGAGGCAGAAGCTGCCAGCTGCTCAGTGATGGGCTCTAATGCACTCCACGTCTGGGCTGTGGGCTGTGCCTGGCATCCCTACCCAGCTCCCCTACCCAGCTCCCCTCTCCGGCAGTGTTCTCAGCCCCCTGCTGCTACTCCCTCTCTCTGATCCTTTGCACTTTCCCATGTAATTTGCTTGTAACAAGCCTCATAAAGTTTGATCGTGCTTGCTAGGACTGCAGACCAGACGGACGAATGGAATGAGCTTGTGTTCCTGGCAGTGGAGCGCTAGGGTTCATGTGGCTCCCAGAGGGACCTGCTGCCTGGGCCTTTTCAGGAATGGGAAGGAATTGGGCAGCCTTCAGATTTTTCAACGTGGGTTTGGCAGACTTTATACTCCTGTTCTTCACACTCTTATGGTTGATCATCTTCCTTTTGCAAGACCAGTGTCTATTCCCCTCTGCCTCAGTCCTGAACGATCTGAATCAGCATAAAACAAAATGTTTGTTGCCATCTTGTCCCCTTGAACTCTGGGCCCATCCAATGTTTCACTTCTAGTCATCTCCATCCTTTCAACCACCCCTACAGCCCTGCCCTGTCATCATCTCAGCCCTCTTCTTCCTCTCATCCCAAGACTTCTTCTTAGATGCTCCTTCATCTCTTTCACATCCTTTGTGCTTTTATGAAACTCCACCATATGGCTTATTCCCTTGGCATCTCAGTACATGGACAGATGGACAGAGACCAAAGCACTGGAGTAGTCAATTTCCCAAGGTGAACTGAAAAGCTTTGCTTTTCATTCCTCCGATTTACACAAGGCACTTATCAGTCTAACAAATGTTTGCAGCACCATTATGCACAGCCACCGTGTGAAACACTGTGGCTCTCTCTACTGTATACCTTGGAATCCAAATTGCTACAACCATTATTACTGATATTACCACTTTTATACAAATGGTATGATTATTAATACTTACATTTTCAGGCTTACTAAATAAACCTTATAGACATTTAAATAAATGTCTGTTTATTGAGTACCTTCCAATGTGCCCATTACTATACTGAGGATCTGGGGGATATAGAGTGTCCTCGAAGGGCTTACTGAAATCTCTGGTATATGCATGACCAAAACTATTCATTGGTTAGTCCAAGGTTGCTGAGCTTCTGAATGGCCACTGAGATTTTTTTCAGCTAGAGCTAATGCTCTTTCTTCAGCATGGTCTGGACCTTCCTCCCATGGATTCTGATTTCATTGATATGAGTATGGTCTGAACTCAAAATTTTTTTAAAGTTCCCCAGGGAGCTCTAATATGCAGCAAAGAGCCACTGTCTAGAGCATTTTGTAAACTGTACTGTTTAGCATTATGTTCTGTTCTTTTCATGCTTGCATGCACACAAAGGAGCCTTATTTCCTCTGGAAGACTGTAAGCAACTTGGGTACCTAACTGTGTCTCCTATATTTTCTATATGGCACATAAGGCTTAGTGCAATGCTGAATGTACTATGAATGAACATTAAATATTTGTTGGATAACTACAAGTATAATAATAAGTTGGAAGAAATACTAGCAAGGGAATTCCAAGCCCCTTAACCAAAAGCAGTAGACCTAAGCCATTTTCTCTGACAACTCTTGTTAAAGACATGATTTGGTGGATTTTCTCTCCTTTAAACTTCAAATGAGCTCCTCTACTTGCCCTCTCTCTTAATTTTTCCCATTTTAATCTCCTGCAGAATTCCTTTTCCTAGGGAATTTATCTTTCCATTTAAAAGTTTCTAGTTTGCAAACTGCAAACAGATGTTATGTTGCCTTCCAGAACCCTTCCCTTCTTTCCAGGCTGAAACCTAGAAGCCAAGCTTTGCCACCAGCTCATGCAGGATCCAGCACTTTGCTCCATCCATTTTTGCTAGTCTTTGTTCAGTTTGAGGGGCTCCACGTGGTATAAACAGATCTCAGATCCCTCAAAGGAAGATGGCCAAGCCAGCTACTTCCCATACATGTGGGCAGTGGATGGGCTTAGAATGTTTGTCTCAGATAAATGCAAGGGATCATCTGTGAGCAAAACATCTTACTCCATTTTCTTGGGTGTAGGAAAATGCAAGGTATAATAGCTCTGCCTCTTAAAATTCAGAGTTGTGAGAAGATGGGTATACCTGAGCAGACCTTACTTTTGAGAAGCAGATTGAAAGGAATTATCCATCCATTCATCCATCCAACCACTCAGTCAGTTAGCATTTATCAGGCTCTTTTGAATGTGGGCTAATTCTGGGACTAGAGATGAATAGGGCATAACTTCTGTTTTGAGGAAATCCCAATTTCCTGGGTGAGGAATGTGTATGCAGCTGAATACATACATGAGCTACATGTTGTGATGGAGCACAGAAGAGAGATTCCTATCTAGTTTGAGGGGTGAGAAGTAGGATAGCTAGGGAAGGTTTCAGAAGGAAAATGAGGTGGTAGGTTAGATTTAAGAGAGACAAGCATTGGCCTTGTGAGTGGGAGCAAGACAGTGTAGTGCCCCTGCCGGGCACACACAGAACTGTAGCTGATGCAATGGGCAGTGCACGTGCAGGGGCAGCAAGAAAAAATAAGACAGAAAGCACAACGCCAAATCAGAAAAGGACTCATGAGACTATTAGAGATGAGGAAGAGGATAGGAGAGGGAAGGAGCAGAGGGGTAAAGGAGGGTGGGATAATCAAAATACATTTTATGTATGTATGAATATACCAAAATGAAGCCCACTTTCTGTATAACCAATATATACTAATAAAAATTTAACTAAAAACAAGAAAAGAGGAAGAGCCAATTGCCAGATGGCAATGCCACCATCTTCTATAGAAGTACTCTCTAGTTGAGGGTTCAAGGACATTCCCTGTTGTGTTGAGCTTCTCTGCAATAAAACAGAAATAGTTGGCAATTTCTTGTTGGATGCTACATGCTCTTTGAGAACTACAGCTGCAGACCTACTGATATAGTTTAAACAAGAACTTCTAAGCAAAAACAAAAAAGCGAAACAAAAAACCTGTATTCCCAAAGGCTCCTGCCTTATCTGCTTTCTATTGATATCAATGAATTTATGGATGAAATGTTCCATATCCTTATTTTTTAAAGCTTCACCCAAAACACAAGTCAGTTGTTCTCCCATCTGACCCTGCATCTGCAAGAACCCATCCACTCCCCTGAGTTTCTCACAGCACAGAGAGTACAAAATGCATTCCAGAGCCAAGACCAGAAAAGCCCCCACCAAATGTACCTTTGTCTGCTTTTTATATCATTACAAGAGTCTCTAAAAATTCCAGATGTTCTGTTTCCTGAAGGACCTTGACTGTGCAAGAAAGCTGAATTTGCACAATTCCTGAGGTAACTCTGTGGCCCTCACCACCCACCCATGAAGAGGCATTGCTGTCCTACTTCTGGATCTTTCTTTTTCTTTCTTTCTTTCTTTCTTTTTATATTGGGAATCGAACTCTGGTCCTTGAACTTTTGAGGCAGGCAATGGAACCACTGAGCTAAATCCCTAGCCCTCAAGGATGTTTCTTTTTAATAAGAACTCTGTTGAGCTTTTATAGAAAGTAAAGCTTTTTTTTTTTTTCCTATTCACTCTAGGTAAATTTCTACTAACCTGATTTTTCCTACTGGAATGGAGATTTTAGACTCCATCCCAAGACGATCATTTTTGATTGTAGGAGAAGAAAGTCACAAATGAAGAGGGGCCTGTTTTGTGGGTGGGAAGAACCAGGCTCATGGAAGATGACAACAACTTTCTAGATTCTGTGCTCATGACAATCAGGGAGGCAAATAAAAGCACTCCCTCTTCTCAAATGAGAATAAAGAAACTCAAGTCATTTGACTAATTTGTCCAACATCACAGGGGTCAGAAGTAGCTGAACTAGGTGCCACAGGTTTAGGTGCACACGGGGCAGACTCCTAATTAATATCTGAGGATTTGAAATTTCACATGCAAAATTAGCTGGGAAAAGAGAGGGCCTTCTCTGATTAATTTGGTAGCATGATTAATGAAGGATGTAAAATCTGATAAAAGGAATATGCAATCAGATTTGCAATATGCTTTTCTTCCTTCCAAAACCTTCCTTGTCTCTTTATCTCATAGCCTAGAAGGACTAAGTCAAGCAAGCAGAGAAGGAGGTTTTATATGGATTCTTTTCAGCTTAGAAAGTGGTAGCTTGATGAATCCTTTAAGGAATTAGTGACTGACAAAGGGAGGAACCCAGGCTCCTGGCATCTAAATCAGAGGCCTTAACCTTGCATTTATACTTAGTACGCCTTGACATGTCTCAAAACCAATACAGATTTCCAGATACCATGCCGAATCTACTGCATCATTGTTTCTGAAAATAGCCCATGGGAATCTACATCTCGAGCAGCCTCTCCAGATGATTTTTTCCTGACACCAGTGTTGGTGACTCATGTGTGTGTGTGTGTGTGTGTGTGTGTGTGTGTGCGCGCGCATGTTTATGTATACAACTTGGGTTTTACTGGTTGAAAGAGCTAGATGCTCCTTCACATGGATGTGAAACTTCCCCTAAGTACCCTCCAATCAAATGGTGTCATCTAATCTAAATGTTGTTCTAGAAGGGAGATTGGAAAATACTCCTCATTCTCTCTCACTTCTAGCAAACCTCACAGTTTTAAGAAGTTCTTATTAGTGTCTAACTACAGTTTTTCTTTATTCAGTCTTGTTCATTTATTTTCTTTAGTTATAAAGAACATTTGACCATCATCCCTTGTGCAAGAGCAGCCCCTATAATTGAAATTCTTTCTTCAGAATCTGCTACTGCAGATTGAATATGCTATTCTCTTAGTATCAGAGTTGTGAAATATTTTTAGACTGAGACAGTTGTGAGCTGCAGACCCTGAGGACAACATCACAGAAAAGTTCCAAAGATACATTTTTTCCAGTGTGACGTATTCTGAATAAATAATATGATTCACATTGATTTCACTTAAGAATGGAAACATATTTTTCAATCTTTTTCGGTTGTCCTACATTTTGCTTTTTTTTAAAAAAAATCCCTTAACCTAAAGATTTAATGCATATAAACTCTAAAAGATGAATTTTTTTTGATACCAGGGATCGAACTCAGGACCTAGCACTTGCAGGCAGGCACTGTGCCACTAAGCTAAATCCCCAGCCCTTAAAAGGCTAATTTTTAAATGGTTGATCATATGATATACTACTTATTCAAATCAATGAAAATGATTGATTTCTTTTACTCATTGCTAAATCAAGATGTATAGTTACCTATTACATTGTGACAAAAGTTGATAGACAACGTCACATTTTCCCACCTTTCTATTATATATTTTTTCCTTTATAAGAAAGACAGTATCATTGAAAAGGAAGAAATTGCCTTTTCCTTCTCTAACTCTAATCCTCCCCACTTCTCCAGAAAACAACTTTATTTCTTTCTCCAGATCCCTTGGAGGTAATTCCCGCTTGGGCTTAAGAAAATGATTCACGAGTACATTTTTTCATGATAAAAATGATCATAGAACTGTTCTGGGAAAAAATGAAGCAGTTTGCATGATATGACAAGGTTAATGGAAAGGAGCAGAGGGCTCTGAATACAGTCAAGTCACTTTGAGAAGATGTTCCTCTCCTAGCACTTGGCTAGGAGACTTCTTGGTTGTGTCGAGAAACTTTTACTTTTTAAAAGTTTGCTAATTTATGCTGTAGAGCTAGATTTTTAATTAAAACAAAAAAGTATATTTATTTCTACTGGACTACTTGTTACAGAAGATAATGTGGCATGGATGAATAGTATGAATAACAAATAATACAGACATATTCTATCTGAAATAAACAAAAATGTTCACACAATGTTCATTTGGAAAGATAGTCTTGCTTTACATGCTATTTAGAATGAAACCTTAATATTTCCTCAAATAACACTTTATAGTAGAAAGGACTTCCCAAAAGTTAGGCTCTTTACTTCGGTTCATTGTAGTTTTGTGATTTTCCAATAGTTTCTTGATTCATTTCCTTATAATACCATCCTGCCACAAAGTATTAAAGTAAAAGATGCCTGTTATTCCTTCAACATCTGCATTTTTAAAGTTTTATACACTACTATATCCATAATATGTAGTTCTTAAATTTTTAAAAAAATAAATGAGTAAAACTCTTTTAAAAATGCAGATGTCTGTAAATACAAAGGTACTAGATAAGGAGAAAATGAGAAAATAAACAGACAAAGAAAGCAAATATACTCATGAGAAGGAAATGTGGTTCAAGTCTTTGGATTTAAAAATTCCCACCAGAGAACTTCACCAACATGGAATTTCCAGAAAGCTTCCTTTATACCCAGAACACAGACCTGAAAAGCCCCAATACTAACTTTTGAAAACTATAGTTATAAGATGCTATAAACAATGATCAAAGCCGTAGCAGAGAGAAAGAAGAATGTGTCTTCCATTTAGCTACAGTTTGCACCATAGCCTCTTTAGCTGTTAGTAGATCAGTAAAAACCACTGAAGTATCAGAAGTGTTTTGAAGCATAGGGGTAAAAAGGTATTGAACATATTATCTGTCTAAACCAGTAACGTGACTTCGTGGCTTGGAAAAGGTTCTAAACAGTAAAAAGATTCCAGATCTCTCCCTCCCTAGCAAAATATCGGTCTGGTTTATAAATCACTTATTTCTCATATGACCATACATTGAATCTTTTAATTTTCAACTAATAAAGAATTCTACAATCGCCTTTAAAAACATCTTCCATTTCTTTGGGAACCATGCAGCTGTATCTCATTTCCGTGGGTTTTGTTTGGGTTACTGAAAGCTGCTGTGTAAGGCCTGGAGTGTGGTTGGTGTCTGATATTAATTACTATCTGGTACTCACATTCTGCATCCTTTATGATTTTAATAAACTCCTTGGAAGTTTGGACTTCATTCCAAATGGTTATTGAATCTTGTACATCTTTAGGACTAACTGCTTAAATACTGCCATCCTGCTAACAGTGAACTTGAGTCTTCCAAACCCCTGAACTGTGCGTGGTGTGGTCTTGAACTTCCATGCTAGTCGCCAGTGACCATTTCAAAACTTTGTAAGCTGAAATTCTGATACACACACGTTTCAGGATAAACAAAATAGAAGCTGTTGGAATAATGATCTTTTTATAGGCTCATAAAGCACTGTTTCAGGATTCTCTCCAAGACTTCAAACCTCCATCTATGAAGTATGATTGAAAAATAAGGTACATGTTAAATTGCGGGGGGGGTACCGGGGACCGAACTCGGGACCTTGCACTTGGGAGGCAGGTGGCAGAACCACTGAGCTAAATCCAGGGCCCACATGTTAAAAATTTTAAAAACTATTACAGTAAAAGATACATTGGCACTGATCTCCCTGAACATATTCATCATCACTCTGAACACATTTACTCCGTCATTCTTTCCACTTTCTGAAGCAGTTCAGGAAGTTCTCTTTCATGAGGAGTATCTTTATTCGGGCTGTCATGGCTGCCTCCATCTCATGAGTTGATTTAAAATAATTTTTATGGTAATTTTGACTTTGGGGAAGAGCCAGAAGTTGCACATTGTCATATTTGGTGAATAATGTGGATGAGGACACACTGTAACATTTTTACAAGCCTGCCTTTCTGTTAGATGGTGCTTGGCAGCAGCATTTGCCCTATTTTTTAAAATCACACCTCATAAAGACACTCACGAAAGAGCACTTCCAAAACTGTTTCATAAAGTGGCAAGAATGATGGGATAAGTGTATTCAAAGTGATTGTGTTTTGAGAAGGATTAATGGAAATGTGCTTTTACTGTAATATTTTTAAAGTTTTTTAGCATTCACCATAGTTTGATCACACCTTGTACTTTTCTGGCTTGTGTCACTTTTTCTTATTCCTAAGTGATCAAACTTGAAGGAAATCTTGTTTTTTGGATTGAAACATCTGCTGTTGACCAGGTTACCATGCTCTACAATCAGGACCTTCGTCTTCTGTCTTCATAGGTGTGAACTAATTCTTGTCATACTTGGCAAGTGTATGTGTTACCTGAGGAGATTATTATTAAGTAGTACCTGGGCATCTCTAAATGCTTCATAAGCTCCCCTAGGATGCAGGAGGGATGAAGTGAGCAGCTGTGTGTTCTTTCTTTTCTTCTAGTACCTGATCTTTGATGTCAGCCATCCATAGCTGTTCTGAGGGCTAGATTTAATAGGCAATCATAATCAAAATTTTGAAGCTGGCCAAAAAATAAATTACTAATTTGTATTTGTTTATTTTCATTCTACCTTTTTATTCTGCTTTATAAGAAAAAATAAAACAATTGGAAACAGACAACAAAAATATGAAATCATCCAAGAAGCTGTTGAGGTCAGTACACTTAATTCTTCCTCACCTTCCAGAGGAAACTTTCAGAGACAGAATGATTCAGCAGAAAGACCTGGACCCCAGTGGAGATAAAATACTGACCTGTTCATGTGGAACTGGCAAGCAGAGTAGACACCTATGGACAGGAAATATGTACAGACATGGTACTTTATGACACATGGCACCACTCTTCATTCCCAGCCAACTTTGTCTGGAAAGACCCCTCTGGATGTCTATAAATGACATGTGCAAAAGAGCTTTATATTTTCCTAAAGAATCACTTCATTACTCAGGGGTTTTGGCCATCAATGCATAAAATCTACAAAGAAAAATATCCAACCATATCCAGGAAGGACATCAATGGCTACCCCTTCCTCTGGCCCAGGAGATGAGAGCTGTAAAGGAAGACAAGAGAGATAGCTAGGTCCTTTACTCCTCAGCCAAAAAGCAAATGTGGTTTCAAATGCTTGGCCAGGGATGGACCATGGCTTGGAACTGCAAGTGTTTGTTTCACAATCCCCTCATGCCTTCTGATGGAAGCAGTCAAGGGCTTTCTCTTGTACCTTGCCCTGAGCAAATACACACATGCCTTGTTCAGGGGTTGAGCACACTCACTTCAAGGAGCAGGACAGACCTTCCGCCACCCACCACAGCCAACCTTGTGAACTGAAGATGCTCAAATGTCCTTTCAACCTAGAAAATCCTGTTTGAAAACCATAACTGCACTCTCTCTACAGAAAGAGCTGGACAATTAAAGGCAGTTTCTTCAAAATAAGCTATCAGTCAAAATCATCTATTCCAAGCTGCCTAGAATGCCAAATTAGATCTGGGCAGCAGAAGAACAGTCCTTGGCTTCCTTAGATTGTAAGTTGATGAAGTATTGTTTTGTGATATCTCCAATGTACATATGCACATGTTTTCACAGAAACACACTCAGGAGGCCTCCTTGAAGCCTGGGCTAAAAAAAGAAACACTTTCCAATGGATTCTTCAATCCCTGTGCGGCATTCCTGCTTCCTCAGCCTGCCTTCCTTACCTTCTGTGTTCTTGCTTAGGAGCTTATTGTCCTTCTTTAGCCCTAGCCTTTATTCATCCCTGAGCATGATTATCATGAGGATCTGGTCTTCTGGTTGGTTTTCTACCAGCCTGATTAGAAGTGTGGTATTGACAGTTGTCTGCATAGTTTATGATCCCCTTCCTAGGTGATATTTGTTGTTGAGAGACTTGTGTTGATGTTCACAATTTGGGAAATATCAATGGTGGACATGCTGAGTTCAAGGTTAAGCCCTGAGGGCCCACACACAAATGACAGTTAGGAGGTCTATGTCTGGATGCTGAGATTCTTCTTCAGAAGCGGCACCCTGTGTGCAATTCCTTCTTCCAACCCAACTCAGCACTCAGTGTCTGCTGGTGGTAGCAAAGGGTGAGCTCAGTTCGTTATGGATGCAAGTACTTCAGAGGTCCAAGGAATTATGCTTTATTTTTACCAAGTTGCCTATTGGTAAAAATACAACTCAACTAGATATGGGATGCCACAAAACAGCAGGACAAATCTCATAATAGAACAGTAAACTCTGGTGGAGCTAACAATAACACAGAACTTCAGAGAAGTTAATGTGGATGGCTATTCCAGAAGGCTGAGTTTGGGGTTTTCAGGGAAAAAGAGAAGACATTTCTGGTGCGGAACATGTTCTAGGGTATGGTAAAAATCAGAGCTTACCTGGGATGGCTCTGAGCCATCCCAAAATAGTAAGTAGAAAGCTACCTTGGGATTTTTGGTTCCCCTCCCTCAGAGTTCCTAAGATAATGTACATACAAGTAGTATAGGACAGAGATGGTAAAGTTCAAGCCTTGTTCTCTAGGCACTGCTCACTTAAATACCTGTCAAAATGTGGGAAGGGAAGCATTTTCAAGTGATGAAGTGCTGAAGTTAAAGGTTCCATCCTGGGCAAGCCAATTAGTCTTGCCTGTTTCTCTTCCCCCATTGGTGCTAACTAACTCTGAGCCATTTCTTCTATGCTGGTCATAATAAACCTGAACAAGAACATAAATGAGTCATGATGAATCTTCCACCCCTATTTGCAAACCCCATAATTGAACACTGCCCATTGTGTTGGCAATCTCAGGGATTTTTTTGTTTATTTTTTACAAAGCACATCATTTAATGTACTAGCAGTGGGCCATATCACTTAATGGACAGTTGCTGCATGTAGGCCCTAGAGGCAAATAGCTTGGTTAAAATTCCAGATCTACCTCTTAACCATGTGAGAAATTGAATTTTCAAGAGGTGAAGTGATATACCATTGAAGATCTCTAGTAGAGTGAGTTCCAGTAATCTGGTCTCCCGACTCCTGACACCTGACTCATAATGGAAACATTTACTAAACTTTCTGCACTATTTTAGCTGTTGGCAAAGGGCACTCACACACATCACCCCCAAACTCTCTGTTGCCCCTCCAAACTGAGTAGCTGAAGGAAACATTTTTCAGGAACCCAGTATGAGTTCCACAGGGACCAATTCCTGTCCAGTGGTTTCCAGAAAGAGCTACTTGTGTAAATGAGCTGAGGGAAGGGCACAGGGCGAGCACATCCCAGCAGTGAGCTGAGGAATGGGTGCCCACCAGTGCTGTGGCAAAACTACATCCCATTATTAATTTGATGGTGTGTTAAATTAGTCCTGTATAGGAGCAGCAGAGGAGCTCCTTGGAGGAGTGGCTCTGTGTTCTATGAGCTCAGCTGTCCCAACAGACCGTCCGGCAGTGTCTGCTCCTCTTTGCCGATTAGGAGCAGCAACTGCAGTGACACTAGGTTTGCGGTATGTCTTCTTTCTTAAATAGTTTGCTTTGGCCTGGAGGAAATAGCTCCTTATCTTTGCTGACTTTGAGCCTACCTTTTCCTCTCCTTTGTCCCCTGACAGAATCAGCCCACCTTCCACCTGGAGGTGCTATTCTGACTGGTGTACAGGCCCTGCAGAAACATCAAACTCCTTTAGTAATTCTATTCTTCTTGACTGAAGATGGAGAAAGACATTCTCCTCTAGAATTCTCCTAAGGGGTATCATTACGTGTCATTTGGTAAGTCACTTGGGCTGCTAGGATGGAACCACAAATTTATGTTAGAATAAGTAGTAGCCTGAGGTTAGAGACAGGATGGTGTGGGATGCACAAGGAGGAGCAAAAGATTAACTTTGAGTGTGGGAATTCCTGAGGGGGCCCACAATAGAAATGAAGGAGAATTATGACTGCAAGAATACTTGATAATATTTTGCTGTGAAGTGTGCCATGTAAATTCTGTTTTTCTTCTCCTTTGCCCCTTTTCTTCCTATTTCACATTACCTATTGTACATTTAGTCCTTATTTACACTTTCAGTCTCTCACACCAGAGAAACTATTCGGTATTTACACATGTGTGTCCTATTTATTTCACTTAAGAGTATCGCCTCAATATGCATCCACTTAGCTATAAATGTCTCTAATTTCTCATTTTTGATGGCTGAGTAGTACTCTATTTTATAAAAAAATCACATTTTCTTTATCCAGTCTCCAGTTGATGGGCATTTGGGTTGTTTCCAAGTTTTAGCTATCACAAACTGCGCTGCTATGAACATGGGCACACATATATCACTGTGGTATGATTCTTTTAATTCTTTGGGGAAGATACTCAGCAGTGGAATAGTGGGGTCAAATGGGACTTCCAGTCCTAGTTCGTTGAGGTATCTCTGTACTGATTTCCACAGTGCTTGCAACCAGTCTACACTCCCACCAGCAGTGGAGCAGGGTTCCTCTTTCCCCACAGCCCTGCCAGCATTTGTTATTGGTTGATTTCATGATAGCAGCCATTCTTTCGGGAGTGAAGTGGAATCTCAGCGTTGTTTTCATTTGCATCTTTTGAATGACCAGTGATGTTGAACATTCTTTCATGTATTTATTTGCTATTTCTACTTCTTTGTGTGAGAAATGTCTGTTCATTTCAGATGCCCATTTTTGAATTGGGTCTTTAAATTTGGGAAGTCTGATCTTTTTAAGTTCTTTATAGATTCAAGATAGTAGATCTTTGTCTGAGGAACAGCAGGTGAAGATTTTTTCCCACATTGTGGGTTGTCTCTTCACACTGCTGCTGGTTTCTCTTGCTGTGCAGAAGCCTTTTAATAAGAAGAGATCCCACTTGTTGATTGTTTGTGCTAGTTCATGGGCAACTGAGGTTTTGTTCATAAAATCTTTTCCTACATAGATGTCTTCAAGGGTTCAACCTAACCTCTGTTCCAACTGGTTCAGAGTTTCTATTTTAATATTTAGATCTTTAATCCATTTTGATTTTAGTTTAGTGCATGGTGAGAGATACAGGTCTAGTTTTCCAATGATGAATGTCATTATATTGTATACCTAAAATGTACCAATGATTAGAATGAATAATCTATAATGTAAAATAGGAAGAAAAGGTCCAAAGGGGTAGGGGTAGTGGGAGGGGCAGGGGAAAGGAAAGAAGGGAAAGGAAAAATGATGAGAAATGGAAAAAATGGAAATAAAGTCTTTGTAAATAGGGAAGGGTGGAGGGCATGAAGAGAGGGCTAGGAATGTGGAAAAAATAAGAACCAAGATGCATCATGTAAAGGTACAATTCCCAATGAGAAATGTAATTGTGTTGTATACCTACAATGTACCAATAAAAGAATTTAATCCAAAAATAATTCTGTTTTTCTTGTGATCTTTTGGTAAAGTCTATTTGAAAAGTTGGCTGGAATGTCCTAAGAAGGAGAATCTACACCCTTATCTTATAGTTCCCTTTGCTGTAGTCCTTCCAATTATAAACTGATGTTGGCTCACGGCCTCATCCCTTACAAACTGTGTAAAGCTGGGTCAATCCCTTACCGTGCAGGGCTCAGAAAATAATCTCTTCTAAGTGTTGCTTTTCATAGATTAATTGACCAAAAATGTGCAAAGCAATGCATACTACTTGCACACTGTAAGAGTTTGAGAAATGATGAACATCTTGATAATTATGATCATCAAAATGATTTGCAATTCTTTCTCAAACTTTAAAGACAATAGTTATTTACCCAGATCCAAACCTTCCCTAAATGAGAATTTATATAAATGGATGTGCTCTTCACCCCATCAAAACATATCTCAAGCTTCTAGCTATTTTAAGATATTTATTCAGAGAGGCTTTTAATTGATATCATCCCTTCATCATTTTCTCAGAGATATTGCCTACAGCATTAGATGCAGCAATGATGAATATAATAATGATAATTCCACAAAACCTCAATGTCTGCTAAAGGCACCGATGAATATCTGAACAGCAGGAGAGAAACTTTCTTCCTACCAATTAATAGGCAGCCAAGTCTAATTTGCCACCTGAATGGCACTTTTGAACCTGTCAGGGAAAAAGGAAACCAGTGAACTTTCATCTTGTCACTAGTTTTCTTAGGGACTGCTCTCCATAGCAAATGAAAATAGCATTCATTAAAGTAAAAAATAGAAAAGCTGTGTCAGCCCCCTATGTTCTCTCCTTATCTAGAAACAGTCCATCATTGCCAGTGAGGAGGTGGCTCTGAAGGCCCACTGGTCTTGTGCACTCACCTGAGGTTGGAGAGTGACAATTTTCTTAAACTCTTGTGAAAAGTTTAGACAGTTAAGTCATTAGTTCTCCTGTGACTTATGAATCAAGAGACATTAAACCTGAAAAAATGCTCTAAGTTGAGGATGAATTCCAGCGTAAGAATACAGTATAAGATTTTTGAGATGGGTTTTCTTGGGCTTTCCTGAATTATTTAATTCAGAATAACAACAAAAGCATTTGTACAATCTATTGCTAGTATATTCCTTGGTAAATACACATGCATAAAGATAATAAAAAGAAAAAGAACAAAACAGATATGTAAACCCCTTCCCAATAATATTTACTATTCCAAAATTGTTAAATCTCTTTTCCTTTGGCACTTTGCTTACAATTAGGTGTACAGCCAGTAGGTGGCAGTGTGTAATGAAGACCATGAAGTTAAAATGAAAGGGGGATAGCTTACTTATTCAGTACATTAATTCCATATATATTTAGTAAATTTCCTATGTGCAGGGATCATTGCAAAGCAAAGGTACTGTACTTATATCCCAGGAATTTTTCCTCAGATGAAAATAAACACATATTTATTGCCACTTTTATATAGATACCTTATGTTACCAAGTTCTAATTTCTTGATGATACATCTAATCAGAAAGAACAAGCTCTTATAGAACATTTCTCACAAATTATGGTAATCTAATTCTCATCTTATCCTCATTCCTTGATTAAAATTGCCTCCTTCCTTTGTTATGAACTCTGAATCCCAGCTTGGTGCGGCTCCACTGTACTGGCACATTGCTTTGGAGACTTTTGCCACACTAGCCCCTCTGAGGGCCTCCAGAGGTCCAGGGCTTCTTTGCCTTCATCAAAGTCAGTATTGATCTACTCACCCTGTTAGGAATTTTGAGCTATGGTACTGGCTCAGGAGCAGCCCAATGTCCTCCTCCCTCTCCCACTTTTACTTATTATCCCAGACCCCAGCTCCATCTCAGAGTAAAGATGTTACTCATGGACCAAAGTCAAGGTACTTGGTGGGCTGATGTGTTGAGAATCCTCTTTAATTTCTTTGGGGATGTTTCTGTTAAGGTCCTCTCCTTCACAGGATTTCAGTTAACCAGGTCTGGGATTGCTCTGAGAGCTCCCAGAGTTTATGGCTCACCCAAGTTGTATTTGAAGCACTAGGGGTGCTTAGATGCTCACTCCTAGGGAATTTCATGAAGCTGAGTGGTTGAGGAAGGACGAGATCCTGAATCTTGTTCATGAATCTATCTATTACTAGAGACTCTCCTTCCCTTTGAATTAGAGGAACAGATTTCATTTAACTTTTAAATCTCTGAGTCTCAGCTGTATTCTCTCTGAAATCTGTCTGTTCTCTCGTAGGCTAGAGTAAGACAGAAAGAAAATCACATAACAAACCCTCAAGACCACTTCCTCTGCAATTACAACAGTTGCCTCTGCCACTTGTTGTTTTTTTTTTTCTTTATTTCTTTTTGAGAGGTCCTTCGAGTTTCTGTCTTTCTAATCAATAGTTTATTTGCCATCAGTGACTCAGGATGCCTCTAGCAACAGCTTGAGCTTACGCATATCATCAAACATAACCTCTCCTTTCAAGAATTGTTTTCCATAGCTTGTGTCTCTCGCCACAGAACATTTCCTAACAATATCTATGACCAGGAGACTTATAATAGATAGGGGACTTAAAGTATTTTTATCAAGTCAAACTCATGAGAGGAACATTTTGTTGAATCAAGGCATTTTTTGGTAGGATTGTTTCTTAATATATCTTATTTCTCAATATATTTTCAATACACACATACACATATGTGCACAGATACACCTACACATGAGTGCATGCATATGTGATATATATGACCATATCTCTATTGCCTTTCTCTGTAATATTGGACATAACAGAACTATGCTCATTTCTAAGACACTGTGATGAAGAGATTAAAATTTAGGAAAAATAGGGAAAGATAATAGAGTATGTTTGTCTTGTGACATATTTTCTCCGGGTGTAGAGCATGAACTCAACCAGGAGTTTAGGACGTTGTGTACTTGGGGACCACTAGATCTACCATTTGGGCCCAATTAAGTATCAAGCAGAATATTCCAGACCAGTTCCACTTGAGCCTCAGGGCTTCTTGCATCCACCCAAGGCAGTTGAGATTAAAAATAAGAATTTCCTGAAGTCCACAACAGTCTACTATGGACACAATCTTACCTTGGCCAATCTTCAGAGGAAGGTGAGATTAAAGAAAACACCCCAAATGAAGTATATCTTAATTTGACACACCATTTGCATTGGATATCTAATTTTCTATTTTCAAAAGCCATTTGCATCTTGCCTTTTTAAAGTGAATGTGTATACACACACACTCACATATACAGACAAGTATTTCTTAACATGAACGAGATATATTCTGAGAAATTCATCCTTAGGTGATTCCACTAGGAAAACCTCATAGAGCATGTTTACACCAAACCTAGAAAGTGTAGTCACTCAATGCAATCTCTTGATATACTCAGGAGATGCAGTCAGCATGAGATGTATGAGGTTACTATTGCCAGTGTAACATGGCATACTGTTTACAGGAAATTTTGTTTAGTAAAGGAGTACACGTTAAAATAACGCTAAAAATGTAGTATAGTAACTAAATAAACTAGTCATTTATTAACATTATCAAGTCTTATGTACTGCATACATTTATATCACTGGCAATGCAGCTTTGTTCACACTAACATCACCACAATAAGCATCACCACAATAGTTGTGCTATTATGTTATGATGATTACATCATCACTGGGCAATAGAAAAGTTTCAGTTCCATTACAATCTTATGAGACTATATCATACATGTGGTCTATTTCTAACTGCAAAGAGCATGACTGCATATGTAGAAGAATGAGTCATAATAGGTGCGAGCTCCATAAACTTGACTTCTCACACTAGTTTCAGAAAGCCCAATAATAACTTTGAACTCCCTAAGAGTCATAGGTCAAGTTCAGTTGGGCTGAATGCAAACTCTTATGAGAATGAAATCTCTCATGATTTGCTTTTGCCCATTGTCCTTGTGCTAGCTGGAGCATCTAATGTGCTAGAGGATCATCAATACATTTGGCCCCAGAGGCAGCCCTTCGGCCTACTTGCTTCTTTCCAATCGCAGAGTTCAGCTCACAAGTCCTTCAAGAGATAACACAAAATCTTCCTACAACTGTGTATAGAAACTCAAGGAAGGCCACCTAGATTGTAGATGAGAAGTATTTCTAGTAAAATATAAATGTAGTATCTGCACAACTTTTAAAAATCTTTGAAGGTGGGCCGAGGATTTAGGTCAGTGGCTCTGGCACCTGCCACACAAGAGCACGGTCTCGAGTTCGATCGCCGGTACCAAAAAAGAATATCAATCAATCAATCAATCAATCTTTGAAGGTGGACTGGGAATTTAGCTCAGTGTCACCCCACCTGCCTCACAAGTGCAAGGTCCTGAGTTCGATCCCTGGTACCAAAAAAAAAATCTTTGAAGGAATACAGATATTATTTTTTTAATGGAAAGTGCTATGAAACCATGATAAAGAAATACTAATCTCCAAATTGGAGGAGTTGAGACACAGCAGTATAGATATTCTTGGGACACAGCCAGAGGATTGTAAAAGCAAAATAAAATATATATTGAAAATGATAGAATGAAGAAAAGTAGAAAAGATATATTTAATGGGTTTAAACAATAAGTAATAATTAAAAAGGTGGCTGTATTCTAATAGACGCTTAATACACTTTGCAGTGAGGACTCCTGTCACAGGTTGGAGAAGTGTTACAGGTAAGAATCAGGTACCTCTGCTAGACTGGTACAGAAAGCCCCAGCACTAACAGTATACTGTGATCAGAAGCCAACTGCTGAGCTTATGAAACAGAAGATAAAGGAGTTCTTGAAGGAGGATTACTTGTTGAGCTATTTACCAATATTAACAATGGACATATTCCATGCTTAAAACCCAACTTAGAGCTTTTTATACAAAACATTAACTTCATTATTTGACTCAATAATATTTACTGAAGACTTACTTTGTGCAAGACATTGTGGTAGGCTCTGGAGATACAACAAAAAGCAAGATAAAGCCCTTGCCCTTATGGAGCTTTTATTATAAAGGGAAATGCCACACATTATAACATGATAAACAAAAGAATAGACAAGAATATATACTATGACTAGTACTGTAAGGATAACAAATGAGAGTCGTGATTGGGAAAAAGTACCAAAGATGGGCATGTTAGATCCCTTGGTCTGGGAAGACCTCCCCAAGGGCAGCACATATAAGTTGGGGATGCTAAGTTGAGAAACCTGTCATGCAGAGTTGTGAGGTAATGAATCAAATCAGTGAAGGCCCAAGAGTCAATTGTTATGGTGACCCCAGAGGGTGAAGCGTCTCAGTATGCTCCAGGAGATATTAGTATGCAATCTGGTGGGCACGTGTGGGTGAGACAGTTAGGGGATAAGGGGACAACAGTTAGAGATCAAAATGGCAGCTTTATCGCTGGAAACAAAAAAGCTGGAAGAGAGTACGCAGCATAGATCTCTGAGTGTGTGGGCTCCCTAGTTGTGTTAATCAGCTTTCTTGCTCCCAGGACACAATACTCAAAATCTACAATTTACAGGAGGGGAGTTTTAATTTAGCTTGTGGTTCAGGGGATGCGGTACATGGTCAACAGGCTCCAAGGAAACAGTGCTAAAGAGAAATGGGTGACGGACCAGACATAGACACCAAGGCCATGCCTTTATGACCCACATAGATACATCCAGAAGTGTGCTCCATCAAGCCCCAGGGAGGATCCCCAAAGCCAATCAAATTGACCTTTTACCTTAAACCCCACTTTTGTGCATCTCAGAATTAAACTTGCTCTCTAATTAAAAGAGAACAGCCTCCCCAATGGGACCTATTTAGAAATTTACCACATGGACAAGCAGAGAACAGAGTGAGCAGAGTCCCGCTCCAAAGAGAGAAAAGAATAGACTGATCCACATATACTCGATTCCTCCCCCAATCTGAGCTGAACTCACTGCTAAAGAAGACATTTCTCTCCCCAGGAAGCTCACTGGAATAGTGGTACCTTCATTTGGAAATATAAAGCCAGAGAAGGGGAGTCTCTCTACAATAGCTACCAAGATTTGTGCCTGTGTGTTAAGACTAGAGAAGGAAGAAAGGAAGAAACATGATACTATAGTGGGGTACAAGAGCCTGTGGCTTTGATGGAAGAAATTTTCCACAATCTTCACCAAGTTTTCTCTTGGGATGGGAACAAGGCATAGTACACAATCATCAGGGCTTGTGACAGAGACAGGTGAAGCAGAGCTCTGATTTAGCAGAGCTCTGATTTTTTATTGCTACTTATGGCTACATTGGAACCACAAGAGGAAACACATCCATTCTGGATTTAAGCTAGGCTAGTGTCTTTCCTGATTCCTGGGTCCTTTAAGTCAAGTTAGCTATTGGGGCATGGGTGGTGTGCACGCAGGGGTGTGATTGGCCCACTTACATTCCCTATCTTTCCTATCAGTACGTAACTACAATAACTGCTTTAAGTCTATCTATAGTGTTTGGCTCCATTGTAGAGATTCAATTTTTGCTGTTTGACTTACTGATTTATAAGGTTAAGAGTAAAGCCATTCAACATTGTTGAGTTCAGGCCACTGAGAGAGGTTACCTCCTCCCTATCTCATCCAAAGTGCTATCCTCCTTCCCTAACGGTGCTGTTGCTGGGAAACAACTGCATTACAGGGAAAACAATCCTACCTAGAGTGAAAACAGTCTTATCCTTCAGGAAAGCAGGCTTGGCTCAGTCTAATTCACACACAGTGAAATCCTGCTCATCCTGGTATTTCCTGTTCATCCAGGTAAATCCTGCTCATCCTGGTGTTTCCTACTGGGGCCACTAGCATCTGTTAAAGTGGGCTTCTTGATACATGTAGCTGGCAGAAATGGGGTCACCCAGGCCAGACAAGCTCCAGCCTGCTGAGGGTTGGATTCAGCACAGGCAGCCTGGGTACTCCTCTATAACTGGTTGAAAAGCAGCTTCCCCTCTTAAGGAGCTGGACTAGTTCAGCCAAAACATCATCCTTTCGTGTGTTGGCTATTGCCTTCAGCAAGACAATTATAGTTCTTTATTTTCTTTACCTTTTAATTTTTTGACAAGGTACACACAATTCAAAAAATTCAAATTGTTCTATGAGATTTACAATAAAATCCTCAGTCCTTGCCCAACCCTGGGCAATCACTCCCCAGAGGCAATCCCTTTCAATTATGTTAATCATTTCTTCAGTGGCTACTTCAATAACTAAATAAATGCTTATATTGCTAGTTTTCCAATTTCAGGCCTAATCTATTGATTTTCCTACTATAAAATGTTACCATTTGGGCCCTGGGGTGCATATATATACAGATTGTCATCACACATGCGCGCGCGCACACACACACACACACACACTGTTGGCCCCACTTTTCCACTGCAGTTATTATTCCTTAATATTCATTGTTTCCATTATTTTGAGGATACCAATAACATGAGTCATGGGGAGCACTGTGATTTTTTTCTGGTATACTTTCTCCAAAATTTAGTGAATAATTTGTCTAAATTTTATTTTCCCTCGGTACACATGGAGTTATCTCTAATTAATCTCTGAACTAGATCTCCTCTCAACATGTCCCCCCAGCCCAACACTGGGAAATCTATTGGTTCTTCGGTGTTCCTTGGCCTTCCTTCTCCCTGTTGGAGTCTTGACCCACTGCAGCCGGTTGATGGCTGCTATCCAGGGTGTCCTTTAGCTCGCCTCCAGGAGGGCCCTGAGCTACTGTCCTGGGACCCTGACTCTCTCATGTTGGCTTCTCTGGCTTTCTAGATTCCATTACTGATTTACTGTCAGATTTTCAGTGGGTTTCCAAAAAGGGTGCGTGAATTGGAGACACATCTTAAATGACTTTCCTATCTGAAAAAAATCTTTATTCCCCCAACAGAGAATAGAAATAGAATTTTCTTCAAAGCTTTAAGTTCTCGCCATTGCATTCTGCTTTCCCGTGTGTTATTGAGAAAGCGAGATCGTTTGAATCCAAATCTTTTATTTTTAATCTGTGTTTTTTCTCCTTAGAAAGCATTTAGGATTTCCTCATTTTCCCAGAATCCTGAAATTTCATAATGCTGTGTCTATGAATCCCTTTTTATCCACAACATAGGACAAGTAGTGAGGGCGTTCATTCTAGAAACTTGGATTTTTCAGTTCTGGGAAATTCTCTCTGATTTTCCAGTATGTTTCTCTCCTTCATATTCTCATTTCTTTTTTCCACAACACTTTTTATGAACCTTCTGGGTTGATCCTCTAGATTTTCATACAGGGGTATAATGTTTCTTTGTTTTTATATATTCTGTGTGTGTGTGTGTGTGTGTGAATGTGTGTGTGCTTTTTTTTTATATATTTCTCAACTTTATTTTGCAGGAATAAATATTTCATCCTCAACTGTAGTTTTAATTCCTAGTAACTCTTTTCTTTTTTCATTCTCTGAATGTTCCTTTTATGATGTCTCTCTCTCTCTCTCTCTCTCTCTCTCTCTCTTTCTCTCTCCTTTTTGCTGTAAAGCAACATAGTGTGCACAGTGTTTGAGATTATAAACTAAAGAAAATTGTCTAGGTGTAAACTTAAGCCTAACTACTTCCCCAGCTATGTGGCACTTGGCAGCATACTTACATTGTATGTGGCTCAGCTTTCCCAACTGTAAAACGGGAATAATTACACTGTTCGGTCCTGAAGGCTTATTCTGAGTAAGTTACCATGAAAGCACTTGGAACAGTGTCTGGCACACAGGAAGCGCTCAGCACATACCCACACTTACTATTACTATGTAGGCAATCTTCTCCTATCTTACCTTTTGGAAGATCTTAATTATAGGAGTGGTGCTTGAAAATGGCTTTCTCCTTTCTGCTTTGTCTGTCTATACTTTTTTCTTTCTGTTGTTAACTACTTGGTTTGGTTTTCCTGAAACTGCCCATAATGTATTATAAGTGAGGAATTAAAATGCTGATGGAATCTGCGTTTGCACCTGGTTTATGACAGGTGGGCTTCACCATAGGCAATCTGGTGGACATTCCACTGTGGAACCCTCAGTATTGTAGGCACTGAGCTGCTTTGTCTAAGGATACAAACCCAGTTGCTAGAGTTCTTAGAACTGAGTAGGGTATCAGCCTGGGTCTTCGAATTCATGCTGCCAATGTCCACATGAGCCCTTTGCTGAGTCTCCTGTCCCTGAACCTAATGTTGATATTCAGGAGTCTCCACAACTGGCTTCCTCCAGGGCTGGGGCTGACAGCACCTACTTTTGCAGAATGGTAGAGGGTGTCTGGAGACAAAGCAGCCTCTTATTAGTCAGCTACCGATACTCCCACTTGCCTCTCTGCCAGTACTCTCCCTTTTAGAAGTACATTTGCTCATGTTTTTTAGGCTGGTATGGCCTTCGGAGGTACAGAGCTGCTTGCTTCAGAACTTTTCTCATTGCAGGACTTCATTCCTACATGCTAAGTTCATTACCACTTGTTCTTGCTTTAGAACTGCTTCTACCTCTAGAATTATGTGGTGATTTTTCACTTTTTTATCTTTATGATTGTAAGCAGCTTTTTTAAAAAATCCCCTTATTTTCAAGTTTCTAGATTTTCGGGAGGTACAGATATATGCAGATTTTTAAAATCTGCTGCTGGTTACAATTACACTTCTCAGAGCATTTCTGATGATGCTGAGTTTTGCAGAGTAAGGACCACAATGCAGATAGTGCATTAAGAGAAAGTGCTCTGGCAGAGTCATCAGGCAGGGGATGGAGCTCTGGGTCTCGGGACTGTGAGTCCCCAATCTGCTAACGGGCCCAGCCAGCAATGGGCAGCAGGGGCCCATGCCCAGGACTGGTGGGCAAGGCTCAGATGAGCAATGCGCTTCTTCCACTGCCTTTCACTGACTGTGCGTCCTTTGACATCTGAAATCTTCAACTTCAATTTCTTCCCATTTGGAAAAAAACAACTCTATGTTCCAAGTGACGTTTAAACACTGTAAAATGTAAAGGTCTGTACACATATTAGATGTGATTATGATTTCAATTGCCTTTTTCATCCCTCCCACATATATCAGATGTCTGTGCACTTTTATTTCACAGCACAAACATCACTGGAGCTAAATGTATATTTCCATGGCCTTCTTCCATATTAGACTGAGTAGCTCCTGAGCAGGGTTAGGGCCCATGATTTACTTAGAACTCAGTACGTAATAGGTGTTCACTAAAGTGTTGGCTAAATAGAGAGGAGAGAAAACTATCTACCACTGGAATTGAACCTGTAACCTTGACTTCTTTAATGTAACTTCTAACTAACTGTATACTGTTAAGAGAAGCCACTTCTATGACTGAGAAGTTCCATTCTTCATAGGCTCTAAACAGCCACAGGTTTGATGGTCACTACTGGCCTTAAATACCTGCGGGCAGACCTGAAAAATGATAACCCCGCTAAGCCAGATTTCACGTCCTATTACCCATCTCTTGGGCCATATGTTTAGCAACTTATATTTAATAAATACAGCAGCAGAATCTGATTACGGCAAGCCCAGTGATAGTTAAATTCAATTGTCAGGGAAATAGAGTTAGAATCCAGGATCATTTCTATGCATTGCAATGGGCAATTGGAACGCCTATTCCATATGGCACTGACTCTGTCTGAGGACTGCACAGCCCATTCCCATCAGATGGTTTCATTCTGGGTCAGTGATGATTGTAGGGAACAGTGTGTGGAGGAAGGTGATCCCCATAGGGGCCCATTAGATTCTGGTTCTTTCTTCTCAATTGCTGTCCCACTGCAGACCAATGGACTGGCACGGTTGGGCTTGTGTCCCTACATTTTTAATCGACACATTGGTATTTACAAACCTGGCTCTACTCCGGGCTTCAGAAAGGCAGAGACAATGGTTGGAAGAGAATAAATGCCTCTTATAAAGGTTAGTGGAGATTGTTTTCATGCTTCCAAAAGTGGAGGTGGGCTCTTTTATCTGCACCAGTTCACCTGCTTCCAGCTGTCACAGCGTGTCTTCAAAGCTGCCGAGTGCTCAGCCAGACGGGAGAGGGTGGCCTGCTGCTCTGTCTTCAGTGTGATATTTCCCTGCTCTGACCACCCTGCCAACCCCAAGAATGTGTTCTCCTGCTTCTTGCTGACTGGGGAGTGTTTTTCATCCCTAACCCTGGTGGGAGGAGGTGGCTTCCTTTCCTATCATTTATTGGAAATTATAGAAACTTCCTTAAAGATATCCTCTCTGGCTCACCTGTTCAGTTTATTAATAAAGCAACTCTGCAGCTTCAGGGAAGAAAGTTGCCTGGTATGAGCTTGAGGTCACTCTTTGAAAAGAGGGCTCCATTCAGATCCCAAGAACAGACATGCACCTTGCTCAGTGCCCCTTGCTAAGGCTTTTGTGAATGCTTTTAGAGTCTATTACAGGGAGGCTGGCTTTGGCACATTATGAATATCAATAGAGTTCCATCACCATTCTCCCTATCACAAAGGAGCATTCATGCAATATTCACCAGTGTGGTGGAGACAATGTGTCGCCTCCTCCCCAGGCCTTTTCTTTCCCTTGTCAAGAAGAATCAGCTCAGTGAGGAGTGTGAGCAGTCTAGCTTGAAGTAATTACTCTGAAACCTGGACACAGCCACCTTTTTTGTGATGCCACAGCCACTTTTTGTGTGTGTTGGGCACACGTCCTTCATGGATTCTTTCTCTAAATGTTCGTTCCATTCTCTCTCTCTCTCTCTCTCTCTGCTTTTTCTAGGGATGCACAGCCCAACTAATCTATAAAGAAACCTGTGAAATATCATTATGATACCCATACTCAATGGCTGGGACAAGTCCTTTGCCCTCCACAGAAAGGCCATGTACCTCCCAATTGGAGTTTGCAAATGCCTTGAAGTCACAGAAACATCTTATTTAAAAATAAAATTAAACCTCCTTGCTTAAGTAGTGAAGTGTTAATGGCCTACATAACGCAAGTGGTGATAAAGCAAAACAAGTGCTGCTTTATAGCCAACCATTCATGTGAAAGAGGTGTGTAAAATAATGATAATAGTCATAGTAACAAGTAGATATTAAGAAAGAAAGCCGGAAATGGGGGCTGTAATCAAATATGTCATTCCCGTAATGTGCTTCCCTTTGTGACTCCTGCAGGACACGTGGGCTGCATTTCCTGCCTACCTGCGATACTACAGTGACCCCAGTGACCTCAGGACTCTTTTTATAATGTGGTCCTGCATTGTGCACAGCTGCATGGAAGGCGGAGGCTGACTGCTGGAAGCAGATGAAGAGAAGGGGTGGGTCTCCTTGCCTTCTACTGTGTTTGGCTCTTGCACCACTGTCTGAGTTATCCAGCTGCAACTGGACACAGTTATTCTTTGAAGGCCCAGAAGGGTATCTCCAGGCCTTGGTCATTTCAGGGGAACCGTGTCAGACACAGACTTCTTTCCTTTTTTGCACAGTGGCCCTTGGTCTTCCCTCTGCAGAGAAGCCGAGAGGCCTGTCAGTGCACTCTAGGCTGTCGGGGCGTATGAGTGTTTTGGGCCACATGGAAGCTGCCAGCATCCTTACCGCATCCTCAAGTCAACCCACTCCTTCAAAAGTTCTTTGGCAGCAAGATTACCCAGCTCTTTATATCTTTTTTGTTTTGTTTTGATTTTGGTACTGGGGATCCAACTCGGGTCCTTGTGCTTGCACAGCAGGAGGAGAAACCACTGAGCTAAATCCCCAGCCCTCTTTATATCTTTTTTAGCTTTCCTCTTTTGTTATCCTCAGCCTTCAGGAAAATCTTACTTAAACATTCCCTCTGGTCTCTGCTATGCTACAGAGTTGGCAGGGAGACACCTGGCTCCTGTCTGGTGAAAACATTAAATAGGAGCCTCTCTGTCCCCAGACCGACACTGGTGGCCCTAGTAATTAATGAAAGATTTCCCTCAGGCAGAATTTTCCAAAGTAGGTTGCTCTAATGTGAGTTGTATTGGACTACTAGTAAGCCTTGTCCACGAAAAGTGTGGTGGTCAATAAGTTTGAGGAATGTTGGATTAAACAACTTAACCATGCTTATTTTTAGCAAAATTTCTCAAGGCCTTTGTATTTATTCCTGTGGCTGCTGGAGCAAATAACCACAAAGCTGGTGCTTAAAACCACAGACATATATTGTCTCATAGTTCTAAAGGTCAGAGATCTGGAATCGGTGTCGCCAAACTGCAAGGGTGGGCAGGGCAGCTCTAGGAGCTCCAGGGGTTACTTCCTTTCTTGTCTCTTTCAACTTCTGGTGGTTGTCAGCATTTCTTGGAATGTGGCCGCATCAGTCCAGTCTTCAAGGACAGCACCTTCAAATTTCTCTGTACTCTGTCTTCACATCGCCTTTTCGTCTATGTGTGTGAAATCTCCCTCTGCCTCCTCCCTCTTAGGCATGTGTGTTGGTACTTCGGACCAAAAAGCTCCTCTTCTCAAGATCTTTAATTCAGTCACACTTTTTGTCTTATAGGGTAAAATTTAGTGATACGGGATTAAAAAGTGAATATATCTTTTTCAGGGCCACCATTCAGGCCTTCACACCTTTTTTATGTTCTGAGCATCATAGATCCCTAGGGGGAGGTTAGAGTTGTGGAGTGTTCCTCAACTTCTGACAAAGAAGTCTTCCTTTCAGCTACTGTTTGCTGATTGGTATTCTGTGGATCTAGGTTTTATTTTACTAAAGAAAATGATATTTTCCTTGACTGAAGAGACGATAATATGACACAGATAAAATATGAAAAATTGTCAGCAATTTCACAGGAACCTGTAAGCTAAACTGCACAGGTGATGTCTCTTTAGGAAAGGAAATAGTGAAACTCGCATTATATTAGGTGCTTCAATACCTGTATTGTATTCTTGATCCTCCTACATGTAAAAAAAAAAAAAAAGAACTTGGGGAAATAATCTAATGCCTCTAAGCCTGTTTTCTCATCTGTTAAGTGGAGAATACCTGCATCTACCTCTTTCTCTTGTGTATAAAAATACTTTATTAAATGTATACATTATACAATCTAAGGAATTACTTCTTTCTGTGAAATATAATTTTTTTAAAGTCTTTGTGCCATAGGATGCTCTTGGTGAGGGGGATAGGTTTTTACTGGTCCTTTGTAGAGGTCAAGCCATTCTTGCTCATTAAGGGTCCAGGACAATATGTTTGTGCTATCTTATCTGCCACTATGTTTACAATACTTAGAATCCAATATATGCTCTATAAATGTGCATGGAATGTACTCTCCTTGCTAGATCTCTTTTTTCTGGTATCATCTCACAGTCACGGAATTCTGGGTCTGAAAGTGTCTTTGTGATACCAGCCAGAACAGTAGGGATTGGCAAAGCCTGGCCTTCAGGAGAAGCAACAGAGAGCTCGTTAACCACATTGCTGGGCACCATGGAGATTTTGATTCAGTGGATTTGAGGTGGCACCAGGGAATGTGTATTTTAACAGTTTTCCCAACTACTGCAACACAGCTGATTCATATATTGACATAGCTTTCCCTACCATCTTGATACAGAGTCACTCCTAAAGCATCCCACTAAGTAATTTATTTCTTTTTAAAGATCTCCCTGGAATTCTTAGAACTTTCTTCACTAGAGAAGCTTTGTATACTGAGTGGTCATGTGAGACAGCCATGTTCAGGGCATCTTGGTTCATTCATGAATTCATCCATCTATTCAAACATTTACTGTGCAGTTGCTGTTTACTCTTTGGCATTCCTTTCCATTAGATCTCTTGTCATCATAAACCACATGAGTTCAAGCCCCTTATTTCTCCTTTTTTTCCATGAGTCAGTAGAGACACAGGGAGACTTCCTTTTCTGCCTTCCTGTTTGCTTTTCTCTTTTCTAGAGATTATCATTAAAGTAAGTGTGAAGCTTTTCTTCCCTTAAATGATGAATCATTGAACACCTCAGAATCGTGGATCGTGCAGTTAGTCAGGAAGCACCTTGAGAGACCCAGTCCTCAGAAATATAAGGTAACATCATCCCCATTTCCCCAATTATGAATACACAAATGGAGAGTCAAGAACATTGAGTTATTTTCCAAATAACTCAGAAAGTTAGAGTCAGAAAATGTAAGAGTCTCAACCTTCATAACTTTTTGTTTCTTAAAATGTTTATTCAAAATTTTTCAATCTAAAATGAGGTATGTGAGCATAATGTTCTCCCATTTTAAAAATACAGCCTTTCAAATATTTGTCTGAATGGCTCAAGGAATGGGCCTTTTCTTCTGCAGGGTTCATAATTATTTATTGATATCCTCTGATAGCCACTATGTACACTTACAAATAAATATCACAAGGCTATATATGGAGTCAGAAATAATCTGACAGATAAGTAAACCAATAATGACAGATAAGTAAAACATTAACTATGCTTCATTTTTCTAGGCTGCAGTGAGACCTTCCATGTTTTTCAGTCTCTCTGGCCCTGGATGGTGGATGTGCCGCCCTCTGAGCTCTGCTACTCCTGTCTGTCCTGCATCTCCAGTCCAGGGAAATTCTGGCCATTTCCCACCAGCTTTTTCCATGTTCACTGGGAGGCAGGTCCTACACAGTCCTGAAGGTTGTCCCAAGATCTGCTGGGGAAGGGGGCTAGCAGCTGGGTACCACATTCGGCTTGTTCCTCTGGAACTGGACTCACAGCACCCAAGGATGCTACCGTCCTCCTCTTCCCAGCCAATCAGGTGAGTGATGGACCCACATCACTGACCTGTACTTCAGGAGATAGGGACAGTCACAATTTAAATCTCCTACTTCAAACAAACTGTATATGACTGCTGTTTCATTTAAGGTTTTCTCGATAATGGTGCTGTCTTCCTTTCCTCAGAGTTATCCAGAAGGCAACAGAAGCGATGTGCAGGCACTAGAAAAGGCCTCAGAGCAACAGATGGGGACTCCAGTCCTTACATAGATCATGGGAATACGACTGGAGTGGTCTTCACAGGGACAATGGAGAGCAAAGATTTGCTGTATCTTCTGGACCAAACAAAATTAGATGCCTGGTTGCCCTGGGAAAGGACAAGATGCCCAGGCTTTGTGTGCATGTTCCTGACATGCAGGAAAGACTTGATAGACTTGATTTCATGAGAGCTTTTCGCCTTTCTCTCTTTTACATTGTTGATATTTTCACATACAATTAATATTATGAATTTTCATTGCTTTTACTGGGAATAGAATCATTCAAGCTAGCCTTTTATGCTATTAGTAGTGTAATCTGGTGTTCAGAGGCTCTAAAGAAATTAACTACTTGAGTATTAATAGCACTGATGATGAAACTTAGAAAATCTTCATCCTTTTCTTCCTCTTCTCTTCCTGGGTAGCCTAAATCACTTCAAAAGTGATACAACTGTTTAGGGTACAAATATTCAACACCTAGGTCTCCTTATTAATTTAAATTGTTCGCCTGCCTCTTTTCCTCCCAAAGCCCTTTGTTGTTCTTCACCACCTTCCTTACCCCAAGAGAGCCTGGGTTAGGGAGCTTTTTGCTCTATTTGTAAAATGGTGAATGCAGGCCTAGACCAGCAGCTCTGACACTTGGTGTTCATCCCCTGAGCATTCAAAAGGACATCGGCATATTTCCCGAGGAGGACAGTCATAGAAAGCCAACAGAGTCGGCCACCAGCGCCACCCTTCTGGGATAACTGGAGTGGAAGGACATGCCTCATTGTGTCTCAGCTTCGGATTTATTTTGATGCTGAGAAATGGGGGATGGAAGGGGACAGTGTAGGGCAAAAGGAAGACAGATGAATGGTTAATAGAGACTGAAGTGGCAAATTGAGAGACAGCCAGCACTGAATAGAGAGATTGACCTACGGATTGATAGATTGGAGCAGAGATGTAAATAGGATAGTTTATCTAAACTGTTTAGAGTCTCTCTTTCTTATCTATCCATCTATTTATCTATCTGCCTTAAGCAAGGACTGATAGATAAACAGACAGATAACCTGAGTAGGATAGATTAGCTGCAGATAGCAGCCTCCTGGCATCCCAGGCTCTAGGTGAGTGAAGTGGCCTTGGGACAGGGAACAGATTACTGATGTTTCCCTGCAGGATTTCCTGCCCCTCCTGTGCTTCAAACCCAAATTCAGTATCAAGACAGAGCAGGTTGCTCAGGCATTGAAAGCCCGCTCACCTGCCTTGCTGCTCCAAACCCCTCCTTCTCAATTTGCAGCTGTTCTGTTCTCAGGCCCCACAAAGTGGGCAGCTGCCAATCTGAGGAGGAAGCTGAGCGAACAGGGCTGGGTGCTAACATATATTTTTATCCCAAAGACTTGCTTTAAATTCCAGTCAGGTTTCCAGCCTTGCAACAACAACAGGGGAAAAGGAAGAGGAGAAAAAAAAAGAGAAGGAAGCTACCCGTGCTCCGGCTGTTCCTGAAAGCTGTCAGCTGTCAGGTCTGCTTGACTGACAGCCAAGGTCTCCCAAGCCCAGGGAGCCAGGGGAGCGGGAGGGGCAGTGAGGGCTGGCCTGGGGTGGGTGTTGGGGCTGGCTATCACAGAACGACAAGCTGGGTGTCCCCCAGCCCAGCCTGGGCCTGTCAGGGGCTGATCAGCAAGTCTCGGGGATGGGCACAGGTTGTGTGTGTGTGGTGGAGGGGTGTGCTCTGCTCCAACAGTCATCCTGGGTCAGAAGGGGCTCAGACTAGAAGGGCCGCTCTGTTGTAGAGAAGTCCAGCTGTTGTCATAGTGTTCTCCTCTGTTGGGTATAGAGGTTCCTTAAGACTGAGGATGGGAGAAAGTGGAGGAGAAAGAGGAAATGTTTTTCAGAGGTTTCTGAGCAGAGATTTCTCTCAGCACATGGGTGTAAGTCCCTGCCACACTGGGACTGAGCACTGGCCCTGAGGCTGGCTGGCAGCCACTCCAAGGACTAACTGGCCCTTGTCCCCTCTTGTCTACACACGGTGGCTTCCATAATTCTCTTCCTTTCTCTCCTTTCCCTTTCCTCCAGATAGTCTACAATTCCTAGGTATGAAATTCCTGTGACTCTTGAGATAACTTTTCAGGGGAAAAGTTTATGTCAAATAGGAGGACAGCTGTTCTTGATTCCAGGCCCCACTACTAGCTCCCTATTGTGACCTTGGCTCTAATCCTTTTCCTTTCTCCTGTGTGATCATGGGAAAACCAGGATTCTCTTACAGGGACATGATCTTGATTCTACAGATCAAACAGGATACTCTAGTGCATCTAGGTACAGTTCATAAACTACAAGAGACCCTGCTATTCCTGATTCCCATTGAGTCCTTGACAGTTCCTAGAACAAAGACATCCACAGAGTAGTCGCTCAATAATATACGGGCAAAAAAGTGAGGGCATGGATGAATGGAAGTAGCAGAACATCTGGGCCTCTCTGCAGACCTATAGAATCAGAAAGATGAGATGGGATCTGGGACTCCATACCTCATCTGGCTGCACAAGTAGTCCATGTTTCAAAATCAGGAAATATGTGTTGTAAGTAGAAAAGTGGAGGGCATGGAACTCAGTTTTATGATTATTTTAAAGGTAGGACTATATCATCATTGAATACAGACCACAGTAATTGACAAACAAATTCATGGCTGAGGCTGCAGTTTTACCTTGTGAGTGTCGCAATCACCATCTCAGGATTAAGTGTGCTGCTGGGGATTCACTAATGAATACAGCATCTTCCCTACCCCTCAAACAAGAGCATCAAGATCATTTTAAAATATTGTCTCCATGCAGCCATGGACCTGAAGGTGGAGCATTATGAAAAAAGGGAGGATATCCAAAGAGGTCTGGCCTGGTGGGACTAGGGTGAGGTGAGCCAGACTCAAGACAAGCAGTTTAAAGAGGTTTTGTTACTCTGGGATCTGCTTAAATGTCTCCCTAAAATTTTCACCCTAGGTATCTGGCCAATCTCACCCTTGTGCATGCCATGCAGTAAGGTGAAAGGTGGGAAGACTTGTAGAAGAAACTATCAGGTCTGAAAAGATGAACAGGAAGGAGTTGTTGGGTGACTTTTAAGGAGAAAGGCAGCTCAGGAAGAGAAGGAACATAACCAAAGCAGTGGAGATGGAAATCTTGTGGTGTGAATGAAGAATTACCCACATGTAGAGCTGGCAGGAGCATGAAATTAAAAGTGGAGAGCTGGTAGACCTGAGAGAGACAAGGGGCAGCACATGGAAGGGCTGCTCAGCCCGTTAAAGACCTTGGAATTTGTCCGGCTGGCTATGGGAAGCAGGAAGGTGACACAGGCAGCTCATGCTTCAGACAGAACATTCTGGGTCAATCTTTAGATGCCGTGAGATCGAATTCATAGATATTGTGAGCCACAGATACAAGCAACATGCATAATTTTACATCTTCTAGGTGCCACATTTAAAAAGTAATAAAAATTAATTTTAATAATATTTTATTTAGTGTAATATATGCAAAATACAATCATTAAAAACATTTCAAAATGTAATTAACAGTACATATTAAAGAGATATTTTACATTTTTCTTATTGTGCCATGTCTTCGAAATCAGCTGTGTTATTCACGCTTGTAACAAGTCTTCATGAGTCCAACAACATTTCAAGTGCCCAGTGTCTACTTATGGCTATGGCTACAATGTCAACCAGTGTGGGTCTCAAGGATGCAATCTGGTTTTTTCCTTCTTTTCTTTTCTTTTTTTTCTTTTTTTGGTACCAGGGATCTGACTCAGGACTTTGTGCTTGCCAGACAGGCAAGCCACCACTGAGCTACATCCCTGGCACAATGATGCAGTCTAGATGCTGACAATAGAGACAAATTTTCACAAGATGATCATTTTCTACTTCAGGATGTTGCTAATGGCAGTGTTGAGAAGGGGATGGATAGATTGTCAAGTTGTCAAACTTTTCCTAGTTTTTCTCCCTCATCTTTTGTCTTCTTTCTTTCACTTTCTAACTACTGAGGAATGAACCCAGTGCCTTTACATTGAGCTGCATCCCCAGATCTTTTTATTTTTTAGTTTGAAACAGGGCCTCACTAAGTCACGAAGTTGCCCAGGCTGGATTCGAACGAGAGATCCTCTTGCCTTAGCCGCCCCAGAGTGCTGAGAATACAGGTGTGTACCACCATGCCCAGCTTCTCTGTTTCTGAAATCAAGATGTAATATTTACCTTCTGAGTGATGTGAATATTCCTTGAGATCATGTATGGGAGAAACCAGCCCAGTTGGTGGGGAGCGTGTGCTCAGCAGCCTTCTCTCCACTCTAGGCTGTTTGCTCTCCTTGAAAATAAGAATTAACGTCCCACTAGGATGAGGTTGTACGGAGAGTGCTGAAATGGCAGAGTACAAGGCTTAAACTGTGGCCACGGGAAGCAGTCACTGCACGGTAGCTCTCCTGCACCTTCCCAGGTGTCCCTCTTGACATCAACCCAGTGAAGGGAAACGAGGACCTGGCTGTCATGGGGAGGCTGGCTGAGTGCAGTGAAGCCCGTCCAGGAGATCAGAACAGTAGAATTGCTGACATTCTGGGCAGCAGGCGCTCTGACTATCAGCAGCCAGCAGTTGGCAGCAGCTCCAGATGACTGAGAACTGAAGAGTTTAATTGTAGGAGCGTGAGCATCTCCAAGTGCCAGGCTGGCATGGTGAAGTGCAGGAATGTCTCCCCTGAGCTCACATTTCTTGCCTTAGGTTAGTGTAGCCCCAGCCAAACCCCAGTACACAGATCAACAACTTCTGTGTTTCTTGGAAGGGAAAAAAATGTATTTCTAAGTAGTTGCTGGACACGGCTCTGAAGATTCAGTTGCTCAGGCTTAGGAGCAAGGCCAGGGACAAGGCAAAGGGAAGGGGCATCCTTTACTCCATGAAAAGAGTATGCAGGGTGTCAAAACAGTAACACAGAGGCTACGAATCGTAGCTACATTAAGGCCCTTCCAGTCACAAGGAAGCTGCCTACCTCCTAGTCTCACCAAGGTGACTTTCAGATGAATATTTGTTTATTTTCAAAATGATGATTCTGGATGGCTGAAGTCATTGCGTAGGTGTTGATAATCTAAAAATGTTACCAAGTAATTAGTGCCAGAGCTGGTAAGAAGCACATGCCTGGTTCCCTCGGGTTCCTTATGACTCACATTCAGTTGCTGTCTCAGTATTTCTCAGCCAGGGTGAGCCAACTGCTGCAACAAACAAGCCCAGGCATCCACAGGGATAATAGAACAAAAGATCATTTGCACAACAGCACTGATGGGGAAGAGCAGCACCCCTGGACAGTGATCTTCCAGGCAGGATTCAGGGACCCTCATAATTTCCACATCATGGTTCTAACACCGACTGACCTTCATTTCTTAGAACCCTTTCCTGTCTTCTCCCGGGAGCAGAAAGAAAGAGGAAAACTGCATGTGTGAGCATCCACATGCAAGGCCTGGGGAGAACTGGCATAGCATCTCTGCCCAATTTCTTTGTACAGACCTTAAGCACATGGCTGCACCTAACTTCAAGGGAGGCTAAAAAACATAAACAATGTTCTAAGAGACAATAAGGAAAATATTTCATGAGCACCAAATCAGTCTTTGCTATATTTGCTTTCTTATTCTCCCCCCCCCACCATTTTCTCTCTCTATCTCTGAGACTAAAACATACTTTTTGTGCTCATACTCAGCACTGGAGGTTTGAGAGTCAATAAACTGCTACAGAGGGGCAATATTAATTAGAAGGTAATGCCCTAGAGTTCCAAGGTGATTATTCATCAAGACAATGTCATGGTCAAACTAGTGTAATACCAAAGTAAATTTTATCTGTCTTATATTCCAGAACTAGTTCATCAGTTTACTCAGTCAACAGAAGGCGCTACAATCAGAAGGCCAACAGAAAAGACCACCAGGCCACTCTTCCGTCACTAACTAGTACAGGTTGTCACCCTGGCTCCCACTTGCCAACAAAGCTTAGTGGGTCATTTAAGGTGGTAGTATGGTGGAAGCATGCTTTAAACAGCAGCCTTGAGTGCAGAGATAATAAGCAACATTATCTGCAAAGGTGTGGGGATTCCCCTGTGTAAGTCATGGTGAATGATAGGCAGCATTGCTGGTGGAGATGGCCATTGTAACAGATGCTGTGGTGAGTCACAGCGTTCCCTTCTCCAGGGATGAACACACATCTCCTGGCTCCCTGGAGTTTCAGGTGCTCATACCCATGGTTGTTACTAGAAAATGCTCTCATCGCAGGGAACTGGATGAACAAAATTTAAGCCTTCTCCCACAGTGGTAGTACATGACCGGGCCATTCTGGTTCCAAAACTCCCCATAGAATCTTCTTATTCCTCAGGTATAACGTCACTGCAAGTCAGCTTCTCTCTCCGCTCAAACCTTCCTCCTTCTCTTTCTTACATAGGCAATCCCAAAGAACTCCTTTGCATGCAAATTCTCATCTAATAATTTGTTGGTGAAAAAAGTGGTTTTAGAAAGCTGAATTTTTAAATAGGGCATTGTAGATGAGCTAATCATTGGCTTTCTGGTAATGTAAACCCCATCACTGGTAGGTAGTAGGTAGGGTAGAGCTAGCCCCTATGATCTGAGAATGATACAGTTGTTAAAAGTAGGAAAATCGCTATGTGTTACTGTTAAGCTGGATTGTGGACTTGATTGTCTGAGGGCCATCTAGAGGATTAGTAAAGCACATTTCTGGGTATGTCTGGAAGGCATGACCTTGGGAACTACATCTAATCCCTCACCCCTTCCTCTCTGGCACTGTTCCCTTCCTCTGCTTCCCAGACGCCAGGAACCCATCAACTTTGATCTGCCATCTCCTTCCACCATGCTTCTGGAGACATCCAACCACGAGCTGTTACTTTTGAAACTGTGAGCCAAATAAAGCTCTTCTCCTTTAAGGTGAGAGTGTCAGGTGTTTTGTTGAGTAACAGAAAACTGACTACTATACTGTGTAATTGTTAAAACTTTTATCAGCGGTAGAGAAGGGGATGCATGGCCTGTTACAGTATTTCTTGTGTTTGAGAGGGACAAGAGGAATACTCATGATAAGGTCTGTGAAACTGGGTGACTATTGCTGGGCACCACTGATTTGTTAAAGATAAATGATAGGCTTAGATGATTAATTGCCATTTCAAGGCAAAGTCTGAAAGCCAGAGCCCCTCCTTAGGAACATTTAAGGAAACCCTAATGTCCTGCAACTCAAATACCAAATGAACAGTAAACCAGGCTCAGGTCTTGATCATTAAAGTAGTGGAGCTTTAGACAGGATCGAATTATCAGCCTCAGGGGAAATCTACTTTACAAAGTACAGGGGCCCTAATAGTGAAAAAATAAGACGCTGAGACTTGGAATGGGGCTATCTGAGTAATGACATTTAAGAGCTTTGATGGACTGGACCTCTAGAAGTCTCCTCCATGTCCTTTCTACTTTGTTAAAAAATAGTAGCATTCCCCATGCTTTAAAATGATTCAGAAAACTGAAATAAGTCATGCACTTTACAAGCCAATGTTTGTCTGGGTCAGGATGTACTTCCACTTCCCCTCCTGGCAATTAGTCCAAAAAAGAAGATCAAATCCCAGTACAATCAGACCTGAGATGTGCTGAATCTCCTGTGGAAAGCGAAAGAGACTGTACACCAAAGAATCTGCAAAATATGATTAATATGTATTGGTAACAGCTGGTAGCATATGCATGGGGCCAAATTCAGGAGTACTAGATCAAGAGGCACAGAACACAAGCTTGACTAATCAAGAGTTTTTCAATATGAGAGTAGTCTCCTTTTTATATGATTTGCCACCTTGGAAAGGATTCAGGAAATGATACCAATAAATCTGTAAAATGGCTCTTAGAAGCAGGACAAGCAAAGTCCTATGTTATGCTATGTAAAACAGATGTGCCATAACTGCCATGGAGGATGGTGAAGGGAAAGAGCAAAGGTTGAAAGAAGTTGACACTCTTTGACATGCTCCGTGGCAGAGCCTGAAGTTCATTCCCAGTGCCAAAGAAATAAGGAATTCACTGATAAAAATGGGATCAGCTCAGTGGTGGCTATTCTCTCTAGGCCAGGGGTCACTGTAAGAGAGATTAATACAGAACTAGCTTCCTAACAGCAATGAGCCTGATTGTTTTCCCCAACACTAAAGGTACAGATGGTGGCACTCAACCTTCAGGATCAAGGAAGTTGCAATTTTTGTAACAAGGCAAGCTAGCCACAGATATCACAATGTATGACAAAACTCAACTGGCATTTGGGCTAGGATGGAGAAGTTGCCTCTAATCTTCAAAGAACTATGGAAGTACAAATGGAATTTGGTGTTTCCAGAGGCAAGTTTGACCAGCAGTCAAAGGAAACATTGTTTAATTTATGCAAGCAGAAGATATCAAGGGTGTCTGAAAGAAGCCTCTCAAATTAAAATTCATGGACTTTTGTCAAGTTTCCAGACTTGAGTCAGTTCTTAGATCCAGATCACTGGGGTCAGAAAGGCATATTGGATCCAAATGAAAAGGAATCTTGCAACTGCATAGCAATCATATTCACTTGAAATTCTTCCAGTCCTTCTCACAAGGGACTACAGCCTTTTACTTAAGTAAGTACAATTGGGAAAAGGAATACTGAGACTTTTCAATAATTGTTGAACATTGCCAAATGGAAACCACTAATATAATATAATATAATACAATATAATAATAATATAGTAAATAAATAATATTGAATCCTATAGGAAATGGCAGAGATTAGTTTCAAAGATGTAAAGAATGCAAGGGTGATGGTCCATGTCAAATCCCAGAATTCACCAGAAGGTCCCTTACAAGAAGAGAATGAATCACAACTGAATTAATCACTACTGCAAACTTAATCAAGGAATAGCTGTAATTGAAGCTGTTATGCTCGATGTTATTCCACCAAAACTGATTAATGCAGGCTCCAGCACACACTAAATGACCATTGATCTGGTGACTGCATTCTTTTTTATCCCTATCTGAAAGGAGGATCAGAAGAAGTTCACATTCATGTGAGATGGACAAGAATATACAATCATGGTATCGTTTTAGATTATGTTAATACTGAACCTCTGTCACAATATTGCTAGAAGGCATTCCCTAGAATATCACATTGGCCCATTGTATTGACAAGGTCATGCTAATCAGACCACCCTAGCAAGAAGTGCAACTATAATTGGAAGCCTTGGCAAAGAACATGTGCTGCAGAAAGTGGAGATTAAAGATTCAGAGTCTCAGGATACTACCCTTTAGGAGTCCAGTGTTCTGGAGCACTCCAGGACATCCCCTCCAGCTTAAATAACAGAGGATTATCTCTAATAAGTTCCATTCCTAATAAAGAAGAACAAAAATTGATAGTCTTCAGGTTCTGAAGGCAACATATTCTGTACTAGGGAATACTCTTCTGACCCATTTTCTGATAATAAATATGGCTGGAATTTTGAGTAGTACTCAGAGCAGGAAGGAGATCCATAGGAGGACCAGGCTGTGGTAAAAGTGGTCTTGACACTTAAGCCATGCAACCCAGGAGACCTTATAATCCCACAGCAGCCTACTATAGGGGAAAATAGTGTATAGACTCCATGGAAGGCCTAATAGAAGAACTACAATATAGACCTTTAGTTTCTGGGGGAAGGTCTGTGTCTTCAACAATGGATAATGACGCTCCATCAGAAAGCAGTTCCTAATGTGCTACTGGCCCCCTATAAATACTGAGCTTCTAACCGTGAGGCACCAAGGAACCTGAGCAGAACTATACATTGTTTGTTCGGTTGGGTAATTATGTGGGGCCATCTCTACAACAATCCATTCTAAGGTAGATGTACTACATCTGAGATTAGGCATAAGAAGGGCTAGAAAGTACAAGTGAGCTGAATAAGCAGAGGACTCCATGCTCCCGTGCTAGCAGCTCTCCTAGAGTTCACATCTATGGCTTAATAGAAGGGCCTTTATAACAAACTAATAGAGAAGTAAGAAGGCTAAGCTTTATTTATAGGGTATCTCTAATGGATAGTGAGGAGGGCAAATCCGCCCAAAAGTCAGAGGCTTTATGTGGGATCCAACTGATCATCAACTTTGTGTAGAAAGGGCAGTGATCTGAGGCAAATATATACACGCAGTCATGGTCACTGGTGAACGGGCCTATTTGGTTGGTTAAGAGCTTGGAAGGAGAATGATTAAAAGATCATGGACAAGGATGCCTAGGAAAGAGGCATATGGATGGATCTATGAATGTGTGAAGATGTTTGAATTGCATGTCAGTGCCTACCAGTGAGAATTAACTATGGAAGAGAAACTAAGCAACTACACAGAATGACATATACAGCTTATGAAAGCCAATCTCTTACATTGGCCGCCACACACAGTACAAGAAATACATGAACTTAGTAGCCATGATAGATAATATGGAGGCTCTGCATGGGTTCCCATTTATTAAGATTGATCCAGTCAAAAAAAAAAAAAAAAAGATTGATCCAGTCATAACTGCTGTATAATAAATAGTCTTTGAAGACAGCTAAGAATATTGGAGGTGAGGCTAAAACGTTGAGAAAGCACTGTGGATTATTCTCATCCTTTCACCACATTGGACGCCTTTGGGTTCCCATAGATAGTAATAGCTGTGATATATTTTCCTGTAAGCCAATCTGACTCTTCAGTAAAATAATTTTCTCAGATGCTTCTGGTAAAAGCATAAGAAGTCTCCTTGTCCCTACTCTGACAGCAAGAGCCAGAATGCATTAGCTAAAGAAGGCTCACTGCAGATGAAGGAAATAGGAAAACCATATATATTTGAAGATGATATGATCTTATATAAAAAAAATTGTGAGAAATATATAACACACACCAAACCTAATGAATGGGAACTAATATCAAGTTCATTAAGGTTGTAGGATGTAAGATCAACATACAAAAATTAATTATAGTTCTGTATATGAACAATGAAGAATGGAAAATAAAATTAAGAAACAATTCCATATTATAGTAGCATCAAAAATCATGAAATACTTAATAATAAATTTAACAAAAGATGTGTAAGACTTGTTCACTGAAAACTATAAAACAACATTCAGAGAGATTAAAGACTTGAATGGAAAGCTATTCCATGTTCATGGATCAGAAGACTTAATACACTAGAAAGATAGCAATAGTCTCCAAATTAATCTACAGATTCAACACAATTGATATCAAATTCAGACTGCCGTTTTTGTATTGCAATTAATAAATTGAACCTAAAATTCATATTTAAATGTAAGGGAGCCCCATAGCCAAAATACATTGACAAGGAAAAACAAAGTTGAAGGATATAAGTTTTCTGATTTCAAAATCTACCACAAAGCTACAACAATAAAGAGTAGGGTACAAGGACAGATGCAAAGGTTAATCAAATAGAATAGAGAATCCAGCAAGCAAGTAACACAGTGAATTTTAACACCTGTGCCAATACAATTCCATGGTGGAAGAAAAGTCTTTTCAGGTGATTGTACTGGAACAACTGGCTGTGCAAAATGCACTGAGACTCCTATCTCACATTGTATACAAAAATTAACACTAACTGGATCAGAGGCCTAAAACCAGGAGCTAAAATATAAAACTCTTAGAAGAAAGCATAGGCATAAATTTTCATGCCCTTGGATGTGGCAAGGCTTTTTTCAGATGTAACACTAACATCCTAAGTAACAAGAGAGATAGTAGAGAAATTTTTCTAAAAATTTGTGCTCCAAAAGGCACTATCAAGAAAGTGAAAAGACAATTCATTTAATGGGAGAAAATGTGATATGGGACTTGTATGCTGAATATATAAAGAAATTTTACAACTCAACAGTAAAAAGACACTTATCTCACTTTAAAAATGAGCAAAATTTGAATAGCCATTTTTTAAAGAAGAAATACAAATGGCCAATAAGCATATGAAAACAAGCTCAACATCATTAGTGGTTAGGAAAATGCAAATAAAACCTACAATGAGATACCACTTTACATCCACCAGGATGACTGTAATCAGAAGACAGATAATAACGTGCTAGGAAGGATGTGCTAGTGGGAATTTAAAACGGTGCAGCTGCTTTGGAAAAGAAGCTGATAGTTCCTCAAAATGTTAAAGTTACCATGGTACCCAACAATTTCATTTTAAGTGTACACTCAAGAGAATTCAAAATGTCTACACAAAAAGCATGTATGCAATGTTTGTGCAGCATTATTCATTAATAGTAAAAAAAAATGAAACAACCCAAATACCCACAATCTTATGATGAATAAATAAGACATGCTATACTCACTCAATGGAATATTATTCATCCATAAAAAGGAAGGACATTCTGATGCATACTACAGCATGGATGAACCTTGAAAACATTATGCTAAGTGAAAGAAACCAGACACAAAAGGCCATATTTTGAATGATTGGATTTATATGAAATATTCAGAATTGGCAAATCAGTAGAGACAGAAAATAGATTAAAGTTTGCCGAGAGTTGAGGATGGAGAAAGAATGGAGAGTAACTGTCAATTGATGCAATGTTTCTTCCTTAGGTTACGGAAATGTCTGGAATAATAGAGTGATGATCTGTACATATCTTTTTAAAGTAAAAATTACTGAACTACACATGTGAAAGTGTGCATTTTGTTACATAGATAATTTATCAATAAAGATTTTTTAAAAAAGAAGAATGAAATGAAGAGCATGGGTTAGGAGGCTGAGCATGGAAAATAAACAATAAGCTGACTTATCATTGTACTCATGAATGTGTGCCTAGAAATATGCTGCTTCCATTGCTTAGAACAATTTTCCCACCTTTCTGCACATTCACATCTTATACTTCTAACATAACTGGAATATAAACTCTGCCTCCCTTGTCTCTGTATCTGAAAACCTTATGTCAGTACTGTCCTTTGGTTCTTCATCAAATGATTCAGCCCGGAATTGACTGGAATTTGGTACTTGCTAAAAGTGCACTTAAGATGCACTATTTGAAGGAGACAGTCTAATGGGCATGTTAACTAGCCATTCTCATAGGCACTCCAAGCTGCATCGCATAATAAGTTACATCATCAGAGCAATGTTCCCAGGCCACATGACCCAGCTGGGCACAGGAATTTCAGTGATGAGTTATGTGGTAATGTTATATTCCCAGCTTTTGTAGAGGGCCTATATAAGAAATATCCACTTAAGTGGTTTATCCATGTCTTCTGAAAAACTGTAATTGAAGGCCTTTTCTATTACATTACTCAGCGACCCTTATGGAAGGCCCCAAATGATAGATTCCTCTTTGTTTCCAGGGAGAAGTTTGCCTTAGCAAGTGAATAGCATTTGTCTTTCCTTTCTTTCCCTTCCCTTGCATTTCCCCAAACATAGACACTACCCAACACATTAATAACATCCCAAAGGTATTGAGCATGAACTGCACGCCTGCCCGCCCCTGTCCTTACTGTCCTTTATCTTAATTGACCATCACAGTATCCTATGAGATACCCATTGTTTTGCCCTTCTTTTAAAAATATGCAAACTGAAGCTCAAAGAGAGTAAATGACACATCCAGCCCCGCAGACCTTGTAAATGGCAGAGATGGGACTGAGCCAAGGCAGCCCATCTCCAGAAAACGTGGTGATTCTAGCTTCTGTTTTCCTGTAGCCACAGAGCTGCCCACCCCCACTCCCCAAATTTGATTTTCTAAGTCATCTGCAAACCTTTTGAATTAAGAAACTGTGCATACTAAATCCATGTTTGCTCTATTTCCCACAGCTCCTAGCTGAAAATGCCTAATAAATAATTTTGATTGATTCTTCTAAGTTCTGAGATCCTTGGAAAAATGACTTGTCATAAATTCTGGTCGTTGTTGCTATTAATGGCATGAGGGTTATAATCACACAGGTTGGAGGAGAGAAGGATAGAACTGAAAACAACAACGACAACAAATTCATTTCTTAGATGAGGTGCCTAGGGGCTTCATGAGGTGCAGTTTGAGGTCTGTGGCCTTTGGGCATTTGCACAATGCTGGTGTGGATTTCATCATCTCACCTGATGTAGGTTTCCATAGAGTGGCAGGTATGCTCTGTCCCTTTTCTGAACAGATTTTCCCTGACAAGCTCAGAAGAAGAGCTTTTTACTCTGCCAGCACGATGCAGTCAGTCCCTAGGGCTGTTTATCTGTGAACAAACATTCATAAACCAGCAAGACTGGGACCTCACAACTTCTAGTAAAGTTTCCTTTCTTTTCTCTTTTCCCTCTTTTCTCACCCCAGTAGCACATGTAGGTCAGACATCGGACTCCTAATTGGAGAACAAACTAAAGGGCAGTAGAACACTAAAGTTTTTATCAGCAAGGAACCCATCCCCGGGTCAGATGTGACTGGCCCTTTGGTTTCTTAACCCCTGTACTTCCTGGGAGTCTCCTGCTTTAACGCCCTGAGTGCAGTATGAAAAAGACAGACAAGTTTTCTATGAACCTGCTCCTTAAAGTGTAGCCTTGGCATCACTTGGGAGCTTGTTAGAAATGCAGACCCTCAGCCCACCACTGACTTAAGGAATCAGAATCTGCACCATGTGAATTAATGTTGAGGAAGAACTGGCTTAGCACTGCACCCATCAGGGCTGGAAGCATTTCATCTAACAAACAGATTGTCCTTGAAGTCCCCTGAGTGTCCATGGACTGAATAACACAGTATTGATGTGGTGCCCCTCAGATGTAGAGTATAACTTCAGTGGATCTCTTGCTGTCACATGTGTATTCTGGAAGTTGGTAAGCATGGAACAAAAGTATATAGAGAGGTAAATGTTCAGAAAGAGAAAGGAAAGAAAAAATTTAAGAAGTAGAATGGCCCAGTCAGTGACAGATAAAGGGATAAATAATTAAAGTAAATATGGATCCAACATGTCTGGGTCTGTCTGACCTTATGGCCTGCACAGTCAACTGGCCCATTTTGCTTTATTACCATGAAAGGACCACATTAGAAAGAACCTCAGTATCTATGCAGAAAATCCTTACTTCCTTACATTCAGAGCAAGTTTGGGTCCCAGGAAGTGGAGAGACTCGATCACAGATACAGAGCTCACTGATGGCAGAATCAGTGTGAGAAATCAGAACACAGGTAAGTTTTTAGTGCTGTCAGACTACCTAAAATCCCCAACCTGTCCTTCCTCTTTAACATGCCTAATACCTGTTCTGGAGAGAAGGAACCCACACTAGGAGTGAAGGACAGTTTTGCATCTTGGGTGTTGTTGAGAAAATGAGAAGCACCTGACTGCCCCTTTCTTCATGTGCCAGGCATGGTTTGGCCCTCAGCTGTCATGTGACCCTCCCTCTACCCCCTCTCTTCGCACTCCCTCCCTCTCCTCCCACCAGAATGGACTTGGAAAACTTGCCTCTGAGTCCTCCTGGTTATTTAGCATTACTCTCTTCTGGACAGTTCTAGCACCAGGTGCAGCTTGGCTATCAGTCACAGTGCCCCTCCCCTGCTCCCACCACTCCAAAGCTGCCGGTGCCTTTTTGAAGGGAAGGTACCACACTGACATGGTTAAGATCTTGGAGGGAAGAATCTGGGCCCATTGTCACCTTTCCCAACCTTCCCAAATCCTAATAAATTCAGATGAATTCAGCTAACCCCTCTGAAAATTCCCTGGATTTAGTCCTGCCATTTTTCATAGAGAAGCAACAGCTGTCAATCAAATGGCTCCTCTCTTCCTGCCTTTTAGTTGAATTGCTGTAATGACAACTAGGACTATCCTGGAGTGCCCCACACTAACTTGAACCAATCCCAGGCCTACAACTGCTATATAAGCAGCACTCCTCTCTTACTTCTAAGGTTAATCTAGGAGGGGTCCCTCCTCTACTGACCCTCCTGTGCTGTAGCACAGGCGGTGTTCAAATAAACCCATGCTCCAGTTGTCCTATAAATCTGCTTGTGATTTATTTCTTGAATAGTGTGGGCTCCAGTCCTGTAAATCTACTCTGAAGCCTTATCCTGAGTAGTGTGGACAGAGTGGTGACTTTAAAAGAAAGAGCAATAAGCACTGGGAGCTGTTAGCCCTGAAGAGCTCCAGAAAGCAGCATCCAATGAAAGATCAATGACAGAGACCAGCACCCAGCAGAATTGACCAATGGCATCAGAGCAGTTAGCGGGGCTGTACTTTGCCCATTCATAATTTCTACCTAAATTGAGCAAAAGACCCCTCAACTAATTGGCAACAAGGTGACTTCCTTGGGTCTTATTTTTTGTACTCTGCTGTTGGAAGAAGCAAGGATTCTTAGCATATGGCAGAGCATCACTTTATTACTCTTCTTGGCCATGGCCCCGGATCTAGAGCACAGTGACTATGTAGCCCAAGGCCTTGGGATGCAGGTAGTACACAGATGCCCCTAACCCTCACATGGGAGATGTGTTGCAGAAATTATAAGATTTAAATGATATTCCAACTCTTTGATTGGTACTTTGTAGAAAATATCATGAAATTGGAGGCAGGATGTTGCAATTTTAAAATATTAGATGAAAAGGTTATTAAGAAACCAGTAAGTTGGTGTGTCCAGCCTACATGGAATCATGTCTACTCTGAGTTTAAAATTTTTCAGGGAAGAATCTTCAATCTTTTTCTTTCGCCTGTTATAGAAGCTGATTATTTTTGCTAGTGTCAATCACAGGGAAAGATATTAAAGTACTCACGTGTCTCAGTAGCCTTTTTTCTCCTTCCCGGAAAATTTGTTTTTCCCTTCTCTACTCCCAAGTTTCAAGTATCTCTCTTATACTCCAAGACACTGAAATAATTTATTAGCAAAGAGAAGTAGAGAAGGACCCAGATGAGACTGCTATTTCCAGCTCTGCTAATAGGTTCAACCTTGGGCAAGCTTTTTAATCTCTCAAGTTTTTTTTTAATCTTCCCCACCCCATGTCTAAAATGAGTAGATTAGATTAGACAACTTCTAAAAATCTTCCAACTCCAAAAGTCTGTTATTTTTTATTGTATTAATTTGTAAGACTTTTTTTCAAAATGATATTTTAGTTTCTATGCAAGATGTAATGGCAAAAAATGCCTTTCTGAAATGCAGGAAAAAGTCCTACCTGATGAAATGTTATACTTTTGAGGTGATATTTTGGGGCAGGACATCTTGTAGGCAACATATCCTGTATACTCTCAAGGCAGATCTGCCCATCACGACCACATTTTCATAGTTTTGAAAAGAAGCCAAAGACTATATCTGAATAATCTGTGACACCCAGTACTAAAAGCGATCTTCATTTGTTTTTGATTGTTCATGAATGAGTGTGCTTGCAGAGCATAACATTATATTATTAGTAGCAGGTATTAAATATATTATTTAGCATTAGAGGTATTAGTCTTAAGCATTAGGGCAGATTAGCATCTGATGTATTCGTTCTTTGGGGTTACAATTAAGGCTTGAATTCTTGATTGTTATTACCTAATGTATGGTAGTAACTGAATTGTGATTTAGCTCTTAATTCCACAGTGAGCACCAAATTGACAACCCGGTACTAATTAATGACAATTCTCTATTTGTAATTGTGTCTGAGAATAGGTAGTTCATGTCTTTTGATTGTGTTAGAATTTATGGGTGAAAACTTCAACTATAATTTTGAGAAACTCCATGTTGAACTAATGGCTTATAGCCTTTTAAAACTGTCTTAAGGGACCCTGGTCATCCATTACCTCTACCTTTTCCCACCTGTCTTCTAGAAGCAGTCTTTTGTCTGCTGCTTTGACCCAGGTCTCTACCCGGCACCCATCCCTGTTCCTGAACAAATAAGTCAGGCATTCATCCCAGATAACAGATGAGTAGGTAAAATATAAAGCTTCCAATTCCTATAATTAATAGAATTATAGGCTTACTATTAATGTTATTTGCATGAGAGATCAGAAGGTCACTCCCAAATATTCCAATGTGTAGTAGCGCTTTTAGATGGAGTTGATGCGCTCAGCTTCATAGTTTCAACCTTCAAGCAGATATGAAGTAGAACTGTCTGTAACTGGGTATATATATTACTAAAACCACAATACATCACATCATTATCTTCCCAGAGTCCTCCCAAGGCATCTCTTGTCTCTGAAATAGGGAGAAGTAGCATCTCAACTATACCTCTGTAGGTGAGCTTTTCCTGTCTCAGTCGGTTAGAGATTTCCCACTTTCCAGCAAAACTCTATTACTGGCCCTAGTGGGATGTGAGCCCCAGTGTACTGACTCAGTTACCACTGGGGCAGTCACGTTCACACCACAGAGGCCCCTCACTGCTAACTTTGTGCTCAGGGCATTCTCAGTTGCTGTCTTCCCACTCTGAATATTGCTGTGCATAGTGGTCTGCCACTTTGGCACATAAAAATGTGTGCCTTTAACTCATGAATGACTGTTTCTGTGTATCCACTTCTACAGCATGTACACAAGATCACTTGGAGCACTAAAATCAGACTCCAGTCTCAAATCCCATCACTGGAAGGCATTAAAGCTTTCCTAGCATTTGCAGCCCCGTTGTCACCCAAAGTACCCTTCTATGATATATCTCACTGTTTCCATTGACGGAGATGTCATCTGCTGATTCTATCCCTCCTAGCCAGGGAGCTTGGTATACACTCCACAAAGCAAGCAGTGACTTCAACTAGAAATGGACAACTAATAGCTGTGTTCACTCCTCAATCACTCCATCACTGGAGATTTCTGCCATAGAAGCCTCAACGAAGTTGTGAAGTAATGGCCCGGGCTGCTTATCTACCAAGCATTTCAGGATCTTGTAGGTTAAAAGATGGTACAATGATTAAAAGTATTGTGAAATTCTTTTATAGGCAACAATAAACATAAAAGACTCCTGGGCAGGAAGACATGACCACCTTCTCATTGTCTCCCATTTTATTTTATACCAACTGAAATGAGATACTTAGTATTTATATGGTGACTTTCTCTTGACTGAAAATAGGGTTGTCATGCTTTATGCACTGTACTTGGAACACATGGAGCATATACTTAGAAGTGGTTCTCTAAACGGTATGCTATGAAGTGATTATCATGCCACTGGGATGAGGCACTAAGGGGAGAAGAGGCATCGAACTGTGTACTGTGGCTCAAATCTCCATTCTAGGTGAGGAAAGAGGCAGAGAGAATGGAGGAAACCAATGCTACATTTGCATCTTTTCCAGTTTCCTCAAGTGCTGAGCCCAGATGCTAAGATAGAGGGTATGGGGAATTCTCCAGATGTCCATGGCGGTACCCACAAAGAGGAGCCCCCTTTATCAGATCTCTATCCAGCACAGAGGCTGCAGTTCTTTTGTGAGCAAAAACTCTCCAACTACTCCCAACAATAAGAAGTCTCAGGTGTAGGATCTATGTTCGTGTCCTCACAGCAACAGATAAGAGACAAGAATGGGGCGGGTGTAGTGACACAGCTCTCTAGAAGACTTCTGCCTCACTCCTCTCATTCCCTACCCCACACACACACACACACACACACACACACACCCCTCACATCCTAGTCGACACAGGCATACGTTACCATGTGTGTATCCTCATCAATCAGCCTCTCACACACAGTAATTTCCTTCATCTATGGACATTCCTATGTCACACACATAAACATTTTTAGAAATCCAGGCTACCCAAGGAACTATACTCTGTCTTTTCTCTCTCATTTCCCCCTTTAAAAAGGCCTTTTAAAAATACATTAAACCTGATAAATTTTTACTGAGATGTTCACGTGCCTGGAGCAGATGGACAAGGAAAACAATCACAAAATAAATATTTTTTGTTTTTTTTTAAAAAGAACATTTCCCTAGACATTGTCTCTCTCTAACTTGACAGAGCTGCTTTCTTGGACAGAACAGGTGCTTTGAGAAAGGAGCTCTGGAGGGTCCATAGGGGGACTTGCAACGAGTCAAGACCCTGAAACTGGGGAGGCCAAGGGAGTGAGGGAGTTGGAGTGGGGGAGAGGAGGGGACTGAGCAAGGAGGCTGCTGCCTGCCCTTAGTGTTGGTCCCTGTGTTGGTGACAAGTCTCGTGTCTCCTACGGAAGCGGCTCCAGGAGCAGTCGGCCTGTGGCCGCAAGGACACAAAGGAGACAGCATACAAAAAGTGAGAACCAATGTCAGGGGTCACAGAACAACAACATTTTAAGAAATCTGGTTAAAAAGAATACAAAAGTGACTCCACAGAGAGGGAGAAAAGAACTCCCGCCCCTCCCATTTGTTTTTGTCCCCTCTTGCTTTCTCCAATGACCAGAATCACTTTGAAGGATTTTTGCTTGTTTGTTTCATGACTTGGCTGGTTCTTTTGTGATATCACTTCCTTGGCTCTTCTCCTTCAACTGCATTCATTTTTAGAAGCACCAACTTTACAGATCCGAGGCTGCTGAGCCATAGCCTCCTGTGAAAGTGTGCATGTGTGAGTGTGTGCATGTATGCATTGGCTGTCGCTTGCTCTCCTGCCTGCTTCAGTCCAAGCCTCCAGGCCCCATATCCTAGGTGCTGGAAGTCTCACAGGAGCACCCTGTTGGCACTAAGGTGAGGGCTTGGATTATCTTCGCACCCTGGATTTGAGGACCATCTCCCTGCCCGGCACCAGGACAGACCCCCCATTAGCTACAGAGTTTGCCTGTCTCATACTCCACAGGGTTTGGCAGCTTTGAATTGAAAGCCCTCAAAGAGGACTGGATCCTGCCCACCTCATTGTTGGCCAGTTTGAGCCGATGCCGGAGCAAACAGGAGAAAAGATCAAGCCGGACTTTGCCAGGTGGAGAGAGCTGGTTTACCCGGTCCCTCAGCTCAATGAGCTGCAGGAGGGCAGAGTCCTGGGAACCTTGAGTATATGGGTAGTCCAGTTGGAGAATTAAATCCCGGATAGCATCCGGGTCAAAGGGCAAGCTATAGCCAAAGACCTGCAAGGTGTTGATTTTCATATAGCCCAAATTCTTGGAGGGGTCAGTCATCTCCAGGGGTTCATAGTAGATTGTCTCATTGGAGCTGTCATCCACAGACTTGATTCGGCTCCTTAGGTAAACATGGACTGTCTCGAAGAAGGTCTTCCACCTGTTCCCCAAGGTGATAGTCCAGTTTTGGCACTGGGCAGCTGCATCCACATTAGTCCTTTCCCAGTCTGGGAAGTTGCCCTCATTTACGGGCATAAACCAGCTCTCAGAGTGGCTGCCCCCAAAGGGATTGACATAAATGGCCATAACGGGCTCCAGGGTGCTGTTCTTGGTGAGGCAGATCTGCAAGGACAAGGCCAACATCACATGCACCAGTCCAGGCTTATACTTGTTGCTCTTCAAGGTGAGGAGCATGCGCTTCCTCCAGGAAGGGTCAAACCAGCTGCCCAGACGCATGTCATTGCTGATAAAGATGGAGTGGACCTCTATGCGGCTATCCCGCCTCTGCAGCAGGTACTTCAGCTCCAGATCCTGCAGGTCTGTCTCCAGCCCAAGAAAGTTCTCCAGGGACTCAGCTACCTCTGGCCGGCACAGCCCCTGGGCCAGCACATAGCCTGGGTTACAGCTCCCACAGCGTGTGCTATTATCGGGAGCACAGTGGGCACATGCAGGACCTTCACCCAAGGCACAGGGGATGAGGCCCTGGCAGGATGATTGGTCATAGGGGCAGGTACAACTGTGGCTCTGTTCCAGGAAGGTGCCAGGGAAGGTGCTTTCTCCACAGTAGAGGAGAGACTGGATTCGGTTCCACCAGTAGGACAATGACCTTGGGAAGGGGGGATAACAATGAAATAGGAGTCAGGGGAAGTTGCCTATTACCATTCTTTCTAAGAGTAGCAGAACACTGACTAGGAGGCAGGGAAGGCAATGTCAAAGGTAAAAGCCCAAATTCCCTGAATGATGGCCACTCTACTGCTCCTCTTTGGACAGACTGAGTAAAGCCTGGAGCTTGGTGTCTGATGGATCGGCTTAGAAATACTTGACATCAGACTTCTACTGGAAACAGGCAGTCTCATTTGTCCTGGGTACTATTTCATTCTCTCTCAAAAATGTAGGATTCCAATATCAGAGTCCAAATTTCTATATGAGACAGCTTTCCAAACATTCCAACTTCTTGCCAATTTTATTCTCATGTCAAGATCTTTTTCCTTTGTATTTTCTCTACTTCTATCACTCATCCACCAAGACTAGGAATTTTCAATGGACCAGTCTCTAAAAATTTTTATTTCAGCTCTTATTTACCCTTTCAAAGAGATCTTTCCTGATTTTTCTTTTCAAAGAACCATTAGTCACTATCACATCACCTTGCTTTTATTTAATCCACAACTATGGTATCTAAACTATTGTGTTTATTTATTGTTGAGTTGTTTGTAGATTGCTTCCCTGGAAATATCCAAAAGAATAGGGCACTGTATTACCAACCAACACATATTCTCAGAGATTAAAATTGTTTCTGGTGCATGGTAGGCATGTAATAATTAATTACTGAAAAAAAATGAACCCCTCTCAAAAACCATTGTTGGCTGGTCAGTCCCCCGCACTTCTATTCTCCCCACAGTTAGAATTACACTTCTGGGTTGCTGTGAAGGCTGTTTCCCTGTGTGGAATACAGCCTTACCTGTGTGTAGCAAAGCATTTCCGTAGCTTCCTGTGCAATGTCACCAAGACTTCCTTCTCTAAGGGGCCTTTTTCCTCTAGCCTTTGCCTCCTGAAGCCCATCCCCTTGATTTATCTTCCACTACCATGAATTTATTCCATGCCACATAGTTATAATTTTTTAGTTTTTACATTTTTTGTGTGTTACATAAATATTCCCTATTCAGTAATATCCCCAATAGCTAAATAGTAGTGCATGGAATATAGAAGTATAAAAACTTGTTGAATGAATGAAGAAATGAGTGGATGCCTACGACAATGTAGCCCCACTTTGCTCTTGAGGGCAAAGGTCTTGGTTTTCCTCTCATGACTCAGAATAGAGTCCTGAAAAAATCCAGTGTATGTATTTCTCATCATGTACAATTATATTTCTCGTGTACAATTAATGTATGAGCTTTAACTCCACCCCTTCCTTCTCTAAAAGACTTACCAACGTGCACATGCAGGGGTGAAAATTAGAGGAGCATTTGAATCTTCTGTAATTTAGATCTATAAGGAAATGAGCCTCTCTCTCTCTTTTTTCCCTCTCACTTCAGACACAACCCACAATTGAGAAGGACATGTGTGAGTAAGTAAGGATTATGCTAACCAGAGAGGCCGAGTGAGTCATCACTCTGTTGAACAGAGGACCCTGCTTGGCCTCCTCAGCTGCTGCCAGAAAGAGCTAAGTGCTGCCTTTGGGGCTGGTGCTCACCTCTCCTTGGGCAGGCGGAAGCGTGGCTGCCGGTGGCAGCGCTTGCAGAGGTTGAAGAGCCGGCGGACAATCCGATGAGTTTTCTTGAACAGTACTTTCAGGCTGGCTCCTAGCTGTTGGTAGCGGTGCTGGAGGCTGGCATCCATGGCCCAGAACTGGGAGACTGCTGTGGAGTTCAGGAACCGGTCATCAGGCAACCTTTTCAGCAGGGCCTGGAACTCTTCTGTGGGCAAGAACACAGGAGCTGAGTGGAGGGGCAGCAGTGTGGGGTCCTAGGAGACAGGTGGGTGATCCCAGATGGAGGACCCTTCAGAATCCCTGCAAGAGGAAGGAGGCTGTACTGCCTTGGATGCTTTTCACTTTAACCAATAGCTTTATTGAGAAATAATGAACATACTACAAAATCTAGCTTCAGGATTTTTTCCATCCTTCCTACACCAATGTACCTCTAAATTTAAAAACAGATCTTTGTCAACATCTAAAAGGTCACAAGTCCTGCTTTTGCTAATGGCCTTGGGATACACCTCTTTATCACCCCTTATAAGATTATCTGTAACCTGTCTGAGGCCAATCTTCAGTAATACCAGGACACCCTGATGGAAGAAATGAGTGCACACACTGACATGGAAACGTGGGCACAAAGAAGGTACAGCACCCAGCCAAGAAGTCCTTAGAAACATTCCAGTCCTGGGGACTAGCCTCTCCTTCTGCATCCTTCCATCTGACTCTCTAAGATGCTCTTAATCTCTTCAGCTGTTGGTCAGATATCTACTCTTTGCAGTAGTAATCTTGAAGCAGTGTGATTTCTGGTTCCAAGTTTGAGTCTCCTTAGAGCTTCCTGAGTATGTGTTCTGAACTCATGTTGATGATTGTCCTGAAGAATGTTCTAGATCATATCCCTTAGGAGATTGAAATATGATATTCTTCTTAGGTACTTCCATCAACCTATTATTTTCCCTTTTGCATAAATGAAGAAATTAAGAATTGAGAAGCTGCACGATTAACCCAAAAACATAAAGCTCATCACTAAGAAGGTAAGAATATAAAACTGATTCCTCAGGATCTATGTCTCAAGGTAACATAGATATTAGTTACAACAGCAACAGCTAGCTTCCACCAGGTGCCACGGAAGCCCATCCTTCATTTAAATAAATTTTATCAAGTACCTTATATGCAAGCATTGTTCTAGGCACTGTAGAACCAGTAGCAAACAAGACAGACAAAAGCTATCCCCTCAATGGTGTCCATCTTATTAAAATCCTTAAACACACATATTAGGTAGGTATTATGTCCATTTATATAAAAAGAAAACCAAACCACTTGAGATTCTGGGTAGCGATATAACCTGCTTAAAGCCACAGAGTAGTAAGTGTCTGAGTTGGGGTCCCAGTTGAAGTCCCCATGTTTTTGCCTTGCACTTCTTTGGCAGGGAGGAATTCTGGGTCAGCCAGCTGCTCACCTGACTCCTCAAACTGCCGGTTGTGTGTGGCCCAAGAGTCCTGGATCTGCAGCAAGCTGTCCTCCATGGCCTGGACATCGGCATCAGGGCAGTTGCATTCTGGGAATGTGGGGCTGCACCTGCACCAGCAGTCATTCTCCTTGCAGACCAGCTCACCCTCAGAGCTGCATGTGATGTAGCTGAGTGCTGCAGCCACAAAACGCTCACGCAGGTACTCAGGCAGCAGTACCTGCAGGCCTGGGCAAAGGATGCATTAAGGGATAGTTGGGTAAAATCAGTGGGCACTTTTCCCCACACCCAAGGCTGTAGGAAGCCTAGCTGAGGTTCTGTTGACTTGTGTAATCCTGGACCCAAGAATGGTCACCCCAGGGCCTCATCCTGCTGAACTGGTTGGGAGAGAGGGCTATCCCTGTCCCAGTAACAGATGAAAGAGGGTCTGAAAATGCAGATGAATATCAAAGCCCAAGACTTATGTGAATTCCTGACTTCAGCCAAATTAAGAACATGACTATCATAAGAACAGGCTTATTGGCTACACATCAGCATTTTTAGAATGGAAACAGGAAGTTGTTTTGGATAAAATAGCAGCCTACAGCCCTCATGGGGGAGGAATCAAGGCTTGATGGCCCTGCTCTGCCTCCAATATTCATCATATTTCCAGCTTACCTGAGATAAGCAGTGAGCATGCTAGCTCATTACTGACCCTCCTGAGCCTCCCATCTCAACTCAGGACTGAGGACAGTGCCTTGTCTAGGAGGTAGGGTATTTAATGACCAGAAGATATGCCAAGTGCTTTCTATGTATGATTGTAAGTTAACACTCCCCAGAAGTCATACTGAGGTTCATACAGGCAAGGGAGTCCATGCCGAAAGACCAATGACCTACCGCACAGCACTAGTTGAGTTTGCTTGGTGTCAGACCCTGTTCTGCTCCCACCGACTCCCACTGCATACCCAGAAATGGATGCTCCATCTCAGTGTGATTAACTCTTCAGGAGATTTGAAAGTAGGATGGTAGCCAATGCCTCAACATCAGTCAAGTCTTGATAGACACGAATGGTTCTCAGCTCTCTTTCTGTTGACTTCCTATGATCTTGCATACAATGCACCAAAGTACTCCAAGCTTCAGTTTTCTCACCCATCCGTGATGGGTGTCAGTTTACTAGTAACAGAACACACTCCTAGTTGGCCACAGGCCACAACAAGGCAGCTATCAGAAGCTTACCAAAGGATGAAGGATAGACATGGCATTGGATGCAGTCTGGGCCACATTTGAGGTTAGACCTGTAGGAAGTGCCATGATTTCAGGACATTGTAAGACCTTATTCCAGAAGAGTAAGGGACAGGAGGACTTCTGAATATGTGCTCCTCTTGCCTGAAAAGTATGCTTACTCTTTATTTCCATACCCTTGACCTTGTCTTTGGAAGGAAATTATGGAGCCCAAAGTGTATGCCCCCGTCTGGATAGATCTCAAACTACGCCTTAAAATCATCAGCAACAGTGCATGTGTATTATTCTTGCCTGAGGTCCACCTCGTGCTCTGAATTACTTCTGAATTCTCCTCTCTTGACTCCATGCCAACTATGGCACTTGAGCAGCCCTCCCTACAACCCTCTCCTCATGCTCTATTCCAAAACTTTCCTCCTCTAAGTACTTCCCTCTGGCCTCCCTTACCACCCCCTCCTCTTCCCCAGAACATTTTTCCGTTGCTATAAAATAAGTGCCCTGAGCAAGGTCTGCAAGAGTGATGGGCTATAAAATTAAATGGCATAAACTACTGCAAATGAACCATCAGACATTTGGAACTTCACTCATCACTAATTTGCAGACACAAACCCATCCCATCCAGGGCCATGGAGAAGAGAAATGCTAATTGTATTAGGTAGCACTAAATAAAAGAGTATTTTACTCCTCTGTTTTATATATTTCTAGATTCCTAAAGTATTACTGGGTTCCATCTGACTCAGGTTGCCTAGAATTTGTAATTGTAGATCACAGGTGAAAGCTATTGATTTTGTAATGCTGAGACAATAATATCTTAAATAGAGTCCAATTCGGCTAGGCCTTAAGAAAAAGAAACTTTTCCTACTGACTCAGTTTGCCCAGCCCTTCCTCTAAGATGCTTGGGAAACAGAGAGCAGGAGATGTGTATGTCCCATTACCTCCCAACCTTCAGACCTAGCATAGTTTCCTGTCCTTTATCTTTTCCAGTTTTTCTTTCTCAATACCTATCAAAAGGCTCCTATTCATTTCAAAGTCTTCTCCTGGGGGCCAGGGATTTGGCTCAGTGGTTTTGCCGCCTTCTGCGCAAGCACAAGAACCAGAGTTCGATCCCCCGTAACAAAAAAAAGACTTTCTGCAAAGTCTTCTCCTGGCTTTGAAATTCTTAGGGGGACCTCAGACTAATCACAGACAGCAGGGCCACTTTCAGGCTGTGGTTACAGTAACCAGCGGTCCCAGAGTTTACAGATCTCCTATTTTGAATGAGAGTCAGTAACCTCGTAATCACTCTACAGAGACCAGTTATTCTTCAGTGCTTCTGTAAGGAACAGCAGAGGGTTTTTTTGGATAGCAAAGGATATCACCGAACTAGATCAAGACTTCTAAGGACAGATGTGCTGTTCTTTATAGGACAGTGTTCTCAAGAAAATACAAGACAGGAGGTTGTAGGTGTCAAATGGAGCCATGGGTCTTGGGTGTAGGGCAAAACACCAAGGTTTTCTCAAAAGAGTGACAGAAAGTTATTAAATATAGGTCCTAGACCTTGTGGTAGTTCTTGTCTTCAGATGGGGCTAACAAAATGCATAGGCAGGACACTTTCTGCTCTTTGTCGATCCATGTCTCCCACTAGGAGGGAGCAGTGTGGAAAGCATCACAGAGCTGCTTACCCAGTAACTGCACTTTGTTCTCTGGACTCTGCACCAGGACAGAGCTGACTGAATCCAGATTGTCATAGTTGCTGCAGCCCAGAGGACCGGTCCTGGTCTCTGTTACCTAGAGAAGGAAGAAGCAGGATATGATTTTAGAAAATAAGAGAAAGTTTTCCCTTTGTCCATCTCTGCTTGCCATCCAGTTGGCAGCTCCATGTCTTATCCTGGTCTGGCCAAACAAATAGCATGTGTCTTTCCCTAACCCCAGCAACATAAAGTCACTTTGCCTGTCCTGTAACAGTGAATATGTGTGGTACATGGCTGGCAGCACCGTTGTACGTAAGAGGGAGTCTTTCAGAGAGAACCAAAGGGAGTTTGTATCTGGGAAGAGAAAGTTCAGTGTAGGCAGATGAAGCTGGAGCAGTGAGACCTATGGGTTAGGGTCAGTCCTTTTCCTCCATGAGAGGAAGCCAGGGGGCTAGAGGTGGCCCCTGTGGCCCTGCTGGCCAGCCCAGCTGCATCCACTTGATGTGATGCTTACAGGCTTCAGGGATCCTGAAGATGAAAAGCACTAGAGAAATATGAATTATGAGTATTATTATTAGTATTAAACATTTAAGTCCCACCTCGGCACTGAGATATCCTTGGAGAAAATCAGCCATGGGCTTACTGCATATTTTAATAACTATATTAAATATACATAAACTCTTACAGCCATGTAATATTCCAAAACACCACAGTCATTTAAAAATATTAGAAAGTTGGCCCATCCATTTTCCATGATGTTTAAAGTATAAGATGAAAAATGGGGAACTTTAAATGCACTGAAATAATTATGTAATAAGAATGATGGGGACCTGAGGGTCTTACTTCTCAGGGTTTCTAAACTCTTTGCCAACAATCAATCAACCAATCAACGAGTATTTATTGAGCAGCTGCTGTACAATTCCACACAATTCATCAAACATTCATAGCGTGCCTTTCTGCAGTTCCTCAAGGAAGTCTACCCTGATACCTCTGACTTCCTTACATAGTTCCAGGCACCTCTGCCTTGCAGCAAACATATCAGCTGCAGTTTGGCATCCTTTTTGGAGTATGCGATTCATGTTGGGGTCCCACGTGGTACAGTCTCTACAGAGAGAAGCTCACATTTATTTTGTTTGCTATGGTGTCACCAGGCACTAGGACAGTGTCTGGCATGCAGTAGATTCTCACTGAATGAGAGAATGTGACTAATGTGCTCTAGACTTTGCAGGGTGGGGAGGTGGGCACAAAGATGTACAAGTTACATAATGGATCCTCTATGGAGTCAGGTACATAACCCAAGTGACTGATAGACAACCCAGTCATGGGAGAAAAATACGTTACAAGGTGCAGTGAGGAAAGAATAACTCTAAAGAAAGGGAAAATGGGAGAGGCAATAAAGGAAACACTATCCCAACAGAACCTTAAGGATAAGAGGGAAGTGGGAAGATACAGAAGGTAGGGAAATCTACTATGAAGAAAAAAGAAGGGGCAGCAAGATCTAAAGCACATAGGCTCAGAAGTGTATAGGACATTTGCCCAGCATCCTGCTAATTAAGGTGGAGAATGACAATGTACAAGTGACATTATTGAGGGGATTTTGTTTGAAAATGAACATGGAACAAAGTAGTCAAATGAGAGCTGGTGTGATACTGACTAAAAATGTAAAAATGTAGCAGGAAGAGAGAGAGACAGTAGAGGTTCTTGGAGTTTAAAGTAATCTGAGAAGGCTGAACTGACAAGCTGAGCCATTAATTGGTCTTGAGGGATGAGTAGGGTGGGAGAAAAAGGGAGGAAATTGCAGAGGCGATTGGAGACAAAGGTCAAGGGAGTGTCAGTAGACACAGTGCCTGAGCAGCAGTAAGCCCAAGCCCAAGAGAAGAACACAGCCAAAACCAGGACACCAGCAGGAACGGCTTCTACTTTTCTAACCCACTGAACCATCACAGAAACTTTCCGGGATAAATTTCATGACCATCACTCCTCAAAAAGGAAACCAAGGCTCAGAGAATTTCAGTGTTTGAGACCACAGAGCTATCAGATGGCAGAAAGAGGATTTTAACATTTGAGTCTTCAGATTCCAGTTCAATACTTTTTTGTTTCTTGAAAAGACAGGTCAAAGGGCTACAGAAAATAAAGTGAGCTTAAACCACTTACACTTATCATTGTATAAAGACAAAATATTTCAAACATACCAGCCTACCCAACATATGGTAGTGATCTGTCCTCTCCTCAAAGTGTTAAACCGGACAAAACAATTTGTTTTGACTTGAAATCAATATTGTTATCCTTGTACTACTGATTAGAAAACCAAGCCCTGATCAGTCAAGCGACTTAAAGGACATGCATATAGACAGCTGCAGGGCTAGGATCCATCAGACTTAATCTTTCTTTCAGTTATCTGTTTATTTAACAAACATTCAAGGAACATCAAGAACTCAAAAATGAATAAGACATCCATCGTCATTGCCACGAAGGCGCCTGTAGACAATGGGAACAGTTCTATAATCCCACTTCTTTGGCTACTCCACTTGGGCCTGCCTCCCTCCACGTGTGGATACTCAAGTGCTGAGTAACACTTCTTCTTGAGTGAGTGTTTGAACAGTTGTTAGACAGGGCCAGTCTTACTTTTATTTCTATATGATGGAAAAATCCCTATAAAAGAGCTATCACCAAGAACTAGTCTAGCAACTCTGTGGAAGCCTGTTCCTCTTGGAGTGGGACGGCTGAATGACTGGGGTAGGAGGGTGGGGTGCAGTACGTGGGATACTGGCCTGTTCCTGCCTCTGGGTAAGCTGGCCACCAAAATGTCACTAAGTTTTACACTGGCTTTCCATCCACCCACTCTTGAATTTGTCACTTGCCAACACCGTGTCTATGCAGAGGGGAAAATAACAAGCTTTATGTAGGAGCAGGATATGACCCAAGGGGGCAGAGAGAGCAGAGAATAGCCATGCCACGTGCTCTCCTTCCCTCTCCCCGACTCCCACCCCTCTCCCTACCCACCATCACTCCACACCCCACCATCTTGTTCAGCATTCTGGTGCTGGCTTTGACGGTTATGATTTTTACTCTGCTGTTTCCAAAGGTCAGTTCTCCAAGAATACAGTCAGTCAGGTAGGTCATTGAAAAGGGCGAGTAGCTTCCCTTCGCCAAATGTGGCACAAGGATGGGAATGAAGAAGAGACAAAGGCCTTGATCCTCATGCTCATTTTCTGTAGAGAGAAAGATCTGAAGCCAGATGCCATGAGTGAGGAAGTCTCACTCGGTTTTCACTAGACCCCACAGTCACAGCTGTTTTCAGCCATTCTCCTCTGAGACCATCTCTCTCCTCCCTAACAAGTAAGGAGGTGGGAAGAAGAGAGGCGGCTGAACAGGGTCTTCTTGCAGACGCCGCCCGGCATTAACGCCAGTGAACAGGATGGCTGAGACAATGCCCTCCACCTGCACCGGAGAGAGGACGCCCTGGAGTCCAAAAGGGTTGGTGGAGAGAATGCTGTTGCTTCCTCCGTGGAAGAGGCAGACAGCTTGGGAAGATTATAAAGAGGGCCACAGAGGTAATGGAAAGTGCAGTTCACTCAGGCGCACATGTTCAAAGAGAGCTTCAGATAAGCTTCCAGAAAGGGGAAATAATTGTGTGCTAATTGGTTTGCTGACAGAGCCCATCCTGCCTTCAGAAAGCCCTGATGGATCTCAGGTTCATTAGCAGATCCACTTTTCTATAAATACCAGATTGTGCAAACCTCACTGTGGAAAGCCTTCCCCTGCCATCACTTCCAGGCTGCTCCTGTCCTACCTCGGGGAGGACATCTGCAACATTAAGAGCAGAGTGGGATTCTAGTTGTACATGATGGAGGCTGAGCTCGGAGTGCACCGCTGACCGTGTATATGCTTAAAGGGCAGCAAAGTAAATCCTAGGCAAGTGCGATGAAGAATTCCCACAAACCATTTTTAAGGATGCTTGTAAGAATGTTCTCCTTTGCCAGCCTGGGGTCCTGCTGAACTTTTGTATGGCCTCTCCTCAGTTAGCCATGAGCATTTCAAACCCTCCCTGACAAGTCCTTCTATACCCTTTGACTAAATAGACAAAATAGAAGGTGAGCGATAACTAAGAAAAAGGTCCCTCCTCACTTTTGGCCCTGATTCTTTCCAGAGCATTACAGACAGGATGCGTGTGTATGGCTCTTTACAGTTTGTCAAGTGTTTTCATGTGGACTGTATCATTTGGTGTCATCCAAACTATGTCAGAGTCAGGGAGTAGACGTTCACCATATTTATCATCAGGTGGAGCAGAGGTGCACTAATCAGAAGACGTAACAGCCTTAGTGCCCAGCCAGGGTTCTGGAGACTTCCTGAGATGTATTTGCCCTTTGGCTGCTTTCAGAAGTTCTGGAGGTTCCATGGGAGGGTAAAGGTAGTTAGGGTGGCACACAGTGGCTTGAAGTATATAGAAGATTTTCAGTATTTTAAAAATGGGTACAGCTGTATTAGCTGAATATAAGCCATGTGTACAGATGGGCCAAGTAGTTGGCAACTCAGGTCATGGAGGAGAGACATGGAGTTCAATAACTCTTCAAGGTCATAGAAATAGTAAGAATCCAGGCTGAAACCCAATCCCAAGTCTTCCCAGTTCAGTAAGTTTGTTTCCTACTAAACTGTGTATAGCCTGCCTTCACTTTTCAAGCATTTTATTGAGCACATTGCCACATGCCAGATGCTGTAATGGGACCTGGAGCTATGTGCATGCTGGAGAGCCCCTATTCCTCTCAGACCTACTGCTGTCATGGGGGTAGAGGGGCTGGATATCGGCCTGTAAACCACCGAAATGCGATGTGACAAATCCTACAATGGAAGTGTGTGTGATCAGAGCAAGTCTTGCAACACAGAGAAACGTTCAGTGGGGCCTCAGAGGAGCATGCCAGACAAAGAAATGACAGGGGGAAAAGCCCCCTTTTGTCCACCTTAGTGCAAAGAAGTTGCTAAGAAAAAGTTATTGCACATTTGCTTATAGAAACAAGAGTCAGGCAGATATGACAGAGGCCTTTGATTTCTTTCCCAAGTGAGCAGAGCCTTTTTTCTCACTCCACCCACCTTCACTGGGTAATGACTGTGCTGGGCACCAGCTCAGTTACCATGAAGGCTTGTTCACAGAGAGAGGTAGATGGCAGGTACCACAGCGCCAACAAAAGACTTCTAGACAGCAAGGATGTGCTACAAAGCCCATCCAGGCTGTTGACTCTTGCCATATGGATTCTATTAAGCACTTTAGAGCAAAGTGAAGGTTTCTGGTGGAATCGTACCTTTACTGCAGATGACTCCATCAGGTGAGTAGAGCTGTGGGATGGGATGCCCACACAGCCCTTTGTTCCTTAGTCTACCACAGTGATGGTGAACCTTTTAAAGCCTTTCAGTGATACAAACTGCCCACTGTGGCACGTGTCCCATTAGTTTGCCACCAGTAGTCTAGCAGTATGTGCCCGGATGGGTCATGTCAGGTCTTTAGACCTTGCTAAGACTTGGAAGGGTGGAGGTGGGAGAAAACACGAAATCATCCTTGTTGACTCATAGTTTCCTAAGCATTGTCCCATGTGGAGAACTCATTATACACCTAGACAGAGTGCATCCCAGGTCGGTCAGCCCAGGGGAAGCTGAATATTTGTCTCACATTCAGTAGGCCTCTGGGGAATTCCCAAAAGGAGGCTTCCAAGGACAGTGGTGCCTTACCCTTTTAAGCAGATGGACAGTGGCTCTAGTTCTGGGAAGTGTATCTCCAAGCATGATCATAGAGCTCCTTTCGAGTACCTGCCTTCCTTTCACTCCAGGCCAAGGACCAAGGAGTCTACTTAAGAGGTAAGTCCTGTAACAGGTGGTGAAGACCATGTGAGTCCCACTTTTGGTATCAGACTAAGGGTAGACTCTGAACCAGATTTGTTTTTTTCTCAAGAAAATTGAGAACTATTATACTTCGAGAAAAAAAATTAAAGGGTGATAGTAAATACTTATAAAATTCAGATAATAAATAACTATTAAGAACCCTGTAGGTGCCAGGAACTGATGATATGATAACAAAGAAATGAGTGGTCCTGCATTGGTGGCACTGGCTGACAAGAAAGCAGAAAGATAATGTTCAATCAGGGCCAGAGTCAGCTCCGCACTAAGGCAGAGCTACATGCAAGCTGAAGCCACTGGGGTTCAGAAAACTCTAGAATAAACAGAGAAGAGGGAGATGGAGCAGATGGAGATGAGGAAGTAGAGACATGTATTCCAACAGAAACACAGGGAGTAATCTGGAAGCACCAGTACAATCCCAGATGTCTAGATTGCCTTTTACATCCTATCCTTGTGTCTTCACCAGTATCCTCTTAATAAACCATCTTTGTACTCAAGCTACCTTGTGTACATTTCTATTTATTTCTACTAAACATGCTCATATGTATTCACACTCACACTACACAGACAAACCTAACTTATGCAAAAAGTACCACATCTATGGACTCCATTCATTCATTCATTTATCAATGAATTGTTTACTTACTACCCATCTTGTGGCAAGCTTCTGTACTCTTACAGGAGACTAAAACTGAACAAGATCCAGTATCTCTCACAAGGACCTCATATTCATGTGTGGAAGTAATCATGTTATTTCACAATTACAGCTCAAATGAAAAATCCTACACAAAAGGCACGTCTTGAAATACTGAAGAGGACATTTAAATACCTTAGGCATCAGGAAAAGCTTCACAAAAGAGTTGCCTTTCTGAGTTGAGCAGAAAAGGATGAGGAAGAGCCACTCAGGTGAATGGACAAGCATTGTATGCAGAGTGATCAGCACATGCCAGAGAAGTGAGGTCCAAGAACACTGAGTATTTGAACGAAGACTGGTGTTTAGATACGACTGGGTTACAGAAATCGAGTGTGGTGAGTGCATGGGCAAGAATGGAGATGGAGAATGCAGATGTAAAAGAGCTGTTTGGAGATGAAATAAAAAAGACAATAGGAATAGATCTCCAATGATCTTATAGTTGTGTTAAGAAGAATCGGAATAGGGCCCGGGGATTTAGCTCAGTGGTTTCACTGCCTGCTGCACAAGCACAAGGACCCGAGTTCGATCCCCAGTACCCAAAAAAAAAAAAAAAAAAAAAAAAAGAATAGGAATTAGCACCCTTCAAGCTACAATAGTGTTACAGTTCATGCTATCTACATATTCTTTTATTAAATGTCACAGGTCAAAATTATTCTAATTATCCAACAATGTAAGAACTAGGAAACTGAGGTCTGGAGCCCATGTTCTTTCCTTTGCATCACACTGCCACCCAGCTCATGTATAGAGGTTTGCTCTGTGTCCTGTACAGTGCAGAGCCATGGAAGGATTTGAAGCAGGAGATGGTATGATTTGATGACTCACACTGATAATAACAACATGACAGCAAGACAGGGAGAAGAGGTAAGAATGGAGACTGAAGAGACTAGTTGAAGGGATAATGTAAGAAAATCAAACAAGAATCAGTGAGGTTTTGGATTAAGGGAAGAGCAGTGGGTATGAAGAGGAGCAAAGGGTGAGATGGAGACACATGCGAAGGATGACTTACTGAGGGATCCATGAGGCTAAGTTAGGGAAAGAGGAAAATGTGCCCATGAATGGGTGATAGATAGTATAAAGCTGGTCAGATCAAAGAATAGGAAGTAATATTAATGGGACCTTTGTGCTGTTGACTCAATGCCTACCTTTCATTTCCTGGTAAGAATTTCCCAATTTTTCTCTAACTTGGACACAGCACACTGCAGGAATTAAGGGGGACAAGGGCTTCCACAGAGTTCTACCTTCTTATTCAAACCACTCCATGCTACTAAGTCCTTTTTCCTAATGGTGAGCTTCCTAACATACCTCATAACTGCACCTTTCATCCCTGTAGTGTAAATGGAAAGTCACCTTCATCTGTCAAATGCTCCCTCCAGGCACTGTAACATACCTGCTAATTCAATCCCTTCTCCTCACTTAACTTCCCCTATGATCCCCGGATCTCATGATCAGTCCTTGGCAAAATCCTAGTGATTGCAACGTCTCCAGAGTGTGCTTCACCTAAGCTGCCCTTGAGGATATGGCTTCCCTTGTAGCCTCCTCTCGTAGTGGCTGCACCTCACATTCCTGGGCATGGAAGTGAGGTGGGTCCTCTGTTGTGACTTCCTGATGCTGTTTGTCCCTCCTGTCTAACCAGCTCTGGCTTCTTTGAAGTCAGAACCATCAGGCAGTGTCGCCCGCTGTCCATCCTTGCTATAGTTTATTTTTCTTACTTCCCTTCACTCACTGAGAGTTTTTGGTACTAAATTTTCCATCATTTTTAACTTCTTCAAGTTTGTATCACTCCTACTGGCTTCCGCCTCCATACAGATGAACCTTAGTACTCTGGCCTCTCAGATCCCTGGGCCCTTTCCCTTGCCTCCTTCCCCTGCCCTGGCCCCTCACATTGTGTTCTAATCAATCTAACCAACTACACTCATGACTATGCCCACAACCTGATTTTATTGGTGACTACATTCCCCCTATAACCTCAGTATTAATTACCACACACTCATTTTTCCTCTCATCTCTTCCCCGTAACAAATCATCAAACCTACTTAGACTTCAAATCTTTGGAGCTGACTAACTTCCCTTTCTATCACCCCTCATTGATCTCTTCTCCCTTGTAGCCTAGCTTAAATTCTTTATTCCAGCACTACATAACTCCTTGATATACTCGCAATTCTCTTGCTTCTTTGTTTTCATCTTGTATACACATATATCCTGGTTAATCCAACCCTCCACCTATACCTTGCCTGCCTCTGTATGAGCTGCTGAATGTAGCTGATATAATTCACAAGGATCCTGACTGGTCTCATGTTATTATTATTACCACAGATCTCACATGGGCCCTTAGTGTTACCCAGAAATCCACTAATTTATCTAGTTAGTTGACACTCCTAACTCCTCCTCTCTGAGAAGACCATGTCATACACTCTCTTCACAACAGTGCCTTTTCCTTCCTTTTAGCCAAAAAACATTGCTTCTGGTTGCACCAAGGAAATAGAAGCAGTCAGAAAAAAGAAATGGTACCTTCCCACTGCTATTTCTAATCATCCTTCTAACCAGCATTTGTCCTGGTGAACTCCATGTTGCCTTCCTCTGTAGGATGAGGAGTTCATGCTTCTATGAATGACCAGTCCCCATCATGCATGCGATATCAATCCCTGTCACCCAAGGATTTTGCTCTTGCAATTTTCTCCTATCACACCTTCACCATCACTTTCTCCCTTTCAAGGGAATTATTTCAGTCAACACACCAATAAGCTGGAATAGCTCCCTTCTTAAAAGTAAAAGCACATTCTTCCTTGACCACATACCACTCTCCAGTTATCACCCTTGTTCTGTTTGCTTTTACAGAGAAAGCACATCCATTCATATCTGCTTCCTTGCTTTGCTTTCTCTCTGGGCTCCTCCCACTCGGCTCCTGATACCCTCCTGCCACTGAAACCACACTCTGCAGGCTACTACTCCTTACTTTCAAGTCAGTCCTGTACCTTCATCAGAGTGACTGCTCAAGAGCTTCAATCCAATCGCCAGGTGAAACACTTTCTTTATGGGGAGATTATAAGTAAGTTATTAAAGTCACAATGACTGTTGCTCTTTTAAAAATATGTATGAGATCACTCCCTTACTAAACCTCTGCCATAGATGTCTACTCCACTTTTATTTACATTACAGTTCTTTATCATGGCCATGTGATCTGGCTCTAGCCTACTCCTGAACCTCATCTTGTACCGCTGTCTTCTTTGACCCCACAGCAGTCTTTTCTGTGCTCTGACAAAGCACCAAGCTGGTTCCTGCTCACTTACCACCTCCTTCCCACACTCAGACACCCTTCCAGTTCTACTCTTCCCTCACTTCTACATAGAGCTGGTTTCTTACCACTCACATTTCAGCTTCAAAGCCTAAATCCCAATGTACCCTTCCTGACCCATCTAGCTACTACTCTGAGCTCCTCCTTCTCGCACCCAAGGAAATATGTTCCTTGTAACACTGTCTTTTCTTTATATCACTACCTGAAACCAGTTTGTTGTCTTTCTTATAGTCTTGCCCCCACTAGAACATAACCCCTGTGGGGGCAGTGACCTTACCCATCGTTCATGACAGTGAATCAGCCCCTTGGCTAGGGTCACCCTGGGAGTGGGTGCTCTGTGAATGCTGGCTGCAGGCTGAATGCCCCCACCATTATGCCTGGCTGACCTGGCGGTGCTAAGGCTCTGGCCCCCAGGACCTCTTGGGCTATACCTTGATGGCCCCTGTGGCGATCTGGATGTGATGCAACCGCCGCAGTGTGCTCTCTCTGTCGATGAAGTAGGAGGCTGCCAGCTGGTGCAGGGTCTCCAGGGACACAGCAGAGCTGTTCCCACTGCCTCCAACTGCAGGGCCGCCTCCTGCTGTTTCTGCCTTTTTGCTCAGTTTCCGCTTGTCCACAAAAATGGTCAGGGACTCTTCTCCTATAGCAAAAACATAGGTTCATGTGTGAGGCCTTCAGCTCCTGAACTCCCCACCAGCGAGAATCTGAAACCCCTGGCCAGGGTGGAGAGATCTAGCAGGCAGCGCGGTCCCTCCCTGGCCATCTTTCCAGCCCTCTCCCAGGCTCTGCCCAGGGCCACAGGCCTCTCTGCTGATAGGCCCTCCTCTTCCCTAGTTCCTTTAGTCTCTGAAGCTCGCTGTGCTCACCCCCAGCTTATCTGTTTATCATCCTCTATTGATCTCTGTCCCAGGCAGTCTACCGCCGCGGGGAGACACAAATCTCTCTCTCAAGTTGTTTATAAGAAGTTGCCAAGGCTATTTCTGCTCCCTCAGAAAGGGCAAAAAAGCCTTGAAGCCCAGGCTCCCACCTCCCCATCAAACACTCCACACCCCTCCCCCCCCACCCCCCCACCCCCCCAGGCGGGCAGCTGGCCTGAAGCCCGGGAGAGCGGAGAGCGCCTTTTTGTCCATTAGCCAGCGAGCCAAATGTTAGAATAAATCCTGCTTTCTTCTTCCCAGGGTGGAGAGGACTCTGTGTCTCTTCAGTGTTTTGACTCTGCCCGGGTCCCAGCCACAGCGGCACTGCCCCATCCCTACCCTCACCCTACCGGGGGTGATTCGCCAGCCCAGAAGAGGTGGAGTTAGTTTGGTGGATTAGAAAGCAGGAGTGAGGGACTCAAACGACATCTATTTCTTTGCCTATGGGTCTGACATTTGTAGCCACAGCAAACAGTAAGTGGAGAAGCCGCGGGGCTGAATGGCTCTATCAAAAGAAAACTGGGAGCGCCCCCTGCTGGTGTTTGCTTAGTAGGAGTCTGTCTGTCCCCAGTCTCCTTACCCCACACCCCCTTCTCAGGAAGATGTTTATAAGCAAATAGACATGTCCCGGGGTGAATTTGGATACCTAGAGAAAACACTGTTCTCCCACACACCAGAAAGGAAATGTTAATCAGGAAACAATAGGCCAGGAAGGAAAAAAGTACCCTGGAAGACAGCTGGAGCTATGTTCAATAGATCGTAAAAGATGGTTCAAATAATCTGGGGACCACTCACCTCCAAGGGTGGCAGAAAGTAAGAAATGAGTGCCGTACTTTTTGATCAGGTTTTCGGTAACTTGTTGCAGGTTGGGCCTCCTTCCAAGGAGGCGGATGTTTCGAACAAACTCTGGGGCAAGAGGCAAAGGCAAGCTGAAGAAGTCCTTTCTTTCTAGAGCCAAGCTGTTCACTTTCCAGCGAGCAAATTCCCTGGAAGAAAAGCCAAGAAAAACCTCAGGGTATCCAGAGCAAGAGGCATAGAATCTGGAGGAGGCATGTCCTTCCTGGACTGGCCGACCTCGTCTCCTCTGCTCTCCTCTGGTTCCTATGGCAGGTGGCACAGAAAATGGTAAGGGACCCCTTGGCCCCTCATCTGCTAGTCTATGAGGAGGCCCCATCTCTTCTGACCTTCATCAGAGCCTTACCACACGTTTCACTGGAGTCCAGCTGATTAGCTTCTTTGCATGAAAAGTAGTGATGTCTAGCAGTGTACAACAATTGAAAAATAATATTGGAAGAGCAGTTTGGAAAGAGACAATCCAGCCACAACTGTCACACAGCAGATATGTCACATCATCCAACATGGCCTCGGGTACTGACTGGTAGAATCCGGGAAGCAGGTCTAGAGTTCAAATGTCTAATACATCTCAGGTCCCTGTACACTCTTACATATGACTGCATCGCCTACATTTGTTTATGTGGCTTCTATCTATTGATACTTGCCATTTCAGAAAATGAAACTGAAAAAAAAAATTTATGATTGTTTCATTTAAACGTAACAGTATTAAACCCATTATATATAACATAAATATTTTTATGACAATAACAATATGTTCTGCAACACAACAAATTTAATAAGAGTGGTATTGCTTTGCATTTTTGTAAATCTCCTCCAAATCTGGCTTAGTAGATAGCTGCCTTCTCAGATTTGCTTCTGTTGCAATCTGTTGTCACAATTGTAGAATTTTGCCTTTGAGACCACTCTAAACAAATGGTAGTTTCTTAAAGGTTAGTTACAGCATGATGTCTGAAGCCATGCCCACAAACTATTTCCTTAAAATCCAGTGTTCTATATTGTAGTTTGAATGATCTTTCACCCTACATGATTTTGTTACAGCATGCATTGGCTATCTTGAAAATATCAGATCACTGAGTTATGCAGACCTATTAAATTTTGACACTTTTCATTATATAATATCAAAACATTGTATTAGTTAATATCACCACCAATCTCATCAGAAAAGTCTGTAAATATTAGGAAGCTGTCAAGCTCACAAAGACAAATGCAAGTTTTCCAAAATTCTAATTTTTGTTTGAAAGTTTAAATTTTATCACTGGTAACAAATGCTGTCAGTTTTCCTTAAAGAAGCCGGCTTATTTTTTTTTTTTTCATAAAATGTCTGCCAAGTACTCCAGTCTGGATAACCATAGATTGTCTGCTGGTTATGTTTTCAAGAAAAATAGAGCTCCATGGAGGAACTTGTTAATTCAGCTTACAACTCAATGCCATGCATGTTTTTCCTTGAGACACCATAGTTTTTTTGTAACCTCAGATGTGCTTTATAGGACTCTCCCATTTCATCACCCAGAATATTAAAAAGGCATGTACTGAAGGTCAAGATTTAATCAAATTAAAATTTACTGCTTTAAGGATATTCTTAAGTGAAACTATCACGTGTGTACTGTGTCTATGTGTGTTTGCTTCGGCACAAGTGAATGTTGAAAAGCTCATTTGGTGTGACTGCCTTTATTCAAATTAAGATACCAGCAGCTTTGTTGGCCCTTGCTTTGATACCTTCAGTGCAAATGTCACATGTACATCTGAAAGAACTAAAAGGACGAATAGGTTGAAAAGCCCTATTTCAGAAGATGGTAACGTTTCTTTCTAGTTCCATCCAGGATTGTAATCTTCAAGCTCTGCTACTCACTGAAATGTTTGCGTGTAAAAGAGAAAAGATTTTCAAGAAGAATCTTTGTCTTGGGATGAAGTTTAAAGGATCATAACCACTCTCACAGGAAAGGAGTTTTCCATTGTCTCCCAAATTATACTGGTAAGGAGCAGCTCCACTGCCTCGGGAACCAACAAAAGCCACAGTCTTTGCAGCCCCCACCCATCCTGACCCTTCTCATGGTGACAGATCTCACCCTTGGTCTAACCTTCCACCAAAGCCATGGAGTGCAAATGATGGAGCTGCAGAAAAAATAACTTAAAATAAATAAATGCAAATCCATGGCCAATTTGAGGCTGTAGAATCCCACTATATATATATATATATATATATATATATATATATATATATATATCTCAAGAGGCTAAGATGGAGAGGAGGAGCATGTGTCAAACATCACTAAGAAAACAAAGGAAAACGAGTGACTAATAATTTGTAGTTCCAACAAAGTCTTTCAAAATTCTCGCAGTGTGACTTTATTTATCTTAAGTAGGCAAGTTCATAATAATATATTATCAGCTATTTCTTTTGTGTAGGAAATGCTAAACTTTAATTAAAGTACAGAGTATTTGTCAAAAGCATTTTCTATCCCAAATCCCACTGCAGAGTAAAGAACTGTTGCCCAATTTCATTTGTAATTGGCTGGATGGGAACTGGCACCCCCTCATTGACTAGTTGATAATTGCACTGGAGAATCATAGAGCAAATTACTAAACACAGAAGTAGAAATAAAGACAAAAGAATCCTAAGGGTCATTAAATCCAATCCTACTGCCTTGGATAGGTTACACTCAGACATCATTAATACTAATTCCTATTGTATTCTTCTTCTAGGTTTGGGGGAAGAATTCTTCTATCTTCTATAATTTCTTGTAGTGGTCAAAGCCCTTCCCTGTAAGAAAAGCCACTTTACTGTAGAGGTAGGTCTCTCTTTAATTAAGTATAATAAACAAAAATTAGTAGTCAATGGCCTGTTCAGTTCTTTCATTTAGGACTGCCAAATATTACTTTCTCTGAGATGCAGTCCCTTGACTAATCTATCCAACAGGGCATCCTCCATCCCCTGCTCCCATCCTCTGCCCTGTGTGCCTATCACTAGCTGACATAACCCATTTTTATTCTCTTTCTCTCCCATTAGAGCATAAACTACAAGAGCAGCATTTTTAATGTCCTATTCTACTCTTTCTCTAGCAATGGAACAGTACTAGATGTTCTAACATTAGAACAGATAGACAATCAACATATTTTTAACAATCAAATGAGAGATTGTCCACATCACTTACATCATTTGTTTTATGTCACAGCTCTCCTGATCCTCCAGTTGTTTGCAAATTGTTAAAAAAAATTGATTAAAAATAGTTACAGGATGATAATATATGTGAGCCACAACCAATTACTGATTGATCTGTCATAACATAAAGCATTCTAAATGTGTATACATATCAATGAGAAAATTAGATTTGATTTCTAAAAATGTAGCATATGCATAGTTTTGTGCATTTTAAAGACATAAATCAAAGTACTGCTGATACATTCTTTTGTTTTATTCTCTTATATTGTCTTCATCAGATATGGACAACTTCCAGTGACTGCGTATTGTCCACACTCCAACATCTAGTGAATGAAAATACCTCTTAATCAGACTCTGCTGTGCCTAGCACCCAAATGTTCATGATCATCGTCTCTATTCCTCTACACTGGGGCTGATAATTTTTGCCCATTCATACACTCATTTTGTTAAAGATCACCAAACAAAGCAATAGGCTTGGAATTTTCCCCTTTCATCAAGTTTGACATCAGACTTGGAAAAACATTTATTTCATTCCAACCCATAGTTTTGAGTGCATCTTACTTAAATGAGGAAATTGAAGCTAAGAAAGCTAAGTAATTGCCTAGTGTCACACAGGATCAGAAGAGAATCTCGGCTGTTAGAATGAAAGAAGCATCTGGATAAAATTGCCAGTCTTCTCCATATTATGGTGTACATTGAAAATTCTCTTTGTATGAAACACTGGGGTCTTGGATGAGGTTGCTCAGACCAGAGGAGAGCAGTGGAAGAAGTCCTCCTACCCCAGGTCTTGCCCAGATGCCCCAAAGACTATAATCCATTTGTGGTGCCTCCAGAAGCTGGCATGCACCCTGGTTAAGAACGTCTACTTCAGGGCCGGGGATTTAGCTCAGGGCTTCCGCTCCCTGCCTCCCAAGCGGAAGGTCCCAAGTTTGATCCGCCGTACCCGTACCTCAACTCCATTCTGTTTTGAGAAAACCATGAGACAGCGAGAACAAGCAGGTTGCTTCAATCAAAATAACCAAGTGGTAGAAGAACCAGAACAAAACATTATTGTCCTGATTTTCCCCCAGTGCCACTAATGGAGGCTATCACAGTGACAGCAGCAACAAATGAAACCTAGGGAGGTGCTGGGGGCCAAACTGGGGCCCATGTGCATGCTAGGCAAGCACTCTCCCATTGAGCTGCAACCCCAGCAATAAGACAGCAACTTGGACGAAGTTACACCATTAGTAAGTGAGAGAGTTTAGCTTGAAACCCAGTGCCAATACCTGAGGTCAATACCATACTTTGTGTAGCAGAAATTAAGTGTATTTTATTGCACTGTCATTCTTTTTAAATGTTTACTCTCTTTAACAAAAATGGTTTCACTACCCAGAACATTCCATTTCTTTACCTATACCAATCATGAATTTACTCTATATTCAAAACACAGTGCAACATTTTTAGGGCAACAAAAATTTTTTGGATTAAAGTGGCTTCAATATGCCCATTTGCAGGAGAAATTGAGACTGAAAAGAAGTCAAGTATATACACAAAGCATCATGGGAAGAATCAGAGGTGAATGCCTGGCTCCAACTTCCATGGTTGTTCAAGAAGTCATAACACAAAATAAAAATGACCTAGAAAAATGAATAACACTGTTCTAGGAAGCATTTTATGGGCAAATAATAAAAACTAGTGGCTAACATTTAATGAATTCTTACTATGTGTTAGGGATTCCAAGCATCTTATATAAGTGTTAACTAATAAAATATTCCTATAAGGAGAGAAATATAATTATTTTTATCTTATGTATGATGAAATTGAGGCACACATATGTTAATTTGCCCAGTAAGTGATAGCCAGTAGATGGCATAGTCAGGATTTAAATGCCAGCTATCTTTTTCTGGCACACAGTTTTGACCACTATGCTATACTACCTCTACTCGTGAAACTGATGGGGCAATCATGACATTGTGAGTGGGATGGGGGCTGGGGGTGGGAGGAAGGGAGGATGCTTTAAAGAATGCATAAGGGTAGGGATTATAGTTGAAGAAATTTATCAGAAAACTTCATTAGAGAAAGAACCCAAAAGAATGTATATAAGGTGCTATATTTACCAAAAAAAAGAAGAGAGAGAGAAAGAGAGAAAGAAAGAAAGAAAGAAAGAAAGAAAGAAAGAAAGAAAGAAAGAGAGAGAAAAAAATCCCCCCCAAGATACAAAGCAATATCTGCTTGCATAATAAATTACAGCAGGGCATTGCTATTTTCTGGACCCCGAAGGTTTACAAGGTTGTGAGATTTTTAAGAGGTGCAGGGAAAGCTCATTCAGGGCACTGCTCTCAGAAGGACTAAAGAGTTCTCCTGGAACTCCAGTTAGCTCTGAGAAGAACAAGCCTAGTGCTTTCTCCTGGGTTGGCTTTCTTGTCTCACCATGTGATTTCTCCCTCTCATGCATACTTCCACCATGATACCTCCCACCTTATGATCCAGCCAAGGGGGATCTCAAGAACCCTGAATCTCAAAACCATGGGCCAAATAAACTTCTATTCTTTATTTAAAAAACACCGAGCCTCAGACGTTTTGTTATAGGAATGGAAACCTGATTAATACAGATGTCAACTCAGAATTAGACATAAGGCTTCAGACACAGGAAGGTTCAGATTCTGAGTCTTCAGTGGCTTTTTCTTCCCCAATACATTTTTTCCCTGCCCTTTGAGGTACTTCATTGAATCAAAATAATAGGGACACATCTGTGAATGGAGTTTCAGTCAGAAAATGGTTAAGAGTGTGCTTACAGAACACATTAACCTGGTTCTTTCCAGCATGTGAAAACCTCAGAAGGCACTACTGGAAGGCAGCCTGAGCTACTATTCAAAGAATAAATGTTCATTTCCGATTTTTCATTTAGCATTTTTCTTCCAGTAATAAAATAATCAAGGCTCTGTTTTTCCTCAGAAAAGGATGTTTTCTATATATCAATTATATTAACACACACTGCTTCAATTAAGCCATCATCTTTGTTTCAATTAAGACATCAAGCAAATCTCCATTTCAATTTAGCCATTTCTCGTAAAATCTTCTCCCACTGTGTTTGTTACACAGTAAACAGTCTGGGAAAGCAAACATTTCAAACAGTACCATCATCCCTATAAAAAGTGCCTTTAGAGTAGCAGAGGCCACTACACCAAGGGCCCATGTGTGGAGCCAAAGCTCTTCAAGGTGGACTTGGACTGGACAAGATATTCGAGTTGCATTCTGAGAGGGTACTTCAGTACCCTGCTATCACTGACAACAGTTTACTGCATTTTTCATCTCCCTCTAGCATATTTTAAATTAGCCTTGAGTGAACAATATTTATTTCTGTCAAAGGGTTAACAGACCCATAAAATCACCAAAAACAACCAAGACAACGTTTAAGGAAGTTTAAATCCAGATCCAAGGGTATAATCCAGTGTGTTACATCAGCCATCCTCACCAGCACTCAGAATATCATAGATATGAATATATAAAGAGATAGAAATATATATTCAGAAGTGATCTTAGTTATCTTTGTTTCAAACTGCTTAACACTAATGGTCCAGATTGCCAATAAATGATGGATGATGGTTCAGATTGTACATGAATTTAAGGGTTTCTCCAGAATCTAAAGGGAATTCTGCAGTAGGAGATCTAAACTACAGCCATGCCAAACCTCAGGCAATAGGAGCTCCAGCAGGGCTTTGGGAATGGATCAGCCCTGAGCCAGCTCTGGGTTTGAAGCACAAAAGCATCTCCAATGAGAATACTAAATACCTACAAGATGTTTCTCATTCAAAATATGTAAATAAAAAGTAGTGTCTCCAAGACATTGGCTACCCTGAATACTGTGCTCCTCTGTGCTACACAAGGTCAACAAGGAATCTGCCAGCAAAAGCCCCCTGCAGGGTCTCATGGCTTCGGAAGATGAAAGACCCAGAAAGAGCACAGCTGGGGTCTTCCATCCCAGGCGCAGTTTCCAGCAGCTACACACTTAAGCACCACTTTTCAGGCTTATAAACTGAGAACATTGATCCAGCCCCCATGAAGAGTCATTACCTGTGAAGTTTCCTTCTCTATGAAGCCTTAAGGAAGAAAGTATTTACAAATAAATAAGCAGGTAAGTATGAGGTATAGATAGATAGATAGTAGATGTTTTAAAACAAATCATTCCTCAAAGAGGTTGAAGTCTATTAGTAATGAAGCAGCTTAAAATGTTGGTATTTGTGCTGAAATTTCATGCTTAACAACTGGATTATTCTATTACCAGTTCTCTAATCTTTTATCTTTCCACATCTATGGGGGAAACACGTTCAAGCCCATTTTCAAGGCCACCAGTAGGGTTATCATTTGGAAAGTCATATTCCCCATACCCTGAGCATGTATCTCTTCACCCCTTCCACTCGTGGCACCCTTGGGGGCCTAGCACCATCCTGTCCCAGTGTCAACATGCCTGTGTGTGTCAGGAGCCATTTGTTCCTCCCGAGTTAGACTCCAGGCTAAGTTTATTGGAGAGGGAATCAATGCTATTTCCAACAGAGCCAACCAATCACCTGCTCGCTCAGGCAGCGTTTCTCAGCATAGGATCTGGGACTCCCTGCAGGTTGGGGAAAAGTCTTAAAGCAGCCATGGACCTCAGGATGCCCAGCTCCAAACACCGCTTTGCAAACAATGATAAAACATGTGGGCTGTCAAGATAGGGAATACTGTCCCCCTCTTTTCCTTGAGCCTGATGATCTATTTTCAGTAATCTCTCTTTTGGGGGGCACCCTCTCTACATTTTGTCCTCAATGGAACTGCAGCCCTGAGAGGAACTGAACTATCATTCTCCAAACCAATGTTCTGGTATGGACTATGTTTGTAAGAAAGAATGTGGCTTATTTTCCTTGAAAAATGAAGGAAGACACAGGGTAAATTATTGAATAAATTATTTAAGAACTTAGGAGCAAAATGGTTAATTGGCCTTAAGCCAAGGATACAAAAAATTCTCTTACCATTTTTTTTTCTGTGACTTACCTTTGTTTACTTAAACTGTCAAGCAGTGACCCATAGGAAAATTCTCATGTATCAACCAGTTCTGAATAAATGCAAATGTTTCTGTTCTCTAACCCCACCTTTCTTGTAAAGAGTTGTCTTCCCCAACCAGCTTGCCTTGCCAATTTGAGACAGGAGACTCTATGAGGACCCTGCTATTCCTAAAGCGTTCCAGACGTTGAGAGGTCTTCACGTGCTTCATCTCTCTGCCAATATACCTCACATCTGGAGCTCAATCCACCAGGCTAAGACATTATCATTTATTTTCATGGTGCTCAGACTTTTCATCTTGAGAAACTCACATGAAAGGAAATATTCAAAGCCAACACGCAGATTGACAGTGTCAGTTATTTACCTCAGTGTCTCAGCTAGGTGGGTTTCACGTTCTCTAACTGGCTGTGTCAGGGGATCAGGGATCTGTCCTGCTTTGGCTCCTGTTCAGAAGGCAGTATTTCTAGACACATCACATCATCAGGAGATTTCTAGCTCAACAACAGATTACTGTAATGTACTTGGCCATTGGAGCCTCTACAGCTATAATGAATAAGACATGATTAATCTGAGCTATAAAAAGAAATGATAGTAAAAATCATAATCTCTCATATTGGTATAGAGCATTCTTTTAGGGGTTTTTTTTTAATTGCAAACAATTTTCACACATGCTCAACTATTTTATCTATACAAAGACCTTGGAAGGAAGGAAAAAGTAATATCATTAATCAACTATTAATGACTTAATAAATAAAAGAAGTGATTTGCCCCCAGTCTCGGTTGATTAGTGGTAGAGTTAAACTAGAATCTAGACCATGCTTACAATGATTTTTTTGTCTTTGCCTGTGATCTGTACTCAAGTTCAGGAACCACTTCCCGCATTGTTCTATTTCACAGGTAATTCTTTTGCCTTCTTGGCCAGTGTAGACAGGAGCAATCTCTAGTTAGGAAGACTTCATACTAGGAGTCATTTGGTTAAATAGTTTCTTGGGCCTGGCAACTCCTGGAGGCCCAAGAGAAGAAATGAGGCTAGCCCTTTCCTGATGCTCTGTCCTTCCTACTGTCTAGAAGAACTCAAGAAGCCTGGTGTGGAGGTAATTTAGCAGCCTGCTGTGTTCTCAAACAACGGCCCGTAAACAATGATTGGCCAATTTCATTCTAATCTTTTCAATTTTGCTCTAATTAAAATCAAGCTGCAGCTTTCAAACAGTTTAATTAAGGCTGATTGGGAGAAATGAGGAGGGGGAGAATCAAGTTTAAAGAAGGAGGAGAAGGAGATCAGTGCTTGGCAAGTCTCACACTGCCCTGGTGGGACTCGGGGCTTGGAGAGTGGTGTGTTTGTAGAACCGACATAAAACAAATGCACACATTGGTATGTGAGACCAGAAGGAAGTGAAAAGGAAGCTAAGACACGATTTTCCAGGCCCAGAAACCATAGCTCTGCTGTGACCACTCAACCTGCTGCCCCAGAGCTCAGCTGTTCACCTAAAGAGAAAATGACTCCACTCGCCACTATCTACCATTTTTGCTCAGCAAGCTGATAGTGCATTCCATCCTTCCCAGCATCAGATTTCGTCATAGGCTTTTCATTTTCTACTTCACTCCACAGGAAATCCCCATAGACTGTCAACTCCTTCCATTTTTCTAAAAGTTTACTCTTTTTTGCAATGAGAAAGGCCTTGTGGTACTGTATTTAGATGCATTTATATATGGGCCATTCTTCTTTGCACTATTTTTCATTTCTTCAAGAGTTTCCAGATCTCTAGGCCTTCATGCTCAACCTACTCTCCTTGCAATCCAGCTTGTGGATGTATTTCTTTTTATAGATGCCACCCAAATTGAACACCATCCAGACAATATGTTCCAAGCCACGGAGAGCACATATGAATACAAGATCTGAACACATCATTATCATCATCATTATGACCATTGTCATGGTCCAGTTATTACTGAGACCCTCGGTTTTCAGGAATGATTGTGTGTTTTATATTTTTTAAATCAACAACCCAATCTTAGAAATGCCAGAGTAGTCCATTGAATCATTATTCTTGCCTGTATTAGGAGGTCCTGGGTTTGTGACCTTGCTATCCATCACTTGTATGGTCGGGGCTTATTTCCCATCCCCATATGCACAATGAGGATGGCCATGGAACTTTGCTTTGGACAAAGGAATGAGATAAGAGTGATAGTGTGTCAATTCTGGGCCAAGATCTCAAAAGGTAGTGTATGTTCCCACTTTCCCATCTATACTGCTGTACCCAGTATGAGAATGGCTTCCCCAGCTATTGGAGGTGCTGCTGTTTCAGCCTGAGCCACAGAACAAACACCATTGGAAGGAAGACTCAAAGTTCCTTGCAGAACTTCATCCTGAAGCAAAGCTAACACATGCATGGTAGAAACAAATTATTATTTTAAACTACTGATTTTTTATGCATAATTATAGCAGTAGCTAAATGATAGACACCACAGCTTTAGCCCTATTTTATAGCTGGGCTAGCTGAGGCTCAGATAATTTAAGCATCTTAGTCAAGAATATATAGCTAAATAAGAAGTGAAAATAGTCTATGCTCTTTCTACTATCCATATTTCCTTTATTAATACACTTGAATGTTACATTCATTTTAAAGATAAAAAAATATTTGTGGCTAACAGTAATTTTATGGTCAAACAGTACCCCATATTTCTTTCCAGTCCCAAATATTTATAAAAATGATAAAAAAAACAGTCAAGCCAGCCCCCTATATCCTGTATTTGTGAAGCTATAACTTAAATATAGGGCTTTGTAATTCACTCTCTTCTTACATTCTATCCCTGTGGCAATGACTAGAAAGTTGTTCTGTAAGTTATTTGTACTTTACTCCTGGGTTCACAGATGGACAATTTTCCCTCCAGCACTCTGTGCATTTATGTAAAATCATGTGACTGAGTTCTGTCCAATGGAATATGAACTCAGGCCTAGCCATAAAAATCTCCCATTAAATCCTTCATACTCTCTCTTTCCTTGTTCCCCAGGATACAGAAGACGAATCTGAGGTCTGAGGGATGGCAGAGGTCAAAGGAGTCTTGGTACTGAATGAAGTCATGAAGCAATCCCCTTGAATCCCTCCCATAAATTATACTGGAATGTGACATGAGCAAAAAAGTACAATGGTATCTCAGTTCATGAACTTAACCCTTTCCACAATTCTGGTCACAAACCAAATTGGATGAGAACCAAATCAAATTTCCCCATAAGGTCAACATTGAACCTAACCATTGAATTTGATTCAGTTCTCCTCCAATTCAGTTTGCAGCCAGAATTGTGGGAAGAATTAAGTTCATGAACCGAAGCACCACTGACTATTATTAAATCACTAAGATTTGGGAACTGTTGCTTTGGCTGCCAACTATCTTGATTGTATCAACTCATTATTTTAGCTGGGCAGAATAATCTCAGCTCCTGATTACACTGCCTAGATTTATAAGAAACTCTTTTAATCACTTGATTTTGTTGTCCATAGTGTCAAATATCCATGTTTCTATTTCTCCCAGTTCAGCAACATTCCTACATTCCTACATGGGGGTCTCTCTTCTTGCTTTTACCATTTTACACCTGGAGAAATGGTGTTGGTCTTGAGGCCCTGGTTTGTACACCATGAGATTTTGGTGTGCTTAGAGGGAAAGCACCTGTCGCTGTTAAGGATTTATTTTGAAGTAGATATCTATAACTATAAAATCAATGGATAGATTAACTCAGTCTACAGTGAGGAAAGAGCAATATGTAGATTTCAGGTGATAAATCTGATTAATGTATGGATTTCTAGGCAGTAGGACAAGTATAATAGAGTAAGACTGCCTCTTCTTTCTCAATGAGTCGCCTTTCAATTACTCTTCTTTAGATTTCCCACTTTACTATTTCTCATACTTGCCCATGGGATGCTCCTTACAGGCAAGTAAACATTTATTTTGAAATAAACCAAATCTCTTTTTGGCAAATAATTGGCAAAAGTACTCCTATTCAATCAGTTTTGCTAAAGAAAAAAAATGAGGCTCAGAGATGCAAAACAACTTACACAATATCACACATTTACCAGCATCAGAACTGTGATTTAAATAAAAGGAGTCTATTCTAGAGTCTGAAGTTTCAACCACTTCTTTTCTGCTCTATTTAATTCAGTATGTTAATTCCTGGAACATCGAACTCTCTTTGAATGGTTGCAACCTCGATTTTATCTTTATATCTGGCAGGCGTGGTGCTAGAGATAGGAAGGTGAAATAAGATGTATTCTTTACCTGAAGGAACTCACATCCAAGTGAAGAGCAAAGATAAATAAAAACACAAATGTACAAAATAATTTCTAAAGGAGAAATATGAAGAGAATGAAGGGGAATCATAGGTAATAGTAACTAATCTTGTAGGAGTCAACAAAGACTTCACAAGGAGGTGATAGTTAAATGAGTTTGAAAGCTGAGTAGGAGCTCAGCTGGCAGAGGAAATGGAAAGAGCTTTGCAGGAAGAGGGGAAGGGTCAGGGAAAGACACTGGGCACCAAAACGCCCTCTGACTCTGGGCAAATCCGAAGATGTTCACTGAGGGCAAATCTGCAGACGTTCACACAGGAAAAACAGGAAGAAATGGTGGGACAAAATTAGTTGCACAGGGTACACATCGACTCTTTATTAAAATACTGAATAGGGGTGGGGATTTAGCTCAGTGGTTTCACCGCCTGCTGCACAAGCACAAGGACCCGAGTTCCACCCCTGGTACCAAAAAAAAAAAAATACTGAATAGATAGATTTATGAATGACTTTTGTGGTAAAAAACAAAAAAATGAGTCTGGGTTTTATCATTGGGTACAGAGGAGTCAACAGAGGATTTTCACCAATTTCTATTGAAGAAAGTAAAAAAGCACAAGTGTTAAATGACGAAGGCAGGAAAAGAGAGTAGAAGCTGGATTGATTGTTTGCGTGTTTGTTTGTTTGACCCAGAGTCTCGCAATGTAGTTCAGGAAGGCCTTGAACTCACTCTGTAGCACAGGCTGGCCTTGAACTCACGCCAATACTCCTTTCTCAGCTTCCTGAGTGCTGGGATTACAGGCGTGGATCACTACACCCAGAAGTAGAGGCTGGATTTGACAGACTGTTCTGAGGTACAGGCTACACAGCATAGACAGGGATAGAGATTGAGAATAGGTAGGAGTTCCACCACCTGAATGGCTGATCATACCAAGAAGCACAGCAAAGAATGGAGGAGACACAATAAGTATAGGGGGAAACCTAATGAATTCAGTTGTGACTACAATTTTACCACAGATAATAAATCTGAGCATACAGAATAAAACATAATATGAGGTAGATGTAATTCTTTGAGAATTTGAAAATAAAAGTCAGAATTTTTTTTCCTTGAATGAAAAGACCTGTTTTCTCCCGACACATCTCCAGCACACATTTCCAACTTTTCCTGAAGCTCTGACCCTTTGGCTGCAGAGCACCGTCACCTTGTTTCCTGAGGTGTTTCTCTGACCTAGAACCACCATCACTCATTTCCCAGAACTGTGGAGAAGGCAGGAAGTTAAACGAGTGTGTGAAAAGGGAAATGCCTGATCTGAGAAACTTTAAAACAGGGAACTGGTATTGATCCATGACAAAATCCGTGAGTACTTTGAAAAGTGAGCAAGTAAGAGAGGTCCCTAGGAACTAGAATTGGTTTAAGAAGAAAATACTATGTCAAAATAAATTTCATGTATTTCCTTTATAAAGAAAGATGAAAAGGTGAGAGTTAAGAGAGAACACAAGGGCAGCATACAAGAGAGAACATGAGGAAAGAGGAGAGAAAACAACCTCTGGAGGAAAATTAGAGAGTGCTAAGAAGTTTAAGAATCAGGGAAAATAATAAGTTTTCAAATATTTAGACACCTGCTGTAAAGGAAAGACATTTAGACTTGTTCTAGAGGAGAAAAAGAATCAGGGCCAATAAGTGAAGTTACGGAGATAAAAACTATGATTCCATCTATAACAGATCTTTATAGTGATTTAGGTTGTTCAGTGAAAATCCTATCAGCTGGAACTGTTTGACCACCTCTGTGGGAATTTGTGACATGGTTGTCTGCACTGGGTGGCAAATGAGTGATTTAAAGTTTCCTTCTGATTCACAGATTCAGGCATCACTTGGTTCTGATCTGCTGTCCAGGTTAATAGACCTCCTTGCACACCTAGACACCACCTGCAGATGTGACCTCTGGTGTCAGGCTCCTACATCTGAGCTTTCATCTTCTAACTTGGCAAGAATAAGTATGTGGCCACCAAAATACTTACCGCTCTGCTTAGTGGTTGCAGAGGCAAAAGAATATGTGATCATGTGATCATTCTTGAGCCGCATTTCTTCTGTTGAGTCCCACGTATGAAACTTTCTCAGTGAGCCACGCCAACATTGAAGGGATTCCCCAGCCTCCTTTCCTTATCATGCCCTCTTTCTCATACTCACAATTCAGAATATACACCAAAGCAGCAAGCAAGACGCTAAAGTTTACCTCTGTTACTAGTAAGCCAACTCTAGCCTACATGGAGGGATCATTAGGTGTTTACATGCCTCTGTAGATCCAGGAGAAGTAATTCTCCAAAGAGCCTTCCTTCCTGTCCCTTCTCCGTCACTAGCATATCCCCAGGCGAGACCTAGCCTCTCCTGACACACAAAGAAAATGAGAATTCTCTCAGGCAGTGCTGGTCTGGCCACCTCATTGTTCTCCCATCAGAGCTTCCTCCCCAGCCAGGGAAACTTCTTGCTCACTCTGACATTCAGAACTTGTTTGCTCTTTGCAGGGGTTTGGGGAAAGAGGTACTTTTCTGGGCCCTGAGGAGAGCCCAGTAGGGTGATAGAATCATGGAGAATTAACCGAGACACAGGATAAAACATGGCAGAGGAGCCCTACTAGATTTCTGCATTTTCTCCAAAACATGCCCTCGCTGGAACTTGCCTAACCTGCCCACAGCCATCCCTACAAATCATGAAACTGAAGCCACTTTCACTCCCTCATTTGATTTCACGGAGTGTAATGGACATGAGAGTGAGTAGGACTGTCCCAGAACACACACTAATCTTGTCACTGTAAAAATAATCCACATTTTCAATGTTGCCCAATAAAAAGATTATTAGCAGCAGTGCAGCTTTCTTCTGGCTTTGTTTCAAGGAATTGAAACATAACATTTCCAAGTGGACATGTATGTTTTTCAATCAATTCCTGCCTGATCATACTTCATACTGAATTTTTATATGCCATTGTCAAAAAAGAAATAAGATATTGCATCTCAGAAGTTTCATTAAGTGTCCCTCCAGTAGAGGACTCAATTTATGGAAGTTCCTTCACATCCTTGTAGAGATACACTGTCAGAGCAAAGCCAGTACACACCATATTTGTCAGGGATGCAGCTTCAGGAAAAGCCATCAGTAGCTTCCTCCCACACAGGGCCTCCTAGAGTCCAAATGCAGATGGGGCTTTCTGGTGGGAAAAGAAGATTATAGGGTCATTGACTGGGATGAGCCACCTTCCAGGCCCCTGTGGTCTATCTTCTACATCCCAAAAATCAATTGGAATTCCAGAAGGAAGAGAAACAAGCACTCAGGTAGGTACAAAGGAGAACACCCTTTCTCTGAGAACATTAAGTGTCCCAGACTTAGATGACTTAGTAGATTATGATGATTTAATGATCAGGTCCCCCTACTGCCATCAGTTGGTCGCTACCTCTTCCCCTTTCAGATTGGGTGACAACCTCTAAAATGCCATGTCCTCATTCATAATATGGGTGCACAAAGAGCATACCCTTACAGAATTCTTATTAGAATAATTTTAAGTAATGTATATGTTATGGCTTAGATCTGGGGTGTCCTCCAAAGCCCTCAAGTGTTTGAAAAGTGATGGGATCATGGGGGTTTCACAGTTTACGTAGTGTTAGGAAGTGGGGCCCGGCCGGAAGAGCAGGGTCACAGAGGACATGACCTGGAAGAGAATGCTCTCATCCCTGGTCTGTCCCTTCTCTCCATGATTTCTGGCTGCTCTGATGTGAGCAGCTTTGCTCTGCCTGTCCCTTCTGCTATGCTGTTCTGCCTTGGAGCTGGTCAACTGGGGACTAAAAATTCTAAAACTGAATCAAAATGAACTTCTCCTTTAAGTTGTGGGTCTCAGGTATTGTGTCTCAGTGCTGAGAAAGTGACTAAGACTGTATATAAGACTGTACTTTGTAAAATGTAATGTGTTGGGCATACGATGAGTGTTCAATATATATATTAGCTATAATTATTTGTGGCATTAATCCTAGAGAAGAGAGAAAGATTTCGTTGCTTTTTTCCCTTGAAGTTAAATAGACATTTGACTCTTTCTACCCTATCAGAACATCTCCTTACTCTTTTCTTCTGGGAGATCGGAGAGAACCTGCTCTTTTGGATTATGCTTCAATACTGTGTACAGTCTATGTACTGAGACCCCTGCTTACCAAAGGATCTTCTCTTTTGAACACACCTGGCCTCGAGTGGACAAACCCTCTGGTCGTTTCCTCCTCTTCACAGTCTACTCACCTGGTAGAGCTTCCTCTGAACCTCCTGCTCACACAATCTGGTGATGTCTTCTCCAGTTGCTTAATTTAGGACTGGGTTTATCATTTGGAGATGGGGAAGGAGATCTCAGAAAAGGAGGAGAAGGTAGAGTATCAAGTGAAAGAGGATCAAAAATGATCAAGATTATAGATATAGATGTTATTTCCCCAAGAGGAATGTAATTATTATGTACCACAAACATATTCTGGTAAAAAATTAGGCCCATCATTCAGACAGACAAGTGAGGTCAGTTGTCTTTAGTTTGAGATGAGGGTACAAAGGTAGGACCGGAACCCTTATCCCAGAATGAGGCCCACACCTTCATCTGCCAACCAGCTAACCTTCCTCATCCTGTGAACAGACTCATCCATTTCTGGTCATGGAGGGGGACACGGGTGATTAGTATGAGGACCAAACTCTTTCAGGCACCCCTGTACCGTTGCACAGGCCGCAGCCCAGATAACAGCTTCCTCTCATGAGTCCTCCTTGAGGGCCCAGCTCCCTAAAGTCTGGGCCATGTCTCCAGCACCTGTGGTGCAGCCAGATCTCACAGATGCTCACTAAGTACATGTTGGATACAGAAAGCCCCTGCCACGTGGCCCTCACTGATCTAAGCTCCATGCACTGAAATAATTTTCTTGTGGGAGAAGTGGGAAGCTCTGAGGTGGGAGAAATGTGGCAGAAGCTGAAAAAGGGGAAAAAAAATTGAGAATCTCTGACCCAGAAAAAGCTCTTCTCTTAAAGAAAAGAAAAAGATGGCTAGCCAGTGTTCCGGCCTGCTTTCTCTGTGTCGTGAGTTTCCAGACACAGTCTTCCTCCCTATTTTCTACATATATGTGTCTCTAAGTAGCAATTCATTCATGAATAATATTAATTATTTCTTGAGGCAAAAATTAATCCTCTTTTTCTCTGCTTGACTGACTCAAGATCTCTCTGCCAAATCTCCTCTGAAAACAGAACTGATCTTGCCCTCTCCCCTTGGCCATTCTGGATGCTCACTTCATTTCTTGCACTTCTTTAGTTTCACATTTTCTCTTCGAAGACCAGCACAGCCATCTTATCTCAAGCCAGAGTGGCTAACCTGGGTGTAAGCCTCCAAAGATGTGGGAAAGTGGCCAGAGCCATAGTGTCCTGGAGGAATTTGAGACTGGTATCCTAAGAATTCATTGACTGGACACTGCTGGACCGAATCTATCCATCTGCCATTAAGAATGTACATTCTCAGGCCAGGGATTTACCTCAGTAGTTTCACCTCCTGCTGCACAAGCGCAAGGACCCAAGTTCGATCCCCAGTACCCCCCCCCCCAAATGTACATTCTCTCCCCAGTGCTCGATCAAGGTGCTATGTTCCAGGGTATTTTGGGGTGTGCATGCCATCACTCAAACAGGATGCTGATTCTCCAGAATCAGTAGGATCCTGTTTGTTCTCTTTTGTGTACTCTTCTAGTACCCAGGAAAATGCTTTGCACATGCACCATACATATTTGTAAATGAACTTAGCAAATGCATGATGTAGAAAGATTACCCTTAATTCCACTTTTTAAAGCATAAATATTGCTAGGTTTTTATTTGAACTACTAGATTAACAGGACCTTAAAGTACTGTTCAATATTTTCTCACCAGGTAAGTGTTTACATTCCATTTTTCCAAAGTAGAAGTGGAAAGAGTTGCCTTTGGTCCTACATATTCTAGGCATACAATTCTTTTACTTAGCTTTATTTACCCCAATGCTGGAAAATAACATGCCCTTTCATGGGAGAGCTTTTTGAAATTGCACTCTAGAAAACAATCAGTATTTGAGAGACACTTTGGACATTTTGGAGAAAAAAGATAAGAACAGGACAACCAACGAGGGACACAGTTGTGCACTTCTTGGCATTCCTGTCAGATGTAGGGTACTGGCTGCTCTGTTCCTAAACCACATCGGTGCTCCCACTTCATGGCTCCTGTGTCTGCAATGCCAGTCTAACAGCTCCATCCAACAGCTTCCAGCCTTCCTCAGGTTTTTCCTGTACACTACTTCTAATCTCAGCTTCCAGAGTTTTCTGTGCAGAGTCATCTAGCACTTTCTCCAAATGAACTTATCTATAAGTCCCATCAGATCAAGAACTGTGTCTGCCTTGCTCACAGTTTATTTCCAGAATCTAGTGAAATAATGAGGAGAATTGTCCCTCAAAATTATGTGATGCATGAATGCATGAGTGAAGACATCTGTAATTGTACTCTTGAACTTAGTTGTTTTGTTTCTGTGCTCTTTCTCCCTTTTTGGTGCCAAGGAAGCAGAACACTTTTTCATTCAAGTCTTTGTGCATCTCACATAACAGGGATACAGGTCTCACATAACCTCACCTAGGTCTGAAATGCTTGGTGTGTTTCCATAGCAGAAATAGAGACAGGATTCTGCACATGGATGTGGATAGGCTGGGACTCATCCTCCAAACACTTCTGGAATGAAGTACTTTTTATTTCAGTACTAGGAATTGAACCCAGGGCCTTGACACTGAGCTAAATTCTCAGTACCTTTTTTTTTTTTTTTTTTTGGTGACAGCGTTTTGCTGCATAGCTCAGGCTGGCCTTAAATTTGAGATTCTCTTGCCTTGGCCTCGTGCATGCTGAGATTACAGACATATTCCACCATGCTCTACTGTAATGTAATTCCTGAGTGAAGGGCTAAGGTGCCTTAGACTGGGCCTACAATCTCAATTATTATATTTCTATGTCAGAGGGCTGGGCTCTTAGTCAAAACTTCTGACCACTTTGTTCTGTCCCTCTGAGAAAGAGTGCCTGTGAACTCCACCCTTTTCATTGCCACACTGCCTCAAATTTTGCCTTAATTTGAACTACAATACAAATCAGCATATTATTCCTTAATTCCCTTATAGCCAAAATGCAAACCCAGTGAGAAGTCTGGAGATTAACCAGTGTTCTCAAGCCCTAGTCCTTTCTTCAGAAGAGCTAATGCCCGACCCAGCCACCTGAGAACCTTGGCTTCCCTGGTGGAGCCCTGTAGCTGCGTGATAACACAGCCTGCCTCTAGCCCAGAGGCTATAATGAATGCCAAAGAAATCACTGGGATTTACCTAGGCAGACCCAGGTTGGTTTTGGTTGCCTTTTATTTATGTGGATTGTGATCTCTTAATTGGAGATGGTGCCTCTCCCAGGGTTCGCTGTTTATCCAAATCAGTATTTGTTAGTCAGGGAGACGTGGTCTGGATGATAAATCAGCTCCTGTGATTGCTTCCACAGCTACTCTCTGCTTCCTCACCTCCACACCTCCCTGGAGGCACCCACAGGCTGCTTCTAGGCCCTGCAGCCTTTTCTGCTCTTAAACTTTTCTCCTGCTGCTGTTAACTATTCTTATCAGTTCATGCGCCCTGGTACTAATAACTCCTAAATTTAACCTCCCTTGACTACTATCCTCTTTCATTTCTAAGATCTCCTATACATTGTATACTCACTACTGCAAATGCACTGTGCAGGAAGCTGCCTTCCCATAATGACTTCTCCATCCTGGCTATCTCTGCACCCCTCTCCATCTCCACCTAGTGTGATCAAATGCAGTGCTCCTCAAGCTTTGGTGCCTCTCTGTGCATCAAGGATGTTTTTCAAATGCAGATTCTGATTCTGTAGGTTCTGCATTTCTAAGACGCTCTTAGCCCCTGCGGATGCTGCTGACCAACCACACAGTCAACAGAAGCCATCACATGCTAGGTTCCTTTCATCTGTCACTCCCCTCACTTCTGTGTTGTCACCAAATCTTGGTTTTCACCCTCCAGACTTCCAAGCAGATCACTTTTTCTTAGGGCTATTGCTGTGGTGCCTGATGCAAAGTTCTTTTGTCTTAACTTCAATCATTCACCACATCAACTGATTCCATCCCTTCTTACCCTATATGCTCTTGGCTTTCAGCTTTGTTCTACTTTGGTTCTAGATATTTGCAAACTTTACCCAGAATATGTTGTTCCCTTTTTTCAGTGAAGATACCTATTTGATTTCTTATTTTGTTTTCCCAAAACAAATGTCCTAAAAGAGGCAGGTAGAAATGGAGGCAATAATGACCAGGGTCGATATTTTGGAATTATACCTAGCTTGTGGTCCTCCCAACTACCACGTTATATTCAATGTTCTGTATGATTTTTAATTTTCTCTCTTAACTTTAATTTATTCTTTCCAAGTTTTAAGTGTTTCATCATAGTGGCTTGGATTTTTTCCAATCCCATGATTATCTCTCTATTGAAACCTTAATACAAAAAGAAATAAAAAAAACAGACTGCTCATTACTTTGATTTGTAGCAAAGGCAGAATGGAACATTACTGCAAGAGTGTTTTGAGAAACCATATTTACATTTGCATCAGCTCAATTTAGGTGCCTGATTAGGTTGCGTGTTATGATGAAGATGCACTTACCAGTCAAAGGGAAGTGGCATGGTCTTGAGTAATGAGCAGGAGACTTCAAGTCAGGAGCCCTGAGTACTATTTCTGGCTGGAACTGGCTACCTCTCTGACCTTGAATAACTCTGTTTCACTGCCTTAGACCCTAAGAGCCCCCATCTGCCTCACAGGACAGCCATAAGAGGTTGCTCACTAAAGTGTTGAGTGCAGCAGGAGCTATGGAATGGAGCAAGAGAAGGGGCATTTTTGGACCACAAATGGAACTGGAGGTAGGATCTCTGCTTCTATAGCGCTTTCCACTAACCTATTAAGAGATGGTGTCTGAAAAGTGTGCTGATTGCTCAGACCTTGGTCAGTCAGGGTTACAGGACATGCAGTGGAATTGATCAATGGAATTATATATAACACTTTGGAGTAAGATGCCTGAGCCCACCCTGTTATTTAGGAAGGCTTAACTAGAGATCACATTATCTCCTCTTAACTGCACCCTTCCTCTGAGATTGTGCATTTCATCCCCAGGACCAGGAAACCAGCCATGTCCAGCCTCTGGAAGACATACCTAAAGACTGCTGCTCAGCAATCCCTGACTTTAGCAGCAAGAGCTTGGCCCTTGGCCACTCTCCATGTGCTGGAAATATCCTGCTCCCTCTGGTAGCCATTATGGCCAGTAGGAGTATTCCCCAGAGAAGATTTGTCATTCTCCAATTAAGATCCTCTCCCCAAAAAAGAGCTATATTGAAGGGTAGGTGTTAACATACCTTAAAAAGGCAAGTGAGAGAACAATTTTCCACCTTCTAATACAGGTTGTTGAACATTATGCATTCAGCAAACATTATAACAAAGATAATATTCATGGCTCCCATCTCATTTGTAGTTTTGCATAGGCTAATATTTACTGAGGGTGATGTAATGATAGGCCATATTTATTCAGTATTGTTCTAAGTACCTCACATAAATTAACTTAGTTAACCTCCACATCAGCCCAGTAGGTGGACAATATTAATCGTCCTCATTTTACAAATAAGGAAATTGGAAAACAAGGAATTTAAGTAATCTCTCAAACATTGTACAGTCAAAACTCAGTAGCTCGAGGATTAGAACCCAGTTTACCATTAGAGCTCCAGTCTTCTTCCTTAAGCACCTATAGGAAGACAAACCTGTAATGGAGTGAGTGACGCTCACTAGGGTCCATGGTTAATGAGGCTGGAACTAATCTAGAATGACAAGTCATTTCAAAGTGAGCCTACATTCTGATATCCAAATAACAATTGGTAGAATTTAAGGTTTCAAATCAGAACCTTCCTGAGCAAGAGGAACAGAAGGAGAGTCTTGCTTCTGTTGTGTGAGAGAGTTTCAGGTGATTCTATACCAAGTACTCTGGCCCCATCCTCATTGGAAAATCTTATTCTCTCCTATCGCAGTCCATCCCCCTTTTGATATGGAAAGCATATGGGCATACCACCAGATTTCTATGTACCAAGAGCTTCCCTAAAGAATGAAATTTAAGACTAATTCTGTTGGAGACCCAAAATTTCTCCACAAAGCACATCTGGTACTCTGTGTAAGCTTTTTCTCCCTCTGTTCTTTTGGATAGTAAGAGAAAAATTTGGGGATGACTCAGTGTATATGTTACCCATTTTCTGTAACCTGCTTTAGTCAATGTAAGGCAAAGTCCTGAATTTGCCACAGGCAATTGCCTGAGATGGAAGTAAAAAGGATTAGAGCGAATTCCCAATGGGATAATATAAACACAGACAGGAATCAACGAAGCCGCCATTTTGCTTAATCACTGAAAACAAAACTCCCAGAATGCTTCTGGAGCAGTGGTCTGTGACCATTTCCTTCTCGCCCCACCAAAGGGTCACAAATCAGAATACTGTATTCTTGTCAGAATGACTGGTTACTGTTTCCTCAAGTGCAGGTTCATGTGTAATAACTGACCCCAGAGAAACAGAGTGGCACATTGTAAGAGCTTGTCACATTAAATGATCAGAAAACCATTACCAACTGATAGAGTAGTTGATGGTGCAGAAGTGATTACTGACACTCACTATGGGTCAGTTCTGAGCTGCTGCCCAGGCAGGAACTGGCTGCCAGGCTTCCCAGACATTGGGCTAAGTGAGGGGAAAATGTCCACAGAGGAGAGAAAGAAACTGATGGTTTATTCCCTTTGCTTTCTGTAGCCCTTTGAAGTAGGTAGTGGTGTTAGATACCCAACCTGACTTCAGTTCCAATATACTTTTTAAAAATTATTTTGGTGGTAATATTGCTCTGTGAGATTTTGGATAAACCAACTAGTCCAAGGTAAATTTAATCTTATTATATTACACTAGAACGATTCTCTGCTTAAACACATTATAGAGTGCATTTTCTGATATTTTTGTTTTTTGAGAGGTGGAAAAATAAATGCATTGATAAGAGAAGGTTCAACCTGAATGTGCCTTACACAAAATTTGTGGTGCATAATTATATATTTACTAAAAGCTGAGTCAGTCTTCTGCTCTATACCTCTTCTACTCATCAGTTTTCACCTGAATAGGTGTTAACTCAAGTGCTCCCTGCCTGGGTTGGCCACTCTCTTCCTCAGTAATTCCAAATGAATTTCACTGTAGTCTTTGGAGAATGACAAGGACTAGAGCCACCGAAGCAGAGAGTGTGAACTGCATTGGCTTCTAGGACCTGACAGTAACTAAGCACAGTGGAAGAGAAATGGCCTTGACAAGAGACACAGGCAGGCTCTTCCTGATCTTGATAGGCCTTTGGCCCCATGAGGTACCAGTCCCTCACATGTGGCCTTCCCCTCTGTCTGCATCCACGTGTGGGAATTGTAAACCAGATGAGTGGTCTCCATAAATAGCTTCTCTCTTATCATTCATGAATCTTCCAGTGCTGAATACTCCCAAACCTTATTTCTGAGGCCCCGTGCTAACCTAAACAGGTTGCACAGTTACTGCAGGTATTAGAAAAACTCCTAGTAAAAGAAAATAGTCTCTATTTAAGAACTCAGACTCTGAAGTCTCACTTCTTGGGAGCTAATGCCAAGTACTAGTTGTGTGCTCTTGAGCAAGTTGCATAACTCCCCTGGCCTTCAATTTCCTCAGCTGTAAAAAGAGGAGAACAACTATTCTTCCAACAATGTGCTGTTGGAAGGATTAAATGAGGTGATTTACATAAGTCATGCAAAGTCTAACAAGAGATCCAAAAACATTAGTATGTTCTTAGGACAATGCCAAAATGTTAACAATAGAGATCACTCCATGCTAAAAAGAATGGGTGATTTTGTTTTTGTTTCTTTTTGTGTCTTTTCATATTTCTCCATTTTTTCTGCATTAGAAACTAATTTATAATTTAAAAAATAAATATCCTTGAAGAAAGAAAAAATATAGTAAAGCTCCCAGTACTGTCTAAGGATGACTTTTATACAGATGAGGTAAAAAAAAAAAAAGAGAAAAGAGTAGATGACAAATGGGCAAGTAGGCAGAAGGGTCAAGGGAATGTTCAAAATTAGGGGTGCACTTGGGGAAGCCCTGAGCCTTACTGGGTCACCCAGGGTGAGGATCTGGAGGAACTTTCTACTGTGGGGGTACTGGTCCAACAGCCAGGAATATAAGCCTGGTTTAGCCCATACCAGATAGACCAGGGAGGACTCACATGTGTGACTTTAAGCTCTGCTGCTCCTGGAGATGGGCCTAAGGAGCCAGAAAGGTTTAGCCCACTTCCATGCACAAGGCCAGCTGAGCTTGTGGCATTGACAAGAGTAGGAGAGGTCTGGCCCTGACCCTGTAGGGCTCCCCGGGCTTACAAGGCAGGAGCTGGAGCTTCCCTTCCTTCATTTGAATATCTAAGTAATTACAATTCATAAAAGTCTCTAACCCATTAGTTAAAATCCGGCCCCAGCATTTGACTCTGACCTCCTACGGCAGCATGGGCCACACACTGACTCCATGCCTCCTGATTTGTCCTCAATTTATAAGCAGCGCAACCTATAAATAGAAACCCTTTTGCTAAGTTCCCCAGGAGGCATCAGCAGGTTTTCCAGCTTGTATGTGTTTTTGTCTTTCTTTTTTTAAAAAAAAACCAACATGGCAGGCTTCTTTTCCTTGGCTGGCGTTCCTCAAGTTTCACCTCTAGGTCAGTTCGAGGGCATCTTGCCTGCCTCTGCACTGAGGGGGAGGTAGGGGATACAGGCAGGGCCTGCCCAGATCTGGCTTCTGAGGGAAGCCCCTGTCTTCTCAGCCAGGGAAGAGCCTACTCACCTATAGATCCTGTACCTGGTGGTGAACCCCTGGCGGTACCGCTCCATGAAGTCAGCATACTCCTGAGCGCGGTGGAAGGGGCCCCGGTCTGTGAGCAGCCAGTCCAGGGGTGGCTGGCCGGCTGAGGAGGCATGCTGCTCAGGGACCACTTCAGCAGCCACTGTGGCTGAGACAGCCAGCACCCAACCAGGCAGGCCCAGTGCCAGCAGGGCTGCCCATGGGGCCGCTGCCAGCCGAAGCCCTCTAAGCCAAGTGCCACACTGCCACCTCATGCTTCCCCCAGGCAGTTGGTTTCTTCATTCTCTTGCCACGCTCTCCACCTCGGTGCTGCTCCTCCAGGGCTCTGGAACTGGAAAAATCCAAAAGGAGATGTCAGCTAAGCACCCTGGTCTTACCCTGTCTGTGACCATCACACATAACAGGGCCCATTGGAAATCTTTTATCCTGGTCACATAATGTGGTCCTGGGCATTGAGTTCTTCACACAAAAAAAAAATCTACAAGGAAATACTATTGTCATTTTACAGATGAGAGGATGGGGCTTAGAAAGATTAAGACAGTTGCTTGAGTTCCCTCAGCTATTAAGTGGTAAAATCAGAGTTTGAACTCAGAAGGTCTAGGTCTTGATCTTTATATTATATTGCTTTCCTACCTCGATTCACTCAACACTCTTAAAAATTTTCAATATGTTTCCATAATCCCACAAACCAAGTACTGTCTCTAGGAGCTTACATCAAAGAAAGTAACAACCCTATTTTTCATATGGAGAAGTATAGAGCAGAAAAGTAGTCAAACCCCATTGCTACTATAAAGCTGGGTGAACTTGGGCAAATTGGTTCTCTCTTTGCATTTAGAGTGGCTTTGAGAAAATAACAAAGAGTGACAAGACAATGTCTAAAATCTCTCCTGGGTTGGACATTGGTCCACACTTTTATTGAAAATCATGCAACCATCAGAGCAGATGTGAGAATATGGGGATATCCTCCAGACCCTCCCCTCACCATGGAGCTTGAAAGCTCCATGAGGGTGGCGTTGTGCCTCACTCTTGCATCCTCTATCCTAGCTCCCAAGAGGGCAGAGCATATGCCTTCAAACACTCCTTCTGAAGGAATGAACCAGTGAACACTCTGCCCACTATGAGTCAGAGGGAAGATGTCAGAAAGGCAAGTCAGAGGGAAGATGTCAGAAAGACCTCTGCCCTTCACAATTCACAATTGTGACTCATCACAGCCTCTGATTTCCAGTGCCTGCAATTTGCCTAAGGATAGTCACTTTATCAGCCTCTAGGCAGATGCAAGGGATCATTCAATACTATGGGGCTTCTTGGAATTGTAAGTATTTCTTCAGTCTTTAACTTCTAGCACATATGTCAGAGTCTTGTCCATGTCCCCTCACCAATATCACTTCAGTGTGTGCCAGAATGACTCCAGTTTCCAGTACATGTAATTCGGGGCTTGAGGACTTTTCTCAGGCTGCCAAAGCCCAGAGCATCCTGGGGGATGAGGCAAGGCTAAGGGTGTTAATTTCCTGGCATGTGAAGACTCCTATAGGGACCTGCGAAGTGGTTCTAAGCACCTGATTTACGCCCCCTTTCAGAGTTCCCCAGGGCCCTCTGGGATGGCTCCAGTTCACAGAACCTCCAGACTTTCTTGGGATCAATGAGAACCTTGAAGGGGCTACACAGAGGCTAGAACCAAATATGAACCCTATAATGCCCAGCCTCGGAGTTGGCCTGAATCTGAGGGACTCAAGCCTCAGTCTTTATCCACAATGCTTTCTAGAGTCCATGCTTGGAAGGGTGCAGGCACAGAAGCACGAGTGGCTGGACAGTCAGTTACTCCTCCCTTCCAGCTGGTAGATACTGACCACCTACTGCATGCTGAGTGGTTCTTAGAAGATGCCTCTGTTCTCACAGTGTTTGTTATACAGGAAGTATTATTAGAAGTTTATATTTCAGTAGGACCTAGAGATGTTGACAGAGGAAAGCACAGAAGTACAATATAAAACAAGATCTATGTGCAGACTTTGCCAAAGACCTCTGTGCTGCTTGAGGAGCTACAGCAAGAGTAAGACAGACCTTTGTTTAATGGACTGGCTGAGAGGGGGCAGAAAGAAGAGTAATGGGGTAGCACCTGCTCTCTCAAATCTTAGAACATGACAAAATTCCAATAATTAAAATAAGTAGTTCTGGCTCACAAATTGGACCTTATATATAAGAGCAGTATATGAAAAAAGAAATATGACAGACTAATTGGGAAGAGATGGAATATTTTATACATAATATTGGGAACTTGGTTCCACGTGGATTAAAAGATTAAATATAAAAAATAAAATCATAGAAAGAAGGAACATCCCCAAGTGTTTTATAATAAGCATTCATGGAAGGCAGGATTCTAAGACCCCACGGCCTTCCATGCACACCCTGTACAATCCCCTCCCCTAGAGTGTGGGCAGGACTGCTGAGTGGGAGAAGTTAACACTTCACGATCAGGTTATTAATCAGTGACTTTAAGATCTGATGGATACAGAATGTGTTGAAAGTGCAGACTGAGATCAGATAATGGTGCTGGCTGTGAAATGTGCATGTGGATAACTTGGACCAATGTCCTTCACTGAAGGAGTGAAGTGTCAAAGTGACCCGGGAGAGAAAGCAAACAGCCATGTTGTGAACTCCCTCTTGGGACCATATGGCAAGGAATTGCAGGTGGCTTCTAGGAGCTGGGAGCAATCCCCAGCAGACAATAGCAGGAAAATCGGTACCACAGTCACACAACTGCAAGGAAAGGAATGCAGCCAATAATCATGTGAGCTGGGAAGAGAACCCTCAGCACCTGATGGGAGCTGCTTCCCTCGCCAGCTCCTTGATTTCAGTCTGGTGAGACGCTGCACAAGAGATCCAACTCACTTGTACCCAGGCTCCTCCTGACCCCAAGACACTGTGAGATCATAAACAGTATTGTTTTGTATTATTAAGTTTGTGATAATTTGTTGCATAGCAATAGAAAATTAATCCAAACACGTTAAAGACAACTCAGTATGCCCTCTCACATTCTGTGTAGGGCTGTTGTGCTAAGGGCTCTTCATGCTGCCTGAAGGCGAGCTGTTATCCTCCACGTGAGAAGAAGCTGGGCCTGCAGTTTCTCGAGCAGAGGGATAATAATCATCTCCCCTCCTGGCCCTCACACCAAGCTCTCCCTGCCTGGTTAATAAACCCTTCAAAGTCAGAGGCCATGTGTTGGTTTTGACCATCCCTCACACCACTGTCCTCCAATATATTTGATGCATGAACTCTGTGTGTCTCATCAAGGGGTCATTATGAGCCAGGATGACCTTGACTGGCCACTTCACCTCTTGTCGTGGTGCTGTCATGAGAGGTGGCAGCCACCGCCTCACCAGCCAAGCGAGGGCTCCTAAGGACAGGTAAGAACGCACATGTGAAAAAGCCGTGTGCTCTCGGAAAGAAGCGAGCTATATTAAGTGTGCTGCTTGTCATGCTTTGTTTGTAATTTTGCTTTTTCAGAGCTCACAATATGCTGGAACCGGCCTGGGTAGAGGAATATCAGCTTTAGAATCAAATGGTTTTGATTGCTGCCCCAAGTCTGCTGAGCGTAGCAAGAATGCTGAATTCAGTGCTCACCGCTCCTCTCAAAAACCTGGCCTTGGAATCGCACACTTTCCGCTTCATTGCTTTTCTTCAGGATCTAAAGACATTTTGACTAAAAAACCAAAAAAATTCTTTTTAAGAAAGAAGTTTTAAGCAGGTTTCAAAACTTTCTTTAAAAAAAATCCTTGTAACATTTTTCTTCACCTTAAAAAAAAAGAAGACAAAATAATTGCTGTGTTGACAGTTGTGTAAAACCAGGCTTGTGAGGAGGAAGAGCTTCTGGCCATTTCCTGTTTTTTCTCCGCAATAATATCACTAGAAATTTTGTAACAGCAACCTGTCAAGCAAATTTTAACAGTCTAAATCCTCACAACTTCTGGTGGTATTGCTAATATGCAGGAGGATAAAACAATTAGCACCTTCTGCCTCACGCTTCCGCTTTCCCTTCTTGTCCAAAAGTAAACCTCCATGTTACATGCTCATCTATTAACGGATGGGCTCAGCTCTCTCCTTGATGAAAAGCATTATAAATTCACCTGCGAATGCCAAATAGTTTCATTTACTTTCCTCATACTTAAGGCAATTTTACACCTAGACAAATAATAAATTGGCTTTGCACCAAAGGTATAAGTAAAACAAGCTGTGGGTTTTCCTCGGCTGACTGCATTAGCTCAAATCTGTTCTTTAAGCCATGAATTAAATGGGTCACAGTTTTGTCAATAGAGAAAAGCAAGGATGGTAGAGGTCATATGAGAAGTAGGCATTGCAATCTTCAAAATGGTAGTGCTTATAAGAATCATGTCTCCACTGCCCTGAGGTTATTACTCAGCTGAGGACTCTGGGAGGGGGTTCTTTTGTGTCTTCCTATTGTTCTCAATCTCTGCTTATGCTTGATGTGTCAAAAGCAACTAGGGATTAGGGCATCAACTACTAGTAAACCAAGTCTTGGCAAATGAAGAAGAAATAGAGGCTTCTTCACTGAAAATTATTGAGGAGGAGGGGTTATTTCCTAGAGGAGTCAAGTATATGGCTAAGCTACAGGTGTGAGAGTATGAATATAACTAATAAAATTGTTAATGTTTATTTTTAATAAATACCAGCATAAATCATCTAATTTATGGGTAGTAATTACCACTTATGGAGCATGGATAATAATATTACTCTTTTTAGGGCGTGGGATTTAGCTCAGTGGTTTCGCCGCCGGTTGCGCAAGCGCAAGGACCTGAGTTCGATCCGCGGTACCAAAAAAGTAATAATAATAATATTACCCTTTTTAACAGGTGGAAGCACCCACCGAAGCTGGATAAGTGAACTGCACAAGGAAACATATTTGGGTGGCATGTCCAGGTCTAGGTCTCCTCCCTGTACCAGCTACATGACTTATAGATATGAAAAGCAGTGCTTTGTTACCTATAAACTAATGTCCTTAGGCAAGGCACTTCCCTCTGGCACCCTCTCTTTAGTTATCAGTAAAATGACTTAGGAGGTAAGGTGGTCCCCAGGGTCATGCCCAATGCTGAAATTCCACAATTCTATGCAAACATAATAGATATATGGCATTAGGATTTCAGTCATCTTTGGAAGCCAACTCTGTGTTTCAGAGAGAGTGAAGGATAAGAGAAGTGAGGTATGAAGCAGAAAATTTTGCCTGCTAGAGCAATGACATTTCATAAAGTGATTAGGCAGTGACATTAAATAAGTTTTCAAGCCATTTAAGTGGTTAATTGGCCAGCTCTATTGAGGAGATGTTTTCTTGAATAAATCTCAGGGTGTCGGTGTTTTAAAAAATAGTGGAAATGTTATTTGTTCTTGTCATCTCCGTGCAAAACCTGTTTCTCCTGGGAAGAGAAGATAGATATAAATGATGGGACACCCTTAAGGTCAAGGGTAGATGTGAGGGTGCCACCAGCTCAGATCCATGATCAGATCCTGCCCTTTGCTGGAATGATCTGCCGCTGTCCACAGATCATGGTGCTTTCCCTCTGATGACATGCTCCTGGTTGCACTGAGCACCAGCAGCTCCCACCGTTCCCTTACTTGAACCTGGACAAGTGTGGCATTTCTATTGCCTCTGTCCTCCCAAGGTTCCATGATGTGACCTTCCGCTCTATTGCCAGGACTGGCACAGAACCAGCAAGCTGTATTTGATCCATTTATTACCCCACTGGTACTCAGAAAATGATGTAAAATTGGTGAGAATATGGATAGCCTCACTGCATAGAATCAGGGCAATGATATTAATGATAATTTATGAAAAGAAAAACACTAGTCATAATTACTGTTTACTAAATGTTCTTACATTAATTTGAGACCTTTTAGAGGGGAGGCTCAGAGAGGCAAAGGGGCTCTCTGGAGGCCACTCCATGAGTACGCAGAATTGAAACTCAGATATTTTCACCCTGAGACCAATAATTCAGCTTTCCTGATTTTCATTCACCTCTATCCATCAAATAGTCAATCAGCTATTAAGCAACATCTATGGACAAGGGCTGTCTTCAGTGGTGGGAACAAATCTGGTGAACAGGACATACAAGACCCTTGCCATCATGGGGCAGAGACAAAGTACAGGCCTTGACAATCCTTCAGTAAGTTTAAAAATTCTCACACACAACACACATATACACACACAGCTCTAGTGACACTAGAACTTGTAGGTTCCATTCCTTGGGAGGCCCACATTTACAGGTTTCTCCGTGTGACAACCAGCCCTTCACTTGTGAAGGATGGGGTCATCTGTCAGTTGCTGATGTGTCTTCCAGGTGTCCTTGCCCTGGTCTTGGCCAGACAAGCTAACAGACAGGCGGTGCAGTGCCTAGAACGATGAAATGAGGGTCAGAGTGAGCAGATCAGGGAGACTCCCAAAGCCTCGAATGAGGCCAAGGGGTCTCCAGAAAAGAAAGATGGCATTGTTGGTTGTTGATCTAATAGAACTTCAAAAAGAAAAGTTACACATTTCCAAGCCTTCCAAACCTCATCTCCACGCAGATCCAAACCACTTCTTCAAAACTCTTTCCATCATCCTCCTTCTTTAAGAAATCCCGCAGCCCCTCTGGCCCAAGAACCAACGAGTTATGAGAAAAGACTTTAAGGAAAGGACTCTGTGCTGCCTTACAGAGTTGTGGGGATTAAGAGTTAATGTTTGTAAAGCCTTTAAAAAGTGCTTGGCTTGGGATGAATGTTGTATGAATGTGTCCGCTGTCCCAACACAGGTTGTTAGAGTGAGGTACAATCTACCGACACAACCTTACAACAGGAGGTTTTTCTGTTTGCTATTGATGTTGTTTACAGGTGACAGAATTGAAGCCTGTGAGGTAAAGCCTACTAAACACTACGCCCTCCTGAAGGTCTGAACATCCCTGAAGGTCTCACCAGAAGACCCCACTGGTCCTCCACAGTAAATGGCTGTGGCAGTGAGTACAACCCAGGACCCTTTCCCTTGATCCTGTGGTCACCTGCTAACTCAAATGTCCGGCTCTGTACCTTGCCATTGTCCTTACTCCTGCCTGTCCTCTCTGTGTCTACAATGGTCCAACGTGTCTGTCCAACTTATTTTGCTCCAAGAAGCCTTTCAAAATTAGGCACCATGTTGATAACACGGTTATTCTGTCTTCCTACAGCTTTTGGCCCCTGATTATTTTCTATCAGGAAATTACCTGGCCAGTGATTCTCAGTAGCCAAGAGTGTTTATGTGGCTGTGGGTGTGGGGAGAGGCAGAAATGGAATGGAAATAGGGAAGGACAGAAGATGACGGATCTTGGGTTGGAATATATTGTAATATTTTTAAAACTCTATAGAGATTTTTATACAACTGTCAGTTGAGAATCATTGATAAATCCCCTTCACATTGTAACAACAGATGGGAAAACACGGCCGTAGGGGTACAATGTGTTAAGGTCCAACCACTGGTTTAGAACAAGACCAGGACTGAATTTGGGCTTCTAACTAAGTCTAACTTAGTGCTAAGTCTCAAGTGTGTTCTTTCTCTCTGTTTCATGTATGTCTGTGGTATATCAGACTTTTCAAAACATAAAATTCATGAGTTGCAGAGCTACCATTATAATCACCTCTGGTTATAGATATTTATTATTATGGTCCAGACATTGATCTAAACACTTTCCCGGCATTAACTCATTTAATGTTCACAAAACTCTATGAAGCTGACGTTGTTGCGCATGATCCCTGACTTAAAGATGGTTCCACTTATGATTGTTTTCAATTTTTATTTTTTATTACTACATGTTGGTGGTACATAAGTGTAGGGAGCAGGGGAAGGGGACGTTACCAGAACCTCTGTAGTAAGTCCTAGTCTCCTGCGAGCCACGGCAGCACACGGCGAATTACAGGAAAGGTAGACAAATGAGACTGAGAAGAAGCTGAGCTTTGGGTCTGATCAGTGCTGCTCTGGGCAGCAAAGACAAGAAGCCCCCTAGCTTGCAGCATCTTTAATCAGTACATGGGAAAACAGATGTAACAAGTGAAATGCAGAGTTCAGTACTTCACATTGGGATAAACAAGGTGTAACAAAAGACTGGGGGGGGGGGCGGTGGAAATCTAAGAACAATGAGGAACTATGCAGATGAAGATTTGGTTCCCCTCTGGCATCTCCCACAGGTGTGGTCTTGTCCTGGAGCATTACAGCATCCAGGGATCACTGAGGTCTCAGTTGTGACCAGAGGCCAAAATTCAATTATGTCTGGAATGTCCTAGCTGGGCTGTAGGCAGGAGAACTAGGCCTACTCAAATGAGTTTTCCCTAGAATTATGTAGCATTGCTCCCAACACATAAGGATCACATTCCTCGTGGGGTGTTGATACATGCACATCACACATCTCAATTCTTTTTTCATCCTCTTCCCTTCCCCTTCCCATTTGCACAAAATCTCTTTCCCTATTTCCTATATCTATGGTTCATTTTGTTCTTTATTTATAATTTTCTCTTATATGAGAAACCATGTGATACTTAAGCTTCAGTGTCTGATTTATTACACTTAACATTATTGTCTCAAGGACATCCATTTTCCTACAAATGCCTTCTTTATGGCAATTTTAACTTTACTATGCTGTAAAACTATAGACACTCAGTACAAACTGAACTTTGATTTTTTTTTTTTCAGTGCTAAGAATTAACCTAAGGCCTTTGACATGCTAGGCAAGCATTCTACCACTACGCTATACTCCTAGTCCATTTAAACTGAATTTTGAATTTAGAGCTTCACCCAGGATAGTGATATACAATACAATTACTCTCTTGCTGCTGGACAAAGAGATGACGAAGGTAAGCAACTAATATTCTACATCGTACTCTGTTGCTGAGCTGTGATATTTGGTGGGTTGTGTCTTAAATAGATTTTCAGCATGATATTTCCAACTCATGATGGGTTTATCTGAATATGACCCCATCTAAAGCTGAGCAGCATCTTCTCACGTCCAATAGAGCTATGCCCATTTCACAGAGGTGAAAACTCAGAAGCAGAGAAGCCAGTAATGATCTCCCAAGAAATTCTTAATACAGTCTGAATGACCTACAAACCTAATAGTCAGAGACTTTCATAAAGGAGCTACAGAGAAGTGAGGTTATTCTAGGTTGCTTTAGGTGTGTTCCTTCTGCCATGTGTTGAGGAAAAACTTAAAATCTTAGTGTATAAAAGCAGATTCACTTAAAAACTTTCCCCAGCATGGCTAAAGACAGTTAGGCCTCCTGCTCAATGGAAGCCTTGTGGCTCCTGCTGATGGCTGGTCAGTAGGGCCTCATGAGAAGACAGATGTTACACTTGTGCTGTTTCAAAGCCCTTAAGGTCAAGTACAGTCTCCCAGCCTGCATTTGTTGAACAACCCACAATTGCCAGTTTCCTGTGTGCCCCTGAGTTACAGTGCTCATCGTCACACCCTGAAACCCAACTAAGACTGTTCCCATGGTCCCTGTAACCCCTCCTTTCTGTCCAATCTCAGTATGTCCATCTAAGCCATGAGGGGCTTATACTTTTGCTGGATCCTATCTCTCGTCCTATCAGGTCCCCTACTTCTGGCATAAGGAGACCTCCAAGAGTTGCCTGCTCTTTGCCTGATTCTGAGCTGCGCTGCCACCTAGAGTTCCTCTGCAAGTATCTAGCTAGCAAGTTGGACTTCCTGCTGCCAAGATTGCCTGAACCATGCTATTTGGCCCTGCTTGTGGACACACCCAGTCACCTTCTCTGGGACCAGCTACTGAAGCTGGCTTAGTCATCCACTCCACACCCTTTGTGACAGCTGGTTCCATATTCCAGAGAGGAGTTGACCTCTGTCCCTGCTTCCTCCCTGCCAGATAGCTTCCATTGCTAAGCTCCAGCTCATTTTCCAGCAGAGGCTCTGTATACACATGGAATAGTTTAAGGTCTGCAAAGCTGAAACAAACCTGAGCCAATCACACAGAAATTGCTCATCACTGTGCAGGCTGCAGAACCAAGGTGGCGCTGACAAGCCACTCTCCATTCTGACCTGTAGTCCTCAATGTTTCTCTTGCTTTTGGCTTTCTGCCAGGACTGTTACTGTCTCTGAACTTTTAGCCCAGGCTCTGCCCTATTTGTGCCTTGGCACCAACCAGAATGTAAGATGATAATGCCCCAAGCAGTGCCAAACAGAACAGAGCTCCTGAGATGTTACAGATGCAGATGTGACCAGAAAACACATTGTTTCCGGGACTGTGTTTGTAAATATATGAGTTGCCTGGCAGCTTGCAAAATTAAATATAGATGCTACATCACAAACTCCAACTAAAATAAACTTTATGCTGCTCAATGAATGTCAATAAGTACACTAAGAAAGAATCATTATTCCTTTTTGTAATGTGGTCCAAGAAACCCATTCCTAAATGCTTCTTTCTTTTACTGTTTTTCTTTTACTTTTCTGAAGGTGACTTGTCCCTCTTCCTACCCTGGCTGGTCCTGGTAGACAGCTGTGGCAAACAGTGAGGGTGGAGTGAGGACAGGAGGGGCTGTAACAGTAAGGTTGCTGAGGTGGGAGGTGAGCTGTGAGGGTGCGGCCCAGTTTGGAGGTTTACCAGGAAGACTAGATCACAGCCAACCTTTGGAGATTGCTGGCCTCAGGCATCATTTCTGAAAGAATGGCCTGAATTCCCCTGGTGGTTTGCAAAGACCTCCGGATGGAAGCAGGCTGATCCATCAATTTGAGTTCTTTCTTTAGTTCTTGAGCCAATTCACTCTGCTTCGTTTAGATTGATTTTTAGAGAAAATCAGAGCCCATCTATTAGCAACCTATTACATTAATAATGGCAAGTTATCAGAAGGTATACACCAAATTTGGTATACACCAAACCCACCCAGAAGAGCTTACTGAAGACTCCCATTCAGTCTCTAGCTGAAAAGTCTTGCTGTGTGGTTCTGGGTGCGAATGCAAAGCCTCATTACACTGCCCAGACCCCAGAAATTCTCACTTTAGGCGGCTGCCCAAAAACAAAGGGTGCTTTGCATTCAGGACAACTTCAGCATTGTCCTGGGGGGGGGAGGATTTACTCATGTAGATTATTTCTAATTTATTCAATTGCTATATTGTTAATTTTGTTTGCTGGGTTCCTCTTCAGTTCTTTAACACCAAATTCTCCCAAAAAAAGAGAGACTACAGACTAACAGAGAATTCATTCATTTGGGCACTGTCTGGTGGTCTTGTGCAAAAATGTTTAGGGCCCCAATGAAAAACTACAGTATTTCTAGAAAAACCTGACTGAATTCTGACTCTGACTGATACTGATTTCCTAAGCTATTTCTGACAAATGAAACCTTTTATAAAACATGGTGACAGATTCCTCATTTTCTTCCTTTTGGGAACATTAATAAATTTCTACTCATTTATTTGACAAGGAATACTGCATTTAACTTATATGTGAAATGAAAAAGGGGAAGGTGGAAGAAAAACTAGAAGGTAATGGTTGGATTACTTTGAAAGAAAGTCGTGTAAAAACCTTGTTAAAATTCTCTTCTGGCAAGCTCCGTTATTCAAAGTCCCATTAGAAAAAATGCTATGCTGACCAAGACTTTCACACCTCCACAACTCAATGATAACTGAGGCTCAAATCAGGCATTTCTTGATCAAAACTATGATTATTTTCAGAATAAATCAAATATTTTGTTTCTTAAACTTGCTGAATAACGGAATTTACTTAAGAAAAAGCCAACCATTTTACTCAAAGGTTTTCCACTGGCAAGAGGGGAAAAGTTATTTTACCCCAAGGATCTCTGGCAATGTCAAGAGACTTTTCAGGTTGGAATAAATACAGTACAACCACATAGGCAGAGAAATAGAGATGGAGAAGTGGATGTGTGTATAGATAGATGGACAAACAGACATGATAAGCAAAAATTGTGTATGTGTGTGTCCATGCACTAAATACAATATGATATTCTGGATTGGACTCTGGAAGAGAAAAGATATTACTAGAAAGAGCAGAAAAAGAAAAAGCAGTAAAAAATCAAATGCAGTTTGTAATTTAGTTAATAGTATTGTTCTGATGTTAATACCTTAGTTTTAACAAATGTACTATGAGTATGCAAGATATTAACACTAGGGGAAGCTGAGTAAAGAGTATCCAGGAATTCTGTACTCTTTCTAACTTTTCTGTAAATCTAAAAGTATTACAGAATAAAATGTTGATTTAAAGTTAAGGCAAATTCATGCATATTCATGCACATATGCATATCTTTCCTGCTGAGCGCGCACACACACACACACACACACACACACACACACACACACAGTCTTTCCTAATTCTGTCCACCCAGAAGCATTCACCTAGCTTTAGAATCTTGGATTCTCAGTGTTGTTCTCTACTAAAAGGAAGGACTCCTGAGAGAAATGGATGATTACAGAACTGTGGCAGTTGAAATATAAAATGAGCCTTGAATATCTTTTTGTGACAGACACAGTGAAACCAGGTCTGTGGGAAGGCAGCTCTGACAGCAATTTCTATGAAGTAAGTACTCTTACCATGCATGATTCTATGCAACCAACTTGATGCTTACAAATGTAACAGTGGGCTCTTATAAGCTAGTATGAAGCCAGCTCTAGCTCACCACATCTTAAAAAATAAATACACAACAAATATGGGTATATGACAAAAAGACAGTAGGTCACCTTGTAAAGAGGCCCCTCATGAACTCTAGGGCAAAAATAATAGGTTATATTCCATTGAATAAAATAAAAATACATAACACCACAATTTATCTATCTGATAAATTCTGATTCCCAGTAGCTGATTTTGCTTATGTGTAGATATAGATAAATAGATAGATGCTTTTTCTTACAATAGAATACCAACTAATATAGGTAGCAATAGTGATGGAATTAGAAAACCATTTAACAATTACCATAATAATCAATTTAGGGAAGAAATATAAATCAGTGATGAACCAGGGGGTAAAAGTTGATGAAGAATGAGATATTTCAGAGCCAGGGATTTACCTCAGTGGTTCTGGTGCCTGCCTCGCAAGCACAAGGTCCCGAGTTTGATCCCCAGTCCCCCCCCCAAAAAAGAGAGAGAGATTTCATACTTTCCAAGTATCTCCCTCAAAATACTTAGTGATTATACAGAGAAGGGCCACCATTTTACTCAAGTGATCAAAGTTAACATCACCAGTGTTGGGCAAACACAAATCAAGTGTGCCTGATAGGACACAGCAAGGAGGAGGTCACTTGATCACTGCTGTGAGGGTCCTATGTGCAGTTCACAACTTGAATCCCAACATGAGGAGACATCAGCCAAACCTAAACTGAAGAACATCCTGCAGAACAACAAGCCGGTAAGCTTAAAAAATATTAAGGTAATGGAGGTGAAAGGATGGAGGAACTAATCATTGAAATTGAAGGATACATAGTGTACAACTCTGGATTGGATCTTTTGTCACAAGGGACATGAACGGATCAGTTGTGAAACTTGAATGGAGCCTCTGGGTGAAGGGTACAAAGACTTCCTCATACTCTTGCAAAAACTTTTTTGTAGGATTTAAATTATTATAAAGTGCAATAGAAAGAAGATAAAGAAGAAAGTCATACTTAGTTCCCCAGAAAATGGAGTCAACAATGAAACTCTAGTTGTTCTAACTCCTTTACCTACTCCTCTGCCCAATCCACAATTCCACTGAAACAAGTGAGGAATATCTAAGATATGGTTGTTGTGAGACAGGCCCCACCATTGTAGCATTGTAGCTTAGTAGACACTACTGGAGACTTGTTGCATGTGGATGTATACAGGGCTATTCAATATACGTAGAGTAAAAACTGCATGACTGTTTTAGCAATAATCAGCAATAATTGAGCCTCGGATAAACCTTATTGGCTATGATACTGCCACTGTGCAAAGCTTGCATGACTGTTTTAAATGTAGCAGTTACATTAAAAAGTTTAAAAATTTCACCTAATTTTAATAATATTTATTTGTCCCAATTAATTGGTCACTTGAGTATGTAATTGACATTAAATTATTACGCTATTTTTCGTAGAGAGCTTGCGATTTGGTATGTATTTATACCTATAGCACATTTTAATTTTTTTGGTTTATTTTTCAGATCATTTTCTTTATCAGTATATGTTTGCAGTACAACATGTTTACATTCCTTTTTGGGGAGTTGGCACTTGTACAGCACATCTCAAATTTATATGCAATGTTTTCATGGGAAAGATTTCATTCTCTATTTAGATTTCAAACAATTTATATTTATAGATTCATATACTTCAATTATTTCAAAAAAATATTTTAAAGTTTTCTAACATCTGAATTGAGTGTTTTTATATTTAGTTAACATTAAATAAAATCTTACAAATTAATTTCATATTGTCTACATACCAAGTGCTCAATATCTGCATGTGGCTAGGGCCCACCAAAATGGACAACACAGGGAGAAGTAGGTCCAGAATTCATCTGTTCCGATAGGTGGCTTACATATTCTTATGTATTTATTCTTGTTCATGTACATTGCTCACCCACATACGATACCATTATGGGAAGCAATATTTTCATCCTGCTGCCTTACGCATAAAGATTTTGAGTGAAGTGCGGTTCTATACAAGTGAAAGGGTTAGAAGTCCTGCCTTCTGATTTTCTACCTATTAACTCCCTTAAATCATGGCTGCCTCTGCTTCAGACCCTGTGTGAATAATACCAGCTGAATGTTACCCTAAGGAAAGGATTTTTAAGACTGGAAAAGCACTAAGCAACTAATTCTTCAGGTTATTTTTATTTTTAGAGGCCAGAAGCAGAAGATAGAAGACACTGCCACCATAAATTTCACTGACTTTGAACAAATCACTAAATGAGTTATTTTGATTTTTTTTCTCCCATAATGATAATAAAAAGAGGTACCACCTCCTCCAACCACCCCTCACACACCTGCACTGCAGAATGAATTAGGAAACGTCTGCAAATCCTGGGCCTCCTGAGAGAAATGCACTGCAAATGAATTTATATTAACAATTGTTGCCAAATTCTGCAATTATGGATACTTTCTACTTTCTTTATGGTTTTATATGTTGCTATATTTTTTAAAAATCAATGTGCTCTTTTTCGTGATCAGGAAACAATTTTTTTCTAATAAAAAAAACCAGAAGGTAAAGTATTCACAGTACTCTTCTGTCTTCCTTTTTTTGTCATCCGTAAGACTCCTGGCCAGATCTGTGTTTTACTACACAGCCCCAGCTACCCATCTAAATAGCCTGCCAGATAATCTTCCATTTCCAACCATTTCAGTGTTTCACACTTGTTTGCTCCACTTGTGTGAGGCAGGGGCTTTGGTCTAAACAAACAGAAAGGCTTCATCACACTCATTCACAAACGTCGCTCCTTCAGCTATTGCCGGCCCCACCAGGCTTGATGTTCTGCCAACTCTGCGGGCCTGTGCTTAGTCAGTCCTTGGCCAGGCAGCCCTCTGGATGGCCCAGACAGATTCTGAGTGGGTGCTGGTGATTCACCAGGACAAGGCTCTCCGTTTACCCATCCATTCTCACTCTGCCCTAATGAGTTGGCCAAAGGCTGAAATTGCCCTCCTGACCTCCCAGCTGGCATGCATCCTCAGGAGATTTCTGTGCTCCTTTCCCCAGAAATTTCAGTTAAAGATGCTCTCGCTTCTGTTTTGTTGTTGTTGTTGTTTGTCTGTTGTTTTAATATCCTCACTTAAAATCCTCTGCTCCCGAGAGTCACTGCATACTGTGATACAGATTGTCCCTGTATAACACCAAGAGGCACCATTCACTCTGTAGTCTAAGTGAAAGGCATCTTGTGCTGCTGATCAGAATACAACCTTCATGATCACATACAGGGCCCTGCTACCACTTATGTTGGATCTGTCAATCCCCAAAATGATAATTAAGCCTCCCTCTTGGTGATACAGCAGAGTCAGTGGTAGGGAGCATATGTCAGAAAAGACCCAAAGGCAAAGAAAAGCATAAAGGCAAATTTGACCATGTACAACATGTCCAGGTGCCATCGGGACACACCAAGAGTAGAGTCCAAATACCTGAGGCTGTGATAGGAATACAGAATAGAACGGAGGAGGGACCAACAGTAATGCATCCTGTTCATGGCTTCTGCCCCCAGGAAGCCTTTCTCTGAAGGGCAGTTTTCAACAGTGGGTAAAACTGCTACCCTTCATGGGTCAGGAGTCAGGGGAAAGTTAAGCACAGTTCATAAAATACTTATCTTCCATTTTCATTTTTAAAATTATTTTCAGACACAAAGCTATCCTTCCCCAAATTGTCTATCATTATTGTTCTTTAACTTCATCAACCAGTGGTGCGATGGCACGTGTGCCTCAGTGGGCTGTTTGCTCTTTGATATCCCTAAAAGGTCCACCATCACACCTCTCCCACCCCGACCTCGCATTCCACAACATCAGTAAGCTTGACTTCTGCAAAACCCATAGCAACTTTGCAGTGTCCAAACCAAGCAGACATTTTACTATCTGTGGGTGACGCCTACTGAGTAATAACCAGTGTCAGGCATTACTCCTATGGCTTTGCGTAGATTGTTCCATTCAATGCACAAGCCAATAAATGCACTGTGTTCTACTCTTATTTTCTTCTGATGAGTGAGGAAGTCAGGGGCTCACAGTGGTGGCACTTTATGGCCAGTGTGGGCTTTCTGGATCCAGCACCCAGGTTGTAGCTATCAGCTTCTATTCTCCTCAGTCCTGACTGCTCTGTAGGGTTCGGCATGACTGGCAGCTCTCACCTGGCTTCTCTCTCCCCTTGCTTTAATGTGTCTCCCTTGTGCTTTTCCTGCTTCCCCACCAAATTCATCCTCTTGATCCTCTCCTCTCTCTTCATGCCCTCGTCCCACTCTTTCACTGGAAGTCTGCCTGACTCATCCCTGAGAACAAGTCTCCTTGAGGGGACAAGAAAAGGAAAACAACCAGAGAAAAAGCTATAAATGTAGACGGAGAAAAATCCCAGGAATATGGCTTCCGTATCAGTGAGTGACATCTGGAATTGTAGATTTGTAGACCAGGAAGCCCCCTTCTTTCACAGAGGAAGCTGCAGAATTCAGTTAAGCTTACAAAGGGAAGACTTATTCAGCCAATTAAAAATAGCAGAACTGGGACTGAAATCGAGGAAAGTCTTTGCCACACATCCCAGAGACCTTTGTGGAGCGATATTCTTCTGAAAAATCTCTGGTTCCAATACTGTGAGGCCCTGTTTTTCACACAGGACTTTCCCATGCCCACTTGTAGATATCTGGATCCTACAGCAGTATTTCTTTTCAGCAGCTCCCCTCTTCCCCCCTTAAATGCTTCTTTTTTTTACCCTGCGCGATTCCTTCTTAGTCCCTTAGGCTCAGTGTTTTCTCAGAGTCTCTCTTCTGCTTACCTGTTCACCTATGATCTTGGGTTTTTCCAAGTCATTACCCACTTGGGATCTAGAAAACATCTTTCTTTTTCTTCAGGGTTTATTTGGAGCCAGCTATGAATGCCATTAGTAAATCAATAACTCTTTATTTAGAAAAGGGGTAGGGTGGGGTAGGAGACCTGGAGTTTTTAATTCAGATCTAGCAACTCTTGGGGCATTATCAGGAGCATTCAAAAATAGGCCTTTGAAAAGCTGGTACTGTTGAAACTTTATAGCTTCCTCCCCGTAAACATGAACAGCTTACTCCAGGCAGGAGCATTAGCCAAAATCTGCCTCTCCTGTGCTCAGTATGTCTTCCTCTAACTCTCTAGCACCACAGGTATTATCTATTGCTCTGGGGGCTTTGTTTCTTTTATTTTTACCTCCTTTCTCTTCTCTCTATATGCCTCTCAGATATAGAAAGAATTTTTATCTATTGGTGTGTTTTCATCTCCCACATCAAATACATCTGTCAGTGTATAAAGTCTCATGTCAATGTAGCCACAATGAGTATCCTTAATACAGATCTTTCTCATTTATTTACAAAGATGATCTTCTAAAGTCAGCCCATGTTCAGAGCACTCCCTGCTTCCTACAACCTTTAGGGATGCCACCATTTTTGACATCACGTCTCTTCCAGTTTATCTGTCTCCACACAGAAAACAATGATACAGTTCTTCAGAGGAGAGTATGAGTGGAGTACGAGTCATGGTAGTATGACCACAGGCTTCAAAGTTGGTGCTAATAACACATACAAGACTCAACCAGACAACAGTAGAATTCTGCATCTTCTTTCACTTACCAAGTCTACACCTGGACATTTATTTCAAAGATGCACGCAAAGATTCAGCAACACAGATGTTTGTTGATTGGCAGTTGGGAAAAGGAAAGAACCATTAATTTGACCTTCTATTTCCAAAGGATATACTAATAGCCTGCTACTGAATAAAACTATGCCTGACCTCAACAGCTGAAAATGATAAGGAGGATTTATCACCTCACCTACCTCTGTGGGTTAGGGATTGCATGGTTCTGGTTCTGGTACTCTTAGAAGACTGGGTATCTTAGGAGGTCATGAGGAGCTGCAAGCATCTGAAGGTTAGACTAGGGAGAGAAGATAAACCTCCAAGGCTGCTCATTTTCAAGGCTGGCAGTTTGGCAAAGGCTGTCGGTGGGCCCCTGTGCTTCTTTACTTGGATCACCTCTCCACAGGGCAGCTCACAACACAGAATACGGCTCCCTCCAGGACAGGTGTCCCAAAAGACAGCAGTGAAGAAGCTAGAATGACTTTCATGACCTAACCTTGGGTGTCACACACCAGCAGTTTTGCTCCATTTATTGGTCATGGAGACCAGCACTTGTACACTGTGGGAGGAGACTACACAAAGGTGTGAATACCAAGCACTGAGGATCATTGAAGGCCATCCTGAAGACTATCTACCACATATTGGGAAGATGCTGTCAAGGACTGTGTGTGCTATGACTTTGAGAGAACAGAGCTCATCTGGCTCTGTCAGTTCCTGACTTCTTTTCTTTGGTTAATATATTTCTTTGTAAATTTCCTATATTTTACCCCCATTAAATTTTTAATGAGAAAAAGAGAGAAAGTTTCACGTGGTAGCTTGGGATTCAATTAAAAGTAATTACAACTTCCCAACATCCTTTATTAGGGAGGGAGTCAAGCATTTGGTATTCACAATCAATTTGTATAAGTTCATTTGATGCCACTGATCATTGCCTGTTTCTTGAGACCACCCTTAGCTCCCTTAACCCCACACTTTCTGACTTTTCTGTATTCCCTACAGCCACTCCTTGTTTAGTCATGCTCCTACATTAAGCCATAAAGGGCTGGAGTTTCTCAAAGCTTAGCTGTGGTCCTTTCTTACTTCTCACTATTCTATCCCTAGGTGACCTCACGCACATGGAGCCATGGAGCATGTAAAATTCATTTCCAGCCTTTCTCCTGAACTTATATGATTTATGCATTACTTGAGCACTTCAAATAAGGAAAATGAATCCAGTTATGAATAATCTGGCCCTTATCTACTCTCCAGCCTCATACCTTCAACCTTTCTCTGTGCATCACTCAAAAGATCTTAAAAGTCCTTGGTCAAATCTAGTGCCATGAACCACACAGAGCATTGGCTTCTGATGTTGCTGCAGCTCTGAAAGCTCTACTTACCTACTTATCTCTTACTCAATCCACAGCAATCAGTTTCAGCTTCATGGCTTTGAGGAAATTTTCCTTGAACTTCAGTGTCAGGATCAATTCTCCATGATAGTTCCCAGTAACATCTCTGTCTTATTCATGGTTTATTTTTTTATTTATTTATTTTTAATTTATTTTGGTTCAGGGGATCAAACTCAGGGACTTTCGGTTGCGAGGCAGGCGGCGGAACCACTAAGCTAAATCCACAGCCCCATTTATGGTATTTTTAAATTATGATTTTACATATTTTTGGATCATTGGTCAAAATGTGTCTTTGCTATTAGTCTATAAGTTCCATGAAGTCTGAAACATTACTTGCTTTGGGTCATCATTTTATTCTTATTACCTAACATTATTGATTAACACAAAAGAGGCTCAAAATGTTCCTTCAGTCAATGAAATGTGAATCAAATGTGTTTTGATACCGGAGCATTCAGATTACAACATGGATTTTATCTAATCCCAGTGTGCCTTGATTAAAACACAGTCCAGAGTCAACCATGGAAGCTTGAAATATACCTGGGTTTTGAGATACTTCAACCAGTCAAATATTCAATAACTTTTACTCTTCAAGTAAAAGATTTTTAATGACAACCAACTATACATAAGGCAACATGTTTGTTATGCAGGCTGCCAAGTGGTATACTGCAAAATCTCTGAATTCCAGTGACAGGCAAGAATTTATTTCACAGCCTTAAGAGGAAACTGGAGAAAGTTTCCACATTCTATTTTATTATAGAAACAGTCCTTTTTATAACTGATGAAGTTGAGATTGCCTGAAGAATCCTTCAAGCCCATCTTAATAAAAAGATAAAAAGGACATGTTAGGAGAAAATGAACCACAGGTATGGATGTGCCACACCCTAAGTTTAGCCCTTTACAACTCTTAAATGTCAAAGCTTCATTCAATGCCTGTTTCAGAAAATATGAGGCCTTAAAAATACTTTTTATCACTTCTATTTATTTCATAAAATATTGGGTAATTACTATCGGTCATGCTTTAATCAAGTATTTCTTTAATTCTATTTTGTTTATAGTCTAGTGAGGAGTACACATAGTATACATATCAGTAAACAAATAAACAATACATTCAGTGGTAGTAAGTGCCATGAGAAATAATGGAGAGCATGGGAAAGAAACAGTGGAATGTGCTGTTGTATAGAGAGCACTCAAAATGTGCATTTGAGCTAACACTTGAGGCAAGTGAGATGTGGCCGTAAGAGGGTATTTGGAGGATAAAAGCATGCCAAGCCAAGGGAAGACTGAATGCAGGAAAAGCTTGCTTTGGTTGCTACAGGAATGGAAAAGAAGCCGGAGTGGCTAAGGAGCAATGACTGGGAGAGTAGAAAGAGATGAGAGCATTTAGTTAGTGATGAACAGATTCTGTAAGATTCTTAAGTTCCTGTAGGAAATTTAGACATTTCATCTGAGTGTGACATGGCACTGTGGAAGGCTTCCTCTGGCTGCCATACTGAGAATAAATTCTAGGATACCAAAGATAAAAGCAGAGACCAGGTCAGTCAGAACAATGGAGCAGACAAAACATGACGGTGGTTGGGACTCAGATGGTAGATGTGAAGATGGTCAAAAAGGATGGATTCCCCATATATGTCACATACAGACTCATCAGTATCTATTGTTGCATTGTTTTGGCAGAAGGAGGAGTAAAAAGCTTTGCCATATTCTAGAATCAAGTACATTTTAAAACCAAGACATACTTTAATTCTTTCCCACCCTGCTTTTATATGACATGAAAAAAGCCAATCTTGGGACATAGCTGAATCTTAAATTTCTCAACCTAAATAAAATTTTAAAATTAGAATGCTAAGAAGTTCCTTGTACCCTTCAAGTAATATCTGCCTTTTCTGCATGACCACTGAAGAAAGATCTGAGGATGGGCTTTAGCTTTACCACGACAGACTCTTTTTGAATACAAAGGATCTCCAGATCAGATGCCGTGAGTTGCTAAATATGGGAATGAATTCTTAAAATAGCCTTCAATTCCAGCCTGCCTGGGACATTCTGGGGAGGGAAGGTGGCCCCTCCAGATTCCTCCCATCTCTGTGACTTGGACTTCAGAAAGAGCTGATGTCCAAACACTGTTAGATAATCACTGTCTGCTGGTCTCATGCTGTGCAAAGTTGCCCTTAAAAAGTCAAACAAAAAGTTCTCTCGTGTGGGCGGCCAAAGTTGGAAACCAAAACCACCACCTGGCTGCAAATAGGTCATTGATTTTCCTCAAATCTGGCCAACAATTCCTCTCTCTAAGAGAATTAACCTGCTGCCAAGTTTAAAAGTTTATGACTGCAACCATTTGGGAGCAATAAAGTATAATAAGAGTGAAAGATCTTTGTATTTGCTTCCTTCTACTTTCACCCTATTCTTGCAATGAGTGAAACATTGCTAAGGATTTTCCCCCTTTTTTAAATATTACTTCAGGGATAAAAATATAACATCCAAATGAAGCTGGTGTGTTATGATGTGTATGGGCTGTGTGTGTGTGTGTGTGTGTGTGTGTGTGTGTACCTCTGAGTGTCTGTTCCTTTCCAGGATTAAGAAGGGAGATGTCAGGCATAAGACATGCCTGAAAGGGGAGAAAATACAAAAGAAAATGACCTTGCTTACTTTTGACTCTCAGAAACCTCTTAATTATCAAATGTAAGGGGCAATTTTCAGGGTAAACCTGAATTTTCTAGCAGCATGTGTTGTCTCTCCCTAAAACATATCTTACACCCAACAACTGCTGATTAATTGAATATCACGCATCAAGAGGAACTGAGAAGACCATGGAGGAGCAGAATCATCTTCCTCAGGAGTCTGAACTCTTTCTGATGTCCTTTCTCTGGCTTGTCCTTCTAGATCCTTCTGTTTTCCTTTACCCATCCTTTAAACATCCATCCTTTGAGGACTTTTTTTCTCATTCTAAAGGTTTCTGAAATCCCATAGTGTCGATGAGTACCCATATAGCACTGTCTTCCAATTTTACATCTCAATCCAAGGCCTCATCCCTGAGCTCCAGAACACCATTTACATGTGCACACACCAGCATTATTGGATTTGTTGAAAATGTAAATAGGCATTGCATGCTCATTGCAATAAGTAAAACAATACAGAAGCATAATCATTTCTTCTTTCCCTCTCCAGTTTCACTGTTCTGAGAAAGGAATGTTAACTGCTTAATACACGTCTTTACAAAAGCAACTTTCTCCATTCATACTCATAGGAATCTATACATATGTCTATTTATATTTAAGATGTGAGTAGCTATTTCTATATAAGTTTTCTATCTCAAACCGAATGCATCTAATATTTAACCTTTAGACCCAAACATCTATGACTTCAGTTCATTTTCTTTGCTTTGAATCTGGAATAATTACACAACAGCTTTATAACCTGTCAATCTACTCACCCCATCACTATATTCATACCTATTATTCTTTCCTCTAATAGTTGTTATTCCAAAATGAAAATTTTATCTGCTTCAAGTCCTTCAGTGGGTCCCCAAAACTCATATAAAAATTTTAAACCTCTCCCCCTTATACAAGGTCCTTTAGAATCTGGCTTGAATCCCTGTTATCACACCCCTTCAATCCACCACGTGCCCTTCACCCTTATTCCCCATTTGTTTATTCTGTGCTGCGGGTCCATTCCATGCTATCTCCTTTGCCCCTTTGCATATGTTCTTCCCTCTTCTTGGTGACGACTAAACATTTTCACATAATCACCCTCTCTACTGGTTTTGCGCTCTGGGAAATTTCCATTTAAAAGTCAAATGAAAAAGTGCATTAGCCTGTTCAGGCTTCAATAAGAAAATGCCTTAGACTGTGTGGCTTACACAATACAGCTAGAGCCTGGAAAGTCCAAAGTCAAGGGCCAGCAGGACTTGGTATCTGGAGAGGGCTCCCTTCTTGGCTTGTAGACAGCCACCATCTTCATTGTGTGTTCATTTGATAGAGAGAGAGTGAGAAAAACCTCCCCCTCCATCTTTCTTTTCATATTAGTCCACAACTCTGAGTAGGGCCCCACCCTTCTAATATCATTTAACTTTAATTAATTCCTAAAGACACTGCCTCCAGATATCGTTCCATTAGAGGTTAACTGCAACACATGAACTGGGGGAGAAGGAAAGAGGAGAATTCAATCCCTTAGAGGATGGGAGGGTTTCCCCTCTTCTTGGCATAGATGTCAAGACTAGGCACTCCGAGCCAGGCTGCTTGGGTTTAAACTTCTTTCTGCCATCCAGTCTCTGAGTGACTTTGAGCAGGTTACTTGACTCAACTGTGTTTCAAATTCACTAAAGGAGGAAATTTAGGGCCAGGGATTTAGCTCAGTGGTTTCGCCGCCTGCTGCGTAAGCACAAGGACACAAGTTCTATCCCTGGTACCAAAACAACAACAACAACAACAAAAAACAAAATAAAGGAGGAAATTTAAAGCACGTGCACGTGGTGCATGTGCCAGGATCAACTGAAACATGATGCTACTAAAGCACAGGTCAGTGAAGCCCACCCAGGGTGCTTCTGAGTCAGCAGGTCTGGGCTGAGGCCTGAGAATTAGGATTCCTAACAAGTTTCTAGATGATGGTGATAGTGCTGTTGGAGGCACCACACTTAGAGAACCACTTCTTTATAATAAAATAGGACTGATATTGGCACTTGCCTCATAAATATTTTTTGGAACTATTAGATGAGTGACAGAATAAGTTGCTCACAGCAGTGACTAATGCTAATTTTCCAATGAATGTTGGGTGTCATTATTATTCTATGCCTGACAGAATTGTATGTGTTTATCATCACTCATCTTAAACTTCAATTTGCTGGATAGCTTTCCTGATATTCCCTGGCACACTGTGGAATCATACTCCTATAGCTTTCTTACTTTATTACAGTGGGATTGTAACTATCTATACCTTACATGCATGCTTATATAGTCCATGAACTGGTGAGCTGAGCTTAAAGATGGGTATTTTGTATTATTTATCTTGGACTTGCCAGGACATGCTTGATACAGAGAAGTTGTCCACTGAAAATATTTCAAATGAAGAAATTAATGGCAATCTGGTTAAGTTTCACCTAAATTCTAACATGTGACATTTTCTCCTTGGGCAGTGGTTCTCCACACTGACCAGAAATTATTATCACCTTTTAAGCCATGTTGATACCTGGGTCCCTCCTTAGACCAATCAGTGCAGAATCTGTGGGTCTAGACACTAAGCACTTGTAAGTACCAAATTTCCTTAGAAGATTTTAAGGTACTGTATATCTGGGTTGGGGGATGTGATCTATTAAAATGTGCATTACATTCAACAGTATCAATCATCTACTCCTGACCATGAATTTGTTTCTCTTATCTCACTATAAATTGACAGCTTTGAGCAGTTTTGAAAGGGGGTAAATAGAGAAATTAGCATCTGTAGAGCACTTTAAAGTTTTCAAAGCACTTTCATATTCAATGTGTCATCAAAATCTTAAAATAACCCAGTGAGGAAGGTATCATTTTTTACAAATGCTTTGAGGCAACATCCCAGAGAAGGAGGGTACACCAAACTCTTTTGAAAGGAGCAACAAATCAGCAAAATGCCATCTGCCAGGGTTTTTTTTTTTTTTTTTCTGCTCTTGGACAATCTGTTTTTAACAATGCTACCCACAGGCCATCTTGGCTATTCATCCATGACATGGGCCCTGAACATTTTTCTCCACTCAGCTTCTGACATGCCTTGCCCGTAGCTGGTCATTGATGTCTGCTTTGCCCTTTGGCCTCTGAGATTGGCTTGGCTCTTTACCAGCTGCTTTTCAGGACTTGACTCTCATTTTGTAGGCATTGGTGTTAGTTTGAGTTCATTTAAGCTCCTTAGAGTTAAATGACTTGCCTAGAGCCACAAAACCAGTGAGTGGCAGGTCTTGGATTCAAACCCAGTTGGAATGAGAAACAAAATAGGCAGACTCAATGCTTGAGGTTACAAGTGGGCACAGAAGAGGGAGAAAGATACTGAAAGAAGAAAGAGGGCAAAGGACTCATCCTTTGGCCTTTGCGATCCTGTCTAGGGCCATCATTGTGTTGTGGACATAAGATTAGTCTATAAAATAGAAACAATACTTTGTGAAATACACCAGAATGAAAACATCTAAAAGCAGAATTTTGCTCATCAAAGAACTTTCCTAGGTACGTCATTTTATTCCAGGGATGTGGCAGTGGCTCAACGATATTTTCGGAGGTTCTGCCAAAACATGAAAGCACTTGCAAATATAATTAATGGTGGCAAATATTTGTCCTTTGAGGGAATAATTTATGTTTGGATAAAGAGTCATTTAGAACCAAATATGATGAATACGAAAGAGGACAGTGAAGATGAATAGGATTTGTTTAGGAGAGGCCTGGGCCTCAAGCTCCTCAGGGTGTTATGCATGTCATTTTAAAATTTTATATCCATAGGGTCTGCCATGCTGCTTGCCATATAGCAGGTGATCAATAAGTGTTTGATGGAAAATGCACAAATTCATGAATGAGTGGAAATTAATGTGTTATGAGGCCCAGAAGTTGATGTCTTAAAAAAACAAAGTCCAGGGGCTGGGGATTTAGCTCAGTGGTGTAGCTCCCTGCCTCGAAAGCACAAGGTACTGAGTTCGATCCCCGGTACCAAAAAAAAACCCCAAAGGCCAAAACTGTTCTAACTTGTGGACTATTATTGAAGAGTGCCAAGAGCCTCAATGGGATAAGAAACTGTTGGATGCCACATCTTATTGGGTAATACAGATCATGATGTGCTTGCTTCATAGACACTTACATGTGCATCTGTGTGTGCACACATCCACACACACAATTTCATCACTTTACAGCCCTACATTTTCTATACATATGCAAATATGGAGGAGACACTCACATACATATGAAAAGAGTTAAATTTTCTTAGTCATGGGTAGCTGTTCAGGAGAGAGGGGAAAAAACAGAGGCTTATTAAAATCAAAAGGGGATAGAGAGAGATTGGATACACTGAATGGTTAGACACAAGGTTTTGCTGCAAATTGTGGGTGCATCTCTTCCCCCTTCCTGATACCAGGCAAGAGATTTTTCATCTTCTTTGTGAAACTGTCCCCTTAAAATATGAGTGCTGCTTTCAAGCTGAGACCAGGACAGCACACAGTGTCCTAGGTCTAGATCTGGGTTTTCAGAAACATTTTACTGGGGAAAAGAACCCCCTTATCTATCCTCTATGAACTGGGGATGGAACAGTAATGCCAAAGTAAAATATCTTATGTATAAAAACAACCAGTACTAAGATCGTATCATAGAAAAATATTCTTAGGGTGTTGGAAAGAATAGAAAATGTGCTTTCCTACAAGTTACTTTTAAAATGTTATTGGGAAAAGCAGAAAACAAAACAAAAACAGGCCTTCCACAATCTCTTTTATTGCCTAATGATGAGATAAAGTATGTCGGTGTTATTCCTTTCTGCATGACACAAACAATAAGATATACAGCCAAACATTTCATAAGCATCATTAGCATCTTCTTCACGTGTCAGTGTCTGTCTAGTTCTAATTCGAGCTTTCCATTGCAATAGTAGCATGTAAAAGTCTAAGGTCATGAACTGGGAAGAATGGGAACTTCATTCTAGTTGCAGCTTTCACCAATAAAAGCTCAACCTTGAGCAAGCTGACCTTAAGCAAGGCATACCCCTAAGCAAGCTGTTCTGCTGAGCTTTAGTCCCTTCTTTATTTAGTTCCTAAATAAAAAGAAGTGATTGGAGTAGATCATGGTAGAGTCTTTTTGTTTCACCATGTGATAGAAAAGACAAGCCTAGAACCATACAGTTCTGTAATTGCCCCAACAGTGTCTGCTGCAGAGACCCGAGCCTTTGTGAGGGCACATGCCAGACATGGTCAAGTTTTCTCTATCAAATTCTACCAGAGGGACGCTTCAGTGGCATGGCTCAACTTCAAAAAGGGCATTCTTCATTTCCTTCTCCATGTGAAAGTGACAGATAAATAAAAATTTTGTTAAATTGCCCACCAAGAGGAAACTAAGAATTTCATGCAATTATATGGTTCCTGTAGGTTCTTCTAATTGAATTACCACAGACGCCTGTTGGGCATTCCTGGCCACATCCTTTATAATTCCATTAGTATTACCTCTGTGGATCCTATAAATTCCATTAACATAAGGCAGATATTTGCTTTCAATAAGATAACACAGATGATTTTGTCTAATTGTCTCCTAATCCCTCCCCCTCACAGCCTGGGAAATGGCTTGCAAATGCTCAGATCCAGGCATTTATTATTGCTGATCAAACTGCTTTGGAAACATGACAGTGCTATTTGGGGGAGATTTGGGTCTTTCCCTTCACCCAATCCATGCTTGTGACTTGTGACCTCATTCCTACTGAGATCTCCATCACTTAAATAGACAAGGAGGGTAGAAAAAGGCAGGCAGAGCCCGCTCCATTTCTTACTGTACTGCCTGTGGATCAAACCAGTTTATGCCTCACAACCTGGCTTGTTTCCCTCCTCCCAGTCCCCTCTAACCTGGTGGGTAGTGTTTTATTATTGCTACATCTAATGCAATAAATTCATCTTGCTGCCTTTGTAGCTTGACTATCATTCAGTCAAATCATAGTTATTCTTGGGCTATTTAATCTTGATATCTCTAACCTAGTCTTTTGGGGGGGTTTTGTAGTTATTCAGGGTGTTGGAGTATCTACCTTACATTTTCGGCTACCTGATAATGCATTCATTTCAGCATGTTGGCTGAGCAGGGTAAAACTTGATGTGTTTTGCCCTTGTTCATTGCTACAATGAAGCATTTGTGGGCAAGCTTGAGGGAAATCAGGGGTTTTTTGGAATATCCTTTTATTGGTATATTTTAGGTATACAATATAATGACATTCCTCATTGGAAATTTGTACCTTTACATACTCTCTTGGTTCTTATTTTTCCCCCTTCCCCTGCCCTCCCTTCAACTCCTCTATCCCTCCCTATTTACAAAGACTAAATGGAGTACTACTCAAAAATCAGTTTTAAGTATTTCACAAATTGCATTTATTCATGTTTTCACCCACCATTAATAAATAATCCAAAGTTTAACAAAAGGTCTGGCCACTGATCAGTGGTAGTAATAAAAGTTGAAACTCCACTGTATCAGGGAGATGAGTGATGTTCTTAATAAGACTAGAGCTAGGACAGGCTCATTTCCTCTCCACAAGGCAATATATAGGCACAGACCCAGGCAGTGCAGTATGGGGAGGTTAAACTGAGTTTGGGATGAGAAAGCTTCCCTCCCAGTGGGTCTTTAATGCCACCTTATTTTTGTAAGTCATTTCTTCCTTGAACTAATCCTCTAATGATTACCAGGCCCATTGATCCACAGCAGAAACAGGCATGCACCAGTACACTGAGAGATGTGACTAGTATTGAGCTCTCAAAGAAAGAAATCAGATCTCTTGTCTCCACTACCATAGGAGGTTCCAATCAGAATACTCTTGACTTTAAGAGATTTGTGTGGATTCTGCACCAAAGATGGGACGTAACCAGAGGAAATGAGGTTTGCAGTAAGTTCCTATTATGTCTGCTCATAGCAGAGTAATTACTGGAATAATTGCTTCACTATGAACATGAACTCTACACTTAAGCTGTTTCCCATTATTTTCATTATTCCAATTGATTGATGCCATTTATAAACCTATTTAAAAGGAATATGGCCTTTCATTGTAATGTTTTATTTTTTAATGCCAGGCTAAACCAAGATATGTATTAAGGAAAATATAAGAATAATATATCTTATTTCTATAACAGAAAATAGATCTGGTCTTTGTAAACAAATCTGATAACTCCACATTTCTAACTTAAAATTTTTCAACTGGAGAACTGCAAATTTCCAGTGTTTCTAATCTAGGTTTATTCTGTACACTTTAGAAGTGAAAGAATAAAACATATTTGGAAAGAGACTGTCAGGCTATCAAGTCCTGTGTCCCCAAGGGCTACTGTAGGTTGTTCTCATCTTCATATGCTCCAGAATTTTATCTGGTTAAGTTTGAGATGTCTTAAGCAATACATTTCCCAGAGGAAGAGGACTGGGGAATAGAGCTTGTCATTAAAAAGCCTTCCAACCCCACACCTAGCAGCCCCTTGAAATTTAGCCTGAGAAACATTCTATGAGCAAATAACCACTTCTTCAACTGGGATACAAATTTTGACAGGGTTTTTAAGCTTTGAGATTCTGGATTTGTAAACTAGTACTCTGTGGCTGAGAAGCCAATGGAGGCTTTCTACTTTCCTAGAGGGACTAGGCTCTTGGGAAGTTTACTTAAAGACACAGCCAGAACCCTTTGAAATATGAAAGTATTGAGGTACTCCTCTTGGCTGTTGAGGGAAATACTGGGCTTTAGCTCATTCATTTAAGATGATGTAATTAAAAACAGCTAACATTTATGGGCCAAACAACCATGCTAAGGTTTAAATTATCTAATTGAATCCTCACTATAAACCATGAGGAAGATACAATGATCATCTACATTTTCTATATGAGGAGGCTTACATCTGCGAAAATGACTCACCCATGATCATGAGTGGTGTCCAAAACTGAAATAGGGCAATCGGCCCCCAGAGTCTGTTCTGTTCAGCACAGCACGCTGTTTATCACTTTGCCTGGGTCCAAGCTGTGTTCTGTGACCCTAAAGCTTGCTTGCCATCCCATGAAACTAAGGTCCATCAGTGAAGAGGAATTTCCAGAAAAGCCCACTTTGTCTATAGCTGACTCAAAGGGGGATGGACATGCTTTTCTTTACCAACTCCCACCAGAGGAAAAAGGAAAAGAGACAACGGGAGTCTGCCAATCTCGACAGACGGTATGTAGGCTGTTTAGGAGATGGAAAGAAGGTTTTTGCTGGCTGACAAAGAACAAGAGAAAGAGATTGAAGAGAAGTGTGACATAAGCAGAAAGAGCTGCGCTTGAAATGTATGTGGAAGAGAAGAAGATTGAGGGATAGAAGCTGTTCTAGGGGACAGATGGGCAAATAGACTTGAAAAGACATTTTTAAAATGTCACATTACTGCAGCCTAGGGAAGAAAAGTGAGTGAGGAGAGAGAGAGAGAGAGAGAGAGAGAGAATAAAAAATGAGAACAACATCCTCTCCGTGGCGTTTTTGCAGCTTCTCAATTGGAAGCCTTGGGAGATCTAGAATGACTCCTCCCGTATGGGAAGTTAAGGACCCATAATCACTCCTAAAGGAAACTTGCCCTAGCAAGGAGTAGACCTATAACAAAAGAACACATGAATATATTTAGAGGAAACTTGAATTGTGTCAGGCTGTATCCATTGTTAAATGAGTTCCAGAAAGAAGGATAATAAGACATAATAGAATTCCTGTCTAGTTGGACTTTATAGATATACCACCTGTTACCAAGCTCCAAGTACCTTCCCAAATCTTGGTTGAGAGCATACTGATGGCATGATTAGTATCCCACACATTCTCCTTCCTTTTTCCTTCCCAAACCCATCGTAAATTATGTATGCATATGACTTAATGCTAAGATGTTTTATTCATGAGTTTGCCTCTGGAGACAGGAGATAGACAACTTGCTTTTGTGAGGGTCTCTCTGGAGAGTGACAGTTGCACAATGTGTTACTCCATCAGGCTCGATGAGGAGAAAACATCTTAACGTAGGGGACTCTGTTTAAACTAATGATCAGTGTTCCCTGATTCCCAAGTTGAGAAGCGTTTATATTGACACACTGCTTGAGGTAAAAGATCAAAAGATTCTTCAGCATCCAACAGGGCTGATTGGTGCTAAGGAGGACAGATTAGTATCTCTGATTGGATCTTTAACAGGCCTAAATGCAGCTTACTATCCTAGAGGTAATTTACCATGGTTGGCTGTGGTTCTTCTCTAGAAGAGAGTGAGAACAACCAAATGAATCATTCTGCCACCTTTCTATAAGGTTCACTGTGGCCCAGGGCTTGGCCAGAGACAGGGCTGTCTTGGACTCCATCCATTCTGGAATGTTTGGTTACTAAAGGACTCAATTACCCATAGGACCTTGACAAACAGGTCTCACTTGCCTGTCAGGTGACTCCATGGCAGAACATTTTGTTAACTTGCTTCATAAGAAAATCAAACACATTTTTTGCTGAGATCCTTTCCTAGCAGTCTTTGGTCATTCATTTGGATTTTTAGAATCCAATATAACTGGAACTATCACTTTCAATTAAGGTTATGCAATGTATAACTGTAATTTATAACTGCATTAAGACATTTTAAATGTTTTCTCACACTTAGGGCCACATTGAAAGCATCAATTGTGTCTCTCCCTCATCTTACTACATGGCCTTCTTCACCTCTCCAGGGATGCTCCTGAGCTACAGAGTTCTCCACAATTACTTTATGCTTTGTCCTGTGTTAGCTTAATTGCAAATATCAAGCTAACAAAGCCTAAAAGAGGAGTGTTTTATAAAGATGTGGGTGAAAGGGGTGAATTTTATTGTAAACCTGTAAACTACAGTTTCTGCTTTTAGAAAATAACGCTCGGAAAAGATAGGTATGGGTTTATTTTCTATGAATGATGACTGACTTCTTGACCTATGCAAAGTACTGAGTTGAAAACTCTGAGAATGAACACAAATGGGAAGTGTGATACATGCTGTTTGCTTTCAAGGAGCATATAGGGAGATTAAATAAGAAAACCTCAGAAGTTAGGAAGTGCTGCAAGAGTTACATAGCTATAAAATGATCCTGGGGCCTTGGATCACAAACACATTTGTTTGCAAACCATTTGGTTCACAAACAGAAGTGTTTGGCAACATTTTGTTTTTATTTGCAAACTATGCATTGGGTGACAAACACAACCACGGCCATCTTTTCCACACAAACACAAATGTGGGCATCTTTTCAAAAACAGTACAACACATTAAGTTCATGAACCGAGGAACCACTGTATATTATTTTCCACTGTGGGAATACTCTTCAAATATCCTCATGGCTCATTCTCCCACTTTCTAGTCTTTGAACAAATGTCACCTCCTCAATGAGGACTACCCTAACCATCCCATTTAGTCTTGTAATCCTTCTCTACTGCTCTAATCTTTGGTATATTTTCCCCAAACAATTTACTACTTTCTAACAAAAATATAGCTCATTTATTTTTTGTTATTGTTTATTGTCTATCTAACACCAACAAACACAATCTGCACAAGAGCAAGAATTTTATTTTTTTGTCTGCTTTGTTCATTGCTATTTCCCTAGCTCCTAGAAAGTGCCTGGAATCTCAAAAGAGCTCAATAAATATTTGTTATTCTCATTAGATGAGCTTGAAATTGAACTAGATAGAATGAATAGGAAACTGAATAAGTTGCAATACCTGCTGTAAGGAACTCACAAAATGATACTAACTACAAAGATAACAATAATAACAACAAGGATGGTAGTTATTATTTATCAAGCTCTTATGGGCTAGTCATTGTGCTCAGCTCATTTCACTCTTATTTAATTTTCTCAACAATCATTTAGATAGATGCTATCTTTACTTTATTGATGAGAAAATAGTCTTAGAAAATTTAAATCACTGGGCCTATGTAACACATTGAGAAAGTGCTTGTGCTGGAATTTCAGTCCAAGGCTCACTCTAAAATCCATAGATTATTTTTTAATTTTTAAGATTATAAATTGTAGAACATTTCCAAGCACAAACAAAAGTAGAAAGAATCACACTATGAATCCTTGTGAACCCTCAGCTTCAACCAAAAATGGTAAATCCATGTTTGACCCAGTGCCCAGTCCGGAGTTTATGGTCTTCACCACTTGCTACAGGGTCAATTGAAAGGAAAATAGCATTTTTGGTAAGTATATGTGCTTAGTTTGTGAGGAAGAATTTTCTGCTCAGCTTCATCTCTGCCAAGAGTTTCCATGTCCAGAGAAACAAGTTCAGAAAGGAAGACAAAGTAGCCAAGGACAAGACCAGATCTCTACAGCTAGGCTTCTGGGGCTCATGGCTGGTGGTAAGTCAGACAGCCACGATACACCATAACACTTATCTGAAGGGGTGGGTAGGCACAGCATACTAGAGTGGGAAACAGTTGACTTAGAGGAACTGCAGACTTTGGTTTATAAGAGGAGGATGCTATGCAGGCTGATTTCCCAAAGACCCCCCTATGATTTTGAATACCTCTTTCTAAGCACCCAACATTAGAAAAAAAGCCAGACGTTAGCTGTTCCTCCTACTTCTTCTTCCCTTCCTCTTACCTTTTCAAAATGCTTGAGAAAAACTTAAGAATTTGAATTGGTAAAATCAGACCTGGATATAGACTCTGCCTCTCCCACTAGTGGGACCTCAGGTCCACACTAAACTTGCCTAAATCCTAGTTCCCTTACTGTAAAAGGGACATGCTGTTAAATTTACAGATGTAGAGTGTCTCCAATGATGTCTGAAACACATTGGTCCTGTGGAAATCAGGGTTGGGAAATTCTCTGTCATTGTCACCCTACAATTTCCCCTCATTAATTAATAAATAAGATGGCGGTTCCCAGTGGGATATGATTTTAACTAGCATTATTTATACTTTTACAAAAGAGGAAATTATAGTATACGGGACTCTTGGTTGGATTGTAATCCCCAATGACCCACGTCCAACATCCTTTTTTTTTTCCTGGTACTGGGGATCGAACTCAGGACCTTGTGCTTACAAGGCTGGTGCAGTGCCACTGAGCTAAATCCCCAGTCTTCAACATGCTTTTTGGAAGCAATCTAGGATCTTGGTGGCAAGATGTATCTTCCTAAATTCTCTTTTATTCCCCAGGGCCATAGCTTTGACCTCTATTATCTCAATATTAATACTTTTCAAGATACTGACAAGAAACAATGCCATCCTCAGGCCCTAACAGTGCAAGAGGCCATACACTGCCCTTGTGCCAAACACTGGGACATGCCATGTATACATAGCTAATGCCAGTGAAGGTATCACTAGTTTCTCCTTCCCCAGTTTTGTACTCAGATTAGGAAACTGAGGACAAAGAGGTAATATAACTTGCCAATAGCCAAAACTGGAATCATGTCCTCCAGCTCAGCTTGTCCCCCACCCCTTTGGAGACATCTCCTTGTTCAGGAGCAATGCGGGGATTGAGTGGAGTACAGTAACAAGTGCCAAGCTACCTTATTCCCTTTCAAGGTTTCAGCAGGATGGCCGGATCTTCAACCCAAGTTGGGATTTTGTAGGCATAAGGTTTTGCATCTAATTGCTATCCATGAATCATCTTTGTCAGGCTGTTTTGCTAAGCATATTTTGTGTTTAAGTACAGCAAATTCTTTCACAGTTTCAGGTGGTCATTATGATAAATTCCCTGATGAATAAAGGGCAAAGATCACAGACCCGCATGTATAGAAGTGTATCCTGAGGCACTGAAGCAGCATGGCCCCTGAACAGGGTATGTCTGCCAGTCCTTGCTGGTAATGATTTCTAGAACCTGAATACAGGAAGAGACAATGTCTGATAAAGTGGTTAACAGGATAGGCTCTTGATACCATTTCCCTCAGCTCAAATGCTACCACACTGCTTCCTACCTCCATGATCATATTAGCATATTATTATCTTTTCAGTATTTCTGTTTCCTTCTCAGTGTAATGGGAACCATAAAAGTGTCTGACTCATAGGATTGTTCTGAGAATCAAGTGTGTTAACACATAATTAAAAACATAGAATAGTGTCTGTAAATATTAAATGCTTAATAAATGATGGGTATTTTAGCAAATGGCTCTCCAGATTGTAAGACACCGTATCTCCCCATGCCTCATGATCCTCCCAACTCTCAGGCTCACTTGGCTCATTCTTTTTGGAAATTAATAGGAGTAATACAGCTGGGCTGCATTACCACCCTTGTCCTGCAGGTGCTACTCACTCCTGAAGGGCGGTTCTTTCCATATTGAAATCATCAACGTTTAATAAGTGGCAATAAGTCAAAATTTGAAGGCAAAAACATAAAGAAAATATTTAGTTAAACAAAGTTAAAACATGTTTCTTTATTATGGAACTTTTCAGACCCTCGAATATATTAAGTGCACCGTAAACCTCTGGATGTGTACGGGGGTGCAGGTGGGAAAAGCAACGTGTTCCCCAATTTTTCTAATCACAAAACTCTCTTTTTCCCACATGACACCCGTTAACCACTTCAGAATAACTCATTTTCTACTAAAGCGAGTTTGGGTAAAACTTCACTCAGATTGCCTTAAAAATGGTATTATTCAAAGTGCAATCTTTAAATCATCTGCTTGTTAAAATGCAATTTTCTGAATCTCATGCAAGACCTACAGAATCAGATTCTTTGGCGGAGGGGCTGAAGATTCTGCATTTTAATAAGTTCCCCAGGTGCACATTAAATTTTGAGAACCACTGCCTTAAAGGAAACACTTCCTTAATTTTGCAATTCTGTAAATTTGAAACCCCAAATACTAAACATTGTTAATAGGAAAGATGCTTGTTAAATGCCCAATAGTCCATACTTTAATGAAAGTGTGTATAGTGAAGTAAATGGTGAGGTTTAGGAGATCTTTTGTTTTGTTTTTAATTGCATAAACATAGAAGTCTTCCCTGTGGTTTATATTGTGCCAGAGAGCCAAGGATACAATGATAAATAAGACTGGGATCCTGCCTTCAAGGCGTTTATATCTATAATTAAAAAGAGAATCAGGCAGACAGCTTGGTTTCTTGCTCAGCCTTGACCACATTCACCTTAATAGTCAAGCTCACATGGGAGTCAGGAGGCTTATTCCAGAAATGAAAGAAGAGAGAGCAAAATTTCTTTTATATGATTCAGTCCTGAATGAACCACCAAGATACTGGTTTTGTTTGTTTTTTGATATCCTGAGGGGGAGAAAACACATGCAGTAAGAAATCAGACAAAAAAGTCAAATGAAACAAAGGATGTGAGTGAGGAGGAAGGAGAGGGAAAACCTAGTAATTTGATGAATTTTGTGAAGGAAAAAACCCAACCCTGCTGACTCTGTCCACTTTAAGGTGAGAAATAACAGGATTAGAATGTCAAACTGCTGAGTCCTGCAGACCTAACCATAAACCTCCTCTAAGCTGTTCAGCTTTTTTCTTTTGCAGCCACTAATTAAATCATGCCTTGAAAGAAATGAAATAAACTAAAATACCAAATGCTTTGAGTCAAGTGGATTGGACACCCTTCAACCCATAAGGGGCTGGATTCTGGTGGACACACCTGGGAATGGAAAATAAAAGGCCTGCAGGAAGGAGGTCAAGACAGTAGAGCCCTTGTATCTGTCTTCAACTTTCCATAACTGCTTTTTATTTCATGTGGAATCTTATAGCATCTTCTTTTCAGAGGTAACCTCTTTGCCCTAAATCGTAGTAATTAAAAACACTACATAGGATTTCCTTCTCAATGTGATTTTATGAAGCACTGTGAGCCAGACGATCCCAAAGCATATTAAAAAATAGTATTTAAATTCCAAAATTTATCCATGTTTCCAACAGAAGAAATGACCAAACTTAAGAAGTCACCTAAATCAGGGTGGCTCACCAATCCTGTAGTTTGTGCACTATTTGCACCTTTTATTCAGATAATTACCTTTATGAACTATTTGATTTCTTACACATAAAGCTTGCTATATTGGTAGGTTCCTAAATCTCTCATTTATTTCATGAAAACACAATGTCTGTGTTTCATTCTTGGTAGATGGTATTTTTAATGATCAAATATCTAATGCCAGCACCTGAGGCCACCAGGAGTCCGTTTTCTATGTCAACCCCTTGCCTGTGTGAGGCAGGTCTACCATCAAATGAGAAGTAAACGACTAAAGCCCTAACAGAGATATTTCTGGCCCTGAGTTCTTCTGTTGTTTGCCTGAGAAAAATCTATCATTACTCTATATGCATATGGCATGTGTCAACTGTTTTAAAATTAGCCAACTTTCCTAAGCATAAAAATGGATTTTTGTCATATCATATGAACCATATATCACAAAAACAAACCATTTTTTGTTATGACTTTTTTCTTTCCAAAATGCATTAAGTCTTTCTAAGTCACTGCCAAATCCATTTCACTCACTGCATTTGTGAGATACATGTAAAGAAACCAAGCAGAGGGAGGAACTATCTCATAGAGTTGTTACCTGGAAGGAAATCTAGTTCATTAACCAAACCAGTTATATCGAGGAGCCTGTATCGTTTCACCTGCTTTTAAATAACAGAGTATTTGTATGCTATCCTGCACTGAAAGTTTGAGATAGGGCAAAAACAATTTAAAAACAAGATTAAGAAAAAACTGTTATTTATTGAGCATTCTCCATACACCAGATGGTATGATAAGGACTAACTCAGCATTATTTTATTTCATGCTTGACACAGTCCTCTAATGTGAGTTTTGCTCTATTCGGTTTGCAGATGTGGCACTGAGGCTTCCATGGTAAAATAATTTGCTAAAATCACATAGCTAGTACATAGTCGAGACTGCCCAAGACTGGGACCCAGGGTGAGCTTGTCTGGGCCTCCCCGTCAAGGACCAGGTCATGCGTGAATGAAAGCCCATTAGCCTTCTAAAGGCATGCTAGTGAGACAGGTCGGTGGCATCCGGGTCTCTTCTCCTAATTAACATTATATGCGTGTTATCTTTAAGGATTGCGGGTTGGAGGAGGCCGTCTCTGAAGGATGCATTCTACCTGAGCCTCTCTGCACATGCATCCAAACACGAGGATCAGTACTAGCACCACATGTATACTTAACAGCAGCTGTCGGTTCATTTGGAGGGGCCTGCAGTTCTTCTCAAGAGGGAAAAACATCGGTCTCTTACTTGGGTTAAAAAATCTGTGAATTTCTCTTTTGAAATGCTTGAGTGTTAATTGGAAAGGCAGCACATTAAATCATTATTAGTCATTAATACATCAGCACAAATTAGTTGATCGGGTTACGGAGAGGTGTGAAGGGCCTGAGGGAAAGCTATCATCTTGACGGAGGTGGTGGGGAGTCCCCAAGGAGGGCAGGCTCTGGGTTGCCACCGGGCTGAGCATGAGGCTGGCAACTGAGGAGCACCAGAGCACAGGGCGGGGCCGCAGGCACAGCCTGGTCACGCTACGGTGGCTTCAGCAAACGGACCTTTCTCTCCCTACGCTTGCACCATCACGCATACGCACGCACAAGCACAGGCACACATTGTGCGCTTCTGTCCCTGCCTAGCCTGCCGGAAGTGTACTTACAGACAAGGGTTTTAGGAAAGGTTGCCTGGAAACCTCCAGGCCAGAACCTCTCCTACTCCTGGGCCGGCCGGCGGCCTGTTACACGCCTCTTGCCTCTAGGGGTCTCCAGTGCCCTGAGCCTTCAGGAGGATGCAGACCTTGCTGTGTTCTCCCTCAGGTCCAAATCCCGAAGGGCGAAGATCGCTGACCGAGATGGCGCAGGCGGGGCGCTTCGGAGGACCCGACCACCCGCTGAAACGCTGCTAACCCACTTGGCCCTGCTCCTGCCCGACAAGGACGTATTTACAGTCGGCTAAGTGGCTGAACACAGAGTGAGGGGGAGGAGAAGTGAACTGCCCCCGCGGTCCTTGGCGAGTGCTTCAGCATTGCTAGACCTCAAGGGGATTGCAAGGACTTCGCTCTCAGCCCCACCTCGCACTCTTCCAGTGAGCCGCCTCTCCCTCTCCGGGCGGGCGGGCAGGCAGGCGAGGAAGACTACAGTAGGGCAGGGGTCCGGGAGTCTCGCAAGGCGAGGCAGGCTCAGGATGCTCGGGATGCTGAAGAAGGCCCTCGGAGTAGGGGACGGAGCTGAGTAACCCCGGTCACCAGCTCCTACTGCCACTGGAGCTAGACCCCGAGAGCCTGGCCCTCCTTCAGGTTGAGGATGAGGAGGAGAAGGACTCAATTCAGGAGGAAGGATCACAGCCAGGGTCTTGGGGTACCTGAATGCCCCACGAAAAAGGTCGCTGAGTAAAATCTCTCAAACAAGGAAAAAGAGAAAAACTTAGAGAGAGGTAATATTACCTCCATCCACTGTTGAAGCTGCAGAGCTTGGTGGCCAAACTCAGGCTCCCTAATTCATTCTGTGGTATAAATTCGAATCCCAACTCCACTACTCACCAGCCATGAGATTTTGGGTAGCTGACAACCTCTCTATATCTGTTTTTTCTCATCTTTAAAAGGGCACTGATAACATGTACTTCATAGGGAGTTTTTAGAATTGAAGGATATCCGCAGCTAGCACATTTCGTGTCTGGTACAGTTCCTGGCACACAGCAGGCGTTTATTCATAGACACTGAACTTCATGCATTTTCAATCATTGAGAACAGGCAGAACAGTAATTTGTCCTAGTCTCACTGAACGTCACAGATGTGTCTGGATTGGTGAAGGTCTTATATTTTATGATCAATTTTAATATGTCACCTCTTACTTTAAATGAATCACAACTCTCGCTTTTTAAAGGACTTCTATAGTGTAATGGTTTTCTTTGTGTTTTGAGCCGACTTTAGAATCTAGGGAGTTTCTTCGGGTAGCACTTTTCGGAGAGGGAAGAGAAGTGACAGATGGCAGAGCTTCTGACCCACAGGGTGTTCCAGCCACAGACCTCCATGCAGGTCTGCTTTATACACTGGAGTTCTAAGAGAGCACTTATTAATCAAAGTCTTATACTGTCTTTTTGAAAGGTTAAAAACCATCACAAATATATTCTTGTGTAATTCAGGGAAACCATTCCTTCCCATCCTGAGGACACTCATCTATAATTTTATTTGTTTTGAAAGCCCACTCTTCTGAAAATAGAGCACACCTGTATTCAAAGATGGTGGCACTGGAAATATTCAGCCCATGTGTACAAAGGACCAGGGATGTGTAAGGAATTGCATTAGAAACTGCAGCATTTTTGAATATGCACCAACCACTGTGGCCTGCTCCAGAAATCCTCAAGAGTCTAATGATTCTATTCCACTCTTGAGAGAAGTAGAGCAGCGCTCCCCTTACTTGGCCACAAAGGTCCCATTTACCCTGGAATGATCACACTACAAAGTCCAAAGTTGAAAAGCATGGCTTTTGCACCCGATAGACCTGAGCTTGGCTACATTCAACATGTGAGAACTGGGATGAGTTATTTAATCTCTCTGAACTTTAGTTTTCTTGCCTATGAACAGAAGGAAACAACTCATCTTAATGGGGTTGTTATATGGTTTAAATGAGACAATGTTTGGAAAGCAGTTACCATGGTACCTGGCTAATGGTATCTATTCCCAGGGAGTGTCTGATACACTGGATTCCAAACAGCATGTTCAGAAGCTACTATCCAACCCTCACTGGCCAGAACTGTATCCTATCATTGTTGCTTGGAAATCAGTTTTAACAGTGCTTATACTTAGGGGCACAAACCCAGCAAGTACCATTTTCTGAATTCCTATTATACAGCAGGTACTTTGCTGATATTTTTCAGTCATTGTCTCTAAGACAAGTGGGAATACTTAATACTTAGCTGATAGAGTTTATGCAACCTTGCTAAGGTCACACAGATAGCAATCAATCAAGGAAAAGTTGGAGCCCAAGTTTATCTGGCTCAGAAGTCAGGGGTCTTTTTTCCCCACCCAGGTGACTCTCAGAGCTTCTTGGGTTGCAAGGCAGAGGGCATGGTCCAGCAGCAAGAGCCCTGAGCCTCACATCAGCTCCTCTGGGCTTTGCCCTCCTCCATTTCATTCTGCAAAACAGAAATGGCACTCCCTAAGGTTGGAATGAAAATTAAATGAGATAGTACAAGGAAAAAATGAAGCTAGTACAATTTTTATCATAAAATAGTTTTGGAATCTATATTAAATAAGTACGAACTTGCTCCACCTAAGTTTCATCTGCTCTCCAAATCATTATTTTGGGGGGGGGGGTACCGGGGATTGAACTCGGGACCTTGTGCCTTCAAGGCAGTAGGCGGAACCACTGAGCTAAATCCCCGGCCCTAAATCACTTTTTATTATGAGAAATATATATGCCTTTCACAGCATGTGTGGATATATATGTAGTGTGCAAATGCATGTGAATATAGATGAATGTATATGTGTTATATACAGTCATAGAGCAAACTTTCACCCAGTACACTGTCAGCATCTCACAAGCAACCCCGTCTCCGTGCCCCTCCATGATCAAATTCCCATTTCTCCCTCCAGCCCAATTCATTTCTCATCTTGTTAAAAAATAATTTTTTCCCCCTTTTGCTTGTGCCTCTGGGTTGTCTCCAGCCTTTCTGCTGTGCCTGTGCCTGTCAGGTTCTGAGTGACACGTTGTTCACAGGAGAGAAGTAAAATAAAGTGGTTTGGCAAAGCAGTGGTGAGTGTGTGTGTGTGCACGCCCTCTATCCTTGTCAAAAGCAGCCAACTGGACACCTTAGGAGATATGTCTTAACCTAAAAGAACAGGAGGGATAGGTGGACTGGTGGGGGAGAGGTTTGGAAACATTTGGACTACTTGCTGTTCCCCAAGACCACTGAGGACAGAGTCTGGGACCTCCAGAGTGAGGGGTGGACATCAGAGCAGCTAGAGCCCCAGTTACCCAGAGTAAGCAATTTCCTCTTTAGATCCCCAGTTCCAGCCCCATTCCAGATTCAGATTCAGCCCTATCCTCATTTTTCAGTGGACAAATCTGTCTCAATTTAAATATTAACCTCCTCTAAAGGATTTTTTCTGACCACTGCCTTAATCACTCTCTCCTATAAAACTCTATTTTATCTTCTCCAACATCAGCATCTGAAATTTCATTTATTTACTTGTCTACATGGTTATTTTTTGTGGATAGTACAGTAATAAAAAATAAGGACTCGAGATTTAAACTTGATTAGAATGCCACCTCTCCCACTTACTGGCTGTGTGACTTTGGACCTCTGTTTAACCTCTCTGGACCTCCAATTTATCACCTATAAAATGGGAACCACAAGCCTATTGACTTTACAAACCCATGAAGATCAGTAAATGAGTTAGTGTGTATAAAGTCTGCGACATCGTACCTGACACGTAAGTATTGTTATTATCAATGTCCAAAGTAACTATTATTACCACGATTAGCAGCGAATCTTCCTCCAGCATGGACACAGCCTGGTGGCAAGGTGTGATCTGTGTTGTTCTCTGCTGAATCCCCTGTGAAGAACAGGGCCCAGCATGTGCTCCTAACCATGTATTCAGTACAATCAATGCATATGTCTGAAACCCCCAATGTCAAGCCCACTGGCAAGCGCAGGAGTTAGTGCCGTCAAATTACTGCATGGTGGTGAGTTCATGGTGGTGAGTGCAGTGCACAGAGTTTGAGCTCCATGTATGGAGTGTGGAGGAGGAAGCAATTAATTCTGTCCCAGAGTCTCAGAGAAGCCTTCACAGAAGAGATACTATTTACAGAGGCTGGAAGCTCAGCAACCCTTTAGGAAACAGAGACCAAGATGAAGCAGGTTCTGCAGAAAACAGCACAGCCCTCCAAGGCCTGGAGCACGGAGGGAGCACACTGTCCTTTCAAGTGGCTGCGGGGACAAGGGTAAGGTGGGAGAGAGGCACAGGTGCGCCTGGCAGAATAGCTCGGGAAGGAGCTCCTGTTGGCAAGGCCAAGAAATCTGGATTTCTATTCCCACAGTAGTGGGAAGTCACTGGAGATTCACAATAAGAGAGGAAGCATTATCAGATTTACCAGTGTGAAAGAGACTGAACTAGTTAGTCTTCAGAACAGGAAGCAGGGAGACCAAACGGTGGCAAGGGTCAGGCCAGAGAGGACAAGAATCTGACACCAGAGAGTGGCAGGTGGGGCAAGAGGAGCTTGTGCACTGAGAAATCATTAGCTGACTCACCTTGGGCAGTCCTGGAGATTGGATGCTGGGGGCAGTGTGAGAGGATGTGGAACGCAGGGCTGCCTGCATTTCTTAAGATGCCTCTAGAGGTCTGGTTGTATTATTAACCAAATCAGGATATCTGAGGAAAAGGTTGGCTTGGGATGTAAGTTGGGTGCACAATCTCTAAGTCGAGCTTTAGACATTGTGACCTTAGGGGTATCAAACTGAGGACCTTTAGTAGGAAAAGGGTTAACATTTGTTGAGGATCCACAGTGTACCTGCTATGTTTGGCCCCTTATGTATTTTGTCTTTTTTTTTAACAATGAGAATAATCCTTTGAGTGATGGGACATTATTGTCTTTATTTTTATAGGTGCTGATACTGAGTCTCAGAGAGGCAATGATGCCTTTTTTACATGGTTAACATTTAAGAACCTTAAGCAGATCAGTGTGATTAAGCAAGACTGAATGAAGTTCATAGTCAGAGAAGGATTAAGAATTACAGTAGTATCGGTAATTTGGGGGCAGATCACAGAAAACCTTGAATAGAGATAATAACTGCCCTGCAGGGGTATTGTGAGAATCAGGTCCAATGCAGCTGGTAAAAGCACTTTGTGAGCTATAGAATGCTAAGCAAATCTGAGGAGGTCTAGTTGTGCCCACCCTTATTGCCCTGCCTAACAATAGTAGCAATAATGAGTTATAATAGTCAAGTGTGTAATTATTGAATAAAATTAAATCACATGTCTTTCCCTATTCTTCTTACTGATAGTTTGACAAAATAATCTTTAACTCATAACAGTGGCATTTCTTTCCCTCCACCACAGAATCAACATGTCTGGTTTGAAAAAAGAAAGCTCTCACAAGGAATGATCGTAATGTGGCAGAGATGAGAAAGAAGACGATTTGAAAAAAAAAATCAAACACATTCAGCTGATCTCTACTGCTACAGCTTCACACTTTGGGATGACATCCTAAAGATTAGTTATTTGGTTATTTCTACTGTCAGGCAGAAACTCAAAAATATTGGGATAAATCACCAGGTCTTCCACTTGCTCATTCTTTCCAAGTGAACTGAGAGCTACAATGCTTTGCAAAGCCTTGGGGCTGAATCACAGTCAATGAGGTCCCTCCTCAAATAATTACGGGCCAATGTACACGGTTTGGGCCCTCCTTGACTTTTAAGTTTCAGAAATACATGCCCCAAGGCTCACTCTGGGTTGCTCTTGACCTCTCCCCCTCCACGTTCTCTCTCTTTTTTATGTCTCTGGCTCCTCTTGTCTCCTGACTCTGCCCTTTCTCTCCATTAACCTGTCACTACTCTTCAGGGCCTAGACCAAGAGAAATAATTAGTCCAAAAGAAATAATTAATTTTTCTAGTAGACATGTTGAAAAGTAAAAAGAAATGTGTAGAATTAATCTTAATATTTTATTTAACCTAATATATTCAGAATATTACCATTTAACATAATCAACATAAATAATTATTGATAACATATTTTGCTTTCCTTTTTTACAACTAAACTTCAAAATCTAGTATGTATTTTCACTTGTACAGTACACATTTCCAGTATTCAAAAGCCACCTGTTGCTAGCAAGTACCATATTGGATAGTACTGGTTAGCACTCAGTCCCCCGAGGTATCAAATTGCTGGTCCAGCCCAGCATTTCAGATATATTTGCACTATGTACGAGGCTCAGTGAAAGGAATGATGGGTCTGGCTATTGAAGATCTCATGTTATAATAATGTTACTCAACTTCACTTCCTCCAGCATGGCAGAGTGACAATTTAAAGAGGGGTCAGTCTGTCCCTAATTGATCAGACAAAGCCAACCCACTGCAGCCTGCAGTGGCATCCCTGGAGAGGGAGGAGGCATGACTGAGCTGCTTCTCAATTCTCCCCCAGTTAGGACACATCTTAATCCACAACAACTGACCACATACACATGTGCTTGGATCTCTTATCTACCTTGGCCCCCCGAGATGCTAGTGGATGCTCCTGAAAAGCAAAGGGAAAAGGTGTCATACCCACAGTCCAGCTGCATGGTCATGTAACACAGGAAACAAAGGTGACAGCAAGGTTTGGGGCAGGTTTTAACAGAGAAATGTCCCTGGAGACTTGTTCCCAGAATGAACTCCTGGGACAAAACACACAAACAGACTGGGGTCCTAGGGATTTTCCTCTTGATTTCAGGGTATGGTATGATGAGGCAAGTCATTCTGCTCTCATGGCCAGTATGAACTTCCTCTCTTATAGGAATAGGGCCCCTCAAGCCATTGCTTGAATAGAAGCCTGAGTAGAAGTGAAGGCCAAAGAATTGAGGGGTTGTGTTTCCAGGCCTCTCATGGGACCTAGGTTTTGCCTGACCTTTTCTCTGGAGAGAAGCCCACTGCTGGAGCCATTGTGTGGCTGGCTGGCCACAGCCTTCTCCTGGTGGGCCAGGGCCCTTGGCCTTTCCTTGCTGCTTCCCCAGGCTGGCAGATTGCTGCTCCCTTCTCCTGCTCAGCTGAGCAATCACAGTGCCCTGTGGTACAGCTGCAGGCAATACCACACCCCATTCCCTCCTGCTTTTTTGTGGTCTCTTTCTTTGTGACTGCTATAGCATATGTTTTATTAAAAGGGAAAGAGAAGGGGAGACAAGAGGTTATATACATGGGCATGCTCAAGAATCTTAAGATTGAAAATCTTCTGCTCAATGCAAAATGCCTAAAGGCTTTGGCATTTTGCCGGCTCTAAGTAAACCCCAAGAGGAACATTTGGGTGGGGGAATAGGAAATGGAGGAAAATCAAAGCTTTCTTCAGAGATTCTGATTTTAAGATACGAGATTTTCTCATGTTCTCTTGAAACTTGCCTGCTTTCCCTCAGTATCCTCATTCAAATTTTTAGATATGATACTGATAAGCTCTCTGACCTTGAACAGTATTTTTCCCATTGCATGTAAATCAGACTTGAGAGTGAGTAGAAGGCCAGATAATTTCCAATGGCTAAGGAGATTCCTAACATTTCAGAGTCCCCTGTCTGCATCCTGGGGCAACTTCCTCTAAGATAACATATACTCAAAATGTTAAACCAGATAGATAGTGTGTCCAAGTGGCCAGGGGAGAAGGGGCTCCGGCAGATCACAAGGAATCAGGTAAGCTTTGAAGTGTCCAGTCTTCCCACCTCTGTTACAGTTAGTGTGTCCATCAGCTAGGACCCCTCTCTCCCTATCCAAATAAATCCCACCTCATTGCTCACGGCTCAATGCAAATTCTCCCTCTGTTTAAACTAATAGTTATCATTATCTGTAGAAATCAACTGCAGATTTATTAGGTCAGGCTTTTGACTTCTTGTGTATTGGATTACTCTGTAGAACTTGTATTATCCTGCACCCTTTCCCAGATATAAGCTGAGTTTTCAACTAGACTGTAAGATCATTGAGAGCAAATGCTTATAAGATTTTTATCCCTCACTACCCTTAGTTTAGTGAAATCCTGGGTCATTGAAACCTCCCAGCCTTGTAAAGTATAGAAAAACTAAATCAGATCACGATTGCTAAGATTAAACCATTCCCTCATATAAGCCAAGGTTGGCTTAGGAGTAATATGAAGCAGATCCCATTCCTTGGCTTCACTTAATTGGTGTGTGACCCCGTGTAAAGCAGGTCTCCTTTCTGAGGTTCTCCGCGCTCCCTTTTCCAAGCAAAAGGCTAAGATCTCTCTCCCTCTCTCTCTCTCCCTCTCTCTCTCTCTCCCTCTCTCTCTCTCTCCCTCTCTCTCTCTCTCCCTCTCTCTCTCTACTTTTTAAGATAATCAAAGGTAAATCAAAGGTAAATGAGACAATAAGCCATGTGAAGATTAATTAGAGGAGTTCTGTGAAATGCTCCCAGCTCTTTGGGAAAAGATACCTTTAAAAATGTATTCAAGGTCTTATTATTTAAGAAAAAGAGTCAAATATCCAAAAATACAATGCACAGTATTTTGTTAAGCACTAACCAGGAAACCTCAACAGCAAGAATCCCAGTCGGCAGAAAGTGCCCATGCGGATGTCTCCAGTCCCTCCAGATTACCTCTTGTTTGTGAGCTGGAGAGAGACTTGGAACATCCTCTCAGAAGGGATCTCTGTTATGTGATGCTCCCCAGTGGCTAGTCTGTGCATTGGGAAAGGGGATCAGGAGGCGTTGATGACGCAGGGTTGCTCGGTGCTCTCTGGCCTTGCTCAGTAAACAACCAGCCAGGACACCAGAAAGGGACATCCAGAGATGATCTGCAAGACCTAGTGTAGAAGACACTCCCATCCTCAAGACCAGCTTGATATTAGCAGGGCAGGAAACTTCTCCCCTCCCCAGCCCTTCCATCCCCACCTCCTTTACTTGTTTTTGCACTGCAGCACACACCACTTCATTCTGAGAGAAAAAGCCAGTTCCATTTTTGGTGAGGAGAGGGAAGCAAGAGTCAAGAATGCTTCTGTCTTCTCCATGACTACAGCCCAGCTGTCAAACCCTTGGAGCTAGCTGTTCTCCAGCAGGGAAGACTATGGTCCAACATTTGGTTCCTTACTTTCAAACATTGCTCAGTATCCATGCTCTGCCTCCTCAAAGAAGCAAACTATGCATCTTTTCTTGGAGTAGGCAGTAACTACGATATTGATAAGACAGGATCCTTGTGGCGGCATTGCTTGGTCATGCCCTTGGTGCTGCAAAGCAACTTATTCTGGGTGAAAGGGAACTCCAAAGGGTCAGGCCTTAAACAAACAACATACACATAACTGTGTGAAGTCAAGAGGGAAAACACAAACTCCAGCATCACTTTGCTGTTGCCTGATGTCATCAGACTGCCCCCCAGGGGATTTGGTAAAATACTTTTAACTGCTTGGTTAATAGTAGCATTGCATGATCAGAGAGAGAGAGAGAGAGAGAGAGAGAGAGAGTCACTTCAACACACACAAGAGGCCAAAATACTTCACTGACAATATACCTTTTATCCTTTGGATTGGTCTATACTGACATATCATTGTCCCTACTGTGTAAGGCTGGATTGCCTGGCTACAAGCATGGCCCTTTATAATAGCCTTTTAGCAAAACATTTGTTTCTGCTCAGGGCACCCCACTCCCAGGGTTAGGAAGAGTATACACATGGTTCTTTACAGAGGGGTCTGCTCAAACACCATGTTACTCTGCATTAGCTTGATTATTAGTTAATATTTGGCTTAGGTCTATATACCCTGGATAAACATGTACTGTGCAGAAGGGCTGCTCGGTGAGGAGAAAACTCCTCTGGGCTAGAATTACAGCTCCCAAGTTCCTGCTTCTACTAGGGAGGAACACTCCAGGTGTCCCTGGCCTGGGGTGGGTGCTGCACATGCTTGCTCCTTCTGTGGACTGCCAGCTTCCTGCATATAGCTGTAAGCACAAGCAAGCAAGCACAAGCACGCACGCGCGCGCACACACACACACACACACACACACACACACACATGCTGCCAGAGGCAGCATTTGATTGTGTATCCAGATGATCACAGAAGCAGGGAGAGCGATCTGCTAGATGATACCAAAATACCCTTCCCTTCAGCACAACAGTACTCTTCCCTGGGGTCTCCAGTGCTCTGACAAGCTCAACTTGGTCAATGGTGCTCCTACCTCCACCCTGGGGAGACTGCTTGCACCCTCCAGGTTCACTCTTTGGAATCTGTTTTCCTCCAGGCTGCATGTGCATGGGGAAACGAAACTGGCCTCTAAAGACGCGCTACAGGGCTCTATGAATATGTGAATACAGATGTATTGTGCATCACTACCTCAGATTTTTAGGGTCTTTCCCAAATACAGTGAACCTCTTACAGTTCATCCAGCATCTGCTCAGCGGGCGAAAGTCCTCGTCATCTTGTGCAATTATGTGGCCCAATTGGGTTTTCTGAAGCTAATGGGAGTTGCACTAACTTTGAGGACTTAAACCAAGCTGAAGCAATATAGGTCAGGCACAGTGCCCAGGCCGTGTGACAGCCATGCAGCACCAGGAGACAAAACCAGAGCGATCTCCAGTTAAACTCAAAGTCCACAGCTCAGCTCAACGAGAGACAGAAACTAAGTGGAATCATTCTCTTTGCCTGCTGCTGCCAGGCACCGGGGCAAGAGGGCTGTATGAAGGTGAAAGGATCCCCTTCCCGATGGACTCATCAAAAAGGACAATGAAAAGGGAAAATCAGGAAACCCCTGCGCTGTTACCTTGAATCCTTGCAAGAGCCCTCCTGGGTATCAGCTGCTCCTCAACCTCCAACGACTGGGAGAAGCTTCCTCAAACATTCCAGATTTTTGTGCAACATCTCTGGTGGCAGCTTTCCAAAGTTTTTACTTCATGATTTCTTGTGGCTCTTCCTCATTTGGGGAAACGCGAATGCCTCCCCTCAGCGTGTGAGAGGGAGCGGATGTGTCTTTTCAAATTCTCTAGCTCTGCTCTCTGCCGTTGCTGCCGCCCGCGCCGCCGCCGCCGCCGCGTTAGACCACTTGCCCGCTGCCTTTCCGCGGCGCGGCGCGGAGCCCCGTCAGCCCGAGCATCTCGGAAGTGAGGCGTCGGGCGCACGCGAGGTGGGAGAGGTGAGGAAAGTGGCAAAGTGGGGGAGTCCCTGCTTGTGCCTCCACCGAGGAGAAACCGAAGATCTCGCCTTCTTCCCAACTCTAAAGGCACTCACTCGCCCTCTCGGATCCGAAACCAGACCTCTGCGCGCGGGCAGAGACTATCCCTCCGGCTTCCCTGCTTCCTCGGCTGCCTGCAGACCTGCGGGTGCCCTCGGAGCGCACGCAGGTGCATTTCCCTGGACAGGTCCTTCGGATCCTCCGCGCTCAGCCGAGGCGCTGCCGGAGGAGCCACGAGCAGCTGGTGAGGCTGGCGGATTCCATCCCAGGCAGCAGCCTGGCGCGTGCCCGCTCCGACTCCGCGCTCCGTACCCAGGCGGTGTCACCTGCAGACTCAGACACCAGATGAGTGTCTTAAGATAACAATGCTGCCCTGCCTGCCTCTCTCTTTTCTTATGCACGTAGGTCGGCAGCCAATAGGACACAGCGCCACACTCCCCACAGGTGTCGATTGGCCGGGCCGCAAGGCAGGGGGCGGGCTCTGAGCTCCACCGCTAACTCCTTTGGTTAGCAGGCAGGCTGGGGTACCAGCTCCGTGTTAACCCTCCCAGCTTTGCAGCAGGGACTTTCTGGTGTGGATAAGGAAACCTTGGATAAATTCACGGCTGGGGGTGGGGAAGGGAGGTCAGGTTTACAGAGTTTAAAAAAATTGAAGAGCGAGAAGTAGCTGGGGAGCCAATTATATCTTTCTTCTAATCTTTCTGACTTACAATAATCATTTGTTCCATCCCATTTTGTTTACCTGCTTATACTGGAATTCCCAGAGATGGGGACTCACATGAGCCATTTTCCTTGTAACTTGGGCTTTCATCCGGTTGTTCTGTGCGTTTTCACTTCCTGAATGACTTAATTAGAAATGAGCCCCCAAGTGAGACATAGTTGTTCTCCCTCTCTCCCCCTCAGAGAGAGAGAGAGAGAGAGAGAGAGAGAGAGAGAGAGAGAGAGAGAGAATATAGCAGAAACTCTGTGGAAAGATGGCTAGATGGCTAGAGAAAGAAACAGATTTAGAGATGAGACCGAACAGCTAAATTAAGAAACATCCTGCCCCCACACCAGGACTAGGAAGACAAAAGAGAGAGGAGAAGTTCAGGGTCCTAGGACACCATTAAGGAGAAAAAAATGTCTTGCTTCCAAAAAAGAGAATTGTTTTGCTTGTGATGTTTTCTTTCTGCGTGTGTCCTTTCACTTCAGTGTGTGCCAGGAAGAGGGACTTGGTTTTTAACAGAAAACTAGAAAAATCAGAACAGGACCAGCCTTGTTTCTGTGAAGCAGGTGCTGTTGCTGAGTCTGTGAATGGAGTGGGAAGGAGGGAGGGAGGGAAAGAAAGTAGAAGAGAGAGAGAGGAGAGCAGGAAAGAGTAAAGGAAGAAAATATTAACTTTAAATTAAGGATGTGAATTATATATTTTGATGTTCTAAAGAAAGTGCAAAACAAGTTATGTCCCACTAACCAGCATATATGCTAATTTTGGCAAGCGCATGGGAAGGTCATAGTGAAGAAAAATCCAACACAACAGAAAGCTGGGGATTAGAACTGACCAAAACACTTGCAAGCTTCACATAAAGTCATGTGATGGGGGAATGTGGAGAGGAGATTATACACCCAACATATAGTCTCAATTTAGTTTCTTTGAATGGAGAGCAACATCAGAGAGTATCTCCCAAAGAACTAGAAAAAAATAATAATGAAGAGGTCAAATGAATGTCAAAGCAGTTCCCATCTGGATTATCTAAAAACTGTACCCAGCTGTATGAATACAGAAAATCAGCAATAGCATTTTTTCCTTCTCACCTGTATTCTCATTTTCACCTGTATTTCCCCCTCTGACCCTTACACAAATTAGACATTCTTTCTGTGTGCTGCAAGTATCTGTGTGCCCATGCTATAAACATGCCAGAGAATGGTGGCCCCTGACTCTTCACCTACGATGAAATATACAAGTGAAGCAGTAAATGTCTAAATCTATTGTTGCGCAATTGCTGAGTTATTTACTTCTGTGATTTTAAGAGCCAAAGGTCCACTGACTTGTCTCAAGTAATAAGACACTGGACGTCAATGTTGCAAAATAACATAAGAGATTAGGTAAGTGGAGTGAGCAGTCAGACTGATGCAAATCAACTGTATTGGAAAGACAGTTAAAATTGTTAAGAGTTCTAAAGTGGAAAAGGGAGTGGAGTTGGAAGGCATGAAACAACTTGCAAAAAGAAAAACTTGCCTATGGTTTTTTCTACTATGGTGTTCTAAACCACATTATTAAAATTTAATGAGGTAAAAATAAACATTAAAAATTCAACCAGTGATTAGTTTGATGAACATTTGCTTATCCATGGATTGATGTAAACACTACCCACATAATTTCCAGGACTTTAAGAGGCCCACGCTTGCCCTTTCCCAGTCAGAATCCTTCATTCCCAGAGATAACTACTATTCTCACTCTTGTCCCTAAAGTTTAACATGATCTGCTCTTGAATTTTATACATATAGAATATTAGAGTATATATTCTTCTGTGTCATGTTTCTTACACTCATCCTTATCCCTAGGAGATTAATCCATGAAGTTGTTGTACTTCTTACAATTGTTGTGTAGTATTCCATTGCACAAGTATATGGCATTTATCCCTTCTCCTATTGACAAATAGGGTTGTTTCTTCTTTGTTTATTATGAATAAACCTGCTAGGAATGTTCCTGTACTTAACTTTTTTATATATAGGCTATCATTTCTCCTGGGGTAAGCACCAAGGAGTACAAATCATTTGATTTACTTCAGTTTCCTACAATGGAGCAAATCTTATGAAGAGGACTCTAAAGTGTACTTCCTGTTTTAAATAGTTCTGTCTCCACCACCTGCCTTGCAAGCGCAAGGATCCAAGTTCGATCCCCGGTACCCCCCCCAAAAAAAGTTCTGTAAAGTGATGATGGAAAAGGCTGTCACTATTGGGCAGCAACTAAATGTTTCAGATCCTCTGCAACAGAAGCATGTGTCTCCCTCATAGCTACTTTAAAATTATAAATTATTATTTCTATTTGCAAATAAAATACTGAGTGAAAGATTCTATATTTGGAAATAGCCCTTGCTTTTTTGAAGGTGTTTTTTTTATGTGTGCGTGTGCGTGTGTGTGTGTGTGTGTGTGTGTGAGAAAGGGAGGAGATACTGTGCAAACAGTCTAGGGCCACTAATAGTAAGAGATTTAAAGTCTTCAGATTTCCAAACCCTGGTGTTTGAACTGGAACATGTAGGATAAGGAAAACTAGACCAACATGAGGAAAGCAAGATTTCAGAAAGATCAAGGTGGCACCTGTGTATGGAATTGGCTGATAGTAGGAAAAGCAATCAAAAGCTACTGTGAGAGTCAAAGAAGAACACTGACATTTAAACCCAGGAAGCTGGATATAAGGAGGAAAATTAAGACTGAAGACAACAGAACTTGCTATTTTATAGTGTTTTAAAAAATATAAATATTTGCAAATACATTATCTGTGCCATGTGAGGTAGGCAGACATGATGATGATAGAAAACATTTTATTGATGGGAAAGCTGAAGAAAACAATGGCCCAAACTCACCTCCAAGTAAGAAAATTACAGAGGTGAGACTTGAATCCACTTCTGTTGTTTCACCATATGACGGGCCTACAGGTGATGACTGAGATGACTACACTCCTTTCCCATCCCCTCATTTAAATGTAAATTATTACCCGGAGAGACTTGGTTTTGTCAATTGCAACCTCTACCACCATCTCTAGGGATTTATCCATCTATCTTTTGATTTATTTATCTATTTTTGAGGTACTCGAAATTGAACCTATGGCCTTTCCATTCAGCTACATCCCCAGCACTTTTAAAAATTTTAAAATTAATTTTGCTAAGTCTCTAAGTTTCTCAGGCTGGACTCAAACCTGCAATTGAATCCTCTCAACCTCCCAGGGTGCTGGGATTATAGGCATGTACCACCATGCTTGATTTGTTTTGTTATTTAATTGAAGAAGTGACTATGTGACATTATACCATGTTTACAGGAATCAAGTACTCTGGAGAAAATTCATTTTACTTCCAAAGTGTCAGTTGCTTGACTCTTCCATAGAGAAAGCAGCGGTCTATAAAGGCCCGAGATACAATGTTCCATATATTCCCAACACAATACACGTGTTAAGAAGACTACACACTGACTTATAGAAAACCAACCCCAAAAGCTTCACTTGAGTTTTCTAACATGACTCAAGACTTCAGAAAATTTGAACGAGATTTCAAACTGAGAGTAAATTACTTGTTACTAAAAAGCAGGAGGGGTATTTTTCTGCCCATGCTTAGACTAATGCCCAGAATATGGTTAAGAGCTCAAGTGTTTTCTGAGTGCATTACTGTGAGCTGTAAAATCTTGTCTGTGGTTTTAGTTTTCATCATTTTAGCAGATTTATCTTGTAAAGTATCTCACCATCTCACTGGCCTCAGTTCCCTCATGTGTTAAATGGAAGAGTAATAGTTAATCTGGTAGTTTCATACTATTTCTCACATTCCAAGACTAATTGTGTTTTCCTGGCATTACTCTAATTATTCAATGGCAAAACCTTGCCTACTTCTTCTTGTTTTGGTTTTTTTTTTTTGTTACAGGGGATTGAATGCCGGACCTTGCGCTTGCAAGGAAGGCAGCAGAACCACTGAGCTAAATCCCTGGCCCTGCCTACTTATTCTTAATGCTTCTTTCCTGTGCTAGAGAGTAGTAAAAAAGGTGTCACAGAGTCTCTGTCTCCTTGAGTACCTCATAGGAGAGTAATGAAGATGAATTTTCAAAAGGTTATTAGCTGCTATATCTCTTTTGCAGTAGTTTGTAATGCCACATAGTACTATACCTATGGGTTAATTCTTGAATACATCAGATTTTAAAACTAAAGTTTTTATTAAAGTAAGCTTTTTTGGGTGATAAACAGATCTTTTATTCCTTCCTTAATGTGACCTTAAGTATGGCTGATTCAACTAGATGAACTATTTAGCTATTTAACTAGATTAACCTTGAGAAATGCATGGCACACTTTTTTGTATTTTAAAGGATATATATTTAACCATGTCAATGAATTTACAGGAGGTAGATTGAGAATACAACTGTTTCTGAAGAAAGGGTCTTTGGAAAAAGGTGGTAGATCAAATTCCTAGAGAGTAGGAACTCAGTGTAGTCTTTAGAGCGGCTAGCATTTAAATTGACATTGAATAAATAATGTTGGAGAGACATATTTTTGAAATAAATTACTGGTTATCATGTGAAAAAATTTTAATTCCAGTATTTCCCCAAAGTTAATTTATACCACTGTTGCATGTGGTCATCAGTTTTAAAAGCCAACACTGCCCAGCACTGTGAGGAACAGATCTCCTATAGGTTTTTCTGTGGTGGTGTTATGCCTCGGACTTCTCAGGCAATTCTCTATCCTTGACTGAGTTAGGACTGGGCTGGCTCACATCCAAGAATATTCTTTTATTACTTTTCCACTTGTAAGGGTGCCTGGAAACTATAGTTTTTCTTACATTTTATCCCGGCTTTGTTCCATTTCCCGGATCCTTTAAAAGTAAAGGCTCAACTCGTCTTTGAGCTAAGTCTGCTTTGTCCTACCAATTATAACATTCCCCAAGCTATCTTTTAAGTACTGTAGATAACATTTGTGACAGAAATGAAATGAAGAGGTAAAAATAGCAAGTAAAACTTCTCGTCTCCTGCTTAACTGTATAACGTACATCGACTTGGTTTTTTTTGTTTGTTTGTTGTTGTTGCTGTTGTTGTTTACTATATCAATATAGCAAATATTTTCTTTAAATGTTATCCAATGTTAGTGGTGAGTAAAAATATACACGTGTATTTATCTCAGCACCCACTTATGCTACAGACAAATCCAACTAACTAGTGTGGGGAGAAAAAATAAAAAATTGGATAAACTAAGTCCACAAAATCACTAGAAGAATTTGCATGTAGAAAGACCCCCCATCTACACACACACACACACACACACACACACACACACACACACACGCTCTGAGGAAGAGCTCTTTAAGGTGTGTGCCTCTGTGTGCCTTTCCTGAGCCATTTAGATGATGATGCGACAGGGAAGATTTTGCATTGCCAAGACGAATTTTTAAAAATGCAGTACACGCTGTTAATCGCCTAGAGCGCGGCTGGAGCAGGGGGATGCAAAGGAGGAGAGAGGCCGAGCACCCACAGCCAGCCGGGGGCTGACCTGATTCCCCCTCAGCTCCCTTCTCCTCCCCTCCTGACATCCTTCCTTCCCTTTTGCTCTCCCCGCCCCATCCCTCCTTTCTCCTTTCCCTGATTAGCAGCTCCGGGAAACAAAGGACCCGGCTCTCCTGACCTGGCCTCAGCGCGGACCCAGCACTGCCCCACACTGCCCGCCGCACCTCGCGGGCCCGGGTCCCCGGCTGGCTCCGTCCCTCCCCAGCTGCCCCGCCTCCCGCCGCCCGCCCCCTCCCGCCCGCTTCCTCCCCGCTCGCTCGCTTCCTCCCCCACCAACGCAGCGCAGGGAGGAAGGCGGCCGGGCTCAAGATGGCTTTAGCCCGGCTCTGCGCCCTGCTCGCCTGCTGCTGGGCCCCGGCGGCGGTGCTGGCCACGGCCGGCGGGGACGTGGATGCGACCAAGGAGCTGGAGTGCAAGCTCAAGAGCATCACCGTGTCGGCGCTGCCCTTTCTGCGCGAGAACGACCTGAGCATCATGCACAGTCCCTCGGCCTCCGAACCCAAGCTCCTCTTCTCCGTGCGCAACGACTTCCCGGGAGAAATGGTCGTGGTGGACGACCTGGAGAACACAGAGCTGCCCTACTTCGTGCTGGGTGAGTCCGGGGGAGGTCGAGGCTGCCTGAGGCGCCCCCAGCCCCCTCTCCGCTCGCGCCTGACACTCACTGGCCGAACACCTCCCCTCCCCTCCCCCAACGCCTCCGCCCCGCATCCGCCCGCTCCTGAGAGCTCTCCACACCCACTTGCAGGCTAGCGCCTCCGTGCACCTGACGCCCCCCACGCCTAGGTAACCTGGAGGCCCGGCCCTCAGCCTCCCTTCAGCTGCCCTGCCCCGAAGGAACAGGTTGCTGGAGTCTCTCAGAAACCTTCTCCAGCCTTGCCTTGCCACCCAGCTTTGATTCAGGAACGGAGCCAGGACAGACTTCTGGTCTGCTACCCATTCAACTCCCATGAGCCCTTCTCCCCACTCCCTGACCACATGCTCAGCTCTGCTCCACACCCCCTGGACACCCATCCCCAAGTGCAGCCATTCCTGGGGCTCTGGGAACAGGTATTTTGTCATCTCTTTGTCAGACCTGTGCAGGCCCAACTGTGATGGCTGGATGGCTGGATCTCTGGTCTTCACTCCTTGACAGCCTTTTCTTTGTGGCCGTGTTCCAGGCACTCAAGTTTCTTGTATGGGGTGTTCACCCTGGCAGGGCCTGCCTCAAGGCCAAAGTGTGGTGGCTCCCTAGTTCAGCTGCCTCCACATCTCCAAGGCACATCACACTGGCTGGGATAAAGAAATCACCCAGCTGTGGTCTCTTAATGTTGTTCTCTTTGTTCCCAGAACTGCTAAGACAAGCATAGGCATTGGTACAGACAGAAGGACTTCTCTGAGCAAGAGGCTTTCCTTTCCTTTGTTTGTTTACATTTCTCTCCTTTGGCACCTCCATTGCCATTTTCTTAGGCCACAAAACTCCTTCAGGTACTGGAATGCGTACATCACTCTGAATCCATCCCTCTGTTTCCTTACCAAGTTGCAAAGATGTTGTGGTCTTGCTCTAGCATCTTGCAAAGTACTACAGGTTCATCATGTGACGTAGTTAACCAAATTTCTCCATTTCTCTATGTGTAGATATCTCTCTCATCTTGCCTACCATCCAATTCATTTCTTTAGTGGTGCTGTATGTATTCTAATTTTGACTAGGAGAGAATTCAAAGATAATTGTAAGTCATTATCTAGATCCTAGAAAACAAACAAGAAAATGATAATGTCTAAGACACTGTCCTAGACACCTGCTTAATGTCCCAGCTACTCCAGTTCACTTTGCAGGAACATGGCTTCCTGATAGATGTAGGGAAATTAGAACCACATATCAAATTCTAACATCTTTCCCATTGCTCTTCTTTAGCAAGAAATCTGTTCACACTGGAAATATTAGGAAGTGGGTGAGTAAACCCTTACTCCCCAACCCCTATGGAAAAGTAATTTCAAAAATTACCCGGTCCTTGGAAAAGTTGGCTTACAGTCGTGGAGTGTAGCTCAGTTGAGTCCTTAAAACCAACCTACATTGTTGATAGGATTATTTATTTTTGCATTAAAAATACCAATAACATAATAAAAACTGGGGGCTGGCTAGGTATGGGAACATTGTTGATATGCTACTCCTCACAATGTACAAATTGCTGGGTTATTCAGTGGGTGCAAATTTTGTGTGAAAGTCATGCTGATGTGCAAGTACAGACTGTTCATGCTAATGTATAAGAATGAGTATGGAGAATTATGTGTTTCTAAGGAGGCCGTTTTGGGTTCTGCATGCACTGTTTACTGTTCATGAAGAGGGACATGTGTGGATGAAAAAAGGGAGGCGGGGCTAGCAGGTGTTTAAAATTACACTTCCTTTTTTGCAGAATCCCAGAGAGAGGGCCCGGTATCATAATATGTATAACAGGGTCTGATCTGCACTTTCGAAGCTCAGATATTAAAGATGGCTTTGTGCATCTCTTTGCAAAGCTACGCACTGCAGCGCCCTGTTCTGGTTGCGATGGTAACTTGTTGCAACTTGGTAGTTACACATAGGCATGGGCACACTCACTTGGTGACCACATGCACTTCTAAAATGCATGGATTGTCCCCCACACCTTCCCAGTCAGCTGGGTGTGCTCAGAACCAGAGGTGTCCTGGAACCTCATCCTTCTGGCTTGATATTCCCAAGGGGAGCAGGAATGAATCTTGGGTAGGTTACTGGAGCCAACTGGATCAGAAAGAAAGAGGATACCAAGTTTGTGGGGGACAAACTCAAGGATAGTTGCTTTTGAAGTTAACTTTTATTGTCTTGGATCCATTCATTTATGGCCACTAGTTAGGGCCATAGTGACTTTAGATTAGGGCTTTCTTTAAGCTTCTCTCTGGAACCCAGTTTGCTTAATGCATTCCTTGGAGGAATCTGAATTAGTCAGTGCTGGGAATTTACTGAGCATGCTCTTGCTTAGCACTTTTAGGGCTAAGACACAGAAATTAAAAAGTAAAAACCCCCTGCTCTCAGGGACGTCCTAGTCACTGGAAACACAAAAGATACCTGTAAGAGCTGTGAGTAATACCTGGCTGTGTGGTATGGATGTTAATGAAGTGCTTCCATGATGAGAACAGATTCTATGGAAGACTAGACTCGATTGTGTGATAAGGACCCTTGACCAAAATCAGAACCTGTCACATCTTTGAGTGGAAAGAAGAAATGTAAACAAACAACAAAAGCAAGTTTTAGTTTCATTTTGTTTTCAGAATCAAGTTCTATCAGTTCAATGAGGCAGACAAGGGTTTTCTTGTTTCAAACAAGGACTGTCTCAGAATTTGTACTGAGGCTGACCTTCCAAGCCTCTTGCCTTCCACTTTTGCCATGGCCTTCAGGACTCCATTAAGGGTTTTGCCTATGCTGTCCCCTCTGTTGAGAAGGATCCTCATTCAGTTCTCACCCAGCAGTTATCTATTCTCTCTTCTAAACCTACACACATGGCACCCTCCCCAGGCAGTCTTCCACCCATCCCACCTCTGTGTTCTTTACATGCATTAAAAAACTAAGCAGAACTAAACACAAATGTATGAAATCGAAGTAGATCAGATTTGGCTTGGTCTAGGAGAGGTGAAAACATTTGAGGTCATGGAGAAGAGATGAGCAAAGGGTGGTGGTAGGAGTCAATGTGAGAATGGGATGTGTGTGCCACAGTGTGGAGCTGAGTAGACTTGTGATAGAAGAGTGGTGGTGACGGAGTGGAGACTGAGGCACGGCTCTCTGCACAAAGGCCAGGCAGGGAGGGCTGCCTGGACAGGGAAAACCATGTAGCTTGGCTCCTAGATGCTGTCTCAGCCATCAGCCTTGTCACTTTGCTGTAGAATAATCCTAGTCAGAGGGGAGGAGTCTAGCTGTTCTGTTCTCTGGGGTGGGTTTCCAAACTGTGGTCCAAGAACCAGGTGTGATTTTCATTTGTGTTGTGCTTAGTTAGCTACTCATAGTTTTGAATTGGAGTGTTTTCAGTCCAGGGCATGTAATCTCTAGATTGCCACCCTTCCCACAAATACTAATTGTATCGTGGCAGACCCTCTTCTTTATGGTGCTTATCGAGAAGCTCTGAGCCAGGTCATCTAAACTCCTGCTTTCAGATGTGTTGTAAAAATCTCTAAAGTGTTGCAAAAATAGCTGCAATTTCCAATTCAAAAGACTTAGGTACATAAGCCTTACTATCCTCTCAGGAGAATTTAAAGGCTTGCCAAATTCATGAACTGAAATTTCACATTTCAACTGTAATTTCATCTCTTAGCGTTCAAAACTGCAGACATTTCTGCTTTGGAGGCGTGTTTGATCTTGAGATGAGGTGTTAACGTGTAGTGTGCCCTCTAGTTTTTCTGTGCTGTGAAACAAGATGTATTTATCAATCTCATGATTATGTGGAGGGGATGCCCTTCTATTTCAGACCCAACTACTGAGCTTTTGCATGCATGAAACTTGGTGAAGAAAGCTATTTCTCTTGTGCTTTGGAATTTTTCCTTAGCTGCCATGCTCTTTGATCAAAGAAAGTGTTCCTGAAGAGAAATCAATCAATCTGAAAAGGTGTAGTAAGTTGCCACATGTTTAAAGTGTCTGGAGCAGTCTGGTGTGGTGGTTAAAAGGAAAGGCTCTGAAGACAGATCTGGTGTCAGCCTCAGGCTTGCCACCTGTTCCAATGGTGGAGGAAAGTGAGATCAGGGAGGGTAAATGATTACTCAGGGTCCATTCAAAATTAGGTCAATATGACACGTAAAGCTTTTTCTTACCTATAGTACATTTGCCCTGAAGTTTTTCAAAATCTGTTTTCTTTTGTGGGTAGGAGATTTGGCAGTGGTTAGCATAGGGGCAGCACACTCAACTGCTTAGTGTAGAGGAGTCATTTATGGTTTCTATGCAAATACCCCTTACAAGTCCTCACTAGTTGAGGGGTTTGTCACATAAGCCTGCATACAAAAGGTGAACCCCATCGAGAAATACTTAGGTTAGTAGATTTATTTACTTAAGAAGAATATGGAAGTTCTTATTTCATTCCTAGTTTTCAGATTTGTTATGTTTTCAGTATTCATTTATGTTATAAAAACATAACTACTCAAATATACCTGAGTGGTATATTGTGGTACCCATATATCTGGTGAACAAGGCAGGATACATGGGGATGAAGATACTTAGTATGTGTGGTGCTTTCTTGAGAAGGGCTTTACAGAAATGAAAACTGGGAATACCAGAGGGATGAGGTTCTGGAGCCACCCAGAAGGCACTGTGTCCATAAATTGCGCAGGCTTGGCTTGCCCTCCTGTTTCAGCTCCCAGAGTGCTGGGACTATAGGTGTGCACCACTGCACCTAGTTTACTGAGCTTTTCAGTTGGCTTCAAATAAAAACTTTCAGGTAAACTTTGGACTAATAAGAACAATTAAAATACTCAAATATCCATATTTTCTTTTAACACATCTTTCCATCTTCACATTGGAAGAGAAACTTTAAAGTATATTTCTTTTCTCTTCTTTTTGCTCTTCACTACAGTGCACTGCCTACCTTGTAAACAAATATGCATAGAGTGGCAGCCATACCTGAGATGTGGTAGAATGAATGGTAGCAATCTTAAGGTAGGGTCTTCAGCATTCATGTAATGTGCGCTAGCAGAATGTGCAAATTTATAGTATTGAGAAAGTTATTATTTATTGCTTCTCTACAGAAATGTAGATTTTTACATCAAAAGCATTTTGATTGCAGAAGTGATGAAATTTAGAACACTTCAAATCCTCTTTTAGATGTGCTAATTTGGCTTAAAGTCATTGGAGTATTTGAAGAAAAAGTAAAATACAAAATTAATTTCTTTATTTCTCTTTGGAGGTAAAATTGAGATCTTGTTTTATAGAGCAAATAAATATATTTGCACATATATACATGTATATATATTTCCATCAAAAATGTATAGACACTTCAGGAAAAGAAAAACATATAAATATTTTAATACTAAATGTATTGAGACATCCTGAGATTAATACAAGTAACCTTTGGGCTCTACAATTAAGAGGGGTGCTCAAAATGGTGGCTATTAGCTTCCAGACATTTATTAGTATGGGGAACTGCTGCTTGGGTAACCTTGGTTATTGAGATTTGTACACATACATTTTCAGTTTCTTCTTTAAGGGCCAGCAGTGTAGTGGGTTTTCTACAATATACAACACCCTCTAGGGTCCCCCGTATGAGGGTAACATCATCTGGTGAAAAAAGATCATGTGATTTTTCTTTTCCTGAATATTGTGTATACATGTTTTTGGCGCGCTCTCTCTCTCTCTCTCTCTCTCTCTCTCTCTCTCTCTCCATACACACACACACACACACACACACACACACACACACACAGTTCTCTTCTTCCCTCCCTCCTTCTTTCTCTTCTCTTCCCTTCCCTCCCTTCTTTCTCTTTTTCCTTCCTTTCTTCTCTCCATCCTTTCCCTCCTTCCTTTCTTCTTTCTTTCTCTCCTTCCTCTGGAATGTAATTAAACTTAAAAGGCTAGTAGGTTTTTAGATTAAGGCCAGCTATCAAGAACAGAACTTGGCACCTTTTCAGCAGGCACACGCCAAGTCTTCATTTCTTCACTTTATACTCAGTTCAGATATATGCACACAGATTGCAGAAAAAAAAGCTCTATTTTTGAGCAAGTTAATCTCCAAGGACAAGTTAAAGCCTGTGGCAGTTTCTAATGTTCTACAATTTGACATCTATCACCATTTATTTTTATTAAAAATATGAAATAGTTGATATTTTATAAGAAATCACATACACTTTAAAACTTTGAGAGAAAAAAATGGTATCTCTGTGGATCTCCAGGACGTTTCCCAGGAAAAAATTCAGAAAAATTACATTGTTGCTGATGGTAATTTAAATTGATATGACAACTTTTGTAAAAACAAGGTTGAAAATGTGCATGCCTGATGATCCAGCAATTTCACATCTAGTTATTTATTACATAGGAAATCTTTTGTGTGTACAGAAGAATATTTGTAACATGACTGTTAGTAATAGTAAAATGTGGAAGCAGCCATTACCAGGAAACTAAAAGTAAGAGAAGTGATACATTCATTAATGGACTATTATCTAGCCATGAAAATAAATAAGTTGCAGCTACATATACCAGTGTGAGTAAATATCACAAAGAAAGGTAAGCAAAAGTAGGCAGCTAACTAAAAAATGCATAATACAATTTCATTTGTATAAATTCAAAACAATGTACTGTTTAAGGATATATAGATAGATGTGGTAAAATGTTTATGAAAAGGAAGGAAACAAAAAGAAAGGATGATATATCTGGTGGAAAGGGAAATTAAAGGGAAAAGGAAAGACAGAGGACTTCAGAGATGTTGGCAGCACTAGATGTTTGTGTTCTTTTCTTTTTAAAAAGAAAAACAAAATTAATTATTTAGAAATATTTTAGCTTTATAGAAAAACTGGTTAAAAAATTGTTCTGAGTTCTCATACACCCCACAGCCATGTTCTTCTCTTATTAACATCTTACATTAGTGTGACACAGTTGTCACAGTTGAAAAATAGTGTTGATGAATTGGGTTTGTTGGGTACCGGGGATCGAACTCGGGTCCTTGCGTTTGCGAGGCAGGTGGCAGAACCACTGAGGTAAATCCCTGGCCCTTGATGCATTATTAATAAAAGTCCACTCTGATTCTGCTTGTTTAGTTTTTACCTAAGATCCTCTTTCTGTTTTGGGATCCCATCCAGGACAACACAGTACATTTTGTCTTCACGTCTCCTTAGGCGTCTCTTGGCTGTGCCAGTTTGTCGGACTTGTTTTTATAACCCTGACAGTTTGAAGGCAGGCATTTTGTAGAATGTTCCTCAATTGGGATTTGTCAGATTTTTTTTCTGATAATTAAAGTAGATGTAGGGTTTATGGGAAGAAGCTTTAAATTGCCATTTTTATTACATCACATCAAAAGTACATTTTATCAACACGACTGGACTGATCCTGGTGGCCATTGATCTCGATCACCTGATTGAGGTAATGTCTGTCAGGTTTTTCCATTATAACATTGTTTATCCATTTGCCCAATGAAGAACATCGTTCTTACCTCTAGTTTTGGACAATGGTGAATAAAAGTACTATAAGTATTAATACATTGGCACCTTTTCTTTTTGCCTTACGTGTTTCTTTGGAGGAGAAGAAACCACACTTCAATAATATATTTATGTTTATATTCAATAAAAATAAGTAATTTTACACTTGGGAGGTCTTTTTTGTTTTAGCATCTATTGTGCTCTGCATCCACAGGATATAGTTTCCTTTAGCTCAGGCTCCTATCTGTTGGTTTTCACACAGTGCTTCAGATGAACCCAGGTACCTTTCTTTTTGGCATACTTCTCTGCCTTACATGAGCATGCCAACTCCGTGCTCGGAAAGACTTAGTGAGTATCTAACTAAGATACCTCTTTCTTTCCTGTTGTCTCAGTCATTTTGGTGAATTACTGAAAGGTAATAATAGTTCTGGCCGAAAGCTGCAATACTCATTTCTGTGTGCTTCCTTTTTTGTGTTTTTAGTTTTTGTTTTTTTGTAACCTCAATGCATAGAATTGAGTTTATCATATTCCACAATTCACAGCACATTTTATTGTATGTCTAAGAAAGCCTCTGTCCTTCTGGTGGTTTATGAATTTGCTGGTGTGTTTCTTCTAATCCCTATCCCAGTTCCCATAAACCTTCCCTGTCAGGCAAACATTTGAACTTAGACCTAACATTTATCCCCTATTTCCTTGCAATATGTGAGTAGTTGTTTTGTGTTCATGTATTTTTAACTTAACTAAGTGGTGATGTGGAATCATGCCATTCTGATGCTTACATTTTTTATTCAGCACTATAGTTTTTAAATTCCACTTATATGACTGCAAATAGAGCACAGTATTGTCCAACAGAACTTTCTTCAATGATGGTACTATTTATATCTGCCTTATCCAACATGGTAATGTCTAATCAACTGTGGCTCTTGAAGTACATGAAATATAGCTAGTGCAAAAGAGGAACTAAATTTTTATTTTAAAATTATTAGTAGTTTACTTTGAAATGATCTCATATGGCTAGTGGCTACCATATTGAATAGTGTACATACAGAACATTTGCATAATTGCAGAAAGGTTTATAGGACAACACAGGTCCAGTGGGCTCATTGATTTGGATTGAAACAAAGCATTCCATTCTGGGCAGCTAGCACATTTTACAGTTTCTCTTAATGACAATACCCAGGATGCCTCCTGTTCCTCATCACTATAAATAATGCTGCAGTTATCATCTTTGTGTTTATTTCCTTAAGGACATTTGTGAAAATTTCTCCGGGATATACAGCAGGGGCAGAATTTCTGATTCATAAAAGTTATGTACACTTAATTTGACTAAATATCGCCAAATTGTGCTCAGTTGGTTGTATCCATCTGTACTCTCTTCTGCAGTATATCAGGGTTTCTATATTCCCATGCCCCCACCAACACCTGACATTATACATATTACACAATATTTACATTATACAAAATTATACATTATACATTATTTCCTAATATTCATCAATCTACTAAATGTAAAGGTATCTTACTGTTTTTCATTTTATATTTTTCGGAGCACTTTAGACATTAGGGAGAGTGTCCTTTTGACTGTAATATGAGTTACAAAACTTTTTTCTAAAGTATATATTTCTTGTCCTTTATATGTTTTTGTGTGTTTGTTGGGTTGGTTGGCTTTCTGGACACTTTTGAATTTTATGTAATTAAAGACATTAATTATTTTTGGTTTCTATACCTTAAATCTAGTTGTGAAGGTCTTTCTCACTTTGAGATTGTAAAAAGGGCTCATTACTTTTTGTTCTAATACTCTAATGGCTTTATTTTTCACATTGATATATCTGATATATTTTGAATTTACTCATGGACAGTATACTGCCTTATCCAGATGTGCTATATGAAGTGCCAGTGGACCAACGTGTCCACATAGTTATTCAGATGTTTTGTGCTGTGTACTCAATAGTCTGTGGTTTCCCCTCTGATTTCAGATGTCACTTTTATTATATATTAAATTCCATAATACATTTAGGTCTGTTTCTGAACTTGGATTAAGATGAATAGAAATTGACATATTAAGGAATAATTTATTATTTTATGTAAAGAATGTTTTTAAAAAATACTTTTGATGTTATAATGATTCAATAAAGATTTAGTGGTTAGTGCAAGAAAATTAAATACTTTTTCGGTACATATAGAGATAATGACATAATTTTTCCTTGAATTTATTTTATTTTATTTTATTTTTTTGGTACTGGGGATTGAACTCAGGACCTTGAGCTTGCCAGGCAGGCACTGTGTGGCTGAGCTAAATCTCTGGCCCTTAGATTTATTAAAGAGTGAATTATCTAAACAGATTTTCTGCTTTTGAAACAGCCTTGCATTTCTTGAACAACCCTCCTTGGTAATGATGAGTTATTCATTTCCTATACTGTTGGATTCTGTTTGGTTATATTTTATTAAGAGTTCATTGCATCACTATTCCTAAATGAGGCCAATCTTAGCTTTTCTTGGTGGATGCATTCTTTGTCAGGATTTATTAACACTTTCCTATTTCCTTCAAATAATGATGTTCAATTTTTCTTTCTTTGCTTTAGAGCAACTTAAATAGCATTGAAATGATCATAGTGACTAACCTTTACCATTCTACCATACAATGTGGTGTTTATAATTACAGAATTAGAAATTGGTAAGCTTGCTGGCAAAATAATGAATACCTCAGTCAGAGTAGAAAGAAATTCTTTCCAGAAAAAAAATGGTCTAAGTGGAGATTGAAAAAATGGTGGGACTTTTGTCTAGCAACCATTGGTTTGGGTGAGAAGTTATTAGCTGTAGCCTAAGGTGCCGGAAGTAAGACGTGCAAAGAACAAAACAGGTCACAGGACATGTAGTACATACATTTTTTTTTTTTGGTACCCAGGATCAAACTAGGGTCCTTGCACTTGCACAGCAGGCGGCAAAACCACTGAGCTAAAACCCGGCCCAGTACATAAATTTTTAATGTCACCTTTGGCACTCTTCAGAAATTGACAACCTTTGGTTGAGAGGATGTGAAATTAAACATGTACATCACAGCAGTGCAAAATGCAATTTTTTCCTTTTTGCCAGCATCTAAGTGTGAATCTGCTATCTCCCCTAGTTCCATGAAGCACCATTTTCAGTGAAATCTGTTTACACAGTGTCCCCTCTGAAGTCGTGCAGTACAAGCCTCTGCACCTTCTGTGTTCCTGACTGACTACTTCAGGTTATCATTTTCCCCAGTATGAATTTTAAAAGTAAATTTTTCTCTTCATCATTTTCTCTATCACAGTCTCATCCTGTGCCGTAACCTTATTTTCTTTCAGATGTCTCTTTTCCTGTCCTTCCTGATATTCCCCGGATGTCCCTTTCAGTCTAGCACCAGCCCAAGACATAACCTGACAGAGTACAGTGGCAAAGAATGGCCATTTTATGGACAAATTCATTCTGCACATTTTCTCAGAAAGTTTCTCAAGCACATGAGTGGGGTAGCCAATCCTTTTTTTTCTTTCCAACACCATCAGGACCATGTATGGGCTCCAGAGTCCATTGAATATAAAATTTATATGTAAGTGCAGCTCCTGAAAAGAGGGTTACATCTGAAACCAGATTTTTGAGAGCATACCATAAGTAGGAGAGACATTAATTTCTAGAACAAAGAAGTCTTACAAAGTGAATTAAAGGAGTAAAGCTTATTCTCCTTCAGGTGAGAGTTCCAGGGTGAGTGGTTCAGTTTGGGAAGACATTCCACTCCATACAGTTGTTCAGAAACCCAAGATTCTTCTATCTTGTTGCTCTGCCATTCCCCAGGACATTAAGCCTCTTGAATGGTAAAGCCAGGTCTCCAGAATGCAGGTTTCTGCTTGCAGGAAGGGGAAGGGCAGATGTCTAGGGTAACACTTTCTTTTTTTCTTTTTAAGGATATGAGGGGATATTTACACACAACCTTTCCATTCCCCTACTGTTGGTGAGAACTTTATTACATGCCCCAAATTGCAGCATATAATACTGGGAAAAGATGTCTTAGCTGGGAGGATACATTATATATGTATCATAGCAGTGCACATGCTAAGGGGAGAAAGACAAAAAGAGACAGAGATGAGAGATGAGAGAGAGAGAGAGAGAGAGAGAGAGAGAGAGAGAGAGAGAGAGAGATTGATTGATTCTTGAGAAAAATTATAATCCCTGCCAGAAGAACTCCCCCTAAATAAAGATCCATCTTCATAGACACATGGACTTCTACTCTTCTTCCAGAACAGACCTCCTCTTTGGAAGTGTACATCATTAGTCCTGTCAGCTGTCCTTCCTAACTGCCTCCCTTTATTGGCTTCCAGTTGCCTCTCTGATTTTTCTCTCCATCCCATCTCCTGCCTTTATACAGAACATTTCATTAACCATGTAGACCCAGGTCAACAAACATTTTCTTAAAGGGCAAGAAAACAAATATTTTTGTTCCTTAGGTCATGTAGTCTACGTTGTAACTATTCAGTAGATCCCTGTAGTAAAGAGGCAGTTATAGACTATCTATAAATGAGTGGAGCTAGCTGTATTTCATGAAAATTTCACTTCCAACAAACACAAAAGTGACCTTTAGACCATTTGCCCAACTTCCTGCTTTGTAACTCCTTGACTGCCATAGCTCCACCTTCAGAACCCCATTTTACTTCCTCGTGACCATGGTCATAACTTCCTCAGCTCCAAATATTCTCCAGCACGGAAACTGGCCCTACCCATACCACCAGTTGCTCTTTGCAGCTCTTGCACTTTCTGCTTTTTATTCTGCCTGGCATTTGGTCTTGGAAATTTACCGTTTCATCGAAACTTCTGTATTTTCTATGGCTATTAGAATGCTGTGTCGTCTTGTCCTCTTCCCGAACTATCTTTTTATTAGAATCTTCAATTTTATTTTTTCTTATAATTATGATCTACCAGTCTGATGTCCAAATGTGAATCAGTTCCCCAAATCTGTGTGTTTTGCTTTTATACCTAGACTGAATGTTGAGATTTGCATTTAACTGCTCCTATTTGTGTGGATTTGAGGGACTGCAATTATCTGAGTTCTAATCTCAGTTTGATCCTGAAAGTTGCTTATTAATTTTTCATTGACCTTGATGAACTTCTCTTTGTTTTTCCCCTAAGTGACTATTTAAAACCTTTAGTAAGATTCTTAAGCTCTCAAATCTTTATGCTTAACATAAGACCTTCTCTTTACCTAAAAAATGAAGTTATCTGGAATAAATTATCTCTAATTTCTGTACCTCTCCAACCCCCAAATTTACAAACTCAGCTTTCATTCTTACATTTTCACCTCCAATTTCCAATATTTTTTGAGCGGCTGCTAAGTTGCAGTCATGGTGCCAGGCTCTGGAAATTCAATGAGGAAATAAAACAGATACAGTCTTGTCTTAACAGAGCTAAGTATTCTTCTGTCTGTAGAGCCTAGTATTCTTCTGTCTGTAGAGCCTGATTGTGTCTATCCATTCCTCTTTTCTAGATCTTTACTTTTCTCCTCCATTTTCTCCCAGAATCTCTCCTTCAGCCTGTAAATATACTCAGATCTCTCTCATATTAACAACAATGATAACAATAAAAAACTATGCACTTACTTGTGCGGCCACCTAGCAAGCACCCCATCAGTCCTCCCATTCATAGTGGCAGTCAGATTCCTGTGAGCCTGACCCTGCAAATGTTAAATCCAAGGAACCTTTTGTATCCTTATCTCAGTAAACAACCCTTGATGATCTTGCTACTCTTGATCTTCCTTGAAATGTACTTCTCTTTTTCTTGTAATATATAATCTCTTTACAGGTAGGAAGGAAGCTTGTAAACCTGAAAGATAACCAGTGTGACCAGGACATAAAAATAGATTTCCCCCCACATTCATAGTTGACATCTTCCAAGGCCTACTTATTTCTCAGCTTACAATACTTTGATTCCCAGAACCTACCAGAAAGTATCCAGAGTTCTTCACAAGGCATGAGAGGTACTCCATGTTTGATTCCTACCACTCTTAACACCATCTTGTATTAATTTTGTATTAGCTTGGGACTTTTCTGCTCCAAGGAAGAAAACTCAGCTCAAAGTGATATAAATGAGGAAGGGGATTTACAGGCTCAGGTCAATGAAGGTGGTAATCAGGTTTGACTGGTATCAGTTTTCCAGTTTGGTATGTCTGCAGTTCCATGGCTTTGTTCTCTGCGTCTGAGCTTCCTTCTTGAACTGCTAGTAGTAACATACCCATAGCTACACCAGCTGCAGGTGTCACTTTCATATGGGACAGCGTCCAGAAATGTTGGGATTGTTTTTCAGTTATTAATACTTTTCACCAGACAAGTCATTTTTAAGGATTGTTTCTTTGATTTCACTTATGAGGAAGGGGGCTGGTTTCTCCCAGAAGCTCCTGAAAACTTCTCCTTGCAACTTTTGATGTAAATTGATTTAGATCTGCCCATCCTTCGACCAATTTCTGCATCATGAATGATGCAATTACTGGTCAGTTCTGAAGAATCAGGGTCCGTCCCTGGAGTTGAGGACTACATGGGGAGCAGTGAGGTACAAAGATCACTTCAAAGGCACTTCAACAATCCCCCACCTTACAAATCAGAAATAGTGATTGGAGGGCCTGGGATTTAGCTCAGTGGCACCATGCCTGCCTCAAAAGTGCAAGGTCCTGAGTTTGATCCCTGGTACCACAAAAAAAAAAAAAAAGAAATAATGGTTGGGAATTTTGGAAGTTCCATGAGGACCTATGCCTGCGTAGTCCACAATCTAGTATTTTCCAAATGATGGATTCATGATGCTTCAAACCATGCATGAGTAAACAGTACATTCAAATTTCATCATGGACAATGAACTTCAATGAAGTGTGTACAAGATATTGAATGTATAGTTGTTGTTTCCGCATTACTGTTCACTTTTTAAAAAGTCCATTTTGAGTTCTAGTGCAGTATCAAAAATATCTTAAATAGCTATTAAAGTACTCTTTGGGGGAGGGATTGTAGAGTTCAGTGATAGAGTGCTTGCCTGACATGCACAAGGCCCTGGGTCTGATCCTCAGCACCACAAAACAAAAACAAGAACAAAATCATAAAATATCTCTTCCTTTTCTAACTTCATATCTGTGTGAGGCAGGATTTTCTTCTTATACTTCAAGCAAAATACCTTGATGCTGTGTGTTCCATGCACAAGCAGAAATGAGAATCCAGCAGTCTTCTATTAAATGGGTATTTGGGAGATCTAAAAGAAAAATTAAAAACTGTTCCTCTTCTCATTTTGTTTTGTTTAAAAAATGTAATTTTCCTTAATTTTATTTTTCATATGGTTTACATTAACATACAATGAGTCTCTTGTAATTTTTAAATGGACTAATAAATATTGAAAATGCTTCTCAGTTCTGGCTTCAAATCTGGTAAACATTGTAGATATGGCCCACATGCACAGAAGCTGTTAGTGATTCTCAGTGAAGTTTAGGAATGAAAGGGTTGCTGAGACCACGAAGTGTGAGAACTGCTGACCTAGATCACGTGCCCCTCAGCAGGGAACTGACCCTGATGTTCCAGAGAAGAGTTCATTGTCTTTCAAGTGAATGCCTGCACACTGCTTTTACATCTCTATTACAACACTTCCCAAGAGTCACATTACTTTGTCTGCCTGTTTTTTCTAGGCTGTGACCTTGTGCTAATGCGTATTTGATACTTAGGACTTGATGAGTGAATCCAATGAATGAATGAATGGATGGTGATTCCTGATCTCATTGGACTCAACCCCAGCTTTTATTTTTGTTACTGAATTCTAATGAAAGAATCCTGTGGTTTCCATGTATGGCAGGGCTTTGTACCCACATGATTACTTCTACCTGTTAGATCTAACCTCTTTCCTCCATGTAGGGAACATCTGTGGGTCGGGAAAGAAAATTGTTTAGTTAAGAGTTTCAGAATCATAGAACTTACATAGACTTTCAGAGGAGTTTTTCTTCAGACACTTTTTTCAGGACTTTGGACAAGGAGTGAGCCTGGAAGGCATATTGTTATGGATACTTAAAGGTCACAGGGGAGGCCAGTTGAAAGACTATGACATTTAAAGCAACTTTGGCTTATTTCCCTAGGGCCTTGGTATTAGAGGAGTTGGAGATGATTATTGTTATAGAGCCACTTGGAAGAGTTTAAGCTATGTTAGGACGGAGACTCTAAGTTCCAGACATTGGTACCTTCATTTATCAGAGGAACTGGGTGAAAGCTGATTTTTCCAAGGTTGACAGTTAAAGGAATCCAGTGAATAATCCAAGTTTCTTAAATCCTGGTCCAGAGCTAAGCAATCCTGGGGATTGGGTACTAGGAGATTTAAGGATTTAAGGCCCCTTGAAAATTCCTATGACACTGCCTGTCAAACTTTTACATGACAGGACATCACAGTTGGAAGTGATGCATTGTATATCCCACCACTTATCCTAAAGGCAGGGGGTGATTATTGCAGCCCATCTGGAACCTATTTGAAGCATACTGGGATGTCTGTTGGAAGATTCATTTCTAGTCTGAAGTTCATTTGTAGAAGGGCTGCAGTCTTATTATATGTTGTGTGGATTCCCCATGTGTAGTGAGAGGTCACTAATAACCTTCCCAGGCATGTGCAGCCTTGGCACCCCCAGTTTAGACCAGATTGCCTCTATGCCACTGGGGTTGGTATCCAGTGTATTGATCCTGTTTAAGGAAACTCCAAGGTATTGAGCTCCACTTGCTGCTCCTCTTTGGACCTGCTTTTGCCTCGACATCAACGACTATTTCTGTAAATCCAGTAATCTAGCATAGAGATCATGTCCCAGAACTTTTCATGACACAAGTGTAAAACAGGTAATAATCTCATTTCTCCAGGGTCTTGATAAAGTTCTAGCTAAGGGTAAAGGAAGAGAAATGGCATTTGCTTTACCTTTCAGAACCGGTTCAATGTCAGCATTATCCAATAAATGACAACTTATAATTTTGAAGTCTTAGTTTGATTTAAGAAAAGCTGCAAAAACAATGAAAGTACCTAAATAACCTTCATACAGATTCTCCTAACTATCATATTGTTGAATTGTAGTATAGAGATCAAAACTAAGAAATCATCATGGGTATGAGAACATTTTAGATGATTCTTGAGCTATTATTTTAAAAATATAATATTTAAATATTTACTTTTAAAATATAATATTTAAATATTTAAATGTTAGAAAATGTGTAGTAGAAAAATAATAGGTGTATAAAATCTATGATTTCATTGATTCTGTCACCAAGATTAAGAGAGAGTTGATTTAAAGTATGTTTTGATTAAAAACATGAAAGTGACTAAAATTTCAGGCATGCATATGGCACATTTAAATTATGATGGTATTACTTGAATGGCTGACATTTGGGAATCTCTGTCAAAGTAAATTCATGACTTGGAAATTGTAAGAATTTACCTCCTTTCCCTTCACTACCTCCTTGGTCAGCGCGCCAGGACTATGGTTTCCCAGGGGCGGGCTTTAAAAGGCTTCAGGGTGCCACTTATGAGTGATTTGCATTCTCCATCCAGTCCGCTGATGATGGTCAAGGCTAGCATAATGTCTCAGCACATTGCCATAGCAAATTTGACTTTCCTATAATTCTCACATTACATTGTAGATTGATGATTATGGTGGTGATGATGGAAGTTAATGTTCTTCCAAAGACTGGACATTGACAACAAGTTGGAAATGTTCATACTAGAGGGAGATTTGAGAGGGAAATGTAAATTATCCAGTTAATGGATTTTACCCAATATAAATGCAAAAACTGCTTTCATCTCCAGGTCACCATGTAAATCACGCTACCGCTGCCTGGCAGTTTTACGTCCTCCTAGGTTCTGTGCAGAGATGATTACTAAGAACTCTGGAGCAGGGTATCTGTGTGAGGGGTTTCAATAGCCACGAGGGGTGTGCAGAAGGTGAGGACAACTCATATGTACAGCTGGAAGGAAATTTGCTGAGCACATCTCTCTTCTGAAGTTCAGTGTTTCTTCTTCCCTCAGGAGTCAAAATCATTTTACATAATTCGTGGCTCTTGAAAGTCAGCCATTTGATATCTCTTCCCACCTTTCCCCTGGGTCAAAATTCCTAATTCCATGTACGCGTTCTTTTGTTGGTGAGTGTAAGTTTGTTGAGACATAGAACTTCAGTGAAGGTCCCCCCCAATTTTATTTTCTTTGTAGGAACTTGCTACATTAAATACTGAAGTGCTTTTGGGTACAAGGCAGGCTTTTTTAGACTCAGTCCTACTGACTTTCAGATCCTCTCACTTTTCCCTGTTTTATGTTTTGTATGAGATTTTGAATGCAAAGAATGAGAGTGATGTATAAGGGGCCATATGATTGGTAGCTGCTACTTGACAGTCTTTATGTTTCTTGTTCATACTGGCCTAACTTCCCAATAGTCTGGGATTCTGAAGTACTTTTTCCAGGTCCCTGGGTGCTCTGGAATAACAAGATAAAGTCTTTTGGGCCTTTGGATCTGACAGTTTCACATGTGTAGATTTAACCAATCACGGATCAAAGATGATAAAGAACAGTGCCTGTACTAAACATACAGACTTTTTTCCTCAGCTTTATTCCCTAAACAGTATTTTCCTTGCATTTATTTTCCTTGCAGTTATACAGTATTAGGTATTATAAGTAATACAGAATGATTTAAAGAATACAGGAAGTAGACATAGGTTATATGAAGCTACTGTGCCATTTTATATAAGGGACTAAAGCAGCTGCACGTTTTCAACTCTGCTAGGAGTCCTGGAACAAATCTCTCATGGACAGCAATGGAAAACTATATTCAGAGTTCTAAATGTCAAACACATAAACTGTAGTTAACTGAGTCCTTTATTTCTGAATTGGCTTTTATTTGTTTATTAATTTTTTATTCTTTTATTTTTCTTGGATTTGCAAATCACATAAAAACTGTTGGTATTATGGGCATGACATTAAAGAATACAATAACAATTCAACCACTGAGCCACATGCTGACTGCCTTGCCTGGAATTTGTATATTTGCTGGCAATGTGTAATTATTATTTTTAATGCCTTAAATTACAATAAGCACAAAATAAATTTGACTAAAGGGAGCCATCATCAGAGGATGTCTACATAGCCATTAGAGCTGGGGTTCATGGTATAATGATCTACATAGTCCCCTGTGGTGATTGTAATTCTGGTAGAGACAAATGCTGTGTGAGGAGCGCACAGGAAATTAGGCATTTACTCATTCTAACTTGGCAGGTGGGAGCTACTGAACTTCATTTGGATTGTAATGTCCTCCTAACCACTGACAATGGCTAACTAGCCAGTTTGGCAATTTCATATAATCATGTGAGGAAGTATAGCTTGTAAGTGTGCTTTCATTTGGTACCAGTGTGTCATTTGCAAAATACTTATTGTTGACGTCAAGTAGACTGAATGAATGTTACTTGTCTTCACCCAACTTTAGAACCAATTAAGAGATAGAGCCAAGAGCCAGGCAAGTGGAGATGAAAATACCATCTTTATTACTGGCAAAATTATGTGAGAAGACAAGGCTTAGATATCATCAAAAGTCTTGCTTAACATTCTTTTAAATAAAATGTACGTGCCTTAGTGTCAGGGCTCCTTGGAAACAGAGCTGGCCCTGCTAGATGTCCACATACTTTAGAGAACAGAACACAGGTGTACTTCTTCAGGCATGCAGATACCAACACCACTAGGGAGGAGGGAAAAGGTCTACACCCTGGCAGATCAGTTCATTTGTCCATATTCATCATTCAGACTGGGTTTTCTTCTTTCCACAAGGAGTGCAAGGATAGAGAGATAAGTGATACTGGCTACCTCTTACATGTGGCAGCATGAATCCAGAGGAAGGGAGGTTCCACGCAGCCCCAACACGCTGTGTGCCAGGTCCTGGGAAGAGTGCTCTATTTCCATTTGTTATCGCCACAACAGTTCTAGGAAATGAGTACTATTATTGTAGTGTAGAAACTAAGGTTTCATAAGGTGAGTAATTGCTCCAGGATCACCCGGCTAGGAGAGTGAGTGAGCAGAATTCATCTTTTGGTCCACCTGCCCTAAAGCCTATCCCCTTATCCAGAGCACTCTGAGGTCCCCGAGTGTAGTGTAGTGCTAGTGTAGTGCTTTTCACTGTCCCTTGTGCCCTGGACATGGTGCCACAACTCCATGCCTTGGTTTCGCCATTTACTCAATAGGGAGAGCAGTTCTGGCTGAAATGAGGGAATGCGTTTGGAATAGGTAAGAAGTTACAGTCAGCAAACCCACACATAGCTGCTGCTGAATCCACAATGAAGTGAAGGATAAACACTTATAATGTGGATAATAGAATGGGCCCAGGCTTTTTCCAAAATCATCTTTATCTGTGAGCTGACAGAAGTCAGTCTTATTTCCCATAAAGTGGTAAATTGGGTCACATTGTGCTTGGAAGGTTACTTCATGTATTTAGCCATCCATAAAACACTTAATAGGTTTCCACTCTGTACTAAGAGGCTCAGGGCTGAATTCGGGGGGTACTTTTATAGATACTTTCATAGATAACATTCATATGACCCAGGACTAGTGGATACTGTTCATACCCATAAAAGGAAAGACAGTGAAAAGATTATAATGTCTGCTCAGCCACAGCTTCTTGGCAGAATCATTTCCAACCACCGTAACTTTCTCTTCTTAAAAACATGCTCACTTCATTTTTTGTTGTGTGGCATCACCATGATGATGTAATATATCCATTGATCCATCCATCCATCCATCCATCCATCCATCCATCCATCCATCCATCCAGTTACTTACTCTATATTCATTCAGCTATCTGACTCTGCAGCCATATGTTTATATTTCTAGACTCTTCCTGATTAGGGTCAATTGAAAAGATTTTTGAGCACCAAATGATGATATCTGAGAGATGTTCTCACTGTTTTGGTGGTTAGGGAGATTCGGCTTATTTACTTAAATGTTATTTTCTTTGTATGCCAATTGCAAACATCTTTGAGCTATTGATAGGTCTCAAAGTGATTTATTTTGTAGGTGATAAAAAAATGCCCTAAAAGAGAAAACAGTGAAAGCGCATTGAAAGTTTAGATGAGACAGAACCTGGATCTGTGACTGGTCCTTTGGGAATGTTTTCTTGGTGAGTTCCCTGGGAGAGAAGCAAGAAAGATGAGTTGAGGGTTTCCTGGCTGTGCTGCTATCTATAGAGCAGGCCACTGGACTTTGGTCCTTCTCAGGTCTTCTGCTTGTTAAACTAGAATAGTAATTATGTCAGATAAATCCTAAAATGCCAGGATTTTTCCTCATTTCACATTGACTTCCTGACTTTCAAGGTTCTCAGTCATTTCTACATGGTTTCTGCTGTACCAAGTGCCTCTCATCACTGCACCACGTGTGCCCTCTTGGACTCCAGCTCTGAGCTGCTGTTCAGGACCTGTATGCCCTGATCCTGATTTGGCTCATATCATGTCTTTCCTTCTGGCATCCCGTTTTCTCTTTTTCTGCTTCCCGAAATGCCAGTTATTCTGTGAAGGTCAGGATGAGTCCCTCTCTTTGATAAAGGCTTTCTATAATTGCCCCGGCTTTACATAGATACTTCTCATCTCAAAAACCCCATAGTCCTTGTTATAACTTGCATGATTTTATAGTACTTAACTATTCATTCTGTGTTTATTTTTCCTTCCAGATGTACGGTAAGCACATGTATAGGAGATGCTGTTGCTTAAGTGTCTTTTGTAAGAGCCTTTGTCCTTGTGAGAGATCAGAACAATGCTATGTTCCTAGCAGAAACTAAATGAATGAGTTCTCATCTGCCGGGATTCAGTAAATCCCAGACTGTGCTGTTGACTTACACTAGAAAGAGCTTTTCAATGAACTGCTCTTTTTTCCTCACTTTTCTGCATAGTGGAGTGGAAAAAACATGGGATTTGGTGTCAGAGAATTCACCACTTACTTTAAATGACCACAGTCAAGTTTTATTCAAACCCTTGGAACATGAGTTTGTCTCATCTGGATAGGAGAGGGAGTGCTTCTCTTTCAAGAGTGCAGATAGTAATTTTTGCTGGGAAGCCGCCACAGTGCTCGGCACCAGGAAGTCACCTCTTGTTATACTCTTTGGGACTCCACCCAAACTATACCCTGTCCTCTGCCTCCCCTCAGGTAGTTCCTAAGTGCCCTTTCCTTTTCTGCGCTGCTGTACCCTGATTAATGAAGGCTTTCTCAGGAAGCTCAGCTTAGTGCAAACACGCTCACCAAAACCTCCTCTAAATCTTCAGAGGCAGAGCTGTCCGGGCACATTAGCGTGACAGAACCACCTCAGGACACAGCTGTTTGTTTCAGTCCAGTTGAAGGTGGAGCTATGTTGGCTCAGCAAAACGACCAAGTGTTCTAACTATGTCTGAATCCCACAGTCTCTTCTTTGTATTCTTTCCCTTTCTCTCAGCAACCAGAGATTCCTCAGTGACATCTCCTCTATCCCTACCACAAAAACTGAAGGATCCTATCTCATTAATGATCTTTGATTAAAGGATTATAGTTGAATGTGAATGAGTTTCAGCCAGTATATTACCCAAACCAGTAGTTATATTTTAAGCTTTTTATGTCTATGGCAGAGTAAGATTTGTCCCCAGATAAGGGAGATCAGCATCAGCAAGCAGGGAAATTTTATAGGACAGGGAAATTCTATGGTCCCAATCTGCTGGCTCTAAAGTTGACTTTGAACATAAACCAAATTTAACCTTTTTAAAGTGATAGAATATATTAGCTCAGACATCATGTGTTTCTTCTTTCCTGGGGGTTGAGCTCCCTCCTCCCCTTGGAAGATTTGATCTAGGCCCTGGTTCTGGAACTTGTTTTGGTGGCTGGCAAGGATTGAGGTGGAGAAGTGAATGCCCTGTCCAATATGGTACCCCTTCTAGCCTCTGAAGGGGTCCTGTTTCCTGCCACTGGTACCTGAAAGGCTCTTTCTTCCTCCTTTGAATGCTGGTATTTTAACCTCCTTCCAAATCCTAGCCTCATCATTTTCTATTCTAAGACACATAGATGCATGTTTTATGTTTGCCAATATACTTGATGCTATTTTAGTTATCATTTTACTTATTGACTTTGCATTCTACAAAAATCACCATAAATCACAATACACAGAGAAGGGTATTAGAAAGAGCATTAGGCTAAAAGAGAGGAGACCCAGTTCATTTTGACCCCAAGGCTATCAACAGTCCTCGGTGTTTTCCAGGCCTAGCTTTGAGTACCAGATATCCAAAGACAGTTAAGGCCCAGCCTAAACCTTTATGGATCTTTTAGGTTTGTGTTCCAGCTCTATCTCTAGATAACTGTGACCTTGCACAAGTGCGTTTACCTCTCTGAGTTATGTGTATAACGTTGGCATTGAAGTAGGTGAATCTAATTCCCGTTGCACTTGTCAATTTTATGAATCTCTGTGCAGCAGACCTGCCTCTGGGAATTAATACTTAAAAGTAACATTTTCATACTACAATAACCCTTCTTGTCTGATAATCCTTGAACTTTTTTTTTTCTTTGTTAATGTTAAAAATGTCTATGGCTGAGAAAAACCCTATGACAAGGACCATGCTCTTCAGTAAGAGATGTTTGCTGGAACTGGAGGTAATCTCTTCCACTTGGACTCTATTGAATCTTCCTCTGTCTTCACCAGCCCCTTAACTTGCATGTGCCATGAATACATCTTTGTTTAGCTCACATATTAATATAATTGTTCAACTTTTGTGTTGTGGCTCTTTAAATTGCATCCTCATCAACTCATTTATAGCTCTTCAGTCATCCACACTAGTGTTTTCTAACTCAGTGGTTCTCAGCTAGGGGTGATTTCATTACCTGCACTCCAACCAAGGAATATTTAATGGTTGGAGACATTTGGTGCTATAGTGTGTTGGTAGGTAGAGGCCAGGAATAGGCTAAAGAAATATCCAACAATGTACTGGGCAGCCCACAGAACAAAGGATGATCAGGATCAAAATGGCAATAATTCTAAGGTGGAGAAATCCTAATATAACCATGTTTAGTTCTTTCAAAGCAAAAAAAAGAAAAACCCCAAATAGATCCATTTGCATGTACGTAGCATGCAGCATGGGCTCATACAGTAGGAGAGAGAAGACATTTTTTATTACTGTTTGACTGACTGACCCCAGAGTAGGTGAACAGAGCAATCATGGCCCAATGGCAGAATTTAGTCGTGTTGACATCTCCCCAGCACATCCAGGAAGCTGGACAGGGAGGTCTGACCAATGCTAGAGTTATAATATTTCATATAATACCTTGAAACCCCTAAAAATTATTCTGTTAAGTAATCAGTGATAGCTAGACTAAAGACTCTAAGGCCATCTAGTTGAGTTATGGTCAAAAGAGGATGCTCTACACTAGGAGCCCCCAAAGACCGTAGCAGTGACTCGTGAACCCTTGGTGACTGGTGTGAGTGAAGCTGAGCAGGATGTGATACTTTAAAAGATGGGGTTTCATTTCATGACAGATTTTAATAGCTTCAAACTTTCTTAATGGCAGTAGTGGTATTTTCTTCAGGACAAGAGGACATAGCCTAATATTTATTTTGTTTTATTTTATGATTTTTAAGTTAGAGCTGGGGATTCTCTATGGACCTGCTACAAAATATTCTAGAAGAATGCCTATAAATCTTTAATGGGCATATGAATCATCCAGGGATACTGTGAAAGAAAATGCAGTCTCTGTAGATACTTCTGGGGTGGGGGCCAACAAGTCGCATTTCTAATGAGCTGTAGATGGTATCCATGCTTCTGGGCCATAGACACATCTTAAATGAAACAGTTTTCAAATGCTTAACCTGAAAAGTACATTAAAGATCATTTAGTCCGAGCCCGTATTTCACAAATGTGAAACCGAGGCCTAGAAACGCAAATGCAAAGGTAAAGCATGGTGAGCAGATATCCAGGCCTAACCCAGATCACTCCCCTCCTCCTAGTACCCCCAGTTCCTCTGTCATGTTGGAAGATTGGCACATCACGTAGTGTTGCTAGGCCTTGGCTTTTTCTTTTTAAAAGCAAGTGGGCTGTAGTGCCTGTGAATTCTTTTTTTTGGTACCGGGGATCGAACTTGGGTCCTTGCGCTTGTGCAGCAGGCGGCAAAACCACTGAGCTAAATCCCTGGCCCGTGCAGTGAATTTTGCTGCAATTGGTACAGTCATTTTCTCCAGGCCTCTGGCATTTGGATGCCAATGGTCACCACTACGTATGGTTCTTTTCCTGCTGCCTGCTACCTCTGGGGATGGATTTGGGAATTCAGAAAGCAGGGCTGGGTGGACAGAAAATTGCTGGGGATTGATGGTGGGGTTCTGGTGGATAGACAGGTGCCATCTTTGTTTCATGAGTGCACCTCTTTGAGCTGACCCTTAATCTTGGTCACAAATGGGTCCTGGTGCTGCTTGAACCAGCTCAAGGGTACTACTGATGTGATGAGATGCGCAGAGCTCAGTGGGAACTGGCATTCCTCGTTTCTGGCAAACAGGCAACAAAGCAAAGCACAGCCCTGTGGCAGTAAGCACATTCACCTGCCTCTATGTGTGGCAGAGGTTCTTAGACTCCTAGGGACAGTACTTCTGTGAACTTTGTATTGGAGGGCATCAAGGAGTTAGGAGGAAGGAGAGGAGATCTGGGCCTTCATTTACAGAGCTCTTCACTGTTCATCTGCTGTCATGTCTTTCTAAAATCTTGTTCCTCAACAGGCCATTGCTATAACTAACCAACATGGTTAGCCATTCCTCTGATAATTCCCAAGGCATTTTTCAAAATTTGTTTGAAAATATCTTCTCACAGGATGGTTATTATTGTTAAAGTTTTCTTTCCCTATTGTATGCATCCTTACTGCTTCCTTTTTGCATTCTATAAAAGCATCCAGTGAGGTTATTTTTTAAAACTTAGGGGGAAAAAATCAATATTTTAAGGAATAAAGACCCATTGTTTTTCGCAGGAGTTTCCTTTGAGGATTTGTGTAGACAAGAGACAATAAATCTCCTTTGCATCCTTTGAGAGCATAAAGCAGATAGCTCCTATCATTCTCCTTTGAATAACAGTAAGCCTGAAACATAGTAGTTTAGTGTTTGTCTAAGTTCACATCTGTGTTTGGTGGAGAAGGGACCCACATCAAGAGAAAAGATCAGATCCCTTGTGATTCTCCACTCCTGTGAGGTTGTTTCCAGGAGTCTATTAGGCAGGGATCCAGGGGTGGGAGAACAGTGTTCTCTAACAAGATCAGGACTATAAGAGCTGATTAGATCCATGTGATGGAGTAGGAATGGATAACGAGTGGTGGAGAGGTCAGTTAGGTGCAACTTCTTTCCAGGGCTTACGCTTCAGAAGCAAGAAGGCACTCAGTGGAATGAAAATGTAACCCTTTTAGTGTTGATGAAGTGACATTCTTATGTTTCCAATCTATTACTAATTGGTGGATCTCAGTGCTTCTTGGAAGCATAGAGGCCAGCTGCATACATGGAATAATGAATTTTGCAGGTGTCAGCTCAATAGACTGGGATTTGTGGGTCTAGAGGTCTGTGCCCTTGTTTCTACCACTTCCGTGTAAAATAAATAAATGCTTTCAGCACACATTCTCCAGATGATTACTATAAACTCAACACAGTGCTAGGCACAGAATATTTTGTTTCTCTTGCATTTAATTCACAGTAGGTACTCAGAATAAGTTAGGTGAATACATCAGCAGAAGAATGAATGTATTACCTAGGGCAAATGAGACCAGTTCCTTACCCTCATAGAGCTTTCTTAAGCATGCCATTTGTAACAAGTTATACATGTTTGTATCTCAGTTTTCCTACTTCAAAAATAAAGACCAGGCCTTTGCAAGAATAACCTCTGAACTCATCCATCACCACCCTGCCCCATCCTTTTGTAGGTAAATAGAAATGCTTTATCTACAAATTGGTGATAGTGTTTAGGTGGAAAGTCTTTCCATTAGCTGGACTGTGGGTAAAATCATGCAGATTGTCTTTGTCCTGATAATATTTATTGTGCAAGTATTATTGATGACAAGATGCAACCCCACTCCTGCCCCATCATTATGCTTTGACCATTGAGCTCCATCATCAGAGAGAAAGTAAGGGAGCAATGAGGTGTTTGGGATTAGGGGGACCTATGCTTACCTTGCCTAGGGATTTTGTACCACATGTTTTGTTGCATAAAAGAAAATTATTTGAGTCTCTTGAAAAAAAATTCTAACACTTTTGAGGTGACAGAATGCCATGAGAAGTGCTCAGGCTTTGTAACCATATTGACCCTCTTTTGATTCCAGCTATGGATGATTGCTAGGTACTCATTCATCAGCTCTGAGCCTAAGTTTTTCTTTGACGGGAAGGTTAGCAATAGTAAAGTACCCACAAATAATTGTTGCTTAATAGCTCTTCTATTCTGAGTATTATTTAGGTGATTGCTTAGGGGCATCTTTGCAGAAACTTTAATTGGACAACCCAGGTGCTGTGTACAATAAAAACAAGATCATCCAGGATCGTTTCTGGTGTATGGTCATGACTCTGGGATATTAGAGGCACTCTAAAAACTATCTTTAAAGGTATCTTTTGCAATCCATTGTGCTTTAGGAGCTAACCAAAAAGGGTTCTTTTCCTAGAGAATATGACCCCAACTAGGTCACACAGAGAAGGAGAATACCTAGGTCACTCAGAGAGGGAGAATACCAACATTGGAATATCTTTCTCCTCTTTTTACCCTCTTCTTTCTGTATGGAGACCCATTAACAGCTATAATTCTGCTATAAGCAAAAACAGGTGATTCCAAGTCTTCAACGAACAGCTTTGTTGCATCATAGCCATTTACCCCTATTAAACGCAGATACTTTGCTTAAGCCGGTGGTGGACCATAGACCGAGGTGTGATGCTAGGTGGCATGCAGAGCAGATCATGTTAACTGTTTCCCATCAGGACCTTTTGAGTGCAGCACCAGCGAGGACCCAGCCATTCCTAAGCATGTACTCCAGCCTTCCAGACTACCACTTTGGATGTTCTGTTAAAATGATATCTTAATGCAGAAATGAGACCCTGAAGCTGATCTGCCTGCACTTTGGGCCTGATGAGTGGGATTAAGAGGTGTTGGGGTTGGGAGGGAGCATGCAAGGATTCAGCCCCAGAATTACAGAGCCATCCAAATGAAGCCACAACATGAGGGATGCAGATTGCCACCATTGCTCTTTGGCAACTTCATTTGCTCCTTACTCTTCTCTACTTGATGATTGTTAGGTTCAATTAGAAGATAGTAATTGGAAGTTTGAAAGACAGAGGAAGTCTTCTTAGCCACAATAAGAATCACATTTCCTTCTTAAGAGAAAGGAGTTGATTAGATTGTTGTCTTTGTTTATTTACATGTTTTTAGAAATACAATACTTTGCCATCTCCTTAAATCATAAAGGCCACGCGTGTTTACAGCACTTATTTCAGAAATGATAGGAAAAAATAAAAGAAAAAGAGTCACTCAACCTTAGCAACTAGAGTATCTCTATTGATTTGTAAATGTGCACTGGTACTTGGGTTCACAAATGCTTTTGTTTGACTCACAAACAAAGGCACTTGGTAAAATTTTGTTTTCCTTTGGAAACTCTACATCAGGTGACAAACACAACTGTGACCACCTTTCCTGCACAAACACAAATGTGGCCCTCTGTGGCCATCTTTTCCAAATTTGTGGAACAAATGAAGTTTGTGAACTGAGGTACGAGTTGTATTTACTTTTTTCTTGTTGAAAACTTACTTTTATTTATTTATTTTTATTAGTACGTGTTTGTAGTACACAATGTTTATGTTCCTGTGGGGAACTGGTAGATGTACGTAACACATCTTAATTCCTTTTTTAAAATTCCATTTCTCTTCCCTCCCCCTTCCATCTCTTTATTAATCCCTTTCTCCTTTTAGAAAAAGTCTACTTCCCTACTTCTTATCATCTGTCTTTTATTTTGCTCGTTATTTATACTTTGGGTTTCTCATATTGTTACAGGAAATAATATCGGAGATGAAATATGAAATATTATATCTCCCAACCTGTTAACTGTGTGATAGGCTGAGTTCTTGTTCTCTAGAAATCAAAGAATGAGTCTTAGGAACAATAGTAGGTTAAGAGTAGGTAGGGAGATATTTATTGATAGGAAAACTCCCTGAGGGGCAGGAAGAGTCCTGAGTGGGTAGCCCGGGGACCCCACTTTACAGAGGAGTTTTATAGGGTGAAACCCATATGGGTACAACATGGGCCACAGCCATGATCATCCAACAAGGTTGCAAATGTAGTCACTTAGGTCATAGTGGTCAGTTGGGAATCAAGTCACGTAACAAGTGTGGATGGAAAGAACAAGGATTCCCCTAGGAAGTGGTGGGTCCAGAGCCCTTTGGTCACCCACTGAGGTGGTAAATGTCTGTCTAGGCTTCATTAGGCCCAGTGTTTGTCCTTTGAGGAAGTATGCAGGTCTGGCCGTCTTGCCTTTATCTTGAGGCCTGGTGTTCGGCTGATGTGTCTCTGGTGCAGCTGTGGGGTGTTTCGCCTTTGTCCTGACCCTCTCGAGAATCTAGCCTTATCTGACTGCCTATGGGATTTCTACCTAGCTCATCTAGCTATAATAATATAAGAGAAACCATGAGTGATTTAAGCTTGTGTATCTGATTTATTTGTGGTCTCAAGGTGCATCTATTTTTCTACAAATGACTCAAGTTTATCTTTCTTTATGGCAGAGTAGTGCTCCATTGTGTGTAAAAAACACATTTTTAATTCATTCATTTGTATTTAGTTTTGCAGTACAATTTTTAACCTGTTTGAAATACTATGGTACATATGATTTAAGATCTTGATTTTTCATTTAAAAATTTAGTCAAATGTATTTTTATACGAATCTTTAAAAAGTTGAAATTTGTAGACTCTGGAAAGGTCAGGTATGAGTGTGAGCAGTTCACTATTAACTTTTTGATTTTCAGCAGTTTGTGACACAATATGATTTCTTAGAATTTGTAAAGAAAATCTGCTGAATAAAATGGTCACTGATATTCTCACATATGAATGTCCAAGGTTCTCCTGAAGAGTATTGAAATTTCCATGTTTTTAAAAATTATATGTAATGCAGGAGTGAACATCTTTGATGTCACAAACTTCTTTTATATTTCTGATTGTTTTCTTAGGACGGATTTCCCAGGAGTACAATTATACACTCAATCAAAAGAGTATGAGCATTTTTAAAGTTCTTGGAACATATTGCCAAATGACTTCCCAGAAAGGTAGTATTAATTTATATTTCCACAAGAACTGGATGAGAGGCACATTTTGCTGTACGAAAGGCAGACAGGACAGAGCATCAGGAACCACTGGGGCCTGAGTCGTCTTGTCCATCTGGGAGTGTGGACAAGAGAGCAGCTTCGGGTGAATTGAGGGGGAGCTACTGTATTTTGGCAGAATCTTTTAAGTGAAGTATGTCGTGCACTTTAATTAAAAACACCAATAAGTGCAAACTGGGTCTCAGAGTAGAGGAAAAAACATTTTAGGTAGACTTTCATTTAGGAAAGCTTTCCCTTGCTAAAGGAGCTGACGGCCAGCCACTGCAAGGCTCAGAGGGAATGCTCCATGTCACCAGCTAACAGTAACCTTGTCTACTTTCACCACTCAGTGTCAAGCACGTTAGCGTGGACGAGGCTCGCACCAAACTCTCTAGGTGACACTAATCCCTGATTTAATTACCCTTGACAGTGTGTGATGGGCCTTAACAAGCTAGGATCCCTAATGAGCTGCATCTTGTGGTTTCAGAGCACTACCTAAAGGGTGTGGCCCTTACCCAGGCCAAGTCTGGCGGGTGCATAAAACCTGCTTCCAGCTCAGGGACCTCAGAGCAAGTGACTGGGCAGCATTCAGTGACCTGTGATGCGATCCTTCTAAGTGCGGAGGTGACACATGATATTTTCTTGGCTCTGCATGGGAAAGGAAGAACTATAGGGACATTTTTAAGAACGTCAGTAGTAGTAGGTGCCAGGCCACTTTCTCTGCATAAGTTAACAACCTGGGGACATGGACTGTCTCAGTTTTTCGTTGCTAATTTAAATACTCTTATTGAACTATCATAGGACCTGAGTGGGAGGGTAGGCCTGCTCTTTGTTTTGAAGGGAGAGATTCATATCCAGGGTTATGTAGACCCATGTTGGTAAGGTCTAGTTTTATTTATGGCCCTCTTTATTCACTATGGCAAGATTACTGCTTAGCAAAAGAAACTTCAGTGAAAAGAAACAATAGAAAAAGAAAATTAAAATAAATATGAAAAATTAGGTAACTTTACAAAGTGAAATTAAGAAAGTAAAGGAATGAGATTTCTACTCATGAGCTCTGTGATCTTGGGACAAATCAGTTAATCTTGTGAACCTGAGTCATCTCATCTGTGAAATTCAGGTGTTGACATCGTGGGTTCTTTAACACAAAAAGGTAGGATGCATTAAGAAGAGAATACAGCATAACTTAGCACATTCTTAGTTTCACCATTGGCAGGTATGGTAGGTGCCCCCTCCACCCGCTCCATTAGGTTGTTATTCATTTCTTTCTGATCAGCTTTCTTCTTAAGTACTTAGACAGTAAACTAAAACATTCATACTCCCATTATGAGGAAGATTTGAGTTTACGGTGCAGCCAAATCTAGTAGCAGTATTGATCCCTTTCAACAACTGGTCTCTTTGATGGGACCCTCCAGTCTTGCTAAAGGTGCTTTCAAGTGTTCCTTTACAAGTTACACCTCCTGAAACTGTTTGACAGTCTTTAAAATGATTTTCTGTTTGATTTTGAAAGATAACCATTTCTTCCATTCATGTCTGGTTCTCAACACCCTGGATGTGAATTTCTTGCCTGGGACTCACACCAACTTGTTCTACAACCTCAGAAATTATACAGCCCTGGAGCTTATACTCTTGTTCCTTACACCTGCTTACTGGGGGAATTTGGACATTGTCTGAAGCTTATTTAACATTTTCTCTCCCCAGTAAGATTAATCCTGCCATTTTCCAAATGTGGCATCTTCATCTACTGGTATAGTTCAGTATATATACCCTGGTCTTCTGAAAGTCTGACTAAGCTGTTGGTGGCACCATTTTCCTAGGAGCTTGTTTGGATGATTGAGCCTGATTTTTTCCCTTTCTTGGATTCTTAGATTCATGTTCTTTTTGGAATGTTTATCATATTCCTCTTTTAAGCTTGATACAAAATTCTGGCCCTCACATTATATTCAGAGCAGAGATAATACTTGCTGTATTCCAAGGCTGTGGGCTCTTCTAGATTTTTGCTGGGTCAGGTTGAAAGTCCTACTTACTTTTCCAGTTTCTTTTTAATTCATTCTATAAAATTAAACAACTCGTTCCCTCAGGTGCCCCCATAGGAGACTACTAGTCTTTTAAATTCTTGTCAAATACCCAAACACACTGTTGAAATCACGGAAAAAAGAGAAGAGTCATTTTCTCACAGATGTTCTTTAGATTTGAATTGTTGGATCTCATAGTTGGTGCATCCACACACAATCAGACACACACAGAATTCAAAAATATCATGGGTACTGTTCGTTTTCCAAACAAGGAGAATAGTATTTTTTAAATTGTGGGCTTGTTCTAAAGTAACTTATTGGACTTTTGAAAGCAATATATGGAAAAATTGAGGGTAACAATTTTAACTCTAACAATATTTTGACTGGTAGAAATTTGATTCGATTAAGCAGACATAAAATACGATTTGCAATCTTTGAACTTACCATAGAACTTACTTCCATTTACCAGGAAGAGACCATGTGTGGCACATAATGAGAAAATTTGGGGTGAGTATAGCCTACGGAGCTAAGAAATAATCTCCATATAGTCTTATGAAAAAAGAGAAATGGATACTCTTGCTTTCTTTATTATACAGTACTTCCAAGTTATGAGTCCATTTCAGAAATGTATTATTTGCTCAAATTCATCTAATAACAAAAATTATGTGAATAACCCTTGCATCCCCTACAGGGTCATAATTAAGAAAAAAAATAAAGGCCCCCAAAACATTTCTGTTATTTAGTTGAAACTTATGTACATATTATTATTATTTTATTTTATCAGAGCATGACAATTTTTTCCAGCAGGGCACTGAGAGTTACTGTTTGTAAAGAAATTGTATCTCTCTGGAATAAAGGTCATTTTCTCTTGGTGCATAAGTTGACATGAAAAATTATATCTACAGCAAGCATTTATGTTTTGAATCATATGCATCCAGGATCCTGTTGACCTGACAAAGTGTTTAAATAAATCATCAAAATGGGATGCCATCCATCCAACAGTGTTGAAAGAACTTGAAAGTGGAATTGTAAAACTGTGGGCCAAATGTGTCCCTGCCTGAGGAACCCGAGTCACTGGACTGCCTGTGCAAAGAATAGAGGTACCCAGGGAGCCAGAGGGCCCTCTGCACCTTCATATCACCTTTCCATTGCAGGAAAGAGATGACACATTTAGAAAAACCAGGCCACTGAATGTACACAAAACCATAGTCAGACTGGAAGTATTTTACAGTGGTTTGGGTGTTGGGCTTCAGACTCTGACAGACATGATGGATCAGTTGTGTCAAAGCTCCATGATTATGGAGAAGGCTTGTGTATGGGGAGAAAGACAGAAAATACATGGTGATGAACTGAGTTAGATGTCAAAGAGAATAAATGGATGCTTCTCGGAAAAAAAGCATTAACTGTGGGTTCTTCTAGAAGCAGTGGCCATTGTGGTCAGGTATCACCATGCATCAAAAATTTTAATTTAACATTTTAATATTTTTATAGAAGACAGTGGCCGTAATGAAATTTCTTTAGTGTGCAATAGACATTAAGGCCTTCCAGGTATGTACAGGAATGTGAAGCCAATGGAAATAAATTTCAGAACTATTGGAGAAGCTTAGATAGGAGTTGAAGGATTTTTTTCTTTAATTAAAGGTTCATTTTTTTTACATCCTCAACGAGTATGATTTGCCTGCCCAAGATTTTTCTGGCTGTCCCAATATTTGTTCACCAACCAGAATGTCTTTTGTGTTTATTGCTTATGCTTTTTATTTGGCACAGAGCATATGTAAACTTGAAAATGTTATTTATTTTTCTGTATCTATCTTGAACCTCTAAGAACATTGCACTTTTCCCTCTCACACTGCGTGAACTTCACACAGAGCCCCAAACTCTACATCCTCAAGAAACCTTTGGTGATGTTCTTGATGATTACGTTAGCTCAGGTTCCCAAAAGCTTGAAACAGGACTAAATCTCATGGTTTCAGCTGTAGGGGGAGGTCTGTAAGAGTGAGGAGAAAGGGTTGTTAGCAGGGGAAAAGTACCTGATCACCATGGCCACTGCCTGGGGACAGGAGCAAGAAGGCTCAGTGGGTCAGCCTGTGCATGCATTTACTTTCCTAAATAGGGAATCTTTGGACAAGACCAACCACTCTGCCCCTGAAAGGGAGGGAGGAGAGATCATTTCTCCTTTCCCCTTTCCCTTTGTTCCTTCATTATCTCTTCTGTGTGCTTCAGGGTTGCATCATCTGACCCCTGTAGAAGCCACTCCAAAAGCCATATGTCAAACCCATCTGATTTGGAAGTTTCAGGAGATCCTGAGATTTAAATGGTACAGCTTGTTAGCCTGGTTGTATGTCTCTAGTCAAGGCTGGGGTAGGGGTAGTATGCGTTACTCCTAGGCAGATAACTGGCCCCAGGCATGAAGGCCGGGCTGGCTCAGGTCAACTTCATCAGTAATAAAGGAGGCTGAGTTGCAGCAGCTAGCTTAGGGTCTCAGGCTGGTGAAGCCAGGGGAATCAGGTGATGCTGCTGCTGCTGCCGCTGCTGGTGGTGGTGGTGGTGGTGATGGTAAACAACAACAGCAACAATACTGCCTGCAAAAATGGAGCCAAAAAAAAAAAAAAACCACCCGAGGAGGCCAAGAAAGAATCATCAAATAGATAGGAGAATATTTTAATGTAAGGGTAGATTAAACACTCTTCAGTTTACTTGAGTGAAATCCAAAAAGCATTATAATTAAATATTAGAAATAAGGGGCATCCTCTGAAGCTTGAAGGAGAGAGTTAATTTGAGAGAAATGAAAAGGGGTATTATTACTTAATAGAGTGTGTAGTAAACACGTAAAAATACTGCCCTCAGAGGTGATACTGGCTGAAAATACAAATTGGTTGAAGGATAATTTAGGTAAGTTTGTGTTTTATGGAGCCATAATCAGCTACTGTGAGGAGACTAAGGGTGTTTAGGGTGCTAACCCTGACCTTTTGAGAGTGAGGTCACAAAAGACAGTAATGTCGGGCCGGGGATTTGCACAGTGGTTTCGCTGCCTGCTGCGCAAGTGCAAGGACCCGAGTTCGATCCCCGGTACCAAAAAAAAAAAAAAAAAAAAAGACAGTAATGTCCTTCGTGTAATATACTTCTTCTCATTTCCAGTGACTGAATCATGTTCTGAATGGATCATTGGTCTGAGCCAGTATGGAGTGTTTTACTTGCCTCTTTTTATCATTAATATCCATGGTACTCTCAGAGGCTTCTTCTCCTGGGGAGGCGTGGGAACTGTGGAGGAAGCATCCCAGTCATCACCAGGCCTAGGGAAGCATCCTACATTCCCGCAGTGGATGATGTTCACATTAAGGACTCCTCTGCCTCTGTCAATACTCAGCCTATTAGCATTAAATTCTCCTCTGCAAACCGGTGAGGAATTAAATGGGCAACCAATCCACTTGATCTTTGGCTAGTCGTTTGAAACACAAATATAAAATACATTAGTTTCCTCATACTAATTCTGAACTCTAATTCTTTGTCTGAATTAATCTTTATACTTAGACTCCCTTCTCTGTGTTTGTCTAATCTATCCTCCAAAAGACTTAGACCAATTCCCATTTCTCCATAAAATCTTCTCTAACCACTTCATTCCTTGTGGCCTTTTGCTGTGTTAAATCATTTGGCATTCATTGTCTTTATCATAAATATTCAGCTGTATGCTGTCTCAAATCAGTTGCTAATCACTTTGTACATAGATTATGCCATTCTGACTGGATGTTAAGCTCCATTCAGGGCAGGAGTGAGATCTCAGGGTGCCCTCTTGTTCCCCCAGCATCTAGCACAATTCCAGGCTAGATGAACACTGCTTGAGGACTGGGCTGGATGTGAGAAGAGGGCATGAGTTGCCACTCAGCCAGACACAAAGTAGCAGGCAGCTCTCTGTGGCTCCAAGTGAAAATCCTTCCTTATTGCTTTTGGATAATGAAAGCAGTCCTTAATTTTCACTGAGAGTAATAAAAGTTATTGCACCTTTTAGTGCTACTAACTTACTCCCACCCCTCCTCCTCTATCAAAACATGCTGGTGAATCCTAAAGACCTCCTAATTGATAATAAAGAGAATTTAATCTCCTACCTGATTTTAAGAAGAGAATTTGCCATCCTTGTCTTCTTTCTTTGTTCCTCTGGGCAGTGGCTTCTGTAGCAGCTGTTACCAGCATGCTTCAGGCGATTTATATTGGATATAGAAATCCATCCTCACTAAGTTCCTCCCAGGCTAAAATCTGTGATGATACAGTGTTTAGCCAGAGCAACATGTCAAGTGCACACTCACACCCTTACTAAATCTTAAAGGTCTTCTTTACCTTTTCTTTTCTGGTGAGAATTTTGAGGGAGGGTGTTCATTTGTAGTAGGGGGCAGAGAAAAGACATAGAATGAGAATAACTTGTGTAATTTGGCTTTGGACATGCTACTGAACGTCTACAAGCTCCAGTTTCATTATCTTCCAGATGCATCCTGTGAAGATGGAGTGAGATGAAAATGTGGAAAATGTTTGGGCAAATGAGATAGTAGGAGCTTCACTGACTTCACTTGAGGATCCTATCGAGGATTCCACATTCTGGCCACTTGCTTTCAGCTAATGTATTCATCCCAGCAGGAAAAGATGCTGAACTAGTGCCTTGTGCTTCTCAGAAAGAGGAAATGTGGTGTACTTGGAAGGAAGAGTCAAGGCCTCAGTGGGAAGCAGCTCCCTAAACCTTGTGATTATCAGATGTGCTCCTGAAAGGCTTCCTGGAAAACATCTCCATCAGAGAGAGCAAATTAAATGCCCTTAAATCAAACCTTTTGCACAATAAGCCTGTCCCCTTCTAGGGAAGATGGAAATAGATTTGCCGTTCTGGGTCTTAATTCCTTTTCCTCTCCTTTCTTTGCTGATCAGCCACTGAATTCTGCTCCTTGCCTGGGGTTAGCTCAGAAGTGAATCCTGAGCTCTCCCAAAGGTTTGGACATTTCAATTTCTCGCTGCACCACTGGCCAAGATGTAATCAGTTCTTAGAGCCAGGATGTAAGAGGTAGCTTGAAAGTGAGTAGTTGTGGTCTATAGAGAAAATCTTCTCTTGAGAACCCTAAACTGCTGGCACAAGAAAGAGAGTCTGTGGGCTATACTTGGGCCCCTCGGGTTGGGATTAGGGTAGGAATTGGAAGTAGTCAAATAGGAATGTGAGGTTCGACCTTCCCAGATCTGTGATCACCACCTTTGGACCTTGAGTTAGGGTTACATGGTGGCTTAGTTGCCTGTCTCATCTGTACAAAGGAGGGCTGGGGATTTAGCTCAGTGGTTCCGCTGCCTGCCTCGCAAGCACAAGGTCCCGAGTTTGATCCCTGATATCAAAAAAAAAGGTCATCTGTAGAAAGGGGAAAATAGTACCTACCCTGCATCCTCGATGAGGTTCCATTGAGGGACAGATGCTCCAATATGTTTTCAAGAACTCAGTAAACCAAAAAATATGCTGGGTAATTGTTATATATTAATTTCCATGTGTGGGGGCGGGGGTTCGAAAATTATTATTTGGTGAAATGTTTCTCTTTTTTTGGTACCAGGGGATTGAACTCAGGACCTTGTGCTTGTGAGGCAGGCAGCAGAACCATTGAGCTAAATCCCCATTTTCTCTTTGTTTTTTAATGAACACCTTGACAAGTCTTGTGCAAATTTGCATTGAATTTCAATATTTCCCACTGGCTATGAAGCTGCCCCCTCCCACAGGTGTTCACTTGGTACCACTAATAATGAATGTGTTCTCCTCAGCACACACTGGGTTCCTGACTCCTTCCAAGAAACCTCATAGAGGAACGAGTTTCTTCATTCCTGACTGCTAACTGACCCTGTAGGGAAGTCCAGGTGCATGCAGATTCTGTGAAGTATAAAAGTAGGCAAGGCAGAGCCAGCTGCCCTGGGAATTCCCTAGAGTGTTAAGACATGCCTGGCCTTGGAGCTGGGGCTGGTACTTCACAGAGTGCTTCAGTGCTGATCATCCCTAGAGAGAAAAAGGCTAAGGCACCAGAAGGGGCAGGGGAGTAGCGTTTTGATCCTAGCTCACTCACTCAAGGGCTCTTCTCACTCAGCCTTTTCCATAATTTATTGCAAGCAACAGCTGAGAAGACCTTTAAGTCCTAAGCATTTCTGCCTCCAGTTCTTTGAAATAAGGAGGATGATTCCCGTCATCTCCCTTGCGGGAAGGCAGTGGCCTGATGAGTTAGGTAATGTCTGGACAGAATGCTGTCCACTGCGAGGTAAAAAAGAGCGTGGGGTGGCCAGATGCAGAAACCCTGGGCTGTGTGACTCGAGTAGTCAAGTCTCCAGGAGCGGTGTGGCTCTAAGACCAGCTCCCTGATATGGGGTGGGAGAGGAAGAGAGAATGAGAGTCTTCCCATTTTACTCCTGCATCTAGCACCCTTGACCTTACAAGGCAAGGCTCTGCCTTGCTGCCACATCCCAGCAGCGATCAAGTATGTTTGAGTTGTCACTGCTCAGCTCTGATGTCCTCAGATAGTATCACTAATCAGGTTGATGGAAAGCAACGACAATTCCACTCTCTGGGTTTTCTTTTGGGTGGTGTTGTGCTCTGCCTCTCTGAGAACAGGTGAGACATGGCTCCTGTCACTTCTGATCCTGTCTCCCTCCTGCTGGTGATCTGTGGCCATCCACATTAACTCACTGGGCTTTCTCTCAATCCCTTGGTGATGCAGGATTTACCCTCACAACTACCTTGTTGCTGCTCATTTTAATACCACTTTGGCAGGAGGAGAATGGGATTTGGCAGCTAACAGTAGGGTCCCCACTGATCTCTTTTTAACCCCGTAACCCCAAAGTTCTGCAGGTAGCAACAACACTTCCTTCTTCAGTGTTGATGCGTTCTGCCCGAGGCAAGAAAGGAAGCTTTCAGTTTTGTGACTCTCTGCTCAGTTGACATCCCATGCCCAGATGATTGAAAGGAACACAGAGAATGTACACTCCATAGCTCTGTCTTTCCTTCTAATTTCAGGGGCTTTTTGATCAGCAAATCATAGAACTATAAGGCTGGAGGAGTTGGAGGAAAGGAAGTGGGAGAGGTGGGGAAAAGGTGACTTTTATGGATCATTTCTTGTGTACTAAGAGTAGTAAAATGATGTATCTTAACTTTTACTCCAAACTCTATAAAGGAAAGTGGGTAAATAAGTATCATTATCTTATTGAAAAATATTAGAGAGAGATGTCAAATTCAGAGATGATAACTTGGCCACCATCATACAGCCATCAAGCAACAGTTGTTGTTGTTTTGGTATCCAAAACTCATCTGTGATTTCATGAGCCACATTCCTCCTTCCGGTGTCTTCCTTGTCTTAAAGTTTCCCTGATATCAGCCATCCGTTTTTCTGCTGAGTCTAGAGAAAATGGATCCTTTGTGTAGCACTTGTTAAGTCCCAGCATTGTTCTTTGGGGCAGAGCTTCTTCAATCCTTCCTAAAGCACCCAACAGTCCTCTTCATCCTGTGCAGGGCGGATGATATTCTAGCAGCACCATCTTTGAGTTCATCCAAGTCTAAAATCCTTTGTCATCCTTATAAAGCTTACATGTTCTTTAGATCGTGTTTATAACAAGAAAGCAGCAGCAACAATAGATTAAGCAAAAATAAACTAAATCTGGACCATGGAGTTTCACATTCACATTTCTGATTTCTCTTGGGATGGAAATACTCCGCAATGATCAGTAGCCTCCATTTCCAGACCTCAGCACTCAGTAGTCTAACACCCAAGCAGTGGGACAACATGAAGGGATACTGGTACTTGCTGGGCTGAACGCAGTTCAGAAGAGAGAAGAAGGCCCTCGTTAGGATCCCTGTCAGAGCAATCACTGTGTGTCAGGAAGCTTCTCGAAGGACGCAGCCTGACTGAGTGTATTGCTCAGTCAGCTGGAAGCCCTCTTTCTTGCTTCTGGACTTGCTGCCTGGTTTTCTCCCATCCTTTTCCAGCAGCTAAGAGGAAAGCTAAGACCATACCGACCTAGTCAGAAGACCTGATACACAGAGCCTGTGTGAGTGAGATAGGAAGGGTAAAAACTCATTACAGAAGAGCACTGTCTTTTTGCCATGGAGGGCCCTCCTTGTGTCTGGGAGTCATGAATATTGCATCAAAAGAATAAGCTTATATAGGAAAAGGAAAAAGAAACCCAGAAGCTGGGAGAATTAAATAACTCCTGGGAACTAGCCTTAGGAAAGAATTTTCAGTTTGATTGTGGAAGTAAGTTTCTGTCAGGGTTTTGCCTTGGATTTTAGCTTTGTGTGAATCCTGATCAAGAAAACCCCTTTGGGACATTTGAGGTCAGCAGAAAGCCTTTTGTGACAAGATGGTGGGCAGATGTTCTCATAAGCAGTGGGGATCCTCAGTGCTTGATTTTCCTAGGGTTTTATGTGAAACTTGTCAGTGATAAAAACACACCAGGGTAGCTGAAGATGGCTTAAAATGAGTATCATTATTACTGCTCAGCATTTGACTACCAATGTTCCTGGACTTATGATGGTTTGTATCCTAATAAACCCATTGTAAATTGAAAATATCATAAATTGAAAATGCATTTAATACACTTCACTTACCAAAGATCATAGCTTAGCACACTAGAGTATCCGTTGTTTCTCCTTGTGGCTCAGTGCCACTGGCCAGAATTGCCAGAGGATTGTACCACATATCATTAGGCTGGAAAAGATCATTGTTCAAAATGCAAAGTACGATTTCTACTTAATGCCCATTGTTTTTGCACCATCATAGTGTAAAAGCAGTCATAAATTGAACTTTCATTAACTGAGGAACATCTACATTGAAATTAAATATCAAGCAAACAAACACATCCTGGGGCCTGTTCAGCACAAAATCTGACACAAGACCTGTGCAGCTGCTGTATCGCACAGCTCTGATGCCATGTTCCTGCTTTTTGTGTGTAGGGGAGCAAATGAACATCAGCAGAGCGTTACTGCTGTGAATGAGGAGGAATCTGTTCCCTGGATTCTTTGTCCAGTTTTTGAGCCTGAACCTCTGGTAGACCATGCTTCAAGGCACCTGTCTTCCATATGGGGGAGAGAGGATGCTTACAACAGCTTCTCTTCAAATCTGCCCATTCTCTTCTCTTGCTCTTATAGTACTGAGAGGTTGCTTCTGAACAGTCACCCAAGAAGAGATAGGACATGAAAGGACATACTTCGAGGTAATTCTGGTGATGTTGAAAAGGCAAAGGAGGAGGAAGAGTAATAACAGCAGCAACAAAAGGGAGGAGGAAGGAAGCACAGGGAGATTGTACAGAGCCCAGAACCAAATCTACACTCTCCCAAAAGCATAGAGTATCAGGGAGCCCTAGTTCCTGGTACTCAGCCCTTTTCAGTCTTTAGAATGCTGGAAAGGATGAGAGGTTTGGAAGGAAAGAAAAAAAAAAGAGGGGAAACCAAAATATCCTTTACATTTCTATAGCTTCTTTGAGTTGAGAAGGCCTGTTTAGCCAGAGCCTCCATCCAGAACCTCGTTACCATGGCAACCCACTCGCAGCCTGCAAGGCTGTGACAGCCCACTCTGGAGCTAGTGCTGCCAAACCAGAAAACATTATAGGAGAAGTTTTGTTTCCTAGATTATTAGCATTAAATACATACACATAGAGGCACGTAGTAATCTATGAATTTAGGAGCAAATGCTGTTTTTCTTGGCATTAAACATGAATTCAGTGCATTTCTGAAGCATGTAGAAGCTCTAGCCCTCTGTAGGTGCTGGGATACAAGAGTGCATAGGACACAAGAGTGCATAGGACATAGTCACTGTCATGGATGGAAGTACTTTCTGTAACACTGCCCAAGGAGCAAAGCCACCACACCATGAGTCCCCGGCACAGTGGATTTGTGAGCTGGTGGTTGGTGAGCATAGAAGAGGATGTAGCCAGCTTTGGCAGGGCCTGGGAGGGCTTCCCAGTGAAAATGGCATTCAGGAACTGACAAAAAAGAATGAGCAGGATTCCAGGTAGAAAATGTAAGGAGAAAGGAGTTCCTGCAGGAATAACATCTATTAAGCAGAAAAGAAACCCAGTTTTGAATTTTGTTTCCTGACTTGTTCCCAACCCTCCCCTTTGATCCCCACCCCGCAACGCTTAAAGTTCAATGTTGCCACTTTTGGTTGATTTCAGTCCAAGTTCTCATGGGGCTCTTACCTATCTATATAACTGTTTTGAGGACCAAATGCATTTCTGACACTAACTGGAAATATAATTTTGGCAAGCCCAGTGCTACAGGACCTAGAGTATGGCCAGGGGACCGATCTTTAAAGACAGCTTGCAATTAAATATTTAAAACAGACTTTGGTTTGGGGATTAAAATACTTTTCCTCCAAGAAATCCCCACCATTAGTTTGGCTCTCTATGTGGAAACTTTTTTAAAAAAAGAGACATACCTGTTCTGAACTACTGTAGTGGTCTTCAACTTGCTGCTTTCTTTATGCTCCTAGGGATGTATTAATTTGCATGCTGACACCAAGAATATAAAGATAAATTACTTCTCGCAGAGCACTGGAGAGTAAGGCCAACCTCAGAAGTGTTCCTCAGAGCCCCCCTAGGATCAATGCCAGGCATCCAGTGAACACTCTGTGCATATTAATTGGTGATAATTGGAAAATGACACTCATCATCCTTAAAGAAGAGTATTTCTGCAACTGATTGAGCACTTTCATGCAGAAACTATTTTTATTGTTTAGATTCACTAAACAGATTGTCAATATCGACCATATTATTACACACACACACATACACACTCATTTTCATCATTCAACAGCTATGTTTAAGGCACAGTGGTGAGAATATAAATATGAAAAAGAACAAGTCCTATTTTCAAGAATCTTACAATTTACTATGTTTGGGGAAAGGAGGGTGGGATTTATAAATAAATATGATACAAAGCAGAATGAAGCAATTGAGATATATGTGTGTGTATATATATATATATATATATATATATATATATATATAAAACCTAGCACTGTGCCTCACACATAACACTTTTTATAAGTGTAAAGTGATTGATAGGATAAATAAACATGTTGTAAACAAGCAGAGAAGAAATAATTCATTTTGATAGTTGTCCAGGGATTGCCAGAAAGAAAAGCTTTATAGAAAAAGTAACTTTTATGTAGAATTTCAAATGCCAATGGATATTGTAGTAGGCATAAGGAAAAAAGCAGTACAGGCTAAGGAAGCAGCTCTGGCAAAGATGAGAAGGTGAGAGATCATGGAGTGTGCCGGGTGAATGGTCTAGTGAAGAAAATAGTGGAAACTGGGCACTTGATTTTAGAGAATCCTGAATGGCATGCTAAACAATTTGGAGTTCATTTAGGGCAAAGAGTAGCCATTAGAGATGTTTGAGGAAGGAGCTGGTGCAATTGTGTTATTGTTTATTGTCTGTACATCTCAAAATGTAAGTTCCTCAACGTGAGGCATTTTGTCTGCTTCCTTTGTTCATATGTCCCAAGAACTTGCCCCCGTGTCTGTTGCACAATAGATTCTAATAGATTGTGCCGAATGGGATCCCAGTGGGGCCTTAGGAATTTATTTCTGCAGCTGATGTGCGAATTAGGAAACAGGAAGGATTTCGGGCAGGAGATTCAAGGTGGAAAACTATTCCAGTAGAGCAAGAGTGCGCCCAGGAGAAAGAAGGTAGATGATCCTGAGAAAGGAAAGGAAGAAAGCAAAGAGGAGGGCTGAGGAACGCACCAGAGGACTGGCCATGAATCCTGGTCCTCATTGCATAAAAGTGAATGGTAGGCAGGACTGCCATTGACCAAGCACAGAATTCCACAGAGTTGCTACTCAGTGAGGGAAGGAGGAACTGCAAAGAGGGATATAATGGCTTTGCTTTGAGAATGGTCCAGCTCGAGAAATTCCTGTGCATACTTAAAGGAAAAATTGGAGAGTAGAGCTCCCTTATGTCTCTCACTGGAACACAGTGCCAGAGTGGTGGCTTCTGGGGTCATTAAGATGGAGGTGATAATTCAAGCACAGTGAATAGGAGGCCTCCATCTCTGGGGAGGAATGGAGAGCTAGACTCATGGAGTAAAGGCTTGTTTTTAATGCATAGGAAATTCAAGAGCCTGAAAATGGTAGGAAAGTCATGATTAAAAGTAGGACTGCAAAGGATCAGAGAAGTCACAGGAGTTTTCTGTTTGAAGATGCTTGCAGTTAAGGTGGAGTGTCAACTGGATTGGCTTTGGAATCTGCCCTGAGGAAGCAGTGGAGCATAGTTCTAGGTGTGCCTGGGTGATAACGGAGGTGTGGCATTGGAGTAGGTGTCTGGTTCCTCACCCCTTCCTCTCTGGCGCTGTTCCTTTGCCCTGTTTTCCAGCCACTATGAACTAAACAGCTTTGCTCTTCACACACGTCCACCAAGATGTTACTGCCTTGGAGGCCACCCATTATGGACTGAACCCCCCAACTCATGGGCCAGGTTAAGGTTCTCCTCCTTTAAGTTGTGGGCATCAGGTATTGTGTCTCTTCAGTGAGAAAGCTAATACGGGGGGGATGAGAAGAACTCAGGACAGTCAGAAATCAAGTCAGAAGTCCTGCTCTCATTTCAGTAGAATGCTGGAGGCAGAAGACGTGACTGGAAACCACAAGTGTTGGAGAAGAAAATAGAACACAAGTGTAGACTACTTCTTTAAGAAGTTTGGGAAAAAAAGAAGGAAAAGACAAAAGAGTTTAGCTCTAGGGAAATCATAGTTGATGAAAGACATTTAATGTTTTTATGACGGGGGAGTATGTTTGTGAGCGAATAGGAAGGAAACTGTTGTCTAAAGATTTAATGATAAACTCTTAATTGTTTCTCTAAAGTAGAAAAAAAGTGCTTTGAGTCTGAGTAAAAGAGTATTATAGAACCTGTGCTTTCACTGGTATAAGATAATACATCTGGGGGCCAGGGATTTAGCTCAGTAGCACTTCGCCTCCTTGCAAGTGTGAGGTCCTGAGTCCGATCCTGATACCAGAGGGGGAAAAAAAAGAAGAAAAAGGAGAAGGAGAAGATAATACATGTGAACATACAATTGCAATATAATGGTGTCAAACACAATCCATGCAGGTGATGTTTAGGCTTACTGATAACCACTTGGCGGTCTCCGATTTTGTCTTTGGGAAGAGAGATCTTTTCTGTAATGCTGGGACCTCAAAGAGGTACTGATGGCACCGTGTCTGTGTCTTACCATTGGTCCTAGTGATGGCTGTGTAGTCCTAAGCAGGGTGAAATTGGATGGAATGAGAACTTGGTAGTTCTAGAATTTGAGTTCCATGAAAATGCAAGAACCCTGGATGTTGTGATACCCTAGAAGGTGATTGGCTTTTTCATCACATTTTCTAGAAAAGTCATCATATGGATCTGAAGCATATTCAGAAATGTAAAGGAACCTAATAAAATAGTCTAGGTAAAATCCAGATTACAATCTCTAGGTAGTATGATACAAATTTTCTGAAATTGAAAGCTATACTTGGAGATATATCTACATAGGAAAAGACCAGAGGGAATATTATACCCCAGAGATGTTAATATTAGTTACTTATAGTGATAGGTTGTGAAAGATTATTTTCTGCTTTGTATTTTTGTGAACTTGTCAAGTTTCATGTAATGAGCATAAATTATTTTTATAATCATAAAATTATTAAAATCTGAAATGAAATACTACAAAAGTGTTATTGTATATGTATTCTCTCATACCTGCCTTTCCATTTTATTTTCACTGGGAGTAGGATTTGGAAAGACTAATTTTATAGCCCCTAGGGTTCTGTGTTTACAAACAGACCTCAGAATGGATCAGAACTGGCCGTCTTTAGGCAAATGACCAGAGCAGATGGGAGCCGTCCTGTTTACCCAGTAGAGAGATCCCCAGAGTGAAGTGCATGGTGGAGCTCCCCCAGGTCAGCCAGATAGGGGAGGGGTTGTCTTTAAAATAAAAAGAAAAAGCTGGGTGTGGTGGTGCAGGTCTGTAATCCCAGCACTCAGGAGGGTGAGGCAGGATCCTGGGCTACCTAGTTCTAGGCCAGCCTGAACTACATAGTAAGACCCTGTTTCCAAAATAATAATAATAATAACAATAATAATAATAATAATAATAAACAACTTCCTTTTCCTGTTTTCTCCACTCCCTCTTCCTTTTCCTCTCCTTTCCCTCCTTTCTTCCCTCCCTCATGTCCTCCCCATATTTTTCCGACTCTTATCTTTTTCCTCTTTCTCCCTAATTCTTTCCTTCTGTCCTCTGGCTGGCACTGCTTCTCCTAATGGTCCAATGCTCTATTGTGCTTTGAATTACATGCATTGGAGGATGAAGAAATGGCTTGGAAAACTCCATGGTCATCACTAATAAAAGGCACCAGGAATTAGAGGAAATAAAACATGAGCATTTTGATCATGGCCTCCCAAGTCAGGAGACTTAAAAAATTGATTTCAAGAAAAGTATATTTGTAGTGATGGAATTGTTGTGTGTCTTGAGTGTGGTAGTGGATACAAAAAACTAACCCCATACATATGGTAAAATTACATAGGATCACAAACTGGGAATTAGGAATTAAAGTTGGTGGATTATGTTGGTGTCCCTATCCTATTTGTAATATTATATGATAGTTCTACAAGATGCCACCATTGGAGAAAACTAGGTAAAAGATACATGATATACCTTTGTATTACTTCTTTTAACTGCATGTGAATCTATAATTATCTCAAAATAAAAAGTTTAATTAAAAATAAAAGTATTAAAAGTATGTTTTTTGAACCATAAAGACTTTAAAAATAGATATTTTTAATATCATTAGAGATCAACAAGAAGATATAGTTATGTGCCACATAACAATGTTTCCATGAATGACAGATGGGCGATGTAATAATGGTGGTCCCATAAGATCACATGACCCAGCGATGTTATGGCTGTCTTAGCTCATGTAGATTCACTCCATGATGTTACACAGTGACAAAATTGACTAACAGTGCATTTGTGTATCTGAGATATTTATGTCATGTAATTTCCATTGCCCATGTGGCTCAGGATTTTGCTCTGATAGTAAAAATAAAACAATTATCTATTAAGAAATTATTATGTATGAGACACTATGATAACTGGACACCCTATTTGCATTATTCTTTCTTAATCAGTTCATCAGCCTCCTAAAAGGTATTATTATCTTCATTTGACAAAGATATGGAGACTCCCAAAAGTTAAGTAATTCAGCGGTGCCTACCCACCTAGTAATTGCATAGTGAGGAAACAACCCAGGAGGTCTAACTCCGGAGCATGCACGCATAATCCATGTGCTATAGTCCTTCTCTGTTCTGTTGTGCCAAATATTTGCCTTTAATGATATCTAACTCAGGTAAGTAAAGGCATCTGACTTCTCCTAGCCTTTATTTTTAATATTATTCCTTTAAGGCTTGTCTTCCTATGAGTTAATCTAGATATTACCATTAGCTACATGACCTCTTTTACCTTGTCTAATCTATCAAGTTCACTCCCTGGTACACAAAGATGTATGCCTTTTTAGAATTGAACTGTTTCTCACTTATTTAGTAAGATTAGGGTTTTTTTCTGTATAATCTGTTCATATAGGGCATAGGATTAGCTGCAGATGAATTTTTTGGCCAAACTGAAAGAATGTAATAAGGTTGAAAGGGTCAGAAAACTTGTAATCTGGATAGAACTCTACTTCTGGAACCAGGACAGCAGTTGAAGGAGCATCTTGTAAGGGGGAGCAGAGAGTGGTTTAAACCAATAGATGCACCAAAAGGGGGAAGACCAAAAAGATAAGGTCCAAAACAAGATGGGCTCAGGTACTGACACATTTAAAGAAAAGGATGGGTTGGTAGCAGAGGAAGGTACAAAGAACAGGTCCGAGGCCAAAGGGTTGATAGTATTGAGGACAATTTCTCCATAGCTTCTTGTGTCATATGTGCTTCCCATGAGAAGCATCCAGCTCTAGGGTGTGGATAGCAGTGCACATCATGCTGTTGGTCCTAGTTCCAAGTTGTTGGAAGACTTTAATGAATCTTGAATGTCTTAGTATTACATGTGATTATTTTTGGTTTTTGGATACAGTGAACTCTTTTCTATTATGTGGAAACTGGAAATAACCTTAGGTGCCTATTGCAAGTTTGGAGCAAGTAGGGGGTTATGAGTTACTGTTCTCCCTCTTCCTGACTGCCCCATGCAGTGCTGAGCTTGAACTCTTTGACAGAGAGAGAGAGAGAGGCAGTTTCTAGGTGATTGCTGGGAAGATGCTGAGCATGTGCAGAGAGCCTGTAGAGTCCAGAGGCTGCTGACCTTATGCAGGTCTGCTTGGTGTATGCTTATGGTCTTCTCATGGAGTACTTTGTTCAGGGTTGGAAAAGAATTGGTCGCCAAGTTAAAGTTAGCTCCACAAAGATTGTCTTGAAGGGAAAATGAAAGAGAACCTTCACAACCAGTCACAGGGGAGAGAGGTCATTGCAGAAGGAGGAGCAGGAGATGATGTGGGGGAAAAAATAATGAGAAGAGCACTGGCATGATAACAGACTGCCTCAGAAAAGACAAAAGAGGAAAGGATTCTAGGCTGCTCTGAGACTGTCTAAGCTGCGTGAAATGTGCAGATAAAAGGTAGCACAGCCATCTTATTAGGATTGGGGGGTGGCTGCACTGTATTCTTTTCTTCCCTAACTCCTTTCCTAGGCACTAAAATCTCCAACCTGAGGCTATTCGGGATGTGAGATGAAGAAAAAAGAGATGCCTGTTTTTGGAAGGAGCAAAATCCACTCATTGGGGCAATATTGCTCAAGCACAGGAAGCTTTATTTGAAGCTGTTTCCCCCATCAGACCTCATTACCCACATCTGCCTTTGAGTCATGTCTCCAATCAGGGTGTTGCCTGGTGGCCCCTGCCCCTTCTCAATGTGGGCCAAACACAGATTGTCCTCCTGGAACTCCTCCCTGGTGCATACCGTGGTCTCAGCTCAGTGCTTGGAAGAAGAGAGGCTGGGAGAAGAGAGCAGTCCTGGAAACAGCTGATGTGTGTGCCGTCAACATATTTCCTCTTCCTTTGATGTGAAGGATTTTATGCACAAAAGCCACTGTCAGCTGCAAAAACATGGTAATAAGTATATATTTTCTCCTGCTGAAATAAAGCAATTACTCTAGACTATGCAACACCTAAGTGACCTCAGTGGTAACCCGAGCAATTGGCTGTGAAGTTTGTTTGCACTGAAATAGCAAAACATTCTATGAAGCCAGCCTTCAAGCAGGATTGCAGACACGGAGGAGAGTCATTTGCCATTCAGCTCTGACAAAGACAGGGTGTGAAACTTTGGAGCAAGAGAGGGAGCGGGCAGAAAGGAAGGAAATGCAAAGCAGAGCCCTGGGGCATTGCAAAGGGCTGTTGAGCCCTATGCCACCTGGCAGATGGGATCATGGTCATGTTAAGGACTGCTGCCCCCTACAAGGTCATAAGCAACAAATCAAATTTCTACTGAAGGAAAGGGGGCTGCTTATTCTTGCTGTAGAATTTTTTCCTGTACCCAGTAGTTGTCCAAAAGTTTGCAGAACCTAGGTGAGGACTTGAGGTGATGAACAGTTGGCACACCTAAACTCCCTTCTTTGAAGAGTTTCCACTCTATTTCTTAGCAGTGGTATCACAGACAGTGCCCATCCTATCAATTAGAACAATATTGGAATAATAGAAGCACACAATCTCCACTGAAGCCATCTAGGCCAGGAGTGCCATGTCAGGCTGACACCTGTAGGGTTTGGCTTGTGAATATTTGCATCATTTCTTCTCTGAAGAAGGATCTATAGGCCAGCATCATTAGACTTGCTGGGAGCTTGTTAGAAATGTAGAATCTAAGGCTCCACCCAGACCTGGTGAGTCAGTCATGTATTATAACAGGATTCCAGCTGATTCCTGTGCACATTGAAGACTTGAGAAGCTGCCTTCTATAGATGACACCAGTTTTGATCTTCTCAGTTGGCTTTGCTGTGGAACAAATGCTGATCTTGAAATTAGCCCTAGATTTAGATCTCAGTTGCATTACTTAGTAAAGTCAATCAAGAAACCTAACTTCTCTGAGACTCAGTTTTTCAGTTGTGAAATCCTACCACCACAGTGGTTGTGAAAATTCAGTGAGCTAATGGATCTTGAGTGCTTGGTCAAGTCTGTTCTCCCTAATATCAAGTCTTCTTGTTAAAGAACCGATGACTAAAATAACCCAATCTCGTGTTCTCAGTAGACCAGCTTTATAGGAACCCCTGTTTTCAAGAGTTGTGGGAGAGCTACACAGAATTTTACTTTGCTTGATCAATCTCTCCTCTCTTAAACTCAGCCAGGCTTTCACAGCAATCTTTTTTAAAATCATGTCTACTTCATAATTACAGGCAAGATACTGGCTTATTTCTTGGTCTACTGAACCTGTATTAGAGGTAACTGAGAACTGGACTTTTCATATTTCTTTTCTCTAAAATGAACTCAAGCAACTCTCCGGGCTGTGAGCTTACACAGTCTCGGATAGAGATCCAGCTCTGAAAGTTACTAATGTGTGGCTTGGGAGGAATTGTCTAATCTCTTCAAAGCTTTGTTTCCTTGTCTAGCAAATGGAGCTGATAAGTCCCCTGTAAGACAGCATCACTGAAAACTATATGGTAAAATGTGTTCATCTCAAGGGGCTTTGCACATAGTAGGACCTCCATTCATGTATATATTTCCTTTCCTTATTTTTATCTAGAAATAACGATGCTCATCTCTTGAGTTAATTAAACATACTTGTTCTAGAGAATCACTGGACTTTTCAGGTTTATGTATCAAGGACACTTGCCTAATATTTGATCACATTTTACTCACTGGCCACTTCAGATCAGAGTTAATGTTTGACATTAAAGCCCAAAAAGTATAACGATATATTGATCTTATGACTCATTTTAATAAATTAACTTTGAAATGTTACCTATTTTTACACTTAGGAACTCATCCTCACTCTTACTTTGATCTTTATTACTTATTCTAAAGGTGTCTTTGTAGATTATCTTTCCTCTGTAGGTTTTGTTGTGACTTCTGGCCAAAAGCAATAACATTCTGACCTGGTAAAATCTCTATTAATAATTTTGCACATGTCATGTTAGTTCATATGTACCCATCAAAAGACTACATCAGTGAGAAAAAATTAAGTAATAATATGTTTTATTGGCAGATAACTAAGTTAGGGAAAGAATGCAGAAGGGACAATAAATAATAAATGAATGATACTAAGTAGTAGAAGGGGAAAATATTCAGAAATATAATTAAAGATGAAAAATCCCTTGAGCTGAGCTTTGCAAGGAAGTGGAATAATCAGTGAGTTTGGGAAACTTGGCTGAACTATCTGTTCTAGTAGAGGAAGTCAGAAAGATGAAAGCTTTTCTACCCAAAGCAGTAACACAGTGCAGAGAATCATATACTATTATAAAAAGAAAGACCTGTGATAAATTTTCAGTTTGTCTTCTTCATCTTAAGCCATACTAACTTGCAGAAATGTTAGACAGATGAAAACATACTTTTGTTTTTAAACAATGGTAGAGGTGGATATTCCATGGTATCTTGATTCCAATCAGCTTTCTAGTTTTTAATAGTTTCCAGAAATCTCAGCTAAGTCCCATGTTTCTTGTTCAATATTTAATTTCATAGATAGCATGCTGCCAAGGGCTAGAGTTTAAAAATGCTATCCTAGTCCATTCCTATATTGAATGCAGTGTGGAGTTGTCTGTCTCTTCAGATACTGTGTGAGTGTGAATATGTATATGTGTGAAAGTGTGATTTCTTTCCTTGCAAACCACTTTGAAAGTTTTATCAGGTATATCTCAAACGTCTTCTAACAATTTGTCACAACAGCATCAGTGATTTTTATGAACACCTTCCTCATGAGTATTTCTGTTTCTACACTATTCCTTGGGCAAACAAATTTCCTAGGTTTCCTGTCTATTTCCTGCAAGCTTCAGATAGATTCTTCTAATTTTGGCATGCCATTTTTGAAAAACCAATATTCATAATGTAATGAATTTTGATTTTACCTATTTTCAATTTAATTCTACCAAGCTGATGAGCATTGACATTCACTAGATATAGATGTAGATGCAGCTACAGGTATAGTTATAGATATAGATACAGTATAGATACAGATATAGAGAGATATGGATATATAGGTATTTCTTTCCCAGGTGTTCTTTGGAAATAACTCTGCATTCTGTTGAACTTATATCTATTTTCCTATAAGCCAGTTTGTTTTCTTTCCAGCTCACTTTTCTCTACCTAACCACAAAGTTGGAGTTTTTCAGGACTCAGCCAATGGCCTCTGCTTTTTTTTCTGCCTATTACCTTTATTTGATCTGACCCACTGTTTTGGTTTCCATTACCATCCACATGCCAACTGCTGAATCTATATTTCAAGTAATGATTTTTTTCTTTGGAGCTTGAGAATCTTGTGTTAGTATATTTGGTCGCTGAATATGAGCACTTATATATGTATTAATCAGCTTCACATTATTGCAACAAAATACCCAAGGAAACTAACTGACAAAGAGAAAAGACTTATATAGCTTTTAGAGGTTCAAAGGCATGGTAGTGTCTGCCTTGGGTCAGTTCTAGTGGGGGTAGCAGATGATGCCCATCATGGCAGAATGTATAGAGTGGTAGATGCTCACATCTCAAGCTAGAAGCAGAGCGAGGACTTGCTAGAGTCTTACAATCTCCTGCACCCAGTAATGTAAGGACTTCTGGCAAGGCCTCAACTCTTTAAGATTTCACTACCTCCCAGTAACCACCTAGGGAACCAAGCCTCTACATATGGACCTTTGGGGAACACTCAAATTACACCCAAACCATAGTAGTGTATTTTACAGACAATGAAATTGATAGGTCCTAAGCTGGACTTACTGTTTTTTTTCTCTGCCTTCCAAACCTTTTTCTTCTGTTTCCCTACATTAATTAAATTAGTCCACACATTATTCACAATTAGCAAGGGTTGAAGCATTCCAGGTGCCCCTTGTGAGATGAATGGACAGACGAAATGTGGTACATTCACACAATGGAGTAGTATTCAGCCTTAAAAATCAAGGAGCTTATGACACATGCTACAACATGGAAAAACCCTGAAGACATATGCTAAGTGAATAAACCAGTAATAAAATGGTAAGTACTGTATAATTCCATTTATGGTAAGTGTACACAATTGACAGTTTGTCAAATACATACAGGCAGAAGGTAAAATATCAGTTGCTAGATGTTGGAGAAGAATTAGTGTTTAATTGAAACAACAGTTCAGCTGGGGAAGATGCCTAGTTATGGGTGGTGTACAACAGTGGGAATGTACTTAGTGCCTCTGAACTGTACACTTAATAGTAACCCAAATAGTAAAGTTTATGTTTTGTGTATTCAACTAACAAAAAGAAAGGACAAGAAAATTTAGAGAACGTGTTAAAAGACTCCATAGAAAGGAACCTTCCCAAATGCAGGATGTGAAACATGCTGTAAAATTATTGATGAAATTCCTCTAAAAATCAAAAGCATGAAAAAGGGAGGAAATAGTCAAAGTTATTGAATAAAATGGAATAAATAAATAATAAATAAATTTAAAAGTAAACAAATACCTGTCACCTTGGCATTCAAGTCAGATAGCTAGAAATCATACTTGAATCTTCTTCCTTATATATTCATATATGTTTGCATGTATACCCTGCTTCCAGGAAATCCCCTGGGTCTTGATTTAGTAGTAAGAAAACTTAGAAGAAGTTGGGTAAGGGAGATGTTTTTGTTTTGGAATTGAAAAGAAGACTCCACAAAGAGGGTAGGGCATTCTAAGAGCCTAGAATGCTGGGTAACATAAAGTTAGCTAAGAAATGATTGTTGGAGATGAGACTCTAGATGGGGAATGCAGCGAGAAATGCTGAGGTGTGGTGGAAAGAGGTTGGCTGCGTGAGTGGCAGTGATGGATAGAGAGCTGCAGGAAAACATTTTGCCTGACCAGTCTGGTCACGCTGATTTTTTGTCGATGTGGGGTCTCCGGAGTGTTACATGTTCCACTCCACTCTGTTGGAGACAATTTTTGTTTTGTAGGTAAATTGGTGTGTGTACACATTTCACAATCTGTAATGTGGGAAACTCAAAAAGAAATTTGACCAAATCTAATTCTGGTAGTTTCTGGAAAATAGGAACCATATTACACAAAGAAAGGCAGAACTGAGCAAGATGAACAAATGGCCTATTTAATCGGTTTTGCACTTGAGGAAGCGAAGGACAGGGATTATTTTCAAGCAATGTCTTATCTTCCAAGGCTACTTCATGGATGCAAGCCAGCTAAGAATCGAGAGAGCTGTGACTGATAGAAGATACAAATAGCATACACTTGGTAGATGGAGAACCTGGACTGACATGCAGTGGAATCTCCATTTTGAGAACTAGAATTCTATAACCAACGAGGGGCAGCTTACTCTCAGACATGCTCAGAGCATATTTCCTGCTATGTGGTGGGGCACCAGCCCTTGGTCAAATTGATTGCAAAGCTTTTCTATCTGGATCATTCTTTTAAGTCACCTCTTCAATGAGAGGTCATTGCTTCCCATTCTGTTTCCTTTGAGGGAAGAGTTTGTTTAAAACCATCAGTCAGAGTCCCAACAGAAAACTGGTAATACACTCCAAGCGAGTATTATAAAGGAGTTATTTAGGAATTATTAAAAAGAAAAGCAGGGCTTTTCATGACAGAAATCCTGCGTTCTCCTTATGCCTGAAGGATGAAGAAGGTGGCAGTTACTGGAGCCCAGTACGGGTTTGGAGAGACCTTTGTTTTTCCCAGAGGGACACAGCCAACCCGAGTCCACCCTCAAGGGGAATCTCACTCTTTCATCCCTCTGCTCTCCTGGAACCAGTTAGAAATGTGATGAGAACGGAGCCATGAGGATTCCATATAGCATTCAGCACTGAGCAAGGAGAGCAAACATGGATGTTGGGTCTGGAGCTGAAAACTCCAGTGTTCTGGGTGTCCATGTAGGTCTCTTGCCAACTCTTGCTGTCACGACGTTTATCCTGAGCACAGTTCCTTTTTTGAAGAAAAAAAAACCCCTTTTTCTTATTCTGGTTTCATGTTACTGTACTCATTTATTCATTTGAAGCTTAAAAACAAGAGTGGTTTATCACCAAGTCAGGATCACTTAGAAATAACACAATACATAATACACTGAGGAATAACCAGGCCCGAGGTTATTCCTAATGCTCATTAGGATTTGGTCAGTTTGGGGAGACTCTTCACTCCTAATGGGCTCACAAATGCTGCCCATGCAGCTGGTCTGTGGGACAAATTTGAAGAGCAAAGCTTTGAACCACTTGAAAACAGTCATTAGATAAACAACCAGCTGCCCCAAATTAGATAGTGAGGTAGTAGGAGGACCTACCTTTCTGTCCCATGGACTGCCATCTGCTACTTAATTATGTCTTGGCTTTGCCTCTTATTCCCAGGATTCAGGTGTGCCATATACTTCTCTCAACCTCAAAATTTCTGCCTTCTGTATGTGATTTCATCCTGCTCTCTCCCTGCACTTGAGAAGGAATGAAGGCAGCATGTTATCATACTTATCTTCTGAGAATGCTATCTTATAAGTCTTCTTGTCTCTCTGCTTCATTGTTGCTGTCCTTTGTTTGAACATTATTTACCTTGATGCTTACCTGAGCCAAACAGGCTGCTGATGTTTGGTGATTGTATTGGTCAGTTACATGAAGTGGGGAGGCCGGGGATTTAGCTCAGTGGTTCTGGCGCCTGCCTTGCAAGCACAAGGTCCTGAGTTCGATCTCCAGTACCAAAAAAACCACAAGAACACATACATGAAGTGGGGAGTCTATAACTGAGGGTAAGCTTCCCTTTAATAGGCCGAGGTATCACAGACTAAACTTTCGGGTGCCTTAACATATCCTTCTGTTTATTCCTCAACAGAATTTTAGCAAAACTTGTGAACAACATTTACAAAATAACTTTGTAGTTTATCAAAACTTAAGCCTCCACAGATAGTGAGAAAAGTATAGGGAAGGGAGGAAGAGTTATTCCTCCAAACTTTGTATCAGACAGTCAACTGTACTAAAGCTCTGAAAGCTAGGGCCTAGGGAAATTGCAAATTAGAATGAAAGAGAGTTGACCTTGGGATAATTGTGGATGTCCCTGGGCATTGTGTTCATAGGCTGAGACTGCAACGTGGCCAGTGGAGTTTCAAGAGTATTGGAAGCTAAGTTAGAGAAGAGGTGTCTAGCGGATGGATTTATGTCATAATTAACTGGGAAGAGCAGCAACATTTAAGAAAATAGCAATTTTAACCTAAATAATAGAATAATCTTATTTATGGAGTCTTACAATATGGCCAGTTCTCTCTACATATTCTTTTAGATCATCACACCTTCTATGAAGAACAGCATAATGATGAAGAGTACTGACTAAATGAGATTGCGTGGCCCAAATCTGGTGTGCACCAATCCTGGTAATGAGGCCTTGGAAGTTGTTTGCCTCTCTGTGCTGCATGTTCTTTATTCAGTGAAGTGGACATGAACAACCTCACAGAGTTGTCTTGAATAATGGAGTTGATACGTGAAAATTGCTGAAAACAGTGTCAGGATGTGCCACTTCTCAATCCCTGGTAATGATTATTATCATCTGTTCAGGGTTATTTCCTACAGAAATATATTTTTCCCCATGAAGCTATGTTTTATCTCCTCTAGTTTAGTGAAAATATCTTTAAGTATAGGTTGACCAACTTTACTTATGGGGTGTTTGTGTGTGTGTGTGTGTGTGTGTGTGTGTGTGTGTGTATCTTAATAGTGTTGAAATACACACAGGATATTTTCTGTTTATGTTCCCAGTATAATAAGCATCTGTCTGGAAAGGCATATGGGGAAAAAAAGATTTGGGGCTGCAGAACATATTGCTCCTGATTCTTTAGTGACTCCGAAGGGAGAGAGAAGACACTATTAAGGTAGAGGAAGTCCATGTTTTCAGTAGCACATAAAGTCTCTCAGTTTCTGGCACAGATCTCCTTGGGGAATGAAAAGAAACTAAACCCTCTTAAGGAACCATTTGGCCTTGAATCTGGAAGGTATTTCAGGTGTGTTCTGTGAGACTCAAAATGTAATTATTACTGAGTATCCAGTGTCACATCAAGTATTGGCTAAATCCCATACAAGCATATTATTTAATTCCCTCTCACTCTTTTGTGGTAGCTGAGTGTTGTCACATAATCCCCCATCAGTGAGGAAATGATGGGCCTAGCATTCCTAAGTGACTCACTGTTCAAGGGCAAACAGCGGATCGGAGAGAGAACCATCGCTCCCTCCCTAGCTGGTGAGTCTCCATTTTGTCTATTAACTCTGGGAGCTGAGCTAAGTAGTTGTAGAGGAATGCCATTTGTGAAAAGAGAAACTCATTTCAAAATGATACTTGACTAAAGATTGTCATGATCAAGAAGGGATAAAGATAATGCCCAGAGGTATATGATTTTACAGTTGCAAAGCTGGGAGAGACATGGGCATAGTCTCATCTAAATCTTTTCATCTCACAGTGGCAAAAGGAAGGGTCTAGACTTCAAGGTCACTTGTAGTTAATGTTGGAACTGAGACAAGAACCTCTTTTAGGCCTAGCATCCATTCCACTTTTTACTTTTCCCAGAAAGTACAGTTGTTTCAGCTGGGAATGAATAAGAGCTGTGTGTATAAGAGCCTGTGACAATCTTTCAGTAGGAAATAGTTAAACTGGCATAAGCATGATTTTAAGTTATTGAAATCATTTCTTGATGCTGAGACCCTGGTGAGCATATGTAAAGAATATTAGTAGATATCATATTTTCCTAAAGCTCCTCCTTATTGACTTCTGCATCATGACAAACATGTTGTCTGAGAAAACATGACTTTATCTTTATAACATGATGAATAAATTATTAAATGATTAAACTTTTTTTCTTACTGCAGTAATTTTACTAGTTTGGTTTTTAAAAATCAAACCTTCCATGGGACTGTAATTAAAGTAAAGGGATATGCAGCAGTTTTTAGCCAAAACCCTCAGGAGATTAATAAAGAACAGCCGAAACTCGGACTAAAGAATATGTTTTGTTTACTGAGGGGCTTCTGCTTGCTGAAAATGGCTTTCAAGGGCGCCATAAGCTCTGCACTTGCTTCAGTAACTCCCCAAGTGTGGCTGAGGTTTATGATGTGCAGACATTGCCCAGTATGGGTGCCACACCAGGCTTCACAGGATGTCAGCAGCTGTCACCCAGCCCAAGGCCTCTTGTTTTTTTTTTTTGCATCAGCTGTGTCTAGAATAAGCCTGGTCCCTAGAAGGCCCTCAGAGGACATGTTCTGGGTGAGAAATTGGACTGTAGGATCTACCCTCTGATGCTAAAGCAACACTCTGGTTTGTATTTTTCACTGAGTTGGCCTAGGGATCTGCTCAGACCTGGAATACAGTGTGAGGAATGAAAGAAAAGAGGGCCCAGTTTGATGAGCAAGGGCTCTTGTGTCAGCCAGACCTCTATTTTAGTCATGGTTTTGTGGTCTTACTGGCTTAGGCAAGTTGCTTTGTCACTTTGACCCCGCATTTCTTTAATAATGATAATACCTACTTTTCAGTAGCTGATGTGAGGACTGCATGATAAACATGTAAAACAACCTAACTCGGGGTCTGAGAGGTTGTTCTGATTATTCTCTTCTGCTTGACACCAGATGGAAATGTTGGACTGGAAAGTCACCCAATTATGGGTCAGCTATTAAGTTTGATTTATCTCTTGTTTGTCTAAATCCTCCACAGCTCACTGTATTTTCTTTGTTTTCATGTTAAATCCAGTTTAGATGTGCATACTCGTCTTTTACCAGCTTCCCTCCAGTGTGGTTTCAGTCCATTTGCCCATGCCCTGGCCTGCTAACCCTGCCAAAGTCCAGAGGAAAGGTGTCCATCTTGTAAATTCATATGCAAGGGCAAGGCTGACTCTAGATCTTCTTTAACCTGGCGCAGTTTACTCCAAGGTTGTTTCTGAATTCTAGATCCATGCAGTTCCCGAATATAACTTCACATCATCTGTTTGCCTTTGCACACCATCATGACTCAGAGAGTTCGTCTCAAACCTTCTCTGTGGGGAACTGTGAACACACGACATCTGCAGAAGGCCAAACCCAATTCACATTGCTCAGGGCTTCCTTCATGGGTGGTCTCACGGGGAGTAGCACTTCCATGGTGCTTTTCACCATCAAAGCTTTCTGAAGACGTTAGCTGCTTTTTTAACACAGTTTGAGGGCAGGTAGGTATATTGACATCCTTTTGGAGTGTGGGGGAAACTGAGGTATAGATTATTCCTGGTCATAGCAGCATGAATTGCGATTAGGGAGTATCTTTCTGGGAAGGCCTTTCTTCAGTCTGAGTTACGATAACTCAAGGTACCATATGTGGTTTGAAGTTCTTTTGAAGTTTTTTGTGTTGGCACCACTTTTTTCCCCTATTTGGAGGTTGGCTAAATTCTGTAGTGATAAAAATGATTCTAGGAGCTTCTAAAAGTGGGTCTAAGAGAAGATAGACACATTGAAAATGGACACCAAACCTTTTGCAGCCTGCATTTTGGGAAGGTATCTCATAGACTGCCCCATGGTACTATCATTTATGAAAGTAGATTCGCTGGACCAAGAAAGTGATCTGACCCAATGATGACAATTATCATTACTTTATACCCTCACAACCTCACTATTGAAGACTTTTCTCAGGTAATAGGGTATTATATTTTTATTGCACTTGGGATACTTTCTAATACTAGGATAAAATTGCAGTTGAACAAAACACTTTCTGGTGGACAATGTAGTCATTTTGGTAGAGGCCATTGACCTGGGTAGGAAAGTGTATGAAAGCGTTGACAGAGCCTAATGAATCAGATGATGCCAAATTTCAGTCCTCCCTCACTTGTTAATAGTACTTATTAATGAAACCTTGCATAGGTTTCATTATCTCTTAGAGTGTGCTCCCTGCTCTGTAAAATACAGCCAGTAGAACCTACCTTAGGAAGCTATTATGAAGATTATATAAATGTTTAACTCTACATTAGCTCATAAAAGATACTTAAAAAAGTTTAGTTCTCTTCTTCCCTCCCTCTATTGAACCTCCAGGCCAGACTTCTATATTCTCTCAATAGACCTTACAGATGGAGCACAAAGGACAAACACCTAATTAGTCCAGATCCCAAAATGATGTATGTGCCTGAATCTGTCTGATTGCTCTTTATAATTAGTGGGACCCAGTTCAGATACTGCACACTGCCAGCAGTCAATTTGAAAATGATGGACATGAGCACACTCATTATCCTAATAGGTCCATTTTTAGTATATAAAAACTGAGACCCAATTTTGCCTTGGGGCACAAAGAATTGAGCGCCTTGGTTCCTGCATAAGAATATGACATTTATACATTTGTGTTTCTCATTTGCAGGCTGGAGACCAGTTTCATAATCAATGATGAGGGAAGACAGGGCAGGAAAGGAAAGGCTACCCGTGGGTGTAATCATTCTTTACCTTATTGACAGGGCATCTCCTCCACTAATTTGTCTCTCTCTTCCTGTCATGTTTTATAGGGCAATTTTTAGGACTTATACATTTTTTTAAATCCCATATACATACAACCATTACACAACATTCATATAAACTCATACATCAGAAGCCTAGTGGTCAATGGATTTTAATAAAGATAGCAACTGGTGTAACCAAGATCTTGATCAAGAAACAAAGCAGTCTCTCCCCAGAATCATTCTTGTGACACCCATCACCCCAGGAGAGCCACAAAATTGATTTTAATATCATAGATATGTTTGGTTGTTGTATAATTTTGTATAAAGGAATTGTTACAGAGCCAACTTTCTGTGACTGTGACTTCTTTTACTTTATGACTTTCCTGAAAACTTGCTCATTATTGAAAGTAGCTGTAGTTCATTCATCACCACTGCAAAATAGCATTCCATTGTGTGACTGTATCATAAGATATTTATATTTCCTACTTTTTTTTTTTTTTTTGGTACCGGGGATCAAACTTGGGTCCTTGAACTTGCGCAGCAGGCTGTGAAACCATTGAGCTAAGTCCCCAGCCCTATATTTCCTACTTTTGATGGCCATTTGGGTAGTTTCCAGTTTGGGGCTATTTTGAATAAGACTGCTATGAATAAACTTTATATGCCTTTTTGACTCATGTATAAATGTATTTCAGTTAGCTATATACCAGTAATTGGATTTTTTTTTTCTTTTTTTCTTTTGGAGACAAGGTCTCACTATGCAGTTCAGGCTGGCTTTAAACTCACTACTTAAACTCACTGTGTATCTCAGGCTTGCCTCAAAAATTATAGTGAGCTTGGGCCAGGGATTTAGCTCAGTAGTTCCGCCGCCTGCCTCGCAAGTGGAAGGACCCGAGTTCGATCCCTGGTACCAAAAAAAAACAAACCAAAAATTATAGTGAGCCTCCTGCCTCAGCCTCTTTGAGTACTTGAATTACAGGTGTGCTTTATCATGCCTGGCCTATTTCTAGCTTATATGGTAAGTGCTTAACTTTCATGGCTACTGCTAAGTAGTTCTCCAAAGCTAATTCTTCACATTTTCAAAAGAGAAAGCCATTTTAGCAGTAAAAAGACCCCAAGTTCAAGCTTACATCAGCAGTCAACTTATCTTATACTTAGAAGTGGAGACACCTTTCTTGGGTTGGAGTTTATGTACCACTCACTAATGGAGTTTCATTGTCCAAGTTCATCGCAATGGTTAGTAATCCTTAACCAATGGTAATGACTTTTCTCTCCTTCCAGATTTCTGAAGGCAAAGCAGTTTCTATGGAGGTACCAACCTTTCTCTGGATGTCAAACCCTCAGCTTGTTCATTTTTATAGTACAATAAAGGCCCACTTTAAAAAATTGGCCAGTAGGGAATTGGGGTGTCTGTAGAAGAATTCTATATGTATGCACTTTCTAAGCTATCTTTATTCTTGTTCTGTTCTAGAAATGTAGTACTAGGAGCTGTCACTTGTCCTAAATGTTTTAATGAATGATACTTAGTTGCCTAAGGCTTAAAAAAAACCAGTGTATGGATTTTTAGGTGGAAAGGAATAGATGTTCTGCCTTAACAAAAGCATCACCAAATGCCAGCTAACTGACCTCATTTCTCTGTTTCCAGTACAGTGAAATTTCATTAGAGTCATCATCTGCCTTAACTAATTTTTATTATCTGCCCATAAAGCACTAAGGAGTTCACAGTAGAGTGCAGTGCAGTGGAACATGTGTTAGAATTAGAATTAGATGCCAAGGAACAAGTCCTGTCTGCCAATTGGTAGTTTTGTATTCTTGGGACAGTCACTTTACTTCACCTCAGTGTCCGTAATTTTAAAAAGGAAGGATTAGCTTCCATGATGTATAAGAATGCCTCTTGCTTTTAAAAAGCTTTGATTTTGAATTTTAAACAGTTTGGGTATGTCAGTTAAAATACAGATAATCAAATTTTCCTTTTTTATATTTACCTTCACACCTTATGAAGATAAATGCTCATACTTTCTGAGTTCAATAACCTTTTTATGTGCCTTCTTAAAAAAATAAGAATACTCCTCCTAAGTAAATTAAGGCAAATGATAAGTCTTTATAGTTCCCAGTGGTACTTTCCTTGGTTTTTCTTTACTTAGCAAAAGGGAAAGTGGGACACAGGTTGGGAAAAATCTACAAGGCAGCAATGTTGGGAAAATATTGAATTTTCCAGACTTCAAATATCTGTTTAGTTTTTATTTTTAATATTAACTTTCATGAATTTAGAAAAATCCATTAAGCACTGGCTGTATGTCAGGCATTTATGATGAGAAATAAGTTAACAGGAACTCTGATAGTCAATGAAAATCTTTGGTTGTCTCTTGTGTCTAAAAACACAATCGATCTGATATTTTAAAACATCACCACCAAAAAAAATGAAAGATAGTAAATATTTATTATAGAAAATTTCAAATCTGATTTTTAATAGACTGTAGAGATCATAAAATATAAGCTAGGACTTTAAAGAAAGATTATATGTTGATTTATTCTTTTTTGCTTGCCTGTTTTCCCTGGAATATAATTATAGTAAAAAAAAATACTGGTAAGAATGAGTTTTCAGAAGAAAAAGAGAGTACATAAAATCAGCTTTGGAGTTTCTTCAACATACTTCTTGTTTAATTTTTAATTATAGCAGTGTAAGAGATTACATCCACTGTGTTGAGAATTGATGTTACTTAATAGGGATGTATATATTTTCCTAGTCGTACATGTATTATTCATATCAAAAATGGTCTTTCATGAAAGGGCAGCTGGTCCTTTAACAGATAGAAGCCTCCTGAATTGGAGGAGCTGCTAGCAGTGGTTTAGATTTGCTGCCCAGAGTGCACTTACAGGCTCATTTAACATTAATCCTGACCTCTTGGAACCTAAATCATGGACTGGGTCATCACAGAGAACAGGGATGAATAGACAGCCAGTTAGCAACAGGTCATGGGAAGAGCATTCTCAACTTTATTTCCTTCATGATGCCGAGGGACACACATTTCCTTATCCTGGGGCAGGTGGAGAGAGAATGGAGATTGATTTATCGCAAGATATAATATGCAATTATTTTATCTTAAATCACTCTTCTACCATGTTCTTCTGTTCCCCTTCATTTTTCTTCTGTGTTCTAGTATTTCCCTTTGTTCTTTCTTGCCAGCCAACATTTGCTTATTTTACATAGACTACTTCACATCCAACACTGAGTAATGAGAAGTTACCGGATTACTGTATAGACAGAACACAATCACACGAATTGGTTCAGAAGTTCCAGAGGAATAAATAATAGTAAATAAGAATGCTAACATATGGGCTTCACTAGTGTCAGGCACTGTATCATTTTATTTAAACTTTAGGACACGCCTTTGATACAGATACATCTGCTGCTGTGATGATCTGCTCCTCCTCACAATTTTGCCACCAAATGTGTGGATTTTTTCCATATAAATAACCAGTTCTCCAAGTCTCCGTGCACCAGGTGGGTGTCTGTTAACTCAATTCAATTCTGATGTCCAGTACTTGGAGTTAACTTAAGATCTCAGAGGCTCTCATAAAACTGCCACCCTTTTTAGATGCCAATTACAAATCTGGACCACCCATACTTCTGGGGGACCAGCTACATAACTGGTGGTGGAGGGTTTCTCCCAATACACTTCAAGTTCCATAATTTGCTAGAATTACTCACAGAACTCAGGAAAATGTGTTACTTCCATTTACAGACTTATTGGAAAGGACATCATTCAGGGACAGCTAAATGAATGCTATGCATCCCACGAGACATGGGAAGGTGTGGGGAGCTTCCTGCTTTTCCCTGGGACAGTTCTCAGTGTGTTTGCCAATCCAGAAGTTCCCTGAAGTCTGCGCTGTAGGGGTTGCACGGAGGCTTTGATATGCAGACATGGTTGATTAAATGATTTTCCATTGATGATTAACTCAATTACCAGCCCTTCTTCCTTTACTGGAGATTAGGGCGGCACTGAAGGTTCCAACCCTCCAATCACCCGTTTGGTTCCTCTGGCACCCAGCCCCATCCTGAAGCTGTCTAGAGTTCCTTCAACAGTCATGTCATTAGAATAAACCCAGTTATCTTTGAAAGGGACTTATTTTGAGCAACAAAAAATGTTTCATCCCTGTCATTCAGGAAATTCCAAAGCCTTTAAGAGGTCTGGGCAGGAACCAAGGACGGAGACCAAGGACACACTTGTTTACTTGTCACAGTACCACAGTATTATTATTATTATGGCCACTTTCCAATGAAGAAATTGGTGTTTGTGTTCATTAGGTAAGTTGTGGAGATGCATACAGCTGGTAAATGATGGGACTAGGATCTGAGTCAGTGTTCTAACCCCAGAGTGTTCATGAGAACTGGATTCATCAGGTTGAACCAAGATGAAAGAAATTTTATATGAAATAAAGAGAAGGCATTTGGCAATCAGGGAAAAAAATAATGAGACATTGCCTGAAATTATCACACCATCTTCCTAGGAGTGATGATAATGAGAGAAATGATAGTGGTGAGTAAAAATCATGGGAGTTTTGTCAAGGCTGAGAAAGAAGTACAGAAACTACTTAAGATCTTGTATGGATTGCTGTAAATTATATTATTACGTAAGTCCATTTGAGCCCCTGTAACAAAATACCATACACTGGGTAGCATGTAAATAATTGAAATGTTTTTCTAACAGTTCTGTAGGCTGGAAAGTTCAAGATCAAGGTGGCTACAGATCCAGTATCTGGTGAGGACCCATTTTCTGATTCATAAATGGTGCCTTCTCCTTGTGTTTGTAGATTGTGCCTTCTTACTGTATCCTCACGTGGTGGAAGGGGCAAGACAGTTCTCTGAGGCTTCTTTTGTAAGGGCACTAATTCCATTCTTTTGTGTTCCTCTCTCGTTACCTAAAGCCACAACTCCTTATATCAGCACATTGCTGACAAAATTTCAACATAGGAAGTTGGGGGGCACATACATCCAGACCATAGATATCTCTTAGAAGTTAGCTATATAGGACGTGAAATGTTTAAGCAGGCTTTGGTTTTAGGGATTCATGAATCTGAATGACCTCAAAATTTCCTTTCAAGGTAGGGACCAAAGAGAGTGTCATAAGAATATATGAATATTCCTTCTGTGGTCTTGTTAGGGAGTTGATCTTCAAGAGGCAGGCAGGAATAAAAGCACACATTGAACATTGTTGTTCTTTCTTTAGATGTTGTTTATTTGGGATCTTTTGTGGTTCCATTTGAATTTTAAGACTTCCTTTTTATTTCTTGAAAAAAATCTTACTGGAATTTTGAAAGGGAGTGCATTGAATCTGCATTTTTCTCTAGGTAGCATAGACATTATAAAAATATTAAGATTTCAGTCCACGAACACAGGATATATCTCCATTTTGACTCAATGTATTACAAAGCTATAGTTCTCAATATAGTATGGTACTGGCATAATGACTGGTACATAATGAAACACAATAAAGAGCTCAGAAATAAACCCACACATATGTGGATGAGTTATTTTTAAAAAGAGTTCCGAGACTAAGCAACAGGGAAAACATTGTCTCTTCATCAAATGGTGTTGGGAAAACTGGATACCCATATGGAAAAGAATGAAATTGAACTCTAATCTTATACCATATGCAAAAATCAAGTCAAACAACTAAAATGTAAGACCTGAAACTATAAAACTGCTAAAAGAAATAGTGGGAAAAGCTTCATAACACTGATCTTCACAAAGATTTCCTAAATTTTTTCAACCTAAGAGCAGGCAACAAATATAAAACTAGACAAGTGGGACTATATCAAAGTAATAAGCTTGTGTGCAGAACAGCAAAAATCAGTGTGAAAAGCAACCTGCAAAATGAGAGAAGATATTTGCAAATGATATATCTAATAAAGGTTAATATCCAAAATATACCAGAACTATCTATAAGCAAAAACTCAAACTAATTTGAAAATTGGCATTTCTCCAAAAAAGACAAAATGATCATTAAATATATGAAAATATGTTCAACATTACCAGTTATCATGGAAAAATAAATCAAAACCTCATTGAGATTTCACTTCAACCCTGTTGGGATGTTCATGATCAAAACAAAACAGATACAGAAAAATAGTTAATATTGAATAGCTAAATATTGAATGTGAATGTTGAACCCTATCACTGCTGGGAATGTAAAATGATCAGCTGCTATAGAAAATAGTGTAGACATTCCTCAAAAGATTAAAAGTCACACTACCATATGATCACCGGTTCTATTTCTGGGTATTCCTCTCCCCCCAAAATGAAAATAGTATCTTGAAGAGATACTTGCACTTCCATGATCGTTGCAGTATTATTTGCAGTTGCCAAAATAGGGAATCAACTTTAGTGTCTGTTAATGGATCACTGTATAAAGAACATATGGTATATGCATTCAATGAAATATTAGTTGGACTTTAAAAAGGAAGGAATTCTGTAATATGCTACAATATGCATAAATCTTGAGTACATTATGCTAAATGAAATAAAGCAGTCACAAAAGGAAAAATGCATGCATACAGTATTTAAAATAGCCGAATTTAAAGAAGCCTGGTGGTTTCCAGGCTCTGGAGGGAGGAACAAATGGACAGTTGCTGTGCAATTGGTATACAGTTCTGGTCATGGGAGAAAATTTTAGAGATCTGATGTACAACATTGTGCATATAGTTGATAGTGTTGTACTGTACATTTAAAAATTCGATGAGTCTTTTAATTCTTTTGGGAAGATACCCAGCAGGGGAATAGTTGGGTCAAATGAGACCTCTAGTCCTAGTTCTTTGAAATAGGAAGAAAAGGTCCAAAGGGGTAGGGGAAGTAGAAGGGGAAGGAGAAAGGAAAGAAGGGAAAAGAAAAATTATGAGAAAAGAAAAAAATGGAAACAAAGTCTTTGTAAATAGGGAAGGGTGGAGGCGGTGAAGGGAGCCTAGGGAATGGGGGAAAAATAAGAACCAAGATACATCATGTACAGGTACAAGCACCCAATGATAAATGTAAACGTATTGTATACCTAAAATGTACCAATAAAAGAATTTAAGCAAAAAAAAAAATTCAATGAGAGGATAGAGTATATATTACAAGGTTTTCATCAAATTAAAACCAGCAACATTAAAGATGAAAATTCATACTGAGGATGTGAGAAGAATTAGCAGGAAAGTCTTTGGTTTTGGCAAGTCCAGGGCCAAGAACTGGAAAAAACAGGAGAATTGAATTATACTTAGGAATCATTCAGGCACACAGTAGCTTTCTTCGTTTAAGATTATCTTGTGCGTATTTTAGTGCATTGTATTCTTTTAAGAGACAGGATAACAATGATTAAAGACATGCCATTCATTATCAGATAGATCAGAGTTTGAGTCCTGGCTCTTCTGATTATGAATTGACAATTTTCTCAGCTTCTCTGGGCCTTGATGTTCTCATTTGTACAGTGTAGAGTAACGTCTCTTCTGCCTCAACTGAAATGATTAAATGAGCTAATCTGTACAGCAATCTCAAATGAGAATGACTATGGCTATCATTTATTAACATGGAAGTCCCAGCACATGAGGCTGGAGTGATTATCTGGGTCAGAGAAGTGGTCAGAAATGTTAGGCAAAGATACTTCTATGAGGCAGGCTGTCTTGGGAGCCAATGTCAGAGTCACTATTTTTATGCATATCTGTATGCAAAAGGTAAATCCCAAAACACAAACCTTCAACTAAATACAATACCTACTAGCCCAGGTACACATAAGGTTTGAATCTGCTACATACAGTGAAGAAAAACCTGAATGAAAAGAAAACTCTCAGAGCCATTAATATATTGGAAATGGCTGAAATCTCTCCTTGTTGACTTTTGTCTTTCATTGAAATGTACCCGTTATGTGTTATGTCTCTTTTTAATTCATGCTGGCCCTGTTTAGAAGCAAACAGCAGGAAACACCCATGCAGAGTCAAGGTGTGGAGCAGTCTGGTTTTGCTTGTTTTCCATCCTGTCTTCCGAGCTCACTCTTTTACAGAGCACGTAGTCACAGCTCAGGGGTGGTAGTTCTTCAGACACTGACTCTTCTTTTCCTCTCTGCCTACCAAATGATAGGACTGTGGTTACCCTCAAAGTTTGCAATTCTTCTAGGTTGGTAAAATAATGATTTTATAGAAATTGGAAATACAGGATTTCCTTCTTCAATCATCAGGTGAAATCTTGCCTGTGCCAGGAATGGCTAAAATCATTCTTTTGGTGACTCTAAGATGATGGATGTCACCTAGAATATCCTGGCACTTAGGGTTAAAACAAATGTCGTTTGGACCTTAGCAAGGCATTTGGTGAGGTCTTTCATAATAGCTTTCCAGATGCAATGGAAGAAGAAGGCTGAATTCTGCTCTCACTGAGTAGATTTCTGTGTGGTTGAAATTTGAAAGAGAGTTTTGGTTATATTTTTCATTCTTCATGAAGTCAGCCAGCAAATAATTACTCAGAGGTTTATTATGTGTCAGACCCTGTACAGACACTTGGGATGCACCAGTGACAAAAGAAGACAAAGCCCCTGCCTTCATGTGCCTCATATTATAGTGTCATGCTGTAGAGCTCTTTCTTCAATCCTGTTTTGTTCAACACTTCTGTAATTGATTTCTATGACACTCAAAGACGTGCTTATCCTACAAGCTACAGTGCTAAGGACGGTGTGGTACTAGCATAAGTATAGACACATAAAAGTGTGGGAGAACTGAGAATCCAGAAATAATTCCTTGTATTTATAGACAATTCATTTGACAAGGGTGCCAAGACAATTCAATGGGGAAAATAACCGTCTTTTCAACAAATGGTGCTGGGACAACTATGAAACCGAATATCACATACAAGACAAAGAAGTTGGACCCCTGCTTCATGTTATGTACAAAAATAAATCCAAAATGAACCAATACCTAAATATGAGACCTAAAAATATAAAAATATCAAAAGAAAATAATAGATATAAATCTGCATGTTTTTGAATTAGGCAATGGGTCTTAAATATGACACTGAAAGCACAAGCAACAAATGAAACCCAGATAAATAGGATTTCATCAAAATTTGAAACTTTTGTGCTTCAAACAATAACATTAGAAAAGTAAAAGTAATCACTTCTTGGCCTTTTGGCTAAGATCAAGTGTAGAAAAGTAAAAGTAAAACCCATAAAATGGGAGAAAATGTAGAACATGTATCTGATGAGGCATTTATAATAAGAATATATAAAGAACTCTTACAAATCAATAATAAACAAATAATTCAATTAAAATTGGACAAATATTTGAATCAATATTTCTCCAAGGAAGGTATACAGATAGCTAATAAGCACATGAAAAGATAATCAATATCATTAGTCATTAGGAAATGGAAATTAAAACCACAATGAGATAACACTTCATAGGCACTAGGGTGGCTAAAATAAAAAAGACGAACAATAATAAATATTGCAGAAGACGTGCAGAAATTGAAAGCATTGTACATTATTGGTGGGAAGGTAAAATGGTTCAGCTAGTATGAAAATTAATTTGGCAGTCCTTCAAAAGTTAAACATAGAGTTATCACATGACTCTGCCATTCCACTTTTAGTGACATATCCGAGAGAATTGAAAATTTATGTACATACAGGAAAACATACACATACATTTTTATAGCAGCATTATATAAGATATTAAAAATGGAAACAATCCATGTGTCCAGCAGCTGATGAATAAACAAAATATCCTATAGCCATACAGTATATTTCATCCTAAAAATGAAGTACTGATACATGCTATAGCATGATGGATGGAGTGGTATGAGGATGGATAAGGAGAATACAAGATAAGAAAGTGTTCTGGAATTAGGCAGGAGTTATAGTCCTATAACTAAATATATTAAAATTACTTAACTGTACATTTTATAAGGAGTGAATTTTATGGTATATAAATTATATCTCAATAAAAAATCATGTGTATCATAATTGTAGGTTACATGAAACCAGCAAAGGGAGTATTTGCATTGGATGGTAGAAGAGATGGCAGTCAGTACTCAGAACAAACTTGGCAAATTGAAAGGATGGGTTGATTCTGACAGGGTGAAATTTAGTAGGGAGAGACATAGAATCCTAAAACTGCATTCAAGAAAACAACTAATGACAGCCCTATAAAATAATTCCAGGCTTTAGTTCACAGGGAGCCTGATGTAAATCAACAGAATGTCACATTCTAAAAGGTTAATGTGATGTTTGAAGCGTTAATAGAAGTGTAGTTACTCCAATGAGGAATTAACATCACTTTTTCGAGAGCTGGTCAGATGACATGCAGACTTTTGAGGTCAGTTCTGGTTGCTGTGTTTCAGAAGTGTCTAGTTCAGCGGGTGAACTTACACCAAATACATACTATATTTGGCTTTCACATAGTCTATTTTTTCATTTGAAGGCATTTTTGTAGGGCAGGACCTTTCCTTGGCCACTAGCCCCATCACTCCATCTTCTTTCTATAGCAGGACCTACCTGGCTCACATGTGCCTGTTACCCACCTGTTTCTTATTAATATCTGGGTTTTGTGCTGGCTTTGGCAGCACATGTACTAAAATATTGGGGTTTTGTGTCCCTATCTGCATCCAGTCGAGAAGATAAAAGCATGTAAACAGGGTTATAACGAGGTCACAAAACACACGGAAAGAGAAGGAACAATTGGATGAAGTGTTTCTGTGTTTAATCAGAAAAGGATCTGGACGCCCTACAAGCTGACTTCACATATTTGAAGGTTGCTGTGTAGATGTGGACAAGGATAAAAGTGAATATAACAAGGGACTTATGCATTAAGGCCTCAGAGGAGGAGATGTTTTAAGTAATGTAGAGAGCGTTTCAACTGAGCTCTTCCTGGATGGGTGGCCTTCAACCAACAGTGAAGAGTTGGCTGAGTTTATTGGCATGAGTTTGATGACAATTTAGATGTCATTTACTCTTGGATGGACCTAGAGTCTCTATGGTCTTTGTCATCTTTTCTAGGTTTAAAATTTCATCATGATGGTAATTATCTGCCTAGCAACTCCAGTGGTTTATTTTGCCATCAGACACTCTACTAGGGACTGGAGACATTAAATTATCTCATTGACATTGCCCATTAGGAAGCTTTTAAAAAGAATAATAAGAATATCAATACCATGGAATTAATTTGAAAATTAAATGATATAATATTTATAAAGCAATAACTATGTCTACCGTATAGTATAGACTCAATGTTAGTGATCTTTTAATTTGCTGAAGACAAAGAAGCTAAGTAAATACAGTAAATGAACAGAGTGCTGTTGTTTACATTACTGACTCTTGGGTGATGTCAGTACCCAGAAGTGAGATCTCCTATTCTGTGATAGTACATACTTCTGGTTAGCTCTTATGGTAAAAATAGATTACCGGGACTATCAGTATAACTGTGCATAAGGCATACTTTCTACCTTGTAGGGGATTTTGTATTCTATTGTATTGATCATGGTGGCACTGATTGAGAACTGTGTGTGTGTGTGTTTTACACATGTGCGTGAACACTATTGAATTAATATACGGGCAACTGATGCTTTCGGTGTCTGAAGTGAAAGGGTGCCTAATTTTATTAAACAAAGTCAAACCTTTGCTCAAACTCTGACCTATAAGATTAGAAAAGATGACTAATGTCAGTGACTTTTCATTTCTATCCAAGTGTCTCTGATTTTAAGCCCTGATCTAAGAGTCCATGTTGGTGGAGTTTGTAGGGATATGGAATAGTGGCAGAGGGCCCAGTGGGCCTAACATTATTGAGGAGAATGTAAAATGCAAGGAAAAAGCAGGCTGGGGGGTGGAGTCATGCAGGGGGAGACCACAGACCTTACAAGCCTGTGTCATGGACGTGTCTGTGGGAAGTGTGCGTGTGGGAGAGGATGGTATGTGTGTAGGAGAGGGTAACCTTGAGGGCTTCAGGTAAGGTTTCTAGAGTTCTGTGAACTGGACTCTGAGAATTGAAGCACACATATTGATCTTATTTTCAGGGTGTGGTATCCTTTTGGTACCCTCCCCCGCTTCCTCCTCTTTCTGCTTCTTTTCTCTCTTCTCTATCTCCCCTTCCATCATGGCTATACATCAGAGGTGAATACATTAGCCAGATGATAACAGATGGCTCTCTTTTTCTCCTTTGTAATACTGGGGATTGAATCCAAGGCCTGGTGCATGCTAAGCAAATGTTCTTCCCCTGAGCTATGCTGTTAGCCCAACAAATGGGCTCACAGAAGCTTTTCTTATTGGAAGGGTCAAATGTGGTCTCATTCAGAGGTAATCCTGAAATCCTCAAGGGGCTCTCAGAGCCCATCCTGTAATGTGAGCTTCTCATTGAGCAGACACTTTCCATCTAACAAATCAGAGTTCAGCGTGTTCTGTGCCTGCACACTGAGGAGATGAGGGATGAGCTCCAGGGTAACTTCCTCTGCTTACTCATCTCCTGTGAGTCCTCCATTGTCTTTCCCATGAGGATAGGTAAGTGGTAAGGGGAGACAGAGAAGATCACAGGAGGAAATTAACTAGCCCTGCCCCTGAGCAGGTGAAGTATTTCACATCAAATGGCTATTACCATTCTCAACTTTAATGCAAGCATTGCGGTGTTTTTTAATACTCTGCTTTGTTGAGGAAAAAAGGAAGAGAAGAAAGAAAACCATAGATGAGTTTGTCCACATTTGTATGGATTGGAGTTACTTGGGAGTGAGATAGGAAGGCACATGGGCAGAAATTACATTTTAGAAACCTCTGGGTTGAGTTCTTAGAAAGTTATGCTTTTAGATTAAAGTATTTTAAATAACTTGAAAGTAGCATTATATATGTAAAATGTAAGATTCTCCTGAAAAATTTGTGTCTCTTGGTTGGTTGATAACCACTCCCCAACACGTTTGTGAGCATCCCTCCTTGGTGTTTCTGATGATGACATTAGCCACATTAGGAAAGCACCTAATCAGGCGCATGGTTTATGTCACAGGTGTTCCAGCTCCTCCACATATTTGGCTTGTGGCTTGATTTGGATGGAAGCTTAAGTGAACTGCCTCGGTTTCCCCTTTTGTGGAATGAAGAGCACCAAGAAAGTCTGTCTGGACTCTTAGGAGTGACTATTATTTGACTCTGGCAATGGAAATTTGCCTGGGCTTCTTGGGAGTGGGCAGAAGCAGCAGGCAGGCAATGTGCAATTGTAGGAAGCCTTCCATTCTCTTTAGGTGCTCAAGTAGATTTACAGTCCAGTTCTTTCACAGTTGAGGGATTTGGGTATGGTGTCAAAATCCCAGCCTTTAGCTTTATACTAAATTGAAACTCTGAGGCATGTGAGGTTGGTTCCCCATCACTATTACCAGAGTAGAAGACAGACAAAATTAGGTGTTAAGAATACCTTGCAGGTACACTACTTCGTTAATCTGAAACCATTTGCAAAAAGTCCTGCAAACCCCAGGAGCAAGAGCCCAGCTCTGCCAGTGGCAAAATGCAGCTGTCTCCTGAATGAAGCAGGCTGATGTCAGTGTGCCACCCTCAGAGAGACCTTAGCTCCAAACTCCACTCAGAGAGGTGAAAATGGAGACCGCATCCAACAACAGCAGCAGGGACACTTTTTGAGGCAAAAATGTAATTACCTGTTTAGGAGCTGGGCTTGCAAGCAGGGATTAACATTCCCTGGCTCTCATAAACACCTTAGGTTCTCAGAATGGTTGCTGCAAGATTTGGGGTTTTATGCTTCCATCCAAAGTTGGCTCTGCATGAAACACAGCTGAGGACGTGCAGACTACAGGGACATTGATTCATTGCAAGCAGGGGAAAGGATTTACTAGTATTTCTTGTAAACCTAGGCAGCCTGAGGGTGGAGGTGGGGATTAGAGGAGATTCACCAAGTATGAAGGTTGTAAAAGAGGCCATGGTCACCTCTGAATAATAAATAATGTCCGGGCTCTTGCTGAATGGGCAGAATTCCGCATATGGCTGGCTGAGTGTACTCCTGAGGATGGGCAACGATTCATGGTCAGCATCACAGGCAGTTTTTGGTTTTGGATCCCAAGAACATTGCAGAAGGATGATTTCTTCCTATGTGCATCTTGCCTGGAGTGGGTTTAAGATTCTGAAAGTTGGGATTTGAGTGTGCTGGGGCTGGAAAGGTGATAACTTCATGGGACTCACTGCCTTTCTCGGTGCCAGATTCTTCATTAGTGGCATGGAAACCTTTTACCAAATCAAGAGTTTTACAAATTATGTTCTCCAAAGCCCAAGGATTCACGAATGTGCTTCAGCTGCCATCAGGAGGGGGAGAAGTTGGGGAATGGTGGGATTCTGGGCCCATTATCCTGCTGGAATTAGAACAACTCTTCTTTTATCTCTGTTGACATAGTAAACTGCTCTGTAAGGTTTCTTTTGAAGAAAGTTTTGATATAAAAATAATAATTTGAGAATAGATGCGATTTCCTAGTTGTCTCTAGCTATAATTGCCTATGTCCATGTAAACAGCTTTGGCAGTTTGAAGAACAAAACAGCCGAAGTATGCATATTAGTTACCCTAAAAGGTACCTAGCAATCTATTTACCCAAATAATAACTATCATTTTCTTTTCATTAAAAACTATTTATTGATCATAGAACGATTAGAAAGACCACAAAATTGTACAAAAGGAATTTAAAATCACTCATAATTCCATCTTCCAGAGATGCTGTAAACATTAGTTGTGTAGCCTGCCAAATTTTTATGCATATGACATTTTTTAGTATTCTGAGCTCATATTCTACACATCTAAAAACGTTTTAAAAATTATTTGATGATATATTGTGATTTGCCCTGCCACGAAATGTTCTTTGCATGTGTGTGGTTAATAGCATATAATACTAAATCATATGTCCAAAATATCAGCCTCTTCTGCTGAATGAATTCCCATGTCTGCTTTTTTAACCCTAAGATGAGTATTTCTAGAATAATTCTTTTAATATAGAATTATATATTATTATATATAATATATATAATACATATTTACGTAATAATATATTATAATATATTATAATTGTATAATATATGTTGTTGTTTGATTCATTTGTTTGGTTAGTTTTAAAGTTATTGCTATTTTTTCCTTTATGTTTAAAACTAGTTCACATGACACAAAAGTTAAATGACGGAGAGAGGGATTGGTTGAATAAATCCAACACTACGAGGAAGGTACCTCTAGAGAGTGAATAAAGATGAAGAAATCACTAGCAGAGGGGGCTGGTGAAGAAGGGTTTCCCTGCTATAATAAAGACTGGGATACCAGACAGCTTCAATCATACAGAGAAATCATAGGTCAGTTCATAATTACTGAATTTAAAAAATAGTCAATTTCTGAAGGCCACCAGGAGTATAAAACTGGTCCCATAGAGCTCCCAAAGTCTCATTGTGCAGGTTTGAATAAAACCACATGAGTAGTAACACAACCTGATTTTGGATTTTGACTTTGCCATTAACTAACCCTATGGACTCTGGCAAGTGGGCAACCTGTTATTTAATCATACGAGGAGGAGGCTGGAATACATAGTAGTTCCCAGTAAAGATACCAGTCCTCGTAGGAGCCACTGAGAAAGTAAAAACCTAAAGAAAATGACCCTTACTATTGAGGAAAGAGAAAAGGAGAAAATCAGGGAACCTCACATTTACTTCTTGCCTCCTCTTTGCCAAGTGCTGTGTGAGAAAAGCTCTCTGTCATTATCCCAGCCAACACTCACAACAGTCCTGGGAGGCAGGGGTTTTGCAGGTGTACTTTAGTGCTTTAGCTGCACTGTGCATGTAGGCAATCTGAAGCTCAGTCTGTTGAGCAACCTGGCCAGGATCATATGGCCAGTAAGTGACAAAGTGGGATTCAAATTTGTGCTGCAAATTTGAGCAGTATGATCTTATCTCTCAACCATATTGTTCCTGTCATGTGTGTCTTTGAATACAAAGATACAATAAATGAATTATTACCAATGAGTGTCTGGTAAGCTAGAAGGAAAAATAGGGTGCAAAGATCCCTGTCAGGGTAAAATAATGATGCCTTAGAAACTAGGAGACCACTTTACTTCCAAGGTCTACTCCAACATATACAACCAAACGCTTTCTTTCATATTCTTTAGATGACAAGAAGCATGATAAATCCTTTGGTCTAAACACTTTGTTTTGTAGATAAGAAACTAAGATCCAAAAATGCTAATTGATGTGTTTAATGCCATTTAGATATTTTGGAGATGAACTGAGTTAAGAAACAAATTCATCTGTGATCAAATGAGACAAGCATTTGTAACACCTAACACAGCCTGACGTAGACTGCCACCAGTCACTCAATCAATGCCGTGTCTTATGCTGACCCTCTGCTGTTCTATTCCGTTTTTGTGTTCAATTCTTCATTCATTCACTGTTCACCTGCAGTGCTCAAGCCATGTTTTCAAGAAGTTCCTGACCCTCTTAAAAGTTCACAGCATTTTATGTCAATGCTCGTCTGCCCACAGACTCTTATCATTTGGGGCAGAAGCAAATATTACTGTGTTAAGACGTGAATGGAAGAATGAATAGAGAGACTGAATTCACATGCTCAAGTTTTGAAGTTGGACAATTAGTGAAAAAAAGCAGTAAGAAAAGTAAAAATCAAGGTCAGAAGAATTTTTTGAGACTATGGGGGTGAGAATGACTTTTAGCATTATTTTATACCAAAGAGAAAGAAACAGTAGAAAGAGAGATTGAAGTTTAAAGAAATAATGTAATAGGGCAAAATCTTTGGAAATGGCAAACAAAAGAGTGGATCAAGGGCACAGGGCTAAGCTTGGGAAGAAACAGAATAGCGTTCCCTCTGAGATGGAAAAGATATGAAAAGAAAGGTGAAGATATGAAAAGTCTTGAAGTGAAAAGCAAAGAAGATAATAGAATTTAGTTTTTCTATAGATAGATTGGGATTGGGATAGGAATAATAGGTTTGACTCATGAAGACAGGAATGGGCTCAGAATGTACATACTCTGGACATTTTTATGTTGGCAGGAGGCACACTCTGAGCTACCTCTGTGATTGAGAGGTTGCAGAGACCCTTGGAGCCCACACAGCAGCCTTCTGGCTTTGGTGGGAGGCGTGTAGGGACTGGCACTGTGTGAAGCAGAGGCACATGGTACTCTTGTTCTCAATCATTGTGGTCAGTTCCTTTCTTTCCTCCCAAAGGCAGATTGTGACCTCTCCAAGCACTCATTGTCTGGTGAGTTTCTGAAATACGACAGTGACAACCCAGCTGCCCCTCAGGGAGGAAAGGAGCAAGCTGTGCTTGGAGTGCTACACGTGTGGCATTCCCAAGGCAGGTGTACTTGTAGGGATTTTAGGGAGCCTTCAATCTGGTCACTTTCCATCTCTACAGAAGATAGGCTGAAATGATATCAAGGGAAAATTTGTTCAGCCAAAGAAAAATACCTTGGTAAAGTAGGAGAAATATGTTGCATAACGGTATTTGGAGGAATATGTAGAATATTTATTCCTAGAAACTTTCAGACCTTCCAGTGTGAAAGGCAGAAGTGCTTTCCTGAAGGAATTTGTCCACATGACATTAGGATTCCCTTGCAGTTCTATATTTAATCTGTAATATCGATGTTCTGACCCTAGGTGGTTACCACTGAGAATTGTTGTCCACATAAGGAACTGACAAATCAGGATTTGGGGTAGAGTTTGTTAAATCCTGTTTAATTCCACCATGGTGAGAGAAAGACAGAGGGAGACAGAGAGGAAGGGAGAGAGGGAGGGAGGATGGAGAAAGAGAGAAAGAGATTCCTTTATTGCCTGCCCAAATGTCCTTTATTTCAAGGATTAAAACCTAATGTCTTGTCACAGTTTCAGACCAAGAAACTCCAGTTGCTGCACCTGGAATTCTTAACTTCCAATACCTAAACTCAACATTTTTATTTTTAAAGATGAGATGAAGCATTTTTTTTCTCAATAGTGCATGACCTGATTTGGCATAGAGAAATGAATGATGTTTTTAGACTTACAGATTTCCTAATAAAGAATTGTAGAAAATTCAGAGGTTTGTCATTTCCTATTGGGTGGTTCTAGAAAGATTGCTACTGTTGAATTTGTATGTGATGAGCAGTACATTTTATGCTTGGCCCAGACAACTAAAAAATATGGCCCTAGATTCACATAATAAGGAAAATATACTGATCCATGGCCAGTTGCTGTCACCAGGTCACTAAACCTATTTTTCCAGACATAAAATGAGAATATCTTGCCTCTCAGTACAAATGTAATAAAATCTGGTAATGTAGCCATGAAAATAAGCACTGGCCCATAACCTGAGGGCTTAAGAAATCAAGGCTAATGAGAAATGGGCAGTATACAAAAAATAAATTGAATTTCCTCCCCATTTATCTTGGTTTTAATAGGAATTTGGGTATATTTTCCACAGAGCATATCTACATGTGCTTTAATACAGGAGAGAGGTGGAAAAATAGAAAATACTATGCATTGATAAGTAGAAGTAAAATGATAAATAGAGATATGGCCAATGAAAACTATGTGGTCCTAATAATTTTTAAGTCTAGAGCCAAGTAATGAGGTATCAATATACATTAGGTACAGTCTGTAGAGGCGCAGCTCCCTACGGGATAGGGATGGAGGATATAGAAAGGAAGTCAGGAGTATTTAATGCAAGGCACCAGTGTTATTTTTCTGGTTTGAATCAAAACACCTCCCCTGAACAACTGAGGAGTGGGAGGGAGATCCTTGCCATTGTGGTTTCTTTGAAGGCATGAGAGAGGCCACAGCCTGGCACCGAGAGCTGCTCTGATTCTTGCTTGCCTTTTCTTCTTCTGTAAAGTCTCCCTGCTGTACTCTTTGTGTGAGCGTCTTTATGACAGAAAGATCAAGGGGCCACTTCACGGGAGCTTAAGCTTCAAATCACCTTTTCCAAAAATAACAAAGGTGGAGAAGAAAGAAAAGAGTACCGTGCAAGTGAAAGGCTGAGCCAAATTTTAAAAAAGCATGGAATGAGACATTTTTAAGTGAATGGAATCTAAGAGAAAACAAAGCGCATCCCTCTCATTTAATAGAATAAGAAACTAAGGGCTGTAGAAAACTTTCCTGAGGCTCCAGGTACTATCCTTGACCCCTAACTTGAACACACATCCATTCTCTTGACTTCAGCTTACCATGACTCATGGATGCTTCTGCAGCAGAATTTTAACATGCACTTCTGAAGTGTCCATTTCAGTGTCTGTGGGATGTTCCCAGCTGGAGGGCCAACAGAGTAGTTCAAATCCAGGGTATCCAAACCTCCATTCCCTCACTTAAACGTGATCCTCCATCCTGTGCTTCCTGTAAGAGTGAAGAGCCTGAACTAACTTTGAGAGTTAGCCACGAATCTTTTTTCCCTTCACCCTACATCCAAGCAGTGACATATTCCACCAGTCCTTCCCCTTCTGTCTCTCTTCTGCCCTTTCCCTCTTCTCTTTTGTATAAACCAAGCCTTTAACCAGTCTTAAAGTAACTCTGCATTTTTCATCTACCTTTTTAAAAGCAAAATTTCCCTTTGCATAGGTAATAAAGTCAAACTTTAAGCACAGCACGCAGTTTCCTCTGCATTCTTGCCTCCAGTGATGCTCCATGTTCTTACAGCCTACCTAGGGCCATCTTGATGTTCTCAGAAGGTGCCCTGCTATTTTTACACAGCTGTATGTCTTAGTCACAAATGTGGCCCTTGCCACCCACACTGTGCTTGTGTCACTCCACTTCTCCTTACTCTTACTGCAGATATCACTGTCAGTTTTTAAGGCTTACCAATTCTCCCTTCTTAGGCCAAACTGGCCAATCTTTGCTCATGCTGTCCCTCCATCCTGTGCACACCTCTGGCACAGCCACTTCGTTGCATTCTTTTCTGGTTTTCCTTGTCCATTTTAAAATGTAAATTCCTTCTAGGTGGGCTCTTTCATATTTGCAACTTTAGTACTCAGGATGAAGTAGGACTCAGTAAAGTACTCTAAAGGAATGTATACATGAATAGACGAATAAATGAAATTTCACACAGTCACCAGTACTCAAGCAAGAGATCTTTGGTCGTCTTTTTTGCAGCTCCTTTGCCCCTGGTCTACGTTGCCTACTGAAAGGCCCTGATATTTAAAGGAGTACTATCAGTAGTTTGTATTTTCTCTCCAAAAATTTATCTCATGTTCAGGTTGAAATGTTAGAACTAACAAGCAAATTGAAATTAAGTGAGATTGGGTCCTCAGCATCCAGTTTGTCATCTTTGTCCTGTGACTCGGATGCACACACGTGCTGAGTGTCTGCCAAGTGCTTCATATGTAAGTCTCGTTTCATCCTCACACATGCCATTAAGGTGTGTCACTGTCCTTAATTTGTAAATGAAGTCTTAGAGGCCCCCAAGTTGTGTAAGTAACTTAGGATCACATGACTAGAAAATGTCAGAGTTGAGAGTCTAACCACGTCTGTCTGTTTCTAAAGACCATTCTCTTTCCCCTTCACTAAACTTCCTCCCTGGGGAAACAAGAGAATTAGGGACATAAAATTTCAAGAACTTTCACTAAGAGACATTACTCTGTGACTCTCATAACAAATTGAACTGAAGAATCAGGCGCTGTGAACCTTAACTCTAGTCCTATTGTGCAGTTTGATTTTGAGAAAGTCAATTAACCTCTTATTTTCCATTTCTTCATATTCACAAATATGGGATACATGAACTTTTCTCACCAATTAATGAAAAAGAGTTTCTTCCTATTCAAGTGTATGATTTGCTACAGAAACACATTTTATGCAATTACTAAGGATAAAAGTACCCTTATTTGTATAAGAAACCACCAATAGTCTAGTAGAAATAAGGAAGTTGGTCTCATAAAAATCAAATAGTGGACAAAAATTGATTCCTAGTTTATTTAATTTTAAACAAGGTCTTTGTTGAAAGGTGTAATATCTGTGTTCTTTTACACCTGGTAATAGTGCAAAAAATGGAGGAACGAAGAGATGCTGGCAGTAGGCATGTGAGTGATGAACATTTGATGTGTCAAATTGATTTTTTCCCTAAATCTAATAACTCTAAGGTAAAAATTGACATTTTTAAAGCAGTAAACATGTAGCATTCACAGTATTCATTGGACTTCACCAGTTGCTGGCTGTCAATGGAGCTTTAATTTTGATAGTGGTTTTTTATATAATGCAAAAAGTCTAAAATTAAATATACTGGAGAGAGCGGTCAAGAAAATACACAAAGTAAAATCATCCTAGAATATAAAAATATATTTTCATTTTTTTCTGGAGTTTGAGAGGCATTATAAGAGAAAGAGTCATGGCTTGGGATTCTTCCTCTGGATTTCTTAGGAGCTAATGCTCTGAGTAACCTTTGTCAAAATATGTAACTCTCTATGCATTTGTTATATTTTAAATGGGGTGTGAAATTTATGCTTTTGAAGGATTGGACATCTGTGAAATAAGAATAAGATCTCTGAGTCTGTTGTAGCACTGGTGTCCTCACGGTTTACGATGAGTGAGTTATTAGGTTTGGCCTCACCATGCCTGAGGGTGTGGCAGAAAGGGACAGAGGAAAGCAGACATTTGAGGGTACAGAGAACAGAGCACAATAGGAGAATGGGAACTCAGGCGTTCCCTTAAAATCTTTCTTTCATATAGAGCCCCAAATAAAGGTATTTTTAAATTGGAAGAGAGAATTAACCTCAATTACTACAGGCTAAATTCCTGAAGGATGAAACGTTAAGACATTTAAAAAATTCTCCGGGTTAAAGTTATGAAGGCCAAGACTGACCGAGATTGGCTTTGCCCTTGGTCCTACTGATTGTTCCATGTCCCCTCCTGAGACCTGGGGAAGGCACTAGCGCCTCCTCCAAAGGTTTATCATTTTCTGTGCTCAGAATACTCGCTCAGACATTCAATCACTGTTCCCTTGTTTTATAAAAAGCCCAACCTTTATACACCTAATATGATTTAGTCCTGGTTTCATTTCCTGAATCTTTGTGTTGCTTTTTCTTCCTGGATCTCATGTTCAATGCTGCCAGTTTCTTTGTCCCTGCAGGTGCAGACAAATTAGCATAAAGAGTAAGTTGCAAAATTGGAGAACAGCAAATTTGATTTCAAAAGCCATTTCAGATTGAGGTCCATTTGGTAGCATTAGGAGAAAAACTAATAAACAAACCAGATTTTTTTCTACTCAAATTGATTTTTTTTACATGACAGTATCCCTTTAGAAGTAGAATATTTGATCAAATTCTGATTTTAGCTGTCACGTACAGTGCTTTCTTTGTTTCCTTTCTCATTATTGCTGACTGTTAAGTTATGTGGGTTGGCAAGGGAAAATCTTTTCTTTTGTAATAAAAAATGAATATATTGCCTTTCCAGCATCATTATCTGCCTGTATGCTCTTATGACCTTACTGATGCTACATATTGTGGTTTGAGGTTTGATGTTGTTTGCACTATCATGATTCCCATTTTGCAGATGGAAAAAATATTTAGAAAGGGAATTCAAAGCCATACCTAGACTTTGAAGAGAAACAATTGTGAAGAAATCTGGAATCTACTTGATTTTCTTGCTCTCAAAACAAATATTTTTAAAATAACTTCTCTCATATTGAGTGACTTATTGTATTGGAGGAACTTCTTTTTGCTTTTGTACTGGGGATCAAACTCGGCACCTTGCGCTTGTGAGGTAGGCGGTGGAACCACTGAGCTAAATCCCTAGCCTAGAACTGTAATGTTTTTCAGTACTAGGAATTGAACCTACGGCCTTCACATTGAACTACATCCCCAGTCCTTTTTAATTTTTCTTTTTCTTGGTACTGGGAATTGAACTCGGGTCCTTGTGCTTGTGGAGCAGGTGGCAAAACCACTGAGCTAGATCCCTGGCCCCCTTTTTAATTTTTTATTGTAAGTCAGGGTCTTACTAAATTCCTAAGTGGCTCAGGCTAAGCTCAAAGGTGAGATCCTTCTCACTCAGCCTCCCAGATTGGGATTATAGGTGTGCACAACTTGCAGTTCCTCATTTGTAAACTCAAAGGAAAACTGTGCCAGGTGCCTTGATTATGATATGGGCATCTAGTGAGAGGCCAGAATCAGAATCCCCTGAACATTGCAGATCTTCTGAAGGGTGTTCCTGTTTCCCTGGGTAGGCACCTGTGATTGCAAGGCACAGCATACCATCCAGTTTACTCATTGGTGGGAAAGCCTTGTTGGGATGCACATGTGAAGTGGAGATGGACCTCGCAGGGATGAAGACACAGGAGCCACGTTCCTCCCAAGCCTCAAGGGAGGTGGACCTGGATTCAGGACAGCGGGGGCTCTGAGGCAGGGCTCGGAGGCATACCCTGTGTTCTCGTGCATCAGTGTGTGCCTCTCCTTCCACACATACGCTCCTGTTCCTCTCCCTGCCATCTTGCGTAGCATTTCCCTCCATGCCCTGTGATTTTCCCTACCTCAGAGCTTCTGCTTATTCATGTTTTTTCTATTTCCTCATCTCTCTAGCTTGAAGTGGCCCTTCTGGCCCAGACTCCCCATCTGTGCTTTACTATGCTTCTCTCTGAGCTCTGCTTCTGCTGATTTATGCCTGATTTGTTTCATGTTCGCTATTTCAAATTCCTACGAGGGAGAATCTGATTAGCTCATCTTTTTATGCCAAGCTATATTGTGGGTCACTGCACAGTGTACCAGTGGGCTGGCCTTCAATAGGCGCCACCTCGCAGGGGTCACCAAAGGTCTCAGGAAGGACTGGCTGTCAGATGAGGGGCAGCTTTCCCCAAAGTAGCTGTGGCCAAGCACAGGATTGACATGTCCAGTGCGCGCCTCCCAGTCTCTTCATGAACCTTGCTAACACTGTTTGTCACCCTGAAGTTGTGTGGCAGCCTATAAGGAGTGACTAGAAATTAATTTCTAGGAGCTAAAGTGTTTCAAGGTCAGAAAAGGAGAAATCATTAAAGCGACTATAACCAGGCGATACTGTATTTAGAGCTGTACATTTATTACTTCATTTCCTCCTCACAACAACTTTATAAAGTAGATATTATAATCCTTCTTGGGCTTAAATAACATGCTCGAGGGAAGGCTGATATTTAAACCAGGGCTTTTGGACTCTGAAATCTTGCCTGCGAATTATACTCTACAGTCTAGGTTCTTTACTAGCCTTTCTTTACCTGAGTCAGATTACATACCCATGAAATAATTTGGTCAGAATTTGGAACTAGAGCAGAAGTGAGCAGGGTTGGGCTGAATAGGAGTGGCTTTGTGAGGTTACAGAGGCTTTGTCCCTACCGGTGGGCTGGGGTCTGCCTGGCGTCAGCACTGTGGAGTCACAGCGCCTCCCCGAGGTGGTTCCCCCTCAGCTGGAGTGAACGTGCCACTCGGAAGCCTTCTGTCACTTACATTAACACAGATCCATCATGAATATGACAAATACGCACACCTGCAAACTTAATTGCTTCAATTTTCTTGAGTCACTGATAGGTTTATGGCCTGCCTCAATTCCAGTAAAACTGAAGCAATCTAGATTGGGCAAAAAAGTCTTACTCCAATCAATCTCTTGAGCAAATCGAGTCTCCAGCCCCGATGACAGACTTTCTTTCTAGACAGGGTAATTAAAGAGACAGAGCCAGCTACTTCTGAAAGTTCCTTCATCTTAGTTTTATCATCTGTACCATGGTCACAGAATCTGGAGATGAGAAGCATGGTTCCTTCTCACCCCTCCTGCAGTGACCCAAATCCTTCATCTTGGCAAAATCTGTGTCTGCCCCACCCCTTGTCACACTCCAGAGGTGAAGTGCTGGAAGCTTTCTGGGATGCTTTATGCAGAGAGTGGATCCCTTGCCTAAGAAAGAAAGGTTCAGCAAAAGAAAAGCAGTATTTATATCCAAAGCTTTATTCCACTAAAGATAGGACCAGTTTTTCAAGAAAAAACAAAGATAACACAGAGTTGGGTATCATTATTTCCTAAAATAATTGCAATTGGACGAGATCTGTGAATGCTTGAACACTAGTTGAACATAGCTTGACTGTGACAGGTAGGCATGGTAGTGATGGGGCCATGGTGCCTTAGGGAGTCAAGCGGGGGAAATAAATCCTGAATTACCAGTTTTCACTAGGGATGTGCCATAAATATTCACCAAGGAGATCTACTTGATCAAAAAGCCTTTGACAGGGCCAGGGATTTAGCTCAGTGGTTCTGCCGCCTGCTCCTCCGCAAGCGAAAGGACCCGAGTTCAATCCCTAGTGCCAGAAAAGAAAAAGGCTTTAACAGAGTCTACCTTTAAAGTCTGTTTTTCTTAAAAGATAAGCTATCACTGTATTTGTTGGACATGGAGCCTCATTTACTAAAACTGTATTTAACAATCTGTATAAGATCAAAGAAATCTGTTGAGGACAAGAAATAGGAAATTGATTTTGCATGATTTTCACATGATCAACTTCAAGATGAAGACTCTAGCTACAGAGTAGCTACTCTAGATACTCTCTCTCTCTCTATATATAGATGTACATATACATAGAGATCGAGAGGATCTCTGTCATATTATTATTATTATTATTATTATTATTATTTTGGTTAGTTTTTTTGGCAGGGGAGGTGTTTTTTGTTTTGTTTTGTTCTTTTTTTTTTTTTGGTACTAGGGATTGAACTTGGGACCTTAAGCTTGCAAGGCAAGCACCGGAACCACTGAGCTAAATCCCTGGCAAGAGAAGTTTTTTTTTTTTTTTTTTTTGGTACCAGGGACCGAACTCAGGACCTTGAGCTTGGGAGGCAGGTGGTAGCGCCACTGAGCTAAATCCCCAGCCCCTCTGTCATACTATTGATGATTCAGGAAAATTATCTAGAGTTCATTAAAACTATTCCCTGAAAACTTTGACCCAGTGTACTGTCCTGGCTAGAAAGAGGAAACAAAATGTCATTATGAAGGACAAGAGTAACAAACAACAACAGTACGCTTATGTGGAATCACACTGATTTTTTTCTTCCAGGAATAGAATGACTTATTCTTGACATTAATTTTAATGATAATATTAATAACTATAACTCACATTTCTCATATTTCTAAGCATTCCTATGAGCATTTTCATTTTAACAGCCCTGGAAAGTAGATGGTTGTATTATCTCTATTTTGGAAAAACAGAAAAACTGAATCATAAAGATTTAAGAGTCAGCCAGTCATGGTGGCACACACCTGTAACCCCAGGACTGAGAAAGCTAAGGCAGGAGGATCGCTGCAAAGTCAAGGCTAGCCTGGGCTATAAAGCCCAGTCTCAAATAGTATGCAGCAAAACGAAACAAAATACTTAAGAGGTAGTAAACGCAGGAGACTTGTCTCTGACTTTGGCTTCAAAGTATTAAACTCTTATGGATTTAAGGTAATGCTGCATTGTTCTACTCCAGGGAATTTATTTAACGAACCATGAAAAAGTTCTCCGAAAGGTGGCTATAGTGATCAGTAGGAAGTAGGTGTGGATCTGTGAAAGTGGAATAAGAAACCTGAAAATACTAGATCCAACAGTGAGGTGAGGTTAGGATATGACTGTGTCTCTGATACAAGGCAAGGTTTGCAAGAAATAGGATTCCTGATTATTACATACAGTTTATGTGACCTCATTCTCCAAATATTCAAGTGCTAAGATTCAAAACTTCATTTGAAACCCAAGAAAGGAGAGTTTGGGGCAATGGAAAAGAAGCACATCTTCAGTTAACTGGCATTATTCATAGGAAACTCATTTTCCAAGGTACAGTTCAATCAAAACAGTAGGTAGCAAAGAAAACAAACAAAAAAATCAACATTTTATAAATTGAAGAGGCAGAGTCTGCTTCTAAGAAGCTGAGATTGACCTCAGCTTTACGGGTGATGCCCAGGACAGTAAGTGTCCTCTAGCACAGAATGTAAATGGAGAGGCTATCGAAGCTTTATAGCTGACCCTAAGTTCCTATCTTTGGGTCCTAATAATCCACTCCTTACAGTTGTTATCACTTTTGTTGATAATCTAGCTTATTGATGAGATTTATTGCTGAATTCCTTTAGAGTGTGCTCGTCACCTCACAAGCAGAAAACCAGTACTTTCTTATATTATTGTTTAGCAAAACTCAACTGTCACTGTTTTAACTACAGCCTATAATGAATGGCAGGTGCTACCAGGAAGTGGGTGTGAAAATGTAACCAGACACAAAGCAGGCAGTAGCCCTTGCAATGAAGAGGGAAGAACAAAGTGGGCACGAGAACTGGTGCCACTGCAGTGCAGAAGGGATGAAGGTTTCACCTACAGCCTAAAATGCATCCTTCCTGTAAAACACATGGCTCCCATTTCCCATTGCCAGTCCCTTTGTGGGTGTTTTGTGCAGTCTTATAGAGGAGCAAGGGCCTCAGTTATATCTACCTCTTCAGTTCTAACCCTTGAAATTCTCACTTCCCTCCTTGGCCATTCTTGTTGTAAAATGTGCCACACAGCATTGATTAATGAAAAAGGGGCCTTACAAGAACTTTTGCAAATTGTAACATAGAAATGGTAATAATGGATGTTTCACTTGCTTGGCTCTCCATGGAATTCTCTCACCACTCCCACTTTCTCATGCTAAATAACACAGCAGTCATACCCAGAATTATTACCGCATCTCATCATTGCTTTGGAAGAGTTTGTGGTCCAGCATGGCAATTGCAGATCATAGGAAGGTTAAAAAAATAATGTAAAACCAGAGAACTTAAGAGTAAGAAGCAGCTTTCTAGTGCCCTCAGGCTCCCTTCCCTGTAGAAGAGAGAAGAGCTGTAGAAATGGTACCCTCCGGGCCCTGTGCATATGGAAGGCAGCCCCATGGTCAGCAGTGAACGTGCACACAGCTGGGGAATAAGGTGGAGAGCCTTGTTCCCCAGGGTGAGATTGAGAGTGAAGGTTACAGTTGGGTACACCTGCTGTAGATGTGTATGTTAAGAGATAACACCAATTAGTCTGTAGAGAAAGACCCAGGTTACCACTGAAGGATGCAAACCTGTTATTTTAATATTGCCTCCATCTGCTCCTTCCTTCTCCATTGCTCTCCATCACCACTCCCACGCCTCGCTGAGAGGACCTGGCATTTTAATCCATGAGTGTCTGCTGAGTACCTGCCTCATGGTACTTCACTGGGGCTTGCCTTGCATACAGCCTTGAATGGGCTTGGAGAGCATGATATTGCTATATGGAAGCTCATAACTGAATCTTCAAGCAAGGATAATGTAAGTGGAGTTTTATCAGTCATTAAAGAAATTTTCAATATAATAATGTACCCTTGCAGAGAAGTTCAAATGTGAACTGTCCCAGATTCCTCAGTAGGAATTGAGCTGATTCTCTGGACTGATAGTTCCTGAACTTAAGAAGACTTAGAAGCAGCTGGAGTCACTTAAAGATATCATTTGCTTAATTCTGTCAAAGATTATCACATAATTTTAATATTAGTGTGAATGATGCTAATAATGGCAACAATAAACAGAATGTTAATAATTACGATGATGGCACTGATGTTTATTGGTGTCCATGACTGCCAGAAGCTGCTAAGCACTTGGCTTGTATGATCCAGAGCACTTGGGATTTACAAAGTGAGAGAATGTGAGTTAAGATGGTAAGAAGGAACAGTGGCCTTAAAACCAGGAAATCTAGGATTTCCCTTCCCCTCAATTCTAGGATTTAATGATTAAACCTAGTCAAGTAGGTTGACTTCTCTAGAACTCAGTTCTTTATCTGTAAAATAGGGAAAAATGAACCCACATTAAAGTTTCTTGAGGATTAAATTAGCTCATGGATCTTGGAAGAGCTTCCTATCAGGGCCAGCGCATAATAGGCACATCATTACTTGTTGAGTTGAATCATAGATGATAAAACAGAAATACAAATGGCTGAGAGCTAATTAGAAATAGAGATGAATCAAGACAGTTTAGGACAAGTAACAGGCTATTCTCCTTTGTACATCAGTTACAGATGATATTTTTGTCTTTATCAATTCTTCTTTCCATCTATTTTATTAGACAAGAGCCGTAGAGCCCAGAAATAGTTCAAGATCTGAAAATTAGAGCAAATATTAAACTCTTTGTTAATGAAAGGCCAGGGATATAGGAAGAGGATTTGGAATGAACAGAGCTCTCACTGGGTCTCCTAGGCAGTTTCCTTGTAATTACCCTGCAGCCAGGATTCCGATTTCCAGACATCCATATTGTTCCAGTGCCACACAGCAGGCAAGTGAAACCCAAGGGCTTTGCAAAGCTCAAATCAGAATTCCAATCATGAATCCTCAGGCTCCAAAATGACTTATTCTCATCACAATGTACAAAATGAACTATAAATACATATTTTAACATTACAGAGTTTAAATATTATTACACATCTTACTTGATGTCAGATCTTGTTAAATGTGTGCCATTATCTCAATTTACAAAGGTCAGCCGGTGGCAGTGGAGAATAGAACTAGATGTATGTAAAAAACCTTTTTACCAGTACATCTGTGGCTCAGATAACCTGGCCTTTTTCAAAGAGCTTTGGGCTTTTGTTTCCCCCCTTTCAAATGAGACTTTAATGAGTATCATGTGGATAAACTCTTTGCAGAGGTTTGAAAAGATCCAGAGAATTACCGTGGTAGGAACAAGCAAACCATGTTGGATGAAATCACAAGCCATTTGAATGCCTCCTCTTCTCTCTGGTTGTGTCAGAACCTTTTGGCTGCAATTCCCCCCACAGGAATGTTTTCATCTCCATGGCTAGGTAAATAGAATGTTCCTATAGTTGCTCGATTGCTATTCATGCCAGCACAGAGCAGCATAGAGTGACCTACTTCCAGCAGCATCCATAGAAAGCTTCACTGCTTTCCATCAAGGCTGATTTAAAAAGTCACCCTCTGTTTCCTGCAGCTCCCGCCCCCAACTGCCCTCAGAGACGACAGCTATGGACTATCCAGGTCCTCATTTTCTTCCTTTTATCCTTTCTGCTCCCTGTGTTGGCTCATTTTAGTCATCTTTGCTTCTTCTGGAAAAGGAGAAGTAGGTGAGTGGGCAGCTGCAAAGGAAGTTAACATTTCAGATTTTGAGAGTATATCTTTATAAAAGGATATTGGTGGGGCAGCCAAGAGAGGTCAGGTGAAGTTTTCTTACCTAGACTTCCCTTATCCACATGAACGTAACTGATCAAAGGTTGATAACTCCCTAGAAACCATTTGGGCACATCCAGATGGGGATGTTTCTTACCGCAGACCCTAGAGTGGAGTTTTAGTAGGTCATTCTCATGAGTTTCAATTCAGCCAATCTTTACTCTATAACTGATAGGCTGAACTGAGGTGGAAACATTCCAGAACCTAAGAGGGAAGTCTAGTTTGGAAAACTGCCACAAAGACTTTCATCAAGTTGGCCTGCACCTGAGTCAGGCTTGAACAAGAGCCTGCTATTGAATACAGGGCTGGAGGAGGAGAGTTCCTAGAGGCTTTCTATCTCTTTACTTGAAGATGAGGGAAATGAGCTCCAAAGCTTGCAAGAGTCTCCTCTCTGGATCCCCTATCCAATCCTTTAATCTGCCAATGGATCTGTAAGGCTCTGGCATTTGCAGCTGAGGACAAATGCTATCAAGCAGAGGAATAGAAATCCTATTATCTTTCACTTGATCATAAGTGGAAATTTCAATTCCAGATCCCATAAAGTTGAGAAGGTTCTAGGTACTTGAGAAGAAACTTCCTGCACTTCTGTTGAATGAGCAATTTTTGAAATTTTAGGCTGCCCCGTTGTAAAGCTTTTGTACCACATAGTTCTGTGGCCATTGCTCAATCCTGTTTGGAGACTGAGGAGAGCGAATGAGATAATAACTAGCAGCTCCAGTGGCAGACAGTGAGCTGAATACAAGAAGTAGTGTGAGGTTTCCTTTCCCCATTGGTCTCTGAACATCCTTGCGAAAGAATTTCCTGGCTAAGAATTTTTCCATTTTATTGTTCACTTAGCTAGGCCTTTGTAGGTATGAACTTCAGGCAGACCGTCAGTCTTGCTGGCGTCTGTACTGGTTGACTTCAGACCCAGCAGGATACTCCATATTATATGGCTCTCACTCTGAGATGAGGAATTGTGTCACTTTAGATCTCCATTCCAGATGGTCCCTATGGCTAGGAATGTGGAGGCCCAGCCAGCTCAGCCCAAGGGCCATCATTTCTCTGGCGAGTGTCATTGTCTCACTTCTCTTGACTTTGTCCTTTCTCTCTACAGCCTGCTCCTTTGTCTGCTTTTTGTCTGCCCCTCATCTTTCTTCACAGATGGCCAGGACACTAATGTGCTGCTGTCATTATGTTTACAAAACAAGTTGGAGTCTTTAGAGGCTGCCGTTCCAGAGACATTAAAGGGTTGTGTTGATACCAGGGTGAAGATTTGCAGGATAATTAGTGATCCCTATTGTTATTAACCCCTGATTTAAGCAGGTTATTTTCTTACAAAGGTATTGAAAGTTAATACCACTGTTAATAGTTTCAGTCGGAAGACCATAATGAAACCATGTGGGAAACTGGGCCTATCATCAATATCTTTCAAACTCTGAAATTAGAGGGTAGAAAAGGGAAAATAAAAGGGAACAAAAGAAGAGGGGGTAGTTCTATCTTAGGCCTATCTTTGGTAACCTTAATGATAGTCACTATCTGACAGATAAGCCCCATTTGTTATTCTTAGTTTCAAATGGTCGTCACTACTGAAGTTCTGAGTTTAATCTTCATCACCTTGTAATGGCTGCTGAGATAGTACAAAATAGAGGTTGGTGAGATTCTATTCTTAGTGATGTCCTCTTTTCTTGTAATTATTTCATAAAGAATATAATGCTATTCGTAATATCACACTTAATAAAATAGAAAAATAACCAAGCAAAACTAGTAACCCATGGATACCACCCCTCCCCAACCCTCTGACAGCAAGGGCCCCTCCTAGTGGTGCATTTTATCTTTCCCCCAATTGATTGGATGCTTTTCTAACCCTACTCTGGAGAACCCCCTGAGAAAGCATATTAGATTTGGTTTGGATAAAAGGTTCTAAGCCTAGCAGCAGGTTTGAAAATCTAAGCAAGGTCTTTCAGCAGTCAGTAATGGCCATCAGGAGGTGTCAACCTCAACCTTGAAGGACTTCAGGGTCAGTTCCTTAAATGCCCTCAATTTGAGGCCAGGAATTGACAAGTTAATGCTTCCTCTTGCCTTGACCTCGGCAACCGCAGTAGCCTCATTAGTACTCAGCTGGATTTAGCTGGAAGCTGAGACTTGCTAGGAGTGAAAAAGGGCCCCAGATGCCCAACTGTCCTAAGCCACTCAGAGCAATTCAGTGAATTAAAGGATCCTTGAGGATTTTCCTAATTCAAATCCATATTTGAATTTAAGTTGTCAAATTCTTTGAAAGAGGACATCATGGATCTGGTCCTTTGGGGGAAATTTTGATCCTGACATGATGTGTTTCCTGAGCAGCTTAAGTGAAGGACTCTCAGAATGAGGATATGGCTGATGAAAGAGCATGTCGATGGGAGAGACAAGGTAGAAAGCCAGAAGAGGAAGTTTTGCAGCAAATTTTGATCATCCTAAGCTAACCTCACAAAAAGATTACAAACTCATAGGCCACAAGCTAACATTAGAACAATGACTAAGACTAATTTTAAAGTGAGTTCATCTAACTCTCCTCTGCCTTTCCCCATCCCAGTGATTCTCTCCTGTGACTCTCTGCCCAGTATCCCATCACTGCAGTTCTCTAGTGCATGCAGCAGCCCCAAGGGTACTTTCTTAGAACTATCTATCTGTACCAGCATGAAAACGGGTCTTTTTCACCAGCCAGAGGTCCAATGTGAAGATGGACCTGGTTCTTACAGGCTCTGATCTCATCCTTTCAAACCTGTTCACCCCATGTGCAGAAGAAAAAAGGGTGGAGTGTGGGTCAGACTTGAGAGAAGGTTTGACATCATTTAGGACACTGAACTTATTCCCTGTGGAGTTAGAATCATGGGATATCATAGTTACAAAAGAGTCTTAAAATTCATCTACACAGATCTTCCTTTTAGAGATGAGGGAACTCAAAGAGAGACAACTTACTTAAGATTACTCTAACCATATCCAGGCCTCCTGAGTTCCACTTCACTATTTTAGTCACTGCACAATGTAGGATCAGACTCACAGTGAGATTCTGATTCTGTCTGGTTCATCCGCCATTCTCTTGCAGGATCTTCCTGATCATTCTAAATTGTGGTTCAATTTACACTTCTGCGTAATAAAGCATGGGCCACTGTTCATTAGCTCTGAACTCCTTAAACTGGCATTCACGACTTTAAGTTGACAGCAGTCTGCATTTTTAGCTTAGGTCCTCTGCTATTCTTCTGCATATTCTCTCTCCTGCAGCTTAACTAGATTTCTTATGGTTCTGCAAACATGCATTACCCTGCTGTTCCTTTGAAGATACTGTTCCTTTCATCTGGAATTTCCTCATCAACATTTTTTTTTGCCATTTTATTACTTCTCATCCATGTACTTCCAGTCAAGTCCCACCCTCTCATGAAGCAATGCTTTTTATTTTATTTTATTTTATTTTTGGTACCAGGGATCGAACTCAGGACCTTGAGCTTGCTTGAGAGGCAGGTGCAGTGCTGCTAAATCCCCAGCCCAATGCAGCACTGCTCTTACTGTTAGAGTAGTGATTCATGGTCTTGTCTTATATTTCCTGCTAGACTGAAAGCTAGCGGAGAGCAGGAGACATTCAGCACAATTTTCTGAATCTGGTGAAAATAATGTGCTCCAAAAATATTTATTATTTGTGAGTGGCACCTTGGTTGTTAAATATTCCACATAGTTACAGGATCTTTGGAGATGTTGAGGGATGTGAGGTTTGTGGAGGGGAAGAATGCTAAAAGTCAGGACAGCCTTGCCTTTCTGAGTATCATGGCTCCACAGTGTGATGTGGTGTTGGTAGTATCTTGAGATGATGGTGTAGGATCCCACTGACACTTGTTTTATTCAGTGCATTGTAGAAAAGGTTCTATGTGAGCCTCATGGTCAATGCTCCGGTGCCCTTCGACTAGAGTATCTATTTCACCACTTCCCAGATTTGTTCCTTGGGAGTCTCAGGGCTGGCTTGCTAACCTATTCTTGAGATATTCAGCCGCATTCCAGAACAACATGATTACATTGATATTCTAAGCTCTGATCTCACTCACATTGGAGAAGAAATTGACAAGACATTTACTGTGCCTTGTGTGGATTTTTATTAGTTGACCAGGCCAGATATAGAATAAATAAGTTCCTAGTTTACAATTTGAGCTCTGCTATGTCAAATCCTGCCAGGAGAAGGAAAAAAGCCAACAAAGATGCTGAAGATGCTATCATTTTGTAATTATCTTGAAACCAAAATGACGAGTGCCCTTGGCAAGCATAGTGCCCTTTTCCCTTCACCTTTCGCCCTCTGTGGTGAGCATGGCAGAATCTTGATGTCACTATCCATAGGGATGAGTACAGGCAACCCACACAGGGGTTCGAAGAGGGATGGCCTGAAAACCAAAGCCAAGGACTCTGGCCTCGGCCCACTGCCTCATGGGGACACTGCCAGTACCCGCTCTGCACTTACAGTTTCCTTGCCACCACCACTCCACCTCAACTCTTATCACCCTGGAGCAGAGCACTTTGCTCCCCATAAAAAGCCTTGGGTTCAATATGCATCCATTTAGCTATAAATGACTCTAGTTTTTCGTTCTTTATGGCTGAGTAGTACTCCATTTTCTGAAAAAACCACATCTTCTTTATCCAGTTTCCAGTTGATGGGCACTTGGGCTGTTTCCAGTCCTTAGCTATTACCAACTGTGCTGCTATAAACCTGGGTGCACATATATCACTGTGGTATGATTCTTTTCATTCTTCGGGGAAGATACCCAGCAGGCGAATAGCAGGGTCAAATGGGACCTCTAGTCCTAGTTCTTTGAGGTATCTGCACACTGATTTCCACAGTGGTTGCACCAGTCTGCACTCCCATCAACAATGGAGAAGGGTTCGTTTCTCTCCACACCCCCATACTCGTAAGTGAAATAAATAGGACACACATGTGTAAATACTGAATAGTTTCTCTAGTGTGAGAAACTGAAAGTGTAAATAAGGATGAAAATGATTAAAACGAATAATTGATAATTTGAAATAGGAAAAGGTCCAAAGGGGTAGGGGTGGAGAGAGGGTAAGGGGAAAGAGAAGAAAGGAGAGGAAAAATTATGAGAAAGAAAGAAAAAAAGGAAACAAAGTATGTAAATAGGGAAGGGTGGAGGGGGTGAAGGGTGCACAGGTAATGGGGAAAAAATAAGAACCAAGATATATCATGTACAGGTACAAGCACCCAATGAGAAATGTAAATGTATTGTATACCTAAAATGTACCAATTAATATATAAATAAATTTTAAAAAAGCCTTGGGTTGCTCATACATAAAGGGTATCAAGCTGATGAAAATGTTCTGGCATTAGACAGTGGTGATTGTTCTACAATTTGGTGGATATGCCAAAAACCATTGAATCAAATAATTTGAAAGGATGAATTTATGACATGTGAATTATATCTCATTTTTAAAAAGAAGAAGTAGAATACTAAGACTTTATACAAAAACATTAAAATATTTTAGAGAAGCTCTACTCTAAAATATTGAAAGTCACAGGACCTTCCACTCAGGTGCTTCCTCTTGCTGTGCATGTTCTGGGCCATGTCAGCTGCTAGGTGTATTGGAGTGGAGGAGATTTCAGAGTTTGCCCATCAGGGCCCCTGTTCTGTGTCAGACTGAGATGACCTTGGTCCAGGTCTCTTCTTATGTTTGCTTCTGCAGTTAAACAGAACTAACGAGCCTGACCTACTTGATGAGGATCTCCTAGGAAACAAAAATCTGAATTAAGTGACTTAGAAGGTAGAAAGTGCTAAATTCTCCTAAATAGTTACAGGAAGGGCTGAGGGGCACCCAGACATGTGGAATAAACCCTAGGCTGGGTGGGAGCCAGTGCACCAGGAGATTGGGTGTGTGTTACCCTGGGTGAATTGATCGCACCATTAGGTGCTCTATTTGAGGCTGAACTGCTTATGATTTTTATGTCTGTAGTGAGACAGAGATAGAGTTTGGCTTTTACTGCAGTGCCACAACAGGAACTTTGTGGAGAGGGTGTGTTTCTCAGGAGTCATCTGGTGCTTTGACATGAAGGCAGGAGGAGTAGTTGGAAGGGTAACTGTCCCAGTGCCCTAGTGGGTTAGTAACTGTTGACACTGCTGCTTGAAATGGACACCCTCCCAGATGCACTCAAAGGTTTCTCCTCACCTCCAAGACTGGAATGCCTCCTTAGGGAAAGGCGAGCTCAGTTAACTTGTGTCACTATCTCATTTAACAGGAGGGGCTATGCCTTCAGAAAACCAGGACTGAGGTGCAGGAGATCCTCTGTTCTCACTCCTGCCCACTGCACTTCCCAAATGCTTGCACCAGTCATGTCTGTCCTAGGTCATGGACTTCATACTAACCCAGTGGGATGACTGAGTCCTCTAGGCAGTGGGGGAGAGGACCTAAGTGTGAAGCAGAGCGATGGTGATCACTCTGTATTGGCAGGCATTCCTCTCCCTATGTTTTCCTTTTCTCCCTGGTGCATGTGCCTAGGATTGGGCAGGCAATTCCATCAGTGTCTTTCGGGGACAGACTATTGAGCTGTGGCTCATACAAAACTCTCAGTGATCTGCCTAGAGAGGACCAGCTGATACTCCTCCCGTCCTCCTTCTATCAGGCCAAGATGATCATTTCCCTCCTCTAAATATTGAAAGGAATTGCGCTCGCCCTTCCCTGCCGGAAGACTACTTTCCACCCTTCTTACACCTTCTACCCTGGCAACATCACTAATTCCTTCTGTGTTCTCACAAAACCTAGTCGCCTACCTGGTGTGACACTTGCCACTTTCAGACAGGTGGGCTGCTTTGGAGACCTGGTGGAAGGCCTCATTTTTATTTAGTACCTGGGTGTCTAGCACAGTGCCTGGGGCAGAATGCACGCTCAGTGTGTGTCTATTAAGTAATGAATAGATAAATAAATAAATAACATTATTTGTGCACTTCCACATATAGTGGAAGATAGTTATAAACTTCATAAATATTTAAAATTGCTTTCCTCTTTATGGTTGTGATACTTGATGAGAATACATTCTAAATGTGTCTTAAATCTTTTTTATGTCTATGGGGTGGTTTTTTTTGGTCAAAGGTGATAAATTTTGAAAGAAGAAGCTGTGCTTTTTAAAAAATGAAAGTTTGTAAAGCAGTGGTTTGTTAATGTGTGTTCAGCAGAATACTGGTCCCCTGCTCTGGTAATAGCTGTCAAAGAAACAGTAGTCAGGGGCCTGAATGGAGTTCAGGAAAGTCTGCTGTAATCAGGTTTCTCTACTGTGGGCTGTCTCAAAGCAGTGCTATTCCATTGCCAGGAATATAAGAGAGTACACACTGTACACTGTATACAGCATGTTTCTGCAATACCGCTTTAGTTCTTAAGACAGTGTGGAGGGCAGAGTGGGTCTTTGCAATTTTCTTACTGATGATGTTCCAGTGTTTTATTTAGATTGTTGAGAAGCAAATGAGTGTTTCTATCAGTGACAAGGGCTCAATTTCACCACCATCTTCACGCACATCACCTGTGCTCTGCAAAGCTGAAAAGAGAATTTTAAGGGAATTAAAACATTACTTGTCATGACAAATTATCAGGCATCTCTAGTGGACTGTGCAGCAAAAGACTGTGGTTTTAGAAATAGCCTGCCAGCCCTGGTAGCTCTCCAGTAACCTCTCAGGACTATTCCATAAATGCAATTTCTCTGCACAGTAATTACCAACTCTCTCCTTGGTAGATGCACTGGTGTGTCTAGGAGTAATTGCTGGGAGCTCACACTTTAAAATTTACAAGAGCCAAACAACCTTGTATTTACCTCAGGGGGTTATCAGGTATTCAAACTGTGCCATGTAAAGGATGCTATCGATCACAGTACTAGGAGAAGAACTTGAATTTTCACCTCGGTATTTTTCTCAATGGGTGAGAGCCTGACTCACTAGATTGATGGTGTAAAGACTTATGGGGAGGATAGTTTTCTTCTTCTTGGAATTACTTTCCCTCCTTGAAGTTTGGAGCAGCAGTAAGTCTGACATAGTTGGACTTTTTCACTGCCTTCAGATAGAATTGGTTACTTGGTACCAGTGGCTAGAAAGATGAAAACCTGGTCCAGTCCAAGTTCTCACCTGTGCCTTTGGTATTCATCCTCTAGAGATCTCAGGGAACACAGAGGACATCCCTCTGGTGCGTTGGAGGCAGCAGTGGCTGGAGAATGGCACTTTACTTTTTCACATCCACCACCAAGATGGTGCCCCAAGTCTCCCTGGACAAGACCCAACTGAAGAACCCCAGCATGAGTCAGCAGAAGAGGAGCTGAGGATCCTCCACATCTCAGTCATGGTAAGGGTAAGGGCAGCATGACGGTAACCTTCAGGCCATAGCTATCTCATGCTACTTTGACATTATGAGTCTTGGCAACATAGATGTATGAGTCAGATTTTCATTTTTATAACGAAATGCCTGAGGTGGACTACTTATGAAAAAAAGAGGTTTTATTGTCACCTATTTCTGGAGGGTCATCTGTATCAGCTCAGTTCTTGTGAAGATACTGTATCACACCAGAGCAGATAGCAATGATGAGAGTGCACAGGAGAGAATGAAATCACATCATCAAACAGGAAGGTAGAAAGACTGGGATCTCAAGTCTCTTGCAGGGTCATGTCCCTTACTGATCTAGGCCCCACTTCTTAAGGGTTCTACACCACCTTCTAATGGTGCCACCCTGGGAACCAAGCCTCCAATGCATGAACCTTTAGGGGATAAACAATATCCAAACCTTAGCGATAATTCTCTAAGACCCAATCCCATAATCATGACTGATCATGGTAATAGGTAAACTTCCTATTTATGGGAAATATGTCCACTGTGGTATAAGTTGCTGCTGTCCTTCAACTCTTGTCTCTAGGGGCATGCCCTGTTAGGAAGTAGTTTTTACAAACCAGAGATAATGTGAGACAGGGCAATGGATTGTGTTGGTATTGAATAATTTACAGAATATCATAGTTTCTCCTTTCCAAGGAGGGTTGGCTGCTACCAAACCGTCCTTCCTTTTCCCCTAATCAGAAGAAATCCACCTGCTGGCTTTCTTTCCTTTTACAATAAAGGTTTTGTCAATAGATAATTTCTTCTTCCCCTAACCTAGCTTAGAAGCTTTACCATCTCCATCCTTTCTATGTAGAAATGTAAAACTTCAAGAAGATTAGAATATTCATTCTGAAATTCTAGGAACTTGTGTTTTAGAATCTCACTAGAAAATAAATGCCACAATTGTAAGTGGAAAGCTTTGTTTAGTGTTGTTTTGTTTACTGATGAACCCCCAGCACCTAGAAAAGTTCATTCATATAGTTAGTGCTTAATCAATATTTGTGGAATAAATGAACAAGTTTTCCAGGTGAGACAGAAAATATTTCATTTCATATTTTATGTTTTAATATTATATTTGTTAACCAAACATAATATCCACTCATAGAGTTCCCTGATAGCAAGTTGAGGCTTGAATGATGACCCATACTCTCTTATATGAGTGGAAGGACATGGACTATTTACTGTTAAGAAGTTTAACACAGAACAAGCCTAGGTCTGGTCTAATTTAAATTCATCTCTTGTTTTGGTAGTGTCACTACTTGTTTAGCTCTGTGTATCAAAGTGAAAAAAATGTAAATGCATTTAAATGTGTAAAAATTTTCATTATCCAAAAACTTAAGATGGAAAATTTCCCCATGCAAATCTCTGATAAAATCTCATAATGTGAGCATCCCAGCCTTTTCTTTAATCAGTGACCCCTGAATAACTGACTTGGTGGCTTATCTTTATGCACTTCGTTTACCTGGTGCAGAAAGGAGTCTTTGACTAGCGGAGTAAACCTCAATGTCAAAGTAAGGCAGATTACCATACCTCAGTTTATAAACTATTGGAGGTTTATAAATGGTGATGCAGTACTTACAAATCTTTAATCAAAGGGAAGTACTCCCTCAGGGAAGGTGATCTTCAGTGTGTCTTGCGGTTTCTAAGGAGTTCTAAGGAGTGGTGAGATCAGGCAGGTCAGCCGGACCAACCCAGAGACTAGATTGTCTTCATATTTATAATATGATCTGACTGAAAAGAAAGGTAAGTTAGTAGATTTTCCACCAGCCACCACCCTCTCTCTGTCAATGTGGGAAACAGTTGTAGTCATGGGTGTGTGGTTTGGTTTGGATTTTAATTTTTTTGGTACAAGACCATTTCAAAGAACTAGGCTCTGTTACACCAAGAACAACAACAACAAAAACAACAAAAACCTGATTAGGATAAAGAAATGTATGTAGAGATTTCCAAGGATGAATATTGGGTGTGACTGTGTTTGAAAGAAAGACCGAATACTGGTGCTTAAGATAGGGATGGCATGTTTAGGGTGAAGGGTTCACAGTGTAAAGATCTGTAGAAAGATAAAACTTGCCCTAATTGCTGCACCATATCCTCAGTGCAGCAAGAACCCTACCATCTATCCTCAGCATGAGGTGTTCCAGTTAAATTCTTCAGAGGCTGTGTGTGTGTGTGTGTGTGTGTGTGTGTGTGTCTTTGTGTGTTTTAAACAACAGTGGGTGCATACGTGGTTTTGAGGATGGGTGACTTTAAAGATAGAAATGTGCCCATCAATGATGCCAAAGGATTTTAGAAAAATAGATTGTGCCCTTAAAATATAGCAAACTTTGTGAGAAACCCTACATTACTAATGCTTCTTTATGAGATGCCTTGGGTAGGGATTAATGGACAGTGGATAAGGAAATAGAGAGAGAACAAGAGTCAGCCTTAAACCTATCTTGGAGATATTTCTTTTATTTGCTATCAGTCACCCATGGCAGACCACCAATGACACTGTGTTGTCCAAATAAAATAGAAAAAAAATTATCCTTCATCTTTATTTTAGTTTATTATATCTAGTTTTCAGCCAGCCTGGAGGAAGCAGAGGCTAAAATGGCATGGTCAAAGGGTGAAGCTTTGTTGTCTCTCGTGTGATCCCTGGGATAGGGACAGGCCATATTCCCAGGATGCCCTTTGACTTCTGTGAAAGAGCAGGGATCCCAGGATGAGCTGAACATGTGTCTTCCTGCCTATCCACGTCAAAAATAGTTTGGTTAGTGGAGCCAACCTTGGCCTGCCTAGCCATCCCCTGCCCCCCATCCATTCCCATTCCACACCACACACTCTTGAATGCTACCTCTCCAGTTCTTAGGATTCTCTTCTAGAAACAGTTTCAAAGTCTGAAGTTGAGTATCTGCCCTTGGCTCAGAAATCAAGCCCGAGGGTATCCTGTTTGAAGATGTTGTTCCTAGAGTCTCTGATGGTTTCTTCTTAAGAGACGCGGGGATTGGTAGACTTTATTTGATTCGCTTTATACCGTATCCTTTGGAGGTAAAGTAGGCAGCTATTTGAGGCATCTGAAATGACAGCATTATAGATGTCAGAAGATAGTAAAATCCTTTGACTAGCAACGGTGTTGGGCAGTGAAATACATGTAAATGAAATTATATTTCCTAAACCTTTTTAGTTTTGAAACAACAATAGCAAGGCCATTTTTCATTAACTCTAGTGATTAATATTGATGCAGTTTTCAGATTGGAATCAAAAGAGCATAATTTGGAAAAGAAAAAAGTTAAGGCTATTAACAGAACATGAATATGTTCAACCTTTTCTTCCTTGCTAAGAAAATGTATATTTAAAAGCTTAAGGGGTACTATTTCCAATATGTGCAGGGGGAATTAATGGCTCTGTGAAAACGTTAAAGTGTACATTTCTCTCATTTTGTATTTACACTTTTCTCATTTATATTACCTTAATGAAAGGACCACTGTTCATTTTTATATTTTGTATTTACGATGTTTTTTTAAACATAGACTATAAGTAATGATAGAAAGAAAAATAAGAGTAAACTTTTTTGTATCTTTATGGCATTATATGAATGAGAATTTGCAAGTTTTCTCTTATCACTGTGCCTGGTATAAATCTGTCATCAGCAAAATCGTGAGCTTGCTGAAAACCAATATCCCAGCTGGGAGGTTGGCAATTTAAAACTTTGAAAAACCTTTTGCTTTTTTTTATTTTTCAATCACATCCTAAAATTTCTGAATTATTTTTTTCCAGAGAGGTACCATTTCTTCCTTGCATAGAATAATTGGATTTCCCTTCTAAAATCTTAACGTTACTGCTGTGAGGGTCAAATAATGTATTTTAACCTCCTGCATGATTTAAACTTGGCTTGAGAGATTTATTTCAAATTTGCCAAGATAATTGACATTTAGAACCATGAAAGTACACATGGATACTCTTTTTAAAACTCTTGAATAGATGAAAATAGAATTGGCAAATTAGAACTGAGTGTGCGCTTAAACCAAAAGTCAAGAATTTCTCCAGTGATAATTCGAGTTGTTTACTCCATGAAAGGCTAAATTTTAACACACTTTTATAGCAGATATTCAGACAATATGGATTTAACTATCCATATTGTACCTTTACTAATTTATTGTATGCTATACATTTTTCTTCTACAGTAGGCAAGAGAATTTAATGGTGCATAAAAGAATGTATTGTCTATTTCATCTTTGTAATTAAGGATAACAGTATTAATAGATTTTCTAAATGGAAATAGGTAGGTTGAATTATTTTTCTCAGCCAGTAGCCCTTCAAAAGTGCTTCAGTTTTCCATCTGTCTGTCTGCCTATCTATGATCATCATCATCTATCTATCAATCTATCTACCTATCTTTCTGTTGTTGTAATAACTCCCACTGGTAGAGAAAGTCTTTGTAGTTTAGCCTTTGTTCGCACAATTCACAATTGTAGGGGAGAAATATCTTTGAACATCTGTGTCCTCATAAGCATTTGTGAGCAAAACCCATCAGGAGAGGCTGGGTGCTTCTCAGGCCATCAGCCCAGCTAGATAGGGCCAACTGGTCAGCACCTGTAGGCTTTTATGGTTTTGCTTTTGCCATTAGAGCCCTTTGCCCAGACTCTCTGCTTCTGCAGCTCCAGGTTGTTCTATGTACAGAGTTGTCTCTTGAGAGAAAAAATTTAGAGAACAAATTTTGGGGACAAAAGAGGCTGCAGGTGCTTTTATAGAGTCCCAGTGTCCAGCAAATAGGATAGGCAGTGTAGGGAAGTTCCACTCGGGAGGAGTAGCATTTGAGGCTCACTTAGTACAAAGCCCACAAAACACACCTGTGAGAGCCTCTAGGGCCATGTTTTCAGGACTGTGTAACATCATTGTGCGCAAGTCCTCACCCTTGCTTTACTGTCACATTCAAGTTCAGTCCAGATGCCTGGGCATCACATTACTCTGCCTGGAGCTGTGCTTTATTTCCCTACTACAGCACAGTCACTTCCACGGTGGAGCAGAGCAGTTCTAAGCATGGAAAACCCTACATGTCATCGGGAACATCAGGCATTTATTAAGTGTCCAGGGGCATGAGAACGAGAGGGCTGGACGCTTTTCTGTCAGCACCTTTTGTTTGCAGCAAATCTGTTACACAAATTCATTAGCAAATTCATTAATCAGGGTCACTTTTGCAGGTTTATGGTCAGCTGCTATTATTTGTTTCATCTAATTTAGGAAGCTATAATTTATCAAGACCAATCTTTTTGATCTTCAAGAAACAAATTGAAACATTTAGTCAAAAACAAAACAAAGAAATACAAAATAGACCAATAAGTCAGAAAGAACAAAGGGAAGCTCTTTCTTGATTCATTTGAGGAAGACTTTGCTAGCCATTCAAGCTATTTATCACAGAACTGGACTGATCTGCTGGTCAGACTGGCCATCTGCTCCCACCATCATTGGGTACCTTGCCTTTCATTAGGAAAATGATGAGTAGTTCCTAAAATAATCAGCAAGAACCTTAAAACAAAACCTTGTTGTTCTGTTTGTCTGATAGACTGGTGTGTAAAATCCTCGAGATCCAGAGTCCATTTCAGGACTATTCCCAGAGCCAAGTAAGACTTGGCTTGCAAATCTCCAACATCTGATACAAGGGGACAGCTCTGTGTCTCTTGCCAGGAGGCCTTAGGCACAGGTCTCTGTCAGTCCGTCAGCCTATTCTGTTGCTCATCTATTTGGTTCTTGTTTGGTTTCTTTCTGTATTTCTGCAAAGTGAAAGCTAGGCTGTAGTGGAAAGATAGCCTTGATTTAGAGCTGGAAGAGTGGGCTTCACATCCTGGCCTTGCCGCTTCAGGTGATTTTCTGACCTTTTTGGAAACTTCATTATCTCATCTGTGAAATGAATGCATTGCTTAGGCTTTTCTAGTTTTAGCGAGTAGAGATACACTTAGGCTCTATCGTGGCATTTTACTGTAGAAACTCATATGAAGATAAGGGAAACAGTATGGCCTGACTAAAAACAAATCCAAAAAGCATATTTTCTAGAAGAGTGGAACTTCGAGTTTGTTCGGGACCCAAGTTATGGAAGCTTGTGGCTTGGCTTTCATACCTGCTTCTCCTCCTGTTGCTATGGGTGAGCTTCTCTGTCTAGTCTACTCCAGGAACTTGTCTACATTTTAATGCTTCTCCAGTTTTGAAGTTCCCTTTACTCAAGAAATCATCTTGGTTATGATCCCTCATGACTTCTTTAACCTTCACAACGTTTTCAAGTTCCCATTGCTGTTAAATCCTTTGTTTTCCCCTCCTTTACTTCTAACTCTATAGAAACAAAGCTAATGATCCAGCTACTTGCAAAATTTCCCTTTTTTTCAAAACTTTTCATATCACATTATCCTGTAGGTGGATATCAACCTAACCTTCTCCTGTTGGGTGTGTTGGTGGAACTTATGCAACTCACTCCTGCTCCTTGCACAAGTAGTTACCATTTCCTTTAACAGAGGCTGAAAAACAATGCTTCCATGACTTTTTGGTACAGTACGACAGGCACACTAAGACCTAACAGGCACAGATTTCAGGAGAATCAAAAGCTAGTACCACCACATCCTCCTCCTTCTCCTCTTCACCATCATCACCACTAAAATCTAATTTTACATTTATTATGTATCAGGCAGTGTTTTGAGTGCTTCAATATATTAACTTATTTTTATTCTCATCACAGAACTATAAAGTAGGATTTGTTATTATGTCATTTTACAGATGAGGGGACTGAAGGCCAGACAGGCTAAGTGACTTACTCAAACTTAAGCAACTATTAGTTTGCAGAGTCAAAATTTGAATTTGAGGTAGTCAGCATAATCTTGACTTTATACTTGGAGAAGCATCCAACTTCTCTCTGGCCCTCAGTGAGTAATCAGTATACATTTATTACTTATCTCTTTATCAGATTTTGTTATTTTGTTGACTTTGGTCTGAGGACACTATTCAGACATTTCCCCCCATTATTACTTCAACAGTCATTAACAGTCATAATTCTTTTTTTTTCCATACTGGGGATCAAACTCAGGACCTTGCACTTGCAAGGCAGGCACAGTGCCAGTAAGCTAAATCCCTGGCCGTTCAACAGTCATAACTATGAGCACTAGGACCCACAACCACGGTGGAACACAGATCTATCTCTCCCTCTGTGGCTTCTCCAGGCAGCTAACCCCAGAAGCTCAGATTCTGTTCAGCTCTGCTAAACCCACCTGCTAACCTTGGCTTCTGCCACCCTACCTCACAGCTGGCAATGGGTTTGTTGGCAGTGAAGGGAAGAGAGTAGTTGGGGAATTCCAACACTAAGTTTATGAAAGTCATGGAACAATGAACTCAGCCTTCTTCATATGTAAACTTTCACACTTTTGTAGAGAATTTTTAGAAACTAGAAAAGTATTTTAAAAGCATTATTGACCTATCATTGATTTGAAAGAATCATTGACTCATTCGTTCATTTAGATATTGATTCTTTCATGTAACAATATTCTTCAGGCTTAAGATTCTTTTAGATGCTAAGTAGATAGAAAATTAATAAGACATGATTCCACTTTCATGGAGCATTTAATGCTTTTATTAGTACTTAACATTTGGGGATGGCTCTTGACAGAACTAAGAGCCAAGCATAGTGTTTGTCTTCTTTTCCATTTCCTTCCATTCTTCACCTCTTGTTTATAATTGTGTTTTTTTGTTTCTTGAAATTTGTAGAAGCCTTAAGGTCTCTCAGTTTTTTCAGACAGCAAGGAAAATAGCTAAGAGGCCATTTTTTGTTTTGTTTTGCTTTTTACAATGATACTGATATCTTGTTAACAATTCCAGGTACTATTCTGTTCTGCAATTTAACTTAAAAGAAGCCAAGAGTTCAAAGTATTTAGCTTACCCAAATCCTACAAGATCCTTTAAAAAACCAGAGTCATACTATCTGTGTGGTTTTAAAACAACATTCAGAATTGATAATATTCACATAATACAGCTGTCCTGTCCTTGTATCCCTGGCATATACTACAGCTACTCGTCTTGTATCCCTGGTTCTATATGGAGCTGTATTTATGCTTAATATCAGTCATTTCCATAACAACCTTCTTAAATGTGTTAATTCCCCCATTTTTCAGATGTGAATACTGAGATGAGATTAAGGGAAAGTAAAACATAGGGCAAGGTCACATAGGCAGTGAGAATGATCCCATGATTCAAGGCAAGTATATATAACTCCAGAATTGACTCTGGTACAATTCTCCTTGGGTGGCATCAGAGTTGGCTAATTGCTTCAGGATATGGAGAAATTTTACTTTTCAGCTAGCCAAGCATAAATCCTTCTCCTGATAAAGGTTAGGACAGCACATAGAGAATTGGGCAAAATGCTATAATGGTGTGGTCCCTGAGCTACTTCAACAGTTGGATCTGAGCAACAAGATCAAGTATCCTTAAAAAGCCTGGGGTTGGCTTTGAGCAAACACTGGTCATTGAGAAGCCAACGAAGACTGTAAGCTCTATGGTGTTGAATTTTAGTGACATAGTTTACTGCAAGAGTTTTGCTATCACAAAAGAGATTGATTTAAATCACAGTTCTACAAATTACTCTTTTTTATGACTTTGTAAAAATTTCTTTTTTTTTCTTTCAAATCATTTTTATTTTCTTTTCTGGATGAGAATACATCTACATATGATTCTCTAGAAATGACATGACTGACAACCATGTTTTGTTGTTTAGTACTCGGTCCTATGCCCCAAAATACAGAAAGGAGTCAAAAGAGGGGAGGGCAGGGGAGAATACTTCTGAATTCCTTCATAGTGCAGTACTGCCCGTAAATTACACTATATCAAAATCACAAAGTATAATCCTTTTTTATTCTTCTTTTCCAAAATTTTTAAATATTCTAATTTCTTTACATTTCCATATAAATTTTGACGTCAGATTCCTTGTGCCCATATACTGCTAGAGTTTTTATTGGAACTGTATTAAATCTATAAATCAAATTGGGAAGGACTGACAGTTTTTATGTGAACATAGTATACTTCTCCATGTAGGTCTGTTTTGATTTCCTTCAGTACTATTTAGATTTCAGCATACAGATCAAGTGTACATGTATGTTATATTTATACCTAAGTATCTGTTCCTTTGGAACTACTGTAAATAGTACTTATTATTCCATGAATGTGCCTATTGTACATTGCTAGACAGTGGTTTTTCAGTATCCACAAGACAGTGGTTCCAGGAAACTCCACAAATACCAAAAGTCACAGATACTCAAGTTCTTTTGAAAATGGTACAGTATTTGTATACAACCTATACACATCCTCTTGTATATTTTAAATCATCTCCGTATTAGTTATAATACCTAAGACAATATAAACGCTATATAAATAATTGTTATATTATATTCCCTAGGGAATATGACAACAAAGGGCTTAGTTCAGACACATGCTTAGTTCAGCCACAATTTCTTTCACATACTTTTAATCCATGGTTGGTTGACTCTGCAGACAATGAACCAGAAGAAATGGAGTGCCAAAGTATAGAGAATTAAGACTGGGATGAGGACGGGTGTGTGTGTGTGTATCTTATATCCTGTGACCTTGCTAAACTCTAGGTTTTTGAAAATTCTTTGAGACAATCATGTTGCCTGTCAATGGAAACAGTTTTATTTCTTCTTTCCCAATCTCCTCCTCTTTTATTTCCTTTTGTTGCCATATTAATGCTGACCAGGATTTTCTAGTAAAATATTGAACTGGAGAGAGGTTAAGAGTAGACATTTTTGCTTTGTTCTTCTTCATGGAAGAAAACTTCCATTCCTTCATTAAGTATGATTTAGCTGTAGTTTGTTTTGATTATGATTTTCCTTTTATGAACAGTGGAATTTAACTTGCTTTTTTTTGAGAATTTATGCAATATGTTCATGAGGTAAATTGGTCCATAGTTTTTCTTTTCCTTTGTCCTTTCTTTATTGTTTACCGTTTGTCTCGTTTACATAATCAGGTTAATTCTGGCTTCATAAAGCAAGGTGGAAAGTGTTTCATCATCTTCTAAGTTCTGATCCACTGAACTGACTGCCTCCCAGTGTCGTCGGTCTGGTTTTCCCACCACTAACAGGTGGGGAAAACCTCGCACTGAAGTCCAGCAGGTCGCTCAGCTCCTTGTGGGTCCCTGTCGCGGCCATGCGCTGTGGTTGGGGGTTCACCTTCGGCCACTTCTCGGAGGTCCAGCCTCCGGCGAAAGTTCCCTTCGGTGAAGGCTCCCTCCGGCTGCCTTCCTCCGGGCGGGCTGCGGTCCCCCCACAGAACTTGTGGGTCTCCTCAGGCATTTTTTTTTTGCTGAGGGGCCTCAGCATCGCGCTCCGTTCACCCCAGATCTCCCCGCGCCAACCGCCTTGTAAAAATTTCTTAATCTCTTTAAACTAACTTTCCTTATCCACAAAATGGGAATACTAATAGATCCTACTTCACTGGGCCATTTTAGATGATTAAATAAGACGATGCCTGTAAAGCATTTCCTACAGCACAGGGCCCATGGGAAGTGTCCAGTAAGTATTAGTTAGGTAAACTCTTGGGGTGCCTTGCAAGCTGCCTGTAACAATTCTGCATGCAATGTGTTGCCCAGGGGCCCATGACCTTAGGGACCCAGAAAAGCAGATGGGGTCATAGCAACCTCTAACAAGAGTCCTGCAGGAGTTGTGCTTAGGGAAAAGCCCAAGGCAATTAGGGGCATCAGGGTAACAGAATAGGCCCATTACTAACTACGGGATGCAGTCATATACATCCAGGGCATTATTAGGTCAATTCTGATTCATTGTTTACAGGGTTTCCTAGCAGGTATCCTGTGGTTTAGGATGATAATCTCAGCTACAACTTTTCTGGAAGAGCTTCACTAATTTATTTATGTTAGTCAAACCAATTGATGTCATTATGGGAATCCTTTACTACCTGGGTATCTTTGGGTACTGAGACTGTTGTTTTCCCCATTCAGAATAAGTAAATGCTCATAGTCAACACTGGTAGAAAAACTCAGAGATATGGATTCCGGGTGCTGTGATCTTTCCTGTAGATCACATTGTTTTCCCCTCCTGTTCTGTCTATCTCTAAAATTCCGAGGTTGCCTTAAAATCTAACCTTAAACCCACACTCTTGGGCCCTGGCAAGAGATCGATTAGACTTGTACATAATAGATGCAGACTGCTATAAATCAGTGGAGAGAACCTTAGCATGGATGATGAGAAGGGATTATCTAAGCCAGGGGTAAGGAGCCAGATGGTAAGAATCTTCAGCTTTGTAGGCCATACAAGCTATGTTTTAACGACTCCACACTTGTCAAGGTAGTACCCAGGCAGCCATACACAATACACACATGAATGGGTGTGCATGTATTCAAATAAAACTTTGTTAAAATATGCAGTAGGCCACATTTGGACCAGAAGCCACTTTGCTGATCCTAACATAGCGCATTCTCCTCATTCTGTCTTCAGAGCCTAAACAGAGACAAAAATCCAACAATTTGGGAGAAGTATAGGATCTTATTTGCAGTGAAAAAAATAGTAATTTATTAGTTTGGTCAGATCCCTCTAGATTGATTACAATTGTCACTTAAGCATCGACAAAGATTGTTCCCGCTACAAATTGAAGGCATGTGGTATTCACAAATTCAGGTGAAATCCAAGCACTTTAGCCTCTCCTGAGAGGTATTGATGGGTTTAACAAAGACAGATGTTGATGAAAACAACACGGTGCTTAGATTTGACAAGAGAAGCATAAACAGGATCCTTATTAGCAAATATGCTATTTTTCTTCCCTGGAAGGTTGATAACTCTTGCTTGGTCTCAATTTTGATGCACACAGTAGACTTTTATGAAATGCCAGCTTATGCTAAAACACTCCCTTGTAATGAAATACCTGATGTAAGTGTGCACGAATGAAAGTAAAATTAAGCTTCCAAGCATGATGTCATGACACAGTTGGTTTGTGTAAGGACTGATACATGGTGTTTTAAGAGGCAGTGGTGGCTCTCAGCCTTGCCAATGTGGCTCAAAGTGGACAGGACATTTTTAGACCTTGTCTTATAAAATCAGCTGTGACACTTTTATGTAGTATCTGCTGAAGATCATTAAATATTTTGCCTGTGTGAGAGGCTGATGTCAGTGGCCCTCTCTGAGGTTGCAGAGGGGTCTCCATGGTAAATCTGGAAAGGCCAGGTGCTTTTTGCTGTTGTCTTTCTATTTATGATTTTTCCCTCCTGATGGCTGCACTAATGCTTCTGACACCCATGAATAGCTTCAGATGAGTCAAGTAGCCTTCTAACTTGGGATGAATCAGATGTGGGTTTACTGACATGTCATGCTGTGACTGACAGCAGCGAATGCTCTACTAGGCAGCATCTGGGACCTTCTGTGCCCTGACTCCCAACCCCTCTAGCTGGCCTGAGATGGGAATACTGCCACCCTGGTACCAAAGAAAGACAGGGCTGCATGGGAGATCCATATGGGAGATCACACTCCAGGTGATTATTGAAGGATTCAGCTTTCATTTACTTCTGCCCCACACCTTGACTGAAGAAGAAGGTGGGTGGCTTTGGGACTAGGGCGGGTAGGCATTTAGGATCTGTTGGAGTGAATGCATCAGAATCTGGCATTTGTTGACCTTAGACATGTTCCTACAGTGTGAGGTAATGCATCACACGGAACAAAGGTAGAAGGGGTCTGCATCCTTCTCTCATTATCTTTCTAATCTCGAAATGTCTTTGAGTGTATAAATCCAAGTCACCATTGCTCTTCAGCTTTGGGGTGGCTGTGTTGGTCCCAGCCCTTTTCAATGCTCTGTGGCTCAAGGCCCTGCACCTGAGGCCTCCAACCTCCCCAAGACACGCTCACTGTCCTTGGGCTCCACCTGGGCCAGGGAAGGAACAATACCGACAGATCCCAGTCAGGCATCCATAGTGGCACAGGCCTAGAACGCAGCTGTACTCCCACAGACTGCATTACACCTGCCTCTCCTCCACTGTGACTAGAGCTCATCCAGGGAGACAAGCAGCAGAGGTCAGAAATGGACCACAGAGACAGAAGCCCGGAAGCTTTGATCATGTTCCTTTTCCCCTCAAAACCTGTGAAACTTCAGGCAAAGCCTGTGACCTTCCTGGATATCAGCTTTCTTATCTGAAAGTGAGAGGCTTCCTTGAGATAACTGTTCTCAAAACTTTAGGGATTTGTGGGGATATTTTTGCCATATTTTAATACAGTCTGTATTAAATGAATATTTTTATTTAAATTGACTGCCTCTTCCAGCTTAAATTTATTTCAGTCTTATCTAAGATGAATAGACCAATAAACCATGGATTTGATGTTATAGTGAATTACTTCAACTCAGGTTTAGACAAGTAATCTTTTATAAAAATAAATGATGAAATAAAAATGTTATACATTACCAGCCATTGGCATGCCACATACCAGGAGCATGTAGCTGGGCTATGTCCTCTGTCATGGGAATCTCTAGCTGCATGACCTTGCACGTCGCCTCAGGCTGTCATATTCTAGGAGCGTGAAAGTGAAGGACACGTGGGACACTAGCAATCCCAGGTTGACACACTTGAAAGTAACAGATGGTGAAACGTTCTTCCATTCCCTGCAGCAGCCCTGCTTTTCTTTTTTCCATTTATGGACGTGAGATGATGGTGTGAGGGGAAAATGATGGGCTTGTGTGGCTATACTTTGAAAGGAATGGAAAAAGTTCTCTCTTAGTAGGGAGCCATCATCCTCCACCGTGGACCTCTGCCTGGTCCTTTGGAAGGAGCTTAGTGGTTGAGAGCCCTTTATATGCTATGGTGGGGCCTCTCTGCAGGTGCCTGGATTTGCTGAACTTCTGGCCCAGCACCCCCTGATTTTGGTTGGCTCCACTCCTCACAGTGTCCTAGTCGTCTCTCTAGACCACCCCATCCTTTACTAGCAGGAAGTGTCAGGAGCCTCCCTGGGGTCAGCCTCAGGATGGAGTCCCCCCAGGGCCACCTAAAGGAGCAGGGTGTGAAAAAGGCCTGCTGTCTGCAGCTTTGAGGGGGTCTTGTAAAGGGAAATCTCCCAGAATCACCTCTAGAAGGCTCTGAGTACTCTAAAAAGAGGCTCTTCATCCTCCTGTCCAGAGTTGAGTGAAGCAGAAGCAGTGGTCCCTGGACAGCACAGCCTGTCATTGCCTTCTCATGGCAGTGCCCTGTGTTCTGTGGACAGCAGCTAAATCTTGGAGCGTGGCAGAATTCTGCTTAGGAGGAAAATTCCTATCAGGGTAGCCCCCGTAGCTTTGCTGGAACCCGCAGGGCACCTCTCAGACTCCTATTCTGTGTGGGCCGTGCTGGTCCTGAGGACCAGTCTTGGGAGGACAGAGGCAAGGGTGGGTCAGTTCAGCGCTTCATCAGCAGTGGGGGCTTCCTCTTGCAGGGACTGAAGACTTAGGGTCCCTTCCTCAACCCCACTGCCCCTTTCTGGCTGCTGCCCTTCACAAGTTCCTTTGCCTCTTTGATCAAGTTTGATTCTCACGTTTATTTTCATAAATGGCTTCATCTAATTAAAAGAGTTAGAATGAAAATTGGCCCTCCCTCTGGTATCACAAGCCTGTCCAAAGACCTGTTTTTTGCTTTCAGAAATTTGCACACGCATTTCTATTAAATACTGCTGTGCTTGGCTAATGTCATTATAGATCAGAAGGGTTGCAAAGAAAGAACAATCTAAAGGAAGAAGACAGTTATTTCACTTGAACAACATCTATACAGATAATGCATTTTCATTATTTGAGGACAGACAAATTTCAATCTTCCTACCCATTCTTTGTCCCAGGCTCACCAATTCTGCATTCCCTGTCTCCCTGTCCCTGTGCCCAGCACAGCCCGGGGGTTCTCCTCTCATGCCCTGCTTTCACCAAGCTCTGCTTATTGTAGTTTCCACATGTCTCACGATCCCTCTCCACTGCTGAATCCTCCCTGAACTGAGGCCAAGCTCCACCGGTCTGCTCTGTCTTCTGTCTTGTTTTCAAAACTTCCCTTTCACCACAACAGTCAGACTGTATATAAAATGGACGGCAAAATATGTCCCCTACCTGGGGAAGAGCTGCGAGGAGTTCCTTCCCTTTGGGAGACTGAATTCCAAGGTATCAGACCTCTCATTCTGACTTCCACTCTTTGTCCTAGGCACCAGACCAGCTCAGTCATGCTTCCTGGACCCAGCCTGCTGTTTAATACTTCTACAGTTTCATTTACACTAGCCTTTTGGCTTAAAATACTTTCCCTCTTCTCAAGTAGCATCACTTCTTCTTACTCTTTTTTAAAATTCAGCCTCTCCCCATGACTTCCTCCAGGAAAGTATTATTGACTCCGCCTCCCTCTGGGCTGGGTTAAGAGGTACTGGGCAATCCCTGGCACATATTTCTTCATTGTCCTTATCTGTGCATAAGCACGTCTCCCCTGAGAGGGAGCTCCTTGCTGGGAGGGATTATGCATCTCTGTATCCTAGTGGAGGGTCTGACCTTTTGCTAAGAGGCCAAAAGGGATCTTGAGAATGAACAAACAGCCCTGTGAGGAAGGCTGAGCAAGTCTGTGGCACTGTTGGAACAGAGAGCAGGTGGCTAGTCCATGCACTTCCTCCGCCAGGCAAGACCTTCAGAGGAGTATGCTGTTCTGGGCTCCTTTAGGGTTGGTCTGGCTCCATTTCCTCTCGAAAGCTGCACCTCTCTTTGCAAACAGAACCTCAGGGAAAGACTGTCACTCCCCCCAGAAGTAAGTCACAAGGCTATCTCTTTCCCACAGTATTATACATAACATGTTATAAATTATATCACTGTATAAGTACAATTTTATAGTTAAATTAATTATGTAAATAATTTTATATAGTAATTACATTAAAATATTTTACTATGATAAAAATCCCTGAGATTCTCAGAGTGAGGACTCCAGTCCTGAGTGTCACAAGACCTGGGAGAAGCAGTGGCTGAGACCCACAGTGTTACACAGTGGAGGGCCCCCCAGAGCCTGGAAGTCTGGACAGTGCCTGCCCCAACCTGCTGGGCAGCATCCACAGCAACTTGTTTTTCCTGTCTCTGGTGGCTGCTTTCACACTTCTACAGTTCACAGTCACGGTGTCATGATACTTGATATGTCCCCGTCAATTGTTAAGCTGTTCCAAGTGCTTTCGATACAACAATACGTAAAGTGCTAGAATTTGTGACTGCCTTCTTTTTTCCCCCCTTAGTGTGGAGTCAGAGTTATAAATGACCTATAATAAGGTCATTCTCACTTGCCTTGCCTTCTGGTATGCTTTCAAGACTGAGAGAGAGAAAAGGAGTTGCAGCTGGTGTGGGACTACACTGAACCTTCAGTGTGGCTGTGGGTCTCCTGAATTTGTAGCCCTCATCTGTCACAGTGTGGTGACAGGGCAAACCATTGGTCCTGACAGTGTTTGGTGTCCACCGAAAGCAAAATTTACTTTTCTCAATTAGAGAAAGGAGTGCACAAGAACTTTATCACCCTACCTGCAATCCCTCCACAGAAAGAGAAATGCAAGTGTAAATAAATGGGCATACATATAATGCTTAAATTAACCGAAATGAGCAGCACAGCTTTCGATTTTAAGAGAAGGGGCCTTTTATACACCATTCACTTTGGAAAGCCTGTCATTAGGTCCTAAAGAGATGTTATAAAAACTTGATGACAAATTTCTGTGACCTCTCGATGATGAGACTTAGTTTACACAGAGCTCTGTGAAGTACGGCAGGGACAATTAGATCCAAGTACAGGTCACTTAATTTTACTAGGAAAAAGTGCTTCCATTTGACTGAGCCCCCAGCCACCTCACAATTGCTTGCACCAAAAAGTATGAGCAAGAGTGAGGTTGGCTAAAGATAAGCCATCGGGCTTTCTGAAAACACAGCCACATTCTCCAGATCATGGATCTACGGCACACACCTGCCATTTGAACATCCTTGTCGGTGAGGAAACGATCACCCTATTGTGGCTGGCTTCATCCCAGGGCTCTGCCACCCACCTGGTAGTGCTCAGAGCCAATCTAGGGCTGGATAGGAAGAATGAAGATAGTCTTCCAGATGAACTGGCAAACAGTGTAAAAGTAGTGCCATTTGTGTTTTAGCAACCTTTCTGAGTCAGCAGGATTGCCCCCCCCCCCCGCCCCATAATAAATTAAGCAATGCTGTGCTGACTGAGTCCAGCTTCTGTGCTGGGCTCTCTGCTAAGGCAGAGAGGCTGCAGAAGGTATTTAAAGCACAGTTTCTGCCTGCAAGTCTAGTTGGAACCATGCCATGGGGAACACCAGAATTAAAGATTAAGGATTAATCAAGGAATACTTGTTTAGATAGGAAGGTTAGGAAGGAAGTGTCAAGGCAGGGAACAAGCAGAGACTCAGAAGTGGGTGTGGACTAGCCCTACTATCCCATACCCTCACTCTCTTTCTCTAGCCCTTACAATTGAGCAGAATGTGTTGAGTATAAAAAAATCACAACCATTAAAAAGCAGACAAATGAAACTTTGTGAACGCTACAGTCTGAATTAATTTACGATGCTGCACTGGTAATAGCCCTGGTTGGGTCAGGAAAACATGCCTGCCCCAGCTACGGAATTGTGGAACTGGCCTGGCAGATGCTGTCTGCTTCATCAGTTGCCTTGGAAGCAAGAGCCTCCGACCACTTTTGTATCATGTGAGTGTCTCTGGCAGGATCAGGCTGACCCATGGATTCACTTTGCCTGATTGAGCCATTTATCAGTAAATTAGAATCTGACAAACTCTAGCAGAGTTGAACCTTTTGTTCCTTTCCATGGTGGGGGCAGAGCTTCCAGCTTCCCTTTGTCCTGGCCCATCTTTGGCTGGTGAGCATTGGGCCTGTGCCCAAGGTCCAGGTGTGTGTAACCACGCTGGGAACAAAACCAGCCATGGTCAGCCAGTGAAGAAATCGAGCTTCTGTGACAGGCTTTCTAGCTCACTTTGTCATTATGCCCCCAAAACCAGGCACAAGAGAGGAAGTCTGGAAAACCAGGAGAACAAAGCTGACTGCATGTGGCATGGCTGGGTGGGATCCTCAGGAGGTAGCAGGTGGGGCAGGGAGATGAAGACATTTGTTGTTGTTGTTGTTGTTGTTATAAATTAATGATGGGAAGGATTTGAAGACTTGTGTAATAGCTTTGCTAGCAAAAATGTAATTAGCTGAAGACAATATGCTGCTGATGTTAGAGTTGGTGGCCTAACAAAGCCTGCCCTAATGAGAATGTCAGGGTCTCACTCAGAGATCTTCTTCACAAACCAGGCCTCTTCTCCAGATTTGTTGCTTGATTACTTCCAGAGAAAAACTGAATTTCATATATATATAAATATATATATATATATATATATATATATATATATATATATATTTTTTTTTTTTTTTTAATTTTTTTGGTACCGGAGATCGAACTCGGGTCCTTCCGCTTTCGGGGCAGGCAGCAGAACCACTGAGCTAAAATCCCTGGCCCTGAATTTAATAATTTTTGAGAAGGACAAATAAGCATTTGGTGTATGGCCCAAGAGACAACTGTGTGGGCTACATCAGCCTCTCCTCTCCCTTCCCTCTTTGATGCTAGACAGGGCTTGCTGGCTAGGAGCCTGAGACTTCGGAAGGACCTTGGCACATGATGCTCCAATCATGATTGTACATCAGCATCTCTCCTGAGTCCTTAATTCCCGCGTCTGTTCTCTGACATAGTTCTTCGGCTCTGCTGTGTGTTTTGCTTGGATGCCAAGGTTGAGGCACAGCTGGAGCACTCACTATAAGGGATTTGACCATAGATACGCATTGTTCTCAGAGATTGGATTAAACATTTGCAATTATGATTAAAATTCTGAGTGTTGTATGTCAGACCAAGTTACCAGTTGGAGGAGGGTTAGGAGCAAAATGCAATATATAAGAATTTTGTTTACTTCTGTATTTGACCAGCATTGAATAACTTCTGTTGGGAGTGATGATTGTCATCCTTGGGTGGCAAGGCAATATGTGACCTGCAGAGTTCCTCTTATCTTCTCTAAAACTATTGGTCAGGGAGTTTTTTGAGTGACTTAACTGCAGTGTATGTCCTACTTTCCCTGAGAGTGTTCAAGTACAACATTTTCTCCCCAGTTTTCTTCTATGTGTGTAGTTATATTGTGGGAAATGCCTACTATTCCACTTAGGTCTTCAATTACAGAACAAGCATTTATACACAGCAAGAGACCCAAGTCAGTGTAAATGTGCATCAGACAGTTCTCAAGGAAATGATTGAGTATCTGTAAACTTGGACCTGATAACTGTTGATTGTGCCTCAGAAAACATCTACCCAAGAGCTGATATCTCCATAGATTTTCTGTCTGTATCAAAATGATAGCCTGACAAGTATGATCACCTTTGGCATAATTAAATTATTGTCTAAGACATAAATTTAGCCAACATAGTGATCAAGCATAACAGAAGAAAATTGAAACCGTTTGGGGAAGCAGTGTAGATAGTATTATTACAGACACTGAGGGAGGCTCATTTGCATAACCTCAAAGGTTAGATGTAAAAGCAAGGCTGTTCAGAGTTTAGTTTAGAGAACCTGAGAAATCAGGAGATGAGGATCCTGGACGTATTAAAGATCTTATAGCTGCACTATTAAGATCCACGGTTGAGCTTTGATTTGACTTCATAACTCTACAAAACTTGTACAAGTTAATTAACTCCTCTGGTCTTCTATTTTTCCATCTAAAAATGGAAATAGCAATTTCTATTATATTTATTGGTAGGATGCAAGAAATAATGAATGTAATCCATTAGGTGTGTCTGGACACATGGTGAACACTTAACCAGCAGTAGTTATCATTAGTTTTCTTTCTCCAATGTACCATTCCAGTGTGCTACAGGAATAAAGCAATGTGTGAACAGAATAACAAAATAAGGCAGAGATTCAGAGGGGAGTTAAACACATGTGGTGAGAGAAATGCTTAATTCTTTCATAGTGGTTTGTGACTTTGAAAGCTTCACAGAACTAATATTCAGCCGTGTAGAGTTCTTACTTCACCCAGCAGAAGTAATGCCATTGGAAGTGCCCTTGTAAGAGAGAATGGTAGCAGGGTCTCGGAATGCTTGACTAGGCTGTAGTCTGACACCAGAATTCGTGACAATCATGATGATCAAATTGTACCTTCAAGTGAGGGACAGGAATAAGTTCAAGGTCATTTGCCCTTGTGAAAGGCCTTCCACCTACACTCTGATTAATAGCCATCTCTGAACAGCACAGCTTTTTGGGACTCATCTCAATTTTTTTTACTGGAGAGGAAACATATCTTCTAAATCTTCACTGGTGCAGATAGTAATACTGAGGAATATATATTCAATTCTGAGAAATCTTGACATCTTAAGTTTCTCCCCTTCTATTCCCAACTAACTCTGTTGTTTTCCCTTCTTCTTAAATTCTTTTATTGGTACATTTTAGGTATATAACACAATTACATATCTCATTGGGAACTTGTACCTTTACATGATGCATCTTGGTTCATTATTTTTTCCCCATTCCTAGCCCTCCCTTCACGCCCTCCACCCTTCCCTATTTACAAAGACTTTATTTCCATTTGTTCCATTTCTTATCATTTTTCCTTTCCCTTCTTTCCCTTCCCCTGCCTCTCCCACTACCCCGACCCCTTTGGACCTTTTCTTCCTATTTTACATTATCGATTATTCGTTCTAATCATTGGTACATTTTAGGTATACAATATAAGGACATTCATCATTGGAAATTTGCACTTTTACATAGTCTCTCTTGGTTCTTATTTTTCACCCTTGCCCAGCCCTCCCTTCAACCCCTCCAGTCCTCCCTATTTACAAAGATTTTGTTTCCTTTTTTTCATTTTCTCATATTAATTCCATTCCCTTCTATCCTTTCCCCTACCCCTCCCACTTCCTTCCCCTTTGCCCCTTTTCTTCCTATTTCACATTACCTATTATACATTTAGTCCTAATTTACACTTTCAGTTTCTCACACCAGAGAAACTGTTCGGTATTTACACATCTGTGTCCTATTTATTTCACTTAAGAGTATCGTCTCAATGTGCATCCACTTAGCTATAAATGTCTCTAATTTCTCATTTTTTATGGCTGAGTAGTACTCCATTTTATAAAAAGAAACACATTTTCTTTATCCAGTCTCCAGCCAACTAACCCTGTTAAAGGCTGTTTTCCTCTGGACTCACTGGAATCGCCACACAGGTCTGGGATAAAGACTGCCCTTGGTAATGAGTTCCTAATGTTGCTCATTTTTACTTGCTAGCCCCAGCTGGGGCCAACAGAGCTCTCAGCTCTCAGAGACTTCTTCTCCCTTTGAGCTGGGCTCATCAAGTTTAGAAGAGATGAGAGAAAGAGGAGGGGTTTAACAGTTCCATTTAATTAGACAGAAGGGTAAAATCTAATGGTCATTAGCATAGACTGTGCCTGCTGCCTCTTCTGCTACTTGTTCAATAATTCCCTTAATGTTTGGTCCTAATGGAGCAGATTATTGTCATTATTTTATTTCATCAAGATAACCTACTGCATAAAAATAAAGAGCACAGAGAAAAGGAATGTGGCCAAGAATAGGCTTGAGCATTATCCAGCTGGAGATATTTATTTATTGGCTTCATGCTTGGCTAGTGAAGTTTTGAAAGGATGGTGCACACAGTTGAGGGAGGCAGCCTGTCTCATGCAGCTCTGCCCAGGGGTTGCTGAGACAGCGACCTGCAGTGCTTTTGCATCTGTGCAGACCTTTTATCTCCCAGCCTGCCTGTCATGCATCATCTGCACATTTGTGCATGCGCATGCACACACAGAGCCGCACACATGGGTTATGTGAAGCTAGCTTCTTAGTATATGGGCTGCCGAAGCGAGCACATGAAGCTAGCTTCTTAATGCATGGGGCTGGGGCCCCATCCATGATGTCTGACTCGGCAGCGCCATCTCCAAAAATTGTTACCTTTGCATCCAGAGGGATGTAAGAACCTCAGCTCTGCTTCCATAGCCTGATTCCTCATGTTCTCCCTGTCTGCACAGATCTAGGCCAGGCTTTGGAATGAACAGATCCACTGAGGAGCCAGGGACCTAAAAACCAGCTCATAGCAGGCTGCTTCTCTGTCTCCTTGCTTTACTCAGCACCCTCAGCCTCAGTATCCTCATTAAGGCAAATGACAGGTGACCGATCAGAGAGCTCAAAGCAGTTTATGAACAAATGCGCTCCCTTGTGTCTGCTTTGGGACAGCAAAGTCAAGGGTCTGAGGCAAGAAAAATCTCAAGAACCAAAAAAGCAGCTCTATAAAAAGAATCCGAAGGAGGATGACTGGAAATAGCCCAGGCTGACTCTAGCACACTGGCCTCCAGTCACTGTCCCCGTCAGCTCCAGGATCTCATTAAATGAAACTCCTGAGTCTCATAAAGGAATTGAAGACAAACTTCTCAGATTAAAGAAGGAAGACAATGATCAACACTAACAATATTAAAACTTTTAAACCTAGGAAAGGCAAAATCAAATCAAATCAATAAATAAAATGGTATGAAGTTGTGTTTCCTTCCGAGAAGAATGTGCTCAAAGCCTCATTAGGTTGGCAGGACCCTCAAATATTAACTTGCTTACCTGGAAAGCTCTTCATCTCAATCTGTCTCTTGTTTATGGATGGCTGCCTATTCCCTATCATTGTCTAGCAAAATGGCATTTTAATGAGAGAGAATCTTAGGGAACATCTCATTTCTTTCCTGACCTTTGGGTACTTGGGATTTTGGAGCATCTTGAGGCAGAAAAAGCATATCCTGGCAAGAGGCTCACCAGGCAGGGCCAGGCCTTCCCCTACCAGTGAGGTATATAATTCACATCAGAAGACCCAGAAGACATATTGAGGCCTCTTAATTAACATGGTGGCCCATGGCAACTGGTAAGCCTTTCTCCATGATTAAAGACTTCAGTAAACTCCCAAGAGAAGGTAATGTTCCTAATAATTTATAAATTGAGCTTGCTACTTGATATGCTTAAAGCATTTCCCTTGTCTTCCATTTGGGAAGTAGATGGGCAGGGGATAATGGATTTCTATTCACCAGTCACCACAGAAAAGAGAATCTGTCGGAGGAGATAACCAAGGGGTTTTCTCCCTAGTTTGGGTGACTTTCTCTGGCAGTAAAGGAGTCCTCAAGGTCAAGAACACATTACTACAATTTTGATCACATTTCCTGGTTGCAAAGGCCTTACTGTGCCATTGGGAAGGAGGAGATGTCCACTTATTTAGCCAGAGGACTACTTATGTGGAGTCCTCTGGTGAAATGAAATTGATGACTTGCCTATGAAGGATATGCTACATCAGGTCCTTGGTCTGTGGTTTTTGGCTTGTTTACCATTGTGGAGCTATTTCCTCTTTGGCAGGGCTCAATGTTACAACGAGAAACATTTCAAGTTGAAAGAGTCACTGTGGTCGCCTTTTGTCATGGACAAAGGACTACATTAGGGTCAAGGAGGCCTTGCAGTTTGCACAGAGTTCCCCAGCCAGTTAGTCCTGTTACTTTATTGGGAACCTTTATGTTTTTAGTGCATTGGGTCCTGGTTGTCAGTGAGCTCACAGAATCACAGGATCAGAAGGGGACCTGAGAAGGCTCTATCTACCTACTTCATCTATAGTTTTGCTCTAGATTAGAACATGACCAGAATTGCCATATGGGCTTGCAGTTTTTTCTCTGTCTGTGTTCTGTAAAGGCCAGAAACAGATATGAGTGATTGTTGCCACAGAAGAGAGAGGGTCTTTGCCATGGCCTTTGGGTATTATTAAGGAAACACAGGAGACATAAGCCACTAAATTTATCTATTTGATTCTTATTTTTTTAACCACCACTTAATTCCCTTAGGAATGTAATTTGAATTCAGAATGTCCAGTTGCCTTGAGGGATAATTAATTATGTCTCAGATTCACTCCTCTGGTTACTTCTAGGGTGAAACTAAGCTTTGAAATATGAGCTGATTGATTGGCTACAGTCTCTTGACAGATGGTAGCTGAAAAGAAAAATCTCAGCTTTTCCATTTTTCTGCCAAGGGTTCACAAAAACTAGGTGACTTCTTAAACTTTGATGATGTTTAATAGATCCATTTTCTTTTATTCTATGATTTATTGATCATGTGACACTGACTAGGGAAGGATTCCACTGGCCCTTGGGGTGTTACCCAGAATCTCTCGTCTAGTCCAAAATATTTTTACCCATTGCAGTCTCTTTTGTTATAAGAGAAGTAATGAATGACTGACTATTCTAACAACTGTTATCTACTTTTGTCTTTCTCTTGTGCCTGTATGTAACTTTAAAAACCACATTATACAGATTATGTTTTCTAACTAGAACATAACCTCCATTAATTAGAAACCATACTTGTATCATTCCCTATAGTATCTCCAGTATGTGATCACTAGAAAAATGCATCTTTAAAGTAGGTCTCAGAAGACACTTGTTAAATAACTTAGTAATGAATGAATAAAGGAGTCATATAACCAGTGCACTTATATAAGCTTAGCTTGCAGGCACATAGAATATATCCACAATATATTCAAAAATGACGAGTGTACTCTCTTTTCCTTTCTTTCTCCTTCACTTCCTCCGTGCTTTCCTTCTTTTCTTCATTCCACAAAAGAATTATGGACCATCTCTGTTTTGTGTCAGGTATTATGATTGACAGTAGAGATATGTCAGATATGGCCCCTACTCTCATGAAGTCTATAATCTAAAAGATGAAATAGGCAAGCATATCAAAGGTAAAAAGGTCCTTGTGGTTACAGGTGTGTCAAAGGTTCTATGGTCATTGCATTAAAACTAGAGTAGGGTCGGCTGAGGCTGTGTTGCTGATCTGACCTTGAAGGTCGAGTAGGAGTCAACTAAGAAAGGGTGGCATGACCCAGGACGAGGGTGAATGGATATGTCAGATAAGGCAAACTTGCTACTGGACATAAAAGGGTGATCTGCCTAGAATTTTTTATCCCTGAACAATCACCATCAATATTATATAAAACATGTTCCATAAAAATTCTAAAATCTACAGATTATCTGACAAACTTCATATTACTCTTAGGTAAATGCTGAAAATATCAATTTCATAATAAAATAAAAGCTGATTGCATTTCTTTGATGTCTATTAAGGCCAGTAGAAATGATTTATTGATTATTTTAAAGAAAAATATATTTTAAAATGCCATTTTTTTGACAAGAATCTTGTTAATAGATTTGGAGTTCTCATATACCCCAAATGCACTTTTAGTTACAAAATGTTAACAGTTTGGAGAAAAATCAATAGAATAATCAGAAAACTCATGCAAGGATGAATAAAGAGTAAAACAATCCTATGTCTTGCATTCAGTGTTATTTTTTTTTTAATGTTCAGAGTTTGAAACTTGCTGCTTGTCACCTGAATCCAGATGTGCCTTAATATTTTGCTTTTGGTTTTTAATGCTCTAAGAATTGGAGTTAACACAGATAAATGAAGAATACACTCAGAACACAGCTAGGTAATCCAGAAACACAGAGCAAGGTATTGCATGCAAAGAATTTCCACAGGGTCACTGTAAGGATAAGTGCTGCATTCTGTGTGGACAGCATATAGAAGTCCACTTGGGATTGGATGCCCAGAGAAAGTTTGTTCCTTTCCATAAACTTTTCTTGTGTCATAAAAGTTATCTGCATCTTGACTTTCTCTTTTTGATTTGGTTATTAGGAACATCCTAGCCCTAGCCTTTGACCCAAGATTTTTATTTTCCATTTTCATCTGCCACCTCTTTGTTTCACTAGACTGTTTGAAAGAAATAGCCTAGAACATTCCATGACTATCACTGAAACTACTTAAAAATCCTCTATGGAAATAGAAGGGTTAACAGCATTGAAGGTATCAGAGAACTTTGGTTTATCACAGGAATGTAATAATTAAATGTGACTCTGGCTTTCCAAGTCCTCACTATAGAAGGACAGTTACCAAGGTAACTAGACCCAAACTTTGTCCTAGTATAGTGGAGGGCTTATATATTTCTCCTAATTCCTATCTCTCACTGGCTAGAGCAGATAAGTACTTCAGAGGAATTTGTGTGTTGTGATCTTAACAATCATCATTTAAATATTATTATTAAATAACATTACATATACTGCATACTATTAAGCATGTGTGTTATATTTACATAATAATCCATAGTTAACGTGTCATTGCAAAGTGTTGTGACACCTGTCATCGATTTGGTTATAGAAGCAGTGAAACAATACCACCGCTTGAGGACCTGAGAATACTTTTCTATATGCCTGTTCTCAGTTTCACCTACTGACTGGAGCTTATTACTGGGAACTGATTACTAGAAAGCTGAGGTCATCAGGAGTCACTGCCTCTCAGCAGAGGAAACATTTCACTAAAGCAAGATGAGAGGGGCTAAATACACTGGCTTAGAAAAACAAAAGCTTGTGTTCCAGCTTCCTATAAATTATATTTTTTAGAATAATAAACAGAAGATATTTTAATTGAATGTCTAGGCTCCACGCATGCCAACAGGAATTCTAGATGAACCTAACAAAATGGCCGCCCGAGAGGAGCAGTGGAGGATGATCTAGGACAGGAGCCCTTTCCCCACTGTCCAATGTAGTTTCTCTGAGACTTGGTTTCTTCTTCAGAAAAGGAGAAGGCTGAGCCTAGAGATTTTCAATGGGTCTCTAAGCTTGAAAAGAGCATAAATTCTTTGTCAAAATCCAGCTAAGTTGAGGGCCTAATAGTGTCTTTCAGGCATGTAGTGGTGTGTGATGCAAACAGTCTTATTTTAACACAGAGCATTTGAAATGTGAGATTTTTTCTTTTACTACCAACTAACCTTGAATTTGAATACATACGGGTGCTCAGTGAAAGGCTCTTTGTGCAGGATGGTGCCCCTCTGACCTGCTGTCAAGTAGACATGCACTTGACTGGCTTCTCTTTCCTCTTCAGGAAGGGAGGAAAGGTCTGCGTGAACTCATCCACTCTTTCCCGCTCGATCTCTTATGAATTGTGAAGTAAATGCCTGGGCCTCTAGGTCTTCAGTGAGCAAAGCTCCTTCAGGGCGATTGATTACCTGATGGTTAAGATACAGCCTTGCAAATGAGAGCCACTGTGGTCCCATCCCAGTCTTACTGATCATTCGTTGTGTGACCTTGGGAAAATTACTTAACTTTTGTCCCTCAAATTTTTCAGATCTAAAATTAGTTAGCAGTGGACCCTACCTCTTAGAGTTAAAAGCATAGAGCAGTCTGAACAAATGTTTGTTACACAGTAAACACCCAGGAATGGTCTGTCTTGATTTATTACTGTGTATATGATGAGTGAACCTATGGTGTGGATCTTTTCCTAACCCTACTGCAATCATCTGAAAGGAGAATTAGAGGGAAAGTGCAAGGGGCTCCTGAAAACCCCTCTGGGAGGCTGGAAAGGAATTTAAACTATTCCTCCAAAATTGATGTTTATGCTACTCTTACAGCTCTATGGGGAATAAAATTACCTGATTCAATGTCTGACAGCTTCTCTCAGCTGGGAAGTTATTCCTTCTGTGTGCCTTAATTACCTATTGCTGCAGTTCCAATTTGGGGTGAGGGAAAGGGTAGCCGGTGTGACTCTGAGATAGGGTCCTGCTTAAAACTCCCGCGTTCGACATACGCCTGCATGAATCTGTGCAGAGCTTGGTTATGCACTGTTGATATTCTGTGTCTTCTAGGCCAGGTTCCCTGGGAGCCAAGGACTCTATGTATATTGTCAGGGCCACCAGGATGGATGGAAGAGGAGATGGCACTTAGCTAGGAGGACCTAGAATACTTGGCTTTCTACTCTCACCCAGTGCATATTTACTTTCTCTATATTTTCATGAGAGATTGCACCCAGAGAAAAAAATTCTCCAGATAAAAGAAAAAATAGAAATCAGGAGGTTGTGTATGTCTCCAGCAGGCACATGATGTGGCCTGTCACTTGGCAGCTCACTGTGTTGCTTCATTTCTCTGCTCTTCCGTGCTACCTGTTTGAACGTGACTGTGTGTGTGTGTGTGTGTGTGTGTGTGTGTGTTCCTTTGCTCACAGAGATAGTGGAGGGAGAGTAAATGGGAAGATTTACTGGGAGAGGAACTTTATAAATCCAAAGTTTAATTATTATGAGACTGGAAAAAGCCCCTTTGATGTGTTTGATGGAATACTCTTGACCCATCATTGAGTTGGTGGGAGTCCTGGGAATTAACAGCTTGGACAATAGGCTGGCAGTGATTAAAGCCCAAGGTTGAGAGGAGAACCATTTGGCACACTCCAGCCTAATGAGATAGGCTTGAAGGGATATTGACCAAAATAAAGACAGTGAATACAGGTTGTACACAGGAAGATTTATGGCTGCCTAGTGCTGTGCAGATATGGGCTTGAAGGTGCTCCCTCCAAGCCTCTGCCTTGGGTGGATGTCAGAGTAAGGTGTTCAGTGTCTGTGAACTGCTTTCTCACCTCTGACAGCCAGCTGAGTGGTGTCTTGACTTGTACAGAATGGCCTCTGAGCCAGTGGCCTTTGAGCACTGGAGGGCTCAGAAGGCAAACTCCTCTGCCAGCCTGACCCCAGACACCGTGAGTCTAAGACCCTTCCCTCCAGTGGTAACAAGACCAAGGGGCTCTCAGGAAAAGTTGTGGCCCAAAAAGTCATGTTCACATGGCATGATTTCTCCCCACACTTGGTGGGTGGTAAGTTCCTGATGTCTGTAAATCTCTCTTTGGATTTGTGGCTCGATCCCCTGCTGGGGCGGTTACTTAGTTGGAGACATTGAAATTTAAGCTGAGAACAGTCTTGATTGTGTGTGATGTGCTAGGCACTTTACATAGTTAACTAATATGATTCCTACAACCACCCTAGGCAGTTGAGTGGTGTCTTCTCCATTATACAGGTGAGAAATCTGAGGTTTAGTATTTATTGGAATCATTGATCTGTGGATCCAGAGTTAGAATCTACCTCAGGTCGATTGTTCAGTGTTACACAACGATAAAACTAGATGCCACCTGACAGCTTTAACAATGGCCCCAAACAGCTTTTCACAGAGCAGATTTTTGCTTTGCTTTTGCAGCTGAAACCCCCCTACCTCTGTCTCATACAGCTACTCTCCTTTCAAATTGTCTGCTAAGCCAGAAGCAACTGGATCCCTTAAAATGATGCACTGGCCATGCCAGCTCCATTTTTCTCTCATGTTAAACACTGGTCACAGAAGATTGTCCCTTTGCTGCTGAGTGATGTATGCTATAAATCCTTAGTGCACCTCAATGGGTGGATTAACAAATGAGTGATGAATGGTGGTATCAGAAGAGGCAAGGACTCTTTTTGGGAACAGACAACAATCTTCCTGTGTCCATGTGCTGTCCTCTCTTCGCAGGGTGGCATGATTGCTCTGTTGCTGTCCATCTTGTGCCTGGTAATGATCCTGTACACACGCCGGCGGTGGTGCAAACGCCGCCGGGTCCCCCAGCCCCAGAAGAGTGCCAGTGCCGAGGCAGCCAATGAGATTCACTACATTCCTTCTGTGCTGATCGGTGGCCATGGGCGAGAGAGTCTGCGCAATGCTCGTGTGCAGGGCCACAACTCTAGTGGGACCCTGAGCATCCGGGAGACACCCATCCTGGATGGGTATGAATATGACATCACAGACCTGCGCCACCATCTACAGAGGGAGTGCATGAACGGAGGCGAAGATTTTGCCAGCCAGGTCACTCGAACCCTGGACTCCTTGCAGGGCTGCAATGAGAAGGCAGGGATGGACCTCACGCCAGGTGGGATGGGAGAAGGGCAGGCTGCTTAGCCCTTTGTCTCAGGGAATGGGGGGAGGAATCATGGGATGTGCCAGTGCCCTTCCCTAGGTAGGCAAACCTGTTTCCTGGAACAACTGAGCTGCTTTCTAATCTGGAAAATCAGAACAGTATAAAATCATAGCCTTCTACTTCCATCATGCATTGGAAGCAGGGATCCCTTTACATCTACCAGAGGATCAAGTTACACCCTGTGTAGTATGTAATGAGCAACCCTCTGGGAAGTAAGGGGATAGTAAGAAAAATCAACATGGGTTGACTTTTTTTTTGTCTATCATAGCTTTGCATAGGCAATTTAATTCTCCAATGAAGTGGAGGGGACTATGTGATCAGTTTTTTTCACTGACTCCTAAGACTTGGGCCTGGGGTGTTTTAGTTGTGTTATCTTGTCTTTGCCTCTGTGGCTCTACAAAGGATGTATTTTAAAAAAATACAATTAAAGTATCAGACCTCAGATGCTTTGTGTATCTGTGGAGACACTGTGGGGAAGAGACTTGGACTTAATCCATCAGAACAAATTCAAGGCAAAAAAAAATGCAGAGAGAAGGACTGTACTCTTCTTTTATAGTAGCCCACCTGTCTCTCTTCAAATTCCATGTGCTGTGAATAAGCACTTCCCCATAGATAAATCCTTGATAGTGATCCTTCAAGACACTGCCCAATTATCTTTGAGGAAAAGGTATTTGAAATCGCATGCTGTTCAAAATGCATAGACTTTTGGTGGGGCATGAAAGAGTGAAATAACATAGAGGGAAATGGAAATTCTGTTATCTGGAAGAGCTCCTATATGAATGCTCATTTTAATAACACTGAAGTCCTGATAAGTCCATGCCTGAGAATGGAGAGGCCATGTCTTCAACATCGCTCATATGCCCCACGGCTCCTGGCACAGTGCTGAGGCCACCAAATAGGCGTATGGAACACAGGGGTCACAAACTTAGATGATCCTAGGGAGTAGAGGCCGGAGGTCAGACAGTGGGGAATAGTGTTGACCAGATGAAGAGAGAGAGGGCATGTTCTGCCTGAATGCACACAAATTCAGATTCTTTCAAATCTGCTGACCAAAAAAAAAAAAAAGAAAGGAAAGAAATCTACAGTCTGTGTCTAGCCAAAGGGTGGCAAGTAACTTTATTGATAAAGAATTAGTTGAATTGGATTTTCAGTTGTAATCCTCTTACTTCACTCCTCCCATAACTTTGTAGACCCTAGAAATCAGAGGAGTATTTTAGTTTCTGCCAATCTCTCACGTTACAGGCTCCTTACACCTACTTGGTTCATGCAGATTTCCTTGCTCTCCCTTTCTTTTGGCCTTTTCTCTTAAAGTTTTTGTCTCAACTCCTCCTTTTGCAGGAAGTGACAATGCCAAGCTCTCACTGATGAACAAATATAAAGATAACATCATTGCCACCAGTCCTGTGGACTCCAACCACCAGCAGGCCACTCTGCTCTCCCACACCTCCAGTAGCCAGAGAAAGCGAATCAACAACAAAGCCAGAGGTACCCATGTCTGATGTTAGGGCTGACGGTTGGATTCCTGAACATGGGCAGAGGCAGGGCCATTAATGCCAGTCACCCACACACTTACGACAGCTTAGGAGGTGTGTCCTGCCAGGTCTTCTGGACACCAGCTAAATGCTACTTACTGAAAAATGTAAAAGCATAAACTTTCTGATCAAGTACTTTTACCAACAAGAATGTATGCTTAGGAAGTAATTGGACAAGGGTACAAAGATGTGTGTAAAAGGCACTTTATCACAGCACTGTTGAAATAAGCAAAGAATTGAAAGTAGTTTAAACATCCATCAGCAGGGCACTGGTTCACTACCGTGTACAACTCTGTACTATCTGGTGGTTTACTACAGTCCTTTAAAATGGTAATAGAGGGCCAAGGATTTAGCTCAGTGGTTCTGCCACCTGCCTCGCAAGCACAAGGTCCCGAGTTCAATTCCCGGTACCAAAAAAAAAAAAGTAAAATGGTAATAGAGATCTATGTTTATGTATTTTAAATGTTAACAAAGTTCATTTCTGATTTAGAATATTTAGAGGAATCAGAGTTGTTCTTTTATACATTTTGGTATATTTTCTCTATTCTCTCATTTACATTAAATATATATTAATTGCAGAACCAGAAAAAAAAAAAACACACAAAAGTATGGTATTCTTTGCTCCCATGACATAATTCCATTCTCTATTGACCAGAATCCTAATCTGTAATGGAAATTTCCCTTTCTTCCTTCTCCCACACTGGGGTGCTTTCTGGCAGGTGGGTGCCAGACATGACCCTAGTCAGGGGATGCTGGGCTGGATGGGGAGTGGGGCTCTAGTGATTGCTGTCACAAGGTCTGCGTCTCCAAAAAATCTGCTTATCAGGAAGCCCCCTTCCCCCTGGCCACTTCTCTCAGATTGATAGGCAACCCCTTCATTATTATAGGTTTTTCTGCTGAATTTACCCAGTGATTTAATGTCACGAAGACACTACTGAAAGTGTCCTCTCTGGCGTGCTTCTTTTCATTTCAGCTGGTTCAGCCTTCTTGAACCCTGAAGGGGACTCTGGCACAGAGGCAGAAAATGACCCTCAGCTGACCTTTTACACGGATCCCTCTCGCAGCCGGAGGCGCAGCCGAGGTAGGAGGGGCAGAGGGTCAGGAGGATGGGCTGGTGTGAGGCAGGGAAGGCAGGGGAGGCAGGGCCTACAGCGGAGCCAGTCAAAGCAGGATGAATGCTTGGACCACGATTGGTGTTTCCTCTTAAGGAAGAAAGAAGAACCTAGAGTGGAAAATTTCAGAGAATCATCTCTCCCAGATAATGGCACTCTCAAACAAGTTTTCAAGTTGTTTGAAAGGCTATTTCTTGGTCAGAAGACTCTCAATTCCTTCTGGAAGCCTCAGGAGTTACATTTCTGCTGCTTAGACACAGAACATCAAGTTGATAACGTGTGTTGTATGTGAAAAACTGGGTACTATTTGTATCCCTTCCTTACTCACTGACCCTGGCTTTGGAATTGAGCTTGGCAGGGACATGGGTTAGTTGAAGAATGCTGTAAGCCCCTTCCCAGCATGATGTCAGGACCTAGGCCTGCAGCGCCCCCCCCCCCTTTCTGGCAGAGTTCAGAGAGCTAGTTCATGCTTAGCTGCACTGAGGAAGCTGTCCTTCCTTGCAGCAACTACAGGGGCCACTCCATGGTGATGTTAGTGGCTCACAGATGGCAGATGTAGCTGCCATTGTTTATGACTTTACTGGTGTCACCATCACCTCTCCAAGTTCTGTGTTCAGACACCAGAACTCCTCTTGCATCTCGGTTCCCTCCCTCGTGTATCAAGTGGGTTATTGATAAGGTTATTGCCTTGTGTATAGGTTTACTGTCAGGATTAAATTATATTAAGGTACATGGGGTTTTGGGGGAGACTGCCAAAGCACTGTGCAGTCCCTACTGCTGCAGTTAGATCTCCATACTACAGCCCCAGGTTTCCAAAGAGCACATCTTCAGTAGTTTCAGACAGGGTGCCCTGGAGGTGCAGGGTGGGGGGGGGATTTGAATGACAGCCCCTGTGCTACCCTCAGCAACACATTCCCCACCCAGTTCTTAACCAGTACCCCAAAGGAAACGCTTCTTGGCTCTGTCCTACATCCACTTGAGTTCTTGTCATACAGACGTTGTTCTTCCCAGAGACTGGAGGAAAGCTTTCTGATTCTAATTCCAGGCTCTGTAGACTTCACTGTCATCAGCATTAAAGGACTTTTCACCATTTTCCCGAAGAGATTGGTGGGGCTTGGGACAGCCTCGCTCCTGAAGCCTCATTTTCCCTGAGGTGAGAAGGTGGACGAAGGTGTCCCCCTCCCTTGATCCTCACTACATCAGCAGATACTCAACCCAGTCCCATCCAACCTAGGCCCATCCAAGCAGGGTGTGTCCTGCTTTCATACAATCTTGTTTAAGGAAATCCATGGTAATGAATTAGAATGAGTCTCTTTACAGCATAAAACTGTTTCTTGGAATATCAAGCTCTCCAAGTACATCACCTGCTTACTGTTATTAACTAGATGGGAAGCCTTTTAGAGGTGGAACATGCCTAATTGTTTCTTCAAAGAGCCTAGGAAAGGATTTCTCCTATTATGGATGCTTGTGTTTGTTTAATTGGACTGGATACATCAATCAGGCCAGCAAAAACATTTTAAACTTCCTTGCTGTAGTTCAGGCTTCATGATAGTGGTACAAACATAAAAACATGCCACAATGATAAGACTTCATTTAGTGATATAAATAAAGTAAAACTAGCACTCATAAGAGAGGACAGTGAATTCTCCCTAGCAACAATAGGAATCAACAAAGAAGAAAATAATTAGAATGTGTTATATACATTGTAAAGGATTTCATGAAAGAGGAGTCTAGGGTAAGAATGTTCAATAGAGGAAAATAGCACATACAAAGCCTTCAAGGCATGAAAGAACATAACATTTTCGTAGAAGTGAAAGTAGTTCAGTACAAGAGCCTTAGCCCAAGTATAAACAGAAGCACAGTGGGATGGTAGGGATGAGGCCATGGAATTGTATGCATGATGTGTTGTGAATTTTGCACCGGCTTCCATGGGCAAAGGGGCAGCCACTGGAGTTTTGAAGCCAGGTAGAGATGCTGGTTTATGAGTTAATGATGCACACAGAAGAGAAAGACAAGAATATCAGTAGCAGGTGATTGTAGTCACATGATAGCAATGGCAATTGTCTGTAAGCAGGCAGGGCACTGTGTGATAAGATCTGTGACAGCAGGTGCACAAGGACCAGAAGAACAAGGAATGAGTGAGAATCTGTTCTTGAAGGTTTCAAGGAAGTGTTTACAGGGAGATGTTGTTTGAGCAGAGACTTGAAGAGTAGGTGTACATGGGATGACAAGGTGACAAAATGGCCTTCTGTGGAGGAGGAAATAATATGTGCAAAGTCACTGAGACATAAACAATGACGATCGAGTTAGGGAGCAGCAAATCATTCCTAGAATGAAGCTTAAGGTACAAGTTTGTGAGTTGCTTAGAAAGTAAAGCAACAGAAGCCAGAAAGTACATGGCCTTGACTAGAAGGGGCTTGGGCTTGCACTTCAGGCAGTGTCATTGGGAGCTTTTAAAGAGCACTGCTCTGGTCAGTTCTGCTTTGCAAAGCACCCCTCTGGGGCAGTGTGAAGGTCAGGTGACAGCAGCTGAGGTTGCTGCAGGGAGACAAGTGGATGGCTACTGCTGCAGCCCCAGAATAAGATGATGAGGGTAGGCAGGGATGGAGAGAATGGATGTGAGTGAAATTATGGACACAAAATGAAAAAAAGATTTAATGGCATTGGTGGTAGAAGGGTGTGGCTTGTGAACAAGAGGGAAGTGTTAGATGTGATGGAGGACTTTGATTTGAGAAGCCAATTATAGACAGCAGAGCCATTTTCTGGACACTAGAAATAGGAAAGGGAGTTGGGTTTGAGAGAAGAGGGTGAGTCCAGTTTTGGAAGGACTATATTTTAGTGCCCAACAGATGTGTTGGTGATGGATGTGCTGCTGAGGCAGGACTGGGCTGGAGATCTGTAAGTGTGTGGGAATAGACTCCAGCTGGAATAGAATAACTTCAAGTGGTAAAGTCAGAGGAAATTGAGGCTACCTGCTGCCCTTGAGCTGCACAGAACATGAGAACACCCTAAAAGACCTTCACATTTTACTGCCTCGCTTTCTTACTTTCCCACATCTATTCTGCCTTCATAAGAAAGGCCCTTCTGCTTACTAGCATTTTATCCTTTCCACCAAACCCCCATAACAATAACCCCCAAACAAAACCAAACCCAAGCCCTTCCACTCCTACCCCGTCTTCACCTACCTGAGAGTGTTTCTTTTCCCCAGCAATGATCCTTCTCTCCCGTGATTACAGGACAGTGGGGAGCTTTCTGGTCCGACATCATCCGCTCATCCAGGGTGGACTTCCCTGTTTTCTTCAGTCGAGGAGGCCCCACACAGCAAGGCAACCGGGAGAACTCTCCACCATAGAATAAACTCAAACTCTTCTGGTTCAGGAAGTCCCGCCTCAGCCCTGGTTGTCTCCCTGGGAGTGCAGCCCTCTATTAGGGCGCCTCTGTGGTCAGCGATGGAACTGCAGTGTGAGGCTAAAGCCTTTTTGCCCAGTTTAGCAAGCCAAGCAGAGGGAAAGATGCCTCTTTTATAACTTCTCCTGTGAACCTGTCCCAGGCAGGATGTAGATGATTTGCACTTGACTCACCCTTATTGACCCTGAGGACCACTGGTTGGCTAAATTCTCTCCTACTCCAACTGATGACATAATGTTTGTGAGAGTGAAGTTCACTGAGGTCATGCAACCAGAAACATTTCTTGTCATGTAGGTTAGGTTTGCCCAGCTACTTTGTTTGCCAGGCTAGACACCAAAAGGCCACGTTGGGCTTTCAATGCCAAGATTTTGACCTACATATCATGTTTTTTTCTCACTTTCAGTCGGTTCTCCCAGAAGTCCTGTGAATAAGACCACCTTGACTTTAATCAGCATTACCAGCTGTGTCATTGGCCTTGTGTGCTCCTCTCATGTCAGCTGTCCTCTCGTTGTCAAAATAACCCTGCATGTCCCCGAGCACCTGATCGCTGATGGTAAGCTCATTCTTCCACTACTGCATCCCCCTTCCCCCGAGAAGGTTTTCAGGTTGGGTGAAATATAGAGAAGCCCAGCGGTCACTGTTTCCTATCACTATAGTGTGGGGGGAAATAAACCCAAATAGGTAAGAGTTCAGAAAAGATTGGATTGCTCATATCTGAACTAGGAAAGCAGATTATAAAGAACTGAAGACATCACTTCTTTTTCTCCATACTCACTCCTTGTGTTTACAGTAAGCCCCTGTTTTTGTAGAGAAATGCAGAGCACACTGGCTACAGATAGGTACACACTAAGTTTCTCTCAGCCTTCAAGAAAGGAAAAGCTGAGTATTAGAAGTATTTAAGGATTAGCCATGCATTTTGGTTTGCTTTGCCCAGGTGAGAGCTTTCTAATTGCAGGAACTTGCTATCAGCCTAGAATTTGGAAGTAATACTTTACTTTCATCCAGGGGGACCCCCATACAATGAGAGAATAGTATAGGTTCTGAGAGTCCCTGAATCATTTAAACCCACTGCACCTAATTGACTTGTTAATGTCTGTTCTCTCGGCTGCTGTAAGGCTGGAAACAGGTGGGGACTGTTTGCAATGTGAGAGAGCCTGCTATTTCATGGCAAGGGAAGACAGGCAGCAGGTCCCCATCCCTTGGACGAGTGCCAGTGCCTGTGGCTGGGTCTGATGGAGCCATGCCACGGCCATCACAGAGCTTCTCTGTCCCTGGATCCCTTAGGAACACTCTGGCAAGATGGACTGGGTCACAGCAGTAGGGGATGACATGGCTGACAGGCCTAATGGCTCTGGCCTCACAGCAGTCCATGTGATGTCCACAACTCCATCTGCTGATTCCTTGCTCTGGTGCTAATGACAGGCTAGGACTGGGGGCAGTAATAATCTGGGACTGGGACTTACTCTGTCTTCGGTGGCTTGTGTGTGTTTATTGTATGTGCACCCACAGAACAGCTTCCTCTGTGTCGCCCTGCAGGGAGCCGCTTCATCCTGCTGGAGGGGAGCCAGCTGGATGCCAGTGACTGGCTGAACCCTGCCCAAGTGGTTCTCTTCTCTCAACAGAACTCCAGTGGGCCCTGGGCCATGGACCTCTGTGCCCGGCGGCTCTTGGACCCCTGTGAACACCAATGTGACCCCGAAACTGGTAGGCAGGAGCACCGGGCAGCGGGTAACTGTCAGAGAGATCATGCCTCTTACAGTGACCCCTTTGGAACTCAGACCATCTCTCCCAGCCCCACTGTCCCATTGTCATCTTAAACCTAGACCACGCAAGCTGCCAGCATGTGGTTGGGCCACAAGCATAAAAGGTGCACACATCTTCTGGAGGAAGCCTCGGCAGAACCCTAACTCGAGGCCCACTCCAGAAAGACCAGTCTAAAATGACCTTCACAGTCAATTGTCATCCATCCGATCTAGCTTCAATCTAGACATTTTATGATATAAAAATGAATGCATGTTTATTGTAGATATTCTATAAAATCGTATAGAAACAAATTATAGTCATCTATCTTTCTATCTCCTGGATAAATCAATTTTAAAATTTTTACATCTTCCTTTACAATCTCTCCTAAGTTTATGATTTTTAGAGGCTTCCTTGGAGCATAGTAAGTCTATTAGACTTTTCCTGTTTTTATTCACTCAATATTCCATTATAAGTTTTCCAAAATTATTAAATAATTCTCAGTACTATAATTTATTTTTAGAAGTACTAGGGATCAAACCAAGGCCCTTTCCATACTAGACAAGCACTCTACCTACATCCCCAACCTCAATAATATAACTTTCATGCCCATTTGGTATTCCATCATAGGCCTATAATATAGCTCACTTAACAGTCCTGTCTTATTTGACATTTAGAATGCTCTAAAATTTTAATTTTTGTAAATATCATTAAAATGAATATCATTACACATAAATGTGAGGCTCATGGCAAGTTATTTTTTTTTCAGATAAGACTTAGAGCAAGATAAAGATTACTGGGCAAAGAAAGGGTATAGACATGTTTAAGCCTATTGTACCATAAATGGGATCAAGCACCTCTTCCTGAAAGCCTGGATTCAGACCTAGCCTGAATGAGCTTTGCTGTGCTCCTAGAGCTCAAGCAAGCCTGAGAGCCCAGATCTGTGATTCCAGATTGCTTTGTACTCTCATTGTAGGGGTGCTTCATCTACAGTAGTCTTTACAAAGACCTGTTTCGAGTAGATTGAGTACCACAGATCAATCCTGCCTGCAGAAGGAGTATGACTCCTTAAAGCAAAGGAAAGAGATAAAATGATATTGGAGACCTCTAAGCAAAATGTTGCTGAAGTCAAGGAGCAACCCCTCAAGCTCTTCACATATCAGCCTCCACAACACACACACACACACACACACACACACACACACACACACACATGCACACACGCATACACACACTCTTTCTTCAGGCACTGAGAGGAGGTTTCTTAACCAGTGTTTTGAGTCTAAAATCTTTAGCCTTTACTTCTGTTGTAATCCATTACTACATCTCTTTAGGAAAGTATCAGGTAACTGTCACATCTAAAGTTCATGTTCTTAGGTTTTAAAGTTATTTTACGTGGGCCCATCAGAGAGATTCTAGGCCCCCATATGGAAGAGAAAGTACAGCATTTTAAACATCTGATGTCTAAGGCTGTGCTTACTTGCTGCTCCTCCCACGCTGTCAGGCAAACACCAAACCAAACAGATGGGCTGTGCACCATGCCCGAAAGCTAGTGTGCTCTGAAGAAATTAAAAAGAGATAATCTCAGAGGTGGGGCCTCTCTATGCAACTGAGCTACTCTCTGGTACCCTCATCCTCCAGCTGGTTTGGATTAAGATGATTTGGGACAATCATAGCTGTTAAACACACCTCTGAGAGAAGCATGGTCTGTAGAGAACCTTAGATGCTTCCATTTGGATTTTAAAGAACAGGAAGCAGCTACAGTTACATGTGGAAAGAAGGGATTGGTATTCTTCACTTGAAGAACTGCCTTCTTTCTTTACATCAACACTTGAATTCCTCTAGAAATTACATGACTTGCCCAAAGTCCCACAGCTACCTAAAGTGAGAGTCTATGTTTAATCTATTGTGAAATCAGAACAGAAGTGGGATTACAGAGGGTTCCTTAATTTCCCCAGACATGTCACAGCCAACATTTGTCACTCAAAAATTCTCAAGCAACTGCCACTACTGAGCATTACTGTATGAGGAAGCTGCTGGTCTATAGCAGAGCTTTCCCATCAACCCTTCAATCCCTTCCAGATGTCTCATTTCAGACACTTACTAAAAACTAAAAATAACCCTGGGAGGCCTATCCCCTGAAATGGTTCTCCAGGATCAGTGACAACTTAACCAACTTCCAACTGGAGAGCAATGTTAAAAGGAGACTAAAAATAAGGACTCAAGCCCCACACCAGAACTAAGATGCAACATCTTCATTTTCGGCAGCAGCTGAGAAACGATGCTGCAGAGACTTTTATTTTCATTAATTCTGGAATTGGAAAGCCCCCCCCCATCCCGCCCTTCTTCTTTCTGCACATGGAATGATGTGGTCATCCCACACGCTCATCAGTAAGAAACTTTATCGCCTCCCACACTCCATGCTAGAGCCTTTCTCTACAGAGCTGAGTGTGGGAATTGGCTTCAAGTCAAATCGACATTATTTTTGCAATCTTCCAGCTAGCTTACTTGGAAATGTCAAAGTGTTGGGACATGTGCTTTCCAAGCCGTGCTGAGGGATCTGCCCATATGGATTTAAAGAGCTGTGCAAGTGTACTTGTATACTATTTCACACACACACACATGCACACACACACACGAACACACAAACACAGATGCTCAGTCACTGCAAAGGAGCAGCCTCCAGTGCTTGGAGCTCTTCTCAGTCATTCTTCCTAAAACTGTCCCAAAACACCAAGTGTGGGAGACAGAAAGATCAGTTCCTAAAGATGTCCATATCCTAATGTGGAGAATCTCTGATTGTGTTATGTTGCCAGGGAAAGGAGGATGACAATTGCATGTGGAATAGAGATTGCCAAACAACTGTGTGTTAGGAAGATTATCCTGGATTATGTGGTTGCACCCCTGTAAGCCCAGTGGTTCTACAAAGTCAGAGAGGAAGGCAGAACAGGAACTCAGAGTGATGTGTTGTGAGAAGGACTCAACCAGCCACTGCAGGCTTTGCGGAGGGAGGAAAGGGAATCATCCAAGAAATACAGGCAGCCTCCAGAAGATGGAAAGGCAAGGAAACAGATATCCTCCCATCCTCCAGAAAAGACATCTTTACTTTAGTGCCCTTAAATCTCTGTCAGACTTCTGTTCTCCAGAATGTTAAGATAATAAATGATGTTGTTTTAAACCACTAAGTTTGTGTCAATATTTTACTGGTGATAGACAACGAATACACCAAGGAATTAGAGAAGACAAAGACAAAGCCTTGTAATGCTGCCTCTTTATATCCTCCCAACCCAGATCTAAAGATGTACTAGGATGCTGTGGAAGAACTGGAGCTGGACGAAACTTGCTGGTCTGTTTTCCATTCCAGCCACCCTCTACATTTGCATTCTAGCAACATGCTACCCGGGAAGGATGGAATGTATCTACAGCTCTTAGTCCAATGCCTGGAATATAATAGGCACTAGAAAATGATTTACAATCATGAAGGAGCCACAGATCTTCTAATGAATGTGGGCATGCCTGAGAAATGATAAGCATGTACCCCAATGTTCATCTGCCATTTTCAATCTTCCGCTGAGCACTATGACCCTCTTCCAGCAGATCTCAACCTATGACAAGTTGTGACCCTGGCATTTGATTGTTTGGTGACTCAGAATGCATGTGAATGAGTTGTCACCTGTTGACGACTTCAAAAAACATATTGTGGTCCATTTCCCCCACTACACTGTTGGGTCAGGGAAACCAGTGGGAAATGTCTAGAAAAATGGTTTTCAGTAAAAATAAGGATAGGTAATGTTTATAGAGAGTTCACTATATATCAAGCACTGTACTTTACTTAAGTTATGTAATAGAAGCTTCAGAAGAATGCTATGAAATAGATGGTATTTTTAATCCACTTTATAGAGGTGTGAACTAATTGGTCCAAGATCACTTGCCTAGTTGATAGCCTCCCTGGATGGTAAAGTCAGGCTGCCTCACACTGGAACTCACACTTCTGATCCTTTTTCAACCCTTCTCCCACTTCTCACCCTTCCAGAAGGAGCCGGGCAGAAGGCTTAAAATTGTTGCCCTCCTGAGTGGCCACAGAGAGCCGCAACCCTCTAATGAAGGCCTTCATTAACTGCATTGACATTCTCTCTCAGATCCCCCCAGTTTCGCCTTCCTCTTTTTCTTGTCAAGGTGCACAGACCTTATAGCACTGAGGGTGTATGGCTCGGTGCACCCCTGGACCCATCTGGAGGATGACTCTGCATTTTCTCAGGGTTATTTTTTTAGCAGTATGTTTGATTGTTTTTGTGTTTTGTTTCTGGATGGAAACACAGACAACCTGGTTTCAGTGATGTTTCTCTCCACTCCTTTCCTGGCCTTTGTTTGGCCATATGGGCAGCGTAGACTCTTCACAAAGCTGCTTAATTTCATATCCTCATCAGTTCTGACCATAGACCCTCATTGCCCTTTTTAAGGTATAGATCATTTATGAGTCTGTGAGGAGCACAGAATTCCAAGCTATCTCCATTTTTATTCTCTTTCCAAGATGTTCACTGAAATCTCTCCTGTCCCAGGTCTTTCCATAGTCCAGATCCAAACATGTTCTTCAAGTGTATAAACTGGCTGATGAGTAATGGACCACATTTCCAGACCATCTGGCCTTCTACCCCTTTGCCTCCTCTGAGCTACTGCCCCTCTCTCTAACCTTCCATGGGTTTTTGAACCCAATTTGGCAGGAGAGCTCAGCCTCCATCTTACTCCTAAACCTGGATTCCACACTCATTCCAAGCTCACTTTTGTGGCTCCATTAGAGTACTGTCCTTCAGGATGAACTTTTGTAGGGTTCCTTCTGTCTCCCCTCCAGGAGCTGTGTGGGGCTAGTCGGCTTAGGCCTCCCTCTTGCCTGATGTCTCCATTAGCAATTAGACACTGCTTGAGTCTAATGTCTTATGAAGATTTCCTTTTTTAGAAGAAGCACACCCAATTCCATTTAATAAATTCAAACTGCTACCTGAACCAGAAGGATGAGCTGGGGCTTTTGGCCTCCATCTGTGTTTGCTTTGTGAAGAGCTGGTGGTGAGCTCAGTCATATGTGAGAAGCCCTGGCTTCCAGGCCTTTCTTTAATCCTTAGATGGGATTTGTGCCTCAGCCCTTCATCTAAAGAATGGGAAATGACCAAGGGCACTGCCCATCAAACATAGGCACTGTCTACCCTACAAGGCATTCGTTATCAGGGTGCCAAGCACAGAGCAAGTATAGCATGACCATTTCTTGAGGGCTTCTCTCCAACAGTATGGTTGACTGAGCGCCTCCTGCAGGGTGCACTCGGATCCTGGCCGGGAACTTCTCTGTGGCCATGACAAGTCTCTTCATTGGATTCCTACATACACCATCTCAGAGTCAGTGCCTCATGTGTTCACTGCCATCTGTCACAGCAGATGCGGAAACTGTAACACTTCTAGCTTAGGAGGGCATCCAACACCCTTGTGGGGTCTTTAAAATTCACAGCTAACAGTCGGAGCCTGTGCTTGCACAAAACCCCTCTTAAAGTCAAGATTTAGCAGTTGGTTGCCATAGCAACTTTGCTCATCAAGTCTGAACTCCTTTTGGTGTAGATGGCCAAACTGGTTTTGAGGAAGAATATAGAAGAGGAAAGTTTGGTGGTTTCTGGAAATGAGGATCTGTTGAGAGGAAAACTTTGGATATCCTCAAACTTTAGCTTGATATGTTTGAAAATTTCTGTTTCTTTGGCGTGGGACTAAATATGTCATTATATGGAACAAAGTTTTATCTGTTATCAGCAGTGTGTCCCCAAATGGTAATGAGTGATGGAAGCCTCATAAGGAGATAATGACCATAGAGGCAATTTGAAAAGGTAAATACACTATTCAAATAGGAGGTATTGCTGTTATCAGGAAAATAAGGCTCTGTTTGAACCCCGAGTTATTACTGCATTTATTTTTATATATTTTGTAGTAATCAGATGTCAAATATGGAAGGACTCTTTTTTTGTCGATCCTTTTGTTAATCCTTAATTCTAGACAAGGTGTCCAGGAAAGACTATTCTAAGAATCAGTGATGGATTTGACAGCTTCCTGAGATTGCTTCCTGTTTTGTAACATCATATTCATGCCTAGTTGTCCACAGGACAAGCAAGAGACTTTTTTTTTCTAATAGAGAAGTACATTTGAACCTTTTACTCATTAATTGACTTAGATATCTGCATCTTGGGCTGATGGTATTATCCCTAAAGTCAGGGCAAATACTGTAATTAATTAATTATTTTTCCATTACTTAGTATGTATGCAAATCCTATTCATCTACAGGAAACTAACTCTGATGCCTTCCAGTGTAGCTTGCAGTCCGGATCCCAGGCTTTCTTTGGGTTTGACAGGGCATGAAACCAGGCTCTGAGTATTTCCCTTCTTTTGCTCTCTCCTGCACTTCCTCTTTTTTCTTTCCTTTTGTCAGATGGACAGCTTTCACTGACAAGCCTTGCCGTCACCCACCTAATTTCGAGCTGTATTTTCCCATGTTTGATTCATAGTCCCTGACCATTTCTAGATACAGCCAAGCCTCACTGAAGCCAGTGAACTTGGACTGGTTGTGGATCAGTAGATTCTACAACTGGCCATGTCATGGAAGCAAGAATTTGCCAGATAGAACACAAAGGACCAATCTCTAATACTGTCTGTGGAGTCTGCATAAATTAAGAGGTTACTTATTTTACCTTGACCTGAGCAGACATGGGGGAAGAAAATGACCGTGATGTGGTAATGAGGCCTGATGGGCAGCAGTTTATAGGTCAGTCTTGGAATGAGTACTTGAGCTAACAGCCCAACAGAAACGCTTGTCTCAGACGATCCAGTCCCTTCTCCTTAACTGGGAGGCCATTTTACTTTATTTTCATTGGGTTTTGTCTTCTGAGAGAGGAAATAGCACTAAAAAATAGCACTATTCAGTCTATGTCCTTTTGAAGTGTCTCTTCCTTGGGACTGGGTAAAAAGACTGTACGCCTATTGTCCTTATTATTTTTCTTGTTTGTTGCTAATTTTAGTTTTTACTTTTTATTTTTATTAATACATGTTTGCAGTATGTAATGATTACATTCATCTTGTGGAGTTGGTGCATGTACATAACGCATCATAATTCTTTTGTGATCTCGTTCCCCTCACTGGTTATACATTAAACAACCAGACATTGAAAGAGCACAAACAAATGCTTCAGTGTAACTAGTTTCATTAGTTTGGAGAAAGGTAGCATTACATAAGAAATTATTAAAACAAGGAAGCAACAGCAATTTTCCTCAAGATTAGTACTAAACTGAGCAATGAATTTTAATCTTTTGCTTGTGAATCAGATGAATGCTATGGAATCCTGCTTTGGAAAAATGCAAACACACAGTTTTGCATGCAATACTAGAAGTTTCATGGACTTCTTGGTGTGCCAGTGGAGGAATTAATGATAATAAATAGAAATATCCTAAACAAGTACAGAACTATAGATGATCCCTTTGTTTGTCAGCTCCAAAGTAATTAGTCCATTTTTACTAGAAAGCTAAACCCGGATTTCCTATGAAAACACGATAGGTATATGTGGCCTCCTCTAAATGTGATAGTTGCTCTGTGGGCTAGTAGCATGGCATGATGGGAAAAGAGTCTGGAGTCAGACAGACACAGGTTCAGACATTAACTCTGCCACTTACAAGCTGTCAACAAGTCCTTCCATTTTCCCAAGTCTTAATGTTCCTCATCAGCCTAATATAGCTGATTATACCTACTTTTACAGATTCATAGAAATACTTGATGGAATAACTCACATATGTGGTCTTTAAGCATTTATCAGTCACTTACTCAGTGCCTTGAAGTATAATAGGCATTGAGAAAAGGAAGATGAAAAAGTTCCTTCTCTCAAAATATTGTTGAGCTTGGTGCTTATGGAGCATGCAGAACAGGTGTTTTTGTAGGCATTCGATTTCTCCATTAGAGAAAAGTGTCATGTACTGGAAATCTAGAGGCTGGCAAATGTCTTCATTCACGAGAGGCATATATGACGTAATGAGGTGTATTGTCTCGTTCATGCTCCTATTGGAATCTGACCATTCATGTTCATTTTCTTAAACACAGATGTGTTAATTCACTCATGTTTCTCTTTCTTCCTTCCTACCCTGCTTCTAAGGGGAATGCCTCTGCTATGAAGGTTACATGAAGGATCCAGTCCACAAGCACCTTTGCATTCGGAATGAATGGGGGACAAACCAGGGGTAAGTGAGGGGATGGCAAGTTTGCCTCTTCCCATGTCACTGCTTCCTTACACAGACATGACGTGGATCAACACTGCATAGGGGAATAGAGTTAATAGGTGGTTATATTCTGAACAGTGGCTGGGTAAAAATGTCACTGTGCATTTCCATATTTATGCCATCCCAATGACGTGCATATCGTCTCTCTCTCCATTTACAAGTCAAGAGATGATGCCTCTGACTCGCAGCCCTGCTGCCTCCAGCTGAGATCTGAAAATCAAGCTGTCCCTCTCCTCCTTTTCCTACCGCCACCAGCCACGCAGATTCCACGGGCAGAACTTAGCTGATGATTTTATTGGAGACACAGGAAGCCACACAGACTCCAGTGTAGCTCTCCCAGGGCTTGATGAGCTTTACTAGACTGACAGGAGCAGAAGCTTGTTTTCAGCAGCACTGTCAGCAAGGGTGAAGGCGGAGACTCGGGAGGGGCGCTCTGCCTGGAGTAGGAGTATTTTTGCCTGATCCCCAGTCACCATCTCTGTGAACTCTTTGCTTTCCCCCAAAGCATGCAGGTCTAGGACAAAATACTTACCTCTCTATTCCTTTTTTATCTTTAGTTTTTACATTTTTGAATGCTTTTACTGTGACAAAACATACATAAAATTTACTATTTTAAAGCTTACAGTTCAGTGACATTAATTACATTCACGTTACTGAGCAGCCATCACCACTATCAGTCTTATGTTGCTTTTTAAAGACAATTTTGTGCCTTGTTTTGAATGCCCGGAGTTTGCTTTCTGCATTAGGTGGGTGGTAGAGGAGAGCAGGAGGAGAAAAGGATCAATAAATGCTAAGTAATAATAACAATCTATGAAGTAGGAAAAACTAGGAGGAAATCAAGGCAAAAGACTTCTTAGAGTGATTACTTGGACTGCAAATTAGGTATCTGTTTGCAATCTGGGGAAAATAAAGGGGGGAAAATAAACCAGGATCATGTCAGACACTGCCATGCAGAACTCACATTCCTGGGGTCGATGATCAGCCCCTTCTATATGATTCTGATGAGGCCAAACCTAGAATATGGAATGTAGTTCTGGACTCTCCAAGCAATAAATATGGTGACAAATGGGCGAGCGTTTGGCGAAGAGCAATAAAAATGATTGAAGAGCTCCAGGGAGTGATTTATGATAAGGGGATAGAAGAACTCAACTCTGAGAACTTAGCCAGCTGATGACTAGTCAAGGTATGATAAATGCCCACAGACGTTAGAAGAGGGCAAGTGTTCTGAAACAGGTTGAAGTTGAGGGATAAGGACAAGAGAGAATGAAGTTAGGGAAAGGAAATCTGAGTCAGAGGTCAGAAAGCTTGAGAAAGTCAAATGGCCATAAAATTTTTCTGTTTGCTCAGTTTCAACTGAATTTGAGATAATATCATAGAGGCAGTCCGCAAAATTTAGAGGAAGGTATTCGTAGAAAGGTAAATACATGTAAGATGGCCTGTTGTTATTTAAAGATTGGTGAGAAGGGCAGAGCAAGCACATGGCTAATCCATGTCAGATGGGATATGAGTAAAGAGTCCCATTCACTATTTAAATTCTTCATATTTGCCTAACTACCTTAACCCCTGAAATATTTGCCTTGTTACTGTGGAGCCAGCCAGCATTTTAGCTTATATGATGGCTGAGCGCATGAGTTGACCATGATTATTTATTGAGTGAAATACTCCAAAGAGTGATAGATAACCACCTCTCTATCTTTATCTCTTAGCCAGAAAACAACTACAAAATATCATTTCACTTTTTCCCTGAATGATCCCGCCTGGCTGTTGCAGTGATTGGATTTGGACGTTAATTGCTCAAGCTTCCATGTCCCTAGCCTTGTAGACAGATTGTGCCAGGATGGGCCTGAGTTCACTTTGTAAGGGCACAGGCCTTTGTCATTCCCTCTGGCTGTGTGTGGAGACAGTCCTGGGATGTAGGCGAGAGTCTCCAGGGAAATGGTGGAGCCCCCCCCCCCCCCCCCCCCCGTGTCACTTAGAACAAGACAGGCTTAAAGCACTGAGCTGCAGACTGACAAGAACATTAGCCCTAGGATAGAGACAAAGAGACCTAGTCTGTTATTTCCATCTCTAATTTCCATTATTCTATGATCATCACTGTCTAGGAGGTCTCATTTTGCACACTAATAAAATAATGGAGCAACTGTTAACAGGAAAAAACCCTCCAAAACAAAACGTGACTATCTTGAAGATAATGGGACCAAGACTGAGTTTATATGTTTACAAAACAGCACTGGACAAATGATCACATTTTTCTTCCTACAATGACAAGACAAGTGAAAGCAGAAGATGCCATGTATCTTGATTTAACTCATAGATCCGATGCCATGTTTCTTTAAATGATTCTCAGAAATTAATCGAAATTGGCTTGAATTTGAAGACTGTCACTAAAATTGAAGACTGACTGACAGATTGGCAAATAATATACATGTTGGGATATTATGAAAAAAATCAATGATAAGCTTTATTTTCCTGAAAATTTTATTTAGTATTCCAGAAAGGGAAGGGAAGGAGGCCACGTGGGTATTGATTTTTTTTTTCTCTTAGCATTCTAGTATTGTACACCTTAAGATAGCTGAACATTCTTTTGAGGTAGAACAACCAGATCCTAGGCTAGTAATAGTTAAAATACATTATTTTGTGAAGAATCGAGGTTGATGTACCAGTAGAAAAGTGGCAGTAAGCATTCTTGACTTTCAGACAAGGAAGAACATTGCTCAAGGACACTAACACAAAAAAGTTATAAACAGATGCTTCTATAAGACAGAGGAGTCACACCTGTAACTTTCTTCACTTTCTGCCTAGGTCCCTCATTTACCAGTCTTATGGGCATGTGTGTGTGTGTGTGTGTGTGTGTGTGTGTGTGTGTTGAGTCTGGTGTATATCTATATGGCGTGTATATACATACATACATGTAGATGTAGCATTTGTATGATCATGCTGTGTCTCTTGTGTATATGTGAGCCAGTTTGTAAGAATCCTCTGACCACTAAATTCCATCATTTATTCTCAGTCCCTCATGGTTTTAACAACTATTCATCCCATTACTATTCTGGTCTAGAGTATGCTAGGTTGCTATAGCTAAGAAGAGGTGGTCTCAGCTCTGAAAGAAATAGAAGCCTACACAGATAGATGGGAATACAAAAAAATAATTACCGTGAACTCTAAAGACTTACTAAAATAAAGGTGCAAACAAGGGTTTAGAAGATTACAGTTTAAGGAATAATTCATGTGAAATCAAAGAATCTGCAATAAGGCTTCACAAAGAAGTTGGATTTTGAACTGTTCTATTTGACAGATGACAAAAGTAATTCTAAGCAAAATAAACAGCATGTACAAAGATATGGAGACACAGAAGTTTAAAATAAGCAGCTCTGGGGCGAAGGATTTAGCTCAGTGGTTCTGCCGCCTGCCTCGCAATCACAAGGTCCTGAGTTCAATCCCTGGCACCAAAAAACAAAAGAAGAAGAAGAAGAAGAAGAAGAAGAAGAAGAAGAAGAGGAAGAGGAAGAGGAAGAGGAAGAAGAAGAAGGTATAATGTTTTAAAAAGACAAAATTAAACACAAAACCTACTGGAACTGACTAGATTTTTATTGATCTGGATTCTCCAAGTAAAACATATTCCTAAAACTATACTGTATATAAAAGTTTTCAAAAGCAAAGAGCAAACAATGAGAGATTTGGTGACCATATGTATATGGTATGTGAATTAAGGGGGTCACAGTCATTTCCTAATGACTCCTGTTCTGGCAAAAATACCCAGGGAGAAGAGAGGCAGGTTGAGATATTCATATTGAGCCTGGTGTGAAGCCAGTCACTCCAGCTCATCCAGGTCACAGGTGCAAGTGGGAGACTGTAAAGTCAGTGAACTCATTGTACAAGAAAGTCCGGTTCACTACAAGTAAAAATAGCTTCCAAAAGATTGAAACAAAGTCATGGATGACAGATGTCTAATGGGTCATTAAAGGAACATGGGGTGTGTGAGTTTACATCCTTGATGTTTGATGCTGGCAACCAAATCAATCATTCTTTGCCACAACAACCCCTGGGGCCCACCCACCAGCCGGGGGACCCAGGGTGGAAGGGTCTTAACCCGGCACAGTTGTTTACCATGTCTTCTGTCTTCCCTGCACAAATTCCCTGAATAACCCCCTGGCCTCCCATCCCTGCAGCTGCATAGACACAGCCAGGGACTATTAGAGTCTGTATTTGATATTCATTTACTAGGACAGAAAAGATAAATTGAAAAATTTCACAGTCCAGAAATGAAAACAATAAATGAGGTTGGAGGAGGTAAGAGAGATAGATTTACATGAAAATATTACAGGAGAAAAAAAACCTCACAAATTTATTTAGGTACTTTGTAGTTATTAAGAAAGGCTGTAATAATGTTTTTTGGTTAAATTAAAAATGTACCCAAGGGCCTCTAGATACATTTTTCAGAATACCACAATTAGATTAAATTCATGGATTTGAAGATTCTCAGTAAATAACAGTCTGATTTCTTATTCTGGCATCTCAGCTACAGAGGGCAACACCAAGGAGATTCTCCACTAGAGAAATATAAACTATCTCTAGGTTTCAGTGCTGAAGGATGGAGGTGGTGATAATTCGTGAGATGGAAAAAGACCTGCTGTGGAAAATGAACAGGTGCTTCTCCAAGGATTTAAAAGCTGTTGTCAGCAACAGCCCTGCTCTTCAGAACAACTCCTCTTTTCCTTGCCTGCTGGGCAAGTGACACACGTATGGTGACATCGTGAGATGGGCACACGAGTCCATGCCTGTATGAGCACATCCCTTACTCCTACAATGTGTGCCTCACCTTAGCATGCCTGTCCATTAACCTCTAGTGCTTCCTGTTTCTCTTCTGTTTCTACAACTTCTGCCTTCTTATCCACCCAGATGGACTGTTTGAGGATTCTACATCTGTGTAAGGGGCAAATGGATAAGTTCCCAAATAGAGAACTGTGTTTTCTCTAAAGATAACAGTGAGGACTCTGTTCGCCATGGTTGTCCTGAACTCTCTTTTTAAAACCATGTCCTTGACAAAAACTCACGTTATTTGGTCCTACCTGACTCATACCATCTGTAACATTTCCCTGGATACCACTCAGGGAGCATTGGCTGGGTTCGGAGGACAGGTCCCCTTGGCCTGGGGGTTCTAGGAGTTTAAAAATCCAAACTCCCTTTTCTTTCTTCTGGCCACCTAAAACTGAGCAAGAACCTCCTCTCAGAGACTCGAGAGGAGGAGCCCTATCTCACATGCTGCCTGATTTTAGGACAATTACTGGCAAGCCGAGGTGTAGCTCTGATTCTGGGTGAGTCTAACCTTCTTTGACCAGCCCTGAATCTCTTCAGAAGTGAATCAGATAGAGTCAGACAGTCTTGTGTGACATATGACATTTCTGACTTTTTGGTCTATTTCTAGCTCATCATGTGCCTTTTGTCTCCCCACCCCTGAGCTTGTTTCTGTGTCCCTGCTGCCCGTTCACCCTCTAATCTCTCAGACAAGATGTGCCCGCCAGGATGCGGCTGATGTGGCTGCTCCTTTATCTTTGGACGCCCTCCTCCCTGCCCTCCAGCCTGAACTCCATTGTCTGTGCCCAGCTCCTGGCATTGCCTTGCATCTGAAAATGGGAGTATCTTCCCATTAGCACTGTCTTCATTCATATTCTCTCTCTCTCTCTCTTTCTCATCATTGTCACTTATTACTAATAAGGGCTTCCTCTGTATTTCATTGGCCATTTGGCCATTTATTTCTCATTATTTTTCCCATCCCTCCTGTTTCTTTCTTGTTTTGTTTTCTATCTGCATCTCTTCCCTTTCCTCCAGGAGTCAATGAAAATGTGCTGTCTTCTCTCCCACTCATTTCAGTGGTAAAACAGCTAAAGCAGGCTCTTGGAATTAAGCCTAAGACTTGCAACTTTCTCACTGCAGAGGCCCTGCTGTAACCTGATTCCAGGGGAGATACCACCCTGGGAAAGAACAGAGACCCCTCTTGGGTGAGCAGGCAGGAACTGAGTATGTGACAGCAGACCGCCACCTACCAGCTTCTCCTCTGACAAGCTTACCAGGCCTCACCACCCACTTCCTGTTGGTAGAGAAACTCTGCCTCCTCTTCTCAGAGATTTTCTCAAGTGAAAACGTGTTTTACTTGACCCATTTTCACAAGAACTGTGTGGTCAGTCAGCTGGATACAGAGAGGCACTTAATCCTTTGCAGATAGACAAATCTAGCCTGTGCTTGCCAAAACCAGCGAGCTCTGAGACAAAGGCCATGTTTGTCCAGATGGGTGCTTTTTTTCTAATTTACACAAAAGCTCTTGATAAGCTAGTAGTGACCCTGTGGTCATTTTGGGTGATGTCCTTTGCTCCCTTCAGAAGGCAACTGTGACCTCATTGGGCATTCAGGATGATCCACCAGCCCTAGTGGTATTAGTCCATGGAGCAGCTACTGGAGTGTCATTTGGGAAGCTTATTTAAAATACTGATTTCTATTCCCAGAGATTTTAATTTCATAGATCTGGGAGAAGACCCAGAATCTGCACATTTGACATGCTTTATCAAGTGATTCTAGAGCATAGTCAGTCAGACTTAAGAATACTTCTCAAGCAAGACCTGAAGCCTCCAGAGCCCTTGATGGAAAGGAGTGCCCTCTCACTGGTACATGATCTCCTTCCAAGGAAAATAAGAATGGATTTGTAGACTAGTGGCTGAGTCCATCCCAAAAGATCCTTGCATTTTACTGATTGGGAAATGAAGGGTCAGAAACTTTCAGTAACTTGCCGAAGGTCACACCATTGGTGGTTAAGCTTGATAGTAACAAGTAGCTGTTCAAGATAAATAAATCAGTTGGGTAAATAAAGATTTATGCAAAAGCAATGCGAAGAATGCCTACTATTCTGAGTCAGTGGCCAGCTGGGGATGGAAGGAAGATATTCTGTGGCCCCCATGCTTCCCCTCATCACCAGGCTCATCTTCATCACCTGTGCCCCCTGCCCTCATTTCAGTGACAAGCGTCCACCTGCAGTGCTGCCCGCCTACCACAGGAGCCACAACACTCTACCACACTGCTGTTTCTGACGTGTCCAGTCACAGCACCAAGAGACTTATTTTAAACATTGCCGGAGGCGGGAACACTCATATTTTCTCCAACATGACCAGTAGGGTGAAAAAAAAATCAACCTCAATTTACCCTCCCATCTGCTCAAGAATGGAAGATAAATTGTTTCAATTTTATAGAAATGAATGTTTTATGTCTTGCCTATGCTTTCCAGAGAGTGTCCTGAATTTCTATATTTTACTGAATGCATGAATGTTTCCCATGAGGAATGCTCCCTGGACCTTCTCTTTCCTTGAGTTTCACTCTCAGAATACTAGGGTGGAGACTGGTGTTATTTTTCTTAGCTTTGAAAGTTTTGGCTATTTATCTTTTTTAAAAAAAATCAATAGAAAAAGAAATCCACTCATCATCTCATGCTTAGAGTAAACTTCCATTACCATTTTGGCGTGTTTCTTTCCAATTTCTTTTTCTATGCATCAAACGTTTTCCTTCCCACCATCCCCTCAGTTCTGTGTATTTTTTGTTCTCTCTCGTAATTGACACTAATGCATATACTATTTTCATAATCACAAAATGGGAGCTATAAAGCAGAAGGCTTTAAAAGCAACTTTATGGTCAATTTTTTCCCATGGGGAAAATATTTTCCAAGGGGAAGTTATTCCTAATATCTAACTTAAAACCCTCAACTAGCTGGTCCTAGTGGAAAGAAATAAGCATTTTAAAATCTAGTATTTAGGCAAAATTCCCTTACTACACACATCTCTGTAAGTTGGTGTATGTAATAAAAGGCTAGTTGAACACCAACCTGTGACCTACACATTCAACACAATAGTTACTGCAGCACAACCTCAATGTCACTGAGGCCCGAGTAAGACTCCATATGATGCTAATTAATTGAAACCATTCATTAAGCATGTAATGCTGGACACTGAGCTAGGTGATTTTTTAAAAATCACCATCAATCTTGATTTTAAAAATTCTCAAACCTAAATACTTTTTTTTTTGGTACCGGGAATTGAACTCAGGTCCTTGCGCTTGCGCAGCAGGCGGCGAAACCACTGAGCTGAATCCCCGGCCCTACCTAAATACTTTTAAAGAGAAGAGCAGTGATATAGGTACATCACCTATAATTCCTGTGAAAACAATTTTGGTAAAAGCAATCTTAAGTTATATTTTTTCTAGAGAAGTACCTTGAAGTCTTGTTCAGACACTCATACTGTAATTATTTTCCCTAACTTTTAAGTGTTATACAATTTCAAACATTAGAAAGCAAACATTTTGTCACAGCGCATCTTGCTTTTTTCTTTCTCTTTCTTTTGTACAAAAGGAACACATATGATTGGTAAAAAAAATCTAGAAAAGAAATAAAGTAAAAAAAATTCCAAGCCACCTGAAATTCCAGTCTCAAGAATGAACTCATAGTGACTTTATGTTTTATTTGTTTAGGTTGAGTGTTGTTTTAACAAAAATAGATTTATTTTGTTTTATCTCTTGCTTTGATCATATATATATGTACACAGATATTTATTTTATATATGCAAATATTTATATACATATACACTGTACATATACACACATGCATATTCTTATGTGTGTGTGTGTGTAGTGATAAAATATATATCCTTAAGGCTCAGTGGCAAGTTGGCCAGTGTCACAGTGCTGGACAGCACTCTGATCCCACATCTAGGCTCTTTTCATTAAATATAATGGAATTCAACATTGGAATCACTTTTTCCTTCCCTTGTGGTCTCTTTCGCACCTAGATTATTGACCTTTCCACAGGGCTCTCTGCACTGAGAGGAGATTTGGCTGGAGGAGATAAAGCCAGCAGCGGGCTTGCCAGTCAGGGTTGGCCTTTGGATTTAAGACCCCCGGATGTCAGGGGTTCTATGGACTGCTTTTGTTCAGAACTGTGAAAACAGGCCGCAGGAACAGCTGCTCAAAGCCGGAGGGTACATTAAGCCCATTTAGCCCTGGAGGAGGAGCTCTCCGGGGGCTGCCCCCACCCATCCTGCTGTGCAGAGGGGAGTGTCTTTCTTATAATCAACTGAGAAGGCTGACTTTAAATGGAGTGAGTGTTCACCACTGTGGGATGATCACAGATGGGAACTGGAAAAAGCCTGCCTGGAGTTGAATCGACTATTATAGTGAGCCACAGTACTCCATGTGGCTGCTATTCCAGCACTCTGCCTCGCAGGTACAGTAGTGCCACTAGTGAGAGTAATAGCAGTAGTGACAAACCTGACATTTATCTGGTCCTTCCCATGCACCAACACTCTTCTAAGTCCTTTCCCTGTACCAACACATTTAATTCTCATTTCAACCCTATAAAGTGGGAACTGTTATTGTCCCCATTTTACAGGTGAACCCACTGAATATTGCAGCAACATTTAGAGTTCCAGACACAAGAAAAGAACCATAGTCCCCAAAGAGGGTTTTTGTGGCCAGTTCCCTCTAGCCAGGAGACTGTACCCTGCATTTCCAAGAGGGTGACCATTCAGCGGCTCACATTTCGTGTGCGTGTGATGCTGGGATCAAACCCAGGGGCTGTGCATGCCGGGTAGGCATTCTGTCCCTGAGCTTGCCTGTGCCCTCGTCTGCTCACACTGTGTCTTTATGGGAGGCAGCAGAGCATGATGGGAAGAGCACAGAGTTGGAGTGAGACAGATTGGGCTCAGATTTCATTGCTTCTTAAAAGCCCGGTACTGTTGACTAGCTGTAAACTTTAAGCCTCAATTTCATCATCATTAATAATAAGAGTAATATTACCTATGTCATAGAGTTGTTATAAGGACAATTTTTTTAAAAAACCTAAACAAGATGTGTAGCACTCTATAATAGTATGTAAGCGATGTAAGTACTCAGCATGTAGTGGCAGTAAATATTCTCACTGATGACGTTTTGTGTTGGTTATGGTCTCATTTATGTTCTCTGTGATGATAACATCAGTTTCACACTTGAATTTAGAACAACCTACCACAAGAATATCGATTCCATAAAGGTACAAATAATGTCTTATATATCACTGCCTGGAGCATGCTAGGTGCTCAATAAATGTCAAATAAAGGAAGGAATGTTTCCATCCTTCAGTAGTTCTTCATGAGCAATGCCTGGTGACTGTCTTCCAAATATTACTAAGTTTGGGATGCTTTGGGCAGGACTTACCTAGGCCTCTTTTTCTGAGCCTAAATACAAATCTTAAATAAAAACCTACTAAATTTTAGAATTTTAGGAAGTGAGAGTGGCGTTATCAGTTGAATCACTGACAATTCTAGACACTCAGCGTTGGAAGCCCACATCAAGGTCATATTATCCAACCTGCCACCCAAGATAGAAATCTCTCCGAGTCTTTTTAACAGATGGCCTCCTAGCCGCTATTTGAACATTCAGTGATGGGGGCTACATTGTTTGCAGAAACAGCTTATTTTAATGTTGACATGCAGATTCTTTGATAGATCTTAAGCCTGAACCAAAACAAGTTTTCCTGCCACTTCCACCTGTTTGATGAGCTCTATCCTTTGGAATAATAAGGAATATGTTGTTTTCCTCCTTCCTTGGGTAGTACTGCTAGTTAACATGGTACCTTTATACGAATTAGAAAAATATGCTATTCTTCTGTACAGTGTGGAATTGATGCCTGTGAACAAATACCACCTGACTGGCCACATGTTAATGTTTCAGATAATTGTGTATGGGATGATCTCTTTTCTGAGCCTTCACTTCTCAATGTACTTAATTCCTTCAAGTTTTCTTTAGGCTGAAAGTTTCCTGAATCTCTTAAAGATCCAAATAGCTGTCTCCTGCATCTAATTTGTCATTATGCTCTTTTAGACTATGCTATGTAGCACTGATTAAATAGCTCAGTAGAAGTAATCATACCTGTTTCTTGCCCTGTACTTTCTACTAATGAATTCTAAATTACACTTAGGTGAAGTTCTTTAAGAGAAAAATCATGGTGTCTTCTTATATGAGTTTGTATTCAATGAAAACTATTTTTATAGGGAATGCTGTCAGAAAGAGCAAGTATATTCAAGACTACAGTCAGTTGTCTTAACATAAATGTAGGACTTTTTATAAAGTCCTATGAAATTGTAGCTTGTAGCCCATTGAAATCCTTTGAATCTTGACTCTGTTATCCTATATATTAGCAATCCCTTCTATTTTCTGTTACTTGCGAATTTACAGCTGTTCTCTCCCATCCATGGTTTCACTTCCTAAAACTTCAGTTGCCTGCAGTCAACCATGACTGAAAATATTAAATGAAAATTCTAGGAATAATCCTTAAATTTAAAATTGCACACCATTCTGGTAGTATGATAAAATCTCATGTATTCTGTTTCCTCCAGCTTGTGAATCACTCTTTGTCTTGAGTATCCATGCTGAATACTCTAGTTATTTACGCATTCACTTAGTAACCATTTTATTTATCAGACCACTGGCATTTTACCTCAGTGCTTGTGTTCACATAATCTTTATTTCATTTGTTCATCTCACAATTTAAGAGCAGTGATGCCGGCAGTTTGAATTAAGAGAAATTATAAAGTGCATTCTTTGAGTAAATAGGTGAAAGCTGTCTGTTTTATCTGTTTTATCATGCATGTATAGAAAATCTCTTCCTACATGTAGGATGTGATACTATCCACAGTTATAGGCATCCACTGGGGATCTTTTTTTTTTTTTTTTGGTACCGGGGATCCAACTCGGGATCCTGCGCTTGCGAGGCAGGCGGCGGAACCACTGAGCTAAATCGTTGTCCCTCCACTGGGGATCTTGGAACATGTCCCCCATGGAGAAGGGAGAAAGGCACATATTCAGATGCTCTTCTCCAGGTCAGTGATACAATTGTTAAAGCAGCAAGTTTAGGCCTTACTCCTGGTAGAGACCTTCTGCAGGTCAGCCTTGATCCCTTCTTTAAAACATCTTGGCTACAATTATTTAACCACACAGAAATTCATCAAATGTACAGTCATTCAATATATTTCCATCTAGTTCACATAAAAGACTTCGCCAAGTGTCTGGCTCAGAATAGGTGCTCAATGTTTTCTAATCCAGTGAGTGAATGCTTTTCGAAAATCAAGGAAGATGACTTTTGTGTCGTCCTTTGAGATGCCCACCAAGACATGGCAGCAGAAAGAATCATCAGCTTTGTCGGGGCTCAATCTTATTAGCCAATAATTCTAGCTCTTAGACATCTTTTCAGCCTTTTAAACTTTTTTTTTTTTTGGTACCGGGGATCGAACTTGGGTCCTTGTGCTTGCGCAGCAGGCGACGAAACCACTGAGCTAAATCCCTGGCTTTTTAAACTTTTTAAAATGTGATCTATTGTCTTTCTTTGGAGATGCAAAGCTGTTGAGATTTTGCCTCCACATCTGGTGTGTGGTTCTTAGGGAGTTTCTTCTTTCAGGCCATGGAGTGTTTTCTCACCTAAAGTCTTGCCTTATGAAGAGTTCCAGCAACAGGACCCTCTATGGGTTCTTACTCAATAAGTGACGGTAAAGATAATAATAATAGCTAATATTTGCTGATGGTTTACTCTGTGCCTGACACTTTTCTAAGAGCTCTATAGATTTGAATCAACTTTGTGGTTATGCTCTCTTTATAATTCAGGAAATTCAGACTCAGAGAAGTGCAATACCTTCCCCAAAGGTTGCACCTGCAGTAGTGAGTATAATTGGGATTCCCCTCCTCACAGTCTGACCCAAGTCTATGCACTAAACTCCCAAGATGCTATCTGATGAGGAAAGCAGAATACTCTGTGGATAAGCAGATTTGTGGGTGGTTTGAGCCCTTTATTTTATTCCTTGATCTCCCTGTTTCTCCCCTCCTCTGAAGACAGCTGAGCTGCCTGGCTGCACAGGGATCAGGTGGTAGAGGACTCTCGCCAAGACTAGGCTCCAACCAGCCACCTGGGTTCTTCAGCTTTGGGGCACTGAGCTGATGCAATCCTCTTCTCTCCACCATCAGCCATTACATGGTTCCCAAGGCCTGGGCACATTTGTATTTTGAAAGGACCTGTAGAGAGGAAGAGTTCAACGCAGAGGGATAAACATCTGTGGGCATCAATGAAGTACATTTGGGGGAGTATTTGGTGTGCACAGCACCTATACAAGTGAGATGGGAAGTCAGACACAGGGATGCATGTCTGTAAACCTAGGCATTCGAGAAGCTGAGGCAGTAGGATCACAGATTTGACCCAACCTGAGCAACTTAAAGACTGTCTCAAATTTTTTTAAAAGTAAGGAAGGGAGACAAACACTGTCATGGGCTGCCCTCATGAGTGATGAACTACTCTAGGTGCTTAATGTCTGTTACCTTGTCTAAATAGTAATAGGTGATATTGAGCATGTGCTTTTACGTGACAGGCATTCTTTCAAATGCTTCGTGGGTATCTATGAGATCAGTTGCTCCTCCATGTTGCAGACGAGGAAGCTGTGGCACACAGAGGTCCATGCCCAGCCCAAGAGCTCACAGTAGGGACAGAAGGAGATGGGGTGGTCTGTGTGAGGTATGAGGACGAACAGAAGTGCCACATGAGCTCTCAGGCTATGTCCCCTTGGCACCTGAGGCCCCAGAAGACAGACAAACTTTCATTTCCAGCCCTAGTGAATGGCTTGGTATTGGCCTCTTTACCCCCTCTTCACTTTTGCCCAGGTTGCTTCTTCCCCCTTAATTTCCTTCTCCGGTACCCACCAGGTGAGCCACAGCTAGTCCCCAAGGCCAGCCCAAATTGCTGCTTCTCTTTAACCCTTCTCTGACTTCCCACTTAGAGGCCTTCTTTCTGCTTTTGGCCGCCTCAGGCCTGAGACTGTCTTGTGACCATTGCCACATTAGCCCTGTGCTGTTTCTGACCTTTGTCTTGACCCTCTGCTAGACTATAAGACTTTTGGTGCAGAGGCTTATTTTTGAGACTCATTCTCAAGCACACATAATAAGGATTTGTTACAAATTGAATAATTGCTACTGGTGGGATTTCCAGCATTATGATGTACAGATTTACAGTGAAGATATTTATGTTGGAAGCATGAAGGAATGAATGCCTTGATAATGCTTACAACATGTCACTTCTACTTGTGATCTTCTCAGTACCAGGCACCCTTTTTAACTATCACCGAATGGTCTAATGCATTTTAGAGATAAGACTTACAACTGTAAGGATCTGAGCCAGCAGAACATAAGGGTTAAAACTCTACAAGCAGAAATCCTGTATCCCAATCCTGGCTGTATGACTTATTAGCTACCTACTTCCCTTGGGAGGATTACCTAAGCAGTTTTAGCCTTAACTTCCTCCCCTGAGAACTAGGAGCCGTAATAGTAACACCTGGAGTTGTAGTGATGAGTGCAGCTATCACTCAATATTCACAGATAATTGGTTCCCATAACTACACCCTTCCTTAGAAAAATGCAGGAATGTTCAAGTTCTACTATAAAATGGCGTAATATTTGCATATAACCTATGCACATACTCCTGTATACTTTAAATCATCTCTAGATTACTTACAATACCTAGTACAATGCAAATCCTATGTAAACAGTTATACACTATATTGTTCAAGGAATAATAACAAGGAAAAAGTGTGCGCATGTTCAGTAGAGATGCAATTTTTATTTTGGGATGCAGAGTGAGAGTGTCTGGCTCAGGGAGGGTGCTTGGTAATAACAGGTGGCCATGGAATAGAATGGTTTGTCCTCTACAAATCAGTAAATCTATTATGAGGGATCCAAACACCCACCAGGGAGAAGGTTTTCAGGAAGAAGGTCCTGCTTCCATTATTTAAAACTTTCAAATTTGACCACTGGCCAGCAGTCACTGGCCAGGCTGGGTTTTTGTTTGGTTTGTTTTTAACTTTTTTTCTTTTCTCTGCCTGCATCAAAGACACTGCTGCTCCTCAAAAGCCTTGTCTCTCCCTTCCCCAAATTGTTCTTTTTACTGAGCAAAGGAGGGTATTGTTGGGCACAGTAGCCTGAACTGGAGCTTCTTGCCTAATTACACTGCAGTCAGATTTTCCAAAGAAGACCCCAGCATGGCGGGATGCCCTCTTTGAAGTCATTAGTCTTCACAGTAGGAAGTGCACATCATCAAAGACTCTGTTTCCCAGCAACCCCTGCTGTGCCCTTGTGCACCAGAGGATTGCAGAGAGAGGGAGAGGAGAGCCTGAATGTGCATTAAGTCTGCTGTTCTCTCCTCTGGCCCTGAACCTTAATTCCTTTGAACTGAGGCCCAGGGAGAAGACTGGTGATGCTATCATAAACCCTCTCCTCATTCTTTTAGTCTTCAACCAATTTAGGAATTAAATGTGCTAGATTCTGGGATGTACAATGTAGGGCATGGTTAAAGTTCTAGTTGGTACTCTAAGGCATTATGGGAATGGGGTTGGCAAAAGAAAGAAACTGGCTCTGAGGATCTAGATGTTGAGAATGTACTTGATAATTAGTATGAGATGGAGCTGGGAGTATCATTATATCTGACTTTCTGTTTCTTGACTCCTTCCAAGCTATTGTGAATGAAATAATGTTTAACAAAGCCGTTTATTTTAGACCCTCTGATTTTGGCACTGAAATCCAAGCATTCTGACTAGATGAATCCAACCTGCTCTATCTCTGGAGAACCAGTTGCTGAAGCTGGAATTATTGAGCAGGAGGGGGCTGGTTTGGAATCCAGAGGTCTAGGGAGTCTTGCTGAGGTTCAGCATGGACCATCCCCTCTTTTTCACTACAGCATTCATCAAGGTGGCTCGTATGCTTGCACACAGACTCATCTGCATCCCTCAGGACAGCTTTCAGGCTGACTCTTTATCTCCCATTGTACCACCAAGATAGGTTTCTCACCTGGCCCTCTGCTCCATTAATTATCCTCAAGTCTTGTTCTGCAGCAACCAAAAATCCATCTAAAAAATCGGCTTCTTTTACACCCTGCCAAAAATTCACCAGTGATCTGTATGGCCCTACAGGAAATAAATCTGGAGCTTCCTAAATGGCCTACAAGCTCATTCTGACCTGGCTCCTGTCAGCCTCTTCAGCCCCCTCATCTCCAGTCACTGCCTGGAGTTTTATGTTCCAATGGCAGTGAGTCTGTCAGAGAGCCTGGGCATGCACTATGTCATATGATGTCTCTTTGTGTTTGCTTATGGGTATACAGTGTCTGAAATGGCTTTTGCTACTGTCTCTTTCCAACCCCAAACTTCTGTGGGTTTCCCTTTCCTTCCTAAGTCTGCATCCAGGTACCCTTTCCAAGATATCCTTCAAATCCTGTTTGGTCTTTACAAAATTGCTCTTTTCCATTATCCTGTGCCGTCCTTACATATTTCTATCATTGTTTTAAACCATAATTATAATGATCTAATAACGACAATAATCTGTTCATTTATCTACTCTTGCCCCTACTATACCAAGCTTCAAGTTCAATATTTTCCTTTTTGTTTTTGTAACTCTGCAATATCTCCTTTCACATCCACTAGTAAGAACTAAATAAAAACGTTCACTGAATGAGTAAATGAATAGTTGCCTATGAGGTTATGTACACAAGGTCTATCAAATGTCTGTGTGATTTTCTCAGTATATTTCCTAGTAGTTAAGTTTCTCCATCCACAAAAGAAATCAATGTTTTTATATTTATTGTTTGACATGGTATTCTTTCCTGAGTCAACTCATCTATCTTCCAAGTGCCACTGAAGTAGGGTACATCTGTCATTATTCATTTAAAAAATTTACTGAAATCTCAAGGATTGTGTTAAGCATCTGGAAAAAAAGAGATAATAGTAGCCAATAATTACTTAGGGCTTATTATATGCTAGACTCTGTCTGAAACACTTAATATTAATTCATTTAATCTCCACATCAACTTTATGAATAAGAACTACTACTTTTACAATGGAGGAAAGTGAAGTGGGAAATTGGTAGGGTAACATACCAATAAACCTATCATAAGTATTATATGTCAGTATTATATGTAAGTATTATATGTCAGAAATGAAATTAGTACACCCAACCTACTGAAAATCATAACTTAGCAACATAGTACAATGTAGAGTATTGGTTGTTTACTCTTGGAATTGAATGGCCGACTGGGAACTGTGGATTTGCCCATCAGTCTGAGAGACTACCACAGTGCATATCACTAGTCCAAGAAAAAAATCAAAATTTAAAACACAGTTTCTACTGCATGCATATTGCATTTTTTTCTATTGCAAAATAGTGTAAGTCAAACCACTGTTAAGTTGGGGCCATCTGTGTATAGACCGCCATAGACTAAGTACCCTAGAAACAGAGCTTATATGCTAATGGCTTGTAAAGAAATAGAGTTCCAGGCACTCAAGGGCAAAAGACAAGAAGAAGGAAAAGCAAATGCAAGGTGTATATCATTAGGCAAGGCCCAGCTTTTCAAGAGGACAAGTTTGGATAAACAAGATGTGCCGTAGTATAAACCGGCTCCATTAAGCCATTTTCTGCTGCTGTAACAAATTAACACAGACAGGATGATCGATAAAAAGAGATGTTTATTTGGCCATAGAGGCTGGGAAGTCCAAGAGTATGGTACTAGCATCTGGCGAGGGCATCCATGTTGTGTCACAATATGGCAGAAGGGCAAGTGAATATGCATGAGACATGGAGAGAACACCTGGGCCAACTCATTTTTATAAGAAATCCACTCTAGAGATAACTAACCTATTCCTGGAACAACCACATTAATCCATTCCTGAGGGCAGACTCCTTATGACATCATCCCTTAAAAGTCCCACCTGTTAATACTGTTACAATGGTGATTAAGTTCGATATGAGTTTTGAAGGGACACTCAAACTACAGCATACCCCCAAACTCATGTCCACCTCCAAAACAGTGCATTCATTTTGCCTAATGGTCCTCAAATCTTAACTCATTCCAGCATCAACTCAAAAGTCCAAAGACCAGAGTCTCATTGGAATCAGATATGTTTAAGACTCAAAGCGTGATTCATCCTGAAGTAAAGTCCCTGCAGCTGTGAACCTGTGAAATCAAAACTAGTTATCTCCTCCCGAAATGCAGTGGTAGGACAGGTACAGAATAGACATTTACATTACAAAAGAAAGTAATAGACAAGAAAAGAGAGATAATAGTCCCAAGGAAGTCCAAAGCCCAAGAAGGAAAACAATATTAAGTCTTAAAGCTGGTGAAGAATCTCCTTTGACTCTATGTCTCACAGCACTGGGGCCTTGACTCCCAATGCCTCTAACAGCTCCACCCCTATGGCTTTGCTAGGCTCAGTCCACACTGCAGTTCTCTGGATTTAGAGGCTTCTGTCTGCTTCTCCATCAGGCTGGCATTGCAAAGTGGTAGCTCTATAGTTCTGACATCTTGAGTGTGTCCCACCCCATTAAGCATTTTCCTAGCAGGGACTCTGCTTCTATGACAAGTCTCTGAAAGCACTGCCAGGTAGACCACAGAATCCTTTGAAATCTAGGTGGAGATAAACATACCCTGATAGCTCTTGCATTCTGCAAGCCTGAATACCTGAGGTCATATAACTTCTGCTGAAGTTTGATGCAAAGGAACCGACATCCTAACATCCTAGATTTCTAGTCGCACAGTTTACAGCGGGTTCATGCTCCTATGAAAATGTAGCCCCCTATCTGACAGGAGGTGGAGCTCAAGGTGTAATTCCAGGGATGAGGAGCAGCTGAAAATAGAGATGAAGCTTTGCTTGCTCACTAGCTGCCACTTATCTCCTGCTGTGTGGCCTCCTTCCTAACAGGCTGGGGGCTTCGGACTCCTGATGTACAGGATTCAAGAGAATTGGATATAAGAAAGTTGGAGGCCAGCTGTCAATATTTCTGGGGTGAATGAGTGAGTGAGTAGATGAGTCATAATCAATAAACGAATGAGAAGGAACCATTCTGAAGAGTGATTCAAATAGGTGCAGTAGAGAAAGATAGAGTGGTCCTGAAGCAGTCCCGGTCCCCAGAGCATTAACACCAATAGGACCATGCCTGTCCCCATGGCAGAATGCCAAGGTGACACGCTGGTGAGGTGGATGCACTAGGCTTTATAATAGTTGGATTTCTCAAAGGGGAGTGTTCACAGAATAACTACTAGATATTTGGAGGAGAATAGGGAAGCAAAGCAATTAAGATTAAAAGCTTGATCCACCACTCTGGTTGCTGATCCAAAAGGTACCGTTGGTAAACACTGGCAGAAACCACATGGCTTTAGGTTTCCAGGCTTGTAGAACACAACAGCTGTAAGGGTATCATCCTCCTCCCACTTACTTCTTACGCCTATCCCCAAAAGCCTTCTCAGGACATTCTTGCTTCTGTTCTGCTCCTTGTCTCCGTCATAACAGTGTAAAAGATTCTTCCCTAGAGATCCATAGCCAAATGAAAGTTCAAGTCGGCACAACCATTGGGGCTCCTTTGGTTTTCCCACTGGACTATCAACTTAAGGTTAGATCTGTACCCTTTTTGGTTTTATTCTTGTGACACTTAACTTTCTCAGTCATATGGCAAGTGTCTGTGTCAGTCAGCTAGGTCTCTGTAACAAAATACAACAGACTGAATAGGTTAACTTCTGTTTCCTGGAGACTGGAAGCCCAAGATGAATGTGCTTCTGAGGGTCCTTTTGCAGAGTTGCAGATGACCCTCTTCTTAGTGTGTCTTGACCTGATACAGGGAGATCTGATGTTGTCTCCTTTTCTCTTTATGACACTAGCTCTATAGAATCGAGGTCCACCCTTATGATCTCATGTTACCATAATCACTTCTTTAAAAACCCTACGTCCACTACAGTCCCATGGGGAACTTGAGGCTTAAATATATGAATTGTAGGTTAGGGGAGGCACACAATTCAACCCATAGCAGTGTTCACTGAACCTTAAGTTAAGGACAGAATCAGTGAATCTAGTGCTAGATCTTTGATAGTTTCTGTTTTCATTTTCAGAGTGGGAAGAATAGGAATTTTCTTCACTCTCTCAGTGTCTCCCTGCCTTTTCCCCCTCCACCAAAGTAATACATAGAAACAGAGATTGGAATAGAAAATGTCCTAAAAGGAATGTCAAAACTTACTGGAGACAAGAGTTTCTTTTGCTATTTACATCCTGACTGTTGAGGACAGTGCTGTCGTCTCCATCTAGCCTGCTTCCTTCTGTCACTAGCCATGAATGTCCAGTTAGGGATCCTTAATGAATTTGCAAGCAGAATTCTCACCCCTATGTTGTCCTTATAAATCTTGTTCACAGTGTTCAAAATTTAAGTCTTTTTTCTTAAAGACAGGATCCAACACAGGAGGTCACTTCTTTAGTTTTCTTCCATGTCCTTGAAACCTATACTTTGAACACTATGGAGAAGCAAATGAGTCTGGATGGGATCAACTTTAATTCAGTTCTTTAGGTGCAATTTGGATGCTGGGAAATGTTCCCATTAGTAGCAGAAAATAGCTGCCATTTGTTGTATGCTTACTCTGTTCTGACAAAGAATTTTACTTACTCTTTGCTTCCATTCTTCCCAGCTATGAACCAAGGGACTTAGGCACAACAGCAATCTCACAGGGGCTCTGGGAGATGTTTCATATTGTCAAGGGAAATAGCAGTATCTGTCAGATACCGTGCTGACTACTTTCAATTTATGGTTATTGCTCTTTTTCTAATGACTACCAAGTCGTTCAGATGTGAGTACATATTAACTACTTAATAAATGCAACTTGCAGATATTTCATGTGGTATAAGGAAGCTGTGAAAACTAGTGCATCACTTTGGGTGCTATGATCCAAGCAAGTTTGAGGACCTCTTTGTACTTCATACAGTGTCCCTAATAAGGGTGGCATTATTTCCCCAAGCTTACCTTTGAAGGTACTAAGATCAGTCTACATGGTTAAGTCAGTCTACATGGTTAAGTGGCTTGCAAGGTGTGGAGGCAATATTTGAGGCCAAGACTGCCTGGTTCTGAAACCCTTTTCTCCAGGATGTTGCCTGACTGTAGAATGAAAGATGATCAGATCTTAGACTGTCAGAGCTCAAAGTGGCTTCAGCAATAATCCACCCTGTTTTACAATCTAGGCCTGTCACACAACTGATTAGTGTTGAATTATCAAGGGATCAGGTCTTCCAGCACTTAGTTCTGCATTATTTCCTCTCTTCTGTACTTCTCTTGCCTCCTAGCTTTGGTCAGCCAGTCATTACAGCTTCTATAATTTTCACAGTCAAAATGTTGAAGGTGTTTTATTACCTGAAGTAGAGAGAAATGAGAGACTTTCGGGAAGAGAACCAAAACTAATTATGGGGGCAAAGGGACTGGCTTACAGGGAGAGATGAAAAGAGCAAACATGGGATGGATAATTTGGGTTAAGCACACTTGAATGAGTTGTGGCCATGCTCTATTAATATCTAAATGATAAAAATGTCACAAGACAGGCTGGAGAAGTTATTTAGGCTATATCGCCAGGAAACAGGATAAGAGGAAGAAAGGAAAAATTTAGGCTGATAATGTGACTTTGATATTTATTAGATGGGAGGTGGGAGGAGCAGGGGCAGCGGAGGGCTCAGTTTTTCCTAATTTATGCAAAGTTGGATTGCATCAGCAATGGGCAAAATGCCTAAGGGTGTGGTACTCTGGCCCCTGGGGATTACCTAGGTGATCTTTCCTATTTGCAATTTGTCTGTTCTTTAACAGATGTACCTTTTTTCATTTTTCTTCTATTGTGTTCTTTACCTTTTCTAGATTTTTGCACTCTGTGTATTTATATCTATTTTAGCCTCTTCCTTTCATTTTCCCTTTTCTGTCTTACTTCTTTTCTGCCACCATCTCCTCAAGCAAGCTCCCTCTGGACTTCCTTTCATTCCCACAATGAGTCTCTCTCATCCTCATCTTTCTCCTGGTCGTTCTGTAGTACCTTGTATATTCCAGGTTTCCAGGCCTCTCTTCCACTCTCTTTCTCCAAAATAGAAGATGAAATTTGCTATACTGACAAATAGAACAAAGGCTGAAAGTCCCTGCCAAAGTTACAAGGACAGCATTTTCTCTTTTTAGCGGGTTACAATTTTAAAAGGAAAAAAAAAATCCCCAGCCTCCTCCTCCCCCAGCCCCCTGCTGTGTAAGCACCGAGTGCTGGGATGTGAGCAGAGCTGAGGGACAGCCAGATAAAAAGCTGCTCCTTGGTTCAGATCATCCCAGCTCTCAAGTTCCCTCCCATCCTCAGCTCCTTTTTACTGCATTTGTCAGAAATCCAGGCAGAAAATGGTAGCATTAGCATTTTTAATAAAGGAAGTAGGAGAAAAGAGAGGCAGCTCAAGAAAACTAAAGGAGGGAAGGAAGCCCAAATCCACTGACAGTCAAAACTCCCTTCTGGAGCCAGAGAGCTCAAGATGGGAGCAGGGGAAGGCGGACAAGAGAAGCAGTAGTCTTACGAGAAGCATTCAGGCTGATATAATTGGAGCTTTGAGCACAAGCAGAAACAGTTGGGAGGTGGGAAATTGCTGTGCTGGATTGAGTTTGGCTCAACTTGATAGCGAGGCCCAGCATTGTGAAATGTTTTCTAATTTAGCCCATTTTCTCTGTCTTCCTGGAATGAGCCATTATTCGTCCATTACTGGCAAAAATCATGGTCCAGGCTAACCCTTTCTTTTCTTTTTTCTTCTTCCTCCTCTCCTGAACTCTGTGGGAAGGGAGAGGAAATATGCGAGATAGAGGGGGCCACATATGCTCTTCATTTAAACAGAGAAGGTGAACCTCCGAGACCTCGACTGACTGACATCATCTTCCCTATTTCATTTTTCTGGGATATGAATGCAAAACTTTAATGGAGTTGCTAGGTTTATGTTTTGTCTGTTCAGCCATTGTACCTCTGCAGGATGAATCTTAATTGGCTCTTTTCCCACCACTGAAAAGGAGGAAAAATATCTCCTTACAGAGGTTACTGTTCTCTAAAGAAAGTGGCAGTGATTAGATTTAATGCCTTTGACAGCTGGATAAAAAGTTGCTAAATAAAAATAAATTGAATGCCTAAACCTAGAGTCAATCAGAAGGTAACACAAATCTCAAACACCACAATGAACCTTCTTATAATATTCTTTTGCTATCACATTTACAGCCCTTTGGAGTAAAATAGTAGCAAATCTAGTTTATGCCCCCAAATCCAGTTCCATAAAGGGCCAGGACAAATCAAAACTGGGGGAATACTCCTTTCTACTTCGGAGTTTCAGCCTATTAAGTCATCCAGAATAATTGTAGACATTTCATATATTTAGACTTGATGTTAACCCCATTCAGAGCCTTGCAATTTTAACAAAAGAGTGACTATCATGGCCAATGTTCCTTACACATGAAATCAATCATTTTAACTTCATTTGAGCACACAAAACACTGTGTGTATTTGTACAAACATTTAGTTCCATCTGGGCTATGCATTTTCAGGCTGAATCTTGATTTCCTCTATCAGTGAGTTATTCAAATTGCCCTTGCATTCACGTCATGACCTGGTACTGGGTGCTAGGCATATGAATACACATAAAATTATTAGATGCAACTCTGAAAAAATTTTAAGATCATTAAACCAAAATGTCTTTGAAAAGTAGAGAGTCAAGTGATTTGTTTCTTAGGTTTCTTTACAGAATAAGTGGTGCTACTGAGCTTCACATCCAAGGGTGGAATTGACATGAGCTGCAGGCTTCCAAAACCCTTTAGGTTTGGATAGATTATAGGTTTCAGTCCAGTACCAAATTCTTTTGAAAGAGTCAGAAATTCATTGGGACATTGCTTTGTTACCATCTGGGGATGAGTTGTTTGTTTTTTTTAATATGTATTAATTTGAAAGTAACCTGAAGTGAGACTTTAACCTTCAGCTTTTACCACGATAAATCCGTCCTAGACAATGTACATTTGAGGATTTGAAAGAGAAGATTTTTTCAGTGATATTCTCCATAATACCTTCCACTTCTTGGATGCTTTGCCATGACAGTTGGATCAGACTATGGATTTCCGCTGGGCAATCTCACGTCCTATAGTCTTGACCATGATTTATATGCTTATTTTTTTCCACAACTTTATCTCCAGTCCTGCTCTCTTTTCATGTTTTCATGTCTCCATCTCCAAGTGCCAGTGGATATTTGTTAGTGAGTTTGCTATAGGTCTCTCAGATTAACCTGTCCAGACTTGAGCATGAAGTCTACTACACCCACTTTGATACTTGTTCTAACTGCCATTATTCTTGGCCTCTATACAAAGCACCGTCAGGGTTGGTGATATTTCTCAGTGATAGAGCACTTTCTTAACATTTTCAAGACCATGAATTCAACCCCTAACCACCAGTACCACAAACAAAGAAACAGCTATTATGGTCAACCCTTCTTTCTTCCAGATGAGAAACTTTGGAGTCACTCCGTAGACCCCTCACACATACCCTCCCCCCTCCCGTTCACACATCCTGTTAGTCACCAAATCCTTTCTGTTGCCCTCAGGAGTACCTCTCACACTTAGCTGCTTTGTTCTTTTGACAGAGCTGTTGTCCTACTGGAGAATGAACTCACTGCCTGGAAATATCACCGATGCCTTTCCAACTGCTCCTTCCTCCATCAGACACATCAGTTGAAAGGGAGGGAGGAAAGAAGGAAGAACACAGTCTGGGAATTGGAGGGTGTGCATGGAGAGAAATTACTTTGGGTAGAGTACAGGACAAGAGGAGAACACCCACATGGCTTATTCAGGAGTCTGACAGGAAAAGTGGGAGTGTAAGGGGAGAAAGACACCCAGACTTCACAAGGCTCTGAATTCCAAACAAGGGGCTTGATTTTACAGAGTAGGAAGTAGGGAGCTATAAAGTCTATTAGGAGGAAGTGATAAAGATAGTATTATAGGAAGGTACCCAAAGCATTAGATCGGGGATCTGCTCCTGCTAGCCTTAGATCAAATCTGGCCTATCACTTGTTTTTGTAAATAAGTTTTATTGGAACATAACAATACCTGTTCATTTATGTGTTGTCTTTAGCTACTTTCCTGAAATAATGGCAGAGTCATCTAGTTGCTGTTATATATGGCACAGTTATATAGAGGCTGGATGTCCTACAAAGCCAAACATATTTACTGTCCAGCTTATTTCAGAAAAAGTTTAACAACTTCCATGTTGGATCAGAATTTCTCAATCCCAGAACTATTGCTGTAGGGTGTAAGACTGGGTAATTCTTTGGTTTAAGGCTGTGTTGGGCATTGTAGGATGTATAACGGGGGCCTTGACCTTTCCACATTACATATGTGGAACATTCCACCCCCAAATTTTGAACAATCGAAAGTTTCTCCAGACATTGCTCAATCAGGAGAGGGGATAGAAATCTCTCCCCCATTGCAGAACTGTGAATTTGATTATTGTGAGATCAGCAATCCAAGAGCCAAAGTAGGAGGCAATTGCACTAGGAAATGATGATAATAATAGCAGACACCTCCTCAGTGCTTATCATGTACCTTCCACTACAAGCACTTTATATTTATTAATCCTTTCAACCTGTCCAAGGCTTCTGTGAGGTAGATACTATGTCATCAGTAATATCCAATGAGATGAATATGATCATCACTGTTTTACACAAGAAAAAATGAGACTCAGAGGTAAAATATACTCAACATCACCCAGGTGACCTGTCAGAGCCAGGTTTTAAGCTCAGATAAACTGGCTCCTCAAGTAACATACTTAAACATGAGGCTACACTGAATGATACGAAGAGAGAACTGATGTGCCTTGGTGGCATAATGGATATGGGAGTGGTAGAAAACATACATTTTGAGCCATCTCATTCTCCCTATTCCTGGACTAGTTTTGTTTCATTCTGACAGCAGACAGGCAGAGAACTTCTTCAGGTTCTCCACACCTTTAATATGTTACGTCCAACTTGTCTATTAATCCCCACCACCTCCCCTCAGCAATGCACACACATAAATCGGGTATAAATATCCTAATCTGTCAAGATGGCTGCTTTTCTGTCAGTGTTAGTATTCTGTATTACTTTACCACATTTTAAAAGACAGGATTTCTGCTCCCTCTTACGAAGTGATTAGAAGCTATTTCCTGTGTTGGGAATGCCATCCTAATTTCCTGTTTGGACCTGGCCACTGTTCTGTCATCTTCCTGATTCTTCTCTCCACAGTGAGCGCACATGTTAAGAGCAACGGGTGGAAGATGAATCTGTAAAAATAAAATAATCTCGAAGATGTTCATAAAAGTGGACAGTCCTTCCAGGGACAAGATAATAGGCTGGAGGATCAGCTTTGGGGCGGTGTTGGGAACCTGTACTCAGCTGCCACCTCTGAAAGCCCCTCAATCGGATCCTCGTGCTTGTGGGCCTGCTGAGTTTCTCAGGGTTGGTAGGTAGGTGGAGTCAGTCGGTCATCTCTGTAGCAAGACAAGTAATGCGCCATCTCTTTCAATGGGAATATGAGTTGAACTAGAGAGAGGATAGTATAAACATCCAGGATGAAAGGGCATGGTTGGAGGGTAAATTTCTCCACCCAAAAAGCCCTATTCCAGAGTGACAGGGTGGGCGATGGCGGGGCCAGTCCCTGTTTAAGTAGAAGGGTTCTCAGCACTGGACAGAGGAGTGAGGTGAGCATGAGGGGTGTGGTGAGGGCTAAGCATAGGGAACAAAGAATGGAAGCTGTACTGGCCTGGAGGGCTGGAAGCAAGGAAAACCCAGCTGGGCATGAGGAGAAATGCGCACACAGCAGCACACAGTCAGGGCCACACTGCAGAGCAGCAATGGGAGAGGAGGATGCAGAACAGCAGGGAAAACAAAGACCACAGAGGGACATAGTGACACTGTCCCTCACTGGTAAGTGACAAATAGGCTCTGAGTCTTCCCACTGGCATTTTCTGGCCCTAGGAAAGACTGTGTGTTAACTAGTCCCAGTTTGGCCCAGGAGAGGGAAATGGGAGGAGTAGTCGTTGATGCAGATGGAACAGGTGATGTTCCTTCAGGACAGACAGATGTCCACAGTTCAGAGTTCCTGGGTTTGAAGCAGAAGATGAGAACTTGCAGGAGGGAGGACGATCTTCTTGCAGGAGTAACATCTTCCAGTTACTTTCTCAGTATTGTCCAAAGCTGGATGGAGGTGGGGAGGGTGGGCAGTGGGCCTACTTCTTGGGACATAACCTCAGGGGCAGGAGTTGCAGGCAGGGGTTTACTGGGCAGAGTTCTCAAGAGCATGTGCTGGGGGGAGTGAGAGGCACAGAGTGGGCCACAGTAATCAGGGAGGCCTCAACAGGTCCTCTGGGAGTCCTGGAGCTGGGATAGAGCCACAGAGTTGTCCCAAATCGAGGCTAGGAGATTGAGCCTTTGTTTCCCACAGCCAAGAAGCCATTGATACGGGTTTCCTGAGAAGGAACTTCCATTAGGCAAAGCAGCTTGCTGAAGACAAATCCCAGAGAGGCCCTGAGGCTGGTCCATAGGCAGCTGTGCCCCCATTGCTGGGAATGCTGAATGCCTGCGGTACCCCAGAATATCCCCAAAGCAAGGGTGAGGTGGTGAGAATGTGTTGCTCTCACTGCCCCTTGCCCCAAGTGTGAGACTTGTAGGAAGTGTGACAGCTCTTCTCTGAGCCGCAGCCAAGGTTGCCTTGCTCAGTGGTATGCACATAGGACCAGCATGTCCAGGAAAGGTTGATGGGAGGCGGGCTGGAGCTTGTGTGAATCTTGGTCCGGGGTGGGCTGGACTGATCAGTCCTAGATTTATCAAGGTCTAAGTATAGTGGTCAGGTGACAAATCGGAGAACTCCAGACAGAAGTGACTAGATGCTGGCCAGTCATTTGGCAGGTGTGAGTGAAGCACCTGGACATATTTGGTGCCAAGGAGAAGTGAAGGGAGGACATGCTAACAACTACAGCACCAAAGTAAGATTTGATCTATTTTGCCCCAGAAAGGCAGACCCAGGAATAATAGGTACAAGTTAGAGAGAAGCAGATTTTAGTTCGCATTTTCAAAAAAGAAGAATGTTCAATACCATCTCAAAATAGAATGCTCTGCCCTAGGATACAGCTCGCATGCCATCCCCTGAGGTCCGTGAAATGCCGGGGACAGAAGCTTGCAATCACTGCTCGTGGCAGTAGGTTTGCAGTGAGGGATGCAGTCTCCAAATCCCATGATTTCGGGATCTCACAGAGTCCAGTGCTTGTTTAGAGGCTGTAATCATCTCCACGACACTTCCAAAAGGGCCCAGCCTCTGAGATTTTAGTGCAGCCACACTACCTTACAAGGCAATGGTTTTCATTTCTGGATGGTTCTAGCTGAGGTAAAGGGTCCCTTTCCCTTTTCCCCAGAGCACTGCTTACCATCCCCCATCACTTACATTGGAGCAAGAGAGGAAATCAAAAGCCAAACGCTGCAGAATGGCACTTTTGAAGACTCCATTCTTCTTGCTGTCTGGTCTGAACAATTACTGAGCCTTGGCTTTTTGTTCCTGGCTGCTGCACCAGTGGTATGGAGGGAGAATAAAGACCCCGTCTTGGAGGATGCTAAAAGACCCAAGAAATTGCAGAGCATTCACAGCATCCATGAGGCACTGAGGAGAGCCTCTGCTGCTCTCTCTTTCTCTGTCTTGCTTCTGGCTGGGCTGTTACAATCACTGGATTCCCTGAAACCTCCGGTTGCAGTTGGCTTGACAGAATGCATTACGGTCTGTTCAGACACTTCCACAGCCACATAGTCCAGGGGTGGCAGTCCCAGCAGCTGTCATTTGTATGAGTGAAATTGAGGCTGGTGGGAGATGCATGAGGGATAGCCACAGGGATCTGAGACCTTTTGTTAGTCCAGAGGCCTGAAGCTGCCCTACCGCTGTTCCAGAGTCCAAGGTCAGAGAGTGGTGGGGTCGGGCACACTCAGCACAAGGCCACTAAGATCCGAACTGTTGAAAACACATTTTGAGCTGATGTGCGAGTTGCCTTCAGCAAAAAATGGACTATGCAAGGAAATATCGCCAAGCCCCAAATCAGAAAAGGCTTTAGGAGAGAACAAAACTATTTGATGAATTTTAACTCTGTCTGTCAGCGTTCTTCATAGGGAGAGTTAAGGGCAGTGAGTGCAGAATGAGTTAATGCTGCCAAAAGGATTAAGAGGAATAAAAATGGTGTTTACAAACATACCAGCGAAAAGAAGCACTTGGGAAAAACAGGGCCATAAATAAGTAAAAGGGATTGAGATCTACTGCAAGTCTAACAGGAGCAAGGCACTGAACTGCTTTTTCCCATCTTTTACATGAAAAATAACAAGAAAATGTAGGGAGTCCTGATGATTTTCAGGGGGAGACCCTAGCTGTGAGACAGAGAAGCGAGTAGAGTGGGGATGTTGGGGAGAGTGTACGACCTCCCCTGGGACTCCTCATGACTCCCTGCATGGCCCAGACCTTCAGCCTGGCACGCACGCTGCCCCCTGACCTGCCACCTGCCAGCCCGTGCAGCTGGACCACACCTCTGCCTTCCATGGCCCTAGGGCATCACGTGAATGCTTCATCACATCACATGAATGCTTGCATTATCCACTCAAACCACATTCTCACCCACTGTTAGGCTCTCTTTTCCTCCTGGGCTGGAGCATCCCTCTTTTATCATCAAACTTCACCCACCTCAACATCATTGCTGCTCTCTTCTTCTCCATTTACAAACCTGGAAAAGCCAAACCTCTTCTCTAGTCTAGTCTACTTGTGCAAATCCCACCTCAGTCATTATCCATGCATTCTGCTTCCCTTCAGCTTCAGCCTGCATTTTCCCACCTGTCCATCTCCTCTTATGTTACATAAATTTATCTGGATTGTGAACTCCGAAGGCCCAAGCAAGGTCTCTCTGCTACATCCCCAAGTTTTCTATCACAGGGCCAGGTACAAAGTAACGCTGCTGTTCTCTACCAGATAGGGCACTGGAATCTCCTTGGAGAGATTGCAATAAGTCTATGGCCATACCCTGTCAGGAGCAATTCCACATAATTTGGGGAAAAATCATTTCACAACTGAAATTATGATTAGGCCTAGTTCTCCTGCCTACAGGCCAGCTGTGGCATGTCGAGACATAGCTCCATTTTGGCCTCTGGTCACAGCTAAGACCTCAATGGTCCAGTGATGCTGTGATGCTCCAGGACAAGATTACACCAGCTGAAGACATCCTGGGAGGAACAAAATCTTCATGTGCATAGTTCCTCATGGTTCTAGGATTTTCGCCGCTGCCCTTGCTGCCCTTTGAGTCACCTTTTACATTTGTCACTCTCTGATGTACTGAACTCTCTGCCCTGAGTCATCTGTTACATTTGTTTCTCCTGAGGTACTGAATAAAGGTGTGGCAGGCTCCGAGGCTTTCATCTTTGCCTCTCAGAGCAGCACCGATCAGGCCCAAAGCTCAGCTTCTTTTCAGTCTCATTTTTTTCTGTCTTTTCTGTCTAATAAGTTAATTTGCCTTGTGCTGTCCTGGCTCATGGGAGACTAGGACTGTAGAGGTTCTAATAACTTCCCCTTTCCCTGTTCCCTACAATGCCCCATGGAAGACCTACTCTATCAGAAGTTTCTAGGAGTTAAAATCTCCCCAGGTGATTCTGGTGGCCAATGGTGGTTAAAACTACTAGTACAATGGTTCTCAAAGTATGATACAAATCAAAGTAAGGTTCAGTATCACCTGAGGACCTGTTAAAAGGAAAATTCTTCAGCCCACCCACACCTACTGATTCAGAAACTCCGAAAGTGGGGCCTCAATATTCACATTTTAAAAAAGCTCTGTAGGTGATTCACACACTGAGGTTAGGAAACCACTGCTTTTTGAGTGGCCTGCTAGTATCCAGTGACTGACTGGGCCATTGAAGTCCTTATCCTGACTTCTCTGTCCCTCAGTTTGGTGGCCTCCTTATACTTTAAAATAAATGCATTTAAGAAAGCCGTGGTTTTAGAATTTTATTCTCTGTTTTCCTCCTATTTCTTTCCCACAGGAGTCAATTAATAAGAAAACCCATGTTACTCTCAAGACTTTCCTGATGATTGGCCAGCTCCCTCCAGAAGGAAATTTGTAGAGACATTGTCTTGTGCTTATCCTGCAGCTGAAAGCTGAAAGGGCCTTTCTGGATGTTCACGTCTCTTCCATTTTTCTGCTGACTCCCCTTTTAGTTACCTCCTAAGTCTATTTCTGAAGACCCTTTGTATTTGGCATAATAAAGTAGACACAGATCTCTACCTTCTTGCCTCTCATGAGTTCATCCCCATCCAGCCTAAACAGTTCAAACTGCATGTATCCAAAGAACAAACTGGATTCCATGGCACACGAATGGAGCCACTACCACCTAGTGCTCAAACCAGAAACCTAGCTATCATCTGGGCTTTCCCTCTACCTGTACCCTCACATCTGATCCAGCACCAAGTACTGACCATGCTACTTCTTCAGCATCACTTGGAGCTCTCCTCTCTCCCCTGCCTCTGCCCCCTTTCCATCAAGCCTTTTGCTTTTCTCACAAGGATTACTTTCAGGCTCCTACCCACATTCTTTGCTTCCACTACTTAAAATCAGCAGTTTTCCATCACCTTCCACAAGAAAGTCCTATCTCCTTATGTTTGCATCCAAACCTTCTGTTCTGCCTCCTACCTCTGACCTCTTCTGGGGTTTGTGTCCTAGCTACTGGCCTCCAGGTAGATGGAATCACCTGCTATGGTAAATCTCTGTCACTAAATACCAGGCTTTATCTGTTTTTGGACTGCACTTTCCCACATATTTAACAAATCAATTAATATTAATCTTTCAAACTTGGGTTTCTTACATCTCTGCAAAGCATGCCCTGGCCCCAGTCTCCAGCAGATATCTTTCCTTTGTGCACCCATAACACCCCAAATATCCTTCCACTGAGTACATTTTACCAAATATATGAACTTCCTAAGGCTTCTGTAACAAAGGTCTGCGAGCTGAGTGGCTTGAAACAACAGAAATGTCCTGTCTCACAGCTTTGGAGACCAAGTTTTGAAATCAAGATGTTGGCAGGGCCATGCTCCCTCGCAATCCTCTAGGGGAAGGTCCTTTCATGCCAGCTCCAGCTTCAAGTCTTCAGGTGCTCCTTGGTCTGTGGATGCATCACTTTCATCCTTGCCTGCAACTTTCCATGGCTGTCTCCTTGTGCATGTCAGTGTCTTTACCTGGCCATCTTCTTATGAAGACATTAGACCTACTGGATTAAGGGCTCACCCTAGTTCAGTCTGATCTCATCTTAACTAACTACATCTACAAAGACCTTATTTCCAAACAAAGTCACATTCTCAGGTATGAGTTGGGGGTGATTAGAGCTTCAACATATCCCACCTTTTAGCTTTTGAACCCTGAAGTCCTCCACAGTCTCCCCAGCTTTTCCTCGCCCTGTTCCATGCCTCCGCAAACTCCACTCTTTGACCTTATTTCTCTATATGCATCCAGTCCATCATCTTTTTTTTTTTTGGAAAGTTTTTATTTAATGCACAAACATATAACTCCCTTTATTAGAGAAATTGTACATACTGGTAAATATGGTCAATGGTCACATCCATGGGTGTGACCACATCCACGGGTCTGATTTCTTTAAAAATCAGAATCAATAATTAGGATAGATTCTACGTTCTCTTTGTTACATTGTGAAGTGTCTCGTGTAGTCATATTCTATTGTTGGAATGACAGCTTGTACAAATTTCAAAAAAATTAGAAGATACATATGAACACCAAGCTCTCCCTCTCCTTCTGCAACTGTCTCAATGATTTTCTTCATCACTTCAGAGTGCCTGCATGGGTGAACAGAACACATGGGAGGTGGTGGGAGATGAGGGTGATTTTCAATGGTCACTGTTTTCTTCACATGATCTTAACTGATGTCTTCATACATGTGCTCAACTGTTAAAGGTTGCCATTGCCCATCATAGCTGAACAACCACAGTCGTAGTGTCTGGTAACATTTATCATAAGTGATGTGTAAGTCGTAAGTTCTGGTCTGTAAAATAGCATCTTCACCTCCTGCATCAGTTTTAGCTTTACAAGGTTCTACTATTTTCCTTGTATCTAGAGTAGCCTCCTCTGTTTCCAACAGTCCACTTTCTTCACATTCTTCCATGTCTGCAGCTTCTCCTTCATCTTCCTCTTCTTCTTCTTCACAGAGTGCTGAGCAATCTTGGAGTTTTATACTGTCCTTGTTTTCCAGTGTAATCTCCTTAACTGCTTCAGTTATTCCTGCAATACCTGTGTGGTGATATGTACCTACCCATCCCCCATCACCATCATCTTCTTCAATGATAGCTTCCAATTCATCTGAATATTCCATCTGTTTGCAACGCTTGTAGCATGGCACATTTTTGGTTACCAAAAATTGTTTGCCTGTTGGTAGGTATGCTTTCACTTTTAATTCTTCCCCTGTAGCCCATTGCCATGTTGGGCAGTGGTGGACTAAGTGATCTCCAGCTGCCACAAACTCTTCTGTGGTGATTACACCTGTTTCCTTAAATTTTGATTCCTTCAGGACTGGGGTCAGGTACTCAGCCACTTCCAGTGCCTTTCCCTTCACTGTGTTAATCACATTCTGCATCCTGGGGCCGGAGCAGCGGCCGGCCCCATGATACTGTGGGGAGGGCAGCCGACAGGGACCAGGGAGTCAAAAAGTGTCCCCGATGCGGACAATTCTCATCGGTGCCCACCAGGCGGCACACCAGTCCATCATCTTATTTCTGGTTTTATTGCTTCCTCAACCAGCCTAGACTTTGTGAAAAGCCATTTCTAAAATACATTTAGAGATACCCCAAATCTTTATTCCTTTTATCTTCTGCTGCCCCTGCCTGGCCATCTCAAGCCTTGCTTGGAATGTCTTTCTGCTTACTACTCTGCTGCTCTGGAGCTTTCTAGAGCTTGGACACATCTGTAGAAACTAGTTATGGTATTCATTCTGTAAATCTGACCAGGGACTCACAGGAACGTTGCCATCTTCTTAGTCATGTCTTGTCATGTGCCAAAAACCGTTCCAATCTCCCCGAGTCCTGTTCTCACTCTCTCAGCCCCACACTCTCATCCGTTAATTTCCATCCAATTTAATGCAATCAGAACCATGTGGCACAAACTCCTCCCCTTCCTTTCATCATGCTTCTCATCTCACCTCCTCTGTAGCCTTTTCTATTCCTGTTTGAAATGGCTTTGTCCTCAGTGCCACAGTTCTAGTATCCGCACGGATTCTTCACCCCCAAAATGTTATTTTTTTGCAGTCTTTGATCCAGAGTCATTTCTGCATCTTCTGTTATACCCAGACATCTTCTAGCCCTTATTCAGGTGTCAAAGGATTCCTTGACTCTTAATTCTTCATATTATTTTCTCATTTACTTTCACTGACTACATTTCATAAAGAAAGTGCCTTTTTTTATGTTGCCTTTTCTTGTACTGTCAATTTCTTAAAGAATATTGTTGGAGTTATAATTATTACCTTGAAATTTTAAATGTAGTATAGCAATCTTCCTCTCTCCTTTTCATCTCTCTTGTGCACCCAATCTCTCTTTCATTCTCTCTAGTCATAGCAAATGCTGTTCCTCTTAATTACTTCTACTTATTTATAGTCACCAAAATAACTGGTCACAGTTTTGTTTCTTTCTTTCCTGAGGATCTTGCTATGTGTTGAGCTCTGCTACAGGCTGCAGATAAAGTGTTGGAAAAGACTCACAGGTGTGCACCTTTAAGGGATTAACAGTCTGTTAAGGGAGTCACTAGAACAACAAGAAAATAAATACATTGCAAATACTAACGTGGTGAAAAGAACAGAGGTCCATGGACAGAGATGAGTGGACTAACTTGAAATTTGGGAACGAAGGTCTCTCTGAGTTGAAACTGAGGCATAAGAATGTACCAGCCAGATCAAAAGGGAGAGAAAGAACTTTCCAGACCTGAGTACTCTGGAGTGTCCTAGAAGAAGAAAAAATCAGCATCTTTAGAGACTGTCAGATACCATGCTCTTTCATAATAAGTGGGGAGAGAGGCTTGCTAGTAGACAGGGCAGTATCATGCAATGTAAAGCAGGGAGGTGATGTGACCCACCGCCCTAGACTTTAGCCCTTACCTTGACTTCACTTGCTCAAGGACCATCTCCTCTTATCAAATTCTCTCGAGGGCAATTACACATTCACCAAACTGTGTGAAACAGCACCTCGCCATTGTTGCCTCTGCTCATCTCTTTATCATTAGAGCACAAAGTGTGACCCATGCCAGCTGCTGAATACATATTTTCTGAAGGGCTGAATAGACAAGTGATGGTTTCTTGTTTGTCTTCTGCATGATTTTTAGTCGTATGGCATCTGAGCCTCAGTGAACTTATCTATAAAATAAAGATTTTAAGTGATTGATCACTAGACTTGTTATAACTGTGTCTCCTGCTCCCAGGCCCTCTGTTTTCAATCCCAGTTTCTATCTGTACTACCCTCCCAGTTGAATGCCAGCCCTGCTTGCCTTGTCTAGCTACCGGCTGTAGGTCTCATCAGATGCTCTCAGTTAAAACCCAGCGTTTTCAGTCCGATAACTCCCCTCCCCCCCATCATTGGAACTGCTGTTTTAATTGATGGCAAAACCATTGTCCTGGTAATTTCAGCTGTAAATTCTGAGGCCATTTTAAACTACTTCGCATTCCTCAGCCACTGCTTTAAGTAGCCACTGAGAGACTTTGCCTAAAGAGGATCTTTCTCTTCCAAATGCACATCTGTCCACCAAATTTAGCCCTAATTACTGCTTTTGCCATGTTTCAAAAAGGATACTCTACGGCTGTGCGCTCTCTCTCTCTCTGTGTTTCCCTAACCCATTTATCTGCTTTCCCAGGAGCTGAGTCCTGGTACTATTGTGCTTCTATTTAGAACCCATCAGTGGCTCCCTGTTGACTACCCAGGTACAAATTTCCTTTCTGGTAGCATCATGATACGGCTGTGATTTATCTCCCCCTCCCCCCCATTGGCCCTTACATTGCTGAAGAACTGGACCTGTCACTGCTTCCATGTCCCATCATGTCCACTTAGCCCCAAGCTTTTGTCCATGCTGTTCATTGTGTAATAAGCCTTCCCTCCCATCACAAATGCCCAGATTGTGCCCATTCTTCAAAGCTTATCTGAAATAACTTGCTGCAGGAACCTCTCCATGACCCTGGAACTAGATGAGATCTCTTTTTCCACTGAACCCACCCACTCCCATGTCACTTGGACTCTCACCCATTCTGCCTGGAAGTGGGGTAGTGGCCTCACTGAGTTAACTCCTCCACCCAGTGCGTCTCTGTGACTCTCCTTCCTTCTCTTGCAGCACTGGCTGTTGGGAATTCATACATGTTGTAGCAAGGTCTCTGAAGTGTAAGAGCAGGAGTTAGAACCCTGAGTCTGCCCATGTTGACAGGGAAACTTGGCCTGAAGTTACTTAGCTTCCTTCCTAAGCCTCACTCACCCCATCTATTAAATGGAACAGATGTAATAGCTATGCTTCAGGGTTTTAATGAGAATTAAGTCATATAGGAAATGAAAAACACTTGCAGTTTGCGTGCTAGTTAATATACAATAAAGAGGTGCTTTTAGTTGCTCAGTCCCCAAAACTGACAAGCTAAATGCCCTGGTTTGTTTACTTGTCGTTCTTCCCCCGTTGCACCATGATCCAAGACAGAGAGTCAGCCTTTTATCTGTGTGTCCTCCTGCTCTCCGCAGTGTCTGGCTCATCAGAGGTGCATAATAGAGGCTTGAGGAATGATTCAGTACATTAATGAAGTCCTCCATGCCAGAGAATGTGTATTAATCATTTCTGGGTCCCTTGACAGTGTTTAGCAAAGTGTGTTTTTTTTACACAGCAACTGGTTAATTAATATTTTCCAAGTAAATAAATAAATGAATGAGTGGTTCAATTAAAAGTGAAACTTGCTGAGTACATGTCGAATGGGAACAAATTAGTAGATTAAAAGGATTTTGGGAAAAGATAAAAGCTCTATATGAGTACAGGTCCTTGATGGGTATTTTATTCTTCTCTGGCTTATTTACATTGTCAGTTTTCTTTGACATAAAATCATAGAAATCCAGGAAGCTACATCTTTTATTGCACATCCTCTGCCCCTCTTCCTTTGCTCTTCTCTTGTGTTAGTGCTGTTTGCTCTCTTGCTTTCTAGCTGGAATAAAATGTGCTGGGGGAGGAGGTCCCGGGTTGGCACCCTCCTTTGTACAGGAGGTCACATTCTGCCATGAATAAATGTTGAGCTGTTTTTCTTGAACAGGGATGGATTTGCACAGATACATTGCCAAGCACTGGTCCTGTTCATTTGTGAACAAAGATGGGTGTCAGGGACACACGGCAAGCTGTGCCCACACACAGTAATAAGCAAGACTAACAAGCTTTCAGGGGCACTGCACTTGAGACCCCACTGCATTAGCTCAGGGTAAAAACCAACTGAGCCTTTAGACACAGAATCCAGAGAGAAATGGGGGAAGGAAACATTGAGTGACAAGAGCATTTCAATCACTGTATATTTATTTATTCATTCATTTAATCTTTTTACATTGCTGTAACAGGAAGCTACTATTTGTCAGTTTCACAAAACTATGAGAGACCTGAATCCAGAACATGGGGAGACTGTCCTGGGTGGTTTGTGTGCGTTGCTAGAGGCCCTGGGTGGCCTGCAAAGGTTCCCGTTCCCTGCTGATTCTGTTTGCTGCTAATGTCTGCAGCGGGTGCTGGGATGGTGAAAAGAAGGCAGCAACCCTAATTCCTCAGTCATCTGACCTTGTAGACCCAGAAGAAAGCTTGCACTTGTGGAAGTCTGAGTTTTGTGGCTGTGAGTGTGGCATCACTGCGTGTAAGTGCCTGGGCCAGGCATCTGTACTTGTGGACACATTTATAAAGGTAGGAAAACCTCAATTCTGCACAATACTGTTTTAAAGGAAATGCTGATCTAAAGAAATGACAGTTTAGAAAAAACAAATGTACCACTTATATCACTGTAATGAGATTTGGGATAACTCATTTCATCCATAAGAGGGACAGGAAGGAGCTGAATATGCTTCATTGCTAAATATTATTCAGAAATTTTTAAAAATCGGGATCCAATGAATTCATGGGCTACATTGCAATTTCTCAATTTCTGTTTTTATGGCAGTTATATTTTACAGAATGTCAAACTTATCCACAAAAGTTGGCTGGCGGGGGGTGAATGAGTGATTCTCAACCTCTTGTGTGCTTTAGAATTATCCACCACACTTAAAAAAATTGATGTTTGGCCCAAACCTAGATGTGTTGAATGAGAAAACCAAAAAATCTAGGACCATTTTATCCATATGATATATCTCAAAGTTTCAGAACCATTCTGCTAGATGCCACTTGTGAGAGATGTAGCCATAAAGGAGATTCAGTATCTTTACAGCAGTGAGAGAACATTTTAAGAAGAAGAAGAGAAACAAGTGACTCCAGTACAATGAGAGCTATGTTAGAATTTTCCTGTAAAAACACAGGCAAGGCAGCAGGTGATTCTAAAGGTGTCTGCACAGGACAGACAATTTCTAACCCATCCATTCTGCTCCTAGAGGCCAAAAGACAGCAAGTCAGGCCAGTGCCCAGCTTGTGTAGACCCAAGGCTGTCTTCACACATGTTCTCCAGTGACTTTCTGCCTGTGCTAGTAAGAGAAGCAGAGCAGGGTGTGACAGAAAGTACAGGCCATATAAAAATGATAACCTTCACCTTACTAGCTGTGTGACCTTGAGCAAGACACCTAACCTTGCTAACCTTTTGTTTACCTGTGAAATGCAGGGATAATAACTATACAGCTATAGACCTCCCAATGACTGTGAAATTTAACATGGATGTCCCTGAGACAGTGCTTGCCTGGCACATGGTGAATGTTCAATAAATAGCAGCTACTATTATCAGCTTTTTCTGACTCATTCAAGATTTCTTTTCCCATTGCCTTATATAATCCTGATCCCAAAATACGCAGAGAAACTGCAAGTTTGGGCCTACTTTCCCCATCTAAGGACAGATGGACTCTGCCTCTGCCTTCCAGATGTCCCCTCAGTCAAAGGTGTGTCTGGACTTTCTCCCTAAGTCAGATGTTGGGAATCAAGATAGTAATGTCGCCTGTGTTGAATTCATGTCAGTGTCCCTCACTTCCCTTAGCCTCTGACTCACTTTTTTGTTGACAGAAAGGCCAGCTATGAAGTCTATATTTCTGCACAAATGTGTGTGTGTGTGTATGTATTTGTCTTTAATGCCCCTTTTGGGGACAAGTTTGTATCCCTGAATTCCAAAATCCTCAGGAAAAGTACAATATTTTGTTCATTATATTCTCAAAATCATTCTGTATACCTCTAAAATTTCTCCAAACAAAAATCCTTTTTAAATATTTAGAACCAGAATTCCTATTAACATGTGAATGATAATAGTTAACATTTCTTTAGAACTTACTGTATTCCAAGGTCATGGAAAGTTATTTGTAAATACTAAAAATTTCAGCCTGGTACACTAGATAAGATGGATACTATTATTTAGCTAAGATCATTGAGCCACTCAGAGGAAGGGATTATGTCAATTTTTCACTGTTCTATCCTTAAATGATATGATTTCTGCACACACAGGGGCACACACAAACTACTGCAAAGATTGATTAAAAGCTAATAACCAAAGATTCTCACAGATATGAGATTTATTTATATATGCTTTATTCAACAATGTTAAGTTTGTGTTAAGTAAACCATACCTCATGATTATCACTTTGCATATGAAGAAACTGGGGCTCTGAAGTGCTCTTATTTGGCTTGAGGTAATAGGAGCAGATGAGAGTTAGAACTGGTAACGTCCATCTAGGGATCCTCCCTTACTTCTCGTTCTTTATAAGATGCAAAAGGGTGAGCTGAGATGGCATTACTGCAGTCAGAAATGGAAGGTTTTTGTGCCTAATTACCACAAGGAGGCCTGAGTAATAGGGAAGAGGGCAGGCTGGTGGGTGGATGAGGTGGGGGAATCTGATTGCCTCTATTTTCTCAGTTGTGTAGGAAGCAGATTATTAGCTGAGGGTGAAGAAGCGGGAGGAGGTGTCAGAGGCTTGAGAAGGAAAAAAAGGTTGAAATAGTGATTTAGAGAAAGAGAGAAAGTGAATGGAGGAGGAAAATGCAATTGGATTACCGGGCAGTATTCAGAGTCCACCTGAGGTTACTGGTGGGGGATTTACAATGAGACCAATCAATGTAGCCTTTGACTGTATTCAATTGTGTAAACACTAGAGTGGAGCCACAGTGTCCTTGAGTTTAACCAGAGTTGGAATGTTTCAGACAAGTCTGATGAAGCAGTGGAGAAGTGTGGGAGTTGAGGTTACGTGAAGGGAATGATCACAATAATGAGTGGCAGAATTTAATCTGTATTAAGGTGAAAGAGAGTATGTGAGATGAGTGAGAATCAGGAAAACAGTGATAGGTTGCATGAATGGACTATTAGTCTTAAGAGGGTAGAAAATTGTTGTGGTATTAGAAGACGTGAGATGAAGTCTGGAAGATGATGGCCAGGAATTGGAATTCCTGAAATCAAGACTAAGCGTGGTTTCAGATATCAGTAATCTGGGATGTGATCCTGGAAGTGAGCGTTTGGGACAGAATTATTCAAGGAGAAAGGACAAGGAATGGAATGTACTGAGAACTGAAAGGATCATTGTCTTAGATACTTTTCTCATTGCTGAGACAAAATACCCGACACTCAAAAGTTAATGGAGGAAAGATTTATTTAGCTTATAGTTTGTAGAGGATTCATTCTATAGTCATCTGGCTCTAAGGCAGGGTAGCATGGCAGAGGGGCATCACAGAGGAGACACAGTCCATGGCAAGGTAGCGTTGACAAAAGGCAGCAAGCAGCAGCCAATGGCAGCAGCAGAGGCACCAGCCTGCCTCTCCCTTTTATGCCTTCCAGGCTTCCACATTTTGGGTGTTGCCACATACACTCAGAATGGGCTTTCCCATTATTCGCAGCTAGAACTATGTTAAATCAACCAGTGGACTTATTTTAGTAATCATGCACCCTTAATCCCAGTATCACACCTTTAATCCTAGCATCACACAACCTAGATCCAGCCACCTCTGGAAAACTCCACCTATGACCCTTTGAGGCTTAGGGAGCACATCTAGATATAAGCCATAACAATCATCATAGTGGATATTGAGGTCAACAAAATTATAGAGAAGTACTTGAGGGAAGTGATCCAGTCTCTGAAGGATATACAGAAGATGAAGGTAGAATGGTATTGGCATGACTGTAGCAAGGAGGAAGCATATATAGAATAGTCTGTTAGCATGATTGAAGTAATGAACTTCCCCAAGGTTGTGAAGTTAACAAGTGGTAGCACCAAGTTTCAAACCTACTCAGTCTGACTCCTGGGCTCATCTACCTGCTTTAGTAGTTATTTATAAGTATGTTATTTTTCTGCCTAGGAAAAACTAAATGTATTTGTTTAGTAGTATGTGAGATGTACTAGACAAATACAGTGTGAATGAGTGAATGTGTACATTAAAAAATTATTGGCGGGGATTTAGCTCAGTGGTTTTGCCACCTGCTGTGCAAGCGCAAGGACCCGAGTTCAATCCCTGGTACCAAGAAAAAATTTTTAAAAATAAAATTATTATAGTAAAAGACACATTGCATTTATCCCTTTGAAAATACTCCCAGTCACTTCAAACATACTTACCCCATCACATTTGCTACTTTCTGAAGCAGTTCTGGAAGTCCTCCTTCTTGAATGTCCTTAGTCACGCTGTTGTGGCTACCTCAGTGTCCTGAATCGATTCAAAATATTTATCTTTTGTGGTCATTTTGACTTTAGGAAGGGCCAGAAGTCACAAGGTGGCAAATCTGCCAAATAAGGTGGATGAGGAAACATTGTTATGTTTTTACAAGCCTGCCTTCCTGTTGGATAGCACTCAAAAGTAACATTTATCATATTTTTAATCACAGAGACTCTTCCAGACTTCCAGGAGTGCTTCAGGAAGTGTCGAGAACAAGGGGATGAGTGTGTTTGGCGGGGGGAGGGGGAATATTTTGAGGAGGATTAATGCCAGTATGTATTTTACAGTAATCATTTTTATAAGCCTAGTATATTAATAATACAATCATATTTAATTTTATTTTTAAGAATGCTAAAAGATAACACAAGTTTGTAAAATGTACCATGATCATCACAATTTACTTTTACAATGTAACGTTAGAAATGCATTTTCTATTCACCAAAAGGGAGTATCAATTATAATGGATAATAGCTAATATTTGTTGAGCTTATTCTGTGTGCACAAACTGTACTAATTATATACACACGTGCTGGTAATCAAGATATTAATGTATTTTGTGTCCACATCAGTGTCCTTGGTACTATTTTATCCACCAGATGCTTCAACACTAGTTAAAGTCACTCACCCTGTGTCTTATTCCTGTGTTTGCAAAGGTGAATGTCATTGGTGACCACACTGATTGCTCTCATTTTAAAACACTGACCATGAACCTCAGATGGGCTTTGAGTACTTCCAGGAGATCAACATCTAACCCTTCTAGTACTGTTTTATCTACATATTATAGATGGAAAGACTGAGATTGTGAGAATTCTAGTGACTTACCGAGGTCAGCTAGGTCAAAGACTGCTTTATCCAGGACTGAAGCCCAGGTCTGTCCAACGCTCAGCCTCGTTTTCAATACTCTCACGTCTTTATTGGACACCTTGCTATGTGATGGTAATGCACTAAACACTGACGGTATATCAGCACTGACGGTATGATGAGTCTTTATATCTGGTAAGGAAGAAATATTAACTAAATATTTACTACATTAATACAGTTATAGGTTATATGAAGAAAGTGCCATGAGAAAATATAACAAATGAACATATTCTAGTCTTGGACCACCAAGGAGAGCCTGTTATAGGAAGTCAATTTTGAGTTAAACTTGCTGGATAATATAAATTATTTAAATCATTTGGAAGTGGTGGAGGAAGGTTCTAGGTAGAGAAAAATTTGCAAAGCCCCCAATCCCTTAAAATGGCCTATAGAGACTCTGAGCATCATTATTCATCATTACCCATATTACTTTTGATAAAGACCTGGGTTTGCCAGGTAATCTAGTGATCAGTCATTCTAGGTACTTATTTCTCCCAGAACTGGTGCTGATTATGAAGACAGTAGCACATAATCTTCTCTGCCTCTTATCATTAGGATAAATTGAGGCATGGAATAGTTCAGCCAAATGTGTAGCTGGAAAAGTCATTTATACCATTTTTCTCTTCACTCATTCTAGTGTATATCTTATAAGCTACCTTTCTCCAGAAGCATTTTTTTTTTTTTTGGTACCAGGGATCAAACTTGGGTCCTTGAGCTTGCGCAGCAGGCGGCAAAACCACTGAGCTAAATTCCCAGCCCCAGAAGCATTTTTTAATGAACCTCTATTCTCCCTTTATTTCATTCCTCCCTTCTTGCAGATGCATGTGCCTAGTTCAGAGAAGGAGTAGTGCTTAAAAGCTTTCACACTGCACATGGATACAGTATCCTGCACTGGGTCCCCAAAGTGTGATGAATAGCTGGACAGAAACTTTGGAGGCCCTACTTCTGCCAAAAACTTAGCCTAATGTAGGCCACAATCAGGCTTGAAAGGATATATTTCATTTCACTATGGAAAAGTTATTTTCAATTGTAGAATGCTCCTTTTACTGATAGGTAGAGGAATACATAAAGTCAGAAAAAGTTCCTGGTTTCTAAAAGCCCATGACACATTTTATGCATCATTGACTGGCTAAAACATTACCTCTATACTGGATGCCCCCTCATAAATATATACATAGACAGATACATATGTACATATATTCTCTCTCATAATTTCTGTCCATCTCACCTATTATCCATCTATCTATCATCTCTTCCTCTTCCTGCCTGTAGGTGGTAGTCTTCTTCAAGGCAGCTGATCATCTGACATGCAGCCTAACAGCTTCCAAGCTGTTTCTAGTGCCTAGTTAGATTGAAGACTAGAGCTCGCACTAGGTCAAGGAGCAGCCCATGTCAGACTCTTGGCTAGAGCAGCAGTAGCCTCTTTCTGCACTGAGAGAGCCCTGTCCCATCCAGTCCCCTGCCTGCCCTATGCGGTCCTCACTCCTTCAACTGAATCTACATTACATGCGGAAGAAATGCCCATGTATCCAGGGTGACAGTCAAACAGCAGGTCAAGGGAGGCCACATCCTCAACAATAAGGGGAAAAAAATCTTGGCAACTGTTGATGTGTCTTAGGAAAGAGGAGGAAGACCTGGGGAAAGAAACTGAAAGCTTAGCAATTTCCAGTGGTTGAAGTAGACTGGATATTGCCTGAGACAAGAAGAGAAAAATAAAATATTACTTAGCATTCTCAGCACACACTGTTTGCATGCATGTCTTCCTGGATCTTGGGCTTCTATTACCATGGCCCCTTCTGCAACACAGATTCTGCTCCAAAGTATTTTGGTGCTTTTGGGCTCAGCTCTTCATTAATTTACCCCTGCCTTTCCCATGTGTTCCTCTGTGGCCTCTCCAGTAACGTGAGCCAGGCTCCTCACATTGTCATTCCGTGTACTACTTTCCTTTTTTTTTTTTGGTACTAGGGATTGAACTCAGGACCTTGTGCTTTTGAGGCAGGCAGCAGATCCAATGAGCTAAATCCCCAGCCCTCCATGTACTACTATCACCCAGCCTTCCCTGGACCAGCATGGTCCATTGAGCATCCACCATACTCCTTGGCATATTGCCTGTGCCTCATTTCTCTTCCCTTTTGACATTCTCTTCTCTTTGTCTGAGCCAATATGTATTTCTTCAGAAAAACTGTAGATTCCTTTGAGGGTAAGAATCTCTTCATTCCAATTCCCATTATCTAATATCGCACTTCATATACAGTAGACCTCCATAAATATTTGTTGAATAAATCCAGTAAGAATTCCCATTTTTCTCAGGCAGATCATTCCTGACTAGTGGGAAGGAAATAAGTAAATTCTGTTTTATTCTTTACCTGGTGCAGTGTGCAGCTCCCTGACTTCTCTTGTTGTTTCACAATATGCTCCTCCTCTTCTCTTTGAATTGAGAATCAGTATTGTGAAGGTAGCTGCCTTGTGAGGTGGCCGTTGGGTGAGAGGTGGGGAGCAGGCTTGGCTTTCCTGTGTTCACCATTATCTCCTCTCCAGAAAAGACCAATAATCCACAATCTTGAATTAAAGCCTCAGATAGGCTTTACATTTTCACCTTAAGGCAAGGCACTTCTTCTTCCAAAGAAATGTGGAAGTTACTCTTTATTACAGGATTTATATTTGATCTAGGTAATTAGTAAGTTTAACATATTTAATAAGTGCTTCTGTGGCACTTGCTAAATGCCAGACACTGTTCTGAGCATTTTAATTATATTAACTAGTTCTTCTTCGTAACAACCTTGCCAAGTAGATATGACTATAACCATCAGCCTCATTTTATAGATGAGGATAGAAGGATGCAGAATGATTAGGACCTTTCCCAAGGTCACACAGAGCTTGGTGACTAAGCTGGAATTTGAAATAGGCAGACTCATTCCAGTACCCTTGCCCTAACCACTGTGTGCCAGTACATCTAAATATGATCAAGGTACAGTCTACATTGCGTATCTGTGCTCCTCAAATATAAACTGACTTTGTTTTCAAGAATGCCAAGAGCAGGAAGTCTCTTCGACCTCTATTAAGCAACATATGGCTGTGTTCTTCCTAAATGTTTCCAAGCACATTGATTCATTAACTATGTCTTGAATGCAGGTTTCTTTGTGTCATTTTTGCAGTTAATTGTTCACATTGTAATCAATGCCAGTCCTAAGATTGGTCTCCACAAAATATACTTTCAAATAACCTAGGAACCATGCCAGAAATTCACTCTAATTACACAGCATACCAATTTTGAGTACTAGAGATGACTTGAAGGCAAAATGTGTGTTATTTAAAATTATTCAATTTATAGTAAATAAATGTGATTCTGCCCAAAAAAGAAAAGATGAAGTTGCATGTTAGTCTTCTCTTTTCATTGCCTTTTCTAGATGTTTAGGATAATGTGGATCATTTTTTTCTTATGAGTTCTAGATTTTTACACAATTTATATGGATTTTTTTAAGCTGCCCATAAACCATCACTTAACCACTTACTGTTTAGAAAAAAAGAAAAAAGACTCCTATTCAAGCCCTACTTTGTGTATTCACATACAGTGTATAGAACAAACACAAAAAACATCTGGGTTGGGAGCTGCTTTTCCGGTGCAGGGGTTATTCAGAGTACAGTGCTTGAAATTGACGGTGTTCTTAAATTGAATCCCAGGAATAAAATATACATGAATAGTCAGCCTAAAAATTGAACACGTTCGTCCTAGGGTTCCCTTAGGTAGTTCCAATGACCTATCCTTCCAGCTCCCATGAGGAGTTCATTGGCTAGCTGGTGGGTTTAAGTTGGTGTTTCTCAACTCTATCAAACCCAATACCCTATTTTTAAATCATTTTTTATTATCCTTAAATGAAATTCATAAATGATAAAGTATTTACATAAACTTTCACCAGGTATTTATAATGATATAATAGCTATTTTAATGTTACAGTAGAAGAAATAATAAAGTTGGCAGGCATTTGAACCTACTACAGAATCACCATAATGTAATATGCAGTGTAATACAAAATACACTACATGTATAGAATGGTATGGCTGTGCTAAGTCTGCGAACCAAACAGGTCATACAGTGTATAATCTTTCCTCAATTTGCATAGGTATTGTGCACCTGAAACTTCAACTTACATTAATACCATACAAGCTACTTTGTGTTCATATGTAAATGGAGTTAGCATCTATGCTCAATTATAAGCAGGTTTTCAACACTTAAGTAAATGACCCTGATGATATACAAAAGCTTGCAGGATGTGGGAAGCTTTCTGTTGTGCTCAGAACCGTCCTGAGCACTGCATTATTCTAGCTATTGTAGCCACACCTTCTAAATGCCAGTAATGTCCACTGATCATCATGTCATACAGGTCAATGTGTCATTCAAGATCAACCCAGACATTTCCCTAAATTCCCTTTATTGAGTGAGAGCCTAGGTCAATGCCTAATGTTAAAATCAGCCCCCCCAAAATACTTGTGACTTTTTTGTAGCCCTTAGAAAACAACAAAATACCTATAATAAAATCCTCAATAGTTGGGTTTGTTATGAGACCTACATTCCATGAGGGCAAGGTCTAAGTCCACGCAGTGTGCATAATAGTTCAGCACCTCCATACAGTTCCTGGACTGTACTGCATCTTGTTTGAATAGAACAAACTGGGCTTAGGATAGCTGAGCTAGTGAGAATATATGCACTGTTTAAAAGAACTAGTTTTTTTGTTGGTTTGTTTTGGTTTGTTTTTTACTTTGGATTGCATATAATAGGTAGATGTTCACAAGGAAAGCTTACAGTGAATAATTATTTGAATATACCACTTTTGTTGTTTCTGTTTGAACGTATGACATTAAAATGTTTGAAGACATGTGGAACCTATCAAAGACCTAGAATCCTCAAGTCATTTTGAGTGAGAAAAAGGAGTATGTTGAAGACACTGAGCTGCAGCCCTTGACCTAAGAGGTTTGCTTCATAAGCTCACGTGAGGCAGCTATATTAGCCCTGATTTTACAAATGAGGAAACTAGGGTCATCGAGGGCAAGTAATCTGTCCAGAGTCAGAGAGTTGGCTCAATGACAGCAAAGGGTTTGAATACGCAGTTTGAATCCAGAATTGTGTGGTTCCAAAAGGCTTATCTTTCCCAAGAAATCACGTTCTTTCTTAAGTGGGGCAAAACTAGGTTTCTGAAAATGTACATCTGAAGGAAGGACCGTTAATTATGACCACTGAGATCCACCTTAATGTAATTTTACTGTACAAGTAATACATTCCCATTCTCATGTCTGTAAAATTCTACTGTGCTAGTGGTTCAGCAGTTGTTATGTTGACCTTGTTGTTGTCAGATTCCAGGATTCCAGATCATGTGTGAAGTCCTATTAGTGAACTTTTTAAGAGTCTTTGGGTCTTTACAACCTAGCAGGGTGCCCGAAAGAGTGTTCATTGAGTGGAATTTAATTGACTATTTCTCCTTTTAGGCCTTGGCCTTACACAATATTTCAGCGAGGCTTTGACCTGGTTCTGGGAGAGCAACCCTCTGATAAAATATTCAGGTAAGTGGTTGTCCAGGGACTTGCTTATGTATGTCTTCCAGACCATGTCCCACTTCCCTCTGAACTTTCTTTTCGGGTGGTAAAATATGGAATGATAAACACTTTCAGTTCTTCTGCTTACTCAGTAATCAAAACACTTGATGTCAGTTCATGCCCAGGGACAACAAGGAGGACTTTGAAGTCAGACTGATTTTGTTTGGGTCCTCTTTTCCTTCCTTGCCAGCTCTGTGACCTCAGTACTTTTCTGAACCTCTTGGACCCTCCAATTTCTGTATGTGTTAAATGAGGCTGTATTACATGCCCGGCTGGGTATTGTGAGAGATATATGAGATAATGCAGGGAAGGTCCCTGGCACAGAAACTGGCATAGAACAGGCAATTAATGTCAGCTTCTGCCTCTCCATTTTGCATCTAATTTGCACCTTTCTCATGGAGTCTTAAGTTGTTCAAAATTAATCTCTCCCACCCCTGCCTCCCCCTTTTCTAAACTCTACCTCATTATTATTTTCTTTTATCTATTACCCTCTTGATAGAATTTGATGCTTCTAGTCCCTTCCAAGATTTTACCTGCTTATCTGGGAATAGCTCATATTAGAAAAGCCCAAAAGCAATGGGAAAATTTGGGTGCCAGCCATGAACTATTGGATTTTCATAAAATTTAATTCGTAACAGGTATTATCTGGAACATATATGATTTACTTCCAATGTAAGATTATATTGTCTATTCATTTTGTCAGTCCATCCTTCACTTGTCCTGCAGTCGCTGAGCATCTGCTAAGTGCCCGAGATTGAACTTGGTATGGCATTATAGACAGGAATACATTGCCTCCCAAGAGCAGGCCTTCTAGTAGAGGAAGTGCATAGTCCTGCCCAAGTGGCTGATGTCAAAGGATAAATTCACTACTGCATGCCATTGCTACAGAAATGGTGGGCAGCACAGTGCAATGGAAGATTTGCTTCCTCTTACTACGCCAGTACATTTTGCTAAGCCTCACTACCACTGTTTCAAACTCCTTTCCATGACCCTCCCTGTCAGCCATTTCTGGCTTGGGTATTTGCTCCTGAATTTGCCTCCTTGAGCTCACTTTCCTGTAAAACTTCTGGCAGCATGGAATAGACGGGCTAGACCATGCTGTTCTCCCAAGGTGTGCTCTGAGCTACAGTGCACATTTACAGAACCACTTCCTCACAGGACATCTCCTTGCCTTTCCTCTCTCCTGAGTATCTCTCCTAGGCCAGGTTGAGTCACTTAATGACATTGGTCTCAGGTTGCTTTTGCGGATTTGTGCAGTAAGAGATGCAGCTAAATTCCTTGGACTGTCACTTGGTCATTTAAACTTTCTAACAGTGATTTATCATTTAGCCAACTTCTTTTTCTCTCTTTCTCCTACTGCTGGTCTTCCAGGAATTTGAAGGGTAGTAAAGATATGGCAATGGGGAGCCAGAGGGAGGTTTGTGGATTTACATGGATAAGCTCCCTGTTCCCTAAAAGTCACAAGAGAATACTAAAAATCAAGACTTTTAATGACATTACTATTAAAGCAAAACTTGCACAAAACTGTGTTTCTATCCCCACCAACACCATTTTATTTTTAAATTTGTTGGCTGCCATTTGGATATGATACCCAAGTGCTTCAGAGGAGATTGGTTATGTGGCTTAATCCACAAAAGTCAACTGTCTCAGGAGCCACTGGGTTAATCAATAAGTGATTATAAATTTTGTCTCTAACATACATAGTTTTTTTCAAATGAAAGCAGTGAGTATCAGGTGCTTACTATGGGCATTAGGAGCTTTATCAAATCTACTGTAGGATCTGAGTCAACCACCTACCAGTACCAATGGATGACTTGGTCAGTGACTATAACTCGTTACTTACTCGGCTATTCTACTCACTCATGATTTAATATCCTGATGAATTCCAAGCCACTGCACAACTCTGTGGCGTAGAGAATAAAGCTTAAATTCTGATATTCAAATCTTCCCACCACTGAATACCAACATACAGCTCCTTCTAAATAAGCTGCTGTTCTCTGGAGCCTTCCATTCTTAGTCAATTCTGTCTTCTAACTGATCCGCTGCCCCAGTAACTTGAATATTCCCCACTCTCAACCTTTGCTCATACCCTTTCTTTGTAGCAAGAATCCTTTCCTCTTCATATAAGCATTACCCACACTCATGGCCCATAGCAAGTCTCTAAAACTATCATCTTTAAGCACACCCTATTGTGAAGCACTGTTTTAAATGTTGTAGATATGATCAAACAGCTATGACCCCCTGTCTTTGAGAGTTTATAGTTTCATTCAGGAAGTAGTCCTCGTCCCTGGCCCTCCATGAAAGTCCCCAGCACACATTCAAGGGACCAATGATCTTACTCAGCACATGGCAATTAATGCAAAACCTCATGGAGGTGTGGCCAAGAGACAAAAGCTTTTTTTTTTTTTTTTGGTATGGGGGGATCGAACTTGGGTCCTTGTGTTGCGCACCAGGCGGTGAAACCACTGAGCTAATTTTTTAAAAGCATCATTGTGTTGTTGTTGTTGTTGTTGTTGTTGTTGTTTTGTGGTAACGGTTATTGAACTCCGGACCTTGTGCTTGCAAGGCAGACACGGTGCCATTGAGCTAAATCCCTGGCCCTCCCTGGCGTTTTTAATTGTAGCCAGGATTGAGAAATGGTTCTCAAACTTCTCTAAAATTCACTGCAACACTCCATATTAAATTCCTCACTCCAAATTTCTGTGATAAACTGATTATAATATCTATTTCTCAATTATTTTATTTCAGATGGGTTGTTTTTTTTTTGGTACCGGGGATCAAACTTGGGACCATGCGCTTGCGAGGCAGGCGGCAGAACCACTCAGATAGGTTTTTAATCTGCCCATTTGTTTCTCAAATAGAAGAAGTGATAACCTATAAAGCCTTAAATAGTTGATATATGTAACATAATTTTGAACACAGTAGGCCTTCAGTGGGTATCTGTAGATGCTTGTTTTAGGTATTTATTTCCTAAGGACTTGAAATCATACTAGGAAAAAGACCTTGAGGCCCAACCCAACCTTGGTAATCTGTAACCCCAAATAACTTGGGTGACTTGTAATCCTCAGATAGACTGAGAGGATCCAAAATGACCTTGACCCTCTCGACTGAGCCTTTCAGCCAAACCCCTTCTGGTGTTAAAGATGCCCTTTCCATTGTGTTGAGAATCACTGCATTCCACTGGACTCTGGTGACAGGGATGACTGCAGGCCAAATTTGTCTCAGGGATCTTCTTCTTGAGTGTCTACCTGCATCCCTGGGAATAATACCTCATCCTGGAAGAGCTTGCTCTGGGAAAGAATGGACATGCCAGCTCAAGAGCCATTTGTCTGTTCTCCCACACTCTATTTCATGCCAAGCCACTGAGTGAGCACAGGCTTATTTTGTCCCGCACTCTCTGGTGAGGGTTTGCCTCTGAACAGAATTTTCAAGCTTTGGTTCCATGGGACCATGCAGCATGCAGCTGCTCCATCCACTGCAGTGGTCACCACCAGCTGTCACAAAGAAGACCCAACTTGGAAAGCATCCCAGGTGCTTGCCCAACTTCTCTTGGGAGGTTTTATGAAGTCCTTCCTGCCAAATTTGCATGAATGAGGGACAGATGAGATTTTAGGGCATATCTCTTCTCTGACAGTTTATTCTATATTTGGTTTTTGGAGTTAGTAGATTTTGCAGATGAAAGATAGCTTTAGAATTTTATAGGCATGAGCTAGCATAGGCTGGGAAGCTGCTGTGATCCACACCTGAGAATCAGATGAAACCTGTCTTTTCTACTTACACAGGGGTGACCTTGGGCAGGTTACTAACCTTTTAAAAATATATGTGATGAGTTAATAAAACGGGGCCAAACTACCAAGTTCAGAGGGTTCCATGAGGACAAATAAGGTAGCTCTACAGAGCACCTGCCCTTTCCAGAGGTCCCAGTGAAGGTTAGTTTCACTCCATATCTAACTTGGCTTCCCCTGTGGGGTTCACATTGCCGCTGCCACGGACTGGAGGAAATCACATTGTTTTCTTGTTAACATCCAATGCAGTGTCACAGAAACTGTTGTGCACTTAGGAAGTTCCATGTAATATGAAGCTGAGGTCCATCTTGACCATTAGATTCATTCAAACCCAGATGTTAGCCTTATCTTGCCTCCCATGGATGATTAGCTTCACTATTGCTTCCACCTCTAAATTTGAGCCCTCAGATTATGCATGCTAAATCCTGCTCCAATGAAAGAAACACGCAACATCTTTTCATTAATTAGTCAGTTACTATTTACTGAGTGACATCCTTGTGGTAGAAATTATTAGGTACTGGGACACAAAGATGACATAGGGCTGTTCTTTGTCACCCAAAAGACCACAATCTTATTAAGTGACAATAGACACAGGAAAAGACAGGTCAACACCTAAAGGACTGTGAGGCTTGTGTGCAAGGCGGACAGTGGAGAGTCCCTTGATCAGTTCAAGGGCAGTGGGTCTAGGTTCTTGAGGGCTTTCTGGAAGGCTTTGAACCTTAACTGAGCCTTAAATGAGTCAAATTCAGTTCAATAATGGCCATAAAATCCAGAAAGAAGTCATATTAGGAGCAAAAGCAAAGAGGTGAATAAAACAGGGTAACTTTAAGAGCTAAGATCAGATGGCACTGTAGGAGCACGAAGTGTGAAGCAGGTTTGGAAAGAGGAGAAGCTGCAGAGGTGGGTGGGGTGACACCTTTGGAGGCTTGACCTTCATTCTGTGCTCAGCAGTAGAACGTGGAGAGAGTCAGTGTCATGGTTCACTTTTCCCTGAGGAATATTACTGTATGCAGAGGATACAGGGAAAGCTATGAGATAGATAAGTATGTTTTGCCAAGAGAAAACTTAGCCATCAGAATGGTCCAGAACTGCCAACGATTTCCTAAATTGTGTTACATAACCAAAGTAAAATTATAATTTTAAACCAAAGTAGAAAACAAAAACTCATGTTTGTGTCCAATGGACTGCCTCCTCCCTGGTACCATTCAAACTTGTAGATGTTCTTCCTGAAACAATGCTGTATTAATAGGAGCCTGCCTGGTATAATGTTGCTGTCTCGAGAATGCCCATTACAAAATGCAAAGTGAAATGATACAAATTCTTGGAGGTCATGTTCTTCAACTCACATTCATTCATAAGTCCCAGATTCCAAGCACTTTGGGGACAATAAGTAGCTCTGAATGAGCACCTTAATATTGTCAGATGAAGTGTGTGCGCATGTGTGTTGTGTGTAAATGCACTATTATATCTTCAATTTCACTAACTGATTCAAGGAAGAACGAGGCCATAGTCTTTTGTCCCCAAATAATGGACTTTGTTCACCTAGGGCAACCCCCCCACCCCAGCCCATGCACAGACTTAGCCCCACCTACTGCCATGTGCCCCTCTGGGTGTGAAGATTTGAGAGCCTCCTTCAGAGCAAGAAGCATTCTGAGAGTTCTCTACAGGCCAGAGAAATAAGAGACCAAGAGTCAGGGTAGAAATGGGAGAGAAATCCTCCAAATCCTGGCCAGGTCCCACTTAGCAGATGTTCTCCCTCTCCCCTGGGAGTCTCCTGCGGTTAAGCTGGCACCTGCCTTCTCATGTTTCAACAGCTCAGGCACCAAGGCTCTTCTTCAGGATGGGGCAGTGGGGTCAGTGGGTTACTCTGGCTGTCATTCTGGAGAGGACCAAGCTCCTGATAAAAGATCTGAAGACACTAATCTGGTTTTCTGTCATCTCCATCACCCAGGAGGAGGGATTGGGGGAGAAAGGAACAAGGTTCTTAAATGGTACTCTGTGACCAGCATGCTAATGGAGCCAGGGCTGGGTTCTGCTTAATTGAATGCATCCTTCCATTGTTCTCTCCCTCACATGAAGTTGGGAGGGGACACCAGACTGCCACAGCCTCGTGATATCCCACCCACACTGGCTTTTATCCCACTGACTATTTTTGACTGTGAACACAGAGCATTTGAATGCCTTTGAAATGAAATGAATGAATAAATAAACAAATAATCTCTCATGGTTTCCTTAAGCTCTCCCTTGAAATGCTGATTGATTCTTTTATTCCTTTTAGCCCTGGTTATAAGAATAAAAAATCTTCTCTATATCCCAAGGGTTAGCACTGTTAGCGATGGGTGTGGGTAGGAGTGCAGAGAATAAATCAGGGACTGTTCTGTTCATCTGTTCATCCCCTCTTCTCCTCCCTGGAGGTGCCTGGCTTCAGTCATTTCTGTTCCTGTCACACAGAAGGCAGAAAAGGGGAGCTTTCTTCTTGCCTTTTACTTGTTAGGATTCCTCCAGGCACAGAGAAAAACCATAGCTGCCTCTGTGGGTGTGGCACCAAGACCTATGATGAGGATGGTGGGCAGCCGGTTTCTCTATTCAATTAAACCACTTCCAGTTACATCTGACTTAGGACAAGGGCAGCCCACCTTCAAACCTGAAGAAAACCAAGGCTCACTCTTTATGACTTGATAAAAACCACTTCTAGGGTCGGGGATTTAGCTCAGCAGTTTTGCCGCTGCAAGCGCAAGGACCTGAGTTCAATCCCCGGTACCAAAAACAAAACAAAACAAAAAACCACTTCTGCTATCGGTTGAGCAGCCACTAGAATCAGTTCTCCAGTTGTCTAGCAGTGTGAGAAAGAGCAGGCCTCTCTGTGTGCTTCTGACTCAGCCATCTCATGCATAAAATGGAGTCAGGTGTCTTATCTGAAGAAGACTTGCATGGGGCAAGCAGGAAGCAGCTTGTGACAGGACACCTGATCCTCAAGGTGGGGGGTGGCGCTGTCCCCAGCCTTCATCTCTTGGTGTTCTGTGTCCTTGCAGATTTACCTACACCCTTGGGGAGGGCATGTGGTTGCCCCTCAGCAAGAGCTTCGTGATTCCACCAGCTGAACTGGCCATCAACCCGTCCGCAAAGTGTAAGACAGACATGACTGTGATGGAGGATGCTGTGGAGGTCCGGTGAGTCTGGCTTCTGGTGCTGAGACCTTGCTGGCCTGAAGACCCTAGGTGGTAGGACAGAAGTCACAGCAAGCTGGAAGCAAACATGGGCAAGCTGCCTTAGTAAATTCGCCAAACCCATCACCATACTCTGCTCTTCATCTGGGTCAATATTGCACACTCCACGGCTCTTTAGCTGGAAAAAGACATAAAATTAGAATTTGTAAGCACTTCTCATATACCCCAAGGACTGACAGCCAATAAAATGTTAATTTCCTGGCCCAAGTTTAGACCTCCTTCTTTGACCAGGCGTTACAGCCTTGGCTCATTTCCCAGATGTAAAAAATGCCCATTAATTTGTTCCTTTGAGGCTCAGAGTATGGTTGATCTTCAATTTTTATAAGAGAGTGAGTCTTGATCCAGTTGACCAGAAAGGAACATAGAATGTAACCCATTTGTTGCTTTGGGACTCCTGTGACTCTTCCCAACCTCCCTCTGTGTCTCCCTGCAGAGAGGAGCTGATGACGTCCTCCTCCTTTGACAGCCTGGAGGTTCTCTTGGATTCCTTTGGGCCAGTCCGGGACTGCAGCAAAGATAATGGGGGCTGCAGTAAGAATTTTCGCTGCATTTCAGATCGCAAGCTGGACTCCACTGGCTGTGTGGTACGTCTGTCCTGCCAAGCTAGGAGTTTCCATTTGGGGTGAGGAGGGAAAGCACAGTGTGAGAAGTAACACAGATATAGAGATGAAAATGTGCTGTGGTCCCCAGTTATAATCATCACATAGTCTAAATTAGGAACTTTCCCTTGATGTGCACAAACAGCTAATCACTGAATACTCAAGACTCCTTATGGAGCACCTACTATGTGTTCTAGAGCTATCCAAAGGAATCACAGAGAATGATTCCTTTCCATTCTTTTAAGGAAGTGGGTGAGACCTATTTGAGAACTGATAAATTCTTTAATAGTATAATATTAACTCTAAGTATAATAGGAAATCTTAGGAAAGAATCTTACCTGAAGTTAGAGTAACAAAAGAAGCAAGCTATGCCAAGGATAGTAGAGAAAAATGTAAATAAATATGTGATCATTTCAGACCACAGCAATGAACTCTTCTCCCAAGACAGGTTTTTACTTCGTTTCCAGCTCTATGGACTTTGGCCACCTCTGAAATGTATTGTAATATTATGGATTAGTGAGACTATTTGGGCTTGAGTGGACTAAGCCATCTCCCACACCATGGATATGAAGCTGCAGCAGCAGAGGAAGCCATCAGATGTTGCTTTCTTTTTGTTGGCCCATACTCATGTCTATGAGCCGGGTCATCCGCTTCTCGTCTTACCTTCTTGAGAGGGGAAATAATGAAACCCTCAACAGAGGAAAGGGGATGAACAGAGAAGAATGGCAGAGAAGCCACGGAGTGAGAACAGAGGACAGAGAAATCTTTCACCGAGTCAGGGGGCTCTGCAGTGTTAGGGGAAACGGCCAGGAGCTTCCAGCTCCAGGGAGGATGTGGAGCCCATGCCATGCTGTGCAAGGGACCGAGAACAGGGGAAGCTGTGAGGTGGCTGAGCTGATGCCACCCTTCACCTCCTCAGCCCATCTCTTAGCTCCTGTGCTGTTCAGGGAGCTGCTCTGTATCAAAGAGGGATGTGTACCTGGGGGCCAGGGTGGGACCTCCCAGCCCAGCTGATTAGACAGCAGCTGACAGGAGCCCCAGTCACTGGAGAAGGCAGAGCCCAGAAAGAAAAGAGGGAAAGGAAGAACTGAGGAGCAAATGGGAGGAGAAGCTGAAAGGTGCACTGCTGTGGCCAAAGAGGTGCAGCTAGGACTATCAGAAAAACAGGAAGAAAATTATTTGTGAGGTCATGTCTTTCAAACATGGTACCTCCTCCTGTGTCAGGCCCAGCCTCACAAATTGTATGCAATGAGCTCCCCACGGGGTCCCATGGGGTCAGTTTCACTCTTTAACAGAGCTCCCAGCTGAGACACATTTTTTTCCCTTTTTCTACTAAGCCTGGATTTCTTCATCCAGATTTTAGCCTTTCATTCCTCATTACTACTCTCAGGTGGTTCTAAGAACTGAAATACTGAATGCACACATGCATTTTCCCACCCCATGCCACCACCACATGCATCAGAGCATGCATACACATTCACAGGCAATGGAATAGACTCCCCCTCTCCTCTCCTCTCTGTCCCTTCCCAAGCCCCTCGGGGTTTGTCTGTCATGCACTTTCTTGATGATGCCAACCCCTTTTGCTTGGCACAGAGCTGTGCTGAAGGATTCCTGTACTTTTAACATTGTGATCTTTGAGATGGAGCTAGCAGGAATAGTTCTGATGAATATGCATTTGCAATGAGGCTGCTGTATTTTAGAATCAGAGCCACTGCAGAAAACCACCCAATTATACCAGGACTTAGTATTAGCATAATACTTTGAAGTCACTTGCTCATGTGACTCCCAGAGGAAGGGAGGGGCAGGCTGACTGGCAAACACATTCAGTTTACTATTTCTTATTGGCTAAGAAGCATATGATCCCTGGGGAAGGGGACGGATGTGTTGATAGCAGATGCATCACTTCATGATTCTTGTGACTCTACGGAGGAGAGTAGGGACTTGACTTTGAACCTGACCTGAGTCCAATGGGCATCAGTACTGTGTTAACAGAGTGGTTCCTTATCATTTGGAGGTGGACCAGGGCTAAAAGCATCAGTGGTACCAGCTCCAATTTGAGGAAAATTGCCTGCCTTCTCCCTCTGTGTGTAAACGGTACATTCAGTCCTCTGGGTGCTGAGCTGAAAAGCTTCTCAAAATGGCATATTTGTAAGAAAGGAGAAAGAGATGAGAATCCCAGAACATGCTGACCCTTCAGGAACCTGGGAAAGGAGCAGAGGTGTGGGAAGAGGCAGAGCATGTGCCTGTATATTTGCCTGATTTAATTCAAACCAGACAGGTGGAATTCATACTGTGTCCACATGGGCTGGTCAACCTTCATTCTAGGAAGGCAGGGCATGCTTCTCAGTTATGCATGGACTCCCACAGGGTTAATTGCTATCCAGTTAATTGCCATGTTGTTTATATAGTCTCTGAGGACAGGCAACAAATAGCCATGAAAGGCACAGACTTGTACAAACCAGTCATGCCTTTTTACAAACTGAACTGCTCTCCAACTGCTGGAGATTGCTGAAGCTTCAGGAGGGCTCCCAGGACACTGGCCAGCCAGCCACCACTGATGACCAAATGGTGCTCCCTGTCCTATGTGCAGGGGGTAGCAGTGGGAGACCTATGAAGCCCAGAGCAGCAGCTCAGTGGTCCTTCAGTGGTGCTATATTACCGTGGTGCTGCTTGAATAAGGTGCGTAGATTTTAGTGACTTAAAGCTATATAAATCTATTATCTTACAACTGTACAGATGAAAATCCAGCTTGGGTTTCACTGGACTAAATTAAGGTGTTACCAAATGTGTATTTCTTTCTGGAGGCTCTAGAAGAGAATCCATTCCCTTGTCTTTTCCAACTCCTAGAGTCTATGCACATTTCTTGTGACCTCCTTCCTCTACCTTTAAAGCCAGCCACATTGCATTTTTCTGATGTTCTGCTGTAGCTCAGCGTCCCCTCTCTCTCCCATTCTGCCCCTGTCTGCCACTTTTAAGGACTCTTGTGATTACATTAAGTCCACCTAGACACTCCAGCATAATCCTCTCATGTCAAAATCCTTAACTTAATCACATCTGCAAAGTCCCTTTTGCCACAGAAGGTGATATATTCACAGGTGCCTGCCCTTGTGTCATGGGCAGATTTGGGGGATCTTTTGTGGGAGGCAGAGAGCCACAGGAGCAGACATGGAGGCAGGACTCCAGCCTTCCTGCCCCCAGCTTTAACTGGGATATCTTCACTTGCTATCAAGTCTTCTATTTAGGCTCAGTATAAAATTGGAAACAAAAACAAAGAAAATAGTTTCCGCTCCTTCCTCATCTTCACACTTATCCTAAAAGTATCCATAAAAACTCCTTTGCTTTGTAAGACATTGGAAGGTACTTAGGTGACCAGACTTCGCTACCCGGGAAGGAGAGGTCAGCTGCCCTGCTTTCTTGTCTGTGGAAAACGTGACCTTCCTTATCGGAGCATTTTGCTCTGATGAGCTTTGAATCACCCAGTGACCCTGCTGTCCTTCCCTGGACATGCTGTCTACCGTGGTTTTCCATGAAATGTGTCATTTCACCTCTACTGGAGCACAGATGTGCAGAGAACAGTACAGATGACGACCTCTCTTTCTCTCTGCAGGACAGTAAGCAAAAGAGTATACCTCAGAGGGTTCCAGAGAAATGAGGGCAGGAAGCTATCACAAACTGAAATATAAATTTAACTCCATCAAACTTTATTTTTTTTCCCCTTGGGAGAAGTCCTGCCTGGCTTGGGCCAGCATGTCAGAGCCCATCAAAAAGTTGTGGAAATCATTGTTTGTGAAAGAAGTAGGATTGCCATCTAGTAGAAAAGAACCTATTTTGAGTTGAAATTATAGTTCCACGTTATGAATCATCCAGGTAAGGTGAGGCAGGCTCAGCTTCGGGAATTTGTCCCTCTTCTCCCTGGAGCACTAGATATGCGCACGCTTCCATCACTCATCGGCGTCTGCTGACAGAGCATCCACTTTGCAATCTGAATTCGAGATGTGCATGTCTCGGACTCAGAGATTACACCAACCTCCTAAGCAATTAATCAACCCAAAATCATCAGTAGAAAAAGAGGGAAAAGATAGCAAAGAAAAGGAATTGAATGGAGGAAATCATTTTAATCTCATTAGCAAATTATGCCTTAGAACAGTAATAAGTCAAGAAGCCATGAGCATCTCATGAAAGATGATTAACCTTGTGTATTTTAGGGGTCACTGAAATATGAGCTCATTTATTAGTCCTTCTCCATGGGGGAGGGCTGTTGCCATAATACCTGGAGATTTTTTTTTCCTTAAGCTGGTAGTTAGTAAAGTCCCGGGGACTGCTAAGTGTAATGTATGCAAAGAGTGGTTAATGTATGACCTTGGGGCTGTCTTCTGAGCAAACAGTTCCTTTTCATGGAACAAGAAGCGGGGATTGGCCCTAACCTGAGGAGCCAGCATCTAGCAAAACAGAAAATGCAAGCTCCTCCTAGAGGCAGGATTTCCTCTGACCTGCTGGGCTCTGCATACACAGACTTCTAGGGAAGGGGCGTGGTTTATAGACTATAGCTTCTTGTATTTAGATCTAGATTTTTGAAGAAAGTAGAATTTGAATATAATAGCAGAAGGAAGATGGGTCTTTAAATGAAACAAATTTATATCATGGAAAGCTTGATTAACTCCTTGGGGAATCGGTATGCTGGTTCCCAAGTGTTAAGAAGAAAACCTTCTTTTTCCCTGCCCCTGCCCCTTTGAAATATTTCTAAAATGTTTTCCTTTGAACTGCAGCCTAAGTCAGTTTCAGTTCAGTGAAGGCAATTGCACCTTTACACTGATGGTGAATCTGATCTTGCCTTCAATGTCATCACTCTGGACAGCTGGCCGTGTTTTGTCCTAAAATATGTGTGTCCATAATATGGTGACATGGTGTGTGTGTGTGTGAGTGTGTGTGTGAAAGGAGGGGCAGAGAGGTAGACAGATAAATAATATTAGGCTGAATCTACAAATCCTTGATTGACCTAAGAATATACTCCAAGAATTGCTTAAAACAGCTGCACAGTGAATCCATAGGATAGTATCACTTTGTTGACAAATTGACTTTACTTCTTTAGGATTTTCAACACATCCATGTTTTGTCACAGTTGGGAAAACAGGATGGCAGAATGGAAGGGATATACCCATTCTTTCAGATCTCACAGACCTAAACCCAAAGTTTGATTCTGCCATTTTTCCACCACTCTGACCTTAAACAAGAAGTTAGTCTTCCTGAGTCTAAATTTGTTCATCTGAAAATTGGTAAGATAAAGTATGCCTGTGTTGTTTGGATTGAAGATAATATATGTAGATAATACATGTCCTGCACAAAGAATTATTTAATTCCTGATTGCTGTGATTATTTTTAGCTTTGTTTATAAAGAAAAAATCTGACTTGGACAAGGCAGCTAATGCTGTCTTCTCTCCAAATTTCCCAAGAGAATGTGGTTATCAGGCAGTCCAGTTTGGGATAGCAGTGGTCATCTAGGCATTAGGGCCAGGCAATATGTGAATATGCCAGGTTTGGGGATTCTGGAACCAAACCCGCTCATGTTTCATCCAGTGGAGTCTTTGTCAAAAATCACACTCGATGAAGCATTCTGAACAAAAGCAGGTGGTTAGGAACATGGGAAGTCCTGGCTGGTGACAGAGAGCTAGCTGGTGCAAGCAAGAATAGCAGGAAGATTAGATTCATCTCTGTTTGATGGCTTCTAGCGAGCTTTATAGAAGGAAAAAACAGAGAGAGAGAGAGAGAGAGAGAGAGAGAGAGAGAGAGAGAGAGAGACTTCCAGTGCAGCCCATTTAATTCCAATCAAACTTTGTGTTTCCATACCCAAATCCATGATGCTGAAGCCAGCTCCCTTCTGGTGACACATCTGGTCTAACAGCTGGACAGCCAAGGAATTTGATGAGTGAGGGGGCTGACAAAACCTAGGGTGCAGTCCTCAGCTGCCTCATTTGCTTGTTTACTATCCTGTGGAACATCTGGACTTACACAACACGAGCAACTTCTTTAAATGCTGTCACCTTCTAGCACTCCAGCTGCCCTCCTGTGGAGAAAGAGGGTGGACCAGGCTAAGGGACCTAGCAGGCCCCCAGGGAACCATTTTTTTGGGAAATTGCAGAATTAGTGTCAGCAAATAGTGCATATACTGCTGTGATCTTTGAATGGCGAGGAGCGGGGAGAGGTATGTTTTCAGAGGTACGAGTCCAGCAGCTCTGGGCTACAAAGCCAATGTGCTTGGCAGCAGAGAGAGCAAGCCAGGGAGCAGGGGCAGAGGTAGGATGTTTAACACCATTCCACGGAGTTTTGCAAGTTTTATTTGGATTTGGGCTTGGCAAAGTGACTTTGTCAATTGACAGTCTGTGTATAGCTCAGTCTTAAAAGCCCAACCTTTGTAGTCCTATCCAGACAGACTCCCAGCTTTGCCTTCCTCCCTCTACCATTCTAGCTGCTTGAGCCTGACAGGTTATTTGCCTGCACCCAGAAAGGGCCAGCTGCAATACAAGCGTGTAGCATCTGTTACACAGGGAGAAGGAGGATGGGAAAAAAAGTCACTGCCTTCTAATGGGAGTCCTGGGCAGAGAAGAGTTCTCAAATTACCTGGCAATGTTAATAGTTTCCTTATCTTTAAATAGGGAGAATACAGGGTGTTGTGAGATAAAATGCCTGAAGCCCCTAGCACAGTGGCCGGTTCCTGCAAGTGTCTGGGTTGGAGACTTTTGGAACAGCCACATCAGCACTCCAGACAGCCTGCCAGGGTTCAAGTGTGGACCTATCACGAGCAGCTGTGTGGCTTTCGGAAGGGTAAATGCTCTGCACCTCAGTTTCTCCGTGCATCAAATGGGGTTGCTTGTATTACTAACCCATGGGGCTGCTGTGAGGTGAGTTAGACCACTGCCTGGTGGAGAACAGGTGCTGGGAGGTGCTGCTATTGCTCACCAAGTTCTAGACTCTTCCCCAGATTCTGACATCTCTCCTTTGATTTCCTCCTTTGTTGTTATTTTTGTGGAGTTATTGGGACAAAGTAGTGCAGAGAAGCTAAAAATTTCCCAGGAAGGGTATCTGGCCTGCACTCAAGCTCAGCACCCATGGGTTCTCAGAGAGGTACTCTAGCCTGTTTTTCAAAGGGCACCCTGGAGGCAGGAGTGTGATGAGTACAGCTGCTGTCCCAGGGAAGACAGTGAAACCCGTCTCCAAAGTCATAGGGCAAAGCCACTTCCTCCTTTAGGTTGGAAGCCCCAGCTCAGCCCATTCCCTCCAATACTGGTGACTGGTACCAACCTTTACAAAGTGCTTTCATCACTGAAAATGTCCACTCAATATCAAGTCCAAATAGCAGCATTCCTTTCCCCTAACCCAAAGACATCTCTGCTAATGCATTTTAGTTCTGACCAATCGCTTGCACTCTGCCAAACGGAAGCCACCACATCTCAGCTCTGCCGGGCTACAGTGCACCCTTCCAGCCTGTTTGGAGGAAGCAGCCCTAATGCAAATGTGTATGATCTGTGCCCAGACAGAAGAAGCAATTTGTCAGAAAAGGTCATTCACTTTTAAAGGGAGTGTAGGGCAGAGGGCAATTCGTGGATTACTTGTCAGTGTTAATAGTTTCAAGACGAAGTACTAAAAATAAATGTCGGGGTCATACGCTGGTTCTCAGAGGACCCAGGCCCCTGATTCACCCACCTGTGTGGATGCTTTCTGGTTATGCCAGTGCCCGTCTGGACTCAGTCCCATGAAGGACAGCTCTGGCTGCTACGACCGGCACGTCGGCGTGGACTGCTCAGACGGCTTCAACGGTGGCTGCGAGCAGCTGTGTCTCCAGCAGACGGCGCCCTTCCCGGATGACCCCGCCTTGTACAACATCCTCATGTTCTGCGGGTGAGTTGAGCGGTCGCGAGGCTGGCTGAGATGTGAGGCTCTGGGTGCTAAAACCTGGGAAGTCCGTTTAAAAGAGCTGGTCACCCTAAGTCCAGCCCTGAAGCAGGGGAAGAGGAGCCTTAGGGAGAGTCAAGTCCAACCCCTGTGAAGGAGGAAGCCCAACTTAGGGATTTACCTGTGAGGGAAAATTGATCACCCGGTTTGCTTAAATCTTTGCCTAATTAAACCAGAATGTTCCTGGCTACGTTTTGTGGGGGCTATGTTAATTAGGTGTTCGTGACAAAAAGCATTCCATGGTCTAAAACTTGAGAGAGATCATGTAACACTATCAAGTATCAGAGAAAGAAGGGGTGTCTTTGAGTTCTGGAAGCTTTGCCAAATTCTGCCTCTAAGGTCCCAGTGTCCAGGGCAGCCGATTGTCCTCAGGTGAAGGCTGTGCCTGCAGGGCCCTGGGGGCGGACTGGCCTCTGTTCTCAGGTAACTCTGACAGGGAGCCAGGCAGGCGAGGCCACCCCAGATGACCCACGACAAAGCTGCTGCCCAGCGAGGTTCGGGGACCCCCTCAAGGCTCAAGAGTTGCCAAATGGGAAGATTAGAATCAGAATTTCGGCCCTCTCTGATTTCTTTTTAAAACGTTTGCATTTTCCCCCAAATTTAAATTTATATCACTGAGTGGAATTATATTTAAAGACATTTTCATGCTATATTTGTAATAAAGATTTATCCTGTTCTGCTGTGCTCATACTTTGCTTTCCTGTCCTTCTCCCCTGCTGCCCCCCTTGTGCCCTCTCTCCATCTCCTCCTTCCTCCCGAGAGTCCGGCAGGCGAGGGCTTGCTCTGTGCCACATGCCTTCCTGGCCACTGGGCTGCAGCGAGGAGGAGCATGTAGCTCTGGCCCACGTATCCCACCATCCAATAGGCTTGCAAGGAAAATCAGCGTCTGTAGTAATAAAACTGTGCTAGATTGTTGCTGAAAGCCAGGGGCTGCTGAGTAATCATGAAAAGGTTGTTCAGTGGAGCTGTAATGTTATTTTTATTGTATTTTAAAATTTTATTTCTATGCAATTGAATGATTTTCATATTCAGTTTCTTGTAAAATCCCATTCCATAAATAGAAGGTTGCTCTAAATTTTAATGTTTTCTGTAATGTTATCATTAGGGTTGGCCCACTTCAATTAATAGAACTAAATTCACCCAAAGTTATATCCATTTAAAAATTATATACATACATATGTATGCATATATATTATACATATATATGTATATTAGACAGCCATTTGTGCAGAGAACTTTGTTAGGTGAGAGAGAGGAGAAACAACAAGCTATCAGACCTGGTTCCCCCTCTCAGAGGAGTTTACAGTGGGGCACACACCTAGGGGAAAGGGGGAGATGAGCTGATGTGGAAGGGGAAGGTGTCAAGATGTATAAGATGGACTGATGACCAGCCAGCTTCGGAATCCTTCCTAGAAACACTGTTTATGTTTCAGGGCAGGAATCGCTTCACCACCTTGTCCTAGAACTGGGCAGGAGCCACGAGCCATGGGGCCCTCTGTGGGTCTTGAGTCCCATCTGCTCCCTGGGCTGAGGCAGTCGGCCCCTAACTGGACTTTCTCTCTCATTTCTATCAGGCTTAGGTACACGTGTGCTTGGAGCTCTCTAAGGCACTATATGCATAGCCTGCCTGGTTTGAGGTTCTCACATAAAGGCCAAGTCACATGCACTTGTAATTTAAAAGCTCTAGTCACACCTTGTTCACACAAATATATAAATGGGAAATGGGCAGAACTGGCAGTTTGTACCAACAGGGGCCTCATTTGCACCTGTGCTATTAATAATAGCAACATTTAATGAGTACTAGCTATTTATAATATATGTATATATACGTAAGCTATAACCATATATAAGAGACTGCCTCAGTTCTTCATGTTAAGTGTGTTAATTTTAACAACCCAGTGAAACAGTCACTTTCTCCCCCTTTTACAGTTTTGGAAACTGAAGTTCAGGGAGGTTAATCACCTGTCCCAAGATCACCCAGGAAAGGAGAGAGTCATTGCTATTCCAATATTTTTTCTCAGTACTTGAAACTATGATCATTTGTTCCCCTATGTAGAACAAAAGCCTTTATCTTATTATGACAATTATGGTGTAGAGGAATAAATGATGTGCTTTAATAGCATGAGCATCTTTAAATTCTAAGTGCTATATTTCTAAAGAGAGAAGCAAATTAAATCAATATTCTTTTTCAAGGACAATGTTATCAAGTAGTTCCTACTTGAGCAAACAAATGTATGTTCTTCCTAATATAACTACAAATAAGTTCTCATAAATGACTTGTGAGTCATTGGCCCACGTTTACCAAATTAGCATCGCCTTTCCATTAGAGTAAATGTACGTGTCCATGGGGAGGACATGAGGAGGCCGCTTCCGGTTAATGGCGTGCATGGTGCTGACACCATGTGCCCCAGCAGGTATTTAGTTCAGGACGGCTACTCTGAATGAAGGGGGAGTTGGTATGGGTTGATCTTGTGTTTGGATACATTCAAACAATGCAGCTGGGAGATCATAAATCTTCCCAATTTCTTAGTTGACTTGTCACAGGACCACATTAGAAAGTTATTAATATCTTCAGCACAGTGTCATTCCCTTTCCTGCCTGATTACGTTTTCAACAAATGTAAGACCTAGCCACATAAATGGTTCTCCAGAAAGACTCTCATACATCTTGAGTTTAAATGTGTCGACTCATTTACAAACATACCCAGTGATTCTTACTCTGACCTATGTAAGAAATCCTCTAATAAGAGGAGAGAGACTACTAAAGTTTTGAAAGACTTATTTTCAAGGGAAAGGTAAGAAATTTGGTATGATCATGTGATAGATGGAGTCTCAGTCTACAGGCTTAAGAACCTAATTTATAAAGAGATCAAAATCAAATCAAAGTATTCCTACTCTCGGCCATCCAGCACTCTCTCAAAGGCAGTTCTTCCCAGTTTTCGGAGCTGACTTGCCTGCACAGCTCATTGATGGAGTAATTTCTTATCTTGAGTTCTCCACCACATTAGGTGCATTGAGGATTACAAGCTTGGTGTGGATGGACGTTCCTGCCAACTCGTCACAGAGACCTGCCCCGAGGGAGGCGATTGTGGGGAGAGCAGGGAGCTTCCCATGAACCAGACTCTCTTTGGGGAGATGTTCTTCGGTTACAACAACCAGTCCAAGGAAGTGGCCCCTGGACAGGTGCTGAGAGGAACATACAGGTGAGCCTCATGTGCATAGAACAGATTATTCGGGACATTGGCAGATCTTCTCTGAAGAGCTTTACACTCAGTGTGAAGTGTTATGTCTTAGAGGAGCGTAAATGAAGTGTGCATAAAGGACAGGTTACTTTCTCACCTACAGTCTTCTCTGAGTCTACGCTCTTCCATCCAGAACCCAAGCGCCATGCTTCCTCTGGGTGAGCAGTAAAGTATTAATGAGATTCTGGTCTTGCTCAGAGACAAGATTTTGCACAGAAAGCCTAAGTTCCATTTCCCTTGGAATGGGGGAGTTGGTGTTTGAGCCAGTCTAGGATGGCAATCCTCAGGTTGGGATCCAAGGGCCTCTCAGGTCCCAAATCCTGGCAGAGAATCCTCAAGCTTCTGCCTGTTTCTGCCTATGGAAAGGCTGGATTTTTTTCCCACATTGCAACATAAATGGTACTTTGCAATGAACTGGACTCAGCTGTGAGAGTACAGTTGCTTTTTATTAAATCATAACTTTCAAAATTTGTAAAAAATATAAAATAATGCTACTCTTATTTTTCATCACATATGCTTATACTGAATGAATTTATTGTTACTTTTGAATGATTTTTTAAAATTTCCATTTTAATGTGGTATTGATAGATATAACTCAGGCCTTATTATAGACATCATAGAACTGCTTGGGCCTTCAATTATTAAGAGCATGAAGAAGTACAACAGGTTTCATGCCATTTATTTAGCCCATTTCTAGTAGATTCTGCATTTGACCCCTGTCCATATTCTACCTTGGGCTACTTGAATACATCTTCCTCAGAACCCATGGAGAAAGGCTTTCTAGAAGATGATGCTAATGCTTATGCCGATGATATCAGTGCTGTGATATGGATATAACAGCAGTTGATAGCAATCTGGGCCTAAATTCTCAAGAACAAACTGATAATAAATTCCCAAGAGAGTTCTTGCAGTCACATCCTCTGTCTGTTACACACAGGAAGCTTTACAAATATTTCCCCTTGTAGTGTGGGAACCAGTTTGCCAAAGACAGGAAGTATGTGTTGTAGCTAATCTTGTGGTGACGAGAGTCTACACTGTAGTTCAAATGAGACTGTGTCCAGCACTCATTGAAAGGTGGCCAGGGATGGGAGGGATAGAAGGACATCCTCACCCCTTTCAGTGGACTTATCAACTGTTTTGCTTCTCTTCTCCCCCAGCCCTCTCCCTGCCTCCCTTACTCATGTGTCTTATTCTTGACATGTATGTTAAATGGGGCTGAGGGCGAGGGGAGCTATGTGGTCCAGAGTGAATTTTCCCATTACATGTTGAAATACAGATTGCCCACCAAGGAGTGGGGAGTACATGGACACTCAGGAACAGAGGTTTCTCCTGTCTCTAGGCAAAACAACTTTGCCCGTGGCTTAGACCAGCAGCTGCCAGATGGTCTTGTGGTGGCCACGGTCCCCCTGGAGAATCAGTGCCTGGAAGAAATCTCGGAGCCCACCCCAGACCCCGACTTCCTCACTGGTGAGTGTGCCTTCCCTTGCCCACAGGAACAGGCAACTCTGTATGGTTTCATAAAATCAAAACTCTTGACCTTGCTTTCTTTGTTTGCTGAACCAGTGATTTCTTTGATACATGATAAATGTTCAGTTATAAAACTGAACATTATCAGGTTTACTTGTCAGTAGAATTGTCGATATTGTCGTATAATTCCCTGCAGAATGGTGGTAATAATGTGTTTCCTTGCTAGTTTCACAGAGCTGCTTCAAAAACAAAGAGATAATAGATGTGTAAGAGTGCAGAGTTTTTGTTGGGGTTAGAGGAGGTAACCAGGTCATAGTGGCAGACAGACTGAGACGGTCCCCTCAGTATCCATGATGGCTTGCTTGGGAAGAATTAACAGAGCCATGTGAGGGAAGAGAAGACAGTAAAGTTTTTTTGAGGTTCCATGTCACTAATAAACTACTTGGCCTCTGTTTAATGATCCACCAGGACATCTCTCTCACATTTTATAACTCCAGTTGCCAAGCTAAAGGAGCACCCACAGAAACTCTAGATGCTATCTGAAGCTTTCCAGGAGGAGTGAGTGGATAGATGTGAGAAACATCAGAAGAACACGTTCGAATTTCTATCTTTGGGAATAAAGATAAGATCCAAAGCTGGTCCTCATCCAAAACAGAAACTTCTTTCTCCCCTGTGCCCTGATATCTCTCCTGATGTGACTTATTGGAGAAAGCAACAAAACAAAAAGAAAAAGTAGAAGGATAACCAGATGAGAACTTTTATTTTTAATGGACTTAGGCAGTGAAGTATAAAATTCCTACAGGTGCAGAGGAAACTTCCTGACTAGGCTGCTTTTCTACCCAGCCTTTGTATTTAACCTATTTTGAAGAAGTGCTACCAGTTGGGTGAAGAGTACTGTATATATTTCCTTTGATGTAAGCAAGGAGTAAAGCTTATTTTTACAGCCCAGAATGACTAGAGAGATTCACTGAAGGGATGGTTGACAAAATTTCTTCCACATTATCCCCCTAATTTGGGCACCATTTTGACTGTAACTTTCTGAGAGATAGAGTGAATCTTGTATCATGTCACAGTCTGTATTATTATAGGTTACAATTCTTCTAACCCTACAAGCTTAGAGAATTTGAGAGTTAAAGTGATCTTCAGAATCTTCTATATCAGCATTTCCAAGCATGGTTTATGTTTTGTTTTTCATAATAAACCAGAGTTCCATTCTAAATGAGTTCTCTTCAAATCAGCAATTTGTATCGCCTTAGCTTTAGGAAGAAATCTGAGAAGCCTGTAGGAAAGAAATCCCTTTCACTTTATTTAGCCCTGCAATTCTCAAACCTATTTAACAAGAGAATCCTTTTGAAACATAGCATCTATTTCCATCTGGCAGAATTATTAGTTAAAGAACACACTGGAAAATACTGATTTAAAGTGTGTCTTCCCTTGCTTCAGCCACATAATAGTTGAGAACTCTGAGCTTCTCAGGCCTCTTTGTTGTTGCAGGTTGTATGAAAATAAACAAAAGCCAACAAAATGAGGACAGGGAAAGGCTATTTATTGTGAGCTGGCTATAGCAAGGGACACAGTCGTCATCACTTATGATTTGGCAAGGAATCAAAGGCAGGCGGAGGGGTGGGAAAGCTTCATTTGGAAATCAGAGGTTTCAGGTGTGGTTGGGACGCTGTTGGCAGGAGGAAGCTGGAGTGGGTATCCTATGCCATTGACCAGGAATACATATTTGGCTTTCTCTGCTTGGACCTAGAAAGTGAGAACAAAAATTAGAGAAACTGTCAGTTATTAATAAAGGCCTAGTTATTTGGATTCAGTTGTTACAATGGCTACTGTTTGGCTTCAGCTCTGTTTTCTAGGAGTAGTGGTCTGACTTCCTGGAATGCTGACTGGGGTACTCTGGGTAGTATCCTGAGCTGGTGGCTATGGATCGGCTCGTAGGTCAGAGTTGTGCTTTTATATATGTCTTGCTTTGTCCATTTGTATATTCAGTCTTCCATTTGATAAAATCAAGGCAGTCCAGTGATTGACTAAGGAGGTAGACGAGGCTGCTGGCCACACTCTCAGGTCTGTTTGGTGCTATAGGCACCAAAGAGGATTGAAGATTAGAGCCCCTGAGCTCTTTGAAACTTCTCAAGTCCATTCAAAGGAAGCCCATTCTTGCCTTTCGAGCTCCAGGGTTAGATATACCTCAGGCGTTACACATCAAACAACACAAGAAAAGTAGTTCTCTTTTCTTCTTTATTTCCTTTCCCTCCCTCCCTCTCTCCTTTTTTTTCTTCTCTCCCTCCTTTCCTTGAAGATTGCAGAGATCTGTGCAGTAATTCTTTTCTCAAACATAGATAGAAAAAGAAATAATGCTCTTTCTCAAGAAAACATAGTCTGTGATATTTTGTTTGAAAAAAATAGAGAACTATTTGGCAGGAATGTGTCTCAAAATGATAATAAAAAATAAAATAAAATGAAAACTGAACCTGACTGTAAGTCAAGGGCATACGGAGAATCATATGACTCAGCTAGAAAATGTATACTCTAAACTATCCCTTTTTGAACTAATGGAAATATTATCTGCAAGTAGGCACAGAAAAAACATTTCCCAAGCATTAACAGTTACATAACCGTTGCCCTGACTATAGTGTAATCTAAGTGCATCCAGCAGAATTGTTGTTTAGCAGCTAAGTAATGGAGTTCAGTTGTTCGGCTCACCCTAAGTAGATATGAGGCACTGTCATTCTTACCCCCATGCCTGTTCTTTTATTTTTTCTTCTCTCTGCTCTGGACTGAAGCCTAGGAAGTTATAACAAAAACATCAGTTAAGAGATGTGAAGTTTGCACAGTTACGCATGATAAGAGCGTGCTGAGGAGGAGAAGCAGGAGGAGGTGGATGACCACATCGAGGCCATGCATGTGCAGAATGCTTTATTTTTTTCTCAGATCATGTTTATGTCTTTAATTTTATTCTGTTCTCCCTACCTGTAAAGTAAGTAGAATGAATACCATCCCTCCCTTTCAGATATGAAAATTGAAACAAATGAGTTGCCTAGCCCAAAGTCATATAGCTGGTGGGAATCACGGCTTTGAAAAGGAGACAAGGCATCATCTCAGAGAAGTGGTTCACTTTATAGATGAAAACAATTGGGAATCAAAAACGAATCCACCTTGAGACCATCATGTTAGATGAAATAAATCAGACACACAAGCTTAAATACTACACGGTTTCCTCTTCTATGAGAAACCCAAATTATAAAGAGCAAAATAAAAGACAGATAATGGGAAGCGGGGAGAAGGATCTTTCACAAGTGCGAAGGAGATCAAAAGACAGAGGGAGGGAGGCCGGGGATTTAGCTCAGTGGTTCCGCCGCCTGCACAAGTGCAAGGACCAGAGTTCGATCCCTGGTACCAAAAAAAAAAAAAAAAGAAAGAAAGGAAAGAGAGAGAGAGAGAAAGAAAGAAAGAAAGAATGAATTGAGGGAGTGGGGAAAAGAGGGGAGGGAAAGGTGATGCAAAAAGGAATTAAGATGTGTTATGTAAGTGTACCAACTCCACACAAGGAAAGTAAACATTATGTACAGCAGACATGTACTTATATATATATAAAAAATAAAACTATATTCCCTAGCCACATAGCCAGTGAGAAGATACTTGGGCTGTGAGAACAAAAGGTTATGTGTATCAGAGTGACTCTAACCTGAAACTGCCTTCTGGGGCAACACAGCTGGTCTGGGACTCTGGCCTCTTGTTTCTGCCCTATTTCTTTTTCCAATGAAACAATTCAGTTAAAAGGAACTTTCAAAGTTGAAAATATTTATTTATTAGACTCACTATATTGAAATAACAAAGCTGCTGATGTGCTAACATGATTTGAGAGCAGTTCTGCATATCATACACGTTTGACATGCTAATGACATGCACCTTTAAGGTATATGACTGAAGTTTTGAGCTTGCTAAGTTAGAATTTCATACATATGCTTTTGAAGTTAATGTACAGGTTAAAAGCCAAGGTGTGTGGTGGTATGACTGTCACCACAAACTTAATGCTTTGAAAGAGAAATATTTGAAGGAAAAGAAAGTATCGAAAACCTTCTCTTAGTTTTTGGTACCTTGTCTTTGATTACCTAAGATAAAATTTAAGCAGTTGACTCATTAAGCACCTTTCTTGACCTTTTTTCTTTTTCTTTACCAATAATTATTCCCATATGATTCACACAGAAATGGAAATTTGGTAATTACTCACCTAATTTGATCAGAGTTGACAAGTGCCTAATTAATCCTGCCTACTCCACATTCAATTTAGGTATTAAATTAGTTGATTTCGCTTAAAGGAAGCTTGGGTCAAAATGGCAGAATAATTCACCATGTATGTATAATTTTATATATAGCTATAGTTGCCATTGTATTTGTACACATACACACTATATGTTGTATGTTATATCTATAAACCTACTACATATAGCCATTGTATTTGTGTATATATATACATTAACAAATATATATATACACACACACACACCCAAATAAATTACACATACAGCAAATATTAGGCCTAGAAATGAAGCTAAAATTGTTTTCCTAAATTTAGCAAGACAATTTTTAAATTTCCTATGGCCTAATTGTTTTGTTTCTACAGCATTTTCTATTTTAGTAGTGGCTAGAATTCAAACAGGGTGACACTTTTTCTCCAGAACTCTCGAGGAAGAGCCGCCCATTAATAACATCTGTAAAAAGACTCCTGGGCGTGTTTATTGGGAGTCGCCTGGACAACTACTTTAGATTCTCAGAGCCCCAGTTTTCCCGTCAGGAAAAGGGACACCACAAGTCCCTGTCTCGTTGCCTGGAAGAGATGACACTTGATATTTGGCCAACCCTGCCTTCTGAAATAATTCAGTCACCTTGACACTGTCCCTTCTGGTAAAGAAGAAATAAGCTTTATCAGCTTCAGAGTAATTAAAACTTAACTACCAAACACAAATCAGTTAAATGAGACAGAAAAATCAATGTTATCAGATACGTGAGCTGAGTCAATTCTGCAGCTATTCAAGAGAGTAAAAATCTGTGTTACAGTAAGCCTGGAGCTTAATATAAATTTATTATGAGGACATTATAGTAGCATGAGTAAGAACTGGCCCTGGGCTCAGACACATCTGGAACCTCATCCTGGGCTACCTCGTTTTTTAGGGACCTTATATATAAACACCCTCTCTGAGCCACAGAATCCTCATTTATAAAATGTAAATAATAACAATGCTCTCACAAGGAGCAGAAAGTTCAATATATGCAAAGCACTTAGCAAAATGCCAGGCACAGAGTAAATGTTCAGTTAATGATAGCTATTGTTACTATGATTCTAGAAATTTTCTTCATTAAAGAACACTTCATCATTTTCGCACAATTATAATCCTTAGCCTGATTGAGTTTGGTTATGTTTTTTGACTTGGGCATCATGAATCAATCTTGAGCGCTGACCCTGTATCTCCTCTCTCCCCAGGGATGGTGAACTTCAGTGAAGTGTCTGGTTACCCCGTACTGCAGCACTGGAAGGTGCAGTCTGTGATGTACCACATCAAACTCAGCCAGGCAGCTGTCTCTCAGGGTGAGCACTGAGGCATGAACCCCCCACCCCTGCTGAGGACTTGGAAGTCCTCCCAGGGGAAAGGCCTTTGGTCCCAGTGTTGAAGACATGGGATTCAGGACCTTACTCAGATTCACTCTTAAGGAAAATGGCACTGAAGAATAGGATCCTTTTCTATGTACAGATTAAATGGCAAGTATTAACTTGAACAGTAGAAGAGACAGAATGGGCAAGGCTGGAACCAATAACATCTGTAAAAGGCTCCAGGAGGTGTTTATTGAGAGATGCCTGGACAACTAATTTAGCTTTATTCTGGGGTCACTCAGTGGAGGGGAGAATATTTCAAAAGCAGACTTTTCACAATTTGACAGAATAAAGCATTCCAAATGCAAAGAATATAACTTAGAGATTCCATATAATGGCATAAGGGAAAGATAGCAAGAAAGATAGTTGAAGGAAAAATTAAAAAAATAAGAGACAGCTTAAGTTTCTTAAACAGCAAGTAAGTGCAATAAATAGATAGGTTGAGATATAGAGTCATAGAAAATTACATCTCTAACTATATAGTAATATATCTGTATGGAAAACAGTAATAGTTACATAGTGATGTGTACACATATACACACAAAGAGAGAAATAAATATACGCATATTATTCCTAGCAAGTTAAGGAGTATTGAGTTCAAAACTTACTACGCAGAGTCTTGGGTCAGCAACCGGGAGGTGGAATCTTAGGGCCAACAGGAGAAAGATAAATGGAAGATGATAACCAGAGGGTTATGACCAGAAGTGAGACATATACACACACAGGGTGAATAGAGATATAATAGAGAATATATAGAGAATAATCCTTTTACTTTTGATTTTTTGAAATAAGATATAACCAATATATTAATGACTTGTCTTAACTTTTTTTCCCATTATCTTTCCATTGCCCATTTCTGTGTCTAAAAGCAGCATTTTGTAAACATTTTTGGCCATTACTCATTGTTAGAATACATTTTTATGTCATGACCTTGGGCATACACACACTCCCACATCCATACAACACATGTTTCATGAAACAGTATTTCAGTATTTCATCTTATGATGTGAAATATTCTCTGCTAGTATTTGTTTTCTATTTTAGACTATGCTATTCTCTTTCTTTGAAAACATGCTATTATTTGAACTGACTAAATTGATTTAATTTCATGACCTGTGGTTAGGGGTGGGGAAACATATTTACCTTAGGGGTGTGAGAGTGGAGATTTGGCAATGTTCTGCTTAATTTGCACAAAGTTAATACACAACCAATTGGCTTGAAAAGATTGGATTTGGTTAGATGGAAATATTCATCCAATTTCCTTAGCCTGATGTCCATCATCTCCATGAGTCATACACACACTTATGCCTGAATTGACTGGGAATCCATATACTCAAATTGTGCGTCTTCACTTTTACTCTTGGGTGACTTTCCTCCATAGCTTTCAGCAATGCTCTTCATTCCCTGGATGGGGCTACATCCCGTGCAGATTTTGTGGCCTTATTGGATCAGTTTGGCAATCATTACATCCAGGAAGCTATCTATGGCTTTGAAGAGTCCTGTTCTATCTGGTACCCAAACAAGCAAGTCCAGCGGCGACTCTGGATGGAATATGAAGATATCAGTAAAGGTGAGTAGCACGATCAGCCCCAAATTCTACACTCCATGCAGGAACAGCTGATCATGTACAATCCATATGATCGAGCTTAAGAAGTCCATATGGAAAGGTCTGGCTCACATTTTCCTTTAGTGCTGTGTGTCCATCTTTAAAATATCCAAGGTTTGGTTGCCAAAACCAAATCTCAAAATGAGGGAGTCGGAGGAATTTTAGATGCAAGATGGTGTCAAAACTATATGGCCAGTGTGTTAATTACCATGCAGAGAATGCACTCAAGGTTTTTACAGCTGCTATTCATTCAATTATTGCAGCAAAGCCAAAGTGTTAGACTGTTTTTTATGGATATGAGGGAAGGAAGAGAATGTTTTAGTCTCCTCTACAACTTCTTTCCTCCGCAACCCCAGCACATTGCACTGCAACCCCGCGTGGTAAACCCCACCTCATTTCACCCTGTCCTATCTCAGCTTTCTTGCAGATCTGCATTATAAGGAAGTTTCTTTTGGCCCATGTTTACATATCTCTGCATGACAGACTCACAAATAAATCCTTGTCCATCATATTAATAACAAATTAATTTTCAGTCCAAGTAAATATTAAGAAATTGAAATTTAAAATCGTCTGCATGCACTTTCTGGTACAGTAAGACTACTGGCCACTATATTTGTAGTCTCATCAACCATGGTTGCTTCACAGTTGTCATTCATGGAACTTCCCCTGAGGTTATATGCGTGGTATTCTGACAAGGCCAAATTACATAATGTGTGAGTTGCTAAGGGGCAAGAGATGAATTAGTACAATGAAATTTCAAGAAATGAATCATTTTGAGACTCAATATCAAAGGTTGATCTGAGACAAGAGACACTCTGCTGTCAGTTGTGCTTCTAAGAGGCACAGATGCCCCAGTGGCTAAGATGCTTTTGGTTCTGTGAGCCCCATGCAGTTTCCTGTTTTGCCTTGCTCAAGAGGTACCAAAGCATGATAGCCTCTCTCCTGGTTGATCCCTTTCTCCCAGGAGCAAAAGTTATGCTTCTAGGCTACAATTGCAGCAAGCATTTCCACCCAAGCCTGACTTTTCTAAATTCAAAGACATACTCACAGGCTTTTGGCATCCCTTAAAACTTTATAATCTTAACATTGTTCTGATTTCAGTTTGCCAAGAGAGCAATGTAATGTAAGTAAATGTCGATAAAACCAGTTTCCAATGGTGAAGCTTTCTGACATTCCATGCCAGAGCCTGTGGACTGAACTAAAACTCTGAATCTTCCACTATTTTTATTTGCCAGTGGTTCAGGGATTTCCAGGGCCTGGGACTTCTGGAGAAAGAAAGCCTTGCATTACTCAGAGTTCCTGGTTCTACACCTCAGTCTCTCGCAAACATTGCTATATCCCTAGGGTCAAGAAAAGTGGGGCATAGTGTCAAGGCCACGGACAAATTTTCTACCTGGGCTAAGTGTCAATGGTCTTGACATTAAACTTCATTTCCCTTGATCTCAAGCCTCTCTTGTCACTTGGGAGCTAGTTCTGCCACAATCCCACCACTGACTTGACTTCTTGGAGGGACATGATTCATATAACCCTTTGCTTGATATTGATCTTAAAAAGATACTGAAACATTGTAGTATGGTTATATCTGACTGATGAAAACCAAGAGATGGATGTCCATTGACCATATTTACCACTTCCTAGTTCTGACCCTTAGCTCCAAGTAATGAGGTTTGTCTCTCTTGTTATTTGGCTCAAAACAAAACGTTCTTTTAAATATTTTTCTTCTAGATACTAATTTTCTTTTTATTCTAAACCCTGGGTGAGGCATGCTACTGATTAAGAATGATAAGCTCTTAAGAAAAAGAAGGAAGTTCTGCTGTCCTGCACTCTGAGAGTTCTGGTTCAAAAGGGGACTTTGTACCCTTGGGTGATAAGTGTCCTGAGAGGGCTGTATCTGCCATGATGTGCAAGGGACACTTCTTCCAGAAGGAGTTCTTCAATTATATTTTCTTTCCAGCTATCACTTTACAATCCTTTTCACAAAAAAGATATTTATTTTTTACTATTCTTTACTTCTGTACCTATGACCAGTTACCTAAAATTGCTTAGAGATTGAGTAGGAAAAGAGATTTGTCATGGTGAAATGAAATGAAAAAGGCACAAGACTTAGAGGTTGGAAACCTAAAATAGGTCAAATGATTTTACTGTATTCAATTACCTAGACTTCATGTTATGCCCTCTGTCATCCCTCAGCTCTAATAGCTTACGGAGCCTTATTAATACCCTTTTAGATGAGAAACATTCTCAGGGCAGGCATTTGGGATAAATAGTACTTTCATCTGTCTTAGGCAGTTTTCTGTTGTGAAAAAACCTGAGATAACTGACTTTAAAAAAGGAAAGGTTTATTTTGGCTAATGGTTCTGAACATTTTAGTCCATGGTTGGTTGGCCCCAATGCTTTTGGGCCCCTGGCAAGGCAGGATATCTCTTCAGGTATCATATGGTAGAGAAAAGCTGCTCACTTCATGGTGGCTGGGAAGCAAAGAGAAAGACAAGACAGGGCTGGAGTCCAAGTATTGTCATGTCTTATATGGCTTGAAGACCCTTGGAGGGAGAAAGGTGGGAGATGAAGAAAAGACAGACAAAGAGATAAAAAGCAGAGGCCAGGTGGAGCCTTCTGCAAGGGCACATCCCAATGACTGGAAACCCTCCCGCTTGGCTTTACCTCATAAGGGTTCCACCACCTCCCCATGGCACCATGGGATGAGAACCAAGCCTTTAACTCATTAGCTTTTGGGGAATACTTTTCCAAACCACAGCATTTTCTTTCTACAATATCTCAAAATCCTCAAGGGTAAAGTCCATTTAAAGTCAACTTTAAATCCCCATAGCCTAACACAGAGACAGGCACATGGTAGGCACTCAGCAGTTATTTGTTGCTGTTGCACCTGTTGACAGTGATGGTGGTGTTAATGGTGGTAAAAGTCTTCTGAAGTGGTGACTTCTGTTTTGGTTTCGTTGTAGACATGTAGCATGCTTTAGTTATGCCTGACTGACAAAAACTCAGAGATGAATGTATTTGACCAGATCTCCAGAAGTCAGCCTTCCATTCCACAAGCGCTTATTTGTCATAACTGTGGTTCGGAGTTTAGTATCTCCAGTCCCTAGATAATCCCAATGGAAGACAGTGGAATATATATTTTTTCAGCCACTGAATTATTTCTTCCCCAAGATGCAATTGTGTCTTCTATAAAGTATTTCATCTTCTGAAAGATCATAGTCTCATAAACATGTAACCTTTTTAAACCACTATTTCCTGGTCCTACATTATCACAGAATTTCTTTTCATGTGATTTTTATTAGTGCATATTGGTAATACAGATTAATAGATTTCATTTTGGCATGCACATAATATACTTTGATCATTTTCACCTCCCATTACCTTCCTTGTCTTGCCTTTCCCCCTAGTTTTACATTTTTGGTGGGTTCCATTCATATAACGTATTTTGATCTATCCATCCCCAACCATTGAATTTCTTTAAAAAAATTTTATTTTTATTTGTACATGTTTGCAGCACATAATGATTACATTCATCCTGAGAAGTTGGTACATGTACAGAGCACCTCTTAATTCTTTTTACTTCCCTTTTCTCTTTCATCTATTCCCACCTCCATTTCTTGATCCCTTTCCTGTTTGCAAAATATCTGTCTTTCTGTTTCCTATTCCTTGTTTTTTTATTTTTCTCTTTAATTCATTTATACTTGGGATTTCTCTTCTGAAAGAAACCATGTGGTATTTAAACTTGTCCATCTGAAAACGTTATGGTCTCAAGTGCAACCATTTTTCTACAAATGACTCAGAAGAGTAGTTTATACATCTTTACTTCCTGAACTCCACTTCACTCTTCCAATTATTGCTTTCAACTACTTCTTTTCCAGAAACAGCACTAGAGAAGGAAATCAAGGGCCTCATCAGAGGGTCACTGTATCTATTCTATGATCATTCTACCTTTCTTAACAGAATAATTAGTCCCTCTTGACCAGTCATCCCTCTTAAAAATTTCCTCTTCCTCTGATGTCTTTAATGCTATATTGTTCAGAATCTCTTCATAAGTATTTGGCCTTTATTTTTCATTCTTTTCTTTGGTCTTTGTTTCTCTAAAGAAGTGATTTACATTTATAAAAAGTGATTCAGAGCTTTCATTATTAATGTTTCTTCCTTCTTTACTGTTGTTGGGTACTTCCTTTCTATACCTACTTCAACCTGCACAACCAATGCTTTCCTTTCCTTCAGGACTCAAAGCGTCTTTGCCCTTGAGTGTTTAGGATTTTTACTTAGATATTCTATAGGCACCTTGATGATCAACATTTCCTTTCTCTCCCTTGTATCCACTAGTAGATTAGTAAACTCCATTGATGGGTCAAAATGTAAAAGGAAAAGTATTTCTTGATGCTCTTCTCCATCCTTCACATACAACCATATCAAAGTCTTGCCTTTTTAAATACCTAAATGATTCCTCAAGACATGTCCCCTCCTCTCCATTTCTTCAAGACTGTGAGTTTATAATATCAAGTGATTCAGATTGGGGAGAAAGGGAAAGGAGCAATAAAGGGGTTGGTCAATGAAATAGCGTCACAGTCAGGTAGGAGGAATAAATTCTGGTGTACTATGCTAGAGTAGAGTGAATATAATGAACAATAATGCATATCTTATCCCAAAATATCTAGAAGCAACAGTTTTAAACATATTTACCATGAAGAAATGATACAATTTAAGGTGATGGATATGCTAATTACCCTGATTTTATTATTATGCAATGTATACATGAATCAAAACACCACATTGTACTTCATAAATATGTACAGTTATTATATGCCAATTAAAAAAACAATTAAAATAGCTTCTTCATATATCTCCTCTGCTTCTGTTTCCTGTTACTCTATTCCATTCTACAATTCACCATCTGCTACCTTTTTAAAATGCAATTTAATGGCGTCACCCCTCAGCTTGAAGTCCTCACTAACTCCTTACTGCTTTCCCAGCATGAGCAGCAGTACATTGCTTCCTGTATCAGCTTCTTGTGGGTGCTGTAACAAATTACCACAAAATTCCCGGATCATAACAGAACAAATGTGTTCTTCTCAATTCTGGAGGCTGGAAGTCCCAGTTCATTTTCACTGGGCGAATGTCATCGGGGTTTATTCCTTCTGGAGACTCTGGACGAGAGCTCTCTAGGACACAGATTCTGCTGATTTGTAAGAGGAGATAAGGTTCTTCACATGTCTGAGATTTGGCGTGTGTGATTCTCACTGTTGCCAACCTTGTCCTCCATCTCACCTCTTTGCTATTCAGAAAGAACTAGCTTGATTGTTAGCCCTCCTACGAAGCTGTCCTTGATGCTACAGACAAGAGTTCTTTGCTGCCTGTTTGGGGCTCTTACAGATCTTTATAAGTATCTTTTTCAGCACTCTTTGCATCTCCTTGTATTGTCATTTCCCTGTGGGACTGTCTTGCATAATAGTCTTGATAGTACTTACCGTGCTTTTTTTAATTTCAAAAGTTTATATAAATATTCAAGATCCATGAAATATTATAAAATAGAAAACAAATCTTCTTCCTGCTCCTATTTCTCAGTAATCCAGTTTCACTCCACAGAAGCAACCAGACAGTGATTGTCTATCAGCTTATTGTTTATCCACTTGGAGATATTCTATTTCTAGGCATTTGGAAATGAACAAGCAAGTTGTAGAAGATTAGGGTCTGGTCTTTAAAAATTATATATACAAGTATTTATGCATACACATACATATGTAGTATACATGTGTGTAAATATACACATGTACACATATTTAACCTTTCTCTGTGTCTGCACACACATATATAATGTACATATAGAGAAACATGTATATATAATCTCAAAATAACTTCATTTGTATATAAGACCAAATTATCTGTTGGTTCCCAGGTTACAGGAAGCTATGAAGGACTTTTAATATTTTCTACCCAAAATTTTCATACTCCTTTTTCCACAACAAATGTGAGCCACTTTTATAATAAAGCTCTTTTAAAAGTTTAAAAAATATTTCCTGAAAAGTTTATGTTATCTTGAACAAAGATTTATAAAGTTAATCGCAAAAAGCAAAGCACACCATTATATTTACAGAAAGCTGAGCTTTGGACAGAAGTCTGAGAGATGCACAAAGTGGTATGACCACATCTTATTGATCTTTGAGTCTTCATCCCTGACACAGTGCTTAGCATGTAATTAGCATCCACAGTTTGTTGAGGAAATGAGTCCTTTATATTTCCTTACTTCAGAAGAAACGCGTAAAGAGTTACAGATCTGTAGATCTCAGAGAAGAGATCAAGAAAAACTGAGCCTTCCTCAAATTAGACTTCTAGGGGTTTAGTTTTTAATCCTCTATTGGATGCACTAAGCAAGGTGCATCATCTTTCTCTTTCTTTTATTTATTTTTTTATACTCCATTCAAGAGTGGATTTCCTTAGATCTTTGTTCTCTTTCTTTTCCAGTATCACTTCAATTATTGCTTTAGATCTGACCTGGCCAATAGTTTTTCTTGCCATTGCTTTTGCTGCATATCAGCAAGGACATCTGAGTTGCTGGACTATAATAAGCAAGGCTTTCCTTTCTGCTTACAACTCCGAGTGTGCAGTCCACATTTTATCTATTTGGTTTCCTTTGTTTTACAATGAAAGCTTCCTCTGCCTCCAAGTTACAAGTGAGGGTTTTTCCTGAAAGGTGACTTCCAGGTGCAGACATCATCCAGATTAGAGTCAAAAGAAGGGAGCAAACCACCTACATGCTGTTGTATTTCCACCACACAGGACTCATGTATGTTTCCCATGTTCCAACACTTTGTTTTTCATGTGAATATAGCTTAGGACAGACTCAATTGGTCCCTCTCCCAGGAGACTGAACAAACTAACTGCTTAGCAGAGACAAAAACACCAGCTGAATCAGCAATCAGCCTCTGATCCCAGTCTGTGAATGCTGGTCAGCTGAGACCTGGTTGTGTGGATTTGAGGCTGGTACAGTTCTTAGGCTTTGCTTGCAAAATTGTATCACATGGCTTAAAAATCTGATCAAATTAAGGACACAAGCTTAAAGAAATCCAATGAAGAGTAATGATTTAAATTTGTGTAATATCTTATGTTCTACAACTCTTGGGTTGTAAACCAGTTCCAAAGAATCTTTCTACACACATTTATGATAACAAAGTTAATATAGCAAAGCAATTGTGGCATATAGCTATTTTTTCTAAATATAATTTATTCATTCAGCAAACGTTTGTTGAATGTCTGCTACATGCAAAGCCCTGTAGTGAAGAGAGAAGGGATTTAGAGAATTCAGCTGTCTGTGGCATTCATAGGTCCAAAGGTCTGAGAACAGAACCACCAGAGATAAGCCTGGCTGTGTGATAGACAGTCTCTATAACAGACTTTATTCTTCCTGAAACATACGTGTGAGGATTCAATTTGAGTCTCAGGTCCCTAGACTCTGATGCAGTGAGTCTAGAGTAAACTGGATCGGTAAGATGAAAGAGGAAGTTACTAAGAATAATGTTACCAAATAGCTACCATTTTTTGAGCTCTTAACTTTAGATACCTTGGTAAGCACGTTACATCCCTTTTCTTATTTAATCCTCTAACATCCATTAAGTCTTACCCTGCCCATTTTACAGATAAGAAAATAAAGTCTCAGAAAGCTCCAGCAATTTGCATATGGCCAAAATACTGGTAAGTAGCAGAGTCAAGATGTTAACGAAATACTTTTACCTATTGACATATACCAGGGCTAGTTTCTTGCTGTGTTGTTGACAAGCACACAAGAGTTCAAGATGGGATTAATAAATAACTGAAGCCAGGACACTGGTCTAAGGTGAACCCACCAGAAGCCAGACGTCAACCCTGATTAGACTTCATGGTCGATCCCCTACCATTTGCTTTGGATTTTCTCAAATTTGTTTACAGTTGTGGGCTTTTTTGGCCATGATCCATGATGAAAACATGGTTGTTGGATAGTGTTTGTTCTGCTATCCAGTAGTGCTTCTCAAAATTTAATGTTCATGTGCATCACATAAGATTTCATTAAAATGGAGATTCTTAGTTAAGTCTAGGAAGGGCCTGAGATTCCACATTTCTAGCAAACTCCAAGCTGATACCCTGAGCTGTTAGTTCTAGGAACACGTTCTATACACTTTTTCTCAAAGGTGGACAGGTGAAGATTGTCTCATGCTTCCTTTTCATACTGTCTAGTGTGTGCATCCCACACAGGAGCCGTGATGTGATAGCCTTCAGGATCGTGTTTTACTTAGTGTCATCTCCACAAAGAGTGTCACAGACTGGAGGACTATCCTGACTGGTTTTCACTTTGGACTAAGATTTTGCTCTGATTGAGCCATTGATTGTTAGGTTTGCATGCAGAAATTAGGTTGTATGCAACATTGAACTATTGTAGGCTCCTTGGTATGGAAGGGAATTGGAAATATGCCAACAATCAGAATTAGCAGGTTTTTGAAGAGCTTTGTACTCTAGGGAATGCTGTCCTCATCTTACTATCTCAAATAAACTCTATCTAGGTTGATTGAAACAGTATTCAAAAAGTGATGCCATTTTTTCCCTCTAGAAACCAAAATTGTTACAGTTTCACATTTAATCTTAAAAATATTCTGGTTGATTGAAAAATTCTAGTAGTGATGTCAAAATCCATTCCATGTAATCATGAACCTGACAATAGTTACATATCATTTATATCATACAGCTTAGTGGTTAATTATATTATATTCTGTATGAGTCTCAGCCATTCTAAATATGTAAGATTTGCTTTTACAACTTGACTTTTGCTTCCTAGGAATGGGTTTATTCAGGCATTATTCAACATTTTCCAGATCTAAATATTGGTTCAAGCACTGGCATGTGATGATGAATGATACAGAATTTTTTTCTTCTCTTACGTAGTTCATATCCTAGTGAAAAGTGGCAGAATATGAAGATAACTAATAAACAGAAACAGTAATTTCAGATAGTGTTAGATGCTATGAGGAAACTAAAACCAGTTGGTGTGCTAGCGGTTTACTGGAGGGTTGGGACAGATTAAATTTTTAGGCAATGAGACTTCAGTGATGATGATGGGGGACAGTTTTTGAACCAATATCTGGAATATAAGGAGCTGGCCATGCAGATATCTTGGGCCAGAACAACTCAGGCAGCAAACACAAAGTCCTTACAAGTTTGTTCCTGGATTCCTGTAATTCCTAGAATAATGTAGTGCATAAAGGAGGTAATTGCTAAATATCAGATTGATAGCCAACATGATTGAGGAGAAGAGAGAAGCTTGGGTTCTCTGATGGGAGAAAAAGAGAAGGAGCTGTCCTTAGGGCTGAACTTGCTCTGTTTGTTGGATTCAACAAGATAAAATGGAGCAATTTTTTTAGCCCATCTTCTTTTATCCATCATGTAGCCCATTGTGCCACTGGGTTGGCCATAGTGTTACACACAGTCAAGAGCAAGAAGCATGTGGTTAGAGGCTTAATAGTACAAGGCATATATTCACCAGGCTTTTTATCTTGATTAAGTTCTGTGCTGCTGCATTCCATAACTAATTATCTCTGCAAAATTATGTTGGGGGAAAATCACATGATGAAAGGTATTGCAAGGGGAGGTTCTGCATCAGATGTGAGGATCTGAATCTGACATCACTGGGCTTTTCACACCTTGGGAGTGAGTGCCTTGTATCTCTAGCGGCGTTATGCCCATCCAAGTCTAAGGCAGCATGTTGGGAGGAAGAGCACTGAATTGGGAACCAGGGGAATTGGCTTCTTTGTCTCAGCTGAGCCATTAGCCAGCCAGCTGACCTTGAGTAAATTACCTAACCCTCTTCAATATAATTTTCTCATCTGTATAATAATGAACTTGAATTAAATTATACTTAGAGTTTCTTCTACTTCTAATGTTCTGTGACTCTATAAACTCAGCAAATGATTTCTATTTCTGATAACAGAATGCAACATTTAATAATGCCTGACTCAAGGCTAAATAGGTTAATTCAACTGATATTGCAATGGAAGGAATTTAATGTAGTTGCTGGTAGCAAGGGTTTAGTGTCTGACAGAATTACATCAAATTTGTATTGGATGTAGCTTTTAAGAACTTTACATAATGGCTGTGAGCCTCAGTTTCTATATCTGTAAAATGGGGCTGTTGATACTTATATTACAAGGCAGTTATGGGTTGAATTCAGGTATTATTTGTAAAGCACAATGTCTAGATTTTGTGTTTGGTGCATTGAATGTCATATTATTGCTATTACTTCATTGTTTTAGCATGATATTCATGTAAGTTGCCATTCACCTTCATATTTTTGAACAAAATAGCCACTGATAAAAATTTGAAAGGGATATCAGTAAAACTTGCCCGCTTTTCACAGAAGAAAACCAGATGTATTTTTCAGAAGTCACAAATCTCCTAGGAACCAAGATATTGGGACAGGAGTGTCCAACTTCCATTCCAAATGAGAGGGCTTGGAGGGGGCATGAAGAATGAGCTCTTTGTGTAGAACACCCCTGGGGAGGCTTTTGGATGCACAGCCTGGGGGTTACTAGCTTCTCAGTGCAAAGGACCTGCCAGGCACAACCTCCAGATGGAAGGACTCGGGCGGGTGCCCATGCACACCGGCCTTCTCCTTTGCTGGGATCAAAGTCTGCCCCACTGGTTGTACAGGCTGCATCCAGATCCTGGTTGCTCTTTTGTCCCAGAGATGGGACTCCAGTCCTACTAACATCCCAGTTCAGACGTGTAGATATCGGGGACTGAGAACTCGGGGACTTATAAATAACTTTTGTCGATTTTCTTAGATTTGTATATCTTCCCGAATTCAGTGAAAAATATTGCTTTAGAGGAAAACTTCTGCATGCTTAATAAACAGGTCAACAATTGATGAAAAGTGGGGCCGTGTCTAGAAAGCTCTGAATTTTTTCCCTGCTCCTACCCCATCTCTTCCAGTACATCATGAGTAGCCTCTATCTAGCAAGCAGTCTGTGAGTGTTTTTTGAATGAATAAATGAGTGAGTGCTGTGGTTTTTCTCTTCTTGGCTTTCCAAGGAAATGGCAGCATGTTGTTTAAGAAAGCATCTCCCCGGGGAGGGGATGTAGCTCAGTGGTGCCATGCAGGCCTGGCAAGTATAAGGTGCTGAGTTCGATCCCTGGTATGAAAGAAAGAAAGAAGGAAAGAAAGAAAGAAGGAAGGAAAGTAAGCAAGCAAGCAAGCAAGCATCTCCTAAACACGCAGCTCTCCTCCCCCTGGCATCTCCTTCATTGCCCCACAGGCAGCCTTGCTCCAGCTGCGAGCCCTCCTCTCAGAGTGTCAGGTGGGGTGTGTGTGTGTGTGTGTGTTGGAGTGGAGAGGAGTAGGTAGAGGTAGATAATGTTATGTCCAGAAATTTGGCATTAAAAAAGCAGACTAGATATGAAAAAACAAGGTGGGACTAGAAGTTATTATTAGGAACTGAGTAGAACGATTTTCATACCTCTCATTTGGATTGTTATTCTGAGTTTCTGGCTATCGGTTAATGTTGTAGGATTCAACAATAGTCTTTGTTTATTACCTTCCTTGTAACTGCTTTTCTTTCATAAAATGAATAGGAAGTTTTCCTTTGTGGGGGTCCAGGGCTATGCCTGAGGTATAGTATGCAATTTGGGTTTAAACAAAAATACAAGACATAAAAATACTTGACCTGAACCAATCAATAATTACCCCATTCACCTAAGTTCTCATGTTACTTTATCACTAGCCATTTCTAGTCTGTTTCTAGCTTATATTCTTCGGCTGTCAGAGACAGGGTTTCCTTGAATCTCATAGAAGTTGAGTCAGTTCAGAGAAGACATAAATTAAAGGGAAAAATTAAGAATATATAAGAAAGAAACTAATACTAAGAAATCAAGTATCAAACAGATAGGTAATTACTTATTAAAGAAGAGTAATGACCTTATTTTCAAAACTAGCCCCAATAGCCAGCTACTCTACAAGATGCAGATGTTTAATGCTGTACAGTCAAAGGGCTTGATTCATCTTTTCAGGTTATGTTCCTGATGATAGGTAGATGGTTTTCCAATCATATCACCTTCCCTTTCATAAAAACACCCAGATGAACTTACTTTACTTTATTTCTTTGTTGATATATTGCTGCCTGTGGAATCAGTGATGTGTAGAACTCAGCAGCACAATGAGGGAAGGCTATGAATTCCTTTGTATTCATTCAAAAATATGTATTGTGTGCTTACTGTAGATCAGACAGTGTGAAGTAGACATTGTTCATATGATAGTTAGTAGAAGAAGGCTCTTAATTCTTCATGGAATTCTACACATACAGGGAAAAGCTTAATAATGGCACATAAGTATGTAGGGGACAAATACTGTGGGTCCCTCAAAGGGAACATCAGGAAGACATCAGGAAATGTCAGGAAACCTGTAGTGAGGTCCAGAACATTCTCTCTTTGAAGGTTTGTCCCATTTATTGGAAAGTTTCTCAGGGAGGGGTTTTCCTGTCAGGCACCAAAGTGCCTATGCTGAAGGTGGCTGGCCTGTACAGGAATCTGTGGAACAGTTTAGGGGGAAGCAAGAAAACATACGGGCTGGAGTTTGTATGAAAGACACCTTACATCCTAAACCATCTGGAGGGAAAGGATCTGCTGGACTGAATGGAGCCATCCCTGGGACACGTGGATGCCCAGACCACTTCCTTGAAGCTTTGTGAAGGGTTCTTAGTAGACTTCTCAGGGTCTGGAGTCTGCCCAGTGAGACTGGACAGGGGAGAGTGAGGGACAAAACACCTCATCAGCTGGGGCTCCAGAGAGTGGTCGCCGTCTCCTGTTGACACATGATGTAATCAAAAAGAAGCAGACACTTCTGATAAGTCATAACCACACCACGCCCACACATGTTTAAGTTTGGAAAGAGAGAATATTCCTTCCACTTAGTCAGAATTTAATACCATAATACCACAAGAGCCCTCTCGGTTTTGAGCAATTGCAAAACCAAGCAGGTTAAAAAAGACCTTTAAAATACTTTTCTTTTGCTGATATATATATATAAAAAGGCAAGATAGAAAAAAAAAAGAAATGTAGAAAGAATCATTTCTCTGGCTCAATTTCTCAATAAATCTGCCACTTAAAGTATGTGCTTTGTAGGTGAAATGTGAGTGCCAGTGGCAGGGGAAACAGCATAATAGGGTAAACCAACAGCTTGTGCTCCCTTGACATTTTCTCTTTCCTTGGGGTTTTTCTTTAAGCAGGTTTACTCCACAGAGAGGGCTTATAAAGTCACTCTCTGTATGTGCCCCTCCACTGCCTCTCCTGACTGCCATGGTCCCTCTTGTCAGTTTATTATAAGCCAAGCCCATGACTGTGGTAATTGGTTCTGTAGATATTGATGTCTTTGGGGCATTTCCACTCCATGTATTTTTATTTTGTTTGTTTTGCATCTTCCCTTAGAGAGCCAGGACTCTGTCCTACTGCTTCGCAGCTCCCCATAGGTGTCGCCATAGATTCTGCTCCCACTGGGTTCACATTGGATATTGACAGCAGTAATGTAGGTGAGGATAATCAGAAAATGTCTACTCTGAATATTTGCACAAGGCTGGGTAGAGAGAAGAAGTGTGATTCTTTCAAACCTTCCATAATATGTTTCCTCAAGGGTGGTAAATATGGTGGGATCTGTATAAATTGCATATCCTTCATTCCTTGGCTGGCAGAAGTCATTAATGATTTGTAGATGAACAAAAAAGCAAAATGAAACCTGAGAGAGCCTCTCTTATAATTCAATCATCTTTTCTCCTTAAATTTTATTTATTAGTCATTCAGCAAATAGTTCCTGAGTGCCCAGCTTGTTCGAGCATGGGGCATGTGCAGGCATGATCTCTGCTCTGGCTGGATGCACATGGAGTAGAGATGAATAAGGGGCAAACAAAAGATTATGGACTTTTAATGGGCCATGAGCATAATGAGTAGGGTACTGTGAGAGAGGGAAACAGAGGCAGCAGCCCACACAGAGAAAGTGGTCAGGAAGGCCCAGCTGAGCAGCATAAATGCCAAGCTGTGGAGGAGGAGCCAGAGGAAAGGTGCTACAGGAGGAAAAAGTTCTGAGGCAGGAAGGCCGGAAACAGTGTGAATCAAGACACTGGCCTGGCTAGAGGCTGGAAATGCTGGCCACACAGAGCCACTGAGCTAAGGGATCAGCTAAGAGCCCAACAGGGTAACATGCCAGTCACATGTTATGTCCTGGGATCCCTCTGTACTGGGTAGAAAATGGCTTCAGGGAAGCCCAGAGTTGACAAAGGACATCAGTGAGAACCTTAAATCTGGGCAATGGGCATGGTGAGCAGAATACAGATCCAAGTTTGTGTACAGGATAGAGAGACTTGGTGATAGTGTGGGTCTGGGGAAGGAAGGGGCAAGGGAAGAGGAATCTATGGTAATTCCTGTGTGCTGGCCTGAACGACTGATTATACAAAAGTGCCATTTACTAATTTGATGGGAGAAACAGGTTGGGAAAGGGTGAAGAATAAAGAACTTCACATTGACCTTTCAATTTTGAGCTGTTAGGGAGACTTCCAAGCTGAGATGTCAAACAGACCACTGGAGATGCAGTGGAAGTTTGGAACTTAGGGCTGGAGACTCCAGAATTCACCTCATATCAAAAGCCCAGGATGGTGGGGAGGAAAACACAGAAGTAGGCCCAGTAATCTCAAGTAGAAGCATGGCTTAGTTACTTTTCTCATGAAGGAGACAAAATACCCCACACTCAAAGTTAAAGGAGGAAAGGTTTATTTCAGCTCACAATCTATAGAGGTTTCAGTCCATAATCAGCTGGATCCAAGGCATAGCAGCATGGTAGAGGGGCATTGCAGAAGAGGAACAGTCCATGGTAGGGTAGACAGAAGGCAGCAAGCAGCAAAGCAGCAGCAGTAAGCCTGCCTTCCTTCTCTTCCTTTATATTCCACCCAGGCTATAAGTCTTTTTACTGGTGCCACTCTCACCCAGGGTCAGGCTTCCATTATCCACACTCTTAATCCCAGTATCATACCCTTAATCCACATTTACACAGCCTAATCCAGTCACCTTCAAAATTACCCCCTATGACCACATGAGGCTTTGAGGGGACATCTAGATACCTGTACAAGTCACAAAAAAACCCCTTAATTCCTGCCCAGGTTATTATTCTAATGCATCCTTTGAACCCTGGCCAGATCCAGTCATCTGGTTTAGCACAGGGTCAAGGGTCAGCCATCACTCTTCTTGAGCTCTGGTTTTCAGACACAGGTCATTGGATCCACTGTAGTAAAACTCTCTGGTTTTTCCACTGAAAGCTATCAAAGTGAAGATGAATCAGCTATGGGAAAGACTGAGAACTGGTGAGGGAAGATTCAGGTTTGTAAAACATCCTAATGCTTCCCTGTAGTAGCTAGCAGTCATGTTTGATTTTTGCCATTCAGAACATATGTTTCCCTGTTATCTTTTAATTGGATTTTATTCTAAATTTCACACTAAACCATTGTTGATGCTAGCAACCTGAGCATTAGCCTGGTACATGCCAATTCTAAGGACATGTGAGACACAGGACCTTATCCCATCCCCACCCCTCCTCCCCACACCACACCAGCCTGCATTAAGAAGCAGGAGATTGCTCATTGTGCCCTTCCCTGCCTGTGTTGTCATTTTTATAGATGTCAGATTCGGGAAAACAAAGGGAGAGGTGTAAACTAAAATCCGAATGAATGATACCACCAGAAGCTATGTAAGGACAGGTTAACACCAGTAGATTTGAAGCTGGTATCAGCAGCCGCATGGTGCATGAGTGAAGTCCTGGATCTTAGGAAAGGACTTCAGAAATTTTTGAAGACAACTCAAAGAAATCCAGTTATCAGATATTTTAGACTCAGTTAGGAAAGTCTGATTTTTGAAGATCTTGTACATCTGTGAGGTAGAAAGAAATATTATATGAAGAGGGGAGGATTTGGCAGTTAGATATTAAATAGACGCATGACTTTAAACACAAATTAAAACTACTGATCCTTAGTATCAGCTGCAAAACACGTTAATGAGAATAGTGTAAGAACTCGGAATTGTGAGGCTGATGAAACAACTGGCCCAGAGTACGTGCTCAGGAATGTATCTCTTACAGTATTTCCCAAAGAGGCTGGTTAGCACACTAATCCAACAAGGTGTTCTGCAAGCAATGGGTTTATTTCCAATTAATCTTTGACTAGCATTGCATGCCATATTTTCTCCTTGGAAATTTGTAGTAAATATTAGGATTTTAAAGGCTTTTCAGAGATTTATAAGAGACCTACTTACTTTAACTCAGGTTGTCCCATTGTATCAGAGAATGAAAATCTTTGAGTTTGTCTATTTGTTACTTTGAGTAATGCTGTTAAAAGACTCTAGAAACACAACTTCTAGAAACCTACAGAGAAAAATTCAGAGTTTACTATTGCACAGCTTCTAATAAAGGGAAAGCTTTCTCTTTAAGCTTCTTCTCTATTTAGATCTGCAACCTAGTATTCTCATCTCTCCTGACACATCCTCGTGTCTTGCCCCTTGTTCTTTGCACAGTCACCGGTCTGTACTGACCCCCCTGACATCTAAGCCTCTCCGACTGTTACAGCCTCTTGGCTGTTTTTGTTGTTGTTGTTGTTGTTGTTGTAGTTGTTGCTGTTGTTGTTTTGGTACCGGGGATTGAACTCCGGTCCTTGCGCTTGTGCAGCAGGCAGTGAAACCACTGAGCTAAATCCCCGGCCCCATCTTGGCTGTTTTTGCTACTTGTTTCCCATTCATTCAGAACCCATCTGGTCTAAATCATTTCACTACTTTGGTCACTTTTCTCAGGCTCCTTGCCATTTCAAGTGAGGTTTGCTCTGATGATTGCTTCAATTTCCTGCTCTGACTCTTGAGGAGCCATTCACTATGTTCCTAACCTATTTGTGTAACTTCAATGATCATTCTTTTTCCAGTTAATAACTATGTCTCAGTGTTAAACTCTTTACTAAGTAAACCTTTGTGTCCGCCTTCCTCTCTGTGCCTTTGGCATTGTTCCCCATCCCTGACTGCTGTCTCTAACTGCCTAGTCAGCACCTCATTCTTCAAAACCTAGTCTTCAGTGAAGCCCCTTCAGCCTCTCCATCCCTCATCTCATTCGCACTCTTCTCCAAACCCCTGTAACACTTGCAGTCTCTACCATGTAATTGAGAACTGATCGAGTTGCCTGGAGTCAGACAGACCCGCGTGTAAGTTCCAATGCTCCTGCTTACACCTCCATGACCTTGGGCAAGGTCCTAAACTTTCCTGGTGCCCAATCTGGTCATCCCTAAAATAGGAACTATTTCGGCACCATCGACTAAAGCTCGTATAGAGAGTTGACAGTGTGGAATTTTACTAGGACATTAAGAAATCCACTGTGGGCTCTGGAAAAGGACTTACTGCAAAGAACCACCCTTCTCCCTGGGACTGAGGAGAGAGTCAGGGACGACTGTCTTATTTACCTACAGAAGGCCAGACATCGACTCTCCAAATTCCCCTTCCCTGCCTTATAAATGATTAACTGAGTTACTTATCCCCACCAATCAGTCAGAACGAAATGCTTGTTAATCAGACTTTGGGTATGCGTCTCTCCTTCCTCTAGATCCTTGGTCTGTGTCTCACCCTCATCCTGAGCCAGCACACAGTCACGCTGGAGAGCAGGCTGGCCACTGCTCTTCTATCCAGCGATGCTTCCCCAAGCCAGATTCTTTCTAGCTTTGCCTGCTTCTTCCTTTCTATAAAAGTGAGAAACTCATTTAGGGAGCTCTTGAGTACCTTGCAGACTTTGATGGCATATTATCCCCCTGGCAATTTTTCCTCTCCACATACGGCAGTAGTCACCACCACCTTGGCAATAATCCTTTTGAATAAAACTCTCCACATTAAGTCCACATGTGTGTTTCATTTGATGGAATGTATACGGTATTTAACAGAGTGCCAGGGACCTAGCAACTACTTAATAAAAACCAGATAATATTATTATCATTGTTATTATTACATACTGTTAGTCTTGTGACAATAGATCATTAACAGAGATTGTAAATTCTTTGAGAACAGTACCTTTTCCTTCTTTAGAGCTCCCCACAGTACTCAGCACAGCACTGGACACCTGGCACATGTTTACTAGATGGACACTGATGGACCTGTTGTTATCGTGGGGAAGCTGACTAGCACATGGTGACCACACATGTATGGAAACCCCGCAGACAGTGTGAAGGATAGGTGAGCTCTCTTTAGACCAAGAAGGAGATTCAAGCAGTATCAGTACCAAGACCTCTACCTGGTGTCATCCTAATAGATGACGGAGAGAACATGGCAACTTCTGTTTTCTTTCCAGCTTCTCTACTACATAAAATTGTTTTTAAATATAAAAAATAAATGTAAGAGGAGCTATGTAAGAAAGAATTGTTGCCAAAAATAGTGAAAGACAGATAGAATTAATGATTTGGGGAGGATTAGATTTCCAAATATACCCATTGCCTGCAAGGGCTGGGAAGACCATTCCCATGTGTTTCCCTGGCAGTTGTGGGCAAGGGAGTAATAACACATGCTAGAAGGCTGTTTTTTTGTTGGTTTGTTTGTTGTTTCTTTAAGAAGGGGAGAATGTTATATTCTGGAAATAAAGGATATCAGAGTTATATTCATCCCTTGTATGACTTGTGAAAAGAGAGAATATGGTCATCACGGAGATCTAGGATGACTTTAGTATGAGAAAGCTGTGCTGGGAAACATTATATTCTTTATTAGAAGGACTTTTAGATTTTTTAATGCATCTGGCTAAAGCAAACTTATTGTGCCACCCTCCTGTGTTCCTTAGCATTCTGGGGAGGCCTTTGAGACCTGTGCGACCTAAGCTCTCTAAGCTTCAGCTTGAATATCTAGAAAATGGAAATAATGAGATTTATGACATCAAACAGGTGTAAGAATTCAGTGAGGGCTGGGGATGTAGCTCAGTGGCACAGCACCTGCCTGACAAGCGAAGGCCCTGAGTTCGATTCCCAGTACCTCCCCTCCAACTAAGAATTCAGTGAAACCAGGTATGAAAAAGCGCTGATTTGTAGTAAAAAGCCAACAGAGCAGACCGCAACACACTATGCCCCACGGGTAAATCTAGCCTACTGCCTGTTTTTTATATGGCCCTCCTGCTAAGAATAGTTTCTGTATTTTAAATGAATGAAAAACAAAAATAAATATGGGATATTTTGACATATGAAAATTATATCAAATTTTAAGATTCATAAATAATATTGTTTTGGAACAGAGCACGTCCGTTTGTTCACATAATATCCATAACTGCTTTTGTATTCTAAGGAAACTGTGGAGAACCTATAAAAAAGCTTGCATGCCTCACAAAGTTGGGAATATTTCCAATCTGGCCCTTTACTGAAGAAGTTTGCTAACTGCTGCCATAGATAGTGACGATTTTTATTAAGGACGCTCACAGCCTTTCAGGTAACTCCAGGTCTCTCCTCAGTGAAGCCTCCCTTAATCTGACGATTCAGATAGGGTCTGGCCCTTATTTGATCTTTGTTTTTTTAAATGGCACTTATGTTTTGTGTGTCAGTCTTATCTTCTCTGTGAAGTAATACAGCCTTTGAATGTAGGGATTACATATAATTCACTTTGGTATATTCAGAAGGCCTACATAGTACCTTGTAAATAGACATTCAATAACTTTGTATTTGCTTTGTCGAATTGAGTTGAGTTCCATTTCAGGTCTTCTGACTTTTGCCTGATATCAACAAACTTTTGATGGAAAGAAAGTCCTGGGAGGTTGACAGCAGAAGCACAAGAAAGGTCTAAAACAGGTTTGTGCTCAAAAAAGAAATAATAGGTTATAATCATGTGATGGGTGCTTAGCACTATACGTGAAAACTTTCAGCATCAGTTACATGTTGACAACATTGGCTTCTTACTATTTCTGGGAAGTTAAAAGTTAGCCATACCTCAGGGATTTGGTCAGACAATGAATTTTCTTATCAACCGTTTAAAAGGGGTTCCTCTTTTCTCAGCTTTCTTAATACCATTTAATTTCCCCGACACTGGGGTTATTTTGTTACAAATAGTTGTGTATAAGCAGGAACAGGTATTCCATTGAATGGCTTTATTTGTTCAAAAACAGAGTAAAATAAAGATAGTATCTGCATTGTTCTCCAGTAGACTTGATACAGTAGGGATAAAAATTAAATGCAAGATCCTGTAGTTGAAAGGTTTGAAAACTGATAGAATTCATGATTTAAAACATTTGAGTGGCTTATTTTCTATATTTCGCTTTGGTTTTCTGAGTCCAGATTTAGAAAGGAGAAAGATACCACTGGGCTTTTCTTTTACCTAGGAGGTACCAGAAAAAAAAAAGCAATAGCACTTTCTTTTGCTAACAGATAGGTATTATGAATGGTTATTTAAGACACAGAACGGAGGATCTTAATGGCTGCCATTTATATACCATCCACTCCTGCAAGCATCATCCAACTAGGCCTACATTTCAGGGAGCAATCTTTTGTAGCTAAAACGGATGACTTTGAGGATCCAGAGTTAATCTGAGTGTAGTTTTTCTTTCTTTTACTAGTACATGTTTGCAGTACATAATGTTTACATTCTTTGTGTGGAGTGGGCACATGTACATAACACATCTAAACTACCTCAATCCCTTCCAAAGGCAGCAGCTTCAATGACCTTAGGACCTTTCATTAGGGCCCACCTCTTTTTTTTTTAATTTTTTATTTATTTTATTTTAATTAATTTCATTGGTACATTTTAGGTACACAACGTAATGACATTCATCATTGGAAATTTGCACCAATCACAAAAAAAAAATTTTAATACTTGATGTGTATGAATTAAGATACAAAACATTTTTCACACTTTATCATTTCTTCTCTTAGAACAAGTTACTTCCTTTTTAAAAATGCTGTGACAGTTGAATTCAATCACTTTTTTCCATTGAGTATAGGGCCCACCTCTTTAGGGTACTACCAGCTCTTAGCATTTTCACATTAAGGACCAATCCTCTGGAATATGGACATTTGGAGCACACTCTCAAACCACAGTAGATGCGTTGGTGGCAGGGCCTTTAATGAGCAAAATAACAATATAGTGATCTGTATTGGTTATCAGGGTTACCAGTTGGACCAAGCTACATTAATAACAGCCTTCCTAGGCAGGCACCAGTTTGGAGACCATGCAGTTAAATTAGTTTAATGTTCGTAAATGTTTTAATATCTACTATTGTTATAAGTATGTAAAATCACATAAATACATAGAAAGCATGGTGTCACCTTGATTGGGAATATAATGACAACATTTTCTGTATGGCATTTGAATAAGACGAGTAAATACTGCAATGTATCAGTACACACACACCTTTATAACCCTTGTGTGGAGGACGGAATTAGATCCCACATCTCCATTTGCCCTTCCCTTTGTTGTCAGTGTTCCACCCAGTGAACGAGGCTATCTATAGGTAGTTGTGTTGCCTTCTTTTACCCTCGTGAAGCCCCTTCCTTACAAGAGGGTGAACTTACATTAAGGAGTAGGTTCTAATAGTTGGTGAGCACTTTGGCTGCCTCTAGGCCAGGCCAGGCCAGGCCAAGGATGTCAGTCTAAATCAGTAGTTTTCAAATTAGGCCGGGTTAAACTAGGCTCTGAGTAGATGCTTGAAGAATGGCTCCATAAACAATGGAGTTGTTTATTAATATCAGATAGTAATGGTGCTAACGAATCTATTTCCCACTTTCATCTCTTTTACATATTGGGGTTATTTGTAATTTGTTTTTAAAGTGTCTGGCAATATAGTATTAAATACCATGTTATTGTTGTCTAGGGTAATGAATGTCAATATGCTATCTGAAGATAGCTTGGGTCAGAATCACTTGGGATGCTGGGAAGATCAAGTCACAGAGTAATAGAGGCTCAAGGTTCGTTGTTAAATAGAACATAAAACTCAGTCTTCAGGAATGTTCATCCTGCTCCAGCATCCCTGGCAGATGGCAGATGGTTGACCAGGTACTACGTGGATCCTTCTACTAGCTGGGGGCTTGTCATCTCCAAGGCTGACCATGCCACTTTGTATCAGATATAAATTATTACAAAAAGATTCACCCTTGAAATAACCAGAGTACCAGGTATCTTCCTCCCACCTACCTCTCCCTCCCAAGTAGACTGTGACATTTCCCCCTGGGTAGGCCAAGCACCCCTCTCATCCCTCCACTAACACCTCTTTCAGATTGTCTGCTTTTCTGCACACCCTTTACCCCCAGAAAATGAGCTTTGTTTCCTTTTATTTCATCTTATTTTTCTGAGTGCTTATTGAACACTAAATACGGTTTCTGGCACAGTGTAAGCACTCAGAGAACATTTGTGGCTCAGTAAACTAATCTCACCTTCATTCCCTGCCTTGGATCGAAATTCTGCTTTCTGGAAATGCACGGAATTCATATGATCCCATTTCTAGGTAACAAGCCTTCAGATCCATGAGAGCACTGCTAAACCTGCCTCCGAGCCTCCTTGTTCCCATTCTGAAGTCCTGTGCTTCCTTCAGCAGCTGTTCATTTGACAGCACGGGCAACTCTGCAGTCCCAGCTGCCTCCCTGTGCTGAGCAGCACCCTCTGCTTGGGCCACTCAGAAGAGAGCCAGTTCCCCGGGTGTGGCTTGCCGGGACACCGTGTCTGTCCATCACCTTGCTCACCACACTCTCGTGTGGTCTGAGGTCCATCCTCGGCTGAGTGGCCAAGGAGAGGATCTTCTCATCGGTGAGCTTTGACTCATAGCCTTTGTTTTCCTCAGGGCCCAGCTGTTTCCACCATTTACACACAGTACTGAAACCCTGTCTGACATCTGAGTCCCATGAGTCTCCCTCCCAAACTGGCTTGGGTCACAGCTCTCAGGAAACCACGTCTCACAATAAGAGCTTCACTGAGACAGGAAAGGCAGCCACAGAGAACAGAGGACCTGAGAACAGAAGACGCAGGTCACCAAGACCTTACAAGAGCCTGGCCCACTCAATGCATTTTAGAACTCAAGAGATGAGGACCAAGATGTGAGTGAATTGCCCTGAATCCCAAATCACCACCAAAAGCCACAATCTATTGGAGCTTGTGGCTCCAGTGGGCAGAAAAGCAGCATAAATTTCAGTGAGGCAAAGCTAAGTGGTAACGGACTTTAAGTTCTGTCATATATAGTTAATGTGGAGAATAAATTGGTCAGGGCAGCAAAAGGATTTAACATCCAAATTCATTTGAAAAACAGAAGCCAGATGAGTATCCAGAGGAAAATGGAGACTGTTACAACATTCCCTTGCCAGTTGGAGTACTACTATTATTGAATAATATTTTTATTAAAAATTTCTAGACCATTTGGTAGTTAAAGATATTTATAAGCCTGCCTTTGCAGCATCTCAGCGAGGCACTGAGTCTTCTGCTACAGAACCATGAGCACCCCGAGAAAGACTCCCACCTGAGTGCAGCTCACACCAGCGGCCCTCACCCAGGCACACTCTGTATGCAACATGGAGCTGAGTTTTATAATGTGGAGCTGAGACAAGGCGTGGCAATATGTTGGTTTAACCCACTTCAGAGCTCTCCAGGGCTTCCCTGCCCCGCTCCCTCATCCAGGTTTGAAGGTAAAAGGAAGAGAGCTGATGAGGTAAGAGTGAGCAGGGGAGAGGTAGGGACAGATAAGCAGGCAGGGTGCTCCAAGGGGCAGAGGGAGGAGCAGAGAATGGTACAGGGCTGATGGTGTGAAAACTAATGGGACTCATGCACAGCCTCTGGTTGGGAATAATGCTGCGTGGTGACAGAGGGAAGCATCATCAAGTCTACTCCATAGATGGGAGGGGCCCTAACATTAGCAGAGGCTAAGCTGGTGCCAGGAACTCCGTTTCTTCTTCATTTTCTGATTCTCTCTGCCACAGTGTTCTTCCTTTCCTTGTCCTGGGCTCTTCCTCTCAGGCTCCTTCTTGGACAAGACCAGGAAAGGAGGATATGCTTGATTTCAAATGGTCTATAGAGTCATGCCTGGCTTCTCACCTTATCCTCCCAGACCAGAAAAATAAGGGTGTGGGCAGGGGTGGGTGCATGATATCCAGCCAAGTGCACAGGAGCCTTTCTGCCAGCAGGCTGCTGAGCATGCCCACTCATCCACCTTGTCTCTGTGCTAATGGAGATTTGAAAATAGCAAATCCCACAGGTGCTCCTCATTTTCACCTCTCTCCCAGCGTCCTCTCTCTCCACCCTCTCTCTCCTCACGCTTCTCTGTCTGTGATGAAACAGCAGGCATAATCCAGAGCAGCTCTGCACACCATGAAGGCTGTGACACTGAATCTCTATGTCAGGTTTGTTTTGACACTGACAAGAAGCTGCTCACAGCTGCTGGGCAGCAAGTCACTCATGGAACTAGAAACTTGTTTCCTTTTCCCATTGCTTTTATGCCCTGGGAGGAAGCCAAGCAGGGCTGGGTGGCCAGTTCCCAAGTGGCTGGCAAATGAATTGGCACAGGTTGTGGATCAGGGAGGGCTCAGTGGTCAGTATCGTGGTTTTAAAAGCCCATGGACACTGCAGTGGTCTGATTACTTGGAAATTGAGCCTTTGCAAGTATAATTAAGATGAGGGGACCTTGGACTTAGGGTCACTAAATCCAGTGGATGGTGTCTTTAAAGGGGAGGAAGAGGTAGATTTAGGTAGAGCCACACAGAGAAGAACACCATCTGACAGCTGTGGCTAAGACTGGAGTGATGAAGCTTCCAGAAGTGAGGAAGAAGCAGGGAAGGCTGTTTCTCTAGAAATTTCCGGAGAAGCATGGCCCCGACTACACTTTGATTTTGAAAATTTATGCCCCAGAACTGGAGGGAAATACATGTTCCTCATTTTAGGTCACTCAGTTAGTGATGATTTGTTAAGGCAGCCCTGGGACACCAAGAGGAAAAACCTGGATAAGAACTGAAACGCTGAGTTGCATGAAAGGCATTTGGTGTATAAAGTAATATGACTGTAAAAAGCAAAGAAAACACTGGATCAGATGAATTTTAATTTGCTCGCACTCAAGATCTCAAAGTATAGGCGTAGGACAAAGGACACCCAACCTGTTATACTTCAGCCAAGACTGAAGGGCTCCTTCAGAGTGCCGAGGCTGGACTCCTGGGACACACAGGAGAAGGTCCTCACCTTTGCAACAGACAAGCTGCAAAGCCAAGCGCAGTAGGACAGCATGCTCAGTGGCCCTCTGGGTGTGAGTACAAGTTACCGGTAGAATCACTCCTAGGAATGAGAAGGGCGGAGTGGATCTCAAGAGCATGCAGGAAAAGGAGAGAAGAGAGAGAGGGGCTGGGAGGGAGAGACTGTATTAGGGTGTGTGGGATGGGAGCGGCTGCGGCATCCCCAGTCTCTGCCTCTCCCCACTGTGTGCACTTAGCCTGTGGCTTTAGACAATCCTAAAGAGGCTCCTCAGCTTCCCAGTGTTGCCTTTATCAATCTCTATGAGGCTTCAGTCTACCTTTTGAAGAGTTTAGGCAATCAGAGCCCAGGGGAGCTGCCTTCTCTTTGCTTCTTCCTTTCCTTGGGTGTTTGCTGAACATCCTAGAGTGGGGTTAGAGCCTTGGTGGGTGAGAGCCTTGATAATCCAATGCAGCGTAAGGCAGCTTCCTGCCCACTGCAAACTAACAGTCCAGCTGAGTAGAAAAGACCGTTTTGAACCCAAAGCATTAGGGCTGCCCAGCAGTTCTTGGATGTGATTCTTGTTCTTCTGGAGATGTATCAGCTATGTAGAGATGAACACCCAGGAACTCTTATTAAAGTGTTTGCATCGCCAAGCTAGCTGCAGTTTTTTCTTGTTCACACAAAGTTTACAATTTAAAAGGGGGTACACTTAGGGTCATAGCTAAGCCTCAGAGGCTGTTTTTGTATTTTTTTTCTTAAGGTACTGGTAGATTCTGTTATCCTGCAATTCCTTTGACTCAACTTCTCATCCCAAATGGAATGTCATTATTGCTGACCAAAAAGAGGGAGTCAGGGGGGCTTCGGCAAGTTTAGTCGATTTGTTTTTAAATTTATTGTTCCCATGCCAAAGCTGACTAACCATTTTTGGCAAAGACCAAGTGCTGCATCTACACCAAAGCTTCAATTTAATGTGAACCTAATTAGCCAAGAACCTGAAGCAGACAGTTATTTGTTAGACAACATGCCTATGAAGAGGAGACAAGCTTAGGAAAATATAACCTTTTATTACTGATCAATTTCTACAAGCTGTTGGGGGTATAGATACCATTTTATTTCTTCGTCCTACAGCTTCCAAATCTGCATAGTCATAATTGATGAACAAAATCGTCACCTGGAGGCACCTTGGGGAAAGGTTTAATTCTGTTTGGTAGGCAATGCTTCATGAGGCAGGCAGGAAATTGGAACAGTGCATTTTTAGAAAAGAAAAATGTCATCAAGAACTGGAGGAAAAGTAAGCATTTTCTAGTTAAGTATCAATTAAACAAAAATTCAATTTACCAGAAGACACCTTCTCTTAAATATCCCAGTAATGGCATTTTGCTGAAGGTCACAGTGGTTATCCAACGACAGCTAATTATTACACGGGACCTCATAGCACCCTTAGATCCTGCTCTTGAGGAACTGGTGGCAGAGGGATGATTATAATAAGACCCTCTGCTAGTTTTCCTGAAAAAGTGCTAAAGAACTAGATCTGAAAAGTATAGTAACCTGAACCTTGGAACAAAAAATAAGGGTTATATCCTAAAGAAAAAAATTCTTTTACTTGTGGATTCATTTATAGGAAAGAACAGAAGGATACATTCTTTGTTTTGGAGCGTGTTGGGCAGTTGGGAACCAATGGTCTTCATTATTCAATCCCCAAAGAGAGATGTACTTACTAGGAGCTAATGGGCATTGAAGGATAGGAGGCTCCAGAGGGGACACCCTTGTGCAGGCTGAGACCGGACCGAGCAGGAAAATTGCAGAAGATGCAGGTTCTTGTGTCTCTTCCTGGGACTTGGCAGCTGGATGGCTGTCTGTTTTGTTATCACATCTGGGCCACTCTTGTGGGTGAAAGAGAGCATGCAGTACCAAGTCCCAGTATGTCTGCCATCACTCTGCTCCCCAGAGCTGACCAGAAACTCGCCCCTGGCATTTTCCTTACACCTCAGTGGCTCTTTGGTACCTGTGACTTCACTGGCCGAAGATGCCAGTCATGCCTTTCTGCAATTTACAGCCTTGTTGGCCACAGCTTTTCCCAGATTTCCCATTGCTCAAAACTCAAACTCTCCTTGTGGCTTCTATCACCAAACCTGTGCCCCGCCTTCCAAATCAGCTCAGTTAGAAGAGGAGGCCCAGACATGGAGGGAGGCAATGGAAGTCACCCCAGACTACACAACCAGCAAGTGGTAAGGTCTGAAATTAAACCCAGGCGGTTTGATTCATAGTTTTGAAACTTCTGCTTCCCTTGGTTTGGGGAGATTCTGTAAATGTAAGATGAAGAAAAAGAGGAGGCAGGAAAGAGAGGGAGAGAACCATCAAAGAAGCTGGGTTTTCTGCCTGGGGCAAATGGGAAGTGAGCTGTACCTTTCCCTGCACTCTGACCTACAAGAAGAGGTGCTGAGGAGAGTGGAGGGAGTGACCACTGCAGTCCTGGACGGGTTAGGTATGTGTCTGTCCAAGCATGCGCATTCAGACTCAGTCCAGGACCACAAAGATGGTTCTGTCACTTGTGGGCGAGGCCCTGGCTAGAGATACACAGTCAGCCGTCACCACAATAAATAATACTTCATTCTTTCCACTTGACTGAAGCTTTAGTAAGGGACCAGAGAAGCATTTACAAGTGCTTTGGTTATTTATTTATTAAAAATTTTTTATTTTATTTTGTTTTATTTATTTTTGGTACCAGGGATCGAACTCCGGACCTTGCGCTTTCGAGGCAGGTGGCAGCACCACTGAGCTAAATCCCTGGCTCTGGTTATTTATTATTTATTGTGGTACTGGGGATTGAATCCAGGGCCTTCACCCTGAAATACACCCTCAGCCCTTGATAATGCTTTTTTTTGTTCTGAGAGAGGGTCTTGCTAAGTCACTAGGTTACCAAGACTGGAGTCAAACTTGTAATCCTCCTGCCTCAGTTTCCCAGAGATCTGAGATGACAGACATGTGCCACCAGTTTTATTTTTTATGTTTGACGTTTTGTAAAAATTTAAATATATGGTCATCATTTATATCACTCCTCTATATCTGTGTATATACAGAGATGATACGTAGATAGAAAGATAGTTAGATGATAGATAGATTTAAACTAGGCAAAGGAGTTTCAGTGATTAAAAAAAAGAGAGATTTCCTGACCCCAAGGCACTTACTTATCTCATATTGAGGAGGAGAGAGAAGTTGTGAATTTATTCTCTGTCTTCTTTTCCCTAATTACTAATCCATCATGTTGCATTTTCTTTAGATCTCAGAGATTGTGTCACCATGGCAGGCCCACGAGTTCAGCTCTATGTCAAAGTGACCTCAACCTTTCTGTCCAAAGACAGTTAAACATCCCGAGAGACTGATTAGAGCCCAGCAGGGGGAAGGAGATGTGAACTTGGATAACTCCGACATCTGGCTGAGGATTAGCCTGGGTGAAGGCTGAGGGCTGGGGCCACCTCGCTGTGGCAGGGCTTCACCTGCCCGCGTCAGGTCCTGTCCTGTGCATCCTAAGCCCCGCTAAAAGCTGCGATCTGATTAGTTTGCATTTGATTTCTTTGCTGCCTAATGAACTGGCTCTGTAGTTCTAGCTGTGATGTCCTTAGCATCTCGTTGCCTCAGGCACCAACTCAGGAGAGAGTGTCTTAAGCAGCCCCAGAATCCTACAGGAATTGTACCAATTTACTGCATAACAGCTGATTTACCTTCCTGACCCGCCAGTTCCCACCAGCACAGCAGACCTTGCGTGGGAATGCGTTGGTCACTTTTACCATCTTCATGTGCCCCTGAATTGAGGTGGGTCAATATATACACGCCTAAGGCCATGGGCAAGTACACAGTGAGAGTCTGCGCATTAAGGATGTCAATATGCTCATACCATGATATTCCATTGGGGAAACTCATCCACTATGTGCTGTAGGATACAGATTTAGCCTAAAGCAAATGGCATTTATTTATAGCAAACTGTATTTGCAAAATGCTTTGCAGTTTTAGGGTTGTTAACTACATTCCAGGTTGGATATTGCTCTACTTGTAGAAAACGAATTGTCACAGCTGGACTCTGGAGCCTCCCCGAGAGCAATGGGGATGAATTCTACAAGTAGGGTTGGGAAGAGGCCACACTTGGCTCTTCTTTGTCAGAGAACATCTTTGATAATTACAATCTTTTGAGCCCTTAATTTTAGTTTATTTCTTATATCCGGAGGCTGTGTGCTTATTGAAATAGGATATTCCTTTTTAAGAGACAGCATAGTGTCTCACATTCCTACAGCATCTCTACTCATGCCATCGGGTGTCAGGGGCATGAGCCCCAGGGTTGATTAGGATGTCCCATGGGTGAAACGACTTTGTGGCTAGTTGTTGTGTCCTGGGCTTCCTTTCCAAGTCACCATTCTGGATTTGGGTGTCTGCCTTTACACACTTATAATCCAGGAAAGACTTAAGCTCAACTCTGGCTCTGTTATTAAACAAAATGAAAATATGTACAGTGGCAGTAGGGGCAGTGGGAGGGGAGAGCCCTTGAAGCATAAGAAAACAACGTGACCTTTCCTCTCTGTAACTCTACCCACCAACCTTCCCGTCCACCCCCTCCAACACAACACGGTGGCGGAGGAGGGGCGTAAAATCAAGTGTCCAACACCAGACTCTTTTGAAGCTTTAAGACCAAGCCACTCAGTCACTTGCTAGGAACGTGATGGTTATAGGTGCTCTCTTTCGGCTAAAGGAGATTTATCTGGGCTTTCACCGCTGGACTCCATCATTTTAAGGAGTATTTCCCAATTGTACCTTAACCGCACATAGACGATGCATTTTCTCTTTGAAAAAGCTCTCTCACACACACATCTCCATTCTTTGCTGGAACCTGGATAGATGGCTTTGGGAGCTCACACTGTTCGTGGATTTGACACAAATCCAGCTCCTGTCTGGACAGCTGCATCCAGTGTGCCAGGGGAGCTGAGGGCACTCGGCCTTGGCCTCTACCAGGGTCCTTGTATCTGGTCCTGTATGTTCTTAGGAGATGGAAAGTAGGGTTCTGAATTAAAAGGAGAATTTGATGGCTTCCCATCATCTTTCCTGCACCTCCTTCCCACTCCTGACTCCTCCCCAATCTTGCTAAGTATCCGAGGTGTATTTAGAGGGGCTGCCTGCATCTTGATTTTAACCGGTGTACCCGGAAGGCAGCAGCAAGGGGAGCAGCCCCTCGCGTTTAGAGCAGTTCCAAGCCTTAAGGACTACAGAGTTGAGGACAGCGACTGTCAACCCGACCGCCAACCCGGTGCGCTCACAGTGCCCCCTAGTGGCACACGTGACTGTCACAACCGTGCTGTTAGGATGTGAGAGGTCCTGGGAGATTTTACTAAAGCAGAAAAAAGGAATTTGGTGGCATATTATTTTCCCATTGAAGTAACTTTTACTCTATGTTAAGGATATTGTGGGGGGGGGGTGTGGATTTTTATTTCCTCTTGTGAGTTCTATTTTTCCGTAATTATCCCGTCATTATCTTCTGCTTCTCATTGTATTTTTCTCCTTAGGATAAGTAGTATGTAATTGTTTTACTTCTTAAATTTTTATTATCCAATTGAAAAAATTTCGTACACCCACAAAAATTGGTAAAATAACTACGTGTTACTTTTTCCCAGGAGTTTATTTTCCCTGATGCCCAAGCGCTCTCTAAATGTAGTTCTCCGAGTCATTTTAGATTCGATACCACCATCTAGTGGTCATTTTCTGAAGTGCTTTTCACAGCCTCTGTTGAGCAAATTGTTTCCAAAGGCGGGCGGTGGGTTGTTAATAAAATGCCTGATTGTAAGGTGCCTATGAGCCAACCAACAAACCCTTCCAGCCCTTTAGCAAGATTCCATGGCAAAATTTCAAAAATCGTATTTTTAAAAGAAATATTGCATCTTTACTTGTTTGTTTTGAAAATATTCATTTACTTTCTCAGGGAATAAGGCTTATGTGCCCAGGAATTCAACCAAGGGTCCAATGACCTGAATCTACCTCAAGTGATTCCTGCCTGGTCCATTTGGTGACTCAAGAAGCCAGCAGGCCTGACCAGAAACTGGGCTGATCAGGAGAGTCCCCAGCCCAAAGGTGGCCTCTTCACTAATACTCCCAGCCGTGGCAGTGTGGGGGCAAGAGCCCCAGGGTTGATAAGGATGTCCTGGGGTGAAGTGACTTTGTGGCTAGTTGTTGTGTCCTGGGCTTCCTTTCCGAGTCACCATTCTGGATTTGGGTGTCCACCTTTACACACTTATAATCCAGGAAAGACTTAAGCTCGACTCTGGCTCTGCTATTAAACCAAATGAAAATATTGAATCAATCATTTCCTGCATTCTGAGTCACTGAGTCTATCTTTTGCCTTTGCATGCAGGAAGAGCCGCCCATGTCAGGAGAGCTGCTGGGTAAAAATGCCTCGCTCCCATAATGACACAGACTGGGGAAGCAGCGTGTGACATGCCTCCTGATGTTTCCAAATGGGCTCCTTTTCCACAGCAAACAAGAGGAGGGTGGCAGGAGGTCCCTGGGCCCTGTAGGAGAGGACTCTTTGAAAAAGTTGATGAGTCGCATCTCACGGTCCCTTCCTGGGACCACTTAGCACATCCTTCCAGCCAGTTCACCCAGAGATCTGGCCTGTCGAGTATTGCATTGTTGGTGAGGCCGAGGAGACCAGAACGAATGTTCTGTATTTGCCAAGTGTTTTCCAGTGCTTCTCTGAGGTTTTCTCCCATTTGCCACAGCTACTGTGCCAAAGGAGCTCTAACTCTCAAGGAAGTCAGTGCTTTTGGTCAGCAGACTCCTTTAGAGTTAACAAGTTAAATGGGGAATGGCTGGGAAGAGAAATACCAAGAAGTGCTTTCTCCTGTGGGGAAAAACCATTATCCTCTGGTAGGCAGTTCCTATGTTTATCACCTAAAATACATTAAGCGTTCCTCTAAGTACCTTTTACTCATCAAACAAGAGTGCAAGTCTTTTTGAAAAAGTAAAAATTGCCACCCATCTCCAATAAATGGAGCATGAAGCTGACAATTTGTGATCTTGCTTCATGACCTAAAGACTTTGGAGTCAGAAAAAAAGTTGATTCAAATGTCAACTCTCACAATATACTAGCTGTGTGACCTTGAGGCTGCTGACCTCACTTTACTCATCCATAAAATGGGAACAATGATAGAACTCCATGTACGTCATGGTTAAAGGAGATCTTGAACCCATCTCACATTCATGGTACTGGCTCCATAAATCTTAGCTAACTCTACGATCAAAACTTTATGGCGAGGGTTGATAGATGTCAGCTACTGTGCTGTCTGCGCTATAAACACTGTCCATTCATTTATTTCACCACGGTAGTGGGAGTCCCAATGAATATCTCCTAATTTATATATGAAGAATCGGTCAGACCCCAGCACTCATGGGCCACGAGCTCATAACAATCCTTGGTGTCTTGGTTTTCTCACTACTGCTTTTTATCTTGTGTCTGGCAGGCAACTCCCCATCGGATGAGTCAGAGGAGCGGGAGAGAGACCCCAAGGTGCTGACATTCCCAGAATACATTGCAAGCCTGTCAGACTCTGGTACCAAGCGCATGGCAGCTGGAGTCCGCATGGAGTGCCAAAGCAAGGGGCGATGCCCCGCCTCCTGCCCCTTGTGTCATGTGACATCCAGCCCCGACACTCCCGCTGAGCCAGTCCTGCTGGAGGTGACCAGAGCAGCCCCCATCTATGAACTGGTGACTAACAATCAGACCCAGAGGGTAAGAGGACTAGGGCTCTTGGTCCCCCGGAGGCATCAGCCACACAGGGCTTTCCAAGTGGCCTGAGGAAGTGACAGGATGCCGCTAAGCTCCATGCTAGAATTTGGATAGGGAGACGTTTTGTTTAGCTAACCCAGAGATTTAATTTGCTTAGATTTGCATGTTTGCATATTAAGTCAAATCAGTGCATCCACAACACCCACAGTAATATAATTCGGGAGCCATAACTGAGCACTTGTGGAGTCTGAGCAAAAGAAGGCTGGAAGGAAGTTGATACATAAGAGGACAGGTTTTTGATCACCCAAATCATTGTTGGAGAGCCCTTGAGGCTCAGCTGTCTCACCTTGTTGGCATGGGAGGTGGGCCAGTTCCCTGATGATCCCCAAGCCAGCAGAGGGAGGAGAAGGAGCCCATCAAGTGCAAATCCCAGAGGAAGGGTCTGCAGCCTCAGCCCGAGGGGTTGGTTTCCTTCCCATCACTGAGTCTGAGAACAAAATGCCACAACCACATGGACCCTTCTGCCTTTTATTATGCTGCTAGGTCATGACATTTCCCAACCATTCTTCATTTTGCCTCTGCCTCTGACTTTCCCTTTCCAAAGATGTCAGGAACAAAATTAATGGACCCCAAAGGATAAGCTTGGGGGAGGGGGCAGAGGCGGTGACCTTGCCCTCCGGCCGCCTCTCGGACATTCAGATGTCAGAGTGAGTCAGCACACAGGCGACAGCAGCACCAGCACGAGGCAGCGCCTCGTGGGGGACCTCTGAGGTGTAGGCACGGCAAGAAGACAGAACAGGAGTTGCAGCAGAGGCTGCTTACCTGAGAGGTGTGCCCATCCAGGTGTGCTGATAATTGCTTTCCTTTTTCTCTTTGAAGGGACACCTGGTGTGTGACAGTTTGTTTCCTAGGTGTTGCTCAGACCAACAGGAGGGATTTGGCATGTGTGTTTCTGTTGCCTACCCACCTCTACCATGGAGATTTCCCTGAGTGTTTGAAACTATGTTTTTGCACAGGAATGAAAAGACAAATTGTTCCTGTGGCCTACACATTCCTCTTGAATCTGATAGGGCACCTGTGGGAAGAGGAGAGGAAGAACAGAGACTACTGCAGGGAGGCTTGAAAGGAAGGAAGTGGAGGGGCTTGGCCACCTAGAGACCCTACGCTGCCGAGGTTTAATCCCGCGCCAGCACCCCCCTTGCCCACCCCACTTTGTCTTCCTCAAGGCTGCTGCAGCTGATAACACAAGATTCCCATGCCACCTGTCAGGGACAGTGGCGGAGAGCTCACCACAGCAATGGCAAGAGGCTGCAGAATAGACAAGGACTTGGCGAGAGTGGAGGACTCGCTTCCCGCAGCAAAGTGAATCAGTGCACAGAGCTAAGCAGCAGCAGCCCCTTTGCTGTGTCCCTTACTTGCCCAGGCCAGCTGCCCCCTTCCTCTCTGCACCAACCATCAGAGGGAGGGCAGATGGCTTTGGACATAGGCAAGGGGGTCCTGGTTGTAGCACAGTCCCCATCGTGTGCTTTTTTTCTTACCTTTTTCCCTAAGACAGTCTATTTCTACCACCCTGTGTTCCCCAGTTTTTCCTTCTGATTTTGAGCTTTGCAGTGAAGGGGAGGTGGATGGGTGCTAAGGCGTGGCATTAGCACCTCAGCGTGTATTGTTATTTCTGCCTTCCCGAGAGGCAGGTCTCTTTGGGATCATTTTCTAACCTCTCTTGTTCTTAATCTGTAATGGTGATAAACACGTAGCCAAAACCATTTCACCAACCCAACCAACAGAAGCTCCCCTTTTCCTACCCGAAATTCATGACTTTTGTGCCTCCATTTCAGTGATTGGCACTACCTTCCATTAATTTGCCCACACTAGAGACTAGGGATGCTTCCTAGAATTTCCTTGTCATTCCCAACATCTATTCCATCACCAAGAATGACAAATATCAGTTGATCCATCCTCTTTCTATGAGACTCATGACATCCTAACCACCCACTGTGATATCAGGCTTGCATCTTATTATAGTAGCCCTCTTGCTGATCTGCCCATTAGACTACCCACAGCTATTATCTAATATGGACCCCTGACCATATTACATCAAAGTAATTTAGTGGCCGTACAGCTGGAATACATCTAGAGTTCAGAGCACATCATTACAAGGCAGTTCATGATCCAGTTGGCCTTCACTTACATGGTTAGGTTGTTATTTACTGCTCTCTACCTTATACTCTGTTTTCCAGTCACTGGGACCGATACCCTACCCCAACAACTCAAAGGGGGACAAGTTTATTTTGGCTCATGGTTTGGTGGGTTCAGTGCATGGCTGGCTGGCTCCAAGGCAGAATTGGTGTGACAGATGCATGGCAAACAATGCTGCTCACCACATGGCAGCCAGGAAGCAGAAAGAGAAAGGAGGAGTCAGGCACAAGAATACACCCTTCCATTCGGGCTTGGTGCATGCCTGTAATCACAGCACTTGGGAGGCTGAGGCAGGAGGATTGCTGTGATTTCAAGGCCAGTCTGAGCTACATAGTGAGTTCCAGGCCAGTCTGAACTACATAGCAAGACCTTGTCTAAAAAACTAAAAAAAGAATACACCCTTCCAAGTCATGCCCCCAGACCTGCCTCTTCCAGCCAGGCCTTACCTCCATAATTCAGCTGTGAACTCAAGTTTGGGTTGACCCACTGATGAGTACAGTACTCCCATGATCCAGTCACCCTCCAAAGCCCCATCTCTGAACACGTGAGACTCTCAGGGCAAATTTCAGATCTAAACCATAACATTTCTCGAGTACGATCTGTCTTTCTTCATGCACCTGGCCTTCAGACTTCCAACTGTCTGGGCCAGTGAGGACGTCCTTGCCAACATTTCTGCCATAGGCAAACTCTTACTGTTACCCCCAGTTTCAGCTCAAACATCACCCATTATCGAGGGTCCTCTCTTATTTTCCTAGTCCAACTCAGATATTTCTGCATGTAATTCCCATTCTGCACATATATTTGCCTGTTAAAACATGCAGGCCTACTGTTAGAGCTGTTTGCAGTTATTTACTCCTCTCGAGGCTGTGAGAAATGCCTTTTCTTCTACAGAATGCCTAGCAGTGGTTGGTGCACACTTGGTGCTCTGGTATGTAAATGAATGATGGTTGAATAAATGGATAAATTAATGGATACATGACCTGGGTTGAAAGTCTAGCTGCTTGCCTTAGAGAAAAACAATAAAAAACACTGGAAAGTTCTATTTCCTTTCTGGGTTTAGGATTAAATCTGATAAACGGAGATTCCCTATGCAACATGTGGCACATTTTAGGTACTAAGAAAAATATAGTTTTCCTTTCTCTTCCTTTTTGAAAAGGTTTCTTCTTGATTCTTCATCCATCATTCACAGTTAACTTTAACTCAGGATTCAGCAATTTCAAGCTGTCATGGAGTGTTGAGAAGGAAAGTTAGAAAGCTAAAGCTTTTGAAGAAGCATCATTTAAGATGTTTGTCATCATATATGTTTTTCCATACTCCTTTGGATTGAAAATCTGATCTTGTTGCTCCCAAGTTCAAAACCCTCAAATGGCTTATATTGCTCTTAAAATGTTACTCCCCCTTACACTGGCCCGAGATGCCTGTTCTAATCTCACACTACATTCCTCCCATTTGTGAAGCATCTCTTTACACCCCCCCCATCACTCTCTCCTTTTCTTTTTCTTTCTTTTTTTTTTTTTTTTTTTGGTATTGGGGATCGAACTCGGGTCCTTGTGCTTGCAAGGCAGGCAGCAGAACCACTGAGCTAAATCCCTGGCCCTCTCTCTCCTTTTCTTTACAGACAGACTCATCTGTTTCAGTGGATTTTAAAAATCAACTTATATCCAGGCGGGTTTTTTTTAATATTGTTTTTGTCTACCTGTAACACTACCTCAACTTTTGTGACCAGATAACTTTTGACCTATCCCTCAGAGCTCAGATCAAGATAGCACCTCTTCATGCAGGCCTTTCCAAATCCCTCAGTGAGATTATCCAGCCTTTTCCTTTTCCTCTGGCCGCCATGTGCATTAGTAGCACCTGACCCTTTCCTTAAGAGTCTTTGCCCCAGGTGTGATTTTTTATCTGATGTGAGATTAATGCAGACAAGGCCCCTCAGTGTTTTGTGTGCCACTGTAATGCCAAGCACAAGAAAGGGTCCCTTGTTAGGTTCCTAGCAAATAACTGTTGATTAAAGACTCTACCAGGCAGTGGTCATTATTTCTGTTTTTATTCTACCTCGCTCGAAGAACGTTTGTTTTCCTAGTGCTCCTCTTAATTTGAATTTGATTTATTCAGATGAGGCACCTAGTGAACACCTCACTGGTGGACACCTTAATTGAGTACACAGGAAAGAGCCTGAAATGCCAGGTGAGATATGTTGAATTTAGGTCCTGGAACTCCCTGTCCAGTATTTGTCATCCTGAGAAAGTTACCTGACTTCTTTAAATCTTGGAGTGCTTCACTGGAAAATCATTATAGCACTATATCAGTGTTAGCATCTGAAAGGGAATTATAGATTATAAAGCTCTATACAAATTATATACTCAGGAATTAGATCTTGCTTCCTACAGGCTTTCAGTCTGGGGAGGAGAGTGGGTATGGACCTTTATTTCAACAATCCTCACCTAAGATGGTCTATGCCAGTGGTGGCAGATCTATGGCATATATGTTACTGTATTGTTCAAGACAAAAGATATTAAGGTAGAGTTCTTGTTTTCTAAACTAAAACCTCGGTATTCAGGTTTAATTGCAGTGTTAGAACTTTGTGATAAGTAAGTGGGTTTTGAGTTGCAGTTTGGTCTGGGTCTCTAAAAGATTTGCTATCACTGGTCATGCTAAGCTCTGAATGTATAGAACATAGGATGCTGGCTTTGGGTTCAGATATTTGGAATTTTGTAGAATGACCTATTTCCTTTGTCCTCCTCCCTCCCTCCCATTCTTGTTTCCAAGGATGTGGTGTGACAGAGGGCAGTTTGAGGGAGAGAGACAATGGAATATGGCTGTTTCCAAGGTGATAACCATGAACTATTATGCTGGAAGAAAAGGGACAGCCCAGAAGTTGTACAGGGCTTAGGAACCCCAGAAACCATCTCCTGGGGTAACACTTTTAGACCAAAAAGTAGTGACCCATTGATGCAACCTTCTCTCCGGAAGTAATGGAGGGCCATGCAGAACCTGGTCAGTCATTGTTTCTGATGACCCGGCCTTGGCTTCCACACACTCACTCACTCTTTGCTCTGTCATGCAGCTCTTGCAGGAGGCCACCATGAGCTCCCTCTGGTGCTCAGGGACTGGAGATGTCATTGAGGACTGGTGTCGATGCGACTCCACCGCTTTTGGAGCTGATGGACTCCCCACCTGTGCACCTCTGCCACAGCCTGTGTACGGCTCCCTTTCTCTGCCTCTCTTTTGCATGTCTGCCTCAGCAGCATCACCCCGCGCCCCCCCCCCCGCCTCCCAAAAAGTAAGGTCTACTGTTTGCCAAGCAATAAACTGAGGATTCGGGATCAGAAATCAGAACATGGCACAGTGCCTGCTTTCAGGGACCTTTCTATCTACTAGGGGAGGCAGGACACAAATTGTAGAAAAGAAATAGTGTGACAGGTGTTATAAATGTTTATGAAAAGTGAGAAGAGGGATTGTTTGGGTCTGAATGTGGGCAGTGGTGAAGGCTTCATGAAGAAGATGGCACATGCACTTCTCCTTGAAGGTGCAAAAAGCAAGACATCGGAGCTGGAGGATAACTGGTAACATTGCCATGGTGATGAAGTTGGAGAACTATAGTGAAGTATTAACTGCACCAACAGTACTGCCACCTACTGGACACTTACTGGGTAGCAGGCACTGTGTGGAATAGTTCGGTACTGTTATCCCCCATCCAGTCAATAGACACGGAACGGGTGCAAATGGATTGAATAATTTTTCCAAGGTGACAGAGCAGGAAGCAGGGCTGGGGTTGTGAGATAAGTTCTCAGCCATTATAATATGGAAAGTGTAAAACTGAGCATGGTTTGGGGTAGAATCAACAAGTTCTGGGGCTGATTGACCATGGGGATGATAAGCAACTAGAAGCTGAGAACGGACTTCAGACTTATTACCTGGGTGCCTGGGAAGAGGAATTGAGGAAGGAAGCACAAAAGTCATGCAGACATGAAGGGAGACCAGTTCCACGGGGACTTACCTGGGAGTTATGTTGCATAACTCTGCAGTTGATCAGTGGGCAGAGAGAAAGATGGCATTTTGTGAAAAAGTAAACACTAGAGTAAGATGATTTCAGTCAATTCTGAATAAATGGGAGATGACAGAAATGTAGCTATGAGAGAGGATGCCCAAGAACAAGAACAAGAGGTGCAGCTCAGAGGGCTAGGGTGAGCACTAGGGCATGTATGCATTTGAGGCATGAAGAGGATGAAGTACTGCAGAGGTGCCTAGGAAATGAGCACATCCAGTTTTCTCCTCCTCAAAGGAAAGCTAAACAGAACTTGTCAAGCTGAGGGCCCAGGGCCCAAGGCAGAAACTCAGCTTGGCTTCTAACGTAGTACCTACCTGGGAATTAAGCCACGGGTATAGTGTGTCCACAGAAGCGTACTGGCAGGACAGACTGGTAGAGCATGAGCCCATGGGCTGGTAAGCAAAGAAAGCCCAAAGCAAAAGTCCTTTAACTTGGTAGAAAGGGAGCCAACTAGAAGAACCTGGTGATTCAGCGGGTCAGAAAGTTACCTTTGAAAGGTAACACCGCAACCACTGAACAGCTATTAGATGGACACAAAGTTCAGCCTCTTTGTCCCAAGGCTGATTTCATGTCTACCCTGTATTTATTAAATGTCATAGCTGAAGAAAAACTGAGGCTAAGGTGTCCTAAACAGGAATTGTCTATTAAGGACTTCACTTTTTTTTGCAGGGGGGCAATTCTGATTACTTCTTTCAGTAACAGAACTTAGATTCTTGCATTTTAATTGGTAGTTGGAAATAGAAATACAATCTAATTTTACACAAGTCCATGTAAATCACACACACACTTTTATTTCTCAGTAGGGTCTGGTCTTGGTCCTTATTTTCACAGAATTTGAGTTCTCAGAAGGCTTAGTTACTTACTTAAGCTTCCTAATGCTTTTTCTTCAAAATAGCATTCTGCATATGACTCTAATTAATGAATTTGTCAATATCCGCACTGTTTTGGATCTATTCCATCTTAATGTCATATGAAAACTATGCACTTCTTCGTAGTAGTAGCCACGAACAGAAGAACATGTGCTTTTTATTATTTCCCTACTAGCTGAATGCCTTATTATTTCTTCCATGGCACTGAATGATTTCTTGTTGAAGTTCTTATCATAAGTATAATGGTTGAGGGCCAGGGATTTAGCTCAGTGCTACCTCGCCTGCCTAGTAAGCACAAGATCCTGAGTTCAATCCCCGGTACCACAAAACAAAACACAAAAACAAAAAAACAAGTATAATTGGTGTGGTTCTGGGACTGGGGTGGGCTGTGCACCACAGCATTCTTACCATCCAGTAATCCTTACAAGTACTAGGCACTTCATAAACATTTGTTGAATTAAAATTAAACATTGCAGATGGTCTGAGGCAATCCTTCCATAGTGTCTTGCCCAGGGATCCTGGATACCAGCGAGAGGCACCTGTGAGCTCAGTGGAGAGGGGCGGACCCAGGATGGTGCATGGTTGTGAGATGCAGGAGCCAAGAAATACTTGTAAGGGAGGGAGGCTGGGGATCAGGAACTGGGAATCCAGTTCCAGGAACTTCCCAATCCAGTGGTCCAGGAAGAAACAGGGAATTGGAAGCAAGGGGGAAACCTGAGCCACACACAAGAAGTCAGAACACAGCAATGAATTGAAACCACTTGGACAATTGGGAGATGAACTCCAGTGAATGTCAACAATAATTACCGAGTCTGTACGAGGCAGAGAGGTATGAGACAGCAAGGCGAGACTGTAGTCAAGATGGACAGCTTGTCAAGAATGAAGAGATTATGAATTGGGAAGAACAAGCAGAGACTGGAATCAGGAACCAGGATATTCATAGAAACCCAAGAGAAAAGACAGAAATTGAAATTAGAACCTGGGAAAACAGGCACAAGACATCACTTCAAGGAGAACATGACCTGTGGCCAACTTTCTGCTGCCCAGTGAAGCCCCCAGCAGACCTTACTTCCAAAGCAAGCCTGTTCCAAGGCCCAGCCCTCAGAAGGCATGGGCAGGAAGCTGTGTTAGTTTCCACAGCAAGAGGGAAAGTGGTGATGTGCAGGGCAGATCCCAGTAATGCTTTCTCTGGAACCTAAGCTTACTGTGGCCTTACTAATGCAAGGTTCTCTTGAACACCACTTCAGTGGGTCTTCATATGGGCATTGTCCACACATTCTCTTGATATTTCTTAAGAGAAAATCCAAAAATGATAATATCTTCAAGCTATATAAAGTGTATCTTCAAAACCTTATCACCTGACCATGTAACATGCAAACATTCATTCATCTTTACTTATATAAATATTTGTTTACTTACAAATAATGTATAACAGGCACTTATGTATCTAAAACCTAGAACTCACCAGTTACTACCTACTGAACAAACAGGCCCGTGGAAAGATTATCTTAGTAGTTTGTTTAGAAGCGTTTGCAATGTAACAGTGGGGAAGATGGCAGGTGACCAATGAGATCTCCAGGTCCTCATTTCATATCTCTTCCTTTCTGGACTCAGGCTGAGACTCTCCACGGTTCATGAGCCCAGCAGCACCCTTGTGGTCCTGGAGTGGGAGCACTCAGAGCCGCCAATTGGGGTACAGATTGTAGATTACCTCATCCGTCAAGAGAAGGTCACCGACAGGATGGACCACTCCAAAGTGGAGACAGGTGAGTGTGACCCACTTCCTGGGCTCTTCTTGATCCATAGTAGCAGAAAGAAAAGAAAAGAAAAATTCCCTGCCTGGGTGCTTTGCCCCAGGCCTCCAGGATCCCACAGCAAGAAGGAAGGAGCAGGGGAGGAAGCAGCTGCTGTCTCTTCCAAGCAGCAGCCATCTTATGTGTCTAAGAGTTTTTGCATGGTGAGCCTCTGACAAAACCTTGTTTTGATTTTTGCTTTTCTTTTTGTTTAGAAAAGAGGTGTCCATGTCACTGCCTCTAGGCACACTCACAAAGCAACAACAGTACATTACACTAGTTACCCTAGCCCACAATTAGGAAACAATTCTCTGCTAACCACTGCCATGAATACAGAAAAAAAAATGCCTTTGCTAATAACCCCCTCTAAGCAAAAGCATGTGCAAACAGATGCGCTTGCTCCATGTCTTGTCCTAAAGCAAACAGCTTTTGTCAGGTCCAGCTAGGAAAGGGAAGTTTTAAAGGAGCAGAAACACACCGTGAAAAGTATTCCATGGTTTATTATTTTATAGTCTACATGCAGGGAAAAGTCAACATAAATCATGTCTAAAACTTACATGGAAGATGTGATCCCGGCAGGACGGTGATGTCTGCAGTCTACTTCAGGGTAAATAGCCTCTGGGGCGCAGAGACACATGCAGCTGTCATTGGGCCTGAAAGATGTCTACTACTTCTTTTGAGCCTCTTCCCAGTGTGCAAAGACACGGGGAAGAGCCCAGTATGCAGTGACTGTGAAGTATGGCAGTGCTAAGTATGCTAAGTATGGCAGCGACTGGACCACAATAGTTGTTCTCCGTCCATACCAGGAGCATTTCATGAAAGAGTTCACAGACGTGGTATGTGTATCTTGCCTTAGTTGTTTCTGAACTAACACTAGAGAATGGCTTTAAATTGATTGGTTAAATATGAAACAGCAAGAAAACACCATTCCTTCCAGGTATCCTTGCTTTAGTAGGAATTTTAAAAGACTGGCAACCAAGCAGTTGGAATGCATTCTCATGGAGTTCTTGCTTGGCTGGCACTCTTTCTCACCCCTTTCCCACTCCTTCTCCTCTGGGCAGAAACGGTACTGAGCTTTGTGGATGACATCATCTCTGGAGCTAAGTCCCCTTGTGCCATGCCATCTCAGGTGCCAGACAAACAGCTCACCACCATCTCCCTCATCGTAAGATGCCTGGAACCCGACACCATTTACATGTGAGTAGCACTCGCCTGCTTGATGATTTCTTAACCTGAAAAACCCAAGGCTCATGCTTCCCTTTTCCTATTTGAGTTTCTGTAGAGAGTTGGCAAAAGATATCCTCCCTGAAGTCTTAACCCATTGGCATTATAAAGAACCTTCTTGAGGGCTTAGGCATTCAAGTGGGTGGAATTGAAACATGACAGCCCTGTCCCTCAAAGATTTGCAACATGCAAGCAAAATGTATAAACAATGAATTTTAATATAAGACAGAATAAATGTTAGAAGTGCAAGGAATGTGTTGAAGGAAAGAAAAAAAAAGAAAGGACTAATTTTAAGTGGAGCGGATGTCTTCTGAACTGAGTTGTGTAAAATGCCAAATGCTAGAGTAATGTTGGAACAGGCATGTTAGATTCTGGAACAACAAGAGCAAAGGTGAGGAGGCTAGAAGGCAAGTAGGGCTGAAGCAATGGGTGGTAAAAGGCAGTGGAAGAAAATGAGAGGGAGAATGGAGTGAATGCTGATTGTCAGTGGGGACTCTGATTGTTTTTTTGAGGAAATACCTTTTGCGAAGACCGAGAACTGTGCTTTATAGAGTTAGCTCCAACAGTACTGAAATAATTTATTGAGCTTAGAACTGGTCAGCATTTTTCTTCAAAGAAAATACAGTGAATTATATCATGGCACTTGGAACAGCCCCATCCTCTGATCTCTTCCCCATCTCTTTCTCTGCTCTGGGAACAATAGTAAAATACTTGTGAAGCATACGCCAAAGCAAGAGAGATAGTGTTAGAATCTAAGTCATGGAAAAATCTGAGGGTGAAGGCAGAATACAGAGTGATGCAGTTCTGGGGCCTTTTGACCCCATCAGTATGAAAAACATTTAACAGTTTACAGATGAGGTCACGGGAATAGCGTCAAGGTTTCCAGAATAAATCATTTCCATTTCCACAGTCAGAGAGTTCAAAGATGAAAAGCACTAGAATTTTGAGTGGCATTGATTGCGATGAACTTAGATGTTCTGGCTCAGTATCTTCAATACAGGAGTGAGAGCTCTAAGTAGAGCCTGTGCATGACAGACTGAAACACATTGAGACGAGTGCCATTCTAGAGGCCCGGAAGGGCATGTGTGGACGTAGAGGGTAAAGGAAGATCAGTGAGTGTGGTTTTCTCTGTGGGTGCTAACCCCACCGTCCTCGTGGACTCTCTTGATGTTAGGCAGCCGTGGCCCTTCTTGGGAGGGGGACGATGGAAGGAACAGGATTTGGGAATGCAGCTTACCAACCTGATCTAAAACATCTCAAACTCAGTTAAACTTGTATTCTGTTTATAATGAGGCCTCAGCGATTTCTGTCACTGTTACAGGAGTCAATTAGGAATTTCAAAATTCAGTGAGCACGAGATTGGCACAGTTCCTTTAGGAGTGCTTATTGGTCCCAATCAGGCTTAGTTTCTTGATCAAAGATTTCAGATCAATACCTTCTCCCACTCCTGCTCTCCCTAGTGATGTTCTGGTACTCCCCTCCAGTGTGCTGTGAAACAGAAACTTTCTACCAGTGTTGATTTTTGAAGTTGTGAGGCCTGGGACTAAGGAAGAAACAGCCAATGTCCACCAGGTGGCACTGCAGATCACAGGGAGAGGGTGATGTGGGCGGCCGAATGGCTCCCTTCTGTGGAGGGTCCGGGCAAGCCTGTGCTTCAATCCCTGACACAGTGACGAAATCTGGAATTAAGAGTTGAGAATGAATGGGCCCCAAACTCAGTTTTGTTCCTAAGCACCAAATAACTGTTAAGTCCCTTAAACTTTGGAACAGAGTTTTCTAATCACTTATGGAGATCTGTCTCTGTGGTATTCTTTATTATGTCTGAAAATCCTGGCCCACCCTGGGTGATTGGACTTACTGCTCCTCACTGGTGGTCAGGCAGGTAAAGGTAAATTTCAGCTAGCTTCCTTTGTCTCTGCTGTATTTAATTTATTTTTAAAGAACATTATTTTGAGAAGGGTCCATAATACAAACACTGTAAAGGACCCCTCACTGAAAGGGATCTTACAGTGTGTCTGGTCCAAACTCTTCATTTCCAGTGGCCTTCTAGCCCACTGTCTCTCTCTCACAACCCCTGCTCCCAAGGGAGCCCATACCTTTCTGGGAATGTGACAGCAGACATAACTCAGAAGATGGTAGCCGAGTCAGAGGGACGGGCAGAAAGCACCAGGGTCGGAAGGGGAAAGCAGGAAAGTAGCAGGCAGCGCAGCCAGCCCTGGGCAGCAGGAGCCTCGCAACCCTCCATGCACACTGAGTCCCAGGCCTTTAAGACCTGGCCCTGGAGCCAAGCCATGCTGCACAGACTCACGAACGCACACACCCCCTGGTCGGTCAGTGTCATCACCACGTCTCTAACTACGCACTGAGCTGTCCCAGCCAAGCGGCAGTGGCAGGAGCCCAGAAATTTTGGACGAAGCAGTGAAAGTACTTACATGTGAGCCCTCTGGATTGCAAGCCGTACTTACCTCTTCTGTCCAGTAACTCCAGCTGACTCTCTCACTGTCCTGCTAGTGTTTAATGGCAGGAACGATAATACTGACAATAAACAGAGAAGCCCTTCCTGGATCCTACACATGAAACTGTGTAACGTAATCCCTGTCCCTAACTAACCAAATAACTGGTGCTCTCTCCATGTCCTTGAGGGACCGAGGGAGCTGGGGCAGCTGAGGATAGACCTTGGGTCAAGCTCTTTCTCTACCCTCCATCAGCATTTCCTTTCCTAATATCTGCTTCATATTAAAATATGCTAATAAAAATAGTTTAGAGCTTAGAATCTAAGTTTTACACTAGTTGCCTTTTGGAGTAATATGAGAATTTAATGTATGTGCAAACACCTTTGTCCTAGCTCAGGATCTGAGACAGTTTGGCTTGAACTTATAGCAAGACAAGCTCCGAAGCAGAGCTGTCCCGGGGGAGCGGGACAGGCTGGAGGATGAGTTGGAATTAACTCCACCTAGCAGCCAGTTTGGTACCTGAGATTTAAGGCACTTCTCATCATGGTGCCGGAAAACTACTTGAAATTGAGGCTCCGTGATTAACTGATGGTGGGCTGCACTAGTTGGCTGAGGTCAGCCATAATGGACTAGGGCGGGTACCTTCACTGCACTGGCAGGTGGCAATCATGCTATCAGTGAGCAGACAGACTGTGGCCCTATCTGAAATTCCAGAGCCATGCTCAGGGCCCTAGGAGGTGGACAGGGGAAGACAAAACAAGACCAGACCTACAGGAAATGACCAGGAGGCAAGCAGACCTCTGCTAAAGAGCCCAGGACTCAGACACAGTGGAGAGGGCAATGGTGATGGCAGCAGGAGTGCTGACTGTGAGCACTGAGGCTCAGGGCCAGCCCTCCAGCATCATCTTGGGGAGAACAGGGCTTCATATCTCCCAGCTCTGATGAAAACAGCTGCTGGACCGGGATCAGTGTGGAGTCTGCAGTAAAGCTCAACCTCCCACTTCTGGCAGGCAGTCGACTTCGAACACACAAGGGCCCCAGATCACGATCTGCCTGAGGAGAAAGGGGCTCACTCGGGCCCCCACAGGACAGCCCTACCGAAATGTGTACCACACTAAGTCCTTGGGGTTTCTGACTTTCTACACTGTGGAACTGTAGCAGACAAGATAGAAAGCAGAGCTCCCCCGGGGGAGTGGGGCAAGCGTGGGGGTGAGTTGGGAGTTGATCCCATCCCAAGTTCTTGTAGGAGACACAGAGAACTTGTTCAATACGGGGATCCCAAACCATGAAGTGCAAGTCTTCAGTCTACCTCATCCCTGAAGACTGTAGCTAAGGGTGTCTGGGGTGAGGAGGCAGGGAGGAGAATCGGTACCTGCTCCAAGACTGCACCGAGGGACTAAACGGAAGTGGGGATGGACGCAGGTCCCATCAGATAGACACCCAGATAGACACCCAGATAGACACCCTCAGAGTTTGGTGGCCTCGGCCATGGTTTTAGAAATAGGATCAAGAAGTTGAAGTATGTAGAGCCAAAGGAGAGGAAATGCCGTGGCTGCCAGTGCTAGGGGTGGAGGCAGCCCAGTGCTGCCCTTGAACGCTGTGTGGGTCTGCTGCCAAGGGGAGAGAAACGGCAAGAAGGAAAGGGTGGCAGGACCCTGGCTTCAGGTCAGGGTTAGGGTGGGGCTTAGTCCTAGGTAAGACTGTCGATGAGATCTCATGAGCAGGAGGTGAGGCAGAGGCCAGTGGAGCGGACGGAGCTCCCATGTGCACACAGGAGAGGAAGCCGAGCCCTCGGTCCTGGTCGGCAGGGAGGGTGGGGAGTCCCGCGGGGATCCCCCAGCTGTGCCCTGGGCAGCCACGTCCTGGGCCTTGGCGGGTCGTCACACTCCCGGCCCCGGCCTTCCAGGGCTGCAGCCTGCCTTCGTGAGTCCCTCTGATGCCCGTGGGGGTTTGGCAAGGCAGAGGAAGGAGCGACGATTCCTCCAGGCTCACAGGTTCTCACTCTGACCGTCTTCTGGGTTTCTTTGCTGGGAATGGTGGCCAAGAGGTGGTCTTTTCTCTGCTGAAAGGAACACATTTTTAAAATTTAATTTTCTTGGTACATTTTAGGTGTACAATGTAATGACATTCATCATTGGAAATCTGCCCCTTTACATAGTCTCTCTTGGTTCTTATTTTCCCCCTTCCCCTACCCTCCCTTCAACCCCTCCATCCCTCCCTATTTACAAAGACTTTATTTCCCTTTTTTCATTTTTCCATGTTAATTCCATTCCCTTCTTTCCTTTCTCCTAGCCCTCCCACTTCCCCTGGCCCCAGGAACACATATTTCTTGGAAAAGTCATTAATTCCTTTCCCTTTCTTTCTGTCTCACCAGTCCTACACTTTCTGGCCTGGCTGACATCTACCTGGGCCACTCCATCTTGAGATATCTCTCTTCATTTTGCTTGTACCTCTCCCAGAAATTCTGTTTGCCAATCTATGCAGCCTTCTGGTGGCAACACACACACACACACACACACACACACACACACACACGAAAAAAAAAAGGGAAGGGACAAAGAAAGCAGTGTTGTATGATTTCCTTTACACTGGCCGGGTTACCTATCAGAGGCCCTGGGCAGACACTGGTGCTTGTTTTTATGGTGATGTTCAAATTCCCCTCTGAGTAGCGGATCCTAGCATTTCTCTTTCATCTCTAACCAGCTCCATCACCCAAAGGGTGATTCCAAAATTCCAAGAGGAATTTTTCCCAAGGAGGAAATTTTCCCTTTGGCCTTTGGTAGCTAGGCCTACATCTTCTCCTTGGGATTTCCTGGGCGCTGCATGTTAAGTTGCTGGAGGATCATAGCATTTCCTGCTGGATTCCAGTTCCACACTGGGCAGCAGCTCAGAGGAAGAGAGGGAGCTGAGTGTGGGGAATGAAGCATCCAGTCCTGGACAAGCCAGGGACCTGCTACTCTGACTGTCTCACTTGTGACTTTAAAAAGTAAAATTGTGCTCAGTCTTTGTGCACAAAGATGAGGGTCACGGACAAAGCAGAAGAGAATATGATGCTTCCAGGGTCCTTGTAGGATCGATGCCCCAGGTCTTACTGTGCGTGATTACCTCACCTCATCCTCACAAGGACGTGCGAGCAGCCGTATTATCATCCATGTTTCACAGATAAGGGAAAGTAAAGCTCATGGCAGTGCCTGAAACTCCACGCGGCCTTAAACCCAAGTCTGGCCCTCTGTTTCCAGAGATACATACTCTTTCTCAACTCACTGGTTGTCAGAATTAAACTGACATCAGAATCATCTGGAAGGTGGCTGGGCATGGTGGGGTACACCTGTAGGCCCAGCTACTTGGGAGGTTGAAGCAGGACGATCACTTGAGGCCCAAGAGTTTGAGATCAGCCTGGGCAACATCTCAAAAACAAAACTAAACAAAACAAAACAAACAAAAAATGATGAAGGAAAGGAAAAAACCCAAATCACCTGGAAGGCTTGGTAGAGCACAGGTTTCTGGTCCCAGCCCTCACTCACAGGCACTGGGGTTCAGGGCTCACAGTTTGATGCTGAGGCTGCAGGTCTGGGGCCTCCATGTGGCAAACCAGTGCCCCTCACTGTGGCACTTTCCACCAGATCCAAGTCAGCAAATTTATCCCTGACCCCACGGGAAGCAGGAAGAGGCGCCAGGCTGCGTGCTTTCTGATCGGAGTGGTGGCAGTGAGTGTCTCAGGATGACAACAGCAGCCAGAGCTGTGGTTTGCCTCTGGCCCTGTTCTCTCTGGTAACGATCCCCTCCAACCTCCCCGCCAGGTTCACCCTTTGGGGAGTGGATAACACAGGACGACGTTCCAGGCCAAGTGACGTGATTGTGAAGACCCCTTGCCCTGTGGTGGATGATGTGAAAGCCCAAGGTAAGAGACACTGAGGTTAGCAGAATGTGCACAGGGTACTCCAGGGACTCCTCCTGTCTTTGAGAAAGAAGTGTCAAGGAATTCAGCCGGGAAGGGGAAGAACCCAAGGCTCAGTACAGAAGCAAAGACTTTGCAGAAGTGCTCCTCACTGTATTGTAGTGTCACACATCGTCTGTAAGTCAAGGAGGGCGCAGGCAATCAGCTATTTTGGTTTGAGCTAGGTAACGTTGACCCCTGCCCTTAGGGTACAAATGGAGTCAGCTACTCTCTTCAGTGTTTTCTGTACATCTAAAAGGTGTTTTGACTTTGATCATTGTAAGGCTGCAGATTTGAAATTAACTGCTATCTCTTTCCTTCCCTAGCAAAGGTGCATTGAAATCTTTTGCCAGTTCTTTGATAATTAACCCTGGTTAATTAGGAAGAGTTCGTTTCTAATTAACATTCATTACACAGCTGGCGCTGCCTGGCTGGTCTTGACATTGTCTTCTGCTCTAAGATTTTCACATTCCCTCTACAACCAGAATCCTTCCATCCTGGTCACTTTTTCTAAAGGGCTGCAGCACTAATTAAAGTAATCCGATCAACCACTAATATCTATTGGGTAAAATTGAACTGATACCATTTACATGTTATCAGAGGCATTGGTGAATACAGGCAGTGTAATCGGTGCAGATTTCAATAAGTGGGATATTGTCACCATGCTGATTTGCTGATATCCCGCAAATCACCTTCCATGTGGGACTTGATGCTTTGCATCAGACTGACCAGGAAGAAGGCACTCTCAGAATGTCCACGGGTGACACTAAGTTGATACAAAGGCACAGAAAGAAGAGTGAATTAGACCTACTTTAATTAAAAGCACTAATATTGTAGCTCCATAGAACTTCTGAAAATATTTTCACATTTAATTAGTGTGACTTGTTAACAACACGGTATTTTCAGCACAGACATCTGATTATATCAAAGCCCTTTTCTTAAACTCTTCAACAGATTTCCATTTTGTTTGTGACAAAAAATATTTACCAGGCATATTAGGAACTAAGTGGGTCACCTTTGTCCACTTTTCCAGCACATCCTACCCCGCTGTCCATTCCCTTCCTTAGCCTCTACATACCAGCCTCCCTACCTTCCTCAATTCCTCCGACATCACTCCTTCTTCTTCTAGGGGCCTTTGCAAATGTAGGTTCCATTACTCCAAATACTCTCCACGCTCACCCCTCCAACAGATTAATTTACCTCAGCCTGCAGATCTCAGATCAAGTGGGACTTCCCGGTAAAGAAGGGGACAGAAGCCACTCTTAGGTACCTTCATGGTGCCACGATTCTTCCTTCAGGATATTCACCTCAGTTTCCTGCTCTCCTGATGTGTTAAACGTCACTTTACCTCACTGGACAGTGGGCTCCATGCGGCCAGGCGCCTGCCTCTTTTTGTTCACTGTTAGGCACCTCATATGCTGCGGGGTTGAGGGGTCACAGAGGAACTTCGCCTCTGGAGTCAGCAACACAAGTTCAAATTGCCCTCATTTTATTGATGGGGAACTTGAGATTCAGAATGGAATGAAGTGACGAAGGTCACAAAGCATTTAATAGAGCCAGCACTTAGGCTTGCTCTCGGACCCCACTTCCCATTTTGTAATGTTACCACTAAATATTTAAAGGGTTATTGCATAATGGACTTAATTTTTTCTTTGTATCTGACAATGTATAATGAAGAGAAGAATTACTTTAAAAGAGAGACCAGCAGGTTCTGCCTCTCCAGACTGGCAGTGTCCACTGGAATGTCACACTAGTGGGGAGAGCGTCAGTGGGAGGCAGGTGTGCTTCTCTCTTCAGAGAGTGGATGTGACTTTGAAACCTCTGAAATTTCCTCAGCATGAAAGCACTCTGGGGTTGAGCACTCCCGGATGAGGGTCTGTATGGAGGGGACCCAGTGCACCCTCATGGTGTCACGTCTTTTCACTGTAACCCAGAGAGGAGGAGGCAATAAGAAGCTGCCTTCACCATTTCCGGGTTAGTTTGCTGGTGGCTTTGCAGGCAGCTGTCATGAAGTTGCTTGATAGGCAGCAGGCTGTGAGAGCTTCAGGGACGTAGTCAGCAGGTGGAAGGGGACAGTGTGGTGCTACCTACAGAGATAGATGAGTAGAGCATAGCTCTAGAATAAAGGGTGGCCAACACGGGGGTTTTCCAGGGACAGACCACTATCCTGCTTTCTCTGTAGAAGTCTTTTGGGTCAACTCTTGTCCTGCAAGGGGTGTCAAGATTTGCTCTGTCTGCTTCTCCTGGCAAAGGTGAGTTTCTGAAATCCCAGCTGACCAGTTGGAAGCACAAGAGACAGTTTAGTGTTGAGAGAATGAAATAACACTCCCATGTCCTGTGATCCTTCAGCCAGGAAGAAGGTCCTGCACAGGGCAGTCCTGGAGATTAATGAGTTAGACTGTTGAGGACATCCTTGCAAAATAACACAGTGCTAGCAGTTCTACCAAAAAAAAAAACACCCCAAAACATACCACAACCATTTATATGCTTTGCCGTGTTCAAACGCAGGTGGTGATCATAAATATAACTTCCTCACATCTGATAACAAAAGTGACCCAGAGCATGACTTCAGCTCCTAATTGCCTAGCCAGAAGCCAGACACTAACCGTCATGTGAACATAGTTTGTATGAAGGATTTTATCATGTCCTTACCCCAAGGCTATTGTGTAAATAAGTTTCTACCAGTGTTTTACTGAAATAAGGCTTCCCTAGGAGGTTCTCTTGTGTCAGGGGAAGAGCAGCCCTATTGGCTGGTCTGAAGGCTGGACCACGGTCTCCTGAGATTCCTCACAGAGCTTTTCTGGAGGAGGCCTAGTTCTCCTCCATCCTTCCCCCGGCATCCATCCTCTTCCCCTGCTGGAAGCATAAATATGGGTCCAGTCTTTCCTTTGCTCCTTCCACAGCCACTTACCAATCTCCGGTACTAGATGCTGAAGAAACAAAAGTAATTCGACTCAGAATTTGTTTTCAAGAATTTTATAATCAGGTGTCATGAATTTATTAATTCATCCAAAATTGACCCTTCACTAAATACCTGTCCTAGGCATTAGGAGCAAAGCTCCTTTGTTCACAGAGCTTATATTTTAGCAGAGATGATAGAAAAAAATAATAAAATATATAATTTATAAGATGATTATGTATGTTACAGAGGCAAACCAAGAGGGCATGGCACAGGCATGTCAGGGTAGCATTTTGACTAGTGTGGCTTGGGAAGAAAGTGAAGGAGGAGGCCGTACAGGTTTCTCTAGGGGAAGATCGTTCCAGGAAGCAGTGGAGAACTGCATGGCGTGTGTGAAGAGAATGGAGGGAAAGGCGGGAGACAGAGGGGCTCTCAGAGGCTCTGGGCAGAACCCAGGGGGCCTGGTCATCAGTAGCATACTGGACTGTGCCTGGGACTGTGATGAGAAGCCCTGGAGCACTTGAAGCAGAAGAGTGATTTGGGCAGACTCGAAGTTTTACAGGCCGCTGTGACAGCTGTGCTGAGTGAGAGCAGACTCTAAAAGGGGTCTAATGTGAAAGTAGAAAATGTGGCGATTCTGAGGAGAGGGGATATTGTTCCAGAGCAGAGTGACACTTGCAGAGGTGGTGAGAGCTAGTCTGGTTCTAAATATTTTGATGACTAAACCAAAAGAATTTATCAGGAAATGAAGCATGAGAGGCACAGAAGTCTATGGTGCATTGTGAAAAGATGTCTATAGCAGCGGCTCCGCCAGGCTCAGGGGTCTGTGCCCCCAGGACTCCCAGCATGAAGGATTACACAGAGAAGGCAGAATGAGGGCAAGCTGAGGGTGTGGACTGTGGGCGTGTGGCTTAGGTCAGGTTGAGAAGGAAAGAGACACAGGAGCGAGGGTGTGGAGGAAGCACACTTAGGTTTCCATCATTGACAAACAGATTTACTAACAGTAAGAAAGGCAGAAGATGTGAAAGGAGGTTGTGTTCACATAGTTGATACTGAGATTTACTATTTCAAAGATGAAGTGGTTCTCAGGATTGATGGCTAACTTCTGGTGGTTGGAGGACTCTAGACTTAAATAAGGCCTTTCCCATGGGGAGTGAAGTCATCCTTTACGGTAATGATGTGGAGATAAACCGGAAGCCAGATTCTTCAGTGAATGTAGAACAGTGGTCAAGAAATAAGTGGGAAGAAATAGGAATGAGAACAGTTTTGAAAATGAATGGATTTTAATATATATTCGGGGAGGAAAGTAAGTTGAAAGTGGCCCCAAGACCTGGTACCCCACCCTTCTCTAGGGGACAGGAGAAGGACCCCTCTGTCCTGTGGAAAGCATGATCAACACGGAGGCGTGGGGGAAAGGAAGAGAGCACGCCCATGTCAGGGGTGAAGAGAGTTGCTTAACAGGTAATGATGCTGGTCCCTGAGGGAAGTCAGGACAGTTTTGAAAGAATGGATTACTGCAGAGCAGTGGTCTGCAGAGCGCGGTGCCAAGGCCAGCAGCAGCAACAGCATCTTGGATCTTGTTAGAAATCCAAATTCTTAGGCTCTGTCTGGAACCGGCTGAATCAGGAACTCCAGCAGAACCAGTGATCTGGGTAGCAGTCAGCCCTCCTGTTGACTCTGATGCACACAAGTGTGAGAATCGTGGGTGTGGAGGATGCACTCTGCAGCTTGTGGAGAGAAGGTGTAGAGGAAGGAGGCCAGGGTTGGGGTGAGGGAAAGTGACCTTTCAATAGAGAAAGTGCTAAGGCAGACAATGATAGAAAGTCTGTTGAAACTGATTCTCCTGAAGCATTCACCTGGCTGAAGTTGCAGGTGTCTCTTGAAGATGATGAAAGTGAGGAATTGGGACCTCTATCCTGGAAGCTTTATCATGGTGCCAAGGAAACCACCCATGGGAGGAAAAGATGCTCCCAGGATTCCTAGTTCATATAAAAAGGTCAACTATGGAACCCTTATGGTTCTGGGGGTGTGGAAGTTAACTTCTGCCCCTGGCGTGACCCATCTCATTTAAACCAGATTATCTTCCTTGATTTCTTTCTCGTGGCATCCAGGAAAGCATGTTCTGGTTAAGAACTGACAGTAATACAAAACTGGTATCCACTGAGTCTGCCCATCCCTTGCCTTCTTCAGGCACTCTGACCTGTTTGCTGTTTGCTGTTTGCAGATGTGCTGCCCACTGGAGCCCTAGAGCCTTCGCGCTGGTGCTTGCTGTCACCACCCACCCCTCCTGGGAGAGCTCAGCAGCCAGTCCTCCTCCATTCATCCCCACTTTGGCCCCAGTGTCCATCTTTTTATCCAGATTTGCCAGGGCACTTTTAAAAATTAGGCTCCGCCCATTCAGCACTCCTAATCTCCTTCCAGTTTATTTTCGCCACTTTCTATTAACACGTTATATTTTACTTACTTCTTAGCCTTATTGCTTACTTGAATGTCTCCTGGTACTACTGGGATTACACAGTGAGGATTTCTAACAGATTCCCTCATTGATGTAGCCCAGCCACCTAGAAAAGTGTCAGGCATTGATACGCCTTCAATGGAAGTTTATTATATGAATGAATCAATGTAAGCTTACTTCGCCCAGCAGTTGTGCTAAATAAAGCCTTCATGTTGAACAACCTTTTTATTCTCACAACAATCTTGAAGACATATATAATTAATCATCACTGAACAGACAAGAAACCAAGACCCAGAGAGACTAAGTAACCTCCTAGAGCACACAACTAGTAGAGTGGAGCCTGACTCCACTTGATGCCACAGTACGTGCTTCTAACTAGACCCTTGGGTCTGAGTGCCAAAGTTCCAGCCTTGTTCATTTATGCTGCTGCCTGCAAGAACTCAGTGCCCTTCTGATAACTCAGCTTCCTTTTTTGTGATGAGACTGTAGACAGACTCCTTGCCATCATTTCACCTGCATTTTATCTGCTCCTGATCGTCATGCATGTTAAGAAAGGGAAAGACAGTGATCTGTCATGGATATCTCTGTCTGTGAGGCTGGGTAAAATAATGATTAAAATATCTATATTCCTTTTAATTCTTTTAGTTAGTGAATTCTTGAAATGTTATGAAGGCTAATGAAATAAAATCTCTCAGTTCCATCTCTGGAGATTGGAGGAGCCAGAAATAATTGTGCTCTGGGAGCTGGGGTGTAGATCTTTCTGAAAATAGCATCCCATTTACTGGTGTCAGCTCTGAAGCACACCCTGGAGTTAGATGATCTTGGTTTTACAAGATTTGTGGTGGAGCATGGTTCAATCCCACATGGTGCAGATGACAGGAAGTGTCCATCAGCTTTCTCTAGCTGGAAATGACTGCCATGCTATGAGAATGTCATCAGGCTTGGAATCACCTTCTTTGCCTTTGCTGTTTCTCAGTGGAGACTGCCACAACCAGGGTCATTGTTTCCCATGGCGAGAAATAACACATTGCCTTCAGTGCAGGGATAGTAAAGGTACCCATAACCTCCCATCTGTGCTGTAGTTTGATCAACATTTTTCTTCCCTTGGTGATTTTTGTCTTAGCAAATAATCCCATTCTCCCATCAAATACAGCAGAGCTCTTAGGACAGTCCCTCTGCTTCCATCTATCTCAACTCTAGAAATGACAAGTTCCTTGCACACCTACTAAGACTCCTGCTTCCTCAGCACTTATGGTCTAATCAGAGCAATGCCCTGTACTAGAGAAAGTCAACCCAGCTTTTCCACCCCCAAGTCTGCTGCCTATACTTTACATTGGGTTATACACCACCAACTACTGAGCACTGTGCAAAATAGCAGATAGATATAGTGGGGAACCTTGACTCCAGCCTACATTAGCTATGTGAGCTTGGCAGGTAGCCTGGCCTCTTTCTGAATCTCCTCACTCATACAACAGGGACACTTATATCCATATGCAGTAGTGGTGTAAGGATTAGAATTCACATGTGTAAAGTTTGTGGAAGTTATTGGCCTTAAAAAATAACTGGAGGTGCCATAGATTTTACTTTTTTGCACTGTATAGACCAGGTTATGGGTAGAGATTTCATTCATTTCAACCCAGGGAACTCCTGGGTGAATCTGTCATTACCAGCAGCCCTGAATTCACTTGGAATTGTGGCAAGGAATTAGGTTACTATGCCTTTAAGTTAGCAGAGAGTCAAATGGGCAAAGATCTGGTTTTGATACCTGTGGCCCTAGTTTTTTCATCCCCAGAATTAACACCAGATCCAAGACAAAGCACTTTCACTAGATCCTAGCTCCCAGATGTTTAGGAAGAACACGTAAACACATCTCCTTTCTGACAGTTTGAGTGAGAAAATCGTTAACGATAGAGTGCTTGGAGCAACATAATGCAAAGTTATACAAACTCATTGCCACTCTGCACCCTCACCAAGTTTAGTCTTTGCACTGTAAGCCTTTGAGACAGAAATAGCAGATGTAAAGAGGAAGATTACTCATTTGGCGGTACAGAATGTTACAGACCAGGTTCTGCATCCCAAAAGATCTCCATGTCTGCCATTGTATCTGGCCTAGGTGGTCCTCGCTTCCATAGTCATTGGGGCTCCAGGTGCTTCACTTGCCCACAAGCCTGACTGACAGTGCCTCACTTCACCCCTGCTCCTAATGCCTGCCACCTACTGGCTGGGCATCTGTATTGATTTTGCAAGACTACTTGCTACCCAGGCATATACAACCGAAAGATGCAGGGGTGTTAATGCCTCAGGAGATCAAACTTGCCCAACCTTTTATGTGATTCAGAGGCAAAGTCTTTCTTTCTCCCTCTAGATTGACCTGTAGGGATCCAGTAGCTTCATACATCCTATCCTGCAAAACAGGGCCACTAGCTTATAAGGGCAGTGTGGCCAGCTCCTGAATGCACTCTCTTATATTTATTTCCTCTCTCTGATTTCTTATCTCATTTACTTTTATCCTCACTCCTGCCTCCCTGAAATTGCACTTGCCATTCAAGTATGACTATATGAACTTTCTCATGAAGCTATGTATTTTTACAGTATTGTAACTGAAACTGACCTTAGAGGTGTCTTAGTCAAAGGCTTCTATTTTATATAGGAAAAACATGCAGCCTGGTGAGGAAGAAGGAAAGAGAATTATATAAATCATTTTCTCCAGGTTTTAGGCTTAGTATTTTTAAAGAAATAACATACACACACATACATACACAGCATGATTGAAAAGTATGGTGAAATTTTAAATTAAAAATTTATTACATTAAAAGACATACTGGGGTTTTTATTCATACTTTGTAAAGACACTCAACAAAAGAGGACTTCTAGAGCTGCTTCAGAGAGGGGGAATATTCTGATGGGAATTAATGACAATGTCTTTTACTGTAAGACTTTTAAAAAAATTTAAACATTCACCATATCTTTTGATCACACCTCATACATGCATATAAATATATACAGCCATGTAAAAGTACACATGTACATGTGGTGTTCATGCATGCACTAAATATATAAAATCACATTTATAATCACGTAATATGCAACACTTTCTTAACAATGGACCACGTCCATGGCAGTGGCCCATAAGATTATAGTGAAACTGAAACACTCCTGTTGTATAGTGATGCTGTAGGTGTTATAATGTCACAGTAGTCTGCATTTTCATGTTTGTGGTGATGGTGGTGTAAACAAACCTACCTCAATGCCAGTCAAATAAAAATGTAGGACATACAGTGATGAACAGTACATAATACTTGATTGTGATAACAAGTGACTATGTTATTGGTTTGTGTATTTTCTGTTCTATTCTTTTAGCATTATTTTAGAGAATATTTCCGCTTATAAAAAGTTTACTATAAAACAGCATGTTGCTCTATGCCAGCAGCAGCCTCACATATCTTATACTGACCATGGCTCTTGATGACATTATTTTCTTACACCTCATTTAGTTTTGTGTTGTTTGTGAAATCGCAGAGATTTCATTGCCCTTGCAGAAATTAGACATCCTTGTGAGGTGGTAGGCTATACCATCTAGGTTTGCGTGAGTAGTATAAGTACACTGTATTAGTCAGCTTTCCCATTGCTGGACACAATACCAAATACTCACAACATGAAGGAGGTAAGCTTTAGTTGTTTGTTTCACTGTTTCAATCTGTGGTCAGCTGGCTCCAAGGCAGAAACATCCAAAAGGTTGTGGCAGAGCAAAGCTGCTTAATTCATGGTGGCCAGGCAGCAGAACAGAAGAGTGCCAGAGAGGAAGGGACAAGGGACCAGACAGACACCACAAGGCTACACCTCCATGACCCATGGGAACACACCTAGATGTTGGGGATTTCTCCACCAATCCCCAAGGTGATTCCAAGCCAAATCAAGCTGAAACTACATCATGAACACCACATACACTCTGTAATGTTTGCACAATGTTGAAATCACCTAATGCTACATTTCTCAAAACCACTGATGAGCATTGCATGATTATATTTGCCCTTTCTTCCCTCCTCAGAGATAGCAGATAAGATCTACAATCTTTTCAATGGCTATACAAGTGGGAAGGAACAACAGACTGCCTACAACACCCTCCTGGATCTGGGTTCCCCCACCTTACATCGAGTCCTTTACCACTATAACCAGCACTATGAGAGCTTTGGAGAATTCACATGGAGGTGTGAGGATGAACTAGGCCCCAGGTAACTCAATTGGTTCTTTTAAACTCTTACCTCCTGCACTGTATTACTGCTTCCAAGAAGTTGCACAAATTTCTTGGGTGGGCTTGGGTCCTTAGAGAAATAAGTCCTCTGCTTTTAGATAGCTTAGTTTTGATAGCTTAGCTTAGTTTTGGATAAGCTCTCTGTAAGCAGTCAAGTAGTGAATGTGTTTCCAGAACTCTGATAATACCTTTGCTCCTGATCTGCTTTACCTCCTCCTCCTTTATCATGTGACACAGAATTTAAAATGCTAAAACCTCAGGGCTATGAAAGGAAACTAGGAATTTTATTAAAGAAGTTATATCCCAAAATATTTATTGTGCATGAACATTGTTTATGTTATTTGCATTATACAGACCCATTAAATTCCACGTGCTCTTGAAGGGCAACATGAGAGTAGCTGAAGATCCTCTTTGACATCGGTGCTGGCCCGAGTTGGAACGGTGTAATGCTTACCAACTTTTCCTGGCCCCAAGGCTGAGCCCACTAACACTGGGAACCTGCTGGTTTCTGGTTGCACAGCCCAGATAGAGATCTGCGAGGTTAAGGAGTGAGAAGAAGGTGCGAAGTCATCGCCTTTCTTTTGCTCTATACATCATGACTGTGTGGAAATACGAAAATTTTCTGATGAACATGATAAAAAGGCATATGGAAATTGGCACCTAGGTGTTCTACGTTATTTAGAAACTCATGAAGAAAAAATAAAAATGAAGCAAAAACTGTGAGAATGGTAAGAAGAGAGGAAAGAAAGGCAAGAAATAAAAAGGAGGGAGGGAAGGAGAGAGAGAGGAGAAAGTGAAGAAAGAGAATTAAGAGAAAGTGAGAAAAATGTGGTAGAATCCTCTGACTACTTCACAGTATTCTTGCCTTCCTGGCAACCGTGCTGAGCTAAAGGATCTCCCCAGTCATCCCAAGCCTCTGACTTGGACGAGACTCTGCCTTAATGAGCCCGTTATCACTTGTCATTTTAAAATGTCCTAGACCGTTGTTCAAGCCATTTTCCTTCTATTTTCTTACTTTTAAAGAGAAAAGGAAATTTAGGGTGGGCTTCCTAAAACAAAAAGATTTTATGCATAAGGGCAGTCAAGATCTTTCTACAGTCTATAAATTGGCTCCTGATGTTTATAAAGCATAATAGTCCTCACACAAACAAAGCCACTGCTATGGGCCAACAAGAAGGATGTAAGGGATATTTAATTTGTTTCTTTCTTAGATTTGGTAAAAGGCAAACCCTGGGTTAGGAAGTAGGCACATGAAGAAATATCCTCATACTCCATTCCTTATCTCTGTTTTTGACCTTATTATTGCTCATGCCCAGTACCATGCCTCTCTCCACCTCTCTCCCTTCTTCTTACTCCCTTCCCTCTGATGCCGGTTCCCCTCTTTCCTCTTTTTTCCCCTTTTCTTGTGACATTTATTGGGTGTGCTTATACCGTTCTTTGTTAGGGAGCATAAATGCCACAGCACTAACATTATATTTTCATCTTGATTTCTAAGGGCATTTGGAGTCTTTTTAAAATTTCTCTTTTGTGACTCAAGACTTAGAAAGAAAATTGGTTAATGAAGAAAGTGAGAGCAGGGGAAGAAATGTGGATCTCCAGGTAAAGTAAATTCTGCTGCCGACTGTAGTCTCTCTTCCCGGGCGGCTCTTTCATGTGTAATACTGGCCTTTCATAGATATGTATTAGAAAACATTGTGTAGTTTCATTAGCCTATGGAAAATGAAGTTTAGCTTTTTACTCTCACTGATCTCAGGGAGAACCCCAGGAAAAGAAAGTCTTCTGACTTCAGCTACAACAACCCACTTTGGGGTTAGATGTGAGAATGAATAAAAATGGGACTGTGGGTACATACACGCTTCTGCTTGTGAGCAAGAGGAAAGGATTCCCTCATGAAGGCCTCCAGACTGAGCTGAGGCTGCAGATACTTTCAGGATAACATTGTTTGCACTGTCACTAAGAAAAAGGCCCAGGGCTTTGAGATGGTCAAGAGAAGACCCAAACTATTTACGATTTTAAAAACAAAAAGTGAGCACTGAAAGCAGCAACAAAGACTCCCTGGGCTAATTAAATTCATTCTTTGGAGTGGGTGGCCAGGATGTGTTTCTTTATCCATTTCTTGAAGATGATGCCCATGCTACCCTCACTCTTCCATCACTCCCCCTTCCTCCACCTCCTAAAAATTTGACAGCAATGAATGACGTACAGCAGGCTAGATTGAGAGGAACTGCCAACACAGTGCTTGTTGATCATGACTTTTGGAAAACCTGCTCGGCCAAACTGCAGAAACTGATAGGGAAAGTACAGATCATCTGACTATGAAGCTATTTAGTCCGCAGGCAGAGTGTTTGTTTGACTGCCCCTGACCCACTGCTGACATCAGAAAAAACACAACTTTCCTTCCAATGACTTCACACTTCTCTTGGCCCCTTGACTTTGCTGCTGAAGCTCAACACCTTTCCTCCAACATCATCTCTGCCTCCTTTCAGCATGTCCTCCAAGGAATGTGGTGAGGTCACCCCTTGGTGGCATTTACTGCCAGGACAGAGAGGAAGAATGAAATGAATGCAGTCATTGTTCTTTGAGAACTCATTCTAAAAGAGGTGTAGAAAACTTCCAGCTTCTGGAAGGAATTGTTGATCAAACTAGAGAAGAGGCAGAGTACAATGGCACACTCCTGTGATCTCAGTGACTTGGGAGAGTAAGGCAGGAGAATCACAAGTTTGAGGCCTGCCTGGGCAATTTAACAAAACCCTGTATCAAAATTCAAAACACTTGTAGAAGAGCTGAGGGTGTGGCTCAGTGGTGGATCACTTTGTTAGCATGCACAAGGCTCTGGGTTTGATCCTCAGTACAAAAATGAAAGAAAAAGGAAAGGAAGGAAGGAAGGCAAGAGGAAGGAAAGAAGGAAAGAAAGAAAGAAAGGGAAAGAGAGAAAGAAAGAGAAAGAAAGGGCTAAAAATATTGAGGAGTGCTATTCTTTAAGCTTACAGAACAGCAGCTTTCAGCCTCTAGTGACCTTGTTCAAATAAGAAAATCTTCCTTAATAGGTTTCTGGTCACTTAGTTCTTTGAAAAATAAGGAAGAAACAGCAGAATGAGGAAATTCTTCTTCGCTTATCCTAAATGCTCAGAGTTAGATGGAGCGAGGTCTGAGAACTAGATGTCAGGTAGCTCTGGTGTCTGGTACCAGAAGCAGGGCCCAGGAAGGAGGAGTATGCAGACGGCACACCACAGCCTCCCATATGCTGGGCTCTTGGCCGAGGAGAATTACTCTTTCCGGTCTGGGTGAACTTGGGGCAATCTCCCCTCAACTCCTTCCCCCATGCAGTGGCCCAGGCATCCTCTCATCTGCTCATCTTCCCCTTCTTTTGATTGGACCTTAATGGCCATGGCAGTGGCCTCTTAACTTTCCCAGGAAGACAAGGGGATCAAGCATGAGCTCATCTGGATGAGGTGATGTGTGCGATGGTGAGTCTGCTCCACCCGGAGACTGTTCTGTGTCCATGGGAAAGGAGGGCACTCTTGTCCTCGCTCTTATGATATAATTACCTTGTACAGAGCTAATTGTTCACATCTCATATCCTCTTCAGTGTAATGTATTGGATACTTTTATCAACTCAGATGTAGCCTTGAAAGGGGAAGTATTCAGCCAAGCACCTTACTTGTCATTTAATGGCAAATTATTGGATGTAGAAAAATGGATTTGGTTTGTCTTTCATGACTGTTGATTCTATGATTATAACAAGTATATATTCCCACTAAAATATTAACTATTTTTCTTTACTGTGTTTTATCTCTCTTTCTTGTGGGTGCCTGTCTCACGTTGCACAACCATCCCATTAATTAATTAGTTAGTTAACTCATTCATTCATTCATTCATTTCCTGGACAGATATTTATGGAGAATCTGTTGTTCTAAGTGTCGCAGATAGAACGGTCAGCCAAACAGATGAGGCTCTGCTCTCTTGAAGTTTTAAGCCCACTCTAATAGTGGTTATTTGTCCTCTCTGGCTTCCCCTTCTTTCTAACCTAAGTATCCTCCATGCATGGTCCACAGGAAAGCTGGCCTCATCCTTTCCCAGCTTGCAGATCTCAGCAGTTGGTGCAATGGACTCCTCCAGGAACCCAAGATAAGCTTGCGGCGCAGTGCCCTCAAGTACCTGGGCTGTCGCTACAGTGAGATCAAGCCCTACGGGCTGGACTGGTCAGAGCTCAGCCGGGACCTCAGGAAGACATGTGAGGAGCAGACCCTGAGCATCCCCTACAACGACTATGGTGACAGCAAAGACATCTAGCACCATGAGGCCAGAATGTGGCTGCCTCAGTAAAGCAGGAGACAGGAATTGGTTTGTTGATTTTTAACATTTTTTGAACGGAACATCAAAAGCTCCACGGGCAACATCTAAACCAGGGACAGTGATTTCTGCTCCCTGCAGAACTTCTTCAATATGATGTTCTCCATCTGCATGATCAGTACACCTGTCAGCCAGCAGGTTCATGCAGCGCCATTTTTCCTTAGAGGATTACTTTGGCATTTGTTTCGGTGTTAATTTGTTTCACTCACTTTTTTTCCCCACAAGGGTCATCAAAATGCTTCAGAGTCTGTTGTGCTTCCCATGAAGGATCTACCAGGTTGAGGCACCTGTGTTCACTGAATGTCTGGGTCCTTTGCACCTGAGGACAGGTGACACCAGAAAGGTAGACCTTCCTCATGCCCCAACTTCAGGCATTCCTTAGGAGACATCTCACCCCAGGGTCCCAAGCCCTGGTCCGGGGAAAGACACTGAGAAAACTGGGGTAAGGGTCCTCTCTACGCCTCCTGGTTTTCTCCCAGGCCTTCCTCTTGCTATCTCCACACCTCAAAGGTGAACCTAGCTTCCATTACAGGCCCAGTGGGCCTCCTGGTATTTTAAGTCCTCCCCTTTTGAGGTAGGACTAGGACTAAATCCCCCTCCAGCAGTTCTCTGCCCTCTCCTCTGACCAGCAATATCTTTGAGAGGCAACAAGATGCCTGCCACTTGTCAAACCTACCTTCAGAGAAATTTGCCTGAGAAACTAGTTAGCTGTCCACATTCTAGGAAGTAAGTGCAGTGTATTGTTTTCAGCAACCCATATGCCTCCTTTGGATGAACTTCTCCAGACTACCAATCTACATCCAAGATCCTGAATATTTTGTAGCCCCTGTGCCTCTTACCCTGGATAAATAAGGCTTGGTTGATGTTTGGTCTGAGCCAGAAGTCCATACCGCATGTCAGTGTTTCTGAGAATAAAAACTATCACCGGTCTCAGAAAAACAAATGCAAAAAACTTCTGTCCATTCCCCATTTGCTAAATTTCCATATTAGATCCCTAGTTTTGCCAGTTATTTCTCTAACGATCATCAGCAAGAGGAGTCTGTGGTTGTTACCCGCCTGCTACCACCCGTCTAATTGCTGACGGTAGCGGGGCTCTGTGGAGACAGCACCACTGACCACAATGAAGGGTGGAGCACTGTTCTCACCCACGGCCCGAACAGTGTCTGGTGACCTACTTAGCAGGAGGTCCAGCCTTCCAGAAACAGCCACAGCCTTCCAGGGCTGTGTCACCCGTGTGATGCCCTTAGCTGTCCCCAACTTACTGTCAGCCACCCTGGCTTTGACTAGGGCTTCTCCTGTGGCAACACATGACAAAGGTTAGGAAGGAAGTGTGGGACCCGTAAGGTGGTCATTGGGCCTTATTGATATTTTCTGAATAGGAATAATGGCAGACAATATTGATTGAGTGTTTTCTGGGTGTTGAGCACTGCCCTAAGCACTTTAAATACAGTATTATTGAAGTCTCACAACTTCCTGAGAAAAGTGCTATCGTGCACATTTCAGCAATAAGGAAACTGGGGCACTCAGCTTGCCCCCAGTCCTTCATGCACAGTCTGCCCAAGGTACAGCATGAGTTTGGCCTGTTGGACTCCAGAGCACAGGTTTGTCGCCACCCCGTGCTCCTCCAGACTGATCTCAGCACAGCCTACAGTATACAGCTGTCAGAGCCCCACAGGGGACCTGCCAGGCAGCTTCACTTTTCCCGACCACCCACAGCATAGATGCCCCCATCCCCTGTGCAGTGGAAGGGGAGGATCCAAGCTTCACCCTTAGACTTGGAACAAGGGCACTTTTGGTACCAGCAGCTCTGCAGCACATGGCCTTACCCACCCCGGACTGAGGATGTGGCTGAAAGCACAGGTTGGTCTCACTGCCCTCTCTGCTTCTTTTCAGAGAAAGATTGAAAGGTTCATGTTGTGCTTTCTAATGTGCCTGCTCCAGAGATTTCCCCACATCTTGAGTGAAGGATAACAAAACTTGGCTGTCCTACCGGTGATCAATCCAGGGGCCTCAGCTAAAGTGCCTCATAGGCCAGTTTTTTATCCTTGCCAGAGAACAGGACGAGATAGACCAACTGGGTAGGATCTGGAGCCTCATCTCCTTGCTGCTTCTGTTTTGCCATTGTTTCAGACAATCTATGCTGAGGCTTGTCAAGAAAATGATGTCTTGACTTTGAGTGGAAGGGTGGTGAGGCGACCATTGCCTTCCTGCCCCAGCGGAGGAGAGGTGGGAGCTGACAGACCAGAGAGGGAGGGCCTGGGCTGGCGTAAAGGTCTGCCCTCTCTCGCCCCGATTCTCTTTTTCTTCTAGCACACTGTCTTCTTCTCTCCTTTGACCGTTGTTCCAGACTCTCCCCACTCTTTCTCCCTGCCCCGCCCCCCTCCATGGGGTAGCTAAGGAGGAATTTTATTTTATTTCTTTTCTTTTAAATTCTTTTATTGGTACATTTTAGGTATGCAGTATGTTTACATTTATCATTGGGTGCTTGTACCTGTACCTGATGTATCTTGGTTGTTATTTTTCCCCAGTGACTGTGCGCCCTTCACCCCCTCCACCCTTCCCTATTTACATTGATTTCGTTTCCATTTTTGTCTTTTCTCATAAGCTTTCCTTTCCCTTCTTTCCTTTCCCCTTCCTCTCCCACCACCCCTACACCTTTGGACCTTTTAATATTTCAAATTATCAATTATTAATTTTAATCATTTTAATCCTTATTTACAGAGACATTTGTAGCTAAATGGATGCACACTGAGGCAATACTCTTAGGTGAAATAAATAGGACACACACGTGTGTAAATACCGAATAGTTTCTCTAGTGTGAGAAACTGAAAGTGTGAACAAGGATGAAAATGATCTCCCTCCTTTTGTACACTTGACTTTTGAGTTTTTCCTTTGCCTTTTTGTGTGACCTTCCTCTTTTTCCCTTGCCTTCTCCAAGCTGCGCTGTCTCCTCCTTCCATGTCCCTTGTGTTCTCCTTACTACATGTGGGCAACCACGTTCAAGTTAAGAAGGCTGGCACGAATGGGGTAGGCTGTAGTCTAACTCACTGGAAGGTTTTTTCCCCTGGGAGGACTCTTTCAATCACTCCCTGCCAAAGTTTCTCAGTGCTTACCTGGAGGAAGACATATCCTGGTTAGAAAGGGTGATGGCCCTGAACCAGTATTAAACCTCAAGTTTTAAAGCTGCCAGATAGGTTTTAAGGGAATCACTTTTCATTCACTGACACACCCTCAACTCCAGGGTCCCTTTGAGACCTCTGCTCTCTCCTCTGGAATGTACCTGAACCACCCTGATAGCTGTAGACCTTTAACTGAATGTGCAGTCATTTTCCATGGAGTTTGGTCTGTTCATTATTTTTAGTTAACTGAACTTCTTGATATTCAAATGTTCTATTGAAAAACTAAGTGTGAAGAAAACTACTTTACTCCTGTAGAAGGAAGAAGGAATATAATGTGACCATCTTCAAGTATAACAGTGTTGTTTAAGGGAGAATTATTGTACGATTATAAAAATGAAGTAATCAACTAAATAATAAACAAAGCTGTTAGTAATGTTGGGTGTGTTCATGTTCTCTTGCATCTTCATGAGCTAAGTGACCTGGCTGGACATGGTGGAGAATTGTTAAGATTTTAAATGTTATGCTGTCTATCCAAAATATATAGAGAAATAGAAATTATCCTAATCAGGAAAAAGGTCAGATTTTTCATAGCCGATTATAAACTTACTGTTATGTGGTGGTAAGTCTCATCTTTGCTCGACCACCTTCTCCAGTAAAATGTACTTATTACATATCTGCTGTATTCCAGACACTGTGTATCACATAGAGGATATGAGCCTATTTTTATCAGAGCCTGGCAATTTACAGGGAAAGTTACACACTGAACCTTTCATTATCAGGGTAAGGACAACTAAAACAAAGAAGTACAGGATGCTATGGGAGTCGCTACAATTTAAACTTTGGATTTCGAAGATGAATGCTGCACAAGGCCTTCCCAAACACATTCCTGTCTCGCATTCTGCAGAGGCGTTGGCGATTGCCTGAGTATTATGAAATGCCCCAAGGTGGGTAGGCCATGACATTCCATCTCTTTCTTCCTCTGCACAGTGTAACTTTAGATGTCATTTTGGTGACCACCAAAACATGTGGTTCCCTTTCAATTCTTCAGTAATCAGATGTTAAAAGCCTGGACTCAGTGCACTCTCCTGAAAAATAATGACCAAAGTCCTACTCCCTGCCCAAGTATGGATGATTAAAGAGGATGAAGGCTGTGGCATGTTTAAGCCATGCCCACATGTTCGTCAGTACTTCTCCATCTAAAAACGTGTTGTACTGCCTGTCCCCTTAATTATGGATGAGTTTATGACTTTTTGATCCAGAGATGATGATGGAAATGATATGTGACTTCCAACTCAGTCTCATAAAAAGCCTTGGGCTTCTACCTCATTGGGAATTCCTACTCTTGGAGCTCTGAGCCATCAGATAAGAATTCTAAGGCCACTATGCTGGGTCCTCCACCATGGAGAGGTCACCTATAAACACTCAGGTTCAAGGTAGGACAACCCTGTCAAGGCATCAGAACTGCAAATGAAACTACTTCGGGCCCTCAAGACTAATCCCTCCACCAATTGCGTACCACCAACAGCTTCCATCAGTGCCACGTGGATGAAAACAATCACCTTGCCAAGCCTCTCCTGAATTCTTGACCCCCAAAATGATTATTTTCAAGTCATCAATGGGGTCTGCTAAATAAAATCTGACTGGGGCCAACAGTGTCTATTGCACACAACTTGAGACAGAGAATCTACCTACCCTGAGCATGAATTCACCATGAATGAAGGCATTAACCTATGAAGGTGGTGCAGAATGTCTCTCTCGCTAATGAGGCAAGATTTTTATCCACCAGAGGAGAGCAACAAGAGGAGTAGAATGCTGCATCTCAATGCTTCCGAGAAGGTAAACTTCAAAGAGTTGGAAACCTTGGGAGAGGAGGAACATCATTCCAGGGTCAGGGAAAGAAAGAAACAGGAGAAGCCAACTTAGGAGAAGGAGGAAACATTGGAAGGGAAGGGCTCCTTCCAATATATTTTTTTGTCCTTTTCCATTCAGAACTTCATGGACACAAATGTGCATATTCCTCGGTTAATATGTGCCAAGGCACTGTGCTGAGCACTTTGACTCTATAATATTCCTCAATGTTCACTGCAATTCTGAAACAAGTACTCTTAAGAGAGAGGAAACAGTGTTTCACAGACTTCGTATTACTTGCCTGAGTTTATAGCTACTTGGAAGTGCAGTTATTTTGATCAAAGGCTTTTCTGACTCTAGTCTTTACACTATACTTCCTCCATCATTAAGAAGTTCATTTTTATTTAGTTGCCTAGAAAGGAATACTCATTCCACTGAGATTTTTGCAAAGCAATGCCTAGTTACCCTTTGTTAAGCAAGAAGAGAGAATATAGTTGGCCCAATACAAACCCACCACTTTCATTAAGAAGAGGTTCAAGGTACATGGTGTCATTGAAGGTAATTGGACCATGTGGGTACGGTATTCATCAGTGGATTCATGCACTGATGAGTTCAATAGCTGAATGTAAGTAGGTGGAGCCTAGTTGGAAGTGAGTCAGTGGGAGCATGACCTGGAAGAGTGTGTTCTTATCCCCACTCTTCCTTTCTCTATCTCTGCTTTCTGGCTACCAGAGGTTGAGCAGCTTTCCTCTGCAAGCTCTTTCACTCATGATGTTTGTGCCTTAGAGCCAGCTCCGAGGCTGGCTTATGACCATGATTATGAGCATATGACCATGGACTGAAACCATGAACGAAAATAAACCTTTCCTCCTTCAAGGTGTGGGTGGTGAGTATTTTGTCCCAATGACGAGGATGTGATTAATACACATGGCCTAGTTTCACAGTCTTTACACATTGCCACTTCTTGTTCATTTGGCTTGGTTTTGGGTTTTAGGGTTTTGTCTATCACTGACAGAAATGCAGAGCCTCAAAATTGGGACTCTAGTTCTGTATGTTGGAATTTGCCTTGGATTGTGCCTTGCTGGTTTCTTCAGCTTGTTCTGTGTTTTCCTCATGAACTCATGGTTCTCTAATGCTTGGATGAAAATTTGGGGAAGAAAGTCCTGCAGGAGGACGTGGCTTGACACATAGAGCCCATCCTTGAATTCAGTAACCTCATGTTTCCCAATCCTCTTCCCACCATCAGCTCTTACTGTATATCATATTGAGTCAACCAATTTTTATTTTCAAGTGAAACCTAACATTATATAGAGTGAGTTAACAATTCCTCTTGATACACATGAGAATCAAGGATTTAGTTCATGTTTGCACCAGTCAAAAGTGAGAAAAAAGTAAACCTTTTTGTTCTAGGATTTTGCAATATACGCTGTAATTAGATTGATTTCCTTACAGATGGACAGGTTTTGACATCATGTTCCTTCACCCAGACTGCCTTTTGTTATAGTCTATGATACACCTGCTCACTTGGGGTACACATTGGTGTAACTGAATCCTTACTACCTTTCCCAGTAGGAGACCCTTGTCCAGATTCTGTACTTAATAAATAGAAGCAATTTCCCTTGTTCCAATGGATCCAAATGTCAAGTGACCCAGAGGCTACTGTTGTCCAATGAGCCAGAGTGCTCTCTAACCTATACACTTAGAAAGGAAACTACCTTGAACCATATCCTTGTGGTATCCCTGGACTTCACTGCCTGTGGATGAAAGCAAGCTCAGGCATACCTTGCAAGCCACTTTGTCCTAATGACCACTGAATATAACATGGAGTGCATGTGCTCTTCCCCACCCAGTTGCCTCTTGGTTCTCAGATCCATTCCCTGACATTCTTACACTTCTTTATTCTGTCTGCATCCCATAAAGCAGACACTTATAAAGTACATTTCCCAGACTCTTTTTGGCAGGCTAGCTGGGCCCATGGAAGACACTCATGGAAGATTGAAGGACAGGCAGAAGAAGGAAACCAGGGTGCTTCTCCCTCTCTCTTTCCTGAATGGTGTCTCCAGAACCTCCTTCATCTCTGTTGCTTACATGTGTCCCCCACCCCTCAAAGCAAGAGCTGATTCTGGCTCTAGCTTATCTTTAGGGTTTTTGCGCCATTCCCTATATGCCCTTTTCACTATCCCAAATCCTTTCCAATTGATTTCTCAGTTTGAGCTTCCTCTATTAAATTACCTAAAATGTGTTGTCTTTTCCTAGCAAGTTCTTCACTACATATATTTCAAACAAAATTATTATCTGACATTGGAATTTTGTAACACTTTAAAGTCTTAGTGATAATCTGGAAGATGAAATTTTGATGACAAATATAAATGAATTTCCATGAACTCTAAGACTGATTGCAGGGACAGCAAATATGTTTCCATTGGAGTGATAACTTTGATCAAGTGATAGTGGCTTCCTATAGAACAGACTTGAAAACACTTCTGACACTGGACCACCACCTGGCCAGAAAGAGTGGTGGGAGTCATGATCGGTGCCTGATGGAAGTAGGGAAATAGTGAATATCAGGATGCCAGGATGCAGGTCACACATTACGTTGCCCTGATTTATAGGATAAGAATAGGAATAGTACACTTGAAATCAAGACTAAGAACAAAATCTACTGTAAGTACATGATATATTATTTAGAATTCATGACATAATAATGAATGTAAGCTCATTGTGCATTGATAATAGTTACCATCTGCGTGGTGAGTTCTTCCCTCAGCCCAGAAAGAATTATGAGGTAGAAAGTCAAAAGAGAACTGAGCAAAAGTATTTATTATAGAGTGAAAGCCGAAAGCAACATTTATTGTAAAGCAGAAACTGAAAGCTCTCAGGCAAATGAACCTGGGAGGGGGCCCAAAGATGTTTTCTAGGAGTTTTCTTACCCAAAACTGCCATCCCGGCCAGATTGTGATCAATCTATGGGGTACAGTCAGGAAAAACTGACTTAGAAATGGATCTTCAGAAGAAGGTCAGGATAGGTAGTAGGCATACTTTTGCAAGCACCATTAATTGCAACTCTAGATAAAACAAAGACATTCTTTAGTGAGGTGTGAATATCTTGCTGTTGGGCAAGAAAATTCCACCAATGTAATGAGTCCTTTTTTATTGATCCTCCAGGTCATCTGCCTTGGTCATCAACACACTTCACTGAATCTTTCTGATTCCCCGTTTGGCTGGGCTTTCCCTAGCTGATTATAATTCCCTTCATCTGGAATCCCCACAACCCCCTCCCCTTATGGGCCAATGTTACTCTAAGAAATCTTCTCACCCTCTAACAGGGCTCTGCTCTTCCTTAACATAGCCTCTTGTTAGGTTAGAAAATGCTACCCAAATCTTAGAAAATAGAACCTGAACCCAACCACACCTGAGAATGGTTCATTCTCCCCAGGTTTCTTATTATCTCCCTGTTTCAATAATGGAAATAGAATGAGAACAAATAACTCATTTCTGAGGTCACTTGGCCCCACTATTATAGGACCAATTTTACAGCATTGCATTTAACTTTTCTGAACTGCCGTTTTTAATTTGCAAAACCTCATTTTAACAGTCTTCATAGTATTATTTTACTATCTAAGGAAACATAAAAAAGGGATTTCAAAGTATTCTTCCATTTCTGCAGTGTATCAGTTAAGCTCTGGCCAAGATTTAAACAGAGAGAATTTAATATAGGGGATTAGTTAATGGATATAACAGGATGAAAAAGCAAAAGTATTTGCAACACAAGTATCTCTTCACTATCACAGAGGTATCATCAATTACTGCAGAAAGCAGCACCGTCCCTTAGGCTAAAGGGACAAAAGGAGGAATTTGGTTTAGCAGATATTAGAAGCCCTAGAGGAGAAGAGGGCATTTGCCTAGTGCTGGAACTTGTTTGGGGGATGAGGTTGGTGCTTCAAGTACACAAAAATGATGGAGACTGGACCATTCTGCTGCTGCCATGTTGAAGAGCCCTTGGCAGGATGATGCTGAAGAGGACAGAAGGCTGAAAGGAAGGAATCACTTCTGCTCCTTTTTCCACATTCCAGTGTCCCACTGGTGCCTTCTGTTGACAAAGCTTAACATGAGACTGACTGACAGGAAAAAAATCGATTTTTCTTATGTTTCAACAGCAGCATTACAAAGCAGAGTAGAGAGGATGGGTTTGAGGAAAGACACAATAGCTTGCTAAGTGCTACAAACAGCCTGAGGATTGAATGAGACAATATTTAAAACAATACCTGAAACATGTCTAGTAAGTGCTTAATAATATTGGTACTCTTGGTCCCTCTTTAGAGTTCCTTAGACACTAAAATGGAACTGCACATTTCACCAATATTGTTCTTTTCCAGATACATTTTCTTAACAACATGGTTGGATAGCAAGAAAACATGCTCCAAGTTCACATTATGCATCCTTTTGATTATGTGCCAAAGATCCTGTTGAATCTTTGATGTGGAACTTTCTCAAAGATGTTTCACTATTTTATATGAAATGTCTTCTGTTGCTGAAAATACTGCTGTGTTTAAAAGCAAATAATGTTTATTAATTCCTTATTATGTGCCAGGAACATTGTAAGTACTTTTAGATGGCTTCTCTTGTCTAATTCCCCCAACAACACTAAGGACAGATAACTATCACTATATACAATTTGTAAATGAGGAAACTCAGAAATTGTAAGTAACCTCTCCATGGTTATTGAGCATGAGATTCTGCAGTGTTGCCACTTGGCCCACTGAGATAACTTCCCCTTCTACACCGGTTCCAGATGGTAAGAATACTGAACTAACAGCAACATTTGAGTGAACAGTTTTTTTCTTTGTATTGGGTTTATTTGTGGCGGGGGGGTACATGCAGTTCTTGCAAGCAGTGAAATGTATAGTATGGCTGCATCATTCAGGTCATTAGTACTGTGCCAGTCACTGCTTCTACCTGGCAGTGACTGAGTGTAGGCCTATGCACTGTCAAAGCTCCGGGAGATGGGTATCTATGGGCACACAGAGAAACAGAACTCCAGATCCTCCAGCCTCGTATCTCATTGAGTTTTGGTCTACACTGACACCAGCCTCAAGTATAACCATCATTCCCACCTACTCATGTGGCCGTATTCTCAGGCATATCATCCAATTTACTTAGATGTCAATAGAGTTACAGAGTAGAAACGTTCTTACACACCCATTTTGATCAGCTGTGTCTACACCATGGTAACTCCTGACTATGAAGGTCATTTAAGACCTCCCACCTTCCAAACATTCCCACTCTCGGTACCAGATGGAGGAAGATGTTTCGGTCCTCTTCCTGTAGCCTGTGTGTCCCTTGGCAACTAGGAAGGGATTAGAGGAGGCCCGCAACAGAGGTGTTGGTGATGGAGCTGACTGGAGTTAGGCAAGGAGAGGGGAACATACAGAAAGGGTATTTGGTTGCCACAGCAAACCAGCAAACACTCAGAGAAGAGGGTGTGGCCCAGGACTTAATGAAGTGCCACTGGGTTTGAGCAGCAACTGGAATGTTTGAGTGTAGCTGAGTTGCTTCTCACAGAGCCTGGGGCCAGGCCACTAGCAAGGACTGCCTGTACCTCTCAGGAATGCTTAGGATAAAGACAGGAATGGAAAAGACCAGCAGGCCTCCCAGGTGTAGGTTTTCCTACCACCGGCCACAAAATGGGGGCCTCCCAGAAGAAATTTGGAAAACTCCCCCGAGAGCCAAAAGAACCTTCATCTACAAATTATTTCTTTCCCCCAGAACTCCAAGACTGACATTTTTCTGTGTATGAGGACACACTTAGAACACCTATCTCTGCACAAGTTCAGGTCTCTCCTTTCCTTTCTTTCCTGACCTTTTCAAAGTGGCATTGTCACTGTGGAGAGATGGACCTGAGAACCCAAGGCCCTTACAGTTTGATCAAAGAAAAGACATATGTTAGTGGTAGGAATGTGGATGGCAGTGGATTGAAATGTGGGAAGATGCTGGAGCCAGGAAAGCCAAGGCCACAAATAGAGTGAAGGGTTGGGTTTGGCAAGACACTGAGGGCTGGGATTAGAGAATACAAAGAAAGCTTAAGGTCAAAGCAGAGTCAGACGAAGGAAGCTCAATAGTTAGACAAAACATTCATTAACCAGAAGATTCATAGAAAACCTGATAAGAATGCAACAGTTAGGTCGCCTGCTGGCCAGGTTTCTTACAAGGCTGGAGGTCTGGTTCCCCTGGGAGCCTGGAAACAAATACTGCCAGAATCTGATCTGCCTTCCCCACAGACTTTTCGCCTAATTTCCTTCTTCCAGAATCAACCCTTTGGTCTCCCATTTCATTTTACCCTACACTTTAACTAACTTAGATGTGCATGAACTTTAACTAAGATGTGCATGAATAGAAACCGGAAATAAAAGATAAGATGTTTTTGAAGACACCTGATATGCTAACAGGGTGATTTAGGTCACTGAAAAATAAGAAATTCATTTATTAATAAATAGTTATTGACAGATATTAATACATAATGATTGAGCTCCAGTGATACTATGGGACAGGAAGTCACAAGGAACATTGTATTGCCGAGTGTTTTGAAGGGTTACTGTGTTAAGTGATTGAATATGCACAACAACCTAACAAGTTTAAACTCAGCCTTCACTTTACACATGGGCCCTAAAAGACACATTCATCTCTTCAAGGCTTCCTTGAGTCACGATTCCAAACCAGATCTTGACTCTGAGGTCTGCACTTTTCAGTGAGCACCTATTTGTCTACAAAGGATCACTTGAAATTGACAGATGCCTTGGTACCTGTGAGAACTTCATTTATACCTAGACAGAAGCCTACTTCATAGTGTGAACCATTCAACTCCGAAATGGTTCTGTGTGGCTATGGACTGTTCATTACTGAGTGTGCTGCCTAAGGCAGAGCTCTGGGACACGTTTTGGCACTAGAAGTTTTTCCTGAAATAGTGATTAAATTACATTGCCTTGATGACATAGTTTTTAATGAAGTTTCCCTCCTTTAATACTTGGAATCAGAGTTACATACCATTTTATCTGGTGCCTCAAATTGGGACATGACATTGTTTTAAAGGAAATTATATTTAAAATATAGCCAAAAGTTCATATAGCACTCAATTGTGTGTGTATCTGTGGTGTATTTGTGTGACAAAGAGAGAGACAGAGACAGAGACACACAGAAATATTAGCTACCCTATTAGAATAACTCATATGCTAGGCCAAAAAAGTAGGTAGAAATTCAAGAGCTATCCCACACCCATACACACTACCTTGTTCTCCCTTGGTTCCATCCGTACCATGGATATTTCTGTTTCCCTAGTTTAATGATACTCATAACAACTGTTTATAAGGTGCCAGTTCCTTGTAGTCATTTCACATTCATTTTAGCAAATAATTTCTAAGTTGGGGCTTATCACTTTTCCATTTCACAAATAAGAAAATTGAATCTCCAGCCATTACTCACTTTGCTCAAAATCACCCAATTTAATCTTAGGCCAAGCTGCTTTCTAGTCCCTGTTAATCTTGCCCGAGTTACAGTTGCTGTTACTTTTTTCCAATTCCTGTGGACTTCATATCTACACCTGAGATGTGTATGCACATCTAGTAGCTGGCATAACATGCCTTAACATAATACTGCCTGAAAAATCTTGACTTGATGTTCATCTCAGAATGAGTCATTTGATAACATGCGCTCAAAAGTCAGCCTTTGGAGTGGGCTTGTGTTACCACCAGCTCATTAATTGTCATTAAAGAACAAGTCAGAGGATAGAGCTCAGGTGTCCACAGGACCATTCATTCTTACCCCAAACACAGAAACAAAAAATCTTTTTTTAACTTTAGTTTTACTAGGACATGTTTGCAGTACATAATTATTACATTCTTTGTGGGGAGTCCGTACATGTACATAACACGCCTTACTTCTTTTTATGTCACCTTCCCCATTTCCCTCCCCACTCCTTATATTGGTCCCTTTACCATTTGCAAAAGCATTATCTCTCTGTTTCCTATTATTTATCTTTTATATTGCTCTTTATTTATACTTTGGGTTTCTCATAAAAGCGAGGCTCTGCAATATTTAGGCTTGTGTTTCTGATTTGTTTCACTTAACATTATAGTCTCAAGTTGCACCCATTTTCCTACAAACACTCAAATTTATCCTTCATTATAGCAGAGTACTTTGTGTATAAATTTCACATGCTCTTTATCCATTTATCTGTTGATGGAGATATAGACTGCTTTCTCGAGTTAGCTATTATGAATTGTGCTGCTACAAATGGGTATTCATGTACCGCTATAGTATGATACATTTAGCTCTTTGGGAAAGATACCTCGAAGGGGAATTCTAGGTTGAATGAAATTGCTATTTTTAGTATTTTGAGTAATTTTCACACTGATTTCCACAGGGTTGAACTAATTTACACTCTCACCAACAATTTAGAAGGGTTCCTTTTTCCCACAGCCTCACTAGCATCTCCTTTTCTTTTGGTTCTTACACCCATAAAATCTTGGTGGGTAATCAATTCAGTACATTTCAGTGTTTCATCATCGCCTGTGAGGCAGTGCCAGAGATCCAAAAAGTGAATAAGATAACATTTCCAGGACCATCATGTAGAAATGTGAGGAGTGTCCTGCCCAAGGATATGTGGTCCAAAGGGTAAATGTGTCAAGAAATCCAACTCTTGCTATTGTGATTTGCAAGCCATGGTCTCTGAAACTGGTTTGCTTTACTCTGATAAAGGGATGTTTTCTTTTTTTCTCTAATTCTCACAGAAGCCACCAAAAGGCTTAGGGGAGCCCCAAGTTTACCTGCTTTCAAAGAGTTTACAGTTCTCGGTAGGGAAAGAGCAAAACCCATTTAATTTAGAACTGGTCAAATATATTCATTATCTAAAGAGAGGAAAATGAGGAGCCACAGAAACAGTAAATCTCAGTGAAAGGATGATGAATAAAGACATCATGAAATCGGAGTATGCATGTGAGGAGCTGGAGGGAAAATGAGCAAGGGTTTTGGCACAAGAGGCTCAGGGCAGGAGGCCAGCTCAGAGAGCCTAGTGAGCACCGCATGGGGGCGCTGGGACCTGGGCGGCTTTCCCTCCACAGGGATGAGGAGAGGATGTGCTCAGTGTAAAAGGCTGGCTGTGCTGAGGCTGACTTTTACTGACAGGCAGAGACAGCAAACTTATTTCCCTGAGCAATGTGTAACTCCACGAGAGCTGCATGTTAGCGGGAATGATGTGGACTCGGCGTGCCAGGATGGGCCAGAGGGAAAAGTGGGAGAGGAGGGAGCCTTACTTGGAGCTGTTGCCCTGGTCTGTCCAGGAGGTGGCTCTAGCCTGAACCAGGGGACAGTAGGGCATTTAGGAAGGAGGAGGATGGCTGAGAAAGATAGGAAGGTGATACCCAAGCCATGAGTCTTGACACGCTCTCACTTCCTTTATGTATCCCCAAAGTATTCATGATCTCCCTTCAAAACCTAGCACCTATTCCTGGCCCTAGCCACCCTTCACCCTTACCATACCTTATTTTCTTCACAGCACTTTTCACCACCTGATGTATGTACTTACGTGGTGGATACAGTTTGTCTGTTTCAACTTCTCTTCAAGCTGTTTGAGGTCAGAGACTTGGTCTGATTAGTTCACTACCGAATCCTTAGTGCCTCCTCAACTCAGTTGCTCAATAAAAATTTAGTGAATACAACTATGATGTTACCAGCATGTAAGCACTTTTGGCCTCTCTAAAGTCAAAGAAGTCCCAATGTAAAATGTACAGCTTTGGAAGATAGTTTCTGAATAGTAGATTGATGTATAATCAGATAGGATGACTTATTGAAGGAAATATCATAGTGAATAACATGGTCTTGTGAGGATCTTTGTGTCACAACCTACAAATCTAATCTCTGTGCTTAGGAAATGGAATATGCTAGCACTGCGCAGAGGGGTGGTACACAGACTCTAGAGCTAGAGTGCAAATCCCGGCTTTGCCACTTCTTGGCTGTGGCATCTCAGGATCCTTTGCACCTCTCTGACATTTCTCAGGTCTCATATATATAAGTGTTTCACTCCTCTTCAATCACAGCCTGATTTCCCCAAATTTAGACACAAGTTGTAACTGTGCTCTGTTATCTATTAAGTAAATTATATAAAAGCAGGTATTTCCAGTATGGGGTCTTTCTTTTTCTTTTTACCTTTCTGACTGATGGTTTGAGACTTCTGTAGGTACAGATTTTAGATTATTTTTTAATACATTGTTTTCCTAAAATACCATATATAACCCAAGATATCTAAGTGAGTTTAATGTAGACTTCTGTCAGCCATGAGATGTAAGAAGCATGATTTTAAAAACCAACCCCAAGGTATCTTTTAAAAGCAAGTAGAATGCTACATATGTAATCTAGAATTGTGCTGCCCAATGTAGTGGCCACTAGTTACACATGGTTATTTACATTTAAATTATTGGACTTATGTAAAATTTGAAAATAGTTCTTCTGTCTCAGGCACACTTAAAGAGCTAGATAGCAACACATGCCTAGTGGCTATTACATTGGATAAGGAAGACATAGAACATTCACATCATTGTAAAGATTTGCACTGGACAGTGCTATTCTACAAACTGGAGAAATTCACCAACTCTATTGTCTTTTTAAAAAATAACCTACTTTCTACATAACTAATGCAAGTTTCCAGGTAAATTTCAACTGAGTTTACAAATATTCTTTTCCAATTCCAAAACATTTTCTTTAGCTATTTTCTTTTTCTCAGCACCAAGCTTTACCATTATTACCTTACAAATCTATTTTGCTTCTCTCTGAATCAGTGGGCTAGAACGTCTGGAAAACAAACCACTCCTGAGTCTCCATCTGCTTTAACCATCCTGAGAAGACAGCTAGTGATGGCACACTTCTCACAAACCTTCCAATGGTAGGGTAGCACGGTGCTTTTGAAAATATGGTGCTTAGAATTCACATAAAGGCAGTTCTCTGCTCTTTCCCCCCCTCGAACTTACTGAGAGAACAGTTTACACTCATAAACAATGATAAGAAGTTAGTTATTTAGAAGGCCAACACTCGGTAAGTATATGACTATCTACTTAGTTTTGGAGTCAGGATCCAAATTCAGATTGTTTCTAGCCTTGAAAGCTTGGGATTTTCATCCTTGTAGCTCACTGTGATGCTGCTTGTGGATTGTAGGCCACCAATTCAACTGACATACTGAGATCCACAGTGAGTCGCCCTCACCCCCAGCTCCACTATGCCAAGTCAGTGATCAAGGTAGAGAAGGCATGAACCATGTTGAGTTAATAAGCAGTATTTTCCAACACAGAGAATACTTTTAAAAACTGTCTTAGAGTTCATTTAAATGGCTGTTGATCCACTCCCAACAATGTCACTTCTTGGAAGGCATTTGTGCCCTAACACAAGTTGGCTTAGTAGTTAGAAAATACTTGGCATTGCACATAAATTGTTGTATGGGAAAATTTTCTAATTTTGACAGTCTTTTATAAGATTTAAATGTGACTTATATGTTTATAAATATTTTTCAAAAGTCAACTGCTTTCAGATAGCAGTTACCTAAGGAGAGAAAAAGCAAATTGATACAGTATGATAGGTAGTCATTAAAAAGTCAACACTCTCTCTTTATTTACTTTTTTCATTAGAATAAGTGACTTTTATGTGGACAAAGACAAAGAAGAGGAAGCTTGTCTATATTAAATTATCCTTAGAAGAAAATTTGATTTGAAAAACATTACCAAATTGCAGTTACTCAGAAATATTGCTGTTACTCTGAAGTATCTTTCAGAGCTTAGAAATGTTTTATTATATTCATTTGAAATGTTAGCCAGATTAGACTGGTAGGTTTCTTCCAAGAACGTACTCTGTCATTGCTCTAGCAGGTCTTACAAACACTTAGCAATATAACCTAAAGATCCAGTGACAGGATAAGGAAACAAAAAAAAGGGTCACCAGCAAGGAGTTAAAAGGAGCAAACCATGCACACCTCAGTGTGCTGACCACCACACTAGATTCTGCCCAGAATGTCCATTCAAGCCTAGAGAGGTTTAGACTGCAGCACCCTTGACAATAACCATATATTTTCTTAACTAGTCTTGCCTTTTTCCAGGACAAATATCCAAGGCACATGTGGAACTTTATGGGCATAGATAATCATGGGCCTACCATTGGAAAATCAAAATATCAGGAGTCTAGAATCAGTACTCTTGGGGTGACAAAAAAAGATGACCCAAAGCCAGCTTCCCAGGTGCAGTGGAGCTCTTTCTAAGTGTAAATCTATTTTTCCCTCACCTAGCTAGCTTCTCGTCATCTGCAAGGACTGAATCTAGGAGTAGCATGTCTCCTAGCTCATGCATGACTCATTGTGTCATTTAAGTTTGTCAGTCAATGGAAACCAGAAGTCCATAGTTTCTGTCCAGGATGCTCCCTGGGGAAGCTATTAAGAAGAAGGCAGCTTTGCCAGGTGTTTCTGTCCAGCTGTCCTAACTGGCATGTCCAAGGGCATCTGCTTATGCTCAGGGTCTGGCATGAGGAGAGGGGCCTGGAAGAGTGCTCAAAAAAGTTTGCTTTCAGTCTTCCTACAATTTTCTATGGACAACAGGCAGGAGAGGAAACAGACTCAGCTACTTAGAAAGCCACAAGGAAAGCAATAACTACCTTAAAACAAATAAGTAAACAATATTAAACTTTCCCATTGCAATGGGGGCTGTGTTTACTCTTGGCAATAGTGGACTAAATATGGTTTGATAGAAAACACATCACATTTGAGAGCAGAAAATTTGGATTCCAATCCCAACCTGTACTTAGATACAGGAACTTAAATTTTTCAATAACCTGTCTGACACCCATTTTCTTCATCTGCAAAATGGAAAAATCAAAGCTTTTCTTGCTCTGCTTAGCCTATGGGTAGCCATAAAGCATATGAAGCATTTTGTAACCATCACAAAAAATGCCAGCTAGTAATCATTTTTACTACAAAATGTTTATTTCTTACCATAACCTCCCCCTCAAGTTCCAAGCTTCTATTTCCACCTAGTTTGCAAGACTTCCCAAGTGGCTGATAGATGAGGGGAGAGATGTCCACCCAGCCCTTCAAGCAGCCAGGTAGCGCCTGGCATGACACTTGGGCAAGCTGACCCCAGCTGCAGAATCCTTCTTCAGGGAGCTGAACACTGCGCTGTAGGACATTTCCAATAATTATCTGTCTGGTCCTCAAACCAAATTTATAGAAAAAGCAAATATACACTCTTCTTGTAAAACCCTGCTCCTTGTGACTATTATTATTATTTTTTTTTTGATCAGTGACAAGTATGGTTGGTTATAGGCTGCAGAGGTATCATCTGGACATTGCTCTCTCCCTCTCTCCTTCTTATTAATCATGATTTTTCTTTTCCTTCCCTACCCCCTAGTGTCCCATGGACCAGGTGTGAACCTAGCTTAGTCGTGTGACCTGGAAAACTTTCTTCCCCAGAATAGTGCTTGGTGTTCTCATCTGTGAAGTGAAAATGCACAACTTTCAGATCTGTTGCGAAAATTTAATAATACTATGTTTACCAAATGCTCAACATACATTAGGTTACTTTTACCTTCTAGCTAAGCTGAATGCCTCACTGATGTCCAATAATGTTCAGCCTTTCCCATTCCTACCTCCATTATCTTCAAACTTGTCCTTTGCTTTCTCTAACCCCCATTTCTATCTTTCAAATCAGACACATCCTTCACTGACCATCTTCCACAGGGAGGATGCTTGTTTCCTCTGAACTACAAATTATTCTAGTATATTGTTTCAAAACTCACGAGGCACCTGACATTACAATTGCACACTCTATTTTTTCACATGTCAGCTCTTTTCATAAATTTTCATGTTAATCTTTTTTACTCAATAACTGGTCTTCAAATAGGTGAAGAGAATGGTCAAGTAACCAGTTAACCAAGGACTAATGTCTGGACCTCGTACAGACCAAAGGAGTGACTAAAATATGATGGGATGATTTAAACAGAGTAAGACACCAAAGGCACTTCATATTTTGTGTGCTGATTTTTTTAATGAACATCTTATAATCTTACAAAATAACTGGCTATAGCTGTTTTACGTTACAATACAGTAGATCAGCTCCTTTCACTATATTTCCAATCAAACTATCCCCTGGGGTGCTCACTGACACACTCAATATGATCACACAGAACAGAAGTGCCAAGTCCGATGCTTGTGATGGAGAAAAGGGAAGGAGACGACCAAAACACAGCTTTTTACTTCTTTCCTTTTTTTGCCGGTATCTACCCGTTCTCCTCATGGAGACCCCTCTTCTGTATCTCTTTGGAGGCTGTCATGCCAGTCAGTAGGGTCAGCCACACCCAGGCAACATGAACACCAGAGCCCCTACTTATCAGGAAAAAGAAGAGACAAAAGTGGTTGGGAATGAAGAGACAGACAGAGGAGCCCCTGGGAAAGGCCCTCACTGACTCCATGAGTGGGAAAGAGCAGGAGAATGCAAATCACCACATGGAACAAGTGTGAGCTGCTGCCTTTGGAATCTGTGACCACAGTGTCTTACTCCTTTGACTTTGTGAGTAACTTGAGTTCCTCACAACACTAGGAATTGGGGACAAGGACTGGAAGAACATGGCACCTACAAATGTCCACAGCTGACTACAGCTGGGTGGCTCTCAGCCTAATGGGCTTTCCCCACACAACAAGAACTGCCCTCTCACCTTTTCCTGGGTAGTTGTGAACTGCACATGTTGTTAATAGAGTGAAAAATATTTTAAAATGAAATATGACTCAGGAATGTGGTCATTATTACTCTTATGGAGAGACTGAACAGAGAGACACACATGGGCATCAACCGCTGGTTCCATGTTCTGTGGAGGCTGCAGCTTCCTGAGCTGGGCAATGTCTAGGATAGCTCTTCTTCTCCCTCAATTGGGGGCAGGATTGCCCAAGGCAGAGCTTGAAACATGCCCAGGAATTTGGATCTGTTCCCCAAGAAAACAATTTTACAATGTGTTTTTTCATCTTTGTTTTTTGAAAAAATAGAGAATCTAAACTTTTCCACTGTCCTTTCCATTTTAAGTCCTAGTAGGTTCCCATAAATAAATGTTTCTTGTCTGTCCTAGGGCCAGTAAATGTGACCCAGACAATGAATGTTATTTAGGCTATAGTTTCCCCTACGACCAGACCATATAGAGGGTAAGAAATTTCAGTTGGGCAAACTCTGCTCTGCTCTTTCCCCACCCAGTGACTTTGCTGTCCTCATTCCAAGTACAGATAAAAAGGTGTATGAACCATATGTTTGTAATTTAATTCTAGAATAATGTTTTTCCTACATAATAGTGTGGGTACTATTTTGTTGGGAATGAATAACATTTTGTTTTCCTTCTTGCTTCCATGTTGAAGGGAAGAGTAGAAAAAATAGTCAGAGCAAAGAGCAGATGACATGGACAGTGTGCAGCTGAGCTCTGTTTTTCCTGCTCTTGTTTTCAATTGGAGAATTAACTTTGAAGAAAATGAGGCTTGTTGGCCCTTCATAAGATGATCAGACAGGGCATCAAAAAAAATTGGATCCTTTCTTTTTTCACCTAAGGCCTAATCCAGAAACTTATAGGAAAACTACAATAAGACCTCATGCAAAAAATAAAAACAGGCGTAGGACGTAAAGAGAGGCGGGGTTAATGTGGTCATTTCATGTGCAGTCCATCTCCTGAACAAGAGAGGGTAAAGATAACAAGATGGATCCTAAACAGTTGAAATTCTTCTCTCTTCCCACAGAGTGTCACCCTTGCTCCATGTGTTTCCATAGCTTGCCCAAAGTGAACAATCTGGGTCAGATTGTATGCATTACTCTTGCATAGAATTCAACTCAGATGTTGCATTGCTCAAAGGATCCACTTTGGTCTTCTTTGGAGACTTGGACTTGAACCTCCTGGACTCATGCTATCCTCTTTCTCAGCCGTGATTTATCCCTGAACCGTACCTCTCTGTGACCTCTTTTGGCTGCTCCATCCTGCTTATTCTTTCATCTCCTCTCACCTTCTCCTGTATCATTTCCAAAACATTATTCCCCAGAAAATAAACAACTGGAGATGTGGTTGTGACTGATGGCCAGAGACCACAGCCCAACTGTGAAGAATATGTTAGCCCCCATGATACAGGTACTCAGAAGATGAATCCTCATGCAAACTTGTTGAATGACTGAGGGGCTGACAGCCATGCTTGGGATAGGTACAGATGGGAGTGGAAGAAATACTGGGTCTCACTAACTCTAACTGAGAGTTCTGAGAAGTATGGAGAAGCTAATAAATTCTTTTGATGGATATTAAAAAATCACTGTCTAGTTTTTCTGGACCCATTAGCCATGGGCACTAACAGCAAGCTTTCTGTGTTTCTTGGTATTATCATTCCAACTGCCATCTCCTTCGAGTGGCCCTGGTCCCCACGTCATAAAGATAATTGGTGGACATGTTAGCACCCAGAATTCCACCTTCTCTCTTCCTGGCTCTTTCTCCATTCCCATTCAGCCTGCCAATCCTTATTCATAGAAAGATGGCAGAAGAACTTGGCTTTCTGTTCTCAAAGCCTTAGCATCCATTTTGGACATGAACTTCACAGCAGCATGTGTGGAACAATGGATAATTTTTAGCTTAATAAACAGCAAAAAATATAATATATAATATATTTATATAATTATGTTTAAATACTTATAAAGAATTAATAACTAACCTCATTATTTAAGAGAGACTACATAAAAGAAAGGGAAAGGGCCAGATTAGAGTAGACAAGCCCTGAAAGATGACAATTCATTTGAAATGGTTATTAACAGAATGTCCCTGGAAACTTCTCTTCTAGTATTTTGATAATGGTTTACACACTGGATGAGGCTGAGTAGTTGATAAGGTACAGAATGGGGAGTAGCACGAGAGTTAAGGATGGGGCTGGGCAGAATCTAGATGGAGAGTCCTTGTTTATCTATCACATTTCTCCTTCCTCTGTTCATCACCTGCCACATTAAAGAAGCTTTTGCCTATCATTCTTCCCTATTTGAGTGACTGGATGCAATTGTTGGCATCTAAAAATATACTCTCGCATTTCTGAAAAGATCCTTCACACTCTCTACTTCCTGCATTTCATGACCTTTCTTCTTTCTTCGCCCTCTGTCTCCCTCCATGGAAGCTTCTCTCTCGGACTGCCTCCAGGGCAGAGGAGGGAGGAGCCCAGCCCACAGTTACTGATTTTCTTCTGCCTTAGGGTCCCGGCAGGTGCATTCATCCTGGTCACAGTCAGCAGCAAATGGAGTTACCTAGAGGAATGGAAGAGAAGGTGAAATAACCCATTTTTAGCAACAAGCTTCACAATTTTCAACCACCTTTCACTTTTCTCACTTGGTCCAGGAGGAAGTGAAGGATTATCTTAGATTTGAAGTTAACACTGGGCACTCTCACACACCTTGCCATTTTGGGCAAGAGAATCCTTTCTTGCTTTACTTTCTTTGTAAATAGTGAGAAAGACAACAGTGACTACTTCCAGAGAGTGTTTGTGTGGTTTCAATACATTGATGGGTATAAGACCTTACATTGCCAGATACCTGTAACTACCGTTAGGAGTACTTCAGCTATCATTATTTCTGTTGTTGTTTTCATCTTTATGAAATTCCTGCTCTGAAATGTTTCTTTGTACAGGGAAGGCGAAAGGCCAAAGGTTGAAATTTAACCCAGGGTAATGACAGTACTGTATAAAAAGCCAAGACTTTAAGGCATAGCTTTTTTTAATTTTTTTATTTTTTCAGTACAGAGGATCAAACTTAGGACCTTGTGCTTGTGAGGCAGGCATAGTGCCACTGAGGTAAATCGCCAGCCCTATGGCATAGCTTTTTGATTCCTCCTCCCTCTGTGCTTGGGATAGTAGGATCATCTTTGATATCTTCAAAAGCATGAGGTTTTACCTTGGTGAGATAATGCATCTGTCATCCATTGTTTGTAGCTCTCTTACTTTTCTTCTATGTAAAATGCCTTTCCCATGCCAGAGATGGCCCAGCAACAGTTGCTATCTTCCAGCTTATATTGATCCCCCAAATAAGTACTACTTCTTATTTGATCATAACCAGCATCAAGGAGAATTTGGCATTTTGGAAAAATAATATAAAAGTGACAAAGCTTCTACCCTTTGGCCATTGTCATCCAAAAGAGCTAAAAATAAATAGGCACATCACACACAGCAATTCTCCGACTACGATGAAGAGACAGATGGGCTTGGCGACTGGGCAAGTGGGTTGGAGAATGGGTGGGGTTGTTTGGGAAAAGTTCCCAGCATATTGGCACAGATGAAGTAACATGACTTAGTCATCAACAGAGTGGTGACGTCCCCTTACAATCTTAATTCTTGTGTATGTTGGCCACAAGCACTGACAATCGCTAAAGATCAATCCCAGGTTTGTGGTGTAAGATGGGGAGACAAATGCTTGCTTTCTTCCTAAGTAATCCTGTCTCCTTTTGTAGAGATGAGTTTCTTGACCAGTTGGTTTCACAAGTAAGACTAGAAACTAGCTGGCCTGATTTCTGACCTGTGGTCCAAGCTCTGGAACTGCTTCTCCTAGTTCAGGATTTATTGGTTTTCAGAGCAAAATAGGGCCAAATTGAACAGGAATATAATGAACTCCTAAGTGCACTGCATTAAATAAGTTAACCCATGTAAGTGGTGAGAATAATCCCCAGTACATAGTGAATGATCAGTTAAGTATTAGCAAGAAAGAGATGTAGTATTCAGGTCACTGTCTCGGTGATCACAGTAGGCATGGTTTTATTGTGTAGACTCCTACGGGGAAGGAAATAACATCTGCTATTTCTGATTCATCAAATCGGCCAACTAATTTCAAATACCTTTGGAGTACTTGGATTTTTACCCATATTATTACAAAACTTTAGCCTATTCAATTTTACAGGTTCTACTTGAGCCTATCTGCTAATTTAAGGAGCCAAGAATAATAGGGATAAAAAATATCAAGAAAAGGATTACTGCTCAGGACGTGGTCCAAAGAGTGCTCCAGGTGGCTTGTGGTTGTCATTTGAAATGTGGCCACAATATATTTATAAGACAGTGTAAAAGACTATTGGATTCTGAGGATGGATAATAACTGGGTAGCATTTTATTGGTGATCCACAGTCCTCAAGGAGGTGGAGACAGTTATTTTCCCTGTCTACAGAGAAGTTTCTTGGACAATCATAAGCAGGTATGAGGCTTTCAGTAGAAAAAAAGCCATTGCTTCTCTGATGGACTGACAACTTAAGACACCAGCATTTCCTAAGAACCTGTGCTACATACCAATACTCTTAATTCCGCCCCTTAACAATCTCCAATTATACTTCGTTCTTCCTCTCTCTGGGCCAAGAAGCAAGTGTGACGCACCATGAAGGGGCGCTAGTCAAAGAGCCTGCCTCAAGTCCTGAAGCTACTGCCTCTCCCCTTTCCCCGGGACCCTCACTTACCTTCTTGGAGGAGCTCGTGGAAGAGCAGCAGTCTCCCCCATCGTAGCTGCAGTACGCGCGGTTGTTAATAGTGTCACACCAGCCATCTGCCTGGAAAGGCTGCAAGGGGGCTGGAGTCAGTGCCTCGGGGCAGCTTCTTTCCGCCTCACCCTACCTACTCCCCCACTCACTCACCCCAACCCACTCACCAAACACTGAGGGGATTATGGGTGTTGACCTAAGGGACAGGATACATTCTCAAGAAGTTGAAAATTTTAAGATAAAACCACTAGTCCTAAGGGTTTGTCAAATTTTGCTTGCAGCACCTGATCCTGGCCTACTCTAAGGGTCAGAATGAGTACCAAATGGATGGATCAAAATGTTTTGCCTTCTTGTAATAAGAGGTTTTAATAGTACATAGGTTACAGTCAGTTTCACACATTTAAACTCTGTTGGCTATGAGAGAAAAAAACATTTGTATTAGGCAATATTGGCAATTTTTTAGGTTTTTTTTTTTGAGACAGGGTCTCACTGTGTAGTTTAGGTTGGCCTCAAACTCACAGCAATCCTCTTTCCTCAGCTTCCTGAGTCCTGGGATTACAGGCATGCACCACCATGCATGCCTAGCAGAATTGGCTTTCACCATCCCAATTTATCAGTGGGTAAACCGAGATGCATAGATATGACAAGTCACATAGCCAGCGTCACACAGAGTTTGGTATTAGCTCTCACCTATCCTGGCTTTATGAGCTTCTCAGAAACTACATCCTCCAGCCCTTCTCCTGGTGCACTCATGACTAGCACTTAGAGACCCTAGCACTGCAGTCCTTGTTGTGCTGTGAAGACTCAAGTGATGTCTGTCCAAAGTGCAGTGATACTAGGGTTGAGCCCAGGAGTGCTGGAATAGAAATATTTCCATGTGTGCAGCTACCTGATGCACAGCAGCTAAACCTGGGGTCAGAGCACATACAGCTAAACTACTTCCATCTACTCTTACTTCTGCAAGTTAACAGGAACCAAAATGGGAAAGGGGCCCAGAAGAAACCAGAGTTAATGGAGTGTTTCACCCCAAAAAGGAATGTGTGATAAGAACAGCAACAAGTGGTTGAAAAATAGCTCAAGAGCCTAATGCTTTGTTTCTGCAGAGAACTAGCTGTGGAGCAAAACATTGTCCCACAGCATCCTGGGAGGTCCATCGGCACCCTCTCCTCCCACCCTGTACCACACTCAATAACATTGGCTTCCCACTCTCCTGAGCTAATGCCCAAATGTAAAGCCTTTGAAAACATCTCACAGAGAAACTCCTGGGGTCCCAGAACTCTATAGTTCTGAGATCACATTCCAGTTTATTTGTTAACATCACTTTTTCTGTCCCCACCCTCTTTAAATGTTAAAGGGAAGACTATTCCCTATTTCACTGTGCTTTGATGAGATGGATAACTCAACTCAAAAATGAACATGAAATAATTTTCTGCAATTGAGTTACGTCAGAACGAGCTCATCCAAGTTATTACTTCAATGTTTTGATTTATTCTATGGGGTCCTGAGGTCATTTGAACACCTCATTCCAGATGTATACCAGTTTGGCAACCACGGAAAAGCTGCTACTTGTGGGGTGGAACTCAACAGCTGTCGCACAGCTGCACAGCCATGTCAGTTGAGAGCAGGAAGTGAAAATGAATTCTGTTTTCAACACAGGCCTGACTGGGATAAAAGACAAAGATTCTAGGATGAGTATTAGTCTTTAACACAGTTAAAGACAGTTACTCTGGCTCTAGCGAACTTGGAACAATCAGGACTTGGGTTCAAAATTGCCATCAAATAATTCCCATCAAAACACAACTCAGGAATCCTTAGCACCTTTAGATGCTCTTGGGTCCTCCCACGGAGGATCAGAAACATCTAGCAAGGTTCCCTAGTTTTCTCCTTCTTCTTCAAGTATTTGGAGCACATTTTATTCATCCCACTCTACATCTGTTGCTTTCCCTCCAAACTTGACTGACTCATTGGCAAAACTTAATCTGTTCCTTTTTTCTTTTCCACTTAATTGTCTATAAAAATCCATAGAGCATCCAAAGCACTTTTCCTACATATATAAATGTGCTCTCATAATGTAGAAATAAGGTAGGGATAATGTTATCTTCCTTTTCATAAGAATGACCTACACTTTTGAATGGATATGGCAAACAGTCCTGAGAAATCTTTGCAATGTCTTCAGCATGTATGGCTTCTCACTCAAGAACACAACTGTGGATATGTTGGAAAATTAGTGACCTGACACCCTGTGATCTTCACTAAGTCCCACGAGGCTTTGACTGCAATGATTCCAATGATTTCTAGAAGCACCTTCTTTTCTGGGATTAAAAGTTCAACTGGGTAGAGAAGGGAATTTATAATAAAGATAGGAAAAGCCCAAGTGTTTAATGTACAATATACCTATTAGATTTAATTGCTCCTCCCCCAACCTGCCAAAAACAACCACTCCACCCTCAACAAACAGAGTTTCCTATGGCAACAAACATGTGCCTGGAAAGCTTGACAGCTTCAGTCCAAAGTTACAATGGAAAAAAATAGAAAGGGAAAACTAATTGATCCAAAGTTTGAAAGCATTTGAAAACTCAGTGTAGAGTAGGATATATTAACCTCAACAACTGAAGGTATCAGACTGGGGACAACATTCCTCCTGCAGGAAACTTTCTCAAGGGAGGGCACTGGGCTTGGTCTCTAGGCAAGCTATTCATGTGGCTGATTTCACCACCCATACACACATACACACTTGCTGTTTAATCCACAACATCAGAAAACAACGTGTTTCACATAGTGCATTTTTCAAATATCTGAAGCTTATTCTTTTAAGGGTCACTTTTTATTGACATTTTAGTAGTTTTGATAAAAGGAAAAGCTTTTAGAAAATGCCTGTTTATCTGCCTTTTATCTACTTACTGAACACAAAGTCATTAGCATGAAATTTATTGTCTTAACTGTGAGGGAAGGCTCTCCCCTTTACTAAATGTGCCTCTTGTTTACACACATGCGCACACACACATACACACACAGTCTCTCTCTCTCTTTCTTTTTCTGACTAATCTTTGAGATAGAAATCCGAGCCTTAGAAACATAGCTAAAGTAAATATCAGGATATGACAAAGAGAGAGCCTGGGTTACTCTTCTGATGATGTATGAGCTTTATGATCCCTAATTAGTTGTTACAAGGTTGGTCATGCCAGCCTCCTGGTGTTCAATGTATTCCAGAAAGTTTAAATGGTCATGCAAAGAGATGTTTGCAAATGATGCAACACTAAGAGGAAAGGTAGTCCATCTGTACTACCTTCACCACTTTGAAAATTTCCTAAAGGTGCACATTATTTCTTTTCTTTTTTTGGTGCTAGGGTATGAACTCGGGTCCTTGTGCTTTCGAGGCAAGCAGTGGAACCACTGAGCTACATCCCTGGCCCCCTTTTTAATATATTCTGCCTTTATCTCAGGAGAGGGTTCTTTAAAGTAGGATGAGTTCAGCCCTCTTTAGCCAAGTGATACTTTCTGTTTTAAAATTTCTCTGCCGAGAGATAGACGGTGGCTCTTTTGGTTGTCTATTGGTTGTAGTCACTCATTCAATCACTCAACATTTTTTGTTACACACCTATGTGTTCCAGGTACTGGGATAGGGAACCAGAGATAATTAAAACATGCTTCCCACCCTTGAGGAAGCTCAGGGTAAGTAAGTTTAGCTCAATGTGATGACGCATTGCTAGGATCAAGAGGTAGACAATCCATATTTTTAAGGTGGGGGGAATCTGCTTTCAGGGGTTGGTTCCACTACATCTAGCCCCTATGGAGAAGAGCTTAGGACTGGAACATGCTGAAGGGGAGGAGTCTGAGATAACTGAGGAGAAGAACAGGATGGAATAGATAGGGGTTCCATGCTGCCTATCACAGAGCTCACCCTCAGGGTATGTTCCACAAACTATGATTGGTTGATAATACAGTATCTGCTTTACTTGAATCGGATTAAGGGCTTGTTTTTTTTCTAGACTTTTATAGTACTTGAGGCTACATTGCTGTTTTAGAAAGGCAGTTTGGATTTCAGATCTTTGCTCTTCTAACCTGCAGGTTGGGATCTGAGCCTAAAGTGAAATGCAGCAGGGCTTGGAGGGCCCTCATGGATGCTTGGTTAGCAGAACACTAAATTACTGACCAATAAGACTGAAGATAACAAATGCTGGCAATGGTATAGAGCAAAGAGAACATTTGTACATTGTTGGTAGAAATGTAAATTAGCACAACCATTGCAGAAAACAGTATGTGGTGCCACAAAAAATTAAAAGTAGAACACCATATGATCCAGCAACCCTACTACTGGATGTGTATCCAAGAGAAATGAAGTCAGTATGTTGAAGAGCATTTGTTTTTGTTTTGTGGACCATAGATACATGAAATTTTAAGATGTTAGCTTTAAAAACTATATTGTACAAAATCTGCATATTATAAATAACAAAATGGGCTTAAAAGGTGAATTGGGTTGTTGTCAAGACTAACAGTAGCAATCCTGGGAGGAGAGCCTAGATCTCTTGATCCTGATCTGAAAATATATTTTCTCTATCATAGTACTATTATCTGATGATTTCATTAGTTTTTTTCATTTATTGGAAACAAAGGGTAACTTTTTTTTGGTATCTCTACAAAAGGGGCTTAGGTACAGGTGCATTGATACAAAGTAAACCTAGCAATCCAACACAGAGACACCCCCCTAAATGTGTATAATCCTAACTCCCCCAGACACCCCTGCCCTGCCATCTCATTTCTCTTTTTTTTACTTGTGGGTAAAGGTTTATTCCAAATCAGCTGCCTGGCATTCCAGCTCATCTGGGGCTTGGGGCTTTGTAGACCTGGATGTCCCTGGAGACTTCCATCTCCTGGAGGAAGTAATACTCTGTTCTAGTCATATCAACAGTTGCCTGCATCCCAGACACATTTAATTCTGAGCCTTGGAGTAGCAAAGCCAGAGTTTTTCTGCTCACTGCAGTCATCTGAAGAAAGGAGGAAACAGAGTTGTTCTACTTCTCCAGTGTTTACTCCTTGGAATGGGAGGGTTCCAATGATGTCAAACTTGTGGGTTTGCTACAATTTTCTTAGAAGGTATAAAATTAAAATAGATATCTTGAAATGGATTATAGGAAGAATTCTTTAGATACAACCTGCTCTGGAAAGTCTCCTCTGGGTTCCTGGATTCAGAGAGTTCTTCCTGCTTCTGAGTTACTATGGTACATCTTACATATATGCATTACAGACATTTATACCCTGAATGTACTATCAAAGGATCAGGATCTAATAATGTTTGTTCTTCCAGCCACTATTTCAGTGCTTGATACAGTATTTTTTCAACAAACAAATTAATATGACTGCCCTATTTTAAAGTGGAAGGCTAAACTACATTTCCTCACCATACTTTATGAATAGATCCCTCTTTTTCATTATTTCTTTACTACTAGAAAATTTGCTAGGCATGCTTCTTTATAAGAATCATGTAACTTAGACTCAGGTCTAGCTTTTTAGGGCATTGTTATGGTTTAGATCCAGAATGTCCCTCAAAGGCTTGATGCATTCACAGACAAGAGTTTTGGGAGGGTGATTAGATTATGGGGTGGTCTACTTAGACCTGAGTATGCTGCTAGGAAGTGAGGTCTGGTTGGAAGAGGTAGGAAACTGGAGGTCTCATTTGGAAGGGTTTATTTCATCCCTGGTTTCCTCTTTCTTTCTCTCTGCTTCCTGGTCGCCATGAAATTAGTAGCTTTTCCACTTCTATGACCCTCTGCTATGCCATCTTGCCTTGAAGCCAGTAGACTATGGCCTGAAAATGCGAGCCAAAATAAACTTCTCCTTTAAGCTGCCAAGCATTTTGTCTCAATGACAAAGAAAGGCACTGAGACAGGCATCTAGTACTTCTCTTATTATAATTATAGACACGGTAGACAATGGAGTCAAGCAATATTTATATATATGTATATATAAATTTTGTATATATGTGTCTATTTATGTATTCCTGCTAGGTCCCAGGTATTGGCACATATCTGTTTCTGCAAGTAGGGAGAAGTAGTAGAATACTGAAAGTTCTTCCTCTCTAAAATATCAAAAAATATTGAATAAAATTTAACAACATTCTCTCAGTTCCACATTTGGGATCCTAAGAAAGAAAGAGAAATTCCCCAGGGGCTGAGTCCTGAAAGAGACTGAAAACGAGAGTAGAAAGAAGACAGTAGACCATGGCTGTCCTAGGAATGTTTTCACCTCTGTAATCAAGTGGTTGAGTTCAGCAGTCGAGGGGACTTGGTGTTTGGCCTTCGTGACACGGGAATTATAAGGCCCTTGTTGGTATTTTACTAAGAACTTTGTGAAGACTGATGTGAAATGTCAGTCATGTGCTAATGTTGCACAGGTAGTTTAGCCCACATGGGTGCCAGGAGATTGGCTCCTGTTTACCAGCTCTGAAGTCTTCGTGATTCAAATCCAAGCCTTTTCTGCTCACCAATGGCCAAGATGTCAAGGATATTCGGGGTTACCAGCTAACAATTAAAACTGAAGAGTGTCTTCTTGATGGCTAAGGATTAATTCTACAAAGAAGTGATCAGAAGAAGTAGTTAAAAGAAGAAAGAAATATACACATTCTGTCTGATGGTCAGAAGGAGGCCAGTAAGGTCTGACCTTAGGGTTTAATGAACATTACCGGTTCATGTGTGCGCTCCTGCAGCTTCTGTATAGGGACTCAACCTCTTCCTGTGCAATCCATCAGAACCACGAAAAAGTCAAAACTATCTTTACAAGTGCTGGAAAGAAGGTCTGATTATGATCTTCTTACCTATGTCTGACACCTTTACCAAAGCAAAGTCTTACAGTAAGTAATTAAAAACTGATCTCCACTGAGAAAAGTCATTGAAATAAAATGAGATGAAAAAAGAAAATCAAGAAAAATAAGATCAAGTGATTTCCTTTACCTGTAAAATTTCATCTACATCAAGGTACTCAGAGTGCAACAGTACCTTTCCAGGACATTGTCAAGGCTGTAGAGTACAATGATTAAGAGCATAGGATGAGGTGCAAGTCAAGCCTCTGCTCCGATCCCAGCTCCGCCCCTCACCCACTATTAGAAATTGAGCACATTACTTAATTACAAACAGTAGCAGCCATGTTAGTAAGTAAAAATAATAATACCCACCTCATGCAATTGTTGCAGGGAAAGAATGAGCCAATGGGGGTACAATATTTAGCACGGGGGCTACCCCACAATGCATCATGGTTTCATGAAGGCATCAGGGAAATAACCATCACTTCAGCCATTGCAGCCTGGTGAGTGAGTTCTTTGCATAGAGACAGGTGAGAAAAACTGCAAAATTCTACAATCAAACATGTTAAAGGTAAAACTATGAATGAGAGGCTCCTACCCTTCACTTGTGTCTCAAATACAAGGGTTTGGGTTGTAAAGCAGTGGGGTCAGATGACACAGGAAATGGGTCCGAGATATGTAGAAGCAGAGGGAAAGCCTTCCTGGGTTCCAGAAACTGGGGCAATCCTCCAAACCCTAATGGGACTTGGGTATCTCAGCCTTTGAATTGGCTTAAACCATCAGAGACCTTCCTTTCTTAACATGTAGCACAAGAAAACAGAAAAGCAAGGACACTCTCTGGGACCCCCTTTCTAGCCCAAAGTATCTCTTCACGGCTCCTCTCACTGAGCTGCAAGCAAAGCACCAGAGTCACACACTCTGCATCTCACTCCAAAGACACCCAGCCTCTCCTGCTGGCCTAACGTGAGTGGCTTTTGTCTACCTCAAAGTGGGGTTGGCCTGAGAGGTGGACAGAGTTAGAGTCACCAATGGTGAGGATGGGCGGGGAGCACTCAGGTGGAGTGTGCATGTACCTGTGCCAGGGAAATTGGCTCGGCAGGAGGCTGCTTCTCTAGGGGAGAGACAGGAGAACAGCACACCCCTCCACAGGGCCCTGCACAAGCTGCAGCACACTGGCTAGTTTTCATTTGCCCCCTGTTGAGAGCTGCCATGACCCGGCCCTCTGATGACCCTGAGGCCTCACTGAGGGTCAAGTGTTTGATATCTTTAGCCCTTGTCTCCCTCCGCACCTGTTACCAAAACTACATGACACATACTTTGGAGACTGTGGAAGCACCTGGTGCTCTACTCCCAGCCACTGCATTTACTTCTGAAAATCTTCACAATCACACCCAGGGCTCCTTCTTGGCCATTCTGCATCAAACCCCCATCTCATACCCTAAAACACACCAACACCAAACCAAACACAACAAACACCCTTTTCTCCACCTGCATCAAGGTCGCTGCTGTCCTCTGTGTGATTTCTCTTTTTTCTGATCCTGTTCTTAGATAGTCCAAATCTTATATTGGTGATTCCTAATCATGACTGTCAAAGCCTGATTTCATGGCAGTCTAACGTGTTCTTGAACTGTGCAGTAACACTTCCCAGAATGCTGTCTGGTGACAGCAAGCAGCAGGCTTCCAGGCGGCCCGAGTGCAGGGACACTGGAGTACTGATTGTGATGCAGCACAGCCTGTGCGTGGGATCTTGCAAAAAACGAAGATGTATCACACCTCACTGATGTCTCCTGTGCAGGACTGGTGGACTTGCTCATCCTCATGATTTCCTTTTTCTTGTTTTCACAGCAGGAGTCATGGGTGACCTGCAAGGTCATCGTCTTGCTGCATGCCAGGTTTTCTTCTTTTAAACAGTAATGACTTAATAATTGCATTTTCAGGGATTTTTCTGGCTCCTCTCCAGCTAACTGGAGCCAGGCTACCTTGTCTTAAGGTCAGACATGGTGACTTTCTGACCACAGAAAGTCCAGGGACCAGGAGGGAGGAAGTACCTTCATGTTGCCCTCTTTTCTATTCTTTGTTCCTTTCACCACCACTAGGCCCGTGCATCATCACAATAACCAACACATTAAAGTCGGTGCCTAATGGATGTTTGGTGGATGAATTTGACCTATCCTCTCTAGAATCAACTCTGTAAATTAAGAAGTGCCAACAGATTCTGTTATCTGTGCCTCTTGTCTGTCCTACAAGATAACGCTCCTTTCTCCTGTTTCATTCTCTAGCTTCCCAGGTTTTCCTTCTTCAGTCATCTTCTATCCTGACAAGATCACCTGACAATAGCTCAGTGTGACCTCCCAGACTCTCTCACAGCAGCCTGTCGCAGACACCAAACTGAAAGGTACAGACAAATGAAGAGCAGGAGTTCAGGGCACTGCAGGCACCTTGCTGAGTGGCGGCACTTCTGGTGCCTGCCCTCCACCAGGTGTTGTGGCCTGCTACTCCCCGCAGGATTAGAACAGTAAGTGTCACAGACTCTTCTCAAGAGCACAGTAGCTCTGTGGGGTGAAGGAGAAAAAGGATGAGAAACAGATACAAGTCAGGGGCAGAAACCAGCAGCTGGAAGAAGAGAAGGAAAAGCAAGAGGACCCCAGAATAAGGCCTAGGGCAGACTGTGGGGTCCTGCATGGACTTGGAGCCAGCAGTTCCCTCTGTCTCTGTCTCCTAACTCCTTAGCCAAGTGACAGCTCACGGGAGGTTGAGGCCAGCCCGAGCTGGCCACTGGAATGTTCCACCGCAGCTCGACACGCGCGCACACTCACCCCCACCACACGCACACACGCGGCAGGCTCCTTGGCTCCGTGGGCCTGCCATGGAATATGACTGGGAATGCAGACTGCGGGAGGAAACGACAGTATTCACTGTTTGGATTAAATATTTTTCTTGGCCCTCCTGCTGTTTGCTGAGTGTCTTATATTTTTCTTTCCCAATCTGTTTCTCTCTCTCCTCCCTTCTTCTTCTCCCCCTTCCTCTCTCTCTCTCTCCCCACTCTCCCTCCCTCCTTTCTTTCCTTCCTCCCTCCCTCTCTTCAGCACTCAAGTCCAGAGTGTGTTAAGGAAAGAAAAGGCCAACTCACCACAGGGTGAGGGTATCTCTCTTTGGAGTAGACTTACATCTATATTCTTTGAATATTTGTAAATGTTCATGGAATATAGCTCATAACACCTGTTTTCTCTCTTCTGTGCTGTCTTTTATGTTTTGCAATGTCTTTGCCTTAAAGAGGCATTTTTGGCATATATATATATATATATATATATATATATATATATATAATGTATAACCCATATACATGCTTCTTTTCTTATACGTGGAAGATATGCATTATGGCTTATGCCTAAATGTTTCCCCAAAGCCTCATGCCATCATAGGTGGGGCATTTTCAGAGGTGGCTGAATCTAGAGTGTGTAATACTGGGGTTAAGGATGTGTGAATACTAAATCAGTCCACCAATTGGTTTGGCATTGCCCTAATCCCAGTAGCCTATATGGAGTATAAAGGAGCCAGAAAGAAGCTGCTAGGGCCCCTTGCTTGCTGTATTACCTTTTGCTCATCATGAGCTGTTTCTCTTCTCTGTTGCCTGTCTGCCATGCCATCCTGTTTTGGAGCCAGCGGATTATGGACTAAAACCTCTGTAGACTGTGAGCTAAATAAACCTTTCCTCCTTTAACTTTGAGTATTGGGTATTTTGTCTCAGTGATGAGAATAAAGTAACAGTATAGTTACTTTACATATATTCCAAATATATGACATAAAATATGTTTTTATTTTATACACACACACACACACACACACATACACACACACACAATTCCTCTGGAAGATCCAGGCATAATGAACAAACCTAAAGGTAAAACTGTTTTTACAGAATAGAAACTGTCATATAGAAGCAAAATACTATTTTTTATTTTATATGTGGCACATGTTACATTAGGTTTTAACACATAAATCTACACAATAACCCAGTGATGTAGGTACCCTTATTGTGCCCATTTTACAAACAAAAAATCTAAGGACTGAAGTGGTAAATGACTGTGTCTGAGAACAAGATATAGAGCCACTGTCTGAAATGCCAGCTGTGTTATAACCAGGCCTGCTCAGGTTACCTCAGCATTATGCTGTCTCTTGCTGATATTCTTAATTCCATTTTTAGCACTGCACACCTGGTACAAGCGCTCCCTGAAATCATGAGTATGAGGTGACCACATTCTGAATAAAAGTTAGCGTTACCCATGAGGAATGTATCATACAAGATATTTGACAGCAAAACATGTGCTATGAGCCAGGCATGGGGCCACTTGCTAGAATCCTGAATGATCTAATCAATACATACTTCATGTATCTCTTTCATACACAGCAATGCTGTAGACTCTGTGCATTAAAACGTCTTTGGCTCAAAGAGGGATTTGTGGCACAAGCCGTGAATAAGACAGCACCAAAAATAATGTGGGAAAATCACAAGTAAAAGAAGGGAGAATGTTTTAGAGTAATTAATACCATCTCTAAGAATCACTATAGACATATAGAAAGGAAAAAGGCATGGTATCTTTTAAAATGGCTTTAGGGAGTGTACAGGAATAGACCCAACCTTTGAAGGATGAATGGGACTTGGGTAGAGAAGTGGGAAGAAGAATCCCAGCAGGAAGACCAGTATCAGTCAGGATTTGAGATGGAAAAGGAAAAGATACACCTTTGATTTTTTGCTTTGAATATTAACAATCCAAGATTGGAACTGTGTCAAAATTTCCTTCCAGAGGATTTTGGTCCTTATCCTAAAGACAATAAGGTTTTGTTTGTTTGTTTGTTTGTTTAGCAGAAGAACATGACAATGGCTATGTTTGATCTGTTGGCTCTGGGAATGTTCAGGAGAGAACTCAAGTGGCCAAGAGCAAGAAAAATTTGATTTTAAGCAACATGCATGCAGAAGAACAGAACTGGCTGCATGTAATGCAGTACGGAAAAAGACAGAAAGAAATGATGTTACGAAGAAAGATACTCAACACTGGGTGAATGGTTATATCTGGGGATAAGATTTATGGACACAACGGTTTATTGACCATTCCAATTATGGTAGAATTTTGTCAGGAAATTTACTCAATGAGAGCTGGGAAGTAATCTTAGCACTCACCTGGTGGCTGAGGCAGGAAGATTGCCACGACTTTGAAGCCAGCCTGGGCTACATAATGAGACCTTGTTATGTAAAAACAAAACAAACAAAAGAGAAGAAAGAAGAAAGAAAGAAAGGAAGAAAGAAAGAAAGAAAGAAAGAAAAGAAAGAAATTTGCTCATTGAAAAACAAACTAGAAAGAGTCCTTCCCATAATCTAAGAACTGAGTCATAGGGTACAGATCATAACCAAGCAGCAAACCCTGTCTAGGCTCACAGTGAGAAGCTGTACACTTTTTCTTTCCCATATAAACACAGGTCTGAGGGTCCCTGCAACTTTCTGTCTTTCTCAGTGTTTGCCAGGCTTTCTCCACAACTCAGACATGATAATTTTATCATTCCCTGTGTAACAGTCAGGTCCAGTTGAGTTGAGAAATGGCAAGAGGGAGGTGTCATGTTTATTCTAGAATATGTTCTTGCCAATAGTCTTGTTTCTTTTCGCCTCAGTCTAGTTTTCAGATCTTGTGTCTATGGACAATTCAATTTGTGTGGCTGATTATTGTGGTTGTCATCCTCAACCTGTCATGCCATCCTGCACTGTCAGCCTGGCTGCTCTGTTCTCTGTTAATTGGTTGTCCAGCCAGTCTCACTTCACCCATATGGAACCTATTCTCTGTTCAAGTGTCTTGTTTACATTCCCTTTATCTACGGGATGCTTGTCTGTGTATCTTATCCACTCAGCTGCTGATCAACTGCATCTGTTTCCCAACATGTTCTTCTGTCTCTGATCCTTGCTGCTCAGAGTTCATTGGTGCACCTCCCTTTCTCTTCCTCTTCTGGTTTAAAGCTTGCAAAGCATAGGGTGGCGTCCCACCAGGTGGGACGTTCATCTCTTAGTTCTCTAGAAATCTCTCATTCCTAGTTTATGTGTCATGTGTTTGTCCCTCTGGTTTTAATCTTCCCACCCATTTAGGAATCAGACTGCCTGGATCCATTTACCAGTACCATATTTGTTAGCTGTGGAGATTTAGGAAGTTAATTTCATTATCAGTCATTCAGTTTCCCCATCAGTAGAACAAGAATAATAACAATGGTAATAATTGCACTTCCTGTGCATTCAGCACACAATAAACACTCAATAATGTTATTAAGTAATCTATGTGGCAAGCAGCTATTTTTTTGTTTGTTTGTTTGTTTCCTGAGGGCAAGCCTAGATATTCTGAGTACTCATGTTTCCTTGCCTGTGAGTATGGAGCTATTGGACAGTCTTGTCATTCTTCCTCTCTTTTAACTGTGATCTGCAACCCCATAGATCTTACAGTTTTCCTAGCCCATTGTGAGACAGAAAGATAATACACAATGAGTCCTTGAGGCAAGAACAACACCTAAGCAAAATTATCTTAAGGATTTAATTCTAACCTTACTTGTTCTGCTGTTGATAGTTGAGGTACAGCAGCAATACTGCTTCAAAGTTTGTCTTCAGTGCCCTGGTCTCTCCATTTCATCCATCATCCTCAGCTCCATGTGGGGGCCTGCACCCTCGGACAACCCTCATAGTCAGTGTAGCCATCCCCACTACAGTGTCTGCATCTCTTACTCCCAGGGAGAGCAGTGACATACTGAGGATCAATGGCTACTATGTATGTGCAACTAAATAAAGGATAAAATATTAAGGCAAAACATGACTTAAATCATGACAAGTTTGGTATTTTATGAGCAACATCAAAAAGACAATTATTTGGAGGAGAAATGAGAGCATGCTGAGCACCCCCAAGTGACCTACTGGAAGTAGATATGTTTTGAACAAAATTGGAAAACCGAACTCTAATTAGCAAAGTATATTCTTCATAGGTGAAGTGAATATGCATAAAGACTATGAGCTATTTATCAATTTAAGTATCATATTGATTTATCATCCCCCAAATTTTCAGTGGTCCTATCTGAAAAGAGGAAGAACAAAGAGGCAGACAACTAGGAAAATAGGTCTTTGGATTAAAAAGATCATTTGGATTTAAAAGACCATTGGCTTCTTGTTCAGTTTCTAGGCCATTCTGGAGACGTCTGGCCCTTGGTGGGCAAATTGGCCATGAAACCAAGATAGGGTGACATGGTCAAATTAGGCTAAAGACATGCTCATCTTAGCTATCATGCCATCAGGGTCACATGTACTCCAAAACTAGAGACCATTTCCACAAACCTAACAGCATTTCAGACATGCACCACCAAGTTTCATATTTCTCATATTAGAAAGACTTCAGCTGGACCTAATCTCATTGGTAATTAGTCCTCAGATTGCCTGGTGAGGCAGATTAATATGATTATCCATATTCCACTCATGGGGAAAATCAGACAAAGGACCATGCCTCAAGGTCACTTGGGGAATGAGCAATAGAAATGAAAATTTACCTAAGCATTTTAAACTTCCAAACCAGCAAGGGAGAGGACATCAGTGAGTAGGTTTCATCTCCATTTGTTCAGTGTTTTTCATATCTGCATAATGCATACTCAATTTACTACTTGGTTTCTCTAATTAAAAAATAAAGTACTAATTTTAGTTTTGAATCCTAATATTCCATGTTTAATGCATTAAAAGTTACTAAAAATATGACACAAACAGCCAAAGTAAAAATAAAATGAGCATCACTTAACTAAATGTGAATGTTAATGTTGCATATTAAATTAGATTGTGTTAGGAGGACAGAGGTATAATTAGAAAATTACATACAGCTCCTGACCTCTAGAAGCTGGTCTAACTGGACATTAATAATAGATACACCAACAAAACACAAATAGCACACTTCTTCACTCCCCCAATCGTGTATGCACTGCAGATACTCAAGCAATGCATGCTAATAAGCCATCGGGTGAACTTATTTCAGAGCAAACTGAGATATCAGTGGAGCAGGTAAGCCCGTGGTACTGCCATTCACCAGCCTCTGCCCTTCTAATTCAGATAACTTCATCTTCAAGTCCTATCTCATTATCACTCCCAACAACCAAACATTCACCATTCCACTGCAAAAAGTTTTGTATTCAGCCTTTTCTTCCTTTCCCTTTGTACATCTTCAGTTTGGTGAGGTAGCTGTTGTGCTGTTCCATTAGCTGAGGAAAGAGACGATCAGTTTCTGACTCCCACAGTTCAAGTTTGTTGCCAGGAATTCTTCCTAAATGGCAAATCCGTCATCTTTTCTCTTTTACTGAGATAACTAATGTCCACCAAATATCTCTATTCTCCTTGATGTGTCCCTACTTCATCTCTAGTGGGTTCAAGGCTAAGTAACTATTTTCTGATAAATGGGAAGGCAAATAGAAATAATGCATTACTTTTGGTCCAAGGGACTGAAAAAACTACTGGCCTCTGTGTGTTTCTTCTCTGCCTCTTTAGAGGTGCTCTGGATTCCACATGGAGAGGAAGGAGAAATTGGATGGAAGAGATAGACAGCTGATCTAGAGAGTTATACCAGACTTCATGTGAGTGAGAAATAAATCATTGTCATGTTAAATTATGGATGTTTCAGGGTTAATTTGTTAATTTGTAACCATGGCTTACCCTGGTTAATCCATATTCTCCTATTTATAAGTCTTCATTGGCTTAATAGAGGCTACAGGATAAAGTCTAACCTCTTCAGTTTGACATATGCGAGGCTTAATGATATATTTTGAATTATTCACACTTTTTCAGGTACCTCAAGGCCAGCTTCACAGAGCAGACTAATAATATTTTTCATGATACACCACTGACATTTTTGGGTTGTTTGTTATGTGACTTTGTGGCAGTAACACTTGACTAATAGATTATTACTAGAAGTGGTATACTACCACAATAAAGAACTGAACAGGTATTTTAGAACTTCAACAGAGTAGCAAAAAGCAAAGAAACTGTTTTAGGAGCCTGGAAAAGTGATATCCCTCATTTATGTAGTAGCAAAATATTTGATAAAACATTTCCTGTAGTTACTTCTGAGGGAAATAAAATTGCTGATTTACAACTTGTGGGTTAGAAAATGTATTGGCTTTGAGTAAAGAAACTTTACAGAAGAATATTATTAGGGCTAATTCATGGTTATTACTCCATTTGATAAGGTTCTGCAAGAAGACATGAGTCAGAAAAGTTTATTGCAGAGCCAGCAGAATGGACAGGGAATGTCAAGTGTTAGAAATTGTATGACTTGTAGCACTAAAAACTAAAACTATTTCTTAGCTCCAGTGAGTAAAAGATAAAACTTAGTACAGGGCTGGAGATTTAGCTCAGTGGTTATGCCACCTGCCTCACAAGTGCAAGGATCCGAGTTGGATCTCTGGTACAAAAAAAGCCCAACTTAGTACAGTTGTTTCTAGTATCGCTGAGGGACTGGTTCTAGGACCCTGATCATATCAAGTTTTGCAGATGGTGAAGTTCCTCTTTCAAAATGGTGTGGTATTTGCGTATAACCATTACACATCCATCTTCCCATGTACTTTAAATCATCACCATTTTTACTTATAATATCTAATACAGCAAAATGTCATTTAAAGAGCCGTTATACTGTATCATTTAAGGAAACATGGCAAGAAGAAGGTCTGTACATGTTCAGTACAGATATAATTTTTTTCAAACCATGGTTAGTGAAATGCATGCATGTGAAACCTATGGATAAGAAAGATCAATGTAATGCTTTGTGTCAGACAGGCCTTGTAAGACTGAAGTTAAGACAACCCAAGTCAAGGATAAACCACCATTTCTTAGGACGTTTAATTGGGTTAAGATGGGTACTTGAGAGATACTTGCAGCTAACAACATGACTCCTAGAAGAGAGACTGAGACTCTTGCTTAGCTCAGCACACCTATAACTAAATCTATATAGAGAGGCATGTCTTGAAAAGACTTATATATATAGCTATTCACAAATGGACTTGACTGGCATTAAATATACAAAAATTAAATTGAATTTTTAAGTTTGCTACACTAAAATACACATTGCTATTCCTCTGCCTCAAAATACCCTCCACCCCACTTCAAACACACTTATCCCATCATTCTTGCCACTTTCTGAAGCAGTTTTGGAACCCCTTCCCCTTTCATGAGTGTCTTTATAATATATGATAAAAAATACAGTGAATACCTCTGCTAAGTACCATCTGAGAAAAAGGCAGACTCATTAAAAAATTACAGTGTGTCCTCATCCACCTTATTCACCAGATCTTGTATAGTGTAAATTCCGGATCTTCCCCAAATTCGAAATGTCCATGAAAGTGTTTTGAACTCATTCAGGATGCTGAAGCAGTCAAGATAGCACAACTGAAGATATACAGTGAAAGTTTTTCCAGAACTGCTTCAAAAGTGGCAAGAAAATTGGGATAAGTGTGTTCAAGGAGAGGGGAAGTATTTTGAGAGGGGTTAATCACGTGTCTTTTACTGTCATAATTTTCTAAATTTAAGCACATATCATATTTCTCAATCACACTTCACATACAAAACAATAAAGCTTCTGAGAGCTGACTTGCCCAAATCACCATCTGCTTGGATTACAGGAGACTCACTATCAGAGTGTCTCAAAAGACCTTTGGGCTCTCTGTCTTCCACCATGGAAAAGGAGATTAAGAAAGCTACTCAGCTTCCTGAAAGGGAATGTTCTCCAAAGCTCCTTTTGTGTGATCAGAGAGGATGACGGGAAAAGAGGGACTTCATGACAGCAGAGCCATGAAGAATGATCAGCTGGAAGTTACACCCAGGGGTAGTTAAAAGTTACTACGCAACAAATAGTGCCTCCTCTCCCGGCACAGGCTTTTGCTACTCTTGCTCAAAGGGATTTCAGAATCATCGTGGATCAGTGACTTTCACATGCCTCTCATTATTCTCCTTGAATGGTAATGTTTATTGCAGTTGTCTTGTTTCTGCCTTACCTTGTACATAGAGTGAGTATGAGGCAGAGAGTTGGTGATTTTGCTGTGTGGACTTCCAGATTCAAAGAAGATACATTGCAATTTATTTTAAATCACGATATGGCCAGATTTCAAGTGTGATGCTACAACTGGATAAGACTTTGCAATATTTTGGAATAAAGTGGAGTGAATTTGAATATGACAGATGCTTGTGACTAAAAAGGCTGACTTGTCTTGGTCCAGTTTCTTTTCCTCTTCCCTCTTTTGCCATGATTTCACTCTTTCAAAATAGCCATGTGGTTTGCCTTGACTAGCATAACAGGAATGTATGTGGCACACATTATGCTGGACCACAAGTTTTTGTTGACTGGTGTTCCTTTCGTCTCCCTTCCATACCCAGGCTGTGCAGCAGGGGAACGTACCCTGAGTAGCTGTGGACCCTGAAACCCTGGAGTCTGGTTCACTAAGGAAGAGACATGGGGAGCACACGCAATCATAGCCCAAAACCTAAAGCAGAGCCACTTTAGTGAACCAATAAATTTTGTTATGAAGATATTGATATTTGTGGGTTGTTATGCAGGATTATTACGGAAAACCTCCATGTCTGCTTCATGTCATTTCTTTTCATATCTTTGATTTTCCACATGCTCTTTTTTATCCTTTAAATCCATTTCACCTGGTTACTCTCTTATGCCACCAGATGACTGGGGTACTTTATTTGCCTTATTGCTGTGCTCCCGTGTGACTCAATAGTAGTAGTCTTTGTAGTATTACTCCTTGGATCGCAGCATGATTTTTTATCCTTATCAAATATGCTGTGTTAGAAACTTCTTATTCATTTTGGTAATCTCAGTACATGATTGTCACTCAGAAAATATTATTTTAGCGGAAAGAATGAACAAATAGGCCTGAAGGAGTGACCATAGTCTTGTTAGCATGGTGTGAGATGGAAAGGAGGCGCCGACAGGGCCTGCAAAGCTGAGCCATGGGAGACAGGCAGAAAATTTTGAGACAGAGAATGAGGCTCATACGAAATAGCAGGGCAAATTTGTGTGTGTGTGTGTGTGTTTTCTGGAATTTGGAGTCCTGGTTTCTGCAGCTAAACTTGGAGAGGTGGGAAGATGCTTCCCATTCAAGCAGAATTGTCAATTCTTGGGTTAGAACATGTTTTCTTTGGGGGTTGTTGTGGTTTCTTTCTTTTTCTCTTCTCTTTTCATTTTTTTCCAGCACTGGAAGCATCTAATATTTGTAATAATAATAACAACAACAAAAATATGAGGCGGGCCCTGTATGAAGGAGGAAGAATTTGTACATGCAGTGGATGTAGGGAATGAGAAAAGGAGTAGGAGGGAGAGGGAGGGGAGAAGAAAGGGAAAAGTACAGTCGCCAAGTGTTGGAAAGAAGAAACTCTGCGCATGTCACACAGCCAGCGCAGGGGGCATGACCTCTGCTCCAGATGAGGGTCCCCAGTGTGTGCTGCTGTATGTGCTGTGTGTGCCTGTGTGTGGCCTGTGCGTGTCCATGTGAGCCTGTGTGTGCGCATGCTCATGTGGAAGGAAACACCGAGCTCTGGGCTGCAGGAAGCCTGCTTGGGCTCCAGTCTCACTTGTCTGAAATGCTGCCTCAATGGGGGCCTCTCACCAGGTTAGATCTCCAGCCAACTTGTTCTTGTAAAGTATATTGCAGGCTAGAATGGGCTGCGGACAACAAGCATAAGAAAAACCGCAAGGGCCTCCTGACCCCTTTGAATCCTTCTCCTGCCAAGTTTTCATGACTGATCATAAATAGGAAGGAAAACAATGTATAAGGTTGAAGTGGCTATGCAGAACCTACTGGAAAAATAAAGTCTCAGGATCACTGGGCTGGGTAACAAGACACATGTAAGGCAATAAGTCTATGCTTTCAAAATAGGTGCATAGTGTTTGGCTTGGTTTAGCTTTTGGCAGCCCATTGGATATGTCACCCGCATAGTTGCCATGTTTGTGCCTGGGCTTGCTTCAGAAGACTTCTTGCACTGGGACAATGACAATGATGATAATCCCATACATGTGCGCAGTGTTTTACTGTCTACAAATGCTTTCACAAGCATTTCATTTGAAAGCCAAAAGAACTCTGTAAGTCAACTAAAGGAGATAATTTTTCCTATAGAAGATAAATGACTTTGATTGAAATCATACACACCAGGAGAAAAAAGGCAGTATGCGAAATTTAGTCTTCTTTTTCCAGTGAACAAACAGCCTTCAAAGAGTGGAAGGGACCCTAGGAGTCCAAATTTCATCCATGCCCATAGTTCAGGGAGATGTGAATTGTAGACTTAACATGAAAAACATTCAGAAAAGACTATTAAAGGAGTCATAAAACTCAGGATCTCTTGGCAATACTTTACTCTTTACATGTTACCAAAATTTCCTTTGTAAGATCCCTACCTAGCTGCTGATTCCTCTCTGCAATCTATAAATACCCTTCACTTCTTACTTCATTCACTCAAAAAAATTCTCCCATGTGCCAGTAACTATATCACTGTATTAACAGCTTGAGGTATAAGAGTGAACAAAATAAAAATTCCTTTCCTGTGAAGCTTATATCCCAGTGGGGGAAATGGACATTAAAAACAATAAATTAGAGTGCAATAATTGTATTGAAAAATAGTGGTAGTGTGATGGAATCAGAAGTGCTAAGTGTTATGGGATGGGCAGAGAATGAGGGATGGAGGAGAGTTGTAATTTTTAACCAAATGGCCAGAGAAGGAAGATTTTCAGAGGTAGCAGAAGCATTGGAAAGTCTGGCCTTTACTCTGGGTGAACGCGGCATTGCAGGAAGATGTCAGCAGAGAAGTGCTGCAACAGAATTTTGATTTAAACAGAGTGATCTGGCTACTGTGGGGAGGCTGAGATAGCAGTGAGACCAGTCAAGAGGACATGGCACTTGTCCACGTAGCTGACAATGGTGGCTCACTCTGCGATGGCAACATTTGCGGTGGTGAAGTGTAGTTGGTTTGTGGACACATTTTAAAGGTAGAACTAATGGTATCACCCAATACACTGGATATGGAGGGTTAAGGAAAGATGAAAATTAAGATGGCATTGCTGGGGATTTAGCTTAGTGGTTCCACTGCCTGCCTCGCAAGTGTAAGGACCTGAGTTTGAACCCCGGTCCCCCCCCCCCAAAAGATGGCATCGAGGACTTTGCCCTGAGCTGCTGGAAGGAAAAACTTGCTATCAATACAAATGGAAAAGTCTACCTATAGAAAGGAGAAACCACTTCATGTTGTTTCTTGAATTCTTCAACTCCATCTGCTATCATACCAACTTAGTCTGTGGTCAGTGTTACTCCTTTCCCACTTGACTCCAAGGCAACCAGTACTTGTAATCTCTCTGTCTATTCTATATCTTGGGTCTCCATTCTTTCAAGCAATGAAAATACTCTAGTCTCTCCATACCAAGAGATCCAGGGATACTCCATTTCACTCAACTTAGTACTTTTTTGAACCAATGTTTTTATCTGATATATCCTATATCTTATTTGTCAATTCATTGCTTCTCCTCTACTTCACTGGTACCACTGTGTCAAGTATTTAATTGAGTGCATAAATTGTAAACCTAATTATATTTGTCAGTACTCAATTATCTGCTCTGCTGCATTTAACATACTTCCTGTCTCTGTGCCCCAAAGCCTCTCTTTTTGGTGGGTTTCCTAAAACCTTTACTTCCTTCTACCTCTCTAATCACTCTTTCTCTCTCCTTGAAGAGCTCTACTTCCTGTGTTCTCCCCGACACTACCTTCTACCTCCACAGCCTTGTCCCTTCTCCTCTCTCTATTCACATTCCTGCAGTTTCATCCCACAGTAATCTATTCGATCACCATCCAAACATCCCTCATCTTTCACAGTATCTCAACTATTGAGAGTATGTTCCTAAACTCCAGATTTTTATTTCCGATGCTAATAAATTCAGTGTAAACTCAAGCCCATTATCTTCCCTTGTAAGCCTAATTCCTTTTCTTTACTGAGGATGGCATTAACCATCCATGCCCCAGGGAGTTAGATTACATTTATTTATTTATTTATTCATTTATACTGGGAATTGAACTCAGGACCTTGTGCTTGTGAGGCAGGCAGCTGCACTGAGCTAAATCCCCGGCCCTGTATTAGTCCTATCCTTACTCTTGAAACATGTTCACTGTCTCCTAACTGTTCTGTTATCATCAGCCACTTTCCCATGAGATTGATCTCCGTTCATGTATCAGGTCTGATCTTATAATACTTCCACTGCTAATGTGCAGGGACTGTTCAATGTTTTCAGAATAGAGCTTATATCCAAGCAGGGCAGCATTAAAGACTCTTCGTGATTAGGGTCCCACCTCTCTGGTTTCACCCCTGGCCTGATGTTTCCGCCCTCCAGTTCTCTTAACGTTGGAAGTGTTTTCAGACTCTAGTGCCACAGGCTCATACTATTCCCTCTGCTTATCGTGGACTTTCAACTTTGTCTCCAACTGTTAACGGTTGTATCCTTATCCCCCCCCCACCATGAGTCCTACTTTCCCCACATTTAAGTCCCCCGCTAACCTCCTGTTTGTTCTACAAACACTACTTTCTTTTCTCTGCTTTCACAGCTCTCTAAACTTGTCTCTACCCCAAGGCTGAGAAAGGATTCATTGGGAATAGGAGCTGTGTCTTGTTTAGATGTATTTCCCTAACGTCTAACACTGAGCATGGGCAATAAGTAGATATTTCCTGAATAGTGCTTCTCATCTAAAATTTATTCAGGAGTTAATCGATTTGAGGAGATTTTTGCTTGGTTCTCAACAGAAATAAGGAATTACAAGTATAAGAGGATAAAAACAGCAAGATGAGAGAGTCTTTGGCAGGTATCTCCTTTTCTCTTACATGAGCATTAACTCTGCTGAAGTAACTTGTGGTAACACCACATGGACCCTCGAGCATCTACTTCATCCCAGGCTTAGTACTGGTGCAACACATGAATAACTGAAATTGCTTTTTATGTGCTGCCTCTAGAAGCCCTGATGAAATGGTAGAAAAGAAATTTTAAAAGCATGAATTCACAAGAAAAAGGAGAACAGGAGAAATGATAACAATGGATAGAGAATACAGGATTTAGGAAATGGGAAAATAGATGGCCGAGTGACAGCTGATATAGCAAGCTCAAGACAGTAGAACCCTAAAAGCCTGGGGTGCCACAGAAAACCAGAAAGCTTAGGCATTAGAAATATCAAGTAGTTGTAAAGGCAGGAGTACAGGTGTGTGTGTGTGTGTGTGTGTGTGTAAAAGAGAGCAAGAGAAGTCAGTTAAAGCCCAGTTTTTTACATTAGGAAGCCAGTAGATAATGTTCTAAATCAAAAAATCTGAATTAGCAGTGAGGGTTTTATACAATTTTTTATAAATTCCAAAAGCAGTAAAAGAAGTAAAACAGAAGAAGCAAACAAGGCAGGAAAGGACGGCATCTGGGAGAAGCTGAGGTCAGGAGTAGAAAGCTTGTCTTCCGAATATCTTAAACCTAAGGGTGCAACCTGGCTTTCCAAACTCAGTATATATGTTATTTCTATGGCATTAAAGTTAAGCTTAAAAACCATTCCAAATAAATGTATTAAAAGAGTAGTGCCGAGATTTAACTATTAAGATTTGGAATGTGAATTCTTTCCACTACAAATGTTGTTTGTTTCAATCTTCAAATATTTGCAATCAATTTAGAAGCAACGTGCTTTTCTTAGTTGCTGCTTTGGATTAGTCAAAACAACAGATACACACATGGATCCATATGTATACAGGTATATATAGTATAATATAGGGTTTATATGCTGAATAATTAGGTGTTAGAAACTTAATAGGATGTCTTTCTAGGACTCAGGTACTATAGTAAGCAAGAATTTAATTGAATAGCTCCTTTTTTTGTTTTTTGTACCAGGGATTGAACTAGGGACCTTGCGATTGTGAGGCGGGTGGTGGAACCACTGAGCTAAATCCCTGGCCTTAGAATAGCTCCTTTAATAAAACTTAAAGGAGTATCTATTCTGGTAGAATGAATTAGAAATTCAAATTACATGAATTTTCTGAAAGAGCTTGTCTATGTGATGATATAATAAATGAGTTATGCCAATAGCCTTAACAGTAAATGGTAAAATAATCAGTGGCCTATAGGATTCATGAATAATCTCAACAATTTTATTTACACTGCATTTAGAATGCATTCAAAACAAGTTTTAGGGGCATAGAATGCTCAGGGAGCAGAGTCACCTCTGAAAAGAGTGGGGAGTAGAGTTATTTATGGGTAAAACTTTGCTTACTGTTAATTTTTATGACTTTGGCATAATCATCGAGAAGCATCTGGATGATTGCAGGTTGGAGAAAAAAGGGTAGATTTCTGTGATGCCAGTTTTGGAGGTGAGTAGTATTTAAATTATCTGCAAGCCTCTGGTAGACAGGAAGGGCAGTGAAAAAGAGAACAAAAATTTAAGAAAAATCACAGAGCACATCAGGTGCAGAGTGATAACCTACATTTTTAACAGAATGAACAGAGTGAGAAAGCCTTCTACCCAAGAGGCCAAGCAGACAAAAGAAGCAGACAGCCTGACAGAAAGCCCACCAGGCTGCCTCAGCCTGGCTACAGGAGAGTTTCAGACAAGCATAAACTCTCATGAATGTTGTTAATCTAAATGAGGTTTTACAATTTGCATGGTTGTGCTTTTAATGTTTTACTTCTTTAAAAAGCAGAGAGAAAGAACAACAACAATGGTTTTTGCTTTCAAAGTGAAAACCTAGTCCTAATTAACATTTGGAGTCTAATTTTCAGTGAATCCAGCTGGAGACTCTAAAGTCGAGCCCTGAACCGAATGGGATTCCGGACAAGTCTAAAGACATGCCTGGATTTTCAGCCTGGTGCAGATATTGCACAAAACTGGTGGCGAAAATCACAAACAGATCTCAAGGGGATTGGAACTTGGCAGCCAGTGAGCCTGGAAGACAGCTCCAACTTAAGCTAATTTTCAATTTCTCTCTGGATTGTCACACAGCTAACACATATTTAGATTGGGGAGGACCTGCAGGATCCCTCCCAGAAGTCTCATGGCTCACTTCTGGGCCATTATTATCCCTGGCCTAATGACCATTTTTGTAACTCCTTCTCACCCATGGATACTAAAGAAGTTGGCAAGAATTAAAAGAAGCATAAGCCCAGAAGATCGATCCCCTGAGGAGCAAAAAAGAAAGACTGTTATATCTGATTTGTACACAGCTAAAATGTAGTGAAGAGAAGTTTAATTGTTGGTTATTATTTAAATAACAATGTGTAAATAAAGCTGAAACAAGAGAAGTTAAACAAGCTCATTATCATACAGTCCACAAGTGATAAAGTTGGAATAGAGCCTTTCATTTTCTTATATCATAAATATGATTCATTTTTTATCTTTTTAACAAGGAATTCATAATGATATATTCAAGTGAGAGTGCTTTTTGAAAGATCAGTGGCAATTCTCTCTAGTCACATTACTAATTCCATTTGGGGCTGTCCTAGTGCTATCAAGTCTTGGCATTTATTGAGAGTAATCTGTGCTATCCAGTGATGAAAAACCCATTACTAAAGTATAGAAATGGACATAAATCTTACAAATGTGAAAGGATAAGGAAAGAAGAGCTGAGCATGTGAAGCTGAGGGAAACAGAAAGGAAAGTGATTTGGGACCAGAGAGGGGCCTTTAGTGTTGGTCTATTCTTCACGTGCCTCAAAGCTGACACTAATGACCCCCTCTCTAGACCAGTGAGTCTCAAACTGGAAGACTGCATCAGATCCTCTGGAGAGCTTGGTAAGGGCAACTGCTGGATCTCATCTCTGGGCTTTCTGATTCAAATGTCTAGAGCAGGGCCTGAGATCCTTCACAGGTAACGACTTTCCAGGTGAGGCTGCTACCCTGGTCTGGGTCCACACCACTGTCCCAGGCTCTCCTGGTTCTTTGCAGCCCTGGATTCCAATTGCTCTCATTCAATACTCCTGACTCTCAGAATTCTGCAGGTGAAATGCAGAATTGTTTGCCTCCCTAGGACTTGAGGTATCAAACCTTGAGAGAAGTTGGCAAGAATTAAAAGAAGCAGCTTCTTGCTTTCTGAAGGATGGGTCTGAGTCTGCTTCTCCTTCCAGGACTGCAAAGAGGATAGGCATCTGCACCGAAGCCTGCTACTCACTCACACACTTCCTTCTGCCACCTGGAGCAAAGAGCCCTCAAATCCAGGACTGCGTAGGATGGTTTCTGCTCCTGGCTTTAGAGCTTCACATGGCCAGTCAGGAAGAACACCACACACACACACACACACACACACACACACACACACCCCTTGACTCCAAAACAGAAGCCCATGATTATCATTATTCCTCAAGGATTCTCTCTGGCAGGCTAACTTGTCACCCTCCCCATACCCTTCATTCAAGGGTCTCATTTTTAGGACTGCATACATGCATTCTGCACCCCAGAATAAAACACATCCCCCAAATTGAGACTTATTAATTTAATTCTACCCCTTATTGACTCAAACTCTGGGCAAGAAAAAAAAAGTACAATAAGAACTCAATTTTCATGCCACTGTTTTCTACCTCATGAATTATATATTGGCCCCTCTATCCCATAGAGCTACAGCAGGAAACCCAGGCAGTGCCAATGAGTGATCTAGAAGCACGTTTCCCAGACACTGCTAACAGGGCCACCATCTGGAATATTAATAATAGAAAGGAGGTAGAGAGAAGTCCAAGACAACAGAGAAGAAAGAATCCAAGGAATGGTGCAGCAGATGGAATAAATTAGTGATGGAAGCATTGTTGGTATCAACTACTAAATGTGTAAAAGAAATGCAACTTCTCACCTGTATTTCAGTAATGCAGCCACTCTGATGAATTTAAGTTTATCCCTAAGGCCCTATTTTTCACTTCCAATTCCCTTCTATATAAATTCTTATGGAAATAGTACTTGCCTGGTAATGACCACTAAAAATATCTCCACTGGCTGCTTTAAGAAAACACAAATATATTTACATTTAAGTCCATGGAGCGCTAGATTTACAGGGAAAGAGAATAGTAAATCACGTTTGATGTTTGAAACAGGAGAAAATATTTAACCATGTCAGAGAGATGAGAAAGTATATACCTTTAATACTCTCCAAAGACTAATATGCCTTTTAAGCACTTCTCTTTATAACCTTGTATAAAGTTTAACAATTTCAGGATATGCTTCCATAAATTTACTTAAAATAGTTCATTCAGTATTTTAAACCTATTATTTTCTGTCTTGTTCTCAATGGAGCATGGTGTTAGTTAATTTTTCTCTAAAATCATTAACAAATGAAAAATATTTACTACATTAGACTCTGTCGTCATTTTAGACTTAAAACCCCTGGTCCTTTATATTTTTCCCCACTGGTACTGTCATCCTTTTTCAAATACCATTTTTGTTACCTCATGATTTTCTCTATTTTCTAATGGCTGTGGAAAGAAGAACTAAAGAGTAAACAGAATCAGATCAATGTTGAAAATAGTGATAAATCAAGGAATCAGGTCTTGTGAGTTCACTTGCATTTATTGTATGGAGCTTGTTATTTCAAGAACAGACCCTTGCTTCTTTTTATCCACGATAAGCCATAATTTTAAAAATCTCAGTTGTAATTTTAAAACAATCCAGAATTTTCTGGCTTATAATTATTTTAGTCTCGGAACATTTTTGGCTTATAATAATTTCAGTCTTGGGTTTATTTCTCTCTATCTTGTATTTTCCTAAACTTTATTCTATATCAAGAAATTTCTTTATTTACCCAAAACTTTGGCAGAGTGATTCTTTTCTTTCAAGATATGAGCCTGGAACACTCTGTATAATCATCTGCCCATGTATTAATTAATCCCTGCCTAGTGTTCCGCATATTGCAGATGAGGACTGAAGCACCTGCGCTGTTTGTTAAAAACAATTACTGGACTTCACAGTTGGCTTAATATATAAGAATCAGGAAGAAGGGGACAGAGTAAAATAATCTTCTTTTAAAATAAGCACTCCCAAGTAACTCTTAAGCACGCTTTTAAAAAAAGGTATAGGCTCGCGCCGGCACCATCTCAGTGAACGCCAGAAGCCCCACCGGACCCGCCCGAGCGGCATCTGAATCCACACAGCAGAGGCGCCAGGGGGAACATAAAGGCCATGGTTATGAGCCCCAGAAGATAGAGCAGAAGTGAACAACAGAGAGGGCCTCTCTGAGGCTCCTCAATGAAAACTGAAGCCCACTGGGAAAGTGAAGAAAATCTCTTCAATAAAAGACACTGGACCATCGTGATTGGTAAGTTGGTGAGATCCACACCTCCCATAGAAACCCCGACTTGCACAGTGGAGAGGACAGCTGGAACCTGCAGCAGAACCTTGCAGAGTTTAATCCTGCAGGAGGTCAGGGACCTCAACTTGGACCTTGCAGTCAGAAATCCGCTTGAATCTCAGTAGACTACAACTGCCTTGCTGAGACTAATCAACTTGGACCTGCACACTACTGCCCACATTATATATATGTGTTTTTCCCTACCTCCAACTTTTGTTCAGGAATCATAACCCCCTCCTCCCTTTTTCCTCTGTTTCTAAAGTCTTCCCATCCTCCAAAGCCCAGGCTGAAGTGTCCCTCCTTCCTGAAATCCCCTCTATACAGGCAAAATCCATCCGATCTCACTCATCTGTGAGTCTTAGACATCAAATTGCTAGTGGCATTCATTTGGCTACTGCTAATGGCAACAGTACTATTATTATCGCAATGCCTGGTGCTGTTGTTGGGTGTTCCACCTATGTTATCTGTTATCTAAACTCTTCTAATGTTCTATCCTCAAAGATGACATTTCCATCTTACAGGTGAAGAAACTGAGATTCAGAAAAGCTAAATAATGTGTCCAGGTCACTGGCTGGCAAATGATGGAGATAGTCATGGTTCAAACCCAGAACTCACTGGCTGGAAAAATCCATGATCCTTCCATGCTATATGGCTTCCTGATCTTGAGTTGTTCTGCATTCCTCCTTAACAAATCTATGACATGCATGATTCTAGGAGGAGGTAAACTTTTTAAATGGTTGCCTTATTACCCCACGGTGCCTACTTCTCACTTTGCTGAACGCATAGGAAGGGTCTGGTTAATATTGGAAAAATTGAAGTGAATTGGATTCCTGTCATTTTGTCACTTATCTTGAACTCTTCTTCTTTTATATATATAAAATGTGGGCAGCAGTGTATATATATATATATATAAATATGTATATACACATATATATATATTTCTTTTCTTTCTTTCTCTCTCTCTCCCTCCTTTCTGGCTCTGTATTTCTCTCCCTCTTTGTTCCTGTTCCTGTCCCATTTTGAATTGTTTCTCTCTCTGTGTCCTTTCAACTATCACTACTATAGGAAGGTGAATACATTTTCTAGCTTCCCTATTGTTGTCAGTTTCTTCTGTAATTGTCTCTGTTCTTTCACTGTCTTTTTTTCCTGTCTTCAACAGATTCCCATAATTTGCTTGATCTTCCCTTGTCCTCTAGCCTCACCTCCAACCTTTCCCTCTCCCTCCATCTCTCTAGCCCTCCCTCCCCAACCCCTCCTAAATCCTTATCCCAAAGGGAAAATTTGCCATATTGAAGGGTTAACTTACTACAAACATATTTTGGGTTGGCCCTAGATTTTGATCTAGGTTAAAGGTGACAAGTTAACTGCTACCACAAATTGTCATTTTCTAAGCTATGTTTGATGCTATTGTTGATGCTGATTGTGTCAATTGGGCTAAGGTGTCCTGATTGATCTAATCAGTTGTCCTCCCTGGTATACTGAAAATGAGATTGTGTAAGAGACAATAAGACTCAATGCCTAAAAAGTCCAGCTATACCTGGAAGATATCTCTGAGAAGCAATCACTCCATAGGAGCTCTAAACACAAGTAATAAAGATATTCACAAAAAGAAATATTGAAGTATCAGCCCAGGAATTAAAGCAAAAAGCAGAACCAACAACAGAATTAAAAATGAGAAGACACCTTGGCAGGACACAAACCCAGACTTCCAGCTCACCAAAGGCAAATTCTGGGGGAAACCAGGTGGAAAAATATGATAATCAACCACCTGGACACCCTGAACGGATAGCACAGGAAATAACAAAACAGATGAATGAAGCTCTAGAAAAATTCAAACCGGAAATAATTTCCCAGATAACTACAGAGATACTGAGAAGAGTGAAAGATATGATTAGAGACACTAGAACAGAAACAGATTAAAAAAATAGATGAGCTCAGGACCATTCTGGAAACCATGAATGCCAAGCATAAGAAAGAAATGAAAATCATGAACGCGTACCATAGAAAAGAAATGGAATCCATGAAACAGAATCAAACAGATATATAGAAGATTAAAAACTCCATAGAAAGTATTCACAGCAGATTGAGTGAATGTGAAGATAGAATATCAGATATAGAAGACAGGATTGAGGTCAGTGACCATGAAAACAGAGATGTCTTAAAAATAGTAAGGGACCACGAGAAATCAATACAGCAACTGCTAGATGATGCAAAGAAAAATAACATAAGACTGATAGGAGTCCACGAAAATGCAGGAGAAAGTACAAATGACAAAAAAACCCCTGATCACAGAAGTAACAGTAGAAAACTTCCCAGACAGAGATAGAGAATTTGACATACAGATAAGTGAGGCATATAGAACTCCAACTACCCATGATAAAAAAAAAATCTATACCTAGACATACAATAGTCAAGATCCCAGAAAGCCAACAGAAGAACAAAATCCTACAAGCAGTTGCAGAAAAGATACAAATTACCTACAAAGGAAAGCCCATCAGAATCACAGCAGACTTCTCAACACAAACCCTCAAGTCAAGGAGAGCTTGGAGTGAAGTATTTCAAGCCCTAGTAGAAAACAACTTCCAACCTAGACTGCTGTATCCAGCAAAATTATCTTTCAAAACCAATGGGGATACTTCCATGACAAAGAACACCCGAGAAATTTCATGAACACCAAACCAGCACTCCAAACGATTCTAAACAGTATCCAAGAAAAAGACAATGAAGGTCACAACTCCAGGAGGCCCAACAGAGGGAAGCCACCAGGCAAGGTAAGAAACTAAAGGGAAAGGGAGAAAAATAAAAAATAAAAAAGCCAACAACAATAAAACATCATGACAAGGATGAGTCAATATTTATCAATTATAACCATCAATGTTAATGACCTCAATTCACCAATCAAAAGAAATAGACTGGCAGAATGTATTAAGAAGCAAAATCTAACAATATGCTGTATATAAGAAACACACCTAATTCAGAAAGAAATTCATAGACTGAAAGTAAAAGGATGGAAAACAGTTCTCCCCATGACAGGAACATGGAAAAAATCAGGGGTAGCAATCTTATTTGCAGACAAAGTAGATTTCAAACCAAAACTAAAAGAGACAAAGATGGTCACTACATCCTTGTGAAGGGAACAGTCCAAGAGGAAGAGATGACAATCCTAAATATATATGCACCAAATACGAATGCCCCCAACTATACAAAACAAATTTTAATGGACATGAAAAACCAAATAAGCACTAATACAATTGCAGTAGGGGACCTCAATACCCCACTGTCACAAATAGACAAATCATCTAGACAAAAAATCAACAATGAAATTCTAGAACTGAACCAAGCTTTTGAACAAACGGACTTGATAGATGTTTACAGAGTGTTCCACCCCACAAAATCAGAATACACATTCTTTTTGGCTGCACACAGGTCATTCTCCAAAATAGACCATATGCTAGCTCATAAGACATGCTTAAGTAAATGCAAAAGAATTGAAGTTACCTCCTGTATATTATTAGACCATAGCACAATAAAATTGGAGATCAATAGCATAAGAAACCACAAAACCCTCACAAATAAATGGAAATTGAATAACACTCTCCTGAACAACCAATGGGTCACAGAGGAAATTAAAGAAGAAATTAGACAGTTTCTACAAGTAAATGATAATGCCAGTACAACATATAGGAATCTATGGGACACAATGAAAGCAGTTCTTTGAGGGAAATTCATAGCATATGAATGCCCATATAAGGAAAACAGAGAGAGCTCAAATAAACAATCTAATGGTGACCCTCTAGCTCCTAGAAAAAGAAGAGCATGACAAACTCAAAGCTCATACAAGAGAGGAAATTATAAAGATCAGGGCAAAAATCAATGCAATGGAGACTAAGAGAACGATACAAAAAAATCAATGAATCAAAGAGTTGGTTTTCTGAAAGAATAAATAAAATCGATAAACCCTTAGCCAACCTTATCAAAAAAAGGAAAGAAAAGGTTCAAATCCATGCAATTAAGAATGAAAAAGGTGAAGTCACAACAGATCCAGCAAAAATCCGGAGGGTCATCAATACTTACTTCAAGAATCTGCACTCTAATAAAATGGAAAACACAGAAGAAATAGGCTGATTCCTAGATATATATGAATTGCCAAAGTTAAATGAAGAAGATATAAAAATTCTAAACACCCCATTTTCAATCAGTAAAATCGAAAACATAGTTAAAACTTTACCAACAAAGAAAAGCCCAGATCCCGATGGCTTCACTGATGAATTCTACAAGACATTTAAAGAAGAACTATCACCACTACTATTTAAACTCATCAAGGAAACTGAAAGGGAAGCAATACTTCCAAATTCATTCCTGGAAGCAAGTGTTACTTTGATTCCAAAAGCAGGGAAAGACCCAACCCAAAAAGAGAACTACAGGCCAATCTCCCAAATGAACATAGATGCAAAAATCCTCAACAAGATACTGGCAAACAGAATACAGAAGGTCATTAAGGAGATCATACACCCTGACCAAGTCAGATTTATCCCAAGGATGCAAGGATGGTTCAACATGCGTAAATCAGTAAATGTAATGCATTATATTAACAGAATCAAGGACACAAACCATACTATCATCTCAATAGATGCAGAAAAAGCATTTGACAAAATCCAACACCCATTCATGATAAAAACCCTACAGAAAATTGGAATAGAAGGTCTTTATCTCAACCTGATTAAGGCTAAGAAAAATCAACAGCCAACATCATACTAAATGGTCAGAAACTGAAAAGTTTCATGCTAAAATCAGGAGCAAGACAAGGATGTCCACTATCACCACTCCTGTGCAGTATAGTTCTGTAAACATCAGCCACAGCAACTAGAAAAGAGAAAGAAATAAAAGGAATAAAGCTAGGAAAGGAAGAAGTTAAACTGTCATTATTTGCTGATGATATGATACTCTACATAGAAGACCCAAAAAACGCCGCCAAAAGACTTCTAGACTTAATTGACAGATGCAGTAGAGTAGCTGGATACAAGGTCAACATTCAAAAATCAATAGCATTCTTGTACCCAAATAACAGACTCACTGAGAGAGAAATTAGGAAAACAATTCCTTTCACAATAGTATCCAAGAAAATGAAATATCTAGGAATCAATCTAATGAAGGAAACAAAAGATCTCTACCCTGAAAACTACAGCACTCTGAAAAAAGAGATTGAAGAGGATATAAAAGAAAATGAAAAGACATCCCTTGTTCCTGGGTAGGAAGAACCAATATAGTGAAAATGACCATACTGCCACAACTGCTGCATAGATTTAATGCAATGCCGATTGAAATCCCAACAATATATTTCACTGAGCTAGAGAAAACAATCCAAAAATTCATTTAGAACCAGAAGAGATCTAAAATAGCAAAAGCAATTCTAGGTAACAGAGATATGGCTGGCAGTATCACAATCTCCAACTTGAAACTACACCACAAAGCCACTGTGATAAAAAACAGCATGGTTCTGGCAAAGAAACAGACCCGAGAATAAGTGGAATAGATAGAATATGCAGAAAAACTCCAGACATACTCAGCTACTTCACCTTTGACAAAAGAACCAACCATCCTCATTGGAGGGAAGATAGCCTCTTTAATAAATGGTGTTGGAAAAACTGGATTTCAACCTGCCAAAGATTAGAACTAGACTCATATCTATCATCATGCACTAAACTAAGATTGAAGTGGATTAAAGATCTAAATATTGAAACAGAAACACTAAACTTGCTGGAAGATAAGTTAGGTAGAACTCTTGAAGACATTGGTGTAGAAAAAGACTTTAAGAACAAAACCTCAGTAGCACAGGAACTAGTACAAGGAATCAACAACTGGGATCTCATCTTATTAAAAAGATTCTGCATTGCAAGAGAAGCCACCAACAGAGTGAAGAGACAACCTACAATATGAGAAAGTTTTTTTACCAGCTGTACCTCAAAGGACTACTATCTAGAATATATAAAGAACTTTGAAAAATCAGACCTCCCAAATTTAAAGACCCAACTCAAAAATGAGCATCTGAAATGAACAGACATTTCTCAGACAAAGAAGTAAAAGCAGCAAATAAATATATGAAAAAACCATCAGAATCACTGGTCATTTGAGAGATGCAGATGAAGACAACACTGAGATTTCACCTCACCCCACAAAGAATGGCTGCTATCTAGAAATCAACCAACAACAAATGTTGGCAGGGTTGTGGAGTGAAAGGAACCCTTCTCCACTGTTGTTGGGAGTGCAGACTGGTGCAACCACTGTGGAAATCAGTATGGAGATACCTCAAAGAACTAGGACTACAGGTCATATTGACCCAGCTGTTCCTCTGCTGAGTATCTTCCCAAAATAATTAAAAGAATCGTACCATAGCAATGTATGTGCACCCATGTTTATAGCAGCAAAGTTTGTAATAGCAAAAGCTTGGAAATAGCCCAGTTGCCCATCATCTGGAAACTGGATAAAGAAGATGTGGTGGTTTTTTTTTTTACAAAATGGAGTACTACTCAGCCATGAAGAACGAGAAACTAGCTAAATGGATGCACATTGAGGCCATACTCTTGAGTGAAATAAATAGGACACACATATGTAAATACCAAATAGTTTCTCTGGTGTGAGAAACTGAATTTGTAAATAAGGATTAAAATGATTAAAATGCATAATGTGAAATAGGAAGAAAAGGTGCAAATGGGTAGGGGAACTGGGAGGGGTAGGGGAAAGGAAAGAAGGGAAAGGAAAAATTATGAGAAAAGAAAGAAATGGAAACAAAGTCTTTGTAAATAGGGAAGGGTGGAGGGGGTGAAGGGAGGGCAGGGGAATAGGGAAAAAATAAGAACCAAGATACATCATGTAAAGGTACAAGTTCCCAATGATAAATGTAAATGTATTGTATACCTAAAATGTACCACTAAAAGAATTTAAGGAAAAAAATTTAAAAGCTATAGGCTGAATCTATGAGGTGTGATCAAAATATATTATGAATGTTTAATTTAAAAATTATAATAGTAAATGAGTCATTGCTGTTAATCCCCTCAAATTATTCCCTGTAACTTTGGACATACTTATCCCATCATTCTTGCCACTTTCTCAAGCAGTTCTTGAAGTTCTCTTTCGTGTCTTCATAAAGTGTGATAAAAAATATAATAAATGCTGCAGCTGAGTGCCATCAGAGAAAGGGAGGCTGGTAAAAACGTTACAGTATGTCCTTATCCACCTTATTATCAGATCTGGCTCCATATGATGCTGGTTGTTCCTTAAAGTCAAAATGACCATGAGAGATAAATGTTTTGAATTGATTCAGAAAATGAAGGAAGCCATGACGGTACAACTAAAGACACTCACAAAAGAAGACTTCCAGAAATGCTTCAGAAATTGACAAGAAAATGGGATAAGCATGTTGGGTGTGTGTAGTGGGGGGGGGGAGGCATATTTTGTGTAGAATTAATGGCCTTGTGCCTTTGACTGTAATAAGTTTTAAAAAATTTAAACACTCACCATATTTTTATCATGCTGTGTACTACCAGTGGGATATATTAAAGATAAAGTGTGGCTGCAGGCCCTAAGCATTCCTAGAGATGGACTGGCTCATCAGCACTTCTGTGTGCAGGAATGGCACAGAGGTGCATCATTTGACTAGAATGACAAATCTAAGAAGTGACTTCTTTTCTCTTTTTAGCCAGTAATTCTTTGCAAAACATGATACCAGTACAGGAGAGCATGTTCTGTATAAATATAGGATTTGAACTTAGAGGAATCTGTACTAGAGATTTTTCTAGTAGAAAATGTCAAATTTGTAGACATGCAGATTTTATTGTTCAACCTCTTTTACTTTTAAAATGATATAGGTTATATAGCTTTATTTTTATTCTTCTGACAGCTCCCACTTCCTTCAAAGCATCAAAATAATAAATTACATTATCCAAAGGGTCTTATTAAGCAATCCTTAACCATACATCTCTCTAGTCCAGCTTGGTTTCCCTCTCTCTCATTATATAAGGAAGTGTCTCTCATATTATGAGAGACACTCTCTTATAAGAATTAGTAATGGGAACAAGTATTAGTTTTGCTTTGAGTAATAGATGTCACTTAGTTTTACTGACAAACGAAATTTAATTAATTTTATCTTACATTCGATTAATGTTTATCAAACAATCATACAACAGTGCTTGTGCATCCTCATTATGTTCTGACTCTCTCTCTAGCCTATCTTACACTGACTTTTCTCCTGGAGGCTAGGGCCAGGACAGAGACTGTAAAACCAAAACCAGGACTGGCTTTGGTCTAATGCCAAGCAAAGACAGTACTTTCACATTTCCAAACCACAAACTGCCCAATGAATAAGAAGTCCAGGGAAACCAAGAAGGCTACTACTTTGAAAGTACCATATAAGAGGACTTGAGATTGTAACAAAGACTAGAAACTATGTGAAAAGTAAAAACTAAAAATCTCTAAAAATGAGGACAAGCTTGCTGTTATTTCTGAGTAATTAGTACATCCTGCTAAGCTGTGATCCCTGTTCTTTTCTTCTTCTCTTTTGTCCCCATCTTCCCTCCACTGGACTACTTCACAGACGACTGATTCAATCTTTGCCAGTTAAATACTACCAAAGTCAAAGTTCTATCAGGGAAGTAGAAACAAGTGTCACTGAAGAATTAGATCTGAATCTTTCAAAGGGCCCATAAATGTAGACAGGACAGATCTCCTGCCATCTAGGAGTTTGCAGACTGTTGAAAGCATAGACATATCAGATAGTCTTAAATAATGTGACAGGAGATATGACAGTTATTTACAAGAAAATGTGTAAGAATTTACACAAGAAACAGCAGTTAAGGCCTGGAGAGACTTTTTGAAGTTCCAAAAAAATCTTAAAAGGCTTTATAAATTTTTATTGACTCTAAATCAACCACCTGTACTATTTAATAAGGACTCATTAAGATATAAACTGGGTGTAAGTGGACTGACTCTTGATTCTTAGTATATTGTTTCAATATTACCCTGGAAAATCACAGCCAAGAAATAGGTCAAATTTAATCATCCCATACAGAGGGAATTAATCAGCTCTGTGCAAAAGGGCACTGTCCATATAGCGCTTATTCTTGGGTGCATTCCCTGGAGAACAAGATGTTCTTTAAATGGGACCTGGGATTTTGAACTTTGGAAGAATTAATAAGTATGGCTTTATGCAAAAAATAAAGGAAAGAATAAAGGAATGATAGAAAGAGAAAGGAAGAAGAAAGAGAAAGAAAGGAAGGAAGGAAGGAAGGAGAAAGAGAGAGAAAAGATATTTTAAAAGCACTTACATTTTATGATATCACAGTATTCATGAGTGGAATGAATTTTTGCCTTATTACCCCACAATGAGGCAAACCATTACTTACTATCTCTTTTCTCTCTCTCCCTCCTTTTCTCCTTCTCTCTCCTCCTTCCCTCACTCTTTTTTCTCTTATTATCCTGGAAAGAGTACATTTTATTGGATAAGTATTTGACAGTATAAGAATTATTTTTCTACACAGTTATCATAGAATATTTGTGTGCTATGATTTTGAACCAATGTGCCAATAAAATTTTACTTTTAAGCAGTAAATGCTTCATGAGTCTTAGCTGTTGCAGACACTATGTTGAGTAGCTAAGATACAACAATGGAAAAGACAATGTGTTCCACTGGTAAGTGGTCAGAGTGTGGGAGGTAGACACAGAAACCTAAGGTGGTAAAGGGTAGTGACCATAGTACAATTATCTAGCTCATCTGCGGTTAGAGGTTGAAAGTGGTTTGTGGGTGAAGGGCTAAGACATTAGAAAGTCCACATAGAAGAGATGTTAGGAAGACATGTGAAGGATCACTAAGGGTAGCCTAGTGTAGGGTCTCTCAACAGTGGACATTTGGGGCAGAGTTCTTTGTTGTACATTGTTGGATGTTTACCAGCATCTCTGGCCTCTCTTCACTACATCCCAGTAACTCCCTTCATTTACCCATCCTGACAACCAGATGTGCCTTCAGATACTGCCAAGTATCTCCTGGTGGGGGTAGGGAATGCAAATTGCCCCTATTTGAGAATCACTGGTTTAGAGAAACACGGAGTAGATCAGGATCAGGACACAATGTGTCCTGATCAAGATACAGGACATGGGGTAAATGGGGCAATACTAATATGTCTATGGTTGATAATAAAAGTAGGTATTATTTACTACACTCTGTTAAATATAAGGCATTAGGCTGAGTTCACTGTCTGTACATCTCATTTATCTTTGCAAAAACCTTAGGCATTACTACTATTAAAACTCTCTTGAGGGTAATGAGGCACAAAGAGGGAAAGCAACATTTCCAGTATCAAGAAAGTGGACCAGTATCCAATGCTGGTCCATGGAGGCTCAGATTGCAAAGCCATGTACTTTTCAGAATACTGTATGGCCAAAGGCTTTTCCCATCTGGAGTAAAGAGTGCACACAGGGATTGTAAAAGATATGGGGAGGAAAGACAAAGGCCCAGTCACCACCTACTACTAACTGAATTGTGAAAACAATGGGGAATTTCAGAGAGAGAGAGAGAGAGAGAGAGAGAGAGAGAGAGAGAGAGAGAGAGAGAGAGAGAGAGAGAGAAAGAGAAAGAGAGAGAGAGAGAGAGAAACTATTAGAAAAACTATTACAATAGGCCAGCTGAGAAATGTCAAGGCCTCAGCTGGGACCCTAAAAGTAGCAATAAGTAGAACTGTTCATATGATGATCTGGTGACCAACTGTCCTGGTGATGACTGGACAAAAGAGCTGATTTTCTTTAAGGGATTCATGAATTATGGACCCAAATGGGCCTCCATGGGAATGACCTGTATCCCTTTCCTTCCCCATTTCTTTCCTTTTTCCCATTCTCAGGCTTTGTGCCTGATTATACTGAGGCCACTAGCAGCAGTGCCCCCTGCATTCTGTTTTACTCATTCAGAAAACTGTCACAGGGTGGCTACTAGCTCATAACAAGTGACACTTTACAAGAATTTATTATGGGCCAGGCACAATGCTTAATGCTTTATATACATTATCACAGTAATTCTTCATAAGAACTCTTAAAGGTCTTTGTTGCCTCACTTCCCAATATACCAAGGCTCACACTACTCAGCTGACTTCAAAACCTTTACACTAACAAAGCTGCAATTTTTTTATCCATTTGAAACATAGGACAGAAACACAAAATACCAGGACTGTTCAGGACCAGAAGGCCAAATAGAAGAAGCAACTAGGAAAACAGAATTTAATGTATGAACAAGTTTGCATTGCACATGTGTAGTACACACACATGTTCTTGCCAAAACAATGGGAACACATGTGACAAGAGGAAGATGAAACATGCCTGTGATTCTCAGAGAGACAGATGCATGGGAATCGCAAGTTTGAGTCCTGCCTGGGTGACTTAGTGACTTAGCAAGACCCCGTCTCAAAATAAAAAAGAAACTGAGGATGGACCATAGTGGTAGAAACCCTGGGTTCCATCCCAAGCACAAAAAAAGAAAAATGTAATTATGTTGACCAGATTTTTTAAGAAGAGACCCTAAAGGAGCCTAACCCATTGATGGCACAAGCACTGTGTCCAGGAGAGATGACACACACAAGGGACAGAAGAGTCCTACTGCGCCATTTGGACAGGGGATGGTGAGGTGCTGGGTTAACACCTTGGGCTGACTGGGAGAAATAATGAATGAGGTACCCACTCTTACAAGGTCGAGTGGCTGGAGAAGGCAGTGCGGAATGATACTCAGTACGGGAAAGTAAAAAGCAATCTCTGCTAGAGGCTGGGTAGCAAAGTGTCTAACATGAGCTCATATTTCTGTGCTGCACTTTTTAAAACTTCCTCTCACCTACAGGGTTGTCTATGCTTTATCTTCCTCTGGGTCTGTTTTCCCTCTGTCTTTGACATTCTTCAGTTCTCCGTAATATGCTTAGCTGACTTTTTCCAGTAACAAATTAAGCATTAGCCAAATTGCCCCTAGAACACACCAACTTCAGCCTCTCTTCCCCTTTCCTTCTCATTCTCACCCTTCCTGTCTGTATCTCACTGCTCATTTCTTCAGTACTAGTTCTCCTCTGCTCTTATTTAATTCCTTCCCTTTCCTATGGGCACTGATTCTCTTTTTTCTTTGCTTCTGGTTCCTGCTCTCTAAGGGGGCTTTCTTTTTTGTGGCCTTTGCTCAGAGAACAGAAGCCAATAACTACTTTTTTAAGTCTTGCCCTCCGAAATAATAATACTAATATATACTACTACTACTACTACTACTACTACTACTACTATGACTACTACGACTACTAATGCAAGAATAATACTGTGGAATAATCAGAATGTAAAGAAAGTTAGAATTAACCCTAAAGAGAGAAAGCTTCAAAATAGGGATGCGCAGGCTAGGAACCATCTAGTCTGTTCCCACAGTAGGTAGGACAGTAGTTCTCAAACTTTAGTGACCTTTGGAATCCCCCAGAGGAGGGTTTGCTTATTAAAATGCTGACTGCTGAGCCCCAAACCCAGAGTTTCTAATCCAGCAGGCCCAGGAGTGACCTGGGAATGTGCATTTCTAAAAAGTTCCCAGGAAACTGAAGGTGCTGGTCCAGAGGTTACACTTTGAGAACCAGTGGGGTGGGGAAAGAAAAACCTGTCAGGAGGCCCAGGGTCCTGTGTGCAAGACAGCAGCGGAGAAGTAATGCAGGGAAGGAGGCTTTGTTCCCGACCACTAGAGGAAGGGACTGTGGTGGCCTGGGATACTCTGAATATCAGCCCCAGAGGATATGCCGCAAGCTGCAGGGAGGAGGGGAGGACACGTAGGGAGAGCTCTGGTTCTGTATCCTAACCTTCTGGGAAGCACGGAAGCCAGCTCCAAGCCCTGTCATCCACCCTCCAGCCTGCAAAGCAGCAGAAGGGAATTCTCAGGATCCCTTTGATCTCTTCCCAGATCCCCAAGTCCTCTGTCTGTTTATCTCCCTCCTTCCCTGGGCTCCTCTCCCCCCTTTGTACCCCCTGCCCAGTGGATGATTCACTTCCCTTCTCTCCCGTCTCCCCACCCTACTGCCATCTGTTTTTCTAATGAAGGCAGAAGATGAGCTGGTTTGTTGGCCCACACAATAACAAAGCACACTCCATGCTAGCATTTTTCCTGATGCGCTCTCAGAAGGCTATTTTATGGATATCATTTCCCCACCCAGTTTTCTCTTTCCTCTTAAACTCCACACTTTCCCCTTCTCTGGCCTCATGCGGATCTGTTTCCCAGAATTAAGTCAACAGACACAGCAACGCAGAAGAATAAAGGGATTAACATGCATGTGGGCTGGATGTGTTTAGGGGAGGATTTGGAAATGAACAGTAGTTAAACAACTCTTTGTAGCATACCAGGTGGATCCAGAACTATCTGGCATTGCTACTAAGTGGTTTATTTACTTGTAGAGGAAGCTTGGACTTCAAAACCTGTTGTGACTGAGAGTAAACTTGTATTTGTCCCTGGCTGTTCTTTGGGTGGGAAGCTTAAATGGGGTATGGGAGAGTCTCCCACTCTGCATCAGGATTCCTATGTGATCCTCCTTCTGCAGGGCTCTGCCTCCTTCTTGACTCTTCCTGGTAAGGTTAGCTCCAGTTAACCTAGCTGGGGAATTTCCAGCACCTCGACTTCCACACTGGTAGAGGAACCCATTGTGCAAAGAAGCAGACAGGATCTCTTGAAGTCGTAAAGGTCTAGTTTGGTTACTCAACGGTGGACTCCGGGTCTCCCTGGGAGGTTACACACATAGAGGGCTGTGTAACCCAGGCAGTTACTGTGAATGCAGGAAGCCCCTCAGGGGTGTGGCCATGGAGGCGGATGAGGACTGTGCTGAATGCAGTGAGTCACCCTCTGGAGCTGTAGCTGCTGTTCAGATCTGAATAATCATGGCCATCACTGCTAGATAGTCTTGTTTTATAAGAGAAAAATCTTTGCACAAAGAATTTTTTGGTACTTATTTTTATTTGGGGTATGTGTGTATATGTTTAATGTTATATGCACATATGAATTTCATGTGGAAACCTCAATACTGAAACTTTTGTAACTAAAACAAAACTGTTTTTCAGTGTTGTGATGGCCCAACAAATCTTAGGTGTGCCCTTATTCTGTAAAACACTAATCTCAAACCATGAATAATTCAGATTTGCTTTTTAACTTATTTTTTATTAAGTCATTTAAAGTAGGATGCTGAAGATTTTGCTAAGACAAAACAAAAGTCAGAAATCATGATTTCTGTAAATTTGAGATTGTGAAGGCAGGTACATTTAAGAAACCAAACAAAGAAGTAGGGGAAGTATGGAATCTTGAATAGAGAGTCAGTGAATCAAGCAGACTTCAACTCTCTAGACTGGGTTTGGGGAAAAAGAGGCCAACTTACCTCACATGACTGGATGCAGTGGATCAGAAGGGGGTCTGGATGCCACTGACGCTGGCCAGTACACACGATGCTCTAAAGAGGAAGACAAAAGCACTCAGATACCAAAAACAGAGATATTTGTTCTGTGAGAGAAGAAGCGAGTCCTGAACTTACTCCACCAGTTCCACTCCATTCATTTGGAGCAAGACCCTGACCTCACACCCTAGGTCCAGGCTACCTGGCCTTTTCTAGTGGAAACCACTAACCCTAAGGGAAGGTGCCAAAGCAAAAGTTCTCAGTGGGGAGAAATTTTTGCATCCTCATCTTCTCCCTTCCTCTCTAGGATATTAAAATTTCCTGAGTTCTGCTGATGTAGTTAAACAACCATCCTCAATATTACAATCAATTTGTTCTTGAGCACAATACTGATTGAATTATTTTGAAATTTTAAATGATATAAAAATCGTGCAACAGTTATGCTGATTAAGAAGCATCATGGGGTTTTAAAGGCTGACAAATATAGCTGCACGAGAAGAGTCTTTTTTTTGGTACCGGGGATCAAACTCGGGACCTTGCGCTTGCGAGGCTGGCACCAGAACCAGTGAGCTAAATCCATGGCCTTCATGAGAAGAATCTTTAACTAAAAGTGGTTTCAACAGTTTGGATATGATTTGGACATGCTCCACCCCCCACCCCAGGGTCATGTGCGAGAGACTTAGTCCCCACTGTTGAAGAAAAAGAAACTTTAAGAAGAGCTGGTGGAAGGTGATTAGGTCACTGGGGACTCCACCTTCACAAGGGACTAATGTCGTTCTCTGGGATTCTGGTTAGTTCTCATCAGCATGAATTATAAAAAGAACAACCCTGGCTCCTGAATCTCTCTGGCTCTTCTCTCACCATTTGCTCTCTCCTTCTCAGTATGCTCATGCCACGATGCTCACTGCTGTTCTGTAATACAACCGGAGGCCTCACCAGAACACTGACACCATGGTGTTTGGACCCTCTGGCTACCAGAATCATGAGTCAAATAACCTCCTTACTTTATAAAGTACTTAGCCTCAGATATTTTGTTAGAGCAACCCAAGGTAGGAAAAAAGGCAAAATTTCACTCTCAGCAACTCTGGTTAGCACTGCCAAACCCTTTCTCTCAGGAAAGCAGTATCCACACAATGGACAAATCAGTTTGATGTGAAATCACTAGAAAACCAGTGCCACCAACATTAAGCTGGTGGGAACATAAACACTTTCATGTTGAAATACCAGTGACTGTCTTATTCCCAAAGGCTATTTCCAGATGCACACTCAAATGAATAGTCATCTACTCTTTACTAAGTAATAATTTATTTTCAACAAGATTTTTTATTTTAATAGTTGTATTTTCAAATTTCAAATGATACACTGCAGGAAATCAGAGATTTCTATAGCAGGTTTTAGAGACAAAAAGAAAGATTCTCTCAATAGCCTGCTATTAACTTACCTATGTGCAGATTTTCATTCTCATATTTTAATTCAGAATAATTAAAATTCAATGCAATTTGAAGAAAAATAATATATAATGAAACATGGGCTTTACACAGGATAGCACTTCAAGTAATTGGAAATTATACATTCTAGAATGCTAAACTGTTCAATAATCAAATTAGAGATATTTACACATATTAATATGTAGGTATATGAATATATACCTCAGGATTAGTTACGAGAATAGGAATGTGCAGTGTTTTTCTGGAGTTATATTAGTAAAACCTAAAACTCTGCTTTCACAGCTTCCCTAAAAGGAAAATAAATAAAATAAATTTTCACAAAATTTTATAGTCAAGGACCAGGGATTTAGCTCAGTGGTTCCGACGGCTGCCTTGCAAGCACAAGGTCCCAAGTTCAATCCCCGGTACCAAAAAACAAAAAACAAAAAACAAAAAAAACCCCAAAACTTGATAGTCAAAACTCTATATTTTAATATATTATTAGAAGGAGACTTAAGTAATAAAAAAGGGATTATCAAAAATACATAAATATAACAAAGGTGTTTAGCTTACTGAAAATACGTGATCTATTTTCCTGCATGTAAAGTCATTTCCATAGAACTATTTGTATATAAACAATAACTCTGCTAAATAGAAATGATCCTTATTTAATGCTATAAAACGGATCCCACTGGAACTCTACTTAGCAGTGCTCATAACATATATTATCTAAAATATGTGCTTTTATGCTTGCTTACTGACCCTAAATAGTAGTAATGGCAAAATAGAGGAAATAACTTGTCCCCTTGAGTGGTAAATGCCTGGCACCATTATTCTTTCTCATACTGCTGCATTCATTAAGGTTCCCACCCTATTCAATCAGTCATTCAATCCAGATCAGTGTATATAAACCTCACTCTGGACTACATTCCTCAGAGGGCAAGAGTATCTGAAATCCCTAAACCTAGTGCTGCCCTCATGGAGCTCAAAATCTTTGGAGGAAAGTACTGGGAAAATGCCAATACTTCCCCTCAAAAAAGACCCTGAGCCTTGGCAAAATCCATGATGCTGACAGCAGGAACTTGCTAGAATATTGTAAACTCATTGGGTCCGCTTCTCTTATGCCCTCCCAGCCCTCTACCCATCCATAGATTTTATAAATCCAAAACTTTTTGTCTTCTAACACTCCAGAAGTTCTACAATATACTTTGATAAGAGAAAGAAGAGAAAATGCTTTTATTTTTTATTTTCCAATGCTAGTTTCTTCTATTGTTTTCATTTTTTATGTCTTTGCATTTTATTTAATTTTATTTGAAGGTAGTCCATGTTCAAAGAATAACATATATAAGGCACAAAAACATTCATAGTCTTCCTTCTACTCTTGTTTCCAATCATATTCCCCAATCTTAGGTGGGGCTTTTCAGAGGTGGCTGGCTGGGAGGCTGGAACTGACTCATGGCGCAATGCTAGGTACAAGAGCACTGGGATTAAGGATGTGAATGCTACCTACCCTAAGTAGTCTGATATGCTTTTATTTTTCATTTTAGTTGATTACTGCTGGTATTTTACTTCATTTTATTTCACAATATATTATAGGGTTCTCTTTATTTTATAGTATCTGGGTTGTTCCATTCTGTTAAATGCATGGCATTGCATTGTATGAATGCACCTTAATTTATTTAGCCAGCTCCATATTGATGGGTATTTCTACTATTTTCAGTCCTTTCGCTATAACAACCAAAGATTATGTAAAGTCATTTCCCATAAGCAAGTATATCTGTAGAGCAAATTCCTGATAGTGGAATTGTTAATACCCATATCACTGATATTTTAGTGTTGTATAATTCAATCCTGAGACTGGTTCAAACTGGCCACCTTCCTTAACCTCTATAAAAGTTATCCAAGTTTGTGGTATCTATGTTATATCTCTTCTTAGATTATAAACTTGCTGAGAATAGAGACTTTCTACCTCTCCTATTTCTTATCCCTGACTTACAGAGAGATAATGCTTTATAAGCATTTATCAACCACTAAACATAATGTTATATTTTTAGGCTTTTCTTATATCTTCTGGCCTAAAAAAGTCAACCATCCCTTAAGTCATCCATTATCTATAAAGATAGGTTTATGCCATTAATTGAACTACTACTTAGAGATTATAATTGGAGGACAATTTCAAATGTTTTTCAGAACCAAACTTTATGACACACTTGAGGCACAAGACAGAAGATAAAGACAAGAAGAGGAGAACCAGGAGGAAAAAGATGAGACAGAGACGAACTCGCTAGCTCCTGGTAAGAGGGGAATATGATTTTTGTATTTCCTAGAATGCTTTTGGCAAGTGACAGTCATATGTTACATTTGAAAATCTATAAAGAATAATAGAAAGAGCAACTTCATATCTTCTGCCTAGCTTCATCAAATCATCACATTTTCCTGTATCTGTTTCTTGGCTATAAGTCATTACACATTCAGTTCATGTTCCCTACATGTATCAGTCCAATATCATCTTCCTTTCTTCCCCCTTATTGGTAACAACTATTATGAATTTACTATTATTTCTAAGCATATTACTACAATAATTATTTCTATGCTGTTAGAAAGCCACTTTTCAAATGCATTGATTGTAAACCACTAAGTGCTAAGGATTTGTATTGCGCTTTTCAAAAGGAACAGGTTTAGGGGAAAATTAGTTGCAAAACTTTTACCTGGTTGGATCATTTTAAAATTCTTTTTTAGAAATAAGAAAGAAAGGAGGAGAAGTTAAGGAGAAGGAAGAAGGAATGAAAGGAGGGAGGCAGGGGTGGAATGAATGATGAAGAGTCATTAGGATTTTCACATGGCTGTACCAAGGCTGTCGCCTGGTGACATTTCTTGTTCAAAAACAGGAGACTAATGGTTAGCCAACGTGAAGATCGAACAGAAAATTGCCCACTCAGCTCTATTTTTGTTAGGAATAATTACTTGAGAGTAATAATTTATTGCTAATCATATCAGGCTACAAATTTTTGCCAGCACCCAAGTTTGTAAGAATTCCTTCATTACTACATGGGTCCTTAAATAAAAAGCACCATTGTTTTGCAAGTTCCTGCTAAAAAAAAGTTCTTCTTTCCTCAAGATCCTTGCCTACCCTTCTCTGATGAAGAGACCTTTGCTCCCTAGAGGGAAGGAAGGTATGCTTAAAATGGACCAAAAAAGAGGCCTTTGTGGCTCATGTCTGAGTCCACACTGATTTGCAGCAAGTGTCCCTGCAGCTGTCACACACCATGATATCAAGAGGACACCCGGGGGCAGGGCTAAGATCCCAAGCCAGAAGGGAGTGTAACACTGTTCATGGGATCCATGGCTCTTGAAGGGGACACCTCCTACTTTTTTCTTCCTGTTTCTCCCTTCTCTTTAACTCATTCTGGTTTTATTTAAAGAACTATTAATTGCTTGGGGATGAATTTGGAAAATTGGAGTGAGGAATTACAAGATCTGATATGACTGAGCACTTCTAAGGGAGATTTTATGTAGTATTAAAGACTGCAAATATATCCTGTGTAGCCATGAGCAAATATCATTAATTTGGACCTCACTGATCCACAATAATGATAGTGACATAGGGGAAATAAAAATAAACCCTAATCTGCTACATGTCAGTTACGCCAAATTCATGTTCCCCAAAATTGAAGAATGAAATGTAAAGAACAACAGAGGTTGAGTAGGAAATATTTATTGAGACAGGCCTTGAGACAGAAGGGGATCCGAAAGTCAGCTGCCAAGGAGCTCACTTCTCGAAGGAAGTTTTATAGAGCAAAATCAGGAAGTGGGTACAATGTGGGTCAAAACTAAGATCAACCAATAAGATTACCAGTATAATTGCCTAGGTAATACTGATCCAATGGGGAAGCAGGTCACATAGCAACTGTGCATGGAAAGAACAAAGACCTTCCTTAGGAAGGGATGGATCAGGGAGTCTTGGTCACCTACTAGGGTGAGTGATGTCTATCTGGACTTTATTGGGCCAGGTGACACCCATCATCTTATCCCCTGGGGAGGCATGTAGGCCTGGTCATTCCATCTTTATCTTGAGTCCTGACCTTCAAAAGATGCACCTCCAGCCACAGTTGTAATGTGTTTTCATCCTCTGTATTAACTCCTTGAGGGCCTAACCCTGTCTGACTGCCTAGAATATTTCTACCTAACTTAGCTGTCTAAAATAATAGTACTGAAAAAGAAAAGAAAAGCATTATTCCATCTGTGATAAAGGAATTTATGGAACAAAATAATAGGGGAAAAGAGATGTTATGATGGATGCCTTTGTATAATAGAAGAAAATACTTTCAAACACAATTTAAGAAAACTCATTTACATGCAAACAATTGCTACTCTATGTTAAAACAATCTCCCCATGAAATCAGTCTCCTGGAAGAACACTACTTTGAAAGTTAAAACCTATATTTACTTATTTTAATCCACAAGGTATAATAAAATACCATCCTAACATAGTAGATAAGGGCAATCATAAAAGTTTAACCTTACACAGGATGTTTTGTGAAAAGAAACAAAAAAGGTTCTCTTTAAGAAATGGCTCAGTGACAGCCATTTTCTTCTATGGGCTCTTTGGGTCCATGCAGCCTTTATATTCTGAGCACTAAGGAAGGGAACACAGGAGATGAAGGGTATTTATTCAAGCAAAGGGGAACATTTTGAGGGGATTAATAACAGTGTTTCCTTTACTGTAATAAATTTTTAAAATTTAAGCATTCACTGAATCTTTTTATCACATCTCATAAAAAATGGAATGATTCTCATGGTTGCGAGGAATGACTTATTTTGCATTTGATAGGCTAACTAACCTAAACATACACTAGAGGAAGACAGAACAAAACACACCTACAGAAAAGAGGATGATTCAGAGATATTGCACTGAACTTGAAGTCAACAAAGTTGGTTATGTTTCTTTCTCTATTTCTTCTCATTTATGCGATCTTGGACAGATAATCCAACAATTTCTAATATGTATGTAAAATAAAGATAATGAAATGTCTTTTCCCAGCTTATGGTTTGTGATGACAGTCAAATGAAATTACATATATGACTTTGAAGACAATAAAATGAGATGGCTGAGTGTGTCTGGCATTGTTTCTGCATCTTCTAATCTGTTCCACTGGTCCTCAAGTCTGTTTCTTTGCCAGTACCATGCTGTTTTTATCACAGTAGCTTTGTAGTAGAGTTGCAGGTTGGGGATTGTGATACCCCCTGCCATGTCTCTGTTACCTAGAATTGCTTTTGCTATTCTGGGTCTCTTCTTCTTCCAAATGAATTTTTGGATTGTTTTCTAAAGGTCCATGAAGTATGCTGCTGGGATCTCAATTGGAATTGCATTCAATCTATATAGCAGTTTTGGAAGTATGGCCATTTTCACTATATTAATCCTTTCTACCCAGGAGCAGGGGATGTCTGTCCATTTTCTGATATCATCTTCAATCTCTCTTTTCAGAGTGCCATAGTTTTCAGAGAAGAGGTCTTTGATTTCTTTTGTTAGGATGATTCCTAGGTATTTCAGTTTTTTGGATGCTATTGTGAAAGGAATTATATGCCCTATTTCTCGCTCAGTGAGTCTGTCATTGGTGTAGAGGAAAGCTATTGGTTTTTTGTGTGTTGACCTTGTAACCAGCTACTTGACTGAATTTGTTAACCCCATTTCTTTACTCTTCCTCAGTTTTCAGGGTTTTTTAAAAATTAGTTTTATTGGTACATTTTAGGTATACAATACAATGTCATTCATCATTGGGATCTTGTACCTTTACATGATGTATCTTGGTTCTTATTTTTTCCCCATTCCCCTGCCCTCCCTTCAGCCCCTCCATCCCTCCCTATTTACAAAGACTTTGTTTCCATTTTTTTCATTTTCTCATATTAATTCAATTTCCCTCTTTCCTTTCCCCTACCCCTCTCACTTCCCCTTCTCCTTTGACCCTTTTCTTCCTATTTCACGTTATCTATTATAACTTTTAGTCCTTATATACACTTTCAGTTTCTCACACCAGAGAAACGACTTGGTATTTACACATGTGTGTCCTATTTATTTCACTTAAGAGTATCGCCTCAATGTGCATCCACTTAGCTATAAATCCCTCTAATTTCTCATTCTTTATGGGTGAGTAGTAATCCATCACATAAAAAACACCCACACATTTTCTTTATCCAGTCTCCAGTTGATGCGCAATTGGGCTGTTTCCAAGCTTTAGCTATTACAAATTGTGCTGCTATGCACATGGGTGCGCATATATCTCTGTGGTATGATTCTTCTAATTCTTTGGGGAAGATCCCCAGCAGGGGAATAGCGGGGTCAAATGGGACCTCCAGTCCTAGTTGAGTTTTTGGTTTTATTTGTTTTTTTAAAAATTCATCCTTCTCTTTTCCTCTTTCTTTCATCTTTCCACCTCTTTATATCATACCTATACATTTATTCAACTTATCCTAAATTTTCCTATCCTATTTTTCATTAGCAGTCATTTTTCTTCCTGGTCCTCCTGTCTCGAAATCTTCTTTCTGTCTTACCTTTTAAACTTCCCTTTAGAAATGGGTGACTTTATTTTCCCCCAGCTTTCCTTCTTTCACTGCTCACTGTTTCATCCTAGGAACTACGGATGATCCATGTGGTTGTTTTTAAATCCTCTGAAATTACCCCAGAGGACATCTTGTCAGTTACTCAGCAACCTTACATCTTTGGCACATAAAAATGTCCCTTCCCTCACCTGGACTTTGACAGGTTCCATCCAGTACTCCAGCTTGTCAGCAGTGATGTTCTCTGGCAACATGACGGGATCATTAGGGGGTATTATACATGACGGGAAACACACTGCACCTGGATGAACACAAATTCAAAGCAGAGGTTGAGCTTGTCAGTTTGCAGTCTTTTTCATCTTGCAATCAGAAGCTTCAATATTACAAGAGCAATTGCTCTTTACATAGTGATTCATCACATTGTGATAGTTGGAAACAGGCCTGATACTCATGTAATGTGTACTTTTAGGGATATTTTTACACTAATTGGTAAAGAGGCTTTCTCAGAAGCCAATTCCCCTTGCCCCAGGCAGCCCTTCCTCTGCCTGGTCCAGTATTCCTTATCTCTGGGATTTGTGAGTCTCTGGATGATCTAGTAATTCTGAGATGGATTCTTGGTCCTGTAGACCTCCTAGATCCCATTCCAGTATGCTAACAAGCAAAACTCTATTCTGATTGGCTGAAGCATTTTAAGTATATTTAATGTCATTCTTGCTTGTGTGGTCCCCTGGAAGCTGATAATTGCAGCAACTCCTACCTAAAAATTTGACTAGTTGGAGGAAAAATAACCCAGAAATTATGAAATTACTCCAGGCACATCCTGTCAGTTGCTACACTGAATATCATTACACTGGCAGCCAGGAAACCTGTGTGATTAAAGGAAGAAACAACCAAAAATCAGAAACAGAGATTTGGGCCATTTGTTGGTCCCTAGTAGGCAAATCTTGCTGTTTCCTTGATGAGGGACCCAAGTATCTTTTAAAATTCTACTCAAGGAAAATACTCTCAGTGTTCTCTTCCTTCATCTATAGATCTGATGATCTCCAAGTTTCTTTTCAGTTCTCAGTGTCTATGTTTCATTGTTTTTCAGAAACTTTTATAATACTAAAATATTACATCAGCCTTTAGGACTCTAAGTATTTGAGTATATGATATTTTGATGCAGTAATTGGAGGCTTTGAGGATAAAAATCTATTCATGAAATACCATTCAAGAGGTGTATCAAACTCTCTGATCCTCCAGGCCTGACCACAGGACCTCACAGTGCAAGAACACCTTGAAGGTGGGAAAGAACCACTTCAGAAACTCATGAGCATTCTACTGAACACAATTTATACTCAATAGCATTACGCAGGTTAAAATGCTGTATAAAATTATTCCTTGTCCATGCGATTCAGAACTTAGGAGTAATCTTACAAGGTTTCACACAAAATACAACTCTGTTCTGTGATGTTTAGGGACAACCAGGGAAAAGTTGTATCATCATCACTGTAAACCAGCTCTGGACACAAAGACATTTAATTGTAATTACTTGAATAAGAAGTTGCTCACAGGATCTGGAGCTTGGTCTTCTGAAGAGAATGTATGGCTGAAGATTAATACAAGTAAGTGCAATGTCAAATCATCCCTTTTAGGAACTCTGCATTCCACTGACAACCACTAAGATAATGAAGGATCCTCATATACAAGTGATGATGACTACACATCCTCTTCTTTCCTCTTGGAACTAAAATTACTGCTACACATCCATCCACTCTCAGCTCTGCAGCAGAGTGGGTAAAACATGAGCAGATAGCTTAGCAGTCATATCAACCTTATACCTGTGTGGAAGTACTAAAGAGAACAAATTTGATCTGGGCATAGTAGCACATGTCCATAATCCCAGCACTTGGGAGGCTGAGGTGGAAGGATCACCTTGAGGTCGCAGCTAACACAAGTGTTTATGGTTACATATATGAGTATGCAATATTTTGATGCATTAAAATATCACATACTTAAATGATGAGGCCAGTCTGGGCTATATAGTTTGTTCACAGCCTGAACTACACAGTGAGACCCTGTCTCAAAACAAAACAAAACAAGAAAGAGAGAGAGAGAGACCAAATTTATTATGAATTTTATTTTTCATGAAGCAGCTAAGAATTAATTTGCACTTCCATTTACTTTACAAGGAGAACAGTGTAACTGATTCAGGATCCAACCAGGCTTAACACAATGTTAACTTGGGAACAGACATCAGCATTCTTTCTTTTCCTTACCAATCCCGTATCCCTGTTCACACTTGTACTCCAGGAAATTCAGCTCTGAGGGAGGTGGAGGGCATTCCCCTTGCAGGTTCTCACACAGCTTGAATTCACGAGTCCACAGTCCCTCTTTATTGCAGACAATGGGAAGCTAGAATATCAAAGGTAAAGAATATCCCATTATTGTTTTGATAGCTTCATTAAGAAAAAGTGGCCTAATTAAATGGTAACATACTTCAAGTTCTAGAATTTGGGCTAAAAGACACTATAATGAACTATACTGGAAATAGGAAAACTTGAAAGAAAAGAAAAGAAAGGAAGCAAACCAAGACATTTCCTTACTGTTTCCATGTAAAAAAATCATAAACAACTTTGACATTGATGAAATTTATCAACAAAGTATTTCTTTTAAGCTATAAGGATATGTTGAGCTATTGATCATAACCCATGTAATCTGAGTTATGTTTGGAAAATTTCCCCAGATGGTATTGTTTTGCAATGATTCATGCATACTGTCACAAAAATGATGCTTGTTGCAAATATCTGAGGTTTTTTTCCAGATCAATTTCATTCTGTGAAACCAATATTTAATTTTCCTTAAAGGTGTATTTTTGCCTTTTTATTAGAATAAACATATCATAGTTGCTTTTGTTCTATTCCCTTTCTCCACATGTGTGCTGACTTGTGTAACTCTTAGCTTCACATCTTCAATACTCACAAGGTAAACTCTAGAATACAGGGAACTAACAAAACCCAAGGAAATAAGATTAGAAATATAGATCCCTCTCCCTGCATCTGGTCAAGTCTTTGATTCTTTAACTCAATCAGTGGAAACATAAATGTTTGACTTTCTTGGGGTCTCATGGCATATTCTTTTCACGTATATTCTGCAGTGCTTACCTTTGAGTACTGAACACTAACTTAAAGACACATGGCAAAAGAGAAGTCAAGGTCATTGACTGTTGCCTAGGAAGACTGCTTGACTTCCTGTCTCATGTATATGTGTAGTGCTTGAAAAGATTCTAAAACAAAATTGATTTTAGTCACACAACCACTTAAGACTACACTTTTTATTTGAGATCTCCTGTGTTAAAATCCTAAGGAGGATAACAGTCATACAGCACTTTGAGCTTTGCTGAGAAATTTGTTTCTACACACACACACACACACACACACACACACACACACACACACACACAGAGTCAGGATTCCAGAATTATGCGCATTGTACCCAAGTGTACCCTACCCATAAGATTCTTCTTACCCATGAGGAAGGAAGTTCTGAACTTGAGAGAATATTCTAAAACATAGATCTTTTGAATTTCTTCTTGAATAATACTGTATTAACACCTCTGCTTAGAACCCCAGACCCTCTCTGTTGGGATTTTTTTCAGTCATTTTGAATCAACATTCTTGGCATGGCAATCAAGATTAGAATACAGCCTGATCCCAAACAAAGTTCAAGGAGTCTTCCTTACCCTTTCACTTTCCTGCTTACAGTTAAGCACACACTGGCTGTCCAAATTGAAGCCGTTGGTACACTCATACATGCCTTCAAAAACAGGAGAAGGAGGCTCACACACCACTGGCACACAGCTGCCTTGCTCCCAGATTCCACCTTCCAGGCACTGTATCTTCAGGAACTTGCTGATGAGACATGAAACAAGATTGGCCATGAAGGTCCTGAGAGAAGACTGTATCTTCAGCAATACAAGATTAGGGTTAGCAAATAGGCAGGGACAACTGATTCTTGTTAGCATTTGTCTGAGCACCCCAATCTCAAAGTCAAGAGACAAAAAATGGTAATGTTCATTTATTGGCAGTGGTAGTAGGTATTGTACAGTAATATATGATGTATTACTCTCAAAGAGTTTGATACACAGTGCAGCATCTAGATTTCTTATAGCTGGGTTTTCTTTGAGATTCTCATCTTGCAGAAGTTTCACATCTAAGTACACTGGAAAGTACCAGGTATATGGAATACAGAAAATATTCTTATACATACGCTCAGGGAACCATTCAGATATGATTTAAGGATCATCAGTGTTGATATGATGATATAATTAATGAAGTTGTTAGTATTTCTTGGTTATTTGAAGAGAAGAAAAGTTGTAGTAATATAAGCCTTCATAATCTAGCCTTCAAAAGGACACTAACCTTGAGATTACTACAATCGATTTGTTTGTAAATCTGTTTTCCCCTGGAAAAAGTTTGTACCTTTCACCAGATTCTTAAAGCAGATTATGACTCATTATTGCCCTGGAAGAGCTGCCACTCCCCCATGCACAGACATGACCTCCAACCACAAGACTGTGCTGGAGGTGGAGAGAAGTCAAAAGAATTAGGTTTCTTGTTACTGCAAATCCCATCCCGTTCCTCTTCTGACTCATTGCAGTCTGAAGGTGATTTCCACTCGTGCAGTTTTAACATATTCACTTCTGACTCAGAACAATCCTGGCTATAGAAAAACTGTGACTCGGAAATATAAATAGCCCTTGGCCATAGGCTGTCTCCATCAGGTGGTGGTTTTCTGTAGGCATTTCTAATGTCATGATGCCTTTTAGGAATTTCAATCTGAACATCATCCTATGCATGCTTTCAACTGACAGTTGTACAATGGTTCCTGGATGCCTGTCCAGTCCTCTTATCATATATTAGATTTACATTTATCACATTCTCATATAAATGTGTCCTAGTCTTTTTTCCCACTCGATTGGAAGTTTCCAGAAGGCAGAGGCTGTGTCTTATCCTTGTTTTAAATTCTCAGATATTAAACAATATCTAGCTTATATTAGGCATTAAATAAATATTTGCTGAATTAAATAGCATCAGGCTGACTAAAGGACATATTGTGTAACAAATTGAATCACCATAACACTACTAATAAAATAATATTTTATCTCCATTTTATTGATAAATGCACTGAGAGATGCTAAGTTCTTTTTCTAAAATCTCACATCCCAGAATACACTTGATTTCAAATAAGTACAATGACAATATTTTAATCATTGAATATATCTTTGTAATATCTAATTAGAAATAAGTGCAATATTTTATTATTAAATTATGTAGAACCATACCTTTATTTTCAGAAATACTTTAGGATAGAAATATGATTCATGGCTGGAATCCTTTAGTATCATGGTCTATGTGGACACGTATCTACTATCCATCATAAAATATCATTTTAGGCTATATTTCAGATGTTTGGGAATATATCTGTACAGATTGCTTATTTAATTCCCCCAAACAACAGATACCTATAGTGCTATTATCTACACTTTAGCAAAGGAAGCTGAGCCTGAAAGGAATATAAAGCTTGCTCAGAGACCCAGAGTAAAACTGCAGACAGGATGCGGACCCATGTCAGCTTGCTGACAAAGCTTGCGATCCACCTGCCATGTTAGGGCATGATTTTTCCTGCTGTGCTCTCCAGTTCACCCAGTTTATTAGCAGCATCTCCATTCCATGAAATATCCCAGGTGCCCTTTGTTCTGATGCTACATCTATAAATGTGGCAAAAATTCATCTAAAATGTTTGAACTGAATAATAAATTGCATATATAAAACACATCAATATTAGTATGCAGCTTAAGGAATTTTTACATGTAACTACAGCTGGGTAATCATTGCTCAAATCTAGATTTTATAGAACATTTTCAGTCCCTCAGAATTTCCCCTTGTGTTTCTTCCCAGTAAAATCCATCTACTCCTACAACACACAGGATTCTGCAGTACACACTTTCACAGTGTAGATTAGTTTTGCTTGTTCTTTATACAAATGAGCAACCTCACTATGTATTCTTTAGTATAAGTCTTCTTTCCCTCAAAAAAGATGCCATTTAGAAAATGTCTTCCCAAATCTATTTTCAGCAAAGGGTTTGCAATTCTTTTTACTATAACGAGGCTCTCTCTTGTTCCCCTCCTAAATTGGATATTTTATTCTACCTTCTCACTACAGAATTTAAATTCTCCCAGGGACTCTCTCCTTTCTAGCACCTCCCACAGATGCAATCCTTTCCCTACCTCTGCTGAATTGACATCCCCAGCTGGAGAGAGCAGGCAATACTACTGACACCAGGGGAGAAGCAGGGCTGTAAAAACCTTGCATGTCAGCATGGTTATAAAGGAAAACCCTTGCTTGGCCAGCATGATATTTGTACTTCATGTGGTATTTTTCTCTGAATTGGTTGGAACACTTCAACCATGGAAATAGTCCTCCTTTTCCTTGCCCGGAGTGAGGAACCATTCAAGAATGCTGGTTTCATATATTTCCTTGCCAGTTTAATAACCTCAGGGGTGAGGGTAGACAGATCTAACTTGGACGGGGAAGAGGGAGTTTGGGTATTTTGGGTGGTGCCCAGACAACGTGACAGGCCTGTCCTGCAAACCACCAACAACATAGGGAGGGAGACTGCAAAAGGGTAGCAAAAGAAGCAGTCCAGTTTACACTGGGGTTCTTGGACCTGGGAGGAGGTTTCTGGGCAGGAGTGAGGAGATGCTGGGAGAGTGTCCTGATGCCCTAGAAGGTCCAGTTTCCTTTAGGAAGGAGTTCCTGTGCCTCTCACAACTTAATGCATTCACCTTCCTTGCATTTTATTTTCCCTTGAAGAGAAAATGGTCCTGTACAGCCATCTCTCCAAGGGCCTTTCACAGCCTCTATATCTCTACATCAGATAATGCTCCTTAAGTCCTGCCCTCAAACCTTTCCCAAAGCATCCGATTGGTTCCTCATTCCTCATTGCCAATTGTGAGCAATGTTTCATTCTGCTTGATGTCCATACCTATCTAACCTCACTGTGCAAGTCTTGAGATCCATGGTGTATGGAGCTCGGCATTTCAGTGTAGTGGGATCATTCTTGTCATTTTGTTTCCAAAGGACACCATGATTATGTCAAGAAATCAGAGTTTCCTGGATTATTCCCAGTTCCAGGAAATTTTGTTTCCTTGTAAGGCCACCAAAGAGGATTTAAGCCTAAGATATGCCACTTATTCTGCTTAAGTTTCAACTACTTAGAGTTATGGACTGAATGCCCCTCACCTAACCCCAGACACACACTTTTCCTGGCTTGTTATGAAATCCTAACCCATGATGTGACAGTATGAGGAGGTTGAGGCTTTGGGAAGTAATCAAGTCAAGAGGGTAGAACCCTCCTCATGTGATTAGTGCCCTTTAGAAGCAGAGATGTAGAACCTGCTCTCTCTGCACTTTGCCACATGAAGCAAAAAGATGGTCAGCTGCAAAGCAGGAAGTGTTCTCCAATAAGGGATCTGCCAGGCCACTGATCTTGTTTTTTCAGCCTCTAGATATGTGAAGAACAAATGCTTGTTGTTGATGCTCCCTAGTCCATGGTATTCTGTTATAGAGGCATAGACTGACCAAGATACAACAATGGCAAGATTTTAATCTCCAGTGCTGCCTCTGTGTTTCCTCGGGTGTGGTGATGTTGAGGACCCACCTCTGACTCATTTGAGATCATTAGTGAAAAATGGATTTATGGTCCAACTCTTTCATATAACATGTATATATCAAGAGACTCTGACATCGTGAAGTGAATAGCTTTGCATTTCAAACAACGATGTCATTGGATACTAGGTGAATGCACACAGACCGGTCCCTACTGAGATAGCCATCCCAAACTTCTTTGATGGCCTGTTTCAAATATCTCCCACCTAACACATTCTTCATTCCAGTGGAGGAAGGGAAGCTAACATATCTCATTTTACAGTTAGGTAATTAACACTAGTAATCAAGTCACTGGACTTTCCCAAGATCATACAGCAAACAAGTCATTGGCAAAAGCAAGAACAGATTTCAAAGTTTTCATAAAATAAAACACTCCAATAATTACACCAATAGTTTCCAGATAAAATTTGTAGATCAATCCCATCAGAATCATGGAGGGCTATTTTAGAAACCCAGATTGCAAAGCCTACTAAACCACACCTCTTGGGACTTGCCAGGAGTCTGTACTTTTAAACTTTCCAGTAGTTTTTATATGAAGTCACAGTGGTAAACTACAAAAATCTCTGCTCCTTTCTATGCTAATAAAGATAAGCTATAGGTGTATAAACCAGAGTGTTAGATCATTTACTTAACAGGCCATAGCTGTTCTGTTTGGGCTTTGCTGAGCACCCAGCCTTTTGGCTGGGGTTGTTAGTTGGATAATCCTGCTCTCTGATTTCTTCCTTATTCTATAAATGGTATCATGAGGACTTGAGGTTAGGATAAGGTTTGTATTTATTTCCCCTCTGACTTCTCCAGACAAATCACCAAATTTCCAAGTTAGAAGGTGCTTTTTCCAATTTCAAAAACTTGTGGTATCCACCTAGAGCTGAAAACCCAGCTGTGCTTTTTTACTTCTTACATCATTGCCAGAAATAAAGATCTTGTAATCAAAACTTGGCTGCAAGTTTGATTGATGTTGCTTGAGGCACACATGAGTCTACCCTATCCTTTTATCACCACTGAAGGGTTTTCAAAAGTAATACTTATTTTCCATTGGAGAAAATAAAAATATGATTTGTTAAGTCCAAGAGAATTAGCATGTCTTTGCCAATCAAGGGCATCCAGTGTCTCCAATGGGTAGTCTCTCTCGAATAATAACAATAAAGATAAAAACCGATAGCTGCAGTATTAGTCATGTGTAGAAGAATATACATCTGTGAAATGTTATCCTCAAACTCACACTGTGCGTTAGGGAGCATTATTTACTGTCTGAGTTCTCAATGCTCATGTCCACAGTGGTCCTCATCAGTCATCCTCAGCTTAGTAAATGACACCATCATCTACTTTTGCACAAACCTGGAGCTTAGATGAAGGCATTGATTCCACCCTTCCTCTCAGTCTCCTCTTTCGCCCAGCCTCTATCTGGCTTTATCTGACCCTCCAGCAAGTCCTGTCAGTTTCACTTCTCGAATATTTCTGGAATTTTACCATCTCTGCAGCTACAGATGCTGCTGAGTTACCATCTTGTCCTTCCCAGCTGGCCACGCCACCTCCTCCTGGATGCCTTCCCACGCGGTCAGCAGGCACCAGTTCAAGAAGGGTTTCACAAAAAGAAATAAATAAATTGGAGCATGGCATTCCTTCATGTTGCACATTTCAATTGCTTCCGGGTGCAAGAAAGATAAAATCCAAAGTTTTCATATCAGCCTATGAGGCACTGCATGACATTACCCACTTTCCACAACTTCATTCAATGCCACATTTACTGACTTCAATGCATATCACCCTCTCTGAACATGGAACTCCAAGTACGACCCCAGATCTTTCCTGCTATAGGACTTGGGTGTCATTCTCTCTACTTGTGAAACTTTTCTTTTTGCTCTTCTTCTGGCTCCCTTTCTTTCTTCCTAAGAATAATTTTCACCAACCCAGAGCATCCTTATTTTACCCCTATAACTTTTCTTAATCAAAGAATCTTTGTTCCTTTCATGGAATGTATACTCTGTAATTATTTTGTTTATTGGTTTTACTTGTTTATTGCCAGTTTTTCTTGTACTGAAATATAAGCTTGGTGACCTTATTTACTATGGTATCTTCAGTACCCAGTACAATGCCTGGTACATAATACATGCCACTAAATTCTGGTTTAATGAATGTGTGGATGTTTATGTTCTAGATGAAGTAAGTGATGTTCAGAAAATTAAAATAACTTGCCTCAGGTTGTCAAACTGGTCAAAGAACCATGATGAAACTGATGCCAGTGCCTATGACATACTATGCAAGCATTAGTGTCCCTAGAAATGTATCTGTAGATAAATTACCTTCCCTTACTTAGTGCATTTGTGCAGTCATCCTACCCTAAAGAGAATATGTTAAGGAGAGAGACAATTGCATTATATCTATTATACAGCTTAAGATACTAAAGTATTAATTGGTGAAGTGTTTTGCCTGGCACATATTCAGTGTCTGAAATTAAATTAGACAGACTTTTTACTCATAATATGGTTTGGCTCCTTACTAATCAGTGTGGCACCCAGAGCAGTAGTAGTGAAATCATCCAGGAGCTAGTTAGAAATAAATCTCAGAATCTACCCCAGTTCAACTCAGTCAGAATCGCAGTTCAAGAAGTTCTTCAAGTGATTCCTGTGCATTTTAAAATTTTTAGAAGTACTGATCTAGATCATTTAAAAAGACACAGTTCTCTACCTCTACCCCACCCCAAAGAGAACCATCAGTACTTCTTAAGTCCATACCAGCTCTCCTCTTAACAAATTGCAGGCTTGGTTTCTTGAGCCAATGTCCTTAGAGGGGAGCAGGCAAACTTCAGCCCTGACTAGTCCACAGCAGATCATGGTTATTCTGCACTCTACTACCAAGCCTCCCAATATCCTGCCCCAGCGCTTTCTACAAGATGAGAAATACTGTCATTGGCTTTGGCTTTTCTTTCTTCTCTGACTTAAAATTTTCCCCTTGTCAAGATCTTCTCTCACATAAAAGACAGCCTCTCCCTGTCAGAATGAAAACCCTACCGCTTCTGGAAGCATGAACTGTGCACTGGACTTCTATGTCCCACTCCTCTTTTATTTTTGGTACCAGGGCTTTAACTCAGGACCTTGCGCTTTCGAGACAGGCGGCAGAACCACTGAGCTAACTCCACCGCCCTCCCACTCCTTTATTATGCCCATCTTTGGATTTTCAGCTGTGTGAGCTTAGGTCTCCAGATTGACAGGTTTGACAACACCCTGCTCCTTAGCTCTAAACACCTAACCTGAAGTTTAGAGTCCCTTTTCCATCTTCTGTTACCATTGTCCTCCAGCCTTTCTCATGTCAAGTTCTACAGCCCTGACTTTATCTCTTTCTATGAGTGTCTGGTTTGTTCTTCATACAGTTGACCGTCTTTCCTATGGAACATATGCAGGTTACTCCGTGAACTAAAAACAACCTAAGGTTTCTCCAGTGTAGGCAATTTAAACCTAAACATATACAACAGTTACTGTAATTATTCTCCAGTATCCAATAATAATTCCTATCAGTGTGTGTTTGAGGAACAGGGGGTTACATTGAAAAGCAGAGATAAACTGAACCTAAAAGAGGAACGTTCAATAGGACCCTCTGGCCTCCACCATCTGTCACCTTTTAATTATTTGTCCATTTACACATTTTTCTATCACCTGCTATTTGCCTATTTGTTACATGAGGCCCTGCAGTTGTAGAAACAAATATAAATACTGAAATAGTGCCAAGAATACAGGAGCCTGCAGTGGGAGCCACCAACCCTGCCTAGAGACATGGAGGATATCAGGAGAGGACTACTTGGAGTCACACTCAGTTTAAATCTTCAGGATTCTGTACCACTCAGAACTCCTTAGCAAACAATTCATGAGTCAGCTGGGCCTGGCCTGATGCCAACTTTAGAGAACAAGGCAAGGTCACCACCAAATTTCCCACCTGCATGGCCAAAGAAAGGGTTAGCAGAGCCTGAGACACAGGTGGGAATAGGAAAAAGGAATATAAAGAAAGAATGAAATCCCTATTGGTTTATTTTTAACAATTAAACTTTTGAATTAGAGTTAATATGTTCTGATTAATAGAGAAATGAACAGTCAGTGTGAAACAGAGTTTTACAATAAGATGTTTCCTAGCTTGGAACTGAAGGTCACAGGGAAATATATGAGTCCAGCAAGCACTGTGTTTAAGTAAGGGATGCTGTGCCGATCAGCAGCTCTGGGAAGCCTGCAGCAGTGAGCTGGCCTGTACCCAGGTGTACATTTGAGTGGCCAAGGCTTGGGGCAGGTTCATCCACTTTGAAGCCAAAAGAAGCTGTAATGAATTAACTTAAAGCTCACATTATCCTACAATGGCAAGAGAAGTGAGGATTCCAAGGATAAACTTCGAATGTATTTACTATAAACACTAATTATAAAGCCAGACAAAGTCTTAATGGAAAGAAAACAAATTTCTATTCCTTACAGATGCAGGAGTATACATAGGATTATAGTGTTCTCCTTACTTGGCAAACTATAAATAATGCATGTATATACACATATAGGTTTAGCACTTATACACACACACACACACACACATATGCATACACAATGTTATGACACAGAACTTAAAAAATCAGGTAAATTATTTTAGGGATTTTCTTAAAGTTATAAATCCAGAATATTTAAAGAGTTTTGGTTTTGCCTTACTACACATTTGTAGTTCATTAGCCAAGACTTTTCTCCCCTTCATTTAGTAGGATAAAGGCAGTCAAACCCCAAAGATTTGGGCTATTGTTCAAAAGAAAATCAAGAGCTTAAAAATCTAGATAATAACTCCAAGACATGCCCTGGCTCTTGCCTTTCCAAACCAGCCTGGCTTTATTTGCATACACTCATTTTTGAAGTATGTACAGCAATATTTACTATTTCATTTCCATTTTCCCCCCTCATGTCCCCCTTTTTTCTTTTCAAGGTCTACTTGGAGCTGCTGCAGTGTTCAGATGATTCACCGAGTTTAAGTAGGCTGTCATGAAGCATTCAAGGTTCTGACTGGGGAAGAGATAGGCATTTTTTTAATTGCATAAGCTCTCTGTTTTGATGTATGTTTCTTTTACAAGCAGAGAAATGCACTTTTCCCCGGATGGTCCCTGAAGACCTGTGTACTCACCCCCCAACCTCGAATGACAATTCCAGTCTTCCTTCTCTCTGTACCATTTTTCCTGGAGCTCAGGAACCACTACAGGTGGGAGAGAACGGCATGCCTTGGTAAAGGGGTTCCTCTTTACCACCAAGCATGATCCAGGCAACAATGGTATCTTATAAGTTGCATTAACTTGCTGGAAACCAGGTTGGTGATGGTGATAAGTAGCAGATTAATACGATTAGATATTGTGTTCAGTTCTTTGTATCTATTTCTCATTTGATCACAAAAATATGTAAGTACTCCTATGATATTTATTTCGTAAATAAGAATAGTGATGATCAGCACAAGCACAAGTACTACTAATAAACAACAGAGTTGAGATTCAAATTTAGATCTCATTAAGTCCAGAGCCTGTATGATTAACTACTAAGCCAAGAAACAAATCCTGGGATATGGAACCCTTCTCAGCATTTTGGCTAAATTATCACCTTTAGAAATTTTAGGGAAATGCTTAATTTCCAACTCAATTTTATAAATCTAAGAAAATTTTCCTGGTATTCTATCTTGAAGGGAGAGCTATATCTAGTCTTCTTGGGTGTGAATGGGGAATGAGTGACCGAACCCCATCCAAAGAAGAGAGTAACACTGTGCCCATTTGGACCAAGAGTTCCCCAAGAATTACTCTAAGATTACCCTAAGCATTTTCTACTACATTCATGCCTGTGGCGAATTTGTGCTTATAGTAATCACTGCTTTTTCCCCTGGTGGTAATAAATTGTTATACATCTTTTCTCTTAATGTTGTTATTCCAAAGCGCTAGCTCTTCTTATTTTTCTGTTGATATAGAAAGTAAAATACAGACTTTCAGCAAAACCACTCAAAACATTATTTTACAAATGTGGAAAAAGAAGCCCAGAGAAATGAAGTAATGCACTCAGAATCCAAAGCCTTATTAGCTAAGATCACAGGCTTCGAGTTAGAATGATTTTAATTCCAACTTTGCCATATACTGGTTGAGTGAGTATGGAAAGGCTGTTTAACCACACTCTGACAGGTCTCAGTCTCCTCGTGTGTAATAGGGAATAGTACTATACTAAAATGTATTGCAACACATTAAATCATATGTTATTATATCACAACACATTGTATTGTTATTTTATTAAAAACAAAATGCATTATTGTCATGAAAAATAAATGACATAATACATGCAAAATATTCAGTGAACACAGCACATAGTGATGGATTATCATCACCATCGTTGTCCTCATCAAACCAACAGAACAGAGCCCAGGTTTTATGCTTCTCACTCTGCATTACACCAAGAGTCTTTTGTGTCCAGGTAGAAAGGTCAGATCTGCCTGCCCAGTTCTAGTCTATGTCAGGCTCTTTCCCCAAGTTAGATCAGACAAGGCATTCATCAATATTCACTTCACTCATCAATATACACCGAAGGTTCTCATTGACACACACTTACTAAACAGTAAATAATCAGAACGTGAGGCCTACTTGTCGCAGGTTGGTCCACAGTTGTGTTTATAGATCTTAAATAGATTCATGTGCTTTGGTAAAGTTGATACCATGAGTAACCCTCAGAAAGATAGCTGTTTACAATTACCTTCAAGAAGATGTGGCTATTTTAGCACGTTACAGATGCCATCTTAATGAATGACTTATAAAAGAAAAGATAGTCTAAGGAAACCTAGAAAGCTGGAATAACTTCGAAATTGAATTAAATCTGAGCGCTAATGAAGTTAACCTAACCTTCACACAGAAAGATAACACATAATGAGAAAAAGGCAACCACGGAAGTGAAAGATAAGGGAGAGTTTAATATGGTCTTTTTGATAAAATATAAGTCAAACATTTATTTTAGCTTCCTAGGAAGTCAAGTTAATGCAACAATGAAGAATTGATTAATGATGATGTGTTTGTGGAAGTAAATTGCATAAAAGAAAAAGAAAAGGGCTTTTCTTCAGGAAAGTTTGTGCTTATCAAACATTGTGAAGAGAAAACAATTCTTGAAATTAGAAACTTTGCAACTTCTTTCAAGTTCTACTTCTTATATTTTCTCTAGTACCTTTAAAAGTAAATAATCCTTAAAGTGACATGTAAAACTCTGTCATGCAAAAGGCTAATGTGCTAACTTTGAAAAAAGATAATGTTTATTTATTTTTTTCTTTTTTAGAAGAGCCAAATCTCATGACTGATATCATTTGAAAAAGACCAAAGGTTGCACTGGTCTAGTTCTTGACCTTGGCTGCATACTGTAGGGACTCGGGTAGCTTTTAAAATACCCATGACCTGGTCTCACCCGAGTTACTGGTGTACAAATGCCCCTTAGCTTACAGTGGGTTGCATCCCAGTAAACCCTTCATAAATTGAAAATGCTGCAGGCCAGAAAGTGCATGTGACATACCTAATCTACTGGACATCAGAGCTTACCTACACAGTATACTGTGGAGAGGGCACATATAATATTAGTCCAGGAAAAAAATAAAATTCAAAATTTGAAATAGTCTCTATTGAATAAATACCATTTTTGTACTGTAATAAAGTAAAAAAAAATCTTAAGTGGAAACATGGTAAGTCAGAGACTGTCTGTAATTGGCTGGAGTATGACAGGGACAGTAGGACTTTTAAAATCTCCTGGGTGATTCTATGTGCAGCCAAGTCTCAGAAGCATTGTTCCAGGGGACTTGTTGTGATGTCCATCTTTTTTTGATTACCAGTAACTTGTACAGAGTTGTGCTAACCAAGTGGAAATGTCTGTTGAATAAATAAAATTAAAACTGTCTTTGGAGAGTTGACCATTCCTTCTATGTGACAGAGAAAGTTGTTAGAAGAAAAACACACGTATATTTTTAAAGTTTTCTTCCCCCCATCACTCAATAAGAAAAACCTTCTCTTTTCTTCACTATTTTTTAACATCAATTTTATTTTAACATCAATATCCTGTCATGCTTTTCTCAATTCAGAGAGTATCGGGCACCTGCAAGTGAATACACCTGCCACTGCACACAAAATGCTAAGTAAAATATGTATGGTCTATTGGAGAACATAGGTGAGTAATCGGATTATTGGTAATCAGGGGAGTAGATGATGTCATCCTCCGCAATGGAAGTACAGGGAGTAGCTCTTCCTGTAGTCTGGGGAGAACTGGTGGGCCTCCTGAATGAAAACTCATGCCTATGCTAAACACAGTAGAGTAAGAATTGGCCAAGAAAAAGGTCCAGGAAAAGCTCTGGGCAGAAGGAATAGCATGTGTGAAGGCCCAGAGGCATGCTAGCCATGACTTCTACGGCAACAATGAATTAGTTCAGTGGCATTACAGCCTGTACTACAGCAGGTGTGTAAATGGTGAGAAGTGGACTGGGGAAGAGAGTGGGGGATCAAGGCTTGAGAAATAAACAAGGTCCAGGTAGATCACACAAGACCCTGAAAATATTTTGACTTAAGCTGTTTTCACCCTTTAACCGAAGAAAGACTTGTTATTCATTTTTATTTAGGAGAATATTATTGTTGAATTTGAGTTTTTTTGAAGATTTTTTAATTTTTATTTTTCTGCTGCAAAGAGATGTCCAGACCTGAAAAGAATTATTATGAACTTCGCTGTACAGTTAAGAGCTTGAGGTGCAGATGGGGTAACTGTAGGCATTTGGCCTTATAGCCCTCTTAGTCCTTAAGGGAAAAGTCTACAGTGGCAGATATGGATTTAGGAATCATCGGTATGTAAGTAGTAATCGAAGCTATAAACTAAAGGAGCTTCATCCCGGAAAAATGTATAGGTCAAGAGAGAAAAAAGAACTCAGAGACACCAACACAGAAGAAATAGGCAGAGGGAAAAGGCTAGGAAAGAAAATTGAGAAGAGACAGAGAGGAAGAAGAAAAATCGGGCATGAGGTGGAATAGAACAAATGACTTTCAAGGGTGTGTAACCCATCATTCCATAAAAACAGAGCTTGCCTCCAGTTTGGAGATGTGCTTGCCTAGGTATCATTCCTGTGTCTTTCTCATTCCTGACCAGATCCTGGCATGAAGTGTGCATGTGATAAATGCACATTCCCTGCTCTTCCTACGTGGAGTGGGACAAAGGGATCTCAGAAGTCAAGTCCAGTACTTACTCTACAATAGACTTTGGAAGAAGCAGAAAGAGAATGCGTTTGGCTGACACTTTGGTAGTTGCTTCCTTCTTTTCAAAAGAAATGAACAAGCACTAATACTCAGCATGGCATATGCATTGAACTCACAGTTTATAAAATGTTTTTAGTGCATTACCCAACTTTTAGCCTCAAAAGCATCCTGTTGGATACAAATAATTACTACCTTCGTATTACAGATGCAAAACCTAATACCTGTGGATGTTGAATATATTGCTCAGAGCCACACAAACAAATTACAGATCTGACCATCAAGTATTTGTTTTTCCCTCTACTACACATTGTACAACTGCATAAATTAGCATGTGCCTGCTCTCTTGGGGTTCATTTCCCTGCCTGCATTTCTCAGTTTCTTCTCTTCATGGGTGCATATCCTAAGAAGAATTTTAGGGCCCTATTTGTACAACACTGGGCTTTTTCCAAGGAGGAACAAGGCTGACATATTTCACTGGATAAACACAAGTGGCAAGTGACAGTGATTTATGCCTGCCATGCAAACTTCTGATTACCAATTGTTGCCTGCTATGTAAACAGGTGTAAACTAAGATTTAATCTGTTTACACAGGGCAGTAAATAATTTAATCTCTCCTTAGCACGGTGCTTGCGAATGTAAATGTTTAAGCCAAAACTGTTGCTGACTTTGTGATACAAGCATCCAGTTTCTCAGCCAGAAAAGCTAGGTCCACACATGGCTCTCAAGTGCCCCTGCCTCAGGGCAGAGCTACAAGGCTGAGGCCAAAAACCCAGAGTTCTGAGAGGAGACCTCATTTTTCCCACCAGGAAGATCAGCCTTAGGCCCAGGGAACTGGCAGTCAGCTCTCCATCCTTAATTCTTTCATGTCCTGATACCTTTCAGTCTCCCTCAATTATTCTACACTGTGCAACTCTGCAGATATCCAAAGTGACTGCTAGAGCATGAAAAGGCAGGCCAGAGAAAGGGGGTGGGACAAGAAATGGCAGCCTTCGGGTGAGCTAGCATCACATCTTCACTTGAAGATTACTGGGCACTCACCACTTGTCAGCGTGCACCGATGCAGATTACACCTAGATCCTAGGAAAATCACATGCAGATGTGCTCTGCATTGTCAAAAATGGTTCACTGCACCCACTAGGGTCCACTGAAGCAAAGAGTGACTCCTGCTATGAAGTTTTCATCAGTATCATTCATGTTCTAATCAGCCTAGCTCTTTCCTCTGGCTGAGAGGACAGGAAAGGTGTTTGTTCTTCTCCTCCCACCTTTGAGCCTGGGCTTTTTCCAGGGTGGAAGGGCCTGGGCCAGGCCAAGGCTCTCTACGTTCCATGTTAACATGGCTGGGATCAACTACAGCAGGGATGAGTGTGAGCCAGAGGATAAGTTTCCTGATTTCATTCTGTCTACAAGCAAAGGTTATATCTGCAGCAACACGGTAATGCTGTGGATTGGATTTTGTTAGTTACAAATATCTTAAAACAGAAAACCTATGCAGGCTTTGAACTAAATCCTAGGTAAGAAATGGATTCAATTTTCTCTGGTACCTATAAAATTAAAGTATGGTAAGAACACCTTCTTACTAAATACGAAGAATTTCTTTTTCCCAAAACACTTATTTGTTTGGTTGTTCATAAGTTTTTTTTTTCTTTCCTGAAAGCATTGCTTGAGTTTTGGCACAAGCCAGGCTCTGCACTGGTATCTGTTTAGCTTTCAGCTCACCCCTCTGCTGGGGGCATTTACTCTCAATCTACAAAGGAGACCAAGACGCAAAGAGTTAAGAAACTTACCTGAGGTTATTCAGCTGGTAAAGGAAAGACCAGCATTTGGATTCTAGACAGACCCCCCCTGAGAGCCTATTATTGTAAATTATGCCATATTTGTAAAGTACTGCATTTGCCTTTCTTATTCTTCATGCCTTCAGAAGGAAGGTATTTTGGGTATGACCCTGTGATTGTGTATCCATCAAATTCGGGGAGAAGAAAGCAGAAGGACCATAAGAGAAAATCAATAGCTAGAATGTGTTGTATTTTATGTTTTTTTAAAAAAGCATACTGTTAATTCAATTAGTACCTATAACAGCCCTATAAGGTAGCTGTTATTCTTATCATCCCCATTTTACAGAAGAGAAGACTGAGACAGAAAATGAAACCTTCCCAACATCACACATCTATTTAGTAACTGTTTGGACTGGGGACTCTGCCAGGCAGTTTCTGCACAAGCCACAGTTATAATCTGAACAGATGAGGATGTGCCAGGGCAGAGCTGGAGTCAAGTGACATGGATAATGCTTGGCAGTTCCTGACAACGAGTTGCAAGGAAACTAACAATCAGTGCAGAAATTCTTTTAAAAAAGCATATAGGTGAAATTATGAAATCTCCTACGGGAAAGAATGTCTTTAAATATAACACAGAATGTCATTTTCCTGTCACTATTGAAGAATATACCTGTACAGGTGAGGAGAAATTGTGTAGAAAAGTAAGTACAGCAAGCAGTGGGTATCTCAAAAGATCTTCCCAATCTTTCCCACGGAATGGTCTGGGATTTACAAATGAGGGCATAGGAGCCAGGTTTGTGGGCAGAAAGACAGTGAGGACCAAGTATGCTGCCACTTACTTCCTGACTGTACTCGCTGTACCCTCCAGCACATGGTAGCCTGGCTGGCATTCGTATCTGCAGATGGTGCCCACATCGTGGCTTCCCTGGACACAGTCAGGTAGGAGCAAGTTGGCATTTGGAATGGCAGGGGGTGTGTCACATTCAAGCTTGCAGTAGACTTCAGGAAGAGACCACATTCCGTCTTCAAGGCAGGTCAGCCATGGGCTCAGTCCTGACTCCAAGAAAGAGAAGCACAGAGTGCTCAGAAGGCAGAGTAACAGCAACAGTAAAAAGCATGAAAATCTGTCAGAGAAATTCTTCAAAGCCACATTATCCTTTTTTTGAGCAGTGTTTCTAAAGTCGCACATCAAATGTTCATCCTGTATCTTGTTGCCCATAGAGCATTCATTGAATAGAGCAATATATAGGACAGAGGTCACATAAGTTGCGTTAAAAGGGCTATTTACTAAATCATTGCCTTCCTTCCTACTCACAAATAATAGAAATATAGCACTGATAGTAATACAGACAGTGTTAAAACAATAATGTACAGCATTTTTTGTCATGGTTACTATGTGTCAGGCACTGTTTAAAGTGTCTTACATGTATTAACTTTTGTAATCTCCAAACCTCAAACAAGCTTATGAAATAGATTCTTTATTGTGCAGATGAAGAAATTAGTAACCTGCCCAAGCCCTAACAGGCAGTGTTCAAATTTGAACGTAGCCCATTTGGATTCAAAGTTCTGCTAAAACACTACATCCCCAGGCCTCAGTGTAATGCTTGGTTTCTCCAAGTCCAATCCATGAACCTACTCTCAAAAGCAGCACCAGCTCATACTAGACCTGGTAAACCAGAATTTCTCAGAGTAAGGCTGGGGAATCTACGTTTATCATGAGTAAGTGTTACATGCACCAAAGTCTGAGAAGCCCGGTAAGGTAAAAAGCAAAGTATCAGGGTCAATTAGCCTAGATTGCACTCCATCTTCATCTCTAACATGACAGCCAAGGTCAACTGATGAAACTCTGTTCTTCTCATCCACAAGACAGAGCAAAATGAACTCACAGAATGGCTGTAAAAACTAAATTTTAAAATGCATATCATAAAGTATACCTAGGTTATTAATATTATCAAGACCACTGTGCTTATTTGTTTGACTTGAAGCCAGAGCACATAAGCAAACAAAAATAAAGAAAAATCTAAGCTTCTTCCATGAATGAGACCCTGAGCCAGGAAATTCTTCCAGGTAGTCAGGCCCAAAGAATGCTGTTTCCATTTGGGATTTTCCCTGTGTCATCAAGAGAGGGTGTCATGGTAGAACAAATGGCAAGGGTATGGGGTAAAGAAAAAAGCCCCCAAGTCCCTCAAAGAGAACAGGTGTAAGTGCCTGGTTGGCAAGACAATACCTTGAAGCTTGGCTGGTGGCACACAAGAGATGGAGCAGCGTTTTAGAAAGTCGGTGCCTTCTGAGCAGGAGAAGTTTGCATAGTTCACCAAAGTTGGGTCAGGGATGCCACAGTCAACAGGCATGCAGCTCACATCCTGGTCCCAGAGCCCAGCGGAACATGTGAGCAGAATCTCCTTCTAGAAATAGAGAATTTGCATCTGTCAAGGTAGTACACAAAGGCTATTAGAAGAGATTGGGGGCTGAGGAGTCCTGGTGGTCACGTGTCCAAATGCTCAAGTCAGGAAAACTACTGTGCCTTTCTCCCTGTTGACGCCTCGCTGTTTGAATGTACAGTCTCACAATACCCAGGTATGACTGATAAAAGAGCCTGTGAGTGAAAGAGAATCATTAAATAGCAATGCCCTCCCCTTGCTCATCCAGATCTGTTCTCTGCTCCTCTCCACCCTGTGCTGTGGCCAAGGATCCTGATCCCTGTGGGCCTCCTGCCTCTGACTTGTGGCTTCACTCTGCCCTGGGGCACAGTAGCAGGAGATTGATTAGAGAGGGAGACAGATGAGGGTGACCTGGGGACTTATTCTTTCAATGTCTTGGGAGGGGGGTGTTGCAGCAGGTCAATTCAGCCCATGGCTGCCCTCCCAAGCCTTCTGCTCTCTCTTTCCATTGGTTCTGCTGCTCTCTATAGCCAATATTTCTGGCTGAAGGGTGAAAGTCAGGCCCCTTGACCCTGGGATACTGCACCACTTCCTGTGATTTCCTATACTTGTCCACACTTTTGTTAAATTTGCTTGAATTTCCCACTTTTGAGCATGGCCTGTTTCCTACTGGCACCCTTATTAATAAGCCAACCTGATAATGCTACTGAAAATAATCACTTCCACTGGGAAAGGTGCATAGTGTCTAAGAACAGGTGACAGTTAATGCATCGGAGGCACCTTCCATGCCCTGGGGTTGAATGGGAGCTCTTCCAGCCACTTCTCTGCTGTAAGACAGCCCTAGAGCTGGATGCTACTGACTAAATGAAGAGATGCTTATTGGGTACCTAGAAAGGTCAGGTCCTCTACTAAACAAGATGTAGTCAAGGAGCTGAATATCTACTAGGGGAGCAAGTCACATATTGAAACAGTTGCTAAGAAAAATATCTAAAGGAGGAATAATGGAAAGAAGGAGAAAAGAGGGAAGGCAGAAAGGAAGTAAAGAAGGAAATCTAAGTCAGACGTTGTGGTTCACATCTGTAATTGCAGCACTTGAGGGCTGAGGCAGGAGGGTTGTGAGTCCGAGACCAGCCTACACTACATAGCAAGGCATTGTCTCAAAAAAAGAAAAATGTTAAGACATATATTTTGATTTGCTATTTAAAAAAACTCCTTTCCCCGTCTATAATTATTGGACAGACTATAATATAAAGAATGTCACCAATAAAATAGAAGATGTAGAAAACTGGAATCCAGGAGGGCAAAAATAGAAATACTTGAAGATAAAGCCACATTAAGTGTTACCATGTGGATGGAGGTGGGAAGCTCTGGGGGAACTGGAGGAAGGGCTGCCTGCCCTGGGCAGGGAGGCAGAGCACTTGTGGGAGGGTGGAACACAGGGATCGGCATTGCAAGAGGGTCAGCACTTCACAGCAGCTCAAGGGAGGTGGGAGAAGAAGGTGTCTAGGGTGGTTACAGGATGAGACCTAGAGAACTAGAAGCTCATGCCTTGTTTGGGAAAAGCATAGGAGTCACTCTAGTACTGGGTTAAAGGTCAGAGACAGACAGGGGCATTTCAGAAACCAGAGCGGCCCCAAAGCTGAAGGTCACATGCTGAAGGCGCTGCTGAAGGCACCTGCCACCCCAACACCAGCTCCTGGATGCAGCTCATCCCTACTTCCCAGTGTTCCCCTGCTGCCTGCCAGAAGGACCCACATCAAAGCCAGACACATTTTTCTACTTAGCTTCAGTTCTTGTGTCAACAACAAGCAAATATCGCCACTGTCTTGCGATCATAATCTGGGCTTGTAGCATGTCTTTCCTGAGGCCAGCCTCGGGTGACAGGAGTGGTCAGTCAGCTGCAGAGCTCTGTGGCTGAATCCACCGCGTGGTTGATGAAGAGTGAGCTGCCATTTTCTCCTCCCAACCAGATCCTGCTGTGTACACACTATCACAGCTGAAGTCTGGCTCAAACCACAATAAGCCACTAATCACTTAAAGAATGCCTCTCCAATTCTGCACATACTGCCTGGTTTTCCTCCTGGCTTTCTCAGGTACCATCCATTGTGTCTTAAATTGCTCCTAATTTTAATGTATTGTAAACATTGTGTTTGCTTCTCTCTGCTTTATATATCATGCAAGCATATTTAGATCCTACATTTTTGTTCTTTTTTATTCTTTCTACCTTACTTTAGTGTACACATACTTCTCCTGAATTGAGACGAGTTAAGGACAGGTCATAACAGCTCTGCCTTTCTAACTGAAGTATCTTAGGCCAAGAAGTTAGTTCTTCAAAAGACATTAAAGTTGTTTCTGGACAGAACTTAAAGCCTCTGAAACTCAAGGTTGTCTTTCTAACTATTTTTTTTTTCTAACTATTTTTAAGCAAGTGAAATACTTTCACATGTTCACAACCCATTAAGCAAACAATTGGGACAAAAAATTTTTAAAAATCCAATCTTCTAAACTGTGTATATCTAACAATCATACATCTACTCTTTTCTGATAATACATCTTCATGGTTCTCCCCTTGGACACTAGTATATTCTGTCTAGTGCCTCCCTTTTTATCTCAAAACATGGTCATGTTTTCTAAAGGTTGCTTTCATCTTTTAAATTCCTCTGTAGAGTGTTGCAATCTTGTAAAATAAAACTGGAGAACAAAGTTCATAGGAAAACATTATTATGTTGATGATAATGGCAGCTTATCAGAGTGTCATATGCCTATCATTTTACTGGAAACTTTTAAATTATTTCCATCCAGTCATCTTAATAACTCAATGAAATGAGTATTTGCATTTCAATTCTTTTACAAATGTGGAAACAAGCTTAAAGAGTTTGTTTTATTCGCTTTTACCTAAAGTTACATGCCTAGTACATAGTGGAGTTGAAATTTCCTTCAGATCTATGTCTTGAAACATAATCTTAACCAATATATTCTATTATCTCTAAACTACATTGAAGTCTTAGAAATGGTGTTATAGAAATTTGGAACTGGGCTTGTAGGAATATAGACAATTCAGCCATAGCTAGTATCACGATAGCATCTCTGTCTCTCAGGAATGGATTTAATGCTTTTGAGGTGAAATCATGCTGTATTTCTCCAGCCTTCTCGTAAGATGGGTTGTGGGGCTGGGGTAGGTAAGGGACCATAGATACACTGATTGAAATGTACCTTGACTGCAAATTAAGACTGGGTCTATATCTTTGTATTCTTATCTCAAAGTTACAAGTGAGGAACATCATTTCTGGCAGGAAAAGAAAACAAGGGAGAATAGAACAAGCATTCACGTCTATTGCCTACCTAGAGAGCAAATTCACATCCTCATAAACAGACTTGCACATGTTCTTATATACCTTGCATTTTTATTAAGCTGTGCTTCGTTTGCATGTTACAGCCCTAATTTTTTTGTTTTAAATGGTTTAAACATCACCCTTCCCCAGTCCAGCCAGAGGACCATAAATAGCTTCCTGCCCCAGGAGTTCGGTCCTGATAAGCAACTCACCTGAATAGGCCTGAGGTACTGCCCACTGCTGGTCTGAAGGGCAAATCCCCTTTGACAGGTGATAGCACACTTCATGTGACCTGGGCTGCTAGAGGTACAGTTCACCATGTCCGTGTGATCAAGCAGCAATGGCACACAGCTGCCCTGTTCCCCACAAGGCCGGTGGACACAGCTGGAGACAACAGAAGCAGAAGCATGTGTCAGGGTTTACGTCTAGATGTCCACCCAAAGCCTCACATGCTCAGGTGAGGTGACTGGATCATGGGTGTATGACACTGGGTTAGTCCACTGGTTGTTTAGCATAGTTCTGAGTGTGAACAATAGATTTACTGAAGAGGAAAGGACCCACCTGGGTGTGGATAGCAACAACCAATGGCCTGGATGGAATGAAAAGGGAAGAAGAAGGAAGGCCCACTGTGTCCTCCAAGCCATGCCATGAACTGTTCTTCTCTGCCTCATCCTTTTACCATGCTGCCCTGCCTTGGGAGCAGCCAATTATGGACTGATCTTTTACAAAATGTGAGCTAAAATAAACCTTTCATCCTTGAACTTGTGGATGTTGAGTATTTTGTCCCAGCAATGAAAAATGTAATTAAGACAGCTTCTTAGGACTGGCTTAAAACCAATAGCAGAAGTGACTTCACAGATCCCTCCAGGAAATACACTTAATTACAGACAATAGCCTGTCTTCAAAATCTACATTTAGCTCATCATCTTGTGTATTTCCTAGAACCATGGCACATGATAAACAAACAATATCACCCAACGAGTAAAAACTAACCAACTTCACATGACTCTTCCAGGAGAATCACTGGTGATGGAATAAGGTGCAGAGCAGATCCAGGAGTTCTGGATGATATAAAAAATGAAAGGATCAGGGGATAATACTTGAAATATTGAACAACAAGCACTGCTGGGTCCCAAGCAGTCTGAACAGATCCTGTACAAAGCTCAGGAATGAATTCTGGAGACCCATGGTGGTATCAGGTATCAATTTTTAGATGCTTGATCAGAGAGGTCCCACAAGGCACTGAATAAAGATCCTGATTATCTGAGACATCAGACAAAAGTAACATCTCTTTACTGATTGGTAAGGAAATATTTTGACTACTTGTATGGCCAAAGCAGCACATACCACTGAATATCAGCAATACTAATTGTAAATTACATCCACTAAGGGAAGAGGAAATTCACACATACTGAATCCCTATGAAATGCCTGACATTACACAGCCATCATCTCAGCAGAGAACTGCTTTCTGGATTAATAGGGGCAAATAATCAGAAACAGGAGAGATGTATAAACTTCCTAGGGTTCAAGAAGACTCAGGCTGGACCTTTATAACAGCAAGGATGCAATAGGGATTTTTAAAAAGCATTAGGACCAGGCTAATGAATTTGAATTCTGTATCTTCCATTTGCTATCTATATGATATAGAATGAATTACTTATTTTCTAGCATTTCAGCTCCTTCTCCTATGAGATGAAATGGTGTCCTAGTCACTTTCCTCATCCCTGGGACAAAATACCTGACACTCACAACATAAAGGAGGAGAGAGGTTGATTTTGGCTCACGGTTTTTAGGAGTCAATCTATAGTCAGCTGGTGCCAGAACAGAAAAGGTCTAGCAGAGTACAGCTGCTCACGTTATGGCAGCTAAAAAGCAGAGAGTAAAGGGCAGATCTGGGGAAGGAGATATATATCCTTCCAAGTCATGCCCCCAGTAACCCACCCCTCCTCCTAGTAGCATATTCAGTTCGGAACTCTTTAGTGGATTAATCCACTGATGGGTATAGAACCTCATGATCCAGTCACCTTCCAAAAGTCCAACCCCTGTACACTTAAGCCTTTTGGGGGACATTTAAGTACAAACGATAACATATAATGGCATGTGTTATTGCTCTCAGGTTAACTTCCTCTGCTGCTCCACTACCAGTGGCCCAGACCCTCCCATCGTGATCTGTTTCTTGTTGATCATCCTACTTTATCGTTCACTTCTGTACCTTTACTTGACTTGTTGAAATTTCTAAAAGGTCTTCCTTCTACAAGAAGCCCCTGAGGATAGCTTCTTCCTTCAAACTTCCCAGTGAAATTGTAAAAATAACTACCTTCTAACATTTTTTACTCTTTTCTTGCACTATGTATGCATTTTCTTGGTCTTCAATTAATGTTTATTCACCCCTTTATCCAAATGCAATTAGTAGTTGGGTTAATACTAGAGTATTAACTTCTTGAAGAGAAATACTACCTCCTACTTACTTTTACAGTTACCGTACACTTTGCTATAGTAAACACAATGAAAACATACTAAATTAAATTTGTTCAAATTACAAACATAAAAGTAAAAGAATGACTATTAAAATGGGAAATTTGCTAAATTATGTGTGACAGGGATCTGAAATACAAAAATATTATCCAACATTAAATAGATAAAACTATTATCTACCATCTTGGCCCACTCATTTATTCATCAGTAAGCATTTACTAAGCACTTACTCTTTCAAAGCATTGTTCTTCGCACTGGTGATAGAACAAGGACCATTTCTGTAAGGCATGTAAATGTGGGGTATGTGTGGGAGACACCAAGAAGATGTTTTCTAACAAGATGTTTACTTGCTCTTGATTTTGTTGCCAGTGATGCTAATTACTAGCCAAACTGACTAGTGAATCTCATCATTAGTGTCCTCTGTTTGCCTTTGGATTTTGTCAGTGATTATATCAGAGAGCTGGGCAAAAATAAAGAAAGTGCAAATAAAATGTCATTGAATGTGCATATACTGCCATATGTAATTGAGAGTTGATGAAAAAAGCAGTAGCCCAAGAAGAGCTGATTTGATCTGACTGTGATAAATTGGCTGCCCCTAACATTACACCTAAGGGATTTAAATCATATGTCAGTGACTTTCTCATTTCTTTCATTCATGCTTGCTAGGTATGTGATGGGGGAACAGGAGGTGAGTACTGTGAAGGAAAATTTTTACTCCTTTATTCCTTGATATTCCCAGTGATTATGTGATGTCCATCATGGGACCTGATGAAGGGACAAATACATGAATTGAGGGAGGGGGAATTATTAATGAGAGCATAAATTCCCCAAATCCGATGCTGATTGTTGGTTATACAATATAAGAAATAAATCTGTACCTGACTCTTTATTTAATATTTGAAATAAAGTGCTAAAGCCTGACCATCCTTTATGGGATGAGATCAGAATACCTCACTAGTGATCTTAAAGATCTCCAAGCTCTGTTAACACCTTGGTTCCTGTGAGCTGATTGCTAAGAAATTAATGTGAAGAAGTACATGCTATTTTTGGTGACTTCATCCAATTAATCCATGTCATTGAGGACAAACACAGGCTGAGACAGGACAGAAAACATAAACTGAATGAGTCTTCTTCCATCAAAGTAAGGTGAACCGCAGAAAGCCCAGCTGCTTGACTCCCAGGGTGGGCAGCAGTGGAGCCCCCAGGGAGGAAGAGCAAGACAGGGAGCACATGAGAGGGGAAAGTGGCCCAAAATAAGACCAAGTCCAGAAAAAAGAAAAGGGAAAAAAGGACCAAACCAAGACCTGTTTATGAAGTGAGATATGGTTTTAGGGCAGCTGCTGCAAATTTTTTCACTAGCTTATATTTCCATTTGCTTCCTTTTTAAGGAATTTGTTTTATGAGCATGGTGTTTGTCAGGTCGTTAGCTTCCGATGGCATCTGGTACCAATTGTAGACTTCTCTCTCTTGCACCCCAACTCTAAACCCCCTTTGCTGTTTCTCTTCCATTAAAAACACTGCCCCTCAGAATAAGGGTGTAGTGCTCTCCACCATTCTACCCTGCCCTTATGTTCACCTTTCTCCTAAGGCTACAAAAGCTGTCATATTATAAAGCCATGCTCAGAGCAAAAATAATTCATCGTAAAGCTGTCTTTCTATGGTCCTTCGACAAAGTTAATGAAAGAGGCAGAACGTACACCTCACGATCCCCCAGAGAGGTGGAAAGGGTGGTATTTATCTTGGTTTGACATACAAGGAAACTAAAGCTATGTGGAGACTGGCTGGAGGCCACACAGCGAGCCAGAGGAACATCTCCAGCTGCATCTCCAAGCCATGCCAGGGCCAACCTAGACCAGGAAGCCATCACTTCCAAGTGAGGCGGCCTTCCTGCTGCTTTCCTACTCCTTCAGGAGTTAGCAGCTTGAGCAGGAGTGAGTGAAGGAGCTCCTCAGCAAGGCAGGCAGAGGAAAAGGACAGAATGCTTGTCCATTATAGTTCTGAACAGTTTTCTCTTAAACTATAGCAGTCCAGCTGCCACTACCTGCAAAATGCCCTGTAAGCGTGAGTCCTCCTTTGGCAACACCACTTCACCGTTCCCTCCACTTTTTCCACATCTTCCCCACTCCTCATCACACTGTGTTCTCAGGTGGGGATAAGACGCTCCCATCAGATGTGATTCACAGGTATTTCCATTTAAATAAGGAACAAAGTCTTACCCAGAGGATTGAATTTTTCATAATGGAATTTCAAGGCAGTGGGCCTTTAGAAATCACACTCTGTAGATGGCTGGCTATGCATAATTGTGGCTTTGCTCTGTGTCTCTCTGCTTCCCTTAGAAACCTCTACTCTTTCTTCTGGTCCTCATTCCCAAAGTTTGAAGGTTTAAAAAAATGCTTTCCATTGAACCATCCCTGTTCAAAATGTATTTTAACCTCAGGCTCTGAAGGCCCCCAGGATCAATCCTAGCAATGTCCTGCTGTCCTGATGCATGTTTGCCCTGGATGGTTACCCAACCATGTAGAGGATGTCTGGAGTTGAGAAAGCTTTGTTGGCACAGTTCCACACAAGAGGGACCAGCGTATTCTGTGAGGTAGGCTTTCTCAAACATGGCTGTGCATTAGACTCACTTAAGCAATATTTTTAAAAACTGGAAGCTGCATGCCATGGTGCATGGTTATAATCCCAGAATGCGGGAGGCTGGAGCAGGAGGATCACAAGTTTGGGCCCAGCCTGGATGACTTAGGGACTTAGCGAGATCCTGACTCAAAACGAAAAATTTACAAAGGGTTGGGATGTAGATCAGTGTGAAGGTCCTGATTCAATCCTTAAATCCTCAGTACTGAAAAAAAAAAAAAAGGTAGATAGGGCAAGGGGGGTGATAGGGAGGAAATGATTAAAGTATATTATGTGCATGTTCAAATCTGCCAAAAGCAAACTCATTAATCTGTATAAACAATATGTACTAATAAAAAAGTGGGCTAAAAAAGTAGACACCCAGGCCTCATCCCCTGGGGATTTTGATTGGTTAGGCCTGTGGTGAGATCTTAGCATCTGTGATGTTTTCAAGTTTCAAAGTTTTTGAAGCTCAACAAGAGTGAAACTCACCCCTATAAAGATCCTGATATATGTAACCTAAAAGATATGTCACTAACCTAAAAGATATGTCACTTAACTAAAAGACATGTCACTAAATTCTATAGGTCAAGACTATAAATTGGCAAGGCTGACTCCAGAAGAGAAACGGGTCCCACTGTTTCATCATTACATTTCACGTATTCAAAACAAATTGTCACATAGAAGCCACAAAGTACACTAAAACATTTCTCCTCTTCTGAAGAAATTTTAGAAACAGTGGAAGAGAGAAAACAACTAAATCATGTTACTGATTATGAACCCAGGGTTCCTTCAAAGAAAGTTTTATCATTGCATTTGCTTTAACCTTAATGAATGAATAAGATCTGGAAAGGCAAAGGAGATGTCCTGGGAAGTTATTTCTGAGGCTTAACAGATAGAACACAGGGAAAGGTAGTAATCTCAAAGTACAGATAAAAATACTATTTCCTCCACAACTGTGAACTGAATAAAATTTGGTACATGTGAGTCTCTTAAATTCTAACAAATTTAGACAATTCCATATTGAAAGAATCAACATCTATATATGAAATTCGAACTTAGGGGCAGGCCCACAATGTCTTCCTATATCACTCATTGTTAGTGAGGAGGAGGGTAAGGCTGACACCAGGAAACAGACATCATCCTCTACAGATGGAAGGGTCAGACTCACTAACAAATCTGTCATAAGCTTTTTGTAGAGGACACCAGCACTTCTTGTTAGCTTTCCAGTTCTTTAGGCCACTATAGGGATATTGGCATAGTGTCCAGCCCAGCTCTAGATGTGGGAAGTTGGGTAGTTCCTAACAAATGCGGGAAATACTGGATATTCTGCTGACAGTCATGGGCAGCCATGGCCCAACATCCTACTCTGTGTCTGGGTCAATGATGGCAAACTTTTTAGAGCTTTCAATGATACAAACAGCCCACATTGGCACACATGCCATAGGTTTGCCACCACTGGTCTGAGCCATCTTGGGAAAACTTTAAGAGGCTATGATAGTATTCCAGAGTCAATCAGAATCAGTACTGAAACCCTTGCTTCTCCCATGCAAGGCTTGAAGAAAGTTTATAAGCTAAATTTCCCCTCTGGGGTCACAATCTCAGAGAATTGAAATGGAACTTAAAGATAATTCAACTCAAGCTCCTCATGTTAGAAGTCAGAAAACTGAGCCCAAAGGAAATTATGGAATATTCTATAACTTCCTAAAGCAGTAAGACTATAATATAACAACAAAGAACAATTTAATTAATCTTTGGCCCAAAGTAAAAATCAGAATGACATCAATTCCTGAGTTTTTCTAAAGTCAATATCCCACCCTCACTGAGGCATCCAGAAAAGTATGACCACAGCTTTTTTTCCCCTAGAATCTAAATTAGTTTAAGAGAAATTGTCTGGCATCTGTACCACACTTTTCAAGAAACAGCCTGCTAGGATGAAGAAAGCAGTAGACCAAGGCCATGTGACTAGGCTCTGGTCTTGGCTGGGCCCTGCTGACCTCTATGAACTTGGGCATGTCTCTTAACCATTTTGGCCCTCTGTCTGCAAATTTGTAAAATGACATGGTTGAACTAGGTTCTATTAAAGGTCTCTTCCAGCTTTAACGTGGTATTTAATTTCATAGATGAGGTGATGGTGGTATTGGGGTGGAAGTACAAAAAACTCATGAACAGACAGGATGTGGTAGAGAACCCAAGAAAGAGTTTTCATATCCTTTCTTGCCCAGTATAAATCTTTTGTTTAATGTCCCAATTTTTCAGTTGTTTAGTTAAACAAAATATTGCAATGCCTCTCTATCCAAGAAGTGTCACCATTGACTAAATAGTAATCCCAGTGGATTTCTCTAGAACAGCTCTGTTAAAGTTAAATAGTAAAATAAGATCAGATTTCTCTCCATTCCTCCACTCTGTTTTATTGATTCTTATTGAAATCAGTGGGTGTGGGATAAGGAGGAATGTATGTTCTGGATTTGGCAACAGATGGGAGTAAGATGTAGAAAGTGGAATGGACTGGAAGAGACAGAGTCCTCATTAATCTTCACACCACCAACTGCAAAACCAAATGTCACAACAATAAGACTATCTATCCTTAGCTTTGTTGTTTCTTGAAACCAATATGTAAAAAAAAAAACACACAGCAAAATACAACTTTCCATTCTACCTCTCCATTCTACCTCCTCACCTCCATCTTCATTTCTGTTCTATAAACATGAACCAGGTTAAATACTAAATACATTTCTAACACCTTTCTTGGGCCAACCAGTGCTGGTAGTTTGAAGTGTTTTACTGAAAGATCACACAAACTGGGAAGGAAAAATTGATTCAAGTTCCTCGCTACTGAAGATTCTCATCTGAATCTCAGCAGTAATTCTGATTCTTCCCTCATGTGACAGAGAAAGGACAAATTACTGTACCAAGTAGGCTTTTTCCATTCTTGTATCCTAGGAAAGTAGTGTTTGTCCCTGTCCCTTTATGTAAGTCTAAGCACAGAGTGTGGCTCCTCAACATCTATCTGGGAATATCCATCTTTTCCTAGAACATGACCTATCTGCAAGTTCAGGCCTGGACTCTGGTGGCCCAGTACTTGGTAATTTACTTTGCTCATTTCTACTTCTGGGCACAGTTTTACCATGTCTGGCTGTAACACCAGAAGTCCCATCCAAATGCCCCTGCCCTTCTAAAAAGAAACAGATTTACATCAAACAGCTCAAGATACTCCCTTTCAAAATTTCTGTCTCACCAAGTTTCAGAACCCATGATTTTCATGTAGATTATAAACTATGTTGAATACCAAAGGAAAAGCCAAAATAATTCAACTGCTGACTAACACTTGGAAATTGTGCTTCTTAACACTGACCTGAGGGAGCAGAATCATCCATTTGAAACAGAAGGATCTATATTCATATCTATGTCTACTCCCACAATATATAAAGGCAGAAGCCATCTCCATGTGGGGCATCTCCTAATGAGGAAGGATCCCTGGAGCCCTCCAAGTGACTGCACTGTTGACTCCCTCCTGCCCTATTGTTCATGCCTGAACACCAGTTAAACTATTAATTTGGAAGAGACACTTCCTCAGCCACATTCACAGGGTGAGCCTGGAGAACTTTTAAACATGTGGAGCTAAGTGAGAAACAACACTGATGAAGTTTAATGGGCACGGACTTCTGAGTATGTCACTCCTGGAGCAGTGGCAGGAAAAAGCTTAGCTTCTCCATGGGTTATGCCTGAGTTAGGCATAAATGGAGATCCTGAGGATTTGCACAAGCACCTTGAATAGATTCCAAAATCATAGGCAGGAGTAGAACTTAAAACATATGCTGGGCCCCTGTGGGATTCTTGCTATCCTCAGTGGCTTCTTTTTCTTAAAAAATTCCTGGACTCTGCAACAGAAACTTCCTGCTGCTCCCCTAATCTCTTAATCCCCAAATTTGCCAGCCCTTGGTTGACATCAGATTTTGGAACATTGTTGCCTTCTGTTCTTTTGCTATTTCTAGTACTCTCAAGTCTAGCAACATTAATACTTGCTTAGGAGAAATGAAGGCCTAAAGAAGGGAAGGGAAAGGCACTGAAATCACGTGGTGCAGCCAAAAGTGAGAGGCAGGGTCCAGTGATCAAACTTCCTCCACATCCACAGGTCCAGCTGCATACAGAACCAGACATGGCCCAAGAGTCACTCTAACCCCAGTTCATTTTAACCAGAGGTCAACAGCATCTGTCTACTTGGCCGGCTGGCAAAACGATAGAACTTTGGAAATACTAGTTTGTTTTTATTTTCTGTGCTTTCTCCATCAGCTGCCATGAACACAGACCATACTTACAGAACCAGCCCTGAGAAAAATTGGGAAGTAGGTGACATTTTTAATTCATCCCTGTTTTCAGCACCACTTTTTCTACTTCTCACCTTCCCTCAGAACTTCCAGATGCCTATACTAGCTTTCATTTCAGTAGGGCCCTGGTCTGTTTTTTGTTATCAAGGACCCTACAAGAACATGTCTGGTATAAATAGTTGATAAAGACATAAAACATGTTTATTCCTGGTATATAGTTATTTACTGCTTTAAAGAGACGTCTTGAGATTTTCAAGACTTCAAGAAAATAATCCCTAATGGGAGAATTTCAGGTAATATACTTCACTGGGGACTCATTTTGAAGACGCTGCTTTGAAATCAGTCTATTCCTTGGAATTAATCTCCAGCTCTAGGGCTCCTTAAGACAGCTTTACCTGCTTCTAGATTTGGACTGAAAGCTGCTCCAACTTGTTTTCAGAAGATATTCCACTAAGAACGATCTCAGACATGAGAATATTGTAATTTTAATAAAGATTATCCTAGAATACTCTTAGCCACTTTCCAATTAACCATCAGATGAGACCATGTCCATGGCCTTTTAATTCTTCCTCTATGATCCTATGAGAAAAAGCTGTCATAAAGATACAATTAGTTTCTTGTCTTCCAGTGCAGACCTGTTGTTCACCAGGCCATTTGTTATTGACCAGGGCAATCAGAATCTTCTCTAGTGGGTTCTCTTCTTTTTCTTTTATTTTATGGGCAAATCATTCTTGGAAAAGGAAGTTGGGCAAGAAACCTAGGGAACAATTGAGTAGCTATAATTCTTTCCTTACTCAAAAGAAACTGAGCAGAAACAAAAACAGATTCAATGTTAATTTGTAAACTGCTTTGGGGAAGAAGATAATCAAATGAGTAGAAATATAATACATATTTCATTTCTATAGCGCTGTCTTTCCCAGCAGCGAGAGAGAACATTTCCCATCACCCTGGAGCCTTAAAAGAGAACCCTCTGCTAAGAATAAAAGATGAGGAGCCAAAAAATAAGCAAATGATTTAACCTGAAGTCTCAGAGCAAAAGAAAGGAAGGGCCCTTTTACTTTAGGAAGCTATCAAAACGGAGATCATCTGAAGATTCTACATAAGACTGATCAGAGGACAAGAGGACTGGCAAGGTATCAGGATCTGATCCAGGCAGAAGAGGAGAAAGGTTGGCATTTCAATTCTGAGCTCCAGATAATTGAAGCACATGAGGAACTGCTAAAGCAGCAGCAGGGAGTGTTCCAGAGAATAACGAAGCATGTAGCAAAATGACAGAAAATAGAGATAGAATGATTCTATTACCAACACCAGACTCAGAAAATGCTTATAGCCTGGCTAGAATGCCAAGGCACTGAGCTGTGCCCTGCTCCCCACTCCTGGCCTGGAGCTCAGAGGTTCTATGACCTGGACCTCCTTCTTCTGGCAACTAGAGCATAACCAAGAAGAACATTTTCACACCTGTGCCCCTACATCTCCTAAACAGAAAACATAGCCACTTCCTCCCTGAAATTCCTGGGTATTATAGTCACAGAAGCAAAGGTGAATGAAAAATAGCTTGCTTTCTACCACATCCCTGTGTTCCCAACCAGAATCCCATGTCTAATGAATTGTCCACAAACAACACAGCTGATACTCCCATTATCTGTATTTGAATTGTGTCACCTCAGTCAGCAGAGCCACCTTTTCAAGAGCAATTCTTAAGGCTGAAGATATCTTTTGCATCACAAGCACGTAGGCATTATCAAAAAGGGATCTGAAGAGGGCAGGTAACTGGGGTAAGTCCACCTGTCAGAGCATAAACCTTGAATTTCAACTAAGTTTATAAACTGCAAATAGAAAACTGAGTTATTTGGGAATAGCTAATTTTGTTTTTTTCTCCCTGTATTATGGATTTTTGCAGACTGTATTTCAGGAAATGATAACATGAAGCTCAGTAGCCACACAAAGCCAAGCAAGGTGACTGAAGTAATATATGTGTACATAGGTCAGCAGATCTCTATCTGTGGACACTGAGGCACTCAAATCACATATATATTATTCATTGATCATTCCTTTTTTCAAAATTACCTGATTATTTTCTTTACACAACTTGTTTAGCAAAGCAAGGCAGGTATCTTAAGTATGCACATGTATATGAGGATTTTGTAATAAATATAAAAAATAAAATTTGGATATTTAATTCTAATTGATATCCAGGATAGCAACCTAACAGCGGAAGTTTTTAGTGCAGAAGATACATTCCAATCTTAAGGATTGTTGCCTTTAATATAGACACATGCTGGAACATAGTATGTGTGCTTGTTATTTTTCCTTCACTGAAATGTTATTTATGATTGTCTTAGTCACTTTCCTAAGTCACTGGACACAATACCTGACACTCGTAACTTGGAGGAGGAGAGGTTTATTTTGACTCACAGTTTCAGTCCACGCTCCACTGGCTCCGAGGAAAAAACAGCATGGTGGATGGACACGTGGGAGGAAAGCTGTTTAATCTATGGCAGCCAAGAAGCAGAGAGAAACCAGGACAAGAATACAGCCTTCCAGGGCATGTTCCCAATGACCCACCTCCACCCAGGCCCCAGCTCCTAACAAGTCAGCTGTGGCTTCCTGATGTTCCAGCCACCTTCCACACACATACGAGACTGTGGGGGATGTTTACTCATAAACTATAACATGGTGAAAAGAAGAAAGGAAAGAAAAAAATCTGAGGATGATACTGCTCTTCACAAAAATATTTAATTTCTGCTTAAAAAATAACACATTTTCTTACAAAATTTAGCATAGTTTTAACCACAAGAATTAGAAATTACACTCCTTAGTAGTATTTGTCCAAAGAAGTTAAAAACTTATAGCTACACAAAAACCTGCCCATGGACTTTGACTCCAGCTTTACTCACAATTGATGAGAGCTGGAAGCAAGCAATATGTCCCTCCACAGGTGAAGGGAAAGACATACTTAGGGTGCACACCCGGACAATGAGCTATTGTTCACCAATGAAACAAAATGCGACATCAAGCCAAGAGAAGACACGGAGGAGATTTAAATATGTATTAGTGAAAGTGGCGATCTGAGAAGGCCACATACTACATGATTCCAACTACGTAACATTCTGGAAAATTATTGAGATAGTAAAGAGATCAGAGGTTCCCAAGAGAGTTGGGTGGTGAGCAGTAGTACTGATGGTGGCAGTGGCAAACAGACAGAGCACAGGGGATTTGTAGGGCAATGAAAATGTTCTGTATGATACTATAATGGTGGATACATGTTATACACTTATGCAGTTCTATAAAATGTGCAACACCAAGAACAAGCCTTAATGTAAATTACAGCCTTTGGGTAATTATGATATGTCAATGAAGGTGCTATAAGAAATGGTGCATTTTCATGAAGGATGTTGATAAAAAAGGAGGATAATATGGGGGCAGAATGCATATTGGAAATTTCTGTATGTTCCTTTCAATTTTGCTGGAACCTAAAACAACAAAGTCTTTACAAATGAAAATGATGTTCTTTTGAAATAAACAGCTATTTAAAAAGTTAAATCATTTAAACTTTGGTTTTATACTTCAGTGCATATTACACTAAATATTCCCAAAAGATTGTTTGGCATAAATGTGAACACACGTATGCACACACAGATGAGTGCATAAACACAGATACATACAGATAACCACACTTTACTAGATCAAAACTACTATCATCCATCATTATAAAAAGAAAACAGATAATTCAATAATAACAAAAAGATTTTATTTTTTATTTTATATAATGTTATTATTTTCTAGGGGAAAGTGGGCATTACTGATCAAATTTCACCTTGATGGATATAACATCAGTGAAGATTGAGCAGGCTAAGGAGTTGGCTAAGGAATAAGGAGAAATGAGCTTGTACATAAAATCTAGACAGGAATCACTCATAAAATGGATGTGTTGTGTTGGATAACAGAGTAGGAGGACATTGTCTCATCAAGGACCACTCAGGTAATCCACCTACCAACAGCTAGAGAGTTGTTGTGGGAAGACCTCGCTTTTAGAATCACTACCCTTCCCTCATCCTTTTTCCTTCATGCTAATTTTTCACGTTTCCCCTGTGCCCCATGCTGTCTAATAAGTTGAAATTACATGGTTACAGTGTGTGACTCTATCAAATGAGAAACACATAGTTAAATACTTGTAACTCCAAGATCTATGCATACATTCTCATAGTCCAGGCTAGTGTGTTATGGTGGACATGATCCCCGCCCTCTGGAATCCATGCCCTTGTGTAAACCCTAAACACAAGTGCAGATGGAATCACTTTCTTCTAAATGATCGATAAGGTTCCAGTTCTGTGATTCTAACGCAAAATGTTGCAAGGTAATTTTGATGACAGTTCCTCTCTCACTGGTTTTGAAGGAATAAATTGCCACATGTGAGCTGCCCAGTGGAAGTGGTTATATGGCAGGGAAGTAAGGGCAGCTTCTGCCAAAAATCCAGCAGGAAACTGCGGCCCTCTGTCTGACAGTCTTAGAACCAAATGCCAACAGCCGCATGAACTTCAAAACCGATTTTCTGCAAAGAAATCTTAAGATGAGAACCTATGCCAGGCTGATACTTCATCACAGCCCCACTGAAAACCCAACTCAGCCTTGCCTAGACCTTCAAAAACTATGAGATTATAAGTGCATTGGTTTATAAATGCATTGCTAAATTCATAGCAATACTGTTAAAAACGGTAAAAAAATTAACACATAAACTAGGCTTGCAAAATTACAGTTTCATTTTTTGGATTACCTGCATTTCTTATGTCAGAGAAAATGGATTACAGTATTTTTTCTCAGATTTTCTCTTAAGAAAGAAAATTCTTCATAGACATTGGGCCAAACTGCACTTGTTTTAATGACCCCAAATTCCTAGATTCTGCCCACAAAATTATCCTTATCTAGATTATAAATTTACTAATCTCCAAACATCCAACATATCTCCACAATTCCATTTTAATATCCTACCCTATCAAATATTTCTAACTCATCTGCATTACACATAGCCATTAGCTTTGTTTCACCATTCCTCAAAATAAGATGCTTGGTTACCTAAATATATCTAAAATATACGTACTCTTAGATTAGGACCAGCTAAATGACTCTTATACTAATCCAAATACAGTTTGAGAAGGAGTGGTAGGATATCTTGGGAGAAATGAATAGACATGAATATATTTCTGAAGCAGCCATTCTTAGAATGGATGCTTTTCCTTACTAGAAAAAAAAAATCACATGGATTCTAGTTATAGTTTTGTTAATTTCAAATTAGGCAAAGTTTCATTTCTTTGCTAAAAAATTGATTCCTGGCATATGTGGCATTTACAAACTTTTTGGGTGATGAATATTCTCTGTATTCATATGTATACATATACATTGACAAGCACACACAAACACACACATAAATTTGACATTCTGAATAATTAGTTTTGTACATCAATTTACATTAAATTTTATAGAAAATTAATAGATATGAAATAAAGAAGGCTTTCTTCTACATGCAGTAAAATATAGCAATGTGTATTTAATATGAATCCATTGTATTAAAAATAAATTTTTACAAATCACTTCTCATTTGTCCATAATGAAAAGGACTATAAAGCATGCATGCATGTATATATAATACATATATAATATATAATATGCATATTATATATACTGTATTTATGTAGGGAAAGAGGAGGGGTAAGCTACAGATAGAAGAAAGAAATCAAGTTTGGACATGAATATTCATTTTAAAAGATCAGTATCCTATTGAATTTTTACTAGAGTACTTAGCCTTGATAAGCTATACTTTAAAGCACACTTAGGTATCCACTACAGTTTTATGTGTATGAGTATCCATTACTTGTTTTCTACCTCAATCAGAATGTAAATTCATACTAAATAAACTAGTGAAACATTTATACTTTAAGTTTGCCTTGGACTTAAAATAAAATCAAAACATTAAAATAAGAAAAGACACATTTCTACTTAAGCTCAATCCATTTAGAAATTGTACTGAAAAATGATCTTACTAAAAGCCAAGAACGTACATGAAATGCTACCTTGAATAAAAGGCAGAGAGCAAAAGGATTTCTTCTTGGTTTTTTGGTGAGACCATCTCTGCTAGATATCACTACACCACCACTCAGTTCCAAATTCATGCTTCATTGGATAATTTCTGATTCTAGAACTAGGGCATAGAACCATTTTCCTTTTGCTAGTTAGCCTGATGTTGTTTTTTTCTCAGTAGACATCACTGGAGAGACACTGCAGAGTGCAGAGGCTTCTCTTTTCAGTCCTCTGAACTTTCCTGTGCTTGCTTCCACAGCACTTGGAATGCAGTGGTGAGCGGGACAGCCATGCTGTTCACCACCTACTGAGTGGCAATGATCCTTTGCATGTCCTAGTAAGCTCTACCAGTAACTCAGCTGGTTTCCCAACAAGTTTCAGCCTTCAAGTTTCATCAGTGCCTAGGACATTGCCTCTGAGAAAGTCTTAGTAGCACCCCAAGGCAGCTTTCCAGCAAGATCCAGTAATTCCCTAGGATGCAGCTTATAACAATCCTTTATCAGCATTGCCCTGGGCAATTTCTTGATTGTCAGCCCCATCTCGTGGGACCTTAGCAAACTTCTCTGCCTCAGTGTGCCACAGCCCTACCCTCTCTGATGACAGTGACTCTCAGCTTTGGATGGGGAGCCTTTGCCATTTTTGTTTCTTCCTTGAGTATTCCTTCACCAATTCTAAAAGTATTAGAGTTCTCATTACCCCTTAGAAGTTGATCTCCTCTTGCTAGTTAATAATTGTTTATAGTAAACATTCCCTATTCTAATTACTGTCCTCACTGGGCCCCAACCGACGTAGAATGGTACTGGGGATGGTGCCATGATACAGAGTCACAAAACTGAGGCTTGGGTATCAGATTGTTTGTGCCTTTGAGTTTGAGTACAATACTGAGCTTCTTGTGAATGGAAAATGGGACACTAATAACACATTAAATGTGGTGGGAACACCTTGGTTGATTGTGATGAAGAGCCAACTGAAACAAGTGCCTTAGGAGCCCAAGCAACTGCCATGCTTGAATGCAGGTGTCCTGGGCAACACTGCCTGAGAAAGTCACAGCAGCAAAAGAGAAGAAAGCACAAGCACGCAGAAGTGAGAAAAGAAGCCCCTTCCTCTTCCTCTCTTAAGGCAGTTGTGAAGGATGGTGCTAGCTGGTAAAGGATACATATTAATAGAACCAACTCTGGCATTACAATGCAGGTGGTGAGGCTAGATTAGGAACAATGAGTCAATAGATCGCTTACTAGCATAGCTGCTAAAGGAGGATGATAACAAATTGAGACAGGGAGTGGTATGGGAACTGCCATGGTGCTGCTCTAATCCAGTGCTCGCAGGTGCTATAAACTCTACATGTACTATTTTCAGTTAATCTCATAAGAATATTATAAGGTAATTTCTCTGTGCTTCCTCCTCAAAGATCAACAATACAGAATAATATGAAACTCTTTTCAATACCCAAAACCAAGATTGGAATTTAAAATCTTTGGGGATTTCCTTTTGAGTTAAATTCAGAAATGTCATTCAAAACCTGAAAGAATCTGACCACTGCCATCCTAGTCTAATCAGAGACCATTTTATTTTTAGTTTTTAAATTTTTTATTATTTTTAAAAATTTTCCTTTCCCTTCTTTCCTTTCCCCTTCCCCTCCCACTTCCCCTACCCCTTTGGACCTTTTCTTCCTATTTCAAATTATCAATTATTCATTTTAATCATTTTAACCCTTATTTACACTTTCAGTTTCTCTCACTAGAGAAACTATTCGGTATTTACACACGTGTGTCCTATTTATTTCACTTAAGAGTATGGCTTCAATATGCATCCATTTAGCTATAAATGTCTCTAGTTTCTCATTCTTTATGGCTGAGTAGTACTCCATTTTATTAAAAAAAACCCACAACTTCTTTATGCAGTTTTCAGTTGATGGGCACTTGGGCTGTTTCCAAGGTTTCACTATTAAAAACTATGCCCCTATAAACATGGGTGCACATATATCGCTGTGGTATGATTCTTTTAATTCTTTTAATTCTTTTGGGAAGATACCCAGCAGGGGGATAGCTGGGTCAAATGGGACCTCTAGTCCTAGTTCTTTGAGGAATGAGAGACCATTTTAAATCCCTTCCCCCTGCTATGCTTTTACACCTGCTGCAGATATATCATCATGGGTCGATAAGGTCCAATAAGCACAGCTATGCCCTATAATTCCCAATCATTGTTTGGCCTAGCCCTTGACAAGCAACACCCACCTCCTTGTATGTCCTCAAGCCCAATGCTGGCAGGATAGCCACAACTCCTTTGCACTGAACTCTTTTCCTTCAAAAGTGTCATTGTGACTTTTTCTTCCACTGCCCTCTTTTTTATGCACATAAACACCTTTTATACTATAAAGACTTTATAGCCTGTATGAGAGTTAGCTGGTCTGGTCTCTAATCCCAGAGAGGCCCTCTCAGGTTTGTTCTGTAAACCTGTCCTGTTGAGTTCATACCCCTGCTTCTTTTCCTTTTTTAGTAACAAAACCAAAGCATGTACCTTTTATTTTCTAAAAGAAATAAAGAATGGAACCATATTAAAGCAAAGGAACAAGTAATTGTTTCTTCTTTTCCCCACATTCTTCTTCTCACTAAAGTAGTAAATGAGTCATCTTTTTCTTCCTTGTTTGTCACCTATAAAGACCAGAAAACTGAGCACTGCTTTTTATTGGCCAGAAATACGTTCTCTATCCATTATTCTCATTGATACCACTCTCTCTTTTCTCACTTCAAAATTTCAGGTCAGGAAGTATAAGGGTCTTAGTGACATAAGGTGTGGGAAGTGAGGATGTAGAACCTCTGGCAAAACCCTGGGAGATGAACATCCCAAAGGCAGAGACACTCTAGATTCTAAAGGATGCAAGAAGTTTAAAGTTCATGAGATAAATCTTCACAATAGAATATCAAAGTAGTTTGACACAGAACTACAGTCTCTGTAAACAGTGGAGTAAAGCAATGTGCCCTGGGCTCATTGGCAGTGAAGATAAAGAAAGGTTGGAAATAAAAGAAAGGCAAATATTTATCAAACAAATACAAAGTGAAAAGCAAGGATGGAAATTTTAATTCCAGACAGAATAGAATTCACAGCCAAAAGCATTTAAAGGGGCAAAATTTGGCAGGAAATGTAATTCTAATAAAGATCAAGTAGTCACCAATAGTTATACATCTAACTATGCAACATAAAATTAGAAAAAACAAAAACCATTTGAAATACGAGGAAAAACTGAAGGAAGTACAATTGTTTGGAAGGTTTACACCACATTCTCACCTCTTGTAGAGCAGGTAAATAGAGAAATCTAGGAAAACAGAAAGGAAATCATAAGTGCTGTTAAGAGATGAGTAGTCAGAAGTTTCAAACGTTGCCATCAGCTCATGATCTGGAAAAGGAGATAATGTTCTTCATTTCCAGAAATTCAGTACTGAGGGTCCTACGAATATGCCATTAGCTAGGGCCAAAGGAATTACAATCTTTTTTTTGTTGTTTGTATCAATATGATGAGAACAGAAACTGTGTGCCCTTCAGTAACTTTTATCTATTAAGAAATTCTTATGGATTTGACCCTGGGAATTTCCAAAGCAGATTAAGAGTACTGATCATCTGCAAGCTAATCTACTCACTTAGGCAAATTAACATATAATTACCTGGATTATTCAGATACACTTCAAATCCTATGACATTGACACAAAAAATGGCTTCTACTCGCTAAAGTTATCAAAAATAATCCTAGGGTAATTGGAGGTCTGCCTGATCCTGAAGCTGTGACAGGTTATTCCCTAAAGTGAACAAAACTGAGGAAACAACAGGGGGGTAAGAATGACTTGAGCTCATGTTGAACACTGATGAACAGGAACAGGAAAACCAAACTTGCTGTTTAAGACTAAAGGATCATGATCAGGTGCTAAGCCCAGAGGGTCATAAACTGGATAGCCATCATACCAGAATAGGAAACAAGACTAGGAAATACATCAAAGCTAAGAATATTCTCTCCCTCTCTTCCTCTTTCCCTCCCTCCCTCCCTCCCTCCCTCTCTCTTTCCCTCCCTCTTTCCCTCCCTCTCTCCTTCCTTCCTTCCTTCCTTCCTACCTCCCTTTCTTCTAAACCTCCACACAATCTATTTTTAAGACCTTAGTTCTTAATTATATCCACCTTGGGTTTTTATCTCAAAACACAATCACACAGACAACTCTGTAGTGGATTTTCTGGCTTGGATGCCTGGTAGACATAACAGATTCAAAATAATCCAACTCTAAAATCTTGGTCCTCTTCTCCTTGGACTTGTCTATGACTCAGACTTCCAATCTAAATAAATAGTACCATTATTCACCTAAAAAAATAAAGCCAAAGGGGCCAGCGAATGAAGCTGTGTCCTTTTCTTTAATTATGGTTTCATTCCTTGGTTGACTTTTTTCAGAACACAGCAAGTGTGTGCTATGGTTTCCAATGATGTTTCTTAATTTAACTCCAGCACACATTATTGCAATCAAGAAGAAATCCTCACAGGCATTCGTGGCCAGACTTGGGTTTTGGTTTTGATAAGAGTTTTTGTATGTTCTTATTTTTTCCTGCATTTTTGGTATTTAGGGAAACAAACAGGCAGAAATGACTTGACGAGTGCAAATACCATGATTATCATGGCAGAGAAAGACTTAGGTTTATTGTCTTTGAGCTGAGAATTTTTGGACCAATCAGGTTGGTTAAAGATGTAGACTTGTAGGAGGAACAGGGAAAAGCTCATTAATAGTTAAACATAAAATAGATAACACTGCCAGGTATCTGTCAGCTCTCTCCTGTCCATGTAAGTATTAATGGAATTCAAGTCATAAGGGGTAAAAAGAAGATAATCAGAAATCTCTCTGACTATGCTCCGAATTTGAGGGTTTCATTTTAATGATGTATCTACATATACAACTGTGATTGACACAAGGCTACAAAAAGACTTCTATATTTTAAAAGTACATAAAGATTCAGATTTTAAATATATTCGTGACAAAAATATATGAGATCTATTAAGTTTCCTGCATATAAAATTTTACTATATTGCACTGATCTGCTGGCTGAGAAAGAAAAGCCAATTTGCATGGCTCCTGTCAGTCACATGTGGTTTGGAAATGCTTATGCATTCCAGATACACTCTGTGTAAACTGGAGAATCAGATCCTATTTCCACTGGTTTGCGTGCATGCATATAAAACTTGTTTTTCCCACAGTGCCACATGAACATAAGTGAAGAACTACCAGCGGTGATCATAATTAATCAACTTCTTTGTTGAAGTTTCACAACTACTATGGTGAGGGGAATTCTTGGGCCTCACGTTTAAAGAGGCTGTGACTACAACTTTATTGGTTTGCTTCTTTAGTTCTGTTCCAGGGAGCAATTAAAGTCAGCAACAGTCTCTCAACACACAGTTCCTGATACCTACTATGTGCCAGCGTCTCTGCTAGGTACTGAGAATTACTGAGCAGAGCTCCCACTATAGGGAGCTCAGAGTTTAATAGAAAAGAACAAGAACTAAATAATTAGTTACCGCCCAATGTGACAGTGACTTTTATAGAATTTGGGTTACGTATTGTGTCCTTTGGAAACAGTGAGAGTTTCCTAAAACTTCACAGAGGTGAACCCTGTTGGTGGATCATGAGTTGAAGTGAAGAAGGACTGGAAGGCATTCAAGAAAGTAGGAACATTATGTGCAAAGCTCATAAAGAACACATGTTTCAGGGACCTGAAAGAAATTTTGTATGGCTTAAGGCCAGAGTTAGAAATAGTAGAGGAAATAATTTGAAAATACATGGGGGAGAGGCAATAATTCTAATAAAGAATGCTATTTTAACAGTCTACATTTTTGTGTTACTGTTTGGAGTTATTTGCTCACTAGGAACATTTTTAAGTCGCAGATGAAGTAGCTAATGTCATAATGTACAGTATGCAGACTTTTCTCCCCTCCTGGCACTTATGCCACAGTGTACCTGGTACACAGTTGGTATACAATGAGCATAAACTACTATTACTGTAAGTGGTAGATAGCTCCTAATATGGTTCCCAGTGATGTATGTCCTTATGCAAACCCTTTCCCTTCAGTATTGACTGGACTTACTGACTCTTGCTAATGAATAGACTGTCACTCCCAACATTATGTTATTAAAAGACTGTGGCTTCCCTCTGGGGCACTGTATCATGTACCCAATACACCTTCTCTGACTCACTTTTTCTTCTGTGTCATTAGCTGCCATGTCTAAGACACTCAATATAAAAAGAGGCCCCTGTGTCAAGAAACTGAATCATGCCTATCTGAACATGTCCACTGCCTATACCTATGGGAGTGAGCTTGGTCATGGATCTTCTGAAGCTGCTAATAGCTATGTAAGTGAGCATAGAAGCAAGCTTTCCAACTTCTCTCAAGCCTTAGTAACTGTAGCTGTGCCCAACGGCTTGACTGCCAGCTCAGAAGAGACCCTAAGCCAGAGGCACCCAGCTGAGCTGCATCTAGATTCCTCACCCAAAGAAACTGTGACATAATGTTGGTTGTATTAAGCCACTAAAATTTTCTTTGATTTGCTGTAGAGAAATGCATAACTTACATACTCTACTAGAACTGTGTAACCCCTGTCCCTTTGGGGACTGGGTTTCTGTAACCTCAGTTGGGAATGGTGGCATTTGACTTCATCCTTGGTGATGGAGCACCACCTGGAACCTCAGCTTTTGTGACTAGAATCCTGATCTCCTGATCCCTAGTAATAAAGAAGTGATCTCAGCTCCCACGTTCTAAGGCAGTGAATTTTGTTATCTTTAGTTTTACCCACTTGATTAGACTATTGACAGAATAATTCTCTCCCAATTGTAATACAGATTGTTGAGTTTGGTATGCTTTCCATCCCTGATCTTGGGCACACCAACACAGTGAAGTACACTTCTTGTATTATCTGCTTCTAGGAATCCAGTCACCCTCATATATCTAGATGATGACAATCACAGATGCCCAGAGAAAGACACATGTAGCTTATATATTGCCTATTTTCAGGTATAACCCTAAATGATTTTGTGACATGCCTTAGAGGTAATTGGTAAACTTGCTGTCTACACTGTCCAGGTGGGAGCAAGTGGAAAAATATACATTGCTCAGGGAACATTGAGTTTTTGGCAAAGAATTTTTGGCAGTTTATATAACAATGTTGATTTGAAGTCAGTGGTTTTATATGTAAAAAAGATGTTAAGACCTTGTAAAGATGTTAAATATTTACATAAAATTATGCTCAGCTAAGGAAAGAAGAGCAAAATGTAAAAACCCAGTGTGCCTTCCACAAGTTATTCTTTGCTTATTTCCTAGGACTTTTTAGTGGGTCCTAAATTCATTTTTCAATTAATGATAAAGCAACCACAATAGATACAATACTATACAACAGATGCAATCTAAATGACAGCAGCATATTACAACCACAATAAAAGGGAAGAACGGAAGAAAGGGGACTTTGTACCTCTGTCCCTGATGATTTTGCCTCTCATGCTCTGCAATGCAGTTATGGGGAGCTGAAGGACTGATGTGGGAGGATGTCCTTAGAGCCACTGCTGAGATGCCCACCAAAGGGGATGAGAAATTCAGCAGCACAGAGGTGGTACAGTGGAAGAGGACATTTGCATGAAGGGTCACGTTGATAACCAGTGGGTTCTGCTGGCATGACAGTTCATGGGTTCCTGAAGATAAGTGAAAAGATGGATTAACATTTCAAGCTATTCATCTAGCACCAGGTTTCCATATCTATTTTACTATTTTATTCTCTCCAGAGCTATGTGATACAGGCCAGATCCCAAACAATATCAGAAATAGACATCAAACTGACTCTTGGATCTACTGCTGTCCTCTAGTGGTTCTAAAGGAATCATCCTCAGACTCACCAAGAGAGTGGTTGCTTCCACTGACATCGGTCAGGTACAGAGTTACTGTTGGCCGCTGATGCTTCCCAGGGCCCAGGCCATCAGATGTCAAGAAAATGAAAACTGCTGTGGCAACTCCAGGTCTACTAAAACACACCTAGGCAAAGCACATATACGTACGAGCCATTATTTTCATAAGCAGTCAAGGAATGTGCCACACCACGTCTGTTCTCAGATAGCTCACTGTTAACAAGTGGGAAAAATATGGGAGTAGGCACAGAAAAGTGTTCAAGGTCGCACCAAAAATCATAAGAGGGACAGAAGATTTTTCAACTACCAAGTAGGTTATCTTTTTTTCTGAAACTGCTTAGTGCACTGTTTTTGCTTTTATATTTCTTTTTCAACTTGTACCTGTCTTTCTTTACGTTTCTCAAAAAGATCCCTTGGAGAACATTGCTGTTGACGCTAATCCTCCACAAAGCCGGTGAACATATCATTTTCACTAAGGAGAGAGAAGTGGACGAGATGACCAGTGAGCCAATATATAAGTTAACAGACCAAGTCGTTCTGAAGTTCTGAACTGCCACACCTACTTAAGCCTCTCCATTTCCCTATTTACATCCCCCTAATTTTCTCAGAATTTGTCACTTAACATGTGAATTGCAACATGGGAGAGGGGCTACTGCAGAATCTGTTGCTTCTGAAATTGAAACTTGAAAAACTGCTTCATTTTTATGCAGTTTTTCTGGTGCCCCAAGCTTATATATTTTGTCACTGGGTGGAAAACAAGTGAAGCTGAAGGCACAGGAACATTCCGTTATTTATAAGGAATATTCTAGGATGTTTAGGCTGATTATACTACATCATATATTCAAAATAGACTGTGAAAACTTTGTCTCCAGGAACATTTTAATAGAAAAAAATCATAGAGTTCAAGAATGAAATGCAGCCTTCCTCCTAACCACTGCTAAAAGTTCAATGTTTCTTTCCATACTGGACTTACATGATGTTACAGTTTACTTTGGTTTGATTTCCTAGAGCTTAGCATTACCCCTACTTTTTGTCCCCAACTTTCCCTAGTGTTGTATCTGAGATTTATGATTAGAACCTGGACCTTACAAAGCCCTATGTAAATTTTTCTGGATTTTTATCAGGATTGAAGGGTGGTGTGGCCCCAGGAAATGTATTCTCAGTGTAAAAGCACAGCAAAACATCTAATGGCAGTGACCACCTCTAAAGTGGGGAGTGGCAGAGTAAAATACGTTTTCTATTTTAATGAAAATTCTTTCTCATCCACAGACTGGTGTTTCCTGAGTCTTGGCAGTGTGTTTATAGAGTGTCCATTTGCACTGCTGGCTTAATTAGGGTGATTTAGGGTTTACAGTGATCAGGGTGGTACAGCTCTCCTGTCTCCCCTCCTTTGAGGGACAGGCTAGACACACTTTTTACAGTATCTGCTCCCCTTATTTTTTCATTTCTCCTCTTTGAAGTAATAAACATTCCTTCATAACTTAAGAAACATCCAGACCCATAGGTTACAGAGCCCAATATGAAGTCCTCGGTCCCCGGCTGGGTGCGGGCTAGACATGAAACACATCCTAAGGAAACGAAAAGCCAAACTCAAAGCTCTGGACTCTAGTGGCAAATGACATCAAAGCCTTCTGGGAACTCCCATAACCTCTCCCTTTTCATACACCACAAAAGAGAGCTGAGCACTGAAAGACAGTTCTGGGTCATTTCCTGAGCCAGGAACAGAGTCCAAACAAGTACCTGGTGGCTTTACTTCAATGGGCCTCAGACCTGAAGTGCGGGGTGGCTTTAACAAGGAACAGAAGAGCTCAGTCTTCCATCTTCTGCTGGGCCCCAAAATAGACACCACCTACCTGAAGTTAGTTAGTAGAGGCAGTTTTGACGATGTGGGCCTCTCCATCCTGAGGGCCCATGCCCAGAGTTTCCAACTCACTTTGTAATTCTTAGCAATATACCCCTTTGTTCTTAAGCTCCCTAAATACAAAATCACTTCTAAATGTAAAGGCTGCTTCTTCTGAGCAGAGTCATGGTGCCATGATTTGTGGGGAAATGTTATATCAGGATTTTCAGGCCAGAGGTTAAGTAGGAAAAACATAGGTAAGATTTACAAAGATCACACAGGCAGGGGAACATTGGTCTGCATGAAGCAAAGAGAAACAAAGGATCAAGTTATGGGGCGCTGAGTCTTGGGCATATCCTCTCACAGTGACATGGGAAAGGTAGCCATGTTTCGTTTTCACGCGACTTTCAAGTATACCCCACAGCAGCAACTAGAAGCACAAGAAAGTATAAATTCTCTCACACAACTACTATATCGCCACCTCAAGGGCAGAGACTAGTCAAAATCTGTGCATATGTGCATTAGCAGTCTCAGCAGGAGTAAGGGAAACTATCTAAATTCATTGTGTGATAGAGTTGGCTGGGCAGAAGCTCTGGGTTTGGCGCTTTGATCAATCTTCACTACGTAGTTAAGCCCAAGCAATCCATCTCTCCTGTCAGAACCGGAACCTGGGTTTCTCTTTCTTATAACTGAGAATAAAGATAATGTCTATCTCACATGGTTACTGTGATGATTAAATGAAGTCACATGAGGGGAAAAGGGACAGTGCTTATTATACAGTAAAGATTCAGTGTTCAATAATTCCTATTTCCCCAAAGAAATACTTTTAATATAGTTTGCAACATAGAAAGAAACAATGAAAAAAATATAATTTTAAGGTAAAATGTATACTTTTATGTTCTGATATATAAAGAGAATTATCCTTTTCTGAAACTTATGGGCTGAAATGTTAAATATACTTTTCAAAATTGATGCTTGCAGAAATGTGAAGTGGTGCTCTAGATTCTGGTTTCATAGAAACTGTCAACATTTGAGATTCTTGGTATATTATGTATTTCTACTTTAAGAATGGAATCTATAAAAATATAGTCATTCCTTTATACTCGACTGCTTTGAAACTCTTTGAATTTGGTACTCAATGCATTTGGATGGTAAAATTCTGTCCTGGTACTCATCATTTGTTTGGTGCTCAAATGCAAGATAGAACCTGTTGGTTTCATTCACCTTGTGACTCATAGTACCCTTTCCAGGCAAAAAAATTTGCTTAATTTACTCAATATTTTTGCTACTTCTCACACCTCCAAGAACCAATTAATGAGTACTGAGGCACCATTGTACAGTTTTATACATAGATCTTTTAATAGATTTTTTTTTAAGAAAATTCAGTTTAACATGCCCCAAGAGAAAGATCCAAAATGCTGGAAAGTCAAAAGCATTGTTAGTTTTATCTGTAACATTTTACTATTTGCTTTAATAGGGGATTACATTCCCATATTACATAGGCAATATAAAGTTAATTTAACATGTCCTCTACAAGGAAGAAAAACTATAGCTAGATCTCAAGAAAGGGAGAGTCTTTTAGAATATTGAAATGTCTAAGAAATGGTCCCAAGTTAGGATTGCCAGTGAAATTAATTCATTGTATGCATCACAAAGTACTTCACAATAAAGAGAAAATACAGAACTGACAGATGACAGATATATAGAGGAAAAACAGGGATATGTGGTCAGATTGATAGATACATAGATAGAAGATAGATAGATAGAAATACATGATAGAAATATAGACAGATGATAGAGATACATGATAGTGATGGAGATGAATAGAGGATAGATCAATTAATCAAGTGATATAGATATAGATATAGATATAGATATAGATGATATAGATATAGATATAGATAGGTAGATATTTAAGTACTGACACACAGTGGAGGTGAGCCAGCCCCACACATTGAGCTGCTTTTTCATTCAAAGGCTACACATTAACTCCTCGATCTAACTGCTGGCCACGGGTGAAGAATAAAATTGAAAGAATGTGTCTCTAATGAAGAATTGTTCAGGCTTAAGAAATCCCTGTCCAGTCTGCCCTCTGGGCTCCAACACACTCGTCATGCTCCCAAGCCAAGCGTTTCAACTTCCAGGTCACCCTGTGTGGTGGTCACCAACAGCAGACCCTGAAACTGTACCACAAACTTGAAAAGAATCCTCTCTGAGGTTTCAAAATGTTTTTGGTTAGTTATGTGTTACTGTGTTTTTGTGCCTATCTCTTTTCACATCTATGGCATCTACCAATTCTAGAGGGAAGCGGAAGTCCTCAGCCAGGAGAAGGCACGTCAGCAGCACCTTAGGTGTGCACCCATCATGTGATGGCGCACTTGGCCGGAGCCTCTGCCACACCAACTGGAGTTCTATTCCTACTTGAGAGTTTTTAAGTATAGCATCCTCCGGATACAAAAATTTTAATTATGGAAGTGGAAACAAAGCTTGTAAGAGCTGGTGGCTTCCCCCAGGCAAATGCTAGAGAGGAGGGCACTCACATTTTCCCACTTTAAGATCTGTATCCTTTTGATTGCTTCAGTGTCCTTACTTTAAGATGAGTGGAGAATCATAGATTCCTTAGAAAATTTATTGACCTTTGGGACTCTTCTGTTCCCCCAAAATGAAGTCACGTAAACACTTAGCCAGAAAAGTTGTGTATAATTTTAGAGAGCTGAGAAAATCTTTAAGAGTCATTTATGGTTTAATTAAGGTCAACAGAAACCAAAATAAGAATACCTGTACTATTGGTTGAGCCATTTGCATTTATAATAGGGGAAAATTATCAACTGTTGGCAATTTTATGTGGCTCAAGCTAATAATACTATGTAGACTTCAGAGATTTTGGCAAGGCAGAGATGAACTTCCAAAGTTTCAAGGGATCTCTCCTGAAGCCCAAATCTAATAGACAAAGGGAGAGTGTAAAACAACTGACCTCTTCTCAGTTAATTATTTTGATTGTTACTATACGTGAACGTGTGAGTCACAATAGAGGCAATAGAGGCAATAGAGGTGGAGGTGAGCCTCATGTAACTTCTTCCTCAGGTTCAACCCTTTTGGTATAGGTCAAAGCCCACATGATTTCCTGTTTTATTGTTTCATAGTAAAAGTAAGGCCATAAACATCATGGGTTTATGTGGGTCTTTTCTTCAAAAGAATAAGGCCAACTTGAAATTTTGAGGAATGAAGAAGAAACCTCACTTGAAGTGTGGCCCCCACTGTCTAAAGACAGATGTTCAAAAATGTATTATTTGGCAAGTGAGTGGAAAGAGACTGGGTCAAATCAGATGACTGGCTCAATTCTTTCTAAGAGCATTTCCTCAAATGATGATATCAAATGCCAACACTAAATCTTCAAGAAAACTGTTAGAAAAAATTTGTGAGACTCAGAAAGAAGATCAGAAGACAGAACCAAATCTGTCATGGACACTGTGATATGTCATATATATTCCCTCTTCCATGACAGTGGCACTCACCATACTGCAAAGTCTCTTTCTAGTCATAGCAAAGAATGATCTCCTTATGAAAAGTCATTGCATTTTTCTGGAGTGGTGAAGGGTAGGCAGCCCGTGTGCAGTGACCTTTTGGTAGCAGTGATTTATAGAGGAGGCCAATTCTGAAAGGCCATCCTGGCTCCCATGGGATGCAAGCACCTGCATGTAGCTGTTTCAGTTTCACCCACCTCTGCCCAATTCTAGTTCTTTCACTCCCCTACAGACGGTAGATCCCAAGGGGAATTCTCAACAACCTTTCTGCGTGCAAATCTTTATCTCATCCTGAATCCTGGGGGAAGCCCATTAAGATAAAGCCTAAAAATGAGAAAAGATGTTATGAAATACAGCTGGATAAGGTCTTCTTGGGAACAAGAATCCATAGGCAAGCAGAAAAATGAAGGCATAGCCCAGCAGGGCCAGAGTCTATTCTGTATGAAAATATTCTATCCCAATTATTCATGGAGCTGAATAGCTGAAGTTGCCATGTTTGGGACCAATAAAACTTCCATGTAAAATCAATAAAAAGTTATATTATTAGCAATCAAATAGAAAAAAGAAAAAGGAATTCTTTACTCTCTGGAAATAAACTGTTTAGCCACTGGAAAATGGAGCTCCTCCTCAAATGCACTGGGCTAGTTTTTTTTTTTTTTTCGCTTAAATTCTTTTAGTGGTACATTTTAGGTATACAATACGTTTACATTTACATTAGGTGCTTGCACCTGTACATGATGTATCTTGGGTCTTATTTTTTCCACAGTACCTGTGTGCCCTTCACCCCCTGCACCCTTCCCTATTTACATAGATTTTGATTCCACTTTTTCCATTTTTCGTAATTTTTCCTTTTCCTTTTTTCCTTTCCTCTTCCCCTCCCACTTCCCCTACCCCTTTGGACCTTTTCTTCCTAGTTCAAATTATCAGTTATTCATTTTAATCATTTTAATCCTTATTTACACTTTCAGTTTCTCACACTAGAGAAACTATTTGTTATTTACACACGTGTGTCCCATTTATTTCACTTAAGAGTATAGCCTCAATATGCATCCATTTAGCTATAAATGTCTCTAGTTTCTCATTCTTTATGGCTGAGTAGTACTCCATTTTATAAAAAAAAAACACATCTTCTTTATCCAGTTTCCAGTTGATGGGCACTTGGGCTGTTTCCAAGCTTTAGCTATTGCAAACTGTGCCGCTATAAACATGGGTGCACATATATCGCTGTGGTATGATACTTTTAATTCTTTTGGGAAGATCCCCAGCAGGGGAATAGTGGGGCCAAATGGGACTTCCAGTCCTAGTTCTTTGAGGTGTCTCCATACTGATTTCCACAGTGGTTGCACCAGTCTGCACTCCCACCAACAATGGAGAAGGGTTCCTTTCTCTCCACACCCCCGCCAGCATTTGTTATTGGTTGATTTCTTGATACTGGGCTACTTTTTAATGGAAATATCATCATCTTTGCTTTTGCAGGATTACCAGGAAATGCAGAGATCCACAAATATTAGTGTTCCCAATAACAAAAGATTTTCTTTTGACACATAAGAAATTTTTAGAAATTTTCATCGTACATATAGAAATTATGCCAATATATCTTAGAAAAATTTCTGCCCTATTAAATAGAGAATCCTGTACTTCAATGAATTTTCACTTGAGGAGACAATTTGAATCATTTTGAACATCAATTGTTTCACTGAGTGGTGAGTTAATCCTCTGAAGTAGCGTCACCCAAACTTGAACTTGCATACAAATAACCCAAGGATCTGGCTAAAATGCAGGTCATGTGTTGACAGAGCTGTGATCCTGCATATCTAACAAGCTTTTGGGTGACAACCACACTTTGTGTAGCAAGGCTTTGAAAGTATCAATAGATAATACTATCCTTGCCCTTAGCAGTTTAGGATCTAGGACTATAATATTGTTATTTATCATATTTGTTTACTATGTCCTTTTAAAAATTCACCAAAAACCACAAACTTAAATGAGGAGCTAGTAAGAATCATCTAAACATCTAATTTGAAAGAAATTTAAACAGAAATCTGATGCCCAAGGAGATTACATAATTTATATAAGGTTACTTGACTGGTTAATGTTAAAAATAGGGGTTATAACATTGTTCTTCTGAACGCATGTTCTCTTCCAATTTCTACACCACCTACTAATTTGTTGCTCCACTTATAAAGCAGAATGAAAATTCAGATAACTAGTATTGTTAGAATTCTATAAAAGACCCTATAATAAGTGGTCTTGGGTTGACTTTAGTGGCTTCTTTTCTTTTTCACTAAATTATGAAATCTGGGCAGCTTCCTGGGTGGTTGAAGGCATCACTGAATACGTGATTAGTACCTGACTGTTAAAAGAAAAAATTAGAAGAGTTGCCAGATTTAGCAAAACAATCAAGTCAACCAACAAAGAGAATGCTCACTTAAATTCAAATACCTGATAAAGATTATTTTTCGTATGCTCAAATATTATCTGTAAATACTTATATGAAATATCATTAATAGTTTATGTAAAATTTAAATTCATCTCCATGTATTTTTACTGTAACTCAATGTTGGAAAGATATAAGAATGCACTTATATGAAGTTGATTGTGATAATCCTTTCACAACGATATAAATATATGCACACCCACCTGCCTCGCAAGTGTAGGGTCCTGAGTTCGATCCCCAGTACCAGAAAAAAATAAATATAAATAAATGCACGTTTTTTTCAGTAATTAAAAAACAAAAAAATGGGTCAAGCTAGAAACAGAAGAGCAGAGAACACAAATGAAGAGAGTAATGGAAGAAAGGATTTTGTAGATGTTCAGGTATATAAACAAACATATAAAGAGAAAATTAGCAAAAGTGGTAGAATGTTTTTGATGAGCTAATGCAGAGTACATAGTTTTATTATGGACTAGTTCTTAATTCCTGACTGAAGGAAAACTCATAATTTAACTGCTTCCTAGTAAAATGAAAGTCCAAAGGGAGGAAAAAGCCTCTCCTAAGGTCACAGCTGGCACAATAAAGCAATTCTCTGAAATATCAGTGTTAGAAATAAACAAAAAAATACTATTAAAACCCAAAGTTTTAAAAATAAATTATGAATCATTATAGAACACTTAGAGCTAAATGGTAATAAAAGCTCTATAAGTCAAAATTTATGGCATACAATTAAAGTAATATTTAGGAGGAAAAATTATGGAATACCAAAAGCAAATCACCATTCAACACAAGGAACTAGAAAAAGAACACTGACATAAATTCAGAGAAACAAGAAGAAATAAAATAATAAAAATCAGGGCAGAAATTCATGAAATAAGAAACAACTAGAGCTAAAAGAAAAATTAATTATACTAAAAGTTGCTATTTAAAAGATGCTAATAAACTAGACAAATCTCAGCATATACAATAAAAAATTTCAAAACCATACAGTGTAAATGGGGTGGTAAAATACATTACAAACAACTATCAGCACTAAATTTGAATATGTGGAGTAATTTTTCTAAAATATCCAATAATCCTGAATTAGAAAAGAACTAGAAAAATGAAAATATTAATAGAAATAAAAGGAATTTAATTGACAATTAAAAATTGTCACTCAAATGAACCCAGAACCAATTGGCTTCAAAGTGAGTTCTGCCAAATTTTGAAAGAACAGATAATCTCTCTTTTATATGAGTAGTTTCAGAAAATAAAAAGCAGAGTATACTGTACTAATAATGAGACATAAATAATCTGAATATTAAAAAAGAAATATATAGATGAAGTCAACATATGAATACAAATGCATATTCCTAAATAAAAGATTAGTCAATAAAATTCAGCATTACATGTTAAAATATACGATAAACATCTAAGTTAATTCCACAATGGCAAAAAAGATTTGATATCTAAAAAACACTATAACAAGAATCAGTGTAATGACAGATTCAAAGAGAAAATCCACATAATTATATCATTTGTTGCTAACCAAGTGGTTCAGTCCAGCACACACATAGAAGTATGCTTTGCAAGAGGCAGAAGCAATCATCTAAGGCTTAGTCTAAAATTTATATGGAAAGTAAGCATTCACAAATAATGAACAGCTACTTCAATTCTGGAAAAGGGGTGCAAAAATGTGGAATAGGGAACATTCTCTACCAGATGTGTTTAAGTAATAAAAATTTATAGAAATAAAAATAGTGCATTATAAGGAACACAGAAGTAACAGAGAAAAAAAATGGAGCACAAGAATTGAAAAATGTACTCAGGCATTGTCCAGAATTTTGTATATGACAAGCACAGCAATCAAGACAGAGTAGCACAAAACATCAGGACAAAAGTGGATACTTCAGTGTTATAAAACTTGGTCTACCATATTTCTTTAAGAAATAGATCTCTACCTTCTGCTATATAAAAAAACAAATTTCAAGTATGTCAAACGCGTTAGTTTGAAAGGCACAATTATTAAAATAACATAAAAAATATCTTTGCAATCCTAGTAAAAACTGATAAACTTGCCTACATTATAAATGAAAAGGAAATAAATGCTTATTATTATTACATAAAGAGATGCTGTATCCCACTAACAGTCAGAAAAATTGTAAATGATAGCAAAAATGAAACATCACTTTGTTCCCATCAGATTGATTAAATTTATATAATTTCGGGCAAAGATATACGGAAATAAGAACACTACCTTCGTTGTCTTGGAAGTTTAAATTCATATATTTCCATGTATGTCTACCTGCGGGTACATTCTGGAACTTTCCTGTTCTGTTGATCTGCCTGGTACTCTGGATGTTTAATCAGTACAATTTTATGATATATTTTTGCATCAGACACGACCAGATAACTCAATTTTTTCATAATCTCTATGAAAATATTAAAAATCAGTTTTGTAATCCTTTAAATTTTCTTTTTTGATTTTTGTTGGAATTGTGAAGTTTAAAGATTAGGGAGAAATGACATTCATGTGAGATTGGCTTTCTATTCAGAGCTGGTTTGTTTCTCTTGATTCAAGCTCTCATTGTGTCACTCAGTAGCCTTTCTTTAGAGATCCTTCAAAAATCTTTGAGGTTTGTTTCTACTTATTTGTACCATTTTATTGCTACTGTGATTGAGAAATTTAATTATATTTTCTTTATTGGTAGTTGTTTAAAATTAGGAGCATAATATATTTAGTAATATTTCTACTAAACTATGATACCAAATCAAGTAATTTTCAGGTTGTTCTTTTCTCTTTTCAGCGATTAACTCAATGTATCAGAAGATAAAATTTTACTTCTTTTCTATTTTATGTTAACCTCTTTTATCTCAAAAAGTATAAAAGTAAAAATCTAACTGCTCTGTCTTCTATTTTCAGAGAGAGTAAATAAATGGGTGATATTGAAGACTTTTCTATCTCACTAATTTCTACCCTTCTCTGTTGTTTTCTTATTTGCTTTTACTTTTGTTTTCATTTGCTCTTTCCTAATTACTTATGGAAAAACTCTGATCATTGATTTTACATCTTTTGTTTGTAAGTACTGCATAGATATTTAAAGGTATCACTTTCCCTGTTTGCACTGTATTAACTTCACCCACAAATCTTCATATGTTGTTCCAGTATTATGCACTTCAAAACGTTTTCTAATTCCCATCACAAAATCTCCTTTGACCTGTAGATTATTTAGAAATCTATTGCTTAATAACAAAAAATGGAAATTTTCTAGATATCTTTGTTATTCATTTCTAGTTAATAGTGCTAATGTCAGAGAAAGTACTCTATATATAATTTCAATCCTCCTAACTGCCATAACTTATTTTATGATCTATTATATGTTCTATCTTGGTGAATGTATTATATACATTATACAGTTGTTGGATGGGGTGTTTCTATGAATGTCAACTAGGTCAAGATATATAATAATGATTTTAAATCATATATCTATCCTCATTTTCATGATTAATTTTACTACCTAGGGCAGTCTATTACTAAGAGATGAATGATAAAATCTTCAGCTATGATTTTAAACTTGTTTTTTCATTAGTTCTTTAGATTTTTAATTCATTTATTTTAGAGCTCTATTTTAGATGTTTCATTTTATAATAAGATTGTCATATCTTTTGATAAGTTGATCATTTATCATTATGAAATATCCTCTTTATCTCCGGTTTCTGTTTTGATGTCGGCTTACCATAGCACATCAACTTAACTTTCTTGTGCTTAGAATTTACATAGTATACAACTTTCTACCCTTTTACTTTCAATCTACATGTCTCTATATTTAAAGTATGTTTTTTATAAACAGTATATAATGGGGTTAATTTTATGTAATCTGACAATCTCTGCCTACTATGTGGAATTGTCAATTTACATTTAATGTAATTAATGATACAATTGTGTTTAAAGCTACCGTCTTAGCATTTATTTTCTCTTGTTGGGTTTCTTGGATCCATCTGTTATTTGCTCCTTAGTTCCTCTTTTCCTGCCTCCTTGTGGGTGAATCAAGTTATTTTATCCCATTTAATCTTTCCTTTTGACTTTTTACCTATAGCTATTTGTATCTATGTATATTTTGTCATTGCTCTCAAGATTATAATACGCACCTCTAACTTGTTGCAATCTACATTAACACAACATTCCTATTTTCTGCCTAATATGAGGACCTTATAGCAGCCTTTCTGCATGTCCTACTGCCTTGCCCTTTGTGACAGTGTATATTACTTCTTCATAGGAGTTGTATGAACAGTCACTGAGATTGTTCCTTTTTTACTCACTCATGTTTCCTTCCCTTCTTTCCTGCAGAGGTTAATTCCTAGGCGACTCCTTAATAAAGGTCTTGCATACTAAATTCCATCTTTACAATCTACTTCCTAGGGAATCCAACCTGCCATAATCAAAGAGAATCGCCAGTTCTTCTGAGCCTTGAAAACTTTCATTTCATGTGATTTTTCACTCAACCTATACTACATCTTTTTTAAAGCTTTGCAAGAAGAAGTGTGTGTATGTGTGTGTTGGGGGGGGTAATGGAAGATGTGGTATTGGGAGAATTCAGTCTAAGACAGGCTTATCTTTATCTCCCTATGTCCAATCAGTTGCTAGGAACTTTTAAATCTATTTGTACTTTATCTGTAGCCTATGGATTGTGATGTTATATCTTCTACAATACCTGTGTAAATACATCCTGTCACATATGCCCCTTAAGTCTAGATGGCAACTCATTCATCACCGAATCCCCTCACAGTACAAGATAGTGTTAATGTGAGGTAGTGGCTTATTATGTAGAATTAAAAGAGTATGTTGCTTTGTTACAGAAATAAAATAACCGCTCATAAATAGTATTCTTCAGAACCAAAACTATAGAGCACACTACAGCCCATGGGCAAACTCTAACCCACATCCAGTTTTTGTATGGCCAGTTAGCTAAGAATTGTTTGGCTTTGTTTTTTTCATTTTCAAACAGTTGAAAAAATCAAAATAAAAATAACGTAAACAATGTAAAAAGCGCATCAAATGTAAACTTCATTGCTCACAAATGTAATTTTCTTAGAGCATACCCAGGCTCGTTCATTTAGATCTTGTCTATAGCTACCTTGCAATCTTGCTGTCATGCTAATAGTAGTGCTAAGTAGTTGTGACACAGACTACATGGCCCATAAACCCCGAAGTGTTTCTTATCTGGTTCTTTGAAGCAAGTGTTTCCTAACCCCTGGTGCAGAAAGGAAGGTCCAGGGGCTTTAGAACAAAGTGGATTTGAATTACATATCTGTAGCTATGTCATCTGAAGTGCTTAGAATCTCTTAATTATAAGGTAATCATTTATATAATGAAGAAAAGCATATCTTTAATAGAGAATTTGTGTGAAAATTAATAATAGAATATTTTGTGCAGAGTAAATTTTAGTAAATGTGTTCCTTCTCACTGCATATTGTTAAGGATTCTCATCTTTGAAATTCAAATCAATTAAACAGTGTATTTTATGTTAAAGATTCATATTCAGTGTTTGGCAACTTGAACCCAAACAAGGAAAGTGAAGAATTGTGGCTAACAAGCTTTAAGTTTTGTCTACCTAAGTTTTGTCTACCAAAGTTTTCCAGGAAGTGGTCCTATAATTTATAGCTGATGTGGAAGACCCTGGTATTTAAAATACTATGAGCATGTGGTGGTTCCTGTTAGGATTGGTAACCAGTCCAGACTGAGTGAGGCCACTCAAAATTGAAGACATTTTAGAGCAACCATGAAAATAAACATGAACATATTATTTTGCATATGTCAACTGTCTCCTTTTGAACCAAACAACAACTAGTTATTGAGTGTGTACTTCTCAGATTGCTTCACTTGTATTAGATTCAAAGCACTTTCTGGAAGAAATTATCCCTTCTGTTTGTTTCTCTATCCTCCAAAGCACCTAGAGTTTACAATAAGTACTTGATAAATTCTATGAACTTGATCTACAGATACATGGTCTTTGAAGAAATTCAAAGAAATACAACAGAAGATGACTGGAAGATTTTCCTTTCAATCCACATATGTTTAAACTCATTTTCTTGCTCATGTCCTACTCCCTATAAATCCACAATGCCTAGCTCTGGGTTTGGCATACTACTCATGCTTAATAAATGCTGAATGAATGTGGCAACATAATTTAAAGGCATAAAGATGGGATTAGAGATGAGAGGCATGAATTTGACCCTCAATGCCATTTTAATCTTGAGTGATAGAGAAGAACACTTTGAATCTTTTCTTATTTTCCTCATTTGTAAAATAGGAAAACAATTATCAAACTCAAGGATGAATTTTAAAAAGTACATGAGAATGCACTTTGTAAAGCATGGTGGACTTTAAAATGTGCTTATTATTGTAAATAATTTTTAAGTCTATACTTTATGTTATCTGTATTAACAAATTTCTTTATATTCTTGATCTATTGGCTGAGGATTAGAAGAAAATAAGAAAAATTAAGAAAATGTGTACTAAAACTCAGTAAATGTGGAGTAAAATGACAAAAATTTTATTGGGTAAGTATCATTTTAATAAATGAAAGATTTTGGAAAGATATTTTTAAGACTAATGTTTTCCAGTACCATTGTTTCTCACTTGTGCAATAAACTTGTCTCTAATCCATTACATCCAAGACATATTTGTGTATCGAATCAAGATTAAATTATACTAAAAGGAAGAATAAGTGGTCAGAAATTCTGCAGTTCTAAGAACATTTTTTTAAAAAACACCTAACTAGCTTATTTTTTAAATCAGTTCTTAATTTTTGATATCATGTGGATTTGTGAAATCTAAATTCTCTCAGTAGGTTTCATATATCAACATAACTTTCAATGATACTAGTGGCTATTTACAGTAGAAGCACCATTCTCCTGGATCACCTGTAAGAATGTGGTACAATGCTAAAACACAGGAAGTACCTCAATGACATGTATTAATAGAATTCTAGCTGGAGATTTCTGCTTCCAGCTATGAGGGAGTAGCTTATAGTAGATCAAATATTGCTGGCAAGAATAATTATAAAGTATAAATTAAGTAAAAAAATAAGTTGGAAAGTATTGGAGAGCAACCAAAGTAGTCAGGGCCTAAGAGCCCAATATATCAAGAAGAAGAAAGCTACATTGTAGGGAGCCTAACATCCATGCCATTTTAGTCTCTGAGATTTTTCTCACATCTCAAGCTGTGCAGAATCAGAGGATAAGAGGCCAGGGAAAAATTGCCTAGAGAGAGTATTTGATACTATGAGTATTTGATACACATACTGCTGAGAAAATAGAAACTGCACTTCAGAGATTATCAAAGTGGAGTGCCCAATTCAAGCTTTTAGCAGAGACCTCTGAAGTCTAGAATAAAGAAATAACAGGAAAATGTATCCAGGGTTACAAATACAAAGGCACAAGATCTAGTCTTCTTCATTACTCATTGGATTAACGTAATCTTTCCCAAATCTTGATATATGTAAAAAATGTGATCTTGAAAGGAGGATATTATTAACCAGAGTCTCTAGAATATATTCAGTGTCTGATATTCAGTTAAAACATTATTCTGCATGATAGCAGATAGACTTGAATGAGCGAAAATTCAGAGAAAATGTAGTCAGCTTAAACAGAGCTCCAGGTATAGACATTAAAATGATTGATTGATATGTTTTTAAAATAGAGAATTTCAAAGAAAATAAGAATATATAGGAAAAATTAAATAGGTTTTCATAGTGATAAAAGGAGATATTTCTTAGTAAAAAGAGATAATTCACCAGAAAGATACGGAAATTCTAAAACTGTATACTTGCATTTCTTTAATTTACAAAGCTCCCATATCCACAATTAACAGTAATCAGTCTCTCAACAATATGATTGAAATTGCAGTTTGCCCAATGTATTAACTGAAACTACATAAAGTTTAAAATTCACTGCTAGCCTTTAAATACAAAATAACTATGTAAATAACAGATATGAATCATCAGTGACCAATCACATTAGTTCTCTCAGAGTCTGTCATTGACTGGTCACTGAGTACCTCTTATTTGGATCTCAACATAAAAATGCATAGTTGTGCTGTCTCTTTGTTCTTTAGTGACAAACCCACATGAAATTTTGCAAAAATGGATACTCAAAAGCAACACTGACCAAGAAGGATGAAAGTGCAGCAAAGAAAAGAAAAATTGTGATCCTGGAAGTAAAATTTGATCAATGGTAAATGGAGCTGTAGAAGAAATGCTTCTGCCATTCAAGAAACTCTAGACAGGCAGCCAGAGAAATTCAACAGAGGTGAAGTTGTCAACATAAATGAGAAAAGAAGTTTTGACCAAAAGGATAAAAATGTTCCAGAGGAAGTGATGTAAAAAAAAAAAAGTGCGTGTTAGAGGAACATGATGCTGGAAGTATGAAAGATAAAATGTTAGAATTTCATCTACACCTGTCAAGGAATATAATAATTTACCAAGGCATACAAAAACTGCTTGCTTTATAACAAAAGTTCTACATGAGATTTTAACATATACTGTACTATTCAAGCCCTGAAGGACACAGTACACACACACACACACACACACACACACCACAAATACACACACAATACAGAAAATATAAGGAAATTTCAAGAACATGGTGGATAAACATGCATTATGAGATGTATAGAATGCTTTAATATTTAATGATTGCATATTACACACCCATTTCACAAGTACATGTGATGTTTAACAATACTGACCATATGCTGATCTATGGATTGTGATTCAAGGTTCAACAAATTTCAAGAATTAAAATGCAGAATATACTTTTGATCACAGAAGAATCTAGCTATATTCCAAATCCAAAAATGTTTTCACCTTAAACACTACATTAATAAATAACTCAAAGATCAAAAAAGAAATCACAAGTTTTAAAATATATTTGAACTGAATAACAGAAATATGCTATGTAAAAACTCATGATATGTAGCTAAAATCACGCATTAAGAGGCAGCTTTAAACCTCAATGCATAGATAGAGAAATACATGCAGATAGATAAATGGAGGTAATAAGTATGGATGGGCTAAAATCAATTATCTACATCACATCAAGTTACTCAAAAAAGAAAAGTTAAAAACAAGCATAAAATAAAGGAAACAGGGATGTAGGTAAAACTCATTGGTAGAGAGCAATTTGCTTAGCATGTATAAGGCACTGGGGGAAAAAAAAGAAAATAATGAAAATAAGACCATTTGTATCTTTGGTTACATAAAGAGATTAATGAAAAGTTCATAAAACTGGTAAATCCTTAGCAAATATGAATAATAAATAAACTAAAAATTAATAATAGCACTAGGGAAAAATCCTCCTGGAGATTTTAGAAACATTACAAAGAAAATAATAAAATATTATTAAAAACTTATTAAGTTTATTATTTTAGAAATAGGGACAAATTATTTGAAAAACTTGACGCACCAAAATTGATCAAATAAGAAATAGAGAACCTCAACTTTTCTATATTTGTTTTAAAATTTTAACTCATAATTTAAATTTTTTCCTCAATGGAACTTCCAGAGTCAGATATCTTCACTGGTGATTACTTTAAAAATTAACAACTTTACACAAAATATTCTAAAGAACTGGGGAAAAAAGAAACTTATTTTTGATAGCCTTGATTATAAAGCCTGACACGATAGAATAAAGAAAATTAGGAGCCAAGCTCTAAGGAATGTAGATGAAGGAACAGTTAACATATATTTTAAACAAAATCTAGAAGTATTTTAAAAGGACACTACACCACTTCCAAGTTGTTCTTTGTTTCCAGGAATCTAAGTTTTGTTTAACATTTAAAAATCTATCAACAAAGCCAAGATATTAAAAGAAAGAAGAGGAAAATGTGATTATCTCAATAGATGTGGAAAGGTATTTGATAAATTAATCTTCTCCTCAGAAAATTATTAAATGTTAATAAGAGAAGTTGAAGACTTAAATGACTGAAAAAAAATATTAGATGGCTCTGCTTTAAAAAGAAAACTCTTCCCCGGATGGGGATGTAGTTCAGTAGTGCTGTGCCTGCTGGCAAGCACAAGGCCCTGAGTTAGATTCCCAGTACCAGAAAAAAAAAAGGAAAACTCTTCCCAAAGGACTTGCAGTATTAATGAAATCCCAATCAAAATTCCATTAGTTTTTTCTTTACATGGGGAAATTGATAAACTGATCTCAAAATTTATATAAAATTCAAATGAGCAAGAATAGCTATATACTCTGAAAGAAAATGAACCAATATTTAGGAGTTGTATTAGAGAACAAGAAGACATTAAAGTACATATGACTGAAAAAGAATTCGTAATCATTGTAAATTATAAATACATCATGTAAATTAAGAAAAGGACAATCCAATGGAAAACTGAGCAAAAACCTTGACCATGCCTTTCAAAAAGGAACAAAACAAAACAAACAAAAAAGATACACATATGACCAATATACATTTATAAGGTTTCCAATCTCATTAATCATACAATGCAACTTGAAAACATGAGCAATACCTTTACATTACAGAAGACTAAAAATTGAAATTTAAAATTACAAGTGTTGGTGAAAATGTGAAGCAACTGAAACACTCCTAAGCCTTGAGTGGGAGTATAAAGTAGTACAACAGCTGGGGAAAATTATTTGAGAATATCTACCAAAGCAGGCCTACCAATGATCCATCAGTGCCAAATATACTCAACGGTTCATACACATTCATTAAAAAAATACAGAAATGTTTATTGTAGAACAATTTGTAATAGCAAAAATCTGGAAATAATATAAATATCCAACATATCAATATAAATAACCAAAAATCAATATTAGACTACTTAAATAGAGTATATATTCATTCATTGGAATGCTGTGTTGCAAAGAAAATGAACCCTACAATCAAGGAAAGCAAGAGGAATGAATCTCACAAACACAATGTTTAAAGTGATAGAATCAGACGGAGTACACACAGAATAGTTTTTAAGTTTAAAAATAGACAAAACTAATCTGTACACCTCCGTAGTACATTCACAGAAAAGGGACAGAAGAGAGCTTTGTGAGAGTGGCTCTAATGCCCTATTTCTTAATCTGTACGATTGTTAGAAAGGACACTGACTTTGCAAATTTCATTGAGCTTTGCATTTTTGATTTCTACATTTTTCTGTGTGTATGTTACTTTGATAAAGTGATTTTTCATATAGAAGGCCAAAATTCAAAAAGAGGTGAAGATAAATCCAACATATAAAAACTCTGAGATAACAAGAGGAAATTTCCTGGCCAGCCATTCAAATGCACAATTTCACACACATGCACACACTCTCCCCTGTCCACAACCTTCACAAGTAATTGTTTAAGCCACTTACTTCGAGCCAAACTTCATTCTCCTTTTCCAGGCTATCTTCAAACTGCTCACTCCCTTCATCCTGAGGCCTTTTTCCACTGGTGATGCAGGGAAACCAGCCAGTAAAGGGGTGGTACTTGGGTAGATCTGGATGGTATGATGTGCAAATCTGAAATGCAGTTTCAACAAAAAATTAAGTGCAGAGTATGACCGATAAGTAAAGACCACAAACCTCTCCAGTACAAAACCAAAGGTTTTCTGAGTGTCTCAAGATTATATTACTTGGAGTAAAACTTTTTCTCAATGTAGAAGAATTTCTTAATGTTCTGTTAGCCTCAACATGCCAGTGTTTTTGTTTTTGTTGTTGTTTGGGGTTTTTTTTGTCTTTTGTTTTGGAGGGTTTTGTTATTGTAGTTATTATTATTATTACTATTTTTTTTTTTTTGCAGTACTGGGGATTGAATACAGAGCCTTTGGACTGAGCTACCTCCCTGTCCCTGTTTGTTTCTATTTTGAAATATAATCTTGCTAAGCTGCTAAATTGCCCAGACTGGGTTTGAATCGAAATCCTCCTGCCTCTGTCTCTCAAAGTGCTGGAATTACAGGTTTGTACTATCATATGCAGTATCATGCCAGTGTAGAAAATCACACAGAGGAACTCAGTCCACCATCAATTGGCCCAGGGATCTTGCCAAAAGAATTCTGGCACATTTCAGACAACTTGTCCATGGATCAACAGAGGAAATCTTTCTTGGATAATGGTTATAGGTCCTTGCCATGTAACATTAATTGACCCCAAAAGGGAGCCTACTGAGTCAGGGAGCCATTGAGCCTTGGGCTACTGAATAAAGGAGCTAGGGAAGCAACACTCCAGGAAACTCTTCCACTGGAATTAGGGAAGACAGACAGAACAGACTAAAAGCCACTTCAGAGAGATGTCACAAACTCAGAATCTCCCGACTTTACTGACTTTCTGCCAACGGGCACCAGAACTCTACAGAGAAAGATGCCAGAACTGGGCTGATGGAGCTTCATGGGAAGGGCTAGTTGCCTAATAATATCCATTTCTCTTTCCTTTCTTTTAACAAATTCCAACTTTATTCAAGGTTATCCAGTTCCATAAATGCTCATCTCCTCAGGGTTCCTTCCTACAACTGAGTCTGACAAAGTGCCCTGGATCTGTCCAATAAGATATGGCTGGACGTCTACGGTGTTGAACTTCCAGAAAGGTGCTATTTTCCCAGTACAAAGGGAAAGACTCAGCGGACATACACCAACTTCACTCTGATACACTCCTTTCATCTTACTTGAAATGCCAAGGCCAGCAGCACTGATGTTAGGGGCAAGAAGAAGAAAACTGCAGACAGCAATGGAAGATCTACAATCTAGAAGATGCCAGGGTCCTTGATGAGATCTTTAACTGTAGCATCAGTCTTGGGAAGTGGCTCAATACCTTCAGAGATGGACGCCCAAGGCTGAAATCCAATTATTTCATCCTAGCCTGAAAGACCTGGAGAGCTAACCTTCACATTGGTGAAAAGATTGCACTGGGTGTTGGTACAACGAATGAGAGTCTATTTAACAAAGAAAGTATCTGGAATGATTCACAAGAGCCAAGGGCCCATAGCCTTCTCAGTATCAAACTATAATCCATAAATGTCAATAGCATAGCATTTCAGAGTCCTCAGAGGATCTCTTATCCATTTAAGTGGATACTCAGGGAAAATTGTACCATTGGGGATTGGCATTTAGTACTAATTCCAGGATTTTTTCAATAATAATAATTCTTTAAGGCAAATGATACTTTGACTTTAATATATATTTTAAATTTCATTTGATCCTTATAATAAACAATTCAGATAATTCCAAAGGATATTAACATACTCACTTATATATGAGTATGGGACCCAGAAAGATTATCTAACTTGTTTAAAATCATCTAATGATACTAATACCAGTGGGATCCAACAGTGTAACCCGGTCCTTCTGATTTCTTACTACTTCTTTTTCTTGTTTTAAAACAAACTCTCCCAGACACAGAGCCTAAATGAAATTTCTGATATACGTACTTATAAATTAAATTTTGAGATGCTTGTGTATACCTTGGAGTCAATCACTGCAAAATCAGAAGTGCCTAGATGCAAACTTATGAGGCTAAATGGAGTGAGCATGAAGGGTAAGATTTCACTGCTAATCTGGAAGCCTTTCCCTTAATATTGTCTCTTTCTGAGGTCAGTAAGGACAAGATTTCATGTCAAAATCTGGAGCACACTGCAAGCTCCCATTACACATCTATGAGTGTCCCTTCACACTTTGGCTCAGCCTTGAATCGAGGCATCTGGCTTAACTTACCATGGAATGAGGCTCTCCAGTTACCAGAGAAACAGGACACTTCTTGTCTTCACGAGAGGAGTAAGCCTGGCTAGCCCACTGATCCAAGTATCCTTTAGGGGTATGGAGACCACAGTCTAGGATGCTAGTTTCCTTCTCGAAAGGTTCACAAATCCCATCTCCCTGATACCTGTAACAAAGGCTTGGCTCCCCTGTGAAGAAGCACATATGACACAGGGAGAGTTTTTGTATTTCAGAGGAGGAAGTAACATGAAAATCTTCACAGCATTTCTTCTCTAGTCCACTAAAGAGGACCCCCTGTGCTTCTTAGCAGTCTGATGCCTACTCCAAATAGACATGGCCCACATTCCTGAAGAAGGGCACTTTCTGGAGGAGAGGTAGAGTTCACCTACATATTAAAGTCAGAGAAAGCATTGAGACTGGGGGAAAGGAACAGCAGCTGTAGGCTGGGTGTGGGAAATTTTTCAGTTGTTTGAGACACTCTGGGGAAGCAAGACATAGAAGCAATATACAGTAAAGGGGAACTCAAATAAATGGTGCTATATATTTGAATGCCCTCCATAATTTTTAAGATATTAAATTATTTGAGGGATTTTCTCACTTAATTGTATTTCTTTCCCTTGTTTTTCCCCCTTGAATTGTACTTTGACTGTGTAGACTGCTCTGTACCTGGATGAGTATCAGCTTCAGGTTTATCAGGGTTACACATGGATTATTCCTCTTAGTTTCAGAAAACCCTTTGAGTGTATTTTTTGATTCATTTCATAAATGAGAAATCTGAGTCTCTGTGAATTTAAATGACATAAAAGGATACATGACTTAGAAATATACCCCTGCCACTCTGAGACAGAGCAAACAAAGGAGAAAGGGATATTTGGGGAAAACTGTTGGGGTTGTAAAACAAACTTGTAGACCTGGGCAAAGTTTCATAGGATAATTCCTACTAAGTGAGTAATACTGACTCTTTATAGACATGTAAGCTTGCATTCTTCAAATCTGGAAAGCCGAGAAGTAGCCACAAAGTTATTTATGAAGTTCCATTGTCCCAAAATATGGGACAATAATATTAACAGCATATCTCTAATTTCCCAGTTCTACTTAAAGTAACATGGCATTAAAATATCAATATTCAAAATAAATCAACACCTAGGTACACATTCAGTAAAATCATTAATAAAATTCAGTTACCATAACACGGTTTTGTTTTGTTTTGGGCATTCATTTCTACACAGCATCCCTACAGGGATGTTCAAGTAATTTTTCAGCTGCTCAACCTATCACTACTAATTATTTTCCATAATTATTTCCCCACTCTAAGACCTTTCATCTCTACATGCCAGGACTAAGCCACTCCTCAAAGTTCATATTTCTAAGCCTACTTGGGGCTCTCATCTCCTTCCCATATTATGTGAAACGTACGGCCTATTTCAGGCTCTCTGCCAAAGTCTGTCTTACCCCAGCATCTCCCCACAGTCAGGATGTGCTTTCAGAACGACTTTCACGTGATGATTCATCTTCTTCTCTCTCTCTGTTTCTACCTCTGTCCCTGTCTGTCTCCATCTCGCTCTCTCTTTATTATTATTTATAATAATTACATGTATATTTTTTCAATTTTAACCTAGTGAGTGATATATATATATATATATATATATATATATATATATATTTTTTTTTTTTTTTTTTTTTACCGTGGGATTAAAATTGTCATTTTTAAAGAAATCCATCCAAAAATTCGGGACTACTTTAAAAAATATATTTCAAATGATTTCTTCAAATCTTTTTTTTTCCCAGTAATAGGGTTGAACCCAGGGGCTTCACACTAAGCTGCATCCTCAGTCCTTTTTCATTTTTTATTTTGAAACAGGGTCTCACTAAGTCATTAAGTTTCCTAGGCTGAATTCAAATATCCAATCCTCATGCCTCAGTCTTATAGAGGACTGGGATTATAGGTAGCCGCCACCATGCCAGGTTTCTAATGAAATAGAATGATATGCTTAACATCAAATAAACGTACTGATCATTGAAAAGGATGCCCAATGGCAAAACATCCCACTTTAACTTTACCCAGTAAATAATTTAAATAGAGTCTTAAATATAGTATTTAAGTATAGTTAAAGTAATTTAGATATAGTCTTACTGGAGTTACAGGCTAAGAACATATGAGTCAAACTTTATGGGATTAAATGTGATAGAAATAAAGTCAAGTCTGCTTTTAAGTTAAGTGAGACTTGAGCTGCACTGAGGATGCACAGTGTTCGGAGAATGTGTGTTTATTTTCAATATGAGACCACTATGTGGCTACCAAAAAGAACAATACAAACAGAGGTGGCATTAACAAATACTTGTGCACAGAAGAGGGAGGTAATCGGTTCAGTGTATTCTGCACAGCCAGACCACATCTGGAGTATTGGATTCCTCGCTGGGCATTGACCACACGAAGCATGCCAGGTTGGGGTAAATAGGAAAGGGTCTGGAAACCTAATCACATGAGGAGATGTTTGTATTGGAAAGGGAGAATAATGAGGAGGCATTTCAAGTATCTGAATGGCAGTCAAATAAAACAGGGGAAAAAATGTATTCTCTGTAGTTTCATAGCAAGGAAAAGGAACTTGATTGAGCACAGGAGAAGTGAGTCCCAGGGCTGGCTCTAAGAGGCCTTGTTGCATGTGCTTGGAAGAATCACTGAGATGTCCTGAACCTCAGTTTACAAACTAGAAAAAGGTAGAAAAGTTTTACCACAGATGAGACCACTTTGGAGCAAAATGGTCTGTTTCAAAGTGCATTCTTTGGTGCTAGAATTGTATTAGCAGAAGTTACAGGCCCATCACACAGGATCGGGTAGAAGGGAGTTCTATAAGAAAATAAAACTGGATTCTAAGTCACTGCTAGACTGCAATCACGAAGGGAGTGAATCTGTATCAGATTCTTGGCACATGACAGACCTGAATATATGGTACCACTGAGTACATGGCGCATCATAGGCATTTTTTAAATGGATGAATGATGGGTGCATAGATGGATGGATGGATGCATGCATGCAGGCATGGGCACTAAGATTCTATGATTCCATTCTTGCTCTAGAAAACAGGGGCATTTGGGGGTTCAGCAGAGTACTTGAAACCTTAGTAAATTCTATGTAACTATAATCATATCCTACTTTACCTTAAGATTCAGAAATACAAAAGGAGTTTAAAATTCACTGCTATATAAGGTAATATTGATGTGTGGTTATGCTCTGCAGAACTGTTGTATCATATACAAATGGAAAGTAACATGCATCTAAGAAACCTGTTGATGGTAGTTCTCATTAGAACTGAGAGAAGTATTGAAGGTCACCTCCCCAAGTGCCAAAGGTCTAGAGTAAAAAATCACATTTTAACAAAATTCATTACCAGTGATTACCTAGGACAAAAAATATGTCTGTTTTTTATTCTTCATGATTTTATCTATTAAATACAGACATCAGGAGATATCCTGCACTCCCTTTGGCTTAGAATGAGTCCTTACCTTAATTTGTTTGTAGACTCCATACGATTTTGTTACTCATGGGACATTCTTGTGTTACACATGATAACCCAAAGGAAATTCTTGGTAACATTAAGGTAGGACGCACTAACCTAACAATTCAACCTGAGATTCTAGAACTGTACTTCCTTGACTCAAATCCTTACTTTCCTACTTCTAGCTTTATAAATGAAGACAAATTATTTAAGGGTCCTGTGCCTCAATTTAGTTTCCTCATAGTTATGGTAAGTATTAAGTGGGATAAGTTAGTGGGATAATTTAGTGCTTTGAATAAAAAAATGCAATTGTTTTTATTATTATCACTAAGTTATATTTTACACAATAGTAAGGACTCAAAACGTACACTGAAACATCTCTAAAAATACGACATAATAACCCTAGTCAGAAACCCCTCAACTCACCCACACAGTTGAAGCCTTCTTCTAGGGCACACGCTCTTGAACATCCATCTGCGTCCAGCAGGTCTCCGTCATCGCACTCTTCTCCCAAGCTCCTGAAGTTATACATACAGATGCACATGAAATGTTTTCTTCTTTTTAACTACCATCATTTTAATTTCTTAAAATTCCTCATTGTGTATTTAAAAGTAAGAGATGGGTTCAAATAGAAGCTAAATAATGCTCCTATTTTAAGCATACAGACATGTGTTATGCTTAATCAATTTAAACAATGATTATTGATTGGCATGCCTTGAGGTCGTGAGAATTCCAGTAGTTCATGACTAAAAAAATACTGAAGAGATCCCTTTGAGAGTCCTGATAGTGTCTGTTGTAAAGGCTATAAACTTAGAAAAGGTTCACTTAGCTCCGTAATGAATGGAATCTGACAAGTCATCAATATATATCCTGCAATTTTGCTGAATTTGTTTACTAGTTTCAATAGTTTATAAAATGAAGAGCAATGCTATACATTAACAGCCAATTACTGAAATAGAAACTAAGAAAACAGTTACGTTTGCAATAATTGCAAAAATAAAATATCTAGAAACAAATTTAACCAAAGAAGGTCTCTACAATGAAAATTATAAAACATGGATGAAAGAAATTGAAAGGGACACATGCCACACAAAACACATACACGCACAAAGAAAGACATACCATGTTTATAGATTCTTAAAATGTTCACACTATACAAAATGATCTACAGAGTCTATGCAATCTCTATCAAAACACCAATGACATTCTTTATAGAATTATAAAAACTTAGAATTTGTATGCAACCACACACACACATAAAAACCCAAGAGCTGAAACAATCTTGAGCAAAAAGAACAAAGTGGAAGGCATTATACTTCTTGACATTAAGTTGTACTACAAAGTTCTAGTAATAAAACAGCATTGTTTCTGTACAAAAATAGACACACAGACCAATGGAACAGAATAGAGAGCTTAGAAGTAAATCCACACATCTACAGACAACAATTTTTTGACAAAAGTACTAGGACCACATGTTGGAGAAAAGACAGACTTTTAAATAAATGGTGCTGAGAAAATTGGGTATACACATGTAGAAAAATGAAACTAGACCCCTATATTTACCAGTGTCATAAATCAACTTGAAATGGCTTAAATACTTAAATATAAGCCATAAAGGGATTTAAAGACTTAAATATAAAGCCTAAAATTTTAAAACTACTAGAAGAAAACATAGAAGAAATGATTCAGGACATTGTAATGGGCAAAGAGTTTTGGGACAAGAAGCAAAAGCACAGGAAATAAAAGCAAAAATATATAAATGAAATAACATCAAGCTAAAAACTTTCTGCATAGCAAAGAAAGCAATAGAATAAAGATACATCTTATAAAAAGGAAGAAAATATTTACAAACTATGCATCTGACAAGGAGCTACTTAATAGTCCCAAAATTCAATAACAAAAGAAAAACTTGATGAAATTTGGTAATCAGCATTCCCCAAAAGAAGACATACAAATGGCCAACAGGTACATGAAAAAATGTTCAACATCACTGATCATCAAGGAAATGCAAAATCAAAACCACAAGGAGATTATACTGCAGTCCAATAAGAGTTAATATTATCAAAAAAAATTAAAGGTAACAAGTTCTGGTGAGAATGTGGAGAAAAGGTTAACTCTTGCACACTTGGTAGGGAAACAAAGTAAAATGGTATGGAAGACCAGGAATGTAGCTCAGTGGCACCGCACCTGCCTGGCAAATGCAAGGTCCTGAGTTTGATTCCTGGTACCAACAAAACAACAACAGCAAAAACAACAACAACAAAAAACAGCATGGAGGTCCTTAGAAAATTAAAAATAGAGCTACCATATGATTCAGCAATCCCACTACTGAGTACGCATGCAAAAGAAACTAAATCAGTATTTTAAAGAGATATCTGCACTCCCACGTTCATTGCTGCACTGTTCACAATAGCTGAGATGATGAATGACGAAGAAAATGTAGAACATATACACAATAGGATAATATTTGATCATAAAGAAGAATGAACTTCTGTCATTTCTGACAATATGGATAGAACTGGAAATCAGTATATTGAATAAAATAGGCTGGGCACAGAAAGACAAGTACCACATGATCTCACTTACATGTGGAATCTAAACAAGTTGATCACACATAAGTTGAAAGTAGTATTGTGGTTAGTAGAGGTTGAGAAGTGTCAGGGAGAGGGAGGGAGAGGAAAAGGTTGTTCAGTGTATGCTAAGTTAGTTAGATAGTAGTAAGAAGTTCTAGAGTTCTATTGAACAGTGAGTGGGGAGAGTGCGGATAACAGTTACGCACTGTGTATTCAAATAGCCCAAAGAAAAGATTTTGAATGTTTTCACCATAGAGAAATAAAATGTTTGAGGAGATGGATATGTTTGACCCAATGTGAACATTACACAATGTGTACATACATCAGAACATCACATGGTACTCTATTAATATGAATATTTTTATGTATCGGTTAAAAAGAATTTCACTTAAATCACTTTAAATTTGACCATTTAAAAAGAAGAAAAAATAAATAGCTGATCCAAAGAGAACTTCCCTATTTTTATGGTTTTGTTTTCTATTCAATTTATTTAATATTTCTTTGTATTTTTGTTTCATTGGCTTTTTTCTACATGCAGCTCCAAAAGTTAGAATTTTAAGAAGTCAAGTTCTCCTATTTGTGTACTACTAGAACACACAACCAGCCCCTCTGTGACTAAGTCCAAGGCATATCCAGAGTTCAGGCCCAGTCCAAGCTCCCTACTGTCACCTAGTGGCATCTGCCATATATTACAGGGGAGAAATGGCCCTGAGAAGAAGACATGCCATTTTGAGCCTCAAAAGCTAATGCAATTGATGGCAAAATGTGGACTGAGGTGGGTAAGTTAGTTGACAGTGAAAGGAACATGAAGCATGTTATGAGAATAAGATATATATACTTGGGTTGAAACTTCTGTGAAAGAACAAAGATTTGGCTTCTGCAAATTGGATGAAGTTTACCATTTTATTCCTTGGCTTTTCACCATGTCCAAAATGGATATGTATTTCAACTCAGTAGATAAAGAGCTTAGGAACACGAAAAGGTTTTCAGATCCAGGGAATCACTGGTGGCTCTACTATTATTTAAAATATACCTCATGGGAATAGAGTAATAACTGAATAATTGGATACGCTTTAACATGAATTAAAAGTATTCTAGAGATGTAGTAGTATAATAATCATATCTTTTGCAGTGCTAGGAATGTAACCCAGGGCCTGGGCATGTTAGGTAGGCACTGAACCCCTGAGATAAACACCAAGCCAATAATTGTATTCTGTACAATAAGCTTGAATTGGAGAAAGGACAAGAAGTAGAAGAAAGGAGAAAACCTTAATTGAAGGAATAAAAGGAACTTCACACTCTCTTTTTCTATACAAAGGGAATGTAACTCAATGAAAATATGCCACACTGGGTATCTAATGAGATGTACAAGGTTCAGGAAGTCCCCAAACTTCACACTTCAGTCTGCTCATCAAGGAAGGAGAATTAACCTACATCACTGTTTCTCTACCTGGAGTCCAGGATATAGGGTTGGAAGTTGGCAATTTTATATTTTTATTTTGAAGGTAATCCAAATAGTTAATATAAGCATATTGTGTATCATCTTGTGGCAATGATGTTCAATAAAAACATAATGGGAGTCACATATAATTTTTAATTTTCTAGTAGTCATTAATAAAGTAGAAAGATATGAGCAAAGTTAGTTTCAATAATGTATTTCTATCCAACTTAACATACCTAAAATATCACTTCAACATTTAATGGGTGTAAAATTATTAATGAGCTGTTATGTTCTGCATCTTAAGACTTTGAAATTGGATGTGTATTTTTCATTTACAATGTATTTCAATTCAAATCAATTTTTAATTAGATTTCATAAAATTTATACTTTAAAAAGTAAATTCACCTACCAAGTCATTCTAAACTTTTAAGTTATACTTAAAATTTTTCCAATAACTGAACTGCGTTTCAGCTTTTAAACTAAATTACTTCATATCAATTAAAATTAAATATTCAGCTTCTTAACTGTATTTGCTACACTTCAAGGCCTACATGTGCTGGTATCTCCTATATTGGACAGTACACACTGAGGTGATCAATTTCTAAGTGAATACTGCTCGACATTGCAGGGCTCTCCTTTGCACTTGTTTTGATAGTCTCATTGTCAAGCGATAACAGGGGGGCTAAGCTATTGGTAATTCTTCTTTTTATTTTAGTGTAACAGGGTACCCCCATGTGAGACCCAGCTGGAATTCAAAGATTTCTTCCCATTGCACGATGCAGGATTTACTTTACAGAGAGAAGAAATGCAGATAAAAGCTTAAAAGTCCATTTGGATAAGGAAACTTGTGAGACTCAGTAGCCAAAAAGTGCTGAATCTAGTGAAGCTGCTTCAAAGTATAAGAGTAAATGTGAATACCAAATTAGGAAGAGAGCCCTGCACCCTTTCTGTCCCACACCACCCAGGCAAATGTCACACCCCAGGGCCCCATCCTAGGCATCACCAGGGAATGACCTGAGCCAGCACTATGACTTAGGGTGGGGTATTGATGAAGGAAGTTTAAGTCAGTGCAGCAGTGGTAACACAGCCTCCAAACACCTTGGTTTGTGGGGTGCAGACATAAGACACAGTGGGCAGAACAGAGAAAACCACAGCAGCAACAAAGGACTTGTTCTGTGCACACGCGAAGCATCAACAGGGAGAAATTCCATCTGCGCTGCAGGGAGGAGACAACAGGTTGGGGCTGAGCTAAGCGGGGGTTGTGGGGGAACAAACCAACAAGGATCGCATGTTAAAGTGATCTTGGTAGCTTCCATATATAAACAACATCTGGAAACATTCAGTGCCAGTATTTCTGTGCAAAGGAGTAGACTTACACTGTAGTTTAAAGTTCTTAGAAGACGGAGCAGATAAACAATGTTCAGCGACTGTTAAATGATGGGATGGAATTCCATTAAGGCTTTATGATACAGTATATTTTCACCTTGTCTGGGAAATGCGGAATCCGGAACAAATGTAATTTATTATTACAAATTATAGTGCCTGGCCATTCAGCCTCCTGCTCCCAGAAACTCTACATAAGTGACAAATTAGGTTTGGTGAGTGTTAAGAATGGGTTGATGTAAAGTGACCAACTGCCACGGTTTTCCTAGGGCTGGGGATTTCTCGGCTGTAAAATTGGAGAATCCCCAGTGAAATAAGAATGAATTAGTTCCCCAGGTAAGTTTCACAAGACAACAGAGAGGGCAGCATGGGATGTTAAGAAACCAAAGAAATGTTTCCATCTTTACTTTAATGATGTTTATAGAATAGTTGGAAATTACATTGTAATTAATACTTTCAGGGGTCAAATAAGCAGCTGACTTTCCTCAATCCCACAGCTAGTTAGTAAAATCACACAGCCAGTTAGTAGTGTAGGGTAAAACACTTGCCCAAAAGCTATCCTCTTTCAGCATCATTTGACAAGGAACCTTCTTCAGGGTGAATTCTTCCTAAATTTTTACCCCACAGTTGTTCACTGAGGCCTTAAGGGGACTCCAGAGATTCAACTCCAATATCTCAATACTCTGGGATGAGCTGTAAATAAAACTGAGTCCCTCCATAAATATACAGAGATGTCAGTGATGTCTCAAGATCATTATCAGATCCCAGATTTTGTAATTTCAGCTCTAGAATCACATGACACCTTGCCCCCTACATTTCCAAACAAGTCAAGCTCAACCTGGAGGCTGAGTCTGAGGAGGTCAGAATGACCTAGCCCTCACATTCCTCGACACACAATACTCACTTTTCCACCTTCCCATCTCCACAGTAAGGAGCTCCATGGATGTGGTGCAGAGGAGGTGAAGGTTCTCCTAGTTCTGCTCCAGCTTCAGCCTGAACTTGGTATTGATACATTTGTCCAGGTGTGACTTCCCTGTGGAAACCAATGGGTTTGTGACTATGACATCCACAAAATGGTATCATGCCTGGATCCTTTGCAGAAGCTTTGAAGGAGTTTAAGGGAAGTATTAGGGGCACACAGATATTAAACATGCTCCATTGTTTGAAACAAAGATCAGGGCACAGTCTTACAAAGCAACGTGATGTTTGAAACATGTATTTCTGTATTTCTTATATATTCTACATAGTAGATATGCAGTAAGTACTTGCTGAATTAGCACTAAGTGGAACAGTCCTGGACGGTCTGGGAAGTGGATATTCAAGTGGGTTTTAACTAAGTTAAAACAGAACAACTATTGAAAAAATCAATGTTCTGTCTCTTCACAATAATCAAAGAAATTGGAGATGAAAGCTTTAGAATGTGGGATCAACCAAGGACCTTCCTAGACCTGTGGATCACAGCTTTCTCAAGATAATTCTTGTCTTGAAGAGACTAAATTCTTAGGAGTAAGAGCAACTGTCTCATTAAAGGAAGTAAGAATGCTTTCCGTCACCATTTTAGGGAGGCAGAAACCATCAATTAGAAACACATTAAATTACTCTCTACCTCCAAATGCCAGGAATGATATTTATGTGAAAGATAGGAAGAGTTTATTAGACTCTGTAGAGCCGAAGGCAGTGATCTGGTGGGCAGTGTGAGTGACAGGACATTTAGGAGAAAAAAGCACTCATGAAAGGGGCTGCTGGTTCCAAAGACAAATGCTGCCCTCTTCTTAATTTTGTCCAGTGCTGGAAGTGATTGGAAAACTGTCACCAAAGCCTGGGATGGGACTTACTTAGGAGGACAAGATCTCAAAAGATTGCTTGGAAAGCCAAAGTGGCTGCCATGCATCTTCTGCTAAGACCCTTTTTTTTAAGAGCCTCTACTCTTTCACTGAATACAGAAACCAGCACATGGGAAATATCCTGGGGTTTCAAAACTACCTTTCAAAACCTCTATGCTGGCTTTTAGATATTCTAATGGTAATGACATTTAAATACTAAAAACTTTAAAATTTCCAAATTAGTTTTCCTTCTGGGGGAAGCCACCCTTTCATGTGAGTGCCAGACACTGCTACAGCCAAACCAGTTTCACGCCTTAATCAAGATTGATGGTTTCTTCTTATAAGGTGGTTTTCATCAGACTTCTTGTCCAGCTATGCATAGAGCCTTACACTACTCTGTGGCTGGTAAAGATTTGAATGGTTATCATGTGTTTCCCTTCTTGGGGAGAAAAACCTAGTAGCAGGTAGCCCAGGCCTTCAATGATCTGAATGTGCTACTTATGAAGGAGGATAGAGGTGAGATTCAGTTGGAAAATTTGATCTTAATCCTGAGTCTGCCATTTACTAGCTACTCAATAAAATTAAAGTTCATCTTTGGTTTTTTACCTGTACAATGGGATATTATTGGCCTAAAACACTTATGTGCCTGTGGATATTGTTAGATCACAAATGCCATATTAACTACTTTACTTCAGAAGCTCAAAAATGATTATTTTAAAACTCACCTCATGATATGTCTTCCCATCTGTATTTTTATCATTTCACTATCTTCTAATTCTAATTAAAGAGTAAATATGGTAAGAAAGTGTACTGAAGTTCAAGGTGGACACTTTTTAGTAGCTATGGTAGAGTGCCACATGTCCACTCCCAGCCCAGGCTCTGATTTACTTATGCTAGTGGGACATTATCTTGAGTAATACAAAGCATAGATTTGACAAGCTCAAGTAATGAGGTCTTTCCCTCTTTGCTGTTGGGAAGCCCTCCACTGTCATGAGAAGAAGCTCAGTCCAGAACCTGAGAGAGCATGAGAAAAGAGTCCTATTCTTCCCAGCCATGGCAGCTGAGCTGAGGCCTCCAGTATGTGCATGAGGTCATCCTGGGCCATCTGGCTCTGGCCAAGTCCATCCAAAAGAGAGCACCCAACTGATCCACAGAATCATGAAGAATGTTTGTTGTTTTAACTCACTACATTCTGTGATGATTTCTACTGCCACAAAAGCTGATATACCACCTCTGATAAAACTTTGTTTTACTCCACTTTTACCCTCAGGATAAACTGTGAGGAAAATAATGATGTGGAAGACATTTGCCTTTGGAGATAGCAGCCTCCTGGTGCAGAAACTGAATTCTTTATAGGTAATGACCTTATCTTTGTGTCTCCATCATTGAGCACAAGGTAGTAGAAACATGGCAGAACACACTAAATGTAGAGAGAAAGAATAGAAATAAGAGAAGAGAAGGAAAGAAGAGAAGGAAATTAGAAGAGAAAGACAGAAGAGAGAGGGAATGAGAAATAAGAAAAGAGGGAAGAACAAAACACACATTCTGAATGAGTCCTGCAGCTGAGCACCATGTCTGCAGGGCCTATAGCATTTTTACTTAATATGGAGCAACTGACTGTAATTTTTGAATGATGTGAGAGCTGCAGCAGGTTATTAGAAAGCTACAGCAAGAAATCAGATATTAAATTGTTAACAGACAGAAGAATCTGATTCTGATCAACTTATTTGCAGGAGTTACAAATTCAGTCCCACTGAAAGACTTCATACAGGAATCTCTTTTCCCCACAATCCTAGTGATGGCCTTAGCAATCAGAAGACAGGGGAAATGTTTTCTTCATCTAAGATATGCCACTTTAGAATCAAACCTTCTCTCAGATTTTCAACATTTTTCCAACTCATGGCATGTCAGAAAGTTATAAAGTAGAAATAGAGGCAACCAAATTGACTCCAAGGCCCCAAGGCCCTACTGTTTCAGAAGGCCCTACTGCTCAACTCACATGTCTGTGAACTTCCTGTGAAGCTGTGTCACCACCATGGGTGAGCCACTGGCAAAAGGAGGCTCCCGGACAACCTGGTACCTCACAGGCATGCAGCCAGAACACAAAGGACTGCGGGGCTGGGAAGTCAGGAGGGCAGCATCAATCTCCATCCGCTCGTCAAATGTGTAGACTTTCGCCCCTGAGACCTTTCCGTCCACATGCAGTTTGATGGTGAGGGGTGTGTCACAGAAAGTGTCTAAGGGGCCCAGGTGCACAGACTCCTGGTTTTCCAGCATGATCTCTGTGTCAAACAGTGCCTGGGAAGAGTCCGTGGAGAGGTAAGTGACCCAGAGGGTGAGGGTGTCAGCTCGGACTGGGTATTGGAAGAGGAGCTCCAGGCTACAGCCTTCCGCAGGGCAGGGCACTGTCATATTCATGTGGTAGAGGTGGAGCTCAGGACTCCAGGCCTGCAGGCTTGGCTCACAGGGCTGATCCACATCAGGAGGCCCTGGGGAAGAGGAGCAGAAACACATGTCGGGATCCACCACCACCAATCTGAAAGAGTAGCCCAAATCAGCAATGAGAACAAGAAACAAAGAAGGAGAGACTTGGAATTCCTACAGAAGTTGGTTAGTTCAGGGTTATATCTTAAGTACCATTAAGGACAAAAGTGAAAGGATAACAGCTATGATGAGCTGGTTACCCTATCACCTCTACAAGGTGCTCTTTAACAAGGGAACCTGGCAGAAAATTGGGAATGGTGTGACCAGAACCTACATAGAATCTTAAAGTTGATACAGACAAGTTAAGCCATGTCCTTCAAGAACCCTTGAGCAGGAGAGAATTACATATACTTAGTTTATCAAGAATTTACAATAACATAAAGCTTCTGCAATCCAATGTTCCTTTCAGGTTTCACTATACTCTTTGTAGTGCCTTTCACAAAACTTCTTTCATCCCTTAAGGTCCCACCTTGGCACTTCAGCACCTTAACTGTTAGCCAAACTTTAAAACGTACATCAGCATTTCCCTTTCAGTTCAGGTATGTGTGAGCAGGTAGGTTACCCCACAGAGGGAAACATAGACGAGAAACACAAATGCATAGGACTGAGTGGGAAATAAAGGAGATTTAATAGCTGAGTAAAGGGAAAGGAAAAATGATGAGAAATGGAAAAAATGGAAATAAAGTCTTTGTAAATAGGGAAGGGTGGAGGGCATGAAGGGAGGGCTAGGAATGGGGAAAAAATAAGAACCAAGATGCATTATGTAAAGGTACAATTCCCAATGAGAAATGTAATTGTGTTGTATACCTACAATGTACCAATAAAAGAATTTAATACAATAAAAAAATGTAACAGTGAAATAAATCACAGATCACAAATATGTTAAGTTCAGCCTGTGGAAATAATCCATACAAAGTGGGTTTCTTCTACATCACATGAAAGGAATTGAAGAGAAAGTGCTGGATTAGAAACCAGCAGAGTTAGGCTCTAACTGCCACCATCCCAGGAGCTGTGTGGCTGCAGCAGACGCATCTTTCTAAGCCTTGATTTTCTTTCTCATAAAATAAGTACTGAAGTTAACTCCTGCCTTACTGAGTTAGTATGAAAGATCTATGCAATGTTTCATAAAAATCAGGTATCTACATTTGCAAATGTAGAATTATTCAATCATTGAGCATTTGGACAATAATGTTCCAAAGCCCAGAGAATCTAAGTTCAGATATGTGTGTGTGTGTGTGTGTGTGAGTGTGTGTGCATACGTAGTATTGTATCTCATTGTCATTATTGGTGTTTGCCTACATTGTGAATTGACCTATTCATTCATCCAGCAGAAGTTGGCTGTGGGTCACCTTTACACCTAGCATTAACCTCGGTATCAGAGACAGTGGACAAGTGACATGTACATCCTGTGTGTTCCTATACCTTACAATTGGGAGATAGATGCAACTAATTATAAAATATTATTTCAAGTAGTAATGTTTTTGGAAAAATTAAAGAATACGAGGAAGTAGAGAATTACGGTGTGAGGTTGAGAGCTATTTTAGATTACGAAGTTGGAAAAAAGGGAAGGCAACAAGTTCAATTTTCAATTCATGGCAGCGTTTAGAAAGTAACTGGTGGTCAATAAAGTGTTCATTAAGTGCCACTACCTTTATTTTGTCATGTCTGTGAATCTATGTTTGTGCATACTCCGTTGGGAAATTCAAATTAGTATTGTGTATATTTTAAATTTGACCGTGACTTCAACCATTTCAAGCAAAAGAATACTGGCTTTTCTTAGCAGAATTTTTCAATGCTTATTCAAAAAAACTAGTAGAGCAAAGGCCCTGGAAAGGCCACCAAGCAGCAGCACTGCTTAGAAAGTTTCTGTTGTGACTTCATGTTAAACATGAAGTAAGGGCCCTAAAAGGTGATTTCGTTTGCCTCAAGATATAAGAAGTATAATCCAGAACTTAAAATTCCTTTAACCTCAAGCAGATAACTTTGAACTTTCCCAAGAAATAAAAAGAAAAAAAAATCTGGGTTAGAGAGTCAAGCAGGCATTAAAGTCCCAGCACAGAGCAAACTCTTTGCCACAATACTGTCCTTTTATTAAATGCCAATCTCTACATGAGTCCAATGCACTAAATTTTATATTCACTTTCCATTCTTCTCTGAAAACTCTCCTCTGAAAAAAGTCATGTACAATCAATCACACAAACTGTCTCCCTCCAGCTCCTCCAGGCCCTGTCATTTGAGTGACTGGGAGCCCACGATGACATCATATGGATACTGCAGACTCAGACCACTCTTCTTTTTTTATGGCCACAGTCAAGACTGAAAATAATTCAAATAAACTGTGTCCAACACATCTTACTGAGTGGTTTTCATTTTTGAGTCTTAAGAAATCTAAGCGGGAAAAAGCAAAGACAAAACATGATGATTAGGTGAGCACTGAAGATGATGATCATGGCAGAAGTGAAGCCATTCATCAGGAGGTGAGGACAGTCATGTCAGCAGCATTTTCTGGCTTAGAACTGAGAAATGATTCATACTAAAACTTGTCTTTGGGCCTGTGATGTTCATATTCAAGTGACTATGTGACTGAGAAGTTGGGGGAGGGACAGGAAAAGATAACGGAAAACATTTTCCCCCTCCTGGAGCCTAGCTTAGATCGTATCCAAAGCACAACCAGTACCAGTGATTAATAGCCTCATAAAATAGCACAGCTGAGAACGAGCAATGTGGAACACCTTGTCCTCCTTACCCTCACCCCAACTCATCTAGCCAACGTGTGACTATAGACTGCAGTGTGTTCTCCATTATTCTCATGATACCAAGCAAGGAGAAATCACCTTGGCCTGTAATATGGCAAGGCAGCTCCAGGGAGAAGTGGGCACATGCAACACTACTGGCCCAGGATCACCCAGCTCAGCTGACTTCTCTGTCCTTCTGTGTTATCTGCTGATCTCTGCTCCACCACAGCCATTGGGTCTCCACATTAGGCATATATGGGACATTCGGGACCCAGAGGCACCAAGAAGTCTTTCCAAGGCTGGAGATATCCAGCAACACACCACACACACACACACACACACACACACACACACACACACTCACCTGTTCTCCACCACACTATTGCTCCACCCCTCTCTCCATGCTCATTACGGTATAAACTAAAAGCCATGGTACTTACCCACAGCCTCCTCTGGGGTCCAGTATCCTGAGGAGTCACACACCCGCCTGGAAGAAGCAGTGTGTACATACTGACGGAATGTCCCATCTTCAGAGCAGCTGCCACACATGCTGCCTGGAGCCCTGGGAAGGGGAGGAGGTGAAGATGAGAATTTGTCTGATAAACGGGGATCAGGAAATTAGGAAGGCCTTGGGGGAAAATATGAGGTCCTAGAAGGCGACTGGAAACACGGTTATTTTTCACTTCCTGCTTGTGTAGACCTCATCTTTGCAAAATTCACAGTGACATGAAAACCTCAAGGTCATGAAGGAGAAAAATGTAAGTCATAAAGGAGGACCACAGAGATGCGGGTGGGCAGCTTATGTCCTGGGAACATCAAACATAAAACAATTACAATCTGAGTCAACATGAAACTCCTTTCTACACTGACTATCCAAAAGTCATTAAAGACCATTTGCATTCCCCCCACTGAGACAAACAGTAATTTTTAAAATAAAATTTTAGCTATGTATTCTTGTGTTTTAAACTCCCTACTTTAATTACATGCCTTAAATAAAATCTATGTGAACTATAACATTCCTTGGCTCTCTGGTGCCTAGAAGGACATATCTGAATTATTCACCCTTACCCAAAGTTCATTAACCAGTTAGCTCTGGCTTCACTATTACAGCTCCCTCATGATTTTATGTTCCCATCACAATGGACATGTCATTATTCCACAGATATATCATGCCCTTTGCTTCACGAAACATGCTGTCCTCTCAGCTGTCAAGTGGTCTTTCCAGGCATCTCTGCTGAGCAGACTCCTACACGAGACAATTCAAGAGCCAAAAGAACCTCTGCTTTCTCTGTGCACCCACTGCACTTGCTGGATCCTCTCTCAGCACATTGCTAGGTGCTATTAAGAGTTTCCGCTCGTACTCTTTCCTCTCCTGGGCTCTGGAAAGGTCTGAACCTACTACATTCTCTCTCTATGGCATAGGTAGTGAACATAGGGATGGATTCAGCAATTCCTCTGTGAATGCTTATTTTGTGGATGTTATGAGATGATGAATACAGTCTATGAAGAGCTCTACCAGCACCATATCTGGGGTAAGCATAATAGGTAGACTTAATAATAAGTAAAGAACAAGAGCAAAACACCTCACAGGCTTATCTCTTATACTTGGGAATGCTTTTAGGAACCCAGTTGTGAAGTACACATCTGAAATGTAGGCATCACATCAGGAACACTGGATAGGTAACATATTAATAGCACATCAATATCTTTTGCCAGAAAAATAGTATTTCTGAACAAAGGTAATAATTACACCTGCTGCTTCTCTTTATTAAGCACCTCACATACATGGCCTTATGCTGCATGTGGTTTTCATAAATTACTTCTAATCCCTGTAAAGACCTCATGTTTACAAAAGAGAAAATTCAGGCTCAGAGAGGTTAAGTAAATTCCCTAAAGGTCACAAGTTCATTCATTCCTTTGAGCAAGATCACAAACACCATCTAGTGTCCAGTACTCTGGCAACTAAAAGGTGTAAAGATTTACCCTTGGATTCCAATCAGCAATCACTTCTAATGTGGACGTGATTCCAAACCACATTTCCCTGATGCATTTGGCCCTTCCGAGGCTGCTGCCCAATGCATAGCTGGGACTCCTCTCTGACATAAGGATTCCAAATACCTACAAGGGTGGAGTAAACATAGCTCCAGGCATGACACAAATCACTAGGCATGTGACGTGGGTCCCCCCAACACATGTGTTGGGAGGCCTCAAAACTGTAGCCCACCTAGCTGAGGAAAGGAAGCAAATTGCAGCCTTTTCTGCCAACAGACTCTCAGCAAGCAAGTTCTGATGTCTGCTTTATCGTAACGTTTGTACCAGAGAGAGAATTGAAAGATTAAATTGTTTACATGTGTTATATAAACTGATGTAAAACTCTGGTTTTACACATACCCACAGAGGACTTACTGTTCAGCCAGTCCGACCAAAGCTGCACAAGGTCACACTTGCAGGAAGATGATTCTTATACACACCACATAGATGTGCTCTGATTCACCAAACAGAGCCCAGGCGAGCCTGGGTGCTGATGACAATGAAAACTAGGTTGTTGGGTTGTGAGCTCTGAGTGATGTCATCCATTGAGTATGGGTCAAGTTTTCAAGGACAAACATCAAGATCTCAAGAGCCTGTGAATATCACTTTGAAAAAGGATTCACCAATTTTACCCTGTCCTCATCTCTCTGGGTCTCTGCTTCTCAGACTTTCAGTGAAGCTACTGGACATAAAGACACCCTCCAGTGATATCCGGCACATTTGTGGGCCCCAGCGCCCCAAAGGCAGTGTAGCATGAAGGAAAGGAGCTATCTGCCTGCTAAGGGGGGAGCTCTAAATTCAAAGAAATTATCTCATTGGTTCCATGTTTCTCATTTCTGAATTTCCATGGAATTCCCTCAATTCACCTCCTGGGCTAACTCCTTGTGTTTTTCTAAGCCTCAGATTTCTCACTTATCTAGCAGAAGGTGTGCTGACTGCAACAAATACATAAGGTAAGTGCAATGAGATATCTACCGCAATGCTTCATACATAGGAGGACTGAATAGACAGTAGCTATTCTTGTTATTTAGGGTATGGTGGTAGGTTTTGAAAGATGGTCGTCTTCATAGGTCATAAATGGAGCTCTGAGCCTTTCAGTTAGACCATATTCTTCTATTCCCCCATTAGATGTCATTCTTTTTCCTATCTTTTTACAAAAATTCCCCTGCACTAATGTACAAAGGAAGAATGAAACCTAGCTTTGGGAATCATGTTTTTCTTCAATATTTCTTATTTTTAAATAAGGAAATCATTAGGTTCTATTGTGGCAGATTAAGAGAAGATACAGAAAATAGTTCTACCTCTGTTCCCCAGTAGTGCCAGCTGAGTGAGGCAGACAGAAAGATGAGCATATAGTAAACAATTCAATAGGATAGTGGCCATGGGGAGGGGAGAAGGTGGTACAGGATGCAGCAGGGGGCTGAGGTAGCATTAGAAATGCCCGTAAGAGTTGTGTAAGCCCCAATGCACACATGGTGAGAATTTGTACATTCCCACCCACCGCAGGACCACACATAGGAGCATGCTTTACTTCTCTTTCCCTAACACCACTGTGAAAGCAACAAGCCCCTGTTCCATCCTCACACCACAGAGGAAAAGCCCACAAGTCAGGCAGCAAATTCTCTCTCAGTTCTGCCAGTTCTCATTGACCATCCTCTTCTGGCTCTGCCTGAGGTGGGCATGTGATGGACACTGGCTCACACGAGGAGAAGACCCTGAGCTCTGCTAAGGAGCTGGGAGCAGAGCAGGCTGGAGGAGGCAGCCCTGAGCAGTGCTGTACACTCTGAGAGCTCTGAATGTAGATGGCCTTGCTTCACATCTGTACTCTCAGGAAACACTGCAAAGAAAGTTTACCAGCTCACCTGTGCACAGTCCTGCTCTCACCTGTCATATACAACTCCACTAATAGGAGGCAGCCAGTGGATAGTGAGGGACTTGCGTGTCTGCCCGATGACCACAGGTGGGATAGGAATGGGGGTGGGCTTTCTGCTTTGACTCCATTGCTGATAAACAAGGTCCAAATAACAATGCATCCTCGCCACTTGGTTAGGGGTGAAGCTGTCCGTGCAGTTATCATCTGTGAGACAGAAAAGAAAAGAGAAGAAGTAGAGGTTTCAACCTGTAAAGTCCACCAATGCAGAGGTAAATCCTGCCTCCTACTCAGTGGTGACAAGCACCTGGCACAACACCTTATATTTACTAGGTTCAAAACACACTTGTTGAAAAGATAAGTGGACTGTGTTCCAGAAAGCACCACAGATGGAAATGGAAAAGAGAAGGCAGAGGTATACCACTTTCTTATCTCAGAAACAACTCCACTCATTGCCTGAATGGTGGGCTAGCCTAGGGTGAGACTCAAGCCCTAGAGTGTAGATAGCTCTAAGCTGATGCTTGCTTATTCAGCAAACCACAAGATGGCAGTGTTTTAGCAGAGGGCCTTTGCACTGTAAATGTTTGGAGCTGCAAGCATCTGCTTTATTGCCCGTTGATGTTGGCAAGGTTAGTGAGTACCCAGTGGAGATGTTAAAGGGACAGGAAGTCAAATGACAAGAAAACAGCAGGGATGGGAATGGTGGTCCCAGTCTTATTTAGGGGGTTAGCAAAGTCTCCCTATTAAGTACATTTTTCCATGGAGTTAAATAAGGAGTTATCTTAGTTTTAGGAATTTTTCTACTTGAAACACACCAGCCAAATGTGAAATCCCATCCTGCTTCTTAACTATTTCCTCTTCCTAGCTCAAAGGTGGTAAGACAAGAGCTCTCATCTCTGTTTTTCCTCTTCTGGTCTTATCTCCTCTCCAAGGCAAGTGGGCCCTTGATAGGGGAGAGAAGAGCTAGTTCTTATGAATTCAATGTACCTGAATTATTCACCACAGTGAAACTTGGATAAAACATTTCACTACGTCATAGGCAGAACCAACTCATTGTTCCTTCTTCGTTTTAGAGCCATGACTAGGGTCTGGTGGTTTAACTTTTTAAGGATTGTTTTGGAAACAAGTACCTGGAACTAAAAAAAAATATGTCCTTTCATCACTAGAATTGGTCATCAAGTCAAATTAGGCCTCAGTCTTACGGATAAATTAACCTCACTGTCAGGATCTGAGTATTAATGCTTGGCAGAAATAGGGAAGGTGTGAGAGACAGAAAAGAAGGATAATCGAGGAGTTGAACTGAGAAAGGACAAGAGCAAACAATACAGTTCTTCCTAGGGCCAGGAGGGCACTATTTTTAAGATTAGAAAGACTAATTTTTGACAGAGTATATGGAGGGCAAGCTAAACATCAACCCTGGAAAAAGCAAATCTGTTTTCTTGAAGGTAATATAAAATAAAAGGAATCCTGAGCTCAAATGAACTAAATCATCTTGTTGAGCAACTCTAAAAATAATGCAAACTGTAGAAATAAGCTACCTTGGGCTGGGGATTTAGCTCAGTGGTTTCGCCGCTTGCTGTGCAAGAGCAAGGACCTGAGTTTGATCCCCAATACCAAAAAAAAAAAGAAAGAAAGAAAAGAAAAAGAAATAAGCTACCTTGACCCAGAAATCTTTTGACCCATCATGATTAGACTCTCCTTCAGAGCAAATGCCTGAGAAAAAGAACGAGAATGAAAATCACTAAGTTCTATAAATCGAAGAGATTTCAACGAGGCCTTTAGCTTTGTCCCATTTTTGCTAGCCAGGAAAAAAAGTGTGCTATTCTTTTAATTTCTAGTGGAGAAGAATGGAGTCAACAAGGCCTCTTAATATCTGAGCATTTCTTCAAGTTCTTCAAAGACATGGAGAAAGGAGAATATCCTATAATAAATACACTTTAACTTTCTGGTGTGAATGACACTCCAGTTATCTTCATAGCTCCTGGGCCTCCACCCTGCCCATCCCCACTCAGGTCTCCTATCCACCCAGTAATCTTAAAATAACACAAGCATCAACTCTGCAGTGATACCTGTGTAGCTCATGTAGTTGTTGAATGGAGCCCCTGGGAAGTGGGTGATGCCGCAGGTGTCGTTGGCAGGTTCTGGAATCTGGCACAGCTTACTCTTCGGCGTGGGGGCAGTGTCGGCACAGAGATCTCCTGTTTCCATGGATGGTACCATCTCCCTGCAGGGGTCATTGCAGGAGTCCCTCTCACTGACTCCTTTGAAGACGTGGTAGAGGCCCAGGACATGCCCCACCTCGTGGATCATGATGTTGCTGTGACCCGGCATGCCATAATAGGCTGGGTTGAGGACAACTCCCCCTGCAAGGGAAGGTTGGGCATCATCTCTGAGCACAGAATGAATAGCATTCTCAGTTCCTTAATTACTTCTGATGAACTTTAAAAGTTCTATTTTGCTCCTGAGACACTTTGTAACTTCTAGTAGCATCCATTCATTGCTCTGTCCTCTTGCAACAAAACCCTTAGAACCAATCAATAAACATCTCTTAACCTCCATCATAGGTGAGTGCAGTCATAGAGATGAAGAATGGTGGAAGAGACAAAACAGCATGAAAAGGCCCAGATTTTCAGCCCTGAGGGCCCATCAAAATCACCTGCAGGAGTTTAACACAGAAGCCCAAATGTTACCTCTAATAAATGAAATCCGAATACTGGAAAATGGAGTTCATTCACCAGTATTTTTTTAACTTCTGAGATAGAGAATCACTGACCTAAGGCAAAGTACATGGGGCAGAGAGCCAGGGAAATCTAGGTCTGACACCTGACCCTTTCCACACCAGCTCTGAGGACTCAGACAGCTAGCTATCTGGCATCCTAGAGCTCAGTTTTGTGGTCTGTAAAGTGGGGGCAGCATGTGGATTTCATTATTAAGTGTTTGGCAGATTTTTAAAGCTTAGTAAATGACAGTTACAGGTTCTGATTTCTCTACCCCTCCTCTCAAGGAGCTAACAACCAGTTAGACAAAAAGCCAAGTCTGGTGGAATGACCATGAAATTTTGAATGTCACATGCACTACAAGAACATGTCCACACTCACTCCCAAAAATCTCCATGAAGACACCAAGTAAGTGTTTCAGAGAAGAGGGAATCACATTTAAATGGGCTTAGATGAAAGCTCTAATGTATCATCGTGATCTCACAAAAGAAAAGGCTAAAGACCTCTGAGTGTCCAGGCTTCTAACTTGTTGAATGGCCAATCCAGCCTCCCCCCCCCATCTCCTCTTAGTTTAATTTACTCAGCATTTTTTTAACTCTCAAAATTGTCAAGATTAGGCTGAGCCTCATCTCTAGAACCTGAGACAAGGAATATCAACCGCCCTGGAGACCCCCTCTGGGGCTCCCTATGTGAAGAGTCTCCTGAGGATAGCAGGACCTTCAGAGCAGCCTGTCTTTCTTTTGACAGATTCTACACCAAGACCTATCCCTTATTCCTTAACTCTATGTAATGTCCTATAGACAATTCCATATGTTGTTTTATGACAGAGCATTATCACAGGGTAACTGGTGCCATGCCCACTGGTTCTGTCTAATGTGTGGCTCATCCTGCCTTTGTGGTAACTACCCTACTGAAAAGTGTAGTTTCTAAATTCAAGATCTAGTTTCTCCCAATGTACTCAGACATGCTTACATTAACCACACGAGACCTAGCCTCATTGTGAGGTAGAGTGTCTCCTTTAACATATAAAAGTAAAACAATGCCTCCTATGTTTATCCTGTCCACCACTTCCAGTACAATTTCTTATCCTCTAACATTATCTTTATCCCCCTTTTTATTTCCTTTTTTAAGGTTATTTGATGAATATTTCCATAACTTGTGCATCATTGCTTTTATATCAACATAAGGTCAAAGGAGCTTGAAAACAGGTCTGTTTAAATAACACCCAGAGTATTTGGCATTTGAATGAGCCTAGTAAAATGTAATGTTTCCACTTTCCAAAATGCCTACCACTTCATGTTACTTAGCCAGTGGTATTCAATTTTCTAACAGCATTATTGACCTTCACATCCACGGTGATAAAGAGAACAATCCATGTTCCTTCCCTCTACACACAACTAATTTTCACCCCTACTCTTTCTTCTTTTTCTCTTACCCATGTCTAAGTCAATTTTAGATTTAAAAAACTAATCTTCAGAAATGAGACTTTGAAAGGTTATATTTGATGAGCAACTTCATTGATTCGATTTCCCAAATTGTATTCAGAAATTTTGAGCCTGAATGATACTTAGGGGGGAAAAGTGGTATCATTGGTTGAGTATGCTGGATACAGCATGCACGCTGTCCTAAAAATTCACAACATCTGTGAGAATTATTACACTAAATGCCTTGGGAAGTTCTGTAATAATTTTGTTTAACCCTTTGCTTCTCAAGCTTATTTGGACAAAGAAAGTGTTTGGGGTAGAAAACATTTGGATACCTTTGGATCACCAGATTTCTTGGAGCACAATTCAGGAACACTGCCAAAGATAATGAAAATGCTATTTTCTACCTATGTGTCTTACCTCTGAGCAAACACCAAATATTCTTTTATTCAACATTTAGGGAGCCCAAGTTCTATTGTGAAATCTTCCAGATATATACAGAGTAATTATAAATGACCAGAAAGAAGGGTCTCAGAACAAGGAATGGTAAAATAACACATCAAGGAAGAAGGGCTGGGGGTTGTGGCTCTGGGGATGCTCAAGGAGAAGAGAGAGGTGACCATTGTAATAATAGGCTTATTGTCAAGATTTGGAAGTTTCATCCTTGATTCCAGATGACATATTTCCAAATCTGAGAGTATTCTGCAATAAATTTATAGTCAGCTTTCAATAGATCAGCTCATATATAAGTGGAACCAAAAGCATAAAAAGTCACAATGGAACCAGAAGCATAAAGAGTTACGTCCTCAACACTTCTAACATGTCCCCTTAACACTCAGGACACCTGGAGAGGGTTTTCCTCTATTGTCCTCTTCATGTAAATTCCCCAAACAGAAGAACACAGAGTTAACCAAACACACATAGATTTTAATTTAAAACATAAGCATTCTAATATACTTTGGCAAAAGTTATATTTTTGATTCCAAAGAGATAGGACTTCTGGAAAAACATCATCTATGTGGAATATATAATAACAAGCTTACTATGTGTGTGTTAAACACAATGTGGCACAAAACATAGACATAGAGACATGTAGCAAGTATAGAACAAAATAATGTTCTAATTCAGTGGTAACTGCTGGACACAACCATACATATTGAGAGAAGACCCGAAGTCCACTACCTCTTGTAGAGATTTTATCTGCAGGTGTACAAGGTCCTGGAATCATCTGGACTAGAGCTAAGAAAATCTTCAAGTAAGTCCCTCCCTGGACACGCTCTATAGCCTTGACCTTGGAGTTTAACTTTCCTCAGGTCTTCTTTGCTGCAAAATGAGAGGTTACACCAACTTGTTCAGATTTTTTCCTGTTCTCAGTCCATGCTTCCAAGAGCTAAATTTGTGTCATGAACACAAATACAGTGTGAAAAAATTTGTGTTCTCATGGACTGTAAGCATGTAGTTTGTGTTCTAAGACCAGTACCTCTCAGTAGCCTGAGGTAACGGGAAAGCTTGGAAGGAGCAGCAGCACATTTTCCTTTCAGATGTGCCACTGATTTTCCAGCAGCCAATTCACTGTCTGTTAACCTCCACCTCCATCCCCAGAGTGGACATTCTCCATGCCCTGTTCTATGCCTGGTGTCCCACACAGTTCTTTAGTTCACTCTTTATCTCTACTAAGCCAAACTTGTTACATTATTAGAGGGATGGGTTTAAGTCATTCAAAACAGCCAGCCAGACAGACAGACACACACACACACACACACCCATGTGGGTGAGAGGGAAAACTATTAATTTATTCGTAATTTATTTTAGAAAAGTTGTTCCACACTTTGATGAAAATTACAAACATACACACATGTATGTGTGTTCACATCAAAGCCTGAATGAGCCAGAAAGATCTGTTGCCCAAAATCTAAAAGAAAGAATGCAAGACCTTTTCATTAAGAAGAAAAAAGACATAGTAATAAATAATAAAAACAAAATCTCCAGGATGACAGTGCCTTCCTGTCTTTCTCACCACTTGGATCTGTCCAGAGAGAGTCTGAGCTGCTGCGCACTTTCTCACCCTCACAGAAAATATACAGAAATAATACTGTGGGGTGATGAAATGTTACTTGCAGCGCCACTTGATATTAATATTCAAACCCTTCAGCGTTATCTTCTGAAGCTCTTGCATATAGTTCACACTTCCCTCCATCTCAATTATCAGCCAAAGGGCTCAGCCTCTGAGTGGGTCCCACATTGCTGTGTAGAAGACTCTTCCAAAAGATAGTCTTAAGAATGACCAGGGTGACTTCTTTGGTTGTAGACAATCACTGGAAAAGTGTTGATCCTTACCTTTGGGGACATTCCATCCATAAAAGCTCTCAAGGCTGTTTTCTGACCTATTCAATGGTAATAACAGGAGTTTCTACTTCAAAAGATTGCTGGGAAGATGAATGTAATGTCAACAAGTGAACATTTATCTTATTTCCTACAATAAAGTTAAAATTCATATTGGCCCATTTGTGAATACCATTATAATTCCATAGTGCAGTCCAACACTATCTGGTCATTTGTCCCTTTCCCTTGGGTCTCTTCATGGATCTTCAAAAACCAGCTGAGGAAATATTCCTCTAAGCTGAAGAAAATGAGAGAAATTGTAAACAAACAAACACCCCCCCCGAAAAAAAAACCCCAGGGATATATAGATGGTGATGGGTCCAACAAAGTTGATTGTACCTTGACTTTTGAGTTCCCAGGAACAGAATAAAACCCCAAACAAGTGTGTATGATCTGAGCACAGAGGGATTTTGACACATTCTAGTGACAGATTCCTGAGCCACTAGCCTTGGTCTAGAGAGGAATGGCTGATGAGCAAGGTCGAGAAAGAAGGGGTACATTGAGCCCGCCTGAGGTTCCTTGAGAATGAGACATCAACTGATGACTAGGGACAAGATGGATCATTGTGCCTGTGGTCTTGGCATGCATGAGTCACCAATCCTGTTAGATACAGCCCCCAGCCAAAGGGGCTCAACTAACTGAGAGTAAATTTTAGCTGCATGGGGACTCAACATAGAAATTAAGTTCAATTATAGAAGAAGAAATTTACATTTATGGCATATCTGCATATGTGTACTGAGACTTGAACTCAATAAAGCCCTGCACTGCCAACTTGCACATAAAACACAGTATAAATGTAGCTCCTTGAATTTAGCAATCAGTGACCATGTGTGGCACAGCTGTTCCTTAATGGGCTAGCAGGGGAAATACAACTGTGCCTTCTCTGGAGATCTTTCAGCTTTGATTATGAAGCACAAGCTAAAACAGTAAGTCAGAGTTGTTTTGTGGTCTAGGGACTGTGAAGAGGAAAAGAGAGAGAAGCTGCAGATTAGAAGATGACATTTTAGCAACAGACAGCCAAGCTTCCAAAGTGATACCATGTTTCCAAGTTGTAACAGGTTTTCCTCAGGTTTAATATAAGACTGCCACAGTGGCTGGCAATAAAGAAAATGGCTCCCAAAGCCACTTCTATTAAAAAAGAAATTGAGGCAATTTGAGAAAAGGACACTGGTTGAAATGACTTTAAAATAGTTCTGTAAAACTTTTAGAGATGACTGTTATATGCCCATAAAACAGGGAGATGAGAGCTGGTTTGCAGGTGTCTATATAATTACTTCCAGTTACTGGTTAAAATATGCTCCCAACAACTTGCTCTTCATAATGCAGTGGCAAAGTTAGGAAAATGTACATTGGGGTCCAAGTAAGGAGCACTTTGGGGCAGGGCAATGAAATAGTAACATAGGGGAATAGATAGCCAAAGAGTGAAAAAAGGAGACAAGAAAGAGAAAGAAGAATGTAATAGGAGCTGGGAAGAGAAGCAAACTTTTAACAGAGCCAGCCCACAAACCAACCAACTCTAAATCTTATATTAGCTTCTTTTACAGCCTGTGGTCTCATTGGCTGGAAGTCCTTGTTCCTGACAAGACAGAATCAATAAAAGTATGTGTAGAAGATGAAAATGTTGCGGAGTCCAGGTCAGCTTTTGTCTCCTTGGATACACTTTCAACTACTTCCAGCCCCAACTGTCAAGAACTCAGGGTGTCAAGCACTTCCAGATCATAGGAGAAATGGAATCTGATAAGTCAAAACTGAAGATGTTGGGCCAGGGATGTAGCTCAGTGGTGCTGCGCCTGTTTGGCAAGCTCAAGGTCGTGAGTTAGATCCTTGGTACAAAAAAAAAAAGGAAAGAAAGAAAATAAAAAGAAAAAATTGAAGATGTTATTACAGAGGAACTGGAGAGTTAAAATATTATCATTCCTTTGTTTTGGCATGCAAACAAATTTCAAAGATACTTGCTACACACACACACACAGACACACAACCTCATGTCAGAATTTTAGATATCTACGGAGTATGAATGGGAAACATATTGTCTGTAATTCATTTGTTAATTAAGTATTTCTGAGTGGCTTCTTTCTCTGCCAGGCACTGTTCGTGGATGCCTCAAAGGTTCAATTACTAGGATATATTTTTAAAAGAGAAGACTTATCAAACTTTATACGTGAAAGTGATTGCTCACTCCACATACAGATATATGCATCAAACAAATCTTCAGGGTAGTCAAATTTTAGGTCATAAAGTTCAAATCCTAGGGTAATTTTGTCCAACACTTTTTGTGCTACATTGAAAGCCCCAAAGCATCATAATAACCCATTCATTGAATTCTATCTTCTGATAACAAGATAATCTATATTATCAGACAATGGGTACAGTCCTCATCTTGGTCATATCGTGCAGCCTGCTTTGTGAGTGGTTCTACAATTCCTCGTGCCAACATGCTGGACTCCAGTTTCAGCACCTTACTTATTGCTTATTTCCATGAATAATCATTCTGCTTTGGCATAGTGAAGATACCAGTGGGTAGTGGGCAAGATTAGCATTTCTCTAGTCCAACTGTTTAACAACTACTTATGACAGAGTTCATGTCCACCGAGTATCTTCATGATCTCAAAATGTTGGAGTGCCCACTAGCAAGCCTCCATCTCCATCAGCATCCTCCCTTGAACCATAAACATGTTCAAATCTCTCACTCTAAGACTCTCTTAGATGATAATTTCACTTTTCCATACCGAGGCTTTATGAGTTCACAGCCAAACTTCTTGAAATATCCTTATGTCCTGTTTCACCTTCTGTGGATTCCACTACCTGTCCTCCCTGGTTTCTGAACCTATACTCCATGGAAACAATCTGGTTGATATAACCAGACTTTCCGCTTCTTAAGTCAGTGGGTGTTTCTTACCACCTTACACCCACGCTGTGCATCACAGATGATGAAACACCTTAACCTCAATATCTAACTTTTGGTTAGGGATCAGTTGAAGTTCATCCTGGTGGGGAGGTGCTCTACATGCATTCCAAGTAAGGGAAAGGTATCTATACTCTGTGCTAGCTTCTGTGGCTTTCCCCTGCCCCTGTCCTCTATGCTGCTGTTGCTTCACTGTTGTCCACATAGGTGCCACACACACATTACCTTCAAGGGAGCCACTCACCCACTCTATTGTACTCCAGGACATTCAAAGATCTTGCCCAGGCAGCTGCCTACTTCTCCCACACTGCCCACCATCACTTTCTCTTCCCTTTTCTGACTTACAAGGCAACTTCTTGGCTACCATTGGAAACAGTTGGACCTCTGAAAACACATTTATCTTCTTTATCAAAGAGCTAGCAATGGGGCTTTTCTTTCCCTTTTTTTGTGAGGTTGGGTAAGGGTTTGTCAATTTTATCTACTCTTTTGAAGAAGTAACTCTTCGATTTGTTGATTTCTTTTTTATACCATTATCTTAGTCTACTCTGCATTGATTTCTTCCCTGATCTTTATAATTTCCTCCCTTGTACAAGCTTTGGGTTTGTTTTGGTCTTCTTTTTCTGGGAGCTTCAGGTTCAGCATTAGGTTGTTTATTTGAGCTTACTCTGTTTTCCTAATGTAGGCATTCACTCCTATGGATTTTCCTCATAGGACACTGTGTCCCATAAATTCCAGATGTTGTATTGCCATTATCATTTAATTGTAGAAACTGTCTAACTTCTTTTTAAATTTCGTCTGTGACCCATTGGTTGTTGAGGAGGGTATTATTCAACTTCCGTATGTTTATGAAGTTCTGGTGGATTCTTTTTCTGTTAATCTCCAATTTCATTGCACTATGATCTGACAATATACAAGAGATAACTTCAATTCATTTGCATTTACTTAGCCATAGTCTATCATCTAGCATGTAGTATATTTTGGAGAATGACCCGTGTGCATCTGAGAGGATCATCAATATCTACTTTGAGAAACTGTATTCCAATAAGATGGAAAACACACAAGAAATGGACAGATTCCTAGATACATATGAATTACCAAAGTTGAACCAAGAAGATATAAAATTCCAAACAACCAAATATCAATCAATGAAATTGAAAACATAATTAAAAACTTACCAACAAAGAAAAGCTCAGGTTCTAATGGCTTCACTGCTGAATTCTACAATAAATTTAGAGAAGAGCTAATGCCACTACTTCTCAAACTCTTTAATGAAATTGAAAGGGAAGCAATACTCCCAAATTACTTCCTGGAAACAAGCATTACCTTGATCCTGAAAGCAGAGAAAGACCCAACCAAAAATGAGAACTACAGGCCAATCTCCCTAATGAACATAGATGCAAAAATACTCAATAAGACACTGGCAAACAAATATAGAGCATCATCAAGAAGATTATATACCCTAATCAAGTTGGATTCATCCTAGGGATGCAAGGATGGTTCAACATATGTAAATCAATAAATATAATGCACTGTATTAACAGAGTCAAGAACAAAAACCATACGATCATCTCAATAGATGCAGAAAAAGTGTTTGACAAAATCTAACACCCACTCATGATAAAAACCCTACAGAAAATTAGAATAGTTGGTCTTTATCTCAACCTGATGAAAGCCATCTATGAAAAACCAACAGCCAACATCATACTAAAGAGTCAAAAATTGAAATCTTTCACACTAAAATCAGGAACAAGACAAAGATGTGCACTATCTCCACTCCTGTTCAATATAGTGCTGGAAACATTAGCCATAGCAATTAGGCAAGAAAAAAGAATAAAGATAGGAAAGGAAGAAGTTGAACTGTCATTATTTGCAGATGATATGATACTCTATATAGAAGATAACAAAAACTCCACCAAAAGACTCCTAGACTTAATAACTAGATTCAGTAGAGTAGTTGGATACAAGGGTGGGTTTCAACTTGCCAAAGATTAAAATTAGACCCATATCTTTCACCATGCACTAAAATAAAATCAAAATGGATCAAAGATCTAAATATTGAAATAGAAATGCTAAACTTACTGGAAGATAGGTTAGGTAAAACTTGAAGATATTGGCATAGAAAAAGATTTTATGAACAAAACCTCAATCTCATGGGAACTAGCACAAAGAGTCAACTACTGGGATCTCATCTTATTAAAAAGCTTCTGCACAGAAAGAGAAACCAACAACAGAGTGAAGAGACAATCTACAATGTGGGAAAAATTTTTTACTAGCTCTTCCTCAGACAAAGGACTACTACCTAGAATATACAAAGAACTTAAAATATTAGACCCCCCCCCAAATTTAAAGACCCAATCCAAAAATGGCTTCTGAAATGAATAGACATTTTACAGATAAAAAGTAGAATCAGCAAATAAACATATGAAAAAACGTTCAACATCACTGGTCATTCAAGAGATGCAGATGCAAACAACACTGAGATTCCATCTCACTCCAGAAAGAATAGCTTCTATGAAGAAATCAACCAACAACAAATGTTGGCAGGGTTGTGGGGAGAAAGGAACCCTTGCACACTGCTGGTGGGAGTATGGACTGGTGCAACCACAGTGCAAATGAGTGTGGAAATTCCTCAAAAGATAGGATTAGAGGTCCCATTTGACCCAGCTATAAACCTTCTGGGTATCTTCTCAAAAGATTTAAAAGCACCATAACCTAGGGATATATGTGCACCCATGTACATAGTGCCACAGCTTGTAATAGCTAAATCTTGAAAGCAGCCCAAATGCCCATCAATTGGTGACTGGACAAAGGTTTTTTGTTAATATAAAATGGCATACTATTCAGTCATAAAGAATGATAAATTAGATGCATTTATAGTTAAATGGATGCACATTGAGGTCATACTTTTAAGTGAAATAAATAGGACTCACATATGTGCATACTGAATAATTTCTCTGCTGTGAGAAACTGCAAGAGTAAATGAGAACCAAAATGTATAATATACAACTTAAAATAGAAACAAAAGGTCCAAAATGGAAGGTGAAGTAGGGAGTGGGTGGAGGAAAGGAAAGAAGGGAAGGAAAAAATATGACAAAAAAGGAAAAACTGGAAACAAAGTTTTTGTAAATGGGAGGGTAGAGAGCTAGGAGGAAAGGAAGGGGAATGGGGAAAAAACAGGAAACAAGATATATCATGTAGATGAGGGGGCTTCTGGGCCACCATCCATCTTGCCGCTCCTGGCCCAGAGTGGGGAGCTTCTGGACCACCTTCTGTCTTGCCACTCCCAGCCCAAAGGAGGGGGTTTCCAGGAAACTGTCCATCCCACCACATCTGGCACAGAGGAAGGGGCTTCTGAGTGGCCATCCCACCTCTCCCAGCTCAGAGGAGGTGAACCATGCAGGCACTAACAGCAGCCCCCCCCCAGGTCAAAATGAGAAGACATGTAAACAAGTCTCAAAACCAGACATCCAGGTTGCCTACAGAAACCCCAAAGGGAAATGAGATGGAACACTCTGACACTCAACCACCTGGACTCCTGTACTCATAATGAAAGAGGATCTGGAAGAAATGAAATCAGAAATAATTTCTCAGATAATAGCAGAGATTGTGCCCACAGTGCAAGACATGATTAATAAATCTAGAGAGGAGCTGAGAAACATGATGGAATCCCAACATAGGAAACAAATGGAATCATAAAAACAGATGCAAACAGATTTCCAGGAGATTAAAAACTCCATTGAAAGTCTACACAGCAGAATGAGCCAATGTGAGGACAGAATTTCAGATATAGATGATAAGGTTGCAGTTAGTGACCAGGAAAAGAAAAATTGCTTCAAAATTGTAAGGGACCATGAGAAATCAATCCAGAAGCTGCTAGACAATGCAAAGAAGAATAACAAAAGACTGATTAGAGTCGAAGAAGAAACAGGAGAGAGTGCAGATGACATAAAAAAAAACCTGTTCACAGAAGTAATGGCAGAAAACTTCCCAAGTAGGGGAAAAGAACTTGACATACAGATAAGTGAGGCATATAGGACTCCAAATAGCCTTGATCAAAAAAACCCCTACACATAGGGATATAATTGTTAAGATTCCAGAAACCCAACAGAAGAACAAAATTCTATAAGCAGTGAAAGAAAAGAAACAAATCACATACAAAGGAAAGCCCATCAGAATCATAGCAGACTTCTCAATGCAAACCCTCAAGGCAAGAAGAGCTTGGAGTGATGTATTTCAAACCCTAAAGGAAAACAGCCTCCAACCCAGATTGAGGTACCCTGCAAAATTATCTTTCAAAATTGATGGACAAATAAGATACTTTCATGATAAAGAGCACCTTAGAAACTTCATGAATACCAAACCAGCACTCCAAAAAATTTTAGACAATGTCCTAGTAAAAGACAATGAGGATCACAATGACAGGAAGGACAGCAGAATGAACCCATTGGGCGCAACAAGAAATTAAAAGCAAAGGGGGAGAACCCAACAAAAAGAAAAAGTCATGACAATGATAAGTCAATACGTATTAGTTATAACCATCAATATTAATGGTCTCAATTCACCAATTAAAAGACATAGACTGGCAGAATGGGTCAAGAAGCCAAATCCAACAATATGCTGCATACAAAAACCACACTTAATTAAAAAAGAAACTCACAGACTGAAAGTTAAAGGGTGGAAAACAATACTCCATATGATGGGAACCCCCAAAAAACCAGGAGTAGCTATCCTCTTGGCAGATCAAGTAGATTTCAAACCAACACTGATTAAAAGAGACAAAGAAGAACATTACAGACTTATAAAGGGAATGATCCAACAGGAAGAAATGAGTATCTATGCACCAAACACTAGTGCACCCAACTATATAAAACAAATACTAACAGACATGAAAAGTCTTATATGTACTAAGACAATTGTAGTGGGGGACCTCAATACCCCACTGTCACAAATAGATAGATCAACTAGACAAAAAATAAGTAATGAAATACTAGAACTCAATCAAACTCTTGAACAAGTGAACTTAACAGACGTTTACAGTGTTCCACCCCACAAAATCAGAATACACATTCTTCTCAGCTGCACATAGGTCATTCTCCAAAATAGACCACATACTCATCCATAGAACATGTTTAAGTAAGTGCAAAGGAATTGAAGTTATCCCCTGTATATTATCAGACCATAGTGTGATGAAATTGGAGATCCATAGCAAAAGAAACTGCAAAAACTTAATAAACACATGGAAATTGAACAACCCACTTCTGAATAACCAATGGGTCACAGAGGATATTAAAGAAGAAATCAGACAGTTCCATGAATTAAATGACAATGACAATACAACATATCAGAATCTATGGGACACAATGAAAGCATTCTTATGAGGGAAATTCATAGCAGTGAATACTCATATTGGGAAAATAGAATGAGCCCAATTAAACAATCTGATGCATAACTTCAAGCTTCTAGAAAAAGAAGAGCAGGACAAACCCAAAGCTCACATAAGGGAGGAAATTAGAAAGATCATAGCAGAAATCAATGCAATGGAGACTAAGAGAATGATACAAAAAAAAAAAAATCAATGAAGCCAAGAGTTGGTTCTTCAAAAGAATCAACAAAATTGACAAACCCTTAGCCAACCTTATCAGAAAAAGGAAAGAAAAGGCCCAAATCTACACAATTAGGAATGAAAAGGGTGAAATTACAACAAACCAGCACTAATCCAGAGTATCATCAATACCTACTTCCAGAATCTATATGCCAATGAGATAGAAAACACAGAAGAAATGGACAGATTCCTAGATACATATGAATTACCCAAGTTGAATGAAGAAGACCTAAAAATTCTGAACAACCCCATATCAACCAATGAAATTGAAAATCTAATTAAAAACTTACCAACAAAGAAATGCCCAGGTCCTGATGGCTTCACAGCTGAATTCTACAAGACATTTAGAGAGGAACTGCTGCCACTACTGTTTAAACTCTTCAATGAAATTGAAAGGGAAGCAATACTTCCAAATTCATTCCTGGAAGCAGGCATCACTTTGATCCCCAAAGCAGCGAAAGATCCAACAGAAAAAGAGAACTATGGGCCAATCTCACTAATGAACATAGATGCAAAAATCCGTAATAAGATACTGGCAAACAGAATGCAGAAGATTATCAAAAAGATCATACACCCTGACCAAGTGGGATTCATTGCAGGGATGCAGGGATGGTTCAACATAACCAAATCAATCAATGTAATACACTATATCAATAGAGCCAAGGACAAAATCCATATGATCATCTCCATACATGCTGAGAAAGCATTTGACAAAATCCAACATGCATTTATGATAAAAACCCTACAAAAAATTGGAATAGACAGTCTCTACCTCAATCTGATAAAAGCCATCTATGAAAAAAGAACAGCCAACGTCATACTAAAGGGTCAAAAACTGAAATCTTTCACATTAAAATCAGGAACAAGACAAGGATGTGCACTATCACCACTCTTGTTCAATAGAGTTTTGGAAACATTAACCATGGCAATTAGATAAAAGAAAGAAATAAAAGGAATAAAGATAGGAAAGGAAGAAGTCAAATTGTCATTATTTGCAGATGACATGATACTCTATATAGAAGACCCCAAGAACGCCACCAAAAGTCTTCTAGACTTAATAACCAAGTTCAGTAAAGTAGCTGAATACAAGGTCAACAAACACAAATCAATAGCTTTCCTCTACACAAATGACAGACTCACTGAGAGAGAAATAGGGCAAATAATTCCTTTCATAATAGCATCCAAAAAACTGAAGCACCTAGGAATCAACCTAACAAAAGAAATCAAAAACCTTTTCCCTGAAAACTGTAGCACTATGAAAAGAGAGATTGAAGATGATATCAGAAAATGGAAAGACATCCCATGCTCCAGGGTAGGAAGGATCAACATAGGGAAATTGTCCATACTTTCAAAACTGCTATATAAATTCAATGCAATCCCAATTGAAATCCCAGCAGCATACTTCATGGACCTTGAGAAAACAATCCAAAAATTTATTTGGAACAAGAAGAGACCCAGAATAGCAAAAGCAATTCTAAGTAACAGAGACATGGCAGGGGGTATTATAATCCCCAACCTGCAACTATACTACAAAGCTACTGTGATAAAACAGCATGGTACTGGCAAAGAAACAGACCAGTGGACCAGTGGAACAGATTAGAAGATGCAGAAACAACTCCAAACACACTCAGCCATCTCATCTTCAATAAAGGAGCCAAACACCCTCACTGGAGGAAAGATAGCCTCTTTAATGAATGGTGCTGGAAAAATTGAGTTTCAACTTGTCAAAGACTAAAACTAGACCTATATCTTTCACCATGCACTAAACTAAAATTGAAATGGATTAAAGATCTAAATATTAAAGCAGAAACACTGAAACGACTGGAAGAGAGGTTAGGTAGAACTCTTGAAGACATTGGTGTAGGAAAAGATTTTATGAACAAAACCTCAGTTGCCCGTGAACTAGCATAAACAATCAACAAGTGGGATCTCTTCTTATTGAAAAGCTTCTGCACAGCTAGAGAAACCACCAGTAATGTGAAAAGATAACCCACAATGTGGGAAAAAATTTTCAGCTGCTGTTCTTCAGACAAAGGCCTACTATCACAAATAAAGCACGTAAAAAGATCAGACCTCTCAAATTTAAAGACCCAATCCGAAAAACAGCATCTAAAATGAAGAGACATTTCTCAGACAAAGAAGTAGAAATAGCAAACAAACATATGAAAAAATGTTCAACATCACCGGTCATTCAAGAGATGCAAATGAAAAAAATGCTGAGATTCCACTTCACCCCCAGAAAGAATGGGTGCTATCATGAAATCAACCAATAACAAATGCTGGAAGGGGCTGTGGGGAAAGAGGAACCCTGCTCCACTGCTGGTGGGAGTGTAGACTGGTGCAACCACTGTGGAAATCAGTAGGGAGATACCTCAAAGAACTAGGACTAGAAGTCCCATTTCACCCAGCTATTCCCCTGCTGGGTAGCTCCCCCAAAGAATTAAAAGAATCATATCAAAGTGATATATGTGCACCCATGTTCACAGCAGCACAATTTGTAGTAGCTGAAACTTGGAAGCAGCCCAAATGCCCATCAACTGGAGACTGGATAAAGAAAATGTGTGTTTTTTTTATAAAATGGAGTACTACTCGCCATAAAAAATGAGAAATTAGAGACATTTATAGCTAAATGGATGCACATTGAGGCAATACGCTTAAGTGAAATAAATAGAACATGTGTAAATACCGAATAGTTTCTCTAGTGTGAGAAACTGAAAGTGTAAATAAGGACTAAAAGTTATAATAGATAATGTGAAATAGGAAAAAAAGGGGCAAAGGGGAAGGGGAAGTGGGAGGGGTAGAGGAAAGGAAAGAAGGGAATGGAATTAATATGAGAAAATGGAAAGATGGAAATAAAATCTTTGCAAATAGGAAGGAGTGGAGGGGTTGAAGGGAGGGCAGGGGAAGGGGGGAAAATAAGAATCAAGATGCATCATGTAAAGGTACACGTTTCCAATGATAAATGTAAATGTGTTGTATATCTAAAATGTACCAATAAAAGAATTTAAGGGAAAAAAAAGATATATCATGTACCAGTACAAATTTCCAATGGCGAATGTGATCATAATGGATACCTAAAATGTACCAATAAACTTAATGGAATAAAAAAAGAAATAAAAACAAAGAGCAAGCAATAGGAAACCTAACTGTTATCACCACAAAACAGATTCAGCAGTTGTTCTTTCAGGGAATGATCATGAGTGCAGCATTAGTGTCACAGAAGGCATGGTTTATCACTAATTTACACATTCTGCCTTTGGAGATACATTTACAGATTAGGTATGGTTTACTGTGGCTGAAGATGTTTAAACCACTGAACAGCAGAGCTCAAAAGATCCATCCATCCATCGCATGTGAAAAAGATCCTCCCTGCACTGACACAGCATTCACAGTACAAAATCATGCCGAAAGGCAAAAATGATGCTGATGGCAAAACAAGATAATGAGATAACATATTACCTCAGTGTTTCCACATCATAGTGACTTAAGCCATTGATAGTTGGGAATTGCAGTAAATTTTCCAACTTTGGGGTCGACCTGCCTATCTGTAAGTTACTCAACTGACCCTTGAAATGCAGTATTTTACATGTTGACACAAGTAGATAATTTTATCTTGAGTCTCAAAAAGGCTCTATTTAGAAAATCCTAAATGTCATCCCCTATCACGCTATGCCAGTTGTTTGCACTACTCTAAACCTGATTTGGGTCAATACAGTTCTTTATTCAATTGCAGTCTCGAATGAACAAGAAAAAATATGAACATGAACAATTTCCTACTGAATCAGATCTATAAGCTGTTCAGCCTAGGCTTCTACTTCTGAAAAGTGCATTAAAAACTGTATTGTCGGAGGTTCCTCGAAGGTTTAAGAAGAAAATATAAACATCCCTAGCTTCTTTTGCAATTCATTATGAGTTAACAATTCGTGAAATAATTTAAGCATTTCTTGAGACCATAAATGTAATACCTTCCCCACCTACCTATCCCTTTAGTTCGTGAACATTCACAAAGCAACTGCTGTATACAAAGTACTTTGCTCATGCATGGAGGTCACAGAAGTTAATGAGATTTTGCTCTGTGCATATGCGTGTGTGTGTGTGTGTGTGTGTGTGTGTGTGTGTGTGTGTGTATCTTGTTTCTTCTCAAATTTTCCCTTTTTCTTTTTTGGTTCTTTTTTATTTTATTTTATTATTTTTTTGAAACAAGTTCTCACTATGCAGTTTAGGATCACTTTGAACTCACTAATGTAGCCCAGGCTTGCCTTGAGCTTGTGGCAGTCCTCCTGCTACAGCCTCCCTGGTGCTAGGATTACAGGCATGTGCAAGCATGCCGAGCTGTATTGCATATTTTCTTTTACTTTTGCAGTAATGAGGAGCTATACCCTAGACCTTGTTTTCTTTTTTTATTTTGAGACATGGTCCTGCTAAATCAATAAGTTGCCCAGGCTGGGTACAAACTTCCAATTCTTCTGCCTCAGCCTCCCAGAGTATTACAGCCTCCTAGAGGACTACAAGTGTGTGCCACCATACCCAGCTAGCTCTTTGCAATTTTATCACATGTGTACATTTGTGTAAGCACCACCACAATGGAAGTACAGATCTTGCCCATCATCACAATCTCCTTTCTCTTATCATTTATGTCATATGCAAACCTATATGTCTTTCTCTCTTCACCCAGCTCTGCCCCATCCTTAGCTGCTAACAACTACAAGTATGTTTCCTAAATCTATAATTTGGTTAAGAATACTTCATGATTGGAATAATACAGCACGTAATTTTTGAGATTGGCTTTTTATTGACTCAGCATAATACTCTTGAGATCTGTCCAAGTTGCATGTATTTACACTTTTATCTTTTTTTCATGTATTTACACTTTGATCTTTTTTGCTCTAAGCAGTATTCCATTTATGGGTGTATTAAGTAGCAAAGGACATTTTTTGTCATTTCTGGTTTGGGGCTATTATATATAAAGCTGTTATGAAGATTGATATATATGTACTGGAATGGACCTGTATTGTCAGTTCTGAGGTATCAATGACCAGGAGTCCAATCACTGGAACATATAGTAGGGTTGCATTTAGTTTAATAAGAAACTTTAAAAATACTCAGAATGGCAGTGCCATATCACTTTCCTACCAGCAATGTCTAAGATACTGTTTTTCTACATCTTTACCAGCACTTGGTATTGTTACTACTTTCTATCTTAGTTCTTCATATAATATTGTAGTGATACCTCATTGTCGTTTTAATTTGCATTTCTCTAATAGTTTTAATAATCTTGAACATTTTCATGAGCTTATTTTGCCACTCTATAACTTCTTTGGGAAAAGGTTCATGTTTTTGCCCATTTCTAATTGAAGTGTTTAACTGCTGAGTTTTGAGAGTTCTTTATATACTCCAGACACAAGTCATTTGCCAGCTATGTGCTTTGCAAATATTACATCCAACTCTGTTGTTTTTTATATACCTTAAAAATCTTTCTGAGAAAAGTTCTAAGTTTTGATGAAGTTCGATTGTTCAGTTTTTACTTTTATATTTTTGATATCCTATACAAACATTCTTGGTCTAGCCCCAGTCCTATTTTCTCCTATGTTTTCTTCTGAGAGATCTATAGTCTTGGCTTTTTAAATATTCAAATCTATGTTTTATTTTGAATTAATTTCTGTATGAGTTGTGGGGTTCTGGTTCAAGTTCATTTGCATTTGCCTGTGTATGTTCAATTGCTCCAATACCATTTCCTAAAAATAATCATTACCTGTTTTCATCTGTAGTTCATGTAAAGATGTTAGATATTTTATTTCTTATAGTGGCAATATGTTTTTGTCATTTTTTTATTAACATGTGAGGTTTTTCTGGGAAGTTGTGGATCCTTTTCCTCCACAAGTTGTTTTGCTCAGTTAATTTTTTTCTCATGGAAGTTTTTCTATTTATTTATTTTCTTGTTTTGTTTTTTAAAAATTAATTTAATTGGTACATTTTAGGTATATATTATAATGACATTCATCATTGGAAATTTACACCTTTACATAATCTCTCTTGGTTCTCATTTTTCCCCATTCCCCTGCCCTCCCTTCAACCTCTCCATCCCTCCCTATTTACAAAGATTTTGTTTCCATTTTTTCCTTTTCTTATATTTATTTCCCTTCTTTCTTTCCCCTACCTCTCCCACTTCCCCTTCCTCTTTGCCCCTTTTCTTCCTATATCACATTATCTATTATACCTTTTACTCCTTATGTACACTTTCAGTTTTTCACACTAGAGAAACTATTCGGTATTTATACATGTGTGTCCTATTTATTTCATTTAAGAGTATCGCCTCAATGTGCATCCATTTAGCTATAAATGTCTCTAATTTCTCATTTTTATGGCTGAGTAGTACTCTATTTTACATTAAAAAACACATTTTCTTTATCCAGTCTCCAGTTGATGGGCATTTGGGCTGCTTCCAAGTTTTAGCTATTACAAATTGTGCTGCTATGAACATGGGTGCACATATATCACTGTGGTATGATTCTTTCAATTCTTTGGGGAAGATACCCAGCAGGGGAATAGCTGGATGAAATGGGACTTCTAGTCCTAGTTCTTTGAGGTATCTCCCTACTGATTTCCACAGTGGTTGCACCAGTCTACACTCCCACCAGCAGTGGAGCAGGGTTCCTCTTTCCCCAGAGCCCTCCCAGCATTTGTTATTGGTTGATTTCATGATAGCACCCATTCTTTCTGGAGTGAGGTGGAATCTCAGCGTTGTTTTCATTTGCATCTCTCAAATGACCTGTGATGTTGAGCATTTTTTCATATGCTTATTTGCTATTTCTACTTCTTTGTCTGAGAAATGTCTTCATTTCAGATGCCTATTTTTGGATTGGGCCATTAAATTTGGGAGGTCTGATTTTTTAAAGTTCTTTATAGATTCTAGATAGTAGACATGTATATGAGGAATGGCAGGTGAAATTTTCTTCCCACATTGTGGGTTGTTTCTTCACACTGTTGGTGGTTTCTCTTGCTGTGCAGGAGCATTTTAGTAAGAAGAGATCCCACTTGTTGATTGTTTGTGCTAGTTCATGGGTAACTGAGGTTTTATTCACAAAATCTTTTCCTACACCAATGTTTTCAAGAGTTCTACCTAACCTCTGTTTCAGCTGGTTCAGCGTTTCTGCTTTAATTTTTAGATCTTTAATCCATTTTTATTTTAGTTTAATGCATGGTGAGAGATATAGGTCTAGTTTTAATCTTTGGCAAGTTGAAGCCCAAATTTTCCAGCACCATTTATTAAAGAGGCTATCTTTCCTCCAGTGAGGGTGTTTGGGTCCTTTGTAGAAGATGAGAGGGCTGAGTGTGTCTGGAGTTGTTTCTTCATCTTCTAATCTGCTCCCCTGGTCCTCTGGTCTGTTTCTTTGCCAGTACCATGCTGTTTTTATCACAGTAGCTTTGTAGTATAGTTGCAGGTTGGGGATTGTGATACCCCCTGCCATGTCTCTGTTGCCTAGAATTGCTTTTGCTATTCTAGGTCTCTTCTTGTTCCAAATAATTTTTTATTGTTTTCTCTGGTTCTGTGAAATATGCTGTTGGGATTTCAATTGGGATTGCATTGAATATATACAGTAGTTTTGGAAGTATGGCCATTTTCACTATGTTGATTCTTCCTACCCAGGAACAAGGGATGTCTTTCCATTTCCTGATATCATCTTCAATCCCTTTCTTCAGAAAGGGATTCTCTTTCAGAGGAGAGGTCTTTGATGTCTTTTGTTAGGTTGATTCCTAGGCATTTCAGTTTTTTGGATGCTTTTGTGAAAGGAATTGTTTGCCCTATTTCTCTCTCAGTGGGTCTGTTGTTTGTGTAGAGGAAAGCTATTGATTTTTGTGTGTTGACCTTGTATCCAGCTACTTTACTGAATTTGGTTATTATGTCTAGAAGACTTTTGGTGGCATTCTTGGGGTCTTCTATGTAGAGTATCATGTCATCTGCAAATAATGACAGTTTGACTTCTTTATTTCCTATCTTTATTCCATTTATTTCTTTCTCTTATCTAACTGCCATGGCTAATGTTTCCAAAACTATATTGAACAGGAGTGGTGATAGTGGACATCCTTGTCTTGTTCCTGATTTTAGTGTGAAAGTTTTCAGTTTTTGACCATTTAGTATGATATTGGCTTTTGGTTTTTCATAGATAGCCTTAATCAGGTTGAGATAAAGGCCTTCTATTCCAATTTTTTGTAGGGTTTTATCATAAATGCATGTTGGATTTTGTCAAATGCTTTCTCTTCATGTATTGAGATGATCGTATGGTTTTTGTCCTTAGCTCTATTGATATAGTGTATTACATTTATTGATTTGGTTATGTTGAACCATCCCTGCATCCCTGCAATGAATCCCACTTGGTCACAGTGTATAATCTTCTTGATGATCTTCTGCATTCTATTTGAGAGTATCTTATTTTTCTGCCTCTATGTTCATTAGTGAGATTGGCCTAAAATTCTCTTTTTTGGTTGGGTCTTTCTCTGCTTTGGGGATCAAGGTGATGCTTGCTTCCAGAAATGAATTTGGGAGTATTGCTTCCCTTTCAATTTCATTGAAGAGTTTAAACAGTAGTGGCTGTAGATCCTCTCTAAATGTCTTGTAGAATTCAGCAGTGAAACCATCAGGACCCGGGCTTTTCTTAGTTGGTAAGTTTTTAATTACGTTTTCAATTTCATTTGTTGATATTGGGTTGTTTAGAATTTTTAGGTCTTCTTCTTTCAACTTTGGTAATTCATATGTATCTAGAGTTCTGTCCATTTCTTCTGTGTTTTCCATCTTAGTGGCATATAGGTTCTCGATGTAGGTATTGATGATCCTCTGGATTTCTGGTGGGTCCTTTGTAATTTCATCCTTGCATTCCTAATTGCGTAGATTTGGGTCTTTGCTTTCCTTTTTCTGATAAGGTTGGCTAAGGGTTTGTCAATTTTGTTGATTCTTTTGAAGAACCAACTCTTGGCTTCATTGATTTTTTTTTGTATCATTCTCTTAGTCTCCATTGCATTGATTTCTGCTATGATCTTTCTAATTTCCTCCCTTATGTGAGCTTTGGGTTTGTCCTGCTCTTCTTTTTCTAGAAGCTTGAAGTTCATCATCAGGTTGTTTAATTGGGCTCATTCTGTTTTCCCAATATGAGTATTCATGAATCTCCCTCGTAAGACTGCTTTCATTGTATCCCATAGATTCTGATGTTGTATTGTCATTGTCATTTAATTCATGGAACTGTCTGATTTCTTCTTTAATATCCTCTGTGACCCATTGGCTATTCAGAAGTGGGTTGTTCAATTTCCATGTGTTTATGAAATTTTTGCAGTTTCTTTTGCTATTGATCTTCAATTTCACTGCACTATGGTCTGATAATATACAGGGGATAACTTCAATTCCTTTGCACTTACTTAAACATGCTCTGTGGATGAGTATGTGGTCTATTTTGGAGAACGACCTGTGTGCAGCTGAAAAGAATGTGTATTCTGATTTTGTGGGGTGGAACACTGTGCAAACATCTCTTAAGTTCATTTGTTTAAGAGTTTTTGATTGAGTTCTAGTATTTATTGGTTTATTTTTTTGTCTAGTTGTGAGTGGGATATTAAAGTCCCCCGCTACTATTGTATTAGTGCTTATATGATTTTTCATGTCAGTTAGAATTTGTTTTATATAGTTGGGCACAGTAGTGTTTGGTGCATAGATATTTATGATTGTCATCTTTTCCTGTTGGATTGTTCCCTTTACAAGGATGTAGTGTCTTTCTTTGTCTCTCTTAATCAGTATTGGTTTGAAATCCACTTGATCTGCAAAGAGAATAGCTGCTCCTGCTTTTTCTCGGGTTCCCGTCGCATGGAGTATGGAGTTTTCCACCCTTTACCTTTCAGTCTATGAGTTTCTTTTTTAATTAAGCGTGGTTCTTATATGTAGCATATGTTTGGATCTTGCTTCTGGACCCATTCTTCCAGTCTATGTCTTTTGATTGGTGAATTGAGACCATTAATATTGATGGTTATAACTAATACATATTGACTTATCATTGTCATGACTTTTTCTTTTTGTTGGATTCTCCCCCTTTGCATTTTATTTCTTGTTGTGCCCAACAGATTCATTCTGCTGGGCTTTCTGGGGTTGTGATCCTTATTGTCTTTTACCAGGATATTGTCTAAAATTTGTTGGAGAGCTGGTTTGGTATTCATGAAGTTCCTAAGGTGCTCTTTATCATGAAAGTATCTTATTTGTCCATCAATTTTGAAAGAATTTTGCAGGGTACCTCAATCTGGGTTGGAGGCTGTTTTCCTTTAGGGCTTGAAATACATCACTCCAAGCTCTTCTTGCCTTGAGGGTTTGCATTGAGAAGTCTGCTATGATTCTGATGGGCTTTCCTTTGTATGTGATTTGTTTCTTTTCTTTCACTGCTTATAGAATTTTGTTCTTCTGTTGGGTTTCTGGAATCTTAACTATTATATCCCTATGTGTAGATTTTTTTTGATCAAGGATAGTTGGATGTATGTTAAGTTCTTTTCCCCTGCTTGGGAAGTTTTCTGCCATCACTTCTGTGAACATTTTTTTTTATGTTTTCTGCACTCTCTCCTGTTTCTTCACTGACTCTGATCAGTCTTATGTTATTCTTCTTTGCATCATCTAGCAGCTGCTGGATTGACTTCTCATGATCCCTTACTATTTTAAAGGAATTTTTCTTTTCCTGGTCACTAATTGCAATCTTATCTTCTATATCTGAAATTCTGTCTTCACATTGGCTCATTCTGTTGTGTAAACTTTCAATGGAGTTTTTAATCTCCTGGAAATCTGTTGGCATTTGTTTTATGGATTCCATTTGTTTCCTATGCTGGGATTTCATCACGTTCCTCAGCTTCTCTATTTTTTTTATCTGTGTCCTCTCTAGATTTATTAATCATGTCTTGCACTATGGGCACAATCTCTGCTATTATCTGAGAAATTATTTCTGATTTCATTTTTTTCAGATCCTCTTTTGTTGCCAGTTTAGGGAGTCAAGGTGGTGGGATATCAGATTGTTCCATCTCGTTTCCCTTTGGGGTTGCTTTAGGTGACCTGCAAGTTTGGTTGTGAGACTTGTTAACGTGTCTTCTCATTTCAAGGGGTGAGGATATGCTACTGGTGCCCACGAAGTTCACCTCCTGTGCACTGGGGGCAGTTCTGGTCCTTCTTGGGTTTTTTTGTTTTTTGTTTTTTTGTACTGGGGATTGAACTCAGGACCTTGTCCTTGTGAGGCAGACAGTGGCACCACTGAGCTAAATCCCTGGCCCTATTTTCTTGTTTTTATTACTTCCTACTATCTTTATCTTCTGAGTTTAATATGTTGTTATTTGCTGGCTATTGAGAAGGAAACTTTCATTGAATTTTTTCTTTTCTAATATACAAAGCTACAAATCTTCCCTTTTATATGCCTGCTTCTGTATACAGGTATTGATTTCCATATTGTTACAGTAATTTTATTTAAAATATTTTATTTCCATTATAATTTGCTCCTTGAGCCATTAGATAATTAGTAATATATTATTTAATTTCCAAATTTGTGGAGATTTCTTCATTTTTAATTTTCTTAGTATTATCAATTTTTAGACTACTTTCTGTTAGAGGAGAGAATAAAATTTTGTGATTTCAATCCTACAAAATCTGTATTTTGATCCAGAACTCCTTTGTTAAATTTTCTATAGCATGGGACAAGAATGTGTCTTCTGCTCTATGTGAATAAACTAGTCCAATTTTGTTATTGAGCCAAGTTCTTAAATCATGTTTTTCCAGTATTTTTCTCTTTGTTGTTTGTTCTATCATTTTATGAAAAACTATTTCAAACAACAAACTATGATAGATTTGTCTATTTTATTTTTTATCAAATATTACTTTATTTTTTGTTTAACGAATGCTACAGGCTAATGCAAATTTATTGTGATTACCTTTTGTAATTGAATTTAATTTTATAATAAAAATAGTACCATTTACCTCTAATAATACTAATTTAAGTTGACTTTCTTTATCAGAAAGCTACACTTCCTTTCTTTGGATTAATATTTTCATTGTATATATTTTCCTATCTTTTTGCTTCCAACTATCTGTGTTCTTCTATTTTAAATGTGTTTCTTACTGGGGATTTGTTTTCAATCTGAAAATTTTTGGCTCTGAATTGATGTGTTTAGTCCATTTACATTTAATACATTTAGTAATGTAGTTAGGTTTGTGACAATATCTTATTTTGTTGCAACTCATGTTATTTTCTCATGTTTTCTTGTTCTTTCTTGATATCTCTAAAGTATTTTATTTCTTGCTTTCCTAGTTAGAGATAATGCAATTAGTTTTTAATAGATAAAATTACAAAATACATTTTTTAATTTATTACTGTCTAGTCAGTAATAAAGTCAAGAACTTTTTCTGGGTATAAGCAAAGAAGTCTCCTTAAATTCTTTATTTTCATACTTTTGTGAGATTGTTATCATATTTTGAACTTATATTTTAAAGTCAAAAAGACTTTATTGTTATACTTTCAGTATTTATATCTTTTCTAATGTCATTAATCTCTCTGATTTTTCTTCTTCCATCTGGATTTATTTTTACTTTTGCCTTTATCACTTTCCCCAGCATTTCTTCTAGCATTGATATAAATTATCTCAATTTTTCTTAGCCTGAAAATATCTTTTAACATTTCTATTTTTAAAAGTAGTTTTCCAAATATAGAATTCTGAGACAGCAAATATTTTCTTTAGCTTTAAAAAAACAGATTTAGTCTGTTGTCTTATGAGTCATATAGCTTTTGTTGAAAACCTAGCAAGGTCTAGCATATTATTGTACTTTTTAAAGTAGCATAACTTTTTGCTCTGGCTACTTTTGAGATTTTTGTCTTTATCTTTGGTTTCAGCAAATTTGCTGTCATAGATATTGATGCAATTTCCTGTCATTTGCTCCTGTTTGGAGTTTATATAAGAACTTGAATCTGAGATATGAAATCTTTTGTCAGTGTGCAAGATGCTTGGCCATTGACTCTTTAAATATTGCCTCTGCTGCACTTTCTTTCTCTTTCTCTAGAGCTTCAATTCACATTATGAATTTTTGTGAGGTCACATATATTTCTAAAGATCTTGTCCATATTTTTTCATCCATTCTCTGTAAATGTTTTACAACTTCCTAGGTCACTAGTTTTTATACTCATAATCCCATTTAGTAATTTCTTTATTTGAATTATTAATATTACTTTTTAGTTCTAAACTTTCCACTAGACTCATTATGTATTCTAATTCTGTGAACTAACTCTCCATCTTTTATCTATTTTTACATATTAGTCGTAATTATCTTAAAGCTGGTGCCTGGTAATTCCACTATGTGAGTAATCTGTGGATCTAAATCTATAGTTTGTCTTTTGGCGTAATTTTATTTACCATTATTTGACACCATCTGCTAGAATAACTGGTAGTCTTTTATTGATTGCTAGACATCGTACATGAAAATTTTAGAAGGTCATGATGACACTGTCTTCCTCCAGAAAATATTTAGTTGTCTTCTGTTATGCACTTAGGATATAAGCAGTAAACTTCCTCAGAATGTCTCAGGCTGAGCTTAAGGCTTCACATAGACTAGGCCATTTCTCTTTGCCCTTGCACATGGGATGTCTCAGAGGCCCTCCTCCTTAACATGGCCTCAAATCCAGTTTCTTTCCCTTGTTCTGAGACTCCTGAAATCAGCATCTTTCTAATCTCCCAGGTTACTTTATATTTATTTCTCAGCCATTGGCTGACTCTGTGAATATATAGTTTAATAACTACCAAGTGCTGCAAGAGAAAATCAGGCTCTCTTTTTTGCTTCCCATGTTTCTGGGATCTTGAGTCTGCACTCCGATTTCTGTCTTACCAATACTGAGACTGAAGCAAGCTCTATGCTGCATCTTTTCTCTATTCTCATCACTGAGAATTTGGTAATATCTCTGAGGGAAAAACTGAGCTATATGTAGGAGTTCCTCCATTGTATGACTCTTCTCCTGGGATTGGACTCTCAGGTCCTTGTTGCCTTGATCATTGTCTGATGTCTTTAGGTACTTTTAAGTAGTTTTTCTAGTTGTGTTTTTAGTTGAATGAATCTTGCCAATGTTGCAGCTCCAGTAAAGTTAGAAATCATTCAGTAATCTTCAGCCCAAAAATTTGTATCAAGTGGGCAATATCTATCTCCATAATGGCCAGGAAGACTACTGTTTAAGGTTTTAGATTTGGTTCCAAAGATAAACCCAAGGAAGGAATGTGGAAACCATGACTAAATGAACTATGATATCATGATTCCTGCATACCAAAAAATTATCCTTGGTAATTTGGCAAATATTTTCTTACAGTATTTCCTCTACTGCTATTGCTTATGATGAGGATAATTTAAATTATCTAAACTTTCCATTAAATGGATTATTTGAATATGACTTGTTTACCCACTGCCACCATGAAGGCTAGAATGATTTATATTATGTTTCATCTGAAATATAGAAGGATCTCTAGTTTCCAAGCATCTTGGAAGTATATAACTGAAACTTATAGCCCCTCCCTGATGCCTTTATCAAAATCTCTTGAATTTTTTTCTGAAACTATTTGTTATGTAGTGCCACAAGTCACTTTTATGAAATGTCCAACAAAATGGCTCAATCTCCCCAACAAGCCCTCTTTCCCTGGTTATCCACTCACAAAATTGCAGATGAGACTGAATGCATTTTTTGGCTTGTATTGGATCCTCAGAAATACCAGGTCTTATTTGGAGTACCTGAAAATAAGCTCTCAGTACAAACAATATTTTTGCCTTGATAGTCTCATGTCACCAATAACGTCATAAATTTGATTCCTCATGTATTGAGAACAAGAAATACAAAGCTTAGTGATAAAAGGACTACTAAAGTACTCTAAAATGATTTCAGATACTATAGAGCCCATAAAACCAAGCTATGCATGCTAGCAAAGCTTGATTAATATGCTTCATTTTGGATCTATATGTTTTACTTTTTGTTTGTTTTGGTTTTGATACAGGGGATCATATTTGGGACCTTGCTCTTGCAAGAAGATGGTGGAACCACTGAGCTAAATCCCCAGCCCTGTTTTATTTTTTATTATATCTTCCATTGCCAGATATATACTTTTAAATATATATATTTTATAAAATATATACTTAATATATGTATATATTAATTATATTATTAATTTATTATATTAATCATATAATTAATATATATTAATATTTATACATACACATATACATTTCTTGATCTGAACCTGATTCACTTCATGGATTTTTCATGTTTTGTTTCCTTGGACAACAACATATTTTAACTATTGCTAATCTAGAGCTCATCTTTCTGCTTTCCCAATACACAACATTAGCTATCCTTTGGATGCTACCTCATGTTTCTTTGATTGTCAATTTAATATGTTCCACATTCTAGGTCACAATGACTCTATCATACAAAGCATGTGGTATATAAACGATTATGTGATCTTCCTTTAATTTATTCCTTTCTGTTTTGTGTTTGATTACTAAAAAGATGACCTTTGCATGACCTCTTTTAAATCATGTATAAAATGGTTCCCAGTCTCTAACCATTCTCTCTCCAACATGAAATATTCCTCCCAATTGTGGTAATTCATTAAAAAAATAAATTTTGGTGGAATTCTATCAAAGACTGAAAATGTATACACATTATGTTTTATAATTGTTCTTTTGTCACATGGATATTAAGCTGGTTTAAGAAGCCATATTTGTTGGTAAGTAAGATTCCATTTATAATAAAAAGATACTGTAAAAAGGACTGTAAAATGTTCAGTCATTGCACTCACTGTTAAGGTGTCTACTCTTTTCTGAGGTGAGTGGTGCTTGCCTGTACTTTTCAGGATCTACTAGAAAACCCAGTCCATGGAAGAAGCCCACTAATTTTCTGGTACAGTAATTATTGTAAACCAATGGCTACTTTCTCTTTCTTGCTACTTTCTCGACAGTATCCTCCTTGGTGCTCTCTAAGACTTAAAATGAATCTATTTCATGCCATCAGTTTATTTGCATCTTAATTATAGATTCAGTCTAGAACATCCAGGGTGTTTCCCACTGGTCTAATACCTCTTATTTGTTTAGATTAAAACAACTTTTAAAAATATGTATGTATGTATGTAGGTATGTATGTAAGTATGTATTTTGCTGTATTAGGGATTGAACCCCAGCCTGTAGACTGAAATATTTTGATAGATTCTTCCCAAAGCTATTCTCAACTCTAAGCAGCTAATTCTTTAAATATATTTATTTTTTGTCTTTCTTTTTTCCCCGAACCTTTTTTTCCCCATAAACTCCTTTCAGACCTCATTCTTTTTTTTTTCTGGCCTGTTTGGTCTCTATTTTACTTACCCAGGTGACTGACAGCTTCTTTCTCCCAAGGCCAGGTGGCAGCACCTGCAAGGTCTTCTCGCACTGAGCTGGCAAAGTAGACATTGAGGAAATGGGTACCGTTGAGCTGTAAGGCCTCCTTCAGCTCCTTCACACTCATGTATGCCCTGGAGAGCACACAAGACAGAGAAAATGTCACACCAACAGATTGGCACTTAGGACAACAGAGCCAGACCTGATCACTAATGGCCTATCAGCCAGCATAGCCTTTCAGAGGGGCAGGGAGGCTACCATGGAGACCAGAAATAAGTACACACACACACACACACACACAGACTTGCAGTATTTATTCCAAGTGGTATCCTGCATTTATAAACACCATAATATTGAAATGAATAGCATATTTGACATCATTCTCAATTCTCCACTTGCACTCAGATTATTTCTTCAAGATAAATCCAATAATACTATTAATGCTACCAATTTTTTGCTTTGAGAATTGTTCCCAGGCCGTGTTATAGAAGGCCTTCTAACTTTCAGCCTCTGGTTCTTTTCCTCATTGTACCTGATCCTTACAATGATAGGAAGCCCAGTTAAATCACTATATCAGAATATGTCTATAGCAAACATTATTTTTTAGATGAAAAGGGAAAATAGTAGTTGGAAACTAATTAAGGTGATAAAAATAAGAAGAGTCAGTGGAACCAGAGGGCATTATAAATCTAGTGCATATGATAGTAATTATATATACACTTTCCTTACCCAGTCTTTAATCCATAGAAACTCTTCTAGTACCTCATGATACTTACCAAGTGTCTTTATTGGTGGCTTTCAAAGTCCTAGGCAATATTACATTTGTATTTATGCACAGAATTAAATATCTATTAAAAATACAAGCACCACAGCCCATAAAAAAGGAAATGAGCATTTGGTGCCTCAGCTTCCTGGCATCAGTGAAACTTAATACTTTACCACGAGCAAATAGAACTTTCCCATCCTCACCAAACACTGATTTTAAGAAGGAACAGCTAAACCAGAGCTCAGTGGCCTTTTAGACCCACAAGCTACTTCCTGCCTTGGCCATGGCTTGCCATCACAAAGGGAGGAAGGTTCCTATCACAGCTTTAGCCAGGCAGACAGTCCCTCAACACAGGGTGGAAACTTTTTACAGATCATGTTTTCTGGTTGCTGCTCTACTGGACAAGCCGCAGGCACAGAAACCTCCCAATTCAGAAGCTCATTTGGGGACAGCATGGCCTTATCATCTCTTGCTTGCACTGACTCCCAACTGTGATGTTGAGGCTGTCTACTTAACCCACACGTGGGTTGCGCTGGGCAGGGGCTCCAGAAAAAGAAGAATCCCAAAGAAAGCTCTTTTTGTATTCTTTGGAATAGAATCAAAAAGGGGGCTAAGAGCAAAGAAACCAAAAAGACCTTGCCTTAGAACTAATGATGCTTAGGAGCAAAGGGTTTTTAAAATAGTATTTCATTAACATAATATCTTGGAAAAATAGTTCTCAGCCATAAGAAATCGTCCAAGTGCCATAAGGTGACATCAGATATGATGAGAGGGATATTCCTTCTACTCCTTTCCTGGAGACACAATGTTTTTGGGCTGTTGCCTGGTTCTCTCTGGATAATAGTCACATTCCTTTTTCTCTTTTTGTTTATTAAAAATAATATAATTCGTTTTTGCTGATCATTGGGATATGATGACATCAATTAAATCTTCAATGTGGAGATGTTTCAATAGGCCTGGGGAGGAGGGAGGGAAAGAGGAAGAGGAAGAATAAGAAGAGAAAGGGTAATGAGGGGAGGGGGAGGAGAAGAGAGGACAGGAGAGGAATTAGAAACTGAGCCTACACTCGGCTCAGGGTACTAAAGAAAAATAATCTTCACACCCATTTTCTGTTCCTATTCCAGGTTTCCAATTAACTTGGAAGTTGGTAGCTGAACAGTTTTCTTTCTTAGCCTCCTTCACTTTCCCAAACCCCCTGTTCCTGGCATGGTCTCCCCGGGCTATCTGAGTGTTACTGGTTCTCTGTTTGCCATTTACCAGTCTTGGCTGCCATTCGTCTGCCCTTTCTCAACCCGCGTTTCTGTTCATTTCTGTTGAGCACCCTCCAAGAGACCTCTTCCTCCACACCAACCTCACTAGCGGGTTCTGCTCATCTCCCTTTTCTTCCTTGCCCAATTTTCCCCCAGCCATAAATTACCTTTCCAGATGAAAGTGTTTATGTCATGCTGCTGGCAAACTGGGAGTGCCTGCTCAGATTCCTATGCTCCACAGAAATATGGATAGAAATCGGCAAGTCTAAGGGAGGGAACACATTTTAAAACACTAGAGACAGTTGGAAACAGTCATTAATGGAACTGATAGAAGAAAGCTTTATTTTGTTGAGACTGTTGTCTAGATAATTCTCTAAACCAGAGGGTAAAAGACATTACTCAAAAGCCAGTGAATGTGCTCAGCATGCAGAATGTCCCCCTATTTAACATATCACTTCAGAAGTTGATCAAAGCTAATGAAGATAAATGTCAGCTTCTCAATTAATGTGACCAGACCTTGGCTCAGACTTACAGTAGGAAAAAAATGGATATAGACCTTAAATTCAAAACTTAACAGCTTGATACAGAAATTACTAATAAATACATCAACTTAATATTCAAGAGATAGTGAAATGACATTCCCAAATGAGTAAAATGCATAAGGACCATGAGCTGACCAGAATTATGTTTTTAAAGGGATAAACTGCATTTATTGTATTAAATTCTACCAGGATCTATTTTTCTCCACACTGTAGATGGAGATATCTCTACCTACACTTCTCCCTGATATCTGATCCAGCAGAGTAAAGTTGCATCTTGGCTTTTATAAAAAGGGTCTCAAAACCAGGCTCTTCAGTGGGGGGGATGTCAAGTTGTTCTGTGCCTTAGCCCAGGCCTGTTATTTCTGATGTGTCCCCTGGAAGAAAGCACACTGACTTTCCCATTCTATGCCCCCAGCCTCTCCCATTGGGACTGGCCATTGTCCAGCTCAAGTGCACTGTGTTTCATTGTCTCCCAGACTCACTGAATTCACTGATTCCCGCCAAGCCTCCTGATCACTGACCCCCAGCCACAGCACAGTGTCTAAGTGTACATCAAGCCCCATCTCTTGCTTAGTTTGTGACTACATAAAAGGTAAAAGAGTGACACCTTGTGCTCTATTTTATTAGTAAATTAAATAACCCTTTTATAGACTGATAGAAATGACCCAAGAAGGGAGCCATAAAGAAGAAAAAGATCTTGAGCTATCTGGAGGGAGATGAGCCAGTATCAAAAACTGGAGCGTTGAAAAACACTACGTAAACTGGACATGGTGGCACATCCCTATAATCTCAGCCTCTCTGGGAGGCTGAGGCAAGAGGATAGCAAGTTTGAACACTCAACTAAAGGCCCTGGGTGCAATCCCCAGTAATGGGAAAATAAAAGCAAACAAAAGACATAAGGGATGAATGAACACCCTGAGACTGGGACCCACAGTCCCACGACCCATTCTCATAGCAACCCCCATCCCACCGTCAAGAGGGGCCTGACTGCACTCTGCAAGTGAGAAGGCACCCTTTATGGGAATAAAAACAGATGTCCTCAAGGACTCTCAGCCAGTTTTCCCCACCAAAATGACTTGTCCCAAAGCTAGAATGATTGGTTTGGTTAAACCTTAATTTTCCTGTCATTACTGCAAACCGTGTCTCTCTGCCCAAAATATGCAGAAAGGTTTCCACAGCTACCCCTTTTCCCTATCTGCTCTGCCACTTAGATTTCTCCTCTCAACGAGTATCACTTTCTCTTGCTCCTCAAGCCTTTCACTATGCCCACATCTCGGGGCTTGTAGACCTCCCAAAGCACCAAGCCATTCTCCCCACTCACCATTCTGACAACAAAATCTTTGTTTGCTCCCCTCCTGTCAAACTTTTCCTGTTCGTAGGTACATATCACTGTACTACATCACCGAATACTTTCCACTTCATTTCCCATCTCCTATCACTCCATATATGCATCAAGCACTTCAGCAGCAGGCTGTGTAATCCGCTTCACCCCATCTCCTATCATCACCTTAGGAAATACCAACATTGTGTGAAATGTGCACTGAAAACACAATGGTATTCTTGCCTTCTTTGTTCTGATGATCTTAGCTCCATTCCCTTGCTCAGATTATTATTATTATTTTCTACTTCTAAGCTCCTGTAGGATTTTAGTTCCAGTTGTCTATACTTGTACTTATTTTTAATTTTCTCCTTTGTGGATATTATTTGTAACTTTCAGTGTTCTGCTCTTGTCAGCTCTCTTATTCCTTTGACTAGTAGTCAAAGGATCATGCCTCCTCTTTTGATAATAAAATCATGGCCATTCGTCAAAAACTTCATCACTACTCCCCATTCCATACACACAATTCCACACACTTCAACTTACTTCACTTCCTCACCTATTTATATTCTCTTTCCTCTGGTCCCACAGGATGAGGTTTTCTGAACAAATTATAACTAACACCCTCTCTTTTTCCTTCTTCCATTCTATTTAAACTTCTTGAGAGGATAATCTCATCTTCTATTTATTTTTTAATGTACCCCTATAATCACATTATAACATGGTTTTCATCTGCATCACTTTACCAGTATTATTTTCATTAAATTTTTCAATGATATATTAATTTTCCTTATCTAAAACATAAGAAAATTCAGTCTTCCTCATACTGGAGCCTTTTGCTGCATTTTATGTTATTAGTTATTTATTCCTTCTTAAGCCTCTCTGCTTCTTTTGCTTTCATTGAAAGTCATGCTTCTCTCCTGGTTCTCCTCCTGCTTTTGAGACCAACGATTCTCAGTTTCTGATGTGGTCCTTTCCCACCCACCCTCACCATGCTTCCACTCCTTAAAAGTTCTTCCCCATGGACCTGTATGTAGCGGATACTTTTCTCATTCTCCATATTCATCACTGGAAACTCTTCTACTCTTATATGATAAGGCATCATCATTGTTTGGATAACTCTCAAACATGTAAATGCATCCAGTCCTACTTCTTTTCCAACATTAGATTCTTTTTTTCCCACTATCAAGCTGACAGCTCTACCTAGTTTATTCACAAGACATCTTGAAATCACAGGTCAATGTGATAGGCGACCCTAACTCAAAACAAATTCAGGCACAGTGAATTTCAATGTATCTGAAATAGTGGTCCATCTGGAAAATCTATGGATATATTTTCTCTGAGCAGCTTTACAAGGAAGGTTGAGGTTTGGGTTAAATACAAAGGAAGCATGTGCCTGGGTCCATGGAAAGAAGAAAAATCAAGGTCAAGGTGAGGAACGCAATGGCGTTTTGTTATGTACCTAATTTTACAAACTAGATTCTGAACTACTTAGGAAGAAACTAAGAGAAGTCTGAATAAGAAAATTTATGAATCCCAGGCTATACAAGCAATTTGGCTTTAAGTCTAATGAAAATATATAGTGCCAATTGCAATAAGGGCCATTGTCTCCATTGCTAGCAATATGAACAGATATCAGCCCCACTCCGGCAGTTTGCAGCCTTGGGTTGCAGTTGCATGTCAGCTGCTCCCCAGGGAAATTGTGAGCCCAGAACATCATCGGGAGATGCTGAATGTTTGCAGGCAAGGTAGAGACCATTTCCAAACAGTAGAACCACAGAAATTGATGGCCATGAATTGTTAAGGCACATGCTTCTGCAGACTCGCAGAAATACCAGAGAAACGGAACAGTGCATGAAGAAAGAGGGTTATAGTTATGCATTGGCTAATGTAACTTGATAGTAAATGGTAGTAGGATTTTATTTATCCCCACAGACTATGTGCCTGGAGGATATTCATTCCATCTCCAGCACTCTATTTCAAGCACAATCTTCCTTCACCCATTTCTCCTGCTGGGTCCCTCTCTGAATTATCACCTTCTCCATGACAGAACTAAAAAGTCCAGAATCCCAACTTCCTTTGTCCTTCCCTTCCTTCTATTTCTCTGAGATAATTAAATTTCCCTTCTGAAGGTCACACAGGAGTTCAGACATCATCTCCAGGACATCATCAACCAGAAATATATTTATTCTTTGAAATCCCAACTGGAGAAAGTAACAAGACTTATTACACCTGACATATTAACTCTTTTTTGCTAATTCCTTTTGTTTGTTTGTTTTTCTGGTTTTTTTTTTTTTTTTTTTTTTTTGGTACCAGTACCGGGGATCAAACTTGGGACCTTGTGTTTTCAAGGCAGGCAGTAGAACCACTGAGCTAAATCCCCAGCCTTCTTTTGCTAATTCCTATAGGAATTAATACTACTAGAATTAAAGTGGAATTTTCTCTAAAAATGTTTAAATGTTATAAGAACTTGAGGTTGAAATAGAAGAATTAACTATGGATTGAACAGACGCCAATTGTTGTGCCATAATATCATCTGATAGGTAGAACAATGCACTCAAAGATGTCTATGTCCTTATCCCTGGAAATGGGAATATGTGGCCTTATGTAGCATTATAGGTGTGACAGGGTACAGATTTTGAGTTGGGGGCATTGCTGTAAATTATCTGAGAGGGCCCTATCCAAAAGTAGAGAACTTCTTCGAACTGTTGTCAGAGAAAAGGATGTGTTGCTAGAAGCAAAGTCAGAAAGATGGTATATTGCTGGGTTTGAAGGAGAAAGGGGGCCATGCATTAAGAAATGTGGTTGACCTGTAGAAACTGGACAAAGAAGATAAATAGATTCTCTTCTAGACCTTCCAGAAAGATACGCAACTCTGCCAACACCTGATCACCCAGAACCAATGTCAAGCTTCTGAGATAAAGAACTGTGAGATAATGAATAGGTGTTATTTGAACTACTGTGTGGTAACTTGGCACAGCAGCAATGGAAAATTTACGATTATTTTTTACTTACATATAACATCTGTCTTTGTTGCTTCCTCATTGTTGAGACAAAATACCCAATGCTTACAAGTTAAATGAGGAAAGGTTGATTTTAGCCCACAGTTTTAGAGGTTTCAGTGCATAGTTGACTGGCTCCAAGGAAAGGAGACATGGCAGAGTGGCATGGGAAAAGAGAAACTGTCCATGGAAGAGCAGCCAGGAAGCAGCAGGAGCAACAGCAAGCAATGAGCCTGCCTTCCTTCTTTTCCCCTTATAGCCCACCCAGTCTATAAGCTTATTGATTGGTGTCACCCACACCCAGGCTGGGGCTTTCCATTATTCACACCCAGAATTACGTTAAACCAATCAGTAGATTAATTTAATCATCACACTCTTAATCCATATTCACACACCCTAGTTCCAGTCATCTCCAAAATGCCCCTCCACACAATATGAGCATTTGAGGCTTTGGAGGACATCTAAATACAAGGCATAACCATATCCTTGGAAAATACATGAGATGAGCTACAAAAGGTGGTATTAAAAAGAGATTTGTTTTAAAAGATCCTGTCTTGTGATTTTTGAAGTTTGGGCTCAAAGAAAGGAAAAGGGTATATGCTATCTTCTCAGTGTTCAGCAGCCTTTTATCTACCACCTTGGGAGCCCCACAATGAAATTTATTTGGAAAGGAAAGGTGAAAATACTCAGGTAACTCACCAGTTCCAGATACTAAGGAAGGTAAAATACAGGGCACACACATACACACAAAAAAGGTACAGTGGAAGAGGTACTCAGTACAGCTTGAAAGAAATGTCCAAATCAAAGATCAATGTCAAACGCTACAGGCTCTCAAGGCAGAGTGATGTTTTCTCAAATCCCACCTCAAATACCATGTGGCATTGGCAAGGTGCACTACACTTCAGTTTTCTCACCTGTACAATGAGAAAAGTAAAAGTACTTACCTTCTATAATCATTAGGAGGAAAACAGCGAGTAATGTTAAAAAAGTGTTGCACATAAACATTCAATAAACTGTATGATAAATAAAATCACCCATGGCTTCTGAAGTTTACACACCCAGCAACAAAGTTCAAAACTCATATTGAAAGGAAAATAAGCATGATCATAGAGACTTGGTGGGGAACTAATCAAGGACTATGTCTAGGGAGGGGGAGATCCTGCTTGGAAGAAGCAAGTAAGAGGAAATGGAGGTAACACGAAAGTGCAAGGGCTCAGACACTTACACTGAAGACTTAAGTAAACTCATAGTGGGAATTGCTTAGAAAAATTAGAGATGGAACTCTTTTAAGCTCCAACTACTGCTGGGGGTGGTGGTCACAGAGTAGTACTGGTACTTTCCAAAAGCAGAGTCCAAAATGACACAAATCAAGTGCATAATGCAGAATCAGAAGTTCTTCAGAGGCTGATCTGCTAATAGTAATATGCACTTCAATAAATACTTTTGTTACCTCTCAAAAAGTTCAAGAAACAACAAAAATGTATAATAGCTTGATTTTATAGTTTTATCACTAATAAAACAGAACTTTCCAATTATATGTAGTAAAAGAATACCTTTGATGAAAGAAACTGCAATACTTTATTTTTATAATAGGTAAGGCTGGTAACACCAAGGACTCCAGTTTTAGTAAAATCAGTTTCCAAAGAGAAGGAATGATTCCATGACCTGAGACTCTCCACTGGAAAATGACCCTTTGAAAGGGAAGGACATAAACCTCAATAATCAATTTAGCTCTAGATCATCCAAATAACACCAAAATGAATATAGAAAGCATCAAGAAAGATCTTGGTTGTGTAAGGGAACTTTGCTGAGCTAAAATTTTAAGAAAACATATGAACATTTTAGAAGGAAGAATGACATAAAACAAGAAAGAGAGAGGAGGCAGGCAGGCAGGCAGGCAGGCAGGCAGGCAGGCAGGAAGGAAGGAAGGAAGGAAGGAAGGAAGGAAGGAAGGAAGGAAGAACATTAAAACCCAGAAGTAGTATAAACATAAAAAATGCAAAGAATGACACATTTTAAATTTTATAATCTTCAGAATATTAAGCAAAATAAAAAAGAATATAGTGATAATAGAAGGAAAACTAAAGGAAAAAAGAGGGAAGGAAAGAAAACATTTAACTCTTGGAAGTCTCTCTTGTTACCAAAATAAATAATAATTAAAGTGAAATCCATTTCATAACTTATTTACCTGACAACCACTTATTTGTCCTAATATAACATTGGTCACCATTCATTTGGTCCTGTAATATGCCAAATGCTTCATACATTATACACTAATATATAATCAGATAATATATAATCATTAGGAGGAAAGCAGTGAGGTCCAGAGAAGCAGGCTGCAGGGCTAGCACTCTTTGCTGGTGTCTCAAGCAGGCACAGCATAACCCACGCTGAAGTCAGCGACTTCTCAGTCACTGGACAGCAGCCCTGCAACGAGTTCCAGTAAGCAGCTGCTCTGGGGCAGCTCCCAGGCACCCCCACACCCTGCCCCTCTCCGCTTGCTAGCCAGTTGCACAGTGTTCTGAGAGAGGCTCTGAGATGCCCGACCTCAAACCAGTACTCCAGCTCTAAAAAAATTTTCTGAGAAATTTAATTTTTGAATTTAATTCTTTTTGTTGTTACTGCTGCTGTTGTTAAAATATCTATAGTGATTTCTGTTTTCTGTAACTTAAGTCTTGACTAATTCAGACACATAATTCCAGCAGTGTTTTCAATGCTTAAATTTTGTTCCCAAGTGGAAAAGTTAGAGGAGATGTATTCAAGGCATATAGTCACATGACTAAAAGACTAGAAGTTCTAGTTGACCGAAGAAATAGTGTAAGAATGATTTTTGAAGAAGTTAGACTCCAGAATGATAAGAATCATACCCTAAGATCCCAAAAAGTACTTGTTTTGGTGCTTATATAACAATTAATACTAACCTTTGCACATAATGGATCTACCCAGGAACACTGAAGACTGACAAATATTTCAAGTTGTGGCAGATAGAAAGAGACATTTGGGTGTCACATATTACCGATCTCAATGTCAATTCCCATAAATATTTGTTTTCAAAGTATTATTAATTAAATAAATATTATTTCTTAGATAAGAAAGAGGCAAGTGCTGGAAGTATCATAAACTCACCAGGAAAAAAAAATCATACAAAATCATGCACATTTCTTTTGTTGCTTTGATTGTTTTGTTGGGTTTCCTAGAGTAGCATATACTTGGAGAAAGTATACCTTAATTCAATAGGACATTTGATAAATATCTCATGAGATCTTTAGAAGGATATTGGAAATGTACATAATTATAGATTTATAATTACTTGTACCAAATCTTGGGTCTGTCCAAATGGTTTTTAAGAGCTTAGTCCAGATCTACTTCTATTTCATTCAATAATTTAACCAGCATCTAATGTGAATTCATACTGTATAATTCTTTCAAATTTACAAATGACATTAATTTATGAGAGGTAATATTGGATGGCAGAATAGAGGTTCAAATAAGTCTCAAAAAGCTGTAATCATGAGAATAAACACAAAAGGTAAACGTCAAAAGTTTCCAGTATAGGGCTGGGTATTTAGCTTAGTGGTTCTGCTGCCTGCCTCAAAAGCACAAGGTCCCAAGTTCAATCCCTGGTACCACCAAAAAAAAAAAGTTTCCAGTATAAAATCTATATTTAAGCATACAAGTAAAGATTGATAATTACAATTGCTAAAATATATCATTAGAAACTTTGTGTTTAACATCCATTAATAGAGGAAGTAATGCCTGCGTATTTCAGTTGCCAACAGTGTTAAGGACCATAGAACTTCCACAGACATGCCCACAAGAGGTAGTCACAAAAGGAGGGAGATCTGACAACCATGCCATCTAAAGAATGGTGGAAGAAATTGAGTATAATTAGTCTATTTGGCAGGGGTGAGGTGGGTACAGCCTTAAAACTCTATTTAAACATTTGTAATTCAATTATAGTAAGAATTAAATGAGGGATGAATTGGGACCAATGAGTAAGACTATAAGGTGCCATATTTTGACTCAATATACAGAAACACTTTCTAAATTTTAATTAAGAAATGACTTCGTATCATTAGCAAAATGCAATCACAATCTAAAGGATCACTTGGCAAAGACGTTAATAAGAAAAATATGTTGTTAAGCAGAATGTTCAACTGAACCTTCTCTCACTGCTCCAAGTTTTAGTCTCAAAGATCCAATACATTTTCATTATTTCAATGACTATTTGAAACAAATGTCTTTTTATCTGTATCTCCCATTCTTATTTTCTCATACTCTTTGAACATGTACAATGGGCTAGCCATTGTTATGGTGGAATTGTGTCCTTCCACAATGTGTACCCCCAGTACCTGCTACTGTGAAGTTACTTGGAAACAGGGCTTTGCAGATGATCACGATGAGGCGCTTGGGTGGGCTGTAATTCATTATGACTGTGTCCTTATGAGAAGGGAAAATTTGGACCCAAAGAGAGACATGAATGAGGGAAAATGATAGGAAGACACAGGGAGAATCCCCTCTGCAAGTCAAGGAAAGCCTAGAGCTACCAAAAGCTAGGAGAGAGGCCTGGCACATATTCTCCCTCTGGAACCAACCTTGTCAATATTTTTACCTTGGACTTGTGACATAAGAACTGTGAGACATAAATTTCTGCTGCATCAGTCATTCAGTTTGTGGTGCTTTGTTATGGCAGCTGCAGGAAACTAATATAATCCTTATTACCTCCCATTAACACAACATTTACCTCATTGATTTCATAGTCTCATCTGATCCAGCTCTCTGGTTTAATTGAACTTTTTTTCTATTCATGTTATAATATACTAGTTGCCCTAAACCACAACTAGGTACCTAACCATCCAAGTAGCTGCCAACTTATATAGGATCTCCTTTTTACAGTCTTTAAAATATACCTCAATTTTCCCCTTCCCATGGCCATCACCTAAAATACATCCTTTTTACTTTAGTTCTGATGTTCTAAAATGGTTTATTATTTTTCTTCCTCTAACATCACATCCACTCCTGTCCATTCTTGGCAACATCAAAACTTGTGCCTCCTGTCCACTCTTGATTCCTGTGGCTTACATGATAAAATCCTACAGTTTTCCTTTCAGTTGCTACTTTAAGCCCTTTCATCTGTTCCCAACCTATGTCCAAGCTTGCCCCAACACCACTATGGTATTGATGGAACTAAACTGATTTATTCTGCCTGTTTTTCTCCCCTCCTTCATTGCTTTGCTTATTCCTGTCTTCCCTTTCTTCAATGATCAAGATTCTAACTCACATTCAAGACTTCTTGCTGGGCATGGCGGCACATGTGTGTTGTGCCAGCACTTGGGAGGATGAGGCAGGAGGAGGAGTGAGTTCCAAGCCAGCCTAGGCTACAAAGTGAGTTCAAGGCCAACTTGAACTTCATAGTGAGACCCTGCCTCAAAAAACCAAAAAAAAAAAAAAAAATCAAGAAAGATCTCTTTTCTACCTCACTTCTTCCATGAAGCCCTCACTGACCATTACAGCCTAAAATGAGCCCTAATATTTGGCCCCCATATCATTTAGTCTAATCTATAACACAATGAAATTATAATATGAAATGCCTGCTTTGTCAAGAATTACCAAAATTGGCCGGGGATTTAGCACAGTGGTTTCGCCACCTGCTGCGCAAGCTCAAGGACCCGAGTTTAATCCCCGGTACCAAAAAAAAAAGAATTACCAAAATAGAAATCCTACCTCCACATATTTAACTTTAAAATACTTGTATGAATTTCAAATACACATCAAGAAGAATAGCACAGTACCAAATATACATATAGTATGATAGCATAATAAACACAATATATTATCCTAATAGAATGGTATAGTAGCAAAATACATGCTAACAAAATATAAACAACAAAATTTCATTAACATACAAAATAAGCCAAAGCTCACCAGGAGGTCATTAAAAAGATAATTCAGATCAATATTTGTCAAAATGCAAAAACTACTGTCATTTTTGTGTGTCCCCTCAAAATTTCAGGTGTTCCCAGATGTGGTGGCACATACCAGCACTCAGGAGGCTGAGCAGGAGAATCACTGTGAGTTCAAGGACAGCCTGGGCTACATAGTGAGGCCCTGTCTCAACATCCCTCCAAAAAAAATCATGTGTTGAAATTTAAAAGCCAAAGGGACAATATTAGAGCTAGATTAGGCCTCAAGGGCTCCTCCCTTGAGTAGGATTAAGGTTGTTATACAAGAGACTTCACACACAGCACTAGGCTTTCTTGCCCTTCTAGATTCTCCCATGCGAAGACATGGCTTCCTCCTCTCAAAGAATGTAGCAATAAGGCATCTTCTTGACAGCAGAGAACAGCTCTCATCAAGCACCAAACCTATCACCTTGACCAAGAACTTCCCTGCTTCCAGAATTGTGAAAAATAAATTTCTGTTTTTTCATAAAGTACCCAGTCTTAGGCATTCCATTATGGCAGCACTAACAGTCTAAGAACGAACAGCATACTATTGATTGACAAAGTAGATGGTACAACAATAAGTGTAGTGTAATCCTGTTTACTCACTGTCATATACATATCTACATATCTAGGCTCCTAGAAGAGGATGAAATAGGTAGTGAGATTCAAAGTAACGTTTTCTTCTTTTCACAATTCGGTTGGGTTTTTTGTTGTTGTTGTTGTTGTTAAATTCTTTTATTGGTACATTTTAGGTATACAACACAATTACATTTCTCATTGGGAATTGTACTTTTACATAATGCACCTTGGTTCTTATTTTTTCCCCATTCCCAGCCCTCCCTTCACCTCCTCCACCCTTCCCTATTTACAAAGACTTTATTTCCATTTTTTCCATTTCTCAGCATTTTTCCTTTCCCTTCTTTCCTTTCCCCTGCCCCTCCCATTACCCCTATCCCTTTGGACCCTTTCTTCCTATTTAACATTATCAATTATTCATTCTAATCATTGGTACATTTTAGGTATACAATATAATGACATTCATCATTGGAAATTTGCACCTTTACATAGTCTCTCTTGGTTCTTATTTTTCACCCTTGCCCAGCCCTCCCTTCAACCCCTCCAGTCCTCCCTATTTACAAAGATTTTGTTCCTATTTTTCCATTTTCTCATATTAATCCCATTCCCTTCTATCCTTTCCCCTTGCCCTCCCACTTCCCCTTCCCCTTTGCCCCTTTTTTTCCTATTTCACATTACCTATTATACATTTAGTCCTTATTTACACTTTCAGTTTCTCACACCAGAGAAACTATTTGGTATTTACACATGTGTATCCTATTTATTTCACTTAAGAGTATTGCCTCAATGTGCATCCACTTAGCTATAAATGTCTCTAATTTCTCATTCTTTATGGGTGAGTAGTAATCCATCATATAAAAAACACCCACACATTTTCTTTATCCAGTCTCCAGTTGATGGGCATTTGGGCTGTTTCCAAGTTTTAGCTATCACAAACTGTGCTGCTATGAACATGGGTGCACATATATCACTGTGGTATGATTCTTTTAATTCTTTGGGGAAGATCCCCAGCAGTGGAATAGCGGGGTCAAATGGGACTTCCAGTCCTAGTTCTTTGAGGTATCTCCATACTGATTTCCACAGTGCTTGCACCAGTCTACACTCCCACCAGCAGTGGAGCAGGGTTCCTCTTTCCACACAGCCCTGCCAGCATTTGTTATTAGTTGATTTCATGATAGCAGCCATTCTTTCTGGAGTGAGGTGGAATCTCAGTGTTGTTTTCATTTGAATCTCTCGAATGACCAGTGATGTTGAACATTTTTTCATGTATTTATTTGCTATTTCTACTTCTTTGTCTGAGAAATGTCTGTTCATTTCAGATGCCCATTTTCAGATTACGTCTTTAAAGTTGGGAGGTCTGATCTTTTTAAGTTCTTTATAGATTCGAGATAGAAGACCTTTGTCTGAGGAAGAGCAGGTGAAGATTTTTTCCCACATTGTGGGTTGTCTTTTCACACTGCTGGTGGTTTCTCTTGCTGTGCAGAAGCTTTTTAATAAGAAGAGATCCCACTTGTTGATTGTTTGTGCTAGCTCATGGGCAACTGAGGTTTTGTTCATAAAATCTTTTCCTACACCTATGTCTTCAAGAGTTCTACCTAACCTCTATTCTAACTGGTTCAGAGTTTCTATTTTAATATTTAGATCTTTAATCCATTTTGATTTTAGTTTAATGCATGGTGAGAGATATAGATCTAGTTTTAACCTTTGGCAAGTTGAAGCCCAATTTTTCCAGCACCATTTATTAAAGAGGCTATCTTTCCTCTAGTGAGGGTGTTTGGCTCCTTTATTGAAAATGAGATGGCTGAGTGTGTCTGGCATTGTTTCTGCATCTTCTAATCTGTTCCACTGGTCCTCAAGTCTGTTTCTTTGCCAGTACCATGCTGTTTTTATCACAGTAGCTTTGTAGTATAGTTGCAGGTTGGGGATTGTGATACCCCCTGCCATGTCTCTGTTACCTAGAATTGCTTTTGCTATTCTGGGTCTCTTCTTGTTCCAAATGAATTTTTGGATTGTTTTCTCAAGGTCCATGAAGTATGCTGCTGGGATCTCAATTGGAATTGCATTCAATCTATATAGCAGTTTTGGAAGTATGGCCATTTTCACTATGTTGATCCTTCCTACCCAGGAGCAAGGGATGTCTTTTCATTTTCTGATATCCCTTTCAATCTTTTTTCAAAGTGCTATAGTTTTCAGAGAAGAGGTCTTTGATTTCTTTTGTAAGGTTGATTCCTAGGTATTTCAGTTTTTTGGATGCTATTGTGAAAGGAATTATTTGCCCTATTTCTCTCTCAGTGAGTCTGTTGTTCATGTAGAGGAAATCCATTGATTTTTGTGTGTTGACCTTGTAGTCAGCTACTCTACTGAATTTGGTTATTAAGTCTAGAAGACTTTAGGTGGAATTCTTGGGGTCTTCTATAAAGTATCATGTCATCTGCAAATAATGACAATTTGACTTCTTCATTTCCTATCTTTATTCCTTTTATTTCTTTCTCTTGTCTAATTGCCATGGCTAATGTTTCCAGAACTATATTGAACAAGAGTGGTGATAGTGGACATCCTCGTCTTCTTCCTGATTTTAGTGTGAAAGATTTCAGTTTTTGACAATTTAGTATGATATTGGCTGTTGGTTTTTCATAGATGGCTTTTATCAGTTTGAAGTAGAGACCATCTATTCCAATTTTTTGTGGGGTTTTTATCATAAATGCATGTTGGATTTTTTCAAATGCTTTTCCTGCATCTATGGAGATAATCATATGGTTTTTGTCCTTGGCTCTATTGATATAGTGTATTACATTGATTGATTTGTGTATGTTGAACCATCCCTGCATCCCTGGGATGAATCCCACTTGGTCAGGGTGTATGATCTTCTTGATGATCTTCTGCATTCTATTTGCCAGTATCTTATTAAGGATTTTTGCATCTATGTTCATTAGTGAGATTGGCCTATAGTTCTCCTTTTCGATTGGGTCTTTCTCTGCTTTGGGGATCAAGGTGATGCTTGCTTCCAGGAAAGAATTTGGGAGTTTTGCTTCCCTTTCAATTTCATTGAAGAGTTTAAACAGTAGTGGCAGCAGTTCCTCTCTAAATGTCTTGTAGAATTCAGCAGTGAAGCCATCGGGGCCCGGGCTTTTCTTAGTTGATAAGGTTTTAATTACATTTTCAATTTCATTGGTTGATATTGAGTTGTTTAGAATTTTTAGGTCTTCTTCATTCAACTTTGGTAATTCCTATGTATCTAGGAATCTGTCCATTTCTTCTGTGTTTTCCATCTTATTGGCGTATAGGTTCTGGAAGTAGGTATTGATGATCCTCTGGATTTCTGCTGGGTCTGTTGTAATTTCACCCTTTTCATTCTTAATTGCATGGATTTGGGCCTTTTCTTTCTTTTTTTGGATAAGGTTGGCTAAGAGTTTGTTAATTTTGTTGATTCTTTTGAAGAACCAACTCTTGGCTTCATTGATTTTTTTTTTTTGTATCATTCTCTTAGTCTCCATTGCATTGATTTCTGCTATGATCTTTATAATTTCCTGTCTTGTATGAGCTCTGGGGTTGTCCTGCTCTTCTTTTTCTAGAAGCTTGAGGTGCAGCATCAGGTTGTTTAATTGGGATTGTTCTGTTTTCCTAATATGAGTATCCTCTGCTATGACTTTCCCTCATAAGACTGCTTTCATTGTGCCCCATAGATTCCGATATGTTGTATTGTCATTGTCATTTAATAGAAGGAACTGTTTGATTTCTTCTTTAATTTTCTCTGTGACCCATTGGTTATTCAGAAGTGTGTTGTTCAATTTTCAAGTGTTTATGAAATTTTTCCAGTTTCTTTTGCTATGGATCTCCAATTTCATCACACTATGGTCTGATAAAATACAAGGGATAACTTCAATTCCTTTGCACTTACTTAAACATGTCCTATGTGTGAGTACGTGGTCTATTTTGGAGAATGACCCATGTGCAGCTGAGAAGAATGTGTATTCTGATTTTGTGGAGTGGAACACTTGGTAAACACCTGTTAAGTTCATTTGTTCAAGAGTTCGATTTAGTTCTAGTATTTCATTACTTATTTTTTGTCTAGTTGATCTATCTATTTGTGACAGTGGGGTGTTGAGGTCCCCCACTACTATTGTATTAGTGCATATGTGACTTTTCATGTCTGTTAGTATTTGTTTTATATAGTTGGCTGCACTAGTGTTTGATGCATAGATATTTATGATTGTCATCTCTTCCTCTTGGATTGTTCCCTTTACAAGGATGTAGTGTCCTTTTTTGTCTCTCTTAATCAGTGTTGGTTTGAAATCTACTTGATCTGCAAAGAGGAGAGCTACTCCTGCTTTTTTTCGGGTTCCTGTCACATGGAGTATTGTTTTCCACCCTTTAACTTTCAGTCTATGAGTTTCCTTTCAAATTAAGTGTGTTTCTTGTATGCAGCATATTGTTGGATTTTGCTTCTTGACCCATTCTGCCAGTCTGTTTCTTTTGATTGGTGAATTGAGACCATTAACATTGATGGTTATAACTGAAATGTACTGACTTATCATTGCCATGACTTTTTCTTTTTGTTGGGTTCTCCCCCTTTACATTTAATTTCTTGTCATGCTAAGTGGGTTCATTCTGCTTTGCTTCCTGGGGTTGTGCTCCTCAATGTCTGTTCCTAGGATATTGCGTAAAATTTTTTGGAGTGCTGGTTTGGTAATCACAAAGTTCCTAAGGTGCTCTTTGTCATGAAAGTATCTTATTTCTCCATCCATTTTGAAAGATAGTTTTTCAGGGTACATCAATCTTGTTTGGAGGCTGTTTTCTTTTAGGGCTGGGAATATTTCACTTCAAGCTCTTCTTGCCTTGATGGTTTGTGTTGAGAAGTTGACTGTGATTCTGGTGGGCTTTCCTTTGTATGTGATCCGTTTCTTTTCTCTAACTGCTTGTAGAACTTTGTTCTTCTGTTGAGTTTCTGGAATCTTAACAATTATATGCCTATGTGTAAATTTTTTTTTGATCAAGGCTATTTGGAGTTCTATATGCCTCACTTATGTGTATGTCAAGTTCTTTCCCCCTGCTTGGGAAGTTTTCTGCCATTACTTCTGTGAACAGTTTTTTTATGTCATCTGCACTCTCTCCTGTCTCATCCACTCGACTCCAATCAGTCTTATGTTATTCTTCTTTGCATCATCTAGCAGCTGCTGGATTGATTTCTCATGTTCCCTTATAATTTTGAAGGAATTTTTCTTTTCCTGGTCATTAATTGCAATCTTATCTTCTATATCTGAAATTCTGTCCTCACATTGGCTCATTCTGCTGTGCAGACTTTCAGTGGAGTTTTTCATCTCCTGGAAATCTATTTGTGTCTGTTTTATGGATTCCATTTGTTTCCTATGTTGGGATTCCATCATGTTCCTCAGCTCCTCTCTAGATTTATTGATCATGTCTTGCACTAGGAGCACAATTTCTCCTGTTATCTGAGAAATTATTTCTGATTTCTCTTTTTCCAGATCCCCTTTTGTTGCCACTTCTGTGGGTCCAGGTGGTTGAGTATCAGTGTTCCATCTCATTTCCCTTTGGGGTTGCTGTAAGTGATCTGGAAGTCTGGTTTTGAGACTTATTTAAATGTTTTCTTATTTCAACTGGGGGGGGGTGCTGTTGGCACCCACAAGGATCACCTCCTCTGAGTTGGGAGAGGTGGGACAGGGGCTGGGAGTGGCAGTAGGGATGGTGGCCCAGAAGCCCCTTCCTCTGGGCCAGGAGTGGTGGGACCCAGTACCATGGTCTCATGGTCCAGTGTCCTCTGTGTCTTTGTTGTGTGGATCCAGGTGGCTGTACAGAGGAGTGGGGCAGTGTCCAGTGGATTGCTGCTGGGGCGTGGGCTGATTTGGCGTGTTCCACTTGACTCACGACCTCAGTAGGGCCCGGTTGGGCCCATTGGGGTTTTTAAAAAATATTGAACAGTTTTCTAAAACAATGTGTTTCCAAAGGAAACAAACATACAAATTTATAAAATAATACAGTGTGTATATATATATATATATATATATGAAATATATGTATCCATCTATATCTATATATATAATTTCATCTTTTATTAGCTGGACAAAGTTCCCAGAAGGCAAGCATCATGGCTTTCCCAGTATGAAAGCAATTTAGTACATTATCTTGCATATTATCAAGTGCTTATCCAAAATTTGTTGATCATATTGATGGTACAGATGGACTCAAAATGGAAAATGAAACACAGAATATCCCATTCTCTACACCCACTCCCAAGTTCACTGATACTTCCATGCTGTAAAATCCCCTTAAACCAGAGTATTGTTACATCTGGGAAAAGTTGAACTTCAAAGAGTAGAATAGAGGACCTGCTCCCTCTGGAAGGAACCAAGAGACAAAAGAACACCAAAAGCCTCTTTTCTCTCTTTTTCGCTCAATCTTTGACAATTTTATGTGTGGTGATTAAAGGCAGAATATGTTCTTGGCAAAACCAGTCTATCAGGATGAACTCTTGGTGCCTTGGTTGGAATGGGCAATGTAATGCCACAGATACTCACTGGGTTTAAAAATAGAAAGCTTTTCCCAGGAGGAGTTGTTCTCCTGGATAACTGGAGCAGAAATGTGTTTCAACTAATGGTTAAAACCCATGAATTCACTTTAGTTGTTCTTTTGTGTTTCTTGTCTCTTCTCTTAATGCTCTTCCATACATTTAGAACATCCTAAAAGGTTTTCTTCAAGTCCCGTTTTCTAGCAAAGCATTCTTCCTGTAATATGTCACACACATAGATACTCATACACCTCCCAAAAGACAGTGACTTTTAATAATACGCAGGCACCAAATTAAAGTCTAATCTTTCTATTTTACTGAAATGGGAAAAATGAATGGCTCCTATAACAGTGATAATTGAAAATCCTTTACACTTTGATTTTAGAAGTAAGGGCAACACATTCATTAATTCAGAAAAGATTTATTAAGCAATTACTAAATATCAGACCCTGTGCTTAACAGCTGGGATACAAGGCTGAACAAAGCCCAGACAACATTTCTAGCCTCATTATCTGTGGCCTAATCATGGCACTAATAAACAGCAGTGATCAGCAGGAAAAGTCAATGGTACTGCGAGAGCCCATGCACATGGGCATCTGATCAGGACTTGGAGTGCTAGGGGAGTGTCCTCAAATTGTAAGACCAAGTAAATGAAAAGGGATTAACCTGGAGTAGGGAGTAGGAAGAAGTAGCCATTGGTATGAAAGCCCCAGGGTGGAGAACGGAGGAGAATTAGTTCATGAAAGTTGTAGAGAAGTGGAAAGACAGATTCTGAAGAAAGTAACAGCAATAAGATCCTGAAAGGTCTTGTACACCATGGTAAGATACTTAGATCCTTTATAGCAGAGAAGAGACACAATTAAAATTGCCTTTTAGAAATTTTGGTCTTGAGAATACATGGTGTATGGATTACAGGGTGCAAAACAAGGAGTAGAGAAGCCTGCTAGAAGGCTGTGGTTAGATTTGAGAGATAAGCGGAAACAATAGAAATGTATAATGAATTAGATGAAGTGGAGTATGAAAGACAAAAAGCCCAAATTGACCCCTGATATTTTTAACTGAGCAAGAAGGTAGCTTGATTACTTAGGAGGTCTAGGTTTATGTGGCAGTTCGAGGCCCCTGTGAAATACTTATTAGAGAAGATTAGATAAATTGGAGATGCTTATTAGATAGTTGTATACATGATTCTGTAGATCTGGGAAGTGTATACATTTAGAAAACATTAATATGTTAGATGAGGATGAGGATGGGATGAATGAGATAGTCAGTAATGGCTTCCTAGTGGTACACTCAGCACAACACATGCTTAGGAAACCAGCAAAGAGAGAGTTCATTTTCAATCAGGAATGTTTAAATTTTAAAAGAAAACTTATTATAGTAAAGACAAGTTGCCAAAAATGATGGGAAAAGTGTGTTTGAACCAAGAGGGGAGTATTTTAAGTATTTTGATTGGTATTAATGTCAATGTGTCATTTACTGTAATATTTTTTTAATTTATACATTCACCATGTTTTATGATTAACTTCTTGTTGATCAAATGTTTACAGCAATTTTTGTCATACAGAAACATTCATTATAGTGTCTCCTTATCCACTTTACAGCAGATCTGGTACGTTGAGACTTCTGGCTCTTCCCCAAAATCAAAATGACTGTGAAATGTAAATATTTTGAGTCAATTTGGGACATGGATACAGCCATGACAGCACAACTGAAGACTTTCATTAAAAAAAGGACTTCCAGAACTGTCAGAAAGTGGCAAGCTAAGTGTTCAAAGCAAGGGGTAGTATTTTGAGAAAGATTAATGGCAATGTGTCCTTTACTGAATATATTTTTTAAAAATTTAAACATTCACTGTATTTTTATCACATCTTGTAGGTAGAATTAAGCAACCTGAAAATCTAGAAGGAGGCAATATTATTTTTTCTTCATTTAAAAAATTTACATTTGATCTGCATATCATGAGACAATGAAGGAGAGACCTTTTCTGGGAATCTTAAAAGCCTCATCTGGTCAAGGAAAAGATGTATAGAGTGAGCAAAGAAGGCATAGAATAAATCCCGAGGAATAGCAAATTTTAAGGAATAGTAAGAATAAAAGAAACCAGCAAAGACATCTGAGAAGGAGTGATGAAAAAGTAGGAAGAAATCCAGCAGAGTTGGCTTCTCCAAAGCCAAGGGAGATCATTCCAAATGTTCCTGGCAATTGAAGTAAGAGAAGAAGAGAACAGTGTCTATCAGAAGTAGAAATAATGAGAAGAAGGTTGGTAACTTTGACAAAAGTAATTTCAGAAGAACAGTAGAGACAGAAACCACACTGCAGTGAGCTGGAGCAGGAGTGAGACATGTGGAAGGACATGATGGCCATAGAGCTTTGGCAGCAAAAGAAGATGGTGGGCAGGGGTGGGGGAGATATGTCAGCATTGAGAGGAGAATGAATAGTTGGTGTTTTTTTTTTACCATCAAAGACTTAAGAATTACCTAATCTGTTGAGTAAGAAGTCAAAAGGAAAGAGAGGATGAAGAGTAATGAAAGAGTGCAGAAAATCAAGGTAATGTGACACTGAACTGAGCAGAGAGATGCACTCTCAGCAGAGTGTGCTGGGGACCAGTGATGACTACCCACACTGGTATCTCAGCCCCCAGCTACTAGCTGCTAACAGTCATCTTGTCCTTTTCTTTAGAGAATTCACTTCACCAAATGCAACTGGCTCAGAGAGGGTTGTTCATCTCTTCCCAAGGGCCAGCTTGAATTCAGTGGCTGATTAACAGACGAGTGCAAAAAAAAAAAAATCAACCCCTTTGCCTCAAAATGGAACTAAGCCCATAGTGCAATTCACACTTCTGAGCTTCCTGAGATCTGAGATTGGAGAGGTTAGACCCCAGCTGAAATCACATCTTTTTGCTTAGTCCTTTGCCTTCACTTGTCTTCTTTCCCCACTGCTATCTGCAAAAGATACTAAATTACATAAATCCAAAACTCTGATTCAGACTCCATTTACTGAAAATCCCCTTGAAGAGAAGAGTGTATGGCCATGCAATTGAAGGGCAAGAGGGAAGGAATAAAGGATAGAAATGCTGTTGAGGCCTATGGCCTCACATGGAAGGAGCGCTCCTCTAGCAAATGCTGCAGTGTTAATGAAGTGAGAGGTGACTGGTCAATGCGTGGGAAGCAAAGACATCAGAAGTCTCCACAGGTAAGAAATACTCATTGTGAGAGAAGAAGAAACAAAATACCTGACTAGGGAGACATCAGAGTAGTAGTTAGATGGGATTCATGAATGAATACTTCCAAGCTCACATACCCAGGTATAATTCCTTCTTAGAATTTGGTAAGAAGTAAAGAGGTCACCCTTCTGTCCTTGCCTCCTTGACCTCTCTGGAACTTTTAACACCACTGTCCACTTTCCTTTCATTTGGCTATGATGAATCAACACTCTCCTCATTATCCCCTATCTCTACAAATATATGTAGCTATCTAATGAATGTGGTCCCCAAGATGTATCTAGGGCCTCAAATTCAACATATCTAAACTAAAGACATTGTACCTCTTTAGTTCCACATCTTATGTTTTTCCATCATAAAGACAAACCTCACCATTACTCTATTCCTAACCTAGAACCCTAGAAAGGAGTGGCCTAAGCTGCTTTTTCTTTCTCAATTCCGTATCCAATCAACCCCTGAAGCTGGTAAGTTCTACATTCTAAATAGTTCAGAAACCTCTCTCTTCACTTGACCATTCTGCCATTGCTTTAAACCAACATGCCTTCATTCACGGTTTATTAAAGGTACTTACTGCCTGGCCTTTCTTCAGTGTTCTCCATCTTCTTCATGGATGTCAAATCAAGCTGTTTCCTGGTTTAGTGCGACAATAGTGTCCCAGTGCACTTGGGGCAAAACCCATGTGCCTTAGCAAATGGTCAGGGTCTTTTCTTACCTGACTCCATGCTTCTTGTCTAGCTTCATCTCTGGTCATTACTCTCCTTATGCCCCCAATGTATATGTGCTTTGCCCCTGTGCTACATTCTCTCCTGGTTCCACAAAATTGCACAATTTTTTATATGATCTTTTCCTGTGTAAGTTTCTGCTAGCTACCCATCTACCAAAAGTTAGTATAACTGTTATCTTTTCCAGGAGGTCTCCCAGACATCTATACCAACCTCTGAGTCCACATTTGGTTCTAGCCTAGCCACTCCATTAGCACTCTGTGTCCCTCCAGCATAGCACTTGCCACATTGTGCAAGTGACTAATGGCAAGCTTAAATGTAAACCTCGATCATTCTGGCTCCAGATTCCTTTTTCTAACCTTATTGCAATCTTGCCTTCAATGATAGACTAAATATTTCTCAATAGTGAGTCTCTGAAAGAAATTAAAATAAATTTTACTGTGGTAGGTTCAGACTATAGTGCATAAAATAGTCATTTTTGTACCAATATTTGACTCCCTTTGTTGAAACAATTAAGTGAAAATATAGATAATAAAATAGGTATTTTAAAAATTCTGTCACTCATAGACTCCAGGACAAGTCTTATTAGCTGTTAAGAAGATACAACATAGGAGATTGCTACAGCAAAGTTCTCTGGGACCTTCAGATGGTGATTATGATGTCCTCAGAAGTTGCTGGAGCTGTAACTAAGGCTCACTTATCATCATGCCTCAAGGGACAGAGGACTCCTAATTCCACTTGCTCCCTTACTAAATTCCCCCAAGCCCACGAACTTCACACAGATATAGGCACTTAATATACATTCTCCCAGTGAAGACACTGAACTTTCGATGGGAGAATTTTTGTTTGCCTTTTGCATTATCATCTGTAAACTTTGACTTTTTTCCAGGAGGACAGTAGATCAAGCCCGTGCACATGAAAGCTGCAAATGTTATGGTGACAGAGGGAAGCTAATTCTATATACGCACACAGAGGCACCTTCCACAGCCTCCCTTCTCTACTCCCCTTCCCCAGACTTGTTTCTCCTCTTCTGATCTCTGAGAGCCAGGGTTCATGAAGCCACACTTTTCAGCCACACTATCATGGCTCCTTTTCCAGAAGGAGAGGGGCCATGTTCTATCTAGAGAGCGCATTTCCTCTGCTCAATTCTTCCTCCTCTCTGCCCCTGACATTAATGTTGTGAAGCCATCTGAGGATCATTTGTTGGCTGAGTTATCATATTCAGACTATGGCCTAGTGGTGACTCACACTCTTGTGGTCTCCCTGTGTTTACCATGGATATTCTATTCCAGCTGGATTTCCCTTTCTTTCCCCAGGAAACCTAGAACTATGTGATTTCTCCATTTTTATCCTTCCACCCCACATACCCTTTCACTACCAATAGACTCTAAAAGGCGCGCGTGTGTGTGTGTGTGTCTGTGTGTGTGTGTGTGTGTCTGTGTGTGTGTGTGTGTATACTCTAGGCAAGGAATATGCAAATTATGAACCATTATTCAAATCTAGCATGTGGCTATGTTTTTTAGATAGCCTGCCAACTAAGAATGATTTTACATTTTTTGGAGTTGAAATGATTTTTAAAATCCATAGAAGAAAGACTACAAGGGAAACTGTATGTTCTATTTGGCTGACCAATCCACAGTGCCTAAATGTTTACTCTCTAGAACCCCTATTCTATACTAAGGTATGTTTCTAGAACACATATCTAAATTCAGACAGACAAGATTTATAGTCTAGCTTTGCTACTTACTAGCTATGTAAACTGAAAACAATATTTAGCCTAAGTTTTCTCTTCTGTAGCAAAAAGTAATAAGTAATTCTCTTGAAGGATGTTAGACAAAATGGCATACTATATGAAACACTCAGCATAGTGCCTACTTATAAAAAGAGAAGAATTAATAGTAGTTACTTTGCTATTGCTATTTTTAGATTTAATGGAGTCTAGTACACTTTTTATTCAGAAAAATTAATATTCAAGAAAGGCAATATTTTCTGACCAATAGATAAATCAAGCACTTTATGATTGGAAAATCCTATTTTGTGAGTGGATTTCTTCACTGTCAAAAAATTAGGGAATGTCATAGCAGTGGTTATATAAAGATCAGAGGTAAAATAAATGCTTTCACATATGTTTCCAGATGTCTTGTAGGAAAAGCTCCCAGTGCTAGTTTTTTAACACCCCCCCCCTTTCATCCTGGGCAGAAACTTGGATGTCATCCTTTCTCCTCCTCATTCATTCTCATCACTAATATATACTCAATCAATAAAGTTTACCTATTTTACCTTTTAATTACTTTCAACTCCATTTCCTTCACTCACTGCTGTAGGCCCTTGTTATCTCTTCTCCCAACTGTACCAAGGGTCTTCTGTCATCTTGCCCATGGTTTTGTCCCCGAACTGTTAACCATGTAACTGCTTGAGAAACCCATCCAAGCCATGAACCTGACCAAGTAGTGGTCTTGCACATAGCTACCTCAGCTCTTGTCACTGACTCATGTTTTATGTTCCAGCAACATCAAGCAGTTTACAGTTCTCATCCCACACCCAATTATGTTTTTTAGTAGTTTCTGTCCTTCTGTTTGGGCAACTCATAGCTAATGTCTTCTTTTTTAATTACAAAAGTATTACCTGAATGTTATCAATAATTTAGAATTCAAAATAAGAATTAAATCCCTGGTATGGTGGAACGGCTACTTAGGAGGTTGTAGAAGGAGGATTACAAATTTGATGTCAGCCTGGGAAATTTAGCAAGACCCTGTCTAAAATAAAAGATAAAAGAGCTGGTGTATGGCTTAGTAGTAGAGCTCTTCTTTAGTATGTGAGAAGCTCAAAGTTCAAACCACAATATTACCAAAAAAAAAAGAATTAAAAATTAGTATCCAAATTCTAATCCCTTAGAGAATCCTATTGTTGATATTTAGTGTAATTGTTTCTATTATTTTTTCTATGACTGCAAACAATACATAATTGGAGCATAGTACTTCTTTGAGTTTTTACATGCTGGTATTTTACTATTTTTTTATCCATATGAAATTTTTTTACTCAACCTAATATGAAATCAAGCATCATTTGCAATTATTGTTATTTAAATAGCAAAAAACCATAGACAACTAACAATCATGATTCCCCCAGATATTTACTCTTGATGGCAAATACTTTTCCATATCATTCACAGTCATTCCTGTGGAAAGAACAATGACTTGGGCTCTGCTCAAAAATGTGAAGCATTTGTGGAATGTAAAAGAAATTCTAGGAGCATGAAATCCTTCCTGCTTCACAATTTTATCCAAATTTGCTTACAGAGGAAAGTAGCAATTTAGTTAGAGATCCAAGTGGCAATTCTGGGAGCTGTGTGAGTATTTGATCTGCCTTTGATGTAAAATTGCACACATACCCCAGACCTCCTTGACTTTTCGTGGTGCTCCTGCTCACACTTTGGTGGTTTCTAGCCTCCATCACCAAAAAGCCCCAAGAATAGTGGAATGAGGAGGCTGACCCAGACTAGACTGAGTTTTATGAGAAACAGTGGTTCCTCATGATGCTTTTCATGAAGCAGAGGAGAGGAACACACTCCCTACCTTATTCTAAATGCAGATTATTAAAAGTTCTGAAACCCCATGTACTAAAACACTTAAACTCTTTAAATTCCTGGAGGGTGGCATAAGTAGTGATAAAAGTTGTAGCTCTGAAGTAAAATGACCTAGGTTCATCTGGGCTTTGCCACTTTCTTTTTGAATGATGGGTGGCATTATAAAATTGCTCCAACAATCAGTTTCAGGGTTACAAAATTATGTAATGAACATAAAATAATCTAAAAACGAGACTAATCATAGTACCTAGCTGCTAAAATTGCTCCACAGATTAAATGAAAACATGTATGTAGAGCACATGGCAAAATACCAAATATATAGGAAGCAATTATTATTTAACATAGCATTTTTCAGGCATACTTGAAAATTTCACATTTTGTGTTTTTTTCAAAGAATATCTATTTAAAAACTAGTGAAACATACTTTCACAAACTGATCTAAACTCAGAATTTGGTTTATTTTCAAACATTGTGGAAAGACGGCAAAAAGTAGGCAAGGAAAAACGGAACAAAGACAGAACTTACTATTCTTTCTTTATTGCTTACAAATTTACAAGGAGAACGTATTCTTTTCATAGAAAAACTTCATTTTTATAGAATAAAAAGGGTAAACTAGAATTTTGTTAGCATATTCACCCTATAGTATGCAATCATTTTAGATGATATAACAAAAGCAGCTTTACAATGGAAGGGCCAGGACTCCACACAGAAGCACATGGCCTGCTAGGCAGTTGCAGGCCCTGCTTCTCTTTGCAAGAGTTTCCCGAAGCAGAATCTGGGAGTCTCTACTATTTGTCTCTACTATCCAGAATGAAAAGTGTAATGACCAACACAAAACAGAAATGTAAGAAAAGACCATGTGAGTTCATTCTCATTTTTTAAATTCAAATTTCTCCCAAAGTTGCTCTTGATAAGATAAATAAAAAGAGGGATGAATCTTTCGTTTAGCGTCATCCTTTATTTCAAACAACAAAAACCCTCAGCGTTTCCAATGGCAAGATCTATTAACCAAGTATTTTTGACATTCGGCACTCTCTGTTTGATTTGCCTTCCCTACACACACGTACACACACACACATGTACATGCACAAGCACACATTTCTTAGAACCCAGGTTTATTTTTAGGCCAAAGAGATTGGGTGTTCCAGATCAGAGCTCTCTGCTCCTGAGCCGACATTCTAAAAAAGTTTCGCTGCCAGATATAAAAAAGCTGCTGAATAATTTATTAGAGGAAATTTTAGAAAGCTCTGATTACATTTTAACCAGGAAAAGAAAAAAATATACAAGAATCCCAATCAGATCCAACACTACATTGGCACCTGGGAGTCTGTAGGGGCTAGGAATTCTCAGCACTGCCCACTCCGGCCTGCTCATCTGCAGTGTGCTGAGAAAAAGGATTCAAGTTTCCTGGCATTCAATCGTCTCTCTTCTCTGCGAATGTGCAAGTCCACTTCCCTAAATAATGGAGGACACTGGGCCAAAAAAATCTCAAAACAATACATTTGTTTAATACCTCTAATGGTTCTGCTGGGACCTGCCAATGAAAACGCCAGCTAAATTGTTCCAGAGAGCCTTCTACGAGAGCTAAATAGAACCTGCCAAATCTCTACCCACCACCTCATGCTTCCTGTCACTCAAGATTTTTGTTTTTCCCCTCTCTCTCTCTCTCTCTCTCTCTCTCTCTCTCTCTCTCCCCTGCCCTTCTTTCATTCTCCCTTTCCATTTTGGTTTATTCCCAAAGAAGTATGTAAAAATAACCAAAGAATGTTCTGTTTTCATATGTATCATGTTTGGGGTACAAACACGTTTACTTTTCATGGGTATGGTGAACATATTTTCAAACCAAAAGTAAGGACATGGTTTTATAGAATAAGGGTACTTTGTAAAACAACAGGAGAGGATATTTGAAACCATGTGTTTCCTGAAAAATCTAAGTTGGCTCAACCTTCATTATTAAAGACATAAGCATGCCTAAAATTGAATGTTGTCTTTTTCCTCAAAAATAATTTTACTATTTTTTAGCACTATGAAGGCACTTGGGAAGACACTTAGATATTTCAACTAAAAATAAAAGTTCTACACCCTTAACAATAATTAGAAAGTGGTCCCACCCTTTTTTTCCCAAGGAAAAAAAGGTCATTTTGACCCTTTTGAACAGACCTAAACTAAAGGTTGAAGACTGAGGAGAAAAGAAAGAAAACAGAGGGGAAAATTGGATCTGAATATTACATAAAAAAGAAGTAGCAGAGTATGTGGGAAGAAGAGAAAATTAAAACACTCCTAATAAAATAAGGCCACCAGTTACTGAATCAGGAGCCAAGACTGTCTACCAAGACCACTCTTATCCTCCTTTATATGAAAAAAGCAAGTAAAATCAGATGGTTAGAATTATATCTAAGTTGGAGGTGCTTCCTCACCTCCAAATTGCCAAGAAAAAGTGATTGAATTAAAATTCCTTCAAACGAATGTAGTGATATCACTGTCTTTGCATTTTTTCATCCAATACAATTCTTGTTAAAAGTCTGAGTTCCTGTTTCTATTATAATTCATGTAGTGGACAAAATAACTATCATACCACTTTCTACTGGTCCATACCACCTGGATCACGAGTTCTTGGATCTTATGGAATCTGTCCCACTGATTCAGTGATTCAAAAGGTAGAGAATGAACATGAGATAAATGTTGCTATGTGCATTTCTATAGTGAAGAGACCTCAAGCAAACAATGGAGAAGCTTTAGCCCGAATCAACAGAGTGAGTCTTCTAACCTATCTGTTCATGTCCTGGTTGGTTGTTTCTCCCCAGTCCATCCTGCACCCTTCTGCAAGTTAATTTTTTCTGGTGTAAGTGCTTGTCATGACTATTTCTGCTCAAAAATTAACCATGGCTCTTCATTGCCTAATAACACTTTCACAATCCTTAGTTTGATGTTAAAGATCTGAGATAGCATTGGTTGAAAGAGATTTGACAGCTGTTTAGTTTAGAGCTTATTCAAGTCCATTATTTCAATCTAGTCCTGGCAGTCTAAATTAGTAGCTGGTCAACCTTAACTTAAGCCAGTTAAACCCCCAAACCCCAGTTTCCCCAATTAAAACAACCAAAGAAAGTAAACTCAAAACTGCTTAAAATTCTACCTTCACCTATAAAATGAAGAAGATCCAGTACAAGTTGCCTGCTAATTTAGAACAATCACTTTACCACTGTAAGAAGATCCAGTAAAAGTTGCCTGCTAATTTAGAACAATTACTTTACCATTGTTTGTCAACAGTGTTCTTTGCAAAGTCTCAATGGCAGAAGATCCCATTTTGTGAGAGTGTCACAGAGAGAGAAAAAGGCATTGATGAGGCAGGACTTTTTCATGCTATTTACTCTGATTGCTTGGTTTCAGAATTGATGACAAAGTTCATTTGGCATTTCTGTGTCTGTGGGTTCTGAATCTCCAGGACCATTCCTGGTAATGTCAGGTTAACTCAGGGCATTTGGCAGCACGGTACGAGGTGCTGTGAGTAACCTCAGTTTTGCAACCTCATTTGTCATATAATTAAATTTTTATATAATGAATACGATGTACCACACAGTAAAATGTTCATTCTCATACTGTGGTACAGTATACTTAAACAACCACAAGAGAAGATTGGAAATGACATGGAAAGGTCAGCCTTAAAATTATTTTAATTCATTTAGAAAAAAAATAAAACAATAAAAAGAAGAACAAACCCAGGAAGAATTAATTTCTAAACCAAAGGGAATAAGAAAAGTTGAAGGAAAACAGGAAATTGAGGGAGAAGAAAACAAATATTGGGTCAGGGAAATAGAAAAAGAATAGATCTTAAAGATGGGCCTATTGTCACAATTTCTCATGATAAATTATAGGAGGTCGTCATTTGAGAATTATTAACATTTGCTATTATTCTAAGATGACTGGCCAGACCTGAGAACTCACAGCATCACCATGTCACTGGGGCATCCTGAATGTTTGAGGGTAGCTGTAAGGAAATGTTTTCAGACACTGGATTATGACCCAATATTAAGTTATGAAATAAATTTAGTGGGACACTAACATGTATTTTTAAAAAGAAGGAAAAAGGGAAAATAACAGCTTGTATCATACAGTGTGAATAATAAGTACTGTATCTGGGAACTTCGGGTTTACTCTTATGCACAAATATACACACAAACACATCCAGTTTTCACGAAAATGTTTTTCCATCTGGAGGTCAGGGTAAAAAAAATTGGAAAGTGTCTCAGTTAGGAATAATTTTTCTTCTTCAAACATCCTGTGTCTTCTCAATTCCTTTATTACTTCCTGGCTGCTCATGTGACCATTTTTCCAAAGTTTATTCCTTGAATAGAAATATATGAACTTTTATCTCTGTACTTTATCTGTTTTCAGACAACAGATTTCTCTTTTTAGCTATGGACAAGATAGTGCCTCATTGTCAGCCCAAACTCGATGTATCTAAAATTAAAATCACCGAGGTCCAGTTCCTATACATTCACCATGAGCAAATCATCTAATCTCTGAAAGCCTCTGTTATTCAACTCTTAATTGTGAACACAGTATAAGAATGTGTATTAAATGTAATATTTCTTGGTACTTGTCAACTAATAGTTTCCTGCCTTCTCAAACCAAATTCTTCAACAGATTTCCAAATCTTCAGAATATGCAGCACTGCTTCAGGACCTGATTTATTGTCGTAGTTCTGGACTCCTTGCTCTGCCTTGACCCCAGTCACTCACTGAGTTCTGTGGAGTCCATCCAGTCCAGCTCGTTCCCAACCCTATATGTTTCTCATCCTCTCCTGAGCTGGCATCCATCGGTCCCCAGTCTCAGCCTCACCTATACCTCCCATCTGGGGAACAACACAGGAGTCTTTACCAGCAAAGCATTCATTTCAGAGGTCAGCACGAACTGGCTGACTTTCATGCGGTCCTCTGGCTGCTGGCCAGGTACCTTTCAGCAAGTGATTTACCTCTCTACACATCAGTGTTCTCATCTACAAAAATAGAGGTATTATGTTTTCTTAACTCACCGAGTTACTGAAAATTAGATGTGAAGCACTTTGCCCAGTGCCTGGTACAAAGTAACTGCTAAACAACTGTTTCTTTTCTTCGTCTTTTTCTTCCTCCTCTTCTGTCTCTTCTCCCCCATCCTCTTCCTCCTCTTTTTCTCCTCCTCCTTCCTCTTCTCCTCATCCTCCCCCATCTTTGTTTTATTGGTTGGTGTCAATATTATGTCCTATATTCTGTATTGTCTCCCACTTCATTGTATCATTCATAGATCAGTAGTTTTTAAATTTTATTCCGAGAGCCCTGGAAACCTGTAAGGAGGCAGCACACAGACTTCTGGAGAGGGAGAGAGTATGCTGAGTGTGCTTTGTTTATTAGCTTTAGAGGTTGTTTACTAAGTTGATTTTATTAAACAAACAGGCTCCATTGCTAAAACATGGTTGAGTAATCATCTCTCAGGCCATTAGACATTGTAAGCACTGTATCCGGGAATTTTAGGTTGACCAGTGTGTGTAGCTACCCACCTACACACATACTGTGCTGTCACAAAAAATGCTTTTGCAATTGGGAGTCAGGGTTTTAAAAAATTGAAAGCTCCTTCTTTCAGGAGTAAGTTTTCTTCTTAAATCATTCTGTCTGCCCTCAACCCTGTCTGTCTAACTGTCCCCTGAACCATGGACCACGTTAGCCATTCATCTTGACATTTGGTTCTCTAGTTTTCCTTACACATGGGACCTTGCAGAATTTCAAAGTTGAACCAGTCCCAGCATTATTCCAGCATTCATTCATTCTTCTTTTAAACTTTCAGAGAGTTGCTAGAACACAAACACACACACACACACACACACACACACACACACACACACACACAGAAGCTGGTGTCACTAATTCTTTGTCTTCAATCTCAATTGAAAACACATTGCTGCCCAGCAATCCAACATAGCTAGTAATCTCCTTTTCAATTACCTTCACTACCAAAAATCTTCCCTCCTTCTCTAAATCATCTTCCAAGCCAAATCGCACTCAGAATTAACAGGTTTGCTTCTCAAATTAATGAGAAAGTAGAATCTTCCTGAAACTTGCTCCTTCCCACCTACAAATATCCCCTTCAACTTCATCTATCCTTTCTCCCATGATGCTCCCTTTCTCTTTCCTCCACCACTGTGATGGGTCCCATCACTTTCCGCTTCTCACAATTATCTTTATTAGTCACCTCTCCTCATTCCTGTGCCTTGAAACATTTGCGTTCTCCTTCACATTCTCCTGGTGGGTTGTCCTCATTGTAAAGAAATGTTGCCTTTTCTGTTGGCTTTCAGCTCTCTCATTCATTTCTCACCCAAGGTCCTTGAAGAAGTTTCATCTCCACATTTTCCTCCTTATTCACTCATTAACCACTCTTGTCTATATTTACTTCCCTACACTACTAAATTTTCCCACTATATTTTCGAATAAGTTTTCTATATGGTCAAATACTAATAGATATTTTTCTGTCCTGTTTACTAGACCTTTCTGCTTTACTTGATGATTTTTCCCTGTAATCTTTTTCTTTAATTTTTATTGAGATCAAACTCACATAATGTACAACTCATCTATTTAAAGGTGCAGTTTGATATTTTTAGTTTATATACAAATATGTGCAACCATCCTCAAAGATATTTTACAATATTTTTATTACCACAAAGAAAAATCCTGTAGTTTTCAGCTATCATCCCCCTATGCCCCTATTCTCCCTAGCTTTAAGAAATCACTATTTGTGTCTATAATCTGCCTATTCTGGGTACTTAGTGTAAAACTGAGTCATATAATACTGTATGTGATCTTTTGTGACTTGTTTTATTTAGAGTAATATTTTAAAGTTTCATCTATGTTGTGGTATGTATCAGTACTGCATTCCTTTTTATGTCTGAATAAAATCCCATTGTGCAGATATGATATTTTGCCTGTACTACTTTAAGCAATTCTCTCCTTTTTGACTTCTGGGACAACAACATATTCTTATGGCTCCCTTCCATCTTTGTTGTTTTCCAGTTTCTTCAAAGCATTTCTCTTCCAACTCCTCATCATTTTGCTGTCTACTGTCTACTATTAACATCCAAAGCTTTTCCCCAAGGAAATTCATCAAAATCTGCAACATCAGTTCTCACCAGTATCTTGGTGACTCCCAAAACAATATTTCTTACCTACACATTGTTCTCTAAGTTTCAAAACTGCACAATCAATTTTCTACTAGACATTTCCCCTAGGTGTGCTTCTGGGTATTTCAAATTCAGTTAGTACAAAGTTGATTTTTTAGGTCCATTCCCCACTTCTATACAAGTTAATTCCCACCAATTCTTTATTATGGTGAGTGATGTTCACCAAGTAATTATGTACACCATAAATGCATGAAATATCGCCTCCTTCTGCTCCTCACCTTTTTCCATCAGTCCACAAAGCCTGTACAACTCTTAATGCTCTCCAAACCTCCATCTTCTCTCCACTTTTATTGCCGCTGCCTTCTTTCAGTTTGAGCTTTTTCCAAGTCTCCTGGAAATTACCAAAATAACCTCTATGATGTTCCCCTCACCAGCCTATTCTCCATTTTTCTGTAATGCTGATCTTTTCATATTGCCTGTTTGAAGTCTCGTCATTGTTCTGGCCTAATTCCCTAGCATTGTGAACAGCCCCCTGCCCCATACATTCTTCACAAGTCTTGGTTGCCATTTAACACCTGTGAGCTTTTATACTGCATCTAATATAACACTATATATACAGAGCCCACCAAGAAAATGTATACACACTTCATCTGTTCACCATACTAGTAAATGTCTAGAAGCTAATGGCCACCACTTTGAGTTCCTCTTGTAACTGTAGAGGCCAAAGGAAACTTGTATTAATCACATGATATCTCAATAAAAGTAGTATTAAAATATTTATACAAGTTTTTCTTTTCCCAATGTATATATTTTGGTAGACTCTGTATATACATATTTAATTTAATTTTCACTTTTACCTGACTCTCATCAAACTCAAAACTAACTTCCTAGAGAAGCTTTCCCTTACCATCCTGTCCAATAAAGTTAACTCACATTGGCGCTACTGGGTTACTTGTTGATGACATTATCTTCCTGTCCAAGTGTTCTCCCCAATGCCTGGCATGTAGTAAATGTTCCATTCACATCTGCTTGGTTGAAGCATATATGGATGGGAAGGAATACATGAATGAAAGCCTTCCTCATATAACTGCCATATGTCACAGTCTTGATCTTTGAACTTGTATCTTATTAACTGCTCAGTGCCCTAAGCCCACACTGATCTAGACCTCAGTATAATTCACACACTCATTTAAGGGTCTGAAATTCTACACCTACCTTTAGATTTGAAATTCTGACAGACCCATCTTGTTGCTAGTAGCCACTTGCCAACCTTCATGCTTGATATACATATATGATATATATATCAAAATTATATATATGTACATTTTATATATATTAAAAAATTTTCATCATCACTGCGATCACTCACAAGACACTTCATTATTTAATACTTTGGTCTGTCGTTAAATAATAAAAAGCTACACTTCAATATGACAAAAAGCCATATTAGGTTAAAATTATGAAAATACTGTTTTAACATGAAATTTAAGGCATTATCAAATGTGATGAGGGGAATCAGCTTTTGACGAACTAAGTTTCTCTTAAAGACTCTGATATGGTACAACCTGTGTATCCACCTTTATCCACCCACTCGAACAGAGGCTGGCTCTGATGCTGTGTATAACCTCCTGCTAACATCAGAGGGAGTTATTGGAGAAAATATCTCTCTCTGGGAAAATACTAAACCGCAACAGATAGGGGTCAAGTTGGTCTGTTTACATCAATTCTTGATTGCTTTTCCATTGCTGGTGAAGGCCCTAAGTTTTATGGGCAGTATAAATCCCAACTCGAGCCTAGGATTCCATGTTCAGCTCTTAACATGAAAGACGTGTCAGACTCAATACATCTTGTGAAGAGCAGAGCCAGAAAAGATTCAATTTTATCTGTAAGCAAATCCTTTAAAAATAGGAGGCTGTGAATTATTTCTGTCTTTCTTTCTTTTTCCTTAAATTCTTTTATTGGTACATTTTAGGTATATGATACATTTACATTTATCATTGGGTGTTTGTACCTGTACATGATGAATCTTAGTTATTATTTTTTCCCCATTACCTGTGCACCCTTCACCCCCTCCACACTTCCCTATTTACATAAATTTCATTTCCATTTTTTTCTTTCTCATAATTTTTCCTTTCCCTTCCTCCCTTTCCCCTTCCCCTCCCATCACCCCCAAACCCTTGGACCTTTTCCTATTTCAAATTATCAATTATTCATTTTAATCATTCTAATCCTTATTTACACTTTCAGTTTCTCAGACTAGAGAAACTATTCAGTATTTACACGTGTGTCCTATTTATTTCTCTTAAGAGTATGGCCTCAATGTGCATCCACTTAGCTATAAATGTCTCTAGTTTCTCATTCTTTAGGGCTAAGTAGTACTCCATTTTATTTTAAAAACAAAACCCCACATCTGCTTTATCCAGTTTTCAGTTGATGGGCACTTGGGCATTAGCTATTACAAGCTTTAGTTATTACAAACTGTGCTGCTATAAACCTGAGTGCACATATATCACTGTGTTATGATTCTTTTAATTCTTTGGGGAAGATACCCATCAGGGCAATAGCTGGGTCAAATGGGACTTCCAGTCCTAGTTCTTCGAGGTATCTCCATACTGATTTCCACAGTGGTTGCACCAGTCTGCACTCCCACCAACAACGGAGAAGGGTTCCTTTCTCCCCACATCCCTGCTAGCATTTGTTATTGGTTGCTTTCTTGATAGCAGCCATTCTTTCTGGAGTGAGGTGGAATCTCAGTGTTGTTTTCATCTGCATCTCTTGAATGACCAGTGATGTTGAACATTTTTTCATATATTTATTTGCTGCTTTTACTTATTTGTCTGAGAAATGTCTGTTCATTTCAGATAACTATTTTTGAATTGGGTCTTTGAATTTTGGGGTTCTGATTTTTTTCAGTTCTTTATATATTCTAGGTAGTAGTCCTTTGTCTAAGGTACAGCTGCTAAAAATGTTTTCCCACATTGTAGGTTGTCTCTTAGCTCTGTTGGTTTCTCTTGCAGTGCAGAAGCTTTTTAATAAGATGAGATCCCAGTTGTTGATTCTTTGTTCTAGTTCCCATGCTACTGAGGTTTAGTTTTTAAAATCTTTTCCTATGCCAATGTCTTCAAGAGTTCTACCTAACTTATCTTCCAGCAAGTTTAGTGTTTCTGTATCGCGATTACTCTTTAAACTCACCAAGGAAATTGAAAGGGAAGCAAGACTTCCAAATTTATTCCTGGAAGCAAGTGTTACTTTGATTCCAAAACCAGGGAAAGACCCAACCCAAAAAGAGAACTACAGGCCAATCTCCCTAAGGAACATAGATGCAAATTCTTATCCAAAATGGAAATACGGTTTCAATTCCAGACGATAAAGCAGATGAAAAGGCAAATACAAGATTATCCCTTTAAAGGAAACTTTAAAAGCCAGTCTGCATAGGCTCATAATATCTATTTCTATTTTGCTCATGTTTATCAAACAAATATCAATGTGTATTTGTATTTGTTCAAGAGATAGAAATCATTAAAATAAAATATCTAAAAGCAATCAAGTAATACCTCATTAAACAAAAACACAAAAGGTTTTAGTTCCCTATTCTATCATTTTTAAAATTATGTTCTATTAATTAATAAGATTATAAAGTGCTCTAGAGTGGACATCATAGCTCGTGTCTTTATGTATCCTTCCCAGTATCTCCCTACTCCTAGTACAGTAGCAAACATATGATTAAGAATAAGTTCATTAATTAAGTCATCCATTCAAAAAACATGTGCATTCAACCCACTATGTCTCAGGCTGAAGATAATTCTGAATTTGGCAAACAGGTCTATAGGAGATGAATATTTCTGAGACATAGACATCATAACTTTTACCATTAGATCACTCCCTTACATTCATTTGGAACTACTTTGACTTTATTTTCTTATTTCATTGTACTGTCTTGACAAAATCCAAACCTAGTTAAATCAACTTTTCTGAAGATTGACTATACTCGAGTAATTTAAAGTGACCAGATAATAACAAATATGCTATCTGGACTCAATTTAAACACATAGTCTTTAGACTTAAGTGGGCCCTTACACCATCCAGATCCTATGGCAGCCTCCCCCCATTTGTTTTTCTGAACATTTCACACTTTTTTGCTCTTCAATCTTCCAATGACTTCCTCCTTTCATGCTTACCTTCAGTTAATTATTTTAATGCCTCTGTCACAGGGAGCCAGAATTTAAAGGAGCATTCGAACCAGCTCCAGCACTGCACCAACTCCCTGTCCCACTAGGCTTTTGCTCTGCTTCTCCCTTCAGTAGGTGAACTGGGCATCTTGTGGCCCAGAACCAGACCCCTGTGTGTACGGTCTACCCCTCCTCACCTTTCAGGAATATCTCTCAGTGGTTCTTCCTAAAGCAGATTAAATTTAAAACTAATGGCATTCAGCTTTAGGATTCAGGGCAGTTATTCTTCATAAGTAAGGATAAACTATACTGTGAAAACGGGTTTTAAACAATAATTAAAATAACACTTATGCCTATAGCCTTTTTTAAAGACTAGCATCAAAATAAAATTTAGTTTATAGATACTAAAAAAATTAAATCAAATCCTGGAAGCAGTGAGCAGAAGAACCTTAGACTAGGAACAGAGAGACCTGGATGTGCTTATTGTTCCTTGGGCAATTCATTGGAGTTCTCTTGGTCTCAGGAAATTGGACACAGAGAAAAATCTGTACTCTCCCACCCAGTTTTCCAATGCTTATCTAAAAATGTATTCTTTTAGTCAGTTTTTAAAATAAATTAAGGGTAACAAAATTATTAATTTAATCTAATTATTTTAAGAAGTAATGAAACGATAATATTTTGAATTTGATAACAAACTAGTGGACATATATGGACGTGGTCTTAGGCCAAATCTATACTGCTGAAGATAGCTGAGTAATTAACAAGAATACATACCTCTTTGACAGCTAAATGTCTTTAAGAAAAAAAATGCCAGTCTTTCTTTCAGTACCAAACCTTAAGTCTGGATATATAGGACTGAATCATTAAAGAAGTAGGAAGAAATAAAGGATACAAAAGGAAAAAAAAGGTGTGATCCACCAGCTATCTGGACAACCAAGGTTAGTCCCCCAAAATACAGTGCTTCCTTCTCTGAGCACCGGCCCAGAAATGTAGTTAAGATCTCTCATCACTCTGTCACTGTTTCCAACTGTCCTCCCTAAACTTCATTCTAATGACACACAAGGATGCTCTATCCCTCAAATGTAATAATCACTTTTCATCTCCATGTGAACTCAATTCACACATAAATTCACTGGTAAGGATTTCCAAAACACTGACTAAGGTTTTATTTTTAACTCAGTCACATTTTAAAAGGCTCTTTCCTATGGTAAAACCTTTTGTAAAACAAAAAACCCTTGACATTTTGTTTCACGAGACTGATATTTCTAAAAGAGGAATATAGGTGTATTTTTAACACATTCAAAAATTTATATCCCAAGGGTAGAAGGAAGATAACACTCTCCAGTCATTCTAGCCACTAAAATGTCAAAAAGGACATCAAAAAATAAATGCACACAATCTTATGAATACAATGTTTAGAAGCTAACAACATATAAATATATAAAAGAAGATTCTATTTTTATAGCTCAAGGTAAGGAAACTAAATACATAATTTTAGAAATATATGCATAGGTGATAAAACTAAAAATAAAAGGGAAGAAACTATTATTAGAAAAATTAAACATCAGAGAAAGGAAGTGAAATCGGAGACAGAAGAGTAAACACAGGCCTTTTCTGAGACATTGATAATGTTCTGTGTTTCCACATAGGAGGTGGATGCCAATTTTGTAATGTATTCAAATAAAGTATGTGTATTTTACAGCCTTCTCTATGTGTGACATTTTAATAATAAGAATAAATTAACATCAACTCTGTTTTGAATAAAGTCAACTTACTGTACTTTCCAGTTTGGAAAATCAGTGGAAGGAGAAAATGAAGAAGGAAATCATACCAAACCATTATAGATTGTATCCACACAATCTAACACGGTGCATTAGTGTGAGGTGTGATCGAACAATAGAGTGAATGTTTAAATTTTAAAGATTAATTACAGTTAAAGACACATTATCATTAATCCCCTCAAAATACTCCCTCTTGTATTGAACACGCTTATCATTCTTGCCATTTTCTGTTTTTTAAATTTCGTTAGCATATGTCTGCAGTGCACGCAGTTTATAATCATCTTGGGGGAATGGTTATGTGTACATGCCGCAGCTCATTTCTATTGTTTTTTTATCCTGTTCCCCTTTCCTCCCCCTCCCTCTCTCCTCCTCCAAATTTCCTATCCCATTTTTTTCATTTTTGAGGATATTATTAATCTTAGCTCATGTTATGGCCCATAATGTTTATATTAATTGAGGTTATTAGGTTCCTGTACATGGCATATCTTTATTCTACTTCTTTCCCCTTTCCCTCCTCCTCTCCCCTCACACTTTTTCCCTTGGACCACCTCCCTATTGCAAGAGATCCATCTCCTTGTCCCCTTCTATATATTCTTTATTATTCACTTTGTTTGTACTTTTCCTTACTCAAATGAGAGACACCATGTAATATTTAAACTTGTGTGTCTGGTTTCTTTCACTCAACATTATATTTTCCAGATACATCCATTTTTCTAACAATGTTTCAAATCTGTTATTTTTTATGGCAGAGTAGTATTATAGATACCATATTTTCTTTGTCCGATCATCCATTGATGGGTACACAGGCTGCTTCCAGTATTTAGCTATCATGTATAGTGCTGGTATAAACATTGGTATGTGCATATCACTGTAATATGAAGTCTTAAGCTCTTTGGGGAAGATACCTAGCAGGGGGATCACTGGGTCATATGGAATTTCTAATTTCATTTCTTTGAGAAATCTTCATGCTGATTTTTATAATGGTTGTACTAGTTTAAATTCCCACCAACAATGAAGGGGGGTTCCTTTTTCACCACAGCCTCACCAGCATTTATTTGTTTGTTTATTTATCTATTGTTATTTATTTATATATTATTTGTTTGATTTCTTAATGATTGTCATTCTTTCTGCAGTAAGAAGCAATCTTAGCATTGTTTTAATTTGCATTTCTGTAATGGTCAGAGATGTTGAACAATTTTACATATATTTTTTGACCATTTGTATATCTTCCTCTGTGAAGTGTCTGTTCGTTTCTCCTGCCCATTTATTGACTGGGTCTTTAATTTTAGGTTATTTATTTATTTATTTTTTTAGTTCTTTGAATATTCTAGATATTAGTCCTCTGTCCTGAAGTAGTTCTAAAAATCCTTTTTCATGAGTATCTTTAGTTGTGCTGTCATAGCTCCCTAGATGTCCTGAATTAACTCAAAATGTTTCCCTCTCATGGCTATTTTGACTTTGGGGAAGAGCCAGAAGTTCCATGGTGCCCAATCTAAGGTAAATGAAGACACATCCATAATGTTCTTCCATTGGATGGTACTCGCCATATTTTTTATCACATTTTGTAAAGACACTCACAAAAGAGAACTTCCAGAAGTGCTTCAGAAATAGCAAGAACAATGAGACAAGTATGTTCAAAGCAAAAGGAAAGACTTTGAGAGGGATTAATGGCAATGTGTCTTTTACTATAATAAATTTTAAAATTTATACATTCACTGTACATTTTGATCACTTCTTATATTTTTATTTAACTGATGGTAGATCATATCTACCATCAGTAGAGAGAGAGAAAGAAGGTGTGTTTAATAGAGACTGGAGATTATTCATATATTTACTTAATTATTGTTTCAATCATTACTGAAAATCTACTACACATCAGGTACAGCATTAGATATAAGGGATACAAAGATGAGCAAGACATAGGCTATATTCTGGAAGAGCCTTCATTCTCATGCTAGAAACATGCTTTTGATTTTCCTGAGTCACAGCCTTTCCTGCCTTCCCCACTCTCCCTAGCTAGTGACTCATGCTTTCCTGCTATCTCTCATTTGCAGTTTCTAAGCCAACTATCTAGACAAGGGTTCTTTTGGCAGCCTTGGGACCCATCACTTGGTGCAGTGTGGAATTGAGCACATTGTCAGACTTAATATTCACCAAGTCAGGGTGAGTTCTGGCCTTCTTACCTGTGTGATCCTGTCTTACTTCCTAGCAAGAACCTTGAATTCCTCCTGCTCGCCGGACTGCTCACAGATCATGGCCCAGATTTGATGTTCATGTCCCTCCAGATCACTCACCTGTACAGATGAAGTCTGAAAGGCTCAGTGATCCTGGACTGCAGTATTCTTTGTGTGGGATGCCTCTTGCTGGCCTCCAGCTTCACATACCCACTGGACATCCCTTTGTCTGACCTCATTAGAGTTCATCCTGCAACCTGGTTAAGTCACTGCGTCTCAGCCCTGCCAAGCTCTCACTTTTTCCACCTTCCTTTTGAACAGTTCCAGAGGCTTTGCTCTCCAACCTTCTAAAATCACAACAATAATGTAATAAATATAGCAATCAAGGTGCCTACAGAGGAATACAAAAACAGAGGGAAAGGACTGGGGATGGGAGTAGAAGCAATAGTCAATTTGGGTCTTAATAAGTTTACCAATAAGGATAGAAATGATGTTTCATTAAGAAGGAACTTTTTGTAGGGCATGGTGATATATGCCTGTAATCCCAGCACTCTGGGAAGCCAAGGCAAGAATATCACAAAGTTGAGCCCAACCTGGGCAATTTAGTGTCTTAGTTATATCCTGTTGCAAAATTAGAAATTAAAAAAATGCCAAAGATTTAGCTCAGTGCAAAGATCCTAGGTTCAACCCCCAAGTAATGCAACAAACAAACAAACAAATAAAAACCTTGAAAAGGATAAATATGGAAAGATGCCTCACACATTTGGAAAACAATAAGAGGTTTTGTGCATTAAGGGAATGATAAAGATGAGAATAGAAGAATAGGTAAGAGGAAAATAAATACCTTAAATACTTGGCTAATGAAAATGTGTCCAAGTTGGCTTGAATTCAGTAAGTTCTAATCAATAAAATGATGAAGTAACTGAACTGAAACAAAATAATGCATTCTGCTATTTGGAATTTAGTATGGGTTCTCTTATAAGATATATATCTTAGTTTTTAAGAAACTCTGAGTTTCTGTAATATTAGTACAAACATCCACACTATTTCTTCAGTTACGTGCTAGAATCAGGTGGAGCACCTTCCCAGATGCACATGATTTTAATGGACTTATTTAAGGTCACAGAATAAAGAAAAGACTGCAGGAGACGCTCAGTAACTACAGGTGAATGTATTTAAATTGGATCAAACAAAAACCTAACCCTTTGTGAAATCTCACCAGAATTCTGCACACTCAATTCTGTTTCTTTCCATGCCAGGCCAGCTACCTCTCCTGCACCCTGTAGGAAAGGCAGCTGTGCAGGGAGGGAAGTCTTCAACAGGGACAGGCCCAGGTGAAATGAGGACTGGCTGGATTTTTTGGCCCAACGGTAAGGAAGGTTGACTCTTGCTTTCGCTAGTATTGCTGGAGTTGACACTATCCACCTCCGTGGCCTCCTGACTGTCTGAGACTCTTTACTGCCCAAGCAATCAATGTGGCCAATAGTGAATCATCAGAGACACACATGAATCTGTCAGCATCTCTGAGTTAGAGGCACACTGACTCAACAACTAAAAGGACTGTCTAGAACTGAATAAGAAAGGAAAAAAATAGAAGAGAAGAAGGAATGAAAGTGGAAGTTCTCAAGACAAATATTATTGTCATCATCATCATTATCATCAGCAGCAGCAGCTGCAGCATTATTATTATAAAGTGAACAAAATATTTTGAACTATTAATTTGTTCAATGGCTCTAATTGTTTGTATCCCTCCAAAATCCCTATGTTGAAATCTAATCAATGATGTGATAGTATTCAGAAATGTTGCCTCTGGAAACTGATTTAGTTATGAGTACTACCCTCATGAATGGGATGAGTGCCCCTATAAAATAGGTTGATGAAAGCTTCTTTCCTCCTTCCACCATGTGAAGACACATGGAAGGTACCATCTATGAGGACTGGGCCCCTACAAGACACTAAATCTGCTGACACTTTGATTTTAGACTTCCCAGTCTCCAGCACTGTGAACAATAAATATTCAGTGACTATTAATTACCCTACTCCACATTACTTTCTTAGAGCAGTCTAAATTGATATAGACACTATTTTACCTCATTTTTATTTCTCTTGGACTTAGATGGGCCTATCAGGAGTTGATAAGAGCAGTATGATCACAGAAGTTCCGCTCTATTGTACTAATCACACACTACTGTACAATCACACACTACATTGTACCAGTCACACCAAGAGTTTTTTGATCAACTCTTTGTGCATCAGCTGTGCTCAAAGACAACATGACAACACTACCATGTTGCAATTGCTAACACCTCCTGCATTCCTATGGCTCAATATCATTAAGAGAGTAACAGCCATTTGCTTTAACACTCCTTATATAAAACAAAAAGAAAACTGGCTGTTAAGTGAGCACTGGGGACAGTTTGTTGGCCTAAGCAGATCATTCAAGGACCCACTAGCTCTTTAGAGAGTACCCTTGACATCCTTAGATCAGAGATTTTACATTTATACCTCCAACAAATTTAACAATTTATTACTTACCTATGATATTCCCTATGCTAGATTATACAAGCAAACTCTGAGCATCAGCCTTTTCATCTATCAAGTGAAAGTAAGATTTACTTTTCAAGATGATAATAATATGATAAAATAAATGTAAAATATTTTCATGCTTGACATAAAACCGGGACTTAGTAGTCATTTCCTTCATTTTTGGCGGGACAAAGATAAACTGGTACACTTCTTTCCCTCAGAGAACTCATGGTGTATCTCAGCCTGATATAACCCAGTGACCCAGAAGTGCTATGAACTGGAGGTGAGCTGCAGCCATGCTGTCCTTCCCAGGCCTCTGTGGGCAGCTTCCCTAGGACACAGATCTGAGTTTCTTTCTCAGTGTTCTCAGTGAGAACACCATTTGTACTGCATGCCTTCTAGGAGCTAACTCTACCAACCCCCTTTAGGTGTAAAATTAAAAGCAAACTCTGGAATATTTTAAAATTAACTGTAATCGATTAATGAGGACACTGCAGGGGAGCTGCCAAGGGATGATAGACATGAATAAAAGCTCTGGCCCAACATACTCAGTAATTTGTAAAAAGTGTTCTTAATTATTATTTTTAAGAGAAAAGGGCAGAGAGAGTAATGTTTCCTGGCATGAGGCGGTGTTGTGTTTACTAGAGGCAGTTACTACAACAGACAAGCCACTGACCCAGCTCGGCTCCTCACTGACAGAGCAGGTTCCTCGTGGGAGTCGCCTGTGCCAAAGAAAAGTTGCTGCCATCAGTTGGTCCTTCCCGGAGCACTGAATGGAATTTTCATCTTTATTCCTAAGAAATTGACTTTGTCGAAAACATCTATCATTGCTTTCCTTCTCTTTCTTTTGTTTCTCTTTTTTCAGATCGTTTTTAATACAAGATCTGGTGCATTAAATTACTTGGGAAATGACATTTCTTTCAGTAGGAAGCATGGATTAAAGCTACCAGAGGTGTCAGTCACTGGAGACATTGGGTCAGGGAGCCAGAGTGCCAAGGGCAATGACAGAACAGCAGGATGCGATTTGTGCATCCTGTGTCCAACGCCTTCTCTGGGAAACCTATTTCATCCTTTCTGATGTTAGGCTTGCCATCTTCCGTTACAATTAGCATTTGCTGGATCAAAAACTAAAACATCTATCTTCAGATACCTCCGAAGACCTTAAGTAGCTTTCAATTAGAATCACTGTATGTCCCTACTCTCAGAGAATTAGCATACTCATGAAGCCGACAGTATTCCCTGTTAAGAACAGATTTAGTGATGCTTTTGTTTTAGTTTTTCAATAGCTCCTTCTGGCCTGGGTTTCTGTGGCTGCTGTCTTCTCTCACACAGGAACTGCTCTGTTGCCCACATGATTTCTTTCCTCTTTGTAACATTTACTTGCTTCTGGAGTCTCTGGCCTCTCTAAACCAGGAAGCAGAGTGTGCCTTTGGTGCATAGTGCATAAAGATGTTATTATACTTCTATTAGGAAAATATGGAGAAGGAGAAATCAAGTAATGACTATCTTAATAAAATATATATGAATTTTAAGTCCAAATACTCAATACTTTCTGAGAGTATTTGTTTATACAATAAGTTTCTGCAAAATGAGTCTCATTTTCAATGTTTACCTTCTGAATTCTGTTATCTAAAGAAGTTTGACAGACCCAATATTAGCCTGACATCCTTAGAAGCAGTTGGGTAAATGGGGTCCCAAAAACTACTTCTTTACCAAAAGATGTATTACCCAAAATATAGAAATAAAAATCTTCCAGGAACATATGCTCAGCATGAGCCCTCATGAGTGTTGTTGGGAAGCATTTTTATTGAGAAAATTGATCCTTAGTATATATTTCTGTAAATACATGGCTCCTTTCTGGGAATGGTCATGAACTTTCATAGTATCCACTAGTTATATTCTGTCTGTTCTGATACAACAGCATCACACAATTTTAAAAAATGTATTTCCAAGCCATCTACTAGATTAAATTAACTACCATATTGGCCATAATAACTGGATCTGGGATCACGTGTGCTCTCCATGTCTTCTGAAAGAAAGATGTCATTTGGTTACCAAGCCAGTGGTCTCCGAGAGGGCCCAGCCTCCATCATCAGAGTCGGCACATTCTGCTTTCCTTGGAAGCACAGTACCCACACTGACAAGCAGCTCTGGACTTTATTCTCATTCTGAATTTGTCTTCACATGTTCTTCTAATCATTGTTCTAATTCTTTTCCAGCATCATCAACACTATTAATTATGCAAAACTTGTAGGTAAGAGAAATTCATAGGCAAAGGAGACTACTAAGGAATCTGATTTCCTACTTCTTCTGAACCTCAAAAGATAGTTTTAAAACCATGGAGTAAAGCAAAGGCATAGAATAAAATGGGAAAACTGAGGCAGAAATTTAGACCTAATGCCCTCTGCCCATTGTCTAGCACTTTAGGTGGTTATGTACAATGAGGAAACAAGCAAACGTCAAATGACCTCTCCTGTGGATGTTCAACTAGACAATCAAGTAGCTCTGCAACTCTTAACGAGCTTCTTCATCTATAAAATAAAATGACATGGTTGGACTGGATAGTCACCAAGGTCTGCGAAAGTCTATGACTTAAATCATAGTATGCTTATTGCATCTCCCGGAATTTCCCTGGGTTGCACCTCCTAAAATGTTTGCAGACAGTGTTTTCAGAATCAATTTCTTTCACAAAATCCATTTCCACACACAAAGACTGACTGGACAGAGACTAATCTGAACAGCCTCTGGCTCCCTCAAGCTCCTCCTCTGCCAGCACTTCCCTCCCTCTCAAGACAAGGTCCTCCTCCATCAGGAAGATCAAGGCTCCGATTCCTGCCCCTTGTGTCTGCATCCACCCTCACAGCTTTCCCTCTGGTCTCAGAGAAAATGTGCAGTTTCCATTGATGTTGGCCACTGTTGCTTGAGTTCCGAGCCCTTTCTACCCTTGTCTCCACAGGAAGAGTTACTCTCTTGATTATTATTCTCTTTAAAATTGTTCCAGGGTAAAAATATTGTAACCACTCTCTAAAAGGTTGAAATTGTGGATATAAAGTGGCCTTTCCCTTATGCTCACAGGCAGACTCCAGACTGATTCTTTAAAAGAATATTAGACTTTTGTATAATGGTGTTGTGAAGACTTGTTGTTTATTGTTCTACCTACCTCCCCCCAAGTGTAGACTCCAGGAAAAAGTGGCCCATGTGATTAACTGCCCAGTTGTTCTCTCAAGCAGCTCTTTGCTTTCCTCTTGCAAGAAGCAAATGCAACTCATTGTGAACAATGTAACTCATCCCATCTCCCTCTTCCTATTACACTTGATCTTGGCCAAAAGGCCAAGAAGCGATTCCCCTCTTCCTATTGATTCTGTGTTCAGAACTAAAAACATGGCCCAACTCTTTTCCCACTCTTTAATATTATACATGTAATCATTTAGCGCACTGAATTCACCAGTGACTTAATCTTTTTATCAGTCTCCATTTTGTCTTTGTTTCCTTTTTCTTGTGTATGTTTTTTATTGTCATTATTGTATCATCTGAAAGTAACATTCACCTTAGGACAGACCTGGAATAAGGTATGATATATCTAGCACTAAGTGGTACCAAAGTGATAGAATTAGGGATGGTGATTTTTCCATTATATTAAAATGTATAAAAAGATGTAGATGAAACTACTGAGCAGAAGAGCCAGGTATAATTACAAAACACATTTAACGGAAAAATCTAGGCTCCACATGAAGTCACTTTGTCCTAGGGTTGCACTGTGAATGCCCCATAATGTTGCTCTAATTTCATAGTTAATGGTTAGGCCATTGAATAAACGGCAGTTGTTATCATGGTTATTAGCCTAAATGTTTCACACTATATGCCAGGTGCCAGTTTTCTGTTTCTTATTCACCCACTTCATAAACTCTTCTTTCTGGTCTCTCAACTCCCATCCAATGAAGTTCTTCCAGTTGAGAAACTCTGCACATATGAATGATTCTAGAATGATTATCCTGATGACAGTGTGCAGAGTAAGCACAAGGCTGGAGGGAGACTAGAAGTCGAAAGGCAGTTGGTTTGTTACCACAGAAACCCAAACTTAGGCCAGTGATGATTGACTTATTCGACTCAATATTATAAACTGAATGAATTATTGAATGGATGAAGGAAATACTCTTTGTTTCCAGCCAGCTATACTGCGCCCTCAACTAATCACAGAGAAGTTAAAAGTCTCTAACTAAAGAAGAGGGGTATTTTACCATCTGATCATCACCACTCTCAACCAAACCTTGGATGTTCTCCAGGTTGTTGATGCTCCTCATAAAACCAGCTGCCCAGAAATGATAACCATCTCCAGACAAAGTCTGACCAGAGCCCTATCTAGAAGGAGCATTGCATCACTTCCAGCAATCTGGACACCTTATTCTTTTTAACAAATCTCAAGTTTGTTGCCCTAATTTTAGCAGCCACATCAAGCTTTTCTTCATCTGAAGATTATAGCTCCCAGTGCCCATGATTATTTTTCACATTAACTGCTACAACCTAGGTCTCCACTACCTATATCCTAAACTTCAAGTTCATCATATGAATTTCCATGGTGTTGTGTTGAGCTCCGGATTTAATTCTTTTGAAATAATTCTGAATAGCTACCTTTGATGACATTTTACTTCTCAATGCTATGACCTCCATTCCCCCAAAACTAACATTCATCAGGAGAGTCTGAGAATCAGCTGGGTACTAAATACAACTTGTAGGAATAGGCCTTCTTGAACAATAAATCTTTTTGAAATGGTAGGAAAATGAAGGTGCTTATTGTACTCAGTTTGTGTGTGTGTGTGGGGGGAAGGGTACAGTACAGATGACTGAACCCAGAGTCTTTACACTGAGCTACATCTCCAGGCCTTTTTACATTTTATTTTAAGATAGGTCTTGCTAAGTCGTTGAAGTACCTGGGCTGGGCTTGAAGTTATGATCCTCCTGCCTCAGCTTTCCAGACTGCTGGGATTATAAGTGTGAACTCCCACACCAAGTTTCAGCTTTGCATTTTTTATAGTCATATACAGAAGAAGCATGTGAGGGAAGATAGGGCAGAAATTCCCTTTAGGTCAAAGTGCCTATAGTCTTACACCTTATGTTTCATGATGAAGAACTATTATCTTACAAGGCACAATCCTCTCACTGTAAATTTCACACTGAGAAAAATACCTCTTTGACATTTATTTTGCAATCACCTCTCTGACTTTAGAACACCCACCATCTCTTCAGTCTCATAATTGAACCTAAAGCAAAGTCACACTGAACACTTTGACTTATGAAGTAGTTTCACTTTACAATGTATTTTTAACAAAGCATTTTCTCATTTGAATTTCATAATGTCACTTTGACTCAGGGCAGTTAGGCAGCCACCCTGCACTATATTTTGTCACCCTGCTGTTGGAGCCTTGCTAAAGCCTCTGAGTTCCTGGAGAAAGGAACCAAAATCCACACTATGGCCTCAAAGGCACTCTATGGCCTTTCCCACCAACTACGGTCTGCTCAACACAATCCCTTTCAACTATACCAGCTCCTTGCTGCCCCTTCTGCCCAGAATGAGTCTCCTAGACTCCATGTGGCTCATTGCCTTGCTTCTCTCAGCTATCTCCTGGCATAGTCTTTTCAGTAGGGCTCTTCGCAAACTCCCTCTATGATGCTTCACAGCTTTTGGGCTTCTTTACTCTGCTGAATTTCTTTCTCCAGCACTGAATATCTACCATGTGTTCACTTGCTTATTTTCTGGTTGCCTGTCTCATCATACTAGACTATAACTTCAAAAGAAAAGGAAAAAAAAATTTCAACACAATATTTATAAAGTCTCCAAGAGTGCCTGGCCTGGGATAGGTTCTCAATGAAAACATTTGTTGAGTATGAATGAATTAATGAATATAAACATGAATGAACAAATGATTAAATTATATGACTAGATTGGAGTAATTATAGTTTCCTACTTCTATCTGCTATGCGATAATAATTTCCCTAGCCATTTTCAACCTATTCCCCTTTCCTGCCTAGGCATTTTACAAACACCTCTTTCTGCCTCTACCTTCCTATTCATTCTGCATGCTGCTTACAGATTTGTTTTCTGGAGAAATATTCAAATACTCAATGGCTTAAGGTATCTCTAGTATTAAGAGCTTAGAAATTTTGATCATGTCTTCACTGAAAATAACTCCTCCTCCCCAATAAATTTTAAATGCACTGCAAAGATAGAAGGAAATTAAAGGATATATTGAGAGTCCAGGGATCAGGGATCAGCCTTTCCTAGTGTCCTTTAGTGTCCTTTCCTAGTGTCCTTTGATGGCCTGGTAATAACTTGGGTTGAAAACAAAAAGTTAGAACTGACCTAAGGTAAGAGTTTTGATAAATGATCTCCATATCAAGCCAGAACTTCCAAGAACTATGACATTAATAAACAGAGTACAAAAATATTAACAATAAAAAATTCTACCTTATTGAAGAAGACAGATGAAAAACCTTTGCGTTCCTTGGCTCTGACACAATACACATGGGTAAAGTCTCCCCTGAGAAGTTGTAAATATAACCAGCATTCAAGTACCAACAACCTATTCTAAAAAATAAAGTCTCATGCTAATATATTTTAAAGTGATTTTTTTGTTGCTAGTGCCATAAGCAATTGGCAAAAATAAAAAGAATATTTTCAATTCAGGCCTGAAAAAAATCAAACAGGTAAAGTTGTAAGGAACATGGGCTCATATGAGAATAAAAAAGCATAATCCACACATAAGAAACAAGACAGAATTAGAAAGAGCCAGAAGAAACAGCAAATAAACAAATTAGACCAACTGATGTAAGTTATAAAAGAAATATACTTCACATGCTTCAACTGAACCTCTTTTACATAAATTATAGATCCAGGTGCATTTGTAAGAAATATTACAGAGTAATCCTATATACATTTTACTCTGTTTCTCTCAATAATGACATCTTAAAAATTATAATACAATATCACAATCACTATTTGACATTGATACAATCCATCATCTTGTTCAGATTTCCCCAATTTTACTCTTACTTCTTTGTGTGTGTATTTTAGTTCTATGCAACTTTATTACATATATAAGTTCTTGTGTCTATTACATCAATATATTTTTAAAAATAAAAAACATCCAAAGTATAGATTAATAACAGGAATCAAGGAAAATGGCTAGATATACAAAGAACTAAATATGACCTGTTTAAATTTTAATAAAAATTAAAAATCTATTGGTAGTTTATATGAGTAAGTTAGTAAAATCTGGAGAAACAATCAACTATGTAATAATCCCCCAAATAGTTACTCAAATGGAACACAGAGAGGCAAAGACATTGAAAAATGGAAAGTCACTAAGAAATGTGGAGAAGAGGAGAGGGAATAATTGGCACTTAATAAGAAATCTAAAGGATAATAGAAAAATCATAAAGACAATAGATTTGAACACATATGACTCATAATATTCCAGAAGTGATGATGGTATGAGTGGTTAGATTCAGTAATGACAATAAATCTCAAATAAAATAAGGAAAAGTCACATCAAACACATTGTAGGGAAACAGCAGAACACCTGAGATGAAAAGACCTCAAAAACATCCAAAGAGAAATGACAGAGTATACACACACAAGTGGCAATTAGACAGCTGATTTCAACAGTGTTTATAGAACCAGCAAGTGTAAAATGTCTTGATAGGAAAAAACAATAGCCAATCTAAAGTTATACTTAACAAAGGTATATTTTAAGAAGTTTGGTACAATAACAGCATTTTTATATAAAGGAAAACTGAGAAAGTATATGACTAGCCAATTTTAATAAAGGAGAAGATATTTTTCAGGCATGTTAAAATTCAACTCAGAAAGAAATTATGAGATTCAAGAGAGATGGTAGCTATTAAAACAAATACACATATATTAAAATTGACATGTATCTCCTATGGCTTCCAATTTCATACTGTTCTAGTTCCTTAGCCAAACATCTAATGACCATTGTCCTGATAAAATTTTTCCAATTTATCTCTTTCTCAATCTTGTCTAGGAAATTTCTCTTCCCAAATTGTTCTTCTTACAATGGCCTAAATATTTTTGCACATGAAAAAATCCACATTGCTTGTATTTTGGCCCTTGCCTAATAAACTCTTCCTCCTACATGCCACTATTCATATTTTAAAGAACTTACTTCTTAAAGTGCTTCCTAATCACCTAAGCCCATCATTATTTCTCTTTCAGGCTCTTCATCTCTTCAAATTTATATTCTCTGAAACAATTATCATATGATTAAAATCAACAAATAATTATTGTTCCCTCACTATTAGCTAAATATTTTGCTAGAGGTCTAAAACGTACACCCGATATGTAATGTATCATATAAACTTTGAAGTCAGAGTTTAGTCCTTGTTCTGCCACTGCATGATAGCTATTTAACTATCAAAATTTTAGTTTTCTTATATACAAAATGTATACATTGAAAGTACTTATTCTTTTCTTTTGGTACCAGGGATTGAACTTGAGACCTTGTACTTGTGAAGCAGGCACCAGAACCACTGAGCTAAATTCCCAGCCATAAAATACTTATTCTTGAAGCTAGTGTTAGCATCCATTAAGTTTGTTTTTTTATTTCTATGAACCATGTTCTTTCGAATTCTGAATCATGGATTCCTAGGAATACAATTGGCATCAGAATTCTGTAGGGGTTAGATGACTGGGAATACCAAAACCTATGGCCTAAGTGGGGGGAGAATATATATATGAAAAGTTAATTCACTTTAGCATATTATATGAGACTTCCAATGTTCCAAGACCTATGAACAAAAAACCCTAAAGTCTTGTATAAGAAACCCGCAATAATGGCTAATTACAATATAGGATGCTAAATATGTACTAGGAAAGGATTTGACAAAAACTTTTCTAGAGGGCCAGATGGTGAATATTTTAGGTTTCGCAGGACATACTCTTTCTGTTGTAATGATACAATTGTGTCCCTGAAAGTGGCCACTTGCAAACAAGTGGGAGTGGTTGTGTTCCCATAAAATTTTATTTACGAAAACATAGTGAACCAAATTTAGTTCACTGGCAATAGTTTCATCAACCACTGTATTAAAGAAAGAACTTGCTTTTATTCAAAAATTATTTATTGACTACTTCGGTGTGTTCCTCTTTCTGTTCTAGGTCTTAGGGTACAATAGTTATACACAAAATCCCCTTCCTTAGAAGAATTTGCATTCCAGTGGAGAAGATTGACATGAAGGAAAACAAGCAAAATAGCATGCTGGTGAAAAATTATAAAGAGGAAAATAAAGCAGAAAATAAAGCATAAAACCTCAAAGGAGTGTGTGAAATTCTGGAAAGGGTTACCAGAGAAGCTCTCCTCTAAAAGGTAGCTTTAAAAAATGGCCAGAAAGAAGTGAGAAAGTTAGTCATGCAGAAATCTGGAGAAAAGCATCCCAGTGGAGTGAAAAGCCACTGGGAAGGTCATGCAGTAAGAGTATGGCTGGCAAATCAGGAGCCAGTGAGAAGGCCAGTGTGGGTTGAATTCAGTAAGGCAGCTGAGGCTTACTAGAGGTGGGACCACAGAAGTAACGGTGCTGGATCAGGTAGGCCCTTCACAGCAAAGAAGTGCTGTTCATTGGCTTTGACTCTGAGTGGGCCAGGGTGCTGATAAGAGAGTTTGCAGCAGAGGATGACGTCATCTGAGTTACACTTATGTTAAAAGTATGTCTAGGGGCATGAGTGGAAGACCAACCATGGAAGAGCAGTTTGGAGGTTGTTGCAATAACTCAGGTGAGAGATAGCACGGCCGGAGCAGGGCAGTCGTGCCAAGTACATGAGAAGTGATACAAATGAGATAAATGAGTTCATACTTTAAGACAAATGAAGTGGCATCTTAAATGAGACATAGGTGGGAGTTGGTTATTCAAGTGTTGAGTTAGGGAATTAAATCCAAAGCCATTAGACAAAGCTCCTGAAGAGACATGAGAGAAACCTTGGAGTAGAGGACAATTAGTTAGCAGCTTCCTATGGAAGCTGGTGCTCTGATGAAACACATTCTCAGAAAGACTTTGAAAGCCTAAATAACTCTAAGCTCCACTTACTGTCCAAATTACATCTTTAGCATCAAGGAAATAAGGGCCTGCATGAAGGGAAGACCTAGAAATCAGATTTGTCAATTCTTCATTTGCTAAAGTAACTTAAAAACAAGTTTCTTTGAGAAAAACAAAGAAAACAATTGTAAGTGTGTAGTTGTTTCAGATTCCTAGGTTTAAATTCTAGGAAGGGGTACAACTGAAATCAGCTGAGCCAGACAGCAGCTGGTCAGGGTACAAAGACAAACACCCCACCTCCTTGGACAGGGCCCAACTGTCCTGAATAACAGAACATAGTTAGAGACTAGGGTCTTTCCTAAAAAACTTCTGAGAGGAAATATTTGTAACCCGGACAGACCACATGGCTCACTCACAAGTCTGTATATTTGGCCAGGAAATAGCCACCAAAAAGAGAAAAACACCCTCTCTACCCTCACCTGAAGGGGAAAGTGTACTTTGCCAGGTGAACAAAAACACTTGTGGGTTTCGTTTATTTTTAAGACAGCGACTATTGGAATTAGGGAGAAATTGGCCCGTAGAAAAATAAACAGCAGACATTTATATTATTAGGGAAACTTTCCTAGTTTATCTAGAAGTCGTCTCTTGTTTCTTCCCTCCTGCTCTCTGCCAGATGACATGCGTAGGAGAAAGGGAGACTTGTGCCCTTAGAGTTTGCACACTGAGCTTACTCAAGTTGAGGGACTGAGAGATTTTTCTTGCTGTTCCTGTTCGAAGTTTCTCCTCCCTTTCTTCTCTTCCTGCCCTCTTCTACCCCTTACGCTTATTTTCCCCAAGGCATGTGTTGGGTTTTTTTTTTTGTTTTTTGGCTTAAGGGAACTTTGAATCTTTACTTCAAAAGAAACCTAGAATGAAGCCTGGCTGATGTTTAACAGACCTACCACTATATCAGCCCGCCCCACCGTCTCTTTGGCCCAACAGCCACAGAGTGTGGGTGAGCAAAGAGCAGCTAATCCCCAGCGTCCAGCTCTGTGTAGCACCAGGTTCTCTACCTGTTCCCTGCAATGTCACATGTATCTGCCCTCCCGTCCCAAGATACACCCCTTCTAGGGCACAGCCACAGATCTCTCTCGCCTTGGCCCTGCAAGGCACCTCCTAGCCCATGTTCTTGGAGGACTCTTTCAAGAGAAGAAGGCCATGTACTAGCATGCCATGTATAATGGTCCTCTGCCCTTGAGCCTCCACCAAGAAAATTGAGGGAATGAGCAGAGAACTAACAGGAATACAAAGAAATCCTGGCCATCATAAGCTTCCGAAAATAGACATACAGTATCCCACTAACTGCTTCATAGCATAGGCTGATGCTAGATAAAAGATGACTTGGTTAAACTGTGCTCAGCCATTTGTTTTTATCTGGTGATTTTGCTCCTCATCAGCAGTATTATGAAATCTGAAATACAGAAAGCAAACCAGAGAGACAATCACATAACATAGTTCCAAATTTGTTTGGATACTTAGCTGAACTCTTGTGAAAAGGAGAAAAAGCAAAGGATGGAAAATAGGTGCAGCAGCAAAGAACACTATCTTTGTGGCATAACTTTAAAGAGAAAAATAACTGAACCAATGATCAAATGATGATTAGGCCTTAAAGGGAAGCCAAGTTCACTTTAGGCCATGGAGATTCCCTTGCCTTGGCTCACTGGGATGCACTATAGGGAATGGTGAATGACATTTGCCATTTCCCTGAAGTGGACACTCATCCTCCTTTCTTCTTCAACTCCTGTGGACTTTTTCTCAGGGCAGCTAGTATGTAGAAACAGACATCTGGCTTATGTAGCTTTTCCTAGCCACAAGCCAAGTTCTGTCTTGGTAATTCTGTTCAACTGGCTGGGCAATGTATCTATAATTCATATCTCCTCTGACCAGTCTGAAGCCTGATAAATACTCTCACTTTGATAGGTCCATCTGGGTTGCAGATGTTTGATGCTGGATTGCACGGGCTCTCTCTCTCAGCCTTTTGGGGAGGAACTTCTTTGGGCTAGATTTCTGGTTTCTCTTTGGGAGTGGTTGGGAAATTGAGTTGGATTGGGAAATTGAGCAGAATTATTCACAGATCAGTAATATTTAACATGTTAGTAATCTATGTATTGATCTCTTCCCCACTTCCCACTATCCACTACCCACTACCCAACAGGGAGCTTCTGTGTGGAAGGACTTTGTTGCCTGACACTCTATTTGCTCCATAAATATCAAGCAGAGCATTTGTTAGAGCTGGAGCCCTCCGGAGTCACAGTCTAATAGAATTGTGAGCTTGAGCTCTGTGATTTAATTCTAACAATATGGATGCCATATATGGGCAACTCAGTTCAGAGATGGCCTCTAACTCCAAGTTGCAGGACCTCATAGGAACCCACAGGTCTATGTCTCTATGAATCCAAAGTCTTTTGAAACAATTCAAGCCATGGCACAGAAAACCAAAACCCACTTTCTGCCCTTCATGCTTCAGTCTGGATTTAAATCCAGGAAATATAGATCAAATTCTTAAATTCCTCCACAAAGTTACTAGCACTTACCCTTTATATTATTCTATTTGTCCTTCTGCTTAGCTTACCATATCTGACTTGTAAATAATAGTTTTAAAACTACCATTATTGCAAATTAGAATTATAAAAATTGATATTTTTAATTACAAAATTTAAGCACAAACGATGTGAGGCAGAAGCTATGAGATGACAAAAAACTCTATACATGAAATAAATATGAGGAGTTGAGACAGAAAGACATCTCCCCTCTACTGTGTTTCTACCTTCAGACTTCTGTCTGAAGAGAAAATTCAGAAATAATTATTCTTTTTTGGATCCTTATAAATAAAAATTTTAAAGTGTGGTTCATGTTGTAAATAAGCACTAGGTATTTCAGAAAATTCACCAGCATGAAAGATACATGAGAATTTAAAAAACATTTTTTAAAAAAATCTTGTCTTTATTCTCAAAATATATTACATCCTTATGATAAAAACAGATTAATAATGAAAAATTAAATAATAAAAAGATCTTAGAATATGTTTACTAAAATTAAAAAGTCAATAAATAATTAGAAACTATAATTAAGGAAATCTCAAACAACAGAACAAAATAATAAAAAAGATGGCACGTAGAGAAAAAAAAGTCGGCAGAAAAATTCTGAAGATACATCCCCAGGTGTCTTGGGGAGAGAAAAAGAGAGCAGGGAAAAGTGAATGAAGAAATATCAAAGTAATAGCTTAAGAAAATTTCCCAGAGATAAGGGCCATGAATGTTCAAATTGAAAGGATCCACAGTAAAATAATACACAACAAAAAAGACCATCCCTAAGAAAAGTCATCATAAAATTCCTAATGTGATAAGCTTAGGATAATATTCTAAATGATTTTAAAATAGATAGATACATAGATAGATAGATAGATAGATAGATAGATAGATAGATAGATATAAACAGACAATTATCAGACTAGAAACTAGAGGCAATTAAAAAATTTCTTCAAAATTTTAGACAAAGACAACTTATCTGTTTTGTATAAAGGTAGAATTAAAACATTCTGAGAAATCATTTTCAGAAAATGTTGCCTAAAAAAATCTTTTGTTGGAAAGTTACTTAAGGATGTTTTCCAGTAAAATAAGATAATAAATTAAGAGATATTCATGTAGATGGGGACACAGTGATTCCAAAAAAGCAGTGAACTCTTAGAGTGACAACTGTTTAACAGACCTAAATATAACTGGTGAATGTTGGAGGAGGAGGCTAGAATGAACTAAAACACAAGTGTGCAGGAAAGGGAAACCCTAAAAGTATAATCTATACATTAACTTACAGGAAGAAATCAAGAAAGAACAAAAGAAGAAGAGAGGAAAAGAAGATAGGAAGAAAAGAAGGCCAAGAGGAAATAGATACTCAAGTGATGAGGTAGGGGAAGGGTAGAGGCAAGAAAGGAAATATAATAATATAATAACATTTTGTTCTGCAACGAATAATCCTTCACAGTCATAATGTTATAAATACACATACAGGTGTTCTTCATATCCATGTGTTCCGTGTCTGTGGATTTAACCGATGTTGGATCAAAAATAATCCAAAAATACTGCATCTATATTGAATGTATATGGGATTTTTCCTTCTCGTTATTTCTATAATATAATATATTTGCATTGCACTTGGTTTTGTAAGTACAGTAACCTAGAAATGATTTAAAGTATATAGGAAAATGTGTGTAGATTATTTTCAAGTCATATGTCTTTTATACAAGAGACCTGAGCATCTGCAGATTCTAGTATTCTGAGGGATGCTGCAACCAATTTTATAGGAGTCCAAGGAACAACTGTAACTAAAAATAGTAAAATAAATAAAAATAGTAAAATAATTGTGTTGGAAAGCTGAGAAGGGGGAGTAAATGTATGATTGTAAGCCTCATCTCTATTATTAGAGCAAATCAATGAGCAATATTTAAAATTGATGAAACAAGCAAAATTACCAGAAAACGTAGGTAAAAGAATTAAATATAGTTACTTATGGGTAGCAAGGATAGAGAATGGAGAAGAATGGGGAAGAATTAGACAGGAGATTGTTGTTTTTCCTTATGTATTTTGTTACAATCTTATAGTTTTAACTCTGAGCATTTATTACTCTGATTTAAATTTTTTAACAATCCCAAAGCATAACTATTTGGGGCTGGGGTGTAGCTTAGTGGAAGAGCAGTACGTAGCATGCACACAGCCTTAGCTTCAATCTCCAGCACCACCAAAAAGAAAAAAGAAGAGTAACTATTTTCTGTAATTCCAGAATGGTATTCTACATAGAGGAAATAAAGTGCCTGTGATTAGTGGTGCACAACACTTCTGGGTTTATTGATATAACCGTATGAAATATACAGCACCTCGGAGGCTGTACTCTGATAAGGGCAGAGCAGTAGGAGTTTAGAGGAATAAAGGGCCACTGTAAGAAGAATGATGCCTGAGTACCTTGAAAGATTGCTGCTCTGGTTTAGACAAGTGTCCCCTGAAGGATCATGTGTTAAAGGGTGGATCCCCAGAATGGTATAATAGGGAAGCACTGGAACCTTTAGGAAGTGGGACAGGAGATCCTAAGGTCATGGGGATGACTTCCAGTGAGATTATAGGACCCTAGCCTCTTCCTCCTTTCTACATTCCTGACTCATGAGGTGAACAGTTTTCTTCACTACATACTCCTGCCACGATGTGCTGCTTCCTTAGAGACCTAAAGCAATGGGGCCACTGAATCTTGTACTAGATTTCCAGAAGTGAGCCAAAATAACCATTTCTCTTTACAAGACAATTATCTCAGGTATTTCATTATAGTAACAGAAAGCTGACTAACCCAATGGGGTCACTGTCAGGACAGTGGGTTGGTGTAATGATGAGCCTGAAGACAAAGGAGAATAGGCCAGACCTTCCCCATCTCTCCTAGGGATCCTAAGAGTTGCTAACCTCTGCTGTTAGTGAAGTTTCTGTTTTTCAAAATCCAGAAGCTAAAAAAGGATAAAACAATGCTAGAAACATACCCTACAAGTAGGCTGTCATAAAGCTCAATTTCTTACCTCTTGGGGGAGTCAGGGTCAAAGCAGGTCTTGCGCACATCCGCCACCTCTGGGTCACAGCAGTCCCCGTCATCGAAGTCGTTCAGCATGTTGTTGCACGAGGCATGACAAATCCCATCCCTGCGGTTCCAGGAGTAGCAGCGGCCCTGAAGGCGACAATCACCCCCATCATAGCCCGTGAGAGGGTGCTCACACTCTGGGTCACAGTGGTCGTTTCCAATCTTGCTGGGCTCACAGTTCACAAGCACAACCCGGTGACGCAGGGTGGAGTTGAGGACCCGGCGGATGCTCAGCTGCCAGCTGATGTTGTAGCGGCTGAAGGCCTCATTCAGGGCCTCGTGCTGCCGCTGGATCTGCTCCTCGCTCACCGTGGGGTGCAGGCCCTCATCATCACAGACATTCACCACCTGGTAGCGGATCACCTTCTCTCCCCGAAGGGGCCAGTGCCTGTTGTACTGAGAGATCAGGTCCACATTGTCACAAACTGTCTGCCCACAAAGTGGGGGCTGCAGTGGTGACAGGATCTCAGGTTTTGGCCCAGAGCCCTGGAGAACCTCAAGCCGGGGATACTTCTCATCCTTGAAGGGTGTCCACTGTTCCTTCAAAGGATCAAAACTGGCTGTTAAGACCAGGGTGGCCAGCTCCTCTGCCCCGCTTCCATGCTGGAAACTGTGCTGGAGGTGGCTTTGTGAGAGGGCAGTAGACCAGAAGGCCAGTGTGCCCAGGTGTCCACGGAAATAGTGCCCATTCTCAGAGCTATCCCCACCCAAGAGCAAGGAGCGGCAGGATGCCATGAAAGGACTGTTCAGGGGACCAGACTGGCCTGGGCTACTAGCCACTTGAGTGCCATCCACATACAGGGCCATGCGCCGTCCATCATAAGTGGCTGCCACATGTGTCCATGTGCCTGCTTGGTAGTGACTATGGCCAGTCATAGTGGTGGCTTTCTTCATGCGGTCAGTTCGGAGGGAGAAAAAGAAGCGAGCATCTCGCCTTCCCTTGTCTTTCCCTGAGCGGATGCCCAGGGCCCAGCCCTTGTCATTGACCGTGTGGGAGCAGTTATCAAACACACCTGGGAAAGAAGGAAGAATCCAGCAAGAAATATCAGAAACAAAGAGAAATGGAGAAAGGGAGAAGAAAGCCTGTGTAAATAAATTTTTAATGGGAAACAAATAAGTGACACAGATTCCTCACCCAGGATTCCTGTTCATACTCCCATACTAGACCATGTGGCAATTTTTATCCCCAAAAAGAATGTGATTTGAGATTCCACCCAGTTTAGCTCATTCTGCTTGTTTTTGTTCTTTCCAGTACTAGGGTTTGAACTCAGGACCTTCCCACTGAGCTAAATTCCCAGCCTTTTTGGTAGTTTTTACTTTGATACAGGGTCTTGCTGAGTCACTAAGTTGCCCAGACTAGGCTTGAACTTGGCAATCTTTCTGCCTTAACCTCCCAGAGTGCTGGGATTGCAAGTATACACCATGGTGCCCAGCTCATTCTGGCATATTTAAATCACTAAAATGAAAACTGTAATGCAGATATCCAATGGAAGTTATATGCACCCTTTAGCATTTCATCAGGATTATTTTTCATACCTGCTGACTTTGAGTCCCTGCCTTCCCTCAGTGATCCTTACTCTTTCTATTTCCTCAGAAACTGATGATGGCAGTATATATTTTACAAATGAAAGTAATCTCCTACCCACCCCCAGGCATTTTTCTCTATTAAACATTAAAATGGTAGTATTCATTGGGAGACTAAGGAGTTAGTGCATCAAGGAATCTCTCAGAGAAGACTTAACTTCCACATATTATTCCACTCTTCCCTCTAGTACCTCATTACCTTGCTTAGAGCAACCACAGGACTATTAAATCCACTTCTACAAACAAGGAAGGAGTACTAATGTCAGATGTGGCAGGACCACAGCTGAGAGGGAACCTGAGGCAGTTTGGAGAGCTCAAATGTTCCCAGCAACCAGTCTTCGGTTAACTCACACTCTCCTCCTGAGCACCTCTTCCCTGCAGAATGTCAGCAGCTGTTCTTACTGGTAAATTACATGAAGGCAGTGCCTTTATATAAAAATGCTTAATAAATATTTCTAAACTGATGAATGAATGGTGGAGAAATCTGCTACTTTTAGGATCAGTTGCCAGGATTAACATCGAGTCATTCTCCTCCTAGTCTGTTAAACAAGCACTTTACCTCCTATATGACCCAGGCTGCAGTACTTGTCTATGGAAAGATAAAATTTATAAGCCCCAAGGCTTCCCATTCTGATGTTAGGCAAATATTTTTAAAGTAGGTATGTTTTAGGGGACAGAGATGTAGCTCAGTGGCATTGTGCCTGCCTCGCAATTGTGCGGTCCTGAGTTCAATCCTTGGTACCAGAAAAAAAAAAAGATTAAGATATAAAGTTTCTATGTTTTCATAAATGACCGAATACATTCTCTTGTCTCTAACATAAATTAATAACTTGTGATTTAAAAATAAAATTTATTTTTAACAAAAACAGCTCCTATTCAACCCAATAATTCTAACAATTATACTTTGAAGAATTGGCTTTGGCTAGCTGTGAAACAGTAGGGATGTTCTAGTTTGGGTTTTTGCTTTGTTTGTTTGTTTTTTGAGGTTTGCTAAAGTAAAAGAAATTTAAGAAATGCTGCCTTAAACAATTTTGTATTAGGTAGATATTCAAAAACTAGAGACAAACCTACTCAGATCAATACTAAGTTCTCTGATTCATATTCTTGTCTTGATTTGCATATTTTTATAAGCACTGTATGGCCTTAATTAGGTCATCTGCTGATCTGTGAACAAACACCATGAGACATTTAATAGGAGTGCCAGGGATTTACTTATCTGTAACCTATACCTGATTCTTAAGAGAAATAATTGGGAAGCCTATCTTATATTTGTTCCCCACACTGGTATGCACATAAATTGGAGGTTAAATTACTGAACTTGACATATAAATTACCAAATAATTAAAAATGATTACCTGCTAAGCATCCAATTACAATTTTAAACAATATAATTTACTGTCCTTAGAACTTCTATTTGATTACCAATAAAATAATTATTTCTACTTGTCTAATAGGAAGTTATAAATCTTACAATAAAGTTATAAATGTGGAGCATTTGCCAATTTCTATGGTAGAAACTACTCCCACAATGGCCAATTTCAAGTTCCCAATGTGATCTCACTGAACACGGAGTTGTGAAGAGAAATGTAGCACTGGCTCTGGTGAACCAGTAAGAGCCAGCGCCAGTACTGCAGGATTACTGTCTCCTTTCCCTCTCACTAAGGTAGATGTGGCTTTGCTGATGACACTGCCTCTACTCTGATTTTTGAACTCTAAGATATCTACCTGAGCACCTAGTGACCAACTGCACCTGTGGATTACATCTATCCACTCTGGCTCTGCTCCTCAGCACCCATTAACTACAAGCTAGGATGGCAGGCCAGCTTGCCACTCCCCGAATGCCCTCAGGAAGGACACCAGACCTGCTTCCTTGATTCCATGAAGCAGAAACAAGACGAATTTTGTTGTGAAAGAAAGGTTATGGAATCACATCTTGGGGAGACTTTTCTTTCTTCTCAGTCTAGCACAGAAAAGGCTGACAGAATCAACACAATCTGTCTAAGCCAACACAATATACGTGGTAAAACTCTGAGCTTGTGCAACATTGAGATTTTATAACTTTGGATGTACATGTGATAAGAGAAAACATGTTATAACTGTTGCTTGATCATCAAAGCCACATTCTTGGGAAGAACAGAGGGACTGGGTCATGAAGATGATTTACAAAATCACTCAACACCAAACTGAACTACGATAGCCCATGGTTAGAAAAATCAGATCAAATGATGTAACTCAAAAGACGGTAGTGGTGTTTAAGCCAAATATTTGGACCACGTTGTCTTAAAACTGTAAGAATAACTTTTTCAGTTCTTGCTTACAACTACCTTCTGTTACAAATCAAATCAATTTGAACTTGTTCAAACACCTTACTTTATATTAAAAGTGATCTTGAAAAAAAAAAGTGATCTTGGAGGGAAAAGAAAGTCAGTTAAAGGAGCATATCTTGTTGATTGTGTTCCTGTTCTCAACTCAACAAATCCTATCATGGGTATCTTGGTAGAGGAGTATACACCTGTGTATCTTTAACAAAAAAAACCCCTCCATTGTCTTATTATTAATTACTGTTATTTGGAATTCATAAAGTCAATTTTCATCAAGGAAAGTCTTTTTCTCATTCTGGAATATAGCCTCCTAAAGTGATAATGAAAATTCCAAGAAAGTATGAACCTAATAGCTACAGAGTTATAAACAACTGTCTAATGTGGAAATTTTAAGTGTGGTCCCTATGTAGGAGTAATTCTTCTTCTCTCTATTTCTTGGGTTCTTTCTTTACACTCTGGAGATCTGTTTACTCCAAGAAGAAGTAAAGAGAATTGAATTATCTTGTATTAAATGTCTACTATGCTCCAACCACTGATCACGTGTCAACCTTATTAAACCATATATGTGTACCAATGTGTGAATTGCATTTTAATATTCTCCCTTATAGGGCAGAAAACCCTAAGAATCAGAACACTGAGCAAATGATTCACAGTCTCACATCTAGCAAGTGCCAGAAATAGGGATCAAAACCAACCCTATTCAACCAAAAAGCCCATGCTCTTTCTATTGCACTAAAACATTCAAATACTAAAAAAAGAAATAGCTTGTGTGGTGGCATGCACCAGCACTCAGGGAGGCTGAGGCAGGAGGATCGCCATGAGTTTCAGGCCAGCCTGGGCTACATAGTGAGTTCAAGGCCAGGCTAAACTACATAGCGAGATCCTGTCTCACAAAATCAAAGAAATAAAAATAAAATGTAAAAAGTTGTTAGTTTTTATTTAGAAACAAGAAGATTGCCCCTGTGAGTGTGTCATTAACAAATTTGTAGAGCACTCCTTGACAGCAGGGATCTGACTCCCCCAAAATGTGCAGACTCACGTCCACAGGTGGAAATCGTTTGGAGGAGAGAAGAGAGACTGGTCAACCCACCTCCTTCTCTACCAGAAATCTCCTCATTTCTGTAGTGGAACCTTTTGTCAGTTGGTTTTGACAGAGTGGAGTCTCCCGACTGCAAGACTAGGTAGACAGAGGAGCGTACATCCACAGTGCTACTGATGCTATAACGGGCAGGAAAACTGCCAACCACCTAGGACAGTGACTGCGAACCTCTCAGACTTTCAATAATAACAAATAGCCAGCTGTGGGACACATGCCTTAGGTTCACCCACACTGACCTTGGAGGTGAAAAAGAATAAGAAAAGGAATATTAAAAAAAAAAGTCTTCATGAAGTCTTGAAAGGCTACTCTCTCTGGCATTGTTATTTCACACTAATGACAAAGGGCAGAAAGTGCCAGCTCATACCATTTTTTCCCTCAAGCAAAGGAGGATCTATTTCAGGAACAGTTTGCTAACTTATTTCAGACTGTTCAAACAAATGCAAAAGCCAAAAGGGCCCCTCTCTGAGGATCTACACAGGCTTGGTGTTGAGACTCCAATCCCTTATACTTTCCAGTCAAAACCCTCCTCCCTGTAGTTTTCCTAACACTGACATGCCACGTACAAATCCAGCCCCACAAATGATGGCACATTTGCCCCCTTGTCTGTAATGCCTCCTATCTACAGATAGACCCTTCAGATTTGCCCTAAGTCTCAGCTTGCCTGTGAAATCTTCCTTCACCATTCAAAGTGATTTTTTACTGCAGCTTACTAAGCCTTGCTGTATTGCTGCCATCATCGTTATTTTATTATTATTATTATTATTAAACAAAGCAACTTGAGAATTTCTTGATAAGAGGATTTATCTCAAGCATCTGTGAATTTTCTACAGGGCCAAGGAAGGGTGAACCCACTCTGTTACTGAAGTCAGATTGAGTTATGAAAGACTTTGCCTAGAGAAAGAGCATTTTTGCCAGTCTCGTGGGATCCCGACAGTCCTGTAAGTGCATGTGACTTAGCAGAATTCTCCAAAGGGACTCAAGTGTTCTCCTCACTGAGCAACCACAGATGGCTGGCTTTCCCCAGCCATCATGTAATGAGCTGCTTCCTTCAGCAGCCTACCCATGGGATGGCAGCACTTGTGATAAAACTTGTTGAGAGCTTTCTCTGGGCAAAAGCCCCCATCCAGACAGGAGCCTCTATCCATAGCAGAGTCTCCCAGAGGGCATCACTCACAGCAATTAAAGATGGCAGAAGGTGAAGGAAATGTCCAGGCAGAAATGGTGCTCTTGGTACTGACACAGTGGTGAAAGCTCGGTTCCAGGAAACCCCCATGGCAGAGTTCTGCTCCACACCTCTGGGGGATTAAGTCAGGAGTGAAACTCTTGCTTCTCCAAGAAGCCCCATCAACTTCCAGGAAGGTGCAACTCTACTCAACAAAACAGGGGACTCAAACACCGTGTCATCAACTCTGGTAACTACAAAAACATGCTGTGTAGTGCAAGTTTGTTTTGAAAAGGAAAATGAGCAAAAACCAGGGCCAGGTTAGGTCATGACCATAAATCAGGCTGCTGCAAGGCAAGGTCCTTTCTCGGTATGTTATGCCTGTGGCTGCTGCACATGCGTGTGCTGCCTTCTGCAGAACTACTTACCCAACACCCTGGCCCCCCAGAGAGATCATGAGAGGGATGAAAAGAACCAAGGAGGAGAAGGAAAGAAGCCATCCATCAAAGACCAAGCAAACCTGGCAGAGAGCAGGACCGGACCGTGGGTGCAGAAAGAATGGGCGAAAGTGAAAAAAGATCCCGGGGAGGTGTTTTTCATCTGTTCTAGATAACTTGCCTTCAAGACAGCATTAAGCCCAGCTTTTCATCTGTGAGTTCAAGGTTTTACAAATTAGAGCACAGAGTGAGGGGAAACCTCCTGGGGACCGTTTCACTAGCATCTTTCCAGCAAATTTTTCAACCTCTCCTTACAAAGCACTTTTCATTTTAGTCATGCTCTCATCATGTGCAAAGATGATAGAAACCAGAACGGGGGATTTCCCTGGCTTTCCACAGGCCACCCAAGCATAGGGTGGGAGACAATGTGGCAGGTGTGCAGGGAGAGGAGGGGAATGCTGGAGACTGCCTGAGAGAGCAGGGGAGCACAAAATGGCGAAGTGGGAAAAGAACATAGAGCAGTTTACAGCCCATACGTGACACCTATAGACAGCGGTTAGCATGGTCCTGGCACAGGGCCAGCGCATGGCAGCTACATTGGAGATTTCATTCTTATTGATGGGGGTTGGGGACAGTACCGGGAGCTAAATCAAAAGCACCTCAATCTTATACTCTTAGTACCTAGCACTGACTTTCTAAAAGATCAGAAGCTCTAGACTAGAGTTTCTCAGATTTTACTGTAGATTTGAAACACCCAGGGATCCGAATATATGCAGGTCTCAACTAGTACCTGAAATGTGGCCTTCCAACTGGCTTCCAGGTGGAGTCAATGCACTGAAATGCATCTCCACTTTGAGTAGCAGGACTCCTGTTTTGTTTTTGTTTGTTTTGCAGTGGTGGAGATGGAACCCAGATCTTCACACATGCTAGGTAAGACCTCTACCACTGAGCAACACCCCCAGCCCCAGAGTAGCAGGACTACATATCAGAGCAGTCTGAGTCTTTCATGATGGGCCTTTATTAGCAATAACAGGATGTGACTGAAATATAATCAACATCCACAGGTAAGCCTCTCCCTCTCTCTCTCTCTCTCCCTCCCTCCCTCCCTCCCTCTCTTTCTCTCCCATGCTCACATATAAATGCAAATACACAAAATACACATTTGTCTAGTGACAATCTGCGATACTTCTCTCTTCTCACACATCACCTACAAATATTGGGCGACAACTGTAGAAAAGAAACATAATGGCTGTAAAGACATCAATGAGGAAGCTAAAAAAGAGAAAGAAGTAAAAATTTTAAGTGTCCAACCTCAAAGAAACATGAAATTTGCTCACTACAGCATTATTTAAAACAGGAAAACAATACAGTTCTCCCATATGATAGAATATCACTTTAACATTAAAAAGTCACACTTTCAAAGAATATTCAGGGAAAAAGAAAACATTCATCACTTATTTATTAACAAGCAAAGTAGGTTCTGAACAGATAGATAGATAGATTCTGATCCAAACTATGTAAAATAATGAAAATGTGTTTATTTCATGAACCCAGATCAATAGGAAAAGAATTTTTCAATTTCTGCAATAAACATCTCTGAATCTGCACATTTGAAAATTAAAATAATGATAGTGTCTCCTTCATTTGAAGATTAAGTGCACTAATGCAGATGAAGGCTAACTGTAGGAAACGCTCACAACTGTAAAATTTTGGGCCAGGGATTTAGCTCAGTGGCCCTGCGCCTGCCTCCCAAGCACAAGGTCCTGAGTTCCATCCCCAGTACTGGAAAAAAACAAAACTAAACTAAACAGCAATAACAACAATAAAAAACCCACCTGCCTCTAAAAACTGTAAAATGTTATCAATTATGGGTATTTTTGTCTGCTTTGCTGCCAATTTTCCAGTGCCTAGAACCCAGCCTGGCACATATTAGACATTCACTAATATGTGTTGTGGGTTTAAGGCCAGCCTGGAATACATAGTGAGATCTTGTCTCAAAAAACCAAAAGAAAAACAATCTATTGGGGAAACAAATTATGGTAATAGATGGATGATGTACGGCATGTAAGGCATTGGCATTAAAACCAGGTATATTCATTGGAATAGATCATAAAGAACATTGAATAAGAATTAACTAGTTTTGGCTTTATCTTCTGGATGATAAATTAAAAGCTACTAAAGAATTTGAAGTGGAGAAAGAGACCTGATCAGATTTTGCTAAAAGATTAGAATAATAAAAATGTAAAGACAAAAATAAGTTAGCAGACAAGTAAAAAATAAACCATTTTCATTTCTATCTGGGCTTGAAGAAAATTTAAAAATTGCACTGCTTGGAAAGTTTGAAAAGCAAAGGGCTCAGTTACCTGTGAAGCCCACAGCTGTGAAAAAGCAGCCCCAACACTACATCACCCCAAAAGGAGTCAGGGGCAGCAGGAACCTCCTCAAGGAAGCCCCCTTGGCCACACCGGGAAGATGCCGCGTGGCTTTGGCGCTCATCATCTACTGTTTGGGTGGTTAGGTTACTATCTTCTTGCTGAAAAAGTAAGTCATGGGGACCAGAAAGCACTGCTAGGATGGGCAACGGAGGGTGTACTCTGCCTTGCAAAGAGGGGCCAGTGCCTTCAGGACGTTCCCAGTGCCCTCCCAGGACAACCCTGCCCCATCCCACTGTCTCAGACTTGCCACGGCCTGGGAGTTCCCCAAGAGACCAAGAGCAGCCAGCTCAAGCAGTCAACCAAAATCCCGGAAAGGTGCTCAACTCTGTTCTAGCTGAAATGCCGAGCTGGAGACCCTAGACCAACCAAATTTACCAGCTCTGCAACCCTGAGCAATATCAAACAGTTCTCTATACCTCATTCTCCATCCATGAAGTGAAAGTATTAAGAACACCTGATTTATAGGGTTTGGAAGAGTATTAAATGAACTCACATGTGTAAAACCATTAAATATTATGTGCTCGGCACATAACAAATATTCAGTACTATTACTCATTGTGGCTATCACTCATTTTAGCAGACATAGGCCTATGTCTTCAACTGTCTTCTAAGCTTCTTGAAAGCTGGCAATCCCATTTTATACTTCCCCACACTTCTGTCACATCAAGGTCAACACTGCCCATGGTAGAATTAAGTAATCTATTAATGGATTGAACCCGTAACAAGTACTTAGCAGGGTCACCAAGAGCATATTGCCAACTGACAATGTCAAATGGTCCTAAAAAATTCCATTTCCTGTAATACAGAAAATAATCCCTTAATCCCCCCACACCCTTCTGCACCACTCACTCCCCACTGACCTCCATCGCCCTGCCCACAGTACCCATAAAGCATCATGCTGGGTTTTACCTCCTTCCACCTACTGGGGATCAGGAAGAGCAGGAACTATCATCAGACTGCTCACCTCTGACTCATCCTGGCCAATTTCCTCTGGAGTCAATACTTCACCCTGACATTGTTTATTATGCTAGTATATTTGGGCCACTTTAAATTGTTTCTCCCCACATAAGGAAATAAATAGCTGAAGTTTAATAAACTCTGTATGTCTAGTCATTCCTATGTCTAGTCATTCCACAAAAGAAGGAATGAGAGGAGAGAGAAAGCAAGAGAGAGAGGGACAGAGACAGGGAGACGGGGAGGAGTGAGAGGGGAGTCTCCTGTGTAATTTTAAATGGTGGAATTGATTGATTGATGATTGATTGGAATGTCATTTCAACCATCTTTATTAGACTTTGGGAACAAGCAGCACGAAATTTTGTGAGCACTCAGTGCCCTGACCTGGTCCTGTAAACTGGAATTCCAAGAGGAGCACCTAGTGCCCAGTGGTTGACTGGCTGTGGTTTACATAATGGGCATCTGTGATGTGAGGGGGTGTGGGGTGGCCCGCTGTTCCAGAGGTGGAGAGCTGCCTGCTGGCTTCTCCTCTTACCAACTTGATCTCCCACCTAACAAAAATGGAAAACCATGCGCTTGGAAACATGGCGCCACAATAGATTATAAACTCTGGCATTTGCAGGAGGCAGGTCATTCAAAAGCTGAAGATCTAAATATTAAAGCAGAAACACTAAACTTGCTGGAAGATAAGTTAAATAGAACACTTGAAGACATTGGCATAGGAAAGGACTTTATGAACAAACCCTCAGTAGCATGGGAACTAGCACAAACAATCAACAACTGGGATCTGATCTTATTAGAAAGCTTCTGCACTGCAAGAGAAACCACCAACAGAGCTAAGAGACAAACTACAATTTGGGAAAAAAATTTTTACCAGCTGTTCCTCAGACAAAGGTCTACTATCTAGAATATACATAAAGAACTCAAAAAAATCAGACCCCCAAATATAAAGACTCAATTCAAAAATGGGTATCTGAAATGAACAGATGCATCAGGCATTCCTAAAATGAGGCACTGCGTTCCTTTCATAGCAATGGTACTCATCCAGTGTGTCTCATAGCCTCCCAATGTACACACACTGCCTGTGCTGACATAAGTATCTGAATGGTTTTCTCTTGCCATGCAATCATAAGTAACTAATGGAGATTCAGCTGCTTTCTAGGGAATAAGGTATTGTGAGGCTAGCGACCTGGATGGAGACCATACTCACCCAATATTATGCCAGTCAGAACCTAAAGGCACACAGCCCGTTTCCCATGAGTATGAGAATCAGAGATGAAACCAAAGAATACAGTGTGTGTGTGTGTGTGTGTTTGTGTGTGTGTGTGTGTTCAAATTGAAGCCAGGTGAATGTTCAGAGCCCAGTGTGCAAAGAAGGTGCTTATAGCTGACCTCAAGTAAACCTCTGCCATGAAATGGCTTTGGCTACTTGGCCCTGAGTGAGAAAGAGAAAGGACAAAGGGAATTAAGTGGTCTAATTAACTGACATTTCAGATTAAATAAAGACTAAAGTTATGGGGTTTTTTTTCTTTTCTTATTAAAAATAATCCTAAATTATTTTCTTCTGCTTTTCAGTGGGAGACTTAAATTAAGCAGAGAAAGACAATCTGGAAGAGTTGAAATAACAACAAATTGCAAGCCAAGAAACTTGGCAGTGTAGTCCCAGCCTGCCCCTGCCTGACATGGGGAAAACATCCTTTCCTTGCTGGGCCTCTCTTCCATCTGAGAGGGAGAAGCTGACTGGGTTATCTGTTGCTTTGATACACTACGCCTAGAAGCTTTGTGTCTAGGTCCATCTATGCAGGCTTCTTTGTCATCATCCCATCTCTCACTATCCCATGCTTGTGACTATAACCCTAGAAAGTGGAACAGATTGGGCTGACCCTACAGATTCATGGACAGGGTTTTTGGGTGTTTTTTTTTTTACTGGATTTCTCTTTTGAACTCATGTTTTAATTATATACCTCTATCTCTTTAAAAGAAGAATAACTAAAACATAGTTATGGATAACCAGTTAGTTAGAATCCAGTTAATTGTGATTTTACTGCAAATAATTCCATGCTAAGTTGGCCTATACAGATATACGTGCTCTGAAGTTTGGGAAAAGAAGAATTTTCATGGACTAGAATGGGCAGAGAAAGCCTTGGGGATGAACAGCATGAGCCAGCCTGGCAGCATCCTGAGAGCAAACTCCAGGTCCCTGCATATTGCACATCCCTAGAGATGATGAAAATAGCAACCAGCACTGACCAAGTGCTTATGATTTACCAGGTACAATGCTAAGCCCATGATTCACTTTAACTTATTCAGTCATCACAGCAATTCTGAGACAAATTACCACTGATCTAATTACAGATCAGGAGAGCTGAACTTGTTAACTTCACACTGCTAGTAAAGGGCTTGAACCTAGAACATCAGACTACAGATCCAGCATTCATATCCACCACATTAAAATAATGGATTTAGATGAACAAAGAGGTTAAAGTAAGACTTTTAAAGTGAAAGGACAGCTTCACAGGGCCAAAGAGCAGGTAATAGGTGGGTCATGTGGAGAGAAGAGAAAGACTTCCTTTGCTTGGGAATCTGGCTCATGCAGAGGAGTCAGAAAAGGTCAAGTTCTATGTGTACAAGGAGCTAGATTACTCTCTATGCACTCATTCAACCCAAAGTTGCTATAGCTCAAGGCTCTGCCCTGGCGCTGGGGTGAGGCATAGATGACTGAGATCTACAGAGGCCCTCAGAAGCCTATGGTGATCAGTAGCTTCATCCACTGAGCAGAGCAGCTTGAACTTCAACCAGAAGTGGGGATCACAAAGATGTTGGACTGGAAAAAAGGAAAGCTTCAGGCTGGTGGGAGGCAGTCCCAAAGAAGGACAATGTTGATAGGGGTTGTGGGAACAGCAAGGGAACAGCTGCCTTCCCAGTCAGTGTTTGGCTTTCTGCACACTCCACTGTATGGCATCTCACTGCTCTGTTCCCAGAATTACTGAGAGCAAGAGGCAGAGGCAGAAAGGATGGGACCAACACCTCATGTCTCCTCCTCTGCCATGGCTAGTCCCTGGCTGAGGTCATGTCAATGACATCCCACACTCTCACTCTGTCCAAGGGCCCGGTGACACTGCCACACCCAGTGAGGGAATCCTGTCCAAGATAACCTCCGTCATCAGGATCTATGCCAGGGGCTGTATTATCAGGATTATAAGGATATCCTATTGTCAATTACTTCACATCATTAATGTGTCTTGAAACAAACAATGTCTAAAATAGACCTCTGCTATGGTTCATGTTTATGATTATTATGTCTGAAGTTGGAGTTTATTTCAAAAAAGTTATTGAATACCTACTTTGTGCTCAATAATGTGCTGAATAAATGAACTAGTAAGTGAGAGAATGGATAAGGATAAAAGAAATAAACTAAGCTAGGAACTCCAGATTTTGAGAGGACCAGAGAAGGAGCAGAGGCTGGGAAGACTTTAAACCCAAGAAACATTCCCAGGCCCCTGTTGGCCCCTTCAGACTGGCCAGGTTTACCCCTTAGAGGTGCTAACTCTCCTGCTCATACCCTCTCACAAGGACAATGTGAGCAAAAAGAAAAGCCTATGAGAAAAAGGAGACTGTGCAAACCAGAAGAAATGGGAAAATAGCAAATTTCTTAAAGTTTAAACATAATCCTCGTTAAACTAAATTGTAAATTCCACATCATTTTCCTGAACAAGTTCTTGGTCAATATTTATCAAGTATAATGAGACTTGAAGGGGGGCACTGAAGAAGGCTGAATGGAGATAGAAGATAAGGGTAAATTTTTCTAGTTGTTAATGAGGAAATACCAACCTTCTTAGCCACCTTCCCAATTAACAGGACTTAAAGATTAAAAGGCATTCCTGTGGCTACTTGCAAATAGAATAATTCATCCCCAGTTGGTAAGGCTGGCTCTCCATTTATTCACATATTCCTTTATCCTCTTGTCAAATATCCATTGGAGGAATTACTTGCTACTGACTGAATGTATACAGGGTGCTTCGAGGGCAGTTGTGAAGTGGGTGCACCCAGTGATCCCCATGTTGCACCAGGGTAGGGTGGGGGAGCTGGGCTAGGTCAGAAATGGCACAGCGGTAATGCCAGGTCTGCCTGTTTAACAGCAACACCCAGTGCAGGGTCTGTACCCAGCAGGGGTTCAGTGAGCTTGTGTCTAATTAATAAAAAGTAAAATGGGAACTATGGTAAGTTGTTCTAAGGATCTTGATAAGACGGAGTACAGACTTCCAGGAACACACACCCCAATCAGTCATTTGAAAGAACCAAGGCAGCAGTTGCAGGAAGAGATGTCCTATTGGTTAAAAACTCAGGTGGCGAACAGGAGCAAGTCAGGTGACTGTGGCTTTGGGAAGTGGTATCCTGTCAGGTATAAAAGTATAAATGGCAGACATCAGAGACCAGAGCTGCGGAAAGAGCACATCTGTGTCACTGCTAGCATTTCCTGCTGTTAGAAGTCGAACTGAAAGGGTATGTATGTGCAAGCATGTATGAGCGTGGTTGTAAGTGTGGTGTGGGAGGCTGTGTGTGCATGTACACAGATGAGTGTGCAAGTGTATGTCCACCCTGGAGGCGAGTGTGAGCCCAAGGAGGTAAGTGCTGTCACCCGGACATACGAAGGAAGCAGAAGTTTATGCTGAGTGCGCAGCAGGCATCTGATGGTTTGGAGCAGGACCACCTCTTCCCTGCTTAGTATCTGAGAAAAGGCCCCTTGGCTGCAGTCAGAGAGCTGCAGTGAGAGATGGCTGGAATTCCTGGGGCCCAAATTAAGCTAGAGGCTATAGGGATGAATACAACAGGGACAAAAGATACTGCAGAGACAAACCAGATGTGATGTGGTGATTGACTACTGGTGTGACCCGTGATGCTGTGGAGTGAGGGTTACCAGAGGGAGAAAGGACCTCCCAGAGGTCGACCTGTGTGTGTAGGGCCCTTCAGTGACAAAGAGAGAGCAGAGGAATGAACTCAAGATGGAAGAGGGCTTCAGCTGAGACATTGCCAATTCACTTCTTGTTGCTCCTGCTGGAAAGTTCAAGACTGCATCACACAGAGGAAAAAGACATCGGCTAGGGACCGAATATCCAGGTTCAAACCTTGGCTCTGTGCGAAATAGCTGTGCAACTCCGGCTCTCTCTGTGTGGGCCAGCCTTTGACCTTGGCTCTGTGAGGACTAACTCTGTGACCCTGAGCAATGTCCTGTTTCTCTCTGTGCTCCAATTTCACCATCTCATTCTTTGAGATGATTTTCTGAGGAGCACTTGAGTCAATATTTGTAAACTGACTGATGTAGTGGCCTGGTACAAAGTACTAAATAGAAGTGTTGGTCAAAGAAAAATGTCTGCAGTAATTTCTTGGAATGCTTGAGCTTGCATTTGCACGTGAATGTTTCTGTTCCTTTATCTTCCATTACTTTCCTTTGTTTATGCTGTCTTCTCCCATTTTAGATTATCAGTTCTTTGATACCTTGTATCTCTCTCACCTCAAAATAAAAACTTCTCTGACACCTTCCTTCAGAGCTGTTTTCCATATAGAGTACACTAAAGCAGCTATCTGTCTTCATTCCCCTTCCTCTCATTCATATTTCTATGGACTGTAATGTTCGATATTCTCCCAGGCCCCAACACTGGAGTGAAGTAGCTCTTTCTGGAGTCACCAGTGGTCCCTGACCGCTAGGTCCGAAGAACCCCCATCAGGCCCCCTTTTCTCTGCCCTTCTATTCTGCCACCTTCCAATCTCACCTCTTTAGTTAGCTCCTTGGGCCTCTCCAGACAGGACTGGTTAGTCCCACAGGCCAGGTTGTACTAATGTATTTAGAGATTGGCTCTCGTCAAAGTTAGCACCTTCCAGGCACAGCCCCATCTTAATCATTCATGATTCTCCGGCATGTGGCTAAATGCCTGATAATTCACCTAACAGAAGCTCAATGAATGTTGAAAAGGTAAGTGAATGAAAATACAGAACTGAACTACTTCTTTCACAACCTGCCCCAGAATGTAGAGTACTTAAAGTTAGCACATGTTGGACTGTGGCTATAGCTCAGTGGTAGAGTGCTTGGCTAGCACCTTCAGGCCTTGAATTCAATCTCCAGCACTGGAACAAATGGAAGGCAGGGAGGGAGGGAGGGAAGGAGGGAGGGAAGGAGAGATGGGAGGAGGGAGGGAAAATAGCAAATGTTGAGTCGGTGCCTAACTGATCACAGATTAACTTTTAAGTTCTGTGACTTCACTTCTGACCAGGTAACTGGACTTCTACTGCCAAAATGAGCCGTATGAGCCATAATTACTGGTCTTGATAGCCCAACCAGTTGTCACGGCGATGCTTCGACTTCAAAATGTTCTCAGACTTTGGGTTCCAATTGCCATATTGTATATTTGAGCAGGAGCACTTTTCTTCACTACTCACTTCTGACTCATAAAGAGAACCGGGATGTTTTTGTTTGTCCACTGAGCTTTATTTCCTGGCTGCTCTCTTTCTTTAAAAAAATCCAAAAAAGGAGGATTGTTTTAAAGCAGGTAGTAAACATGGGAAGGGAAAAATGTTATTATTTTTTGCACACAAACTTGGCACAAGAAATATGCTTTCTGGAAGGTGCTAGGGTGAGGAGGTATATGATGTGAGCAGAAACAAATTTGATGAGCCCCTAGAGTAACCTAATGGCATGTACTCGGAGGCAGAAGCAGGGGATTTATGTACTTGTTTATGACATCAGGAACTGAAGCTAGTAGACATCCAGGGTGAAGGTGCAAGATCCAAACTAAGGTGCTGCCTTCTTCTTAATAAACACCAAATAAGGTGTTTATTTGGCCTCCTCCAGGCATGGACTAAAGCAGGAAAAAGAAGGAGACAAACTTCCTGGCACAAGCATTCTGAATGAATCAGATGGTCAGCCCCAGAGGAGCAAGAAAAAAGTGCACAAAGGAGGTAGCAGGAGGTGCAGAAGGACAACGTGTTGCTGGTGACAGGCAAGCAGTTCAATTTATCTGGGTTGCCAAAGGTGATTCCTATTTTCCAGCCCTGCCTCTGTCACTCCTAATAGTTCTAACCCAACAACCTATGCTTTGCCCTAGAACTACTATGCACTCCTGCAGGTTTCTGTTTGGTCTCTGAAAACTGGGAGAGAGTACACAGCTCACAGAAGATGGGGACTGAGCTGTCACCGGTGCACCTGCATTACGACATTTTCTCTCTGACATGAAAAAGGCCAGTTTTTACAGTAACTGCAGGTTGGGGGCAAAGGGAGGAAAGGCAATAACAGATGTCAGGCACAGAAGCTACAGGGTGATGAGCAGATCACATGGTCATGTTCAGAGGAAACCCCTCTTCCCAGACTAGCACCCCAGACAACTGGATGATTCTGAAGTCTCTGCTGCAACTCTGTGCCTCAGATGCCAAGCCCTGCAGAGTGGGCCCACGCATCTAGCTGGGGCAAGACCCAGAGAAGGTCATGGCCTTGTAAGGGAACTATGTGAGCATCATCTTCTTCCTCACTCTGTTGTCTCCTTCTTTTCTCCTGGAGATGCTGCTGTGTCAGAATCACATGTATAGTACTGTGACCTCTGAGTGGCTATGCACATTTAGGGCTCATCAGGTGGAAAAGCACAGAAAGTTATATGGTCTGCTCCAAATATGGATGGCCTTCCTGCAAAGCCCGGCTCAGGAAAGAGAGAATCCATCCTAGGATCCCCTCTAGAAGCGAGAGGAGAGAGCTCAATGAGCAACCATCTCATCAGCAAAGGTTGCTTGGGACTGCAGAAGCCTCAGGTGCCTCTCCTCACAGTTTTCCAAAACCACTGAGGTTCTACTAGACATCAGTAGTGGCTGAGCCTACTCACCAGTCATGCCACAAGTGCCTATTGCTTTTTTGAGGACCAAAAATATAAAATCAAATCCTCATGATTTAGTGAGGATTACAAAATAGTGCAGCTTCTTTGTAAAGCAGCTTGGCAGAGCCTCAGAATACTAAACACAGTTACCATATGGCCCAGCAATTCTGATTTTAGGTACCTACACCCTCCAAAAAAAGTATATGTATCCATGTACAGTGTTCATAGCAACACTATTCAAAATAGCCCAAAGTGTAAACAACCAAAATATCCATCAACTAATGACTAGTAAACAAAATATGGTGTATCCTGGAATACTATTCAGCAATAAAAAGGAAGGAAGCATTCACACATACTACAACATGAATGAACCATGAGTGAAAGAAGCTACACGCCAATGCTGATTTATTGTACAGTCCCACTTGTATGAAATATCCAGAATTAGGCAAATCTGTAAAGACAGCAATTAGGTTAGTGGCTGCCTATGGCTGTGATCGATTTAGGAAGGAGAGGAGGGACAATTCAAACAGATTCAGTTTCTTTTGGATGAGATGAAAATGTCCTAAAATTAGAGTATGGTAACAGTTGCATGATTCTCAGGCACAAATATTCTAAAAATATTTGCATACTTTAAATATGTTAACTTTGAAATACCAGGTTATATCTCAATACATTATTAAAGAGAACCTTAATTTGATTATTACACATTGTACACATGTGACTAATTATTACTACCCATAAATATGTGCTTTTATGTGAAAAAAGAGTAAGCATTAAAAAGAAAATGAAAGAAATAAATATAAACTGCACCCAGAGTGTTCATCCCAAGAAACAAGAACAACTATTTCCTGCAGGAAATACCTGGAAGTTTTGTTTTGACTTGAACAAAAACTGTTTCCCTACCCCTGGTAGTGCCACAGTCTCTGGGTATTTTCTGGAGAGTGTAGAAGTACGATGCAAAGCAAGAGAATATAGATAAAACATGGCACCCAGGAAGAATCCTTTATAACTGGGTTCTGCAAACTACTTCTTGCAAGCAAAACCTACCTTGCCACCTGTTTTTGAAAATAAAGTCTTCTTGGATCACAGCCATGCTATCATGTTTACATACTGTCCCTGGCTGCTCTAGCAACAGAGTTAAGCAGCTACAACACAAACTGCAGGTCCTGCAAAGCTTGAACTGTTTGTTCTCTGTCTCTTTACAGAACAGGACTGCTGCCCTGTGCCCTGGACTCATGAGTCTGCAGTTTTCCTACTGAAATCACAGTCCACACATTCACAGCAGGAGCAGCAGTGGCACCTAGAAGCCTGTTAGACACGCTGACTCTCAGGTTGCCCCAGACCTACTAAATTCAAATCTGCATTTGGGTTAAAGAGTTACGTTAAGACATGAAGTAGACACCATAACAAGAACAAATATGCAAGGTTTTTAATCAGAGGAGACAATTCTGGAAAAAAAAAATATGGAAAGAGCCAGAAAAGGCTGGGAGAGCCCATAACGCAAGCCTGACCCTGAGGGAAGGAGAGAGGGAAGAAAAGTTAGGAGGAAGCCTTCCAGACTGCTGAGCAGGGTCAAGAATTTTTCAAGACCTCTGATAGCACTGGAGGGAGAGTCGACTATGTCCTGAGAACTGGTCTGCCTTTACCTCTGACAGCTGGGGATCTGTGGCCCCCATGAAAATTCAGCAAGGAACTTCAGAACACAGTGCCTGGGGTCCTCAGTCAGTGAAACTGCCCATGGGTGAAGCCTTACAGGGCACAGTCCCTTTGCATCTGCTGCTAGGTCTACTTCCATGCAGTCGCAATGTTTTAAGAACTATCCCAGATGATCTCCCGCATACTGAGTCCAAGAAGCAATGCTGGAGAGCAAGAGTTGGCAAGATATCTCTGCAAAGGGACAGGCAGTAAATATTTTGAGCTCTCTGGGCTATAAGGTTTCTGTTGCAACTATTAAGCTTTGCCATTTTAGCAGGGAAGCAGCCACAGAGAACATATAATCAAATGAGTGTGGCTGTATTCCAGTAAAGCTTTACAAAAACAGTCTTCAGCTTTGGAACTGATGTCTTTCATTGGTTGTAGTATATCAACACCTGCTCTGGGGTCCTGGAGTTTAAACTTTCTAAAATACATAGAACACAATCTCATACAAATCAGGTAAGTTGGAGCATGCTTCTGGTGAAGGTGGGAGGGGAGCCCTGCATTCAGCAGTTTCCCTCAGGAGCCCTATGACACCTGTGTAGGGAGCAGAAACAGAATTTGAAGCCACTACCCTGATTCATCACCAAGAGTCTCTAGCTTCAGGAAATTCACCCTTTTACTAATCTCTAATGGGCACCCAACAATCTAAATTTCTATTTTATTCTACAAACATAGCTGGGTGTCTAAAACTGTGGTAGATATTTTAAAATGCTAAAAGTGAGTCACACTTGCATTTAGCTCCTGGAGAATTTTCAGCTGATGAAAATGCGAAACAATGTAAATAACCAGCAAGGCAAGAAGCGCTATCACCCCAGGAAAGCACACACGAAGGGTTGTGAAGTCAGGCAAGAGGGAAGATCACTCTCACACGAGGAATCAGGAACCAGGGCACCTCAATGGGCTCTTTAAAAAGGGCCACCGTGACAGTGTGCTCTGCCTCACACTGGACAACTTACACCCCCACATTGCCTCTCTTCCGGAGGGCTGTAAAGCCACATTTACAACCATCGGATCACACAATCTCATGGATATCTCATGGGCATTGTGCGGGACAAACCTACCCCCAGGCAACAACAGCATTGATGAAGCTTCCATGCCAAAGGTCACCACAACTTCTGTGCATCCCTGGTCCTAGTCAGAGAGCTGAGTTCTATGTGAAAGGAACTAAGCATTTCCTTGGGGTCCTATGAGGACAAATACTCTGAGTTTGGCACTGCTGCATACCAGGAGAGACAAGTGAGGAGGAGGGGCATGAGGACCTCATCTTCAGAGGAGCTGTGGGAAAGATGTGGACCAGCTCTTCAGCTACCCTTGAGTCTCACTGGGTAACGACAGCTATAGCACAAGTGACCCCATTTTTATATCCTGTTTATATCTGGGTGAATCCGTCTTCCACAAAGCTCCATATTCCACATGAACAAAACTCTTCCACATGAACAAAACTACCTTATTAGGAAAAACATCCTGTAAAATCTCATTTCTTAGATGTCATTCAAAACAGAGAAGCTACCAACAGACCCTAACAATTCCCTGATGTCAGCAGACCTGGCCACCAGGAAATCTAGAGAGCTCTGAATGTTATGTAAGCCATGCAAATGTACATTTTATTAGGGAGTGAGTGTAGCTTACGTTAGATTTTCAAAAGCGTTTATGGTTCCAAAGAGGCTTTAGTATCATTGCCCAGTTTGTTTGAAATATAACAACCTGGTTGAAAAAGAACAGATGATATTTTAAAAAATAAAGTAAATGGTTCTTTTGGGACTCTGATTCTAGTGTTTTTAATTATCTTAATGCCTTACTGTGAGAAAACCTATTTGCCACCATTCCTATTTTACCGATTATCAAGCTAAATTCTTAAGGAATTAAAGTTAATATCTCACCTAGGGAAAAGTGAAAGCTTAATGAGTTAGAACCAAAGAGGAGTGAATTAACACACAGCTCTTAGCAATGGAGGCCTCCCAGTGATAATCCATGCCAGGTCATCAATAAATCCCATTGGTCGTAATACCAGCTGAGGCAGGATGATTGCAAGTTCCAAGCCAGCCCAGGCAACTTAGTGACTCAGTAAGACCTAGTCTCAAATAAAAATAGTTTACAAAGAGCTGGGGATAAAAAGAATCCTATGTTTTGGACACACTTTATCTACATGACTAATTTAAACATCACCATAATTCTGCAAGACATTCTGACTTTTGTCTTCTTGTTATTTTTCATTTTTCAGAGTTTTTGTAATTTTACTTAAATAGAGTCGTATATTTATATATATTTTTTCAATTTAGAGGAAACCAGAGCTTTAAAAAACCTCAACAAATCGCCAACAAGCACACTTGTGATGAGTGTCAGTGGAGAGATCTGATTCCATATCTGCCTGTCTCCCAAACTCTGCGTGGGATGGGCTCTAACATTTGGATGCATCAGGGGCAGTTTCTTAGATCTCTCTGAATTCCCCACAGTGACTTGCTGTGCTCTGCATGGCAAGACACTCAATAAATATTTGTCGGCTGAAGAAACCAGGGCTCAGGCTCCCATCCTGCTATGGATTTAGTGACTCAGTCTCCTGAAACTTGGAGCTGCAGGTGGTTACTCAGCTGGGCAATGTCAGGGAACATTTGAAATCAATTATGGGTACAGAGGAACCTATTAAAATTTTCTCTTTTGTGTATGTTGGGGTTGAGAGGAAAGGAAGTTGAGAAGGAAGGAAAGAAATAGGATGGTTTCAGGGTTGGGTGCCGGAGCTGAAAGAGTTCACACCAAATAAGACAGCATTTGGCTTATTCTGCTGCTCAGTCCTGTAGCTCCATTGAATGGGCTCCTGACCTCAGGCTACTCCTCAGTGGCCACAACGCTCTGACCCTCCCAGCCCCTTGACTGTTGCTATCATGGAGGACCCTACAGGGGAGCAGCTTCACACATTCTCCCCTTGGCCTTGGCCTTGGTTGATCTGCTTCGGCTGTGTTAAATAGACAACTTCTGGTCTACCACCACCATGCAGGAACCCCAGGTACGCCAACTCACTCCCCAACCCCCAGGCCAGAGAAACCTTCATTATTAAAACTCTGTGAGCCCTGCATTGCCCTTGACCCTCAATGAAAGCATTCTGGCAATCCATTCTGGAGTCTAACTTCCTGTTTTGGAAGAATATGGGCTCTTGGGGTGGAAGGAGAGGGTAACTAGTTGGTTTTGTTTTCCTTATTGTTGCTAGCAGTGCAAGTTAGTCACAACCTCAAAAATGCCACCTTAGCCCTTTCACATAGGCTCTGCAAATGAGATTTAAATGAAGCTGATCCCAAGGGATGCCTACCAACAACATTCTGGGAGAGGATGATTAAATTGCAGCCCAGAGACCAAGCAGGACAGTCCTCCAAGAAATCAGACATTCCCCCACTACATGGCCTCCTCCTAGTTTGTGCACGAAACAACACTGCCACCTAGTGCCCTCGTAGGAAGTATTCCCTAAGGTGTGGGGCGGGAGCGGGGGCGGGGCGGGTGTTCTACAAGGATTGGTTTGGCTAAATTGCTTGATGTCTCTGCTGAAGAGAAAATACCCCAAGTTTGGTAGATGGAAGACCAGGAAACTTAGTTTAAGTTAAACAGCTAGAAGCTGAGGCTTGAGAACCGTTGAGAAAGAGCACGGGAGCCAAGTCTTGTAGCACCTTGGACTGTCCGTGGAGTAGCCAAACTGTCACAGGTGATTGTCTGTAGTTCCCAGGGACACGTGTCTATGTTGTCCCTCTGCATAGGTGAAGGCCAACTGTCCTAAGAACAGGTAGTGACCAGCTCAGGAACTAAGGTTAGAGGAAGAGAGAGAAGATGGGCTTCTGTTGATAGGTGCTCATAAATTACTACAAATTGAAGTCCTTTACTCCTGTGGAGAACTTTCTTTGGCAACCTAACAGTCCTCAGCCATTGGGTCCACTGTAAAATGTAAGTACCCAAGCACAAAGACAAGATAAGGACGCCTAAATTCTCAGGGGCCCCTTGCTAGAATCCCAAAGAACAAACACTGTTTCCAATCTCCATTGTTGACACACTATTATCTTAAATCCTTTCTGATGTGTACTTCCTGCTCTGTACAAATCTGGAGAAAGGTGCAAGGTGGGAGAAAAAAGACCTGAGCATTCTCTCCGGTCAGCCCTCCTGTAGGAGACCTACAAAGGGGAAGTCCCCGCATGCCACAGGGACCACTTGGCCTTGAAGAGAAGGAAACATTTGAAGCTAACTGTCTCAAAAGATTTCCTGCCCTATGTTACCTGCTTACAGAGGTTAAAAGAGTTCAGATGAGCCCTTCGGAGCAGGCTCCAGGTGTGCTCTGTGGCAGTGCGGAGGCAGCTGGCAGTGACGGACGAGGGGACAAGGTAAGGAGATGCACAGTGGAGGGGTTAGGGGGATCATGACACTGCTCTCCCCTGTGCACACCGTGAGATAGACATGTGCGGAAACAGGACAGGGGTCAGGTACCCACAGAGCTGAGGCTTTTTCCCCAGGTTGGAGCTTGAATAACCCGAAGCAATAGCCCCTCAGTCCCTCCCACATGTATTCTTGTTGGATCTTTCTCTAATTCTTCACAGCCAGGGAACTGATCCCAGGTCCCTCCATTGCTACTGCAAGAGGAGGGGTGAGCAGAAATGTGGGTCTCAGTCTAGACTGCAAACATGCAGTTTCCCTGGCAGATGGGTACTAGGAAGCAAGATTAGGCAGCAAGAAGATGTCATCTGGGAAAAATTGTGATGCTGCCAACTCTGATCAGATAATCATCTCATTATTTCTTCCTTTTGGCCCCAGAATAAGGATTTCCTTCTGCATTTTCTCTGCCCCACCTAGCTTCCAGCCTAGACCCTTCTTTCTCCCCTTTTCTCACTCCCTCTCCCACCCCAAAATAAAATAAAGCAAAACCACAAGACTTGAGAGTGTTCAGTGTCTGGGAATCCCAGATTCCAAAGGAGAAATCACAGCCAAAGAGGGGGAGACAGAGTGTCCGGAAGGGATGTTCCAGCAATACCCTGTTGGAAGACGCTCCTTCCTTCCAGATTTCTTTCCTTGGTCTGAAACTTATTTGCAGGGACCTAGCAACCTGAGAAGTTTTCAATTTGGAGAGTTGTCAAGCAATTCAGGGGCTCTGGGGTTCTATCCCCAGTCTGCCTCTGAGATGTCTCTTATCACCTCAGTTTCTCCATCAGTGTCATGGGACTGGCAAACATCAGAATGTTGTGGATAATCCAAATTAATAAGATTAAATGATTTTGCTCTGTGCCTTACCTTGTGTTAAGTACTCTTGTGGGGGATCCAAAATGAGAATGAGACACTGAATGATGTCTAAACTTCATCCCTTGCTTGAAATCAACCTTCCCAGTAAGGCAAAGGGGTGGGGGTGGGGGTCTCTCTACAAGGGTTGGTATGGCTGAACTGCTCAGCAAGCAGCCGAGCCAGGACTCATCTTACTCTACTCTTTGCCTTTCTGGCTGGCTTTTCATAGAAGCCAAGATCTGTGTACAGCAGAAAATAAATACAGGTAATATTCCAGGCAATTGCCTCTAATTAACACCATAGTATACAGGTTTCATTTTTAGATCCCTCTTACAGCAGCCAGGGCTAAAAGCCAGGATTCCGGCTTATGAGTGCTCACCTTTTCCAGCAGTTCCTAGGATGTACTCATAGCTATTGGGACAAAGCAAAGGGACCCCGTGACATTGAACAGGTGCTGCCTTGCTGCCTAGTCCCTGGGCTGCTCAGAGAAAAGGCAATCAGTCAGGACTTGGTGGCTGTGTACCTGGCATCCTTGTTCCCTCACTGCCTGGACCATGGCATGACTCACAGCTTAGGTCCTTGGACTTGAATTGATTTCCAAAGATTCTTGATTATCCCATACTGACTACAAGAAACAGTGTGATGCCTCTGCCTTCCAGGAACCTGACTCCTAGCCTTTTAAGGAAGGTAAGAGCTGGGGTGAAGGACTCAAAAGTGCAAGCATGATGTACAGAAATAGGTGGGATCCATATATGGGGCACATAATTATGGTGACAGGGCCTTTACCTTATCTTTGATGGGGTCTGGAATCCAGCTCTGCTAATAAAAAAAAACCCAACCCCCAACCCCTCCCTGGTCAGCCCTTCCTGGCTTCCCTGCTCTGTCCCCACTCCCTGTGGCTGCCTGTGCCTCTCCCCATCAGAAATGGAGCCAGCCATACCCCAGGACCTCAGCAAGCCCAGGAGTGGGTCATTACCTGCAATGATGGCTGGGTTGTTCTGTCCTCCCTCCGGTCTCACCCAGGCTTCCACTGTGAACGCCTCCCTGGGAATGTCAGCCAGCAGTTCTGGACGCAGCAGCAGCCGCTCCCGCCTCCCAGAGAAGTACAAGACAGGCAGTCCTCCTTGGGGGTGAAAGGTCTCAGCTTCCCAGTCAGGGCTCCCGCCACCATTTTGGATGCTGTCCTCCAATGGGCTGCTTTGAGCCCTGTCTGTGAGGGGGTCTTTAGGCCAGTGTTGGAAAGGCTGAAAAGAGATGTTGGGGTCTCCAGGCACATCTTCTGCCTGCCTCATCACCACTTGCCGGGGAAGCCTGGCCTTGGCCCAGCCCTTCCTCTGGGTGTCTGCTTCAGGTTCCTTCAGGTGTGCAAAGGTGGTGGTGATAATGGTGGCTCTGGCTGAGCTTTCCCGGAATGCAGCCTCACCTAGAGACTCCTTGGATCCTTGGTTGCCAAGATAAGTGTCATCATCTCCTGGCAGCTCAGATTGCCCAATAGGACCATCCCCTCCCCAAGGGGCAGCTGGCTGCTCACTCTCCCTCCCCACTTCTGCTGTATTTTCAGGCAGGTTTTGGGAGACATGGCTCACACCCTTTCCCTCAGTGTCTGGCTTACTGCGTCCTGCGTAATGAGCTCCCTGCTCCCCCACAGAGAAGGGCCTCAGGTAGTTCCTAGTGCTGCTGGGATAGACTCCAAAGAGGTGATGCTGGGGAGCAGCTCTGGGTCTTTGAATCTTAGCCCCCAGCCAACAGTGTTCACCTTCCAACAGCACCTGCTTCAGATGTCCCTTCTGAGCAAAGGATTTCTTGGGAGTCCAGCCGAGCTCAGAGTGGGTGGTGCTGAACAGCCATCCAGCCAGGATCACCAGGCTTAGTCTCAGGACCTTTAAACACATCATGCCTCCCTCAGCTCTTCCCACAGAGCCAGAAGTCGATTTCTGGGTACCACACCAGAGTGATGGAGAGAGCAGAAAGAGATGGCTAGCACTGGACTTGCAGTCACAGGGAAACTGTTCTGTTCACAAACCAAACTTTTTCAGGTAGCCCAAAAGAGTGCCTCTTCTGGCCCCCTGTGGTGGAAATTATGCTAGTGTGGCTTCCGTGCTGCTCCCACCGTGTATGATTCCCTCACACTGCTCCTTTGACCTCTCTTCTACCTCTATTTTAGTCCTTGCAGAATGAAGTTAATTGCTCTTGGTTCCTTTGAATTTCTTCCCAGAAAGCTCAGGTTTTTTCTTTTTCTTTCTTTGTTCCTCAATAACTCTTTCCTTCTCTGATACTAGAACAATATGTCATAAGCCCAATTCTCTCAAATTCACACTCACAAACACATACTCCTGGCTACCCAAAGTCATTCAAAATAATCTCATTCCCTAATGTTCATTTCTTTTTTCTCTAGACATTACTTTCTCTTTTTGTAGCCCTTAATCCCAAATATGTTCACCTTAAAACAAATGGCTAGGAAAACTTTTTCATAGAGACACAAAATTTGATGGTTATTGATGGAAAATGCACAAAGAATCTGGGGGCACAGAAATCCAAGCTGGTACTTAACTTCCTCTTTCCAGATGTCCTCAGTCAGGTGCCCATCCAGCTTCTAGTCCACCCTTGGAAGTTAGATTCTTCCCCTCAGCTTGGAGTTCGTGGTTGTTGATGCTTGAAGGTTTTTTTAAATCCCCTTCCAACTTGTTGGTATGTTCTAAGTCTCTGGAAAGTTCTCCTCCTGGTTGCCAGTCTGCTGTTCTCCTAATCAAATGAATCTGACAGCCTTTGACTTCACCTTCTGGGAGTCCTGTGGGTCCCTGGGAAGATGGAAAAAAGAACAAAATGAAGAGCATGTATTCAAGGGACCTGTCCCTTCCTCCAGTCCCTCCTGCTCCCCCTCTCTCCCTTTATCTCTGCCTGTAATTATCTTCTCGTGTTTTCATTTAAAGACAATGATGTCAAAGCTAATAAGTTGGGTGCATCATTCCACCTACTCCCTGTCCCCTCCTTCTTCCTGAAAACCTCCCCACCTCACAGAGGCACAGGGGACAAATGCTACCCTTGGTTTCCCCAGTAAACATCTCAGGCTTTCTCTCTCAGCAGCTACAGCCTACACAATCAATAGCAAAAAATCAATACTGTTTTGGAGCACTCTTTCCTGTGTGTACTCTCTCTATCTCTTTCTGTCTCTCTCTCTCTCTCTCTCTCTCTCTCACACACACACACACACACACACACACACACACACACACATACACACACACATTTTTATCAGACCTGCCTAATAAGCCCACACTAAGCTTTCAGGAACCATACATCTCTTTCTTTTGTTTTGTCATAAATCTCTTGTACTTTTTCCTTATTTCAATCAATCATTTAAAAGAACAATACTCCATATTCACTTCATATTGGACATTGGGAGAAAGAAGAAATCAATTATCTGCTGTAAGAACCATTACATGGAAATGCCATAGATTCATAGTACATAGATCTTTTTTTTTCAGAAGTTTCTCAATCTGAAGTTAGTAAAAGTCATCATATGCTGAGTGAGCAAATAAACAAATGAGAGGCTCAAAATAAGTAATTTACAAAAATGAACAGCTAAACTCAAGAAATTACTTTTCCAATTGATCTGAGATGAATGGATAGAATAGGGAAGTAAATACTTTGATCCTAACCTCTGTCATGTTTGCCTAGAAGCTTAGATGCCAGCTTTCTCGGAGTCTCCACCCCTTATACACATGTGCATGTACACAAACACATGGACACATGGACACACACAGAGCGGGCTCTGAAGTTTGATACAAGTAAGCATGTTTGACCACGGCTGGTACAAAACAGGTAGAGAAATACACTAGGTCCTTCGCTCCAAAACTAAGAAAATCACTTACACTTTGAAAGTCACTGCATGTGTTGCCCACATCTGAAACATGCAGCCCACATACTTCAGAGTAAGATCACACTGCCTCCTCTGCCTTAGGTTTCCTCATTATGTCCTAAACTCCTCTAACCCGGGTAATAACTGACTTACTTGCTTTTTAAAAGCTGCATACAAAACACCCTACCCCTGGCATGCTGTTTCCCCATGTAGCATCCTCTGAAGCCTCAAAGTCCCCAAAGAAGCTATCAGCAGGCACGTGGATATTACTAAGCAGATATCCCTCAATCCTCAGCTGCCTCTCTCTCTTTCACTTCCTCAGCTCCATTCACTTTTCTGACTGTGGTTCTTCTTTACTGAAGCAGATCAAGAATAAAGATTGAGGGTTTGGGGTGGGGGGAGAATGTAAAGAAAGTCAGAAAAGCAGAAGAGAGGGAGGAGAGAGGAGAGAGAGGGAGAGACAGAGAGAGAGAGAGAAAGGGAGCAGAGGCTGAAGAAAAGCGGGAAGAGAAGGCTTAGTGTAAGAGAAGGGAACATACTCAGGTAAGAAAAGGAGAAGCAAAATCCCCCTCCCCCATGCCACCCCTCGACCCTGTGATAAAGGTTTCCTACCATTCATTTCAGGAAGGGGGTAACACAGCATGGAAGAAGGATTCCGCCTTCTCTTCTCCCCCTTTTAGTGTGTAAGTGATCTTGCATCCCCTATAGGTCTCTCCTGGCTCTCAGCTGCTAGTAATCCATTCATAAGGTTTCAAGAAGCAACACAAAACTCAAGCTTCCAGTTTAGTTTCTCTCTCTCTCCCCTTCATTCCTTTGCTCACCACTCTCCTTCAGCTCTTGGCAGTCCAAAGTTTAAAAAAAAACTGTTGAACCATTTCTGTGTTTTCCTCCTGTTGTAACTTTGGCTGTGACATCATAACCCTGCCCACCAACACCCCACCTCTCTCTCTTTCCACCCCTCATCAGCCCCATACCCCCAAACACTCCCCCACCCCGAGAAGAAGGGTTCCTGTCAGTTCCAATGTGTGAAAACACAAAGCCACTGGAAGGTGCCCCCCTCCCCTGCTGCCCCTCCTGTCTCCCCCTCCCTGCCTTACCCACCGCTCAGCCCCGGCTCTCAAAGCTTTTAACAATGATCCCATCTGTTTGACATGTGCGGAAAGGTGGGCTGGATTCAAAGAATCTGTCAAGTGAATCAGATCAAAAACACAGCACCCCCTCCTCAATTCCATCACACATACACACACACACACACACACACACACCCCAAACCCGAGCAAAACTCTGAGAGAAGTCAGACTTACACAGCACCCACCCTCGATGCCAGGGAGAGAGACACCAAACATGCCAAGGGAAGCCCAAATTTATACATATATAAATTCTGCTGCTTATTTGTTTATGACAAACACCCACACCCCAAGTCCTCAACCCCTCTCCCTCAAACCCCGCCACTCAGCAAGTGCACAGATTTGAAAGCTGGTAGAATCTGTTTTGAAATCTCCAACGAGAGGGTTTTTCCCCCTTTTTTCACTCCAAAGCACTATCTGTGGCGATCAGACTCGAGCAGGGTTGCCAGCAAATGCAGGAGGCCCCTTCTAGGGTACAGGCTTTCAAACCAGCGAAGCTAGAGGGAATGAATTTAAGGACACACAGCAGGAGCTGGCTGAATTCATTTTATTTTGACGGGGGTAGTTGGGGGAGGAATATCATTTCTGAAATGCCCAAGGAATGAAGGGAGAGGATATGGATTTCTTAAACAGTTTTTGCAAGAGGAGCGGTGTCTTGCTCTGCAGGTAAATCTATAAGGCTAGAAATTGGAGCTTACAGATAAACAAGGACCAGGACAAGGAGGAGAGGGAGGGAAAGGGCAAGGGGGAAAGAGAGAGGAGACAGGAGAGGGTATGGGGAGATGGGAAAGTAGACTGAGAGGAGAAAGGGACAGAGGGGCGAGGGAAAGAGAAAAGGGAAGGGAGAGGGAGGAGTGAGGAAAGGGGAAAAGGGAAAGGGAGGGAGGGGGAAGGGAGGAATGGAAGGGGAAAGGACTGAAATGGAGAAGGGAGGGCAGGAGGACTGGGAAACAGAAGAATCTGGGAGGAGAAAGGACTGAAGAAAGAGAAATAGGGAAGAGAAGAGAGAAAAATAAAGCAGAGAGGAAGGGAAAAGAGAAAGAAGTGGTGAGGCACCTAAAATATGGAGACCAGAAAGGCAGTTAGATTCCTGGAGGGTGAACATAAAGAAAGCCCCGAGCAGGTGAAGGGAGATGCTGTAAAATGGGGCAGAGAAAACAAAGGGCACATAGTAGAGGGGCTGTCTCTGCAGTGAGCAGGCACATTTTCAAAACATCTGACTGCAAGCCTTTAACATTGCCTCCATAGGGAAACTCCCGTCCCCTCCTCCTTCCCTACTGCATCTCCTCCTCTTGCATTCACCTCCACCTTCCTGATTTCACCGTTCTTTTACTGGCACATCTTTCCTTGGAGAACTCATGAGTGAATTCAGAGGCTCAGCCACCTTGCTAAAGCACCTCACCCTTAAGAGCCCCTTTCTTTGTTCTAGCTACAAAAGGTCCTGGGTCCTCTTATCTAAAGATTGGGCTGTTTGTGACCATCTGCACATCATTTCAACCCAGATTCTATGAGATTTCCTTTAAATCCAGGGTGTCAGGGGTGTTTGCTTATATTTACTGCCATGGTGGGGCTGGTCAGTTTCCATCAGCATTATTATTAGGGGATTTTGAGCAAAGAGAAAAGCCAGTCCACGCTGGCATTCACCTGCAGAATGGAGGATTAGCAGAGGAAGAGAGAGAGGAGAGAGAGAGAGAGAGAGAGAGAGAGAGAGAGAGAGAGAGAGAGAGAGACCCCTTAATATGGTCACTGTTCTTCTTTGACTTTCTGATTCCAAAATCTCATCCCTTGAGGGAAGAGCTCAGCTGGGAGCTAGCCAAGGAGCGTAGTAATAAAAGCCTCCCAGAACGCAACCAAATGCAGGATCTATATATAGGAGCCGGATCTGTTTTAGCTACTTGCAGTCTAAAATGACACCCGGAAACAAACACTTCAGCAATATGTTTATTGGAATCCTATTCATCTAGTGCTGGCAAGAGTGAGCTTCTCTGAAAGCTCTCACTCGAAGGCTCAGGGTTGTGGCTTTCTTCTCCCCCTGCCCTAGTGCTCAGAGCTGGGAGCCTGCCTCTGTCCTTCAGGACATAGCTTGAGATTCCATGGTAACCTATTATGACCCCCTTGTTTCATGGATGAGGCAAAGTCACACAATTAATGGCAGACCAGATATAGCGTCTATGTCTCCCCATGCAGTTTGTTTTCCTCCTCTGGCTATGAACTGTATTTCCACTCATTCAGCTGGTCTGCCAAGCACATGTCCCTGGATGAGAAGGCAAAATCAGAGGCTGGCGTCCTGCACTCCACATCTAGGCAACAATGCCCAGCGAATATAAGTTAGTAATATGTGTTCCATACCTCAGAATCACAGAGCTCTCGGAAGGAAGTGCAAATGTGGATTTCACGCTCCTCCTTGTGCATTTTGAGCCAAGAGAAGCCTTCTTGTCAAACTGTTTGGCGCTCCGTATGTTAGGAAATCCTATTTTCTCTGCAATACAATTACTATTATAAATTATTAGCTACAGTAGTGGTTGTATTTTGAAAACTGCTTTTCATCCAAATAGATCAAAGTGTTCTAGAGACAGATTAGACTTTCCCACACCTTGGGGGAGTAATATGATGGAGAAATCTATATTCCCTGCTGACAGGCCCTGTTGGGTAATGTTTCCTGTAAGATTTTGAGCCCTGGAATCAAGTTATAGAGCCCATTAGTTGGGGAAGAGTTTCACAGTGATGGTGGATACTGCTCTGCTCGGCAAACGAATCTTCCATGGGGCAGGATAGGATTGCTTTTGCACCTGGAATCTCTTCAAAGGGCAACGTCATAAGAAGAATATGAGTCTTGAACACATGCTTTTCCTCTTATCTAATGCACATGTGTGTGCGTACTTTCTTCCTAAGCATACAACATGAATGTAAGTGTCATGCCCATTTTACAGGTAAGGACACTAAGGATGAAAAAGGCTAAACAAGTTACTCAGAGACCCGCAGTCAGTAAGAACACAGTCAAGACAAGGTTCACATGCATTATGTTAGTGAAAGAAGCCAGAATCAAAAGGTCACATACTATATGATTCCATTTCTTTGCCATTCTGAAAGAGGCAACATTATGAGGACAGAGAATAGGTTAGTAGTGGTTGCCAGGAACTGAGGGCTGGGGGAAAATAGTTAAATAAAAAAGCAAGAAAATTTGGAGATTATGGGACTGTTCTCTACCTATATTTTAGCAGTGATGGATGACTGTATGCATTTGTCAAAATTCAAAGCACTGTGTATTTTTAAAAGTTATATATAAGTTATGCTTCAGAAGATGGGAGGGAAGGGATGGAACCAGAAATAGGGCCTGAATCTTTTTTTCCCCAGTACTAGGGCATCAAACCCAGGAGCACATTACCACTGAAATACATTCCCAGCCCTTTTTTCAATTCTTTGTTTTAAGGCAGGGACTCTCTCAATTGACAAAGCAGGACTAGAAATTGTAATCCTCTGACTCAGTCTCCCCTAAATGTTGAGATTCCAGGCATGTGCCACCGTGCCTAGCTGGATCAGGCTCTTCTAATTTTGAACAGTGTTTTCTCTACATCCTGCAGATGCACAAGACCAAAAGAGAGTGTGGCTTTGCTTGATTTTGCTTAGAGACCCCTCTGTCCCTGAGTTTTCCACTGACCATCTTACCTAGACTCCGAGGGGACCTCTGGAAACAGTCTGGATGGAGCACCAGCCTGGCTAATAGTCACCACTCCATCCATCCAGATTCCCCAACAAATCAAATACCCAGTCGCCACTGAACACTGTCATGTTCTGCCATGTATTAGCTGCCTGACCTTTAGTACATTAATGAACTGTTCTGAGATACCTGTAAATAAAGAAGATGGAATAGGAGACCTGCAAGTTCTGTCCCAAGTCACACCTAAGATTCTCTAATTTTTTTCAGCCCAACATTTTTCTAAGATTTTGTCTTTTTTCAGTCATTGAAAAAAACCCCAACTAGCCACTGCCCTCTTCCTATAAACGTATCAGAGATTCGAGTATTACACATTAACAGTGGACATCCATGACATTTCCTTTGGCCCTTAAAGAAAGCCATAAATTCAAATGTAACTTCATTAAAACATAGATGTGCAGAAACAGGATAGCTTGTGGGGAGTTTTTGTGTTCTGCTATGGCAGGAAGATGTCCTGTACACACGTGCCACCATCATGTATTTTGCAAATCAAATATTAGAATGCACAGTATTAGTATAAAATACATAAATGTCAGCAATTTTTAAATATGACACTGTGCTGAAATTTTAAAAGGCGTTCTTTTCTTCAAGATGGCAATAATATTGACAATAATCTAATATTACTTAAAATACGACTGACACTGTTGTGGTCACTTTGTGTATATTAATTGAACTCACAAGCGTTCTGGGAGATATCTAGATGAGGTTCGGATGCTCTAAGAAATGTGATTCAGCCAATAGCACCAGCCAGGGGCAAGCTCTACTTCTACCAAGGCTGAGGTCCCTTTCAGACACGGCTAAGAGCTCTTGTTCTCACTACCCTTGATCCCCAGACCCATCATGTCCCCACTGACTTCTAAGGAGAAAAAAACTAACTGCAAACAGGAAACCAATCTTCCCCACCTTACTAATTCTATTCAGGTGTTAGCAGACAAGGTAGGTAAATCTGAGGTTGTCTATTTAGCTAATAATGAACTTTTTAATACTACCTACAACTATATTAATTGATGGTCTATTAACCATCATAGAATATGTTCTATTTTAAACCTACTTAAAGCAAGATATGACTATCTATAAGGTGTCCCTGCTTTTTCTGCTACATGTCTGTAGCAATCAGCTTTCACTGGGTTATGTTATGCTAACAAACAGCCCAAAGATCTCAGAGACTTCCATGAGAAAGAATTTATTTCTCATACATGTTATGTGTAGCATAGGCCAGCTTCCTTTCAGATAGACAGTGCTAAAGTGTAGAAGACCTATGTAGACAGAAAGTGAGCAATGGCAAAATCATGCACTGATTCGGAAGGTTACTGTTTGAGTGCAACTTGGGTCATTGTTGTTTATGCATTATTGGACAACATAAGTCATGGCCAAACTAGATGTCAATATGAAAAAGGGAATAAACTCTTCACATAAAGAGATTCTACAAGAAGTCATGTGACAATAGGCATGGTTATGTAATCTCCCTATAAGGATGGTAACAGATTATTGGGAACAATAATGCAATATACCACAACTTATTAACAGATTTGAAAAATGAATGCAAATGATGGCCAGGAGCTTTGTCCTAGGATGGAGGCTATGTGGGTGGCAGTGATATAGAATGTGAAGGGTTCTTGGGAGAAAAACCCATAAAGAGCTGAGCATTTTCAAGTGAGTTATTTTAGCAGGCTGACATGAAGTTTCCATGTTGGCAAAGGGAAGGTGCTAACACCTACCACATAGGTTGTCCCAAGGGTTCGTGAACAAGTTATGAACCATGAACTGCACTGCACAGTGCTCAGCACAAAGGAGTGAGACTGTGAATTCACTTCTACTAGACAACATGCAAACCAAAGGTCAAGAATACTTCAGCCCACTATTTGATTTAATTTTGACCTTATTACTTTGACAAAGTGAACTGTTTCAAAGCCCCCACTTTTGGTTCTAGGAAATAATTAGACATCATATTATGAACATAGACATTAAAAGTTAAAGTTTATTGGTTTTTAATTAACAATAACCATGAAATAACATTATTCTGATGCTGATTACATTTTAAGAGCCAAATTTATTGTCACTTTACTTCTTTCATCAGTCCCTATCAGTATTGTTAAATCCTTTTCATTATTTTCTATTTTTATGGCTGTTTTACTAAAATCAATTTTTGTCTAGATTTTTACCTTGTTTTATTAAAACAAATTGTTTTATAGTTTAGCTTTTGTCCATGTGTTAGCTACTTTTTTCTCGTTGCTAAGACAAAATACCTGACACCCAAGGCTAAAAGGGCAAGGGTTTATATAGCTCACAGTTTGTAGAGGTTTCAGTCCATAATTGGCTGGTTTCAAGAGAGGAATGGCAAACAGGCATCTCAGAGGAGAAACAACATGGTGTGCACAAAGTAGCAAAAACAACAAGGGCCTCTAACCGTGTCTTTCTGCTCCTATTATCTTATTCCGACTACTGCTATTAGGGCAGTGCCAAACCAATCCCTCAGGTATAGTGGTTTAGTATTCACATGCCCTTAATCCTAGTATCACACATTCCAGATTTAACTATCTTCTAAAAAAACTGCATGAGGCTTTGGAGGGACCGCTAGACTCAAGCCACAGCATTACACCCCTGGCCCCACAAACTCTTGCACATCTCTGTATACAAAAGTCATGTAGTCCATCTCTTAGAGCTGCCAAAGCTCTAACAGCTTTACCATTGCTGAAAAGACCAAGTCCCAAGTCTCCTCTGAGATTCAAGACAAACTCTTAGCTACAAGCCCCTGTACAAACGAAAAGAAAGTTAAATGCTCCCTACATATCATGGCACAAGATAAACGTTATCATTTCAAAACGTACAAAGAGAAGGATACAAAGAAATGGGACCAAGACAAGTCCAAAACCCAGCAGGGCAAACCTTAAGTCCTGTAGTTCCATGTGCAGGATCTGAGGCAGTCTGTGGCAAGTTTGTACTCCAAAGGGGTTAGGTGGCTCTGCCCCTATGGCACTGCCAGTGGTTGTAGTTCTCAATGCTTCTCTCTGGGGCCAGCTCTGCTCCCTCCTTGCAGTTTTCCTCAGATGATCCACAGCCCTGGCTTCTCCAAGGGGTCTCCACTGCACCTTCGGATTCACACTCAGAACTTCACACACTGCCCTCTCAGGAGCACACTGCCTGGCTTCCCAGGCCTTCTTCTGAAATCTGGGTTGAAGCTTTCCTGACCCCACAAGTCTTGCATTTTGCTTGCATCTAAAACCAGCCCTACATGGTTGATGCCAAGGTCTGCTGCCAGCTGGAGCAATAGCAGCCAGTCTTCCCTCTCTCTTTGCTGTAGGGGTCGAGTGCCTGGATTGCTGGGCACTCTGAATACAATTCTCAGGAACAAATTCTCTAGGCTGCCATTCTGGAACATGGTGCTCTGGGACTTTCTTCTCAAAGCAAAGTCTTTCACTTTTCCAAATTATGGTGCCCTCAGGCCATCTTCTCTATCCTCCTATTCCTTCTCAGCAATCAAGATCTCCTCTGCAGTATCTTTGGAGGCTGAAGCTTTCCTGGAGCTTCCCTTCTGGCCAAATTCAAAACATTTTAAATCATTCTGCTGGGCTCTTTGCTCTTGATTCTCAACATAGATCTGGATAAAAGCCCCCAACAGTAGCCATGCTATCTCCTCAATATTGGACTGCCTTGAAATTTCTTGTGCCAAATTAATTAGTCCGCCACTCTTAATCTCAGTCTCAGAACACCAGCAAAATGCAGACAAACTTTCTGCCAAGCCATAACACACGTCGCCTGGAATCCAACAGCCAGTGTGGTCCTTCTTCCCAGCAGAAACCTCCTGAGCCGGTCTTTACTGGCTTTCTGGTCTTCTGAGCTCTGACTAGAACTTCCCAAAGAAAACAGCCTAAGGTGTTCCAGCTATACTTCTACAACCAGCACCTCTGAATCTTTCCTAACTCTTCCCCTTCTCACACACCAGTTCCAAAGGCTCTTGAGCCACATGGCCAGGTAATGTCACAGCAATGACCCTACTTCTCAGGTACCAAATTAGTGTTACTTACTTTTCTCTTGAAAAGACAAAATACCCAACACCCAAGGTTAAAGGGAAAAGAATTTATTTGGTTTCCAGTTCATAGAGGTTTCAGTCCATAGTGGGCTGGCTCCAAGACAGGGATGGTAAACAGGCATCACAGAGGAGAAACAACATGGTGTGCACAAAGCAGCAAAAACAACAAGGGACTTTAACAGTGTCTTTCTGCTTCTTTTATCTTATTCAGACTTCCGGGATTAGGGCAGTGCCAAACCAATCCCTCATGTGTAGTGATTTAGTGATTGCACCCCCTTAATCCTAGCATCACACATTCCAGATTTAGCTAACTTCCAAAAGGACTATATGAGACTTTGTGGGGACATCTAGACACAAGCCACTGTAGTTCACATAAAACTTATCAGTTATGGCTTCATTTGTTGTTGAGTTTTCTTTGTTGCAAAACTATTAGTACTGAGCCTAATTTTTCTAGGATCGATTTTTCATATGTAAATTTGATCACAGACAACTTTATTCCTTATAAGATTTACTTTTCTTGCTTATCTTTATAGGTAGTATTCATTACTTGTTAGGTAAATATTTTACTTTCTGGATTTAGTTAGGAAAATCTACAAGAAAAAATGTGAACAATTTTTCTCAAAATTTCCAAAATTTCTCTCTTATGGAGGAATGATTGCCATACTGTATTTCCAAACTAAATTTTTTCCTCTTACATTCTGTAGGATATTCTAACTATCCATACCAGAAAAGCAAAAAGAAAACAACAGCAAAATGTTCCAGGTATAAAGTTGGTACAGTAGGGTAGGTTTAGGGGTTCAAAATCATAGGGTTAAATGAGTAGTAAAAATTAATTTGCCTCAGCAGAATTTCCAGGCAGCCACCCTAGATAAAAGAGAGTAAAACTCATGTTTTATCATTCAAAATAAATAAGTAAATTTTGCATATAACTCTATAATTCATATATTGATATTTATAAGTCTTTTGGTCAAATTGATATTCCAGGAACAAATGCTATTGATGTAGGAGCAATAAGTATTACTTCCAATCTGCCAAATGTCAGATACATCAAGTTCATGTTCCCCAAAATTAAAGAACGAATTCTAAGGAACAACAGAAGTTAAGAGTAGGAAAAATTTATTGAGAGATATAGCTCCTGAGAGACAAGAGGGGACTTGAAAGTGCGTTGCTGTGGACCTCACTTCAGAGGAAATTTTACAGAGCAAAATCACAAAGTTGGTACACCACAGGACAAAACTATGATCAACCAATAAGATTACAAGTTTAGCTGCTCAAGTAACACTGATCCAGTGAGGAAGCAGGCCACTTAGCAAGTATACGTGGAAAGAATGAGGACCTTTTAAAAAGGGGATGGATCAGGAGGTCCTGGCAACCAACTGGGGTGACTGATGTCTATCTAGACTTTATTGGACCAAGTTACATCAATTATAGTATAATATTCAATTTATTGCTTATCCCTTGGGGAGGCCTATAGGCCCAGTCATTCCATCTTTATCTTGAGGTCTGGCCTTTGACAAATATGTCTCTAGCCGCAGTTGTTATGTTTTCTCATCTGCACTGACTCTCTCGAGGGCCTAGCCCTGTCTGATTGCCTATAATATTTCTACTGTCTATATTAATCCTGTGTTCCTGCCTTCCCTTTGAACACTGCCATCTTTTCTAATTTGAGAAATGTGGTTCAAAAGAATGCAAAGAAATTACAGTTCTGTGAGGAAGACTAGTGTGTGCATTAAGAACAGGGCACTTGGGTAGTGCATCAACAGACTCAATTTATGTTCAGAAAAAAGCAGGAAGAAAACTGCTACGGCTAAAAGAGAATGAAGGAACTCTAGTTTATTGCTCACAATTTCATCTCCAGTAAAGAAGCCTAGATATTATGAGTCCTTATATGAAATGTATACAGACAGTCCCTAACTTATGACAGTTCTACTTAGGATATTTTGTTACTTCATCATGGTACAAAAGGATACTACATTACCACTCAGCTTTTCAGTTTAAGTCAGTGCATGCAATTAATTACACAAGATATTCAATGCTTTATTATAAAATAGGCTTGGTGTTAAATAATTTTCCCCTATTGTAGGCCAGTGCATGTTAATTGTAGGTTCGTGCACATTAAGGTAGACAAGGCTAAGCAATGATGTTTGGTAAGATATATGTATTAAATGCATTTTTGATTTATAATATTTTCAACTTCCAGTCACTGGAAGTCAGGGAATATTTGTATTTTGGATTTATCTCTCTTTAAGCAGAACCTAAAGTCCTTGGAATTTCCTAAGTGATAGGAAAGAGAAAAGTGAAAGAAGCATCTTTTTTTATCCATAACATGCTCTCTTTCAACCATACCTGACTTTATGGTAATAAGATGACTTTTGTAAAGCTTCTAAGGTTGGAGGCTGCCTGCCAGAAGAATCAACCAAGTGTTTAGAGAGTTGGAACTTTCAGATCCATCTCTTTGAGCTCCAGAGAAGAGAGGGGTTGGAGATTAACTTAATCACCAATGCCCAGTAATATAATCACCATGTCTATATAATAAAGCTTTTATAAAACCCCCAAATGGAGACCTTCTAGGTTGGAAAATATGTAGAAGTGCTGGAAGGGTGGTGTGCCTGGAAAAGACATGGAAGCTCTATGCCCCTTCCTCATACCTTGCTATCTGCAACTCCTCCACCTGGCTGCTCCTGAGTTACAACCTTTTATAATAAACTGGTTATCCAGAAGTAAACTGTACTCTTAAATGCTATGAGCTATTCTAGCAAATGATCAAACCCAAGAAGGGAGGTTGGTCTTGTCAGTACCTCCAACTTATAGCTAAGTTGCACAGAAGTTGTAGGTAACATTGGAACTTATCATTTGGAATTAGCACCTGAAGTTGAGGGAAGGAGGTCTTGTGGGACTGAGGCCTTAACCTGTGAGGTATGGGCTAATTCTAGCTACACAGTGTCATAGTTTAATTGAATTACAGGACACGCACTAGTGTCCATAGAAAATTGGAGAATTGCTCTGTGTGGGAAAATAAATAATAAATCTAGCTAGCTAGCTCTCACAATTGTTGGTCAGGAGTGTTGAGTATGTAGATATAAGAAAGAGTTGGGCTTTTCCTCCTGAAAGCAGTTAAAAAATGGCATGAGTACTGTTCAGTATTTAGAACCTGAGCTAAAATCTAGAATCCTAGTTCAGAATTGACTCTCAGACTTAAGTATTTCAGGACCAAATTTTAATATAACAGCTGAGATGTATAAGATACCCCCAGTTTTCCTGTACTAAGCAGTAGTTATGTGTCACATTATTCAAGATGGATATTAGCATTGTTATTCTTACAGATACAGAGGCAGGTTAAAACTTTGGACTAAAGAGCTTGATCAAAGTCATTATAGACTGTAAGTGGCAAGACTGAGGCAAATCAGCAGGGTATAAATCAACTACAAGATACCTGGAGTCAAGATGCCTGGAGTCTTCCCTAGTCTTTAACTATTTCTATAGAGGACTGACATCTAGAGATACACAAACTGGGGATACATCAGAGAAAAACCTTCTGTTTCAAGTGATAAATTCCAAGCCAAGCTAGCTTAAATAATAGAATTTATTTCTTGCCAACTAAGACCCAATACTAGTGTTCCAGATGGAAAAGGGTGATTCAACCCCCCAGGTCACTGACCTTCCCTATATTATAGCCTTGGAGTTCTCTGCATTCAGCTGGTGAATAGGTTTAAAAAAAAAAAAGCATCCCACTTCTGCTTAGAAGTGACACAGATCATATTTCATTGCAAACAAAGATTCAACATCCTTACCTGGAAACCACAGGGCTGGAAATAGCTTTCTGACAGTTATGCACTGTGGAAGGGAAGTGTGAATCCCTGATACACAGCTAGTTATGCCTGCCACAGAGGACATGCTTAATTCTTTAATTATCTCAGAAGATAGCCTTGGAGATGGAGGAAGAAAGAAGAGAGGGTCCTGACCTGGACATGGAGGTCTTCGAACAGTTCTCAAAGAAATAAAAATTGGAGTGGCTGAACCAGAGCTCCACAGAAAGACACACACACACAAATCATAAGGCGAATCAAGGGCCTCAGAAAGTTTCCAAATATTAGAGACCAGGTATAAAGATGAAGCTGGGATGTAGAGCCCAATATTCAGAAAGCAAAGAAAAGACAGTAAAGGGATTCAGAGAAAACTTGGGAAGGTGAACAGAGGAGATATTTTCTTAAACAGAGGCAACTGCTTTGTTACAAAGCAATGGAGGGGTGAATGGTCTAATTACAGGACTGGAAGTGGGACAGAGTACACAGAACAATAGCATGTTCCTTAGGTACACATATAAGTGTCTAGGAAAATGAAGATGGACTCTTTCAGAGCCTCAATACCTTATTCTTGAAACATGTGCTTCTGAATAATATGATCCCCAAGACTACAGAGACCCTGAAGAAGCCAACAATGATATCTGGGATTTGTTTTCCCTTTGTCTGAAATAAAGTAGCAAAGATGTTGTAGGTGGCTGTGAAACTCCTCCCATGCTTTGAAACTGCAGGAAAATGGGCCAAAGTCCAGGAATTTGTGGAGATGAAAATATTAAAAATTGACTTTTTAAAGGAATTAAAGGAACTCCTGATGGGGAACTTATGTAGAGTCCTTTGAAAAGGACTACATCTTGTTGGGCTGTATCATTAAAGAAGTTTTTTTAATTGGTGAAATTCAGTCTATGTAAAAATATCATTTCAAAACGGATATGCCCCAAGATATCTTTAGAAAAAGAAGTGGGCCTATGGAAAAGGACTTTTCTCTTTTCTAAACCACATTCTAGCACACAGATCAAAGCAATACCTGGAACAGGAAATCAAGCACAGATAGTCTGATGCCAAATTTTTCAGTTACCCTCAAAGCCATTTATCAGAGACTCTTTCCAATAAGTACCAGGAAAAATTCAAGTTTCTTCTCTATAGACTAAAGTCTGCTTAATGTGGCATAGTTCAGAGGGCAGGTAGTTTAGTCAATTTCCTCATTGCTGAGACATTATATGCCACACCTGAAAAGTAAAGGGGAAGAGGTTTATATTGACTCAACTTTTGCAGAGGTTTCAGTCCATATTCAGTCAGATCCAAGGCAGAATGGATTGGCAAAGAAGCATAACACTGATACATATCATGCCCCTATGATGCGATCACCTTCCCAAAGCCCTACCTATGAGAACATGAGACTTTGGAGGGACATCTACATGTAAACTATGACATTCTGCCTCTGGCCCCCAAAAGACTCATGAACATTACACAAAATGCATTTAGTCCATCTCTAAGAGTTATGAAAGTCCTCACAGTTTCAGCATTGCTGAACACTACAAGTCCAAAGTCTCCTCTGAGACTTAAGGCAAACTCTTAGTTAGGAGCCCCTATAAAAATCAAAAGAGATCTAAACACTGCCAATATACAAATGCAAAGGGTGAACATTCCCATTCCAAAAGGGAGGAATAGGGGAATAGAAAGCAATGGGCCCAAAACAAGACCTCAACTCAGTGGAGCAAACATTAAATCCCAGGGTTCTATGCCTTGCACCAAGGGCAAATGTTAGGGACATGTAAACTCCAAATGGTTTGGGTGGCCCTGCCCCTATGGCATTGCCTGTGGTTATAGCCCTCAGGGTTTCTCACTTGGCTTTGCTCATTTCTTGCAACTTTTCTCTGACATTCCACATTACTGGCTTGTCTAACTTTCTGGGGTCTCTGTTGCACATTCTCCTTCATTCTCACAGTTTTAGGCATTGACCTCTCAGGAGCACATGTCCTGGCTGCTCTGGTGTTATGCCTTGTGCTTAGATGATGAAAAAGCCTCATTCTTTTTCAGAGGTGGCTGAATCTAGAGTGTGTGATTGATTCATGGTAGGGTTAGGCCTGAGGGCACTAGGAATAAGAGCAAGAGTGCTACCCTCCCTAAGTAGTCTGAATAAGATAAAGGGGGCAGAAAGATGCTGTTAAGGTCTCCTTCTGTCTTCTCTTGCCATGAACTGTTGCCCCTCTGCCACCCTGCCTTGGAGTAACTGTGGACTGAGGCCTCTATGAACTGTAAGCCAAATAAACCTTTCCCTCTTTAATTTGGGGTGTTGGGTATTTTGTCTCAGCAACAAGAGAAAAGTAACTAACAAAAAATTTGGTACCAGAGAGGTAGGATTATTGCTGTGACATTACATGACCACATAGCTCAAGAGCCTTTGGAACTGGCTTGTGGGAAGGGGAAGAAATAAGAAAGGTTCAGAGATGCTGGCTGAAGAAGTAGAACTGGAACACCATAAATTGTTCTGTATGGGAAGTTCTGGTCAGAACTCAGAAGACTAGAAAGCCAATAAAGACCAGACTCAGGAGGTTTCTGCTGGGAAGAAGGACTGCACTGGCTGTTGGACTGCAGACAATGTGTGTTATGGCTTGGCAGAAAGTTTGTCTGCATTTTGCTGGTGTCCAGAGACTTTGCCTGAGATCATAATCTCTTTTACTAGATTAAGGGTGGTGGACTAATGAATCTGGCACAAGAAATTTCAAGGCAGTCTAAAGTTGGAAGGTGGCAGGGCTACTGTTGGGGGCTTTTATCCAGATCTATGTTGAGAATCAAGAGCAAAGAGCCCAGAAGAATGATTTAAAATGTTTTGAATTTGGCCAGAAGGAAAGCTCTAGTAAAGCTGTGGCCTACAAAGATGGAACAGAGGAGAACTTGGTTGCTGAAAAGATTAACATTGAAAAGTGACGTACTTTGGAAAAGGACAATAAAAAGGGTATCCTGAGGGCATCACAAGAAGCAGCAGGACTCCACCTTTTGCAGTCTCAGAGTTGCAAAGGTGAAAGAATTTGCTTCCAGAATAGATCCCTAGAATACCATGTTACAGAATTGCAGCTTAGAGAAATTGTTCCTCAGAATTTGGTTCATAGGCACTGGACACCTACAGCCAAGAGAGAAGGAAGCCTGGCTACAGCTTCAGCTGGCAGCAGACTTTGGTGTCATCCAGGTGGTGCTGGTTTTAGTTACATGCAAACAGCAAGAGTTGTGGAGTCAGGAAGGCTTCCACCCAGATTTCAGAAGAAGGTCTGGGAGGCCAGGCAGTTTGCCCCTGAGAGGGCAGTGTGTGAAGCTCTGAGTGTGAAGCCGAAGGTACAGTAGAGACCCCAAAATTTGGAGATACCAGAATCTTGAATCATCTGAGGAAAACTGCAAGGAAGGAGCAGAGCCAGCCCCAGGGAAAAGCCATGGGAGATACAACCACTGGCAATGCCATAGGGGCAGAGCCACCTAAGCCCTTTAGAGGTTACAACTTGCCACAGATTGCTATGGATCCTGGAAGTGGAACTGTGAGATTTAATGTTTGCCCTGCTGGATTTTGGACTTCCTTTGGTCCCATTCTTTTGTAACTCTTTGGAATGGAAATTTTTGGTAACTTTTGGAATGGAAATGTTTATCTTGTGCCATTGAATGTTAGAAGTGTTTAGATTTTTTTTCATTTGTACAGGGGCTTACAGCTAAGAGTATGTCTTAAATCTCAGAGGAGACTTGGGACTTGGACTTTTCAGTAATGCTAAAGGTGTTAAGACTTTGGCAACTTTTAGAGATGGACTTTTGTGTAAAGGGATGTACATGAATCTGGGGGGTCAGGGGTGAAATGTCTTGTGTTTAGATGTTGCTCCAAAGCCTCATGCAAATGAAGTGGAGTTTTCTTTTTCAGCGGTGGCTGAATCTGAAATGTGTGATGCTGGGATTAAGGGACCGCAATTACTAAACTACTACACGTGAGTGATTGGTTTGGCACTGCCCTAATCCCAGCAGTCTGGATGGGATAAAAGGGGCAGAAAGACACTGTTAAGGTCACTTGTTGCTTTTGCTATCTTGTGGGCCCCATCATCTCTCTCCTCTGCAACACTACTCTGCCATGTGCCACTCTGCTGTGGACCAGCTGATTATAGACTGAAACTTCAAACTGTGAGCAAAATAAACCCTTTCTCCTTTAACTTTGGGTGTCAGGTATTTTGTCTCAGGAATGAGAGAAAAAAAACTAAGACATTGAGCATACTTTTGAAATATGACTGCAAACCTCTTTGACCCCATAATTTTTGCATTTGGCTTGCCTGTAAAGCCAGCACTACATGGTTCACATCAAGGTCTGCCACCAGCTCACACAGTGGGCAGATCTCCTTGAATGGTGACTGAAGAAGTCTCCTAGTTCCTGGAGGGCTGAGTGTTATGAACTAAATCTCATTCTGGGAAACAAATTCCATAGGCAGCACTGCAGCATGGTGCTATGGGCCTCTCTTTTCAAAGAAAAGTCTTTCACTTTTGAGGGATGGGGTCTTCCTGGTTCTTCACATTCTCATAAGCCATTTTTTTCATTGTCCTGTTATAAAGTACTTGGCTTCTTTTTAATGTTAATCTTTGTAGCAACCAAGATCTTCCTCTGCTTCATCTTTACAGGGCCCAACTTTACCTGTGTTTCCTCTCTGGACAAACTCAACAATTTTTAAGTTTTTCAGCTGTGTCATTTGCTCTTAATTTTCAGTATAGAGCTGACTAAAAGCCCTCAACAGTACCCATCCCACAGCCTGAATGTAGGGCTGCCTTGAAATTTACTTGACCAGATTAATTAGTTCATTGCCCTTTTTCTTAGTCTCCCAGAAAGTCTCAGGACATGGACAAAATGTAGACAGATTTTCTGCCAGAGCCTACCACACATGGCCTGGAGTCCAACTACCAATGGAGTCTTTGTCCCCAGTGAAACCTTTTGAGCCTGGTCTTTAATGTTTACCTTTTAATCAGCATTCTGTTCTTCTGAACTCTGACCAGGATACCCATCAAGATCAGCTTAAAGCACTCTAGGGCTTCTCTAGTCAGCATCTCCAAGCCTTTCTAAAACTCCTCCTGCAAGCCATTTTCAAAGGCTTCTGAACCACATGGTCAGGTACTGTCACAGCAATGACCCTACTCTCAGTATCAAAATCTGTCTTAATCACTTTGCTCATCACCAAGACACAATACCCTATACTCAAAAAGTAAAGGAGGAGAGGTTTACATTGTTCACAGTTTATGCAGGTTTCAGTCTGTGGACAGCTGGCTCCAACACAGAACAGCAGGACAGAGGGGGACAGCAGAGGAGAAGCTGCTCATGCCATGACAGCAGCAAAGCAGGAAGATTCAAGAAATATCAGAGGACAGAGATAAACCCTTCCAGGCCACACCCTCAGTGGCCTCCTCCTCTGACCAGATGCTATCTCTCAACATCACATTTAGCTTTAAACTAAACTGTGGACTGAGTATCACAACCCCATGATCCCAAAAGGCCCACCTATGAGAACATAGGTCTTTGATGGGACATCTATATATAAACCATAACAGCAAGCTTTGTAGGCTGGCAGATATAGGCTTTAATCTGGTCTCTGGTCCTTAGTCAGTGTCATCTTGGCAAACATCAGCAAGGACAACTGATGACAATTGAGGACAACTCCATGCCTATAGGTGAGATTCTATAACAGAGAGCATTTTTCATCAATGTATCTGGCACAGAATGAGCACTTAATGAACACTAGTATTACTAAAGAAGTTAGCTCCTTCTATTTTTCCATTGCACAATTTGTTTATTTTAAACTTTCATTTATTCCCAAGGGTCCATTTTGATGTTACTTCTCATTATACTCAAGAGATAATTAATTCTTTCCTGTGTTCCGATTGCTTTTGTTTGTCTAAATCTGTTGTTCTCAATCCTCTCAGTCTCAAAGAGTTCTCATTGTTAAAGTAAATATTTTGTATTGAAAATTCAAACATAGTATGACCTGCTTCACCTAATTTCAAAAAGGGTAATTCTCTCTTGGCAATATAAAACACATGAAAGGAAGTAATTTAGAACAAAATAATATAAATTTTGATTTGAAAATATTTTTGGCACAACTACATTAGAGGACAAATAAAGTACTCCAATGCTTGAACCTACTTATGATGAGTAAGTCTGGATTCAGAAGAAATATAAAAGGGCAATGGCACGCATCTGCAATTCCAGCTATTCAGGAGGACCAGAGAGGAGGATCCTTTGAACAGAGGAACTTCAGACCAGTCTAGGCAACACTGTAAGACCATGTCTCACATTTGTATCAACTGGGGTGGGGGGTTATGGAGATCAAACTTGGGACCTTGCGCTTATGAGGCAGGTGGCAGCACCACTGAGCTAAATCCCCGGCCCAAGACCCTATCTTACAAAAGAAAAGATGGTAGGAAGAAAAAAGGAAGGAAGGAAGGAAGGAGAGAGAGGGACCAGGAGGGAGGAAGGGAGGCAAGCAGCAGGGAAGGAGGAAGGAAAGAAGGGAGAAATTCAAGAAATATAAGTATTTTTCTTTACATAATATTGACATTTTAAATGAAGAGCTACTGAAATATATTAAGATGCGTTTGTAGTCAGCACAACCACAACATCTCCAAATCCAGGCAGACACAGATGTGCACTATGAGTGATTCAAATACCAGAGATAGCATTAATATCGATGGTTTCAGTTTCCAAAATAGAGAACAATTCATAGTAAATTTTGTGCAAACAAAGTGATTTTCCTTCACTAACATGGCATCTGCAGTCTTAAAAACATACAATTGAAGAGTACAAAAAACATGTGGCATCTATCTAAAATAGGATTCGATCTAGACCTACATTATTGTAGGTGGGTTTTACACCTGCACGGGTGTTTGGCAGAACACTCAAGAGTTGAACAGGATGCAAGAAAATTCATTTCATGGGCTGTCCATGCACTATAGAGTTGCCTAACATCCCAGAAGCCTGAATGCCAGCTGTAACCTCCAGTCAATGTGACATCAAAACCACTATTACTACTTTCCAGAAAGTTTCAATACTTTTGCCATTGAAAATCACCCATTTAAACCAAGGTCAAAATATTATGCAGACCCTTTTGGTTGAATTTTTATATATGTATAGGTGGTTCTTGACCTACAATGGTTCAGTTCATGACTTTTCACTCTTGATGGGACTAAAAACTACTGATGGTAGATGACACTGGGTAAGTTAGAGATAGTAAATCTATTTTTGACATGACGTTTTCAACTTGCAATGTGTTTATTAGGATGTCAGCCTATCATAAATTGAGGAGCATCTGTATTTACTCTACACATTACCAAGATCCACAAGTGAGAAAATCACGTGGAGACTTCTAATTATATATATATATATATACACACACTGTTTATTTGTTTGTTTGTTTTTTGGTACCGGGGATTGAACTCTGTTCCTTGTGCTTGCGAGGCAGGCGGCAGAACCACTGAGCAAATTCCCTGGCCCTTCTAATTATATTTTTAATGGTTTTGGTGACAAAGCTGAAGTCAATATTCCTCAATAGTGGTCTTAACAGTGCATGTCTAATATATGGATATATACAACACATTTCTCTCAAGCAATCACCTTTCTAAATGTCGCCCATGGAACTATCCTTGCTTAAGTAGCAGTTTTCTCAGTTCCACTAAGCTTCCTCTAGGTAAACAGAAAACAGTGTTGAGGATTATATATACAGGTACTGATCCCTAGCCCTCAGTTCCACACAATTATCACTTAAAAATGTGAGTTACAGAAGCCAGAGGCAACAGGGGCTCTGAGCAGTTGTATGGTCTTGGGCAGAAGTAAGTAGTAAGATCTCAGAAACCTGTTGGAGGCAGTGGCTGTCACTAGTCACAGGTGTTTTCCACATAATGTTACCAACACCTTTTTCTGGTGGGTGTTGCAGTTCTTACTTTTCTTGGCTTAAACTACATAGGTCAACTTACCTGGCCATGTAGCTCAGAGCTTGGCATACGTGCTGAGCTTCATATGAACTCAACATTCAGCCTTATTTTGTCCTCTGACTAAGGTCTTCAGTGAAAAAGCAGTTAAATGTGTGGCTCTCTTCACTTAAGCCTTCAAGGTAGCATTTATTGCAATGTCTTTCAATTGATGTGTTTCTCCCCAGTGACCATGCAAGCAAATCTAAGGTGGAGCCTGTTATTATATGTGTATCCCAAAGGTCTTTAAAAAGACCGGTGGAGTGCAGGGAAGAAATTGTTTGAAGGTCCTGGAGGCCCAGGAGAAAGAGTGCTCTTTAGAGCAGCAGCATCTACTGCCTCAGGCACAAGTCTCCTATCCATATGCCCAGAGCATCCTATAGCTTCTTAGCAGAAGTCCTCAGCAGCAGTCAGTCCAGGACGCTGGATATTCCTCACTTCCTATAGGTCTTCCTATCACCCTAGACTAAGATCTGGTTAAGTGCACAGATCTTTTATTCAGCTTTTTGACCCTGGACACAAGAACAGAGCCTGGATGACAAACAGGATGTACAGTGCTGGTAGAGCTGAATAGAAACAGATCCCATGTAGGAGAGATCTGCTCTGCTGAGGATGGCTTCTGTGGTTTCTGCAGGGTCAGGCTTCCATCCTCAGAATCTGTGCTTTATTCTGCTTGCCTTCAAATGCCCTTGCCAACCTCCTGACTGCCTGAGTCCTCTATAATTCATTCAGGCCCAGCTCATGCCATAGGCTCCATACCAATCCTGGCAGTCACCTGAGTTGTGCCACCTGGGAGCAACTCAAATCCTCTAAGCTCTGCTGCCCAAATGGTTCTTGTCCGTCTGGCAGAATCCATACCCTGGCATTTGAACTGAGAGGGTTTGGTGAGGGGCTTATCCACAAGGGAAATGAAGGCCTTTACTTAGCACCTCCTGAGTTTGGATACCAGTTCCATTCATCACTGGGGGAGCCTAAGGACCAGCCAAGACATTCACATGTGGGTGAAAGAAAAAGGCTGGGAGATGACTGAAGTCTCCTCAAGAATCTGAGGACTAATCCGTAAAGGCTATGTCAACAGCCCTAATTTTAGCCAAAAACATTTTTTTGAGAAAAACAATGTTTTAATTCTTTTTCAGTTTAAAATGTATCTTTTTTTGAGGATTCTGGGCTAAAAATTTGAAAATTTTTCCCTTAAATGATTTTTTTCTAGTCCTTTGCCCATCTCTAGAAAGACAACACTCCCAGGAGCAAAACCTCCAGAGGTTCTTGGTGGGAAACGGAGGGGCTTAGTGAAGGCCAGCAGGCTCCCTTAACATTGTATTATTTTTTAAATTTTTATTTAGTTAATTTTTGGTACTGGGATCAAACTCGGGACCTTGTGCTTGTGAGGCAGGCACTGGAACCACCAGCCTGCCAAAATTTTTAAACCTGTGAAGCCTAGCAAAAACAGACTATGAGACTTTTAGAACCAAAATCTCAGCTGGCCTCTTATGAGTTTGCCTTTCGAAGATCCATGGATGAAGAGCTGGCAGCAGGGTTTATAGTGGATTGAATTGGTGCAATGTCATCTACTGATGCAGTCAAGGGACTTTAGAAATGTATTACCTGAATGTGAATTCTGCAGAGGAAATCTAGGTGAAGAAGAAGGGATGAGGGAAGATACTGAGAAAAAAACCAAAATGATCCAAAAGGGAGAGAGGAAAGATTATAAGTTTAATTTCTCCCCCTTATCTCTAAATGCAATCATGGGTGCTGTTCACAGGAAAATATAACATGGTTTGTCCTTCATGAGGAAATGTGTGTTACCACATGGTGGATCAAGGTACAGGCCCTGGTGTGGTTGAGATGTAGTTCTAGAGCTTGGCGTTGTCATTTACCATCAGTACAACCTTAGATGAATATCTTCACCTCCCTTACTTGAATGATTTGGAGAACATGATAGTACTGACCTCACAGGTTGTTCTGAGGATTAAATGGAATGACAAATGTAAGGTGCTATGCTTACTCTGGTCCCCTGACATGTGCTCAAGATATGTGAAGTGTGTGTTCTGGGACTCAACCCACTCTATGAGAGGTGAGTAGGACAGGACAAAAGGGAGACTTTGAAGAGGTAATCCTGCCACCCAGGAATGTGTGACTAGAATGAAATATTAAATGGGAGGAGAGAATCAGTGAGACCAAACTAAGGTCTGTGACACTGCAACTTGCTGTGTTGAGATGATGAATAAGATTTGTTGAAGCAAGTCTAAAACTTCATGGTCTCAAAGGAAGGAAGGAAGGAAGGAAGGGAGGGAGGGAGGGAGGGAGGGAGGGAAAGGAAGGCTTGGATGAATGAATGGTTGGACTCAGGACCTGAAATACAAGAAGGAAGAAGGAGCCATCAAGTTTGGAGTTGGATTGACGCAGGAACTGGTGAAGGTGAAAGAATGACAGAGATTAAAAGAAGGCAAGAAGATCCAGGTCACATTATCAGTCTAGGCAGCAGAACCAAGATCTCAAAAGTCTCAACATTAGCAATCAAAGAAGCTTTATCTAGGCTGATGCTCCTTATTCAGTGTTTGTGGAGGCCTCATTCTCCGCTATGTAATGGTAGATAGAGCCAAAGAAAGACACCTGATTAAAGCATCTTAGAAAGTACTTTTACCAAGAAATTAAAAGATTGCTCCTTCCACACTTAAGGAAGTGCAGTGCTCAAATTTTTCCTAAATTAATTTTATTTGTTTTGTCAGATTCAGGGAAAAGTTATATGCATCATACATGTGTGTGCACACACACACACACACACACACAACTCTTTCCCTGAAAGACTCATAATCTTCCTTTTATCTTTTCAGGAAAATGCCCAAAGTCTTGGCTTCTTAAGCACTGAACATAGAAGGAAAATAAGTATGAAAGCACAGAACTTAGTGCAAGGACAAGGTGTAAGGTGTATTCCAACTCAACATACCAATGTCTGGTGTATTACATAGGTGTGTGGAAAGTTTTTAATAAGCTGGACTATGGAATTGATCAACACCTCCTATATGCTAGAAACCTACTTAAAATACATGCCAGATGAAATGGCATGAGAATCACTGAACTCCCCAGGGAATCATTACAGAGTCGTGCATACAGAGGCACAAGACGGCAGGACACAGATGACTTGGAGGATTCATCCACTGCCTTGCAGAAAAGTAGGGTAGAAGGAATGGCCAACAGGCAGCCACTGACTCAGCACTGGAAAAAACTGAAGCTTTACCACGTATACTCAGAGAAAGGAGCAATTAGAGTATGAAATTATTTATATAACACTCTTAGCCCCATTATTAACCAGCTCCAGGGGGTCTATAAAAAAGATTTATTTAGGAAACAAATTCTCTAGGAAAATTTCTGTCCTACTTTGAAGGGGTCATAAATGCAAGCTGTGTGTCACAGAGCCTACATCTATGAGATCTATAGTGAGATAAGACTTCTCTTACCCAATACAAAATGTACATACATATTTGCTAAGCCTCAGCCCTTGTTATGGCTTAGATATAGAGTTTTCCCCCAAAGTCTCACGTGTTCAGAGGTGAAATTTTGGAAAGTGATTGGAGCATGGGGGTGCCATATTTATCAGTGCATTAATCCAGTGAGTTTATAGGTACCTCGGTTCATGAACTTAATTTGTTCCACAATTTTGCAAAAGATGGCCATAATTGTGTTTGTGGGGGAAAGATGGCTGTGGTTGTGTTTGTCACCTGATGTAGAATTTGCCAGCCAAAACAAAATTTTGCCAAACACTTTTGTTTGCAAACCAAATTGTTCACAAACAAAAGTGTTTGTGAACTGAGATAGCACTGTAGTTGAACATGCTGTTAGGAGGTAGGCCCAGTTGGAGTAGGCATGTACTGGGGGTTTACCTTTGGAGGAGATTTCTTTCTCTCTCCCTATGGTTCTTCCTGCACTCTCTGTTTTCTGGCTGCCATGGGCTGGGCAGTTTTCTTTGCCTTGCCCTTTCACCGTGCTAATTTCTGCCTTGAAGCCAGCACATCATGGGACCAAATCCTTTAAAATCATGAGGCAAATAAACCTCTCCTCCTTCAAATTCTTTATGTTCAGGTATTTTATCCCAGTGGTAGGAAAGCTAACTAATTCAGCCTCATCCACCAAATCAAGATCGTGATTGTACTGCTCTCACAGAGCTGTGTGCAGATTGGATGAGATCATACATGAAAAGAGCTTAGTTTGGTGCCAGTATAGACTGTACATATCCAATCTCATCCGTAGTTCACTGATTTGAAAAGTGTTTGTTGGATTGGGAGCCCTTTCTCTTGCTGCTATATCCGGTCTTGTTAATCTGGTGAAGGACAGAATCAGGTGATCCCAGTCACCGTGGCTGAGAGCATTCTGGAGCCAACCACACAGAGGTAAGCAAATATAACCTAGAGCAGCAGAGCTGTTCAGCCAGCCTACAGCTGACCTTGGAAATAGGAACTTGTCTAGCCAAGATCAGCCAAGTCTGATCAACTAACCCCCAAAATCTCATGAGCTAATGAATACATTTTGTCATGTGCCACTGAAGTTTCAAGATTGTTGTGTAGCATTACTGTACCAATAGAGACTGAATATGTTTTTACTACTGATGCTGTCATTGATGTTATTATTATAATCATTACTTTTAAGAAAACTACAGAAAGGCTCACCCAGACCTTACCTAGCTGTCCAAGGCAAAACATCCTCACAATCTGTTATTTTTCACACAGAAAGAAAAGAAAACACAAGGCAAAATGAGCAGGTGGCTGCCTCTTCAGAACTTTTTGCCTTATTTTCCTGACAGGTTGTTGCTAATGATGCTATTATTTTTCTAGTGTGTAGAGATACTCATGACAGTGTAACCTCACAGGCTGTGAAGATGGATTGTTAATTAGTTTAATTAGTGAAGATCCCTTCTTCCATCAGCTAAGAGTCTAACCTTATGCGTTCTCACGGGAACTTTACAGTATGAGGTCCTAAGAAAGCACCTGTCAAGAGACCATCAAAATCCAAAGTAGGAGATGGAATGTGTCCTCGGGGCTTCCTGGCTTCCCTTTCAAATATTAACAGGCAGCATTTACCCTACACGAGACACTATGCCAAGTACTGTGTGTGCAGCCCCACATTTATGTCTCAAAATCCAAAGGACAGGAGGCAGTCTTATCAACAGTGCATAGATGAGAAAATCAGGGCTCAGGAAAATAAACTCTGAAAAGGCTGTGGGGCTGATAAGTGGCAAAGCTGGGTTAAAACCCAGGTCTGTGATCCTATTTTCGTGATGGCTAGAGAGGCTGTTTCTCCCTCAGACCTGATGCTCTTCTGTGGTCTTAGTCTTCCTGTAAAATAGTGCACAAGTCAGGAACTCAGTGTCAGCCTGCATTTAGGGCATGTGACTTTAGGGCAACATGCTCTTTGCATGTTCTGTCTCTGTTATCATGGAATGTTTAACTGGGAGGGAGATCAAAACTCAGAGGAATAATAGATGAAGCCAGGTGGAAAACTTTTAGTTTAGCTCTTAGGAAATCTAGAGGTCAGCAAAATTGGGTAGGTATATGCTTCCCAGTTGTCAAGAATGGTTTCCTTCTCTATTATTGTCTATAATCTCAACACATACTTCTGCCTCATAGTATAGTTTAGCTACTTGAGCTTTGTAGCTATCTCATCCACTTTCCAGCCAGCTGTGTCGAAGGAAATGGAAGAGACCATGTTCCTTTCATTTTGGATGCTTTCTCTCATATTTTACTTTTTATTTCTCTTTTACTTCCTTATCCAAATTTTTCTCCACTCCATGGCTAACTATTCCATTCCTCTCCACTCCATTTTTTATTGCAGCCATCTACAGTCTCTTTCAATTCTCTGATTCCTAATAGAAACTGGAGCATGAGGAATATGGTAAAGAGCAACTAGGATCTTCTTGCACACAATTAAGTGAGACATTTAGCAATTTGCAAAAGATGTAACTATAATTTGAGCAGGATTCTCAGAGCAAATCATTTGCACTCCAGCTACAGTGGACCCTCAAATTATGACAGGCCTGACATACAAACAACTTGGACCAGGATTTTAGTTTTAACTTATGAACAAAGTTTTGAGTTATGACTTGAATGGCAGCCACTTGTGCTTCCAGATGGTCTCACATACTGATTTTTTTGGATGGGGATCGAACTCAGGACCTTGCACTTTTGAGGCAGGTGTGGTGCCAATGAGCTAAATCCCCAGCCCGTAAGATACAGATTTAACCTTTAAAGAGTTCTGGAAAGACCATTAAACATCCTTTCCTGTGTGTGGTTAACAGAGAAATCCTGGGCTGATGTCTAAGGACACTGAGATGTGGCTGAATAGAGGAGAGACTTCAAAAGCTGGAGGATCCTGAGCCTTCATTGACAAACTTGTGTTACAACCAGCCCTCGAGAACAAATTGAGCTCGTAAGTCAAGAGTCCACTGTATTTGCTAACCCTCCCTCTTTCTTCCCCTGATTCTTTCCAAAAGCCACATAGCTACATGTTTACAATTGAATCATTTCAGGTGTCTCACTTTGTCAGTTTTGGTTACCCATGAAAAAGGAGCTCAGAATCTGGGAGATCTTGCTACTGCCAGGGGCAAGCTATTGTGTGTAGGTGGATTTTCTCAGACACATACTTCTCATATACATTATTCAGATCCAGATCAGCTTTTGCTCATGCTACAATAGGCTTTCTTGCAGTTAGCAATCCTAAGTAAAATGATTTTCCTTTAACTGCAAACCTATTCTATCAGTGCAAGTCACCAAATACCTTCATCTCTGTTCATTATTTATCTTCTTCCTTATGTAAAGCCAACTTGATATTTACAACATGTTCTTTCCCTGTTCTAAGCAGCCAGTATAGTTCTTCCAACCTGGGCAGACTTGAGCCACCATCTAGATGAGGTAGAGAGAGGTCAAGACTGGAACAGAAGTGAGTCGCTGGGCCTAGAGAATGCATAGATCACAGTCTGCTTAGATTCTAACATTTGAAGCCAGGGAAAATAGGCAGGGAGCCAACAGGAGTCGAAACCTGCAACAGCAGGGCTGAAATGAAAGGAGGTTCCAGAGAGCAGAATTCGGGCAGAAGCAACTCCTCTCCACTGCTGCTTCTGTGAGATCAAAGCTATCCAATACAAACGTGGTCATAGTTTACAATGTTCTAGTAGTCATGTTTTTAAAAAGTAAACACAAACAGGTGAAATAAATATATTTATTCTTATAAAATACAATATTAAGTATTTTTTGTAATCATATCCAAAATATCATCATTTCAGAAAATGTAAATATCTTTAAATGATGAATGAGGCATTTTACATTATTCTCTTTTATGGACTAAGTCTCCAAAATCTGGTGTGCATTTAACACTTACAGCAAGTCTCTGTGGAGACCAGCCACATCTCAAAAGCTCAGTAGACGAATGAAGCTAGTGAGTGACCCCACGTTGGATAGCACAGGGCTAGACCCTTTCTGCTCAGAGTGGTTAGGGCACCAGCACTATCAGCACATCTGGGGCTTGTTAGAATTGTAGAATCTCAGCAGTTCCACAAATCAGAATATGCCTTTTAACAAGATCTTCAAGCGATGGGCATATTCAAGTTTGAGGACAAAAGCAGAAGTCCCTTAGAAGAAAATCTGAAGTGGCAACTGCTTACAAAAGTATCAGCTTGACTGCAAAAATGGCAGGGAGAGGATACAAAATTTTCTCTCTCTTATGGCTGTTAGCGCAAATAAAAACAATTATAATAGCACCACAGCTGAATAACAAACCAATTCAAATGGAGTTTGAGCTATTCAAATGGCTTGAAGAAACAACACTTCTCTCAGCATCTGTCCAGCAACTGAAGGTCCTGTATTAAATCTGTACTCTGGACTCAGCCCTGATAAAACAGCTTGAAGGGATGTTGGCTCCAACCCAGTCTTTGCCATGGCAGAATCTCTGGGAGTATTTTAAGTTGTACCACTGTTTGCTCCAAAATAATTCCCAGGGACCTAAAATCCTCACCATTTGACTCATACCCTTGGACAGAAGTATTACTCCAGAAAGGCCCCAGCAACATGCAAAATGGATCCCTTGAAAAGGATAACTGATGTAGGTTCATCTTTGTCATATTGAGAATTTGTTTGTAGGAAAAGCGGAGGCGGAAAGGTGTAGAGAACCAAAGCTTTGGCAGGAATAGAAAAAGTTTTTTGTATGAAGCAAGCAAAATGTTGCCCCAAGTGAGGACAGAGGGCATGAAACTGGGCATTAGTGAGGAATCAAACATAAACCCCAGCCTCAGTGAGCTTCACCCTGAATCCTCAACACAGCTGCGGTGAATAAACCTGCATAAATGCCACCTTTTATGCAATAATGAGAGAGCAGAGAAGCCTCTACTTTTATTGGAAGTCTTATGGGGGGAATGCGTGTGAGTGAATGTGAATGGTCATGTTGATGCAGGACATCAGAGATGGAGCCAAAAACAGAGGCAGAGCTACAACTAGGGAGCACAGATCAGAAAGAGACAGGGAGGGTATAAGAAGACTGGATGTAGATGTGTGAGGGTCCAACAGGCTTGGAAGTGGCCAGAATCACACACCTACTGGGTCTGAAATGAGAAAACAATGGCACATTGACCCAGTGCTGTGTGTACAGGAAGCTCCTTGCTTTTCGAGGCTGGCCCTGATCAATGGTGACTACCCAGGAAGGGCATCCACGTAAGACTTTCCCTAGCGCATATTTGTTACCCGTGGTCAGGAGGAGAATCAAACAAACACTGTTTGAGCAGGTGCCCTTTTCCGAATGCAATTGCGTGTGTTATTTTTAATATCTCCTGCCCATCTGCTTTGGTTGTTTCCTCTGGCCCAGATTAGAAGACTCCATGGCATTACCTGAATGCAGATTTCACCATGCAATCACCTTCACAGAGCTGCGGGATGCACTTGGCTTCCCTAATACACAAACCCCAGGAAGTATAAATAGAAACATTGCTTTTATTTGTAGACTTAATGGTTATGGGGAAGCTGGCTCGGAGGCATAAAAGCTTGCCTCTTCCAATTCACTGAACTTTGGACCCATAATTCTTGCAGTTCAGAAAATTAAATAGAGGTCAGCAATTTATGCCTAAGGTGCCCGAGGAGGGTGAGGGAGAAGGGCTATTAAACCCAGCAAAATGCGCTTATCTGTTTTCAATTTTCTCTTGTTGTTTCCACTGGGGTCTTCCACACCAAATTGCTGCTGGTTTATGGACTGAAAAACCTCAGAGTGAGGGGCAGCTTTTCTTCAGTATGGCTGCCAGGATGTCAAGCCAGTTCCTGAGCTCCAGGCAGCTCTTTACACTGGCCTTCTCTGGAGAGCGCAGGTCCCAAGATAGAGATGTCCTACCCTGAGCATCAGCCATCAAGGCCTAGGTGTTGGTGTTCAGAATGAGCTCCATTGGACACTTATGAAGACTCATTTGATTTAAAATATTTGCATCCTTTCAAAAAGTTGATGTCCTATTCACACTTCAGTGGGGGAGAAAATCTTGGAGATTAGTGTGAAGAGAAACAGTGACATCTATTATCTATCTTGATTAGATCCTCTAATCAAGTCAGGTGTCAGTTGACTACTAATCAGAGACCTTAGCACATCCTTGCAAGGAGCTCCCACAAATGCTAGAAAGGAAAGCACCCAGTTACCCTCCTTTATGAAAGTAGCACAGTGACCAGTTTGCTTGATAAAATTAATTGAAAATCTAGACTCTCTGGGAAAACCTGAAACAGGCTAATGCTCCTTTAGGAAACATCACCAGTGTTACATCCCCAGAACTAGGTTAGGTTTTCAATAAATATTGATTGACTCTGATGATAACTCCAGGCTTAGGGCAATCTTTATACCATGCCTGTCAATGTTCTACCACCCAGATGGAGCCTTTTCTCAGATCTTATCCTTGTTCAGGATGTCATGTGTCTGGCAGCCTTAGGCTTTGATATACAATACATTGAAAACCAATGATGGTGAACCTTGAACTTCCCTCAGGAGCAAGCTGGACTCACTTACATCAACATTAGTGCAGAGCTTCTGGAACTACACAGAATCCAAGTTGGAACTGGCCTGCTTTACTGCTGCTAAGAATATGTTGGTGTGAATACTCCTATTTACATCAAAAGAGCTCCATATTTTCTTGGCAAATAATTCAATACAAATTAGGACATTCAGTCCCAATTTGGCTTGAAGGCCTCATGTAGATGGAACTAAAACTTTGTTCGTCTTTTATGAACCTAAGATATTGGGCCTAATGAGATTTTCATGTGGTCATAGAATTGATTCTCCCAGTTGGAAGCAAGAAGTAGAAATGTATGAAAATGGAGAGAGAAAATAAGAGGAGGAAAAAATAAACTGCCTTAGCCCTATAAAATCTTGGGTTTCCAGTTCTTTGTTCCTGTTTACAACTCCAATCTCTGATAGAAGTCCACAAAATATAAGTCCCTATATAGAATCATGCAATTTTTTTAACTCAATCAATTTACAAATAAAGAAATGAATCTCCAGAGGCATTAAATGACTTTTCCAAGACACAACGGTATTTGCTGGAAGACTCTATTTCTTGATCTCAGGCTTTTTCAGCCACAGGAATTAAGGGTGAAAGAAGACTCTTCAACAGGTTTTTTTTTAAAGAGATGAATATATTTTTATTAATTTACAGAATATAGATTGCTTTTATTGTCAACAAGACTTTAGAGGATCAGGGCTGTACAACACTTAAAAAATGTTCTTCTCTAGTTTCTTCTGTGTGTGTTTTTGTTCCTTTGTGTTCGTTTTTGTTTTTGGTGCTAGGGTCAAACCCAGGGCCTGAGTGCCCCATAAGCATACTCTAGCCCTGCCACTGAGCTATACTGGGGCCCAGCTCCATCTGGATTTCCAAGTACTGATGCTGGGTTTTCAGCCTAGGACAAACAAGGATCTCCAGAGGGTGAGGTACTAATTTCTGTAATTCTTTAAAAATTAATTTTTAAATTAATTTAAAATTTTAAAATTAATTAATTTTTTTTCAGTTGTCATGCTCTTGCTGTATTCGTCACAAGCCTTGTCCTATTATATGAGTTACCATGGTTTTCTACAGCATTTAAAAAATGTAGATGGGTCTTAAGCTTTACAAACTTCACAGTTCCTGGCATGAGGCAGAAATCAAGGCTTGAGGAAAGAGTAAAGTTTTACTTCTCCTACTTGAAATTCTGACAGGCTTGGCCATCCCAAATCACGGAGAGTATCCTGTTTTCCAGGACTAGAAGTAGCAGCAAGGGCCCAAGGCCTCCTGATCTATGTTTGAATTCCCATCATCATCTGAATATGGGTGAATTTTGAGTTTTATTTTCTTTTGTGGCCCACTTGCAAAAAAAAAAAAAAGTTTTAATTACAAAAAAGAGAAGTTTCCAGAGTGTGTATGAAGTAATGTTGAGGTTTTTAGCCAGTCCCAATGCATCAAGTCTTGGAATTGCTCCCGCCCATTGGTATTATTTCTCCTGGCATCAAAGAAGGAATTAGAGAAGAAGCATTCTAAAGAAATATTGCAGATGACAAAAATCAGGAAAAAATGAAAACAAAATGAAGCAAAAAAAAAATCCTTGGCCTCCAGAGACAGTAGCATCATGGAAGTAAATATGGTCATGTGAAAAGAAAGAAAGAAAGAAAGAAAGAAAGAAAGAAAGAAAGAAAGAAAGAAAGAAAGAAAGAAAGAAAGAAAGAGAAAAGAAAAATAAAAGGTCAAGCAGCCTTCCTGAGGGTTTTTGTTGTTGTTGTTGTTGTTGTTGTTGTTTTTCTTTACATATCTAGTGATGGATTACCAGGCTGGCAAAAGTTCTCTGGTATTGAAAGCAGAGCTAACCACAAAATTCCATTTTCTCCAGGTGTTTTCTTTGGTTTGGAGAATGCCACATCGGGGCACATTTGGAAGAGACCAGTGTGGTCTCACAAGGAAGGCAGAGCTGGCCTCCCACTGAATGCTTGTTCCTGCAGCCACTGTCTTGGGCTCAGAGCCACTCTCCTTCCCTCCTCTTCCCACCCTCCCCTCACCCCAGGACAGAAGAAAGGTCCATGCGAGTTTATGCAACTGACATTCCCCAGAACTTCAAAGTGTGAACCTCTGTGAATTTGGCAGCCAAGAGGTCCAATCCAGAGCATTCTCTGAGTGTCTGCCTCCATCAGTTGAAGGCAGGCTGGAAGGAAAGGACCAAAATGAGCTTTCAAACCACAGGGAGCTGTGTCCTGACACTTGGATTAAGGTCAGAGAGATCTGTCTCTGGCTCCTTCTGAGATTTTCAGGGACCATCGGAATGAAAAGGGCTGATTTTCCTCAAATTCACTCCACCAAATTAGCCTTCATTCCAATTCCTAGTCATACCCTAACAAAAAGCTAAAGACGCTGCCTCATTCTCTCCACAACATCTCAAGAGTATTTGCAGAGAGCCTTCCAGGTGTACATTGTTGTGCTTGAAGGTTATAAGATAAAATGCCCCTGTTTCCTGCCACAAGGAAACTGGAACCCAGGAAACAGAATTGAGTTATTGTGGCAGTAACAGAATGCAGAATATATTTAATTGTGGGAGATCAGAAGGAAGGGTCAAGAAAAGCTTTGTGAAAATTTGAAGGATAGCAGGATAAGAAAGGTTAAAGGAAAGGGCACTCCAAGGTGAAAGCCGAGTAGAGGTAGATACCCAGAGGTGGGAAGCGTGAAGTAGCTTTGCTTGGCTAATGCATGGACTACCTGCAAAATGGCATGGGCTGTAAGCCTGAAAAGATAGGTTAGGGCTAAATCCAGAAGATTCTTGAATGTCAGTTTGAGAAATGTGGACTTGAGGGAAAGGAAATTGATGCTAATTAAATCAAATCAATCAGGTGAAATAATAGTTGTGAAGAACAGGATGTTCAACAGTCCACTTGAATAAACAAATTATTTTATTCTTCATTCAGTGTTTGAGGCCAGTGTGCATCCTAAGGGAAAGAAAAATGCTTGAGGCATTATATTCAAATGGTAGCTCTACCATTATTTAGACAGAGGCCTTTGGAATAGTCTCTTGTAGCTGATAGGAATTTGCTCACCTCTTTAGTCATAAAACATGTTGCATTGTCTCTTCTTCTGAGTCAGATTAAATCTGCTCCTTGGTCTTTATCAGAAAGCAAGAAATGTATTCTGTATCATGTTTGGAGGTGGGAAAAAGTCAGAAATATCAGAAGGCTTGTACAGTCCAGAAAATGCGAGAAGGACCTCTGTTCCTCAGTTCATCTCAGATAACCTGAGTCCTTAATGTTTGAGCCCTCATGAAAGTGGAAGACTCCATGTTGTCCACGCTGGGATTCACATAATGACCTTTCACAATGGCTTTTCAGATATGGCAGTGCAGAGTGGCCAACTATCCTGGTGTATTCAAGACTAAAGAAGTTTCCATGATGTGGGACTTTGGGTTTTAAAAATAAGTAAGTCCATGGCAAACCTGGATGGGTGAAGGCACTGAATGTGCATAGCAAAAACACCCTCCTACAGCCCATCAGAGGCCCTGATTCCATCCAGATCTCTGTCAGGGAGCTGGGAGGGGCTGTCAGCCCTCAATGGACTTGCTACTTCCCTCCTATCTGTCTTTCAAAGCCAGTTCCACCTCTAAATCAAAACACAGTTCCAACGGGGATTCCTTCTGAATACCTGGCAACTTTTTTTTTTGCTTTGAAACAAAAAGGCATGAAACAACCAAAGAAGAAAGGTAGTCCAGAAATCTGAATGCACATGTTTTACAATTCTACCTGTAGGTGAGATGAAGAGGGTGTGGAGGCAAAAGCAGAGACAAATTACCCTTTCACTCCTCTGAGAGATTAATTAAAAAATATATAGTGAGCCATATCCTGTGGCAGGCCTTGTACTAGATGTTTGGGGTGCAGTAGGGAAAGACAAAATTGAACTCACATTCTATCATTATCCTGAAACAAGAAAGAAACAGGAAAAAATGTCTCAAAAATTATTCAGCTGTTACCAATCTAGATGAGCCTCAATTTCCTCTCCATGGTAGGGATAATAGTATATACCTCGCAGAATTGTCACAGTGTCAAATGGGACAATACATGTAAAGCACCCCCTGTAGAGCCTGCCCCACAGTTTATAGTTCAAAGTAGCCATAGTGGACACTTTGGTTTTCTGGATTTACTATTTGAAGCTACAAATTGTTCCTCTTTTATACTTTTTCAATTTCTGCTCAACTCTACCTGCATTTCTAAAGACTCTTAGATTTAAAAGTTTTATTGAGCAGCATTGCCAGATTCTTTTAAAAATGCCACCTCAGGTTATTCCCATTCTGGTAGAAGCAACAGTTAGTTTAGGCAATACAATCAGGTAGAGAGTAAGAAGCAAACCCATTTCTTTCCAATCCAGTGATTTTTCCCTATGCCACATTGCACTCCAAGTAGCTCTTTGAAAGATCTCTTCCCTTTGTCCACTATTCTGGAACTCTCAGATCAAAAATGGGCATTATTGCTGCAGAAGTTGTGGGGAAAAGTCAAGGGAGATGTATTACATGGGAGGCTCACTGCTGTAGCAGATTACCTTTAAACTTCAGTATCTTAGTTCAGTAAAAGCTTTTCTCTCCATAAGACTATCTAATAAAGATCCACATAATCCTGCCAAGTCCAGCTCCTTGTGTGGTTGTTTTTCCTCCATGTTGCTCTTCCATCTTGTAGGATTTCTTCATCTGTTGCATTCAGCATGCAGAAAGCAAAAGAGAAAAGGGCCCAAAGGATTACATTGGAACTTCTTAAGAAGCTAAGTTTGGAAGTAGAATCTGGAATTACTTTGCCCATATTCTATTGTCCAGAACTTGTCCTATGGTCATACTTAACTGCAAGGGATGTTGGGAAATGTAGAGTAGCTACATGCCCATGAGCACACTGTCGCGGGGCTTAGTAAGTGCATAGCAGTCTCTGCCAGAATGGGCAGTCGCCCCAATATTAAATGACAATAATCTCCTGGGGATTATCAACTCTTGGCAGGTCATCTACAAAATGAGACCACCAGAGACTAATTTTTGCAAGTATGTTGTGAGAATTAGGAATGCATGATACATAGCACCATGGAAGACTTTGTAAGCCCCCAGCCATCTGTCACTAGGGAGAGGTAGCAAGATGAGGTGAGACAAACATGGCTTCAAGTTCCCCTCACCACCCCTATGTCACTGGACAAATTTTATGACTTCTGTATGCATGGAGCTTCATCTCAAAGTATGGATATTCATGCCCCATCCTGCCAATAAGAATAATAGGAAAGATTACTTAAAACCAGAACTGACTCACAACCACAATGTAGAGAGTTACCTATATCCATTCAAGAAAGATGCTGGATGGACATGAAATACATTGCTAGTGAAAGACCAGAGCAACAACACTAGGTGAAGTCTAATTTTCAGAGAGACCAGTACTTCTTCCCCAAAAGATGTCTGCCTCAGCTACATGTTATATTTCTAGAAAATTATCAAAAAGTAATATTTTTGAAATTTATCATATTTAGAATTTTCAAAATTATAGAGGAATTGGGGCTCAGAACTCTGAATCTTTGTTTACATTCTACAGATGATTCTAAAGTAGTTAAACAGACATGTTCTATTGAGATCTTTAGGAACCATTACTCTAAGTTATTAAAAGAAGTGGGAATATATTTTTGACATCCTCATTTACCTACTTTATAATTTATTAAATAAAACAGAATACTGCCCTACTGTATTGTACCTTTCAGAGTGTTCAACTACACAGATAAATGCACTACAAATGTGGGCATGGACATTTTAACACTTGATGAGTAAATATTAGAAATGAAGACGTGGGGCAAATCAGAAACCAGAAGAGTCTTAATTTTATGATTGATCCATTCAACCAATTAATCAATAAACTATTGATGAACCATTTGTGGGGTTCTGAGCTGGGCTATAAGGATATAAAGATGAATGAGAGCTAGTTCCTGTAAAGGTAGCTCCAATTTTTCAAGAGAGAAAAGTTACAGCTTCAGCTGATAGGATCTTTCACAATGCTCCTGAATATTTAAGACTGTAACTTTTTATAAGGAGCCAATCAGCTCCATTAGAAGGGACCAGGCTTCTATTCTCTTAATCACACTTCATTCACCTGGAGGTAACTTGTTAGCCCCCATGGCAAATAGTCACATTATACACTGCAAAGATGATGAAGGTTATCTCCCCCAGGAAGCCTTCCCTAATTACTAGGGCCCCATATAACAGCTTCCTAATATATATGTTTTATTTATTTGAGTCATTACCCTATCCTTGTATTTTTATTTTAACATCATCTTTCCCTCCCCTGTAGTATTGACTTGTTGAAATATGTTCAAGAAAATAACCCTTAAAGAGTGGTAGTCACATAGTCCTCCTTCCCATGGACTGAGTGCCAGCTGGTGAGAGCGAGCATGTCAACCTGGTCTCAGCATGCTTGGCCACTGTCACTGGGTGTCAGCACTCCACATGATATATGCTGCACTCCAGAGAAGGTGCTATCTTAAACTGAGTGCATTCTCTGAGAGTGTGGCTTACACTATCACAGCATCCATTTCTACCATTTGCCTAGCATTTATGGACAACAGTTTTGACCCCGAATGCCTGAGAAATTGTCTGCAAATGACAGTGCTGGAAAAATACACAAGACCATGCTGGATGTTAAACAGTAAGTTTACTTGAGAATTCTTAAAGTAAGTTTTCTTGAAAATTCACAATATCTGTGGATGAGAAAACAGGGGGTAAAAGTCAGTAGGCAAGTGGAGATGGATGGGGGTCCTTTGCTATGGGAAGGAGTCAAAATTATTACCTGAGAGGATGCCAGACAATTGTATGAATAAGGCTGAAGGAATACTGCAGATTTTGGATTCAGAGAATTTGGAGGGGAGAAAGGAGCCATTTGCCAATGTACCAAAGTGGAAACATTGATTCCACAAACAAGGTCCTAAGTAACCCTTCTAGTTCTGATTCAGTTAGCACTCACTACCCCTTTCCAAGAGGGCCTTGGCCTTGCCAAGTGATAGGTATGATTAATTTATTTCTTCCACTGAATTGTAAGCTCTTTTAACATGAGATTCCATCTCATACATATTTAACTTTCTTGGGTTTTACTACATAGTTATACCATGACATGGATGAATGAATTTCCAAATGAAACAGACCACTCAACATCTCACACCTGTGAGAAAAATGAAAAAGTTCAGAAGTTCTGAGCACAGGATCATTTCTGCCAGAAATTTCCTGAATGTCAGGGTAAGTATAGTAGAACTGGTGATGAATTATGCTTGAGCTGGGGAGACAGAATTAAGCTTGGCACAGTCTTAGTTTCAGTGGTGGGGTATAATACAGTTATCTCTGGCATCCCACACGGACCCCATTTTCAGTATGATAAAGAAGAATTAGTGAAAATGGAGCTCTCCCCCACTCAAGGGATTGTCTCTATCCACACTAGAGAACAGACTACCATGGGGTTCAGAAGAGGAAGTGGGGGTTGGGGAAGCAAGAAGAGGATGCTACCAGTTAAGACCAGCAGCAATTATTTCTGACTTCAAAAAATTCCAGGCAACATCAGCCTCCTCAGTAGCTCCCCAATAACAAAATCATTTTTATGAGATTCAGATAAGATGTTCTGCAAAACCAGACTAGAGTTCCTACCCACCGTACCCACAGAGAAGCTGGTACACACAGGCTCAGCAGAGGAATAAGAAGTCATGCATATTCCATATGGATGGAAGTGTTGAGTAATGGATTTGGTGCAGTGAAAGAGGTCACTTCATGTCAAGCCAAGAAGTTGCTGTGTTTGACCCTAAGAGGCTGGCCATCCGCTTCCCGAGTTTGACAAAACTCTCAAGGAAGCTCTGGCTTTACTGCACTCAGGTCTACGGGAGGAGACTGACGTGGGGTGGAGGAGGCCCTGTGTTGGGAGTTGCAGAAACTCTTCTCGCCTCATCTAGGCAAGGAGTGCACAGTGGGGTGCTGTCTGGACTCTCTAAGAGGAACAATGAACAGACATGTAATGAGGCAGGCCATCCCAGGTGTATTGTACTTATTTTCTTCTCACTTAATGCTGAGAGAGAGACTCTACACGGCTTCACATGAAACTGTAGCGATTTGAGTAGGATAGAAAGGGGGCTGGGATATTACTATCATAACAGAACAGTATAAGTGTAGCATTGCTCCCAACAAACATAGTTTATTGTGTGAAGTTAATTCCAATAATCTACTTAAAATGGAGTGTAAGACATTGTGTATAATAAATAGGTGGCTGTTCCTTGGAGAGAATGAGAGGAATATTTACTGATTGCTGAAAGCTAGAGGAACCATGACAGAATGAGGTTCAGTCAGTAGTTGGAGGGTTATTGCTTGCAAAAATTCCTCAGGGGTACGGAAACCAAAGATATTTTTAAAATTAGGATAGTCTTAGTTTCAATTTTGCTCTTTTTGGTACAATTCTAAATTTTCTTCTTACGGTCCAGAATTCCTTACTAAAGTCTACTGATCACAAATATTATTTTCATGAGTAGAAGTTGAGGGAATTGAAGGAAGGTATCAGTTTAGTGTTTAGGTTGTTATTATGTTAAACAAAAAATAACCTAAAAGGGACAGTAAAAGGGACAGTGAGACCATCCATAAATGGAGGAAGTGGGCTGGGGATTTAGCTCATTGGCACTTTGCCTGCCTTGCAAGTGTAAGGTCCTGAGTTCGATCTTCGATACTGGAAAAAAACAGAAATTCTGAATGTAGAATATTCAGTGCATAAATGGAGGAAGAAAGACTTTGAATCTAGAGCTAATGAGGAGATCATAATTCTCCTAAAAATTCATAGTAATCTGGGGAAGTCATTCACAGGATGTGAATTGTAGGTTCAAACAAATCTTATTTATATCTCAAGAAATGAAGACCTAGCTAATATCAGTGTTACAATACTGAAAACAATAAACTTGCATAGGTTGCCTGGCTCATGTCTACTCATTATTATGAAATCTCAAGATCTCACCATTTCTTCCATCAAAACCCCCATAAATTTCTCCCAAAGTTCCTCCAGGGTATTTCCTAGGTATTCCAGAATAAGGCATTACTTTTCTCCCTCTTCAATTTACACTGTGATTTCGGCCTCCCCACTGCCAACCAGATTTCCGCTTATCTCAGGTGTACCTTCTGGGAACTGTGTGCCTCTCCCTTGACCACAGCTTCATTCTAGTTAAATTATTCTTTCCAAAGTAGAGAGTATTTCAGATATAGATGTTTCCAGATCTATTACCATATAGTAAACCATATCAAAATTTAGTGGTTTAAAACAACCAACTTGTTCTTTTCTTTTTTCCATTAAGTTTATGGGTACATTTTAGGAATACAATACAGTTACATTCATCATTGGGATCTTGTAACATTACATGAGTATCTTGGTTCTTATTTTTTCCCCATTCCCCTGCCATCCTTTTACCTCTTCCTCCTTTCCCTATTTACAAAGACTTTGCTTCCATTTTTTTCCTTTTCTCATATTTTTTCCCTTCTTTCCTTTCTCCTACCCCTCCCACTTTCCCTACTCCTTAATGCTCTTTGGTTGTTGGTTTTTTTTCATTGATTTTATTGGTACATTTTAGGTATACAATATAATGTCATTCATCATTGGAAATTTGAACAACTTATTCTTAATGACCCAGTGGATTGACTGAGCTTTTCTTCTATTGCTTTGGTATCGAGTGGGGCACAAGAATGACTGGAAAATCAAACATGACCTTTTTCACAATAGATGGCAAGTACTACTGGCTTCTGGCTGGGAGTGCAGATAGGGCTACTGACCCGAGGTTTGGTTTACTTCACTAGGTCTCACCATGTAGTGTCTTGGGCTTCCTCGTAGCATAGTGGCTGAGTGCCAAGGAGCATTCCAAAAAGATGGAAGAAGACAATATAGATTGTTATTCTTTGGATTTAAAATTTTCCAGTGGATGGACTATTCAGAAGTGATCAGATCGTAAGAACACTAACCTCATAAATGGATTAATGCTTTGATGAGTTCATAGCCAAATGGATTATAGGAGACAGGCCCTAGAGGGAGGAAACAGATGTTATGGACATGACCTTGGGGACTATATATCTGATGTCTAGCCTCTTCATTTCTCACTCTTTCCACTTCCTGGCTGCTAGGAGGTGAACAGATTTTCTCCACCACACTCATCTGCCATGATGTTTCTAACTCACCATAGGCCTCAAGCAGTGGAGCCAAATGATCATAGACTGAATCCTTTGAAACTGTGAGACAAAATAAATCTTTCTTCCTCTAAGTTAATTTTTTCCTGGCATTTAGTCACAGTATGGAAAGCTGACTAATACATAGATCTTTTAATTCTTGGCCTCAAGAGATACATAACAATATCTCTTCCATATTCTATGGGTGAAATCCAAAAGGAGGTAAATTCTACTTCTTGATGAAAATAATAATAAAGATAAGAAAGGAAACAGAAAGAAGAGAAGTTGTCATTTTAATTTACCATACCACCATTTATTCCCCCTCTCTCTCTCATACACCTCAATGTTGAGTCTTATCAGAACCACTTGAACCTTAGAAACAAGTCCAGAAGAATTTGGTTGCAGGACCCAAACACTAAATTAATCTTCACCTGCCAAGCTGTCTCCTTTCCAAATTCCCTGTTTTTCAATCACCCACACTTCCTCTTTGACCAACATACTTATCACAGGGTTTGTGTGTCTTTTGGGTGTTTTGTTGTTGTTGTTGTTTTGGATTTTTTTGGTATCGGTGATCGAACTCAGGACCTTGTGCCTACAAGGCAGGCACAGTGCTGCTGAGCTAAATCCCAGCCCTGTGTGTCTTCTTGAAGCTCCAATTTTATTGGCTTACCCAAAACAGCATGAGTTCATCTCAATCAAAAAGATATACATGTGCCATCTTTGCTAACAAGTTATGAAATATCTCTAGTACTTATTCAACACTGGCACAGGGATGATAATATCTTTAAAGTGTCCATGATGGTCACGTGTCTCTGAAAGTTCCCCAAATCTAGCTCTAGCTCAACATTGCTGCTCTTTAAAAGTATTGCTTTACCATCTAAATGTGGACTACTCTAGAAAGACTTCAGTAGTCTGCTTTTCAAACTCATCTAAACTGGGAAAACTCCAGAGTTTTCTGATAGTTTTGAGGCAGTAAGAGGGTCATAATTTCCCCCTAAATCAAATCTCCCACATAATACAGACCTGGGCAAGCCCTGTGTGTATCCAAGACAGCAAGAGGCCTGAGAGTGCAGAAGATAGGAGACTAAGTTGAAGGATTAGAAAGAAGAGGAATGTAGCATTTCTAATTCATTTCTAATTCCCACCTTGTCTCTAGACTCTGGTCAGCCAAAAGTTGCTAAAGCTCCATCAAGGCAAGCAAGATCCTGACTCTGGCCAATTGCTAAGACTTTTTTCCAAGGACAGTCACTGATTAAGCAAGTTGAACCAGAGATAAGGTACAGCCACCCCCAGCCATGCGTCTCCTTTCTTACTTTATAGAAGAAATGCAGTCAAGAAGGACTGAAGGGACAGTGAAAGAGTTTCCTCTTATTGTAGCTTCCCGCCAACTATTGACCATCAGCTTGGCTATCAGATTATGAATATTAAAAAGGAAAAGATACCATCAGCAAGTGTCATTTGTGATAAATCACCATAACTTGGCTTATATTAATTGCAATTCATTATCCAGACAGTTGATGGGCATTCGTGGTTTTTTCCACTTCCTGGGGATCAGCAGCAGCAAAATCTGCCAAAGACCTAGGTAGGAAAACAGGAGCAACTCAGGATAGTGATGATAGGTTGATAAATGTTCTGTTTTATTAGTTTTTCCTATCATCATCACATAGAGAAGCAAATTTATAATTCAAATGACCCTGGACCTTCAACTGGAGGCAAGAAAGTAAAATGTTTTCTTTTAAGAAGAAAAATTGTATATAGCAAGTAAGGTATACACTATTCTACAGTGTGTACCTTTGCTATTGTTCTTAAGTGTGAAGATCATGTTCTGTCACCTCCCTGACCCCCTCCCTCTCCCTGTCCTCATCTCTTTGCCTGTACAATGCCTCCTGAGACTCTATCTTCTCCAGGAGTCTCCCTGACACCACAGGTGAGCTCTTCTGTACTCAATATGTTTCCTTGTGAACATCCCCACTACTGTACTTACCCCATGATACTGCAGTTACCTGGTTACCTGTGCATGTACCTCTCAAGAAGAGCAAACTGAAAAACTATAGGATTATATTTTGTGCTGCTTTGCATCATTAGATTTTAAAACCATGTCTGTCACATAGAACATATTGAGTCTACATTGAATCAAAGTGAATGGATATTTAACATCTGCTATGGCGATTGTTAGCATCTTTTCTATTCTTTTTGTTACCAAATACATTATGTTTATCTGTCTCATGGTCATGATGCTAAGTGCATCTCAAAATTGTTTACAGCCTGACTGGTCTTTGCTCTCTAGAATAAATATGTGTGAGTTTATATCATTGAGATATGCAGCATTGCCTTCCTGCCTTTTTTTTTTTAACTCTGGACCTTGCACTTGTGAGGCAGGTGGTGAAACCACTGAGTTAAATCCCCCCAGCCCATTCCTGCTTTTTTTTGAGGTATACTCTGAGTGATTTTTTTCAATAACAAATATTCTTTGCTAAGTCATGGCATCATCTACCAAACTCTGCTAAGCCAAAGGCAGATGTTTCTAAGATCCATGTCCATCTAGGAATGTGGTCTCACTGGCTGATGGGACCAATGTGTACCTTGCCCTCACCACCCCTTTACATACACATTTCTACACACAAGGAGGTCTATAGATAGAAGTGTGCCCAGTTGCAGATAGTTGCTGAGTTTAGCCTTGAAAAGTCTACATAAAGTTTTTCAAAATCATAAGGACCCTCAATCAATTTCAAATGCAGAGAATTGTTTATTTTTGATTTCACAGTCCCAGTCAGCTTTACATTGCCATGACAAAATAACTGATATAAATAACTGAAAGGAAGAAGTATTTATTTTTGCTCACAGTTTCAAAGGTTTCAGTCTATGGTCAATTGGCTCCATTGGCTTTAGGCTTGTGGTAAAGCAGAAAAATCATGGTAGAAGGAAGAGGCAGGGGAAAGCTGCTCAGCTCATGGCACACAGGAAGCAGAAAGAGAAGGAAAGAGAGCCTGTGTTAGTGGGTTTCTTCCTCCTTCTGCCTTTGTTCTGCTTGGGCCCGCCTTACAGGGTGGTTCTGCTCGCATTCAGGCTGAATCTCCCCCATTAGTTCGCTGCCCTGCACATCAATTGTCTCTGGAAACAGCCTCACAGACACATCCTAAAGAATGTTTTACTAATTTCCTAGGTGCTTCCCAATCAAGTTGACAATCAAGATTAACCATCACACGCACTTAAAAGGATTATTTTCTGCTTATCTTCCTTTCAAATTTTCCAATATCAAAGACAGTGTGTTCAGGTGTGTTTTGATCTTTCTTTCTTTCTTTCTTTCTTTCTTTCTTTCTTTCTTTCTTTCTTTCTTTCTTTCTTTCTTTCTTTCTTTCTTTCTTTCTTTTTTCTTTTGAACTTTCCAGGTTTTCCAAGAGCAAAGAAGTCTACAAAGGTACTTAAATCTTGGTTTCAACATTCCAGTTGATCTGGATGGATCTTACAGATTCTCTGCATTTGTATGGAACTATTTGGGCCTAATACATAGATACTGTCATAATTATATAAGGTGTACATAGAATGTGGTACTCTTAATTTCATCAAATGCATTCTTATTTACAGTTTTAAATGTAGCAGAAAGTCTTAGAAAATACTCTAGGTTGGGAGTCTGGAGATCTGTGGAAGGTCTCAAACACTTTGTAAAAAGAAATGCTATGTGAATAGGTAAACAGGTAAGTAGGCATGTAGATCAGTAGGTAGGAAAGGAGAAAAACAGGTTTTCCCTGCCAAACCTCCCAACCAGGCCTCAGTTTGGTTTGGGTCCTCTAAAATGAGAGGGGTTAGACTAGTTGATCACCAAGTTCTATCTTGTGTTTGGGGTCTTGTAATTCATGACCAGCTTTCCTTAACCTGCACCTTCCTGTTCTTCCCGACATCCTTTCCAGTGGATCTTTTCAAGGTGACTCTAGACCTACTGAGGTCTGCTTTCTTAAATTTCAGTTCTTTATTGCCTTGGAATTTTAAGCTCTTCTCAGTTTATGGCTCCTTCCACCATGGTGGCCCGTCACCCTTCAACCTTTAAATGTTTTCTTCATGTTAACAAGTACCCAAGAAAGGCACCTGATTTCCTTGTTTCCTGTGGTGAATGACTATGAAGTGACCTGAAAAGTCAATGCAACTTCCTTAAATGCCTTACTCCCTGACCTGCAGAGGAGGGGAGCCTCTGGCTCGCCCTGGCTCAGTCATCTGTTTGTAATTGAATCAGTCCTTGCATTAGCCACAGGCTTTAGTTTCACAGCCTGGGATGAGCTGGTGCAGACTTCCCCAAACATCTCTAGCCGGAGAGAAGCTGTCACAGATACCTCCTCACGTTGATAGTTTTCTTTTTAATATTTATAAACACAAAAGTATTTCTTTCTTCCCCTCCTCTTGAAATGTATATATTCATTCATTAAAACACACTGACATTGCTGAGGTAATGGCCTGTCGACAGATTTATAACAGGAACTATCTCACTGCCTGCAGGCCTGTGCATTTTAATATAATTAAAAGGCTTCTGTTTGGAATCTTAACTAATTAATATTCATGCTTTTCTCCTTCCACCTGCCATTCCTGATTTGCTGTCTTTTAGCAGATTGAACATGGCCCAGTAAATGCCACCACCAGCCAAAGCAAGGCAGGAAGGGAAAGAAAGGAGGAATCTCACTGTGGCCTTGGCTTTTCTGTGAAAAAATTTTAAAAAAACACAGCATTTTAAAAACAGTAAATTTTTCCCTGGCTTATGAAGAAAGTAGAGTAAAAGCCCCTATAAATATCAGGATTTGGTAGAGATAGGACAATTGAACAGGGAGTGTAGGTTAAGTCACTCACACTGGAAATCTTTAAGAATTTTCACAAATTTTATTTGTGCCAAAATCACAGAACAGTAACTTGAAAATGCAAGTAATAGATTTAAAAAAAAAAAAGGAAGTAAAGGTGAAAGTGGCAGTGACAGTTATCACTATTCCGTACCTTAGAAAAGCCATTCACACAAATGAATGTGATTCACCTCCATGGGACATTTGAGAGTCAATCAAATTCCAAGGAAGAGTCACATGACCACTATTTTACATCATTCTTCTATAACAAAATACCACAGACTGGGGAATACATAAACAACAGAAATTTATTCCTGACAGTTCTACAAGCAAGGAAGTTCAAGATAAAATCTCCAGGAGATTTAGTATCTGGTAAGAGCTTTCTCTGTACTTCCAAGATGATACCTTGTTGCTGCATTCCCCTGAGGGGGACAAACAGTGTGTCTTCAAATGGCAGAATGGAGGGAAAAGCAGTTTGCTCCCTCAAGCCTGTTTATAGATGCACTAAATTCATTCATGAGAGCAGAGTCCTCATGGTCTAATAATGACCTAAAAGTTTTGCCTCTTAATATTCTGGCATTGGGGGTGAGATTTCAATACGAATTTTGGAAGAACATAAGCATTCAAACTATACCAGTTGCTTTTCTTACTTCTAAATGGAAACTGTTTCGCCTTGGAAAGAAAACACTAAAAGGGAAGGGGGATTAGAGGTAAGCAATGAAGATATTTATAATCAAATTTGTCACCAAGGAAATACATGTGCTTTATCTGACTTGTGGGAATAGAAATGGGAATTGTGGCAGCATTTGTGATAAGATACAAGACAGCCATGGATCTCAGCTTGCAGGAAATCTAAGTTGAGAGGAATAAGAAATGGCTTTGGGGATCTGCATTCCCTCACAAGATGCTCTTGCCAATCATGGATGTCTTGAGCATGTTCCATGCTGACAGCAGGAGCTACTTAGAGAAAGTCACCGAAAGGAGCACCTCATATTTAAGCTCCTGACTTTGGCCAGGTTATGTCATTGCTGTGAGTCTCATCCACCAAATGGGATAACAATACCTCCTTCAGAAGATTGCTGTGAAGTCTAAAGGAGAAGAAGCTTTTAAGGGCCTAGTGCAAGACTCAGTAAATATTAATTGCCTCACATTTCCACAGTGGAACAAAGGGCAGAAGTAACAGCTACTCCATGTTATAGTGAAGACCATTTATCTAAAAAGAAGAAAGGAAGAAGGGATGATAAAGAACTCATTCTCTTGGACTTAAAATGCATAACAAGTGAAAAAGGCCCAAATGGATTTCATTACATTTCTAAAGCTATCTTGCCCAGTTCACTGGGTATTAACAATGGAACAAAAAGGGGTTACAGAAGCAAGATAAAAATAAACCAAAAGCACCGGATTTCTCCAACAGGTACATGTCCTTTGTCCTACTGATGAGTCATTGGTCTGAGAATCTGTTTAGGTCCAGCAGGAAGTCCATGAAAAGACTGCAGCTTAATTGTTCTTCCACTGTGGTTCCTCCCATTGTGAGCTTGGGGCTCTTTATTTCTAAAGAGTCTGGGTGATCAGTCTTCCGGGATGAGATCATGTAGGAACGGTATTGCTGACCTATCCAACCACAATGTCTTTTTGCCTTTTTCTGGCTATCAAACTCCCACTCATCCTTCCACCCAATTCAATTGTCTCTTCCTCTGGGAAGCCATTCTCACCACCCTAGTCAGAAATAATGACTCCTTATGTTGGATCTTGCTCTATTAACATTAATATACTCTCCTCCGGTGATGATGATGATATCTGCTAACCATTATTGAAGACTCTCAAGAACCAAATACTGTGCTCAGTGTTTTATGGGCACTATCTCAATTAATCCAAGATGGTACATATAGGAACATCTTGCTCAAGATCATACAACTTGCAAAACTGGATTAGGACCAAAGCAGTCCTTATTACTCTTACTCATTGTTGTCTTCTTGTCTTTTCCTCAGTGTTCAGTATAGATTAGTAGCTCAGTAAAGATTTTCACAGAGGAAGAATCATTTTAAAAGGATAGAGGAGGATGTGTGACCACTGGGGCCGGTCAGAATGGCCAAACTACATAAGATGCACAGAGGATGAAGAAGTCCTCTGTGGTCTATCATCTTTGTCATCATGATTTTGAGCCTTTTTTTTAATCTTAGGTATGCTCAAAATTAGATTCAAAGTCAAAATTTCCTTGAAACTGATTCATTCCATGTAAAAGGCTATGGAGAAATACGTTTACACTTGTTTTGTTAACTCTTATGTTTTGTCAAAATGTTATTATTGAGAATAAGCCTAAACTGCAGTAAAATTGAGGGTGAGACAAAATGATTGAAAGCCTAAGGGGAATTCTCTCCTGGGTTTTAACTTATTAATCAAAATCCATATGGTAAAAGGAAAGAATCTAGAAGCTAATCTAGATTAATATCTGGGGGATCAGGCAGTATCTTGTAGTCTTTCTAAAACAGTGACTCATAAAGCTGTGATCATAAACCTCCTCCACTTACTCATACTGAGGTCACATGCACGACCATCTTTAGTGTCTGTGTGTGTGGGTGTGATGCTCTTTGAAGAAAGCGGTTACTATTTGAGCCTCACCCTAAGGCTTGCCTCCTGAAGTTGCCTCCTGTAGATCAAACCCTAGAAAGATGCCTGAAGGACCTTTTCTTCCAAAGAACTCAAACTGCTATTTAACAGGGATGCAATATATAAATGAGAATGGAATAATTGTGAAGCTTCTATAAATCTTTCAAGGAAGAATTGTAAGAGGTAGAAGAGATCATGACATTTAAACTCTCTTATTTTATAGGTGAAGAAATCTAGACCAGAATCAGGAAGAGTTTGTAGAAGAAAGGGTTGGCTTCTGGACCAAGATGGTATTGATGGTTCACAGAACTAGGATGGGGATGCAGATCCTCAGAGTGCTTCTCAAGTATATACTGTACTTCCCTTTCTCAGGAATGGAAATCTATGCTTGTTAGTTAGTTTGTTTCTGGTGCTAGGGATTGAACCCAGGCCTTTCACACTGAGCTACATACCCAGCCCAAATTTTAAATTTTTATTTGTGAGACAGGGTCAAGCTAAGTCACTAAATTGTACAGACTGGGCTCAAATTTATGTCTCCTGACTTAGTCTCCCCAAATGCTGGGATTACAGGCATGTGTCACCACCCCCAGATGTGTTTTCCATCTTGATAAATGTCTCAATATGTGAGAACTAGGGAGATAAAAGCAGAGTCTGGTGGAAGAGAAGAAAAGGTACTCTTAGAAACAAGTGAAGGAAGGACTAGGAAAAAGCTTTGTTGCCAGTAGCAAAAAAAGGGAAGAAAGAAAAATGAAACAACAGAAAAGTTTATTCAAAAATTCAGAAAAATATAAGCAAATGACAAAAGTTTTTCCAGGAAACTATAGACTCTAAGTATAAAGAACAAGTGAAGGAAATGTGTATTAGTCAGGATTCTATGCAGAAACAGAACCATAAGAAATAATGAGAAGATGAGAGAGAGAGAGAGAGAGAGGAGAGAGCAGGGAGGGAAGGGGAGAAGAGGGGAGAGGAGAGGAGAGGAGAAAGATTTATTAAAAGGATCAAGTTTTCCTTAAATTTTGAAACTGTCATCAAAAATTCAGTGGCCTCCTGAAAAATATCTGCTGAGATTTGTGCTCAAATATGATACCCAGAAACATTGTCCTAGTGTCATACCTCTTACACTGCTTGGTAATATGAACAGAGGTTAGAATATAAAGGGCCCAACCAGTATTATTAATATTTTTAAATGGTTTTAATCAGTTGGGGATGTAGCTCAATGGTAGAGCACATGCTAAGCTTTTTGAGAACCTAGTTTCAATTCCCAATACCAAAAAATAGACATTATTTTAATCAACTTTATTGAACAGTAATTTCCATAAAATAAATGTTTGCCTTATATATACAATTCAATCAGTTTTGACATCTAAGAGCATCTCTGATTCAAAACTCCAAAACCCACAATGCTGCAAAATCTGAAATTTTTGAGTACCTACATGATGCCACTAGTGAAACACTCCACACCTGAACCTCATATGATGGATCTCAGGCATTACTCAAGTGCACTAAAAGCATTCAATAAAACCACCTTCAGGCTATGTGCATAGGTAAGGACTATATGAAACATAAAGGAACTACATGGTCTTTTGTTTTGTTTTGGTTTGGTTTTTTTGTTTGTTTTGGGGACAGGGCCTCACTATGTAGTTCAGGCTGGCCTTGAGTTTACTACGTAGCCCAGGCTGGCCTCAAACTCTCAGCAATCCTCCTGCCTCATCCTCCAGAGTGCTAGGATTACAGGCGTGCACCACCACATTCAGCTTGAAATTATGTGTTTCTACTTGGGTCACATTCCAAGATATTTCATTATGCATATACAAAAATTCCAATATGTGAAATCTGAATTCAGAAACACTTCTGGAGATATATATATACAAATATATACTACATTCATCACCCTAAAATCTCCTTCATGCTTATGTGCATCAGTTCTTCCTCCCCTCATTTCAGATAGCCAACGATCTGCTTTCTATTGTTACAGATTTATCTGTTCTTGAACTTCTGAAGAAATGATAGAGTATCCACTCTTTTGTGCATGATTTCTTACACTTGGCATAATGTTTTTGAGATTCCTCCATGTTGTTGCATGTATTGATGGCAGTTCATTCCCTTTGATTCTGAAAAAAACTCCATTATATAGCCATATCACAATTTTGCCACCTAATGATAAATATTTGGGTTATTTGGAGTTTGAGATTATTATAATTTAAATTGCTATGCACTGTCTTATACAAGACATTGTGTGTTTTCATTCTTTTTGAAATGAGACTGAGTTATATGATAAGTGTATGTGTCACTTTATAATAAACTGCCTAGCTGTTTTCCAATTGGGTATACCATTTTATATTCCCACTAACAATGTATGAGAGTTTCAGTTTTTCCATATTCTTACCAGCATTTGATGTGGTCACATTTTTTTTTAAGTTTAGTCCTGGTAGAGATGTAGTGGAGTGTCATTTTGGTTTTAATTACTTTTCCTGAGGAAACATGTTATTGAGTATATTTTCATGTGCTTATTGGCCACTTACATGTCTTCTTCTGTGAAGTGGTATGAATATTTTGCTGAATTTTATTGGGCCATGTAAAGGTCCTTTATATATTTTAAATATAAGTCTGATTGACAGAGTATTGCAATATTCTCTTCTATTATCTGGTTTAAATTTCATTTATTAAATAGTTCCTTTTAAAGAGAATATTTTCATTGATAAAGGAAGTCTAATTCATAATTTTTTAATGTTTTTTGAATTATGTTTTATTTTTAAAATTAATTTTATTGGTACATTTAAGGTATACAATATAATGACATTCATCACTGGAAATTTGCACCTTTATGTAATCTATCTTGGTTCTTACTTTTTCCCCATTCCCCTGTTCTCCCTTCAACTCCTCATCCCTCCCTATTTACAAAGACTTTGTTTCCATTTTTTCTTTTCTCATATTAATTCCATTCCTTTCTTTCTTTTCCCCTACCCTTCCCACTTCCCCTTCCCCTTTGCACATTTTCTTCCTATAATATTAATTATCTATAATACCTTTTAATATAATTTAATATAATTATCTATAATATCTTTTAGTCCTTATTTACACTTTCAGTTTCTTACACTAGAGAAACTATTTGGTATTTACAGGCATTTCTCAGACAAAGAAGTAGAAATAGCAAATAAACATATGAAAAAATGTTCAACATCACTGATCATTCGAGAGATGCAGATGAAAACAACACTGAGATTCCACCTCACCCCAGAAAGAATGGCTGCTATCAAGAAATCAACCAATAACAAATGCTGGTGAGGTTTTGGGCAAAAAGGAACCCTGCTCCACTGCTGGTGGGAGTGTAGACTGGTCTAACCACTGTGGAAATCAGTATGGAGATACCTCAAAAAACTAGGACTGGAAATCCCATTTGACCCAGCTATTCCCCTGCTGGGGATCTTCCCAAAAGATTTAAAAGCATCAAACCACAGCACCCATGTTCATAGCAGCACAGTTTGTAATAGCTAAATCTTGGAAACAGCCCAATTGCCCATCAACTGGAGACTGAATAAAGAAGATGTGGTTTTTCTATAAAATAGAGATCAATTCAGCCATAAAGAATGAGAAACTAGAGACATTTATAGCTAAATGGATTCACACTGAGGCAATGCTCTTAAGTGAAATAAATAGGACACACATGTGTAAATATGGAATAGTTTCTCTGGTATAAGAAATTGAAAGTGTAAATAAGGACCAAAATGTATAATAGATAATGTGAAATAGGATGAAAAGGTCCAAAGAGGAAGGGGAAGTGGGAGGGGTAGGGGAAAGGAAAGAAGGGGAAAGAATAAATATGAGATAAGGAAAAAAAATAGAAACAAAATCTTTGTAAATAGGGAAGGGTGGAGAGGGTGAAGGGAGGGCAGGGGAATGGGGAAAACATAAGAACCAAAATATATCACGTAAAGGTACAAATTCCCAAAGATGAATGTCATCATATTGTATATCTAAAATGTACCAATAAACTTAATGAAAAAAAATATGATCCACTTCAAGTAAATTGATGTTTAGTATATAAAACTGAGTTAATGATGACTTTTTTCTATATATTCAACATTTTTTGCACCATTTGTTTACAGAACTCTTCTTTCTCCTATGGAATTTCCTGGGCTCCTTTGTCAACTATTGTGAGGGGGTCCTCATCCAGACTCTAATGAGCCATTTTTACTTAAATACCATGCTATTGTGAATACTGCAGTTTTGTAACAGTACATGAAATTGGATAATGTAAGTCTTCCTACTTTGTTTTACTTTTTCAAAATTGTTTTAGCTATTAACAGTCTTTTAAATTTGGATATAAATTCTGGAACTAGTATTTCAGTTTAAACAGAGGACCTTCTGGAATTATAATTGAGATGGTAATGAATCTCTAACTTCCTTAGGAGAAAATTGACTACAGCGTTGAATCCTTTGACCCATGTGCATGTATACCATTTCAGTTATTGAAATAGTCTTTCATTTCTCTCATCAATGTTCTGCAGCTTTAATTTCACAAGTATTAAAAGTAGTTTATTAAGTACTTGTGATTTAATGTTTTCTGTTGTGGTAAGTTACATGTTTATTGAATTTTTCCAATTGTTTATAGGTAGTATAAAGAAACACAATTGTTGTACATTGATAGTCACACTATTATCTTATTATATTTATTACTTCTAGTATCTTTTTTAAAAAAGAAAGGTTATTTAGAGATTTCCATTATGTCATTGTATTAGTTTTCTATGGCTTCCGTAACAAAATACTACAGGCAAATAGCTTAAACAACAGAAATTTACTGTCTCACAGTTCTGAAGGCTAAAAGTCCAAGATCAAAATGTCAGCCTGGTTGATTTCTCCAGAGGCCTCTCTTCTCGGCTGGTAGATGGTCACCTTCTATGTCTTCACTTGCATGTCCTGGTGTCACTCTAAGCATCCAAATTTTCTCTTTTTACAAGAACACCAGTCAGAGTGGAGGAAAGCCTGCCCTAACAGCCTCATTTTAACTTGACTACTCTTTTAATGTTTATTTCCAAATATAATGACATTATGAGTTCCTGATAGTTAGGGCTTCAACATATAAATTTGGGGAAACACAACTCAACCCATAACAACCATCCTGTTGACTAAAAATTAAAAATAAAATATATGTTCTTTTGTGTGCTAGTCAGGGTTCTCCAGAGAAACAGAACCAAGAGGGCCTTTACATATATAGATGTATAGAAAGAGACTTATTGTAAGGAATTGGCTCATATGCTTATGAAAGATAAGACATTCCACAGCCTACTGTTCACAAACTGGGAAACAGGAATGCTGGTGGTGTGGTTCCAGTCCAATCCTGAAGGCCTGAGTCCCAGTGGACCCAATAGTGTAAGACTCAGTATGAGTTCAAAGGTCAGAGGCCAACGAGTGTCAATGCCAGAGGGCAGGAGAAACTCGTTCCAGGCTCAAGCCGAGAGAGCATATTCACTCCTACTGTCTTCTTGTTCTCTTCAAACTCTCAACAGACTGGATGATGTTCACTCACATTGGTGAGGGTCCTCTTCTTTACTCAGCCTACATACTGCTTATCTCCTCCAGAAGCACCCTGAAAGACTATCTAAAATTATATTACCTCTTAACTGGACACCCTTTAGCCCGGTCAACTTGACACACAAAATTAACCATCACAACCAGCTAGGACAACCAGTAATAGAAATTTGAATAGAAGTTTTGAAAACAAACATTCTTGACTTGTTCATAGTCTTAAGTGAAAAATACACAGTTATTTCCCAATAAGTATGAAGTTCACTGTGTTTTTTGTAGATGTCCTGGAAGTCAGAAGTAGAAGATAATATTCTAGTCTTTTGACAGTTTTGATCATGAACAGAGATTGCATCTTTTCAAATGCACTTTGGTAACATAATTCCTAGTAATCCTTAATTTTAAATGTATTTTTGACTTTATATTAAATGTATGCTTTTTATAAGTACTCTATAACAAAAACAATGGGCTCTTACTTTTTTATTCACTCTGAAAATCTCATCCTTTTAATTGAAATGCTTAAACAATTTACATCTAATATGACTATTGATAGATTTAAGTACAAATGGACTATCTTAATAGTTCTTTGTTCTTGTCCTACTGTATTTTTGTTCCTCTTTTCTTGCCTTCTTTTGAGTTAAATACTACATCTTTGATGGTTGGGTTTCATCTCTACTATGAGCTTATTAGTCCTATCTCTGTTATTTAATTTTTGGTGTGTGTGTGTAGTTGTTTATCACAGTTTGCATTCATATGCTATTATACTACTTATATCAATATTCTTCCATTCTCTCCTTCCCATTTTTGTGATATTGCATAGTTTACATCTACATATGTTTTAAACTATAAAATATATCACTAATTTTACTTCAAGAAGTTATCTTTTAAATTAATTTTAAAGTGAAAAAAATTTTTAATTCACCCATATATTTACAATTTGTAGGGCTCTTTGGATACTTCTAAATTCCTCCCTTAAGAATATATTTTAACATTCATTAAAGTTCAAATCTTTGTATACAATTTTTCCAGCTCTTGTTTGTATAAAAAGTCATCATTTAATTTCCATTTTATATAGAATTCTTTCTTTTCAGGGTAATTTCATTTGTTTTGGAAATTTTTTCTTTCTTTCTTTTTGTTTGTTTGTTTGTTTCTCTTTGTTGTTGTTATTATTGTTTTGTAGAACTTTAAAGGTAATGTTCTGTTGTTTTCTGGTTTTATAATTTCAAAATAGAAAATTGGTAAGTCTTATCCTTGTTCCTTGGTCCATAACATGTTTTCCCCTTTCTGGTTACTTCTAAAGATTTTCTTTATGTGACTGGGTTTTTTAAAAATTAATTTGGCTATGATACAACATGGTTTCTTTGTGTTTATCCTGCTTGAAATTCCTTTTAATGTTCAGACATGTGGGCTTATAGTTTTCATCCAATTTGGAAGTTTCAGTATTATTTCCTCAAGTATTTTTCTCTTCTCCATTTGTTATGGTTTGTATCTATTTGTTCCCCCAACCCCAAAACCTCATGCATTCATAGGCAGGGCTTTTGAAAGTTGGCATTGTAGCTGACTTGCTTTTAGGAGGAGGGGGTCTGTTCAGAAGGGGTGGGTAACTGGGAGTGTGACCTGGAAGGAGTTATCTCCCTTCCTGTTCTTCCCTGTGCCCTCTGCTTCCCAGACGCTGTAAAGATCCCCTACCAGATCTTTCTACCATGCCTCAGAGCCGGCCAACTATTAACTGGAACATTAGCCAAAATAAGCCTCTTCTCCTTCAAGCTGTGCATGTCTGGTATTGTGTCGCAGCAATGAGGAAAGGGACTCAGACACCGTTCTTCCTGAATAGGTGGATGGCTAGATACATAGATAGATAGATATAGATGATGATGATGATGATGATGATGATGATAGATAGATAGATAGATAGATAGAACAGCTTGAAATGTTTTTGAAGTCATACTCATTATTTTTTAAGTTTTTTCTTTATATACTTTATTTTTGGATAGTTTTCATTGTTATATTTTCAAGTTCATTTATTTTTTTTCTTCTGTGTAGTCTAATCTGCTACTAATTTCACCCAGTGCCTTTCTTTCCAGATGTTTTATTTTTCAAAACTAAAGTTTCTTTTTCCTCCTTATGTTCCACTTTTAGCCTTATTGTGCTCATATTTTTCCTCTAATTATTAATTATGCATAATAATAATTATGCATATTTATAATGTGTGTGTTAAAATTCTTGTTTGATGATTTCCTTATCTCTGTCATTCTGGGTTTGTTTATATGGATTAATTTTTCTACTGGGTTTGGATCATACTTTTCTGTTTTCACATTGTCTTAATTACTTTTCTTGTTGCTGAGACAAAATATTCGGCACCCACAAGTTAAGGGAGCAAAGGTTTATTTGGTTGACAGTTCATAGATGTTTCAGTCCATAGTTGGCTGGCTCCAAGGCAGAGTGGTACAAGGCAGAAGGGCATCACAGAGGAGAAAACTTCATTGCAAAAAGAAGATAGCAAAAGCAACAAGGGATTTAATAGAGTATTTCTGCCCCTCTTATCCAGGCTACTCAGGGCTGATAGCACTCACACCCTTAATCCTAGTGCCCTTGAGTGTAGCACTGCACCATGAATCAATTCCAGCATCACACAATGTCGATCCATCCACCTCTGAAAAAGTCCCACCTATGAACACATGAGGCTTTGGAGGAATATCTAATCACAAGCCATAATACACAAGATTAGTGATTTATAACTGAATGGTGAGCTTTATTAATTTTATGCTGTCAAATTCTGGATTTTGTGGTCTTCCTTTAAAGAATCTTGCACTTTGTCTTCACAAGAGTCACATTACTTCAACTCAGCCTGATCTTTTTGAAGATTTTTCTTTAAGCTTTATAAAATAGGTCATGGACTAGGGATTTAGACTGCCTGGTCAGCACAAGGTCCTGAGTTCAATCCCTGGTACTGGAAAAAAGAGGAAAGAAAATATAAAGTAGGACTTGAGTAGATGGTACTCTAAAAATAGTTTCATATCACTGTGTAAGGCATGACTCCTCTGAGGTTTCAAAAAAAAAGTGCCCCAGGTTTTCAACAAGGACTCTCCATTCCGACCTCTCCAACATTAATATCGCCCAGCCCTGTGTGTTCTGGGGACCTTTTAGCTTGCAGATTTTTCACCATTCTTTAATCTTGTGGAGTTTCTTCCTTTGCATGCACAGAAATATATTCTACAGCAGACTCAAGGAAACCCCTGTGAAATATTTGAAACTTTTTCTCCATAGCTGACCCCTCTCTAACATTCTGCCCCAACAATTCCAGTTTCTAAGCTTTCCTGCAGTCTCTATCTCTGCAAATCAGCAATTCTGTGGTACTGTCTTTGGGATTTTCCTCTTTGAAGCAGAAGTGAAAAGTGCCTCCAAGCATAGAGTTGGGCAATCATAGGCCCATCTTGTTTATTTCTCCATGTTCAGGACTCACAGATATAGGCTGCCTGTTCTCCAACATCCAAAATTGTTGCCTCATGTACTTTAACCAGTTTTTTAGTGGTTTATGATGAGAGGGAAAATCTGGACCCATTTATTCTGCCATACTCAGCAGCAGTCAATTTGTCCCACTGTTTTGGTTTGTTTTAAAAACACAAACATATTGATTACTTTGGAGATAAATTTTCCTGGGAAAGTTTGAAAGAATTGATTAAAGAGAATGATATGACAATGAATATTGTGTTGTATTTAGTGTTTTTTTGTTATCATTTAATTAAATGAATTTGGGAGGAAGGAATTAGGAAATGTAATGTCATTGGAAAGCCATTTCACAACAAGAAGGACTATTTTGTTAAATATTTTCACATTCTTTGACTGTTCCATAGGTTTCTTCTTATATTTGCAGGATAGACGAAATCATTCTGAGGTTATAAGCTGCCTCCTATTAGCAGTTACTTAATGTAACAAAGTTTTATTGTTACTCATGCTACCCATTTATTACCAGTGGATTATAGGTCTGCTCCACATCATTTTCATGCTGTTATTACTCACCTTCAGGAGTAGTGTGCATCTAGGATGTAACCAGTTGATGGCAGAGGAAAAGAGCAAACCATGAAATTGGCCTGGCAACTTCTGCTTTAATATTATACATTTCCTACAATGCATTGGCCAAAACAAGCCAGGTGGCCATGTCATATTTTAACAAGCCAAAGACATAAAATTCTTCCATAGGGAGGTGAACTACAAGAAAAAATATTCTTTGTAAATATTAATATAACTAATTGAACTTTATTATATATAACATTTTATATTCTGTCTTGGATTAGTTCTTACTAAAAAGTTAGGCAGAGCCAGGGGAGACAACTAAGCTCTTGAATGTGGTTTCCATTCCCAAACTGCACATGGTCCATGCTTAAATGACTAGAACAGCCACTATGAAGGATAAAGGAGATCTATATCTGCTAATACCTAGAGACTTACAAAATACATACAGTGAACAGCAGTGAAGTAAATACAACTGCTATACTTTCATTTAAGTAAAGAAAATATATTTATATATCTGCATGTCTGTACATGGAACTATTCTAAGAAGAACACATAAGAAATTGATGCTCCAATGACATGATACTCTATATAGAAGACCCCAAGAACTCCACCTAAAGTCTTCTAGACTTAATAACCAAATTCAATCAAGTAGCTGGTTATAAGGTCAACACACAAAAATCAATAGCTTTCCTCTTCACGAATGACACACTCACTGACAGAGAAATAAGGCAAATAATTCCTTTCACAATAGCATCCAAAAAACTGAAATACCTAGGAATCATCCTAATGAAAGAAATCAAAGACCTCTTCTCTGAAAACTATGGCACTCTGAAAAGAGAGATTGAAGATGATATCAGAAAATGGACAGACATCCCCTGCTCCTGGGTAGGAAGGATTAATATAGTGAAAATGGCCATACTCCCAAAACTGCTATATAGATTTAATGCAATTCCAACTGAGATCCCAGCAGCATACTTCATGGACCTTGAGAAAACAATCCAAAAATTCATTTGGAACAAGAAGGGACCCAGAATAGCAAAACCAATTCTAGGTAACAGAGACACGGCAGGGGGTATCACAATCCCCAACCTGCAACTATACTACAAAGCTACTGTGATAAAAACAGCATGGTACTGGCAAAGAAACAGACCTGAGGACCAGTGGAACAGATTAGAAGATGCAGAAACAACTCTAGACACACTCAGCCATCTCATCTTCGATAAAGGAGCCAAACACCCTCACTGGAGGAAAGATAGCCTTTTTAATAAATGGTGCTAGAAAAATTGGCTTTCAACTTGACAAAGATTAAAACTAGACCTATATCTCTCACCATGCACTAAACTAAAATCAAAATGGATTAAAGATCTAAATATTAAAATAGAAACTCTGAACCAGTTGGAACAGAGGTTAGGTAGAACCCTTGAAGACATTGGTGTAGGAAAAGATTATATGAACAAAAGCTCAGTTGCTCATGAACTAGCACAAACAATCAATAAGTGGGATCTCTTCTTATTAAAAACCTTCTGCACAGCAAGAGAAACCACCAGCAGTGTGAAGAGACAACCCACAATGTGGGAAAAAATCTTCACCTGCTCTTCTTCAGACAAAGGTCTACTATCTAGAATCTATAAAGAACTTAAAAAAATCAGACCTCCCAAATTTAAAGACCCAATCCAAAAATGGGCATCTGAAATGAACAGACATTTCTCAGACAAAGAAGTAGAAATAGCAAATAAATACATGAAAAAATGTTCAACATCACTGGTCATTCGAGAGATGCAAATGAAAACATCGCTGAGGTTCCACCTCACTCCAGAAAGAATGGCTGCTATCATGAAATCAACCAATAACAAGTGCTGGTGGGGCTGTGGGGAAAGAGGAACCCTGCTCCACTGCTGGTGGGAGTGTAGACTGGTGCAACCACTATGGAAATCAGTATGGAGATACCTCAAAGAACTAGGACTGGAAATCCCATTTGACCCTGCTATTCCACTGTTGGGAATCTTCCCCCCAAAATTAAAAGAATCATACCACAGTGATATATGTGCACCCATGTTCATAGCAGCACAGTTTGTGAAAGCTAAAACTTGGAAACAGCCCAAATGGCCATCTACTGGAGACTAGATAAAGATAATGTATTTTTTTATAAAATGGAGTGCTACTCATCCATAAAAAATGAGAAATTAGAGACATTTATAGCTAAGTGGATGCACATTGAGGCTATACTCGTCAGTGAAATAAATAGGACACACATGTATAAATACCAAATAGTTTCTCTGGTGTGAGAAACTGGAAGTGTAAATAAGGACTAAAATGTATAATAGGTAGTGTGAAATACAAAGAAAAAGGGCAAAGGGGAAGGAAGTGGGAGGGCTAGGGGAAAGGATAGAAGGTAATGGGATTAATATGAAAAAATGGAAAAATAGGAACAAAATCTTTGTAAATAGGGAGGAATGGAGAGGTTGAAGGGAGGGCTGGGCAAGGGTGAAAAATAAGAACCAAGAGAGATTATGTAAAGGTGCAAATTCCCAGTGATGAATGTCATTATATTGTATACCTAAAATGTACCAATGATTAGAATGAATAATCGATAATGTAAAATAGGAAGAAAAGGTCCAAAGGGGTAGGGGTAGTGGGAGGGACAGGGGAAAGGAAAGAAGGGAAAGGAAAAATGCTGAGAAATGGAAAAAATAGAAATAAAGTCTTTGTAAATAGGGAAGGGTGGAGGGGGTGAAGGGAGGGCTAGGAATGGGGGCAAAACAAGAACCAAGATGCATTATGTAAAGGTACAATTCCCAATGAGAAATGTAATTGTGTTGTATACCTACAATGTACCAATAAAAGAATTTAACAACAACAACAAAAAGAAATTGATGCTCCTAAAATGATATTCAGAAAATTATTTCTCTGGAAAAGAATATAGGAATTTAAACTGAGAGACACTCTTTTGTACTAGTTAATTTTTTTCAAGGGTGTTCATTATTTTCTTGATGAATTTTAAAAGATGCCATCTTAGTATGCACTGAAGAGTTTGAAATTGGTCAACCAGTTTCCCCAACAATATTCCAGTACATTCTAGAGCCAAGATAGTACCACACTGCAGAATGACCAAAGCAGAGATCAGAGACTCAATTGACAACAACCTCTCATAGTCGCTTCAGAAAGTCCTTCACAGCTTCCAGAGATCAATCTAAAGAAAGAAAATTATATCAAATAAAATTAAATTGTCATGTGGCTTCCTTAGGTGGGCAAAACTGATGCTGTGTTTTCATCCCACACAGATAGATATGTTTAATTGGTAATGCACTGATTCCAGACATCAAGCAGAACTTAATGCTTATTTGTGATGTCTGTTCCATACATTGTTTTCCTCCCACAAAAATTTTCATAGAGAACTATTCCATTTCATAATCTGGAAGGGCATTCTACAACATCTGCCTCTTGAACACAGAAACAGAAAATTTCCAGAATGCCAAGAGTCAATCCCATGCCTAAATAATACAATGAATGGTTATTACTTTCCCCAGAATTCTTATTTCATGGTATTGGAGCCATGGACTTTTACTAAAGAATAAAGCCAATTCCATTTTGGAATAATGAGCATATTGACTAAAAAGTTGTTATTTTATTGTGAGAATCAGGTAGTTTCATAGCTGCATGCATGGCTATGGTTTTAGAAATTTTATAATGCTGATTAATTATCTCTTGAAATTGTTCTGTTCATGTGGGAAACAGAAGAGGGGCTACCCAAAGATGTTCATCCATAGAATCTGCCAATATGTTATATGACAGATTACCAAAAATAAAAAATGGCAATTAAGGTTGCAAATAGAATTAACGCTACTAATCAGCTGACCTCAAAATAAAGAGTTTATCCTGGATTATCCTTGTGGGCCCAGTGTAATCAAAGGAGTTTCATAGACACCACCTGGTATCTATTTAAGCCGAGAATCTCAGTGAGAACTTTGTTAGCCTTCTGACCTATAGAATTGCAAGATAATAAGTTTGTGTTCTTTTAAACCACTGATTATGTGAAATTTTTTTCAGCAACAATAGGAAAGTAATATAAAATGTTTATTCTCCAGTGTTCCAGGGCATAAGGACATAGAACACTGGAATCTCTTATTCAGGACATAAAGCATTTATATTAACTAGGATGGAAGGAAAACCTGAGATACAGACCCTATAGGTACCTGATCATGTTGTACTACTTTTCTTAAAGCAATTAAATGTTGGAAGTCTTCTCAGTAGTTAAGCTTCACAATTAACTTCAGAAGGTCTAAGAATAGGTCATGTTTCAGTTGGATGTGAAGTAAGTTGTTTGAACAAAAAATACCTTAGTTGTGCCATGCACATGCCTTCTACGGCACTTATCCACTTTTACTTGGAAAGATCACAGTTATCTTGGTATCTACCCACACCACCTGAAATATATGGATGGACTGGGTTTTTTTTTTCACCTGAAATAGATGTAGTATTTATAATGTTTATAGTGGAGCAGAGCAGAGATAAGGATATGGTTAGCACAAATTTATTTCCCAAAACCCAACAAAGTCAATCTTTTCCCAAGAAAAGCTGATCAGTAATAGATCATGTTGATTGTATTAAACATTTAAGGGAAAGAGGGTAAGTACAACAGAATGTCTGAGAACACAAATAATTCCACTCCTATCCTAATAACTATGTAAGAGTTACTTGTACCATACTAAATACTAGACATAGATTCCACCAGTACCATTTAAGTTCAAAGATATATGGGCAAGAGCCATGTCTGGGGCATCTTCAATTTGTTCCAATGGATTCAAACAAACTGTTTGTCTTCTAAAAGGATGGCACAGTTAACCTGTCTTAAGTCAGGAGTTAGGAAAATATTAAAGAATAAAACTTGCAAGGGTTTTCTTATTGCTTACTGGTCATTCCTACCTTCAACAACAATCATCATCCTGCTTATTTTCTAAGAAAACTATAACCAAACTTAACAGAGAACTTAGCCCATAATTTTTTTATACTAGTCTATGTTCATCACTTTTTCACTAGTGTAATCCACAAGAGATTGCCTTTCATTAGCAACTGTGAAGCTAAACCACAGAGCATTAATTTCATAAGTGCGATGTTGGCGTCAGCATCACAAAAGGTTCAGAGGAGGCTGAAGATTGTGGCATCACCATAGCAACCTGTTGGGATGGAAGCACCCAGGGGCAATGGACCACAGGAAACCCATTAGAAAGGTCTCCTCTGGAGACACATTGTTTTTACTCAGCCACTTAAGGAATGATCAGGGCCACAAAGTCAAGGAAGCAATCACTCTTCTCTGGCTATGGCAAAAAATGAAATGGAGTCTCTGAGCTCCTCTCCAACCATTTGTACTGACATAACCTCAGAAAGGCTTCCCCATTTATAATTGGAAAACTACATTAGGAGAGAGAAAAGGGTCTTATAAACACCAAGGGATATAACAGCTCATTGTTAGTTTGTTTACTCTCGTTTTTAGTCCCTGTAGGATTTTTGTTCATTTGTTTTTGTTGTTGTTTTGTTTTGTTTCCTCAGTTAGGACAGAGACGAGAGTGTGAATTTGGAGTTTGGAGAAAAGTGGCCTCAGGGATGGAAATGGAGATGAAGCAGAACAGGGCGGCTTCACCTAGAAGAATTGTGCAATTATACTAGATTTTCTTACAAAGACCTGTCATTCTTTGTTTATTTGTAATTACCATTCAAAATCATAAAATGAAGATAATTAAGAAGATAACTAAAAAATAGGAAGATATTTACTAGAAGCCACTAACTTTTAAGAGATAATAAAATTCTGGAATTTGCCTTGTTCCTATTACTTCTGTGCTCTTAATGTTTTGATTTAGTCTTATAAGTTGGTTTCTACTTCTTTCATATTTTTTATGATTAATATTTGTAAATGAGGAAGGTTGGCAAAAGCTAGTTAATGCTAACCTATCAATGTTCTGGGTACTGATATATTATAAAGGAAAACTAATTTGCTCAGACTATTAGCAAAGTAAAGTTCATACTAGTCAATATTTTATATGAGCTGCCTCAGGATGACTTCTCAAGGACATGTTAGGGATTAGACAATTAATATAACTGACGTCAACGGTAACCATGGTTTAGATTTATGCTATCACATACATAGGTTAGGGGAAATTGGCAGTGAGTCACTAACAAAGGTTAATTCCAGTAAGACCTAATTATATTTGATTTATTGCAAGACTACAGAATGTACCACTAATCTCAGCCAGAAATTTTCTAAATTCATGTCGTTGGTCAAAAGAGATTTGTTACAGAGGCCTAATTGCAATTGCTATTCTAAAACAGTAAAAAATTCATAAATCAGATGAGAACTAAGTTAATTGGTTTTATATGTGTGTGTGTGTGTGTGTGTGTGTGTGTGTCTAAATTTGGAAATTTACATTTTCTTAGAAATTTGATGTGAAAAAATTTTTTAGCATAAAATTGTATTGAAACTTCTTGGTGATCTGAAGTCATTTTTTCTTTTGTTGAAGAATAAAAATTACTATGCTTATATTGTCCTTAAAATTATTGTTTTTCTTATTTTTTAATTATAAATACCTGGAATAGAAACATAGGGATAAAATTCCAATTTCAGGGGTAGGGAAAAGAAAAAAAAAATTCAGAAAAGTATCTTATTTTTACTGAGTTAATGAAACTTCACAACTTTCTACATACATTTATATATTTCTAAATGTGAAATCTTTCAAAAATGTCACCTCTCTTTTCACTTCAGTGCATTTATCCATATGCATCTAAATACACTCATTTACCTCAGGATTCTTATGTCTAATTAAAGAGCTGTAAATATTTCAAACCTAGAGCATGGTGTTCTCATTTATTATTGAAAGAACATGGTGATCTCCAAATGCACACATACACACGGAGAGACACATCATGACTCAGACCCCTGGAAATGTTGCAAGCATTTATTCAGTTACCACAAGCTAGAAGAGGGAGAGTAACCTACTGACAAGCTTAAAAAGCTATGATCCACACAACAAATTAAAGCATGGATTGGCTGTTTGGCCAGAAAGAATGAGCTGTATTTTTAGGCCAACTTTAAGCAAGTTTTTCTCTTTGTAATGGGTCTTCTGGGTCTCAAACCTCTTGTGTGACTGGCAGAGGAGGTGTTGTGCAGGAAAGCTAATGAAGGGAGCTAGAGCTACTTATCATTGTCTTCCATCCCGACTGTAGCACAGATCTGGGCTAGAAATCAAACTCAGGATTTACAGATATGCTCCACAGAAGCGGAGAACAGAGCAATTAAAACAGCCCTATCCTTTTCTTTACTAAATATATGTCTCCTGGCCAAGAGAAAGCTAAAATTCACTTGCCTAAAATGTGTATGATAAGCTGCTTTTCAGAATTTCACAAGTTCTTGGAATAAATATGAAGCAGAAACCTGAATATGCAAAGACTGTGGCAATCATTCTCTACTCTGGGACTGTGGCATAACTAGTCACATACCTCAAAATTCCAATCAGTTAAATTGAACCACCATTTACTATTAACCTCCTATTCAATAAATACAAGAGTTAAGAAAGCATAGTTGAAGTCATTGTAGTATATAATTATTTCCAAAGTATATCCCTAAACCAATTGCCATGGATTAGAAATCATAGGAAATTCATGGCCTACTAAAGTGAAGGATACGTTTCTCATTCAGCCAGGTGGCCATCGGTTCTTTCCGAAAGTAATATCACTTGAGAGTCTCCCAGCATGCTAAGGAGGTTTTTGTTACTTGGTTGCCAGATGGATGAAAGCAATTTACATCAGTGAAAGAAAGAAAAGAGAAAAGAAAGAGAAAAGAGAGGGAGGAAAGAGAAAGAAAAGAGAAAAGACGTGGGGGCAAAGAAGGAGAGAAAGATGAAAGGAGGGAGAGAGGGTGAAAAAAAGAGAAAAGAATACATCCACTTAACAAAGATGTAAAAAGAATAGCCTTATGTATAAGTGGTACCAGAGACTTCAATAACACTATCTGGTATTTTTCCTTGTGACTCTTCTATGTGGTAGTTTCCTCTGACCAGCATTTTTAACAAGCAAGGCGATTAATATCTTAGTCAATTTTCAGTTGCTGAGTTACAATGCTCAACACCCACACCTTAAGGAGGAGAGGTTTATTTTGGCTCACAATTTCAATGGGTTCAGTCCGTCTATGGTTGGATGGCTCCAAGACAGAAATAGTATGCAGAGAGGCATAGCAGATGGAAAGTTGTTCATGTGGTGATAGCCAGAAAGCAAGAGAAAAGGGAAGAACAAGGGAGAAAGATGTGCTCTTCAAAATCATTCCCCCAGGAACCTCCCTCTTCCAGCAGGACCTCACCCCCTTCCAGCAGGACCTCCCCTTCCAGCAGGACCTCACCTCCTAACAGCACATTCAGCTGTGAATTCTTCAGTAGATTAATCCGCCAATGAATATAGCACCCCAAGACCCACTTTCCAAAATCCCAACCTCCAATCCCCAAATACCTGAGGTTTGGGAGGTACATTCTTGATCTAAACCATCACAACTGGTCACCTATAGCTTCAGATTTATATCCTCACAATTTTGGAAACCAAAATATCAAGTTTAGAGAAGTCCTAGGAAGAAACTGTTCTGACTTGTGACAGTTGCCTTCTCTGGGTAAATCTCTGTGGTCAAGAAGAGAGGGTCTTATAGCACTTACCATCTCCCAGCATGGCAAGGAGCAGGTTCCAAAAAAGAAGAGCACTATGACAAGAAAAAACAAGGAAACAGTGCAGAAAAGATTAAAAAAAAAAAAAAAAAGACTCCACCCTACCCTCATAAAACATAGGATGTTCCAGATTCTGCAGATACTTATAATGTTTTGTTGTGATTGTCAACTGAATTGGCTTGAGAGATAGCTAGGAGATTAGTATAGCACACTTCTGGGTGTGTCTGGCTGGGTCCTAGGGCATAACCACGGGGATTGTGTCTGGCCCCCTGGCCCCTTTCTCTCTGGCTCATGCCCTGCTTCTTGCTTCCTGGCTGCCATTGAGGCAGGCACCTTTCCTATACCACGCACTTCTGCCATGATGTTTACATCTTGCAATCAATCAACCATAAACAGAAACTTCTGAAACCATCAGCAGAAAATAGACCTTCCTCTTTGAAGTTCTACGTGTCAGATATTTGGTCGCAGAAACGAGAAGTGGACTAACACAATGCTACAACTTAAGAATTGAGAATGGTATTAGAAATTCATAGTTCCAGATCTCCATCATTGGGTTCAATTCTGAGTACCTTGTTTTAAAAAGGGGGCAAGACAAATTAAAGGATTGTCTAACAGAGTGATGGCACTAGAAGGAACGGAAACTTACTGCTTTACACAAGGAGCACTAAAGATATAGTAGAATTCAAATATTTGAAGAGCAGAAGATCAAGCGTATCTGCTCTGGGCTGCCTAATTCTAAAGACTACAAAGGGAAACAAAGGCCTACAGGATGCAGAAAGTAACATAGGAGAGTAAAGCTAAGCAGATGTTAAAAAACAATCATGGGTTCATGGCAATAAATAGCAAGTGACACTGGGCCAGAGGATGTGGAAATCCTTAGGGACTGAGGGGTTGTGTAGAAGTGAAGAACTTGTGCTCCAGTTAAAGGAATCAGTCCCCACACCACCCAGGTTTAGCTAGGTGAGAATGTGAGTACAACGTTGCAAGATCCTTTTTTTTTTTTTTTAAACAAGAGCCAGAAAGCCTTATTTTTATATGAAATCTCTCAATTTTTTCAATGTTGCCTCATTATTTTTAAGACACTACATGGGCCAAACAAAACACAGATTTGAAAGGGACCCTAGTGGAGTCCCAGTTTGAAGTCTCTGCTCTAGAAGGTAAAACTTGAGCAAGTGGTTCAAAATTCTTGAAAGTCAGCTTTGTAGTATAACTGACATATATCTTTGTAAGTAGAAGTCTTCAATCATGTTATAGCAGATGCTTTGTGAAACAGTAAGCGTACTATCTCAGAAGCACGTAAGTAGAAACTGAAGCTCATTATTAGGGGATATTGGAGAGAAGAATCTTGCATTAGTTGATCAGAAAAGAGCTGAATGAAAGTCTACAGGTTGACTCTGAAATTTTTTAAAGGCGCTCAGAAATCATTCTTCTCTGAAAGAGATCTTGAAGAAGTAAAATATAATATGTGAAGACTATATAATCTAATTGGAATTTTAGACACATTGCTGAGACAATCAAGAAAGCCAAAACAGCAGACTGTTCATTCGTAAATATAGGCAAGACCACATTTAAGATACACATGTTGTGTGTCCTACCACTAGATTAGGATTTTAATGAATGCAAAAGTCCAAATCTCTTTTTGTCTTGTTAAAAAATAAAAAGCTCCCTGGTCTATGCCGTGTTGTGGGATATTTTAAATGGAAGGAGCATCATTTGAAGGCATAAATGCCTACACTCTTGCCCTTGCTTTGTTATTCACTAATCATGTGACCAAGGACAAGTCACATTTCTCACTTCTCAAGCAACTTGATTTACCATCTTTTCAATTTCAGTATTGCTAAGTAACCACAACCTCCACTTTTGCTTCTTCTCATGTTCCCTCTGTTCATTTCCTCATATCATAGGAAGCAGTAAAATTTGCCTTTTTCCAAGACTATAGTGGCCTACCATTTGCCCACTACCATGAGGGAGATCTGTTAAATGACATTGTGAGCAATAAGTACAGAGAAATTTGGGAATCCAAATGTGGGAGTACGAAGTAAGGAATTCCCACTTGAAATCAAAGACAAGGAAGTGCCCCAAATATGAAACCAGCCTCCTAAAGGAACAATACAAAAATGAAACAAAAAGGGCTATACAAAAACCAAACCAAAACTCAGAAATTCTTGTATGGAGACCATCCTCTTTCCACGTGTGCTTGTAGGATATTTGACAAGAAAGAAGTTTCCATCTTCAGATTGCAGGTGAAACCCCTTTGTAATATGAGTATTTATGTGTCAAACCTCACATACTAGTCAAACTCAGTTGTACTTCAGATTTGCAGCTACAAGAGAAAAGATGGCCAAATTCCATATTAAAAAGGAGTTATGACAATCTTCCTAACATTGCAAATGCACACCATGGATTCACTTAATTTTCTAAGAAATAAAAGCAAAAAAGAACAGTGACTGCAGAAGAATTATCTAAAGGGAATAATGGTTAGTATAAACTTTGCTCATTTATCTAAATGTAGTATACAAGGGCTGATCAAAATATATGAGGACAATGTATTCATTATGAACTGCAAACATGTACTAATAAAATATATATGGTGAATGTTTACATTTTTTAAAATTTAGTACAGTAAAAGACACATTGCCATTAATACATTTCAAAACTCCCCCTTTGTTGCTAACACACTTATCCCACCTCTCTTACCACTTTTTGAAGCAGTTCTGAAAGTCCTCTTTTGTGAGTGTTTTACAAGGTATAATCAGAAATACAGTGAATACTGCTGCCAACTACCATCCAATGGAAAGGCAGGCTCATAAAAACATTAGTGTGTCCTCATCTACCTTATTCAGCAGACCCAGTACCGTGTGACTTCTGCCTCTTTTCCAAAGCCAAAATGATGAAGGTAAACAATGTGAGTTGATTCAGGACATAGAGGCAGCCAGAACAAAACAATAAAAGATGTGAAAGAGTACTTCCAGAACTGCCTCAGAAAGTGGGTAGACCTATGGAATAAGTGGGTTCAAAGCAAAGGGAGTATTTTTGAGAGGGAGTTTTTTTGTTGTTTTTTGTTTTTTGGGATTTTTGTTACCAGGGATCAAACTCAGGACCTTGCACTTGCGAGGCAGGCTCGGTGCCACTGAGCTAAATCCCCAGGGGGAGTTTTTAAAATTTAAATATTCACTCTATTTTTCGATCATACTTCATTTATAAAATTTATCTTAAAAATTCATTGCAAAATTTGTCTCCCTTCTTACTGAAAGGCTTGATTGGACGGTTTGTCTGGACGGTTACAATATTGCTTCCTGTATTAGAAAAACTGTCTGGCTAGGAAAAAGAAAAAAATCTTTCAGGCAATGAAGATCGTGCAAAGCTCTTGAAAAGCTCTTACTAGTAAAACGTTTCTGCCCTTCTCAGTGGGATCACACAGCTATCAATAAACATTATTTGACTAATAACTAATTAATGATAAACAATACCTACATTTTAACTGAGAGGCAGTTTAGCAGAATGAATAATAGCCTGACCTCTGGTGCCAGACTGCCTGGATGCAAATTCCAGCTCTACCACTTACAGATGTTAAGTGTCTTAACTTCTCTATAGTCTCCTCATTTATAAAAGAATAAACTCACATGATAGGGTATGGTGAGGATTAAATAATTTTAAAAATATAAGACAGTGCTTGACACATAGTTAGCACCATGTAATTGTGAACTATTATCTCTTGGATTATAAAAATCCACTTATCCAATAGATGTTCCCTAGGCTTCTTCCTCTGACCCACGCACAGAATATTTGTAGTATTTCCTCCAACAGCAGCAGCAGCAGTGGCATCAGCAAGAGATTGAAGTTAGTGTAGGCAGTGCATTCTCAAGCACAAAAATCATAAAGCTAGGTAGAAGGAGGAGTCAGTTTTCTTCATTGTCTAACTAAGTAGCTAAATTAGAGACTGCATTGAGTTAAAGAGAAGGTGATCCATAATTACATTCGTAAAATTTGCAGTTAGGCAATTACCCACTCAGGTGGCTTGTACTATATCTACCTTAAATGTGCATCTGGCTTCAATTTCTGTGTTAGATGATGCTTTCTAACTTGTGTTTTGGGTTACAGCTCAGTCCCCACTGTGGAGAGAGTTACAATGAGGAGGCCATGTTATCAGAAGGCCAGTGGGACAGAGTTCTGAGGTGAGAATAGTGTGCCAGTTCTCATATGTCTGCAGCCCAGGCCAAAATCTGCCCTCAGTTATGCATGCACAGCTTTCATTGACGTCAGTAAGAACTGTGCTCATGTAACAGGAGGCAGAAATTTGGCTCTTTGATTTTCATAGAATTAAATGCCAAAAGTTTTGCTGATGCAGGTTGCAAATTTAAATCCCAAAGGGTCAGAAAAATGCAACAGAATATTGTTCCACTGGCAAGCTTATCTGCTGCACAAGCCATGTAATTTAGTAAGCACCAAATTTCTCAAGCCTAACTTGGAAGCCCCTAAGCTATTATTCCTATGTGTTATGTGTGGCCTCCCATTGCAGTAAGACCTTTAAGTATGATTCCAAGATTTGCTTTGTGTCTTCAGATACAACCAGAACACACAGCTCTAATTCAATGTCAGTTGCAGGATTCCATTTCTAGTCTGGACCTTAACAACAATGCTGAAATCAGTTAATGGTTCCAAATACAGTCCACAACCCACCTTAGATGCTTCCTGAGTTATGTAATGAAAATTAGGGGATTCACATTCTTAGAACATTCAGTCTAAGGTTCAGTCTAATTTACGTTCAGACATATCCATAGCTTTGTCTTAATATTTGTGTGGTTTTAAAAATTTAATCTAATTTTATGCAGTGATGTTAACAATTGGGTCTCTCAGACCTGAGCATCTGGTAATAAGATTCTGAGTGGTAAACATAATTCATTTGCAGTGTTGAGCCAGACCAATGATGAAGAAGAAGATGGACAAGGAGAATGAGAAGGAGAAAGAAGAAGAGGAAGAAGAGGAGGAGGAGGAGGAGGAGGGAGGAGGAGGAAATGAAAAAATCCTCTAGGATATTTCTGGTTCCTCTACCACCTGGTCAACATTCTTTTTCCTTTGGGTCCAGATTTCTGCTGAACTGTCTAGAATTTAGATAGGTACATGCCTAAGTGTGTCTACCAAGCTGCAAGCTTCCTTGAGGATGACATGAAGTAACAGAACTTTTTAAATCACTTAACATATCTTGATTTCTCCTCTCCAGGTGAAGGCTGAGTTATATGAATGGTAATCCAGCTCTTCCCTCTTCCTCCCCTCTCTTTGGTTGTCTTCCTGCCTGCACAGAATATCGATTCCTCTGTGTTCCTAGCTGCTCAGAGAAGGAAGGCAGTTTAGGTGTAACTGGGGGTAAGCGTGAGAGGGTGAAGTATGTTTTGTTCAGGAGATCAGTGCTCTTGAATTTAACATAACCATCCACATTTCTCCAAGATCTTTAGGAGCAATAAAACTACTATCTTGACATCTATGGGCCCAGTATTTAAGTGAGAGAGTTGGTGAGCAAGAACTTATTAGCTAATGTTTGAAGTTGATAAATTAAAAACAATCTAAGGACATTACTTAGAAATAGAAGGAAATACCCAAGGGGAAGGGTTGCCCTTGAAAATCATATCCCAGAGGGCAGTAGAGCAGGGTCCTCATTGTGCTTCAGAGCTTAAATTTGTTTTGATATTTAGTAAACAATGCACAATTTCACACTTCAATGTATTGTGGAACCATAACACATCAGAGTAAGAGAGCCTTCTTAACTAGTGTTTTCAAGCTGAGAGTCACAATTGGCTAGCCTATTGTGAAATTCATTTGTTGAGTTGTGACCAACACCTCTTAATGGAAAAAATGGAATGGAGTGGGATGGGATGGAGTAGAGTAGAATAGAATAGAATGCTTTAAAATATTCTGGATCACAGTAGAAAATGTTTTCTGTTGTGAGTGTAAACCCAGAATTTAGGGAAGCTGAGGCAGAAGGATCTGAAGTTTAAGTCTCACCTGGGCAATTAAGCAAGATACTCGCTCAAAGTTTAAAATTTTTTTTAAAAAATGGAGTACTACTCAGCCATAAAAAACGAGAAATTAGAGACATTTATTGCTAAATGGATGCACATTGAGGCGATACTCTTAAATGAAATAAATAGGACACATGTGTAAATACCGAATAGTTTCTCTGGTGTGAGAAACTGAAAGTGTAAATAAGGACTAAAAGGTATAACAGATAACGTGAAATAGGAAGAAAAGGGACAAAGGAGAAGGGGAAGTGGGAGGGGTAGGGGAAAAGAAAGAAGGAAATGGAATTAATATGAGAAAATGAAAAAAGCAATCAAAGTCTCTGTAAATAGGCAGGGATGGAGGGCTTGAAGGGAGGCCAGGGGAAGGGGGAAAATATAAGAACCAAGAGAGATTATGCAAAGGTGCAAATTTCCAATGATGAATGTCATTATATTGTATACCTAAAATGTACCAATAAAAGGATATATAAAGAAAAAAATTAAAAATTATATAAAAAGGGCTATGGATGTAGCTCCATGGTTGAGAGCCCCTGAATTCAATCATCAGTACCACCAAAAAAAAAAAAAAAGAAACTTGAAATTGATTCAGTTTTTCCAACTTCCTACCTGCCCCCCAATTCCCTTGACTATAATCCTACCATGTTTATTAAACCAAGTGGTTATAAATACGATTATGCAAAGTAAAATGCTTTGAAAAGCATAAAGCTCAACCTATATTTTAAGATGTCATCATGTTTATTTTTTATTACTGCTACTATTATTATGGGAGAAGTGTCTAAGTCATTAGACCTTCAATTCTATACAAGTCTTCAACATGACAGAACAGCCATAGTACCAGCTAATCCATCTTTACCCTCTTCTGAGAAGCTATGAAGAAGATGCCCCACACCCATAGATCAGCCAGATTTAGAAACAAAGGGAATTCTTCCTGGGAATGCCTTCATATCAGGGAGGGGCTGTAATTGTAGTGGACCTCAGAGTCATATATATTGGCATCCAGACTTCATTTTTCTATGGACTATATGACTTGAAATAAATTACTTAACTTTTCTGAGCTTCAGGATATCATCAACATTATCATCTTCAAAAACTCTATTATTATTTTATACTCCAAAAAGATGGGAAAAAATTCCTCACTATTACTGCAGAACCTGCAGTGCTACTAAGGAGACAGAAATTCTGCCTGGGCTAAGAGAGGGGAAGGAAAGAGCAGAAAATATAGTGTCTGAGCCAGCTCTTCAGTATCTCACCGCTACCTATGTCCCTGATACTGACAGAGGAGCTAAGAGGCTCTCTGTATGGCCCCACAAGTAACCCCTGGAAAGCCTCAACTGATAACAAGTCTCCACCCACTCCCACTAGTCTGTCAGCCTCTTGAAGGCAGGGACTTTTTCATTCATGTTTGCCTCTCCAGTCTTGTTTCCATAGCACCTGGATCTTAACACGCATGTGGTAATTGTCTGATGAATAGTTATCTTGCCTTCTCAATACCTACAGCCTTTGACAAGTCTGTGAATGAGTGTCATTCTTTCTCCTTTGGTAGGAAAGGAAGTGAGGATCCCAACCCTCCATGAGGTCACAAGCAGAGCTCACATTTGATTATTGTGAACCAGGTTTCAGGCTTAGGAAATCACGTTACCAGATAGATAGCTTGTCATAGGTTGTACACTCCCTATTGGAGGCTAGAATGTATGGTGACAAAAATATGTACATGTAAGGTGGTGAAAATCTTGAGGTTCAAGTAAACTGTGAGAGTCTACCAAAGCTGGTTGTTACTCTAAACTGAGACAGTCAAGTGTCCTGGATCCCTTGAACTTTTCTCATCATAGTGGAAAACTCATGCTAAAGAGCATTAAACCATGATGGAGCCAGCATCACTGGCTTCTCTAGTCACATCAGACAGACATGAACCCTGCATGATCTTCACAGACTGTTGGATCTTTTTGCATCCCTAGACAGAGAAATTAAATTCATATTAAATATTTGGAAGAAAATGCAGAGCAATATATAACCAACTACCAAATTATGCCAAACTGACAATGGGTTACCTGGTTTGTGGTTCTATATCTGTGTCACTCAAACATGATCTTGTATAGTATTATAGACAAGTACAGAGCACAACTGCCTCTGCCGAAGACTTCCCACTCCCTCAGCTCTACCTCAAATATGTCCATTATCAAGCTACCTGATAACTGAAAGGAAAGAAGGAAAAGGAATAAATATGAGAAAAGGAAAAAGTGGAAACAAAGTCTTTGTAAATAGGAAGGGGTGGAGGGGTTGAACGGAGGGCAGGGAATAGGGAAAAATAAGAACCAAGATATATTATGTAAACGTACAAATCCCCGATAATGAATGTCAGCATGTTGTATAGCTAAAATGCACCAATAAAGTTAATGAAAAAAATTTATCAGTCCTTTGAATTGATGCTTCCTGTTTTTATTAAATGCTTTAAAGCTGATATTATATTCATCATAGGATGAATTGTTTTATCAAATCCTTTGAGAGATAGCAGATGGAATCGAAGGGTCCTGAGACTTCAGCAGAGAAAAGAGTATTGTTAATGGAAGAGAACCAAAGGAAAAGGACAGGACATTCAAGAGATTTACTCTAAAAGTAATGTAGCCCAAAGAGCACCTGTTCTGATAACAAGGGCCTTTTTTCCCTTGACCCTTGTCTGAACTTGTTTCACAAATTCACTTAAATCAATTTGACATTATACTACATATTAAGCCCTTTAATACAATGTTGAGATAAACAAATGAATGAAAATCAGTCTGTGCTTTTAAGGAATTAAGAGTGCAGTGGAGAGATAAATACATACACCAATATGAGTCATTTAATGCTGTAGATGCAATGATCAATATAAAGTTCAAATTACTAAGAAGGCATCAATGAGCCCAAGGCTTAGCCAATTTTTTAAATCTTTCGTTTTTTGGCACGGAAAATAAATCATTAAAAAGAGACCCATATATTTAGACTGCAAAGCAGATATTCGTGACGTGATCCTGGCCTTCTGTAGAGAGAGAAAACAGAAACGTTTATATAGTCAGAGATCTTCCCCTGCTTCTGTAGTATCTGCCACAGGAGCCCTAAAAGATGCACAACCACTGCAGATTTCAGGCACTTACCTGCCAACTGTAATGTGTCACCAGCCTCTCTTGAGATCCAAGAAGATCAATATGTTAACGACTCCAGAGCATGCTACTGCAGAGTGAAAGCTACTTTTTATAAAGTATTCATAAAGGATACTTGACTCAAAGCTCCAGGGACTATAGCCCTTGGGAGGCATCCATATGCATTAGAATCCCATGTCCTAGAGTGGGGAAGGGGCTGAGATCAGTGTTGTTTGAACTCCAATCACAACCCATGGCTGGTTTCAGACTCATTTAACTTGGCAAAGATATGCAATTTTTAATGATATAGAATAGAACGTAACATGATAGAAGATTTCAGAATATATTACACACAGTGATGGTAACTATTATTTTGTGAAGCTGATGTTTCCATTTGTTTTATTTGCAGTACTAGAGATTGAACCCAAGATCTTTATACTGAGCTTCAATCCCAGCCCATTTTTTATTTTGAGACAGGTTCTCTCTAAATTGCTAAGTTGCCCAGGATAGACTGGAACTTGCAGTCCTCCTGCCTCAGCCTTCCAGGGCACTGGGATCATAGGTGTGTGCCCCATGCCTGGCTCCTTTGGGTAAAAGTAAACACTAGCATTACCAAGTTCCTTTCCTCCTCTTGAACAACCATGGAGCCATGGAACCATGTTCCATTCACAAAGGAGTAGGAGTAATTGCTAGTAAGCTGACTGTGAGAGTTTCATCACACCAGGGGCTTTATAGCTCAACTCTTATCCCAATTATACAACTCTCTGAAATCAAACCTCAGAGAGTTAGCTAGTGGTCCAAATTAACAGAGCTTCTCAGTGGGCGAGCCAAAACTCACACCCAAATCTAACTTCAGAGTCATTCTTTCAAACTCTCTCTACTGTAACACTGTTTCCAGAGGGTCCCATATTTTAACCATTTTTCTCTGTGTATACCTCTATGTTAATTGTATGTTATTTAAAACAACATATACCTATGTATGTCTATATCTATTCATACATATGATAGATATAAAATAGTATGTAAAGTAATATAAAAAATATAAAACATAAAATAGATATAAAATCTCCAACCCTCATTATATTTCACACTACATGTATTATAAGATAAAGCTATAGCATCCCTAGGAAATAATAACTTATGCCCAAACTAGCTTTACTATTCTATGATAAATAACATTTAATGGCTTTAAAAATTTAGTTCTGGGAAATGAAGATGACCGAGGCATATTTTCTGTCCACATAGGGCATTGGCAACTGGTCAAACAGCTTACTAGAGAATATAGTATCATACTGAAAAGACAGGATAGAAGAATAGCTTAATAGATCTCAAGACACTTTCACTGCTCACTCTGAAAACAGTTTTTAAAAGCAGCATCCTCTATCTTTTTCTACTCATCTGTCTAAAATCCCAGATAAGATTCCCATGTCAGCTGCATTGCTTCTGTTAATTTAGAAGTATGCTCTTAACTCAGTATTTCAGTTTTGGAATCAAAGAATGCCTGCTACCATTCTTAGCACAGCTACTTTCCCCCCTTCTCTGTCCCCTTTTTCTTCTCCCCTATATTATTTCCATAAATCTGACCCCTACTTGGTTCTAAAACTCTTCAGAGCAGGAACAATATTTTATTTCTTTTTGACACCAATCCCTACCCCTACCAGGTCCCAGTACAAGCCCTTACACATGCTCACATTCAATAAATGCTTATTGGGGTTACAAGGAACTGCTGGGGAAGGAGGCCAGCCTAATCATCTCACTAGGCCTGGCCAGTGGAGCGCAGAATGGGCCATGCTTATTTTGCAACTACTGACCCCAGCCCTGACCACCCACTTGGCTATTTCTTGCTTTCTTCTTTATGTATCTGGGTGCTTTTGACCAAAACCAGAGGTACAGGAACTGGAAAAATAATAACAATTTAAACTCATAATCAATACTTCTAGAATATTTAGCATTTTGAGGATTTCTCATGATTAGATTTCTGATCACGACTCCAGACTTTTACTCTGGAAAAAGTAAATTCACCAGATTTGCTTTTTAGATTCTGACTGGTTCCCAAAGTCAAAATGAACTCCAGCAGAGGCAGTAACATGGTCATCAACTCTTGCAGGTGTTGAGACTAAGATAATTAGTGATAAGGTAGTCTCAGGGCAGTATGGAAAGTAGGAAGCTACAAGCTTTCTGAATGCTGCTGGAGTTGAAGACCTTTCTGGAGGCATTTAGCCCTGAAATGAGTCTGCATATACAAACCTGATTAAAATAACCCTTATACTCCACTAGTTTCCCCCATATATTTTCTATCATCTTTCCACAATTTATCACCTCTAAAATGCCCAACCTCCTTTCCTTTGTCTAGTCACTTCTCAAAACTTTGCCACTCTTTGTATATGTTATCTAAGTCTAGTCTTTACACCAAGTCTAAATTTTCCTTGAGATTTTTATTCCTTTTCTCTGAAGCTGTGTGACCATGAAAAAGATTAACATCATTATTGCAGGACAATTCATAATACTCAAGATATGGAACCAACTTAGGTGCCCATCAACAGATAAATGGATTAAGAAAGTATTGTATACATATACAGTAGAGTTCATTCATAAAGAAGAACAAAATTTTGTCATTTTCAGGAGAATAGATGGATCTGGAGATCACGTCGAGCAAAATAAGGCAAACTCTGACAAATGTTGCATGTTCTCCTTAATATGTAGAATCTAAAAAAGATAACATAAAAATAGAAGACAGACAATTATTAGGCAAGAAGAAAGGATTAAGGGGAGCTCGTGGGGGTCAGTAAGGAAGGATAATGGGGCGGTAGATTATATGCATTGAAACCTAATGTTTTGTAAAATTAGTAGACACTAAATAATAAAGGGAAAATAGGGCCAGGGATTTAGCTCAGTGGTTCTGCTGCCTGCCTTGCAAGCACCAGGTCCAGAGTTCGATCCCCGGTACCAAAAAAAAAAGGAAAATATTTTACAACATAAAAAGTATATCCTTTTTATTAAAAATTGTACACTTTTTATCCTGTTACTCTATCTCTTATCAATGTGTTACCTTTCAGTCATTAGAACAAATACCTGAGAAGATCAATTCACAAAGAGGCAGCTTTGTTTAACTCAGTTTTGGAGTTTTCAGTCCATGACCAGTGGGCCCTGTTGTTTAGGCCTGGGGTAAGGCAGCACTTCATGGTGGAAGTGCACGGCAGGGCAAAATTGCCTACTTCATGGACAAGAAACAAAACCCAGAAAAAGTAAGTGACCATGACTCTCAGTCCCCTTCGAGGGCACACCCTCCGTGACCTAAAGAACTTCCCCTGGACCCTACCTCTTGGAGGCTCCACCCCCTTATATTGGCCCCTTCCTAAATGAGCATTTAACATATGGGCCTTTGGGAGACCCTTAAAATATACAGTGTAACAGTTTAATTCACAAATCCCCATTTACTTAATTTAAGTGGCTAGAGGATACATTTGTCCTCTCCTACACTTACTATATGCAAGGCATTAGGATTGCATCAGTGAGTTAAATAGAAAAATATTTCTATGCTCCTAGAGTTTGTATTTATGAATTACAGTGGGTGGAGGAAACAGACAATGAGCAATAAATATATTTAGTATTTCAGGAGCGGTAAGTGCTATGAAGAGAAATAAAGTAGGTGAACAATTCTCTAAAAATAGGCTAAGTATTATTTTTTAAATGTTTCCCTGAGATGACAGATAAGCAAAGAATCAAAAAAGGATGAAAGAGTAAATCGTGTGTGCCCTCTAGATAGGAAAGGGCATGTACAAAAATCTTAAAAAGTATATGCCAGGAAGGCTGGGAAATGACAAGGAGGCCAATGAAGAGATGGCCAGAATGAAGAGAGACAGAAGGAAATAATGAGGCCAGAAAAGGGACAGGAGACACATCGTTTAGGGCCTTAAAAGTCTTCAGAAAGACTTTGGCCTTTTACTCTGTGTGAGATGGAAGCCATTGGAAAGTTTTAAGCAAAGGACTGATGTAATCTACCATATTTTTACAGACACTCTAGCTACTCTATCGAGACTAAGATTGTGGTAGTAAAAGGGAAGTAGGAAGAAAATGTTCAAATGGGAAGGGGAATAAGGGAGGGGGGAGGGGAAAGGGAAGGAAAGGAAAGAAAATACAAGAAAAAATGGAAACAAACCTTTTGTAAATAAGGAGAGGAAGAAGGGTTGAAAGGAGGAGAGGGAATGGGGGAAAAAAATCAAAGTACATTATATACAGGTACAAATTCCCTATGATGTATATCAAAAGTGTACCAATAAAAGGGAAATGGGGAAAAAAATGAGAACCAAGATACATCATGTAAGGGTACAAGTTCCCAATGATGAATGTAACTGTATTGTATACCTAAAATGTACCAGTAAACTTAATGGAAAAAAAAAAGTAAATCAGGCAACTGAAAAAAAATTAAATTTAAAAATAAAATGGACTAGAGAAAGGACGAGAGGCAAAAGGCTTCTGGTTTTCAATTCAACATGTAAGGAGCTCAAAAATTACCATTTTGTAATAAGAAGTAAAAGCTTTAAAAAAAAAAGGAACAACTCTTCTTAGACTCATAGAGAAAAATCAAGCACAGGGCAAACCACTTTCTATGAAAATGGAGAGACCAAGAGACAAACACATGGAACTGCAACTTCCCTGGAAAGAAGTCATCGTGAAACCTGTACTGAGGTAGGGAAACCAGCACTACTCAGTGTGGACAAGTGTGACAGTTAAAAACTCCAAGGGAACCCAGTCTCGGAAACACTAGTAGTAGCTCAATCTGATTCTCATAGTGAATACTAGAGGAAAGTTTCCTCCTGTTTCTGGAAGGGGAAGGGGAAAAGGGTGATTTTAAAATATATCAGAGTAGTCTGTTAGTCTTCATAAAGTCTGCTTTGGGTTGGGGGCTTTTATCGGAGTCAAACTGACCTTGAGAAAGTAAAATGTCCAACTCTAGTCAGCTCTTGCCTTCTACATGAAAGAGGAGAAGTAGCAAGCTCTAGCCCACTCTACTACTCAAAGTAAGAGCTACTTGTAATGTTCACAGTCCAGAGACAACTTCACTAAAGACTGAGGCTTCATCATAGAACTATAGATTGCTTTCCCTCACCTTACATCTTAAAACCACATTATTAAATGCCTATTCACAGTATTTCCTTTACCCAGTACACCATGTCTGATTATAAAGAAAAAATTACAAGACACACCAAAAGACAAAATCACAGTATTAAGAGTAGATTAAGGATCAAAATCAGACTCAGATATGGTAGAGATATTTGAATTATTAGGAGTTTAAAAACAATTATGATTAACATCCTAAAGATTTTAATGGATAAAGTAGACAATGTACCAAAACAAATAAACAATATAAGCAGAGAGGTGGATATTCTAAGAAACAATAAAATATAAATTCTAGAGACCAAAAACATTGTAACATAAATGAAAAATAATTTTGGTGGGCTCATCAATAAATTAGATATGACTGAGGAAACACGTACTAATCTTACAAACATTACAATAGAAACCTCTGAACCTGAGAAACAAATAGAAAAAAACTGAAAAGCTGAACAAAATACTCAAAAGTTGTGAGACCACTACAAATGTGATCATATGGGACTAGCAGAAGAAGAAAGAGAAAGGAACAGAAGAAATCTTTGAAAGAATAACAGCTGGGAATTTCCCCCAAATTAGTATCAGACACAAAACCACAGATCTGGGAAGCTCAGAAAAAAACCAGCAGGATAAATGCCAGGAAAACTATAGCTAGGCATATAAGTTCAAACTACAGAAATCAAAGATAAAGAAAAACCATAAAAGAAGCCACAGGGGGAAATACCTTAGTACAGAAGAACAAAGATAAGATTTGCATCCAACATCTCAGAAGCCATTCACACAAGAAGAGTAAAGGGAAATATTTAAAATGTTGAGACAAAAGGGCCAAAGTAGGGAATCGAGTTAGAAGGCAATATCATCGTCCAGGTGAGAGATAATCGTGCCCAAGACCCAGGAGGAAATATGGCCGTAACTCTCCAAAGAGTTACTGTGTGTGGAACCAACAGAACCTGCTGACAGGTGAAATGTGGAGTAAGGAAGAGAGTTTGACTTCGGAGTTTTGTGAACACTGAGCAGCTACAAGGGGAGAGTTGCAGTTTCCTGAGAGGTGGGTTTGACTGGGTGCCATGCACTGAGGACAGGGTTCAGAGGATGAGAAGCCCTCGCCTCAGAGCCCTCATGACCAGCTGCAGCCTACACTCTCAGCCTCTGGCCATGCTGTCTGTTAAGTTTCTTCACCACTGGCAGGCTTCCCTTCCTGAGGCAACCACAGCTCCCTCAAAGAGGTGTGCTATGAACCTCAGCTGGGGCTGGAGAAGGACTCCTCCCTTGTTCATTTCCCTCAGCTTCAGAAGAAGTGGCTGCTTTCATATTTACTATTTCTTTATACCCCCCCTTACAATGTCCTTTCTCCTTTCTCTCAACCACTTTTTACTATTGCATGAAACAATGTTCCAGTAAGAACAATGCACCAGCATAAAACAGTTTTTTGCATTATATTTTTTCTGTTCAAATCACTGGTGTGGTTTCTGACTGAGCCCTGATTGATGCAGCCAGGGAGAGCTAAAAAGAATCAGCAAAGGAGCAATCACTGAAGTACAAAGACAAGGACAGATGGGAAGAGTTAAATCCTAATGGAGAAAACAGTGCAAGATAGCAGGAGGGACCCAATCTGTCCAGTGACGCTGATTATCATTCAAGCAGAGGAGAGAGAATTTATTATGGCAATATGAAGACATCTGGTAACCTTTAAAAAGTCATATGCCAACTTTACTTGCCTAGGATCTTGCCCCCAATCCATGGTATGTGGGCCCTGATTTTCCTCAGGATGCCATCCCTCCTTCTCCCTCATCACATATGGTTTGGGTAGGTTTGACCCCAGAGCTGGGCATGTCACCTAAGCCTGACCAGAGTGCCACACTCATCGGTTATTTTGATAATGTCAGAAATGAGGACAAAGACCAGTATGGCCCAATAAACCTCACACCCAATACATTTAGTCCAACATCCCGGAAATGGGAATTCTTTCCCCACTAAACATAAAACTGAGGAGATAGGCTATAAACCCAGAGATGCTGGTAGTCATCTTGCCACCAAAAGGGTAGAGCCTGTCTGAGAATGGAGCCAACACAGATAAAACAGAGCCAGAAAATACCAAATTCCTGTGACATGTGTGTGAACTTTTGGCTCTAGTTGGGCCTGATGCCACTCAAGGGCTCTTTAAATTACTGGAGAGGATAATCTAGGTTTTTTTGTTCATGCTAATCAGAATTTAATGTTCTCCACTTAACCACCAGACAGTCATGAACAAAATAACATTCAACTACTGACAACAGAATGGAAAACAACTGATGACCTAAATGACTCTCCCAAGTCTCAGTGACAAAGCTGAATTTATATTTATATTCTCCCAACTCTGAATAGCATTTCCTTCCACTCTATCAAACCCTCCTTATCACAACTGACATTTACACATCTCTCCCAAAAGCTAACATTTCTCAGCTTGGGGAAGAAAAGAGGTTCTAGTATGACTGGAAGATGTTTGTTGGGCTGCATAGAATGACTATATTATTTTCCTTGTTGCATGAGAAGTGCATAGTGAAGAAACCGAACTTCAAAGTATCATAGTAATGTAGCATTATGCCCAACAGAACTAGTAAAACCTCTTTATTTTTATATTAACTAGGAAATATGTAAAGATATATTCTTTTAAGAGCATCCATTCTTGTCCAGGGCCAAAGTAATACAACTCATAGCCTGAATTTATTCTCTACCTCCAAATGCTATAATTGAAACCGACTTGCTCCTGCATTAATTCAGCTGGAAACAATAAGCTAACTGGATCCCTAGTCACACCAGCACCAGCTAGCTGAGGAAGTCAGTTTCCTCAATGAGTCACAAATCCATGTTACACCACTGTTTGTATTCTGGAAACCTTGCCCTGGCCACAGTAGATGTCCCCAGTTAGCTATAAATTTAGATCCCTGTGAGGTGGATGGATGAGTGTCTGGAAGCTGCCACATGGCATCACCCCAGAGCCACAGCGGAGTGTTATGACCAGGAGAGCAGCAAGGTGGCCCTGTTTCTTAAAATGTACTTTGTCTGTGCCTGTCTGTACGTGAATGTGTTTTACAATCTCAGCGCTTAAATCAACCAATGAAATATTCATGGGATCTAAAGTAGTAGGCAAGCTAACGGCTTTCTTATGGGAATATCAATATTCTTGGAGCCAGTCTTAATCCAATATGCAGGAAGCTTCTCTTCCCCCTTTGTCACTTTGGGTTCAGACTTATTTTCAGAAACCCTCCACACTTTTGCTCCACTAACAGTGTGGGTAGTGGCAGATGCGCCAAGGGCAGAGTAAGGAAACAAGAAGGCACCATGGGATGTAATGGGTCACAGAGAGGGCTAGTCTCCCAGACAGAGTCACAGAGACAGCCAGGAGGGACGTTTAGTGTGGCTGCTCTGGGAAGTTAGAGAATGTGTGCACAATCGGGTGACTGGTTTTAGTGTTTTCGTCTGGTCTATGATTCCAGGTGTGTGCATAGAATTTTCCTTCCTGGCAAAAGCCTGAGTGAGGGTAGAGAAGGGGAGAAGGGGAGGTCCTAACTAGAGTCGTGGAAGGAAATAACTGCTGGAGAAAAATATATTTTCTTTTATCCATTCTCTGTTGAATTTGGGTGCCCCCATGAATACATAAAATGTTCAGGATGAATGTCTACAAACAGTGCCCAGGCCTACACGATGTCCCCTGTCTGTCCCCTTTCCCACCTGGCCAGTCCAGCCTGCCCACCGCCACTCCCCCAACCCACAGGCCTGTCCTACAGGTGGGACTGAGTCCTCCATTCCCGTCTCCTCAGCTCTCAGTTCAGACTGCCAAGACAGGGGCCAGTTCAGAGGGTGGTTTCTGGATGTGGGTACCTGTCCCTCAGGACTGGAGTAAGGCCTGCCAACTCATTCCAGACCTGCCAGCCCAAACGCCATAGAACAGCCTACTCCCTTGGGCTGGTCTGTGTTACTAAGCTTTGTCCAGCCTGCCCTTTCATGTTCCCCAAGAGCCAGGGAGACATAGAGACTTCTTAGAGACCATTGCCCAGAACAGTACTGCCAAGCCAACCTGGAACTTAGGAGGCCTGGTTACAGGTTGAGAGGGGTAGGCGTGGGCAGCAGAACTTGGGGAAATGGCTGCTCTCTACACATAACTCTCCCTCAACAGCTAGCACCACTCCAGCAAGAGCCAGTGAGCACCAGCATTGGAGAGTAGACCTCAAAGGTTGTCAGTCAGGTGTAAATCCTACCCTGGGTCCAGGGAAAGGTGGACAGAAGTCGCTAGCCATGGACACTTCCCTGTGTGCTTCTCTCTACAGGTGCAATCTTCAAATCCAAACTTGCAAAAATAATTTTTTAAATTGTCTATCCTTAAAGGATGATATGCTATAAATTTGGGGAATATAACAATTCGTTAATGCTACAGATCAAGCCATTCTATTTTATTTTCATGTGCTGAGACTTTCTGACCAGAGCACTCAGGGAAGGGGTGTTCCTAAAGTCAACGCAGGGAGCAAGGTATCTGGGCTGTTTCTACAGAAGCTGAAACCTCATTAGATCCTGAATAACACAGGTTGATTAATAAAAAGAAAAGTGCAAGGAATGAGCCATCCAGGAGAAGGCCTTCCTTTGCTCGTCACATTGGCTAAGCCACCCATCTGGAGCCACTCAGCAGACACCTGCTGGAATCCCCACTGCTCCTCCTGGCCTCCTCTCCTCAAGCACTTCACCTCCCTCCAGCACAGTTCCTCTCTCAGGCCATGCTGAGGCAGCAGGTGGTGTGCCTTGATGACACTCGTTAGTCTGGTGTACACAGAATCTGTTGTACAATTGTCTCCACATTTGCAATGCCCAAAGAAGAACCACCACTTCGTTTTTTTAATGACTGTTGAGTCTTTAAGAGATGCTATTCCCCACCATCCATACACAAAAACCAGCTGGGTCCAACAATGTTCTTTCTGCTGCTGATGATGATTAAATCCTCACAGAATCTGGCTCATAGTCTCATTACTTTACTAGCTGTGTGACCTTGGGAAAATTACTTCACTTCTCAGTGCCTTTGTTTCTTTATCTTTAAAATGGAGATAGTAGTGTCTGTCCCATAGAGTGCCGTCATAATGAAATGAGTTAATATATGTAAAAATGTCTAGATCACATTGTAAGTGCTACAGGTGTGTAAGCTAACATTATAATTAATATCATTGGTGGTTTCAAAATCTTGTAAGTGGAATTCCTGTCAACCACCTGTAAAGAAAATCTCATTGGTTGATTGATATAAAGGTACTGAAGCAGTGAGCTCACCTTAAGGCTCTCTTCAACTCAAATCTCTTCTCAGTCCAACGAGATACAGCACCACCAGAGGGTCAGCAAAGTTTAAGTACAGTGATACAAATGGGTGACTGTCATATAAATGTATACCTGTATATAATGTGACATATGTAGTCATACATGTAATATATATAATTATAAGTAAAAAGTTGGTTCTCCTTCAAGACCAGCTAGAAAATTTCCATCAAGAATTCAGCAAGACTGTCCCTTACCTTTGAGCACCAACCTGAGCCTGAGGAGGACATGCCTATCTCCCTGGGCATTCAGTGTCTGCTCAGCATAACCAAGTGCTCAAGAACATTTGGCACAATACAGGAGGCTGAGATGAGGTTCCTGTCCCCATATTCTCAGACCTCACTGAGGTCAAAATGAGTCCACTGTGTGAACCTACAACTGAGATTTGATGTGATACAAGTAACTACCATGAAGCTAGGATGCCAGGCCCCCTGCCAAATACTCCATGTTCTCTCATTTATTCTTTATTATACCTATACTGTAGATTAATTCTGTTTTATCCCCCATTTTATTGATGAGGCAACTGAACCTTAGGGAGGTTAAGTAACTTTCCCAAGGACACAGAGCTAGCAAGTGTCAGAGCCTAGAACCAAAATAAAATTTATCCAACTCTTCCTGAGCCTGTGATCTTAACCATTATCATTTAGTTCTAGTGACTTTCAAGTCATTTTAAAAAGCAATATACCATATCAGACTATTTTCCATTGGAATAGTTGTGTGAAATTAATATGGATTCCTAACCAAGATTTCTCCATCTCTTCATCTTGAAAATTAAGTGCTTTGATGACTCACACTGCATGGTCTAGCAGGTGCTTCTTCCTTTAAAGTCAGAACCCCTCAGAATATTCAGCTACAGAGCTCAGATGAGGTGGTCATGCTGGTCGATTCCAGATGTGTTACATGAAGACTTGTCCATATCCTACGAGAAGTTCCCATTGAATCAGCACAATTGCCCCATGTCTTTAGGGACAGATATCTAAACTTACAAGTTGTAAATTGCTTGAATTCTTCTCTGCTGTTCATTCTCTCCACACCCATAGTTATGACATAGCTTAGTTTGGGATCCTTACAACAATGATTTTTTAAATAATGGGTTGAGCCCTCTTAGAGAGTCGTAAAAATACTTTTGTGTGTCTAGGTCAGAATTTTTTATTAAACAGAATAGTATAGATTAGAAAACAGAGCACATAACATGTAGTAAGAGTTAAGTAGTGTTACAGAAAAGGAATTTAGGTACATATATATATGTAATGTGTCACAATATAAAATGCATTTTTCTGTGGATCACACAAGTGTTTGAAAGCAATGGCTTTACAATTTTAACTTCACATTCTCCAACTCTTTGGCCCTCAAAGGGAAATACTAACAAGTACTAAGGTCAGAGAAAGTAAGTACAATGAGGTATGAATTTGAGAAGAAGTTGGAGTCAGACATTAAATTTTTGTGACAGAAATAAAGAAATGAAAAACCCTTTTTCCTGCAGAACTGAAGCAGTTAGATGGCATTGAGAAAACTTCTCCTTGGAATTGCCCTTGAAAAGTCAAACAAGATAAGGAGAGTGCCCAGGAGGGAAAAAACAGAGATTGTTTAAGGATGACTATGGCCCACAGAAAGGTTCTAGTGAAACTACTTGAAGGGTTTGGAGGTCCCCAGTGCCTCCCATGGCATCAGGGTGAGAGCACCTGACTCAGGTTTCCCCAGGCAAATATCCTAGTACCAACACAGGGACAGCAGACCATAGGTTCCAAACTACTTTCAAAACAGAATATTTTCTAAAAATTCAAATTCCATGATTTCCACCTTATTCATGCAAGATCATAACCTCCAGAAAGAACCCAGGAATATTAATTGTTAAAACCTTCCCAAATGATGCTGATAAGGTCAGCCAACCCTGGTTCTCAAACCTGCAGTTGAGCCAGGACATCAACTAAAATGAAAAGCTCAAGGTGAGTGCCCAGACTGCTGGCTTTGCAGTGTATCCACTGCAAACCTGAGGAATCACACTAGTAGGTGGGAATTCTTGAGTCTAGGTGAGAGAGAAGAACACAGAAGTTCTTACAGGGGAGGATCCTCAGAACCCCATGCAGGGTGATGAACTTAGAGCCATTAGCCTGGTAGCTCTTGGGTGCCTGAGATTAACAAACTGCCAACATCTCTGCTTCCAGGTGGTCTGAAGGTATCTCTATCTTCAGTTGTGTTTTGATCACTCTAGAATCCTTGGTCCCTACTCATTCATTTTGATGAGCTTTAAAGATGCTTTGATTTCTAGGAATTCAGGCACCATATTTTTGTCCAACGAGAGTTACTAGAAGAAATCAGTGAAAGAAATAGGGCCAAGGATTAAGTCTTCATGGCAGAAGAACAGTTCTCTTTCTCCTAAACAAGGTCTCCAAAGACTTATTGCCAAAGTCAAAAGCATGGTAAATTCTTCCAAAGGCTATTGTTTAGATAATTATGAAAGCCCTGCATTTCAGGCTTGGATGAAGAATAGAAGTTCCTAGAAGTTTGTTCTCCCATGGTAGAGCAACATTTCTTTTAAAGCGCTATATGCATGGAAAATTTGAAAATGGAGTTGCTGAAGACAGGTCTCCTTGTTGGATAATAGCACAATTCCCATTCTAATCAGAGTGCTTTGATTGCTAACGACATGGGCACAGGAGCCACATCATGCTAGTAGGGTACCCCACTTGGAGACCCAGACACTTAGGGCTATTTCATAGTCAACAGTTATTAAAATTATCTGAAACATTCATGATTTCCAATTCTAATCTTCCAGGCCCAATGGATCACTCAAGCTTCCAGTGTGTTATTGCCATTGGAATCAGAATGTCTGATAATTCCCTGCCATGATGATAAGTGACTCTATTCTTTAGTGAATATACTGATATCCAAATCCTGCTTTTTGGACCTCTTTAGACAAAGCCAATGGTCTCCATGTTGTTCTAGTACTGTCTTGGCTCACCAGACTCCATCTCTGTCATTGTACCATCACAAAAAGTCAAGTCACCTGTAGGCAGAGCCACTGGCTCTCCGATAAAATAACAGATACCATCTGTTTTCCTTACCTTGAAAGGACTTGAGCTTCACCTCTTGGATTCTTAAGATCACAGATGTGGCAGAGAACAAACTATGTTCAGTCAGCAATAAGCAGTGGGAATCCTTGTATGCTAAGCACTACTCTAGGTGCAATGTCCATGCTGTCATGGAATACATATGGGACATAAAACACAAGTGCTTACTGGTATTTTTCAAACATTTCATATCACTAGGTGACTCAGACACTGGAGTACTGGCAGGACTGAGACAGAGGCCTTCTTGACATTGCAATTTCAATATTTTCTCTTCTGGAACCCTTTTAAAAGAATGCTGGACTGACCATCAGAAAAGATGTCAGGGAGCATGAGAAATGACCAAGGTTTTATAAAACAGTCTTTTCTCCAAAATTTACAAAAGACAAAGTCATAGCACCAAATAACTATAGTACTCAGAAAATCCAATACTCTACTAACATTGAAAACTTGCACACTGCCTGCAAGCACAGTCATTACTCTTGTTTCTTTTTCCCATTTCCATTGTAGATACCAGTTAGGCATCTCAACAGAGATAGCTCAGCTTCTCTTTCAACCTTTTACCACTCGAATTTCTCAGACCTTCCAAATTAAGTGGACAAATGGCCATGACTCTTTCTTTCCTCTCTAAGCTACTTCCTTCTCCCATCCTCCAAAGAACAAAGTTTAAAAAACACACTGAAATTAATAATCACTACTCAAAGGAACATAAGAGGTTGAGTTATTTTCTTGCCCCAGCCAAGACATTACTGGATGACCTTTCTCAGTTATTTAACTTGTCTGGTGGGATTTTTAGAAAGTCAATATGCCTGACAATTTTTTCCACATTCGCATCCTGGAGGACTCCATACAGACTGGAATTCTCTGGTCAAGGTTATTCCTGGGTATCAGGAGCGTGAAGTGACAGCGCATGGGGTTATTACTGCTTACTAAAGGTGGTAACCATCCCTTTCCAGTGCAGGCCTTTCTCCTGTAAGGATGCACTGAGGCCAGTAACAACTGATGCTGGGCCAGGAGCCAAGAATCTGGGCTTTTCATTTTCAGTAACACTCCATTAAAAACTCCTCACTTATACTAGCCTTTTGGTTGTATGTAAGCCAAGTCATACACACACACATATGCAATCATTCATTGATTCAACAAATATTTATTGAGCACCTACTCTTTGCCAGCCCAAAGGTGACAGTGTAGCTTTTCTCACCATAGGGAACATAATGCACATGATTTAGACAAGCCATGGCAGGAACAGTTTTATGACAGGGCATCCATGCATTGTTAGGTAAATTCATTCTGAATTAATTTTCAATATGGAAAACACAGAAGAATGAAAGAAAAATAAATTTCTCTTAATATACCAACCAAAGATGATTATCAGTCCTATTTGGTTATATTTTCTTCCTTTTTTCCTGTGTTTAGTTTTTACTCTAGTTGTTTGATGTAGATGTGTTCATACTGCAGTTATAATTTTCTATTTTGTCTGTTTTCCCCACTTATCAACACAGTATATGTTTTTTTCAGATGCAAAATCCTGAGTCTTGACCACACAGGTATTTGCAGAGCTGTGGCAAGTCACTAAGTAATTTCCAAGGCTTCCCCTTTCTCCTCAGGTTGGAAAACTACAATATTTTCTGGAAGCAGCCTCCTCAAATTTTTATCCTATACAAATTTAAAGAGCTGTCAACTTTAGGTTTTATGCTAAGCAATATGACAATTATGGAACTAAATAGTGTGCATCCTGACAGGAAATAGAATAACATGGACATCACCACCATTGTGTCCACTGTATCTGATAGCATAGCAGAGACCACGGAAATCACCAGAACTTTCTGCTGCTCTCCCACATTTCCCAATCCTCTAGAAGTTAGGCGACTGTGTGGCCAGTGTTGGTCAAAGAGCTCTGGACAGGAAAAATGTGTGTCACTTCCAGGCCAGAACACATAATAGTCAATGTGCAGCTCTCCATCTTTCCAAGAAGGTCATGTGTTCCAGTTGGCACAACCACCAAATAGTAGAGTCCTCGTCAGTTCTGACTCCTTGGAGACTGAGGAAGTAAAGTCTTCCCCCAACTCCACTGAACATGTACAGTGAGCAAAAGTGTGTTGTTAAGGCAGTGAAATTTCACTCTTATTTGTCACTACATCATTGTATAGCCTATCCTTACTGCTACACACAGGTTTTAGTAAAGTCATTTCAAAGAATGAACCAAAATAGTTTAATTTCTAGTCAACACCCTCAGACATGAGAACTGGATACAAAGGTACACATCTCTTAACTTCAGCTGCATAGGAGACTGATGCAAGAGGATAACAAGTTCAAAGGTAGCCTGGATAACTGAGTAAGATCCTGCTCAAGATGAAATTTAAATAAAACAGGATTAGTGATATAGCTCACTACTACAGTACTTGCCTAGAATATGCAAGGCTCAACCTCCAGTACTACAAAAATAAAAATCAGACAAGAGGTAAATATGAATAATATACATTTTCTTGCTCTCAGAATTTTCCCCAATGGGTTCACCCCCAGGAAACATGCAAACAGCTTTCTAGATATTTGTGTTCTCCCAACTCATCAAATATCCAAAGTCTATACTGGATACATCTTATGCTCAAACTGGGTGATAGATATACTCACCATACTAATCCTAAGCATGATGCATAATCAGAAGTGGGGGAAAAAGCAAAATAAGAGTAGAAAACAGATAAAGGACCTGATAGAGTTATCATCAAAGAAGTTATACAGATAGAAAATAAGCATATGAAAACATGCTCAACATCACATGTCACTAAGCAACCTAAGTTAAAACATCAATGAAATAAAAATCCAAACACTGACAATAACAAATGCTGAAAAGGATGTGGGGCAATGAGAACTCTCATTCACTGCTGGTGGGAACGTACAATAGTACAAACACTTTAGATACAAACAGTTTCTTACAAAATTAGCAGTTTCTTACAAAATTAAATATACTCTTACCATACAATCCAGCAATTATAATCCATGGTATTTACCTAAAGGATTTGAAAGCAGATCCACACAAAGTTTTATCTGAGCACAGATATTTATAGTAGCTTTATTTACAACTGCCAAAACTTAGAAGCTGCCAAGACATCTAGTAAGTAAATGGATAATCAGTGACACAAGCAGACAATGTGGCACTAAAAGAAATGAGATACGAAGCTCCATGAAAATATATGGAGGAAATTTTAAAGCATTTTACTAAATGGAAGAAATCAATATGGATACGCAATGCATTGTGTAATCCCAGTGTGAGATTCTTGTATAGGAAAAACTATGGAGACAGTGAAATAATCAGTGGTTATGAGAGGTTGGGGGAAGGATGAGTCAGTGCAGCCAGAACACTTTAGACCAGTGACTCTATTCTGTATAATACATATTTTTATACATTTGTCAAAACCCATAGAACATATAGCACCAAGGATGAACCCCAGTGTAAAATCTGGGTTCTGAATGATAACGATGTGTGAATGTTGGCTCTTGGGTTGCAACTAATATTCCATTCAGGTATGGACTATTGATAGCAAGGGAAGCAGTATGTATGTGGAGGGAGGAAATACATGGGAAATCTCTATACCTTCTATTACATTTTCCTGTAATCCTAAAATGGCTCTAAAAATCATCTATTCAAAAATAAAAATCACAAATAGATAAAGGCAAATGAAGACAACAAATGAAAACAACTGTAATTCTTACTAATTATATTGGTGCTGATGGTACTAGCATTGTTCTGAGCCTATTGTGTTTATAAAAACCTATAGTACAAAATTTGAATTGGAAGTGCCAAAATTAATTCATGGTGTGTGTGTGTGTGTGTGTATATATATATATATATATATATATATATATATTTCACAGTATGTCAGGGATTCTGGAGAAATGAAAGATTCCAGGACTAAGGCAGGACATGTACAAGAGGAGCACAGAATGTTTTTTCACCCCAGATGTCAAGATTACTATGATTACAAAGATTACTAAGGTCACATCAAAAGGATTCAAGTCCCAGTAGAAAGGGCCATCACTGGCCAAAGATCAGACAAATTGAACTGTATAAATAAAATGAGAACTGTGGCTTAAAACAAATAAAATATGTTGATTATTTGTATAAATATGTGATTCAAGACAATTAAAATAAAAATTAACTTTTGGGAGATGATGGGAAACATTCATTAACTTGAAACAACTAAAGAATAAAATCAAGTATTTACTTTGCCTTTCCTATATGAGCAGCAACACATTAATCAAATAATAGATGAACAGAAATTTTTTATAAAAATATCCAATGTTCCACCAAAGGACTCCTAGAATTAATAACTAAATTCAGCAATGTGGCAGGATACAAAATCCACATACAAAAATTAATAGCATTCCTATATACCAATAATAAACTCACAGAGAAAGGAATTAGGAAAACAGTACCATTCACAAAAGCATTAGGACAAATTAAACACTAGGAATTAACCTAACCAAGGGAGTTAAAGCTGTCTATAAAGAAAACTACAGTACTCTGAAAAAGGAGATCAAAGAGGACTTCAGAAAATGGAAAGATATCCTTTATTTCTGGATAGGCAGAACCAATATAGTCAAAATGGGCACACTTTCAAAACTAATATACAGATTTAACACAATCTCAATCAAAATATCAATAGCATCCCTCACAGAACTAGAGAATAATCCTAAAATTCACCTGGAACCAAAAGAGATCCAGAATATCAAAGGCAATCCTGGGTAAAAAGAGCAAAGCAAGAAACATCATAATCCAAGACATGAAGTTATATTACAGAGCTATAGTGATTAAATCAGTATGGTACCAGCACAAAAACAAACAAGTGGATCTCTGGAACAGAATAGAGGATGAGAAATAGTCCCCAGCATATTCAATTATTTGATCCTTGACAAACAGACCAAAGCTATATCTGGAGGAAAGAGAGCTTCTTTAATAAATGGTGCTGCGAAAATTAGCTACCCACATTCAAAAGATTGAATCTAGGCCTGTATATACCAGCATATATTAAACTAAAATTAAAATATATCAAAGATTTAAATGATAAAAGAGAAACACAATCTGCATGAAGATAAAATATGTAAAATACCTGAAGACATAGCCATAGGAAAGGACTTTCCAATCAGAACCCCAGTGGCACAAGAAATAGTACCAAAATCAACTAATGGGATAATATCAAAGTGAAAAGCTTCTGCATAGCAAAAAAACAGCAAAGAGAGTTAAGAGAAAACCTATAGAAAATGAAAAAAAAAATGCTAGGTATTCCTTAGACAGAGGACTAATATCTAAAATATATAAGGAACAAAAAAAATTAGACCTCCCAAAATAAAGAACTCAATCAAAAACTGGGCAAGTTAAATGAATAGACACTTCTCAGAAGTGCAAATAGCCAATAAATATATGAAAACATGTTCAATTCTCTGCCCATGACAGAAATGTAAACTGAAACAACACTGCTATTTCCTCTCACTTCCGAAAGAATGGCTATCATCAAGAAATAAAATGATAACAAATGCTGGTGAGGCTGCAGGGGAAAAAAGAACTCTTCTACATTGTTAGAGGTTATGTAACTGGTGTAGTCACTATGTATATCAGTATGGAAATTTCTCAAAAACTGAAACTAGAAATTCCATTTGACCCAGTTATTTTCCTTCTAGGTAACTTTCAGAAAGACTTATAGGCATCATATTACAGCAATACATGCATACCCATACTTATACTAGCATAATTCATAATAGTTATGTCATAGAAGTACCCTGTATGTCCATCAAAAGATGAATGGGTAAAGAAATGTGGTATTTATACACAATGGAGTGTTACTCTTTCACAAATAAAGATAAAATTGAGTCATTTGTAGGGAAATGGATGTACCTTGAGCCCATAATGTTAAGTGAAATAAATCAGACACACAAGGTAAAGATCATATGGTTTCTCTTATATGAGAAAGCCAAAATAAAAATAAAAAGCAAACTAAAAGATAGATAACAGGAAGTAGGGAGTTAGATCATTTTCAAACGGGAATGGGATTGAGAGATGGAAGAGGGAGGGAGAGGAGGGGAAAGGGATGAAAAAAGAATTGAGATGTATTACGTACATGTCCCACCCACTCCCCACAAGGGATGCAATCATTATGTACTGGGAACATAAAAAATAAAAACTAAAAAAAAGAAAACATTCCAAGTAATAACTGAAAATATAATCATAATAGTATGCAGCCCATAACGAGTTAGTGGTTCTAGGCACAAAACATCAGTATTTTCCACGGCAACCAGACATCATGTACTTCCAGAGGTATCATCTGTAGTCTTGACAAAGGCATAGACCTTGAGTCTCCACAAGCCTCCAAATTCAGGTACTAGTTTGCAGGAATATGGAGGTAAAGGAATGTGTACAAACACATCAGGAGTGAGTGACTGACTACATCAGACTGCAAAAAACCACAGGTCAAATGCTCTAGGTTGTTCATCAGATAAATTATAGAACAGTTTGGAAGGGAGAACTATAGGTTTAAAGAGATTTTTAACACATTTCAACAATGTAAGAATGAACAAAACTATAGTATTTAGAAATGCCAATTTGGTAGTAAAACCACATACACACAAATAAAGAAGAAAGTGATTTCTTCAGCCGTTAGTGAGCATAGTAAGTCTCACAGGGAGAGAGGCACATGGAGAGCTCCTGACTTGGCTGATAAAATTGTTTTTCAGTCTGACTGATAGTTAAAAGTGTGCTTACTGCATAATAATCCACCAAGTTCTATACTTGTTTGGTTTGGCTTTTTGAATTGTGTTTTGTTTTACTGTTTCTCTTTTTTTGAAAGGCCTTAAAATTACACACACAGAATCGGAGACAGTTACATAGAGGTGCTCTAACCTGAACTGGGTCTTAAAAGGCAGGACAAATGAGAGCTGAGAGTAAAGTGAATTTGGCCTAGATGGAGGGAAGTCTCTCAGAACCCTGTTGAGCTTCTCATCCTCTTAGGAGTACCTCAGATCCCTTGAGCCAAGGCAGTGGAGTCCAGCAGCCACCATCAACCTCCTCTACTGAGCTTAGATGGTCTTTCACTGCTCCACATGAGTTCTTGCTGTGCCAAGGAACAAACAATTCCCTTCCCATGTTCTTCTTGATGGAAGGCATGATTTCCACCCAAGAGACATGTAATATTCACAAGTCATCACCCACTGTCCGTGAAAGTTGGAGAAGACAGGCCCCAATTCTAGAACTGATGGCTCCCCCACATTCTCGGGATATGCTATTTGACCCAAGAAGCCCCTGGAGGCTTGGAACTAAACCACTAGACCAATTCTTGCTCTCTTTCAGCCCCAAACTTTTTTTAAATCTACTGACCCAAAGCAGTGGTCCCCAGATTAGAGACCAGATCCAGCCACGATTAGAGGAGACGCCACTTGGAGAACACTAGCGCAAAGCTGATAAGCACAAAGTATTCTTGGAATTGTGTTGTTTTAAAAGTGATGATGTTTTCATTTCACATTTTTGTTGCTTCTTGTCCATTTTAATTGGGGGTTGAATATTTCTCTGAATTTTCTTTTTTGTTGTCTTCAGGGATGTGAAGTTTTCCTCCAGGAAAGCATTGCTTTCTCAATAACACATTTATTTTCTTTCTCTAGGAATGTTCCATGTAGCCTAGAGTGAGCTTCCCTTCTCCTGTCTGGTATATTTTGGCCTCATCATTCTCCTCTCCTTGGGTCCCGACATGGCCTCCTCACTGGCCTTTCCAACTTTCAGGGCTGGAAAGGGAAGGTGAAAAGTGTGGATGAACACTGGGAAGCCAAGGAAAGGAGACTTTCGTACAGCTGTGTCCATTGGAGGAAGGGATATGGTAAGAATTCTTACTTCCTATTCAATGTACCCTCTTGTGAGCAGAGAAAATACCAGGAAATAGATTTCAATCTGAAAAAATAAAATGAGAAGTCAGCACAAGCTATTCACTGTCCACCCTCAGGTCTTCCATATAGTCTGAAGTTGTGTATGTGCGCTCATCCTCATCCTGCTCCACCTCCATCACTGAAATCTAGGATCTTCCTGCTTAGGGCTGGAGTTCAGTGGTTCTCATTTCCACATTACTGTGAAATTTACATATTTCATTTAAATATTTCAGCTAGTATTTACATTTGGGAATTTAAATTGAAAGTTATGCTTCCCATCAGAGAAATTCCATCATATTTTCTGAACGGTATTTTAGAGGGCAAAGTCCCTCCCTCAAACCCATAACAATTTCTAACAAATAGTTGGTAGCTTATTTGGCAGAGATATGTAAGGAATATCAGTGCAAAATTGGAACTAACTTCAGAGCTAAGCAAGCATTGTCAGAAGCTGTGTTTGCAGTCCCTGAATGTATACTGCAGGATGTGGTAAGATCTCTGACCCATTCTGAAATTGCATTTGAGGCATGCAAGAAGTGTCTTGGCTTTCCCATACCTGGGAGGTGAGAACAGAATATAGCATAAAACAGTCCAGAACATTTAACCCGATGGATGTTCTCAGGGGTAGTTACATTCCAGCCTATTCCCAAGAAATAGCCTAGTAAGATTTCTTTTCCTTTTCTACTGGGAGCTGTTCTCCCAGGCTGGGCAGAAAGTATCTGTTAGTGTGATCCTGAAAGATTACACTTTCCCAGATGCTACCCCTAGTAACAGCCCAGTTGAAATCTGCTGTGGTCACTTCTCCCCTGTTGCAATTAGTTGTGAATCAGCTTCCAGGTATTGTTTTCCAGTGAGTTTGTACAGGTGCAAAAAGGATGCATTGTTTTAGGGTGTCTTTGGATACCATGTCCAGAGGCTTCAAACATTCACTCACAGAAATAAAAGCAAAAACAAATGAGAGTGACAAATGAAGGGCAGAAAGAAAGGTTGATGCCTTCCATGGGTACTAGAGAGAGGTCAGAAATAACTTTTTTATGGTTGAAAGGTACTTTTTTAACAGTTAGGTTTAAGAGGGAACTACAAAGGGCCGGGGATTTACCTCAGTGTTTCAGGCGCCTGCCTTGCAAGTGCAAGGTCCCGAGTTTGATCCCCGGTACCAAAAAAAAAAGCGGGGGGGAACTACAAAGAGTTGGGAAAAGAAAAGTACTTTCTGGTTTTAAGGACTTGAGCTTATCATAGAACTTAAAGCAGAAAGAAACATTCCTCTCTGAGAACATGCCATCATGCAAGGGACTGGGTATATAAGCTTTGAAAATATTTAGAGGCAGGATAGCAAGGGTTAGAAACAGTTTCAAGTTAGACAATCTAGATTTGAATCCTGGTTGATCCATCTGTCAGTCATAACAAGTTAATAACTTCTCTAGCTCCCACTCTACTCATCCTTAACATGGGATAAGAGTTGTTCTTACCTTATGAGCCTATTGTGAGTGCTTAAGAAGATAATGAATTTGAATTGCAAGCAAAGTGTCTGGCAGGTAGTATGTGGTCCATAAATACAGTGTTATTGTTATTTATCAAGCTAACGCTTTGTAAAGGATATACATCCCAGAGTATCCAAGAAGAACAAAGAAAGATGAGCAGGGCATCAACGTTCTTTTTATATCCCTACCTCAGGAAAATTCTGCTCCTGAGAAAGGGCATTCTTGGGACAGGGTGGGTAGGGAAAGGGCACAGAAGCAATCAGGTCAGGTCAGCCTTTGTGGTCAGTGGGCCAGTAGCTTGGAAAATCAATGTGTACTTTCATGTGAGAGACAGAGGACTGGGAGGAAGGAGAGAACACAGGCGCTGCTGCACTTGTACGCAGGCCTCTGTAGCTCCTGATTCTTTCCAAGTCCACTTCACCTGTAGGAGGATGGAGGCTGGTTAGGAGCGTGAGCGTCCAGGACCATGGCACCCCACTGCTGAGCGAGGAGGGAGAAATAAGAGACAGCGCCACGAACTTGCAAGGGTGTCCAGGAGACCCTGCGTTGATTGATGTGGTCACCTTTCCAAGTCATGCCCCTCCCTACCTGTGGGTGGATTGAAAAGCCACAGACTAGTAAGCAGACTTGATTTTCCGGCTGCTAGTTAAACTTCCAAATGCTCTTCCTGCATCAACAAAGCGCCTAACTGAATAAAGCAGGAAACTTAGCCTGAAGCTCTGCTATAAAAGGTTTTAGAAGGCGAAATGTAATGGCTCTGGCTCATAATGACATCACTTTATTTCCTGGTCTTCCTCAGATACTACAAATGTCAACTCAGAGAAATTAATTTGGAAGCTACCACATCCACAGATGTTTAGATAAATGGAGTTTTTTGTACACTGCTGCTTTGGGGTCATCCCTGTCTATTACATCCTGTCAACTTTATAATGATCAGCCCTGAGGCATGCTCCTTGCTGCTCCTTACTCCCTCCAACCACCACAGGGGTCTCTGTGTGCAGACGTGAAATCCACTGGTCAGAGAACACCTCGATTAAGCCTGCCTTGCTGCACGGAGCACACTTCCTGGCACATTAGAGCCCCATTAGTGGCTCCCCAAATACTCATCAAATGAATTCCTAAAGCATACTATGTCCAGCATCTCAGCTGAAAAGCATATTACAGACAGTGGCTTGTGCTGAAGTTCATACACCTCTCCTCCCATACTGGTGACTGTAAACTGACAGATAAGGGTAGAAAGTGCCAATCATTTGTGAAACAGAGCAACCCAGAAACAGAGTTGACCCAATTGAAAATTGAAGGGCTGGGGATTTAGCTCAGTGGTGCCGCCTCCTGCCTCACAAGCTCAAGGTCCTGAGTTCGATCCCCAGTACCACAAAAAAGAAAAAGAAAATTGAACCCAAGGCCTTCTTACCCTTATTAGCACCTTGCTCTGTTAACTCTGAGGTGCACACTGCTCCTGATTCACCAAACAGCTGATGTCCTACCCTTATAACCAAACTCATCTTTGTAAAAAAGAGTTTTCCACCTGTGAAAGCAGTGTCTCAAAGTTCAGGAAGTGGAGAGTGGCGTCTACAATGCAGCTGCTGTTGCCACTAACCAGGCATGCCAATGTTTCTATTGACAAGAATTAAAGCTCAGGGAAGTGACTCTTCCACATACAAACTTCAGTTCCTTTGGGTGTATACCCAGGAGTGGCAGTGCTGGATAATATGGTAGTTCTATTGTTAGTTTTTAAAGGACCCTCTATACTGTTTTCCAAACTGGCTGTGCTAATTTACATTTCCACCAACAGTACAACAAGGGATTCCTTTTCTTTACCTCCTTGCCAGCACTTAATATACATATTTTAATAGTAGCAATTCTAACAACCATGAAGTGATATTATAGTTTTAATTTGCATCTTCCTGATGATCTGAAATATTGAGCATTTTTAATATATCTTTTGGTCATTAAGTATCTCTTCTTTGGAGAACTATCTGTTCAGACTTTTGTCAATTTTAAAATCAAATTATTTGTTTTCTTGGTATTTGAGTTTAATTACTTATATATTTTAGATATTATCTCTTTAGCAGATATGTTGTTAGCAAATATTTTCTCCCCATCCTTGGGTTTTCTTTTCATTCTGTTTTTTCCTTTGCTGTACAGAAGCTTTTTATTTTAATGCCATTTTTGCTCTTGCTGTCTGTGTTTCTAAAGTACTGGCCAAGAAATCATTGCCCAAATCAATATTGTGGAGCTTCTGCTAGTTTTACAGATTCAGGCCTTATATTTAGGTTTTTCATTAATTTTGAGTTGATTTTTGTGTATGATATGAGACATGAATACCACTATTTACTGAAGAAAATATATTTTCTCCATTGCATGTTCTTGGCACCTTTGTTGAAAATAAGTTGACTATAATAGTTGGATTTATTTGTGACTTTCTATCTGATTCTGTATCAGTGCTATTTTGGTTACAGTAGATTTATAATATATTTTGAAATGAAGTAGTATGATGCCTCCATCTTTGTTCCTTTTGCTCAAGATTTCTTTGACTAGTTGGAGTCTTCTCTGATTCTATACAAATTGGAAGATTGCTTTTCTACTTCTCTGAAAAATTACATTGAATCTGTAGATAGCTTTGAGTTTTATGGACATTTTAATAATATAAATTCTTCTAATTCATAAACATGAAGTGTCTTTCCATTTATTTGCATCTTCATCTATTTCTTTTATCAGAGTATGAAATTAGTATGTTGACGAAAGAGATCTGCATTCCCATGTTCATTTCAGCACCATTCACAATAGCCAAGATGTGAAAATAACCTAAATATCCATCAACAGATGGGTGAGCAAAGACAATGTGCTGTGTATCTACAGTTGAATACTGTATAGCTTTTAAAAGGAGATCCTGTCACTTGTAAAAACATACAAGGAACTGCATGTTCTCTTTGTGAGTGTATTTTCGTGGCTGCCATAAATAAATTTATGACAATTTCTTTCAAGCAAAACATTACAGTGTGTCCTCATACACCCTATTCTCTGAATCAAGCACCATGAGACTTTTAGGTCATCGCAAAAGTCAAAATGACCAAGAAAAGTAAAGGTTTTGAATTGGTTCAGGACATCAAGGCAGCCACAACAGCACAACTAAAGACATTTAAGAGACAAAACTTTCAGTACTGCCTCAGAAAGTGGGAAGAATGATCAGATAAATGTGTTTGAAGTGAGGGGAGCATTTTGAGGGGGTTAGTGGCACTGTCTTTTACTGTAATAACATTCACCACATTTTTATCACATCTCTATATAAGGAATCTGAAAAAAGTCAAACTCATATAAACAGCAATTAGAAACATGAATAACAGAGGCTGGGTAAGAGGAAGCTATGGGGAAAGGGAAAATGTTAGGCAAAAGGTAGAAAGTTTTAGTTAGACCTGACAGTGAAGTTCTATTTGTCTATTGCACTGCATGGTGACCACAGTTAATAATATATTGTGTATTTCAAATTTTCTAGAAGTGATTTGTAATATTCTCACCACAAAAAGATAAATTGGTAAAGTGATGGATATGTTAATTAGCATGATTGAATCTTTCTATAATGTGTACATAGATCAAAGCATCACATAATACACCATAAATATATACAATTATATGTCAAAAATAGGAGAGAAGTTCAGAAAGAAAGAACTGAAAAAAGAAAAGAAAGAAACTTACTGTTCTCCTGGATATATTCCAGAAAGACTAAGCCTCCAACTAAGTTTCAGAGCTACAAAATACAATATAGGGTTTCTAAACAAAACAGACGAGCCTAACACCAAAATTTCACTGTGGAATCCCCAATTAAAGCTGCCCTTAACACTGGAAACTATTTTTCTGAGTCTGTGTTGTAAGGAATTTTTTGATTCCCAGGATGGTCAATCCCTTTTTGCCTTGATTTGACTTCGGTCTGCACTTCAACAAATATGCAAGGCCATTACCCCTGGCAAGTTACACTTAGGCTCTCTGCATCTGGGAAGTCATTACACCTCTCTGCTACATTCACTAATTCAAGGCTCCTGCCCTCACTGAGGCCTTCCCTGATTTCTATAGCCCTTGTAAAATTCTTTCTTGTTCGATTCATTATAGTAAGTGTGGTTCTCTTTGCCATCCCATTTGACACTTAATTTCATTTATCTCATCTACTATCCTATTGTTTAATGGGATAATTAACTTTACCTGGGAAAGCCTGAATGATCCTAGAAGTAACAAATAGCTATTTGTGGGTTAGAAATGAAAATGTCAGTAAAATAATGGTGCTTGAAATTTTACCATTAGAATTACAAAAAGAGGATTAAAAGGACTGGACCAACCTCTTTCCCAGAGAAGGAATCTTCTTTCTACTATATGATGTTCATTCAGTCTTTGCAAGAATCCTTCCCCTTACAGGAATTTCACCTCCTTTGCTGTAATTCAGTTTCATTAAGTAACTCACTAAGCTTCTATATAAAGTTTCTATATAGAAAATAATTTTTCAGTGAACTCATAAAAGCAAAGTAGAATGTTGGTAGGCAGAGGCTAGAAGTGGGGTAGAAATGGACAATGGAGATATTGACTAACAGGTACACAGTTATAACTAGACATAAGGAATACTACTTCTGATGTTCCATTATACAGGTTGGTGATCATAGTTAATAGTAATATATTTTATATTTTATACAAATTTATATATAGCATATGATATATGTGGAAGCTAAAAGATATTTTAAATGTTCTCACCACAAAAAATGATAAATATTTAAGTTGATAGATATATTCATTTGCCTAATTTGATCATTTTCCAATGTATATACATAATATCACATGGTACTCCATAAAGATATACAATTATTATTTGTCAATTAAAAAATTAACATGGAATAAATCCTTTGAGTTTTTCCTCAGTGGAGATAACAGTTAAATATGCATTTCTATCAGCCATTTATATGTGATTCTCTATGCTTCTAATATATGTTTTCAACCTAGAATAATTAATAGATAACTAATTTATAGATAACTGAGAAAAAGTGGAACACTATGATAGGAAAATGAGCAAAGGACAATTTATAACAGAGGTGATATATGTGCCCAATAAATATAAGGGAAGTATCAGATCAAATAAGTAATTAAAGAAATGCTGTCACATGTCAACATGGACTACACTTCATATAATAAAAATAGCTAGTATTGAAATTTGTGAAATAGGGCCTCTTTTTCACTACTTGTGAAAGCGAAATTTTTTCCAGTGTCTGGAAGACGAGTTGCAGAGTTTGTGACTCTCCATGCCCTTTTACGTGTTTTGTGAAATTTATCCCAAGAAAATAACCAAAAAAGCAGACCAGATTTATATATATGAGGATGTTCATCGAATGATATTTAACACAGCAAAAAAATTATAAACAACCTAGACGTATCACAAAAGAAGGAAGCAAGAACATATATCATAGCACATCCATGGGATAGAATGCTACAATCATAGGACACTATGGTTTGGAAATTATTTTATGACATGGGAAATGGCAAAAATACAATTTTATGTGAAAAGGCAGTAATACAAAATTGAATGTGTATTAGTATTCTACTTTTGTTTTAAAATATAAATATAAATGATTAAAATTGAAACACCTCACATCCTGACATCTGGAAATAAGCACTGAATGTGTGTGCTTATAAGTTGTTTTATATTTTCTTCTATATAATTTCCTACATAATCCATTATTTTTGTCATAACTTCAACAACTCTAATAACAATAAAATGCTTTTGTAGTTTGTAATGGTTTGTAGTGGATTAGTTAAGAAGAAACTTTTCAAAATCCAAACAAGCTGAGATAGCAGTTTGCAGATGACTACACAGAAAGTTATACCGCCATGAGTGTTGCCCAGACGGGTCTCTGGTGGCACCCTCAAATCTTGGGAGAAAGACTGTGTCTCTTTGTCTTTGTATCCCCAATATCTAACATGGTATACCACACAGGACTAGGTACATAATTTAAAGAAAAAGGAAAAACTGTGAGTCCTTATTTAAGAAAATCACAAATTTAATGATGGCAACAGTAGTTCATTAAACTAAATGTAGCATCCTACTATGTTTAGAGCTCTATATGACAGCACTGACCCCACACCCAGGAAGCTAATCTTGACCCTGTACACTGTATATGCTCAAATAGTGTTAGTCAGCTTTGTGTCACTATGAAAAAATAACTGAGATAAATTACTTCCAAGAAGGAAGGATTTACTTGGTTGGTTCATGGATTCAGAGGTTTCATGGTATGCTGGCTCCACTGATTTGGGACCTGTGGTGAGGCAGAAACCTTATGGCCAGGAATGCATGATGGAGCTGCTTACCTCATGGTGGCCAGGAAACAAGTAAACAGAGAAAGGGCCTGGGATCCCAGTGGAAAACTTCCTCCAATTAGGGCCCACTTCCTAAAGTTTCTACCTTCTCCCAATATCACCATCAACTAGAGACCAAGCCTTCAACACATGAGCTTTTGGAGACATTTAAGACCCAAGGCATAACATGAATATTAGCTGAAAGAAAAGAAAAGATGAATAGATAGGAGGGTCCTGAGTGCAAACTTCCCAATTGTGCCTATTGGCAAAACTATATTCAGCAAGACATTATGGGAGTGTATGAGGCTACCGAAAGAACAGAGCACTCTTCTAGAATTTTCCCAGAAAGTCTATGTTCAAACTACACTGCTTTGCTGTCCCCATCAATATACCTATTAGATCATAGTCCACAGTTTCTACTTTTGATCTGGACAACACTATCACTGTGGTCTAACTATAGAAGAAATTTCTCTTCTGTCTCTTCCAATAAGATATTTGGCTGTGACTAGTATATCCTTCCTTCTCTATCCCCTACAACCCACTTCTCTTGTTATAACCCTCTAAGCTTAGCAATAGCAATCTTCCTGCCATCCTTTCCTTCCTGCACCCCACACACATCCATGCTCAGCACTCTGCTTTCCAAAGCCAGCCAAGCAGACATTGAACATGAGACGGTGTCAGTAGAGGATGTGAATAACCCTCATCCTAATCCCCACTGCGGTCTTCCTGCAAGGCCTGGCCAGGGCCCAGGAAAGCTGGAGCTGCCAGCTTAAGGAAGCAGTTGCAGCCTGAAAGGAGATAAGGCAAGCAGGGGTTGTCACTTATCAAAGAAAAATGAAACAATTTATTACTATTTATTAGACTGGAGAACTGAGCCTTTAAGTGGGAGGCTGACTTTTAGGGGAGGAAAAACTATGCCAAGGAAGGTTGCCTGCCTTGGTTGTCATGGCCTCATCCCAGCCCTCTGACGCTAAAGGAATAGAAGTCCAGCATCCCTTGCACAAGCCAAGTTAGCAAATGTCTGGCATCTTCCTCAGTCAGTGGGCATGCAATAGTAATGGTAATATGGTCCTCTAACATGTTCTGAGTGTTTTTGCTTCTTCCTAATCACTGCCACATGTCACCTTTCTTCTGATTCTCAGGAGGACTGCTGATATAAGATGAGAAAGGTATTATGACCCCATTTTACAGCTTACAAAACTAAAATACCAAGAAATTTAATGACTTACCCAACATCAGGATTTTGACTATTGGTGGGCCCCAGATACAAAGCCAAGTTCCAGGGGTTTGGTCCAGTTGCTCCATCTACACTCCTACCGTGGAGGTTAGATATCATGGTTTCCAATTAAGGGCAGTCTAATGGAGTGAGTAGGACTATGGGAAGGATGAGAGGGATACAGCAGACTCAAAGAGAGATGAATGTCTGGGCATTTTTATATTGATAAATGAGACATAATTTGCCATTTACTTTGCTACCCAGTGATTACTTTGCTTTTAATTAATCATGCAGAAGCCAGAAGCCTGGGTAAAAGTGTAACAAACAATTTCCATTTCCATTTGGAATGAGAAGATCATTTTCTTGGTTTTTGCTCAATTTGAATATAACATTTCTGGTGGCTGGGGACACGTCATAAACCAGATGGTAAAGCCAGACCTAGAAGACCCAGCTCAATTCAAACTAACAGGTGTTACTGAGCATGTTCTAGGCACCCTGTTACCAGGAGACCTGAGATTTGTGTCTCAGTCCCTGTCCCTTGCTTCCCTGTCTTCCTCAGGAAGACTGTTCCTCATTTACAAGGAAGGGACCCACTATAATAGGTATAAGATTGAAATATGTTCCTCTGCTTATATGACTATTTCCCCACTATACTGTCAGCCCCAGCAGGCAATATTTACACCATAATCACCCTTGGGAGATGACCTGAGGCATAGGTAAATATAAGTAAATCTATGTGATAGATGAGCCAATGAATGTACAAACTGGTTTCTCTAAAAGGGTCACTCAACTTCTCCAAAGTTTCTCTTATTTGTAAAATAAATACAGAAACACCCATCCTACTTGAGAAACAGCATTGTAAAAATAAATGTTTATTTGTTTATTTTCTAGGCCTCTCACATATGTGCTCAAATACACACAAAAATGTAGAAAACCTGCAGGCAGGGGCCCTGTCCCTCTTGTTCATAGTTATGTCTCTGGTAACTACACTGGTACCTTAGTAAGTAAGTGCCCAGTTGATATTATGGAAGGAGAGGAAGTGAGACAGAAAGGCACAGGAGAATACTTTTACAATACTCTTGCTTCCATTTGGAAAGTTATGATCTTCCCTCTGCTATAGTTTGGATCCGGAATGTCCCCCAGCAGCCCCCATGTTAAAGTATTCATTCTCAGCTTGGTGCTCCTGGGACCAGTGGAACCTCAAGAGGAAAGGCTTAGTGGGAGAACTTTTGGTCATTGGGGGAGCACCCCTGCATGGGATTGTACAACCGGAAGTTCTTCTCTCTGCTTCTTCTCATGGACATTGCTCCACGATGCAATCCTGCCACTGTGTGCTACCTCACCACAAGCCTAAAAGCAACTCATCGTAAAATGGAACTCCCAAAACTAGGATCTAAAATAAATCTTTTCCCCTTGTAAGTTGATTGTCTCAGGTATGTGCTACAGTAACAGGAAGCTAAATAACACCTCCTGGAGATATAATATATTCTGATCATCAGAAAACATGTTGTGCTGCTAAAAGAATGTTTTCTTTCCCAGTTCTGTCCTCTTAGTAAGTCTTCTTTGTGACTCACCACATAATGAGGACTACATGTCCATTTTTTTCTTTCTGAGGCAAACTTTCTGTGATGGAGGTGGGGTGAGGAAAGGGGAAACCAGCATCAAAGAAAAATAGCCACCAAAACTCATCTAGGGGCCAGGGATTTAGCTCTGTGGTGCCACTGCCTGCCTTGCAAGCGCAAGGTCCTGAGTTCGATCCCCAGAACCAAAAAACAAAACAAAACAAAAATCTAGAACTCATTGCACCATTTGTGGGTCACAAACCTAGGCTCTGAAGGACAGGGTGGTGCACACACAACCAGAGCAGGAGCTGGTAGCTCAGCCACCTCCTTGAAACTGGAGCGGGGAGTGTAGGTACCTCTGTGGCCACCAGAGCCAAATAACCACCTAGCAAGGCTCTTCCTGGAGATTAATGAGGCACATAAAAGAATAACACCTCGAACCATTAACCCCATCCAGCCATAAATCCTCAGGAATTGCATGGCAGAGTGCCTGTTCCTGCTATATTAAGGTGAAAATGCATTTTTAAAAAGCCTATGGATTTTTTTTAATGGAAAACAATATCATTGATGCCCAATGGGCCTTTCAACAGGCTAAATGCTTCAGCCCAGGCATCCAGCCCTTTATTCAATTTGCTATGCTTCCTTCCTTCCTCTTGCTATGTGCTTTTTGCTCCTAGAAGAGCTTGAAAAATGGTACGGAAACTGAAAAGGCAGGAGAGAGAGAGAGAGAGAGAGAGAGAGAGAGAGAGAGAGATTGAGATTAAATCTCAACTGGTTTCCAGGAGCCAAAACTGAGAGCTAGTACTGTTCTGAAGGTGGACTCAGTGGGCAGCAAGATGGGGAGAAAATAGCAGGAAAGAGTGCCAAGGGGCAGGAATGCTCAATTGACTTCTTTGACATTGAAATCCTCAAAGAAAATGCAATTGTTATCTGACAGGGGTTAGGCCCTGAGACATTTTTAGACTATTAACAGCTCTGCTACAAACAATTTGCCTAACATAGTTACTCACCTGGAAGAGCCCTGGGCAATGGAACCCAACACAGGAATTAATTGGGGGAAGTAGGGATGGTCAGGAACGAGGGGTCAGGAGGGTGAAAGAAACCAGAGGACGTGGGAGACAGAGCTGGGGCGAGGAAGTCACTAGGTTAGCCAATGGACATGAAGGGCAGGCATGGCAAGTAAACGCTGGCTCTCCAATGACTTCACCACGTGAATAATGTTTCTTAGAGCAGGCACAACAAGCAGATGGCTAAAGGCAAAAAGCAGTCAGAAGCGAAAGCAAAGCAGAGAGAGAAATGAGGAGTTTAGCAAGAATTATTTTTGGCAGGCACAGGATGTTGAAGTTCTTGGGGGTTCCACCAACTATTAGATTACCCTTTGGTAAAATAAATACCTCCTCTATGACTCAATTTCTCTATTAAAATGAACTCTTTGGAGTCAGAAAGTCACACTGCGGGGGAAAGAGTTAATATTTGAACATCTCAAGTACACTTTGGAGAATCAGGTTCTATTCTAAGTATGAAGGTCTGCAATTAGAAGTGATTCTGTAGATTGACAAAATGGCCTCTACAGCATATAACCATAATTCTCCTCAGTGTACAAAAGTCCAAAAATAAAGACCAGATGTCTTCAAACTGCTGACGTTGGTTGAGCTGATTCCACTCGCTCAGTGATTGCTACACCAAGCTTTCCCTGGACGAAAAGCTGAGGATTTCTATCATTGTATTATTAGCTTTTTGGCCACACTATCCAGGCATCCGTTTGTCCTCCTTGGGTCTGTAGTGGAGTTTTCCACTCCTCGGATGATTCCTCTGCAGAGTCTGGGTTGAAGCCGGCTCAATCCCGCGCCTCTCCGGAAGCCTCTCTGGCAGAGGAGAGCCAGTTTCTCATTAGCAGCTGTTGAGGACGGGGAGGTCCCCACAGAGACTTGCTCAGATTCTGCTTCCTCAGAAAACCTTGTGAAGATTCTTCCCCAGGGCAGCTCTACCAACAACCACCTCCACCCTACCCCAGCCCCACCCCAGCTCCAAGCTGAGCTGGGCTCTGTGTCAGCCAACTGGGTGGTGGGGCCCCATTTCCTACCAGTCCGCTTACACTGTCTCTTTCTTACAAGTTTATTAGAGCTACAACTTTTCCTGGTTTCTATCCTCGTGTCTTTCTCATCTGTGTTTGTCCTGTTAGATCCTAAACTTCTCAGCCATAAAACTCGTATTCTGTTCTTCCTTGTTATTTGCCTTCTCAGTTCTTGCAACTAATGTCAACATAACAAAAAGCTTTAGTGAAGAACATTCAGTGGAAGAAAATGGGTGTAGCTTAGGAATAGAGTGCTTGCCTAGCACACAGAGAGCCCTGAGCTCCATCTTTAACAACACAAAAATTAATTAATTAATTTAAAAAGAAGGGGAAAAAACAAAAAGTAAATTGTGGCAATTTGTTACAGACCAAACAAATAGTTATATTTGTGTGTGTGTGTGTTCATTTGCAAGTTTACTCATTCCATAAATATTCATTGAGTACCTACTATGTTCCACATACAAAGACAGGACTCAGAACACAATGCAGAACAAGGAAAATAAGGTCATGTTCTCCCTGAACATCTTCTTAGCAACCTCTTTTGATACAGTTTGCCAGATCTTTAAGTTTCACGCACCTTGCCTGTTCAAAGAGTTTATTTCATGGCCGAAAATGGATGGCATGTTTGGATTTGAATCACGTAAAAAAAAAAAAAAAAAAAAGATTTATACCCCCTCTAAGATTATGCTTGATTTGGCTTCATAAAAGTCGGAAGTGAATGTTAGGTATCATTTAGAACCTAACAGTTTTCTTCCTTGTGTGTCCCTTTTGTATCATAATGTTGTGCCCAGATCGCGATGTCCCAAAGACCACCAGGAGACCGTTTCTGATGTAAGCACACGAGGGTCGTTTATTCAAGCTTAAGCAGGGACTCTCAATTGTCACCGACGCAGCGGATCGAGATTGAGAGCCCCGAGCCTCGAAACTAGCAGGGTTTTTATTGAGTATACATCAAGCTTTGGTTGTTAGTAGCCAGGTGATTGGTTAATGTTAAATACATATGAAGTGTAGGGTTTTGATTGGTTAGGCTCGGGGGGGGTTAAGGGGGTTACGTATAGATTTTTGCAAGGGAGAAGGGGGCAAAGGTTAGGGGTCGACTGTCATAAGCTGATGGTTAGCAGGTCCACTGACTAATGGTCACATCTATCTTTTGTGGGCAGTTAGCCATTAACTGTTTACCTTATAGGTAGTGTGTCCGGAATGTCCTTCCTGAGTACACAGATGGCTGGGTAATAAACTTAGGAATTTTGAGTGGATAAGCACAAATTTGAGAGAACAAAGGAGACAGCTCCAAAATGGAGTCATTCTGAGAGAACAAAGGAGACAGCTCCAAAATGGAGTCACTCTGGCTCCACATTCCCCCCTTCTCAGGGTGCTGTAGAGGGCCAATCATGGGCCTCTGGGGGTTAATTCTGTCAAATCAATAGGTATTGGCTGGTATTGGGACCTGAGTACCATTAACTGAACAGCGTTAATTCGCTTTTTAATGAACGAAACTAGTCTATTAAGTATGTAAGGTCCAAAGGTTAATAGTAGCAACACGATAAGCAAGGGGCCCAACAGGGTAGAAATTAGGGTAGTGAGCCAAGGGGAAGAATTAAACCAAGATTCGAACCAGGTTTGAGATTGTTCTTTTTCTTGTTTACGTTTGGCGATGTCTTCTCTAACTTTAGCCATGGATTCTTTGACTACTCCTGAATGATCTATATAGAAACAGCATTCTTTACCTAGTGCAACACAGAGTCCTCCTTGTTGAAGGAAAATTAAGTCCAGCCCCCTTTGGTTTTGGAGGACTACCTCTGCTAGTGAAGTTAAAGACTCTTGGAGGTGGGAGATGGAGCTTTTTAGCCTTTCAATATCTATATCTATGGCTGTCCTTAAGTCATTATAATATTTATTGTGTATTAGTAGCGATGAAACTCCCGTTCCTGTCCCAGCTAGTCCTAATCCTAAGAGAACGGTCAAAGTAATGGCCGTTACAGGTTCTCGCTTAACTCTGACCTGGGTTTCAGCCAGGCGGCTGGGGATGTCTTTTTTTGAGTGATATAACAACCGGGGGACTAATTGTACAAGTACACAGAAATCTCTTGTTTGTTTTAACACTAGCCCATGTACACAAGGGGTAAGTCCAGAGGAACAGGCCCACCACCCATCATAAGGGGGAATGAGATATTTAGGCCTAGGTCTAAGGATGGTTTTGTTACAAAGGTGTTGGTGGGAGGCCGGGACACTGCCGACACAAGTTCTTTGCCCAGTTACTGATTGTAGGGTCAGCCTAGCTGTCCCTTTTTGTTGTCATCTACATTGAGTCGGGCTGTCTGACTTAGTGAAATTGTCTAGATAAGCTACTGCTTCATAGTATGGGGGCTTAGTATCATAACATAGCCAGCAGGACTGAGTGAGGTCTGGCCTAGATGCATTTAGGGCTTTAAAGGTGTGAACCATCAGTTCCCAAAGGGGGTCCTGGTCCCGGTTATGATCGACTTTATCAATCTGGGTGATCATTTGAATCAAGGGCGGGGATGTGGAAGCGGAGGTTAAGTCTGATGGCCGTACGGAGGCATTTGGTTTTGGTGACATAGGCGAGCTTTTTGGGGGAGGGGGCTTAATAGGTCTGAAAGGGGCTATTGGAGCTAGCGCCAAGTTTGGCCCTATCAATTGGGGAGACCCTATGGTGAGCGGCTCTGCCTTCAGTTTTATAGTGAATAACAACCCGGTATCATAACCATCTTGATATAGACGGAGTCTCCAAGTCTGGCCTGTTTCCCATTTAGTGTACCTTTTACCTGAATCCGTGAATGAAAGTCTGACCGGGTTACAGAGGAACCCGGTACAGGGGCCACTAAGAACTAAGAAATTACCACCCTTTTGATTTGTCTGCAGGCCAGGGGGCCCAGGGACTCTTTTTAAAGAAATAAAATCGTCCTTGACAGGCGGGGCCCAGGAGACGGTGCCCGTGGACTCACATCCCCATTTGGCACAATAGAACTGGTCAGGTCCCCCGCACTTGTTTATCTGAGACTGTGTGTGCCTTTCTCCCGGACAAACATAAAAGGGGGTGCTTTGTAGGATGTTTTTATCAAGAGAATGGCTACACCCAGGGTCAAGTCTAGGAGGGGCCATGGGTACTGGAGCCATGGGCAGGGATGTTCTATTAGTATTACATTGGCCTATGTCTTTTTTACATATTGGCTCTCCTCTAGGCCCGATTTTCCAGTTTCCAGTGTTCCAAGTCCCTGTGGCGAGCGAACACAGGTCAAAGTCTAGGTCTGGCCACCAGGTAAGTGGTGGAGCCACTTCGGATGAACTATTAACAATGTTGCCCGTAGACGTACTAATGATCATCCAGGTTAAATTTAAGGGAGCATATGGGTTTTGTCCTCCTAGTGTCGGTGTCAAAAGTACAGTTACCATAATCACGATCGTCGACGACGTAGCTTGAGTTTGAGGGGACTGTCTTGGTCTCTGGACACCTGTCATGATGGAACGAAGTCTTCTAGGACAGTGTGAGGATCTGCAGGGCGAACGTGAGTGTAGTGTACCCACGAAGCAATCCCGTCGACCTTGAGAGCAGTGGGCGTGGTCAGGACTGTGACGTAGGGTCCTTTCCAACGGGGCTCAAGGTCTTTCTGCCGGTGTCTCCGAACGAAGACCCAGTCTCCAGGTCGGTAGCGATGGGGCTCAGGAGGTGGTCCGGTCTGGTATAAGGCTTCTAACTTAGGCCAGATGTCTTCGTGTACACTTTGGAGGCTTTTTAAAGAAAGTAACAACTTTTGGTCATCAAATTTAACAAGTACATTTGAGTGAAGGTTGGGGATAATGGGAGGGGGAATTCCAAACATGATTTCAAAGGGGGTCAACCCCATTTTATAGGGTGAATTGCGCACCCTATAAAGGGCGAAGGGAAGGAGAGTCACCCAGTCACCGCCAGTCTCTAAGGTTAATTTAGTTAAGGTCTCTTTTAAGGTTCTATTTATCCTTTCTACCTGTCCTGAGCTTTGGGGTCTGTATGCACAATGTAATTTCCAATCTGTCCCCAACACCTGTGTTAGGGTTTGACTCACCTTGGAAATGAAGGCGGGTCCATTATCTGATCCTAGCATTACTGGAAAACCGTACCTTGGCAGGATGTCTTCTAGCAGCTTTTTAGTCACACTCTGCGCTGTCTCGTGTTTGGTAGGAAACGCTTCTATCCATCTTGAAAAAGTATCTACGAAAACTAACAAGTATTTATAACCGTACATTTTAGGTTTTACCTCGGTGAAGTCCAATTCCCAATAGGCTCCAGGTCGGTTTCTCCTCAGCCTATTTCCTGGGTTGGCCCTATTGTGGGTGGCATTTGTCAATTGACAGGCTTTGCAGGTAGCAACAATATGTTCAATTGTAGAATTAGCATCACGGATCTTAATTTCAGCATGTCTCAGGAGATCTTGCATTTTCCGAGTGCCCATGTGGGTGGTCCGGTGTATCTTGGAGAGAACTTGTTCTCCCAGTGTCTTAGGCAGGATGACTTTACAATCAGAAGATTTTCACCACCCGTTGAGGCACTGGGGCGTAGGTAATTGTTTTATCCAATTTAAGTCCTTTTCAGTGTACTGGGGTTTTTCTGGTAGGGCTGCACTTCCCGGATCGGGCAGCTGAGTGGCCAGTGTCAGATCAACCTTTAAAGCTATTTTTCGGGCCGTCTGGTCAGCTAGATTATTTTCTCTGGCAATTGGAGTGTCGCCCTTCTGGTGTCCTGGGCAATGGATAATGGCTAATTTTTTCGGTAGCCAGAGGGCTGTTAAGAGGGCAAGGATCTCTTCTTTGTTTTTAATAGTCTTTCCTTCAGCTGTCAAGAGTCCCCTTTCTTTGTAGATGGCCCCATGGACGTGCGCAGTGGCAAAGGCATACCGGCTATCTGTGTATACATTTAACTTTAGGCCCCGTCCTAAAGTCAATGCCTTGGTCAGGGCTACGAGTTCTGCCCGTTGTGTTGAGGTCCCGGTGGGCAATGGTTCTGCCCAAATGACCTCAGTTTCTGTCACCACAGCTGCCCCAGCATACCTGTGGCCCTCACGAACAAAGCTGCTTCCATCAGTGTACCAGGTGTTGCCTGTGTCTGGCCATGGTTGGTCACTCAGATCTGCTCGAATTCCGTGTACCTGGGCCAGGATATCTGTGCAGTCGTGAAGCGGAGCCTCTAAGTTCGGGTCTGGTAACAGTGTGGCTGGGTTTAAAGCAGCCGGGGCCTGAAAGACAACTCGGGTTGGATTTAGGAGTAAGCTCTGGTAGTGGGTCAGGCGAGCATTACTGAGCCATCGATCTGGAGGCTGTTTTAGGACTCCCTCAATGGCGTGAGGGGTGGTCACGCATAGTTTTTGGCCTAATGTCAATTTGTCAGCGTCTTTGACCATTAGAGCTATTGCTGCAATCATTCTTAGGCACGGGGGCCATCCTGACGCAACTGGATCAAGTCTTTTTGATAAGTACGCCACTGGGCGGCGCCATGGCCCTAGATACTGGGTCAGGACGCCCTTAGCGACTCCTTTGTTTTCATCAATGTAAAGGTGGAATGGCTTAGTAATATCAGGCAAGCCCAAGGCTGGTGCCGTCAGCAAGGCTGTTTTAATTTGATCGAAAGATTTTTGTAGCTTTTCTGTCCATTGAAAAGCCTGACTGTCTCTAGTTGCCTCGTAGAGGGGCTTTGCGAGCTCTGCGAACCCTGGTATCCATAGGCGGCAGAAGCCCGCCGATTTTAAGAATTCTCTGACTTTTCGAGGGGAATCTGGTGTGGGTATCTTAAGAACTGTCTCTTTTCTAGCATCCGACAGCCATCTCTGCCCTTCTCTAAGCACGTACCCCAGGTAGCTTACCTCGGGTTTGCAGATCTGGGCCTTTTTAGCGGACACCCGATACCCCAGCTCTCCTATGACCATCAAGAGTCTCTTGGTTTCATTTAAGCAGTCTTCCTGTGTCTCAGCTGCCACAAGAAGGTCATCTACATATTGTAACAGAGTTAGTTGGGGGTTCTGGAGGCGAAACTCACCCAGGTCTTCATGTAGGGCCTCGTCGAAGATGGTGGGAGAGTTTTTGAATCCTTGAGGTAATCGGGTCCACGTCAGCTGTCCGTTGATGTCTTGCTCTGGATCACTCCATTCAAACGCAAAGATGTGTTGGCTTTTAGGTGCCAGTGGAAGGCTAAAAAAAGCATCTTTGAGATCTAAGACTGTGTACCAGCGATGGCTCGGGGGAAGAGAACTCAATAGGGTGTATGGATTAGGCACTGTGGGGTGGATGTCCATAACCCTCTTGTTTACCTCCCGGAGGTCCTGCACTGGCCGATAGTCATTAGAATGAGGTTTTCGTACTGGCAACAAGGGGGTGTTCCAGGCCGATTGGCAAGGTCTGAGAATCCCCTGAGCAAGTAACCTCCTGATGTGTGGAGTTATTCCTTTCTGGGCCTCCAGGGGCATAGGATATTGGCGAACTCGTACCGGATCTGCTCCAGGTTTTATTTCTATAAACACCGGTGCCCTGTGTATAGCTAGCCCCATGCCTCCAGTTTCCGCCCATGCTTGTGGGAACATGGAGAGCCATTGTTCCATATCAGGATCAGGAGGGGCCCTCTTTTGATGTAGTAGATATTCATCTTCCAGGTTTATGGTTAGTACCTGAATGGGCCTTCCCTCTTGATTAAGGACTTTTGTGCCCCCGGGTTGGAAATGAATTTGAGCCCCTAATTTAGTAAGTAAGTCTCTTCTTAATAAGGGGTAGGGGCAGTCTGGTATAACCATAAATGAGTGGGTTACTTGGCCCACTCCCAAGTCTACTGTTCTTTGGGTTGTCCATGAATACTTTTTCATGCCTGTAGCTCCTTGAACCCAGGAGGTTTTATCAGAAATATGGCCACACGGTTTGAGTAGGACTGAATGTTGAGCCCCTGTATCCACCAGGAACTCAATAGGTCTCCCCTCCACTTTTAGGGTTACCCTGGGCTCGGGGAGGGGTGCCGAACCCCGTCCCCCCTAATCATTTGATTCATCCGCAGCCAGAATAGGGGTCTTGGGGCGTCCTTTTCGCTGTTTCTTTTTAGGACAGTCCCTGGCCCAGTGTCCGTATTCTTTGCAATAAGCACATTGATTTTTCCCCAACTGGGGGCGCTCTCTGCGTCTCTCTTTGTTTTCTCCTTCCATCACAATCTTTTTTAGTCTACGTTCACATTCTTTCTGCTCTCCCGCAGTGGCAGCCAGAAGGATCCGAGCTAAGTTTCGGGTCTGGCGGTCATCAGCTTTTTCTCGTTTCTCCTCTGCGGTTTTTCTATTGTTATACACTTTCTCTGCCACTGTCACTAAGTCCTGAATACTCTTTTTTCTTAACCTATCTACTTTCTGTAACTTTCTCTTAATGTCTGGTGCCGCCTGGTTGACAAAATGTATTATTACAGCTGCCTTTGTCTCAACTGCTTCTGGGTCCATAGGAGTGTACCTACGAAAAGCTTCCTGAATTCTTTCTAGGAAAGCAGCAGGGCTTTCATCTAACTTTTGTTGTACATCTCCTACCTTAGCCAAATTGGTGGGCTTCCTCGCCGCTGCTCTGAGACCTCTTAATAAAGTCTGGCGATAGACTCGAAGTCTCTCTTTACCTTCTGCCGTATTGAAGTCCCAGTTAGGTCGGGACAGAGGAAAAGAAGTGTTGATGGTGTCTGCATTGGTGGTGGGCTGACCACTGTCACCAGGAACCAATTTTCTGGCCTCATTCTGGATTCTCTCTCGTTCCTCAGTGGTGAACAGAACCTGCAGAAGCTGTTGACAGTCATCCCAAGTGGGCTGATGGGTAAACAAAACAGTTTTTAACAGGTTAATCAAATCTCTAGGGTTATCAGAGAAATTGGCATGTTGTCGGCGCCAATTATAAAGATCACTGGTAGCAAAGGGCCAGTAATGATGAGGCTGGTTTCCATGTTCATCAGGGGGCCCTATTGCTCGCAGCGGGCAGACAGTTGAATCTGCCGGTCCTGCCGGCGAGGCGGCGCGCCGGTGACGAGTATTTTGGGCGGGACCATCACGGTTGTCGGCGGCGCCCGGGGCGGGCTCCCCAGCCCCGGCTGGGACTGGGTCACCTCCTCCAGCCTGTTGTGGCGGAAGAAAGGGGAGGGAATAGGGGGGAGGAAATATAAGATCTTCCTCGGTCCCTCCCTGGAGGACAGGGTAAAGTGGCGCGGTTGGCTTGGTTTCGGTTTGTTTTTCATCCGCGCGCTTTTTAGGAGCCTTTTCTTTGGCCGTCAGGATTAACTCCGGTTGCTGCTGCTGTGAAGGCAAAAAGAGCTTAACCCATGGGGGCGGGTTAGAAACCAGAAATTCCCAAACGGCGATGTAGGGTATCTGATCGGGGGGGAGGATGGCTTTACGAACTCTGCGAATTATCTGCAAATCAAAAGTTCCCTCGGGGGGCCATCCTACCCCGAGGGAGGGCCACTCTGAGCCACAGAGGGTGATGAACTTAGTCTTCTTAATTTCTAAACTTAAGTTATGAGCGCTCTCCCTAACTTCTTTGAAATGGTCTGTTACAAGGGAAAGAGGGGTAGTCACAGTCTGTCCCATCGTCTCGGTCCAAGTCAGCACAAACAGACACACAAACGCAACAGAGAAGCACAAGGTGAGACAAAACCGTCCTCCGCGCGATCGGAGGCAATGCAAATGGGACGACGGCCTCCTGCCGTGCCGCGGGAGCGACCCGCACCGTCCCTCCAGGAGTCTCACTGACCCGTACTCTTGGGGCACTCCGTCCCCACCAGTGGAATCCGGAACGTCTTCCAGGATTCCGGGTCGGCGGCCCTTGCAGCGCGTCCGCCTAGACCGTCTGCCGACCTTCCCAGAAAATAGGCCCAGACTTTACAAGCACAAAAAAAAAACACTCACCAGCCGGCGTTGACCCTCCGGTACGGGAGTCCTGAAGGTCTTGGGATCCCGGACGAGCCCCCAAATGTTGTGCCCAGATCGCGATGTCCCAAAGACCACCAGGAGACCGTTTCCGATGTAAGCACACGAGGGTCGTTTATTCAAGCTTAAGCAGGGACTCTCAATTGTCACCGACGCAGCGGATCGAGATTGAGAGCCCCGAGCCTCGAAACTAGCAGGGTTTTTATTGAGTATACATCAAGCTTTGGTTGTTAGTAGCCAGGTGATTGGTTAATGCTAAATACATATGAAGTGTAGGGTTTTGATTGGTTAGGCTCGGGGGGGGTTAAGGGGGTTACGTATAGATTTTTGCAAGGGAGAAGGGGGCAAAGGTTAGGGGTCGACTGTCATAAGCTGATGGTTAGCAGGTCCACTGACTAATGGTCACATCTATCTTTTGTGGGCAGTTAGCCATTAACTGTTTACCTTATAGGTAGTGTGTCCGGAATGTCCTTCCTGAGTACACAGATGGCTGGGTAATAAACTTAGGAATTTTGAGTGGATAAGCACAAATTTGAGAGAACAAAGGAGACAGCTCCAAAATGGAGTCATTCTGAGAGAACAAAGGAGACAGCTCCAAAATGGAGTCACTCTGGCTCCACAATACAAGGAGGAAAACAGTACAACTTACATATGCTAACAAGCACAGGCCAAACTTGCATACTACAGAATATTTTAGGAAGCCCCAGATTGAAGAAGCACTGATTTCAGGCTAACTATAATAAACCAATGTCCAACAAGTTGTTGAAGTTTTTTTAAAAAAATAGAAATTGCTTTCTAACTAATCTTAGAAGCAAAAACATAAACTTGCTTTACTTTTCAAAGCATGAAAGATGATATATGGATGAGATGAAATCTCACATTATAGCAGAAAGGGAGTCGGGAGAATATAACAGCTTCAAATCAGATAGAGGACACTTCGGGTCACCTGCCACTCTCAGGTGCCATGAGACAAGGGATCAGTGTGAAATATACCACATCCTCTGCTCACCTAAGGCATTACAACTTCAATCTCAATGATAATTTTATCTTTAACCTGAAACACTTACAAAGTTGAGCGAGCTGTACCCTTCATTTCATAACCAACTATCATTATCAGTCCCTGTAGGGTATTTTTCTTGTTACATTTTATTATTTTCTCTTTATAATTGGCTCACTTCCATTTTCCTCATTCCTTTCCTCTTTATACTCCCTACTCCACTCCAAAGATGCCCACATTAATGTGTTTGATATATAAATATGATATATGTGTGTGTGGTGGTTTATGTATTTATCTTTGAAAAACAAATAGTGGTATGGTATATGTTTCTATTTTAAATTTATTTAAATGATATAATGCAGAAATTTTCAGTACTGAATTTATTATTTTGTCTGTCTGTTTGTTCTACATGTCTCCAGCTCTCTGCTTACAACTCGGCCTCCACAAACACTGCTCCAGTGTCTCCTTGCGTATGTTCCCCTTCTGGTAATGCATGTAAATTGCTCCTGGGTCTATACTCCACCCTGGGGTTCCTGTGTCATACATAGGGTTTACCCACAAAGTGTTACATCACTTTAGTTACATACTGCAGTGTTTTTCTCTGGAATGGCTGCCCCAAATGTATATATTTCACCAACAGTCATATGAGTTCTAGTATCCCAGGTTCTTATCACTATTTCTAGTTTTCCATTATAGTGAGTGTAAAATAATATTTTGTTATTATTTTTGTCTGATTTCTGAGTTTAAGTGAATTTTCATATTTTTTAATAATTCAGATCACCCCAGCGTGAATTGCCTATTTCTATTCTATGTCCATTTTCTACTGAGTTTGCCCATCTGTGCTACTGAATTATAAGGATTACTAGATGTCATTCCCTTATTGTTATTTTATTGTTAATGTAAATATATTCTAGCAGACTGCAACCAATCTATTAACTTGATCTATGGTACTTTCATTGAAAGGAAATATATCAGCTATTTGCTTTGTGAACTGTGCTTTGGTGGTCTTATTTAAGAAGACCTCCTTCATTCTAAGCTCACAAAAATGTCCTTTTCCATTAGCTTCATGGTTCCATTTGTTTTTAATTCTTTTGGAAGATTAACTATTAGTTTTGTATAGAATCTGACTTAATCTTTTTCTCCATATGCTAGTAACTTGATTTCCTTAACACACTATTTAATATATAATCCCCTGACATACCACTAAATATATTTGTAGTGCCACACCTAGCATACACTAGGTCTCTAAATAAATATGGGTCTACTCTCAATTTTTTATACTGCTACATGGATTTATTTTCCTTTTACTGGCATTACATAGTTTTTACTACTATATCTATGTTTGCGATAGATTTCAGCATATAATAGAATGAATTTGCCTCTTTGTTCTTTTCCAAAATGTCCAAATTAGATTTAGCAGTTCATGGACATTGGTTAATGCCTATACATTGTAGAATTAGCTCTGGGTCACTTATTCTGCTCCATAATCTTGAAAGTCCACATCTTTTATATCTCTTCTTCCTCCAGCCTATTTCTTCATCCTAAAAGTCATATATCTCTCAATATATCAACTAGTGAAAACTCAAATCAAAGCAATTTAAGTAAATACTAACTACACCAATATAACAAGTACTCAAATAATATCATCAGGATTTCACTGTTTCCTCCACCTCTTGGCTCTACTTGCTTCTGCATTTGCTTACATCTCACACTGATTTTCCTTAACAGTAAGTCACTAGCCATTTTACTTTTCTAGAAACCCAAGCAAAAACTTTCTCCCTGGAAGCATCATCAGCATTCCAGATATAGTTTTCAGGCCCTATCTTTCCCTGTCCTAAAACAACTTTCCTTTCCTGGGAGAGATGATGTGACCAGAGTGTAGAGGGCTCTACTTGGGCCAGGCCTGCATCTTTTGCCTGCTCACCTCTGCCTGGTTCAGCCTTATCTGAGCATATGGTTAACAGGAACAACTTTCCTAAATTTTAATAAAACAATTGAACTATTATATCCAGAAGCTAGCACAGATACAGAGCAATTAAAACTTACAAAGAATAATTCCAATTGTGGTAATCCATTGCACTTATTCTTTTGACTCTCCCTACCACAATAAAACCTCAGGGAGGGCAAGCTCTAAAGCTTTTCATCTTTGAGACCCCAGGTCCTACTCAAGGGCCACTGCATGGCAGGGGCTCAAAAACACTTACTGTATGTAATTAAGGAGCAAATGCAAAGATGCCATGAGCAGCACTTAAGGCTAGATTGCATGAAGTTTCATTTTAAGTAAAAGAAGAGGAAATGGGAATGACTGCACCAGACTTGTTGAATTTGGATTTAAAATGCCAAGATACTAAACTCAGAAATGAGATCACTATTCTTCCGTCACATTGTCTAAATCCCTGAGTTAATTCTACCACCTTTCCTGATGTCTTGACACCTCTTATAAAGCCTCCTATCATTGTTAGGAATTTTAACTCTGACACTTACTAGCTATTAGAACTTGACTAGTTTAGCCATTTGGAGCCACAATTTCTTTTTCTGCCCAATGGGAACTAATACATACTTTGTAGGTTGCTATATTTTGAAAGATAAGTATGTAAAGAACTAAGCCACTGTCTGCACTAGGCTACAAGAAAACTATTGCTGCATCCAGGATTTTTCAGTCATCTACTATGCACCAGGCAAGGTAGATGACTGCTTGGCTTTGAAGAACCAGAGACAAGGTCTCTGCTCTCAAGTCTCTCAGAATCTTCCAGGGAAAAGAGACCATTTGAAAAGCAATGAGACCAAACTATAGTAAACATAGTGTTATGCAAATATGGACTGCTGGTTGGCACAAAATGGAATGCTTACTCGAGTCTGTGGTGATTAGGGAAGGCTTCCCAGAGGTTGTGATATATTTTGTGAATATGGGAGAATTAAATAAGAATTAGCAAGGTTAAGGGTGTGAGTATTTAAAGAGGAGACTATTTCAGGCAAAGCATTGGACAGGCGATGCCTCAGAATTGAGAGAGACCATAGTAAATTCATAATGAAAAGCAATTTTGATGGTCCTCAATAAATGTCATTTAACATTAGCATAAATGCTACTATTATGATGACATTATTGGTAGTTTCTGTTAACTCTTATTTTAGCCTCCAGGGCAATGTTTTCTCCTCTCTTAAAAAGTCTGTATTCCAAACACATATATTCCTTGATTTTCACATTAGTAGTATATGATTTATTTACTCTTAAAGGATTTATCAAAGACTCTGACCACAGACTCAAAAGACACTGGAGTTTGGGTCTGGGGAGCACCTTGAAAAAATGACTGATGTTAAATATAAGTTCTGATTAAAGGACATTGGAAAAATGATACAGATGTAGACGATCGGGGTGTGACTTTGCAGTGTAGTGAGGAGGCTGGGTTGGTATAGGAAAGTTCAGCAGAGCTCCCAACCAAAACTAGGCATTCCTGCAAAAAAGAGAGCAGCAAGGAAGAAAAGAATGGGAAGCCAGTAAACAGCTCTTCCTGTTTTTTTCTTATTTTGTTTGTGCTAACGGCCCTGATATGATCATTATATATTTTATACATGTACCAAATTATTATTTTAACTCATAAAAGTCCAAATATATGTATTGACTTTTTTAAGAAGAGGGGAAGTATTTTCTGCATGTTATGCTTTAATAATAAATTTTTCTCCTAAAAATGATTAAATCTATGGGCTCTTCACATTCAGTGTAGGTATTACCAACTCATCATCTAAAATCAATTTAGTGTGAGAACTTTTGCTAGAAAATATGATGTGAAATGTAGCCCACTCACCCGCATTCTTTTGCCTTAGTGATAGGCACCTGTGTTGGGACACTAACTTCATTGTTGGTGTTGCTATGACAACCTGAATAAAATTCTCTTCCTAGCAGTGTGCAAGTGTGACTTCATGGCAGCGCCGCCTGAGGAGTTTTGAAAGACATGTGAATGCCCAGATCCCAACTTACTAAATCAGGTTTTCTGAATCAGCACTTTATGAGTGCAACCTGGAGTCTCCCAACATGATGGCCACATGTTCATGGTGACCTCCTCTTCTACCACTCTTCCCCTGCATCACTTCACTCCCAAACTGGTCTCCTTGCTGTTTGTATCAGTTAATTATTGCTATGTAACAAATTATCCCCAAACTTAACATCTTAAGACAAAAAAATAATGTTTGCTATTTAACACTTTGGGTCAGACATTGTTTACTTCATATGGTGTTTTATACATAATAGGTACCCAATAATTATTTGTTGAATGGAAAACTTGTGGCACTATCAAAATATTTTCTTGTAAAATCTTGAGCTCACTTGAGAATTGCTTTATAGAAAAGCAAGCAGTCACCCCCAACTACATATACCAGTCTATCTGACAGCTATGTCTGTTCTCAATCCAAATCCAACTACTGCCCAGGAAATACCTTTTACTTCAGTCTGTATGTGGCAATAATCGGTCTTTTAAGCTAGGCCCCTCTGAAACATATCTGGAAATGAAGGCTCATATGCACATAATTTATTAAGGAAGTGCTCTCAAGAGAAACCGGTAAGGAAATGAAGTAAACAAGACAGGGAATCACTAGGATTCAAGCAAAGGTGTGATCAGGAAAATTCCCGGCCTCAAGTTAATCCCACAGGGAGATCAGGACCTCAGTTTGTCCCTTTCTCATTACCAGAAATCTAGGGTTTCAAGTTCCACAAAGTCACCCATTGACTAAATGGCACACAGGCGAGCAGCTCTACAAAGCCAAGGGCAGTCTCCTGGAGAAGATGATGTGAGTCAGTAGAAGCAACAGGTCCAGCTGTAAGTCTAATTTAGAACAAGATGGAATTCTATTGCATTGCGTCTAATCCTTACCCCCTCCTCAAAACAAAACCTATGGGATAGTTAAAACTGTTACTATTTTTACCAAAGCTCAAAGAAAATAAGGGTCTTACCCAAGATCACATAGCTATTAACTGTCTGAGGCAGGTATCAAACCCTGGTTTATGTGTCTCAGAGCTCATGCTTTTGATTATCATTTTGTAATCTAAAAATGTATTTATTCTTCCAATTTCACTAACATGAAGAAGAAAACGAAAGCCTAAGCAGGTATTGCTCAGATTGCCTTGATAAAAAGGGGAATGTTGCCTAAGTGTACTGACCCTTCCACACTTCTGCGCCTAGCACTGTAGACACTCAGTAAATATCTGTTAGTGAATGGAGGATTATAATACAGAGCCGGTCCCATAGAGCAGATCTCAAATATTTATGTCAGCTTCACAAAATCTCTCATGCAAAGATTCTTTTTTTTTCTTTTTTTTGGTACCGGGGATCGAACTTGGGTCCTTGCCCTTGCGAGGCAGGTGCCAGAACCACTGAGCTTAACCTCTGGCCCTCATCCCAAGATTCTTAAAGGAAGGAATAATATACACTTTCCTCTGGAGTGGTCTAATAAGATCTTTGTCATGTATGAATACTCCTTATTGTTCAGTTTAGATATAGATAAACCTACCCCCTTCACTCTTACTTCTTTAGACAAATTCAAGTGAATTTACAGAATGACAGTGCCAGAGAAAGTATTTTTTATATCAAGAGATAATGAGGATCTGGTTTCACCAAAGGTGATGACAGAGATGTATTAAGATCACTGAGGGCATCCAAAAAAACCTTTTGCTGCAAAGAAAGAAACAAAAGGAATATGAACATAAGAGGAAGATGTCAAAATATTATTTGTAGATGAAGTGACCTCTGCATAGAAGACCCAAAAAACTCCACCCAAGGACTCCTAAAACTAATAACCAAAATCAGCAGTGTAGCAGGAAAAAAAAATCAACACAGAAAAATCAATAGCAGTCCTGTATACCAATAATGAACTCACTGACAAAGAAATTAGAAAAACAGTACCATTCATAATAGTATCAAGAAAATTAAATACTTAGGAATTAACCTAACCAAGGAAGTGAAAGATCTCTGCAATGAAAACTACAGTGCTCTAAAAAAAGAGATTAAAGAGGACATCTGAAAATGGATAGATGTCCCTGTTCCTGGATAAGCAGGACCAATATAGTCAAAATGCCCATACTTCAAAAGCTGTTACAGAGATTTAATGCAATCTCAGTCAAAATACCCAGAGAATTTCTCATAGAAGTAAAGAAAGGAATCCTAAAATGTATATGAAACAAAAAGAGACCCAGAATAATAAACGCAATCCTCAGTAACAAGAGCAAAGCAGGAGGCATCACAATCCCAGACTTCCAGTTATATTACAAAGCTACAGTAACAAAAACACCACACTAGTGCCACAAATATGGACATGTGAATCAATGTAACAGAATACAGAATGCAGAAACAACCCAAGGCACATTCAGCTATCTGATTTTGACAAAGGCACCAAAAACATACACTGGAGGGAAGACAGACTCTTTAATAAATGGTGCTGGAAAAATTGGATAACCACACACAGAAGACTGAGTCTAGACCCAGTGCCTCACTATGCACTAAACTGAAATAAAAATGGATCAAAGATCTAAATTGGGGGGAGGGGGGTACCAAGAATCAAACTCAGGACCTTGCACTTGCCAGGCAGACTGGCACCAGCTCCAAAGATCTAAATATTAAAACAGAAACTCTGAATCTGCTAAAGGTAAAATAGGTAAAACTCTTGAAGACATAGGCATAGGTAAAGACTTTCTGGACAGAATCCCACATGAACAAGAAATAGTATCAAAGATCAATAGATGGGATCATATCAAATTAAAAGTCTGCATAGCAAAGGAAACAACCAACAGAGTGAAAAGATAACCTACAAAAAAATGAGAAAAAATGTGCTGGGTATTCCACAAAGGACTACTATCTAGAATATAGAAAGAACTAAAAAAATTGTATCTCCCAAAATAAAAGACCCAATCAAAAAATAGGCAAGTGAAATGAATATACACTTCTCAGAAGAAGTACAAGTGGCCAATAAATACATAAGAAAAATGCTCAACATCACTGGCCATTCAAGAAATGCAAATTAAAACAACACTGATATTCCCTCTCACTCCAGAAAGAATGGCTATCATCTAAAAATAAAATGATAACAAATACTGGTGAGGCTTCAGGGGGAAAAGAAACCTTTCTACATTATTGATGGGAATGTTATTACTACAACCACCATGGAAATCAACATAGAAATTCCTCAAAAAAATAAAAATAAAAATAAAAATTCCATTTGACCAAGCTATTCCCCTTCTAGGTATCTTTATGAAAGAGTTAAATACTTCATGTTACAATGATATATACATACCCATATTTATAGTTGCACAATTCATAATAGCTAAATCTTGGAAGCAGCCTATATGTCTATCAACAGATGAATGGATGAAGAAAATGTGGCATTTCCACACAGTAAAGTACTATTCTGTCATAAAGAAAGATAAACTTGAGTCATTTGTAGGAAAATGAATGCACCTTGAGACCCTAATGTTAAGTGAAATAAATCAGACACACAAACTTAAATGTCACACAGTTTCTTTTGTATGAGAAATCCAAAATAGAAATACAGAGCAAAAGGAAAGATAGACAGTTGGAAGTAAGGAGATACATGTTTCGCAAATAGGAAGGCGATCAAGATATAGTGGGAGAGGGAAGGAAGGGAAGAGGTGGGGATGAAAAATAGAATTAAAGTGTTTTTTGTACATGCATCAACTCCCCACGAGTAACATAATCATTATGTACTACACACATATACCAATAAAAATAAAAATTTTAAAATAAGTTAAATAAATTTTAAACCCTCTTGTTGCAAAGCAAGATGCCCTCATCTCATCCCATCACCTATGGAATGTCACAGTGAGAAGACACCTGCCCATCACACCTGTTCTTTCTCCTGGGACACTGGCGCACACCTGGAGGCCTCTAATTACACATAAGCAAAATGTGTAGAGTCCAGGTACATGTGGTGGGTGGGGTCCAGCAATAATACCAACCAACAGGGAATTTAGTTTTATTTTGAGATATGTGTGTTGTTAAATTTGAATTATGCTGATAGGTCTTCAGAGAGCTGGCCACCTAACTCCATCCCTCCTAGGAACCAAGAGCCATACTTTTCCTAGATACCTCTATAAGTTTGGAGTTTAGCTAAGTGAACATGTAACAAGGAAACTACCTATCTTGTTTATTATGTCAAATTATATATGCAGAAAATTTGCAAGCATTACATCTTAAAAGATTTTCACAAACTGAATGTGTCTGATTGTTCCTAGAGGAGCCTTCTTAGCACATACACATACACATAGATACACATGTACACATACACACACACACACACACACACATCAAGAGTAAAAACTCTCCTGATTTCTAACACCATAGATTAGTTTAGAGTGTTTTCACACTTTATATAAATGGGACCATACAGTGTGAGTTCTTTTGTGCAACATTATTGTTAGATCCATCATTTCCTTGCACCTGGTTGTAAGTCATTTATTCTAATTGCTATATATTGTTTCATTGTATAAGAATGCCACAATTCATCTTTTTCATTGTCAATGGGTATTGGTGTAGTTTCCAAGATTTAGCTATTATGAATATGACTGCTATAAATATTCTTTCTCATGCTTTTTAGATGCAATTGTTTTCTACCTAGAAGTGCAACTGCTGGTTCATAATGTGGGCAAGTAGTCCGCTTCAGTAGATAACACCATACACTTCTCTCAGGTGGTGTTTTCACATGTTGTTTTTCCCATTATACTTTTGCCTATGATTTTCACTTTCCAACCTTTGCCTTATTAATGGAGAACTTGTAGAGAACTAGCCAGTGAGGAGCTCCACTACACCCCTTCCTGAGAATGAGAGTCCTTGAAGGACATAAATTCTCTGGAGTTCCCCCTAAGTACATTAATTCCCATTAATGCTCTGAAAATACTATCTTCACTTCCAAAAAAGACTATTTGGGGCAATTCCATGTGGTTGGTAATACAGATTCCTGTAATGGAAGGTGTTATGGCTTGTACTGTATCCTGATATCCCCCCCAAAGCCTCATGCGCTCATAGATGGGGATTTCTGAAGGTGGCTGGATCTAGGGTGTGTGAATGCAGATTAAGGATGTGAATATGGATTAAGAGTGTGATAATTGGATTAGTCCACTGATTGGTTTAGCTTTGTTTGGAGTGTGGGTAATGGGAAGTCCCACTCTGGATGTGGGTGTCATCAATCAATAGCCCTGTAGACTGGATGGAATATAACGGGACAGAAAGAAGGTTGCTTGTGGCTTCCTGCCTGCCCAGCCAAGGAATGTTTCTCCACTACCATGCCCCTCTACTGTGTTGCCTTGCCTTGGAGCCAGATGACTATGGACTGAAACCTCTACAAATTTGAGCTGAAATAAACCTTTCCTCTTTTAACTTTGGGTGTTGGGTATTTTGTCTCAGCAACAAGAAAAGAAACTAAGACAGAAAGTTTATAGCTCTTGAAACCAGTTTTTGCTATTGGTAGGAGGAAAGTTTTTCACAAAATCCAAAGCAATTAAAAAGAAGCCTTTTCAAGAGAAGGAGATTGGATCAGAACTCCTCCACTTTCCACTCACACCACAGCAAAAGCCCCAGGAGGCCCATGAGAACAGAGATTGGCTGGTGTACCCCTTATATGCCAACAAGAAGCCATCTGGATAGTCTCCAAAGTGGAGTGTAAATCACAGCCTAGTGAAGCTTTGAAATCTATCTTTTATTGCTAATCTCTCTGTTCTGACAGAGTGGGTAGGGGATGTAGAAAGGCCTACAACACACTGCAAATCAACAAATAAGTTCCAGACAATGGTGCTTGCCCTTGCCAAAGTTGTGGTTCAGTTTTTTAATAAGCTCATTGGGATTTATTCTTGTTACTGTACTTTACTCATTAGCTTCTTGAAGTTACTGTTGTGTACCATGGGTTGGAGACCCAAAACCTCAAGTATTCTGCTGAAGGGCTCACCAGCACAAGAGGGACAAGGGTGAGGATCTTACTCAGGGCCTCAGCAAGATGCCTCCTGTTGGATCGCCTTCTTGGAAAGGAAAAGGCAAGCCCTGGGGTGGAAGCCAGCATACCCACAGGGAAGGCTTCTGCAGGCATCCCAACATGACACACACAGATCCAAAGATCCAGGGACTCCTGGGCTTTAGGTCAAACCTAAAGGCCAAACCTCCTTCATCACAGCATTGATTAGTTTCCCCATGAATAAGGGGGGGGGAAGCAGAGAAAAATACCCTTTGTTGGAAAGTTGTGAAGAGATCATTTCCTTTGATATTAATCCGATAAAAATCCACCTAAACAGGGTTTCCAATCTAGGACCATGGTTTCAATTTTTCTAAGCTTCATCACTGGTAAATCATTTTCAGAAAGGAAGTTTATTCAAAGGCAGAGGGAAGAAAAGAAATAACAAAAATGTTTATAAAACAATGACACCACATTGAAGCTTTATATTAATATGCTACACTTAACACTTGCTGCTCTCCACCCTTCACATTCTACTGACTATTATGTTGTTATTGTGTTATGTCAATGCAATTAGCCCCTTTCCTGACTCCTCAGCACCTTCTGAAACCAATTTAAACTTCTTGCCCTCCCTGTCAAAGCCCTTCACTACTCAGTTCCTATATGCATTTCCTGTATTGTCCCAAACTCCTCTCATGTAATTCTTACTCAAGAGTTAAGTGTACTTTAGTTCTACCTCCTCTGTTGATCCATTTTATTCTATTTTCCTGGCTTGTTGGAAGATAAATGTGTCTGCTCTCTGAATGCCACCTCCCTATACCCATGTACATTTGATCCTCTCTATGTCTCTCATCTTCCAGAACAGTCATCCTAATTGCACTTCCAATGTCTTAGAGGAAAGGAATTAGACACATTTCCAAACATCATGAAAAGAGGGTAGAAAGATCTCCTTAAAACTCTACTGTTGCAGAAACGTGTCTTATATACACCAAGAAGAATCTGGAAAGACTCATCAGAATTCTATAGCTCAACCTTCTTCAAACATTTTTCCAAAGGTCTTTCCTCATTTTCTCATTTGTACACAAATCATGACTAAAAGATGCCAAGGTCATTTATTACCTTTATATGTAAACAAAGAGACAAATACGAAACTTGACCAGCTAACCAAGAGGACAACAAGAGCTCATGTTATCAATCCTTCCACATCAGATTCTTTATTTTTGACATATATTCTTTAATCCAAGTTGGCATATTCTATGCTTTTGTACACTCAGCCATAAGACATGGTAGCACACAATATCATATTTGTTTTGCAAAGACTTCCAAATAATGTTACCTCTTAATATTCACAACGATCCCTAGAGGTGGTAGAGCAACAGTAACAGGTTTATTTTAAACAAATGTTTGTTGCAATACTAATGAAAAAAATATTCTTGAAGAACAAGGTTTGTATCCTGTCTTCGTGACTTCCTAGTTTGTGACCTTAGGCAAATTTTCTCCTCTCTTTACCTGTTAGATAGTTACAATATCAAGTGGGAATAAAATAGTGAAATTGTAAACTGGGTACAGTCTGAACTTTTAAATTACTTCAAAAATGTCACTTCCTACCACACCAACATAAAGAATTAAACCATTACATACTCTTCAAGACTTATACTCTTTATAATTTATGAGATTAACAAAGTCATTCTTGGAAATAACATTTTGAGAACTGTAAAACTCATGGTGATAAATCAGTTTTTCTCTATCAAGTTAAGCCCTAAAGCTACAGAGCTCTTTATTATCCCATGATTGGACATCCAGACACATACTATTTTCCAAGCATTCAAGTCAAGATGGAAATAGACATGGGAAATCTTAGGCTGCCCCATGAAATCAGTTCTAGAACCCAGCTGAGCAAGACAGGGATACTTACAAAGTTTCTATGAGTCTCCAAGCAACCTTAAAGGAATGGAAATGCAAATCTGCCAAAGTGAGCCAAAGGTGCAAACCAAGATAAATTATGAGATAATAACTCACCCCCTTATTTCCTTATTTATTCATTTATCCATTCAACAAATATTTATTGAAGACCAACTGTAATCCACCTTCTCATTAAACATAGGTGATTCATGAGTGAACAAAAAGATCTGCTTCTTCTGTCAGGTTCATGGCCTGCTTTCCATGAATATATGAAGTCCCTACTACAATCACGTAGTTCCAAGATTAATTCTTCAAGCCTTCTCAAAACCTTGGCCTGACATTTGAAATAATGAAATAGTCCAGTCACACACATCTGTTTCCTTTCACCACCTGCCCTTATTATCCCCAGCCTGCTCATAACTCCCTTGACTTTGTTTTAAGGTATGAGATTCCATTTTTGTCACTTCCATTACTGGAAAACATTTCCTAATCAATGAAAAACCCTTCCTCATCTTCAAAGGAAAATAGCCCACCACTGTAACTGCCTATTGACTCTTCCTGTGCTTCAGTTAAACTAGGCTGTGATTCCTCAAACATAACCTTTCTTGTTCTTACCTCAAGTCATCTTCATCCTCTACATCTGTGACTTAACAAAATCCTCCCCAAAGATTCTCTCCACACACACAAACACACACACACACACACACACACACACACACACACACATACACAGAGTCCTCTCAAAACTTGACTGAGTCCCACTCGCCCTTCAGGCCTTAGAATCAGTGTCACTTCTACCAAGAGGCCATCTTGAGTCCATTGTCGAGTTTTATTCTTCCTGCCTATGCTTCCGCATTACCCATGAGTTCCCTCTTTATTTTTTTTCATGACTCTCTTTGACATTCAGTTACTGGCTCAATATTTTTCTATACGCTCTAAGGGGTCAGGTTTATCCCTAGCACCTAGTACACTGCACACATAAGACACTTATCTTTTGCAAAATTAAATGAATATCAACTACATCAAACAGTAAGATAAATTTTAAATACTTCTCTTGAGTTCATCTCCAGTTTTTCCTCACTATGTGAGAGAGTTTATTCCCTCAGACTTTAGTCTCTTGGGAGTAAAGCCTTTTTTACTTCCTGGTGTCATTTCCCTGCCATATAGGCCCACGGAACCATGTAAATGTTAAAAATATAATCAAATGTCCTGCAGTGGAATATGTGAGTAAACGACTCAATGAGAACTGTCCTATTATGTAATTAAATAAGATACAGAATATGGCATGTTGTCAGAACAGGACAAAGTCAACACAATCTAGATTAACCGTGGATATTAGTGACTTGGTTTGTCCAGGAAAGATGGAAAATCTGGCATTGTTCCTGAATGATGGGGAAAGGAATTAGACAAGTTCTGAAGCTAATGTTTTTTGACATTTTCATACTCCCATCAACATTTCTTTACTACAGCAGACTCGGGAGAACAGAAGGTAGGATTATTCAGAATACACAGTATCCTTAAGGAAAAAGAATACAAAACACCAAAGATTCAACTCTGATAAAATAAATCTTATGTCCTGCCAACATAAAATGTGATTTTTCTAAGAAACAAATTTCATGGATAAGTTCAGAAACATCTTGCTCACTTGGTAACTGAAGTCGAGCTGGTTCTGGATCCAAATTGTTTCCTCAAATTGCTGCATCCACCATCTCCTCCTACCCACTACCACTAAGGTAGCATCAAATTCAGTATTCAGGGTCCATCATATAGACTCTCCTTTCAGGTCTTAATGAGAAAAGATTCACCTCCCTGCCACCTAAGGGGATCCAGTGTCTGGCCTCTATAAAATTCCAACCCAAATGGTGCTGCATCGTGCATATGCCAGCAAAAGGAAGTGTGGGTGGAGGGGGAGGATGAGGGTGGCGGAGGGATAGTTCAGGTCATGAAGACAATGGATTCTTTCAAAAGAGAATGAAACACTTCTTTAAAAATAGTGAGATCTGAGAGACTGTACAGACATACAACTGGAGTTCCTTTCTTTAAGCATAAACAGATGTACAATGTCCACCAGCCCTCCAATGGAATAATAAAGCCTAAGTACCTAAAGGCAGAATGTGGCTGGATATTCATGAGAAACTGCTATTTAAAAGTCCTATTGTCTAAAGAGCTATAGTTAAGATAATCAAATTAATTATTTCATTCAACTGACATGTATTGAATATCTACTCTGTGCCCAAAGACTGCATTAAGATCCAGGATACTTCAGAGGTAAGAAGCCTGGGGCCTGGAGGAGCTCATAGTCTAGCAGGAAATGAGATAAGAGAAAATGATAATAACTTTATGAGGAAGGAGGGAAACAGTCAGGGGAGGGAAGATAGGTAATTAGATGCTAGTATAGAAGAGAAAGTACCTAAATCTACTTGGGGAATTCTAGTATGACTTTAGTGTATGGCAATGACATGAATAATTAATAATAGCATTAAGAATAATCATTATTATTTGTATTCTAGCTTGGTGTATCTTTGGTGATACAATAATGTGAATATGAGTCAAGTACATTACAATAATCCCTTTTTAGATTAGAAGGTTCTGAGGCCAGGGATTTAGCTCAGTGGTTCCAGCACCTGCCTCGAAAGCACAAGGTCCTGAGTTCAATCCCTGGTACCAAAAAAAAAAAAAAAAGAGAGAGAGAATGTGGGGATTAGAAGGTACCATATACTATGTAAAACGCCTGCAAAAAAACAGCAGTGAAGAATTATGGATATTATTTTCACTGGTTAACAGGAAAGTCACTATATGATATGACCCCTGCCAAAATTACAAGGAAGTCAACTGTACCTTACTAATAATTTTACCTTCAAGAGTGTAAGTGGTATTTGAAAAGAGATATTGAAAAGAAAATAAAGTAATATAATATGATATAATAATAAATAATATAACAATAAAATAATAGTGGAAATAGAAGAGACCTAGGCAGATATCAGTCTGAATACTAGTGCTCATTTATTATGTATGTTTGACTACTTCTCTCTCTACCCCATAGTCTACAAATGTTTTCAGAATAGAGTTTGTATTTTATACCACTAGACCTTTGTACAAGAAAATAGCTTAATGATGCTTTCTGAAAGAAGAAACTAAATGAATTTTTATGTAATCCCTTTCTGTTAAAGATACAGAAACTGGGCTGGGGATTTAGCTCAGTGGTTTCGCTGCCTGCTGTGCAAGCATAAGGACCCAAGTTCAATCCCTGGTACCAAAAAAAAAAAAAAAAAAAAAAAAAGATACAGAAACAGAGTCCCAGGCTTATGAGGGGAAAAAAAAGTCAAAATAAAATTTAGTAGTAGCAAGCTTACAAAGAGAAATCAAGTCTCTTTTTCTGATATTTTAAATTTTTTATTAATTGATACTTGCAGTATATGATGATTACATTCATCATGGTGGGTTGGCACATGTATATAACATATCTCAATTCTTTTAGGCCATCATGTCACAGAAGCCACCTACAATCCAATCGATCCCTAATCAATGGAATGGATTCAGAAGGATATTTTGATCATATTTTATCTAAATATCTCTTAGGCACTCAGCTTTCCCCTGTGTACATTCATCTCCTCCACTTAGATGCCAAAAGGACAAAGGTTAAAAATTTAGGGATTTCATTTTTTAAATGTTGCTGATCAGTGAAACCCCAAATCTCCCCTCTGACATTGTCCCAAGATTCCATAGATCCTTGAATGTCCCACAGAGAATGTGAAACCAGCCCTTTCTCATGATGTTACTCACTTTCTCTGTACGTCATTAGCAGGGTTATATTTTAGGAGAAATGCTTTTCACTGTCCTTCACATCATACCCAAGTGGGTATTTTTTACTGAATCAGTAAACAGCATCAGCCCTGTGCATAGCAGGAAGCACCAAGCAGTAGAAGGTCTTCCTCTTAGCCTCTTAGTCTCCTGTGCATGTGTGTGTGTGTGTGTGTGTGTGTGTGTGTGTGTGTGTGTGTTCCATATACCTTCCTGGTAGAAGTGGTGATAGTTTTTATTTTCTATTTGCCCTTCATTGAAATTGATTGCATTTTCCATTAAGAATTATACATAAAAAGTTAAGACAGTAAGTAGGGTACTAAATCTTCAAGTAATTTTTTTATAAAGAGAGCAAAAGGGTAGGTAATGGTAACAACTCTCTCAGAGCATCTTGACATTCAGTCTCTAATCTAATCCATACAAAGCAGATGTTTTATTCTTATTTTACAAATAGGAAAGCTTAACCTCTAGAGATTACCCATGCTTACATAGCTAATTAATGATGGAGCTGGAACTCCAGTGCAAGACTTTCAGTTCCAAATTCATTTGGAATATTGCCTAACACAAAACAAAAAAAAAAAGGCAATCAGCAAAATCCAGCAGGTGAAAAGTAATTTCCCTTATGACCATACTGAGGAAGTAGAATCAAACAGATTAACTTAAATGATTTTTAAATATTGACTTTTTTATTTCAAACTCTCCATCTGATGCCATCATACCAATCATAGAAAAATAGATTTTTATAATGCTCATGGATTATCAAAAAGAAAAAAATAATGAAAAGCAAAAGCAATTAGGAAGTGTCTTAGTTACTTTTCTCTCATTGCTGAGACAAAACCCTTAATACCCACAAGTTAAGGGAGGAGAGGTTTATTTAGCTCATAGTTTCTTGAGGACCATAATCAGCTGCCTCCAAGGCAGGGTGGCTTGGCAAAGGGGCATCACAGAGGAGAACCAGTTCATGGCAAGTAGAAGAAAGCAAAAACAAGCAAGCAAAGGACCTTAATAGCATCATTCTGCCCCCTTTATATTATCCAGGCTACTCAGGATGGGTAGCACTCACACCCTTAATCCTAGTGCCCTTGAGCCTAGCACTGCACCATGAATCAATCCCAGCATCACACACTCTAGACCCAGCCACCTCTGAAGAAAAGCCCCATGTATGACTGCATGAGGCTTTGGGGAGACATCTAAACACAACCCATAACATGCTGCCCCTGGACACCCAAAGCCTCAGGCACATCTCTTTCTGCAAAAGGCATTTAGTCCCTTTCTAGGAGTTGCCAAAGTGCTAACAGTTTCAGCATTGCTCAAAGTTCCAAGCCCAAAATTTCTTCTGATATTTAAGACAAACTCTTAGCTGTGAGCCCCGTGCAAATGAAAAGAAAGTTAAACACTTCCAATATTCAATGGCACAAGGTAGACGTTTCCATTCCTAAACGTACAAATAGGGGGATACAAAGGAATGGGATCAAAGCAAGTCCAAAATCCAGCAGGCCAAACATTAAATCCTGTAGTTCCACATCCAGCATCTGAGGTAATTTGTGACAAGATGTAAACTCCAAAGGGCTTGGGTGGCTCTGCCCCTATGGCACTGCCAGTGTGTAGCTCCCATGGCTTCTCTCTGGGGCTGGCTCTGATTCCTCTTTGCAGCTTTCTTCAGACAATCCATGCTCCTGGCTTCTCCTAACTTCCGGCATCTCCACTATACCTTCAGCTTCGCACTCACAGCTTCACACACTGCCCTCTCAGGGACATCCCACCTGGCCTCCCAGGCCTTCTTCTGAAATCTGGGTGGAATCCTTCCTGACCACACAACCCTTGCATTCTGCATGTGCCTAAAATCAGTGCCACGTGGATGATGCCAAGGTATGCTGCCATCTGGAACAGGTAGCCAGGCTTCCTTCTCTCTTGGTTGTAGGGGTCGAGCGCCTAGGGATCAAATTCTGGACAACTTTCCTAGGCTGCAGCCACTCTGGAACACAGTGCTCTGAGGCTCTCTGCTCAAAGAAAAGTCTTTCACTTTTGCAACTCTGAGGCTGTAAAAGGTGAAGTCCTTCTGGTTCTTGTCCTCAGGTCATGTTTTTCTCTTGTTCCTTCTCAGCAATCAAGATCTCCTCTACTCTGTCCTTATAGTCCACAGCTTTATAGTGCTTCCTTTCTGGCAAAACTCATCATGTTTTAAATCACTCTGCTGGCCTCTTTGCTCTTTATTCTCAACATAGATCTGGCTAAAATACCCCAACACCAGCCATGCCACAGCCTCAACATTAGACTGTCTTGAAATTTCTTCTACAAGATTAGTCTGCTGCCTTTTATCTCAGTCTCAGGCAAAGTCTCAGGACAGTAGCAAAATATAAACAAACTTTCTGCCGGGGCATAACACACATTGTCTGCAGTCCAACAACCAATGCTGTCCTTCCCTGCAGAAACCTTCTTCTTTTTTTTTTTGCTTAAATTCTTTTATTGGTACATTTTAGGTATACAATACGTTTACATTTATCATTGGGTGCTTGTACCTCTACATGATATATCTTGGTTCTTATTTTTTCCCCATTACCTGTTCTCCCTTCACCCCTCCACCCTTCCCTATTTACATACTTCATTTCCATTTTTTTTTCTTTTCTCATAATTTTTCCTTTCCATTCTTTCCTTTCCCCATCTCCTCCCACCACCCCTACCCCTTTGGACCTTTTCCTACTTCAAAGTATCAATTGTTAGTTTTGCAGAAACTTTCTGAGTCTGGTCTTTACTGGCAGAATTTCTATCAGTCTTCAGGTCTTCTGAGCTCTGACCAGAATCTCCCATCAAGAATAGTCTCAGGTGTTTGAGCTCTACTTTTTCAGCCTGCATCTCCAAAACTTTCCTAATTCCTCCCCTTCCACAAGCCAGCTCTAAAGGCTCCTAAACCACATGATCAGGTATAGTCCCAGCAATGACTGCATTTCTCTGGTACCAAATTCTGTCTTAGTTGCTTTTCTCTCATTGCTGAAGATAAGGGAGGAGAGGTATATTCAGCTCAAAGTTTGTAGAGGTCCATAACCAGCTGCCTCCAAGGCAGGGTGGCTTGGCAGAGGGGCATCACAGAGGAGAACCAGTCCATGGCAAGCAGAAGACAGCAAAAGCAAGTAAGCAAGGGACCTTAACAGCATCTTTCTGCCCCTTTTATCTTCTCTAAACTCCTCAGGGAGGGTAGCACTCACACCCTTAATCCTGGTACCTTTGAGCTTAGCACTGCACCATGAATCAATCTCAGCATCACACACTCTAGATCCAGCCACCTCCAAAAAAGTCCCACCTATGACTGCATGAAGCTTCAGGGAGACATCTAAACATAAGCCATAAGAGGAGGGTCAAGCAAATAGATGTTTTTGAATTCATTTGGTGTAGGAATATGTTTGAGGGAAAAAAGATAATGTGAGCCTCCCTTGAGAGGATCTAGAATTTACTTGTAGGGTTACATTTGATAGTGAATCATAAGTCCATGTTATGTAAGGTTCTGAAAACTCAGCACTTCCAATTATGCTGTACATTCTGGAACGTCTTGGATCCAGAGATGGACAGTCCTGAAGGCATAATGTAGATACTTCATCAAGGAGTCAACTTGACATACTGGGTCATTATGATATAATGTGATATATGATATGATATGATATGTTGAGTTGTATTTAAATCTTAAAGGTATTCCACTGATGTGACCAGTGATCCATTTATGAACACAATCTGATGCTTTCACTCAATAAGCAGACACTCTGCAGGGATCTTGACCCTGGGAAACTCACTTTTTCTTTGACTTTTTGGAAATCCCACTGCATCTCTTCAGAGAATTACTTATTTTCCATGGTCACTCAGATTTTAAGTATTAAATTATCTGGAAAACTGGCATAAAAAAATCACTGAATCTACACATGGCTTAAATGAATATTTGGAGAATCATTACAGCCTCCCAGTTATATCCAGGGAATATTAATAATATAATCCCTTTTAATTTAATTCATTATATTCAACTGAGTTACCAGATATCTGTAAAGTACTATGCTAAATGTAATAGAGAATCTTAGGGTAGAAAATTGTGGTCCGTAATCAGGAGAAGGGTGGAGATGGATGAGGAACTGTAATGTAGATATGGATATGATCAAAGCATATTATGTAAGTGTATGAATCCACAGTATACTGTATAATTATATGCATTAACAAGCATATATATAAATAGATGATAGATAGATGATAGATAGATAGATAGATAGATGCCCCTGCTCTAAAGGAATTCATTCATTTAATAGGAGACACTAGATAGGTTTATGAAAGACTACCCCCCAAAAAAGGGAAATAACACTGGAAACAATGCAGCACCTTAACAGTCAATATCTGCTCCTGTTTGCCACCTTCAAATTGCCTCCAGTCAACTTCAAATACCGCTCTTAGGTCTAGACTGAAATAGCGGTGATATTGATATCTAGTAACACAGATGACATCGAGAATGCTTCTGCCTGGCTCCTTGGACCTAACCTCTCCTAGTTCCTTCACTCTCTCTACCAAGCTTTGCCTAGCCCTAACCTATGAGATCTGCTCTCCTTTGATATCTGACATTTGCCTGGGTTTACCCCACTGTCTTGTCATGACATATGACATACATGTCCACAACACTGTCAGACTTCTTGATGAGCTTCTGATTCCTGGCCCTTTTTTGACATTGGCCCTTATATCTGACTCACTCTTGCAATTAGTTCTGCCTCACTCTTTTCAATCCATACCTAACCCCTGATGGGATGTAAAGACATTAAACAAATCAGTGCAATAAAGTATGTTGAATGCTGTGATAGAAACAAGTGCAGGATTCTATGGGAACTCTCAGCAGTAAAAAAATCTAATCCAGTTGTTTTAACAGAGATAGTAAAACTAAAGTTATCTCTGTCTGTAAAATGTTTGAATTTGAAGAACCTTTTGAAAATAAGGTTCATCTGCCCTGAATCATAAAAAGATCAAAATTACCAAATTTAACACCCAAATAAAAATGTGTGCTGTTATGTAGAAGAAACTGCTTTCTGAAAATTTCATCTCAAGGTCCCAATATATTAAAAAGGCAAATACCTAAGCACTATGAAGAATTTTAGAGATTGTCTAATTAAGCTTTGAACTCAGTTTGAAAGAAATTCTTTAAGTCATCTACATTAGGGAAACTTTTAACCTCAATTATACAACTCAAGCTTGTTAATCATACACTTTGGACCAATTTCAGGGCTAGAATAGGAGATATAAAAATGAACCATGGGCTGGGGATTTAGCTCAGTGGCACCGCACCTGCCTCGCAAATGCAATGTCCTGAGTTCAATCCCTGATACTGAAAATATAAAAATTAAAATAAATTTAAAATTTTTTAAATTAAAAAAAATTTAAATGAAACAAAATCTGACCCTCAAGAAGCTTTCAGCCAGGTGGGAAATACAGACATGAGAAAATAATTGCAATGCTGAATAAATGCAATGATAAATGCTGCGATAGAAACAAGCTCAGGGTTACAGGTTAACTCGGTGAACCTCACCAAGATCAGATAAGTGGGATAGGAAGAGGGATCAGGAATACCTTTCCTGGAGGAGACTCTAAGGATGGACTGGAATGAGCCAAGTTACCTGAGCTACATGAGCATAGAAGGCACAGCAAAGGAAAGGCAGAAGAGGGAAGCAGGAGCTGATCGCAGATGCCTTGTCTCTTCCAACTAGAAGTTTGGATAGAACCCTGTGGGTAAGAAGAAGTCAGTAATGGATAATGAGTGAGGTATGTAAGAGTTGCATTTTAGAAAAAAAAATACTTTAGCAGTAATGTAGAGAAGTAGATTAAGCAGTATAAAAACTAACCCAGTACATTTGATGTAGAGAAGTATGGCAAAATGGCCCAGCTCAATCCCAGAGCCAAGGGCAAAGTGCTGAGAAATGGGTAGGGAAAAAAGCAGCTAATATACAAAAAGCAAGGATGGCACAGCCTCTGATCAGACCCTAGTTAACTTCATACTTCCTTCCAAGTCTATAAAATTTCCCAGAAACACGGACACTAGGATTGTCAGCTCTAGTCATCTTTCTTCAAGTTTTTAGTACTCTCGGGCCCAACACTGAATGAGTTTCCATTCTTTCTCTAACTGTTTCACATGTCTGCTAGAAATTATTCATCAATTGTGCCTCTCATGCTTGCAAGAGAATGTGCCAAGCAGATCTGGGGAATATCAGATTTTTTCCCATTAAGTTTATTGGTACATTTTAGGTATAAAATACAGTTACATTCATCATTGGGATCGGGATAGCTGTTCATGGTAAAAGCTATCAGGAGACTAGAAGTAGAACAGAAACTTCTCAACAGATAAAAGACATGTACTCCATACTTTCAGCAAAAACACCTTATATGAATGGGAAAGATACAATTCTAAGGTGGGAAACAAGGGGAGATATGCCTACTCTTCATCTACCCATTAAACTTTGAAACATAGGCCTAAACCAAAATAGTCTGGCAATAAAATGACACAATTAGGATAGGATTGGCAAGGTAGAAGCAAAATCTTTATATGTAGATGAAATGATTGTCTACAGAGAAAATACTAAGAAATCTCGAGGAGCCCCTAGAACTTGTATTTGAATTTAGCAAGATTAGAAAACACAAGGTATACATAAAAATTCAGCTCTATGTACACTTGCTATAAATGAAGAATGAGATATTGAAATTTAAAATTTATGTAGGAGTAGAAAGGACCTAGAAAAGTAAAAAGAAAAAAAAACAGTGTTGGAAGACATGTATTATCTAATTTTTAAGACTTCTTATAAAGCAACAGTAATCAAGGCAATATTGGCACGAGGAAAGACATATAGTTCAATGGAATAAAACAGACAATCTAGAAATATAACCACACATATATGGTCCACTGAGTTTTGAAAGATTATTTAACATTAACATTTTATAGAGCATAAACTCAATTCAAGAGCAGAGGAAAAGATAATGTTTTCAACAAATGGTACTAGAACACCTGGTATCCATATGTAAAAAATTAACCTCAACCCTTTATTTCCATACATAAAAATAACTTGAAAGGATCTATGAACCTAAATATGAAAGACTAAAACTATAAAACTCTAAGAAGAAGTTATAAGGGAAAATGTTCATGAATTTTTAGGGTAAGTAAGAATTTCCTAGGATACAAAAAACATGATGTATAAAAGAAAAAAAATTCATAAATGAGTTTCCATCAAAATTTAGAACTTTAAAAGACATCATTAAGAAAATGAAAAGTAGTCCTTAACCAGAACATATTTATAATACATATAACCTATGACCAGAATATATAAAGAACTCTTAAAGCTCATTAATAGACAACCCAATTAAAAAGTAGACACAAGAAGATGATAAATAGCCAGTACAGCACAAGGAAAGGTGTGCAACACTAGAATCAGAAAAATATTAATCAATACAATAACAAGATCATATTGTACACTCATTAGGGAGATTTAAGTTAAAGGTTTTAAAAGAACAAATGTCAACTTAGGTGTGAACCAGATAGAACTTACTAATACTGCTAATGTGAATGTAAAATTATAAAACCATTTTGGAAAACAATATAGAAATTTTTTGTATTACTGTTAAGAATCAACAGTCCTGTTCTTAAGTTTTTACTTGAGGGAAATGAAAACACATGTTCACAATAGATTTGTACATACAGGTTGACTGTCCCTTATCTGAAATTCATGGGACTGGAAGTTTTTCAGATTTTGAAATCCACTTGATCTGCAAAGAGGATAGCTACTCCTGCTTTTTGGGGGGTTCCTGTCACATGGAGTATTGTTTTCCACCCTTTAATTTTCAGTCTATGAGTTTCTTTTTAAATTAAGTGTGTTTCTTGTATGCAGCATATTGTTGGATTTTGCTTCTTGATGCATTCTGCCCATCTATTTCTTTTCATTGGTGAATTGAGATGAATAACACTGATAGTTATAACTGATACATATTGACTTATCCTTGTCATGACTTTTTCTTTTTATTGGATTCTCCCCCTTTGCATTTAATTTCTTGTCATGCCCAGTGGATTCATTCTGCTGGGCTTCCTAGGGTTGTGATCCTCATTGTCTTTTCCTAGGATATTGTCTAAAATTTTTTGGAGTGCTGGTTTGGTATTCGTGAGGTTCCTAAGGTGCTCTTTGTTAAGAAAGTATCATTTCTCCATCAATTTTGAAAGATAGTTTTGCAGGGTACATCAATCTGGGTTGGAGGCTGTTTTTTTTTATGGCTTGAAATACATCACTCCAAGCTCTTCTTGCCTTGAGGGTTTGCACTGAGAAGTCTGCTGTGATTCTGATGGGCTTTCCTTTGTATGTGATTTCTTTCTTTTCTCTAACTGCTTATAGAACTTTGTTCTTCTGGTGGGTTTCTGGAATCTTAACAATTATATGCCTATGTGTAGATTTTTTTGATCAAGGCTATTTGGAGTCCTATATGCCTCACTTATTTGTATGACAAGTTCTTTTCCCCTGCTTGGGAAGTTTTCTGCCATTACTTCTGTGAACAGTTTTTTTATGTTATCTGCACTCTCTCCTGTTTCTTCATTGACTCCAATCAGTCTTATGTTATTCTTTTTTGCATCATCTAACAGCTACTGGATTGATTTCTCATGGTCCTTTACAATTTTAAAGCAATTTTTCTTTTCCTGGTCACTAATTGCAATCTTTTCTTCTCTATCTGAAATTCTGTCCTCACATTGGTTCATTCTGCTGTGTAAACTTTCAGTGGAGTTTTTAATCTCCTGGAAATCTGTTTGTATCTTTTTATGGATTCCATATGTTTCCTATGTTGGGATTCCATCATGTTCTTCAGCTCCTCTATTTTTTTATATGTGTCCACTCTAGATTTATTAAACATGTCTTGCACTATGGGCACAATCTCTACTGTTATCTGAGAAATTATTTCTGATTTCATTTTTTCCAGATCCTCTTTGTTGCCAGTTCAGGGAGTCCAGGTGGTTGAGTATCAGATTGTTCCATTTCATTTCCCTTTGTGATTGCCTTAAGTGATCTAGAAGTCTGGTTTTGAGGCTTGTTACCTGTCTTCTCATTTCAATAGATGCAGCCTGCTGTGTCTTTGTTGAGGCAACTTTTTGCTCACCCAGTGGTCTTCAATTCTCAGCAAGCCACAGAACTGCCTTTTCTCTGCTGCTCACCTGTACACTAATTCCTGGGTTCAGAAAGGTGGCCTTCTGGATCCCTGAGCTGACCTGTTGTCTCGGTGGGCTTTTGGCTGGGGTCTGTGCACACTTGGGATGATATCTAGGTGTGCCACTGGCTAGGGCCTCTATGTAGCTGTTGTCTGGGGGAGTCTTTGGCTGAGGCCTGTGCACCACAGTTCCTGTTGTTCGAGCAAGACTTTGGCTAGGGTCTTGTGCACTTACTGATGGTATTGGGGCAAACCTCTGGCTGTTGTTCGTGTGCCTGTACAGCTCTTTTCCAGGCAGGCCCTTGGCTTGGGCTGGTGTGCCCCAGCCTCTGGGGTTGGGGCAGAGCCCTGGCTGGGATCTGCTTGTAGCCATGCTACTCTGATCCACACGACTGCTCCCCCAACTAAGGTGGTCTGGTGTGCCTTTATTGAAGAGATTTTCTTCACTTTTCCAGTGGGCTTTAATTTTCATCAAGGGGGCTCAGAGAGGCCCTCTTTCTATTGGTCACTTCTACTCTATCTTCTCAAGCTCAGAACAATGTCCTTTATGACCCCTGCAACTGTGCAGTGTGGATCCAGGTAATGGCTCGGCGCAGCCATGGTGGGGGTGGGGGTGGCGGGGATGCTGGCACCCATGTGGCTCACTTCCTCAGCTCTCTGGGGTGGTGGTACAGCCAGGAGTATCAGATCTTATATTGGGTTCCATTTTTCTACTTGCACCATTGACCAGGACCTTACTAAATTAAGAGAAAAGTACAGTAATCCAGCTTTGAAATGATGAGATCATAAACCAAGGGAGAGAAGTTGTAACAAATACAAGGAGCAAAGTAGAGTGGCATTTTACAGAAAATTATCCAGCGTCATGGAAAATGGAAATTGAAGAAGGTTGATCTAATTATTGAATTTCTTGTTGTATGAATGTGAGGTCTAGTGATTATTACTCTTTGCTTTTGGTTGCATGCTCAAGTCAAGGATTTAGCCCTGGGGCAGTAAATCCACTAAAGACTATCTCAGACTAACTCATTTCCTTTTATTCTTGAATATTATCTGGGCACAAGGTAAACCCAGTGCTTACTACCAAGAATCTGCTTCAAAGGAGCTGACCTAGATGGGCCTCTCCTGAAGCAGTTGATTAATCCCAGGCAGACTATGATGGAAAATTCTGTACTGAGCTTCAGAGGTCACACAAAGAAATGCATATGTCTCAACCCTGGAAAAGTATCATCTACATTCCAGCAACAAACTGTTTTGGAAATGTCGTCCCTCAGAGGAGTTCATGCCAGACTCAATTAAAGTTGTGGTAATAAAGAGTGTGGAAAGATGACACAAATAGCTTGAAAGAATCATAAAGTGTTAGAACTGAAAGAACCATAACAGATAACTTAGTCTAACTCCTTCACGTGCAAGGGAGGAAACAGCTCCGAAAAGCTAAATCAACCAATTTTCAGCATTAATAGGATTGTCCCCAATCTTCCTGACTGCAGACTCACATCTCTCTCTACTACACATTATCAGTTCATGGAATTCCGAAGTTGTATGTAGCAGTGCATTCTGGCTGAGATTCAGGTATGCTAGTGTGGAATTAGGCGCCCTCCTGTCCAGGGGTCATCTCTGTGCACTGGGCTATTAAGGGTAACTGCAGTGGAATGTTTTTAGACACTTAGATAAGAATCTAGCTGCATCCCTTTACTGGTCTGGGGCCCAGGACCCCCAGGGAAAAAACTTGAACTGTGTCCATAATTGAAGTCTAGACAAATGCAGACATTTCTAATAGATTGGGGAGGCCTCAGGGGAAATCATGCTCTAAAAAAGACACAACCAGGCCACCGAAGGAAAAGTTACCATAAGTAGGGAGGAGTCTTGGAAGAGATAGAATTAGTATCATCCTGAAAGCCTGGTTGTAAAAAAGGGAGAAGTTATTCTGGGTATAATATCTTTAAAACATTCTGCATCTACTCCATCAGCCCTCTGGGGGTGTCTGTATATCCAAGGCAGAAGAGAGATATATAAAAACTAGTACATGAAAGAAATGAAGCACTCAAAGACACCTGCATTTCTGATGAGAAAACGAGCTCCAACAAGGGCTGGATGATGACATTGACACTTTACCACATGGAAGCCAATAAGCTGAATGAAAGGATCCCTCTAAAGGTATAAGACACAGGGTGGGGAACAAGTCTCCTCACCATCAAAAGCCTCAGAGAGTATAGATAGGCAGAGATAGAGAGAAGATCCAATCAAACAGAAGAAAGAATAGCCATATATCAAGAGAAGTGAAGGTTGAAAACAGATCATCAACTCTCCAGAGATGTCTGTTCACAGTTAAGGTGACTGGTGTCATAACTACAGGCAATGAGAGGACACACTCAACAAAGCAGGGGTAAGAATGCATAAGCACATGTGACCATCAATGGCAAGACAGAACTGTGAAGGCCAAACATGTTTTAACAGAGTCTTAATGTAAAGTAGGGCAGAAAGCCAGTAGCTGTGTAAAGGATAGATTGGAGAACTTCAGGCTCTTTTCTCACTGCTATAGTCCATACTATACATACATACATACACTGATTTTTGTCTATACTATATATATATATATATATATATATATATATATATACATTGCTATAGTCCACTCTATACATACATACACTGATAGATATAAAGCACTTGCTCAAAAAGCAAGCATATGTACTGTAAGTTGGGTTCTCTGTGAGGAATGAGATTTCTTAAACAATAAGTCATATACAGGGCTTCAACTTGGGATCATACCTATGAGAATAGATGGAGACAACATTGAGCAGAACCAGTAATTGGTCTGTGATAGTCACATCAAAGTCCTCAGATGATCCACTGGGAAGATCTAGAGATAACATAGCCCTACAGAGTTGTCCCAAATTTGGATAAGGGGATTGGGTCCTTATACCTCTATATCAACTATGTTGGCTACCTCCAGGAAGGAAGTATCACCTTGCACGAGATGACATTAAACAAAGACAATCTTTGATAAAGGACTTCACTCACAAACTGTTAGTTTCCAATTCCCAACAGTTCCCAAGTTGCCTTTGAGGAAGGATCTGGTCAGGAGACCACAGCATATGTTATAATCTGTTGAGTAAATAAAGGCAACAGCCTAAATTATATGTGAGACACCACTTTTTTTTGGAGGATTCCTAAAGTCATAGAAGAAAAGGTAAGGTTCAGACTCAACATTTCAACAGAGGAGAATTATTAATCAGACTTCAGGACAAATTGTTCAAGTAATATAAGCCATAATCTATAAACGAATAAGGTCTGAATCATCCAGGCTCCGTAAGGCTACGAAGAGTTAATGACCCAACCTTCTACCTAAAAGCCATCTGGATGACAGGAGAGCCCAACTGCCAGTTTTCTAATACCCTTCAATGGGGGAAAAAAAGTGTCATTGATTCATGGTCCTTGGACTTACCTGTCTGTCACCTCAGAACTCTATCCAATAATGGAACTTCTAGTCATATGGAATTCCACTATCAACTACTTGGAAATCTTTCAGTGAGCTCCAGTGTGGAAGTCCTGGTAACTATATTGGAGAATGCAGTATACATCTTAGACTCAATGTAGATTGAAGTCTTTCAATCTATTCTTTGCCATCTATACACATGGAACTCTCATGGGTCTCGGGTGAGCCACCTCCATGAAAGTGAACAGCTTGTCTGACTGCTTCATACAGGAATCACCAGGCTGAAAAAGGAAAAGCTTAATGTCACAGCCTATCTTGAGGAAAATTTGGCCTCAAAAATGCTCAGATGCTGCCAGAGTGGTAGTGCAGGCCTGTAACCCCAGCACTCTGGGAGGTTGAGGCAAGAAAATCACAAGTTTGAGGCCAGCCTTGGCAACTTGGTGACTTAAGAAGACCCTGTCTGACAATAAAAAATGAAATCTAAAAATAGGATGGAGATGTAGCACACTGCAAAGGCCCTAGGTTCGATCCTCAGTGCCATAAATTAGGAAACCTATTCCATTTTTGAAACCCTTCATCATCAGTAAGTTCTTCATTATTCTGAGCCAAAAATTGGCCCTGTTTCATTTCCATTTATTGGTTCTAATTATGCCCTCTGAAACATTCAGAAATTTCTGTCTATTCTTTGTTACATAGAAGACTATCAAGTAGACTTCAATACTCCTTTCTCATAAGCTGCCTAAGCACACAGGGGAAACCCTAGCACAATCTCTATCAATCATATTGCTCATTTGTGAGGCACTGAAAATGCAATTTTCCGGAACCCACCCCCCGAGGTGACTCTGCGGGTCTTAGGGGAAGCCAAGGACTCAACAGAGTTTAACAGGCACACAGGCTGTGCAAAGATCCTGCTTTCAAAAACATGGCATTAGGATATGAATTCTCAAGAGTATAGATTTTATATTTACTTTTGTACCCCTGACATTTAGTAGAGGTTTTGAATGTATTTTTTTAATTGAACAAGGTATAAAGAATGATTTTAGGGACAGCTATCATTAACAAATCATCTGTGAATCTCCTTTTCTGAATAAAGGTCTCTATTTTGTTTTTCATTACAAACCCTTCCTAAGCATTTCCCTCTCTAAAGAACTACAGTTGTCCATATTCTTGTTAAAATGTGGTATCTAAAGACCAACTCAACTTCCACATGTAGTCAGTGCAAGGAACAATTACCACCTTTGATCAGGACTCAGTGATGCTTCTAAGACAAAGTAAGATCACAATAATTCATTTTGACAGCCAAATGATATTATTGGCCTATATTACACTTATATTCAACTAAATCTTCTACAAATGACTCCCGTCTTGAATTGAGATGATTGATTTTTTTAAACTTAATTATAGTATTTTTCTCCTACTCCTTTTCAATTTTATCTTACTTGTTCCCTTTCATTGTTCCAACCTGTCAAAAGTCTTTGGAATCTTCATTCTGTCTCTCCTGGCTTTGTGTCATCTGAAAAATTTTCAGAGGTTTTTGTGTCTTCTTTTGAATTCAGTAATTAAAATATTAAAAGTGACAGCAACAGAGGCAAAACAGAGACTGGAAGTATATCTTTGTACAACTCTTCAAACTGACACAAATCTCTTAAACATTTTTGGAGTGTGGCTATTGTACCAACTATAAATTCACCTAACTGTGCTTCTTCATTCAGCCCATATTTCCTCTTGTCAGCAGCAAAGATATTATGAGAGGAACTTATTGTGTTAGAGAGAACTCAGACTAGGAGGTCTTAGTTTATTCCAACTTTATCTGTCACAAACTTTATGTGTCACATTAGGTGATGTTGTTTATCTTTCTTGTCTTCCTTGTTTCATTTACAAATGAGATGATTTCTAAGGGTCCCTGCCAGCTCTACAATTCCATACTTCCTGGTATCCTTTTGGGAAACAATACTTCCAATACTAATAAACTCCTCAAAGAGCAAAATAAATTAGTTTGACATAAACTTCTGTCAGTGAACTTGTACTGGTTCCTGGAGAAAATGGCATACTTTCCTAAATTTCTAAAGCTATTTGTTAGTTCATTCTAAAGTATGATAGTTCCATCTCCCCTGACAGGCTAATGGAAATTAAGAGGCTCTGACATTAAGCTACAGTGCAGAGTTCTAGGACATGGGGACGTCCATCTTGGACAGTTGTATAACTCAACATCAAAGTTGTCTCACCTGTAATACCCGAAATCTAAATTTTCTGTTATAAAAATTGATGTGTCTGCCTTCTTAAAGGTTTTGACAATGCTCTATGCTATGGTTTGAAAGTATGGTTTGAAGCTCATATGTTAGAATCTAGATCCACAGGGCAGCAGTGTTGGAAAGTTGGGCCTAAAAAGGGTGATTAGGTTATGGGAGAAAACAAATAGACTGTCATTTTCACAAGAGTTAAAACTGCAGAGGTGGGGCTTTGTAGTAGAAAGAGGAGTTTGGCCCCCTTTTCTCCTCTCTTACCCATGGGATACCTTCCACCATGTTAGGAGCACCACAAATGCTAAAATTTGCATAGCACACAATTTACAACCTTAAAACATAAGGTTCAGTAGACTTTAGCACAGTGCCAAAATTGTACAACCATGGCCACAATAAAATTTAGATCATTTTTGTTATCCCCAAAAGAAAACACTCTACCCATCAGCTGTCATCTCCCAATCCCTCCCCACTAAATCTAGGCAACCACTGAGCTACTCTTTATCTTCATAGATTTCCCTAGTCTGTGAATCTTTAAATTCAAAATAGAACATGCTAATAGCAGCAACAAAGACCTTAACATATCCCAAGAAATGGAAATCATTCAAAGCGATCTCTCACACCATATTGGAGTGAAAATAGAAACCAACAGCAGAAACATACTTAGAATACAATAACTTTCATTCTCCTCTCTCTTCTTATTATTAATTTTTTCATATATGGAGACAAATATATTTAAAGTAGTTGGATGCCCTCTTGCTTTTACTTACTCATCTGTCTTTAATTCTTTATTCTACCTTTAAATTGTTTTGTTGTGTTTTTCCAATAAGGGAGATTGAGCCTAGGGTTTTGTATACGTGAGGCAAGTGCTGTTGAACTGAGGTACATCCCCAGATCTTTTTAAATTTTATTTTGAGACAGTGTTTTGCTAAGTTGCCCAGAATGCCTTCTTACTTGTGATCCTCCTAACTCAGGCTCCTGAGTAGCTGGGATGCAGCTGAGCACCATCATGCCCAGCTTTCCTATCAGTTGTCTCATACCCTTTTTCTAAATAGAGAAGATTAAGAAAAGCATAAGTTAAGTAGGTTTGTGTGATGTCCAACAACTATTAAAATTGCTCTATCTGCTTTTAATACAACAACCTTCTAGTATTTTTTTCAATCCCCATATTACCTATTTAAGTCCTTTATACCATGATGATCCTTTGTTTGATGGCTTCATAATTTGTATAAGAAAAAAGATTGCACCTTTCAGAAACCAAGTTAAAAATCAGAAGAGTCATTAAGCAAAAAGAAAGATGATGAAGAGGAGGAGTACTCTTGAGCTAATGAATTTGGATCAAGTGGCTATTTGAGCAGACCATTTTCAAATCCTAGAGAAGCACTCATATGATTAAATACAGAGGGGCTGGGGATTTAGCTCAGTGACACAATGCCTGCCTCGCAAGTGAAAGGTCCTAAGTTTGATCGCCAGTACCGAAAAAAAAAAAAAAGATTAAACACAGAGGCTTGGAGTCTTAGAGGACAGATCAATTAAAAATATGTGGCTAACAAAAGTTAAATTAATTTCATTCTTATAGAATAACAGATATTTAAATCAAGTAAAACAAGTTTAATGTTTCATTTTATCTTTGCTCTGAGATTTTTATTTATAAGGACATAAAACACTCAAATTTATATTGTTTTTCCAATAAAGATACCTTAATATAAAATAAAAACAGCCAGATGTAGTGGTGCATGCCTGTAATGCCAGCATTTGGAAGGTTGATACAGGAGAATCATTCTGATTCAAAGGCAGCCTGAGCTGTATAGCGAGACTCTGTCTCAAGAAACTATTAATATAAATAAATGAATTAACCACAGGAGGATGCAATCTGGTATAGCATCATTAACCCTCTACTATTTTTATCTAAAAATCTGTACACTGAGTCTGTTCTACTTCCAACAAGCTCCATTAATATTCTATTTTAACTGGACAAAAAAAACCAATCATAGTTATTAGAAGTTAATTTTCCCTAGAGTTAGTCCAACTCTCTATAAGTCATTCTAGAAATGAAACTGTTGCCCTCAAAAAGTTAACTATGTAATATAAAATTCAAATTTATATCTTAAACTAGTCTATAACTAAAATAATAACTGTAAAATTAGCATTGAAACTGAAAGAACATGCCAAAATTTAGAAAAATTTTGGTCATTTTTGTCTTGATTTATTCATGTTTTAAAGTACCATAATTACAAAGAATCAACAACTGGGATCTCATCTTATTAAAAAGCTTCTGCACTATAAGAGAAACCATCAATAGAACTAAGAGACAACCTACAATGTGGGAAAAATTTTAGCAGCTGTACCTCAGACAAAGGGCTACTATCTAGAATATATAAAGAATTGAAAAAAATCAGACCCCCCCCTCCAAATTCAAAGACCCAATTCAAAAATGGGCATCTGAAATGAACAGACATTTCTCAGACAAAGAAGTAAAAGCAGCAAATAAATATATGAAAAAATGTTCAACATCACTGGTCATTCCAGAGATGCAGATGAAAACAACACTGAGATTTCACCTCACCCCAGAAAGAATGGCTGCTATCAAGAAATCAACCAATAACAAATGCTGCTGGGGGTGTGGGGAGAAAGGAATCCTTCTCCATTGTTGGTGGGAGTGCAGACTGGTGCAACCTCTGTGGAATGGAGATACCACTCAGTATGGAGATACCTCAAAGAACTAGGACTAGAGGTCCCATTTGACCCAGCTATTCCCATGCTGGGTATCTTCCCAAAAGAATTAAAAGAATCATACCACAGTGATTTATGTGCATCCATGTTTATAGCAGCACAGTTTGTAATAGCTAAAGCTTGGAAATACCCCAAGTGCCCATCACCTGGAAACTGGATAAAGAAGATGTGTCTTTTTGGTAAAATGGAGTACTACTCAGCCATAAAGAATGAAAAACTAGTGACATTTATAGCTAAATGGATGCATACTGACGCCATACTCTTAAGTGAAATAAATAGGACACACGTGTAAATACTGAATAGTTTCTCTAGTGTGAGAAACTGAAAGCGTAAATAAGGATTAAAATGAATAATTGATAATTTGAAATAGAAAGAAAAGGTCCAAAAGGGTAAGGGTGTTTGGAGGGGAAGAGGAAAGGAAAGAGGGGAAAGGAAAAATTATAAGATAAGAAAAAAATGGAAACAAAGTCTATGTAAATAGGGAAGGGTGGAGGGGATAAAGGGCACACAGGTAATGGGGAAAAAATAAGACCAAGATACGTCATATACAGATACAAGCACATTGATAAATGTAAACGTACTGTATACCTAAAATGTACCAATAAAAGAATTTAAGCTAAATAAATAAATAAATAAATGGCCTGAACAACACTATCCAATCAATCAATCAATAAATAAAGTACCATAATTGAAATAATCTAAGGGAAATTCTATGTGTTATATTTTCCCATTCTGATCCCTGATGTCAGAAATTAGAATTTAGGTGTGATACTGAATTTTTAAAGTTCCATATGTTGAGTCATCTTTGCATCTCTGGAATGAAACTTACTTGATCATGATGTGTCACCTTTTTAAAAATATGCTGCAATCTATTTGCTAATAGCTTGTGGAGGATTTTTGCATCTATATTCATTGAAAAGATTGGCTTATAGTTCTCTTTTTTAGTTGGGTCTTTGTCTAGTTTCGGAATCAGGGTGATACTGGCTTCCATAAATAAATTTAGGAACACTCCATCTCTTTCAAATTCCTTGAAGAGCTTGAGGAATATTGTAATATAATACCCTTAAAGATTTTGTGGAATTCAGCAGTTGATCCATCAGGTCTGGGCTTTATTTGTTGGTAGATTTTTTTATTTCTAAGTCAATTTCATTGCTTGTTACTGATTTGTTAATCATATTCATGTCTTCTTGGGCTAGTTTTGGTAGTTTGCATGTGTCTAGGAATCTGTTCATTTCTTCAAAATTTGCTAATTTGTTAGAATTTAATTTTTGAGTGTAGTTTCTATCCTTTGGATTTTGACAGTGTCTATTGTGATTTCATCTTTTTTGTTTCTAATTGCATTGGTGTGAGTCTTTTCTCTCTTTTGCTGGGCAAGTCTGGCTAAGGGCTTATCTATTTTATTCATTCTTTCAAAGAACCACTTTTTAAAAGTCTCAATTTCATTGATTTCTATTCTCATCTTTATAATTTCCCACCTTAATTTTGGTTTGGGGCTCATTGGCTGTTGTATCTCAAGTAACTTAAGATTTCTCATAAGGTTATTTATTTAGGCTTGCTCTGTTTTCCTAATGTGAGCACTGACTTTAATGAATTTTCCTCTTAGGACTTCTTTCATAGTGTCCCAAGAGGTTTTGTTGAGTTGTATAGCCATTGTCATTAACTTCCAGAAGTTTTGTAATTTCTTCTTTGATTTCTTCTCTGACCCATTGGTTGTTTAGGAGCATGTTGTTCGTTTTCCAGGAGTTTTTGCCTTTTCCAAAATTTCTTCTATATTATTTCTATTTTCATTGCACAGCACCAACAATGCACAGGATGAGAAGGAAATAATGAAAACAATAACATTCACAATAGTGTCAAGAAAAATGAAATACCTAGGAATTTACCTCACCAAGGAAGTGAAAGACCTCTGCAAAGAAAACTACAATACTCCGAAGAAGGAGAATTGAAGAGGACATCAGAAAATGGAGAGATGTCCCCAGCTGCTGGATAGGCAGAACAAATATTGTCAAAATGGTCATACTTCCAAAACTGTTATACAGATTCAGTGCAGTCCCAATCAAAATACCAACAGCATACTTTACAGATCTAGAGAAAAATCCTAAAATTCATATGGATCCAGAAGAGCTCCAGAAGAGCAAAAGTAATTTTGGGCAATAAGGGCAAAGCAGGTGCCATAGTGATACCAGACTTCAAGCTATACTATAAAGCAATAGTGATTAAAAACAGCATGGTACTGGAACACAAATAGACATGTGAATCAATGGAACAGAATTAAGGATACAGAAACCTACCTGGATATATTCAATGATCTGATCTTTCATAAAGTACCAAAAGCATATGTTGGAGGAAAGAGTATATTCAACAAGTGGTGTTTGGAATACTGGTTATCTATTTGGAGAAGAATGAAACTGGATCCTTATCTCTCAACATATACTAAACTAAAATAAAAATGAATCAAAGATCTAAACATTAAATCAGAAACATTAAACCTACTGGAAGGTAAAGTAGGTAAAACACTTGAAGATATAGATGTAAAAAAGGATTTTCTGAGCAGAACTTCAATCTCACAAGAAATAGCAGTAAGATCAACAAATGGGGTTATATCAGATGAAAAACCTTCTGTCCAGCAAAAGAATCAGCCAGTAGGGTGAAAAAACAACCTAAAGAATGGGAAAAAAATTTGCCAGCTACCCCTGAGACAGAGGACTAATATACATGGCAATCATTAAAAATCCAACTAAAAAATGTTGGCATGGCTGTGGTGAAAAAGGAACCCTTCTGCATAATCGGTGGGAATGAGAACTAGTACAACATTATGGAAATCAGTATGGAGATTTCCCAATGAACTGAAATTAGAAATCCCATAAGACCCCTCTATTCTCCTGGTAGAAATCTTCCCCAAAGAGCTTAAGTCATCAAACTACAGTGACACATGCATACCAATGTTTATAGCAGCACAATTCATAATAGCTAAATCCTGGAAGTAGTCAATATGTCCATCAACAAATGATTGGATAAAGCAAATTTGGTGTCTATATTTAATGGAATGCTACTCTGCTATAAAGAATGACATATATGAGACACTTGTAGGAAAATGGATGCACCTGGAAAATACAATGTTGAGTGAAATAAACCAGATGTACAAGTTTAAATACTGTATAGTATCTTTCATTTGAGTGAGGCAAAGTACAAACAAAGAAAATGATAAAGGATGCACAGAAAGGGACAAGAGGATAAATTTCTTGCAATAGAGAAGTGGTCCAAGGGAACAAGGGTAAGGGATGAGAAGGAGGGGAAGGGAAAATAAGAAGAGTAAAGATATGCCATGTACAGAAACCTAATAATCCCAATTAATGTAAAACTATATGTCATAACATGAGCTAAGACAAATAATATCAACAAGTATGAAAAAGGGGATAAGGGAACCAGAGGAGGAAGGTGAGTGGGAGGGAGAGAGGAGATTTTTTAAAAAGAAATGAACTGTAATATGTACATTTAATCACTCCCCAAGATGACTGTAAACTGTATGAATTGGAAACATGTACTAATAGAATTTTTTTAATTATTAAAAAAACAAAATTAGTCACTTTCCCATATACTAATAATAAATAAGTGGAGTTTGAAATTAAAAATGCTACATATTTATGTTAGCACCAAAAACATAGTATTTAGAAAGAAATCTAACTAAATATTTACAAGATCTATATGATAACAACTACAAAACTCTAATAAAGAAATCAAAAAGGAATTAAATAACAGGAAGACATTCCATGTTCATGGACAGAAAGACTCAATATTGTCAAGATGTGAGTTCTTCCCTCCTTTATCTATAGATTCCAAGAAATTCCAAAGAAAACCACAGAAAGTGGACATTTGAAAAACTTATTCTAAAATTTATATGTAGAGACAAAAACTCAGAACACTGAATGCAATATTGGAAGAGAAGAATAAAGCTGAAGGACTGACACTGCCCTACTTAAACTTATTGTAAAGGTACATTAACCAAGACAGTGTGGTGCCGACAAAAAATAGACAAATAGATAAACGAAATAGATTAGAGAGCCCAAAAATAGACTCACATCACAGTAATCACTGATCTTTGGCAAAGGAGCAAAAAGCAATATGATGTTTAGACGGTAGTCTGTTAAAGAATGGTGGCCACATGACTGGACTCTCGAACACACAAAAAAATCAAATCTAAACATAAACCTTATGTGGTTCACAAACATTAACTCAACATGTATTACAGACCTAAATGTAGACTACAAAACTATAAATGATGAACTAAGATTAAAAAAAGTATAGATTACTTGAATTTGATGATGACTTTTCAGATATACATTAAAGATATGTGCCCCACCTCATGATACACATCTTTGGTGTGTATCTATGTATTTCAAAGTGGGTACTGCTAATGTATCCTTGGCTAGCTGGCCTCAAACTCACACTGATCTTCCTGCCTCAGCTTCAGGAATATCAGGATACACGCATATGCCATCATGCCTGGTTCTATATAATGTTTTGATGGTAGATACATGTCATCATAAGTTGGTCCAAAATTGTAGAACATATCAAGAGTGAAACCTAATGTAACTATGGACTACAGGTGACAATGATGTGTCAATGTAAGTTCATTGGTTATAACAAATGTACCCTTCTGAAGAGGAATGTTAATAATGGGTTCTATGATTTTACTGTGCCCCCCAAAAAGTATGTGTTATAAAGTTAATTTTCACTATAACTGTGTTATAAGGTAGAACTTAATGAGGGGTGATTAGGCTATGAGACTGGGTGAATAGATTAATGCTGCCATGGTATAAATGAGATCATTATTACAGGGGTGGGGTTATAAGAAGGTACTTCCCCACCTCTCTCTACCTTCTCTCCCTTTCTCTCTGTCTTTGCATTTTCACATCATCAAAGCATGATGTAACAAGAAATCCCTCACCTGATATCAGCCTCTCTTGGACTTTTCTGCCTCCAGAACTGTGAGAAATAAATTTCTGTTCATTGTAAATTATCAAGTTTGTGGGAGTCTGTTTATAGCAGCACAAAATGTCCTAGGATAGTGGTGAAGAATATGTTTACACGAAGCCAGGGGATAAATGGCAAATCTTCTGTCTTTCACGCAATGAACCTAAAGGTGCCCTAAGGCATAAAGTCAAATAAATAAAATTATTGTGGAATCTGCATGTAAATTTATTTAGAAATGTGCAGATATAACTAATTTATGGTCTCAAGATGAGGTCATTCTAGATGGGTGGGTCCTAAATCCAATGACAAGTGTGTGTTTATAAGAAATAGAGAAGAAGACTCAGACACAGAGGTGATGATTAGCTAAAGACAGAAGGAGAAATTGAAATTTTGCAACACAGGAAATTCCTAGAGCCATCAGAAGTTGGAAGAACACTGAAGTCTTCTTCCCTGGAGTCTTTGGAAGGTGTACAGTCCTGTAACACCCGGATTTCAAACTCTTTTCTCCAGAACTGTGAGAGAATACATTTCTGTTCTTTTGAGACACCAATTTTATTATAACTTTTTGCACCAGACACATGAAGCTTATACACCAGTGTAGTAAAATAATATGAATCAGGCAAGTTACAGAGACTCAATTTTCCCTTTACTTTATACTCAGTTACAATCCCCATCTACTATCTTCAAAACCAGCAAAACCCTCACAATTGCATCTGTCTAACATTGTTTCCATTATCGCATTTTTTCCTGATGCTCCTGCCTCCTTCTTTCACTTATGAATACCCTTGAAATTACAATGAGCATAGCTATATAATACAATATAATTTCTCTATCTCAAGATCCTTAATTTAAGTACAGCTGCAAAGTCCCTTTTACATGCCAGATAACATATGCACAGTATTAGGAATTAGGATAAGGACATCTTGGGGTGGGGCAATCATTCTGCCTACCATACATGGGTAAACCAGTGCTCACAGATAAATTTGCCACAAAACTAGATGACAAGAATCGTCACAACCCACACAAAATGCGAGCAAGAGACAGAGATAAAACCAACAATAACTACAAGACTTGCATAGCACCAGCATCTCTACAAAAGAAGCAGAGGAAAATGGGGTGCCTGACAACCTGAGAATAGGATGTCCAAAATCCTCCCTTGATGCTCACTGGAAAGACAATGGGCCAATGTAGGAGCAGTAGCTGAACTGGAAGAGTTTTGATTTGGAGGGTAAGTTCAAAGAACATACAACGAATAATGAAGAAGCTGAGTCCATCTAGGCTGTGTGAACTCTTAAAACTAAAAAAGTAAAATATCAATCCAGATTAAAGCCCAGCAAGGGGGAGGAATCCCCTAAGAATCTATTCACAGAGAGTAAGACTTGGAAATGACAGCAAAAAGAATTGCTGGTATAGTGGGAAAGAATCTCAGAAACATGAGGCCATTTATCAATCATTTTGTGAAAACAACAGAAGAGGAAGCCCTCAAGCCGTGATGTTTGAAAAGCTATCTTGGCCCATCACGCCATCCTGAAAATACAGAAAAGCTCATTTCACTTAAAAGGAGCCACAAATAAGAGTTGTGGTCCAGTCCCATAAAAAGTTATAATTTTTAAAAAGGAAATAAAGAATAGAATAAAATCCTTTCTGACAACAAAACCACTCCAAAAGGTCATGTCTTTAAAACAGATGAAAACTGTAACCTAATATTTCAAAATGAGCTAGAAATCAATTAAGGGTATGATGGCAACACTGAAAGAACAACATATATCATACTTGAAAACTTCAGAAAAGAGGACATAGAATTCAGAAAAGTATTAGAAATAAAATAATATATAATTTCAGTTACTAAGACTAATGTATCTAGAAATGTGCAGAAAGTCTCCCTTGAGTCTTCATGAGAAAACCAATCAACCCACTCATGTAAGAAAACTGCTCAAACCAGGGAACAAACCACCTAAAAGGATTGGAAGACTCTTGAGGAAGAGTCTTTGGAACTCTTGGGAGTGATTCCAATTCCTACAACCCAGCCCTGAGAACTTAATCTACAGTGCATTTGGTAGAGTGCTCAAAAAACTTTTGCCACAATATTGGGGAAAAAGTAATCTTATACTAAATGCTGCCCTGATTCCATGAAAAAATAAAATAAAATCAGAACTAGAAAGGATAAAATGGTTTCCAAGAAATTAAATGGTGTCACAAAACAAGAAGCAATAATATTTGTAACAGTATAAAAATACTCAGGACACAAAAAAGTAAAATTTCCAGTTATCTGCCACCTGATCAAAATTACCAAAAAGTAGGGTAAAAATGACCTGAATAGTGGTAAAATCAAGCAAAACCCAGTAGTGACACACACAGAATTCATAGGCAAAGACACTGAAATAAATGTTATCAAGTGGTGTGCTAGAGTCATATCACAGTGACAGCCAACTGTTTAATTATTAGCAAATATTAAGAATTTTGTTAGCCAATTATTAAAAATATTCATTATTTTAAATTAAATCATATGAACTTATAATTGATATTTAAAACAAAAGTAGTAAATATTATCATTCATCACTTGCTAAGTATTTTACTACATTTTAGTATAATCTGTACTTCTGAGGTTATTTGAGGTCCTTGTATCTGTAAGATAAAGATACTATGTAACAGTAAGGCCCTGTGGTACATCTCCCAAATGTAAATTTAATGATGAAATGCCAGTAGCTTTAATTTAGTCATAGAAAATCACTTAAAGCACAGATATTGTGACAAATCAGGGCTATACTATTCTTTTACCAAAGAGTTGGTTGTTAACCCTTTGCCAGCACACTATAAATTATAGCCATGTTTCAGCCAGGCGTGGTGGCACTCAGGAGATTGAAGCAGGAGGATTCCCATGAGTTCGAGGACAGCCTTGGCTACAGAGTGAATTCACGGGCAGCCTGAACTATATAGCAAGACTATGTCTCAAAAAAAAATTATAAACTTGTTTCTTATGTTGAAGAAGCTAGAAAATATATGGACTATGTAGAGACATTGAAAATATAAATAAAACTTCTAGAGATGAGGAGTCACTGGATAGATTTGAAAGTAGATTAGACTCCAAGGAAGAAATGATTAGTGAACTGGAAAGCAAAGCAACAGAAACTATATAAAATAAAAAACATAGAGAAGAAGAGAATTTGAAAACAATAAATACAGTATCCATGAGTTCTAGGACAACTTCAAGTGGACTAAGATATATGTAGATCAAGTCCCCAGATAAAATAAAATGAAGAAACAAAGAATTTTTTGAAAAAAATAGTGGTCAAAATATGTCTAAATTTGATAAAAAGTGAAACCTACAGGTCAGAGACTTGCAATAAACTCCAGATATGTGAAACATTAAGAAAACTGTACCAAGACATATCACGATCAAACTGCTTAAATCCAGAAATAAAGATAAAATCTCAAATGTGCCCCACAGAAAAATGGCACATTCTTTACAAAGGATCAGAGTGACATCAGTAATAATGCAAGTTAAATGACAGTAAAGCAATGTCCTTAAAGAACTGAGAAAAAAAATTTCAATCTACAATCCTTTAGCCAATAAAAATCTTTCAAAAGAAAAGATGAGGTATCTATATTTTTGGGTTTTTTTAAAGCTAAAGAATTAATCACCAACAATTTACAAGAAAAGTTAAAGTCCTTCAGTCATAAGGGAAATGATAAAAGATTAAGGACACTTGAAATAAATGAGAGATGCCTTCTGGGAGGCATCTGTCCCTCCGAAAGAGCAGAGGCTGGGGAAAGAATGGATAGATGGATAAATACATGACTACCTTAATCTTTATTTAAATCTCCTTAAAATATCATTCAAGATTTAAATTAAAAGAATAGCAATGTATCCTTGGACTTAAAGCATGTGTAGAAATAAAAGAAGTAAAAACAACAGCAAAATGCACAGGAGGGAAAAAATGGAAATATATTGTTATAAAGTTCTTATAGTGTAAGTAATGTAGTATAAAATCACTTGAAGGTGAAAAATTATAATTTAAAGATGTGCTATAAACTCTAAATCAATCTAAGAAACAAAAGGATAAAAGAAAGAAAAGGAGAAAGAATTATAGATAAGAAACCAATAAAGATTAAATAGAATTATGAAAAGTAAATCCAAAAGATGGCAGAAAAGGGATCACAATCAAACCCAGGGAAACAGAAAACACATTGCAAGACAGCAATTTATACCCAGCTACCTCAAGAATCACAATAACTGTAAATTGTATAAATACTCCAAGACAAATATTATCAAATTAGATATAATGGTAAGACTCAAATATTTGCTACCTATATGAAATCCATTTTAAATATAAAGACACCAACAAGTTAAAAATAAAAGAATGAAAGGAAAAATAATAGAGTACGCTAATATTAGCCAAAAGAAAAATGGAATACATACACCAATATCAGACCAAGTTGTGTTCAGAAGAACATTACCAGGGGGCAAAGTTCACTTCATAATGATAAAGAGATAAATTCATTAAAGGGACATGACAACAGTGCAAGATTATATATTAATAACAGAGTTTTAAAATAAATGTACTAAAGCAAATAGAACTGCAAAGTTAACAATGACAGAGATTTCAACACTCTTTATAATTGAATTTAACATTTAACAAGTATATGAAAGACTTAAATGAAATTTAAACCATTAGACCTAATTGACATTTAGGAAACATTTGAACCAACTCCACACACATTCTTTGTATCTTCTGCTATGCACATGAAACACACGCACACACACACACAATTCATACACTGAGCCATTAAACTACACTTAATGCAAAAGAACTCGAATCATACAAAATATACTCTCATACTTCAATGGAACTAATTGAAAATAAAACATAAGCTATATAACAGAAACTATCTAAACAAACTAAAGACCAAAAAGTAGTCAAAAGAAAAATTATGAAATATTTTAAACTATATGACAATGAAAAAAAATCTCAAAATCTGAGGGATACAATCAAACAGGAGTCGGAGCAAAATTCTACAGTAATAAATATCTTCACTAGAAAAATTAAAAAGATTTCAAATAAATGATCTCAGTTTTCACATTAACTGGACAAATTAGAAAAAGGGGAGCCAAATAAACCCATTAAATGCAAAATAATTAATAAATAATAAAGATTGGAGTTAAAGCTAATGCTGTATATGAGAAAACAATAGAGAAAATCAGTTAAATAAAAAGCAGCTCAAGATGAAAAATTAAATTTATAAACTTCTAGCTAGACTGATAAGGAAAATAAGAGAGAAAAAAATCTCAATATCAGGTGTGAGAGAGGTGACCTCACAACAGGATCTAAAAATATTAACATACTGAGGAATATGAACAACTTTATACAAGTAAATTCAATAATTCAGATGACATGGACTAATTTTTTGAAAGACACAAACTTACTGCTAACACAAGAAGAAATAGATAAAATCAATAGACTTTTATCTATTTTAAAAAATTGAATCTGTACTTTTAATCTATCCACATAGAAAATTCCAGCCTACATCCCTTCACTGACGATTTCCATCAAACACTTAAGGAAAAAATAGTGCCAACTTCATACAAAATCCTCCAAATAACTGAAGAAAGAGAATACACTCAGTTTATTATATGAGGCCTAGATTACCCTGATCCCAAACCTAGACAAAAACATTTTTTAAAAAGTAAACTGTAGGCAAATATCTATTGTGCACATAGCTACTCAAATTCTACATGGTTTTACCAAATTGAATCTTACAATTTTGACACAGAATATAGATTGATTTAAAATCAATAATACAATTTACCATATTAACAAACTAAAATAGATCACATATCATCTGAAGAAGCAGAAAAATTATCTGATAAAATCCAGAAGCCATTTTCCTGATGTGAAAAAATAATTATCCACAAATTAAAAATAGAAGGGAATTTTCCCAGGGTAATAGAAGGCATCTATAAGAAACTTACAATTAATATACTACTTGATGGTGAAAGACTTATGTTCTCCTTAAAATTAAGAATAAAACAAGGGTGTACATTCTCAATACTTCCATTCAGTATTGAACTGGAAGTTTTGGCCACTGCAATTAGACAAGAAAAAGAAATAAGATGTATCCATATTGAAAGGAAACACTAAAACATATTTATTTACAGGTAATAATACTAAAATGGTAACTTTTCTAAATACACCATGTAAAACAAAATAAAAACAAGTTTTACACTACATAGTAAAGAATATCTACGTAATAGATTTGTAGAACAAAGAAAATGGAAAGATAACTCATTTTAAAAATTAATTATATAGTGAGTGAGAATATTGTGGAGTAGACAGGAATATTCAGGACTTCTTTAAATACATCTTGTTTTATAAATTTAACATTGGACCCAGGTACACAGTTGTAATACAAAGCTTTTATTTCCAAAAATGTTAAAAGAAAATGAAACTAAAACCTAAATGTGTATTCAGCTAACCACATGGAGAGGAAGACCCAAGGAACTTCAAAAATAGAATGCAAATCATATTGTTGGTTGAAAGAGTGCTGCTGTTATTCTGAGACTGTTGTGTATGTATTGTGGGATAACGCAAATGAGTAACTATGTGATATGCAATCATTCCTGTTGCAAAGTAAGCATTCTCAGAAATACTTAGAGAGAGAATTGGACTTCCACAAAACTTGGAGGAATCTGACTGTTGTTACTCAGTGTTATAGAAATGCAGATTAGTGAGCCTGAAAAACTTGGGAACATCAAGTTATGTTTGGCTTCTAAGTAAATGTGAATCCAATGTCTTTAGAAGTCTTAGGAAATAAAATATTGGTAGAAATAAAAGACAATGGAGTTACAATTCTTTGGGATGTAGAAAACATGATTAATAAGAGATGAGCCCAAGTTAAAAATAGCACGGTAAAAGCAACAATCTCACAAACCCTGTATTCAAATATTGGCTCAGTTCAGGCTGATTGAACTGAGGACTGTAAAATGGATAATTTCCATGGTCTCTTGACATTTCCAAACTGTCATAGTCCCAGTAAGGGCATAAAATGTCATTAGCAGCCCACTCTTTCAGTTCAGTAGATTCACTAGTAAATAAACTCACTCATCAGAAAATGCCCACTCTCACTTGAAAGGTGCATATACTTTTTTAAAGAATCAATTATATCCCAAGCCTCCACAACCAGACCACAGAAGAACTTTGGCACAATTTTGTTTATCTGGAAGAAAAAGTAATGGAGAGTATATCATTAGAGAGGATAACTACAAGAAAAATCTCAAGATTGGAAAGCCTAAACAATACCAATTTACCACAAGAGTCCACAAATTAAAGGCCACATTTGCCAGACATGAAATTCCTGAAAGGATTATCTCTGATGATGAGCCACAGTCATTCTCAAAGGAATCTCTACATTTTGCCAAAACATGGGATTTTGAGTACTGCATAGTCAGTCCACAGTACCACAGAGCCAGGCCCTTCACAAGGGGGTATGGTAAAAAACTCAAAAGAATGAAACTCTAAAACACATTGCATCAAGCTGAGACTAATGATGAAGGCCCCTGACTCAGACTATTTGGAGCAAGGAATGCATTGTGGGCAACTTTCAATTCCCTTCCCCAGTTATTATAGCCTCATCATCTCCCCCTCAGCTCTATCATCTATGCATGGAATGTGAAGGCCCACGGCAGTGAGTCTCCTCCTCACACAAATATTGTAGCACTGAATAAAAACAGAAACAATAAACAACACACACCACCAAGACCTGGCTTAATCCTTCAGTCTATGTGAAATCCTATCCCTTGGAAGTGATGGCTGACACCAAACACTGAAACAGAAGGTATTCTTGCTGGTGTTCATTTACGTTTAAGATGATGCCATGGTTCCACAGGGAACATACTAGAAAAATTCAAGAATTTGTTTAATTAGTTCAGCAACTGTGATTTGAGAATCTAATATGGGGCTAGACCTGGGCTGGTGGAGTACAATTCATCTCAGTCAAGGAGTTTTAAGTGGCAAGAAACAAAACTTACTCAAGCTCTCCTAAGGGAAAAAAATGTTTTATCGAGTAGATTATAGGGATGTATCATGGAATCTAAAACCAAGCAATTTGTTTGATTCTCATGAGGGACATAATTAGGAATTGGAAAGATATCAGGAATCAAGGCAGATTGTGAATCTCATCTCTACTCTTTGCTTGTACATCTTCTTTATTTCCTCTCTCTGCTCATAGCATAACATGATTGCCTATGGTAGCCAGTCTTCAAAATGACTTTCATTGATCCCCAAATCCTGGTAATTTCCTATACGTGGGGAGATTGAGAGAGGACAGTCCCTGTAACTGACTTCTAATCCAGAATACAGCAACTGAAACAATATATCACTTGCAAGGTTAGGTTTACAAGAGTGGCTTCCATCCCAAACATTTTCACTCTCTTGAAGCCAACTGCTATATTATGACCTGACCCATGAAGACACTTACATGGCAAATACTGATGAGGCCTCCAAGCAACAGCCAGTGAGGAGCTGAGATCCTTTGTCCAATACATTATGAGGAACTGAATCCAGCAACAACAATATGAATGGCAGTGAACCTGGGAACAGATCCCATGTCAGTCTAGCTCTGTGATAAGAGTGCTACCCTCTTGAACACTTTGATGGAAAGCTTGTGAGAGACACTGGGCAGAGACACCTAGCTCACACACATCCAGATTCCTGACCCATAAAAAGTGGCATAATAAATGTGTGTTGTTAAAGCCCATTTAGTTTGGGGATACATTTTTATGTGTAGATAACTGATATAGATGCTATAACAAATACCTAGACATATGGGAGTGGCTTGGAACAGGACAGTGGATAAAGATCAAAAGAGCCTTGAAGATCATGTTTAGAGAAAGCTTAAATCACTTTGAACATATTTTTAGTAGAAATCTGGACTACAAGAACTGTTCCAGTGAGGGATTTGTAAAGTAAGTTAGGAATAATGATCCTTCTTGAAAATAAATGTCTTTTCTTGAGTAAGCAAAGGTAAAAATATTAGAAGAAAGAGGATTATTAAACATGAAAGACTTCTCTTGCAACCAGAAAAACCCTGATTGAACAATGTTGGGGAGAGCTTCTCATTCCCCTCCTCAGTAGAAGTTTTCTGACCTGTAAATGGTATATATTACCAAATGCTGGCCCCAGTACATGGACAAGAAAGAAAGGAAATAGCAAAGATGAGGATTTACAGTTAACAAAAAGTGAAAGAGGAAAAGACAATTAGAAATATGTAAGAATGTGTTTAAAGTCTAGAAGAAATAGATAATATAATTGAGGATTTATAGCACCAATTTATAGCTAGAGTTTTGAAAGAAAAATTTAAAAATTAGGGATAAAGTTTCAAGTAGTGCTTCCAGTCTGTCACTGAAGTAAACTGGGAATCTACTGAAGATTTCTTGATTTGTAGCAACAGTGCTTACAGAAATTGGATAGAGAGCAACTATAATCATTAGCTGCATAACCCCATTCTTGCCCCAATTCCTTGCCAAAAATATTTTTCATTGAAGTTTTTGTGGCAACACTGTCCTGTCACCTGCAAAGGCAGTTCACAGTGATAATACTATCATTACTAACAATATCAGCAATGGCCATTGTTTTTGGTCAGGGCTTAAGCATAGAAATAAGTTTCTGTGGTCCATAATGTCATTAAATTCACACAATATCCAAATAATGTGGGCACTAATAATCCATTCAGTAGATGAGAAAAGTCATCTGAAACTGAGAAGGATTTACAAAACTTGCTCAAGGATGCACAGATGGAAAATGAAAAGGATGGAATTTGAACTGACTTCGAAGTCCATGACCACTGTGTTAAACACCCTCCTGTGAGATTTCCTTTACTGATCACTTATATCACTGTGCTACTGGCTCTGTTTACTTATCTAGCTAGACTACCACTACAGCCTCTAAGGCTGGTTTTCATTTTACAAAGGGAGAATCTGAGCAAATCCAGTGATCACCAGACTATTGTGTCCATAGTCCCTCCAGCTAAAATCAGCCACTATTTAAGTCATCAACTTGTGCACCATGAATATTTAATAAGAACAAGCTTTGTAGACAATATGCTTTATGATGACCATAATTAGTAAACAATGTACAAATATCACACAAGGGAACCCCTGATTACATGGAACACTAAACTTACAGTAAGCTATTAATCTTTCTCTCATTCTTTAAGGTCAAACTGGGCACCTTCCTGCTGTGTATCTTCTTATTTAGACCCTACACAGAAGCCAGTGAGTGTTTTGGGGCATAAGCAAGACAGATGTGGCTGCTGGGATACAGTGGAAGGTGAAAATCCTCATACAATCTGTTGTGCTTATATTGTTTTGTGTTGACATCTAATATGACTCTTCTCATCTGTGTTTACATGTCCCATTCATCTGGTTCAACTAGAAAGGGTTTTATTAATATTATTGGTGGTTACTATAACTACCACCATATAAATATACTTTGACTATGAAATTATGACAAGTATGTGGTTGATCACAGTCTGTAAATTGCATCAGAGAGATGATCTCCAGGGGTGAAAGGAAATAGAACTGGACATCACCAAAGGACACTTGCTTTGATCTTATTAGGGAAATTTACATGGTGATTTCTCTCACAAAAGTTCCCTTCCAGGGGCTTCCTCTGGAATTTTGGAGCTCTTTATCCTTTGAAGAAAAGCCAGTAACTTAACCAGATTCCTCCTAAATTATAAAAAGCATTCTGTATTTCCATCACTCACTCTCTCCTAACCTTCTCAGTCTCTTCAGTATTCGTGGCCTTAATGGAACAAAGTCAAATACTGGAAATTGGTTGAATTTCCTTTGCTGCTCTTAGCTCTGGTTTCTTATTTGACATTGTTTTTTTTTTGGTTTTGTTTTTTTTGGTACCAAGGATTGAACTCGGGTCCTTGTGCTTGTGAGGCAAGTGGCAGAATCACTGAGCTAAATCCCCAGCCCATTTGACATGCTTTTAGACAGCAGAAACTAAAATTTGCACAGGATATTATAATAAGGGAGAAAAAGAGGGAAGATATGGAAGAAGCACAATAGAAGCTTTCCCATTGAGGAATTGGGGATCTTGCTTAAAGTATAGGGTAGCTGAGGGGGTTCTTAAGACCTAGGAATTTTAAAACTAGGAAAATTCAGGGAAAATCAGAATGAGTTAGCCAATTTATGAAATGAACCTGGAAAATTCCCTTCACCTAAATAGACTTCACTTCTCCTAAGGCTAAAGGACAAATTTGAGACATTTGTAGGAAAATGGATGCAACCTAGAAAATATAATATTGCGTGAAATAAATCAGACACATAAAACTTGAATCCCAAATGGTACCTCTCATCTGAATAAGGTAAGGTACAAACTAAGAGAAAAATAAAGGAAGGCTAGAACAAGACAAGGGGGATGGATTTCTTGCACATGGGAAGGGGTTCAGGGGACCAAGGCAAGGGTGGGATGGAGGGAAGGGGAAGATTATAGAATGAAGAGAGGCCAGGTACAAGGTCCTCATAAGCCCAATGAATGTGGACATTATATGCCATAAACATGAACTAAGATTAACAGTATCAACAAGAATGTAAAGGGGGAAAGGAGAACTAGAAGAGGAGGGAAGGAGGGGGAGAGAAGGGGATTAAAAAAAGAAACAAGCTGTATTATGTACACGTACCAAGTCCCCAAAATAATTGTAAAACGCATGTACAACAAACAAATACTAATAAAATAAAATTTTTAAATGAAATAATTGATTACAACTTTAATTACCTTGCCTTAATTCACAATAATCCACATTCACTAGAACAAGGATAATGCACAGAATCTTTTTTAAAGGATTACAGGGATGCTTGCCATGTTTGATCTTAGAACACCAGCTCTAGCGAGACAGGGAATTTAGACCTGTTGACAAAACACCTGAACATCCATGACCTCAAAAGCTTAGTTTCTGTCTGGGGGCACCTGGACTCTCTATCAATGAAGTGCCATTTAACAAATTGGCTCCCTCACTGTGCCTAAAGGATTCCCAAGATATAGTTCACTCACTGCTCTTCCAACAACAGATGAACAGCCACTGGGCTTAGAATCACCATCTACTATCTCTAGAGAAATGAGAATGCTATGAGAATTACAGATTGGTGCAGGGGAGGGGTGTAGTCAAAATCAACTTTTCTCCCCCCAATTTAGAATACAGTAAAGGGAAATACTTTTCAGCCAGTTCAGCCACCCTAGCCAATAAGGGAAAAGATCCCCTACTCAAAGTGCTACGAAAATATGGTCTTCAAGCAGATGAGGCCAAAGGAACAGCTGTGACACAATGAGGCTACACAAAATCCACTACTATGTTTTCTGTGTTCAGGAAGGTTTGAGCCATGGGTTGAAGAGCCTCCCAAAAAACATTATGTTGAAATTCTAACCCCAAGTACCTATGACTGCGACCTACTTGAAAATAGTGTCTTTGCAGACAGGATCAAATTTTAAAAATCATTCAGAATTCAGCCAGGCCCTACTGCAGTAACTATCATCTTTATGGGAAGTGGGAATTTAGCTGGGCTTGGCGATGAATGCCTGCAATCCCAGCACTCAGGAGGCTGTGACTGAAGAATCTTGAGTTTAAAGCCAGCCTAAGTGATACAGTGAGATTATCTCCAAAATAAAAAAAGAAAAGAAAATTTAGACAGAGACACCAAGGATATCCTGTGATGGTAAACACAAAAATTAGACTGATACATCAGAAAGTCAAAGAATGCCATGAATTACTGGCAACCACTAGAAGCTGCAAAAAAAAAAAAAAAAAAAAAAAAAGGCATGGAATGCTTTCCTCTTCAAAAGAAGCCAATCTCTCAAACACCTTGATTTTGGACTTTTGATATCAAAACTATGAAAGAATAAATTTCTTTTTTTTTTTTTTTTTTTTGGTTTGGTTTTGCTATACTGGGGATAGAACCCAAGATCTTTGAAATGAATTACATCTCCAGACTTTTTATTTTAAGACAGGATCTCACTAAGTTCCTAAATTTCCCAGGCTGGAACTGAACTTGCAGTCCTCGTGCCTCATCCTTCTAGAGTGCTGAGGTTACATGCCCAGACTGAACTTTTGTTGTTTTGAGCCACTCACTTTGTAGCAATTTGTCTCATGTACTCCAGGACACTAATATTGAAGGCAAGGCCCTGTCTTGGCAAAATAGTGTAGAAGGAACTCTAGAACCTGAAATTCTTACCTTAGTTACTTCACTTGTCCCATTCCATCGTGTTCACTTTCCCATCATCCTCCAGACCTGTGCTACACACTTAATACTGAAGTTGAAATCCTTCAGTGATTCCCCACAACTTGCACAAGATAAAAGCAAATCTCCAAAGCACTCCAAATTATGGACACTCTCCCACACTTAATCTTGCCTCTTACCTTACTCAATATAATTACATTATCTTAAAACTACCCTTCTTGGGGCTGGGGATTTAGCTCAGTGGTTCTGCCACCTGCCTTGCAAGCACAAGGCCCCAAGTTCGATACCAGGTACCAAAAAAACCCCCCCAAAAACACCCTTCTTGAAACTGATTAACTAAAATAAATAAATAAATAATTCGGGAGCCTTTTAATAAGAAGGGATCCCACTTATTGATTGTTTGTGCTAGTTCACAGGCAACTGAGGTTTTGTTCATAAAATCTTTTCCTACACCGATGCCTTCAAGGGTTCTACCTAACCTCTGTTCCAACTGGTTCAGAGTTTCTATTTTAATATTTAGATCTTTAATCCATTTTGATTTTACTTTAGTGCATGGCAAGAAATATAGTTCTAGTTTTAATCTTTGGCAAGTTGAAGCCCAATTTTTCCAGCACCATTTATTAAAGAGGCTATCTTTCCTCCAGTGAGGGTATTTGGCTCCTTTATTGAAGATGAGATGGCTGAGTGTGTCAGGCGTTGTTTCTGCATCTTCTAATCTGTTCCACTGGTCCTCAAGTCTGTTTCTTTGCCAGTACCACGCTGTTTTTATCACAGTAGCTTTGTAGTAGAGTTGCAGGTTGGGGATTGTGATACCCTCTGCCATGTCTCTGTTACCTAGAATTGCTTTTGCTATTCTGGGTCTCTTCTTGTTCCAAATGAATTTGTGGATTGTTTTCTCAAGGTCCATGAAGTATGCTGCTGGGATCTCAATTGGAATTGCATTCAATCTATATAGCAATTTTGGAAGTATGGCCATTTTCACTATGTTGATCCTTTCTACCCAGGAGCAAGGGATGTCTTTTCATTTTCTGATATCCCTTTCAATCTTTTTTCAAAGTGCTATAGTTTGCAGAGAAGAGGTCTTTGATTTCTTTTGTAAGGTTGATTCCTAGGTATTTCAGTTTTTTGGATGCTATTGTGAAAGGAATTATTTGCCCTATTTCTCTCTTAGTGAGTCTGTCGTTTGTGTAGAGGAAAGCTATTGATTTTTGTGTGTTGACCTTGTAACCAGCTACTTGACTGAATTTGGTTATTAAGTCTAGAAGACTTTAGGTGGAGTTCTTGGGGTCTTCTATATAGAGTATCATGTCATCTGCAAATAATGACAATTTGACTTCTTCATTTCCTATCTTTATTCCTTTTATTTCTTTCTCTTGTCTAATTGCCATGGCTAATGTTTCCAGAACTATATTGAACAAGAGTGGTGATAGTGCACATCCTTGTCTTGTTCCTGATTTTAGTGTGAAGGATTTCAGTTTTTGACCATTTAGTATGATATTGGCTGTTGGTTTTTCATAGATGGCTTCTATCAGTTTGAGGTAGAGACCATCTATTCCAATTTTTTGTAGGGTTTTTATCATAAATGCATGTTGGATTTTTTCAAATGCTTTTCCTGCATCTATGGAGATAATCATATGGTTTTTGTCCTTGGCTCTACTGATATAGTATATTACATTGATTGATTTGCATATGTTGAACCATCCCTGCATCCCTGGGATGAATCCCATTTGATCAGGGTGTATGATCTTCTTGATGATCTTCTGCATTCTGTTTGCCATTATCTTATTAAGGACTTTTGCATCTATGTTCATTAGTGAGATTGGCCTATAGTTCTCCTTTTCAGTTGAGTCTTTCTCTGCTTTGGAGATCAAGGTGATGCTTACTTCCAGGAATGAATTTGGGAATACTGCTTCCTTTTCAATTTCATTGAAGAGTTTAAACAGTATTGGCAGTAGTTCCTCTCCACATGTCTTGTAGAATTCAGCAGTGAAGCCATCAGGGCCTGGGCTTTTCTTAGTTGATAAGTTTTTAAATACGTTTTCAATTTCATTGGTTGATATTGGGTTGTTCAGAATTTTTAGGTCTTCTTCGTTCAATTTTGGTAATTCCTATGTATCTAGGAATCTGTCCATTTCTTCTGTGTTTTCCATCTTATTGGCGTATAGGATCTGGAAGTAGGTATTGATGATCCTCTGGATTTCTGCTGGGTCTGTTGTCATTTCACCCTTTTCATTCCTAATTGCATGGATTTGGGCCTTTTCTTTCCTTTTTCTGATAAGGTTGGCTAAGGGTTTGTCAATTTTGTTGATTCTTTCGAAGAACCAACTCTTGGCTTCATTGATGTTTTTTGTATCGTTCTCTTAGTCTCCATTGCATTGGTTTCTCCTCTGATCTTTATAATTTCCTCCCTTGTATGAGTTCTGGGGTGGTCCTGTTCTTTTTCTAGAAGCTTGAGGTGCAACATCAGGTTGTTTAATTGGGCTCGTTCTGTTTTCCTTATATGTGTATTCACTGCTATGAATTTCTGCACAGCAAGAGAGACCACCAGCAGTGTAGAGAGACCACCAGCAGTGTGAAGAGACAACCCACAATGTGGGAAAAAATCTTCACCTGCTCTTCCTCAGACAAAGGTCTACTATCTAGAATCAATAAAGAACTTAAAAAGATCAGACCTCCCAAATTTAAAGACCCAATCCGAAAATGGGCATCTGAAATGAACAGACATTTCTCACACAAAGAAGTACAAATAGCAAATAAATACATGAAAAAATGTTCAACATCACTGGTCATTCGAGAGATGCAAATGAAAACAACGCTGAGGTTCCACTTCACTCCAGAAAGAATGTCTGCTATCATGAAATCAGCCAATAACAAATGTTGGTGGGGCTGTGGGGAAAGAGGAACCCTGCTCCACTGCTGGTGGGAGTGTAGACTGGTGCAACCACTGTGGAAATCAGTATGGAGATACCTCAAAGAACTAGGACTGGAAGTCCCATTTGACCCTGCTATTCCACTGTTGGGGATCTTCCCCAAAGAATTAAAAGAATCATACCACAGTGATATATGCGCACCCATGTTCATAGCAGCACAGTTTGTAATAGCTAAAACTTGGAAACAGCCCAAATGCCCATCAACTGGAGAATGGAGAAAGAAAATGTGATTTTTTTTTATAAAATAGAGTACTACTCAGCCATAAAAAATGAGAAATTAGAGACATTTATAGCTAAGTGGATGTACATTGAGGTGATACTCTTCAGTGAAATAAATAGGACACACATGTATAAATACCAAATAGTTTCTCTGGTGTGAGAAACTGAAAGTGTAAATAAGGTCTAAATGTATAATAGGTAATGTGAAATAGGAAGAAAAGGGCCAATGGGGAAGGAAGTAGGAGGGTTAGGGGAAAGGATAGAAGGGAATGGGATTAATATGAGAAGATGGAAAAATAGGAACAAAATCTTTGTAAATAGGGAGGAATGGAGAGGTTGAAGGGAGGGCTGGGCAAGGGTGAAAAATAAGAACCAAGAGAGATTATGTAAAGGTGCAAATTTCCAATGATGAATGTCATTATATTGTATACCTAAAATGTACCAATAAAATAAATTTTTTTAAAAAAAATTAAAATAAAAAAATTTAAAAAATAAAGAAATGAAGCTGCCAACATGGAATGATAAGTTATAAAGAGAAACACTGAAGGGAGTACCTGGCTTAGTAGCCCATACATCACATTGCTCCTGGGATTCACTATTGAAACCACTATTGCCAAGATACAGGTCAGGACTATCTCCAAAAGATGAAATTGTATCTCAAGTCTACTCTATATAGGTAATACTCCCACTCCAAATCAAATCATCAGAACTAAACTGGAAACTAGAACTTGCCAAAATCCACCCACTAGACAAGTGGCTGATTCCATGGCATTGGCACTGTGGTCCCAAGCCCAACAATAGAAAATGATTATGGAACCCAGTGAAGGAAGCAGGCCATGTCTCTCATTCCTTAGCAAACAGGAGTAAGACCTAGTCCTACTGTCCACTTAGGAGATTGCCACAGGTCTCCAGCTTCTGATTAACAACATATTTTCCTGAAGGTCTGAACTGAAATGTTAATCTTGGGCCAAATTTTCTTCAAGGACAAAGCCGTACTTGCAAGAGAAAAACCATTGAAATGGACTCATGTGTGAATCTGGTGTCCCCAAATCCCACCTGCCCATTCAGCCTGAGTCCTGTCAGGGCACCCAGAAAGTGAACAATGACTGGAGCCACTTTTGCTCCATCCAAATCCTTAGACCACGCCTTAAGGAACAGAAGCAAGTGTGGGGGGGATAACCTCAAATTTTCAGGCCTTGGATTACCCTGCTATGTTCCTAGTGGCCACAAAGGGATGACTACTGAAAAGGGGAGGAGAGAATACAGAGCAAGAGAGAGATTTTTCAAAATTTTTTGTACTAGACTTTTTACACTTTGCAATTTTCACACTTTTCTTCTGAAAAGCAACAAATGACATTATGAGGGGGTTTTCAGGAATAGCTTTAAGGTGCAGGCCGAATGCAAGGCTGCTCATGAGAAAGCAACTTTTTAAAATTCCAGGAGGGGACCACTCATCTCCCTCACCAACTGTTCTCTACTACCCAGGTCCCCCAGGAAGCCCTCCAGGTACCCTAAAATTTTAAGGCCTTGGTTTAAGACCTCGGTTTCTTTTATACTGCATGTTCTTAGAGGAAAGTAACATTTCAACCCAGTAACAGCAACTTTAACGATAAGGCAAAAGAGTTCCTATCCTTTACTGAAGTAACTTTGATGAATGAGGGAAGCCAAGAGCAAAAGAAAAAAAGGAGAGAAATGAGAAAGAGCGATAAATCTGTGCACATTAGAAAAGGGAGGCTGAGATTACTATGTTCGTAACTTTGAAAAAATTGTCCTAAAATCAAAAGATTTTCTCCTTAGTTTGGTTTTCTTTTTTATTAGTGCATGTTTGTAATAGAGAACATTGATGTTTATTGGGGGAAACTGGTACACACATACAACACAGCTTGATCATTTTTAAACCCTTTACACCACCCTGCTCCATCTCTTCCTCCTAACCCGATACCGTTCCCCACCTCCAAGAGTCTACCTTCTAGTTTCCTATCATGCCCCCCTTTATTTTATTCATTTATTTATTCATATTTTAGATTTCTCATATTTAACTGAGTCTAGGTTGTTTCACTTAGCATAATGATCTCCAGTTTCATCCATTTTCCTGCAATTGACACACAAAATTAAAAGTTTTAAATATGATCCTTTGGGAGATTCTACCAATGGGCACTTACAAATGCACTAAGAACCATTCCTGGGGAGAATCCCTCCAGCTTGTAGTAAGAAATCCTTCGCTGGCATCATAGGAAGTGTTTCTTCCATGTTCAAAAATCACCAGGAAACTCCTTTCTGAATTGCCTGTTTCTCTCCCTCCACCCAGGCATAATCTGGGAATGTTTCAGAGAGAATTAAACATCTCTCTAACAATCCTGCCTCTCTACACAGACTATGAAAGGCTACAGGTCCTCCCCTTCTTTCCAGTTCCTGGGCTTCTACACCCCGTCTTATTCTCCAGCCTCTGAATGTTTTAGCAGTGCCCACGCACTCTGCCAATTTTCTCTTGGGATACGAGCACCCTCTGGTGGTAGATGTCTATATTGCGCTCTAACCTCTCCATCCCTAGATATGCTTGCGGTCTCCTAAGTAGGCTCCACCTTCCAGATGGAAACTATTTCAGGCTCATGATGCCCTGAGCTCAAAGGTATAAGGCCTGGGTACACAGCTCTATGCTATTATTAATTAGCATGTGACCTTGGCCTACTCACCTCTCTCAGCCTCATTTCTATTACAAATAATGAGAACAATACCAACCTTAGGATAAAAGGAAAATGCCTACTAATTCAGGAAAGCACTATACACATTAATATAAGACACTATTACAATTTGCTAGATACATGCAAATCTCAGATCCAAGTACAAAGTTCTAAATTCTATATTCTCCTGGTAGCCCCTTTACATGGTTTATATATGTAGCCTTTATAAATCTATTACAACAGGTTTCTCTCAGATAATCTGCCTTTGACCTTCCTATATAGTCCCTTGTCATTCCATGCCCATGTTACTCCCATGTCCTGGTGCTTCTGCCTCTGGTTTCTCCTCAAAATCATCTGGCCAAGTGTTCCTTTAACCTGAACACCTATATCTGTGAAGCCACTTCCCAGCTTTGGAGCCAAGGACAACTTCCCATGAGCAGGAATCGACAAGAACCAAAGGTAGAATGGGTAAGTGGTACTTCAGCAGGACAGCCACAGTGCCATTGCAACTCCTCCCCATCTTCTGTCTTGGCTCCTTTAAGGTTATTGGCCTTGGGCCTTCTCTTTTCCTGTGGGCTATCAGGTAATGCCACACAAGGGACACAGGGTTTTTATCATCTGGTCCCTGGCTCTTTCTTAGGTCACCCTACTTTGCTCCTTCATATGTATGCCACACTCCACCCAGACCAATCTATTTATGGTTCTGTGCAATGCTTTAGCATCCCCTGCTCTTTTACACATGGGTTTTCTCTGTCCAAAGCAAATTTGCCACCGTTCTGGTTAACCTCTCTCAGCCTTACACATGGAGGCCTACCATGAACACCTCCTGAAGGCCTGCATTCCTCCTCTCCACTTCTATCCCTGGTTAGGCACATTTCTATAAGTACCGTGGAATTCTGAGTGTCACTATCCTAACACTTATCACATTGTACTCTAACTGGCTCTCACTTGTCTTTTTTCCTCTCTCACCTACATACTACTTGGCACTCAAAAGGCACTCCGTATAAATTTGTGAATAAATTTCGGCTTCTGTGTTACCAAATTCAAAAGCCACTATTTTTGTACTTGACTGCTCAACAGCACTGGTCAACCACTCCACTTTGCTCCCTTAGTTTTCAGGATGCCACATCCTCCTGATTTTTTCTCAGTTCAGTCTCCTCTACTGGAATCCTATGTGTTGCAGTGTCCACAGCTCTGTGCTTCCTTCTTCTCTCAGTTTACACTCTCCCTAAGTGACCTCTTCTAGTCCCCAGTATGTCGATCACCACTAGTTTATGTCTGTACATCTCTTTTTCTTTCAGAAATTCTACACACATGTATTAGGTAGCTTTGATAGATTTTTATTACATATTATTATGGTGTAGATGTTGCTATCCACCCTATAATTCATGTATTGTAACCTAATACCCAAAGTATTGAAAAAAGTATCATACTGAGAGCTGGGCCTTTGGGAAAATTATGAAGGCTCTTATAAAAGAGGCTAAAGGAGCTGCCCTGTCCCTTATGCCATGTGAGGATGCAGTAAGAAGGTGTCATCTTTCAAGCAGACAGTGAGCCCTCATTAGACACCAAATCAGCTGGGACCTTGATCTTGGACTTCTCGGCCTCCAGAATTATAAGCAGTAAATCTAGACTGTTAATAAATTACCTAATATAAGGTATTTTGTTACAGTAGCACAAAGGGACTAAGATACATATGGATCTTAAATTAAACATGGTCCAAACAGAACTGTCAATTTTCACTTCCTCACTCCCAATTTACTCTTTTTTAGGGATTTCCATTTCCATATGCAGCCTCAGAATCCACCCAGATGTTCAACCCCAAACTCAACAAATTGTCCTTAATATTTTCTCTTTCCCCTACCTCTCAATCCATATCCATCATGAAGTCCTCTTAATTCTGTGTCCAAAAGAACCCCCATAGTCTGTCACTTATCTGTACCTCCACTACTGTGTCCTTCTTCTAAGCCACTGTCATCTCTAATGTGGCCTTCTAGACAGTCTTCTTAAGGCCACTTTTTCCCCTCCCATCTACTTCCACATCCCATTCAGAGGGAACATAACGAGGACGGTTGGAAAAGTATAACAGAAGTAGTGTTGTCAATTTTCCTCACTTAAGATGATACTTTCCAGGTTTCTCAGTAACATTACTACTTACCTTTGAAATTAATAAATATTTGTGGGAAAATAATTTGAGACTATATAAAATATCATTTCTCACCCTACTTCTTCTACTCATAGTTTTAGCATTCATAGGTGTTCCTTGCCTAATTATCCTTCTGATGGTTGCTAATGGTGATTGCCTAATACCATCATTCCTTCTACATTTGTTAGTTGACCTTCTGTTATAAGGAAGAGCTTTCTCTTCTCCCCATTATTTTATTCATGTTTATCAATGGGGACTCATCTGTTCCATTCGGTAGGTCATCGTCTGCAACTACCACGGTTTACTCTTCAACTTGTCCTAGATTTTGCCAGTGGGAGCACTTACAGCTATTTTTTGTTTCTTTTTATTTTTTAATACAACAAACTAACCTAGGCTTATATTCTACTTTTCCAGACCCAGCCCTACAGTTCACCATTTCAAGTGGACAGTAGTACTTGGAAATCAAGATTTGGGGTGAATGTTCCTAAAGCATTGCTATTTCCAGTCCATTTCAGTAGGTGAAACTAAAAAATATATGTACATATATGTAAACAGATAGCACATAAATATGCACAGACATACACAGATATATGTCTATATCCATAAGTGCATACTAATGCCTCCAACTCCAAGCCAATGTCACATGGTCCATTACATTTCAGATTTGTCTCTTCTGTGATTTTTTTTCTTCCTTCTCTTACAGTGAAAAACCACTTTTTCAAACTCCCATCTTGAAGTTAATCTCTTGACTCTTCCAAATGCTACCTACTCTGATCAGAGCACTGACCACTATTTAGGTTTAGCCCTGATAGCTCTGTTTTGTACTATGTTAGCACATAGTACCATATTTTAATTCTCTGAAAAGTGGTACTAGAATATAAGGGCATCTCTAGAACCTAATGCAATATGTGTGGTATGGTATATTCTCAATAAATATTTGTTGAGTACATGAATGAACTCATGCATGCATGCTACATATGCAGGATACTGAAGGATTTACTACTGAAAAATTGGAGAAATCATGGGTGGTGGGGAAAAGAGGAAATAGAAAAGCACTAGTGAATAGCACTGAAGTAGGTCCTGAAGTCCATTGCAGGAGCAAGCAAGTGCTGTGCTTTCATAGACCCTTCTTTATGAAAAGATCATCAGAGAGGAAAATGAGTAAAAGTTTTTATATATCAGAAGAGTTAAAAGTAAAATGATGGATATATGCCAGAAAGGAAGATTCTCAAAACTCTGAGGACTGGTCTACAGAAAGAGAGAGAACTTCTAAAGCCAATCAGGAAATATGCTGAGGGAATGATGAAAAGGCTTCACAGGAAAGACAACATCTAGACTGCAAAAGTTAGAGAAAAAAAATGAAAAGCATTAGAGTAAAAAAGAAGAAGAACAAACAGAAAATGCCTGAAAATAGACTCGGTGGCCAAGCCAGTGAGATTTCTCAAGTCACTTCGGGAGACAAGGGCCCAGAAGAAACACATCTTTGAAAGTTAAGAAATATTCCTCAAACAGAGGTGGAGTTGAATGTTCCTGAGTATCCAAAACCATGACAGGAATTTAATTACCAGCCAGGTTCCTTTTATCTTCCTACCAAGAGAAAGTGGAGCCATTCTTAAGAATTGGACAAATTATGTGAAATTTTAAGGAAATGCAGGCAATAAAGAGTATGTTGTTAGTGAGATCAAGACATATATAATGTATACTCAATATATCATGTGGGGCACTTAGCCACTCTACAAGTTTGAGACCACGGTATTCTGGAAGCTTGGCAGAGCACCTTGATACACCCATATCCTGGATCTGTGGAACACTGCATCTGCCAAAATTATATGTATGAATACAAGCACAACTAGCCAGCACACCTCTGGATGAGATCTTTGCTTTAACACTGAACTATCTGCTGACTTCTGAAGTACCTGTAATGCATAGTGCCAGTAATTCTGAGGTGAATCCCCCTGAGCAGAAAGCTATGATCTATTGATACTCTTTTATGTATAGATCTCAATGATGTGCTAGAAAATGTTTAAAAATCACCTCTTTGTGGAGTATGGAAACGAAGGGCTGATTTGCAGCATCTGCCAATTTCTGAGGTATAAATACTCCTACTGTGGTGAATCTCAAGATACAATTATGGAATCAAACAAGGAGTTGGGAAGAAATACACACAATCATTTTTGTGAGTCAGTGCTAGCCAACTCCAGTAACTTCCAGGCCAGTGTTGTCTATAAATGTATTTTTATTCTTGATCCTTCTTTTATACAAGTGATATACAGATATTCTTCATTTAATGACCTTTTAATGAGTATTCAAACTTATGACCCGCTACTTGGACTCTTTTTTGTACAGTTCCATACATCGTATTTATAGAGCCTCACTGTCCTTTTTTTACAGTATACCTTGTTTAAACAGTACTGTAATTTTTGTTGACTATACTGTACAGTATAATACTGTAGTTTTATGTTGTTATACATTACAGTATTACATGTAAATTATTTAAATACAAGCAAAATAATCAAGTTGGAGTTTCCTTTGACCATTTATTTGTTATGAATATTGTAATATACATAGTATATACAATTCTTCATTTAGCAACCAATTCATTTATTGACCTAATGGCAGGAACGGAATTTGGTCACGAAATGAGAAATGTCTGTACTGCAAAGTTGTTAATAGGTAACACTTGTTAGTGTATAATGTAGAACAATTGTTAATGTATAATAGAAGTGATGCTTAGTTTGTTTTCTGTTTGTTCTTCAACAGATAATGAAAGGAATACACTGCCTCTTCTCATTTCGTTTGTATTTCCTATGCATAAAATGACAGACAAGGGTTTCATTGTCGATCTGACAAAGCTTCTTTTGCAGTGTTGGAGTTCTATTCCCTCTGCACTGTGCATTTTGCAGTCTGTGTTAATGCCACATAGCAAAATGCTCTGATTCTTAGGGCCTAAGGTTCAGTCCAGTGTATATAACTGAAAACTTATCCATTTATGCTTTTTAATGATCCTTAAAGTAAATGGCTTTCTTTTATGTCATATAATTGGTTCCTTATACATTTTTACTCAATAATCTTTATTATTGAATAATATCACAATTCATAGCTTTAGATGTAATATGTTAATATGTAAGTTAAAGTTTTCTAGAAAAATTGTGTTTTTGGCAATTGTTCTTATATTCTATAATTTTTAAAAATTATATAGATGTGTATATGTTAGATTTTTCTCTTGCTTTTTCTGTGGGATGAATGAAAAGTCCACACCTGGATGCGTGGTAAAACCATTTTTGTGTTGGTATACTGGGATGCTATTATTAAATTTCTGAAGAAAATAAGTTTTTTAACTAACATAAAAAAGACTAGTGAGGTATCAAATTACAATAGTAGGTCTCACTTTATAGTGCTTTAAACTTTTCAAAGAACTTTCAAATGCTTTATTTCTCCTGTGGACTTTTGCCAACATGGTGTTCTTCAGCCTGAAGTGCAACATCTTCGTTCATGGTCCAGAATCTTGGCAGAAAAGCTTTCAAAGTAACACTAAGATAAATATGAGATTGAAGGAGAGAACAAAACAGGTAACTGTTCATATCAATTTTGGTTTAATATAATAGGTACAGTCATACTAGGAGAGAAACTTCATCTAAAGGGGCAGAAATCATTCATTGCTTCATCACATACAGAAAGGATAACTTCAGTGGTGGTGCAAATACAGAAGGCAACATTTTGGAAGTTGATTTAGACTCCTAGAATATGAGCAGATTATGGCATAAAGAGGCTTCACATTTAAATCACTGGATCTTAATCCATAATAATCTCCCAAGTAATCCAGTAGAAGAAGTAGGTAAATCATGAAACAATGCAGAGATGGAAATCAGGCGACTTGGCCTCGAATTTCAAAGGCAGAGAACAACTGGTACCCAGAATTCCCTGTGGTGCAGCTATGGCTTGCAAAGACTATTGATGCCTTTTTTGAAGTCAAGTTCACATTACCAACCAGTGGCAATTCTTCATCTGTCCCTGAGACAATTGCCTAATTTGAATGGCACTCTTTGAGTCAAATCTCACAGAGAATCTTCTATATGTAAGACAAATCATAGAAGTATAGAAACAACCCTTGCCTTCAATGATAACATGGTCTTGTTGAAGAGATAAAGTATTTAAAAGTAACTATCCACAAGGGGATATTAAGGAGCTTCTGGAAATGAGAGTCATTTCTTACAACATTCAAGAAAACCTCCAGGGAGATCACTGAGCTGGATCTGGGTCTTGAAGGAAACTGGACTTAAAAGGACAAAGAGACAGTAAAGAAAGTGGGGCAAATTGCAGCAAATGTAGAGAGGTAGAACCAAGCAGCAGATATTGCAGGGAACTTTTAAGGGAACCACAGAGAGGACAGTGAGTCTCATTTTTCAACAAATAGTGAAAATATGAATGATAGATGTCCTCTATGTAGTACATCCTCCTTTGCCTGCTACGGCATAAAATCAGCAGCCCGGGTGGAAACAAAGGTCCAGAGGCATGAGGCATCCTATTTCTTCATGAACTGTGAGCCACGGCTAACAAAATCTGAACACAGTTTAGAAAATGCCAATAGGTTTTTAGTTGTTTCTCATAAGAGAAAATGTTGTAAACTGTATTCCATTCAGCAGTCTAGTTAGGAAGAAAGAGCCCAAAGGGGAAAAAGATCATGTGTAGGAGGAGACAGTGATAAGGCAGCCAGTATTTACTGTCCACAATATTTCAGGCATGGTGCTCCATCACGGTGATCTCATTTTATATTCACAGAAGTCTCATGCTGCTTATTATTAGACCGAACTTTTGGTAACAAATAGTACAAAATCAACTCAAAATAGCTTAGCAACAAAGAGAATTGTCTCACAGAACTGGAAGGTTTAGGGATAGATATTTCTGCATTCAGAACTGGCTGAATCCACAGGATCAAGCAATATTATCAGGATTCTGTCCCTGTTTACATTTCTCAGCTCCATGTGTCTCTGACTACTGGCTGCATTCACAGTCACTCTTGACACATTCAGGAAAATTAACTGCTAGAAGCTCCGAGCATACATGCTTACAGTGACAGGTCAAAAGGGGGAAAAAATTCTTTCTCTCTTGTTCACTACCTCTTTCTTGCTTTCATTGTCCTTTCTCTCACCTTCTCCTGGCAGGGCTCTGAATGGTCCTGCTATGTCATGGGCACCACTGTCACACCAGACACTCTAAGGGCCAGCTGTGAGTCAGGTGAGTGCCCCTCCTGCCAGAGATAGGTAGGTAAGTGGATTAGCACACCCATGGGCACCATATGAATTTCCAGTAGAAAGCAAGCTGCCAGGCAAAGGTCCACTTCAGACAAATACTAACATCATCCCTACTTAGCAATGAGAAAACTAAGGCCTGCCATGGTTGAATTTGAAGCCAGGCTTTGGAATAAAATGGCCCATTTGTTAAGCCAGGCTTTTAGAAGGAGCTGAGCCTGAGCTCCACCCAGATAGTTAACTCAAAATCTAGATGGCAAGAACGGGGTAATTCTTTTTAATCTCCTCAACTAATTCTAATATACAGCCGGTATTAGAACCCCCATCCCAAGTATTAATCCCGAATTGATAGTAAACCTCAGGCTGCACAAAGTATTCTCATCCCCCTTCATCATCCGGCTCTAAATGCAGACCTGAATGCTATACTTGCCTGCTTCTCTCACTCATCTTTACATCATCCTATCTTTACTGCTACAGTCCTTGGTACATCACTTGCTATAGCAGACATTCAGTATATATTTGTTAAACTGAACTGATACACCTCCTTGAATTTTCCTACAAAGATTCTTGCTAGAATAAAAGAGTCATAGGGGAAAATAATAAAACCCTCTTCACGATGTGGTAGTGGTTACTCTGATAGGAAAGAAGAGAAAGGAATTGAATAGTAATTCACTGCCTACATTTTCTGAGTCAAAGAAGAAACAGGAAAAAAAGCGAAGCTCAGGAGGAAAGATTATCATGCAGCATAAATTATTTTTCAAATTAACATAACCCTTCAAGCCAGCTCTTCAGCTCTCGTTCTGCCAAGTTCTTTAATTATGACATCTCTGTTCCCCAATTAAAGGCTAATTAAGCTTGTCAGCACCTTTCTAGAATAGTAGCTATTTTATTCTTTAAAGAGTGGGGCTTTATTAAATTGAAATTCTTTATGGAAATGGAGTATATTTTAATGATTCTTTGGTCTCTCACTTCATTTGACTGCACCATACTAAATAAAACCTTTAATCTAATGAAAAGTTTAAGATTTATTTTACTTCAGCCAAGCAACTGTGCTTTTGGTATTAAAAGCTTCTATTAAAACTACACTAACAAAACAACTGTTGCTTCTGCATTCCTTTTGGTAATTTCTGCTTCTTCCCATCTTGACACTCTGACTTCCATCTTCCCCTGTAGTGTTGCTGAACCCTGTGCTTCATCTCCGTTTGGGTACAGAGCTGGGCACAGGGTAATTTTGATTGTTCCTACATGGCTGGATCTGTTTCCTAGAACCTCTCCATTTCAGCTGCACTGGGATTTCTCTTTACACTGCACCCGCCCCGACTCTATACAGCACCCTAGTGGGAGGCAGGCTCGTGAACGTTTATGGGCCTGCCTGCCACAGCACGTCTATTTCCTCACCCTTCTCCTGACCTTCAGTGCCTGCTCCTTGCTGGACTCAAGCACTTCTTTTGTCCAGAGGGCTTCTAGGTTTTGCATGCCTGTAGAATCATCTAATCTTCTGTCTGCCAGTAAGTTTATTCCTAGAAAAAGTTTTTGACACTCAAGTATGTTCCAGGCAAGTGAGCTGGGCCCATAGGCTAAGAAGCATTTGCCTGAAACAGCCCTTTCATGAAACCCAGAGGCTGGTTGACCATCATACCCCTTGTGATTGTATTTTTTCTAAGGTTCTTGTTCTTCCATTTTTATAGCCAGTAACCACTGAAGAAAAACCAAGGTCTAATCAGAATCCAGAAGTTTTTAGAGCAAGAGCAGAGAATTTAGGAACTTGCCGTTCAGTACAAGTTGTCCCCATCCTCTTGACTACCACGGCCATCAGCCCAGGATTTCACATTTGGTAACTTGGGAATCTCTTGATTTCTTGTAATTCTTTGTGGAATCAAGTACTTCCTTCACCAGATAGTTTTGTAAGTAGGTTGCCCCCGAGTTCAATAGGCTTGGAAGGGCCATATAAGAACCTAAGCACTATTATAACACTCCTTCTTTATGAAAATGAGTTATAAATAAAAGGAAATAAATGTGCATGGCTAGGGACATGTCTTCCTATCTTCTCACCACACTAAGACCATATCCTAACCTTAAGGAAGACACTGGACACCCAGCAGCAATAAGTGCAACACAGAAGCTTACTCAAAAACCATTTTTTCTTACCCCTTCCTTCTTAGTCCAATTTTCTTCCTCCTGAATCATATCATTTAGTACTCTCTTCAGCAAGGTTTTTTTGTGCTAAATTCTGTCTTATTTTCTTTGAAAAATGTTCTTTTTTTTTAAGCAGAGGGAATTTATCCCAAAACAGAGTTTAGCTGGCTATAGAATTCAGATTAGTATGCATTTTTCTTAACACTTTGAGGATACTATTTGACTCTTCTGATTTCTATTATTGCCTCATGAGAAGTCTTCCATCTGTGAAACTATCATTCTTTAGGTGATAACTTGTCTTATTTCTAAAGTTACTATTATTTCACATTTTTGTCTTTGATGTTCTGAGTTTCACTAAAATGTGTCTCCTTGTGGATTTATCTTACTTATTCTGCCAAGAAATTTGTTATGCTTCTTGAATCTAAGCTTCATGCTTTTTATTAATACTTAAAAAAATTCTTAGCTGCTCTATCTTTGAGTATTCCGTCTCCACCTTTCTTTTTGTTCTTTCTTACTAAGACTCATAGTAGATGTATGTTTCAATTGTGTGTGTGTGTGTGTGATATTGGGATTGAACCCAGGGTCTTTGTCGTGAGCTACATCCCCATTCTTCTTTTTGTATTTTGAGACAGAATCTTGCTAAGTTACTCAGGCTGACATTGAACTTTCGATGCTCCTGTCTCAGCCTCCAAGAGTGCTGAGATTACAAGCATGCACTGCAGTGTCCAGCTTGTTTCAGTTTCTTATATTCTTGATGTCTCTTGATGTTTCATATTTTCCAACATTTTCTTTCTTATTGGTGTTTTCCAGGTGGCAGTCACTCAGATTTATCTTCTGTTGTGCTGTTTCTCATTTTAGCTATAGTTCTAATGTTTAATATATTAACTAATTTCAATACCTAAATGTTTCATTTCTAAAAGTTCGAATTATTTTTAAATGTCTATTCTTTTTCAGAATTCTCTTACGCCTTTTGATGTCTTCTTCTTTGTCATTTTTAAGTATATATGTTTCACAGTCTCATTTGATAATTCTATTAATTGATACACTATTACAGCAAATTCTCTGGTGTTTTGGAGTGTGAGATTATCTTCATTGTAGCTTTATATATGGAAATCAGGTATGCCTTGGGTTGAAGAATTGTTCTTCAAAAGACGCCTTGGATTTTCTTCTTATGAGTGTAAGACCTAAATCATTTTTATACTATTCTCTCAGCTTAGGAATTTCTAGTCAAGTATTTATTTCTGTGAGGTTTTTTGTGCTCCCCAATGGGTCAGTCTCTATCTTTCCTCATATTAAGCACTGCTGAACACAGAAGTTCTCTCCCTGCCAAAAATCAGTCCTTAAGACTAAGAAAGGTAGCTACTCCTTCAAATGTGCATCCCTCTACACTAACAGCAAACTATGTAAAAAAGAAATCAAGAAAATAATCTATAATATTTATTTTCAAAAAGATCTTTAGAAATAAATTTAACTAAGGAAGGGAAAGATGTGTGCACTGGAAACCCTAAAATACTGATGAAAGAAATGGAAGAAGAAAAAAAATGGAAAGGAAGTCTGTGTCCTTGAATTAGAACAACTAATATTATTTAAATGTCCATACTACTCAATTGGTCTGCTAAAATTAATCTTTGGTTGTCCCTCATTTTTCCTTTACTATTATAGACAAAATTTTGATTACTCCCTGAAGTTTTGGTAGTGTTAAGAACATAGTATCTGATAGATACCTCAAATCCTAAAATTTTCACATTATCAGTGAGAATACCTTCAGCAACATGAAGCTGAAAACCAACTAAAAGTGATTTTAGTATAAAGTATTACTTCTTATAATAAGTTTTGAGATTGAATGTTGTCATGCTCTGTTAATTCAGAAGGGTCCTTCCATCTCTCCGTTCTTTGGTTTTCCCCTTTCACAAGTCCCTTACATCTTCAAGTGTCCTTCACATCATGACTTTACACTATAGCATCTAGAGACAGGGAAAGGAAAAAGTGTCTTTTTAAGAAAAAGGATAAGATAGTTTCAAGATGGCAGAATAGTAGACAGTAAATCACACCCTTTCCTAAACCTGGAATTGAGACACCTGAAAAAGAAGTACTTAAATGGAAAACAATTACTTAGCAAGGACAAAGGGAAGAAAACCTCTGGGAATCAAGAAAGAGCCACAAAAGTTAAAAATTAAGGAGAAAGAGAAGATAATGCAGAGAAAATAACAAAGCAGTCTGGAACATTAATCCTAGCTTCATAGTAGGAAGAGATCTGACTCCCCAGATATAAGGTAAGCCTAGAGACAAAGAACTGACCCCAATACTAGCCAAGAAAAAACTCACAACCATTGTGAGCTGCACATACAACGTGGGGTTTTACTCTGAAAGTGAATTCTTCCACATGGCAAGTTAGCATTAGAGAAAGAAATCCACTGAAGTACCCACTATATTTAGGAATGATATAATCAGGAGCCATTTTAAGAAAGGGTGGGAATCAGAAGTCACAGAACATCCATATATCAGGGTTTCTGGGGTCACACTACCACAGTGACTGTCTGGTAGACAGCCACAAGAGACAGTTGTGGAGAAGAGGAAGATTAGCCACAGATCCCCCTGAGAAGTTTCAGCAGCAGGGACCTCAGGCTGTGGAGGGAACAGTGGCTAGCCAGGCCACTTTCTGTGGTGAGGAACCTGACCTTGTAGATATGGTTTTCTGAGAGACCGGGTCTGAAAATGCTGGAATAGAGCCCAGAGGACTGCTTGGATCCCCTAGGAAGCCTACCAGTACAAAACTCCATATTCTGTTTGCCTTCCTAGCCATCAAAGTGGCCAGAGTTATGCTTCTGCTTGGATGTTTGCCAAGTCCCTTGGTGTAAGGACAGAGGGCCCCTGGAGCAAGTGCAGCACCTCAAGAGCTCAAAGGCTGAATAGCACAAAACTGAAAGGAGCACAAGAAAAGACAAAAACAAACACTGAAAGCGTCTAAAGTGAGTACAGCCCAGAGGCAGACAACATACCATTGACTGATCCTGCCCAGGAGGAAAGGCAAGGTAGGAGTCAGCACTCATAGAGCAAAAGCCTGCTAAGTGGGTGGGAAAACACCACAGGCTCTAGTTGTGACTCACTGTCCCTTCTCCATACCTGGTGGATTCCAATACTATATAGGTCTGGGAATGAAACTATCTACCCAAATACCTTAAGAGGGAGGAATCTGGGGAGCTCTTTTCATTTTTTTCTTTGTCTTTTTTAAATTCATTATGTCGATTCTTTTTTCTTTGTTCTTCTTCTTCTTTTTTATTCTCTTGCTTATTTTTTTCTGTTATTTTTATCTAATTCTAAATACTTTTTTTATTCTTCAATTGGAATTTGTACTGCACTTTTCTCTCCTTATCCTTCTCATTTTATCTTCCTTTTTGGCATTTTGATTTTTAAGTTTTACTATTTCATTTTGCCATTTTCCTACTTCCTCCATCATCATCATCATCATTATTATTATTATTATTAAAATAATTTAGCCTTTTAGTTTATTCTATATTAGTTTTTAGCCCTTTACGCTATATTATTATTTGTATCCTATTTTCAATGATGGTATAGTTGTTTTTAGTTGTTTACTATTGCATGGCAATATCTGGCTTTTCATTGTGTCTATATTATTATTGATGACTTCTTTTCTACGGTTAGTGGTGGTACAGTTATTGCTTTTAATTGTTCTTTGCTGTATGTCACTTGACTTTTTGTCATTGACTTTACTTGTCTTTTTGTCATTGACTTTACTGCTGTTTGTTTTCTCCTCTCTGAATGATAGAGGGGATCAAGTCTTCAAAAGAAGGCAGGACACTATAAAACCCTTCAAATAAAAGTAGAAGAGATAGCTATCCCAATAAATGCACAAATCTCAATATAGATACACAAGAACTATGAAAAAACAAGGCCATATAGCTCCTCCAAATACCCATAATTCATGAGTAATGAAATGCAAGGATATCTTAGTGGATAAAATGCCAGACAAAGAATTCAAATGGATTGATTTATAAAATTATTAATTACTTCACAAAAGGGTACAAGTAAACAGTTGAATGAAGTAAGAAAGACAATGTAAAATATGAAGGAGCAATTCAACAGAGAGCAATTCTGAAGAAGAATTAAACAGAAATTCCAAAAATGAAAACACAGTAAGTCAAATCAAAAACTCAGTAAAAAGCTTTATTAACAGGATTATGCAGAAGACAAAATTTCAGGGCTTGAAAATAAGGTTGATGAACTATTACATGCAGATACTAATAAATTTCAAAAAACAGAAATTCTTTACAAAACATCCAAGAACACCAGGACTTGGTTTAAAGACCAAACTTACTAAGGTTTAGTGTAGAAGAAGGCACAGGGGTTCAGATTAATGAAATGGAAAGTTTATCTAATGGAATAATAAAAGAAAACATCCCAAATTTGGGGAAATATATAGACTTCTAGGTACAGGAGACATCTAGAACCCCAAATAATCATGACTGGAAAAAAATCTCCCTGTCACATTATAGTTAAAATGGAAGAGTATAGAACAAAGAAAGAGATTTGACTTCCAGAAAGATAACAGAGAAATAAGCAACAAAAAATCACCTTCTCCAAGTTTCAAAATCCAGACACTGGAAAATAAAAACTTGGGGGAGAAAAGAAGGAGGGAAGTGGATTCCTAGGACCCAGGAAGGATCTGAAGGGAAAATTGGAGTCTACATAGAAATTGAAGCTACAGACTAGAACACAGAAAAAGGAAAGGACAATTTGCACTTTTTCCCTGGCTCCTGGATCACTGTGTGAGAAAGGAAGATCAAATCTACAGATGGGCCAGGGATTTAGCTCAGTGGTTCCACTGCCTGCCTCGCAAGCAGAAGGACCCGAGTTCGATCCCTGGTACCAAAAAAAAAAAAAAAAAATCTACAGAGACAGTAAAAGTGGGTGACTCCAGAGTCCTTCAGGGAGAGATATACCAGTGGAACAGAGCAGTGGATGCCATGCATTACAATAGCTGGTTAGTAACTCAAGACCAAGCATTTTCCATATCCCCTGGAGAGGGTATATCAGGCTGAGCCTCCTGGGGCCTCATTTGTTGTGGGTGAGTTCCACACAGGGTAAAGAAAGGACACAGAGCCAATCATCAGCAAAAGTAGCAGCACCAGAGCAGAAGAACCAGAGCTGCTTGTCTTCATTTCTTCAGCCTTTATATTGGCCGTTACCAAATATATTGAGACATACTGAGAAACAACAGCTGTGTGTCCTTGCATGATCATACTGTACATGTGTGGTTGATTTATGGTTACATAAGTAAACTCTGTGGTATGCCTGCACTAACAGCATGGTCATGTCCTCAGGAGTCCTTAAATGCCCAGATTTTGACACCTCTGGAAATGAATCCTATGGGCACTTGCTTGGATGCCATTTTAGAAAGGGGCCAACTGAACCTGGTACTCAGAGCAGCTATGGATTGGCTTCATCTAAGGGCTTCCATTGTTAAATTCTCACAGTGACTGAGTAAGGGACATTCATGGGAAATGCCCATGGTCAGGGAGCCATGGTCAGGCAAGCAAGAGACTCCCAGAGTGTCATAAATTAAACAACTCTGGTCCAATCCCGATGACCAGAGGTCAAGTTCAACCTGAATTTCTGTGGATTTGAAAGTCTCAAACCAGAACACCACCCTGATCCTACTGCCAGCTTGCTGAGATTATCCAGTACAGATCTGGGACCTGACTTCTTCCTTTGTCTACCAGCAAGAGCAGAGTCAAGCCTTGAATTAGACAACAAAAATTAGACCTCAGATTTAGACAACAAAACTTAGACCTCAGAAGATAACGATAGGATTGAAATCACAGAGAAATTTCTCTTTTTTTTTTCCTTTTCTTTGCATTGGCCTTTTAAAAAAACTTTTGATAGTTTAGGGTTTTTTTATTGCTTGTTTGTGTTTATTTGTGAATGTGAATATTTTTAGTTTTTTGTTTTGTTTTGTTCTTGTTTTTGTTTTCTAGTTTTTTCTTCCCTCCTGTCTTTTTTACCATTTTCTTGAGACTTGAATAATCTTCCTTCAGCCTTGCTTCTATCTCTTTTTCTTCTTTCATTCTTCTATTTTTCTCTTCTCCCTTTGAAATTCTATATCCTTAGAGTAAAATTGCTTTATTGAGTGAATATTTACTCTATATAATTTTTTTGATTTTTCTGTTTTGTCTTAGATTTTGTTATATAACTATAAATCTTGTACTAAGAGTTAAAGGTGCCAAATTATTAATCATCACAGTTTGTCATTTTTCAGTCTGTGTTTGATGTTATTGCTATTACTGACTGTACTACTTTAGCCAAGGTGACATAGTTGTTGTGATCAACTGATCTTCCTTGGATGCCTCCCTTGTACATTGTCTGGGAGTAATAAACAATGCAACAGCCCAGTACCAAAGAGGTTGCAACCTTTCATTCCTAAAAACCAGAAGAGGTAGGATCCCGGGGCAGACTTAAAGGCCAAAAGCCAGCTATGTCTAGAAGATGTCTCTGAAAAGTGGTCGTTTCCTCAAGAAGTCTTGATACTAGTAATAAATCTATGTACCATAAGCAATTTATAAGCCTCAATGCATAAAACAAATAAAGAAAGAAAAACAGAAAATGAGAAAATATGGAAGCAAGATGCAACCCAACACCTCCAACTCACCCTAGGCAAATCCAGGAGGCATTGAGGTGGAAGAAACCAAAAGCTACCCAGCTGAACTTTTTGAAATGGTAGTAGCAGAAGTAACAAAAGAGATGAACAACTCTCTTGCCAAAACCAGAACAAAGAAAGAATATTGAAAGCAAGAAAGAAATACAAAGTCACTTATAGGGGAAAACAGCAGAATAAATTCTGACTTCTCTGCAGAAACCATAAAAGGTAGGAGGGCATTGAATGATGTATTCAAAGTTCTGAAAGAAAATAATTGCCTATCGAGATTACTATATCCAGCAAAGTTATCCTTCAAAATTGAAGGAGAAATAAAGACCTTCTGACAAAACCATAATCAAAATAAATTCATGACCAAAAGCCAAAATTGCAGAATATTGAAAGAATATTGAAAGAATCCTACACATGGAAGAGGAAGAGTAGATAAGTTATTAAGAATTAGGAAAGAATTGAACATTAGAAAAACAATAAAATGACAGAAATTAGTATTTACTTTTCTATAATAACTCTAAAATTAAATGGTCTTAATTCTCGAATTAGAAGACAGACTGACAGCTGGGATTAAAATAAGTCCCAACTCTTTTCTACTTACAAAAACATACCTCACTAGCAAAGATATGCACAGACTAAAAGCAAAAGAATGGAAAACAACAGCCCACACAAATGGAGTCCAAAAGCAAGCAGGAGTAGCTATATTTAAATCTGATAAATCTGACTTCAGAAAAAAAACTAGTTTGTGAGACAAAGAAAGCCATCACATTAGCTAAAGGAATAATTCACTAACAAAATATAATTGTAAATATCAATGTACCAAACATCAGTGTACCAAACTTCATAAAACAAATACTATATGCAACATAAAGAGACAGATAGGTTCCAATACAGTAATATTGGATGACTTCAATACTTTGCTATCACTAGAAGATAGGTCATCTAGATAAAAAAAAAAATCAGCAAAGAAACATCAGTTAAACTATACCATAGATCAAATGGAGATGTCTACAGAACACTACATTCAACAACTACAGAGTACACATTCTTCTCAGCAGCTCATGGAACATTCTCAAAAAAAAAAAAATAGATCATATTTATGACCATAAAACAACCCTTAACAAGCACACAAAACCAAAATTATTTCTTGTACTTTTTCAGATCACAATAAAATAAAACTAGAAAACAACAGCAAGAAAAAGCACAAAAAATATACAAACATTTAAAGTTGGAACAATTCTCCTTTGAGTCATCTGTGGGTCATTGAAGAAATCAGGGAGGGAATTTAAATATTCCTAGAATCAAACAAAAATGGAAATACAGTATACCAGAATCTCTGAGGTACAGCAAAAGTAGTTTTAAGAGGGAAGCTTATAGCTATAAGTTCTTACATTATAAAAAAATCAGAGAAATCTCAAATAATCTAATCACACATTTAAAGATCTTACAAAAATAAATAAAAACAAAAACCAAACCTGACAGAATAAAAAATATTGGAGCTGAAATTAATGAAATAGACTACAATAACAAAACATAGAATCAAAAATGGTTATTCTTTGAAAAGATAAACAAGACTCATAAACTTAGTCAAACTAAAAAAAAGAAAGAGTGAGAAGACCCAAATTAATACAATTAGAAGATGAAAAAGGAGATGTTACAACAGATTCCACTGAAATACTTCACACTAAAATCAGGAACAAGACAGGGATGTCCACTATCGTCACTTCTGTTCAATATAGATTTTGGAAACATTAGCCATGGCAATTAGACAAGAAAAAGAAATAAAAGGAATAAAGACAGGAAATGAAGAATCAAATTGTCATTATTTGCAGATGACATGATACTCTATATAGAAGACCTCAACGACCAAAAGTCTTCTAGACTTAATAACCAAATCCTGATTTTAGTGTGAAGGATTTCAGTTTTTGACCATTTAGTATAATATTGCTGTTGGTTTTTCATAGATGGCTTTTATCAGATTGAGGTAGAGACCATCTATTCCAATTTCTTGTAGGGATTTTATCATAAATACATGTTGGATTTTGTCAAATGCTTTTCCTGAATCTATTGACATGATCATATGGTTTTTGTCCTTGGCTCTATTGATATAGTGTATTACATTGATTGATTTGCATATGTTGAACCATCCCTGCATCCCTGGGATGAATCCCACTTGGTAAGGGTGTATGATCTTCTTGATGATTTTCTGCATTCTATTTGCCAGTATCTTATTAAGGATTTTTGCATCTGTGTTCATTAGTGAGATTGGCCTATAGTTCTCCTTTTCGGTTGGGTCTTTCTCTGCTTGGGGAACAAGGTGATGCTTGCTTCCAGGAATGAATTTGGGAGTATTGCTTCCCTTTCAATTTCATAGAAGAGTTTAAACAATAGTGGCAGTAGTTCCTCTAAATGTCTTGTAGAATTCAGCAGTGAAGCCATCAGGACCTGGGCTTTTCTTAGTTGGTAAGTTTTTAATTGCATTTTCAATTTCATTGATTGATATTGGATCATTTAGAATTTTTAGGTCTTCTTCATTCAACTTTGGTAATTCATATGTATCTAGGAATCTGTCCATTTCTTCTGTGGTTTCCATCTTATTGGCATATAGGTTCTCAAAGTAGGTATTGATGATCCTCTGGATTTCTGCTGGGTCTGTTGTAATTTCATCCTTTTCATTCCTAATTGCATGGATTTGGGCCATTTCTTTCCTTTTTTCTGATAAGGATTCCTAAGGGTTTGTCAATTTTGTTTATTCTTTTGAAGAACCAATTCTTGGCTTCATTGATTGTTTTGTATCATTTTCTTAGTCTCCATTGCATTGATTTCTGCTATGATCTTTATACTTTCCTCCCTTGTATGAGCTTTTGGTTTGTCCTGCTCTTCTTTTTCTAGAAGCTTGAGGTTAAGCATCAGGTTGTTTAATTGGGCTTGTTCTGTTTTCCTAATTTGCGTATTCACTGCTATGTATTTTCCTCATAAGACTGCTTTCATTGTGTCCCATAGATTCTGATATGTTGTATTGTCGTTGTCATTTAATTGAAGGAACTGTCTGATTTCTTCTTTAATTTCCTCTGTGACCCATTAGTTATTCAGAAGTGTGTTGTTCAGTTTCCATGTGTTTATGAAATTTTTCCATTTTCTTTTGCTATGGATCTCCAATTTCATCGCACTATGGTCTGCTAATGTACAGGGGATAACTTCAATTCTTTTGCAGTTACTTAAACATGCTCTATGCACGAATATGTGGTCTATTTTGGAGAACAACCCATGTGCAGCTGAGAAGAATGTGTATTCTGATTTTGTGGGGTGGAAGACTCTGTAAACATCTGTTAAGTTCATTTGTTCAAGAGTTCGATTGAGTTCTAGTATTTCATTACTTATTTTTTGTCTAGTTGATCTGTTTTTGACAGTGGGTTGTTGAGGTCCCACACTATAATTGTATTAGTGCATATATGACTTTTCATGTCCGTTAGTATTTGTTTTATATAGTTGGGTACACTAGTGTTTGGTGCATAGATATTTATGATTGTCATCTCTTCCTCTTGGATTGTCCTTTAGATTGTTCCTTCTTTGTCTCTCTTAATCAGTGTTGGTTTGAAATCCACTTGATCTGCAAAGAGAATAGGTACTCCTGCTTTTTTTCAGGTTCCTGTCACATGGAGTATTATTTTCCACCCTTTAACTTTCAGTCTATGAGTTTCTTTTTGAATTAAGTGTGTTTCTTGTATGCAGCATATTGTTGGATCTTGCTTCTTGACACATTCTGTCAGTCTATTTCTTTTGATTGGTGAGTTGAGACCATTAACATTGATGGTTATAACTGATAAGTGTTGACATCATTGCCATGGCTTTTTCTTTTTGTTGGATTCTCCCCCTTTGCTTTTAATTTTTTGTCATGCCCAGTGGATTCATTCTGCTGGGTTTCCTGGGGTTGTGATTCTCATTTCTTTTCCTAGGATTTTGTCTAAAATTTTTTGTAGTGCTGGTTTGGTATTCATGAAGTTCCTAAGGTGCTTTTTGTCATGAAAGTATCTTATTTCTCCATCAATTTTGAAAGATAGTTTTTCAGGGTACATCAGTCTGGGTTTGAGGCTGTTTTCCTTTAGGGCATGAAATACTTCACTCCAAGCTCTTCTTGCTTTGAGGGTTTGCACTGAGAAGTCTACTGTGATTCTGATGGGTTTTCCTTTGTATGTGATTTGTTTCTTTTCTCTACCTGCTTATAGAACTTTGTTCTTCTATTGGGTTTCTGGAATCTTAAGAATTATGTCTATGTGTACATTTTTTTTTTATCAAGGCTAGTTGGAGTCTTATATGCCTCACTTATCTGTATGTCAAGTTCTTTTTCCCTGCTTGGGAAGTTTTCTGCCATCACTTCTGTGAACAGTTTTTTAATGTCTTCTGCATTCTCTCCTGTTTCTTCATTGACTCCAATCAGTCTTATGTTATTCTTCTTTGCATCATCTAGCAGCTGCTGGATTGATTTCTCGTGGTCCCTTACAATTTTGAAGCAATTTTTCTTTTCATAGGTCACTAATTGCAATCTTATCTTCTCTATCTGAAATTCTATCCTCACATTGGTGCATTCTGCTTCACAGACTTTCAGTGGAGTTTTTAATCTCCTGGAAATCTGTTTGCATCTGTTTTCCATTTGTTCCGTTTGTTTCCTACGTTGGGATTCCATCATGTTCCTCAGCTCCTCGATTTCTTTTATCTGTGTCCTCTATAGATTTATTAATCATGTCTTGCACTATGGGCACAATCTCTGCTGTTATGTGGGAAATTATTTCTGATTTCATTTTTTCCAGATCCTCTTTTGTTGCTAGTTCAGGGAGTCTAGGTGGTTGAGTATCAGATTGTTCCATCTTGTTTCCCTTTGGAGTTGCTGTAGGTGATCTGGAAGTCTGGTTCTGAGGCTTGTTTACATGTCTTCTCATTTCAATGGTGGGGGGATGCTGCTGGCGCCCATGAGGCTGACCTCCTCTGTGCTAGGAGAGGGGATAGATTGGCCCGCAAGCTTCCTAATCTCCACTTGGAGCTGCAGCACGTTGAACCAGAAGCCTCCTCTGCCTGCCAATGATTAAAATTGGACCTATATCTCTCACCATGCACTAAACTAAAATCAAAATAGATTAAAGATCTAAATATTAAAACAAAAATGCTGAACCAGCTGGGACAGAGGTTAGTCAGGAGTCTTGAAGACATTGGTATAGGAAAAGATTTTATGAACAAAACCTCACTTGCCTGTGAACTAGCAAAAACAATCAATAAGTGATATTTCTTCTTCTTAAAAAGCTTATGCACAGGGCCAGGGATTTAGCTCAGTGGATCTTTTTCCTGCCTCGAAAGCACAAGGACACCAGTTCAATCCCTGACACCAAAAAAAAAAAAAAAAAAAAAAAAGCTTCTGCACAGCAAGAGAAACAACCAACCAACAGGGCTAAAGACAACATACAATGTGGGAAAAAATTTTCACCTGCTGTTCCTCAGACAAAGTTCTACTATCTAGAATCTATAAAGAACTTAAAAAATTAGACCTCCCAAATTTAAAGGCCCAATCCAAAAATGGGCATCTGAAATGAACAGACATTTCTCAAAGAAGTAGAAATAGCAAATAAATATATGAAAAAATGTTCAACATCACTGGTCATTTGAGAGATGCAAATGAAAACAACACTGAGATTCTATCTCATCTCAGAAAGAATGGCTGCTATCATGAAATCAACCAATAACAAATGTTGCCGGGGTTGTGGGGAAAGAGGAACCCTGCTCCACTGCTGGTGGGAGTGTAGACTGGTGCCACCTCTGTGGAAATCAGTAGGGAGATACCTCAAAGAACTAGGACTGGAAGTACCATTTGACCCAGCTATTAACCTGCTGGGTATCTTCCCAAAAGAATTAAAAGAATCATACCACAGTGATATATGCGCACCCATGTCATAGCAGCACAAATTATAATAGCTAAAACTTGGGAGCAGCCCAATTGCCCATCAACTGGATAAAGAAAATGTGGGGTTTTTTAAAAATAAAATAGAGTACTACTTGGCCATAAAAAATATGAAATTGGAGACATTTATAGCTAAATGGATGCACTTTGAGGCGATACTCTTAAGTGAAATAAATAGGACACACATGTGTAAATACCAAATAGTTTCTCTAGTGTGAGAAACTGAAAGTGTAAATAAGGACTAAAAGGTATAATAGAAAATGTGAAGTAGGAAGCAAAGCAGCAAAGGGGAAGGGGAAGTGAGAGGGGTATGGGGAAAGGAAAGAAGGGAATGGAATTAATTATGAGCAAATGAAAAAATGGAAGCAAAGTCTTTGTATATAGGGAGGGATGGAGGGGTTGAAGGGAGGGCAGGGGAATGGGGAAAAATAAGAACCAAGAGAGACTATGTAAAGGTGCAAATTTCCAATGATGAATGTCATTATATTGTATACCTACAACGTGCCAATAAAATTAACTAAAAAATAGAAATAATAAAATAGATCTATACATATAACAAAAAGAAAGGGAAGGAATGCTTCCAAACTCATTCTGCCAGGCCAACACAACCCTGATACTCAAACTGAACAAAGACACAACAAAAAGAATATTATATACCTATATCCTTGATGAACATAGATGCAAAAATCTTCAATAAAATTCTTGAAACTTGAATTCAGCAACACATTTATGAGCTTGTACAGCATGATTAAGCTGGGTTGATTCCAAGGATGCAAGGATAGTTCACTATACACAAATCAATAAATGTAATACATTACATCAATAGAATCAAGGATAAAAATCACATGATTATCTCAATTAACACAGAAAAAGACATTGACACAATTCAACATCTTCCCATGATTTAAACAAACAATCAAAAAAACCTTGAAGAAACTACTAAGTTTGGTAAAAGGCCTTATTTGACAGACCCACAGTCAAGATAATTTTCAGTGGGGAAAAACTGAAAGTATTTCCTCTAAAATCAGGAACAAGGTAAGAATGCCCACTCCTGCCACTCCTATTCAGTATCATTCTTGAAAGTTTAGCTAGAGGAATTAGGCAAGAGAAAAAAAAGATATATAAATAGGAGAGTGAGAAGTCAAATTATCTTTCCTTCCAGATGATATGATCCTATCTTTAGAAGACCCTAAAAACTCAATGAAAAGTCTTTTAGATCTCATAAACAAATTCAGCAAAGTAACAGAATATAAGATAAACATTAAAAAATCAACAGCAGGGCCAGGGGGTTAGCTCAATGGTGCTTGCACTTGTCTCGCAAGCACAAGGTCCTGAGTTCAATCCCTGGTACCAAAAAATAAAAGTAAATAAAAAAGCAATAGCTTCTCTGTACAGCAATAATGGACTAGCTGAGAAAGAAATCACAAAAATAATTCCTGTCTAGCTTTTAAAATGTAAAATACCTATGGTTGATCCTCTAAGGAGGTTAAAGACTTGTACAATGAAAATCTTAGAACACTGAGGAAAGAAATCAAAGAAGATACTGGTGCATGTAAAACACTTCCTATGTTCGTGAATTGGCAGAATTAATTTTTGTCAAATTGGCCACATTTCCAAAGATGATGTACAGATTCATTGCAATTCCCATCAATGCATCAGTGAGATTCTTAACAGAACTAGAACAAATAATCCTAAAATTCATATGGAAACACTAAAGATCCAGAAGCCATAGCAGTCCTAACCAAAAAGAACAAGGCTAGAAGCATCACAATATTCAATTTTAGATTATACTACAAGGCCAGAGTAACAAAAACCAGCATGGTATTGGCACAAAAATAGACATATACATCAATGAAACAGAATAGAGGACACAGAAACCAACCTATACAACTAGAACTGTCTGATTTTGGACAAAGGAACCAAAAACATACATTGGAGAAAAGATAGTCTCTTTAATAAATGGTGCTTGGAAAACTGGGTATTCACTTATAGAAGATTGAAACTAGAACCTTATCTCTTGCCTTATACAAAAAATCAATTGAAAATGGATCAAAGATCTAGGTATAAGACCTGAAATATTTAAGCTGCTAGGAAAAAAAAAACAGGGAAACACTTGAAATCCCCCTTGTCACAGGCAGACTTCCTGAGCAGAACTCCAGGACCACAGAAAATAATAGTAAGAATAAACAAATGGAACTACATCAAATTTAATTTTTTTCTGGACAGGAAGGGAAACAACTAACAGAGTGAAGAGACATTTCTCAAACAAAGAAGGGCAAATGGTCAATAAGTACATGGAAAAATGTTTAGAATATTTAGTCATTAGGGAAATGTAAATAGAAACTACATAGAGGTTTCATCATACTGCAGTTAAAATGACTATTATCAAGACTATAAAAACACAATAAATGTTCATGGAGATGTGGAGAATAAAGAATCCTATACATCTATCTACATGCAATGGAAATCAGTGTGAGTGTTTCTCAAAAAAACTAAAAATAGAGCTACCATTTGATCCAACTACACCACTCAGTATATACCCAAAGAAATTATAGTCAGCACACTATAGGGAAATCTGTATACCTATGTTTATTGCAACACAATTCATAATAGTTAAGATATGGAACCAGCTCAGCTGTCCATTAACAGAAGAATGGATGAATAAAATGTGATAGATACTAAAGAAACGTAATATATTAGACCAAAAAGAATTCATCCCCTTGACCCCCAGCCTTACAGTGGTGAAACAGTGGGGTTCTTGAAAAGAAACAAAAACAGTTAGGTGGTGACCAACAGTGTCTTCTCATTTTCTTTCTGTTTGATCTTAGAGAATTTGCTGACTATCTCTCAATTTCAGTTTCCTTATCTGTTATGTACATATAATAATAGTACCTACCATTTAGACTTTAGTGAGATTTAAAGGGGATCTTTCATGAATAATGCTTAGCACCATGCCTGGCATGTAAGTACTCCATAAATATTAGCTATTAATTTGCCATCTAATGTTCAATAAATATTGTAATGATATAGTCTTTTGGGGTATCTCATAGTATGCTTCATTCTCTTCTAGCAGCTAATAACATCTTCTATAATACTATTTAATGTGATTGAAAGATTTTCTTCTTAATGTTTACTAATAGAGATTCTTTTCCACTATCCTCTTCATATTATCCAATTTACTTAAAGAGAAGTAGAAAAGTAGACTCAATGCTAAATTAAAGGACTGACAAGTATCAAGAATAATAGGAAAATTATTATAATTCTGGCTACAGTTCAGATTACTCCATTTGAAATGTCCAAACATAATATGTGTTTTTATAATAAATCATTGGAGACTTATATTTGGCTAATGGTCCACCATAACCCTCAGGTCTTACTATGTCTAACATACTGTTCCCCTTGCAATTTTTTTCACCACTATCTATGTCCTGTGGTTGACCAGGGATAAGTGTGTACATAATGCTCCACAGAGGTTTCTTTTCAGACAGTTGCCCTGATACCTATGAACTAGAAGCTTAAATAGAGAAATCATTCAAATACAAATTTTCATCAGTTTGATTTAACAATATTATCTTTGCAGTTATATGTAATTCTCAGAAATGATGCAAGAAATGCTATTGAATTATGTACACATAATTATATGTTGCCAAAAATATTGCTCAACTATCCACATGTCTTAAATGAAAGGTACATAAATCATCTGAGTATTCAGAGGCATTTTGTGACAGTTTCTTTGAGCAACTCCTCAGGACAATTTTAATAATGTTGTCTGTCAATAAGGCTGTATGACACAATGAAAAGGCTGGGAATCAGGTAAGCTGGCTTCCAGCCCTGTTGACCACTGATTATTTGGACAGCCTTGGTAAATCTTTTCTCAACCTGTTTCTCTACTCTCTACCCAACCTTTGCAGTTCTGATATTCTAAGCAAAGCTGATGCTACTAACCTCAGCCCTGTCCAGCATTGGTATTGCTAACCTCCACCATATCCAGGGCTGGAATTGCTCACTTCGGTTTTGTCCTGGTGCTGTTAACTTCACCTGTGTCCTGGGCCTGTGCTGCTAACCTCAGCCATGTATTGGTATTGTAATATCCTGTCATGGCACCATGCTTACAGTAAGGTACTTGGAGTGCTCTCCAATCATGCATGCAAATGTGTCCCTTTGGCAGACGCCTGAACTGTGTACAGGTGTTTCCCCATTGACGTGTGTGGTTGGCCCACTGTAGGTCAGAAAAGCAGTTTTGATGTCTTTGAAAATGGTAACAGCAGCGACACTTATTCAGAAATCCCCTAAGAAAGTATTTAAATATTTCTCATGGTCAAACAACATAAGGTCCTACACATCATTTAGAAACCCTCCCTCTGCTCACATCCTTCAGTTTTAAACATTGCCATAGCAGGCTGGGTATAGAACCCAGATTGCTTATCTCAGAGACAGTGAAATTTTCACTATAGCATGCTACACTGTCCAAATATACCACAGTGTCAATATTAAGAGTTAGGCAATAATATAAATATAAAATAACAAAAATTATTTTCCCAAGGCTTTGCAGCTTACAAGCAGCTTGTATGATTTTTATCTCATTTGAGGCTCACCACATACAAAACTGAAAGGGTTAGGTAACTTGCCCAATGTCAGTTGACTGGGTTGCAAAGGGGACATCCCTGAAGGCGAACTTCTCTGATTTTTAGTCTTGTATATTTCCTGGACTCAGCCCTGCCTTCCATCAAACCAACTGATTACCAAGGAAGAAAGTAGATTTTCCACTGGCTTTGATTCTCAATGATCAATGTGATAAGGGCCCAATTGGCATTATACACTCAACAAGTCGCATGTTCTAATCTACTAATATCAACACAATAATTAAGTTCATTTTTAGGAAAGTCCTGAACAGAAAACCAATCAGATTGTTTCAGCTGATTCTGCTTCTATTTTCCCCCTTTCTTGGTGCTAAAAACAGCTTTTTTACTACTATTTTAGTCCACTTTTTGTAGCCTCAAAAGAATATCTTGGATTGAGTAATTTGTAAAGGAAAGAAGTTTACTTTGGCTCACAGTTCTGGAGGCTGGAAGGCCAAGAACAGGTGGCTACATCTAGAAATGTGTCATAACATGACAGAAAAGCAGAAAGCCAAGCAGGCTCATGCAGAAGAGACCAAATACAAAGGTTCAGCTTGTCCTAACAACCGGTTCTGCAGTAACTACTCCAGTCCCCAAGAGTGAGAGTAATGTCTCTTAATGACCCAATCTGCTTTTGGGGGTTTTAATTTTCATCTTTTTGAGACAGGGTCCCATTATATAGTCCAAGCTGGCCTTGAACTCACTGTGTAAACCAGGCTGGCCTCAAATATACAGGGGTCCTCCTACCTCAGCCTCCCAAGTGGTAAAATTACAGGCATGTGCCACCACTCCAGACCAAATCAATTCTTAACAATCCTGTCACCTCTCAATACTATTGCATTAGGAACTAATTTTCCAAAATAGGAATTCCTGGGGACACATTGAAATCATAGCAACTTCAAATGTAATGTTAGTACTCAATGGTATGACTGGTTCCACAAGACAAGGATCACTAAATAATCCACTTTTGATAGTATTTTCTCTTTATATAATATTGATAATTTCTTAAATTTACAATAAAAAACTACAGCATAGTGGTCAAGTGAGGGGTTGTCATACTAGGGTTTAAATCATGGCTCTTTTACTAGCTGCATAACTGTGAGCCACATTCATCAGTGACATAATGAACATAAAATTGTAGCACATACATCAGAAAGTTGTTAAAAGAATCAAATGTGGTAATGCCTAGAAAGGGCTTAAAATTGTACTGAGCACAGAGTAAGCAGACAATAAATATTAGATGCTGTTGTTGTTATTTATATGATGGGTGTCACATTATCACCAAAAAAAACTCATTTCACACACAAAAAAACTGATATCAGAGAGATGAATGATTTTCCTAAATCCCCAAAGTCTTAAGTGGCTTTATAGTATCTTGTCTATTGAAATCACTTTAAAGATTAATGGATGTTGGGCTGAGACTAAAAAGAAGAGGGGAGAGGAAAGGGGAAGTAATAGGCCAGGTAGGTGGAAAAGACCTCTGAAGGTCCATGGGACAGCAACTAGGTTAAATTGTGCCAACTTCACACTTTGCTATATATCATAAGTGAGTGTTCCATGCCAACTGGCTTAGCCTCAAGTGGTTTGGGTCACCCTCAAAGTGTGACAATCACAGAAGAATCAGTCAAATAGAAAGATGCCATTTAGGTTTTTTAATACAACAGCCTCTAAGTAGAAGTCCTGTAAGCAGAAATCCCTAGGTACTATGACTTGGCATAAAAATCTATTAAAATTGAGGGCATATCAGTCATACAGTCATGATCTTCTTAAAAAGTACTTAAGAATACTCTTAGCTAACAGTAGGGAAAAGTTCAACTAAAGTGCCTATAGTGAAAGGCAAGTTGTTGTCATTGTTTTAACTTCCAATGCATCCTGTATTGATCAATACCCTACTGAATGCTACATTTCCACCAGTCACTGGCTTGGATTTGTCACATGGAAAATTTCTATAAAAGTATCTAAATCTAACTCTTGCTCTCAACTTCTTTTCTTATCTCTTCACAGAGCCATAACTCATAGTTTGTGAACTGGCACATACTACTCACATCCTAAGTAGTATTGGTATAAATAAATACAAGCACATTTCTTTTTGACTTCATGAGAAATTGAGACCTGGGCCCAAGATTAATTTCTGGGCTCAATGTCATTAACAAAGATCAAATTTTTTCTTCTTCCACTTTCCATCCACAGGATATTTGTTTCTTAAAGCTTGGGGTCTCATGGTCATAAGCTGCAGACCCTAGATATCACCTTTTCTTTCATTCAATGTTACCCAAACCAATAAGGAAGGATGAGGGTAAAAGGGCTTCTCATGTTGGTTCTATATGCACTTAGAGAGCACTGTGTTGTTTTGGAGCTCCCTAAAAATCCTACAGCTCATCACAGACCAAGTCACATGGTGCCTTTATACTAAACATGCAAAGGAGAATGAGATTGCTGTGGTTGAGTGAGCACCATACTGTCACATGACAATGTCACTTGACTATCAAGGACAATAATGGAGAAAAACTAATGGCTGTTGAGTAAAAAAGGAAGTGTCAGGCTGAGGATTTAGCTCAGTGGTTCTGCCACCTGCCTTGCAAGCACAAGGACCCAAGTTCCAACCCCGGTAGCAAAAAAAAAAAAAGAAAGTGTCTACTACAAAGGTCTTAGTTCTGCCCAGACCACACAAGACTTAAATTTATTCTCAGAGAAAGTGTGCCATTCTGTAAGGATAATAAAGGATATGCTCAAGTTTTGATTATGATATAAATTTCTTATCCATTACATGCTTCTGGAATTTAGAAACTACCAGAAGGCAGATTCCCCATTGATTATAACCTGAGAAAGTTTTTTTAATTTTATAAGCCTCCTTTTTCTCATCTGTAAAAAGGAGGTTACAACAGAGGCTTGTAAAAGTCCTCAGGGGTGTGTTATGAGGACTTATTTAGAAAGTTAATAGAAGCATTTATGAAAACAAATTTTGATTTTATATATAATATAGAACACAGAGTCACTATTAGAAAATCATGAGATTCTGATAATTTGGAGATGCATAGACCAGTTTCTAATATTCGTTTCACATAAATGCACTATAACAGAAATACTGAGCTCATGGGGAGAAATTTTAAGGACTACACATGTGATTTAGTGTGGAATTCTAGACCCATGCAGAGCCTTGCTTCCGTGGGTCATCAAAGAAACTAAAAGTGCTGTCAGTATATTTTTTCAGTACAGTCCTCAGTGAAATCAAAATTAAGTTTTCATAAGGAAACTTGATGGGAATGTAGCCTTTAAAAAATCTGAATGTACACTCAAGCCAGTTCTAGGAACTTTGAATAGGAACCTCATCCAAAGAATAAGGTTTACAGAATAAGAGTCTCTTTAATGAAGATCAGATTTACACTTGTGGTCTTGTGGCCTTGGATCTCTGCATAAAAGTGATACAAGGTTTTAGCTTTTTAAGGTGCTGAAATCCCATTTTTCTTCAAACAAACAAAAAAGAAACCACTTGAAAGATTCTAGAAGAGGATTTTTGGAGGTGAAAATCTAAGCATAATACATATATCTGTGGTTTATCTTCTTTTTAATCATTAAGTTTATTAGGACATTTTAGGTACACATTATGATCACATTTGTACCTGTACATGATATATCTTGGTTCTTGTTTTTTCCCATTCCTCTTCCCTCCCTTCACCCCTCTACCCCTCCCTATTTACAAAAGCTTTGTTTCCATTTTTTTCTTCTTTTCTCATGTTTTTTCTTTCCCTGTTTTCCTTTCCCCGACCCACATCCCTACTTCCCCTTCCCTTTTGAACCTTTTCTTCCTATTTCACATTATCTATTATACATTCTGGTCCTCATTTACATTTTTAGTTTCTCACACGAGAGAAACAATTTGGTATTTACACATGTGTGTCCTCTTTGTTTCACTTAAGAGTGTGGCCTAAATGCATCCATTTAGCTATAAATGTCTTCAGTTTCTCATTCTTTATGGCTGAGTAGTGTTCCATTCAAACACACACACACACACACACACACACACACACACACACACACACATCTTCTTTATCCAATCACCACCTGATGGAAATTTGGGCTATTTCCAGGATTTAGCTACTCAAACTGTGATTTGCTGTTTCTACTTCTTCATCTGAGAAATGTATGTTCATTACAGGTCCCCACTTTTAGATTGGGTCATTAAATTTGAGGAGTCTAATTTTTTTAAGTTCTTTATGTATTCTAGATGGTAGACCTTTGTCTGAGGAACAGGTGGTAAATTTTTTTTCCCACATTATAAGCTGTCTCTTCACTCTGTTAGTGGTTTCTCTGGCTGTGCAAAAGCCTTTTAATAAGATGAGATCCCATTTGTTGATTCTTTGTGCTAGTTCCGGTGTGACTGAGGTTTTGTTCATGAAGTCTTTTCCTATGCCACTGTCTTCAAGAGTTCTACCTAACCTATCTTCTAACAGGTTTAGTGTTTCTGTTTTAATATTTAGATCTTGATCCATTTCAATTTTAGTTTAGTGCATGGTGAGATATATGGTCTAGTTTTAATTTTGGCAATTTGAAACCCATTTTTTCCAGCACCACTTATTAAAGAGGCTATCTTTTCTCCAGTGTGGGTGTTTGGCTCCTTTGTCAAAGAGGAGGTGGCTGAGTATGTCTGAAGTTGATTCTGAATCTTCTAATCTGTTCCACTAGTCCTCAGGTCTGTTTCTTTGCCAGTACCATGCTGTTTTATCACAGTAGCTTTGTAGTATAGTTTCAAGTTGGGGTTTTGATACTCCCTGCCATATCTCTGTGACCTAGAATTGCTTTTGCTATTCTGTGTCTCTTCTTGTTCCAAATGAATTTTTGGATTGTTTTCTCAAGGTCCATGAAGTATGCTGCTGGAATTTCAATTGGGATTGCATTGAATCTATATAGCAGTTTGGGAAGTATGGCCATTTCCACTATATTCATTCTTCCTACCCAGGAGCAAGGAATGTCTCTCCATTTTCTGATATCCTCTTTGATGTCTTTTTTCAGAGTGTTAGTTTTTCTTAGGTTGATTCCTAGGTATTTCATTTTTTTGGATGCTATTGTGAAAGGAGTTGCTTCTCCAATTTCTCTCTCAGTGAGTCTCTTGTTCATGTACAGGAAGACTATTAATTTTTGAATGTTGGCCTTATATTCAGCTATTCTACTGAATTTGGTTATTAAGTCCAGAAGTCTTTTGGTGGAGTTCTTGGGGTCTTCTATATAGAGTATCACATTATCTGCAAATAATAACAATTTAATTCTTAATTTCCTATCTTTATTTCTTTTTATTTCTTTCTCTTATCTAATTGCTGTGGCTAATGTTTCCAGAACTATATTGAACAAGAGTGGTGATAGTGGATATCCTTTACTTGTTTTTTATTTTAGCATGAAAGATTTCAGTTTTTGCCCACTCAGTATGATGTTAGCTTTTGGTTTTTCATAGATGGCTTTTATCAGGTTGAGATAAAAACTGTATATTCCAATCTTCTGTATGGTTTTTACCATGAATGGGTGTTGGATTTTTTCAAATGGTTTTTTTGCATCTATTGAGATGATCATATGGTTTTTGTCCTTAGCTCTGTTAATATATTGTGTTATGTTTATTGATTTGCCTATGTTGAACCATCCCTGCATCCCTGTGATGAATCCTACTTGGTCAGGGTGTATGATCTTCTGCATTTGCATTCTATTTGGCAGTATCTTGTTGAAGATTTTTGCATCTATGTTCATTAGGGAAACTGGCCTATAATTCTCTTTTTTGGTTGGGTCTTTCTCTGCTTTGGGGATGCTTACTTCTTTTAATTTCATTGAAGAGTTTCAACAGTAGTGACAATTGGTCTTCTCTAAATTTCTTGTAGAACTAAGCAGTGAAGCCATCAGGACCTGGGCTTTTCATTGTTGGTAAGTTTTTAATTACATTTTTAATTTCATTGACTGATATTTGGTTGTTTAGAATTTTTATATCTTCATTCAACTTTTGCAGTTTATATGTATCAAGAAATATATTTCTTGTGTTTTCCATCTTATTGGAATACAGATTCTCAAAGTAGGTATTGATGATAATCTGGATTTCTGCTTGATCTATTGTAATTTCACCTTTTTCATTCCAAATTCCATAGATTTGGGCCTTTTCTTTCCTTTTTTTTTTTTTTTTTTTTTTTTTTTTTGATAACGTTGGCTAAGAGTTGCTCGGTTTTGTTTATTCTTTCAAAGTACCAACTTTTTGTTTCACTGATTTTTTTCTATCATTCTGTTAGTCTCCACTGCATTGATTTCTGCTATGATCTTTATAATTTCCTCCCTTGTAGAAACTTTAGGTTTATCTTGCTCTTCTTTTTCTAGAAGCTGGAGGTTCAGCATCAGGTTGCTTATTTGAGCTCACTCTGTTTTCCTAATATGGGTGTTCACTGCCATGAATTTCCCTCATAAGATTGCTTTCATTGTGTCCCATAAATTCTGGTATGTGGCATTGCCATTTTCATTTAAATGTAGAAACTATTTAATTTCTTCTTTAGTTTTGTCTGTGACCCATTGGTTGTTCAAGAGGGTGTTATTCAATTTCCATGTGTTTGTGAAGTTCTTCTGGTTTCTTTTGCTATTGATCTCTGATTTCATTACACTATGATCTGTTAATATACAGGGGATAACTTCAATTCCTTTGCATTTACTTAAACACATTTGATGAGCTAGTAGATGGTCTGTTTTGGAGAATGACCTCTGTGCATCTGAGAAGAATGCGTATTTTGATATTGTTGGGTGGAACACTCTGTAAACATCTATTAAGACCATTTGTTCAAGAGTTTGGTTGAATTTTAGTATTTTGCTGTTGTTTTTTTGTTTAGTTGATCTGTCTATTTGTAACAGTCGGGTATTGAAGTCCCTCACTACTATTGTATTAGTGCTTATTTGATTTTTCATGTCCATTAATATTTGTTTTATACACCATTTTTTTTCTTGGTACCAGGGATTGAACTTGGGTCCTTGTGCTTGTGGGGTAGGTCACAGAATCACTGAGCTAAATCCCAAGGCCAGCTAATATTTGTTTTATATAGTTGGGTGCACAAGTATCTGGTACATATATATTTATGATTGTTATTTCTTCCTCTTGGATTGTTCCCTATACAAATGCAAAAATCCTCAAGAAGATACTGGCAAACAGAATACAGAGGCTCAGCAACACCCTGATCAAGTCAGATTTATCCCAGAGATTCAAGCATGTTTAAATATATGTAAATCAATAAATGTAACACACTATATTAACAGAGCCAAGGACAAAAATCATATGATCTTCAAAATAGATGGAGAAAAAGCATTTGACAAAATTCAACACCAATTCATGATAAAAATCCTACTGAAAATTGGAATAGATGGTCTTTATCTCAACCTGATAAAGGCTATCTATGAAAAATCAACAGCCAACATCATACTAAATGGTCAAAAACTGAAAACCTTCACACTAAAATTAGGAACAAGACAAGGATGACCACTGTCACCACTCCTGTTCAATATAGTTCTGGAAACATTAACCACAGCAATTAGAAAAGAGAAAGAAATAAAGGGAATAAAGATAGGAAAGGAAGAAGTGAAACTGTCATTATTTGCTGATGATTTGATACTTTACAAAGAAGACCCAAAAAACTTCAGCAAAAGACTTCTAGACTTAATTGACAGATTCAGTAGAGTAGCTGGATACAAGGTCAACACTCAAAAATCAATAGTCTTCTTTTCCACAAATAACAGATTCACTGAGAGACAAAGTAGGGAAACAATTCCTTTCACAATATCACCCCAAAAAATGAAATACCTAGGAATCTAAGGAAAGAAGCAAAAGACCTCTACATTGAAAACCACAGCACTCTAAAAAAAGAGGTTCAAGAGGATATAAGAAAATGGAAAGACATCCCTTGTTTCTGGGTAGGAAGAATAAATATGCTGAAAATGGCCATACTTCCAAAACTGCTATACAGATTCAATGCAATCCCAATTGAAATCCCAAGTATATTTCACAGAACTAGAGAACAAAATCCAAAAATTCATTTGGAACAAGAAGAGACCTAGAATAGCAAAAGCAATTCTAGGTAACAGAGACATGGCAGAGGGTATCACAATCCCCAACTTGAAACTATACTACAAAGCTACTGTGGTAAAAACAGCATGGTACTGGCAAAGAAACAGACCCAAGGATCAGTGGAATAGATTAGAAGATGCAGAAACACCTCCAGACATACTCAGCCATTTCATCTTTGACAAGGAACCAACCACCCTCACCGGAGGAAAGATAGCCTATTTAATAAATGGTGTTGGAAAAACTGGATTTCAACCTGTCAAAGATTAAAACTACACCCCTATCTTTCACCATGTACTAAACTAAAATTGAAGTGGATTAAAGATCTAAATATTAAAACAGAAACACTAAACTTGCTGGAAGATAAGTTAGGTAGAACTCTCAAAGACATTGACATAGGAAAAGACTTTATGAACAAAACCTCAGTAGCATGGGAACTATCACAAAGAATCAACAACTGGGATCTCATCTTATTAAAAAGCTTCTGCATTGCAAGAAAAACCACCAACAGAGCTAAGAGACAACATACAATGTGGCAAATTTTTTACCAGCAGTTCCTCATTCAAAGGTCTACTATCTAAAATATATAAAGAACTCAAAAACATCAGACCCCCCCCCAAATATAAAGACCCAACACAAAAATGTGAATCTGAAATGAAAAGACATTTCTTAGACACAGAAGTAAAAGCAGCAAATAAACACATGAAAAAATGTTCAACATCACTGGTCATTCGAGAGATGCAAATGAAAACAACACTGAGATTCCACCTCACCCCAGAAAGAATGCCTGCTATCAAGAAGTCAGCAAGTAACAAATGCTGATGGGGTTGTGGGGAGAAAGGAACCCTTCTCCATTGTTGTTTGGAGTGCTGACTGGTGCAACCACTGTGGAAATCAATATGGAGATACATAAAAAACTTGGATTAGAGGTCCCATTTGACCCAGCTATTCTCCTGCTGGGTATCTTCCTAAAAGAATTAAAAGAATCATACCACAGCGATATATGTGCACCCATGTTTATAGCAGCACAATTTGTAATAGCGAAAACTTGAAAATACCCCAATAGCCCATCAACTGGAAACTGGATAAAGATTTTTTTTTAATGGAGTACTACACAGCCATAAAGAATGAGAAACTAGAGACATTTGTAGCTAAATGGATCCACATTGAGGCCATTCTCTTAAGTGAAATAAATAGGACAAACATGTAAATACCAAATAGTTTTTCTGGTGTGAAAAACTAAAAATGTAAATAAGGATCAAAATGTATAATTGATAATTGAAACAGGAAGAAAAGGTCTAAAGGAGAGAGAAGCTCAGCCGGTCCCAGAACCTAGAAGGAAGCTCCCCACCTCCATCCCAGGCTGCTAGGGCAGAGAAGCTCAGCCGGTCCCAGCACCCAGAAGGAAGATCCCTAGGGAAGGTGAGTCGAACAGGTGCCAGAAGTTACCCCCCCACACCCACCCCGCGCACTGGAAATGAGAAAACACATAAGCAAGCCTCAAAAACAGAGTTTCAGATCACCTACAGCAACTTCAAAGGGAAACAAGATGGAACAATCTGATACTCAACTACCTGGACTCTCTGAACTGGCAACAAAAGAGGATCTGGGAAAAATGAAATCAGAAATAATTACTCAGATAACAGCAAAGATTTTGCTCATGGTGCAAGACATGATTAATAAATCTAGAGAGGACACAGATAAAAAAATAGAGGATCTGAGGAACATGATGGAATCACAACATAGGAAACAAATGGAATCCATAAAACAGATGCAAACAGATTTCCAGGAGATTAAAAACTCCATTGAAAGTCTTTGCAGCAGAATGAACCAATGTGAGGATAGAATTTCAGATATAGAAGAAAAGATTGCAATTAGTGACCAGGAAAAAAAAATTTCTATAAAATAGTAAAGAAACCTGAGAAATCAATCCAGCAGCTGCTAGACAATGCAAAGAAGAATAACATGACTGATTGGAGTCAATGAAGAAACAGAAGAGAGTGCAGATGACATAAAAAAGCTGTTCACAGAAGTAATGGCAGAAAACTTCCCAAGGAGGGGAAAAGAACTTGACATACAGATAAGTGAGGCATATAGGACTCCAGCTAGCCTTGATTAAAAAAAAATCTACACATACGCATATAACAGGATTCCAGAAATCCAACAGAAGAACAAAGTTCTACAAGCAATGAGAGAAAAGAAACAACTCACATGCAAAGGAAAGCCCATCAGAATCCCAGAAGACTTCTTAATGCAAACCCTCAAGACAAGAAGAGCTTGGAGTGATGTATTTCATGTCCTAAAGGAAAACAGCCTCCAACCCAGATTGATGTACCCTGTAAAACTATCTTTCAAAATTGATGGAGAAATAAGATACTTTCATAATAAAGAGCACCTCAGGAACTTCATGAATACCAAACCGGCACTCTAAAATATTTTAGACAATACCCTAGGAAAAGACAATGAGGATCACAATCCCAGGAAACCCAGCAGAATGAATCCATTGGGCATGACATTAAATGCAAAGTGGGAGAATCCAACAAAAAGAAAAAGTCATGACAAGGCTTTTAAAACTTTTGACTTCATCTCCCTAATGAGTGCATAATTCAATCTTTTTATTGTACTGATTAGTATTTTTCTGATTCTAGAGTTGCACACCATTCCTTGTGCTATACTGGCTATTTATCATCTTCTTATGTCTACATTTTAATTGGGTTGTCTATTAATGAGCTCTAAGAATTCTTTATATATTCTGGTCATAGGTTATATGCATTGTAAATATGGTCTGTTTAAGGACTACTTTTCATTTTAATGATGTCATTTAAACTTCTAAATTTTGATGGAATCTCATTTATCAATTTTTTCTTTTATACATCATGTTTTTTGTATCCTAGGTAGTTCTTGCCTACCCTGAATTCATAAATATTTTCCCTTATAATTTCTTCTTAAAGTTTTATACTTTTAGGCTTTCTTATTTAGGTTCATAGATCCCTTCAAGTTATTTTCATGTATGGAAAAAAAGAGTTGAGGTTAATTTTTTATATATGGATACCAGGTGTTCTAGTGCCGTTTGCTGAAAACACTATCTCTTCCTCGGCTCTTGAATTGAGTTTATATTCTATAAAATGCTACTGTTAAATAATCTTTCAAAACTCAGTGGACCATATATGTGTGGTTCTATTTCTAGATTCTCTGTTTTATTCCAATGATCTATATGTCTTTCCTTACACCAACACTGCCTTGATTACTGTAGCTTTAGAAGAAGTCTTAAAATTAAGTACTAAATGTCTTCCAGCACTGTTGTTTTTTTTTAAAAAACTTCTCTAGGTCCTTTGTACTTCTACATAACTTTTAAATTTCAATATCCAGTTCTTCATTTATAGCAAGTATACACGGACCTGAATTTTTATATATACCTTGTGTTTTCTAATCCTGCTAAATTCAAGTACAAGTTCTAGGGGCTCCTAGAGATTTCTTAGTATTTTTTCTGTAGATGATCATTTCATCTACATATAAAGATTTTGCTTCTGCCATGCCAATCCTATCCTAGTTGTATCATTTTATTGCCAGACTATTTTGGTGGGGACTAGGTTTCAAAGTTTAATGGACAGATGAAGAGTAAGCATATCTGCCCTTGTTCCCCACCTTAAGGAGAAAGCATTGTATCTTCTCCATTTTTATAAGGCATTCTCGCTGGAAGTATGGAGTACATGTCTTTAATCTGTTGAATAGGTTCTGTTCTACTTCTAGTCTCCTGATAGCTTTTACCATGAACAGCTGTAGAATTTAGTCCAATACTTTTTCTCCAACTAGTGACAGGATCATATGGATTTTTCCTTTCCTCTGTTAAAATGATGACTTTTGGGGGTGAATCTTCCAATGATGAACCAACACTGCCAACCCTATAACAAAACCACTTTCTACATCCTGCCACATCTGACTTCTGATAGTTTGTTTTGTTAAACAAATTTCTATCTATGTTCATATTTTTTTCTTCTATTATCTTTATCCAGTTTTAGGATTAGCACAATGTTGAGTTCCTAAAATGAGGGGAGAAGTGTTCCTTCTTTTTTCTGCTTTAATTGTTTGATATAATTTCTCAGTTAAAATGTTTATGAGCCTGTTGTTGTCATATAGGTAAGTTTTCAAGCTAGGAATATACTTTCTTTAATAGGTGCTATTCAAATTTTATATTTCCTCCAGAGTTAGTTTCATTAATTTGTCTTCCAAGGTACTTCTTAGAGGTTGTCAAGTTTATTTCAAAACAGATTTTTGAAATATGCTTTCTATATCCTTTTAAATTCTGTAAAATCTGTGGTAATGTCTCCTAGATCTTGATATTGTAACTTAAAAAATGTATAACTGATATTATGTAACAGGAAGAAAAGGTCTAAAAGAGCAGGGGAATTGGGAGGGGTAGGGGAAGGGAAAAATGAGAAAGGAAAAAATATGAGAAGAGGAAAAAAAACGGAAGCAAGGTCTTTGCAAATAGGGAAGGGTGGAAGGGGTGAAGGGAGGGCAAGGGAAGGGGAAAAAAATAAGAACCAAGAGACTCATATAATGGTACAAGATCCCAACGATGAATATAACTGTATTGCATACCGAAAATGTACCAATGAACTTAATGGGGGGGAGGGAAGAAAAGATCTAAAGGAGTAGGGGAACTGGGAGCGGGAGGGGAAAGGAAAGAAGGGAAAAGAGAAAGACATGAGAAAAGGAAAAAAATGGAAACAAAGTGTTTGTAAATAGGAAAGGGTGGAGGGGGTGAAGGGAGGGCAGGGAAAGGGGGAAAAATTAGAACCAAGATATATCATGTAAAGTTACAAGATCCCAATGGTGAATGTAACTGTATTGTTTCCCTAAAATGTACCAATAAACTTAATTCAAAAAATTGATGATTATAACTAATATGTATTGACTTATCCATATCATGATATTTTCCTGTTGCTGGATTTTCTCCCTTTTGCATTTAATTTCTTGCCTTGCCTGATGGATTCATTTTGTTGGACTTCATGGAGTTGCGACCTTCATTGTCTTTTCCTAGGATATTGTCTAAAATTTTTTGGAATGCCGGTTTGGTATTCATGAAGTTCCTCAGGTACCCTTTGTCATGAAAGTATCTTACTTCTGCATCCATTTTGAAAGATAGTTTTGCAAGGTACATCAATCTGGGTTGAAGGCTATTTTCTTTTAGCGCTTGAATATTTCACTGCAGGCTCTCCTTGACTTGAGGTTTGTGTTGAGAAGTCTGCTGTGATTCTAATGGGCTTTCCCTTGTATGTGATTTGTTTCTTTTATCTATTTGCTTTTAATATTTTATTTTTGTGTTAAATTTCTGAAATCTTGACTACTATATGCTTAGGTGTAGATTTTTTTTTATCATGGCTAGTCGAGGTTCCGTATGCCTCATTTATCTTTATGTCAAATTCTTTTTCACTGTTTGAGAAGTTTTCTAAGACTACTTCTGTGAAAAGTTTATTTATGTCTTTTATGCTATCTCCTACTCCTTCATTGACTTCAATCAATCTTGGGTTATTCTTTTTTGTATCTTTTAGTAACTGCTGAATTGATTTCTCATGGTCCCTTGGTATTTTTAAGAAATATTTCTTTTCATGTTCGCTAACTGCCATTCTGTCATCTATATCTGAAATTCTGTCCTCACATTTACTTATTCTGCTGTGGAAACTTTCAATGAAATTTTTAATTTCTTGGGTATCTGCTTGGGTGTGTTTTATTTTTTCCTATTCTTTCCTGTGTTGGGTATTCATGGTTTACATCATTTTCCTCAGCTCCTCCATTTTCTTTTCTGTATTTGCTCCAGAGGTATTAATCATATCTTTCATTATGGTCACAATCTCTGTTGTTATTTGAGATAAGATTTCATTTTTTCCAGAGCCTGTTTCATCTGTTTTGTTATCTTCCTTGTTATCAGTTCAGGGAGTCCAAGTTTTTGGCTTTTGGATTGTTGCATCTCATTCCCCCCTGGATTTACCTTTGATGATCTGAAGAGAGAGGGAGAGAGAAAGGAAGGAAGGAAGGAAGGAAGGAAGACAGACAGACAGACAGACAGACAGACAGACAGACAGACAGACAGAAAGAAAGAAAGAAAGAAAGAAAGAAAGAAAGAAAGAAAGAAAGAAAGAAAGAAAGAAAGAAAAGTCTCCTTCAAGGCATGTCTCTTCTGTCACTGGTAGACAACGTGGGCAGCAGTGTGCAGATCCAAGTCACTTAATCTCAGTGAGCCAGTCATAGTCCACTGTGATTCAGGTTGGCTTTTGGTTGTAAGGCTGGAATTGAGCTACCTAACCTCCTGCAACATTCTGCTGCAGGTTTGAGCCACTTCTCCCCAACAGTGAGTCTGGGTTCCAGTAGGAGGTGCTGATTCACCAACCACTGTAGTCCACTGTAGTCCACTGCTTCAATTCTCAGCCACAAGCCTTGGAGAAGCCCTCTGCTGCTCACCACTCTTCCATCTTCCCAGGTTCAGAACAATGATCTTTCTGCTCTCCACCATTGTCTGCATCTGGCTGTTGCTCTTGTGGGCTGACTTACTGCTGATGGCAGACAAGTGGACAGCCCCACTGCCAAATGGCTGTGATTTATGTTCTGTCAGTATGGTCCCTTCCAAAGTTCCTCTGGAGAGCCAGAAGGCAACAGTATTTCAGCAGCTGGGAGAGGAACACATTACAAGATGCAGTCACAGCTGCTGTGTTGAGTCATGTTGAAACATGTCAGGGCAACCATGCTCCTCTGGCCTTCACTCCCAGTCTTGTGGACTTCCTATACAAATCAGATAGGGGAACTGTCTGCCTCCCTTGCCTTGGGCACTGTTTTCCATTTGGCACTAGTGGTGCTTCTGACAGGCTCCATCTGCCTATGCATTTTGAGTTTCCACTGCTCTGACATCTGGGATTCAAAATCATTCAATCTACTGTCATTTGAGCCTTCCTTTAAGCGGTGGTGGTGGTGGGGTGGGGGGGATTATCAAGTGAAAGAATCCAAATACAATCTAAAAGAAAACAGAAAAAGCTTTCTTTTTGTCTTGTTTTTTAAATAGAGCTTTCCATCTCTCATGTGTTTATTCTATAATTAGAAAGTATGTTGTAGAAAGGGTGTTATGATCACCCTGTAAGAATCTTGTTTTTGTATTGAATTTGCCATATGACATTAATTTGGGAAAAGAAAAAAAACAGGAAAGTGGCTACAGCACAAAGAGTTCTGCAATGCAGCACTATAGAGTTTCACAGGCAAGAAGAATAGCTTTTGAAAAGTCTATTAATGTTTTCAGACATAAGAGTGATGAAATTGTTTAGCTCAAGTGCCACTGAGTCTTGCCTAGATGATTTCACTAGCCTAAATTAACTGTCCTGCTTCCTCCCAATTTTCCCTCTGAGTCAACCTCCAGAATGATTGCCTTGATTCACAAGTCTGACCATGCCCTTCCTCTGGTCAAAATTATTCTATAGTCTCTCATCACTTACAGAACTAAATCTTGCCTCCAAAACCCAATATCTAAAGCTCCCTCAGTTTTTTCTACAGAATTATTCCTGTCCCAAGGCATGGTTTTAAATCTTGGAGGAGGCTTCTTTTCAATAGTCTCCATGGTAGGGAGCACAACTGGCTTTTAGGCTGTTGGGAGCAGGGATATACAACTGCTGGAATGACAAAGAACCATCTGTCTAAAATACCAGGACACCCACTGAGAAAAAGCCTAACTTTACAGCTTCATTTGCTACTCCTTCTTCTCTCACGTCCACCACTCGAGCCTCCTTGACTGGTCTTATTTCTAACCACTGTGCCTGTGTGCACTCCAGGCTAATCTGAAACTCCCTGATCTTTTCCCTCTCAATCCTTCAAAACCTAGAGTAAACTATGCCTATTTTCCGGTCAACATTACCTCCTCCCACTTCTGTGCTACCACCGCACTGAGCTTATACTTGTGCTAAAACATATTATATTCTGCACCATATTACTGCATTGTCTTTGTATAATGTCTTTTTATAATGCATTCCTTTAGAATAGGGACCATCTTTTCAGCTTTTTGTACACCAAACACTGAGCACTCATTTAGTGCTTAGTACTTCATAGGTCTGTTGATTTTCATTGATTAAATTTTTATTTTTGAATATTTTTTTCTATCACTACATATGAGCACATCCTAAATTTTTTTAAAAAACTAAGATTTAGTATATAAAGTCTTACTTTATTAGTTTTTCATAAGCAAAAATCTGTTTGAAAAAATTTTAAAATGGTTGATTTCCAGACCTTAAAATACTTAAATACTTTCAAAAGGAAGAGCCAAAAGGAATTAGTATTCCAAAAATCACAAAGAAAAAGAAAATGTAATTTTTTGGTGTTACCCAGTGAAATCTTTGTGTACACATGGCTCCCCAACTGACTTAACTTTACAAATTTCACTTGAATTTAACTCAACTTTCAAAAAAAATTTTTAAGTCACCTTTGGACTGGGATGAAACATGGAAAATTTCAAGTCAAAGTAAGATTTTTTTTCTCAGAAGTCAAACGAAAACAAGTATTGGCGGGAGCATTCTACCACCTCTACCATAGGATGGGTCACTGCCAGCACCATACTTGTTGATGAGACATTTGGCAAAAAGCTTTCTCCAGAAATAGTCTGTGACTTTATTTTGCTAAAGATTTCATCTGTAAAGATTTTCTTTTCCAGTTACAAAGTTCCCCCAAGAGGGATATAGCTGCTCTTTGGAAACCTGTGAAGTATTGGCAAGTCTTGCCCTGTTTACCATGGAAACTTGTGCTTGGATAGAATTACAGCATATGACCTGGTGCAAACATAGATGGATGTTTGATGCTTGCTATTTTCTTTCCGTGTTGGTTTGGAAATTATAAATCAAAGAACCGGGTCAAATAACCTTGATCTTTTCAGTTCATGCATTCATTGTGGCATGGGGTCATACCTGCACAGACTTGAAAACACATTTGCAGATGACAGAACATGTGTTATGATTAAGATATATGGGTTTGGTTCTGATTAATCTGCATAATGTTTTCTGAAAAGGGAGCCAACTGTTTCTAACCACAGATCAGTGAATGTCTATTTACCTGTTGTTTTCTTCTTGAGGAGTTCTAAAATATCATATGGCTTTGAAATTGCATTGATAAGGTTTTTTTTAATAAAAGAAATTAACTAACCCTGCCTGCAAGCAGATATTATCTGCCTTCTTCTAAGTAACTCATTAAAGCATCTGGCCCAGGATTGTTTAAAAGACTTGCTTTCATGTCTTTGAGAAATAGTTAACAGTCTAGGTCAGGACCTCACCACTACTTGCCAGGGTTACTGCAACAATTTCTAACTTGATCCCAGACTACATACCACATTCTGAACCCATTTGTCACACTCCTACTGGTACTGTCACTCAAAAACCAGATCTGATAGTGCCAATCCTCTGGTTAAAACCCTTCGAAGGTTTGAGTGGGGCTTTTAGGAACAAGTGTCAAATTAGAATGAGATTCAGAGCTCTGTCCATGCCCTACCCTTTCTTGCCTCAGCTATTGCCAGTTTATATTCCAGTTGCACTATGCCACACATCGTTCTCCAAGACTGTGGTGAGCCCTCTGCCTTTAAGCCAACTGCTCCCATGCCTGCAATGAAAGAATTCCCTCCCCTTTCCATAGGCTTGAACCTATGTGCCTTCAGCTCATGTGCCACTTTCTGCAGAAACCAATCTGGATTGTTTCATCCAGTGACAGTTGTGCATCTTTCTAGGAGAGCAGCTATTGCTCAGAATTGTACTTGAATAGACTTGTCATTGTCTGCATTTTCTGCTGGCATGAAAGTTCCAAGAGACCATCCATAATTATCCAGACCCTAACAAACATCCTGGTAAGTAGAAGATACTCAATTGAAATGGGTTCAATTATGAAGGAAAAAAAGGGTAACTGAAGGAAATAAAATCTTTGTGTGTGTTACATTATTCCTTTTTAAAATTATACCTTTAGACACTGATATCCATTAATTTCCCTTTTTGAAAGGCTCTCAACGTTTAGGAATCATTTTTCCCTTTCTACAATTTTGAGAAAATTTAAGAAACAAGTTGAACTCAAAGTTTAGTCAAGCTAAAAAGAACTTAATATTGACATAAACCATTCAAGAATTTAGTATTAATTTATTCAGGTTGTCATCATTCAAACAATTGTGTGAGCCTTTGAGCTTTTCACATTATATTGACCAATCCAACACATGCAAAATAACTATGCCAAACCTAGTTTGTGATCAATAGGCCTCTTTCGAATTGTCCCAAGGATGCTATTAATTTTGAGAATAAAATCATTTTAAATTCACTTGAATACAAAAGAATTAACATTAGTGATCTCCTTGAGCATTTTTGTTGAAAAGTATGTTATTAACATGAACCAGCAACAGGATTTGCAAATTTCTCTCAATGTGAAAAATTTGCTTGCAGAGTTTGTGACTTGTCATTTGTTTTCTTATATTTCTGTGTTTGCATTGACAGCTCAAATAACCCAATCTTTTATTCTTGTAGCAATAAACCCAGCTTGAAACCAAATCTTGTACTACCTGACATCTTCCAACTAAGCTCCAAAGGATGAAGTGATTGAAATCAACATTGTGTGCAGAAAAAAATCTACAGGGATTTAGAGGATTAGGGATTTAGCTCAGTGGTTCCACCTCCTGCCTTGCAGGCATAAGGTCCCAAGTTCGATCCCTGGTACCAAAAACAGAAAACAAAAAAACAAAAAACAAAAAACAAAAATCTATAGAGTATAATAAACTTTTTAGCCCCAAAATGTAGTCTCTCTTCCCTGGCACAGCCAGTATGCATCAACGTCTGGTCAAAGTCTGAAATTACTTTAATACACAGGAGACACAGTAACAGAGAAGAGGTAATTCGCTGACTTAAATTCACATTAGCTATTTCTCTTTTTGTCAGTCTCTCTTCTCTAGTAGTTAGGTTTAAATAAACTGTTTATTCACAATGGAAAAAATCTTCTGAGCTAACATAATCCATATATTCATCGAATGAGAAAATATATTATGGAATATTTGAGATGAATATATTTGTCAGAGATGAGTTTTTAGGAGGGGTTATCATTGTTATTTGTTTGTTTTTGAGGTATAGAATTGGAGAAATGATACTTATTTTTCTAAAGTGTGTTTAGTTATTTTTACAAAACAACTGAAAAGTGATTAAATCTTGTAGATCAAAATGGTACTTTTTTCTAAATTGTACTTGGTCATTTTTATGAAAACAATTGAAAAGTGATTGAAACTATGTGGATTTCAATGAAAGTCAATTTTAGTGAAACACAGGAAAAATAATAAAATGAATTTAAATGTGATTAGAAAACACTTTATGAACAACAAAAAAGAATTCTTAAAGATTTCACATGGATGAGCTTGTCAAAATTAGCCTTTGGGCACTTAGAAATTAAATATAGTATATACTGTAGCAGTCCTAAACTCCAAGAGTCACCAATTACTTCCAAGGTATCATAACATTTTAAAAACTAAATTTATATTTACCTTGAAATTTCTGAAGTAAAAATGGGGCAGTAACGTTCCTTAACACAAAACATAGCTAAACAGTCCTCAAGCATAGAGTATCCGCTTCTACTTTATGTGAAGCAGGGATGTAGGTGTTCCTCCACAGAGAGTTCTGGAAAAACCCCATTGGTCAGGAAAGTGGACAACAGAGTCTCATGTCTTCAAGAACTTAAGTGTTTAGAGTTTTGTAGAACTTCCCCAAATGAGCTAATTGGGCCAGACATTCAACATGTTTCATAGACTCCCATACAGAGCTTTCTAGATTTATGCGTATGCCATAATCTTATGGGAACTTAGAAAAAAGCGAAGGAAAGAAAGAATGGAAACCAGAATCATACTGACCTTAAATAAATCTGCAGAGGCCTCCTGTCCATGGGTTTGTCAGGCTTACCTCTCCTGAGCCCTAGTTGGAGAACCCATCTTGCACAGTCAGACACGATTTATGCAGGCAGGAAGGGAAACGGTTTTGTTCATCCTGTGAACTGAAGGGTCTTAGTACCAGGTCAGTCATTCTATCTCATTTTTTTCCAGCTATTAAATTTTTCCCTTCTTCGCCTCCTCTCTCCATAGATTAGGTCTCTTAGAGCCTAGTCAGTAATGAGATAAGTTCTTTCTACTGCATCCTAAACAATAATTTTCATGACATGTAATGATAGAGGTTTTGATTGTTTAATTACCAGCATTTAATCATATGCATTTTCTGTGGTTTCTATGCTTGTTTTCTGCCTTACAAGAAGTATGCCCTTTTTATTTCAAGTTACTGCTGAATGTCTCTTGTGGAATATAGAGGTGTGTGAAATTTATAAATATCAGCATGGTTAGTTCATTGATTCGAGGTGTTTTAACGATTATGAATGATGAGTTACAAATTGGCTAGTGAGTCCCAAGACTTATTTTGTAATACCTTGGCCAACTGTCACCAATTAAGTCAAAGAATATCATAAAATTCTTAAAACTAAATCAATTTGGATTTACTTTTAAATTTCTGAGGTAAATTTTCATTTTTAATGGTTTTAATCTCTTTTTAAACTTATTTTTTTAGTATATGTTTGCAGCACATAAAACTTACATTCATTGTGGGGAATTGCTACATGTTCATAACACAATTCCACCTACCCCCACCCCCTTTTTTTCTTTAATATTTTTGCCAGCATCATATTCATTTCTTTATTTGAAAAACCACTATTAAATTGAATATCCTAAATACTGATTAACACCCAGAATAACAGGCCAAAAATACACAAAACACATAAGACCATTATAGTATATCAAGATACTCTTTTAGATACGTTGTCCACGCTAGATTATAATAATTTTTTTTCTCTCTCCTTTTTTCCTATTGTCTGTGCTTTATTTTGCACTTTATTTTTGTATTGGGTTTCTCATATAAGAGGAACCATGCAATGTTAAGCTTGTGACTCTAATTCACTTAAGATTATGGTCTCCAGGTGCATCTATTTTTCTACAAATGACTTAAGTTTATCCTTCTTTATGGCAGAGTAGTACTCCATTGTGCATAAATGTCACATTTTCTTTATCCATTCATCTATTGATGGACATGGAGGCTGCTTCAAATATTTACCTAGTACGAATTGTGCTGTAATAATCATGGGTATGCATACATCACAGTGATATGCTGTCTTTTCACTTTTTCTAGAAGATACCTAGAAGAAGAATAGGTGGGTTAACTGAGATTTCTATTTTTAGCCACACTGATTTTATAGTGGATGTACCATTTCATACTCCCATCAACAACACAGAAGGATTCCTTTTCTATTGCAGCCTCTCCAGCATTTGTTGTTTGATTTCTTGAAGATAGCTATTCTTCCTGGAGTAAGATGGGATCTCAGTGTTGTTTTAATTTCCATTTCTAGAATGGTCAGTGATATTGAAAATTTTTTCATGGATTTTTTGGCCATTTTTACTTCTTCATCTGAGAAATGTCTATCCATTAGATATGGCCATTCCCCACCCCATTAAGTTTATTGGTACATTTTCAGTATAAAATACAGTTACATTCATCATTGGGATCTTGTACCATTACATGAGTACCTTGGTTCTTTTTTTCCCCTTCCCTTGCATGCCCTTCACCTCCTCCACCCTTCCCTATTTGCAAAGACTTTGTTTCCATTTTTTTCCTTTTCTCATATTTTTTCTTTTCCTTTTTTTCCCTTCCCCTACCCTTCCCACTTCCCCTGCTCCTTTAGACCTTTTCTTCCTGTTACACAATATCAATTATACAATTTTTAAATTACAATATCAAGAACTAGGAGACATTAGCACAGATTTTACAGAATTTAAAAGGATATAGAAAGTATATTTCAAAAATCTGTTTTGAAATAAATTGAACAACTTCTAAGAAGTAACTTGGAAGACAAATTAATGAAACTAACTCTGGAGGAAATATAAAATTTGAATAGCACCTATTAAAGAAAGTATATTCCTAGCTTGAAAACCTACCTATATGACAACAGCAGGCTCATAAACATTTTAACTGAGAAATTATATCAAACAATTAAAGCAGAAAAAAGAAGGAACACTTCTCCCCTCATTTTAGGAACTCAACATTGTGCTAATCCTAAAACTGGATAAAGATAATAGAAGAAAAAAGTATGAACATAGATAGAAATTTGTTTAACAAAACAAACTATCAGAAGTCAGATGTGGCAGGATGTAGAAAGTGGTTTTGTTATAGGGTTGGCAGTGTTGGTTCATCATTGGAAGATTCACCCCCAAAAGTCATCATTTTAACAGAGGAAAGGAAAAATCCATATGATCCTGTCACTAGTTGGAGAAAAAGTATTGGACTAAATTCTACAGCTGTTCATGGTAAAAGCTATCAGGAGACCAGAAGTAGAACAGAACCTTCTCAACGGATTAAAGACATGTACTCCATACTTCCAGCGAGAACGCCTTATATGAATGGAGAAGATACAATGCTTTCTCCTTAAGGTGGGGAACAAGGGCAGATATGCTTACTCTTCATCTGTCCATTAAACTTTGAAACCTAGGCCCCACCAAATTAGTCTGGAAATAAAATGACACAATTAGGATAGGATTGGCAAGGTAGAAGCAAAATCTTTATATGTAGATGAAATGATCATCTCCAGAGAAAATACTAAGAAATCTCTAGGAGCCCCTAGAACTTGTACTTGAACTTAGCAGGATTAGAAAACACAAGGTATATATAAAAATTCAGGTCTGTGAATACTTGCTATAAACAAAGAATTGGATATTGAAATTTAAAAGTTATGTAGGAGAACAAAGGACCTAGAAAAGTTAAAAAAAAACAGTGCTGGAAGACGTTTAGTACCTAATTTTAAGACTTCTTCTAAAGCTATAGTAATCAAGGCAGTGTTGGTGTAAGGAAAGACATACAGATCACTGGAATAAAACAGAATCTAGAAATAGAACCACACATATATGGTCCACTGAGTTTTGAAAGATTATTTAACAGTAGCATTTTATAGAATATAAACTCAATTCAAGAGCCGAGGAAGAGATAGTGTTTTCAGCAAACGGCACTAGAACACCTGGTATCCATATATAAAAAATTAACCTCAACTCTTTTTTTCCATACATGAAAATAACTTGAAGGGATCTATGAACCTAAATAAGAAAGCCTAAAAGTATAAAACTTTAAGAAGAAATTATAAGGGAAAATGTTTATGAATTCAGGGTAGGCAAGAACTACCTAGGATACAAAAGACATGGTGTATAAAAGAAAAAAATTGATAAATGAGATTCCATCAAAATTTAGAAGTTTAAATGACATCATTAAAATGAAAAGTAGTCCTTAAACAGACCATATTTACCATGCATACAACCTATGACCAGAATATATAAAGAACTCTTACAGCTCATTAATAGACAACCCAATTAAAAAGTAGACATAAGAAGATGATAAATAGCCAATATAGCCCAAGGAAAGGTGTGCAACTCTAGAATCAGAAAAATACTAATCAGTTCAATAACAAGACTGAATTACGCACTCATTAGGGAGATGAAGCTAAAAGTTTTAAAAGCCTTGTCATGACTTTTTCTTTTTGTTGGATTCTCCCACTTTGCATTTAATGTCATGCCCAATGGATTCATTCTGCTGGGTTTCCTGGGGTTGTGATCCTCATTGTCTTTTCCTAGGGTATTGTCTAAAATATTTTAGAGTGCCGGTTTGGTATTCATGAAGTTCCTGAGGTGCTCTTTATTATGAAAGTATCTTATTTCTCCATCAATTTTGAAAGATAGTTTTGCAGGGTACATCAATCTGGGTTGGAGGCTGTTTTCCTTTAGGACATGAAATACATCACTCCAAGCTCTTCTTGTCTTGAGGGTTTGCATTAAGAAGTCTTCTGGGATTCTGATGGGCTTTCCTTTGCATGTGAGTTGTTTCTTTTCTCTCATTGCTTGTAGAACTTTGTTCTTCTGTTGGATTTCTGGAATCCTGTTATATGCGTATGTGTAGATTTTTTTTTAATCAAGGCTAGCTGGAGTCCTATATGCCTCACTTATCTGTATGTCAAGTTCTTTTCCCCTCCTTGGGAAGTTTTCTGCCATTACTTCTGTGAACAGCTTTTTTATGTCATCTGCACTCTCTTCTGTTTCTTCATTGACTCCAATCAGTCATGTTATTCTTCTTTGCATTGTCTAGCAGCTGCTGGATTGATTTCTCAGGTTTCTTTACTATTTTATAGAAATTTTTTTTTTCCTGGTCACTAATTGCAATCTTTTCTTCTATATCTGAAATTCTATCCTCACATTGGTTCATTCTGCTGCAAAGACTTTCAATGGAGTTTTTAATCTCCTGGAAATCTGTTTGCATCTGTTTTATGGATTCCATTTGTTTCCTATGTTGGGATTCTATCATGTTCCTCAGATTCTCTATTTTTTTTATCTGTGTCCTCTCTAGATTTACTAATTGTGTCTTGCACCATGAGCAAAATCTTTGCTGTTATCTGAGTAATTATTTCTGATTTCATTTTTCCCAGATCCTCTTTTGTTGCCAGTTCAGAGAGTCCAGGTAGTTGAGTATCAGATTGTTCCATCTCGTTTCCCTTTGTGGTTGCTGTAGGTGATCCAGAAGTCTGCATTTGAGGCTTGTTTATGTGTCTTCTCATTTCCATGGCGGGGGGGGGGTACTTCTGGCGCCCACGCGGCTCACCTTCTCTGCCCTAGGAGCTTGGGATGGTGGCAGGGGAGCTTGCTTCTGGGTGCTGGGGAGATATGGCCATTTTTAAATTTGGTCTTTAAGTTTTGAAGTCTAACTTTTTAAATTCTTTATACAATCTAGAGTTCTTTGTCTGAGAAGTAGCTGGCAAAAATTTATTCCCATTCTGTAAGTTCTCTCTTCACTCTGTTGGTGGCTTCCTTTGCTGTGCAGAAGCATTTGTTGATTCTTGGTATTATTTTTTGTGCCACTAGGGTTCTGTTCAGAAAACCTTTGCTGATGTCTATATCTTCAAGAGCTTTACCTATTTTATCTTGCAGCAGATTGTTTCTCTTTTAATATTTAGATCTTTGATCCATTTTTATTTTAGTTTATTGTAATTTTGAGAGATATGGGTGTAGGTTCAATCTTAAGCATGTTGATAGTCGTTTTCCAAGCACCATTTGTTTTTTGTTGTTGTTGTTGTTGTTGTTGTTGTTTTCCCCCCATTAAGTTTATTGGTACATTTTAGGTATAAAATACATTTGCATACATCATTGGGATCTTGTACTATTACTTGAGTATCTTAGTTCTTATTTTTTCCCCTTCCCCTGCCCTCCCTTCACCCCCTCCACCCTTCCCTATTTGCAAAGATTTTGCTTCCATTTTTTTCCTTTTCTCATATTTTTTCTTTTCCCTTCTTTCCTTTCCCCTACCCCTCCCACTTCTCCTGCTCCTTTAGACCTTTACATCCTATTACTCAATACCAATTATACATTTTAAAATTAAAATATCAAGTTCTAGGAGACATTACCACAGATTTTACAGAATTTAGAAGGATATAGAAAATATATTTCAAAAATCTGTTTTGAAATAAATTGGACAACTTCTAAGAAGTACCTTGGAAGACAAATTAATGAAACTAACTCTGGAGGAAATATAAAATTTGAATAGCACCTATTAAAGAAAGTATATTCCTAGCTTGAAAACTTACCTATATGACAACAACAGGCTCATAAACATTTTAACTGAGAAATTATATCAAACAATTAAAGCAGAAAAAAGAAGGAACACTTCTCCCCTCATTTTAGGAACTCAACATTGTGCTAATCCTAAAACTGGATAAAGATAATAGAAGAAAAAAATATGAACATAGATAGAAATTTGTTTAACAAAACAAACTATCAGAAGTCAGATCTGGCAGGATGTAGAAAGTGGTTTTGTTATAGGGTTGGCAGTGTTGGTTCATCATTGGAAGATTCACCCCCAAAAGTCATCATTTTAACAGAGGAAAGGAAAAATCCATATGATCCTGTCACTAGTTGGAGAAAAAGTATTGGACTAAATTCTACAGCTGTTCATGGTAAAAGCTATCAGGAGACTAGAAGTAGAACAGAACCTTCTCAACAGATTAAAGACATGTACTCCATACTTCCAGCAAAAATGCCTTATATGAATGGAGAAGATACAATGCTTTCTCCTTAAGGTGGGGAACAAGGGCAGATATGCTTACTCTTCATCTGTCCATTAAACTTTGAAACATAGGCCCAAACCAAAATAGTCTGGCAATAAAATGAAACAATTAGGATAGGATTGGCAGGGTAGAAGCAAAATTTTATATGTAGATGAAATGATCATATACAGAGAAAATACTAAATCTCTAGGAGCCCCTAGAACTTGTATTTGAATTTAGCAGGATTAGAAAACACAAGGTATATATAAAAATTCAAGTCTATGTATACTTGCTATAAATAAAGAATTGGATATTGAAATTTAAAAGTTATGTAGGTGTACAGAGGACCTAGAAAAACAAAAAACAAAAAAACAAAAAACAGTATTGGAAGACATTTAGTACCTAATTTTAAGACTTCCTCTGAAGCTACAGTAATCAAGACAGTGTTGGTGTAAGGAAAGACATAGATCATTGGAATAAAACAGAGAATCTAGAAATAGAACCACACATATATGATCCACTGAGTTTTGAAAGATTATTTATCATTAAAATTTTATAGAATATAAACTCAATTCAAGAGTGGAGGAAAAGATAGTGTTTTCAGCAAACGGCACTAGAACACCTGGTATCCATGTATAAAAAATTAACCTCAACCCTTTATTTTCATGCATAAAAATAACTTGAAAGGATCTAAGAACCTAAATATGAAAGCCTAAAAGTATAAAACTTTAAGAAGAAATTATAAGGGAAAATGTTTATGAATTCAGGGTAGGCAAGAACTACCTAGGATACACAAGACATGGTGTATAAAAGAAAAAAATTGATAAATGAGATTCCATCAAAATTTAGAAGTTTAAATGACATCATTAAAATGAAAAGTAGTCCTTAAACAGACCATATTTACAATGCATATAACCTATGACCAGAATATATAAAGAACTCTTACAGCTCATTATTAGACAACTCAATTAAAAAGTAGACACAAGAAGATGATAAATAGCCAGTACAGCACAAGGAAAGGTGTGCAACTCTAGAATCAGAAAAATACTAATCATGAATAATAACAAGATTGAATTATATACTCATTAGGGAAATGAAGTTAAAAGTTTTAAAAGCTTTGTCATGACTTTTTCTTTTTGTTGGGTTCTCCCCCTTTGCATTTAATTTGTCACGCCCAACAGATTCATTCTGCTGGGCTTCCTGGGGTTGTGATCCTCATTGTCTTTTCCTAGGGAATTGTCTAAAATTTTTTGGAGTGCTGGTTTGGTATTCATGAAGTTCCTAAGGTGCTCTTTGTCATGAAAGTATCTTATTTCTCCATCAATTTTGAAAGATAGTTTTGCAGGGTACATCAGTCTGAGTTGGAGGCTGTTTTCCTTTAGGACATGAAATACATCACTCCAAGCTCTTCTTGTCTTGAGGGTTTGCATTGAGAAGTCTTCTGTGATTCTGATGGGCTTTCCTTTGTATGTGATTTGTTTCTTTTCTCTCATTGCTTGTAGAACTTTGTTCTTCTGTTGGATTTCTGGAATCCTAACTATTATATGCCTATGTGTACAGTTTTTTTGATCAAGACTAGTTGGAGTCCTATATGCCTCACTTATCTGTATGTCAAGTTCTTTTCCCCTACTTGGGAAATTTTCTGCCATCACTTCTGTGAACAGCTTTTTTATGTCATCTGCATTCTCTTCTGTTTCTTCATTGACTCCAATCAGTCTCATGTTATTCTTCTTTGCATTGTCTAGCAGCTGCTGGATTGATTTCTCATGGTCCCTTACAATTTTAAAGCAGTTTTCTTTTCCTGGTCACTAATTGCAATCTTATCTTCTCTATCTGAAATTCTGTCCTCACATTGGTTCATTCTGCTGCTTAGACTTTCAGTGGAGTTTTTAATCTCCTGGAAATCTGTTTGCATCTGTTTTATAGATTCCATTTGTTTTCCATGTTGAGATTCCATCATGTTCCTCAGATCCGCTATTTTTTTTATCTGTGTCCTCTCTAGATTTATTCATCATGTCTTGCACTATGGGCACAATCTTTGCTGTTATCTGAGAAATTATTTCTGATTTCACTTTTTCCAGATCCTCTTTTGTTGCCAGTTCAGGGAGTCCAGGTGATTGAGTATCAGATTGTTCCATCTTATTTCCCTTTGCAGTTGCTGTAGGTGACCTGGAAGTCTGTTTTTGAGGCTTATTTACATGTCTTCTCATTTCCACGGGGTGGGTGGAGGTGCTTCTCGCATCCACGCAGCTCACCTTCTCTGCCCTAGGAGCGTGGAATGACAGTGGGGGAGCCTCTTCTTGGGTGCTGGGATTGGCTCACCTTCTCTTCCATAGGAGCCTCCAGCACCAATTGTTAAAGAGGCTATCTTCCAGCAAAAGTATTTAGCCCCTTTGTCAAAGATAAGGTAGCTGGGTGTACCTGGAGTTGTTTCTGCATCTTCTATTCTGTCCCATTTATCCACAAGTCTGTTATATTGCCAATAGCATGCTGTTTTTATCACTGTGGCTTTTTACTATAACTTGAAGTCCCAATTGTGGTGCCCCTTGCCTTGACCTCTAGATTTCTTCTGGTTTAATATGAATTTTAGTATTGCTTTCTCCAGTTCTGTGAGTGTTATGTTTTGGGTCTGGATGTCTCCCCAAAGCCTCATGTGGTCACAGGTGGGTAAATCTATAGTGTGTGATGCTAGGATTAAGGGCATGTGATTACTAAACCACTACACATGTGTGATTGTTTTGGCACCAGCTTAATCCCAGTCATCTGAATAAGACAAAAGGGGCAGAAAGACACTGTTAAGGCCCTTTTGTTAGCTTCTGGCCACCATGAACTGTTTCTCCCCTGCAAGGCCTGTCTACCACACCACCCTGCCTTGTAGCCAGCCAATTACGGATTGAAACCTCAATGAACTGTAAGATAAATAAACCTTTCCCCTTTTAACTTTGGCTGTCAAATATTTTGTCTCAATAACAAGAGAAAAGTAACTAACACAGAATTTTGTGCCAGAGAAGTGAGATTTTGCTGTGATATTACCTGCCCATTTGGCTCAAGAGCCTTTGGAACTGGCTTGTGGGAAGGGGAAGATTTAGGAAAGATTCAGAGATGCCAGCTGAAAAAGTAGAGCTGAAACACCTTAGGCTGTTCTGTATGGGAGATTCTGGTCAGAGCTCAGAAGACCATAAATCCAGTAGAGACCAGGCTCAGAAGATTTCTGCTGGGAAGCAGAACTGCATTGGCTGCTGCACTCCAGATGATGCATGTTATGCCTTCGCAGAAAGTTTGTCTAGATTTTGCTCATGTCCAGAGACTTTCCCTGAGACTGAGATTAAGAGTAGTGGACTAATTAATCTGGCAAAAGATATTTCAAAGCAGTCTGTTGTTGAGGCAGTGGCATGGTTATTGTTGGGGGTTTTTAGCCATATTTATGTTGAGAATCAAGAGCAAAGAGCCCAGCAGAATGATTTTAAATGTTTTGAGTTAGGCCAGAAAGGAAACTCCAGTAAAGTTGCAGCCTGTAAAGGTAGAGCAGAGGAGATCTTGATTGCTGAGAAGGAACAGGAGAATAGAAAAGATTGCCTGAGGGAATCACAAGAAGCCACAGTACTCCACTCTTTTCAGCCTCAAAATTGCAAAAGTGAAAGACTTTGGTTTGAGAAGAGAGCCCTAGAGCACCATGTTCCCAAATGGCGGTGGCATCGAAAATTTATTCCTTGGGATTTGGTTCATCGGAACTTGACCCCTATAGCCAAGAGAGAGTGAAAAATAGCTACTGCACTAGCTGGCAGCAGACCACATGGTACTCATTTTAAGGGCATGAAAAGTGCAAGAGGTGTGCAGTCAGGAAGGCTTCCACACAGATTTCAGAAGGCTTGGGTGAGCAGGCAGTGTGCCACTGAGAGGCCAAAAGCTGTGAGCGTGAAGACAAAGGTGCAGTGGAGACCAAAGAAGTTTGGAGAATCCAGGAGCATGGATCATCTGAGGAAAACTTCAAGGAAGGAGCAGAACTGGCCCAAGAGAGAAGCCATGGGAGCTAAAACCACTGGCAGTGCCATAGGGCAGAGTCACCCAAGCCCTTTGGAGTTCACATTTTGCCACAGATTACCTCAGATGTTAGACATGAAACTACAGGATTTAATGTTTGCACTGCTGGATTTTGGACTTGCTTTGGTCTTGGAATGGAAATGTCTATCTTGTGCCATTGAATGTTGAAAGTGTTTAACTTTCTTTTCATTTGTACAGGGACTTTCACCTAAGAGTTGGCCTTAAATCTCAGAGGAGATTTTGGACTTAGACTTTTCAGCAGTGATGAAACTGTTAGGAATTTGGCAACTCTTAGAGACAGACTAAATGCCTTTCATGTAAATGAATGTACATGAGTCTTTGGGGGGCTAGGGGCTGAATGCTATAGTTTGTGTCTAGATGTCCCCGCAAAGCCTCACGTGGTCATAAGCTTTTGCAGAGGTATCTTGATCTAGAGTTATGAAGCTGGAATTGATTTATGGTGGGGCTAGGGCTGAGAACACTAGGATTAAGGGCATGAGTGCCCTAAGTAGTCTGAATAAGATAAAAAGGGCAGAAAGATGCTGTTAAGGTTCTTTGTTGCTTTTGCTACCTTTTGGCTGCCATGAATTGTCTCTTCTCTGCAATGCTCCTCTGCCATGTGCCACTCTGCCTTGGAACCAGCCAATTATGGATTGAAACCTCTAAGAACTGTGAGCTAAAAAAAACCCTTTCCCCTTTAACGTTGGGTCTTGGGTATTTTGTCTCAGTAATGAGAGAAAAGTAACTAACACAGTGAGGAATTTGATGGGTATTTTGATTGGGATTGCATTAAATCTCTATAACAATTTTGAAAATATAGCCATTTTAAATATACTCATTCTGCTTATCCAGGGTAAGGGGATATCTTTCCATTTTCTGATGTGCTCTTTGATCTCCTTTTTCAGAACAGTTTTCATTGTAGAGGCTTTTCACTTCCTTGGCTAGGTCATTTCCTGAGTATGTCATTTTGTTGATGCTATTATGAAAAGTATTGTTTCCCTAACTTCTCTCAATGAGTTTGTTATTGATATGCAGGAACACTATTAATTTTTGAGAGTTGACATTATATCCTATTACACTACTACGTTTGGTTACTAATTTTAGAAGTCTTTTGGTAGTGTTTTTGAATTTTCTATATAGAGGATCATGTCATCTGAAAATAACAATAACTTCTTCCTTTCCTACCCATATCCCTTTACTTTCTCTTGTCTAATTGCTCTGGCTAATATTTTAAGAATTATATTGAACAGGAGTGGTTATAGCAGACTTCCTTGTTTTGTTTCCAATGTTAGAGAGAAAGTTTTCAATTTCTCTCCATTTAGTATGATGTTGGCCATTGGTTGGCCATAGATGGCTTTTATCAGATTGAAATAAAGGCTTTCTATTCCTATTTTCTTAAAGTTTTTTATAATGAATTTTATTAAATGCTTTTTCTACATCTATTGAGGTATTCATGTGATTTTTGTTCTTGCATCTGTTTATGTGGTGTATTACATTTAGCACTTGGTGTATGTTGCACCATCCCTGAATTACTGAATAAATTCTACTTGGTCATGATGTATGATCTTTTTGATGATTTACTGCATCCTGTTTGCCAGTACCTTATTGAGGATTTTTGCTTCTATGTTCATTGAAGACATTAGCCTGTAGTTCTCTTTTTTGGTTGATTCTTTTTCTGGATTTGGAATCCAGGTAATGCTTGCTTCCAGGAATGACTTTGGGAGTACTACCTCCTTTTTAATTACATTAAAGAGTTTGTGGAGTATTGCCATTAGATCTTCTCCAAATTTCTTTCTTTCTTTTTTTTTTCTTAAATTCTTTTATTGGTACATTTTAGGTATACAACACATTTACAATTCTCATTGGGAACTTGTACCTTTACATGATGCATCTTGGTTCTTATTTTTTCCCCATTCCTAGCCCTCCACCTTTCCCTATTTACAAAGACCTTATTTCCATTTTTTCCATTTCTCAGCATTTTTCCTTTCCCTTCTTTCCTTTCCCCTGCCCCTCCCACTAACCCTACCCCTTTGGACCTTTTTTTCCTATTTTGCATTATCAATTACTTATTCTAATCATTGGTACATTTTAGGTATACAATATAATGACATTCATCGTTGGAAATTTGCACCTTTACATAATCTCTCTTGGTTCTTATTTTTCACCCTTGCCCAGCTCTCCCTTCAACCCCTCCATTCCTCCCTATTTACAAAGATTTTGTTTCCATTTTTCCATTTTCTCATATTAATTCCATTCCCTTCTTTCTTTTCCCCTACCCCTCCCACTTCCTTCCCCTTTGCCCCTTTTCTTCCTATTTCACATTACCTATTATACATTTAGTCCTTATTTACACTTTCAGTTTCTCACACCAGAGAAACTATTCGGTATTTATACATGTGTGTCCTATTTATTTCACTGAAGAGTATTGCCTCAATGTGCATCCATTTAGCTATAAAAGTCTCTAATTTCTCATTTTTTATGGCTGAGTAGTACTCCATTTTATTAAAAAACTACATTTTTTTTTTATCTCCAGTTGATGGGCATTTGGGCTGTTTCCAAGTTTTAGCTATCACAAACTGTGCTGCTAAGAACATGGGTGCACATATATCACTGTGGTATGATTCTTTTAATTCTTTAGGGAAGATCCCCAGCAGAGGAATAGCAGGGTCAAATGGGACTTCCAGTCCTAGTTCTTTGAGGTATCTCCATACTGATTCCACAGTGGTTGTACCAGTCTACACTTCCACCAGCAGTGGAGCAGAGTTTCTCTTTCCCCACAGCTGTGCCAGCATTTGTTATTGGTTGATTGCATGATAGCAGCCATTCTTTCTGGAGTGAGATGGAATCTCAGCGTTGTTTTCATTTGCATCTCTCGAATGACCTGTGTTTTTGAACATTTTTTCATGTATTTATTTGCTATTTCTACTTTTTTGCATGACAAATGTCTGTTCATTTCAGATGCCCATTTTCGGATTGGGTCTTTAAATTTGGAAGGTCTGATCTTTTTAAGTTCTTTATAGATTCCAGATAGTAGACCTCTGTCTGAGGAACAGCAGGTGAAGATTTTTTCCCACATTATGGGTTGTCTCTTCACACTGCTGGTGGTTTCTCTTGCTGTGCAAAAGCTTTTTAATAAGAAGAGATCCCACTTGTTGATTGTTGGTGCTAGTTCACGGACAACTGAGGCTTTGTTCATAAAATCTTTTGCTACACCAATATCTTCAAGAGTTCTACCTAACCTCTATTCCAGCCGGTTCAGCATTTCTATTTTAATATTTAGATCTTTAATCCATTTTGATTTTAGCTTAGTGCATGGTGAAAGATATAGTTTTAGTTTTAATCTTTGGCAAGTTGAAACCCAATTTTTCCAGCACCATTTATTAAAGAGGCTATCTTTTCTCCGGTGAGTGTGTTTGGCTCTTTTATCAAAAATGAGGTGGCTGAGTGTGTCTGGAGTTGTTTCGGCATCTTCTAATCTGTTTCATTGGCCCTCAGATCTGTTTCTTTGCCAGTACCATGCTGTTTTTATCACAGTAGCTTTGTAGTAGAGTTGCAAGTTGGGGATTGTGATACCCCCTGCCATGTCTCTGTTACCTAGAATTGCTTTTGCTATTCTGGGTCTCTTCTTGTTCCAAATGAATTTTTGGATTGTTTTCTCAAGGTCCATGAAGTATGCTTCTGGGATCTCAATTGGAATTGCACTGAATCTATATAGCAGTTTTAGAAGTATGGCCATTTTCACTACATTAATCCTTCTTACCCAGGAGCAGGAGATGTCTGTCCTTTTTCTGATATCATCTTCAATCTCTCTTTTCAGAGTGCCATACTTTTCAGAGAAGAGGTCTTTGATTTCTTTCATTAGGCTGATTCCTAGGTATTTCAGTTGTTTGGATGCTATTGTGAAAGGAATTATTTGCCCTATTTCTCTCTCAGTGAGTCTGTCATTTGTGTAGAGGAAAGCTATTGATTTTTGTGTGCTGACCTTGTAACCAGCTACTTGACTGAATTTGGTTATTAAGTCTAGAAGACTTTAGGTGGAGTTCTTGGGGTCTTCTATATAGAGTATCATGTCATCTGCAAATAATGACAATTCGACTTCCTCATTTCCTATCTTTATTCCTTTTATTTCTTTCTCTTGTCTAATTGCCATGGCTAATGTTTCCAAAACTCTATTGAACAAGAGTGGTGATAGTGGACATCCTTGTCTTGTTCCTGATTTTAGTGTGAAGGATTTCAGTTTTTGACCATTTAGTATGATATTGGCTGTTGGTTTTTCATAGATGGCTTTTATCAGTTTGAGGTAGAGACCATCTATTCCAATTTTTTTAGGGTTTTTATCATAAATGCATGTTGGATTTTGTCAAATGCTTTTTCTGTGTCTATGGAGATAATCATATGGTTTCTGTCCTTGGCTCTATTGATATAGTGTATTACAACGATTGATTTGCATATGTTGAACCATCCCTGCATCCCTGGGATGAATCCCACTTGATCAGGGTGTATGATCTTCTTGATGATCTTCTGCATTCTATTTGCCAGTATCTTATTAAGGACTTTTGCATCTATGTTCATTAGTGAGATGGGCCTATAGTTCTCCTTTTCGGTTGTGTCTTTCTCTGCTTTGGAGATCAAGGTGATGCTTGCTTCCAGGAATAAATTTGGGAGTATTGCTTCCCTTTCAATTTCATTGAAGGGGTTAAACAGTAGTGGCAGTAGTTCCTCTCTAAATGTCTTCTAGAATTCAGCAGTGAAGCCATCAGGGCCTGGGCTTTTCTTAGGTGATAAGTTTTTAATTACATTTTCAATTTAATTGGTTGATATTGGGTCGTTTAGAATTTTTAGGTCTTCTTTGTTCAGCTTTGGTAATTCCTACGTATCTAAGTATCTGTCCATTTCTTCTGTGGTTTCCATCTTATTGACATATAGGTTCTGGAAGTAGGCATTTATGATCCTCTGGATTTCTGCTGGGTCTGTTGTAATTTCACCCTTTTCTTTCCTAATTCCATGGATTTGAGCCTTTTCTTTCCTTTTTCAGATAAGGTTGGCTAAGGATTTGTCAATTTTGTTGATTCTTTCGAAGAACCAACTCTTGGCTTCATTGATTTTTTTGTATCATTTTCTTAGTCTCCATTGCATTGATTTCTCCTCTGATCTTTATAATTTCCTCCCTTTTATGAGCTGTGGGTTTGTCCTGCTCTTCTTTTTCTAGAAGCTTGAGGTTAAGCATCAGGTTGTTTAATTGGGCTCGTTCTGTTTTTCTAATATGCGTATTCACTGCTATGAATTTCCTTCGTGAGACTGCGTTCATTGTGTCCCATAGATTCCAATATGTTGTATTGTCATTGTCATTTAATTGAAGGAACTGTCTGATTTCTTCTTTAATTTCTTCTGTGACCCATTAGTTATTCAGAAGTGTGTTGTTTGATTTCCATGTGTTTATGAAATTTTTCCATTTTCTTTTGCTATGGATCTTCAATTTCATCACACTATGGTCTGATAATATACAGGGGATAACTTCAGTTCCTTTGCAGTTACTTAAACATGTTCTATGCATGAGTATGTGGTCTATTTTGGAGAATGATTCATGTGCAGATGAAATGGATGTGTATTCTGATTTTGTGGGGTGGAAGACTCTGTAAACATTTGTTAAGTTCATTTGTTCAAGAGTTTGATTGAGTTCTAGTATTCCATTACTTATTTTTAGTCTAGTTGATCTATTTGTGACAGTGGGTTGTTGAGGTCCCCCACTATAATTGTATTAGTGCATATATGACTTTTCATGTCCATTAGTATTTGTTTTATATAGTTGGGTACACTAGTGTTTAGTGCATGGATATTTATGATTGTCATCTCTTCCTCTTGGATTTTTCTCTTTACAAGGATGTAGTGTCCTTCTTTGTCTCTCTTAATCAGTGTTGGTTTGAAATCTACTTGATCTGCAAAGAGGATAGCTACTCGTGCTTTTTTTCAGGTTCCCCTTGCATGGAGTATTGTTTTCCACCCTTTAACTTTCAGTCTATGAGTTTCCTTTCAAATTAAGTGTGTTTCTTGTATGCAGCATATTGTTGGATTTTGCTTCTTCACCCATTCTGCCAGTCTATTTCTTTTGATTGGTGAATTGAGACCATTAACATTGATGGTTATAACTGAAACCTATTGACTTGTCATTGCCATGACTTTTTCTTTTTGTTGGGTTCTCCCCCTTTACATTTAATTTCTTGTCATGCCAGATGGGTTCATTCTGCTTTGCTTCCTGGGGTTGTCATCCTCAGTGTCTGTTCCTAGGATATTGTGTAAAATTCTTTGGAGTGCTGGTTTGGTATTCATGAAGTTCCTAAGGTGCTCTTTGTCATGAAAGTATCTTATTTCTCCATCCATTTTGAAAGCTAGTTTTGCAGGGTACATCAATCTGGGTTGGAGGCTGTTTTCTTTTAGGGCTTGGAATATGTCACTCCAAGCTCTTCTTGCCTTGATGGTTTGTGTTGAGAAGTCTGCTGTGATTCTGATGGGCTTTCCATTGTATGTGATTTGTTTCTTTTCTCTAACTGCTTGTAGAACTTTGTTCTTCTGTTGAGCTTCTGGAATCTTAAGAATTACATGCCTATGTGTAGATTTTTTTTGATCAAGGCTAGTTGGAGTCCTATATGCCTCACTTATCTGTATGTCAAGTTCTTTTCCCCTGCTTGGAAGTTTTCTGCCATTACTTCTGTGAAGAGATTTTTATGTCATCTGAACTCTCTCCTGTTTCTTCTTTGACTCCAATCAGTCTTATGTTATTCTTCTTTGCATTGTCCAGCAGCTGCTGGATTGATTTCTCATGTTGCCTTATAATTTTGAAGCATTTTTTTTTCCTGGTCATGAATTGCAATCTCATCTTGTCTATCTGAAATTCTATCCTCACACTGGCTCATTCTGCTGTATAGACTTTCAATGGAGTTTTTTTATCTCCTGGAAATCTATTTGGATCCGTTTTATGGATTCCATTTGTTTCCTATGTTAGGATACTATCATGTTCCTCAGCTCCTCTCTAGATTTATTAATCATGCCTTGCACTAGGAGCACAATCTCTCCTGTTATCTGAGAAATTATTTCTGATTTCATTTTTTCCAGATCCCCTTTTGTTGCCAGTTCAGTGGGTCCAGGTTGTTGAGTATCAGAGTGTTCCTTCTCATTTCCTTTTGGGGTTGCTGTAGGTGATCTGGAAGTCTGGTTTTGAAACTTATTTATGTGTCTTCTCATTTTGGACGGGGGTTGGGGTGTGGGGGGTGCTGTTGGCCCCCATGCAGCTCACCTCCTCTGAGCTGTGAGAGGTGGGATGGGACCAGGAGTGTCGGGAGGGATGGTGGCCCAGGAGCCCCTTCCTCTGGGCCAGGAGCAGTGGCATGGTGGCTCAGAAGGCCCTACCTCTGGGTCAGGAGCAGCGGGATGGATGGTGGCCCAAAAGCCCTTTCCTCTGGGCCTGGAGTTGCAGGGGATGGTGGCCCAAAAGCCCTTTCCTCTGGGCTGGGAGTGGCGGGATGGACTCCAAATTTCTTGTACAGGGCAGCACTGAATCATCTTGACCTGTGCTTTTCTTAGTTGGTAGGATTTTTTTTTTAACTTCTTCAATGTCATTAACTGCAAATGGATTACTTGGGATTTTTATACTTTCTGGGTTCAGCTTTAGTAGTTCATATGTACCTAGGAATTTATGCATTTCTTCTGAATTTTCCATTCAGTAGAGTACAGGTTCTCAAAATAGAGACTGAATATCTGAATTTTGGCAGAATCTGTGGTGATTTCACTTTTTTTCATGTCTAATGGCATGGATTTGGGTTTTTTTCTTTCATTATTTTGGTAAGATTAGCTAAAGGTTTATCTATTTTGTTTATTCTTTCAAAGAACCAACTGTTTGATTCATTGATTTTTTTTAAGTCTCAATTTCATTAATTTCTGCTCTGATTTTTATAATTTCCTTTCTTATGCAAGATTTGGATTCGGATTGTTCTTGTTTTTCTAGGACCTTGAGCTACATCATTAGGTTATTCATTTGGGCTCACTTTGTTTTCTTGATGTGGAAATTCACTGCTATAAACTTCCTTCTTATGAATGTTTTCCTTGTGTCCCATAAGGCTCCAGTATGTCATACTGGCATTGTTGTTTGATTGTAGCAACTGTCTAATTTCTTCCTTAATTTTATCTGTTGATTACTTAAGAGAATATTGTTTCATTTTCATGTATTTGCATCGTTTCTGTGTTTCATTTGACATTGATTTCCAGTTTCATTGCACTATCATTTTATAATATGCATGGGATAATTTTGATTATTTTTCATTTACTTAAGCATTCTTTATAAAATAGTATGCCATTTATTTTTCAGAAAGTCCCACATACTGCTAAGAAGAATGTATATTTGGATGTTGTTGGGTGGAACATTCTACAGATATCTATGTTTGAAAGTTTGGTTCAACTCCAATATTTCTTTTTTGATATTTTGTCTAGTTTATCTGTCCAATTGTGAGAGTGGGGTATTGCATTATATTGTCTAATTTTTAAATGTCAATTATTATTTGTTTTATGAAGTTGGGTGCATTGGTATATTTGGTGCATATATGTTTATAGTTGTTATCGCTTCCTTTTGATCTGTACTCTTAACCAATATGTAGTGAACTCCTTTGTCTCTTCTGATCAGTTTTGGCTTAAAATCCACTTTGTCTGAAATTAGTATAGCTACTCCTGCTTTTTTCCATTGCATGTAATATTGTTTTTCATTCTTTGATTTTCAAAATCTGAGTTTATTTTTAAATTCAATGTGTTTCTGGTATGCTGCATATCTCTGGGGTTTTTTTCTTGACCCATTCTACCAGTCTGTCTTTCCATTGGAAAACTGAGACCATTCACATTGAAAGTTATTGCTGCCATTGCATTATTTTCCTCTTGCTGATTTCCCTATTTTGTTTTCATTTTTGCTTTGTAGGTCATCTCTCCAAGTGTATTTATTCCATTTGATTTATTGGAATTTTTTACTTCATTTTCTCTTTGTAGGATATCCTTGATATATTTGTAATGCTGGTTTGGTGGTTGTTAATTTCTTGTGGTGCTCCTTGTCTAGGAAAACACTTATTTCTCCATTAATTTTGAAAGAAACTTGTGAAGAATGCATAAGTCAGGGTTAGAAATTGTTATTTTTTTATGGCTTGAAACACTGCACTAAAAGCCATCCTGGACTTTAAAGTTTGTGTAGAGATGTACTTGTTTCCTTTCTCTAACAACTTTAAAGATTTTTGTCCCTGTGATGGACATCTGGTATTTTGAGTATAATATGGCATGGAAATATTCTTTTGTTTGTGGCAATTTGGGGTTCTATGTGCCTCACATATCTATATGTTTATTTTTTTCCCTGTATTTTGGAAGATCCTTTGTATCACTTTATATTCTGCATTATTTCTGTGAATTGTTTTTTTTATGCCACTTGTGTTGTCTTCTGATTTTTCACTTATTCCAATTACTCTTAGATTAATCTTCTTTGCATCATATAGCAGCTGTTGGATCCATTTTTCATGTTCTCTTGTTGTTTTTAGGACTTTGAATAGTCTTAAAATAGTCTTGAATCTCTTTGAATTCTTGATCTTTGAGGGTATCATGTCTTCTAGATCTGAAATTCTGTCCTAACATTGGTTGCTTCTGCTGCCCATATTTTCTATATAATTTTAATCTTCTGGATTTCAGATTGAAACCTTTTTATTAACTCTAATTCTTTGCTAAACTGGTCATTTATGTTTTTGTATCATTTTGTCTAGCTCATCTAACATTTTATTAATGTCTTCTGAAAGCTCCTGGATCATTTTAGTTATTACATCCATTATCTGTTTAGTTATATCTTCTGTGATCATAATGAATACTTCTTTGATGTGTTTTCTAACTTTCTCTGTTATCTTTTTGAGTAATTCAGGTGTGTGGCTTATGCTACTCTGCCCATTGATGTTCTGTGGATTGGCTTCAGGGAAGCTGGAAGTTTGAGCATTTGGTTGCCTTGTCTTCTGTTTCTATTGAGATTTTTGTTTGTTTGTTTATTTTGCCTTATGCTGAGGTTTATGGATGCTTATAATATAAAGTTATAGTGTAGAGATCTCTTTAGTTGCTTTTCAGTGATGTACTTTGGGCATGGCTATATATATAGTCCTTTGCCTCAGTCTCAAAGTCCAGACATCTTGGTTGATTCAGGAGGAAAGGGTGCTATGTAACTAGCCCAACAACTGAATTCTTGGGGAATGCACTTCAGCACTGCTAATGTCACAATGGCAATCTGAGTTTTGGGTTGAAGAGAAATAATGACAATTATATGACCCTGGCTATATAATAACATCATTCAAGAAAAACTGAATATTAACATACCACAAGAACTAATCTTGTACCATCTTTAACCTTAGTGAAGAAATCCACAATTATGATGCAAACATTAAGGCAACCCAGATGTTGAACTACAGTCAGTATGCACTAAATGTAATACCTATATCTCTGCAAATGGTAGAAAAGAATTCAACAGTGATTTTATAGAGTTAACTATCAAAAGATTAATAGAGCTGTACAGTAATACCATTAAAGCTATAGGGTTTGGGAATGGGTAAATGCAAGAGGAAAAATTTTAAACCTTAGACTCTATGATATAAAAAGGAGGAGAGAAAAGCAGTACACAGAATCATTGGGGAGAAAAATGATGTTTATAATATTAGATAAGGGTGAGAGAAAAAACTGATGAGAAATAGGAAATAAAAGAAAAAGAGGGAGAAAAATCATATGGAGAGTAAAATTAAGAGAAAAAATTAAAGGGAAAAAATTAAAAGATAGGAGAGTAAAAAATAAAGAAGAAAAAGGGGTAAGAAGGAATAAGAACAAAGGAATTGACCCCGCTATTCCACTGCTGGGGATCTTCCCCAAAGAATTAAAAGAATCATACCACAGTGATATATGTGCACCCATGTTCATAGCAGCACAGTTTGTAATAGCTAAAACTTGGAAACAGCCCAAATGCCCATCAACTGGAGACTGGAGAAAGAAAATGTGGGGTTTTTAAAAATAAAATGGAGTACTATCAGCCATAAAAAATGAGAAATTAGAGACATTTATAGCTAAGTGGATGCACATTGAGGCGATACTCTTAAGTGAAATAAATAGGACACACATGTATAAATACCAAATAGTTTCTCTGGTGTTAGAAACTGGAAGTGTAAATAAGGATTAAATGTATAATAGGTAATGTGAAATAGGAAGAAAAGGGGCAAAGGGGAAGGAAGTGTGGAAAGGCTAGGGGAAAGGATAGAAGAGAATGGGATTAATATGAGAAAATGGAAAAATAGGAACAAAATCTTTGTAAATAGGGAGGAATGGAGGGGTTGAAGGGAGGGCTGGGCAAGGGTGAAAAATAAGAACCAAGAGAGACTATGTAAAGGTGCAAATTCCGAATGACGAATGTCATTATATTGTATACCTAAAATGTACCAATGATTAGAATGAATATTCGATAATGCAAAATAGGAAGAAAAGGTCCAAAGGGGTAGGGTTAGTGGGAGGGGCAGGGGAAAGGAAAGAAGGGAAAGGAAAAATGCTGAGAAATGGAAAAAATGGAAATAAAGTCTTTGTAAATAGGGAAGGGTGGAGGGGGTGAAGGGAGGGCTAGGAATGGGGAAAAAATAAGAACAAAGATGCATCATGTAAAGGTACAATTCCCAATGAGAAATGTAATTGTGTTGTATACCTACAATGTACCAATAAAAGAATATAATAAAAAAAAACAAAGGAAAATTCCCCAAGCCCCAGTATACTGACAAAAAAGAAAGGAAGAAATAAAAGAAGAAAAAGCAAAACAATATAACTACATAAAAAAAATCAAAGCAAACAAATAAAAAAGATATTTTTCTATGATTTCAAATATGTGGTTTTCTTCCAGGATCTACAACTATGGGACAGTATCTATCAAGACATGTTCCTGCTCACACTGGTAGATAAAAATGGTGACCAGACCCCAGATCCATGCTGTATGCAGGCACTGACAGGCAGTAGTATTAGAGTGAGGGTGGCAATCCTGCAACTTTCAAAGCCACAGCAATTCAAGATGAACCTGAATTCTGACTATGAGGCGAGACCTGTGTCCTTTAAACCCTCCAGGGGGTCTCTTTCCAACCTAACCATTCCTCCCTGACTGTGGCTGTTCACCATGGCTCTCTCTCACCCAGTAACTACAGGAATATATCAATGTGAGCTCTGAACTGAAGACATCCTAAAGCTGCTCTGAGTCCTGATTCAAATAATCAACCCTCCCCTAGAATGGCATCTGACAAAGCACTCTCCACTCACCAGCTAGTGCCTGTTGAGGGACTTATATGGGAGCAGAATCTCCTACTCTTCCTGCAATTCACAGGACCGTCCATTCCATTCCAATACTGTGTTTCCCCCTGAAACTTTCTGGATTCCCCAACTTTCACTATGGCTCAGTAGATATGGTCTCCCTGTCCTAAAAGCCAGGAGCCAGGAGCCAGGGAGATGGTGCAGACTAATGGTATCAAGATGGGTTCAATACCTGCAACATCATTAGATGAAGACATTCAAAATTATCAAAGACAAAACCATTTAAAACCATCCAGAAAAAAATTGTACCTTTTGTAGATAAATTAGATTTCTAAGAAAAACAGTATATATTACAATGATAATTTTCCTCAGTTAAATTTAATGGAGAGTTAAATATACCCTTCTTGGGAGAGGGAGCAGCTGCAAACAGATAGGCAAAAGAAAAATGAATCAATATCAAGTATTTCAATTAGACATCACTAAACTAATGTCACAACAATTGTGAATACATTGAAGGTGCTTTGAAGAAATATTATTATTATTTCAAAATCATTCATCTCTTAAGAATAATGCTGCCATGCATGGTCAGCACAAAAAAATTATTTCAGACAATGTGAGGAGCTATAATCAATAAAAACCAGACAAGATCTCTATTATTAATCTTTCTTTGACTTTTAATTGGTGTTATTTCCTATTTGTTTATTCTTCCTTCTTTCTCTCCACTACATCAACATATGAGATAATTATACACAGTCTTACAATACAGGCTGTTCATCTAAGGTAGTCATGCTCAGTTAAGCCACCTGGACACACCTGGATTGGTGAATCCTACTATATGTTGGTATTCACTTGGTAGAAGCAACCAAAACTATGGTGATTACTTCAAGGAGCCAGCTCTAGGGTATCATGATTCCAATGATGCCATGCTTTGAGTCTAAGAGCACTTCAAAATAATGGATATTAGTAAATCAATAAAATTCAACTGTCTCAGCAACAGGAAATGTCACAGCTGTCATTATAGTTTTCACTGAGAATGCTAACACCCACAGACCTATATTAGCTATCAAAATAGTAAATGAAAAGAGCTGCTTGCCTTATAATATAGTTTGATAATATAATCAATGAGATAATCACATGAAATGCATATTTCTAATCTAGTATACAACTATTGGCCTTAACCTAAAAATCATGTTTTTCTAATGAGCAGCGCAAATATTTCATTAATGTTGATTGCTTTTAGTAAAAAAAAAGTCCAAATTAAAAATTGAATTAAACCTGAAAATGAAAAATAAATGATATAAACATATTTAGTCATCTGGAAGCAATCAATATTAAGATACTTGGAGATTTGCAGAACATTTAGCCACATTTTCAAATAATATCTTCACCAATGGCAAATGAGTTACCATTTAAATCTTTCTTATTTTTAATAAGTTCATAAGGCTACTGTTTTATCAAAAAAGTATTTTAGATTTTACTATCATGCTTGTTCCAATGATATACAAACTAATAAAACTATAAAAACAATGAATATTTATTATTAAAATCTAAGAAAATATACCATCATTCTAACATATCTGTTGTAAAAATAATTTGAAAGCAATAATAATGCTAAATTATGTGATACTACAATTAGAACAGCAGAGACATTAAATCTATAAATTTCTTGAACCAAAATTTTATGGTATAAAATTTTTCTGAGGGTATAAATGTATTCACTTACTCATTCATTGAACAAATCTTTATTATATATAAAACAGCATATTATATGTTATAGTCCCATTTTTTGATAAGTATTAATTCCATTGTATTTACTTATTCATATATTCTATTATAGTCACAGAAACAATTATTCTTCTCCCTAGATATAGTTAATATATTCAGTGATAAAACTCTTGAGAAAATACCATATTGTTTTCTGAAAATGTTGTCCCTGGGACCCAGCTTTATTTGTAGAAAATACCCACTTAAAAATTGGGGGTGATTGGCCATGTCGGCAATTTACTCTCAAATGGTTCAAAGGAAAATAAATTAGTGTACGGTACTTGTACTTTTTCTGAAAGCACAATATTTATCCTCCAAAACAGACTTCAAGAAGGGACAAAAAGACAATCTTAAAATTGCATCTTTTTCGATTTTTGAAGAGTTTCACTAAAGAATTAAGCCTAAGTCTCAGGCCTTCTTGCTGTGCCTTCCACATGATGAACCTTTTCTCCTAAGGACCTTTGAATTTGCTGTTCTCACACAGAAATGCCTTCTCCTGATCCCATGCCTGCATATGTTCTTCACTGCACTAATGGCTCTGCTCAAATATCATCTCCTCTGGCAATGCAACCCTCCATCACTCTCCATTTTCCCTGCTTCAATAGACTATTATGTGAATCTGCTTTGGACCATTGTTCTTGAAATAACAAAAAGAAATTTGTGTGTAATAGACTAAGTATTACAATATCTCTATGACATAGATCCTGAAGCAAATTGTAGCATTACTCATCCTTACACATCAATAAAGATTCTACCAGTAAATGACATTTACTGGCTTGGAAATTATTTTTATTTTCATTTGAAAGAATATTACTTTTATTAAAAATCTCTTGGAAATCTGATGGCATTTATTGATTGGATTTAAAAGTTTAACAATGAGATAGTCCCTCTCACACACTACATGTGTGGGTTTTAACATTAGACCTGGCTTCAAATCTCAGGTCTGCAACTAACTAGCTGTGTGAGCAAATCCCTGAAGCTATTCTCATTAAAAGCACCAAAAATTTTTTGGTTAAATCTAATAAACACATTTAGGTTATGTTATTTGAACATTCTGAATCATTTGATGTTGATAACAACTTTCTTCCTCTCCCCAAATTTTGTTTTGTTTCCACACTTTTGGCTGCTCTTTTTCCATCACCTTTGCAGACTCTTTCTTTGACATTCAAATATTTACGTTCCTCAAAGTTCTCAACTAGGCACTCTTATCTCCTCACTTCATGTTCTTTCTTGGTGCTATTATCCTCTCCATGCTCAAAAGTCCAAGATACTAAACCTTACAGCAGTTTCATTAAGGACAGAATCATGTGTACAAATGCCTATTCAACATCACCATATAAACTTCCTTCCCAATGATACTTCAAGTGGATGGATCCCATCAAAATAGGAACATCTCAGCCCCTCTACAGGGTATTTTCTATTGTTCCTTGTGCTAATGAAGGCACCATGATGCATTCAATTGCCTATTTCATGAACCTGTGCCATCATTTACTCCACTCCCACCTTCATCCTTCCCTTCTCTGAACCACCACTAAGTTATGTCCATATCTACCTCCTGTGTGACCCTCAAATCTCTTCACTTTCTTTCATCTTAACTACCTTTACTCTAGTTCAGGAAAGAAAAAAAATCATCTCTCACTTGGATCACCAAAACAGTCTTCTATCTCCTTACATCCACATCAGCCTGGCTCCTTCTAATCCTTCCTGCTGCAGATAGACAGATCTCTGTACAAATCAAGTTTGATCAGTTTGCTTCCCTTTCTAAACTCTCTTTGTTTACTGCCCAGAGCCAACAGAGAATGGGCCTGTTACATTACACAGCCCATTGTTATCTGGTATTTGTTTAACTCCTCCAGCTCATCTCTGTATTTTATAGTCGGGATGAACTGAACTACTTATGGCTTCAACTCCTGAACTTTGCACACATTATACCCTTTGCCTAGAATGTAATTCCCTCTTCTTTCCAATGGGTTGAAGGAGTGGAAAGATGAAGAAATGGACATAGGCACTGAATCATGAAGGAAGTAAAGATCTGTGTTGGCAATTAGGGGAAGTTATGGGAGCTCAGAGAGGTGTTGTTTTGTTTTCATAAGATGGAACAGATATGTTTCAAGTTTAGTGCTAAGATACCATAACAGATGAAGGGGAGAAATGATGGGCTGAGTCCTTTGAAACAGGAGATGGGATAAAATGAGAAGCACAGGTTTGACCTTCACATTGGGACAGAAAGACCTCTTCCACAGGGCCAGGGCTGGGTGGAAGAAGATACAGAGAGTTTTTCCTCATGGGATGGCAGGAAGTAGAGGTAGTGCCTGTTTGACAGCTTCTGTTTTCACAATGAGGTAGGAGGAAAGCCTGCCTGATAGAATCACGTTGGAAGATGCTGAGTAAGGAGTTCAGAGGAGAACAGAAAATAAACCAAAGTGGGAAACCATGAACTGAATTTGTTCCATTTATTTTAAAGTTTTCTGTTATGGATTGTCTCAACTCTCAGTCCTGATTTAAAAAAATATATAATCTCATTGCTAGAGAATGGGGGCCAAGACCTGTAGGATTGCTATGGGAGATAGTTACTGAGCAACCTCACATATTTGAAGTAAATTAATGTTTCACTTTAATGATTTTTCTCAGTAAAAGAAGTCATATCTTCAGAGGACTTTCTTGGGTCTCAGAGACTACAGGGATAATAAGTTTATTGCACTATTGTAATTAATGCTAAGGCAAAAAGTAAAAGTGTTTGGGGTTCTGGCTGGGATAGACAAGTAACTCTATCCATGTCCAAAAAATCTAGCTAATTTGTTTCTGCTTGCTCCAGAGTTGCTTAAACTGAAAATACAGATAGTTAAGATTCATAACAGAAATAAGTGTACTTATAACGAAATGTGAATAGTAGTTTATTGTTATGCCTTTATATTAATTAAAACATGTCAATATCTCTCATGACTGACCTAATAGTATTAAAATTACAATTTTATAAATGTATACTTTTTAAAGTATATTGTTTTACAAATAGTCACTATTTCTAAATAGTAATGACTTAAATAGTAACAACTCTTACAACTTAATAATGAAAAGGCAACTCAAATAAAATTGGGCAAAGCATGGGTAGATATTTCTCCAAAGATTCTCAACATCATTGCTTATTAGAGAAATGCAAATTAAAACCACCATGAGCTATCAGTCCATACCCACTAGGATTGCTATCACCAAAAAGACTGGTTATAACAAGTATTGGGGATAAATTGGCAACTATGTCTTTTTGGTGAGAATTTTAAATGGAGCAGCTTCTTTGGAAAACAGTTTGGCACTCAAAATGTTACCATATAACCCAGCAAGCTCACACACAAGAAATGAAATTATGTCTACACAAAAGAACTTCCACATGAATGTTCACAGAAGTAGTATTTATCATAGCCAAGAAATGCAAATAACCCAAATGCTCATCAACTAGTGAGTAGATAAATAAAATGTGGTAAATCTATATATTGCTCAGAAAATATGAGTTCCTAAAATCTTGCATGAAGCTTGAAAACCTACGTGAAAGAAATCAGATACCAAGGGCCACATACTGTATTTTTCTATTCATCTGAAACACACAGAATATGCAAATGTATAGGAACAGAGAGTAGACTAGTGGTTGCCTAGAGCTCCTAAGTGTTGGGAGAGGAGAACAAGGGAGGGAGGGAGGGAATGAGTACTGAAGCATAAAGGTTTCTATTGGAGGAAGAAACAAATTCTAAAATTAGACTGTGGTGATGATTGCACTACCCTGTGAGTGTATATCTAAAAACATATTGAATTGTACACTTTAAATGGGTGAACTGCATATTAATTATATCTCGATGAATCTCAGTTTCTTTTTAAAAAGAAAGGAAGAAAGAAAATATTCACTACACAAAATTTATTTGTCAATAGTGTTGGTTAGAAATGCATTTGATGACAAAGGTCAGAGAACTGACACCAACTAAGCTAAAAGGGGTTTTCTTTTCTCACAAAACAGGTAGGTGATTAGTCTTGGTTCAGCCGCTCCACAATGCCTCATAAATTCAGGTTTTGGGGTAAATGGATTCTTGTGTTTAACACCTGATGATTATGAGATGGATGCTACATTCCAAACATTGTAATAAATGACAGAAAAATGAGACTAAGATTTAACTTCCTCATGCCATAGTATGCTTGCCTCACACAACCCAACACATACATCTGCCATATGCAAGCACACACATGCATATGTACATAAATTCCCTTTCCCTTTTCTCCTCAGAGCCACCTTTAGTCACTGTTAAGGCTTTCTCTTCTTATCCTCAGTTTTTCAGTGGTACATGCTAATATCGTAGCAAATCTTAGAACACCTCTTTCCTTATAGAAAGAAAAAAAATGTAGTGGGATTGTGAGCTCTTATCAATTACTCAGATGGCAAGCTCTCTCAGAAACCATTCCGTTTCAGATTTTCCTTGGACTTGATGGTTTCCACCATCCTGTTTGGAACTTTGCCTTTTATTAAGGAAATGCAATGTTCCAGACACTGTGAAAATTCCTAAGATTCATTATCATTGTTGCTCACATTACCCTTTGAGGTTAGTGTCCTACAGCCAGAGTAGCTCAGCATTTTTCCCATGCTCATACCACCATTGTTTTCTGGCCTGACAACTGAGGCCAGATCTTTCCAACTTTACACCCTGTATACAGTGGGCAGGAGGAAACATCTCCTTGTTCTTGACTTTCAAATTCAGTGAGCAAATGTCATCAGATCTCCAAGAGACTCTTAGTAAAATATTCTTTAATATTAAAGTGAAAAAAGTTTTCAAACCAGTAAATATTACTGTACCTGGAAATAGAATCTTTACTGATGTTTAAAGATGAGTAATGCTACAATTTGTTTCAGGATCCAAGTCATGGAGCCATCTAAATGTTGAGTCTGTTACACATGAATTTCTTTTTGCATATTTTAAACACAATGGTCCAAAATACTCATATAAAATTTTACTTTCTAAATACAAGATGCCAAATACTAAATGTATTCCCAATGTTAAAATTATCCACCTAGATAATCTGAATAATTACATAACATCCCTGACTGATTTATTTTTTAAACCTACTCTATGTCTAAATATTAATTCAGTAAATTTTGAATTATAAAGGAATTTTAAACAGAAGCTATTTGTTTTATGTTTTTTCTTTTCTTTTTTGAGACAAGATCTCACTGTGTAGTTCCGGATGGCCTTGAACTCACTGTGTAGCCCAAGCTGGCCTCAAACTCATGGTGACCCTCCTTCCTCGGCCTCCTGAGTGCTGGGTTTGCAGGGATGCACCATCACACCTGGCTTTAAGCAGAAGTTTTTAAGATGAAAAAATAGAATGGTCTTGGTGAATTAATTTTTTTAAATTATTCAATGGTTAGAAATTTGGGTATGTAATATATTCCATAAACTCACTAAGTATGATTCTATTGACCATTTACTAAATGGACAAGTGTACAGTCCATTTATTCTTAGGGCACAGCTTATCTTTGATATTTCTTATCATATGAATTCTCATTATTTTGTAAGAAATAATTTCTGTCATAAAAGAGTAAAATATTTCTCAGGATTTCCAATAATGTTCTTCCCCAAAATTTGAATTTGAGATGCTTTTGTACATGAGAATATGATCCATAACAGGAGTGGTCCAACCAGCCCACAAATGCTATCTAAAAAATAGCTAACATTTTTAAAGACCAAATCCTCATAGAAAATCTAGTTCCCAAATATTCTAATGTTTTACAGGTAAAACACATTCAAAGCGATTCTTTAAGATGTCAAAGTCACATGTTCCCTGCTGAACCTTTGAAATAAGATCAGTCTCTCTTTCAGTTCATTTTCCTTCAAGAAATATTTCTTGCAGATCATTCCCATACTCACATTTCTTTCTTCACCTCCTGCCTAATGAGCAAAAGAAGAAATCCTTTCCACCAATCATGTAAGAGGTCGAAAGTTCAAGAGCATGAATTATGGAGTGTATTAGTCAAGTCTCACTTCATGGCACATGCCAGAAATTCAATTTAAAATATAATTTTAACAAAGCTTGGTTGGCTTCTGTACTAGTAAACTCTAGGAACAGAGCTAGTTTTAGATACCAAGTGAAATGAGTGTCCAAACAATATAGTCAGGTCCCCCCCATATTCTGACCCTGTTTCCTTCTAAAATTGATCTCTTCTAACCACAGTCTTCTTCCCTATGACTAGGGGAAAATGGGCACTAGCAGTTCCAATTTCACAATATCATAGCACCATTACAGTAAAGGAAATAGACTTCTAGGCCAGCGTAGTGGTGCATGCCTATAATTCCTGCAATATTTGAAGGCTGAGGCAGGAGGATTACCAAGAGTTTGGGGCAAGCTTGGGCTACATAATGAGTTCAGAACCAGCCAGAAAGAAAGGAAGGGAGGGAGGGGATTAAAGAGAGAGAGACAGAGAAGGGTGGGAAGGAAGGAAGGAAAGAAAGAAAGAGAGAGAGAAAGAAAGAGAAAGAGAGAGAAAGAAAGAGAAAGAAAGAGAAAAGGGTGGAAAGGAAGAAAGAAAATAGACTTCTACCACTTGTTCTAGTAGAAAAGTCCTAATTTTATATGCCAGTTTTGCTAACATACTAATCCTTCTGAAGAAGTTTGAGTACAAATTTATGATTGATAATTAATAAAATCCTATAGAATAGAAAAAGATGTTCCTCCTCCCTAAAAAAAAACAGATGTATGATAAACAAATAATATCCTTGCCTTACAGTGAAAGATGGAGGCAGAATTCTGTGAAAGTAAATATGTAATTTAAAACTTTTACAAAACACACACAAGAAGCTCTGCAAGTTCAGAGGGCTTCACAGGTGAAGCTTATCAAGTAAGAGAGAAAGAATATAAATTTTACATAAGAGAAGTGAGAATATCCAATTTGTTTTATGAGGCCTCATGTCAAAGCCTGAAAGCATATTTTAAAAAGGAGATTTGCAAACTAATATTTTTATGATCATAGAATTAAAAATCCTCATCAAAGTAATAGCCAGTGAATCCAACAATGTAGAACAAAGATAAAAATGATAATCCAGGGTTTATACTATGAATGCAAAGTTGGGTAAACATGAGAAAATCAACCAATGCAACTCACCACATGAACAGAATAAGAGAAATAAATAATCTCAGCATGAACACTTGACAAAATTTCATGCCTATGTTTATAAAAAAGTTCAGTGACAAAAGAACTTACCCAGGAAAAACTTAAATAAATTGTTTTATTTTTTTCAGAAGCTGAATTCAGTCAAATGTCCATCTCCCCCACACCATGAGTTCATGTTTCTCACACTCTAAAAGATGGCAGTATTATTTGTGCTTATATCCCCAAAAGTATATTCATTACTTCTCTCCATCATCACATCTCAAATTTAATTTCAATACTCCATAACACTAACAATGGACCAAATTTGTACTCCAGTGGTTAATCCTAACTTTGGTTCTAGACATGTTCCTTGATAGGCTGAGAACAAAAAGGTCAGATAGACACTTAAAAAAGACTTTCTCCTCCTCTTTCAATATGCATCTCCAAATTGCCTTCATCAAGACTTCCTTATTTATCTTTCCAGAAGTTCTATGCACTTCTATATGAATATTCATTTAGTAGCTATTTATCCAGTTCCTCCTCTTTCTGCAATGGAGGAATATGACTTGTGCTGTATTTTTTAACATTACATCTATCTTTTATTTTTTAAAGCTGAACAGTATTTCCTTATTCTGTATATTCAGGTTGTCCAATTTTTCTCACTACAAATGATGCATTTTACATATACATCTCTTTACTACTGTGGATGTATATCCACTGGATGAATTTCTGAAAAGTGGAATTCCTGGATGAGAAGCTTTGCATGTGGTTCATTTTAATGGATCTTGCTATACTTCCCTCCATAGTGCAATTTGTTCTAATTTGTACTCTCACTAACAATGGGTGAAAGAACACATTTCCTCATGTCTTCATTAACATTTGTGAATCAACATCTCTACAGGTCTCCAAACTTGATTATTTCTTACTAGTTAACTCTTGAATGACTTTTTCTATTTCTTCTAAGAAAATCAGTCTGTTTACATTTTAAATTTTCTCTATTGTCAATTTTTGGGAATTTGGTGATATATATTTTCCTGGAAAACTATCTCTATCAACCATCTTTTCAAATTTATTTCTTTAGAGTTAATCAAAGGATTCTGTGATGATTTTTTTTTTCAGACAGTCTTGCTATGTTACCCAGGCTGGCCTCAAATTCTCAGTCCTTCTGCCTCAGCCTCCTGAGTAGCTGGTATTACAGTCATGTGCCATCATACCCAGCACATGATAATTCTTTTAATTTCCTCTGTGTCCATGATGATTTTTCCATTCTTGTATAAAGTTGCATTTGCATTCATGTAAGACAACATTAGAACCTCTCTCCAACAAATCTCACCCCTCAAATCTGTTAATGTCTATTGATGATACAAACATTTAACCTTCTCAATGAATGGAATAAACCAAACAAAATTCTAGAATGTCCTATGCATTCCTTTCTATCTTCCATGATTTGATAATTATCTTAGTCAAAAAATACTTATTAAGCATTTCTTTTATTTTATGAAAAAATAAAACAAAATTTCATAACTAAATAAGAGAATAACATAGTTATTACACTGTGTGTCATTATCTTCAAAGTAGTTGCTCACAGTATAAGACATAAACTAAAAAGATTCTTACAAAAAAGAAACAATCATAAAATAATACAAAACTTTTTAAATGAACTAAGATAAACTAGTAGTATAAATGAGACTAATTAGCACATATATTGAAATATTTTAGTAAATAATGTTCTAGGTAATAAGAATACAGTGGAGAATGGTGTTGAAATACCCAAAAGTAATGAGAAACTTGCCTATGGAACTCCAGTAATCAGATTCAGATAGAGACAAAGATAGAGATAAAGATAGAGAAATAGAATAAGTTTACTGAGGGATATTCATTTTAAAATGTTAAATAGTACAAAAGAACTATTCATGAACTGGATTTATTAATTTATTGTTTTTTATTAGGACATGTTTATTTGTTTGTTTATTTATTTTTGTGGTGCAGGGATCAAACTCAGGACTTTGAGCTTGCCTGGCAGGCATGGTGCCACTAAACTATATCCCTGGCCTAGTACATGTTTATAATACATAATAAGTACATTCATCTTGGGGAATTGATATATACAAATATCACATCTTAATTATTTTTACTTTTCTTTCCCTTTCTCATCTCCCAACTCCTCCTGATTTTGCTTGGTGCTTACACCTGCTGTTCTTTCATACCACAGGACACACTTCCTGTAAGACCCAATGTCAGGGACTTGCCCAAGTCAAAACAGACTGAGGACCTAGCTACCTACTGACTCCCTCAACCACCTTTTTCCCTGCCTTTCATGTAAAGTATAACTTGCACTTTTCATAAATAATGACATGTCCAATTTAACAGAATTCTCCTGTACATAAAAATGTAATTCAACAGAACACATTGTAATACATTCACATAACTTCTTGATGACCTGAATGACTGACCTTGTAGGGTTTGTAATTTGAGCATCTTGTCTTACTATATTTTCTCTACTTCTTGCTATTTATCTTGTTAAATATGTTAGACCTGCCTCCTGTAATAAATATTAGCTTATTGCCATTCCACACAGAATTTACCTTCATTACCTCTTCTGTAATTATGAAGTTAGAGCTTGGAAATACTTCTCCTTTATCAGCTTGTATAATGTTAATAGTGGACACTGGAGAGACACAACAGGGGGAAACAGTTTCTCTTCTTAGTTCCAATGCATTCCTCTACGCAGGCTCTTACCACATATTCAGATTATGCAGTGTCCTAATCCAGTAGCACATATAGTTTCTGCAGCTCTCAGCGGCCAGAAGCACATAGCAGTTTCCTGGATCAGCGGAATATGGCACATCATCAAAGGAAACTTCCCCCAGAATACTCTCTGGCAGTCCAGCATCTCCTTAGGGACAACTTCACAACCTCAACAAATAGTCTTCCAGCAAACCACAAAACTCTCCCTCTACAAGGTCTGGATCACAGACCTGAGAGAAAGTATGTAGCTTAGCTTTGCACCACTTCAATGACATACCTGACACAGGCCATTTATGATGTAAAAAGAAGTTCAAGGTTCTGAGGATTGAAGTCCAAGGTCAAGATGCTCCATTAGTTTGGTCTTCTAGAGAGGGTGACACATCATAGCAAGAGTGCACGTTGGAGTGACTGCTCATATCTTAAGCCAGGAAACAAAGAGAAGGACTGACATACTGAGATCCCACAACTTCCTTTGAGGGCACACCCCAGTAATGTAAGAACCAATCCCTTAGGCTCCAGTTGTTAAAGGTCCACAGCAGCTCCCAAAAGCATCACCCTGAGGATCAAACCCGTAAACACATGGGCCTTGGGAAACATTCAATATTCACACTATAACAAAAGGAAAAGGAAGTAATCCACATCATCTCTAAGGGAGATGCCAGCTACCTATACCTGGTTTTTGTGTATTGAGTTCTTTTTACTCCTTGCCAACTGTTATGGGCTGAATTCTATTCTCCTAAAGTTTGTTTTGAAGTCTTAACTCCCAAGTACTTCAGAATGTGACTCTAAAAGAAAGACAGGATATATGAAGTTAAATTTGCTGATTAGCATGGGCTCTAATCCTTAAAAGAGGAGGATATTTGAACACAGGCACACAGAGAAGCAAATATATATGAACATATGAAGACACAGAGGAAACACCTTGTGAAGACACAGAAAGAAGACAGCCATGCATGAGCCAAGGAGAGATGTCTCAGAAGAAGGCAACTGTGCCAACACTTTAATCTTGAACTCAGAATTGTGAAAAAAATTAATTTCTGTTGCTTAAGCCCTCCTGTCTGTATACTTTGTGATGTAGCATGCCAAACTAATGTATTAGCCAATTCCCTATTACTCCAAACTCTTGCTGTAATTTAAACTCTTGCTCAGTAATTTATATTAAACTTTTCTAGTGCCAGTTACTGTCTGGTTTCTGTCTCACGATTGGATTTGGATTGATACACTTATCTCACATACACATTGTTTTTTAAACAATTACTAACTTTTGGTTATTTTTCATTAATTTTTAATTTAGATCTTATTTTGAAAATTTTTCTCAAATCTATCTTCCATATAGCTGTTTTTCTTATTTTTCCAGTTACTTTTAATTCTAAAACATGTTTTTTTTCCTATTCCCAACACTTTTCTTTACACTTGCTGATATATTTTCTTTTCTCGCTATTGTCTTTTTTTTAAACCTAGTATTTTTTCCATTTGAAATTTTGTGATGTCATTAATAAGTGTTCACTTGCAATGCTCAACTATTATTTAACATATCTTCTGATACATATGTGCATCATCAATATGTTATGTATTTTGTTCTTTTTCTCCTCTATACTTATTGTACTTGAGTTTAAGCTCTATCATGGATATTTCTATGCTGTTCTTTCTAAGTCTACACAGTAATTTGATGAAAAAAAAGTTGTGAAGTAAGTTGGTACAATAAGAAATTTCAATGACTATATTTTTTTCTTAGATATTGTTCACTATGTTGGGCATTCCACAACTCATCTCCATGCTTGTAGTGTGCTATGCTCCATATGGATTGGTTGATTTTTATATGGCCACATCATTTATCACTTTTGCAAAGTAGACTGTCACTAACTTTCATTCTTTTAACATGTCATAGTACCACCATTCTGCATGAAATGACACCTTTGTTTTCAAATTTCTGAATTCTTCCTTACCTGCCATTCTTTGAGGGAACAAAGTTCACGTTTCTTCCTAAGCCTGTCTACATCTAAGACTGCCATTCCAATTAAAAGAATATTGTTTGTGCTCTTCAAGTCTGAGCTATGTGTTTTGGGGGACTCTAAACAAGCTCAAAAATATAGAATAGATATTTTCTGTACGTTCTCCCTTTTCTTGATTATATTAATTTATCAGTTAGACTTTATCTAAATTATTGGGAATGATTACGACTCACACAAAAGGAGACATGTTCAACTTTTTCTTTAACCATTATGTTGATTTCAGAGATGAGAATGAGATAGAATTATCTCTACCATCTTTAACCATACTCCTTCATAATTACCAAGTAGAACTATCTAACACTTCAAACATTATAACCATAGTTGAGCATAATAGGAATCCAGTGGGCTCTCTCCCCAGGGCAAAGTAGCACCTCTGATCAACCACACATCACTGGGACTGAATGCAGTCACAAAACCCTTCTCAGCCTAGCTTCTCAGACATTACTACCAATTGATCAAAGCTGACCCATGACAAAAAAAAATCATTTGCCATTCTGTGCCATTTTTATTCATGCATAAATAAGTAATATATTTATGAAATCCTTCATTTATTACTTCAAACAGAGCCACTTGTCCAGTTAACTTTAGGGAGATTTTCCAATGACAACATTGGTAAGTCATCTTTGTTGATATTTGGACTCCCAAAAGTTCAACTTGATTCATAGTCTTGACTTACAACAGAAACCATACTGGGAATTTTAAAAATATGCTCTTAAGGCACAGACATGGATCAGACAAATCTGAGAGAGAAGCATTACCAGATGGTGGCCCTAAAAGTACCACTTCAGCTGTGAGCCACAGAGCCTAGTAATTTCTATTTTGTACCTTCTTTATAGATTCTCAAGGTTTAACCTAAAATTTATAATCTGGAAATGAATGGAACAAATTACTGAAATAACCCAAATTTTTTATTCATTCTCAATTGCCTAAAATTAGCTAAACTTCTGGCTTTGGATTTAAAGCTTTTGCGCTCTGAAAAATTCATGTATATTTCAACAGCACCATTGAAAATTAATTAACAAATTTTGGATTTATTCTCTTTATATAGATAATTTAAAAATAAGTAAATAAGATTACAGTTGGGATTTCTTTCTTTGTTTTTGTTTGTTTTGTTTCCTTTTTAGAGGACCACTGAAGACACTGGGTCACCTCTTCAACTATCTGAAAGTATGGCTAAGAATAAAGTGAGAGGGTAAAGACTGCAAATGAGAATTTTTGTTATGGAAAGTTATTAGAGTGTTTTAAGAGTGGAAGAAAGGTCCCCTCTCAACTCAAGTCTATTAAAAGGGATAGCAAAAGAACCCTTTGAAAAATTAATATACATTTTCTTGAATTTTTAGGATGCAGGGGCAAGTTACACAACTCATGACTGAATTAGAAACCAAAAGTAAGTTTAACTAGAGCTTCCTATAGGAGGAAAAAAAGTATTGTCAGTAGTAAGTTATACATGCATTGAAAGCAAGACAAAGGAAAAAGAAATTTTAGACTAAGATTTACTTTTAATATTTGTCTATACTATGTTTTTCATTATTTAATAATTCTAAAAAGTCTTGAGACGTGACTAAAACTTTTATCCCAGGGGGTGAAAATAAGAAGAGAAAAAGAATAAATTAAAGGTACTTTCTGTTTCACTCTACTAAGTGCAATTCATGCAACAAACCAATTAAGTAAGTTTAGCTTAAGTAAAAAGAAATCAACAATTAGGTGAAATTCTAAATTAGACTTCCCAAGAACAGGTGACATAGCTGTGGAAATTTTTGATATAAAAATTGAAGATATAGGGACCAGGGATTTAGCACAGTGGTTCTGCCGCCTGCTTCTCAAGCACAAGGACCCGAGTTCAATCCCTGGTACCAAAAAAAAGAAAAAAAAAATTAAAGTTACAAAATTTCCTCGACCAATTTCTAAATAGAATATGGCAGTAAGAGATTAGAAATGCATAAAAATATATACCCTGATACTGGGTTTCAGTTTCATTGTCAGGTTTTGAAAAATTCCCCTCATGATTTCTATAATCTCATTTCAAAACTGAAAGATTATAAATGTGAAATACAGAGCTCTCAGATAAATAATTGTTTTCATTTTTCCAAAGCTGAATGTGAGTATGACTACCGGAAAAAGGTGCAACAGTAATTAAATAAACAGTTTTGAACACCTGTGCAGTAGGATACGATGTTCACCACAAACAGAAGATAAATGAATCAGAAATTAAATATAGCAGATGGCTTTAGATCAGCACACCTCGATAGCATGAATTCAGGGACATTTAAAACATTTCCTAAACTTATCATAGAAACAATTATTTTGAATACATAGGTGCCAACTATGAAGTTTCCTCTGAAGAAGAAAATAAATAAAGGAATGGCCTTAAAAATTATATCCTGATTACCTTAACTTTGATACCTGGAAATACCAAACTCACTTATCATTTCATTAGTGTCCAGTAAATAGCCAGTGGGATTTGGGGAAGGAATAATCAGTCAAACGTATGTAATATTATTCTATGACAGACTTTCAGGCATTATTGATGGAAAGGGAAATTAAAAGACTTTAATCCTAGTTTTGAAGAACTTACTCATAAATAAAGCTGGAAAAAATATTTTTAAATGTACATAACTATACGAACTCTCAACTTAGAAAGCAAAACAAATGGAGTTTTATTCCTCTGTTCTTTCCTGAAGAGATGACAAGAGGGATGGTAAACCTTAGCTATATACGGGGCGGGGGAGAAAAAAGAAGAGGAGGAGGACAAGGAGGATGATGACAAGGACAAGGAGAAGGGGAAAGGAGAGGAGGGAAGAAGGAAGGAAGGAAAAGAAATTGTCCATTACATTGTTGTAAATTAGGAGAGTGTCATTCACTCGCAAGTGAAAAGAGTACACTATAAATGGCTTTGCAGATGGGTTTAAATCAATCAAAGGCTAGGCAATGTGGCTTCCAGGAAAAAGTGAGAGAGGTTCAGAGAATTTAGGAAAAGAAAGCTAGTTGGGGGAAAACCAGAAAACAAGCTGGACAAAAATAAAGGAATTCATGGGACCAGAATAAGTTTTTTCATACCAAGGAAATGGAAGGGAATTTAATCCCTGTAGACAGAATCATAAGAAAACAAAAATGGAGGGCAGGATTCCATTGAATTTGAGACAATTTTGATCTGGAGCCACAGTAGTATCAGTGACTAAAGAATCCTCAAGAGGGTTAATCAAAGTATGAGACATTCTGTTCTATAGAGTCTCAAAATGTTCAACAAACATTCCCCTAATTGAAACATGGCTTTGTTGTGATAATACCAGCACCTCCTGGATCTTTTCCACAAGAGAAAGCCATTCATTTTTTTCTCAGTAACTGAGCAAGAGGAAGAAATAAATTGTTCCATCAACATTTCATCACAACTTTTTACCACCTTTATTACCAATACTTAGAGGTCACACTATTGTTCTTGGTGTCTTCAATAAATGGAGTAGTCTTCTTAGTCATCCATCCCTGTTCCAATCCCATTCTTATTCTTACTGACTTTAAAACCTAATTTTCAGGCTATAGAACCCCTCAACTCCAGTGACATCCATTAATGCTTTACTTTAGTTACAAGATGGCAAAGCCATGCTTAGAATTTATTATGTAACATTGTTTCAACTCCAAATTCATAAAATCTGTGTTTCTTCAACACCACACTTTCATTGCCTCATTTGTATGAAATTCTTTTTAAAACTTTAACATGACCTCTGAGTAGTGGACATTAAACAAAATTAAACTTAAATATAATTTTTGTATGGATAGGCCATATGACTTTATGAGTTACTCCACAAACCTCAGGATTTTCTCAGGATGTTTTTCTGTGTGACAGTATACCAGCTTGCCTGACGCAAGTCTTCATACTCAACCATTATTAAAAATCCATCACAATACAACAACAACAACAACAACAAAAAGGTCAAAATTTGCTACCATATTGTAAGCTAAAAATGAGAAGAACATATGACAAGTCCAACAGGAATTTCCACTTAGCTACATCGTCAGTCAAAATGGATTAAGAAACATTTTTGGAATATAAATAACATTTTCCACAATTTGAATAAAACATCATAGAAAGCCTCAAAAAAGGGAGGAAAAGGATTTGACCGTCTCACACTATGTGTATCCAACTCTGAGGCAGAGAGAGTATAATAACAATTCAAATAAATTGTTTTCCAAGTATCTCAGCCAAAGCCAGAATCACAAGTAGCCATGCTAGTGGAGATTTTTACTTTATCATTTATTGTCTTCCTGTATGTATCTCTAGTATGCAACTAAACAAAAAGCAGATGGTATCTGGAGGGAGAGTTCATCTAGGCATTCCTAGTTACTTATGTATGTGTAGATAAAATTACTAAGAAATAGGAAACAGAGGAGTTCCAGGATTAGTACCTGGTGGGACACAACTTTTCATATAATAATATAGCAGAAAAAATGTATTTATGTTCTAATAAATCAGAAAACCAATTATTTTTAGAAAACTCAATTGTTAAATCTAGAAAAGATCTAATGCCAATCCAGTTGGCTCACATGTCTCCTAATGACTATACACACCAAAGTACCTATGATAAAACAAAACATTTTCTTTAACAAAATGAATAAACTTCAAATCTTCCCCCCAAAACTAGAAAATATGGTCTTTATAAGGCAGGACATGAAGCCATACAGAGAAAACAAATTGAAGGCAACAGGAAAGGAAAGGTAATTGAAGGAAAGAGAACCACAAGGAAATTTACATTTACTCCATGAAATTTTTCTTACTTCATTTATTTTTCCTTTATCTTTTCCAAGTTAAAATGTAATGCCAAATTGAAATCCATATTTGTAATAGTAAGTAAAAGTAAACTTAATCCAAATTTAATCCAGCAATATATAAATTTACCCAAATTTAATACAACAATATATAAAAAAGATAACTGACTTAGCAGGGTTTCAGAGTCCAAATGAATTTAGCAAGGTGATGGGGTCTGAGCTGAATACACAAAAGTCAATCGTATTCCATTAAAATTTCACATTAGTAATAATACTATTCACTATGTCACAAAAAAAGGGAAATGCTTAGGAATAAATCAGGCAGAACATGAACAAGTTTTGAATGCTGAAAAATAAAAATCACCAATAAAGAAAATTATAAAGTTTGAGAGCAAAAAGCAAGTAGATGGTGAGGACCTCGGCAGCCTGGAGCAGGGCTCCCTCCCGCCTGCGCCCCACCCCCCAGTGACCAGCTTAGCCACGCAGGTGCCTGCAGCACACACACACACCCCTCTGGCCTCCTGGCTATGCCAGTACCTGGTTCCACACTACAGAGGCAGAGGTGGTCATGAAGGCCATTGTCCTGAGCACCAGAACATAGAGCAGAAGTGAAAAACAGAAAGAGGGCCTCTCTCAGGCTCCTTGATGAAAACTGAAGGCCACTGGAAAAGTGAAGAAAATCTCTGCAATAAAGGCACACCAGACCACCATACTTGGTCAGTTGGAGGGATCATCACCTCCCATCAGAACCTGGACTATCTTCAGGGGAAGGGCAGCTGGAACCTGCAGGAGAAGCTTGAGGGTTCAACCGTGCAGGAGGACAGGGAGCTCAGCTTGGGACTTGAAGCCAGAAATCTGCCTGAATCTCACAGGTCTGCTGCTGGCTTGCTGAGACTCATTGACTTACATCTGCACACTGCTGCCCACATTGTCTATTGTGACAGCCGATACATACCGTGAAGGAGCCTGTTCATTTTTATTTTTTATTTGTTATTGTCAAAATTATTTTTTGCCCTTACTTTTAATTTTTTTCTACTCTTTTCAAATTTTTTTCTTCTACTTTTTTTTCTTCTTCTTTTTCTCTTCTCTTTCTCTTACTCATTCTCTCGCTGTCCCACATTGTTCTTCATCTCCCTGTTTGTTCCTGTTCTGGCCCTAATTCAGATGTCTTTATTTTTCTTTCCTTCTCTTTTTCCTTCTGATTGTCATTAGTTTTAAAGGAAAGTAAGTACAGTTTCTAGCCTCCCTATTGCTGTTAAGTTGTTCTGTTCTTGTCTTTTTTCTTTCATTCTGTCTTTTCCTCTGGTCTTCAACAGTTTCTTAGAGTTTGCATGATCTTCCTGTGTCCTCTGGCCTCACTGCTAACCTTTCCCTATCCTTCTACCTATATATCCCTCCCCTCCCCAACTCCTTCTAACTCCCCATACTGAAGGGTAAAGTTGCTATGTTGAGGAGTCTATTCACTATAAACATATGTTGAGCTGGTCCTTGATTTTGATTTAATTCACACAGTTAAAGGTGATTAATAACTACAATAAATTGTCATTTTCTAAGCTGTGCTTGATGCTAGAGTGTTGCTGATTGTATTACTTGGGGTAAGGTGTTTTGATTGATCTGATCAGTTGTCCTTCCTGGTATAATGAAAATGAGACAGCCTGAGTCATTGGAGACTCGAAACCTAAAGACCAGGTATATCTGGAAGACACCTCTGAGAAGCAATCATTCCATAAGTGTTCTAAATACAAGCAGCAAAGATACTTACAATAAGCAATTTTGAAGTATCAACCCAGGAATTAAACCAAGGACAGTCCCAAAAACAAAAATGAGAAGACATTTAAGCAAGGCACAAACCCAGACTTCCACCCCACCAAAGGCAAATTCTGGGGGAAATGAGGTGGAAAATGAGGTGATAATCAACCACCTGGAAACCCAGCACAGGAAGTAACAAAACAGATGAATGATGCTCTAGAAAAAATTCAAAACAGAAACAATTGCCCAGATAACTACAGAGATGGTGAGCAGAGTGAAAGACATAGAGGCTCTAGAACAGAAACAGATTAAAAAAAAAAAATAGATGAGCTCAGAAACATGCTGGAAGCCATGAATGCACAGCATAAGAAAGAAATGGAAACCATGATCACCCAACATAGGAAAGAAATGGAATTCATGAAACAGATTCAAACAGATATACAGGAGATTAAAAACTCCACTGAAAGTATTCACAGCAGATTGAGCTAATGTGAAGATAGAATATCAGATACAGCAGACAGGATTGTGGTTAGTGACCATGACAACAGATTTCTTAAAAATAGTAAGGGACCACAAGAAATCAATCCAGCAGCTGCTAGATGATGCAAAAAAGAGTAACATAAGACTGATAGGATTCCACAAAAAAGCAGAAGAAAGTACAATTGACATAAAAAAAACTGTTCACAGAAGTAATAGTGGAAAACTTCCCAGACAGAGGTAGAGAATTGGACACACAGATAAGTGAGGCATATAGAACTCCAACTTGAGACAATAAAAAAAAAAATTACACCTAGACATATAACAGTCAAGATCCCAGAAACCCGGGAACAAAATCCTACAAGAGTTAGAGAAAAGAAACAAATCACTGACAAAGGTAAGGCCATCAGAATCACAGCAGACTTCTCAACACAAACCCTCAAGTCAAGGAGAGCCTGGAGTGAAGTATTTCAAGCCCTAGAAGAAAATAACTTCCACCCTAGACTGTTGTATGCTGAGAAATTATCTTTCAACATCAATGGGGAAATTCCACGACAAAGAACACCTGAGAAAGTTCATGAACACCAAACCAGCATTCCATACAATTGTAAACAATATCCTAGAAAAAGACAATTAAGGTCATAACTCCATGAGGCCCAACAGAACAAAGCCACCAGGCAAGGCAAGAAACTAAAGAGAAAGGGAGAAAAATAAAAAATAAAAGAGACAACAACAGTAAAACATCATGACAAGGATGAGTCAATATTTATCTATTATAACCATCAATGTTAATGGCCTCAATTCACCAATCAAAAGAAATAGATTTGCAGAATGGATTAAAAAAAAAAATCCAGTCCCACTGCTCCCGGCCCAGAGGAAAGGGCTTCTGAGCTGCTGTCTGTCCCGCCGCTCCTAGCACATTGCTCCTAGCCAAGAGGTGGGGCTTCTGAGCCACCATCCCACTGCTCCTGGTCCAGAGGAAGGGGCTTCTGGGCCACCATCTGTCCTGTCCCTCCCGGCCCAGAGGAAGGGGCTTCTGAACTGCTGTCCCACTGCTCCCAGCCCAGAAAAAGGGGCTTCCGGGCCATAGTCCATCCCATTGCTCCCAGAACAGACGTAGGGGCTTCTGAGCCGCTGTCCCACCTCTCTCAGCTCAGAGGAGGTGAGGCACATGGGCAGCAACAGCACCCCCACCCCCTGGTTGAAATGAGAAGACACGTAAATAAGTCTCAAAACCAGACTTCCAGATCACTTACAGCAACCCCAAAGGGAAATGAGATGGAACACTCTGATACTCAACCACCTGGACCCACTGAACTTGCAACAAAAGAGGATCTGGAAAAAATGAAATCAGAAATAATTTCTCAGATAACAGCAGAGATTGTGCTCCTAGTGCAAGACATGATTAATAAATCTAGAGAGGAGCTGAGGAACATGATGGAATCCCAACATAGGAAACAAATGGAATCCATAAAACAGATCCAAATAGATTTCCAGATTAAAAACTTCATCGAAAGTCTACACAGCAGAATGAGCCAATGTGAGGGCAGGATTTCAGATATGGAAGATAAGATTGCAATTAGTGACCAGGAAAAGAAAAATTGCTTCAAAATTATAAGGGAACCCGAGAAATCAATCCAGCAGCTGCTAGACAATGCAAAGAAGAATAACATAAGACTGATTGGAGTCAAAGAAGAAACAGGAGAGAGTGCAGATGACATAAAAAAAACTTCACAGAAGTGATGGCAGAAAACTTCCCAAGCAGGGGAAAAGAACTTGACATACAGATAAGTGAGGCATATAGGACTCCAAATAGCCTTGATCAAAAAAAATCTAAACATGGCATATAATTTTTAAGATTCCAGAAACCCAACAGAAGAACAAAGTTCTACAAGCAGTTAGAGAAAAGAAACAAATCACATACAAAGGAAAGCCCATCAGAATCACAGCGGACTTCTCAATGCAAACCCTCAAGGCAAGAAGAGCTTGGAGTGAAGTATTGCAAGCCCTAAAGGAAAACAGCTTCCAACCCACATTGATGTACCCTGAAAAACTATCTTTCAAAATAGATGGAGAAATAAGATGCTTGCATGACAAAGAGCACCTTAGGAACTTCATGAATACCAAACCAGCACTCAAAAAAATTGTACACAATATCCTAGGAACAGACATTGAGAATCACAATCCCAAGAAGCAGAGCAGAATGAACCCACTGGCATGACAAGAAATTAAATGTAAAGGGGGAGAACCCAACAAAAAGAAAAAGTCATGACAATGATAAGTCAATACGTTTCAGTTATAACCATCAATGTTAACGGTCTCAATTCACCAATCAAAAGAAATAGACTGCCAGAATGGGTCAAGAAGCAAAATCCAACAATGTGCTGCATACAAGAAACACATTTAATAAAAAAAGAAACTCATAGACTGAAAGTTAAAGGGTGGAAAACAATACTCCACGCATTGGGAACCTGAAGAAAAGCAGGAGTAGCTATCCTCTTGCAGATCAAGTAGATTTCAAACCAACACTGATTAAGAGAGAAAAAGAAGGACACTACAACCTTGTAAAGGGAAAAATCCAAGAGGAAGAGATGACAATCATAAATATCTATGCACCAAACACTAGTGTACCCAACTATATAAAACAAATACTAACGGACATGAAAAGTCATATATGCACTAATACAATTATAGTGCGGGACCTCAACAACCCACTGTCAAAAACAGATCAACTAGACAAAAAATAAGTAATGAAATACTAGAACTCAATCGAACTCTTGAACAAATGAACTTAACAGATGTTTACAGAGTCTTCCACCCCACAAAATCAGAATACACATTCTTCTCAGCTGCACATGGGTTGTTCTCCAAAATAGACCACATATTCGTGCATAGAGCATGTTTAAGTAACTGCAAAAGAATTGAAGTTATCCCCTGTACATTAGCAGACCATAGTGCGATGAAATTGGAGATCCATAGCAAAAGAAAATGGAAAAATTTCATAAACACATGGAAATTGAACAACACACTTCTGAATAACTAATGGGTCACAGAGGAAATTAAAGAAGAAATCAGACAGTTCCTTCAATTAAATGACAATGACAATACAACATATCAGAATCTATGGGACACAATGAAAGCAGTCTTATGAGGAAAATACATAGCAGTGAATACGCAAATTAGGAAAACAGAACAAGCCCAATTAAACAACCTGATGCATAACCTCAAGCTTCTAGAAAAAGAAGAGCAGGACAAACCCAAAGCTCATACAAGAGAGGAAATTAAAAAGATCGGAGGAGAAATCAATGCAATGGAGACTAAGAGAACGATACAAAAAAATCAATGAAGCCAAGAGTTGGTTCTTCGAAAGAATCAACAAAATTGACAAACCCTTAGCCAAACTTATCAGAAAAAGGAAAGAAAAGGCCCAAATCCATGCAATTAGGAATGAAAAGGGTGAAATTACAACAGACCCAGCAGAAATCCAGAGGATTATCAATACCTACTTCCAGAACCTATATGCCAATAAGATGGAAAACACAGAAGAAATGGACAGATTCCTAGATACATATGAATTACCAAAGTTGAATGAAGAAGACCTAAAAATTCTAAACAACTCATTAACAAGCAATGAAATTGAAAACGTAATAAAAAAATTATCAACTAAAAAAAGCCTGGGCCCTGATGGCTTCATGGCTGAATTCTACAATAAATTTACAGAAGAACTACTGCCACTACTGTTTAAACTCTTCAATGAAATTGAAAGGGAAGCAATACTCCCAAATTTATTCCTGGAAGCAAGCATCACCTTGATCCCTAAAGCAGAGAAAGACCCAACCGAAAAGGAGAACTATAGGCCAATCTCACTAATGAACATAGATGCAAAAATCCTTAATAAGATACTGGCAAATAGAATGCAGAAGATCATCAAGAAGATCATACACCCTGATCAAGTGGGATTCATCTCAGGGATACAGGGATGGTTCAACATATGCAAATCAATCAATGTAATACACTATATCAATAGAGCCAAGGACAGAAACCATATGATTATCTCAATAGATGCAGGAAAAGCATTTGACAAAATCCAACATGCATTTATGATAAAGCCCTACAAAAAATTGGAATAGATGGTCTCTACTTCAAACTGATAAAAACCATTTATGAAAAACCCACAGCCAGTATTATACTAAATAGTCAAAAACTGAAATCATTCACACTAAAATCAGGAACAAGACAAGGATGTCCACTATCACCATTCTTGTTCAATATAGTTTTGGAAACATTAGCCATGCTAATTTGACAGGAGAAAGAAATAAAAGGAATAAAGATAGGAAATGAGGAAGTCGAATTGTCATTATTTGCAGATGACATGATACTCTATATAGAAGACCCCAAGAACTCCACCTAAAGTCTTCTAGACTTAATAACCAAATTCAGTCAAGTAGCTGGTTACAAGGTCAACACACAAAAATCAATAGCTTTCCTCTACACAAATGACAGACTCACTGAGAGAGAAATAGGGCAAATAATTCCTTTCACAATAGCATCCAAAAAATGGAAATACCTAGGAATCAACCGAATGAAAGAAATCAAAGACCTCTTCTCTGAAAACTATGGCACTCTGAAAAGACAGATTGAAGATGATATCAGAAAATAGACAGACATGCCCTGCTCCTGGGTAGCAAGGATTAATACAGTGAAAATGGCCATACTTCCAAAACTGCTATATAGATTCAATGCAATTCCAATTGTGATCCCAGAAGCATACCTCACGGACCTTGAAAAAACAATCCAAAAATTCATCTGGAACAAGAAGAGACCCAGAATAGCAAAAGCAATTCTAGGTAACAGAGACATGGCAGAGGGTATCACAATCCCCAACTTGCAACTATATTACAAAGCTACTGTGATAAAAACAGCATGGTACTGGCAAAGAAACAGACTTGAGGACCAGTGGAACAGATTACAAGATGCCGAAATAACTCCAGACACACTCAGCCACCTCATCTTCGATAAAGGAGCCAAACACCTTTACTGGAGAAAAGATAGTCTCTTTAATAAATAGTGCTGGAAAACTTGGGTTTCAACTTGACAAAGATTAAAACTAGAACTATATCTCTCACCATGCACTAAACTAAAATCAAAATGGATTAAAGATCTAAATATTAAAATAGAAACAATGAACCAGTTGGAACAGAGGTTAGGTAGAACTCTTGAAGACATTGGTGTAGGAAAAGATTTTATGAACAAAACCTCAGTTGCCCATGAATTAGCACAAACAATCAACAAGTGGGATCTCTTATTATTAAAAAGCTTCTGCACAGCAGAGAAACCACCAGCAGTGTGAAGAGACAATCCACAATGTGGGAAAAAATCTTCACCTGCTTTTCCTCAGGCAAAGGTCTACTATCTCGAATCTATGAAGGACTTAAAAAGATCAGACCTCCCAAATTTAAAAACCCAATCCGAAAATGGGAATCTAAAGTGAACAGACATTTCTCACACAAAGAAGTAGAAATGGCAAATAAATACATGGAAAAATGTTCAACATCACTGGTCATTCGAGAGATGCAAATGAAAACAATGCTGAAATTCCATCTCACTCCAGAAAGAATGGCTGCTATCATGAAATCAACCAATAACAAATGCTGGCGCAGCTGTGGAGAAAGAGGAACCCTACTCCACTGTTGGTGGGAGTGTAGACTGGTGCAACCATTGTGGAAATCAGTATGGAGATACCTCAAAGAACTAGGACTGGAAGTCCCATTTGACCCTGCTATTCCTCTGCTGGGGATCTTCCCCAAAGAATTGAAAGAATCATACCACAGTGATATATGTGTACCCATGTTCATAGCAGCACAGTTTGTAATAGCTAAAACTTGGAAACAGCCCAAATGCCCATCAACTGGAGACTGGAGAAAGAAAATGTGGTTTTTTTAATAAAATGGGGTACTACTTAGCCATAAAAAATGAGAAATTAGAGACATTTATAGCTAAGTGGATGCACATTAAGGCAATACTATTTAGTAAAATAAATAGGACACACATGTATAAATACTGAATAGTTTCTCTGGTGTGAGAAACTGTAAGTGTAAGTAAGGACTAAAACATATAATAGATAATGTGAAATAGGAAAAAAGGGGCAAAGTGAAAAGGGAATTGGGAGGGCTAGGGGAAAGGAAAGAAGGGAATGGAATTAATGTGAGAAAATGGAAAAATGGAAACAAAATCTTTGTAAATAGGGAGGGATGGAAGTGTTGAAGGGAGGGCTGAGCAAGGGTGAAAAATAAGAACCAAGAGAGATTATGTAAAGGTGCAAATTTCCAATGATGAACGTCATTATATTGTATACCTAAAATGTACCAATGATTAGAATAAATAATCGATAATGCAAAATAGGAAAAAAAGGTCCAAAGGGGTAGGGTTAGTGGGAGGGGCAGGGGAAAGGAAAGAAGGGAAAGGAAAAATGCTGAGAAATGGAAAAAATGGAAATAAGGTCTTTGTAAATAGGGAAGGGTGGAGGGCTAAGAATGGGCAAAAAATAAGAACCAAGATGCATCATGTAAAGGTGCAAGTTCCCAATGAGAAATGTAAATGTGTTGTAAACCTAAAATGTCCCAATAAAAGAATTTAAGAAATTTAAAAAAAAAGAAGCAAGATCCAACAATATGATATACACAGGAAACATACCTAATTGAAAATTAAATTCATAGACTGAAAGTAAAAGGATGGAAAACAGTTCTCCATGCATCAAGAACCTGGAAAAAAGCAGGGGTAACAATCATATTTGCAGACAAAGTAGATTAAAAACCAAAACTAGTTAAGAGAGACAAAGATGGTCACTACTTCCTTGTGAAGGGAACAATCCAAGAGGAAGAGATGACAATCCTAAATATATATGCACCAAATACAAATGCTCCTGACAATACAAAACAAATATTAATGGACATGAAAAAATAAATAAGCACTAATACAATTGTAGTGGCGGACCTCAATACCCCACTATGACAAATAGACAGATCATCTAGACAAAAAATCAACAACAAAATTCTAGGACTGAAACAAACTACTGAACAAATGGACTTAATAGATGTTTATAGAGTATTCCACCCCACAAATAAGAATATACATTCCTTTCAGTTGCACACAGGGTCATTCTATAAAATAGAACACCTGCATGTAAAAGAATTGCAGTTACCCCCTGTATATTATCAGACCATAGTGCAATAAAATTGGAGATCGATAGCATAAGAAACCCCCAAGCCCCCACATACACATGGAAATTGAATAACACTCTCCTGAACAACAAATGGGTCACAGAGGAAATTAAAGAAGAAATTATACAGTATTTACAAGTAAATTATAATGCCAGTACAACATATAGGAATCTATGGGAAACAATGAAAGTAGTTCTACTAGGGAAATTCATAGCAGTGAATGCCCATATTAGAAAACAGAGAGAGCTCAAATAAACAACCTAATGCTGAACCTCAAACTCCTAGAAAAAGAAGAGCATGACAAACCCAAAGCTCATACAAGAGAGGAAATTACAAAGATCAGAGCAGAAATCAATGCAATGGAAACTAAGAGAATGATACAAAAAAATCAATGAATCAAAGAGTTGGTTTTTCAAAAGAATCAATAAAATTGATACACCTTTAGCCAACCTTAACAAAAAAAGGAAAGAAAAGGCTCAAATCCATGCAATTAAAAATGGAAAAGATGAAATCAAAACAGATCCAGCAAAAATCTAGAGGATCATCAATACCTACTTCGAGAACCTCTACTCCAATAAAATGGAAAACACAGAAGAAATGGACACACTTCTAGATACATACGAACTGCCAAAGTTAAATGAAGAAGATATAAAAATTCTAAGCACCCCAGTTGCAATCAGTGAAATTGAAAACATAATTAAAAACTTACCAACAAAGAAAAGCCCAGGTCCTGATGGCTTCACTGCTGAATTCTATAAGATATTTAGAGAATTATCACCACTACTTTTTAAACTCATCAATGAAATTGAAAGGGAAGCAATACTTCCAAATTCATTCCTGGAAGCATGTGTTACTTTGATTCCAAAACCAGGGAAAGACCCAAACAAAAAAGAGAACTAAAGGCCATTCTTCCTAATGAACATGGATGCAAAAGTCCTCAACAAGATACTGGAAAATAGAATAGAGGGAGTCATCAAGAAGATCATACACCCTTATCAAGTCGGATTTATCTCAGGGATGCAAGGATGGTTCAATATATGTAAATCAATAAATGTAATACACTAGAGACATCCCTTGTTCTTTGGTAGAAAGAACCAATATGCTGAAAATGGTCATACTTCCAAAACTGCTATATAGATTTAATGCAATGCCAATTGAAATTTCAACAATATATTTCACAGAACTAGAGAAAACAATCCAAAAACTCATTTGGAACAAGAAGAGACCTAGAATAGCAAAAGCAATTCTAGGCAACAGAGACATGGCAGGGAGTAACACAATCTCCAACTTGAAACTATACTACAAAGCTACTGTGATTAAAAACAGCATGGTACTGGTAAAAAAACAGACTTGAGGATCAGTGGAATAGATTAGAAGATGCAGAAATAACTCCAGACATACTCAGCCACCTCATCTTTGACAAAGGAGCCAACCACCCTCGCTGGAGGAAAGATAGCCTGTTTAATAAATGGTGTTGGAAAAACTGGATTTCAACCTGCCAAAGATTAAAACTAGACCCCTATCTTTCACCATGCACTAAACTAAACTTGAAGTGGATTAAAAATCTAAATATTAAAACAGAAACACTAAACTTGCTGGAAGATAAGTTAGGTAGAACTCTTGAAGACCTTGGCACAGGAAAAGACTTTATGAACAAATCCTCAGTATCAGGGGATCTAGCACAACGAATCAACAACTGGGATCTCATCTTATTAAAAAGCTTCTACACTGCAAGAGAAACCACCAACAGAGCTAAGAGACAACACACAGTGTGGGAAAAATTTTTACCAGCTTTTCCTCATTCAAAGGTCTACTATCTAAAATATATAAAGAACTCAAAAAAATCAGATCCCTCAAATATAAAGACCCAATCCAAAAATGGGCATCTGAAATGAACATACATTTCTCAGACAAACAAGTAAAAGCAGCAAATAAACATATGAAAAAATGTTCAACATCACTGATCATTCGAGAGATGCAGATGAAAACAACACTGAGATTCCACCTCACCCCAGAAAGAATGGCTCCTATCAAAAAATCAACCAATAACAAATGCTGGCGGGGTTCTGAGGAGAAAGGAACCCTTTTCCATTGTTAGAGGGAGAGCAGAGTGGTGCAACCACTGTGGAAATCAATATGGAGATACATAAAAAAACTAGGATTAGAGGTCCCATTTGACCCAGCTATTCCTCTGCTGGGCATCTTCCCAAAAGAATTAAAAGCATCATACCACAGCAATACATGCACACCCATGTTTATGGTGGCACAGTTTGTAATAGCCAAAACTTGGAAATAGCCTAATTGCCCATCAAGTGGAGACTGGATAAAGAAGATGTGGGTTTTTTTTTTGTAAATGGAGCCATAAAGAATAAGAAACTAGAGACATTCATAGCTAAATGGATCCATATTGAGGCCATAGTCTTAAGTGAAATAAACAGGACACACATGTGGAAAAACCGAATAGTTTCTCTGGTGTGAGAAACTGAAAGTGTAAATATGGGTTAAAATGATTAAAACAAATAATTGATAATTTGAAATAGAAAAAAAAATTCCAAAGCGGTAGGGGAAGTGGGAGGGGAAGGGGAAAGAAAAGAAGGGAAAGGAAAAATTATGAGAAAGGGAAAAAATGGAAACAAATTCTTTATAAATACGGAAGGGTGGATGGGGTGAAGGGAGGGCAGGGTAATAGGGGAAAAATAACAACCAAGATACGTCATATACAGGTACAAGTATCCAATGATAAATATAAATGTATTGTATACCTAAAATGTATCAATAAAGGAATTTAAGGAAAGAAAGAAATGGAAACATACATGAAATGGAAGTCAATTTTTAAGATATCAATACCTTCTAATTGATCATAAGTGTAAGACAATACCAGTAGATATTCCAGTAAGACTTTTTAGATGTTGACAAGCTTACTCTAAACTTTATATGAAAAAGAAGGTAGAACTACCAAGATAATTCTGAAGAGAACAAAGTTGTAGAATTTAAGGTGTCAGTAAATCATAATAAAATATGTTACTAGCAAAAGAAATATTTTTGCCATGTAAAGAAATCCATATCTTGATAGGCACTAGAGACATGAAGCTAGCTTAGCTCCTCTATCAACCTAGACATGAAATAATGCCATTAGGGCTTCTTTGTCCTCCTATCCATCCAAAAATCTATCTACCTACAGCTACATAGTGAACCCAGGAAATCCCAACAGAAAAACCAACCAGCAGAGGGCCAGTCAAACTTGACAACCCACAAGATTTTTAAATAGTAAGTGTTTGTTTTTTATATTTTGTTGTTTTATATAACAATAAATAATTGATGCACATAGTAATTCTAATGTTAACTGATATAAGAGGAACACCAACTAGATAATAATGTAAATATAATGACAGGAAAGTCAACATATAAAGAAATAATGGTTATCCAACAGTGTTTAAATAGTTCACTTTTGCAAATTTTGCAAAAATAAAATATGACATGAACACATTGCTCAGGATCCTGGCAGGGATATGTGCGGGACTCTGAATTTGAAGCTTCATTCTAAATCCACCTCTGCTAAACATTACACTTAAAGTTGAAACACTAACAGTATCTTTTTTTAGTCATAGGAAATGAAGGAATCGTGGAAACCAATGTCACTTGGTGGGAGGAGGTGTTTGAAGGTGATTTGAGCAGCCCTGCTCCAAAATCCTCATGGCTGCTCTTAGGAGGTTTTGATCACTGCCTACAGTTTTGTCAGCAGAGAATCCATGCTCCTGGCATCTCCAATTTTCTGGGATCTTCTCATTTTGGTTATGTTTTCTCAGTTTCACACATTGCTTACTCAGGGACACTACTGCCTGGCCTCCCAGGTCTTCTTCTGAAAAATGTGTGAAAGCCTTCCTGGCCCTACAAACTCTTGCAGTTTGCATGCCTGGAAAACCAGTACCTTATAGATGATTCCAAGATCTGTAACCAGCACAAGCACTATCCCAACACTTGAATCATAGCTACAGAGGCCTTTGAGTGCCTGAATGGCTAACCACTGTGAAATGAGTCCTAGAGGACAGCTTACTAGGCAGCCCTTCATAAGCAGGTGTCCCAGGTACACTCTTCTCCAATGAAAGGTTTACGATTTTGCATCCTTGAGTTGGTGAAGGATGGGGTCTTTCTGATTCCTGAGATGTGTTCAAGCCACCTTTCCTATTATCCTGATGCAAAGCATTTGGTGTCTTTTTAGTTCTAATCTTTTCAGTAATACTCTCCTTTGCCACAACTTTGCAAGTGCTTCCTTTATAATGAAACCGCAAGCTTTTCACATTGCTTTTTGCTCCTGATTCTCACAGTAGATATGGCTAAAAGCACCAAGAAATATCCATGCCACAGCCCAAATATTGGGCTGTTTTGAAATTTTCTCTGCCAGATTTATTAGTTCACCATCCTTAATCACAGTCCCCAACAAAGTCTCAGGGCATCAGCAGGACGGAAATTGTCTGCTAGAGTATAACACACATGGCCTCTTGTCATACTGACAGTGAAGTCCTTGTTCTCACATGAAACCTCTTGAGCATGTTTCCCATCAGCATTTCTATCAGCATGCTAGTCTTCTAATCTCCCACCAGAACCTCCCATCAATCCCTGCTTACTCTGCTTATTGAGTTGTAAGGATTCTCCAGCCAGCATCCCCAAATGTTTCAAGCTTCTTCCACAAACCAGTTCCAAAGGTTTCTGGACCACGTGGTCTGGTATAATTACAGTAATGATCTCACTCCTGGTAACTATATAGATACCCCCATAAAGCTGTGGTTCAGAGTTCATGGCCTCAATTGTCTGAAGATTTTTCCTTAGAACCTAACTAATGATTGTTCACAGAAACTCCTGCAATTTGGGGGAAATTGTAAATATCCTCTGCAATGGTATTTTTGGTGAGAAATTTGCATGTAGCCAATCTGAGAGTGTTATTTAATTCTCCTTGCTGTTGCTTGGGTGCTGCCCTTAATCCATTTCTGGAAATGCACCAGCATTCCTGCATCATAACAGGTTGCTATACCATCTGTAGCTATCTTGAGTGTTCTCAGTTTTGTTCTTAAAGCCCTAAGATTCCTAAGATGCCACCAAAATGCCCTGCACTAAGGTTTTATTAATACAATATTTTATTAAATTAAATTACATAACTGCAGGAGACATAGCATATTTAAGCATGTTTAAACTATAAAAATAGGCATTTTGGGCCAAGGATGTAGCTCAGCAGTGCCATGCCTGCCTAGCAAGCTCAGGGTCCTAAGTTAAATCCCTGGTACCAGAAAAACAAATGATAGATAGATAGATAGATAGATAGATAGATAGATAGATAAAGGCATTTTTCTAACTATATCTGAAATTCACAGTTTTTCCCAATTTGTGGGTACTCTGAGAACTTTAGCCCCAGAAATTCGGGGGTCCACTGTATCTGTCTTAGTTACATTCCTGTCACTGGAACAAAATAAATGACACCCACAACACAAAAGAGGAGAACTTTAATTTGGATCATGGTTTCACTCCATGGTCACCTAGCTACAAGACAGAAATGGCATGGTAGAAGGGTATGGTAAAGGAAAGCTGTTTAACCCATGACAGCCAGGAAGTAGAGAGAGAAAGGAGGAGCAGTGGATGAGAATATATCCTTCCTAGTAGAGCCCTGAGTGACTCACCCACCATCTCCAAACATAAGATTTCTGGGGAACATTTTGGAACTAAACCATACAGGGTCAAAAGGGTGACTAAGACAGATTAGATAGATAGATAGATAGATAGAACTTAAACAGCTTTATTATTGTTTTGTACAGTATTCATTATTCTCTTTCAGTGATCTCTATTTCCTTTTGTACCTCTGACCTTCCATCCAGGGTCATTTTCCTTCAATCTGAAGAATACCTAGCAGAATTACCTTTAGTGTGATCAATTCAATTTCTATTGATTTGAAATTTTCTATATTTCATTTTTTATATACAATGGCTATTTTAGTTGGCAGATACTGTATGTTAGTCGACATATTTTTCAGCACCTTGCAGATGTCATTCCACTATTTTCTGGCCTCCATTGTTGTTGAAAACTCAGCTATAAATCTGTGCCTTCTTTTACAGTAATCTGTCTCTTTACCCTGGCTCCTACAAATAATTTCTATTTAATTTGCTTTAGGCTATTCTTTTATGAAGTGCTTTTTATTTAGCTAACCCAGGATTTGTTGGAATTCTGTTTGTTGATGTCTGTCATCAATTCTATAAAATCTCACACATTATCTCTTCAAATATTTGTCAAATATATTGCAAAGTATCATGTGTTTATAGCGTCTATATTTTCTGGCAAATTTTTCAGGCTTAACTTTTCTGTTTTTAAACATAGTTAACATCATTATTTTATAGAATGATAAGTTCAATATTCAGGTTTCAGAGTTGATTTGTTTCCTGACTTTTCTGCTAGCTTGTCCTTTTGTTTTCTCATTTTATTCTATTGTGTTGAAGTACACCAAAATATTTCTTCCTAAAATGATAAAGATTGTTGAGCTAAAGGCAGTTAAACTCCATGGGTCACTTTATGTTTTTTTCTCTGTTTGCCTACAGGCCAGTTGAATGCTCAATTAATGGATATAGCTGTTTATGAGTTCAGAGACAACACTGGAAGACAGCACTGAAACTAGAGACAGGATCTTACTTCTTTGGTTTTTCTGCCTTTGAGAGCTAGAACTACTCACTCCTTTGTCTTGTCACTGTAGTAATTTATTGTCACTGATTTTCTCTCATTGTTAGATGCTATTTTAACAGAGAGACTATATATCTCATTTGACAGATATGGCATGGATTAATAAACATGCTCAGATGGAATATGGTGGCACACACTTGGCATTCTAGTACTCTGGAAGGCTGAAGCAGGATTGCAAGTTAGAGCCCAGTCTGCATACTCTACTTAGTGTGAAGCCTCCAGGTTCAATCCTCAATAATTAAAACACACACACACACACACACACACACGCGTGCATTTTGTTTTGTTTTGTTTTTAGTTTTATTTTCTTCTGCTAAATTCTTGGGGTCTAGGACCACTTTAATCCAAGTTTAAAGACTGAGAAATGGTTATGTTAATAAAAGAACTGGTCATCTGGAAAACCCCACAACAATGACCCCCAGATTGTGGCTTTTGTCCTCTTAATTCACCAAAACATCATTCAGCTTATCAACTGCCAGTTTGGGATCAGCAAAGATCCCCAGGGAGAAACATCTCAGTGTTCCCAGACTGCCCAGGATCTCAATCTAGTAATTGCTCATTTCCTTATTTGTTCTATGATATCTTTAAATAACACTTTTTCATATATTTTTAGTTGTCTCCAGTGATGGAATTTGTCCAAATTACACAGTCTGATACTATTGGCCTCTACTTTCTTTTCTATAATTAAACTCATCTTGATTTTAAGATTTTCTTAAGTCATAAGGAGACATAATTTAAACTTCCCAACTAAAGGCATTTCAAACTTTCAGCTTTAAAATAGTAAATTCAGTCTCTCATGGAAAAAATTTGTCTTTCGGGACAAATGTGGAGTTATTTTTTGGGGGGTAGTGTTTTATTAATTTTTAAATTAAATCCTGAATGGACAAATTTCATGATTGAACAAAGTTCAGTCAGTTTCCTAACATCAAAGAGAGGCCCTGATGACAGCATAAAGCTTTCACACCTGGAGGTGAGCTAAATGGCCATACAAAATGTGAGTGGATACCTGGCACTGGTCTCGCACTTCAATTCAAAGAAAACCCAGTTAGAAAATATCTGACAATGCCAAAATTTAAATGAGTGTCAAGTGCATAACATCATTATACAATTCCTGCAATGAAATAAGATAATTTTACTATTGTCAGTGGCTTAGATAGTATTTGTAACATTTTATTTCATGAATAAACATTTATGTACCCACTTATCCCTCATGAAAGCTATGGTTATTCACAATTATACCAAAACAAACACTACAAATGACATCTTTCAAATTACATCTTGTTTTTTGCAGTGCAGGGGATCGACTTTAGGGCCTCATGCATGCAAGGCAAGACCTGTGCAACTGAGCTACATCCCTAACCTTTTCTTAGCTTCTTTTCAGAAAATTTAATAAAATTATTCACTAACTTTTCAAAGAACTATTGAGAAAATCTATTATGTTAATATAATTTCAAGATTTTATTGGCATTAAATTTTATAGAGTCCAATCTCCTATAGGGCTTGAGTTATCCTGATTATCTGTATTGTGCCCCAGTATAGTAGTGTTTGTGTGGCACAAAGTTTTTGATCTCATGGCCAAGTGACTCTATTTTAATACATTTCACCTTTAGTTGGTTTTCCTGTATAGTAAATATCCTGCTCTGAGCAGATATACAGCTCTCAGCTCTAAAAGGATACTTTGTTTTGATCCCTGTGTCTCTAATATTGGTGAAAATTCTTGACACACAGTAGATGCTGTGAATTTATAAGATAATCTAAGTCAAATTTCACAGGGAATGCTAAACTTAGATGGTTTAACTAAAATTAAATGAGTGAAATTAGCAAATCACAAGACGGATTTAATTACAACTACAGTGGTTATTACAACTACAGTGGTATTTGTTTGGTTGGTGGGGAGGGTCTTGGTTTTTTGACACAGGGTCTCACTTTATAATGCAGGCTAGCCTTGAACTCATAGCAACCCTCCTGCCTCAGCTGGAGTTACAGGCATGCACCACCATGCCCAACAACAGTGATATCTTGGTATTCATCTTTAATCTGTTCCAGGAGGCAACTAGCACCAAAAACAAGTTCCAAATTATTTTGGCTGGAAAGAGTAGTCACGAAACAAATGATATCAATAAGTTGTAGCTTGTGTATCAAGTACTAGTATAAAATATTCATATCAGAATGCATCCCAGTACCAAATTCAACAAGTTTCAAAGTTGTTGAGTACCAAAGTAGGACGATAATTTCACGGTAGCTAACAGCAGTCCCAATAGCATACTATTCTATTTCTCAGAGAACTAGTATCGAAGAGTCAAAGTTGAGTAAACCTTGTTAGTGCTAGATCTCTTCATAAAACTACTATTTATACTAAGCTAATACTTCCTATAAATCTTTGAATATACAGCACTTCCCACAAATACTTTGCTTTTGTTTTTGGTTTTTTTGAGACAGGGTCTCACTATTAGTTCAGGCTGGCCTCGAACTCATGATGATCCTCCTGGCCCAGCCTCCTGAGAGCTAGGATTACAGGCATGCACCATGATGCCTTGCCACAAATACATTTTTAAACCAATCATCTGAAGAAACAGATTCTGAAGAAGTCTCTGGGAAATACTGCATTATATTATTTTAGGCCACACTGAAATACTATATTATTTAGGTTAACACTGAAGAATATTAAGTTTCTAGGAAAAACTGAAAGATATTCTAATTTCCTAGAAAACACAGATTTTTGTTTGTTAGCAGTCTCCTAAAATTTAAATGAAGAATTGGTGTTCTCTAGTACTAGAAAAGTTCAAGAATACATAAAAGACCAAACTTCACAATCTACACACAAAGTATCTTTTATTCTGAATTATACAAAATCAAAACTCCAAACAAGTACTGCTTATGAGATCTACTGTTGTATTTTTAAATATGACTACATAATAGCTTTTTTAAAATGAGTTCACTCAAATTTTTGTCAGTATATCATTTACTTTACTGGCTATAATTCCCAAGTTTTAAAAACAATTACAACCATGTTAATACTTCACATGATTTTGATGTCTGATAAGACCTGAATATTGGTCAATTTCCAACTAAAACATCAATGTAGCTCTTATCCAAAGAAAATACTTTATTCAATTTCCCAAAACAAATTATTTTGAGTTTGAAGTGAAAAAAGGCCAAGTAAAATATGAACAGAAAGAGTTTTCATTTAGTGGGATCTGAAATCAATGTGCACTTTCTAATCAAACATTTGTCCCACATGACATTTCTACCACGTGACATTTGTTTTTCAGGGTCTACCAGGCCAAACCCTTTGCTGCCTTTGCTGCTTTTGCTTTGCTTTTCCCCTTTCTTCTGTCTCATTTTGCCTTCAGCCTTTTTCTCTGCTTCTGATTCATCCATACTGGGTACTGTCCATTCTGGTCTAGAAGAGTCTTTTTGTTTCTCTTTATCTCAATCTCCATTTTTATGTCATCTTTTTCGTCATCATTTGCCACATACTCCATTTTCTCTTGGCATTGTTTAGCTACCACCACAGTTGCTATCTCCCGAACATCTTTCATTAAAACATGGCAGTCTACTTTGACAATATTTTTAAGTCTGTTGAGCTCCTTTGGGGCATTCTTTTTTCTCTTTTGAGCACGCATTTTTCTTTTCCACTTACTCCGTAAACTTTTTAGCCATGTTTTACCGGAGAAACGAGTATGCTCACCAAAAAGAACTCACGCCAACCGGAAGTTCAATGTGGAGTTCTTTTTAATTTCTCCCTACCCCTTTACTTCTTATATAATCAGGTATAATTGGAAGTTTTAAAATTCTTAAAGAAATATATGGGGTAAGATTAGCTTGTGAAACTCACTTTTCTCCAACATTGAAATCTAAGGATATGTTAGATTTCCATCACTGTGACAAAGTACTCAGAAATTCTAATTTTAGCTCACAGTTCTGTAAGTTTTAGTCCATGGCTGCTTGGCACTGTTGCTTTGGGCTTGTGGTGGCATAGTACATCATGGAGGAAGCATATGGCAGTGAAGGCTGCATTCCTCATGGCATGCAGAAAGTGAAGAGAGAGGAAGTGGCTAGAGTTGCAATATACCCTTCAAGGGCATGGCCCTTAGTGATCTAACTTCCTTCTACTAGGTCCCGCATACTGAAGCTTTCACCTCCTTCCAGTAGTGCTAGAGGGTAGCAACCAACCCTTTTGCATATGGGCATTTTAGGAGACATTTAAGATCTAAATCATAGCAATGGGTAACTTATCACTTAATCTGTCTTCTAGAAATAATCTAGTTAGTTTCTAGTTAGTCAGTTTATATGTAACTTTCCATCCCTCCCTGGGATATGAGTTCATGAAAATGTTCGGATAACTTACAAAAAACAAAGAATATACAGTTTTTAAAAACTTGAGCCATAGTATATAAATTTCAACACCATTCCATGTTTCTCAAATTTATTATCACAGTTGCAAAGTATTTGCTTATAATTTCTTTCACCTCTTCACACCTCAACTGTTTCTCCTTCTTCATCCTGAGTTTTGTATATTTATATTTCTGCTATCTTTGTTGAGAGGGTAATCTAGTGGCTTTTCTATTTAATAAGGTTTCTTTTCAAGAAACATTATTTTAAATCATACATTTTTTCTTTTTAGTTGTATCTTTTTACTTTAGTGTTATTTATTATTTATTTGTGGTTTTTCTCAACATATGTGGTCAAAATAAATTTGATTTATTTTAATTATTTCTCTTTTACTCTTTTTTTGGGGGGGGTACTGGGGATTGAACTCGGGACCTTGCACTTGTGAGGGAGGCACTGGAACCACTGAGCTAAATTCCCAGCCCCAATTTCTCTTTTACTAATGAAAAGTACATAAAGGCTTACATTTTCTTGAATCTACTTTTTTGACAGAGGATACAAAGAAAATCTTATTTAATTTCTAATAGGTTGAATCTTCCTAGCAATGACTGTCATATATAACATTATCATTTTTTCTATTGCAACTAGAGAATATGGTCTATGTTTTTTATATTTTAGATTTCTGCAAGATTTCCTTTGTGATCTAGTATATGGAAAAAATTTATAAAGGTAATGAATGAGAAGAAACTGCATTATCTGTTTACTAGGTATAGAGATAAAGAAGTGAGTATTAATTAAAGTGATCTTATGAGTTCTAGGGTTTTTTCCCTGCACCTTTACATATTTTTTACCTACTATATTGCTCAAAAATTAAGAGAGGTTAAATAGTTTTCCATTATTATTACATTTTGTGCATTTTCTTTATATTCTTGTTTTAGTTACTTTTCTCATTTCTGAAACAAAATACCCAACACCCAAAGTTAAGGGAGGAAAGGTTTATTTTGGCTCAGTTTGTAGGCATTTCAGTCCAAAGTTGGCTGGCTCCAAAGTAGGGTAGCACGGCACAGGGGCCTGGCAGAGAAGAAAGAGTTCATGGCAGGCAGAAGGCAGCAGAGAAGCAAAGTAATGAAACAGCAGCCTGAATTCTTTCGGTCCCTTTATATTCTGTTTAGGATACCCACTCTTATGGGTGGTGCTACTCATATCTAAAGTGAGCCTTCCCATATCCACACCCAGAACTATGCTAATTCCAATCAGTGGACTAATTTAGCAATCACACACCCTTAATCCTAACATCACACAATTCAATCCCAGCATCACATACCCTAGAACCAGCCACCTCTCAAAACCCCCACATCTGACCTCATGAGGCTTTGAGGGGACATCTAGATATAAGCCATAACAATTTCTGAATCTTTTTTCTCATGTTTGCTACATCTTCATTTTTATCATATTCTTAATCACTAAGGTGACTTTTTTATGACACAAATTGAACTTTTCTGGTTTTAACATTACAAGATTTTTTTTATTGTATTTTTTACTCATTTATACTTTTCATTTCTCAGAGTAATTTTTAAAAATATTTTCCTATAAATAATATATAATTAGGTTTATATTTTATAATTTCATTTGAGTATCTTTTCCGTTAGCAGATGACTTTATCCCTTTTAAGGTATGCATGTGTTTATTTGAATATACAGAGTAAGTTTCAACTCTATTATTATTTTATAACTTTTATTTTTCATGCTTCTTTAATATTCCTTTTGATTTCTAACTCTGGGTACATAATTTCTATTTACTATGCTCCCCACTTCATCTTCTGCCAAAGGAATTTTGAACTTATAATGTGATCTTGTTTTTCTTACTAATGTTAACCTTTAAAATTTTAAATCATTTAAACATATATACTTTAATCAGTCAATTAGTTTTTGTTAAAATATTTAGCCTGTTTTGTGCTTTAAAATGTTTCTGCCTTATTAGATTTAATGTTGACAACTCATTGTTTATATTACATCTTCTTTGGTTATTTATGATTTTTTATTTTTCTTTGTCCTTTGATTAGCTGGATTGCAAATTCAAGTAATTTTTCTAATAATACATTTTAAAAGCTCTCTCTCTCTCTCTCTCTCTATATATATATATATATATATATTTTACCATTGCACTTGGAGACAATTAAGTTAAATATAGAATTTTTGGCTTATTTTTTTCTTTCAAGTATCAACCCCAAAGTTACTCTTGAGTACCTACATTGGTCCAATAATTGAGCTAGATATTACAAATACAGAAATGATCCCTGGCCTCTCAAGTGTTACATGAAAAAATAATTTTAGTTAACAGGGAACCAAGTGAATATGAAATAAAATGATTTAACCTAAGTTTAGATTTAACTTAGTTTAAAGGATTAGATATTCTTTTTATTGACACTTTATCATTGCACTCATTTATGGACACAGTTTAATTTCTTAATACATGTATTCATTGAATATTGATCAAATAAGAGTATTTAGCAAATCTGTCATCTCATACATTTACTATTTCTTTTCAAAGGATATATTTTTGCAAAGTGAAAACTAATTTCATATCTAAAGGATGGTTAAGAGCCAATTGGTAAAGCAAGAGAAAGTAAATGGAAGAAAAACAGACAGATGGCATCTTCTACAAAGGACATGAGTGGGTGAAAAAAAGGTGAAGCAAAGTGAAGCAAAGGGGTATATTATCTGTAGATAATTTAAAACCAATAAAAAACTACTAAATATCAGTTTACTTTTTATTAGTAGCATGGGTCAGCCATTCTAAATGATATCAATGATAGAATACTCTTCCCTGGCTTCTAGTCCACTTGAGATGTATAAAGAGCTTCAACAAAGTCATTTCTGTAGTTAAAACATGAACTGTAATCAGTAATTTTTCTTGGACCTATCAGACAACTGAGGTTGCAGAACAAATCACTACTCCCAAAATCTGGAGAGAAATACAAATAAAATTTACTTTGCTAAAGCAGAAGCTGCTGGAGCTACAAATTGGTAGAAATGTTTACAAGGTAATTACAAGAAAATGCTGGAGTCTGAGGGTGGGGTGGTGTGACACTGAGAAGTTCTAGGTGGCCACAGCCTTGCAGAGACCTCCATATTTTACCTCAAGAAACCAAATCACACTCTCATAGTGAAGATACACTGGAGAATCTGGCAGAGTTGGGGGAAACAGAGAGAATAATCAGATAGCCCATAAAATTTTTTGACAACAAAGACCTACTCTCCAGAGCAGTCTACCAGAGACTTACTCCATTTGTGATAAAAGGCAATTGTGTTACTCTTGCCTCACGCCCTTCATGTCTCGCCTAAGGGAAGAAAAAGTTATGAGATATTTGTGAAGACCACAGCCTAGTGACACAATCATATTAAAAAGCTGAAATTTAATCATAACATTATAGAGGAATATCCTTTTCCCACACTGTACTCCACACCACAGAGCTCTAGTCTGAAAACAGTGGGTTAGCTGAAAGAGTGCCAAGGCACAGACTCTCTTTGAAAAAGTCTTAGGGGAACTTACAAATAACAATGAAGATTAAAAACAAGGAATAGAAGAATTTATAGAAGAATAGAAGCTTCTAGCACATACAGCTACAGCAAATATTAACCATAGCTCAACTTCTACCCAGATTAACATAAAATTTCACATTAAAGGTCTCCTATTTAAATTTCAATTACCTGATTCTTCACATTCAATTCCAACAAAAACAAAAAAAAAAATGACAAGAAATGTTAAAAAGCAAGAAAAAGACAAAGAAGAGACAAAGCAAGTAACAGAAACATACTCAGATATGACACAGATTTTTGAGTTAGCATACAGGCAACTTAAAATAACTACAGTTAATGTGATAACCACTGTGATGGAAAAGTAGACAATATGCAAGGTAAATGGAGTAACAGAAACCATAAGGATCAAAAGGAGATACTAGACATAAAGTGTAACAGAAAAAAGAATGCCTTTGATGGGCTCATTAATCTGTGCACAGCTAAGGAAAGAAAATCGTGAGCTTGAAAATAGGTCAATAAAAACTTCCCAAGGCAAAATGTAAGGAGAATAAACAATTTTAAAAAGAGCAGAAAATTGTTAAACAAAATCATATGAGCCCAGTACCTTAGACTAACTTGTATGTATGAGCTCCCAACAGACCAAACCAAACCAAAATGGCATTACTTTCTAAACTCTATGAAATCAAATTAAAACTTTAAGGAAGTCCCAAAAAGATGAATATTTTTCTTAATAAAATAGGAGATTGCAGTTTACACGAATCAGAATAATAATGAAGTGCCTATCTACTTTAACCCTTACCAAAAAGTAGACTGATATTAATCAATCTGGCTTTTTTAATTGTTCTATTCCCTTATTCCCATCTTATATAACCTAGTGTTACACTATTGCACATTGAGAGTTCTCATTAAATTTTGTAACAACTGCTCCAATGAATGAATTATGAGTAAAAGCCAATTATATTTATAATCAAACATGTTGTAATTTTGTCTTTTGACAACATCCAAACTGTGATACAATTTTAAGAAGTATTAAAATATGTGCAACTGGAATGCCAAAAGGAAAAGAATGAAATGAATCAGAAGAAATATTTTAAGTGATAATAGCCAAAATTTTTCCAAAATTAATGACAAATAATTTGCAGCACAAAAAAATGCAGCACAAATTGAGAAATCTCAGAAAACATCAACCAGGATAAATACCAAAAAAATCTACTCCTAAGAATACCATATTCAAAATGCAAAAAGTCAAATACAAAGTCTTAATACAGATAGATATTTTTTTAAAGTACCATATCTATAGCAGAAAAAACACAAGAATTAAAGTGGCCTTCTCATCAGAAACCAGGCAAGAGAGTGGAAGACAAAATTTAAGTGAAAGGGAAAATATATTCCTTAGAAATGCATCCAGTAAAATTATCTCTAAAAAGGAAAGAGAAATAATAGTTTTCTTGGACAAATTGAAATGAATTAATTTGTCAGCTGTGAGGAATTAGAAGCAATGACATTCCATTACCAACCATACTAACACTTGGATCTTTGTTCTTAATACCATTTTCCAATGAAAAGAAGCAGAACTACTCAGAGAAATAAATGGCTGATTCTAAGACTAAAGCAGCAGCATTTTTCAGGGCCAGGAAGTAAAAAGTGGTAAAAACAGAGCAACAAAAATACAATGACAGGAGGCATTTCAAAGAGCCACTGAAAGAGCTCCTGGTGGCCACAGCAGGAAACTTTTGAGCAGCAAGATAAAGTAGTATTGAATTATAACCCAAAGTATAAAATAAATACTTATGAGTTCATAATGATATAAATAATTGACTAAGTAAATAGGAAAGTAGAGACAAATCTCTCATACAGAATAATTACAACTGTGCCCTCATAGACGTGGAGGATAACCCACCGTTTAATTATGGGCTACACGTAGTGACTTCTTTCCAAAGAATATATAGGAAAAGGGCTGATGAGATCAAGAACCTCTAAGGTGAATAACCCAGAAAAACACTACTTCAGCCAGATGATTAACCACTTACCAGTCCAATTATTTAAACACAGGATGATCAAAAATTGCATTTTTTGTTAACTTTTATAACAGGAAATTTTTAAATGACAATTTTATCAAATTTATTCAATAATTTTTCTGTATATAGTATATTTTAAAACATTCAATACATAATGCAACATTACAATCTGGACAGTAGTATCTAGTCTTTTTCTGAATTTTCTTTGCATTAGTGTCTTTCTTTGAACAACACACTTCACACTGTCATGTTGGTCTTTCGTTTTTTATGTGGGTGGTGTAATTTCAAAAAAATGTCTACCCACTAAACATAATGGTGAAGATGTTAATGATGGATGTCCTGGTTTATGTTTCACTATCCCATATTTTCACTTGTTTGGTCTAATAGATCTAATCTAAATTGCAAATTACCTTTGGAACACCCTTGTTTTGAGTAAGTAACAAAGAAGTTCCATATTATTTGGTTCAGGAGGTGTACAAATATTTTATAATAATATTTTTTCCTTAAATGATTATAGGATAGCTTATTAGATGTTGGTCAACTCTGTCAACAGCCCCCATAGAATTATAATAATCATTAATCACTATTGGGATCATTTTTAGTTTTGTTTCTTCTTTCAAGTTCTATTATTTCTATATTAAGAGTACATGACAATAAGATGTCTTTTTTGTCTTTCTATTTTATAATACAGTCTTTTCCTCTCTGATTTGCTAACATTTCTGCTTTTTTCAGTTTTTCTTTTGCAGATCTTTTGACATGTCCTTCCTATTCAGTCTCAGTGTCCCAAACAAGTCCATTTTGTATTGTAAAGGAATATCACTGAGTTATAGAGAAGTATAAAAATTATATTTAATGTCCTTACAATAAGGGTTTTTATAGAGTGTAGCACAAAATTCTTGCTTATTGTTCACAAATAAAATAAACACAAGTTAGTAAAAGAAAATACCAGAACTTATTATTAGATTTCACTAAGAACAAACATCAAAGGTGAATAGAACATTCTAAATAAAAAAGTATGCAAAAATAATGGATATAAAACAAACAAACATACAGGTGTATCTTGTGCAATAAGAATCAACTGGTTGAAATAATACCTGCCGGAGAAATGCTTGCGATAGTAAGTAAACAAACATGCTGCCTGAGTGATGCTCAGGGTAAATGGTAAGTAGTTAAAGAGATCAACAGTGATATAATGTTTCCAGTAATTCTGATGTGATGTAATGAAACTAATACTTTGTCTCTGCAATCTTGCTCCACTTTCCCCAATAACTATAAGCCTAGTCTAATTGTAAGAAAAGCCATCAAACAAAGTCCAGTTGAGGAACATTCTATATAATACCTAATCTCTACTCCTCAGAACCTTCAAGGACACTAAAATCAAGGAAGTTCTGAGAAGCAGCCATATGCAAGAAACATGAGGACTAAGATACATATTCTGCATGGGATCCTAATGGAAGTATCTTCAGTAAAAACTAAGGAAATCTGAACAAGTATGGACTTAAATTAATAATATATATCAATATGGGTTCATTAATTGTAACAAATGTACCTTGCAGGTCTAAAATTTTAATAATAGAGAAATATGGTTGGGGAGTATATGAGCACTGTTTTTATGGCTTGTATCTAGATGCCCCTCAAAGCCTCATGTGCTCATAGGTGGGTTTTTTCAGAGCTGGTTGGATCTAGAGTGTGTGATACTGGGAATAAGGGTGCACAGGACTAAATTAGTCCACTGATTGGAATTAGAGTAGCTCTGGGTATGTATAATGGAAGCCCTAACCTGGTGTGGGTGGCACCAATCAATAGGCTTATAGCTTAAATGGAATATAAAAGGAGAGAGAGGGAAGGCAGGCTTTGTGCTGCTGCTTTCTGTTCTCCGCTTTCTGTTTGCCATGTCGTGAACTGTCTCTCCTATGTGATACTCCTCTGCCATGCCACCTTGCCTTGGAACCAGTCAACTATGGAGTAAAATGCTGCAACCCTCACAGCGTAGGATCCGAAGCCAGGGAGAGCAGTGGGAAATGAAGAAAAAATTGGAAAATAACAAGAAAGAAAGATGCACACCAAGATTAAGCTTTACAGCTGGGACCAGGTGGGTCCATAACCTGATGAGCTAATAGCCGCCTGGGGTCCAGCACTCTCTTTATTTATAGTGTAAGACAAACAAGAGAGAAAGTGGAGTAACTAGTGTCACATGGCCCATGTGGCCTAGGCTGAACTTGACTATCTCGTGATGGGACATGTGCAGAAAAGGAACAAGGATACATAATGTAACTGTCTCCTGTGGCTGTGCCATCCAGGGTCTATAATCTTAGTCAAACAAACTGTGTCTTGTTTGACTATCTAGTCTACGGAAGACAAAGGGAGCAGGGAAGAGACAAAGGGCCATCTTCAGGCTTGGCCCATGGCAATAAAATCTCTACAAACTGTGAGCTGAAATAATTCTTTCCTCCTTTAACTTGTGAGTGTTGGGTATTTTTTCTCAGCAACTAGAGAAGTAACTAAGACAACTATCTATATTATCTTCTTGTTTTTTCTATAAATCGAAAAGTATTTTTAAACATTAGTTAATTTTGCAAAGCCACATAGAGATTCTTTCTTACTGGGAGGATACAGTGCCATGTCTCCCTTCTCTCCTCCATTAGCACTGTACTCTAAAGGTATAATTAAGAAATTGCTAGACATTCAATTTTACAAAACTTTGTATTCAAAAATTAAAAGGAAATGTTTGGAGCAAAGAAAAAGCAAGAGAGAGAGAGAGACAGAGAGAAAGAGAAAGGAGCTATTAAAAATAGTCTATAGGCTGCAGAATGATTTTGGAGTTTACATAAGGGCGTGGAAAGCCACTGGTTTTCAATGAGGAAGTGATATAACATGATTTGCAATTGCAAAAGGTTTAAAATTTGTACACGATGACTCATGTGCAAAAATATAACTTTATTTTTTGTAACACAGCTCAACTAGTTCAAAAGTCTTCATTTCCTCTTACAGAAATAACTGGAAGATACATTTTTAAGCATACTAGTCACTCCAGAAAAAAAATTCACAATTAATTCAGTTTCCTTGAGGATAAATATTATTTTGGTCAGTACTGAGGAATGAACCCAAGGACTACACAGTGAGTTATATACTCAGGCTTTTTTTTAAATTTTGAGGCAAGTTCTTGCTAAATTTCCCAGACTGGGCTTGAACTTGCAATCCTCCTGCCAAGCCATCCAGAGTCCTGGGATTACAAGCATATACCACCATGCCCAGGTGAGGATAAAGGTTTAATGTTTATTTCCCCTCTTCCTTCCCTGCCTTTGTCCCTTGGTAATAAAGGATACATTTCTGAGTTACTTTTGTAAAGCCTGGTACTGGGAAGACATCTATGATTCAGGTATATACCTGTCTCATCACCAAAACATAATATACTGGCATGTATAGGGCATTATTATTATTGCCTGGCCTTAGGCATTATAAAGCATCATGTTCAGGTGCTAACATGCGGAATTAGCATGTGGAGTTTAATGCCCTAGATGATGGAGCTGGGTTGTCTAGATTCAAATTCCAGTTCTTCTACATAGTACCTTATTCTCTGTGTCTCAGTTTCTTCTCCTGTGCAATAGAGATGTTAACACCTAGCATGCAGGGTATTTTTCTGGTGAAAGGGGAGTGAATTAATATATGTAAAGACCATAAAACAATACCTAGCATAGTTAATTGTGATGTCTTAATTATTACTATTAATGACTATAGTGTTCATCAGTGGTGGCAAACCTATTACACACATGTTATTGTGTTTTTCTTTTAAGACAAAAGATACTAATGTATGAGCTGTTTTGTCTAAAGCAAAACCTCAGTATTCAGGTTTAATTGCAGTGTTGGCACTTTGCCATAAATAAGTGAGTTTTGGGTTGCAGTTTGGCACTCAGTCTCTAAGAGGTTTGCCATCACTGGCATACATCATTGCATTGTTAATTAATGGTTTATGTTTACATCCTTTTAGATCTACAAAAACTGCAGAAATAATAAAGAACATCTACAAATCCTTCACCCAGCTTCTTCTGTTAGTATCACACATAATGATATAATGGTATACATTTACCAAACGAAAAGATTAACATTGGTCTGTTACTATTAAGTAAACTTGCAAACATTATTTGGATTTTCCACAGCTTTTCACCTGATGTACCTGTTGGGTTCCAGGATCCACTCTAGGATACTATAATGCATTTGATCCATTACATTTCTAAAATAATACACTTACTAGACCTCAAAACAAGAAGCACAAAGACAGAGAAAAAAAGAGATATTTTATAATGATAAATGGATCAGTTCATCCAAAAGACATGGTAATCCCAAAATACAGGTGGCTGTTTACTGAGCTTAAAAATTTATGAAATAAAAGCTGACTGAACTAAAGAGACAAGTAAAGAGATCCACAGTCAGAGATAGAAATATCAATTTTCTCTTTAATCACAAGACAAAAATCTGTAAGGATATATGAGATATGAAAAAATTAACCAACCTACTTAATGAATCTTTGTACAGCAATTTACCCAGCAACTACTCTTTCTGGGTGCATATATATATTAGCCAAGCTAGACTTTATGCTGGGACACAAAACAAATCTCAACATACTCTAAAGGTTTGGAATTTTACAGAGTATGTGCTCTAAACACAACAAAATTAAATCAGTTATCAATAATTAAATTTGTAGGAAAGCCTAAAATATTTGGATACTAAAACAACAGAATTTTAATGAACTACTCAAAGAAATCACAAAAAAGTAATAAATATCTGAAATTTAAAAATAAAAATCCAACAAAATTTACTGGGTAGTGCTAAAGAGCACTCAGAGGATACTTATCAATCTTCAAAATAGTTAATTCTTTATTCTGCAAGTTCAAATCTATTGTTGAATCCCTGTAGTTAATTTCTTATTTTAGCTACTGTACTTCTCAACTATAGAATTTTTCTTTGGTTTTGGTTATTCTTTTTTTCTTTTTCTTTCTTTCTTTCTTTTTTTTCCTTTTCCTTTTTTTTTTTTTTTTTTTTGAAACAGGGTCTTGCTATGTCATTCAGGCTGGCCTGGAACTCACTATGTACCTCAGGCGGGCCTCAAACTTATGGAAATCATCCTGCCTCAGCCTCCTAATTGCTGGGTTTATAAGCATGTGCCAACATGTCTGGATATGTTTATCATTTGTAATTTCTATTTCTCTATTGTCATTCTTCATTCAATATGATATTGCCACCATATTTTACTTTACTTGGTTATTCATGCTTTACTATGGTTCTGTAAACAGATTTACAATGGCCACATTCAAGTCTTTTCCCATTAAATCTCACATTCTGTTGTTCTCATGAGCAATTTCTATTATATATACCTGCTTCTTTGTATTCCTCATAATTTTTTGTTGGAATGTGGACATTTTGTATACTATAGCATAGCAACTGACACATGCTTATATTAGTCCATTTTTCTGTTGCTAATAACACAATACCACAGTGTCCATTCATAGGACTCCACCCTGATAACTTTATATCATCCTAACCATTTCTCAAAGGCACCAACTCTAAATACCATCATCATAGTAAGAGCTCACCCTCTTACTGTTTCACAATGAGAATTAAACCACATGAATTTCAGAAGAGATAAACCATAGTATTCCAATCCTGATCCCCAAAATTCATATGGTCCTCAGATACATTATAAAAACATTCTATCTAGGTAATTCCAAAATCTTAACTTCTTTTAGCATTAATTCAAAAGGCCAAAGTTTCATCTGAGATTAAAGGCAAATTACATCCATCTGTGAACCTATAAAATTGACACAAATTATTTACTTCCAATATATAATGGTGGGATAAGCACATGGTATGCATTCCCATTTTAAATGGTAAGAATAGGCAGGTAGAAAAATAAGCAAAAGGCAGAACAAGATGTTAGCAGAACACACCTTCCAGCAATTGCCTTTCCAAAGAAGAATAAATTTAAGCAGCTATTCATGTAAAAATCTACCTCCACAAGAGCTAAATGAAAGAGGTGATACATCATAGTTTTAGCATAATAAAGGAAACAACACACTGAAGAAGTCTGGAAGGAAATAGTTCCCCTCATCACTCCTACACCCCCTCAAAGCAGTACAGCACAGAGAGAGCTGCCTCTCAGGGGAAAGGGGAAGGAGAGGAAATTAAGTCCAACCCTCAAACTTGGACCCAATACCAAGCCCATCACAGTGAAACCAAGTACCAAGCAGACTGCCTAGCCCCTCCTCCTGTGCCCACTGACACAGCCTTTGGACCTGAGTTAGCCTAGTGAAAAAAAATACTGCTGCACTCAAAAGAAATAGGTAAAGCTATCTTTTAAACATGAAAGAGAGATAAAGAAATTTTCAGAAAAAAAATTCTGAGAGACATTATCGCCACCAGATCTAGTCTACAAAAAATGCTAAATTATGTTCTTTAAATTGAAAGAAAGATGCTAACAAGTAAGAAGAAAACACTGGAAGGTAAAAAAAAAACCACTCACTGGGGAGAGCAACTCAGCAGACAAATTCAGAACACTCTAATATTGTAAACATGGTACACAGACCATTTAACCTTATTATGGAGACTAAATAAAACACAGTAGTAATTATACTAATAAGAAGTAGGTAGTATAAAATGATATAAAATGGGACATCAAAAATTCAAAATATGGTGAGGAATAGAATGCAAGTTTTGAGTTTTAAATAGTATTTTTCTCTCTTATTCCTTTCCCCATTTCATGATCAATGTTAAAGTGCTATCATCTCAAAATAGCATTTAAAGTCAAATAATATTTTAATAAGCTCTATTTTACCACTAATCAAAAACCTATAATAGGGGCCAGGGATTTAGTTCAGTGGTTCCACCACCTGCCTTGCAAGTGCAAGAACCCTAGTTCGATCCCCAGTACCAAAAAAGAAGCCTATAACAGAACACAACAAAAATAATAAGGAATCAAAACAAACTACTAGGAAACATCACTTAACCACAAGGAAGATGGTAAGAAGGGGAGGGGGAGAACAAAAAAATAGGAACTAAATAACAAAATGATAGAATAGGACCTTATCTACCAATACTACTACCTTAAATGTAAGTGGATTAAATTCTTTAATTGAAACACATAGAATGGCTACATGGATTAAAGAGAATATAGCCAACCTCAGTGACCCAGGCCTATACCCCAGAAGGTCTGAGGCAGGAAGATCCCAAGTTTGAGTCCAGCCAGGGAAAATTAGTGACTTAGCAAAAATCCTGTCCCTAAATAAATAATAAAAAGAGGAGGGGATGTAATTCAGTGAGAAGGCCCTGGCTTCAATCCCTACTGCCAATAAATAAATAAATAATATTTTGCTTACAAGAAACTCATTTCATCTCTATGGATGCACATAGACTCAAAGTGAAGCAATAAAAAAAGTACATGCAAATGGAATCCAAGGGAAAGGAGTAGACATACTCACATCAGATACAATAGACTAGTGATGGTGCACCTTGTAGAGATGAGTGCCCAAACTACAACCCAAACCTCACTTATTTATCGTGAAGTGCCACCTCTGCAATTAAACCTGAATACTGAGGTTTTAGTTTAGAAAAAAACAACTCATACATTAACATCTTTTGTCTTAAAAGAAAAACAAATAATATGTGTACCGTAGGTTTGCCATCACTGCAATAGACTTTAAAAGTAGAAAAAAGTGATGAGGGTCATTATGTAATAGAAAGTGTTAATTTAGTAAAAGGGAAAACAATTATACTTCTATTTGCACTTAATCAGACAGCCTAAATTTATAGACATAAAGGAAAAGATAGACTCCATTACAATAATAGTAGAGGATTTTAACTCTTCACTTCTAACAATGCACAAAGTCATCTAGACAGAAAATCAACAGACAATAGAGTTAAACACAAACTAGTCCAAATGTACTTAAAAGATGTGTGCAGGCTGGAGGTAGTGGCACACATCTGTAATCCAGCACTGAGGACGCAGAGTCAGGAAGACTGCAAGTCTGAGGCCACCCTGGGTTATATAGTGAGGTGTAGGAGTGCCTGGAATGTATAGTAAGTACACCAAACAAAACAAAACAAGAAAAAAATCTAAAAGACAACAAAACAAAAACATGAAGATATCTACCAAACATGTCATCGAATGGTTACAGAATACCCATTGTTTTCAACAAAACAGAACATTTTCTAGAATAGATTGCATGGTAGGCAACAAATTTAAAAAAATTGAAATCTAGCCACAGTGGCAAAAGCCTGTAATATCAATACTCCTGAGTCAAAGGGTTTCAAAGTCAAGCCCAGCCTGGATAACTTAGTGACTTAGCAAGACCCTGTCTCAAAATTTAAAAAACAAACAAAAATTTTTTACGGGATGGGAATGTAGCCCAGTGTGAAGACTCGGAGTTCACTATGCCAGTACCACATTAAATGGATAAATAAATAAAATAAAAATATAAAAAGGGCTAGGAACATAGCTAAATGCAAAGGTGCTGCGTTCAATCTCCTGTATCAAAAAAAATCATATTCAGCATCTTTCCACAAAACTAGAAACAAAGAATAAGAACCTTGTAAGTTACGCAAATACATGGAAATTAAACAATACAATTCTGAACAACCAATGGGTTAAAGAAGAAATCAAGAAAGAAAATTAAGACTTCCTTAAAACAAATGAAAATGGAAACATAACACAACAAAACCTTTGGAATATAGAGCACAAAGAGTATTAAGAGATAGTTGTATAGAAAATAATGCCTGCCTAAAAAAAGCAGAAAGATCTCAAAGAAACAACTTATCATTGCATCTCAAGGAAACAGAAAAGCAAAGACAAACCAAATCCAAAGTTAATAAAAGGAAAGAAATTATGAAGACCAAAGCAGAAAAACTAAAATAGATTTTTAAAACACAAAACATTTGGAGCTGGTGTTACAATAGTAGAGTTCTGACCGGGAATGCTTAGGGCTTTGGGTTTGATTTCCAGCACAAAATAATAAAAACAACAATAATGATGATGATGATAATCAACAAAGCAGAGCTGTTTTTCAAAAATATAAACAAAATTGACAATGCCTTGGATTGACCAAGAAGAAAAAGTACAGACACCTCTCTTGAGGGCCTGTGTTATACTTATTCTGAGTGTGTTCTTTAATTCTGCCTAATAAAAACTTTCTATGCCTCATTAAAATGGAAAGGGGAGAGAAATATGATTTAAATAAATAAAATCGGAGATAAAAAGAAGACATTGGAAATGAAACTATAGAAATACAAAAGTTTGAGGAGAACAAAGATAACAGAGTAGAAGCCAGCAGCAAATCACAACTTCTCTTGGACCTGGAATTGAGACATCTGGAAAGCAACTACTGAGCAAGGAAAAAGAGAAGAGCATGAGGAATCAAGAAAGAGCCAAAAAGAAAGCTGAAAATCACAAAGAAACAGAAGACAACACAGAGAAAAAAACCCAAAGCAGTGTGGAGCACTAATCCTGGCTCCCAGAAAGGAGGACCTGACTACACAAACACAATTTAAGCCTAGAGAGGGCCAGCATCCCCAGTGATAAGCAACAGACTAGCAGTGCTAGCTCCAGAAAAAAAACCAAAAACAAAGCTTTGTAAGTTGCAAATAGAGTATGGAGTTTTACTCTGAAAGTGACTTTTTCCACATGGCCGGCCAACATTGGAGAAGAAATCCACAGATGTACCCATCATATTTAAGAGTGATATGAGGGATTTATTACTTAAGAATGTGGTACTCTTGGAGTCAGAAGTTACAGACCAACCAGCATGTCAGGGTTCCTAGGATCAACCTTGCAAAAATGGTGTGGGAAATGGTCACAAGAAACAATCATGGAAAGAGAGAGGGCTAATAACAGGCTTCCCCGAGAAGTTTAAGTAGCAAGGACTTCAAGTTCTAATGGACAAAGTAGACCCTCACTCTGTAGTAAGAAGTCAAGCCAGTCACAAGCAGTTGTCTGATGGGGTTGGGCTGGAAAGTGCTAGGATTGAATATAGTGAGCTGCTTAGCTACCCTCTCTACCTACTTCCAGCAAAGAACTCAGTGTTCTGTTTGCTTTTTTAATCCATGGAAATGATAAATGACATGCATCTGTTTGGACATTTGTCACTTAAATGGGTATATGGACAGAAAACCTCTCTAGAGGGAGACAACATACTATTGACTGACTCTGCCCAGTGGGAATGGTTGGTCAGTGTTCAGCATTCCCACAGAAAAAAGTGACTGTGGAAACACAGGAGGTCCCAGTAATGACTCACTGTTCCTAACCCATAGCTGATGGATTTTAATACTACAGGTCCTAGAAAGAAAATATTCACCCAAGCACCTACATGGAGGAATACTTTAAAACATTTCTCTTTTTCATTGTTTGTTTTGTTGGGTTTTTCATTTGTGTGTTGTTTCATTCTTGCTCTTCTTTTTCCTTCTGGCTTTCTATTTTTGTTTTTCTTCTTTTGTCTTTGTTTTCTTTTCCTTTTCTTGTTTATTTTTCAGCTACTCTTACTTAATTCTATTTACTTTTTAAAATTCTCTCATTGAATTTTTCATCTTGTGTTAATCCAAAAACTGGATAAAGATAATAGAAGAAAAAAGTATGAACATAGATAGAAATTTGTTTAACAAAAAAACTATTAGAAGTCAGATCTGGAAGGATGTAGAAGGTGGTTTTGTTATAGGGATGGCAGTGTTGGTTCAGCACTGGAAGATTCACCCCCAAAAGTCATCATTTTAACAGAGGAAAGGAAAAAGCCATATGATCCTGTCACTAGTTGGAGAAAAAGTATTGGACCAAATTCTACAGCTGTTCATGGTAAAAGCTATCAGGAGACTAGAAGTAGAACAGAAACTTCTCAACAAATTAAAGACATGTACTCCATACTTCCAGCGAGAATGCCTTCAATGTTGAGTTCCTAAAATGAGGGGAGAAGTGTTCCTTCTTTTTTCTGCTTTAATTGTTTGATATAATTTATCAGTTAAAATGTTTATGAGCCTGCTGTTGTCAAATAGGTAGGTTTTCAAGCTAGGAATATACTTTCTTTAATAGGTGCTATTCAAATTTTATATTTCCTCCAGAGTTAGTTTCATTAATTTGCCTAAATTACTTCTTAGAAGTTGTCAAATTTATTTCAAAAAAGATTTTTGTAATATGCTTTCTATATCTTTTTAAATTCTGTAAAATCTGTGGTAATGTCTCCTAGATCTTAATATTGTAATTTAAAAAATGTATAACTGATAATGTGTAACAGGAAGAAAAGGTCTAAAAGAGCAGGAGAATTGGGAGGGGTAGGGGAAGGGAAAAAAGGGAAAGGAAAAAATATGAGAAGAGGAAAAAAATGGAAACAAAGTCTTTGCAAATAGGGAAGGGAGGGCAAGGGAAGGGGAAAAACAATAAGAACCAAGAGACTCATGTAATGGTATAAGATCCCAATGATGAATGCAACTGTACTGTATACCTAAAATGTACCAATAAGGTTAATGGGGAAAAAAAAAAGAATTTTTCATCTTACCGTTCTCTCCTCCTCCTTCTCTTCTCCCTTTTCTTTCTTCTCTTAAAAATTTTACTTCTTCCATTTACCTTAGCCCAACTCCTCCATTTCTGTTATTAACCCTTATTAATTTTTAGTTTTGTAGTTTACTGTATGTTATTATTGCTGATTCCATATTTATTGTTAATAGTGATACAGCTGTTATTTAAGTGTATAATAGTTATATATTTTATCATATATCAATATATGGTTTATCTTGGGTCCATTTTATTACTGCTGGTTTTGTTTCTATTGTTAAGGGTGGCACAGTTGTTACTTTTAATGTTTACTGTATGTCAATATCTGGTTTGTCTTTGTCTCAATGAAATTACTGTGGTTTATTTTCTGAGGATAATTCCTCAAAACATAGCTGGACATTAAGAAGATCCTCAAATAAAAGTGGAAGAGATATCCATCTTTACAGATGCACAAATCTCAATATAGAAACACAAGAAATATTAAAAAATAAACCATTATGATTTCTCAAAATTTCAATAACTTGTCAGTAACAGAATAAAAAAATAAAAAATTAGATGGAAGGCCAAAGAATTAAGCTGATGCATGAAATGATTAATGACTTCATAGAGGATACAAATAAACTGCTGAATAAATTAAGGAAGATAAGGCACAATATGACAGAGCAGTTCAACAAAGAAATAGAGACTCTGAAGAAGAACAAAATGAGAATCCTGAAGTAAAAAGCACAGTAAGTCACCTGAAAAACTCAGTCCATGCAGAAGACAGAATTTCGGGACTTGAAAATAAGGTTGCAGAATTATTACACCCAAATACTAATTTTAAAAAATAAGGAAATTATAAACAAAATATCTAAGAACTCTAGGACAGGGTTAAATGACAAATTTATTAATTTCTGGTAATAGAAGAGAGCACCAAGGTGCAGAATAGTTCATAGAAAATCTATTTGATGAAATAAAAACTTTCCAAATCAGGAAAAGACATAAGCATCCAGGTACAGGAGGCATTTAGAGCCTCAAATAGGCATGACCAAAAATCAACCTCCCCAGATCACATCATAATTAAAAAGCCAAAAGTACAGAACAAGAGAAGAATGTTAAAAGCCATAAGGTGGAAATACTGAATTACGTACAAAGGTAAATCCGTTAGAAAAATTTGGACTTCTCAGCAAAAACTCTAATGATAAGGAGGGCATGGCACAATATACTTCAAGCCCTGAAAGAAAATAATTGCCAAGCTATCCTTCAAAAAACCAATTATCCAGCACAGATATCCTTCAAAATCAAAGGAGAACAACAATAAACATAAACTAAAGAAACTCATGATCACTAAGTCAGCACTGTAGATGTTTAAAGGAAATGTACACATGGAAGAGAAAAAATAGATATATTGAAAACTAGGAAAGAAACATTAAAAAACAATAAATTTACAAGAATTGATACATACCTTTTTATAATAACTCTGAAAGTAAATGATCTTAATTTTCCAATTCAAAGACAGACTAGTAGATAGAATTAAAAACAAGGCCCAACTCCTTGATACTTGCAAAAGCATATTTCACTAGCATAGACATACACAGACTGAAAGTGAAAAAATTAAAAATACATTCCAAATAACCCAAAGGCAAACAGGAGTAGCTATACTCAGATCTGACAAAGCAGATTTTAAGACAAAATTAGTCAGATGAATCAAAGAATACCACTGCATATTGGTAAAGGAAAAAATAAAGAGAAGATAACAATTGTAAATATATATGCACCAAATATGAGCATGCCCAACTTCATAAAAGACACAGTATTTACCTTGAAGGAACACATAAGTCTATCCAAACCTCCCCCCCAAAAAAAATCAACAGAGAAACATCTGAGTTAAACTACACCACAGATCAAATGAATTTAACAAATGTCTATAGAAACATTCCATCCAATAACTACAGAATATACATTCTTTTCAACAGCTCATGGAACATTCTCAAAAAACAGATCATATTTTAGGCCATAAAACCAGCCTTAAATACAAAAATTTTAAAATTTAGTAATTTATTTCATCCTATCAGATCATAATAGAATAAAACTAGAAACAATAGTAAGAGAAACCACAGAAATTATACAACACATGGATATTAATTCACTTTTGAACAATCAGTGGATCATTTAACAAATCAGGGAAGAAATTTAAAAACTCCTAGAATCACATGAAAATGGAAATACAGCATACCTGAATTCTGTCATATACCAAAGACAGTGCTAAGAGAGAAATTTATAGCTATGAGTGCCTATATCAAAATATCAGAGATTCCTTAAATAAATGACTGAATCATACATCTCAATGTTCTGTAAAAATAAGAACAAACCAAAACCAAACTATCTTAGTTACTTTTCTCTTGTTGCTGCGACAAAAAACCTGACACCCAAAGTTAAAGGTGGAAAGGTTTATTTGGCCTAAAGTTCATAGAGGCTTCAGTCCATAATCAGCTGGCTCCAAGGCAGGATGGCAGAGGGGCAAGCGTTCATGGCAGGGGAAGGTAGCAAAAGCAACGTGAGACTTTAACAGCATCTTTCTACCCCTTTTATCCTATTCAGAATACTTAGAATAGGTAGCACCCACAGCCTTAATCCTAGTACCCTTGAGCCTAGCATTTGTCCATAAATCAGATCCAGAAAAAGCCCCTCCGGTGACTGCAGGAAGCTGGGGTGGGGGGGTGGCATTTATTTTTTTAAATTAAGTTTATTGGTACATTTTAGGTATACAATACAGTTACATTCATCATTGGGATCTTGTACCTTTACATGATGTATCTTGGTTCGTATTTTTTCCCCATTTCCCTGCCCTCCTTTCACCCCCTCCACCCTTCCTTATTTACAAAGAATTTGTTTCTGTTTTCTCCTTTTCCCATGTTTTTTTCCTTTTCCCTTCTTTCCTTTCCCCTACCCCTCCCACTTCCCCTACTCCTTTAGATATTTTCTTCCTATTTCATTTATCAATTATACACTTCAATCTTTATTTACACTTTTCATTTTTCACACCAGAGAAACTATTTGGTATTTACACATGTGTGTCCTATTTATTTCACTTAAGAGTATGGGCTCAATATGCATCCAGTTAGCTATAAATGTCTCTAGTTTCTCATTCTTTATGGCTGAGTAGTACTCCATTTTATAAAAACAAAAACCACATCTTCTTTATCCAGTCTCCACTTGATGGGCAATTGGGCTGTTTGCAAGTTTTAGCTATTACAAACTATGCCGCTATAAACATGGGTGTGCATATATCGCTGTGGTATGATGCTTTTAATTCTTTTGGGAAGCTAACCAGCAGGGCAATAGCTGGGTCAAATGGGACCTCTAATCGTAGTTTTTTTATGTATCTCCATATTGATTTCCACAGTAGTTGCACCAGTCTGCACTCCTACCAACAATAGAGAAGGGTTCCTTTCTCCACACAACCCTGCCAGCATTTGTTGTTGGTTGATTTCTTGATAGCAGACATTCTTTCTGGGATGAGGTGGAATCTCAGTGTTGTTTTCATCTGCATCTCTCAAATGACCAGTGATGTTGAACATTTTTTCTTTTATTTATTTCCTGCTTTTACTTCTTTGTCTGAGAAATGTCTGTTATTTTCAGATGCTCATTTTTGGATTGGGTCTTTATTTTTGGGGAGTCTGATTTTTTTGAGTTCTGTATATATTTTAGAGAGTAAACTTTTGAATGAGGAACAGCTGGTAAAAAATTTTTTCCCACATTGTAGGTTGTCTCTTCACTCTGTTGGTGGTTTCTCTTGCAATACAGAAGCTTTTTAATAAGATGAGATCCCAGTTGTTGATTCTTTCTGCTAGTTCCCTTGCTACTTAGGATTTGTTCATAAAGTCTTTTCCTATGTCAATGTCTTTGAGAGTTCTACCGAACTTATCTTCCAACAAGTTTAGTGTTTCTGTTTTAATATTTAGATCTTTAATCCACTTCAAGTTTAGTTTAGTGCATGGTGAAAGATAGGGGTCTAGTTTTAATCTTTGGTAGGTTGAAATCCAGTTTTTCCAACACCATTTATTAAAGAGGCTATCTTTCCTCCAGTGAGGATGGTTGGCCCCTTTATCAAAGATGAGGTAGCCAAGTATGTCTGGAGTTGTTTCTGCATCTTCTAATCTATTCCACTAGTCCTCAGGTCTGTTTCTTTCCCAGTACCATGCTGTTTTTATCACAGTGGCTTTGTAGTATAGTTTCAAGTTGGGGATTGTGATACCCCCTGCCATGTCTCTGTTGCCTAGAATTGCTTTTGCTATTCTAGGTCTCTTCTTGTTCCAAATGAATTTTTGGATTGTTTTCTCTAGTTCTGTGAAATATATACTGTTGGGAAATATACTGTTGGGATTTCAATCGGGTTTGCATTGAATCTGTATAGCAGTTTTGGAAGTATGGCCATTTTCACTATATTGGTTCTTCCTGTGAGGGGGTGGCATTTAAACACAAGCCATAACACAAAACCAATGGAAGGAAAGAAATAATAAAGATAGGGACTGAAATTAATGCAATAGAGACTAAAGAATAATGAAAGAAAGATTCGGTACTTTGGAAATATAAGTAAATTGTTAAACCCTTTAGCTAAGCTAAATAGAAGAGTGATAAGACCTAAGTCACTACAATTAGAGATACAAAAAAGGTATGCTACAATAGACACCACTGAAATCAAAGGATTTTTAGGGGCTACTTTGAAAACCTATATCCTAATAAACTAGAAAATCTAGAAGAAATGGATAAATGTCTAGACACATACAACCTACCAAAACTGAACTAATAAAAAACCTAAACAGATCAATAATTAGAAATGGGATTGATGTAATAGTAATAAAAAGTCTTCAACACAGTAAAGAACAGCACCAGACAGATCGACAGATGAATTTTACCAAACCTTTAAAGAACAATGCTCCTCAAATGAGTCCATGAAATAAAAGCCAAAGAAGACTTCCAAATTTACTCTATGAGGGCATCACCACTTTCATACAAAAATCAGTCAAGAACACAACAAAAGAAGAAAACTATATATCCTTGATGAACATAAATGCAAAAATTGTTAATAAAATACTTGCTAAATGAATTCAACAACACGTTAAAAATATCATATACCAACATCCAATTGGTTTAATTTCAGGGATGCAAAGATGGTGCAACATAGGCAAAACAATAATTGTAACACAACACATGAAAAAAACAAGGATAAAAAAAATCACACAATTCTCTTAACTGACACAAAAAAACCTTTGACAAAAGTCAATATCCCTTATGTTGAAAGCCCTAAAGAAACTAGGTATTGAAGGATCGTTTCTCAGTGTAGTAAAGGCCAAATAGCAAACCCATGACCAATATCATTTTGGATAGAGAAATACTGAAAGCCTTTCTTCTCAATTCCAGAAGAAGGTAAGGATGTCTACTCTCACCACACCTATTCAATGTAGTTCTTGAGCCAGGCAAGGTGGTGCACACCAGTGATTCCAGCACTCAGGAGGCTGAGGCAGCAGGATCACTATAAATTCAAGGCCAAGGTAGGCTACAAAGTGAGTTCAAGGCCAGCCTGGAATACATAGCAAGACCCTGTTTCCAAAAGCCAAAGCAACAAAATAAAACAGTTAATGTTTTTCTTGAAATTTTAGCTACAGTAACCAAGCAAGAGAAAGAAATAAAAGACACACATATATAAAAGAAAGAAGCCAAATTATCCTTATTTGAAGATCATATGATTCTATAATTTGAAGATCCTAGAAACTCCACCAAAAGATTTTTAGAGCGGATGAATGAATTCAGCAACATAGACTGCTTAATTAGCATTTAAAACTCAATAGTTTTTCTATACTCCAATAATGGACTAGATGGGAAAGAAATCAGAGAAACAATTTTATTTACAATAACTTCAAAATATAATACCTAACAATCAATCTAACCAAGGAGTTAGAAGACCTCTACAATGAAAATTTTAGAACACTGAAGAAAGAAATTGAAGAAGACACCAGAAGATGGAAATACCTCCCATGTTCATGGATGGGCACATTAATATTGTCAAAATAGCCATATTGCCAAAAGCAATCTATAGATCCAATGCAATCTCTGTCCATATACCAGTAATATTCTTTACAGAACCAGAATAAGCAATCCTAGAATTTATATGGAAACACAAAAGACCCAGAATAGCCAAAATAATCCTAAGCAAAAAGAGCAAGGCTGGAGACATCACAACCATTACTTCAAACTATACTACAAAGCCATAGTAACCAAAACAACAGGGTATTGGCACAAAAGTAGACACATACACCAATGGAACTGAATAGAGGATCGGGAAACAAATCCACACAACTATGGTCATCTGATTCTGGACAAAGAAATAAAAAATACACATTTCAGAAAAGACACCCTCTTTAACATATGGTGCAGGGAAGACTGGATATCCACTTGTAGAAGACTGAAACTAGATCCCTATCTCTCACTCATACATAAATCAATTCACAATAAATTAAAGACCTACTTATAAGACCTGAAACTTTGAAATGCTATGAGAAAACATAAAGGAAAAAATTAAGACTTCATGAATAATAATAGTAATAGTCAATAAATGGAGCTATGTCAAATTAAGATGTTTCTGGGGAGCAAGGGAAACAATTAACAGAGTGAAGAGACAGCCTATAGAATGGGAGAAAATCTTTATCTGTTACTCTCCTGACAGAGGAATATCTAAAATATAAAAAGAACCCCAAAAACCTAACACACACAGAAAGTCAAATAGCCCACTCAATAAATGGGCAAATGAATTGAGCAGACACTTCTGAAAAGGAGTACAAATGGCCAATAAATATATAAACATGTTTGACATTTTAAGCCCTTAAGGAAATGCAACTTGCAGGACAAAGTCCAAATACAAAAATCAGTAGTTTCTGTATACTCATAATAAAATATATTTTAAAAATTAAGGAAGCAAACACTTTTACTACAGCTATTTTAAAATAAAATATCTAAGAATAAATTTAGAGCATGCCTATAATCCCAGAACTCTGGGATCCTGGGATCCTGAGGCAGGAGGATCACCAGTTGCAACCCAGCCTGGGTAATTCAGTGACTTAGGCAAGAACCTGTCTCAACAGTGAATAATGAGGAAACAGGGTGGGGGATGTAGCTCATTATTAGGAACCATGTTCAATCCTCATTACTCCAAAAAAAAAAAAAATTTAACCAAAGTGGTAAAAATCTCTGTAATTTAAACTGTGAAATACTAATGAATAAAATTGAAAGACAAATGCACAAAAAAGGGGGAAAACACCCCATGTTCATGGATTAGAAGAATCAATGGTGTTAAAATGTTTGTACCACCCAAAGTGCAATTTCTATCAAAATACTAATGACATTTTCCACAGAACTAGAAAAACAATCCTAAAATTTGTATAGAATCATGAAAAATCTAGGATAGCCAAATCCATCCTAAGCAAAAAAAGAACAAAACAGGAGTTATCACACTATCTGACTTCAAAATAAACTACAATGCAGGAGTCAAAATAGTACATGACTAAAAGAAACAGGCAAACAGAATAATGGAACAGAATAGAAACTCTATAAGTAAACCCAAGCATCTACAGAAAACTCATCTCCAACAAAGATGCTAAGAATGCCCACTAGGGAAAGGACAATCTTTTCAATGGATATTCACATGACAAAGAATGAAACTAGACTTTATCTTTCACCATATTAACAAAATCAACTCACATGGCTTAAAGATTTAAATATAAGACTGAAAACTATGAAATTACTACATGATAACTTATAGAAAACTCTTTAGGAGATTGAAAATGGGCAAGGATAAGATTTTTGGATAAGACTCCAAAAGCACACACAAAAAATAAGAAATTGACAAATTACATTAAATCTAATTTAAAATGTCTGTAAGACAAAGAAAGGAATCAAGAGTGGAGAGACAACCTACAGAATGAAAGAGAATATTTGTAAACTATACATTTTACAGTTGATTAATATTCTGATTTTATAAGGAACTCAATAACAAGAACGAACCATGAAACAAGCAATACAAAGGTAATTCAATTTAAAAATGGGTAGTAGATGTAATAGGTATTTCTCTAAAGAAGACATAAAAGTGGTGAATGGTTGCAGGGTATGAAGGCACAACTCTACACTCTCAGGTACTGAGGAGGCTGAGGAGGGAGGACTAAGTTCAAGGCTATCCTGGGCAAGTTAGTGAGACTGTCTTAAATAAAAATAAAAGGGGCTGGGGTTGTATTTCAGTGGTAAAGCTTCCCTGGGTTCAATCCCCAGTACTGGAAGGAAGAAAGGGCCAACAACTATATTTAAAAATTGCTTAATATAACTAATGATCACAGAAATAAATATCAAAGCTACAATGAAATATCATCTCACTCTAGCTATAGTAACTATAATAAAAATGACAAAAGATAAATGCTGGTGAGGATGTGGAGACAATGGAACCTTTATACATTATTGGTGGGAATATAAATTATAGCCATTATGGAAAATAGTATGGAGGCTCCTCAAAAAGATAAAACTAGAACTACTACTTGATCCAGCAATCCAACTATTGATTATATATTCAAAGGAAATAAAATCACTATGCTGAAAAATCATTTTCACTCCTATGTTTATCGTGGCACTATTCACAGAAGCCAAGAAATGGACACAACCTAAATGACCATTATCAATCACTGGTTAGAGAAAGTGTGGTACATATACACAATAAAGCACTATCCAACCAGAAAAAAGGATGAAATCCTGTCCTATATGACCATATGGAAAGAACTGCTTCTCATTTTATTAAGTGAAATAAGCTCACCAGAGAAGAACAAAGACTATGTGAACTCACTCATATGTGAAATCTAAAAGTTTGATCTCATAGAAATTTAGAATGGACTATTGATACCAGAAACTGTGGAGAGAATACTTACAGTAAATGATATTTAAATGGGAGAAATAAGTTTGCCTCTTCTATTGATCTGTAGGGTGGTTATAAATTACAGAAGTGTACTATTTTAAAAAACTAAAAGATTTTGAAGTTTTCAGCACAAAGAAATAATAAATGATTGAGGAGATAGATATGTTTGCCTTGATTTGAACATGCAATATCCCAAAGCCTCCAGCAACCCCACCCCTATCACTCTGCTGCATTTAGCTGAGGCTTCTGCAATCTCCATTTACAATCTCTTGACTGTAGCTCTACCAGGTTGCTATTGCACGCTGGTAGCTCTACAATTCTGAAATCTTTATGGTGGTTCTCCTATGGCTTCATTAGGTATTACACCAGTTGGGTTTCTCTGTAGCAGCTTTGTCCCTGCAGCAAGTCTCTGCCTGGCCTTCCTGGTGTTCCTTTGACATCTCTGTGAAAGAAGTCATGACCATATATACAGCCGTTGTATTCTGTGTGTCTGCAGAATTAGCGTCACATAGATGTGAAGGTCTGCTTCATATGCCCGTCAGAGCAGTGTGCTTTGCTGGAAAGCAGGGAGCAGAATCATGAATTATGATGTAACCCTGGACAGTGAGCCTGTGGAGAGAGCTTGAAACCACTGTGCCCATGCCTCTGGGCCTGTGATGGGAGAGATGGCCTTGTGGATTTCTGAGATGCCCTTCAAGGCTCTTTTCCTTTGTCCTGATCCAAAAAGTTAGCTTCCTTCTATGCAAGCTAATCTCTTCAGCAAGTAGTTGCTGAGATCCACTTCTATATACTTTTTCTTTCTTTCTTTCTTTCTTTCTTTCTTTCTTTCTTTCTTTCTTTCTTTCTTTCTTTCTTTCTTTCTTTCTTTCTTGCCTGGTCAGCAGTGCCTTTTTCAAGTCTTTCCTCTTTTCTCCCTTTTAATTATACATTCCACCTGTGTGTCATGCCACTGATCCCCAGTCCTACTGTATGCAGTCAAAACAACCACCAAGCTTTCTGAATACTTAGCTTAGATACATTCTCCACCAGATATCCCATTTCATTACTTTTAAAGTTGGCCTTCAGTAAAGCTCTAGGGCATAGACACCATTCATCCCAATTCTTTGCAATGGTGTGACAAGGGTGGCCTTTATTCCATTTCCAAAAAGGATGCCTCATTTGCGTCAGCATTCTGGTCATGACTACTTATCTAATCTCACAGACATTCTAGCTCTTCTTCATTCTTCTTTGTATTCTTCTAGGTGTACTCCAGAATCACCCATAATACTTTACTTAAAGCATTTTTCTTGGCAGCTCCTCTAAACTCTTCCAATCATTGCCTGTTATCCAGTTTCAAAGTCACTTCCACATTTTCAGGTATTATTAGTGACAACCTCACTATTGCTACCAATTTTCTGTATTAATCTGTTTTCTGTTGTTGATAACAGGATACCACCAACTGGGTGTATTTTAAAGAAGGAAGGTTATTTTGGCTCACAGTTTTGGTCCAGAGTTAAAGGCCCACATCTGACGATGCCTTCTTCGTTGCAGGGTTCCCAGACAGGATGACATCACGTGGCAAGAGACAGGGGATGCATGTATATTTTCTCTTCCCTTCCCTCACCTCCCCTGCTCTTCATGGTTATCTTCTGTTTTCCTCTTCCCCTTCCTCCTCTTCCTCTCCCCCCACTCTCGCTCGCTCTCTCTTGCTCTCTCGCTCTGTCACTCTTGCTTATAGAGCCACCAGTATCAAACATCCAAACACAGTGTTACACCTTGATAACTTTATCTAATCCTGAACACTTCCCAAGAGATACACTTACTAAACATCATAGCTGGATCAAGATTTCACCTTCTTAATTTCTCCAAATGAGAATTAAACTCTGACATGAGTCTCAGAGGGGATGAAGCCTATTCAAATGATAGCATTGCTCACCATCTTTTGAGGAGCTTGTTTGTTTACTAATTATTTAAGTAAAATCAGTGCTTTCCTTACACACACACACACACACACACACACACGAACAGTATTAAATATGGGACATTGCTACTTAGGGACTGTACCTATGCCCATTCACCCACCAACAATGGCACTTGCTTTCTACTCTCATTCTCTCTATCCTACCAGATGTTAAATTCAACAAATTGCTTGCTGATTGGTTTACTGTTTTCAACAATGCTTGGTGATGATATAAATTGCTCAACAAATGAATCCAATCAAATGTAACGCCTTAGCAAGAATGGTTTGAGATTATTGTTCAATAATTTTTCTGACTCCAGGAAAACTCCTCCTTGCTGTTTGTTTTCATCCCCTGCTCTTTTATTCTCCAGTTCTGTCCAACAAGCCAGCCAACCCATAGTCCAGGCTGTAGCTCCATTAAAACTGTGATACTCTTCCCAACTGCTATTCACCACATTTTTCCTTTTCATGCCCCTTAAACTTGAACTTCTTTAGCTCTTTCACAAATGAAAACAGTTCCTTTGGGAAAGGATTATGCATTGTCTGTATTATGGCCTGCTTTTCGACCCAGGCAAAATTCCTGAGCTACAATGGGGCACGGGGTCATGGCATTACTTTCTAAAGTAATAACCCTGTCCTAGAAGCTGAATGCTTGGTTAAGTGGGATGAGGGATCAGCTTGAAATCCTCTGGAGGACTGAGGTGCTAGTATACTCAGCACACTGTGGTCAAAGTCCTAGATTGTCCTAACTCACATAATGGCCATGACTTCCCAAGTTAGCAGTCATTTAAATCATTAATACGTCACTGGCACAGCAGTACCACAGACACCCACACATGTTCCTTTGATATTAATAGAATGTTTCAGTTCAGTCTCTCTTCTGCATACTGCAATCAGGATGTCCACATTAATAAATTATTCTTCCCTAACAATCAAAAATCTCCATCAATTGAGGAAAGTTGGCTTTCTTGCCATCTTTCCTTTGAAAAGCATGAAATAATCAGAACTTCATTCTGAAGAGAAAAGGAAAAAATAATTACACAAATAAAAGTTTTAGCCTGCTATACCCTCTCATTTCTGAGCATTGTCTAAACATCTGGGTCCTGAACCATGTTTTCTGACATCCAGAACATGCAGACCATGAGGCAACTCTTGAGCAAGAAAAAAAAAAGTGATCACAAGAAAATACTCCTTAGAAAAATTTTGGTTAAACTTTCACCTTCCTCCAGTCTCCTAAACTTTTACCCATCATCAGCATTAGGCAGTGCACCACCCCTCCTGAGTATAAACTGAGCACAGGGTAAAATATTTTCTGATCTACTGTCTGACGGTACCACCCATTCATCCTATTTCTCCATGCCCAGTTTTTCCCAGTTTTGTTTCCTCCTAATATAAAAGAAAATTTCTTGTTTTTTGTAGTGGGGCATACCTGTAATCTTTTCTACTCATGAGCTTGAGGTAGAAGGAGACCAGCCTGAGCAATTTAGGGCAACCTTGTCAAAACAGGAATAAAAAAGAATGCTGGGGACATAGCTCAGTACTCCCTGGGTTCAATCCCCACTACTAGGAGGTAAAAGAAAGGAGAAGAGAAGAGAAGACGAGAAGACGAGAGGAGAGGAGAGGAGAGGAGAGGGGAAAGGAGGAAAGAGAAGAGGGAAGAAGGAAAAACCTCACATCAATTACATTTGTGGTCAATTATTTCTCCTATTGTGACAGTCTCCTTCCCCTGTTGCAACTGTCCCTTTCACTCCTTGCAATAATTGTTTTGAATTCAGTCTCTTCTTGTGAAGTATAATATTGAACTTTTATTCCATAGTCTCATTAGTAACTTCTCTTAGTAACTACTCTGTGATACCCTTTACCTAAAGGTTTTACATTTTACCCTTAACCTTAAGTTAATACTCAGAATAAAATAGTGAGTACAAAGGAGACCTGAAGAATTTCCCTTTTATGCTCAGTGGAAATTACCAAACTGTAGAGTCATGAATTAAGTAAGTGGATATTGTTTAAGCCTCTAGGCTTATGGATGTTTATTACGCAGCATTAGATTAATGATGCACTGACTGAATGCATGAATGAGAGAATGAACAAATGAATAATATGTCAATCTGGATCTAGATTGTGGGCTCCTTGTAAGAGTCTAAGGCCTGATGAGTTTAGGGGGAGCTGAGATGGAGATGCTAGCACTGGACAGCAGCTAAAAATACAGATTAACAGAAAAGTTTAACTGCACAGAGACTCTAATAAATTGTTTGCATATATCAAAACCCTATTAGTGAGTGACAGTTCAGTTCCATCTGGTGGCAGGCTGTATAGTGGTAAGTGAGTTGATGTACTTCAATTGCACAGTTGCATTTGGTGGCAGGCTTTAAATCAGAATCCTAGACTTATTTTAATCGACAAGTGGCCTACCCAGTATTTCATTTAACACTTCCATCAGTGCCTCTTTTTTGCACTACACACTTACTTCTCTGTCAGTTTTGGTAGGCCACAAGTTAGCCCTATCCAAAATGACAAAAAGCAAACATTACTGGACAGCTTCTTTGAAAAGGGGGAAAGACCCAATGATGAGACAGCAGAAGGCTCTAAGACTGCCAACAAAAATAAAACTGCACTTAAAAGAAATTAATCAAGAATCCCATTTAAATTACAGGTTTGTTGCAACAAATGATTCACATTCTCCAAGCCCATTTTGTATAACATGTGGCAACAAGCTATTCAAAGAAGTCCTGAAACCTTCAAAACTGCATTGCCACATGGACATCAAGGATCCTGCACTAAAACATAGGCTCTGGAATTTTTTGAAAGAAAAAACATAACCATAAAGAACAGGAGCAATTATTGAATGCCACCACTTCATCAAATGTATCTGCATGAAGAGCTTCATTCTTAGTAGCTAACTACATTGTGAAAACTAAGAACTACTGATGAAGATTAATCCTGTCTGCTAAGGACATTTGTCATGGTTCAAAAGGTGGCATGTGTCCTCTTTCAGCAGAGCACATACATCTTCTCTTATATACAGATGTGAGTTATTCAAGCTTCCTCACGGCCTACGTGTAATGAAGAAGACAAAATAAATAAATACTTAAATCAGGTAAATAAGTGTTGCAAAACAAATAACTGGTAAGTGATAGAAATGCTATTTTTATTAAATTGGTCAAAATCATTTTTCAGACTGTTCGAATTGAACGAATAAAGACAAGAAGTAGGCCAAAGGAAGAGTTGAGGGGATTGTTCAAGACAGAGGTTACCATAGCATGTAGAAGAATTTTTGTACTACTTTGAAGCTTGAAAACCATTGTGCTAGAGCCGTATGTCAGAGGTAAGAGATAGAAAGGAAATGAAGTCAGACAGTTATGAGTTGTGCCTTTCCCTACCCACCATTTTCATAAGTACCTCAGAATGTGACTGCATTTGGAAATAGGGTCTTTAAAAAGATGACTGATTTAAAATGGGACTAAATCCACTTTGACTGCTGTCTGCATAAGAAGAGAAAATTTGGACCCACAAAAATAGCTGTTCCCAAACTTTTTGGCACTAGGGATTGGTTTCATGGAAGAAAATTTTTCCATGGATTAGAATGGGTTGGAGTGGAGTGGTTTCAGAATGATTCACATATATGACATTTTTTCATACCCATGTATTTTCTAAGTTATTAGACTTCACTTTTAGGGAGGGTTATACAGATTTATAGAAAAAAAGGAGCAGAGTCAGAGAGTTCTGAATCTCCCCTTGCTCCAACAGTTTTCTCTATCATTAACATCTGGCTTTAGTATTGTACATCTGTACTGATGAATGAAATATTGACACGTTGTCATTAACCAACTCATTATGTTAGAAGTTTTATGGGTTTTGACGTATCATGTCATGTGTCTGCAATTATAGCATCATTCAGAATAGTTTCATTGCCCTAAGAGTATCCCATGCTCTATCTATTCAGTCCTCCTTTCCTTCCCCTAAATCCCTGGAAATAACTGGTCTTTTTACTTTCGCCATAGTGTTGCCTTTTCCAAAACATCACATAGTTGGGCTCATTCAGTATACAGTCTTTTCAGATTGGCTTCTTTCACTTAATCTGTATTTAAAGTTCTTCCATGTCTTTTTGTGGTTTAATGTTCATGTATTTTTATGGCTGAATATTATTCCACTGCAGCATGTGCCATGGTTTATCATTTATGTGTAATTCTGTTATATATTGTAGGAGATCAGTTCATCTTTATTTTCCAGATTATGAAATTTTGTTTTTGGACATTTCACTTGATGTTGTCTTTTGGTGCTTTTATGTTTAATTTCCAGGAATTCTTGTATATTTACATAGTTTCCCCTTTAATAAATTACAGTGTAATATTTTTTATGGATGCAATGTCTTGCTAAATCCTGACAATATAAAATTACTTAGTAGTATTATTATTTTCTTTCCACCGTGTTTCCTTTGGCTGTTTATCATGTTCATGATGGTCCCTGTTTTTCATGCAATTGACCTTATTTAATATCATTGTTAAGTTCATATTTTTGAGTAATAGTAGCAATTATTTATGTGACATCACTGCTTTAAGCATTATATCTATTAATCTATTTTATCCTTAATCTACTTGATTTATTTTAATCATAGAGATATGTACTAATATGTCCTTTTGCAAATTAGGATTTTTATGTATGGTGCTCATAAAACCTAAATACTGAAATTTTTTGATGAGTGGCAGGACCTGAATTGGAGTGGGGGGGGCGGTCCTGCATTCTCACAAAGACTCTTGAAAAGTCCAGCTTACTGCAGTCTGTGTTTAGAAGAAGTGACACATGATAGGTTTCCTTTTTGGGTGCTTGAATTTTGAAGCAAGCAGATAAGTGGAGAACTCTCACAAATGACAAAGGGAGAAGGCTTCATTAAAGTAGTGACATTCTTTACAGTATTTGGTATCTGATGAAGGTTACATTTCCATGTCTCTTCCTCTCCCAGTGTTTTCACGTCCACTTGAGTTCAGAGTTTTTTCAGAGTCTGTTTGCCCTATGTCTCTCCATACCCTTAACCCATGTTAGGATCCTACTTATCTAGATAATTCAATTCAAGAAGTTCTTCTTGGTCTTTAGATTAGGAGTAAATACTATTCTGCTAGCCTTTCTGTGTACAGTTAAATGGAGAAGGGCATAGGGAGACCAACTATTCCACAATCATTTAATTAACATAATTAATGCCAGAGGGCTTTATCGTGCTTTGAGTTCTGTGGAGAAAAAAGGCTTTTTGCCCTACAACTTTCTCTTTACTATATTGTAGACTAGTCTCTTTTACTTGGGGTTTTTCAAAGTCTATTATTATCTGTCATGTACAGTATATACACACCCATATATACAAACCCATACATATACACATATTTGTCACCTGTAGCTTTATAGTGCTGTTAGGAGTTCATTCTTTTCAAAAGAATTGCTAATTTACTTTTCAGAGGATTTTCAGAAGGATAAGAGAAATGAGTGGTGTCAGTCTGCCAATTTAATCCAGAGATTATAAAGAGTTTTTCATGTCTGGCATGAACTCTAGTTTGGGGTTCATGTACAGAGTAGAATAGAAGGGGTAAATAATACAATGGATCAAAAAAATCAGAATTTCAAAGTTCCTTAGACTTTTATCTCCTTGTTTAGGTGAAAGAGTTTTTTTGTAATATTAAAACACATTAAATATTTTTTTAAAAGACAGGAAAACTTACACCAAAGAAGTAGGGGCATTATTCTTGCCTGATGGACGAAGAAATGATGTCCAGAGATGGGTACCTAAATTAGCTGTCAACACAAATCTATAATGATGTGTCAGTCAATATTTAATAAGTGTAGCAAAGAGTAAATGGTTCATCATAATGTCTGCAGGCTGAGATGATTCATGTAAGAAAAGAAACACACTTTTTATAGTTGGCCTGCTACATCCGTATTCAAGCAACTGAAAATACTTATTAAAACTTGTGTCTGTAACTGAGCATGCATACACTTTTTCCCTAGCCATTATTCCCTAAACATCATTGTAACAATTATTTATATAACATTTATATTGTATTAGGTATTATAAGTAACATAGAGACCATTTAAAGTATACACGAGGTTTTATGCAAATACTATATCATTTTATATACAGGACTTGATCATCTGTAGATTTGGGTAACTGGGGAGGATCCTGAAACCAGTAGCTTCACAGACACTGAAGTATTACTGTAATTTTGTTTCTCTGAAGAGACCACTCAAAGGGACTCCTCTACATTAAGCATTTCTTTGAAGAAACAAATTCTCTATCTTCATGGATAGGCCAAAGAATATTTCATATTACCTAATCAGTGAGAATTCATCAAACAATACATGCCCTATACTTCATGTGGTAAGCAGATGAAATGGCACCCACTATGTTGTCCAAGTTCAGATTCCTATAACCTGTCAATACATGAATGTTACATGGCACAAGAAACTTTATAGATGGACTTTAATGACTTTATGACATGGAGATTAGCTCTTTGATTGAGTGGGCCCACTGTAATCACATAGGCTCTTAACAGTTGAAAAGGAAGGCAGAAGACTCAAAGAGAGGCAGTGTGTATATGACCTTACCCACTATTGTTGGTAATGGAGGGAGGTGGCCACAAGCCAAGGAATGTAGGTGTAGCCTCTATACACTTGAGAATGGATCTTACTGTCAGCCAGGAAGAAAATGAGAATTTCAGGTTCTCACTCACATAAAACTCAAGTATATGAATAACCTGAGTGAACCTGGAAGCAGACTATCCCCTAAAACTTCCAGAGAGTAACAAAGCTCTCCTAATATCTTGATTTTGGTTTTGTGAGGCTGTGGCAGAGAAACCAAATGAAGCTAAATCATGTTGTTTTAAGATGTTAAATCTGTGGTAATTTGTTATGGCAATAACCCAAGAGTACTTGGCCTTGAGATGAATACCAATACTCAGATCTTCAGTATAGAATTCAGTAATTTTTTCAGAAGCATTACTAACATGCAGTTACACCTCTGTACAAGTCTAGAGTTTAAGAGTGATATACTAGTATACACCAAAGGAAAAATGGTATATGATACTCAACCTGTATTTGTGACTATGGTTCAATTGATTCAAAACCAAGATATACTCTTGCATCAGTTGAACTAATGTCAAACAGAGATGAAACAGATTCATGAATCCTCAATCATTAAACACAAAGTGGAGTGCCAAGATCTTGAGCAATAGATTTACTGCTTTGACCCAATTTTTCAAATTGAGGATGAAACCATATTAGTTTCTACTATCTCACTACGATTGATAAGTTTGATGCAGTTGATGAACTAGTTCGAAGATAGATGCCCAGGGCTATGTGTGGGAGGACTCATGGTGTGAGAAATATACCTGGTGCATTTGAATAAAGCACATTAAAATATATGAATTACTGCACTGATTCAGAGAGCAGGAGGAAACATGTTGTCAGAGGAATGCTTGTTGTACTTAAAATTCAAGGGTGAAATATATGCCACTTAATTTCTCTTCCAAGCTGATATACATCTATATAATGTTGTTATATGTAAATACTCTCAACTCTTCGTTCTAGGCTGTTTATACATGTCCACAATTTAGTACCACTTTAGAACTCCCGATTTCTTTCCTGATTCAATGGTAAAAGTCTTTCGTTGCAATTTTTTCTCCTGAGAACTTGGGTATGGGTCCAGAATGATTGTGATGGAAGGCAAACCAAGTAGTACACATTATATCCAAACTCATTCCTCCTCTGTCATAACCATGTGGTGTTATTAAAACAAATTTATAATTTATTTTTCTCTGCCACCAGTTGGGTTTCTTACAATGAAACTTCCAAGTTGCTTATATAAAGAAACAGTCTTTTTGGTATTACTAGACATGAGCAAAACCATAAAGTACAAATAGTATAGGATTTAAACTGGGAACTAACTGAAGTTAGTTCAAAATCTCTTTGTTCCCCAGGAATACTGCAGCTTTTTCTTCTTTCTACATAGTAAAAAGCCCATATTTCACCACTTAATGATTTTGTCTCTTCCTATGTTTATATTAAATTTAAACCCATAATACATAGTATAAAATAATCTTTAGGAGTGATAGGAGTGGGTATTGGAAGAGCCATGATAGTATTTTTTCCCCAGAAATTACATCTGAATACCCACAATGGTAGGCAGAAAAACATCACTCATAATTCAGGAAGTGTTATAATGCAAATTACAATTGACAGTCTACTGTTTTAAACATTTGTTGATTCTAGCTATATACTTTCCCCAAATCACTTAGATGCTACATTAAGTGCACTGGTAGTAAAGCACATGAAAAGACTTACAATGTCATCTGCTTCAGTTTCGATGTGAGGTGACTTTTTTCCTCCTTTTAATACCACTTCATGATGGTTATCAATTGTTCTGTTCTCTCAGAATTCACTAGACTTCATTTCCTTCTGGCTCATGATCTTCAAGTGGATCTACATCTTCCCATATCTTCAAAAAATATGTACACATTTATTGGATAAGTGACATGTAAATGTTGATTTTTCCTAATCTTGAGTTTTTTTTAACTGACTAGCCCTATAAAATAACTTGTGCTCACATTCACACAGCTCTACCTTTCATCCTTCATTGTTACAATACTTCTGATTGATCAGGCCACATTTTGCAACTGCCTTCACTAAAATTGTTAACAGCAGGATGAAACAGAAGCACTTTAATGAAAATAACTTTTTAAAATATGATGACTGACTTACTGACCTACCAAGGTATTAATACTATTAGTTTATCTTTTTTTTGTTGTTGTTGTTATCAGGGATCAAAATCGGGACCTTGCGCTTGCGAGGCAGGCGCCAGAACCACTGAGCTAAATCCCTGGCCCTAGTTTATCTTTTCTAAAACACATGTATAATTTTATAAGGAGCTAATGGTGAAATTTCATGGAATAAAAACAGCATTTTTGGAAAAGGGATTGACTTCAAATAATGAGTCTAAGAAACTGTTGTTCTCTACAGGAATCATAAGTCTACCTCTGGTTTTAATAAATGGGAACTTTTCATTTTCCAATAGACTATGGATTAATTTTTTCCAGATGCATTATACCATTGGGTTCATAAAATTTCTATTTTTTAGTCCATTCAAAGACAGAAAAAAGTTTCCTTTTTCTTCTTCTCAGTTTAGCTTTTAATACCACATTTAATTTATTTCTCATCACTAATTTGTTTCAAGAAGATAACCACACTAACTTAAAAAAATAACATGAAGCAATTTTCACTTATAGATTTGGTTAGACAGTAAGCAGGGCAAAGGGGCAGCAAACCTGTTAGGTGAGTCACATAACCTTTTAGGGAAGGTCTTTTTGGGACACTTCTTCCCAAATGGCTGGGCCAATTGTAGATGGAAGCAGCAGCTTTATTTCCCTAAAATATTATATTGGATAAGACATCTCAGAAATATGAGGGAAGTTCAATCCACCTGCTAATTCCATCCCACCTTAACTCCTTTCGCTAGTAAACTTCATATTTTGGTCTTCATTACCATTTTTTGTGACTCAAAGGATTAATATATTTAACAACATGATAAAGTTCTTTCAACTATTTGGGCTTAGCTTTATTTTATATTTACTTCCATTTTTTCTAGATATTTTCTTTTGCTATCTCTCGAGTTACCTGACTTCCTTTTTTCTTACATGTGTGTGTGTGTGTGTTTGCCATACTTCCTCTTTTTTCTTCTGCTTTCCCAACAGATTCTGCTTGTAGAAACTAATAAGGACTATGTACTTTCAGTCTTTACACATATTTATCTGGTATAAAGGGACACTATTGCATCACATTCCCTCAGCTTCCTTTTGCAAAGAGATTTTATTGAAGTCAAGTTCCAAAGAAGTAGTGACAAGCACCGATGATTTGTTCCTAGGAATCTTTTCTGTCTCCTAAATAAGCAATTTGGAAGGAACAGACTATTTCATATATTTCTTTTACATTCCTTAAATAATCAATGTTTTCAATGGGTTAGCCACCCACATCAGATTCACCTGGTTGTGGGTAAAAATACCTATTCTTGGTCCCTAACCCAGGCCTATTTCTGGAGGTGAAGCTCAGCAATCTGCAGTTTTAAAAAAGCTCTCTTTTTAAAATTAAAAATGAGATGATCAACAGATCAATAGCTTTATTCTTTTGTCAGTAATGTTTAGTGAGTACCTACTATAAGCCAGGCATTGTATACAATACAAAGCTGAAGCTGATAGCCTCATGGAGGAGAATCACATATAAACTACTAAACTGCAATATTTGAAGTGCAAACAAAATATCCTACCAACACAAAGGAGGTACAGCTATCCCTGCCAAGGACTCAGAAACGTGTCACATTTTAGCTGAGTCTTGAAAGTGAATGTAAATATGGGGCTGGATGATACAGTATTTTTACATGAAGAGTGTTCTTGGAAATCTGATAAACCTCATTCCTGTGTCATTATTCTGAGCAGAAACCAGAGCTTTACTCAAGATGCTGGAGACATGAATGAGCAGCCAACCGTCACAACCTTATGAAAGTTTACAGTCCAGGTGAATGCTAGGTCTGGGGTGTTGACCCTTATCCTGGCCCCTTTCTCATCCTGCCTCCTCAGTATGGACAATTGTTCCTTCTAGTGAATGCACTTAGTTGCCCTTACGGACTCCTTCAACACCGAGGACGCAACTCCGTTGGGATCATTTCCTCTAGGAATCTCAGCATGAAGACGTTGGAAAGAAATCACCCAGTTCGGTTGTTTCCAACTTATGTCTCCCAGAATATTATAGATTCTCAACGTGGCAAATCTGCAATTTTCAATATTAAAAAGGCTACCGGAAATTGTCCATTTTCTGTTGCTCTTCAATGCCACGTTTCCTTGTTTTCTGCCAGTACATCAGATTCACGTTAAACCGAAGTTCAGACTGCGCTGTCTTCTGAGGAACACCTTTCCCCGACTTCATCTTAATTTACTGCTCATAACGCTGTGGAATTGCTTAGAGTTGGGGGAGGAGACTCATTCTACTGCTCTTTACAATTGCTCTGAGCTTCTCGGTTCCTTCAATATGTCCCCAGTCTGCAGCACTTTCATTTCCCGATTCAGAAGCACCTGTCGTGCTGTCTCCTTTGGGCAACACGGCCTGCGCCTCACGGAACTAAGACCACGACTTCGACCGCTCCCAAGCCCTCAGGAACGCAACAGCTTGCACGCATGCGGGATACAGCGCCCCCTCTGGCGACACTCCCTCTCAGGCGGATATGGGGTAACCCGAGAGCGTCTGCGCCACCCTTGCGCATGCGAACACCTCCAGAATGCGTGTAAAGTTGTGTCCCTGCCGCTCCCGCCCCTTCCGCCGCTCGTGCGCGCGCACGGCCGGCTACGGCGCGCCCGGGTTGGCTGCGGCGGGACCGTGGTGGCGGCGGCGGCCTCGAGAGGGGTGGCGGCTTCTACTGGGCTTTATTCGTTTCCTCCGCCCCCTCCGTTGGACGCTGTTGTGTGGTTACCTTAAAAAAAAAACCTAACTTTATTGTTCTTCAGCCCCACCTCCCGGCGCGCGTCCTCAAAGGATGCACTGGGGCTGAGTGAGCGGCGGTGTGGAGGGTCGCGGTCCCTCTCCGAGCGCCCGGCCGGGGGCAGGGAGTCACGATGTCCAGTAGCCGCCAGGCCGGGCCGGGCTCCGCTGGGACGAGCCCTGGCTCCTCGGCGGCCTCCTCGGTGACTTCCGCCTCCTCGTCCTTATCCTCGTCCCCGTCGCCCCCTTCCGTGGCAGCGGCGGCAGCCTTGGTGTCTGGCGGGGCGGCTCAGGCCGCGGGCTCCGGCGGCCTCGGGGGCCCGGGGCGGCCTGTGCTGGTGGCGGCCGCTGTGTCGGGAAGCGGCGGTGGGGCGGTGTCCGCGGGCCTGTCCCGGCTCAGCTGCGCGGCCAGGCCCAGCGCCGGCGTGGGAGGGAGCGGCTCCAACCTCAGCGGCGGCGGTGGCAGCAGCAGGAAGCGCCCTTTGCTCGCCCCCCTCTGCAACGGGCTCATCAACTCATACGAGGACAAAAGCAACGACTTCGTCTGGTGGGTTTAAGAGCAACTGCTGCTTAGGCTGGTGGGGTCTGTTGTGGCGTGGCCTGATCGAGAACTTGGGGTACTGGTGCTCTGGGCGCGCCTATCCAGGGCTTCAGAGTTTGCTGAGACCTTCGGGCACCAGGTTTGGGGGTGGAGAAATGGGTACAATAAAAGCAGTGATTGGTTTAAGTGCTGGTGTGCAGGAGGTGAAGGGAGTTTAGGGAATAACAAGGGTAGAGGAAGTCAGACGGTTAAGGAGAAATTTGGGCAAGGAGGTTGGGTCTTGAGTTATTTTGGCTATCTGGTGGATTAGGCACCCAATTGGTCCACTGTGCTTGTTCAGATGAATTAAATTTGTAGTCTTGAGGACTCAGCTTCCGGGGATGCTGAGGGGATTGCTGGTCAAAACTTGATTATTTTAATATGGTAGGTAGATGATGTTCTAAACGTCAGGTTAGATGTTTTAAGTAGAAATAATCTTTAAATACCCTTCACTTGTATGCATATGTCTCTTCCCAAAGAGTAGGCCACTTTTAAATCTGTTGAGGATACTGTAGACAAAGTCTGTTCACGAATAATTCCACTTTTCAAACGAATAACTTGATACAAGGAGCCATACTTATTATCATTTGGGTGTCTCCAGTGGACCAACTTGAGAAACACTAAGTATAGACATTTTGTTATGTTAAGTGAAAAGTAGGGTTGATTGTTTCGATGAGAATGTTTTGGAATTTTCTTTGGGTTTTAGATACTGGTTGGATTATGAGAGAGTAATTGCGTTTGGCTGATTAAGAACTGATAAGGTTTTGGGCCTTTCCTCTGGAGGAAATTATTGACTTTGTGATGTAGTGTGGGAAATTTTGATTCACTTTAGGGTTGAAGATGGTCAGAATTGGTGTTATTAAAAGTAATAAGGCTAGAAATTGGAACTATTAGGGGAGTTCTGGGTGAACAGTTTTTAGTTCCTGCAGGAAAGCAGTGATGTTTTTATAAACGTTTCTGCTTTTGTCTTAAATTATTCAGGATTCAGAATTAATTTATTTTTTATTGAAACTGGAGTATAATTGATATTTATAAATAATTTAAACAGTTCATGATTGAATCTAAGAGGTGTTTGCACAACTACTCAGTTATTAGTGCCACAGGATAAGGTAAAAGCTATTAAAACAAACTGGGGGTTTGTAGAATTTAGTTATCTTTTAAGCCACCCTTTATATTTCAGTTTTCAGTAAGTTAAAGAAGAAACATTGGAACATCTTTATAGGTCACTAAAATAACATAAAAGGTGTGAGAAATAGGGATAGGGAAGGGAAACCATTCACTGAGTCACCAACAGGTACAGTACTTGTAATCGCTGCCTGCTAGGCACCATCAGTTTCAGTGTACACAGACACACACTTGGAGAAGGACAGAAGAGCAGCTGATACTGACTTTTTTTTTAAGGAGTAAAATTATACTCCCATTAATTAAAATTATATTCCCATTGAGAGTCAGTTATGTAACTTTGTTTCAGATTATACTAACATATATACCGCCACCAGTGAGTGAGAACTCAGATCTCCAGAGTTTCAGTTTAGACCTTTCTGTGCAACCAATTAGAAAGTCTCAGTTTTGTAGGTTTGAATTGCATGTGTTTAGCCCAGTGGTTGTGCCCCCTTGAAGCCAGGGCCTTTGCAGTGAGCTACATCTCCAGCCCTTTTTTCATTTTTTTAAGAGACAAGATCCCACTAACTCGTTAGGTTGCACAAGCTGGGCTTGAATTTATCATCCTCCTACCTCAGCCTTCCAGAGTTCTAGGATTATAGGCATGTGCCACCCTTTACCCTAGTGGTTCTTAAATTGAGTAAGTTCGAGGGACGCAGCTGTTTCATTCACATGAGATAAATGTTTTTATCCCTAACCACTTCCTCTTCATCCCAGGAAGACATACCAGAATTGGAAGTTAGGGTGGGCATGTCCTTTTGTCTTTGAGAACAGTTGAGTTAGATAAAGTCACATACCTAATTTCAGGAACACAGATTGGCCTCTTTTTTTAATTAAAACATTTATCTCATATTTAAAAGTAGCCTTACCTTTACTTGCAGAATTGGTTAACGTTATAGGGATTCATCTTTTGCATTAATATTTCGTACAAAAGATTGAAAGTATTATCAAGCTGCAGGTAATTATAACAGTTTTATAAGAGGAGAATCTACAGTATAAGATTGAGTACTGTTTAGCTTGATATTGCATACATCAGCATACAAACAAAGCTTTTTTTCAACTTTTTCTAATATTGTCCGTTTAACTGAACTTTGAATCTGGACTGTTTGGATGATGACTTCTTTCTTCTGTTCTGACTTCTTTGTTTATGGGTTAGCTTTTCCATGTATCTGAAGAGACCTTTTCTACCTTGGCAAAAAAGGTAATTTTTCAAGTTCCAGCAGAATTGTGTGATTGCAAGTGAATTATAAGCTTCTTGTGGGAAGATTTAACTTTTAGTTATCTGCTTGATAGAAAATAAGGTGTACCTTATTTTTGTCTACCTATTTTTGTCTATTTTTTACTGCCTATTTTTGTCAAACTAGTAAGACTGATTTTCTGTCTTTAGGAGCTCATGATTTAATTCAAAGAAAGACTTAGCCACATAACTATAATATCACAACTTGGTGTCATCGCTTCTCTTAGTATTATAGCAGATACTAGTAGCATCTTCTTTCTGTTACCATGCATGTGTTAAATACTTCAGTGAATTTAGATGTTGTCATATCCCTAACATAATAATTTAAGAAGGCTATATATTGCATTTAGTAGTAAAAGTGAAACTTGTTAACCATGTTTGGTACTATATTTTCTGAATTATTAAAGCGTAAAATGGAGCCAGATGTAGTTACACACACCTGTAATCCCAGCACTCTGGTAGGCTAAGGCAGGAGGATCTGAAGTTTGAGCCTAGCCTGGGCAACTTAGTGACTTATTCAGACCCTGTCTTAAAATAAAAAGGGCTGGAGATGTCGCTCAGTGAGAAGGTTCTGGCTTCCATCTTGAGCCAGAACAGACAAAAACAGACAGGCAAAACCAACTAAAATAGGAAATATAGAACCTATCATGAAGATAATAATAAAGTTTGCTTGATTCAATTCAGTTATTACATGTGCGTGCAATTTTATGTGCAGTATAGTTCTTACTGTGTTAAGGTAAGAAAAATTGGAGTCATTGTATTATGGGATATAATTTTCTGTTTTATAAAAGTTAAGTGGAAAATTTAAGTGGCCTTTTTAGACTGTAGTGAGTTTATATATGTAGGAGTAAATGTACTTTGAAGAGCTGTTAGGGCGTATTCATTTATTGAAATAAACTTCAGCATTTATTACATTATTAGTGTATGAATAGCAGTCAAGAACATTCTCTGGAATCTACAAAACTGAAATTTGTTTCTTTTATAGTATAAAAAAATGCCCTAGGGCCGGGGATTTAACTCAGTGGTTTTGCTGCCTGCTACGGAAGCGCAAAGACCCGAGTTCGATCCCTGACACCAAAAAAAAAAAAAAAAAAAAAAATGCCCTTTTTTGAGGGGGTAGGTCTCTGTGTGGCTTAGGCAGTCCTCAAACTTGTAGTTCTTCAGCCTTATATGTGCCGTTTGAACAAAAATGATAAAGGAATGTACTCTGAAGATGATGTCACATTATAGCAGTTCAGAATGGTCCATCTGACTGTCATCAGACGATGAATCATCAGCATCATGGTGAACAGGAAACTTAGGCAAACTTGCAGTATATTGAGCTCCATAGAGACAGCGCCGGGCCAAGTAAGAGCCACTGGGTGACTCTTCCTCGCTGAGGAAAACAAGTAAACATGGGCAAAGGAGATCCTAAGAAGCTGAGAGGCAGGATGTCATCATGTGCATTCTTTGTGCAAACTTGCCGAGAGGAGCACAAGAAGAAGCACCCAGATACTTCTGTTAACTTCTCAGAGCTTCCTAAGAAGTGCTCAGAGAGGTGGAAGACCATGTCTGCTAAAGAGAAAGGAACATTTGAAGACATGGCAGAGGTGGACAAGGCCCGTTATGAAAGAGAAATGAAAACCTATATTCCTAAAGGAGAGGAAAAAAAAAGAAGTTTAAGGATCCCAGTGCATCCAAGAGGCCTCCTTCCGCCTTCTTCTTCTTCTGTTCTGAGTATTCCCAAAAATCAAAGGAGAACATCCTGGCCTCTCCATTGGTGATGTTCCATTGGTGATGTTGCAAAGAAACTGGGAGAAATGTGGAATAACAATGCAGCAGATGACAGCCTTATGAGAAGAAGGCTGCTAAGCTGAAGGAAAAGTACGAAAAAGATATTGCTGCTAAAGGAAAATCTGATGCAGCAAAAAAAAGGAGTATCAAGGCTGGAAAAAAGAAAAGGAAGAGGAGGAAGATGAAGAGGATGAGGAGGAGGAAGATGATGATAAATAAGTTGGTTCTAGTGCAGTTTTTTTCTTGTCTATAAAGCATTTAACCCCCCATACACAACTTTTAAAGAAAAAAATTGAAATGTAAGGCTGTGTAAGATTTGTTTTTAAACTATACAGCCTCTTTTTTTGTATAGTTTAATACACTACCGAATATCTTTAGATAGCCCTGTCCTGGTGATATTTCAGTAGCCACTAACCTTGCCTGGTACAGTATGGGGGTTGTAAATTGGCATGGAAGTTTAAAGCAGGTTCTTGTTGATGAACTAAATATGGAGAAAATGAAGATGATTATGAAACTGGATATGAAAGACTATTAACTTGAATTCTAGTCTATAAATTGAAAGGGAGGAACTTGTGCAGTAGTAGTTCATTATCAAAGACCTAGTTGATTAGTAGTTACCTTTTCCTGGTAGAAATCTTTTTTTGTGTCTTTTCTGATAGTGAGCTAACATTACATAGGTAATCATATTCCATTAAGGGTTGTTATTTATTCCAAACTTAAGTGTGCAACCTTGTTGCCCACTATTCCTTCTTGTATTTGTTCTTGATGATTTCTTTCTGTTTTATGTATTTTCCTTAGCCTGGAACCCTTCTCAAAATCTTTGCAACTTGAGAGGACCCCCTCCCCCTGGATTGCAGCCACGGTGTTTGCACCTAGCTATATCCTCGTTCCTTTTTTATTTTGTATTTTGGGTCAGGGGCTTGATAAGTTGCCAAAGCTAGGCTTGAAGTTGAGATTCTCCTACTTCAGCCCCTCAGAGTGCTAGTATTACAGGTGTGCCCCACCATATCTGGCTGGAAAAACATTTTCCATAGTGAAATTAGCCAATCTTTTCTTTCCTATAAAATTTGCATTATGCAAAATAAAATGCTTTTTAAATTCTTGACCTGTTATTATATGTGGTGTGCTCACTCTCATCTTTGCCCTCCTTTTATTTGGCTTGTGTCTTTCTTCATTTATGTTTATGGCAGCTTCTATTAGTATAGATCCTTACCTTCTCAAGTAATAGTTTTGTAGAGAGTAACATTTTCTCTTCATATCTTCATAGCTGTTGTCCTTTTATTTTTCACAGTTAAGTTTCATGAACTGATTTCCCCCCCACTGTTTGTAGAATGAATGGTGAATTGCAATAAATGATCTGATTTCCATTCATTCTATTTTTGGTATAACTTTGGAGAATCTAGTTTTCATTTTTCCTAGGTTGTGGTTGGGTAGGTGCTCTTTTCCCCATATTCAGAGTTGGAACACAAAATTCAGGTCCAAGCAATCCATTGCATTGGAATTGTTGTTCTCAGTATTAGTTCAAGGATGGACATTTCACTTCAGTAGAGGTACTGAAATGAAGTGGCCTTTGTAAAAATTATAGATGACTATTTTGGGAACCCTTAGATACATACCTGAAACTCAGAATTTCATAAATGCCAAATCCATTCTAAAGTTAAGATTTAATGTGCTGTATAAACAATTAGTCTGGGACAAATACTTAACAATAATCACAAGTACTCAAAATATAAGCTTCTGTTATTTGCCAGGCACTATTCTAAGGATTTTATATTACTTGATCTTCATAACTACTATTTGATAGATATACTTTTAGAATTCCCATTTTATAGATAAGGAAATGAAGCCTAGAGAGGTTATGTAGTTTTACTCCACACAGTAATGGTGGTGCCAGTATTTCTATCATTCTAGCAAGTTTGTGCCAACAATTGGCCATGTTTTCTACCCTCATATCTGATACCTGGCAACCAATGATCTGTTTTCTATCACTATCATTTTGCTTTTTCTAGAATTTCACATTAATGTAGTCATTCAGCATGTAATCTGTTTGGATTTTTCATCTCATGTTTCTGAGGTGTAGTGATGATGTTGTATCACAGATTTTATGTAGATCATAGCATTATCTCTATATACTTTCCTATTAAAAGACAGTTATTTGCTTCTAGTTTTTGGCTACTATGAAGAAAGTTGTAAACATTCACGTAAGGTTTTTGTGTAGACGTGACTTGGAAATTCTTGGGAAAATGTCTAATAGTGGATTGTGGACTCTGACAAGTCTGCATTGCCAAAGTATTTCTAAAATTGCTGTACAGTTTTTTATTTCTTCTAGAAACAAAAAAATTGCAGTTGTTTTACATTCTTGCTAACACTAGGTGTTTTTAGTCTTGAATTTTAGTCACTGTAGAGGATATGTAGTGGTATTTCTTTGCCATAATTTACCTTAATTGTGTTGAGCATAATGTCAAGTAGCGCTTGTTTTTCATTAGTATATCTTTTGTGAAATGTCTGTTCTAATTTTTTGCCTATTTCTCCTAAGCTGTTTGATATTTCAAGTTGTAAGAATTCTTTTATTTTTTTGGCACTAGGGATCAAACACGGGACCTTCTGCTTGTGAGGGAGGTGGCAGAACCACTGAGCTAAATCCCTGGCCCTAGAATTCTTAATGTATTCTAGATACATGTCTTTTGTCTTCTGTAGATTTGTGGTATTTTCCCCTTTCTTTTGCTTCGCTTTTTATTTTCTTAATGGTTTTTTGAAGTATAAAAATTTAAATTTCAAATCCAGTTTATTAGTTGTTTTTTTAATTGTGTGTGATTTTTTTTTCTGTTTTAGCTAAGAAATCACTCAAAAAATTGCTGTTTGTTCTAGAGGGATTTATAATTTTCTTATGGCTGTATTCCTTTCAAGTTAGTTTTTATGTACTATGTATGGTAAGGGCTGAAAACTCCCTCTACCTCCATGGATATCTGATTATCATGGCACCATTTATTAAAAAGATTGTCTTTGTTCATTTAAGTTTCTCAAAAATTAATCATCTATATATAAATTTTCTTGTTCTTTATTCTGCTGATCCGTGTGTTCATCTCTACACTAATACCATGTTAGTTTGATACTGTATCATTATGATAAGTCTTGATATTGGGCAGTATAATTTTGTTTCCATATTTTGAAGTGTTTTGGTTATATAAGTTCTTTTTGTTTCCACATGCATTTCAAAATTAGCTCCTTGAGGCTGGGGTGTAGCTAAGTGGAAGAGCATATACCTTGAGTTCAACCCTCAGCACTGGAAAAAAAAAAATGAGCTTGACTTTTTTTTTTTTTTTGGTGCTGGGAGTTGAACTCAGGACCTTGCACTTGCAAGGCAGCACCAGTGAGCTAAATCCCAGGCCCAAGCTTGACAATTTCTATAAAAAGGGATGTAGGTTCTTAGTTTGAGTTCCTTTGACTCTACTGTTCAACTTGGGAAAACTTGATAGGTTAATATTGACTCTTTTGAGCCATGAACATAGGTTATTTCTTTAATTATTAGGCCTTCATTATTTTTAGCAGCATGTTTAACTTTTCAGTGTTTGGATTTTACAAATTAAAATTAAAGACACATATTAAAAAAGGTAATATATATGAAATTTTAAAAAGTGTTTTTGCACGTTTGTTTATGAGTATATTTTATATTTTCATACATATATATATATTTTTTTTTCTATCAGAATGTAAGGCTGCTGTAATAAATACCATAGACTAGGTGGTTTAAATTTCCGAAGTTTATTTATTTATTTATTTATTTATTTATTTATTTATTTTTGAGGGGGTTACTGGTGATCGAACTCGGGTCCTTGCACTTGCAGAGCAGGCAGCGGAACCACTGAACTAAATCCCCAGCCCTTCGGAAGTTTATTTTCACACATTTTTAGAGTTAGAAACAGCAAATCATGGTATACACAAATTTAGTTTCTTCTGAGGCCTCTGTCCTTGGCTTGTTCATGATCAAGATTTTCTCTATTTGGTTTTAGCAGTTCAAATGCAATGTAAAAATTAGGGAATTTTTTGTTTTTAAAAATCATGTTGAGAGCTAGATGCAGTGGTGTACTTCTGTATCCTAGCAATGGGGAGACCTAAATCACCCTGGTCTATAGAGTAAGGTTGTCTTTAAAGACCCACAAAAAGAACAACAACAACAACAAAACACCTGTTTGGGGTTCTTAGTGCTTCTTGGATTTGTAGTTTGAAGTTTTTTGTTATTTTTAAAAAAGATTTCATTTGGCATCTCTTTGTGTAATTCTTCTGATCCAAACTATCTTCTCTGCCTGTGACTTCAATTACACACTTGTTAAACCATTTGATATTGTCCTACACCTTTCAGATATTCTACACTGTTTTCCTTTTTTCTCTTTGTGATTAAATTTGGTTAATTTCTGTTAACTTACTTTCAAATTTCCTGCTTCTTAATTCTTTGTTTTGTGTATTGATAATCCCATCAGAAGAATTCTTCAACTCATGTTTTCTGAAGTTTTGAAATTCCATTGTACTTTCTCTTTTAGGAAGTCTTCACTGACATTCCTTATCTCTTCATATGTATTTGTCATCTTTTTGACAAGACCCACTAACCTGTTAATCATAGTTACTTTAAGTTCTTGTGTAATAGTCGTACAACTTCAATTCTCTCCTGAATCTTACGGATTGCTTTGATTCTTAGTAAGAGTTTGTTTATTTATTTTATATCTCATCCTGGAGATCACATGTAGAACAGTAGAGACTGAGTTAGTATTTATGCCTGGGAATAATTATACTACTTCTGTTAGTTTGTTAACATGGAGATTGAGTCAACATAGCAGTTGGGCTGAGTTTGAATTTTCTCATTGCTATCTCACACACACACCATAGCTTCAAGTTCCTCCAATGTTCTCTTGAGCTTAGAGTGAGGTTTGAGGTGCCAGAGAGTTTTGTCTTTGGTTTTCAGCTTTGTACTTGCAGTTTGGAAAGACTGTATCCATGCTTATTCTCTTCCTCTGGAATGAGATTACTGATGCTTGTCACATGGTAATCATAAGACTAGTTTCTCTTCATTGCTGGGCATTATTTATTTATTGTTATTGTATGCTATAGTTTATATATAATTTTTTTGTATTTTATTAATTTTGAGAGAGTTCTTTCCCCCAGTTCATTCCAGCACTGTCAGATTCTACAGTGATCATGTTATTGTGCTCAACCAATAATTACAACATTGTCTTAGTTTTGCTTAACAAAATTACTATAGACTGGGTAGCTTAAACCAAAAAACATTTATTTCTTAGAATTCTGGGGCTAAGAAACCCAAGATTAGTGCATTGGCAGTATCTGATGAGGGCCTACTTCCTGTCTTACAGACAGCCACTTCTTGGTGTATCCTTTCATGGCCCAGTGAGAACAAACTAGTTTTTCTTATAAGGATAGTAATTCCATCATGGGACTTCTACCCTCTCGACCTCATCTAACTAACCCTAGTTATCTCCCAAGGATCTCACCTCCTAATTCCATACTTTTGGGGGTTAAGGTTAAGGTTTCAGCATATGAATTTTGGGGAGACACAAAACTGCAGTCCATTACAAATGTGCATTTGTACCAGTTTCTGGTGCTGTTCTCAGAATGGACTGTCAAAATTTTTAATACTTTTTAATTCATTGATTAAGAATTGTGTTACATTGGCTGGGCCTATCATAGGGCTTCCTTTAGAATTTTTGACCTTAAGATGCTCAGAAGAGCCTCTCCTTTATAAAAAGTGGGTTTTTTGGCCACATGTATTGTAATGCATTTATTTTAAGGGTGCAGTTTGCTGAGTTTTGGTAAATGTATGTACTCACTAACATTTAAAATATAGGTCATTTTTATGCCCTGTGGGGCTCTAGAAATATAGGGCTCTAGAAAGTTTCCTCATGATCTTTTGAAGTTAGCCTCCCCTACCCCCAGGCTAAGGTAATTATTGATCTGGCTTCTATTACTAGATTAGTTTTGTCTATAGTAAAATTTAATGTAAATTCATGTATTATGCTGTTATATGGCTTGTTTCAAATAGGATATTTTTGAGCTTCAACTATATTTTTATTTGTATATATTTACTACCTTTTTTGGTTTGGTTTTGTTCTTTTAGATAAGGTTTTTCCGTGTATAGCTGAGCTGGAACTCCTGGGTTCATATGATCGCTCTGCCTTAGACTCCCAACTAGCTGAGACTGAAGGTGCCTGCTACTGTGTCTGGCAACTTTTTAAAATTGTTCTTTACATATATATACCCTTTAGCTGGATATACAATAATTTATTTGTCCATTCTAGATTATTTCTAGTTTGGAGGCTTTTTGAATAAAATTCTTAATATTTATTTATAAATCATTTTATCCACATATATTTTTATTTTCCAGTATTCTGATGGCCTTTAGGTAAATTTTTCATTTCAGATATTGTATTTTTCACCTCTAGAGTTTTAGCTGGTTCTTTATTGTAGATCTTTCATTTTTCTCATATTCATGAATTCCTTTAAATTATTTTTAATATTTGAAGTTCTTTCCTAATAATTCCATTATCTGTCAGTTTGTTTTTATTATTTTTTTCTCCTGTCTATGGCTTACATTTTCCTGCTATTTCACATCTAGTGAATTTTTTATTGAATTATAGACATGGTAAGCCTCTTCACTTACAGTATTGGACTTTGTTCTGGGAGACAGTTACTTGGAGATCAGTTTGATCCTTTTGAAAATTGCTTTTTGATTTTATAAAAATTTAAATAACACTTTTTAGAGTTGTAAGTATTCGTTTTTTTCTAGAGCTAGTTGGGTTCTATTACTATGGATCTTTCTGGAGTTTTTGTTCGAAGTCCTGGCAGGTTTTATAGCTCTCATTTTTCACCTGGTCTTGTGGAGTTACTCTGTGAGGATACACTACTAATATTCAGCAACAAGCATGAGAAACTCCTGTGTGGATGTCAGTGGGTTTGTGGTGCTCTACTGTGTTCTCTCCTCCTTGACCTGTGGGGGTGCTTCCAGACAAAAAGCTGGGTCTGTGGTATTGCTCATGTCTTGTTTCCCATCCCTGAAGAATCTCAGACTGTCCTCAGAGTCAGAAAGCAGTTATTTTCATGTGTTTTTTTACCCAGATTTCTAAGTATGTAAGGTGAGGTAAGTTACTACCAGTTAAATGTTGACCTTGAGTACCGGGTAAATTGATAGTGTTCCTCATTTCAAAGAATATTGCTCACTGGCCCATGCAAGCCTCCCTCTTTGTGTTACTTTCCCTCTTTGATCCTAAATTGAACAGTTTTCTTCCCTTTTTCTGTACTTCAGTATTTTTAAAAATTGGGTTGTGTCACAGCCAATGGTGTTGGCTAGGTGGCAGTTGGATGTAGCTATCATTTCATAAAAATGTGTGTACATTAAAAAATGTACCTCAAAACATGTAGATTTCAGTAGATTGAAAGAAATTCTCTTTGAGTGAATTTTCAATTGTTTCATTCTCAGAACTAATTGGTGATGAGGGTCAGGTGAGATTCTGGAATGTGGAAAGTTAGACATGTTTAGCAACATTCCCAAAGTTAGAGTCATCTGCGGTTATCTGGCTTAAGGTCCTAGTATTTATTAATGGCTTTTAGTTCTTTTATGGGTTTTCTTTACAAATGCTACATCAGTAAAATAATGGACAGTATTGTGTGCAAAAGTGTGGATATCAGTAACAGTCAAAAGTAATTCAGGAAAGTCAGACACTGAAAAATGGGGTTTTTGTAGGAAACCAGTTTATTTCTTTATATATTCACAAGAATGACATTTGACAAAATTTAAATAATTTAAAGATTTCTATGGAGAACCAGAAAATAAAATTGTTTTAGCTGATCAGTGGGAACAGGTGCCTAGCATTTGCTAAGACTGGTTCAATATCCAGCACCGAAAGAAAAGAGAAAATTTTAAAATTCTTTCTCTCCAGGGGTCATTTTTTAAAAATATTTTTTATTTGACATAAAGTAATTGTATATACTTGAGAGATACAGTATGACATTTGAGTACCTGTATACAATGTGTAATGTTCAGATCAGGGCAACTGGTATATCTTTTGCCTCAAGCATTTTATCATTTCTTTGTATTGGGAACATACTCTGTTTGCTTTTTTGAAATAATTGTTGTCAACCACTGTTATCCTATTGTCTGTATAGAACATTGAAAGTTGTTCATCCTATCCACCTGCCCTGCATTAACCATCCTCCCTTCATCTTCTCTTCCCAACTGTCGTAACTATTATTCTGTTCTCCACTTCTTTAAGATACTTTTGAGATAATTTTTAATTAGTCCATATTGGTTATACCGTGTAGATTAATGGGTTTCATTTGGCAGAGTAGAACATGCACATAGCCTACTCTGATCATTTTCACTTCACACCTTGCCCTGCCCTAACTGTAGTTTCAATGCATATATTTTGATCTTATCCACCCTCCCATTACCTGCCTCTATACTCTCTCACCTTTATTCTCATCCTCTTGTCTGATAAGGCCCCCCCCTCCCTTTTCCTCTCCTCCTTTCCATTTTCCTTCTCCCCTCCTTTTCTTGTCCAGTGCTGTCCTGTCCTGTTCTGTCCTGCCCTGCCTTTCCCTGCCACCATACATGGCTTCCATTCTACTTTCTTTTTGTCTTTTTTAGATTCCACATATTAGGGAAAACGTGGTATTTGTGTTTCTGAATATTGGTTGTTTTGCTCAACATAATCTCATTTCATCCATTTTCTCACAAATGACAAAATTTTGTTCTTGTGGCTTGTATCTAGTTGTCCCCAATGAGTGAGGCTTTTGGGAGGTAGCTGGATCATAGGTGTTTGACACTGGGATTAAGATTATGTGATAACTAAATTGATTTAGAATAGTTTTGAGTGTAGATGGTGGAAGCCCCACCCTGGGTGGGGGTGGCACTAGTCAGTAGGTTTATAGTCTGCATGGAATATAAAGGGAGAGAAAGAAAGCGGGCTTGCTGCTTTGCTGCCCTTTGCCTGATCTGCCATGGACTATTTCTCTTCTGCCATGCCACCTGGCCTTGGATCCAGTTAACTATGGACTGAAACTCTACAAAGTGTCAGCCAAAATAAGCTTTTCCTCCTTTCACTTTTTGTGTTATTTTGTCTTGGCAATGAGAAAAATAACTAAGGTAGTTCTTTCTTTTGGCTGAATAACATTTCATTGTGTATGTATAACACATTTCCTTCATTCACCTGTTGGTGGGTAAATAGGCTGGTTCCATATCTTGGCTATTATATATTGTGCCTTAACGTGGTTATGCAGGTATCCCTTTAATATGCTTACTCTAATTCCTTCAGACACACACACAGTGGTATAGCTGGGCCATATTGATTTTTTAGCTCCATATTGATTTCCACTGTGGCTTTACTAGTTTACATTCCCACCAGCAGTGTGAAAGGGTTCCTTTTCCCCCACATCCTCACCAACTTTTTGTATTCTTGATGATAGCTCTTCTGACTGGGTTAAGATTTATCCTTGCCATTGTAGAAGCTGGTAAGTTTAATATGAATGTATTGGCAGATTTTGTATCTGGTGAAGACTCAATTTCTGGTCTGTGGTCAGTGCCTGTTTGCTCTGTCTTCATGTGATGAAAGGAGTAATCATACACACTCCACTCCACTTTTTTTTTTTTTTAGTTCTTTTATTGGTACATTTTAGGTATACAATTCGTTTACATTTGTCATTGGGTGTTTGTACCTGTACATGATATATCTTGGTTCTTATTTTTTTCCCCATTACCTGTGTGCCCTTCACCCCCTCCACCCTTCCCTATTTACATAGATTTCATTTCCATTTTTTTTCTTTTCTCATAGTTTTTCCTTTCCCTCTTTGCCTTTCCCCTTCCCCTCCCTTCACACCTTCATCTTTGAACCTTTTTTCCTATTTCAAATTATCAATTATTCATTTTAACCATTTTAACCCTTGTTTACCCTGTCAGTTTCTCACACTAGAGAAACTTTTCGGTATTTACACATTTGTGTCCTATTTATTTCACTTAAGAGTATGGCCTCGATGTGCATCCATTTAGCTATAAATGACTCTAGTTTTTTGTTCTTTATGGCTGAGTAGTACTCCATTTTATAAAAAAACCACATTTTCTTTATCCAGTTTCCAGTTGATGGGCACTTGGGCAGCTTGCAAGCTTTAGCTATTACAAACTGTCTGCTATGAACATGGGTGCACATATGCTGTGGTATGATTCTTTTAATTCTTTTGGGAAGATACCCAGCAGGGGAATAGCTGGGTCAAATGGGACCTCTAGTCCTAGTTCTTTGAGGTATCTCCATAGTGACTTCCACAGTGGTTGCACCAGTCTGCACTCCCACCAACAATGGAGAAGGGTTCCTTTCTCCCCAGACCCCGGCCAGCATTTGTTATTGGTTGATTTCTTGATAGCAGCCATTCTTTGTGGGGTGAGGTGGAATCTCAGCATTGTTTTCATCTGCAACTCTTGAATGATGAGTGATGTTGAACAGTTTTTCATATATTTGTTTGCCGCTTTTACTTGTTTGTCTGAGAAATATCTGTTCATTTCAGATGCCCATTTTTGAATTGGGTCTTTGAATTTGGGGGGTTTGATTTTTTTCCAGTTCTTTATATATTCTAGATAGTAGTCCTTTGTCTGAGGTACAGCTGCTAAAAATTTTTTCCCATATTGTAGGTTGTCTTGTAGCTCTGTTGGTGGTTTCTTTTGCAGTGCAGAAGCTTTTTAATAAGGTAAGATCCCAGTTGTTTATTCTTTCTGCTAGTTCCCATGCTGCTGAGGTTTTGTTCATGAAATCTTTTCCTATGCCAATGTCTTCAAGAGTTCTACCTAACTTATCTTCCAGCAAGTTTAGTGTTTCTGTTTTAATATTTATATCTTTAATCCACTTCGATCTTAGTTTAGTGCGTGGTGATAGGTAGGGGTCTAGTTTTAATCTTTGGCAGGTTGAAATCCAGTTTTTCCAGCACCATTTATTAAAGAGGCTATCTTTCCTCCAATGATGGTGGTTGGCTCCTTTGTCAAAGATGAGGTGGCTGAGCATGTCTGGAGTTTTTTCTGGATCTTCTAATCTATTCCGCTGATCCTCGGGCCTGTTCCTTTGCCAGTACCATGCTGATGTTATCACCGTAGCTTTGTAGTATAGTTTCAAGTTGGGGATTGTGAAACCCCCAGCCATGTCTCTGTTGGTTAGAATTGCTTTAGCTATTCTAGGTCTCTTATGGTTCCAAATGAATTTTTGGATTGTTTTCTCTAGTTCTGTGAAGTATATTGTTGGAATTTCAGTTGGCATTGCATTGAATCTATATAGTAGTTTTGGAAGTATGGCCATTTTCACTGTTTTGGTTCTTCCTACCCAGGAGCAAGGGATGTCTTTCCATTTTCTTGTATCCTCTTCGATCTCTTTTTTCAGAGTGCTGTAGTTTTCAGTGTAGAGGTCTTTTGCTTCCTTTGTTAGATTGATTCCTAGATATTTCATTTTTTTGGATGCTATTGTAAAAGGAATTATTTCCCTAATTTCTCTGTCAGTGAGTCTGTTATTTGTGTACAAGAAGGCTATTGTTTTTTGAGTGTTGACCTTGTATCCAGCTACTCTACTGAATCTGTCAATTAAGTCTAGAAGTCTTCTGGCAGAGTTTTTTGGGTCTTCTATAGAGTATCATATTGTCAGCAAATAATGACAGTTTAACTTCTTCTTTTCCTATCTTTATTCCTTTTATTTCTTTCTCTTTCCTAATTGCTGTGGCTAATGTTTGCAGAAGTATATTGCACAGGAGTGGTGATAGTGGGCATCCTTGTCTTGTTCCTGATTTTAGTGTGAAAGTTTTCAGTTTTTGACCATTTAGTATGATATTGGCTGTTGGTTTTTCATAGATAGCCTTAATCAGGTTAAGATCAAGACCTTCTATTCCAATTTTCTGTAGGGTTTTTATCATGAATGAGTGCTGGATTTTGTCAAATGCCTTTTCTGCATCTATTGAGATGATCATAAGGTTTTTGTCTTTGACTCTGTTAATGTGGTGTATTACATTTATTGATTTACGAATATTTACCATCCTTGCATCCCTGGGATAAATCCAACTCTGTCAGGGTGTATGATCTTCTTGATGACCCTCTGTATTCTGTTTGCCAGTACCTTGTTGAGGATTTTTGCATCTTTGTTCATTAGGGAGATTGGTCCCTTTCAGTTTCCTTGATGAGTTTAAATAGTAGTGGTGATAGTTCTTCTTTAAATGTCTTGTAGAATTCAGCAGTGAAGCCATCCGGACCTGGGCTTTTCTTTGTTGGTAAATATTTTATTACATTTTCAGTTTCACTCATTGTAATTGGGGTGCTTAGAATTTCTATGTCTTCTTCATTTAACTTTGGCAATTCGTATGTGTCTAGGAATCTGCACATTTCTTCTGTGTTTTCCATTTTATTGGAGTAGAGGTTCTCGAAGTAGGTATTGATGATCCCCTGGATTTCTGTTGGATCTGTTGTGACTTCACCTTTTTCATTCTTAATTGCATGTATTTGTGCCTTTTCTTTCCTTTTTTGATAAGGTTGGGGAAAGGTTTATCGATTTTATTTATTCTTTTAAAAAAAACCAACTCTTTGATTCATTGATTTTTTTTTGTATTGTTCTCTTGGTCTCCATTGCATTGATTTCTGCCCTGATCTTTATAATTTCCTCTCTTGTACGAGCTTTGGATTTGTTATGCTCTTCTTTTTCTAGGAGCTTGAGGTTCTGCATTAGGTTATTTTTCTGAGTTTTCTCTGTTTTCCTAATATGGGCATTCACTGCTGTGAATTTCCTGTGTAGAACTGCTTTCATTGTGTCCTATAGATTCCTGTATGTTGTACTGGCATTTTCATTTAATTATAGAAACTGTTTAATTTCTTCTTTAATTACTTCTGTGACCCATTGGTTGTTCAAGAGGGTGTTATTCGGCTTCCATGTGTTTGTTGGGGTTTTGCGGTTTCTTATGTTATTGATCTCCAATTTTATTGCACTATGATCTGATAATATACAGGGGGTAACTTCATTTCTTTTACATTTACTTAGAAATGTCCTATGAGCTAGCATGTGGTCTATTCTGGAGAATGAACCATGTGCAGCTGAAAAGAATGTGTATTCCGATTTTGTGGGGTGGAATACTCTGTAAACATCTATTAAGTCCATTTTTTCAATATCTTGGTTCAGTTCTAGAATTTCCTTGTTAACTTTTTGTCTAGATGGCCTGTCTATTTGTGATAGTGGGGTATTGAGGTCCCCCACTACAATTCTGTTAGTGTTTATTTGGCTTTTCATGTCTATTAATATTTGTTTTGTATACTTGGGGGCATTCGTATTTGGTGCATATATATTTAGGATTGTCATCTCTTCCTCTTGGATTCCCTTCACAGGGATGTAGTGACCATCTTTGTCTCTCTTAATTAGTTTTGGTTTGAAATCTACTTTGTTTGCAAATAAGATCGCTACCCCTGCTTTCTTCTGGGTTCCTGTGGCATGGAGAACTGTTTTCTATCCTTTTACTTTCACTCTATGAGTTTCTTTTTGAGTTAGGTGTGTTTCTTGTATACAGCATATTGTTCCATTTTCCTTTTTAATCCATTCTGCCAATCTATTTCTTTTGATTGGTGAATTGAGGCCATTAACATTGAGGGTTATAATTAATACATATTGATTTATCCTTGTCATGATGTTTTACTTTTGTTGGCTCTTTTATTTCTTATTTTTTCTCCCTTTCCCTTTAGTGTCTTATCTTGCCTGGTGGCTTCCCTCTGTTGGGCCTCATGGAGTTGTGGCCTTCGTTGCTTTCTTCTAGGATATTGTTTAGAATTGCTTGTCGTGCTGGTTTGTTGTTCATGAAATTTCTCAGGTGTTCTTTGTCATAGAAGTATCTAATTTCCCCATCGATTTTGAAAGATAATTTTCCAGGATACAACAGTCTAGGTTGGAAGTTATTTTCTTCTAGTGCTTGAAATACTTCACTCCAGGCTCTTCTTGATTTGAGGGTTTGTGTTGAGAAGTCTGCTGTGATTCTGATGGGTTTTCCTTTGTAGGTGATTTGTTTCTTTAACTGCTTGTAGGATTTTTGTTCATTAGGTTTCTCGGATGTTGACTATTATATGTCTAGATGTAGATTTTTTTTGATTGTGGCTAGTTGGAGTTCTGTATGCCTCACTTATCTGTACGTCCAATTCTCTACTTCTTTCTGGGAAGTTTTCCACTATTCTGTGAACAGTTTTTTTATGTCAGTTGTGCTTTCTCCTGTTTTTTCATGGACTCCTATCAGTCTTATGTTATTCTTCTTTGCATCGTCTAGCAGTTGTTGGATTGATTTCTCGTGATCCCTTACTACTTTTAAGAAATCTCTATTTTCATGGTTTCTAATTGCGATCCTGTCTTCTATATCTGATGTTCTATCTTCAGATTCCCTTAATCTGCTGTGGATACTTTCAGTGGAGTTTTTGATCTCCTGAATATCTGTTTGAATCTGTTTCATGGATTCCATTTCCTTATTATGTTGGGTGACCATGGTTTCCATTTCTTTCTTATGCAGGGTATTCATGGTTTCCAGCATGTTTCCAAGCTCATCTATTTTTTTATCTGTTTCTGTTCTAGATCCTCTAATCATGTCTTTCACTCTGCTCACCATCTCTGTAGATATCTGGGAGATTATTTCTGCTTTGAATTTTTCTAGAGCCTCATTCATCTGTTTTGTTACTTCCTGTGCTATCAGTTCAGGGTATCCAGGTGGTTGGTTATGGGACTTTTCCATCTCCTTTTCCCCAGGATTTACCCTTGGTGGAGTGGAAGTCTGAGTTTGTGCCTTGCTTAAATGTCTTCTCATTTTTTGTTTTTGGTACTGTCCTTGGTTTGACTCCTGGGTTGATAGTTTGAAATTACTTATTGTAGGTATCTTTGTTGCTTGTAATTAGAACCCTTATGGAATAATTGCTGCTCAGAAGTGTCTTCCAGATATAGCTGGTCTTTAAGTTTTGAGTCTCTAATAACTCTAAAGCTATCTCATTTTCCTTATGCTAAGAAGGTTCATTGACTAGATCAATAACACCTTACCCCAAGTGATACGATCAGCAACACCATTGCATCAAGTACATCTTCGAAAATGACGTTTTGTGGTAGTTATTAATCTATCACCTTTAGCTGTGTGAATTAAATCAAGATCGAGGACCAACCCAACATATAATGAATAAACTCTTCAGTATAACAACTTTACCCTTTGGGATGGGGAATTAGAAGGGCTAGGGGAGGGAGGAACAGATGGGAAGAAGGATAGGGGAAGGTTAGCAGTGTGGCCAGAGGACACAGGTGAGAAAGAAAAAGAGAATAATAGGAAAATAAAGAACTCCGAATGAGGACCAAAACGGGACAAAAAGGGAGGATGAACAATGTGGGAGAGCATAAGAGTGAGTGTAAGAGAGAGAGAGAAAGGAAAGAGAAAAGAGAGAAGAAAAGAAAAACAAAAAGAGAGAAAAACAAATATTTGCAAAGGGTAGGAAAACAACTAAAGAGGAGCAAAGGAAAAGAAAAGAGAAAAAAACCCAAACTAATAATACTAATTTTGGGAATGAAAAATAACAATGAAGATGAAGGGCCTCTTTCAGGGTATGTCTCTGCTGTCAAAATAGACAGCGTGGGTAGCAGTGTGCAGATGTAAGTCAGTGAGTCTCAGTAAGCTAGTCGCAGACCCGTGAGATTTAGGCAGATTTCTGGCTGCAAGTCCCAAGTTGAGCTCCCTGTCCTGTAGGGTTGAACTCTGCAGAGTTGTATTGCAGGTTCCAGCTGCCCTTCCCCTGAAGATAGTCCCGGTCCTGAAGGGAGGTGAAGATGACTCCAACTTACCCAGTACAGTGGTCTGGTGGTCCGCTGTCCTCTGCGTCTTTGTAGTGTGGAACCAGGTGGCTGTACAGAGAGGAGGCCAGAGGAGTGGGGGGGATATATATCCAGCAGGCTGATTCGGCATGTTCCGCGTGACTCTCGACCTAGGTCTGGAGCGGGCTGAGGGCTGATTTAGCGTGTTCTGCGTGACTCCTCACTCCACTTTTTATAAGGTCACTAGTCACATTCATGGGGGCTCTGTCCTTTTAATCACCTCCCAAGGCAGTATAGCATTAACATTAACATTGATGGGGGCACAAATACTCAAACCATACCACCAATTCTGTTATTGGTACATATTTTTCCATATTATCTCTTTGATATAGTCTGCTACTGATTGGATATTGTACAACAGGCATTCTAGTGAACACTTTATATATATCTTATTAATAACTACAGTGAGTCTAATGTAAATATCTCAGTTATACAAATGAGGAAAGAGGATTAGATTAAGCTGCCTGCTAAAAAGGCACAAACATATAGGTGTGGCATACCTGGTTACATACATGGTTAGTTTCAGTCACTTCCTTTTTTCTAAAGTCAAAAAACCCTAACTTTTGGTGAAAAGAATGGCAGCTTTTTTGTCTTTACTTCACATGTTACTTGATAGTACTTTTTTGATATTACAACTTTTGGTATTAAAGGAATGCGTTCTACACACATAGTTTTGTTCTTTTTTTTTTTTTTAATAGAGCTGTATATGAAATGAACCTGTTTTCATTCAGACCAAAAACCTTAATTCATTTTTGTTTGATATACAACACTTAATCCATCAGCAAACCATGGCTCTACCTTCAAAATATGTCTACAATCTGATGAATTACCACCACCTGTCTGCTACTATCCTCAGCCTCTCTAGCATCATTTCTCACTTGATTGTAGTAGCTTCAGTTACTGTTTCTACTTTTGCTTCCAATAGTGTCTCAGCCTATCAGGCGAAGTGGTTCATTCTTGATCAAGTCATGTCACTCCTTTGTTCTAAATCCTCCAATTAATTCCTGTTTTACTCACTTGTAAAAGCCAAAATCCTTAACATTTTGAGTTTTTGAGGCGGCTCCTACTACCTTTCTAGCTTTGCCTTGTAGTGTTCTCCCACTTGCTTGCACTTACTTTTTTCTGTACTGGGTTGCTTATCCTCTAGATTTCCATGTAGATCATTTCCTCACTATCTTGAAATTTACTGAAATGTGGACTTCTCATTGGGCTTCCCTGACTACCACAAATAAAATTGCAGCCTGTTTCCGAACTTGTGCCTTCCCATCTCTCTTCCTTACTTTTTTCCTGTAGCATTTATCACTACCTAACCTTACTAAATAAAGTCCTTATTTTATTAGCTGCATTTTCTATTAGGTCGTATCATGATGGTTTTAAATCTGTTTTATTCCCATACATAACATTTTAACAGATTTATAAAGGAAAGCAGAGAATTGTTTATGGTAAATTTGTTGGTGTTAAGACTTGGATTTTTTTCCCTTTTAAGTTCTCCAGGTAATCATGGAGATCTGGGATCTAAGGCTTTTATATACTGTACTCTTGTGCAGGAGTTACCTTTAATAACTTTATCTGATCAGGGGTACAGTTGGGCCTGAAATCTAGTTTATATTTTGCTAAGACTTATTCTTTCTTTAAGAGAGCCAGCCTGTCTGCCTGCCTGCCTACCTGCCTACCTCCCTCCCTTTTATTTTTTTATTTTAAGATGGGGTCTTGCTAAGTCACTTAGTTTCTAGACTGGGCTAGAACTTGTTCCCAGACTGCTGAGCTTATAGGCTTATACCACTCTACTGACTGAGTGCCTGTTTCTAATTCCACACGGGTGCCAACTTATGGTATTGTGGTGGTACACCCAATTTAAGCCAGTGCCTTTTTTATTTGCATAAGGGTTGTGTGTCTTAGTACTGATGTATGTAAAAACATTCAAACACAAAAATAGTCCTTTCTCAAAATTCTACCAGTTAAATATGCATTGTATTCCATCACATAAATCTCGACATACTCAGTTAATTGGTTGGTTGGTTATTCCCTATCCCCCTCTCCCCCCAATATCTCAGTTGTCTTTCCTCTGGGTTTCATTGCAGCCATTATGTTCTCTTATATATTTTTTTCTCATTGTTTTGTAATCATCTTTAACATGTTTGACTCTGCCATTATATTTTTACCTCCCCACATTCTAGGATAATGTTTGTACTCAGGACATTTTTCTTGAATGAATGAGTGAATTTTTCTTTGCAATTTTAAGTGTTACTTTATCAGTAAGGATGGGATTTTTATGCCCATAACAAAAAATTGATGAACACAGGCTTAAGAAAGCAAGATTAGTTTTTCTTCTGAATTGAAAAGTTCAAAGGTAGGCAGTCCTGGGCTAATTTAGCTAATCAAGAATGTCATCAAGGAACCAGTATTCTGTCTTTATGGCTTATAGCTTTTGTCTTGATGGTTACAAGATGGCTGTTAGATCTAGACACTTGATTATAATTGGAGGAAGGAAGGAAAGGGAAGGAGGAAAGAAAATGTGTTTTTATAAGGCTTTACATTTTTCTTCTGTAGACTGTGTTCTGTTGTCTTAGGACTGATGCTGTCATTTCATTGTCCAGGGCTGTGTCATATGGCCACCCAAATTACAAAGAAGTTCTTGAATTTTGAACATTTTGCTTTTGTTCTTCTATAGGAAAACAAGAAAGAGGAGGATTAGAATTAGAATTTAACTCAAAATATCAAAAAACTGTATAGGGTAGTATTTTGAAAGATAGATCTGAATTTAAATTTTGGCTTTGTTACTTCCTCGTTTAATGACTTTGACAGCTTTATGTCTCAATTTTCTCATCAAATAGATCTAGTAATAAGTACCTGTCTCATTGTATTGTAGAAAGGATTAAATGAATTAATACATGTCATAGTGTGTTAGTTACTTTTCTCTCATTGTTGAGACCAAATACCTGACATCCAGAGTTAGAGGGGAAGGGTTTTATTTACAGTTTGTGGAAGTTTCAGTCCATAATCAGCTGGCTCCAAGGCAAGGACGGCAAACAGGTATTGCAGAGGAGAAACAGTTCATGGTGCCCACATGGTAGCAAAGGTAACAAAGAAAATAGTTCATGGTGGTGGAAGGCAAAAAAGCAGCAAGGGAGTTTAATAGTGTCTTTCTGCTCCTTTTATCTTATTCAGACTACCAGGATTAGGGGATGCCAAACCAGTCACTCATGGATAGTGGTTTAGTAATCACACGCCCTTAATCCTAGCATCACACACTCTGGATTCACCCACCTATGACTACATGAGGCACATTGGGAGGACATTTAGACCCAAAGATAGCACATAGGTTTAATGGATACAGTTTGTTCTTTTTAAAGTATTAGTTATTATTATTATTGCCATTACCTACAAGAACTGTTGAAACTAAACTTAGAAATTTATTACTCATACAGTTGGTTTTCTTTGGGATGGGAAAACATTTAGATTAAAACATGTCTATGTAAATGATTGTCAGTACAGGGTGGGGGTATGTGGAATAAGATGATAGAATTTCCTTATGCACTGTGAAAATTATGGACTGAGTTAAAGCATTTGAATCATTTAAATTGAACCATTGAATTAATTTTGGTATTTCATGGTCCTTGGGTAATTTTGAACAGATTGGCATTTTACCAATACTCCCTTAAAGTTGAGCTCAGTAGAAATTTTATCATTAATAGGTTAGAAAACTTAACTCTTAACTCTAAATTGATTTGATTTTATATTGTTAGTAACCTTTTCCACTTTGTAATTACTTTAAAAATTATCAATTATTTTCCATTTTCTTTTAGCCCCATCTGCTTTGATATGATTGAGGAAGCATACATGACGAAATGTGGCCACAGCTTTTGGTAAGATGATTTTATTCAGTGAATAGTCTTTCAACACTTTAAGTTAATGTGTAGATGTAGCCAGAGAAATAATGCTTTTTAAATCAACTTTATATTGTTTCCTTGATTAATATGTTTTACAGGGTTGCCAGTTCAAGATAGTAACATATGGTTGGTATATAATTTCTGTGTAGTACTGTGCTTAGATTTGTCATAGGTATTAAATATGGATTTAAAAACTTGGCAGTTTATTAATTGTTAACAAGAACTTTGCTGTTTTAGAAAATTAAGAACGATATGCATTCAGGATCAAGCATGAATCACTTGGGATAGGTGGTAAGCTCAGAAAAGCAAGCTTAGAAGAACATGGGGAAAAATTATAGAGATTAAAAAGTTCTGATTCTCTTTAATACATTGCTCACTGTTATCTGTTGATTGTATCATGTTACATTGATGTATTTACATATTTTAAATGTAGTAAAGTACATACAGTGTAGAATTTACATCCTTAACAACATTTCTGTTTGTTTGGTTTTGTTTTGCAGTACTGGGGATTGAACCCAGAGCGCCTTTGCCCTGAGCTTTATTTCTAGCCATTTGCTTGTTTGTGGAACTATTATTATTATTATTATTACTCTTTTTTTTCAGAATTAGGAATTGAACCCCTAAGTTACATCCCCACTGAGGTACATCCCCAGCCCTTAACTTGCAATAGGGTCTCCCTAAGTGACTGATTTGCCCAGGCGAGAGCTTGTACTCCTCCCTCTCTCCTGGACTGCTGTTGTGCACCACCACACCTGGCTCAGTCTTAACCTTTTCAATATGTACAGTTCAGTATTGTTGAGTATGTTCATTTGTTGAAAAATCTATGGCTAGGACTTTTTTCATCTTAGGAAATTGAAACAGTATAGTCATTAAAAACAACTTCCTGTTTTTCCTTCACTGTAGCTACTGGCAGCCAGCATTCTACTTTCTTTTATATGAATTTGGCAACTCCAGATACCTCATATAAGTTGAATTATACAATAATGCCTTTTTGGTTACTGACTTACTTAGCATGATGTCTTTTATGTTCATCTGTATTACAGTAGTATAGTTTAGAATTTCTTTCCTTTGTAAGACTAATATTCCACTGTGTGTATAGACCACATTTGTTTTTTTCCAGTCATCTCTCCACTAACAGTAGGGTTGCTCCCACCTGTTGGATCTTGTGAATAGTGCTGCTGTGAACATGGGTGTAAAATACCTCTTTTGGACCCCGCTTTCAATTCAAAATTGGAACTGCTGGATCATATGGAAATTTTGTTTTTAATTTTTTGAGGATCGACCATACTATTCCATAGTGGTTATGCCATTTTATTATTTCTTTATTTAGTCATATTGAGTTGTTTATTTTTGAGGCAGGATCTTAATATATAGTCCAGCTTGGCCTTGAACTCCTACATAGTCCAGCTCCCTGTGTAGTCTAGGCCAGCTTTGAGCATGCCATCTTCCTGCCTCAGTCTCCCCAAGTGCTGGGGTTACAGGAATATGCTGCTGTGCCTCCTAAGTGATAACATTTTATGTTCTCATCAACGGCACATAGGGGTTCCCATCTCTCCATATAACTTGCCGTATTTTTGTGTTGTTTTTCTTATTCCCCACCTTTTTTTTTGATAGCAGCCATCCCAGTGGGTTTGTAATTTGTGTATTCTTACTTCCTTTCTTTGCCTTTTTTGTTTTGCCCCACTTGCTATTGACGATTTATTACAAAGGATGTCTGAAAGGATACAAATGAAGAACCAGATGCAGAAATACATAGGGTAAGGTAGGTAGGAAAGGGTGTGGAGCTTTCGTGCTCTCTCCAGGCATGCCACCTTCCCCACACCTCCATGTGTTCAGAAAAGTGCAGCTCTCTGAACCCTGTCCTCTTGGGTTTTTAGAGGCTTCATTATATTGCCATGACTAATTAAATCACTGCCCACGGTTGAGCACCTGAACTTTTAGTCTCTTCCCCACTTCCTGGGAATGGAGGATGGGCTGAAAGTTCCAACCCTCTGGCTACCTGGTTGGTCCCCTGACTACCAGCCATCATGAGGCTGGCTACCAGGAGCTCCCAGGTATCAGGTATCGTCTCATTTTACTTACTTATTTTTTGATTGGTGATGGCACATCCTATTGTAATCTGTCATCTTCAGGATTTACCTATTCTCTTGGCATAAGAAGTTAGCCTTAGTCTTTCTATTGTATTCTAATAGTCTTTACATTCTAATTCTTACTAGAATTGGACCCATAATTTTATTGTGAAGTAGTAGTTGATATGTGTCAGGTTAATATCCTTTAGTCATGAAAGATACTGGCGTTAACACCAGTCTGTAAGTCCTTTAGTTTCACCTGAATCATGATTCATTAATAGGTATATCCATTTTGATGGTCATTTAAATGGTTCAGAATAAAAATAGCTCTCTCAGGTTGTATTCTTCACAAAAGCCAAATTGGAACAATGTATACTCTTGGCTTAAAAAACTTTTACTGTACAGAATGGTGTAATATGGAGTGCAAATCTTTCTCTCCTTGGTCTCTTTTCCCCATCTTCATGTGTTGTCACTTGTATAGGGTATTGTTTCAGAATTTTTTTGCCAGTTTTTAAAAAATGTTTTCTTGAGTAATTTTTATTTCTTTAGTGTTTCTTTGTATTGACGTTATTATGATTCATAGCTCACTTTATGCTCCATATTGCTAATGAAATTCTGGTTGTGTGGCTGACCCTCTTATGGTAATATATGAATGGTCTTGGTCTTTCAGCCTGATTGTTCAGTGGTCGTGTTCTGTTTTGTCCATAAATTGATCCAGCTCCTTGAGCATTCCGTAAAAATCCATGTACTACCAAAATTTTTGGATCTTGATTATTCTGGAAAATTAAGTCTAGTGGAGACTTTTTCACCCTTGGGACTGTTGAGATACTAGATCAGTTAATTCTTTGTTGGAATGATTGTCTTGAATCTTTTTTTTTTTTTTTTTTTTTGCCAGTTATTGAACTCAGGGCCTCGTGCTTGACAATTGGGTGCTGTGCCTCTGAGCTGCATCCTTGGCCCTGGAGTGATTGTCCTGTACATTGTAAATTGTTTATGTCACTGTCCTCTATCCAGTAGCAGCTCCCTCACCCTGTAGTGAAAACCAAAAATGTCTGCAAACATTGCCAGATATCCCTTGGGGGAGAAAATTGCCTGCAGTTGAGAAATGTTGATCTAAATCTAGCTCTTCATAAATCAGAACTTCTGTTGGTCTTTCTCCTCTCCATCATGTGCCTCCTTCCTTCATTCTCTCTCCCTACTCCTTCATTTCCTTTCTTTCATAGACTTAAAGTTTTGAAGTGCTAAACAGATTGTAAAGAGGGGTTTTTACTTATGTAGTTGTTCTCCTTTAACTTTTATGTCTACTGTAGTATTTTACAAAGGCACTGGATTAGTTCAGTAATCGCGTTTCACTGTGCTGTGAAATGTAATAAATTACTGGTTGACCTAAAAACTGGACAGGCTTTGCCTTTTCAGTGAATCCTATAATTGTAGTGATGTTTAGGTTATTGTTGAGAAACCCCAGTGGTGTTTTAAATACTCCCCCATTGGTCCAGGATTAGATCCTCATTACAATTTAAGTTATTATTGTGTTATGCCTTGATGCGAATGTATTTTAAAATACCTTCCCAAGGGCAGGGTTTCGTTGGATGGGGACCATAACATTTGGCAGGAGCTAATAAACTTGGAGGCAGTCCTAATGTGAAACTTGATATACTGTGAAACTTCTTTGCAGTTTTGTTTAAAGCAGAAGTTCATAATTATTTATCCTAATGTGTGAGGCCTCTATTTCTTTACCTATCTTCTAATTATAACATTGGCTGTTAAGTTAAAGCCAAGCAGTGTACAACTTCAAAACGCCATCCAGATTATTAGCGCCACACTGGAGTGGACCACATCAATAACGTACCTCTCATCCCACATGTTAGTACCTCTCATCCCCATGGTTAGTCTTTCTTTGTAGCAGGTTTGTGAAATATGGCAGGCACTTCTTTCAATATATTCCTTCCTACTTGAGAGCTCTTTCCCTCTTATATGGCCCTATTACCTGTAGCCTAAAACTAATGATTTATTAATTTAAAAAACTTGGCTTCTGTATAATAATAGAAATAAAATTGGCTCTTAATCTTAGCCTCTTTGATGCTTCTAGCTTGTCTCCTGCACCTTGCTTCTCAAACCCATGTCTGTCAGGTTCTGACTTTGGCTGCTTTACTTCATTACAAGTTAATTCTAGTCCTAACGTATAGGTGATCAGTCTGGGTGTCAGTATGTCTTTTGAGAGACTAGGCTAATTTGCCATCTTGTACTATGCCATTAATGTTTATACTTGGTTATTGTTTTTGATGACTAGTACTGATCTGTGTTCGTGTTCCTTCTTTTCCTGGAATTTTATGTTAACAGAGTTTTGTATATCTGCTTATCCTTGTGAAAAGACATTTATATTTTGTTGCTAGAAGCATAAATAATAGAAGAAACAATGTCTTATGAATCTATAGAGAAATATTCATTCTTTATGATTTAATATATACATTTGTTTACTTTTGTGGTACTGGGGATTCTTTTAATGGGTGAATAGAAGAGGGGTCGATAGTCACATACGTGATAATTACTAGTGAAGGTTTGCTCTGGGGGTGGTAGTGAGATAGTAGATTCTATCTATTAGCTTTCTCTTTCCTGAGACACAATACTTGGCATCTACAAGTTAAAAGAGAAGTTTAATTTGGCTCACTTTTTAAAGGGATTGAGTACATAGTAAGTTGAGTCCAAGGCAGAAGCATCGTAGTAAAAGAATATGATGAACAAAGCTGCTTAGTTTATGGCTGCTGGGAAAGAGAGCAGTGAAGCAGTGCTAGAGAGGAAAGGGCTAGGGACCAGTCATAAACCCAAAGAGCATAAAGTTTTGTACAGTGGTGTATAATTGATGTACTTGAATTCTGTAATATAGATGGGTATTACCAAGTTCAAAGCAAAAAAGTGACTTAAACTTTTGATTCTAATTCTTGTTGCCTGTGTCCCAGACTACTGGGGAGAGATACTATGGTAGTAAGTGTATTGATATGAGTTAGGATTAGGATCCCAAAGAAAGAAAAAGAAAATGTTTTCTTCTAGATTCTAGAATAATTTCTTATACATTGACAAACTTTCTGACTTAATTATTATTACTCTTTTTTGGGGGCACTGGGAATTGAATCTCTGAGTTATATCCCCACTGAGCTACATCCCCAGCCTTTAACATGTTCTTTTGCCATATTTCCTTTCCTCTAAATAGACTGTCCACGCTATGCTTCTCCTTTGTAATAAATATGAAAATAAAAACATTGAAAATGTTATTTTTGTCACTAAAATTTCCATGTAGGAAATTTTCAGTCAGATATAAAGCATATTCTATGATAATATGGTAATTCTAGCCTTGTCATAATTGTAAGTGGTGATGATACTGTTTCCAGAACCCTTGAAAGTCATTTGTAATAGATTTTTGAATGTGTTATGTGCCAGGCATTTACTCCAACCTTCAGACTCCAATACTGTGCCAAAGATCAGTGTTACTTAGATTCTTTGTACCTTTCTCCTTTTTACTTGTCTTGAAAGTAACAAATATGAAATGAGAAAGTAGTTGATATCTAGAACAGTGAAAACTTGTGGATTTATGGTACTTTAATTTGTTGATACGGTAGAAGAGGGTAGGTGAATACAAAAATCACCTTCAGTTTATAAAGCTGAAGTAAATTTATAGTAATATGGTTAAAGAATAAAAAGTTTGCTTTCTTTTTAGGAATGATTTCTAAATCACCCTTGCACTTTCTTAGGAATCAATTTTTTTCTGATTGTTTGAAGTAATATTTATTATAGAAACTTGAAGACATCTATAAAAAAGTCTTATAAAAAGACAAATACTGTTAACATTGTGAATATCTTCAGTTTATTTAGACTGTATGTCTATATATAGTTTTAGCAGATGTGAGGTTATATACTTACCCACTGTATTCTAGATTGCTAGTTTTCTCCAGCAGAGTAGTGATTATAATGGTATTTTTTCTCGTGTCATTTTGTTCCTTTTCTGTGATTTGGTTGAACAGTATTTAAAGAATTCATTTTAAGGTAAAATAAAGGTTAAACATTATAAAAGTATGACACGAAAGGCAAAATTTCCTGTAGTCACATATTCCATTGATAATTGTTAATAAGTTATTTTTATCTACATATATTAAAATATGATATTTATTGGTAGTATACCGTTGCATTGGATTAATATTTACAGATGTACATAGTTTTCTAGTATGTAACATGCTTCTATTTTAGTTTGCTATTTACATACAGATAACCCTGCCTTGAACAACCTTCTGCATGTATATTTCCTAAGGATAAATTCCTACAAGTAAAATCACTACTTTAAGGGCGAATACAAAATCTTTAGGGCTTTCATGCGGTGTGGCTTCTAGGAAAGTTGTGAAAGTTCCCGTTTTCTGTAAATAGTGTATAGCGTTCATAACTGTGTGTACTCCTTTAACTGACAGTATTATTTTTCCATTCTAGTTATTAAGAATTAGTGTGACTGTAATATTGAATCTTTTTTGGTTACTAGTGAAGGTGATGATTTTCTCATACTCATTGAGTAATTTTCGTCTTTGTTCAAATATTTGGTTTATCTTTTCAGTTTTGTTTGAATGAGCTCTTTGTATACTAAGAATATCAGCAGTCCAAGAACATGAATGTTTTGCTTAACCAAACCATAAGCAATTGCTTTTCTAGTGTCTGTGCTATACAAATTGTATAAACTTAGTCATTATATTTTATATCTAATAAGCTTGTTATACTGCTCACCCAGTAAATGCCATCCTGTTTATGATGTAAAAATATAAGCTGAAATAATTTGTTACTTTTTTTGAAAATGGAGGCTAGAAAACTAATTGACAGTATTTTGTAATTAGCTTGTTAATTTTTCATTGATTTAATTAAGCTTGTTTTATTTTTCCCTGCTACTAGCTACAAGTGTATTCATCAGAGTTTGGAGGACAATAATAGATGTCCCAAGTGTAACTATGTTGTGGACAATATTGACCATCTCTATCCTAATTTCTTGGGTGAGTCTTTGGAATTATTTTATGTTTTAAAAATATTCTTTCCCCCAAATATGTGCTAGTTTTTTTCAGAAAGCCTAGCTCATGCAGAAACAACTTTGTCTCTATTCACCAGGATGCTTTCCTTCTCTTGGTTATAGTGTAGACGTTTCATCAAAAAAGGAAAAGATAGCCGGGGATTTAGCTCAGTGGCACCACACCTGCCTCACAAGCACAAGGTCCTGAGTTCGATCCCTCGTACAAAAAAAAAAAAGGAAAAGATAAGACAAAAACTCACAGAGCCTTTAGGATCTTGCATAGGTGGCTGGCCAGGATGAGAGGCTTAAGGAGAATGCCAGAGGTTCAAAACACCTTTATGTCTCTGCAGCATTATGCATTCTGCTTTTGCTTCTAGGGCAAAAGTGAGAAGCAACAGAGGAGAGAGTTAATAGGGAGGGGGAAAATATATTTGGTGTATATTGAGGCAAAATGGGAGAGAAAAGTTGGATATGAGGATTTCTGAGTCGGAGAGGAGAGGCCCTGAAGTTGGAAGGCAGTTGAAAAATCAGAATTCAGGAAGGAAGGCATAGATAACAGAATTTTTGATTCAGAAATGGTAAGAATTGGAGAAGAGACATGAACCCTTAAATGTAAATGGTAAATGGCTGGAAGTAATATATAGTCAGAGGGTGTCATAAAAAAAATTCTACGTGTTGAATAGCCTAAGATATTGTGGAATACCTTTAGTCTGACTGCTTTGAGAATGAATAAAAAGCAAGATTGTCAGATATAGGTAGGCATGAAGTTGTTTCCTGTTGGATATGTATATCATAATTAACTCTTCGTTCTGAAGAGTGCTCATTAGGGTGTGATGACTACTTGTGTATTAGATACTGACCTGCTAGAAAATACTTAGCCTTCCATAGCATTTTCTCTCTCCTCCCTTTTCTTCCCTGCTCTCTGATGCATACAACATCTGCTCCTCTCCATCTCCTTTATTTTTGTAATCTTTCTTCTAAGTCTAAATGGCTCATTCCCAGTGAAGTGTTTACACCCCATACTCTTCATGACTAAAGGATATCAACCTGACACATATCAACTACTACTTCACAATAAAATTATGGGTCCAATTCTAGTAAGAATTAGAATGTAAAGACTGTTAGAATACAATAGAAAGACTAAGGCTAACTTCTTATGCCAAGAGAATAGGTAAATCCTGAAGATGACAGATTACAATAGGATGTGCCATCACCAATCAAAAAATAAGTAAGTAAAATGAGACGATACCTGATACCTGGGAGCTCCTGGTAGCCAGCCTCATGATGGCTGGTAGTCAGGGGACCAACCAGGTAGCCAGAGGGTTGGAACTTTCAGCCCATCCTCCATTCCCAGGAAGCGGGGAAGAGACTAAAAGTTCAGGTGCTCAACCGTGGGCAGTGATTTAATTAGTCATGGCAATATAATGAAGCCTCTAAAAACCCAAGAGGACAGGGTTCAGAGAGCTGCACTTTTCTGAACACATGGAGGTGTGGGGAAGGTGGCATGCCTGGAGAGAGCATGAAAGCTCCACACCCTTTCCTACCTACCTTACCCTATGTATTTCTGCATCTGGTTCTTCATTTGTATCCTTTCAGACATCCTTTGTAATAAATCGTCAATAGCAAGTGGGGCAAAACAAAAAAGGCAAAGAAAGGAAGTAAGAATACACAAATTACAAACCCATTGGGATGGCTGCTATCAAAAAAAAAGGCGGGGAATAAGAAAAACAACACAAAAATACGGCAAGTTATATGGAGAGATGGGAACCCCTGTGTTTTGCTGGTGAGAAAATAAAATGGTATAACCACTACAGAAACAGTATGGTGGTTCGTCAAAAAATTAAAAAACAAAATTTCCATTTGTTACAGCAATTCTCTTTTTCAGTATATATCCAAAACAATTAGAAGCAGGGTCCAAAAGAGGTATTTTACACCAATGTTCATAGCAGAATAGTTCACAGGAGCCAAGAAGTGGAAGCAACCCTCCTGTTTCTGGAGGGACAAATGGATAAAAAAAAATGTAGTATATATACATGCAGTTGAATATTTCTCACCCTTAAAAAGGAAGGGAACGTGCTACAGTACTCTGAAAACACGTTCAACATCCCCCAACACCGGCAGTTTCTCTTCTAGACTCCTCCTATAGGTCCTGCCCAGTCCGACCATCTCCCCTCTACCCTGTCTATATATATGTGTATGCGTGTGTGTGTGTGTGTGTGTGAATGTGTGTGTCTGTGTCTATTTGTCTGTGTCTTTCACTTTCACTGAGTCTCTGTGGTTTCTCTGTATATAAATTTTATAAATTAAATGTTTGTACTTTTGTAATGAATGTTGTTCTTACTAAAAGTATCACATGTGAAATACTTAAAATCTGAGTTTAGGAAAAAAACATTGCTAAAATACGTAAAGGCTTTCCTCCTGCCAGGCACTATTTTGTATGCTTTATGGTCATGAACTCTCTTAATCCTTTTGGCAGTCCTGTGAGATAGGTATTGCTCTTATTCAGGGGAGGAAACTGAGGCATACACAAGTTGAGTAAGTTGAGTAACATTATATAGCCAGTAAGTATTGGAATTGGGATTTGGTCTCAAGCAGCCTGGTTCAACAGTCCTATGCTTTATGCTGTGTTGCTGTTAAGACAGTTGATGGAATAGAGGGAGTCAGCAGTAGATAAGCATTTTTTGGTACTGAGTTTTTTTTTTCTCAGTCCTGTGCATAAGACTCCAGAGAAGTATAGTTGACTAATGTATAAACCATCTTTCAGATTTAAATCTCAGTTTTCATAACTGATCTTGGTTCCAAGTAAATGCCTAACTTCATTAGAATATGAAAGTGTTTGCTAAAAGTGATAATGTCAAGTTTGAAATCTCAGGACATGTCATAATCATTAGACTTAATCATTCAATAAATGATGGTTCCCGCTATACCTCAATGACTGAGACTGTACATTGGTGAATGAGATAGTTTGAGTCCGTAAATGCTTAAATATGTAGTATAAAAAAAAAGCTAAAAGCAAAGCATTGTCTTTTTTTTTTTTTTTGGTGCTTTTTTTGTTATTTTGGGATACAGTCTCACAGTGTCACTGACATTAGCCTTGAACTTGCTCCATAGCCCAGACTGGCCTCAAACTAGTGGTCCTCCTGCTATAGCCTCCTGAGTGAGTTATAGGCATGTGCCACCATGCCTGGCTCAAAATATTTTTAAAAATTAAATTTACAAAGTTGCAGAAAGGAATTGACCATATTGCTTTACTTATTTGTAAGTTATGGCATAGTTTTTAAAGGATATTTTTCTTACTTAATGTCTAATTTTGATGACTGATATATTGACAATTTGAATGTTAAGTCCATTGTATACCATCTGGTATTTTAAGAGATATTTTTTCTTTTTAAAATTTCAAAGTACAAAAGGAAAATGTTTCTTTGATGAAGAAATATACTAAATATACTAAAAAAAGAAATTGCTTTTTTATTCCCCAGATAAAGTTGTAGTTTGTAAAAGGGAAACAGTCTTGTTTGTCCGATAGCTACAGGAAAAATCTGATTTAGTAATTGAAAACTATAGTTTGGTAAATATAACTTTAAACATTTATATATAATACTGCATATCAGCAAGTGCATTTAAAAAAATTTTTTTTTTTTGCCTTGATTTGCCATAATTATTTTGCCGTTTAACTCTGGGGCCTTTTAAAAACTTGATTGTTCTTAAAGTATCATTGGCAAGAATCAAATGCAATGGTGTGTAAGATTTTTTTAGTGAAAATCAGTAGCACTTACAGCACTACAATTATTTTGCATTTTCACGATAGGCCCATAATTCTTATGTCTTGCTGCCAGGTAGCTCTGAACCATAGATAGTACATGCATGACTATCCCATCAGGCTGGATGGTTCAAGCCAATGGAAATGTGTTAAACCACAGTTCTTACTCACATGGTTGCTTCTGTAAATGAAATATTAATTTATTATTTCTGTTTATTTTTTATTTATTTATTTATTTATCTATTTATTTATTATTATTATTAATTTATTATTTCTGTTTATTCTCTGGATTATAACAACTTTGTGAAGTAATATGTTTCAGGCTCTTTAATGTCAGACTTCAGCTTGCCTACATTTCTAGCTTTAGTTCTTAGCTCCTAATAATCATTCACAAAATCACCCTGACTCTGTGCCTCTCCTGTATTTTATATCTTCTTATCTTCAGCTGTTTTATGACTTTGCTACACACAAACCCCCTTTTCTGAATTCTTTTCTGTTCATCTTTCTCCATACTAAATCTCTATGCATATTTGGCCCAGTTCTTATATTACCTATATATGAGTCCTCCTAGTTAATATTGTGTTTTGATTGATCCCTGGCCTAAGTACTTTGCAAATACTTGTACTTCATAAAATCTTTTTCAGTGATAGTACTGATTATCACATACAGTATTACAACTACTGTCTTGCTAGTTTTAGTTGTTTCGGGTCTTCGATTGCTCTGTTCATCTTTGAGACTTGGATCTTTAGTATATGTTTTTCCAAAATATTTGTAATTGTATTGTGGTATAGTGGAAAATAGTAGACAGTAGGGCTTGAATCCCACCTCTATCTTGTTCTGTATGTACGTATGTTTTTTATGCTCCCTGTTCTCTATAAATAGAGAGTAACCATAAGGTAATGTCAGTAAAGTACCAAACTAGCACAGCGCTCATTCCCCCTTTATCAGATTTTTGCTGTCATTTAATGTATTGATTATTAAAACAAAACTAAATAAAATCTAAATTAAAGAACACCCAGAAAAATACAGTGACATTGACATAAACATTATGTAGAAGAATTTTCAGAGCTAGTTAATTCAGTGGTTCAGTGTGATACTGTTCTATTCATTCTTTCATCCTCAGCATCTGACCTGATTCTTTGGCCAGCAGTACTCAAGATTGCAAGGTGACTAACTAGATATAATCATTCCCTTCTAAAGGCAAGGAACTGAAACACAGCATAAGTCTCATTGGTTAAATCTAGTTTACATACATGAGCCCACATCATTCTCTAGGAACGGCATAAATGATTATGGCCTGACATTTGTGGTGAAAAATCATATTATCAAAAAACATACAGTTTAGTTTTTAAATTAGAAATAACAGTTCTCCATTAGAAGAAAAGGTGCTAATTTTGAAAATAAATGGTGAAATTTATGATAACCCCTAGAGGATTTACACTAACTGAATTATTTTGAGATGTACGTTTGCAAACATTTTTTTTAAATCTCTGTGAGCTGTTTGTGAGGGTCCTGCTTTATGCTGTTTTAGCTTCTTGAAGCATGTTTTTTTGTTAGTTATAGGAACACTTATATAAAAAGCAGAATTTGTGTGCTTTGTTGGTAAGATTTTGGGTAGGTAACTGATAGTGTTTTCCATATTTACAGAAAAGTTGTAAAACAAATAAAAGTCATTGGTACTTCTGGGTGTTCCGTTACCTGTGCCTGTTGATGTGTAGAACATGAGACATGTAGTAAAGGATATTATCTCCCCAGTTACCAATAGTGTCATCCTTGAGAAACGTGTAAGAGAAAGTACATATTCTAAACAATTGCGGTAATAGGAATCATAGTAGTAACAGATTCAAGAAAACTTTCTGATTTGAAATACTATAAAAACCTAATATTTTTGTGTATGATCTTTTTTAATTTTCAGGCTTTGTAAAGTTAAAATAGAATCTGTAAATAGAAGAATTAGAAGACACATATAACAGAAATACAATTTATGTGTGATTTTTGTTTCTGTTTTCAGTGAATGAACTCATTCTCAAACAGAAGCAAAGATTTGAGGAAAAGAGGTTCAAATTGGACCACTCAGTGAGTAGCACCGTATGTTTCAATTCTTATTTCTATTTTTAATAAATTTCAGTTTATTATTTAGTAGTAATTAAGTGTTAAAATTTAGTATATAATTTAATTTTCTTAAAGAAAATTTATGATTCTATTCAAATAAATAACTTTAACTTCATTGTAGAACTTTATTAGACTATCATTTTTTTTTCTATTTTGAGACAAGGTCTTCCAGTGTAATTCAGGGTAGCTTTGAGTTCCTTTGTATCCCATGCTGGCCTTGAACTCATGGCAGTCCACCTGCTTCAGCCTCTCAAGTGCTGGGATTACAGATGTGCACCATCACAACTGTCAAAAAAGTATCATCTTTTGAAAGATCTAGTGAAATCACATTGAGACAGAATTGGCTTGTAATATGTGACATTTGAAGGATTATTTATGACAAAAACTGGGCAGATATTTTGAAAAAAGATTCTCAGTTCAAAAGGATTAGCTCCAAATTATTGAGACATACTGTGCCAGTTGCAAAGTTAAAACTATGGTAGATAATTAAAATCCTTCTACTTGCTCTGAAACCACATCATATCTTTAGAGAGTCTATTAACTTTTGTCATTAATGGACCATTCATATTTGTTGTCTGAATTCATTTAAAGGAGAAATGGTGTTTAAATTATAAGTGGAAGGTTTGGGAGCCAGATGGTTGGGAAAGTGTTATTTGGAAATTATTTCCAATTTTTTTGATATCTATATAATTCTGTATTTCCAGTATATTTTTGATATCTGTGATAAGTGTGTTGGGAAGTAGCAGTTAAGCCTTTGTTTTAGAGAGTACAACAATCTTGTTAGGAAGTGACTGTGTTTGTTCATTTTTAGAATGGCCACAGGTGGCAAATATTTCAAGATTTATTGGGAACTGATCAAGATAACCTTGATTTGGCCAATGTCAACCTCATGTTGGAGTTACTAGTACAGAAGAAGAAACAACTGGAAGCAGTAAGTGGTAGCTGAATTTAAAATATTTTCTTTTGTTTTAAATGATAATCTTTATTGCAAAGAAAAAGATCTAGAATTGTTTTAAAATTAGTAGTCAATAATCCATCTTTTTTATTTGTCCAGAAAAAATATCTTCTAAAAGAATTCCCCTTTTCAAGTTAAAGAAAAAATAAATTCCTTTTAATATAACTTTCTGCAGTGGCCAATTTCTATTAACACCACATGTTAAAGATAGTATAATTATTTTTCAATAGGAAACAGTTGTACTGGTAATTGTCTTCTAATGACTATCTTTTGCCACATCATTCCCTTTACATTTGAGATTTGGAGGAGGAAATAGAGATTATTTTTATCAACATAAAAGTGAAGTATCACTTTCAGCAGGTATATATTGATTTGATTGAGTTAAGCAGCAGTAATCTGGCTTAACTAAAGGCATTTAAAGAGATGTATGAATCTAAATATATCTTGTTTCATGCAATTAAATGAGAAAGAATGTAAAATTGTATTTATTTTATATAAATGTGAAAATGCAAAATGTGAAATCTTATGTATAAAGAATTGAATATATTAAAAGCAACACACCTTCACATGAGCAAATACACATCATGCCTAGCTTCAGCATAGGGAGCTTATTGAGATAGTAAGGGAGTGTCAGTAGTTCACATCTACAAAAAGGATGAATTGAACAACCAAATTTTGAGTTTAGAACTGGCTTCTCTGGTGGACTACAAGCAAATGAGATGACAGATTTGAATGTTGTTGATAGTCTTTTTTGCCCCTTATGTTTATTTGAATGAAACAACTCTGATTTTTTGTCTGATAGACTTTCATCGTGTGGTAGATAATAAGGTCATCTGTACCTTGTTTTTTGGTAAAAGAAGAAAAAGGGCTCTCTTTTCCAACTTCAGTTAAAAAACTTCTGTGGATAGATTCTGATTAACTTAGATCTAGATCCCACTAAAAAGGGTGAGAATCTGTTAGTAAGAGAAAGCAGTGCGTGAGATTGATCCAGTCAAAATAGGTGTTTTCCATGGTGCCTTTTTTAGTCTTCTGGGATTGCTGGAATTTCTCCTGTGGTTTTAATCATCTACTGTTATGTGTTAAAAACTGTGGACAGGATTGGGCTGTGTGTTTGTACAGATAAATATTTTCACATAGAGATAGATATGTAGAGAGACTTCATTCTGAGAGCTTGAGAATAAAGTTACCCTGCTACCTTTTGAAACTATGAAAATGAAAGTAAACAGACAATAGGGACTAAGAAAATGGGAGAGGAGACAATGGCAAGAATATTTTTGTAAGCTATAGAGCAGAGGAACAAAAGATAATAGATTTTTAGATCTGGAAAAATATGTATACTAAGCAAGCAGTGAGCGGAAAGCAAAGAACTAGCCTGATTTTATATTGTTAAACAGAGGCCCTAGGTTTGGGAGCATTGGGTACCACATATCATGTATAGTAAGGGCAGAAAGTCCTCCCTTCCCCAAGAGGTGGTAAGAGAGAAGCTCTCTGGAATACATACTGTGCAATAGGCACACTTACTGGTGTGTTCGTGGATGGGCACCATTCTGAAAACATAATATTAAATATGAGAACTGTTAACCTGCCTTTTGATAGGACAAAGTTAGTCTTTGCTTCTCTTACGGTTTTTTGTCTTAGAATTGAAGAAGTACAGTTACATTAATTTTAGATCACAGATCCTTTTTTTAATCTGAAGAGAGAGCCAGCTCCAAGTAAAGTTCTTAGCACAGATTTCATATTTCTTTACATTATTGTTTCCTATTTAACTTATTATTGTTTTACTTGAATATTTCAAGTATACAGAATGTGACATACTCTGTTTTAATAAATGAAACACTTTGCTGTATGTCTTTGATCTAAATTTTGAGAACCACTTACCAGTCCAATTATTTAAATGCAGTGTGACCAAAAATTGCGTATCTTACTAATTTTTATAAGATAATATAACAAGAAATATAAAAACTATAGTTTTATCAAATTTATTCAGTACAAGAATCGACTAGTTGGGCCCGGGGATTTAGTGGTTCTGCCGCCTGCCTTGCAAGCACAAGGTCCTGAGGTTGATCCCCAGTACCAAAAAAAAAAAAGAATCGACTAGTTGAAATGACGTCTGCATGAGCAGTGCTCAGGTTAGTCACTATGTAAACAAATGTACTGCCTGAGTGATGTTCGAGGTAAACTATTAAATGGTTAAATAGCTGTTGTACTTAAAATCCTTTCATTTCAGTACTTTTTCCCAGAGTAACCACTTATAATAATCTTTCTCAAGCATATATGTGGTTTCCTTATATATATTAATATTTACAACTCCATAAAGTATTATTTTTATAAATTAAAAATTTGCATGAAGGTTTCATATTATAGTTATCCTTTTGACATGTACCTCTGTTTACTTTTTAAGGTGCATATTGATAAACAGATCTAGTTTAATTTCCATTTAGTAATCCATTGTAAGAAAATACCTGTTACTCTATTGATGGCATTTAAGCTTTGAAGGTCAGTGCTTCATTTAGCACTTTTACAACATACACCTAGTTATATTCTTTTAAGAGTGGTATTGCAGGTAAAAGGATGCGTGTATACATTTTAACCTTATTAAATATTAAATATTGGCAATTTTTCTTTTCCTTTATTAAAGACAGGGTCTTGCTCTGAGGTGTAGGCTGGTCTTGAACTCACTATATAGCTCTGGTTGACCTTGAACTTTCAGCAATCCTCTTGCCTAAACCTCTTGAGTGCTAAGATTAAAGCCATGTGCAGTGACACCCATGGTAGCTGGCAAATTGTTTTTCTTATTAGATAGTTCCAAATGGGTCTTCTCTTGTATTGTACTTAAAAACACTTAGTATTTAACACATCTATGATTATAGTGAAGTTGAAAATGTTTTCATTTGCTAGGCCATACTGGTTTCCTATATCCTGTCCTTACTGATATCTTATGTCTGTTTTCCTAATACATTGTTTTCTTATTAATTTTTAATTAAGAGTGTGTATTTGCGTGTATATTTTGCATATTGCTACTTTACCAAACATTTATTTTGGTAATTGAATTTTAGTGATTTTAGATGATTCTGTTTTATCTACTTTGTAGGCTTTTTAGCTACAAATTTTTCTTTTTCTTTTTAGTGGTTGCTTTTGAATTTTTTTTTTTCCCCAGTACCTGGGATTGAACTTGGGTCCTTGCACTTGTGCAGCAGGAGGCGAAACCACTGAGCCAAATCCCCGGCCGGGCCCCTTTGAGTTCTTAATGGGATAATTACCATATTCTACCTTCAATTAATACTACGCTCCCATCTATTATTAGAAGAAACTTGTAACAGTATGCTTCTATTTCCTTTCCTGGTCATTCTGTTATTTTTTGCCATACATTTTACTTATTCTACATATTTTATAAACTTTGTAATATATTAATTGTGGTTTAAATAAGTTATATCTTATGGAGATTTTTCTCAAGTCTTATACATACCATTTCTGGCAAACTCTGTTCTTTGGTGTAGATCAGATTTTTAGCTGCTGTCATTTTTCTTCTGCTTAAGAACACCCTTTATCATTTTTTTAGTTCACTTCTCCTGGTGATAAATTATTCTTCTCTTTCTTTTTGTGGTACTGAGCATTGAACCCTGGGCTTTCACAATGAACTTTGTCCCCAGGTCCCTTTTATTTTTTAATTCTGAAACAAGAGTCTTGCTGTGTTGCTAAACTGTGAAGGTGGGGCTAGAACGTGTGCTCTTCCTGCCTCAACCTCCCCGAGTGCTGGAGTTACAGGAGTGTGCTGCCACAACTGGCTTAAATTAATTCTTTTATATGTCTGATAAAGTCCTTATTTCACCCTTGTGTTTGAAAGTACTTCCTTTATCAGTATAGAATTTTAAGTTGACTTTGGGAAAGATGTTACTTCGTTGTCTTCTGACTTATATCCTTTTAGATGAAAAGTCTGTTGTTATTTTTATCTTTTCTCCTGCTAAGGAAATGTGTCTCTCCCACTTTAAAATAGTCTTTTTCTGATTTTAAGTATTTTGGTTACGGTGTGCTTTGCATTTCTTGTTAGTGGGATTCTTTGAGCTTTTTGGATCTGTGGGTTTATAGTTTTCATCAGATTTAGAAATTCTTCAGCCAATATTTCTTGAGATATTTTTTTTCCCTTTCACCTTGGAAACTCTAATTACACATTTTGTTAGTCTCGTTGAAGGTATTGCACAGATCACCAGTGAATAATTTTTTTGGTGTTTTTCATCTGTGTAGTTCATTTTAGATAGTTTCTATGCTGTTTTAAAGTTCATTAATCTATTATATTTCCAGTGCCTGTCCCTAACATGCTCATGTTTTTATCTTCTAGAATATGTGTACTTGTAATGGTATAGTGTGCAAACGCATGCTTCTTTTTATTGTACTTTTAGCTGTTCCTATGAAGATTACAAAATTTCCTTTTTCTTTTCACAGTAACCCTTGAGTTGATTAATACCTCTTAAAGGACAGTCTGTTTACTCTCAACCTTGTCTACATAAACATCCTACTTTTAGGAAAATGTAAAATTAAAATGATGCAGTTTACCGAGTTTTTGCTTTTTAAAATCAAACTGTTATAAACTTGGCTAAAATTGTGATTTTTATTTTAAAGTTAGTCTTTTAAAGATAGGATGCCAGAAATTTTCATTTTTTTTTTTGTTTTGTTTTGTTTTACCTTAGTATTTAAACTTTCAGATACTCTTCGTTTTTTCTTCTCAGTTTGGGCTTCCATCTGACTCATTTTTCTTTCATTTGTAGAACTTTCTTTACTATTGTAAAATTGTTTGGTTTTATATATATAGAATCCTAGAGTGAGTCTGTCTGTCCATCAGTCTGTCTACCCACCCTTTTTCCTCTCCTCTCTCCCTCCCTTTTAAAGATATTTTCATAGCCCTTTTGTTTTTGGTAAAACCAGCAATCTTTTTTACTTTTCTATTAAAGGTAGTACAGTGGTACCTTGGTTCACGAACTTAATTTGTTCTACAATTCTAGAAAATTGTGTGGTAAAGATGGCTGTGATTGTGTTTGTCACCAGATTCATAATTTGCAAACAAAAGCAAAAGTTTGCCAAACACTTCCGTTTGTGAACCAAGTTACCTCTGTATATTGTCTTACTGTTTTTAAGATTTTCTTCTTGATGTTTTCAGCAGTGTGATTATAATATTCCTAGGTTTCCTTTTTTAAAAAATATTTATCTTGCTTGGGTTTTTAGGAAGTAGGACTTTATGGTTTGAACATTTTGAACCATTTTTCATTCAGCACTGTGTTCTTTTCCCTTTAGGTTTCCAGTTACGTTGCTGCATTGTTTCATATCTCTTAGATTTCTGAGATAGATTTCTTATTTTGTCACTTCTTCCTGTAAGTTTAAATAATTTTTATTGAACTGTTGTTCTTTATTGCTTTCTTTTGCTATATCCAGTCTGTTTCTAACCTGAGGCAGAGTTTTTACCTTAAATTTTAAAAATTAGCCAAATTTTTCATTGCTCATATTTACATTTATTTTTATTTCTTTCCTTTAATTTACCATCTTTTTACTCATTTTGTCCTCTTAATTCCTTTTATAGTGATGCACTTACAGTGATTGTTAAGTCCTTTCTTTGATGCTTATTTCAACATTTGGACAATCTGAATTTCTTTGTTTTGTCTCTTTTGCTTTTGATTTTTTGACTTTTTTGCATGTCTTGCAATTTTTTTTTGTTGTATTATTCTCTCCTGCATTCAAAAGCGGTATAGAGACTAAAGTTGTTGATATATTTTCTTCTTGAATAGTGTGATGTTTTCCTTTCTCAGAGAAGATTGAGAGAGTGATCATTTTTGTCTAACTCAGGAATTCAGATGAGTTGGAGCTCCGTTACTGCTTGAGTTGGCTTCACTTCATTGACTTTTAAAAGTAGTATATTTTTAGTTTATCATATTTTGTTACTGTAGAAGCAGCCCTTTTACATTTAACATCAGGTAGGTTTGATGTTTTGATACATTGTTTCTTAGAGTAAACATTTATTTCCTAAAATTTTTTTTTTTTGGTCGTGCAAACATTCATAATTGTCTTTCATATTTTTTGAAAAATTAGTACATTGTCATTGTCTATAATCTGAATTGGTCACCTTCTTCAATTTTAATAATCAAGTACTTTGCATATTAGTTTACTCGTTCTGTGAACTACTATATTGTCACTTTTTACAGACTTATGCCTTGAAGCATATGCGTTCTGAAATTGTTTCAAGGCTTTATGTTCTTTAATGTTTTAATTGAGTGTTCATATTTTCTATTTAAAAGTTTTCTAATAAAATCATGTCACATCTGGGTATTGTAGTACACACCTCTAATATCAGTCCTCTGGGAGGCTGAGGCTCTAGGATTGCAAATTCAAGTCCAATGAAGGAAACTTAGCAACTTAGCAGGAGGATGGATACATAGATAGGTAGGTAGGTGGCAACTAGCTTAGTGACTTAGCGAAACCCTGTTTGATAGATAATAGGAAGGAAAGTAGGAGAGAAGAAAGGGCTGGGGATATAGGTCAGTGCAGAGGCTCATTTCAATTCCCACTACTACCTACTACCAAAAAAAAATCTCAGAATATCTGTGTACTGCAGAGATAAGTATGTATATTGCTTTACTCATACAAATATGAGTCATCTTTTAGTTTCATATCCTCCATAGAATGGGGAATACTTCACTTTTAAAAGAATTGTTATCTAGTCCTTATTTAGAGCCATTCGATTTTCCAAACAGCAGTGTTTTATGTTGCCTTATTTTGTTATTCCAAAGACTTTTATACCCCAGGCACATGCATCAAAGTAGGATTTGGTTAAAAGATAAGCTTTATCCCGCACCTCCCTCCCCCATGTAAAAAGAGTGAAATGAGAAATTTTGTGGAGAACTGGAGTGATATTTGGTAAGCAAATCAGTTTTTCAGAAGAAATTTGGAAGGTTGAATATTTGGGAATTTTTTTTTTTTTAATTTTCTGTCTAGTGGCCAGGAATTTAGCTCAGTGGTGCTGTGCCTTCCTGGCAAGCACAAGGTCCTGAGTTCAATCCTTGGTGCCTGGGTTGGGGGGGTTCCTGTGTCCACATAGACTGGAAGATCATGCATTCTCAGGTGGATCTGTTTACCAACTTGAAGCTATTGTCAGTTGTAGAACCAGAAGTGCATATTTAGAAATTTTCTTTTCACAGTAATTTTAAGAAGGAGAATGTGTTGACATAGAGAAGAATATCACCTAAATAATTGTAATGTCTTACGTAAGGTATGGTAAAATGACCCTTGTTAGTGAAATGTTACCTAAGGGAATCTGAAGCCACATAGGGAACACACTCTCAGGTATAAAGCATTTTTAGGTTAACTCTTAGGACTCTTCTGTCATCATACCTAGAAAGTTCTTTTTCTTCTTCTCCTTTTCTCTTCCTTCTACTTTTCCTGCTCGTTAAAAAAAAAAAAAAATCAAATCATATGTAGTCCAAATTTGCAAGGTCAAATGTTATTAACAAAATTGATAGCAAACAGCCTGGGGATTTAGCTCAGTGGTTCCGGCACCTGCCTTGCAAGCACAAGGTCCCGAGTTCGATCCCCGGCACAAAAAAAAAAAAAAAAATTGATAGCAAACATTAGCAGTTCCTATGGTAGTTTCATCATTCCTTATCCTTCATATCAACTTCCTAGAAGCAACCTTTTCAATTTTTAATTGTTCCTATTTGTATTTCAGTTTTTCCTTTTTAAACAACAAAGATTTTGCATACTTATGAGATAGCATATAGTGTTTTGATTATGAGTTCATTCATGTAAACATTTATCTCCTAAAACATGTATTGTTTCTTTGTGGTTGAAACATTCAAAATCCTCCTTTACGTTTTTGAAAAAATAGTACATTTATCATTAACTATAATCATTCTGCTTTGTACCAATAATAAGCCTATACTATTCTATTTGGAAAAGCTTATGCAAGTGGACGCATTTCTTCCCTGAACAAGCTAGTTGTTCTTATGTTGAGAAACTATTGTACAGTTAACTGCTTGGGAAGATGAGCTCATAGTAACTAGTAACTACACTCATAAGGATTAAATTATTCACATACAATAAAATATAAAAAGATGAACTACACCCGATGTTTACATAGGTCTGACCAGTCCATTTTCTCTCATTTGGAAAACTATCTAGCATACTTCTTATCAGAAGGATACTAAAGCATAGAATTGGTACAAGATTTAAATACTTGATTCACATCCTTAATTGTTAGGCCATTTCTGTAACAGAGATGAGTTTTCTTTTAGAGTAAAGCAAATTTAGTTACATAGACTAGGGAAATACAGAAAATCAGTGTTTTATAAATATCAAAGCATATTCCATTTCCGATGGCAGACATGCTTTCTCTTGAGATGATTGACTTATGGACCAGATAGAACAATTTGATAAAAATGTGTTGTGTTGTAAGAAGTAGAATATGGAGACTTCTGAATATGTATATTTCTTTTATTCCCCTCTCCCATTTCTTTACATTCTTTTTCTTACTCTGTTGTTTCATAAAAAGCAAAGAATTGGGCTAAATGATCATTATATCTTTTTCTAAGTTTTGGCAGTTGGTAAGAAATGTTTAGAGACTAATATTTCTGTTTTTAGTAGAGGGTTAAACAGCTTTAAGGGATTACTTTCATGGTCAGTTTCTGAGACTGTTCTAAGAGAATATTATATGACATTATTTTGGCCTAATTGGCTCTCTTCCTCCTGTTTCTAATTTTTTAAAGTCTTCACATAATTTTTTTTCCACAGTTATATATGTAAAATTATAGTTTCATACTTTTTTCATTTAATAAGTGTCACAGTACTTATGGATAGGGTTACACCCTGGTAAATGTGTCATAAGTTAAAAATATTGTTAACCTAACAATGGTTTAGAAACACAATACACTGTAGAGTGTTGGTTTGTCTTCATGATCTGGTGGCTTGACTGGGAGTTGTGTCTTTCTGTAGGCCAGCAGCTCTAGATGGTATCAGATTGTATATGGCTAGCAAGAGAGAAGATAAAAATTTGTAGTACAATTCCTACTAAGCACCATGATAAAAGTTGAAAAAATTTAAGTAGAACCATCACAAGTCAGGAACCATCTGTATTTGAAGAAGATTAAACTGCAGAAGTAAGTGCTGAGTTCTTAGTTTACATAGTTGACCTCATTTTCCTTTTGATATGGAGGCTTTGGAATTTTCCCTCTCCCTTTCTAAATCAGTTGCATTCTTACATACTGATTCTGGTTGCAATAGTATTCAAACTTATTTTGTAGATAGGACTTAAGTTTTTTCATTGGTCTGTTTTGCCTCTTATCCTTTAAAGTACAAAGATCCCTCCCTTCTCAAAAGACTAGATAAACTGTGGAAATATGTTTGATGGGTTTGAGGTCGCCATGTTTTTTTGTAGTATGTATTATATCATGATTATCCAAATTTTAATGGCCTATTTCTTTTTATCACCTGAGCCCTTGTTAAACATAGATTCCTGGGACCTTATGTAGAGCAAGAGAATCAGGATTTCTAAAATCTGACCTAGTGTCTATTTTAATGAATGCACCAGATAATTCTATTTATTTTTGTTTGGGAATTACTCTACTGGATTTTTTCATTCTCTTTCAAACAAATAAGAAAAAGTTAGAATTATATATGTTTATAAAATTCTCATTATCCCCCTTATAACTTTTGATACTCCTTTTACATATATTTATCAGATGCACCTGGAATTCCTTGGCTCTTTTTAATGAGTTTTAACCATAAAAGATACATACTTGTTTTATTATTTTTGATACTCAGTAAATGTCAAGGATAATAATTATTAATAATCAGTGTTATCTTTGTTAATTACCAGTTTTAGTTATTTACTACTGTCACCCATTTATATTAGAATTTTTTGTTTTCAAGTGTTTGATTTGCACTGAAATCTTCTACAAAATATGTTAATTATCACATCTATGTGAGCACTGTAGATAATAACCAGGAATAGTAAATTTGGCTTTGGAAAGGTGTGGATTTCTCCTTATTTATTATATTATGTTTATTGTTGCAAATGAAGTTCATATGGGGAAAGTGAATTTTGTTTCTAGAAACTATAATTTTTACCCTTGATCTTAGCCAAAAGGCTGGGAAGCGATTAGAAACTACAATTTTTGTCTTGGTGTATTAAGTTTAGCAGAACAAGTCATTTACCATAAACAGATTTCTTTACATGTAAACATCTGTTTCTTAAAATTAGTTTCAGTTATTTTGGAAAATTGCTTGCTTTTTGAAATGCCAGCTAACAAATGGAAAAATGGATAATTAGAAGTGGTACAGTAAGTCCCTGACTTATGAACATTTGAATCCTGAACTTTCACAGGTGTACTGTATGAGACTCACTTTGTCCAGTTACTAGTGAGTCCAGCTTACAAATGTTCTCTCAGAATGGAACTTATTTGTAAGTCAGAAACTTACTGTACACTAATTTAAATGGGTGCATAAAATTGCTGCGTGCTGTTTATGCTATGGAGTTAGTGAAAACTTTCAACTTAAAAGTTATATTTTTTAAAATAAAAACTATAATTTTTCTATTACAGGAATCACATGCAGCCCAACTACAGATCCTTATGGAATTCCTCAAAGTTGCAAGAAGAAATAAGAGAGAGGTATATTACTTTGTGTATTTTCCATGTTTCACATACTGTTGTTGACTGTTCTGCTGTATAAAAAGAATTTAACTTTCTGGAAATTTTCTTAAATTTTGCTTTTTCAACTTTTTTTTTTAAGCCTTTGCAATGAGATATTTTTTAAACCCTTTTTTGATGATGACTTGGAAAGATTTCAGTAACATTTGCCGTAAAGGCTAACCTCAACCCTATAAAGAGTACAAAATATAATTATTATTATTATTATTATTTTTTTTTTTTTGTACCAGGGAATGAACTCAGGACCTTGCACTTGCGAGGCAGGCCCCAGACCAAAAATAGAATTATTAAATGACAGTGTATTCATCATTATGAAAAGAAAACGTAGGAAAATTTAAAAGGCTTAATGGTTAGAGTTTTTCTTAAGTAAAATGCATGTAAGTAAAAACATACCCATTTATTTAGAACTTGGAACGTCCAAGTCATGCAGGACAGCTAAAAGACAATTTTGTATTAAGTTTTTTTTTTCTGGTACTGGGGATCGAACTCTCGGGACCTTGCACTTGCGAAGCAGGAGGCGGCACCACTGAGCTAAATCCCCGGACCTGTATTAAGTTTTATAAGCAGGATATTCTAATTTAGCATCTGTAAAATTTCTGTCTTCTTATACATGTACAAACTATGGAAAAATAAAATAGTCAAAATCTTGTGCCCTGGATAGCATACTAAAGTAAGTCTGAAATCTGTTTTTTCTTTAAATTCCCAGCTGTCTCAAATCTCTGATATATATACTTTAAAAACTGTCTAATTATGGTACTTTTTACTTTTAAAAATGCAGTAACTGGTATGTACTGTGTTCTGGGCTTTTTTTTTTTTTAAATACAAAGATGAGATATTTTTATTTTGTCGAAATAATCAGGACTTTTACATTATCTTAATGTGATATTCTCCCTTCTTTTGAATACTCACTGTGTCCCGTTTTTAACTGGTGTTTCTTTTTCCCTCTCTGGTACCAGGGATTAATTTCAGGTTAAGTATGCTATGTCAAGCACTTTACCACTGAGCTAAATGCCCATCATTTTTTCTGTTGTATTTTGAGAAGGGGGCTTGCTAAATCACCCAGGCTAGCCTTGAATTTATAATCCTCTTGCCTCAGCTCCCAAGTACCTGGGATTACAGGTGTGGACCACTGTGTCTAGGTGTTTTTAACTTTTTCTGATTAAAATTTGGATGAGATTTGGCTGGTTATTTTGTTTTAATAGGTATTTTTTACATGGTTTATAATTTTTTTTCATCCTTAACTTATGCTAGGTTAATTATGATTTTAATATATGTGTTAAGAGAAATATTTATTTTCATTGTATTTTTTAAGATTTAGTTGTGTCTCTTAGTGGGGGAACAAGAAAGGAGATGGTATCCACTTACTTATTTGTTTAAAGGTCTTATTGTAGCACACTTCTTAAACTACTGCAGGCTCAGAATCACCCAAGGATCTTGTTAAAATGCAATTTCTCATTTAAGAGGGCCTTTGTTGGAACCTAACAAGCTGTATTTCTAGTAAGCCTCAGGTGATGTTGAAGCTCTTAGTCCTTGGATCACCTTTTGAATAGCAAGGCTGAAAATTTTATAACATGTAAATAAAGTCATTAATGTATCATGTACACTCAACATTTTTTGCTGTGGAAAATGATAATTTTTCATATTTTATACATCATTTAAATAGAAAATATGTAATTATGTTTCACTATTTTACATGATTCTTTTTGTCTTAGTCTTTGAATTCCTTGAGAATGAGATTTGATATATAGGAAAGTACCTGATAATGAATTAGTAGGGATACCAGTGATGTGAACAGTCCAAGCATAAGAATTCCTGGAGGTTCAAGTTTTCATTAGTTCCCTGGTATTTTTTGGTATTATTCATTGCTTCTGTAGGAGTCTGTTGATGGCTACAACATATTGTTAGACTTGAAATAGTTTCAGGTGATAGGATACAAATTATAACTAAAAAACTGAAAGTTGTAAGATTTTTACCCCTAACTAGCAGGTGAACAGGTTACGCAAAGTTTCATACATGCTGGCAGAAGATCTGATGCTAGTGAGTTTGAGATAAAAAGATTGTATTACTTACATTTAGCTGCATCAGCGTCATATTTACACCATTCCTCCCTGACCCTGAAGTCTCATGGTGGCACTGTGGAGATGGGCCCAGTAGTTTTTGCACACCCTGTGGGTTAGTGTTACACAAAGAAACCTTGTACTTGTTGAGGAAACCTTAGTCTTTTGAAGGGGTATGCTTGTGAACCTGTCCATCTTTCTACTGCAGGGAGATGCTCTTTTTATTGTCTTGGTCAGAAAACAAATCCTCTCCCTCTGCTGAGGATGTTCATTCTTCAGACAGACAAAAATTATCTTGAAAAGATAATTTAGAACAAGTGCTATCCTAAGTTATGCAGAATTGGAAAAATCAGTAGAGAATTGTTTTGAGTGACTGTACTGCCCTTAATAAAATTTGCTTTGCTTTTTTTAAGTATATCCCTGTTTGAATGATTTTGAATGAATATTTCAGTTTTAATTACAGAAGTGACTACAGAACTAGGTTTAAACTTTTAAAAGTTTACCTAGTACTTTGATTAAATTTAAATTTCATAAATTTTCCCATTTATAGAGTCTGGTATTGTCATGATATATAATCATAAGGTATATTCTAGAAGTGATTAATATCTCATGTTTTAGTGCACAGAGAATAAATGAAGTTATATTTTCTTGTCTATATCATAAAACATATTTGCATTTTTAATACTCAAAGTGAATATATTTGTTAAAGATATTGTCTGTCTCCTATAGTGTATTTGATAATCAAATAATTCAAGTGAAATATAGATTGACCTAGAGGCAGATTATTACTTTTGAATTTGTTTTTCTAAGATTAACATTCAAATTTGTGGTTTTGTTTGTAATTTTTAATTGGGGTTATTGTGTTAGAAATTGATACAGAGTACTGAAGTTAAATCTGCTTTTCAGGTTTAATATTATTATTATATTTGGCTAGTAATTTAAGGGTATTAAAATCCTGTATTTAGTGGGGCCTGATGCCACTGGCCTATAATCTCAGCAATCTGGAAGGCTGAAGCAGAGGATCAATGTTTGAGCCTGGCCTTGGCAATTTAGTAGATCTTATCTCAAACTAAAAAATAATAAAGGGTTAGGGATCAGTGACAAGGCCTTGAGTTCAATCCCCAGTAACTCCCCCCCCCCACATACCATATACACAATCTTTATTTTTTCCCTACTGTATGTTAGGGAAATGGAAGGCGCAGGGCACATAGTAGGCATTTACATTGGTTATCTATTGCTGTGTAACAAATTGCCCTCAAACTTGATGGCCTAAAACATCAAACATTTAATGTGTCAGGTCAGGAATCTTAGTGCAGAGTAGCTAGCTAGCTAGGTTCCTTCTCTTCGAATTCTTCCAAGCTTGCTCCCTGGCTGTTGGAAAGAGATACCCATGGCCACAGGGTTTCTCCACATGCCAGTTGTCTTCTCTTAGAGGGAATGAGTGAGAAAACAGCAAGAGGGCATTGAAGACAAATGTCACATGCTTTTTGTAACTTAATCTTCGAAATAATACCCTAACACTTTTGCTGTTTTCTGTGTTAGAAACAAATCATAATTTCATTCCCAGTTTAGAATTACACAAGAATGTGAATGCTGACTACCTGCCTACTATAGCATTCAATAATTAAATGTATTTAGATAAACATATTAGGTTTCCATGTGAAAGCCAGTCTTATCCTTTCAAATCTATAGTGACATTTGAACAATTGACATACATTTAATTTGATTTAATTTTGAAATAGACTTTTAGACATTTTGGGTACTTCATTGAATAGTTTTTGATGAGTTTTGGTTTCCTATTGGTTTTGTTTGGAATTTAAGTGACTTGAATTTTAAACTACTTTTTACCTCAAAAAAGTGTATAAATCAAATTTACAGTTTTAAGAAGAGTGATCCATCCATGTAACTACTATCCTCATGAGACAACAGAATATTTTTGTCACTCGTGAAGCTGCCTGCCTACCTTTTTCAGATTATAGCCTTTTCTCCTTCTCATTAGATATCCAATATCCTGTATTTATGACAGTTGTAAGTCCGTGCCTTTCTTTAATGTTTTGCTGCTTAAGTATTTCTACACCTCTCTCTGCAGCTGAGCTGCTTGTTTTCATCATCTTAAGGGTGGTGGTTGAGAACACGTTTCTAATTTTAATAGAGTATAATCTGTCTTCCCTGTTATGATTAGTGTTTTGTGTCGGGTAAAGAAATTTTCACCTGTGGTCGTGAAAATATTTTCTGGTATTTTTTATTTGAAGCTTTGTTTATCTTTCACATTTAGATCTATACTTGGAGATTTATTTTTGTGTATAATGTGATAGATATATGGGCATCTTTTCATATGGTTATCTGGCTGACCTAGCATTATTTAAAAAGTTTAACCTTTTCCCTATTTCTCTCAAATTTCACTTGTATCTTACTTCATATGTCCATATATACATGTATGTGTTTCTAGGTTCTCTTTTCAGGCCCACTATTCTGTTAGTCTGTCCTTTTGATGTAACAGTATTGTATTAAATAATAGAACTTTAAAGTGAGTTATTGTTTTTCAGGAAATGGCTACTCATGGCTTTTTGCATCTTTATAAATTTAAGAATCACTTAGTACATTTCCAGGATAAACCTTTTGTGATTTTTTAAATTAGGATTACTTTGAATCCATGGACAGACAAATTTGGGAGAATGTGTCTTTGCAGTAGTGCCATCTAGCCCATGAACAGTAGGATCTCTGTTCATGAACTTGATTCTTTTCATGATTTTGGTCACAAACCAAGTTGGATGAGAACCAAATCCAGTGGTTAGGTTAGGTGTTTAGCTTATGGAGAAATTTGATTCAATTCTCATCCAATTCAGTTTGTGGCAAGAATCATGGAGAGAATTGAGTTCATGAACCAAGGTGCCACTGAACATGGTATTTCTGTATAACATATGGGTATATATATGTGTGTGTGTGTGCATATATATATATATATATCACATATCCTTTATATATTTATTGAAGTCTTTAAAAATTTTAATATTTTTCTGGGTATCAATCTTACTTTTGATTAGTCATTTTTGTTGATTTTAAAAACGATGCCTGTGTCTTAAATTTTAGTTTCTTATTGCTGGTATATAGAAATGCAGTTGATTTTCACATACAGGGTTTTTGTTTTTGTTTTTGAAAATCCAGCAACCTTATTAAACTCACTAATTCCACTTTATTTGTAGATTCTCTTATGTTTTTATGTACACATCGTAATCTGCAAATAATAATAGTTTAGTGTTTTTTGTGATCCTTATATCTTTTATTTATTTTTCTTGTCTTACCCTGCTGGCTAGGACATCCGGTACAATGATGAATAGAAGTGGTGATAGCTGGGCATCCTAGTCTTGATGGTGATCTCAAAGTGAAAGCATTCAACGTGTCACCATTAGGTATGATGTTTTCTGTAGGTTTTTTTGTAGGTGTTTTTTATCATTCAGGAGTAAAATTTGTATTCCTAGTTTGTTAAGTAAATTTTTTTCTTTAATTATGAGTGGGGTTGACTATACTCCAAAATTTTTATGCATCTGAGATAGCCATATTATTTTTCATTCTGTTACAGTGAATAACTACATTGGTTTAATATTATAGAGTTAGTCAACTTTGTACCTACAGTGATTAGCCATCCTGATTGGCCCAAGAATATCTTTTCCTAGATGCTTTGCATGCTAGGAAAACCCACCTGAACAGTTAACTCCCTCTATCCGCATCTCTTTGTGTAAACAGATCTTGGTCGTTATGTATATTCTCTTGTATGTGGTTTAGATTATTAATATTTTGCTTAGGATTTTTGTATCTTTGTTCATGAGTGAAATTGTGAGATTTTTTTTTCCCCTTACATGAATTCTGTGCAATTTTGTTAATAAAGATTCTGTTAGCTTTACCAAATGAATTGGGGAATATACCTTTTAAAATGTTTTTTGAAAGAGCTTGTTTAGTCTAGGACTGATGTCTTTGTCAAATGTTTAAAGATCTTGCTGGTGAAGGCATCTGGACCTGTTGGTTGTTCTCAGGAAGATTCAAATTATTGATTCAGCTAACTGTTGAACATTTATTTATTCAGGTTTTTGTTTTATGTATCACATCTGATATATTATACTTTTTAAAGGAGTTAATCTTTTCTCATAATTTTATTTTTTCAACATAATTTTAAAACTTACTGGCATAAGATAGGTCTTAACAGAGTCCCAAGTTTTTAGTATCCCCAGGGTTTTCAGTAATGTCTTTCATTCCTGCTGTGTCTTTTTTCCTTTTTTTCTTGATCAGTTCTTGGCAGACATGTATCATTTTTTATGAGTTTCATCTAAGAACCAACGTTTGGCTTTGTTCATCCTCTGTTTTATGTTTGTTTTGCATTCAATTTATGTTCTTTATTATTTCCATCCTTCTACTTGGTCTAGGTTTATTTGTTCCTTTCAGTGCATTGACTTGGATATGCATATTACTGTGCAGATTGCTTTTTCTCCTATGGGCATTTATGGCCATAGTTTCTTTTTTTCTTTTTGTTTTTAGCTGCATGCATTGATTTTGGCTTGCATTATTTTCCATTATTTTGTTTGTTGTTGTTTAATCCAAAATCCTTGTTTTCATTATACTTCTTTATTAGGACTGTGGTTTATTTAGGAATAAACTTACTACTTGAACATGAGAGTTTTCTTGTTGTCTTTTTTATTATGGATTTATGTTTTGATTGTAATGTAATCAGAGACTACTTGCTATTCTTTTCCTTTGGCTATGATATTTGCTCTTCCACCTTGTAGTTGATTAAATTTTGAAATATTTGTGCTTGGAAATAATGTGTATTTTGCACTTACAAGTGCAGTGTAAAGTGTTATATTTGTGACAAAAGTTACCTGTATCCTTACTGAATCTGTGTTCTTATTATATCTGTTATGGAATCATTGTGTTTGAGGTAAATTTCTCATAGGAAATACGTAGTTGTGACAGTATATAAACCACTGTTTTATTTAAACCATATCAGCCTACCATTTTATTATTTTTTTTCTCTGTGTTATTTTGTTGTTGTTGTTGTTGTTATATTTTTCTCCCCTTGGTTTTTTCCCCCCATACTGGGGATTGAACCCAAAGAATATTGACCTACACTCCCAATTCTTTATATGTTTTTTATTTTCAGACAGGGTCTTGCTAAGTTGCTCAGGCTAGGCTGCAACTTGGATCCTCCTGCCGCAGAGGAGATTACTGGTGTATGCTACCATGCCTGGCTTTTTTGTGGAGTATTGACCTCCTTTTTAGAATTCCATTTTGATTCATGTATAGTTATTTTTTCTTTTTTGAGACAGGGTCTCACTGTATAGCTCAGGCTGGTCTTGAACTTGTGCTCCTGCTCCAGCTTCCTGAGTGCTGTGTTTACAAATGTGTGCCACCATGCCTGGCTCAGATTCATATATAATGTTTTTTAATTCATTTCTTTGTATAGTTTTTTTAGTGATTGCTTTTAAATAAGCTCTCTTATTTTTCTCCGACTTTACCTATTTTTAGTTGTGGTTGTTCTATGGTTTCTTTTTAACTTAAAAAATATTGCTGTGGGGGGAGTCAATGAAATTCTAAAATCATATCTGTCATTAGGTATTGTATGTATATATTTGTAGGGTGATGGTGGAGTAGGAGTTTTTACCCACACAGTTCATGTTCACTTTGGCTTTGTGCACTTTTATCTAGCTACATTCTTTGCATTGGGTAGTAACTCTTAAAATTAGTATGACTTTGCTACTTCTTTTTCTCTACTAGCTTTTTTCCCTAAAAACATAACAGTATATTCTTTAGTTTGAAATAATTATTGAAAATGTATTCTAGATTACACTAGCTTGTAAAAAACAGAATTCACATGAGTTCAATACCCAAGCTTATCTTTCTCAGCCAGTAGTGGAGTTCAGATAAATGAGTCCCAAAGGTATCAGAGCTAATATTTATTGAGGACTTTTAAAGTTTGAATTCTTTACATTTCATTTAATAAGAGCCTCTTGACACTTTATTTATTCTTTTTCCTTTATTTTTTCTGTACTTAGGATTGAACCTCAGGACCTTTGTGTTTGCAAGTCAGGCATGGTGCCACTCAGCTAAATCCCTGGCCCATGACACTTTATTTAAATGTAAATGTTTCTATAAAATTTCTTTGGCATTTGACCCTATTAAGAGAATGTTACTGTTGATGATTTAGGACCATGCTCTGAAGTACTGTTGTCTTATCTTTCCAAATTATTGTTGTTAATGTATATAACTTTTTCCTTTTTTATGATTTATATTTATTTATGTAATCAACCTGGGGCCTTTGCACTGAACTATGTCCCTAACCTATTTTTTATTTTGAGACAGGGTCTTGCTAAGTTACTGAATTACAGGCTGTGCTTGAACTTGGAATCCTCTCTTATCTCAGCCTTTCAGAGTGCTGGGATCACAGGCACGCATCACCATGCCTGGCTTCCCTTTTAAGATTTCTTGCCTAATACCATTTCAGACTTAATAAGTTATATCATTTTGTTTTCTATTTTACAGATAAATTCATCAGGGCAGCATTTTTACCTTAATTATTTTAAATAGACCATATGAAATTACTGTTTTTAGAAGTAAAAATATTTGAATATTGGCAGTTTTATGTACTTCACCTTATGTATAATAGCCTCCATATATACCAATAAATATATTATCCCACAAATACTGTTGAGGCTTTTTGAGGATGGGACAGTATCTTCAGAGAAAAGAACATTAGAGTTGATATTTGGAGATGTCAGGTGTCATTAGAAATTCAAAAGTGGTACAAAAATTATAACTATCTCAGTTACATATTATGTAATAAGTGATGTTGGCTGTCATTTGATGTTGACATTGTTGATGCTTAATTTCATCCTTCAGTTGTATTTTTTTAAAAGCAGTACTTTAAGCATACTAGAGATTCCTCAGAATAAGACATTTGTTTACATAGAGATTTTAAGAGTGGAACATTTCAAAGTAATTAAGTGAAAATGTTTAAGAAGTAACTAAGGGAATACCTTACTGACCTAGTGGTCAGCACCATTGAAATTGTCAGTGTTCATGAACCAAGTTTTCAGTGGTGGTAGAAATAACTGTGATGTTTAAAAATGACCGAAATGGGTAGAGAGCAATTTAGGTGCTTTGTATGTGCTAGACTAGAGTTAATTTTATGTTAGAGTGAAAGACTAATTGATGGCAATGGCAATGAAATTAAATAGAAGTTGTAATTTCCTGCCCAACCCTGTTAACTAGGGCATTTGAGAACTTCTCAGTTGATCATCCTTCATTTGAGAGTTCCAAGACAGGCAGTGTCTTTTCAGGAAGAGTGGTGTTTGTGTTAAGGTAGAAATATTGTATGACAAATTTTAAGGTGTATGAAAGTTTATTAAAGTAGAAAGTCTTTGAGTTGAAAGTATTTGGCAGCAATGATTACTGTGTTAACCCCTCGTTTCTCTGATAATAATATACTGACATTTTACCTTTTTTGTCCTGGTTAATATTGCCTTTTCCTTTGTCCATTTCTTTAACATGAGATTTTCCTACCATCTGGTCTTTGTTTTTATCTTTTCTAACTACACAATACTAATTGATGTTGGGCAGTTTCATTAATTGCCAATGCTTCAGATTTATTATTTCCCTATCTTACACCTTTTGAACTGTTGCATGTATTAATTTTTACTCTGGTTATTCCTTCTTTACCCACTTTTTTCTGCCTGGGAAAGTCCTGTTAATTCTTTATGACTCAGTCTTTGATTTCATTTCAGATCTAATTTTAGTTATCCAGTTGTTCATAGCCCCAACCCCCATTTTACTTTTTTTTTTTTCAATGTTTAGCAAAATGCCTAGGATTGGAAAATATTTGAATTAATAAATTATCGGCTAGATTACCAACTGTCTCTATATTGGTACAGAAGAGTAGGTACTAAAGCCAGTAAACCTACACACACACACACACACACACACACACACACACCAGTCATCAAAGAAATGAACTATAAGGTACTGTTTTCAAGACACAGTACAACTTTAATAGTTTTTAAAAGCATGAGTTCTGGAACATGAAGTTCACCTTGATTTGAGTTCCAGTTATGAGCCTGGCATAGTGGCACATACCCATAATCCCAGCTCTTCGGGAGGGCATGGAAGGAGGTTTGCAGGTTTGAACCCAGCATAGGTAATTTAGTGAGATCTTGTCTCAAAATAAAAACCAAAGTATGGGGATGAGGACTGTGGCTATAATGTGAAGGCCCTGGATTCATTCCCCAGTGGGGATGTGGAAAAGGGAATAATTGTAGTTCTGCCACTTACTTCGGGGTCTGATCATGGTCAAACTTACTTAACCTTTCTGTGCTTCATCTTCCTAATATGTAATAGTACCTGTTACATATCTGACAATCGATATTATGTAATTACTGATTGTTATTTTATATTTTGAAAATAATTTTGTTATTGTTTTACATTTTAAAATTTGGTTCAGTATTTCTAGTTACAGTAAGACAGCTGATATATGCTAGTGATAGAAATTTAAGTTGGTATAGTGTTTCTGGAAAACTGTATTGTGTTATATACTGAAGATTTTCTAAATTTCTTTTGGCTTAATAATTTCATCTTATACTCTTAATAAAATCAAGTATTTTCTAAGATAAAATGAGATAAAATCTGAAAACCCATTATGTTCCAAAATTACTATTATGGTTTGTCGTACTGGGGATTGAACCTAGGGCCTTTGCATTGAATTGTATTCCCTACTTCTTTTTAAAATAATTTTTTTTGAGATAGTGTCTCACTAAGTTACTGAATTAATTCAGTGAATTCAGGCTGGGCTTGAACTTGTGAGCCTCCTGCCTCAGCCTCCAAGAACTGAGATTACAGGTGTGCGTCACTATTCCTAACTTCTAAAATTATTTATCATAGTTCACAAACAACTTAAATCTCTAGTAAAAGAAGAATACTTCAATATATTGTTAAATGTTATTCATCAGTTAAAGTGTTTGCATTTTAATAGCATGGAAAATGGTTATGATGCAACAGACAAAATATAAAAGATTGAAATCTTAAATATGTTTTAAAAATACGTAAGAACATGTTAAGATGCTAATTTATCATTGCTTTTAGGTGGTGGGATTTAACCTGTTTCAGGCTTTTACTTTTAAGATGGGGTGATTGGTGAGGAGACAGCTGAATTTGTTTTTGTGTTTTTAACAAATAAGGTAATGTGAAAGTTCTTTGAATATTTTGTATTTCTTTCAGTCACTTATTGTCATTGCTCATCTTTCATATTCTTATTGTAAAGTCAATCTATGTTGTATTAAAGAAGTACAACATTATGTTTCCTTAAAGAGTCTCTACATTTGAACTTCACAGCTTACAGCTGTTTGTTTTTTAAATGGTGATTTTTTTCATACTCCTTATTTACCATTGGTGCTCAGTTTTCTAGAAATCATTTATCAAATGTAATTTGTGAACTTCATGTTGCTGATGTTTGATTTAAGCTTTTTATTTTCTGTCTCTCTCTCTTTAATCTACAGCAACTGGAACAGATCCAGAAGGATCTAAGTGTTGTGGAAGAGGATATTAAAAGAGTGGAAGTAAGAAATTAACAGTTTTTCACATCTCTAGCAATTTTTCAATTTCATGAAACTGTCACCTTTAAGTTGCTGCATTAAATTTATTGGATTGGTCTTGGTTATGAAAAAAAGTAACGTGTTACTTTAGCTTTGAGAGTACATTTTTATGAAAAAAGATACTTTGAACATTTTCTTGATATGGGAACAAAAATCACTTAATTTTCTTGATATTTTATCATGTTAGTAAATCAACTGTCAGAATCCTCATTATTACCATTAAAATGACTCCTCAATATTCCATTATTAAGTAAAAATTTTTTTTACTATATGCATTACTAAATTGTAAAGTTAATTAAGAGAGTTAATTGAGAGAGTATATTGGTAATATTCTGGGAATTTATAATAAAATATAGTTTAGTTACGGACTCCGCTGGAAGATTTTTGGGAGCTTGTTGGATACTGGGTTATAAAGTTATGTATTGCCTTTGGCATTATTTAAATTCAATGTGTAGTTTTTATTATTCACATGTTATAATTTTCTTTTTCTGACACACAGAATATGTTCAAGGATAATGGATTTAATATTTTGTGGATTTTCAGTGCCCCATGTAGTATTCCTAACTTGTTATATTTATGTTACTTGCTTGGCTATATGATTGAGCTGAGCCTGAATTATCCAGCAATAATTCTACCTGATAATGCTTTTGAGAAGCATTTTCAAATTTTCTATTTTTCCAGTAATCAAAAAATAGCATATGCAAAAGGAGGCTGGCTCTTATGATTTAGAACCATAATTTATGTGACGATAATTGATCATGAGGCCTCTTCCTTAGGTTTTGTTTTTTGTTTTTTTGTGGGGTTTTTTGGTACTGAGGATTGAACTTGGGTCCTTGCGCTTGCGCAGCAGGTGGCGAAACCACTGAGCTAGATCCCCAGCCCCTTTTCCTTAGGTTTAATGACAAAAAATTAGAGTTTGTCATTATTAAACAAAGAAAGCTAAATTTTGAATTAATAAGCATATTATTTTCTTCCTGTCCTTAGAGAATTTTTTAAAGCAGAAAATGACATATCTGTCTTTTTTATTTTAAATACTTGAACCTTATGCTCCAGTTATCACACCTTCATCGTTATTTGTCCTCATATATATCAATAGGTTATCACACAAATGAATGATTCACTAATACATTGTTCACACAGTACGTTGTATGTCTTCTTTAAAATATTTGCTTTTGTCTTTTTCCATATTTGCTGGCATCATTAGTGATGAACAATATTAGATCTAGTTCCCTAACAACATGTACTAAAGCAAAGACTTACTTCTTAAGTTTTCAGATTATCTTTGCTTTTGTACTCTTTGGAGAGGAATCCTTGAGAAATTTGGCTGTTGACACCAAAAGGGACTGATGAAAATCCATGATTGGAAAGGATACAGTGTTTTATCTCTTTGATTTATTAATCTTCTGTTTGGATATCTACTGTAACTCAAATAATTGCATTTTTAGGAAATGAGCGGCTTATACTCTCCTGTGAGTGAAGACAGCACAGTGCCTCAGTTTGAAGCTCCTTCTCCATCACACAGGTACAAAGCTTTACTCTAGGAATTACTTAAGATTTGTGTTACAAAGTACTCATATGGTGTTATTCCTTGTGAGCCTTTGCAATGCGAAGTGTGAAACCCCTGAGAAATTACTTCCGGTCATGATCTAGAAATGAGATTCAGGTGGCCGATGCTTTTAATGCTTTTGGTTAAGGAATAGTGAGTTGTATGTACTGTATATTATATTTTGAATTCACAGTTGGATTAAAAGTTTGGTGAATTTCTTGAAATAATGATCGCTTTACCTATTTTATGAATTAAAGCCAGATTACATTCAAATTAAATTTGGGAGCATAAAATGGTAATACTGAGGGGAAAAAATTTATAAAAATCTTGGACTTTTTCTCTGACTCATTGAATTTTCCTTGATGAACACTATTCCCAGATTTAAAATGACAGTAGATATATTGTTAATTTAGCTTCCCTTGGTATTTTCTTATAACAGATTTATTTAATTCTTAATCCTGTTTGCTTTATTAGAGCAGGGATTATATTTGTTTTGCTCATGACTCCCTTTCCCCAAATAATGCCAAGCTTCATTTAAATATTTATAAAATATACTGAATGAATATATCTTCTAGCTGTAAAATTTCATGAAATATGTACTATATTTTAAATTTTAAAATAGATACTGAAATGTATACTATACATTTTGAAGTTTTGTGCCTGACATGTTCAGAACAAGAACAATTTTACATACTCACTTGTTATTTACTAATTCATTTAGGATAATGGTACAGTGGAATCTTTCAGACAAGTAGTTTAGGATAACATAGAATATCAGGAAATCCAGTGCTAGTACATTACAGTAATCTTCAGAATCTTTATTAGTTCAGGAAAGCTATTAAGGGTCTATTTGATATGGTATATGGGGAAAAGGGTGCAGGGGATGTTTTAGTTAAGGTGTATTAGTGAAACTTTTGATATTTTCCTGCATTAACTATTGTATGAAAAATTGTGTCGATTCTGTGGTCATCCTAAGTGTTTAATTCAGCTGATTTTCCACCCAACTGTATTTCTTTAAAACATTTCAAATGACTATGTCTATAGGATATTGATACCTTTTCCTGGGACTCATTTTCTGATATATGAGGTCTTTGACAATAAAGTATTTATTATATACGTGCACACAGGAAAGCAAAATTGTCATATCACAACAAGTTACACTGAATAAACTGATGATTTGTTTCCATTGTCATGTCCCTCTCTGATTATTAGTGGCATATTTTTCTGTCACTTCCAGGCTTTTGTGACTAGTCTCTGATTGTTGGATTTTATGAACATGTGCATTCACTTAATGCACTTAAAGAATATAGTGCATTCACTTAATTTCTCTATTGAATGCGTCTAATATACTGGAGACTGTTCTAGGTATTGAATCTAGCTGACAAAACTCCTACCCTTATGGAACTTACTATTTAGGATGTGTCTATGGAGGTTGGGGGAGATAACAAATCAGCAAGTACGTAACATGACATTAATTCATGAGTTTGCCAGAGAATCCCATTTAGTTTGGCTAATTGGACTTCTTCATTTAAGCCAACACTTGAAAAAAAGAGTGAAAAGTAAGTATGATCAAAAGTTATTGATTGGATAGTGTTGTACCAAATCTGATTTAGATTTTAAAATCTTTATCTGGGTTTCCATGTGGAAGATAGAGAACATACTATCCTGTTCTCCCCAACCTTATGTTCATGCAAGCATTTTAGCAGGCTAGCAGCAAGGAGATTATAGTTTGGGTTAGGATTTTATCTGTAAAGTCTGAAAATGTTGGAGAATTGCTAACATTGCCTGCAAAGTTACTGTCAGATGAGATTCTGGCACTTATTAACATTTGAAGGGGAAGTAGGCAAACAGTATTTTCTTTAAAAGAGTGTTTTGATACTTTTAAGCAAATGATTCAAACATCGTTTTGGGATTGAGAGAGGCATTTGGGAAAATTGATGTAGACCCTAAATACTCTTGAAAATGACCCTTAAAATTTAGACACGAAATAGTTGCTGTGAAGAATGTTACACTAAATATATTTGTTTCGTCTTTATTTTTAACAAATAACATGTAGTTGCAATAATATTAACTTCTTTTCTTTCATAATTATTAGCTTCATTGTTTAAATGCTAGATAGTTTTGGTTTTCAGTCTTCAATATTAAGATTTGACCTCTCTTTTCAAGGAGACCTACTTTAAAAAGCCCTTTTTAGGACTCATTTATTTTTCTATAATGAAAACCTTCTTTATGTATCAGGTCATTGAATCCCTTATGTATATGGCTGGGTTTATGTTTATTAAACTGTGCATTTACATGAAATGAAAAAGTCCAAATAATGGGAATCCCCTTCACCCATTTTATGTTTGCCCTAACTTGATTTTTCTAATTGTCACATCCTGTCTATACTCTTGTTGCTTGCTGCCTTCTTTAGATTTAAGCATCACGTGAGTCTAACAATGGTCTTCTCACCTGTTAGGCATTTATTGCCAGAAACATGAGCTTTCTTCTCTGCTTAAAATCACTCATAACCACAAATTTTATGTTGTTTATTTTGCCTAGAAACCTACACTGGATTCTATTAAGTAGTTTTCTCCTCTCCCTCTTCTCTTCTCTGTATATCTTAAGAATCTAGCTGAGGACAAGCTATTATTTTTCAGACTCTTTCTGTAAAGTGTGAGTGAAAGGGGAGGGGAAGCAGGAGATAGGGTTAAATCACTTTTTTTTTTAAAGGAACCATTTATTTTGTTCCTACTTTTATAATGTGAGAGTTTGTGTGATTTCCTGTGCTTTATGGTAATCCTATGAATATGGATTTTTTTTCTGACAACTTATTTTTATATGCACATTTATAATTAGTATGGGCTTAAAGTATATTTTTGAGTAAATACTTAACACAATGGCAGTTTTCTTAGTTGGTGATGTTTAATTGAAGTTTTAATGACCTATATATAATATACTTAAGACATAAACTAATTATTTAGATCTCATTTAAAAATTGTCAACTAGGCTTTATTGGTTTGGGAGTGGGATGAGTATATGATTATTCTCTTGATAAATTTAGTAGACTCATTTTTAACCTTTTAAATCTTCACCCATGCCATCTTTCTCACATAATCAATTCAAACCAGATTGCTGCCCTCAGGGACTTAATAATCTTGCTTTAGATTCTGAGGAAGAAAGTTTCTACAATTTGCAGTATAAACTATAGTTTACATTTTATTGTTGGATAGTGTGTATATATGTGTGTGTGTGTGTGTGTGTGTGTGTATGAGAGATAGAATGAGTAAATTAGAGAGTGGTAAACAAGCATGATCTCTTTATCTGTTGCCAAGTGGAATTGACTCTTATCTGAAAGGGTCATTATGAGTATACATAAAAAAATCCATTCTTTTAGAGGATTATTAATATATACATCTTTAAATTTTTAGCTCAAACTTTAAGTGAGAAAGTGAAACTCTTTTGTCATTCTTTTTCCTGGCAGTATGATGATAACGCAAATTGTTTAGATTGAAACGTTTTTAGAGTAGGTGTTATTTGTAAATTTTTAATACAGGTCGACTTTATCCTACAAGGGCTAATAGATGTAGATTTGGGGTTCTTTAAATTTTACTTAGTTTAAATGTGTATGGAATAGGAAGCACAACTAAATAATTTATTCTGAAACATGGGAAGCTAGAAGCTTAGTACATACAAACTTGGTCTTATTCTTTAATGACTAGCTTAAATACAGTGGAATAAAGAACATTGACATACTTTTCTCCAGATTTCAAAGTCATTATTAGCATTTTTGCCTATATATTTCTGAGTGCTTTACATTAATGTGACTTCTGTCATGTTAGAAATATTTGAAATATTTGTTTCATAATTGCTTTTTTGTCTTTAAGCAAGTATTTCAGAATTATCAGTTATCAGTCTCATGTCTATGTTTTCAGAACTTCAAAGAATTTGGTTTGAAGAAAATTAGTTGAAGCTTCTCTACTTCAGCTGGATTCACTGTAATGTAATCCAGATAGATACTAGTTTTAAACTTTATCTTATTTTTCTAAAAATAAAATAGTAAATACAGTATAACTCAGTAGTAATTTCTGATTTATAGTCTCTTTAAAATACTTTTTAATGATAAGAAATTTGCTATTGATGATAAATCTAACTCTTTAAGAGAGTCATATACCAGTTTAAATTCTGAACTGTCCTTAAAGTTTTCTGTGATACAGGAAGAGGGAGATTTATAAATAAAATATAGGTGAGACTTTTGATTTTATATCTTCTTCACTTTTTGCATGTTGAATCTTTGACTTGCTTATCCCTAGTAAATAATGTGGTGTTAATGACTCCTTGTTCACATGTTAATGCTTAGGTATTTGCTACTTTTAGGCAATTATTGACTCACCTGCTTTATTTCACTTGGAAAGAATTTTTTTTACAAGCATAGGAACTGAAATGTTTTAAGCTCAAGTCTAATCTTTATGAATTTATCAGTAATGTGAATTTGAAATAGACCTTTCTGTATAATCTTAATATTTTTAATATAACTTCTGTTTTCCTTATCTAAGAGAAGATTATGTGTAACAGTGCAGGAAATCCTCTGTACACAAGCTTACACTTTTTCCCTCAAATCTCCCAGGCTACATGATTAAAAAAACAAAACAAACAGTAAGAAAACACATGTATACTTGTCTTGGGGAGGTAGGAAAATCAGTTATGCTTTTCTGTATTTTAATGATGTTTGCCTGTGGTGTTGGAGTAGTAGCAAAACCAGTTGATTGTTTTATTGTTCTATTAAAGGTTACTGGCTTTATGCTGACCCTCTCCTTGTGAAAGAGTTAAACTTGTTGCCATAGACATAGGAAGATAGTGAATTTTTATTTTTTTACTTATTCTTTACTTTTTTTCCATTACTGGCTCAATTTTATTTCTTCAATTATCCAAGAGCTTGAACAGTTTTTCATATGCTGATCAATCTTTTGCATTTCTTTTAAAATGTTTATTAATAAATATTATACACAATACTAGGTTACACTGTGACATTTTCATACATGCATATAACACAGTGTTGTTTTCTTTATTACCCTCCCTTAGTTTCCCCTCCCTTCTCTCCTGATCTCTTTTCTTTTATGGCACTGAATTTTAAAATTGAACTAAAACAAAAAATAAATAGAAAATATAGAAACAAACTTAACTGATAATGATATAGAGGCTATCCTTTGTATATCATTTCTCATTGAAATTGATGGGTAATGCAACACGTTATGAAAATGTTCCTTGAAAGGTATAATTTTCTTGAAAAAGTATTATTTAGAATATTGAAGAATTTATTTTAAGTCACTCAGCAAGTCTTTGAAGTATACCAGGCACATGTCAGACACTGTTAGGCACTGGGATGTGGTTGTGAATATGACAGATCCTGGAACCCTCTTCTCATGATTAAGTGGTCTTCAGATGGGAAGTAATGTGAGCTGGTGAGGTGATTGTTATTCTGAAAATACAGTGCAGTATAAGGAGACTTTTTGATTCCAAGAATTTAAATCCATCAAATGCATTTTAACCCTAAAACTTCATTATGTTTGAATTGTAGACATCTTTGGGTTTGTGGTATACATTGTAATTATCACTGTTTCATGAAAATATTGACAATCCATTGAAATTTTGAAATCTGAGGTCTTGTAGAGGACAAATTTGAGTTCATTAGTATCAAGCCAGAACACTGTTTGAAATAGAGATTTGGGAACTATATTACCAAATGAGTCAGTAGTTCTAAAATAGATACTAGAGATAAACATGCAGGCAAATGGTGGAAGTAATGCTTAGAAAAGTATGGAAACATGGGTTTATTTGATTTTTGTGTCTATATTGCTGATGCTGACATGTTTTAAAATTTTGATTCAGACAGGAGTATTTTTCTTTTTATAAAAGAAAGCTCAAATACTCAACAGTAAACTTACATAACTAATTATCGTTAATATATTTCATTGGGAAGTATGGGGTAAAGATTTCTATTTCTTTTACTCTTTTTTTTGTGTGTGTGAAGTTGCACATTTTTCTGTAATGTTTTGAAAAATATCTCAAATCAAGTTCCTGGGCTTGGGCGAGGCAGAAAAGTTAAAATTAAGTCTCCTTGGCTGGGGATTTAGCTCAGTGGCTCCGCCGCCTGCCTTGCAAGTTCAAGGACCGGAGTTTGATCCCCGGTACCACCACCACCCCCCGCAAACATTAAGCCTCCTTGAACAAAAGAAATTATTGGTATTTGTCATTTGTCTCCTGTAGGTTCTGTTCATTGACTGTGATCAGATCCTGTTGCTTGTGGCTTTTGCTCTTTCAAGTTAGAGTCATACAGGAAATTTCATCCCTTTGATTAGTCACTTTCCTTGTTGGTGGGACAAAATACAATACACCTGCAGCTTACAAAAAGCGAGGTTTACTTTGGCTTGTGTTTCAGTCCATGGACAGCCTGCCAGGTCCACCTGAAGATGGCATGGTTGATGGGCATGGTGGAGGAAAAGTAGATCAGGGCATGACAGCCAGGAGGTAGAGCATGAGAGGAAGAGCTGAGAAAGAAGACACATCCTACTACATCATGAGCCCAGGGACCCACTTCTTCCCGCCAGGCCCTACTGTGATAATAAAATTTCCAGTTATGCTACCATTTTCCATTTCTGCAGTTTATCTCTTTCCTACCCAAGACACATCATATTTTTTCTGTTCTTCTGATGTCACAACCTTTGAATCTTTTCTTACTGTTTTGCAGTACTTCCTCTAAGTTTACTTTTAAAGTCTTTTTCTGTAGTTATTTCCAGATAGTTTTTGTAACTCTTAAGAGCGTGTGGCACCTATATCATCTGATAATTAAACATTTCTCCTCTATGAAGTACAAATGAATTGGAAAGGGATAGTAGAATATAAAGTCAAGTATAACACTTTATATTAAAAAACTGAGGCTTCACGAGTTTTGTTGGAGGCAAATCAGTATTTTCAGTCTTATTCCTTTGAGCTTATTTTTTTGTTTTTGCAGTTTTACTAAGCAAAGTTGTTTACCAAAAAAAAAAAAAGGCAGTAAAGCAATAGACTGAAACCTGTTCCATCTTTTAGAAAATTTCCATATTTAACTTTTTATATTTGCCAGCAGTTTCTCCCTAGGGAAAGTACTTTTTAAACAAAAACTTTAAAAACCATTGCCCTTTTCTTTTTTCAACTTTAGGATTATTGTGTCGTAACTGACATTATTAAAGGCAATATAAATAATTATGTTTTGTAGTTTCCTTATACATGATTGCAACTCTTCCTAACGTGGTGCTAATTAAAAGAGAACAAGAGGATACTGGGAAATTTTTTTCTGGACTTCTAAAACATGATTTTTATATCAAAATCAAAAGTCTTCCCTAGAAATACTATTTGCAAAATACACAACTGTCAGAATAATATTGTAGCTCAGTATTAACTACTGCCTTGTAATTTACATATATTTCTTACAGTCTTCGTAACACATTTTATATAATAGATTTTATCTTTGCTTTTTATTTTACTATGTAGCAAACTGAGTCAAAGGGATGAAGTAATTTTAATCTGCTCAGTTATCATACAGTGACATAACTATTATTCTTAACACAGCATTCTCACTTTAAATCCTATAATCTTAGAAGATGAGAGTGTTGTGGAAAACATCCCAGAATTGAGAGTAAAACATTGAGCAGAAGATAAGTGGAAGTTTTCTACTCAAACTGAACAGGGCAGTGTTTCTTCAAGGAGAGAAGGAATGGGTCACTTTGGTCATAGCATAAGGATTCTGAAATTATGCCACCTGGGTTCAAATTTCATTTCTAAAACTTATTACCAGTGTGACCATAATGAAGCCTGTTATTAATTTCTGTACACATTTAGTTTTCTCATTTGCAAAATAAGGATAACAGTACTTAAGTTGCTGGATAAAATGTGATAATATGTTTGAAGAAATGAAAATAATGTCTGGCACATAGAGATTCAGTAGATGTTAGCTTCTGCTATTATCAATTGACAGATTATTCACTTTAATTTTACGTGATTTGACTGTCTCAGATGTTAAAGGGCATGGAGAATATAAAAGGAAAAAAAGGAACACAAAAACTGATTTCTGGTATCTGGAAGTATGCAAAGTTGAGGCTGTAAGAATTTTGCTTTTTAGTAAATGATGTTTACCATTAATTTGAAATTCATTAAAATTATTGAAGCATTAAAAATTTATGTCAGATTAGTTTCAGATTACTTGTTTAATGTGTTTTGTTTTGGTGAGACTGGCTCAGAATGAAGAATACTGGAAAGATGAGTTTGATCCCCAGTACCAAATAAAAGAATACTGGAAAGAAACATTGTTTCTGTAGCCATATAATTAAATGTCTTCTGTATTAAGTACAGAAGTTTGTTATTTTTTTGCCTTGAATTCATGGCTAAAAATGTCAATGACAGCAGTCTAATTTCATGTGTGTATTTGACAATATTTAGCCTATTTGGTTCTTTTATTTTTTCAAAAACTCCTATAATTACTGACTTATGTTCAGCCTTAAATGATCTCCAGTGTGCTTACTTTATTTATAGATTTAAAAGTTACCTTTATTACTAATTGGCTAGTGTGTATATTAATAATTTAAATTGTAAATCACCTTTTTTCAAATAAAAATCCGGTCTAAAATTAGTAAGCCTATTATTTTCACTAAGAATAAACCACTGTTTTCTCTTAGGTATCTGTTGATTAGAGGAGTATTTTATATGTGAAATGGACTTTTAACCGTCTCTCTTCCTAATTATGAAGCACATATTTGCTTTTGGAGACAAATAATTGGTGTAGTTGTGTGACATCTTGATACAGCTTAACTGAATTTTTTTTTTTTACTCCAAATTAGCAGCCACATTGTTTTCATTTACATTTTTAGATAAGCTTCTCATTGTTACCAGAAAGAACATTAGGAATTATCTTATTTTCCTCATCTTAATAAAAGTGTGTTATTCCTAATTCAGGTTTACTTACTACTCTGAAAATTTCTTCTTTCCCTTACCACTTTCCATGTCCTTATTAGATTTTTATAATTTTATTGACATTTATTTGAAACTGACCCTGTCTCATATTTGTAGTTTACTGTTTCTCATTTTTTCCCCTAACATATGTCTATAAACTGAGTAATGTAGAATTTTTCCAAATCTTCACTTAGCATAAAATAGGAATGTAACATAAAGGCTCAAAGTTTGTTGTCATTAATAAACATCCTGTTTAAGACCTATAATTTCAATATCTTAAGCTAGTTGGCATTTGTTAATATATATTTTAAAGGTTATATCTTTCTGTACGTACTCAGATGATAGCAGTATCATTGAGGTTCATAGTCAAAGAATTTAGAATTAGAAAGTCATGAAAAATCATAGCTGGAAATTATTCTATTGGCCTCTAAATGTACACCTACATAATTTTATTAATGCTATACAAATGGTAGATAATTGGGTTTCATTAGTAAAAGAAAGACTTTATTTTTTAAATTTTACTGGGGACTGAACCTGGGGCCTTTACACTGAGCTACATTTCTCCCCTAGCTCCATTACCATTTTGAGACATGGTCTACCTAAGCTGTCCAGGCTGGGCTTGAATTTGCAGTCCTCCTGCCTCAGCCTTCCAGAGTGCTGGAATTATAGGTGTGCACCACTATACAAACTTGAAGGCATCTCCTCATTTTTAGCCCTGTTAGTCCGTACATGGAGTAGGCTGAAAATAACATGATTTTATCATACAAGTATATGATTCCACAGGGAAGGTGAATGTTAATTTATTTCATTGAAAGAAACAGCAAGAGTACATAAATTCTTTATAGTGTAAGGAAAGGCTCTGTTGTATAATTGAATTTTACTGTTGGAACAAACAAGAACACAATAAATTAAGACCTAGGTAGTAATATATGCTGCAAAAAAAAAAAAGACAACTGTGAGGACAGTTCTATGTGTGTATAATATTTATGAAATGTAAGACTTCGTTTTCAACTGTGTTTGTAATAGAAGCCAAAATTTATTGTTTACCATATTTTAGCATTATACTGAGAACTTTACACACATTATTTCATTATCTCACACCTCTCTGACATGTTATCATTTAATAGGGGAGCTAATGATAAAATAAAATTAATAACTTTTGTAGTGTTTATTAACTGAAAACAAGTAAAATTGAAATGTCGTACTCTTAAAAGTCTCATGTTAAATATCGTTGAGGTTATTTTAGAACTGAAGTAATTATTTTGTGTATTTGAGTACTAAACCATTTTAATTAGTACCTTAAATTTCACTAGGGTAGACAAGAATATAAACATCTTTATAGCAGAAGTAGGGAAGAACAGTGGAAAACACGTAAATAACTTAGTTTATTATGGTTGGCATGTATGTTGTACAAATTTTCACTGTTGATAATTTTTATGGGCTAATTTATTTTATTGAAGTATGAGAGGGAGATAGAAGTGATAAAGTGGGAAACTAGAGGAAGAAAAAGATATTGTGGGCTTTTAGAGTTTTCTGCAGTTAGGTAGGAGAATGTACAGAATAAAAAGAACTAGTATAGAAAATAGATTATGTTCGACTAAGGGCAGATGAAAACTAGTATATAAGCTTTGGGTTTTGTGAACGACTATTATTTTACACATGTCCTATCCCTTTGGTAGTTTTCTTTCACACTTGGCATAGTCATAAGGTTTTGAGGCTTGAAACCTAATCTAGAAATAGTTCACACCAATCTCATTTTGCAGTGAGGAAACTGTAAGTGATTGTGCAGGAGCTCATAGCTTTTTATTGGCTTAGCCCTGTGAACCATAGCTTTTGATTGCATGCTTGTGTTCTTTTCCTAGTATTTTTAGTCCTCTTTCCTTAAAATTCAAAAAAAAAATATTACTCTGTTTGGAAATGAAATACAGACAAATATATTGGGGCAGAAAATTACCTTGTAATTATTCCCAGTTTGTATTCCTGCTTGGTGTATATGTTTGAGGTTGTGAATGAAAAGATAAATAGTAAATATTTGCTGATTTTTATTTATGGGTTATATGTTTGATATCTGATTAAATGATTGGCAGTAAATGTTTGCTTAGAAATTAGTAATATTTGGCGTAATATCTAGTTTTATTTTGATCTACTTTTTCTGTTGCTAAACTAATGTAAATACTGAAATCACATTTTTTTCTTTCTTCATTTTGCAGTAGTATTATTGATTCCACAGAATACAGCCAACCTCCAGGTTTCAGTGGCAGTAATCAGGTAAATGATACATTTAACAGTATGTTTTAGTGGTAGCAAGGGTATAATCACTTAAGTCGTAAAATCATAGATTAATTTACTGAAATGTCCTATCATCAAGACATGCCATTTCAAATGCTGTGGGGTTGATTAGGACCTAAAAAGCTCTGATGCATAATGGCAAAATTAGCTCTTCATTTGCTTGTCAATAAGAGAGTTTTAAAATAAAATTTTTAATTAGTGATAATATCAGATCACAAGAAGAGCTTAAGTGACTTTTAGGTGGAAACTGTGAAAGTTCAGATCACTGTCTTAGAGATAAGAAAATTATAATCTATTAATTACCCATCATCATGTTGAAACCTTCAACTTTGCTGTAGTATGGGTACCTCAGGCTTCTGTAGAATAGACACCAGTCTCACCTCTTGTAGTTAATTTTTATGATTGTTTTGACTTTTACTTTCTTTATTTTTGATTTGGGGGTGCCAATATGTCAAACTCAATTTTTGAGGCTTGACAACATCTTTTAACTTTTAGAGAAAAGTAACAATACTAAAAACAGTTCCTTCATATCCTTCATATAGGTTGTCCAAACGGTAACATTTTGTGTTATTTAATACTTCTTTTATATACATATGTATATAATATTTTCCCTGGATTGCTTGAGTTAGGTACACCAAGGTATATTTCCTTAAAATCAAGAATATTCTCTTACATAATCACAATATAATCTTAAAATTAAAAGAAGTTAACATCTTTGCCTTGTTATTTTCTTATCTCTAGATATTTAAGTTTTACAAATTGTCCAATACAGTGTTATCCTTTTAGTGAAAGGAAAAAACATGAAGCATTTTTTAATGCACATTCATCTCTGTATTTACTTTATGTGAAAAAATAATGTAGTTATTTTTATTAAGGTGGAAAGTAAGCTCTTTGGATTATAGTTTTTGCTTTTCTTTTTCTTTCCCCAAAACTTGGATTACTGCTTCTGTTACTTTTTTGGTGACTACTCTATACAACCTCTGTTATCTTCATGTACCTGATTGCGTTTAGCCTATTTTTTTAATACTAAGTTCATAGACTGGTTTGTATCTCTTTTCAGCCATTAAACATTAGATGCAGGTATTTTTAATAAGACATAGTGGAATATATCAGGAAAAATTTTAAATCCTTAAGTGGAAATATACTGTAAGAACTTTAGAGAGAAAAAGCATTCTCTGAATCAGGAAACTGGCTTGGCACTCTTAGGTAGGCTTTGATATACTCCTTTTGAACATAATTTTACAAAACATCAGCATCAGACAAGGCTATTCTGTGACTTGAAAGGTGAAACAGAAACCTAGATTACACCATAAACTTATTTAAGGACATTAAAAAACAAGATCAGTTTACATAGCACAATAAAACAAAATACTGAGCACAACTCAATCTTGACTAAATATTAATGATTGCTGCTACTTTACCATTTTACAGCATCAGCTCACTAGTCTTCTGTCCTCCTAAGTAAGATATATTATGATTATCGTAGAATTAGTCCCACATGACAATGTCCAGTCTAGAACAAAGCCTTGCTTCCTTGAACATGCCTTCAAATTAAATAATGCAAGCCTAAATCCTTTAAGGCATTTCTAAAATCTTCTTGCTTATGCTTCTTGCTTACCCATAGTGTACTGACTTATTTGTAATAAGCAATAAGTAAAACTTGTCTAATATGGATGTGTTCTTGTTGGTCTTTGGATGGAGAGCATTTGAAGATAGAGGAACAAGAAAAGATTTTCACTGTTTACCTCAGTCATACCTCAATACTTTGGTCATCATTTAAAACTAAAGTTCCAGTCATGATCCAAGTTACTTGTATGTCAGGCTGGTCGTAACTTGAGGGTCCACTGTATCTGGTTGCAAGTTCTAGGCAGAGGAAGAAGTAAATAATCCCTGTAGCAGGACCAGGCCTGACGGTCCAATAAACCAGTGGGGCTGGAGAGAAAAATAAAGTGAAGTGAAAAATGTAACAGGTTAATTTTTGCTTAGCTTTCTTAGGCTGTTATAAGGATTTTGGGTTGTTTTGTTTTGTGTTTTGTCAAATGAATTAAGTTTACTTTATAAAAATGCTTGTCTTTTTATTTTTCATCAAAGGACAACAAATTTTAATGAGTCCATACATAACAAATTGAAATTAGATGTTATACAAACTAGTTTAAAATAAGACAGTGCAAGTGTATACTAATAAAACGTTTCAAATGTGTAATTTTCAAAATAAAAAACATTAAAGTAGATTAAGACAATTGTAGCACAATTTGGATAGACAAATAATTTCACTTATTAATGAGTTTCCAATGAAAAATACCAACAGTAATTTTTAAGTGTGCAGAGAATGCTACCAACTGACTTTAAGTTCATATCTGCTAAATAATTACTTAAATAACTATAGAATTATAGAAATTAAAGAAGCCTTTATTATAATAGAGTATTAGACAGTTTAAACCTAAGTTAGAAAAGTATTGTAGGTTTGGTTGATAAATGCCAATTATATAATATTTTTGATACCAATTTCATCTTTCTAATGAAAGCTGCAAATAGGGTAAAAAATATGATGAAGGAAATGAAGATGCTCACATATGAAATAATAATCAATTTCCAAATAATAACAAAATATGAAGAATGCAGGGTACCAAAGAAATTACATAATACGTAGGGCAGAAATCAAAGAAATATTTCACAATGGGAAAAAATAAACATGCATTGCTTAAAGATGAAGATGTGTTCTGAGAATTGCATCTTCAGATGATTTCATAGCTCTGTTCACATTGTACATAGAGTGTACTTACACACACCTGGATGTCACAGGTCAGTCACTCCACTTGGCCCCATATGTTGTTAAGAGACAAAGTACTGTACACAGTAAACATGAGATGTATGTTGCTGCAACCAGCATGCTGCTGTGCAGTAATTTTTATTTTGTTACTATTAGAAAGAGTGCAATCTAAACAACTATAAAAAGTATATTAAATGCATAAATCAGCAAATAGTTGTTTACTGTCATTATCAAGGACCATATACTGTACATAATTGTATGCAGTTTGGGGGTTTTTTTGGTTCCGGGGATCGAACTCAGGACCTTGAACTTGCAAGACAGGTGCAGTGCCACTGAGCTAAATCCCCAGCCCTGTATGTAGTGTTTTTTTTATAAAACAAGCAGTGAAGTAGCGTTTTGTTTTTTTGTTTTTTTGGGTTTTTTTTACACCAACTTTACTACTAGCATGTGAATGAGTTTCTAGGCAATAGAAATTTCTCTGCTCCATTATAATCTTAGGGGACCACTGTTGTATATGCAGTCTTTTTTTTTTCTTGTTTTTTTTATATGCTGTCTTATTGATGAAAATGTTATGTGACACATGACTGTACTCTTATGTTATTACTATGTATGCCTACAAGCATGTGTGTATGTTGTGTATGTGTGTGTCGAAGGAAGGGTAGGTAGATGGAAAGAGAGCTGAGTCGATAGTCTTTTAGGAAGGCAGTTTGGCAGTGTATATATGTGGCAAATATTAGAAATGTTTGATTTGGTCATCAAACAGATTTATTATAAGGATTGATTTGAAGTACTGCATAGAAATTATATATCCAAAAATTCTGAAAAAATAAAGATGTCCTGTCATAATAGAACAGCTATAAAAGTTATTCTATAACTATAGAATGGATTATTTTACTGCTCTTAAAAATAATGTTTAATAGTTGGATTTTAAAAATGCTAACATGAACTTTATGTAGGTATTTTATAATTCTGAATTTCTATTGTTGCCTGTTGATTTTGCTTTAGAATTTTTATATAACCAGTTACCAAAATTAGAAAATTAACATTGATATACTGTTATCTGAGAATTTTATATTTTTTTCAGTGGTTTTCTTACTAATGTCCTTTATTTAAAAAAAGGAAAAAAATCGGTGGTTCAGTAACAAGTCAGAATTACTTGTTACGTTTATTTGTCCTATGTCCTTCATATTAACTGAACTGGTATAAAATTCCTTCATTTTTCATGACATTGACACATTGGGAGAATGTAAATTACTTGTTAGGCTGTCCCTTTATGGTGCGTTTTAATGTCTTAGAAGGTTACAAAAATCTCAGTAGTAGCTTTTCTTTTTTAATGTTTTGCAGAGTATTCATATTTGTTTTTTCCTTAAAACTTTAGTGTCCCCTTATCTAGCCCCATTTAAAAAAACCCTAAATATTTTTGGCAGAACTGCTTTTCACTTATAAATTACCTTATGGAGAATTGATGTCTTTATTATAATTGAGTTGAGTCTATATTTTTCTTATATTTTCATATTTTTAGGGGTTTTTTAGGTACATTAGAAATATGAGTTGAATAAATTTTAGCTTGGGTATCATGATGCATCCCTGTAATGCCTGCACTCAGGAGGTGGAGGCAGGGAAGATCCCTGGGAGTTTGAGGCCAGCCTGGAGTGAGACTCTGTCTCAAACAAACAGAAAGGGGTGGGGATAAAATTTAAAAATTTACATATTTTGAGAAAATTATAGATTATCATGCAATTGTAAGAAAAATATGCAAAAATTCCCATACACCTTTTATTAATTCCCCAGTAGTAACATATTAACAGTATTGAACCTTCAGGTTCACAAATACAGTATATCCTTTCATTTATTTTGTTCTTTTAAAAATTTCTTAGATACCCCTTAAATGCCTTTTGTTAAATTTAATTCTTTTTTGGTGCTATTGTTGATGTAATTGTTCTTAAATTTCATTGATCAATTGTTGCTGATGTATAAAAATGCAGTTGATTTTTGTGTGTTGCTTGTGTCTTGTCAGTCTTGTATAAATTTACTTATCAGTAAGGAGACTTAGCTAGTTATCTTTGGTTCAAGGCTCAGTCAACAAAGATGTCTTCAATGCAAGATTGGATAGGCAGTTGATAGGTGGATGTCCTCATATGAGTATTTTTTGTGTGTGTTTGTGGTGACCTTTGTGTAAGGTTGTGATTTCGGCAGTCTTTTTGCTAGCTCATTGATCATGAAAACCTTCCCTTATAGCCTTCTCTGGCCCCATTTGTCAGATGTGACACAAGCGACCCCATTTTGATTCTAACAATTTTTGTATCTTTTAGTCTATGTGTTCTCCTTCCCTTTCTTCCTTTCCCCTCCACTTTCCTCTTCTCTCCTTTCCTTTCTGTATCTGCCTGCTCTCTTTGCTTCTCCCTTCCCTTTTCTCTTATGGTGTTACCCCTTTGTTTTGGTAAATGCCTTTTATCAGATTGCAGAAATCTTCTATTTCTATTAAAACTTTGAACATGATTGAATATTGAATTTCTAACATTAAAGCAACCTCATTCCTAGACCCCATTTGGTCATGATGAATTATTATTTTTATGTTTTGCTGGGTTTGATGTGCCCAATTTTTATTGTGTTTATGTTTCGGAACGATGCTATTCTCTTGCTTTCTCTCAGCATCTTTGGTTTGGCAGTATTTGTTCTGCTTGCATTACTACAGTGAAATATATGAGGCAGCTAACTGACGAAGAAAGAAAAATGTTATTAACCTCGCAGTTTTAGAGGATCAAAGTCTAAGATTGGGCAGGGTCTAAGATTGGGAGGCACCTCATGACTTGAGCTCATGTACAAGCAAGCATTCATCTCCAACATGGGGGGCTGGGTAGAACTAGGCTTGCTTCTTTTATAGTAATCCTCTGGCAAGAACTCCAAGGAGCACACACAAACTACCTTTTGTCCCCAGTGACCTGAAAATCTCCCAGTAGGCCCCACCTGTCGAAAGTTTGACCATCCAGTGGTACCAATCTCAGGACTAAGCCTTTGATCTCACTGGACTCTTGGGGCACTATCCTTAATTGCAAACTTTAGCAATCAACATAAAGTAAACGTAGAAGTGTTTTCTCATCTTTTTTTTTTTTTCCTGAAATAGTTTGTGTAAGATATTCTTTCTTAAATATTTCATAGAATTCCTGAGTGGAAATATTTGGGCCTGGAGCTCTCTTTGTGAAACCATTTTTATTAGATAGAGAGATACTTACATTCTAAATTTTAACTTGTGAAAAATTGTTTTTCAAAAAATGTTGTTTTTCAAAGAATTGCGTGTTATAATGCTTTCTTACTACCCTCTGAAATAGTTTCATCTACACTCACGTGACGCTTCTAACATCAAATGTATGGGTTTTTTTCTCCACACTAAGCAGTTCACCAACCTTTCACATACCTGTTGGGTGTATAATTTAGTTAATTCTGATACTGTCTTCTTGGAGTTAGTATCAAGTCCCAAAAGTTAAATGCTCAGTCTTACAAGGCTGCCCCCACTTCAGACGCTAATCACAACTGTGAGCATCTTAGACAGTTATAAATCTGGGTTTATCATGATGCCCTCATTGGTTTTGATAGAATAGTTCCCAGAACCTAGGGAAACACATTACTTTGTTTTCCTGTTTTTTGGTAAAGGTGTCACTCAGTAATAGCCAGATGGAAGAGCTACATAGAGCAAGTTGTGGGGGTTGATTTATAGTTTCTATTCTCTGGTTGTCTCTATCCTCTCACTGTCTCTGTGTCTGCCAAGCCAGAAGCTCATCTAATGTTGTTTAGAAGTTTCTATAGAGCTTAATTTTCAGGCCCCCTCCCTTCTTCCTGGAGATTGTGAAGCTGAATATTCCAACTCTGTAATCACTTAATCTTTCTGGTGGCCAGCCTTATTCTGAGGCTGCCCAGGGACCCCAACACTGAGTCACCTCATTAGCATAAACTCCAGTATTAGCAAAAGATACTTGCTGTGAATAATGGAGAATACCTCTATCACTCAGAAAACTAAGGATTTTAGGAACTGTGTGATAGGTATGTGGGAAACAAAAATAATTCTTATCCCTTGTGTCATTCTTAATACAGATTTTCTTTTATTGTTTTCCTTTACTGGGTTATGTGTTTACTATTTCCTCCTGTTTTTAATATATTTAAAATATATTTTTATTTTGTTTTTCCTTTATTATTTCTTCTAGATATATGTAGAATATATTTTTGCTTCTTTATCCAAAACTTTAGAATATATTTTTGCCTCTTTATCCAAAACTTTAGATTGTTCCACTTTAGATATTTTCTTATATAAACACTTAAAGCTGTAATTTCCCCCACTAAGCATTATTTTGTTGTATCTCATGAATTTTGGTGTGCTGTATTTTTCATTTTTCTTGAATATGAAAACTTTGCTAATTTCCAATATTGTGTCTTTGACCTATGAGTGGTTTAGAAATGTGTTTTATAATTTCCAAATATTTGCATTTTCCTAGACACCTTAATTTCTAATAAAATTAAGTGTGACCATAAAACATATTTAATATTTCAGTTCTCTTAAAAATATTGAAAGTCACTTTTCTGCATATGGGTTTTTTTTAATATACAATGTATATTTGAAAATTATGTCTATTCTTATTGGTGATTTATTGTTAGGTATATGTATATCTATTACTTGAAAGTAGGGAGTAGTTTATTCAGAACATCTATTTACTCTAGTGCTTTTAATTCTTAGAGAAAAGTGTTAAAATTTCATACCATATTGTGCCCTTTTTGTTACCTTTTGATTCATACATTTTGAAGGTCTTGTTTGTATACTTTATACATATTTATCATTGTTATGAGACATTTTTGCAGATTTGGCCTGCTGTCTTTGGGTATACTGTATTTGTCTCAAAGTCTATAACCACTGTAGCCATTAACTGTATAGTATCTTTTTCCATCCTTTTAACTTTCATTTTTAACTGGTTTATCCTTAAATGTATTTCTTGTCAACAATATGTATTAGGGTATTTTTTTATTTCTCTCTCCTCATTTTTTAAAGCCAGTTCTGATAAGTCTTTTTACTTGTAGTGTTTATCTATGGACATTTAGTGTAATTATTGATAAAGTTTGTTATTTTATTACTTTGTTTTGTTTATCCCCTTTTTTGTCCCCATGTCTTCTTTTCTTGCCTTCTTCTGTATTATTTGAATGTTTTATAATTCGAGTTCAGTTTTTAGCAGTACGTCCCTTTTTGGATTATTTTAAAGCTGTTTTGTTGATTACAGTTTATGTTCTTGTCTCAACCAATTTAATTTTGCACTACTTCATCTAAAATGTAGAATTTTGAGGCTTATAGATCTACATGTATTCCTACCTCTTACATCCTTTATGCTACAATTTCATGTATTACATCTGTATAAATTACACATCCTAGAACATACTATATTTGCCTTAATTATTCATACACATTTTAAAGAAATTAAGAGGAAAAAATTACTTATATGTACCTAGATATTTGTCATCTCCTTTTTTTCATTCCTTCCTGATGAATAGTAGTTGATTCATTTTCATTGTTGAATAATATTCCACTGTGTTAATATACTACAATTAATTGCCCAGTCTATGTACATTTGATATATTTCTGGAATTTTTGTTATTTTTGCTATTAATGACCAGTAATCAGTTGTTATATTTATAGTTGGTTGTCATTTTAATGGTAATAAATGAAATATAGTTGTGATTTTAATTTGTATTTTCCTGTTACTGTAAGGTCAGAATCTTAGATTTATTGGCCATTCATGTTTTATCTTGGGTGAAATGTCATTTCATATCTTTTTCTATTTTTTGCATTGGTCTTTTTCTTTGTATATGTATGTTCTTTTTCTTTGTATATCCTTGCTTTGAAAACGTACGATGCATCCTGGATGCTTTTAAAATAAAATTCTTGTTTGAGATAAAAGAGTTAGTTTATTGAGCCATTTAAAAATGTTAGACAAGTGAGGAAAGAAGGTTCTGGGACAAGTTCCTACAACTTCAGCACCGAGATTAGGTAGCAGTTGGAAAGCGTCTCCTGTGTCAGAGGGAAGAGTACTTTTCACAGTGAAAATCTGGGGAAGGAAAGGAAATGTTTTCATTGAACCTATGTTGGCTAGAGAAAAAAAGAATGGAATTATCCAAACCAGTTAAAGCTTTGGGATAGGAGGACAGTTCGTAAGCAGTAATCATTGCTTCTGGGTTAATTGAGGCTGTAAGGAGGCTTTTGTGGTTTCTGGGGAGTTGCTGTAGGATATCGGTTAGAAATTTTGACATACATTCAGGAATGTAGTAAAAGAGTCTTTTATTCTTTTTGGACTACAGCATGTTAAATGATTACTCTTCCACCCTTTAGCCAGAATTTTTAATTTGTATAGTTAATGCATTTGTCTTTCATTTAAGAAACTGTTGCCTTTTAAGATCATGAACATATTATCCAGTAACAGTACAAATAGTACATGGTAATTTTTGTAAATATTCAATGTATATTTAATAATACAGTAGTACATTTTCTCTCACTGGGTATGGTCCACTAAATCAAACTTTTATATGTGACTGAACGTATATTAGTGTTACCAGACCCAGGTCCAGTTGCTCTTAGAATGGCAGCCAGTAAAGTCAAGAGACAAGGCGTTGAGGCAAGGAGGACTACTCAAAAAACTCATCGATGGAAAGGATGGTGGATGTAAAGCTCATCTTGCTGAGAGGCTGGCTGATTTAGGGAGATTTATATAGGAGATGAGTGAAGACTGTGGGGCCTTCTCACAGGTTGAGGTTTGTAGCCCCAAACATGCACATGTGATCCTAGTCAGGTATTTACAAAAAGCTTTTCAGTTCTGCAAATCTCAAGAATGAAGATCATATTTCTTCCTGCTGTTTTTGTCATGGATTAGTTTGCCCATGTTGCAGTTCCTGACATTATACAAGGGACAGATTAGTAGGAGGGCCCAAAGGTGCTCTTGCTGTTCACCAAACTCATGGCAATGAAAGAAAATACATTTCACTTGATTATTGTGGAAGACAAAGGTCAGGTGAGACAGGAAAGCTCTTCTCAATGCTCAGCTTTGTTACTAGCATAATCTCACTTGAAGTTGATCTCCCACTGTGTTGATGGATTTGTCGATTTCTCTGGGAATATCTGCTCTATATATTTTCGAGGCTGTATTATTACGAACAGACAGGTATACAGTTGTTGAATTGAAGTTTTTCTGATATGTATCAGCTGTTTCCATCCCTTAGGTTTTTCATCTTGAGTCTATTTTTTCTTTATTTTCCCATTGTATTATCTATAATATTATTTCTTCCAGTTTTTCGGTCTTTAGGTGTTTTATTATCAGATAATGTCCAGTTCCATTTTTAGAAATCTATTCTACCACTACTTTAATCAGTAATTATTCCATTTACATTTATACTCATGTAATTTCACTCTTTTAGTCCTTATCATTACTGTTTTTCTCGTTTTGCTTTTTAAAAAAATCCCTTCCTAACTGTTCCACTACCAATTTAAATATTAGCTATTTTGTGACTATGCTTTCATAGTTACCCTTGAAATTTATCCACATTTATCGCTATGCTCAATTTCTTCATTATTTTCCCAAATATGTTAAAAGCTGGAGGACACAAATTCATATCGCTCCCTTCTGACATACAAGGTGTGCTTGGAAAGGACAGTGAGGTTAAATTAAAAATTATTAAGTAACTTTTAATTTGCCATTATTCCCTTATTTCCCCCTCATAATACTCCCTCTTGCTTTCAACATACTTACCCCATTATTCTTGCCACTTTCTGAAGCAGTTCTTAAAGTGCTTTTTCATGAATGTCTTTAGTAACACTATTGTGGCTGACTCCTTGTCCTGAATTGGTACAAAATAGTTACCTTTCATGGTCATTTTGACTTTGGGGAAGAGTCAGAAATCACAAGGTGCCAGATCTGGGTGAATAAGGTGAATAAAGACACATTGTAACATTTTTCCAAGCCTACTTTCCCTTTGGATGGCACTCAGCAGCAGCATTCATCCTTTTTTCTTTAAATCTGTCTCATAAGGATGCTCATAAAAAGGGACTTCTAGAACTGCTTCATAAAGTGGCAAGAATGATGGAGTGTGGGATTCTGAGGGTGATTAATAGCTACGTGTCTATTTTTTCTGTCCTTTGAGCCCAATAAATTAGATATAATTAACAATAACATTTAGAATCCTCTATTTCATTGCTAAATACCTTGTTCCCTTTTTCATTTTTTGTTTCAGACCCTCCTGCAATTTATTTTATGGTAGTTTTCAAGTATATAATTTCAGAAATTCTTTAAAACACAGCTCATTGATAATAAATTTTGTTTTCATTCACGTGAAAATATATTTTGTTGCTGAAAGATAGTATTTTTTTCAGGTTTTAAATTTTAAGGTGCAATTGTTTTCACTCCACTTTATGAGCATAACCAAAGTCCATTGTGTTCTGGTTTCTGTAATTGCCGTTTAAAAAGTATTTTTGCCTCTTGTTCTTGTTAAGTGAGTTGCCTTTTCTATATGTCTGATTTTAAAACCTTTCTGCCTTTGGAGAAAAGCACTGTTTCACCTTATTATGTCTAATTGTGGGTTTCTTTTTAATTGATGGGAGTTATTTCTGGGTCTGTACATTTGTGTTAATTTGCAGTCCTGGAAAATTCTCAACCATTGACTTTTCAAATTTTTGAAACTTACTTTTTTCTTTTGTTATTGTTATTTTCTAAATGCTATTATTATATCTAATTTTTTCAAACAATTATTTTGCCATTTATGCTTCCTGTCCTCTCTTTTTAAATTGTGTTTTTTTGGCTCTCATTCTGGATTAATTCTTCAGAGATTTCTTCCAGCTTGTACTTCTGGTAGCTTCTATACTTAATTTTCCAAACTCCAGATGAAGTACTTGTTTCTGTGTTGGTATTTGTCTCCAAATAGCTATTGTTATTATTATGTATTATATATATATAAAATACAAGTATATAAGTATTATATATACTTTTATATACTTTATTTTATTTACATTTATTTTATCAGCTATTGAGTTCAGGTTCTTGTTTATCTGTTGTGTCTGTGGAAATTTTTCTTGTGAGTCAAGCGTTGCTTTAAAATAGGATTCTTTCATTCAGTCTGAAAGCAAGAACCCACTATAGAGTATGTACTGTAGACTTTTTGTTTGTTTGTTTGTTTGTTGAGACAGGGTCTTGCTATGTAGTTCAGACTGGCCTTGAACTCACAGTGATCCTCCTGCCTCAGCCTCCCAAGTACTGGGATTACAGGCATGAGCCATCACACCTGGCTATAGTATTTCTTACCCATTTAACATTGTGATATTAAGTTACTGATAGACTTGTGTCATCTCAAGTTCTTCTTGTGTATCTTTTCTTTCTTTTGTTTTGTTTTTTTGAGACAGTGTCTCACTATGTAGTTCAGGCTGACTTTGAATTCCTTATATACCCCAGGCTGGCCTCAAGCTTTCGGCAGACCTCCTGGCTCAGCCTCCCCAATGCTGGGATTACAGGCATGCGCTGCTATACCTGGATCCTTGTGTATCTTATGTCTGTTTTTCTTTATGTACCTCAAGCATAACAGATAGCCACTTAAGATATGTTGCAGGATTTAGGATCATGGACTTTTCTTTTTTGTATGCCAACATATTTCAAGTGTGTTATTTTTTTTGTGATTTCTCTGATTTTATTCTGTTCCTCTGGTGAATATGTCAAATTCTTCAGCATATATTATTTCTGCCTCTTAATCTAATAATCAGTATGAATTTAAATAGTTGCTAAAGTAAGAGATTATCCCTACAATTGAGAGGGTGCAAAGCGTCAATACTGGGATAATGAAAAAAAATTTCATTTTCTGTTTAATAATTGGTTTCTAATACCTTCTAAATATTAAAATTCTCCAAATACTATATTTTGTAATTATTAATTTGGGTAGTTGAAAGATGTTTCTTACTTTAGCCATGTGAAACTGGGGTTTAGAGCTTATTTTTTGATCATTCTTATGTTTTAATTCTGTGAAATTGTTTCCTATTTTAATTTTAAAAAGAAAAGTTGAAAATATTATTTTAAGAGCTAGCTTTTCACCATTTGTAGTCATTTTATTCTGATACACTTTTGAAACTAAATATATAAGCATTTGAGTTCGTATAAAACAAGAATATGGTTTATTTTGTCTTTTCTTATCACCTCAGACAAAGAAACAGCCCTGGTATAACAGCACATTAGCATCAAGACGAAAACGACTAACTGCTCATTTTGAAGATTTAGAGCAATGTTATTTTTCTACAAGGATGTCTCATATCTCAGGTACACATAATAATTAGAATTTCTCTTAAAATATCTCAAATTCATATTTCAGATCAATTTCTGCATTTTTATGGTAGATTTATGGAGGATCCTAGTTGTAAAGCAAAGTGTATTTTTGACATAGTCTGTCAGAGCACTGTGGAGGTTTTTAAAGATCTCAGAGAATATTATTTTCCAGTGGTAATTTGTGTTCTCTATTTGGGAATTTTTAATCTTGATAGGTGGCAAGCCATGTAAGGTTAGAAAATCACTCACGATAGTGTAGCTAGCAAAACCAAGATCTATTCAGTTGCCTGCTTTTCAACATGAAGTTCTAAGCATTGTCCTTGGTATTAAAACTTAAAAGCTACGGTTCTTACTGTCATCTAGTGGGGAAAGCAACAGATAAATTATAATTCTATGTGATATTATGTATTATAAGTCTATAGAAGGGATTATGAAAACAGAAAAAATATCCACTATTATAAAACTAGGAGGAAAAACTCCAGGACATGTTGAAAATGAGATGATGTAAGGGAAGGACTGATGTAGAAAATTTGGAGAAATTGTATTTGGGCCAGGCCAGTATGAGTTAACTGACAAAAGATAATTGGAAACACACTCAAATTAGTGGAAATAACATATGGGAAGACATGTACATGACAGTACAGTATTTTTATTGCTTCAGGGAAGTAACAAAGTTCTCTGTTCTGTAACCTTTCTCAGTATCTTTGCTCATCATGAAGTAAAGACATTAATACCAAAGGGTAATAATGATGTACAACACAGTGCTCAGTACATGTTGGGTGCTCAGTTAATTCTCACTGCTAGTACACCAGCTCTAAATGAAGAGCAACAAGTGAAAAAAACATTTTCTATTTTATTGGCCTTTAAAAACTTGCCTTGGTTGAATGAACATGTTATATCCATACTTAGATCTTTTGGACAAATTTGCCTCAGAATTGATGATAGAGGGAAAAAATGTGTTAGATTTGCATAGCATTTTTCTAAGAAGATAAGAAAAAAGGCGAGACTTATTTGGCAGTCATGTTTAAGATTAATAATAAATACTTTCTGTAGATGTAAAGCTGACATTTATTGCCTGGAGGTTGAGTCCCTTATTGGATGTTTATAATTGTCTATGAATAGGAAGTTGTTAAATTGAACATACCCTGAGACCCGCATTCTGACCAGCAGAGTTCATGTTAACTCTTTCAAATGTTATTTTGTGGTATAATGTTGAAATACAATAGGCCAGGTGAAAGACATCTTTTTTAAAGGAGATTTTGGGGTGGCTAACATTACTAATAGTCCTTATGTCCCAAGCAGCCTAGGCATGCTGCAGAATAGTAAAGGTAGTCCCCTAACAACTTATGGGGGAGGGAGCTTGCACTACAGGAGGGTTGAATAATAAGTTAAAACTGGAAAGAAAATTAGATAGATTGTATTTATGTGGTCACATCTGTATTATACTTAAAGCATGTTGTCATTCATTTTTAGAAATCTTAAAATTACCTTATCAGATTTGCTCATTGGCTGTAGAATCATATCGCTGAATATGATGTACCTTTTCAATTCCTTTGAGAGTAAGGAGGAAATTTTAACTTGCACGTAGTGTGATCCATAAAAGGATGATTGTCCTTTGTATATTTTCAAATGAGAATCTACAAATTAAACCCCTTGAATGTTATTTCTGGTTTTGAAAATGAAAGCTGCATATTAAGAAATTAATGACTTAGACTCTGTAACTGAAAGAAGTTTAAATTATAAATCATTCAGAGAAAGAAAACCCTTCAGGAGAGTATATGTGGATATTGATTATAAAAAAAAACCAAAATCTTTCTTTTGTGTAAGTAGATAAGTGAACACTGATTGCTGTACTTTCTGATACTGAAAGCTTGTTTTCTTTATAGTTTCTGTTGAAAGTTGATATTAACGACCTTGTATGATAGCAGAAGTCCATTTGTCCTCACAAAGGATTATGTCTTTAGCAGAATACACATTCTTGATTATGTATTTAGAAATTAAGTTCAAAATGTGAAAGAATAGATTAACATTAAAACAGTTTCAAAATGAATAAAGAAACTGTCTTTCCAGTATTTAAATTACATTAAAAACTCAGAGTAATAGGATTCTGTATAAAAAGAATCAATTAACTCTTACATCCAAACCACCCTAAAGTACAGTTGATGGTTTGGATTTTTTTCCCCCTCTTTTATCAATCATATTTTATCAATAATTTGTTGAATTTTTTGAGAACAATTTTCATGGAACAGTTTTATCTCAAAACCAGTACTGCAGGGCTGGGAATTTAGCTCAGTGGTTCCGCCTCCTGCCTCGCAAGCACAAGGTCCTGAGTTCAATCCCCAGTACCAAAAAAAAAAGGACTATTACTGTTGCATGCTAATTAGGTTATTCCTTTTGCTGTTTTTAGAATGAACACACTAGTAATTTGGGTCCTTTTAATATGGTTTGTAGATGAATTTGCTTACTGTTTACATCTTTAAAATTTGTAAAATATCAGGGACAAAAGCTTAGTTTCTTTTTTTTAATAATTCTTGAATAATTTTCTTCATGCTAATACATTTTCAAGATAACTTTATATTCCAGATAAATACTTTATTATAGCATCATATAATTCTTTCAACTTAATGATTTTATGATGTTTGCATCTTAATTTCATTATGCCTACTGTTACCTTCAGGCTAGACAGTTAAGAGAGATCAAAAAAGTTCATCTTAAAAAAACATGGATGAGCATATGTGGATGAGCATAGAGTAAGGAAGAAGTTGTGAAGACAGTGTTAAAACACAATTGTTTCAAATTTCAAATGGCAAGCTAAAAAAAGTGCTTACATGCTGTTGGTTTTATTTTTTGGAAAGGAAAATTTAAGTCCACACTTTTTTACTGTTTGGAGGTACTCTTGGGATAAATGGGAGCCATTGCAAACATTCTTTAAGTTTGCTTCTGAGAATCAGTCATTCATGTTACTTTTTTAAAAGTTACTTTTTAAAAAGTTCCTTTGAGACATTTCAAAGTATCATATGAAACCAAAACTTTTATTTGAATTTGTTTTTGTTTTGTTTTTTTTGTGTGTTTTGAGACAAGGTCTTGCTGGGTAGCCCAGGCTGCCCTTGGACTCCAGGTCCAGCCTCCTGAATACTGAGATTACAGGCATATAACACTGCACCCTACCTAAAAACTAATTTTTATCTAAAATGTGTTCCAAATTTTGTTTTGGCAATAAATAAACACTGACATAACTATTTATCCCTGTCAATATATTCCTTTAAAGTAATGAATACCTTGTCATATATATACTCCTCTTCCTGTCCCTGCTAGTTCTTTGATGAGATTTTTCTTTAATAAATGATTTAACTTCTTTCTACTAGTGTTCTTCTATTGTTTTTTCTAAGAAATTTTTGCTAAAAAAGTAAATTCAGTTATATTCTCACTGATGTTCGAAGAAATGGTAACCTCTTAAGGGCTAGAGATTTTTTATAAAAATTGAAAGATCAGCTAATCTGAGCATATTGGTCTTCTCTAAAATCTTAAATAAATTGTTTTTGTATTTACAAGATAACTTTTAATTTGTGGATATTGGTCTTTGCTTACTTTGTTTGTAGTACATTTCATCTCTTTTTGTATGTGTGTTCTTCATGTAGATGACAGCCGTACTGCAAGTCAGTTGGATGAGTTTCAGGAATGCTTGTCCAAATTTACTCGATATAATTCAGTCCGACCTTTGGCCACACTGTCATATGCTAGTGATCTTTATAATGGTTCCAGCATAGTCTCTAGGTAAGTACTGAGAGTGCTCCTTACTATTTTCTTTTGTAAAAATACCTAGAATCTAATTGAACTTGAGACGCATATCATTAAAAGCCTGGGTTCTAAAGTTAAGTTGCCTACCATTTCTTAATATTGTGGCATTAAGCAGTCTTATGAATCGCCTTAGTCTTAAATTTCATCTGTAAGATCATTAATAGTATCCATTCATAGGATTAAAATTTGTTTTCTTGTGCTATCAGTATCTGGTTTTTATGTTAGATTATGTTTTCTCCATAAATGCTCCCTCCTTTTCAGTATTCTGAAATTTATATAAAATTGATATGTTTTCTACCTTAAATATTTTGTGGAGCTTTCTAGTGGAGCATTCCAAGGAAGATTCTAATGATAAATTCAACTTCCTTAAGAGATTTAGAATTCTTCAGGTTATCTATTTTTTTAGGGATTGAATGTTATTATTAATTTGTATCTTTTAACAAATTTGTTGGTCTTCTGAGTTGTTGAATTTATTGGCACACAATTAATTCTTCATATTTCCTCATTACCCTTTTAATATATTTAGATTCTCTGATGATGTCTCTTTCTTATCCCTGATTCTTTTACTTTTTTTCCTGAACAGTCTGGCTTAGATGTTTGTCATTTTTATTGAGCCAGTTATTGGTTTTGATGTTCTGTATTTCCATCTTCAGTTTCACCTTTTGTTTTGTTTCCTCTGCTTTCTTTAGTTTTAATTAGTTGTTATTTACTAACTTTTTAAGGTAGAAACTGAGGTCATTGAGTTGGTAACCATTTTTTCTAATCCTGTGCTATAAATTTCTGCCTCTAAGCATTGCATTAGCCATTAGATACATCAGAAAAATATTGATGTGACTTTACCATTTTCATTCAGTTCAAAATACTTCTTGCTTTTTAAATTTATTTTTAAGCTTTGTTTTTTGATTGTTTGTCTTGTTTTTGTTTTATGGCTTTCTGAGATAGGGTTTCACTATATAATTCAAGCTAGCATCGCATGCCTTGTGATCCAAGTGCTGGGATTACAGGCATGTACTGCCATGCTCAGTTTTGAGCTTTTTTTAATTTGTACTGGGACTCAAACTCAGGGCCCCAGGCTTCCCAGGTAGGCGCTGTGCCACTGAGCTCCGTTCCCAGGCAGTTTAAGCTATTTTTAATTTTAAATTTTTGTTTTTATATTTTTATATTAGATAAAATTGTTTGTGGTTTTCAAATAGGTATTTTAAAGTATGTATCAGTATATTTTAAGGTCCACTTTTATTTTTTCTCTGACTCATTTTACTAACACTTGGGTTTTGTAGTTAACCTGTTACTGATTTATCTTTCACTGTCATCCTTGGGAAGGGGATGGTATTGGAGATTGAACCCAGGGAACTCTGAGCTATATCCTCAGCATTTTTTATTCCTTATTTTGATACAGGATCTCATTTAAATTCCCCAGACCTCCTTCAGGCTTTAAAATCTCTTGCATCAGCCTCCCAAGTATCTGGGATTATAGGCTTCTACTACCATGTCTAGCCCTTCAACATCATTTTGAGTATCATACTTTTAAAAGTTTTAATGAAAATTTCTAATACACATAAAAATAGAGGGAATAGGATACTTCATATAACCATCACTTAGATTCACTGATACTTAAGACTTTTTTATACTTGCTTCATTTGTCCTTTTCATTCTTACTTTCGTTGCTTAAATATTTTAAGGGAAAATCTCAGATGTTATATTATTTTACTCCATGTACTTAAAAATCTGCATTTTAAAAAATTTAACAAACATTATAAATTTGTACAATTATATCACATCTACAATTACCAATAATTTCTTGGTATTGTCAATTGCTCACTCATATTCAAACTTTTTAGACTAAATACACTTTAAAAAGTTATTTTTGAAGTAGATTAGGAATTTCGCAAGTTAAGTTTCTTCTTATTTTTTTTTTCTTCCCATTTAGTTTGTTGGTACATTTTAGGTGTACAATACATTTACGTTTATCTTTGGGATCTTGTACCTTTACATGATGCATCTTGGTTCTTACTTTTCCCCCATTCCCCTGCCCTCCCTTCACCCCATCCACCCTTCCCTATTTACAAAGACTTTGTTTCCATGTTTTTCCTTTTCTCATATTTTTTCTATTCCCTTCTTTCCTTTTGCCTTCTCCTATTCCTTTAAACATTTTCTTCCTATTTCACAATATCAGTTATACATTTTGATTCTTATTTACACTTTTAGTTTTTCATACCAAAGAAACTATTCTGTATTTACACATGTGTCTATTTTCTGGGGGCTGTTTGTTTGTTTGTTTAACTGGGCCTACCACTAAATTCCCCCCCCAGCCATGGCAAATTTAACCTTTATAATAACATTACTAAAATCTTGCCTGTTTTTCATTTGCTCAACCAAAATTTTTATTTATGTATATAAAGATGGATCTTGAAATCTAAGCCTTTAGCTAGAGACTGTTGTGGGAAATCTTTGAATGCATTAGCTCAGTAAAGAGTAAAACAAAAATCATACATTATTTTTAAATTTTAGCAGTGTGTTGGGTATAAGCACTGCCTTGAGTAAAATATAAAAATAAAGAACATTTTGGGGTCCATTTAATTACATAATTCATTTAGCAGAAATTCATTATCCATTTAGTGTGGACTAAGGTAAGTGTAATACTGAGGAGGCTAGGCATGATACTTGAATCAGGAGAGCTCACCATCTTATTTTAGTGCCTTTATGATAAGAAACAAGAAATAGTATATGAGTTTCACTTGGAGCAACAAAGTAAATTACTTAAATCCTTAACTGCTGTTGAGAATGTATTGATTAAGGCTTCAGAGATGTAGTTTGAATGTGAAATGGCAAAAATAATTATCAGTGGTTATTTATTTATTTATTTATTTAATTTTTTTGGTGTCAAAATCCCTGAGTTTGGGGATCAAACTCAGGACCTTGGCTTGCAAAGCAGGTGGTGGCACCACTGAGCTAAATCCTTAGCCCATCAATGCTTATTTATAAAGGCAACTTATGTATATACCTCTCTATATGTGACTGTGGTTATACCCAAGCTAAAATGTACCATATTAGGAGTTCTCTTGTAATTCTGATCAATGCCCTTTACAATTTTGAATTTATCTTTTATTTTCCTCTTCAATTAAAGCAAAAAGAAGATGAGCATGGTGATACATATCTGTAATCTCAGCGCTCGGAGGGCAGAGGTGGGAGGGTCACAAGTTTGAGTCCAGTTTGGGCAACTTAGTGATGTACCTCAGTGTGAAGGCCCTGGTACCTTCACAGGAAAAAACAAAAAAAAAACAAAACAAAAAGCCCACAAGATTAAAATTTTCTTCGTAACATCTTATTACAAAAGCAACATCTCTACTTACAAGATAAGGGATTTTTTTTAATCTATTTTAGTTATAAATCTCGTTTTTAAATTTTGTCTCCATTATTTCTGAAAGCCATTTTAACTTAACATAATAATGAATTTTTAAAAATACTAATAAATTTTGACCATAATAAGACATTAACATCAAAGCACTTGTATATCTAAAGTAGTTTACTATCCTTAGGAAGCCTAATTGAAGGTTTAGACTGGGAATATCAAATTCAAACTAAGGTTAGTTACATTAAAATATTTCAATTAAAATTAAAATATTTTAAAGTGCCTTTAGTTGGTCCATCTTACATCTTAATATCTACTCTATTCTCTGAGTTACATTGAATTAACATTTCATCACCAGGGGTGTGAAAACTTGAAATTTGTTAGGCAATAGGTTAAAAAAAAAAGGATGATATAGCCAAAAACTGATGGAGCTTCTAAGCTTTCACACCTCTGGTTAGCGCCTACATCTATATTCAAAATATTGCTAATATAAATTCATTTTAAAGGCTTTTAATTCTTTTCAAAATAGGAAATTTAATGAATTTCAGGAAAAGGATAAAAATGAGAAGACAGATAATATTGAATTTAGTGCATTATGTAATAGAAGAAATAATTATTCTTGCTATAGAATTGCATTAAATATATCTCATGTTGATATTTATTGTATAGAAAAGCTGAACAAGAAATTGATTGAGTTTTTCTTCCTTTGTTGGATTTTAATCCTTACCACACTGATCAGTCCACAAGGTGGCGGCATTTGTTTACAGTATCTCAGCTGTTTGATTACCAACATGTATGGAAATTGGTGGCCTATAGTTAAGTTATGTCTTAATTACCCAGTGGTCTTAGATTAATAATGACAAGTAACGGAAAGGAAAGTACCCTTCTTACATATTCAGAGTTTGCGTTCTGTTTTACATTAGATTTTCAGTGGCCACTAGCAAAGATTGTTTTGAAACTACAAAATTTAGACTTAGTAAATGATTGCTTTTTGAATTCCTGGTTTGAATTTTATATACATAGGTTGTCATAGTAAAAAATGTTACACACTTCTTTCACCTCATGAAATTTTAAAACATTTTTGTCAGTTTGCACAAATCATTAAAATTGTGTTGTATCAATCCTTAGTAAATTCATGAGAAGAAAACATTGGGGCATTCATTAGTGAGTGCTAAATCAGTCACCACACTGGTATATAGTATAGTATTTGCTTAGTCTTTTTAGACACTACTCTTAAGGATTTTACGTGACTTCAGTTATATAGACTACCTTTCTAGGAGAAGGCTTTATGACTCAAAACTCCTAAATTGAAATAGGGCCTAGAAGAGTCAATTGAGTAAGTAAAGTTGTATGGTTGAAAAGAGTCCAATTTTATTTCTTCTAGTTATTTAGCCTAACCAGAATTAGGCTCAATCTTATTTAAATGAGATGAATTGAGAATTTACTTGAAATTATTCTAGCTTGCTGCATGGTACACTGTAAATACAAGCAAATGTTAGTATTCTTATCCTTTCAGATTCACTCACATGTCCTTAGAACAGTGCTTTGGAATCCGCTGCAAGGCTTGTTAAAATACCAATTGCTAGGCCTTCATCTGTCCCAGAGTTTCTGATTCTTTTGTGTGTGCTGGGGCCAACAATTTGGATTTCTCACAGATTCCCATCTGATATTCAAGTGACTGTTCTGGGGCTATTCTTTGAGAACCATTACCTTAGATTAAGCGTTACAAAAAGAAATGTGCTTCTAATAGGAAATATTTACAATTTTAATTTTTAGGAAATGATCATAATTTTTCTCATTCTATGAATTTTACTTATTAGAACAGTTTTAGGTTCATAGCAAAATTGGGAAGAAGGAACAGAGATTTCCCATATACCCTTATTCCCACTTGTGTATAGTTGTTCTGGTTATCAACATCCCCCGCCAGAGTGGTACATTTGTTACAGCTAATGAGCCTACCTTGATACGTCTTTATTATCCATAGTCCATATTTTATAGTAGTGTTCACTCTTGATATTGTACATTCTGTGGATTTGGACCAGTGTATTACATGTATCTACCATTACAGTATTGGATTTTTATACTTTTCTCAATGGTGTTCTATAAGTGGATTGCATATGTACCTAGATATTTATTCCTTCTGCCTTTGGGCCAGTTGGGAATCAGCTGAGAACCTAATATCCAAGGGCAGAGGGTATGAATCACACATGTAACTTATTTGCTGTGCTGCTGAACAGTGATAAGAAAACTAACAGGCATTGTAGTTTCTTTCAAAAATTTGAGAGTTTTGGTGAAGGAAATTTATGATGAAATGTAGGATTGAGCTCTTTAGTAAAGTAAACATTAAAAATTAATACTGATGATTGACCTCCAAAAGTGGTTTGAAGAAACTACAGTATTTATTTCACTGCTGTGTCATCTTGACACAGAAGTGGGGCACTAGGCTCATTGTAAATAACAAGTTTGAGAGATTTAAGAAAGAAATTTGAATAAATATGCTTTCCAATTTGTTTTTCTCCCTGTAGTACTGCGGATAAAACCTATGGCTTCATGAATGTTAGGCAAGTTCTCTAGTCCTGAACTATATCCCAACCCTTTTCAAAAACTTTATTTTCAAACAGGGTCTTGCTAAGTTGCCCAGGCTAGCCTTGATCATGTGATTCCTCTGCTTCAGCCTCTCTAGTAACTGAAATAATGGCTTGGCTCTTAAACTTAATCTTCTGTTCTTTCCTACACTGTTGATTTAAATAGGATAAAAGGGCAAAATTTCTGTCCATTTTATAACTAATAAGTTTAGTAGTGAGATAAAGAAAAACTAGGTAGAAAGACCAAAAAATCGAGATTTTAAAAATTGTACTGTTCTTTAAAAAAAAAAAAAAACCACTTCAGGACACAAGCCCAGTTTTTTTTTTCCTTCTCCCAAAACAACAAACCTGTCCTCTTTCACCTGTGAATCTTTTAGAATTTCCCATATGAATGGACCATTATTTCACTATAGGTGGGTCATCCTCTCTCACCCACCAGACAAAGACCATAGATTATCCAGTTCCACACATTCCCACCACACCAAACACATAGGATCCCCAGTTCCCAACTGTACAGTATTGTGCTTTGTTTCTCTGAGCACCTGCACTCCGCTCTTGAGTGTGTCCTGTACCTCTAGCTGTAATAAACCTTCTCATGTCTGATTTACTGGCACTACCTGAAATTCTTTTTCTGTGACACGAGTCAGTGAACCAGCAAACTGATGTTAAAAAGGTGAGTTAAGTTCTTTATTTCAGCCATGGGACCCTCAGGCCCAGCCTGGTGACAGTAGGATTTCACTTTACTAAAAAGGAGAGAACACTTTACCTCTAACCCATGGGTTCAATAACTAGGCCTGTGAAATAAACTGACAAAAAGTTCATTGGAAAAAAAGCATGCCAGTTTATTTAATGTTAATAGTCTTAAGGGACATCAGTGGGAGGTATCATAAAAGAAGGGCAACCCCTCAAAATGTCTAGACACCATGACTATATACCATTAAGACAAAATAGCATAAATTTAACAAGTGACAAGACTAAGGAATGGGACTTTGAACTCCCCTATGGGAATAGCAGATTAAGAGAAGGCAAGCATATGGGTTAACTAACAGTAGATACGAACTGATTAATGGAGTATTTGTTAGAACTCCTGTTCATTATCATTGCTGTAGGTATCGTAATTTCCCATATATTTTTTCCCATTAGGCGTTTTGAGACATTTAAAACTTTTTAGGTAAATAGCCAAGAGTAGTTATCCACATATGCCCTTTAAATTTTCCCCCTTTTATCTGAATTAATTCTTCTGTCTACTGTTTGCAGTAGAAAGTTTCTTGCTATGCTCACACTTCACCTTCACAGAATATAATCTCTGGCAGTCTCATCTGACAAAAATAGTCAGTAACTAGGTTTACCGAGCAAATAAAAACGCTTTGGAATGAAATGAATGTCACTAAATAACTAAGGCTCATTTGTTAGCTTGTTGGGTTATTTCAGCCCTGTTGACTGATTTTATGTACAATTTTGTAATCTTAGTTTCTGGCTTGTATCTCTTTAAATTATAAAGTTATAAGAGAGAGGTTGTCATACATAGGTACAGTAATACCAGTAAGAACTGATAAGCTCTCCATTTGTCAGGGAAAAGAGACTGTAAAACTGCAAATAGAAGCTCAAAAAGTAAAGTAGTATATATTCATTTAATATGAAGTCAAGTGGTTTGCTATGTCTTAATAGACACCGATCATTGAGTTATAATAGAGCGTGCTAACTAATGTTGACAAGGCCATTCACATTACTGTATTCAGTGTATTCCTGCAAAGGAAGAAAATAATATTACCATGTCTGACAAATTACGCTCAGGAGTCCAAAACTTAGTTCTAACATTTACTTAACTAGTATTTTTGAGCATTTACTGTATGTTAGAGCAATATGCAAATAGGTCCCAGATATGCTGTTGCAATCTGTTAGCCTTTAAAAATAAGTTTTAATAATATATATCTAGTTGTATAAATGAAATGTGAAAAATATTTCTGTGTAACTACTTTGAAATCATTGGGATTTATAAGTTTTCAAACACTGCATTGGTTTTTATTTACAAAAATGGAAATGTTCTGAGTGAGAAAATTAGTAGCATTTTGCCCAGTACAAGAATTAGCAACTATAACCACACCGGGCATGGTGATGCACGCCTGTAATCCCAGCACTTGGAGGCTGAGGCAGGAGGATTGTCACAAGTTTGCGGCCAGCCTAGACTTAGTTCAAGATCAGCCTGGAATACACAGTGAGACCCTGTCTCAAAAAACAAAAACAGCAACTACAGTGTGTCCATAAGGCAGTTGTGACCCTTGCCTATTTTGAATGACCTATGAGCTAAAAATAGGTTTAACATCTTTAAATGGTTGAAACATTGAAAGAATAGCATATGATTATAATAATACAACTGATGGTAAATGGAATACAAAAATTTTATGAGACTCAGATTTCAGTCTCCTTAAAGTTTTATTGGAACACAGATATGCTTATTCCTTTACTTATTTTCTGTTGCAGCTTTCACACTGCTGCTTGGGAGTTGAAAAGTTGCATTAAATAACTGCAAAGCTTCTCTGGCCTTTTTATAGAAACAGTTTGCTGACTCTTGACCTAGCTTTGTTTAGTCTCTAGAAATGGCTTATATTATATTTTCTGATCTATCCGTGACTCTTTTATATGCTTCATCATTACTTAACAGTTATAACCTATCACTCCACTTGTCATGTAGTAGGTACATCATTGGCTGGATAATAGCTACATAACTTGCATAATAACAAATTCTGGTTTGTTCAGCACAAAGTTTCCTATTTGGCTCTTCTTAAAGTTTGTTTTGTTTTGTTTTGTTTTTTTATCAAGTAGTGCTGGAAAGTGCCCTGAAGAAGCTTGCTGTATGGAACGGTGACAGCTATATCATACTAATCTTGAAACCAGGATGCTCTTCCACCATGGATTGGTTTTCAGTTGTAGTAATCCATTTATGCCAAAGATTGAGATTTTTATAATTTCTCATGAAATTCATATATTACTTAGAAAAATTCAAGCAACAAGAATTTGAGGAGAAAAAATATCATTATGTTTCATTGTAATGGGTGTTCTGAAAATGTAACAGTAGGCATTGAAGGTTTCTCTCCTTTCTCTTTATTCCTTGCCTACAATAATTGGCAGTTTTGTTGCTAAGTTACAAAACCCTATACCTTGATCTTTGGTGTTGAGAAATTAATTTGCAGCTATATTATTTACATAATTTAAGTTTAAAAAAATACCCTTTTTGTGTCTAGCTTCTTTAGCTGACCATGTTTTTTGAAATGTATTCATAGCATTAGTTGTATTACTAGCTTGTTTACTTTTTATTGAATAGTATTACATTTCATGACTATTCTATAATTTTCCGTGTTGATAGACAGTTATTTTTAGTTTTTAACCATTATTAGTAAACTTTTGACTTATTAATAAAGCTTTTGAATATTCATTTTGATTAATCATGTTTATATTTACTTATGTAAATATCAGAAGTTAGAATTGCAAGGTTGTGTAGTTAGGGTAGAGTGTATTTAATACTTTAAGAAACTGCCAAACTGTTTTTCAAAATGTTTGGATTATTTTATCATTCCAGTCAGCAGTTCTAATTATCACAAATCCTCAGTAACTCTTGGGATTATCTCTCTTTATTGTATCAGTTATTAAAATATCAGCCTTGTTATTTTTCTGTTTTTCCTTTAACACTAGTGGTGTTCGGTGGGCATTTGTGTGTCTTTTGTGAATTGTTTATTCAAATGTTTTTTGTGAATAATTAAAATATCAGATCTTGCTCTTAGTTTTGGAGAATTCTTTGATCTAGACACAGGTTCGTTTTCACATACATGTGTGCTACTGTTTTATTTGAGTTTGTGCATTGCCTTTTGAATTATTTAATAGTGTTTTTCAAAGAATACATTACAGTATTTAATTTTGATGGATCCTAATTTATCAATTTCTACATTTTTTTTCTGTCCTATGGAAATGTTTGACTTCCCCAAAGTTATGAAGATTTTTCTTCTATACTTTCTTTCCTAATTTCAGTAGTTATAGAGTTTTAAGTTTAGGTCCATAATTCGAAGTTGATTTTGTTGAGACTGTGAGGTAAAGATTAAGGCTCAGTGTTTTCTCACATGTGCACCTCTGCTTGTTCCATGCGTCGTTTGTTCAAAAAATAATCTTCTGTTGGCATCTTTGTTCAAAGTATATTAATCAGACATGTGAATCCTCTTAACTCTCTGCTCTGTTGTTGATCTAGAGTCATGCGTCCTTTAAAGACAGGTATGTTCTGAGAAAGACATTCATTATAGAGTATACTTACACCGACTAAGAAGGCAATGATGTCTCTAGGTTGAATAATCTAATGGGACCACAGTCCATTTTTGACCCAACATTTGTTATGTAGCACATGACTGTCTGCTCATAGGCTGGTACCATGCTGTATTGGTTACTGTATTTTTTTTTAATAACTATTATCAAACACACACACATACAGAAATTCAAAGAACAATGCAAGGGGAAAAAAACTACAATAATATTCAAATAAAGTGGAACTCAACCAAAATAAAACTGAAAAGCACTTAAACATTTTTCCATATAACTTTAAAAAGCATCTCAAGCACCAACAAGACACCAGAGGTTGTGCTTTGTTTCAGAAAGATCCCCAAAACCAACACTGAACAAATAGTGGTCTGGAAAAAAACTCCAGTTAGCTAGCAGATTCCACATAAGCCAAGCTTCTCCCTAATTTAAATTTCGATAATTTAAATGGTTACTGTAGTTTTTATAACAAGTTTTGAAACAGTTAAGTCCTCTATTTTAAGTCCTTTCCATTTTCATATAAATTTTAGAACAGGAGGTTTTTTTTTTTCCTTCTTTGCTGTAATATGGATTAAAGAGATTTATCTGCTAAAAGTCCCTGTCCTGGTCAGCTTTCCTGTTACTGTGACAAAGTGCCTGATACTGGCACATCAAAGGAGGAGAGGTTATTTTGGGTCGTGGTTTTAGAGGTTTCATTATATGGTTGGCTGGTTTTAAAGTAGAAATGTCATAGCAGAAAGGCATGGTGAACAAAGCTGCTCACTTCATGGCAGTGGGGGGAGAAGAACACTGAGAGGAAGGGGGCAGGGACCAGATCTAGTCCCCAGGTTCATGCTTCATGACACATCCAAAAGTGTGCTTTACTAATACCCTATGCATCTCCAGCTACTCAGTTTGGCCGTCAAGATTAGCTGTCCCAATTGTGTTTTTTCTTCCATTTTTCTTCAATATTTTTGACAACTTGTCCCCATAAGGAAACATGAAATGGATTTCTGATTAAGTCTACACTGTTAACTGATATTTTGGGGACACAATTTTAAATAATTCATGATGAAATTTTTTCTAAACTATATATCTTTGCTCCAGATTAGTACCCAGTAGCATGAAATAGTCTTTATATCATAGTTTTATTACTTTCTAATGAAGCATCATGGCAGTGACATTAACACTTTAATACTGTGATTCTCTAACCACTTTGTAAATACTGCCAGAGGACACGAACTGTGAAATCAAGATGTATTTTTTACTTCAGTTTCAAAAGTATAGAATTAAAACTTTTGTTTGCTTATAGTTCTCTGTTGAATTCTGCTTTTACTAAATACAAACATATTTCAAGTAGGAGAAAATATGACAGTTTTGTGCACCAAAATACATTTTGTTTTTCAAGCCTAGTTTTTTTCTTTGGTAGATTATTTTTATTGATCTTTCACAGTTGGTTTACTACAATTTTCTAATAAACACCATCCATCACAATACCATGATACCATCATAGAAGAGGTGCTTTAGGACAGATGAAGAACCTACTACTAAATTAAGTGAATATAAACTATGACTTCCTATAAATTTAAACCAGTAGAAGACAATAAATTTTTAAGGGCCTCAAGATGCAGGTTTAATTTTAAGTGCTCTGAGGACAAAGACATTTTCCACAGTGTAAACACTTGGCATTCACTGTAGTGTTTCAAGATATAGTCTGTTAGGTAGTATATTTGTTACAGCTGTTTGCTGATAGCCAGAGGGCAAAAGAGTAAAATTTTTAAGCAGTTGTTTTAAAGCTAGCTCTTGTGGCTTTATGGGATTAAAAATAAAACTAAACCAGCTGATAAAAATAATCAGATAAAAATAAACAGACTTTAAAATGTGACTTCCATTTAGTGCCTATGAAATAAAATCAAGTATGGCCATTAATTCAGAGTATTGGTCAGCAAACTAAGACCTGAGAGCCAGTTTCAACCTTTGTGTAATTCTGGATGAATGGGGAAAAAAGGATACCTAGGTAATGATCTGAAAAGGTAAACATTTATATGACTGTCCTCTTATTTTTGAAGTAATTCCAAATGGATTGAATATTTTGTGAAAAAACTGACAAGTATTAAAAGAATATATAGAATGTAAGGTTTTTTAAATCCTATGGAAAAAATAAAGCAGAACAAAATGATTCAGGGAAGCAGAAGAGAGTGAGAATCTTAATATTTGAGATCAGACCTGAAGGAAGAGAGGGAATATGCTGTGTGTATACTGGGAAAAGAATACTCTAGGCTCCAGTGACTGTCATGTGCTATGTCCTTGAGGTGGTAATAGGTTTGTAGTATATTAGGTTCACCAAGGAAAATAGCCTTGGAATGAAGGGAGGCATGTACCATTTTATAATCACTTGGCTGTTTTCATGAATAAAGGATTTTGAACCAATGGAAAAGTATTGTTACTTGTGTTGAGAATTCAGTCAGTATTTACTAGAGGAACAGATATAACACAAGATATACAAATATATAATTTACAAGACTGGCTTACAATGGCCACCCACAGAGTCGAGTGAGGAGGAGTCCAGAGGGGATATGTCTGCACACTGGAGACCAAAGGATTTAGTCAGAGGCCTGGAGCTCACTGCAGTGTCCCCTACGAGTAGGTGTCAGGAGGCCAAGGGGTCTGTGATGGAAGGCTGAAGGATCTGCACTGGAAGCCAGAGTCTTTGCTAGAAACCAGGAGATGAAGTCTAAGGTGAAGGCAAAGATGGAGCTCCTCTGAAGGAACAGAAGCAGATTCTTCCTTATTTCCCCTTTATACTGTCTAGGCCAAGAACCATCTTAGGGTGGGTCTTCCACACCCTAGGGCATGGAATTGCTGAGCCTATTTAGTTAAACTTCTCTTAACTACTCCAAGTGACACAATCAGTGGATCATCACAAGAATAGACCGTAGAACTGTAAGAGGACAAATATAGAAGCAGAGATACTAATAAAGAGCCCATTATAATAATGCAGACAAGAAATATAGTGACTTCAGTGATACCTTGCTGTGGTCTGAATGTTTATGTTGCTCCCCCAGACCCCAATTCATATGTAGAAACCTAATGTCCAGTATGAGGGTATGTGGCTGGAGTGCACACACTGGGCTGGGTATTTGGGAATAATTAGATCATGAAGGCCTTGTAAATGGAATTAGATCCCTTACAAAAGGGGCCTCAAAGAAATCCCTCACCCTTTCTACCACTTATGACCATTTTTGAATCAGGAAGCAGGCCCTTAAGTGGACAACAAATCTGAATCTTAATCTTAAACTTCTAGTCCCCAGAACTAAAAAATACATTTCTGTTGTTTTAAGCTGCCTAAGTTTAAAGTATTTTGTTACAGCAACCCAAATGGAATAAAAAGTCAGTGAGGACTGCTTAGATTCTGGATATATTTTAGTGAGTGAGTGGAAAGATTTATTGTTAGTTACATAATAAGACAGATGTGGTTAATTAACAAGTTGACAGAAGTGTTTGGCGGGGCAGTAAGAAGCACAGGACCAATGCATAATTAAAATTGGAACTGTCAAGTAGGCAGGGGAGTGTTAGTGTAGAGGGAGATCTGGGATGGAACAAACACATGATAGTCATCAGTGTATAGATTTAAAACCATGAAACTAAATTAAATCACCAAAGAAGCTCATGTAAATAAAAAGGAGATGAGGTACAAAGATGTGGGATACTTAAGTGTGAAAGTAAAAATGAGAGGCTAAAGTAGAAACAATATAGCTGCTAATGAAGTAAGAGAAAAATTATCTCTCTTTGAGGAAGGAGACATTGATGTTGCTGTTTATAGTCAAGGAAGGTAAGAATTCATAATGAGGTAGTTGTTGACCTTGATAACAGCATTTTCAGTGGTAGAGGTAAAAGCTGGATTCCAGTAAGTTAGGAGAAAATATAAGTTGGAGTAAGTATGGACAAAATTCATACTCTGATTTTTTGTTATTTTTTTATGTTTCTTTTGGGCAGAGTTCTGCTATTAGAAAAGTAAAAGTGGTAGGTAGATAGAAATAGGATTACAAGAGATATTTTCCTTTATGTTGTTCTTAATTTAAAAGAAGGGTTATGGGAAAGATCCACGATAAATGAAAAAGCTGATGACAGGAGAGAGGGAGAGAATTCAGAAAGTAATTCTTTTTTTTCCCCTTAAATTCTTTTGTTGGTACACTTTAGGTATACAGTACGTTTACATTTATCATTGGGTGCTTGTACCTGTACATGATATATCTTGGTTCTTATTTTTTCCCCATTACTTGTGCACCCTTCACTCCCTCCACTCTTCCCTATTTACATAGACTTCATTTCCACTTTTTTTTTCTTGCCTCATAATTTTTCCTTTCCCTTCTTTCCTTTCCCCTTCCCCTCCAGCCATCCCTACCCTTGTGGACCTTTTCTTCCTATTTCAAATTGTCAGTTATTCGTTTTAATCACTTTAATCCTTAATTACACTCTTAGTTTCTCACACTAGAGAAACTATTTGGTATTTATACATGTGTGTCCTATTTATTTCACTTAAAAGTATGGCCTCAATATGCATCCATTTAGCTATAAATGTCTCTAGTTTTTCGTTCTTTATGGCTTAGTAGTACTCCATTTTATTTTTTAAAAAAACCACATCTCTATCCAGTTTCCAGTTGTTGGGCACTTGGGCTATTACAAATTGTGTCGCTATAAACATGAGTGCACATACATCGCTGTGGTATGATTCTTTTAAGTCTTTTGGAAGATACCCAGCAGGGGAATAGCTAGGTCAAATAGGACTTTCAGTCCTAGTTCTTTGAGGTATCTCCATACTGATTTCCATAGTGGTTGCACCAGTCTACACTCCCACCAACAATGGAGAAGGGTTCCTTTCTCCCCACACCCCCACCAGCATTTGTTATTGGTTGATTTCTTGATAACAGCCATTCTTTGTGGGGTTAGGTGGAATCTCAGTGTTGTCTTCATCTGCATCTCTCGAATGACCAGTGATGTTGAACATTTTTTCATATATTTATTTGCTGCTTTTACTTTGAGAAATATCTGTTCATTTCAGATGCCCATTTTTGAATTGGGTCTTTGAATTTGAGGGGGTCTGATTTTTTTCACTTCTTTATATAATCTGGATAGTAGTCCTTTGTCTAAGGTACAGCTGCTAAAAATGTTTTCCCACATTGTAGGTTGTCTCTTAGCTCTGTTGGTGGTTTCTCTTGTAGTGCAGAAGCTTTTTAATAAGATGAGATCCCAGTTTATTTTTTGTGCTAGTTCCCGTGCTACTGAGATTTTGTTCATGAAGTCTTTTCCTATGCCAATGTCTTCAAGAGTTTAATAAATGGTGTTGGAAAAACTGGATTTCAGCCTGCCAAAGATTAAACTAGACCCATACCTATCACCATACACTAAACTAAGATCAAAGCGGGTTAAAGATCTAAATATTAAGACAGAAACACTAAACTTGCTGGAAGAAAGTTAGGTAGAACTCTTGAAGACAGAATGTAATTCTTAACTAGGCAAACAAGGATGGGATGAGCACACAAGTCCACATTTTGGTCAGACCTTGGAACACTGATCATTCAGGCAGAGTGTTATAGTCAGGGTTTGCAAGAGAATAGATTTAATACAGGACACATAATTTATAGGAATATTTTATAATACCGAAAAAGTCAAATGCAGAGGAGTACCAGAGATCTGTCTGCGTACTAGAGACCCAAAGAATCCAACCAAAGGCCTGGATCCCTCAACAGTGTCCCTCACAAGTCCAGCTGAAGGCCTACGGTCCAAGGCAGTGTCCTCCAGGAGTTCTGCCAGAGGCCTAGGGCCCATGTCAATGCCTATGCAAGTCCATATTGAGGATCTGCACCAGGAAGGCCAGTGGTGGAAGCTAGAAAACCTGTGCTAGTGGGGTGAAGTATTTGTGCTGCTAGGCAGAGGGATCTACATTAGAGCCAGGAAGTGACACTCAAGGTAAAGATCAGAGCTCCCTTGAGAAGAACAGCAGCCATTCTCAGGGACCCAAGAGCTCCTCCTCCCACGAGAATAGCCAAATTCACATTAGGACAACCAGCTGCAGCAAACTTCTTCAAGAAAATCAATAGCACACAATCTTCCCCTCCAGGTCTCTTTTTGTGCCATTGACAATCCTCACGTGGGTCTCCCACACCCAGAACCATGCTGATTCACTTCAGCTGGGCATTCCAAGTTGATCATTAGTTAATCCACCACACAGAATGACAAGAGAAGTAGTAGAAATATATCAAATTGTATCGATATAAATGCTGGTAAATAAAGATGTGGTAGGAGCTTTTGGAAATTACCTTCTTGTACTTTGGATATTTTCAGTAAACCAAAGAGCAGTGTAATCTGCTGAGAGTGATTATAAAGGATGAGGGGAAGTTAGGGAAGAATGAACAAATTATGAAACTTTTTGTATCAATAAAACAATAAACAGGGAAATTTCTCATGAAGCTGGACAGTGTTGAGTGCCCACTTTGAGGATAGCAATTAGCAATTCAACAGAAGACCAGAAAACATGGTTGTATGTTTTTTCTGTAGCTGTGTTCTGCTGTGGCACTTCAAGTGCAGAATAACTTGAGAGATTTAGCTGGGGTTACAGTTGTGCTAAGGAAGTGAAGTACAAAAAAATAAGAGATTGAAAATGTGAAAGAGTGTAGAGTTGTATGTGAGGGAGTGGTAATTATTGGGTGTATAATTTGTGTGTAACGAAGAAAGTGACTGTATAAGAGTTGACAGCCTTTAAAGGATTAATGGAGACAGAGTCCATTGAAAAGAATGGAAGTGGTTGTCAGAAAATACTATGTCAGAAGATTAAATTGAGCTTATAGAGGTGGTGAAGTTATTGGTACTGAAAATGTCTAGGATATGGTCATGGTAGTGTGTCAAGTAGAAATAGGAAGAATGAAAGGTCTTTGAGAGCAAGAAATGAAAGTGGTTATGATTTTAGAGTAACTGTATAGTTATTGAAATAATTAAGAATTGTGATGAGTACAATGGGAGAAAGTGACAGTGAGCTAAAAATTAAAATTTCCAGGAATGCATAGGAGTAACAAGGAGAGAGGTATTGGATAGTATCTTTTACAGGAGATTTTGACCTGGGACATTTCCAAGGGAAATTGGCTGGAAAAAGTTTTGTTTAGCAAGAAGGGCACTGACTCCACTTTGGGGTGTATTTGAATATTGCAAGTGGGAAGGCTTTAGGGAAAGCAGTACATATTTGCAGAGGAGAGCTGGTTTTCAGTTAGGATGAGAAGGTACAGAGAATAGGTAGGGAAGAAATTGAAATGATTAGAAAGGTGGAGAAGCCGGGCATGGTGGCGCACACCTGTAATCCCAGCACTCAGGAGGCAGAGGCAGGAGGATTGCCAGGAGTTCGAGGCCAGCCTGGGCTACAAAGTGAATTCAGGGCCAGCCTGAACACAAAGGAGACCTTGTCTCAAAAAAAAAAGAAAAGGGTGGAGAGAGGTTTGGCTTTTACTCAGTATTAAAATGTATATAATTTTTTATCTAATGCTTCATATTCAAGTATCATATTTAAAGGCATTCTTGAATATGTGGGAAATGACAGTGCACCATTGTTTAATAGTAAAAGACTAGCATCTGTATTTCATTTGATAGACTGGTTAAATAAATATTGGTTGTATTCTATACAACTACTGGGAAGAAAAGAGATAGCCCTAATATATACTGATATGAAATGATAAGCTACTAGGTGAGGGAAGAAACAGCATGGTGCAAATCAGAATGTATGATGTCATCCATGTGTTTGATTAAAAATAGGAATTCCTACATACTTATTTGTGCAAAGGCAAACTAATACACAAACTGAAAGTATTGGTTGCTATTGGGAGGACTATGTTGGGCAAGGAGGACAGAGAGACCACTCATGGCAGGCTTTGTGTGGGCAATGATACTGTTTATTATGCTCAGGCGGGCAGCAGCTGGGCTGAATCTGAAAGGGGATTCAGTGTGTGGGGGCAAAGACTTAAAAAGGGAAGGGGTTCCCAGGCATTGAAGGTTGTTGCCAGGCATTGATCTGCAGAGTCACCATCTTAAGGAGTCTAGGGACAGAGATAGAGTGGCTCCTTGGACCTGGCAGCAGTACAGATGTGTCCTGGAACCTAGGGTGGTGTGGTTGTACTCGGACTTCTTGGAACAGAGGGGTTGGGACTTGGAGCTCTGCAAACAGTCTCACCCACTGAGCCTGACAAGGACAATTGTTTGTTTGCTTTTTATCAGCCAGGTCAGTGTCTGTCTGGCAGATAGCAGACCCTCTTTATATTTAATGGCTAAGAATACTTATGTGTCATTGTTTTGTTCTGATGGGCCTCAGTAAATGTTGGCTTCTGAATTCCCTGTACACATTTTGTCTTAGCATTTGATATTTCCTTATACTATGTATAATCTTTCTTATTAATTATAAAACTTACCAGACTACCTTATTCTTTTATTCTGTTATGTTTAACTTTTACACATTGAATTATTGTTCATGATCTTTATAAAGCAGTGATGCTATTTTTCTGTTATTCTTGCTTATGTTTGTGTTTGCATTCTTTAAAGAAGAATCCATTGTTTTTGTTAAATTGTAATTTTGCATAATGATTGAGAACATGGACTCAAAACAGGTTCCTTGAACTTGAATTATCTGATATAACCTGAGGAAATTATTTAACATCTATATACCTTGATTTCTGTATCTATATAGTGGTGATTTGAAGTTGAGTTTATGTGTAGTGCTTAAAACAACATCTGAAACATAGTAAATACTATATATAGAATTTTAACTATTAGTATTGATTAGTATTGATTCATATGGAAGGAAGTCAGTTGAATGACACCAGTTTTTGTTTTTGTTTTCTTAATTAACTTTACCTGTGTTTCTTTTGGTACTGGGGATCGAACTCAGGACCTTGCACTTGCAAGGCAGGCGCAGTTCCATTGAGCTAAATCCTCCCCATGTGTTTCATGTTTCTATTCTTTACAGATATCATTTCTTTTCACTAAAATGTTCAGTTTCTAAACCTATGTTTTATTTCTTTCATAGTTAACTTGTTACGCTTGAGGTATGCTGTCACCTTAATGAATGAAACTCAACAGCTGTTCTTTATAATTGCTTTTCATAAATTGAGTTGGAGTTTTCAGCGATATTAATTCACTTTGTTAATGTCTATTTTATAATTGCAAAAAGGTATGACAGACTGTAGGAACTCTAACAGTGTTCATTGGTTGGGTATATTGACGGCTTTGCACTGCTTATGCCACATTGTTTTGGAGGTGTGCATTAATCACCTGTCCTATGTGATCTCTTGTCTTGCTGTGTAATCACTTGACTGGTGGCCCTTTTGACAGAGTATAGTCAGTTTCCTGTAGATGAATTAATGATTTCATCAGTTGAAATAAATCATTTTATTTTGACATTTGAAATATTTCTAAGTGTGAATAAAAAATGAGATTTATTCCCTTGTTTAAAATAAGTCTGCAGTATGTAGTGCTTTTCAATGGAAATTTATTTGTGCATTTTAAAATTAAAAACAAATACTGTGAAATTGAATTTATCATTCCAGTAAATTTTCATAAACCAATGGTTTTAGTAATTACTATTGGTAGCAGATGGCAGAAATGAACTTTGTGTAACAGTACCAAGATGTCTTATAATTTTCTTGAATTTAATTGCAAAAGTAGATACATTTCATTTAATTTGTTTACCTTTGATTTTGTTTCATTTTTAACAAATCACTGTTAAATGTTTATACTCCATTTGTGTTATTGGACTTGATAATAAAAGCAGTTAAAATACTGTATTGTAAAATAAGAGGCCATTCATGTAAAATTAACTATAGAAAACTCTCTGTAGCTAAAAAGCTAAGTGCTTGTTTGAATTATTCCATGATCTGTTTCAAGAGTTTCATTATGTTTCTCCTTGAGAATAAATAATGGAGGTAGAGAGCACATGATTTAAAAGTACAGAAATGCTCAGTCTTAGTGATGTGGAAGTATCTGCCTTTTTTTTTTTTTTTTTTTTGGTACTGGAGATCGAACTCAGGTCCTTGCGCTTGCGCAGCAGGCGATGAAACCACTGAGCTAAATCCCTGGCCCTGCGTTTTTTATTTTCTTTTTTCTTTTTTCTTTTGGTATCTGCCTTTTTTTTAAAGGCAACTGTCTTCCTTTTCTTTTTCATTAAAATTTACTGGAAATAATATTCTTTATACTTTGTCAATATTTTATTGAAATTTTGTTCTTAAACTTTTAAAATCTCAATACCTCAAAATAAGAAAAAAAGAATAAGATCCTTGATACCCCAGTATATTTTTTAAAATGACCAAAATGTAAGAAAATACATGAAATCAAAACAAAATTTCATTTTTTGGTTTAAGAGTTAAAGTGAGCTAATGAAGCTGAATAATAACCTGTGTTGCAAAAAAAGGAGAAAGTGCTGTCTTGAAAACAAGGTAACAGCAGAAGAAATAATAGCCTTAATTTATTTAGACCATCATATCAGATTTTTTAACAGGTGGTTTTTAAATTTATGTGTCAGTTTTCTCCCAGCTGTTTTTTTAAACTATTAATAGATTAGTGTCTAAAGTTTTGTATGTTAAAAACTAATAGTTTGCTAATGGCATCTTTTTTAATGGTATGCTTTTATTGGTACAACATTGGAATGATATTGATGACCCTAGTCATGTTTGTTTATAGGTGGGGGAAAAGTAGGGATGATATAACTGTTTCTCACTTGAGGTCTCAGACTCAAAACCTCATAAGTTAAAGACATGAATTCAGTTCTGATAACTGTCATTTACCAGATACAGTATTATTTCTCCTTCAGTGACATGAGGCTGTGAGTATAAATTGAGTTAGGATTATTAGCTGTTATCAGTATATTAATGCTGTGTTAGAATCCACAGCATACCAAATGGGAGCTGAGGCAGCAGTTCAATTAGGATTGCTGTACAAATAAATCTAATGCATTGCTATGTGGTCATATTTTATTGGAAAGAACATTTGCTGAATTGTGCTACAGTCAGTAACACTTAACTGAATGAAATTCTTGTAAAATTATATAACATGGAATATTTAAAGCTATAAACTTAAGCATCTCAATCTGTCATTAAGGAAAGTTTTGTTGTTTGAGACAGGGTTTCACTACGTAGTTCACACTGGTCTTGAACTCACTGTGTAGCCCAGGCTGGCCTTGAACGCACATCGATCCTCCTGCCTTTTTTGTCCATTATCACTAGCATAGTATCCCTCTAAGTTATTAATTAATCATTAACTGTTCTGTAAAATTGCATTACAGGGGGCCGGGGATTTAGCTCAGTGGCTCTGCCGCCTGCCCCTCAAACGTAAGGGGCTGAGTTCGATCCCCCGTACCAAAAAAAAAAAAAAAATTTCATTACAGATAATCCATAAATAATGTCAGGTAGATTTTTGTATTTATATGCACTTAGTGAATCCTTGCTATGTCCAGCACACTAGGCACTCAGAGCAATGAAACACATACATTGGTATAGAAGACACATGCGTACTGTTTTATTATATTTTAAACCTTTACCCACTACACTTTTCATTTTGCTTTGTGAAAAGGAGCCTTTGACTTATGATTAGCATTGTAATAGCATCAACTATCCAAGCCATCTGAATACCATTTCAGCCACTGGCTAACTTCAAGTGTTAATCTAATCTTCAGTGTTCTTATCTGTAATGTTAATATATTTATACATTCAAATGCAATATATTTATACATTCAAAGTGTTAAGTAGTGAATGTGTTAAGTATGAATATTAGCTATTATTATATAATTAATTATAGGTGAGTGAGAATTCTTATGAATACTCTAGCCTTATAGGTAAGCTTCCAGAGAAGATGCTTATTATTTTGAGAAATAGTTTGTTATGATTCATTTCAACTTTCATTTCCATGAGGCCAGTTAGATTTTTAACTGATGTTGTGATAGCAGTTTTGCTGTGGCTCCAAGTTAAGTTCTACAAAAGTTAGTGAGTTCCTCTGCTTTGTTTTGAAGTAGCTTATTTCAGAACTTGTGTTTTTTTAGAGAAGTCACCACAAAAAGAGTGAATTAACCTAAAAAATTCTAAAAGAAGGAAAATTTTGAGATATTTGCCTTCCTACTGTTTGTTTGTGGCCTAAGGAATGTGTTTGGGGGATTTATAATTCGGAGAGATCATATTTGTTTGAGGGAAAGGGATTTGGGAAAAAGTAAAGATAATTTAGTGTCTCCATTTTTATGAATATTCTGTCCCTTTATCACCACCCAATTATTTTAGTACAGTTTGTATATTTGCTTATTAAAATGACATTAAGTACTGTGAAATCTGTCATCTCCACAAGGTGTCGGTAATATGAGAAATAAGTAGAATTTATTAAATTTGATAATTTTTTACATATTTATAATATATCAAACTATTTGAACCAATAAATCTTTCCCCATCAAGTTATAATATGGTTAATATAGCTGAATTGAAAAACATGTCAGGCATTTGCCTACAAAAGTACATTTATAAGCGGAATTATGTAGATCTGTACAACTCTATTAGTACTTCAAATTTGGTATGTCTTGATGACTTATTTTGGGCATGAAATGTAGCATAATTTCGAGGCATTTCAAATAGATCTTATCCATGTCAACAGAGTTACTTTAGAAGTAGAAAATACCAGATTATTGTAAATATCACAAGAGTAGGTAAATAGACTTATAGATCAAATGTTTTCTTTTTCCTTTAGTATTGAATTTGACCGGGATTGTGACTATTTTGCAATTGCTGGGGTTACAAAGAAGATTAAAGTGTATGAATATGGCACAGTCATCCAGGATGCAGTGGATATTCATTACCCTGAGAATGAAATGACCTGCAATTCCAAAATCAGGTATTTACATTATTTTCTTGGTATGATGCAGTATGTATGTAACATTTGGTGTATATAATTAATGTGAGATTATTTTATCTTTCTCTGAGACTGCTTACTCATTTTTAGCGAAAACTTTAATTGTACTGTGAATGCAGAGGATACATCATTGACATAACAAGCTATCTTTCTCATAGATAACAGTTGCTTTTCTGCTGTGGGGTTGAGCATTTTATATTTTTCTAATTTCCAAATTAAAATCTTTTTCACTTAATTAAATAAAGGTCTTTGTTGGAAATGGTTGTTATTGGAGTATTAAGTAAAGGATTACTGTAGTCTGAGAATAGTGCTTGAAAGTCAGGAATTTTTCCCATAGCATACCTATATATATCTCTGTTATAGTTATTCCTAGTTTTAAGAATTGTTTTCACAAGAATATTCTGCTTTTTCTTGAAGGAATAATATTTAATATTTCCTTTATTAGGTGTTACAGTTCATACGGAGTACTTTTCAAACCTGAAATTGTGTTGAAAATGTAGGAACTACTTCTGTCCTACTTCTCATATTTCTCATATGCCACTCTAAATCTCCCTAGGTCTAGAATATGCTCTTTTCTTTCCTTATGCTTACTGTTCCCTTCCCTCTCCTCTTCTTTACAAAAATTTGAAAAGATTTCCAAGCCGTTCTTGTGAGCACTGGCTTAAAAGGGAATTATATATAAGGAAATCATCTAATACTAACTTTGTTTAGAACTTAGAACATTTCTAAAACAGGCATCCATGTGCTTTATCATGATAAGTTACACGTGTAGGTTGAGTATTTTCTGTATAAAACACTTGAGACTAGAAGTATTTGTGATTTTGGGATATTTACACATACATAATGTGGTATCCTGGGGATGGGACCCAGATCTAAGGACAGAATTCATTTCTGTTTCCATGTACAACTTATACACATAGCCCGAAGGTAATTTTATGTACTATTCATACTGAACCATCAGATTTCTGGTTTCATGTCAGGGCCAAAAGTTTCAGATTTTTGAGTATTTTAGATATTTGGATTAGGGATGCTCAACCTGTGATGTGAGACAAATAGATATATATGCAAGTATTATAGTTTTTCCATAATTTGTTATAGCTTTCCTTTTTGTTTCCGAACAAATTCATAAAATACTCCACCATGATAATTTGTGAGCCTGCCCATTTGTCATTGGCACTCATCATTGAGAATCTGTTACAGTTTTTTTCCTAAGTAGATGGAACACAACATGTGTAAGAAGTAAGTAACATTATTAAATTCTTACATGTCAAGCCATTTTCCTAAGTGATTTGATTTTAGCAGACCTGAGATATTTGCCATTATTTCCCCATTTAATACACAAAGAAACTGAAGCAAAGATGGATAAATAAGTTGCCTAACATCATACTGCTAATTTATGGAGGAGTTAGAATTCAGACTGGAGATAGTTTACTTCTAGAATCTGTGCTCTTTATTTATAAAAGCTACTTTCTGTGTATTTATAGCACAAAAGACATAATGACAATAACCTATTTTATAGGATTGTACTTTTTTAAACCTCACCGTAATGTATTCACCACAATACTTAGCCCATGGCAAAGACTTATAATGAATGTTACTTTAATGAAAATGTTAAGTAGAGGATTTAAATGTGCTACTGGCTTGTTTGTCATGTCACATATAAAAATATGCAATACTTGCAGTATGTTACAGTAAATGACAGAAGCAGCTTAAGCTGAAAACTATGTACTTGAAGCCAAAGAGATCAGTACTTAAGCACAACTAAAACGGAGTTGGCCTATCTGTTTTCACCAGTTGTGGAAATGGACTAAATTAACCAGAGCTGTAGCCATTAAGTGCTATATCTGGAATTTGAACATAGATTTATCTAAATCCAAAATGTAATTTTATATAATTTGTCTGAAAGTTTCATAAATATTTTCAAAAATGCAAATAAACTCTGTTGGTCACTAAAATTTAGCATGACTACAACTAGTACTGAACAAAAGACTTTTTATTTACATGCTTGGACATTACTAGACATTAACTACTAAGTGGTTTCTTCCTTAATGTGCTTACTGTGTACATGATTCAGATATGTATCTCAACAATAGTATATGTTTTAGCTGATGTAGACTTTTTGGAGTACTGGAGAATAGCTGAAAGCATAGATATTAAAAATGTAATGATACCTTTAATTGGAATTCCAACTGAAAGTTGAATTGATTTAATTAAGCCTTTTTTAAGTAAATACAAAAAGCTGTATTCTGACTGGTATATTTGGCTTATCTGATTTTAGCACAACTGAATCTGGCCTCTTAATCTAATCAGATTTCCTTCATTCTGCCATGCCATGCCCAGGCCTTTATCATCTTCACTGATAGACATGCTTTCCTCATGTATCAAAGATGGTCAGTGACAGCTATAGGTTCACATCTCTCACAAATTCTGTCAACTTTGAAAATCTAGGCATAATTGTCACTTCATGGATATGTTATAGGCAGAATGATTGTGAACTTATATAGATCATTTTAAAAGAGAATTAATCTTTCTGCTTTATATCCTGTTGGTATTTATTTGGATATAAAGTAACTTTTAATTTTTTTTTCAGCTGTATCAGTTGGAGTAGTTACCATAAGAACCTATTAGCTAGCAGTGATTATGAAGGCACTGTTATCCTATGGGATGGATTCACAGGACAGAGGTCAAAGGTCTACCAGGTAAATAAATAGGGACATTATTACTTAAGAATTTCATTTTTAGTTTCATAATAATCATACCGCTTTGGTACAGTACTTTATAATTATAAATTTTAAGTCACTGTTTACTGTGTTTTTATAGATCTGTAATATCTACATAATACCAATGCTTTTCAAAAGGATTTCTTCAGACATCTGTGTGTTAGAATATGTCAAAATATATTTCCAAAAGCAGTAACTTTAGTAAATATATTTATGAAAGATTTGTAATTGCTTTGCATCAGCATCTCAAATTGGTTTTTGTAGCCTGCTTTCATTCCCTCTCCTTCCTAACAATAAATAGATAACAAATTTTTTAAGCTTTCCTTATTTTAAGTTCTGTAGTCTGTCTTCTAAGTTTGACTTTGTCTTTCTTTTATATCCAGGAGCATGAGAAGAGGTGTTGGAGTGTTGACTTTAATTTGATGGACCCTAAACTTTTGGCTTCAGGTTCTGATGATGCAAAAGGTACTATTTGAATCTCTTTTTCAGCACTCTCTCCTTCCCCCTTCCACCAATTCCTTTTTTTGGGAGAGGTACATTTTTTGAAATTCATAGCAGACCTTTGTGAATAGTGATTATCCCAAATATAATACTAAGCCCAAAAATTAATTTTTCTTTTTAAGTGAAGGAAAAATGAATATCTTGCATCCTCATTATAATGATGTTCTCTGGATTTGTGCCACAAGGTTACCTTTAGAACTGCTGCCGTCTTATAACCAGATCTTTTAGTTGTACTGTCAGATGAACTTCTTTTCCTGAAATACTTTGAAGTTTTTTCACTTTGAGTTAAATTTCTAGTATGTACTAAGATCTCTTAATGATATTTATATTGCAAAACAAAACTTCTGTCTCCCTCCTTCTTTCCTGCTTCTTTTTTTTTTTCTTTTGATGGTTGTTTGCACATGGTAGGTAAGTTCTCTACCACTGAGATATATCCTTAAACCTCCGTTTCTTTCGGCCAGTTTAAATGATTTCCCATTTTACTTGTTTATTCATCTTTATAATTTGTTGTTTTCTATTATTCTTACTACCCTGTTTTGGTGGGGTTTTCCTCACCATTAAATTTATAAAGCCCTGTGAGTGGATTTCTTTTACTACAGTAGTAACTAGGCTTAATTTCTTTGGCCTTTCATTCTTTTCTTTGTATGACTTCCAATCTAATGGCTAGATAGCCAAGGATAGCTCTCTCATTGCAAGCTTTATTTCATATTATGTTATGCCCTTTCCTTTGCCAATTTTTATACAGAGAAGTCATTTTTTCAGTATTTTGAGTAATGCTGCTATGTACATGACTATACAAATATCACTTCATATCCTTGCTTTCAGTTCTTTTAAGTATGTTTATACTTACAAGTAAAATTGTTTGATCATATGGTACATATAGTATGTTTTTGTTTAATCCTTTCTGTTTTTTGGTGGGATTTTTTGTAAGGTGGGTTGGAGACAGAGTCTTGCTATGTAGTTCAGGCTGATTTTGAACTAACTATGTAGTTCAGGCTGGCCTCCAACTCATGGTGATCCTCAGGGCTGGGATTACAGGTATATGCCACCACACCCAACTTGTTTAATGTTTTTTTGTGGAACTACCATTTTGTTTTCTGTACCATTTTAAAGTCCCACCACTAATACCTATAGTGCCTGAGTGCTGTGTTTTCTTCACATCCTTGTCAACGCTTATTATTTGCTTCTTCCTTTCTTTATATATTTTCTAACAAGTACAGAGTCTTATCTCATTGTGGTTTTGATTTCCATTTTTCTACTACTATATTTGATAATGTTGAATATCTTTTATGTGTGTATTGGCCAATCATATATCTTCTTTAAAGGATTATCTATTCATGTCCCAATTATTTGCACATGTTATTTGAGTTTGATTTTAGTTTTTAGCTGTATTTGTTTGTTTTGCTTTGGTTATGAGTTATCTGTATATTTTGGATGTGAAATCACTTATTAATTACATAGGTGATTTACAAATGTTTTCTCCCATTCTGTGGGCTGCCTTTTTAATGTTGATAGTGTTGTTTGATGCAAAGGGTTTGGTTTTTTTGTTTTGTTTTTGTGAAGTCCAGTTTACCAGTTTCTCTTTGTTATTGCCTGTGCCTTTGGTGTCCTATCTGAGAAATCTTTGCTAAATCCATTGTCATGAAGCTTTCCTCCTGTGTTTTCTTCTACTTTTTGCTCTTATACTTCTGTCTTTTATCCATTTTAATTTTTGTGTATAAGGGCACAGCTTTATTCTTTTACACTTATTCTCAACACTACTTGTTGAAAAGTCTGTCCTTTCCCCCATTTAATGGTCTTGGCACACTAGTCAAATCATTTCACTATACATGCACTAGTTTATCTCTGGATTTTTTATTCTTTTCATTGGTTTCTGTGTAAGTATTTATGCTGTTTTGAAATCAAGGAGTGTCAGCCTTTCATCTTTTTCTTTTTGAAGTTTTGGCCATTTGGGGGTCCCTTAAGATTCTATATGAATTTTTAAATTTTTAAAAATTAATAAACAGGTAGACTACTTAGAAGAGATATAGGAATTGTTTATAAAAAGAACCCAAGGAATATGCAAGGCCCTGGGTTCAATCTCCAGTAGTTCAAAATTAAAAAATGAACCTAAGAAAAATTTTGGAAAGATCGACATGGAAAATGAAAAAGTGAAAATAACTAAAGGATAGAACAATAGAAATTACCCAATCTAAAAAAGAGAAAAAAATACTGACATGAACAAAATATTATCTAAGGCCTACCTATAAAACAAAATGGAATAATTGGAATCCCAGCAGAAAAAAAATATTACTGGTTTGATGATTATCTAACAAAATAGTTTTCAGAAGAAAAAATACTGATAGGGATAAAGAAAGAATGAAATCACACAGTGATAAAAAGGGCAATTCTGCAAAACATAACAAGCCTCAAAATATACTCCTAACAACAGAGCTTCAAACTAAGTGAGGGGAAAACAGCCACACAGACAGTTGAATTTCTACCTGTTTATTAATTTTTTATCTTGCTGATTTTTTGGTCATCTTACTGATTATGAAATGAATAGTAAAGTCTAACTTTCTCTGTTCAGTTGTAGAAATTAATAAATAGGTAGATAAAAATCTTTCATAAAACATCATTGGGATTTTAGTATGGATTGTATTGAGACTTCATTGATTTTTGTTCATTAATATTTTTTCTTGCTCTGGGCTCACTGTTTTCCCTTTTATAGTTTTTTTAAGTTAAAGTTTTATATCACTGAGATCTTCTTTATACTCCTTGAGAAGTATAAATATAGGACTTGAGTGATCTCTTTAATGGAGTTCATTGCACATAAGATCACAGCTTGTAAGTGACTCCAAGACCTAATACCAATTCATAAACAGATTTATGACATATACCCCTGGTTCTTTCTTTTTTAGGTTTCTCCCAGTCTTCATATCCCATGTCCTTTTACTGATCTTCTACCAAAAAAATTAATGGTTTTTCTAGAAGATTTTGGTGTCTTCTCTTGGTTCTGTACTCCATGACTAGGGCCTCCCCAGTGGCAAAGGATCAAGACAATAGATGCAAAAGAAATCAGGATTCTCCTCTGCCATATTTTTTATAGGCCAGCAGTTCATTTTTATAGATACAAAGAGAAAGTTTTTCTTGTTTCTCACACTGCTGCAGCTCTGTGATATTAGCCAGTTGGAAGTAAAAAGGATAAAACCAAAACAAAAAATTACCCAAACCCTTTGGTTTGCAGGAGATCCTTTTACCATTCTCAGATGTTATCCCCATCTCCAAATACAGTGTTGTTTACAAATAATTAGGGTTAAAATTTCAGCATTTCATTTTTGGTACAGCTCAACCCACAACAAAGTGAACAGAATGATGCTGTATAGTAACCACTGTAAAAGTATATTGCAATCTTTATGTAACCTTTTTTGTATGTTATGCTCATAATTATACTGTATCTTTACAGTATTTTCAATGTTATCTGTCCTTACAATTCAAGCAGTTATATTGAATTAAAATATCTTGCATATTGAATATTATAATCATAGTCATCATTATGACTTACCTAAATAATGTTAATGATTACTCCATTGAGAAAATCATCATGAAATTTAAAAAGACCTGATTGACTCTTAACTAATCATTCTGTTAGTACAGGTTCATTTTTATGCTTATCTGTATTTAACTGTCATTAAACACTAATAAATAGCACTTTTTTATAAAGGTTTAGTGGTTACTAGTGAAATATGGTTACAGTAGTTATTCCATTCATATCTGTGGTGGAGTATCTGTGGCTTTCAAGGCTGAGTATAATTCTAATAAAGTCCACTTAGCAATGTAATCTCTAAGTAGCTGGTGGCAAACCTATGGCACACATGCCACAGAGAGCTGTTTGTATCATTAAAAGCTCTAAAAGGTTCACCATCACTGATATGTGCGCTTGCTTTGGCTTATAGGCTTAATTATAGCTAGCCATCTCATGTTAGAATTGTATATCATTTTTTAAAAATATTTATTTAACTGATACAGAAAAATATGTATGTAAATAAATGGAATATAATGTGATGTTTTGAAGCATGTATGCATTGTGTCACATTTTAAGTCAAGTTAAACATGTCTTCTCAAACATTTACTATTTCCTTATGGTAAAAACATTCAGAATTTTTTCTTCTAGCTTTTTAAAATATGTAGTACATAATTGTCATCTCTAGTCACCCATGTAACACACCAGAACTTCTTACTCCTAACTGTTTAGCACCCATTGATCAGTCTTTTCTCAGCCTCTGGTAATTACCATTACTTCTGTGAGATCAACTTTTTCGTATTCTGCAAATGAATGAGATCATGTAGTACTTTACTGTGCCTGATTTATTACACTTGACATAAATAGTTCTCTCCATGTTGGTGAAAATGATAGGAATTCATTTTTTATGACTGAATAGCATTGTATTTTGTTTTATGTGCCGCATTTTCTTTATTCATTCAGTAATTAATGTACACTTAGCTTGTTTCAGTTTCTTGGTGACTGTGAATAATGCTGTAATAAACATGAGAGTGCAGATGTTTCTTTACCATACTCATTTCCTTTCCTGTGAGCGTATTTCCTACAGTAGAATGGTGGGACTACTTTTGTTCAACACAGTACTGAAAGTCCTAACTAGAGCAATTTGTCAAGAAAAAGAAAAGGCATCCAAACTGGAAAAGTGGAGGTCAAGTTTTCTGTTTGCAGATGACAGGTTCTTATGTATAGAAAACTTTAAAAAATCTCACCTCCCCAAAATAGTTAGGACTAATAAAAGAATTTAGTTAAGATTCATGATATAAAAATCAACCAACAGTACCATTCGTACTATTGCTATAGCCAGTAGTAAATTGTCTGAAATAAAAATTAAGGAGACAATTCCATTTACAAAAGTTGCAACAGAAAAACTAGAAGTATGTATCTTTACTGAATATATATCAATTGAAAAGGTACATTCTTGTTGGAAAACAACATTTTATTCAAAATTCTTTCTCTGAGTATATTAGTTTTCTTTGGGAAGACCATTTTGGGGGGGTAATCAACAGTTTCTATTCAGATTTCATATATTAATATAAATTACAAAATCCTTTCTCATGACAGTGGTATTTGCTGAAACCAATTTAGTCTTTTTTTTTAATTCCTGTTTACAAGTTTCTGTGTTCATATTTCTAAAAAGAGTCTAAGAATTTCCTATACTTCCATTCTCAATAGCATCCAAATGCATGTTACAATCAGCTGGAAAGATTTTGAAAAAAAAAATATCATTACCTGGGCCCCATCTGGATTCTGTCCTGAGTCAAATATTGAGACATACTGAAAGATGGTAAAAAGATTTTCTTGTCATAGTTTTTAATGTTCATTATTTATTGTAAAGTGCAACCTGGATGACAATTATATCTTGAGAATCTTTTTATAGGTGTATTCTAATGTCTGTTGTACTGTATTTTTATTATTTAAGTGATTCGTTTGCTTTGATACTTCTGTAAAACAGCAGCTTATTTCTGTTTCTGCTTTCAAATCAGGCCTGTTCTGATTAGTCAGCTTTCCCTACAAGTATTATAAATTTCAGTCTATTTCACTGAGATAGACTTTCAAACATAAAAATGATACTTTTAAAATTATTTCCATAATTTATTACTTTTAATGTATGTAAAACATATAACCAAATTCTTATAATGAATATTCAAAATATGAAATTCTTAATTGAAAAATGGGAATAGTTACCAACTACTTTAAGATATGCTTTATTCTGACATATGTCAAACATATGACAATGGATGCTATTTATCAGAGTATACTTACACTATTTAGTTTCATCATTTGTATTATTTTATTTTTTGTGACTGTATGTTTGTAGTGCATAATGATGACACCGAACATGTGGAGTTGCTGCATGCACATCACACATCTTAATTCTTCGTTGTATCCCCTTTCTCCCACTTCCTCCATCTCTTAGTTCCCTTCCTATTTATAAAAGATCTATCTCCCTGTTTCCTATTGTCTGTCTTTTATTTTGCTCTTTATTTATATAAGAGAAACCATTTGATTTTTAAGCTTGTGTGTCTACTTTACTTCACTTAACATTATAGTCCCAAGGTGCACAGTATTCCCACAGATGACTCAGATTTATTCTTCTTTATGGCAGAGTAGTACTCTGTTGTGTGTAAATACCATATTTTCTTTATTCATTCATCTGTTGATGGGCATACAGGCCACTTCCAAGATTTAGCTAGTATGAATTGTACTGCTGTAAACATGGGTGTGCGTGTCTCACTGTAACATGATGTATTTAACTTTTTCAGAAGATACCTGAAAGGGAAATAGCTGGGTCAAATGAAATTTCCAGTTTGAGGAATTTCCAGAATGATTTCTGTATTGGTTGTACTAGTTTACATTCCCACCAGTGTGGGAGAGTTTCTTTTTCCCTGCAGCCTTGTCAAAATTTGTTATTACTTGATTTCTTGATGATAGTCATTCTTTCTGGAGTAAGATGGAATCTCAGTGTTTTAATTTGCATTTCTCTTGTGATCAGAGATGTTAAATATTTTTTCATGTATTTATTGACCATCTGTACTTATGAGAAATGTCTGTTCATTTCAGTTGCCCATTTTTTGAGTAGGTCATTTATTTTGGGTGGAATCTGATTTTTTTGAGTTCTTGATAATGTTCTAGATATTAGTCTTTCCAAGGAGTAGCTGGCAAAGTTGTTTTTATCCTTCTGTATGTTGTCTCTTCACTTTGTTGGTTGTTTATTCGATATCCCATTAGTTGATTTTTGATGTTTATTTTGCAAATGGGCATCTGTTCAGAAAGTCTTTTCTACACCTGTGCTTTCAAGAGTTTTACCTATTTTGTTTTCCAACAGATTGTTTCTCTTTTAACATTTAGATCTTTGATCCATTTTGATTTTATTTTAGTACATGGTGGTTGATACGAGAGTCTCAGTCTTTTGCATGTGCATAGCCAGTTTTCCCAGCGCCATTTGTTAAAGAGGCTATCTTTCCTCTGGTATGTTTTTGGCCCCTTTGGCGAAGATTAGATGGCTAAATGAGTCTGAAGTTTCTACATTCTCCATTCTGTTTCATTGGTCAACATGTCTGTTCTTGTGCCAGTATCATGTTTTTGTTGTTGTTTGTTCTTGTTTTCATTTTTTTATTAGTATATCTTTGTAGCACATATGATTACATTCCTTGTGGAGAGTTGGTACACGTACTTGACACATTTGAATTCTTTACCTCCCCTCTCCTCCTCCCTCTGTCTCCTGATCACCTTCCCATTTGAAAAAGATCTCCCTGCTTCCTATTATCTTTTATTTTACTCTTCATTTATGTTTTGGTTTCTTGTGATACAAACGATGTGATATTTAAGCTTGTATGTCTTATTTATTTCCTTTAATATTATGGTCTAAGTTTATCCTTCATTATAACAGAATAGTACTCCATTGGTTAAAACGACATTGAGCTTCCACCTTTCTCCAGAAAGAATGGCTGTCATCAGAAATCAAATAAAAAATTACAGCAAGACTGCTAGAATAAAAGGAACCCTTCTGTATTGTTGATGGGAATGTAAACTAGTACAGACATGTTGTTTTTACTACTGTAGCTTCTTAATAAAATTTGAAATCCAGGATTGTAATGTCTCCTCCTTTGCTCTTGTTGCCCAGTTTTGCTTTTGTTAATCTGGGACTCTCGTGGCTCCATATAAGTATTAGGATTGTTTTCTCTTCTTCTGTGAGGAATATTCTTGCTGTTTTGATTGGAATTCCATTAAATTTAAATTTTGAAAGTATGGCCATTTTGCCTATCCAGGAACACGAGATATCTTTCCATTTCCTGATGTCCTGTTAGTCCCTTTTCTTTTCTTTTCTTTTCTTTTTTTTTTTTTTAGTCCCTTTTCTAAGTACTGTAGTTTTCATTATAGGTCTTTCACTTCCTTTATTAGGTCAATTGCTAAGTAATTTTTTTGAAGCTACTGTGAATGATATTTTCCTAATTTCTTTGTAGGTGGATTCATTATTGATGTATAGGAACACTATTGAGTTTTGTTTATTTTGTATCCTGCTACACATTGCTGAATTTGATTATCAATTATAAGAGTCTTCTGGTGGAGTTTTTGGGATCATCTATGTAAAGGATCATGTCATTTGCAAATAAGGACAGTTTACCTTCTTTCTTTTCTTTGTGTATCCCATTTCTTTCTTTCTCATGCCTGATTGCTTTGGCTAATGTTTCAAGTACAGTGGTACCTGAATTCATGAACTTAATTTGTGCTATGATTTTGGAAAGGATGGTCACATTTGTGTTTGTGTGGGAAAGATGGCAGTGACACAGTTTGCAAACAAAAACAAAATTTTGCTAAGCACTTGTGTTTGTGAACCAAATTGTTTGCAAACAAAAGTGTTCATGAACTGAGGTACTGATATAGAAGGAATATAACTGTCAACCTGCTTGATATCGGATGTGCCAAGTTTGTGACTCCTGAAATCAGAGAATGAATTCCAAAGGACAGAGGAGGTTAAGAGTAGAAAAAGTTTATTGGAGAATAGGAATAGCTCCTGAGAGACAGGAGAGGTCTCAAGTGGGTTGTCACTGAGTTCATTTCTTCAAGAATGTTTTGTAGGGCAAAATCCCGAGGTGAGTACACAATCATGAAATGGGTACATCGTGAGTCAAATTATAATCAACCAATAAGATTACAAGTAGAGCTGTTTAGCTCATACTGATCTAATGGGAAGGGGCCACTTAGCAAGGGCATATTCCTGACATCATTAACCTTGGCTTATCTGTGACTTCTGAAACAGGAACATTTTGGGGAAGGGATGAGCCCACCTGTTCTGTCACCCATCCCAGTGCCTGAGGTATAGCTGGAGTTAATGGACTGGGTGGTATCAGTTGCAGTATAATCTCAAGTTCCCATTCATCCCTTAGGGTAGTGTGCAAATCTGACCATTATGACTTTAATAATTTTTTTTAAGGCAGGGTCTCCCTGTGTAGTATAGGCTGGCCTTGAACTCACAGTGTATCCCAGGCTGGCCTTAAATTTTCTGCAATCCTCCTGCCTCAGCCTCCATAGTGCTGGAATTACAAATGTGCCCAGCTTGTGATTTTAATATTGAGGCCTCACCCTCTTCAGATGTGCCTCCAGGCACAATTTTGATGTCTCTACCCTCCAATGATTTGTTTGAGAGCCCAGTCCCTCTGACTGTATATTAATTTTTATATAACTTAGCAGCCTATAATAGTACCACTATACTGTATTGAACAGGATTGGTGATAGTGGACATCCTTCTCTTGTTTCTCATTTTATGGGAAAAACTCGGTAATGCTAACCATATCCTTCATGGCCTGAGCTTGAACTTCTGAGGGAGTCTATGTCTAACCTGCACCGGCTACACCACTGTCTTGTGGTTTCTCCCACCCAGTCACTGTGGTAGGGTAACCCCAGAAACCCTAAAATGTAGTTGTTCTGCAGCTCAGTCTTAAACAATTAACTCTTTCCCCAAATGGCTCGTGGTTAAACACTCGGATATGCCGAGCACTGCACTGGATTTCTTCATCTCTAGCCTGCCATGCGGAAGTAGTTACTTGCACGGTAAACCCCATGCTTTTTTTTGCAGGCTGGTCTATTGTTTCTGCCTGGAGCTGCTGACCCTCTCAGGCTTTACCTTGTATTATAGGAGACAGGTACCCATCCCAGACAGCAGGTTAAGCTTTCCAGACTGCTTTGTTCTTTTCTCTGCATTGTACTCAGTTTCTCCAGGTTAGTTTCAAGTTTTCCTGTCAGCTCCATCCTGATTCCCAGAGATCTTTTTTTCTTCACCAACTTGTTTTTTCCCAGGAGTCTTGTTTCCAGATCCCAGAGAGGCTGTATTTTGCTGCTGGTCTTTATGCCGCCATTTTGAATCTCTTTACATACCTTTTAAAGAATATTCAGTGAATATAAATGTAATTAATATACAACATAGCTCCAAATAGTGTTGTACATTTTATGTTTTATTGTGGGTTTGTGTTACCTCTCAATATAAAATCATTGATTATTTGTGTTGTTTTTTGACATTCAAACCAAGTTTTCCTATTTTCTTTTTTTTTTTTTTCCTTAAATTCTTTTATTGGTACATTTTAGGTATACAGTACATTTACATTTACCACTGGGTACTTGTACCTTTTCATGATATATCTTGGCTCTTATTTTTTCCCCATTTCCTGTCCTCCCTTCACCACCTTCCCTATTTACAAAGACTTTGTTTCCATTTTTTACTTTTCTCATCTTTCCTTTCCCTTCTTTGCTTTCCCCTACCCCTCCCACTTCCCCTACCCCTTTGGACCTTTTCCTGTTTCACATTATCAATTGTTCATTTTAATCATAATTTACACTTTCAGTTTCTCACACCAGAGAAACTGTTCGTTATTTACACATGTGTGTCCTATTTATTTCACTTAAGAGTATAGCCTCAGGGCCGAAGATTTAGCTCAGTGGTTCTGGCTCCTGCCTCTGCAGCTCAAGGTTCCGAGTTCAACGCCCAGTACCAAAAAAAAAAAGTATGGCCTCAGTATGCATCCATTTAGCTATAAATGTCTCCAGTTTTTCGTTCTTTATGGTTGAGTAGTACTCCATTTTATTAAAAAACCACATCTTCTTTATCCAGTTTCCAGTTAATGGGCACTTGGGCTGTTTCCAAGCTTTTGGTATTACAAACTGTGCCACTATAAACATGGGTGGACATATATCACAGTGGTACGATTCTTTTAATTCTTTGGGGAAGATACCCAGCATGGGAATAGCTAGGTTAAATGAGACCTGTAGTCCTAGTTCTTTGAGGTATCTCCATATGATTTCCACAGTGGTTGCACCAGTCTGCACTGCCACCAACAATGGAGAAGGGTTCCTTTCTACCCACAACCCCTCCAACATTTGTTATTTGTTGATTTCTTGATAGCAGCCATTCTTTCTGGGGTGAGGTAGAATCTCAGTGTTGTTTTCATTTGTATCTCTCAAATGACCAGTGATGTTGAACATTGTTTCATATGTTTATTTCCTGTTTTTACTTCTTTGTCTGAGAAATGTCTGTTCATCTCAGATGCCCATTTTTGAATTGGGTCTTTAAATTTGGGGGTCTGATTTTTTTGAGTTCTTTATATATTCTAGATAGTAGTTCTTTGTCCGAGGTACAGCTGCTAAAAATTTTTTCCCACTTGTAGATTGTCTGTTAGCTCTGTTAGTGGTTTCTCTTGTTGTGCAGAAGCTTTTTAATAAGATGAGATCCCAGTTGTTGATTCTTTGTGCTAGTTCCCATGCTACTGAGATTTTGTTCATAAAGTCTTTTCCTATGCCAGTGTCTTCAAGAGTTCTACCTGGGGCCAGGGATTTAGCTCAGTGGTTTCACTGCCTGCTGTGCAAGCGCAAGGACCCGAGTTCAATCCCTGGTACAAAAAAAAAAAAAGAGAGTTCTACCTAACTTATCTTCCAGCAAGTTTAGTGTTTCTGTTTTAATATTTAGATCTTTAGTCCACTTTGATCTTAGTTTAGTGCAGGGTGATAGATATGGATCTAGTTTTAATCTTTGGGAGGTTGAAATCCAGTTTTTCCTGCACCATTTATTAAAGAGGCTATTTTTCCTCTAGTGAGGATGGTTGACTCCTTTGTCAAAGATGAAGTGGCTGAGTATGTCTGGAGTTGTTTCTGCACCTTCTAATCTATTCCACTGATCCTCAGGTGTGTTTCTTTGCCAGTACCATGCTGTTTTTATCACAGTAGCTTTGTAGTATAGTTTCAAGTTGGGGTTTGTAATACCCCCTGCCATGTCTCTGCTGCCTAGAATTGCTTTTGCTATTCTAGATCTCTTCTGGTTCCAAATAAATTTCTGGATTGTTTTCTCTAGTTCTGTGAAATATATGGGAATTTCAGTCAGCATTGCATTAAATCTATATAGCAGTTTTGGAAGTTTGGCCATTATCACTATATTGGTTCTTCCTACCCAGGAACAGGGGATGTCTTTCCATTTTCTTGTATCCTCTTCGATCTCTTTTTTTCAGAGATCTGTAGTTTTCAGTATAGAGGTCTTTTGCTTCCTTTGTTGGACTGATTCCTAGATATTTCATTTTTTGGGATGCTCTTGTGAAAGGAATTGCTTCCCTAATTTCTCTCTCAGTGAGTCTGTTATTTGTGTATAAGAAGACTATTGTTTTTTGAGTGTTAACCTTGTATCCAGCTACTCTACTGAATCTGTCAATTAAGTCTAGAAGTCTTTTGGTGGAGTTTTTTGGGTCTTCTATAGAGTATCATATTGTCAGCAAATAATGACAGTTTAACTTCTTCCTTTCCTATCTTTACTCCTTTTATTTCTTTCTCTTGTCTAATTGCTGTGGCTGTTTCCAGAACTATATTGAATAGGAGTGGTGATTGGACATCCTTGTCTTGTTCCTGATTTTAGCATGAAGGTTTTCAGTTTTTGGCCATTAAGTATGATGTTGGGTGTTGGTTTTTCATATGTAGCCTTAATCAAGTTGAGATAAAGACCTTCTATTCCAATTTTCTGTAGGGTTTATCATGAATGGGTGTTGGATTTTGTCAAATGCTTTTTCTGCATCTATTGAGATGATCATACGGTTTTTATCCTTTGCTCTGTTAATATAGTGTATTACATTTATTGATTTATATATGTTGAACCATCCTTGCATCCCTGGGATAAATCCGACTTGGTCAGGGTGTATGATCTTCTTGATGACCCTCTGTATTCTGTTTGCCAGTATCTTGCTGAGGATTTTTGCATCTATGTTCATCAGGAAGATTGGCCTGCAGTTCTCTCTTTTGGTTGGGTCTTTCCCTGGTTTTGGAATCAAAGCAATACTCGCTTCCAGGAATGAATTTGGAAGTATTACTTTCCTTTCAATTTCATTCAAGAGTTTAAAGAGTAATGGCAATAGTTCTTTAAATGTCTTGTAGAATTCAACAGTGAAGCCATCAGGACCTGAGTTTTTCTTTGTTGGTAAATTTTTTAATTACATTTTCAATTTCACTGATTGTAATTGGAGTGTTTAGAATTTTTATATCTTCTGCATTTAACTTTGGCAATTTGTATGTATCAAAGAATCTGTCCATTTCTTCCGTGTTTTCCATCTTATTAGAGTACAGGTTCTCAAAGTAGTTATTGATGATTCTCTGGATTTCTGCTGGATCTGTTGTGACTTCACCTTTTCTGTTCTTAATTGCCTGGATTTGAGCCTTTTCTTTCCTTTTTTGATAAAGTTGGCTGAGGGTTTATCGATTTTATTTATTCTTTGGAAAAATCAACTCTTCGATTCATTAATTTTTTGTATTGTTCTCTTAGTCTCCATTGCATTGATTCCTTCTCTGATCTTTATAATTTCCTTTCTTGTATGAGCTTTGGCTTTGTCATACTCTTTTTCTACGAGTTTGAGGTTCAGTATTAGGTTTTTTATTTGAACTCTCTTTTCCTAATATGAGCATTCACTGCTATGAGTTTTCCTCGTAGAACTGCTTTCATTGTGTCCCATAGATTCCTGTATGTTGTACTGGCATTATCATTTTCTTGTAGAAACTGTCTAATTTCTTCTTTAGTTTCCTTTGTGACCCATTGGTTGTTCAGGAGAATGTTAATTCAATTTCCATATGTTTGTAGGGGTTTTGCAGTTTCTTATGCTGTTGATCTCCAGTTTTATTGCAGCGTGGTCTGATAATATACAGGGGATAACTTCAGTTCTTATGCATTTACTTAAGCATGTCCTATGAGCTAGCATGTGGTCTATTTTGGGGAATGACCCGTGTGCAGCCAAAATGAATGTGTATTCCGATTTTTTGGGGTGGAACACTCTGTAGACATCTGTTAAGTCCATTTGTTCAAAAGCTTGGTTCAGTTTGAGAATTTTGTTGTTGATTTTTTGTCTAGATGATCTGTCTGTGACAGTGGGTTATTGAGGTCCCCCACTACAATTGTATTAGTGCTTATTTTTTCATGTCCATTTTCTGTTTTGTATAGTCGGGGGCATTCGTATTTGGTGCATATATATTTAGGATTGTCATCTCTTCCTCTTGGATTGTTCCCTTCACAAGGATGTAGTGACCATATTTGCCTCTCTTAATTAGTTTTGGTTTGAAATCTACTTTTATCTGCAAATAAGATTGCTATCCCTGCTTTTTTCTGGGTTCCTGTCACATGGAGAACTGTTTTCCATCCTTTTACTTTCAGCCTATGAATTTCTTTTTGAATTAGGTATATTTCATTTTTACAGTATATTGTTGGGCTTTGCTTCTTAATCCATTCTGCCAGTCTATTTCTTTTGATTGGTGAATTGAGGCCATTAACATTGATGGTTATAATCGATAAATATTGACATCCTTGTCATGATGTTTTACTGTTGTTAGCTCTTTTATTTTTCATTTTTTCCCCTTTCCCTTTAGTTTCTTGCCTTGCCTGGTGGCTTTGCTCTCTTGGGCCTCATGGAGTTGTGACCTTCATTTTCTTTTTCTTTTGTTTACAATTGTTTGGAGTGCTGGTTTGGTTTTCATGAAATTTCTCAGGTGTTCTTTGTCATGGAAGTATCTTAATTTCCCCATTGAATTTGAAAGATAATTTTGCAGGATACAACAATCTGGGTTGGAAGTTATTTTCTTCTAAGGCTTGAAATACTTCACTCCAGGCTCTCCTTGACTTGAGGGTTTGTGCTGAGAAGTCTCCTGTGATTCTGATGGGCTTTCCTTTGTAGATGATTTGTATCTTTTCTCTAACTGCTTGTAGGATTTTGTTTTTCTGTTGGCTTTCTGGGATCTTGACTATTATATGTCTAGGTGTAGGGTTTTTTTTTTTATTGTGGCAGGTTGGAGTTCTATATGCTTTCATCTGTATGTCCAATTCTCTACCTCTGTCTGGGAAGTTTTCCACTATTCCTTCTGTGAACAGGGTTTTTTTTATGTCATTTGTACTTTCTCCTGCTTTTTCGTGGACTCCTATCAATGTTATGTTATTCTTCTTTATATCATTTAGCAGCTGCTGAATTGATTTCTCATGGTCCCTTACTATTTTTAAGAAATCTCTGTTTTCATGGTCACTAACCACAATCCTCTCTTCTATATCCGATTTTCTGTCTTCACCATTGCTCAATCTACTGTGAATACTTTCAGTGGAGTTTTTAATCTGTATATCTGTTTGAATCCATTTCATGGATTCCATTTCTTTCCTATGTTGGGCCATCATGGTTTCCATTTCTTTCTTATGCTGGGCATTCATGGCTTCCAGCAAGGTCCTGAGCTCATCTATTTTTTTATCTGTTTCTTTTCTAGAGTCTCTAATCATATCTTTCACTCTGCTCAGCATCTCTGTAGTTATCTGGGAAATTATTTCTGTTTTGAATTTTTCTAGCGCCTCATTCATCTGTTTTTTTACTTCCTGTGCTATCAGTTCAGGGTGACCAGATGGTTGATTATCATATTTTTTCCACCTGGTTTCCCCCAGGATTTGCCTTTGTTGAGCTTGAAGTCTGGGTTTGTGTCCTGCCAAGGTGTCTTCACATTTTTAATTCTGTTGTCGGTTCTGTTTTTTGCATTGATTCCTGGGCTGATACTCCAATATTTCTTATTTTGATTATCTTTATTACTGGTGATTAGAGCCCCTATGGAGTGATTGCTTCTCAAAGATATCTTCCAGATATAGCTGGACTTTTTAGGCGCTGAGTCTCTAATGCCTCTTAGGCAGCCTCGTTTTCAGTATACCTGGGAGGACAACTGATTAGGTCCATCACAACACCTTAGTCCAATTGACACAATCAGCATCAAACACAGCTTAGAAAATGACAATTTGTGGTAGCAGTTAATCTGTCACCTTTAACCAAGCAAGCTAGATCAAAATCTAGGCCAACCCAAAATATGTTTGTAGTAAGTAAACCCTTCAATATGGCAGATTTACCTTTTGGGATAAGGATTTAGCAGGATTGGGGAGGGAGAGGTGGAGAGATAGAGGGAGAGGCAAAGGTTAGAGGTGAGGCTAGAGGACATGGGAAGATCATGCAAATTGTGGGGATCTGTTGAAGACAGGAGGAAAAGACAGCGCAAGAACAGAGACAAGTACAGAACAAACTGACAGTAGGGAAGCTAGAATTTGTATTCACCTTCCTATAAAAGTGACAATTGAGATGACAGAGAGAGAAAAAATTCAGAATGGAACAGGAACAAAGAGGGAGAGAGATATAGAACCAGAAGGGATAGAGAGAGAAAAAAAGAAAAGAAAAAAGAAAAAAAATATATATATATAAAACAAAACAAACAAAAAAAGGCTCCCTAAGGATATGTCTCTGCCGGTAGGCAATGTGGGCAGCACTGTGCGGGTCTTAAGTCTATTAGCAAGGTAGCTGTAGTCTATTGCGAGTCAGCCTGATTTCTGGCTGCAAGGTCCAAGTTGAGGTCCCTGACCTCCTGCAGGATTGAACTCTGCAAGGTTCTACTGCAGGTGCCAGCTGTCCTCCCCTCTATGGGAGTCCAGGTTTCTATGGGAGGTGCTAATCCCAACTCCAACCATGGTCCAATATCTTTTATTGAAGTTTTTCTTCACTTTCCCAGTGGGCTTCAGTTTTCATTGAGGCGCCTCAGAGAGGCCCTCTCTGTTGTTCACTTCTGCTCTATCTTCTGGGGCTCATAACCATGGCCTTTATGATCCTGCTGGTGCCTCTGCTGTGGGGATTCAGATGCCCCATGACATCTGCACAGCGTGGTCCGACAGGACGTGGTGTCCACACAACTGGGGCATGGCCGGGCCTAAGCTGCTGGCGTCTGCACAACCAGGATCTCAAGTTTTCTTATTTTCAAGTAAGTTATTCTATTAATCCGGCATTCAGTTTAAACAATTTTTTGGTCCTAGTAAGTCAAAATATTTTAGATTGATACAGAAAGATACCTGTAGAAACAAGCAAACTTTGTAAGGTATAGAAGCATTTGCTAATGTATTACTTACTTCTTTTTGTTTTTATTGTCTTTCCTTCAGTGAAGCTGTGGTCTACCAACCTAGACAATTCAGTGGCAAGCATTGAGGCAAAGGCTAATGTGTGCTGTGTTAAATTCAGCCCGTCTTCCAGATATCATTTGGCTTTTGGCTGTGCAGGTAAAAAATGAAAGCATATTTATCTTCTTTTGATGTTGATTCAGTATTATGTCTAGAAGAACATTTAAAAATGAGTGACTACTTTTGTACACTAAAATTTTGTTTTTATTATTAGACAAAATTAGACATGTACCTTCATTACTCATTTAGTGCTATGTTTTAATCGCACCACTGTCACCTATCTTCTAACACAGATGGGTTTCTTGTTTTTCTTCTGAGTAATCACATGTATAAACTAAAGCTTTTTACTTATCCACAAATTTTGCTCAGAATGTTTAAATAAGCTATTTAGACACAAATTTTTATAAGAGAACCTATTAATTCCTTCAGAAGTTATTTATTGAGTGCCTGCTATGTACAAAGCACTCATGTAGAGACAGTATTCAAAAAATATTGTTATCACAGCAAGGAATCAATTGCTAAAGTGTCTTTCTTAAATAAAATGACTGTGTCTGGGCTTGTGTTGAGCAGTTCTGGTTTATATTTGTACTTTCTTTTTATTGTCTAAAGTATCATGAGTTGAAAGATAAGTCATATGATCACTCTGTTAATTTTTTATCTTCTCTACTTTTTCCTTCTTGAATATTTACTAAAACAGTAACTACTTGTAGTTTAACTTTTTAAAAAATAATATCAGGTCCTTAGAAAAGCTTTAGAAGTATATCATGAGAACAATAGCAACATTTAAAAAGGGAAAGCATAATTTAAAACTTGTTAGTGTACTTCTTCCTGTTCTCAGCTTACTATGTGTGTTGCTGGGATACTGACATTATTTCTTAGTTAAACATGAGGAGTGCATGGGCTCACATTTAGGTGTTGGTAGAATTCTCTTTCTATTAGGATGTAGAATTTTTAAAATACTGATTGTTAATTTTTTTCATTAACCTCCTACTTGCTTATGTAAATCCTTTTTTGTCACTAACCAGAAATAGAATCCTAAGCAAGTTGAGCTCTTTGATGCTGTTAAGATTATATAAAAAAAGATGCTATATGTAAAGCTACTATATGGGGTTTAATAACTGCTTAGTTCTTGTTAGCAGTATTTTATAATATATTCAATTAAAATGTATAGTCTTAGTTTTAATTTTTTAAATGTATGTTGTTTTATAAACACACTAACCTTTGGCCACTGCTTATGAATAGATTGTTTTCTTCAGATTTGCGTATCCAAATATTTTCCTTCCTGGAAAATAAAACCTTTTTAAAATGCCTCAGCAATATAGTTTGGTCAGTTTTGTCTCACTATTTTAAATTTTTGTACATTTGTTACTTAATTTATCACTTACCTTTCCCTGGAACCTTTAAGATTCATGTCTTTTCAAGTTTAGAAAAAGTTCTAAAAGTTTAGGAAAGTTCAAAATTACATTATATTTATTTGCTTATTTTGAAACTATTGATGCTATTTGGATTGTATATCTTCCCACATGATACAGGGGATATCTTTTTATTTGTTTGAATTGTTTTGATTTTCAATGAGATTTTATACTTTATTCCATTAGATTCTTGTTGTTTTGTTTGTTTTTCTATGTACAATTTTGGCTGTTATTTTAAATGAAAAATTTTCAGTTCTCATACTATGATACTTTCTGGTTAGCATAGACAACAACTGTTGATATTTGGGTTTTCTGACTTATAACTAGGCACTGCATTATATTCTTACTAAATTTAGTAGCTTTTTGTAGAATTTTTGGGTTATTTATTGTTGATATCAGGTAAAAATGATACTTACATATTTTTCTTTTCTCATGATTTATTGCATTCTCTGTCTCACCTGAAAGTCAGTGTTATATATACTATTCGTGGTGCTCTTCCATATATATATATATATAATTTTTTTTTTTGAGACAGAGTCTCACTATGTAGTTCAGACTGGCCTTGAACTCAACTGTGTAGCCCAAGCTGGCCTCAAACTCATGGCAGTCCTTCTGCCTCAGCCTCCTAAGTGCTGGGGTTACAGGCGTGTACCACTAGGCTTTAGTATCTTGCTGTATAGGATGCCTACTTTTGGAAAACAGTTTTTACTCAATTAACTTTATTTTACTATTTCTTTAGAAGCAAATGGGATATTTATTAAGTGCCTTTCTTCCTTAATTCATATAAGCATATGATTTAATATGTTGACATAATTATGCTCATGCTTTTTCTGATATTGTTTCTCAAATAAATTTTGCTTTGGCATAATGTAGAACCTTTTGATGAACTTCTATATTTCACTGCCAGATTTACATCTATATCCACAGATTAAATTTGTCTGCATAGTCCTCTTTTTAACCATTTTAATATCTCATCGGCATTTTGTAATTTTCAGTGTACAGTACAAGTATTAGCTTTCTTGTTAAATTTATTCTTAATTTTTGTTTTTTTACTTTTAGTTCTGTAATTTTTTTGGTTTGTTTTCATTGCCATTGTACAGAAATATAATTGATTTTTGTATATTGATCTTATGTTTCAACTCTGCTACTTTTTATTCTTGTAGTTTTCCTGGCATTCTGTGTGTGTAAGGTCATACCTTCTGCAAATTTAAACAATTTGTGAATCTCTTTTTGTCTTACTGTATTAGCTAGGAGATAAGTACATTGTTGAATAGAAGAAATGGCTAGAGAGATTTTCTTATCAAAGTGAGAAAACATTTAATCCTTCACAATTTTGTATGGTGTTAGTATGAAAGTTTTTTGTTTTTTTTTTTAATCTCGGAGATACCTTTTATCTGATTGAGGATGTTTTCATCAATTCCTGGTTTGCTAAGAGTTTTTATTGTGAATTAGTGCTGCATTTTGTAATATGCTCTTTTCTTGCCTTTATTGAAATGGACCTGTGACTTACATCCTTTATTATAATAATATACAATATGTTACTGGTTTTTGTTTTGTTTGTTGAAATACCCTTTCACTCCTGGGGAAAATCCATCATAACCGTGTTGTAAAATAATTTTCATGTTGCCAATTGTCTATTAATGAAGGTTGTTCATTTGTTATTTTCTTATGTTTTTTTCTTGCTCTGATAGTAAAGTACATTAATCTTGACCTTATTACAAAGAATGAATTGGGAAATATTCCTTCCTGTGTTCTAAGTGTGTGTAGAATTGGTGTTGTTTCCTAAAATAATTTCCAGTTCAATTTTTTTAGTTCAGGTATACTCAGATATTCTTGAAGTCAATTTTGATAGCTACTGCCTTTCTTGGAATTTGGCAATGAAAGTTTTCTGATTTGTTGCAAATGTGTTCATAACATTTGTTTATAATCCTTTTATTTTCTGTAATGCTGGCAGTTGTGACCCTTTTTCCATTCCTGACTAATTCTGTCTTCTTTCTTATTTCTTTTAGATCAGTGTAACATTTCTTTTCACTTGTCAGTTGTGTGTGTGTGTATGTGTTTGTGCACGCATGCATGTGAATAAGGAGGACACAAATGGGAGCTGTTCTTGACCAGATCACCATATATTTCCCAGTGCTTTTAGCAAAATGTACTTGTTTGTAGGGCTGGAGAACTATTCTGTAATAATGGACCTATGCAGGATTACTGTTAGTTCAACATAGAATAGATAGACCAAAAAACTTACTTCTCAGCTGTTGAAACCTGAACATGATGCCATTGCTATAATCAAGGGCTTTGACATTGTCACTACATTGCTCACAGAACTGGACGTGAACAACTGCTGCACTAAAGAGAAACTCCTGCAACTTTATACTGTGTGTGCAACAGAAGCATCCCCAGCAGGGACACATGACCACAGAGTGTTGCCCTTTCAAATCTTACATAAATTGCAGCTGATTGGTGGAATCTGATTCATGTCTAGAGGTATAACTGCAAGGTGATCTGTGTGATGTAGTGTTTAACTTTTCGTCTTCCCTTAGCTATAGACTGTAAAATGGATGCTGTGTGCCATGAGTCATTTCTAGTACAGCGCGGTTTAGGAGTGAGTTTGGAATTTTATCTAAGTTGGTCTTAAATAGGAAGAAGCATCAGAGCAAGATATTAATGAGGGCAAGTAGTCCTTGTTTTTATTCAAAACTTTTAATTTCACCTTTCTGTGACTGAAACATGATTTAACCTCAGAAAAAACCTTCACTCCTAAGAAACAGTGACTGGTGTGGAATTGTCCTCATTTAGAATAGAAACATTTCTTAGAATGTAGATTATTATCTAAATGTTTCTCTGAGTCCAGGGGTTTAGCTCAGTGGTTCTGCTGCCTGCCTGGCAAGCAGAAGGTCCCGAGTTCAATCCCTGGTGCCAAAAAAACCCAAAAACCAAAAACACTATGTTGTAAAACTACACTAGATAATAAATATTTCTCTGTAAAATGTCACTCTCTGATGCTATGCTGTTTCCCACTGAGAGCAATAGAGAATCATACTGATAAAATTGCTTGCTAATGTCTTTTGTCATGATACTGGAAATATGATGTTTTTTCTTAAACATTGCTTTTACAGCCATGAAAGATATTAAATTAGTATGTGAGCTACCCACAAGTTACATTGTGACTTTCTGTTGCAAGGGCAATGTGAATCCACTTGGGAAGTGATAGCATTGTGTTAACTGCAACCTTTCTTGGCTATTTTCACTTAGATCATATATTTGTTTATCACAATTCATTTTTATTTTATTTCAGTTTGGAAGAACATTGTAAGATTAAAGTAAACAAAATTTCTAGTAGTCTGTGGATTTAGTAATAGATCTTCTTTCAGACTAAGGTGAAACATCTTGTAATAAACTATAATTAATAAATAGGAACTATGGATACTGTCAACATGTCCTCTCTAAAATAGTTTTCTTTCAGAAATTATTGACATTTATGTTGATAACTGGAAAGGAATACTGTTCCAAAAATAAAGAGGATTCTGAAATATACTATTTATGTGATCAATAAATATTTTTAATTTTAATTACTCTTAAGTTCATAACAGCTAAATAATTTACACACTTAAACACACCCTGCCCCATTTCAGTATTGTACAGATTCTATGATTTGGGGTGTGATGTCTTATTTTGAAAGAAAATAAAATTAACTCTTTTGGTTGTTTTGTTTAAATTGTTAAATATCAATATTAGTTTCTTTAAAACTTTTAATGGTTTCTCGTTGATTAAACATGATAGATTCTTTTGCTTTCTATTCTTCACCCTCTCTGATTTTTCTCCAATGTTTCTTATATTTCTTTTACCCAGTATTTGTTCTTCAGATATTTCTCACAAGAGAGTTTTGATAAACCTTTTTCCTTAAAAGATGATTTATTTTCAATATAGTTCTCTAGGCCTATATTATATACTCCTTTCATTTTAAAGTTTTATGTAATTATTTAAAATTGTTTTTATTTAATTAAGCCACTAGTAAAAGATTATACCCTCATTTAACTTTTATATGTAAGAAATAAAGCTCAAATTTCCATTGGCCAAACTTTATTAAACTACCTGCCAAGAGTTAACTACTGGTAGTAGTTTTACAGATACCTTTCCATACTAGATGGACAGGTGGATAGGTAGATTGATTTCTTCTCAGTAAATACTTTACTATATTTAGAAGACCAGTTTTTCTTTTAAAAAAATTGAATGCATTCTAAAAGATGAATATACTATATAAAATATATATAATTTGTGGAGTCAGTTCATGAACTACCTGTCCTCTCCCTTTTCCCCCAAAATCACAATTACCAAGGAATAATTAATTCCTTTCAACTTAAGAACCAAGTCTTTAGGAGCTATGAAACCTGACTTAGTACATTTTATTGGGGTTAACATGGAGAAACTTCAATGTTTACAAGATTGGAGTGTATTTTAGTATATTTTTCCATTTTATTGAAGTAAGAGATAATATTTTAGATTTGTTAAGATGATGAATCTACCTTGTCTTATTTTATACAGAATTTATCCACAGGAATAATATTCTTTCCTTCACCCTATAAATAAGTTAAATGTCTGAGTAGTTCTTTAATAAGTCTTGATTAATGTCAGAACATTCATGAATATGTATTTTAGTTATCTATATTGCATAGATAATTTAAAAATGAATATCAAAGACATCATTTTTGGGCAACCCATTTGGGACCCTTCCTGTCTCTCAGGAACTATTCCTATTCCCCAATAAATTTCCCTACTTTAAAAAAGAAAAAGTCATTTCATTTTCAAGTCTCCAAGTAATTTGAGTGAACTCAAATAGAATAGGCATGTATGAAGGCAATATTCAGGAAGCAAATTACTCTATTACTTTGTTAAATAAAAATAAACTTTTGATACTGCTGTAACAAGAATAACTTTGAAGCACCTAGTAAATCTTTTCATTTCTTTGTATCTGTCTTTCCTTCCAGGGTTTAAGTGACCATGTAGCCAGATCTTTTAAACAATGGGCTTCATAAAAAAATTATAGTATTTATGTTAAATGCAGATAAATGTTAAGATATAACATATTCAGCTGTTACTAATATAGATATGATAATCATGCATTTTTTAAAACTAATATTGAGTAATCACTGTAAATACTTTGTAAGTATGAACTACATGATGCATATTTTAGAGAAACCACTGAAATAATAGAGCCAAAACACAAAATACAAACTATTAGGGGGGGAATAGTTGAATACTGGGTAATTGAAAAGAAAGTAAGAAAGGAAAAGGGAAAGAAAGCAAAGAAAATTCGAGTCAACTAAAAGGCAAAAATAAGGTAGTAGATAGAAGTTCAAATAAACCTAATTATAGTAAATAGAAATTGTTAATGGCTCTAGGGAAAAGGAGACGTTAATAGATTAGTTACAATCTTAAAAATACAATAACATTCTTTATAGTTGACACATTTCAAACAAGGGTGTGGAAAATTAAGTCTTATTTTGGCATAGATGTAGATAGTTCAGTGGTACAGAACCAGGCTCACAAGTATATAAGTATTTGATATATAGCCAAATTGATATTGTGTAACATTTTGGGTGAAAAAAATGCTATTTCTATGTTTGAACTATTGATATTTCTTTGGGAAAATTAAATTGGACCTCTACCTCACATCATACACAGAGGCAATTCCAGTTGATTAAGCACTTTAAATGTGAACAGTAAAGCTATCACATATTCAGTACATAATATTAGAGAATATCTTCATAACCTTGTGGTAGAGAAGACTTTAAGATACCAAAAGTATAAGGGCCAGGGATTTAGCTCAGTGGTTCTGGTGCCTGCCTTACAAGCATAAGGTCCCAAGTTCAATCCCCGGTACCAAAACAAACAAAGATACCAAAAGTATAAATCATAAATGAAATGTAAGGCTTTTGTTTACAATTGAATTAAAATTCCTGTTCATAATATGTAAAAGAAAAATTTTTAAAGTCATGAATTGGGAAGAGATATTTAAAGTGCATAAATGATAAACAATTATTATACAGATTGCATGGTTATGGCCTTTAGGAAAAGAAAAAAGGTAGTTATACCTGCAGCCTTGCTGTTCAGTGTAATCTGTGCACATGGCATTGACATCACCTGGGGGCTGTGGAGAACAAAAGTTCTGGAACCCACCCTACCAAGCCAGAGTTCCTGGGGTGGACTTCAGGGGACTGTGCCTCAACAGGCTCCTCAGTTGATTCTTAGGCACTCTGAAGTTATGGCAGCTCTGCCTGAGAAAAACATAAATAATGTGTATTGTGGCATTATTTTTAGTAATAAAATGCTGAAACAATACACATGTTTACTGATAGGACATTTCATATTGTAGGATGCACATAGCTGTGAAAATGAATGAATGACAGATCCATAAATTGGTATCAGTGAGTAACATAAATGTTGAGTGAAAACCTCAGAAAATAGACATTTCTGTTGCATTCGTGAACATACAGTACTAGTATATTATTTAGAAATATATGCATGATGGTCAAACCATAAAGCAAAGAAGAGGAATAAATATATACTCCAGGAACGGGCTTACCTCTCAGAGGAAAAAAATGTGATACACAGTAAAGTTTTAAGGTATAGAAATAATTCATAACCAGGATGGTAGCTACGAGGCGATCAAAGCTCTTCACTTAGCATTTGAACTTCATTGTTAGCAGTATCATTCATGTTCCTTTTGGCAAGCACCGAATATACTTACACTGAACCTAAACTACAGCCTCTGTGAGTTTGGTTTAAGGGCAGTGTTAAAATAAGCACAAAGCCAGAATAAACCAAGATTGTGGCTTACTCAGAGATTCATCCTTGGGAGAAAAATGTTTATACATCCTCCTATGTGTTTTACTGACAGAGTCCTGGAAAAATGTGTTTTTTCTCATTGCAGTTTTTTAAAATTTGAATTCTAAGTCTGGCTTATTATTGTATAATGTCAGTCTGTCCAACACGGTTCTTTAAATATTTTTGAAAATTTTAAAAATCATTTTTCTTGTTTTAAATCTTGATTGTTTTTTTCATTTTCTTTTGTGTTCTTGTTTGGATCCTAAATGTTCCACCAAAGGCTTGTTGAAAGCTTGGTTCCAGTAGTGATAGCACTACTGGATGGTGCCCTTGAAGGGATTATTGGAATTTAGGCCCTTCCCTCTCTTCTGTTGCTTCTTGGCTGCTATTGGATGAGTAGCTTTGCTCTCCCACACATTCCCCACCATAATCTTTTGCCACCACAGTACTAAAAGCAATGGAGACAAATGACTGTAAGGCAAAATAAATACTTTTTCCATTCAAGTTGATTGTGTCAGATTTTGTCACAGCAATACAAAGCTGACTAATACACCTTGCAAAGTTAAGATACACATATAGTGATGAATATGTAATGATCGGTTATTTCTTTAGTGAGAATTGGAATGAGGATTTTAAGAAGAGGGTATATTATAGAGGGCCATGTAGAAAATACAACATTTAGTCACTAATAGATGAGTTACAGTATTTAGACAGGGACATCATCTTAAAAAGCCCAATTGAATTAAATGTAACTTATCTTTTTTTTTTTTCCCTAGAAGACACTAGTTTAAATTGGAATATATAGATTACCATTATCAGGCAATTTCTTGAAAGCCTATCTGAGCCAGCTTCCTTTCCATTTAGTGTTTATTTTCTCATCTTTTTTTGACTGTCTGATTTATAAATGTAATATGTACACCAGTTAATATTTTAAATGTCAGATCTGTCTCTTAATTGTCTTGAATTAATATTAAGCCCTATAAAATACCTTTTAGACTCTACTAATTTTACTTCAAGAATAGAGCTGATTGTTTTCTATTAATCAGTATTAAGCTATTATTGTAAGCTGTTGAAAGATTTGTTTTGTATTTAATATTTGTAGTAAATTGTATTGATGGCCTTAATTCTTCACCCCTCCCTGTTTCTTTGGGGGCTAGAGGTTTGCTATGTAACTCAGAGCATGGCATTCTGACTTGGTTTGACTAAAGTGATGTTAAATGAAGCAGAAGTTTGAAACGTGTGCATAGTTGGGCTTGCTTACTCTTGCTCCTCTGCCATCACCTAAGGAGAATATGCCCAAGCCAGCTGCTGATCTGAAGAGGACACTTGGAGTGGAGTCTCCTTGCCCTGCCCTGATAAAACTCCATACACATAAAGAAGTGACCCTGAGCTGTCCCCAGGCCAATGCGAGTGAATGAATGTTCTAAGCCACTAAATTTTGAAATAATATCTGACATAGAAATTTTGTGGCAATAACTAAATAATATACCATTGTATGAATTTTTATGATAGTGAGTGAATAAAGGCCCTCTTACATGATTATTAAGCCTCTAACTGATCATCTTTTATTTATAAAAGATTACTGCATGTACAGTAATAGTGTATTTGTAGCCAATTATATCACTGTCAGTGACTGGTCTGAAAGCACAGAAAAAATTCTACCAAAGGCTACTGCTACTTTTATACACATGCTTTCCAAAATCTTCACTTATGGAAATACGTATTTAAATACTTTACTTTTAGTCTAATGTAAAGATCTTCAAAATAGTTAAGAAAACCCTGGTGGAACACTAACACTGTGCAAGGTGTATGTAGACATGAATAAACTGAAAAGAATTAATTTTAGGTCCTCTAATTGTATATGTTAGTTGATATGTCTGCAGTGAAGCTTTGGGTGTCATGTCATTTCATTTTCACTTAAGCTTTTATGGTAACTTTCCTCATGCTTTACAAAAGAAAGACGTTTCTCTCATTGTCCTGAATTTTAATGTAGTACATTATTCTAGGGTGTAAAAACCCCAGGATTGTCAAATAAAAGAATTGTTCAAAATGTTGGTGATAGAGTAACTTCCTATCATTCTCTATATTATAGGCATTTCTGTTAAGTAATATGTGGCATTAGAAGAACTATTTTACAGCATGTTGTAGTGTTTTCTCTTTAGATATATGTTAAGTGAAACAGTAGAAGTAGATGCAATTTTCTCTTTAAAGGACTTCCCTCTTCTGAGTATTGCCCCCCCCCCAAAAAAAGAAGTGTATGCATTGTTCATGAGAATAAGTCTCATGGAAGCAAAGATCCAAAGCATCAGCACCAAATGTTGAAAGCAAATCTTATTTCAACCAGGCAATAACATTTACACCCTATTTACCCATTTATCTGTCATAGAATTAGAATTCAGAAATGAGTTTGTTGCTGGGATGCATATTAACACTTTTAATTAAAAAAGCATAGTCTGGCAGATTAAATGGGGTCTTTTTTCATATATAAGTTGATATCTGTATGGTGAAGCTTTTGACAGAGAGAGAGAGAGAAACACGAAATAATACAAAACCAAATAGTAAAATAGAAATGCTATTGGAAAAGTTATACCATATTAAACTTAGAGAATTTGGCCTTTGCAGCCTTTCTAAGACTATTATAACAAGTATAATTAATATTGCTCTAGAGCTCATTACTTATCCATTTAAAAATTTATGAACATGTAATTGTGCAATATTCTTGCAGGCAAAATAAAGTTTGCTGTCTACCAATCTACTAGTTTAGGTAATTGGGGGCAAATAAGGATAGGGGTTATATGCTAGAGAACTGTTAAGTGACTGGTACCAGTCAAAAAACCGGTGCTAAGTGTTTGTATTGGTAGTCTTTAAATGAAGTATAGCACGATGTTATATAAAAACTTTTTTAGTTATAGAAATGTTTATTTTTATGATATAAGTGAAGTGATTTTTAGTAAAAATATGGGAATTTTTTGATAAATTCATACAAATCTGAAAACCTGGACTTTCTATTATTTAAGAACCATCTGTGGGTATAGAAGGAAGATTAGACTCTCAGGAACTTCTTTTTCTAGCCACTGCTTTACTCCTCAATTCTCATTAACTCTCCCTCACAGTTCTGCTGTACCATAAAAATTAAGTGTGTTTTTTACATTACAAACCAAATAAAGATATGTGAAGTTTTGCTAATTTTAAATTGTTAGACTTCTATTAGCTTACACTTAACATCCTTGTAATATTATTTTCTAGGTCATTTCACCTAACTTTATTTATAACTAAGTATATAGCATTACTGATATCAAAAACAAAACTAACTTATTGTGAGATCAAGTTCAGTGGGATGTATCTTAAAATTTTCTAACTGGAATCCCTAAACAAATGTACTGCAAAGCAAACAAGGAAAGAGTAAGCTTTTATCATTGTAGACTGCTATGAATGGGAAAGAACACTACAACAGGCAGAATAAATGCAATTTTCTCTTACGAAAGAATTCAGAAGTTATCTCCATAGATAAGAAAATATAGTCATAAGATATTCACATTGTTTTACTTCTGCTTACTATATAGAGAGCCACAAGAAAATGTCACTCATTTTAAAACCAGAAAAAGCTATATAAGCTATAAAATTACAACATTTTTTTACCTTCATCAAAGAGTTAATCTCACAAGCCCCTTCAAGAAATAATGGGGTACATGAATTGTTTCATCATTTGCAGATCACAAAAGGAAGAAGTAGCCATCATGAAGTTAGTAAAAAGAAATTAGCAAAAATTTTAATGCATTTCTAAAGACCATATATGACATGGCATATGAGTGCAGAAAAACTGGAACCCCAAAACACAAGAGGAGTGCACACTTAGAAGCTCTTCTCATGACTACTCAAAAAAAAGGATGGACCAGGGTACTTGCCCTTGTCATTGACATGTAGGAATTCATGCTGGATCACCTGTGGGAAACATCATATGGATCAGGAGCGTTAACCTGGGAAGAATATAAGAACTTCTTGAAACTAGGACCCTCTGTCAGTATGAAGTAGAGATCTACACCCACTGACAAAATGACATTAACTCTCTCCTAACTAAGACCTGTCTCAGAGTCTGTGTATAGGTTTGCCTGCCATGATGGTTAGGGACATGAACATTAAAAATACTCCATACCTGAGCTTGGGCACATGTGTCTTAAAATGGTTGACCAGAAGGACTGAAAACCCTGGCCCCAAGTAGCATCAAAATAAGCAAGAGCAATCTTTTGCTGAAGTAGGAACAGTAACATGAAGAAATAACCATCTTAAGCTTAGATATACAGAGAATTCTAAAAACTAAAGGTAGATGTGCACCAAGAAAAATTGCCTGTCACCCCAGATGACACCAAACACAAGGTAACAGGAGCTCATTGCTGGACAAACGTTGCAACTGTAGTCCATTGATGGTAAGCTTAGCACCCTAAACTCAGCTGAACCACTGGCTTGGTTGATCTCTTCATACTAATGTCCGAAGAGAAAAACAGGTGGACCCATTTCCAGGCCAAAATATCAGTCAGCTCAGTTTTTGCTGTTTTATGCAAGGCCTCTTAAATGTAATAAAAAATTGCTTGACACAAAAGACTTTGAAGCCCAGTGCCAAGTCACTAACCCAGTACTGGGGTATGAGAAAGAAATTTAAAAATGAGTGATTAAAACGTTAAAGGATCTAGTAGCAAAGATAGACAACATGTTTGAAAAGATGGAATTTTAGCTAAGGAATGGAAAGTATTTTTAAAAAATAAAATGAGAATACTAAAGTCTTGAAACAAGAAGAAGTAATTCTTTTGATGTCATTATTAGCATATTGGATTCAGGCCAAGGGGAAAAAATAGTAAATTTAAAGACAGATCACTAGAAATTATCCAAAATGAAACTCAGATTTGGAGGGAAAAACATAACAATGTAATTAAGAATTGTGAAATGTCAGGCAGTGTTATAAATGGAGTTGCAGGAAAAGAACGGGACAAAAGAAATTTTTGAAGAGATGACTGAGAGTTTTTCTAGATTTATAAAACCGTCAAACCATAGATCCAGAAACTCAAAACCTCAACCAGAATAAAAATAAAAACTGTTTAAGAAAAGGAAAAAAAAAATCCTGCACATGTCACAGTTAAGCTACTGAAAAAAGAAATCTTTAAGCTAGTCAGAGAAAAATATGTATAGGAAAAGTTAAGAATTATAACAAATTTCAAGTCTGACACAGGTCACAGGCTGAGAAATCAGTGGAGCCCCCATACATTTAAAGTGCCAAATGGGAAAAATATAAACCCAGAATTGAATTTTCAATTAAAATGTCTTTTATGCATGAAGACAAAAATAAAATTTTTCCTCCTAAAACAACCAAAATCATTGTATTAATTCAGAAACTGTGACTAGTATACGTTGGGTATAAACTCAACATGCATGAGTAGACTAGTAGGTGGACATCAGGCACCTTTTTTAAAATTTGAGTTTTCTTTTACAGCAAAATCATCATCCAGCGTAACATTACTGCTTCAGTGTTCAATCCTCTCTGTTTAGCAACCTGCAGGGAACATGCTGAGAGCCATATGGACAAGTGAAGCAAAACTTTATTTTGGTAAATGACTAAAGATTTCAGGTCTTTTTCTTTTGGAAGGATAACATTAGTGTCTCTGAATTTACAAACCAGATCACTACAGAGGTCTTTGGACCATTTGGTTAGCTTTTAAGTTGATTCATTACTCTTCCCAGAATTTTATCATTTTAACCTCTGGGAGAAAAAGGAAAGCTTTATTGCAGTTTAGTGGAAGCAGTTCCTCCATTCAGGAGTACATTGTAAATCTAATATTCATAGCATATGACAGACAAGCCTATGTTTCTGGAGAAAAAAATAAAAACAAACATTTAAATTTAAGTACATCATTTTTTTCTAAGACGTAGAAGTTTTAAGAAATCGAGGTAACATTTTACTGTTCTGAGATAATGTTCATCGTTAGCAGACTTGAAATACGAGAACTGTTAAGTTCTTCCAGCCAAAGGACTTTAATATCAGGTAAAAAGTTTCTTCTACATAAAAAACAAAAGGTACTTGGAATTGGTAGAAGGTTAGAGTCCAAAAGGTTATCCAGTCCCCTACATGAATTGCATTAAGGACTAATTAACAGTACTTGTAATTTCTTTCACAAAATGTTCAGCAAACACTTGCCACCCCATGTGGCCAGCAAAACTACTACTAGAGAACTACAGACCAATATTCTTTATAAATGTAAATTCAAAAATTCTTAACAAAAATTAGCAAGTGAAATACAATAATATAAAAATTAATACCAGATATATTCTTAGGAAGGCAAGGCTTGGAGGGATTAATATTAACAGTTTAAAGGAAAAAGACACGTTAGTTGATGCAAAAAGAAAAGGACAAAGTGCAGTATCCATTCATGATTAAAGTCTCAAGAAAACAAAAGAGAAACTTCTTCCTTCTGCTACAGAACATATAAACCGAAACTATGCAAATGATGCATTATTGAATGTTTAACCCTGTAAATGCAAATCAAGAATGTGGTCCTTTTTCATCACTCCTATTTGATATTGAACTGAAAAAATCATAGCACCACACATTAAAAGAAATAACATACAAATAAGATTTAAAGTTAAAAAATGAAACTACCCACTTGAAGACAACATATCGGTCTACAATACAAAATTCTTAGAAATAAACAGAGTGCTGGAAATAATAGCGTTTAGTAAGCTACAATGTCAGTACCCAGAAACCAGTTGTTTTTCTGTATCTGCTACCAGTGAAGAATTGAAAAAGCAAAATTTAAAATAATGCAGTCATGCTCCACCCCAAAATGAAATTCTTAGGCATATATCCAGTAAAATGTGTTCAAGATCTATATACTGAAAACTACAAAATGCTCGTAGATGAAATAAAAGCCAGCCTAAGTAAATGGAGATATATGTTGTATTTATGAATTAGAAAATTTAGTATACTAGAAATATAAATCCTCCCTTAATTGATTATAGGCTTATCTCAATTCTAATAAAATCCAGTAAGATTCTCTGTAGATATATAGAATTGATAAAGTTTACCAATTTTAGTAAACTTTATGTGGAATGGTAAAGGAAGTAAAAAGCTAAAACAATTTTGAAACTAAAAGCAAAGAGATTATATTACCCTGCTTTTAGGACTTACTATAAAGATAAAACTGTGATCTTGGAAGTAATACATATAATAGATCTAGAACAGGATATGTATTTATACAAAAGACATATTAGAATAACTCATGGGATTTTTATTCATAATCCAAAACTGTAAACAAATAATCATTATGGGTAGCATAGGTAAACTAGTGTGGGTTATCAGCAGTGGGGGAGTGGGGGTTGACAGGATTATAAGGGAACTCTATTTTCCAATCAGTTTTTACTAGAAGGCTAAAACTTGTACTGCAAGCACTGTAACAGAAATGAATTTCTTTCATAGGCTTACTAATAGACTGGATACACCATGGAAAGAATCTTTGAGCTTGAAGACACATCAGATAGAAACATCCAGAACTGAAAAACAGAACAAAAATTGAAAACAGACAAATCAAAATATCCAAGGACTGTGGGATAACTACAAAACTTGTAAGATATGTGTAATAAGAATACCAAAAAGTAAAAAAATATATATATATTTGAAACAATAATGATTGAGAATTTTCCCAGATTAAGATTAGATATTAAACCACAGATTGAGAAAGCTCAAAGAAAACCAAGCAGGATAAATGCAGAAATATTCCAGCCATAAAATTTTCAAACTATAAAAAATCCTAAAAGAAGCCAGAGGAACACACCACACCTACAGAGGAACAAGGTAAAATAACATCTGACTCTCAAAAACTATGCAAACAAGAAGAGTAGACTACTTAAAGTGTTGAAAGAAAAAGTCAGTATAAGATGTTATACTTAGTGGAATTATTCTCCATAGTGAAGGAGAAGTGTAGGGGTGTAACTCAGTGGGTACTAACCCTAACACCAGCACCACCACCAAATTTAAAAAAAAGAAGCAGTAGAGAAAGAGACATTTTCAAATAAAAGTTAAGAGTATTTGTTGCCAGCAATACACTTGTCTGTGTAAGAAATTTTAAAAGAAGTTGCTTAAAGATAAAGCAAGTAATTCAGGTTTGAAACTAAAATTGACATAAAGAAAGGGAGAAAACTAAAAAGGAATAAGTGAAGGTAAAATAAAAACTTAAGTTTCGTTTTTAACTGATCTAAGAGGAAACAGTTTGGTCAAAATAGCAATAATGCGTTTGATTTTTTATATACAATGTGGATGTATTTGTGTTTATTCGTGCATATGTGAAGAGAATAACAGTAAGGATACAGGAGAGAAATTAGAATTATTTTATTCTAAAGACACTACCTGTGAAGTATAATGTCATTTGAATTGGACTTGGACTAGAAGTATAATTGATACGCTGAGAGAGAAGAGAAAATAGAGTTATATATGAAAATGGTCTGTTTAAGCTACATAAGCCAAAAGAAGAGAGTGGAAGAAAGAAATAGGAATAAAGAACAAATAGAAAACTAACAAAGAAGGTAGATGTTAATCTATATTAATAATCATTTTCTTTTTCGTTCTTCTTGTATGTTTATTATTGCTTCTTAGGAGGCTGGCTATAGCAAGACGGCTTGATACTTCTGGCCCTACTTTGTGTGTGTATGTGCGTGTGCGTGTGTGTGTGTGTGCGTGTGCGTGCACATGGGCGCAAACATGTGCAGCGCACATGCAGTTGTGATTGAACCCAGACCTTTGCATGTGCTGGACAAGAGTTCCATCAGTGAGCCACATCTCCAGGCCTTTTCTTTATTTGTCAGAGGATAATAAAAGAACCTACTTCATTAGGGTTGGTATAAGAAGAAATGAGTGAGATACTTCATCTAAAGCATTTACAATAGTTTCGCATATATAACATGTTTAGATGTTAACTTTTCTGTTAATTACAACAAATTTTCATTTACTAAAAGCTATCAATGCGGTTTATACATTCTGTTCTCCTTATATTTCTGAAATGTTTCGTTTTCCTGTAAAGCAGTCAGTATGAATGAAGGGACAGTTGTGAAATACATAATACAGGTGTTAGTGGCTTTTTAACAAGTTGCGATGTAGTTGTAATGTCACTATGTGTATGTATAGATTTTATTTTACATATTTTTGCATATATATTGCACTTAACGTATTTTAAGAGAAAATTTAATTCACAGTAAAATCAATTCCAAATCACAGAAAATAAAAATGTTACTTGATCTTATAAACCTAGTAGAGTTATATAACTATTACTAAGCAACATTAATTGGAAGCTGGTATGAAACATCTGTGTGCTAAGTAGTCACGAAATACTTTGCTGGCACTCAGAATCCATAAGCACAGTGGTTATGATACTGATCAGCATTAAGGCATGTATTCAATAAGCTTTGTACTCTTCATTTCAACTGTAGATCTTCTAAAATATAGAATACATATCTAAAGGTTTTACATAAACCCTGAGAGGAAAGTAGTGATTACTTAGAGGAGCTTAACCATATATTATTCTCAAAAAAACCAAAAAGTATTTCTTCATCACTCTAGTAAGTGTACCTGGAATTCTTTTTTTCAAAATTGTATTATTCATTTATTAATTTCACAAACATTTTTATATCTTTGCTTTTATGTATATAAATTTTTTTAACTCTACCTCTCAAAGGTAGCAGTTTTTCAGATGAGATACAAAAGCAAACAAATTATAATCCATTGTTAAAAATGTCATTAGAAGAGTGTTTTTAGATTTGAGGTAAATACAGATCTTTTTTGAAAAAATTATTTTTGTATGCATCTGTCAGAATCCTACTGAGTCAAAATCTGAACCAATCACAGCCTTCTCAAATTATTCCTGTTTCTCTTTCTCTGACTTTGCACAAGAGCAGCTACACTGAAAATAGATTCCTGAATTGATGGAATATGAAATTAGAAATGTAAATAGAAGTAATGAAAGCCTTTATGTGTCATAGTAAGAAATTTTGATTTATCTAACGAATGGTACTGTACCTGCATCCATTTTGAGTTCTAGTAGCATTTAGCAAACTGGGCCAAATATATCCAGTTAAAAAGTTATTTTTCTTATGGGCCCTTAGTATTAAGATAATAGGATTAATTATGGCTTCTTGAAAATATCATAATGCTTCATAAAAAATAGCATTAGAGTGCCAAATCTGCTCATGTTTTGCACTAAATTCTCTATTTATAGATTAGATTTTTAAGTCATTCTAGTGTGGCATCTGCCTACTTACACTGAGACAAAGACTTTCTGGAACACTAGTTAAAATGCAGCTGTGTACTCAGGGTGGGGATAAAAAGTTGCTGTGGAAATAGAGAGCCACAGGAAAATAAGCAGCTTTTCTCCTTGTATAATTTCTAATTTTGTTAGGTTAGTTTACCATGAATTATATGATTATTTTTGCACTGAAATTATTTACAAAGGCAATAAACCTGTCTCAGCTCACTATATCATTATGTCAAAAGTCTAAATTAGAGATAGAACTTTAATCAGTGAGAAAGTGTTTCATTTATTATTTCCAAAAAAGGACCTTTCATAGGTGGTATACTTATTTTTTTGAAGCAAAACATTTATTGGTACCTTTTTGATATACATAATGATAACATTCATCATAGGGAATTTGTACCTGTACATGATATATCTTCTTTATTCCCATTCTCCTCCCCTCCCTTCTCCTCTTCCCCTCTTTATTTACAAAACATAGCTGGTATACTTATAACTTCATTAATATTGACATAATGCTTTAGTCTAAAAGCATATTGTTTTATTTTAAAAAAAATCCAGACTTATTGTCCATCAGCATATGAACAGATAAAATGTGGTATTTACTACATACAATGGAATAGTACTATGTCATAAAGAAAGATAAACTTGAGTCACTGGTAGAAAAATGAATATGCCTTGAGACCATAATGATAAGTGAAATAAATCAGACACACAAGCTTAAATATCTCATGGTATCTCTCACATGAGAAACCCAAATTATGAATAAAGAGCAAAATAAAAGATATTAGAAAGTAGAAAGATCTTCCTCAAAGTGGAAAGGAAGTAGATGAGGGAGGGAAGAGGAAGGGGAGGAAAAGGGATGAGAAAAGAAATTAAAATGTGTTATGTACTTGTACCAGCTCCACACAAAGAATGTAAACAATTGTATACTGCAAGCATGTACTAATAAAACTTTTTTTAAAATCCAAGCTTCTTTATGTATGTGTACAGGAGCACACTTATAACCTGATTGTTCCCACAGTGATTATGAAGTATAAGACTAGGAAGTCTATTTTATGATAGTCCTGAGGGTATCTGTATTTTGTTAAAATACTGCCAAAAATACTATAGATATCTTACAGTAGCTATGACAGATTACAAAACCAAGCTTCATACTCCTTCATTAAGCACTCATTCCTATAAAGTTGTCTTCATCTCTAGGGTTGATATTTTAAATATATTTTCTCCTTTTCTTTAAAATATAGAAACCATTTGTATTTTATCTTGATTTTTTTTCAGTGGGTATTAAAAGGGTACAGAAAGAACTTTCATTTGTGCAAAGGAAATAGAATTTAATCAGAAGTGTAGAGAACAAAGAAAAATAGAAAGTGAGAGAACATGAAGATGATTATGACTTCACAGTTGTGCGACAGAGTAAGTGTGAAGTTGCACACTTGCAGTGATACTGCACTACAGATTCCCCCCACCCCATGCTTCCTGGATAACAGCCAGTGTGTCAGTCACTCTGCTCTCATCACTGTAAATCATGAGAAAGTGTTGCTGGGTGCTAGCACATCTATTTAATTACTTTTTTTCTTTTTAAGTACCAATAAGACTTTATTCATTGTATTTTCACAGCGAAAGAAGAAGGGATGGGCATGTTACAAAATAATGAAACAGAAAAGGAAGTTAAGTTCAGTACTGGGATACAGCAAAATCATCAAATAGACATCCCAGTTATGAAGGTCATCAAAGCCCAAGGGGGCTTAGTCTTGTGCAGTTCAGGAATGACTTGAAGCATTCAGAGAAAGAACAGACAGGCTTCTCACTTTATGCCTCCCCATAAATTCAAGATTTCACACAAAGCTTTGCTTTCTAGCAGTAAACATGGAGTTACATTTGTCTCCTAGTGAACAGTCTTAGAGCCACTTTGACATAAATTTCTTGTACCTGCGTAAAAGATTCTGAATGACTTGAATATACATTCTTATTCTCTTTCCTGGTCTCCTGACTCCACTTACTTCTCTCTAGGATTACAAATTGAGCAGGTTTGATCCATCCAATGTCATCTTTAGCATGAGTTGCGTCAAATAACCATATTGACTCAGAAGGTTGGGAACAAGGAGTAGACTTCTTGCTCCTTCAGAATTTCTGCATAAGCCATTTATGTTACAGAGATAATCTAAGAATTAAATTGGTATATGTGTGGGTGTGTAGGTTTTCTTTTAAGAGAGAAAAGGGTAGGAGTCAAGTTTTTAGGACAGATTTGGTCCCAGATAGGAAACAAGGGAAAGGAAAATACAGAAGATGGTTCAAGATCCCCACTTCAAAAAGGGCCTCCTGGTTCAGAACCTTCTGTCAGAGGCGTTTTGGCTATTTTTCTCTCAATACGAAAAAAGAAAAAAAAATTATATAAACAGTAAAGCCCCAAAAGAACATGGAGACAAGACCAACATACTCTATTTACACAAACTACACAATCACCAACTCTGAGACTTAGTGAAGTCCTAAAAGCCCAGACAAATACAATAATTGGGGGTGGGGTGGCAGCATTTGGAGGAGAAAAGAAACCAGGATCAGACACATTACCCATTGCGTTCTATTACATTTATCCCATTTCAACACAGTGACTTAGGTTACAGTGATCTCGCAGCATGTAAACAACCCTCCCCACCTTTTCTCTTTTAGCTACCAAGACACTATTAATCATTACTGCGGCAGGGAAAAACACTGGCTGCTGGAGCCACAAAGAGGGCTTCCCTTAAAGGGTCTCCCTAAAAGCCAAGGATGTTGAAAAGTTCAGAATTTTGGTCCTTGCTTCATGTAGTCATTCCTTCACAGAGTGACCACACAGATATTAATCTTAAAACTCAGCCTTACCGACTCACTTTTTTTGTTAATACAAACACACACACATATACCCTGTTGTGCATTGTAGAGCTAGGCCAGTGGTGGTAAACCTATGGCATGCATGTTATTTATTTTTCTTTTAATACAAAAGATGCCAATGTATTAGTTGTTTTATCTACACTAAAACTTCGTATTCATGTTTAATCATAGTGTTGGCACATTGCAGTAAGTAAGTAGGTTTTGGATTGCAGTTTGGGCACTCATCTCTGAAAGGTTTGCCATCACTGATCGCTAGGCTAATCTAACAAAGGAAGGATCAGGTATGTAAAGCAAGCCCCATGTCCTGGGGTTAGACAGCCGTCACCTAACCTTGGCTTCCTCCCTGGGCCTTTTACCAGCCTCGCCTCTCCTAACTTCTGTGCACTATGCAAATAAGTAAAATCACATTGGCCCAGAAAGGAGTAGGAGTGAGTTAGGAACTGCAGGTCTGCAGCCATTCCCCCAACCACCCTTTTTGCCTGTCATCACATCCCATTGCTTGGAACAGTTCCCAGCACCACATCCTAAGTCTGGTTTATGAGGAAAGATTATTTTCTGATTATTCAGCAAGAGTGGTTATGTTGCTTAGTTGTGGTCTTCTATTAAGAGCCATTCATTTATTCCAAAACTCTTGTTTTCTAATCTCTTGAAAGGCCATTACCATCAGAACAGATGGCTATATCTGTAATTACCATTTCTTTTAGTACATACAGATGTTTAAAAATAATTAAAATTCCATCTGCTAAACATGTAGAGTTTTATAATAACATATATTTGAAAAAAATTTAAATCTTAAGGGCGTAAATGAAAAATCACCTTACCCATGACCCTATAAATTTAAGTTTACAACCAAAAATGCAAACCCATCCTTGGCTTTGTACTCTAAAAACTTATACAAAATCAGAAGATAGTAAATAAATTGTTTTGTATTTATCTAAATTAGTAATCTATATGTCAACCATAGTATTTTAAATGCATACATTTACTGGAAATACATGCAATATTGAGGGATGTCAAATGGGATACAGTGATAAACAGAGTCTTCTGCTTTTGTGGTGCTTACATTCAATTTAGGAGTCAACGAAAACGAACATGCATTAAGTAAACATAAGTTAAGTTTCCTGAGCCACTGATCATTCAGGAGTAAGTTGTTTAATTTCCATGTGTTTGTATAAATTCTAAAATTTAACCTGTTATTGATTGCTCTTTTTTTTTTTTTTGGTACTGGGGATGGAACTCAGGTCCTTCCGCTTGCAAGGCAGGCAGCGGAACCACTGAGCTAAATCCCCGGCCCTTGATTGTTCTTTTTATTGCACTATCATTGGAAAAGATAGTCTGTGAATCTGGGTGTTTAAATTTTTTTTTTTAAGTTACTATTTGTCTTGTGTCCTATGTGGGATTGAGAAGAATGTGCTTTTTGCAGCTGTTGAATGATGTATTCTATAGATGTCCATTAGGTCTATTTGTCCCGGAGCATAGTTAATTCTGTTGTTTCTTTGTTGATTTCCTACCTAGATGGAAAAGAGCAATTGACAAATGTTGAAAAGTTAAGAATTGTCAATTGTTGAAAGTTAAGAATTAATGTGCTCTTCTGGTACTCTGTTGGAATCTGTCTTTTCCTTTAGGTCTGTTAGTATTTGCTTTATATATTTATGTGCTCTGATGTTGAGTGCATATATAATTAAAATTCCTATTTCCTCTTATCAAATTGACCCCTTTATTATTACATAGTGACCTTTGTCTCTCTTTACTGCTTTTGATTTAAAGTCTGTTATCTGAAATAAATATGGCTACTTCTGCATTCTTTTAGATGCGCTTTACAAAGAATATATTTTTCAGTCCTTTCACTTTCAACCTATGAATGTCCTTAGAGGTAAAGTGAGTTTCTTGTAAGCAACATATAGTTAGGTTTTAACCCTTGGGGTCTGCTCAGTATTGTGTTTCACTGGCCTGACACTGAATCCAAGGCAGTCCTATGATTATTTTGTCCTACTCACAAGGGATGGGGACTTTTCTCTGCATTGTACTGTGCGAGTTTGGTAACAGGGTGGTATGGACAATTACTTGTTCACCAGGCTAACTGTGGTCCTCAGGCTCAGCCCAAAGTCACTAACCAGGGGAAAGAGATTGTAAGGCCCTATCTAGTACTGGATTGCATCATGGCGGACCATGTACTAGGTTTGAGTCTAAGGCTGGGACCTAATTCCCTCTTCCTAGGCTTCTCTTCGTACTGTGTTCTTGAAGTTCAGGTAGAGGTTCATGGGCAACTCTTTTCTTTCTTCAATGTGTTTATTATTATGCAAAAACTGGGTTCTGTGATATCTCACCTGATTTTCTTAGCTCTCGTGAAGGTAATTTCCTACATGAATAGTTCAAATTGATGTTTCTGTGGGAGAATGGCTTGCTGGAGCATTTTACTGTGCTACCATAATGCTCTGCCTCTCTGTTAAGAGATTTGATATTGTCTGTGAAACATTTGATGAAAAATACTAAAGCCACTTGTTAGCTTTGCTCTCTATTTCTTCATTTATTACCTTTATCTCATTTTGTTTGTTTTGTTTTAGATCACTGTGTCCACTACTATGATCTTCGTAACACTAAACAGCCAATCATGGTATTCAAGGGACACCGAAAAGCAGTGTCATATGCAAAGTTTGTGAGTGGTGAGGAAATTGTCTCTGCGTGAGTATTACTTTCCTTAGAGGATGAGCTTAATACAGAATTGTCATCATTTGATAGTTTGTAAAGTCACTATCAGTGTATGTAAAGAATAACATTGGGTTTTATGCATCTTTTTCTTAAATGATAGATACTTATATCTTTTCCCATTAAAGTACATGTGTTCTGATCTGAATTGCTCATTTATATATAGTATTTTAATAAAATCCTGTAAATACCAGTTTTTAATATTGCCCGTTACCTAATACTCTTACATTTAATTTAATTTGAACTTCAAATTGAATTTTGCTTAGTGCTTCTCCTGAAGAGAACAACGTAGTTGATGCAGTAAAATGAGAAGCATTTTATTATTAAAGTCAACTAATGTTACTGTATATATAATTACAATACAGTAATAAAATTATTTTTAGTTTTAAGTCATTTTTTACTTGTATACTGACATTGATTTCTCTGATTTTACCGTGATGTTTTTAGATCTAGGTCTCTGATCCATTTTTATTTGATTTTTAGTACAGGGTGAGAGATAAGGATCTAGATTCATTCTTCTGTGAATAACCAGTTTTCTCAGCACCATTTGTTAAAGAAGCTATCTTTTTTCAATGTATGCTTTTGCCACATTCATCAAAAGTCAGATGGCTGTAGGAGCATGGGTTCTCATGCATCCTTAATTCCATTCCACTGTTTAACATGTCTATTTTTGTACCACTACCGTGCTGTTTTTATTACTGTGGTTTTATAGTATAACTTGAAATTGGAATTGTTATACCTTCTGTTTTGCTCTTTTTGGTCAGGATTGCTTTGACCATTCTGGACCTCACCTGATTCTGTATAAATTTAAGGATTTTTTTTTTCTAGTTCTGTGATGAATGCTGCTGATATTTTGATTGGAATTACATTAAATCCATATATCATTTTTTGTAATATAGCCATTTTGGCAATATTGGTCTGTATATCTAGGATATCTTTCCTAATGCCCTCTTCAGTCTCTTTCAGAGTATGGTAGCTATTGTTAGAGGTTTTTCACTTTCTTGGTTAGGTTACTTCCTAGCTGTTTAATGTTTTTGGAATCTACCATGAATGGGATTGTTTTCTTCATTTGTTTCTCAGTGGGTTCATTGTTAGTGTGTAGGAATGCTATTGATTTCTTTTTGTTGATTTTGTATCCTGCTGAATTTATTAGTGCTAACAGTCTTGTGGCAGAGATTTTTGGGCCTTCTTTGTAAAGCATCATGTCATTTACAAATAAAGATAGTTTGACTTCTTTTTTTTCCTATTTGTATCCATTTTATTTCTTTATCTTGCCTGCTTGTTCCTGCTAAAGTTTTGGGTACTATATTTAACAGCAGTGGTGAGAGATTTGTTTTTCTGATTTTAGAGGGAATGCTTTCAGTTTTTCCTTTTTAGTATGATGTTGGCAGTGAGTTTGTCATAACTGGCTTTTTTATTTGAGGTAAGGACCTTCTATACTTATTTTCATCAGAGGTTTCATCATGAGTTGTTACTGGATTTTGGGAAAGGCCTTTTCTGTATCTATCGATGATCATGTGATTGTTACCCTTTGGTTTATGTGGTATGTTACATTTATTGCTGTATGTTGAACCATCTTTGCATACGTGGGATGAAGCCAATTTGATCATGATGTATGAGCTTTTTAAGGATTTTTCCATCTATGTCCATTAAATAAGTTGACCTGGAGTTTTCTTGTTTTGTTGAATCTGTCTGGTTTTGGTAGCAGGATTATACTAGCTTTAAGGAATGAGTTTGACAATGTCCCTCTTTTTCAATTTCTAAGAAGTTTGAGGAGTATAGGCATTAGTTCTTTCCTGAAGTTCTAGTAAACTTAAACAGTGAATCTCTTGAGAATTGGGCATAGTTATAAATATGTTTTGAAGAGAACTTTCTAAAATGACTATTTATACCTGACAGATACACTTTGAGTAGCCTTCTGGATAAAAAATTAAAATATAAGCTTTTAGTTGTTTTTTTTACTTTGATTAAAGGCATTAGTGAGATGATACACAAGTCTCAGTTGTCAAAATATTGACAAAGTTCTTCTGCTATCATAGGTAGTCTCATTTTTTGGTTATCCATCTCATAATTCTTAACTTTGTATTATTCTAGTAAATAGCCATTCTTAATTTCTCTTTTATATTTACTATTTCTTCTCAAATTTAATGTTACATTATTTTTTTTTACTTAGTTTCTTGTTTCTCTTAAGTTATTTATACCAATGCCTTATATTTGGTATCTCTCAAATGAGAACTTGATAATTTGAGGTGTTTTAGCAAGGTAATATGAATTGAGTTAAAGAAAAGGCAAAAAAATTAAGTGTCAACTGAGGTTTCCAAGGGGAACTAATGTGGGTAGTAAGTTTACAAATTTAAATTAAGTGGTAACCAGTCAAAAAGATCCTACTTTTAGGAGTAAATATAAAAGGAATAAATAATTTAAATATTATTTGTATTCATGGCAAAAATGTTTTTCTTTAATTTCAGATTTACAAATATTCAATCAGTTTGACTCAGTTAATTGAAATACACATGTACTTAATTGAATTGCAAATCTTGGTTATCTTAATAAAATGGACATAATAAATAATCTTTCAAAACTCAGTGGACCATATATGTGTGATTCTATTTCTAGATTCTCTGTTTTATTCCAATGATCTATATGTCTCTCCTTACACCAACACTGCCTTGATTACTGTAGCTTTAGAAGAAGTCTTAAAATTGGGTGCTAAACGTCTTCCAACACTGTTTTTGTTTTTGTTTTTGCTTTTGGCTTTTCTGGGTCCTTTGTACTCCTACATAACTTAAATTTCAATATCCAGTTCTTCATTTATAGCAAGTATACACAGACCTGAATTTTTATATATACCTTGTGTTTTCTAATCCTGCTAAATTCAAGTACAAGTTCTAGGGGCTCCTAGAGATTTCTTAGTATTTTCTCTGTAGATGATCATTGATCATTTCATCTACATATAAAGATTTTGCTTCTGCTGTGCCAATCCTGTCCTAGTTGTGTCATTTTATTGCCAGACTATTTTGGTTTAGACCTATGTTTCGAAGTCTAATGGACGGATAAAGAGTAGGTACATATGCCCTTGTTCCCCACTTTAGGGAGAAAGCATTGTATCGTCTCCATTCATAGAAGGAGTTTTTGTTGGAAGTATGGACTACACGTCTTTGATCTGTTGAGAAGGTTCTCTTCTACTTCTAGTCTCCTGATAGCTTTTACCATGAACAGCTGTAGAATTTGGTCCAGCACTCTTTCTCCAACTAGTGACAGGATCATATGACTTTCTCCTTTCCTCTGTTAAAATGATGACTTTTGGGGGTGGATCTTCCAATGCTGAACCAACACTGCCATCCCTATAATAAAACCATTTCTACATACTGCCAGATCTGACTTCTGAGCATTTGTTTTGTTAAACAAATTTCTATCTATGTTCATACCTTTTTCTTCTATTATCTTTATCCAGTTTTAGGATTAGCACAATGTTGATTTCCTAAAATGAGGGGAGAAGTGTTCCTTCTTTTTTCTGCTTTAAATGTTTGATATAATTTATCAGTTAAAATGTTTATGAGCCTGCTGTTGTCATATAGGTAGGTTTTCAAGCCAGGAATATACTTTCTTTAATAGGTGCTATTCAAATTTTATATTTCCTCCAGAGTTAGTTTCATTAATTTGTCTTCTAAGTTACTTCTTAGAAGTTGTCAAATTTATTTCAAAAAAGATTTTTGTAATATGCTTTCTGTATCCTTTTAAATTCTGTAAAATCTGTGGTAATGTCTCCTAGATCTTAATATTGTAATTTAAAAAATTTATAACCGATATTGTGTAACAGGAAGAAAAGGTCTAAAACAGCAGGAGGATTTGGAGGGGTAGGGGAAGGGAAAAAAGGGAAAGGAAAAAATATGAGAAGAGGAAAAGAATGGAAAAAAGGACTTTGCAAATAGGGAAGGGTGGAGGGGGTGAAAGGAGGGCAAGGGAAGGGGAAAAAAATAAGAACCAAGATACTCATGTAATGGTACAAGATCCCAATGATGAATGCAACTGTATTTTATACCTAAAATGTACCAGTAAGGTTAATGGGGAAAAAAAATGGACATGTAATACATTTTTTCACCAGTCATTCTGACCTCTTAGTTTTTATGAATCACAATGATTTTTTTTTTCTTGGACAGATTTGAAACTTAGAGGTATTAAGACAAAGTCATCCACATGTGTATTTGGGAATACTAAAATTAATACTTAAATATATTTTAAATTATAGACCTAAATGGATATTAACTGTAACATTGAACAAAACAAATTGAAACTAATGCTGAAAAATAGATGTTATTTTGAAAGATTTATGAGAAACACTGGAGAAAAATGTAAGGAGGAATTTGGTCTCTGAAATCAGTTTGGGACTTGGCTGTACAGTACTAGCTTTGATACCTTGAAAATGTCCTTAAACTTCTAAACCTCAGTTTTCTAATTCTCAAAATGGAGCTAATAACATTCATGTTGTGAATCCTTAACTAAAACATGTACAACCTTTAGCATGGTATCCTATTCAGTGACTATTAGAGTAAGAAATAATGTGGCATTTTTTGTGGTCATTAATAAGTATATTGGACTTTTACAGAAAAATGTAAAACAAGTTAGTCAGTGCAGGAAGCAGTTTACAGAATTTTATGTATAATATGGTCCAAGCTTTGTTACAAAAAATTAGAGAAAAAATATGGTGTTTGGTGAAAGTCTTAAGATTGCCTGCATATGATGGGATTACCTGTGATTTTTTAAATTTTGCACAAAATTATTTTTTGGTAAATAACTCCATTTGTAAATTCTGGGGGCAAGATAAACTGCTTTATACTTTATACATAGACCTTTCAGCCTTATCCCTCACCTGTAGGAATGTCTGACCTGCAAAAATAGGTTATATTCTATATACAATAGAACTAAACAGTTCAAAAGTGAATCTGATCAGGAGGACAAATGTATCCCTAAAAATTATACACATTTCCCAACAGAGCTTTTTCATTGTTTGGTGATGATGATATGGTGCTATTGATGCCCCATGTTTTAAAATCATATCCTACATAACTAAGCATTGTCGAAAGCATTTTACATAAATTTAATTTTCACACTGTCTCATTAGATTCATGTAATTCTGTAAAGTAGTAATCATTATATTTCGTATTTAATTGATGGTTTTATAACTTGCCTAGAGTTAAAAGCAAATTAATAGCAGATTGAACATTCTAATGTAGACAGTCTGGCTCCAGATCTAGTATTGGATTGCCCTAATTATGCATTTCATGCCAAGAAGTCTTAAATTTGTCGTAACTCTTTGTGTTTACCTCAGCTCAACAGACAGCCAGCTAAAACTGTGGAATGTAGGAAAGCCATACTGCCTACGTTCCTTCAAGGGTCATATCAATGAAAAAAACTTTGTAGGCCTTGCTTCCAACGGAGATTATATAGCTTGTGGTAAGCAAAACCATCTTTTAAAGGAACCTTTTAACAGATATCTGTCGCTGCATTTGAGTTCAGTAGAGAAATGATCTGTGTACTCAGAAGGCAATGTACAGATAGATTGGATGCCTTAGCACTATGAATTTATCCTCAAGTTATACTGGAAGAATATTAGTCTCTCCCTGCCTTTTTCTTAAATTGAGCATAAGCCCTGAATATGTGATATAGTATAAGATTTCTAACTGTGTTTTGTAGTCATTCTCTATTACAACATAGTTTCTATAGGTTTATGTAGAAGATAGGACAATTAATTTCTGCAAATAATATGCCAAGAAAAAAATGTTTTTCTTGAGTTTGATATTTCTCTATCTAGTATTCTCTTCATTAAGCAATCTGTTTGAGTAGCATTGATTTGTCATTCTAGAGCTTTTATTGTTGATAATTTATACAATTTTAAATTAAAAGAAAATTAAATTTGATATTATTCAAATGTTCTAAGATACATAATGAGCTTTTGTCAGTGCTGTTAATAACTTGCCCTTCATTTAATAAGTTGTATTCTCTCTACATGTATGAACTTAAATATTACAAAGGAAATACCTAGCCCAATAATCCTATCTTGATAGACTGCTCAGAAATGCAGGTTTATAGACCACTCACCTAATAGAATAAGGCCTGAGTTGGGAAATGGGAAATGAATAGTGTAGTTTATTTAAATCTGCCTTTCTTCTACTACAACTTTCATTTTCCTCTCTACATGGTGTTCTTTCCAAATGTAATTTAGGATTTTTATAGCTAACTTCTTGTTCTATAGACCTCTGCTCTCAGTAATTTTTATATGACAGTTTCAATCTTAGAATTATCAATATTGTTACGTCATTTTAGGTAAGTGCTATACCACTGACCTACATCCCCACCCCTGATTACTTCTTTAGATTAGTAAACTATAGCCTTTATCCAACAATCCTTTTCTCACCTGGTTTTCACTTAGCCCTATGATCTAGTCTTTCAGATAAGACCATAAAATATTATTGGTTTTCTTAACTAAAATTTTGGGTTATAATTGCTTTTTGGATGACACTCTAATTCGAAGTTCTCCCATTCTCTGAAACTATTTTTATTATTTACTTTTAGGAAGTGAGAACAATTCCCTGTACCTATATTATAAAGGACTTTCTAAGACTTTGTTAACTTTTAAGTTTGATACAGTCAAAAGTGTTCTGGATAAAGACCGAAAAGAAGATGATACAAACGAATTTGTCAGTGCTGTGTGCTGGAGGGCACTACCAGATGGGGTAAGTTGTTTTTTTTTTCCTTTTTTCTTGTTATTTAATATAATGTTTTACATATACACAGTTTTTAATTATGTTGAAAAACATTGAGGGGGGGGGCTTAGATTTTGTGTTAGCAGAGAAAGCTAGCATTTTAGATAGCAGGTGAAATATCACTAATGCATCAGTGTCATACTAGCATGATGTCCCTTCTCTGTACCCAGAGGACCTTGTACATGCCTCCATTACAAACATTGTCTCTGCGTCTCTCCTGTGAGACTTGGAATTCCTCCAGTATATGTCATTTTCCTTAATCACCTGCGGTATGTGCTGAAAAAGCAGTCAACTGAGGGTGTTATTTTAATTAGCAAAACCTGTGATGTAGAGCGGCCCATTTGTGTACATAGGTAAATACTATTTCAAGGTGGAATTGCTCTCTACAAATGCACTTATGTAAAGTTATTTAAACATACTCTGGACCCTCAAGTTAAAGCCGACCTGACATATGAACAACTTGGGTTACAACTGGCATTTTAGTTTTGACTTATGACCAAAGTCTTGAGTTATGACCCGAATACCGCCCGCCTGTGCTTGCAGATGGTCTCAAATGCAGATTTAACCCTTAAAAGAGTTCTGGAAGGAACACTGCAACATCCTTTCCTAAGTGGGGTTAATTGAGAAATCCTGGGCCAGTGTCTCTCTAAGGGCACTGGGATCTGCCTGGAAGAAAGTGTGGCCTAAGATAATATAGAAGGAGACTTTGAAGGCTGTGTAGAGGAGCCTGACCAACTTGAGTTACAACCAGCCCTCAGAAATGAATTGAGTTCATAAGTTAACGGTCCAAGGTATTCAGTTTCTTGACACTACTGGGTTGATAAAAAGCCATTTCCTCACACTTTCTCTTGTTCATCTATTTTAAAGAATAAGGTTTTCCATAAAATATCTGAATAAATACTCATTTTTACTGTCTTGATTTATGTAAACAGTCATTTATAGTCATTTATTAGCATCATATTTTGCAAAATAGTTCTTTAGGTGCTTACTTGGTTGTTGGAAGATGGAACCCAAGTGTCTTGCATATCCTGAGCATATTTTGTACCACCAGGTTATAACCCAGTCCCCAATTTTATTTTTAACCCAAAATTATGACTTGATGTGTAATGTAAAATATCTGAGTTCCAGGTACAGTTTAACTTTAGTATATTCCATTGCTGTCTTGCTTAAAATTCTGTGACTCGATTCCCAGTTTTGGTATTGATACACTAGGTAGAATTAGAAAAGTTGGACTAAAGGCATGTGTGGTCATGCGCTGCATAACAGTATTTTGGTCAGTAATGAACCACTTATACAAAGATGGGCCTGAAAATTTCCTAAAAACAAAACAACAGGAAAGAAAACTGTAGGATAAGGCAAAGAAAAATCCCAAGGAAGTTCACAGTGAAGAGTAAGAAGCTTTTGTAGATCTCAACAATTTTATCTAAAAAGTTTGAAAATACAGATCTCAACACCAAAAGGTTGTCATTAATAAAAAAGACTGTTCATGGTGCATTATATCTTTACAAGCAAATCTATGATAAATAAACAAACCAAAAATATTCCCATGAACATATTTGTGAAAAGAATGGCAATTCCTCAAGAAGACCCTCAGGCAAGCCCTTCAGGAGAGATTCCAGAGGAAGGCATTGTTAGGTTAGGAGGTGACGGCTTCATGTGTGTTATTTCCCTGAAGATCTTCCAGAAGGAAAAAACACAGAGGTGGAAGACATTAATATTGATGTTATAGATGTGTAGGCCTAGGTTCTTTTGTGTGTTTGTCTCTTAAGTTCTTAACAAGAAAGTTTAAAAAGTAAAAACAGTGAAAAAAAAGGATAGATTTATAGATAAGGATATTGAGAAAAAAGTATTTTTGTGTAGGTATATGAATCTGTGGTTTGAATTAAAGAATTAAAAAGTTTGAAAATATTAAAAGTTTACAAAGTAAAAGCTAAGGTTAATTTATTATTGAAGAAAAAATTATAAATCTGGTGTTACCTAAGTGTATAGGTTTTCAAAGTCTACAGCAATATGTAGTAATGTTCTAGGCCTTCACCACTCACTCACTCACTCACCAACAGTAACTTTCAGTCCTGCAAGCTCTTTCATGGTAATTGCCCTGCACAGGTCTCCCTTTAAAAAAAAAAAAAAATCATGTTTTATACTGTATTTTTACTGTAGCCTTTCAGTATTTAGATATGTTTTAACACATACCATTCATTACAATTACCTATGGTATTCAGTACAGTCACATGCTGTACAGATTTGTACCCTAGGAGCAATAGACTGACTATACCATTTAAACTAACTGTGTAGTAGACTGTACTGTCTAGGTTTCAGAAGTATACGTTGTAATGCTCTGACGAGGACAAAATTGCCTGATGACATATTTCTCACTATATAATTTATGCTGCTATATGACTCGTGACTGTATTTTAAAAACCAAAATTAATCTGAAAGCAAGGGAAACAATACAGGGAAGAATCAGCAGACTAGAAATGTGAGCCTGATTTTTTATCTACTTTCCCTCTGAGAGCATTTGTTGATTTTGGTGGGGTGGGTAAAAGCAGTTAAGGCACCTTCACAGGGATAGAGAAATTGGAACCCAGTGTATATGATTGTATAAGTGACTGACATTGTTTTAGGTCCCCAAAGGGATATAGTTCTGGGTAAACATAAGTTTTTACATTGATTGCAATTTGGTTTCATAAAAAATCCTGAATTGAATCGAGGTGATCCTGGATTGTTAGTTTCCATAGAATGCAAAATTAAATCCTCTCAGAAAGAAAATAACATCATGTTTTTTATTTACTTTTCCAAATTTGCAAATATAGTAACTAAAGCTCAATTTAAAATAAGCATACATAAAAAAAACCATACATAAGAGAAACAAGGCAATATGAATAAAACCATCATAACAACCAAACAATCATAACATCACTAGATATAGTTTATCAGACATAGTTTGAAATTAACATGCTTATAAGATGAAAGACAAGATTGAAAATTCCATCTGGGAGGGCCAGTGATTTAGCTCAGCGATTACACTGCCTGCTGCGCAAGCGCAAGGATCCGAGTTCAATCCCCGGTACCAAAAAAAAAAAAAGAAAATTCCATCTGGGAACTGGAAACTTTTAAAAATTAAAACTCTAGAGCTGAAAAAATATTACTAAAATGCAGAACTCAATGGGTATTTGAATGGAAACGAAATAGATAAAAGAATTAATGAAGTGGCAGATAAGTTAGGAAATGTTTAGAAGGAAGGATGGAGAGACAAAAGATAAAAAATACAGAAAAGAGAGAGGATCAAGTAAGAATATTTAACGTATTCAACAGAAGATCTAAAGAAGAGAAGAGAAGTAATGCAGGAACAAAAAATAGAAAGGAATATTGTTGAGAACTTTACCGAGTTGATGAAAGACATCAAGGCAGAGTTTCAGTCAGCCTTTGAACTGCAGAGTATGAATAATGTGAAGCATGCAATATGAGAAAAGGTTTAACATCAGCCATGGACCTTGAGTAGACCTATCCTGCTTTTGGTCTGCCTTCTCACAGCACCATTTCTTTGGAATATATTAAGACAAATACAGAATGGTATTGCTAGCTACTGGTAATTGCTAAAGTTTGCTGTAAAACCCCATTGATAGTGTTGCATCTGGACTGGGAGAAATGTGTCTTGGCATATTGGCCTTCTGTCTGTGCCAGTTGAACAGTGTAAGAGTAACAGAAAACCAAAGCACATCGTTTTGATGTAAACCAAATATATCTCCTGTTTCTGGCAATAGCATGTCTCTTCCTTGTGGATGGTGGAGAGAGCCATCATACATATGAATGATCGCTTGAACTTCTGTTAAGTTTGAAGATGCTATGTAGGCTGAATTTTCCTAAGCTGTATTCTCTTATAAAGCTAAGTTAGTGCTAAATAAAAGCCACTTGTGACTGGTCCTCAAGTAGCCCTTGTTGTTGGTGGGATATTCAGACCTTGGAACAACATGATAAAACTGCTGGCAGATAAATACAAAGAGAGATCTTTTCCCCTTTAAACCATGTTTCTTTATATTTTTGACAATTATTTATGGGACACAATGTGATCGCTCGATATGTGTACATTATGAAATGATAAAATCAAACCAGTTAGCATAACCATCACTTAACATGCTTTTTTTTTTTGCATTGAGAACATGTAAACTCTATTAAAATTCTTGAAATATATATTATTACTAACGAGTCAGTGTGCTGCACAGTAAATCTCAAAAGCTTATTCCTAGGCCAGGGATTTAGCTCAGTGGTTCCACTGCTTGCCTTGCAAGCACAAGGCCCTGAGTTCGATCCCCTGTACCAAAAAAAAACCAAAAACTTATTCCTTCTGTCTCTACTGAAAATTTGTACCCTTTGATCATCTGCCTTTCCTAGCTTCTGATAACCACCATTCTCCTTTCTACTTCACATGAATTTGACCGTTTTTACTACTCATATTGAGATCATGTAGTATTTGTGTTTGGCTTATTTCACTTAACATACTTTGCTTTCATCCATGTTACTACAAATGACAGGATTATATCCTTTCTATAGCTGTATACTTAGTATGTGTGCATATTCATTTTACTTCGTCCACTGATCTGATGGATACATAGATTGATTCCATATCTTAACTATTGTGAATAATGATGCATTGAACACAAAAGTCAAGGTGTCTCTTCGATGTACTAATTTCGGTACCTTTGAATATGTGCCCTTAAGTGGGATTGCTAGATTACATGGTAGTTTTGTATTTAGGTTTTAATGAACCTCCAAATTGTTTTCCACACTGATTTACATTCACATCAACATATTAACAAGGGTTTTCTTTTCCTTACATCTTCACCAGATTTATTGGAATTTCTATCATAAAAAAATTTTATATTTTTTCTATCATAAAAAAAAAAGGTGAAAGATTTTTTTATGATAGAAATTCCAATAAATCTGAGACAGTATCTTATTGTGGTTTTAATTGCATTTCCCTTGTGATCATTTGGGATGAGCTTTTTTTTTTCCATATACCTACTTGTTTTATTTCCCTTGAGAAATATTTATTCAAGTCTTTTGCCCATTTTTTAAACTGGATTATTTTCTTACTATTGAATTGAGTTCCGTATATATTTTAACTGAACATATGTAGCAAACATTTTCTTATAATTCATAGTTCTTTCATTACTGTTGTTTCCTTGTTACACAAAAGCTTTTTAATTTGGTGGAATTTGTTGCCTCTGTTCTTGAGATCCTATCCAAGTAATCATTGCCAAGACCAGAATTATGAAACATTTTTACTGTTTTCTTGTGATTTGTAGTTTCAGTCTATGTTTAAGTCTCCAATCTATTTTAAGTTTATTTTTGTATGTGGTATGCTCGTTTGACCCTAACTCATTCTCTTGCCTATGGATGTTTTGTTTTCCTAATACCATTTATTGAGGAGACTGTCTTTTCCCACAGAGAGATGCTTTTAAAAAAGCAGAGTAAATATTGTCCATTAGACTGACAGAAAACTCAGCGAGATAATGGAAGCAGGAAGGCACTGGAATTAGATACTCAGTGTGAAGCAGAATACCTACCAACCTAGAATTCTACATCTAGTGAAAATCTCTCAAGACAAAGATCGAATATAAGCACGTTTTTAGATAAATAAATCTGGAAAATTTACTATCATCAGACCTATACTAGAGAAAGCTTTAAAGGGTATTCTTGAAGCAGAAGGAAAACGATCCCAGCTGTTCACATCTTCTGTAGTAACATTGCTTTGAGATTGGAGTTAGGCTAACAGTGATTACATGTGGTCCATTTCTATGGATCATTTTGTGGCAAGACTATTGTTTGAAACCACTAGAATAAATAGAAAGTATTTAAGTATCCAAATGAGTATTTATATTTCAAAGTGATCATGTCCATGTAAAGGAACATTGAGGAGTGTTTTTCTTTTTTTGCAGGAACCCACATCTTTATCATCTCTGAACCATACACTATACATACCACCAAACTGAATAGCTGATATAAACGACAATACTTGTGAAGGACATGTAAAACTCCCTAGCTCTTCACAAATGGTCAAAATCCTTAGAAAAAGCATTGATCACTAAGAGAGACATTTCCTATTATGTCTTGACATGTCAGGAATCTTTTAAGTTTCTGTTCTAGAGTAAGGTTGGTCAGAATAAGAATTTTCCTAATTTTTTTCCTGTGAAATCAAGTACAGCAAAACTTGGCTTGGAGACCTGTTATCTTTTATCATTCATTATATGTAGAGTTATATCTGCCTTGGGTAAGAACACCTTTTTTATTCATATAATGAGACTTACTCTTCTGGTGAATTAAACTTTGTTACATAAAACATTTATTCTTCAATGTTTAAATAAAACTGTATTCTTAAGCAGATCTTCATTTTTTACCTAAATTTCTCTCATTCCTATCCTTCAGTGTTATCTGTACACAGGTAGTGCTATTTGGGTCTTCAGCTAAATGACAGACTCCTTGGAAAAAAGCATCATAGTATTTTGAGTCAGATCACAGACTCTGGAGCCAGGCCGTCTAGGTTCAATCTCAGATTCTTCATTTACCCACTCTGTGACCTTCTTTACAGTCCTTAACAACACTGTGCATCAGTATACTCATCTGTAAAGTGCTCATGGTAATAGCGACAGGGTTGTCAGGATGTTAAAATAAGGTAATGTACATAAAGTGTTTAGAACAGTTTCTGACAGAGTAAACTAAATAACTATTTCTGTTAACATCATTTATTTTTAAATTACCCCTAGCATTTCAAAACTTGGACACGTTATGTGAAATTAATTTATAGTTTTTTGAATGAATTAAACCACCTTTCAGAGTTGGCCTTTATCTTGTTTGTTGCATGATTAACTAAATAGTAATTAATTGGAACCAGCAAAATGCTAAAGAATAGGTAGGACATGCTCCTCATAACTAATAGGCTTACTTGGAGCTTTGTGATAATGTAAAGTTGACATCAGTTTTAAGAAAATGAATTTTTCTGACATGAACTATCTCTTATATAGTTATTCAGAATTACTATTTTCCCTTTGGGTTATAATCTCCAGCCTATTTTTTAAAGCAACAAAAAATTTTTAATGGGAGAATTGACATTTGTTATTGCTTTGTTTTTTTAGATTTATAGCATATTCTGCTTCCCCTTAGTCTGTCACATTTGCATTATTTCACAATTGTCTTCCCTCAAAAAGACACATTAATTTTCCAGTTCATGTTTTACCTAAAATTTAGGCATCCTTCTCTGACTTCGTAGTAAACATGTTTTGTATAAAAGCATCAGATTTCCCTAAACTAGGGAAGGAAAAGCACATTTGAGAAGCCATGTAATGCTACAAGCAGTCTGCTTCCATTAAAGAATATATCTATCGTATGAATAGTTCTCAGATCTACTGAATCACTGGGAATCTTTCAAAATTAATAACAAAATAATTGTTTTTTGACTCATGAGTACATATTTCTGGGAGAAAAAGAGAAGTGTAAAGATCTATACTTTGAAAAGTTTCCCAAATCTCTTTAGGAAATTATGTGAACAATCCAGTTTCAGAACAGATGAACCACGTCAACATGGGAAAAGGTTGTGTTATACGTAGCAACCAAGAGACCTAAATGGTGCTCTAGCATCTGCTAAAGAGAATAATTGTAATTATGAGTACCTAATATCTAATAGATTTTGCTACTCCCCTACCCTCTTCAATAAGAAACAAAAACAGTAGTGTGAACTTTTTTCTTCAGTTAAAAACTGCTTCCCTTAAATATTTTGATTTCCCACACTTACAAGAAACTTCTTATCCAAAATTCTTCAGGAACAGTAAACAAGAGAGGAGCTTCTCTATTCCTTCTCCCTTTTCTTCAACTCTGTTTCTCCTCTTCCTTTTATCTTTACTCTCTTTCTTATTTTCTCTTACTGGATGGTTTATAACATTTTAGAAAACTTTGCTGACTTGAAAGAGGACCGATCTGAAAGATCTTTTATCTGTCTTGGGAATGGAAGAAGTGAAGATTGTGGGAGCAATCCAGACTTCCAGGAAGACTGTGGCTCCCATCTCATCCTCAGGGCCCCTCTTCCCTAGTGTGCAGATAGAGAGGGGCAGGGGGATCATGAAGGAAGTGACGAGTGGGTGTGGGAAACTGAGACAGCCACGTTACTTCTTTTTTCCCTCTAAGTAAACTACACAAAGCATAAATTTTCCTTCGCTTACAATCCACTACTACGTGGACAGGCTCTAGGAAACCATTGATATGTTAGATATTTTATGGTGACTGTTATAACAAATTCTGCAAAATATGATTTATGGAACCTACTAGTTGACATCTTAAATATTCCATTGCTGTCATTTTATATTTACTGTCATAGAATTTGGCATATAAGAATAGTATGAGTGTTTTTTCTCAAACCTTTTTAAAAACATTATTTATTCTGTGAATGCCAATTTTGAAGCCTATAATTAACCCAGATGTTTAAGCTACCTACTGTTTTTAGTTCTACCTTTTTAAGAGAAATAAATATTAATTGGGGAGTGCATTCTGAATTATGTCATTAATCTATAAATAATCTTCATTATTACCCTATCATGCTTAAAAGTATCCAAAATATTTTGAGATAGGAAGGGATTTGAGTTTGGTTTCTACATCTTTTGGTAGTTCCTACCAAATTTCTGTAGTAGTAGTGGAAGGAAGGAAAGTGAATATTGGATATTATTTCCTTTTGCTTAATTTCTAGCTTTTAGCTTTTGCTACTTGTATTGGTTGAATGCTGAAATGTGCATAATGGAAAAAACGATTATTTTTTTAATTGAATAAAAATATATTTAATAAATAATTACTATAAAGTGGAATTAATGAAGCATAAATCTTTTTGCTTAAAAAATAGATGACAACTTAGGTAGAAAATTGGTTCTAGCTAATTCAAACTTCTGTTTGGAGAAAAAAACACATATATTTTGTCTTTTATATTTATAGTCTCCCACTAACCATTGTTCTCATGACACTTTCCTGTATTGATATGACATCAACCTGAGTTATAAAAAGTGAAGTGATTAGGAATGAATAAATCCCTAGGAAAATATTTCCCTCACTCCCTTTCATGCTGTATTTCTAAGTGATAAAGTTCAATTTTTTTAATAATCATGCGATTTTGGCATGTCAACATGTGCATTTCAATTATGCAGTTTTACTATGTTTATTATTTAAATTGTGTATCAGAGGAATCAAAACAAATCAAAATAACCACAAATTTCCTTCTCAACCTGTTATATTATATAAAGCAGTAAATGACCTATAGAAGCTTACTTTCTATATTTGGACTCTCTAAATGCAATTTACATTATTTAAGAGACTTTTTAATACCTGTATCGTTTGGGCTTGAGAGTGTTGTATTTTCCCAAATTATGAAGAACTTTCAGAAAGTATAGAAAAGATTGTAATTCTCTCAGTTGAACAGAACTTCAGTTAATATTGGGATGTTTGTGCTCCCAATCTTCTGCCTACATCTTAAGAGTAGTTTTTCAGTATAGAGTGTAGTTTCTGTGGTTAGCTTTTTACATCCAACTATAGCATAGTCTCACTTTATGTTATAATGTCAATCATAAGCATTTAGATATACAAATGGTCTTCAACTTACGATGGTTCAACTTAATTTCTTTAACTTAACAATCTTACAAGAGCCGTGTCCAGTCAGTAAAAACTATACTTCAAATTTTGATTTTTTTTTTCTCTTTTCCTGGGGAAGTAGTATGCAGTATGATACCTTTTGTGGTACTGGACAGTGGCAGAGTGCCACAGTTCCTAGTCAGCCATGACATCACGAGGGTGATCAGCCTGCACTCCACAGTACAGTTGTAAACTGTGACATTAGGTGTGATACAGGTAGTAAATATGTTTTCATTTGATGGCATAAAGTTGAGGAATATCAGTGTTATCAATTACAATTTGTTATTAAACATTTAAACTGCTTCTGATTTTTCTAAGTTTTAAGTCTGTAATGTCTTTGGACCTGTTGCTTTCTCCATTTTTTTGTTTTTGTTTTTGGTACTGGGGATCAAACTCGGTACCTTGCTCTTGCAAGGCAGGTGCCGGAACCACTGAGCTAAATCTCTGGTCCCCTCCCTTTTCTTTTATAGTATTGTATCTGTGAAATAAAATTCTGAGGAAGAAGGCCTGGATCAAAAGTTCTAAAATGATTTTTTAGCTCATGATATCTATTGTTATTTTGATATACAAAAAAATTAGAAATGAACCTCCATTTTCTGCTAACCATCCCAGCACTGTTTGTAAAAGAGAGAGAAGGATGAGGTAAAGAGATAGAATCTGTGTGTCTTTATATTTGCATGTAGCTCAGACTTTGGGATTAGATCTCTAGGTATCTCCCCAATTCTGCCACTAGCTATAAATCCTTTACTTCTTTGTTTCTAAAAGAGAATAGTATTAGTTTTTAAATACCTCAAAGAATTATTAGGAAATGAGTGAGATCATGCATTTCAAATAGTGCACAGAGTAAAGTTTCAATAAATGGTAGCTACTACTGGTAATCAATTATTGTGTAAAAATTGGTGAATTAACATTTTAGCATCTTTCCTGTCCTCATCCTTCTTAACTGTTTCACATAAGTTATTTCAAGTCTATTCAAGGTGTTTGTGCTGGAAGGAACAGCATGTTGTGCAGAGACTGAAGAATAGAATTAAGTACTGTGAGTTTGGAGCCTGCTTGAATGTGGATGGACTGGTAAGAGTTAAAGCTGGAAATAGGTTAAGGAGAGAGATTTTTTAAGGATCATTCTAGACCTTGCTTGAACCTTATGTGCTATTCTGAAGACCTTTAAGTAGAAAAATTGACATCAAGGTTTAATTTGTGATTATTTTTTTAAACACAAAAAGAGTGGTATCAAAAGTATACAGGGAAGACTACAGAAGGAAGGGCTTGTTTACAGAGTTTTTCTTTGAATCTGAGTCTAAAAATTTGAGAGAAATATTGAGGTTAAATTGACAGAATCCACTATCATCTGAACTCTAGGTTCATAGCAAATAATAGATTTTTTTTATTTATGTGTCTTATTGTACCTGGTTCTCATCTCCATTTTCTCTAATTTGAATGAGTTGCATGGTAGATTTCCGTTGCCCATTGGCCAGTTGTAAGACCAATTATGCTTACAGTAACACTATACCTATCATATATAGGTCAACTAGCAATCGACCCTTGTTTTACCCCCACATGACAAATTCGCCAAAATGTTGACTGAGAAACTCTGGTTTGCATTATTTCACCTTACTTTAGCATCTGAACCCTCCAATTCTAGAATGTTCTTAACCCAAGGAAGGATCCTCTCTGTTAGAGGGGCATTACTCACCTCAGAATAAGAACTTTTTGATGCTGACAAGGTGGAACAAAAAGCTTCGTAAAGGAAATATTCCAAGAGAAATTGAATTTTCCTTGACTAATTCTAGAAATTCTTACTAAGCAAATTGCAGTACCTTCTAAGGACTGTGGCTCTTAACATGCAACTATTTTACAAGTAACAATGAAAAAAAAGAAATATAATTTATTTTTAAAAGTCTTACCTGCAATGTTTTGATCCTTTCTCATGATAAATTGCTCTATTTTAATGTTTCTGCTGCTGCATTATTTCTTGTGTTAACTTTAGTAGCTGTACAGTGTCAGCAAGTTTCAGGTAGATCTTATTGTATTTGAATTTATATTGTATCTTAACTCCCTCTGTTATGTTCTCCTAATGAAGAACTTCTGTTTTAATTACTTAATATTACAAGCAATTATATGACAGAAAAATTAGTGGGTTTTCCTTTCTAACATTGCTCTGAAGTTTTGATTGGACAACCTAACCTATATGTCAAATAAAAGCATTGATGCAGAACATTCAGGTTTCCAAACTATATAATTAGTCTTTAATTGTTTGCATAAGTTAGCCCCTTTCCTTTTGCTCTATTAATAATATCAAATACTAAAATTAACAGAATGAGTGTTTTCACTCTTCTAACTAATGCTAAATTGGTGGATGTGATTGACTAATTTTCCAGATACAAACCATTTTTTAAAGCTTATTAAATGATTAGCTGTTACCTCATTTGCTTACTCTTTATGGTCCTTTGGGGGGGGTCTTTGATTTCCCTAGTAAAAAAGTCTTAATTTGAGATTCATGGAACAACTACCTACAGGGATCTTCAGGGCATTGTTAGTTATACTGAAGTCATGTGAAAAAGTTTTTCATGTCTGTGTAAATACATTTTTAGAAAGAGAATTTAAAGCTTTTATTTATTTGGAGAGTTAAAGCATTAATGATTAAAAAGCAGTACCCAAAATTTTTTTATAATCTGGCATATTAGCCTGATAGGGTTACAAATAAAATTGTACTATAGTATCAGTTACTAAGAATTACAAATGTTAGTTTTCTGCACTCCCTTTGAAGTTTGTTAATTTTTATACAGTTTAGCAGACTTTAAAGATAAAGCTATATATCTGTATATATACTCTTTTAATTCTTTTATTCTTTTTCTCAACGCTATTCATTCTAGAGTCCTACCTATTATTTTATTTATTCATTTTTGTTTTTTGAGACAGGGTCTCACTGTGTAGTTAAGGCTGGACTTGAACTCACTATAACCCAGCTGGTATTGAACTCTTGGGAGTCCTCCTGCCTCAGCCTCCCAAGTGCTGGGATTAAAGGTGTGCACCATCAGGCCTGACCATTTTATAATTTAAAAATGAGAGAGCAAGAGACTTGGTAATCTTAAGCAAGTCATTTTGTTTCTCAAGGTTTTTGGCTGCAAACATTCAACATGCCTAATGATATTTATGAAAGGTACTTCTATCATATTGAAGACAGAGCAGTTGTAGTGAAGAATTTCACATTTATTAATACATTGTTAAGAGAAAACACCTTCATAAAAGTTTGTATTAGCCAGGCATGGTGGCATATACTTATAAGCCCAGCACTCAGGAGACTGAGGCAGGAGGTTCCCCACAAGTTCGAGGACAGCCTGGGCTACATAGTTCAAGAACAGCCTGAACTATATACTGAGACTCTGTTTCAAAACAAAACAAAACAAAAGATTATATTTAACCACACATCTCATAAATAAAAAGCAAGAATGGCTAAGTAAAATTCTAAGTCATCTTTTTTCCTAACTAAGCATAATAAATCTGTTTATGAAAAGATGTTTTGAATTGGGCTTAGGTATCTCACCTAGATGTATTTAAAAATGTTTTATAAGATTATGCCAAGAATTATTTATTTTCACCTTTGAATAAACGCAGAACAAATCTTAACTTTTAACATGGGCTTTGGAGAAAGAAACTATAGAGTAAAATATCTATAATTAAAATAAAAGGTGTGCATTTATAGTTTATTTCACAGTATCCCTGGTTTGCTGGAATCTGAGAATAGTTATAGAGAGTATGGGGAAAGAATATGAAATGAAGTTTTCATGTTATGTAGATAAAAGATAAAAAGATGTTGAGTCATTTAGTTATATACTAGTTATTTTAATTTGTTGTTTGTAGTAAAGGGAAGTTATTTACTTTAGTGCAAATAATTTTCTTACTAACTGCTCCGCATTATCACATGAGTTCTTTTGTAATAACATTGACAATAAAAAAAAGGCTTACTCCTTGGGAAACTAAGGCATTTGATGTCTATGGGTACCTTTTAGTAAGATTCTGGGTTTTTTTCCTTTTTTGTTATAGTGAATAAGGTTCAGTGTTTTGTTGTTGTTGTTGTTGTTGTTTGTTTGTTTTTGGTTTTTGGTTTTTTTGGTACCAGGGATTGAACTCGTGTCCTTGCGCTTGTGAAGCAAGCAGTGAAACCACTGAGCTAAATCCCCGGCCCCTGTTGTTGTTTTTGGTACCAGGGATCAAACTCAGGTCCTTGCACTTGTGAGACAGGCAGCAGAACCACTGAGCTAAATCCCCAGCCCTCCATTTTTATTTCACCCTTCCCAAATAAATAGAAAATCAAAGTTTTGTTGCCCCATTAATTGATTGCCTATACTCCCTTGTAAAAAATACATATAAAAGCAAAAAAATCCTCTTAAAATCAGTCTTTTAGAATTTGAAGGACATGTGCAATCCTAATTGGCATGCTTTTTTTTTCTTTTTTCAGTAGTTTGTTCTTCATACATTCCCAAACTTATTCATATGTATTATCTAAGATAATAAGTTGTGTTTTTCCCTTTTATTTTCCACAATTTGAAACTTCCCCAGTTTTCCCCATCAAAGATATCTCCTGAGTAGAATATTCCTTCTGACAGGAAATACTGGTCAATAGGTTTTGTTTGAGTTTGTTTTCTTTTTAGATATTATGGTTGACAAATTTGAGTGACCAGATTGCAGTTTAAATTTGATGTCTTGAATGAAAAAGATTATTTTATTAATTTTACCTGTTAGTTTAATAAGAGCTCCCTCTTCATGCAGTCAGGATTCAATATATGCATTTTTATTTGATATTTTACTTAGAACAACTGTCTTTATAAAATAACATGACTCACCTCATGTAAATCTTAACTCACATTTTGGGGGGAAATAAGTTATTTCTACTTTTTTTCCTTCTACATATGTATCTATACATATAAGTGTACATAACTTTTCAGAACCTATGTGAATCTAGTCATATTTCCTCCTCCATTCTTTTTCTCTTGAAAGTGTTTTAGGTATTCTAGTATTTTAACTTGTCATGCAAAAAGAGTGACATATAATTGCTATTCACTGTACTTTCATTTGTTGTGACTCCTTTTGAAAGAAAAATCAGTAACATCTGTACAAGAGGAAATTTTAGTGGTCTTTAATCCAACATTTGAAATGAAATATTAATGAACAAAAGGCATCTGGCAAACTTATTTCTTACATTCCGCTGATTGTTACCACTTTTTACCATTCAAAAGAAACCAATTAAGGAACATGTGCTTAAGACATAAATTGGCCCTTCAATTTTAATGTTCATCTAGTTCATAACTTTTTAAATACTTTTCCCTTGAGATGTTCTGTTCAACCTGTGGGTTATTTCAAAATGTATTGTTTACTATCTGAATTTGGCAATTCTTCATATATCTTCATTTTATTTTTTTTAAGTTTAATTTTGTTGTGATCTGAGAAGTACATTGCATAATGTTTCTTAAGTTTAATGGTTGTTTCAAAGTTCCAAACATAGGCTATCTTGGTTAATGTTTCAAATGCACTTGAGAAAAATATAGTGTTGTTGTTCGTGTTGTTAATGTTTATGGCAGCTTTATTCATGATAGCCCCAAACTGGAAACTGTGTAAATGCTCTTCAATGAAGAACGGTTACGAATAAACTCGTTAGTAGATTATTCTGTAAATATCAGTTATGTCAAGTAGATCAACCAATTTTTATATATTCTTACTAATTTTCTGACTAGGTGTTCTATCAATAAGAGTGGGGGTATTGAAATCTCCAACTATTAATTGTTCAATCGTCTCAGTTCCATTTCTTTCAGTTTTGCTTTATATATCTGTGCTGTGTTGTTCAGTACATTTATGTTTATCATTGTTAAAGTTTGATGTATATTGAGTCTTGTCATTATGAAATGTACCTTTTTGACCTTGATCATAATTTTAATAAGACCTATTTTGTCTGATACTAAAACAGCCATTCCAGCTTTTTAATGGTTACTATTTACTGTTACATATTTTCTTCCTTTCCATTTCAACCTGTTCATATCTTTGAATGTAAAATATGTCTCTTAGATTTGGAATATAGTTGCATCTTTGTTTTATTCAATATGACAGTCCTTTCCTTTTGATCGATGTATTTAAGCCATTCATATTTATACCTTATATATCACATTCCTGCTTGTAAATAACTATCTTTAGCATTTATTACAGAGTAAATCTGCTGACAGTGAGTTGTTTTAGTTTTTCTGAGAAAATCTTTATTTCTCCTCCATTTTTAAAAGCTATTTTTGCTGGATATTATATCCTGAGGATACACGTTTTGTTTTTGTTTTGTTTTGTTTTTGCTCAGTATTTTAAAGTTGTTGCACTGTCATCTTATTGCTTGCATGATTTCTCATGAGGCATCTACTATAATTTCTATCTGTATTCCTCTGTGTATAATGCACCCCTCCTCCACCTTTTCCCCACTCTGTTTCTTTTAAAGATTTTTCTGGGCCGGGGATTTAGTTCAGTGGTTCTGCTGCCTGCCTCGCAAGTGCAAGGTCCCAAGTTTGATCCTCGGTACCAAAAAAAAAAAAAAATTTTTCTTTGTCTTTGACCTTAGCAGCTTCTATATGATCTGCTACAATGTGGAGGTTTTAATTTTGGGGTTTTTTGTTTTGTTTTGTTTTGTTGTTTGTTTTTGTTTTGGTTTGGTTTTGGTTTTTGGTTTTTGGTTTTTGCAGTACTGGGGATTGAACCGAGGGCCTTCACACTAAGCTATATCCCCAGCCCTTTTTCTTTCTTTTGAGACAGCAAAAAATTGCAGTAGAAAACTATTATTTAAAGGTAGCTCAAATTTCAAATTTAGTAGTAATTAGTTAGAAAGTCAGCCTTTATAATAAGTATAGAGTAATTACAGATAACGAGTTTAATGTCATTCCTCTCTCCACTTAACCTGTCCATTACTCTTACATTGTGTGTTTGCAGGTAGGCATCATATCTAAACTATTACTTACATTGGAGATTTTTTTCAGCAGTCTGATATAATGCTACTTGTCCAACCTCATTTTTGTTTTCTAGCAGAGATTATCTTACGCCATTAAGAAAACTGTTTCATTGTTCCATACAGTTCCTGCTTCTAAATTTGTATTCATGTTCTTACTCAGAATATAGAGATCTGTATTGCCTCATCCTCTCATTTTTCGCCCATATAAATTCTGTCATCTTTGTTCCACCCAACCCCTGCCTTTTCTTCTGTCCCTCTCCTAACCATTTATTTCCTTAGTTTATGATTTCCCTGAGTAACTGATGGACCTATAGAATGTACTTCGCCAGTTCAATTCAATGTTCTTCTCTTGTTTTACTTCAATAGTGTTGTCCCATTGACATTGCTTCCATTAGTTTTCAAGAAAGAGTCAGAATTAAGGTAAAATTTAAGTCTACTTAACCTGGAGCACCCACTTTATATTTCTAATTACTTTCATAGCATCATAAATATGCTGACCAAAATGATAACTCTGGATTGATACTAACCATACAATACTGCTTGAGATAAAGAACTTCAGGTTATAATGTATTTAATAAAAACAACTAGTATTTATTTGTTGGTGTCTGTGATTTGCCAGTTATTTTCTGGTAAAGGTACTGTATAGAAGATTAAATATCTTTTCTTATCCATTGCTATATTCATGGCTAAAACCCATATAACGTAAGAGATTAATGAGAAAAAAGCTGATAAATTTATTTAATAGAAGTTTCATATAGGACAGGAGGCTCCAGAAATGAAGGCCTAAAGAAACAGGTGAACTTGGATATTTTTATGGTTAGGTTTGATGAAGAGTTGGATAGGCATAGAGAAGTCTACAACAATTTAAGGACAAAAGGAACTAGAATGACCATAGTAAGGTGTGTTTTTTCAGATTCTTCTCTGTGTCCTTAAGTTTTCAGAAAGGTAGAAATTCCTTTCCTCTAGGTATGGGATAGGCATTTCTGGAACAAAGGTCTTGTGACCTGTCTCGGAGGAGGGTCAGAGAATGCTGTCATGGTCTGTTTCAGAGGAGAACAGGAGAAAATCGGAAAGAACTTCTTGCTTCTGATGTTTCTTCAAATGCCAGTGTACTGTATTTTGGGGTAGTGTGTCCCAAACCTCACTAGTGCTTTACTATATCTTCTTTGAATTTTTAAAGACTTTATCAAATACTTAAGATTATCTATTTTGTAAAGAAACTGAGTCTCTAAAAGGATTAAGCAGTTGTGTAGTAGAACCAAAATACAGATCCAAGTCTCTATATCTTAATTTCATTGTTTTCCTACTGTATTACGTGGCATCCCTAAAAAATTATAGAACTTTAAAAATCCAACTAGTGTGGAGGAAATTTGCAAATAGCATCCTTGGAAATACTCAGGCTCTTCTCGTTATTCGTTAGCAGCACAGTCATTTTTCTCTGTCTCATATGTCACTGTAAGCACTTTGTTCTCCAGCTCTATTCAGTTTATCATCCCAGGGCAAGAGATTTTGACATGTGATGAAAGTTGAAGGTGTCTGGAGATAATATTTGAGTGGTGTGTAGCAAAGATAATTCAGTCAATTAGGACAGCTAAGTGAGAAGATTTTTGGAATACACTGGCATGAAGGAAGGTGAACTGAGTATATGCTTTTATAGATTTCAATCTTTCTTCCCTTGTACATGTTATTTACAGTCTTTTCTTCCTGAAAAAAACCATTTTGACTTTGTATGCTAGATGTATTCCTTTAATGGTTCTTTTTTTATTATCTGAATCTTGATTTTTTTTTATTTAGCTTATTTTAATGCATTAGTATATTTAAATGACAATTCTATGCAGTTAGGAAATTAGAATATAGAAGATTGAATATGAAAGTTGTCTTAATAATAAAGTACTCCAAAAATGGAAGCTGCGGGAACTGACCATGTGGACAAATGAAAAATTGACTTTTGTCTACAGATTGCAGCGATCCTACATAAACATGGAGGTCTCTGTCTGACTTAGGACAGCCTGGCTAAGTCTGATCGTTCCCCTCCATACAACTTGTAAAACTGTCACTGTACTGTGTTCCTGGCCATTTTTATTATCTCTGCTTATTTAGTATACTGGATTGCTAAAACAATGAACAATCAAATGAAGTTATTTCTATATCTATTTTCTCTTTTTTAGGTATTTTAGGGTTTTTGAAAATAGCTACTACAGTGGTACCTCAGTTCACAAACTTAATTCTTTCCATAATTCTGGTCACAAATCGAATTGGACCAGAACTAAATCAAATTTTCCCATAAGGTCAACATTGAACCTAATCATTGAATTTGACTGAGTTCTTGTCCAATTTGGTTTTGCAACCAGAATCATGGAAACAATTAAGCTTGTGAACTGAGGTGCCACTGTATTGTTTGCTTGCTTAAGGAACATACAGCCAGGAAGTAGAATGAATATAGAAATACTATTTTTCCAAAGGCTCACATCAACTTAGCTGCTCAAGTTAGTGATAAAGGTCAGTCAATAATTAAGATATGAAGGAGCTAATTAGGGGTAGCTTCCATGAATTATTGCATTAAAAATTGCTATAAGAAAGTGGGTTTTTTCCAAAACACAATTTATGCAAGCCTTTTGTCTATAACCAATGTTCAGAAATTATCAAGAAAAGCTTCTAAGTATTTACCACTTAGTACTAAATTTAAAATTTTGGTTTTTCAGAGTGTGTGTTCTACTGTAAGTTGGGGATAGGGGAAGGGGAAGAGACCATAAATAAGTGGCATTTCTAATGCACTGGGCTGGATATTCAGCAGTAAGATATGCTTTAAGCAAGTCCCAGCTGGCTTTACCTACAGTGAACTGTGTGAAGCTCTTGATTATGGTTCTGAAATCCCCCTATTTCCCACCCTGAGTAGTTTTTGCTTCAGATGATTGTTGGGTGAGTAGCCTTGTTTTTCTACACCCTTTAGAAATCTCTAGTCTGCTCTGTTCATTTTAATAAACCATTTTGAGATTTTCTATTCATTGTATATTTTTTTCTCCTAGTATTCAATTTGAAGTATTGTTTCTTCTTTGCATAATAAATTCAAATGTAGCCCTGAGGTCCTTCACTAAAATAATCTCTGATTATAAATGAGAAACTTAAATGCTATATAGTTATAATTCATGGGAAAAAATACTCCTTATAACCAAAACTCTCAATTTATGTTTACAAATATATTTGGAGAGGTTTCTCCACCACTGTTACTTTCTAGTGACAGTCTCAAAAAAGTGTTCTCTCTAACCAGGCCAAATATTTAAGTATTTTTCCTTAGTTTTTAAGTCATTTGCCCATTTTTTGAATCCCCTCAATGCCATGCATTTCAGTTCATCCTCACATGTAATTAGATATGTAACTAGATCTCTTTACACTTTTCTGACAGCTCATATTAGTCCCTTTAGTTATCTCCACAAACTCCTCTAAAATCTAGTAGATAAACCAGATGTATGAATACGGGAACCACCAGATTCTTATGAATAATAAATCAAAACTAATGATGTTAATCAAAGACAGACTTTTTTTAAAATTTTTTTTGTTTTTTTGTTTTTTATTTATTTATTTATTTTTTTTTTGGTACCGGGGATCGAACTCAGTCCTTGCGCTTGCGCATAGCAGCAGGCGGCGAAACCACTGAGCCAAATCCCCGGCCCCTCAGACTTTCTTGAAAGTAAAAGCAAGTGAATATTTTGTACGCTGTACGTACCAGTGCTGTTCATTACACAGCCTACTTTGCTATCAGGTTTTTGTGGGAGCTTTAGACTTTGATCCTCACAGTATGAACTTTTTTTTTCTTTCAATCCCTTTCCTCCCTCACAATATAAACTTTAATTCTCATGATAATATACAGTGGCTCTTCACTGTGTCTGTACTGTTATACTTAAACATTGAGTGGAGCTATCTATAACTTTTATACCCAAATAATTATAAATCAGGTACAATCAGATGTGGAGTAGTGTATGTCTAAAATGTCATCCCAAAATCTCATATATTCAAAAGTGATTGGATCATGAAGCTGCTATACTCAGCAATGGGTTAATCTATTAATGAGTTCATGGCTGAATGTACTATTAAGAGATGGGGCCTGGTTGGAGGTAGGTCACTGGGGCATAACTTGGAGGGATGTGTTCTTGTCCTTGACTTCTCCCTTCTGTTTGACCCCTTGCTGCCAGGGGATGAGCAGCTTTCCTCCACCATGCTGTTTCTGCCCTCGGGCCAGCCAGCTATGGACTAAATCAAGAACCAAAATAAATTTCTCCTCTTTTGGAAGAAGGAAATGTGACAGAATCTGGTGATTGTGATAGAGGTTGGTTCTTGGCTGATGTAGATCTTCCTTTTCTTCTGTGTGTGTAGCTTTCTGTCTGCACACATGTGCATTGTTCGAAATGTCATGAGTTTTGACTATATTAAAATCTTGAGTCAGTTTCTAAAGTATTAAGTTAGACTTTCAAACTAGTAAAACACTGTAGCAGAAGCCCTATAAGAAAATCGCGCTCACTAGTCCAACCTTTATATGTCTTTATGGTCATTTTTCCCACAGGAAGCTGTTTGATGGTGTTCATTTTTGTATTTACGAGGCAGAGACAGATTCCAAAATTTAGCAGTCAGGTGTGTTTATATTCATGATCATGTTATGCTCTTTTTTTACCTTAAGATTTAAATTTCATATGCATTCATTTCTTTGTCTAGTTCGTTATTACCCTTTCTTAAATCTGGCATAAAGTATAGGAAATATCCAGCACTTTGAGTAGCATGTTTACCATAAAATATCTGGCTTACCTTGTTTTAGAGTAATTATAAAAATTTTCAATATGAAATGTTTTCATTGTTCATTCAGAAAGATCTTAATTGTAAAGCTTTAAAATTTTGGAATTGAAGATATGATAAGCCATCATATTTAGAAGCCCCTTTGATTACTAGTGTAAATAATTTCCTCCTTTTAGATTTTTTCAAGACCAGATATTTGTTTGAACAAATAAAAAATTCAGTTGTAATATAAAATGATATTTTATTAACATAAGGATACATCCTATCAAAGATTGTAGCTATACTATTCTATTCATAATTATTTTCATGGTTTAGGATTAGAAGGGACCTGTATCATCCTAAGTAAGCATGTCATTCTAAGCAGGGATACCTAATTGAGTCTGAAAAGGAAAATTCAATGAAGTGATCTTGAAAGTATTCTCATGATGAAGAAAATCCAGTCTCCTGGATTTCAAATTAGGAGAAGGTGGTGGGGATGGTATATTTGACCTGTCAAAGCCCTATATACTGGCTGTGAAACATCTCCTACCACCTTGGTTCTATGGCTAAGCCCTTTCCGCTAGTGATATATCTTGAAATCACACAGTGAGAGATATAAAAGATCAAACTTTACATAAAATAAGGCTTTTAGAAGTCTAGGTATATGAGATTTGAAATGCATCTCTATATAGTATATGAGAGCTCATGCTCTCCTATATATATTAAGTGCTTACCTAAGACTCCTTTTTCCTGCCATTCTGATTTAGTAAATTCAGGATGTGGCTTTCACACATGTGACAAGCTCACTAGATCAATATGTTAGCAACCAGCGTTGATATTATCGATCTTCACGAGTTGGTTTCTGGTTTTGCTATTCTTTAGCTGTGTGTATAAATTTAGATAAATTACTAAATCTCCCTAAGACCATGTTTTCTCTTTTCAAATAGACTCTTTCTCATTGGATAGCTGTGCAGGTTAAATGAAGTATTCCATATATAGTTCTTTATGTCACTGGCCATGGTGCTCAATAAATTATATGATAATGACAGATTTTTCCTTACATTTCTGGGAAGTAGCAAAATGAGACACAAAGCTTATTTATAGTCTATCTTGCAAACACAACTCCGACAATCAGATACTTTATAGACTGGAGGAAGGGCAAGCTTTAACATTTTAGTTTAAGGAGCAGGACCCCTTATTGATAGATTGTGGTTTTGTGTTCATTCTTTCTCAGATATATTTGCATATGTTTTTACCCAATCAGTTCTGAAAAACTACATACTGAAAGAAAGGTCAGGGACAAAAAGAAACAATTGGGTTTACAAATAGCATTTATTTAAAGCCCTTTGAAAATTCATCCTAGAAGCTTCATTTAAATATCTTTATGAGTTCTTACATGCTGTCCATGTGTAGCATAGATTTATGTTATATTAAGGTAAATAAACACTGTTCTCTTAGGGGGACTCTTAATTAATCCAATTCAGAAACAAATGAAATACATTTAACTATGAGATTCAAAGATAATGGAAACTCAACCTTTAAAAAGATCTTCTTTTTAAGAAAAAGTCATTCTTTTCTTAAAAAAGAATGACTCTGCAGATCCAGGAAGTAGACTGTTACTCAATAGGATGAAGCATCACAGTATCAGAATTTTGAATATTTTCTCATTTGTATTTGAATCAAAATACCATGAGGAAGTCCATAAAGGATTTAGGATGGTATGAAGGAAATGGCGAGGAATGATGAAATTGGACAATTGAATGATACGGCTTAAAGCCTTGATTGAAAAAAAATTTTAAAGAATCCCTGCATATTATATCTGTCACAAAAGAAAGGAAAGGGATGTTCATAAAACAACTGTAGATCATGTATTAAAAGAACTGAAAGGGCAAATTGATTAGAAAATATTCCATGGTTCCAGGATCCTGAATGAAAATCAGATTTGGCTATACACGGAGTCATGAACTTCTACACGAGGAGAAAAACCATTTTAAATTTTAAGATGCAATTGAAGCACAAATATTAACACACTTCTACCTCATCCCACACCACCGTAAGAGAAAAAAAAAAAGAACCAAAAGCCCGTACCTTTATGTTTATAATCTTGGTATGAAAAGAGCTCAAGACAGGTATGTATGGTATTTTATTTTCAGTGACATAAAATCATCACTCTAACTCTCTTTTCTGGCAATGAGAAAATAAGACATTTGTGTTCATAAAGAGAACAACTTATTCCAAATAAAACAAGATGGAGAGAATATTACAGAATTAACAGATATAACGTAAATTGTGAATTGTTTGAAGCCTATTTTCTTTACTTAAGGAAAGATTTTAAATTGAGCCATCTTCCTCACTGTTTTGTATCATCTAGGGACTGTATTTGCAGACACCATATGTTGCACACAGTGATTTGCCATTTCCATTTTACCAAATGGTTGTCTAAGGGACTTAGGTGGATGTACAGTTTTAGCATACTGGACACATTCAGAAGAAAACTCATGGCTTATAGGACAAACTCTTGACAGAATTGCTTATATTAATTTTCACTAAGCAAATTAGATGTATCTCTTGGTTTTAGAGGACAAATGTAAATAAGATTTCAGGGTACATCTTCCATGTCATTTATAGTGTTCTGTCACTTCATATTGGGACTCAGGCTTAAAGATCATATGGTGAGGCTTCACTCCTCCCACCAAAAAAACTTGAAAGAACTTGATTTCCTTATTTCTGTGACACAGACCATAAAGTTGTTCTGGAGAAAGTTTTTGAGATTCTTATTTGGCAAGTTTGAGCTTTTAAACATCTAAGTGTTAAGAGTGGAGCAAATGTTCCTCATACTTTCCATCTTAGGGTAGTGTTCTGATAAGAGTGCTGGAGCCAGGTTGCCAGACTACCTTCCGTTTGCCACTGAGCATTAGCTGTGAGCCTTTGAACAAGTCACTTAAGTTTTCTGTGCATCAAGTTCCTCTTCTATGAAATTAGAATAATTGTACCTTCCACATAATGTTGTAGAATAAAACTTAAAAATATGTAGAAAGTATTAAGAAAAAATAGATGACACAAGATAAATGATCAATGAATAATGTTGCAGTTATCTTTTACATCTTTTAACTAGACAGAAGTGCCTGATTTAATTCATCAGATATTCTACAACATAAAAATACATTTTCTGCATTTAGGTTGTTTACCACTTAGTAAACATTAGTAGTCATAAATAACTATGGTATGAGCCAAAATGAAAGAAATTATAAAAGAATTACTCTTGAGAATATTAACTCTAAGAGCAGATAGATTACTTCTCATTTGGAAAATTATTGAAGGCTTTTTAAAGATATGGACTTCTGGCTGTTCCACCGCTTCCAGCCCAGAGGAAGGGGCTTCCGTGCTGCCATTCCACCACTCCCAGCCCAGAGGTAGGGGCTTCCGGGCCTCTGTTCTACCACTCCTAGTGCAGAGGAAGGGGCTTCCGGGCCACCATTCCACTGCTCCCAGCCCAGAGGAGTTGAGCTGAGCTGGCATCCAGAGCACCCCACTTCCCGCACCCCCTGTCGAAATGAGAAGACACATGAACAAGTCTCAAAAACAGACTTCCAGATCACCTACAGCAACCCCAAAGGGAAACGAGATGGAACACCCTGATACTCAACCACGTGGACTCTCTGAACTGGCAACAAAAGAGGATCTGGGAAAAATGAAATCAGAAATAATTACTCAGATAACAGCAAAGATTTTGCTCATGGTGCAAGACACGATTAATAAATCTAGAGAGGACACAGATTAAAAAAATAGAGGAGCTGAGTTACACGATGGAATCCCGACATAGGAAACAAATGGAATCCATAAAACAGATACAAACAGATTTCCAGGAGATTAAAAACTCCATTGAAAGTCTACACAGCAGAATGAACCAGTGTGAGGACAGAATTTCAGATATACAAGAAAAGATTGCAGTTAGTGACCAGGAAAAGAAAAATTGCTTCAAAATTGTAAAGGACCATGAGAAATCAATCCAGCAATGCAAGGAAGAATAACATAAGACTGATTGGAGTCAATGAAGAAACAGAAGAGTGCAGATGACATAAAAAAACTGTTCACAGGGCTGGGGATTTAGCTCAGTGGTTTCGCCGCCTGCTGCACAAGTGCAAATACCCAAGTTCAGTCTGCAGTACCAAAAAAAAAAAAAACTGTTCACAGAAGTGATAGTAGAAAACTTCCCAAGCAGGGGAAAAGAACTTGACATACAGATAAGTGAGGCATATAGGACTCCAACTAGCCTTGATCAAAAAAAAAATCTACACATAGGCACATAATTGTTAAGATTCCAGAAACCCAACAGAAGAACAAAGTTCTACAAGCAGTTAGAGAAAAGAAACAAATCACATACAAAGGAAAGCCCATCAGAATCACAGCAGACTTCTTATTGCAAACCCTCAAGGCAAGAAGAGCTTGGAGTGGTGTATTCCAAGCCCCAAAGGAAAACAGCCTCCAACCCAGATTGATGTACCCTGCAAAACTATCTTTCAAAATAGATGGAGAAATAAGATACTTTCATGACAAAGAGCACCTTAGGAACTTCATGAATACCAAACCAGCACTCCAAAAAATTTTAGACAATATCCTAGGAAAAGACAATGAGGATCACAACCCCAGAAAGCCCAGTAGAATGAATCCATTGGGCGTGACAAGAAATTAACTGTAAAGGAGGAGAATCCAACAAAAAGAAAAAGTCATGAACTTCATTTCCCTAATGAGTGTACAGTTCAATCTTGTTATTGTACTGATAAGTATTTTTCTGATTTTAGTGTTGCACACCTTGCCTTGTGCTGTACTAGCTATTTATCATCTTCTTGTGTCTACTTTTTAATTGGGTTGTCTCTTGATGAGCTGTAAGAGTTGTTTGTATATTCTGGTCATAGGTTATATGCATTACAAATATGGTCTCTTTAAGGACTACTTTTCATTTTCCTAATGATGTCATTTAAAGTTCTAAATTTTGATGGAATCTCATTTATCAATTTTTTTCTTTTATACATCATGTTTTTTATATCCTAGGAAATTCTTGCCTACCCTAAATTCATAAACATTTTCCCTTATAATTTCTTCGTAAAGTTTTATATTTTTAGTCTTTCATGTTTAGGTTCACAGATCCTTTCAAGTTATTTTTATGTATGGCTATAAAGGGTTGATGTTAATTTTTTATATACGGATACAGGTGTTCTAGTGCCATTTGCTGAAAACACTATCTTTTCCTCTGCTCTTGAATTGAGTTTATGCTCTATAAAATGTTAATGTTAAAGAATCTTTCAAAACTCTGTGGACCATATATGTGTGGTTCTATTTCTAGATTCTCTGTCTTGTTCCAATGATCTGTATGTCTTTCCTTACACCAGCACTGCCTTGATTACTGTAGCTTTAGAGGAAGTCTTAAAATTAGGTACTAAATGTCTTCCAACACTGTTTTCTTTTTCTTTTTACTTTTCTAGGTCCTTTGTACTCCTAAATAACATATTAAACATATTAAATTTCAATATCCAATTCTTCATTTGTAGCAAGTATACATAGACCCGAATTTTTATTTATACCTTGTGTTTTCTAATCCTGCTAAATTCAAATACAAGTTCTAGGGGCTCCTCGAGATTTCTTAGTATTTTCTCTGTAGATGATCATTTCATCTACATATAAAGAGTTTACTTCTACCTTGCTAATCCTATCCTAATTGTGTCATTTTATTGCCAGACTGTTTTGGTTTGGGTCTATGTTTCAAAGCTTAATGGACATATGCAGAGTAGGTGTATCTGCCCTTGTTCCCCACCTTAGGGAGAAAGCATTGTATCTTCTTCATTCATATAAGGCATTTTTCCTGGAAGTATGGAGTACATGTCTTTTTATCTGTTGAGAAGGTTCTGTTCTACTTCTAGTCTCCTGATAGCTTTTACCATGAACAGCTGTAGAATTTAGTCCAATACTTTTTCTCCAACTAGTGACAGTATCATATGGCTTTTTCTTTCTGTTTAAATGTTTGATATAATTTGTCAGTTAAAATGTATATGAGCCTGTTGTTTTCATATAGGTAGGTTTTCAAGCTAGGAATATATTTTCTTTAATAGGTGCTATTCAAATTTTATATTTCCTCCAGAGTCACTTTCATTAATTTGTCTTCCAAGGTACTTCTTAGAAGTTGTCCAATTTATTTGAAAAAAGATTTTTGTAATATGCTTTCTATATCCTTTTAAATTCTGTAAAATCTGAGGTAATATCTTCTAGATCTTGATACTATAATTTTAAAAATGTGTAATTGATATGGTATAATAGGAAGAAAAGGTCTAAAGGAGCAGGGGAAGTGGGAGGGGTAGGGGAAAGGAAAGAAGGGAAAAGAAAAATATGAGAAAGGGAAAAAAATGGAAACAAAATCTTTGCAAATAGGGAAGGATGGAGGGGGTGAAGAGAGGGAAGGGGAAGGGGAAAAAAATAAGAACCAAGATACTCATGTAAAGGTACAAGATCCCAATGATGAATGTAACTGTATTATATACCTAAAATGTACCAATAAACTTAATGGGGAAAAAAAAAAGATGTGGACTTCTGAGCTTGTTTTTTAAAAAAAATAAATAAATAAATAAACAGTTTCAGAAGGCCTAAGACAATGGAGAAGAAAATATCTGGACAGAAGACCATAAACAAACAAACATCTATTAAGTACCAAACCTACTAAGTGCCATCTTAATGTAACCCTTACCATCACTGTTTAAATCCAGATACGCTTGACCTTTGTTTACAAGTAAAATTGAGACTCAGATTTGCCTAAGATTACACAGCTAAATAAGAAGAGTTGTAATTGTAGAAAGGCAAATGTGTGGGGAATGAGTGGCAGATAGGGCCTGTGAGTAAAGTTTGTCTGTGAGCTCTTCCTTGTGCTGTGTCACCTCTGCTGATGAGATTGATCCCTTTCTTGGTGTGGGTAGTGGCTTAGGGCCACAGAGAAGAAGGATGTACCTTCACATAAGAAATGTATGATCTGTTTTCAGGCAGAAAGGAAGAAGGTAGATAGTCATCCTATGTCTGCTATTTCTCAGTTGCCTTCTGCTCAGATAATCCTTATGCCATAGTGACATATTTGAGGGTGATATATTCTGATCTCCTGCACCACCAAAGAAAAATTAATCCTATGTCTTTCTTTCTTAAAGACATCCAGGGACTCCCTGTTACACATAAATAAAATTCTGACTCTGGTATGGTACAATTTGTATGCTTAACCTCACTAGTATTCCTATCTAATGAACTCACTAGTTCATTACAAGACAAGATGTTTTCTAGTTAGTTTCTCATCCCAGAACCATTTTCTCTAAAATTCACTGCATTTACATTGACCATGTTCCTTTGCCAAATATATCCACCATCTTTTTTACTGAGAAATTTCAACTTTTACTTTTCCATATCCCATTTGTGGCCTTATTTATGAAGCTTTTCTCATCTTTTTTCAGGTAGAGGATCACCCTTTCCTTAGTTTCCCCTTTGAACTTATTTCTGATGAGAATATAATGCTTTTCTGTTTAAAATCCACTTCCCCTGCTGGTCTGTAATTTCAAGATCAAACTGTCTTACTCTTCTTTAAAATATGTAGTGTCTGCTATGTAATATCTACCCTAATGATGACAGATGAATGGATGTTGATGAATAAATAAAATATAATTATGAAATTTCCCTCTTTATCTCTGATCATATTTCTAATTCTAAAGCTATTTTTTTCTGAGGTTTTATGGTTGGTACTTTTTCTGATATCAATATAGCCATTCCAGCTTTTTTATGATTAATTTTTACATGGTACGTCTTTTTTCTTTTGCTTTGTATTTGCATTGTTATATTTAAAACATGTTTCTCATAGGCAGCATGGAGTTAACACTTGCTGTTTTATCCAATCTTACAATCTGTGCCTTTTAATTATAGTCCTCAGACCATTTGCTTATAATTGTCAGAATGTTTGGGTTTATGTCTGTTACTTTTTTTATTTTTACAACTGTCCTATTATGTGTTCCATTGTCCCTAATTTCTTTTCTTTTTCTTGAGTATATTTTAATGCATTTTTCCTCTTTTCTGGCTTATTAGCTATAGCATTTCTTTTATATTTTTAGTGATTTTTCCAAAGTTTATAATATTCATATTTAACTTTCATAGTATCTTCAGATTACACAACTTTGTGTATAATGGAAGGACCTTACAACAATATACATCTCTTTAACTTTGTGCTTTTGTTGTGTGTATTTTACTTCTGTTTATGTGATAATCGCTATTAACACATTTATATTATTTTTGCTTTACATACACAATTACCTGTTAAAGACAAGAAAGCAGGCATCTTTTATCTTACCTAAATATTGACAGTTTTCAACAGCTTGTGTCCCTTATTTCTATGGTATAATATCAGTTCAGCTTGAATAACTCCCTTTATTTCTTACAGTGCAGGTTCACTTGTTATAATAGTACAAGGACAAACAGATAATATATAAACTAATGAACATGGAAATATTTCAGTAAAACTTAAATACAAAAGACAGGTAGTGGAATGATATAAGTGGCCCACGGGCTATAGTTTCCTGACCCCAGGTCTAAAGAAACACTTATCTTAAATCTAGTTTAGCCCTGCTGATAAAGGATAGCACCCCCAGTGCAAGATTCTGGTCAGTACCCCAAAGTTTTAATAACCTGTGTGCTTCCAAGCAGAAAGCCAGAGTGATTATGGGACTCAATTTGTTTACCTTCTCCCAGAGATTACAGTCCTGTACTGTCTTTCGTTCATCATTGCCATATGTATTTTGTTCAGTTTTCTAGTTGTTTATAGTAGAAGGCCAAATCCAGTTCATTTACTCTGTCATGGTCAGAAGTGGAAGTTGTTTCTACCTCCTATGTATACTTATACCTATAGTAAAATTCGCATTTAAAATCAGCTAAATCTGTCTCTAGGATTAAATCCTCCAGTTACAAACTAAGCAGATAACTATTTCTCAACTTGCTCAGGATTTTAATGTCATGGCTATAATGCTACTGAAACATGCTACTGAAGAGAAAACTATTCCAGTAGATCCAGATTCATGTAGGTGGAAGTTAGTGGACTATCACTGACATTATAAGCAAGTTAATATGTTTGTTTGGTTCTGTTTTTATATAGACCTGATAATTTTTGTTCTCCTAATCTCTTATTATGAAAAAAATGGGTTCTTTATTAGCTTAGTTTGAAGAGAGTTTTGTTTTGCTGCAGAACTTCCAGTTTCCAAAACAAGAGGAGGAGATAATGAGAATTACTGACTGGCATTTCAGCAAATAAAAGCATCCCATTGAGCCAGAATTTATTTACATTAGGCTCTATCTAGGACAGTAAAGCTACAGCTAGCAATTACCAGTCATCCAAAACGCAAACAAGACTCATTCAAAACTTACAAGTTATAACCTTGTACATAAGTAAAAAATCTAGTATTTTTCTGCTGCATGCAAAATTAATTTATTTTAAGCTAATATCTGGCCCTCTGAGAGTTTAATCCTGTCACTTTTCTATTAACTATATGATCTTTTGGTAGAGAAGTGCTGAGATGTAAAATCATTATTACTTTGAATAGTTTTGAGTGTTTGTAAGAATTCTTAAGACACTGTGTCACTTTTATGTCAATCCTAGAAGACCATTCAAACTAGGCAGTCAATTTATATGTTAGCTTTTTAATAAATGAGGTATTATTCATCTGTCCCCACAGGCAAAAGTGTTCAAAGAGTTAATCCTCTGGTATCATCTAATATGACATCATCTATTGAGGCCATAGTAATTATGGGTTTGCAAAATGTTCATGATGAGTAATTATCAGATGTCTTCTCTCTCGGATTTCATGTGATATAGGCTTGAAACCCATCTTGTGTGATTATGTAGCTAAATTACTTAAGTTGAGCATCCCAAACTCTTGAAACTTTTTGAACACCAACATGAGAACACAAGTGGAAAAGTTCACACCTGACCATCTTTGACAAAGTCCCTTTAGGCTATGTGTATAAGGTACATATGGAACATAAGTGAATTTCGTGTTTAGACTTAAGTCCTATCTCCAAGGTGTCTTACATGTATGCAAATATTCCAAAATCCAAAACAGTTCTAGTTTCAAACAGTTCAGATAAGGGATATTCAACCTGTATGGCATACTTTTACAAGTTTTGCTTTCATTGGGAATCAGATGTTTGAATTATGTAATTTATAGTCATTTTGTCTAACAGAAGTGGATTCACTGTGACCCCTAAGCCAGTCTTCACAAGATTTCTCTATCTTCCTCCTCTATATTCAAGTGACTAAAGCCAAAATAGCAAAATGAGATGGACATTAGGGCTATAAATTTTTCCTTACCCTGAAATTTTATGCTCCTTAACAGAACAATTCTTGATAGCTACACCTTCTGGTGATGACAGCTTCTGTCAGTCGTTTTCTTGAAAACTAGAGTCTTTCCCTTTCTCGAACAGCAATCAGATTGATCAGCCCTATTTTCAGCTTCATTTCTTCATGGTGTTTACAGAATAATTTCTGGGCCCTCTAGTGGCAGTTCTGATATCACAAACTTTTTTTTTTTTTTTTTCAAATTTTTATGCTAGAAAGAAATCTGTATTGTACCATTATAGTGCCTCGTTTTTGCTGTTTTCTGAGGCAGGCTTAAAAATTCTACCATCTTACTAACTCAGGATGAGTTATATTCTTTAATAACTTAAACTCCAATCATTTTTAAAATTCCGATCACTCAAAGAGGTAAATCCCAAGTTTATCTTCCCAGTTCCATCACTTCAAACCTTCTCCCAATATGGAAACTTAGTCTGTGCACATTAAGTCCCAGAAATAGACTCTAATTCCTCAAAGAGGCCATTTAAACTTACTCTAAGAGTGAATTTGGTATTGCTCATGTTCTTATTTTCAAGGACACGTGCTGATTTAAAGAAAAACCTTAGCTAGGCAAAGATGAGCGATTACCATATCCACATGTCTGTCACTTGTAAATAACTGACCTTTGATGCTGTCAACACTGACTATGTCAGAGGAGGTTTCTAATCCCATTAGAAGTTCTGGGGTAAAAGAAGAAATTACTTGTTTCTCATATGTCAGTAGTAGCAAGATAAGAAATTTTCAAAAGTAGCTTTACTAAGAATCAAAGGCAAGATAAAAATAGAAATGTGTAAATTTGTAGAGCCCAAATTCCTTATACTATATGAAGTAAACTAGATATGTAACTCAGCTTGACTGAAGTAAATTGAACACTATACATTCCAAAAGTTTTCTTTCCTCTTATAATTTTCTGACAAAGTCTGAAGCCATACATGTATATTGTATCCTTCACTGAAGTTTGACCAGTTTATCTGTTTCTCATAGCTGTCAATTGGAGTCAGTCTGGCTGTCAGCCATATGGCCTCTGTGACAGTCTTGAGCCTGCCTGTTCATCCCTCAGGTGTTTACTCCAGAGAACAAAAGACTGCAGAATGCGTCCAACTTCCAGACCTCCACTAGCCACCCTATTTCAAAGGAGGCATGTCCTGACTCCTTCTTTTTTGAGACTTTTTTCTTACAAACTGATTCTTCTCCACTTCTTTGCCTGCCTTTCCTACTTTTCAGAAAAATCCCCTTAATTTAAGATTTAAAATATGAAAAATACCTTATGATACAAATTTCGTTCAAGTAATTCACGATTATTAATAATTGTGTATGCTGAATGATTAACAATTTTTTTTAAAAGATAGTCTTATTTCTCCTAGATAAGTATTTCCATTTTCTTTTTTCCTAATTATCAGTGACTGTCCGTAGAGATTGTGCCGGAGACACTGGCAGCATATACACCAGTGGCTGGTATTTTATGTCAGAAAGGGAATAAAAGAGGAGTTGGGAAAGCAGTTGTTCTCTTTGTTTTTGTCAACTTATTCTTCCATTTTATTTCAGTCTTTGTTTCTCTTGGCTTTCCTTTCATTGAGAGCCCTTTTTCATTTTCTTTTTCTTTATAATCAAAAGCTTTCTGATCTACTTCATTAAAACTTAATCCTCAAAATATAGGGTTTTATGTTTAAAACTCATAGTTAAAAGCATGTTAGAAGTTGGACCTCCATTTTTAGATTCTGTTGGTATCTTGGGGAGAAGTGAAGAAAGGATGAGAGGAAATTATTCTCTTGGATTACCCTCCAGGAAATCCTTCTCTACATTTTAAAAGCTCTTGTTTTTTCTAGGAGTCCAATGTGCTGATTGCTGCTAACAGTCAGGGTACAATTAAGGTAAGCTATTTTATACATCTCCATTTTAAAGTCAGATCCATTTTTAGACTATAACAGGATCATGGAAACAGATAATTGTACTGAGCCTTAGAGATCATTCCAAATCCTTGAAAATGTCTTGATTGAATGGGGAAAGAAGTTGGTGGCTTTCAACTGTGGAGATGACAGTCTTTGTTGAGGTTGTATAGGTTAATAGGCGATCAGCTTGAAAAACAGATGAATTCTGTTGAGCACTCATTATGAGTTAGTAACTATGTTACTTCTCTTACAGCAGTGTTGCTATCCCAGCAAGCATTCAGCAGACAGAGTTCAAGATATAGCAAGAAGTACTTAACACACTCACTACATTTGAACATGTCCTACTCTTAATTTTCTTTGTCATATTTTTTATTCTTTGTCATATTTTTCTTCCTTTTCTGCCCTGACAAATTGGTTTTTCCTCAGTTGCCCAGGTAGGGGTCAGGCAAGTGGGGATTTTGGTGTTCACTTGAAAATTTATTCACCATGTGATCATGCCATTACTATAGACTGAAATCCTGTCACAAAATCATGAGTAGTTTTTCACATACTTTCCTTTGTAGTTAGAAGCTCAAAAAAGTAAATATTTTACGTAATTATACTATTGAGTATTTAGTCCTTGGCCATAATACCTGTGATAAATAAATCCTGAGCTAAGCAGTGAACTTTCTAAACAAAGCACCATTTATTAGCACATATTCTGAGAATGCCTGTTATGTGTACATATTCTTTCTGAAATATCACGACGTGTTTTTTTTATGTACTGTGGTCTATTTCACCTGCCAGTGGGCATTGATTTTGTTATATTATTATATCCTTTTTTTTTTAATAAGTACTATTTTTTTTTAATTCTTTTATTGGTCCATTTTAGGTATACAACACAATTACATTTCTCATTGGGAACTTGTACCTTTACATGATGCATCTTGGTTCTTATTTTTTCCCCATTCCTAGCCCTCCCTTCCCTATTTACAAAGACTTTATTTCCATTTTTTCCATTTCTCATCATTTTTCCTTTCCCTTCTTTCCTTTCCCCTGCCCCTCCCACTACCCCTACCCCTTTGGACCTTTTCTTCCTATTTTGCATTATCAATTATTCATTCTAATCATTGGAAACAGCCCAAATGCCCATCCACTGGAGACTGGATAAAGAAAATGTGGGTTTTTTATAAAATGGAGTACTACTGAGCCATAAAAAATGAGAAATTAGAGACATTTATAGCTAAATGGATGTACATTGAGGTGATACTCTTAAGTGAAATAAATAGGACACACATGTATAAATACCAAATAGTTTCTTTGGTGTGAGAAACTGAAAGTGTAAATAAGGACTAAAATGTATAATAGGTAATGTGAAATAGGAAGAAAAGGGGCAAAGGGGAAGGAAGTGGGAGGGGTAGGGGAATGGAAAGAAGGGTATGGAATTAATATGAGAAAATGGAAAAATAGGAACAAAATCTTTGTAAATAGGGAGGAATGGAGGGGTTGAAGGGAGGGCTGGGCAAGGGTGAAAAATAACCAAGAGAGATTATGTAAAGGCGCAAATTTCCAACGATGAATGTCATTATATTGTATACCTAAAATGTACCAATGATTAGAATATTATTGTATCCTAAATAGAGAATGACCCAGGCACCACGGGAGTAAATACAAGCCTAATAATCCTGTGTAGGTGAAATGGCCAAACTCTAAGCAGAAGGACAGCAATGTGAGCTAGTCAAACTAATTTACAGTGTAGTGTCCTTTCCCGGGCTGCTAATTTTCTCTATTTGGAAAGCCTCTTCTAAAGAGGAACCATAAAAAGCTTAAATGACAAACAGATCTTTTAAAACCCAGTATGTGTTATGTTCTGGAAGCCTCAACCAAGATGGTTAGAAGGTCTTAGAATCTTTGATTTAAATGCCTTTCTATAGTCTCTCAGTATCTTATTTTTATGGCAAGGCATGAATTGAAAAAGATACACTTTATTCTTCAACAAGTCTGGCCTTTGGAGCAACTAAATTTACTAATGTTCCTGCAGGAACCCAAAGCTTCGTTGATACAGAATCTCACCGACAAATCTAGGATTCTGTTCAGCAGCATTAACCTCTTATATTTAAAGTAGCCTCCTTGCCTAACAAAGACAAAAAGCATTATGAAAGCATGAATATAAGTCAAGCCTTAGAAGAGCAGGAGAGGAACGGTTTCATCTTTAAATCTTTGCCACTTAGAATTGTAGTCTCCATCTAACATCCTTTTTGACATTGCCTCATAACTATTTTCGCATTCTCTGTCCTTACCTATTTGACTTCTCATATTCTTATGTGTAGTTTTAGTGATATCACAACCAACTTTTATGACAGGATACTACTTTAACACTGAAAACTAACAAAATATCTTGTCATCAGGTGAATAACCAGGAAATGAAAGAAGTAATAGGAAAAGGCAACATTCTAGACCCTATATACCCTGATTGCCAGTGTTTGGTTAGTGTTTGATCAAACTAGTGTTTATCAGTACAAGAAATACATTGATTAAAATCCTAAACAATACTTTTAAATTTTCTTAAGAATACGTAAAGAGCTGGGTATGGTGATACCTGCCTATAATTCCAGGACTTGGGAGGCTGAAGCAGGAGGATTGCTGTGAGTTCAAGGCTAGCCTGGGCCACATAGTGAGTTCAAGACCAGCCTGGACCCACATAGTGAGACCCTGTCTCAAAAAAAAAAAAAAAAAAGAAAAGAAAAGAAAAAAATATGTAAAGATACTAATAGGTATTCAAAAAATGTTTATACCAATTCATTTATCCATATGTTTTGTGTAGTTTATCTTGAATGCTCTCTAACTCTGGAGATAACTAATCTCAAAGAGTTCATGCAATAGTAGAAAACAAGAAAGGATTAATGTTTAATCCCTTCATATTCTTCGGCATTATGGCAGTTGGTAAACATTTTTTATTTGGTTTTCCATTCATGAATGTAGATGAGATTCATTAAACTTTTTATATTCTAAAATATTTTATAAAACTACTCTTTTTTTTTCTCCAATTAGGTGCTAGAATTGGTATGAAGGGTTTACTGAAATCAAATTGTGCTTGCTCCTGCTGAAACACATCTGCAGCTGACAATGAGAGAAGAAACAGATGTTATGTGCTGTCTTTCCCCAAAGTCATCATGGGTTTTGGATTTGTTTTGAGTACTTTTTTCCTTTTTTTTTCCTCCTTTCTGACCTTGGGACATTGGGAATACCCAGCAGACTCTCCGCCATCAATGTAACTCCATGGACTTTGCTGCTGTTGGTGGTTTGGTTATCTAATTTTTGTGATAGGGAAACAAATTCTTTTGAATAAAAATAAATAACAAAAAATAATAAAAGTTTATTGAGCCACAGCAAAGCTAGAAAAGTTTTTGTCAAACATGATGAAAGATACTCTTCCAAGAAGTGGCACACGTGAACTATAAAATAATACACCAGTGAATAATTATAAGGTCCATATTTCCCAGCCTCTTTGGGATTACGCATATCAGGTTAAACAGTGAACCTAAGGTTGACAGTAAAATGATTACTGTATGAATTCCTTTCTTCATTCTCTGACCAGATTTGTTTCTTCAGCCAGTATTTTACTTCCCAATCCCTCTAGATCTGGCCACAGATGTGAAATTCTGACCTGTTAAGATCATATTGAAAAGAAAACAAAAGTCAGTATCAGCCAGGTCTCTCTTTGCCTTTTACACGTCATATATACATACAATAAGCCCTAAATGTAGACACCAAATCAACTTCTTTTATAAAAATCATAGCTGTCACATAATTGTAACTATTAAAACCATCCAGGACTGAGCAGGGATCAGCAACATTTTCTATAGAAGGGCAGATAGTAAATCCTTTAGGCTTTCCAGGCCATGTGGTCTCCATTGCATGTACTCAGCTCTGCCAGTGTAGCAAGAAAGCAGCCCCACTCAGTCTGTGAAGAAGAGAGCATGGCTGGGAAAGAAGTGGATGGTCAGATTTTGCCTGCAGATCATGGTTTGCCAGCTTCTGACTTACAGGAAAAAAAGCCTGTAGCCCTGTTACCCAGATTTCCCAACCATATAATCTCTTTTCAAATTATAAAGGGAAGGAAATTAGTAAAGCAGCAATTAAAGCAAAAGTAACAAGGAAGAACTACTTTAAAATTCCTGAACACTTTTCAGCAAAAGATAACAACATTATACATTTTTTAAAAATACACACTTGGAGAAGGTTGATTGGATAAAGATAAGCATGATGAAGGTAGTCAGAATGTCCCACCCTGTCAACGTAAAATCATTGCAACCTACAATAAGTTCATATTTTATTATGTGAAACTCTTAAAGCCACGTATATTTTGAAACTTAGGATTTTTTAAATATTAGAAAACTAGTTAGAGTACATATACTAATGTTAAGTAACAACTTCCAAGAGTGTGGAGAAATATTCCATGTCAAACACATTAATACTTATGCAGCAAAACGTATGAATGTTCACATTATGTGGGATTCATTAAATTAATAAAAGTTAAAAACAATCTTGCATTAGTTCAGATCAAGTTTTAACCACCCAGCAAGTTTGCCTCAAACTTAGGTGAAATTTTTTAGCTTCTGGAGCTTGAAAAGCTCTAACTTCTGGGAATTAAGATCAGATAAACTTTTCGGCTGAATTTTGAGAAGAAAAGCTAGTATTACTCAAAAATTCCTGTCACCAATGAAAACCGTAGTTCTTAGACATTGTTTCCCAGATGAATGAATGACCTTTTGTAAAAATACAGGAAGACTTATTCAAATGTAGAGTCTTCACTTAAGGAAATACACATAGGGATATATGTTCTGAAAATCATTGAAATGAAATTTTTAAAAAGGTATAGGGCTGAGGTACAACTTAAAACGATAGGCCAGAGTGAACCATTAATAGTTGAGGAGAGAAAGCCAGTAGCATGGAGCCTTCTAAGGGATGGTTGAGAATTTGAATTTTGTTGTAACAGAGTTGAAGGGAATGACATGATCTAATTTATGAAGAATGAAGAGATGGGAGCAACAGTTAATGGAGGCTTGGATTAAAAGTACATAAAAGTATAGTTACAAGATCCCTAATCAGCAGTGAGACTTGAGAAATCTGGCCACAGTGTTCATAAATTAGTTTGGGGAGCCACTTCCAGATCTAAGCAAACCTAGAAGCTGTCTAGCCCTTGTTTTATTTGTTTGGTGGGGTTTTTTGTTTTTTCGGGGGTTTTGCCGGGGGTGGGGGGGTTGTACCAGGGATCGAACTCTGGACCTTGAACTTGCAAGGCAGGCAGCAGCACCACTGAGCTAAATCCCCAGCCCTAGCCCTTGTTTTAAATATAAGGTTTGTAGGTCATTATCCTGAATGTAATGGTGCAGCTTTAAGTAGGATTCATTACTTTACCTGAACATGTTAGGTTACATGTCTGATGTTAACATGTTAACACTTGTAATAACATGTCTGATGTTAACACTTGTAATAGCATCCCCTTACGGTACTCCCAGAGCTTCTGGTTAATGTGTTAAATGATTCTGAACTCTTGAGCTGAAGAGAAAACTCTAGTGCTATTATAGAAATATCGGTTGAGCTCCCACTTTGTGTGAAGAACTGTGTATTACTAGGGATAGATATAAAATAAGACATGATCCCTATCCTCAAGATGCTTATTGTCCAGTGGGAAAGACAGTATGCAGGGTATGATAAATGCCATGGTAGACATAAGGTTCAGTTGTGCATTGAAAAAAAAAAAAAAACAGAGTAGTGGGAGATGAAGGGCTAGAAACACAGGTAGTTGTCAGGAACTTTTTTCCTGAAGGAGGTGGTATCTTAGCTGAATCCTGAAAAGCATGTAAGAAAGGGACAAAGGAACATTCAAGGCCAAGGGAAACAAGTAACAATAGCTTCCATAGCCAAAACTGAGACATTTGAACAATAAAGTAGTACTGGATTATAATCCAAAGTATAAAATACCCATGAAGCTATAGTACTAAACAAATGATTAGATAAATAAGTGGAGAAGAGACGTTTTCTGTACAGAATTCTAAATTATTTACGTGAATACTCCACCCCAAGAAAATGGAGCATTCCCCTATTCCTTAAATATGGGCTATGACTTGTGTCTTTCTCCCAAAGAGTGCAGTACAGACAGAGAAAAGCAACTTTACAAAAAAACTTCACAGATCACCTGAGCCATGTGATCAGAGTCAACATCAAAAGTGATGTCATGTTGATAAAAATATACTGTTTATAGAATGTAATGAAAATGATACTTTTAACACTCGTCTTTTTATCCAAAAAAGTTATCCCATAACCTCAGTCTAAATGAGGAAAATACAAATCTCTCCTGGGGGACATCCTATTAAATACTTGACCCGTAATCCAAAAGTGGCAGTCATCAAATCAAAAAGTCTGAGAAGCTGTCACTACCCTGAGGAGCTTATGGAGACATGATTAAACATTCTGTGCCATCCTGGGTGGAATTCTGAAATAGAATCGAACACTGCATTAAAACAAAGGGTATCCAAATAAAGCATGAACTTTACTTAATACTTCAGTATTGGTTCATTAATTGAGACAATTGCACCTCATTAATGTAAGATTCTAATAGGGAAAAATGGGTGCATGGAATAAGGAGATTCTTCTGTCTTTGCAACTTTTCTGTAAATCTAGAAAAAAAAAACCTTAAAAAATAAAAAGATTTATCAACGGTGCCACCGCATGCTCCCCAAGCGCAAGGAACCCAAGTTCGATCCCCAGTACCAAAAAAAAAATTTATCAAAAATTGAAACTTTGTAAAACTAAAGATAGGTCAGTATATACAAAGTGCAGCACAGTACAGTGGAAGTGAAAGCTGAAGAAGTACACATTTTTTACTGAAAAAAATAAGGCAAAGGATATAGAATTTAGAGATTGACGTTCCAGTCTCAACTTTGTCACTAAGAAATAGTATAGTTTTGCGAAGGATGGTAAATCTCTTCACTCCAAATTTATCTCTATATTCTACTTCTTGAGACTGAAGCCCCATAAATTTTAAAAATCTTAATAAGATTATGCAAAGTCTAGTCATTCTTGTGATTTAGTCACTGACATTTATTCTTTACAGCATCTTAATATAAGAATCAAGAAATCTGTCCTTTTGTGTATGATTTTAATTTGTTCTCAATTCTCTTAAGTCATTTGTTTTTTACCAGTTTGAGAAGCAGACTTCTTAGTGCCCAGAGTCTCAAGATCGTGGGTTGAAAGTAGGTAGGGATTCTCATAAATTCCAGAATCAAGTTCCCAAAGATGATAGGGTCCGGGTTAACAAATTGCTGAGTGAAATACTTAGAAGCTCTGAAGATTTTAGGAATTTCCCTAAATGAATTGACTCTTGGGTTATTGTTGATACCGGTTTATGACCAGATGTTTACAAGAAGCCTTTTGGAAGAACCAAAGAACCAAGGCAAACATAAGTAATTAATTGCATACTCAAAATGTAAATACTCACCTTTAGTTTTATATACCTGAAATAAAGTTGTATCTCAGAAGCTTGAGGGAGCTTCAGTGGAACAGCAGCCTAGTAAATCAGTCCACTGCTTTGGTCTCTCAGCTAGCGGTCTGTAATGAACATAGGCAGTTGCTCAGAAGGGAAGAGAAAGCCATTGCTCCACTTGCGTAGGACAGGTTCATTCATTCAGTTAGAGCGCCTGTGATGCAGTGGTCTGCTCTAGATCAGGAGTCAGCAAACTTTGTAAAGGGCCACAAATATTTAAGGCTTCAAGGGTCGAGGGTCGTAAAGTCTCCACAATTACTTCAATCTGCCATTCTAGCATGTGAAAGCAGCCCTCAGCAAAAATGTAAACAAATATGGCTGTGTTTCAGTAAAACCACTGAAATTTGAATTTCATTTAATTACCATGTGTCACAGAATCTTTATCATTTTCAAACTTTTAAAAATATAGAAACCATTTGTCACATCAGCCATACAAAGAAAGGTCACCAGCTGAAATTGGCCTGTGTGCAGTAGTTCGCTGACCCCTTTTCTAGGTGCCAACCGCGTAGCAGTGGCTGAAAAGAAAAGGGGGAAAAAAATCTCTGCTGAGCTTACAATTCATTCTTTTGGTCAAAAATAACTTCTACAAGATGACATTCTCTCCATCATGGTGTATCTCTAGTAGAGGACCCTGGAAGGCCATTTTTGAGTCATACCACCTGACTAAAGCTTGCTTTTGTTGAGCTTCATATCCGTTTCCACAGGAGTGCACACAAGCCATGTCCAGACACCTTCATGTATGGCCTTTCCAAGAACAAGGGACACTAGGCTAAAGCTCAGGAGACAGACATTTTAGACATTTTATTATTTGAGTAGGCAATGAAGGTCTCTGCAGTGCTATGCCCACTAACCATCTCTGGGATTGAGATTATTTTCACTGAATTCACAGAAACACTTGTGTTTCAGGTAGCCTGTTGATGTAGCAAATGGGATGTGTAAGGCTACCTCTCCACACCACTCCTCCCTCCTTTCTTTCCTTTCAGATTCTTCTCGCTGTGCTGTGGAAATTTCCTTTCTGAATACAAAAGGAATTTCTCAGGCACTTAAATGAGGACTTAGAACCTGTTGTTTGCTTGGATGACTGTTTCATAAACTATTCATACATATTTTGTAGTAGTGTTTGTATGCTGGCTGATTTTTCAGGGTTAGTTTTTTATTCAACATTTAATTCACTTTGAATTAAGTTTGAATAAAACTTAGCCACTATGGAAAATTAGCCTATTTCTTCCTTTTTTTTTTTCTTATATTTAAAAGCCAACTGTGGTCAATGTTTTTAAGAAAGTCCTCAGTTTTACTTCTCACATTCTGTTTGGCCAGTTCCAAGAGAGACTTCTCAGGAGTGCCATGGTTCCCTGGGGGAAATGCAGCTTCCTAGTCTTAGAACTTGGTTGCGGTGCTTCTCTGCTGTTGAATTACAAAGCTTTTGCGTACTGGTTCAGTAATATATCCTCTCTGCAAAGGCCTCTGGCACTCTTGGAAATTAAAAAGCACTCCAAGAGTACAGGGCAACATTAGCATATGTATATTAAAAATGTAATCACTGCTCTCCAACTTTTCCATTATGATGTAAAGAAATATAAAATATAAAAGTTACCCCTCCAAAGAGTTTAAGATCAAAAGTTAGAAGATTAGCTGTTCAACAGGTCTATAAAATGAATTTATTCCTTGGGGTCTCTGAACATTGTGTCTACCTGTTTTGATGTGAGCTAACCTGCCAAAGGGCATCATCACAACTGCAAGGGAAAACTGGCTTAGAAAAGTGCCCAACATGAAACTTCTGACATGTCTCTTTTCCTGCTGCATGCTCCATGCATTTTCTCATGAGTGAGCAGGACTTAGCTGGCTGCAGGCTGAAAAGCAGCATTACCTCTTCCTATGCACAGTTGACCAGAACGGAAAGGCAATGGTGACTGTAGAGAAGAGAGTATTTAGGTTCTCAGGGAAACCCTTGATATCAGTCACACCAGTGGAACCATACGTCAAAGCCAAAGATGTATTTCCAGTGTTTCAGACCCTGAGAAGCATTCTCTTCTAGTACCTATGTCCCTCTAATTGTCTGATTATATCAAGACAGAAAAGGAATGTCTTCTCCCTTTCTCCACCTCTTCATATGTTAGGGTAGGCAGCACAGTGATTTCAAGTGCTCATTTACCTGTATGTGCTTGTTTCTCCATTTATCTGAGAATCTCAAGGGAACCTTGACATTGGTTTTACCTCTTTACCTGAGGATAGGAAAAGAGAGTCAAGAATATAGACAGGTATTTAGTCCTCATGACTTCGGTCTCAGAATCTATTTTAGTAAATAATCTGCTTTTTTCCTTCTGGAGTCAAAAGGCCTGTTCTAAACTCATCAAAGCTGCTAGTAAGTTGAACATCCTACTCTGCAGGAATCTTCATGCAGCACCACGATGGGTAGTCTTCTCATCTGTAGATCACAGCTAATAGCCCATTAGTTCTCAAGACAACCTTGGTTCTACTTTTTAGGCAGTTTTTTCCCCTAGATTGAGCTAAAATCTGTCTCCATAGAATACCCCTTCCCATTCCCCACACCACTAGGCTTAGCTCTTTCTCTGCTCCAGACACGGGGCCAGGTATTATGGAAGATGAAAACAGTACAGGGCATGACCCCATCATGGAGACTCAGGCAGATATGCACACCTGAAAAATAATTTGTATATACTATAGAAAACCTATGAAGTAAATACTATGTTTAAAAAGAATGAAAACATTCCAAAAAGTTAATTGCATATATCCTAGTGACAATTATTTAAAAAGCAGATTTACTGGGTGCTAAGTTGAATACAGGATGTAGGATTTTAGTGACATTCTAAAAATACCTGCGTCATATGGCCATTTACCTGCCACTGACCAGGTGCTAAGTGGCACAGCAGAGCTACCTGTTGACCCTGTATGTGAAGACAGTAAAGAATCTTCTAAGTCTGATGGTAAATTGTCTATCTGAGGATAATTCATAAAAGGAAGGACTTCAAAAAGGCAAAAGAAAGAACTAGGAACCTACCAGGTTCTTAAAGCATGGTCTCAATACTCCATGGAAATGATGAGAGGAAAACCATGGGTCTTAAAAAATTTAGTCACTCAGCTGCCTGAAGGCAGGAACCTAAAAGGATTATCTCCTCAGATCCCTTTCAGATCTGAGAATCTGATTCCAGTTCCTTGATGCAGAAGGAGAGAGAAACAGGTGGAATACTTGATTCTCTCCTATAAGGACAAATACAAATTTAAAACAAGGGGCTTCATTCTCCCTGTTGAAAGGGGAAATGACTCCTCTGTCTCTCACAGTTTCTTTGGTTTTAAAAATGTATATAAATTTTTATAATGACTAAGTCTCTTGCCAGTCTCTCAACTCAGCAATATTTCCTCAAATGTGCTGCTAGACAATGAAAAAAAAATTTCCTCAAAGGCCTGGGAACCATATCTATAAAATGCAAATATCAGGAGAGATGATGTCCCTACTCTCAGATCCTAAAGGAGCCTAACGACCTAACTTCAGCGGGCACCTTACTCCAATTTGCAAAACTGATCTGTCATTGAGACATAGGGAGGATGTTTTTCCTCTGGATGAAGGCAGCACAATGGTTTTCCCAGCTACCAAGATAAAGTTAGGACAGACACTGTGACAAAAAGTGCTGCTGAGCTGCTTTACTGAAGAACTTGGATATCCAGAGTGGCTATGTCTTCGCTTGGCTATGTGTTGCTGTCATTACAATCGCTTAGCCAACTGCCTGTGGTTTGCATCACATTCTGGTCTACTACCTTTGTAGAGATTTCTGTATTGAAACAAGATTGTGTTCTTAATTATATTTCTCCAGTAGTTTTGGCAAATGAATGTGTGATGTTGGGAATTTGCTGAATAAAGTGGGCAACTGAAAGTCTGTGGCCACACAACAGCGTCAGGGGAGAGACCCTGAATCATAAAATGACTCCTTATCTCACTATTCTTTTGGAACACTAGTTGAATGAGCTACCCTCTCTGCACTCAAGCTTTTGATTTTGAATAAGCATAGGACATGTGGGTCTCGAAATCCCATCCAGATCATTGTAAGACCGGAGGGCCTTACCAAACGCTCCGAGGAGCTGACTAGTGAAGCACACCCAGGAATCCCAGCGGTGCCTTCAGAATGTAAGACCAAGAGCCTTACCAAACGCTCCGAGGAGCTGACTAGTGAAGCACACCCAGGAATCCCAGCAGTGCCTTCAGAATGTAAGACCAAGAGCCTTACCAAATGCTCCAAGGAGCTGATTACAGCGAAGAACACCCGGGAAGGAACACACCGGACAAGTTAGAAAACAGACCTTTATTAGTCTGGCCAGACAGCACTCCCAAAGCAAAATAGCTTAGAGAGGCAACTGGCTCAGAATCCGAGGCTGTTTTTATAGGGGGTTGAGGGGGAAGTTAACATATAGAATTAAAGAAAAGGGGACAAAGGTTAGTGGTCGACTGTCACATATTGATGGTCAGCAGACATCTGCAGCTTGTTCTAACAATTGTGGTGCCTGGAATATAGGTTCCGGGTAAACAAAGAGTTGAGTAGTTTACTCTGGGACTCTAGGTCTGTTACAGATCCCTATCTAGCGTCCCTAGACTAACAAGCATCTCCATCCATTAACTCACATTTTAATCACAATGGGGCTGGAGAAAAAGGAACAAAGGTTATGCAGTCCCACAGTCATCATTAGCTTTGATGGTGGAAAAATACAGGATGCCAGGAATATTGCCTGCAGGTGTCTCACAAAAATGGTTAATATCTCTGTCACATTTGTAGCATGAGAACCTAATTCTGCAGTGAGTTACTGGTATTTATGAAACGAATTTCACTGTAAGAGAAAATTTTTATTTATTTATTTATTTATTTATTTTTAGACAGGGTCTCACTATATAGTTTAAGGCTGTTCTTAAACTCATTATGTAGCCCAGATTGGCCTCCAACTCACAGTAGTCATCATGCCTCAGCCTCCCAAGTGCTGAAGCATGTGCCATTATACCCAGCTCTTTAAAAGAAAACTTTAAAATGATGTAGACAGCCATAGGGAATGATTGAGGAAAAAAAAAAAATACAAGAGAAAATACAAGAATTAAGAGCACTTTATCTTGCCCAGAAATCTTTTCTTCCTTTATCTGTTGTCCTTGTTCGCTCTGTTCCACCAACCTCACTGGGAAATAGTAAGTGAGTACTTTCCCTCCTTAGTGGGTTTTCCTGAGAAGAGAAAGGACACAAATGTTCCAGCTGCTCCTGGGCTCCCTGCCCTATTTGAGGAGGTAGAATCACGTGTCTCCTGGCCCAGCCCTGAGTTCACTTCATGTCTTAAACCAGATTCCACCTCCACGAGTCCCTTATCCACACACCACTTGGCCAGCATGGCAGAAACCATAAATGTAAATGACCAAGGTCCTGGAATTGATGAAAACGTAAATAAAAGGCAGTGTCATCATGTGAAGGTAGCAGGATATGACCATACTTCCAGTAAAAAAGAAAGGCATATTTCACAAAGACATAGATTTGCATAAGATATTTGAGAAATAAATTTGTTATCCCAGTAACTCCTATAGGTGCTAACAGTGCAACTACTCTGCTGTTGTGCCCAGATTACGAAGTCCCAAAGACCACCAGGAGGCCGTTTCCGATGTAAGCACACGAGGATTATTTATTCAAGCTTAAGCAGGGACTCTCAATTGTCACCGACACAGCGGATCAAGATTGAGAGCCCCGAGTTCCAAATTAGCAGGGTTTTTATTGAGATTACAGCAAGCTTCAGTCATTAGCAGCCATATGATTGGTTAACATTTAGCAAGTATGAAGTGTAGAATTTTGATTGGCTAGGCTCATTGGGGGTTGAAGGGGATTACGTATAGGTTTTTACAAGAAAAATGGGGACAAAGGTTAGTGGTCTACTGTCACGTACTGATGGTCAACAGACATCTTGACTCATGGTCACGACCACCTTGTGTGGAGAGTCAGCACGTTAACAGATTGTCCTATAGATAGTGGGCCCAGGACACTTGTTTCTAGGGCAAACAGATGGCTGAGTAATGAGCTTAGGAATCTTGAGTTACAGATCATGTCTTTTGTCCCAGATTAAGCACATTTAATCATTAATTTGAAAGAACAAAGGAGACTGCTCCATTTTGGACAAAATGGAGTCATTCTGGTCTCACATTAGCAAAATGGAGTCACTTTTGGTCTCACACTGCCTCTGGTACCAACACTTGCGAACAATCTCTCTGCAGTCAGCCCTCTATTTTTTTTCCTGTCCCTCTAGTGGACAAGCCTAAATTTTTGTTTGCTTTTACTTATGAAAGAGCTCAATATTTGTAGAAAAGATTTCAAGAGTTTCAAGGCTCTCCTAATTTATAAGAAATTTGTCCTACCAGAGGGGTCTATGATTACACAATATGTGTGATGATTTGCTGTTAGCCTCAGAAAGTAAGGAACAATGCAAAACTGAGGCTTTGGCTTTCCTGCAATTCCTTGCTTCACAGGGTCATAAAGCCCCATTAAACAAATTGCAGCATTGCAGCACTGAGGTAAAATATTAGAGCGTCCACTGTCAGCTGAAGGCTATAAAGTGTTGCAATCTAGGAGTCAGCTGATTTTGCATATAAATGGCCTTCTACAATAAACAACTCAGACAATTTGGAGAACTTACAGGGTATCATCAAGTGGATCTCAGCTTTTCCCAAGTGTGCAAAACCTCTGACAAGCAATTACATCACTCTCTAGACCTTCTGATCTAGTCCTTAGAATCTGAACAGACATTTGAGAAACTGAAATTGGCTATCACCTCTCCCCCAGCTTTTGAGATTCCAATTAAAAAAAAAAAAAATCCCACCTGTTTTGTCATGAAAATAACAATACTATTAGTGGGATAGTGACTTAAAAGCTGGGATTGAACTGTGGGCCAGTGGTTTATTTCTCGGTTCTTGTTGCCACCGTTGGCAAGGCCAGGATGAGGGATGGGATGGACTCACTCGCACACTTTGGGTCACCTGGCTTATTTGCATGCCCACATGCTGTGACAGCAATCTTGCAAGTACATAAACTCCATCTTTTGTCAATTCACTGTTGAGCTATGAGCAAGCATTAACAAAGCCTAATGCTGTGCTTTGGACTTGCAGTTTCTTCACCACACCATCCTTTTACCAGGTCTGGATTAAATAAGTGATTCTGGTTGAGTAATGCTAAAGGAAGATAGCAGACTTCAACCTGATTTAACAGACATTTCAGGTCAAATGCAGAATTGACTGCTTACTGATGAGTCATGCACGGGCATAGGAATGGTCAACTTAAGTCTTCCTTAGCTGTGGTGATTTCTCATGAAATTTTAGAAGCTTGTGTTTTGCCTGGAATTAAATTGGCACAGCAGCTGAGTTAACACAGTCAACTGCAGCTCTTGCTTCTGGACTTGATAAGTAGAAATATAGTAACTGTGTGTTTGGTGTCTGTCACACAACATAACAAAACAAAAACAATTTTTTTTAACTAGGGAACTCTTAGACTTCAAGGAGAACCAAAAATGTGAAGGAAAAATGTCTCGTCCAACTGATCACGATCTATTGGGACCTTTCCAGTTGCCTGCTCAGATGTCAGTCGTCCATTTTGCTGACTGACCTGCCAAAACTGCTATTACAACATGGCAGTCACCAAACTAAAAAGCTCCACTATTAATATAACACAAACATCTATTCACTTGCAAAAACATGCTTTGCAAGAGGCAATGGGCAAAAATGTGACTGGACTGTGGGGATTTCCTGAAACACTCATTCTCCATTGGCTTAGTTGGTGTGTCTTCCACAAAATTACCCAAATAAAAGAGGGATTCTAAAGATATCAAATGCTTATCATACCTACCAAAAAGGTAAAATTGTTTAGAATATGAAACAGAGATGTGCTGCTGGACAGCAAAACTCTCCACAGGCCACTAGTACAGTAAGGCCACCAAATTCTCCCTGACCAGCTGGTAGCATCTGATTTCACAGAATGAGCAGATGCAGAGCTAAGAGATGCTTCATCATGTGGTATTTGTGATGTCTAGGTGGCCTAAAAGCTGTGCCTCCTCAGAAGCTGAGGCACAGGCCATGGCAAAGGTTTCCCACTATGCACAAGTCCCACTCTGGGGATCCCAAAGCACATTGAGTTAGAAGAGATTATCTTATTCCTACTGTTGTTCAGGAATTATGCAAATCTTTTAGACAAATAGAGCAAATGAACCAAAAAAAATAAAACAAATGACTCCAAACTCTCTTCAGCTAGGATTCAATAATCTACTGGGTTAAATTTGGCACAAGCTTAACCACTGGCTTTATTAAATTTGAGAATGAGGCCTGGAAGGTATGACTTAGAATGCTTGCCCAGCATTCGTAAAGCCTTGGGTTCAACTCCCAGCATCACAGAGTAAATAAATAAGAATAAAAACAAAATTAGAGTGAGTCCTGCAAGTAAACACAAACTCTTTCCCTTTGAACTTATATTTGGCCCACCTCTGAATTTGGGTCTGAGGCCATATCCTGTGCCCGATTTAACTGAATCCTTTCATAATTTTATACTGTACTTGAAAGGCTTCTCTCTTCCTCCAGAAACTCTGAGTGTTAAATTCATGTATCATAAAGATCTGCCAGAGAAAGTCTGCAATACCTCACAACCCGGAGAGTTCATCTACATAAAAGTGTTCCGAAGGAAAGATGGCTGTCACCATGCTGAGAGGGACCCTTTCAAGTGCTGCAGGTGACTTACAGGACAATCCAAGTGAAGCCAGCTCCACAGGATGTCTGGACTGTGCTTTCCACAAAAGACCTAAAACTTCAGTTTCCACAGTAACTGATTTGCACTGACCTCAGCTGAAAAGAAATATTCCAGAAAACGTATCACTTCTCCTGGGCTGCTTGGCGGTCCTTCTCACAGCAGTGGTTATTCCAATAGCTTTGAGGGTCATGTTTATTACAAAACACTGTTGTTTGTTATACTTTTCTTTCTTTCTGTGCTCCAGTGGTGGTTCCTGCAACCACATATTTCCAAACTACTCTAGAGAGTGCTCGCAGGACAGAAATGGTCTGCACATACAAGTCCAACAATCTAGTTTTAGCACGGTAGCAGTGATTTAGTCTTCACTAGTACTTTGGATAATAGCAAAAGTTACTAATATCCATCTGAGCACTCAGGCTGTAAGTTTGACACAAAGACGTTAACAGGTGTGACTGGAAGGATAATGTAAAGAGGAAAACAATTAATAGACAAACAGAAACTGCAAGGGTTGGGTCTGTGTCATCAGATTAATGCTGAGATGCAAGTTCCCTCCAGTTCCAGTGGAGAACAAACCAAAGCAAATGCCCATTATATTTAAAGGTTATTCCCCAAGGCAAATGTAACACAGAATTTTTAAATTCATCAAATTGTGATTCTGGTAATTGCCTTTTTGCATTTTACTGTGGACTCACTGTACATTTAGGCAACTGAACATTACTCAGACAAAGGTAGAAACTGCCATGAAAATAATTAGAAGATTGTAGTATTACTGTAAGACAGGGAGGGATTGTGAGGGCAATTACAAATTAAAAACCAGAGGCTTAACCTCTCTGTTGAACATTAAGAAAAGACTTCCCCTGTTCCTTTCAAAATGTCTTTGTCTCTTCACATGTACATAGATCTTTATAATGACTTAATAAGCCTCTTGCAGATTCTCAACTCAGTTTTTCCAAGGATCTGGGAACCACCTCTGTGAAATGCAAACATCCAGAGAGATGTGTCCCTACCACCTGGGCCCTCTGGGACCCTAAGAGCCCAACTTCAGTGGGCTGCTTCCTCCAGTTTGCACAACCTTCTGTCATAAAATCAGCACAGTGGCCTCCCCTGCTACTGAGATGAAGTTGGGCCAGGCTTTATGAGAAAGGGTACTATCCAAACTGGGCATAGTGGTATACACCTATAATCCCAGCACTCCAGGAGGCTGAAGCAGAAGGACTCCAAGTTCCAGTCCAGCCTGGGGGGCTTAACAAGATACTTTCTCCAAATAAATAATTTAAAAGGGTTGGAGATGTAGCTCAATGTGAAGACCCTGGGTTCAATACCAGTACCCCCCCCCGCCACCCCCAAAGGTGCTGTGAAGTCCTGTACGGAGGTATACCTGCTTGGTTATGTTAAGGAAGCGTATCCTTTCTACCTTTGCACTCTTTTAGCAGATTGTCTTGTGCTTCACATTCTGGTTTAATCACAGAAGTGTTTTCTTTGATTTTCTTTGTTTTTGTTTTTAATTATATCTCCCCAATGCTCCCCCAAAGCATCAACAAAATATATTCTATGGTATCACTCTTACATATTCCAGTAAGAAGGATTGAATTTTGCTCCAAACAGTCCTCTGGTGTATAGCAAGCAAGCAAACTTCCCTGACATCACCCCCAACACCCCTCACCCCTACAGTCAAGCCACCTGATGACTCAAAGCACTGTCACAGCCCCGCCTAAGAAGAGGCCGGACTGTTAGGTTCTCTTTTCTCTCTCTCAGAGCTCACCAGAGAGCACTTCTGCAGCTCCTGCTGCTCTGTCTTTCTCATGGCAGGACCTGGTCTCCCACGGCAGGCTTCCCGTGGCTCCTCTGAGAGTGACAGCTGCCTGATTTCATTTGCCTTCCGTCCCCAGTCATCTGTGAAGCTGAGTTTGTACCGATACAAGCTGGCTCCTCCTGCGGTGAACTCCGTGTGTGTCTTCTTCCCCCTCTCTATTAAGAACTTGCCTTCAAAGGCTGAGGCTGAAGTCCTTTGGAAGAAAGGGACCAGGCCACTCAGTCCTCCCCTGGTATGTCTTTCCCCATCATTGTTCAAAGGTACCTGCTTTTCTGGTTTGGTTTTCAAAGTCTTCCCAAAATCTGAAGCCTTCCCTTTGTTGGTAGACCCCACAGCTGCCCCTGACTCTAACATTTGGGCATCTAGCACCCAACACTGACACACAATGGACACTGAATATGTGTTTCATAAAACCAGATTCCAGCCCTCAAGTGTCCTGGGAGCGCCTACTGCTAAGCCTGCCTATAGCTCGGCACTCGGCCAGGAATGCCCTTCCATGGGACATCTCCCACCCTACAATCCCACAGCACTCTCCCACCACCACCACTGCCAATGGGCTCTGAACTGGAGGCTGTCACACGGGCATGCTGGTCTGGTTACCAGACAAGATCTAAGGAAGTCCCCAACACCAAGATGGGGAGCTCGACTCCCCCCACCCATGGGATAGGTTGCAGGTTCTCCAACTTCCATCACAGAAGAATTTTCAGAATATGTCAGTAAGAGGCATAAAGGGATTTATTAGGCAGAATTTTTATTGTAGGCCAGAGAGAGAGAGAGAGCACTGAGTATATTTATGGTGGATTTGGCATAGTAATCTGTAGAACTTGTGAATCTATGGAAAGAGCAGATTCAGTTCACAGATGAAAGGCAACAGACAGCTCTTTGTGCAAGGGGAGGCTGATGGCCAACTCAGAGGTGACATCCCAGGTGCCAGCTGTAGCCCATCCACCATTGTATAGGTGGAAAAGGAATAGCCTAGGCTTACTGTGCTTTTACAGACCTTAGGAATTCTTGGGCTGAGTCTGTGTCCCAAACCTATAGTTTTTCCTAAAGGTACAATTTTAAAGTCACGATTTTCCTTATCTCCTTTTTACCTATCTTATTTTCGTTATCGTGTTGCACTCTGAGGACTGTGATTACGTCTGCAGTGTGGCCCTACCCGGGGATCCTCACGGGCCTCCATATGCAGCAGATTCGTCTTCAAATCCCTGTGTGCCTCTACTTAGCAGGCAACAGGTCGGCGTTTGAATCCAAGTTCTGTCCCTTTCCCCCTAGGCAAGAGAAAGAACCATCTCTAGCCCTCCCCATCTCCCACCACCTCTGCTCTGACTGCAGCAGCCTTTGCCGAAGCTGCTCTGCAGAGGGGAAGTGAGAGATGACGACTGTGTCACAGCACCGAGGCACATATTTACAGGCTGGGTTATTTACAGACCAAAGGAGAGCTGCAGCTCTGCTTCCTTCTCTTTACTGTAGCCACTCAGTGAGCAGCCGCCCAAGCAACCTTACCACTTGCAGGCTCCCATGAGGACCAGGGAGGGGTTTGATGGCCCCATGTGTGGTGCTGCTCGTGGGGCTGCCTGGAGTCTGCGTGGTCGCCCTCACCTGGAGGAAGGAGGCTGGGCCTGTGCTGCTCACCTAGTCAATCTCCACATCCTGTCTGTCAGTAAGGACAGCCTAGGGTGCACCCCAAGTCCTTGAATCTGGCTTCTGTTACAGACAGGGCTTTGCAACTTAAAGAACACACAGGTGCTTTGCAGATACCTTAAAAAAGAATCTGATCTGGGCAAGAGATTTAGCTCAGTGGCACCGTGCCTGCCTCGCACAAGGTCCCAAGTTCGATCCCTGGTACAAAAAAAAAAAAAAAAGAATTTGATCTGATTCAGGCAAGCACATATTACTGGATCCCTTCTTTCCCTCCTTTCAGGCATTCTGAAATGAGAGGGGGTGACAGGAAGTGGCCAATAAAGGACAGACAGTCCTCATGGACACTTCTGGGGCCCTAGACCCTAGACTTCAGACAAAACAAAACCTTGCATTTTATAATTGGTAGTACTTATTGAGCTTATCTATATGGCACGTTTGGCACTAAATACTTTCCATGTATTATTTTATTTGATTCTCAAAAAGAACAACCCACTGATAGAGTAGATATGTTTGTTCAGTGTGTGAGGCCCCATTGAGTATACAATGTGTAACTGGAATATATTCAATTCTCTATATTTATCTTATACCATAATTTTAAAAGCCATGTGGCACACATGCTAGCATCCTTTTTCAAAGGTCAAAATTTATAACCATTATGCACTTCAAAGTGTCTCGAAGAATTTACCCTAAACACAGCTGTTCCTGGGAGATGTGAGCATCCTCTTTTCTCCTTTCTAGAGGGGCCTGATTAAATAAGCTCCCCACTATGGGGCCTGGCAGCTCCCGTGCCTACCTGCCTAAAGACCTGGAGGACAGACACTTTTATGGATATTGCATCCCACCCAACATATCCTAAACAAAAAGCATCTCTGAAATTTTAGTGTAGCTTAGTATGATAAGATTCATTTCACAATACCTTTGTGTGCATAACAGCCCTTAAGGGCACTGACTGTTGCTCAAGATCTTCAAAGGATCAGGCAGAACAGAGGTGTTTCACTAGCCTTGCCAGTGGACTGGCTCCTCCTGCCTCAGTTTCTTTGCACAGTGACATAGCTCACAAACTTAATCATTGGCAAAACTTGCTTCAGTAAGGTGTTGGGAAGAATTCCTGTGCCCCAAGGTAGGCTCACCAGTGCTGCTTTAAGGCTTTGGGTCCTAACATTCAAACCCAGGTGCTAGTGACAAAAAAGAACAAATACAGTGCCTGTCCTTGGGGAGCAGCTCTGCTGAAGTGTAAGGTTTAGTGGGTGGCTTCTCCCCCCTCCCACATGCAATTGCATTGCTAAAGCTGTACAAAAATAAATAACAAAAACATTCTTGGATGTTAAAAATCAAGTGGTTTCTTGTATTGGAGCTCAGACTTTCCTAAATGCTCTTTTTGCTGGGTGATGAGATGCTGGTCTAGATTGTGGCCCCCTGGAGGATAGGACCGGGATTGTAAGGGAGTGAAAATTTTCCCTTTGAAGATGTGAAAACTGAGCTTATATAATAAATCGACAGCGGGCACAGTAGCAGAAGATGTGCACAAGCTTGCTATGTACATGGGGCATCCTGTGAAAGACAAGCACTGACTCAAAAAGCCAGAGAGCTCTAGGAGCAGCTCCTATACTTCTCCACTAGAGAGCTGGGAAGGATATGGGCAACTTTGGGAAAATAAATGATTCCAGGGAAGTTGAATGGACCCTTTGAAGAGCAGATGACAGGCTGTGCCAAATCTGTCTGGGTGTGGTGTTGACCTCATCTCCTCTCCTGTGCTACAAGTTGTCTTCTCTACCTTGAAGTTGTCAGTGAGGGGACCTTGGAGTCCTTTCAGAGAAGCAAAGTCCAGAGAAGGCCTCTTCCTGCATTGCTGTCCTCAAGTACAGTCATCACCAAAGCAATGTGGCATATTTGGGGAGCCATTTTTAGCTCATTCAGGGTTCTGACACATCATGCAGCCCACCCCACATGGGACCTGGTCCCCACTGTGTACTGCTTCCCTTTTGGGGGAGTGAAGTAGAACTGTTCATAGGTGAGTAGAACTGATGCTCAAATGGATGTGGTTTGAAAAGCCCCTCCCATCAGAGGTCAAGATTTTCCTCATCTCTGGAGGTGCTGAGGGGCCTCTGAAGAAGTGGGCTATCACGGATACTGCTTGGTGATATGTAGGTCGGCACCTCATCCAGGGGAAGGACGTGGAATGGCTCACCACAAACAATGACGTGGCTCAATATGAAGGACAACCAAGAGTCAAAGTCTTTACCCACATGCCTGCTTTCTTTTTATTTGTGACTTCATATTTTGGTGCCTAGAAGGCTGTGATATTGAGATGCAATAAGAAATATGCATTTGGTCTTCATGGCCATTTCCTGGCACAGCCCTCCTAAAACCCTGAGAATTTTCTGAGTGACGGGGTGGGAGGAGCACCTTTTGTCATTCACAACAAGCCTCTTTCACCCACACCTAGGCTTGTGCTTGTGAGGTGGCTCTCGGAAGATGGGAGGCTGATTGTCAGAGAAACAGTCCTGTGAGTAGAGGGTTGGAAATTTCAGTCCCATGACTTGGCCTCTAGGGAGGGATGCTGGGAATAGACTTAATCACCAGTGGCCAGTGGTCTAATCAATTCTGCCTGATTGATGGAAGCTCTGGAAAAACCCTGATGGAAGGGTTTAGCGACACCAGGAGGGTGGCACATGCCAACTCATGGGGACAGAAGCTCAGGACATTTCTGGACCTCACACTATGTAGTGCTTCAGCTGGCTGTTCCATGATATCCTTTATAAAAAAAACCAAACCCATAGCAGTAAGTAAATTGTTTCGCCGAGTTCTGTGACTCATTAAAGCAAATGATCAAACATGAGTCAGCGGCCAGGGGACCCCTAGATGTGGAGCTAAGTTGGCTGGAGTGTGGCAGCTGAGGACTGTGACTGCCATGTGCAGTGGGGAGTGTGTTGCAGCCTGAGGCCTGTGGGTCTCTTCTAACTCCCAGGAGTCAAGGTCAGAACTGATGCAAATTGTAGGACACTCTGTTGTCCACAGAGAACTGGAAATTGCTTGTTGGTGTCAGAAGTGTTGAGTACAGAAAACAATTTTCCTTCAAAGACCTCTGGATCACTTAAGCTTCTCCTAAGGAGGCAGCCTCCTGAGGCCAGGCTTAACACACCAGCAGCCTCACTGAGGTTAGCAGGACAGATGTCCTCACAGGAAGGTATGACAAATGATGCGGACTGACCAAGTCAAGCCTATTCTCAGCCCATTTTCTGCTAACTCCCTTTCCCATAGGGGTGGCCATGAAACATTGTTGTGACTAATGAGACATGGATGGCTCTCAGCCATGACATTCCCGGGAAACCTTTTGCTTTTGCTATCTGAGCATCATCTTGATCCTTTCCCCATTTTGCCTGCTGGGAATAATCTGATGACCAGAACTATGGCAACTGTCTTGAAATCCTGAAGAAATCATCAAAAGAGCCTCAGAGACTTTAGCCCTAACTTCATAGAGCCACTGAATCAGCTCCAGGAGCAGTTGCCCATCTGAAGGCTTCTTATTACACGAGAAAAACAAATCCTTCATACTTAAGCCTTGATTATTTGGGGCCCATAACATGATTGATGAATATATCCAGGCACCTGGACAGCAGAAGCTGGAAATGGCCACTCTCACAGTGCTTGCTGGGTCCAGACCTGCTGGATAAATGGACTCAGTTCCTGATTCACACCTTTGGTTTCCAGGCCAGAGACCAGGGCTCCGGGTCAGGCTGGCTGGAGTCCTGCATGTGCTCAGTGGTCGAAGGTTGAGGGAACAGAGAGCACAGGGGAGAGAGGTAAGCGAGATCCTGACATGCTCTGCTGCTGGGCCACCTCACAATATAGACAGGTAAGCTGGGACCTGCCTGCCATCATCCAGGCTGAGGAGACAGAGAGAATTCTGGGGCTCCATGCCAGACTCACTGCTCCGCAGGGAGGTTGGCAGCACAAAGACTCAAGCCAACAAAACAGCAAGGGTCTCCTCGGTAAAGGAGCACAGAGGGCCACGCTCGACCCAGATGGCACTCAGGAGCCTGGGACCAAGGCCCTCTCCCTCCTCTGAGCTGCTTCTTCTCCCTCTGCAGAGCAGAGCCTGGCAGTACCAGCTCCCCGTGGGGAATGCTGGAGGCTTGGTGTGGGTTAGCATCTCCTCCGTCACTTTCGCAGAGATGCACAAGCCAGGGCTGCTGCTGAACGGGGTCCTCAGATGTCCCCTCTCCTGCTACAGCCTCTGCCCCACACACCACTCCTTGGACAGCTGTCTCTGTGAGGGTTAGAATTCAGGGTGGAAGCTGGATGAGCTGAGGTGCGGTAGTCAAGGGTACTGAGAGCAAGGACCATGTCTCATCTGGTGCCTGGGGGCTGTCTGATGGCAGAAGATGTGCTTCTGAAGCGACACAGGAACCCTGTGGTCGGCTTTCTCAGCAGTGCCCTGTGTAACAACTAAGTCACTTCAAAAAGACTCAAGTTCTTCTCTTTCTTTTCTTGAACTTCATAAAGGAAGATAGACCACAGCAAATATCCTTAAAGATCTTTTTTCTCTCGTACCAGTTTCCTCCCCCAACACCGTGGCTCATTTTCTCCAGCCCAGGTCCTTGAAGGGCTGAGGGAGGAGGTGGGGAGTCTGTAGTCGCCCCTAACCTTGACTGTCATCCTGCTTCCCATGGGTCCTTCCTCTCTGTGCCCTGCTTCCAGGATGACCAGCCTTTCTAAAGGGCAGAGAGGGGACAACAAGGAGGCAAAACCAGAGTTCCCTGTCCTTAGAGGGAGCAAATGGGACAGCAGGGCCCCGCTCCACTGATGCCATGCGGCCCGAAAGTAAGAAGAGAAAAGGAGGAAAGTGCCCTCCTGCCCTCCCAGGACAACACTGCGTGCCCTGGAGTAGATGCCCTCCCTGCTCTGTGCCTCCACGAGCCTATCCTTAAAGCCGGGTGTTCAGAACTAAGGGCTTTGGGATTCTGCAGCGTCTCACGGACAGCTCCTCCCTTACTGGGTTGCTTTTGTCTTTGTAACCTTTCTGAGGAGTTCCCCAACCAGAGGATCCTTGTCCGTGAGAGGGGCAGGGCTTGATCCTGGACACTGAGAGTTTAGGACAAGGCAGCACTGAGATGTGAGCAGGGTGTCTGGTGCCAACAGTGAGGCTGGCTCCACTGTGCCCAGCCTGGTGCCCAGGGCCTGATTACCCAGGCATAAGTGTTCTCTGCCTCCTTCTGGGCACTTCCTTGTTTGCTGGCATGCAAAAGGAGGGGACAAGGGAAAGAAGAAAGAAAGAAGGTCCTTCTGGCCACCTTTTTAGCCTGTCCACATCTTCAGGGCAGGTTAGAAAAGGTGGGAGGGGGGGACAGAGAGACAGAGAGAGATATGAGAGAGAGGGAGAGAGAGATAGAGAGATAGAGAGAGAGAGAGAGAGAGAGAGAGAGAGAGAGAGTTTGAGCTGGCTTTGGCTTTTGAGTGTAGATCCAAGTCCTGGCCCTTGACTTGCTGTGTGACTCAGGGCAAGTATTTTAACTCCACTGTGCCTTGGCCCTCCTCTATCCCATGAAACTGTGCCTGTCTCTTGGAATTTTTGAGGAACATAATAAGATGAGCACAGAGGCATAGTGAGGCTCTCTCCTGCGATGAGGGATCTTCAGCATGGCCAGTGCTCCCTGTTTTCCCAAGGTTTGAATTCTGTGCTCCCCCAGTTCCCTGGGGAGAAGGAAGGGAATGCTGTGCCTGCTGCAGGAACTGCTGGTGGAAAGTCGGGGATTTGACACACATAGGGTGGGCCCTCCAGTGGACAAGCCTGAGAGAGGAAATCTCTTAAAACACAAATCACTCTATTTTTAGGGCTCCATTGCAAAACTTCTAATTCCTGAAAGACAAAATACCTGTAAAAAGCATTTCAGAAGAGCCACATGGTGGTCTATAGAGGCCTTGTTTAATTAAATAGTCAGTTTATCTTAATTATGCCACGTCATGCAGCTTGTCAAAATTCCCATTAGGCAGTTTGGGAGGAAAGCAATAGCCAGGAAGAGGAAACCAAGGAGGGTCAAGAAACCTCAGTTGTTCTCTCTGTGACAGCTGGGAATGACTCCTGCCGGGCCACTCTTCTGCCCTCTACCTCGCCCCCTCCTGAAATAGTCAGCTTTCTGTCGCTGTGATAAAAGACCTAAGAAAATCAGAGCCAAGGAGCACAGGTTTCTTTTCGCTCACAGTCTCAGAGGTTTCAGTCCATGGTCAGCTGGCCCATTGTTCCTGGGTGGTGCTGAGGCAGAGCATCGAGGCAGAAGGGTGTGGCAGAGCAAAGCTGCTCACCTCATGATGGCCAGAAAGCAAGCGTGACAGCGAGAGGGAGCAAGAGGGGAAGGGCCTAGGGCTAAGAGTTACCCTCCTGGGACACACTGCCGGAGATATGCTTCCTCCAACTAGACCCTGTCTCCTATGGTTCTCACCACCTCTCAATAGTCTATTCAATTATGAACCCCAAAATGACATCCAAATCACCTCTTCGAGTTTCTGCTCTATTTCCTTTCCATATCTCCATTCTTTCCGCTCACTCACCTTCCCAGGTTCTGTTCTTGCCCCTCCAGCCTGGACAGTGGGGGTACACTCGTGACCCCATCCACAGGCCTTTGGGGAAACCTTTTCCTGACCATGGGGCCCTCTACCTGTCTCCATCCACATTCCATGATTCTGCCCCATGCTCCTCTTAGAACTCAGTGTGGCAGTCTACTTGCATCTTTAATGGTCTCTACCTATGCTCTCTTGCTGCCACTGAACTGCCAGTTCCATAGGCGATATCCTATCCTATAGGGACATGTAGCTAAGCCCCAGTATTGTTCCTTGATGTATAGTAAATGCTCAAAAACAAGGGCTTCAAGGGAATTAATAGCAGGTGCACTTCCTGTCATTGGAGGAGACCAGCTGAGAGCACCAGTCACTGAGGTGGGTGGAAAGTAGTGGGAGAGCTCCAGATCCAATAGAGTGGCCTGAGGAGCATGAGTCATCCCAGCCATGGTTTGACTCATCCCAGGAGACCCTGTTTCCAAGTAAATCTGACTGATGATGGCAACACACCCGATATTTCATATGACAGACAGCACCCACAGGTGGTTAATGCTTTGTAAATGCTTTCCATGGAAATGGACACGTTTGTACGAATAAGCACGCAATGCACAGTTATATATGACAATTGAGCAGGAGGATGCCCTGACATGTGGCCCGCCTGGTAGCCTCAGCATCAGCAATACTCATGTGCCGTCTTCTCTCGGGGCAGGCCCGGGGTCCCTTTTAGCTTCGATAAAGGCCATGCCACCACCTGGCAGCAGGTGCGTGTGGGTGTGTGTGACATTTCCCCCATTTGCCTGCGGTGGTCAGCTGTGTGGTACTAATTGTCTCACATCCTTCATCTGGAAAGCAGAGACAGGAATAGGATTTACAATATGATGAGCAGGAAGTGAAATAACGTGGGTAAACAGGTCAGCACTCAGGACAGAAAGACCCAGAAAGTGCCAGGCACCAGCTGTGGTCATGCTCCTAGTGTCTCTGTGATAGGGCATTTGCAGCATCCTCGCTTTGGTGACTGCATAGACACTGCACAGGATTTGGAACACAGGCCAGGAGGCTTCGTGGGGCACAGATTAGGAACGGATGCTCCCAGGAGGAGAGGTTGACAAATGTGGAAAAGAAAATACAGGTCATCAGTTCAACTTTAATTTGAGATACACAGCATTTTGGGGGTATATGTATATCCCATGCAATATTTGGGACACACATAGTTACAATTTAAAAGTTATGTGTTGGAATTCCAGCTTAACCAGGCATCCTGTATTTGTTCTGGCAGCCTTCCTGGTGTTCTCAAGGAATGGCTTTCTGACCTGGTAGCCCAGCTTGCCCTGGACAGAAGCCAGGATATAAAGGCAGTGGTTTATCTTGGAGCCTTTAAATCTGCTTCCATGGCCTCCCACGTCGTCAGGGCTTCTCACAGTGTCCCCAGGGCCTGGTACTGCCAGCTCCAGCACAGGCCCTCAGAAGTTGACCTGCTGGAGGAAGGAAGGAAGGAAAGAAGGAAGGAAGGAAGGAAAGAAGGAAGGAAGGAAGGAGAGTTATAGTGTTCTGTGGGCTAGACCATCACAGAACCACTGCTCTGAGCTCAGGAGTTTGTCCCCAGGAGCCTCCTTTAAAGTGATACAGCCCTGGGAAGGGTCACACCAAGCTGCCACAAGCTGCCCAGAGGTTGTTGGCCTAATGCCTAGATTTGGATCCCAGTGCCACTCTCTGAAAGGGGCTCTGAACACCCCTGTATTTTCCCACCTTCCACCTGACCACCCTGGAGGGTACTCAAAGGCACCTGCTCTCAAGGCCTTGTGAAGACCAAGAGCTCTGGAAAGATTGCTTAATGCCAGAAGGATGCTGAGAGGCAGAGGGAGGTTCCCCTAGAATGGAATGGGGCAGAGTAAGGGCTGCAAATCATTTGGTGAAGGCACATTGCAGAGATAACAAGGGCTCAGAGGAGCATTCTGGTTTCTTCCTGAGGGGTCCTGGGCCCTAAGATAGTGTGGACCTGGACGGACCATGAGAGCAGGACAGTGAGTGTCTCAGTGGGAAGCAACGTAGACAGATTCACATTGTTCATTGATCGCTCCGGCACTGTCCTGCTTCCTTGCAGGTGTTAATTCACTGACCCTCCCAGCAGCTGCTTGTTTCCCCTATGGGAAAGCCAAGGGGCAGAGACTATAACTTAGGAGCCATCACAAGGTCTCTGAAGGCTCCATGCATAGGGCTGGGAGTGAGAAGTGACAAGATTAACTCCCCTTAAACTGGATAGAGAAGACTAGGATTTGAATTTGAGTCAATTTAAAGGAGGGGGGGGGTGTCTGTGACGGTACTTAGTTTGTCACCTGAAATCCAAACTTCCAAACTTCCTGTACCCCGTCATTATGGATATCTGTCCTTAGGAAATTCGTCCTTCGTCCCCGACTGACCTTGCTCTGGCCACGCTGGAGGAAGAGGCAAGCTCAGGCCTCAGGCCGCTTCTTCCTCCCCCTCAGCGGGGCGGCTGGGAGGGACTCTGCTTGATTCAACTCTTATTGCTTACTCATCAGAGCCTCCCTAGGGGAGGGGAGGGCAGGGAGGAGGTGGCAGGGCTTTATGTGCAAGCCCAGTACAAGCCCAAGGTCCAAACAGCCCTGTGCCCGCCCCAGCAGTCCCGTCTCCAGAGAAAGGCTGAGCAAGCCGAGCGCAGTAGCTCCGAGGGCCGCGGGGGGCGCTGTGAGGCCGCGGTTCCCAGGCCGGGCGCTGAGAATCCGAGGTGCCCCTTCTTACACGCAGATTCTGAGCCAAGGGCGGGTGGCGTCGATTCAAGGGCTCTGGGCAGAAGCGCTTCCGATGGCGTGGGAAGACTGGTCAGGTCTGGGGAGGGCTGGCCCACGGCCACCTTCCTGCTAGATCGGGTTCCTGCGGGGCTTCTCCATCCAGGCTGAGACTGCGGGCCGTCAGCCTCCCGGAGTTGAGTTCCTTCCTCTCACACGTGTAAAGCCAGATGCTCCCAGCGCTGCAAAGTTCTCCAAGCCAAGGGCCCGCCTCCCATTGCCATATCGGACAACATCCTCGCCGCCAGCCACCTCCCCCAGGACCCCTCCCTGCCCTGGTCACCTCTCCCTGCTGCTTCTGTGTGCAGATGAAAACCGCGGGGTGCCCTCTGAGCCCTTGCTCTCTGGACACATCTGCTCACACCCGGGGCGGGGTGTGTGTGTGTGTGTGGGGGGCAACGCTGTGAGCCTGCTGACCCTCCAAGAGGCCTGGGGAAGAGCAGAGGGTGGAGCCCACTCTCTCCCTGGGAAGACACTGCTACTTAGGTCTGAAAGCTCCTAACACTAACAGAAGATTGAAGCACATAATAGTGTTCTCATACTAGCCTAATTCCACAACTGCTCTAGTTAAAAAAAAATTTCCTCAACACAGTTATTTTACTGCTTTGTATTCTACTATTTTTTAAAACACCCTTTTCCTCCTAGTCTCTGCAGTCTTCCTAAGTGCTTTGCGGTGGCTGCACAGCACTGCACCCTTGGCCCGAGACTGGACCCCCGGCTTCCAGCCGCATGCTGTGGGCCTGAAGCCTGCTCCTCTCCATGAACGGCGCACATTCCTGGAGCCTGGCATGTGCTCATTCTCTTGTTTGTCCGCTGGCTCCCCCTGCCTTAACCATGCCGCATCTCTGCTCCTTGGGGCACAGATTCGATGTCACACCCTTTATGACACTGTTATGGTTTGTGTCTAGATGTCCCCCCAAGCCTCATGTGGTCGTAGGTGGGGCTTTTTTCAAAGGTGGCTGAATCTAGTGTGTGACTGATTCACAGTGCCATGCTAGGATTGAGGCTGTGTGATTACTAAATCAGTCCACTGACTGATTTGCCACCGGCCTAATCCCAGTAGCCTGGATACAATAAAAGGGGCAGAAAGAAGCTATTAAGATCCGTTGCTTACTTTGCTACCTTCTGCCTGCTGTGAACTGTTTCTCTTCTTTGACGCCCATCTGCCACCCCACCCTGCCTTGGAGCCAGCAGATTATGACTGAAACCTCTACAAACTGTGAGCCAAATAAACCTTTCTTCTTTAACTTTGGGTGTTGGGTATTTTGTCTCAGCAACAAAAGAAAAGTAACTAAGACAGATGCTGTCTTGAGAGAATCATAGGACAGCTGTTTCAGATGCTGCCTATTAGACCACCCTTTGCTAATAACCACCATCTTTTACGGAGCTAGGCTACTTTGGGCCAGGCCCATTTGCAGTTCTGCTCTCAGCATCAAGGTGGAACCAGCTGTCCTCTGTCCCTTCTCCTGCCACCTTGCAGGGAACCCCGTGTACAGCCCAGTGCCGCCTTCCTGGTCAGGCAGCTCACCTGCCTCCTCCCAGCCTCCTGACCCTTCCAGCCAGTGGCAATCACATGCTCCTCTGAGCTCTTCTGCAATTAAAAATTCAATAATTCATTTGGCAATTAATCATATCCTGTCTTGTGACATCCCTTCCATTCCTTGTCGAGCTGTTATTTAGAAGTGCAATTGTTTAACTTCCCATGAGCAGCATATGCTGCCTTGCTAATCTAGTTGGGCTTTTGTCATTTCTTTGCTGGCAGTCAATCAAGCAGGAGGAGCAGTTTGGGGCCCACAGTGGGTAGGGGTGGGAGCTGGAGCCAAGCAGGCAGGATGCTCAGCCCGGGTCTTTTTGAGCAGAGAGCAGGAGCCCTCTGACACAGCTTCTTAGGGAGCGAGGCAGCCCAGCACCCGCCTCAGCCTCCTTCCTTCTTGTTCCCCGGTTATGAAACAGTTCTGGACACAAATTGTCTCAGGAATTTTCCATGCATTTGTACAGTCTCCTTGACTGTATTCCATTTCCTGTGGCAAGGACCATTCATTCTATTTTCATCAAAGCTGGCTGTCAGGATGTGGTGAGCTCTGTCTTGAGGGTCAGCTCTGCCACTTCTTAGCTGAGAGTCACTTCACTTCCCTCAGCCTCAGTTTTCTTATCTCGAAAATGGAGGAGGAGAGTGCCTGTCTCATGGAATTGTTATGAGGATCTTCAAATCAGCATTATGCTAGCATTGCCTAGGTGTATTCTAAGTGCCTTATAAACAGAACCCCTTTAATCTTCATTTTACTCTTATGAAGGAGATTCTATTATGATTGTTTCCATTTTGCCTGTGGAATTCAAGGGTGGGGGAGGACCTGACAAAGTGGTCAGGAGTTGCCAGGCTGACACAGGAAGTCCATGCTATCCTCCTGAGCAGGGTCACAGGAATTAAAGGACAGCACAAAGCATGGCCTTGACCTACAGGGATAGAATAATGAGAGGGAAGAAGGGAAGGATGTGGGACCAAGAGTGATGATTCTGGTACTTGGGTTCCCTGGTTGGCCAACTACAGAGCCCAAAGCACTATTCTAAAAGCCATGGAGCTACAGAGATGAGGAAAATGCAGCTGCTTGTGTTCTGGGGCCTCACAATCAAGTGGGCCTCTTAATGAGCATCCATAAGAAAGCCATGAAAAAACATCACCTCCCTGGGGGCCTGCAGTGATTTAGAAGCATTTTACATGAAGGCAGGGTCTAGAGAGAGCCAGGATGCTACATACTAGAGAGAAGGGAAGTGGGATGGCATTGGATCAGAGCCTTTTTGTTTCCTCTGACCCTCAGAAGATAATGATGCTTAGTGTTATTGCCTTTAATTATGAGTAAGGAAAATGAAGGCTTAGACAGCTAAAGTAACTTTCCAAGGTCAAGAGCTACTAACTCCCAGAAGATGAGCTCTTCTTGCCTCTGCTACCTCCCAGTTGTGTGACCTTAGGGCACTTGCTGAACTTCTCAGAGCCTGTCTCTACCAGACACAAAAGGATACTAAGAAGACAAGAGGTGTTGGTTAGAAAGCTTTGTAAACAGAAACTTACACACCCAGCCCAGCTCACAGTAGATACCAACATAGAAGAAACCTCCCACACGTTACCAGCTTTGGCCTGTCTGTCTGGATGTCCGTGGCATCTTAAGTTTACTGCATCCATATTCATCACCTTCCCCACTACTGGGACAAACTATTTCATATTTACAATTCAAAGGAAGAGAGATTTATTTTGGCTCACGGTTTCAGAAGTTTTAGTCAATGGTCATTTGGCTTCAAGGCAGAAGTATCATGATGGAAGGATGCGGCAGAGCAAAGCTACTCACCTCATGGCAGTCAGGAAGCAGAGAGGCAGGGAAAGAAGCAGAGAAAGAGAGGAAGGTGCTGGAGACAGGATGTATCCTTCCAGGTGATGTCCCCAGCGACCTACTTCCTCTAACCAGGCCCCAACTCCTAACAGCACATTCAACTATGGACTCACCAATGGGCTAATCTGTTGATGAGGTTACTATTCCTGTGATCTAATCAGCTTCCAAAAGCCCCACCATAGCACACAGGAGCCTTTTAGGGGACATTTTTGATCCAAAATATAACAGTATCCAAAATTAAACTCCTAATGTTCTCCTCCAGACCTGCTGTATCTTCTACCTATGGAGGCCAAATCTATAGAAATATAGTTGATACCTCTTTTTCTCCCCCCACCATATCTGAGCCAATAGGATATCTTATTTATTGGCCCCTATCTTTAAAGAGTATCCAGACCCAACTCTCTGGTCTGAGTGGCCACTCACTGCCCCCTGGTTTCTGGGGGTAGCCTTTTCCTGGTCTTCCTGTTCCCATCCTTGCCTCTGTCTAGACAATACTCCACTCAGCAGCCAGAAAGACCCTCTCTCAACATGCATCAGAGCACAACCTCCTTAAACAACCCTGTGGGCCCATTACACTCAGGAGCAGCCAAAGACCCTGCCAGGGCCATGGTTCTGTGGCAACTGCCTCTCATCCCCTCTCCAACTCTCCCCCTACTGCACACTCTCTCTCCCTCTGCCTTGGGCAGTGGCCTCCTTGCTGCTGCAGCTCAGTATGACAGCCTCTTCTACCTCAGGGCTTTACACTTGCCAGGCACACTCTCTGGATTTCTTGGCTGCCAGATACCTTCATAGCTCAAATCTTTACCTCCTTTGCCACTATCTGTAGCTCCATGATGGCCTATCCTCCCAATTGGCTTTGTTTTCAGAGAGCTTAACACTTGTAATATACTGTGTAGCTTACTTATTCCTGCCCATGTGTCTCCTGCTCTCCCATGATATTTAAGAATTTTATCTGTATGTCTGGTTTTCAGAACAATGTCTGGAGCATGGGAGGCTTTCAGAGAATGTTTAAAGAATGGATAAATGAGTGTGGAGGGATTGGCTGGGCCACCCCATCCCTGACCCAAGACTTGCTGGATGAGTAAACAGAGACCCTGTGTCCCAGGGAGGTGGGTGGGCAATGATGAAAACTCAGTGTACCATTGCTTTACCCCCAAGGCCTTTCTGCCTCATTCTTTACCATAACCAGCACAATTAGCTTGAAATCAGGGAGACAGAGCCTGCCTCTTGCTGGCTGTAAGAGCCCATGGCTTTGCCAGGTCTCCCTGAGGTTGGGTGGATCAGTCCTTGGCTGAGGGTGAACATTTAGGTGACCAGAGATGGTCTTCTAATGCGCTGGGAGCACAAAGCAGAGGTGTCTGTCCCCCAGCAGGGGTGGCCTGAGCTGCTCTCTCTGCACGGTGGGGGCTCCTGAGAGGGTGCTCAAGAAGGAAGTCAAGGCCACAGTGGAGGCTCACGGAAGCTCAGGGACAGTGTGAGGGAAGGTGGGACAGAATGACCTGGAGATGTCTTCCCCAGACAGGTACGACAGCAATAATTTGGAACCATCTGTGCTGTTATTAGGCCTTCTAGGTAGAGTGAGAGTCCCAGAATGAAGAAAACAGCCCTTCTAAGGGAGGAGAGAGAGAGAGGGAGAAAGGAGAAGACACAAACCCGGCAGCTGGCAACAGTCACTCACACACACACCCGCCTCATCTAATCATAAAAACACATTCCAAACAGGTTCCAGAGCTGTCCTTGGGAGGGATGTTTGAAATATGTGCGTGTATCCCTGAAATGTTAACTGTCAGATCTCTCAGGAAATGGCTCTGCTTGAACAGACTTTCCTGGACCTTCATTTCATAAATGTTGAAAACAGAATTTTTATAAGACAAAGGCAGACTGAGCTGGTGACAGTTGTTCTTGAAACCGCTTTCTTATCTTCTTCTCCAGTGTCCCCTGCCCCCACATCCACCTTGCCCTGCTGAGGTCCTCTCCTCCCCCAGAGACTAGCACGGCTCTTCTAGACGAGTCCTATGGTCACACAGGACCACGAGGGTAAGGAGAGATGTGCAAAAGTGGGGGCTGTCCCAGCCTCAGGTGCAGCAGGAGAACCAGACGTGCAGAGGCTGAAAGGCTGCACTTGGGAAGGGCTACTTCCTACAGTGCTGGTGAGCTCGTCACCTAGCCATCCCAGGCCTCTGTCTTCTCTTCTGTGTAATGGGGTAATGGTGACCACTGTACATAGCTGCGAGGATCGGAGAACAGCGATGTCACTGGTGAAGCATCATCAGGTTCTGGAGGAAGACTTTGACGGCCCCTTTCTTCCTGAGTTTTGAGGCAACCCAAGAAGAATTTCCATGTTCACAACTTTTGGGAAAGCAAAGAGATGAGCTTCAAGGAAAATAAAGAAGCAGAGAGCTGGGCATGGTAGAGTGTGCCTGTGATCCCAGCCTTCTGGGAGCCTGGGGCAAGGGGATTCTAAGTTGGAGCACAGACTGGGCAACTTAGCAACTCTGGGACCCTGGCTCAAAATTAAAAAAAAAAAAAAGGCTGGAGATGTAACTCAGTACAAAAGCCCTTGGTTCAATCCCAGTATTGCACAAACAAACAAACAAACAAACAAACACAAAATGAAGAATCAGACAGGAGGATCATGGAGGAGTTTGGAGCCAAGAGCAGCAAGGGAATGGGCCAGGAACAGACACAAGTAAGAGGTTCCGCTGGGTGCAACCCTGCGTCAAAACCTTATGAAGCTTCACCCACCTCTCCCAACCTCTGTTTTGCAGAAGGGGGACCCAAGGCTTGGGGGTAGAAATAATATCCCAGAATTACGGAGCTGGAATTCAATCCAGATGTGTCTCCTCTTGGTCCTGCTCCCACATGTGAACTGGAAGGTCTTTCACATACTTGGGCTCTAGTCCCTCCTTTTCCACGGATTTACTGTATGGGGATTCCTTAGAGGAGTTGCCTTACATCTCAGGACATTTACCCTCTCATCTGTAAAACCAAGGGCTGGACTGGAGGACTCCAGGCATGAGGCTTTATGATGGGATAGATTGCATCACTGCCATGCTATTCCTTGAGGGGAGATCACACCCACTGCCCCACTGATAGCAGGCATGACTGTGTGACTTGCTTCAGCCAATGACGTGTGAACGGAAATGACATGTATGAGGTTCAAGCAGAAGCTTGGGGGGCCTCTGCACGTGCTGCTATTGCAACTTCCTCCACCAGATGGGGCTGCCTGGGACCTGGAATGAGGATGAGGACGGAACAGCCTGCTCACTAGGATCACAACAGTGAACAAGAAATAATGCCTCGAATTCAACATAAACTGATTTGTAAAAGAGAAATAAAAATATTACACCTAATCATAAAAGAAGAAATGAAGTCCTGCCGCTGAAAGCCATTGAGATTTGGGGCCATTTGTTACTACTGCTGAAATGAGCTTCAGGTGACTGAGACTGATTCTGTGAGCAAAGGGGAGGAGGACAGGAGGACAGAGCCACAGGGGAGGAGACCCACTGCACAGCCTCCCTGAATAAACCTGGCAGCCTGAGATCTAAATGGCGGTTGAGTCACCTGTGCTCCTCCTGACCATCTAGAACAGGACTGATACGGTTAGAAATGAGGAGCTGAGTGAGCCACTCCCTCCCTTCATTCAGCTGTGGGCACAGCACTGCCCAGGTGATTATCCATGTTTAGGCTTAGAAGGTTGTGATGCCCGAGGCAGCAGACCGTTAGATCCAACTCAGAGAAAGAATGGGAGGCGCCTAGAGTCCAAGGCGTCTGACCCTTTAAATAATGGAAGCCAGAGCTGTGTTTATGCTCAGCGAAGGGTTCCTCTTCCTTCTGGGGCTCAGCGCAGCCTGGAGCCCATAAGCTGATACACCAGCCCCAAGTGCACCCCCTCACATGCTCCTTTGTCAACACCTTCGCTGAGAACTTCTCCACCACAGCAGCAGCTTCACCCACAACCAGGAGTTCCTCTTCCCCCTCCTTTTTCCCTTTGCCCTTCTGCCTGTTCCTGCTGCTACCATCCCATGCTCTTCAATAAACATAGCTACTTACTGCTTACTACAAGGTGCCTGCTTGAGAATTCTTCCCTTGTCATGCGCAAGAATCTGGACTATTTTTGGCCCATTCAACTGTAACAGGACTGTGGGCAGACTGAGAGCCTGGGGCAGGGGAGGCCACTAACATCTCAAAAGAGCCATGTGGCAAGAGGGTTGGAAGCCAGGAAAGCACCACGGAGAAGGATGAAGAGGTAAAGTGAGAGATAACCAGGAACAAGAGTGCTGCAAGATGTTTTCCCAGTTTCTAAAAGAAAGCAGTATTTTTGGGGTACAGCTGATGCTGGACAGTTCACTTACATGATGGGTTCACTTACTCTGAAAGGTTAACTGCTTGTCAGAAGACACGGTTATGTCAGAGGTGGGCCTGAGCCCAGACCTGGTGAATGCTAGCTTGCACTCACAGGTGGAGGGCCAATAGTTAACTTGAAGGACTGTAAATATGGTGAGAGCAGCAGCCAGGCTCTCCCAGCCTCCTGGGAAAGGAAAGGATGGTCAGGAAGGCAGGCACCAAGTGTGGGTTTCCTGGGAAGAGCAAGGCAAAGCCCTGCAAGCAGCATTCTGTTTGTCTTGTGGTGCAGCTCTGGATGCTTAAGTTCTTTCACCTGCTCACTCTGTTTGATCTCCCGCCAGACCTATGACACAGCATTCTGATTCCCATTGAATAGTCAGCCAAAGCCTGGGGACATTTGCCAAGACCTGGGACCCTCATCAGTGGCAGAGGTGAGATTTGAACCCATGTCAGTGTGCCTGCAAAATTCCTGCTAAGAGAAGAAGGTTTGAGAAAGAGTAGGAGCAGCTGAACACCAGAGGCAATGGTTGCTTATTCCCAGGCCACCTGACCTCACTAGCCCTAACTCAGAATGGTTGATCGAGCTCTTAGCCAGCAGCTTCCACCTGGGCCTCCCTGGGGCTCACCAGAAAAGGTTTAAGCCCATGACCAGACCTGCCTGGGTTCCCCTTGTCACATTGGTGCATGCCTTGAGTCTCCCCAGCAGTGCCCCATCCCTCTGGACCAGCCAAGGATTGGGTCAATGTTGCCAGTGTGTTCTTGGTTCTCTGAACATCCATACAGATTTCTGCAGCTCCTGGGCCACTTGTTTCTGACAACACCCAGGTGACCAGGCCATCCTCCAGAGTTCCAGTGGGTAGGGACTGGACGAAGGGAGTCTTCACAGGACCTGGTTTTGGTTCCAGTGCACAGTTGCAACTAGGCATTTCCTCCCAACTAATAGACAATCATTATTTTTCTCGGCCAAATGGAAGCTGGCCCTGAGCTCTCAGCAAGAGAGCAATAATAGTGCCATATCGACAGACAGGGCACGCTTAATAAGCCGCAGACCAATGAGGCCCTGTGATGGATGAAGGCTGTGCTATCGGTGATCAGAAGCGCTCCAGCCTTCCCCGGGGGATCTGCCCACATTAGTTCTCTTGTGAATTGGCTCCAACAGCTCTCAAGAGATTAGCTGGACGATAAGGAGGGCCCGGCCCATACACTTCCATTCCAAAGGGAAGGAACGTATTTGTAATTGGGGAAAACAGACTAGTGAAAGTACATGATGTCAGCTACAAAACTTGGGTACAAAAGTCATGGTTCTATTTTCTGCCATAGCAGAGCAAAAATAGCAGATTGTTCACCAAGACAGAAAGCAAGAATGGCAAAGGTAGCCTCCCTGCTTAGCCCTTTCTAGCCAGGGTCAAATAGGCTGAAGGAAGCTCCCCTGGTCTGGTTGAGCGCAGAGTCCTTGGAGTCCTCAGCACCACGAACTGGTGCGAAAGAGGTAGTACAACTGCCCGCTTCAGTCTGCACTGAGGTGCAAGGAGATGGAATGACCAAGGAGGCCAGCCTGCTGGATCTGCTGCACGGGGCCCCAGAGGTTCAGCAGCACCTCAGACATTGTGGGCAAGATCTGGTGTGCATTTAGGAAATCTTCACAGGGCTTGGTGCCAAGTGCACGCCAGGATTTTGTCCACCCCTCCTCCTTACAGATGTGAGAGGGAGGCCCTGGGCGTGCTCCTTGGTACAGCCATGAGAAGTCCCTGCTAGCAAGCAGCCCCATGCCATTTCCCGAGCACCTTGTGCGGGCCACATGGCCCCATCTTACAGGCCCATGGTGTGTGTGCCCATGGTGGGAGGCTGGGCATGGGCAGGAGGTCTCTCGAGATGTCTGTCAGTCTGGGATTGTGGGCCTTCCTACTGGGCTGAGGGGCAGGGGCAGATGGAGGAGTGGTCCCTGGTGATAAGCAACAAAGGCTGCCAAGTAGGAAAGGGGTCAGTGTGTGGCACTTGCAGGAAGCAGAAAAGCCAGGATGAGAAGCCCAGGCTCTTTGGGGCAGAGAATAAAGAAGCTTCAGCTCACAGCCAGAAGGTAAGAACATCCTGCACAAAGCCATCTGCTACACTGAGACCTGAAGGAGCTGCACTAAGCAGGGGCCAGGATGTGACAGGGAGGGGGCAGCTGGGGAGGAAGCTGGTGAGAAGGCCTCCCAGCGACAGAACGAAGTGTTGAATGAGCTGAGTTTAGGAGTCAAGCAGCCTGGGCTTCAACCCAGCTCATTTGCTGCATAGCTCTGTACTTCAGCACACTTGGGCATTCTCACTTCTGTATCGCAGTGTTTTAACTGTAAAGAGGGAAACGCTAGAAAAGAAGAATGGAGAGTTTGACACGCAGGAATGCAGGAAGTGCTCCTTAAAGGTCAAAATGATGCTGAAGTCAAGACTCGCATAGTTTCATAGTGCTCAGGCCTTAAAATCACCAGGTCCCAGTGCACTGACTGGGTCAGTCTGGGTCCCATGAAGGAAGATAGCACAAAGAGGGTGCAGAAACTGATTGGCTGGGCCACTGCATGGTGAGGAGGAGGCGAGGTGGGAAAGGTAGACTGGGAGGGTGAGGGGCTGTTACTGCAGATTAGTTAGACTTGGGGGAGGAGACTGGACTCACGATATCAGAGCTGGTGGAATAATGAGGTGCAGCAAGGACCCCAATTTGAGTTTAAGCTGGTAATATTTTTTTCTGGTGCTGGGAATGTTTACTAGATTTACAACTAGCCCACTATATCTGGGAGAAAATCTTGGCTTAGTTGTCAGTTTGCACAACACTACTGTCTGAGAAGCCCTGACTCCATCAGGCCTCGGTGAGGTGGAACCTCCACCATGGTGCTGCTGTGGTCCTCCATAGCTTGTTCGCCAAAGCCACTGTTCCATGATGAACACCTGCATGGCATCACCTTGCCTTCCTCATGGCCGACTCTGTGTTTGGAGGACTGGATTGGAGGAATGTCTTGAGAGATCAGGATGGTCTTGAGAGTCTTCTGAAAGGTGCTTAGGGTATCTTGGGTCCCTGGAAAATGGGTGACATGGGACTCTTCCTTTCCTGTGGCTGTGGATCCTCTTGGGAAAGATGTTTTGGCCTTCAGATCTTTGCCTTGGCTTCAGTTTGGGGAGAGGCTTTTCCTGCTTTTTTTTTTTTTGGTACCAGGGATCGAAATCAGGACCTTGCACTTTCGAAGCAGGCGGCAGAACCACTGAGCTAAATCCCGGACATTGTGTCCAAGGCAAGCAGACTGAATCTACCTGATGACCTAGTATAGTAGAGGGTGATTCTGGCAAAGGATGGAGGGGATTTCATGGTACTCTGATAAGAAGGGAAGGGAAAGGACCACCAGTGGCATCTCAAACCACTGGTTCCGCCCCATCTGTAATGGAAAGGAAGCAGAAGCTGCCATTTTCCCAAGGATCTCTGTGAGGAGGAGGCAGAGGGGTCCTCAAAGACAAAGGGCCACAGCAGTGGCCAGGGACTGCCCTCCAGGGACTTTAATTCATTGGTAACAGAGGGGAGAGTGGGAGAACAAGTGAGGGCACTGCACAAGTTCACTTGTCCTTCTCAGGGCCCTCCCAGGCATATCAGAAGGACTGCCAAAGGAAGGGTGTGGAGTCACTACAGTCATGGGTGGAGCCCCAGGCAGCAAAGCACAAATGAATGCAGGGAATGGGGCTTTGTTGGTGCCCCAGGCTTGTGTGAGGCCCAGGGAGGTTCAGGAAGCAATAGATTTAGGGTCCTTTCTGTGTTTCACACCTACAGGCCAAATGGGGCCTAATGTGTTGGAAAGTAAAGAAGTAAATTCATGAATTTTTTTGTAGTCTACAGCAGGGGAATCCATTAACTGGTCACCTGTTCTTTTTTCAGGCTGTGTTTTCATCCCAGCCATTAATGGGCACAGTCACAAAGATTGTTGAACTTCACAATTCTGAGTTTATACTGGGGAACCCAACCACGGATAACACTTAAGCTTGTAGATTCTTGAGTGTTAAACCAACAGATCTTCTTGAACCTTCCCAGTGTCCTTCTAATGGCTCTTTGCCTCATCTCTTCTCCTGTCCAAGTTACACCAGTAACACACTTTACTCAAGAGCAGATTTCTGGTTAGACTTGTCCCTTATGACCTTTTATGTTTTAGATCTAAAATGTAAAAAGTCTCATGTATTCGGATGGGGGGCTTTTGGAAGGTAATTGATCATGGGGGATGCTATACTCATTGATGGATGCTATACTCATTGTTGAGTTTAGTAGCTAAATGTGGGGCCCAGTTGGAAAAGGTGGGTCACTGAGGGATTAACCTATTAACCTGTTTGGCTGCCATGGGTTGAATAGATTTCTTCTGCCATGCCTTTTTGCCATGTTGATTCTGCTTTGAGCCAGCCAATCATGGGCTGAACCTTTTAAAACCATAGGCCAAAATAAATTTCTCCTCCTTAAATTGCGAGTGTTGGGTGTTTTATCCCAGTGACGGGAAAGTGATAGATACACTAACCTTCTACCAAATCTTGAGATCTGATATATGACTCAAGAAACTGACAAAAGACCCAGGAGTTTAGTCAAGATTCTGTTCTTTCTGACATCCAGTTCCTTCCCTGTCCCTTGCCCTGACTTCCAGAGTCCACTTGAGGGCCTGGGCATGATCTAATATGACATCCATCAGGTTTTCTGACAGGAGAACTGTGGAGTCATGAGTCTACTGATGCTTCCAGGAAGAACCAAAGTCACATCAGTTACCCAGATAAATGTACACTTAACAGTTAAACTTTGGAGACCCAAGTATGAATAAAAGGACAATCAGCACATTTGGAATTGCTATTTCCTGCTGTGAAAACAGGCACATACATGCAGTGCCTGTGCCACATGTATGCCACTCTGAAAAAGGACAGGGGAGGCCACACTCCTTCCTCCAAAGAGCAGAGCACCCAGATATTTGTAAGTCAAATCAGGAAAAAAGGAGAGAGCTGTGACCAAATCTAACCAGCTTAACAGTTCTAGCCTGTCTCCCTTTGTGGTTACTGTCTTATCAAAGATTTATATCTGTCTCATAAGTATCTTTAAATCCTTGGTCTCTTGTGAAGCTTAAAGCCAAGAACTGATACTTTTTCAATGTAAATAGGAAATATTACAGAATGAATTGAGGTCAGTTTCTTTCTTTCTTTTTTAAAAAATTGCTTTCTTGACTTTTAACCCTGAAGTCTTGCTGACTGTTTAATTCTACTTGCAGTTGCTCAGGAACAAGCCTGTGATTTCTTCCACCTGGTACTAGGGTTTAGCAACAAACCATCCACTGCTCCAAAGAGTAGCTCAGGTCTGCTGGTGGCAACTCACAAAGACTCCAGGGTTACGAGGGGATGTAATAGTGTCACACAGTTGTGGGCATGCCCATGGTGCCAGCCTGTTATTGACTTCTGAGGTCACAACGCTCTGGTCTGCTGGGAGCTAGCCTTTTCCAAGGGACATGGCAATAGCGATGGAGATCAGGCCAGTTCCTCACACATGTTAGACTCGTGGTGCCTCTGGATGGCTGCTGCCATGGCTGCTCATTACACTTAACGGAGAGACGTGTTTGGCCCTGGACACACGTTACCTTTATGCTGTTCACCTGCCCCCATGTGAGGCAAATACTGAGTGGGGTCTAGTACAACCTGGAGAACAGGCCCAGCCCACACTCCAGTTTTCACATCACAGTATGGAGCTCTGTTGCACTGTGTGTGGACTAGGTCAGGTTTTGTGTGTGTGTGTGTGTGTGTGTGTGTGTGGTGTGTGTGTGTGGCACAGGTGGGCGGGTCTGTGGGGCGAGGTGCAGGATAGGGATGTGAAGATTACTTCCTTCTGTTTCCCACTTTTCCTGTCTTTAGTTTACCTTCCTTCCTCCTCCTCCCTTTCCCCCTTTCCTCCCAACTTCCTCTTTCAGTCCCTACCTGCACAGTCTCCAGTGCATTAGGGAGGTGGTGGGGAGAGAGGGGTTTAACAGGGGTGAGGAGGCAAATAGGGCACTGCCCACAGGGGCCAGAGAGGCACAAGGACATGCACACCCTCCACGACCAGCTCACAGGGTTGGAGACCACTCAGAATGTGTGCACGGGGGCCCTGGCTGGAGGAGCTAGCTTTGAGAAACTCAGAACATAAAATTTAGACTGATGAGGTTTTGTGTGTGTGTGTTGTGTGTGTGTGTGTGTGTGTGTGTGTGTGTGTGTGTGTGGAGGGAGAGAGCGAGAGCGCATAATCAGCTCCTTTGCAATTAGAATTCATTTCACATTCTGATTTAGAGAGGCAGCACAAAGTGAAAGCCACCTATATACAAGAGAACTGCAGAAATATATAGTTTCTTTGGCTTTTGCAGTTTTTTCTCCCCTTCTTTCTTCAGGATCCATTTCTGCAAATAGTTCATGTATTCAGGCTTCTAGGCCTCACTGAACAAGCAGCTGCCGTGCGCTTTATCTGTAAACTTGCCACCAGCCCCCGAGCTCCCAGAGTGCAAGGCTATGCCTGTCTTTACTGCTGTCCCTCCAGTGCCTGGGACATCCAGAATAGGAACTGAAAAATGGCCACTGGAAGAATGAATGACACTGAACCCTTCTTCCCACTATGTCTGTCCTCTTTCCTCCCTGAGTGTCCCCCAGCCTGCCGTTCCCCAGGCTCACAGGTGGTGACTTTATCATCTCCATTTGCCTTCATGGTCACTCCTCCCAGGCTCCATAGCGCACTGGAGAAGTGCAGCATGGCTTTGGGGAACACTGAGGGGAGGAAGAGGGCGGCAGCAGAGAACTCGTGCTTCTGCCCAATGCCCAGAGTGAGCCAGAGCCCTGAGCTACTATGGGTCCCCGGGAGCCTAGGCTGGAGAGCAGCTGAGGAGGGCTGTTTCTGCATTAGAGGAGAGAGCTGCTGAGGCCAGCTGGGAGGTATTTATAGAGCCAACCTTGGAGATCAGGATGCACATATCCCTGGAACCTTCCCCCATTTAGAGGTTTCTAAAGATAGATAGTCGTGGCATCCGGTCTGAGAAAAGATACACTAATTCCTTTTAAATCCACCAAGAATTTTCTTCTAAGAAATGCTGACCAGTTTCCTCGGTGGATTTTTCCTTTTCCCCTCACCACCCGCCTCTGTCCTGCCAGTAGTCTCAGTTCTCAGTGAGCAATAGTCCTCCACCAGAGGTACCAGGGGCCAGCAGGAGAGGCACTTGTTTAGGGTGACTAGCATGACTGGGATGCCCTCATCAAGGGCTAGAATCAGCAGGAAGTGGAAGAAAGGGAAAGACAACTAACAGTTACTGAGAGCCTTCTGAGTGTGAGCAATGTGCTAGGAGACTTACGCACTAAGGCACTGGGTCTTTGCTCTGTCTCTGGGAAGCAGGTATTATGATGCCTATTTTACAGACAAAGAAACTAAGGCTCAGTGACTTTCCTACAATTGCTCTATATTGATAGACTTGAGATGTCATCTAACTCAGCTTCAGAGACCAAAAAGAAGGTAGAAGAGTGGGACTTGTCCCCCCATTTTAGGTGCACATTTACAATCGCTATCCTCAAAACTATGGAGTTTAAGGCTCTCTTTGGTCTCTCCTTTTCTCTCTCAAAGTTTCCCCTGAAATGAGAACAATTTCATTAGGTCTGCAAATCGGGTGTGGCTGAGCGCAACTTCCAGGTGATAGCAGATATGCTTCTTACCCTAAATGCGGGACCCTTCTTAAATTATCTTATGAAATGCACTATTCCACTACCTATCTATCACATATTGGCTAAATGAGGAAGTAAAATGAATAGGTAGATATTTGGTGAACACCTACCATGTGGGAGATACCATCTTATTTTATGTCATGAGATGTACACATTCATCTTATCATCGGGGCAACCCTATCAGATAAGCATTTTCTTTCTTGTTCTTCACAGTTAAGGAAACCCTGGAAACAGGTAACTTGCTCCACATCTCAGAGGTAGTAAGAGGCCTGTCTGAGATTTCAGCCTCTGGAGCTGTCCTGGTTAGCACCTATCCACTACCTGGCTGGCTGCACCTTGATGCAATGATCAAATCCAGAAGCAGCCTGTTTAGCTTGCTGTTTTTGCTGTTTCTCCATCAACAGCTCCACAGCTGACCTCACTGGCTGTGCAGTGGGAAATGGGATTTGATGGTCAGGGAAATCCCAGCTTAACCAAGCCATGGGCCATCATCCCTACCTGGAGCACATGCTGCTTGCAGCTCAGCTCTGAACTCTGCAGTGTCTGAACATGAGGTCCTCTCCACACCAGAGGTGCTCCCTGAATCCTTGGCAACTGACCCCAGGCACCACTGGGCACTCTGAGTAATTTTCCTGGGAAGGCAGAGTCAGGTAGCCTGCAGCATCCCAGCTGAGAGCATTCTAACCTGTTCTTTCTGATAAGTTATACTCTACCCATCCTTAAGGGCCCATGGACGTCTCCCTCTTTCTGGAAAACTCCTCACATCTCTCTTTCTCATCTTACCAGAGCACATGTCTTCTCTGCACATTGTGAAACTACAAAGTCAATGAGCACACAGTCCAACCTCCCATTTGGTTCTGGAATTCTTTCTCCATCATCCCTAGTATGTCCACGATCTGCTTGGCACTTCTCAAAGTTGTCCGTTCCTTGATGAGATAAGTCTAAGCACTCAAAAATTCTTCCTTTCTTTTAGCAAAAATTTGCCTTTGAGAATTTCCCTGCAGCATATCCTGTCCTCTGAACCTGTCCCCTGGCAGTTTTCAGATCCTTCAAGAGTGTTCACACCCCCTCAGGTCTTTCTTTCTCCAAGCAGGAACTGGGAACCTTAAGTGACACGGTCTCCAGACATTTCACATGGCTTCTCCATGCCTCTCCAGAAGAGGAGGGAGATGGGAAGGGACCTGCCTTTCCAGCAAGGGGAGAAGGCAAAGTGCACATGATGTGTTCCCAAGGTGCTTTGCTTGCAGAGGGTGGCAGCGAGGGGAGCTATTTGTAGTTGTATTGGGACATGAATATTCCAAACGTGAAAATGTCATTTCGGTAGTAACTCATAGAACTCTAGGGAACACTCCATTACTCTTGAAAAAATGACCAAGTCTCACTAAAAGCAAATTCAACCTAGGAAATATACAAATTAGCCACACTTTCTCTTGTTAACATATTACATCTGTTAAGAGACTTGGTATTAGGAGAAGAGGCTTGTGCAGAAATACACAGCTTTGTCCCGAGCTCAGGGACCCTGTCCTCATGATTTAAATGACCCATGCAAAGCTACTCAAAGGTCAGGCAGGATGGGCAGGAAGCATTCTGGCTTCCAAAAAGGACAAGGAAGATGTGCCAGGGGTATGCACAGTGGAGGCCTACTATGGGCCAAGTGTTTTTGTCCACAGTGGAGTCATCTCCTCGGTCTCACTTTCTGTGACTCTAGCTACCTGTAGTGAGCTGCAGCCTAAAAATACTAAATGGAAAATTCCAGAAATCAATGATTGATACATTTTAAATTGTGTGCCCTTCTGCATAGTGTGATAGAATCTCCTTGGTTCCTACTCCATCCATACCTGGATGTCAATCATCCCTCTATCCAGTAGGCCCACCTTGCCTTGTATGAGCTACCTGCCCATTAGTCACTTAGTAGCTGCCTTGTTTATCAGATTGACTTATCATAATGTTGGTGTCACAGACCTTGTGTTCAAAGCATCATTATTTTACTTTGTAATGTCCCCAAAGTGCAAAGTAGTAATGTTGGCAATTCAGATATGCCAAAGAAAGACCACGAAGTGTTGCCTTTAAGGGAAAAGGTGAAAGCTCTTCACTTAATAAGGAAAGGGAGGAAAATACATGTTGCTAAGAACAAATCTATCTGTGAAATTGTGAAGAAGGAAAAAGAAATTCATGCTACTTTGCTGTCACACCTCAAACTACAAGTTACAGCCACAGTGCATGGTAAGTGCTTCATTAAGATGGAAAAGCAATTAAATTTGTGTATTTATGTATAGGGAAAAATAATGCTGTATATATGGGACTTGGTACTTTCTTGTGGTTCCAGCCATCTACTGGGGGTCCTGCAATGCTCCCATGGATAAGGGGGACTACTGTATCACAATTAGTTCTCAAAGCAACACGGTAAGAGAGTCCTTATAATTCCTAGGTTATAAATGAAAAAACTGAGACTCAGCACGATGAAGACACAAGATTGCAGCAGATCTTTTTATTCCAAATTCATGCTCTTTCCATCTACTATACCACTTTCTTAATTATTCTTCTTTGTTTTATTTTGTTCTGCTCCATGTACAACAGTCTCAGGTCCCCAGGACATTGTGTGGCTCCTGAAACCCTCCCCCACAGCCCACAGGCAGGGCACACACTGGGGAAAGTGTGCGGAAGTGGATGGCATTGGTTCTGAGCCTGGGCAGTTCACTAGGGTGTACAGGGAGCGAAAACCAGGGCTTGCCTCATGGCATATCACACTGCTGACAGCTACAGATGCCGGCCTCTCAGAGATGGGGCAGAATGTCCCCTTTCCCCTGCCCTGTCCCTCTCCAGAACTCCAGAGCAATCAAAGCCTGCTTTCAATGTAATACAGGAAGAATAATGCGCCCCCCCCCCGACTCTTCAGGGAGGTTGAAAGCAGGCCCTTTAGAGAAAGGTGCTGGGTTCAGTGACATCATTATTATGATTATTATTACCATGGGAGCCACAATAATTTTCTTAGAACCACTGGATTTACTGGGGCCTCATATGACTCAAGAGTCTCAGCTTAGCCTGGTTTGGGGCCTTCAGCGCCCTGTGCATCTCTGTGCTCCTTGTTGGTAGAAATGAGTGGAATTGTTGAGGGTCTCTCACAGGATCATAATCAAACTTTGCATTAGAAAGTCGCTATAAAGTTGGCTTTATGTTCCTTTGTGTGAGGCTCCTTTTCCTGTCTCTGTCTTCAGATGTCACCACTGGGTCTGGTTCAGTCTTGTGTTTGCTATAATTTGGAGAAAAGAACAGATGGTGGAGAGATCCCAGCAATTCTGCATCTGCTCTGGCAGAGCTGGGTAGATCCTGGCACTCAACTGTCCCCATGGTCTCAAAGGAGCAAGAGTAGGGGCTGCTGGGTTGGGACCAGTCACAGGAAGTGAAGCCCTGCACCTGATGAAGAAGGAGCAGAAGGCCAGGGGCCAGGAGCTCGAAGAACCTAGCAGTTGGGAGCAGTGATTGTCAAGTGGGGACAAGCTGCAATTGCCTGGGTACTTGGTAAAAACAAAGGTCTCTGGGCCTCATTCTGGAGATGCTGTCAATGACATGCACTGTGCTGCTCAGTGTGCGAGGGAGGATGCTCAGAGCTTCACAGCTATCCAGTCACTTAGTCCTCATGACTATGCTAGCCAGTGCTCCTCTCTCCACCATCCAGATGAGACAGACACAGGGCAGAGCCAGGATGCCAAGAGTCCTGCTCTTTCCTCTCTTAATGGAAGGGCCCCGGGAGCTGCAGTTTTAGCAGGTGCAGGCAGCCTGGGGACCACACTCAGAGCATCTGAGTCCTGAGGCTGGGTTGCCCCTCACAGCCTTCCTGCCTCCGTGCACCAGTGAAGCATCTGTTGAATAGTTTAACCTCCTCTGTATAATGGTCCTCAGGATCCTATCTGCCTCGACACAGTAGAGGCTGCCTGGCAGACCACCTGGCTATTCTCATCAGCATGCCACAGTCTGGACCTCAGAAAGACCATGGTCAGCTCTAGGTCTGCATCAGCTCAATCCTGTGTAAAGATGGTGACTGGCTCCTTGGGTTCCCACAGAGGTGTCAGAGAGGCTCGGTAAATGAAGCCAATTCAAGTGCTTTCTCTCACACAGCAGAGCTCTCTGGTCTGGCCAGTGGGGGCTGTCTGCCTAGTCTCTGAACCTTGATTTCCCCATTTGTGTGTACACATGCATCCGGGTTAACCTAAATGTCAGTCATTTGCATATCCTTTCAGGGATTTTGTAGTTTCTGACCACCACCTGGATGTTTATTTACTTCACATATTTTAAAATGACTCAGGCTTTTTTTTTTAACTTACCATTAATTATTTTAAAAGGAAAAAGTTGTGCTCATTATATCTATTTTCTAGTGCACAGTGCAATGATCCCCAAGCATAGGCTCCAGCCATGAGTGAAATCCTGGCACTCAGCTGGCCGTGCAGGCCCATGGAGCAGAGAGAGGGATCCCTAGAGTGAGACTCCCCCTGGGGGAAGTGAGAGCTGAAGGGGGAGGGAAGGGGGTTATGCTTGGGACAGCCAGAGTCATCCCAGGTCCACCATGGGCCACTCCAGCCTCCCCATGGTTTGTAGAACAAGCTTTACTCCCCTGAGTCTTTGTACATGCTGCATCTCCTAGAGGCCTTGCCCCTGGTCTGCCTAAGAACTTCCACTCTTCCTTAAGACTTTGCCCCTTTGTAGTCTCTCAGTGAGGCCATCCTGGTCACCACTGGACAGAGTCAATCAGCCCATGCTGTCCCCAGAGCATGTTGTACAGAACTCAGGTTACATGAGGAAGCCAAAGAATGGGCAGAGACACTGAGGGTCATTTCTGTATTCCCAGTACTGAGTAGAGCTTATTTTCAAAAATGATAATCTTGGAATGGCTATCATGTACCCGGTTCAATGCTAAGAAGCTTGCATTTATTACCTTACATAATCCTGTATTAACTTTTAACCCCATTTGATGGGTGAGGAAAATGAAGTTTAAGAGTTTAAAGTTGCCCAACATCACACAGAAAGTACTGAGTGAAAGTAGGACTCAGGCCAGCATCACTTCTGAGCCTGCACATCTAAATACTACCCTATTTAGCAAGGGTCACTGGTAGATATGGTGTGCTTGGTCAATGAAAAATGGTGCCAATGAATGAATGAGTGAATGAATGGCAGAACATAGAATGGTGTTCTCTAGGCATATCCATGTCCAATCTGCATGAGCAGCCATAGGCTGGCCCTGAGTTGTTGGGTAGGTGGTGATCGTAGGAATTTGTTAAGAACGAGAACAGCATGTTGGGCTTTAGGGTTCCAGGACATGTGAGCTGCTGGACTTGAGAAGGGAGTGATCTTCGGAGGAGGTGTTGCTCCTCATGTCCCACCCTGGGCTCTGGGAGACTGGCTGCTTGAGGGTGGGGATGGCTTTGTGTCCTCACTTTCTAATTCTGATCCTAGCAAAAAATGGGCACTCAGCAGATGCCTGTATAATTCCATCATTAAGCTTGAGGTCATTTGTTCATTCGTTCTTTCATCCACGCAAGCCAAAGCTTGGCTTCAGTCTGCCTTGGCAGAGGCCTCCAGGTTGCCAGCATTCAACAGAGACACACTTGCTGTGGGCACAGTGGGACCGCCCCATCTGGACCTCAGTTCCTGACTACAGAATCCCACTGTTAGAATGGATTCTTGGAAGTTCTTCCTACTAGGACATTGTAGAACCTAGGACCCAGCCAGAGATGGGGCTGGTAGACTCTGCTCTTTAGGACATAATTGCTCACCTTGCAGAATGGAGTGAGGGTATAAAACCCGGTCTTGGAGCCCCTTGCCTCCGGCAGGTGACTCCTGGCACAGCTGGGAGAGTGAGCTGCTACTTCCGCCCAGACAGCAGGCTTAGAAATTTATTCAGGAATAACAAACAGGACAGAAACATTTGCATAAGGAATCATGCAGAACAATACATGTTATTTAAACCATCTCTGGTTGGCAACAGAAGCAGAAAGCAGCTGAGATAAATCTGCAATGCAAATCAGCCTTGTTTGGAGCCGAGCCCTGGCTAGGGTTGGGGTGGGGCCATGGGAGAGGCTGGGAGGGAAGAAAGACTCAAGGTCTCTGCACCCCCTTCCAGGCTGCTTTCCTGACTGCTCTGGCCTTGCTCACACACATTTTCTCATTTCTCTCCTTCCCTCCCTTCTTCAAAGATTAATGGAAACAATTTGTCTTCTAATGTGACTACAGCCTATGAATTCTTTGTCTTACTCTAATCCTTTAAATTATCTACATAATAAAATATGTATCCAGTGATTCTAGGCCATAATTTGATCTTCTAGGGAAAACGGGGAGGGGAGGTAGGTGCGTGTAAGTGAGCTCTTCTCGGTTTGTTCCTCTCCATTTGTCTTTATTTGTCATCTTTTTGTGCTTAATGATCTTCCCCTTGCTTCTTTCCATTCCTGTGCCCACCCTATGTTTGCAGTGTGCCAGGTCCAGGGCATGGAGAGGGGCACTGCAGAGCCCTGCAGGTGGGAGGCCACCCCACCTGATGTGGCCACCTTCCTCCCTCTCTGCCTCCCTCCCCTGATCCAGCAGGATGGTGGCTTCCTTCTCTCCCAAGACCAGTGGGAGGATGCTCCTAGATAACCAGGCTGAGGGTTGGCTCAAAGCACCAACGATACAAAGGGACCTTTAAACTCGGGCCTCCTAAATCTAGGAAATTAAGAGTAGCCAATTCAATGTTCACTAATCTAGGTTTTGTACCCCATGCCATCTGCATAACATCAATGGACAAGTTTCTGCAAAATACACCCATAGCCCTTCCGAGGAGACTTGCCATCAGTCCTGTGTGATTCCCAATGTGGGCTGCACCTAAAGCCATGTAAAGCTGGCCTTCCCAATGCCTAACCCTAAGGCCTCTGACCCGCACTGACCTGGAGGAGGAGCCTTTTTGTAATGTGTGTGACAGCTTGGCCCTGCCCTCCTCACCATTGTTTTGGTGCTGTGTCTGGGCCCCAAAGCAGCCTTGCCTATACTCTGGTGACTCAGGGTATCCTGGGGAAGACTGTTCCTCAGCCTCCTGCTGAGGGCACAGGGCAACAAAGTGGGCAGAGGCCAGGGAAGACCATCTGAGAGAGAGCAGCCCAGCCCCACCGCCTTCTGGCAAAGCGTCCTCCCCAGTTTCCTTCAGCTATTCCCCCCTCTCCCCCTGCAGGGCTCTGTCCTCCACCCGCCATGGGTGGAAACCCAGCCGGTGAGAGAGGAAGATGCTCCTCATCTCTGTGCTCTGAGGACTGCATCAAATGAAAGTCCCCACTGGGGGTCAGGGAGTCCAGATGTGTTCAGTGCCCAGGGAGGAGCAGTGGGCAGGGCAGCCTTGGGTGAGGGGGACCGGGTGTGCTCCAAATTGTCTCGGAGCAGGTGGTGGCAGGAGCTGAGGGGTCTCCTTCAGGAGGCCATTAGGTGACAGCTAGGAGATGATGGGGACAGTGCAGGAATAAGGGGAGGCCAGGCCTATGTGGCTCCGGCCCTTGTCTGCCAGTGGGGAGCACAAAGCCGGCAAACCGTTTCTTATGTAACTCCTTTGGAGGCAAAACCTGCCTGAGCTGTGGCTATTTATAGTGTTTTCTTTATCCTGCTTGATGTGAATATTCATGCCTTGCACTGCAGAACTATTAATGTGCCCGATGGCGGGGACTTGGCCCAGACCTTGCTGGGATGGTCTCTTGTCATTGTCCTAAATTCTGGACCCACTGGAATTCCAAGGCACATCGGAGCCCGTGGGTTTGGGTGAGTGGTGTGGGCCTGTGACCTATGCTGGCATGGAGGAGCCAGCCTCTGACCAAATCCAGGCCGAGGAGAGGATGGTGAGAAGGTATGAGATGATGCCGAGCCACACATCGGCTATCAGAGACCGTATTGAGAAGCTGACCCCAACAGGCTTATGCAGCAGACATTGGGGCCGCCCCCAGAAGGGGCTGCTGGGGTCCCGCTGTTGAGGACAGATGGCTCCTGGCTGTAGTAGCCTCTCCTAGTCTATCTGGTGTGATGGATGTGGCTGCTGAGCAAGTCAGGACAGCTAAGCAGTCCACATCCATGGACCCGGCCTGAGAGAAAGCCATGACCGGGGGCGGGGGGGTGGGGCACCCAGCAACCTGGAAATGAAGAAGGTCTAGATTCCCTAAGCTCAAGGTCTCCAACTCGAACTCACAGGGCTAAGCAGTGAATGCTGCAGGGGACCAGGTGGGGCATGGCAGAGGAGCCTAGTAGAGGAGGTTGTGGACTGCCGTGCTCAGTGCTTAGACTCTGCCTGGGCTCAGTGAATCCTGACTGCACTCACTGACTGGCTGTGTGATTTTGGACAAGATATTTGACCTCCCTGTGCCTCATCTTGTACAGTGGAGATTAGAAAAGTACTGGCCTAATAGAGTTGTCAGCGAGGATGATAAGAATTAGTATTCAGAAATGTAAATAACAATACTGGAAATGTACAGTGGACCCTCAAGTTACGACCTGAAATTTTAGTGGTTTTTTTTTGTGGTACCGGGGATCAAACCTGGGTCCTTGTACTTGTGAGGTAGGCGGCAGGACCATTGAGCTAAATCCCTGGCCCGAAATTTTAGTTTTAACTTACAAACAAAGTCTTCAGTTATGAACCGAATGCCAGTCGCTTATGCTTGTAGATGGTCTCAGATACAGATATAACCCTTAAAGAGTTCTGGAAGGAACATTACAACATCCTTTCCTGTGTGGGGTTCCTGAACCAGTGTTTCTCTAAGGACACTGAGATCTGCCTGGAAGAAAGTGTAGCCTGAGATTATACAGGAGAGAGACACTGAAGGCAACTGACCAACTTGAGTTACAACCAGCCCTCAGGAACGAATTGAGTTCCTAAGTCAAGGCTCCATTGTATTTTGCTAAAAAATGTAGAGTCTGGCTATACAGAGAAGTCATGATACATGTTGCAACATCAATGAACCATAAAAATATCATGGTCACTGCAATAATTCCAACCCAGAAAGATAAATATTGTATGAATTCACTGACATAAACTAGAACAGGCAGATCACAGAAACAGGAAGTAGTCAGAGGTTACCAGGAACAGGGAAAGGGAGGAATGGGGAGTTAGGGATTCTCACATTCAGAGCTTCTGTTTGGGGACGTGAAAAGCTTTGAAATAGACAGTGATGGTCGCTGTACAACGTTGTGAATGAGATTACTGCCACCGAATTCTGTACCTAGAAATGATTAAAATGGTGAATATTCTGATACATATATATATATATGTATATATTTTACCACAATTAAAAAATTAGTAATGTAATATACTCAAACCACTCGGAATGGTGAATTGTATGATGTGTGAATTATAGCTCAATACGCTGTTTAAAAAAGACAAAGAAAGGAGAGGAGGGTTTGGGGAGGAGGTTAGCCCGCCCTACTCCGATCTTGCCCATCCCTTGGACCAAGGCTCTGCAGCTTCTGTGGGCCTCCCATTTTGTCCTCACAGGGAGGCTGAGTTACTCGCCCTCAGACCCTGACAGGTTAGGTGGCTTTCCCGGTGATGATGGTCACCCTGGGGTCATTCCAGGGGCCCACAGCGCTCCAGAGTCACGCAGGTGCTTGTTTGCGCGTCGGCTTCCCCTCTGCCCAGGGGCTGCTGGGCCCGGACGCTGCTCTTCCCGTGGGGCCCACCTCTCCAGTCCCCCTGCCCTTCCCGGCTCTTTCCAGGGAGTGGACTGTGACGCAGGGGCAGCGGCTCCCGAAGGAAGCCACCCATGGCTGTGGCCCTGCCAGGTCCCCTCAGAGGTGAGGCCTGCCCCGCAGACCCGTCCGCCTCCCCTGAGGAACCACAGGGCTTCGCTGCCGGCTGTGAAAGCTTTCGCTCGCCCCTGACCGCAGAACGCTCGGGAGTCAGACTGGACCCGAGGGCCACAGAGCACATCCTCTCAGTCCCCACACGTTACGGGAGGAGAAGCTGAGGCAGAGCAGGGGAAAGGGAGGCTCCTTCTCCCTCTTCGTTCTGTACCGTTGCTCCTTACCGGCCACTTCTCTCTCCACGGTCCCCTTCATTCCAGAGTAGAAGATGCTCCTTCCAGAGCACTCACACCCTGTGAATACTGGGAGACTGTCCTGTCATCCCCGGTGGCCGCTCAGCCCGGCAGGCCAGCAGCCGTATCCACAGCTCTTCTGGCCGCTGCAGTCTTCCCTGCTGCCTCTCCCCTCCTCCCGTTCTCGGCTTGCTGTGTGCGGACGGAGCAGTTCACTCACCCATCTGGACTCAGTCCTTCCCTTCAGAAGGCCATGTACATGGGGCTCTGACTGGGGCTGGGACCAGGGACAGCTCTTGCCAGAGTGGGACAAGACTGAAGCCACAGCATCTGCCTGGCCCTTGAGTGTGGGCAGCTCAGGGCTTCCTGAAGGCCCTTGGTGTTACTGATCTTGGCTCAGCTACTCAACACCCGAGCCTCAGTTTCCTCCTCTGTATAATGGGACAACAACCTTTACTTTCAAGAGAGGCTAAACCAGGACCTCTGTAGTCATCCTGACCTTTGTGCTCATGGTATTTTCTGATCCCCAAAGCAGGATGGGGGTGACAGGCAACACAGGGGAGCAATGGGAGGGAATAATTGAAATTGGATTTTCCATGAAAAACCTGGAATGTATAATTTAGTTGCTGTGCCCATTTATGAGAATAAATATTTAATGTTGTTAATAATAAAAGTACTTACCATCTATTCAGCATGTTCTAATTTGAATTCCCATTTATAATTTCATTTAATTCCCAGACACATTCAGGCTATTATTATTGTTTTTATTATTATTTCTTGGATTCCCATTTTACAGATGACATAGCTGAGCTTAGAAAGGCTGAGTGGCTTGGCCAAGGTAATCAAATGGGTAGAACTAAGACTAAACCATCAAGTCTTGTCTTTTTAGACTAGTTAAGACTTTTTCCATATTTTCCTATTCTAAAACCAGGAAGATAAATTAGTTCCTTGCCTACCAAATCCATTCCCTTGTAAATACTTTATGCTTACAGAATTAGAATAGAATAGACAATTATAGAATATTCATACAATATCCTGCTACATAAAATACAACAAATAAACTAGAGCTGCATTTATTAACATGGGCAAGATGAAAGGAACATATGTTGAGAGAGAGACAAGAAAGTTGCAGAGCAACATATACATGGTGTGTGATACTACTATAGGGTTAAAGAGGTGAATCAGCATCATAGTATAAAATAATAGCATGTGCTCACCATATACCCCCATGGTATCAATCTTGGCCATTCACATCACAGGAATGAAAACTTACATTCACACAAAAACCTCTCCACTTCACAGCAACTCAAATGTCCTCCAAGAGGTGAATGGACAAACTGTGGTACAACCATAAGCAGAAGGTGACTAAGCAATAGCAATAAGAGCAAACATTTGATTCGCAACAATATAGAGCAACTAAGCACAAAAAGCTAATCTCAAAAGATTACATAGTGTTATGCTTTACACCAAAGCCCCATGCACTCCTAAGTGGGGCTTTTGGGAATGAATGGATCTAGAGTATCTGACTATGGATTAATGGTGTGTGATATCTAAATTAGTCCATTGATTGGTTTAGCATAGTTCTGGGTGTGGATAATGGGAAGGCCTGCCTTAGGTGTGAGTGGCACCATCCAATAGGCTTGTAGCCTGGATGGGATGAAAGGGAAAGGAAGGCTCACTGTTCTGCTGTTTTTCTGCCTGCCCTGCCACAGACCGTTTCTGTTCTGTGATGCCCCTCTGCCATGCCACTCTGCCTTGGAGCCAGTCGACTATGGACTGAAACCTCTACCAACTTGAGCTGAAATAAACTTTTCTTCCTTTAAGTGTTAGTTATTTTGTCTCAGCAACAAGAAAAGTAACAAGACCCATACGGTAGTTTCTATTTGTATAACTTGAAATGACAAGGCTAAGAAATGAAGAATGGAGTGTCAGTGGCTGGCAGCTAGAGAGGGGAAGAGAAAAGGTGACAATGGCTATCAAAAGGCTTCTGTGATGACACTGGTCTGTACCTTGACTGAGGTGGTGCACACATGGTCGGCACATAAGGTAAAATTATATAGAACTAAACACACACACAAGTTCATGTAAAAACTAATGAAATCTGAATAACCTTGGTGGGCTGTATCATTGTTAGTTTTCCAGTTATGATGCTGCATTACAGTTTGTAAGATGTTACAAATGGACAAAACATAGTAGAGGATGGATGGACATATTATTTGTTATGACTCCATGCAACTTTATAAGTACCTTAAGATAAAAAGTTTAAGAATAGTGTGAAATATGAAGACGTGGGCATAGTGTCTTTTTTAGGCAAACTGAGTTACAACTGGGGTAGGAACAAAGTGAACAAGACTGGCATATACTGGTAGTTGTTTTCAACACACTTGTTATTATTTCATTTTTCAACTTGGGTAGTGAGTGGATCTACAGTTGTTTCTTTTATTATTTGTTACTTCTTTTGGTAAGTCTAAATTATCCCGTAATTCGATGGTGATGATACAATGTTAAAAAACCCCCACAAAATTCTATTTTAAGAAAGAGGACTGAAGCAATGTAAAAAGGATTCAAACTCAGTTGTTAGTCTGTTTAATCTAGGGTATTTGAGGGAACAGCTGGCATCTTTTGCTATTTGGCAGGTAAGATGTGATGAAGCTCAGGAACTCTGTAAAATTAAAGGATGGATTTGTACATCTCAGCTCTGTTGACCGCTGGCATAATTTGAACAGCTAGATAGACCTTTTACCAAACCGGTGATGCTATTTCAAGCAGCACAGATGAGAGCACCCGGGACTATCCCCCAGCTTCTCAGAGGGTTCTGGGGGCCTGACCCAGGCTCTTGGCTGGAGCAGGTGGGGACGGGTGAAGGAGGAAGGTGGAGGGGAGGGGATGTCCAGCTGAGATTGTTGGCAGTCAGTGAGGACTGGCTGAGCAAAGTCTGGGAGGCCAAGGAGTTTTACCCAGGAGCACGGGGGTGATGCATCAGGTATTGTTTGGATTCTGCATGGATTTGGTGTCTGTGAAGTGTCACTAGTCCACTGGGAACAGGAGTAGCCTTGAGAGCCACGCTTTGCCCCTGCCTTGCAGGCTCACCTGATAAATGACTTGGGGATTGAGGCTCAATAACACTTAAATGGAAATAGCAGCAACAGTGTCTGCAAGGCTTCTTGCTCAAGCTTGACTCAGAGTAAAAACTCAGTGATTCTTCCAACATCCTTTTTCTCCCTGGTGGCCACTTTAGCTCAACAAGGTCCCCAGGTACCCAGGCTGCAAAGCTGAGACTGAGGGCCAGAGGCAGAGCAGGTAGCATGCTTTGTTTTGAAAATCAGCCATTGGCTTTGAAAAATGGTAAGAGACCAAAGCTTTAGATGGACTTGGAAAGAGGGAGTAAAGAAAACTGTTCTTAGTTTTGCCCACACTGCCTTCTGGGCTGGCTACACCACTTGGGTTCTCCGTCAGAGGGGTGATTTAAAGTTCAGGAAAGAGAAAAGTGAAAGGAGAGGAAGGATCACCTGAGAGTCAAAGTCAGAAAAGATGTCCTGGATTGCATGTCTGCCCTGAGTGAGGGCCATGCCCCCAGCATGCCTGCTGTCGTGGACAGTGGTGAAGGATGTGCACTGCCCAGACCCGGAAGGGGCTGTATCCATCAGAATCTATGGGAACAGTGGGGGTCCAGGCAGTGTACAACCTGCACGGTTGTATGTGGGGAGCTCCGGGAGGGGTCCAAATGCAGTAATATGTAGGCAACACCAGCACAACAGCTATTCTGTGCCAGGCCCCATGGAAAGCCTTTTAGGTATAGTTTGATTTTCACAGCAGTTCAGACAAATAGGGTTTTGCCCTCTGTAAAATGCACCAAGTCTTCACTGCCCATGTGAAAGGGGCCTGCTTTCCATCCACTGCAAGCATAAGTTTCAGTTAGTTTTAAAAGCGTGTGTTCAGCCTGTTACAGAGCGTGTGCACATTTGTGTGAAATGGAAAGGCCACACCAGCCACGGACGAGGCCTGATTGTATTGGGTATTGGTTATGAGAAACCTAGGTCCTCACTCCTTCTAGGCCTGTGATTCCCTCTTAGCCTGAGTTTTCTGGCCCCTTCTCTGTCCACGAAGGGCTATGGAGCCACAAGGTCATATCTGATGATGACAGTTGTGTAACTGGAATCAGGGTGAGGAGCCCACAGAATGCAGTGTCTTCTGCACACCCATCTTTACCCAAGGAATGGAGTATTCACACTCCAGCTTTGTCCTTTCTCTGGCAAAGGCTCTGGGAGCCAACTTCATGGGGACCATGGGTGACATTGGCTGGCTCAGGCTGGCTGACTACACCCCATCTGGGTCTGGCTGGTGAGCTTTCCTGGGAGGGATAAGGTGACCAAAGCTCTGTGAGTTAAGTCTCTTACCCAAGAAGATCTACCTAGTATGTGCCCAAGACTGGGCCAAACCTGGGCTTGACGTAGTCCCGACACTTGATGACATGTTACCTTCTCCAGAGCTTGCTGGTGGCTCTAATACCAAGCTTGAAAGACCGACGTGCTGAACCTTCTGTGTGTGAGGCTCCTGAGTCCCTGGAGCCACCCATGGGAATGCTGGGACCTCGGGCCTTTGGTGCCATTGCCTGTCTGCCTCCCTCTGCTCCAGCAAAAAGCGAGGCTCCCTTAGAGTAGGGCCGAGTGCAGCAACTGTACAGCAACCTCTGCTAAGCCATTACTCTGCATCAGGCCATGTGTGAGGGCTTTATGTATGTTCTTTAATGCTCACAGCGATTCTGCAGATTAGGGTTTGGTCCAGGAAATAGGTGTAGCAGGAATATGCCAAGTTCTGCCTCTCCTATGTGCAGCCCACCTTGATTCTTGTTGACTTGCATTACACATCTGACTTCTCAGGCTGGTGGGAGAGGAGCCTCTACCTCTGGCCATGGCAGCTGAAGGTGCTCTCATGTCCTTAAACACCTAATGGCCATGGGTAGCCTTACTGCCTAGAGTTCCATTCTCTGAGATAAGAGCTTGTAAGAAGCCTCCCAGGATGCCCTCAAACAGGAGGGTGACTGTGCTGATTAGTGGTTCAATTTCTTGGGGGAACCAAAAAGCAAAGGTGGGTTCTCTTCTATGGAGCAGGGCATCCTTATCTTGGTGCACTGAGGTTGCCATTTGGGAAGCCAAAAATGATTAAGAGATCTTGGAGAACAGGCCACAGACTCTGCTATAGCTTGGGTCATAAGAGTCCCCCAAAGTTCACATGATAAAGACTGGTCCCCAGCCTGTGGTGCTACAGGAAGGCGATGGAGCCTTTAGGAGAGGTTTCCAGGCACCTTTCAGGGAGATATTGTGCCCTGGACTCTTCCTCCTCTCTTTTGCTTCTTGGCCACAGGTGGGTGGTTTTGCTCCATCGCATGTCCCCACCATGGTGTGCCACCACAGGGACCATGCAATGGGGCCATGGCCCATGGACTGGGACCTCCTAAACTGACAGCCAATATAACCCTTTTCTCTTTATAAGTTGGTTTTCTCAGGTATTTGTTGCAGCCACATCCCATTCAATCTCAATGTCAGCTGTTCTTTAACTTCTAATCCTACAAAACTAACATCTGTCTTCTCCTTTCTCTTCTCCTTGGCAAGCTGCCTCCGGACCTCAAGCTGGTTTGTCTCCACCTGGCCCCATCCGCACTTCTCCTGGACTTCAGACGGGGCATGGTGTTGCTCTCCATCATTATGTTTCCAGAGAGGTAACTTCGGCCTCAATTCCTAGTGCTTCCGGAGCCCTTAGTATGGCAGCCTTTCTGTGGTCACAGGTGATTCTTTCTTTTAAAGGCTATGGAACACATGAGGTGAAGGACTTCTGACTTCTCTGGAGGCTGAGCAGGGCAGGGAGGAAGGGAGCAGGGAAGATTTCTGTTTCCCAGCTTTGCTTTCCAAAGCATTAGTCCATTATTTGACTCCAGATAACACAGTAATTAATAATGTAATAAGATGCAATTTATAGGCACTCATGCCTGAAGGCCTCGGGTCCCAAGGCCCTTGGTAAAAGGAAAATTAAAAACATCTATAATCTCAAAGAGGACAGCATGAGCACAGCTTGTGAGGCTAGAGGTAACAAGGGCTGCTTGTGCTCCATGTGCAGGTGACAGCAGTTCAGGTCTTGTGGTCCCCAGAAGGTGCCACCCCCAATCTCTAGCCTCTCCCAGTGGGGAGTGGGCTGTATGGGTTTGAGTGCCAACCTCCCCTCAACAGACTCCCAACAAACCTCCTCAGAGAGCCTCTCACTCTTGGTCTCTCCTTTTGGAAGCCAGGAAAAGACATAAGCTGGAGTCCCAGCTCTGCCATTTAATGGGTATTGACCTTGATCACCTAAGTTTCCACTTTACCAGGCTGTTGCTAAGGAAGTGAGAACAGCTGCGAAGCCCTTCTGAGTTCAAAAGTGCTTTCACACACCAGTACTTTGTTTGATTGTTTAGCAAACTCTCTGAGGTGTTGCAGCAGAGACCACCTAACCAATATCTATTCTCACCTGCTTTTTTTCTAACAGAATTCTGTTTTATTCCAAGTAACAATGCACAAAGCTAGAAGACACTTGCCAGCCTTTGTTATAGCTAGGGATATACGTTAGTCAGTTTTCTATTGCTGTAACCATGTACCTGAGAAAAACAATGGAAAGAAGGAAAGATTTATTTTGCTCATGGTTTCAGATGTTTAAGTCCATGGTCTGCTAGCTCCAAGGTAGAAACATTACAGCAGGAGGACATGATGTAGGAAAGCCGCTCACCTCATGACAGCCAGCCAGGAAGCAGAGAGAGAGGGAAAGGGACAGAGAGGGAGGAAAGTGTTGGGAACAAGAGTGTATCCTTTCTGCCTGTGTCCCAATGATGTATTTCCTCCCACCAGGCCCTATCTCCTAACAGACCATTCAGCTATGACCTTATCTATGAACTAATCCATTAACAAAGTAGAGCCCCCACTCTGAACACATTAGCCTTTTTATCTGTTAAAATAATTTTATTTCCCTGTACATTTCTGTCCACATGAGAATAAAGATTCATACTTCATCATATTAACCTGTTTTCAGACATTCAAATCAATTCAGATGGCAAAAGTAGAATTCAATCACTAGCGAAAAACGTGTCATTACAAGATAAAAATAATCTGTCACAATGCAATAAATTGCAGATCACTGAAATCTTAACTCTTTAGATGAATTCAATTCTATTTTGAGTGACTCTTTTTATCCACAACAAATGGCCAAATTGATGCCAGTGAACGGTGAGAGGGGTCCCTGGAAACTTTTTAAGGGCTGACTCAACTACAAGTATGCCTTTGGCTTACCTCCTTATTAGTCATGATGACTGGTGCTTTGGCAGCCATCAAGGAAGATGAGGAGTGCTTCAAGTTGGAAGCCATGTGATGTGAACAGTGGAACGAAAACAGAAAGATCCTAGTCTCCAGTGACCAGGCAAAGCTTGGAATGGTCTATGTCTGGATTTACTTTACATGAGAAGATACTAAAATTCTATTTTGTTTAAGCCAGCGCAGCCCGTCTTATTCTAGAATATGTGACTATTCTGTCTTTTAGAGGGGTAAATTGGCCTAGGCAAGTTAAGCAATTTGCCCAAAGTCACTCCTTTAGTTAAAAAGAAGTCTACGGTCACCTCGGTGAGAGCGCATGGCCTCGCCATGTTCATAAACTGTTCCTTAGTTTGCAAGGGTTTCTGACATTAAGAATCAAATGGTGTTCTTTTGCCTGAAAATCAAAGCACCTTGGTGCCTTTTGGAGCTGCTCCTTCCTAGGGGCTCCTTTCATTTCTTTGCCTTCCTTTTTCATTTCTCCCTTCTCAGTACCCTTGCCCCTTCTGCCTTTCAATGCTTCCCAAAGCCATTTGACCTACTTGTGGGAGAGTACTGTTTGGCACCCTGAGCTTCAGGCTCAGCATGGGAAATAGAGGCTCAGCTTCCCGCTTCCCTGGCGGAACCTGGACAGACCATTCTAAGTCTGGTGCCGACTTCTGGACAACTCAGTCCTCACTTTCCAGCAATGTCAGGTAGTGCAGCCCCTGTCTTTTCACCCCCCAACTAGCCTCCTCCCAGCCAATTGAATGAACAAGGAGTGGGCACGTGTACACTTGCTATGAACTCTTTGGAATCTGCGTGGGGTTGGCAGTGGAATGGTAGAGGCAGCCTGTCACAGGGACAGCATTTCCATGTCCTGGGAAGATGTACAATTTAAGAAGGAAATAGCTCTCTATAGTGCCTTAGAAATGAACTTGTGTCTTTTGCTAACCCCTGATCTATCAACTGGCTAAAAACACCCCTGAATATTGGTCTTTGGTTTGGTAGGATGGGTTCAGACAGGACTGATCTAAGACTCCTTGAGAGCAAAGCTCCAGTCCACAGCATGGGAGGGGACAATTCCATTCCTGAGCCTGGCTGGTGTTGTAATTGCCATGTGCATGACTGTGATAAGAATTTTTTTCCTTGTGTATGAGTATTATGAAGGGAGAATGGAATTCTACACCGGGCTTTTCATTCTTCACTCAATCCAAACACAGATGAGTCCAGGGAAATGCTTCCCTTTCCCACAGGTCAGCGGGGGGATTGAAACAAATAATAATAGCCAATACAACGCCAGACTCTGGTGTAAGTATTTCGCAGATATTAACTCATTTAATCCTTTCTGTAACTATCTGCAATGGGTGTTATTGTGATCACTGTACAAAAGAGAACACTGGGGACCAGAGCTTCTTAGTAACTTGCCCATGGCAATGGAACTGGAGAAGGGAGCACACCCAGGCATGGGCAGTCTGGCGCCAGATACTGTGCTCTTGGTTATCACAGGGACAGCTTCTCAAAAGATGCTGGTCTTTGGGAAACTGCAAAATATGGAAAGGGCATTACTTCAGTTCAATCACAATCTCTGCCATGTCTTAGACTAGTTTATCATTAAGATGATTAAGTCACGAATGCCTACTTCATAAGAGGGATGTCTATAAAATGAATGGCTCCATCTATTCCATGGTAACCCATGACTTTTGCATATAACTTCCTTTTATTCCAACCTTGTCTCCTTGCCCATTTAGTGTTTACCAGAACCTCACAACCCCCAGGAAAAGATCTTGGCAAGGTGCAATTATCACCAATTTAAATACTGTATGAGAAAAATTATGCCTATCAATGTTTTCTAAGTTTGTCTCAGAAAATCCTTCTCTCTCTCTCCCTCTCTCTCTCTCTCAGTTTTAAAATATTTTTCAAATATTTATTTATTTTTTAATTGAAAAAATTATATATGTTTATCGATTACAGTATGATGTTTAAAAATATGCATGCAGTGTAGAATGGCTAAGTCAAAATAATTAATATATGCATTACCTCAATACTTATTGATCTTATTTATTTAATTCAATATCAATTTTGTGTCCTTTGACCAATATCTCCCTCCTCAACTCCCCCTCTCTGCTCCTTGATAACTGTCATTTTTCTCTCTGCTTGTATGAATTCAACTGTTTGAGATTCTACATATAAATGAAACCATTAGGTATAAATATCATCTTTTTGGTTGGTTTGTTTGTTTGTCGGTACCAGGGATGGAACTCAGGTCCTTGCACTTGCGAGGCAGGCAGCGGAACCACTGAGCTAAATCCTTGGCCCTAAATATTGTCCTTTAAAAAATTTTTACTTTTATTTGTCCATGTTGGAAGAACATGATGACATTCTTCATGGGAAGTCGGTCCATGTACACAACACATGTTACTTCTTCTTTCATCCCCTCCCAGCTTCCCCCCTCTCTCACTCCACTTTTTGGTCACCCTTCCTTGTGCAGAAGATCTATCTCCCTGCTTCCTATTACCTATCTTTTATTTTGCTCTTTGTGTATACTTTGGGCTTCTCATATAACAGAATCCATCTGATATTTAAGCTTTTGTTACTGGTTCATCTCACTTGACGTTGTGATCTCAAGTTGCATCCATTTTCTTACTAATGACTCGTTTATCCTTTTTACAGCAGAGTAGTACTCCATTGTGTATAAATACCGCATTGTCTTTATCCATTCGCCAGTTGATGGACATATAGACTGCTTCCAAGATTTAGCTATTTTGAATTGTGCTGCTATAAACTTAGCTCTGCATATATCATTATAATGTGATGTCTTTAACTCTTTCAGAAAGACATGCAGAAGGGGAATAGCTAGGTCAAATAGAATTTCTATTTTTAGTTTTTTGATGAATTTCCATAGTGGTTGCAGTTGTTTACATTCCTACCAACAATGTAGAGGGCTCCTTTTCCCTCATAGCCTCACCAGCATTTCCTATTATTTGATATCTTGATGATAGCCATTCTTTCTCATTCTTTCTGGAACAAGATGGAGTTAATTCAACTCCAGTATTATATTATTTGCTCTTTTTCTAATGGCCAGAGACGTTGAATATTTTTCCTGTGTTTATTGGCCACTTGTACTTCTGAGAAATGTCTGTTCATTTCAATTGCCCATTTTTTGAAAGGGTCATTCGTTCTTGGGGATCTAATTTTCTTTTTTTAAAAAAATATTCTGTCTATTAGTCCTCTGTCAGAAGAATTAATATCATTTTTTGAATGATTCAAACAGTACAGAAAAATATTGAGTGGCTTTTTCATGCTTTTTCTTGGCATCAAGCATTATTAGTATTCTTGGTAGTATTCTTCCAGTCTTTTTTCTAAGCAAAAGCATACTCACATGTAATTCTTAAGGCGCATACATGTGATTGTGCTGTATTCATTATTTATCTGATGTGTTTCATGTTTATGTTACTCTCTAGAAGTCTGACCCATTTTTTAATGGTGCCATGATATTCTATAACATAGATACATCATTGTTTCTTTGTCTCTCTCCTGTTTTTGGGTATTTGAGTTAGCCCCAACTCTTTGCGATTACCTTCATTCACATATTTCAGTGCAATTAATTTCACAGAGTGGATTTATAAAAGTAAAACTATGGGCCTCATGTGGATACTTAAGCATTGTAAGTACTATCAAATTATAATCCAATCAAGTTTTGCCAAATGGTTTGTCTATCAAGCGTAGCCATTCCCTACCTATTACCTTGCCAATGCTTTGTATTTTCTAAAATTTTAATTTCTGTAGTGAGTAAAAAGATCACACTCTATTCTTGTTTTAACTCGAGTGTCCCTGATTTTACAGTTGGGTGCATTTATAAAATATTTAATAGCCATTTGCATTTCTTCTCCTATAAGCCCTCATTCCCATCCTTTTCTCCTCCCCCTGGGGTTTGGCTTTTCTCTACTGATGTGTGCTAAGTCTCTGCATTCTAGACATTGATTTTTTCCTGTTGCATATATTGCAAGAGTTTTGCCTCTAGTCTTCCACTCTTATCTTTTAACTTTGTTTATGGTGTCTTTTGATGTATAGAAGTTTTAAAATTCAATATATGCCTTCTCTCTATTAAATTTTCAAATTATGAAATGTTCCCCATTTATAGACAAATATATAGGAAAATATAAATCTATATACTCATGTGTGTCCTATTTATTTCACTTAAGAGTATGGCCTCAATATGCATCCATTTAGCTATAAATGACTCTAGTTTCTCATTCTTTATGGCTGAGTAATACTCCATTTTATAAAAAAACCCCACATCTTTATCCAGTCTCCAGTTGATGGGCACTTGGGCTGCTTCCAAGCTTTAGGTATTACAAACTGTGCCACTATAAACATTGGTGGACATATATCGCTGTGGTATGATTCTTTTAATTCTTTTGGGAAGACACCCAGCAGGGGAATATCAGGGTCAAATGGGACCTCCAGCCCTAGTTCTTTGAGGTATCTCCATACTGATTTCCACAGTGGTTGCACCAGTCTACACTCCCACCAGCAATGGAGAAGGGTTCCTTTCTCCCCACACCCCGGCCAGCATTTGTTATTTGTTGATTTCTTGATAGCAGCCATTCTTTCTGGGATGAGGCATGTAAATACCAAATAGTTTCTCTAGTGTGAGAAACTGATAGTGTAAATAAGGGTTAAAATGATTAAAATGAATAATTGATAATTTGAAATAGGAAAAAAGGTCCAAAGACATAGGGGTGAGGGGAGGGGAAGGGGAAAGGAAAGAAGGGAAAGGAAAAATTACGAGCAAAGAAAAAAAAATGGAAATGATGTCTATGTAAATAGGGAAGGGTGGAGGGGGTGAAGGGCCCTCAGGCAATGGGGAAAAAGTAAGAACCAAGATACATCATGTACAGGTACAAACACCCAATGATAAATGTAAACATATTGTATACCTAAAATGTACCAATAAAAGAACTTAAGAAAAAAAATCTATATACTCACTACCAGCTTAATAAAACCTTGACATCTCACCTCATCTAAATACTACCACCATCCTACAATTTTTATTTGAAGTTTTACTTTTACTCTTTTTTTCCCCAATAACTTTATTGGTACATTTTAGGTATAAAATACAGTTACATTCATCATTGGGATCTTGTACCATTACATGAGTCTCTTGGTTCTTATTTTTTTTCCCCTTCCCTTTCCCTCCCTTCACGCCCTCCACCCTTCCCTATTTGCAAAGTCTTTGTTTCCATTTTTTTCCTCTTCTCATATTTTTTCCTTTCCCTTTTTTCCCTTCCCCTGCCCCTCCCAATTTCCCTGCTCTTTTAGACCGTTTCTTCCTGTTAACACAATATCAGTTATACATTTTTTAAATTACAATATTAAGATCTAGGAGACATTACCACAGATTTTACAGAATTTAAAAGGATATAGAAAGCATATTACAAAAATCTTTTTTGAAATAAATTTGACAACTTCTAAGAAGTAACTTAGAAGACAAATTAATGAAACTAACTCTGGAGGAAATATAAAATTTGAATAGCACCTATTAAAGAAAGTATATTCCTGGCTTGCAAACCTACCTATATGACAACAGCAGGCTCATAAACATTTTAACTGATAAATTATATCAAACAATTAAAGCAGAAAAAAGAAGGAACACTTCTCCCCTCATTTTAGGAAATCAACATTGTGCTAATCCTAAAACTGGATAAAGATAATAGAAGAAAAAGGTATGAACATAGATAGAAATTTGTTTAACAAAACAACCACTTAGAAGTCAGATCTGGCAGTATGTAGAAAGTGGTTTTATTATAGGGATGGCAGTGTTGGTTCAGCATTGGAAGATCCACCCCCAAAAGTCATCATTTTAACAGAGGAAAGGAGAAAGCCATATGATCCTGTCACTAGTTGGAGAAAGAGTATTGGACTAAATTCTACAACTGTTTATGGTAAAAGCTATCAGGAGACTAGAAGTAGAAGAGAACCTTCTCAACAGATCAAAGACATGTAGTCCATACTTCCAACAAAAACTCCTTCTATGAATGGAGACGATACAATGCTTTCTCCCTAAAGTGGGGAACAAGGGCAGATATGCCTACTCTTCTTCTGTCCATTAGACTTTGAAACATAGGTCTAAACCAAAATAGTCTGGCAATAAAATGACACAACTAGGATAGGATTGGCACAGCAGAAGCAAAATCTTTATATGTAGATGAAATGATCATCTCCAGAGAAAATACTAAGAAATCTCTAGGAGCCCCTAGAACTTGTACTTGAATTTAGCAGGATTAGAAAACACAAGGTATATATAAAAATTCAGGTCTGTGTATACTTGCTATAAATGAAGAATTGGATATTGAAATTTAAAAGTTATGTAGGAGTACAAAGGACCCAGAAAAGCCAAAATCAAAACCAAACCAAAAACAAAAACAGTATTGGAAGACGTTTAGCACCCAATTTTAAGACTTCTTCTAAAGCTACAGTAATCAAGGCAGTGTTAGTGTAAGGAAAGACATATAGATCATTGGAATAAAACAGAGAAACTACAAATAGAACTACACATATATGGTCCACTGAGCTTTGAAAGATTATTTAACATTAGCATTTTATAGAATATAAACTCAATTCAAGAGCCGAGGAAGAGATAGTGTCTTCAGCAAATGGCACTAGAACACCTGGTATCCGTATAAAAAAATTAACCTCAACCCTTTATTCCATACATGAAAATAACTTGAAGGGATCTATGAATGTAAATAAGAAAGCCTAAAAGTACAAAACTTTAAGAAGAAATTTTAAGGGAAAATATTTATGAATTCAGGGTAGGCAAGAACTACCTAGGATACAAAAAACATAATGTATAAAAGAAAAAAAATTGATAAATGAGATTCCATCAAAATTTAGAACTTTAAATGACATAATTAAAATGAAAAGTTGTCCTTAAACAGACCATATTTAAAATGCATATAACCTATGAGCAGAATATATAAAAAATTCTTAGAGCTCATTAATAGACAACCTAATTAAAATGTAGCCATAAGAAGATGATAAATAACCAGTATAGCACAAGGAATGGTGTGCAATTCTAGAATCAGAAAAATACTAATCAGTACAATAATAAGATTGAATTATACACTCATTAGGGAGATGAAGTCAAAAGTTTTAAAAGGTTTGTCATGACTTTTTCTTTTTGTTGGATTCTTCCCCTTTGTGTTTAATTTGTCACGCCCAATGGATTCATTCTGCTGGATTTCCTGGGATTGTGATCCTCATTGTCTTTTCCTAGAGTATTGTCTAAAATTTTTTGGAGTGCTGGTTTGGTATTCATGAAGTTCCTGAGGTGCTCTTTATCATGAAAGTATCTTATTTCTCCATCCATTTTGAAAGATAGTTTTGCAGGGTACATCAATCTGGGTTGGAGGCTGTTTTCCTTTAGGGCTTGAAATACATCACTCCAAGCTCTTCTTACCTTGAGAGTTTGCATTGAGAAGTCTGCTGTGATTCTGATGGGCTTTCCTTTGTATGTGATTTGTTTCTTTTCTCTCAGTGCTTGTAGAATTTTATTCTTCTGTTGGATTTCTGGAATCCTAACTATTATATGCCTATGTGTAGATTTTTTTGATTAAGGCTAGCTGGAGTCCTATATGCCTCACTTATCTGTATGTCAAGTTCTTTTCCCCTGCTTGGGAAGTTTTCTGCCATCACTTCTGTGAACAGATTTTTTAATGTCATCTGCACTCTCTCCTCTTTTCATTGACTCCAATCAGTCTTATGTTATTCTTCTTTGCATAGTCTAGCAGCTGCTGGGTTGATTTTTCATGTTCCCTTACAATTTTAAAGCACTTTTTCTTTTCCTGGTCACTAATTGCAATCTTATCTTCTATATGTGAAATTCTGTCCTCACATTGGTTCATTCTGCTCCTTAGACTTTTGATGGAGTTTTTAATCTCTTGGAAAACTGTTTGTATCTGTTTTATGGATTTCATTTGTTTCCTATGTTGGGAGTCCATCATGTTCCTCAGCTCCTCTATTTTTTTATCTGTGTCCTCTCTAGATTTATTAATCATGTCTTGCACCATGAGCAAAATCTTTGCTGTTATCTGAGTAATTATTTCTGATTTCACTTTTCCCAGATCCTCTTTTGTTGCCAGTTCAGAGAGTCCAGGTGGTTGAGTATCAGGGTGTTCCATCTCGTTTCCCTTTGGGGTTGCTGTAGGTGATCTGGAAGTCTGTTTTTGAGGCTTGTTTATGTGTCTTCTCATTTTCACGGGGGGGGTGGTGGTGGTGCTTCTGGCGCCCACACGGCTCACCTTCTCTGCCCTAGGAGCTTGGGATGGCAGTGGGGGAGCTTCCTTCTGGGTGCTGGGACTGGCTGAGCTTCTCTGCCCTAGGAGCCTGGGATGGAGGCAGGGAGCTTCTTTCCCTACTTTTACTCTTTAAAAAACCAAACAAATACATTGTTAAGAATAAATGAAAATTGCATTTAATGATACGTTTTAAAATTTTTCTGTTTTTGCCATTGCTTCCTGTGGTTAATATCTTCCCTCTGGTTTTATTTCTAAGTAAAGTACAGTCCGATGGTGCTTTTAGTGTGGATCTGTGGATGTCAAATTCTCTTAGTACTTTTTAATAACAAAAATTATCTGTATTTACTTCTTAAATAATAGCTGTGGCAGACTGTTGGCTACTCATCTATGTCCTTGTTCTTCTTTCTTGGAAACAAAACCAGAACACTGATTTTATTTGGGAAGTCTGGTGCTCAGCAGGAAGATCACATTGTCCAGCCTCTTGCAGCCAGAAGTGGCTAAGAAGATGTAAGAAGAAACTTCAAGTGAGGAGTAATCTTAAAGGGGGTGACTTGACTAAGAGGGTCACACTTATGCCTTTGTCTTTTCCATGAACACTGGAGCCTAGGAGACAACAAAGAGAGAAGCTCCAAGCAAGGGAAGGGAGAGGGGACTGAAGGAGGTGGAACCTTGGAGCTGTGATGTACCCCAGTCCTGAGCTGGCATTTCTATATCCCTTTTAGGTGAGAGAATGAATCCTCTGATTGTTTTAGTTTCTGTTGTTAGGTCTTTGATGCTAACAGCAAAACTCAATCAAGATTGATATTTATTTTTCTTTCACACATTGAGGTGTTATTCTATTGTCTGTTGGGATCTGTTCTTGTGTGTTAGGGTCTGCTGTTTGTCTAATGGTTCTATCTTTGTGTCCAGGTAATTTTAACGATATCATCGTGATACTGGTCATTCCTTAATGTGACTGTAGTTGGACTTACATTTATCTTGCAAGGTTCTTAGAATATATTTTTAAAATCTAAAGATTAGTATCTTCATTCAGTTCTGAAATGTCAGCAGTTATCTCCTCAAATATTGATCCTCTGACATTCCTTTTATTTTCAATTTGTCCCGGGACCAGATGAATGTTAAAACATCAGATGAATGTTTCTTCTTGACTCTTAACAGCACATACACACACACACATACACACACACACACAAGTATTCACACACATATATACCTACACAAATATATATCTCTTAAGACACACATATAATGGGTTCTGGGTAAATTTCCTTGTTTCATCTTCCAGATTATGAAATCTTTCTTTAGCAGTGTTCATTCTGAGAGCTGGGAGTGTGGTTTAGTGGTAGAGCACTGCCTTGCATATGCAAGGCCCTGGATTTGATTTCCAACACCACAAAAAACAAAACAGAACAAACCAAAATTGTCTCAATTTTTAATAAATATACTTTAAAAATTCAATGATATTTTCCTTTAATTCTAAGATTTCTAATGTATTCTTTCTTTCTTATCTTGCTACCAATATTTTATTGCTACCTGATTTAATAGTTTTTTCTTCTCCTCCTCCTCCTTCCTTCTCCTCCTCTTCCTTCTCTACTTCCTCCTCCTTTTTCTTCTTCCCCCCTCTTCCCTCTTCTCTCTCTCTTCCTCTCTCTTCCTCTCCCTCCATCTAAGAGTTGAACTCAGGACTTTTGGACTGAGCTACCTCCCTAATACTTTTTGTGGATTTAAAAAATTTTGATATAGGGTCTCACTAATTTGCCTAGTTGCTCAGGCTGGTCATGAACTTGTGATCCTCCTGCCTGAGCCTTCCAGACTGCTGGGGTTACAGGTGTGCATCACCATGCCTGGCTCTTATTCTTCTCAGTCTGGAACTTCTGGATTCACTTTTTCCAAAAGCATACTAAAGATACTATACTTAAAATTGGTCCAGTTACTGCATAAATTAATTTAGTGAATTTCTGTTGCAACTGTTTTGTTGAGCTGTTAATTTCTTCATGTAAATTAGAATTTTTGGTCTAAAGGTTTATTTTGAGGGGAGTTTTTGTTTCTTTGATTTTTTTTCTCTCTATCCAGCTGTTTTGTGTACTGTATAAGTAGAATTACCAAATAAAATACAGAATGCCACACAGTTTGAATGTCCACTAAACTATAAATGAGTTTTTAATGTATCTGAAATATTGAATGAGATGTACCTACTATACTATAAAGTTATTTGTTCTTTATCTGAAATTCATATTTAAATGGATATTCTGCATCTTTATTTGCTAAATCTAGCCACTTCATGCAGATACCCTAGAATTCTAGAATCAGATCTTAGAGGGATTTGGGTTATACTTTATGCTGATATTTATCAGTCAAACCAAGCCAAACCAAAGCAAAACAAACTGCAAAACCAAAAGGCCAAACCTCTGCCCTTGCAGGGCATAGGAAAAATTCTGTTTCCTGAGAAAAGGGAATGTCCTCTCCTGGGACTGGACCTTCCTCGCTGCTGGAAAAATGCAAAAGACTCACACTTGAGGTTGAGCCTTCAGCTCTCCCTGCAGCCTCAGAATAGCTCTGTCCCTCTACTTGTCACCAAGCACATTAGTGTGCTCTGTGCAGCCCACAAAGTGCTCAATTTGTCTTATGCATGGGTCAAGACAGATGTTGAGAAATCATGGTTTACTAAAGAAGGGAAAGAGACATTTCCTATCCCCAAATAATCTATAAACTATTCTAAAGTCAGAACAAGCACAAGAAAAAAGATGGAAGGAAATTCATGCAATAGACGCAAGAGTCAGTGCCAACCAGTTAGACTGAGGCAGGTACTGAGGAAAAGATTTAATTGACATGGGGTTCCACTGTTTACTGACGTCTCTTATGAGCAACCTCGATGATCTAACTTAATTCTTTGCACAGTTTTATGAGGCAGGATTTATCACCCTAACTTTATAGAGGAGGAAATCAAGGCTCAGGATGATTAACTAGCTTGCCTTATGGTTATATGATTAATAAAAATCTTCTAACCCTGCACTGTTTTCACAAGTCCATGGGTCAGGGCCAGCTAGTTATCACTGGGAAATGTCAGGAATGGAGGCCAAGTAATAATAATAGATTTTAAGACCTTAAAATAAAAAGTTCGAAACACACCCCAGCAATCTCATCCTAGAAGGACTCCCTGACACCATTACCACCAGTGGCTTTCCTAGAGGAGGACCTTACAGGGGTCCAGTGGTATTGAGTGAGATTTTAGTGGGAAAGGGAAAGAGTCCAGGAACTTTAGCCTTGATATTTTTGTTATTCTGTTTAGATGTCTACTCCTGGACTTGGAGCCCTAGAGTAAATTCTCGAGGGTTTATAGTAATTTGAATCACCACACTAAATGCTGTTATGAAGTAAACCATGGCTGGGTTTTGATGGATTCCCTTGGTAAGTGAATTATTATGCTCTGAGAGATCTGGGTGCTATAAAGTTTTATGTCCTGAGTTGGGAATGACTATGTTTCCTCAGAGTAGCAGAGATGCCAATGACTTATATCTGACTTCTCAAATATGTGTCAGTGATGTTTACGACAATACATACCATCAACCTGCAGCAGTCCCAGCTCCTCTCTGGCATCTTCTCAACCTCCCCCACAGAATCGGGGTGGCATCAGACAGGGAGGGACAGCACTTGCCCCGTGAATTGAGCTTGCAGGCTTTCTGCAAGTGAGATGGAGATTTTTGCTGTGCCACCAATGCAGAAAACAGCAATATTTATGGGATGTTGCTCTGCGCACTGATTGGAGAGGGGATGGCTAACTGTGCTAGAAATGAGCTGGGAAACCTAACTGAGTTTGTGGGCTTGAACTAGAAGTATAGGAGATATAGATACAGGAAAGATGATCAGAGACAGGGAGATAGGTTGTGTGGAGATGGGAAGGGGCTGTGCAGAGCGGGAACCTGGGAGGGAGAGGAAGAGAAGAGGACTCAGTGATAAGTAGACACCAACACAGCTCCCATCCTGATGGAGCTGATAGCTCAGTGAGAGAGAGGCGGACACTAATCAAAACCAAATTGATATTATAATCAAAAAGAATCTGTGGTATCTGAAGATATGTGCTATGTGGCAGGTACTACGAGTTGAAGAGAGAGCAGAAGGGGTAAAATCCTGTCTTCGTGAAACTTATATCCTAGCTCAGGAGATAAAACTCAAATAAGCATTGCTATAATTTGAAGTACTTATAAGTTCTCTGATAGAAAGAAAACAGGGCAAGTGGTTAAAGCAGTTGACCATTTTAGGTAGGATGGCCTCTCTGAAGGATGATCCTTGGGCATAGAACTGGAAGAGTTGAGAGGCTCTTTAAAAGATCTGGGGAAGCTGATCAAGCAGCACGTGCAAAGGCCCTGAGGCTAGAGCAACCAAGTATGGCTATGGTGTGGAGACAGACAGGGATAGGCAAGGGTGGAGGGAATGAGGCTGGCAGGGGCTGTTTCAGGAGCAACACAGGAAAAGTGATAGGGCCTTGGGACAGGTTGTGGGTGGGGGAAGAGGCACTACATGGTGGGCTTTGGGTTTCCTCTTTACGAGGAGGATTTGACCTAGTCAGGGAGGTCAGGCAGGCTTTCCTGAGGAAATGACATTGCACTGAGCTCTGAAGGCCAAGTCAAAGCACCTAGGTAAAGATGAAGGAAGGAATATTGCAGCCCATAAATAAGTGGGCTCTTTGAGTGTCTAGTCAAGCTTGAAGCATTGAAGGAGGAATGTGCACCTGGGCAAAAGTGAGGGGTACAGTGGCTGGCAGGCAAGACAGATGGAACACAGACTGTGGGGCTGTGTGAGCCATCTGGAGGAGCTGGGGCTCATTTCTACGTGCCACTGGGGCCACAGAAGGGCTCTCAACACATGCAACATGGTGGATGTGTCTTAAAAAGGCCCCTGGATCAGAGAGGGGAAAACCCCATCTTTTCTATGTGATGTTCACCCTCTGATTCAGGTTCTCCTATCCCTTCTGACTAAGTCATAGGGTTGATGGCTCTTCCATGACACACAGCATGGCTGACTGCAGTCCAGACTCAAAGCCCTCTGTGGCTCTTCCCTTCACTGCATGCAGACTTTCCCCTCTCTCCCTTCCTGACCAGAGAGCCCTGGAACCAAAACACTCATGCTCTTTCACCTGCTTCTTCTCAGGCTACAGGTCACGGCCTCTCCCATTCCATCTTTCCAGGATTTTGACTTTTTTCTGTAGGTTGAAAAGTTCCAAGGACACAGGTATGGTTCATTTCCCTACCCCAGTTAGCATTTTTGAATAAGCTTTTTTATCATGGTGTCCTGGAGAGGTAATGGGTTAGTCAGCTTTCCGTCACTAGGACAAAATACCTGAGACAGACAGCTTAAAGGGGGAAAGGTTTATTTTGGCTCATGGTATCATCCAATGGACGCTTGGCCCTGTTGATTGTGCCCAAGATAAGGCAGAGTAATGCTTCCCACCTCATGATGGTGGGGGCACACAACTCCCAGGGACAAAATGTGCTCTTCAAATGGACCCTCAGTGACAGTGACTGGACTCACCTTCTGGAGCTGCCACCACCTCCCGATGGTGCCATCAGCTTGGACTGAGCCTTTGATACATGAGCCTTGGGAGGACACTCAAGATTCAAACCATAAGGGTAAGCATGTTGTTGACCAACTGCATTCGTTCCTGTCAACATCACCCATCCATCTCTCCACCCTCCCATCTTCCTTTCTCCCCCTAGACTTCACTGGGTTCAGCCCCAGGGTGGAGAAAAAGATGTGAAAGCCAGTTATCTTAGTTCAAATGAATAGCAGTGCGGAAAGCACCTGATGGACACTCAGGAGAAAGAAGGAGTGTGGAGGAAGGCTGCAGTTAGGCTCTGAAAGGGAAGAGGATGCGGAAAGAGTTTCCCAAAGAAGCTTGCAAATGACTTGCAGTCCGACGCAATGGGAGACACTGCATAGAAAAAGCCTGTGTTTAGAATCTCCGTGGCCTTCCAGGGCTCACAGATAATGATGACGAGGATGATGCAGGCCGACAGACTGACACTTTCAGCCGCTATAGAATAAGAGGCCCAGAGGTGGGGCTAGTGCACCTCACAACCATTCAGCCAGAGAGATCCTGAGGACAAAAACTCTGGAGGCTGAGTCCTTCCCGGCTGCCTTTCCTGCTCTTCTTGCCCCTTCCAGCACAAAGTTCCATTGATCCTTAAGGAAAGCCGTTTGGGTGTTATTTATTGTTCTGGGTGGCTGTGGGTTGTGTTTACTTATTTACTTTGCCAGTCAAACTCAGGTTTATTGACAGGATTGAGCCTGCCCTTGGGCTCCTCCACCCAGCCCAACACAGTGCACCGAGAAATAATTAGTTGCTGAGGTGTCAGGAACAGATGTCGAACTGACATCTTCCCTTTACCAGTGTCAAACTCAGCAGTTTTCCTGCCTCCCAATAAATTACCAGGCACTTGCTGCCTTCCTTCCTGCCACTGTCTGCCTGGTGGAGCTTTCCTCCCTCATTAAGAGCAGAACAAGAACCTCCATGCAGACCTTGGTCTCTAAGATGATCTCCCTATTCTCCCTTATTTATGACTCTGGTGTTTGTGGTGGGAGAGTGTGGCTTGGTTAGGCTCTGGTTTCCTCTTTCCTAAGAAAGGCTCCAGCTCTCTTGGTTTTTCAGAGAACAGGGAGCCCCCAGGCAGCAAGAGGCCATTACTTGCTTCCTAGTGAGGCAGTGACTTGAGGCTTTTCTGTGGACTCCATCAAAGTCTGGTGCACTTTCCAAAGCCACACTTGGTTTCCGCATAGTATACAGTTTGTCTGAAACTGGAAATGGCTGTGGGGGAATTTCAGGAGTATTTAGGGAAATGATGCAGGGTGGATGGAGGCAGGTCAAAGGGAACATTTTACAATGCAGGTGAGATAGGCATTTGGAGAAGCCATCAGTTTGGGCTGAAATATGGGATTATACCAGGCCTGGCAGGCTGAAATGCATTTATTTACTCACTTAGGTAGCATCTGTGAAGCTCCTTTACGAGGAGGCCTTGTGTTAGGATCAGGGCTTGCCAGAACGAGCCCCTAGCAGTCCTTGCTCCTTGGGAGCCTGCAGTGGGGGAGTCTGATGGGCCAGCTAAGGCATCTGACCTTTATCACCAAGGCGCTGGGGAGCTTCTGAGCAGTTTGAAGTAGAGTAGTGACAGGATCTGACTTGCATTTTAGAAACATCTCCATCCCTGGAAGATGGACAGGGGTGGGATGTGAAGGACATCCAAAATCTCATCTGTATTTTCTTGTAGTAGTGTGCCTAAGAAATGACCAGCGCCAAGCAGGGGCTGGGACAGGAGGTACAGGAGGAAAAGAAGTTGGAGGTACTGCACTAGAGTTTAGAGATTGGGATTAGATAGTTGTAGGCCCATTATCTTAGTCTAGAGAAAGTTATAGGCTCTACTTCCGGTCATGTAAGACTTGCAGAACCAAATGTGAACAGCGTGGCACCAGTCATGCTAAGTATGCAGTAACATCAAAGTGCACTGGCAACTGAGGCCAAAGAAATTTCAAAAACTCAGAGAGCAGCACTCACAACAGCTGATCAGTTACATCCAAAAACAAATGGCCCAACAGCCACAGATAAAACAACAGATAACAGGGGCGGGGGGGGGGGGGGGGGGATGTAGCTCAGTGATTTCGCTGCCTGCCTTGCAAACAGAAGGTCCTGAGTTCGATCCCTGGTTCCAAAAAAAAAAAAAAAACAACAGATAAGAGGGTGGAGATAACCACAAAAACCACATCAACAAGGCATCACAAAACTACAAATTAGACATGAACAACTAACCTTTGATCCTGAGCTAAATACTCCAGCTTTGAAGGTTCTTCGAGACCTTCGCTGAAGTGCTGTGCTCTCCCAGCCTGCCTCTAGCTGGATCTGAACTTCTGTTCCGTAAGTGACTTAAACTCAATTCAGTCTCACACACATATGAGTGACTGGGACTGGAATCTGATCCCTGTTTATATGTGCCTTATAGAGCAAGGGTGTGCTGTGTATATTGATGTGTAAACAAACCATACATTCAAAAGACAGTGTCAGTCTGTTTTCTGATCTGTTCATGTTGCTTACTGTGCTGTAAGGTGCTTATGACACCAACATGTGATTTCAGGCCTCCAACTTCCTCCTGAGGGTTCTGCTGACCACTCAGCAGCAGCTGCTTCTCCCTCCAGATGGAGCCCCAACCTTTGAAGAACCTCAGAATTGGAAGGGATTTAAGGGTGGTCTCATCCAACAATTTACAGGCCCCATGTGTAGCTTGCTTTCCCACCTGGACTCCAGCACGTACCCCCTTCTGCAGCCTATTCTTGCAGAGCTCCTTCCCAAATGCCCAAATCTGCCCCGGATAGGGTCTGCCCATGGTTGTTGGTCCTACTCTAGGAGGTCACAAAGATAAAACAAAAAGCCCATAGCAGATTGGAAAGCCCCTGATGGATAGAAGCAAAATCAGCTCTGAAGAAGGATGCACGATCCAGTGTTTGTGGAGCACCAGGCAGCAGGGGGCTGGGGATGGCAGCCGAGTCACACTTCTCACATCTGTTGCGTTGACTGAGTGACTCCTGTTGCTGAGTAAGGGGATTTTATATCTGGACAGTGCAAGGTTCACCATGGAAACATTGTACTTAGATTCCACATCCCCTATCTTCCATTTCCTGTCCCCTGTGGTGTACATAGCAATCTACCAGGTTCTTGCTTGTTCTGTCCTACGTGCTGGTGAGGAGGGAGCCCCTGTAAGCGCGGCACCCTGTCCTATTCTCAAAACCTATGCAACCAACCTAATTACCTGCTGTAGGGACTCAGAGGTGAGCGGCACTTAGACTCCATTCCTAACACTTAATTGACTGTAGGGACGTGTGCGATCATGACCTCTTATTAAACTCTTCCCATTGAGCTCTCATGTTTACATGGCACCATGAAGTCAGCTCATCTGTCCTGCAGGAACTTCCCTACTTTCTGCCCCTTTCTGAGAAGACTATCACCTTCCTGCATTTGTCTGATGGGTCTACAGGAAGCTGCCCTGCCCCGGAACTGCAGGCACAGAGTGGATGCATTAGCTCTTCTCTTCCCCTCACACTCACCGTTGCTTGGGTCCCTGAGATCCTTTCCTAGTGTGCCTGGGCCAGTTAGCCCTTCTCTTCGCTGGCTCACAAGTGACTGACTGCATGGACCTTCCTTGGCTGGTGAGGGCACGTTTCAACACTGTTCCAAGGGCCCTGGTTCTCCTGCCTAGGGCATCCTGAATGTGTTTATATGTGTTTTGCAGCAGAAAAATAACATAAAGCTGTAAAAGCCTACAGAAACAAGAATAGCAAAAGAAATGAGACATAGACATAAGCCAGGTTTCAGGAAATAGAGAAAGTATGTCAGATAAAAACAAAAGAAGATTTAAGGATTAATAATAATACAAACAAGAGGCTGAGGCTGTAGTTGCATCATAGGTGTCATTAGAAATACTGGCTATTGTTAGACATGGAAAATACCAGTTGATACTGAAATAAACTTCTCAGACTTAAGATGAGTTGACAAGTTAAAAACATAGAAGAATTAAATGAATAGATAATTGTAAAGCATGAAGAAAATGACACTAACAAAATAGGAAGATTTGGTCTATGGAAAATAGAAAGCAGGAAACCTTAACAAATAGGGAAATAAGAAATGAAGACATAATGGCAAAAAGTTTCCCATAGCCTTTGTATAAAAAATTTAGTCTGTATAGTGTCCTTTTCAGGATTCATTTCCAGAGAAATATGATAGAAACATACCATTGTAAAGCTTTAAAGACAAAGAAAGGATACGTGATGTAAATAAAAAGGAGAAATATAATTTCAAGTAGCTGAGATCTTGCAACCTCAACTACAGAAGCAAGGAGGATTAGAGTAAAGCTTGTAAGAATCTTAAATCCAATGTCATATTTACGCTCCTAGACTCCAATAAAGAAAAAGGAAAACATACTCCTGAATGACAAGCTAGGTACGGTGGGTGATGGTATGCTCCAAGTTATTTTACAGCTATGATCTTATTAAATTAGCAGTGAAAACACTCCAGAGTATAAAGCAGAAGTTATTATAAATTATAATATAGAGGAATAAAAATAATTCAGAGAGCACAGTCTATTCATTTCTTCCGTGAACATTTAATGAGCATCTGGTCTGTCTCAGGTACTGGGGTCTTTTACTGGAAACTTGATCTAGCAAGCATGTCTTGTGTCACCATGACAATTATTCAGATGCTACAGAGCTGGCTTATAAACAATAAAAACAATATAGGTTTTTGGGAGATAACAGACTTTTAGAAATAGATTCTAAAGAAAAAAATGTTTTAAAAATACATGACAAGTGAAATATAAGGAACCATAGGGAAACACATAATCATATGCCTTGTTGGGATAAATAGAAGAAATATGGAAAATTCAGACCTATAATTTATAATTTACAGCATCATATGTGTAGGTGGATTAGGCACTACAGTATTAAAAAAATAAAAAGAAAATAGAATCTTATCCTCCTTCAATTATGGAGGGAAGTTAATTTCTTTCTTGCTTGAATCAACATTTTTAGTAATAAGGATGACAGAGTAAGATCCACACTGATTTCAAAACTCTTGGGAAAACAAAATACAGACGTTAAAAACAAATAAATGGGAAATGCATGTCATAGATACAAGAGAGAAAAATCTGAACTCAAAATGTATAAAATGCTTCTACACCCATGGGAGATGAAACGTGGCAGGGGAGTGTGGACAAAGAGCAAAAGTAATAGACGGTTAGTGAGAAATATCATCTCACATATTATTAATTCAGAAAAAAGAAAAGAAAGGTAAGGCATTCACGAGCTTCCACTTCATATCTATTTGCAAAAACAAGCTAAACTGATGAAACTCAATGTTAGTGCCTTAGCCCTTTCTCTGCAGATAGAAATCTCCTCCCCTCCCTGGTGTCAATGTTAGCCTGGAGAACAGGACTCAAAGGAACGACTCGTATGTGACTGTAAGCTTCCAGAGAACATTCCCCTTTTGTGAGAGGCAAAGAAATTACTGCATATAAATGAAAATATATTTTTGTACAGATGCTTATAGTAGCATTACTTACAATTGTGAAGTCCAGAATACTCACATGTCAGGGAGAGGTTAAGCCACCTCAATCTTAGAACAAAGGCACATTGTAATACCATTGGCCCCAAGGTGAAAGTTATGCAGATACATAGAAAAAGTATCACAAACTGTTTAAGAAAAAAGTCCAATGTGTAAGGCCCATAAAATATAGCTAATAAAAATGATGTGTATTATGGAAAAATGACAGAAAAGTCTCCAAGAAGTGGTGATGGTTCTGCCTATAACAAAATCCATCTTTTATGAAACCTTGATTTTCCCCATGCCCTGGGCTGTGTCCTCTCTGAAGATAACTCATCTAATAACCTCAACAACACAGATACTAGCTATGATCTCTAAAAGACACACAAAGTTAAGTGACTTGCCCAAGGCCACATAGCCAGGAAATTGCAAAACTGAGGATACCACCACATCCTCAGTTATTCCTTAAGAGCTACACTTAACATGTTCTCTGAATATTTTCCCCTCCCTTCCTCTTTCTTCTTTCCTTCTTCTTCTGTCTCTCTTTCCTTCTTTTCTCTCTCTCTCTTTCTTTCCTTCCTTTCTTCTTTCTTTCCTTTCTTCCTTTTTTCCTTCCTTCTTTCTTCTTTCTTTTTTCCCAGGATTGAACCCTACTCCAACCCTAGCTAAGGTGCCCAGGCTGGGCTCAAACTTGGGATTGTCCTGCCTCAGCCTCCCAGAGTGTGGGGATGACAGGTTGAATGTTTTCGTAAAGCAGGCTTTGTTTGGGGGAGCTACGAGGCGGCATCTCCAAAGGGCGCTGGTTAACCTGTCTCCCTCGGTCAGACTGCATCTCAGCAAACGTTGCTCCTAACTTCCCGCAGCCCTCATGGTCTAGGTCTAAATGCAGTACCTCCTGACCTTCTCCTGTGGCATTAACACACAGGACGTCCACCCCACACCCGTGGAATTACATGTGGTATTTATTTTCTCTGACTGCTTTTCCTGGTAAGGCCATTCCTGAAAGCCTAGGCCCTATGTCATTCCCTTCCAACCCACTCCCCTGCCTCATACACCTTCTCCCTTTGCTGATGAATATGTAGCACCAACATACATGAAAATTACTCTAAAAGCATTATTTTGCCATCAGGCTGTCTGAGCCAAATGTCTCCCTGACGGGTTTTTGCCTCCCTACCTCTCCTCCCACACACTTTAATCACATTAGAGCTGGCAGAATGGAAGCACTTTTGAACAATTCTGCGTGCTTTCCTTGCTAGAATATTGCATTTGCAGTCAGGTGGTGGAAGAACTCTGTGTGGGAAGGAAGCCTCCCAGGAGCATGGGCCGGCCAAGCCCGGGGTCTGCGAAGCTGGCCTTGTGCCTCTCAAGCCAGCCTAGGCCAAGGACGTGGTGCTCCTCTCAGAAAGAGTTGATCCTGAAGCTGGTAGGGCTCAGTTCAGGGCTCGAGGCTGTGACCTGCTTCTGTGCGACCTGCCAGCTAAGAGTAGTTTTTGCACTTTCAAATGGTTAAAAAAAGAACCTAAGGAAGAACATTTTGTGTGTGTGTGTGTGTGTGTGTGTGTGTGCTACATGACAGCTATATGAAATTCCAATTTCAGTGTTCATCAGTGAGGTTGAGCTGAAGCCCAGGCATACCCATGTCATGCTACAAAAAGCTACAAAGCTGAGCAGCTGCAACTTGGACCATGTGGCCTTCCTGAGAGCTTAAAGGTACAGTTTCTTAGCTGCTCTTTCACAGACACTGCTGAGCCCTGGTCTCATGGAATAGCCATTGTCCTTGAAGGCTGTTTCTCATTGCCTTTCTATTTTGAACCTAACACAAAAGACCTCCCATCCTCATACCAACACAGTCCTGTGAGGTGTTTACTTCCTGTGACCACCTTTTACGTGCCATGGAAGGAGTCTCTGAAGAGAAGAAACATTTGGGGTCACTAAGCCACTTCAAAGCCTATGTCCCAGAGAAGGAGTTGAGGGCTTCATGGAGAGGTGGGACTGCCTGACAGGCTTGAATGGTGTCCTCCCTCTGGGGGCAGATGGTTCGGGGTTCGAGAATGTTCCCAGCGCCTCAAGAGCTATGCACCTGGCCCACGGGAAGAGCATTCATCGACAGGGGCACCATGCGTAACCCTAAGAGGACATCGAGGCCTACTCAGGACGGAGGATTCCTGGGTCCATCTATTGATCTCGCTGCCCAGGGAAGCCTTGTTTTTCTTTCTTTAGTCTTCTACACCTGAGTTCTTTCCCTAAAACCCTAAATGAGAAGTTTTCTCTTAAAAATAAAAAAACAAAGGTAGGCTCTGTTCTCAGCTCAGATCAAAGTGCATCTTACAAAGATGTCTGAGCCAGAGAAAAGAGATGCAGTGACTCACCGTAATGAAGTGGATATTGTGACAAGAAAGATTTAACATCTTAATGAAAGCCCTGAGGGGAAATTTGCATAAAACAGTCTCTTTGTTGCTTCAAAGGAGCCACTGATGCCTTATTTAAAAAAAATCAAACCCTAATTTTGTTAAATATTCAGGCTGGGAATGATTCAGAGTATTTTCCTTATCTCTTGGGTGGTTTTTTATTTTCCTCCACAGAATTACAGATGTTTAGAGGAAGGTGCTTAGAGGAAGATCTTATAGATGCTTAGAGGAAGATCTTCCAAGAAGATCCCCAGCTCTCCCTGAAGCCCTTCTTCCTCGAGGGCCCTGTGGCAGAAACACTGCCCTATTTCTTTGGACCTTGATGACTTCTGAAGTGGAGGAGTGACCAGAACACCAGTCAACCTGGGACTTGAGACTCCATAGAGCAAGAAACCACTTGCTCAAGTCTGTCAGTATTCCTACACTCTGCTACTTCAACTCGGTTTAAAAAACTTGGTTGGTTTCTGAGTCTCTTGCAATATATCTTTTATTTGAACTTTGTCCAGTATGTTTGACAGATTATTGCTGGAACACCCCCAGCGATAGGCAGCTCATCACCTCTGGAGGCAGGAAGTACTACGTGGGGGTGCAGTCTTGTTCCCATTAACCTGTCCAACTGTCCTGGCCCTTCCTCCACTCATTCTTAGGCAGCTCTCCATGTGGTTATAGGTGATAACTGCATGTCTTCAAGGGTCCTAAAATTGTTGTTTGCAATCACATACCAACACTTAAAAATTTCACTTAGCTAGCTCTGCCTCTCTGGATGGTTTCCGGAGACATCTCAAGGAAGAACAGACCCTAAACAGAAGATTATCTCCATCCCTGGAAGCCAGAGGACTCTCTCATTTTATGCAGATGATTTTCCAGAATGAAAGACAGGGAAAATCAGAGGCCAGAACAGTATTAGGGTTTGAGACCAATCACCCTAGGGCCAAGGGCTTCATCTACAAAGCGCTGATTGTTGTTTAAAGAAACCCCTGAGTTTACAGTCTATAGCCCACTGGGAGGTAGTTCAGGCTCTTGGGTGACTCTGGGAAGGCTGTATAGAAGTTTGGAGCAGGTGTTTGTACTGTCCTGGGTGCATGATAGCCAGGGAGGGCACTTTTGCCAGGGTTAAAGAGAGCAGAGTATCCCTTAAAGGACAAGGACATTGGATCAAGGGGGCCTCACTGGATAGGAGGACAAAGGAGGAAGGTCCAAAGGGAAGCCAGTCAGAGTTACCAGTCTTGCTCAAGGTCAGGAGGCAGCTCAGAAGCGTGAAGGTCTCCTTTCAGTCATTCCCTGGCCACATCCCTGCCTGTCTGAGTCTCATAGGTCCAGCTTGAGTTTTTGCCACAGTGCCAGGGGCCTGATTCTTGCTGGAACCCAGAGCCATTCCCCAGTCACCAGTGGCTCACACTGAGTGGCCTGCATCCCGGCTCACATCACAATCACTGTTCTTTGCAGAGATTCTAGTAGGGACAAGAAAGCAACAAAAGCAAACAGGTAAGGTATCTAAATATCCTTCCAGAGCAAGTCAGCTCTGGAGTGAGGGCCCTGTTACAGGGCAGCTGGAAGCCCAGGTTGAGCAGCACCATGGAGGGAAAAGGAACTCCCATTGGAATATTTGGGGCTCTGTTTTATTTCAAGCCAGCAGTCAGTCTCAGTGTGACTTGGTGGATAAAGAAAACAAAATCCTGAAAAAGTGGCGCTTACGTTTTCCTCCCTCTTCATGTTCTATTTGGCTCAATATACCATGGTAAGAGTAGCAAGGTGGTGGCCAAAGTCTGACCTTTTCACTTTCTTCCCTTTCCTTCTTACAGTGCTGACAAATGAGCACTGGCCCTTGTGGCTCTGGTGACCTAAGGGCATGACAGACCTGGAAGGGCCTTGGAGATCAATGGCTTTTCTCCTCTCATTGCAAGGTTCATGGCCGAGGCACCTGTAATAAAAGACCTGCTAACTATAGAAAAGCATCCACATTTTTTCAGAATATAAGCTTTATGTGACATAAGCACCTTCAGAAATGAAGCCATGAAGAAACAGAAGACTTATTTTTTTATGCCAGGTTTGATGAAGAAGTGGATAATTATAAAGTAAGGTTGGGGGTTCAAAAGGTAATAAACTAGGAGGAATTTAGTGAGGCCTGTTCTTTTCAGGTTCTTCTTGGCCTGTCTGTGTCTTGGAGGATAAACTTGTATTTTTCCTCTGTATATAATGAGGGTACTTCTGGAATGAAAGTCTTCTTATCTACCTCGCAGAGGGAAGTCAGAAAATTCTTTTAAATTCTGCTTTAGAAGAGAAAGGAAGGAGATGGTTTGATGGACCTTTCTGCTTCTGCTATTTCTGAAATGCCAAGGTGGCATCTTTTGGGGTAGGGTGTCCTGAACCCTATCACTCACTATTATGGCTTGTGTCTAGATGTCCCCTCAAAGCTCATGCAGTCATAGATGAGGCTTTTCAGAGGTGGCTGGATCTAGGATGTGTGGTTCTGGAATTAAGTGTGTGATGCTGGAACTAAGGGTGTGTGATTACTAAATTAGTCCACTGATTGGTTTGGCATATTTCTTGGATGTGGATGAGGGTAAGGCCCACCCTGGGTGTGGGTGACACCACCCAAAGGGCAAGTAGCTTGAAAGGGATAAAAGGGAGAAGCAGGCTTCTTTTCTGCCTTCTACCCACCATGAATCGCTTCACCTCTGCAACGCTGCTCTGCCATGCTGCCCTGCCTCAGGGTCAACCAACTATGGACTGAAATCTCTCCAAACTGTGAGCTGAAACAAACCTTTCCTCCTTTAACTTATGGGTGTAGGATATTTTGTCTCAGCAGTGAGAAAAGTAACTAAGACACTCACAATCTCCTGGCTCACTCCTCTGAACAAAGTCAGTTACCGTGCTCTGAGAACACTCAATTAGCCCACAGAAAGGTCAAATGGGGAGGACCTGAGGCCTTCTATCAGCAGCTGTGCCATCTGGAAAGCAGGTGCTGCATCCTAGTGGAGCCTTTTCATGACTGCAGCCATGGCCAGCAGCCAGATTGAACTTCACTAGAGACTCAGTTAGAACCGCTCAGCTAAGGCTGGCACTCAGAAATTTGTGTGAAGTGATCAATGTTTGCTATTGTAAGCTGTTAAGTTTGGAGTATTTAATATGCAGCAATAAGGGACTGATGCCATTATTTTATATAACATACATACTAAATGACTGACCTGGGTCTCCCAGGTTACTGACAGTAGCTATTCACTCTTTCTCCTCACCTGGCCTGGTGATTGAAATTCATGTACTAAGAGGTCACTCTCTTCTGGACATCATTTTTCAAATGTGTCATCTTGGAAGGCCAGTACCTCTGCTGCATGTACTTTATCTTAACCCTTAAACTGCAGTGAGCACCTGGGAGATAGAACTCATGGCTGAGCAATGAGAACAAGCTCTGGTTGCTGGTTAGAGGCTATATATCTTCATGTGTTTTAGTTTTCTCACGTTCAAAATGAGAAGAGTAAAAGTACCTAACTCACAGTCTCCATCTCCATCTTTGGTTGCACAAAGATAAGCAATGATAAAATATAGGGAAGCACTTTGTAATCCAGAACAACTTATGCCAAAACTAGTGTACTTTACAACAATCGAGCTTCCCAAGGTGTGAATAGGTAGGCTCTGCCCCCATTTATTAGGTGCCTTTTCTCTGCCTTATTTTTGTGCATTATTAAGAATGAGGACATACAAATGAATAAAATAGGTTTTGGCCTGGGATTTAGCTCAGTGGTTCCGCCGCCTGCCTCGCAAGCACAAGGACCGGAGTTCGATCCCTGGTACCAAAAAAAAAAAAAAAAAAAAATTAGGTTTCTTACCCTCAAGTGGCTCATAGTAGTGAAAATGGTAAATATAAAAACCCAGGCAATTAGTATGAATATAGAAGATGCTGGGCACAGGGTAATTGATTCACTTCTTCATCAAACATTTATTGAGTGCCACCCCCACCAGCCAAGGTGCTGGATGATATTGCTACATGGACAGTGTTGAGGAAGCCCACTGAGAAAGCTGCCAGCAGGAGGTATCATCAAATTTGGTAGGGAGAGAGTCTAATGCAGTTTAAGGCTAAGGGTGCATAAGGCCATGGAGGAGATCACCAGCATGGTGACTTGGGGCAACTCCTCCATTTCAGCAGTGTCAATACCACTGAAACTCCCTGAAGGATGACTGCAGAATCTGGAAGCTCAAATGTCTCAAAGACCTATGTAAGCAGTTTACACCAGGTCTGTACTATGCCCGGGACTCGAGGTGGAATTGGCTGTCAAGTCCCAAAGAGTGTGACCTCAGTCTCTCTTCTCCCAGGTCTGAACGCTCATAGGCCCTTTTGCACTATGAGTGACTTGGAGAATACTAATGAACTTAAATATTAGCCCAGCTGATAATTAGGTTAATTAAGCTAATAATAAGGAGGATGGATTAATTGCACAAGAAGTCATCTAGGATATGCCCAAGCCAATTAAAATTAATTGCTGTTTGGGGTTCCCCATACCTCTGACCCATTATTGATTCTGACCACCTGTCCTTGACTACACCCATTAAGGAAGCCCTTTTCCTTCTTGATTATGTCTGCTGCTCAGCCCTTATAGCTGTGGAGACAGTGTAGAGATAGCAGGAGTCCTGTGGAGTCATAAGCCTATAACACAGAGAAATGTCTCACTGCCTTCCAATGAGCAGAGTACAAGATCACCTGATTTCATTTCCTCATAAAGATGGATGATCTCAGAGTGTTGAAACTGAACTAGATGCTTAAAACCCATTTCCTTGCCCAGCTGAGCCCTGGCAGCACCTTCTCCCTCGTCTGCGGTACCTAGCCCTGGGAGACATCTGAGATGAGCTCAGTGTGAATGGACATTTAATTTGATTTCCAGGATATTGTACCCCCAAAGGTGCAGAGTCCCCTCAGGAGATAAGACTGGCTTATTATCCTCCAGGAGGAGTTATCCAGACACTCTGGCATAGAAGATGAAACAGAAACAAGCCACATAAAATAGGTACCTGGAGTTGACACCTCTTTCCAAGAGAGGCTCACTTTTTTGACAGATCACCCTTTGTGTCACTCCGGCTTGTCTCTTACACACAGGTCTCTTCAGGCTAGTGCAGCTGACCTGCTGGCTCCAAGTCATTTCTGCTCAGGAGAATAAAAGGAATATATGAATCTTCATATTGACAGGAGGAAAGAGTATTAGCTCCTCTTTTTGGGTGGGTCCTTTCAAGAAGAGCTGAGGTCCTCACTGTAAACTGCATCTGAGACTTCTCTCAGCCCAAGTCTAGTCCTCTTCTCAGGCCCAGGTCAGCTTATTTCTCTTCTTTCCTTGGTAGAGATCCCAGGGCCTGGGCTATCCATAGCCTCTCAGGCTGGGGGAACTGTCTGGTGCCTGGGGCTCACTGTGAAAGGTGGTGTAGTCACCTAGTTTCCTGCTACCTGTTTCCTCTCAGGACAAACACCCAGGTCCCCTGTTGTTGAAGTCCCAGGCTTTGGTTTAATCCTGTATGTTGGGCCTCAGTTTTTATTCCCAGATGTGTCACTCAAAGAATCTCAAGATAAATGCTCAGCACTCTCACTGCTGGATGGTTGGTGTGAATAGGCAGCCTCATAGAACAGTGATTGAGACTCGTGGCCTACAAAGCTACACATCTACACAGGGCAGAGATCTCCGGGGCAATTGGTGGATGGTGAAGTGATTATGTTAGTTTCTTAGATCTCAGAGGTCTGGTGAATCAGAGTGCCATTGGCCACAAAGTGTAAACAGGAAGTGAGGATCTAACTGGGCCTGACCAATCAACAAGCAGATGTCGGCCACAGGAACTCTGCCTTCTCGTCTCCTTCTCTACCAGTGATGCTCCTGCTTTCTTGGGCAGCCAGCAGTGCTGCTGTGGGAAATTCTCCTATGGAGCTAGTGCAAATTAATCAGGAGAATCAACCACTGGCCTGTAGGAAAAAGAAGGAAATATTAGTGACCAATTAAGAGATTTTTGTCTGGAAACTGTGGATATGAGATCAAATACAAGGAGGCAAAAAAGCTGTCATGTGAAGTCATGTGAGAGACAGCGAGGGCTCAAAATTGGGGAGTAGAAGTAGGGTTTGAAGGGGCAGGGCTTAGGAAAGGTGCAGAGAAAGTCAGGTAACCAGAACATGGTGACTAAAAATAAGAAAGAGGCCATGAAATCACATTGCTGAGCTGATACAGCTGTAGGGATGTCACAAGGAGGAAGATATATGGGGAAGTTTTAAGAAGTTTGTCGATGTGGTGGGACTGGAAGTTAGAGGAGTTTTAATGAAAGGTTTTTTAATTTTTGCATATAAGATTTTTCTGGCTAATCACTTGGATTTCTTTTTGATGGGATCACCAAATTTGGCTTTGGATATGCTTGGGTATCCTTGTCTACACTTCAGAATTAGAAGTCTGGGCTGTCCTGTTTCTTCATGGGAGTCCATCCTATGCTGTAGGGTATACTTTTATTTTCATTTTTTCCTATTTTCACTTGACCCAAGCTTGCTCTGAAGATCCTGCTTTTTTCCCCTACCTTTCTGTATTTTTTTCCTACCTTAATGTGAAATTTTGCTACCATTACAAAAAAAGAATCAGATGTCTTGGCTGGGAATATAATTTGGGAGTCATCTTTGAGTAGAGTGAGTTAAACACAGAGATCTGGACAACAGCGTGAGACCTGAAGAAAGAACACCAAGGGAATCATCTTGGGCTAGGAGAGGGAGAAAGTGACAAGGAGCAATAAAAAAAATATCAGAAAGGAATTTGGTGCTGGAACATAGGGGATAGGAAGTTTTAAGGCTACTTGTTAAATGATGGAATGAGGTGCCCTGGCAACTGCCTGCAATCCCAGCACTCTGGTGGCAGAGGCAGGGGGCTGAAAAGTTCGAGCCCAGCCTGGGCAACTTAATAAGACTTTGTCCCAAAAGACAGAAAAATAGGGTGTTGGGGGGTGCTGGGGATGTAGCTCAGTGCTATTGTACTTGATGTTTAAGAATTTAGGAGGTCATCAAAGGAGATTCAGGAGGTTGCAACAAGAGAAGTAAAACTGCATTAGGTTGGCTGAGAGTAGCAAAGACAATTTTGGATAAGAAAAATAAATCTTTTCAACAAATTGGGGCATTTGATTAATCACATCAAAAATTAATTTTGGATTCCCCACATAGCAATTTCAAATATCAGCCACAGATGAAACAATAAAGCTTTCTGAAGGTAATGTAGTGTAATATTTTCATCTTGATGTAGGCACAAGTATCACTAGCATAAATGAAGAAAATAAAAAACGAATTGAGCCAGGAGTGGTGCATGCTTTTAATCCCATCTACTTGGGACACTGAGGCAGGAGGATTCCAAATTGAAGCCCAGCCTAGGCAGTTTAGTGAGATCCCATCTCCTGTCTCAAATACAAAAATAAAAGTGGTTGGGGATGTAGTTCAGTACTCCCTGGGTTTAATCTCCAGTACCAAAAAACTACATTAAAATCAAAAGCCTCCACCATCTCTCTAAGCTCAGTCTTGGAAGCAGCTCATACACCCATCAACAGATGAATGGATAGAGAAAATGTGGTATTTCTATGCAATTGAGTACTACTCTGCCATAAAAAAGGATAAACGAGTCATTTGTAGGAAAATGGATGCATCTCAAGACTATAATTTTAAGTGAAATAAATCAGACACACAAGTTTAAATATCACATTGTTTCTCTTTTGTGAGAAACCCAAAGAGTAAATGAAGACTATAATGGAGGATAAATATTGAAAAGTAGGGAAAACATATTCAAATGGGAAGAAGAACAAGGAGGGGAGAGAAGGGAAGGGAAGGAAAAGGAAAAAAAGAGAATGAAGGAAAAAAAATAAAAACAAAGCTTTTGAAAACAGGGAGGGAAGAAGGGTTGAAGGAAAGGGAGAGGAATGGGAAAAAAGAAGAATCAAGATCTATTATGTACAGGTACAAATTCCTTAATATTATATTGTATGATAATGTATATTGTATGACAAATATGTACTAATAAAAAATAAAGTTAAAAAGATACATTAACAGAGTGAAACGGTAGATCACAGAGTAAAGTAGGTATCTGTAATATTTATAGTCAAAAAGAATGCCTGTCTACTATAGACAAAGAACTCCACGTTAATAAGAAAAAGAGCATCCAGTAAAAATGAGCAAGGTGGATGTAGTGGCACAGACCTGTAATCAGAGCACGCTGGGAGGCCAAGGCAAGAAGATCACAAGTTTGAGCCCAGCCCAGGCGATTTAGTGAAAACCTGTTTCAAAACAAAAAATTTAAAAATAGCTGTGGATTTAGCTCAATGCAAAGGCCCTGGATCCAAACCCCAATAAGATGGCAAAACAAAGACTTTGAAAAACTTTTCGTAAAAGAGAGTAGCCAAATGGCTCAGTAAGCATGAATAGGGGATGGTAAATTAAAGTCATCACTGTGCACACACTAAAATGGCTAAAATTAGACACACTGAAAATACCAAGTGTTGGCATGATTGCAGAGGCACGGAAATTCCCTTACACTGCTAGTGGAAGTGTGTATGAATACAATCACTTTGGAAAGCTGCTTGCAATACATTATGCAGTTGAACATAGCAAGCACTGAGGGTGATGAATTTGTAGCGTGGACTGGAAGGTCAAAGGGATCTGATTAGTGGTCTTTTAATTATTGCCTAAAAATTTATCTGGTCTATTTACTGTTTATGGTAATTTTTGTCAAATAAAAGCATTATGGTGTCCTCATCCACCTTTCCACCTGAGCTGCCACTCTGTGACTTTTGGCTCTTCCCCAAAGTCAAATGACCGGGAAAGGTCAATTTTGAATCCTGGACATCGAGGCAGCCACAACTGTGTTACTAAAAACATTCACGAAACAAGACTTCTAGAATTGCTTCAGAAAGTGGCACGAACAATGAATACATGTGTTTGAGGCAGGGGGGAATATTTTGAGGGAGGATTAATGGCAATGTATCTTTTACTGTACTAAATTCTTAGCAATTTAAAAATTCACTGTGTCTTTGATCACACTTCCTATATTTTGTAGAAAACCTGTTACACACTTTTCATACCAGGGAGCTTGTTTTTGTGACTGATTTGTAGAAAATCTTTCTGTGTTTTGGATACAGAACTTTGGTCAACATATGCACTGAAAATATTTATACCAGATGATTATTTATCTCGCTTTTTCTTTTCTTTAGGGATGTCTTTTGTTGGGAAAAATATTTCAATCTTGATGATGCTTAATTTATTAACTTGTTTTATTTTACATTTAATGTTTTTTGGTTACTCTTTAAGATATTTTCCTACTACAAATTTACAAAGATATATTCTTCTGATTTCTTCTAGAAAATTTGTAGTTTTAACATTCACTGTTTGATCTCTAACATTACTTTTTGTGCCTGGTTTGAAATAAGTTTTGTGGTTTGTTTTCTCATGTGTCTTTAGTTTGAGTACCATGTGTTGATAAGACTTCCCTTTGAGTTCTTAGCATTTTTATTGATAAATGTATGATTTTATTTGTTTTCCCTATTTCATTCCATTGATCAATTTCTTTCTTGTAGCAAATACCGTAAGTCTTGACTATTCTAGCATCACAGGAACTCTTGAATCAGGATGAGTCACCCAACTTTGTTCTGTTTTTTCCAAGATGGTTTTTGCTCTGGTAGGACCGTTGTATTCTCATGTAAATTTTATAACCAAGTTTTAAAATTCTACAAAAAAAAAAAAGCCTGGAGGGATTTTGATGGAGACTTTATTGAATCTATTAGCCAAATTAGAGAGATTTGATATCTTAACACCAATTTTTCCAATTTATAAACATTGTATCTCTATTTACATCTTTATTCTCAGGATTGTCTTACAGCTTCAGTATCAAGGATTTGTATATCTTGTTAAATTTATTCTTTAGTTTTTTATTTTTTGATGCAAAAAAGTAACTATTTTAAAATTTCACTTTGCAGTTACTTGCTGCTAGTATATAGATAAATAATTGTGTGTTTTTGTATCCTATAACTGTGATAAATTCAATTATTAGTTTTATAATTTTTTGTAGACATCCAGAATTTTCTACCTGGAGCACAAGTTCACCTGTAAATCCAGGCCATTTAATTTCTTCCTGACACATTTCTATGACTTTTATTTTTTCTTTTTTCCTCTCTCTCTCTCCCTCTCCCTCTCTCTCTCTCTTTCTTCACTGGGTAGAACCTCAGGTACAAGGCTGAGTATTAGCGATGAGAACAGTACGCTTGCCTCTTTTTCCATGTTAACATTAATTATGGCATCAGCTGCAGGTTTTTAAGATTCCCTACATCTGATTGAGGAAGTTGCCTTCCATTTCTGTTTTGTAGAAGTTTTAAAAATGAGTGGTTGTTGAATGTTGTTAAAGGAGTTTCTTGCTTTTATTGAGCTGATCATATTTTTAATCTTTTATTCTGATCTTGTGATAAGTTACATTGGCTAATTATCCAGAATATTTTATTTTAGTCATAGACATGTAATATTTGTACATATTTTTGAAGCATAATCTCATGTTTTGATTTATGTAGGTATATATAGCACTGGTCAACTCAGAGTAATTAGAATATCCATCTTCTAAAGTTCGATCATTTCTTAATGGTGGGTGCATCACTTTTCCATTGCTGGGGCACAATTCCTGACACCTATAACTTAGAGGAAGAGAGATTTAATTTGGCTCATGGTTTCAGGGGATTCAGTCCATGATTGTCTGGCTCCAAGGAACATCATGGCACAAGGGAATGGTGGAATAAAGCTGCTCACCTCGTGGTAGCTGGGAAGTAGAGCAGGGGAACAGTGCCAGAGAGGAAGGGACGAAGGATCAAGGTCATGACTTCATAACCCACCCAGGCACACCCAGAAGCGTGTTTTACTAATTACCTAGGTTGCTCCAAAGCCAATCAAGTGGGCAATTAAGCTTAACCATCACAATATCCAAAATCATCTCTTTTATTTTGAGATATGCAATTACTGATTATATTCACCCTACTGTGGCATGAAACACCAGAATTTACTCCTCCTATAACATTATACTTGTTGACTGGACTCTCCCCATCTCCACTGATTCATTTTTAAATATTAAATTTATCTTTCATTCCTAGGATAACTTCTACTTTGTCATAATGAACTATCCTTTTTACATAGTGTTTGACTTGGTAATATTTTGTTAAGAGTTTTTGCCTCATTTTCATGATGGTGTTTGTCTATAATGTTCTTAGAATTTCTTTGTCAGATTTTTCAATTGGGGATATATTAGCCTAATACAGCAAGTTAAGAAATATTCCAGTTTCTCTAATATTTTGAGCTAGATTGTGTAATATTAGTATTGTTTCTTCCTTATATGTTTGGTTGAATTAATCAGTAGAACAATGTAGGCTTGAAGTTTCCTTTTCTGCAAGAAAATTTATTATTAATTCAATTCCTTTAATAGATATAAGCCTATCCATATCTATTTATTTTTGTCTGTGAGCTTGGATAAGACATAATTTAAAGGAATTTGTTCATTTCGTCTAAGTATTCATTTTATAAGTATGAAGTTTATCATAGTATTTCCACATGGTGCTTTTAATGTCTGTAGGATTTACAGTAATATTTCCTTGTATTAGTTATTTATTGCTACATAACGGATGACCCCAGAACTTGTTGGGTGAATATACAACAATGCAGTGTTTCAGTTTCTGTGGTCAGGTCCTAGAGTTGTTTTCTCATGTGGCTGTAGTGAAGATGTCAGCAGAGTCTCTAGCCTGCTGGAGACTGGATCAGCGCTGAAGGACCTGCTTCTAAGATGACTCACTCACATTGCTATTGTTAGGAGCCCTCAGTTCTTCCCTGGCTGTTTAGGACGCTACAGGGGCTCTCTGCAGACTGTCTGGATGTCCTCCCAGAGTGAATAATCCACAAGTTGGTAAGCAAAGAGAAAACTGCAGAGCCTTTTATGATCTGTTGTGAAGCAGAGCCCTGTCACTTCAGTTTTATTCTATTCATCACAAACACGTCACTGAGTCCAGCCTGTGACCAAGAGGATGGCATATCTTTTTGAAAAGAGGCATACCAAATAACTTACAGGCATATTTTAAATCACTATGATCTGCTCGTTGGTCACAAATTGTTTACTTTATATTTTTCTCAGATGCAAAATATACCTCCCCCCTGCTACAGTCCATGTGTTAGGAGCTTAATCTCTAACACAGAGGTATTGGGAAGTGGAGCTTCATCAGAGGCTATTAGGTCATCAGGGCTCTGCTTTCATGAGTGGGTTAATGTTCTACAGGACAGGGTTAGTTATCACAAGAGCAAGTTTGTTAGAAGTGTGCCCCTCTCTGGTTTCTTGCTCTTTTGCCCTTCCATCAAGGGATGAAGCATCTTACAGGCCTTCACATGAATTCCCTCAATCTTAGACTTCTCAGACTCCAGAATTGCAAGAAGTAACTTTTCTTTATCAATTATCCAGTATGTGGTATTTTGTGTAGCACATGAAACAGACTAACTTCGAAAGTCCCAAAGTCCTCCGAGGTTCATTCCATCACAGCATCAGCTCCAAGTCCAGAATTCATCATCTAAATCAGTTCAAAGTTCAGATGGCAGTCTTTAGGTGCAGCTCCGTTAGCATAGTTCTTCTCAATCTGAAGACCTGAGAACTGAAGAGCCAAGTCATCTCCACCTCTCCCTGTCCCCCAGACATACACACCATACCATGGTGAGACTAGCATGGGATAAATGCCATAGAAATTCCTCCTTAAACAGGGAACATATAGGGCACAAATGAATCATTAGTCTGTGGAAATTCCGAATCTAGTCAAGCTAATGCATGAATTTCTTTGAATAGGACTTAGTCCCACTAATTCTATAATTTATTCTCCATGGTCCTCTGCTTTTCCCTTTGGGGTCTTGATCGCATTTTCTGAGTCATCTTTCCTTTTTCATGAAAGACAGCTTGTTGTTGCAGCTGAGTGGTCTTTCTTAGCCTGTTTCCACCCAGTAGAAGTTTGAAGGTCCAAAAGATTCGATTAATTTTCTACTTTCTCTATCCTTTCAATATGATGGCCATTTCTATTATATAATTCCCTTAACACCTTGTGGATATCCTGGGAATGTTATTGTGATGAACTCCATTAGCCGAAGCTACATCTACAAATCTTTTTGAAATAAATCTTTCTTCTGTATTGTGATTTTTGTAGAGGAATGACACTTGTAAATTTCTTAGATGCCCTAATATTTGTTTCAGAAGATCTGTTAGGAACATCCTTGAAATCTTTAGAATATTCTTTTCTGACTGAATGGTACGTTGAGGTTCCACTTTTGATCTTTCTGACATTTTAACAAAGGATTTATAGCCGTATGCTCAGCTTCATCTTTATGTTTTCCTGGAAGTGCCCTGGATTCAATCTCTGCTCAAAAGCCACCTCTCAATTTTAGCATTCTTTGCTATTTGGAGAGGTTGAGAATGTACAATGCTCCTTATATCTAATAGTCCTTCCTTTAGTGTATCCTTTTCTCTTACATTTTACTATAAATACTTGATGCCTAGTTCAACTGAGTATGTGGTTTAGTTTCCAGATGACTTCAGTGTTGCTAAACTTTCTGCCACTACATAACAAATGTGCCCTTTCCTCTATCTTCCAGTAATAAATAAATTTTTAAAAGACACACAAACAGCACACAAGACAATCCTAGCTAATTAGAAGGCTGAGGCAGGAAGATCAGAACTTTAAGTTCAGCCTTGACAATTTAGCAAGATCCTGTCTCAAAATAAAAAAGTAAAAAATGTTGGAGGTGTAGCTCAGTGGTAGAGCACTTTCCTAGTGTGTGCGAGTGTGCGAAGATGTGGACCTATGCCCGGTACCTAAAAATAAAAGGGGGTTATGTTTGCAGGTAAAAAATGAAAAAGTTGAGTATTGGATGCTTAATGTAGTTCAGCCAAACAAATAAACCATTTCTGTTAGTTGGTGAAAGGAAAGGGTTACTGATAGGGGTCTCGATTTGGCACATTGTTAAACTTAGCGGCACACTGGAATAACTTAGGGGGATTTTTATACATTTCACTGTTCAAGCTGTAATTCAGGGCCATTAGAACAGATCTGCTGAAGTTTCAACTCAGTCCTCACTAATTTCAAAAGCCCAAGAAATGATTCAAATATTAACCAACCTGGAGAATCATGAATCTAGGGTATGTACTATGAAAGTTGTGAGAACCAAAATGGAGACCCTAGTCTCAAGCCTGATAAACAAAATAAATAAAGCTGGGAGGTAATGAAATAAGAGTTCTGATGCATGATTTCCTGATAGTAACATTATGACTGTAAACAAAAAGTGCTTTTGCCACCATCTTATGCAAAATGTACTTCTGAAAGAACATATGACATTAGAAAAACTATCCCATCACCTTGTACTTAATTAATTTCCTTTGTTTTTCCCCCTTCCCCCAAGCCATGCCTGTGATTTTAAGATTTATCTTAGGGAACCAACAGAAACTTCACACTTTTTAAAAAGGAGCTTTTTTTTCAACTGTTGGATTTGTAGCTTCCTCACTTTTGTGAGCTTTGTCATCAGTCTTTCCTCACTTCCATTTCAGTAGGTTTTTCTGGTTGAGGAGTGCTAACTGGCTGTCTTTATTTTCCATCACTGATACAGGTTTGTTTTTAAAATCTTTTTTGTCATGTTAGCGATGTTAGAAGAGGAGTGAGGCAATATTATGTATTTAGTTAATGCTAATTGAGCACTGAGTATATGCCAACTTCTTTTTTGAGAGCTCTACATCTACCAAACCATTAACTAACTTGTGAAGGAAGCATCGATATTATATTATTTTATAGATAAGAAAATCAAGGTTCATTTCAGGTGAATTAACTCACCCCCAGTCATGCAGCTACCAGATGATGGATCTGCAATTTTAACCCATGCAGTCTGGCTCCTCTAAACATGTTCTTAGCCAGTGCATGTTCTTCCTTCCTCTCTACAGTGCCTAGTATTAGGTGTAGGTTGAGGAAGCCTGCAGTGGAGTAGGGAACTTGGAGCATGTTGAATGTTGGGGATAACTAGCACACTTAAGGAGAAAGAGAAAGCTCTTTAGGGATAAGGAAAGAGATTGCCACCACTTTGAGAAAGCAATTGAAGTTGGAGAGTAGGGATTAATAGTATAACTTAGCTTTAGTCTTCAGAACTGTCAAGGTGGACCGTATTTCTAGAAGTGTGGGGAAGGGACATGCTTCCCTAGTTGCTCTCTATTTTGCAGTCCTTTAAAATAGGCTACATACCTTTTTTTTTGTTTTAAGAGTTCTAGATTTTTAAAGAAAGTATTCTATTGTCAATGGTTAAGAAAAACAATTAAGAATTTCAGGAGCATAATTTTTTTCTAGGCAAAATTTTACTCAGTATCTCAATATGTAAAAAACGCATGAAGGTAGCATTTTAGAAGAATAGATTTATTAATTTATATTTACATCTTTTCCTAAATTGTACAAAGTCAATGAAAGAATACTGAATCTATTTTGATCAACACAAAAATTAGAAGTCAGTATTTTTGCTGACATTTGCAGTCTCACACAAGTCTCATTACCCGACGTATTTCTGTAATCTCTCTGAATACATACTATCAAGAAAAGCCTGATTTAAACAGCTGAGTAGCTTACCGTGCAATCTCAAGATTTTCTTCTATCAAGTCGATTCTAAAGCATTTAAGAGGATTTGTAGGACTTTGTTTCAAAGTCAATCACCAATAATATCTAAAAACTAGGTAACTTCCTTGTCATAAATATAAAAGTCAGTCAATAAGTGTCCCATGCTTATAGTAAGTAAATGCTACGTCTATCAATTTTATGACGGGAGTTTTGCTAGATATTTATGTTAATTATAGATCAGTACAGGCTGGATTGATGTGCCTCAGCCTTGTTCATGGCTCCATATACAAGTGTCTAGAAGGGAGCCTGCCATCACATAGGCATAAATAGATATTCGCTGAATGAATGAACTAATGAATGAACAAACTAACCTTGCCTGTCATTTCCTAAAGAATTGACTAATATCTACATTTTTATTTTTATCTTTTGATTTTTACATGTGTATGTTTAAATTTTAAAAAGATCAGTGCAGAGGTACACACATTGCAATTAGTGATTCATTTACAAGACTTTCAAATATATCCACAAATCTGGCAGTGGAAGCTTTTCTCCAAGCTTTTCTGCCTCAGGAAGTTTACAAGGTAGTGTAAAGTTAGCCAATCGGCTGGCTGTCCTCAATATATCAACAGAAGCATAGACCACATCTGCGATTGTGTTGACTTGTATTACAGTTTTAAAAATTATCTGAGACATTTTGCTCAAAATATTTGTGGCATCCAAAGCATGTCATGAAGTCAGGGTACCCTTGAGGTCCCAGGAGGGCAATTAGAGGCCACTTCTGAAGTTTACAAAGGCTACTTCTTCCAGGAAGGTCTTCACCATGCAGCTTTCAAGGCACACAGGGGACTCAAAGAACAGTCACAAGGGACCATGCACGTGCCCTTCCTGGTGTGAAGAAATTACCCATAACTCACTAATCAGTTTACATGACTAATATTTTCCTCTCTGAACAAAGCACTAAGAACTTTACATTTATTTACTCATTTAGTTCTTAAAACAATCCCATTCCACAGGTATTATCCTTATTACCATTATTATTTTACAAAGGAAGGGACTGAGATAAAGCCACAGAACTAGGAAATGACAGAGCAGGGGTTTGCCTCATATGACTTACTCCAAAGCCTGGGCATAGGACCTGGCACCCTACATGTGCAGGTGATGGCAGCTTCCTGAGGCCCATTTGTTGGGCTTAACAAAAAAAAATGCAGCCTCAGACTGACTTTCATATTTAGTTTATTTCTTTATTTTGACCTCAATAATAATAAGCATCTACATAAGTATATGGATTCTAATGACTGGCAAATTCAGAGATATATTTGCTGATTCCTGGCAATCAGATATCAACTTTGATCAAAACTGCCAGCATGTCAATCTCAAGCGTCAGTTTTAATGAGCTGTTATTTAAACATCATTTTATGATCTTAAAGCCAAGATTAGTCCTGAGGATTTTATTTAAGGCAGCTACATTAGATAGAGACCCAGAGAATGGGTATAACGGCTGTGTTCTTCAACAGTATTTCTGATGTGAACACCTTCTAGATCGTCAGTCTCACAGAGGGATGGCTTAGCTCAATCTGGTCTTCAGCTGACACAATTTATATAGGCATGGAATCCCAATCCCATAAGGTCACTTGATTATAAGGTGACTCCAACTTTTGACTTCATTATTTTTAAAATTATGATGAAAACAAAATACAAAATAAAAATCACATAGAAACCTTGGGGACTACTGAGAATATATCGAGGAACACACCACCCTTCTAGGTCCTAGGATTCTGGTTTGAGAGACACACGCTTCACTGGCCCCTCCTGCCTCAGCTTTCCATGGGGCGGACTGACCCAGCTGCATGAAGGGCAGACAAGACACTTCTGTAACAACATAGTGTCTCATCCTCTTTTAGTGGAGGGGTGGCCACATAGTCAGCAGCGCTGAGATGCACCCTGGGACAAGGATGGGGGCAGGAGTGATGTGTGAGTCAGATACCAGCTGGGAGGGGAAGGCTGGCAGTGTGGAGGAGCTCCATGGCTCAGCTGCCAGACCCAAATGTCAACGGTGGCTGTTTGCTCTGCAGCTGAGGCGAGGTAGGTGCCATCACTTACCACCCCCGAATCAACGAACAGATGGATTTTTGACTTGAAGAGGCAGTGGAGGGGCCTTTATTTTACATGTATATATTACTTACTATTTTTCCTAACTAGGCTGGAAGTGGTGCTTCTGTTTGATCACCCTGAAAATCCTCTTAGTGACACCACACACCTCCATGGCTTCTACCAACCCATGGCTTCTATCTGAGCAGTATCTTTGGCTTCTGCATTAGTAAGCTTTTTGTTGCTATGACTAAATACCTGAGGAAAACAATGTGAAGGAGGAAAGATTCATTTGGACTGATGGCTTCAGAGGCTTCTGTTTGGCTCCACTGTCCTTAGGCTGATCTAGAGGCAGACGTACCATGGTGGAAGGTTGCAGCAGAAGAAAAATGCTCACCTCATGGCAGCCAGGAGCAGAAACAAAGAGAAAGAGCTAAAGAGGAAGAAACCGGGGACAAAATTTACCCTCCAAAGCACCCCCATCTACTTCATACAATTAGGCTCCAACTGTTATGTTAGTAGGCCCATTCAGCTGATGAACTCATCAGTGGATTAATCTGTTCAATGGTCCAATCACTTCCCAAAGCCCATCAGCTCTGAACACTCTGTATTAGCGACTAAACCCCCAACACATGGACGACACATCATATCCAAACCTTGACAGCCTCCTTGGCTTGAACTGGGGAGTGTTGTTCTAAGGTTATTTCCATAGAATTGAGCCAGAGTGCAGGGAAAAGGAGCCATTTCTGCTCTGCTGCCCTCAGCTCCTAGGGGCCTCCCACTTGTTACTGTAGTCTTATCACTCTGCTGTGGGTCCCCCACTGTCAGGACTCCTCTCTCCACATCTGGCCTCCTCTCTAGACTCCTCTCTGGCTTCTCCATCACATCTTTTTCTCTATCCCCTGACACCTTGCTCAATCACATAGCTTGGTCAGCTGCCCTTAACTTTGCCACATTGGCACTTACGGCAAGGTTCCTAAGTTATCCCTTCCTGCCTGTGATCCTGCTGCTTTCTATTGGAATATTATTCCATCCTCTTCTCATTTAAGCAACACAGTGCCAGGAAGCCTGCCTAATTTTCCTCTTCTTTCTGTTTTATTCCTCCTTGTTTTGTTTTTTCTACGAAATTACACCAAACTGTCATGTTGGGGAAATGCTCTTAACTTTCTGTTGCCTATTATGAATTATTTGGATCATTCTATGAGAGTGATTCTCAACTCTTTCTTTTTTATTTTGCAACAGGGTCTAGCTATGTAATCCAGGCTGGCCTTGGACCCACTATGTAGCCTGGGGTGGCCTAGAACTTGCAATCTTCCTGCTTTAGCCTCCCACATGTGGGGTTTACAGGTATATGCCACTATGCTTAGATCACCAATATTTCAAAACCAAAAGTCACTTTTTCCTGCTTTAAAAAAGTTTGTAACAGAAATTTTGGCACAAAAAAAGAAGTCGAGAAAACATAATAAATCCTTACGTCCTCATCACTCAGCTTGCCAGAATTTGTCAAGCTAGTTTCATGTTTGCCTCACCCCTTGGCCATTTTTAACACAATCAAAACCTCAAAACAATTATCCCAACCATCACAGCAATCATTTTATAACATAACATAGTGTCCAATGCTCAAATTTCTCTAGCTGCCTCCACAATGTCCTTTTTTGCTTTAGGATCCAGTCAAGGTCCACATACTGTAATTGATTTAAACCTTTTGAAATCATTTTTTAAAAATGTCACTTACTTATTTAAAAAATGGGACCATTTCTCAAGAGAATTTTCCATATTCTAGATTTGGCTGACTGCATCTTTCTGATGTCATTCAATATGTTCTTTGATACTCCATTTTTCAGAAACACTTTTTAAAATTAAAGGTTTTCTATCTCCCCTAACCATATTCTACAACATGCACATATTAGTGGCTGTTTTGTTTTGTGTATGTGTGTGTGTGTGTGCACATTAAAATAATTCAAAATGAAGAAAGGCCACGGTGAATTCAACAATGTTATATAGTAATCTAAAAGTGAGTATAATCACTAGTATTCCATAGATTTGAAAAATGTAGCACAAAACATACATTTCTTTTATTCAGACAATGTCTGTGGTACATGGAAGCCAAGAGTCCCTGGAGTCACTGAGTTTTTCATTATTGGCCAGTGGCCTTAGGACAGGTTAGAACCAGTACAGTGAAATGACAATTATTGCAAACAATTCAATATGCCACTGGTAGAGATGTTTGCATTTAACTGGAAAAAATGGTTCAGAGGAAGATCATTGTTTTGGTTCATTCAGTAAAGCTTTAATACTATATATCTGTAGCTTGAAATAGGGTGTGGTAGGAGTATTTCCACCAGGGAAATCACCAAATGCTCTTAAGTAAGCTCCATACCCACCCTTCAGAGCACCGATTTAAAAATATTTAGTAACACACCACTGGGTTTAGGCACTAAATATGGAAATTATACAAAGAAAATCTGAGGTGTATTCTCCCCTATATACTCCTCTAGAATCCTTTTCAGCAGCAAAATAAAATAAAACATAGTGTTTTATTGTTGGCATGAGAGAGATCAAGAAGATGGAATCTTCCTTTTACAAATATTTTTTTTCCCATCCCTTGGCCTGCCAAACTTATCAGAAAAACCCACTTGGGAAATGATCTCTTTTCACTATTTCACAAAAGGGCTCTAATGTATCCTTCTGGGAAGCCATGGGCTGGATTGTCTGGTCTGCTATGAAATCAGTAAGTGAAAGACTCTCAGCTCGTGTCCTAGCATGAGTTGTAACAAGGTGGGGAGACTGAGCTCCAGCTCTGGGGAAAAGGTGGATCCAGCTCACTCTTAATGCTTTACAGTTGTCTTTAGTTCAGGCTGTCTGGCTTGTAGAATGGGATTCTTGTCTACTCTCTCCCAGTGTTGTATATACCTAATGATGTTTAGACCAGCTTCCTGCCTCTGAGCTACATCCCCGTCCCTGATACTTCATAATATAATGTGTACAGTGTGTCTCCCATTCTTGCTCAATAATTAGAAGCAATTTACTTTAGGAAATCATTTTGAGGATAAATCACACTGATATTTCCACCTTGTAACTTAGGTTCTCCTCAGGTTTCCACCTGTGGGTCCCTCATCTACAAATACCTCCAAATACATCTAGCTTCATGTAAAAGTCAGAAGCATAGGGCTGGGGATTTAGCTCAGTTGTTCTGCTGCCTGCCTTGCAAATGCAAGGTCCCAAGTTTGATCCCTGGTACTGAAAAAAAAAAAAAAGTCAGAAGCAGGCCACACATGGAGCTTCCATACATGTGTCCCTGTAATACCAATTTTCTCAGGCCACAACACAGCCAGCACCACTCTGGACCTGTCATTTCCAGCTTAGAATGACTTCTACCAGGGCTCCAAATGTTCCTCCAGTGAACCCAGTGGGCTATGTTAATATTACCATTTTATCACTGAGCCTTTTCTGAAAAGGCAGAGGTATCCACAGAGGAGAGGTTGTGCTTGAGATAGGGTAGCTAGTTGCCCTAGAGGTTGCTTGGGATTTTCCTGGAGGATAGGATGGACGGTCTGACATAGGAGGCAGTGAGGGGATTCAGAATTCAGCTCTAGCCAGGGTTGCTTCCCTTGGGTATGAAGAGGGAGGTTTGTGAATCTCTTGCCAATTTCTCTCAGAAAGTTGAGAAAGTAGTCTGAAAGGTTTTATTGGAAGGATGTTGTAGGTATGTAGGGGGGAAATTTGTTAGCATCCACACTGGCTCAAGGTAGTAACAGAGGGAACTATTTTCTGAGCTTTTCGACTGAGTGATGAATAGACTCACTACTGACTTGGTGAGAGCAGTGCTTCTCTGTTGGAACCTAGCAAGGAATGGCCCAACTGTGGTTCATCTTATATCCTGGGTGAATATATCCATGGTACCAAGGAACCATCCTTCACACTCATCATAGGGAGTTTTGGAAGAGCCACAGGAGCAAACCAGAGCCATGTTGCTGTGAGTCACAATTGTGGGTGGGAATAAGAGGTCAGAGAGTTGACAAGAAGTACTATGGGCTTCAGTAGAGCACAATGGACAATATGGGGCTACTCTAGAGGTTACAGCTGCTAGAAGAAATTCTATAGAGAGAAACCCCACATTCCCTTTGGATTTAGCCCCAATGGTAGGCAGAAAGCCTAAGAATACTTTACCATGCTTCAGGGAATGATTTATTTATTTGATGTACTCACAAGCACACATTGTGCTGCCTTTTGAAATGTATGCCAAAAGGAGTATAAGTTCTAGAAGTGGACTATAGAAAAGACTTGTTTTTGCAAAACAAGTTGGGACAAAGGTCATTCTATAGGAGAGTTCTGGCATTTCTTTTTTAATGGAAATTAGCAATTTATCTTAAGAAAGTTATTGAAAAGCTAGTACATTTATTTGCATAATGATAAAATGTGCCAGAATTTCTCCTGTTTGTTATTATCAGTGAATAGAGACACACAAAACCTCAGTAAAAAGACATAAAAGGCACCCAAACATTCTTTGGATCTCCACTATGAACCCGTCAGCCTCACAAACGAAAGTGGCATTTCTGTAAAAACATATTTCTATAAAAATCACATGTAATCAATAAATGCCTGTTTAAATGCATGGTAGACAATGTGCTACTTCCTTCCTCCTGTGTGGCTTTTGCTTATTATGTTATCTCAACACATGGAACCACAACCCTTCCTCTTGAAGTATCCTCTGTCAACAGCTCCATAAACAACAACATTGCCATAAGGAATGGAAGCCATTCCTGATAACTTATTGTATATGGGGGTTGAAAAAACGTAGAGGTTCAGGCCAACTTGCTCATTTCTGGCCTTAGTGCCTGGAAAGGCCATTGCCTAACATAGAAGAAACTTTCCAAAGCCCAGTTGCCTGCTAAAGCTAAACCCCTTCAACAAAGGGTGAAATCTCCATGATTGCTCTCAGGGCCTCAGATGAGTCTGAGGTTAAATAATTTGACCAATATTTTCTTTCTTTTTTGTTTGTTTGTTTGTTTGTTTGTTTGAGACAGAGTCTCTCTATGTAGTTCAGGCTGGCCTTGAGCTCATTATGTAGCCCAGATTGGCCTTAAACTTGTGGTGATCCTCCTGCCCCTGCCTTCCAAGCGCTGGGGTTACAGGCGTGCACCACCATGCCCAGCTTGATCAATATTTTCTAAAGCCCAGGCCTGGTAGAAAGAACTGACTCTTTATTATCACTATGGACACTAAGTCTCAGGTGAGCATCCCGGCTTAGCCACAGGTCACACTGTTTCTCAAATGGTTGCTGGGAGAATCAAACTGGCCCTATGTGGCCAACGGACTTCATCCTAAGCATGCTTCCAATTTATTGACTTTAATCTGTATCCTTTCACTCTACTAAATTATAAGCTTGAATATAACTGCTTCTCTGAGTTCCATGGGTCTTTCGAGTGAGCTGTTGAACCTATTGGTGGTCTTGGCGACCCATGATACAGATCCTTAGGTACAATAATTTGAATGAGCAAGAAAGATCGCAAAGAACTTGAGAATGTCCCAAAAGATCCAAAATTACACAGGAAACAAGAGGGGGTTACATTATAATAGATCTGGATAAAGAGCTAGTTCTTTTAGTGTATCCTCAAAGTTTTTCATAAGAAAATGAATTGGGCTCTAACCTGGTCCTAAAAGGAAAGAAAGGATGAGCCTATCAGAGACTCCAGGGAGAGGCTCCTTTTCAAAATCGCTAGGCTGCATCAGGAGTAGATCCTGACACCTGTGTGACTTTGGCTCCCATCTCATCTTTGTGAATGACCTTGAGCCAGAAGTAGGAAATTTGATGGTAGGTAATGACTGGAAGGGGAAATAGTTCTATTGCCAGGTCTCTAACACCATAGTGACCATTTTCAAAGAGCCTTAGGATTAAACAATTAATCTAAACCTTTAAAGATAAAACAACCATCTACTCTTGTCTAATCAATAAAATCAGGTGCAGCAGCTGCCTAGTTAAGATACCTACAGATGATAGAAGCAAAAAGACTTAAAGTAAACAATTGCCCTAGATGAGGAACTCAAGAAAAAAAAAATAGACCATGGACAAAAGTTCCAAGGTTCTGATTCTCCTTAAACATCTCCAGAACAGTTTCATATTATCCTCCACAGCAATTTTGAAAATGACCATGGTTTGCTTCTTCTCAGGATGGATAGATTATTTTCCTTGCCAAAGAGTTATGACCCTGAAGGTAGTGAAAAAAAACTTGCTTGATTCTGTGTTCCCAGGGTGGGGAATTCCACTCTATCTCTGGTGACATAGGCACTCATTTTTAGTGCAACAGTCATTAGAGAGCTTTGTGAAACCTTTCCACTTACTCAGAAACTTTCCTATCCATATGTATTAGTCTGCATTTTGTTACTATAATGAATACCCAAGGCAGGCTAACCTTATGTAGTAAGGAAGTTTATTTAGCTCACAGTTTTGGAGGTTTAAGGAATGGCACTGGTGTTGGCTCACTCTGGTGATGACCCTCTTGGCTGCATCATATCATGGAGGATGGTGATGGTGGGAACATATATGGGCACAAAGAACACTCCCGGAAACAAAAGAGACTGACTCAGGGTCAGACCCTTGCTTTTATAACAATTTGGTTTTTTGCAAACTCTGTCCAGGAGACCAGTGTTCCCTTCTGAGGGCAGTGTCCTCAGTGACCGAGGACCTCCCACTAGGCCTTACCATAGCACCCACACACCGAGGACCGTGCTTCTAATACACAACTCTTTGAGGAATAAACTGCATTCAAACCCAAGTACACTACACCTAATCTTTAGAAAAAAATTTAAAAATGGAATTCTAAACTAACCTGAACAAAACTCTCATAGAGCTCTCAAACTTCCAATGCCTAAGGTATTGCTACCAGATTCAACGACAGTAAGATTGACTCCTGGGATTCACCAATGCTGCTTTGTAAGTTAGTAAAAAGCTGGCCTATGTGTCTAGAAATATTACTTCTGATCCAAGGGCTCTGTTCTTTTCTTTTTAAGAAAAAGAGACTCATGTACTGCATCCAATTTTAGCATCAACATGTATGAGCAGCTTTTCTTTAACATCCTTTTAAACAACCCTGGCATGACCTAAACCCTGGAAACATGGTTTTCTGGATGAAACATCAGAGAGACACTTTCAAACTCCAGTGAAAATAACCTTATCAGGTGCCGTTAAGAAATAACTAGCACAGCAGTAAAACTCCAAGGGGTTGATCCTTGGATTTATGTCTCTCAGATAAAAAGAGACAAGACGTCCATGGATCACTATCTACACTGGAGATATAAGCTGAGGATTCTGACAATCTTCAGAAAGGAGGAGACAGTCTCTATCCAATACTGAGATCACATAGACAACTGAGTAATTTGGCTTTGCAAATTTCCACCCAAGACCCACAAAGCAAAACTGACTTGAAAAGCTTATAAGATTGAGTAGATGGTGATTCAGAACAAAACAGCCCTGGGTATCATGCTGGTCTCTCAAGGATGATCATGTCCTACCTTAGAGAATGTTGTACTGAAATTTCTTCAGGTCTGAGGAATGAACAAAGAAATTAGGAAATTAAGTAGTTCAACTAGTACTTCCATATATGGTTCTATAATTGTTTGAGTTGGTATGGCACAAGAGTTTGCTCATGTCTTAGAAGTGGACTATAAATTCTAATCTTAAACCTTCTATTAGTATTTGTCAGGTTGTTGTGTTCAAATACTGGTGTACAGTTGTTTCATCAAAAGAAGCAACAAATGATGAGCCATCAAAACAGCTGTTATCAGTTTTCTGTCACTACTGTAATAAACCACTGTCTATGGATGGATTAAAAGAACACAAATTTGTTGTGGCGCAGTTGTGCTAGGCAGTAGTCTGTGTTGGTTTGACTGCTTCTCCTGTCCAATTTTCAAAGGCTGGAATCAAAGTCTTGGCAGTCTGGGCTTTTGTTGAGTGTCTTCCCTATAAAAGAACACTCTGCATCCAATTTAATTCAGGTTGTTGGCAAAATCCAGTTCCATGAAGCTATTTAATGGAAGTTCTCATTGCTGGCTGTCAGCTGAGCACAGGCCTTACCTCCTAAAGGTCTCTCTTTAGTTCTGGCACATAGATCCTTACATCTCAGAGTCAGCAGAGGCATGTCAAATTTGGAATCTTTCTGACTTCTCATTCTGCTGTATCTCTTGTTTCCAAGGGAGAAATTTCTCAGCTTTTTTGATTCAATTGCACTGCCAGATAATATGGGGTAATCTCTCTATTTTAAGGTCTGTAATTTTAATTACATCTGCAAAGTCTTCCTTGCCACAGGATGTACCATATTCATAAGTTTCTGGGATTAGGGTTTGGGCATTTCTGAAACGCTATTCTTCTTACTACTACAAATAGGAAACCCCAGTCTTTACAGAAGTAGAACCAACTATCATCAGAATTTAACACTTGACCTTGACACCTCGCAGATCTGGATTGATCACAAACCTAAAAGATAATGGTTTATTCTCCAGCTCAGGCTGTCAAATGGCCATGGGAATGGGGGACTAAATATCGAGACACCCATGACAATGCATTCTTATTGTTGGAAAACCAGTTCATTCAGGTAAATGATGTTGTTGTATGGACAAATAGTTTCCTTATCGCAATGATAATTTGCCTAAATAAGTAACTTGCTTATTAAGCAAGGGTTTTTATATCAAAACACATTAGGACCCTTTATTGACTGTGTCCACTAAATTTTATCATGTCAGGAACTTAGTTCCAATTAGGTCTTTTTTTCTTTTTTTTGGTACCAGGGATGGAACTCAGGACCTTGTGCTCGCAAGGCAGGCTGCAGCACCACTGAGCTAAATCCCCGGCCCCAAAGAGGTCTTTTTAAAAAAAGATCCATCCTAAACTATTTGTGCTCAGACCCCCAAAACATTATAAATAGGTTTCTTTAAGTTTCCCCATTCTGAAATACTGCTAAGACTTTGACAAGGTGGTGTTCTTTGCTATAGTATGTTTAAGGAACTCAGTTTTGTTTGTTGGGAAGGTTTATTTGAGGGGCTGTGTGGGGCAGCTGACTCCTCCCCTTAATTCTTGAGGAACAAGTACAGATAGAGTGTGGATCGGAGTGAGAGCAGAGAGGAGCCAGAGCTCTGTGTCACTGCAGGCATGGAATGCCCGAGGGACTGCGTCTGGATAACCCTAAAGCTCAGCCACCCGGTGACTCCTGTGTGCAACACTCCAAGTCCATCTTATCACTGTCATCAGCACCACGCCCACCACACCCTGCAGCCCCCAAGTCTTCCCAGCAGAGGAGAATTGTGTGAGTGCCAGTCTCTGTTATTCAGGAAGGGGAGCTGCACAAAGCTTCCCGCAGAGCTGGCTGAGTCTAAAGCAGGAGAATGCGGACAAAGTCCTACTCTGACCCTTTACTCCAGACAGGATTGGAAGGGGGTGGTTTGTGGGTCTACGTGAGTTCGAAAGTTGGAGACAGCTAGTGGTCTCCAGCTTCACTCCTACAGGGAAATATGGGCAGAAGGACAGAGAGTGAGCCAGTCGGCCTTAGGACAAGGCTTGGTTAAGGGGAGGGTGATGACTGATGGAACTAAGAATTCGTCCTTACCTGAGGACCCAGCCTCTCATTCCTTTGGACATTCTCTCTGTCTCTGTCTCCCTCTTTCTCTCTTTCCCTCCCTTTTCCTTCCTCCATCCCTCTCTCCTGTCCTTTTTCTTTAGTTCTCAGATGTCATGGAAAAGAGAGAAAATAGAAAGGAAATGGTAGGGTTGTAAAGCAGAAAAAGAAGATAAGGATTTCAGGACTTGAGAGCAGGGGAAGATGGCTGTTTGTATAAGCAGAGATGGGAGGGTTAGTGCCAGGAGCAATTCTATATAATTTTGGGGAAAAATCATTTGATTAGGCCTAGTTCTCCTGACTACAGGCCAGCTGTGGCATGTCGAGACATAGCTCCATTTTGGCCTCTGGTCACAGCTAAGACCTCAATGGTCCAGTGATGCTGTGATGCTCCAGGACAAGATTACACCAGCTGAAGACATCCTGGGAGGAACAAAATCTTTATCTGCATAGTTCCTCATGGTTCTAGGATTTTCGCTGCTGCCCTTGCTGCCCTTTGAGTCACCTTTTACATTTGTTACTCTCTGATGTATTGAACTCTCTGCCCTGAGTCATCTGTTACATTTATTTCTCCTGATGAATAAAGGTACGGCAAGTTCAGGGGCTTTCGTCTTTACCGCCAGGGCAGCATCGATCAGGCCCAAAGCTCAGCTTCTTCTCAAAGTCTCATTTTTTCCTATCTTTTCTGTCTAATAAACTAATTCACCTTGCGCTGTTATGGCTCACAGGAGACTAGGACTTACTACAGAGATTCTTGTAACGTCCCCTTTCCCTGTTCCCTACATGTTAGAAATTTAACTTTTGTTCATGGACTCATGCCTACTTCCCAGAAAAGAAGAAAATTTCATTTTCCTAGAAGCCCATCAGGGAAGAAAACTATCTCCCATCATCATTCATTAGAGGGTAAATCTAGTCCCTTGATTCTAGTGGTCAGGCGCTTCCCCGATGTGCTAGGACTGAGGCATGGGGACTTGTGGTACCTGTTTTTGAGGGCCTGCTCTGAGTGGGTAGGATGCTGATAAGCATTTGTGCCTAGCTGATGAGTGGAAGGCTGGTCTGATCTCCTTGACTCTGCACAGCCCCTTAATAACAGAATGAATAGCTTGGAAATAAGGAAGAAAGAAGGCAAAGGACCTTGGGGTCCAGTTTCTCAACTGTCATAGGTAAACCGTATCCCTCTCAACATTCATACGTTGAAGTTCTAATCCCCTATCCCTCAGAATGTGGCAGTATATAGCAATAGGGTCTTTAAGGAGACGGTTAAGTCAAAATGAGGTCACTAGAGTGGGCACTAATGCAGTGACGGGAGGTCTAAGAAGAGGAAATACGGATATAGCACACACAGAAGGAAGACTGTGTGAAGACATGGCTAGAAAGTGGCTGTATCCAAGCCAAGGAGAGAGGCCTCAGAAGAAACCAACCCTGCCTACTCTTTGATCTCAGACTTCAACCTCCAGGACCATGAGGAAATGAATTTCTGTTGTTTCATCCACCCAACAAAGTTTCAGCCTGTGGAACTTTGTCATGGTAGCCTTAGGAAACTAATATAGGATCTGAATGTACTTGAGGCTATGGATTTGGAAGATCTGAGGGGGCGTCATGAAACTATCAATTACTGTTCTATTTGGGGCTCTTTCTTCTACAACTGTGACTTTTCTTCCTCCCTGTCTCCTACTGTTTCCTTTTATTCACGTCTGTCCTCCTTTTCATTATCAGTGTTTCTACTTTCAGATTTGAGTATACAAGTTCTGACTCAGAGAGGCAGAGAAATGATTTGTTCTTTATGAGTCAGAGTCAATAAAAAAAGAAGGAAAGGAAGAAAAAAGAAAGAAAAGAAAGTTAAACTTAAAACTACATAAAAAGTTTTTTGACTGTTACCATGAGACTTGGCAAGTTGAATGGAGTGAAAAGAAGATGGGAAGATGAATATTAAAAGTGGAATAAAGGAAGCAATTTCTAAATGTTAATAGGACATTTTTCTGGAGGGACCTTAAAACCTGTCAGATCCAACTGTCTTGCATCTGAATTGTACAAGGGATTCCCATCAGATAGTTGACTAAATTTTCCTTTCTCTTGATTAGAGGAAGGTTGTTTGAAGTTTGGAGGTTCTGGGCCAGGCCAAGCCAATCACAGCAGGCCTTATACTCCGTCCCTCTCTATTTCCATTTTTCCTGACACCATCCTCCATTGCTCATGTGCTCTTGCAGTATCTGAGGAAGGAACAAGATGGACTCTTTGATTTGGTTCATTCAAATCCAAGAGTTTCATTTTGCTGTTTTTCTACCAGGTGGGAGCAGAAAAAATAAGACAGAGAGTTCAGTGGTGGCCCAGTGCTTCTTCCGATGACACTGTTGGAGACCAGCCACACTACCTCTGAGGAACCCTGCTGTGCATCAGTGGCTGGATCTGCATCATTCCCTGCAGAATGCTTTGAGATCTCCTTCCATTTCTTCCAGGTTTCTGTGCAGCATTGCCTCTCTAAGCCCATGATGATTACACCATAGAAAAGACCAGCACTCTCTTCATTTCTAGGGATGCTCTATGCTCCCCGCCTGCCTTAAGTGTTTTTTCATAGCATTTAATATCACCTGAACTTTTATGTGTGAGGGTTTTGGGATCATATTTGTGGGTACTGGCCAGTCCCTTTCCTGGAAGTTAAGTTCCATGCGGGTAGGGTCTTGGTTCAATTTACTCCTACATCCCTTCCTGAATTTAAGATTCTCTTCTTGCTATGTCCCTGCCCGGGATATAGTAATTCTAAATATTTCCTGAACAAATGAGTGAACTAACAAAACTGGGACATATATTCTGGTTGTTTTATTCAGCCAACTTTACAAACAGGTAATCTAAACAGGTATGAAACACGAAGTAACTCCACCACTCCATAGATTGTAATACATGCAAAATCAGGTTAACTGTACTAATAATAGTAATGTATACTTATTTCTTTAAAATATCCAAGAGATTTTTTTCTAGTGTATAATATTATTAATGTAAGGTGTCCTTACTTAATTGCAAGTTTATATCTTTTGATCTACTTCTTTCTGTATCCCATTTCTCCAGCCCCAGTAATCACTGTTCTATTCTCTGTATTTGAGGTTTAATTTAATGTAATTAATTAATGTAGTATAGATTCCACATATAAGTGAGATCTTGCAATATTTTTTTCTGTGTCAGGCTTATTTCACGTCACATGATATCCGCTAGGCTCATTCATGTTGGGAAGGACAGTTTCTCCCTCTTTGCTAAGACTGAATAATGTATGTGCATGTGGTTGTGTGCATGTGTTTGTATCTCACAGTTTCTTTATCTGTTCATCTGCTAATGAGTGCTGATTGCTTCCATATCCTAGCTACTGTAAATAAGGCTGTGATGAACATGGGACATAGATATTTTTGTGAGGTGCTGACTTCATTTCTTTTGGGCACATGCTCAGAATAGGGATTGCTGGGTCACACTGAAGTTCTATTTTAAATTTCTTTAGGTACTTCTGCATTCTTTTCCACAATGACTGCACCAATTTCCCTTTCCACCAACAGTGTACAAGGGTTCCTTTTTCTCCATACGCTTGCTGATCCCTGTTATCTTGTCTTTTCGATAATAGCCACTCTAATAGTTATGAGGTGATAGCTCATAACTTTGAGTTGGATTTCCCTGATGATTAGTGATGCTGAACACATTTTATGCTCACTGGGCATTTTTATGTCTTCTTTAGAGAAATGCCTATTTAGGTCCTTCACCTATTCTTAATTGAGTTATTTATTTATTGCCATTGAGTTGTATGAGTTCCTTTTATATTCTGGATATCAGCTTCATATCTGATATATGCCTCACAAATATTTTCTTCCAGTCTTTTGTTGGCCTTTTCATTTTGTGAACTTTTTTTTTTGCTGTGAAGAAGGTTTCTAGTTTGATGTTCACTAGTTTCGTTTTGTGACCTATGGTTTTAGTGTCATATATATATATATAATCTACAAGGGCAAAATCAAGGAGATTTTTACCTATTATTTTCTTCCAGAAGTTTTACAGTTTAGATTTTATGGTTAGGTCTTTAATCCATTTTGAGTTGATTTTTGTGTGTGGTAAAAGATAAAGGTCTAGTTTCATTGTCTTGTGTGTGGATATACAGTTTCTCCAATACCATTTACTGAAGAGACTATCATTTCCCCATTTTGTCCTCTTAGTGGCCCCTTGTTGAAAATTAGCTGACAATCTATACTTGGGTTATTCCTGGACTCTCTCTTCTGTTCTGTTGGTCTATGTGTCTGGTTTTATGATAGTGCCATATTGTCCTGACTACTATAGTTGTGACATATAATTTGAAATCAGGTATTGTGGATTCTTTTTTTTCTTTCTCTTTTTTTTTGGTACTGGGGATCAAACTTGGGTCCTTGCGCTTGCAGGGCAGTTGGTGGAACCAGTGAGCTAGATCTCCGGCCCCCTTTTTTTTCTTTCTCAAGATTGTTTGGGCTGCATTGAGATCTTTTAAGGTTCCACACAAATTTTAGTATTTTTTTCTATTTCTGTGAAAAATGTCGTTGAAATTTGATTGAGACTGCATTGGATTGTTATATCATTCTGAGTAGTATGGACACTCTAACAACAGCAGTACTTTCAATCTATGGACATAGGATGTCTTTCCATTTATCTGCGTCTTCTTCAACTTTTTCATCAGTGTTTCAGAGTTTTAATGAGTAGATCTTTCCCTGGTTAAATTGATTTGTAGCATTTTTATGCTATCATATATAGGATTATTTTCATTATTTTCTTTTTTTCAGATAATGATTGGTATAATGAAGCCATTTTTATTTTACAATAGTAGATCTATATTTTTTTCATTGGTGTGCCTTGAGTCTCATTTTCAGCTTTTCCACCCTCCAGAGAGAATTTACCAAACTCTAGGATTAACAAAAGGCAGCACCAAGATTAGTTTCCACTTTCTATCACCAAGTTCAGTCAGTGTTCTTTGCTCCTGTCTTTGGGCCTCAGCCGAAAGGAGACCTAACAATGTTGTAACTCCTTCTCTGGGTCCAGTCCTTAGATGCTGGTAGGCTTAGAGATCTTGGAAAAACTTCATTCTTTTTCTTATTTATCACAAATATTTTTTGAGCCTGAGCTGCAAATACAGCTGTTTTGAAACTGTTTCATTGTCTTTAAAATATAGTAAACAACTTCTACTACACACAGAGTTTTAAGGATAAATGTACACTCTAAGTTCTGGAAAAGCAACATTTGAATCATTGCTATATATTCAGAAACCCAATAGAATAAAGAGCATGAACAACAAACTTAGTGATACAGTTAACTATAAATTCAAAAGGGGTTTTGCAAAAGGAAGTGTACGTGGAACCCAAGCAGGAGAGCAGGAAACGTTCAGTTACCTTCCCTCATTTAGAGAATGAGTAGAGAAGAACTCATGGAGATGGGTACTTGAGCTAAGCTTGGAAGGATGGATGGGACTTAGAAAGGTAGAAAAGAGAATGAGATATTCCTGGGCATGGGGCAGCATGAACACCATATGGAGACTATAGGGAGCATAGTGAGTTTGAGTTAAGCGAGGAGCATCTCTTAGCTGGGGCATTGATGCACTTTGAGAACAAGAAGACATCACCAATAAGAAGGAACAATTGGGGCCTGATTATGGAAGACTATACATCAGACTAAGGGTTTGGTTCTTATGTGATTGGTAACAGACAATCTAAGTGTACAGGATGACACTGGAAGTGATCTTTAAGCATCCTGGCAAGGAGTTTAAGATGGAACTGAAGGAGAAAGAGGTTCAACTTTGGAGTCCTGCTTGCACGTCTCAGAGTGAGGTGGCGAGGCTCAGATGACCTCAGCTGATGAAGTTCAGATGAAAAGGTCAGCAAAAGGAGACAGGACATAAAAAGGAATTGGAGAACTTAGACACTAACTCTGTTTGGGAGTTAGGAAGAGGCAGAAAGAATGAGACGGAGATAATACCAAAATGATCAAAGAATTCAAATCTAAGTGAGTGGTGTCATCAACAGAAACAAGGACATCACTGGGTGGCACTAATTTTGTGAAGGACAAGTAATAAAATCCCAAACTTGGATTTTGAATTTTAGTTTAATGTTGGAAACTCCAAGCGGAAGGGTCCCATGGCAGTAGGAGGTGAAATGCTCAGGAAAAAGATCAGTCCTGAAAACAGAGAGCTGGACAGGATTCACATGGGAGTGGAGTACTTTCTAAATATGAAAGCTTGAAGGCCAACTGACTCCCTATACTCCCAAGAGAAGAGCTTTAGCAATGATTTAGTACCCCAGGCCATACATAGCACACAGATAGACAAGGTACAAAATGAAGGCTGAAAAACACTCCACCATCACCAAATCTAGCCTGGTGTTCGCGAACTTCTGAAGGATTCGGTAGCAAAAAGCCGCCCTTCCAGGTGGATAATCCGGCTTCTAGATCAAAGGGTACATATGAACACCCTTTTCTCCAGGCGGTCAGGGGAATGTGAAAGGAGGCCCAGAAACTTAATTCAGGGCAGGGGAGGGAGAAACAATAGAATCAATGGGGTCTGCCTTCTGAAAAACACATATGAGCCCCAGCTTTTAATCCACCCCACCCTCTATCACTCTAATAGCGAGCTGCTGCTGGGAGCCAACAGGGACATCTACTTGGTATGTTGAAGCAGGAAAAAATTGGCAACACTGAGGCCTGAAGCCTGAGCAGTGCATGACGGCGAGAGCAGAAGCAGAGCTTCAAGGGACTCAAGCAGGAACCATGAGAGAATGGCTCAGGGGTTTAGAAGAGAAGCCCGGCTGGTGTGCAGGCAGAGTGAAGGAGAATTTCACGAAGGCCGTAGCTGAGTGCTGATGGTACAGGGAGGAGGCTCTCTTGTGATGTGAAAAGGCCTTTGGGTTCACCTATGGGTGCCTATGCAACCACGTAAAAACTCACATTTTGGGGAATGAGACACATTATCAATAATTTAAGAATTATTGTGCAGGAATTAATCTTAAAGAGGGTTAAAGCATTTCACTGAAAAGTGGTTAGTTTAATGAGCATATGTAGCTATGTCCTCGATAAGCAGAAAAAAATCAATGGGACAAAATGAACTATTTTCTATCCATTGATTTTGCTGCCCTTCAGAGCTGCAGCCATTCACTCAATTACTTTTTACACTTTTTGGGCTTCTCACAGGGAGTTCTGTCAACACCAAGAGCCAGGGCTTCTCCCCAGAGAAGGCTCCCAGTTGGTCCCCAGGGAAGATAAGCATGCTGCGGTGGCCTGTCTCTACATTTCTGAGGGGAAGGAGGCATTCCCAGTGGACCGCTGGCTCCTCTGTACCCCTGTGTACTGCTGTTCTGCCCTGTCACCTTGTCTTCTGTCACTCCAGTTATGCGCATTTCCTCTCCCAGGCACTGGGTAGCCCTGGGCTGCTGCAGATCCCTACTCCCTGCTCGTACTGTACTGGGTCCTCATTCAGTTACTAGGCAGTTCTTTCCTCTTTTGTGTGCGGATTCCCTTGCATGCAGCTCTCAGTGGTTATTCCAAATTTTTCTTTCTTCTTAAGCTTCAGGTCTATTCTATTTCTGAGGTCTTGGCCTCCTATTAGCTTGAGCGAATCAAGATCTTATTCTCACATTCCTGAACTATATACATCTCCTCTCCGTGTGTTAAGGGGCGAGGAGATTCTGATATCTTGATTGCAAAATGGCCTCAAGTGTGTTCTTTTCCTGTATCTGTGTAGCTTGGAATGTAACTTTGTGTACTTTGTATACTTTGTATACTCTCACTGCATCTGCAATGACCTATGACTTGTTTAGACTGGGAGCAAGCAGCAGAAATGATGGTGTGTCAGTTCCAAGCATAAGCCTTGTTGTAAGGCACTTGTAGGCCAGCCAAGGCCCCAAACAACTCAGCTGATGACTGCTGATGCATGAGCAAACTCTCATTCACACCTGGTCCAGGAAGCAGAACTGCTCAACCTACATGTAGACTCAGGATAAAAATGAAAAGTAGTTGCAGTGGTTAATTCTATGTGTCAGGTGGCTAGGCCATGACACCTAGGTATTTGGTTAAACACATCTGGATATCGCTCTGAAGGTATTTTTCAGATAAAATGAACATTTAAATCAGCAGTTTGAGTAAAGAAAATTATCCTCCATACTGTGAGTGAGCCTCATCCAAACAGTTGAAAGCCTTAAGCAAAAGACTGACCTTCCCTTGAGGAGGAAGGAATTTTTCCAGCAGATGTCTTTAGACTCCACATTAATAGCAAATCTTAACTGGGTCTCAGCCTGTAGGCCTACCTTGCAGATTTTGGGCTTATGAGGCTCCACAATTGCAGGAACCTATTCCTTAAAAATCTCTCAGTCTTTCTTTTCATACACACACACACACACACACACACACACACACACACACTGCTGCCCGGGAGACCCCATATCAACACAGTAGCCTTTTAAATCACTGAGTTATGGGAGTGATTGGTTATGCAGCAATAACTAACTAATTAGGTCTTTTTCTTTCTGAGTCTCACCTGTGCCCTGCTACCTGCTTTTCCATTTCTGCTTCTCCCTCCTCTTAACAACTTTTCCCTCACTGGCTGTCTCCTTGGCACATGCCTTAAAGGCAGAGGATACCACATTCTTCACAATGTCAGCATTCCTTAATTTCTCCTTTTCACTGGTGAATTTGGTGTAGCAGTGAGGGTCTCTTCTGTCAGGTTCTCAACCTGATCTCTAGCAAGTTGAGTGTTCTGCTAATGACATCTCTAAAAAAGGCCCCCAAGGGCCACTGATCCACTTTCTCACCAGAGTGTCTTCCCAGGATATGGGTTTGAAGGCATCTGTGACACTTACCTGGCCTCTGCTGCCTGTCCTGTCCTCTCTCTTTCCTTCCTCCCCAGCTCTACTGCATTTTCCTCTAATCACTCTGTCCCTTCCACTTGCATGGCTGCAGGTGTCTTCAGTTTTTGTCACATTTTCTTCCAGCAATGTAATTTACTTTAGGGAAATGATTCACAAACACAGTCTGAAACCCTGGCCTGGGATCCCATCCTATAATTTTAATGGTCTAATTAGACACTCACTTAGCTGTCTGGTTGTCACCTCACACTCAGCACTTTGGATATGATCTTGTCTTCTTAAGAACCGCACCCACCTTCATTATTTCTACTCTGTCCCCTTCATCTTCCCTGACAGCCAAGCCTGCTGTCTTTGATTTTCCTCCTCTTTTGGCCCCATAGCTAAACCTTTAAAGAGGAGTCTTGCATAGTTCTTTTTTCCCACCATCAGCACAGCCACTCTTCTCATTCAGCTGTGATTTCTTGTCTGAGGGCCACAGAAACCAACTAGCTCCACTCCCGACATCCAGAGTCTTCTCTAGCTCTGCACTCTGACCTCTGGCCAGATTCTTCTGGAGTATCTCTTTCATCGTGGCCACACTCTAGACTTCCCACAGTACCTGTTTTTCCTTCTCCACCTGACCTCCTAGGAGCTAAGCTTTGATGTCCCTTCATTCAGGGAGATGGTAAGGTGATTTACCTCTTCCATTATGCAGGTGGACCCAAGTCCTGAAGCTTTCTTCCCTTTATACCATCCCTGGAAGCCATATCCCATGGAAGGCCTCAGTGGTGATCTTGATCTCAGAACCCTGCCCCTTCCTGACATCCTCCTCTGATTATGAGACTCCTATCCCTGGCACCCCCATGTGGGCCCCTCTTTGTCTGGGCTTTTGCCTATAATACATCTGAAGAATATTCTAGCCCTTAAGGACTAGATCGGGTTTCTTCTGGCTGCACTGCATGCCCTGTGGAATTGCAATGCCTACATCAAGTTTCCCTTCCATTCCCAGGATATGTAAACTCCTCACCATCTCCGCTCCACAGAACGAGCACATTTTATGGATCATCACACTGTCCCACGGCGTCAGCTGTCTCTCTTCTGCCCCATATTGACCCAGACAGGAAACTCATCTATTTTCTTTGATTCACGATCTTTGAGTATAAAGCTGACTATGGTGTTGATTTGGGACAGGGACATGCAGTAGGTTATTTACATTGCAGCAACACCACAACTTCAAATTCAACAGTAGGTTTTTCTGTTCTGGAGACCTCACTGGCTGCCTGCCCCTAAGGCTTTTTCAAAAAGCTTCTTTGTATAGCATCCATCCTTGACCCTCACTCCCCATGAACAACTGGACCTTGACCTCTTCCTGCTCTGTTTATGCTTAGCTAGACCAAGGGTGCTAGAGAAGGAGGGTCCCCCTCCACCAGAAGGGATTTGTCCAAATCCTTCTGAAGCTTGGCATACCTCACAACTTCCACTTAACCAGACACATCCTCCTCAGAGAACTGCTGTGCTAAATGCCACCCCTCCCCATTCAGCAGCTCTTCTTAAGTTAGGGATATGCTTTGCCCTTCTTGTCCCTTTTCTGCTACCCCCTTTTGATCATTACAGCTTGGCTGCCATGACAGCTCTGAGAATCACCTGTGGCCTGGATTCCCTGCTGCTGCCAATTATGAAATCATTCTGGAAGTTCCAAACTTCCAGGTCCATGGAGGAAGGTGACCCTGTTCCTACTTCTGGGCATGACACCATTCCTGGGCCAGCTTGCTGGTGGAGGGGACCTGGATGCTCAGGCACAGCTCACTACAAGCTGACGGCAACTTGGCTCCTGCTTCAGGCACCTGGTGTGCTTATGGCCTTTGGCAGTGAGCTCAGAGCATGACACTTCTGTGACCTGGCAAGTGATTTCCCTTGAAACACAGTGACCAGGGCTCTTTGTAGGTCCTGGAAGTCAGTGCACTGGTTTCTTTCAGAGCGTCTCTATGGCACCTGAATATATTTGTCTAAGATTCAAAACAGTCATTTACTTGGGTGAGTTCATTTGAAAATTGGACCCCATCTTTTTGAAGGCAAGCAGCAGTTGAACCATTAGTGGAGGATTCAATAATAGTGACAGAGTGTGACCCAATGGGGTATTGGCCTTTTTCCTCGTATAAAGTGATCCTAGATTCTTGGCCTTAAAATGACCACTTCTGGGCAGTTTAAACACAGGAAGCTTGTGGTGGCTTTGCAAAGTGAAGGGCGGGGGTGCATAGGCCATGAGTCTCACCTACAAGCTGCAAGCACATTGTGCCTTCTGCTTACACCTGGAGCCAGTGAGGGTCTCCCAGCTCCTCCTTTCTCTTCCTCAGCTTCCTCCATGCTGGTGGGTACTTGAAACAGGTGAAGGCCATGGGCGAGCTAGCCTGCTCTCTCCTCTTGCTCTCCCTATCATAGCAAGTACGAACATCTCCCTTCCCCCAGCCACCCAGGTGGGGCTCTGTATTTTGTGACTTGCTTTACCTTTCAGAGACCTCAATGCTTCTCATGGATTAAAAGAGAATCATCTCTGGAGTGGAAAGAAGGTACCACATAAAGCTGACTGAGAAATAGGCTCCACCCTCACAGAGCTCACAAGGCGCTCTTTACGAAGGATGTCGTAAGTGCTTGGGGTGGAGTTTCTAGTTAGAATTCACAGAAGCAGTGGGCATTAGTTCAACTTTTAAGGCTGCGGTGCATTTTGCTAGCAGAGAAGGTAGTGCTACCAGCAGCAGTAACATGTAAAATTGTAGAAGCATGTTGACTAGCAGTGGCTTTGGATGAGAAATGGAGAAAAGGACACTGGAAAAATGCCATGTAAAGGGCTTGGAGAGTGTGGGCAGAAAAGGGCTTGGACTTAGTGTGGGCAAAGGGAAAGGACTGAAGGATATAGGAAGGAAAGGAACAAAGTTAGATTTTATTTTGGAAGGAAAAATTGAGAAAAGCACATAGAGAATGAGCTGATGGGGATGGGCTTAGGCTGAGGTTAGAGACCAGGATGGAGGCTGTTGTTACCTCCTACACAAGAGGTGTAGAAGGAAAGGCACAGGTGGGAAAGGTGTCCATGAAATCAGGCCCACAGGGTGTGTTGAATCGCTAGATCTTTTGAAGGGGGGGGTAAAAGGAGAGGGGGAGGGGGAGAAGGGGGGGAGGCTTGGAGGACAGAGAGAATCATACATGGAGTGGGGAGAAGGGGGAGGCAATTTGAGGACATAGAGGGGGATTCCATGGGGCTGGAGCACATTGTAGGAGGGGGATGTGGCTGGAGGTGAGGCTGCAGGGAGAAATGGGGTATTGGTATTGGAGGGTTTCACACACTCTGAAGTGTGACATTCATTCTGCAGATTCCAAGTGCTGCTGCAGGGTTTTAAGTAGAAGAGAAAATGTGAATGGGTTTGTGAATTATGGAAGTTTTACAGGTGATGGTGGGTGAGACTGCCCAGGGAGAGGTGTCATCTGAAGAGGAGGGTCAAAGACTGAGTCTTGTGCAATCATCATTTCTCAGATGTAGCATGGGAGGCTTGGGAGAGAGAAGTAGAGAAAACTCTATTGCAAGTCTAAAGTGGGTCGTTCTGCAAAGGGGGAGTAGGGAGCCAAGGCCGTATGAGTTGGCGAGACTTGGAGCACGGAGGGTTGTAAATGGAATGGGCACACAGGAAGTGGAAGAGAGGGGTGGGATAAGATTTGCTATGAAGTGACTTGTCTTCTCTGTGAAAGAGGAGACGTACAACCTGAGAACCAGCCATGCGATGACAGGAAGAGCTGAACCTTCATGGTGTCCTTGAGGCACTGGCTGGGGCAGAACTGTGAGCCTTCTGTAGGGAATTTATGTGGCTTCTCTGAAGAGATCCCTCCTTAGGCCAATGACTAACAGAGACTGACTAACTGTGTTGACTTGTCATCTTGGGAAGGTTTTGGAGAATAGCAAAGAAGGATGAATGGTGAGACCCAGTAGATCCTAGCATCCCTTAAACAGAGAGGTGACTCAGACATGGGGCAGAGTTGGGGACCATCAGAAGGCTGGAGCCCTTGTCTCCAGGCCATTCTTGCCAGGGGCTGTGTGCTCTGGCCTCGTTTGCCCCTGCTGGCTTTGATCTAATTCTCAGTTGGCTGGTGGGTCACCGCAGCTCCCCCCAATTCACTGTGCAGGAGACAATGATGTCATGGCTCTGTTTATTTTTAATGGCTCCTTACAATTCTGGTGCCATCCCAGCACTTACGCAGCTATTTCTGCTGAGTGCTTAATCAGTAGGTCTAAGATGTGAGCTGGGGCCATGCACAAAGGAGAAATCCTGCTTGCTGGCCTTTTACACAGGATGCGGTCTTCTCTGGGCCCCAGGCCAGCCATCCTGGTACCTTTCTCTCTTTAATTCAGTAGCAATTCAAATTAGCAAATATTTACCAAGAACCCACTACTCGGTACCATGGGATGGTACTAAAAGTGTGTACCCTTTTCTTTGTCTACCTTTTAAGAAATCAGGGCCAAAACTGGAAATGAGGAAGCACAATGGTTAGAAACAGATACTCTCAGGCCTAGGCTCTGTCTCTCAGATTGTCACAGACTGCAGTGCTCATGGAGAGTGGTTTTGTGGGTGCCTGAGCATGACTTTTAGCTGAAAAAATGCATTCATTTACCCAGGACACACACACAATGCATATACATAGTTTTATCTTCTCACCTAAAGTGAATATAACTAAAAGAAAATCCTACCACTCAATTAATATGAGGGAGGGAAAAACCACTGTGTGATGCCAGAATGGTTCATCTCATGAGGTTTGCTGTCACCTTGGGAAGCAGATGTCATGGTCTTTGGAGGAGGAAAGATGAGGGTTCATATCTCACCTTTACCATTACCAACTGTGGGATGCAGAAGAGTTATGTAATCTTCCTGAGCTAATATTTATGTGGTGATATAGGCACTGCTATAAGCGCTAATCCAAATCATTAAATTTAATGCCCACCCAATGGAGCAGGTAGAAGTGATATCATTAGCTCCACTGGCCTCTGTTGAATGGTGACAGGGGTGAAAGAAGGTGTTGCTGAATGTATCAGCACTATGTTTGCAAACTCACGGTAAATACCCACTGGGATGAGATACAGAGCAGGTGAACGTTGAGGGGGAACAGAGGATGAGCTGCAGGGGATCAGCTCCAGGACTTTGGGAGTGGGGCAGGAGGAGGAAGGTTGTGTTCAAGGGGCCTTTGAGGAGGCACTAGAGGAAATCTTGCCTATGAAATACATTTGGTCCAGTTTTGTGCCCCAAGATGGTGCCCTAGTAATGACAGGGACAGATAAGTTATCAGCTTCCACACATGCTTTTCATCTTCAGCACGGAGCAGTGGCTGTGAGCAAGGATTGTGAGGTCAAAACACTTGAGTTTGTATCAGCTCTCCCACTACTTCTCTGGATAAATGTGGACAAGTTTATTAGCCTCTCTGTACCTCAGCTTACTCACTGGTGAAATGGGGATAGTAATATTCCAGTCTTGCAGACTAATGTGTGGATGACATGAAATAAAGGGTACAAAGCTTTTAGCACAGAACACTGCATTTTAATGAACTCTATGCTAGTATATGTTTGTTTAAAAAATCTAAACCCACAGGAGTCTGGCACTGTTTATTCAAACCTTTTTTTTTTTTTTGGTTCAGCCTACATAGTCACCCAGCTCCATTTTAGGTTGTGTATGAGAAACACATTAATTTAAAAACACATGTGCTTGCCTCAATAGCTCAGTTTTCTTGAGACAATTTATGAATAGGAAACTACAAAAGAGAAACAAGAATATCATTCAGCATCTAAGGCAGTTCCTCCAATGGCATACTCATAGTTTTTCCAACTCTAAGTCTATTCTTCTTTGTATTTTTCTGGGCCTACTTACAATTACAAATGAAGAAATCTCAGGGTTAACCTCCGACCAGGATCATCTGACTCAAATCCTCTCTTTAAGGAGCTTTCTAAATGGAGATTTTCTTTTTCTACACTCTTCTGTTGGTGTTGGCTTTTTCCAGTAGCTGCAGAAAGACATTCATTCTGTCCTAAATCACCTTCAGGGAAGATCCCTTTTATCCCTTTCCAAATTTCTTTCTTATTAGGGCCACAGAACAAGACTGCTCCTGTACTTGAGCTTTGTTAAAATCTTTCTAGTGCATCTGGTTGTCTCATTTCCTCTTTTCCTAGGAATAAAACAAGCATAGGACAACCCTGGGAATTTGAGCATCTTGAATCTTGCCTCTCATTCCTCACTTCCCAGGGAGCTATTCCCTGCCAGGTTCAGTTCTCATTAATTAATTATTTGAGCACACATTGAGCATCTGTAATGTACTAAGTGTTGTGCCAAAAATGGAATGCAGAGATGAATACGGCACTTCTTATTCACAATCTCATGGGGAGACAGATAAGGTAAAGCAACAGACACAGAAGAGGGCTACAGGTCCTATAATGGGATACTGCGGGAAACTGTGGGAGGGGAAGGAACAGCTAAATTAGACAAAGGATTTAAGGAGGGCTTCTTGACAGAACTGTTGTGTGAGCTACATTTAAAGGATGAGCAGTGGCTTGATAGCTGAGGAAAGAAGTGGCTTCAGAAATAGTTGTAAATAGGAAATCTTAGAATCATGATTGTGTAGCCAGAGGAAGAAGGGACAAGGCTGGAGAAATGGCCCAGACCTCTTTTGTGACCTGGAGTATAAATTTTTTTTTTCTGAAAGTCATGGAGAGACATTAAAAGGTTTTAAGCAGGACATGAAAGTGCTCTATCATTAGCTGAGAGCTAAAAATATTGCTATAGTTATCCAAACTCTTGAGAGTCTTAGTTTTGTTGACCATTATCAACATTGTCCCCCAGCAGGGGATCCTGAGACTCACACTAACAGGTCCTGGCCACTGGTGGCCATGGCAGCCCCACAGACAAACTGAGTCATGCTGGAATTTGCAGCTGAGGCATCCTCAGCCCCACTCTGGCTACCTCAGTGTGCAATGAAGACAAGTAGACTATCTGCGCTGGGATGCACACAAAATACTATCATCATCTTCTTCCTTATCAAAGTCATTGAAAGAATAGCTAGTGTTAATTCAACACTAATATATGCTAGACACTGTTCTGAGTGCTTTACATAATTCTCTCATTTAGTCTTCACCAAATCCCAATAGGTAATCCCAGTAGGTAAACAATAATAGGTAATGATTGCTTTCCATTGCTCGTGAGGAAATATAAATACCCACAGTTGCACACACGTGACTGCTCCCTCATCCATATAGATGGTCTGACACCTTTGGGCAGGCCCTAGCGTACAATCACAGTCATTCTGAACAGCAATAGCATTTACCTTCCGGTAATTATGACTTAAGGAAGGCAACAGAGAAGCCAAACCAAACTGAAATAAAAAGAGATATTTCAGGTTCTTAAATTTCTTTCTTAGTCACTAAAAGAGAATCCTCTGGAGAAAGGTGCAATACCAACCATCACACCATTTATTGAGAGTCTACCTTCTGTTAGCCACAGTGTAATGATGACCTGTGTGATTTTTAATGCCCGGCATCACTTTGCATAGTCACATTTTTAGGTAAAGACAGTAAAACTTTGCAAGATTTAGGTGGTGAAGGCAGCATTCAAACACTGCTCAGTCTAAAACCTGCCAAATCCTTGGTGAGTGTGTGGTGCTCCCTTCTCAGGGATCTGCACGGGCAGTAGCTGAAGCCTTCATCTTAGGTGACCCCTCATTTGTGCACCAACCAACTGGTCTCCATCAGGAAGTGGGAAATTTCCATCCATGGGGCAGTCTGGAAGATGAGTGGAATTGCATCTGGGCTCTGAGCCCTCTGGGGTGTTATGTGACAATGCCACCCTCTGCCACAGCCCTCTTGATGGCCTTCTCTAAGACAGCATGTCTTTCTTCCCTTTCTCTGCTTCATAGTCAGGCCCTTCTTTTCTTATCTCAGAAAATAATCTCATACCCTTCCCTCCTCCTCTTCCCTCCAGCCCCTCAGCACATTCCTAGGTACTATCAGAATCATTAGCTTTCTATTACTCATGGTAGAGAGGACTCTGTTGTTATTTATAGATGAGACACAGATAGTGACAGAGCTAAATAGATGATCACAGGGTTGGCACCTTTGATATAAGGACGTTAAAAACTGGAAGTTAGAAGTAGCCAGAAAAAAGGGAATTCTCACAGCTCCCACGTAGCCATAATTTTATGGATATTCTTCCTTCCTTTTTGACTTAGGAAAATTAACCCTCTGTTCCCATCTAAGGATTTATTGCATTTTCTCTAAACCCTGTTCCTAGGAATGTAAACGAGCCCTTTCCCCTCTGTCTTAACTTGGGTGCAGTAATTGGAACGCACTGAATATTTTTAGTGGGCTTAGTCATGTTATTGTGCTCTAGCTCAGCACCCATCCACTGGCTGTGATGCAAAATTAAAGTTGTATTGTAGTTCTGTGCCAACATTTCCCCAGATGCTATTCTCAGGGGCTGATGACACTGAATGTTCCAACAATATTACCAGGTGCCTCAATGTTCCAAGGGCTCCACTAAAAGTGGGGGCAGAGATGAAGAGAATATAAGCTGACGCTGACCTCAATGCATCAACTTACAGCCAAGTATAGAAACATATCGCTCCCATAAAACTTGGGAGAGGCCTCTTGGAGCTATTGATTCAGATGCCACGGGTAGGGGTGGGGTTTGAAGGGTGGCTGGGGACTCTCGAGTTTTAACAGAAGCATAGGGTGATTTTTATGCTCACTGAAGTTTGAGAAGATCTGCTCAAATGGTTATAAAGGAATTCTAAATATTTTTCATGTAAGAATCACATATATGTTCTTTGAGACAATGAATGTTTAAACTTCCAAATAATCCTCAGTTATAAAAATCATGCTAGGTATTACTTACTGTTTACTATGTTTCTGGTATTAGATAACACGCTTTGCTTTCCATTTCAGTTCATTCTACTGATGATTTCATGACATGCACATTTCCACCTCATTTTGTAGGGGGCAGTTGATGACGTTAAGTGACCTGGTTGTGTGTGTCCCCTTTGTAACTGACCAACGCGAGTGTCTTGCGAGACTCCCCGTCTCTGTGGGATAACTCCGGGACAACCACCCATACTTCTTCCCAGCCCCAAGACATCCTAGAAGCACAAGCTGAGGAGCCGGGGTGTCACCCACGAGCAGGCTACCCCCAAAGCTTGGCGCAATGGGAAGCAGAGTCAGTGACCCAGCTCCCACCCTCTAGTGCTGTTTGTTGTTTACCCTGCTTTGTTTACATTCCACCTTGTAATTAAGCAATCACCTTTTACTCAGTGATTATTCACAATCTCATCTGGCAAAAGTCACTTGATCTTTGGCTCCGTGCCTTCTAGTCAGAATGTCACCCAACACATGTGCTGATCTCCAGGGCCTTGCCACGACCAGCTTGGCATGCTCCCCTCGGAGCCTGGCCAAGGAACATGTCCTTGGTTGCAGCCACCCGGCTGGGGTGATGGGCTCAGGAAGTTTCTGAGTATATAGGCTGAGTATATGTTGTCTGGCTCTGCCCCTGGCCTGGGGGTGGAGGCGACTGCACTGTGTCTGGACCCACTGAGAAGCACAGGTAACCCTCACGTGGAATGCAGCCAGCACAGGAGGTGTCCTGGCAGGCAGGCTCCCACTGGTGTGCCTTGCAGAATTTTGTTGCCTGAAACATTTTAAACGGCACCAGAAAAAACACTGGAGAATATTGAGAGAATAAGTGAGGGCACTGCGACCCTGGGGAGTGGACATAATCAGAGCCAGCCATCCTCGACATTCCCATGGCTGCTGAACAAACAGCTTGTAAGCTCCCAGCCTGAATTTTCTCACCTGCCTACTAAATAACTGCAAGGTGGAGGAGATATTTAAAAAAAAAAAAAAATATATATATATATATATATATATATATATATATATATATATATATGTACTAAAGGTTTTAGTGTGAAAAAATTTTATGGCTGCAAAAGCCATTCTTTCTCCTCAGTTCTATCTCCATTTTCTGTCTCTCTTCTCTTTCTTGCCTCTACATTTTCCCCTCCTCTTCAGCAATGTGGTCAGCTTTCAGCTCTGAGTTGACTCTCCCTCCTTCCCCTCTGTAATCATACTTTGACAGTCCCTCAAGCTTGGTGTGATCTGGGCAGGAACTCAATTTGATTTTATTGTCATTCACATGAGAGGGTGCATTGCAATCAAAGAAAATGTACCAACAACTGAGGTAGCTTAGGACTCAGTGCCTTGTGATTCATGGCTTTCCTAAGCTCCCTAAGGGCACAAGTTATTTCTTACTGTGTTTTATATCTTTTCCTTCCCTCTTGTCACTGGCATTTCATATATGCTCATTTAATTAACAGAGGGGTGGAGGAGGCAAAAGCAAACTGGAACTCAGTTGTCATGTTATTTGGAACCAGAATTTATCATCTCTAAAAACAGATGATGCAAGAGAGCCTCCAAGTAATTTACAAGACCTTTTTATGCTCAAGACTTGAGGGCTGGTGAGCGAAGGCAGCCATGGGAACATGATACCTCTCTGTCTATGGACAGCTCCTCTGCGCAGCTCACATGAACAAATGCTTGGTGACGTCTTCAGTGGGGTCCAACTTTAGTTAGCCTCTCTCACCTGGCAGTCTGATCTTACCCCTGCTGCAGAGGAAGAGGAGAAAAGGAAAGTGGGGAAGGGAAAGTGCAGAGTGGAGTGGGTGGCATAGATAAGTCAGAATGCCTTTTAGGAGAGAACACAGCACGTGAGGTGAAGAGGAAGGCCCAGAAATCTACCCATTCAATTAATGTTCATCAAATACATGCTACATGGCAGGAACAGCAGGCGGTGCTGGGGTACAATCAGGGAAAGCAGTTATGGTAATGCGTTTGCAGATGTCATCTTCTAACTTGAACAAGAGTAGTGATAGTGGACATCCTTGTCTTGTTCCTGATTTTAGTGGGAAGAATTTCAGTTTTTGACCATTTGGTATGATATTGGCTGTTGGTTTTTCACAGATGACTTTTATCAGTTTGAGGTAGAGACCATCTATTCCAATTTTTTGTAGTGTTTTTTTTATCATAAATGTGTGTTGGATTCTGTCAAATGCTTTTTCTGCATCTGTTTGTTTGTTTGCTTATTTATTTATTTATTGGTACCAGGGATCAGACTTGGGTCCTTGGACTTGTGCAGCAGGCTGCAAAACCACTGAGCTAAATCCTCGGGCCTCTGCATCTGTTTGGATGATCATATGGCTTTTGTCCTTGGCTCTAGTGATACAGTGTATTACATCGATTGATTTGCATACATTGCACCATCCCTGCATCCCTGGGATGAATCCCACTTGGTCAGGGTGTATCATCTCCTTGATGATCTTCTGCATTCCATTTGCCAGAATCTTAGTAAGGATTTTTGCATCTATGTTCATTAGTGAGATTGGCCTATAGTTCTCTTTATCAGTTGGGTCTTTCTCTGCTTTGGGGATCAAGGTGATGCTTGCTTCCAGGAATGAATTCAGGAGTGTTGCTTCCCTTTCAATTTCATTGAAGAGTTTAAACAGTAGTGGCAGTAGTTCCTCTCTAAATGTCTTGTAGAATTCAGTGGTGACGCCATCAGGACCCGGGCTTTTCTTGGTTGGTAAGTTTTTAATTACATTTTCAATTTCATTGATCAATATTGAGTTGTTTAGAATTTTTAGGTCTTCTTCATTCAACTTTGGTAATTCATACATGTCTAGGAATCTGTCCATTTCGTCTGTGTTTTCCATCTTATTGGCATATAGGTTCTCGAAGTAGGTATTGATGATCCCCTGGATTTCTGCTGGGTCTATTGTAGTTTCATCCTTTTCATTCCTAATTGCACAGAATTGGGCCTTTTCTTTCCTTTTTCTGATAAGGTTGGCTAAGGGTTTGCCAATTTTGTTTATTCTTTCAAAGTAGCAACTCTTGGCTTCATTGATTTTTTGTATCATTCTCTTAGTCTCCATTGCATTGATTTCTCCTCTGATCTTTATAATTTCCTCCCTTGTATGAGCTTTGGGGTTGCCCTGCTCTTCTTTTTCTAGAAGCTTGAGGTTCAGCATCAGGTTGTTTAATTGGGCTCATTCTGTTTTCCTAATATGCTTATTCACTGCTATGAATTTCCCTCCTAAGACTGCTTTCATTGTATCCCATAGTTTCTGATATGTTGTATTGTCATTGTCATTTAATTGAAGGAACTCTCTGATTTCTTCTTTAATTTCCTCTATGACCCATTGGTTATTCAGAAGTGTGTTGTTCAATTTCCATATGTTTATGACGTTTTTGAGTTTCTTTTGCTCTTGATCTCCAATTTCATCGCACTATGGTCTGATAACCTACAGGGGATCGGCTGGGGATTTAGCTCAGTGGTTCCGCCGCCTGACCCACAAGTGCAAGGACCCAAGTTCGATCCCCAGTACCAAAAAAATAAAAATATACAGGGGATAACTTCAATTCCTTTGCACTTACCTAAATATGTTCTATGAGCAAGTATGTGGTCTATTATGGAGAATGACCCGTGTGCAGCTGAAAAGAATGTGTATTCTGATTTTGTGGGGTGAAACACTCTGTAAATATCTGTTAAGTTCATTTGTTGAAGAGTTTGATTGAGTTCTGGTATTTCATTGCTTGTTTTTTGTCTAGTTGATCTATTTATATGTGACAATGGGGTATTGAGGTCTCCCACTACTATTGTATTAGTGCTTATATGATTTTTCATTTCCATTAGTATTTGTTTTATATAGTTGGGTGCACTAGTGTTTGGTGCATAGATATTTATTATTGTCGTGTCTTCCTCTTGGCTTATTCCCTTTAGGAGGATATAGTGTACGTCTTTGTCTCTTAATCAGTGAGGGTTTGAAATCTACTTGGTCTGCAAAGAGGATAACTACTCCTGCTTTTTTTTCAGGTTCCCATCACATGGAGCATTGTTTTCCACCCTTTAACTTTCAGTCTATGAGTTCCTTCTTTAATTAAGTGTGTTTCTTGTATGCAGCATATTGTTGGATTTTATTTCTTGACCCATTCTGCCAGTCTATTTCTTTTGATTGGTGAGTTGAAATCATTAACATTGATGGTTATAATTGATATATATTGAGTTATCATTGTCATGACTTTTTCTTTTTGTTGGATTCTCTCCCTTTGCATTTAATTTCTTTTGGTGCCCAGTATATTCATTCTGTTGGGCTTCCTGGGGTTGTGATCCTCATTGTCTTTTCCTAGGATTTTGTCTAAAATTTTTTGTAGTGCTTGTTTGGTATTCATGAAGTTCCTAATGTGCTCTTTTTCATGAAAGTATCTTATTTCTCCATCAATTTTAAAAGATAGTTTTGCAGGGTACATCAATCTGGGTTGGAGGTTGTTTTGCTTTAGGGCTTGAAATACATCGCTCCAAGCTCTTCTTGCCTTGGGGGTTTGCACTGAGAAGTCTGCTGTGATTCTGATGGGCTTTCCTTTGTATGTGATTTGTTTCTTTTCTCTAACTGCTTGTAGAATTTTGTTCTTCTGTTCTGTTTCTGGAATCTTAACAATTATATGCCTATGTGTAGATTTTTTTCTGATCAAGGCTAGTTAGAGTCCTATATGCCTCACTTATCTGTATGTCAAATTCTTTCCCCCTCCTTGGAAAGTTTTCTGCCATCACTTCTGTGAACAGTTTTTCTATGTCATCTGCACTCTCTCCTGGTTCTTCATTGACTCCAATCAGTCTTATGTTATTCTTCTTTGCATCATCTAGCAGCTGCTGGATTGATTTCTCATGGTCCCTTACAATTTTAAAGAAATTTTTCTTTTCCTGGTCACTAATTGCAATCTTATCTTCTATATCTGAAATTCTGTCTTCACATTGGCTCATTCTGTTGCATAGACTTTCAATGGAGTTTTTAATCTCCTGGAAATCTGTTTGTATGTGTTTTATGGATTCCATTTGTTTCCTATGTTGGGATTTCATCATGTTCCTCAGCTCCTCTATTTTTTTTTAATCTGTGTCTTCTCTAGATTTATTAATCATGTTTTGCATTATGGGCACAATCTGTGCTGTTTTGTGAGAAATTATTTCTGATTTCATTTTTTCCAGATCCTCTTTCATTGCTAGTTCAGGGAGTCCAGGTAGTTGAGTATCAGAGTGTTCCATCTCGTTTCCCTTTGGGGTTGCTGTAGTTGATCTGGAAGTCAGTTCTGAGGGTTGTTTACGTGTTTGCTCATTTCTATGGGGGTGGGGGTTGCTGCTGGCACCCACGTGGCTCACCTCTTCTATACTGGGAGCTATGGCACTCCTACCTGGAAGCCTCCTCTGGGCTGGGAGCCATGGGATGCTGACCCAGAAGCCTCCTCTGGGCTGGGAGTCATGACAAGCTAATCCAGAAGCCTCCTCTGTGCTGGGAGCTGTGGCATGCCTACCCTGAAGCCTCCTCTTGGCTGGGAGCTGTGGCACCCTGACCCAGAAGCCTCCTCTGTTCTGGGAGCTATGACACACCTACCTGGAAGCCTCTTCCATGCTGGAAACTGTGGCACGATGACCCAGAAGCCTCTTCTACATTGGGAGACACAGCATGCCTACCCAGAATCCTCCTCTGGGCTGGGAGCTGTGGCACACCTACCTGGAAGCCTCCTCTGGGCTGGGAGCTGTGGCATGCTCACCCAGAAGCCTCCTCTGTGCTGGGAGCTGTGGCACACCTCTCAGTCTTTAATGGGCACACAGCTGTGGGCATGCATTTCCTTTAGGCCCCAGGGTAGTATGATGTTTGGCCCCAGCACAGAACTGATGTGCCTTCTGCTTCAGTTGCTGAGCTGGAACCATGAATCCCAGTAGTGGTCTCTCTGGGTTGAGCTGCCAGTAACCACTGAGGACAATCCTCTTTAGCTCTTGCTGTTAACTCTGATCCTTCCCTCAAGCAACCCAGGATAGGATTCAATGAATAGGTGAGGATTCCATATCCCTATGTAGCAGGCTTGAGTTTTTGACTGATGTATGAGAAGGTACAGAGGAACATGAGACCTAATTTTCATGTGAGGCCCTTAAGGAATATTTGGTGTACCTTAAAAGTGCAGAGTCCTCTTAAGAGGCAGAATGCAACCTGTCAAAGATCATCTTTCCCACACAAAGGCAAAATGCTGTCAGCATAGAAGTGTCTGAATTGGCATTGGCTCTGGCGTGATGGATGTAGATCACCCTTGGGATGATCATACTTCACTTGGTTAAATCAGCTATTGGTTTGGGGCTACCATGTTCCTTGGAATCTGAATGAAATTGTGTTGGATAATAATTCCTTGGACTACAAAGTTCAAAGCTTTTTCTAAGATTTATGTCAATCTCTAAAAGAACTGATAGCTAGATGTGTGGCAAGATGAAGTTTATATTGTCTGGCTTTCTTTGCCTCTTTGATTTTAGCTTTCTTGAATAATATCCCTGTCTTCTCTCCATGCTGACCTCAATGTGAAACTCACTTCTTTTTAAAGGTCTCTCTCTCTATTCTCCTCCTTCAAATTACTCTTAATAAGTATTGTGCTTTCAGCAGATTATACTGAAGACCTTCGGAAAGCCACTATCAAGGACACAGACTTCTGCTATTTGGTGGATTCTCTCTTCCTCCCTTAGACCTACCTCTTGCTCCCTCTCTGAAGATTCCTCCCACTTTTCAGAGCAAATTTTCCTCCCTCAGAAGCATGGTGCCATTTGATTTCCAGGACGTGGTGAGGAAGGCCCACCACAGACACCAAGGTATATTCTCTGCACACTGCTCTCTTCTGAAGAGAAATTTGGCTGGTAGTAGTTATGGCAATATAAACTTCACTTTGCCATCATGTAATGGGCTGGACTGTGGGAGTCCTCCTCTTTTCACAAATAAAGTAACTGAAACTTAAACAGTTAGTAAAGTAAAAAATTAGTAGATTGTACAGTATAGTAGAAAGATCACAATTTTGGGGAACAGGCAGAATTAGTTTGAATCTCTACTCTGAAACTTGCTAGTTACATGACCTCAGGTAAATTACTTAATCTTTCTGAACCCCAGTTTGCTCCTTTGTAATTCTTACCTAGACATTAAACGGGAAGAATAAGTAAGACAACACATGTGGGAATGTCTAGTACAGTGCCTGATATGAGAAGGAGCTTGGTCCATGGTGTATTGGACCCAGGGGCTCAGGCTGGCATGGGCAGGCTATGTTTCCTGATAGCCTCATCACTGCATTAGCCAACCAGGGTTAATCAGAAAAGCAGAATCTGATGGAGATATAATTTATGCAACTTTTTGAAAAGAATTAGCTTATGCAATTGAGACTGAATAGCAAACCTGAAATCTGTAGGGGATGCCATCAGGAGAGGGAGGCTGAAACCCTCAGATAAGTCTCAACTCTGCTCTTGAAACTTATCAGCTGATTGTCTGGGACCCATCCAACTTATATGTGATGATCTTCCTTACAGTCAACTCATTATGGACTTCGGTCTTATCTATAAGACACTTTCAAAGCAACACCTAGGCTGGTGTTGGTTGAATAAATAGAAACTGTAGCCTGGCCAAGTTGATGCTTAAAACAAATCATTTCACTCCGTAGACCATGAGTTCTGTGCAGGTCTGGACCACAATCCTATTTCAGTGATTCCATCTCTGCATTCATGCACCAAACTGTTACCAGGAAGTATACAGTCATGACTGAGTGAACAAATGTTTGTCAGTGGAGGTCAGATTCTAGAGTCCCTTAGGGCATTCTAATCAGGCTAAACTTTAAAGGCAGTGGGAAGTCATTCAAGAATCTTGAGCAGGGATGGAATGGAAGCAGTGGCTGCTTCTTGTTAAGCTGGCACCAGCTGATGACTTCTGTCTGAGAAAGGGAGGGTTGAAGTTGGATCCCCACACCACTGGGTAGATTGCTCCTGTTTGGGAGACATTTCTCTTGAGTTCTCGAGAAAGGGTACAGAGAAGGCCCCTGGGAAATGTGTTCCAAGGCAGGCTGCTAAATTTAGTTCTTTGCCTTTTAACACAGGCAAACCAGCCCATGATATTTTACTCTAAATGTGTGCCCACGATCTTGAGGAAAGTGGGTCTCCACTGTGGCTGGGGCAGAAGAGACTCTCTCAAATGTGACCCTGGTGGGCTCCTTTCTTGTGGCTACTACCCTGGAAGGTGTGGTGGTTGGCTATTCATCCTGGGAGACAGAGTGGCATATGGGTGTGCAGGCCCATGTGGAGAGCAGAGGCAAGAGCAGGCTGGCTGCAGTGCCTGGCATCAGGTCTTCTCTCCCAGTAAAATTAGCCATGGTGCAGCAGATACAGAGCAAGGACTTTTCACACCTCGATCAGAACACAAAGAACAAGAAATCTAATTTATGGCTATAAATCCATCCACCCACTTCCCTGTGTAGACTCCCTGGCCTCAGAGCCACAATGAAATGCCTATTAGACAATCCCTGGCTGTGCTGGAGGGCCAGGGCTGCTACCTGAAGAACTGAACACTATGTTCTCCCTATGATTTTTTAGACTGAGCAGACTCACCTGACCAAGGAAGACACCAGGTCCAAGGCAAAGCAGTAATTATGAATGTGGATAAATGCATTGCTTTCTTCTCTGCATGTACTACAGAGTGAACCATCACATTCTCCTTCCTCCTATCAAAAGGCATCTTTTTTTTATTGAAAGGACTTTCAATCACATCATTATTATAATTCTGAGTGAAGTTTGAGGTGGATATTCTCTGCTGCTCCTGGGATTTTTTAAGGGTGGTTGAAGATTCCATATTGGGTTAAGACCATAGACAGGAGCCTTCCCTATGTGCCAACCAGGGACCGGGGAGAGGAAGAGAAAGGCCCATTCATCCTGACATCCTGGACTACGCCTAACTGAGTGAGGTCAGATGTAATCATCACAGCACTTCTGATAGCTCTCCCAGCCATTCCCTGCATACCAAATGGTGGGTTCATTGTCAGTTGTCTCCCTTCAAGACTGCTGCCAAATTGGGGAGATAGAAACAGGCTGTGCTGACACCAGACTCACTGTGGCTGTCCAGGCTGTCTAGTGGTGGGAACGGCTGTGCTGAGTATGATGGCTAAGCAAGAGGTTCCAGGTGAGGAAGAGGATAAAGTGAGGCAGAGGGGAGGACAATGCAGGACACCTCTGTCCCTGGGACGATGGCTTAGAGGGCTGATAGCCCTCTTGTCTAGGGCTGGGGAAGATGTTGTAGCCTTGACCTAGGAGAGAAGAAGATAAATATTAAAGAAATATTTCAGAGAAATCATCAGCCCTAGGAGATCTGGATGCCATTTCCTTAAACAATTTGAAATGACATGTTTGACATGGTGCAGGTCTTTCTCCTGTCTCACCTAAGTGCTTCTCACTGAATTGCAAACACAATTCCTGTACAGACAATGCTTCTTTCCCTTGAGTGCTGCCTCTTCCTAGTTGGGGGATGTCTAGCGCTAAGACTCTCAGATACAGCCTCTGGCATGCTGGCCTAGGGCTTCCCGAGAGCCCCAGACTCTTTTCCCAGTCCTCTGGCCTTGTGTTTAGCTTTCAAGGGGACGCTTCATCCCCTGACCCCCTTAGAGTCAAGAGGGAGCTGCATTCTGTCAGGTGATCAACAGTACTAAATGGAGTGCAAAAGCCCCCATTAGCACGCGCTTGCTGAAGTCCCCATGAATGATGCAGACTGACCCCTTGTCCTTGGTGGGCATCTGTTTGCTCACCTGTCAGTGGGGCTCATAATACTCTCACTGCATTATTCTTGCTGGATCTGAGGATGAGCCTGTGGGAGAGGCCCAGCCATATGCATGGGATTCTGGGGCGACAGGCAGTACCTGACCACTTTCAGTCCCATCCCCTGGAGACATCCTCCCTGGCCCTCTCTTTCTTGGGAGGCTCAGGGTGTGCAAGCACCTAGACCTCTCAGGCTTCCCTCATCTTCAGACAGAGAGAAGAACGAGGGACCTGCTTTGACTTCTCTGCTCACTCCCAGCCCTGAGAATGAGATCACAGCATTCTGAGCTCTTCTTTTCTCCATTTCAGGGGGCACTTATATTGTGCTGCCATCACAGAACACCTGACACTGGATAACTTACAGAGAACTGAGATTTAGCTCTTAAAGTTCTGGAGACTGGGAAGTCCAAGGTGGAGGGGCTCACTTCTGGGGAGGGCCTCCTTGCTGTGTTGTCCCATGGTAGCAGGTAGAAGGCCAAGAAACCATGCACACAGGTGAGAGGAAAAGGACCAAACTCACCCTCTTATCAGGGACCTAGTCCTGAGATAAGTGACTCACTCCTGTGATGATGATGTCAATTTACTCACCTAATCGCCTCTCAACACTGCTGCTTTGGAGTTCAGTTTCTAACACATGAGTTTTGGGGGACACATGCAAATCCTAGCAGAGCCTCACTTTTACTCAGAGGAATCAGAAGCTGCTCTTTGAAAAGCTGGCCCAACCTCCCGTTAATTGAAGGCCTGGGCAAGTAGTTGCTCATCTTCCCCAGGAGAAGAACAATGGGGTATAAGGTAAAGCTTTATGGAGGGAGCTGAGCTGTAAGAAGGCAGCCCTGAGGTACTTACTGTAGCTCCTGCAGCTAAAACAGTTAGACAATGGGGCTTTGGAGAGTTTCCTGAGAAAGCCAAAGCTCCTTTTTTGATAGCAAGGAGACATCCTGACAGCGAGGATGGGACTTGTCAGATGTGAAGATCCCTGTGAGGACATCGAGCCTCTCTTCTGTGGCACCCCCTGCCCTCTGTGCCCAGGACTGGAGACTTATTCCTGGGGAGGCTTATCAGGGTCTTAAGGCCCAGCTCTTCAACTTCTCTTTGCACACAGAGGTGGAGAAGGAGTAGTTTGAACAGGAATAAGGAGTTGTGAAGAAATACTATTGAATTCAATTTCTCACTTTGTAAAAGCAGTTACAGGAGCTTAAGGTTTTCATTGTGCTTTCAGGCACCCTTGATCTCCAGGAGTCCCTTATTTGAAAGACTGAGAAACTGAGTCAGAAGATGCTAACTTTTGCAGAAAGAGAGCAGGAATGGGGATCGGGAGATACGGGCTCCGGCTGTCAACACGGCTAAACTTGCCAAGCCTCTGGCTCCTCTTTTGAAAATGGACACCAGCTGGATGAGACTGGGGCTTTCCCGCTGAGAGGCCTGAACTCCGAGTGCCTCTGGGCCCTCAGAGAGGACGGCGTGGGAGCCAGGCAGCCGGGGCGCTAGGAGTTTTCCATCTCCTTCCATCGGAGGATTCTATTTTTACCTGCTGTATATTGAGACTTGCTAGGGAATTTCATTTGAAAGGCAGGATTTCTCTGCTTGAAAACCTCTGGCCTAAATAATCTCTTAGGCGGCTTCCACATGAACCTCTGTGATGGTCCGAGTCAGGTCTCCTCAGCCATGATTCGATGCCCTCTCTGCTTCTCCTCCTCCTCCCAGAAAGCTGCTGACTACACCACTCTAGGCTGGCTTCTCCTCCTGTGGGTGGGACATTCTGCCTGGGACCAGTTGTCTTCACTTTGTTCAGAAGCATGTCCCCAGTGAAGATGGAGGGTGAACTGTGACTTTTATTCAGCTTGGCATTTCCAGAACCTACCATGTTGTGTGCAGTTTGAAGAAGGGTGGAGTGGCTGAACGCCAATGAAAGACTGTGAGAAGATACCACTTTCAGAATACTCACTTGGCTTGGACACTGCAGTCCATTGGCCCCTGGTCTCTGCAGAGGAGGGAGCAATGGAGTAGCCTGTGGGGATAGAGGGGAGGAGTAGAGGACGATGTCTTTTGAGCCTCACCATTAAACTCTGGCATTAAATTACCACTACCCACTGGGAGTGGGCAGGGGGCCATTTATGAGCATTCTGCTACCAAAGGAGGTGGGAACCAGGGCGTGCAGGGTGTGGTCAAGGTATCTGTCCAGTACATTATTCACTGGGTTTTGGAACCTTTAGCCTTTTTTTCCTACTTGCTTCCCTTTCATTCAATAGAAGACTCATAATACAGGTGAGACCTCCTGAATTTTTTCAATCATTAGTGATAGCAGGTGGTTAGAGTATTTTGTATTTCCAAGGATATCTCTTTACATCTACCGCAGCCATTCTCAGACTTTCTTCCCACCACAAAGCCACATGGTGATATTTAAATGTTGGAGGTGATCATATGGTAAGGTCAGTGGAGTGGGTGTGGGAGGCAGAATTGAAGACATCAGCCTAGGTTAGGCGTGTATGCACTGGACATCCAAGTACCCATCCAAGTACTACCACTGTGTGGTGAAAAGCATCTCCAGGTGCTCTGTCTTTTGATGCATCTTTTGCTCAAGATTCAAAGTCCTGTAGAAAACATGTGGTTGGTTGAGCTTACATAACGTATCTATCTGTTCATTGATACAATTGGCCAACAAGAGAGAGAACAAACAACTTATTCTTCTGTCAGATTCCAAAAATTAATAAAAAGTTTGAATATACATATGTGACTTGGGACATGTAGCAGAAACTGCTGGCTAATTACCAAAATTCCTTCTTTTTCCACCCAGGAAAAAGACCTAGATGGTGCTGTGGCCACAAGCCTAGCAATGCCAGCAATAAGAGCTAGAAGGCAAGGAGGGATCTTCCACTCGAGTTGCAAAGGGAGAACAGTGCTGCTGACACCTTGATTTTGGACTACTAGCCTCCACAGCTTTGAGACAATATATTTCTGTCATTTCAAGTCCCCCAGTCTGTGGCACTGTGGAGCTCCCTCGTAGAATGGGAAAGAAAGATGTAGGAATGTTCCTTTTCCACCTAGTTGCTGGAAGAAAATTACCCATGGAAACTAATCTTTCACGGGGATCCCTGTTGGTACACCTCAGCCCTGTGCTTCTTCCTGTCATTAGGACTCCGTCTTTGTGGGTGGCCCTCCTTATTATTCTTCTAGTGATTCTTCCCCAAGGAACATGTCTCCTCCAAGATTTGTCTGTTCCCAGCAGTTCATCACTTGAAGCTTAATTTATCTGCTGTAGAGTAAGCACTAGAGGAGCCTTCACTGAGACAGCCGTGGAACCCTGCTTCTCCAAAAGTGGTTATGGTGAGCAGGTACATCCCCAGCACCTTTGGGATGACCCCACCAATGTCTGCAGGCGGCCATGCGTTATTTTCAGTTTCTCAGAGGCCCCAGGTTCACTCAACCGAGGGTCATATGCTCTTTGCCTGGGATTCTTACTGCCTTACATATTCAATTGTGCCCATGAGCTCCTCTGAAGCCCCATTCCTCTTAACGGTGCATTCTATACCATAAAAACAGAAAGAGTTAGTGACAGATTGGAATGCAAGCTCTTTGGAGAAGATTTTTTAAAACCTGCTATGGTGTTGATAGATATTCAGGTCACATATTTCTTTCACTCTGCAAACATATGAACTGAGCAGATGCCTGAGGTGGAGCATGATTGAGAAGTGAGTGATCTTATTATTGGACTTAGTGACCTGGGAATTTATAGAAATAAGTAGAATTTTTTTTTCATTTTTAAAATCCATGATATCTATTTCCAGCCCCTCCTCAGTGATGGTACCACACTCATGTCACTGATGACAGGGTACGGCCCTGCAGTGTACCTGCAAGGAAGCTGTTCCCCCAGGAGACATCCCCAAAGTGGAGAAGCAGAAAGGAAGTGCGTCATCCTGAGGCTGGGGCCACTCGCTGTTCCCACCTCAGTCCCGCAGCTCGGCTATTCAAATATCTCATTTTCTCCCTAGGCCTTTTTGCAAATCCTGTTTATCCCGCTTTCTCTCCCTCCCACCTGTCGACAGGTGCGTCCTTTCCACCCTAGAGTTTTCTCTCCACCGCCCACCTCCTCTCCTGTACTTACTCTGTATTCCGTTGCTCTTGATACCAGATAATTTGGTTTTTGATTGCAGGGCATTAAACGGATTTAAAGATGTCAGTTTACTGCTTTCTAGATTACAGTCAAACCCTTTTTAATATCTGTTGTTTAAAGAGCACTCTCTCATCTCCTACTACTTCCCCGCTCGGCCTCTAGGGGCCCTCTTGGCACTGCCCGCCTCGCCATCCTTTTAGACCTTGGACCATTGCTCGCCTCACGCAGGTCTGCTCCTACATCTAGCTTTTGCAAGTTGAATTTTCCTTCCCCTTGTAATTAAGTTTAAGATGAGCGCTTCTGAGTGATCTAGGAAAATAAGATAAGGTTCATAAAACCTCTGGGCTTTGGCTTAGCTCCTCTTTGGAATGAAAAAGTGGGTATTTGGTTGTGTGGAAGGCAATGGGGGAAAGAAAATTCTGCTAATATTTGATGGTTGGAAGCAGTGAGCTGTGGCCATATTCCATAGGATGAAAGCCCTGAACGAAGTCTTACCACTGAATACAGCTTTGAGCTTTCTTTTAACCTTTTGGTCCCTCAGTCATCTCATCTGTGAAATGGGTATCTACTTTAAAAAGACTGTTATGAAGAATGACTGAGAAGATCTATATTCATCTATATATTGCATGACTGTTATTACATAGGAAATACACTCCTGGAAAGTGAGACCTTAGGGTTCATAACTTATTTACTGTGTAATTATAGTCAATTATTTGATCTTATTTTATCATCATTTATTATTTGATTAAACTTATATTTTAGCTTCATTATTTATTGTCAGTTATTTGTCTTTAAAGCCTATACAACCTCACTGGGGAATGGGATTGAGAATTGCTGTTCTGTGTCCTTTGCAAAGAGATCTAAATGGTTTGTGCATGCAAAGTGATGCTCTGGGAAATACAAGGTGGTGGTGTCCCTGGCAGCCTCCTGCAGCAGGTATGGAGTGAGACACTGGCCACCTGGACTGCTGCTCTTTCCCGCCATGCTTTGGTCCTCATGCTGTGGTCATAGCAGTGTTATTCTCCCAGGACCCATCAGTCCTAGGTATCTACTAGTACAGGTAAACTGCTAGTAAGTGTCTGCGATCAATACAGGTGCTTTTCTCCAGAAAGTGAGAACCAAGGCTGGCATCAAAGCTCTTGCCTAGTTGTGTCACTTTGGGTGAGTCACCTTGCTTTAGATCTGCTGAGCCAGACCTAAAGTTTCAAGGAGCACCAGGATGATCAAATGACAGATGCTATGTCTGGCTTTCTTGAATTTCGTGGCAAGATCTCAATTATGGTCTTAGAGCCACACTCCAGGATGAAGCTGGTTGGCCCCATGAATAGATGCGGAATAGATGCACTGGAAAGCAGGGGCAGCACTTACACTCCAAGGGTTGGATTAATGAGCCCAGTCATGAGCCAAGGACCCTTTCTGTGCAGTGAGTGGGAATCGCCATTACCCATGCACAGTCACAGGTAGATCAGAGCAGTATGTGTGGTACTCTAGGGAAAGTTGACTGACGGAGGAGCAGGGGAAGTTAGGTTTTCCTGAAAGACCCCTGGGCCGGAAGTGGACACTAGATAGGTCTTGCTGTATCAGGGTGGGTGGGTCACTTTTCTTCTGTGGTCCTTGGTGGCCTTATTTGTCAGGTAGAGCTCAGTGGATGGACAACATAAGTTCCTCGGCTCTCTCCAGCTCCGACAATCTACAAGTTCATTATTTCCTTTCTTCTAGATACCTCTGGCTAGCAGCCCAGACTAAAAATGATCTCTGCAAAGAATCCCTTTACCTACTTTCTTACCAGTGCTTTTCATTCATCTTCATTCTCTGGTACAGGGTAAATGTATGCTCTCAGCTACTTAGAAAATGTGTCTCCTCAATTTTTTCTACTTAAGCATTTAAATAAATGAAATCTGGTATGTAAAGTGCTTATCACGCCTTGCCCCTAATATGTCTTCCTCTTTCTCCTCTAGTCTAAATATCTGTGTCATTTAGAATACTTTTTATTTTGTAAAATCCAGAGACACTTAGCTTGTCCTTTGCAAGAAACAGCTTCATTACGATTATCCCTAAGCAGCTCATACATTTGAATTCACCGCACTGAGGTCCTGGTCATTTCAAGGTGCCCAGCACCTTATCCGATTCAAACAAAGACAGAACTCCATCTTCAGGTTACTGTCCAATAAAGGCCCTCAGAGCAGGTCATTTATGGAGATCTGGCCCTGGCTCAGTTCCCACACAATGTGTGAAGTTGAAATGTTGCTACAGGAAGGGATGGTTTACCTAAGAGCTCAAAGGAACTCAGACTCTGACTCCAAGCTGTTTAGCTGACACCTTCCAGCAGTGCTCCTCCAGATGAGAAAACACTACTCCTCAGATGCGCTTGTGCCTCTGAATCTGGGCTACTTACAAATTTGAAAAACAATGTGTGCAATGGATCCACACTTACTTGTGTTGACATCGGGGTATTTCTGAGTCCTCTTTTCTGCAGTTGCCTAGAGCCTGGAACCCTGACCCTCCTTAAACCACCCTTTAAGGGGTACAGAGACCAGAGTAGAGATTATTGTCTTTTTTCCAAAGAGGAAATACGAACACAAGAGGTTATACATAGATGATGAGGGTAAAGATGACTGGCCTCGGGGAGAGCGAAGATTAGAACCTGTGCCTGTGTGTGCGATCTACAGAGCTCTTACAGATGGACTTTGGACAGGGCTGGAAGATTGGGAGAGCAATCTAGCCTGGGACCAACAACTCCCATCCCTTCCAGGGACCGCACATGGTCTTTGTATGTATTTTGACTGGGCTTGCAAGCCTTTCTACTTATTAACAAAATGATAAAAAAAATGCCATGGCAGGACCAAGCCAGAGCTGTCACTGTGACTGATTGAAGAGGGAGGGATAGTGACCCACTAAGGGTCTCCCATGACCTGGGTCACACAGTGATGGCGCATCTATCTGTCTGCAAATCTCCCACCTGGAGAGAAGAAGACAAAAAAGGAAAAAAGGCGGGTGGTGGGTGGTGTGCAGAACAACATGGGATAAATAGCACTGACAACAGCATGAGAGGGCCATGCTTCTTAAGAAAAGAAGAAAGCCAAAGCCAAAAAGGAGAGACATAGAAAATCGAAGGGAGAAGAAGAATAAGTCTTTACCAAACAGTGACAGATTAAAAAAAAAAGATGAAAAGAGATACAGGAAGTGCATATTAAAGGCATTATAGAAAAAGCAAACAGGGGGCCAAAGTGCCAGTGGGTACCAGTGATGCCTTTCTGAAAATTGGAAAAATGTTTCTCTGGCCACTCTGGTGCTTCTGGCAAAATTTGTTCCATATTTGTGGCACTTGAGCTAAAATAGTGGCCGACCCTTGCTTTAAAGGGTAATAACTTCTAACACTGATCCAGATTGCTGATGCCAGCAGGGACTTGGTGAGACAGATGCCCCGTGGCTGAAGGATTAGCAGGATTCCCAATGTGCCAGCCTCAGGGAGGGGAAAGAAGAGTGAGCAAGCCAGAAGAGGGCTGGGAAGGTGGAAGATCAGATAAAGGGAGTTTGGGCAGTCTTTCCTGCCTTCATTTACTCTCTCAACAAAGATTTAATGAGCTGCCTCTGGATGCCAATCACTGTTCCAGGCACCATCATCTGCCTTAATCTTCACAATAACCCCATGGTATACTTTTTCTATTTTACAAAAGTGAAAACAGGAGCTCAGAGTACATTTCTTAAGGTAGTAAAGGGAAGGCTTAAATTCTGTTCTGCCTGATTCAAAACCTTGCTGCTTGCCATAAAACATGCTATGAAGGAACTAAAAATGACTAGGATATAAAATATGCTTACAGGTGGCAATATTTATGGAATGTGTTTGAGGGAGCCAGGCACTGTTCTAGGCTGTGGGGCCTGACTCAGGCAGGAGCTGCCCTCTGGGAGAATATGCACAGTGGAGAACTGGACAACAAACACGCGGGAAGGTGGATTATAACATGCCACCTGAGCTGAGCAGGGTGGTGCACACCTGTAATGCCAACACTCTGGGAGACTAAAGTAGGATCACAAATTTGAGCCCAACCTGAGCAACTTAGTAACTTAGTGAGACCCTGTCTCAAACTAAAATTAAAGGGGGCGCAAGGAATGTAGTGCCTATGGATCATGAATAAATGCCACCTGGGACTGAGGGGTACGGTTAAAATTGAGGCAGGGAGGGGCCATAGGCAGGTGGTATACCTAAGGTCATTTCAGAGGAGATATCAGGAAGGATGTCTCTGAGGGGGTCCCATAGCGAGGGAGCAAGATCAGGCACGTGCAGGCAGATGTCCACATTCAACAAGCAACTGTCGAGTTTCTACTGTATTTTAGACACTGCTCTCAAAACTCTCATCCATTGTCTCTACTGACCCATATGACAGCATGAGAGGGGATCGCCACCTTGTCCTGTTGAGGCACTGATACGTGGAGAGACAGACAACTGGGCAGAGTTGTGTATCAGAGAAATGGCTTAACAGAAGTGTAAATCCCTCTCTTAGAGGCCTGGTCTACTTCTTACCTCCTTCACTACTGAAACTTCTTTTTGTCTGAACTTGACAAGATCCCCAAACCCAAAGTCATAGCGTCCCTGCAAAAGGCAAGGGGGAAAGTGCTAAATCCAGAAAGAACATTTATCTATAAAGTTCATATATGAAGTCAGGACCAATCAAGGTAATAGCAAGGGGATTTTAAAAAATTATGTGTATTCGAAAACGTTTGCTGAATAGTATTGAGCATGGATGAGCATCCAGCAGCAGGGGCTTTCAAGTGCTTTCTGTGAATTGACCCGCGTAGTCTGGCAGCTGCCCTACGAGGAAGAGACCACTGTGATCTCTACATTACATGTGGGCAAGCGGAAGAGAATTGTACCTTTACCAGATTCCCAGAGCAGAAAGGGTAGAACTGAAACCCATCCAGGTGGCCCAGGAAGAGCCATGCTTCCCTCGTCATTCTCTCCCCCTGCAGGGCACATGTGCTCAGGAGGGAGACACGAGTGTGACCATTACAAGTGAGAAGGGGCTCAGCTGCGGAGCTCAGTCTGAGAAGCAGTGAAGGATTCAGGGACACAGAAAAGGGCCAACAATCCAGAATGGGCCGTGCTCCTGTCCACGTCCCGGTCCATCTGTGCTGCTATAGCAAAGCACTTGAGAATGGATAATTTCTAGAGATATTCATCTGCCATAAAATGTCACTGATGAACTGCATATAGGACAATGGTCGCGTGAGCGAGACTACGTCACCTAGCAATGCCCTAGCTGTTTCGGTTTGTGTAAGTACACTCCATGATGCTTACACAATGATGGAACTGCCTAACTATGCATTTTGCAGAATGTCGCCCTGTTGTTAAGTGAGGCATGACTGTAGCAGAAATGAATTTCTCACAGTGCTAGAGGCTTAGAGGTCTAAGGTCGAGCTACCATAGGTTCACTGTCTGATGAACTTGTCCTTGTCTCTGCTGGCGTCATGTTGCTGAGGCCTTACATGACAGAAGTAAGGCAGAAGGGGCTTACCTAGCTCCTTCAAGCCTTGTTATTAGATCACTAATCCTATTCATGAGGGTGAGGCCCTCATGGCTGATCACCTCCCACAGACCCCACCCACCTCCTACTACTTTTGTGCTGGAGATTAAGCATCAACATGAATTTTGGAGGGCACACAGACACTCAGAGCACAGCAACTCTCTTGAGCTACTGAGGAGGACCTAGTGTCTCGGGCTACAGCTGTCTATCCCACAGGAGTGTGAGCTCAGGAGGAAGGTGGTGTGAGGAAAGTTTGAAGTCTCTAAAATAGTCAACACAAAAGTTCAACCCCAAAATGAGGCCTCTACTTCTTATTCAAAGACCATAGGCACTGAACACTAGGGCTCTAAGAACCAACTGAGAACAAGAAGTTTGTGAGGAAGGAAACCTGGCCTGGGAAAGGCAGGGAGAATAAAAACTGAGGGGAGGGGAGGTGCTGCAGGCCTGGTGGGATCCAGGAGCAGGGAAGGCACCTGCCCTGGGTTCCCCAGTTGCCCTTGTCTGTAACACAAGGGGAAAGAAGCCGGCTCCATCCCATTGCATCCTTCGCTGCACTGAAGGGAGACATCTGCTTCACTCTTGCTAATTTAGTGTGGGAAGCCTGGCTCACTCTCTGGATGTAGACAATGATTCCTGCTGGCTGGCAGGCAGGCTAGGGAGCTGGAGGCTCAGCTGCATCCCTCCTCGGCTGGCATTCCATCGCCCAGCGGCTGTCCTCCTCAGCAGGCTGCAGCTGGTCTGGCCCTACACACAGAAGCTTGAGGCATGGCGGGGGAGGGGCGGGATGCCTGCCCCCAGAGGCTCCAGGCAGCAGCTTTCCGGAACAGGAAGACTGCTCAGAGCCCTCGGAGCCAGCTGTGCCCGAACAGGAACCAGGGCACTGGGAGGCTGGAGCTGTTGTTGCAGGCTGAGTACACTGGGATACTGGGGTGGAGAAGAACAAGTTTGCAATGGAAGAATGTTGTCCCTGAGGTTTACATCCTAGTGTGGGCGAGGAATCCACAATTGTCAACAGAGCACCCTGATGTCAGCCTTCACTGGTTCTGGGCACAGAGTCTGAGAGCACAATTAAGCACAGAACCTTCATAACTAACATATATTCTGGGACAGATCCCACCCACTGCTTGCCTTGTTCTACCGTCTTCTAGATGGATGCAGGAATAATCACCTTATCATCCCACTGGGCCTCTTTTCTACTCTCCCCAAGAAAAAGTGCTTGGGTCTCAGAACTTGTCCTCACAGAATGACAAGGAAGGGAATGTTTATCTTTCTTCCCTGTTGCTCAGCTCATTGCCCTCTTCTGCTTTTGATCTAGTGTTCCAAGCACTAGCCAGTTCTTAGCTTTCCATTATGAATTCCTTACCTTGTATGAAGGCATATATCTAAGGGGGATTGGAATTTTCCACAAACCGTAGAAGATTCAACAGTTAAGCTAGCTTGACAAAAACCCAATACAAATTAGCTTAAGTAAAAGACCATTTACTGGCTCACCTGAGAGTTCAGGGATGGTTGAATCTAGGACCTCAAACAGCACTGTCTAGACTCTCTTTCCCCTAGTATTTGGCTCTATTTTCTGCTAGGTATTGGCATCATTATTTGCAAATGCAGATTGAATTTCTCCAAAAAGCCAGATGAAATGACTGTGGTCAACGCTAGGCTTACAGGGCTCCTGTTTGTCAACCCCATTAAAAAGAGAACTACTTTTCCCAAGTTCTGAGGAAGATTCTGATTGCCTCTGCTTGGAACACATGCTCAGCCCTGATCCCTTCATTGTGTCTATGGGAATGAGTAACTTCCATGGCTAGACTTAGGTCAAGTGCCCAGGCAGCGTCTGGAATGGAGGATGGGCAGATTTTATTCTAGAAAAACAAGAATGGGATGGGGAAGAGGTATTCAAGAAGCAAAGTAATAACTCCCACACTCTGCCATGAAAGTATTTATTGTCTTGTGACACCAGAGCAGGAGAGAGACTTGGGGCAGGGGTCTCTTCTTACCTGTTCCACTAACACAATGGGCAGATCCTGGCTTTCAGCAAACTCCCACTTACAAGGCTTGCTGTTCTTCCAGATTTCTTCTATGATTCAATGCTCTAGAGACTTGTGGGGGCCGCTTTTACTCACCTATAACATCAGCCTTCACTTCTCCATGATAGTCATTTGGCACCCCTGAGCTCTTCCCAGACACCATCCCTGTTGTGCAAAGAGGTCACAGAGTCATGGTGAGTCAGACAGGGACAGGACCAAGGCAAGGCCTGGCTTTAAGAAGACAGGGCCTTCTCTATCCAAGTTAGAGTTAACATTTGAGCTACTTTATCCTTGGGGTCATCTTTAAGAATCCTTCCCCTGCACTTCCCAGAAAATAAGCCCCAGAGCCTGAAACAGTCTTTTCTAAGCAGACTTCTTAGTCATTAGGCCAATACAATCTCACATTATCTGAGTTGAAAGGAAATGGATGAGTCATGTACTCCAACCACCCAGCTAATGCTTGAATGTCTCTACAGTGTCCTAACAAGTGGCTGTCTTTCCTGAGCTGGGCCAATTTTAGGAAGTTCCCTTTCACAGGCAACTCCAACTTTGGCAGCTTCTGCTCTCTGCTGTGCTCTTTCATCACAGATCCCATGGGCCACACGGAGGACAAAGACTGATTTGAAAGGTCTGGGACGCCTTGGGGCAGCTGCTTTAGGATGGCCTGAATATTTGACCCCCGATTATCGATTATCGCAAGGTGGATTCTGGGAAGGCATAAACTCCCAGGCATTCCAGAGGCTCCCCGAGTTCACACATGGTAAGGGCTGTGGTGCGGGAGTCAACACAAGGCTCTGTGGGAGACTCTGGGACCTTACAGTCTTCTCTTTCCTCCAGGACAGGGCTAAACAGCTTTATTGGTTTCAAAGCATTGCTTATTTCCTTGGTCACTGTAACTAACACCCTGGCCTCCTAACTATGGAATGTCCCTCCTGGGCCCTCTACCTACAGAGTATGGCAGTGAATGACCTGTTGTAACTAGGTCTGTGTAATTAGGTGTGAATGCAGAGTGGGCAGGTCATAGAAAGGCCTTTCTTCCCAGTATGAGGTGTAGAGTCACTTTGAGACTGCACAAAGTACCTAGTTTCCTTACCTTCACTATGGGGAAAAGATTTGGGGTCAGAAAAACAAAGGAGCAAACTATCTGCCAAACAGTATCTCCACCCTTTATTCTATCTCTTCTCCTCTCCTCTAAAGCTGAAGTAAGCAGATTTAAGCCTTTGTTGGAAGATCTCTCTCTCTCTCTCTCTCTCTCTCTCTCTCTCTCTCTCTCTCCACAGTCCCTCTTTCTGAACATTCCCCTCTTTTGGGTTCACAGAGCCTCACAATATACAGTTAAATGTTCCCTGAAAGCAAACCTTATCCTGGCCCCTAAGGTATTTATGTCCTTATAGGAAGAAAGGGCAATGATTTATAATCCCACATAACTGTGGCCAGATTAACATAGACTTTGGAAAAGGACAGAGGGGAAGGTCAGAAATTGTGTAGAAGAGAAGGATTGGGAAATAAGAAGGCTTGCCCCCTAACAGTTCCCGGGATGAGATGCCCTTGCGTGGTATTAACCATATAGAGGCCAAATCCACAACTCCTCTCCCCTCCTTGGTCAAAGCTCCATCTTTTCTGGTGATTACATCTAACTCCTTCCTTCTATGCTCATTGGAACAGTGATGTGGTGTTGACCTTGGTTAGCCTGGGAATTGAGGTCTCCCCTTTGCTACTTTGGATTCACCATGTCCCAAAGCAGATCTCTAGTTAACTTCTCTTCTTTAAAAAGAAAGCCTCAGTTAGAGCCACTGAGTTTCCATGTCCAAAACAAGCTCTGGAAGGGTGGATCCTAGAGCATTCTGGAATGTTGACCATGATACTGATTTTTCCTTGGGAAATTATACCCTGGTGACTGACCACACTGAGGCTCTCGATTCTCTTGAGACAGCTGAGTATCTGAGGAGATGCTCAATTTTGTCTAGCCGCAAGAATGTATAGTAATATCAACACAGATGAAAATTTAGGGGCTGGAGAGCTCTGTGAGAACAAAATTCAGGGACTAGTGATTATCAGCCTCTGAAGGGAAAATTGTGATGGAGGCCTGCTATAAGAGCAGATCAGAAGACAAGGAGCCAATAACTGACCTCAGCCCAATACAGTATTATCTTTCATTAATGTATTTGAGTTACTATTATGAGCCAACCAATAAGTATTTTGTAGATAACTTGGGGAATCAAGCACTTTCATCCCATGGACTAAAGAAATATAAAACTTGATCCAGGGATTAAGAAAATAGAGGTGGGACACTGTCCTTAGTCTTCTTCATTTTCTCTCCTGCTATGGTCTTATCCATCCAACCATCATGTCTAAGCAAATGGGCTCTGGATCTATATCACCAACCCTAAAGACCCATCTGAGCTCCAGATACATACTCCAACCGCTGCCTAGACATTCCCATTACAATATATGTTTACATCTTCCCCAGTTTTTACATATCCTGAACCAAATTCATCCATCAACCTCACTTCTACACCCTTCACAAAACTGTTCATCTCTCAGTTTGTAATGCTTCTGCCTAAAATGACCTTCTTCTCTCTCTTGAATCAATGTCCCACTCTTCGTTAAGATGATTCAGATCTCATGTTTTCCACATATAAAATGCCTGGGTGCAATGAAACACTATTTACTGAACCCAATATTTAAAGATCCAGGTAAGTGGCTAAGTCCTCTGTGAAGGCCCCATCATCTCTCCCAGGCAGAAGGACCTCTTCCTTCTCTGGACTTCCAGAACACTTTATTTGAAAATGTCCTTTCTACATTCATCCTCTCTTTCAAATGCAAGTATTTAATGTCTTTATACTTCAAAAATATTTCCACTTTCTAATACATTTGGTAATTTCACATCCAGCAGACACAATCATGCCATCCTGGAGTTCTTCTTCTTTGAACTAACTAGTGCTTCTGTGGCCTTCTCATCCAATAGTGATGGGTCACACACTCTGCTTCCTTGTAAATGCCACATTCTCACTTTGTAATCACGTGTGCCCTTGAAATACCTTATTAATTGTGAGTGTGTACATCTAAGTGACAAAATAACTCATGGTCCCTCAAAAGAGGATGATCTTAGAGTCAAATACAGGTGCTGTGGATGCTTTCGACTTGTGTTCTGCTCTTATTAGGTGTGTGATCTTGAGCAGCCCACTTATCTTGTCTGAGCCTCAGTTTCCCCAGTTGTAAAAAAGAAGGTAATGCTCACCTTGGAAGATTCAAACTGTGCTGTCTCTCACTCCATGAGCTGCATCCACCATGTCTTCAGCTTCACTTCTCACCCACACTTTCCTGAGAAAATTTTGTATTTTTCAGGCATCAGCTTAAATGCTATACTCCTTAGGAAGTGCTTGGCACTCGAAGATCTGCTGTCTTTTCCGTGTGCTCACTTATTGTAGTGCTTCTGCCCCGTCTCAGCACTTAGCCTCTGAATTGTAAAGGTCTATTTCTCTTGCTTTTTTCCCCTGCACTGAGAAACTGCAAACTCCATGAAGACAAGAATCATGATTTGTTAACTACCACATTCCACCTTTGATCCGTCCCATTCACTTTTGATCTAAGGAAAATGAAAAAAAAAACAAGTAAGCCACATTAGGTAAGGAATTTACAATTCTGAGAGTCTGAAAAGATGCCAATATCTCAGAGTGCTTCTTAGCTTGCACTGCAACAATTCAGTTCATCAAATCACTGGCTCCATCCTAGAATGGCACTAGGCACTATGCAGTGATCTCCTTCAATACAGAAATCATGTGATCTGTCTTCTGATCTGATGCTAAAGCCCAATAGTTTCCAATTTTATGAGATTTATGACCAGTTTTGTGTATGTGACATTACCTAAATCTCCAACATAATTAATTTTCCTAGGGTATTCTCATCAGTGATAGCAATTCCCAGTTTGTTTGGCACCCATAGTTGAAAATATCTTATTTTAAAACTCAGCAACATGTAAACTTATTATAATAATCTAGGCACTTTATCATAAATGGAAGCAATGATCACTATGGTGTTATCCTCTATTTATTTTAGATGGTGTAACTTCTGAAGTGACGTTTATTGAACATTATGGTTTAGAGAGGAAGATCTCGGGTCAGATGGCCCATGTGCCAACCCCACCCTGTTATGCACTAGCTAGTAATGTTAAGGAAAGTGATTTCATTCTCTGTGCCTCAATTTCCTAGTCTATAGAATGCAATCATATTATTTGCATTATAGGGTTATTGTATGGGTTAAATGGGCTAACATGTAAAGGCTTATAGCAGTACCTAGCAGCTGCTGTGAATACTCTATAAATTTAAACTATTATTATTTGCTAAAGATGAATCAAATAGAAGAAGAGTGTTTGGATAAGATTACCTTCAAATTTCCTGCCATTCCTGAATGAAGTTCTCTGTCTCTATATCACTGTAATCCCTCAGAATTCCTTTTCAGTAGGGAGGGGGCAGCATTATCCACATTTTACAAACAATGAAATTGAGCCACAGAGAAGCAAAATGTGCAGTAAATGAGTGGCAGCAGGGCTCAAGTTTGTAGATCTTGGTGTAGAACTAGGACACATTTCAGAGTGATGTGAGGTTGTGCATGTAAGAGTGAGTTAGATATCCTTTATGAACTTGGGAGCAGTGACCCCTTGAAGCCCCTTCTCTCCATTGATGCCCAACAAGGTCACTTCTGTCTCTCTCTCTGAGATGGTCTCAGGCTCTGTCTTCCCAGGAAGTTTTCAAATTAGCTTTAACAAAAGCTAAATTGTGGAGTTGGATGAGGTGCTAGTTAGATACTGTCGCCTTGGTCCTGGGATTTCCACTTCCATCTCTGGGTGTGCCGGGTATGCACATTCCTCACCTGGCTGCAGACTCTGACTTTTAGATGATTCCCTCTACTGAGCCAGGACCTTAAAATACTTGGCAACCTCACAAGTGACCCTATCCCCAAACATTCTGCCCCAACTCTATTCCCCAGATCCCATTCCACCCTTTCCTTTTCATGCAATGATGGACAAAGGATCTTCAAAAACCCCTTCCTTCTCCCTCCTTCTTCCCACTAGGTTATCCCAAAGGAAGACTGTCCTCTTCAGAACCAGGCTGAGTGGTTGCAGCCCCTAAGTCTAAGGGTGGAGGGAGTGTTCCTGTGCTTGAATTGAGACGGTTCAAGAGAACTTGAGGTGCTTTTCTTTTCTGTCCACTAGGGGGATGCTTGTAGAGGGATGGAAAAAACAGAGGCTTAAAAAAATATGCTGCTGAAATTTCAGCAAGAGAGAAAAAGAGAGAGCGAGCGAGCGAGAGAGAGAGAGAGAGAGAGAGAGCGAGAGAGATAGCAAAGCAGCTCCAGACTTCCTCATCTCGTTCACGTCAGAGGCAGGAACCGACTGTGCTAAAGCTGTTGGCTCAACACGCAGAGACTGACAGGAGCCCAGAGAGAGGGAGAAAGGAGGGGTCCTTCCTGACCCAAGGAATTACCACTAGTGGAGTAAAGCCGCCTGACTTTTTGATCTTATTTTGGTTGTCTCTTCTTTCTCCTTCCACTCGTAGCCCTGCTGTGGAGCCTCCTCTCTTCGTCTCAGAAAAGGTGGAAGGGAAAAGAAGGGAGAGAGGTGGGCTCTTAGGTGAGAGCATCAGCTGGGTCCAGCCCTAAGAGATAAGAATTCTCCTCGCAGGAAGCTCCTCTTTCTCCTGGCAGCTCACCCCCAGCCCGGGTAAGTCCAGAGCACTCCGCTCTTTCCCTTCCTTGCTAGCGTCATTTCAGCACCAAGGAGAGCGGTGAGATGCATCTTGGTTCCTGTATGCCTGCGTGTTCCTGCAAGGCATTTGGCACTGAGGTTACATTTATCTCTCTGCTGCCGGGAGAGCTGGGTTCTGCGTAGCAAAAGAAAGGTGCCAAACTATGTCTACCGAATGAAAGAGGGATGTGGACCCCGGCCTTGCGGTGTGCGTGAGTGTATGTGCGTGTGTGCTGTTGCATAAGACAGGTGAGGGCTGAGCTAAATTGCTGGTGGTTTCTGTGCGCCTCTGTGTGAGGCTGTCCTTTTCGTATGTAGATAAGGAGCGTTGGGAAATTAATCGTGCACCTTCTTTAGCTCTTTCTCACTTCATGGTGGGAAAGTGTTGCAAAGGAAGCCTGGTGGTTGGGAGTGAAGGTAGAGTTAAAAGTTGTGCTCCTCCGAGGCAGCTTGGAAGAAGGGATGTTTGAAATACCAGTTTCCCCAGGATTCACTGGGTTCTTGCTGTGGAGGGAGCCGAACCTGACCTTTTACTTTTTCTCCTGGTGTGAATTCATGGCAAGTGGGTAGGTGCAACAGGTGAGGCTCAGGTTGGGGCAGGTTGGGGGCTGAGGTCTTTCCGATTTCATGGCAGCAGGAAAGTGCCCATGTCTTGAGCCTTACGGGGGTTGGGTACATTTACAAGGAGGCAGGAGGTGCCTTCCACTTTTCTGTTATCCTTGGCTATGTGTGGTTGGAAAGAGGACAAAAATCTATTCTGCCCTATTTTCTGGGGCATCTGGCAATGAAAAACAGCTCAGAAGAAAGATCTTTCTCGATGTATCTGGAAAAGCAGAAATGAACGTAGACTGGCCCTTGACTTGGGGAGATTGAAGTGGTACTCTGCTTCCCCAGCACCAAGGGGCTCACAAACGGGAGTGTGGCATTGCTTCACACATTTTGCACTGCTCTCTTTTCTGCCTCCTGCCACTCTGAGTATGTTTAGTCAACTACCTGTACCTGCTTTACTTTTGCCTTGGAGACACTATTGCTTGCTTCCCTCCTTCAGTCCTGCCCAAACCTACTTGGATGGGGCAGTTCAACAAGTGGTGTCAGGTATTTTCTTCCAGTCATGCAAGCCAGTCTCCCAAGGGGGATTTTAAAGAGATGTAGCTTCTTGGAAGATCAAGCCTTGCCTTGATCTGGTCTTTAATTCTGTAAGGTTCCAGTTGCTTCATTTAAATATATTGAAGCAGGGGAGGCCTGAGAGGTGGGGGAGTTCACTCATTCAACCCTGATCAAACCCTAGTGTGATGGCTCTTTGTTCTGTTTTAAATTGAGCACCATGGGACCCCCCCTAGGAGAAGAAAAGATTCCCTAGCTCTGGTTCCAGACCCCCTTGAGTGAGAGATGTAGTTCTGAGTGAAGTGGTATTGCTTTCTTTTTTACTATGCCTGCTACTGAATCCGGAAACTTGAGCATCTCCTTAGCATGGCAGTTAGTAGAATGTAGTGTGGAAAAGAGAGTGATGTCAGAAGTTGTAAAGGGAGGGGGCAAAAGATTGAAATAGACAAATGCAAACAACCAGATATGGACTCTGACTCATTCATATTTCAACTTCCTGTCCTTGAAATTCCTTTGTTTGGACAAGTGAGTGGATGGATTCCTGCATGACATATCTCATAAATTAAAAAAAAAAATCATGCCCTTGCAGTGGACCCTGTCCAAAGCCATCATTTATTACTGAAGTCACCATATTTAGTGGTCATTATCTCATTAATGCCCCTAAATTCTCTCTGAAATAAGTGCTCAGCTACATTATTGAGCCCATTGTTTAGAAGGAGACACAGATGTTTAAAGTGTTAGGCCAGATAGTGGCAAAAGCAGAAATAGAACTTCTGGTCTACTAATATTCATCACCTGGAAAATGCAAAAATGCTCATTTGTGGGAGAGCAGGGATGATTGATATACAGCAGACAGATTTGCAACCAAAACCTTTTGGTGAACTCCCTGTGAAGCAATGGGCTTTCCCTTGTGAAGAATGAGAATCAGCCCAAAGTCTCCAGTCACTGCTGGCTTTTAGTTCTCAGCCAGGTGACGAGCTCTCTGAGCTTACTGTGAAGAAAGAACCCTGGGCTGGCAGCCACCAGGCTGGACTGACACTATTTACCTGATTGCCACATTCATCTAGTCCCAGAAATCCCAGTTGAAGGCACTCTTCCCAGGAAACAATGCCATAGATAGTCACCTATGGATTCCTGTGTTTGATGATTTTTTCTCCTACGAGCCTTCTCTGGGACCACCTTGGGTGCTCCTCTGTGGCTCAGAATGTGGGCAGGATGGTTAAGGAGCAGGACAGGGCAGGATCCTACTACCCAGAGGAAGAGAGGAACTGGACACAGACTCACCCCACCTACAGAGCCTTCACTGCTCTAGAAACTCCAGGTTTCCTACCTGGACAGAATTCTGGAGAGAAAACCACTACATTCTCACATTCAGCCCTCCTTCACCAAGCAGAGGATACTCCGTTGGGCTGCCTCTGGGATCCTGAGAGAGGAGAAGTGGTGGAGAAAGGTGCAGGGAAGGAGAAAGTCAGAATCCTGCTCTATTCTCCATGGCTGTAGGTTGCTGTCTTCTACCTGGAAGATGGTATACTTTGCATATAAAGAATTAAATGTTTAGATCGCTAATTTTTGACAGTTGTGTGCACTCATTGTACCTCTTCCCAAACAAGATATACAAAATTCTCTTTTACTTCTTTCTGATCAAACTTTCCGACCCCAATCCCATCACTTTTGGACATCTACCATCACAGCATACACTGGTGCACTGTACAGTAGAAATGTATAGCTGAATGTGTTACTGAGAGATGTGGATACTAGAATTTTAAGAGAACATTTCAGAGTTCTGAGGTTACTATCACTGGGTGAGTAGCAGAAAAGCGAGGAAGGTATGCATTCTCTGCCCCAGTTTGAGGTCAGGTGTTAGAAAGCCAACTGGTCATTTCCACCGTGGATATAGGAGGCAACAATCAAATCCAAACAGAAACAGTGGAAGTTCCTGCAGGCCCTTGCCTGGGAGCTGACCTGAGTTATATGATGATACAGTTCATAGTGATGATGTTGAAATTTCTATTAAAAATGTGGAATTCAGTATTCAGGTGACTGGTCATGAGTCACCCTATCTGGGCTCCAGGAGAGAGAGCTGAGGAGAGAAAACCCATGCAGGCTTACTTAGTAGGGAAAGAGCAAAGAGTTCACTCACTGTGTTAGCACTTATGCCACGACATTCAGCTCCATCCACAAAGGCCTTGGCTGAGGAAGGTGCTGTTCCTTCGTATTCAGGAGTGGCTTTAGAACCAGAAGCTGCTGGCTGAGGCTCACGGACCATCATAGCTCTGTCCAGGGATTTCTGCATTCAACTTACTCTCGTCCCCAGGTTGTGCACTCAGATAGGGAGTGTTTTCTATTTTACAAAATTAAGAAAAAAATATGAGAAAAGAAGAAAAAAAAAGCAGAAACAAAGTTTTTTGTAAATCGAGAGAGGTAGAGGGCAGGGGAATGGGGGGAAAAACAAGAACCAAGATATATCATGTACAGGTACACAAATTCCCAATGATGAATGTGATCATAATGTATACCTAAAATGTACCAATAAAATTAATGAATATGGGCCAGGGATTTGGCTCAGTGGTTCTGCCGCCTGCCCTGCAAGTGCAAGGGCCCGAGTTCCATCCCTGGTACCAAAAAAAAAAAAAAGTTAATGAATAAAAAAAAGAAAGAAAGCACATGTAGCTGACATCAGCAAAAAAAAAGAAAAGCAATAGACTTATCAGAAGGTTTTGATGACTTTGTTGAATATATAGATGTTTGTGAGTTGTACTTTTGTGTGTGGCATCTGCACACACACACACACACAAACACACAACTTATCCTGACATCTGGCCTGTCCAGTTATCTTCCTTCCCTTCTACTTCTAGTTTAAGGACCACTAGGTAGAGATGAGGAATTCTGTACACAGTTTAAACATGGGACCCTCAATAAACTCAATTAAGAAATAAGAGTTTTTGGCAGATTGGTCAGCAAATGAATCTTTAGTAAGCCTCAAAATTGGTCTAGGTCAGTCCTGGACCAGTTTACATGCTTGGTGTGAGTAGTCTCCTCATCTGCCTCCCTCCATTCAGAGACTTTTGCTACAGCCCCCAGAGGTTTTTCAGTGCTGGGAATCCAACTCAGGGCCTCGAGCATGCCAGACAAGTATTTCACCACTGAGCTAGAACCTCACTCCACTAAAGCACTTGTTTCCAGCGACTTGCCCTTTTCTGGGTTCACCTTCCTAGACCATGCATGAGCCAGGTATTTTATGGAAAGGCTCTTCAGCCATCTCTCCCAGTTGGGATTCCATAGAGTAGAGTAGATTATGGGTTGCTAATCCCATGGAAAATTAGAAGACAGACAAAGTGAGATTTAGATTCCCTAAAGTCTGGGCAGAATATGGTACAGGATACAAAACCTAAAGAGTGTCCACAAAACCAATTGTAGTAGATGATTTGACAGAAGAGCAGGGATACCTTTCACTTGTCATGATTTTGAGCTATATTAATAAAGATGAGATTCTCCACCTAATTAGAGTTTCATCTTCTTAAGAGCAAGTCCAGTGGGGAAGGAGAAATTGGAATAGAGTTGTTTAAAAGCTATTTCCCACCACATATACGACTCTCTACATCTTTACCTTGAAACATGACTTAGGGCTAGAGCTGTATTGATACATTTTTAACACAGTAAGTAATGAGTATGTCAGTTGTCAAAGGGAATTCAACAATCTTACTCTCTTCTCTTTCTCTCCTTTTCATTCTGTTTATCATTTTGGTCACTTTAAAGTACATAGTTTGGTGGTATTAAATACATTCACATAGTTGTGCAACCATCACCATCACCAAATTCTTGTGTCCAAATTTCTTTCCTTTTTGTGGCTGAGTAATAATCCATTGTATGCCTATACCACACTTGCTTATCCATTTATCTGATGATTATCCCTGGGGTTGTTTTCCCTTCCTGCCCTTTCATTCTGGCTGATTTTCTCTTCTTTACTCTCCAACCAAAAGGGAAGGGAGACTCCCTGCCCACAGCACTGACCCACACTAAAATTTTCCTCTTTCCTATGACGTCTAGCAGGTGGCTTCCCGACGGCAAGCAGGGAGGGAGGATACATGGAGGTAGTGCACATTGAATAAACTGTGTCTATCTCTGAACTCAGGCCCTCATTGTTAATGTGTAAAACAGACAGAGTCTAAGTGAACTGGATCCCAAATTCTCCTCTATTCCCCTATGAGAGTTTCCCGGCCTTGTTGGAGAAGGTGCCAGCAGACCAGGAGAGGCCCAGCATTCACAGGCAGGCACACCTCTGGGTTATGTGCATCACGAGGTGAGACTCACTAAGGAGTCATAAAGGGTTCTGAGGTCAGGGAAACATGAGCCAACAGACTCAGTACAACCTACAGAAGGGTCCCAGCCCTGGCCTCTTAGGGACCCCTGGCCTTAGAGTAGTGCACTGCCAAGCTCACCCGGGCTTGACTTCTTTAATAACATCTCATGCTCTGGCTACAAATGACCCAGTAAAAGGTTATTACCCAGACCCAGGAGGAATTCACAGTTGTTTTAATGGGAATATGTCCCTGCCATACTACATGGTACAGCGGGGAGAAAAGAGAAGTCTGCAGCATAGATCCCAGGGCAGTGTCAACCAGGACAGTAAATGTTACAGCACCTTACCAACATCCCTGGGCTGGAATTTGGTCTTTGATCCAGGACTTTTAGTCTGTCTAAAAATTCACATTCCTGTGCCCTGATGGCCTGGATCTTTCTATTGCTTAATGATCATACTAGCCAGCATTTCCTGAGTGCTACAGTGAGAGCTTGTCACACCGAGTGCTCTTAATAAATGTTTGCTGCTATGACTCTTCATAAGCACTTTAAATACCCTGTGTCATTTATTGGCTAAACATGATGACATACACTATTATTCCTACTTTACAAATGAGGAAACTAGACATCACAGTGCTAGATAACGTGCTCAACTTTTTACAGCTAAGGAGCAGTACAGAACAGGGACTGAAGCTCAGATTCAACTCCTATGTCTTAGCTGCTTATGTTGCTTTTTTATTTATTTATTTTTTGAGATGGAGTTTTGCTATGTTATGCAGTTCAGGCTGGCCTTGAATTCACTGTGTAACCCAAGCTGGCTTCAAACTTACAGAGATCCTCTTGCCTCGACCTCCTCAGGGCTGGGACTACAAGTATGTGCCACTACACCTGTACTTATGTTGTGGTTCTGTTATGCTTATGTTGTTTTTCTCATTCATGTAGCAATAAATGATGGTGCCCTTGTGATTCATCCTGAACATCTTTAGAAGGTTTGGCATCTTGCATTCTTGCGCATCTTTATGCATGAAAAATTGACTCTCCATCTTCATTACTTGTTCTATGAAGGCTGGCAGAGCCCAGCACAGGGCCTCATTCATAGCAGGACAGGGCCCAATATAAATTTTCTGATCTGCTGTCGGTCTGCTCAATTTAAGTGCAAGTTTTGCACACTTGTTTCCCTTTTTAAGTAATAATAACGTGATGATTTAAGGAGTGCTCATGATGTGCTCGACTCTATACCACGCTCTACAACTTAGTCTCACTTGCTTCTCACAATAACAGGCACAAGCAGCACTCATATTTTGGGAGGCTGCTCTGTGACAGCTGCTATACCCGTGCAGTGCATAGTTCCCCAGTTTAGTTCCCAGGACAACCCTGATGGCAGATTGGCGAAGAAAACCTCCAGACAAGTGGAAAAGCAAGACCCTGGTCACACCAAACTTGGCCCTGAAGACTAGAGAAGGGACTCAGGGAGGAAGCGCACACACCTCCTGGGAGCTGGGGTCAGTTGGCTGCCTGAGGCCACACAGAGAGTAGGTGGTGGAGCTGCCTTAAGCCAAAGCCCCAGCTCTTTGGTGTGCTTTTGCCTGTGCCATAGTCACACTTCTGCTGCCCTGGGTGCCACAGATTCCGCATGCACACAGCGCCCAAAGCAGAAAGGCAGCAAGAAGCAAGACCCGGGAGTTATTACCAGAAACCCAGGATTCGCAGTCCTGCTCGGCCAGGAATAGACCGTATGACCTTGGGCAATTACCTAACTTGTCTTAATCTGACATTTCTCATCAAAAGCTCCACCTCCCTGTGTCCTTCCAGAGCCTGTGGAAAGCATCACGTTATCCTTAAGGAATTCTTATGAGAACTAAATGGGGCACAAGTACAAAGTGCCCAGGACAGTGCCTGGCACGGAACATGTCCTCTAGAAAGGATTGTGCCACATGCTGTTTCACAAGGCCTGGGGACTGGGTGCAAGCCAGGGTGCTTGGCATTTTAACAAGCTAGCAATTATCTGGGCTAACCTGGATTTTATATTCTCCTCCAGTGCTAATGGTTTAGGCCGGCCCTTGTTTTACATCACTTTGATTTTAGGAGCATGTGTTGGGCTATTTTTTTTTTTTTTTGTCTACTCTTTTAGCACCAAGAGTCTTGCAGGTTGACATTTAAAAATATCTGCAAGATGCCTCTTACCAATTAATTACCTAGAAATCATACCCAATTGAAATTAACTTGAGCCTTAAGGAGACAGCAGGGCTTGAGCCCCATTCTTGACTCAGCCTGAGGCTGCCAGGCTTTGGGTTCTTTTCTTCCTCCATTCCCCTCCCTCCAGGTTCTTCTGCCATTCTGAGTTTTATTTATGAAACATCTCTCTTTCCTTTATAATTATGTTTTCCATAAGAAGAACATCTAACAGCCACCTTCTGGCTGGGCTAGAGTAATTGTTTGATTTTTTTTTGACGGTGTGCAATTTGAAAGCCTTGAGTTTGTATAGATTACCTTGAATTTATATCTGCAAGTGCATCGAGAGAAAAGCTGTCTGCCTCGTGCAGTAATATAAACCCTGAAGTCAGTGAGCAGCAGGGTTTGTGTGGATCCTCTGTTTATTTAAACGGGTTTCTGTAAAAAACAGATACCTTAATAAGCCAGGCTTTGGGAGCCCAGCCTTTTTAAGTGCCTCTTGTGAGCTTGTCAATGCCAAGGTCAGCAGCAGTGACCAGGCCACAGCACAGGTGTGGGGAGGAAGTCAGCTGCCAGCCCTGTGTCCCCTCTGCATCCTCCTGACAGCCCACCAGCTGTGTGCCTGTGGGGCGAGGGCACAGGCAGGCACAGGGGAGGGCAGCACACCGGCCAGAGAGCCATGTCTGCTCAGGGCAGGAGGCCGGTGGCCATCTGGGCAGAAGGACGTGCCCCTGAATAGCAAATGAGCGCCTCTCGAGTGGCTGTGTTGGAAAGGGCAGAGGCCAGAGCCATCTAGAAAAGGCCTGTCTCCTCGCGGTGACCCAGACTGTGCCACCAAGAGACGAAACTTATAAATGCAGCTGTAAAGCCTCCATTCAAAGCCATATATATTTATAGAGATATAAATGAAGTTTAATGCTGGTGAAACTCACTATAAAAGCCAAAGACTTCATCTGTGTCTCTACTTCAGGCATGGATCTGCGTGGCTCCCTGCCTTTCTGCGTGCACACTGCAAACGTGGCCCAGCTGTGCTCTGCAGCCACTGGTGGTGGGCAAGGCAGAGGCCCTCTGAGTGGCTTCAAGTGAGGTGCCCAGCAAGGAGGCATTCCCTCCTCTCCGAGGGCTGTTTAAAAGCAGCGAGGAAAGGGAGAAAAGGCAACAGCACTGCCAAATCAAGTGGCTTCAAACAGCCAGGAGTCTGGCTTTAAATAAAACAATTTGAGGAAGGTTGGCTTTTCATTTGCCTCGGAAGCTGCCAGCTCCTGCTCCTCATAGTTCCAGATGGGATCTGACTGCGAAGTCAGGCTGACCAGCCCCAAGCCCTGCGCTTTCCTCCGGCCGCCTCCCTTCTGCCCATGCTGGGCAGGCAGCAGCACTGTGAAACCTTGCCCAGTCAGGTTTGGAGCTGCGCTCTGTTGCCCACTAGCCGAGTGGCCTCAGGGAAATCACTTGACTTCTCTAAGCGTCAGTATCCTCACACATGAAATTTGTTAAATAGTTTCATCCTCTCAGAGCTGCTGTGCATTACAGCACATGTCATTTCTACACGAAGATTTATCACAGCCCTTGGGTAACACAAAGAGCCTTCAGTCAATAGAATCTCACTTAATGGGGATCTCTGAGGCAGAGGAGGTACAGCTGGAGGCTGGAGGTCAGGTTCACATGCTCTTTGGCATAAAAAAGAATGATTGAAAAATATGATGTGTATTTAAAAAATTTGTTCCAGTAAAAGACACATTGCCATTGATTCCCTCTCAAAACACTTCCTCTTGCTTTGAACACACTTATCCCATCACTCTGGCTACTTTCTGAAGCAGTTCTGGAAATCCTCTTTCAGGAGTGTCTATACAAAGAGTGATTAAAAATACAGTGCATGCTGCTGTCAAGTGCCATCAACCAAGTGCCACAGGCTTGTAAAAACATTACAGTGTGTCCTCATCCACAGTGTTTACTAGCTCTGACACTGTGGGGCTTCTGGCTCTTCTCCAAAGTCAAAATGATCAAGAAAGGTAAATGTTTTGAATTGACTCAGGATGTGGAGGCAGCCACAATTGTGCAACTAAGGACACTCATATCAAAGAACTTCTAGAACTACTTCAGAAAGTGAAAAGAAGGGGGATTCATGACAATGTGCTTTTTACTGTAACATTTAAAAAAAAAACTTAAATACATGCTATATTTTAAAATCACACCTTGTATATTCTCCTCCCAGGCCAAAGAGGCTCTATGTGGCCTTAGATTAGCTGCAGGAGCAATGCATCCTGGAGACAGGCAATGGCTTGAGCCCTGCTTTCTGCTTAAACTGTCACCAGCTGTCCATGATGGTGCAAAGGCTTCTGGGCCAGTGTGTCTAGGGCAGCAGCTCAGGGCAAGTGTGGCTGACCATGTAAGTGAGCTCCTGTCTGTGGAGTTTCACCTGCAGTACGGGCCTGTCTGTGTCCTTATACCTGGCTCCCTGGGAGGTAAGAGGCAGTGCACCTGGGGCACTGTTTCCCAGGGTGGGAGTCTCTGTGCTGGTAGGGGATGCCCTTCCAAACTGGACCCTTGAGAAGTTGGCAAACCTCACCACAGGTGTGGGCTCCATCCCATCCAAGGGAGGGCCCTATGGCATCTTCTGGAGGAGAGGCACGGGTGATGTCAATTGGGACCCTGATAGGTACTGAGTAGGGTCTGGGGAGGAGACCACTATCCGTCAATCTTTTATTAAACATGGTCTGAGGCACAGTGAGTGCATTATTAAAATGCAAAGTAAGGATGTGCTGTACCCTCTACCCACCTCCTGTTTCATTTGTATTTTATCAGCTTAATGTTGGGAGAATGAAAGGCTTAGGGCAGCTATCCTCAGGATAGGAGGGGAAGGGAAGAAACCTTCCAGAGGGCCCAAGCTACCTTCCATGGTAGCAGCTTCTTGCAGGGACCTCCTGGCACCCCTAGAAGTGCCCTTCTTTGGGGGCTGGAAACCTGGAAGACAGTGAGCACTGCGACCTCTACACGCATACCCTTGAGTTGCTTTTTGCAGAGTGGCCTTGGGAACCCGCCTGATGTTCCCTAACTCATGACATAGGAAAACTTGGGAAAGAAATCTGGTTCCTGCTCCTTGAGATATGTTGCCGTTTCCTTTCTTAAGGTTCTTAAGGTCAAATTTTGCTGAAGGGATTATTCACCAGTGGCAAAAGCCTGCTAGAAAAGGAAAAATAGCCTTTTTGTTTCTGAAATTTAGTATCTCTGCACCCAGCCTGAGTGGGCCCCAGCAATGGCAAGATAGATCTGTGGGCAGTGGTTAAACTTTGAGGAGGTTTAGATCTCTTGGGTTTATAAATCACCAGGTAGACCCAAAAACAGCTCCATGCCTCTGCTCAGGAGCTTGGTAACTGCTAACACTTGCATGATGAAATATTCTCAGGCAGCAATCTAAGTTCTTCATATGTAGAAGCAAATGGAATCTGTACAATAAGTTTTTGAGTGAGATGCTATTACTATCCCCATTTTACAGGTGGAAAAATTTAGGTACAGAGTTTGTAAGTTTTTCTGAAGTCACACACAAATAGCAGAGGTGGGATTTGAACCTAGGTAGTCTGTGCTTCCTAAGCATCACTCAGAAATCTTCTAGCCCCCCTGTTGCCAGGGAGTGACTGCAAGAAGCAGGAGCCTTCACAAGCTTGGTTTGAATCACAGAGGGCAAGTTCAGAGCAGTCACTCTCTGCGGAGGTCAGGCTGCCCCTTCTACTCGCCCTCCTTTACAGAATCATTCTGTTTGTTTTCAACAAAGCCTCATCTAACTCTTTCAAGATGAGAAAAGAATCCAGATCCAAAGCAGGTGAGTTTTCTTAAATGAACTTTATTTCACCCAGTCTCATAAGGTGGTGTCAATTCTCATTTATCTACAAATTCCTCATTTGCTTTGTGGCTTATCCACTTTGGGGAGCATCTGGGCCATAGCTGCGACTACCCATTCACTTGTGGGCCACTTCATAACTCTGCCCTGCCATCAGGCAAAATGCAGTTCCTGTAGTGGATTCTCAAGTGACTGGTCCAGCTGGGTAGGGATGTGGAAGGCAGAGGTTGCGAAGCCTAGTTTATTCCTGGTGGGGCTTCTTGTTCAGCTTGGAGGCCATCAGTTGAGCCCTAGTGGCAGCCAGGGCCACCAGAAGAGTAAAGGAATGGCTGGGGAGCAGAGCTCCATTCAATGGCAGCCCAAGCACAGCCCCGATCTGTAGTCAGTGATGGAGGAAGCAGCAGGGTATTGGCAAAAGAGGTGGGTGGCCCATTCAGTGCATCCAAGCCACCCATCATGTGCCAGACTCGGTGGCAACTGAGCCAAGTGGCAGACTCACCCAGGGTAGACAGGCTGGGACAGGGCTGCCAGAGGAGCCAGCATAGGTGCAGTGGGAGGCTAGTGTTCAGTTTCTGTTTTGGGTGCTGAGCAGGAACACTTCGGGAGAAGTGCATCACAGCCCTGGGTGAGGTGGTTCGGGGCTGAGCATCCACTCTGTCCTGGGACAGCTACCCCTTGGCAGGAAGATGCAGAGAGAGTTCTGGAGACAGTGAACTGGAGCTCAGCCCTGGCCCTGCCTAGCTGTGCTGCTCCACTGAGGTCATTTAACCTCTCTGAGCCTCCCTCTCCCAGTCTCTAACATGATCCTAAGGATGCCTCTTAGGAATTCTGTGACAATTGAACAAGGCAAACATATATAGGCTTCTGGCACTTGAAAAGTACTCCATAAATGTTGATTTTCTCCCCTTAGTGGAATAATTGGGATTTTTGATGTGCTTCTTGTGTTTCATAGTCCTGTTAAAATATCACAATAGGCTTACACAGCCCTTTGTGAAGGTGAGCAGGATGATTATTATTAATTACTTCCATTTCACAGAGGCAAGAACTACTGTACAGTTTCAGTGACTTGTCTGAGGTAGAGAGGCAACAAGTGAGGGAAGTGGGATCACAGCCCCCATGACCTTGGACCTTGCCACCCCCTTTACTGTTCTGGGATTGGGTGGGCCATCACAAGGTCCACAAGACCCGACTCCCAGATGCCCAGAGGACAGAATCAGCTCCTATGCTCACCTTGGCATCTCTGTCTTACTGGGAGGGCCTGGCCTGGCACTAGAGGCTCTGGCCTTTTAAGTCTCTCTATCCTTACAGGTGTTCTGAGGCAGGTCCCTCGAAGACAGGTGCTGAATGCTAGAGAGGCTGAGTTTCCTAGGGGCTGGAGAGCCTCAGCGTCCTTGCTTCCCCCACCCAGAACCCCGAGGAGCCTGAGTCACTCATCATAGCCACCACATAGGGACTAGATTCCTCTCTGTTCCCCACTAGCCAGAGAACGAAAACAAGAGCCCAGCAGTGCAGTGGCCTCCAGGCTTTCCCCCACAGAGAAGCCCACTTCAATAACCTTCTCTAAAACACATCTTCTGTTATGCTCCTACTTTATTTTTATTTATCACCAGCCAACATGGCCTGTATTTATTTGATTTCTTCCTCATTGTACATTTCCTTCCAGTTGAGCATAAACTGTGAGAGTAGGACTTTATCTGTCTTATTCACAGTTGCTTGCCTGGCCTGGAACACTGTCAGTGACCAATGGCTACTGGCTGAGAGAACGAATGAGTAGGTCTTTGGCTAGGATTCTCTGTTCCAACAAGCTGTTACTAAAGACCTGCTCTGAGTCCGCCATTTTGTTAATGGCTGGGTGCGAGTAGGATATAAATCCTTACCTTTGAGGACCTCCCAGTCTGGTTAGGGCAGAGAGAAATCTACAAATATAGTAATGGAGGGCTCACATCTGGGAACCAGCTAACCAGCTGTGTAGGGTTATGGGGTTAGAAGGGAAGAGTGACTAACTCTAGCAGGCATCCCATTAAGCTCTGTGAAGGAGATGACATGTGGCTGTGTGTTAAGAATTCACAGAGCTTTGCCAGCCAGAGGAGAGGGGCATCCTGGGTAGAGGGACTGACATGTGCAAAAGCTCAGAGCCATGGGTGGAAACACGTCGGATGGTAATGGAGGGTTGCGATGTAGCTGGAGCACAGGGGCACTGGGTCATGGTCGGGGAGAGAGTGGCAGGAGATGATGCTGAGGAAGGAGACTAGAATCTGGCCATCCCTCCAAGAGCCCCATGGGGAGGACTACTAACTGCTTGGAATACTTCAGATGTGAAATCTTGAACTAGGTCGCAGGATGTAAGCTTGTCACTTTTTTCGTCAGAGAATCAAAGGCGCACCTCAACTGAGTTTTATCTATTACTGAGATATTCTATTGTATTGATGACATCTTTTATTGCAATATCTTTAAAGCAGGGTCTCAGGATGAGTAGAGGGGCCATGCAGAGCCTCCAGGGCCCTCATCTTTGCTGGGAGATGCTGTTCTGCTCTCATTTTAACAACATGGGGCCACTGCACTGGCTCTTTCACTCTGGGAGGGCTGGTACCCTCCGTAAAAACGACACCACTATGAGGGGGTGAAGGGAGGTCAGGGAATAGGGAAAAAATAAGAGCCAAGGGGCATCATGTAAAGGTACAAGTTCCCAATGATTTTATTTATTTTAATTTAATTTTATTTTATTTTGGTACCAGGGATCGAACTCAGGACCTTGCGCTTGTAAGGCAGGAGTCAGAACCACTGAGCTAAATCCCCAGCCCCCCCCCCAGTGATAAATGTAAATGTACTGTATACCTAAAATGTACCAATAAAAGAATTTAAGAGAAAAAAATGACACCACTATGAGTGGCAGCATTGCAGTTAAAGGCAAGATTAGTAAGAAAGAGGGGAGGGGGGAGGGAGGGAGAGAAAGAGGGGGGGGAGATCTGAGACCAGGAGCTTTGAATGCTTGTTCTATTTCCCTTAACTGTGGCTTATTTAAGAAAATTGTCCATTCTGTTTATTCAGTTCCTTCTTTTCTGGAAAGAGGATGTGGCTGGGAGGCTCCCATGCTAGTGACTCCACTCCAGGAAAACGCTGCTCTATTGATTAGTGTGTCAGTAATTCAAATGGGGGTATTTATACTGAGGCTGAGCACCTAATAAAAATTTAAATTATAGTTAAAAAAACTAAAGGGAGGAAAAAAACTCATCAAGGAACAACCTTCTAAGCAGAGTAAAAACCAACCATACACACAATTTAAGGGCCTCAGGAATAGAGCTGGAAGATTAGGATTGTAAGTTTTGCCAAGATACACCACAGGCTCTGTGTTTCTCCTTTTAACTGCTTTTCCCTCCAATCCAAACAGGTCTCCCACGTTCTGCTGCTCTGACTTTAGACCCTGGCTTAGCACTTAGGAGCTGTGTACTTGACACTTCTCTCTGCGCTGTCCTCTTCCATGAATTGGAGGAAACCATGGTATCTCTAATGATACCACTCATGCAAAGCTCTGGGACACAGCCAGCACATAGTAGGTACTCAACACATGGTTTTTCTTTCCCCCTTTTCCCCTTTTACAAGATCCCATATTCAAGTTCTTCCTCCAAAGCCAAACCGTGTAGACCATTAAAATCTGATTGCAGCCTGCTGCTGTTTTATTTGAAAAGCCCTGAGCACTAAATCACACCTATGTATAAATGATTGATAAGGAATTAATAGATGAGGTGATAGTACTTATGGAAAACAGAAGGAAAGAAACGAAGAAAGCTTTAATAGCAGAATGTCAGAAACCAGGCCTCTGAGTGGATATTTTGGATGACAGGGGTTCTGCAGAGTCCCTTAAATCACGCTCATTAAAAAACCGACTCTCTAGTTACCTGTGAAGACAAATACTATGCAAGGTCAGATAAGCAGGGGTTGGGCTCTCAAACTTTAATGGCAGCATCAGAGGACACACCTCTCCTACGTCCATAACTTAGCCTTGACTGTGACACTAACTGCATCTTCTCCATAAGACTGCAATCCAGGTTCCAGCCCCGGCCACTTCTCTTGTCTTTCTGGCTCTGTGCAGTTGCACAGTCATGGCCCCTGACCCTGCCTTGCTCTAGTCATCTGTCATCTCACCTCACTCCTGCTTCACTTTGCCAGGCTTTGCTTCTCCCACCCATCCCTGCCATCATTGCTTTGCAGAAACCTTTCTAGACTTCTTTTCCTGTGCTTTCCTGGCAAATCTCCTACCTGGTTAAACCCAACTGCCTATCTGTGCTTATGTCTGAACAGCTGTGTAGTCTGGAGAAAAATAGATAATTGTGCTCACTGTTGTCACCTACAGTAACGGTCAGAAATCCAGAGTGAATATTGGCAACAGCCTGGGAAGCTCACCGTGCCTTTCTAGTGAGTTGCCTTGCCATTCCACAATGTCTTCTCTCCTTTCTGCAAGGAATGTGGCCCTCCACGTTTAATCCACTGTGGATGGTGAGCTCTCACCTTGCATTTTACAGAGGCTGTCTGTCTTCTTTGTGTCCTTGGCTCCACACCTCTAGCTGTCCCTGTGCTCATCTTCTTGGTCCTCCCTCTCTGTTCATAATGCCATGGGCTGCTCCTCACCAAGGCCAACCCTCCTCATGTGCTTGGGACCTCACCATCTCATGCTTCCAAAGGACTTGGCTCCTGCAACGCCCACCTCTCCTCTCTTGGATCTTCAATCTCACCCTTTCTACTGTTTTCTATAAACATATAAATTTTCTCTGAACTATCCCTTCAAAAAGTGAAAGCTTTTCTTGATTTTACTCTCCTCCCAGTTTCCATATGATTTCTTGGCTCTCCTCTGCAGCAAAACACATTGAAATGTGGTTGCTCTCGATTCTTACTTCCATTGTGTCTTTACCTGATCAGGCAGCCATCTTCACTCGTCCAAAGGGACTGTTCTTGTCAAGGTCCCCAGTGATCTTTTGTTGCCATATCTCATGTCTGTCTCTTTGTTTTTTTCTATTTGACCTCTTGGTATCATCACCCAAATGTTCCTTTCTATAAACCACTGTCTTCCCTTTGTTTTGGAGACATGTACTTCTCAGATTTTCCTTCTATCTTGAAGGTCATTATTGTCTTCTTGTATTGTCTTCAGTCTCTAAAAATTAGAAGCTCTTGAAATCAGTCATCGGCTTCTTTCTCTTTCATACTCTTCCTGTGAGCTCAGGTGTCTTCACAGCACAGTTATGTCAGTGACTGTCAACTCTATGTTGTTAGTTATGGCATCTCTCTGAACCCCAGCCTGGGGAATTCGACAGTCTTCCTGGTATCTCTTCCTTGATGGTTAATTAAGTTCTCCAATTTAACATGCCCCCCAAAATTCTTAATTCATTGACATCCCGAGCTTGTTCCTCTTCTAGTGTTTTCCTTCTAAATAAAAGCTGGTTGGTCAAATAACAAAAATTAGAAACAACCAAATCCTCTCTCTACTGTAACAAGGATGGGCCTAAAATAGAGTCAGCTAATAATAAACAAAATAGCACATACACTGAGTTAAGAGCTAATTCAATCCATATAACTAGCTAAGCTTAAAAATGCAAAAGTAAGCACATGAAAAAGAAGGATAAAGTTAAAGTAAGAGGGGAGATAAGGACCTTTCCTCCAGGAAGAAGGTATGCTAAGTTAGTTGAGAGTTCCTCCCTAACCTCCAGGCTGGACTTGGAAAATTCAGAAATGCAGAGTAACTGGTTTCCTTTCCTTTAAAACCAGCTTCCTTTGAACTAGTTAAATAACTAATATTCTTTAGACCTTAGACACACAAAGCCACCTGTTTAAAACAAGTCCTCAAGTTTTGCTTATCAACATAAGGCCAAAGAAAGCAGTTTAGAATTTCCTTGTGGTGGGATGGGCACCACCATGAACTTTTTTCTTCTTACTATTTCTAATAAACACTCTCCTAACTTCCTCCCTTTGTCCACGATTTCATTCTTCAACTTCCTGAAATGAAAAGCTCAAGTTTGTACAAAATTAAGTGTTTTTCCCTCCCACCCTCAGTTCTCATTTGAGAAAACTGAAAAAGTCTCCAACTGTCACCACTGATTCCACTTTCCTCCTAAATCCAATGTATAACTAGAATTAAAATGATTTATTAAAAACATTACACTGTACTGCTTCCTTTCTTCTTGTCCTCACACTTAAAATTTTTCCTGACCAATGAAATCCTACCCAATGCTACCTCTGCATACCTCTTTAACTCCATCTTATATCTCTTCTGCCCATTCACTTTGTTCCTCTTATATTGGTTTATGGAAGACACCAATCCCAGGCACCTGAGGACCATTGCAATATCTGTTTCCTAAAGTTCAGAGAAACTTAATTCAGAAACTTTAATTCAGCTCCTTCATTTTATAGACCAGGAGATGGATGCCAGCCTGGGGATGTTTCAGAGCCAATCAGATCTCTTTCCACTAGTGTTCAGGGTCCCTGCCTTCTGAATATTCCATCAATGTCTCTTTTGTAAATCTCAGTGTCCTTTGCTTTTGTAAAGACCTAGCTCTGGGGTTGGATTCATTCTCTGTTGTGATTTTAATCAGGGTCCACCTGATTGATTCTATGCATTGTGGTAGAAATTGCAGTCCTTGTACATTGCTATGGAGAAATTCAGCATTTTAACAAAAAAGTCACACAGATTCAAAGCTTTGAGCAATGCACAGCCCCCAAGAAGGAAAGCACCATTTTTTGTCACTACATGAACTGCTAAGTAAACAATAAGTTCAAACTCTCATGAGAATTCCTTTGTCATTGCTTAGCCAGGTCCCCTATGAAAGCCTGGCTTCCCCAAGGAGTAGTTAGGTCAAGAGGATCTTCATTGCAGTCTAATGTTGATCTGTGGCCTCCTCATGGCTTTGTTTTCACCTGACTCTCACTCCTTACATGCCCCATTGGGTCTCATTCAGGCTGATTTCCCCAGCCCTGCTCACTCCCTCCTCCCTGTTGATTTGCCTATAATCAAGGATTATTTGTGTATCAGATTGAATACACTGTATTCATATCTATATCAGCTGTCTTCACTGAAAGACAGCTATTGCTTTGGAGGATTTTATATCATGCCATCATATAAATTATTTTAGAAAATAACAACCTTTTAAAAAATCTAGCCCTTATGATAGTTTGTGATCATATCTTTCTGCTTTTCATTTTGTATTTGTATTCCTGGCTCGGGGCTTTAAAATTCTACACCTCAAATGCAGACCTTTCCTAGGTACTTACTACTTGCTATCAACAAAAAAGATTTTTTTCAGTGACACCATATTCTTCTTTCTCTGACCACAGACAGTGAGACTAGGGTGCACTTCTTTGTGAAAATTCTCGGAACTACATCTTCTGACTCTTATTTGACCACATGTACTTTAGGAGATGGGGGGAAGGATGTTTGGGTGTCATTTTACTTTCATATTGAGGTGCAGGATCAGAGAACTTCTCCAATTACATTTTTTTTTACTTAAAAAGTATTAAACAACAACAACCTGTACTTCATTCTTATCTCCAAAATTTCCAACAATGATATTGGTATTCTATTTCCTAGCCTCCTATAAGTCTGTGGCATGGAACAACATAGAAGAGACATCTGGATCTTCAGTGGAAGTAAAAAATAGTAAGCTAGTGTTGGTTTAGTCTTTTATTCTTACCTGGGTAATATTTGAGATGTTCTTGATGCCTGATGTTTTAACATACACAATAGCACTAATAGCTTATATGTACTTGTCCTCTCATGTTTACTTTTACTTAAAGAATCAATTTCTGCTTCATTTATTTGCCTATTCTATGAAAGAAGTGCTGGAATCCTTAGAGTGGCTCCTAAACACTTGAGACTCTTTGTTCTCATTGCATGTTTATGTATTTAACACCTCAAAAGTTCTCCCATCACTCTACATATCCATCACTCTATCACTCTGTACATACTTATAGAAACAGGGCACCTATGTTCAAGGAACTGTTTTAGCTTCTGAATATCCTACAGTAATACAGGTCTCTGAGCTTGTGAAACATGCATTCTATGGAAGACACCTAACAAATCCATCACCAACCTCTGCTCACTTTATCCCCTTAGAATCGCTTACATCTGTCCATTTCTCTCTGTCTCTAACCTGCTAGTACTTTATTCAAACTATCCCCATCTTTATCCTTTACTATTAAAATGAGTCCCTTACTCTTTCATACATTCTATCTTGCTGTCACCATTCCTCCCCCTCCTTCTTCTTTTTCTCCTTCCTCTTCCTCCTATTGTTCACCTTGATTTTTTATTTTCTTTATAGTGAATAATTTCTGTGATTATTATCGATGAAGAAACAGACGTCACTGAACTGTTGTGGGTTGTGGTCATTGTGGATGTTGACATATGATATGTGTTTTGAAACAATTGTGGTTTTGGTTATAGACTGTAATATGAAGTAGTCATATTTGTTGAGGCCCCTGGTACTGCCACTTTAGATTAGCCATTTAGTTGCTGTGAGTTTGTGGTGGTCACTTCACATCACTTCAGACTAAATAAATGGAAACTACTGACGGTTTCACAATGCATCGGAAGATTCACTTGCATGGCTGGAAGGTACATGTTGGATGCTCTAGTTAAAGTGTAGGATCCAGGAGTCAGCAGCTTCAGTGTCTGATGAGTGTTGGCTTTCTGCTTTATAGATGATGTTCTTTCACTCTGTCTTCAGTGGTGGAAGGGGACCTGGTGCCTCCTTCTAATCCATTCTTTATAGTTTTGGCAGAAATTTCATCAATAAGCACATTTGATCTTATTATTTCCTGCTTAAAAACCTTTAAGCACTTCCCATTGATCTTAGAACATCCACAAAAATCCTCAAGGAGGCGCTATATTACTTAGCCCCTGTCATTCTCTAGTTTTGTTCTCCCTCGCTCTCTAGGATCCAGTCACACTGGGCTCCTTTAAGAATTCTGCAAGCCCCTCAGGTCCTGTTCCATCCTATATTCTTCCCTGTTTGCCTTTCCCCTCTTTCCATGCCCTCTCTTCATACCCTTTTCCTTCTGGCTCTGTAGCTCTCCTGTACTTTGGAAGATGGGGAGGACATTTGGTGTAATCATCTTCATCTGCAGGTCTCAGTTCCTATCCCCTTCCTCCAGAAGGCCATCCCTGGTTCCTGTTTCTCTAGACCCGGCGGGGTAACCCTGTGACATATGGCACGCATTCATAGAAACTTCTAAGCTTTTTTCTTTTTTAAAATTTATTTATATATTTATTGGTATATTTTAGGTATACAATACGTTTACATTTATCATTGGGTGTTTGTATCTGAACATGATGTATCTTAGTTCTTATTTTTTCTCCCATTACCTGTGCACACTTCACCCCCTCCACCCTTCCCTATTTATACAGACTTTGATTCCATTTTTTTTTCTTTCTCATAATTTTTCCTTTCCCTCCTTCCCTTTCCCCTTCCCCTCCTGCCACCCCCAAACCCTTGGACCTTTTCCTATTTCAAATTATCAATTATTTATTTTTTCTTTTTTTTAGCCATTTGAAATTTCTAAATGTACAGTATAAAATATACATAGAAGTATACATAAAGCACAAAAATCAAATTTAATCAATAATAATAAATCAAGTTCCCTGCAACCACCTCCTAGGTCGTGCAACAGAATACCAGTTGGATTCCAGAGACACTGCTGTGTGTCTTTTCCTGACCACAAACCTCTCCTTTCACCAGAGACACTGCTTTCCTGATTTCGTGCTAATGGCTTCCTCACTTTTGAGAATTTTGATTTCATCAGTTTAGAAATATATACAGCTTATGTACGTAGTAGCAATTTCTTTTTTTTGGTACCAGGAATTGAACTCAGGACCTGGTGCTTGCCAGGCAGGCATGGCATCGCTCAGCCAAATCCCCAGCCCTGTAGTAATAATTTTTATCAAATTTGATCAAAATATTAAAAATAAACACTAAATTTCATACAAATATCAACTTCATTTGGAAATTCATCAGTTTAGAAAAATACATGCTAATCATAAATGTATATAAGATTATTTAATTATTGTCTCTATTTCCCAGTACACTCTAAGCTCTGGCAGAGCAAAGGTAGTGTCTCTTTGGCCCACCTTTTGGGTCCTCAAGGTTCTCCTCAGTCCCTGGTACATAGTAGCTCTACAAAAGGTATTTGGTGACTCAGTGAATGGAATGATACCAAGCTTGACTCTAGATGAAGGCTGAGCTATTATGAGGGAACATATGGGGAACTTTTTCAGAAGAAGCCTGCAAATTAGGGGTTAGGAGATCCACTATAGATGAGCAGCATGTTCAAAGCCATATATTATTTTCCTCCCAAAGACTTTAAATAAGAAAGGTGAATGAAAAAGTTATGTGGGGAATGGTTATGTCTATTTGTACATCTATCTATTTATGTATCTAACTGCTCATTGGCTTATCTCTCTGTCCAACCAACCATATAATATTATACAAATGTATAGCTACTAAAATATACTAGAGAAACTGAGCATCACAGAAGAACGGGGCGGGAAAAATGGACAATCCCCTAAGCACTCGTAAGTCCTGGCCCTCATTCCTGACCTATAGGAATACACCCTGTCCTTCTTAGCAACTCAGACAAGAAGATGGTGAGAAAATAAACTGTGTCTCAGGAATTTGATTCATGAGAGAGGAAAACCATGGATCGTGGAAACAGAGGAATTATTCACAGCTCAAAGCAGGGAAGGGGAAGATGGAGGAGGGGAATGACCAGGAAACTACTCTGGTGTACATAAGTACGTGAAGCTCTCCAGGCCCAGGAGTGGCTGGGGAGAGGTGAGGGGTTGCAGAGCAAGCAGCCTCAGGAGAGGACTAAACCAGAGTGGCAGAGGGAGGACAGCCAGCTTGTCCTGTGCATGGGGAAATGAGAACACCAGGTTGGGGAGAGGGTAGTTTCGCAGTCCGAGGGTGGGTAAACTGGGGGCGAGCCCCTGCATCTGAAAGCTATGACAGCTGGAGTAACAGTCCTGCAGCTCGTGACGGAGTTTAAAAGCGAATTCGACTGCCAGGCTGGCTGCTGTCCTGGGATTGCAAGAGAGGGGGAAACATCAGCTGAGAAGCAGCCTGGAGGGTAGGGTGGGCACAGGGGCTCAGAGAGAGGAGGCTGTGGAGGGAAGAGGTGGGTCAGGTGCTGGGAAATATGGATCTATGCCCTGGTCATGTATGGGTGTGTGAGGAGCAGAAGGAAGAAAAGGCTTGATCATCAACATCAAAGAGAGGTGCAGAGTTGGTAGAGAGGTGGCTCACTGTGGGTGAGATGCAGAGGGGAAGGTGAAGCCAGACCTCAGCATTGAGCACACAGGACTGGAGCCTGAAGGAGGATCAGGAACAGGACCACAGAGAGAGGCAGCTGGGAGCCGGCCCGGTGGAGCGGGGATTGAACCTGTCTGCTTTAAACTGGGTGGGGCTGGCACAGCCAGGGTGTGTTTGGTTCCCCAGGAAAAGCCCAGCCAGTCAGTGTGCATCCGGGCATTTATTGAGCTTTTACTGTGCCAGGCTGGGTACACAGAAATAGGTCTGCTCCCAAACAGGTCTAAGTCAAGAGGACAGCATCTGTGCAAGTAATTAAATCAGGCTATTTTAAATACTAAACGGTGCTGAGGAAACCATGGATAGGGTACTAGGTTAGAGACTCAGGGGGTAGATGGGAGACCCAGGTGGGGGTGCTTTGTGGAGGATGGTCAGGAAGCCTCTCCCAGAGGTGTTGAACCCTGAAACATGAGACAGCCTTCTGCCCAGGGCAGGGGGAGCAGAGCAGATAACTCAGCATGAAGACCAACACCAGAGGACAACCAGAACCCGGAGACAACTTGGAACCCAGGTCCCCTCCCATCACCAGGCCTGGGTTTCCTCAATCTCCAAGATGAGACAATTGGACAAGATGATGGATAGGTCCTTCTCAGTGTGGCATAAGTCCTCAGCAGTGCTGCACAGGAAGGGCAGGGCTTGAGTGCATCTTGAAGAAGGATTCTCAAGGGCTAGTGAGGTCCCTGGAACCCGCCCAGAGGTGTGTGCCTCTAACTGTGCTCACACTGTGGGTATGAATCCTACCCGGTCAGGGCCCTGCCCTTATGACTTCATTGATGCTTTGTTACTTCCATAAAGACCCTACCTCCAAGCAGTCACAATGTGAGTTAGGTCTTTAACATAGGAATTTGAGGGACCACATTCAGCCCACAGCAGTGGGTGAAAATGTGAGTAAGTGCCAGACACAGTCAGAATCTCCCTCTTTGCAAGAGTGGTTCTGGAAAGGCAGTGAGGAAGCCACCCACCTAGCAGGACCCTGCCGCTCCAGGAATTGTGGTGGGAATGAGGAGACCTTGGAGGAAAACACCCTTGGCTACAGTGGGGCAGGAAGTAGTATTAGAACCTTGTCTGAGAGATGGGGTCAAAAGTGGGAAGGATAAAGGGAGAGCAGAAGGGAAGGGACAGGAGGTAGGGGAATGAAGAAGACCTTGTTTTTTCTCAAAGGGAGCACTGTGGCTATTGGTTCCCAGTCACAGGCTTTCTGGCCAGGGATGCTAGGCTTGGTATGTTTAATGCAAGCCTGTGATCATTCCACTAGAGCAGCCAGGAGCCAGGCAAGAAGAGCACCAAAGTTAATGGACCCCCTTTCCAGTGCTTCACCCTGAAACTGTCCGAATGCTTTACACATAGCAATTCAGTACGTCCTCCTATTGGTTGCCTCATTTTGACGGAAAAACTAGGAGAGGTAAAGAAACTGCCTACATTCTTACAGTTGGTGATAGCTGCTGTAAACCTCAGATTCAAACTTTGTAGTCAAGACGCAGACCATTATACCATTATACCATGCCACCATGGGGCTGTGCCCTCTGCTGTCACATGCACCTTCCAGAGCATGGGGTGCTGAAGAGCTACCTGCTCAGCGGTGGTCTGAGCTTCTGAGATCAGGCCCTCCCTTCCCAGGAGGTGCTCCCGTGTGTAGCCCATGAGGTGAGCCCGACCCTGGCACAGCAGCCACCTCTTCTGAGGCTCAGAGCACCAGGCAGGTGGGCCGGCACTGCCTCTGTTCCCTCCCTGCCAGGCCTTTCTTCACCTGGGCTTCTTTAGTGGGAGCCTGAGGCCAGGAGGGGTGAAGAGAGAGGTCAGAGAGAGAAATCTGAAGGGGAGAAAAGCCAGGGATATGAGCCGCAGCATTGGTGACTGATGTGAGCCCACTGCAGCTCAGGGGCCCTGGTCCACTGCAGGCACGGCCCTGGAGAGGCAGAAGCTGTCACTCCTGCTGGTGCCACTCAGAGAAGCCGCAGGTCAGGCCTACTTCCCTCACCCAGCTCCCTACAATGGGGAGGGAAAGGGGCACCACAACGCTGTGATGGGCAGTCCTCGCCTCCTGAAGGAGCACCGGACAGTCACACCTCTAGTGCTGCTTTGGCCATGAATGGCCCGTGCAACCAAGCCACCCAGTACCCTGAGCTTGTTTCCATGAAGTGGCCCCAGGATACATCTCTTAGCCCTCTGATGCTTATGATGTCCTGGGTTCGTCTGTTGCTCAGGGTCCTGCAGTCTCAGCTTCTCCACGTATTTAGGACTTGGTAAGAGTGTGGGAGATCACCACAGAGAGAAGGAGACTCTGTGACTTTGCCCAGCTCAGCCTCTGACCTGCGCAGCCACAGAGCTCCTTCGAGTGACCAGTGCTGTGGCTTCTGCCTGCTCGCCCCTCCCACGGCCTGCCTGGGGCTTTGGGGGCCTCGCTCCTCTGTCCAGGGCTGGAGTTCTTCTGCTCCAAAGGGACCATGGAGGTTCTTTGTCATCTGCTTCCTCCCTGGGGCTTTATGGGCAGGAGTGGGGTAATGTTTTCTAATTTCTTACTGCTCCTCAGAGTACAAGCGCTGTGAGTCAGAAGAAAGGACGCCAAGGGAGGGATTTCTGGGGAGGGCCAGGGAGAGCACTGTCGAGCAGCTGCTTGGCACATAGCCTCTCTCCAAGAATATTTTGTTTGACCCATGATTCTAGGCTCTTCAAGCTTCAGTTTTCCCTGTTCCAGACTCATGCCGTTCTCCTGAAAAATACATTTTTTTTTGTACCAGGGATCAAACTCAGGACCTTGCACTTTCGAGGCAGCTGGCAGCACCATTGAGCTAAATCCCTGGCCCCAAAATACATTTTATTAACTCACTTGGAGGCTGTACCAGAAGGGACAAACTGGAGCTGGGCATGGTGGCTCCAGCCTTTAATCCCAACACTATGGGAGGCTGAGGCAGGAGGATCAGGAACTTGCCTTGCTAAGGTAAGTTCAAGCTCAGCTGGGGCAACTGAAGACTTAGTGAAGACCTTACCTCAAAGTAAAAATAAAAAAGAGCTGAAGATGTAGTTCAGTGTGAAGCCCCTGGGTTCAGTTGCCAGTATTTGAAAAAAAAAAAGCACAAGGGATCTGTGGTACTCACTAGACAGATCTTCTGCTGTGTGTCTCGAGGGGTGTGGGGGGGACCATGATGCCTAGACTCTGGCCTTGTCCCTGGAGTGTGGTCCTGAAATCATTGGCTGGGGAAGCTGGCTTTCTTGATCATATGGGCATCTATGAGAAAGCAGCACCATCCATTAGTGGTGTGTGTGTGTGTGTGTGTGTGTGTGTGTGTGTGTGTACTGACCCATAAGGTCAGCAGAGAGAATAGGACGTCTATGCTTTGGGTTTTGACACCTGACAGAAAGGCCAGGGATTAAATCTAACAGCATGAACCTGAGACGGGGCAGTTAGGGAAGCAGATGTCCCGTGCCTAACTCCACTCTGGACAGTGCAGGGACCACGCACACTTTAGCACACCTATTTTCTAATTTGGGATTATTTTCCAAAGGAGGAAAAAAGCTGATAAAAATTGTTAGCTTCTTTATTCAATATGCACTTAGTAAGTGCTCAGTTAGTCCAAGTCATTGTTAAGCAACATAATGGGCAGCAGTCATTCTTAGACCTACTGGCTGAGGAGAGGGGCTGGGGTTCCACACCAGGCTGTCACAAGCAGCCAGGAGCAGTGGCAGCTGCAGTGGGGAAAGAAAGGGCGAGACAGGCGAGATCTTCACAGGTGATTTCTGTGTGACTGAGCATCTGTGGGTGTGCCCACATCCTGATGACCAAGGGTCTGATCCTGGATGCCCTCCCCAGGCCTGAGGGCGACAGGACGAGTTTATGGTGAGTTTAGGGGTCATGACTGCTGGGTCACCAGGAAGGAACGCATAGCACGTCACGAGTGGAAGGCTTGGCTGAAGAATGGAAGTGGAGAGCCCGGAGGACTCTTCTGTGTAGAAATGCCAGCTGAAGCTGGGGGTGGGGTGGGATGTGAGAGCTCCAAAAGACAGAGGAAAAAGAAATACCAGAGAGCTCGGGTGTGAATCCCTAGGCTGTGGAGGCAGATGGACAAAGAGAAGCTCAGAAGCAACTCCTAAATGGAGAACTGTTCCATTTGCATGAGCCAAGGCCAATGTCGGGGGGCGGGCGATGGGCAGCAGAGTCATTTTCCACAGGCCAGCTGCCTGCAACTTGGACATTGATCAGCTGAGTCAATAGCTCCGTGCTCAGACTCAAAGCCTGGCGGATGTGTGTGCAGGAAGCAGGGCAATGGCAGCTCAGCTCTCCCCCACCAGAAACAGCCTGCTCAGGCTCTGGGAGAGAAGTTGAGCTCATTTTGCCACCAACCTTGGCTTCCAGTTGCATGAAGGAGAAATGAATCCCCAACACAAGCAGGTCATGAATTCACCTATCACAGAGAAGTCCTTTATTCAGAGCTGTCCTGCAAATGAATTCTGACCTCCTGGGGAAAATAATTCCATCAGCTGCCACGGTTTTAAGGGGACCTCCTTGACTGCATTTTGTGTGACATCCCAGTATCAACCCATGGGACCAATTTAGCTTGAGTGGACCCTTGCAGGTGTCCTGGGGCCCATCCTTTGTGTGTGTCCCAAGAGCTGAAGAGGCAGCAATCAGGACAAGCTCAGCTTTAGTGGTCTTGGAGCTTGGGCACAGGATCCTGAATCTAGGCAGATGATCGGGCTTCATCCTGAAAGACAGAAGAGAAGGGATTCGGTGTGAAGAGCCAGTCCTCACACCCAGTTCACCTGCCCATGAGGGAGGCTGTGGAAGCGGAGGGGAAAGAATAAAGATGTCCTGGAGAGAGTAAAAGAGCACTTTAGCATGCATCAGTCCCCTCATGCCCTAAGTGAAAAGACTTTCACGAAGCCCTGCTGGGTAGTGTAAACATTGACTGGGTATGGAATGAGGACAAAGAACATTGCTTCTGCTCCCCTTCTTTTTTTGTTTTTGTGGTACTGGGGACTGAATACAGGGCCTTCACACTAAGCTATCGCCCCAGCCCTTTTCAGTTTCCTCTTTGTTTAAAAACTTTTGTGACCATTCTGGATCATTCCGAGTCACTAAATTGTCCAGGCTGGGCTCAAACTTAGGACTCTCTTGCCTTGAATGCTGGGATTATAGGTATATGCCATTATGCCTAGCTACTAGCATGTATTTTCAAACAGCGCTTCTTTTACTTGAATGCAGGGATTTTGTTAAACACGGAGTCCAATTCAGTATGTCTATTTTAGGCCTTGGGTTTTACACATCTGTAGTCCACTGACTGCTGAAGCTACCAGTCCTGACTCTGCTTTGAGTAGCAAGGTTTTAGAGGTAGTTGATTGAATCAAGAGCTAGGGAGAGAGATGAAAAGTTGGCTGTGAATCCATCCCTTGACCCCATAGTTCTGTCCTGAGATCCCTGTAGGGAAAAGGAATGGGAAGGGAGTGGCAGGAAGGTGGGCAGGGCTCTCAAGAGGCTCCCTCCAGGGCTGAGGCAGACTCCTCATCTCACACATTGCCCAGTGCTCGGCTGTCTCTGTTTATTGGCTTCTGAGGCCCCTGGCTCATGCAGAGTAATTACAGTTGAGGCCCTGATGAATTGGGGCCCAGTAATTAAAGCGCCTATTGATTTTCTACTTAGGAGTTCCCTGTTGCTGGAAACCAAACTGGGGAGGGGAGAGAGAGAAACCGTGGGTCCGGAGGAAGGTATTTCAAAAGTGGGGGATGGTTCCCTATGCATTAGTTGGTCCTCACAGCCACTAAAGGAGGGGCTGTGGGCTAGTCATTTATCACTGGCCCATCTATATAGAATCTGAGAATTGATTGGCTGGTCAATACATTTCTGGGGCCTGGTGCCAGCAGGGATGGGGGGAGGAGGATAGTCTTCCAAAAAGGGTTCATTCTTAGATCTCCAAACCATGAATCTGTCTTGTTTTGCTGCTTCATTTGGCTTATTTTAATTACATATTGAAGCAATTACCTCATTTCTATCATCTGCCTTCATCAGGCAACTGTGGGCTTTCCATCACTGGGAATTCAGCTTCTGAGGCTGGGAACCGGAAGGAAGGAGGAGAGCAAGGGTTGAGAACCATGGAGGGACTTGGGAAGGGAATGGCACCAAGAGGGTCCTGGAGGTTGACTGGGAGCCTTTAAAAGGGAAGCAGGCAGGTGAGGGTGAGGGAGGGAGGGGGTGACTGAAACAGGAAGAAGGCTGTTTTGGGGAAACACAGAGCACTTTTAAGTCTTAGTTAAAGATTGCTTAAGTTATTTTGGTGCATTTAACTCTTAATTCATCTTCCTTTCACTGAGCTAATGTGAAGTGTGAAAGAAAAACTAATGAGAAGCGGGCCTAACTGGCAGTTTTATTTTAGTCAGCTCTGGGAGCGCTCTCTTTCTTCCTTCACGCTGGGTCACTTGATCAAGATGATTCTTTTGTTTCTTATAGAAATACGGCCCTTCTCCTAAGCCTTTCTCTTTGCCTGCCTGTTTCACTGCTGCTGCTGGTTTGGCTGCTTAATGGCGATGAAGTTAGATTAGGACCTGGGTTTTTGATGATTGAAGCCCGGTAAAGAGACGCGTTTTAGCATAATGCATGTTGAAACACAATTACCTATTATCCCAGTCAGGGCGACAAAAGAGGTGGTGGGGAGTATCGAGTTGTAGAGAAATAAGTGGGTTGTTACTTGTTATAAGTTGGAATAAGAAAAAAGAAAAAAAAAACTCCACAGAATTACTGAGTGGATTTCTTCAGCTTATTCAACCTAATTGCACAATGTGCTTGCACCTGAAAAACAATTCTCCTGCAAATATGCCAACAACAACAACAACAAAGGCAAAAAAGAGGGCTGGGACGAGAGTGTAGTTTATCGTGTTAAGTAGCCCCTGTGCATAGATGGCTGGGCAGGGCATGCACACAGGAAGCCCAGGCCCTGCCCTCACAGAGCTTAAAGTGCTGCCGAGCTGGGTTCTTGTGGATGACCATGTTTGTCTGGTGGGAATCTTAATGGCACCCATGGGCAAAGGAAAGCTTGCCTCGGAAGCCTCACTGGAGGGACCTTCCCTGTGGATCACAGCCTCTCATGCAGCTTCATCTCCTCCTGCTTCACCAAGGGACCTTTTGGTGCAGGGTCCAGGCTCATTAGGGACTCAGTTCCTGACCATTCTCCTGTGTTTCCTGCCTTTGTGAGTGGTAACATCCTCTGGCCAGTTCCTCCAACCATAGGCATCATGGGCTTTTCCCTTCTGCTCCCAATTTAGTGGGTCCCAAGCCTTGTCATGCTTCTTAGTAACTCTGGGGCCCTGCTTCCCCATTTCCAAATCTGCAGCCACAGCTGGGTTTCATGCCATACCATCTCTTGAGTGGATGCAGATTATTTCAATGGGTTCCTCACTGGCCTCATGCCATCCTGTTATAGTTGTTATGCCAGATTTGGGGCAAAGTATCCAAAATGGACACGTGACAGTGTATTCTCAGTTTTTTTAATGGCTCCTTACAGCCGGCAGGGGGAAAATTTTTCTAGCTGTGTGAGTTTAGGTAAGACCGGAAAGTCCTCCAGACCTTAGGGTCTTCATCTATAAAAATGGGGATTATAATGGTCACTTCATGAGGTTATTGTGAGAAGTAAATGAGGTATTGAGAGGAAAATAATTAGCCCAGTGCCTGGCATACAGATGCTATCAATATCCATCACCTCCAGTTGATAGTGAGGATGGCAGGCAGGCAGGAAGGAACTGGTTTATTGCTGTTATTACAGAGGAAAGTCTTTATGACCTGGATGCAGATTTAAGCTTCGACCTTTCTTTTGAACTCTAGACTCATATACACAGCTGACCACACAGCATTCTTACTCGGATGTCTACTGGACATCACAAATTTAATGAGTTCAAAGCTGAACTCTTTATATTCTATGTCCCAAACATTCCCCACCTAGAGTTTCCCAGCTCAACAAAATAAAAGTTCCTTTTTGTGTGGAGGCTTACACCAAAAGCCGTGGCTGCTCTTTTTCTCTCATTGATTCCATATCTAATCTGTCTACAGACTCTGTTTCCTTTATCTGTAAAATCTGTCCGGAGCGCAGCCTCTGTATCCCTCTACTGCACCAGCCACTGTCCTGGCCCCACCGCTTTCTCTGCCTGGATCACCACAGTGGGCTTCTCCCCACCCTGGCTCCTCCATGAAGTATCCCCTCACTGCAGTCAGAGGGCCACTTTCACAGCTGAAGTTGAATCCCTCCTCTCCATGGTGCTGTGTTGGCCACTTCTCCGTCAGATTTCTCCCCAGCATTCCTGCTCCTCCTTCCTCTCCCACTGTCTTCAACTTCATCCTCTCTGCTCTAAATGCACTGTCCTCTGTCCTATTCCTTGAACCATCTTAGCTACCTCCTGCCTAGGTGTATGTGCTGGCTGTTCCTGGAGACCCAAAACACTTTCCCTAGGGAGTCCCTGCCTTGATTCCCATCTCCTTCAAGTCTTCATCAAATTATGACTTCTTAGTGCAGTAGTCCTCCTTTTTCCCCAAGTTCACTTTCTACAATTTTACTTACCCATGGTCAACCATGGTCTAAATGTGAAAATGGAGCATTTCAAAAATAAGCAACTCATAAGTTTTAAATTGTGTGCCATTCTTAGTAGTGTGATAAAATCATGTGCCCCCCCAATCCTTCCCACCCAGGATGTGCATCACAAGTTTGTCCAGTGTATCCACAGTGTATACTCTACCTACCCATTAGGCATTTAGCAGCCACCTCAGTCATCAGATCAGCTGTCATGGTGTGGCAGTGCTCATGTTCAAGAAACTCTTATTTCACTTAAGGCCCAAAAATGCAGGAGTAGTGATGCTAGCAGCTTTATTGCGCTATATTAGTAAACTTGTCCTATTTTACTATTGGTTATTGTTAATTTCCTACTGTGCCCTTAATTTATGAATTAAACTTTATTGTAGGTATGAATGTATAGGAAAAACCTATCATACATATTATATCACATAGAGTTTGATACTATCTGCCGTTTCTGACATCCCCTGGGTATGCCTTATATCAAATTTCAATCCCCCAGCCCTCTCAATCTCCTTATCTGGTTCTGTGTTTTTTACATGGCCCTTAGCACCTTTTGACATAGTTTGTGAATGGCTTGTTATGTTTATTGCCTTTCTCCATACTTTAGAGTATATGTTTCACAAGAGAATTGATTTTACCTGCTTTCCTCATTGTTTTGTATCTAGAATAGTACCTAGAAAGGAGTAAGTGCTTAACAATCTTGTTAAACAAGTTTCTTGCTGTTCACACTTGCTGCCAGCCCCACAGTCTATCCTGGGGAGCTCTCCTTTGTATAAATTGGCTCACTTGATTCAGTGTCCTAGCTCTACGGGACCATGAACTCCATTTCTACTCCAGAGCTGCCTCAGATGGTAGACAAATATTTATACACATACTACTGATTGATTAGCTGTAAATAACTTGACCAATTAAGAAGGTGAGTAGAATTTCATTACATAAAGTTCTTCTGAGATGGACCAAGGCTTCATCTGTCTGAAATTGTTGGTTGACTGATGAAATATTTCCCTCCTGAGGTCTGAAGTGTCTCTCTATCATCTCCACACCAACTGCATGGTTTATTCATCCATTGGCATCACCGTAACCGGTCTTGAAGACTGAGGGAAGCTAATGTCCAGAGGTAGAGATCTGTCTCTTAGTACAGCAGCATATTCTTTTATTCTGTGCATCAAGGATCCTTTCACCATTCCTTCACAGGATGTAATAGATGAAGTGGAAGAGGAGAAAGTTAAATGTCTTAATCAAGGTCACATATATGACCTTTGATGAAAAGTGGAACAAACAGAAGAAGGCAATGGCAAACATATGTCTACATAACCTGAGGCCAGCTTGACCCTCACTCCCTGAGTGAAGTTACTATACTTTATAGGGCACGGAATTGAGTGACATTGAAGGTTTTGGAGGAGAAAACTAATCTGACAGGAGTCAAGTACTAAGAAAATTAGTTTGACAATAATGAGAAAGGTAAATGGAAGTGAGAGACTAAGACTCATGAGAACAGACTGTTACAATCATCTTTAGTAAGTGGTCTTGCTTAAACAACTTAGAGGAGCAAAGATTTACTTTAACTCATACTTTCAGAGGCTTCAGTCCATGGTCAGCTGGCTCCATTCTTTTTAGGCCTGTGGCAAGGCAGAAACATCATGGTGAAAGGGGATGGTGCAGTGAGGCTGGTCACCTCATGGCAGCTAGGAAGCAGATACTGAGGGAAAGAGTCAGGGACGAGGGGGCCAGGGACCAGATATAGCTCTTAAGGCCGTGCCTCAGTGATCCACTTCCTTCAGTTTGGCTCCACCTTTTGTTTCCATCACTATCCAATAATGCCATCAAATTATGATATTATCCACGGATGAATCCACTTGGTGATGTTAAGGCTCTCATGATCCAATCACCTTCTGAAAGTCCGCCTCCGAACATGAGACTTTGGGGGGACATTTTAGATCAAAACAATTATATTAAAGTTAATAAGCCATTCCAGGGCTGGATAATTAGTAAGGCTGAAGAAGGTATCTGTGATGAGACCCCTTCATTTATTATTGCACATACTCTCCCCCAGTTCTCTCAGCAATCCCCTAGGTTTAAGCCACGATCCACAACTACCAAAAATCTCACTCCACTTCCATGCCGCTTTCCCAGGTGATCTCAAGGGACTTAACACTCAGTATGCACGAGACAGAATCCTCCATTCCAACCTCTTTCAGCCCACTCCACACCATGGCTCGGGAACAGTTTCACTGTCCAACCATGGACACGGAAGTCATCCCAGTGGCTCTCCCTCTCCAATCACCAAGTCCTACCTATCATGCATAATATATCCACAGCATCTGTCCAATTCTTCTCTCCCTTTGATCATTATTCGAGGTCCAGCAGTCATTTTCTCCTGACTAAACAATTACAGGCACCTCCTACATGGTCTTCTGGGGCCATTCTTCAATCCATTCACTATAGTGATATGTACCTTATTTATTTTGAACACAACTGACTGATCTTTGGCTAATGTAAGCATGCAAGCTGTAATAGTTAAGCTGAGTTGTGAGCTGGCTTGGAAGCTGCCCAGGGGATTAATAAGGCGCACTTCTGATGTGGCCGGGTGGGTTGTGGAGTTGTGATTGTAGGGTCTGTATCTGGCCCCTGGTCCCTTCCTCTCTGGCACAGTTCCCCTGTTCTGCTTTCTGGGCACTATGAAGTGAGCAGCTTTGCTCCACTATGCCCTTCTGCCTTGATTTTTCTGCTTTGGAGCCAGATAGTAGAGGAATGAATTCCCTGAAACTATGAGCCAAATAAACTATTTCCTACTTTAAGCTGTGGGTTTGGGGTTATTTGGTCCCAGCAACAGGAAAGCTAATATACAAGCCTAATCTTAATTTACAACCAAAAAAACCACAATACCTTCTCATTGACCCTAGAATAATTCACAAAAGCATTACTATGGCTTCGAAGCCCTACCACTGAGATTGAAGCCCTCATCGGCCTCATCCTCACCCTGAATTAGAGTGAATTCCTCTGGTGCTGACATCAGCCAATGCCCTAGCTTTTGGAATGTGGGGATCAGGTCTGAGCACCAGGCAGAGTGCCTGGCACACGGGAGGTGTTAATGATGTTGCTGAATGAAGCAGTGTGGTGCTCAGTAGGATTAAAGGCTGCAAAGGGGCCCAGGAAAGCTGAACAGAAGCCACTGGAATTGGCATGGGAAGAGAAAGTAAGTCTGTACAGCACTACACAATGTCTAGGAGCAAAATGAGATGTCACTGAGCAAGCAATATCTTAATTTCTTAGCATATTAAGGGATGAGCACTCTGACTAGTAAATGTATCTACCTAAGGTGAAGATCCAGGCTTTTCAATTTCCACCCTTGCTAGCAAAAATGATTTCTTTCTACAACAAATGTGTTTATTCTCTTACCTGTAGAAATTGTTCCAGAGCAACTAACTTCAGAAACCTAACTAATTAATAAATAGGGGATTTTTCTGTAACTTTAGGACCATTTGAACTTTGGTCATCTATGTCTGAAGGCAAGGTGGAGAATGTGTTCTAGACATCTAGACAGCATTTTATATGCATTGTGGATTTCTCTCTGCGTGTGCCTGCATGTGTGTGTGTGTGTGTATGTGTGTGTGTGTGTGTGTGTGTGTGTTTGAAGCAAGGGAGGAGGGCCTAGTCTGGCTATGCTGTAGAGAAGCTACCTGGCACAAGAAAAGGCCTTCATTTTCTCCGAGTAACATCACATTTGCCACACCACCATCACGAAACTGTCACTAAAGCTACATGAAATGTCACACTTGGAAGACCCGCATCCTAGTACCTGACATGTGGTAGGCATTTCCTTCCTGTTACATGGCTATGAGCCCCCAAAATGTGTGCAAAAACATAAAGTGACATAATAAGCCCTTGCAATATGTTCAGTGAGGTAACTTCCAATTTCATCCTTTAAAAAAAAAATCTAATGATTTGCATTTTACTCCAAAATGTTAACAAAACAGCAACAAAAAATCAGGTAATTCAAGGTTTTAGTTAACCCAGACTTTGCTTTTCATGGTCTATCTCCTCATAATTCTATCAGGGGATGCCTTGGTTTGCAGGAAGGGAGATATCTCTAGGCATTATCCTTCCTGCTCAAGGCTGAGTTGGTATAGGGAAGGCTCCTCGGGAGTCTGTCCTTGCGTAGGAGCTGGGAAGAAAGGAAGCCAGTAGCCCCACCCCAGGCCAAGGCAGTGGTCACCTGGAACTCAGGGCAGGGGCTGTGGCTATGGCTCTGCCTGAAATGAGGTTTCAGTGTCTCTGAGCCTCTGTAAATGGAAACTAATCAGTTGTGCTGTGCTAACACTTTCCCAGCCTTGCTGCATTAAACAAGATGGAAAATTATACCTAGGTTTTTGTTTGTTTTTTTTTTAAGGGAAAAAACCCCACACATACACGGGACTCTTTGTACCTGTTCTTAGTCATTAAAAATGTGTTTCTGAAGTGCTAAATTTGTAGTTAATTGCACAGTTAATTCATTATGTAGCACTATTTTTTTCTTTATAAAATACCAAACTAAAGCAAGCCCAACCAATTACTTGAAGTCTCAGAGATATCACAAAAGGAATGACTTAATTTAGTAAATAATTTTAAATAATTATTCACTGAGAGAGTTTGCCGAGTGCCCCAGGAGATTGCTTACTATTGGCCTCGTAATAAACCTTCCATGTAATTCCTGATTAATTACTTACACAGGCAACATTTTATTTACTTTGAACAAATTAAGTTTTAAAAAAGAGGTGATGAAATATCCATAAGTACACCCCTGCAGCACTCTGTGGCCTTTGGGAGGCCTGTGGAAGCAGGGTGAGCTGGGAGAGTCCAATTCTGTCCCCCTTGAAGGCAAGTCACACAGACTAGCTTTGGGGCAGTCTGCACTTCAGTGTTTACAAATTGGAGATTTTGTACCATTTCGCACTGTGGACAAGCTCACCCCCTGTATGTGGCCTTGTTTGTGTCTTTCATGTGCTGCAAGGGGTCCCACATCCAGCAGGCATTCAAATAGATATCAGAGAAGTGGAAATACATAGCAGTGGCAGTGGCAGCCTTTAAAAAAATACAAACAGTTGTCTGATACAGAATAGGAATCAATATTGCATTCAAAGAATATTAAGAAAATGTAAGATAATTAAAGTATTTTGGAAATAGAAAAAAGATAGCAAAATGAGCCAGTGATTCCAATTTGTTTGGAACTGCAATCAGGAATTTTGATAGTGTTCCTAAAGTATTCTAGAACATACGTTTATTTTTGAAATCAGTGTAAACTAAAAGAGTGTTCTAAGAATTTTTTGTAAACCAGAAATACCCTAAAGTGTCAGAGAAGTCATATTTCGAGATAATTGCTCTAATGTTTAGACCTTTATAGCGTCTTCAGGCCTCGTATGATAGGTCAAGCCAACATGAACTTCTACACTCACATTTGCTTCTCAGTTGTGCAAGGAAAGAAAAATGAGGCCTGCACCTCTGTGATGGGCAGCTTTCTAAAGCCGTGAAAAGAGCTAGAGGGATAATCTGTAATAATAGCTCCGTTTTACGGCTTTTGGGGGCTGAACACCCATTTTCTTGACTTATTTGGAGGGGTGTTTATGTAGAAGAGGGATTAAAATTGACCTGTGTGGCCCCAGGGAGCCAGAACCAGGACCACCGAGTGGATGAGTCACTGAGAATGAGATTCCCACTGAGGTAAGAACAGTTTTCTCATAGACTTTCAGGAAGTGGTTCCCTTGGAGATGGTGTGTCCCTCTGCTATGGTGCCCACACAAGGCCAAGCATCCTCAGTGGCAGAGATGCTGTGAAGCACCTGAGCCAGGGGGATGCGGGTGTGAGGACACCAGGGTGGGAGTGGCCGGAGACCTTGGTCCTCACCGCACAACTTTAAGACTTTTTTTCTTTAAACTCTTTTATTGGTACGTTTTAGGTATACAGCACAATTACATTTCTCATTGGGAACTTGTACCTTTACACGATGCATCTTGGTTCTTACTTTTTCCCCATTCCTAGCCCTCCCTTCACCCCCTCCACCCTTTCCTATTTACAAAGGCTTTGTTTCCATTTTTTGTTGTCACGGCCTCTCTTTTTGTTGTCATGGCCTGCAGACTCTCGGCCGCTGACGTTCTCTCAGTGGGGGAGGGGACCCACACTGTACTAGGCATTCCAAATTCGAGACAGGGTATTGACTAAGGTCATGCTGCCCTTTCATTTAGACCCTACATTTTATTAGCAAAGCCTGGCCTGTGTTAAGCCTTCCCTTGCGCCCAAACCTGATGTATCCCATTCTGACATTTGTTACTGAATTTAAAATTAATCAGACCTCTGTAACTTATCCGACCTGCTCTCTGACCCGTGTCTCTGATACATTCACCTTAATGAATGGAATTTTTTAAAAATCAAAACTTTACACTAGCATTTTATCTCATTGGTTTCAAATTATGATTTTATGGACTTTGGGATGAGACAGAGTAGATAACTGTGAATGTTGATTCACCTAGGCAACAAACACCCCATCCCTTTGAGGTTTTGTAAGCATGTCTCCTTCACTTTTACCTAGGTTAGAACTGGGCCTTCGCAATTCTTGGGAAATATCTCTTGAGATCTTCCTTCAAATAATGCAACCATAAGCTGAAGAAGCAGAGAAGAGCTTAATGGATGTCTAGTTAAACTTTTTAATTATTAGATGAAGAAACCTAGATTTATTAAATTAATAATCTAGGGGTAAGGTTCAGTCAACTAATATTTGTTACTATCTTGACAATGCCTTTCCATCTGTCCAGGAAATATTATTTAAAAAGTCTTGCTGGAATAAAGACAGGTTGCGGCTCTGGTATTTAGTAGAGGAAAATTTCAGAATAGCATTTACCTAAGGAGCACCCTACCTTAGCCAAATACTCACACAAACACAAACACACCCATGATGTACACTCACAACCATTGGCATGGCATCTATTTTTATCTTATGCTGGCTTGAATGGATCAACAGTTTTTCTCCAAGGCATCATAAGCAATATCCTTATCTTTCCAGAATTTAAGTTAATCTTTTTCATTTGGTGAGTCCTATTTTAAAAATTAATTTTATCGGTACATGTTAGATACACATAATGGTAACATTCATCATAGGGATTTGTACCTGTATGTGATAAATCTTGATTCTTTTTTTCCCATTCCCCCCCTCCCTTCAATCCCTCTTCCCTCCTTATTTACAGAAGCTTTGTTTTCATTTTTTCCTTCTGTTTTCTTTTTTCCTGTTCCTTCTTTTCCCTCTCCCCACTCTTTAGTTCCCCTTCCCATTTGAACATTGTCTTCCTATTTTACAGTATCTATTATATATTTGGTCCTTATTTACCCTTTTAGTTTTTCACACCAGAGAAACCATGTGATATTTGAACATGTGTGTCTGATTTATTTCACTTAAGAATATGGTCTCAAGATGTATCCATTTACCTAGAAATGTCTCAAGTTTATCCTTCTTTACTCCACTGTATAAAAAAGCCACATCTTCTTTATCCATTCATCGATTGATGGGCATTTGGGTTGTTTCCAAGATTTAGCTATTATACACTGTGCCGCTATAAACATGGGTGTGGACATGTCACTGTGGTAGGATGCTTTTAATTCTTTCAGGAAGATAGCAAGAAGGGGAATAGCTGGGTCAAATGGAACCTCTAATTTTATTTTTTTGAGGAATCTCCACACTAGTTTCCACAGTAGGTCAATCTTCAGTGGAGAAAATACCTTACATTCAATTTCATAAATCCTAGAAAGCAATATAAATTCTGGATCAAAGTAGTTCACTCATTTTTTTTCTTTTTAATTTTTGGCAAAATAAATCTAAACTTCAATTCAGAATACATTTTAAAATTTGTGCCAAAATTTGGGAACTACAATAGCTAAGTTCAAGGCTTTATCATGCTTCCCCAGATTCTCCAAAGCCAGCACATCCTTCTCTAGATAAAACCTTTCCCTCTCCGGGAATGTGGGCTCAGCATCGGGCCATGTCAGTGAGTGGGTGGAGGAAACCATGGAACACAGAGCTTGTGACAATGGGAGCTGCCATCTCTGTAGCTGAGAATGAACCTTTCCTCTCTCAAAGATGAGCTCAGGACAGATGGTCCTCAGTGTGACCCTCCTTCCCTCATCCCAGGTGGAGGGGACTCTACATTCTTGCTCCAGCCCGGCCCCGTTCTCCTCTGTAGATTTGTCTTTTTACTTTGTTAAGGAAATAAAACACTCTGCTGTCCCCTGGCTCCTTCTCTTGCCCAGACAAACTGCACAGGAACCTAAAGGAAATTATTCAAAAAAAAAAAAAAGGGAGCCATTGATAAGCCTGTGAAGGCACACACCATCTGAATGACAGGTTTGCATGTAAACAGCAGCAACTCATGAAAATAGTTTTTAATCTACTTGAAAGGAATATTGTCAGAAGGAAATGGAGATCCCCCAGGTGTGAGGATGCTCTTTGGAAGAGGAACCTGCCGCAGTGGAGAGAGGAGCCACTATGAAATGCTACTTTGTATGACCCCTTTCTTTCCCACCCCACCCTCCCCATTTGTGAACCCATCTCTGTGAGGCTTTTGGCTGTGGAAAGAGGGACTGGGGAGCTAGGGGGATAAGCTTCTCTCTCCTGGTGTCAGGGCCACCTTCCATCGATGGGCGTTGCTGGGGTTCCCAGCTAGTCCATCTGATATTGCTTCCCATCTCGCTGCAAGACTGTCCTCTAGGTAGCAAGTCCTCCCACAGCCCCTCCTCTCCCAGACTGCTCACTCTGTCCTCCAAGTCTTTCCACCCAAATCCTGTGTTTCTTTCAAGAATTGCCTTAAATGTCATTGGTTTTGCCCTCTATGGTACAGACTGAACCGTGACTAGACTCTTCCTATGGTCACATAGTATAGAATAAAAGATATTTTCTTAAATGAAAATTTTTTATTGCAGTAAAATGTACATAACCAAATCTACCATTTTAAGCATTTTTGAAGTGTATAGTTTAATATAAATGTACCTAATAATGCGTTTACAATCATTGTGCAGCCATCATTACTATTCATCTCCAGAAATATTTCATTATTGAAACTCTGTGCATTAAACAATAATTCCCCATCCCCCACTAAATTTTAATTATGCAGACAGTAGAATACATTGCAAAAATGAAGTAATATAAATACTGAAAAACTCTGACTATTACACCCAACACTAATACCTCTGTTAGAATTAATTTCCCCTAAACAAACCCAAAGTTTACATATATATCCACAACTGCACACATATTATATATAAATACATATATATATATGATTTATTTTTTAAAAATTCTTTTATGGGTACATTTTAGGTATACAATACATTTACATTTATCATTGGGAACTTGTACCTTTACATGATGCATCTTGGTTCTTATTTTTTCCCCATTCCTAGCCCTCCCTTCACCCCTCCACCCTTCCCTATTTACAAAGACTTTGTTTCCAATTTTTCAATTTCTCATAATTTTTCCTTTCCCTTCTTTCCTTTCCCCTACCCCTCCCACTACCCCGACCCCTTTGGACCTTTTCTTCCTATTTCGCATTATCAATTATTCATTTTAATCATTGGTACATTTTAGGTATACAATATAATGACATTCATCATTGGAAATTTGCACCTTTACATAAACTCTCTTGGATCTTATTTTTTCCTCTTCCCCTGCTCTTTCTTCAACCACTCCATCCCTCCCTATTTACAAAGATTTTGTTTCCATTTTTCATTTTCTCATATTAATTCCATTCCCATCTTTCCTTTCCCTTACCCCTCCCACTTCCCCTTCCCCTTTGCCCCTTTTCTTCCTATTTCACATTATCTATTATACCTTTTAGTCCTTATTTACACTTTCAGTTTCTCACACCAGAGAAACTATTTGGTATTTACACATGTGTGTCCTATTTATTTCAATTAAGAGTATCACCTCAATGTGTATCCATTTAGCTTTAAATGTCTCTAATTTCTCATTTTGATGGCTGAATAGTACTCTGTTTTATAAAACAAAAAACCCCACATTTTCTTGATCCAGTCTCCAGTTGATGGACATTTGTACTATTTCCAAGTTTTAGCTATTACAAACTGTGCTGCCATGAACATGGGTGCACATATATCACTGTGGTATGCTTCTTTAATTCTTTGGGGAAGATAACCAGCAGGAGAATAGCTGGGTCAAATGGGACTTCCAGTCCTAGTTCTTTGAGGTATCTCCATACTGATTTCCACAGTGGTTGAACCAGTTTACACTCCCACCAGCGGTGGAGGAGGGTTTCTCTTTCCCCACAGCCCCACCAGCATTTGTTATTGGTTGATTTCATGACAGGAGCCATTCTTTCCAGAGTGAGGTGGAATCTGCAATAAGATGGAACACACAGAAGAAATGGACAGATTCCTAGATACATATGAATTACCAAAGTTGAATGAAGAAGACCTAAAAATTCTAAATGACCCAATATCAACCAATGAAATTGAAAATGTAGTTAGAAACTTACCAACTAAGAAAAGCCCAGGTCCTAATGGCTTCATTGCTGAATTCTACAAGACATTTAGAGAGGAACTGCTGCCACTACTGTTTAAACTCTTCAATGAAATTGAAAGGGAAGCAATACTCCCAAATTCATTCCTCAAAGCAAGCATCACCTTGATCCCCAAAGCAGAGAAAGACCCAACCAATAAAGAGAACTATAGGCCAATCTCACTAATGAACATGGATGCAAAAGTCCTTAATAAGATACTGGCAAATAGAACTCAGAAAATCATCAAGAAGATCATACACCCTGATCAAGTGGGATTCATCCCAGGGATGCAGGGATGTTTCAACATATGCAAATCAATCAATGTAATACACTATATCAATAGAGCCAAGGACCAAAGCCATATGATTATCTCCATAGATGCAGAAAAAGCATTTGACAAAATCCAACATGCATTTATGATAAAAACCCTACAAAAATTGGAATAGATCGTTTCTACCTCAATCTGATAAAAGCCATCTATGAAAAACCAATAGCCAGTATCATACGAAATGGTCAAAAACTGAAATCCTTCACACTAAAATCAGGAATAAGACAAGGATGTCCACTATCACCACTCTTGTTCAATATAGTTTTGGAAACATTTGCCACAGCAATTAGACAAGAGAAAGAAATAAAAGGAATAAAGATAGGAAAGGAAGAAGTCAAATTGTCATTATTTGCAGATGACATGATACTCCATATAGAAGACCCCAAGAACTCCACCAAAAGTCTTCTAGACTTAATAATCAAATTCAGTCAAGTAGCTGGATACAAGGTCAACACCAAAAATCAATAGTTTTCCTCTACACGAATGACAGACTCACTGAGAGAGAAATAGGGCAAAAAATTTCTTTCACAATAGCATCCAAAAAACTGAAATACCTAGGAATCAACCTAATGAAAGAAATCAAAGACCTCTTGTCTGAAAACTATAACACTCTGAAAACAGAGATTGAAGATGATATCAGAGATGGAAAGACATCCCCTGCTCCTGGGTAGGAAGCATCAATATAGTGCAAATGACCATTCTTCCAAAACTGCTATATAGATTCAATGCAATCCCAATTGAGATCCCAGCAGCATACCTCACTGACCTTGAGAAAACAATCTAAAAATTCATTTGGAGCAAGAAGAGACCCAGAATAGCAAAAGCAATTCTAGGTAACAGAGACATGGCAGGGGGTATCACAATCCCCAACCTGCAACTATACTACAAAGCTACTGGGATAAAAACAGCATGGTACTGGCAAAGAAACAGACCTGAGGACCAGTGGAACAGATTAGAAGATGGAGAAACAACGCCAGACACAATCAGCCATCTCGTCTTCAATAAAGGAGCCAAACAGCCTCACTGGAGAAAAGATAGCCTCTTTAATAAATGGTGCTGGTGGGGCCGAGGATTTAGCTCAGTAGTTCTGCTGCCTCCCTTGCAAGCAGAAGGATCCGAGTTCAATCCCCGGTACCAAAAATAAATAAATAAATAGATAAATAGTGCTGGAAATATTGGGTTTCAACTTGCCAAAGATTAAAACTAGATCTATATCTCTCACCATGCACTAAACTAAAATCAAAATGGATTAAAGATCTAAATATTAAAATAGAAATGCTGAACCGGCTGGAAAAGAGGCTAGGTAGAACTCTTGAAGACATTGATGTAGGAAAAGATTTTATGAACAAAACCTCAGTTGCCCATGAACTAGCACAAACAATCAACAAGTGGGATCTCTTCTTATTAAAAAGCTTCTGCACAGCAAGAGAAATGACCAGCAGTGTGAAGAGACAACCTACAATGTGGGAAAAAATCTTCACCTGCTGTTCCTCAGACAAAGGGCTACTATCTCGAATCTATAAAGAATTTTGAAAGATCAGACCTCCCAAATTTAAAGACACAATCTGAAAATGGGCATCTGAAATGAACAGACAGAGAAATAGAAATAGCAAAGTAATATAAGAAAAAATGTTCAACATCACTGGTCATTTGAGAGATGCAAATGAAAACAACGCTAAGATTCCATGTATATGATTTAAACAACAAATATCACAAAATCTATAATGTATGGATATTGCTATTTTCACTAAGCCAAATATCCTAGAGATCAGTTTATGTCAGTACACAGAAAGCTACTTTAATACTTTCCATATTATATATTAAGTATCCAAAATTATAGATACCAATTCCCCAAATGAGTAGTTTCCAGATATTTTTCATTACTGATGACACTGCAATGAATCTAGGAATGAAACAAATATATGCATTTTCAAGAGTGCAATTCTCAGAAACAATTAGAAGGTCATAAGGTATGCATACATTTATTTTTAATAGAAACCACTGGATCATCTTTCAGTTAGATTACTCTGACCAACAGTAGAAGTATCTGCCTCACCACATCCCTAGATTTTTTTTTTTTTGTACCAGGGATCAAACTCGGGAACTTGCACTTGCGCAGAAGGCAGCAAAACCACTGAGCTAAATCCCCAGCCCTGCGTTCTCTGTTTTGTAAATTACTCCTTCATATCCTTTGCTTATCTTTATACTGGGCAGTTTACTGATTTGTAGTTCAGGATATGATTCCATTCTGACTTCTTAGGTGATGGATCATTACTTATATAGTGGTGCCTCAGTTCAGGAACTTAATTCTTTTCATGATTCTGGTTGCAGATTTCACTCCATGTACTATGCTTGCAATTCAGTTGCAACCAATATTGTGGAAAGAATTAAGGTGGTGAACTGAGGTACCAATGTATCTTAAATAAAATTATCTGTGCAGCCAAGTATTAATTGAGTCTAGACCATAGCTGAGCTAAAAAATGCAGAATATATGAAATTTGAAAATTTTTTGTAGACATTCAAGAAATTTTCATAAAACATAAACATTGATTAATTCATTCAGTAAATAATATTTAATTAATGACACATCTGAACTAAGCACTGGGCAAGGTATAAGAAAAACTATTCAGGTTTGCAAAAAATGGAAAATAATATCACAGATCACAGAAGGGTTAGTGGAGATCTTATTCAAAACAAAGTGCTATTAACCTTTACAGTAAATTGATATATAATGAATGCATTACTAATTGTTTTCAATTGCTGTTGCCAACATCCTCTACTAAAAATATGCAGAGTATCAATTAACCAACATAAGAATCTGCCAACGTAAATATTTTTAAAGTTTATGCATTATTAGCTTTTCAAGGAAGACGGTATCCCCAGAGAATACTTTAGTCTTCCTTCCCTCTGTTCTTTTTTCTTCCCCTTTTCCTTCCTTTTTTAATTTCATTTTTTTCTTGGAATGTCAAAATATGGTGCTCTGTTCAGAGCAGACGCTAAGAATTGTAGATGGATATTTTAGGTTACCATATTTGAGCAGGAAGCTGTCTGTGGTAGCAAATGGAAAACTTCAGGAATAATTGTGCTTCTTAAATGAAGGCAGAACCAAAAGGTTTTTGTGTTTGAGCACACACTTATCCCAAGGAGGAAAAAGAAATCTATACTTCCTCATTTGGTATTGCTCCAGAACAATCCTGAAACACAGAATACTTAATGACTCCAGGTGTTTCTCTGTGCGTATTGGACAGGTGCACTCATAGCAAAACCCAGACCTTGTGGAACTGTAGTATAGTCACTGCCTTTCAGAGAAATGGTTTCTTCTGAAAGCTCTTTTTTGGTAATACTAAGAATGCACACACACCTGCTGTGCCTAGAAGTATGATTGTCTGTGTGCATCTCTAATCTTTGGTTCACTTCAGCACGAGATAACCAGATACTGCCCTTCCCCATTTTTGTTCTCCTGCCCCTCATTTACCAAAAGGCTGACTGCAGACTGTCTGATCACCCAGGAAGGGTACTTTTTTCCCTGTGTCTGAGTCTGAAAGTTGGGAGATGCTTATGCATCGCCCCTTAAATGTTTCTAGGCCTCTCTTTCTTTGGATTACAATGAATGCTGGTTGGGTGACAATCCAGAGGTGGCATGTCAGTCTAAGAATAGCTCAGAGCATTGTGCAGGTGTCTTGGTGGGTGGGTACAGATCAGGAGCTGTGTTTCTGATTTGCCTATATTTATTCCATTCTTCTCGTGGTTGGAAAATCCACTGTGGGGTCCTGAGCATGTGAAAGATACAATAGCCACAAAGTGTGCCTTAGAGTCACCTTTAGAGTACCCTCCTTTGAAGAAAACCCTGAACAATGAGTAACTTAAATAGCCATTTATAGAAAACAAAAATAATTAAGGGAAATGACTGTTTAATGAGTCTGTGAGTAAATACAATTGATTTACCATCTATTGTGCCATAGAGAGTTCTCTGCACACCACTATAAATTGGCTACAACATACCTGTGTCCTGAAGCCTCTGATCTGGAGTGGGGAGATGTGGCTGAGGTTCCCCGGATTGGTGCTTTTCATATTTTCATGTACATATAGTTGAGATATTATTAAAATGCAGATTGTGACTCAGTAACCTGGAGGGGCCCCAGTCCTGCATTTTTAACCAGTCCTCCAACACCCGGACTTGGGTTGTTGAAGATCCACACCCAAGGAGGGGATTTCTTCTTCATCAAAGTATTGTTGATATAGTTGAGGTAACGTTGGATCTAGCGTCACACACCTGGGTTCTAGCTCTGCTACTCACTAATGGGTAACCTTAAGAGAGCCACCCGTAGAAGCCATTCTCTGCTCCTCATCCCAAATCTCTAAACAGCTTACCCTTCTGGATGCATGCAATATGGACCATGCCGTCCAGCGGGGGCTGAAGAGCAGGATGGTTGGATTCAGGGTTTGTCGTTAGTGGTCTGGCCTTTGGAAGGGGATTTTGGTTTTGCTTTTCTTTTAGACAGGAAGATAGCTTTGAGGTCCATGAATTATTCAAGGCCATAGTAAGAACCAGTGGTGAATCTGGGAAGTGGATCTGTGAGGTCCAATTTGGTGGTGAAGAGAGGAGAGTGGAAATGGAGTGAGGAGAGTCAGGAGCACAGTGAGAGGATGGTGTGCAGAGAAGGAAAGAGGAAAGGGATGAAAAGAGAAACTGCAAAGGCAAGAAGCAATAAATTGTGTTAGTTGAGGAGAGGAATAACTAGAGCATGAACCATGTTGGCAGCAGGCATAAAAAGGACAGGGATGACTAGAGAGATAGAGCATGAATTACATACCAGGTGTTGTCAGGGGATATGGAATGAAAAGAATTGCAGGGGGAAAGAGAAATCAAAGGTGCACTTTGTAGGGATGCCAGGGGATGAAGATGGGTATTTATTTGGGTGGCAGGCTGAGAAAGCAGACTGGGGAAGGAAGATGAAACCTTTGAGGTGAGATTTTGTAAAGGCTGAATTTTCACCTGTCAATGAGTAGGAAATATGGGACCAAGACTATAGCAGGACATCAAAAATGACAAATAGGAGAAAATGCCCCTTCAGTGGAGCCATGGAGTCTGCTGGGATCACCAGGGGAGTGATCAGTGGAGTCCAAGGAGGCCTCTGATCCTACCCATATGTGTGGAATACCTTGTCCTGCTTCTCTCCAAACTCAGCTCTTGCAAACCCACTGTGCATGCCCATTTTCACAGTGTTGCAGGCAGCATACATGGTGCACCCTTCTAGGAGGCACAAAAGCTTCCTCAAAGATGAGTCAGTGTGGAGATTGCCACTGTGTGTGAAGGAAACCAGGGGCTGAACTGTGTCCTAAGCTTCTCCCAAGAGGACCCAGCACCCAGATCTTAGCAAAGGGATAAACAGTTCAAGACAGTGAGTTTAAGCGTAGTTATCTCACTCCTGAGGTTGGCCCTGCCACTAGAGTGGTGCGGTGTCCATGAGGCTATGTGTCATCAGACTGAAGTTATGGGCAGCATAATTGACCAAGGGTCCAGCTTCTGGACTCTGAAACTCACTGCTTCGTTAGCTTGACTCCATGCTTCTTGCAGGCTGCTTTCAGCCAGGACTAAGTGTGTCAGGGAGGCTAAGGGAGCCTTTTCCTGGGGTGGGTTCTTCTCTGACAGATACCTTCAGGCCGAGGGGCCCCAATAGCCTTGTAAAACTTTTGAACTTCCCTTAGACTGCATAGCTATCCAGGATGCTTCTAAACAATCTCTCTCTTTCACTTAGGTTAGGCTTGATGGCAGCCTGACAGCTGTCCCTGTCTTCCCAAGCTCCCTCCTTATTTCTTCCCACACTGTTATTTTCCCTGAAGAAAGTCTAGTACGCATAATCCTTCTTTTCATAGAATTCTGACTAGCTCAAGTGGGGAGCAACAGGGGGAGGGTAGATGAGCTGGATTTGCATCAGTTATTAATAATAAATATTAGAAAGAAAGGATTCTTGGAAACACAAGCTAAAGAGAAAGAGGGGAGCACATGGAGGAGGAGGAGTCAGGGAAGATAATTCTAGGGGTCCTCCACGTCCATACTCATTCCCTTAAACCCTTTACTATCAATTTCTACACTCCATCTGTAATCTCTATTTTAAGCCTATTGTTCAGTGGCCACCCACCACCTTCTGTTCAGAGCTCACTCTCTAGTGTCCCTACTTCAGCAATTTTTCCAACATCTACAACATGCTAATCCTGTCAGCCAACATTCTACTGACCTACACACTGTCTTACTGTGCCTTCTTCCTTACCTTCTGTATTAGTCAGCTTTCTGGTGGCTGAGACACAATGCCGGACACCTACAACTTGAAGAGAGGGTTACAGGGAAACGGTACCAGAGAGGAGTGGGAAAGAGAACAAACAGTACAAAAGACCATGCCTCCATGTCCCGCCCAGACACACCACAGAGCATGCTTACTAATCCACTAAGTCTTTCTTAATCCAATGAAGTTGATATATCAAGATTAATACTCCCCCCCACCCCGTAGACATTATTGTTCTTCATAGACATCTCTTCCCTGCAAAAATTCATTCTCTCACCTGTCCCCGGTCCTTCATTGTACTGGCTAACAAATCCCCAACTTGGTCAAATCCAACCCTCTATCCACACCAAACCTGTGCAAATGCAACTTAAAATGACCAGAGAAAAACAAATAAACAACGCTCCTGATGGCCACTTTAAATTCATGGCCACAAACACCGTATTACCCTTCAAGTTCTGGTGGACTATTGGGCTTCATTTTTTAGTCCATTCATTTGCCGGCTTCCTACATGACTATTTCCCATCTCAAACCTCCCACTTCCCTCTACTATTACCTCATACTCCCCCTTCTGTCATTGTCTTCTCAGAAATGGTGATTCCATTCTTTTAATCTCTCAGACCAAAGCCTTGAAGTCATCTTGGCCCCTTTTTTCCTTACATGCCACATCCAAGCCATTGGCAAACTCTGTCGGTTCCACTTTCTGAATAGCTCCAAAATCCAACACTCTTCATCACATCTCCTCTCTCCATCAACTTGCATGTAGTGCCCTGCAGAGCTGCCGGATGGCTTTCCTGCTACTGAGCTTACTTCCTACACCCAGTCCATCCAGCAACCAGAGGGATCCTGTCAGAGCTTGTCACCTCTCTGCTGACAAACCTCAGGGAACTTTCTAGTTCTCTTAGTTGTTACAAGTGGAGGTGCTATCTATGCCGCTCCAGTGCTGGCCTAATCTCTCCTGGCCAGCCCAATTGGCTCTCTCACTCTGGCCTCACCAATCCATCATCTTTGACCACAGTTCCTGCCACTCTGGCCTCCTCATGGCTCCCCAAACTCCCCAAGGACTTGAGCACCTCTGCACTGGTCGCCCCTCTTCCCACAGTGCTGAATTCCTCATTTCCTCAGATCTTCTCTTGGGCATCCCCTTTTTCAGGGTGGTCTCCCTGACCCCTCCTATCGAGGGCAAGACCTTTCCCCACCCCAAGTGCTCTCTGTCCTCCATGTCCTCCTCAGTCTTTTCTCCTTACTTAGCACTTACTGCTACCTGACATTTAATGTGTTTGAGTGTACATCATCTGCCTTCTTAAACTAGAATGTGAGCACCACTAGGACAGCTTCCCTGGCAGGAAGCACAAAAGGAGTTCAGTAAGTACGAGGTGTGCTCAAACAATATAGTGAATGTTTAAATTTTATTACAGTAAAAGACGTTTACCTTCCATGGTCATTTTGACTTGGGACAAGAGCCAGAATCCCAGAGTGCCAGATCCAGTGAATAAGGACATGTTGCAATATTTTTATTTGACAGAAATAGCTGTTAATATTTTGAATCAATTGAGAAAATTGAGGCGGACACTCAATTTAGTTTCAGAACTGCTTCAAAAAGTGGGAAATACAGTGAGATAGGTATGTTTGAAGTGAGAGGGAATATTCTGAGGGGGATTAATGGCAATATGTCTTCTACTGTAGTAAATTTTTTAAAACTTTAAACATTCACCATACTTTGACTACACCTTGTAACTGCCAAATTAATGACTTAATAAGAGGGAAGAGAGGCCCACCAATGGGAAAAATAAGGAGAGACTGATTTAGGCCACTAAGGAATATTTCTCAGGGAGACTATTTTGGTGGAAAAGGCAAGAAACACTAGAGAAGAGAGTCAGAGAGCTTATCCCGGTGGAAAGGCAGGGCTGACCTAAAGTTAGATTTCTTGGCAGGAACACAAAACACTTCCTCTAAGCTTCCATCCTCTGATTTGCAAAATGAACACAGCAATACCTACCTCCTGGGTACTGTGAGACTGAAAGCAGAGTGTACAGCTGTGAGGCCTGGTGTGTGGTGGGCTCTCATGGCATTCATCTGGGCCTGAGTTAGGTTCATGAGTGGACAGATTCCTTGGGTCCCCTCGCCCAGTGAAACCTAGAGGGAATAGGAGCCACCATTGGCTCCTTGAAAAATTAATTTGATTTTGGAAAACATCTCAAGTGAGGGCCAGAGTCCTTAGGGTGGAGACAGTTCTGGGATTGGAAATCAACTGTAGAAGAGAAGGCAAGGATGGGGCTGGGTAAGCTGGGAGGCTGTCAGCCATGTAGGAGTTGGGCTGGGATTTTCTACCCTCTGCAGCCTGAGGAAGGAGCAACTTTAAGGGGAAACAAGTAGTGATGTATTTCTGTATTCAGAGCACTGACATTGCTCCAGAAAGAAATGAGAAGAGATTATACAGGAAGGGAATTGAGTCTGCCATGAGCTTCAAGAAAGAAAGAAAAAAAGATGTAAAAAGGAGCTGTTTGTTGCTCTTTGTTCAGGTTTTTTTCTCCAGAGTCTGTTTATAAAAACGTTCTCTCGCCCAGCCTCTTTCGCTCCAGCCTGGTGGCTCTTTCCCCGCTTACCTCCTCCCTGTCTTGCTCTTGCTTGAGTTAAAGCTCTTTCCTTGATTAAATAATGAATAAAAGCTCTTACTGAGCCTGGCTTTCCTGGACCTAGGGAGAAATTACAGATATATGTACATACATATACATGCAGAACAGTCTGAGACAAGAGGCTCAAGATAAACACGCTTCTCCTTGGGTTTTTTTCTTTCTTTTAAACAAATATCATTCATAAACAACACTTACAACACAAATTTAAAATAGGCAAGCCAGCCTAAATGCAGATAAATAGTTTGACTTAATAAACCTCTTGTTTTATAGAATTTTATTTATTTATTTATGTATTTATTTATTTATTTATTTTTACCGGGGATCAAACTCGAGACCTTCCTCTTGTGAGCCAGGCGCCGGAACCACTGAGCTAAATCCCCGCCCCAGGATTTATTTTATTTAAAAGTATTATATTTACTTATTATTTGTATTTTTGCAGCCCTATAGGTTAAACCTAAGACCTTCCAAATATAACGCAAGTGTTCTGCTACTGAGCGACATCTCCAGCCCTTTCATTTTGAGAGTTAGGGTCTTGCTAAATTGCCCAGGCTGGCCTCAAATTCTCAATCTTCCTGCCTCAGCCTCCCAAGTGTCTGAGATTACAGGCATGATATTTGTGTTTGAAAAATGGTTTAGGGCCTCCTTCATCAGGATTACTAAATCAGGTAGGCCTTGAGCTATGCGTGTTACTGTCTATAGAGGGAAGATAGTCCAATTCATAACCAACATTTCTATTTGGCCTTCTTTCTCAAGGTTGATGAATTAAGGCAAACTACTTGCCATATGCCATCTGTTTGGCTGTGTGTCTCCAGGCTAGATGCACTGGCTCCGTACAGCACCCCTCCCCACTTTGATCATGTCCCACAGCTGCAAAAACCGAGTAATGGTAACCACACCCTCCCTATCCATCAACCTACAGGGTCCTTTAAATTGTTATCTGCTCCAGATTCGGAAAACAATCCTACTCTTCTCCACTGATAAACAATGACATAATGAGATTTTGAAAAGAAATTTTACAAAGAGACTGAAGAAAGACAAAATAATATTTTAATGACATAAAATGAATGAGCAGCTCTTGGGCAGATTTCACTTGTGTTTAGCTGCTTTGTGGTTAACAGTGTCTGTAGGTTCTGCAACCAGGAGACTTAACAAAGTTGTGAAATATAACACTTGTTCCTCGAACACAGTGGCTGATATCCATCTGCCCATCCAATGGTTGTTTATTAGCTGACTATATGGTAAAGTTGCATAGAGGTGAACTAAACCAGTACCATCTCTGGCCTCAAGGACCTTGTAGGCTATAGAGGCAGGGAGCCAGACATCAATGGACAAAACATGATGAGCTGAAAAAAGTGTTCTGAAGGCAAGGGTCATGGGTTTTTTTCATTCATTAATTTTTTCCCACTCATTAATTTTATTGGTACATTTTTAGTTATACAATATGCTGACATACATCATTGGGAATTTGCACCTTTACATGATATATCTTGGTTCTTATTTTTTCCCCATTTCCCTGCTCTCCCTTCAGCCCCTCCACCTCTCCCTATTTACAAAGACTTTGTTTCCATTTTTTCCTTTTCTCATATTTATTTCTTTCCCTTCTTTCCTTTCCCCTACACCTCCAACTTCCCCTTCCCCTTTGCACCTTTTCTTCCTATTTCACATGATCTATCATACATTTTTTTTTTTTTTTTTGGTACCGGGGATCGAACTCCGGTCTTCGTGCTTGCGCAGCAGGCAGCGAAACCACTGACCTAAATCCTCAGCCCCGATCTATCATACATTTTGATCCTTTTTTACACTTTCAATTTCACACACCAGAGGAACTATTCAGTATTTACATATGTGTGCCCTTTTTATTTCACTTAAGAGTATGGCCTCAATGTGCATCCATTTTGTCTGTATAAATGTCTCTAGTTTCTCATTCTTTATGGCTGAGTAGTACTCCATTTTATAAAAAGCACATTTTCTTTATCCAGTCTCCAGTTGATGGACAATTGGGCTGTTTCTTAGTTTTAGCTATTGCAAACAATGCCGCTATGAACATGGGTGCACATATATATCTGTAGTATTATTCTTTTAATTCTTTTGGGAAGATACCCAGCAGGGGAATAGCTAGATCAAATGAGACCTCTAATCCTAGGTTTTGAGGTATCTCCATACTGATTTCCACAGTGGTTGCATCAGTCTACACTCCCACCAGCATTAAGTTGTTTATTTGAGCTCGCTTGGTTTTCGCGCACTGCTATGAATGTCCCTTGTAAGACTGCTTTGATTGTGTCCCATAGATTTAGATATGTTGCATTGACATTGTCATTTAATTGTAGGAACTGTCTGATTTCTTCTTTAATTTCCTCTGTGACCCATTGGTTATTCAGAATTGTGTTGTTCAGTTTCCATGTGATTATGAAATTCTTGTGGTTTCTTCTGCTATTGATTTCCAATTTCATTGCACTATGGCCTGATAATATAGAGGGGATAACTTCAGTTCCTTTGCACTTACTTAAACATGTCCTATGAGCAAGAATGTGGTCTATTTTGGAGAATGACCCATATGAAGCTAAAAAGAATGTATATTCTGATTTTGTAGGGTGGAACACTCTGTAAACATCTGTTAAGTTCATTTGTTCAAGAGTTTGATTGAGTTCTAGTATTTTGTTTATTTTTTGTCTAGTTTATCTAGCTATTTGTGACAGTAGTGTATTGAGGTCCCTCACTACTGTTGTATTAGTGCTTATTTGATATTTCATGTCTGTTAGTATTTGTTTTATATAGATGGGTGTACTAGTATTTGGTGCATATATATTTATAATTGTCATCTCCTCCTCTTGTATTTTTCCCTTTACAAGGATGTAGTGTCCTTCTTTGTCTGTCTTAATTAGTGTTGGTTTGAAATGCATTTGATCTGCAAAGAAGATAGCTACTCCTCCTTTGTTTTTGGTTCCTGTTACATGCAGTACTGTTTTCCACCCTTTAAGTTTCAGTTTATGAAAATCTTTTTGAATTAAGTGTGTTTCTTGTATGCATCATATTGTTGGATCTTGCTTCTTGACCCATTCTGCTTGTCTATTTCTTTTGATTGGTGAATTGAGATCATTAACTTTGATGGTTATAACTGATACGTATTGACATCCTTGTCATGACCTTTTCTTGTTGGATTCTCCCCCTTTGCATTTAATTTCTTGTTGTGCCTGATGGATTCATTCTGCTGGGCTTCCTGGGGTTGTGATCCTCACTGTCTTTTCCTAGGATGTTGTTTAAAATTTTTTGGAGTGCTGTTTGGTATTTATGAAGTTCCTCAGGTGCTTTTTGTCATAAAAGTATCTTATTTCTCCATCAATTTTGAAAGATAGTTTTGCAGGGTACATCAACCTGGGTTGAAGATTGTTTTCTTTTAGGGCTTGAAATGCTTCACTCCAGGCTCTTCTTTTTTTTTTTTTTTTTGGTATCAGGAATTGAACTCGGGACCTTGCGCCTGTGAGGCAGGCAGTGGAACCACTGAGCTAAATCCCTGGCCCTCCAGGCTCTTCTTGACTTGATGGTTTGTGTTGAGAAGTCTGCTGTGATTCTGATGAGCTTTTCTTTCTATGTGATTTATTTCTCTTCTCTAACTGCTTGGAGGATTTTGTTCTTCTGTTGGGATTCTGAAATCTCAACTATTATATGCCTAGGTGTAGATTTATTTTTATCACAGATAGTTGGAGTCCTATATGCTTCACTTATGTGTATGTCAAGTTCTTTTCCCCTGCTTGGGGAGTTTTCTGCCATTACTTCCGTGAAGTTTTTGGGTTTTTTTTTTTATTTTTATGTCATCTGCACTCTCTCCTGTTTCTTCATTGACTTCAGTCAGTCTTGTGTTATTCTTCTTTGCATCATCTAGCAGCTGCTGGATTGGTCCCTTATTATTTTTAGGAAATTTTTCTTTTCCTGGTCACTAATTGCAATCCTGTCTGCTATATATGATATTCTCTCCTCACATTGGCTCATTCTGCTGTGTAAACTTTCAATGTAGTTTTTAATCTCCTGGATATCTGTTTACATTTGTTTTATGGATTCCATTTGTTTCCTATGCTGGGATTCCATCATGTTCCTCAGCTCCTCTATTTTTTTTTTATCTTTGTCTGGTCTGGAGTTATTAATCATGTCTTTCACTATGGGCACAATCTCCGCTGTTATCTGAGAAATTATTTCTGATTTCATTTTTTCCAGATCCTCTTTTGTTGCCAGTTCAGGGAGTCCAGGTGGTTGAGTATCAGAGTGCTCCATCTCTTTGTACCTTGGGGTTGCCTTAGGTGATCTGTTAGTCTGGTTTTGAGACTTGTTTATGTGTTTTCTCATTTCAACAGATGCAGCCTGCTGTGCCTTTCTTGAGGGGTCTCTTTGCTCACCCAGTGGTCTTCAGTTCTCATCAAACCTCAGAGAGAGCTTCTCTCTGCCACTCATCACTGCATCAATTCCTGGGTTTAGAATAGTGGCCTTCTGGATCCCTGCACTGCCCCGCTGTCTGGGTGGGGTTCTTGTTTGGGCCTGCGCACACTTGGGAAGGTATCTGGATGTGTCTCTGGTCAGGGTCTATCCACCTGTGTAGCTACTGTCTGAGCAGGCTTCTGGCTGGGGCCTGCACGCACTTACCAATGGTATCTGGGCAGCCTCTGGCTGTTGCTTGTGCTCCTGCACAGCTCTTTTCCAGGTGGGCCTTTGGCTGAGGCCTGTAGGCCTGAGCTGCTGGGGTCTGGGAAGGGCCCTGGTAGGGCTGGACCACGTGGGCTTCTTGCTGAAATCTAGGGAAGGATCATGTTTTAAAGAGAGCATCTTACTACTCTTGGGCTCAGGAAAGATTTCTCTGAGAAAATAATGCTGGAAATGTAATCAAGAGGATGAATGGGCCTGAGTAAGAAAAAGTATAGAAAGTATAGAAAGAGGAGTTTAGGGACAATAGGAGAGAGAGGAGACACAAGCTTAGATGAGTAGAATCAAGCTGCGGCAGTTATATATCACTGTGCAATAAATTTCTCCACCACTTAGAAAATTAAAACAACAGATGTTGATTGTATCATAGTTTGTGTGGCTCAAGAAAAGTGGAACAGCTTAGCTGAGCAGTTCTGACTCAGGGTCCCTCTTAAATTGTAGTCAAGAAATTTAAGAGCTGCAGTTCCTGTTTGGTACTGTGGGATATGCTAACTTCCCTGGCTGTGGGCAGGAGGCCCTCTTCCTTGCCACATGGAGCTCTTGGAGAGACTTTGTGACATGACAGCTGGCTTCCTCCAAAGCACAAGCTCCAAGAGACGGAAACAAGAAGTAAGCCTTAATACTTCTTATGTTCTCATCTTGGAAGCCACAAACTGTCACAATAACCATGTTCTATTTATAGAAGCAAGCCCCTAAAGTATACCCCATGCTCCAAGGGATAAGAATGAGGCTCCATCTTTTGAAAGGAGGAGTAGCAAAGCAACCTACAGCCACCACACAAGCTGAGGAGGACTTCGTAGCCATGTTAGGATGTATTGGTCAACTAAGGCTGTTATAACAAAGCACCACAGATTTGATGGCTCCAACAATAGCAAGTTATTTTCTCACAGTTCTAGGGGTAGAAGTCTGAGATCAAAGTATCAGCTGTGTTTTTAAGGCCACTACACTTGGCTTGTAGATGCTGCCTTCTCCCCCACATTCACATCATCTTCCCTCTGCTTGTCTGTGTCCTGCTCCTCTCTTCTAATAAGGTACTGATCATATTAGATTTCCACCCTACTGCTGACCTCATCTTACCTTAATCATCATTTTAAAGACCCAGTCTCCAAATACAGTCATTTTTTTGGTAGTGGGGTGAGGGAAATAGGGCTTTAAAAATGAATTTGGGGGTACACAATTGAGTTTTTAATATAATGACTATGGTATTTATTCTTAGAGCACTAGGAAACAATTGCAGTAAGTTGAGCATGGAGGTGACACTGTCAGATTTTAGAGAGTCACTTACAGGGATAAGAGAGTATTAGGTTGACTTGAAATCCTTATAGTGCTGAGGTGAAAGGTGAGGCATATTGGGATCAGGGTGGAGGCACTAGAGATAAAGTGCAGTTCATGGATCCAAGACACAATCAGATTGCAAAATTGTTAGGACTTTGGATAGATTGTCTATAAAGAGCAAGAATGAAGGAGAGTCAGTGATGATGCCTGGATTTCTGGCTTCTACACCCAGATGGTGGTGGTGAAGCTATTGCTGAGATAGATTAATAGAGCAAGTCTACTTCTAGAGGCAGCGATGAGATTATGAACTTGTGGTGGGTGTGCCATGTTGAAGAACCTAGTAATCAACCAAGTTGGCATATCCCTTGAAATATTGTGTAATGCTTTCTTCCAAAACTGAGAGGAAAAGTCTAGACTTCAGGTTTAAGTCAGCAAGTCACTGGCTGAGCAACACTGTCTGAAGAGAGGACCTGGGTGAGGTTGCATAGCAAAATGATGTGAGTGGAAAGAGAAAAGCGCCTGGGGCTGAAACTCAAAGGACTCTGGTGAATACAAACATTAGCTTTATAAGTTTCATCAGGAGTTTTTACATACACTGAATTTGAAAGGATTGTTTATCTAGGTCTTTATAAAACTTGATATCCTGTATATGAGAATAAATTAAGGACAAGAAAGCAGTTGAAACATTCTGCAACATGACTTATAACTGTATTCTATAAAAATATTTGTGTACATCTCCCCAGTGTTAGACACCGGAAGGATACTGACCTCTCCATTTCATATGTGTGTGTGCTGAAATGAGATAAAACCAAGGTGTTCTCAGTCCTTTTATGTGGCAGATGTTTAAGCAGTCACCTATGAACACAGTCTGATCTCATCCTATCTCTGTTTTGGGTTAGGAATGACCCAGGAAAGGGGCTATTGTGGTATTGGGGGTGAAGATGGCTTCTGGGAGACCTAAGAGGAGGGAGGAAATCAATCATAACAAGAGTGAGATTTCCTTTTCTCTTCTCCTGGCATTATTTCAAGTCTCCTTGGATAACACTTCCCACATGTGCCACTGGGAGGATCTGTGGGAAGGAGCTCCAGGTCCTGGTAAACAGACAAAGAGAGCTTCTCAGAGGAGGACTCCTGCTGGGGACAGAACGTGCTCCCAAACGAGAATGGTTACTTCAATGTCACACATGGATGCACACCTTCTCTGTGTCCAGTAAGTGCACAGGACAGCTGATGAGGGAGGCAGGCACATGCAAGAGGAAGTTAATGGGATAAGGGAGGGTGGGAAGTAGAGAGGTGCCCAATGAGCTAGTAGAGCTCAAGCTGAGATTGTGTGACAATGTGGTGCATACTTTGGGGAACATAGTCTCTTTTAAAGACACTGCTCTTATTATTTTCTAACATCCTACATACTTACTCTTTATTGTGTTTGTAGTTTCTTGTCCTAATCCTGTCCCTGGAACTCTGACTCTGCAAATGCACAGGTCTGCAACTGTTTTGTTCTGTGGCATATTGTCAAGTATTTAGACTGGAGTCAGCACCTAGTGGACATTCAATAGGTGTATGTTGAATGAATAAATGAGTGGACATTCTTCAGAATTCCCCAAAGCAGGGTTGATGTGGGTCTCCATGAATGTGATGATGACTCTCCAGGGCTTCAGTATGCACAAAGCAATGTCCAAAAGAAAGTCTCTTTTCCTTATTTGTCTCTGTTGGTCTACTGACATGGGAGGAAATAAGAAGGGCCCATCCTGTGGGTTTATGAGATGTGTGTACTTTTCCCAGGTCTCCCAGTAGCATTTTTAATGAGATCTTCCCACCACACCACCCCTCACTGACGAACCCCTTCCGGGAAGTGTCTCCTCTGGTCTCCTCCAGGCTGCCCACACCTGCCTATCCCGGATGTGCTTGACCTTTCCCACCGTGTCCACTCAACTCTGCCCTGGGAAATGTAAGCAGATGGTAAGATGGGTGAAGGGAACTAGAGTACTTTTGAATTACATTGACCATTTCTAGGGCAGGTTTCATGCGCAAATTAATTTAGTCCATTTCAGATGGATGGGACAAGCGCCAGGTCAGAAGGATATTGCAGTGGGCTCACTTCCCAGATGGCTCCCACTCCTTCTCTGGTGGACCAGCCAGGGACATGACTAGCTGCATGAGACCATGTCCCACACACTGTGGGGGAGGAGAGCCTGGCCTTCCCCAGACCCTCCAAGTCCTGACCCAGCCTGGACCCCTGCTTTGGCACCTAATAGCATTCTTAGGTTCTTTGGCATCTAGTAGGAAATTTTTCCCCTCTCCCAGCACTTGCCGTATATCTAGGGACACATTTTCTCCCTTTGTTGCTATTTCCACCTCTGCTAATAACATTTTTGACTGACAAAATGTCGTGGGAACCCAACTACTTTGCCAATACCAAGTGCAAAATTGAACCTAATTAAGTACGAAAATTAATTATATCTGAAATAATTTCTGAGGGATCATAGAAATGAAGGTGGATAACCTTTTGAGGGAAGTCCCCTCAGAGGAGGTGAGACTTGGATGAGATTTGAAAAAGAACTTGGATCTGTTTCGGGATGGCAAGGCCTAGGCTTGATATCATCCAGTGGGTCTAGCAGCTGGGCAGAGGATGGGCCCAGAGAGAAAGGTTTATGTTGGAGAAGAGAACAAAATGAAAAAACTTGATTACTCTCCACGGCAGCAGCCTGCTCATCTGTCAGCTAAGCTACCAGACTTCCCCTGATCTGAGCATTGAAACCGACAAAGAGATTAATAAACCAAGTTCAAGGCTGGAAAAGGACAGGACCTCCAGAGAACTCAGTCAGTAACTGTTTGAGACTCAGAAGCTGATTTATGGGGTATGGAAGGAATTGGCCATTGCTTACTCCATGAACACAAGGCATAGAAAGACCATCTTGCTTTTAAATAGGCTTTCTCTGCCTCCATTGTCCCATCTGTAAAATGGAGAGATAATATATCTCCTTAGGCTTGCTTTGGTAATAGGGCAAAGGAAACTCTTAGAACTGGGTCTGGCACATAATGAGCTTTTTGTACAACTGTGACCACTTTTTTCCTACTTCTTCTTTTACTATCGTTGTCGTTGTTACAGGAAACCCTAAATCTCTTAGCTTCTTGGCAGCAGATTCTCCAGGATTCCTCCTTACCCTGCTGGTCTCTGACTCTCAGCCTGCTCTATGGAGTCATCCTCTCTTCTACTTTTGCATGTCAAGGTGTGGCCAGGGTAGACCTGAACTCTTTTTTCTCCTGTAGGTGTGCATTCTCCACAATGATATCTAGCTCCTCCCATATGGATGCTTCATTAACTTCTAAAGTCTTAAATGGCCCAAATACAACTCCTGACTCCCCCACCCCTAGCCCCCAACAGACTCATCACCCGACCAACACTCCCCGTTTTAACAAATGCCGTGGTGATTCACCAACTTGCTCAGTCCCCAGTGGCACCCGGGGGGTCTCTCCGGATTCTCCTCTCTTCCTTACACCTCACACCCAATGCATTAGTCAGTCTAATTTATCCTACCTCTTAAGCACACCTGGAGTGTGTTCACACTTCTCTTATTTCTTCAGTGACTCCCGTCTTAGCCTCAGGTACCAAGACTACAGCCTCTGACTAATTCTTCCTGCTTCTTGTGTTCTACTCTAGTACCGCTCCACACAAAGCCAGAGGGATCTCCAACTAATCATACCAGATCAAGCCCAGTGATTTCTTATCATGATCAAAATTAAATCCAAATCGTTTCCCCTGGGTCATAAACCAGTTCTCCCAGCTCTGCTGCCATCTTCCACCTCTTACCTTCTTTCTCAACTGCTGCACCAGGCGTGCCACTCCCCTGCCCTTGCACAAGCCCACCCAGCCTTTCCTCCCCTGGGATGGCAAGCTGTGCCTCAGGAGGGTCTGTTCATCACTCAGTATGATTGCCAGCTCCTCCAGAGGCCCCATCTAAAAGAAGCCACCCAGCCACTCACTTCACACCAGTCTATTTTAACTATCTGCATTCACTTATCTCCAAATATTTGTTTCTTGTCTATATATTTTATTTTTGTCTTACAATGTACAGATACTGGAAGAAAGACTACATCTGTCTTAGTCACACTGATATCCTCAGAGCCCATAATAGTACCTTGCGCACAGTAGGTGGTCAGTTAAAAATATTAAGTTGTGAGGGCCTCAGACAAAGTACTTGAGTAAAAGTACATAAAGTTTGGGTCAAGAACTAAGTTAAAACCTGGTTATTACTGTGTGACTTTATTATGTTGCCTGTAACCTTGGTTATAGCTGTTTGACCTTGAACTTACTTAGCAACCACTCTGAGTCTTGATTTATTCATCTGTTAAATAGCAATACCACTTACCTTGCTGAATTTTGTAACAATTACTTGAAATAATAAATGCATGGACAATAGAGTGGCTTGGCTAATATGGATCTCCAACAAGTGTCACTTATTTTTATTAACATTGAACTTCTGGGCAGTAATGGAAACCAAAGCCTGAAGACATTGAAGAGAAAGAATCAGGGGAAGAGGAGCCATCTTCCCTGGGAGTCAATAAAAGGAAAGTGAGGGGAGAAAACACAACCTGCAGCCTCCCCCCCCAAGCTCTCTGGCCACCCTTTTATAATGCTGCTGTTAGCAGTGCTCTTAAGATGTACATAAATACTGGTGCATTCTAATGGCACTGGCATGGAGGCCAATAAAGGAAATGAGAGGCAAAGTTATCAATGTCTGTCTGAGGAACTCCATGGGACCCAAGCCAGGGCTGTAACAAGGATCCAGAAGTTACATCAAAGCAATTGATTCTCTATCACCTCAGGAAGATGTGCATTCAGGGGAGCTGGCAGCCTGGTCAGTCATGGCCTGCATTAATTAATGAAAGATGCAAATGGTGCCACTCCCAACACCACTGCCCTCCCTGGAAACCTGCAGGCCTCCAATCCAGTAAGTGTTTGGCACCTTGAATTCTTAGCGATGCAAACAATGGAAGAAAAACTGGGACAGACAAAGGTATTTGATGCTAACAGGTGTCCCTGTGACATGTTTTAGCAAAGGAGGAGGTGATGGGGGGTTGGGGGGGCACTTCCGGGGTCACCCTGCGTAGCCAGGCTGTTGTAGAGCCGGATGAAGAACACAGAGCTCCTGGAAGGAGCCACTTGAAGATTCCTGGCTCACCCTTCTGGTCTTCTCTGGGCTTCATATGTCCCATCGGTGGATAGGTTCATGACACAATGCCACAGAAGTAAGGGAATGAATCTGCCCAGAGACCTGAGCCTGTGATGTGCCTAGAGAGTTATGTCTGTGAGCTGGGCATTTTCCCACTAGCCTGGATACCTGCCCCCCAGGCCAGTGGTTTTGTTTTATTTGTTTACAGATGCTCAGGGCCCAGCATGGTGCCACGGTCACCCCACAATGCTTGCAGATGAAGAAATAGGTTTTGACAGCACCATCTCTGACTCTTGTCATAAAGATGTGGCCTTGGCCTTGTAGCACCGAAAAACCTCTCTGAGAGGAGCAGAAAGGTGAGAATACAGTACAGGCAATTCAGAGAGAACTGGCCTGGGGGTGAGGGAGAAGTTACTGAGGTCACCAAACAACAACTTCCTCGCCTGCTGCCTCTGGGAACTGTTAAACTCAGCCAGCTTATGGGTTGCAGCCAGCTTTGTGGATCTCTTGCGGTTGGAGAAGGCAAGGCCCACAGGTCCACTGGTTGGCAGTGCCATTCCCTCCCCTCTATCTGGCCCCACCTCCCTCTCCTCCCTGGGCTACTCAGTGAAGAAAACCAAAGGAAACATGGGGTTTTCAAGTAGCAAAGGCATTTGGGGTCTTCAGCAGACTCATTCCCTTACTCATCTGTTCATTCATTTGACTCAACTGTACCCCAGGCACAAAGATTTCCTGGGCTTCCTTAGGAAAGGGAACAATAAACCTTGGCACTGTTACCCAGACAGCTCCCTTTCCTAAAGGCAGGGCTGGTTCTGAAGTGCCTGAGCTGCAGGTGGCTTTCTGCTGCAGTCCACCCCTGGATAGGGCCTCTGTCTTGTCCCTAGCCCAGAATGCTCTGGAGCCTCAGCATCCAGCAGAGCTAAGGGCTCATTTGGTGTAAGGCATCTAGGGTCCTAGTTACTGAAAGATCAAAAGGTGCTCCTTAGAAGCTGCTCTGTTCTCTATGAGTTGCCTACTTTCTTATCTTGCTAATAATGATGGAAGCTGGGGGAGGAAGAGAGCTCAGCACTATGGCCCATCTAGTTTAATTTATAACTTATGCAACAGCAGCAATTAGTATGTATTGTTCACATTTCTTCTTAACACTTTCACTAAATCCCTGGTGTTTGAGATGGCTGGTGCATTCATGCCTAGCTTGTTGGAAGATGTGAACATGTTCTAGGGAAGGGGATATGGGTGCAGGGCTACTGGCAGCAGAAGATGGAGAGGCCTGGGCTGTCTTCAGCCTTAGCCATATGGGATCCATTTTACTTGAAACACGGGATTCTGACAAGAGCACCTGTTTCACATTGTCTGCAGTTCGTGTTTTCTTGGAGTAGGAGAGCAGGGGACTTGATCAGGATTCAGTCCTCACTTTGTCTTTTGGGAAGAAAGGAAGGAGCATGGGAGAGGAAACTACACGTGATGAGTCTCAGCATATCACTTCGTGTTTTCATTTGGGGTTGACCATGGTTTGCCTATGTCTAAAAAAGTTCTAAAAAATGGGGAAGAGGCGAACTGGAAGTGGCTGAGAGAAGAAGGGAAACTAAAAGACAGGAAGGGAAGAAAAACATGTTTTATTTTGAATGCTATGGTCCTGCCCTTTTAGCATGATTCCTTTTTGTGGGTGTAAAGAATTGATAATACTAATGTAGATTGAGCTTTTGGAGAAATAAGCATTTGTAAGAAGACTGTAATGCAGGGATAAAGGCGGGTAGCAGAGCACAGAGTAGAAGGACTGGTACTTGAAGGCTGCAGAGGGTATGAATCAGGTTCTAAGTCATTAAAACAGTCAAGAGAAAAGATAAGTGAGATGATGCTTGTCAGGGGAAAGTGTGATGCTTTTCCCTCTTCTGGTAAAGGCTTAGGAGGGGGAAAGCAGGACTGATGTCAGGGGAGAAAAGAGAAAGGACCCAGAGCAGGCAGAGGTGAGCCTAGGAGGACTCTGTGAGCCTCGTAAAGCTTAGCCCCTGTCACAGTGTCCTGAGAATGTCTGTGGCTGATCACAGATGAAACTATACTCCCTCATACCCACCCCACTCCTGGAAAAGAATCAGGGATCCTGAGTAGTAAGTGAAGGAAATGAGCTTTACAAACAAAGAATGCCGGAAACTCTGTGTTTGTACATGGTCTTGAGACTGATGACTGGTGTGCATATTACTAATGTTTTCTATGACACTTCTTAATGACTGTGTTAGAAGTGTTGTTTGTCTCATATTTTAAATATTCCCAAGAGTCCTGGAAAAGCAAGGGTAATACACAATATTTCACAAAAATAATTCCCCAAAAGGATTCCATGCATGCTAAATCAACTTCTGAGTTTTTTCTTTCTAAAAAATTGTGTGTGTGTGTGTGTGTGTGTGTGTGTATGCCTACATGAGTGTACATATGTAGTCAACACTGAGATTCAGTCCCATACCTGGTGGTAGCACGTTTCTGGGGAAAGAGACCTTAGCCCTGATAATCCTATCACTGGCTGGTGAGCATTCTTTCAGGCCACTTCTCTCATTTTTTCAGGTCCAAATGAAATCTGAGAAATACAGGTGAACCACAGGGGCAATAAAGAAATAAGAGAGCTGACAGAAAAAAAATCCCATTAAAACATGAGGTTTGTTGGAGTAAAAGGGAAGAAAAGACATGTTAGTTACTTCCTGGTGAAGCAATTACGGAATTTTGCAGAGAGTGATAGTTTTGGAAATGACTGGGGGCCTGGACTGGTACAGGGAAGAACTGTTACTTGGATGGACTCAATGGGAAGATGTCCCTCATCCCAAGGTATGGACTTGTTTCTTTCCAAACACAGCCTCCGATTTTGTCCTTTTCATGCCCAAGGATATCCATTGGAAAGAATGTTCATCAAGATACAAGGTCATGGGCAGAATGAAACTTTTAGACTCAACAGAGTTTAAACCCATGAATTTAACCTTATTGCTCCAGTTCTATATCCAGTAGAATTAATTAGCCAGAGAGTGTAGGAAATTGGGCTTTAGTGTGGAATGTAATCTAATGTTCAATAAGTAGTGTTTGAACACGCGAATGAACTGTTCTTTGGACAAACACATTGTGGTGGACAAAGGTCAGGAGCCAGTTACAGGATTTGTGATTTATCATAAGAAAGTGATCAGTGAAATTTCAGTGCCTTTCCTTGAGGACCTCAGAAAGAGCAAGCTTGGAGTAAACTAAGGATCAATTACTGAAAGAGAGAGAAAAATGAAGTTCTCAGAAGTGATTCAGAGAGAGCAAAGTGAATAAAATTCAAGGGAATAGGAGACCCAAGAATTGCAGGGAAAAGAGCTATTTAGAAATGTGGAAAGTATTGGAGAGTTGAAGGAGAATGAAAGTTCAGATCTAATCATCTTAGAAGAAAAAAATTAAAATTCTTTGACAAAAAAAGAAAACAGGAAAAAAAAAAAACCCCAGTAAGGGCAGGTCTAATGTGTAAACTAACAAGACTTGTACAATTTGGGATGTTCCAAAGTACTGAGAAATACAAATATGTGGTGGCAAGCTGTTAGGCAAGTGAAAGGGCTTCCATGGCCAAAGTGGTTTGTGAAACACAAGGGTAAACAGTGATAAACAGGGTTCTCCTCCCTAGTGCTCAGGGCTTTTAATGTGATCATGTTCACCGTCAGCCCCATAAGGAAGATACAGTACTGTCATTTTCCGAACTGAGCTGACTAAAGAACATCTATTTTCATGGAGCGTTTGACAGAGTAGATATTCAGAGAAGATACTTCAGGAATGTTGAATATGATTCATTCATATTGGGTCTCTTTGGGTTGTGGTGGTGTGGTATGGCAGGAAGTGTTGAAGAGGAATAGAAATTCTATAGTGCTCCATTACCTGTGTGGCTTTGAATGAGTTATACAACCTCTCTGGGCTTCAATTTCTTTAGATGCCAAGTGAAGCTGAGCTAGATGACTTTCCTTCCTTCCTTCCTTCCTTCCTTCCTTCCTTCCTTCCTTCCTTCCTTTCTTTTCTTTTCTTTTTTTTTTGGTACCGGGGGTAGAACTCCGGACCTTGCGCTTGTGAGACAGGCGGCAGCACCGCTGAGCTAAATCCCTGCCCCCCATCTCTTTCTTTCCTTCTTTCTTTCTCCTCTTCGATAGTCCTGGGGATTGAACCCAGCACTTCTGCACAGAGCTACAACCCCATCTTTAAAAAAGTTTTTTGAGACAGCACTTCCTAAGTTACCTAGGCTAGGCTCGCACTTGTGATCTGCCTTTCTCAGCTTCCCAGAGTGCTAGGATCTCAGGCATGTGCCATCATGTCTGGCTAGGCTTTATGCTTCTAATGGGCTCCCTTTGAACACCAGAACCATGTGTATACTATGGGATAAATATACGAAACCCATCCATCATTTATTTAATTCTGTCTCCCTCACTGCCCCTCTGAAGGCAGGGTGTGTATCTATCTTGTGCCCCACGTAACTATAGTGCCTAACACAGGACTTGAGGCATAGGGAACACTCTAAACATTTCTTTGCATGAATGAACGAGTGACTTCATATTTAATAAACTATCATTTCATCTGTGCCAGAAAGGAAGATGGAGTGCTAAAAGAGCAGACAGTGACTGGGTCAGGCTGGAGGACACTCCCAGAATGCAGGTGCCACCGGTCATTCCTGGGACAGTGCAGGCCAGGCACTGGTGTGCATGGGAACTCTGGCACTTCTGGGGTCCTAGTCTCATTTAGGCTACAGGCAAACCCCAGGAGCAGGGTGGCTCCTTTCCCATCACAAGGAGAGGCCTGCCTCCTACAATAGTTTCCTATTGGTGCAGGAGCACGCAGCTCACAAATTGCCTTCTCACTGGACCAGGCTGCCTGACAGCCAAGCTCACTGCTTCCTTGTCAGCTGCTGCAGCCTCGGTGGCTGGCAGTGAGAATCTATTTTTTCCCACCAAATTAGTCACTGTTGGAAGCTAATCTCCTGGGGTTCCCTCACACACATGCCTGCCCTCACACACCCTCATGCACTCACCCCTCTTTTCGGTCCCTTCACTGCCTCATCCCTCCTCCTCTGCTGCAGGTGTTTGGGCTGAGGTGGGAAACAGCCACACTGGTGCCAGCATGGAAACTGCACAGATCTCTGTGTGATTGTCCAGCCTGGACCAAGGACAGAAAATGGGCCACATCTGCTGGCCTCGAGTTGAATGGGGGGCAGATGAGCAGATGAAGCTGCTGAGAAGTTCCACCTGCCAGACTCGCCCTTGGCTACTACAGATGCTTTCAGAGCCTTTCTCTGGAGAAGGGTAGCAAAGGAAAATCACTCCGTAAGGCAACTTGTTCCAGGAAGAGGCACTCTGGCTTGAAGATTGTGAGGCTGGTCACTTGCAGACTATGTTTGATCAGTATTGGAAACACACTGACATTTGCTGCCTATAAGATCGGGGCATTAACTTTATTTTCCAAAAGCAAGCCTTTGTCATCATCCTCAATTAGACCTTATGGGCTGTCCAATGTCTTGAGAAATAATCTGTGTATATTTGTGTGTATGTGTGTGGACGTGCGTGCGCACGTGCACTTGTGTGCATGTACAGGCACATGTACTGTAAGGAGAGAAGAGTATGGAAATTGGTTACAAGCAGACCTTTCTTGGAGCCCTCTGCCCACTGTTTGTTACTTAGGTAGACAGACAGAGAAAAGGAGAGCAGGAACAGCTGCCACAGGTTCCCAGATGCCTATCTGGCCAGTGCCAAGCCCGGCCCCCAAACTCATCCATTGTGATCCCGCACAGTCTGAGTCTCTCTACAGAGAAGTGGTGGCCCCATCATTTTGTGGGCTCTCTCTGTGGCTCTAGCTACATATGCAATATCTCCTGAAGCTGTGAGACCTCACTCGTCAAACAGTCCAAAGAAGAAAACAGTGTCACTCCCGCAACCACAGAGTGGCTCCCCACAGCTGGAAGGTAGCACACAGACAAGAGTTGGAGAAGTTTCCTGTACATCTGAGTCTTGCTCCCCTTGAAGTCTAAGCCATCCCAGAGAGAGGGAGGTGAGAAGAATTGATACCCAGCTCCAGACAAGGACAGTCGCCTCTGGCAGAGCTCTCGGATGAGCCTTGATATCTAGCACAGTCTCACCCGAGCCCACCACTCCATCCCTCAGGGTTAGAAAGTGGTGGGAGTGAGGATGGAAACTGCTTTCCAGTGCAATGGAATCTAAAGTATCTGTGTCCTCTCTAGATTTATTAATCATGTCTTGCACCATGAGCAAAATCTTTGCTGTTATCTGAGTAATTATTTCTGATTTCATTTTTCCCAGATCCTCTTTTGTTGCCAGTTCAGAGAGTCCAGGTGGTTGAGTATCAGATTGTTCCCTTTGGGGTTGCTGTGGGTGATCTGGAACTCTGTTTTTGAGGCTTGTTTATATGTTTTCTCATTTCCACCAGGGGTGTGTGTGTGCTTCTGGCACCCACATGGCTCACCTTCTCTGCCCTAGGAGCTTGGGATGGTGGTGGGGGTGCTTCCTTCCAGGTGCTGGGACTGGCTCACCTTCTCTGCCCTAGGAGCCTGGGATGGCAGCAGGGGAGCTTCCTTCCAGGTGCTGGGACCAGCTGAGCTTCTCTGCCCTGGGAGCCTGGGATGGAGTCAGGGGAGCTTCCTTCTGGGTTCTGGGACTGGCTGAGCTTCTCTGCCCTAGGAGCCTGGGATGGAGATCTTAATATTGTAATTTTAAAAATGTATAACTGATATTGTGTAACAGGAATAAAAGGTCTAAAAGAGCAGGGGAATTGGGAGGGGTAGGGGAAGGGAAAAAAGGGAAAGGAAAAAATATGAGAAGAGGAATAAAAATGGAAATAAGGTCTTTGCAAATGGGGAAGGGTGGAGTGAGTGAAGGGAGAGCAAGGGAAGGGGGAAAAAAATAAGAACCAAGATACTCATGTAATGGTACAAGATCCCAATGATGAATGTAACTGTATTTTATACCTAAAATGTACCAATAAACTTAATGGGGGAAAAAAAAGAAATCTATAGTAGAATCTGCAGTGAGTGGAAGTCTATTTCCTTGAGAGAGTGCATGGAAATTGCCATATGGAAAGAGTGGAGTCTCTGGGGCCAACTGACTCACCTCTCTCAGCCATGTCCTTGTCTAGGAGGCAAGAACTGGCATCCCTGCTTCATAGGGTCCTTGAGAGGATTTAGGGGCTTATGGATATAAGTACCCGTGCCCTGGAGGGGTTTGCAGTAAGTGATAGCTGTGATTATAATATTCATAGCCACAAATGAGCACTGGCACTTAGTAATTAATACGTTTAACTTTTTCAACGTGTTCTTATATTTGTTGCTCCAGCTCATTTCTACCACCAGGAGCCTGGTTAGCACATATGGGGATTAAAGACACTAGATATCTGAATTTTTCTCAAGGAAAATATGGAGGTCTCCCCTGATTCATGAACCATTTCTGATACCAGAGTCTGAAGTGCTGTACCTAGAGCATCGCCCACTTCGTGCCAGGCACTGCTTCCAGGCTTGCTGTGTCCCTTGCATCCACAGGACTCTCCTCCACAGACCCCTGCCCCTCAGAAAGCGCGGGGGGGGGCAGCCTCAGGTGGGGTGCAAGTGGGGACATCCTGCACCTTCCTCCTTGTATGCTGGCACTGCTCTCCACTCTGCTCCCACCTCTTCCTGCCTCAGTGGTTCATAGCTGTGATTTTGCCCTAGCAACATTTCTATGTCTTGCTTTGGGAGTGGCATGTCTCCTGTAGGTGCACAGATGGAAACCTTCATCAGACAGGAAGCCATTTCTTGAAGTCTTACACCAGTTTAAGAAGAAAATACTCCATTTCTGGAAGGCAGAATGGAAGTGCCCAGGGCTCTGAGTTCAATCTTCCCTCTCCTCCTGGGCTTCCTGACTGGTGAGGGCAGTGGCTCCTTGTAGGTGGAGCTAGACCCTATTCCTCTCATCAGTTCTTCCTGGTCCCTTGACCCCATGGGCAGTTGAAAGCCAGGCTGCCCTTGGCTTGGCTCCTGCTCTGCGGGTCTTTCTGCCCCCCACCCCAAGTCGGCTTTCCCTTCGCTTCTCTGCTTCTCCGGAGTCTCTTCTGACATTGACCCATGTCTCCTTTCTCTTCCTCTTTCTTGGCTCAGACTTCCTCAGTCCTCCTGCTGTCCTGATCTATTCTGGGGAGCTGCTCTTTCCTCCTCATCCCCACTGCTTCCAACCAAATGCTGTCTACTAAAATGAAGAAACTTGGAAATGAAAGGCAGCCCCTTCTCCCTGGTCTATCCTTCCTGTCCCACTGACCCGTATGTGCCCACTGTCCTGTGTGCGCCTGCAGCTCTGAGTGGACTTCTATGTGCCAGGCACTGTTCTAGGTGCTCCCATAATATTTACAACACTTTATTTAACCTTTGTGACAAGCTGGAGTGAGTACTAATACTACCTCATTTTCACAGAGAGAGAGCTAAGGTTCAGCTTGGCCCCCTGACTTAGCATTGTCACACTACAGCCCCAGGATTCACTTAGACAGCTTTGGTCCAGAGTCCATGCTTTCAATACCACTCAAAGTGGTTTCTCTACGCAGAGACAAATGCAAGGCAGACCAAGTAAGTGCATTGGTACTTACTCCCACACTCAGACCTGAGTGCCCCTTTCCCCATCCTCTCTGTGCAGACCCCTCCTCAGGGTCCGTCCCGGCATCTTTGCTCCACCCCAGCGTGTTCTCAGACTCCTTGTGGCTGTCACTGTACCTCCTGCATTTGCACAGCCCTGGAGCTTCACCTCAAGCTGTATGGCTTCTTCTTTCTTCTCCTTCTAATTTCCCCATCTCTCCTCCCTCTCTGGGCATGCAACTTTCATTGTCACTCTGCCAGCATCTCTTCTCTATGTCTCTATCAATATCTCTTTCTCTCATTTCCCCTTTCCCATCCCAACACCCTTCCACCCTCTTCCTCCTCCTTTTTGATTCTCTTTTGTTTCCCTCTCATGCATTCAGTGGCCCCATTTATTACATCAGGGCACAACCCAGAGCAGTGCAGTCTGTGTCTTTGCCTCCCCACTGGGGCCTCCACCTTCTCTGAGATTCTCAGCTGCAGATGGGAGCCATGTTCAATCCAAGCTCTGTTCCTCCCCAAAGAATAACAATGAACTCAGGAGCCACAGAAGCAGAAGAAAGGATGTCTCTGTATTTCAAGAGATATCCTGATCTCTTGGGACAAAGTGACTTCTCTTGGTTTATTTATAAACTGGGGCTGGAGAGTGCCCTGAATTCAGATGGGTCAGCTGGTTGGGGGTGGGGTCAGCTGTGCTTCCCTTCAAAGTCAAGGCCAATTGTGGTTACACAATCATGAGCTTGCTCTTTCTTTCCTCAGTGCCCTCAGCAGACAGAAGCATGTGCTCAGAGGCTCTGTGAACTGGTAGGTAACCCATGACCATACATGATATGTCACTGATAGCTGTGTCATCCAGGCAAAAGAGACACTGAAGCCAGATCAATGAGATGACTGGAGCTGGAGGCAGAGGTGAGCCTTCTTCCCCTCTGCAGGCTTCCTTGCTCTTCCACAGTGCCTTCCGCTATGTGGCATGATAGGAGAGAGCCACACTGGTTTCCTCTCCTAGTGCATGGCCTCCTGGTCTTCCCTGTGGCCTTCAGTGGCCTGGAGCGGGGCTCATGCACAATTTCTTGCTTAATCCTCTTCTCTTCCAAGAACCTTGACTACTCTAGCTCACTCTATACCTGCTTTCTTCAATATCCCTCATGCAGCCCTTGGTCTTTGATCTAGACCTTGCTAGCTTAGGTCACTGATGTCATCTTCATGGCTGGGGGGCAGTATCTCATGGCAGAATGAACATGCACTGCCCTTTTTACCTCCTCAATTAAACTGTAGGCATTTTGAAGACATACATCATGTCTTCTGTTAATGTTGTCTCTCTTTCTTCTCCAACATCTAGTCTAGTATCAAGCACCCAGTATTTGTTCAAGCCCAGACAGCCTGTACCTGACCAGAAACTTGCAGTCTCCCATCAGTGCCTAAACTATCTGGCCCACCAGACTATGTGCAGCACAGGGAGGGTTGTGATATCTAACAAACTCCTAATAAAGAGAAAACCCACTTTAATAGTGCAGAACTTTGTTTCCAGTCACCAGCCATAGAAGCCAGAGCCATCTGAGAGAGTTAACAAAGAGCCCTTCCTTATTTTATCCTGACCTCTAAAGTTGAACTTGATCAACAGCAAAGCATACAGTTAGATAGAAAATTCTATTACCTTTAGCCTTTAGGTAAGTCAGAAGCTGCTTGTTGGGAGCTGTCTTTCCACTTAGAATGGTGTCCAGATAGGGGTAACTACAGGGAGCCAGGTGGAACCCAGTCACTCTCTGGAAGTGTAGAGCATAGCCAGCCACGCTAACTGACTCCAGTGGTCATCTATACTAGGATGGTACAGATGGTCTTGCCTGAATGATATCTCCTCATCTTTCTGCCTTCCTCAAAATGTTAAGGCCAAACTTCCCCAAGGATTTTGTTTTTCCAAAACCACTGTGGTCTCCCGCTTGGACTTCTTTTCTCTGCCAAGCTCTTTGGTTTTAGCCCATTTGTTTTCTTTATTTAGCTGTCAATGTCTCCTTTGCCTTTGGACTTTGACTTTGAGACCTCCCATTGCTCAATGCCTTGCAAAGTACCTCACTCCCAGGTGCAATTCCGAGGACTGTCTTTGGGTCAGAAGAGGGATGTCAGGTGTGAGAAGCAAAGAGGAGAGGTTGGCAAAACAAGAAGAATGGATAGCCCAATGTTATTTTCTCAAAAGAACACCTGACTTCTTGGATTGAAGGTTAGCAGGAAGGCAACCTTGCCTGCAGACTGGTCTGGGCTGTGAGACTCAGAAGGCCTGAGATACACGGACAGTCTTCAAACCTGGCCATGCATAAGAAAGACCTAGGTATGTCTTTTAAATGCAGATCTTCTGGCCCAGCTCTTGAGATCTGAATTCGATAGGTTCAAGGTGGGACAAGGGAAGGTGTATATTTAATACATTCAATCCCTCCTCTTCCTGCCCCAGCTAGGCAGGTCTGTGTCCAGAAAACACAGAATTATTAATTCCAACCCAATATACTCCCCCATGGAGGGCCCTTACTCAATTCTACCCCCTCATCCTTAGTGTTGACTTTTCTAGGGTGACTGAGGATAAGAACAGAAAATTTTGTATACCAGGTTGGAGCTGCAAATAAATGAAAGGGTTGCTATGATATCTCCCAATCAGAGGTGCCACAAGCTAACTCTTAAGTCTTATAATTGATGCCCATTAGGAATAGCTTTTCCTTTAGGATCTTGTAGAAAGAATGAACATTTGAAAGTGCCTAATGCATTTCTCGGTGGGAAAGCATTCATTTCTGCTGGCACTTACTCCTAGCCCCCTGGCTTCTCCCTCCTCTTTCTCTGTCATTCTTGATCTTCCTCCTTCTACATAATAAAACAAACCTTTCATTTTGGTAGCTCTTTACAATTTTCAAACCTCTTTCCTATATATTATTTCTTTTCAATAAGAATCCAGTGAGATGTGTAGAGATTTTTAATTCCCAGTTAATAAATGAAGTTCACAAATGCTCAATGACTCAGCTAAGGTCACCTTATAAGGAAGTAGCAAACATGGGTGGGGCTTTGTTCTCCTAAGATGAGCCTTGCCCACCCCTCTGGTTTTCTTGGTTCTTTTCTTCCTTCTTCTTTTCTTCTTTCTTCTTTTCCTCTCTGCCTGCCTCCACTTTTCCTCCTGAGATTAAATTGTCAGACAAACACTTGTTAAGAGGTTTTCCCACTGCAGGGAAAGGGCTGAGATGTTGCATGAAAGAAAATGCCTCCATCCCCTGAGAGGAGGGAGAAAGTGCTCTGACATCCAGTCCCAGTGTGATGGTACGTTTCCCCCACCTGCAGCTCTTGCAAGAATGCAAAAGCAGGATAATAGAGTGTCATTTGCCTCCCACCACCAAGGAGAGAGTGGTACCAGTCACAGAAACAATGAGGCCATGGAGGCAAATCTAAGGAAGGAGCCTGAAGCCAAAGAGGAGATGAAGCACAGGCCTAGGTAGGCTCCTGAGATGCACTCTGACCCCTGTGACCCGCTGTCCCCAACTCTGCAGCTATGGAACTGCAGAGCACTTGTATCCCTGCCAATATTTTAATGTTCTGGTCTCCTTGGACAGTGGGAAGGTAGAGAAACATTGCACTGGGAATCCACACCCCTGACCCTGAGTCTTATCTCAGCTGCTTCCTACCTGAGTGGCCTGTGGCATTATGATCCCCAACCCTTTGAGCCTCCATCCTCTCCTCTATAACCTAGAAACAGCATTGCGGGAAGGCTCCACAGACAGACTATTTTCCTCCTGGCTCCGCATCTCTCATCTGCTCTGGGTGCAGGAGAGCGTGAAGTTCTTCTCCACATCCATACTCAATTCTGTATACGGAAATGTGCTGGAGAATGGAAAAGGCCAGTACAAATGTAAAGGCCATGGTCATGTGCCCCTTAATGACTTTTCAGTCAACAATGGACCTCAGATACAACAGCAGTTCCCTAAAATCACATCTCCTTGGGATGCCATAGCCTTCTTACACTGCATGAGAGCACTGTGACAACTGTGACATCAAAGTCACATAATGGTACATTTCACAGAGTATATCTCCATGGTTAGGGGACACATGACTGTAATTGTATATTAGGAGGAGATAAGTAAAGAAGGAAGGAGAAATGGGCTCTCCTCATTGCCTGGCTGCTTCTTCTCCCTTGTAGCTTGCTGTCTATTGCACATGGTCCTCTGGCCTTTCCAGCTATGATTCTCATCCTGAGTTTCTTTTCAGCCCCACCAGGAGAACAGCCCTTTGTCTCTGTCCCAACAAGAGCTGCCCTGCCAGCTGTCCCAGCATGTGCTCAGGGCCAGGTCTGCATGCCCCCCACCCCCCAGTCCTGACACCACTTTCCAGGCTGGTTATGAGATGCCCAGTCCCCTCTGATGTCAGGAGGCCCGGGAGTGGCCAAGCTGAGAGTGGAAGTGGATCTTACACAGAGAAAGAGCCATCTTGCCCTCCAGGAGCTCATCAGAACAAGAAGCTGTGTTCCCTCTCCTAAGACAAAAGGAAGCTCACTCCCACCCACCTGCCTCTCGGGGTTTGCCCTGGGGATTAATTCAGACAATTGGTGCCTGAGCCCTGGTGATACATCAAGTGTCTGGGAACTGCTAAATCACAGCTTCCTTCCCTAATCTTATCACCTGCCATTACAGATCAGAATATGAAAGGTGACATTTGTAAAGCTCAGTGCGGTGCCTGTCACTGTGCTGTGAGAGACTCAGAATAGTTCTCCCTTCCCAGCAGTTACTATGGCACCTGCATCAGGAATTCACATTCCCCCCCAACACACCTTTGAAAGCCAGCCCTGACACTGAGCCCTTCCTTCTCCATCCTCCCATGATCATGTGCAGTACAGACAGCATCAGGTATTTCTGGGGTGCCTTTCCTTGCCCCAAGTCCCAGCCTAGATCCTTCACCCTTCCTGTGGGCAAGGCACCTGCCTGAATTCAGTGGCTGCTTAGGAATTGCTGTGGTCCCATCCCACCAGGAAAGCAGGCATTCAGACCTCAGGAGGAAGGCAGTGGGGTGTCCCAGGTCAGGGAGCGGCAAGGCAAAAGCAAGCTCCACAGTAGACAGGAGGAGACCCATGTGCACACCATATACTTGAGCTGGCTCTGTGCTCCATGGGTGTTCATGGATATGCTCTGCGTGAGTTTCAGTCCCAGGGATCCCCTCTGTGAGTATGTTGTCTATGCATGGGAGCTCACATCTGCCACGTGCAACCACAGCGACACCTGCATACTCCTGGTACCGCCTATACTTGTGAGAGCATCTCTGTGTTCCACGTTCACATGTTACAGCTGTGTATAAGCCTGCTTGTGTGGTTGAGAGGAGTTATGAAAATGGTATTTGTGTTCACACAGATCTGCCCTGACCATGGGGGTCCATGAGGGATGGAGGGGAACACTGGCTTGGGTGGGCAGGGCCAAGCTGTGCTACGCTCTGTGAGGCAGGCTCAGTAACAAGCTTGTAAGGCTTAGCATTTATCTGTGCAGCTTTTGCCGATCCACAAAGCCCCATGCGCTCAGGCATTGCTAACAAGCCAACGGCGACAAGCCCAAGTGCACAATGGGACCAAGCAAAAAGCTGAGAAGAGAGGTCTCTGCCTGCTTGGCTGCTCGGCAACTCACCAACATTTTACTTCCCTCTTGCAAACTCAGTGCGATCTGTCTGCATTTTATATCTGCACCCCATCCCTCCCAAACAAAAATAAGCTCCATAGTCATTTTGCAACTCCAAACATTCCCATCTCCCCACCTCCTGCTTCTCTTTCTCCTAGTTCACCTTTCTCTATTTCCAAGCTCCCACTGAATTAGATTAGTCACATTCTTAATTGACTGTGCTGGTAAGAGCTCTATTAGGTATTAAATGTTTGTCACAATCCAATTAAAAAATCCATCACAGCAGGACAGGTTTTCTGAGGCCCAGCAGACTGATGCTGGGGGGCCTGGTGCTCTCCTGTCTTCCAGGGGGATGGAAAGAGGAACATGACCCAAGAGGAAGGGAGAGCCAGGGAAGGGTCCTGCTGCTGGGACATTACTGTCTGAGCATCCCTAATGCCTGGAGGAGTCAAACTACAGAAGGGGCCAAGCATCCTGATGGCCCAGGACTGTCTCAGTTTAGCAAAGAGAGTAGTAGCCATCCTAGTCTACAGTTTTGCTGTTTCCTTGAGCCCCATAGGGCAATGGGGTAGGGCTAGGAGGTGTGTGTGTGTGTGTGTGTGTGTGTGTGTGTACACTGGTGGGCAGTAAGGTAGGCTGGGATGGAAAAGGACCGGACTGACAGTTTAAGCCTGGTGGGAGGTCTTTGGGCTCCAGCACACAGAATTGAATTTGACAGAGTTGGCCTGTGGTTTCCAAGGCTCCCACTCTAGGCCATAGCTTCATTCAGAACCTTTTCATTCAGAATTATCCTTCTGTTCCATCTTAAGAGTCTTGCTCAGGAGAGGAGATATCTCATGGTAAAAGGAAAAGAAAATGGACTTTCACCACTTTTCTCCCCAAACTTCCTTGACCCCTTCTCCTTTACCTTTGCCCCTTTTCCCAGGTGGGAGCCTTCCCTTTGCATTTCTACCCTGGCCAGGCTGCACGCACACAGACCTTGTCTAATGGCCACCCAATTGTTGTCCCCAATTCCCTGCCACACCATGCCTGTCTCCCCTCCTTTGTCTTTGTCAGCAGAATAGAGAATGGAGAAGAGGCCATCAGTATCATTACAGCATTCCACAATGCTGGCCCCAGATGAGAGGGCAATGGAAGAGTTGGGCACCAATGCCAGGCAAGCATGTGGGAGCAGCAAATGCCCTGGCACCTCCCGGGTTTGATTGTTCTGCCTGCTTTGCCACTTCAAGCCTCTCCATGTGTTTTTGAGTTTCTTGCTCTTTGGGTACCTCTTTTGTGGCTCTTTTAACTATAATAACTACACAATGATTGCCTCTTAGTGTGATTGGCATGCCAAAAAAATATCTTTCCCTTTCAGTTCTTTGGAATCCAGCCCTCTATATTAGCACATCTTAAAAATTTAACCTTACAATGAAGCTTGTTTGGATCTTCTGGCCAAGGCAAGTGGTCACTCACTTGAATTTGGAGGTCCTAAGAGACAGGAGCATGGCTCACTCATCTGTCCATCCTTAGCATGTGGCATTGAGCTGAGGTTCATAGCAGACATTTGTTGAGGGACTAAATGAATGAGTTCACATTTAAGACTCTTTTTTCACTCTTCTGGGGCCTCAAATATGCTTTCCCCTTTGCTTCCACAGAAAGCAAACATCACTGTTTATCCAGCACCTGCACATTTGTCTGAATGCTTCTGTATTCCTTATCAAAGTCACCTTGACTGTCTTAGCATATAAATCCACGAAGGGCAAGACCCTCTGTTTAATTGCCTCCCAGAAAGATGTGAACCCATTCTCTGGGCAAAGGAATGTTCTTGATGCTGGCCCTTTATTCTTTTCTCTGCTCTCTGACCATCCGTCAAATGCTGACTCTAGCCCAGGCTTGAGGAGGCAGGAAAGAAACACTGGTTTCTGCTTTTCCTCCCAAAATCTCACAATCAGGTTAAAGAGATAAAACATTTGGAGGAAATTTATGTAGCAAAATCAAGGCAGATTTTAATTCAGGGCTCACAGGGAAGGATGCAGGCAATTTGCCTATAGGAACTCAGAGATAGGTAAGGGCCCCTATGATTCTAGAAACTAAAGGATGTCTAAAGCCAAGGCTGGAACTCAGAAGAGGCCCCAGAGCGGTGCAGGGGTAGCATTTCCAGGAAGAGGGAAGAAAGAGAGACAGGCACACTTGGAATCTGCCAAAGCAAGCACGTTGATTGAGCCAAAGAGTGACAACTGCAGCCTAGCAGGAAGTGGCCTTTCGGAGAACATTGTAGAAGGAAAGGGGCATGTGAGTGCAAGCTGTTGACAATGAGAAATCAGACCCAAGCTCTGTAGGAGGCACCTGCCTCTTTTTCAGCACACTTGCAGCTTGCTGGCAGCCCAAGGGCCACTTGGCACGGGAGTGGTTTGAAATTCTCTCAGGAGCTGAGAAAAGGAGCTGTGGGTGTCTTCGGGCCTGCTTAGAATTCTCCTCTGTGAACACACAGGTTTGGCCTGGACACAGCTGTCTTCACTGAGAAGGCACACGGAGCCACGGAGCTGGGCTTTGAGTAGGGAATGCTGGTTCCCACTCTGTGGACATCAAATGGGAGAAGAGCAGCACTTAGGATTGCCTCACTCTCCTGCCCACTACATTAAACAATCATACTAACCATAACAAAAGGGGTGAAGTCTGCGCATCCCTTTTTCTACTGACAGAAACAGCCTCTGTGGTGTCCAGATTCACAGGACAAAGTCAGAATAAGGATGAGAATCCCTTCTTGACCACATTGGCCATGGGGGCCTGAGGCTGGGAAACACTAGCTGGCTGACTTGGTGGGCAGGACAGGGAAGGAACACTGCAGGAGAAATGCCTGTGCTTGGCACTGTATATAGATATGTCACTTAGTCTTCACAATATGTCTGCCAGAGGTTTTATTTTCTCTATTTTTCTCAAAAAGAAATTGAGACTGAGTGCTAAGTGACTTGTCCAAAGTCTGTCAGTTAATGGAACAGAATTTGAATCCACCTAGCCACCTCTTTATTCAAATATTTACTGGGGTCTGCTATGAGCCAGCCACTATGCCGATGCCAAATCCCATGCCCCTTACTGGAAGATCAACATTCTCTGTCTCTCCCCGCCACCACTACATAGCCAAAGACACAAATCACACAGCTTCTTTGGGTAAGTATAGAAAATACCAGGGCCCAGATATCAGGTAGGGCTGCCCACATAATTATTTTGCTGCTAGCACAAGTACAGTTTTCTGGGCTTAGTAGAATTGTCCCAACCTTGAGGATTGCCTCAACCCCCTGTAATGTTGCTAGACTTATCTAATAAAAATACGAGACACTCAGTTAATTTGATGCTGATAAATAATGAATAATTTTTTGGTATAAGTATATCCCCTGCAACATTTGGAATACATTCATACTAAAATTTTTAGTTACTGTTCATCTGAGATTAAGTGTCCTGTAATTTATCTGGCAACCTTATCCCCTTGCCACCTGTCACTACCACAATGCTATGTGAAAGATGACATCTCCATTCCCATTCAGGGGTCCTGGCAAGGTGGTGTCTGTTCCAGGGATACAAAGTAGCCCAGAAATCAGAGTGCCTCCCCCGCAGTCTCCTCAGCATGCAGCTTTCCACAAGACAACAAATCTACAAATCTACTGTGCAGTGTCAACTTTAGGTGGGCTCTGTCTTGCTTCTCATGGCTCCTGAGAACTGGGGGCTAAGGAAGAGCTTCGTGGGCATTCCCACATGGATGGTCACAGGGTCCTCCAAACTTCCCCCAGTCCTACACCTCTTTCCCTCCATGGGCTCACCCAAGCAAACCTGGACCATTCTCTCTTACTAGATCCCCCCACATAGGTATTCGGTACCTATACACGCTTCCTCCTCCTTCTATGCTCCCCATCCTGTTCCCCCCATCTCTATGTGGCCTGAGTTCCACCCATTATCATTTTTCTAAATTATTTTAATATATTTGAATATATTCTCCTTTGAATCCAGCCCTCAGGGAACATTCTCATAGGGATTTTCTCAAGAAGTAAAGCCAATTCTGCATTTTCCCATGTGCAGATGGTCACTAGCTTGCCATAAAGTTTCAGGATTGCATGAAGATCCTTAGCCCAGCATACAAGCCTCTGACTATTTGTTCCCCATCAATCCCTCTGCCTAGCATCTGACATCACATGTGCTTCCCTGAATGCACCACACTTTTCTAACTTTGTTTACTCTTCAAAATTCAGTCCAATAAGGGCTGGGGATCTAGCTCAGTAGTTCCGCTGCCTGCCTCACAAGTGGAAGGACCTGAGTTCGATCCCCGGTACCAAAAAAAAAAATTCAGTCCAATCATCCTCTCTCCTAGGAGTGCTTCCCTGGCTCTGAAGTTTTCTGGTTGTTTGGTGTGCTCCCATCACCCTTGCATGCTGATCTCACTCACTTAGGACTCTTACCATGCTGTATACGGTCTTTTATTCTAGATGCTCAATTAAAGGTAGCTGAAGAAGTAAATGATTAAACAATGACAAGGCTGAAAGCTTATTTTCTTACCAACTCTCTGAGGTCATCAGTTGCTAGCCTGAGCTTAAAATCCTTTTCTCTGGCTGCTCAGACGCTACCCACCTCCCCTTTCCAACTCCCTGCTGGAAGAGACAGCAGGAGAAACCCATTCCTCAGCTTTCCATACCAGGCTTCAAATTCTGGATCTGAGGCTTCTGACTGACTAGATCCTCATGTTATTGAAATCCCCAAATGGTTTTGACAGGTCTCAGGGGTTAATGAAGCAACCAGCCTCTTGTCCCTGGAAACAGGAAATATTGCAGTGGCAGAGGTCACCATAAAAGTGAAATGAATTTCATGACCTCAGTCTGGTGCCTTTGAGGACATTTTCCTATACTCCAAACACTCAGAGTGGCCTGCAACTGTGGGCTGACTGTAAGCAGGCGAGATGAGCATGTAAGGGGCTGGGGAGAGAGGAGCCATTGCTCACTGTGAGCTATGTGATAAAACTCTGCAGGGCCTGTCCTGCCCTGACAGTCTCCCTCCAAAGAGGGCTGGAATGAAATGCTAAGGGAGTCCCTGCTCCTGAGCTGGAGATGCTCAGAAGCTTTAAAGGGGCGACAAAGGCATAGTTATTTTCTGAGAACACAGAACGAATGAGGCGATTGCTGGTTTTAAAAGTAACTATCCCTTCCTCCTCTCTCTTGATCTCTCTGGCCAACAGCTCTAAGGCTCCTCATCTGTGGCTCTCAAGGGTTCCTCTCCACCTGCACAGGTTGCACCTGCTGGAAGCTTCAGCTCAGCTAGTGGCTGTTAACATTTATACTCAGATAGGGCCTTTTTCAAACATTTACTGTACTGTGCAGGTACTGTACAAATCCACTGGTGTAATTACATGACCTTGATGGAAGCATGTACAGTTTCACTAAAGAGTGGTTAACTCAAATGTCTAACCTAGCCTGGTGCAGTGGAGAGAGAACAAAGCCACTCACAATTTGGGCCACTGCTCAGCTTCCCTGTCTCACTTGGGTCATGTGGATTCAGAGGAGAGCCAGGAGTGGGATTAGATGAGCTTTGGGGTTTTCATTCATTGTCCCATTAGAGGCCATCAGCCTAAGTTCCAGGGCTCTGTTTTTGCTCTCAATGGCAGGGAAGGAGGGAGTTCAGCTAAAGCAGTAATTATCATGGTTACTGCGTTTTATCTTTCAAGCGCTTTATTGTCATTATCTTGCCAGCATTCACAGCTTCAACTGAGATAATTAATTATCATTTACTGTTACCTGCTGGAGAATATGGGGAAACTGAGGCAAAAGCAGACGCAGCAGGCTTATGACTAAGGAGGAGGGCTACGGGAGCCATTGGGCAAGCTCTGGCATGGGGCAGTCTCCAGGCCCAGTCTCACCCTGCTCCAGGAGCCATGTCTAATGTGGACATCCAGTTCCTGGAACAATGAGTTGCGCCCTAGGGTGGCCAAGAAAGCCAGGGGCTGTACAGACTTCAAGGTTTAGGCTAAACAGATCGAAATTCAAACTTCCCCTGCCCCTTGCCATCCATGCGAACTCATGCACGCCACTTCCTTCTTTCAGCCTCAGTTGTTCACTTCCAAAAGGGAGGAAATGCTGCTCTTGTAGAGCTGTGGAGGTCATTAGAGAGAATATGTGCAGTATTAGCATGGCACTGGTCATGGTAGGTGCTCCATAAATGCTGATTCTTATGCCTATTACGGTGGTGTCCAGTGAGATGCTAGGTAGCACCCTCCATGACTGCTGGCAGTATTTGCTTCTCCTCTTTGCCCAGCCCTGGGCCATCAGTTCACTCTGTCTCCTCACAGGTGGGCTGTGTCCCACCTCATCTGGTGAGTCTCGGAACAGCCATGGTTAGGGAGGACCATGCTCCCTGCTGTGGGAATGCCACATTATGTGCATTGGTAGCAGTGCAGGGACTCAGCCATTGGCCAGAAGCAGCCCTGAGGACTTATGGTGACATGAGACATCCCTCCTCAAACAACTACTCTCAAATCTACCTGATCACTTACACAGAGGTCCGTAGGGTGTGGGGCTCCCCCTTCCTCCCTACATGCCTCTTGTTCTGACTTCTCTTTTCTGTAAAGATGTTTTATCAGTAATCTCACCCATATAAACTTCTCCGGTAGATGATATAGGAGAGATGCCCTAGTCCATATGCTTACAAGGGAGGACCCTGAGTCTGCTCCCACTAAAGCTGGTCTAAGTGTTCTCATCTGTATAATAGGTGTAATAAATAATATCTACCTGTCAGGGTTGTGTAAAGTTTGAGTTCAGTCATGTACATAATATCCTTAAGGCAGGGCAAGTACTTTATAAAATTTATTATATGATCCTTTAAAATATTTTGATATTGACTCATGGCAAGTTAGGAGGGTTTTCCACAGAGTCTAGTCACTTCCAAGAGGGTAGAATCTTTGTTATTAGTAGAGTTCTGACACATAGTAGGTACTCAATAAACAGGAGCCACTAGGGTCAGCTGTTCTGGACTCTAGCAAGCAACAGAGGCATTCCTGCCCCAGGCCCAAGTGCACTATGAGGGTAATGATCATAGCAGCACTTTCTGCTTATGGTCTGACTTCCTCAGTGGATTGTGAAATACTTAGGGCAGGAAAAGTAAAGATAGTTCTTTACCATTTTATCTCCAGTGCCTGGCACAGGAGAAAGACTCAATATATGATGAAAAACTGCTGGTCATTTCCTTTTCACCAATAGAATCATTTCCCTTGCTTCCCAGAAAGAAAGTGCTATGAGCTGACTCCAGAGCTCTGTGCATGTTCCTTTCACCCTGATGCAGAGTGTCACCCCTCTGGGTCCCTTGCCCTTCACCAGCAGTCCTCTGATGGGTCCTCTGGGATATGAGCAGAGAAGATGGGAAAGTCCTGGCTTCTTCCTCCTAACAATCTCCACCTGTCTCCTGCACCACAGGGAATGCTATGCAGTCCTGAGGTCACCCACCTGAAGACCAACCGAGGAGTTTTGCTGGCAGTAATCTCTTACACACAGGGAAACCAGCTCACAGACAGCTTGATTTGGGGCCATGAAATTTCAACATTGGGACTTGAAGAAACTTTAGAAATCAAGTAACCTCATTCCATTCCTTAATTTTAAACAGAACCCCTGAAGAGGTGATGCAACTTTTCCCAGCGTTGTGAGGAAAGGAGAGAAAAACAGTGCAATAATGATTTCAAAGCATTATTCAGCATTGAGAAGACCAATTGGTTGATATTAAGATGAAGCAATCAGTGTCTCTGCTTGTGTGACTCTTGGCTATGTCATTCATTTGCTTTGGTGGATAGGAAATTTCACTCACCCTCTTCAAATGCTATCCCCTCTCTGACCGTTTTATATTTCTTTCTGGAAGCTTCATCTGCTCTCACTGAGCAAACACATTCAGGCATATTGTCTTTTGGCCATCCCTGAAAGTTTTCCCCTTCTGTTATTTTCTTGTCTTTAGTATTTCAGTGCAAGGTTTTTGGCAACCCCGCACTCCAATTTCTTCTGTCTTTGCTTTTTGGCAGTCTATACCAATCACATTTACAAAGTTGTATCTTGACTATAATAAACAGAGGATGCAGGGAAATTATTCTAGCCTGAAGCTTTGTTGATTGTTCATTTAACTGTTGACACCCTTTACATGTTTGCTCATAGAGTCGATAGTATGGCTTCGATGGGAGGCATTCACACAGCCCTGGGGAGCCTAGGCAACTGTAGAAACTGGAAGACTCACAAATGTTCTAGATGGTCTAAGAAGTCCTGAACTCCCTGATTTCGTCAGAAAAGCTTTCCGTAGGAACAAGTTCCGTTCTGACCACATACTTCTCCTCTCCCTATTTCTCTGATTCAGAAAGGCTGAAAGCAGTCATCAGACCACGTACTTCTGCCACTCAGTCCTTCCTTCCCTCTGCTCCCAGACACTCCCACCCACACGCCCAATGCAGAGGGTCTGGCAAGGAGCCCCTCCAGTTTCCTCCTGGGCATGGTGACTCCTCTTTCCTTCCTCTTCCTGATGGGAACTAACCCAAGCCAAGGCAAATAACCAGGTCAACCTCTTCCCCAGGACCTGTATGGCCAACCCACAAGGAGAGGAAGGTTTCACAAAAGGCAATTTTCAGTAAGCAAGTGGTCATTTCTATAACCTTCTGCCACTCCAGCCATGCCACGTTAGCCACTTTATGCCCTATATCCCTGCCTGTCTTCCTTTCTCACAGTCCCCACACCTAGGTACAGAATTTGGCCCATAGTTAATCAGGCTGCAGTTGGTCAAGAAGAGAAATAACTGAAAGAAAAAGTTAACTATTCATCAGACATCTATTGAAGCTTAGAAGACACCTCTCAAGTTACACAGTTAAACTTCTGTCCTAATGCAGGAGTGACCGTGTCTCTGGCCTCCCCCTAGGAGTCTCAGGTGCCATTTTCATGCCACCCATAAGCCCACTGCTTCCCCACAGAGGCCTGCCCATCCTTGGGCAGGGCTAAGGGCTGGTGAGCTGTCCTTGGTTCTGAAAAGCATTTCTCTGGGCACATCCCTCCTCCCCCTAATCAATTTGCTCTCTGAGATTCCACAGAGCAGAAATCCCTCTCTCAGAACATCCCTTCAATTACTTAACATGATGCCTTTGGACTCTGATTCTGCAGTTCTCCTAAAAGTGTTTTGATTCCCCAGTTCGAAGTCATTGTACCCAGTCCTCAGCCATCTTGGTTGTTCTCTTCCTAACACACTTTTTGCTTGTTCTTCCATTTGTAAGACAAGAGTCAGGCTTGAGGACCACATCCAACACAAAGTTTTGCAGAATCAATAGAATAAATGCTTTCTTGGGTCTGGAAAACAGGACACAGATACCTTTCAATCCCATTCTGTTTGACATCATAGTGATAGAAAGAAGATACTCATCCCTCCCTGCTGCGGAGATTTGCATGAGACTTATAATCCATTGATGAATCATGTGCAGTTGATCACCTACCAGATGCTCACACAAAGCCAGACTCTGACCAGGTACAGAAGAAGCATTAGACCTGTCTGTGCCCTGCAGGAGCCCTCATTAAGAGACAAGACTTCCGAGGAACAGCAAGAGAAGTAGACAGGACAGTAAATTATCAGGAGCTGAGTCATGAGATAGGAATGATAAATGTGCTGGGAATTAGTACTCCAGGCTCTGTGGAAGAGAAGAGACTCACAGTAGGGCTGATGGGGGGGGGTAACTTACCATATGGGGGCTTGGAGCTCCTGGAGGAGATCACACAGGCAGAGGGGAACAGACTTACAGAATAGTCCCTTGCAACATAGACAGAGCTCTGTGGCAAGTGTAGATTTTATTTAATATTGTGTTACAGTATCATGGTTGTTCTCACCCACATCTGGACATCTGGCAACTGCTCTGAAGACTCAAGAGCCTGTGTTCGCCTCCCCTCCTCACTCACCTGTGCTTTCTGGTTCCAAACCCTGTGCTCTAATGCTGGTTTCTTCTTCCTAAAACATGGAGACAAACAAATGTTGGGAGCCCCAGTTCACCATTGGTGCTGGGTGGTGTTAGGGGTGAGGGACAGAAGTAGTAGTGTCCCCTGGCAGGCCTGCCACAAGAGTAGCTTGGCCTGGCCCTAAATCTGTGAACAGTGAGTGCACCACCTGCAGGCCAGGAAATCTACCTGCTCCTGACAATGAGGCAGGGCTGGTGAGCCAGAGCTTGAGAGGAGAAAGGGAAGGACAAGAGGCCATGATTGGAAAGAAGTGCTTGGAGAGATGAAAGGAAAAAATGGAAAAAGGAGGAGGAGGGAGAAAAGATGAGTAGATGTAGAAGATGAGAAGAGAGGGTGAAAAATTAAGTCAGGGGAGAGAATGTTCTTGGAGGGAAAAGAGAGGGAGTAGCCTGTGTACCATGGGAGCTGCCTTAATCTCTTTAATTTTTTCATTCATCGATCAGGGATTTGTAGCCAAATCCCTTGCAATGGGATTGGCACCACTGTCATGCAGATGGAGGCCTCTCTCCCTGGGTGGACCGGGCCATGCACTGGGAAATGAATGGATAAGGAGAACTTCTTGAAGCTTCCTCTCAGTCAAGCCTTCCTCGGTGTCCCCAGGATAAGATCTCTGGCTCTGTTCTGACTTCATGTTTCATTCTCTATCACACTAATATTAATTGGCCAAAACTGGCTTCATCATTTCTCAGGACCCCAAGAGTCAATAAATCAGACAGGGATAGCAGACAGCGAGTCTCTTCTCTCACAGGTCCAGCACCTGCCAAAGGTGGCACCCACAGCTCTGGGGCCTCCATTCACACTGCTGCCTGGGCTCCCTGGTCCTCTTCCTCAAAGTCTGCTGAGGAGAGCAGCTCAGTAGTAAGTGCTGATGGGCAAGTGTGTGACTGAAGAATAGAATAAAACCACTATCTGGACCCACAATTCCAGGGACTTTGAGAGTTGTGAAGGTGTCCACACAGCCTGAAAGGTGAAAGGGTTTGACTGGTCAGTGATGTTAAAAAGATCTACAATCACTGGTATAATTCTGTCTCTGCTGGCAGGGTGACCTTCCCACGGGGCCCAGGGTGACTGAAGTCCCTGGGGAATGGCCCCTGGAGTTGTGCCCAGTGCCTGAACTGCAGGGGCACTGCAGACATGGATTAAACAGCTCATGACAAATGGCAGAATTATTGATTCGTCTTCTTGTGTGCCTGTTGCTCAGTCCTGCTTTTAACCCTAGTTGGTTAGGAAGTCTGAGTCACATCTCATGCAGCCATTCATCAGAGCCTCTTCTTAGTTCAGTGCCTTCAGAGTAACATGTTGAAACCGAGTCAGGAGAGGGGAGACCGGTGCAGTCACTTGGGTTGTTAATGTTAGGAGAACCCAGGCCTGCTGCATACACTATATGTCTGAGTCAGGGGTCACCAATTTTCTGGCATTTATCTCAGATCCACCTCCCACATTTATATCCAGAAATAATTTGCTGAAAGAAAAATTAGTAGCAGTGATGGAGGAACAAAAAGTTGCAAAAGGCCCTTTGTAAGAGTCCAGGTTTTTCTCCTAGCAACCTTTACCCTGCACCCCATCTACTGCTTCTGGGGACTATTGCCCAGTACCCATTCCTGCAGCAGTGTGGCTTTTGGAACTGTGCTTTCTGTGTGACATGGGGTCATGTGACAAAAGGAACCCTTCCCCATGAGGACAACTTTTGGGTCCGTAGACATCAGCTCCCTTAGCCCTCAGAGTGACTGCATCGAGAGAGGCAGGACAGGGACTATTTCCCGCTAGATGGATGGAGAGATGGAGAAAGCAGTGCTGGACTTGGTTCTCAGCCTTCTGGTAAAGTCCTGGGCTGCCAAGGCCTTGCCTTAAAGATTCTCAACTGGCCTTCCTGTTTTCCCGTAGAAAGATCATAGCGAGGGTAAGGAAGCGTATGATGACTCAACATGTTCAAGTGGGAATGAGGTGGACCAGCACATCTGGCCAGCTGGCCATCTGTTCTCCCATCCTCGCTGACACTTGGGGTCTCTGGAACAGCTTGCTCCTGGCTGATATACTCATCCTTGGCACACACCTTGGCCTTTGTGTCCATCCATAATGGATCAGAGGGAGTCTGTTCCAGTGGGTTCTGACCCACTCTTCCCCCACCAGCCCCCAGGGCCTTCCAGTCGTCTGGACATGCTGCAGCCCCAGCCTTCTGGGGAGGCCATGATTCCTTTGCCAGCCTGGCTTACCCAGTAAGAATGGGGACATCTGACTCTAACCGGTTCTGCCGAGGGGGAGTCTGAACCACTGGGTGGGGCTTCTGATGGGCTGGGTCTTGGGGCAGTGCTGGCATCTTTGAAAGTAGAAGGGGGGAGGGAGGATAGAGGCAGAGGGGCCTCTGCCTTCATCACTGGACATTTGCCACCTTCCTCTAGTTTAGATTTGCTCCGTAGTACCTGGAATACCCAAGCACAGCACCTGTGGGTGGGTGGTGCTTTGAGTTTGCTGGCTTTCTTCCCTCTCTTCCTCTGCTCTGGTTGTTTCCTGAAATGGGCTCCAGGGATTGGCAAAAGAGTTAGAGAAATTCTATCTTCTGGTATTGATTTTGGAGAGAAGAGAATTTCCCTGTTTGTGAACCTCTGCTTTCAAGGAATCAATGGAAATGTGTTTATCATAAAGTCTGTCTGATTCAGTCAAAGGTGTGAGTAGTGGTACAAATGATTGGAAAAGGAGAGGAAGGGGAGAGGTATTGCCAGATCCGAACATTGGCTCTGAACAAGTCCTACCCACTGAACCATTGGGAATCTTGTCTCTACTTGATAGATGGGGTCCACAAACTGCTCGCCACCCTCACCCTTATGAACCGTTCCTGGCTGGGCCTTTGTAGCCCATGACTCAGCAGCTGCACCAGGTGGGCTGGACAGAGATTAGCTTTTACTTATCCTCACTACAAGGCACTGTGGCTTCCTGGGATTGCTCATGGAGCCCACAGGCCAACTTACCCACTGTAGAGTCCTTACCTCCCAGGAGTTGAAGCGCTTTTCACATCTCCAGGATGGCATGCAGAGCAAGTAGATTCTGGCCACCTGCTTTCCTGCTTTCTGCCTCAGTTCTCTTCTCTGTTAAGGTCAGAGAAAGTAGCATCACCTTCCTGCACTGTCCTTGCCCCGAGCCAGGAACAACTGAGCACCTAGCCTGGAGGGGCAGAAAGTCAGGCTGAGTCCTGCCCTCCTGAGAGGCTGCTGACCAACAGTTTGGGGGGCAAGAGTGCAGCAGGCATCACTTCACTGGGGACTGATGGTGAGAAACCTGGACACTTGTCATCTGCCACAGTCCCATGTGGCCTGAGCAGCACTCTCCAGTCCTGCTGGGACCCCCAGGGAGGCAGCGCTCTGCTGTGGCTGCTGCTTGTCTCCTGCCCCCCATTAATCTGGGCCTATAACGAGGATCTCAGAGCATCCATTTGGTAAAGAATGTCCCAGCCCTTCTGCTTCTGAGAATCACCCTCCCCTATGAGGCAGCTTTTTCCCTCTCTCTTACCCATTCCATCTGTCCATTGCATGCTTCTTTCTTCTTACCTGCCTCCAGATGTCCTATACCTTCTTTTTCCTGACCTCTTCCCCAAATGTTCTATCTCACACTTACCTTCAATATGCCTAGCTGCCTACAACAAATACAAGACAGGCACAGCCACATGCTACAGACTCACAGTCATGGACATGCATAGTCACATTCACATCCTCTCACACAGAGCCACACGCATGCACCACACACACCACATCAAGCACACACACCAAGCACAGCTGCATCCCACCATGCTCAGAAAATGCCCCACACCCGGGAATGTTCATCTCCTCGCCTCTGCCAGCTTCTGGCATAAGGCTGACATGACTGACAGCTCTGCTCTGAGAGCTGCCACACTGTGGGGACCAGTGACACTCCCGCCCCCAGCCCAGGGTGACTGAGACAGGACAGAGTGTGGGCAGCAGGGAGTGGCAGAGTCCACTCAAAGCCTGTTCAGGTATATACCTGAGCCGAGCACCACCACACACAGCAGGTGTGACTTCAGGACCAGTCACTGGGAGCTCGGCTGGCTGGCTGACTTAATGAAGCCAGGAGATTTGTATTGAGGGGTCACTGGTTCCAACCCAGCTCCGCTCAGCAAGAACGAAAAAATACTTTTGTCTGCCAGCTGATGGCTGCCTTTTACCAGCCAGGAGAGGTTCTACCCACAGGTCTGTGCAGCACCTCAGGGTTGGTGCTGGGCTAGCAGAGGTTTGGAGAGCTAATGGAGGCCTGGAGCAAATTAGAAAAAGGTGGGCACCCTCTACATACCCTTCTCCCCCTGTCCTCATGCAAAGGCAGACATTTAAAAGGAGCCATATCTGGACAGATGGGTATGTGGCTTGGTGCTTTAGCATGACTCTGCCCCTCCTAGGGATGTGCCCTCCTCATAGACAGGGCACATGGCTCTTTGAACAGAGCCCTGTCTGGATTGCAGAATACTTAACTCCTGGGGCCTGAACCTGTGGACAGAACAACTCCCATAACCACGCAAGGCGCCCTGAACAGGCATCCCCGTGCCAACTCCCGCCCCCTCCCCCGGCCCTACTAAGCCAGCCTCCTTGAGCCTTCTTATGGTCCTTTTAGTAACAGCTCACAAGTAAAGGATGACAAACCTCCTAAATCCCTCTTCCTCTTCACAGGCCAGTGCATTGGCCCTTACTCAGGGAAGGACAGAGCAACCCAACCAGAAGGTCATGGCTGGCTCCGTGCTAATGATGATAGAGAGGCAGCAATAATAACAACCATTCCACAAGTTAAATTGTAAATAGTCTTTCACAATTTTCAAATTGTACAGTCCCATCCCACTGTCCTCGAGGAGGACCATGACCTCGAGGGTCCCTTCAGGAAGGACCAGCGTCTTCTGTTTCAAGGGGCACCAATGTGGTGGTAAGAGAATGGGGTGAGGAATTAGACAGATGAATCTGGATACCACCCCTGGCCAATTAGGACCCAAGTGGCAGCTTGTAGACCTTAAGTCTTAGTTTATTTGCAAAATGAGAACAATGCTGACTACCTTATTGGAAAAATTAAATATTTTGTTCTGGAAGTGGAACATGGGATGAATTAGTAAAAAAAGTATGGAACCCAAATAAGCAATTAACTTTACAGAAGAAGTAGAAATATAATGGGCGTGGTATTAAGAGAGGGGGAATTTTGCTCGTGGTATACTTCATGGAGTATTTGTGAGGTACATATTGCCCGTCATGTTCTGTGCAGTGCATGGGCTGGAACAAATGACAAGCCACCCACAGAAGCTTAGAAATGACAAAAATCCCAATGCACCACAACCCTAAATCAGTCATTTGCCTCAGAACAGCAGCAGGAGAATAAAAGAAAGACAAGCACACCCACTTGGTGGAAGAAAGAAACTTTGTTGGAGATGGTGGAAGAAATTCATTGAGATAAATTTTAACAATGTTTGACAGATTATATTTTGTGGGAAGAAGGAGGTAGCATTCCAAGATGGAAAGACTTAGACAAAATCTCTAAATGTGGTGAAGTATAGTAGTCCACCTTCATTAGACCTTGGGATACATACCACATATTGTGGTCTTACTTGAAGTGAGTTGGTCCCATGAAGTCAAGAGATACAGTGTGAGAAAACAGTGTTACCTCTCAGGTTAGACCGAAGGGCAACCTGTGTCCTAGTTTCCGGAAGCCATGTAATCCTCTTCTCTCCAAGCCATAGCAGGGCTCAATTATTGCTGCATTCACATATGTCCTTTGTATCCAGAGCAAAACTACTTTTAGATGCTTTCCAAACACCTAGGGCTTTCTGCAGGTGAAGTTAGTATCTTGCTTTGGAAGAGACCTGTTGGAAAATTTTTTTTACATATGCACACCAAGTTGGGTGCCTCAGGGCGATAAAAGGAAGTGTGCAAGAAGAATTTGAGTGAATTCGCAGAAATACTCCAAAACAAGGAAGGAACAAAAAGAATATTCACATATGCTGGAGCATCACACCAGTGTGCTTAAAGAACACATTCAGATCCCTGGGGTAGGAAAAAGTCAACTTCTTAAGCAACATTGTATCATTATTAATTGTACTTAAATTTATACAAACACAAAACTATGTACATACTTCCAGTGCTTGGATAGCTTATATAATTATAAAAAATTTATAAATTAAATGGAAACTTTTTAAAAGCCCACATTTAAGTCAATTTAATATGATATATTGTCATTTTTCTCAGAGTAATTGCCTGTTTACAAAGTGAACGACAAATCCAACTATTAAGTGATGCCATTCCAATTCCTCTGACTTTGAGATATCTGCATGTTATATAGTAACCTAATGTTTCCAACACTTATCTTTTTTCTCCTGTAAACTCAAGAATGTGAATTAATTATACTCCTTAAATCATGGCAAACTCTCCTGATTTGTCAGTACAAGGCTGCTCTCCTGTGTTATTCCATTTTATTTTTCTCCTTTTCTTTGTCTTTCCAGTGCCTTCTATCCCCATAAGTATCTGTTTGAATGTATATCCTGAATATCTGCTTTTTAGTTTTGTTCTATAAGCTATATAGTGTTGCCTTGTGGTTTGCTTTTAACTGATGTAAATGATATTGGGAAATGTGTACCATGTAGTTTCTCACATTTATCATTGACTGCCCTGTGTTGAAGAACAACCAATGTTGCTGAGTGAATTTCTTTTTTCTTTTCTTTTTTTTTTGGTACCGAGGATCGAACTCAGGACCTTGCACTTGTGAGACAGGCACAGTACCACTGAGCTAAAGCTCCAGCCATGCTGAGTAAATTTCTAAGTATTGCTCCTAACTGCATGTAATGTTGTGCTATCTGCTAGCTATGTGCTAACCCTCTAGCTTCCTAGGGATAGACAACTGCATTGACTCCTGATTCCAGCCACCACAAATACAGCTGTGGCAAATATCCTCATGGATTCTTGTGAAAGTGTCTCTAGAGTGTGTCTCCAGGAGTGGCCTGGAGTGTGTGATATGTGCAGGTAGACGGTGCCGATGCAATTGCTCTCAACGTACTGCGCCTGCTCAGATTCACAGCACAGCACATTAGGTTTGTAGTCTTCTCCCTTCCTTCAGCGTTATAGCCTCCCACTTAAAAGTGCTTGTCAACTTGATAGCTGAGAAGCATTACATCAGTGTTTTAATTGGCTTTTTTTCAAATCGATAGTGAGATTGACCATGTCTCCGAATACTTGTTATCAGTTTGCTTTTTGCTGCCGTGAATTCTCCATGCGTAGCTTTTGCCTGCTTTCCTATGAGATTGTCTTTCTGTTTACTGGCAGGAATATTTTTTACAACACACATAGTAATTTCTCATAGGTTTGATAGATTGAAAATTTTATTGCTGTGTTTGTGGCCTTTCTGAATATTGTCTATGATACCCTAGTGTGAAAAGGAAATTTTAATTTTTATGTAGTGAAATCTATTAATTTTTCATCTTTTTCTTTGTTTCCCTCAAGTCTTATTTAAAAGTATTTCTCCAACTCAGAGTCAAATATATTTACATATATAAACACATATATGTAAACATATGTTAGCTTAAAGTTATGAGGTTTGCTTTCTCATGAGGTTAAGAAAGTCCTTAGTTTTTTGAAAGCTATTTTAATATCATAAGTAGATTAATAGTTCATGAAATACTTTCTCTGAATATATTAAAAAAATTGGGATAATTATCTCTTCATCTGTGAATAAAGTGATTTAGAACAGATTTCTCATGTTAAAATACCCTTTCTTCCTGGGATAACTCTTAACTTGATTGTAATCTTTCAACTGTTTCAATTCACTGTTGTATTTAGTTAATTAATATATTTCTAGATTTTTTTTGTTTCTATATGTATAAAATGTAATGATCCTATGATTTTTGTCCCTGTACTGTCCTTATCCAGTTATGGGCTCACAATAATAACCACATGAAATGAATTGGACATTTTTCTTTTTCTATTTTCTTGAGCAATCTATATAATGTAGGGATTATCTATTGCTTGAACATTTTTCCAGAACGTACCTTTATAAGTGACCAGATACAGTATTCATCAGAAATTCCTCAATTACCTTTCTAATATATTATTACACATGCACACACACCCATATCCACTTTACCTAGGTTTTCTTTTTCAGTTTCATTGAAATACTCATGATTTTTTAACTTTAATTGAAGAAAATCTTTTTTCTTTCTTTATTTTGATACTGGGGATGGAACTCGGGACCTTGCGCTTTCGAGGCAGGAGGCAGAACCACTGAGCTAAATCCCCGGCCACTGAAGAAAATCTTGTGCCTGAATTTTACCTCCTAGAGCAGACAACCTCTAGTTCCTCTCTAGGTCTGACTTCCCTATCTGCCACCAGTCCCTTCTCTTGCTACAAGGTGACCCTTCCCCTCTGAGGACCTGTGAACCCTCTGACTGGGTAAAGCTCTTTTCTATGCCTCTGTCTCCTGGTCCTCAGAGTCTAGTGCTTGCCCTTTGGGTGTAGTGCTGGAAGAGGAGCTAGTAATCAGATGGTGAGGGGTAGTAATCAGATGGAGAGGGGTAGTAATCAGATAGAAGAGGGGTAGTCATGAGGGAGGGAAGGGACACACCGCTTCCGTGGTGACCATTGTTGGTTTCTCCTTAGCCTGTCACTTAAGCCAAACTTATTTGTTGCCAAGTATGTGAGCAGGCAGCCAACTTCACAATCCAGGTTATGCTATTATAGCTACTTTTTAAAGATTGATATCAAAATGAAAGCCCTCCAGTTTCAAAGCTCCCAAGGGTTCTCTTGATCCCATTTGAAAGGCTCTACTTGACTTCATGTTTTGCTCTGTTTGTTTTTAACATTGATCTTTTATTATTTCAACACACATTAGCATAGGGATGTCACAAGATTTTCAGTCTAAGAAGCAAATATTCCCCAGGCAGAGGAAACAGCCCTTGCAGAGAGATGGGAGTAGTAGGGTGCAGGGGTTAACATGAGGACACCAAGTGGAGAAGCTTCTAGATAATGAGCAGCACAGTAGGCAGCAAGCCTGGAAGGACAGCCTGGGGGTGGGAGGAGCATATGGAGATGAGAGGGCATGAAGGCTGCCAGGATGCGAGTTAACAAGGGGCAGCATCAGGAGTGTGCCAGAGGGAGAAGCTGGGGCTGGACACTCACAGCCAGGCGTGCAAAGCTCTCTCCAGGGTCATTCTTGTATCAACCATTCTCCAGACAGCGGTCCATGCCTAGTTCCATGGCTGAATCAGGAAACAAGAAATTTCATGGCAGCATGGTGAGGAATGGACCTTGTATAAACTGGAATGTGGCAGCATGATTTTCGATAATCAAAAATCAATGCTGAATGCTGAGAAAGAAACAGCAGACTGTTGTAATTAAAATGACAGCAGGCAGGGTGTGATGGAAAGTCCTCTGAGGAGGAGACTGTCCATGGCTAAGACCTGAAAGTGGAGGAATCTTGGGAAAGAGCTTTTGTGGCAGGAGCCACACAGAATGGCCCTGAGATGGACAGTTGTGAGGTGTGCTAAAGGAAAAATGTAAGAGATGTGAGGAGGAGGAGGAGGAGGAGGAGGAGGAGGAGGAGGAGGAGGAGGAGGAGGCGGAGTGAGCACCAACCATGGCGAGCCTCAGACGGGCCTGGTATGGTGGGGCCATTTGAGGTTTTCATGAAGGGAGGAGTGAGGCCGAACTATGCTCTGCAATTTCTCTGGCTACTGAGAGGGATCAAGGTCATCAGGGTAGGACAGGAGTCTGGGACCTGGTCTGGATGTTGTTGAGGTGGTCCAGAGGTGGTCCAGGCATGAGAAGTTGAGTATCACAGTGGGGGTGAGAGGAGGAGATGAGGTGGCATGCTGGAGGACATTCCCAGATGGGAGAGGTTAAGGATGACTCCTGAGGTTTAGGATGAACAGTGGGGCAGATGGCAACACATTTACTGGGACGAGAAGAGCAAAGCTGGAAGAGGCCCAGGACATAGTGGGCAGAAGAGCTCAGCTTGTGGCCCAGAGAAGAAAGTTGACTTCAAGGGGAAGAAGATTTTTATTTTACTACTAGAGGAGAACATTACATTTGCTGCCAGAAAAGGACAAAGAGCCACTGAAAAGGGAAAATAAACAGGCAAGTGTGAGAGGGGGAAGCTGATGGTAGGAGGGGAAGACAGGGTGGATATCTAAGAAGAAGCGAGCTGTCAGGAAGGGCCACTCCCTTCTCAGACACAGAGAAAGAAAGGGATAAGATGTGAAACAATGTAAACTAAAAGTGGCCTATCTCAGACTCTCACCCAGGAAGCCAAAGCATTTGCTGCCATTTGGGAGGGGACTGATGGAATGGCGTGGACCAGGGGAGCCCCTTTAAATTGTTTTAAACCTAGTAAGTTGAGGCTGTTCCATTCCCATAAGTAACGTACATTCCACCTGGCTGGCATCACATAGCCTTCCCATTCCAGAAAAGCAGCTCATTTTTTAAAAAAGTAGAGTCCTATTTCCATTAAACATTTATCGAATGCTTACTATAGACAAAAACCCTTGCAGGTTTGAGGGTATAAACACAGCTGAGGCATTGTTCTCAGTCTCAAGGTACTCACAATCTAGTTAGGGATGGTGACAGCTAAGCCAGAGCTATAAAGCCAGGCAGAATAAAAAAAATGATAGGAAGGAATTACCAGCAACAGCTAGCAGTGAGGATATGAAGTAAAACATAATTCTGATGGGTGAAGGGGGCTGTGGATCAGCTTTATGGAGAAGGGCTCTTGCAGGGTGGCTGGAATTTTGCTTTCAGGTGAAGTGGGAAGGAGGTCAGCAAAAGCTACTGCCTTCTGCACCTCATGCAGTGGGGCAGGGGATCTCCAGAGAGCTGATAGGAAGGGGTAGACAGCCCGGGCTTCTGGGTTAGAGCAGAAACCAAACAAATCAGCATGGAAGCAAGGGAGCCAATAGGCATCTTCCCTTGGGGGCTCCTTCAGGGTTTATTATTCCTGCCCCACGCTCCTCCAATTACACAGTTCCCAGGTAAGGAAGCTGCCAAGAACACCTGCACCTTGAAGGATTCAGGTCTGGCTGGGATGTGAGCTTTCCAAAGCACAGTGTGGATGCTGCTAGACTATTTCCATTACAGTTACCCTCATAACTGGCATTTTGCACACTGCCTGTTATCTCCTGTTTAGCAGCTTGGAAATATCCTGCCTGTGATTTCTTCATCTGAGTAGAACTATTCCCTCCAGCTTCTCCTCCTCCCTTTACTTTGCTTTTCTCCTAAATGAGAGCCCGAGACCACAAACTTTAAATTTTTTTAGCATAAAATAGTGATAATCATATTTTCAAAACCTATAACAAAGAAAGATGTTATTTGGTGGAAAGAAACACTCTTAAGAACTAAATAAAATCCTGCTTTCTTACATTTTAAATCTGTCCCTCCCTCAAGAAAATATACTCGAGCAATTTTTGTGTGTGTGTGTGGTGAACAATTCAACTCATTCATAGGTTGGAAAAGGCTTTAAAGAAAACACAATTCTCCCTCTTTTGCATATGCCAAATATTTTCACCCAGGACAAAATCAGTTGCTGTTTTAAACACATTGATTTTTCTGGAGGATGCTGTAAAATATGATTGCAGGCAAAGCCAGCCTGGGGCAGAGTCATGTGAACTGTGTGACGCTTGTCTTTGGTGTTCTCCCAACTCGACTCCTCGTTCCTGTTCAGGGCTGGCCTCTGCCGGCACCCGTCCCATTCTGCCTGAGGTCAGCCACACAGAGCTCTGAGAGCATGGGAAGATGCAGTCAACTCCCGGCTCAGCCACTAACCAGATGTGTGACCTTGAGCGAGGTCTCTTCCCCTCTTTGGGATATAAAATGAGGGTTTTGGGTCAAATGGCTGCAAGATGAGGTAAGCTGTGAAAATGGATGAGATGGGTCTGGCGGAAGATACTAGGGGGTGGGAGAACTAGAAACCCTGCCATGACTAAGGGGCAGTGGCTACTCCACTTCAGCAGATTGCTTCCAGAAGGTAGCACAAGTCCAGTGTTGATACAACTTATAGTTTTTTAAGGATCTGAATTTTTGAATTTTATGTGAAAATTCAAATTTTAAAATGTTCTTCAGGACAAACATATCAGCAGGCCTAAATTGGCCTGTGCATCGTCAGCTTGTCATCTCTGGACCAGATGATGTCTATGACCCTTTGGTTCTAGGAGTAGTTGGCAAAAGATTAAGGATCTACTTTCTCTTTCTTCTGGGTATTCTGACAGCAGCCTCTTGCAGAGAGGAAGTCGAAAAAGTGATCCTCTAGCGATGAAGCTGGCAGGTTCACAACACGCCATTGGAAAGTTATTTGCAGCAAGAATTGGACTAAGCTCTAACCTGCTTCCCCACCAGATTCTGCCATCCTGGCAACGTGGTGTTCTGCACATATATAAGATGAACGTTTCTATAGTTTTCCTTCTCATGAAAAGTAACCCAGTCAAGGCAGTCAAATTCAAAAGCAAAATTGGTCATACATCCTGAATCAAACTTTAACAAAACAACCACCCAAATCAGATGGCAGAAGCTTCAGTAGCCAGGGGGTAGAAAATTTGTAGAGATCTAAGTTACCTGGGAGGATCAGGAACAATCATGGCAAATCTTTGATCATATAATTATACTTCTTGCCCCAAATACATTTTTATAGGTTTGATCTTGAAGGTCCTCCAAACATCAATGTGTTAAAGTCTTGGTTCCCAGGGTGAGGTACTGGGAGACAGTGCAGCCTTTAGGAAGTGGGGTGTCATGGGAGGTCCCTATGTTGTTGGTGGTATGCCCTCAAGGGTGATTTTCGGATCTTGACTCCTTCTTGTTTTTTTTTTTCTGGCCATGAGGGGATCAGTTTTGCTCCACCCAGGCCCCTCACTATTGATGGGCTGCCTTATGACATGTGCTAAGCAACAGGGCCAATTACCGTGGACTGAAAACTCCAGAATTGTGAGCCAAAGTAAAACTTTTCTCTTTGTAAGTTAATAATCTCTGTATTGTTGGTGTTGGAAAGCTGACAAACACACACATATACCCTTTAATAATTACTGCTAAAAGCTTACCTTGCCTTTGTACCCAGGCATTTGGAAAAAATACCCTTTGTTCCCATTTAAATCTTTTAAATAGTTGTCAGGTTTTTATTTTTCATAACAAAATACCAGCTTTTCCCTTTCTTCAGGGATGATACCTAAAATATATGACTGTTCCTTAAACATTGTCATATTTGCTAATATTCACTACTAAAGCAATTGCCTTTTAGTGCCAGACAAAAGCTTAGTTGAGAGATAACATGTTAAGTTAGATCAAAATATATGCCAATCATTTATTGCTTAATGTTTATTAAATTTTTTCTTTGGATGATTCTCGTTGGCTGTTCACAAAACTATATTCCTGGACCACATTAACTTCATTCCCCACAGAAATATCTTTACTGAGTCATGTTGGTTATCATGTCCATGACTTTTATGGAGGCGATTTTAAGAATCAGCCAAATGAAGAACATTTCCACATTTTCTCTAAAAACTGTTGTGGAAGATATTATCCATTATGTTGTGCAATGTTCCTGATACAATGATCCACATTATAAATTCTTCTTAGAATTTAATATCTGGGAAATGTTTGCTTCTCTTAGCAAATGGAATGCTTTCTATTACATGATCATGAAGATTCTAGACCTCAGAATTTTCCACTTTCTGTTTCTCCTTGGCTGCTGGGAATCTTAAAGCCTGTTTTCATGCTTGTGACATAATTATACTCCTAAATTTTGAATATACTTGTCTTTCTGCTTCATTTTCTTGGTCATGGCCTGATGTTTTATTTTAATAGTTTCTGTATACATGTGTTTTGTTTGATAAAATAGTTCTTGAAGCAACAGCATATAAATTATATGTATTTATATGATTGCTTCAAAACGTGATTTTATTATTGTCTTCAAATTACTTCATTTGTATCTCTTTCGTTTTGTCCATTGTAATTGTAATTTCCTTCAGAAAAATCTTTCAATTGTACTTAATACAGAGCTCCACACTCAGTTAGCACTTAATAAATACTTGTTAATTTGCTCACCTCACCATTAACTAATGGTGCATTCCCAAGACACTGAGAGAAAAGAAAAGCTTAAATCACGTAAAGAATGAAATTTCACTCATAAATATGAAGTGAGAGGAAGGATGGTTCTCACATCTTCTCCTCACATATTCTGTAAGTGAATAGGGCACCTAACCCAGAAAGCAGAAGGGTAACTTATTCAATGAAAGCCTAGGTTCTAGTAGGGATTCCTAAAGCACAAGGGCACTTCAAGGCCAGAAAATGGACTGTATTTGTTTTAAGATCTCCCCATGATTAGCAAGACGCATTAAGTACTATTTTCACTATGTGCCTGGACAAGACAGAGATTCTGGGGAGTTGTTGAGTTTTGGGGGAAGAGATTGGTTGCATAGAAAAGCAGACAGATCTTAGGGCCACGAATCACAAAGTGGCCCCAGGACATTATCTTTGGGATCACCTCTCCCTTGAAATTGTCCCACTTTGTGAAATTTGGCAAGGGGGGCTAAAGAAAGGTGACAGTACAGAATCCACTACGTTCTACCTTGCAACGTACATCCTCACCCAGCTCTGTCTCTCTTCGTCTTTCAGTTGCTGGACCAAGTCCAACACCACCGTGTTCTCTCCCACAGCTATGACCTGGCCAGACTGAGGGCTAGTGCAGCTCCCACCAGGGATAGAGAAACGCGGACTTGCTTTCAGATGCCAACTGTGGTGAGGTGGCACTGACTAGATCTGCAATAAACTGAGGCCAGCTACCTCAGAGCCAAACATTGTGCACTGCCGAGGGAGGAGTGACATGCCCTTGGAAAAGGTGTCTGTTGATGCACATTTAACTAAATTGTTTATTGACCCTTTGTGCCGACGTGAGTATTTAAATCTTAGCACACCTCCCAATATGTGGTAACAATATCTTACAGCATACACACTATTAACACACTAAGGCAACGTGAACCTATGTATTTTGACTGAATAATAATGCTTTCCGAGAAATAGCAAATCATGGTCACAATTTATTTTGAAGAGTGTTTAGTAATTTAGCATACATCTGTGAAATGTTACTTGATCCTTGTCTGTGTGCATAATTATATTTTAATTTGCACATGATTGCTGACTTTCATATCACTTAAACAATCAGGATGCATCAAATGACTGGCTGTTGTCTTATAACATTTTGTTTTCCCCCTTGGAACTGTTGGAAAGAGACCATCACAGCCCACAACCATCTGCAACATCAACATCGCGTGTGGATTGCTGAATATTGAATAGACATTATGCGTATTAAATTTGCCAACACTCCTGTGGTCTTATTTCTATGTATTTTCATTGTCTACAGAAAAGAAAATTAAAAGAAGGAGGGAAATGATTAAAAAGTTCTCTGGCCTTTGCAGAAAGGCCTTTGATTTTCTCATTTCCTCTCTCATTACCCTTTTCTTGTTTCCTTTCCAATAATAATAACAATCAATAGTATCTTGCCTTTGCATGCTATACACCCTTAGAAAGTGTTGCCAATAAAGAACCATGTTTGGTCTTCTTGTTGACTCTGTGAAGTGGATAGGCATCCTTGGGAATCATGCATTGAATATAGAAGATAGAGGTACAGAGAGCTGGCGATTCACAGAGAAAACTACCATTGTTACTCAGAGAAGAAGCCAAGAACCTCCGATTCCTTTCAAACACCTCCCACTCAGTAGTGCTACCTTCTAAGCAGAGGCTGTTGGAGTGGGGGATAATTCCTATCACAACTGGGGAGGGGGCAGAGAGCCTAAGTCCACATATCAGAGTGATTATGGAACTGAGCTAGGGCGCTAACATTTGTCTGAGAAGAGGCCCATTTTCAGGCGAAGGCCATGGATACACACCTGCTCTTCTTCTCAGTCCCCTGGTGCATTATTTCTTACTAGAAATTCAAGAAAGATCGTAGGCTCTTTTCCCTCAGCTTTCAGCCATTGGATTCCAAAGTTCTCTTGATGTTTCTTCCAGGATTCTCAAACCATCTCTGACCCTCTTTCCTGTCATCATTATACCATTGCAGGCCCTCTTTCCTTATTGAGTATGATAACATCCTAGTCAGTCTCAAGTCTTCTCTCTCCACCACCACATCCTAGTGCCAAAGTCCATCTTTCTCCCCAACATTGTAGAGTAACATAGATATAAATACGACCATACCATTCCCTCACTTAAACCATTTAGTTGACTCTTCATTGCTTACAAAAGTCCACACTCCTGTTATGAGAGCTGAACAGCCTTGGGCTGACCCTCCAGATGACTCAGCCCTGATTCCCTGCCTCTAGCCTTGTTTCAGTAATATACCAAGTTGCTCCTAGTCTCGTGGTTTCTTCCCTTCACCTATGCTGTTTCCTAGGCTTGCAACACTAATTGTCCTCACCACAAACACATATACATTGTGTATGTGTATGTGAGCAATGCCCGTACACTTTCTCACACTTTTGTAGATTGAAGGCATATTCTTTAGGTTTAGTTCATGGCTTCTCATCTGGGGTCCCTCTGGGCTAAGTTAGGGGCACCTTGCCTTTGTTGCAGAGAATCCTTAGGAGTTGACATAGTCCTGGGTTGGGAATATTTGGCTGCCTCTCTCTCCTCTGATTATGACCTACTTGATAAACAAGGACAGGGGTTTATTAATCTCCATAGCATTAGCTTAACAGTACTTAACATATATTAGTTTCTCAATAAATGTCTCTTGAACTGAAGTGAATTGAGCATGAAAATTCCATTTTCTTCCTTCCCTGATAGACTCCAGAACCTTGGATAGTTCATTTCTTTACCCTGCGTGGCGAGGCTTTTCTAGTCAATAATGGAGGAACATATCTTCCCCCTTGGTTTAATACAAAGGATTCTCAGCACAATCTTACAGCCTACAGCAAACCATTTGTAACCTGGCTTCATGAACAAAAGGCCACATTAGTGAAAAGTAGCTTTTTATTTCACTTTCAGACTTGGGAAAGATTTTTTTAAATCCTAGCTTGAAAGACAAAAATATATAAGGAGAAGCACTGCACAACTGAGCAGCCTCCTTCTCCTACCCATGGGGTAAAAGCTCTTTACCTCATGTGACATTTTAGCCCATTGTACCATCCCCCCAGTGAATGATAGAAATTACTGCTGAGTATGTTAAGTCTTACAGTACTGTGTCCTCCCCACTAGAACACTGATGAGAAGTTATTTGGTGTTCTCACCTGAATACTCCTCCCAAACAACTTGTTTACTTTTATTTTATAGACAATGCACATTATAAAACTTATTTCTCTCTGTCTATCTCTTTTTCTCTCTGTTTCTCTCTGCCCTCTGTCTCTTTGTCTCGCTCTCTCTCTCATTGGGTGCTAGGAAGCCTAAAATTCAACTTGTAGTTGGCCTCTTGCTACTATGTAAGACCTTAAAGCAAGAGTTTGTATATTAACCTCACTCCCAAAAGCATCTTTCTCCCTATTTTATTTTCATTAGACCAATTTCCCCATATTTCATGACTTTTATTTTGCTCTGTAGTATACTTATCAGTTCCCTTGAGTTCTTTTGTTATCAAGGTAAGATATCAATACATAAACACATGCCACAGAAATTTAAAGGAGAGCATATATAAATTAGAAAATAGTATAGTGTAGAAGTTCAACATAAACTAGGTTGTCACCCCTTCTGCAGCTCCACCTAGGCCAGTTATGACCTTACACAGATAACTCTACATGGTAGGGCATGGGATAAATCTTCTATTCAGAGAAGTTAACTAGCTTATCTTTTGTTTCTGGTACTTTCTAGTAATTTTACCCCTTATCATTTTACTGACAAATATAAACACATATATAATGATCAATTGTAATATACTGTTAACAGGGTGAAATGAGTGGAATGATCAAAGTCTAGCCCTGGGCATCATAAGATACCTAAGAGCTTTAATTGGCATAGACAAGAACATGCCTTACAATGTCAGATGCCCAGGGAACCCAGGGGGAATCAAAGATGGCAGAAACCTGAACATGGGTCCTTCCAAGTAGTGAAGAGCCAGTAAATATGGGCCCTTAATAAAGTCTTTGAAGGAGGCAGGGAAAAGTAAGCTTTTAGAAAGACTTCTCAATCAAATGGGTAGGCAGGCTCCAAGTCAAACATCTGCCAAGAACTTCTGGCTGGTGTTGTGCTGGGAATACTGGCACCTGCACCCAGCTTAACACCCAAGTCCCACTAAATTCTCTCTTCTGGGCAGATGTCCAGATATTTGAGGTCTTATTGTTACTATAGTTCACAGTGAATATTCCAGAAGAGTGCACCCAATGTTAGCCTGGTGCACATAGGCCAGGTACAGGAAAGGGAAGGAAGTTTGAGGACTGGGGAACTTGTATTCCATCTCCAAATCTTTACTGATCTTAAGCTGAATCAAGGCACAAAGGGTAAAATTGTCAGGCTGTCCCTTATCTCTAGAATTACCTACCTACCCATATCACTTTCAAACATGTAAGAAGCTTTATTTAATTGATTTGCTCATTCTATCAGCAAATATTTACTGTCCGCTGCCTAGCAGGCACTGTTCTAGCCATGGGGGATATAGTAGGAAAGTGAAGTGGAAAAATTCTTGTGCTCACTGAGCTATGGTCTTTTCAGGTTCTGTGGAGAAAAACATGTAAGGTAAAGGGAGCAAGGAATTAGTTTAAATGTAGTCAAATGTAAGTTTCTTGTAGAAAGCATTGGAACAGAAGTGAAAAGGGGAACTATGTGAATATCTAGAAGAAGAGCTGGGGTGGAATGTGCCAGAAATCCTGGGTGAGGTTGGACTGTCAAGTGGGACAAGATCATGAGTAGTCTGATAGGTCAGCACGCAGTCCTTGCCTTTTGCTTGGTGTCAGCTGAAAAGCCAGCAGCAGCTCTGAGTGGTGGAATGGCATGATCTGATCTGAGATTTAGAAGAATCACTCTGGCTGCTAAGTGGAGAGTAGAGTAGAGTGAGGCAGAGGTGGTGACGGGAACACCAGAGAGCTGCTGGTGGCTTGAGTGACAGAATGTGAAGTAGGGTGGAGGAAGGGCTACGTTCTCAATATATTTTGAAGGTAGTGTTGGCAGCATTTGTTAACTGATTAGATGTGGGTGTCAAGAAAAAGAAAAGTCAAGAATGATTCCAAGATTTTTTGATCTGAATAACATGAAGAGACTTTCATTGAAAAAATTCTATTCTCATAAGCAAGAATAAGAGTTTAAGAACAAAATAAGACAATTTTTCTTGATATTTCTGATGCTTCTGTTTGGAAAAAATATTCTAGGTGCAAACAATTAGGGATGGTTTATTTAAATTATGCCACAGGACACAATTCAGCTCTGTGGGTGGATGATTTGCTGGAATTTAGACTTGGTGACTAGGCATTTTTTAGGGTCAAGTGTAGGATCCTGTTAAAGTGAGGAAGATGGTTAGTGACATTTTAATATCAGCTGGAGGGCTTTGCTACCTTATCCATTCTGACTTGTGGGCCCTTATGACCTGCAACTGTCTAGGTTTAGTGCCACCTTTCCCTCTTTTGGAGGTCAAGAGCACCATTTTGATGAAGACTTCTTTGGTGAGACTTGGTCTGAGCCAGGTGCTCAAGTGTCCATTCAGTCAAAGTGGGTTTTGCTGTCAGAGAGAGAGAGAGAGAGAGAGAGAGAGGGAGGGAGGGAGATTGACATTTCCAAGAGGAAGGAGGCTGAACATCCTCTGCAAGTCATAGAGGAAGGTGACATTGTACCCTGCCCAAGAGTTCCACAATTCATTATTGTTTTATTTTGGGGGGTTTTGGTGCTGGGGATAGGTAAGCACTCTACCGCCAAGCCACATTCCTCACGCTTATTATTTTTTATTTTGAGACAGGGTCTCATTAAGCTGCCAAGGCTAACCTTAAACTTGCAACCCTCCTGCCTCAGCCTCCCAAGTAGCTGAGATTGCAGGCAAGTAGCACTATGCCTAGCTCTCATTATTGTTAATCATTAAGAGAACTTTTTTGTAATTTGTTCTCTTGACCAGCTGAGCAAGAGCAGGTTTGTGAGGCATCTTTTCCAACAGAATTCTGCATAAAAGGAAGTTTGTTCTAGCTGTTTTTACCTCACCCTGAGCAGAGCTTCACATCAGGGCCTTAGAGACATTTCCAGAAGGGCTGTTCTTCCTGTTCCACAGGAGCCTGACTCTCAGGGACCCAAGAGTATGAGTTAGGCCTCAGCAGAGGGAAAAAATTGCAGCCAGACAAGTAATGGAGAAACCTGGAAAACACATGATGCCCTTCCGAGGTTCACTAGAGATGGGAGTGAGGGGAAAGGAGCTTGTCTTCTCTGGGGATTGATGTTCATTTCCCTCTCGTTATATTCAGCACCCCCATCTCTGCCGACCAGCGTCTGATGATCATAAGGTTTGTACAGATAAGAAGTCTCAGCAGAGAGATCTAATTCAAACTCACAGCTGAGATATGCTTTAGGTAATGAGAAGGAGCCCAGGTGACATTAGATTCAACATTTCCCCCTTCGTGGAAGATTTTTTAGAGCCACAGAGAAATTTCTCCAACACTTAATTATTCAGGCACTGATAAATAATCCAGGGCCCTATAGATGAGCCTATCATAAAAATATATTTCTCTCACTTTTTATGGCTGAGTAGCACTCCATTTTCTGGTGTGAGAAACTGAAAGTGTAAATAAGGACTAAATGTATAATAGGCAATGTGAAATAGGAAGAAAAGGGGCAAAGGGGAAGAAAGTGGGAGGGCTAGGGGAAAGGATAGAAGGGAATGGGATTAATATGAGAAAATGGAAAAATAGGAACAAAATCTTTGTAAATAGGGAAGACTGGAGGGGTTGAAGGGAGGGCTGGGGAAGGGTGAAAAATAAGAACCAAGAGAGACTATGTAAAGGTGCAAACTTCCAACGATGAATGTCATTTTATTGTATACCTAAAATGTACCAATGATTAGAATGAATAATCGATAATGCAAAATAGGAAGAAAATGTCCAAAGGGGTAGGGGTAATGGGAGGGGCAGGGGAAACGAAAGAAGGGAAAGGAAAATGATGAGAAATGGAAAAAATGGAAACATAGTCTTTGTAAATAGGGAAGGGTGGAGGGCGTGAAGGGAGGGCTAGGAATGGGGAAAAAATAAGAACCAAGATGCATTATGTAAAGGTACAATTCCCAATGAGAAATGTAATTGTGTTGTATACCTACAATGTACCAATAAAAGAATTTAACAAAAAATATATATATTTCTCATTCTTTGTCACCAAGGCACAATAAATCAGGCTGAGGATTACCTAGGACTTCTATTTTCTTCTTTTGCAACTCTCTGTCTTGTGATGATTTTATTTATCAGTCTCCTCTCCCTCCATGATAAAATGAGTATGAGTAGAAAGAAGAAGTATAGCTCAATGTATTTTGTGTACTTGTGAATTGGGAAATAAGATCAGGTATGGGAGAAACCAGTGCTTTTAAAATGATATTGAATTCTTTTTAAGTTTTAATTACCCATGTTATCTTCACTTTCATTATTATAGATCCCTGAATGTTGCCAGTAATGGCCGCACAGTTGACAACAGCACCATGTAATAACAATATCTGCTCCATAATCATATTAGAGCCTGCTATTTATCAGAGACCATTAGAACTCAGGATGCTGGAGAGCAACAAAAATAAGCAAATGACAAGCCCAGAAGGCTGTCTTGAATTCCTAGTCATCTTTCATTACCTCTTGTTTTCTTAAATAACAGATCCATATGGACCAAGTGTATTCTTTCTTGCAAATTTTCAGAATAAAATCAAAGACATGATGGAACTGAATGATCACACTATTCATTATTGCTTTAAACTGAGTTGGTTTTAAATCACCCCCAGTGTGGTGAGTGGTGGAGCTAGCAGAAGGAACTCAGCATTAGGCAGTCAGTCAGTCTGATATTTTTTCACAGTTTCTTCAAGACTCTGGCCTCAGGCTGAGGTTAAGACATGGCACTGGGACCTACAACCAAGCAAATATAGGTTTGTTGGGTGAGATTCAGTGCTTTGGCTCCATTTCAGCCAAAGATTCACACAGCAGAATTCAAAGCTCAGGGAGCCAGGATCCAGCAAGTATTCTCCACAGAGGTGTTTTAGAAATCAAGCAAAAGACAATATTGTCATTATTTAGGGATCCTATCTGTGGGTGACTTGTCTTGGCCTTCAGAATGGGGTTCAGGGATAGTCTTTTAGTCATAGAAGAGGAAGAAGGAAAAGCAAGAGAATCAGGCAGTCCCCAAAGAGTCAAAGGGGCAACTGTGGGGCCTTGGGACTTGGAAAAGGACAGGGATGGACTCAGGTGTCAGTGAGTAAACTTACATGTGTTTATATGTGCACCCAGAACATCTATGTACTTAAAACATAGTAAGCTGTAGGTAAATGTTTACTATTACTTTTATCAGCACTATTATTATTTTCATATGAATATCCCAGTAATGGTACATCCTGATTGTGACAGCCAAGGATGTAGTGGTTAATTCTGAACACCTGGATCTCATTTCTGCAAGGTGACCCCAATCATTGTGGATAATGGAGAATTAATCTGGGCATTAGGATAAGGCTGATCCATCAGGTAAAGGGAACAGTAGGTCCAGTTTGGGAGCCTAGATAGAAAGGAAATGAGGGGTGGGGCCGACACTCATTGTTGGCCTGAGAGTAGCCTAAATCGGTGACTCTGGAGCAGTAACATAAAATAAATTGTTCTTAAAACTGATCGTACATGATTTCTGTGTGGGGACACATAAATTCTCTTGGATTGGAACTGATATTTTGTATATCTAAAATAAATACTCGGAATCCAAATATAGATAGTGTTAACTGTCTTCTCAGTAACCTGTGAACTTCTATGGATGGAAGTGGTCTGGAATGAATCCAGTCTTCTTTTGACTGAGGGTCTCTGCAGTAGAGGTAGAACAGGGAGAGGTCAAACAGAGAGGTGGATACTGGCTTAATTGCTGAGGACTCCTGTAATTAATCTGGTCTCTACAGAGTTAACTCAGTCTGAAGCATACATTTCCAATTCAATTTGCACTGGTGGCACTGGATTTTGGGGAGTTTTTGTTAAAAATTCTAAATTGATGCAATATAAGAGAATTACCTCCTTGCCACTCCATATCTCCTGCCAAGTACTTGATAAAACGTGTTCTACAAATGTAGATACGGAGTCATGATAAGAAAACTCACTCTTGCTGAATACTAGAATTATCTGACAGATGTTTCAGGCAAATGTTAAATAAAACCAGGACAAATCCTGAAAAGTTTCCAAACTCCTAGAGATTATATATCACCTTGGGGCAGAGTTTGAAGGGAAAAATGAGAGATCCTTCCATTTGCCTATATGTTGGTAATTATATTTAAGATGAACTTTCTTGGGCTTCTCAAGCTGAACAGCTTTCAGACACATACAGGTCTAATCAAGTCCTCAAAGTGAGGGCTGGTGTCTGAGTCCAGCTCCAGTGCTGGATCAGCTTTGCAGAATAACCCTCCCATATACCTTTAACTTCAGGGTATGGGCATACGGCTGGTGACGACCTCTTATTTTCTGAGATCCATTTCATTAACCGTCTCAGGAACCAGAGCCCCTGATGCCCATGATCAGCCCCTCCAATGCCTGTGAAAAGCAGAGGAGAGAATGGGTAGCCAAAAGTGGCAATCACATATCGATGTGGGGCCATGACAACCTCGTCTGAAGTTTTGTATGTTTCTTTTGAGGGGGGTTGATAATAAGTAGCGCCAGATAAATTATACTTGCTATAAAAAACAGTAGTTTATCATAAATAAGACATCAATTGGGAATAAAAAATTAGTTCTGACCTCTGGTGCTGAGGAGTAAGAAATCCCTTTCCATTTCGGTGCCTCACTTCTACACCTGTAACCTAGGATGGCAGCACTAGAGAAGACCAGGCTACATTGTTAGTACCCTTCCAATTCTGCTATTTCAACTCCATTGCCCTGTTGTGTACCCCCTTCTGCTAAGTCCTAAAAATCACCCACATTCTCTCTCTACTGACTCACATTTCCTCTGCTACATTTCATTTTTCGCATACACTCAGGTTATTGAGATAAACCACTTACCTGAGACAGTCAGACAATCATTTAGCCAAGAAAACAAAACAGGAAAGAAGATAAAAGCCCATCAGCAGAACAGATGGCTTCACAGGCAAGGCAGAGACCCACGGGTGAGACAGAGGGCAGGCTGGGTGGGGAAGCAGGATAAGAGATGTCATGGGGCAGGATGGATGAAGTGGAGGGAAGGAAGCTGGCGACAGAGGAGTGAGTGCTCATCAGCATCAGCATCAGTACCATCTTACTCGCAGCGACAATCCTTCACAAGACCTGCAACACAGGTACATATAGCTCTGCCCCGGCCACCCCAATATAAATAGCAAGCAGTGTTCAAAATCAAAGCGGAGAACTAACAATCACTGAGTGTCCCAGGGCTGCTTTGCTGTGTCATATGTTAGCTTACTTCATTTGAACGGTGATTTCAGTGGGGTCGACATTACTGTTACTGTTGCTGTTGTTATCCAACAACTCTACGAGAGTGATAAAGCCAGGATGGTCCACTCAGCCAATAACTAGGCTGAACTTGGGTTTGTCTGACTCCCGAGGACACAACCTTTCCCATTCTGCAGCCAGAGCCACTTCCGGTTGGTGGAACATTCATTCGAGTGCACTTCCCAGAGCTTCCTCTTCTCTTACCCTTTCCCTCAGTCTGAGACAAAGATCCCAACAGATGAGAGAAGAAGAAAGCATTGCGTCACTCTTTTCTTCTCCCCTGCCCCCTCCTTCTCCCAGAGAGTTCCATTTATAATACGAAATGTACTTAGAGCCATCCACTCACTTCCCTAATTTTTATGGCATTTGTGACTAAATCCACTCAGGCTGTGAGAAGTTCAGTAATTAAATAATTTAGGCAACAGAATATTTAATCAATTGTAATTACACATGCCATATCGAAAACCATTTCTATTTTAATTTTAGTACAAGCTAGACTGTACAAAACATGTTTTTTCTTTGCCACCAAAACCCTTCTTTCTTTCTCTCCCACCACTCCTCTACCCTTTGGATCTTTCTTCCTTTTTCCTTGTATTTGGAGGCACAGGCTGTCACAGGGTGCCAGCCTACCCTGGTTCCGTGTGCTAGGGCCAGTGGAGACAGGAGAACATAAGACCAAGTCTTAGCCTGCAAAGGTGCATGTGGTCCACTTGAAGAGATGATCCATAAATACATTAACATGTGAGTAATGTCAAGAGCCCCACAGACAGTAATTACAGGTGCAGTGGACTGAAGAGGATGGATTTGAATTTGAACCAGGCTTGGAAATGAGTACAGCACTTGTATCATAAAGAGAAATAGGAGTACATTTCTAGGAAGAGCAGATTTTGGAGTTTTGGATGTTTTGGTAATTTGTGTTTCTTTTCTCTTTATCCTCTTCTCCATTTATTGATTCATTCATTTACTTAATAAGAAAAAATTTGATGCTGGGAATCGAACCCAAGGCCTAGCACATGCTACCACTGAGCCATATCCCCTTAACAAAGATTTTTTTTTGGCATCTATTGGATGCCAGGCATGGCCACTAAAATGTCTGTTCTGGACCCAGGAAAACAACCTGCCATCTGAAAATGGAGAGAAAAGCAGAACCGCGCCCTGGTCCCCACATGTCTCAGGCAGCCCAGCTTCTGTCATGGCAAGCTGAGTATGTCCACTTCCAGCTGTGCGGGTTCTGCTTTGTCCTCACTTGACCAGGCAAGATCTAGCCTTAAACATCACACCTATGTGGGAACAAAAGAGGGAAAGCTCACCTAATAGGTTCTCAGCCCTTGTCCTTTCACCCAAGCTCAGCATCTCCATGGGGCCCTGACATTCCAGGCTCTGCAGGTTCCCCAAGTCACTTTAGTCTGAAACGCTGGGGCCTGAAGTCACCTCTTGGCTGGCATGAGACTCATCTCAAAGCTGGACTCTGCCTCTGCTCTGAGGATCCATATCTTCTGGCTCCCCATCATTCATACCATCTTACATTCATTCACTCATCAGAAGTAGTTCTAATTTCACTCTAAAAGGGGACCTGAGTAGTGTCTATTCATTTGTATTTATTTTATAAATATGTCAAATAGCTTCTGAGTAAGAAATAAATTGATATAAGGTATTATTCTCAACACCGTAATAGACAAATGGAATTTATCAGACACCCAAATTATAGCTCAGGGTAAGTGGAGTTTTACAATGCAGGGAGATAGAGGGTGTGTCTAACTCAGTTTGGAGAGTTGAACCAAGTCTTGAGATGAGCAGTAAATTATTGTAAATTAAGAGGAGGCAGTGGTCCTAATAGCAGGGATGGTTTGTGCAAAAGCCAGGAGAGAGGTGTTTGGGAATGATATGAATTTCTTCCCCCTAGAGGACTATATGGCCAAGAGCCACACCAAAGACTATTTGTTCCTTTCAGAGAAAGGGCCATCATAACCTTATATGAAAAGGCAGTGTGTACAGACCCAATTTAGCATTAGAAGTTTTGGATTTTTGATGAATATCTTATGCTTTGGATTTGAATTCGAGCTCTGCCATGTGCCAAGGTTTTGGGGAGGTGACAAATTTCTCAACTCATTTTTGTCACATGTAAAGTAGGTATAATAAGACCTCACAGGACCATTCCTGGGGCTAAATTAGGTGAGGCATAATTTAGTGCTAAATAGGCTAACATCAATATTAGTTTTATTTTCAATGCCAAAACTTTTTGTGAACTATTAGGTAGTTGACAAACATAAAGAATTACCAAATCTGTGAGCATTTTTAGACCTCAGTTTTGTTGCTTAGCCTTATCTAACAATCTGGATAAATGAAATAAGACAAGCTGGTGGTTAAAAAAGTGTTTGTGTTGGAGCAGAGGTGACCTCAACAATCACATGGTGAGAGTGTGGATGTTCCACTTCATCACACCCAGCACCCCAGGCAACAGCAAACTGGGAGCCTTGTGAATGAGAGAAGACAGCTGTGCTCACACCATCCACGGTCATCAATTGTTAAACACTTTTGCCAAACACTTTTGCTTTGTTGCCAAAGCTACTTTTCTTTCGTTTGTGAAGTTTCCACCAAATGGAGCAGCTCTGCTGATAATGAACTGCAGAGTGTGCTCCTTAAGCAGGCCCCTCTACCTGGACCTGGATGCACTGCCCTCGGAGGTCCTGCCTGAGAGCTTCCACCCTGCTAAGATCCAACCCTTCATGCAGCGTCCTTTGGCGGGGTTAGAGGTATTGACCTCACCCTACCCCGTCTCCTCTAACACAGATCATGTCAATGAGAGATCACTTGCTGATATTGTTAGCTATGAGGCTATGCATGTGGCCTGCTTTATCTCAATAGACTTAAACAAGATTTTTAAATTTCATTTAAAACAGAAAGCATTATATGCTTTTTATAATACATAAAAGAGCATAGAGATACATAGAGAAAGAGCTAATATCCCTCTGACTCCTCTAATTCTAGTCATGTGAGATAATCAATGTTCACAGTTTGGTGTGTTCACCCCTTCATGACTCTCTCTATGTTCACACACATATCACACTCACAAACACACACGCTCACTCTCTCACACCTTTTCTTGTTTGTTTGATTTGGCAAATGGAGTTATTCACCACATGTTAGCCCACCATTTGTTCCCAACCTGACCAATCCTTAGGTGTAACTAATTTTAAAATAACGACATAACATCCTATTGTAAAGATGTGTCAAAATTTAGTCATCTGCTGAATGATAAGAACCCATGTTCTTTCCAGTTTTTCTCATTCTAACAAATAATGCCAGAAGAAAACTTCCTATATATGCATTTCATATAAATGTGTGTATAAAGATCTACATGCACACATAAACATTTCCATAAGAAAGTCTTACAATAAGGGTTTGTTGATCAGCTCTGTGAATTTTTAGTTTTAATAGGACATTCTATATCATATCCCACAAAAATCACACCATCAATATTTGAAAATACCTTTCCAGTCCTGGATAGCAGTAGTCTGTTAATTTTTTGCAAATTGGATGAACCAGAAATTAATTAAATTAATCTCCTTGTCCCCACTCCATCTCTCCAGCACAGCCAGATGACAAGTGTCTGGTGCCAGTGGACCATGTGGGGCCACACCCATGACCTTCTTGTTTGGGGAAGGTTTAGCTGGTTCACTACAAGTGGCCCGGCTTACCTTGTTTTGCTAACAGAGCTGAGTTCTCAGGTAGTTTTAGGAGCACTAGTCAGTTTAGTACGAAATGGCTCTGACAGCCATAAAAGGTTGTGTTTTATTCATTAAAAGAAGCCCTGACAGTGAACTAAGTACCGTGATAGGAAAGGGAGTCCTCTAAACATCCGAGAAGGTATGTTTGAAACAGAGGCCAAAACCCTCCTAATCTGCCAAATCCTCCTATGTGCTAAAGATGCAAGAGAAAGAAAGGGGAGGGGAGAAAGTAAGTGCTAGGTCTCCTGCTGAATCCTTTCAGGTTGCTGTAGGACTACAGAGTGGAGAACGTACGGTGCCTAACCCCATGGCTGCTACATCATGACCATTTGACTCATTGCTATCATTATTATCAAATAACAAACACCACAACCATTTTCAAGCCATCACTTGCTACTTATAGACCCCTCCTGAGTAAATTACAATTTCAAGAACATTTCCATTCAAAGGCTTTGTTGGTCTATACCTTCTAGAGATAAGACAAGATTCTGTCTTTTCTGCAGACCCAAAGATAAAACTCCTCTCTATAGCTGAATGGGAACTTGCTACTCTTCAGGTCTGTCCTTGGACTCCAGGGCATCAAAGGAACCTTTTCCCCACGTACTTTCTGAGCCATGGTGTCCCTTGAGTCTTCCAAGTGAAAGGCTTTGTTCCCTGACTTGGGTGGGTGGGGGAGCAAGGATTCCTCCAGGCCCTGGGGAGCCTCGTGTGCCCTCAGGACACTCTAAGCAGGAGATCACACCAGAAAGTCCCTGTACAGGGTTTAGCGTGAGTCTGAGGTTCAGACTAAAGCGCTAATAATAACTTGTATGATGAGGAACCATGCCTCAGCTATTGCTGCTTTTATTTATTTTATTTATTATTTATTTATTTTATTTTTATTGCTTTTATTGCTGCTTTTATTCTGTAGGTATTGTGTACAGTTTCTTACTTTACTAAGTGCATCTGCTTGACTCGATCTTTAAGGATCACTGAAGAATAAAAGTGAGCTCCAAGCACCTCAAGCCTATTTTTTCACAATTAGTTATTGGGCTCTTCCCTCAACCTTATTTCTGACCTGTAAAATTCTTGACTTCCTACTCACAACATTGACTCTTTTCCTAGTCCTTGGAATTAAACCCTGAGTCTTTGTACTGAGCCCCCAGCTATATACCACAGGGCCAAGTCCAAGCCTGATGGCTACAGAGGACCAGGTAGGCCAGTCCCATCTGTCCCGTATTCTCTCATCCCCTTGCCTATAGCAGCACACACATTGCACTGGCCATTCACTACTTCCCAGTCTGCAGTCCTCCCCTCCACATTTCTGCCTTTCTTGTGTTTATGAATGACTTGTCAGGAGTCACGTAAGGCAAACCATCTCGGCCTCACATTCTTGCCTGCTAGGGGAATCTGGCCTGAAGGCTGTGAGGCTAATGTCACTTCTAGTGATTAGAAAAGTTTAACACCATCCCATTTCCCTTGGGAATCTGTAATAGAAACATCTTAGCCTGGCTCTGTAAGACATTTTCAGTCCTTTGGTCCTGCTGACCATATGTTAAAGCAAAGGGATGACAAGATCAGTTGCTGGAGACAGAGAGGAGGCAAATCATCTTCTCCATTCTCAGAGGTCCTGTGCATGGCAGACAGCTGGGGCTGGCTGTGCCTGCCACGCGAGAGCTCATGGGTGCTATCGAAAATCCAATCTGGTCCACTCCAGCTGGGCTATTACACTCTGGGCCTGATAGGATCACACTTTCAGAGCACAGGGTAAAATTAAATTTGAGAGAAAATGAGATTTCTTTTGTTTTGTACCAAGTACCATAGATAAGTGTTCTTCACAACTTGACCTTGACGGCCACAGGAAGCCCCTTTCCAGGCCCAGAGGGATCGGATAGACTAATTAAATGGATTGGTGGTTCCTTTGTTTTTCTGCTTGGCACCGCCATTGAGCTCTTCTTTCTGTCTCCTTCCAGGCTGGCACCAGGCTAAATTGCAAAGTCCTACAGAGAAACATTGTTCACAGCACCCCTCCATCCTCTTCCTATGTCTCCTCTTCCCTTGGTCCACTCCTACCCTTCATCTGTGAAGTGGCAGGTGCCAGCTCCAAACCTCATGTCAGTGGGTTTCTCTAAATCCCAACAGGAGCCAAGGTATTCATTAAGCTCCTGTGAGCTAAAATGTGAACAGTGAGGCAAAAACAGTGTAACTCTCTACCTCTTCCCCATATGTCCTTATAAGTGGCTTTTAGACAAGGCAATATCTGGTGCAGATTTCAGAGATCCTTTAGGAGCTTTGCCCCAAATCACAGCACTTGGGCCTGCTCCCCAGGGAGGAGAGATGAGTGATCCATGAACACATATTTTTGTTGCTGACTTATGACAGCATTTCTCAATCTGGTCTGCAGACAAGTGACATCACAAGTTCCTGGGATGCTGGCAAAGTGTTTATTTCAGTTCACTGCCCAGAATTACTAAGTCATAATCTCTGCCATACCTTCCAAGAAAATGGGCTTTTCACCTGCCTTCCACGTGATTCTAAGGCACAATTCAAGAGCCTTTGGCTATAGACATGGAGGATTTCTCCCAGTGGCCTGAGCCTTTCTGATCATCATATGTCTGATGGATTATTTCTGCAGAAGCAGAGAATGCTGGCTCCTTGGGCCTTTATAGACCTCTCACTATTCCCAGGGGCTGCCATGGTAAGGGCCCAGGGCCATGTGGGAATTTGCAGCTTCCTCTTCCTAGTCTTCTTAGGTTCTCTCCCATGGGAAAAGTTGAATCTTTTCAAAGAATATGACTAGATAAATAAGGATATTGAACAGAGACTCAGGTTAACTTAAATGTAGAACTGACCTTACTCATTGGGAGTGGGGGAGGCAAAGATGATAGTGACATTTACAATCACTATTTGTTGATGGCCTGTCAAGTACTAGACCAGGTCTACTACAGGTAAGAAAAATCATGCCTCAAAATCACAGACCTCATAACTGATTTAATAGTAGATTCTGAGCCCTATCTGAATCTAGAAACTCCTTTTCAGGTAGATCCAAATTTGTAGAGCTACAGCCCAGTCCCATCCATTGTTCTGATTTTTATATTGACCCTGTGAGGCAGAGAGAGCAAATTCTATAAATGAGATGGACAGCTGAGGATTAAAGGAATAAATTATTCCAAGCCATGCACTAATAACAACATAGCTGAGATTAGAACTCAACATATTTGTTCTCAATCTGGGGCTTTTTTGTTTATGATACTCTGCTCTGTCCTTCTGCCACAATCCTCTCAAGTGATAACCAAGAGACTCCATACTAGCACTGCAATTTAGATCAATAGGGGGCTGTTGTAACAAATTATCACCGATATTGAGACTTAAAACAACTCACTTTTATTGTCCCATAGTTCTGGAGGCCAAAACGCAAAATCAAAGTGTCAGCAGGACCTAAGGTTCTCTGAGGGCTCTAGGTGATAACTTCTCCTTACTCTTCCAGCTCTACATGTTCCTTGGCTGGTGGCTGCACAATTCCAATCTCCACTTTCCCCTTTACATGGTCTTCTCCTCTGTGTCTGTGATTTCTCCTTTTCTTCTCCCCCCCCCCTTTTTTTTTTGGTACTGGGTGTTGCAAGTATGACCTTTTCACTGAACTATATCCCCAGTCCTTTTTAAAGTTTTAGTTGGGGACAGAACCTTACTAAATCACTAAGGTCCACTGGCTGGTCTCGAACTTGTGATCTTGCTTCAGCCTCCTAGTCTTATCACTTGCTATTGGACTTAGGGTTCACATGAATAATTTCATCTCAAGATCCTTGACTTAATTACGTCTTTAAAACCCCTTTTCTAAATAAGGTCATATTCATATGTTCTAGGGGTTAAGGCATGGATGTCCATTCAGTCCATTATAACATGTCATTAGTATTTTCATACATAAATACTCTAGGAAATATAAATATGCTAAGATCATTAGAAAATACATACTGGGGTTGGCTGTATAGCTCAGTGCTAGAGCACCTGCCAAGCATACATAAGGCTCTGTATTCAATTTCAAGCACTACAAAACAAACAAACAAATAAATAAATAAATAAATGCAAATAAATAAATAAAAGCAAATAAATAAATGAAAGAGAAGAAAGGAAGCAAATGCAGTTCATTTACATTTGTTTCACCATTGCTTTCTTCCCAAGCCCTAACTGGGGTCTGCCCTAGGAAACAGTTGTTAGTGAAGATGAGGGACAGGGAGTGATTCTTTCAGAGCAGAAGTCCTCAGCTTAGGGTAACCTGAGTACATGGCCCTGAAAGGTGAAAGCCCCACTTATGTGGTAGAGGAGGCCAGCTTAGCATGGGGGCAGCAGAAGTAAGCAGCAGAGAAGGAGCTGGAGGTGGGAGGAAAGCTTCTGGAAGCAGCGACTGCATAGGCATGGCCTGCCCAGGAGTTGAGAGACAGATTTTGGTGATTTTTTTTCACAGTCCTAGTTATTGAAGCCCACCTCTGGATTTGGGAATGGTAGAAAAGTGAGCTGAATGCCATGCAGCTTCATGTCATCCCAGCCTGAAGGGAAAGGTATCTGGGCAGGGATGGGGGTGCACTAGACCCCCAGAAACCCTTGCTGACCACTGAGCCAGGCTCTCGGCAATGAGGGAAGCAGTCTCAGTTTCTGCTGCTCTGGAACTACCTTTGAAGTTGACTTCTACAGCACCCACTCTGGGGATGAGGAGAGAAGCATGGCAGTTGTGCCACTAACAGCAGCAGGAATATTCCTAGGGGAGAGAAATATGTGATTTCCACGGGAAGGCTCTGCTCCTAGTCTTCCCCCTTTGATAGCAACTGCTGAATATGCAGGCCTAGTCTAGCCAGTCAGGCTCTGGGCCTCTGGGAAATCTGCTACACTGGTTCCCGCAAGGAGTAGGGGCAACAATAGGTCAAGAAAACCCTTTTTCCCAGATGCTGCTGTCAAATCTAGTGCCAGGGATCACCCCTCGCCTCCACTCCAGAGTTGGGCCCCACTCTGCCCCTATGCCAGCATTTAAACCTTCCCTCTGGTGAAGCCTACCCCCCAATGCTGATATACAATAGTTCCTGGAACTATGATGCTTTTTCTGACACTTAGAAAGGGAGGTTTTACAGACTTAATGGGTAGAAAAATCACCCTGTTGATTTTCACAGTTGTAGGTTATTTGAAAAGAAAAAACAACAGCAACAAAGGATCCAAAAGGACTAACAGAGCTGACTTGGGAACTGTAGATGCCAAATTTTGTGGCTGCTGGGGACCCTTGGGAGCTTTCCCAGGTAAACAGAGGCCTCTTTCTCCCCAAAGCTCTTACATTGCAAAAGATGTTTAACTCCTTGTAGTCAGCACATCAGTACTTCTGGTCGAGCTTAAGATTTGCTTCCAGCAGTGTCACTGAGCCTGAACCCATCTAACTACTCTGAAAAAAGCCAGGGCCCATGGGAAGCCTAGAGGCAGAAGGTGCTCAGGCAAGATAAGTCGGTAAGTCTTCCTTTAGGAAGGAAAGAGGGAATTGGGTACTGTCCTGTGGTAAGTCGATCCCAAAGGAGAACACAACTGTCTTTGGAACTCTGTTTTCTTTATACCATAATTCTCTCCACCTCCTTCTTGGAGGCACCTCATTCCTCATCCCAGGAACCTTTTAGTTCTCTACAACAGAGTCCTATTGACTGACAGTTCTGGAAACTAGAAGTCCAAAATTAAGGTGTCAATAGGGCCATGTTCCCTCTAAAACTGTAGGAGAATCTTTCCTCACCTCTTTCTAGCTTGTTTAGTTTGCAGGCACTCCTTAGCATGCCTGGCGAGTTAGTTACTTTTCTCTCATTGCTGAGACAAAATACCCAACACCAAAAGTTGGAAGGGAAGGGGTTTATTTGGGTACAGTTTGTGGAGGTTTCAGTCCACAATCAGCTGGCTCCAAGGCAGGGATGACAAGCAGGCACTGCAGAGGAGAAACAACATGGCTTGCACAAAGCAGCAACAAGAGAGTTAACAGCGTTTCCACACCTCTTTTATCTTATTCAGACTACTTAGGGCAGGCAGCACTCACACCCTTAATTCTAGTGCCCTTGAGCCTAGAATTGCATCATGAATCAATTCCAGCTTCGTATACTCTAGATCAAGCCTCATGACCACATGAGGATTTGGAGGGACATCTAGGCCCAAACCGTAACACCTGGCTTATAGTTGTAATCTCTTTCAACTTCAGTCTTGGTTTTATATGGCATTTTTTCCTTGTGTACCTTTGTATCTGTATCTCTTTTCCTCTTTGTGTGGTGATCCCAGTCATATTGAGTTGTGGGTCTACTCTACTCCAAGGTGACCTCATCTTGAGTAATTATATCTGCAAAGACCCTATTCTAAAATAAAGTCACATTTGGAGGCTCTAAGAAGAACATGAGTTGAGGGTGACATAATTCAAATCACTATATATTCTCATCCATTTTCAGAAAAGTGTATAATTGTGTTCTTACTAGACTGTGGATGACTGATGAGTCTGCATAGATCTCTAGATACATTAAGAGGTACTCGCAGGTCAACTGGAGATAGGAAGGGGCAACTGGTGGAAGGGAAGGTCATATGTGAATGAATCCCTGATGGCAGAATCCCGTGCACTAAAGAGTCACGAGAACTGGGTTATTCCTAATCTCAGAGTAGTTCCCATCTTCACATAATATTTCATATAGATGGACATAAAATATCAGGACATTCTTGAAAAGAACAGGAGACATAAAAGCAGGGTAGTACAGAGGAAATAAATCCTTGACTTGTGTCAAGAGTCTGAGGCCCAAGCCTAGGATATGTCTCTAACCAGTGTGGGCCCTGGAACCCTTCACTGAGCCTTGGACTTCTCTGCAGTATGAGGGGATAGGACTGGAAGACCCCAAGTCAATCTTTCCACTAACCCTTTATAATCATAAGTGTGGGCCAATTAGACCATGATGCACAGTATCACCTTAATTACCCACTGCCACTTCTTCCCACAGGTAATAATACTATGAAAAGAATCATTCTTTTCAAGCAAGAGGGCTGATTTGTAGCATTGAGAACATACAGAATGCCACATTTTGGCCCAGAAAGTCTTTCTTGAAAGTCCTATTCATTCATCCAGAGACTATGTCAGTTTCTCTTATCTGCCTAATTCACCACTATTTTTAGGCAGATAAGGTCCTTGCCCTCCTAGTTTACACTCTACCAGGTAAATCTACCACATAGCCAGGAAAGACAACAGTAGTTTGGAGAATGAATGATATGCAGTATGAGGGCCACTGTTATGTATTGAATTCTATCCTGTTAAAAAGCTATGTTGAAGTCCTAACCCCTGCTACCTGAGATGTCACACTATTTTACAGTGGGTCCTTTATTCAGTATAACTGGGGTCATTATAAGACAACCATGTGAATAGAAAGCCACACAGAAAACACCATGTGAAGATGACAGCACAGAATGTAGTTAGGCATCTGTTAACCAAGGGGCACCAAGGAGTGCCTGGGAACCACTAGAAGCTAGGAAGAGGAAAGGTAAGTCTTACCTTACAGGTCTCAAAGAAAATACTTCCATGTTAATATCTTAATTTTCTACTCTGGCCTTTAGTACTCAGACAATACATTTCTGTATTGTCATTCAGTTCATGCTAGACTGCTAGTGCAATCTTAGGACACTAATGGACAGTTAGGGCAGTCTAGTTTCCCAGAAGAGGAGATACAAAACTGAGGCTCAAGGACAAGTGGGATTTGACAAGGGAAAGGATGTGTGAGTTGGCTTTCACTCACTGTGTCATTGTAACGAACAGCTGAGACGATCAGCTTCTAAAGAGGACAGTTTTATTTTGGCTCACAGTTTTGGTGGTGTCAGTCCATAATCAGCTAGTGCTATTGCTTTGGGCCTGTGTCAAAGAAACACATCATAGTTATAAGTGCCTAGCAGAGCAAAGCTGCTCACCTCATGGCTAAGAAATGAGAAAGGGAGGAAGGGGGAGTGGCTGAGGTCCCACAGTCCCCTACCAGGGCACACTCCCGATGACCAGAAGACCTCCCGCTAGGCTCTACTTCTTAAGAGTCTACCACCTGCCACAGTGCCAAGTAAAGAACAAGACTTTAACACATGAGTTTTTGGGGAGAGGGGCATTTAAGATCTAAACTACAGAAAAGGGTGTGAGTAGACTGTGAAAGTGCATGTGGAATTGGGCTGGAGGGTGTCCAGGGAAAGGGAGTGGCACATCCAAGGGCCTGGGGGAAGAAAGCCTGGTTAAATGGGGGTTAGTATGGTGTCCCTGGGCTTGATGGGGAATGAAGAGTAGTACATTCAGGGCAGTAACCAGGGACCAGATCACCTGTTCCTGCTTAGGCATTTCTCCTAAACATGAATGAGAGCCAGGAGTGCCACCCCACCCCCCGCCCCCGCTCTATTGTGCCCTGTAAACACCAGATTCACTGCTACAGAAGGACAGCATGAGGGATTTAATGAGGAAATGAAAGCAAGCAAGCTTTACTGCCTATGGCATTCCTTCCTGATTCAGACACTCCAAGACTCATTTATTCCCCAAATACTTATTTAATGTTCAAAGTTCTACCCTAGGTATGTAAGATACAGAAATGTATCACAATACCTAGCATTTACCAAACATGTATTATCCTTAGTGCTTTCTGTGGATTGTCTCACTCAGTGCTCTTAACACATTCATGGTGTGTGTTACATTATTATCCCTACTGCACAAAGAAGGAAAGCACATCTAAAGAGGCTAAATACTTGCCCTACAAGTTTCAGCCAGGAAGCTGTGGAGTTGAGATTTGAACAAGGGCAGACTCAATCTAGGATCATGCCCATGACTCCTGTGAAATGCAAATCTTTGCTTCCAAGCTCTGATAATCTAATAGGAAAGACATGACAAGCACAAAATTCAAAGTGTATTCAATGTGGAGGATTTCTAAGTGCTTAGAGCAGGAAGAAGGGGAAATGGACATGTAGCAGGATACAAACAGGATGGAGCAGGAACATTTAAAATACAGAGGGTGAATCTGAGCTCAACATGGAAGCTTGGAGAGCTAATAATATTAACAAGAGCTTACCAAGCAAATGTTTATGTACCAAATTCTCTGCCAGTGCTTTATACAACAACACTATGAAGTAGGCACTATTATTAATCCACTTATTAGGTTATAAAGTCAAAGGCAAAAAAATCTGAGTGAATATTTTTGGGAGTGAAGGCAATGACCAGAGGAAGAGAGTACCTTCACAGAAAGCACTTCAAGGCTGAGTTGGGAAGCATGAGAAGCTGCGTTGGTTGGGGTCCCAGATCTGTGCAGAATGTGCGAAAGGTCAGATGGGTTCAGATCAAGACAAGTAGGGAATTCAAGTGAAGGGCTTGGACTTAATTCAGTAGCAGTAAGGTCACATTAGATTTTAATCAGAAAGATTAATCTTGCAACAAGACTCAGGTCAGGATAAGGACAGATGTAGGGAAAGGAAAGAGAAGCCTGGTACCACACATTATGGTTATCAGTAAATCCACAGTGTCCCGTGGTCCCCACCATGTGTCAGACTAGGGAGATCAGCTGGTAAGAAAGAGCCTCAGTGATCCTTCAGTTGACAGTCAGGACAATGGCAATAAAGACATGAATTAAGGCAAGAGCAATGGCAAAGAGAGAGGGCAAGGGTAATAGTGTTTCACATTTATAATCGGCTGAACCCAGCAATTGAGACATTCAAACTATTCTGGGCAGTTAGGAAATAAAAGTTGCCTGTGGATTAAGAGCCAGCCTTTCTGGGCAGTAAGTACTGTATGGGAGTAAAATACCAACTTAATTTACAAAGCAAGTTAGAGTTTAGAAATCTCTCCTTCCTTCCTTCCTCCCTCCCTCCCTCCCTCCCTCCCTCCCTTCCTTCTCTCTCTCTCTTTCCCTTCCTCCTTCCTTCCCTCCTTTCCTCCTCCCTTTATTCCATCCTTCGCTCCTTCCTTTTTTCTTCCCCCCCTACAAGCCAGATGAGGGGGGCCTTTGCTGTGATTTCAGCAGCTCTGAACACCGGAGGTCAGCTTTGTGCATGATGGCAGGGGGACTGAGTCTCAGGAGTCTGCCCCAGCCCTCGCCTGGTTGTGTAGAGTTGGCTCCCTCCTCTGCCTCACTGCCTCTTTCCTCTCCCATCCTCTCCAGCCTTTGTGCTGTGTGTGCCTATTAGCAGTTTGGCTGGAAGCCTGGTTGTGGGGAGGAGGTAAGACTGGCCCTGGAATGCAGACTAGTGTCTGGCTCATCTTTAGCCACTCTGATGAAAGGCAGGCTAGGGGGAGGGGTTGATGTTACTGGGTCAAATTTTTCCCATTGTGGAAATTATGTATTTTCCCAGCCTGGGTATTATGTATTCTTTACGCAATTCTCTTGGCTATTGGGCTTCAAGGCCTAGGTTGCACCCACGACAAGCTCTGTAACTGTAGGCTTGGTGATAAAGCTGAGAACAATCCTTCCAGCTGGAAGTGCACACTCATTGCTCTGAGCTTCCTACTCTCTTGCCCTTTGTCTATACCACTTCTTACTCTGTTGCAAACCAGGGGAGAGGGGTTCTGTGCTAGAATTTTTCTCTGGACCCCAGGAGTCACTTCTTGGACTTTCCTGCCCCCACAACCAATTGGAGCGTTATTAGCATGGATGACTCAGCCTACGTGAAATGACCCATTACTGCAACAATTACATAGCCCTTTACCTTTCATTTAATTTCCTCTTTCCACTTGATTGGTGAGGTGAGTTTTATTATTTCCATTTCATAGATGGGTAAGTTTCAGTAGAGTGATCTTACACAAAAGCTGAGATACTTAGGATAAAAATGAGTTCAAGTAAATGTTTCTTACTCTGAAGCCATTGTTGTTTCCATTCCAAGACCCAACTTCTCTGTTTGCACCGTTTTATTGGTGATTTACTTTACTTACTATGGTTTATCTCCAGGGGAAAAACAAGGAAATGTGTTTGATTATTACCAGTTCCCTGAACATCACAATCTGGATACTCTTCCTAGCTCAATTCTGACTAGTGTTGGTTTTGGGAAGTAAACATCATAGTACCTCTGGGGCTCTATGTCCTCATGTATATGTTAGTGAATTTGGATGGAACAACTTTCCAAGACTCAAGTTCTAAATTCCATGCTTATATAGATATCATTGTTTTACTTTTCTTTTCTGGACCAAAGCTAGCTGGAGGGGATGCTTGTTTTTCCCCCAACAAGATCAATGTGTGATAGACTGATGAACTTGTTAGCCTTGTTAGCCTTGTTCTACCCAATACATTGGTGACTTTTCTAGTTTCTTAAAACAAAAATGGTCCTGCAGTGAAATGACTCCATAATGTACCTATTCCTCTGAGCCAAAGTGTCTGGGCAGCCATTCCTAGGCTAGGAGTCTACATGTGATTTGTGTGTGTGTGTGTGTGTGTGTGTGTGTGTGTGTGTGTGTTGCAAGCTGATAAAGGGCTCTGTCAATACTAAATGTTCCCTTTGGCCCTTTGGGTAACAATAGGCAATGCTCTCATACTCAAGGATTGTGTCTGTCTTCCACTGGGAGATGGCCAAAGAGGGATGTGGAGGAATGAGGAGGGAAATGAAGGAAGGGACCTCAGTCACTAACAGAGACCTCCCAGCAACCCAGACAGCAAAGTCTCTTCCACGGAGGCCACTTGTTCTCTAGTTGCAGAAGTTGTACTGCCAGCCCTTAACCCAGCTGGACAATGAGGCCAGGGAGGCCCAGCTGTGCACTAATGAACAGCCAGATGGAAATCAAATAGCCATGTTGGGTTAGTGACAAACCTAGTCTTTAGCTGTCGGACATGAATCACAACCTGTGTGCCAGACGCTCCTGAGCAGAAGACAAAGGCAGGGTTTGATCAATGGCATTGCCCAAAGGAAAGCTTCAGATAGTCCTTCACTTATGTCATCCCTCCTCCCTGACTGTGTTACAAGAGGGGACAAGCAGTTTTTGGGTTGCAGAGTATGAAGCTGGTATATTCTGGCCAGTCAAGCTGGAGTTCCACTTCCTGTGCTCAGCAATGGCTCTCTGGATTTCTGTGGTTATCCTAGGCAGGGCATTCCCTCCCCACAGCCTCCTGAGCCTGGGAAAGGTGTTGGCCAGAACGGTGAGCAGAAGGGAACAAATGGTTTTCTCTTAGCCATTTCAGACAGAACCTCCAATGTGAAACAGAGCTGTGGTTTAATGGCAAGGAACAAAAGCAGCTATACAGCTGCTAATATGCATTCAGTGGAAGCCAGGAACTACAATAAAAACAAGAGCGGGAAGGGGAAGTGGCCAGCCCTGCCTGGTTGATTTGTATTGTCTGCACTGATATGGCATTTATATTTGTGGATTCTCTGAAGAGGAGGTGGGCTCTAATGATATCAGTTTAAATCTCAAGGCCAGAGATATAATTGCATGCCATTACTCCTTAATTACATGGTAACTACCATGCCATTACTTCCTAACTCTAATCTCATTGCAACTCACTTCTGATTAGTGGACAATAAACATTCACAAACAGGATCCAAGATCTATTTCCATAACATTCACTCAGGTTAAGTGAAGGAATGCAAACGTACAAATTGGGAGACTGCAGGGAGTCTGCCCCAATAATTATTATCAAGAACATTTGTTAAGTTTGAATGTCCCTCCACATTAAATAACCAAAGTGATTCTAGGGGAATATTGATACATCTACCTGGGCATAATACAGGATGCTGGGGTTTGGAGCTTTGAATTCACATTCTTCTTTTTTATTTACTGGCTGTGTGATCTTAGTGAGGCGCTAAACCTTTCTGGGTATCTGTTTCCTGATCCAAAGTTGGAGGAATAATAAAAACTACTTTGTAAAAATACAGATTTAAAAGATCATTTTTGTGAAAAAGCTCTGTGAAATTTAAAAAGAACGTTGCATAGTTATTACTAATATTCCCAGGGTGAAGAACGTCCTTTGATGTGGTAGAATGTGAAACTATATTTGAATGCCTGTAGCTAGAACTTCTTAGACTTCAGTGTGCATACAGATCACCTGGAACATTAGGTTCTGATCAGCAGATCTGGGATGGGGCCTTAGATTCTGTATTTGTAACAATATCCTAGTCGATGCTGATGCTGCTGGTCCACAGTTCACACCATGAGTGGAAGGGTGTAGGTCATCCTCACCCAAGGATCCAGCTGTGGAACAGGACAGGACAGGAGGCCAGGTGGGTAGGACAATCTTGTGACCATGTGATCATCCTGCCCCACATCCTCCATTAGTTTCTATTAGTTCATCTTCCTATGTAAATGGCAGCGACTAATGTGGAAGCATTGTTGGGAAGACTGGCACACAGAGATACCTGCTGAGGTCAGGTCCTCATATCTAGGGCTCAACACTAACAAGGTAACTCTCCAAGGGGAAAGGACATAGGCTGAGGCTGAGGAAAAGATGCTTTTCAGGTGATTGGTAAAGGTGTTTCCATATCCAAGAACTCTCAGCAGATGGGATAGCATGGTGGTCTTGGACAGGGGCTGCAGTCTATGGTACCCTCCTGATTTTCAGGGTAGCTGGACCATAGGAGGGGCTTAGTTATTACCTGACAGAAGGAGAGAAAAAAGAAGCACAGATGGAAGGAAAGAAGAAAGGAAGGGAGGGAAAAGAGAAGACATGAATTTGGTTTTGGTAGATAATGCCTCTTTCACACATCTGTTCGTGGCTGGCACTGCAAATATTACTGGAATGATAGATGGAGGGTTGAGGCTGTGTGGCATCCTCGATGTCCTCTTTTTCAGACTTTCACTTCCTAGTCTAAAACATGGAGCCTCGGTGTGTTTCCTGTAATCACACAGGGAACCCATTTTCCCAGTCCTCCAGCCCGCCTTGATCCCCAGGTTCCTCGTACCGGATAATGCAACTTGCTCCTGCAGCATCTTCCCGTGCCAAGCGCCCACCTAAGATGAGGTGCCACTGCTGAAGCCAAGCAGGGGCTACCAGTGGCTTTGCTGAGCTTAATTCCTTCAGCTCTAAGCATCACCTCTTTGATTTCCAAGAGAAGTGGTTTTGTTTCTTCCGTCCCTATCCTACAGCAGAGAGAAAGTTACATCAGAACTCCAAGCCCTCCAAGTTCTGATTCAGAGAGGATCCTCTCTCACATGCTGGAAGCCCCAGCACACCTGGGGTAACTTGTCAGTATCCAGGTGGGGGGGTGCCTGAAAAGGGCTAAGAAACAATGTCACTCTCCCAAGGCAGCATGTGGTATATCCTAAGAGGCACAGTGCATCTCAGGTGATCCACACTTGCCAAGGCAGGTGGGGAACTCACACGCAGGGCCAGTCATGGAGAAAGGATGCTTTGTTAGCAACAACAAAGGCACAGTCAGGGTAAAGGGCAAAGTGACCTTGCATTAATAAATTTGCATCGCTAAGAGAACATTACTGAACAGAACTTTTGGAATCCAGAAATGCCTTTCAGGATGGCATTGGGGAAAGGTTACTGACCTGGAAGCCAATGAAGCCCATGGTGCAACTCTGGCAGGCTCTTTGTCCCACATAGGATGAGCACGGCCTATCCACATGCCATTCTTCAAGTCATTTTTAAGAATTACCTTAACCCAGCACCTATAATACATTAGCTTAGGTGAATAAATTAAATATTATACAGCATTGCTTTTGAAACTCCCAGCATTGAGAGTGGAATGTCATTAAATATCCTTTTAGCAAAGACTTCGGTGTGATTTCTAACCACTATGTAGAATAAAATCTAAATATACATGGATGTGAAATATTTTAGAAGCCTAATTGAAGGGTGAGTGCTATGTTCATGACATAGATAGTAATTAAAGGTATTTAAACCTCTGGCTGTGTTTCTTTTCTCCGTTTCATACAATTAAATGTGTCGTTATTGGGAAGGCCACCCCATCTTTATGCTTTTGTCTATAGTCTAGCTCCTATACACACTGGAGGTCCCTGAGGTCCAGAGAGCTCAGGAGATGACCACACTGACTCAGGGATTCGGCTGTCCTGGGCTTATTTTCAGTCTTCTTTCTTGCATCAGGATCAAACCCAGAGCCTTGCACACACTAAGCACGTGCTCTATCACTGAACCATAGCCCTACTCTGTTCTGCGCTCGGAGCTGCTCACGTATCTAGGTTTCTCCCATGAGAAGACCCAGGGTTGTGTGACCTTGGAATTTAGTGGGAGCCTCAATGAAGGCCTTGAACTCCTAACTCCTTCAGGCATGATAGGGAATAAAGTCGTAAGACTTTTCTGGCAGTCTAGAAGGAGAGGTTGTCAAGATTTTGAAAAGGCCGGCTGGGAGAAGAAGGGAAAAAAGCCCTCGGTCTTGACCTGTAGTGTTGGTTCTCCCACAGTCCATACTTCAGTCTTAGCTCAGCTTCATGCCCTCCTGACCTCCTCTCTCCCTATCACACGTGGACATCCTCTTCCCTTTTCCACATTGCTCTCTCTTCCTACCACATTCCAATTTGACAACAAGGGTTGATGAGTAAACTCAGCACTTTAATGAGACAAATTACAAAATGAACACAAAAGGAAGGTGTTATACCAGAAGCTTTTTGAGTGCCTACTACATGAATCATTCCCAATAACAACAGCAGTCATGCAAGGTAGATACTTTTGTTCCAATTTACAGGCTGAGCCTTGATAGGTTGCCTAGGATCACAGAGCTAATAAATATCCGAGCCAGGACTTGACTGGGTTCAGGTTCTCCGAAGTACATGCCTTCTCAGAATACCATAAAACCTCTTGGATGGAGGTCATGGGTATTTGAATTATGTCAGCCCTTGAGCAGAGACAACATTAAGTTCATCTCCGTGACAGGTAGTGAATGAAGATTTGATATACACTGAATACGCAGGAGGCCTGATTGTGATCCAGACTCCCTTGCCTTGCCAAAAAGGGAAAGGACAGGAGAATGAGAGAGTGACAGAGCACTGGCCTGACTTGAAGTCCCAGAGGGGAAGCAGAGGGCGATCTGGCCAGGAGGTGGTTGATCAAAACCCTCACAGGAGCAGCGAGGCTACAGAGGGCAGGGTCTGATGGTGGCATGAGACTGTTGCAGGATGGAGGGACCAGGCAGGGAGGGCTAGAACACGAGCACTCCCATGAGGTTGTGCCAGAGGAATATACACACTGACTTGTAGAATTTGCCAATATCCTTTGTGTAAATGCTCTCACCACGGCCAATTTCAAGCTACTGAGGTGATGTTAACTTGTTCATAATATAGTATTCCCTAAAATTTGACAATCAGCTTTTACCACTAGAATTAAGAAAGTACTGGCAAGGGCTAGGACTCTGACCAGCAAAACAAACCCGAGCTACAGAGACTCAAAAGTCTGGTGAGGATCTCAGGAGGTTACAGGAACCATGGTCTTACACTGGAGCACCATTCTCTATGGTTAGCTTTTGCTTAAACAGTACCCAATGGGGACACTGCAAAGTCTCTCCTAGCAACCACTCACTGGCTTCCAACTTTCATAAACATACAAGCCTGGGTGTCTGCACCAAATACCTTCAGTCACACAGTACTTGTTAAAGAAACTTCGAAGTGCTAGGGACTATGTTGGAACCATGGCTCCCCTTTCTCAACTGTAAACCATTTTTTTTCTTTTTTTTTTGGTACCGGGGATCGAACTCAGGTCCTTGTGCTTTCGCAGCAGGTGGTGAAACCACTGAGCTAAATCCCTGGCCCGCAACTGTAAATCTTAAAGAAAAGGTTGTGCTCATTCTTCAACACCTACCACAATGCAAGGTCAAAAAGTAATTTATAGTTGTTGAGAAAGTGACTGGAGTCAAACTTGTTAATGGAAACAAAATTTTAAAGAAGTACAACATATGTTTAGGGAACTTACAAGAGTTTGTATTTCCACACTGTGCAATTGTCTTTTCTTCAGTCTTTCTTTCCTCCCATAAGTGCTTTGGGAGTTTAAAGACATCACAGAAAGATTAAGGGTACATTCATCAAGGTTAGAAGGGCCTCCCTTATTCCATTGGTAAAGCTGCTGTTATCTTATGTTTAAAAAGGCGAGCTTTTCCTAATTGAAAACAAAAAATCGATGACAGCTGTGAAATATTCCAGTCATGGAAAATCCAGTGTTTTACACTGCCTGTGGGCCCAGTCTGAATGACAGGGCAGGAGCCTGACCCATCGACTGGTGCCTGTCCCTGTAGGGCATTTCTGAAATTGCCATTGCCCACAACCTGAATGTCCCCTGCAACTCAGAGCAGTTCCTATAAAATTCAGTGGACTGTACAGAAAGGGACAAACCTCAGTAAAATCACAGGGCCATTCAGAGGCTGAGAGCCACCTTCCCTGGAATATCTTTTAGCCCAAGACAGTGTATGAAACACCAAAGGATGGGTTGGGGCCCAAAGGTGAGCCCCTCTTATGACATCCATAAAATCAGAGGCTCTGTGGGACTGTGGAAGGCAAGGGTGGATGGCGAGAGAACCCAGGCTGGTGCTCCCGCCAGAAAACCCAACCTGTGAGCAGCTTCTCCAAAATCAAGATTGGGCTTGTCAAACTCTTTCCTAGGAAAACTCCCAAGCAGGTGCCTAAGAGATTAAGATCCATATTATCAAGCCTGTGACCTCTAAGGAAGATCTCATCTAAAGAGCCCTGAGGGAAGTTGAGCGTTTGATATAAAACATGACACATTTTCAACTGTTACTTGTCTGTTCTTTGTTCCCCCCGCCCCTACTGATTTAAATTCAATCTACAGCACTTTATTTTTCTTTCACATCTCTATTACAGGATTAATCATGTTGTGCTGTATTACTTTATATGTCTGTCTCCCCTGCCTTCTGGGAGCTGCTCGGTGACTATGTATCTGTGGGTTTCCTGTGCCTGGATGAATCCACCCTGTAAGACAGTGTTCGATATATGCTTGTTTAGTTAGTCAACCAATTAATTCATTTCTTAATGGGTTGAGATGGAGAGGAAGGAAGAGAAGGAATCAAGAAAGAGCAGGAATGGAGGAAATGGAGACCAGGATGGGTCCCTGTAGGAGCAGAACCTACACCTGAGAGATGGCTATGTGGACATCACTCCATACTCACGGGACAAAAGAGAAACAGCCCCCAAAGAGCCACAGATTTGGGGGATCAAAAGCTAGGCTGCTTTCTTCCCAAATAAAAGAAAAGGTTAAACTAGTCTATTACTTTTTAAGTTTTAAAAAAGTGTATCAGTGAAAAAGTAAGCAAAAGGGAAGAAAAAGATTTTTGCAGTACCATCAAGGGGTGACCGTTAAAGGAGACGGACAAGAGCATCCAGCAGGTCAGTTTCCAGGCTGGCGGAGAGCACCAAGCTGGCTGGGTGGTTGAGTTACATATCATTTCCCACACAAGGAAAATATGGAAAGTCCAGGGCGACCTCTGGCATCAGGGAGGGGCTTGCTCCCAAATCCTGCCCCTCTGCCCGTCTCTCTTTCTGGGACACTTGGGAGTTGAAGTGGTGACAGCTCTTCCAGGGGTCTCAGAGAAGAGGGAGGGGAGGTGTCAGGTATGTCAAATAAAGACGACAGACCAGACTGAGTAAGGAGAATCTTCAATAGAAGGGGTTATTGCCAGGGTCGAAAGAGGCTATTGCAATAGATAGAGTGAGATCACCTCAAGGTGAGACAAAAAGAGATTTTCTTTATAGGGAGGAGGAAGCAAGGCTGGAAGGAATTGGTGCTGAGAGGTGGGGCTGAGGGGCTGTGAGGATGTGTCAGGACAGCAGATTGGAGAATGCCAACTCTGAGACCAGCTCGCTCTCAGGAAGAGCTGTTAAAGGGAAGTTGTGGGCTGACCAAAGTTCAGGTGCCTGGACGAAGAAGAGACACTTGACCCAAGTTGGTCCATAAGCACTTTGTTCCAATGGCTCCATGAGGAGGAGCTTGTCAATCCCTGAAGAGACATGGCCTGGGACTATGGGGGGTCTGCCTGGCCTCTCACAGGTAAACAAAGGAGGTGTCTGTGCATCTTATCAAAGTCATATGAGGAACAGCTTCTTTGCAGTTAGTCATTTCCTGGAACAGAAATGGTTGGGGACTTCTTAACCTGGCTGTTTTTCAGGATTTCAGGGCTCAGGTCATGTTCAGCATGGCCAGATGTTTGAGAAGCTCATCTCATATTTAACCATTTATATAGCTTCTTGGCCTTTTGTCTAAGATCATATTTATATTTAACCATTTATTCCTGACAGTCTGTAGAGAACCAGGACAAGTTTGTTCTGAGATATATTTTTTTGTGAGGTGGTTGGTTATATTTGCATAGGATCAAGCTTAATTGTTTAGGTCCCTGTCCTCAGTTTATCTTTTTTTCCCCAGCTGTATTAATTAGGTGTTATACATATATTCAAATTTCAACAAGTATGTATTCCTAGTAATATGTTCCCAGTAGCAAGACTCTACATACCCTGGAACAATCCAACAGGCTCTCTCCAGTGAGTGACATTTTATAAGATCGTTTAAATGCCTTTTGCTTTATCTCTGTTCCCATCAAAGAAATCTTCTGATGATGACTTGGCTTCCCATGCAGTTTTACTACAGGGGGAGAATGCACTAATTAAGCAGCTTTTGTGAGCTGGTTGTACAACAATTACTTCATATTTCACCTTAGTCATTTGGCCCTCTGTCTCACACACAGCTCAGGTGACACAGCTCAGTCCCCGGGGCCTCTGTCACTGAGCCAACGACAGAAGTTTGTCTCCAGCTCTGCAAAGTGAAGGCCAAGTCCACCAGCATTGGAACTTCTGCAACATTCTCCCTGAAAATGGCACCTTTAATGAAACCACTACCATATACAGCTACCATTTTACAAAACCCTCGAGTCTCTTCAACAAAAGACTGTCAAAAATGTGTATCTATCAAATCATTTTGATCTCACAGGTACTGGAAAATGAGAAGATACATGAACCCCATTCCCAACATTTTTTTTCCTTGTGTTTTATTGATCTATGCTGTTTATCCTCAGTCCCTATTCCCATTCTCTTACACCTTCTGGCATGGATTCTAATGTGCTTTAAGCATGTATACATTCTTGCACAGTATGTAATTGATCTGTGTTTTATATTTATGTTAAGTCACATTAGGTTCCAGTTATTCCTTTTGCTACCTTGCCCTGTATTTGGAAGCTCCATCTGTGTTACTCTGCACACATCCCTCTTCCTGCTGTCAAATGCTGTGTGTCACGATTAGTTTGTTCATTCCCTGGGGACAGGCACAGAGAACCACCCCATATTTCCCAGCAAACAGCAGCCCCTCATGTGCCTTCTAAGACCTACAAGAGAGTTTCCTGAGCTATATGGCCAGGAGCAGAATGCCTTTGTTCCAGGCTATGCACACCCAAGTTCGCTGGGGACAGCTGGACCGCCCCCTGGAGCGGCTGCTCCAAACTACACTCCCACTGGGAGCAGGCCCAAGGGCTCCCACTGCGCTCAGCTCCTCCACTTAGGGGCCTCATCCAGCTTTCTTATTGTCACCATACCCACAGATTGAAATTGGCTATCTTATTGCTTTATTTTGCACATTTTTGGTTACTGAATAGTTCAGACGGCTCTTTTTGTGCTTATAAGGCTGTGGGATTGACACTTCTCTTTACTTCTTAGACTTTGCCTATTTTTTCATTTAAACGTGCTACTCTTTTGTTGCTGATTTACAGAAGCTCCTTATATATTCTATGTATCAACATCATGTCAGTTTTAGATATCATAGCTAGTTTATCCCCCAGATATCATCTATCAGTTTTATCCGCATTGTCCATAAATCTTTAATTTTCAATTAATCAAATTTGGGCTTGTTACCTTATACTTTATGCTTTTGATTTCTGTTTGAAAAATCCTCCCCATCCCAAGGTCAATGAGTTATTCCATTATATAATTTTCTATTAACCTTCTACCAACCATTGCACTTACTTCTTTAATCTGTCCATAATCTTGCCTTTACCTGTAATGTTTATTTAAAGGAATGTAGTTCTGGTTTTATCCAGAAAGCTACTTTCAACAAATGTTGAAGTCAGATAAATATATGAAATCTGCTGGTTTTCTCAACGTCATCTTCTAAGCAATCTGTCTTCCCCCCACTGATTTGTATTGCCACCTTTATCATATATTAAATTACCGAAGCAATGGCATTATCAGAAAGTTTACTGATTAGATTCACTTGTTAGAGCATAGTAAGTCTTCAGAAGATCTCTCGAAAATTGGAATGATAAATCCCTGTAAAACCCAGAGTGAGCTGAAACCTAGGAAATCTAGTACTTTCAGGGCTGGCTGAAATCAAGGGAACAGTTATGCATGTAGCAAAGCTCCTTGGTTCTTCCTAGTGAGGCACAGTTGCTTCAGGTCCAAGAGCCCCTTCTGGCCTTTCTCTGACCACAGAAGTGACCAAGCTCAGAAGCAATCAGTGTATCAGTTAAGTCACTGCGGTGTGATTGAAACTGTCATGATTTCTTGAACTATGCTACCTCATTAACAATAGGAAAACTTTCTGAAGTAGCTTGTAGCACCTCAGTTTTACAGGCAAGGGAGATGAGCTGCAAAGAAGATAAATAAACTTGTATCAGCCTACCCAGCAGATAAGGTACAGAGCTGAGTTTGAACCTACATGCGCTTAACTACCTTACCAATGACCCTTCTTTCTATCATACGCTCATCACATTATTTTATTCTTTCAGACATAGTATTTACTGAGTTCTGACTATTGCAAAACATTGTGCTTGGTGCAGAAAGGATTCTTCATATGAGAGGTCTGTTTTTGAGGAGCATCTAGTCTTGCCTGTATGATAAGATGTATCTACAAACAAGTACAGCATAGTGTAGGAAAGGAGAGCTGCCTTAGAGGATGACTGTTTTCTGAAGTTGCTCAGAATTGAGGAAATGTTTCTAATGTTTACCTGTTCCTGAGAGATGCCCAACTCATTAGTCTTCCACGTTTGCTGTCGTTACAGATTTGGGTTTGACTCTTGGGTTGCATAGATGTGTCATATGATTGTGGCACCAGAAATTTTTTTAGACTTCAAGAAATGAAAGGGGATAGCCTCCATCTGGCATGAAGTGTCTTTCACACTTAAGCCACTTTCAGGTTTGGCTTCTGACCTGTAATCTCAAGACGACTCAGTCTCAACAATTCTCCACCAACAGCTAAGGAGACACACAGGCCAGAAACTCATAACTAGTGGAGACACAGAAAGGTAGACACAGGAAGAAAAGGGCTGGATGGACATCTGACAGAACAAACTCTACCAACTCTTCATATTTGAAAAGTTCTCCAGAGGCCAGGTGTCTCCCCAACAAGGATATCTATCACGGTAGCTAAGGAGAAACTAGTCAGGGAGGGGGAAAGTCGAAGAAGCTAAGCAAGGGTGATATTCCAGGAAAAGTCCTGGTCTCAGCCTTACCCAGCATGGGCATCTCAGATACAACATTGCTGGGGCCTTGGCTTAGGCTGAGGATGCCCACTGGGCATTGGCTCAGGCCAGAGTCAGAGGGTCGAGGACCTTCTGAAGGCTACACTCAGAAAGGAACTGGGCTCAGAGAAGTCAAGCCCCACAGCTTTCGGAGGCTGGGGCCTGGGAAGAGGATCGACAGAGCTGCTGTGGCCAGAGTCAGCAGCCCATCATCATCTAGCTCAGGAACCCTGGGGGCCTGTAGCCATTCCCAGGGGTCCTATGTCCTCTCTGTAGTACAAAGATGAGAAAGTAGAAGCACAGGTTGGTTAACATATTTACTCAAAGACATGGAAGCTAATTTGTGACAGAATTGGAGTTTCAAGCTCTGAAATTTAGACTGAGATCTCATGTAGCTCCTCCTCACCACCTCATAGCCTGTGGTGACAGTGGCTGTCAGGCTTGCAGGTCCCTGTATCGGCACAGCAGATTCTATTTTACATTTTATTTACATCACTCTCTGGCCCAAGTCTGGCGTCTTGGAGGCTCAGCAGCCTCCTGTACAGGCCTTGGCCAGCCCACTAAGTCCTGCTCAGTCACAAACAGGCTTCTTCCCTTGACAGAGGGCCCAGCAGTCATCTGGAAGACTTATCTGGGCAGTTAAGGAAACCTTGGTGCCTGAAGAAGGCGCTCAGAAGATGACAGGTCTGAATAGTCTGACAAATTTTTATTGCCCCCAAATTTCCAGTCCTGTAAGTCATGAAATAAATCTCAGCCCATATCAAATAAATTATTGTCTGTTTAAGAGCGAAAGAGTGGATAAAGCAAGAACGTGCAATCTGCCTCGGCTGCTTCTTTCCTCTGCTCAGCAGCAGGATTTTTCGATCTAGAGCTTTGTCTGGGCTCCCCCAGCACTAAATCTCTCCTGCTAACTCCTCTGACAGATGATCAGTTCAAACAGCAGAGAGTTGTCAAGGGTTAAGCGTGCTCTGGAAGGATTGTGAGGATGCCCGGGCAGGGAGGAAAGAAACTGACAGATGAGAAAGCTGTCATGGTTCCTGGTTGGGCAGATGAGGTGGCCAGCAATTCCTTAGAACAGTAAAGATTTATCAGCCAAAGGGGGGAAGAAATCAATTGACCTGATAATCTTAAAAAAGAAGGAAGGAGAAAAAATAAAATTCAAGAGACTAAAGGGACAGTGAAAGACATTTTAAGAATGAAACAGAGATCTTCTCTGGTCTACCATGGCTCAGCCTGTGCCTCCTCTATCCTTGAATGTAACAGGCTAAAGTATAATCATCAATTTGCTTATCTGTCTCCCTGGCCACAATGCCACATCCGTGAGGATGAAGGCCCTGTCTTTCTCATTCATGCTTGACGTACACCAGCCCTAGTACGATGGGTACTACATACTATATGCTTATTATATGCTTCTTAAATGATGAAGTAAATGCACGAATGAAGTGGCAGTTTTAAAGTGCCAATATTGACCCACGCACAGTGCTAGACACTTGACCTCCTTGAATCATACAATCTCTCAATGTGAGATAGATACTATCATAGCCATTTTGCAGATAAGAAAATTGAAATTCAGAAAGGTCAAATAAGTTTCCTGAGGCCAGACAATAAACAAATGGAAGAAGTAGAATTTAAACCAAGGTCTATCTGACTCTAGAGTCTATGGTTTTTATGGGATGGACTATTTATTTGTAGATAATTCTTTTCACTCTGAGGTCTGGCTGCCTGATATGAAAACAAATTCCCGTTTTCCTTGTCCTGCCTGCCATTTTATCATCCCTCCCTTTGCCCACACTTCCTCCACTTGAGACACTGGAGAAAAGAGAAAAGGAAATCCAAGCCAATCCATTAATTATCCCCTGTCAGATTGTTCTCCCAGGGTGTTCTATTTGTGTATGCTTTCTCCTCCCCTCTTGGATCTCAACTCCTCGGGGGTACAAGGAGTTACATTTTGTGCTTCCCTGTCCCCTACTCTCCCGGGAACTTATAGGTAGGAATTGGGTCGCAGGCAGTCATGATACCCTGGTTTGTTGTTGCAGCAGAGGGTGACAGACTGAGGGCCCCAGGGACCTAGGGGCTGTGGCCCATAAATAGGGGATGCACAGGAGCTGCCTTTGAAAGCCCTACCAGTAACAGAATCAATCCATCAGTGGTATACAAAGCAGCCTGGTTCTGGAAGGACAAATGGGGTTTCAACAAAGGGAGAGGAGGGCTTAGATGTAGGCTCTGGAAAAACTGGAGCACAGTGGAGTCAGCCTGTCTGTCTCTAATTCCCTTCCTTTCTCTCTGGGCAGCTAGATAGCATCGGCTAGGAAGTATGTTTTTCTTCACTATTGCTCAGCCTTACCACGATGACCTTGGGTGATCTTCCCCCAGCTGGAGCCTTCTCAACTATAAAAGGAAGGCTGAAGCAAGACTCACTTCTCCAGCCCAGAGATCTTGGAAACCCACCGCCCTTTGAGGCCTCTAATATAACCGTTGCTTCTCAGGGCTGGTCAGCTATTAGGAAAGGAGGGAGTTACTGCGAGAGTCAAGAAGTACTGAATGAAGCTTATTACTAGGACCACACCAGAGTGCTGGCCTGTGAAGAGCAGTCCAGCTCAGCTGGACTGAAGGGGCAGAACATGATTAAGAAGCTGGATAGAAGGTGGGCCCCACCTCTGTCCATTTCTTTCTCTGGGTGCTGCTCCACAAGTTTATTAGGAGAAGGCAGCAGGAAAGTGGAGCAGTTGCCACTGTCCTCATCTGCCCCCCTTTAGCCCTCTCCAGTTGAGCTTCTACATCAAGAGGGTCAAGGTTGATGAGCGTCTGATGCATCTTCGTGGGAATGAGATCATTAGCATGGGTGTACCTCTCTGAAACCATGTAGGAAGGGTTAACAGCTTTTGAATCTATGCATTTGGAATAAATAATGAAAATAAGAAGAGCCCCCCCCACCTCATGGGACTAAAGCTGGAAGCCCTCCAGCCACATGGGCAGGGGATAGATAACTTCAGTACTACGTGGAAAGCTCAGGACTCAGGGTGCAGCTGCAAGCCAGGAAGGACTCCCCACTTCCTCCAGGCCCCCTGAAAGGGGTGAAGAGGTGCTGGGTAGGTAAGAAGGCTCCCCACACCTCACAACTTGCAGAAGCCAAGGGTGATCCTCACAGACTGCTAAGCAGCTAACACCCCAAGTAAAGCCCTGAGACAGGAGGTAGGTAAACAATGGCTATCGCTTAACCACTAGGATCGCTCATCAGAGCTTGGGATTTCAGTCTGAACTCATCAGAGTGACATGTTTTAGCATTCTATAGAAGTCTGACAGTCTTTCCCCTGCTGGTGTCCATTTAATTATTGCTATAGTGACTGCTGAGATGGAGGGGAAACCACCACCCTCTGCCCAACTTGAAAAAGTCCTCTTTTAATGACTCAGGCCATCTTTTCAAGTTTTTACACATTGTGCTGACCTCTTCCTATTTCCCTTGGGAGCAGGAGTGACTGGGCTTGAAGTAAACTCATTTTATTGATTTCTCAGGTTGAACCTGACACCCAACACCAATGCAGGAGCCCAGTTATCACAATGCTTTATGCATGGGAAGCAGGAAAGACTAGAAAAAAGATCCCTGTCACTGGAGAAAGAAGATTTATATTTCAGTGCCGGGTCTACAGCACATAGCTGGTGGATCTCAAGTAAATCACTTGTGTTACCTACTGCACTAAAACAGATAAAAACACACCTTTACTGACACTAACTTCCATTTCTTGGTTATTTTTTTGTCTTCTTAGAACCCGTGGACATCATTTTCACCATAATTTATTTCATTATTTATGCATTTATTTATTCCTTCCTTACTTTAAGTAGTGTTTGAGAAAATTTACAGAAGAAAAAGAGAAGCGTTGAATAAAAATATATGACAGGAAAATTTAGTGCCCTAAAATATGCACCATGAGATTTGTGCTGTTTATTTGTTTGTGGGTTTCAGAGCTTTCTAGTGGCCAAATGAAGTCATGTAACCTGAAAGGAGAAGTGTCCAAATTATTCTGGGGGAAACAAAACCAAGCAATTTCTCCTGTATCTGAGCTGCAACAGAGATTCCATTCTTGATATTCTAATAAAAGAATATTGCAAGATGTAGGAGTTACATCCTCAACAACTTCACCAGAGTGAGATGCCAGAAACTTCTTAAGGCTGTTCCTTGTATAGTTGCTCAAAGCAGGAGGACATGGTGTCAGCAGGGATTTCACCAAAGATTCCCTATAGACTAGGGATCAAAACAATGTGCTAAGGGTGGGCTCCTCTCTGTGTTGGGTCTGTCCTGTTGGTACACTTGATGATGATTTAGACCACTTGTTCTCAAGTACTGACCTGAACTTGTAACATTAACATCTCCTGGGAACTTGTTAGAAATCCAAAATTTTGAGGTCCAAGCAGGCCTACTGAATCAGGAGGTGGAGCCAGGAATCTATGTTTTAACAAGACCAGTGATACAGAGAGGAATGAGTAGACTGCATGTTCTTCTGACAATTATTGGAACACTATTTCTTGCTTTTGAGCTTTTAATTAGAGTTGGGCAGCGGGCAGTTTGAGGATATATTCTCTTGGCAAAGCCTGGAGAGCAAATAGTGATCTTATTAATTTAAAGCAGACCCATAAACTTTCCAAACCCACTCAAAGGAAAGTCTGGCTGACACTCTCCCTCTCCTGAATGCTAAGTCTCTCTAGAGGGTCCTCTGATCTCCTTGCTCTGTGCAGAGTGTGCCAGGGAGGCCAGCAGTAGGGCCAAGTGTTTTCTCTGAAGATACCTTCTCTATGGTGTATGCATTTCCTCACAGCTTCTTTTAAACTCTCCATATTGTTTTGTATGTGTATGCATTATTTTTTTCCCTACAGTCCTTCTCAGCTCCAAAATTCCATGACTATTCTACTAGATAGGAAGAGAATAAAAAAGATCTGAATAAAAAAGCTGAAAGGGACTGTAGAGATAATAAAATACAACCTCCTCGTTTTACAGATCATAAGTGAGTCGAGAGCAGGAACAATTCCCCTCTGTGCATCACTTAGCTCAGTACCTGGCACACAAACAGATACTCAGTGACTTTTATTTGACTGTATGTGGCATTTCATAATTCTCACACGCCTTGGAGCATAGTACTCCCACAAATACTCTATAAATATTCTTATCCCCATTTTCAGAACAAGAAACTCAAGCTTATACAGTTGGATATTTACCAATGTTGTATGGCTTTTAGCATTAGATCCAGAACTTTGAGGACCAAGGCTTTTAACTTTGGTCTGTTTACCTGTCTCTTCTGTCATGAAGCCTAAAGCCACGATGGTCACACACTGAGACCTTCAGAGATACACAAACATATTAATCTGAATGACCAACTTCTGTATAAACAGTGACCATGGCCAACCACGGTCACCCCACGGACACAAAGGCGAGGACCTCAGCTCCCTGTCTGGAGATGTCCCGCATACACAGCCGCACCTCGGAGTAAGGTCTGGCCATACCCACATTCCTCTCTCTGCAGAGCAAATGCAGAGTATGGGGGCTTTAGCCAGATTCATCTGACAAATATAACTGACCACTAGATTATCAAAATAGCTGAACACAAACCGAAGACAAAGAATAAAGGCATTTGTGTATCTCCCAATTTCTACATTTGTGGACATATTTCTACACACATATAATACAAGTAAATACATAGAAACCATATGTCATTTCTATTATGAGCAAAGTAATTTATCTCCACAGCAAAATTAATCTAAACAAATGCTCCACAAGGTAAAAAAAAAAAAAAAAAAAAAAGAAGGCATCAAATTGTCAGATTGAGAAAAGGAAAGACATTGTTTCGATCAAAACTACAAACACAAACTCAGGCTTCTTTTGTTGCATCTGTTTTAATCCAAGACCTGATTCTGAGTGAAATATCTTGACCTTTGTTTTCCTTTACTGTGACCTTCACAAAAGTCAAAAGCTGCTGAGAGTGTATAAGGTGGCTTGATGAGAATTAAGAAGAGGTACTCCTTCCTTTCTTCCCGCAGGTCTCTTAACCCCATGCCAGGGAGCATGACTTGGACAGTGTATTTATTTATTCCTCCCTACTCGCCTCTCTGAGGGCACCTTTGTCCAGGACACCATCAGTTTGCCAGTATGTGGTAGCCCCATCTTCCTGTGTAGACCCTATGTGTACTGTAGCAGTGGGGCCATTTGATTCAGTCTAGCCAGTGTCAAGTGAGGTAGCTCATATAAGACATAAAGAGAAGCCTTGCTTTCTGCTCATCATCTGTGTGCCAAACTAGAGACTGGTAGTCAAGATTGGCATACTAGACTGAACTTGCAGAGCTGTTCCCCAAGCTGCAGTGAAGAATCACTTTTTCCAACCCTCTTACTTCATGACTCCTCACTAGTCAAGTCCAGACTGATAGTAATGATGCTACTAGTAATAACTAACATGCATATAACACTTTAACTCTATGCAGGTATTATGCTAAATATCACATGTATTAACCTACGTCATTCTCATAGCACCTCTTTTAGATAGTGATCATTATCCTCATTATACAGACACAGGACTTCTCTGAAACAGAGAAGGGCTAAGTAACCTGCTCAAGGTCACAGCTAATAAGTGGTGAAGCTGAGATTCCAACCCCAGTCCAGTTCTGGAGTCTGTGTGTACTAGATACTCTGAACCTACACAAAAAGCTGGCAGCATAGAGACTGCCAGTGTAGGTAGGTAGATGAAGGAAGTACTGCACAAGGGGATTTTAGTTTGTCATCTAGCCCACCCCTCCTCCCTTCTGGAAAACAACCTAGTCAACCTCTCTAGGCTATGGGGTTGCCTCCTGCTTGGGTTGTAGCACCTCTTGCCATGAATCTAAATCCCCCTTGTTATCTACCTGCATTTTCTGAGTTCAAGTAGGACAGAAAGCATCAGAAGAACAGCATGTGGTGGCAAGGAACCCACTGACCAGGACTTTCAGGGGCCCGGGCTGCCTGTAGACGCTAACTAAACCAGTGGATGAGCCACCAGGCCCCCAGTTTGAGCTCCAACTTGGCCTGTGCTTGCTGGTGTGTGACAGCTCCCACAGCTGCCACTTGTGGCCAGGTGGTCCAGCTACATGACCGCTGATGTAGCGTCCTGGCACAACCAGCCACTCTGGCTGAGACCTCATTAATGGGAGCCCAGGCTGCTTGGTGACATGTGGCCTTGATCCTCAAGACCCCACATTTTCCTGTTTCCCAGTAAGGCTCTAATGGCCTGCTGCCATCACCAAGGCAACATGAGCAGTCTAAATACTGAGGTGAAAGCAGAGAGGGACATGGGCCACTGTGTAGGCAGGACACTCTCGGCTGCTGTCCTTGATGTTGGGCAGACCTGAGAGCAACTGGAAGGGAGGAGAAATGGCTGAGTGGGACTCAAGTTGGCCAAGTCAACCCAGACTCTTCTGAGCTCTTCCTCCCTCAGGCCTCCCTTCCTCCCTTTTCCCTCAGCCCTATGGGTTGCAAACGCCCTATGCCTCAGCAGGCCCCAGGGCTCCTCTATGGCTGGAGCCACCTGAGTGCCTTAGATTTAAGGGCAAGACTCTTCTAAGCCCAACCACAAAGACTCAGTGCATGTCTCCTACTGGATATCTGTCCTTATGGTGCTTACAGTACATTGGAGCATTCCAGAAAGTGTGAAAGACTTGAGGATTTTAAGATTTGTCAGAGTGTCAGAGTTGCACATGAACCACTGAGCAGCTGGACCCCAGAATTAATGAAGACTTACTCAGTCTTGGGCTTTTGAGTGCCTCCCTTAGGATGAAAGACACACACATATTACTAAAATCTCTGGACCAGTGTCACATGGGACTCATGTCTTGTCCTTCTAAAAGCTAATTACAGAGTCCACACTTCTCCAAATAAGTATCTATATTCATTGGGGCTCATAGCTTTAAATTCTCATTATCTTTCTGAATTTGGATTTTAATTGTCATCAGACTTAGTTTCATCTATGTCTCCCATTTATACAGCATTTTTACCTTCCATAAACATATGCTCTGTGCTCATTTCCAAGGTCTTGAAAAAGCAAACATGCTTGCTAAGACCATTACTATATTGGATCAGCATAAGTTCATACAGTGCTTAATATCTACTTTATTTATATCCCATGAAGAGTAGCATCTTGAATTCTGGTGAATTGCTTTTTTTAAAAAAATGATGTAACTAATGCTGTGAGCTTGATGAAGTCACTTAACCCGACTGGACTTTAGTTTTGATAGATGCTTTATAAGTAATAAACTGAATCAAAATAAAGAATTGGACAAAATGAGCCCTACAATTAAACCTCCTGAAAGAAAGCACCTTGTGTTTGCAGGGGATTTTTATTTCTGAGAGATGTTCCTGCATTTGATCTCTAGAAATAGTTGTGCTCTTAAGTGCATGTCTTATTCACCTAAGGCAAGGAAGGTGTGCAGTGTGGCCTTACAGTGTCCATAGCATCTTCAGGATTTGACATCATGTTCTGCATGTTGGAAGCCTGTAAGAATTTCTTATTGATGATGAGGATGACCAAAGATTATCTGGTTAGTTGAGAATGCCTTGAAGAGCTGGATTTAAAGGTCCTAACTGGCCCAAAGGTCTGCTAAATTTTTACTGACCTTTTTCCCCTTTTCTGTTCTATAGTGAGGATACATTCAATGAAATGAACCTAGAAGAATAATTACTCCAGAAGAGTGGGTAGTTCCCATTTATATTAAGATTCATTCTTTCACCAATGTCATCTACTTTCCTTTGGGGGGCCAGCCCATCTCATTGTTCTGAAGGTCAGTGTATGGATGCAAATTTATGTAACTGGTCCAGCTAAATACCCTGCCCTGCCTCCAGCACACATTCCCAGTATACCCCTCAACAAGAGTTCTGCATTAGTATCCCAAACAAATAGTGCTCTTTCCTCATCCAAAATCATCACCAGGTACAGACATTTGAGAATGGGACCCAGTGTCTTAAAAGTAAAGGAAAACCTCTGAAAATTCAGCACCACTGGGTACAACTTGAACTTTTAGCACCACAAGTGCAGCTGGACATTTTGAGACTAAAGTAGCTTTCATGCATTAAGCAGTAGTCCCTGAATGGCCCCTCTGTCCACAGTGCCCAAGAATTGTCTCCAGATGGGAGGACTGGGTATGGTCTCCCATTACACAGGCCCCTGGAAGCTGTGGGAGGACACATGGGGAACAAAGTCACTTCTAACTTCCCCTCAGAGACACTGTTCCTCACACAAGGCTCCACCTAGCATTTTACAGACCAGATCCTTGTTTCCAGCCCCATGAGACATGGACTGGGATTATGGGCAGCTCATCCTACCCCAGCCCTGCTTAAGGGAGCCTTGTACCTCAGGGATAATCTCTCTTGTGGTTACTTGCCTCACAGGGATGTTTGAGAGGATTTAATGAGATAATGTTTGTAAATCTTTTTGAGCTCCTCAGAAGAATGAATGGTGCTATATAAATGCAAAACATCATTATTATAGTGATCACAGGAGCATTCATTCTAGTTAAAGCCAAGAGGGGAGGAACCTTGATTCCATTATAATCTCCTATTTACCAGAGCTGATAACACTCTGAAATATGTGCCCCTTTTCCAAATGAAATTCTCCACTTTTATAATCGGCTCAGAGGTGAAATGTTTGGGGAAATTTTAAAAAATCTTTCTTTAGTCTCTTTTGAGAAGGAAGAATGTAAAGTAAGCACACTTTGCCTACTTACAAAAGAGCTGTTTTGACCAAAATCATTCAAAAAGGCTGAGCTTTATGACTTCAAATGTAGCTGGTCTTTAGTCCCCACTGAGATAAATAGAGCAGTGTTGAATCTGAAAGGGGAAAATTGGTTTGGCAAGGTTCTAATGTGTGAAGGCGCTATTCAATAGTTGCAGAACAGAGGCTGATTTTTCCATATCACGAAAGTGTTTTTTTCTAGAGAAATTATTTCAACGATTTTTCCCACACTGGAAAATGAGGCTTGTTATTTTGACAAAAATTCATCCTTCCAATTTAAAAAGATTGTTGATTTTCAGAAGATTCTCAAAGATTATATCTATATCTCTATCTCTATCTTCAGTTCTCAAGGAACAGAAGAGACCCCTATTAAGCAGGTGTCACAAACAGAAAATTCTGGAGGGCAAGTGGTCAGCCAGGCACCATAGCAGCTGAATGTGGACTCCATGTTGGTAAATGGGAGGGCTACCATGCTTCTTGAGTGCTGGGGTCTCCTACCAGAGGTGTTTTCTAGGTTCTTTCTGTTCTGAATAAAGGATTGGTCAAGACAAGCTCAAAAGGTAGCAAGGTTTTATATCTATTAAAGATAGTAAAAGAGGGCCAGGGATTTACCTTAGTGGTTCCACCACCTACCTCACAAGCACAAGGTCCCGAGTTCAATCCTCAGTACCAAAAAAAAAAAAAGTAGGAAAAGAAGTACACTCTGCAGTGAGACTGGGCCACTGTGAGAGAGAGAACATAGTGGCCAAGAGTTTAATGGGGGCTGTTTTGTTTGGCTGTTTGTTTTGGTTTTTGTATCTCCTCCTCAGGCTGATGTCAAGTGCAGGCATCCTATCCAAAATCTTGCTTGAGTCCTTGTGAGAAGAATTGAAGATAGAACTTTCTGATTGGTTCCAGGTCAAGAGCTTGGGCACATGTCTCCTGGATGGCCATGTCTGACCGGTCACACCCACTTGCCTAGCCAGTTGGCCATGCCGTAATCTTCTGTCTTGAGAGTTAGGAGGGAACTGGAGAACTTGCTGGAAGGACCCACTAGCCCCTGACTCCCCCTGGCTCTGGCTCTGGCTCATGCCATTTGGAAACACAGGCCCAAGTCTCCTCTAGTTTTTCTAGGAAGCCCCAAATCAATAATTCTATATACCATCTCCCAATCACAAACATAATTAATAAACTTTTTGAAGCATTGTGTAGCCACACCAAATATCTGACTGATAGGATATTGTTTTCAACCTTGACTCTAAATTAATATGAGTTTTCCAGTGAAACAAGAGTGGACAGAAAAATGGGTTTATAATACCGAAAGAGTCCTAGAATAACAGAAAAATGACAAAATTCTGGCAGCTCTTCCTCTATTATTGCATTCCCCTCCCTCTATCATGAGTTTATTAATTTCTCTGTGCCTCAGCCTCCTCATTTATAAAATTAGAATAATAAGAACACCCACCTCATAAGGGCATTGTGAGTATAAAATGAGAGACTATATATGAAATGCTAGAATCTTGGCATCAGATGAGAGTTCAGTAAACCCTATCCATCATTCTTGTTGGTTCCAATTTTTTAACTAGCCAGATCATGGTCTGGGAATCAAGCCCACCGCCCTTTCCCTTTTATACACTGTCTCCATTGTCTAATTCACTTCAGTCCATTCTGTCCAATACTTTTGTGGACTCATTATACACTAGGCCCCTTTATCTGCTAAAGGTATCTTCCAAGACCTTCAGTGGATGCCTGAGATGAATAGCACTGAACCCTATACATATACTATGTTTTATGCATACCATCAAGTTTAGCAACCTAGGCATGCAAACTTTTCTTTCCTTACTAAGTGAAGAATTTGATTTAACCTTTTCACTTAAAGGAAGCACTTCACAACTTCTCTTTGGCTTTTCCAAATTCCTAGTTTCATTTCTCTTGTGCTTTGAGTCCATTATTAAGTAAAAGGAGTGTTATTTGAAAATAAGCACTGAGATACCATAACAATAATCTAATAATAGATGGCTAGGTGACTAATGAGGGCAACATATACTTGTGCAATATGGATACACTGGATGAAGAGACAGTCCATGGCCCACATAGAACTGATTGGGAGGGTTTGAGATTTTATCATATTCCTCAGAATAGCATGAAATTTAAAACTTCTGTTTATTTGTTTATTTGAAAATATTATTTTCATTTAATATTTTTGCACTGGGGTTGACTTCATATAACTGAAACTGTGGAAAGTGAAACCATGGATGAGGGAGAACTACTGTAGACTGAAAACAAAGAAAGATGGGGCTGACTATTGAAAATCATCACTTCTGATGGTTGGAGGATGGGAATGGTTGCAAAGCTAATTGAACCAACGCAGAGTTACTCTGATTTTACTTTCACAGCTTATAAAAGGAACCTGAGAAGTTCATCCTCTGTTTCCAGAAGGAAATCTTTGATGGAGGCAGGGGGTCAGCATGGGAAATAGAAAACTCTGACATGGGGCTTATGCTAAGTCTCAGTTTAGACAAATGCTCTGAAGTATCAAAGACTCCTTTGTGTTTTCTTTTGCATGTCATTTATAAAATGAATGACTTACCCTAGACAACCTCTAAGTTCCTTCCAGCTTTAATTTTGTATGAGTCTGGGCCTTTGTAGGCTCTCCCAGTGATACATTCCCTACCAATATTAGGCAATCACCAAAAAATCTGTTGTCAATAATGATTCCGATCTTGAGTGTTTTTAATCTTACATGGAAGACTAATGTTATAAACGTGAAACAGACAACAGTACAAAATAACACAGGATTAAATATAAGAATTAAGAGATGCAAAGAAATGCTTTAGAATACAAAAAGAAGAAATTAGACCTATGGTGATAAGGGAAAATCTGAATAACAGGTGGTAGCTAGGAAAAAGAAGAGCATTCTAGAGGAAAGATAAGGCAAAATCTAAGAGGTGGGGAGTGTTGAAACATCTGGGAAGCCCTTTGCTTTTCTCTATACTGATGTAGAAATTTAGAGAAGTGAAAATAAAAGTGGGCAAAGAGGCAGAATTCCTATAGGCCCCCGAATAACATTTCCAATATCTACCAGGAAGAATCCAGAAAATTACGTAACCTAATTGGTACTCTCAACTTTTCTCTATTCCTAAGAAAGTATGCTATGGGGCCCAAGAAATTCTGGAAAGGTAACAAAATTCACACCAGAAAACCAGAATCTCCTAAGAGAAAGCTGAGGTAGTAGGGATGGGCAGGGTATGAAAAAAGAGAGGCCTCACTCAAGCCAGCCCTCCTAAGATCTACCGTGTGGTTTTCTGGATGAATAATCACTATAGAAATAAAGTGTAATATAAGGAATTCAGCACTGCTGCCAGCCCTGCGTTCTGGAGTCATCAATGTGAAATATTCTGCCCAAGTCTCATCTGTTTGGGAGGACACTTGGTGCTGTGGAGGGGAACTCAGCAGCATTTCTTTATCTCAGAGAAAACAAATGATCCTGGGCCCTACTTGTCATGCAGAAGACACTCACATGCACCTCCTCTACACAGATGAGAACAGAGGACAGAAGCAACAAGGACTCTGGGCTGGCCATGCCCAGGATCTGTGAAGGGCAGGCTGTTTTGAAATGTGATTTTATTGATTTCAGTTCAAGCAGTAAAGAAAGGTCATGGTGATGAGGGAATTTAGAGCCTATCAACCACACAAGTTCCTGAAACTTGTGACTCTTAAAATGGACAGAGGTGCTGAGTTTCTTTACTATTAGACTATTTTTGCAGGAAATATTTTTCCATAGCTCCCTGGTAGTTCTTAAGAGGACCCCTTACAAGAGGGGTCTCTATTTCCTTAGTGCTTGTAGACATGCTAACTGTTACCCCAGATTGGTTCCATTGGTCTATACCACCTTTAACTTCTCTACCCGATTTACAGACCAGGTTGGATGGTGCAAGTCTGTTTTCAGCTGTTCCATAACCTCTCCCTACTTTCCATCCAACCATCACAAATAAATACACTAGGGAAAAGTAGGATACTGTCTCTGGCAGGACAGCTTCAAGATGTGTCCCTAGATCTCTTCCTTCCAGCAGAATGCTATCCTTAATCTCCCATAGAGAAATTCTGCCACTATTGATTTGCTTAAAAAGCACCTCAACAGGTGGCATGAAAGAAGAGCCCCCAGTCAGAGAGGTACAATGAACACATAACCCCTGTAGCTACAGATGACATGGATGTTTCTCCCCACAGTGTCAATAGATATCCACTAAAAAACAGCTCTGCGCTGCAATCAGAAGCTCTGCAAAGAACGTTTGATTTTGCTGTCAATGTGCAGCAGACTGGAGGGGAAGGTGGAACTTTATGAATCACTGTCCAGTCTGAAACTTAAAGAAAAGAATTTCCAATCTAGGCAACTAAGCATTGAAAGAGCAAGAGGGACTGAGCTTTCTGCAAGCTCAAGCCCTGAGCTGTGATCTTGGGGAAGTCACTTAGCTTCATGAACTGCAGTTGTGTCATCTATAAATCCTATGATGCACTTAGCTAGGTGATGATTAATAACTGTGAAACAGTGATGTAAGGGATCTAAGTGACTTATCCTCAGAAAAGTGCTCCTAGATATATGAGGGGGAGATGGGGTGAGAGCAAAGATCACTTCACTCACCATTAGCCAGGAAAAATGAGAAAGCAATAGGGTTTCCCAACCAGGCTCTGTCATGGGCTGGGGTTATCTACATGGAGCATCATCCAGAGGTGTCCCTTAATAATGCACAATCCAAACTGTGTAAGCTCCTCAGTCATCCATCACACAAACAGGTGAAGGGAAACGCTGGCTGCCTTCAGGAAGAAAGGTGGGCTGAACCCTGGAGGGAAATCCCACTGGCAAGGCATCTGGGAGAGAGGTGGCCAGGAGCATCTCTGCAGGCTGGTATGGAAGATACCTCGCTCAAGCCCAGTGGAAGGTAGGGCTAAGGCCAACTTCGGCCTTGTTCCCTAGCTCATGGGGCTAACGGATGCTAACAAAGAACCCGAGCTGACGGAATTCACTCTCACTTTTTGGGTCATCTTCTCCTTGAAGAAAATCCAGAAGATAAGACTTCCTGCTTCTGGGTTTCCTCTCTCGGCCAAATCTCAGGGCTTCTGATGGACACTGCCCTATCCTAGGCACTGAGGAATGTGGGAAGGCATGTAAGTAAAGCATCTTTGTCTTCAAGTCACAAAAATCTTTGGGAAAGGGTCTTGGAGTTGAGGAGACTTGTGGACATGACAGACTAGAGAATTTGACACAGCTCTGTGTATATCAGGGCACTACACCAGGTGGTACATGCTTATGCTTAGTGGCTGTCATCTGATGTCCTTGAGGGCAGAGAGGGGCAGAGACTTCCACAGAACTGAGTGTGTGGGAGAGACCTGAAGAGGTGGAGCAGGATGGAGGGGAGCCCTGCCCAACCACTCAGAGTGGGAAAGGAAGCTGTTGCTACTCTAGGGGAAAAAAGACAATCAGGGTACATTTTCAGTATCTGCCTTCCTTACCCAAATGCATCTCCCCCTTTGCATGAACTGACAAAAAAGTATAAACGAAGAAAAGAAAAGTATTTTCCTTTTGCCATACTGTCTTATTTTCTGTTTCTTTCTGCTTTAAAAAGAGGGAAGGGGCAGGGAAGCCTCCTTTCAGGGTTTTCTCTAAGTAGATTACATTTACTCCTGGCCTTGACAAACATTAAGATATTTTTCACCATCTTGATACAGGAATCTGAGACAGGGTGTGCGTGGAGTTTTTTTGTTTGTTTGTTTGTTTGTTTGTTTCTCTGTTTTGGCCTGGGCTGAGCAGGGTTGGAAGGGCAGGGCCAGCATCCTGGTCACCAGCACTAGTTTGTTAGTCTCTGAAGAGGTTACGTACCTCTGGACTTCAGTTTTTTCAATATAAAAAAGAAAGATTTTGACTGTACAACTTTGATAGGATTCCTGGCACTAAGGGTCAATGATTCCATGATACTATTCATTCACTCATTCATTCATTCACCATTCAACAAATGCCTTCTGAGCACCTACTGCACAGTGAGCTTTGGAATTATAAGTATGAACAAATCACAGTTCTTTTACATACTCTGGAAATGATGGCAGGTAAAAGACCCAGCGGCAGCTGCTAAAAGGAAAGGTATCAGAGAATGCCATGCAAAGGAGCAGCAGCCCCAGGGTGCCATGGATCAGTGGTGGGGAGGTCAGAGTACAGCTGAAGAACATGGCAGTAAGGACTCTGTAATCTAACAGGGATTACCACTGGGAGGATTCAGGAACAGGCTCCAAGCCCAGACATGGGACAGCTACATGTGAAAGCTCTTAGTGAAAGCTTTGGAAATAACAGGAGAATGCACTTCCCATTTCTGAGTTACACCATGGAGAAGGGCAAGGCTCCAGGCAGGTGGCAGAGGCCCAGAAACTGGAACTGAAGCTCAGAGTAGGGCAGCTCTGTGGGAAGGCACAACTGGTACCACAATCCTAACTGTTGGACTAGAGTGGCTCCAAACACTCCTTCCTCAGGTGGACTGGTCTCAGAGCCTGCGAGTAGGGTCAGTCTGCACAGAGAGGACAATGCCTCCAGCTGGGACGGAGGAGAGCTTCAGACTCTGGCAGTCAGGAAGAGCCCAAGAAAAGGAGTGATGATAATATGACAATAATAACCACCCAGACTAACAATTGAGCACTTTCTATGAATTGAGGATTTGCTAATGATTTCACATGAATTATCTCTTATAAATCACATACTATCTCTATAAGATAGATATCCTCATTTGAAAAGAAAACAAGTCTTCAAAAATTGGAAAACTTGACTCGCTCTGAATCAGTCAGGGTCACCTATGTTAGGCTGCAGTAACACATAACCTCAAGTTTCAGTGGTTTAAAGCAACAGAAGTTTATTTTTCATCCTGTCGAAAGCAGGCCACCAGTGCTTTCTGCTTTTCCTAGTCACTTAGATCCCCAGGATAAATCAAAATTGACTTGTGTTTTCTCAGATGCTACAGCAGGAGGAAAAGAATATGGTGATTTTTGTACTAGCTTTTAAAGCTTCAGCTTCCGCTTCTTTTACCCTCATGTTCCTTGGCCAAATCAAGTCACGTGGCCACACCCACTCCTCAGGGGGCCAGTAAGAGCAATGCCACCATGTGCCCAGATGAAGAATGAGAATATTTCTCAACAGCCCTTTCACGGGCCACCCAGACTCACCGAACTGACAGGTGGGAAACCAAGTTCCACATCTACCCTGGTCGACTCCCCAGTCTGTGCTCCATGTTCACACTATTCGGAGAGTCAGTCCATGCAGCCAGACTGTCCAGGCAGCTTCTTCCCTCCCTTCCCAGCTGGTGGCTTAGGAGACAGGCATCGGGTGATTGACGGCTCCCAGCGATAGCTGGGGAGAGATTATCTAACAGCATGTGCTGAAGCAGCCATGCCTGGGAGCCTGCTCATAATAGCAATTCAAGTGCTAGTTTCTGCAGAGTTTGGAGTGCCAGAGTCTCAAGGGCTTATTAATCCCACAGCAGCCCTGGGAGTGGTTCATTGCTGCTGTTATTTATACCTTTGGCTGTGCTTATCCAGCAAGGAGAGTCATCTGGGATTATGTACCAGGGACACAGAGCCTGGCTGCCATCCAAGCTGGTGCTGCAGAGGATGCTCCCTTCTCGGCCACCCTCGGCTGCATTCATGAAGAGGAGTGAATGGTTACTGTTGGGTCATGGAGCTGACAGCACGATGCGTGCATCAGAGAAGAAGTGGCAGGGAGAATATCTAGTCCTGGGTCCTTGCTATCTTCCTCAGTGCCATCCTTGCAGGCCGCCTCTTCTCTAATCTCCTCTCCCCAGCCCAGAATGACTGACTACATCTTCCCCGGAACTGCTACCATCTTGCAGTCCACCTCTGTACTTCTTGTTAGTTACCTGGTTTTACTATCTTTTTCTGCATGACATGCCCTGTCTCCTGTAACTAAAATGAGGCATTAGGAGCACAGATCACAACTAAAGCTTTGTGGGGACACACAGAGCACTGGACACATGCAGTGTTCAGTCAGTGTTTGCAGACCCAGACTCCCAACAGCCGCTGAAACCTCACCTCCTGCCATGACCTCCTTGGCTTTTGCTTTGCATTCCGCCTAGCTGGACTGCATGACTCGTTCTGTGCTGAATTCCTCTGTGACTTACCCCATGCTTGTCCTGGCTGGAATGTGCTTCCTTTCCTCCTTACAGCCATGAATCCCAACAGAACGGAGCCCTCCCTCCCTTGGGCCAACAATGTCCCTTGCATGGAGTTCTGTTATGAAATATTTTTGTTTCAATTAGTTGTTAGTTGTCTTTCTCACTAAACTGAGAACACCTTGAAAGAAGGGACATATCTTATTTATTTTTTGTGCCCTCTGCCCTTATTAACTTCTGAATATGACCAGAACTAGGGTGAAGCAGATGAGGAACTTTTGTGAAATATAAAATGTAAAGAGGCCTCAATGTGCTTCCATTTACCTATAAATGTCTCTAGTTTATCATTCCTTATGGCTGAGTAGTACTCCATTTTATGAAAAAAAAACCACCACATCTTCTTTACCCAGTCACCAGTTGATGGGCACTTGGGCTGTTTCTAAGATTTAGCTTTTACAAACTGTGCCGCTATAAACATGGGTGTGCATATATGTATAAATACCAAATAGTTTCTCTGGTATGAGAAACTGAAAGTGTAAGGGAGGACCAAAATGTATGATAGATACTGTGAAACAAGAAGAAAAGGTCTAAAGGGGAAAGGGAAATAGGGCGGGGGTGGTAGGGGAAAGGAAAGAAGGGAAAGAAAAAAATAAGAGAAAAGAAGGAAAAAACAGAAACAAAGTTTTTTGCAAATAGGTAAGGGTGGAGGGGTGGAAGGGAGGGAAGGGGAATGGGGAAAAACAAGTATCAAGACACATCACATACAAGTATAAATTCCCAATGATGAATGTGATCATAATATATACCTAAAATGTATCAATAAACTTAAGGGAAAAATATTTAAAGAAATAAAATATAAAGAGGAACCCAAAGGACCCAGTAGTTGAAATAAATAACATTTAATGTACTTTTTTGCCACTTTTTCTTCTTTTTATTATTATTTCAGTTTATTAGTGCACATGCATAGTACATAATGCTTGCATTTCTTGTGGGATGTTGCTACCTTTTTAAAAAATAAAATTAATGCAAAATCTATTTTGAACAAAATATCAAAATTTTACTTTAATTCAAGGTACACAACCTGCTGTCTTTGAAGTACATACACATATTAATTTCCCACTACAGATAAGTAAATGGACATTAGCATCAGCTCCCGTGGTTGCACCTTGTGTGTATGTGTATGTGTGTGTGCGTGCACGTGTGGTAAGAGGACCTAAAATCTACTCACTTAGCAAACTGCAATATACAATACAATATTAACAACTCTAAACCTCAAAATTTTAAATAAAGATGGGATCGATAATGTGCCATGCTGAGTCTGACTGGAGCCTGAGGCAAATAAAAAAAATCAGAACTACAGATTCTGACCTTATTCAAAATTTTGTTCATCTTGAGTTTTTGGCAATAATTCTATGATTAATTTTTTGCATTAACTTTTGTTTGTCAAAGCACTGCCCAGAGTGCGGCGGAGCTGTATAAATGTGCGCTGAATGAGCCAGGGCGGGAGTGAGAGGCTGAAAGAGCACTCGAGTGAGAAGCGGAGTGGCTCAATTCTCCAGACAGAATCTCCAATTATGTAACGGTTCCATATTCACTCTCTGAATTGCCCCTGAGTCCTTATTAACTCTTTTTGCATTCTATTACCCGCTTTTTGCTGAAAGTTCTCTAAACTCTTCCTTTCCATGTTTGGAGGAAAAGAAGAAAATGCAAAGCAGTGCCCCACTCTGGGTCGGTTAAATGTGCTTCGCTGTTAGTTGGAGCACTCCATCATGGCACCAAGATTGGGTATCCCATCTGTGTGGGCCATTTGCTTGGTTTGAATCCAACTGTCACCCTTCCCCTCTCCAATCCTAGCTGGTCCACGTGCCAAGAGAGGGCCTTGGTCACTGGGGACATGGAAACTAGCTACGGAGAACATCCATCTGCACCAGCAGAAATACAGAAGGGGCATCCCCCAGCAGAAGGCTGTCATTTCTGGTCGAAATGAGTTCTTGGGCTTTCTATGCATCATTTGTTGTCATAGATAAATGCACAGGAACTGGTAGGACAGCCATATCTGGAATGATTCTTCTCCCAGTTAGAGCATTCCTATGGGCTAGAGGGAAAGACATGCAGTCTAAAAGAGAAGAGCTTGGGTCTGGACCCAACTCTGCTCTCATAAACTGTGTGACCCTGAGCCACTCAGCAATTCTGAGCTCTGGTTTATTCACGTGTAAAAAGAATTATCTGAAAATTGCAGTTTGTGAAGCCTGCATTATGGGACTCTAGCGTCCTGAGCAGGTGTCCCAGGGGCCACTGATGGACTCACGAGGAGATGGAGACTGTCACTCTAGCCCACCTAGGGCAGCCTCCCTTTGATTCGGAAGTTAGATTCCCAAGTTGGATTTGTTTATATGAACAACAAAAAGGGTCTATTGCTTTACAAAGAAAACAAGGCATGAAGCACTGGTCTGGATACTTTCAACAGTCCCACCAGCCACACCTGTGATGGGTCTCTGGCCTTTTGCCACAGCTGTCAGGAGCATCAAGTAGCTTCACTCTCTATAGGGCACTCACGTCCATGGGCTAGGAGGGCCCAAGGTGCAGAGACATACAGGGAATGCTGGGCTGACTCCTGATCCTGTCACTCTGTCCACCATCTTTGTCCCAACTAATGATGCAAAATTAGTTATGCTGTTATCACCACAGTTTTGAGAGAGGCCATAAAGGATGAGTCCAAATGCTCACTCACTGCTTAAATGCCTCTTGTCTGTTATCACCCTGTTGTTATATAATGTAACTGTGCATTCTTCCAGTGAGTATGAACTCACTACTGCTAGACGTAGTTCACCCCACCTTTGCTCATATATGACTTGAACTCCAAATTTATAGAGTTTGACCTCTTCAGACTGTGCATGAAAAGCCCAATCGTCTCTTCACGTAGTAACTCTTCAAATAATTGGAAAGCAATCATCTACTCTTGTCTGTCTTCAATCAGTGAAACTAATCACCCCTCATTCTTAAGCTGTTCTCTTTATGATGCAGATACCACCCTCCACCGTGTAAGTAATCCTCAATGTTTGCTTTTTCTCTCTTTAACGGTCATAGCCGAAGGGAATACAGCATCATGCACAGGCTGATCAGACCACAGGAAGACAGGACAGCTTTCTTTCTCAGGTCAGGGTGTTCAACCCTTCTAAAACCACAAATCACCTGGGAATCTTTTGAAAAGGTATGGTTTTCCAGGCTGCAACCATGAAGTATTAGTTAGAAATTCTGATGGTGGAGCCCAGGGTCTGCCTCTTCTGTTTTGTTTTGTTCAAAAATGTCCAAGCAATTCTTTCATGTGCCCAGAACTAAGAATCCACTTTTGATACAAGGTCTCTGATTCTTACTTTGATTGGGTGATGATTTACCGGAGCATGCTACACATCTTGGTTAGGGGGCTAATTTGAAGAAAGGAGAGAATGATTGATTCTGAGTATGTGTCATACCCAAGTCCTGAGCTAGATGTTAAGAACACTATTTCATTTAATCCTTGTCTGTGATTCAGGCATTCTTGTCTCAGTTTTATAAAGGAGAAAGCTGAGGGTTAAAAAGATCAAACAATTCCCTCCAGGTCACTCGGCAGGCTAAATGATCAAGTTCAGATTCAAACCCACATCTGAGTCAAAAGCCTACCTTCCTCTCATGCCACTCTGCATTCCTTAATTCAGTTAATTTCACAATAATGTATTAAGAATCAGGATTTACCATATGTTAGACATTCTAGGCCAGCAACTGTTGTAAACTGAAGGTTTTGTGGTAATTTACCAAGCTGCGCTAGGACATGGAGCATTTTCTTTTTTCATTCAATGATTTGTTTATGGGTACATTTTCTTGAAGGAAAAATCATGTCGATGTAATGCAGGCTTTGTAGAGAAATAAGTCTTTGGTATTTGGTTGTAAAATAAATGTCAGAATAAAATGTTTGAGAAAATAAAGAGCTGTATATGAAATAACTTCCCACAGAGCTGTGGAATACTGATGGACTGTTGTTGCTGATGTTTCATTATTTGAAGCAAATTTGGTGCGTAAGGAAGGAACTGCCGTACTTTGGCAATGATTGTTGCCAAGAAGTATGGTTCTTTGCCAGAGGTGACTGCACATTATTTCAGCCAGAAGATTTATCCCACCCTTTAAAGACCATGCCAGTTGGGTGAGTCTCAGCACCTCAGGGACATGACCAACACCCAGTGACCCTGTGACTCTTTCATCAAAGTGAATGTACTCTAAGAAATCTGGCTATTTTTCTCACCGTAGATTGACTAACGAAGGTCACCTATATGCTGATGGTACCACCCAGGAAGGAATGCCAAGGGGAGTGGTCCAGATAACAGAAGGGCACAGAAGGAATAACAGCGAAATAGAGACAGAAAATTAAAACGGTTGAAGACGGTGTATGGAGGACCCAACATATGTACATAGGACTTATCCTCCTACCCAGCACCCATCTCTCTCCAGGCTGAAATCAGATGCCACCGTAGAAAGGCTTCTTCCCTGGGGACTTCCCTGATCACCTCAGATTGGGTCATTCTTCCTCCTATATTCTTCCAGTTCTGTACTTACCTCATTTTAGCACAGGAAATGTATTAATTTTTCCTCATTACTTATTGATCACTTATTTTAGATCAAAGCTATCTCTTTGGGTGAATTACAAATGTTCCCAAGCTTTTTGCACACCTAGGCTCTCAGGGCATCTGGGGGCTGGAGCCCTGTGCTGTCTAAGCCTGTTTATCCTAGTACATGTTTATCGCAGTACAAAGAAAGTTTCTCTTTGTGTATGCATATCACAGTTGAGGAAACTCTGTCTAGACTCTTCCTTAATAGTGACAAGAAGGAAGGGAGGGAAGAAGAGAGGGAGAGAAGGAAAGAAAGGAAGGAAGGAGGTAGGAGAAACTGTGTGGCCATGTGGAAATAGGTTTTCCACAACTGGAGTTACTTGGGAAACACGATTTACTAGGTTGTACTGCAAGCAGCACTTGTCTGGATGTGATGTTACATTACCGAATATTTAAGGCTCCCCTGTCTTCTGAGTCATAATGACATGGTGGAATGGGCATGAATTTTGGAATCAGAAAGATGTAAGTTTGAATCACAGCTCTAAGACTTGTGATCTGAGAGATCTTGTTCCAGTTAATCTCTCTCTGCCTCAACTTTCTCATCCATGAAATGGGAATGATAATGGTTTCGCTTTTAGGCTGTTATGAGTCTTAAGAAGATAATGTTTTCACCATACTCTTGACACACAGCAAACCCTCAGTATTTCCCCTAAACTTTCATGATTTTTTTCAAGCTGCTTCAAGAACCACTTTGCAGCAAATGATAGTTAATGTAGCTTAGTGCTTAAATCTGAGTAGTTGAATTCAAAGTCTGGCTCTACGCTGATTAGTTATATGATCTTATACAAATTATTTAACCCTCCCCCAGTTCCTGTGCCCCTGTTTCTGGTTTTGCTTTGATTTCTTTTCCTGTAACATGTGAGTGAACGCATGCATTTTATCGATTTTTGTTAAAAGGGTTAAGATGGCATGAGTAAAGTCTCAGAGCATACTTGCACATACAAACACTCAAATCATCATTGCCTATCATCAATATTACCTAGTAGGAGGCAGTAAAGGTAGCCAGGAAATGTGGAGATACACCTTAGCCAGGCTGATTCTGTGCCATTGTGGAAGAAATTGACAGGCGTCGTAATGGAGCTGTATGCTGAAAGTTGGGTGGGTGATAAAGGAAAGTTCATTTGCAGTTAATATATATTCAGCTGTGCTAATTAAAACAAGCCCCAAAGCCTAAAAATAAATTAAGCCAGTCTTTTTTAAAAAAAATGCAGGCCAGTAAGAATGTTGAGAGCTTCTTTTTATTATTGTTGTTCCAATTATTATAAGAGAGAAAATGATCCAAACCAAGGTTCTCTATAAACCAAAAGATCCTAGGACACTGTGTCCAATGTCATAAAGAGGTTTGTGCATAAAATAGTACTTTTACTATAATTTTGAGCTTTTTAGAATCTGCTATGTAGTTAACCCTTTTCATATTATCATAAATTCACACTTTGGAAGATACTTACATTAGTTTTCTAAGGTTGCCATAACAAACTGCCAAACACTGAATGGCTTAAAAAATAGGAATTTATTATCTCACAGTTCTCTGGAGGCCAGAAGTCCAAAATCAGGGGATCAGCAGGCCCACTCTCTTTCTGACTAATCTGGGGAACAATCCTTCATTGTCTCTTTTAGCTTCTGGTGTTTGTCTGAGAATCTTGGCTTCCTTCAGCCTGTAAATATATCACTTTGGTCACAGAACTATTTCTTCCCTGTCTTCTTACCATCTTTCCTCTGTATGCACCTGTTTGTCTGTCCAAATTTCCCTTTCTTATAAGGACATAGTCACACTGCATTAGGGCACAACCTAATTACTTCATTTTAATCTGATTACCTCTATAACGATCCTATTTCCAAATAAGGTCCTATTCTGAGTTACTGGGGGCTAGGACTTCAGCATATCTTTTTTGAGAGATGCACTTTTACCAATGACACCCAAAATAGTACCACCCTTCAAGGTTTGTATTATAATCTTATTTTGCAGATAAGCCCTTGAGCTTCAGGAGGTCCAAAAGGGTCTCCAGGTCCTACAGCTGGCATTTGGGGGCTCTCCATGTCTTCTGGACCCAGATGATGCCCCCTTCCCCCTGGCCTCTGTGTCCTGACTCTGTGTGTCACAGTGTTTCAGGTTGAACAGACTCACTGTGACCCTACCCTGCATCCCAACACTGTTGGCTATGTTTGATTAACTGACCCGTTCTGTGGTCTTTGTTTGAATGATCTCAACTGCAGATGTTCTCCTTAAGCAGGGCTGACTTTCACTGTGCCAGTCCAGGGATAGTCAGAGCACACCCTGAAATGTTGCAGGGGTGGAGAGGTACAGGAGGAGAGGACTGCAGGTCTCTGAGCAATCTCTGGCCTTGCTTTTTCCCACTGAGGTTTGCCAGTTTCTGCTGATCACTGGCATCATCCTCCATCTCTGTTGTGCCTTCCTTGTTAACTGTCATCCCACTCTGGCCTCCACCGGCCCAGACCTCTTAGTCTCCCTGTCCCTTCTTCTCCTGTCCCTGGAAATCCCTGAGATATGCTGGCTTCTACCAGTCACCTTCTTAGTGCTCTGTAGGGTGCTCTGGGTTTCTGGATATGGGAAGTAGTGGGAATTTTGCATGGTCTTAGCATCATGAAAGAAGCTTCTGCTCCAGGGTCTCTTCTCCGCTGAAGCTTGTTGCTAGTGTCACATGATTCTTGGGACACGTTTGTCATTTTTCTGGGTCAGCTCAGCGGGTTCCCTAGTCGGATGGGTTCCTGCCTCAGCATTCATAGGCACTGTGTCTTTCTGGGGCTCCAATACCAGTTCAACCCCTACCTAGGCTTTCATCTCCTGGCTGCTGGGAACACCTTCTGTGTTCTGGTCAGCCCACAGCATCTCTTCCATTTCTTTTAGGAACCAGTCCAGCCTCAATGGGGTCATTTTATTTGCTCATACCTGTCCTGTTGTTTAGTCTGTTTGGTGGTAGTGTAACAGAATACAAGAAGCCAGATAATTTATAATGAACAAAAACTTATTTCTCACAGTTTTTGAGGCTGGAAACCCAATATCAAGGTGCTACCATCTGGAAAAGGCTTCCTGGCTGCATTATAATATGGCAGAAAGCATCATGGCCAAGGGAAAAGAGGATGAGAGACAGAAAAGGGGCCAAACTTGCCCTTTTACAACAAACCCACTCCTGTTACAAGGAATTCACTCCTACAATGACAACATTAATTTATTCATGAGGGAGGAGCCTTCATAGCCTGAATCTCAACGTGAATTTTGGAGGCAATGACATTCAAGCTATAGAACCCGCCATTCCTTCTATTTGCACAACTCACTCCTATAATGGTTTGGGCCTTGGGCAGTGGTTCAAGAAAGAAGCATGATAAAGGCCTCTCTACCCACGAAGTGGCGTTCTCTACCACCCTTCCCCAAAGCCACCCTCAAGGTGGCAGGAAGAGCACGGTCCACCCTTATACTGAAACTGTACTCCTCTTCCCATTTTCAAGTTCTGCTGAGCCAATGAGTTTAGTTGGCTGGCAATTTCTTTAAATGAGTGTTAGATCCAGGTCTGTGGGAGTTGTTTGAATTATTACCTGGGGACTCAGGTAATACCCTTAATTCTGGCTCCCCATGTTCCCAGCATGTGTTCCCATTCCCCCAGTGGATACATGGATGCACTAGCACATCCCTACCATGACTAGAATCAGATTGGAAAAGTCCTTACTTCCTCTCTGTATGACAGGGAAACTACCTTTATAGCCATAGGTGTCTGCCTCTACTCTGATTTGTGGTGTGAATTCCCTGAGCGAGTCCTTCAGGGTTTGCTCCTGACAGTCAAATATACGTTTTGATATTAAAATAACAACACAGCAAAAACTAGATGAGTCCTTCCTCTTGCAGTTCCAAGACTTGGCTTTAGAGAACTCAACACCTAGAATCCGGGCTCAGTTTCTCCAGTGGTTCTTCGGTATCCTGAGCAATTATCTTCACCTGATTGTCCAGCTTCAAAGATGAATGAGTAACAAGGTAAAAAAGAAATATTTGTAAAAGAAAATTTATGGGGGAATATACCAGAATATTACTCTACTCTTATTTCATCTTTTAAGATTTTGTAGGCAAGAAGAGGATTCTTTTCCTGGTGTCTCTCGGAATTTTTTAGTTTAGTTGGTTGATGAATTTTTTTAATGAGTTCTACATTCAGGCCTGTGAGAATTGATTGGTTTTGTTCTAGCCTGGAACCTCAGCTAATAACTCTAACTCTGGCTTCCTGCATCCCAAACATGTACTATTAGTCCCCCAATGTAGATGTGGATGGATTAGCACAAGCCTTCCCATGACTAGGGCAACATGAGGAAGGAAGAGTTAGTACCCTCATCTCCCTCTGTAACCAAGGTCATGTCACTTTACCAACACTATCAACCCGATCATCTTGTCCAATCTTTATCATTTTAAAGCTGTTGACATGGAATCCAAGAAAAGTTATAAAAATTTCCCCAAAGCTCCCATACCTTCATTGTAGTGAACCCAATGCAAGGAGCCTTGGGCACAGAGGAGCTCAGTGGAAATCCAAACACCCATCCCATTTTCTCTCCCTAATCTTCTCTGCCAGGAGGATTCCTTATACGTCCCAACTGACAGATTGTTTTTCAACTATAAATATCCAGTTTGGAGGAGGAGCTGGACAAGTGCTAATGCTTGACCCCAAGAAACCCCAATCCATCTGCTCAGGGCTGCTGAAGATAGATTTTCTGACGAGCTGGGTCCTGTTTCTTTGCCAAGAGACTTAAGCTGCATGCCAAGGAAGGCTCAATTCTCTGCTAGGATAAGCCCCATCTGAAGGCGTGGGGATTACAGTGGAGGCTGCTCTCGGTGCACCCACAGTACAACATCCAGCAGTCTGTGCTCTGGAGAAAGAGACACTGGGCAACAGGGACAGAAGGCAGAAGGCAAAAATGATGGGTCCCCATCTTCAGGTCCAGCCGACGGCACTGCTGCGGTACCAGCCTCTGCAAAGCCTGGTTGGCCTCAGTGCTGTGTGAGAGTTTCTGTGGGCCTTAAAGACAGCTGTCAGCTCACACTTGCTCTTCTGAGCTCGCTGTCCTGATGGTTGAGCTGGCAGGGTTCCCATTTGGAAATCTTGAAGGACTTACCATCAATCATAACTGGGCACCCTTCTGCTTTGTTTTTATTTTCAAAGCAGAGACTTCCTGAGGATTTGAAATCCTTTGTTGTTCTTATTAGAATATACAAGCTCCCCAGCCTCACACTGGAAAGACAGCAGTGAGAATTTAAATAGTTCTACATGTCATGGAATGGTGGGGGCGGGGGTCGAGGATAATACAAGCTCTCCTTATTTTGACCCTCAAGCCTCCACGCACACACACACACCTCTCTCCCCTTATGAAAATAAGATTAGGTAAAAATATTACGGACAATATTGCAGGTTAAAAAAAGAAGTTACAAAGGGGCTTCTTTGAAAGTGGGTAAAGACAGTCTTGCAAGCTCTCCTGAGCTGAATGCTGCAGGAGAGAGGAAGTCATTCCACGTGTGCAGGGTGATTATAGTGTAGTAAGACTGCTGTTCTTGTGTGGCTCATTAACTAGCCTTAAAGATAATTCTAAGAGAAGTTCAAAGGATATTTTGAGCAGTGGGAGAATCAGTGAAGGCATTACTTTGAATGACAGTCTTCCCTTGGATTTCTGTAAAAAGTTAATCACATTTCATATGCAAATAGATACCCCCCAAGTATAGTGTCTGGCTTCATTCATTTATTCAAATGGTATTTCTGAGCTCTTACCCAGTGTGCATCATGATGCCAAGTGCTATGGGGCACACGGTAAAGGAAGGGCCTGTCCTACTGCCCCTGCTCTCTCTGGGTTAGGTTGGTGCAGTACAAAACATTTAAATGATAAAGCAAGACAGAATTTTCAAAATAATTGGCCACACCTCAGTTAGGTGTGTCCAGCTGCCTTGCATCAGCTGCCAGAGCCACGTCCCCACTTTCTCTCCCCCAGTAGCTGCCTGCCTGAATCAATATCTGGATGGCAGGTGGAAGAGTTCTTGGGGTCCACTCTCCAGGTGTTGCGCCATGGTAGAGTCCTCACTCTGTCATTGCTTTCCTTCCCTTACGCGTTGTGTACCTCAGCATCTTTTAAGGGTTCTCTGACGTGTCTGAGTTGCCATGGGAACCAATAGATCTTTAAAAACTGAAGCTGCCCTCGGAAGGGGAAATGGAAGGTAGTGGGAAAGAAACAAAGGGTAAAAGAGAGAACCTGCCCAGGAGAAAAATCAAAGACTATAGAAAAGGAGAGGTCAAGGGTGCTACTTGCCCTCCCTTCTCAGGCTCCAAGGACCTGGATCCCTGCCCTGACCTCTCTGCCTCCTGCTTCATGTCCTCCTTGTCATTTTAACTCATCACCACCCAAAGCTATACTTTCTCAGTGGATTATCACCAGTGCTGGATAAAATCCAAACTCCTGACCTTAACATCTCATTAATCCAAAATACTTTTCTTACTTTTTGCATGACTGCTCTTCTGGAACCCTTTGCTTCCACTACCTGGGTCTTGTGATGGCCCAGAAGCACCTTGCATTTTCTTCCACTACACGCCCCACATTCTCTGTCAAGTGCACTGGACCACTGTCTTTCTTTTTTTAAAAAATTCTTTTATTGGTACATTTTAGGTATACAATACATTTACATTTCTCATTGGGAACTTGTACCTTTACATGATGCATCTTGGTTCTTATTTTTTCCCCATTTGCTTCACACCCTTTACCCCCTCCACCCTTCCCTATTTACAAAGACTTTTTTTCCACTTTTTCCATTTCTCATCATTTTTCCTTTCCCTTCTTTCCTTTCCCCTGCCCCTCCCACTACCCCTACCCCTTTGGACATTTTCTTCCTGTTTTGCATTATCAATTATTTATTCTAATCATTGGTACATTTTAGGTACACAATATAATGACATTCATCATTGGAAATTTGCACCTTTACATAATCACTCTTGGTTCTTATTTTTCCCCCTTCCCCTGCCCTCCCTTCAACCCCTCTATTCCTCCCTATTTACAAAGATTTTGTTTCCATTTTTTCATTTTCTCATATTAATTTCATTCCCTTCTTTCCTTTCCCCTACCCTTCTCACTTCCCCTTCCTCTTTGCCCCTTTTCTTCCTATTTCACATTTTCCATTATACCTTTTAGTCCATATTTATACTTTCAGCTTCTCACACTGGAGAAACAATTCAGTATTTACACGTGTGTCCTACTTATTTCACTTAAGAGTATCGCCTCAATGTGCATCCATTTAGCTATAAATGTCTCTAATTTCTCATTTTTTATGGCTGAGTAGTACTCCATTTTATAAAAAAACCACATTTTCTTTCTCCAGTCTCCAGTTGATGGGTATTTGGGCTGTTTCCAAGGTTTAGCTATTACAAATTGTGCTGCTGTGAACATGGGTGCACATATATCACTGTGGTATGATACTTTTAATCCTTTGGGGGAGATACTCAGCAGGACAATAGCTAGGTCAAATGAGACTTCCAGTCCCAGTTCTTTGAGGTATCTCCATACTGATTTCCACAGTGGTTGTACGAGTCTACACTCCTACCAGCAGTGGAACAGGGTTCCTCTTTCCCCACAGCCCCACCAGAATTTGTCATTGGTTGGTTTCATGATAGTAGCCATTCTTTCTGGAGTGAGTTGGAATCTCAGCATTGTTTTCATTTGCATCTCTCAAATGACCAGTGATGTTGAACATTTTTTCATATGTTTATTTGCTATTTCTACTTTTTTGTCTGACAAATGTCTGTTTATTTCAGATGCCCATTTTTGGATTGGGTCTTTAAATTTGGGAGGTCTGATCTTTTTAAGTTCTTTATAGATTTGAGACAGTAGGCCTTTGCCTGAGGAACAGCAGGTGAAGATTTTTCCCCACATTGTGGGTTGTCTCTTCACATTGCTGGTAGTTTCTCTTGCTGTGCAGAAGCTTTTCAATAAGAAGAGATCCCACTTGTTGATTGTTTTTGCTAGTTCATGGGCAACTGAGGTTTTGTTCATAAAATCTTTTCCTACACCAATGTCTTCAAGAGTTCTACCTAACCTCTGTTCCAGCCGGTTCAGCATTTCTATTTTAATATTTAGATCTTTAATCCATTTCAATTTTAGTTTAGTGCATGGCGAGAGATATGGGTCTAGCTTTAATCTTTGGCAAGTTGAAACCCAATTTTTCCAGCACCATTTATTAAATAGGCTATCTTTCCTCCAGTGAGGGCGTTTGGCTCCATTATCGAAGATGAGATGGCTGAGTGTGTCTGGCATTGTTTCTGCATCTTCTAACTTGTTCCACTGGTCCTCAGGTCTGTTTCTTTACCAGTACCGTGCTGTTTCTATCACAGTAGCTTTGTAGTATAGTTTCAAGTTGGGGATTGTGATACTCCCTGCCATATCTCTGTTACCTAGAATTGCTTTTGCTATTCTGGGTCCCTTCTTGTTCCAAATGAATTTTTGGATTGTTTTCTCAAGGTCCGATCCATGAGGTATGCTGCTGGGATCTCAATTGGGATTGCTTTGAATCTATATAGCAGTTTTGGAAGTAGGGTCATTTGTATTATATTGATCCTTCCTACCCAGGAGCAGGGGATGTCTTTCCATTTTCTGATATCATCTTCAATCTCTTTTCAGAGTGCCATAGTTTTCAGAAAAGAGGTCTTTGATTTCTTTCATTAGGTTGATTCCTAGGTATTTCAGTTTTTTGGATGCTATTGTGAAAGGAATTATTTGTCCTATTTCTCTCTCAGTGAGTCTGTCGTTCGTGTAGAGGAAAGCTATTGATTTTTGTATGTGGACCTTGTATCCAGCTACTTTACTGAATTTGGTTATTAAGTCTAGAAGACTTTTGGTGGAGTTCTTGGGGTCTTCTATATACAGTATCATGTCATCTGCAAATAGTGATAATTTGACTTCTTCCTTTCCTATCTTTATTCCTTTTATTTCTTTCTCTTGTCTAATTACCATGGCCAATGTTTCCAAAACTACATTGAACAAGAGTGGTGATAGTGGACATCCTTGTCTTGTTCTTGATTTTAGTGTGAAGGATTTCAGTTTTTGACCATTTAGTATGATACTGCTTGTTGGTTTTTCATAGATGGCTTTTATCAGTTTGAGGTAGAGGACCTCTATTCCAGTTTTTTGTATGGCTTTTATCATCAATGCATGTTGGATTTTGTCAAATGCTTTTTCTGCATCGATGGAGATAATCATATGGTTTTTGTCCTTGGCTCTATTGATATAGTGTATTACATTGATTGATTTGCATATGTTGAAACATCCCTGCATCCCTAGGATGAATCTCACTTGATAAGGGTGTATGATCTTCTTGATGATCTTCTGCATTCTATTTGCCAGTATCTTATTAAGGATTTTTGCATCTATATTCATTAGTGAGATTGACCTATAGTTCTCTTTATTGGTTGGGTCTTTCTCTGCTTTGGGGATCAAGGTGATACTTGCTTCCAGGATTGAATTTGGGAGTATTGCTTCCCTTTCAATTTCATTGAAGAGTTTAAACAGTAGTGGCAGTAGTTCCTCTCTAAATGTCTTGTAGAATTCAGCAGTGAAGACATCAGGACCTGGGCTTTTCTTAGTTGGTATGTTTTTAACTATGTTTTCAATTTCATTGATTGATATTGGGTTGTTTAGAATTTTTAGGTCTTCTTCATTCAACTTTGGTAATTCATATGTATCTAGGAACCTGTCCATTTCTTCTGTGTTTTCCATCTTATTGGTGTATAGGTTCTGGAAGTAGGTATTGATGATCCTCTGGATTTCTGCTGCATCTGTTATAATTTCACCCATTTCATTCCTAATTGCATGGATTTGGGCCTTTTCTTTCCTTTTTCTGATAAGGTTGGCTAAGGGTTTGTCAATTTTGTTGATTCTTTCAAAGAACCAACTCTTGGCTTCATTGATTTTTTTGTATCGTTCTCTCAGTCTCCATTGCATTGATTTCTCCTCTGATCTTTATAATTTCCTCCCTTGTATGAGTTTTGGGTTTGTCCTGCTCTTCTTTTTCTAGAAGCTTGAGGTTCAGCATCAGGTTGTTTAATTGGGCTCGCTCTTTTTTCCTAATATGTGTATTCACTACTATGAAGTTCCCTCATAAGACTGCTTTCATTGTGTCCCATAGATTCCAATATGTTGTATTGTCATTGTCATTTATTTGAAGGAACTGTCTGATTTCTTCTTTAATTTCCTCTGTGACCCATTGGTTATTCAGAAATGTGTTGTTCAATTTCCACATGTTTACGAAATTTTTCCAGTTTCTTTAGCTATGGATCTCCAATTTCATTGCGCTATGGTCTGATAATATATAGGAGATAACTTCATTTCCTTTGTATTCACTTAAACATGTTCTGTGTGTGAGTAGGTGGTCTATTTTGGAGAAGAACCCATGTGCAGCTGATAAGAATGTGTATTCTGATGTTTGGGGGTGGAAGACTCTGTAAACATCTGTTAAATTCACTGTTCAAGAGTTTGATTGAGTTCTAGTATTTCATTACTGATTTTTAGTCTAGTTGATCTATCTATTTGTGACAGCATGGTATTGAGGTCCCCTACTACAATTGTATTTATGCATATATGACTTTTCATGTCCATTAGCATTTGTTTTATACAGTTGGATGCACTAGTGTTCGGTGCATAGATATTTATGATTGTCATCTCTTCCTGTTGGATTGTTTCCTTTACAAGGATGTAGTGTCCTTCTTTGTCTCTCTTAATCAGTGTTGGTTTGAAATCTACTTGATCTGCAAAGAGGATAACTACTCCTGCCTTTTTTTGGGTTCCCATCGCATGGAGTATTGTTTTCCATCCTTTAACTTTCAGTTTTTGAGTTTCATTTTGAATTAAGTGTGTTTCTTGTATGCAGCATGTTGTTGGATTTTGCTTCTTGACCCATTCTGCCAGTATATTTCTTTTGATAGGTGAATTGAGAACATTGACATTGATGGTTATAACTGATACATATTGAGTCATCATTGTTACGACTTTTTCTTTTTGTTGGGTTCTCCCCCTTTACATTTAATTTCTTGTCATGCCCAATGGGTTCATTCTGCTGTGCTTCCTGAGGTTGTGATCCTTATTGTCTGTTCCTAGGATTTTGTCTAAAAGGTTTTGGAGTGCTGGTTTGGTATTCATGAAGTTCCTAAGGTGCTCTTTGTCATGAAAGTATCTTATTTCTCCATCTATTTTGAAAGATAGTTTTGCAGGGTACATCAATCTGGGTTGGAGGCTGTTTTCCTTTAGGGCTTGGAATACATCACTCCAAGCTCTTTTTCCCTTGAGGGTTTGGGTTGAGAAGTCTGCTGTGATTCTGATCGGCTTACTTTGTATGTGATTTGTTTCTTTTCTCTAACTGCTTGTAGAACTTTGTTCTTTTGTTGGGTTTCTGGAATCTTAACAATTATATGCCAATGTGTAGATTTTTTTTGATCAAGGCTATTTGGAGTCCTATATGCCTCACTTATCTGTATGTCAAGTTCTTTTCCCCTGCTTGGGAAGTTTTCTGCCATTACTTCTGTGAAGAGTTCTTTTATGTCATCTGCACTCTCTCCTGCTTCTTCATTGACTCCAATCAGTCTTATGTTATTTTTCTTTCCATAGTCTAGCAGCTGCTGGATTGATTTCTCATGGTTCCTTACAATTTTGAAGGAATTTTCTTTTCCTGGTCACTAATTGCAATCTTACCTTCTATGTCTGAAATTCTGTCCTTACATTGCCTCATTCTGCTCTGTAGACTTTCAATGGAGTTTTTGATCTCCTGGAACTCTGTTTGCATCTGTTTTATGGATTCCATTTGTTTCCTATGTTGAGATTCCATCATATTCCTCAGCTTCTCTCTAGATTTATTAATCATGTCTTGCACTATGAGCACAATCTCTGCTGTTATCTGAGAAATTATTTCTGATTTCATTTTTTCCAGATCCTCTTTTGTTGCCAGTTGAGGGAGTCCAGGTGGCTGAGTATCAGAGTGTTCTATCTCATTTCCCTTTGGGGTTGCTGTAGGTGATCTGGAAGTTTGGTTTTGGGACTTGTTTATGTGTCTTCTCATTTTGACGGTGGTGGATGGTGCTATTGGTGCCCACGCAGCTCACCTCCTCTGGGCTGGGAGTGGTGGAACAGTGGCCTGGAAGCCCCTTCCTCTGGTCTGGGAGTGGTGAAATGGTGACCCCAAAGCTCCTACCTCTGGGCTGGGAGCCTGGACCACTGTTATATAATAAAAGCTACCTGTTTGACAACCCTGAGATACAGGAAGAAAAGGAGGAAGAAAGACAGGAAGAGAGGGAGGAAGAGAGGAAGGAGGAAGGAAAAAAGGAAAGAGGAGAGGAAGGGAGGGTGGGTTGGAGGGAAGGAAAACCCCTTCCATCATTTAGCCTTGAGTAAATGAGACTTAGGATGTGATCTGATGAAGGATTCTGAATCTATCATTTTTGCTCAGTTGAGAGTTATTTGGATAAAATGGTGAGTGGCGGTGGTGGTGTATGTGTGGGTGCTTCTTGATCTTTTGTGGCTCCACTGAGGTTGAGTGAAAGAGCTCTTGGCCTTGGCAGCTAAAAGCAGGACCTGGGATGATAGCAGGATTCCTGGCAGGATAGGAGATGCCTTTGGCCCAGACAGAAGTGAAAGTGGCCACCACACTGACACCTACTCAAGCATCAGAGTCTACACAAGTCCTCCCTCCTCTTAGCCCAGCCAAGGGACACTGGCTCTCATTTAAATTCCTCTCAGTGGCAAGTGGGGAAAAGGTGACAAAATCCCAACAGGATGCCCATTTGCTTTAATTCTAGTTCAGCTCCAGGGATCTCCTCATTGAGCCACATTTTCAAGGTCTTTAGGGGCCAAAGCCAGAGGCAGGAAAGCTGCGGATCCCTCTTCACCTCCTTTCTCATTCATCCACAGACCCACAGCCATGCATCCATCTCTTCTCCTTCCACCCCTGGGCATCTAGGTAATGCTTATCTTTTTGTGCCTAAGTCATTTTCATATTCTATCCACTGGGCTCTTGCACTGTTTGTTTTTTCTGTCTACTTTGTTTTACACCCTCTCTGCATCCACAGCATCTATTCTGTTGGTATTCTGGTCTATTTATATTCCCCTGCAGTGTCTAGCCTCCCTCTCCTTTTTAATCTCTTTTATCAGTCTTGTTTACTTTCTCTATCAGCCCCTGCATCTTGCTCTTACCCACATAGTTAGATTGCCCCCCCACCCCCGCTCTGTCTTCAGCTCCCTCTTGAATCCACCCCAGGCTTCCCTGGCAGGTCTGGCTGCTCCTCTTCACCCCACTTCCTGAATCTGACAAGAGACCCCTGTTAAACCCCTTAGGGGGCAAGACTTGCTGAGCCAGTCACCCACTACTTTAGATGGGAGGTCTCACCTGTCCACTGCTAACAGCGAGAGCTAACACCTAATAAGCACCCCACATGTGTCAGCCCCTGAGCTCTGTCTTCATTTCCTGTTTACTGCAACTTTTCAAGACAGTTTCCCCTTATACTACAGAGGAAGAAGCAAGGGCTCAGGGAGGTGAAGTAACCGTCTCACTGTCATACAGTTAGTATGTGGGATACTGACAACCTACCCATAGCTGTCTGCATGAGCAATGGCACGGATAAGCTTCCCCTGCAGAAAAAGTTAAAAATAATTTCTAATAGGTTCTGGAGTTAAGCTCTTGGGACAGTGGATTTCCCTCCTGGTGCTGCTCAGCAATGGCTGATAGTCAAATACAGGGCAGGAAATGCCCTTGCGTGGAGTGGTTTATTCCAGAGATTCTGAAAACACCCGTGTCTTAATGCAGCCCTCCGCAGAAGTGACTGTGTGCATAGCACCATTCTCTGCAGTGGGGAGAGCAAATGTGACAGCTGCCAGCCTCCTTCCCAGCCCCTCATCCCCTGCTGTACAAGCAGTTTCCGTTCCCTGAGGACCCACACTGACTAAAATTGTATGGTGTGAGCTCAGACACCTGGTGAAGATCAAAGGGAAGGCATCCCAGGATTCCACTATGGTCTGAATAAACCACAGAGACAGTAGTGAGTGACCTGTGTGTGCTGGATAACAGGGATCTCCCAAATGGAGCTGCCATGGGATACGATGGAGGGAAGTGAATCAAAAACTTTTTTAAAAAGACATCTCTTTTAGGCCTGATGCAGCTCCTAAAGCAAGGATCCCAAGGACAGAGACGAGCAACAGTGAAACAACTTGGCAAACTATAGTGGAAGTTACTGAGTTCTTTGAAGGCAGCTATCCCAAATTCCTCCTTGGATTATTCTCACCTCTAGAGTTGGACCTGAGCTCCCTTGCCTGACAGCTAAGACTCTACAGATGGTTAGCCCTCTGCCTGAACTCCCTTTCCTGCCAGATTAGAGTAATATACTGTCCCTAAGTGTACCTCATATAATGGGGAGGAATGCACTGGGACCCCCCCCCCAGGGGACGTGCTTAAGAAAGAATGGATGGCCCTTTCTTTCCTAATTACTAGAGTTTTAAAACTGAGCCGTAAGGATTTTACAGAAGGCAGCAATAGAAAAACACTTCAATTCCTGTGTGGAGAAGTGAGTAGTAAGATACAAGTGTCATCAGTGCCGATTGGGAGTGGAGCACATGGAGCTCTATCAGGATAGAGGGGCTGTACAGGGGCTAAAGAAGACTCCATGGAAGAGGTGGCATGTACTCTGGGTCTTGAAAAATAGGTAGGATTTATTGCAGACTTTTCTAAGGATAAGGGAGATCATTTGGAAAGGACAGGGAATTTCACAAAATATTTATCAGCTTGGAGTAATGTGGTGGGGACGGTGATGGAGTGGAGAAAAATGTTTTATGTCAGAATCTGACCTCATTATCTACAGATTCTGTAGGAACAGTGACTATGTCTTTGTGGCCACTGCTTAGCAGCATCACGGTCAGTCCTCAGTGAATGTGTATAGTGATGGGGACCCAGGGACGATGGCAATGGTTCTGTAAGGAGGGTGCTGATGCGTCTTGCTGAGATTCAAACCACATCACAGTGAGGCTGAGAAACCAGAGCAAACTTCCTACTGCACTGCCTCCTCCCCTCTTCTCCTCCCATTGTCTCAAACAGGTGGGGCACTGCCAAGCCTGCTGAGACTCCCTGCCCAGAGCCATAGACCCTGTCACAGAAAAGTAATTTCTTGTTAAACTTCTATCCAGTGAAATCCCACTGCCGCACACAGCAGGCCTGGGTGTGCAGGCGTTGCTGTTCTGCCACCGCAGTGCTGGGGAATAAAGGAAAATGCTTAGCATTAAATTTCATGTAAATCAGACTTTATTTGCTCTGGTGACAGGTTATTACCTTCTGCAGGGAAGGAGGGGGAGAAAAGGCTGCTGGCTGGAGAAACCACTCCCCAAACAAGGAGTCTCCAGTAGCAGCTGGTGGCAGGCCCGGGTCACGGGTCACCGCTTTGCTCCACCCTTCCCTCTCCTCCAACAGCTCCCAACTGTCTCAACTTCCCAGCGCTGCCCCCTCAAGCCTCTGGCTGCCATGTGGGGGCAGATATTTATACTGACCTCCCTCTCATCGTGTCCTCCCTGTCCCCTGAGCACCGTGGCTCAAGCTCTCTCCCATCCAGAGCATTCTGCGCTTTCCTCTCCAACCCCTTAACCCTAATCTTCTAACAGCCAGCTCAAGTCCAAAACCTCCAGGAAGTCTCCCTCACCATCCTGCCTGTGGCTCTCTTTGCCTGCGAGCACAGCTCATCTTTAATCTCTGATCCACGGTCGAACATATCCTGACTAATGACTTCCTATCAGCAAGCAATACATGTATTGAGAACCAGTGTTTAAAATGATGGTTGGCTCCTTCCTAGTGTGCAAACTTTGCCGGTACTCCAAGTTGTGACAGGCTACTAAAGTCGATACCCACACGTTTCTACCCATCTACAATGACACACTCAGGGCCTTGTGCAGAAGAGATTCTGAAGAAGTGGGTTGGCTCCTCGTAGGAGTGTATCCGTCACAACAAGTTAGAGTATGGCTAGTAACAAATGTCCCCAATTCTCATGATTTAAAATAATAAATATTATTTTCTTTTTCATGCTACATCCTCATTGCAAGTCAGCTGGCAGACTATTTATTTTAGTCACACATAGACTCGGGCTAATAAAACAACTGCGAACTTGAATTGTTTGAGAAGGTCTCAATTTGGCAATGAAATACATCTCTATCCTGCAAGTGACACAGATCACCTCTACTCACAATCCACATGGCTCCATCAAACATAAAGGGTCAGAAAGTGACATCCTACCATGCTTCCAGAAGATAAGGAACAAGAAGTATTTGGTCGGTACTATCAACAGCTTAGCCAAAGGGCTTACTGACTACATTCTATGAGGAATGCTTTATGCCTACTTTGGGCACAGTTGAATCCCTGGTGAAACATAATAAGTATCCCCAAAATTCAAGGTACCCAATCTTGTTCTGAGCTTTATCTTGATTCAGAGCTGAGCTCATGTGCTTTTCTGGCCTTTGATCTGCCTTCCATGCCTCTGCAGGCCATCAGCCCTGGAAGGAAGCAGGTTTCCTTCACTGCTGTGCGGTCCTTGAACACAGAGTCAGGGCTGCTCAGGCATATAACCTTCTGCACCTTATGACAGGCAGGAGGAAGTGCCACTCTGCTGAGACTGTTATTTGGTAAGTAGACACTTTTTGAAAAGTATGTGTATAAAAATTTGGGTGTACATGACTGTGTGCACACTGGTAAGAATGGAAGGGTGAACACAGAAGGCAGTTTGACATTTCATTGCACATCTCCCATTAGCAGCTAATCAGTGCCATATTCAGTGCAATACCTGGGCTAGGAGGTGGGGAAAAGGCCCTGGGAGATGGAGGTACAATTCTTCTATTGGCAGCTGGGACTGCTTCCTTACTGTGAGCCATTCCTGCTCTCACGTTTTTCTCCATTTGATCCTCTTTTTCCTCTTTTTTCCTTCTTTCTTTACTTTGATTGTTTTCTCTCATTACCCCAAACCATGGGGGCAAACAGGGCATGAAAAGAGAGAGAGGCTATGGCCAGGAAGATTTGGGGAATGTGAGAACAGGCCCAGGGTCTGGCTGGAGATTGGACGGAATATATAGCCATGACCATGGCTTGAGTGTCTTTGACATAGTCACATTTAGATAAGATACTTAGTTTAGGGTTCTTGGTAGAGGAACTTGGAAGCAGAAATCATGCTAGGTGCTTTTCCCACCTCTCCTCTACCATCTCTCATCTTCGTCTTTGACTTGAGATGGAAACAACTGGGACCTGATCCTATGACTGACACCCACGAAAAGTTCCCTTGGCCATCCTTCCCATAGCCAGGTGAGGTGCAGAAGGCTGAGGTCCAAGGCTTAGTTTGGACTTTTCTAAATGGATCTCTGATCAAGGACTGAGTTCAGAGAAGGCAAAGCCAGGCAAGCAGTCTCCAGTGCTGGACGTCTGCCACGCTCACCATCTGTATCCTCTGGCCAATGGTAGCTTTGCCAGCTCCTGCATCAACCCCACCCTCACTCCTCCACCCCCAGCCTGAGCTGGGAATGTGCCAGCACCCCAGACCGCATCGTACAATCGAATAAGCTCTGCCAGGTTTATGCCTGGTAATTTATGGCCTTCTTTAGCAACATCTATCACGCTGTACACTCGTTAATCCCAGAGTCTTTGCCCACTTTGCAGAAAATAGCTTGCAATTCCTTGCAATGTAGCATTTGCTAACTCACCTGTTGGGCTGTCAGGCTGGGTGGGCATGACAAGCCACTCTCTAGTTACTTCTTTCCATCTTACTTTGCTTAGGTAAACTGGGCCTTCTCCCTCCAGAGAACAGCAGCAACGATCTTTATTACCCAGCTACCATTCTTCCTCCCCTTGTTGCTGCTGCTGCAGCAGCTCTATACCTCACCGCTAGGCTGCCTGGAAAGCCAGGTGGTCTGGACACTAAAGGGAGGGTGGCTCATTGACCACAGCAAAGGCAGAACCTTTCACTGGCACAAAAGAGAAGGCAGGTCCTTGGGGACACAGACTTCTTCCCCCTTATTCAGAGTCAGAGTGGTGGAATGGTGTATGGAATGTGGACCACTGAAAATTGCCAACAGGTGGATCCAAATGATACATAAATGCATTTGGCTTCAGGATAAATCAGATGGTTTTATACAATCAACTTTTTAAGCTATTAAAATTAAACCTTCTCAGGCTGGGGATTAAGCTCAGTGGTGCCACACCTGCCTCGCAAGCACAAGGTCCTGAGTTCGATATCCAGTACCAAAAAAACCTTAAACCTTTTCATCTTAAGGCCTGTGTCCCTGGATAAAATAGGACAACTGGGAAATTCAAAATCACACCAAGGAAGGTTAAGTGAGGTAAAAAGATTTGGACTGCAATCATATGGAAGCTAGGTTGTATATGAGTATAATTTTTTCTTTTTTAATTCTAGAGAGAGAAATAAGGCAAACACATTGGAAGGGAATACTGCAAGATAATAAAGTGTTTCAATCCAGATGTAGAGCTAGACAGACATAGATGACTATCACTATAAATATATATCCTCTGTATTATACACAATACTTCTAAGTATATATTGTGTTGCTGTATGTGTCTTCTATTTTATTATTTTGCTATATTTTGTAGATTTCTTATAAGCATGACTTTTTGTACTTGAAATAAGCACGAGCACTGCAGATGGATGATGCTGCCCATACTGATCAACTAAAATGACCTCACATCAAAAGCAGTCACCCCTCTCCTGTACACTTGCAAAAAGTATAAAGAGAATATCAAGAGGTACATTTCCTAGCCATTTCTTTTCTTTGGGCCCATTCTATTTAAAGTACTCAACTTCTTCTATGTTCAATATAATTTTCTACCAGTAAATTTAGGAAGAAATTTGCAATCACTGAAGAGCTCAAATATTGCCCATTACAAATGCCATATTTTTATGATATTCTCATTGCTTAGCTGAGGGTGCTCAAGAAATATTTGAATGAATGAATGAATGAATGAATGAATGAATGAATGTAGTGGGAGTGGTTGTTCTTCAAACCAGCTGAGGCAACTGGTTTAAGCTGGTATCATTTTGCTGACCATGGTGTGATTCACTGGCCTCAGTTCCATGACTGGTAGTAACCCATGGTCCTATTTTCTGTCAGCATAAACTTCTGAAGGTGAGGGTGATTTTTACTTTGGGACCATGGGCAAGGTGAGGCTTCCTGCAGAATTCACATTTCACCTTACAGTATTTGTATCCTTTGTTTTATTTGTGGCTGTTTCCTTGAATGAAAGTAGAAATTGAGAAGTGGAAACCACACATGTTCCTGTAGAAAGTTCCACTGGGACTCTGGTTATTGTGTAGGTTTGCTTTCAATGGTTTATCTTCTGTTTGATAACATTTTTGGAGCTTGGCTTCTGACCAACTAAAATGGTGCTTCAACCCAAGTATGAATCTGAAGTCTCATAAGCAAAGGCTGGAGTGCAAAATGCAGTTGGTTGGATGCACTGCAGCCTGAAGGGTAGTGAGAGCAGCAAATGGAAAAAGGCATAGGAAATGCAAAGGTCTGGCAAAGGGAGTGAAGTAGTACATTAAGGGATTTATGGCAGGTAGGAAAGAAAATGGAGTCAGGGGTGTTAACAGTGTGGGAAAAATGGCAGGGTTTTAGTACAAAGGTTAATCGCAAGCTCTGAGGGCAGCTGCCAGCTTTTTAACATATTTGATGAGTGTGGCAAGTTGAAGAAATTACTGGACTTCTTTAACCTGCAGCATCCTCACCTGTATAATGAAGATTGCAGGAGTACCTACATCTATAGAGTTGATGTGAGGACAAGTGAGATAACACACGTAGGGCATGGCACATAATAAACATCTAATAAACATCAGCTACCACACCACACGCTCACCAAGACTCAAAAGATGAGTGCAAAGAAGACACTAAAAGAACAGGAAGAAGAGGAGAGTGTGGTCAGAAAAGGAAGAGCCAAGTGAATGTTTTAAAGATGAAGCAATCCCATGTGATGAGAGCTTCCTCGATGGAGCCAAGATCAAGGGCTCCAGAGAGGGTTTTGGAAGAAGGGTTTTATGTGAGAAGGTAAAGAGACTCTGAGGTTGGAGGGTTGGGTGAGTTGTTCATGTGGTCATGAGAGACACCAATGATGTTGGCCAAGTCCAGGGACAGTGATGTGCGGATGCCAAGCAGGAGTGGGTCTGAGGGCAGTAAATGATGCTGGTGAGCAGAGCACATCCACCTGCCCTCAGGGAGTGGCAGTGCCACCTCTGCTCCCCTGGATAAGTGAAGTGGAAGAAGGAGTCCCCACGGGAAGAATCTCAGGATTCTGATGTTGAGTAAGGAAAGAGATATTCTGATTTGGAAAAGAGTGGGAAAAAACTGAAGAATTGGAAAATATTGCTGTAGGTTTGTTTTTTTTACAAAAGAGTCTAGAATGTGATTAGTTTCAATGGCTTTTTTACATAGATTTATGAAAAGGGGGAAATTAGATCTTGGAAAGAAAAAGAAGAAAAGGAAAGAAGCAGAATGAGTCAAAAGACAAAGAGGGGAAATGAAAGGCATTAAAGGAAAAGAGACATTCATGAGGGAGAAAAGAAAGAAAAAGGAAAAGATAAGTTCCACCTTGGTCCTAGGAAAGGCACCCAGACTGAGGTTGGTGCTGAACCTTGAAGTATCAGTCCTAGAACCCTAGTCCTCTGGGGTATAGTTAGATATGATACAGAATAGAGTAACAAAATCGATTTACATCACTATTTCCACCTTATACACGAACACACACACACACACACTCACACACACCACATACACACAACGATGAGCTCCTTCTTTAAGCCACATTCAAAGCCCAGTTCTCTGCCCCCTCATCTTCCGCACCCCAACTGCCCTCAGTCATCATTTTAATCAGCATTTGAGGGGCCAGGCGGTGGGAAAGTTGTACAAATGACCCTGCCCCTCAGTCTGAAATTGAGGTGAGTTTGTAAAGTTCCTTTCGGGCCTCTGGAGACATTCACAAAGACCACAAATCAGCAGTTTGGTCTTCATCTCACAAAAGGGTCAAAGATGAAAGCAGCGGAGTTTAAGGGCAAGAAAAGTGTGTTTGCAGGTCTATATGAAATGTACGAGTGGCATTCCCATGATTCTTATTTTTAGTAGTAGAAAGACAGCATTTTAAAAAAATCTATAACTGTATGTGCGGCAAGGACTGGATGCATGAGGCCAGAATTGGGACCCATGCCATGGCTAACCACGTGACTCGAACTTGTATCACTGTCTCAGGCTAAGCTTAGAGGACGTGTTGGCAGACAGCACATAGATGACGAGCAGAAGCCACAGACTTAGATCCCAGGCTAAATAACCTGGTACCTGGACAGTGCCTAATCTTCCTGAGCTTCTTGTTCATCTTCTATAGACCTGCCTGCCTCATAAGAATCAAATGAGTCAGTGTTTATGAAAGTGTTTTGCAAACTGTAAAGTTCTATACAAGTGTAAAATATCATTAGAGTAAGTACTTAATAAGTACTTGTTGAATGACTGAATAAACAGAGCTCAGTCATGGTGTGCTATTAATTTTGATGATATATTGATACCACTAGGAAGCATTTTATCGATTGCTGACAATTCTATGAGTACCGGTCAAAACAAAACTGCAAAAACCACAAATTTCATCACGGAGTGATATGTGGCTTTATACTAGTTTTCTATGTCACATTTGTCTCTGTCTTGTCCCCACAATTATGCTGTGGGCTGCTTGAAAGCAGAGGTCTGGTTTTGCAGACTGTGCCCAGCATCAGCTCATCACAACAGTTATCCTTAGTGATCATTTGGAGGTTGACTCTAGATCTTTTGTGGACAGAATTTGGAGAGCCGTGAGCATGCACATGCGTGAAACAGTCATCTATGGGGCTGGCTTGAAGGCTGAGGAAGCAGGAGCATTAGTTGGAGGGATCTCTTCCCAATATGTTTAAGATGCCTTCATTTCTCACGTACAACACACTTTCCCTCTAATTAAATCAGAGAAAATGAGGTCTCCACAGCAGGTGAAATTGAGCAGCAAATTTCTTCTGAGTCTTTTGGGTGATATTTTGCCATCTCCTGACAGGGTTAACTAGTTGGCTTGCAATGTCTTCTATCATCCTCCTTCTTCCCTTTTACTACGGAGTTTCCCTTCCTTCTTGACCAGTCAAAGGTGCATCCTTGACAGTTCCTGGCCAGAAAGTAGAAGAAAAATATGGAGACTGGGAAAAAAGCCTCTTACTGAAAAAAAGGAAGTAAGTTAAATACAGTTCATAGAGCAATAGGAATTCTTACTTAGTCTCTGCACAAAAAATGAAGGCAAGTTCTTTCTGCACAGAGGAAGGTGAAATTGCTTTCCCTCCATTAAACCTAGGAGAAGCCTTTGTGGCTTCCTTCATGAGTCCCTAGTCCCCAAGGTGAGTGTTCCTGTGAACTCCAGCCCCTGAGGATTGTTCTTCTCTGCCTTGTGCCTCACAGTGGAAATGCAATAGGAATGAAATAACTTACAGGGGCTCCAGCACTTGATCCAGGATTGGATGGGAGGGAGGGAACTGTTTACGAAGATAATAGGCCCAGATACCCAGATAGTGAAACTGAAGCTGAAAGGTGTTGGGAAGGGAGAGCATACTCAGTGGCACACACAGGCAGAGACAAAGATAGCAGCAAGGGACCAGAGAGAGAGACAAGAATGCGAAGGATCCCCTGTATGGAGAGGGATGAAGCTATTAGGAGGAGGTATTGATTGCTAATGCCCACCAAGCTTGTTCTGTGGACCCAAAGCTCTTTATACAATTACGTGAAACAGGTAAGAACCAGCTATTAACAAGGAAAAGAAAACCCAGAGGTCAGACTTGTTTGTTTAAAGAGAGCACAGCAGTGATTCGTCATCATACTTCAGACAGCTAAATAAATATTTACTAAGTGGGGGTAATCATACATGGAAAGGAACCTGCCAAGCAGTCCCACTGCTGCCCTGGGGTAAGATTTTGCTCTGGGACCCCAGTACTGTAGCATTGGGCAAATATGCCATCTGAGGTAGATATGTCACCTTCAGCTAGGTCACACAAGAAACTTGAAAATTTTTCTGGCAAGCTTATGCCATTGTAAGTATATCTGTTAGCTTGGAATTAGCCCTGCTTAGGAGTATATTAACAACAGGAAAATTGAAATATGGGCTACTCGAACTGCATTTTAATCATTATCGTCCCAGTCATTTTTTTCCTCAACTAATTTTTGTTGTTAAACCATAGGAATTAGGAGAGTGGAAGAAACCCAATAAAAATATCCATCCGACTTTATTCACAAGAAAGTAATAAAGATTTCTAGAATGATCCACTCGGAAAGGCCTTGAAAGTCCCCAGTTCCGCTGCCATTTCACAGAAGAGGTCAGCAAGTCCCAGAGCAGGGAGGGGCTCACCTCAGATCCCCACTTCCCATCCTATTCTCCCCTCACTACACACTTCCTGCCCTGAGCCGGAAGAGCTCTTTTTGTGCTATGAGGATCCCAACAAGATGTTTTTCATGAGTCTATATTAGACCCCTGGGTGTTTGAACCCTGATGCCCCCTTGCTGTGGCTCTGAGGCCTTTTTTAAATAGCCATGTGGCCTGAATGCTCAGAAAAACAGCACAAGATTCCCCTCCAAGTAAGTTATGGGAAGAGCTTCTAGATGGGTCTAAAATTGTGGCTCAGTGTGAAATGAGTTCTCTGAGCTGTTTTGGTCTAGGTTTAAACTGTCACCTTTCAGTTATTCACTGCTGGCTTCTCCAATAAAATGTCTCAGCCTAATATCCTTTCTTTTTCCAATCCACACATCTGAGTCTTGTCTTTCCTCTCCAAGAATTTATTCAAACTGGAAACCATTGCCTGCAGCTAGGGGCCCGGAAGAGGAGACCCAGCTGAAGGCTGGGGGCTCTGCTTTTATGGAAATGTGTGCAGCATCACACAGCTGGATTGGAGGCAGTGTTGGTTAGTTGTCTTTGCAACTTGTCAAGGAAATTTCCTTCCTCAGTTGTGACCAAACAGTGGCGCTGTCCTGTCCGATGTCTATTCATGTTGCCAGGAAGCTTCCCTTTCCTCTTTTATGATTTTAATTTGAGAACTCCTGTGTCCAGTTTAGAAGCGAGGAACTTCCATTTTTAATTTCTGTACACTCACCGTGCCAATGAGTGCACTGCACAGAGTAATAATTGAATCACTTGGCTTCCCGATTGTTGCAATTACGTGGGACTTACCGTCAAAATAGCAGTTTTAATAACTTAATAAATGCACTCCTTACAGATGCAGAACATGGCAGTGGGTGGTTGACCTAGAACACTGCACGAGTATGAAACCAAGTTCTGCAAACACAGAATGGTATTAGATTTGTATTTGGTCTGTTCATTTTTTATATCATTGTTTTTCACTGTTTTTGTGGACAAGTAATAGTTGCTTTGCTGATGTGTTTCTTCTGTTTTGATTGCTCCCCAAAAGCTGTAGTCACAAGTACAGGAGGCTGAGCAAGCCCACCAGGACACCAGTGGTCTTGGCTGAGGTCCAAGGTCCTCTCAGTTGGGGCCTTGCGATATGCACTGGCAGGGTTTTGCCGCGTGGACCAGGGATGAGAAGAGTAGAAAAGGCCCTCAGCGACAAGGTTCCCACCTGTGCAGCAGTTCCAGGATTTCCTAGACCAAAATAATTCTTAATTGATTTTTGAAGTGAGATTTGTATTTAGGATCAAAATTAGAACAAGAAACAGATCTGCTTCTTCGGTTGCATTAATGTAACTCCACAGAATGTCATCACCCTTTTGGAGTCCCTGAAGCATCTGATTTAGCCATAAAGAAGATGCAATATGCTTACTTAAATTAATAAATTTTAAATCTTTTAAGTGTGTAAAAAGGAATTTATTTAAACATTGTTCTAAACATAATTAAACGTGATTACACACATAGATGACTTTTGGGAGAACTGAGGTTATAAAGATTTTATGCTTTTGCTTGACCAGAACGAGTAATAAAAAGCTAACAACTATAAGCATCTTAAAAATCTTGAGAAGTCATAAAAAAGTACAAATTTAGCTGTGGGAAAGAGGACAGAAAATAAAACCTAAAGTAATGGTTTTGCAGAAACGAATATGAGATCATCAACACTGATGTCAGACAGATGCACCATATTTTAAGAGGGCAGTGGCTGTAAACATGATTTGATACATCCATTTCTATTCCTATTCCTTAACGAATACTGAGGGACTGAAATTATCAGAGTTGTTTTCTCTTTGTGAACAAAAACAAAATGAAAATATATGATATTCAAGTGAGTAAAGATGATAGCGGGATGGGATAGGCAGTAGGTACTGTTGATTGAATCAGGGAAATAGGAACTCAAGTCTGCCTAATTCAACTGCTGACTAGTCCCTCCAGGCCATTTTTGTGGCCTTAATGTCACCCAGAGACCCCACAGGATCAGTAGGGCTCATGTTCCTGAAGAGAAGTTGGGAATATGGAGTAGAAAAGGCAGATCCTTATATGAGTCTGTTTTCTGTTAGTTTAACAAAATATTCCAGGCTGAGTATTTTGTAAAGAAAAGAGCTCAGGATTTTGGAGGCTCAAAGTCCAAGATTGGGCTGCCTCATCTGTTTGGCCTCTGGTGAGGGCACTCCTGACTAAATCACAACATGACAGAGAAAGGGAAAGAATCCTGCCACATACAGAGGGAATCACACAGTGAGACAGAAAGAGAGAGTCGGGGACCGGGTTTGCTCTTTTTATAACATCGAATGCCTCAAGACCAGCATTAATTCCTTCTGAGGCCCATGACCACAGTAATCTAATTACCTTCCACTGGGCCCTACCACTGAAACATTCCACCACCTCCCAGCACTGTGAAGTTAGGGCCAAGCCCACAAATCTTTGGGGAACACACTCAGATTATGTCCAAACCATAGCAATGATTTTCTGGCTGAATTCTCTTTGTTACTGGAAATCCCAGGAAATCTGAGGAATAGAAGATAGGACTTGGGGACCTGTGGCTCCAAGGGTTAGGAGTAGATGGCTTCATTCCATATCTAGGCAATGCCTGAGGCTGAAGGCTGGCTGTCTCATGCAATTCTGTGAGCCTCTCATAGAAGCCACACAAACCCTGCCTTATTATCACTCCTTCCTGCCTGCCTTTAACACCACCCTAGTCCATCGCTGTTAACAAGTAGTAAAATCAATTCATCTGGATTTTACCTCCATTTTCTTTTCCTTTTTCACCCCATTTTTGAGTTGCTAAAAAAACCACATCGCAGGGTAAAAGGCTGGCAGCCGAAGGGGGTGGGGGTGAAAATACAAGCACAGAGTTAATGAATTAATTGGATTTTGATGTACTAAAGAGTCTGTAATGAATTCTTGTTTATTCAGGAATATGTTCCCCACCTAATGTAGTCCTCTTTATTTTCTTCCTATTCTGCTTGAGGCTGAGTAATTTGTAACTTGTATAAAACAAGGAGGATTTCTGTGGAAACAAAACGAAATAATCATCAACGGTTTAATTGCCTTTTCTTTTCTTTTAAAAAAGCCTTTTCAAGATTCCATTGCTGTCCACCTGTTACGAAAGTGCAAGCTCTTGAGGGCCAGGTGTGGATCTAAATTACATTCACATCCTTCTTGTCTCCTAGCTCATTCAATAATATCTTATGAGCAGATCAACAAAATAGTTCATAGTTTCCCATTGCATGATCTATCTAGCCAGACTCTTACTATTAGACTCTTGGATAATTTTTCAGTTTTGGGTACCTGCAACAGTACTTTGATGGGCATCCTTAAACCCTATGCACAGCCTTAATTGCTTTTCGAGGATAAAGTCAGAAGGAAATGCTGGGTCATAGTGGATATGTGTTTGTAAGGGTTTTAATACATGTTATCAAATCATAATCCAGAAGTAGTATGCCAGCAGTGTATAGCAGTTCTTATTCCTCCGCACCCTCACTGGGTACATCCTGGGAGGACATTTCTCAGGTTCAGATTGTCACTGAGAAGTAGCTTCTTGAGGTGGTGGAGTTGATCCCAGAGGGTAGCATTGTTACCCAGTGTCTTTACTCTGAGCTACTGGTTTTCAAGCTCCAGCCCTTTCAAACCCAATATTGTATATTTATAAAGGTCAATCTACTGTTTTCATCCTCCAGTGGTTTTCCTGACCTCATTTGTAGATTCACCATTTCCACTGAGCAATGTTATCCCCAGTAAGGATGGGGTGCAGGAGTGAGGAGGGTGAGACTAAAACAACAAGAGCTTCAGAAAGACCTACTACATTCTGGCTTCTTCTGAGACAGTCGCACTCTCAGGAATGGAAAGACCATCATGGCAGCACCATTCTGCCTCATCTCATTTGTAAAAAGGAAGAGAAAAAAAGCAAAACTTCTATGATTCTCTTCAGTTTCAGAATTCCTTATGGGCAGAACCATCTGAAACAATTGCTCTCAAACTAGAAAAGTGATCTCAGCTTTTTAGCCTTGGGTGTTACATCATAATTCTGGCCTTATGGTGATCCTTAGGCATATCTGCCTTCTAGCCAGTCTTTGCTATATTGAGATCAAGAGAAAACAGGTTTGGAAACACAGTTGATGATGATGAAGGAAGGGGCAAGAATATAGATGGAAAACTGAAGGAGGAACACTAGACATAAGGAGGGCAAAGAATCCAGGGCAGAACAAGATGAGCCCTTATCAAGGACTTCTGGTTTCACAGGGTCTGATTCAGAATGACAAAAATGCAACCAGGCTCAGAAATCACTGTCCAGGGGTACTTATGAGGCACCCAATGTCCATCCAAACTCCTCTTCCAAAATCCACCTCGAATCAACATTTAACCTTGATATGTTTCCTAAGTCCCTCTTCAAATTATTCCCTTAAACCTTTCTTATATAGAAATTCTAAAGCTGTCATCTGGAGTATCTAAAGTTAGCATCAAATATGCAGCCAATGCAAAATTCTTTTTAAATATTCTGGGCCTCTAGGTACCATTTGATATATTAATTATGTAATTTACTGATTAAGTGGATTAATAAAGAACCACTACTCATTAGATTTTCTAAAGCTCTTGACAAGAGGGTTCTCTCCCATCCCATGAACCACAGCAGGCCCCAAGATAGCATCTCAGCTGAATGCTAGGGAGGGAGACTCTGGTCCCTGGATCTGAATCCAGATCCCCCCTGACTAGCTTCCCACCTGGCTGCAGTGGTGAGGAAGCTGTGGACAGGCAGACGGGGCAGGTGGCAGGAGGGAGGACAAAGTGCCTCTGCAGGTACATTTCACATTTCCTAGGCTTCTGGGTGCTGCGAAGAAGCCAGGGGTGTGGAGAACAGAGCTGGACTTCTTCTGCTTGGCCTTTTGGTGTTTACGGGTCTCCTTGAGAATACTTTTAATGGTAATAATTGTGCTCTTGCTAATCTTTGTCTAGTTCAACAACTGGTGCTCTAGTTAGGCATACTGTGATTCTGTCTAAAGAAAGAGGATCCAGTCACACTGCTCTGTGGTGATAACGGAAAGCAAACCAGGCCAGTTCTTTCAGGCTTGGTGAACTTTGGAAAAGGGTGACACAAACCTTGGAGAAAGCACTTTGCTAAAACACAGGGACACAAGAGAAAGCCTTTATTCCCCAGCCAAAGTGTCAGCAAAGGCCCCCTTACTCATAGTTGATTAGAAAATAACAGACAGTAGAGTGCTCCCATGGACAATACCGGGCCTCATGGCTTTTCTTCCTTGCAATTCAAATAGCAAGCATTTTCCCAACAGAAACTTCCATGTTGCTCCCTGCTAAAACCCAGCAAGGAATTTAGAACCTAGGCAAAAGAGCTTAGTATACATGTCAACACTGTATAGCGCTTCGTAAAGCTGCCCTATTTTAATTGATGCATGCTCTTCATTAGGTACTAGGGGCTCTCAGAGCAAGCTTTGAGGGGCTATCTAAGGGAGAAATTGTGTTTATGTCACTTGTTATGTCCTTGGGACTAATAACTGGTGCATTTTTTTAAATACCTTTGAGTGGTCACCAAAGAGCATGAAACAGGCAAACCATTAGGCAAGGGCCAAAGTTGAGGTTTTCATGGTAAACTGCTAGTTTGCTAAGTGTAGATGGATCTTGTCCAAAGGTGAAAGAGGGGGACTCCAGAGGGGTTCAGGGAGAAACACAGCAGTGGAACAGATGGCAGATGCTTCCAGCTGCAACCGCACCTGCCATACCCCTTAGAGAGGGTCCTTGGTCGGACGCCATTCCACAGAGGGATTGTTTGAACCTATTACTCAGAGCAGCCTCAGGGTGGCTTCGATTCAGGGGTCCCAGTGTTACGTTCCCACAGTGGCTGGGTGAGGGACAGCCATAGGAGATGGCCATGGTCAGAGAGCTGTAGTCAGGCTGGCTAGCAAGAGAACACTCGAGGGGTTCAAGTGGAAGGACACAGGCTCCACCCCCACAGCCAGAGGCTAGGCCCAGCCTGATTTGCTCTGGATTTCAAAGTCACAGAATCTTGATGCCCCAGCACTAATCCTACTGCCTGCTGGTGCCTGCATCCAGCACAGACCCGGGGCCTGACTGCCTTCTTTATCTACCAGCATGAGCAGGGACAGGTCTGTCTTGACTTGCACACTGCCCCAAAGGTGTGGGTCCTGGAAGAAAACCACGCATTCTAAGTCACAGAGAATGAGATCGCCTCAAATTAAAAAGCTTCTGCACAGCAAAGGAAACCACCAACAGAGAGAAGAGACAGCCTACAGAGTGGGAAAAAAAAATCTTTACCAGCTACTCCCCAGACAAAAGACTAATGTCTAGAATATATAAAAACTCAATGGAATTAGACATCCCACAAATTGAAATACCCAATCAAAAACTGGGCACCTGAATGGCTATCACCCAGAAATCAACCAATAACAAATGCTGGTAAGGCTGTGGGGGGAAAGGAGTGTAAACTGGTACAACCTCTATGGGAAACAGTATGCAAATTCCTCAAAAAACTGAAACCGGAAATTGCATTTGACCCAGCTATTTCTCTTCTAGGTATCTTTCTAAAAGAGTTAAAAACATCATACCACAATGAGGTATGCATATCCGTGGTTATAGCAGCACAATTCATAACAGGTAAATCTTGGAAGCAGATAAAGAAATTTGGTATTTATACATAATGGAGTACTACTCTGCCATAAAGAAGGATGAGCTTGAGTCACTTTTAGGAAAATTGATCCACTTTGGGACCATTATGTTAAGTGAAGTAAATCAGACACACAAGCTTAAATACGTCATTGTTTCTCTTATATGAGATACTCAATATATAAATAAAGTACAACATAAAAGACAGATAGTAGGAAAAAAGAGAGAGAAAAAAGTTATTGTAATCCAGAATGATTAATATATCTTGATTTAGTAAAATTATCTTGTGTGTTTTATGTTTTTGGTTGTTAATCTAGCTGTTAGTCTATATGAATGATAATTTACTTTTAGGAATTATAAAATAAACAAATGAATCCAATATGGGCAAAAAACAAAGGGGTAAAGGGCCAGGGATTTAGCTCAGTGGTGCCTCCACCTGCCTCACAAGCACAAGGTCCTGAGTTCAATCCCTGGCACCAAACAAAACAAAACAAACAAAAAACAAAGAGGTAGAGAGGAAGAAGAAAAAAAAAGATTTGAGATGGGTTATGTGCATGTACCAATTCCCTACAATGAATGTAATCATTAGGTAATGCAAACAGGTACTAATAAAAATATTTTAAAGGGACCTTGTCCAGAAAACAGTGCAAGTGATTACTGTGTTCCAAGAAAATTTTGGGACCCACTTAAAAATTTGTTTAATCACAGTCTGTGTTTATGTATTTACCTTTTTACTGTTTTGTGTTTTTTTTACCATGATGTTCTTTCCTGGTGTAGTCAGATTAAGAGAAGGTAGTCTCTTCCCTTTGTTAAGTCTATAAAAATATGCTTAAAAGACAAGAAAAGGGAGAGCCATGTGGCATGTGTTTCAGTTTCCTGCCTATGTCTTGAACTCTCTGCAAGGTGAATGTGTGGACACCCAGGAGAATCCTTTTCTGCTCTAATGTGTTGCCTCCTTTGGCTGACTGTGGAACAATGGGATCGATCATGCTTGCTGATTTGGCCTGTCCATTCGGTTAAACAACTGATCTGATCGACCTCTTCATGGAAGTTGTCCAGTTGTTTGATTGAATTAATCAACCTGAGTGGCTGTTGTGCTTTGGTTTTGCTTTTGTTTCTTTCCTCATAGGCATAGCCAAAGCCTCAGGTTGTCATTATATTTTTTACTTCTGGTGTTTAGGGCTTGGCAGAGAAAAAGCAAAATTGACTCCTTGTGACAAGAGCTAAAGGTTGGCAGTTCAACATGGCCAGCCAAGTCCCTCTGTCCCTTGTCAGACTGTGTACATCAGAAGGGAGACTTCCCAGCAGCACCTTCTACTGAGCCAAATAGCTCTCCTTTGACGCAGCCATTCTGCAGCATCCTGTTTCTCCTCTTGTGCAGGGTCCACCCAGGATTTCTATTTCTGCAAGAATTCCTTGGTTATGTTGTGTGTTTTCACTTAGTCATTCAGCCATAACCTTTCCATTTAGAATCCTGCCCTGCTGATGGTTCAGCTCCCTAGTTCAATATTTTACATTTATCTCTATTGAATTCCAGTTGCCTTCTGTTACAAGAGGCACTTAAATTATCTGAGCCTCGCTCCACAAGCTCAGACTCCAAGTACAGGACAAATCTGTTTAGCAGTTAGGGATCATTGGCATATGAGGAGCTTGGGAGTATAAATGTGTTTGGGTCAGGCATTTCTTTATGATGGTGAAGGCAACAGACTTGACTAGAGAACAAGAGAGCCACTGAATATGTAAAATCTCAAAAAAGTTCCTTCAGTATTGGAGGAAAATGGGCCAGGAAAGTAAGATAATAAATACAACTAGCCTGTAGGAAAGGCACTGACAGCATATTGTGAGCCCTTACCAATATGAGCACTAGTACATCAAAATATACTATATACACTACATCAAAATATAATATAGTTTTTTTTCTCTTTTGTCAAGAAGACTTACAGTATATTATGTCATTAGCTTTCTTATTGCCCCATTCACTGATGATGGCAGGAAGTCATGGTTTTCCTCATATTTCAAGCCTGAAATGTGGCTCAGGAACAGGAGAGGGCTAGTGATGTGCTAGGAGTGGTCCCCAGCTCAGCTGCTCTACTCTAACATGCTTACCAATGGGTCACAACCACTGAAAAGCAGAGGGAATAGACTATGGGGCCATGATCCCAACTGTCTTCAAATAAGGGACTCCAGATTGCAGCATTATGCATGCCAAGCCATTATTTTCAAAAATCCCACTTCTAAAATGGGGAGAAATAAATAATAGTTCCCATCTAGATTCTTTCCCAAGCTACACTCTTAATGTTTTTCAATCCAGACTTTATTGAGTCTTTAAGGTTTGAATACATCCATTTGCTGGCTTCTGTGGCTTTTTTCTCTGAAAAAACCAGGTGCTGACTCAGGCTTGAGCTGATGACTATGAGATTCAGTAAACACCTCTAGTACTAGAAAGTTCCACCAATCCTGGGGCCAAAGTACTCGAGGAGGGTGAAAATCCCCTGCATCCATCAATCCAAGTTTTCTTCTGATTCTGACAAAAGCAATGACCATGCTGATTCCCAGCTGTTTACCTGTTGTGGTCTCTCCAACCTCTTTAGGCAAGAGGCAGGATTGTTACTGAAGAGAGAGGGAAAAAAAAGAGATGGTATCCAGAAATAACACTGAGTCCACATGGAAAATTCTTTGGTGGACTTGTATCTATGGACAAATAATTGAAGAAGTATATAGCCAAGGACAAATACAAAGAAAAATCATTAGTCTGTAAGAAGAGTGCCAGGAAAGCTAAAGCTCAGAGTGAGCAGAGACTTCAGAAAAATACCAGGGACAACACAAAGGCTTTTAGTAGCTATGTTGAGAATTAGAATAATGAGGAAAGGATAGGCTCACTGCTTGGGAAGCCTGATGAGAGGTTAAGATGAGATGAGAAAGGAAGGCCACTCAAATAGCTTGTTTCTTCCCCAACAGGCAAGATCTTTCCACAGAAGAGAATGGAGTCAATATTGTGAAAATAGTCTTGAAACTCATGCTCTATACACAAACTATAAATGGTCACCTAGAGGCTTAACAGTTTCCAAACCTGACAAGTTTCATACCAAGATTTTAAAGAAACTTATAAATGTTCATACAACCACAATTTAGAAATGATTAAGGGAAAGAGATAAAAAAGCCAGACATGAAAAAAATCTGGATTTTCATAGAAAGAAAGTAGATTCTAGATTGTACAACCCAGTGGATTTGACTGATCATCCTAGAAGTTCTAGGATGAATTACTATTCCAATGGACTATGAGGTCTTGGAAGGGAAATAGTAATCAGTAGAGGCTCACATGAGTTTGATGAGAACAAGGCATAAAGAGAAATTCCATTTCCATGTGACCAGATTGTTAGATATGTAAATCAGCCAAGTACCGTAGACATGGTAACACCCTTGACAAAATTTTCCTAGATAGTCTTGTGTATTGGATAGAAAATTTAAGGCTGTATTAGACTGTTAGTTAACATCATGGTAAATTGACTAGAAATGGTGAGGCAATGGATTACATCAATGTTATGAAGGTTTTTGTAGTGTATTGAAGAGCTTCACCTTTGGCTCTATCCTCTTTATTTTATCATGGATTTAGATGAAGATGCAGAAAGCATGTTTATCACATTTATGAATGGACTAGCAGAGCCGGGCTCAAAATATTCCTACAGACTATAGAAATGGCTAAAACTAACGAGGTGAAATTCAATAGGGATAGAATTAAGGTCCCGCATTTAGGCATAAAAAGAATCAGCTGTGCAGGTACAGACTGGCATATCTGATTAAGAGCAATTCAGATGAAAAATATTTAGGGGCTACTGTTGACTAAAATACTGACAGAACACTACAGTCTATATGGCTGCTAAGACATACCCTGCACTCTTGGACACTGGTAGAGCTACTCTGTCCAGGGAAAAGGAAGCAACTTATCATTTTCCTGGAGAAGTGTGCCTGACAATCCAGGTCTTCTCCAGGGATTCAAACAAAGGTGAGGTTCTCAAAATCTTATATGAGAGTAACTGGCAATAGCTGGTGGAATTAAGGTACTCCTAGATATATAACTCTGAAAAGTTCGTGCACCTGTGTGCAAGAAGAGCCAGGACTCAGTGAATGTTCCTCACAGAATTCACTGTGATAGTTATGAACAGAAATAACCTAAAAGTCCATCAATAGGAGAATGGCTGAAGAAAATGTGTATTATCGTGAGTATTACAAATATAATTATAATGGAAAAATCAAGTTGAATATCTACAATATAAAATAATTCATTTACATCTAAAACCATGAACAATAATGCTGTTTATTATTCAGTGCAACACGTGGGTGAAATAAAATAATAAAAGAAATTCAAGGAAATTAAAAACTACGCAGTCCAGAGCGATGGTTACTTCTCAGTGGAAAGGAGGACAAGGTTGTATGTAATAAAAACTGGGCTCTTACTTCCATTTATTCATCAATGTTTCAATTTCAATCAGTGTACCCCTTTCTATGCTTAAAAATACTTAGAATACATCAGAAGGACTAAATGCATTGAGATGATGTTCATATAACATCAGATTAACCATTTTAAAGTGAACAATTCACTAGCAGTTAGTATATTTGCAATGTTGTATAGTCATCTCCCTTTATCTAATTTCAAAACATTTTTATTGCTCCAAATAAAATGACATACCCATCAGCAGTTTTTCACCATACCCAAAGAAGGACTTTTGTTTGTTGTATAAAAAGAGACTCACAAAAAAAAATGAGTAGAAAGTGCAGAGGTTTCCTATCTATCTCCTGTCCTTACTCATACCTCGCCTCCTCTATTAACATTCACCCTGACAGCAGTACATTTGCTACAACTGGTGAACCAACACTAGCACCTTATTATCATCCAGAGTCCACAGTTTGCAATTGGGGTTTCTTCTCACGTTGTCCATTTTACAGGATTAAGCAAATGTATAATGACGTGTGTCCACCATTATAGTATCACACAGTAGTTCCCCTGCCCTAAAATGCCTCTGCGCTCTGCCTGTGCATCCCTTTTGTAATGGATTTCTAAGGAATATACTTTTTAAAAAACTCATAAGAAGAAAAGGGTATCCATGATTACTATCTTTAAACATTTCAAAATCTTTCCTGTGGAAGGGAAATTCAATTTTTACCATGTAAAATCCCCTAGGGATCAATGGGTTGATATTAGAAGTAGGTACAGTTGAATTTGATGTAAGAAGGGGTTTGTTAACAAGATTAGAGCAGCACATCATAATTCAGAATATGACTTTGAGTTAGATGGAGTTGGCTAAAGTCTATCTGATACTCATTCTTGGAAAGTTGCTTGAATTCACTGAATTCAAGTTTCTTCATATTTATAAAGTAGATTATTAATAGTACTGAACTAATGGAATTATTATGAGAATACTTTCAATGAAATATATTAGATATAAGGTAGTAAATAGCACAGATTAGGAGCTACATAAATATAAATTATAATAGGTATATAAAACAAGTGGAGAATATGTATAGACATGGAGCTTCTCTTTTTATTTTTTCATTTTTATTTTGATTAGTGCATGTTTGCGGGATGTAGTGATTACATTCATTGTGGTGCATGTACATAACATATTTTAATTCTTTTTTCATGCCCTTTTCCTCCCCTTTCTCCTTCCTCCCTCCATCTCCTGGTTCCTTTTGCAAAAGATCTGGCTCCATTTCCTGGTACCTATCTTTTATTTTTCTCTTTAATTTATTTGCATTTTGGATTTCTCATATAAAAGAAACTAGGTGATATTTAAACTTGTGCGTCTGATTTATTTCATTTAATATTGTGGTCTCCAAGTGCATCCATTGTCCCACAAATAATTCAAATTTGGAGTTTTGCAGTGCTGCCAGAGTTTAAGTCAAGACTGGAAGGTGAACTGTCCAAGGTACTGGAGCTGGGAACTTCAACAGCGAAGACAGGCTATGGCCTGTGCTCTCTATTAGTCTCCTCACACACTGTTGAAACGAAAAGTCTTTGTTTGAAGCACTGACAAGTAATGTTTCTGGGTAAATTCTAACTGCGAAGTGCAGTAGTTACCTATTTGTTAGGGTCGAGATTTAAGATGGTGCCCGAAGCCTCATGTGTTTGGAATTATGGGGGCGACATAGCTGACTTGTTGTTTAGTGGGGTCTGGTCAGAAGAGGTGGAGCACTAGGGGCATGACATAGAACAGTATATTTCTCTTTACTCTCTCTGCTTCAGATCACCGTCAAGTGAGGAGCTTTTCCTCCACCATGCTCCTCCGCCATGCTGCCCTGCCTTGGAGCCACCAACTATGAAGTATATCCATGAGCCAAAATTAATCCTGCATCCTTTAAGTTCTGGGTATTAGGTATTTTTCCCAGTGATGAGAAAGTGACTAAGACACTATTGCTATGCATAACATTATCTCAAATTTAGTGGCTTCAAACTATATGCACTTACTGTCTCAGTTTCCTTGGGTCAGGAGTTAGGGCATGACCTAGTTAGGTCCTCTGGCACTGGGTCTCATTTGAAATTTCAATCAATATGGTGAATAGGACTGAAATTTCTTCAAAAGGATCAAGTTTGGAAAGGTGTGCTTCCAGTCTCAAGTAACTGTTAGCAGGATTCCTTTCCTTCTGGTCTACTGTTCTAGGGGGCTTCGTTTCTGACTGAATGTCTGCAAGAGGCTGCCCTTACTTCATGGAGATTGTTGGGGGTGGTTGTCCTCAGTCATTTGCCACATAAGATTTCCCAATGTGGCTTCATCAAAACCAGCAAGATAAGCATTCTGATGACAAAAAGGTGTCACCATCTTGTGGAAGCAAGAAAGGGACATCTCTTCACTTTAGTTGGTTAGAAGCAAGTCACATATCTTGCCTATATTCAAGGTGAGGATTACACAAGGGCATGACTACCAAGAAATGAGCTTCACCAGGGGCCATTTCTGAGTCTACGAGAGAGCCCCAATGCTAAGGACACAGGAGTGCAGCTGTCCCCTTGCATACTGTAAGAGAGACGATGGAGGAGTTAGATACATTTGGATGAACAAGAGAAGAGCACAACTGAGACAGAAAAGGAGCAAGAGGAGGAGAGTTAGGAAGTCTGATGGGCTACATAAGTAGCAAAGCAGGGTTCAGGGAGGGTGAGTGCCAGAGGGGCACTCATGATGACTGAGTAGCCATTATGGATAAGACAGTCCTGTCTGGTATGAGGACAGGCTGTGCCTGGAAGTCTTGCCAGGAATGGCCTTGTTTTCACAGAGCTTAAGAGAGTTTTTTTTTTTCCAGAATGTGTTTAAGTACAAGGTTCACTTAAAAAGGAGAAAAGATGTCTGCTGTGATCAAGCGTGCTCTGCACTAGGTGGTAAACTACTAGTCTGCTTGTGGACACTTCATTCTCTATAATAATTAATTTTTTCATGGTATACATGGCTGAAGCTGCCTTACTGATCTGGGTGTGTTCGACTTGGAGCTGGAGATTGTTGACTCTCCCGAGGAGGAGAAAAAGAACCAAAAGGCAGGGAAGTGAAGCTGGAGATGCAGGATGGTACAGCAACCAGAAAGGCTCCTATCGGAAAGGTCCAGTGTTATCTCATGTTGCCAGCAAGGGTGCTGGTCTTCTTACTTGGAGATATACCTGCAGACACTCTGGAAATATAACTGTAGCCCTGGTAACCTCTAGTTAGATACTTATATTTTCAAATCTTTCTGTACCATTATTGTACTCTAAGTGTCCAGGGCTGGGACAGGGTGTCTGAGGCTATAGACCTTTATTTTTAGGGTCTAGAGAAACTTCAAATCAGTTCATTTAAAGCTGTCAGTATGATGGTCGTGATGGTGTGAGGGTCACACAGATTTGAGTTACAAGTTGTCCCAGGTGAATTCAAGGCTGAAATCAGAGACAACATGGTTCAGCCACTTTAGATTCTTCATGGTTTTATGCTTCTGTTTTGATGATGAATAATGCAAAGAGGATTTGTAAATCTCTGTATGATGAAGGTCCTGAGTTGTAAGTTCAGAAAGTGGATACAGTAGCATGGACTTGAGACAAAATAGCCTTGACAATATTGTCTCCAGATGGTCCAGTCCGGCTGCATTTCAATGGTCTTTCTCTTGTAGAGCTGATTTTTGCATTCTAGTAAGTGACTCCATCTCCAGCCAAAACCTGAGGAGATGGCTTTTCCTGCTCTTCGGTTGTGGGTAAGTCAGCACTAATGTTCTCATGAGTCAGGCAGTGTGGGTAGGCGGGCATGGGTTTATTCATCTGGGACAGAGGGGCAGTGTCTCGGGATCTGATGCCTTCCGAGAATCCAGGGGAGATCTTGCAGGGGTGGACCTGGCCTGGGAGGTTTTATCACAAAATTAGAAAATGTTCTTTTAAGGAAGTAATAGGGGATATCCACCAGTGTCCCTCCTGACAGCCGCAAGCACTTGACTAATTCAAATACCTAAGATTTTTCCCTTCTGCAAACATCCATAGGGAAACAGTGAACAAAGAGAAAGTGGGTGTCTGTGGAATACCTCCTTGGGGACAGGCACTGTGTAAGTTCTCTCTGCATGCTTTCTCATTTGACATTTACCATTGTTCCCTCTCCTTTGTGTCTGCCTTGAGTTTGCAGCACTTGGCATTATGCTTAATCCATACTAGGAATTCAATAATAACTTGCTTAACTAAAAAGAATTAAATTAATGTGTACAGGAGGAAGGGACACTGGATTCTGGAGCAGCCCTTCTCAGTGGCTAGATGATCTTGCCATAACCATCCACTCTGAGCCTAATGCTGTATTCTTCATCTATAAATTGGGATGGTTGAAAACGTGATCTCTAAGGCTCAATTAACTTTTAACATAAGTGGTTTTATGATTGAACAGGCATGGGAATGGGAAGATGTTAGATTTCACAGTGAAAGAAATAATGATACAAACACACAAATTCTCAGCATCTCAGCCCCTGGCCCTGCCAGATGTTGAACATGTTTGAGATGGAGCAGGGGGAACTCTGGAGCCAGGGGCCCAGCTTTAACAGGGCCAGCAGCACCCCTAGCCACGTGCATAGCCTTAACCATGAAATAATGCAAGCTCTTGGCAAATACAATTGTGCTTAAGGAGCCACAAAATAACTAGCCAAGTAAAAATTATTAGCAAATTGCCCGAAATAATTACACTTTCTGAACAAATAAAACTCTGTGCTGTCAATTCCCTGAAAAATACACATACACATAAAATTATAAGCAAGAACTCTTTCCCTGAACTCTAATGAATACTAGCCTCAAAATCTTGATGTTAAAAAGTCATAAATGCAGAGAGGATATCTTTTTTAGTCATATAGAAGACCTTTTTCATTAATCCCTTAGGGTCCACATCAGCAGATATTTATGGACATGCATTACATCTAGAGTTTAGAAATTGGAGAACTATCTCTAGAATGGGAACTATGGTGTCACTGACTCTTGCCTCAGCCTGTAACATTGTATTTTGTCTGCCAATGTAGTCCTCTGCCTCTTCTCCCCAGTAAGCAAGGGCAAAAGCTAATGCTGGATGAACATATGCAGCAGGCCTCTGAAGATTCTTGAAAATGCCAAGTCCCTGGGTGCTTGAGCATACAGGAAATGTGCCCAATTCCAGCCACCCAATGAGGAAAGGGAAGTGGCCTCTCTCTGCCCATCTTTCATTAGCACTCAGCTCGCTGAGATTATCCATTTGTGGCATGATGAGGGTTTCAGATGATGCATTTATTCTGCCTGCAGAAAGATAGTATTTCTGTTAGTTCATTTTGAATCCTGCTGTTCTCAGAAATGGGTAAATATTGCATGTGTGTGTGAGAGCATGTATTTGTGTTATGTACACATATGTTTTTGTGTGCAATAGTGTGAGCATGTACAGAAGCATGCAGGTAGACATGTGTACATAAGTATGGCTCTGTGTACACAAGTGTGTGTGTATTAAAGAGTTCTGAGATTATTTAAAATATAGTCAAGTCAGCCAGCAAAGTCATTCTTAGACCTACTTCATGTTATTGTTCTATTTTTCTTTCTTTTTAAATTAAAAATGGCACAGAATGGAGACGCTCTCTCGTCTTAATTACCAGAGAAATATTGCTAATTAGAAACAAGGGAAGAAGTGTTAGGGATTTGCCTCAGAATCAAAGACAGCATTATTTTCCAATGGATATTAAAAGACTTGCAAAAGATGCTAAGATGATGTAGTAGATAGAGTTGTGAAGCATGTTTAGGGTCCCAGTGGTAAAACGGCTGGAAGTGGAAATTAAATATCTGGGAGGAAAGAGTTTTCAGATGTTGGAATTATGCCTGCAGCCATAACACGAGATGCTGTGATCCTGTCTACCTCAAACACAGAGCAGGATCAAGAGATCTCCAAGGAACTGGAGGGTGGAAAAAATGTCAATGACTCAAACCTAGATCCCCTAACCACCTTGCCCCTAAGCAGGCACTGACAGTGGACACTTTCCAAACATTTTGAGTATAGATTCTTCCTCTCTCCCTGCCACTTTTCCCACCTTGTGGTTTTTATCATTTTTTTTTTTTGCCTCAAACCAAGTGTGCTTGAAGAATAAATGAGAAGATCAAAAGACCATGCAAAGCACACCATTAGTGTTTCATCTGTGTGGCAAGGCCTCTGTTCGTGGAAGGCCACTTGGAGGTGAACTGAGAGCAGAGCAAGGTGATGTGATAGTTGAGGGTCTAGGGTTAAAAGGTGCAGCCTCCCAGGTCCAGTTCAAACTTCAAGGCTATGCACAGACCATGGTGACCACATCCAAGCACGAGGGCAACAACCTGAGCACGATTCATCTGGTCAGTTTCAGTGTTTCAAAGGCTTCAGTTCTGAAGCTGAGAATTAAGTCTGGGGACATCAAGATGGGATCCTCAAAGGCCAGGGATGAGGCCCAAACTGTGAGATAGGAGTGACTAAGGAATGGGAAAGACGGGGAAGATACAGAGTAGAACGGCTCAATGCATAGTGCACCACAGATAGGTAAATGACTTATTCCAAAACCATGCTGTATTTCCCTCTGCTTTGGATGGCTTCAGTTTTTCCATAAACCATCAGGTAGAGTCCAGGCTGGGTGACCATAACAAAGTCACCCAACCTCTTTAGATATATTTTTCCCTGACCTGACATCCTCCCATAGTTGCTATGACTATAAAACAACATGATGTCTGTTTGTCAAACAATGCAGTACTATGTAATAGAAGACATGATTTTAGCTGTACCTCAGGACCACATAGATGGAGCATGTCATGCAACACATTCAGGGTGAGTAGAAAGAACCAGGGGAATACTCTCACACCCAACAACTTGGCTCTCAAACCAGCTTCAATTTGGCAGAAACAATGCTGTTCCCCTCTCACCCCAAGCATAGGATAGACAGAGAGCATTCTTTTCTTTTTTGGTACCAGGGATCGAACTCGGGTCCTTGAGCTTGCAAGGTAGGTGGCGTAAACACTGAGCTAAATCCCTGGCCCCACAGAGAGCATTCTTAATGCCAACGTGCTAGTTAATTAGACAGTTTTCTGTGGCTTCCTAATTGCTGACACAGAATTAGTCTCAGCATGAAAGCAAAAATTTCCTGGTTTATCCTTCTCCAGTCCCAAGGAATGTTTCTCACAGGCAGCTACTTGTAGTCATTTATTTTAGTGTGTTTACCTAAATAAATATAGATACCATATGGATATCACTATTTGCTTAATGTGGTTTTCTACTTCAAATTTAGAAATCATATATTGATTTATACCTGTGGAAGATAAAAATTTAGCTTTGTTACAACTACTGCTCCCTTCTACCTACCATACATAGTCATACATCCATCCATATTTCCCTTCCCTGTTCATTCAATATAGTTTATCACAAATGTTCTTGAATCAGTACTTAGTGTTTATGTTATTTTGGTTTTGCATTATTTACAAAAAAGTGTAGGGTACAATTGTCAGATTTCTTCCTTTGTGCAACTTCTTGGTTGTCCCTAGGTTTCAGTTTTTCACCTATTTATTTTCTTTGTGCCTAATTATAATATTATAAGCTCCTTGATGGAGCCATAAAACATAAAAGCAAGCACTTCAAGTAATGCATCATTTCTGGGTTTTCATAGGACATATTCTTTCCAGAACCTGTTTTCCTGCCATGCCAACTTGTTGACGGCTAGGTCTGCAGCACACCAGTCTTCCTGGAACTTCCTTCACCATTACCCCAGGAATTCCTTTGTAAGATATTCAACATTTTCCACCTTTCTGGATCACCCGCTTCTTTTGTGGCATACATTCTCCAATCACTTCCTGGGAAATGGTGCATCAGACGTAAAGTGTTTTGAGACTGAAACCTTGGATATCTGAAAATGCAATGATCCCACATAGCACATTGGTAGTATGACTGGGTATAAAACTTTACCTTGGAAAGTATTTTCACTGAGATTTTGAAAGAATTGCTTCATTGACCTTTAAAATCCAATATTACCCCTGGATGGCTGATACTATTCTGGTTTCCAATATTTTGGTGTCACCTGTTCTTTTCTCTGGAAGCTTCTAAGGATTTCTCCAGATCACTTTACCTTTGGTCTTTGAAATTCTATGATCGCATGCCTTGATGTGCTCTTTATTTTTATTTATTGTGCCTGGCACTCAGTAAGCTCTTTCAATCTAGAAAGTCAGTCCTTCCATAGAAGAGAATGTTCTTCTATATTTCTTTAATTATGTTCATACCTCTATTTTCTTTCTGTTCTCTTTTCCACACTCCTATTTGTGGAAAGTTGGATTTCCAGGTACAACTAATTTTCTTCTTTTCTTTCTTCTTTTCTATCTTTGTGTATTATTTTCTGGGAGATTGCTTTACTTTTATATTTTACACATTCTGTTGATCTTTCATTTTTTTTCCAGTAACCTTTAATACCCAAGAGCTTTTTTTATTTGTTTTTGAATGTCCCTTTGTAAATAAGACCCATTTTACTGTTCTACATATGAAATAATGTTTTCACTTAGGTTTTTTTCTTATTCCCTGCATTTTCTGTTTAAGTCTCACTTCCTTCTTTCTTTGTTTTGATCTTTTCTATACTACAGACCTCAAATATCTGCTAATTCTTTTCTGTTCATACCTTAAATGTGAAGGAGGCACAAAAAAAATCTGATTAGGTGCTGTATGTATATCTATATACATATGTACACGTACAGTGGGAGTAGGGTGGAAAGAGGTGTTGTCAGCTTCATTTCTCTAGAGAAATTTCCCCAGTTTGCTTTATGGGGGATATTCTTTCCCTACCTGCAAGGGCAAAAGTCTGCGTTGAGGGAAGAATCTCATTGCTCAATACCAAAATTCATTTAATCCTCCTGTTTTCAATGTTTTCCCTCAGATCTGCTGTCAGTCGTGACAGGTGTCCTCAAGTTCAGAGTCTGTATGATTCAGTGTCTCCAGAAAGTAAACCCCTGGCCCCCATGGAGGGGAAGGTAGAAAGGCTGTCTGGCTGGCCAGGGGAAGAGAGGGACTCTAGGGCATCTAGCAGTCATTGTACAGATTTTCAGTCAGCCTTCCTCTTTGCAGTGCCATCTTCTCCCTGTTCTTCAAAGACACCTGTATCTCTCATTCTTGAATTTTTTCAAAGTCCCCAGTCAGATTGCTGCTTTTGCCTTCCCTCCTATAGGTGTCCTCCCTGCTCTTCTAAATTGGTGGTCTGTGTCACCTGCTTCCCATCTTACAAAATTTTGTCTCCACGTCTCCTTTGCTGCAATCACTCCTGTACATTTAAATCGTTGTTCCTTATAGCGAGTATACTTGTTTTCCACCACGACATAATAAATCACCCCAAAGCTTGCAGGCTACAACAGCACAACTGTTTTAGGTATGTCTTTTGGCTTAGGTCCAGCCACATGCCCATCTGGAGGCTTCGTTAGGGAAAGACCCACTTGCAGTAGTAATAGACCTACTTCAAACTGTTGGCAGCATTCACTTTTTTCTGCAGTTGTAAGGCTGAAGTCCCTATTGTCTTTCTGGCTGTTGACTAGTCTCAGATCCTGGCTACATGGGTGTCTCCACTCAGCACAGAGTACCACTCTTGCATGAAATCCCTCTCATGTTTCACATCTCTCTGACCTCCCTCTCTGCAACCAGTCAAGGAAAACTCTCTGCTTCTCAAGGACTCAAGTGATTAGGCCTGGGCCACCCAGTTAAGCTCCCCATCTTAATGTCAACTGTGGCATGTAGCATCACCTTTTCACAGGAATAGGCTGAAGTTCACCATCCCAGGGATTTCACGGACTATGCATAGCAGAAAGGGTAAATCTTGGGGAATATCTTAGAATTTTGCCTACCATATTGGTGAGATCCTTATAAGAGAACAGAAATAGCTATGTCTATTTCATCCACCATGTTCAATCAGAAGTCTCCCACACCCTAGCTAATACATTGTTATTTTTATTGCACCGAAGTTGTTAACGTTAGTGTTCTGGACATTACAACAAACTTGACTTCTAGTTTTTCAATGGGCATGGTCCTCCCTTTGGTTGTCCTTCAAAAAGAATGAGATTTCTCCCTCCCTCACCCATATGAATGAGCCTTATGTGCCTAAGAACCCAAAAGCAGAACCTGAGTGTGCTTGCATGTTTCCTTCCCAAGCCATAAGCCATCAAAAAGCCCAGGTGCTGATGACTCTGAGGGCTCTGTTTTGTTCTCAGAGGGCCTGACACATGCAGTCAGGTGAGTTTGCTGCTCCTGGCGCATGCACAGGTGTGGTGCACTAGCACTGGCCAGTTGCATGAGGATATTAGGAAAAAGAACAGCACCTTGGCACAGGGACATGGTGATTTTTCTTGGCGTGGCAGGTCCCAGTGGTAGTTGCTGTTTTCAGTGATGAATCACTAATTTCTAGAAACCTTGACTGGAACCTGAAGGCAGGAGATAAACGTGAGTCAGGGTGCTGCTCTGAGCGTTGCTGCAGATAAATGGCCAGTCATGACTAAAAGATGGTTTTACATTTTCTGAGTGTAATCAAGTGAGATGTAACCAGTATTCTGTAGTTCATTAGCCTCATGTCTCCTAACCTTCACTGTCGAGTACTCCTTCATTGAGAGGCTCCCAGTCCATCGTACCATTTTTATTTTTAATTTTAGCTTAGATTAAAACTAGTGGGAGAGCCCCCAGCAACAGGAGGAAAAGGTCACACACAATTTGGTCTTAAAATAAAAAGGAGAAGAGAGGAAAGGTGGAGGTAGGAACAGGGAGAAGTTGACATGGGGAAATGATCTGATGGCAGTGTCCTCATCATGCTGGTGCATTTCTCATTGAAGGCAACTGGGCTTTGGTAAACCAATAATGTGTGCAAGCTCTGGAAGGAATTCAGAGAGGCATCTCCTCTTGCTGCTACCAGATAGTGTGGTAGCATGACATACTTTACTCCTTACTTACGTACCATTTGGCCATCATTCCTAGCAAGGGTCTCTGGGCATCTCTTCAGAAGATAAGCTTGATTTGTTGTTCTGTGAAAAGGAAAGGTACAGAACCAGGGTTCTGAAACCCTAGCCCAGGGAGGATGTGAGATTCCTTATCACAGAAGTGCTTAAACCCCCTGGGTGAGAGTTACCTCCATGGTTCCTGTCGTGTGGTTTATGTGGACATCAATGAGTGTCAGGCTGCGATCTTGCTTGGATGGAATTGCAGTAGCTTTTCACAAGGCTTCTCTGCTTCAGGTCTTTACCCAGTCCAATCCACCTCTCAGGCAGCCACCCTTAACTTTCCAAAACCTGAGTCTAATCCTTTCAGATCCCTAATTAAACATCCTTGGTGGATCTTATTGTCTACAGACCCCAAATGAAAGCCCAAACTTCTGAACATGATATTCAATCCTATCTACACGGTGACTTCAGCAGTGTTATTTCCAGCTGCTATGCTCCAGATACCTAAGCTTTAACAGCACTGATATGTAACTCTCACTGGATCCATTCTGTCCCCTCAACTTTGTGCTTTTGCATGTGTTGTTCTTTCTGCCCAGAACACTCTTCCTTTCTTTGTGTAAATAGCACAAAGTGTGCTACTCATCCCTCATTCACCAGCCCCAGTCTCACTTTCTCGAAAGATCTTTCCTTCCATGGATTCCAATTTGGTCTTTTCCTCTTCAAGACACACAGGAATCTGCAGAGTGAGATAGCAAGTCATTAAGGAGAGGTTAAAGATCACATAGGCTCAAGGTTGTGAGTCAGGGATTGACAGACTTGTCAGCCCCTTGTTGTTGACAGGCTCCAGCGCACATGACTCACATAAGACTCACGTGGGAAGTGCCAGTCCAGTGTACAGGGCCGTGGAACATGAGATGCTAGTGTCAGAGATGCCTGCGTGAGCTGTGTCTGGTGCTTCTCCTGGGTCAGCCCCCACTGAGCAATTTGGAAGGGCAGGCCAGCCTACCAGACAGACAGAAGACCGTGCCACACAGAAGACAGTGAATGCTTGTGGGGTGTCTGCTTAGACAGTGATAGGTCTTAACTGGAGGGTCTGGATGAACTAAGCATTCAAAGTGAGAAGTACAAAGGGAGGCATGGGGGCGAGTGGCAGGCTCTTTGCAGAGCAGTGCCAATAGTTTATTCAAGTCTAGCTCAGCAACAGCTTTATCTGAAAACAAAATAGATTCTGATTGATTTGAAATGAGCTTCTACCCACTTGCTCACGTCTATGACCAACCTCTACTCCACTCATTGCCGTCATCAGAATTTATTAGCGTCTCTGTGCCCATCTATTTGTACCTACAATGGGAGGTGGGAGTCTTTAGACTTCTGAAGAGGCTAGAAGAATCCTCTCCAGTTCAGAGCATCCTCTGCACACTGAGGTGACCTGACAACTCAAAACATGTCCTTCAGACTCAATAGTGATGAAAGCCCCTCACACTTTGAAATACTTTCTGAAAGGCACGCCATGCATGGGTTCTTGGCTGTGTGGGGTCATTTTAGATTTTTCCAACTTTGAATTCTGAAAAGCAGTTCTGCCCGCATGGCCTCTCTCCCTTTAGTCCAGGTCAGAGGAAAGTTCCACATCCCACTAGCAATGCCCTGATCCTCACAAGGAGGGGCAAGAGAGGAAATCTTTCAGATGAGAGGTTGCTAGAATTCTGCTTCTGTATGGAATCTATGCCAGCAGATCGTATCCTTCTGTGGCCTGATTTTTCTCAGCCTTTCACACACAACACTTAATCTCACCTTAGTGTCAAAGTAGCCCTTTTGTCTCCATATTCCCTAGCACCTAGGAAGCTTTGTTGGGGAAGGGCCAAATCTTTCTCTCTGATCCCTGAGCCCTGGCACAGTGCCTGGCACATTCTGACTCATGACCGTAGCAAAAGGGAATGAGACTGTTCCTCTTCGCATATCCTTTGATTCTTCTGACCTCTTTTTAATCTAGTTTTACCTCTTCTCTTCCTCTTCATCTTGTCTCATATCTGAGTCCCAGTCAGGCTGGCAGAAGGTATATGGTTAACAAACCTACCCGTTACCCCACTGGAAGGCTCAGGGCCCCGAACTTTCCAGTTCCACTCCCCAAGAGACCAGAACTTTCTCCTCTTTCCACATTCCCTGTGTTGTTTGCTGCTGCAACCCTCATTCATTATGCATATGACACATCTCCTGCATGTCACCTTCCCAGGCAGTGCTTAGAATATTTCTATACTATGAGGAGCCACATGGCACGTTAATTAAGAACTTGCTCTCGGAAACTGATGGCCTCCATTTGAATCATGACTCTGCCAATTATTAGCTCTGTGAACTTGAGTGAGTTAATAAACTGCCTCAGTTTATCCATCTATGTAATGGGGATGACAACAACAATACTTACTTCACAGAGTTGCTTTGAAGAGTGAGTAATGATACAAGCCTATCAAAGCAGTGTTGGGCACTTAGCACTGTATAAACTGGCTGTTGTGTTTGATATTATGAAGGAATCACAGATATAAATATTTTCAGGCAAATGAACTTAATACTTACAACTTCGACTTACCCATTTCCACAAAGTTTTCCTCAGTCTATAGTTTCAAAATGTCTTCTGCTCTGAATAAACCTTTAACTCTACCTTAAGCCGGTTTTTTCCTCTTTCTCTCTGTTTCCTTCTCCCCATAATCCACTTCATTAAATGAGTAATCTACACTTACAATCTCCACCTCCTCACCTCCCATTCATGCCTCAGTCCATAGCAATCTGGCTTTTGCTTCCAACACATCATTAAAACTGCTGCTCTTAAGATCACCAGTAACCTCCTGTTGCTACATCTAATTGCTTTTCTGTCACTTTAGACCTTACTAACCACTCATTTTTCTTGGAAATGTTTCCTTCATTTCTGAGACACTATTCTTTTCTGGCTGTAACAATCCATTCTTGTTTTGTTATGGTAAATTAATAATCCCCAAACATCAGTTGTTTACAACAATACAAGTTTTCCTTTATGCTCAGATTCAACATCAGCTGAGGGATGGATATAACTCTGCTTCATATGTCTTCTTTATTTGGGGCTTCAGAATGAAGAAACAGAAGGTCTGATGGCAGAGGGAAAGGGCAAAGGCAGAACCTACAGTGACCCCTAAAACTTTTCACATTCCATCAGTCAAAATAAGTCACATGACCCAAATCTGACACCAAGAGATCAAAGAAATACACTCCTCCAACTTTTGATGAGCAAGGGCACTTAATGATTTTCCAGGAAAGATAGCCAATGATATGGAAAAATAATAGCACATTGATTTTTCTTCTACCTTTCCAGTAGTTCATTCTTAGCTCTTGTCATTGGGCCTTCATGTTCCACTCATTTCCTGAATATCAGGGCTTCCTGCTTACATAACACTCTGAGTAATCCTATCCATGCCCTTAACTTAAATGAAAAACTAGATTCTTATGACTTGCAAGTCTAGCACAGATCACAACTGAACATATTTGTCAGGTGTTTTGAACATAACATGTCCAAAATTCAACTCATTTTCTTACCTTCTTATTCCTTTATACTTTTTCACGGTTAACAACAAGGTTGTTAACCCAAGTGTCTAAATTAGAAACACAAGAAGGCTTAATTAATCCTTCCCATTTCATCCCATCCAGTAAGTCAACTACAATTCATTCTACCCATAACGTAAACCTCTAGTCTCTTCCCACTTTCTATTTACTGTACTCTGACCTATTTTTAAGCTCTTGCTATCTATCTGTGCTAGTCAGCTCTCCACAACTATCAAATACCTGACATAATCAACTTATTAAGAAGGGGCTATTTTGGCTCCAGTTTTGGAAATTCCAGTCCATGGTCAGTTGGGCCCAATGGTTTGAGCTCACGGTGAGGTAGCACATCACGATAGGAATTATATGGAGAGTAAAACCACTTATCTCTAGGCAGGAAGCAAAAAAGAGCAAGAAAGAGACCAGGTCCCATAATCCCCTTGGAAAGTACTCCTCCCCAGTGACCTAAAGACCTTCTACTAGGCACTGTCCCCCCAAACTTTCTACCAGCTCCCAAGCTGGGGACCAAGGTTTTACACATTGGTCTTTAGGGAAACATCCAGATCTATGTTATCACACTATCCCTTGCTTGAATTTTAGCAGTCAGTTATTCTCAGATTGGCCTAAATGCTTCAGTTAATCTTCACTAGCATCCATGTCTGTATTTTTTTTTTCTTTTTTTGGTATGGGGGATCAAACTCGGGTCCTTGTGCTTACACAGCAGGTGGTGAAACCACTGAGCTAAATCCCTGGCCCTCCATGTCTGTATTGCAGCAAATATCTATCCCTTTTCCTCGAAACCTAACCTTGCCTCTTCTCTACTTAAGAGAGTACAATCACTCTCCCATTTACCTGCAGAAAAATCCAGGCTCCGTGTTGTGGACTCAAGGTTCTCCATAACCAGGATGCTGCTTGTCTTCACACCGCCCTTCCCTGATGGTCACCGGTGCTGAACTTCTCATTAGCATCAAAGCACTGATGATGTTTCTTATCTTTGTCTATTTATCCTCTTTGCTCCAATTATCTTTCCATTTTGTTTACTTGGTGAAATTCTTCAAAATTTAGTGCTGGCATTTTCTGTAAAACCTTCCCCACCCTTGCTGACTTCCCTTCCCTCTATTCCATAATGGCCAACATCAAGTCCTGACATAGCATGAATCACATTACCTTATCAGTCACATGTCTTTCTCTCTTCTATAGCTTATGAGTTCCCCAGAGCAGAGACTCTTTAATCTTTTCGAAATTGTCCAGTACCTAACACAACAGATACATATTAAATACTCAATGAATGTTTGCTGAGGGAAGGAATAAGCAAATAATGACATAATTCAGCCTGTGTCACATTAAGACTATGGTTAGATTTTGTTAGTTACCAGTTTAGTCCCTGGCTGCTTGTGGTCTCTGAGAGACATGAACTCTTTCCAATATTGGAGAACTAACAACTCGCCTTCGTATTATGAGTTCTCTCTCTCTCTCTCTCTCACTCGCTCTCTCTCCCCGACAGCCAGAATCTGAATCAGACAGGTTTAACTGCATAGAATTCCTTAGCAAACTTCTCTTTCCTAGAGTCTTTGTCTCCAACTTAAAAGCCTCCTCTTCAGCTACATTCTCTGTTCTTCATCTTTCCTATATGACCCCCCACTGACCAGTTCAGGCATTTCTTTAGGCTCCTCCCCTAGAATTCCCTAAGCCTTGTTACATCCTCACTCTTTCTGTCTCCCCTGTTGTTTTTCTTACTATTTTTCTTCTCTATCTCTGCCAGGATTAGCTATGAATCTTTCAGGGCTCAGTGCAAAATGGGAGTCCTTCATTTAAATATTATTAAGAATTTCAAAATGGTAATAGCAAAACAATAATCCAAGCACAGAGTTCTCCTGAACCTAGGGCCTGGGTGACCTCACATTTCTTATGCCCATAAAGTTGGCCCTGACCACTGCCTACCGGTTCTAGGCATCAGCTACATGCAGAGGGTCAAACTTATGTAGGAAAAAAATGTACCTACAGGTTCTAGGCAGCAGCTATATGCAGAGGGTCAAACTGGGAGTACTTCAGGAAAATGAGAAAGAGAAGTACATTTTTGCCTACAGGAAAGCAAAAGCATTGGAAAGACTTTGGTGAAATAATTTAATTCTGAATAAGGTATTTAATCAATGTAGTTAGAAACAAAAGTTTAAACATTACATGCATGTGCATGTGTAAGGCTAATATATATGATTATTTGATAACTGAAGGCTTTGGATCCATGCCATGTGGAAGTTGTTTTAATAAAAATAAACTGTCTCATCAGAACCATTTTGTAATTATGGGGAAATTGCTTGTCATTGTTTGCATCTAATCAGGAGCTGTAGAGCGGTGTTAACTCCATGGCTTGGCACTATGGGTACAGAATGCTTCATTCTCTGGGAGGGTTCTGTCAGGACACAAAAGGGCCAGTAATGGGACAAGTGGGATTTGAGAACTCATTCATTTGTTCATCCATGTATTCAACTAAACTTTGATTAAGGACATATTTCATGCCAGTTACTCAGATTAGAAGGTTTATACATAGCAGAGGCAAGTGAACGATCACAGGTGGGTTGTCCCAGGAGCTACAGGTGGGTGCAGTACACCCAACAATACAGCACCCCTTTCTGAGCCCACTGCAAGTTTATGGTAAAATATAGATTAGCCTTTGAAGAACATTAGCAGAAGTGGGGCAATGACCTTGTGGAGAGATGTCACTGAGAGGGAGGGCCTGGTTTGGGGTTGGAGAAATTCTCCTCTTTTAATCTTTCTGTTATTCTCCTTCCTTTTCTTCCTTCTGACAATTGATCGATAAGGTGCTCAGTTCCTGGGGTTTGTTCCAGATGTGGTGGCATGCAAAGCTGAGTACGTACTATACTACCTTTAGTTGTTTCAGTTTTACTCTACTGCTGAGAGATATTTTTGCTGTGCCTTGTATTTATAGAGCACCTGTTTGCAAAGACCTTGTTTGGTAAATTTAAGGTTGAACCATAGCCACTTGCCATTTCTATTAGTCCATTTGTGGTCAAATGTCAGCAATTTTATATGGTTCAATCTACTACTGTAGTAGTGTTATCTCCATTTTTTTCCATGGAAAATATGGAAGCTTAGAGGTACTTTACCAGTCTCAAAAACCAGGCACGAGTTTTAGACTCCAAACAGAACTTGAAGTCAGAGTCAAGCTTTTTCAACATGTTTGATATCCCCCTATTATAAATGATAAATCAACCACATACAGCAAGATGTACACAGGTTGGGAGATTCATGTTAATATACTCTTTTTTTTTTAGCCCCAGATTCAGTAATGGTTCTCTGTACAAACTCATTCATTTTTAATCAGTTGACTGTAATGATTTGTTACAAATGATCTTTAATTCTCAGCTGCGGTTAATCAGTACTGAAAGGCACTTTCCCTTTTATTTTATTTGGATAGGACTCTTAGTGAAATACTTGCCTGCCATTACTTAATCACTTATTTGTTTTCCCTCTGCACACAATTTCTAGCAACACAGCAGTATTTAATGTAGGCATTTTCCTTTTACCGAGTGAATTGAGTTTGCCCAGCTGTAGGAGCAGAAGCTGCCATGGGGAGTCCTGAGGTTTCATGCTTTGGTTTAATGCTTATTGACCCTCTTCCATAGGCCAAGTGCAAAGCTGAGTGCTCAGGATATTCTACTTATATGGGCAATTGCAATTCAACTTGGAAAAGGTAACTATATGTATTAGGCACTTTCCTGTTGCTGGGACTAAATACCTGACACACACAATTTTTAAAATGAGAGGTTCATTTTGGCTTCTGGTTTCAGAGGGTTCAGTATATAGTTCCTTGTTCCAAGGCAGAAACAGCATGGTAAAAGGACATGGACATTGTAGAGAAAAATTTTTCAACCTATGCTATCCAGGAAGCAGAGAGAGAAGGGAACAACCATGGACAAGAATACAGCCTTCCTAGTCATGGTCCCAGTAACCACCTCTTCCAAACAAGCCCCAATTCCTAAGAGCATATTCAGCTATAAACTCATAGTCTATTGATAACAGTAGCTCTCCCATGGTCCTATAAATTTCCAAAAGTCCTACCTCTGAACACATGAGACTTAGGGAGACATATCATTCTGCCCCCAGACCAACAAAATTCTCATGCCTACCTCATTATGTAAAATGTATTTCCTCCAACTCTGAGTCACCAAAGTCTTAACAGTTCCAACACTGCTAAAGAGTCCAATTCCAAAGACTCCTCTGAGACTCAAGGCAAACTTGTAGCTATGAGCCCCTGTAAAACTCAAAAAGAAAGTTAAAGACTTCCAACACACAATGCACAGGGTAAACATTCTCATTCCAAAAAGAAGAAATAGGGGGATAGAGAGCATTTGAATCAAACTGAGTTTGAAAACAAGTAGGGCAAACATTAAACCCTACAGCTCTATGTCCAGCACCTGGGGTAGGTTGTGGTGAGATATGAACTTCAGAGGCCTTGGGCAGCTCCACTCCTATGACCTTCCAAGTTACAGCCCATAAGGCCTCTCTCTTAGACTGGCTTTGCATTCCTTAGCAGACATTCCATGTTCCTGGCATCTCCAACTTCCTGGGGTCTCCATTATATCTTTGAATTCACTTTTACAGCTTAATGCAGTGCCCCTGAGAGAGCCTTGCCTGGGTTCCTAAGCCTTCCTTTGAAATGAAGGTGAGAACCTCCATAACCCTACAACTCTTGCATTCTGCATGCCTGTAGAATTAGCACCACATGAATGACAACAAGGTCTCTCACCAGCTTGAGCAATAGCTGGGCCCTCATGGACTTTGGCTGCAGTAACCTCTGAGTGTCTGAATGACTGAACTCAGAGATTTACTCCTAGGCAGCCCTTAATTAGCAAGGCACTCTGGGACTTTCTTCTCAAACCAAAGTCTTTCAAGGGAGTTTACCCTTTTATACCCTTTGAACTATGATTGGTGGGGTCTGGTCAATTTCTGAGATGCCTTCAAACCACCTTTCCTATTGTCCCAAAGCAAAATACTTGGCTTCTTTTCAGTGGCACTAATCTTTTCACTAACCATATTCTTATGGCCCCAACTTTACAGATACTTCCTTTCTGGTAGCCAACCTGCAGATTTTTTCAAAGCATTCAGCTCTGCTCTTTGCTCATGTATGTCTGGTTAAAAACAACCAATAGTATCCATGCTACTGCCTAAACACTGAGCTGCCTTGACATTTCCACTGCTGAATTAATCAGCCTACCACCTTAAATTTCAGACTCATAAAGTCTTAGGATATGAGTAACATAAAGACAAGTTATTTGCCAGAGTGTAACACTCATGGCTTCTAGTCCACTATCTAATAGAGCCCTCATTCCATTCCAAAATGTCATAAGCCTGGCCTTTACCATCTGCAATCCTATCAGCTTTCTGGTTTTCTGAGCTCTGACTAGAGTCACCCATCAATCTCTGTTTACAGCATTCTAGGGCTTCTCCAGCCTGATTCTCCAATCCTTTCCAAAATCCTTCCACAAGCCAGTTCTAAAGGACTCTGAACCACATGATTAAGTACACTCATAGCAACAACTAATTTTCTGTATTAGTTACTTTCTTATCACTGGGACAATATATCAACACCTGCAATTTAAAGAATGAAGGGTTTATTTTGGCTCTTGGTTTCAGGGGATTCTGTCCATAGTTGGCTGGTTCCAAGGCAGAAATTGCATGGTGGAAGGGCATGGTGTGAGCACCATGGCAACCAGAAAGCAGAGAGAGAAGAGGAAAGGAGGAGATAGGGACAAGAATACACCCTTCCAGCTCATGCCCCCCAGTGACCTACCTCCAACTAGGAGGCCCCACCTCCTAACAGCGTATTCAGATATAACTCCCCAATGGATTAATCCAATGATGATGATCCAATCATCTTCCCCCATGAGCCAATCATCTTCCAAAAGCCCCACCTCTGAACACATGGGATATTTAGGAGATGTTTTAAATCTAAATAATAACACTTCGAGAGTTCCTGGAATAACCAGGTGAGGTAGAAGGAATGACATGTCACAAAGTCTTCCTAGAGAAAATGAATCCTGGAGTATAAGCATTAACCAGGTAGACATTTGTTGTCAGGAGGAACAACCAATGCAAAATTCAGGGAAAGAGTGTGGAGTAGGATTTTGCAAATAGTGAGCACGGTTGAGTACAGAGAGGAAGCAAAGGAAGGTGAATATTAATAAGAACCATGGGGCTGTAAGTGGGATCCAATTTTAACAGGCCGTGGGCATACCTTAAACCCTGAGAGCTTTAAGGAGGGAAATGATCTGAGTAGATTTGTTTTCAATAAATCCCTCTGAGAGCAGCATAGAGCATGAATTGGAAGTGGGCTGAGGGTGGAAGCAGGAAGCCTAGTGAGGAGGAAAAGTAGCTATAGGTGGTGAACATCTAGAGATGACAAGACCTTGGGATAGGAGGGGCTCTTTGGAGAGAAAGTGGGCAGGTGTGATCAGAATGATGGGCTGGCTGAGTCGGCAGAGTCATGGTTAAGGAACAAATGTGCCACAGACAAGTGTCTGCCTGTCCTCTCTCAGGGTCACTAGGACACTTACTTGTTCTCAAAGAGCTGGAAAGAGGATGACCCATAGGTGGGACAGGGCTGCTGAGGCCAATGGAGCTGAGTTTGAGGCCTTTTCTTTAGCTGTCAGCTCTCTTGAACCAATTTGGCTTTACTTTGTGTGATTCTTGCAGTGACTCTGACCAAGGAAGTCACTTTCCTTATTCCTCACAGACCTTAGATTCTGATAAATCTGTCCCCTCCAGGAGTTCAGCACCACTATTTAGAGATGTGAATCTCACTGGATGGTACTGGAAGGCTATCTTCCGGGTGCATTTTGTTTGGGAATGTGCTCAGCTGTGTGTCAAGGCCATACCCGTGCTGGCTGCAGGAAAGGGAAGCCTTCCTGAGGTTTCTCCCACAGCCCACCTGCAGAAGGGTTCCATAGTTTCTGAGTGTGGTGGTCACATGGAGTCTCTGCTATCAGGGTGGCACCTCTCAGGGTGAGCAAACGAAGGACTGGCTGATAAAGGAATTGCCATGAAAATAATGCGGTCTGACTACAAAAGCGAAAAACAAAACCCAAACACAATGCCAGCTCCCTCCTCAACTCACACTCAAGACTTACTTGCCTGCTGGTGACACTTTTTTTTTTTTATGGTGACTCTTTTGTTACATTTTCTTTCTTTTTTTTATGTTACATTTTCTTGAAATGTACTGAAAGTGAGAAGGAGATTTTATTTGTCCTCTTTATTTCTATTTTTGGTAGACTTACCATACTTCCTCTGTCTTTTTGTTCTCCATATCAGTCCTTAGGTCTTTCTTTCTTGATGCCCCAGACCAATAGCTGATGAGACTAGTTTATGCTATAGTATGAGTGACATGATTTTGTTTAAAATTAAAATATCTCTGGAAAGGGCAAATAGGAATGTGACAAGGTGAATCTCCTGGTACAAATGTTTCAGGAACAGGAACTTGGAGGCATTTGTAAAGACCCTCAATGATGCTGCACAAGCAGCTAACTGGCACATAGATATCTATTACTGGGTCTGGATCATTCCTAGAAGGAATAGTGAGGCTTCTTTACAACTTCAATGGTGCACATTGCATAGTGTCTGTATTTTCTTCAGTCTCACCCTGAGGAAATGTATTCTAAGTAAAACTTCAGGAGCAAATGGGCCCTGGTAGTGTGGGTCTCTTTGCCTGAGCTGATCATTCCTTCTTTGGAGCCCTGGCACCTTATCTGATTTATTTCCTCAGGGGCCTTTGGACCCCATGCTCAGCTTTGCTTGCACCTCCATTAAAACCCTGGGACAGAAGCCATGTGAGAATCTCTTTGCATAGAGGACTATGTCTTCTCCATGAACTCTGAGGTGCTCTCTCAAGGGCAGGAGCCATTACTATTCATATCTTTATCTCCAGAGAACTTTAGTTATCATTGATGACAGTAAGTGACCAGTACATAAATGGCTTTTTGGATTTTCTTTTTTCCTTCTCTTTTCCTGAGCAGAGGGGCAAACAGGGGTCATCTGTGAAAGCTTAGTGGATCTAGGTTTAGTTTTGGAGCATGACACTGGTTTTTCTCAAGAATCTACAGCCATATGCATCAGATGCTCACTGACCAAAGAGATTTAAATGAAAAGTCACTATCTATGTGTCTTCAAGGATGTCACAATGTCAGTTCAAACATCAGTATCAGAGATGAAAATGTTAAAAGCATAAGGATGGCCTTGTTCTTGAAAACCCACTTGCAGACCTGCTTGCTCTGACTAGGTAGAAATTGAGCATCGAAGGAGGTTCCCAACCATAGGTCCTTGAGCATAAAACAATAACTAGGAGATGAGTAACCTCCCTATAGGATGAGAGAGAAGCTGGTTTAACCAGAAGTGGTCCTACCTGCCACCTTGAGGACATTGGGAAATGTGTGTGAGTAGAAGTTTCGGTTGTCAAATCCTTAGCAGAGTTTTACTGGATTTTGAGGTGTTGGAGTCTCTTTGAAAGGTGACTCTTTCTATCCTGACCAAAGAATTGGTCAAGACAAGTGCAAAAGGAGAGGGGTTTTATGTTTATTAAAGATATGGAAAAAAACATGCGCTGCTGAGTGAATTAGGTCAACTAAAAGTAGGAAGAGAAGTATACTCTACAGAATGAGAGCAGACCACTGGGAAAGAGAGAGCTCAGTGACCAAGAGCTCAGTGGTGGCCATATTTTATATCTCCCACTCCTCAGACTGGCATCAGGTGTAGGTCATCCTATCAAAAACCTGCTTGGGTTTATATGAGAAGAACTGAAGATTGCTCTGTCTGATTGGTTCCATGTGCAGGACTTTGGGAACTATTCTGTGCAGGTGTTCTGGAACTTTGTAAATGACTGGTCATCCGCTTCTCCAGTCAGTTCGCCATGCCCTAATCTGCCTCAAGAGAGCATGCCAATATATAGAGTAGATAGAAATCAAGAGTGAAGGTCCACATGCAATACCCTGACAGTCTTGGCCAGGGAAGAGCCAACTAATCCAAATAGCAATAGTGTACTCTAAAAAACACATGGCTGGAGACAATATTGGGTCCTAGTAGACCTAGAGAATTCAAGATTCTACACAGCGTATTAATTTTTACAGGCTATGATGCTGATTAAAGAAAATAAAATTTCATTTTCTAAGGTCCATTTCATGCTAAACATAATCTGTTCTCCCCTATGCCGGATTAAATTCTTCTACCTTCATATTTGGAAAAAGATTATTGGAGGAATATCTTCAAGCTTTTTTCCCCAGGAAACTTTCTGACCTGAACAAAAGTTCTGATAAGATTGAGACTCTACTCCAGCTACTTAGCTCAAGGGACAGTGACCTTATTAGTCACACCATAGCTGGCCACTTTCTGTGCTCCAGTCCTGTACCTCTCCTTCCCATTTCCCATAAGGCCAGTATCTGAGCAGAACAACTTTGAGTACAAGAGACCTGCTGTGGCCCATTGCAGCCCTTTTATATTGTTATGCCTTGTACCCCATTTTCAGGACTGCTCCTATGTGCATCAAGCTATTGAGTCTGGCTTTTTCTCCCACATTTTTTCCAGGCTCAGATTTCTTAAATATTCTACTTCTCCAGAATTTAACCTTGGAGAGTTTGATGCAAAAAAAGAATTACACCACTCAAAATGGTAATTGTATCCCCAGTGGATTTACATTTGACTCTTGATAAAATCTACTCCCTGTCTGACTGGGTTACTCCTCACCTACTCCCTTCCTGCTCACAAACTCCAGAAGCAGTGCATTGTCCCAGTGCCTGACCAGGCCCCGACAAGGAAGAGGGACTGAGAGCTATCTGCGCCCTCTGCTCAGAGTCCTGTGTTCTCCTATGATGGGAAAGCAGCAGGGGCTTGGCTCATAGCCCAGTCAAATCCTGTGGAGAGTTCTTCATCAAATGCTTAGGAAGTTTATCTTTTATCATCTAGCAATTGATCCCCCCTTAATTGCAGATCCAAGGGACAAGATGATATCAAGCAAATTAAAACTGAACTTCCTCCGAGAAGAGAGAGACTCTGCAGCCAGTCATCAAGTAGCACCCTTAGGTCAGGTCCTCTGAAAGGAAACTGGCTATCTTTGAGCAAAGCTTGATAACCACTATCAGAAAAATACATTCAGTCTCTGGTCTTGAAGGTCACACCTTTTCCAGCCAAGGACTGTCCCCAAGATTACCTGTTCCCAAGAGCCATTTAAAGGAGAGAAGAAATGCACCCCTATATCTATACTTGGGCAAGGCAGCACTTGATATTAGGGGAGGAGAAGACCAGGCCTCACCTTTGATCCAAAGTTCTCTCTTTCTTCTTCTGGCTTCATTTATCACTTCTTTCACTGAGGAGTGCACAGAGGCTCAGACAGGAAATTACCCTGGTGATCAATGGCTAGTGAATACAATTAGGCCTGGGTTAAGTATTCTCCATGGGGTGCCTTTCCAATGTGGTGTTCCCAATTTGGTGGTCACTTCATGACCATACACCCAGGCCTCCTGGTTAGGAAGCATTTGTCTTTGTCAGGCTTCAACCCTCAGAACTTCCTGCTGCCTTCAGATGCAGAGAGGCTCTGGGTAAAGAGATGAGAATGGAAAGTGGGAAAGGAAAGGGCAGAGGCTTGTAGTAAGGATTCCCAGCAAGGAAAGAAGACACTTTACAAATATAGCCCTGTTGGCCAAGGACATGCAATGACTTATGACTCCCAGGGTGAGGCTAGTACATGAATTGAAAGTCGGGGGTACATTCAGTAGCCAAAATTCTATAATATTTCCTAATCATCTTAGTGCTCAGAACATAATTCTTTAATTCCACTACCAAGGGGGCTTTAGAGGGATACACAATGAAAAATAGTCCAAATCTTTCACTTGAAATACTTGTGCTTTAGCTGGAAAGTCAAATACACCCAATGAAACTTTCAGCCAGACAACAGTTCATGGCTTGGCCACACAGAAGCATATGAAGTACGACACTGAATATTGACTCATCTGTGGAGGCAAAGAAAAAACAAAAGAGACCATTTGGATCCAGCCTTCCCCAAGCTCTCATCCAACTTTGCCACTATGACCTTGACAAAGTTATTCCACTTTTTGTGTCTCAGTTTCCTGGCTGCAAAATGGGGATGTCTTACATAAGTCTAGAGTGCTATAACAAAATACCTGAAACCAGGTAATTTATAAAGACTAGAAGTTTACCTGGCTTATGGTTCTGGTTCAAAAGCAGGATGAACCATCTGATCAGCCTCTATTGAGGGCCTTCTTTTTGCATCATAGCATGGTGGAAGGTGTCATGATGAGAAAGACCCGTGCCAGCTTGGGTCTCTCTCCCTCTTCATCTGAAGTCATTAATACCATCATTGGGGGCCCACTCTCATGATCTCATTTAATCCTAATTACCTCCCAAAGGCCCCTCTCAAAGACCATTAACATGTGCATTTAAGGATTAGGTTCCCGACTCATGCACCTTTGGGAGACACACTCAATCCACAGCAGGGAGTAATACTAATGCCTTCATTACAAGTTTTCAGTGATGGTGGAGCTGACCAGTGCGCAGGAAGCTCAGGGTCTTGACCATGGCAATGTCAACAAATGCCAGCTCCCTTTTTTCTCTCCTAATTCAGGGGCTCTTCATCTTTTCTACTTTATGAACCCCTTTGGCAGCCTGGGGAAGCTATGAGTCCCTTCTCAGAATGGTAGTATAAATGCATAAAAATAAAATATATAGAATTTCAGGGGAAACCACCTTTATTGAAATATGGTCATCAAAATACTAAAAAACCAAATTTGAGGCATAGTAATATATGTGCTTCTTTATTAACACAGTAAATAACAAGATCTGCTGGCAGGTCTAAAACCACTGTAATTTTGAAGTAGCAATAAGCTTAAACAATATTCCAACATATCTACAACAACTATAATGAGATATAAAAAAAATCTGTGATTTCTATTTGTGACAAAATTATAGCTACTGCTAATACTATTGTGGCTTGTTGCCTACACTCAACATTAGAGAAATTTCTAAATTTTTGTTAGAGGCTGGTGAAAATAAAGATGCAATTTTTTATCCAGCAAGTTGGTGGACCCTCTGTGGACCCCAGGCTAAAAATTACGGCTGTAAGTCTTGATAAAATAGGTTACAAATATGATTTTTCGTTTTTTTAAAGAGCATTCATTTTGTCAGTACAAAAACAAAATATAAACATTATAGAAAACTTAAGAAATGTAGATTAAGGGGAAAAAGATAAAAGAAATTTTAAAAACAACAGCCATTGAGCCACTGCTAACACTGGTCTAGTTAAGATGTGGAGCTCATTACTAATCCATTTTTCATACACTGAATCTGCTCCGTTTAGGATTATTGGATTGTAGTTTCACTGAGAGATGCTGAGGCTCAGGAATACTGATCAGGGACCTGAGGAAAGAACCAGCCCTAAGCACCATGAATATACATCAGAAATGACAGGAAGCCCCACTACAGAATGGGGCTGCTCCCTTTGCTGATCACTCACTATGAGCCAGACAAGGAGTCTGTACCTTCACAGGCCAGGGGATGCAAGAGAGTCTCAAGCCCTACTCATGTGAGCTGTCCCATTGATTTCGAGTCTCTTGTTAGACCTGATGAATTATCTCCAGTCTGAACTGTGAATTGTGAAAAATGGAAATTGCCCACTTGATGAGGGAAACCAACTGACTCTGCTCAAAACCTGCCAAATATTCAGATCAGGTCCCTGATGTGTGAAGCAGAGTGTGAGAACTCATCCAAATAATCCACTTAGAATAACGATAACGAGGCAGCACTAAATCTAGGCGATTCATACAGTTTATACAAACACATATGCACGTGTGGGTAGAGACAGTCCCTTATTCTGCCCAAAATGATTCTCTGTGGCAACTGCAGCTCTCCATGGGGTACAAAGGTAGTTTGACACATGGTCACCTGTCCCAAAGTTAGCTCTAGAAGATAGGAGGCTTAGACTGGCAGGCCTCATCACTGGTAAACACCTGTAAGAAGCTACTGTGTGCATTCAGTATAGGAAAGAGGTCAGGCCCAACGTACCTTCCCCACCATTCCCTGTAACCCTGCAAGCCATGGCTAGCCCCTGGCCTCTGATATGCCGGCTGATTGTGTGAGCATGAAAGTGTTGAGCTACCATCCTCAATGATGATTTCCTACACTTCCAACCTGTAACATCCAGAAGACCCAGCCAACATCACTATAGCAACATTCTTAACTGCCTCGTTTCTCTTCCCCAGTTAAGACCTTAAAGCAATGGTCTCTTCTGATCTCCAAACCAAGACCTTCCCTAGAGAGGAACAGGGGTGTTCATGAAATTTTGCTGGCAGTCACAAAGATGTGACTGTGTGCTCTCTGGAGGGACACTGCAACCTCAAGGTGCCACACCCCACTTCCTCTAAGCACAGGCAAAGATCACAGACTGAGATAACAGGCCGGTACGGCTCCTGAGCCCAAAGCACCAGCACATTTCAAAACATTTTTAATAAAACAATGTGGAAAGGGCAGTCTGTTCATTTTGATTCTCCACTGGGCCATTCAATTAAATGTGAGATTCTGGGAAAACTTGAACCCCCTGACCATATTTTCCGATAGTAATAGTAATAAAAGATAATTATTGAGCCTGTCTGTCAGATATTTCAGACAACAGTGCCTCTGCTCAATTAATTGCTAATTAAGATAGGAAAGAACTGCACTGTCTCTCACATGTCCAGACTTTATTACGTCTCAGAAAATCTTCCATGGGGAGAAAGAAACCTATATTGTCAAGGCTGAGCCCTTCCCTGGGTCAGCAAGCCAGGGTGGAGGGGTTTGAGGGGAGAGGAAGCCCACTGTGAGTGGGGGTCATTTGACTGCATCATCCAGTTGTTTCCTGATCACCCTGAGAGGAAAGGATGCGGGAAGGGGAGTTCCTGCTCTCTGCTTCATGCTGAGCGAAGCCTTCTACATATAGTACATTTTAGGTAAGTTCACAGCAGTCCTATAAGGGAAAATTACCATCCCCATTTTACAGACTAGAAAGTGAGTGCTTAGTGAGATTAAATAAATCTTTTCCAAATGTGGTTAGTAAGAGAAAGATTTGAATGAAATCCCATGCTTGCCATTTGCTGTTCTAGTAAGAAACAAGAAACAGAAAAGTCTTTTTCCATGTCTTTACCATTATTGACAAAGCAAATAAAGCATTTGTAGTAGCTAGCCTTCAACATGACCTCCAATTGATTCTTGCTTTCCAGTATCTGTACCTTGTGGAGGCTCCCTCCACACGGAATGCAGCTAGCCTGCATAACCAACAGAATATTGCAGAAATTACATTAAGGTTAGCCATGAAAGACATTGTGGATTGCTCACTTTGGAGGAATCCAGCACCATATTGTGAGGACACTCAAGCAGCCCTGAAGAGGCCCACATGGGGAGGAACTGAGACCCCCTGCCATGACCAGCATTACATAAGTGAGCCCTTGTGGACACAGGTCCTTTATCCTTAGCAGGTCTTCAAGTTACTGCAGCCTTACTCAACATCTTCACTGAAACCTCCTAAGGCACCCTGAGCCAAAACCACCCAGATAAACCATTTCTGAATTCCTGACCCATAGAAATTATGCAGTAATGGGCCAGGGATTTAGCTCAGTGGCACTGCACCTGCCTCGCAAGCACAAGGTCCTGAGTTCAATCCCTGGTACTTCAAAAAAAAAAAAAAAAGAAGGAAAGAACATAAATGTTGGTTGTTTTAAGCCACTGAGTTTCAGGGTAATTTGTTACGCATCAGTAGACAACAAATTGAGAATTCATGAACTTTTGCACCCTGCTGAATTGCAAAGTTTTGCCAATATCAGTGGGTCAGAGAAATCCTTCTAACATTCACATTTGTATGCCAAAAAGCAGAAATATGAAATAACAGTCATTCAAGATCCCTATAGGTAGAGACCTTGTGGGTTTAGGAGAGAATATGGGGTAGATCATCAATAGTTGCCTGAGTTTCTGATTTTCTCATTACGGTGACTAGGTACAATTTGTTGATCATTCAGTCTGATCCATTGTTCAGCTACTAACTTCTGTGAGAATTGGGGAAAAAATAATGGATCATACTTTCAGGTGTTGGGTAATTTTGTTTAGAGGTAATAGACAACATTGGAATCAAATGGCTATTACTGGCACATCTCCCACAATTCACAATACAGAAATCCACATCATCCAAGCACCACAGTTTATGTTGAATACTAAAACGAACCAGGGCTGTGAAGTCTGCAACCTTGGCAGTGTTTGATTGCTGTGTCTACCTGGCCTGGCGGTACCTTTCTTCTAATTCACCTAAGTCAAAAAAGCACAAGATTTCGTGGAAAATCGGTGATTGAAGTCAACAGCGCCTATTGGGCTGTGCTCTCTGGGCAATGCAGATCCTCATGTCCTGCCTGGGTAGTCAGGGACAGGAAGCCCAGGCTACAAAATCTAAGCCAAGCCCCTTATGTGGCTGAATTCACCTCCAGTACAAGAAGGTCAGCATTTGATGGGAAGAAATATGTATTGTGTGTTTTCTGGACATGTTTCAGATAAAAACTTTTGTTCCAAAGATGAGCTATTATAAATTGACCCTAGAAAATGCTGGGCATGGAAAAGGGAAAGCATGGGTGAATGAGGGGGCAAGAGAATGCACAGGACACCTCTGGTTGCCAAAGCTGCTGGACAGTCAGATCCGCATGCTCTTGTGTATTTCTCATGGTGCCAGCGCCCTCTCCCTCACCGCCTCTGGAGGTGTGCAGGCTAAAAGCATTTGGGAGCATCAGCTCTGTGCCTGATATTTATCTCAGCCAAGGGCTTTGCCTCTGGAACTTGCTATCTCAGGAATACATGCCTGGGATCCAGCTTCAATTTCTGTCACAATAATCCTTTGCCTCGTCTCCAGTTATATGAAAATCAACCCTACCATAAGCCTGTTGTTTGATATCTTAAGGAAGTACAACTTGTTAATCAAATTAAGTGGGTCTGTCACTGAGGTAATATGTGTTCTGTCACAAAGGCCAGTATATTGGGTTCATGATAAGCTTCACTCTAACAGAGCAAGTGTGGTTATCAGCACAGAGTTGCTCAAATTCAATTTGGCCACTTCTCAGCCCAGTTTGAGACCTCTTTTTAAAAAACTGGTTACAAGGGAAAGAGCACAAGACTGGAATGCAGTGGCCAGTGTTCTGGTTCTAGTCCTTTAAATAACTCTGTGTTCTCCATATCTGACTCCAGAAGGGACCTGCCCTCCTGTGTTTCACATGCCAATTCCATGGACAGGAGCTCTTTGAGGGCTGAGGCTGTTTGCTCTTTTTCACATCCCACTGCTTGGCAGGGGCACTGCCAATGACCGAAAAAGTAAATAAGCTCATCTATCTGTGCATATTCACACACGTCTATATGTGGGCAGACGAGTGTGAAAGGAAGTATATGAGGATCTGTCCCATGCTGTCAGCATGGGGGTTGAAGATAATGTAGATGGTGCAGGGGAGGGAAGGAGGTGGGGAAAGCCAAGCAACAGAAGAAAGAAGACTGGCCTGAAAAGGCCTAGATGCAAAACATGATCTTCTTGTAGAAGTATGTGTATGTATGCATAAATAAATTAAGGGGAAATGATAATGTGCTACATTAAGGGAAAGCAAGTTGCAGACTATTTCAGTTAAGAACTACAAACAAAAACATCCCATATATCTTTTATATGTGCATAATTAGGTTTAAATGAGCAAAAGGAGGGTGTGTGCTGTGGGCCATGGGAGACACCACCCAAGCGAGACACTTGATGCCACAGCTGCTGGGAGTGTTGGCTGCCTATGGCTCCCAGCTGAGTTCCTCTGCAGCCATTGCCCTCAGACAGAAGGAGCTTATTTACCCAAAGTTGTGCCCATCTCCTCTGGACCGGCAGCTCACATGCAAGACTGGCCCATATGGGGCCCAAAAGCCTCGATCCTTTCTCAGTGCAGGTCAGCTCAGTGTGCCTCCTGGCTGGTTCAAGAGTGAGCCCAGGGAAACTTTTAGGTGCATATCCAGTGCCCATCTGTTTTCTGAGAAACTATGACAGGGTAAAGGATACATGCTAGTCTATTAAAATATTACCTAAGGGACAAAGACGGGGAGAAATGATTGGCTTTTTTTTCACGTTGATTATCTTATTACTGTAAGCATGTATCACCTTTCCAATTTTAAGAATATCAAAGACATTTTAAACCATAATAAACATGTTAGTTGTTGATGAATGAATGTGTCTATATCTTGTTGGAGAAATAGATAACAATAAAATGCTATGTTGATAGATAGCCAGTGCTTTTTTTGTTTGGTTGGTTGGTTTTTTGGTTTTTTTGAGGCAGTGCCTCCCTTTGTAGTTCAGGCTGGCCCTGAACTCACTATATAGCCCAGGCTGGCCTTGAACTCATGGTGATCCTCCTGCCTCAGCCTCCTGAATACTAGGATTATAGGTGTGTTCCACCAAGTCTGGCTGGGTATCCAGTGTTTAATGAACTCAATTGTAGGAGATTTTTGCCCACACTTTTGATAACTTTTGACTTATTTGGTTCAAAATAGATTGGACCAGCTTTCTGAGAGCGAGGTCACCACCTTTACAGATAGGATATGAAAAAAGTCAATAGTAGGAGGAAAAAATGAGAGGGAGTTTTAATTCCATGAAAGGAGAAATTGTCTAATATCAGAGCTCTGTCTTCAAAACAGGCTGGAAATTTTGTACACTTACTATCCAAATTACACTATCCAAAGAACTATGATTATTTTCATTTGGCAAACAGATAGATTAGAATTGGAAGAGGAAAATACCTGGTATCTTTGTGATCTGCATTGCCTCTCCATCTCAGGCACCAGCAAACCCCAAGACCATTCCTTTCCCAATGATGTGGCCTCAGAATCTTTCACAACCCCACTCTGCAGGGAGCCTGCTGATACATTGGAGTGTCCACTAGAGACACAGTCTGTGCCCTTCCAGAACTGAATGACCTTTACCCTTCCTCCAATTCTGAGGTTCCATGAGGTCCTCCATTCATTCCAGAAACAACTTAGATGATCAAGTCCATACTTTAGCTAGATCCTTGCTCCTTTCTCTCTCCCACAGACTCCAATCAAGTTTTTCAAATGCATCCTCTTTAGATGCTTATAAATGAGATCCTTGAGGCTTAGCAGGGCTTGTGAGAAGGAACCCCTTGACAGCATAATTATCAAGTTACCAACTGTGTTGACAGATACTTAGGAATTGTGTAGGGGAAAGCCTGGTCCAAGTTCTACATAGGACCCTTGATTAAAGACTGACAAATGTGCTCATTCAGAAGCTTCCCACTTACAGTAGATGCTCCTGCTTATTGTAGTGGTGATTCGAACCTGAGAGAATTACTCTGCATTCAATCATCTATTCATTCGCTCTTTTGTGTGCTGTCACTGTGTTTGGGACAAGAGCTAAAGCAGGGAGTGGGACAAAGACTTAAGGAGAGTCCAGAGAGTCCTTGAAAGACGGGATTGAAAGTGACACACTTAAAAATGTTTATGATAAATGGGCGACTTTCATGACAGGACTGTTCAACATGCTGAGGATATTAAGGGTAAGAAAGGGGCTCGGTTTGGAGAGAAAAGGGATTAGATGGGAAGAAGCTTCCTGGAGGAAATGCAAAGCATTTGTCATAATCAGATCATCTAAGTATGTGCTACAGTCATTTTCAAAGAGCCTAGATTTGTGGTATAAAGCACATTTCTGAACCAAGAGAGAGTATGTAAAGGTGCAAATTTTCAATGATGAATGTCATTATATTGTATACCTAAAATGTACCAATAAAATTAAATTAAAAATAAAATAAAATAAAAAACTAAATAAAGCACATTTCTGGGTTTAAAATCATTCTATAGATTTTTTTTTTTTTTGTACCAGGGATCGAACTCAGTACCTTGCACTTGCAAGGCAGATGGCAGAACCACTGAGCTAAATCCCCGGCCCCATTCTATACAATTTTTACTTTAAATATTTACCATGTTATTGAAAAACTGTAAAAATGAATTTTAAAAATTAGTGAAATAAATTAAACTCTGAAGAGAAAAAATAACTTACTAAGCAACAGTTGTCTTTGTCTTAGAAATCTTAGATGGTACAACTCCAATTTGATTTAAAAGGAAATAAAGTGTTTGGATGAGAAAGGGAAACCGAGGTTCCTTGTTTTGAAGCCATAAATGTATTTCTTCATCACCTTCTTTCTGTTTCAGGTATCCATATCATCCTAACTCCACAGAGGACAGATCCTTTTGAAGTTAGGGTTAAAGAACGTGTGGTTAAGAGAAAACATCGGAAACACCATCAGGAAAGGTACCGTTGGCTGTGAATCTTTTATCATTCATCATTCCAATGGCCAGCTGGAGGCTTTCACTAGAACTGCATCTTTCCAGGGCTCTGAGACCCTTTGTCACTAAAACAACACCCTGGGGGAGCAATGTCCCCCGAAATGAGGTGGCCAACCGCATCTGTTCCTCTAGGCTCCACACAGTCTCTGACAATGGAGGAAGTTGGTACTGAGGTTCTGGGCTTCTCATAAAATATTTCTGAAATGCATTTCATGATACCGTTGGTAATAAAAGTGCGTTAGTGTGCTCAGTGCCTCCAAGAGGCTAGCCTTGTTTCCCAGCCCGCCCATGTCTGCACTGGGCCTGCATGAATCAGTGCTAAATTATTCACCAGCCTGGCTCTAAAATTTCTGGAGTTCCAAAACCCCTAATAAAGTATTATGAAAAAATATCCATCTCTTTATCTCTATCCATAACTATTTACACGGCTAGAGGGAAAAAACCCTGTCATTTTAGTTCTTTTAATTTAAAAGCTTTCCTAATTCCTTTTTCCTATCACATGTATATGTCTAAAGAATTTTCAGGTTGAAATAATAACCTCTAAAAAACAGTCCACAGGAGAAGGCTCTCAGGATTCACAGAGTTGACAAGCACAATGAATATTTTGCTCCCTTAATAACTTTCCATGGCACTCAAACCTGATTCACTGGATTAGGGACTTTTCAAACAGGCATGGCCCTGTTTTATTGTGCAAAACAATGATAATGTACCCACCAACCTTCCCCCTCTATTTGTTTATACAATTGGTAAAGTTTGTTCAGGAAAAACTCATTTCCTCCCTGAGACTCATCATGTACTCAGTACCCATCATGGTATTCTACAGACAAAAGGCAAGTCTTTTCTGAAGCTTTGCATGTGAATCCACCCAGAATATCCTCCTTGGCAGCTAGATGCATTAGTGGGCATGAGACACTTGACCACTAAGTACACCAGGACATTTAAAACATCTTTCACTATTCAAAGTCACAAGAGACATCATCACATGAAGCTGGCTGTCAGCCATCCATATTAGAGGGTAAATTGATTAATGGGATGCTTCTAGGCTACCAGTTGGTTGAGCTCAAGTTTTCTCTAACCAAATGGAGCTGGAACAGGGCAGACCAGCAATTAGGAGAACCTGTCACAGAAGCATCAGTGGAGATGTATTAAAATGGAGATATTTTTCCCTTATCAGCACTCTGCTCAGAGAAAATACTTCCATAGATAAGGGAATATTTGACAAACCACTTGCAATGGAGCATTAAACTTCCCACCCAAAGAAATTTCTCCAGTGTAAACACTTGGCAGTATATTGACTTCTTAGTAAAGATTCGATGTAAACATGTGATGCGGGGTGCTGTCGCCCTCCTCTAGTAAGATGTGGAAGAAAGAGTTAAAGAATATTGATTTGAATGTAAGACAGGATATTAACATGACAGGACACCTATGTACTTTCATCCAGCCCTGCTATCTGAGGCCTTTGGTGGATGGGTTGGAAAGGTGAGAGGGAGCCCAAGGCTGTGAATGAGGCTCTGGCTGGGGGTGGGCTGAGAAATGGTACACAGAGGCAGGCAGTGGGGAGGGAAGGACAACTGAAGACCAATAGAACTCTTACATCTGGAGATGGCTGCACTCCAGCAAGCGGGACCTCACCCTTGGTCTCATTTTGGAAATCAACCCACAGGCTGAGCCAAGAATGCTCATGAACAAGATGAGCTTATTGTTCACAGCGTGGGCAGGGCAGGGGAGGATTAGGATCCAACATTAAACCACAGAGCCCTGTGCACACCAGGAGCAGGGCCCATTTTAGTGTAGACCTTACAGAAGTCCGTGAGCCCAGGGAAAGGCAAACCAAGGTGCATGGGAGGAGCTGACCTTGAAGGTAGCTAACAGCTGCCTGGGGCCCAGGCAGGCCTGGAGGGTCCAGCTGGCTCCTCAGCTTGCCAAGCAGTGTTCAGAGGTAGCCATCAAAGCACCAGCTGTTCCGTTAGGTTTGCAGGCCACCTGCTGGCACAGAGGCCTTCTACCTTTCCCTGCTGGGCTTTGTCCCACATGTACAATCGTCTTCATAGGAAAACACTACGGGTCCAGACTCACTTTCTGTCTCTTGCGCTCACTCACAAACTGCTTACTAATATGACCTGGTGTTGGAATTGCAAGAAGGCAGGGAGGTGTCTCACAGCTCCGTGGCATTTCAAACCCAGGTACATTTACGAGGAGAGTCTGAACTGCCTGGTTCAGCTTGCTTCTATCTTACCTTCAATCCCTATGCATTTGCAAGCAGCTTATTTCAAGAGCTGATTAGATGAACCTTAATAACATTAGAACTTAAATGGCCCCAGATAGGCTTTCAGCTTCTTGCCAAATTGAGATAAATGTGATATTTGGGGAACTGAGCTCCCAGCTTGTGGCTGCTCTGGTCTGTGCACAGGTTCTGAAGCATTCTACTTCCTCCCGTGGCTCTTCGCAGCCTAAAATTGGGTTTGTGTTCATCTTTCAGGTCCTTTTCATGTCTCGGGGTCTGTGATTCTGTGTGTAAGTGAGTCTCTATGATCATGCATTTTCAAAGAAAGCTAATTTGGGGATAAGGGGCCCCAGACAGAATTTTATCTTTCAGTTATGATAAACTATGGCAAAACTCTTTGTGCCTCCACATCTCCTGGACACTTTCTTTTAGTTTAGGCCACAACTTTTACTGGGCAACTATTATTTAGTTATTTAATTCAATGTTAATTTTGTTAATATCATACTTTAACCAAGAATCATATAAAATGGTCAGAAATGTGAATGTCTCATTGCATGAAGATGTTCATCACCTTCTGTAACTCCTATGAGTGGGTTCATGTTCCAGAGTAAAAATGCAGCCATCAAGTAAATAGTTATAGCTTTCTGACCTAATACCCTTCTATGAAGTTTAGAAAAAGGTAAGTCAGAACATAAAAAGGAAAGAAAAACTAAAACCAATGGTAAATAAAAAACATAGTTCAGTGTTGAAGTAAATGTATTCTTATAAACAAAAAAAAATGAGTTTTCTTCTCTTACTCTTTCCCCACCCACACCAGATATCTAGGTATCCCCAGAATATCTAGAAACTCTTGAAAACATGCTTTATCTTTCTGCATGTGGGTGGTCATTCAAGAAATGTCATTGAGCCTAAGTTTTTGAAAGCTTTTGGAAAGCTCAACAAAAGTAGCTGCCCTTTTGGCTTTTCAGAAGAAGTTAAACCTTGAGCTTAAACCTTGCATTTGCTTCGCATTTGGGTGGGAAAATACCACCTGCCATGTTTTCTGGAATGGAAGCTAAGATGCCACCCAGGAGAAGGGAGAGCCGGGGTGTGGGAAAAGCTGCGGGCAAGCCCGCTCCACTTGCTCTGGCTCAGGGAATCCAAAGCTCATGCCAGGCTTTGGGGAGCACTGAGGGATTTTGAAAGGATTTAAACTGTGGCTGGGAACAGAATTGAATGTGGATGGCTTCTTGGGCTGCCTGATAAAACTAGGGCCAGAGAATCTCAGCAAAGTACAACTGTAGAATCACAGTGCATAACTCTATCCCAAACTCCCATCAATCAGGACTCATATGACTGTTCCATGTGGAAGGGGAACAAAGAATATCAGAGATACTGGCAGAGCCTTCAGGCTTAGCCTTGCACCCTCAGGAAAATAAACATTCCATCCTGTTGTGATACACTTTCATAATGAGCATATTATCAAAGAGGTCATTGCTCATGACAATACTTTCCTAATACTGTATTTGTGTTTTCTCTCAGCATCATGTGATTTACATGTAAAAAAAGAAATTAATGATATTATATGTGTTAGCCAGAATTTTGCCTGCAAGTTCCCCTTTTCTTTGGCTAAGCCTGGGGAAAAGAAAGAGCTTTCTTAACCTGCGTAGTGGTGCACGCCTGGAATCCCAGCACTTTAGGAGGCTGAGCCAGGAGGATCACAGGTTAGAGCCCAACCCAGCACTCAGCACTCAGACCTCATCTCAGAGTTAAAGAACAAAAATGAACGGGGATATAGCTCAGTGCATAGGCCCTGCATTCAATCCCAAGTAGCACACGCACGCGCATACACACACACACACACACACACACACACACACACACAGCCTTGTTAATTTCTTTCCCGGTTTCCTGTGGATGCCTTTACACAGACATCTTCCTTAATCTGCCCTTATCTTGTCTCTTCACAGAGAAAGCCTCCCCAAAGGCTGGCTTTTCCCGAGCCCTCAGTGCCTCCCTCACCCATCTCCTCTAGGGTCTGATCCATCCATTGTCCCTTTCCTCATTTACAGTTTCTCTCACTTTCTCTAAATTCTTTTTTTTCTACTTACAGATGAGTCTCATCACCATAAAACAAACAAACCCTAACCCTTGATTTCCTCTCTGTGGTCTCCTTTTATTGTGGAAAAATATTCTATTTCACTTCTCACATTTATTCACCTTTGATCCTGTGAAAAACGGAACATTCTCCCCATCCATGTAACAAGTTCAATGCAATTCAGGAAACGTGCATTGAACACATACTATGTGCCAAGTCTAGTCTGGATTCTGACCACAAGCAGAACCTACTCTTACACAAAAGGCAAGCATGCCTACTATCTCTTGAGCCAAATGACAAAGCAGGGCAGTAAGTGAAGAGACACCAGCAAGTACTACAGAGAGGAAGGGTGTGAACTGTCAGCCCTGCCTTGGAGGAAGATTGCAGCAAGGCAAGTTTCATAGGAGTTTCCAAATGAGGAATCCAAGAGAGGAAAAGGAAGAGAGAAGAGGAGTCAGCCTAGGTAGAAGGAACAGCATAGACAAGGTCACTGAGGTCACTGGGACCCAAGCCACATAGCATGTGACTGACAGCTTATATATGGCGGGGAGACAAGACATGTTGAGGCTGCAGAGGCTGACAGATGCTTAGACCTTATGTGTGAGATCTTGAGAAACAGTAACTGCTTCTTCCAGACAAAGGGAACATGGGAGGGTTTATGGGTGGGGAATGTCACATTTAGATCACCTGTAGATAATGGGGAAGCACCACTGAGGATGTCAGGGAGGAAGTTGCTCCAGTAGTCCAGCGTAGAAGTGGAGTGTTCCTGAACCACATAGCAGCACTGGGGATGGAGAAAAGGGGCCCTGTCCTAACCGCCTCCGTTCTCCAGGAGTCCGCCCAAGTAGATATTCTCTCTTGTGCTCCAAACTCTCAGAACATTCATTATGCTTTTCTTACTGTGTGTATTCAACTTGCATTACAGTCATTTGCTTATTTATTTGATGTTCCTTATCACATTGTATCTTTGTTTCCCCCTCCTCAAAACACAATACCTGGCTCATCATAACAGCTGAAGAGAAGGTGATTTAGTTGAATTGAATTTTCAAGAGCTTCAAAGCATGAATAATTGAGGAATCAGCCATGTATAAGTACTCATCATTTACATAATTGTGTAAACAAGCTGATAAAAAAATTTTTATTTTTCCCATTTTTTTTTTTATGATCCCAGAATGCCCTGCTATCTTCATAGTTCTCCAGGTTTCAGGGAAATAGTAAACAAGTATTCTCTAATAAGCACAAGTGCTCGGTTCTCACCTCCCGGGCAAGAGAAGAAGGGAGGAGAGGGAACAGATGATTGCATTGATTCAATATGAAAGCCATGTACAAATATTGAGAAATATGCTGTCTGAAGAGATGGAGAATTGCAGGGCACACCGCGTGATGGGACCAGGAGTAGAGTCCCAAAGGTCAACGTGCAGATACAAATTGATTAAGCTAAGTACTTAGCGAAATTGCCTCCCAACATACAGATGAGAATTGATCATAAGCAGAACCTGTATTTGTAGTGAAAAGGGCTTATGTAAAATTATCCTTTGGTATGTCATCAAAGCAAATTTAAATTGTCCAGATTTTCCCCAAATGGAAATATCTACAATATAGTTAACAAATATGCAAAGAGTTAACTAGTGCTTACCTTTTTGTGATTGAGTTTCTTTATCTGAACACTGTTGGCCCCAAATAGCTTCTCTATTGTGGCATCTTTTTTTTTAACTCTGAGCACTCTCTCTCTCTCTCCTCTATCTCTCTTTTAACCGAATTACTCTGACTGGCCCTGAGTCAGCCCTGTCTAGTGTGGCACCTCCACTGTCACTCAAACACAATCCCTAGCTTGGAGTAATCTGGAGTCAGAAATTCCCTAAGCCTTGACTGTGTCTAGCATGCTTAAGCAACGGTTGTGAGCACCACTGGCCTGTGGCATTTAGGCTGCAGAGGAGAACAGAGGAAGTGGAGTGCAGTGCAGAAAAGGGCAAGCAAGACGGGTAAGAGGGAAATGAAAGAAAATGGTAGGAGGTACAGTTAGCAAGTCAATATGAGGGAATTTTTATGTGAAAGGTAAAGGTTTGTACCTCGGGCCACATGAAAGAGGTACATATCCTGCTTCCCACTTTCAAGGAGTTTAGTATTTAGTCAAGAGGGCAATTCTCAACCCAGAAAACAAACGAAATAGCAGTGCATGACAATATAATCAAGCACTTGGGCCCTGACCATGTTACTGCACTGAAAACCAAATGGGACAAATGTCGGAGGATTCGGGGAACAGAACCAGAGAGAACCTCGAGGGAGAGGCCAGGCCACTGAGCAGAGCCTGGAAAACAGGCGATGCATACCCAGGAAGGGCCAGTAAGCATGGCACCTGGTCTGTGTAACAAGAGGAGAGGAAGAAGCAGGAGGGATCAGAAAAGGGGAAAGGTGGCCACGAAAGTGATAGAGCACAGCTACCACAGCTTCCGCTCATCTCCTGGGGGCCTGTGCCACCTCAGAGCTTCCCTGGCCGCAGACCAGCACTTAAGAGCCAGGAAATGCGAGGTCACAGTCATCTCTGCAGCTGGACTCAGGCCATTTGTTTCCGTTGCTCCCGCAGTGGCACAGTGAAACATCCTTCCTCGGGCTGACTTGAGAGAAATGCAGTTTACACAGAAATCCGGCACCTTTCAGGTTGTTCTTTTTTGTTTTTTGGGTTTTTTTGTTTTTTTTTTATTGTGGTACCTGGGATGGAACTCAGAACCTTGTGCTTGCAAGGCAGGCAGCAGAACCAGTGAGCTAAATCCCCAGCCCCAGGTTGTTCTTTTTTAAAATAACTTTTTATTTCTAATTGACATGTAGCAACTGCACATATTTATGGGATATAGAGTGATATTTCAATGCATGCACAGTGTGCAATGATTAGAAGAAGGTAACTGGCATATCTATCACCTCAAACATTTATCATTTCTTTGTTTGGAGCATTCAAAATCCTCTCTACTATCTATTTTGAAATATTCAGTTAATCATTTTCAACCATCACCATCCTACTGTGTTACAGACCATTAGGCGTTATTTCTCCTTTCTAACTGTACCCCAACCCACTTACCTCCCTCTCGCCATCCCGCCTTCCGCTACACGCTTCCCAGGCTCTGGTAACCACTTTTCCACTCTCTACTTCTATAAGATCAACTTTTTAGCTTCTATACAGAAGTGAAAACATGTGGTCTTTGGCTTTCTGCACCTGACTTATTTTATTTAATGTAATCAAGTTGATTTTTGGCAACTGAATTTTCATATTACTAAGAGCTGCATTAAAGAAGCCCCAGAAGTTCCAGAAACAATGAAATGGCTTCATTAGCTAAAGGTTCCAGGACCCTTTGGAAGAGATAGAGACTGAGAAACCAAGGAAAGTGTACTAAATGCTTTTTAAGAATGTTCTATAGAAAGCAGGATATAGCTAACAAAATATATCTTGACCGGCACAGTGAACTCTCTCTACCCTAAAAGTTCCTATCCCCATCCTATCTGCACCTCAACCTATATTTTAAGGAAAAGAAACAAACAAATAAATAGCAATGGCTCTGCCAAGTTGTCTGAAATTCTAGCACTTGAGAAACATTCTTGTCAAGGTGTTGCTTCTTCCAGAATTCTGCAAGACAGGTGTCTCCTGAAACACCTGCTTATCCACACTAGAATGCTAATTATTACAGTGGGTTATTTTTTGTCTAAGTGCCACTGGAGACGGAAAGTGCAGCGAAGAGAAAAAATAATGGTAGGAGGAGAGGGAACAATAGTTTTAGAGCATGGTGCTCTGCCTGGAAAGGCAGGATTGAGAATAACCAGCATAAGTGGTCAATGGTCGAGGTGAAGGAGTGGAAGAAGAAGTAGAAAATAATTTGAAGGAGAGAAAAAATGAGAGAAGTAGAAATCACTGTGGAACAAAGCTACAATATAACTTTGCCTCCTTTATAGTATGGCTGGGAACAGCCCTGTCTCATTCCACAACTCTGACATTCACATGGGACATATTCAAGGGCCACCAGAGAAGCCTCAGCATTGTTTAAAAGAGCAAAACAGGAAGAGAATTAGAGAAAGGTAAGGCCATTTATAAGGCTTCGCCAGGCTGAATATATGTGTATGCAGCAAAGTCAACCTCCAGCTGTGGCAAAACCTCAGAAACTCTTTCATTAGGTTCAGGGAAGAAAATGCCTGGAGATCAGCCCCACTGCAGAACAACTGTGGCCCTGGGCCAGGAGGGTGCTGCATGTCCCTGCCGAGTCAGCAGAGGCTAATAAAGCCAGGAAATGATTTAAGACTACAATGATGAGAATTCTGTAAGAACTCTGGTAATCCGATACCAGAATCACGGACTCATCAAGTGTTTGATCTAGGACTTTAGAGATCATTCATTCTGTCCAGGGCAAATTTGGCCCCACAAAGTTAAGATTCACTGAGTGTTGTCTATATACTAAGTACTGTTTGTATTACTTTATATGTATTAGCTCTTTTATTCTTCTATACCACCTGTACTAGTAGGAACTATTATTATCTCCATTTTACAGTAAAGAAAATTGAGGTATAAGAAAGCAAAATAATTTCTTTGAGGTCCAACAAATTAGAACATGGCAAAGCTTGGATTTGAACCCAGGTTTTGAGTTCAGAGCTCCTTCCCATATGCATTGGCTTGAATGATTAGTGCAAGACCATATAGCCAGACTGCAATAAGGGAAGAAGGTCTTTTGTCATTTGAATTCCATCTCACACAAGGTAGACTGGGAATGTCACCAGTGTGCAATGATGAATACTTGTTGGGAAAGGGGTGCAGCTGATCTGGTGGCACAGATGCCCTGATTCCTCGCAGGAGCTGAGGGCTGTTCTGGATGGGGCTCAGGGTGCTGTGGTAGAGAAGCCTATCTCCCCTTAATCAAGAAGTGGTAATGGAGTATAATGGAGCCACTACAATTGAAGCATGACAATTATTGAGACAATGGCTCAGGAGTAGAAGAGTAGATGTATCTCTCCTGCAGGAGGAGGAGGAGCTTCAGGTAATGAAACAATAAAGAGTGTATTGATGAGATTTTGATAGCCAGCAATACAACAGCAATAGACAGTAAGTGTAAAGGTAAAGGAAGAGTGGTGATGTATTCAGTCTTTCAATCAACCACATTGGCTGAATGCTAACTTTGTCCAAATGCTAAATGCCCCTGGAAAGAAATGAGGTCTCATCCACCATGAGCTTAACATTTAGTGGCTGAAACAGGGCAATCATAAACAACTTTCCCTCCCCCAAAAAACCACTCTAGACTCTCAGAAATGCCCATGTGCACGGGGAGTTATATTAGTATGGCCTTGAACTGCTTTGAAAAAGACATCAGTAGTCAGAATTCTTGGACTCTGGCAACTGTAACAGAGGACTGTGCAGATGAGAGGTCTTTAAGATGAAGATTATTACTATTTGGCCGTTATAGAAAGAGAAATGAGAACGAGATGCAGGAGTGAGTTGTGGATAAGGGTAACAATGGTAATAGTGAAATTGCTGTAGAAAGTGGCAGATCTTTTGTAGTTAATGTGATCATGGGTGATTTGATGAAGGAAAAGAAGGAACTTCTAACATTAATGGAAATGTTGGAGTACATGTCTAGTGTATAATGGGGATGCCTGCAGCTTTATCAAAGGTGGCCAGGGTCCTGCACTGTAGAGAGGTGGATAAAGACATCGAAATTGTTATGGGAGCAATTATGATTGTAACTGAGATGATAATAAAGATAATGTACCTGTAATTGGAAAGCTGGTGGCTGTAAAGGAGAAGGTGAGGGCAACTGAAGTGTAGAGGTGGTGATATGGGAGGCAACGGTGGCTGTGTGAAAGGTAATGGAGTCGTAATGTAGATGATGCTAAAAAGTAATGGAGTTATAATGAGGTGATGACTGCAGAGTGTGTGGGGGGAGGGGAGAAGATCATTTTAATGGAAGCAAGAGAGACTACGTGATGCAGGTAAGAATGGGAGGCCTAGTGTTCATCACAACAGCTGGAGTGGTGGGTAACCAGGAAAATAGTGAACAGCTACACCCAAGGTTCATTACAGCAGGAGTTCTAATGGACCCTGAAATAAGATAATGACATGAATGGAAAAGATGATGACCACCATGAAAATCAAAGCCTTGTGATGGTATTTGGAATTATAGTGGGAGAGACAAAGGAGGAATAGGGGTTGAAGGTAGACCCAGATGGACATGTTTGTAAATCTTGTGACTCAGGAAGCTAAAAAATATTCACTAGACAATCGTATAGTTTATTTGGCTTCATGCAGCTGCTCTTGCTTGTATAAGACATTTATTGTGCATGAAACTAGGCCAGGATGAACAGACCTAGCTAAAGCAACAGTCTGAGCTTGTAATCTAAATTTTATCTTTAAATTAGCCACAACAATACACTAGCTCATTTATAATACCTCTGTGAGCAGATGTACAAATGGAACATGTGGGAAAGTTGTGAGTTTCCAGTAAAAAGTAAATGAATGGAGAGGATATCTATCTGTCTGTCTGTCTATCTATCTATCTATCTATCTATCTATCTATCATCTATCCTTCCATCCATCTATACATACATACAATTAATATTCCTTCTAAGCAAGGAAGTGGAGCTGATTCTCCAGGGCTTACTATTTAGCTCTTGAGTCCTTTAGTGGGGAAGAGTGTCCATGATATCTTGTGCTGATCTGGTGTGCTGGGCTTTCAGAAGGAACCCAGGGAACTGGCTTGCACAGGATCCCCACTACTGCTGGTGTTTCTGCATTGAGCAGCCTGGAAATATGAACAGAGGTAGACCATCTACAAAGAGAAAGATGATCCCTGACCCCTCTCTGGCATCCTGGAGACATAGTCAGGACACAGAGTTTATATGGACCAGACACAGCCAAACAGGTTCATCATCTGCACAGGAAGTGTGAGACACAGATGTTCCCTGTCTCCTAAACACCAGCTCCCAGACCTACTAGGTCAAAACCACTGGGGAAGCGTTTACAAAAGTTCAGATTCATAGCTCACATCTTATGGAAAGTCTGATTCCATTGATTAAAGGCAGAAGCTGTGTATCTGCTCTGCTCAGTGTTCATAACTAAGCTTGATAGTCAAACCAAAAATCTGATTTGAAAACCCTGTGCAGGTCAAAAGTGAGTCACATACCACATCTCGCTGCAGACACAGAGAGATGATGCGTTAGTCTAAGCTTCGCTCTCACCTGGACAGCATGTCAGTGCAGTCAGACATTTGTCATTGTGGGTTTTTTGTGCTTTATTTGCATAAAGTATCATAGCCATGGCTCCAAAGAAAGTTACTGATACCATCAGTAAAGCTAAGAGGAAAACTGTGAGAACTACAAGAGTTGAAGAAAGAAATCACTGTAAAATTTGTTAAAGTCCTGGAAAAATTAATTTATAAATGTAATTTGGGGGCATCAGAACCAATTATTTGGTTTTCCATTAATTCTTATGGGAAAAATATAGTCAGTTCTTGAACTTTTCACTACTCAAACACAAACAAATTTGGAATGAATTGAATTCAATAACTGAGGTATCACTGTAACCCTTATAAAGAGAAGGTTAGGGAAGAGAGGTGAGGAAAGCATATTTCATGGAAAGAGGCCAAATCCAATTTTGGAGTAATCTCTCTGAATAGTTGGGTTTGATTATCTTCTACTTGCCTACCCCTCCACTGGGGATGTCCTATCCCCAGTGAAGTCACACAAAAGGCAGGCAGTTTTCCAGCAAGGGATTCCAGAAATTCCAAATGACAAAAGTCAGCACTGCTTTTCCTAGAACAAAAGGATGAAAGAGGAACTGAAATATATGTAAGAAGAATAGAAGAGGGAATGGTAGGAAGGAAAATGTCAAGAAATAGATGTTAAGTAACTCTAGCTATGGCAGTGGATGCAACTATGGAGGTCCGTGCCTGGCACCCCCGCTGTACTTTAAGATCTCTCCCTCCCAGCCTTCACATACATCTTTTTGTTCTTCAAGACTATTAGAGATTTAGAAGTGTCAAAATCATGGAAATACTCAATTTTTGTTTTGGGAAGTACAAATTTATGACATATAAATTGTGCACATGTCTCAACAAAATTGGAAAATGTATATAACTGCTAAACAATACATTACAAACAAGATGTATTATTTTCAATTGCTGAATGAAATGATCAAATATCTCTCAATAGCCCATGTCATAATCTTTCTTTTCCCTCCATCATCAACTCTTAAAGGGATCAGCAACTCTAAAGAGATCAGAAAGGTTCTAGTATATTATCACAGTCATGTCAAAAGAAAAGTTGATTTCAGATGCCCATTTTTGAATTGGGTCTTTAATTTGGGGGGTATGATTTTTTTCAGTTCTTTATATATTCTAGATAGTAGACCTTTGTCTGAGGAACAGCTGGTAAAATTTTTTCCCACATTATAGGTTGTCTCTTAGTTCTATTGGTGGTTTGTCTTGCAGTGCAGAAGCTTTTTAATAAGATGAGATCCCATCTGTTGATTCTTTGTGCTAGTTTCCATGCTACTGAGGATTTGTTTATAAAGTCCTTTCCTATACCAATGTCTTTGAGAGTTCTACCTAACTTATCTTCCAGCAAGTTTAGTGTTTCTGCTTTAATGTTTAGATCTTTAATCCATTTTGATTTTAGTTTAGTGCATGGTGAAAGATAGGGGTTTAGTTTTAATCTTTGGCAAGTTGAAATCCAGTTTTTCCAACACCATTTATTAAAGAGGCTATCTTTCCTCCAGTGAGGATGGTTGGCTCCTTTGTCAAAGATGAGGTGGCTGAGTATGTCTCAAGTTGTGTGTACATCTTCTAATCTATTCCACTGATCCTCAGGTCTATTTCTTTGCCAGTACCATGCTGTTTTTATCACAGTGGCTCTGTAGTACAGTTTCAGACATTTCTCAGGCAAAGAAGTAAAAGCAGCATATAAACATATGAAAAAATGTTCAACATCACTGGTCATTCGAGAGATGCAAATGAAAACAATGCTGAGATTCCACCTCACACCAGAAAGAATGGCTGCTACCATGAAATCAACCAATAACAAATGGTGGTGGGGTTGTGGGGAGAAAGGAACCCTTCTTCATTGTTGGTTGCAGTGTAGACTGGTGCAACCACTGTGGAAATCAATATGGAGATACCTCAAAGAACTAGAACTGGAAGTCCCATTTGACCCAGCTATTCCTCTATTGGGTATCTTTCTAAAAGAATTAAAAGAATCATACCACAGTGATATACGTGCACCCATGTTTATAGCAGCACAGTTTATAATAGCTAAGATGGAAACAGCCCAATTGCCCATCAACTGTAGACTGGATAATGAAGATGTGTTTTTTTTATAAAATGAAGTACTACTCACCTATAAAGAATGAGAAACCAGTGACATTTGTAGCTAAGTGGATGCACATTGTGGCTATACTCTTAAGTGAAATAAATAGGACACACGTGTAAATACTGAATAGTATTGAAAAACTGAAAGTAAGAATCAAAATGTATAATTAATATTGTGAAATAGGAAGAAAATGTCTAAAGGAGTAGGGGAAGTGGGAGGGGTAGGGGAAAGGAAAGAAGGGAAAAGAAAAATATGAGAAAAGGAAAAGCATGGAAACAAAGTCTTTGTAGGTAGGGAAGGTTGGAGGGGGTGAAGGGGGGGCAGGGGAATGGGGAAAAAAATAAGAACCAAAATACATCATGTACAGGTACAAGATCCCAACGATGAATGTAACTGTACTGTATACCTAAAATGTACCAATAAACTAAATGGAAAAAAAGAAAGGAAAAGTTGAGGTCCTGATGGCACTTAGTTTGCCTAGATCTACTTCAGACAGACAAGAACCCAGAAATTGATCCTAGGTCCCCCTAGGGAGCAATGAAGTTCAAGCTCTACTTCCTTCATCCACTTGGGACTAAAACAAGCAATCACATTGAGAGGGTTTTGCCGAGTGATTTCATGAACATAGTCACTTCTCCCTCTCTCCCTGGTCACCACTCTTATCAGGAAGTGGACCATACACAGTCCTTTCAAAGCTATTACTCATTTTCTCAGGGATGCTGACCCACCTCTTGAGAAATGCCACCTTTCTCCGAGCTATGTTGTCATTTGTTAGCTGCTTATCATCCATTAACCTTCCAGTTACCCTATGGAACCCAGGACCTCACCTTCATTTTCGAGGGTGGTTCACTGGATCCCCCTTTAATAAAATTACAACTTCAGGAAACAAATCATTTATATCAAACACAACCCCATGGCTTCCTCTTATGTTAATCATTTCAGGCAGGTGTTATTAGGTAATTCAATCACTGGGCTACAGAAAGCTGCCACTGAATTAATGAGGAATGAACTCAAATTCTGAAAAAGAGATTTTCTGAATAAATGGTTTTGAATAAAAACATTGGAGCCAAGCCTATAATCACAACAGATGACAATATAAAATTGCATATTAAATACAGTTCTAAGATCCATCTACTCTCAGTCTACAGACTCTTCTGGAGCTAGAACATGTTGTGAGCGCCACCAACAGTCATCTACATTCACCTCTTTTCTATTATCTCCTAATTTTTTTTACTTAAACCTAGTCAGTTTTGAAGTCCTCATTCCAGTTTAGAATACATTTTAGATTATCCCCAAGTTGAGTCTCTCCTTTATAAAAAGCACCTGTGTCTATAGCCTCATGAGGCTGAAATTATTTTCCTTCTCCTCATGTTCACTATTTGCATCCTTTCTCACCTCCACAAAACTTTCCTCACAGCCAACAGGGCAATCATTCCAAAAACCCCAAATCTGACTACATCGCATCCCTGCTTAACCCTCTCCAACCATCTTCACTGACCTTACTGTCTCAGCAAGTCATGCATAACAATTTGGGACCATGTCTCTGCTTGCTTTTCCAGCCTCTTCTCTTGTTAGCCCTTTGTAGGAATGTACCCTGTATTCAGCCACACTCAATCTGCATATTCTGTGCTCTTTCTTAACATGTTGCTCTTCCTCCTACTAGAATGCCCACTCCAACCAGTCTAATTCTCCCCTTTTAAGTTCATCACAAATATTGTGGCTTACTTTGACCCTCTCTGACTCCTAGACTGTCATTAGGCACCATTTATCTATGCTTCCTTAGCACTTGGGAGCAGAGGTCAATTATTGAACACAGCTGGAGCACAAGTCTCTCTCCAGCCAGACTGACATCTCCTTGAGAGTAGGACTACATAGCATTTAACCATGTGCTTTCAATGCCGAGCATATGGTAGATGCATAATAGATATTTGATGAATGAATGAGCCAATGATGGAATAAATGAAATCATGCTTGAATGAATGAATGAACCCAATGCCATGATTTATGCTAATTCAGGCAGCCACGCTTCCATTCTCCAACTCTGGACAGAAGCAGGTGAAGTTCGTTTTCATAATCTAAATTCAATCAATGAGGAGTTGGCCAGAATGAGTGGGTTTCCCAACAACTAGTGATGCACCATCACAACTTTACTTGCCTACTCGGTAGTGAATATATACCAAAAAACTAGCTTCTGCAGAATAGGAAGGATGCTTTTTTGTGCTAGGAAGCCCCTAGTAGCACAAAACGCATGGTGACCCAAGCCGCCTACTTTGGGTCTGAGCTTCCAGCTCTGCAGGAGAGCTCCCCCGCTCTGTACTCTGCATTTGGTTTCACAGACTGTGGTCAGCTGGCATTTGTCATGCTGTGCTTCATCAGAGATTTAATCAGGTTTGAGTTTTTAACAATGTGCTCGTCATGCTCACTTAACTTAAAATCAAGCCTGTTCAGGCATTAGTTGGTCCTATTCACTCAGTCTTGTAGTTTTGGCATTTAAAACTTTAGAATTTCTCATCAAGGAATCCTGTAAGTCTTTACCAAGCATTCTCTTATTCCTAAACTTCTTCTGCTGCTCCCATTTGAAATGTGTAAGATACAAAGATTATAAATGCTATCAAGGAAGCAGCTGTACATTAATTTTCTATTGAGGCCATAACAAATGACCACAAGCTTGGTGGATGAAAACAATACAAATTTATTATCTTAAAGTTCTGTAGGTTGGAAATTGGGCATGGGTCTAAACCAAGATGTCCACAAGACTGAATTCCTTCTGGAAGCTTTAGAGAAGAATGTTTCCTGCATTTGTCAGCTTCTGAAGTTGCCTATATTTCTTGGCTCACACCCATTTCTCCAAGTTCGAAGTCAATAACGTCTGATGGAGCCCTTATCACTTATGGAATTATTCTGACCTTCTCTTCTGCCTCCTACACTGAAGGACCTGTGTGACTACTTTGGGCTTACCCTGATAACTCAGCATAATCTCCCTACTATAAGGGGAGCTAACTAGCAACCTTAATTCCCCCTGGCCACAAAAGACAGTATACTTGCAGATCCAAGGTGTTAAGGCCTGGACATCTTTGGGTGGCCGTAGTTTTGTAGAGGGGTCTTTTACATAATTCCAGTGGGTCTAGTGTGGGCCTCCCACTAGCAATATGAGAGTCAACTGGAAGCTTTTTAGATGCAGACCCTCAAGCCTCACCCTCGACCTTCAGAACCAGAATCTACATATTTACCGATTCCCAGGGGATTAGGAATGTGTACATCAAGTCAGAGAAGATCTGTTCCAAAGGGGCTGAGGAAAGCATTTAGACTCTGGGGCTGAGCAAAGATCTTATCTGGAAATGTGTCATACCGGAAGGATCTTGTAGAGTTCAATATATACCACCCCCCTTTGCTGTCTGATTTTGGAACAAATAGAGATATAAGACAAATAAGTGGTCCAGGTAGGGACCAGTATTTCAACTTGATAGACTATTTGACAAGGCGAGCATTACCTGCAGCTCTAACATTGAAGCTCCTGATGAGTAGGACCTCTTTCTACAGGCTCAGCTGCACTAGGCTGCGGAGCATCATCCCACCTCCGTCCCCCCCCAGGGAAGGGCAGGGCCTGTGTGGAAGGGTCTAGCATCTGAGAGCACATGTGCTTTGCAGGCCTGCTAGGCCCCAAAATGAAGGAAGAGGAGGAGGCAGGGCCACATGTGCCTGTTTTATCCTTCCAAACTCTGCACCCAGATACGTCACCAATAATTAAAGGGATAGATGGGTGACAGGAGAGTCACAGCTATCAGAGCTGCCTCCACATGGAAAAAGGCATCAAGAGGAGAAATAAATAGCACTTCCATCACAGAGAAGTGGTGAGGAAAGTGGTATAGTGCATGTGGTAGCACTTGGTACATAGCAGAAATACAATAACAAGGATTATTGTGTCCTCCAGCAGATCTACAATCTGGCAACCCAGTAGAACTTCCTAAGAACTTGTTTCTTTGATCCTACCCTCAGGGATTCAGATTCAGTTTGTATAAGATAGGTCCTTAGATAGAAAATATAGGAACGTGTATTTATAGAATAAAACATTGTCATGATGAATATGACATTCTACAGCATCCAAGTGAGGAAAAAGCTAATTTCTTGGTCCCTTTGGTGATTTAGTAGGACTTTATTAAACCAGAGAGAGTGGATATTAGGCAAGACTATTTCAATTGCATAAAAGAGAGGATGTGTTGCAGGACCCATGGGTTTCTTCTTACACAACAGAGGGCAAGGGAATGTGTAGGGAAGACATTGGCCCTGGGAACTGTAATGCTTCCAGTAGCCTGCAGTGTGCTCTCCCTCACTCTTTTTCCTGCTTCTCTCAGTGCCAAAGCCATCTTCTATGTTGTCATGCATGTGGGGGACAGAAGATCAACTCTGGATAACTTCTAAAAGTGATTCATTCCTGGACGCTACAGATATAATCTCCATGCTAAATTCCCAGGACAGAGAATCTGATTGGCCAAGTCAGGTCAGCTCTCCCCACCAGCTTCAGGAGCTTAGTTCACAGGACTCATCTCTCCATCTTTATTTTAATTAATATTCAATAATTGTACCTATTTTGGTGTACACTGTGATAATTCTGTGCACATATACAACATATACTGATCCAATCAAGCAAATTAACATCTCCTTCTCCTTAAACATTTATTTTCTTTGTGTTGAGAGTCTTCAAACTCTTCTCTTCTACTTCTTTGCAAAATATATATTGAACCAGTCATCCTACTGTGCTGTGGAACACTAGACCTTATTCATTCTGTCTGTTTTGGCACCTATTGCCCATCCTCCTTCCCCCTACCCTTCTCAGCCTCTACTGACCTCCAGTCTACTCCTTTCTTCTAAGAGGTCAGCATTGGTAGCTTCCATGCCCACCCCATAGTCAGAGCACCTGCTCAGTGCCTGGCTCTGTCTGCCCATGTGTGTTTACTTAGGAATGAATGAGCAGCATCAGTTCCTCAAAAAGTGAGGTCATAATTATCATATTTAGTGACATGTCAACAAGCATCAGGAGACAATGCCAAGAAAGAATCCCAAAATTCAGAATTGCCATGCCTTTCTGAGAGGGGAATCCATGATCACCTCACAGGAGATAATGGGAAGGAAAGGGGAACTCCCAGAGATTTAGCAGGTGTGGGAGGTAGGATGGGTGACTGCAAAGCTCACAAATTAAATTGTCCCTCAGACCTCCTTCTGTCCCTTATCTCAGTCTGCTCAGCCCCCTTGCCTCTCGCTATGTGATGTGCTTGAGGCACTGAAGCCAGGAGTGTTACTGCTCAAAGTGCCAACTGGCAACTGTCCTAAGTCATCCCAGGGGAAGGGGTATATGGATCCTTCATGAGTGTTTATTTTAATTGCAGTAAAATAAAACCTTAGACTTCACAATCTATCATTCCAGTGTAAAATCAATACCATAGGGCTCAAATATCTTTATCGTGACAGTGTTTTATTCTAAAAATGTATTTCCCTACATTTCTAACTCCTAAAATAATAAAAAAATAGCTTTGGCATGACAGTTGCCTGACACAAATGAAAACACAATTTAATGAAATGGCATATTCTGAATTTAAACTGAAGCAAATATTTGACATGCTTTATTTAAATTAATTTGCTGTGCATGCTCTGCTGTTTTGATAGCAGGCAAGCTTTGTTTTATTATTTGTTTACAGCACTGGGCTCTGAGACTTGCTGGTGAAGAAACAGAAGCTGAGGGACCCAGGGAGGCAGGATTCTGAGGGTCCCACAGGCCCACACTCTGGTTACACTGGCAGTAAAAATTGGCAGCATTTGGGCAGGAGGTTGTTTAACAAAACTCCTAAGTCCACTATTGCAAGGCAAGAGTGGGATATTCACATCCACATCGGTGGCATTTTTGCTATATAAACATATAGTTTATCTGAAAATAGTCTCAATGTGCATTCTACATAAATTCTCAACTGAACAATTTTTTGTGTGTTGTAAAAGAAAATTCTTCTTAAACTTTCTAGAAAAACGGTTTGGCAATTCTGGGATGCTATTACAGTAGCCCTTCCTTATCCTGGGGGAACATTCCAAGACCCCCAATGGCGTCTGAAATCACAGATGGTAGTGAACCCTATGTATACTGCATTATGGTTTTTCCTATGTGTCCTCAGCATTGCACATAGTACAGAAGTAGTCTGTTCTTCCATGTTTAATGCCCTTGTGCCTCCTTTGTATCACTACTCTTGTACTTTCAGGCCATTAGTAAGCAAATAAGGGTTACTTGAACACAGAGTGTGTAATATCATGACAGTTGAACGGATAATCAAGAAGCTTACTAAGTGACTAGAGGGTGGGTAGCATATGCAGCATGGATACCCTGAACCACGGGATGATTCACATCCTGGACTTGGTAGAGCTGGACAGCATGAGATTTCCTCATGCTGCTCAAAATGGTGCACAATAAAACTTAAACTATTTATTTCTGAAATTTTCCACTTAATCCTTTTCAGACCTCAATTGATCATAGGCAGCTGAAATGAAAAGCAAAGCCCTGGGTAAGAGAAGACCACTATCACTTCAGAGAGAAACTGAACCTCAGATGCTGGTTTACTCTCTTGCTCTTAAAAGTGTACCAATGCCTAGATTTATAGAACAAATTTGACTGGAAATAAGCCAAAATTTTGTTTTGATTTGAGATTTCAGGGTTCTATGGTTTGGATCTGGAGTGTTCTACCAAAGTCCATGTTAAAGGCTTGGTCTCCAGGCCATGACACTATTCAGAAGAGGTGGGCCCTGGTAGGAAGTCTTCAGATCACTGAGAGCATGCCCTCTTAAGGGATTACGGAACCTGACCACTTCCTTTCCCTCCACATTCATGGGATGAGCAGTTTCTATACCACATGCCCCTACCATGATGTGCTGTCTTGCCACTGGCTCAAAAGCAATGAAACCAATTGGTTATGGACCAGGATTTCCAAAATTGAAGCTAAATAAATTTCTTCTTTATAAGTTGATTATCTCAGATATTTCTCATGACAGAAAGTGACAGAAAGCTAACACAAGGATAATCCAATTTCTTCTTTTACAGCTTCCTAAATTAGTAATTTGTACATCTAAGAGCTTTCTAACAGCTTGTAGTTACAGATACTGTATGTGATTACAGTTATTGCTTGTTTGATGTGACTACTAACCTACAACAATGACATCTCCCCTGGAAGAGGTTCTGAAACAACAATGAGGGTTCTGACGACTGCTGTGACAAGGTCATAACCACCACAGGATAGAGGTTTTGAGCTTGTTATGGGTCATGATTAAAAATAATATGTAGGGCCAGGGATTTAGCTCAGTGGTTCCGCCGCCTGCCTCGCAAGCACAAGGTCCTGAGTTCAATCCCCAGTACCAAAAAAAAATGTGTAACTTTCACATATGGATGGTAACTTGTGGTGTCTTTTTATTTTTTATTCATTTTTTGCTGTTGGGCACAGGAAGATCTTCACAACTCTAAAATCAAGTACACTTAAAAGAAGATGTACTTTACAGACAAAGAATTTTAACTTAGGAGAGTAAAAGCCTAAATATATTTTAAAAAGAAATTTCACACACACACACACACACACACACACACACACACACACTATAAACCTAATGTTATCCATTTGAAAAACTTTAAAAAGGAAAAAAAAAGAAATTTAGAAAGACAGTACACGATGGGTAGAAAGACAGTACAAGATGGGTCCTGAACTAGAACACTACATATTCACCAATGCATCTATTCTTCATTGGTCAGAAAAGTTTAGATGTAGCCATTTCCAACTAAAATCAGACAGTGTGAATTGCTAGTTCTTTGGGTTATCTGGTGAGCCAAGTCATGGAGCTGACTGGAAAAGATTCCTCTTAAAAGCCCATCCTTGATGCTAGCTTTCTCTCAATCCTGGGGTTAATTATCGGGGGGGCGGGGAGGTATTTTGCAAGTGACATGAAAAAAGAAACTAGGAAATAAGAGGGACTCGGGGAAGAAGTTCCTCAAATGCCCAAGCAACTGTGAAATAACACAAGGAGATAAGAACCAACAAAATCAGGAGGCAGAGGGAAAAAAGAACTAGAAGCAGAAGCATACAGTGGATTACATTTTTCTCAAAGATAATCTGGGAACAGACTTTATCATCCAGAGACCATTTTCTCTCCCATCTAGGAATTCAAAAAAAAAAAAGTGAGAAAAGGATCAGCTCTACAGCAAAGTTCAGCGTAAATAACCTTACCCAGATAATTGAAAAAAGCTTTCAAGTGTCTGGTTAAGAACGGTTTTTTCGTGTGTTGTTATCAAATAAAAACACCACTGGTGGAAGGAGAGACCATACTTCCTGGGCAGATTCTTAGAAAAGGTAGCATTGGAGAACAGGAAGAATTACAAATGGCTCCTCGTTTTCCAATAGGAATTATTTTAAAAGTCTTCTGAGTTAATTCAATAAATTTTGTGAAATTATTGATCTTACTTTAAAGATAGAGTGCCTGCTGTCAAAGAATCTGTAATCTACTTCCGGGGGTAGGACTGGCTCACATCATTAGAAAGCAATGTCAAATGGTTTCTGTTCACATTCTCACTCATATGGTGCTAGAGGACTTAGAAGGGAGAAATATTAAGTACCTCAGAGTACATATCTGTGCTGATTATTGATTTCTGAGTAACAGTAGCCTAAGTGGCTTGAAATGACAACGATCTATTACTTCACAGTTTCTGAGGGCTAAGAATCCGGAAACAGCTTAGCTGGTTTGCTCAGTGTCCCTCATGAAGTTGCAATCAAGCTGTGATTTGGGGCTGTATGCATCTCATAGTCTAACTGGAAGAGGACCCATTTCCATACTCATGTGGTTGATAGAAGGCCTCGGCTCCTCACCACGTGAGCCTTTCCATAGGGCTGCTTTGTGGTGTGGACAGCTGGCTTCTTCTAGAGGGGAGAAGGGGAGAGGGAGAGGGGGGAGGACAGAGAGATGGACAGGGAGACAGAGAGAGTTCAAAAGCCACAGCCATTTTATAACATGACGATCTATCACTTCTGCCATATCCTATTTGTTAGAGCTGAGTCAATAAATGCAGCCCACACTCCAGGGGATGAGATTATCCAATGATGTGCATACTACTAGGGGCTCTCCTAGAGTCTGTCTACCACTGTAGACAAAGGTATTGTACCTGGGATGGAGTCAGGAAAGTATAGCTGAGAGTCTGCTCAGAGAGTCTGCCACTTGATTTTGTAAATCAAGTTGCACTGGACCCCAGCTACATCTTTTGGTGATCTGGTGTTTATGACTGCTTTTGTGCTACAGCGGTGGGGTTAAATAGTTGTGGCAGAGATTGGATGATCCACAAGGTTAATGTATTTCTTATCTGAACAGTTACAAGAAATGTTTTGCTGAGCTCTGCTCTAGGGCAGAACTTTTCAGAATTTATGTGCATAAGATTACCTGTTCAAATGTGGATTCTGATTCACTAGGTCTGAGTAGGTTCCTGAACTTCTGCATTTATATTAATTTTTTGGTGCTCCTGATGCTGGTGACCTGGGGACCATACTCTGAATGATAAGGCCCTAGTAGACCACAAGGCAAGGCCTTGGGTAGCTGTGAGGGGCTTTGAAAGCAGGGGAGAATGCAAGAGAAACATTGAGAAAGGAAAAAGCATGGCTTCAGGAGTGAGAATAAAACATCAGTCTGCTGGAGTGGAGGAGAACATATGGCCCTGTCCTTCCCAGGAAGAATGATTGTGGAGAGCAACTCTCAGCCTTTCAGCAATGGAGAAGCCAATAGAGAAAACAATATAGGTTGCATTCTTACTTCCAGACACAGTATTTTTTTTTAAATAGATATGACTAGAATCAATTGTTTATCCAACAAAAATATCAGAATTGAAAAAGAAAAAAGAGAAATAAATTGATATGTTTATCTCACTGATATTTATCTAGAGGCCACTGTGGGTCCCTGGTGTACCAGGTGCTGAGGATGCAGAATGAGTAGACAGCCCCTCCCTACCGCTCAGCTTGCTGATGGAGAGAGACGTGTGAGTGCATTGGAGATGGTGTTTTAGTGTGAGTGCTTGCCAGCTCCTGCAAGGACATGAAGAGAACAAGATTTTGAAGGATAGGTAGGAGTTTTTTAGGCTTGGGTGAATGGAGGAAGTAATAGAGACTGGAAAACGTTTAGCATCAAGAGAGACCAACAGGAGCAGTGGTTGCATAAGCCTGAAGCATGGACCGTGTGTCAGTTAGAGCAATGGGGATGGGAAGAAAGAAGGGGTCAGATACAGCTGTTAGACAGGAAGAGAAAGGCTGTCCATGGCCTTAGAGAATTCAGGTGGCTCGGACTCCATCGGGTAGTGATGGATAATCCATGTGACAATTCTGGCACATCTGCATGGTCACTTATCATTAGTGGTGGTTCTACTTTAGACAGAAAACTCTGCTGGCAGAGCGGAGGATTTCTTATCTGGGAAAGCTGGAAGAGAAAGGCCCCTTGTTCATTTGGCCTGCAGGTGAACCTGGAATCTTGGAAGTCAGGATTCCTAGGCAACCACCATGCTGGCTGGTGTGACACAGTGGTTACATCATAGCACTTTTGACTTGTTCTGCTGATGTCCCCATACGTTGGCCCTGCCCATCTCCAGTAGGGCACACATCCCATTTCTGAGAAGGAGACAGCTACTTGGCTCTTGTGTCTGTCTTTGTCCACCAAGCACGGGCAAGGTCTTTGTAAACACTGTACGGTAAACCTGAAAGGAGACTTACATGCATCCCCTTCAGACTTGGCTTCACTACCGCTGGCACCACCAGGACCCTGTGGGCTGCACATGCTCCATGGTGGCATGCCCCTGGCTGTGCTCCTGTGGTCTATTTACTTGTCTTTCTCCACTTCAGTCAAATATATCTGCCTTTAAGCCCTTTGGAGGCAGAGACTGCGACATGTTCCTCCAGAGTGAATACATAGAAAGTATGAATCAAGTGAGTGGATGAATGAACACAAGGCTGGTAGTATTACCTACCTCATTGTTCATTATAAAGGTTACATTAGGTAGCTCAAGCTGCCACAGCAAATTACCACATGCTGGTGGCTTAAAAGACAGAGATTTATTATCCCATAGCTCTGGAGGCTAGAAACCCACGATCAAGTTGTTGGCATGGTGGGCTTCCCCTGAGGTCTCTCTCCTTGGTTTGCAAACAGCTGCCTTCTTGCTGCCTCTTGCCATGGTCTTTCCTCTGCACGTGCACCTCCTCTCCACATGTCCCAATTGCCTCTTCTTTAAAGGATGCCCTTTGGGTTACAGCCCATCCTAATGACCTCACTTAACTTAATTATTTCTTTAAACTCTTATCTTCAAAAACAGTCGCTTTCTGAGATATGAGGGTTTAGGATTTCAGTATATGAGTTTGGAGGGAAACAACTCAGTTCACAAGGATTAAATGAGCTAACCTAAGTGTTTAGAATGTTGGCTAGAACACAGTGCCGTGAAAGTGTTCACAGTGATCATGAGCTGCTTGGAAAAAATACCACCCTGTTGATTTCTGCACAGTATCACAGAAGGGCACTGGACTCAGCACTTTTTAGAAAGTATTTTGTGACTTATTTTAAAAGTCAGGAGGAAAGTTCTACAGCTCAGAACTCTTGCATGAGATGCCCCTTCCAGGGCAGTGTTGCACCAGGAGGAAGGGCTCCTCTATCCCTATTTCCATCCTGTCTCGCTTGGGAGAATTATTGTGTCCATCATTTGCAGAACACATTTTGTCTATCGTTTCTTGTATGTTCTTCACAAACAATGCTATCTGGCAGGAATTGTAATTTTACAGATGGAGCACTGTGGTCCAGAATGGTAGAGTGACTTGCCTAAATTCACACAGCCAATTAGTGACAGAGCCAAGTTTCCAACCCAGAAGCCTCCCTGCCACACACTGCCCTCTAATGAGCTGCAGGTCCCGGTGTGGGTGTTGTCTTCACAGGACTGAAGCTCCTGCTTCAGTCAGGGGCCTGCTGACACTGCTAGCCTCACACATTGACAAAGTAAGGCAAAAGTCCTAACTGGCCCAGCTAAGCTGGAAATCTGCCCCTCCCCTAGCCGGGGTAGAAGAGAACAGGGGAGAACACAGTCCGTGGGCGGGTTCCCCACCTGCTCTGACAGCTGCTGCCTTGGGCATCACTCAGCCGCCTCTCAGCCAGTTAGTTCCACCACCTGCCTGGGGAAGCCAGAGATAACTCAGCAGGAAAGAGTTCTGTGGAGGAGGAGGGTTCCTGCTGCCTGTCAGCAGGGAGGTCTCCAGGAATACCAAGCCTTGGCGGCGGCACAGTGGCAGCCAAAAGTGGAAGAGGGGGAGGAGCAGAGACACAAGCTGTAGGAAGAGATGGGAGGTGACACTTGTGTGAGATTCCTAGGACTGCCCTGACCAAGCGCCACAGGCTGGGGGCTTAAACAATGGAAATGTCTGTCTCCTGGACTTGGACACTGGAAGTCTGACATCAAGGGTCAGCAGATCCAAGGGCCTGTCTCCTTGACTTGAACACGGCATCTCATCCCTGTGTCTTTTGCATGTCTTCCCTCTGTATGTGTCTGTGTCCAAATTTCCTCTTCTGGTAGGACTAGTGACCTCATTGCAGTTGAACCCTCCCCACTTTAAAGCCTTATCTCCAAAGACAGTTACATCCTCAGGTTCTGGAGTTAGATCTTCAACACCAAACTCCACGGGAGACGGGATTCAGCCCAAAACAAGGCTGACCCTGCATTCCTAACTAAGCCTTTCTGTATGGAGGAGTGGATTCCATGCTGGGAGTAAGGAACCAGCACAGCTCTCTGACTCTGAGGAGGGGGAGTGGCTGGCAGGGCAGAAGTGTCCCCTGATAGGGCAGGAAATGCACTCACAGTGAGCAGACTTAGGCTGGTGGCCTTGGCCAGAGTGGGAATGGGAGTGAGCACCCGAGCCACAATGAAAGCATCAGCAGCTGGGACAAAAGAGCAAGTAGAGGGGCTTCTGTGGGACAGCAGAGAGTGACGGCATCACAGAGGTGACACCAATGATCTAGTCCCACTGCAGAGCTGTACCCATGCTAGGGATGGGGAGCAGAGTCCTCATTCTCTGGCAACCTTGGTGTCTCTGGCTGTAAAGCAGGTATACTGGCACCTCCCTTTGTGGCGTGGAGAGGAATGAAGAGATAATGTCCACAAAGTGCCCAGTGTGGGGCCAAGCAGACAGCCACTCTCACACACTGGTTAATGAAAAGTGACAGCTAGAGTCACAATAATGTGAAACATGAGAGATATTCATTGAAGCATTCAACCCCAGGGAGATTTTTCACCTTAGAAAATGCAGTTCCTTTCAGAGGCCAGTTCTCCTTCAGACCAGCTTCATCATGGGCGAAGCATCTAAAGATGTTTAAAGACTTCCTGGGTGTCAGTCCACTTCATACACCTCATCGCCTAACCCATCAGTGTCCACCATGAAGGCTGCCCTTTGGCTAAGGCCTTTGGACACCACCTGACATCCCATCCAGAGGGCATTCATTCCATGAGGGCACAGTTCTGTCGGCATCTGATTCCCTGGAGGCTTTTCATCATACAACAGACTGCTGCAAAATTCAGGCATTGCTGAAAAATTTCTGCCTGCCTTCTCCCTCTTCCTCTTTGTTTCCTCCCTCCTCCAGGGGTCTGTTATAGGAGCTTTATTCCCGTTAATTTACTCTCTGCAAATTACTCTGCTTGAACACTGTTATTCCCCAGATCTGTGAATAGAGCGTGCCGAGATGTCAGCCCACTTGCTCTGCATGCAATGCTCCTTCTGCTGGGAGAGAGCTGCCCTTGCAGAATGGAAGCCAGGACCTGCCTGCCCCAGGCCCAAGGTATCTTGTGAGATACCAAATCCTCAGCTTCTTATTTGCACAGGGATTTACAGGTGCCACAGCACAGTCATCCCTATCAGCTCATCTACATAAATACAGAAGGAGACATAATCCCTTTCATCTGTACTGCTCTTTTTCCATTTACCAAGTGCTCTCATATATATTACCTAATTTATAGATAATATACGATAATATTCTAAAGCTATATTGATTTCTTCCATATGAATATGCTACTATAAATCATTACTGAAAAAGAGTGTGGGCTTACAGGTTTCTTGTACTCCAAGAGCCCAGGTATAAGCCCTGTTCTTGTCGGAGTCTATCCTCGGGGTTGATTACAGTTGGGATAGCTTTCCAGATTTCCCTTCAGCTGGGCCTTCTCATCTAGACAGCCTCCCCTTCCTTCAGCTGTAGCCCTGCAGCTCTGTCTTGTCACCTTCTAGTGGAGCCACTGAGACAGTTCACAAGGACCCATGTCCACTCATGCACAGTGGCAGCAGGGCATCTGGTTTCTCCAGCTCTCACAGGTGGCAGCTGGCAAGCTGGGGTGGGATAAGCATGTGCTGCTACATGTCAAGACTTTGTGCCTGGCACTCAGGCCCTGCTCTAATATTTAGGGAATAGTTGTAGAGCTCCTTGAAGAAAAACTTAAAGGATACCTTTTGTTCATCCAGTAACACCAATCCACCTTGCAGCCTTGGTATGCTTTATTAAGGGCAGGTGTGCTCACATTCCCCATCCTCCATGCCTAGACTAAGGGACTTACCCTGCCCTAGAACTTAATAGTCTCCTCGTCTGGGCTTCTGTTTTGCTGCTGTCTCTGTCTGCAACTCTCTCACTTCATCTTTGGTTATGCTAACTTTTATTCACTGCTTTAGACTGGTTTTCCTGGAAACAGATTCTGGCCTAGAGAGACGTATGCAGAAGGTTTTGGGAGAAATGCTCTTGGAAGACAGACTTGAATGGAGATTGGAAGACAAGATTGAGTGATAGGAGGAGCTGGCTCTTAATGTGCTTCTATTTGAAGCCTCCATTGATCCTACAGGGACCTTTGGGTCTGGAGTGAGGGTCAGAAAACAGACGCCAAGGCTTTTTGTCCCCATGAAGATGTGAGAAGCTGGCCTTGTGGGGGAAGTTCCCTGTGAACCAGGGCAATTATCAGTGAGGGTCACAACTATATGCCTCTGGCAGCCAACATTCTGTGTAAAGTTCAATGTGTCTGCCCCCAAGGTAGGGTCAGATCAGAGCACCTAAGCAGCCACTATATCAGCCACTCCCAAGCTTTGCAGCACACTCGGATCAACAGGTGAGCTCTTTGAAATCCTAATGCTCACACCATACCCATAACATTTAAATTAGGCTCTCATGCTGGATATTCTGGTTGCGTTAGTCTGCGGTACAACTGGGGTACTGGAAATTTTTTAATTTCCCCAGAGGATACAAAGTTTGAGGCCCACTGCTCTGCACTTCCACTAAGAAACTCTCCTTTATTGCATAAAACTGCTCTACAACCCCTCAGCACTAGCCTATGTTACTGCTTGTCATAGCACCTGCCACACCGAATTGTAATTGTTCATTGTCAGTATCACCAGGGTGGCATCCCTGAAGACAGACTGTGCTCTGGTCACTACTGTGGCCCACACCTGAGCACTGTGCCTCACAGTATTGGTTTATGATTGAAAATAAGAAAACATGTGTGAATGGGCCAAAACCTCATGAGGGAATAAATTTATGTGTGAATATATGACAAAAAGAGAGAAAGGAGGTAGACAAAAATGGAGGAAGAAAAAAGTTAAGAAGAAGAAAATCAAGAGGCCAGGGATGTCTACCAAGTTTGAATCCTTAGTTGGATGTATTTTTCGTTTTGCTTTTACTGCTGTATAGAAAACTCTCACAAAATTAATGGCTTAAAACATCAGCCTTTGATGATTTCATTGTTCAGAGCTCCCTCTCTGCTCAGGATCTCACAGGAACATAATCAATGTTTCTCCACGGTCAAGTTCTCCTCTAGAGACCAGGATCCTTTTCCAACCTCATCAGGTTGTTGGCAGATTTAGTTCCTTGTGGCTAAGGATTGGGTCCCTGTTATCATGCTGGCTGTTGGTCAGAGGCCAATTTCAGCTCCTAAAGACCACCTCTAGGTCCCCATTAGATGGCCACATACATAGTTCATTCACATCATAGTTGCTTCCTTACTTTTTTCTAATAACTCATATATTTTGGCTATTTACTTCTTCTAAGCCAACAGGAGAGTGTGCCTGACAATGCCCTTTTTTAAAGTCTCACCTGATTAGGGCTTTTGATTAACTCAAAGTCAACTGATTAGGGACCTTAAACACATCTGCAAAATTCTCTGTGCCATATCAGGCAACATGATCTTGGGTGTGATATCATAGCACATTCAGGGGTTCCTCACCACACTCCAGGAGAAGGGATTATGCAGGATGTACATATGACAGAGTAGATACACAGGGACCACCTTGAAATCTGCCAAACACACTAGAGCATAGCCCATTGCCATCTGGCTTGGCCTTGCTTTTTTTTTTAACCATTAGGTCTGGCAAATTATTTCTTTGCCAAGATCTACATTTAGCTAGCAGCATAACTGCTAAAAGGGAAAAGCCAAGCAAAGGGTTAGACATGCTTCTGCTCCATGGTCCTTCTGTCCAACCCCTTTGAAAAGGGAAACTCCCCTTCTGTGACCTGATCTTAATCAGGCTTTTCTAGGGCATGATGCATTCCTTGCCCCGCTGACTCCCTGCATGGAGCCCTCTTTTTCTTAATGCATTTTCAGCCCTGAAGCTGAGCTCAGAGGCAGCATCTGGTTCTGCTTTTAAAACAAAGCTCTGGATGAATTGGGTAGAGAAGCACAGAAGTCAAATACACACTTGTCCCCAAGGTCGCTCAGCAACAACCCAGCTTTGGTTCTTCCCTGTCTACACTGCCTCTTCCCAGAATCCTTTGTTGTCAACATACAACTTCTATTGACCCATGCCTATTACTGGGTCCGCAGCTAGGTCAGAGCCACTGGGCTTTGGAGGCCCTCCAATCCTTGATTCCACTTACAAATTCTACAACCACACACAGAAAATAGAAACCAAGAAGAATGTGTCTTGTAAGTCCTGCGATCCACTTTTTATTTTATTTTCTGGCAAGTGAGTAACTTACCTGCATTTCCTTGAGCTCAATTTTCAATATCCAGAAACTCAAGTGACTGGTATGTCATCACAGTAACTAAACCATTCTAAAAAGTCCTACCAGAAGGAGTGACTCATTTCTGACCTCAAGTGGTTAGAAGGCAGCTTTTGAGCTCCACCAGGCTCAAAGCCAGTTCTGAGTTGGCTGTGGTTCCCATTTTGGCTCATGTCTCAGGAAGATTGAAGCTTTAATGGAACAAGAATAATCATGGATTGGAGGAAGCCGGAGAGACGTGTGGCAAATTGTATGCAAAGTCAAAACTCTCTCAGGTGGTGGGGCAGACTGCAGGTACATAGAAGATGACCATGGTCACAGGTGTTGTGTTTTTGGGTTTTTTATTGTTGTTTTTTTTGGGGGGGGGTACCGGGGATTGAACTCGGGAACTTCCACTTGTGAGGCAGATGGCAGAACCACTGAGCTAAATCCCTGGCCCCCACAGGTGTTGTGTTTTCTGAGCCACTTTTCACTTTCAAATTTCCATTTTGTTGCACCATTATTTGTGCCTGTCAAGCCAATCTAATCAAAATCTTACATTGTAGTCCCTGTGGTTATGTAGTAGATTGATTGGGAGTAAGAGCAGAGAAGTTAGGAGAGGAGACAGGTGTCCTTCCTCTAAGAGAAATCACAAGGAAATGTTGGTCCTTCCTTCACCCTGACCCTACAGGTCTATTCCCCAGTCCAAAGGACTTAGAGGGCACAGAACACTGACGTCATCCTATGGAGGGAAGGGGCAAAACTTTGCCCAACCAATTAGGGGGCAATTTGCATGGTTAGCCACGTCTTCCCTGAAAGCCCAGTCCAGATGAAGACTCTCAGAGCATGGAACACAGATGAGATGAGGCATGGCATGCCTGCCATCTGGGGATCTGATGGTCCCCAAAAGGAAGGGATGAAGTACAGTGAACAGGGCCAGCAAATACTGGACATGCCCAGGTCCTCAGTTCAGCCGGGAGAGCAAAAGAAACAAAGGCAACAGGTCCAGGGGCAGAGAGAAGATACGTCAGACCCCACCACTTTGCAAAGAGAGCCCAGCTGTCCTTCCAACATCTGACAAGTGTATCCCTTAGAGTTATGCTGGGCCCGCATGAAACACTCAAAAATGTCAATTATTGTTATTGTAATTATTATTATCACTCATGAGGCATGCTTTCCTTTGTTCTTTTTTAATTGGAGGGGAAGATAATTTTGCTTCCAGTTCCTACTCTGAAGAGATATTTTTCTAACTCTTTACTTTTTGGAAAGGAAAAATCAGTGACAAAAGCAAAACTGGATGGGGATGTAGCTCAGTGGCAAAGCACTTGCCTCTGGGTTCTATCCCCAATACCATGGGCTAGAGGACTAGGGGCTTATGAAGTTTAGTTAGAAGCCAGCAACTAAACTTGTAATTGGAGATGATTGCAGAACTCCCATAAAATAGCAACCTCGAAAGGAGCCAGAGCCCAAGGCATATGCCTTATGGTATTGTAGCTTTCATAGGTTTTGTTTCTGCTTAATGTTTCCTCTGTTGTTGTTTTTCTTTTTAATTATGATCAAATGACCTTGTTATATAAAGTGCGGTTCCCTGAATACGAGCAACAGAAGGCTGAGCAAACAGAGTTTAATGCTATCATCAAATGCAACCTACAACCACATTAATATGGCACATATTATTGATAGATGATGATACCAGTGGTTCTGTGTGCTGCATGGTAATTGGCCACACCAAATAAGCAGTTCTCATAAGCTGCTTAAGTTACTCCTTAGAATATGAGGTTGATAGAGTCAGGTTTGAGACCCCTCCTCTTGCACCCTGCGCCAGCTCTCCAACATTTGTGTACCGCCTCCATGGGATGTTCTAACACTACATCCCTTCACTGGTTAGCCTTAACCCGGGACATGGAGCTTCCCTGCCTGGAAGGAAGAACATATATTTTTAAGTAGGATTGAAAAAGATGCATAACAAGAGCTACGGAATAAGTAGATACCCCACAATAGAAGCTTCTTTTGGACTCTCATGACATCCCAGGGTGGGAGTTTCTCATCAGCAGATAGTTTTCCTCCCTGTGATGGTCAAAGATCAGAGGTTCCTTCCTCCATCTTTAGCTCCACTATTCCATGTTTCTTAGACTTCTCTACCTTCAGCTGCTAGATATAGAGGAGAGGAGGAAAGACACCCCTCTGTACCTTCCTTAGCCTGGCAATGATATACATCATTCAGGCTCATATCCCAGCAGTGACAACTTGTTTTGAATGCCAGGGGCTGGAAAATGTAGCCCAATGTGAGGCAGCTGCTCATAGCCACAAGGTCATGCTATACAAATGTTGCATCAGTCATTAGTGGACAGTTGGTCATTTGTGTTAGAAGGCATTTGACAAGACCAAAGCAGGGCATTGGTGCAAGCACTAGTGATTATTATCTAATTCAAGCACTGAAGCATCCATGGAACCTGTTAATGATACTGATGAAGACCCAAGGTAGAGAACACATCTGAGCCTCAGGGAGTCCCAGAAACCTGTTTCTTGAACAAAGTGGGGGCCTATTCTCCAATCCCTTCCCCCACAACACAACAGCACACCAACAGCTTCCCTGGGCTTCAGGATCCAGGATACAAACCTCCCTGAAACACAAATTCCTACTTGATCGCCCCTTACAGTAAAACCTTGTTATGCAGATATTAGTTTTCCAGAAGGATGCACAATTGGAAGCAATTGTTGTTTCCCAGCTAACTGATGCCTTGTCATGCTTCAGTAAAACTATCAGATTATCTGAACTAGTTAATTCAAAATCCATTCCTTCCGGACCCTTGCCTTTCAGGTTAATGACATTTGCTGTATTTGATGGTGAGAGAGAGGGAAACAGGTCAGATAGAGGAGCATAGGAGCCCTGGAAGTTAGTGGCTTCTTCTCCTACACACTGAAACTGAGAAGAGGAGGGAAGAGGGGGAAGAACAGAAAGAACCTGGCCATAAAGTAGGCATTCTGGCAAATTAGATTTTAAGCATTTTTCCCCAAGAAGGCCTCTTAAAAGGAACCAAGGAGAATAAGAACATACCTAGACAGCTGTGCAATTAGTATGAAAACTCAGAGAAAGCTGAGCTTTGTCACCTCTTGGTGAGATGTGCTGGGTTGGAGTCTCCCTTGCAAAACTCTTGGCTTAGGCAAGTGTGACCTGAAACCCAGGAACCATGTGAGGCAGCAGAGTGATTTGGCTCCATCATTTAAACATCATGATAAACATCAGCCAGTTATTTTATCCTCTGTGCCTCAGTTTCCCTTATCTGTTGATGTCAGATGGTACCTATCTCACAGAGCCATTGCAAAGACTGTGTTAGTATTTGCAAAATGTGTAGAGTGGTATTTAGAACACAGTAAGCCCTATATAGATGTCTATGCATATTTTCAAACTTCTGGCATAAAACCTCTCAGCTCTTTTTTAATAGCTAGAAGACTTTGAGCCAGTTCGTTCTAACTCCTAGCCTCACTTTCTTAGTTGTAAAGTGACAGTCATTTTATATCCTCCCTGAATGTCTCACCGGTGGGGAATACTCTGAGACCGAGAATGTGGACGTGCCTTGTCAGCTGCCTGGCAGAGAATCAGCCCTTCATAAATGCTAAATGCTACCTTCAGCTGGATGTTTTAAGTATTCCCAGATCCCAGCAAGACAGAAAATGAGAGACTTCAGGAAACAGTGCCAGGGATGCTCCTGTGTATGGCAGCCACCAGTCACCAAGAAGAGAGTATGCCAGCCAGCACTTTAATTTTCTGTTTTTCACAGAGTAAGGAGCCATGTGTGAGCTGAGTGCCCACCCAGGTTATTAGAGAGACATATGTAGCACATCAACACAGATTGGCAGTGTGAGAAAACAAGGAGGAGCTAGGGAATACCTGGTGAAATGTATTTAAATAAGTTACGGGAATTCTGTTCTCATGGCCCTCGGTGGCATGTGTCCTGGAGTGTTAAAACAGCACAGGAACACAGCTACTATTTTTGAGAATCTGCACAAATCAGGTGCTCAAAAAATAAGAATGATGAGCCTTTCTATTTTAATAACAGGAAAACACACAAGAACATGAACCTCTCTATATAGATAAACAAAGCAGACTTTCTAACATCAATTCCAAATGCCTTCAAGAGAGTGGGATGTTAACATCAGCCAGCAGGATGTTTAAAGACTGTCCCTCAAAGTATAATCTGGGGTCCTCCTGTGACACAGTGACAGGATGTGGGGAAGTGACACAATATAATATTCCAAGACATTAGCAAGAGTCTGAATCTGCTCCTCTTCCTGAGTGAATGTAAAAAAGACATAATCTGAGAGTGTAGGACTGATGTGACTGCCTGCAAAAAAGGCTCCATGCAGGTCTGGCTCATCATGGGCATAAATGGTTCCCATGATTCCATGACAATCACACTGTCTCTACTGTCACAACTAGTTAGAGTATCGTGGTCCTGGGATGCATGGTGAAGGGGTGGCTACTGGGTGGCCACTTCTTGATCCTGTTTCGTTCAGCTACACAGGCAGACAATGAACAATTAGTAAGGTTTTGTGAGTGCTTAGATATTCCCTCTGTGGGGTACAGCAGGAGAATTACAGAAGGGAAGTTCAGAAAATCTCGATGAGGAGGTAAACTTTCAGGAACATATGCTTTCTTCCCCTAAATAATATTTTGTTCCTCTAGTAATTCTCAGCTCCTGGTTTGCAAGAAGCATCTGTACATCTTTACGTCCTAAAAGCACCTTCATTCATTCATTCATTCAATAAACATTTAATGAGCCCTTGCTGTGAGTCAGGTGCTGTGCAGCCACTAGAGTTAAAATATGACTACGAGAGAATCTTTGCCCTTGAGCAGCTCAGAAGTGTCTTCAAAAATCAACTGTTCTATGAGGTGCTGCCACTCCTCCTCTGGGTGACTGGAGCTCTTTGCATTGACTAATTAGCACTGTACCTGATGCATCTGTCTCTCTCCTGCACCAGACTCTGAGTTCGCCAGCAAGCAGGGAGAATAACTCACCTCTTCATCCCTGCCTGGCATGGCATAAGTGAATGGAGAGTGCCAGGGTGAGAAGGAATGAATGGGTGTACGTGGTGACCACACACACACACACACACACACACACACACACACACACACACACACACAGGCCATTCCAGCTAACAGTGGTCTTAATCCACAAAGACATCTCACCCAGAGCACCATATCGGGCCTGTTTTTGATTCTCCGGAACTATGAAGAACTTAAATTCATCATAGGAAAGAGTCTTCTGACACCAAAATATTTTAGACACTGAGAACAGTGTCCTTTGACAATCTATACATTAGAGTCTAGATTTTTCCACTGTCTGATATTACTGAGGCGTAATTGAGACTCCATAAGGACATCTGTGTTTTAATGGCCCAAACAGAACAGATATGTAGAATGTCACCTTTAACAACAGAAAGCAAATGGATCACCAGCAAGTGTTTAAGGGGCCATGGGATGTTTTAGCATTCAGTACATAGCCAGACACATAAATACGGAAGTGATAAACAGGCAGCCAGGAGCCAGTGTCAGGTACTTGCATGTTGTACAGGTCTGCTCGAGCCACCAGCCAGTCAGCACCCGGTCGGTGACTGCCCTATGAGAACATATCCTCCCCTGGCAGACAGGCAGTTTCTCTGGCCAGAAAGCTCCACCATGTGTCACCCCCAAAGCAAATGCAAAATCAATGCTTTCTTCTGGGCTGACCTTTCCTGACTACGCAGCCGGCACTGAGTTATGTTGTCCCTGTCGGATTCTGCCCAGGAGCAGGGCCTGGAACTATGAATTAGCTCCCGCCCCAGATTAGCATTCAGACAGAGGCCTTGCTGATGAATATTTCAATATAATGTTGACTGTTTACCCACATGAATGGAAAGAACTTGCATCTGCCAGTGCCACCTGTGCCCATAGAACAGCAGCCCAAACAGACTCATCCCCTGAGAGCCCAGCTGTGCACAGGAAGGAGGGGCCAGGCTGGAGGAAGGTGCAGGGTGGGAGGGGGGAAGAAAGGAGCCAGGCAGGGGCAGTGGCCAGCAGGAGGAATTGGAGAGGCAGAGGGAGGCACGGGACAGAATCAGAAGGTAAGAGAATGAGAGGGAGGTGAGGCGACAGCAAAGCACACCAGGTAGGGAGGGAGGGTGAGCATCCAGGAGGAGAGGCTGTAGGGGCCCCTCGCTAAGAGTGGATCTCAGTGTCCGTGTCAGGATGGAGGGGGAGAACAGAGTGCGTCTGCTCAAGCACGCAATGTTTTGGGCAGTGGGTGTCTTGCTCCAGTTGTCGCAGTTATTTGTGGCCACGCAGCCATATGGCATTTCTGGAAGACAGCGAATACCCTCACCTCACTGCCCAGGCACTGGCTTTTCCTGCAGGAAAGAGGGAGGCTGACCCTGCCACCCTGGGAGCCATTCACAACCTGAGTTTAGAAGGTTTTTTTGCCTGTGGAAGGCACCTGATGGGACGGTCCTGGCTGGAAAGGGAGCCATCACTTCTTCCATTAAGCTTGTTAAAGGGCCCGTGGATGGCTTCGTGGCAGCCAGATCTCCTGCTGGCCGAGGCACACCCCTCACCTCTTCTGAGCACCTGCCTCTTGGGATAGCAGGTGGGCGACCCAGGAATGTCTCTCACCCGGGAGCTGAGGCCTTCTTCTTGACTACCTCCGTGTTTCGGTCCATTTCATCACCCTTTCTGTGCCCTTTGATCCTTCTTCCTTCCTTGGGTTATACCTTTGATTAGGTTTGCACCTCTGTTTCAGTGTGACTTTTGTACACATTTGATTTCCACCAGCCCATTTCTCTGGGTTCCATGGAACCCCAAGCTTATTGGAGGGGATCACCAAGTGTTTGAGAAGGAGCAAGGGGAACAGGTGACACTTGCCTTCTAATAGGGGCCAAGAGTGCGCCTCTGTAGCAGGAGAGAGCAGTGTGTGACTGGGGGATATTTGCCAAGTTCTCAATCTTCCCCCGCCCCCCCCTCTCTCTCCCTCTCTCCCCCTCACTTTTCTCTGTGCGGGACTATCCATCCATCTCTTGCTCCTACTAGTGCTTAGATTCAGTTCACACCCCAACAGCTACTCATTAAAAAGAGGCCTCATAATATTAATTATACTTCTGGTGGCCCATATGTAAGCACAGATTTTGTTTTTAAAGTTTTATTATAGAAAGTTTCAAAACTACTTAAAAATAGAGAGTTGTCAATGAACCCAGTGTACCAATCACTCAGCTATAAAAATTATCAACCTTTTTTCTTGTTCCATCTATAGCGCCCACTCCCCATATACCTCCACTCATCCACATAGGATTTTTTTTCAAGCAATTCTAACTCATCATGCCATTTCATCCATAAATATTCATGGGTGCACTTATGGTTACGCCGTTAACCATCTAAATTCTCTCAGTCCCCCAAAGCAACTTATACCTTGACAAGCACTCACCTGTAAGGATAGGAGCTCTGTGAACCCTCAGTTTTTAGGCATGTGTATCAAACTGTGCTTCTCAGAAGACCACTGTTAGAAATAAGTCAAGGTTCAGCTCATGAACAGCCTCACCTCAGGGCTTGGGCAATTTCTTGTCTTTGTTCCCAGAAGAAATCATTTTGTAAGCATGTCAGCCAAGCAGGAAACACACCTGCATACCAGATGTGCACAGCTGTATGTGAGCAACTGCTGATCCATCTTCAGAACTACTTAAGCAAGAAGACATGCAATCTAATCGTCAAATGACTCTTGTAAATGATAGTAGCACATGCGCTATTCAAAAGCAGCAGGCTAGACAAATTTGAGCTTTCTCCAGAGGAAAAATCTGAAAGATAAATGCCCTTTTTTAACCTCCAAAAATTTAATGAAATCTGTTTGTTCATGGAGCACAAAAACAAAATTGGTTATGGACTTAGTTACTAGGAGGCCTGAATTTGGTCCGCTCATCTGACTGCCATTAATGGCTCTCAGCCCACAATGAGTGGCCTTCCTTTATGAAACATTTAAATAATTCACGTAACCAACCATTGAGAAGTTTATAGCTTAAAAGTCTGGACCTGGAAATTTGGACATAATTAAAGAGATGTCTGTGCTATGACAAAGTGCATTATTTAAACTCAGAAAGTCTAGATGCTTCTACTAACTTGTGCGATCCTGAGACAATTACTTCACTGTTCTGGGGTTCTGTTTTCTCATCTGTGAAAATAAGAAAATCATCATAGTTTAGGCTTCCTCACTGATAGATAAGTAGGTAATGAAATCAGGTGAAATGCTAGAGGGATACTGTGAAAGGAAGAGGAAACAAATTAATATTTCAATTCATTATCCATACAAGAAACCTTTAGTCATAGATTAAAATTGTACAGTTTTTTTGAAGTTAGAAATATATTATATATATAATATATATAATATTCAACTTTTTGAAAAGTACAAAAGTACCAGACTCTGAACAATGTTACTAAAAACTAAACATGGTCCAATATAAAGATCATTTAGTCCATCATCACTGTTTCCTCATCAATGTTCTTCACATCAAGTAACCACCAAGTAGAGTTGAACCTCAATGCAGTCTGGTTTCCCAGGGCAATGAGACCTCAGGGAAGAAATGAGGCTGGTTTCTCGGGAACTTTCCATTTCTACTCTCATCCCAGCCTGACCTGAGTAACACCTACGCGCACTTCAGCTTGGCCTAGCAGCCTTTAATTCACACAGGTTTTGGGATCACCATAGTCTTGGCACAGACTCTGAAAGTTCTGATCATAGAACTTCCTAATTTTTCCCCTGCCAGGATGGATTCCAGTTATAACTCCATCTAATGTCCCTCTGTGGGATGGAATAGTCATCCTTTGCAGGAAATTTGGATAACAGACAACAGAATACCTGAGGACAAGAATTAGTCACTGAGAAGTGGACCTACCCTATGTGAGGGGTAGGACATTGAAAGGAATTCAAGTGGCTTTGGGTTTTGTTCCTGCCTTGTCCTGGGTGACCTTGGACTATTATATTTTGGAGGGTGGCTCAGGGTGCCCACATGGTCAGTGGAGATAATCATGTCACCTTCCTTCACCCTCACAGTGCTGACAGGACATCTAAACTATTGTGAAGTTGCCAACAAATAAATTAATAAGGTCCTCTATAAATTGAAGTTCTAGGGCTGGGTGGGGCATGTTCATCACTATCTACCCCAGGGGAGACTTTAAATCCATTGCAGGTTCAAATACCATGAACTTGAGCATCCTTTTCTTCCCAGGACCCCCACTGTTTTTCTAAACTCTTTGTCCTGTGCGGTCTATTCTCAAAGTGCATGCACCCTTCCTCACTGTTAGGCAGCTTTCCACTATTGTTCCAAAATACCTAGGATGATTAATTTATGATGAGAAAAAAGTTATTTTGGCTTACAGTTTCCGAAGTTTCAGTCCATGGTAACTTGGGCCCATTGTCTTTGGGCCTATAGTGAGTTAGCACAACATGGTATGGAGCTCATAGCAGAGGAGGCTGTTCATATTCTGGAGGCTGGGAAGCAAAGACAGAAAAGAAGGGGCTTAGGTCTCAATATCTCTTCATGGGCACTCCCCATGACCTAACTTCATCCAACTAGATTCCAACAACTCCCAATAGGGTCAAGCAAGAGACCAAGCCTTTCACACAGGGGCCTTTGGAGAACATTTCAGACTCAAACTGTAACATTCACCTACCCCATAACCTTCCCCATCCAACCTTCTGGGAGCCAGCAAACATGCTCCCTTCTCATTCCCTGTCCCTCCTTTGACATTCCAGCTTTTGATGGTAGCGAGAGGGTTCTGGGAATTTTATCTTCTTCTTTTGCTTTGAGTCACATGTTTACTAGTCCATGTTGGAACTTTAGTAGCAGCTGGGAATCCATAATCAGTGCTTTGACCCAAGTGACTTTCTTGGAGAGAGATGTCTGGAAAGCATTTGAAGCTAGGCCCAAGACCAAGTCTGACCAACTTACCACTAAAAACTTGCAAACCCTCAGTGTCCCCTGTGCAGCTCTCCTTAAATCAATTTCCCAGCCCAGCAGAGAAACTGGGCAGGGTTATATTGAATCTATTCCCCTCCACTGCCCCTCACTGCACTCCCAAATCACATCTGGCTTCTAGCGTCTCTTCCAACCAGTATTTAATCCTTGGTGGTGATCCCTTTAAGAAATTTAATTTCATCCTCCACTCCTTCCTCCCCATCTAACTTTCCCCATTAAAAAAAAAAAAAAACAGTCCTGGGAATTTCCAGATTCTGACATCATATAAAAATTTCTTTGTTCTGCAAAGTACTCATTCTCAGTGCCTAATCTGTCTCCCAGCATCATTCCCAGCGATGCACTGCATGTTCTCAGGGTTTATAGATCTCTCATTTGCTAGCTGCTTCTTACAACAGCATGGAAGTTCAGCCTTTTAAAAATCAATCTGCCTTTCTACTTTCTTCCACCTCACCTCACAGTTTGCACAGAATGTCAGCCTGTGCACTGAAGTCTCCTGAAGATATTATTAGCTCTTATTTTTGGAATCACCCCTAAGCCTGCAAGGAAGCAGCTCAATGCTCTCGCCCAAGGACCACATGGACATGTTCACAGCCATCCAGAAAATCTCCTGCACAAGCTTTCAGCCCTTTTCAGGAGGAGCATTTCCAGAGACATGAATGGCAAGCTTAAAACTCCAGGTACCATCAGAGAGTCATAACTAGAATCCTATGATTCTGTAAGCCATCAGGGAAATAATAATAATCAAAGTAGCAACTCAAAAATGGTATTAAAAAGAGGAAGCACTATTTTTTTTTAAATTGAAGCACCATTTACCATGCACAGTGCTAAATGCTTTACCTGAACAATAATCCTACAAAGTCTTGGTAGGAGGTCTGATTATTGTCCCCATTTTTCAGATGAAGTTGAGGCATGAAGGAGTAAGCAGCTTGCTTGAAATCACACACTAGGAATTAATGGAGTTTGGGTTAAGCTTAGGCTTGCTGACTGCAAAGCTCATGTACCTATCTACTACACTGTGCTGCTTTCCTAAAAGACCAATTTGAAGTAGCTGAAGCAAAGGAGGCTCTTTATTAGAAGCACCCTGGGAGTCCAGTGGCACTCAGCATAAGAAATTGGGCCTCTGCAGAACTAAAGCCGGGGACATGAGGGTGGGAGTGTGGTCTGGGCATGTGATTCCTTTTCAGTCCTCCTCTGGCAGAGCAGGATTTCACTCCCCCAGGTCATGTGCTGCCAAATATGGCTGCCATCGGGCTCACATAGCCCACATTAGAAGTTCATCCTCATCTAGCTCTTTTTTTCTCCAATTCAAAAACGCCCTGATAGGCCAAGAGGAAGAATCACAAAAAACATAGTAGTCATATGGGTAGGGTGGAGAGAAAGAGAAAGAGCAGCTCCTGGAAGGAAGAAAGCAGACAGTGCCCCAAGGGAAAGGATGCTAAGAAGAGAGTCAAATGGGTATGCTTCAGAGTGACCTTGAATGGGCTAAATCTCTTTGCTCAAACTATTCCCCATCAGAAGGATGGTACTGATAATATGCTCCTCCTACAACTGTTCCAAGGGCAAAATACGAAATTATATGCAAAATGCTTGGCATAGTGCTGGACACATGGTAAATACCCAATAAATGTTAGCTATTACTATTATTAAGTCTGAGCTATTGCAAGCTCACAGTGTCTGCCTCAATTTTATTCCTTATACATAAACATTATTATACTAAATCCCATGGCACACAAGATTCTCATAGCAAGTTCTTTTTATTTTGGAAAAATGGGGGAGAAAGCTGTGATGCCCCCAGAAGAATCTCTCTGGGTTTGTCATCAGTACAGCAGGTATGTTGGGAAGAGCTGGCAGTGACTGTCGCTAGATTTGTCTTTTCTGAGCCTGCACCATCTATGATATGACAGCAGGGATTTGAAGGCCCTGAGAACAGATGTGGCTGTCCCATTTCTGACCATGCCACCCCCAAATCCTTCCTCCTTGCCAGTGTCCTGTGTCTTCCCATTGTTCAGCCTCTGCTGGACAAGACCAGAAGGATCTGGGAGCCTATGACTGTCAAGAAAATAAAATGGATTCTTTCCTACTTATGTCTTCATCCTTAAAGCCATCTATTGCTAAGAAAATTTCTAGTGCTGTCAAGACCTCTCCTGACTGCTCCCACCCTCCTCCAACTCAGTGAGTCCACCATTAGAGAATTTTTTTTTGGTTGGTAGGTTTGGGATGATGGAGGAAATCAGACACTCAGAGCCTGAAATGCCAAATGCATCAGTCTAATTTATTCAGACAAGTTTTCATCTGGGTATTTTCTATACTATCAAACTCTGTATCCTTCAGTGAAGACATCCATCTTAGCTGAATAAAATCTCTTAATGGTTTAATAAAAAGCACTTAACTCAGTTTTCCTAGTTTTATGAGTGCCTTGAGGTCCTTTAGGAGAGCAAACATCTTTGCTGGGATCATTGAGGGAAACATAATTATTTTTCTGCCTTCTGATATATTATTTTCTGGAAGGAACAGTTCCAGATGCTCATCATATGCTCACAAACTCTCTGAAGTTCCATCAAAGAACAGACTTTTCTCAATGATGAACTAAGTGGTTTTCCTCCTTCCTTCCTCTGCTGACCTGCAGTCCCTTCAAAGACATCCTCTACATCTTTATTCTTTACTATGCTGAAATAGCATCAGTACCATTGTCATCGCCAATTTGTTCCTGTTCAGTATAAATTGAGAAAAGAGTCTGGAGGTCAGTTAGAACCAAGTGCCAGGAGCAAGAAGCCAAGGAGGAAATTAAGTTAGAAGAAATTTCATGTGGACCAAAACAATTGAAGATGGAAAGGAAGAATAAATGGAAAGAAACAAGGGAGAGGGAGAGAGGGAGAGAGGGAGAGAGAGAGAGAGATCCAGGTCAGGCAGAAACTAAGACACAGGCAAGAGGAGGGCAGGGTGCAAAAGGGGAGATTAGTTAACCAAGGTAAGGAGAGCCATTAAATAGACAAAGCAAGGTAAAGGGCAGAGCTCAACCCAACACGTGTGCAGGAGACACAGTGGGTATCACAGAGAGGGGAAGAGCCAAGAGCAAGAGTGCAGAGAAAAGAGGAGGGGATAAAGGGGTGCGTGGGCGAGGCAGAGAAGCGTGGGACATAGTTAGGGATTGTATATCATTGCAGGGGACGGTTTCCTAATTAGAAGAGAGCAATGAGACAATTTTCATTTCATCAATAAGCGAGCAAAGGCTCAGAGAGGATAAGCGACTTTCCATCCGTCCACCCACTCGTTCAATTGAACAAACATGTGTTGCACATCTGCATGTACTTCAACTAGACAAACAAGATCCCCCCCAGAAAGGAACTCAAGGGTGAGGGGGAGCACTGCAGGACAAGGGCTAGGATGGTGCAGGGGCCTTGGGCACCTGTGGAGGAGGCCCCTGGAAGCCAGGTGTGTGCAGCATAAGCAGCGGCGGTGGGGGTGAGAGTACAGCAGGCTGCCTAAAGGGAGTCACGAAGAGCCCACCAGCTTCAGAGGCGCTCAGTGACAGGGCCCAGCTCGCCAGCCTGATCTAGTTCTCTGCCCTCTACATCTAGCTTCTCTGCTCTCTGGTTTCATCTTTCACACTCCAACATCCTGACCCCTCTTGCTGGTGCAGAAGATCAAATCCAATAGTAGCCCGCTTTCCCAACTGTCATGGAGTCCTTCAGTGGCTCACTGTTCCTTCAGGATGAAATCTAAACTCTAACACTCAGACCCTTCTCCTTCTGGCCTGTGTTACCCATTCCCTACCCTCCCCGAAGTGTTCCAAGCATCATGAAATGCTTCCAGGTCCATGAATGAGCCTCTACTCCTGTACAAGTCTCCCTTTGTGGGGATGTGTCCCCTGTGGCCACCCCACTCTTACAATGCCCTCGACACATCCTTTGAACTCACCCGCACGGTGTTGGCACCTCCCTCCTTTTCCTCCTACAAGGCTGTCTCTCACCACCCTCCCACTATATGCCCACATGGATCAGGAGTCCCTTCCCCTTGCTCCCACAGTGTATCTCTCATAGCAGTCACCATGCCGGGTGTTCTAACCATCTCCTGACTTGTCTGACTTTCCTATGGCCTACAAGGGCATTGACAGTAGGGACTGCAACTTTTCCATCCATTGCTTTACCGCCACACTGGGCAGTCACAGCTCCTGATTTACACACTTTAATGAATGTCTGGGGAGCTGACTCAAAATGAGTCCCTAGTGAGTCGAGTTGCAGGTGACCGTTAATTCAGCTCAGAGGAACTGGCCAACGACTCTTCCCTCTGGAGACAAGACAAATTTTGATCTGCAAAATAGAATGGCAGCCTTCCCAGGAGACTCTATCAGGTCAGGTCTTTACAAGAGAGATTTTGGTCCCTCTCCTTCTGTCTTAGCACATAGACGTGGCCCAGGGAAAGTGGCAGGCTCAGGCACCCTTGATTCTAGCCCCACCATGCCTAGAACCTTAGAGAAGTGTTTGAGGGGTTGGCTCCTATCATCAGTCACAAAAGAAGCAGGGGGATCTCAACTCCTTTGCTTATTGCATGATCCCAGCTGGTTAATTTATTCATACCCTCTACCAGCTAGATGGTAGAGTGAACATCTAGTGGTAGAGCGAACATCTAGCTAGATGATAAAGTGAACACCTTAAGCTACATGTTCACTTTCTTGCTATGTCTTCTCAGCATGCTTTTATTTTCATAGGCTGGAGGTGCAGAGTATTACTATTCTTTGCTGAGTAAACTTTAATCAGCATTTTCCTCATTAGCCTATGGTAGCGTATAAGCTTATGGTTCATGCAATTTGTTTTATCCTTTTAAATTTAATAAGACACAAGTCGAATGGTCATTAAGGCTCTCCTGTTGTGCATGCAAAAGCCAAAAACAAACACGGATAAAATTAACTGTGGTTCATTATGTTCAGTGAGAGAAGTTCTATCCCTTCCAGTCATCACAGCAATAGCCACAAAGGTAAATTCTGGGGAAAGCCCATTCTACTTTCTCTGCTTTTCCTTATCTACTCGCATAAATCATGTGACAGTTAAATAATAGGTGGTCTGGTTAATTTGGTCATCTTAGCAGCTGATTTAGATCACCACAGTGCAGCCTGATGGGCCTCAGCTCACACTTTCCTTCATCAAACAAAAGCACTGAAGTGCCCATACCTGTTCTTGTGCCAGGTCCCAGCCCCAAAAGATGAAATAAAAGAACACTGGTTAAGCCCCTAAAGAACTCCTGGGTTGTGTAACTAGACATGGTGATAAATGGGCCCCTTGGTGCTCATGCAATGTGAGCTCGTCTGCAGTGGGGCTGCTTGGAGATTGGGCTGTATCAGGAGCCTTCTCAGAGGAGGTCCCCCCTACACGTTAGCCAGCTGCCTCTGTCACAGAGGAGTGGCAGCCAGAACAGATATGGTCCCCACACCCCGCAGGAGGCACCAGGGCAGTACTTTGGGCGCCAAAGAGTATGCCTGTTCCCAGGAAGAGTTCTGGGGGAGTCTGGATTCCAGGTTCCGAGAGTGAAGGTTTGAACGGAGAGATTTTATAGAATACGCCTTCTAGCAGTGCTGCAATTAGCAAGACCCTCCTCCCCCCAACGTGGAGAACAGAGAGTTACCAGGAGTCACCTCCCCAAACACATACACACACTCAATTGCCATCTTCTTCCCAGAGCCACCCATAAGCATAAGCTTTGACCAGCCCTGTGCTTCACTTTTCTGCTGGGGTTGTACCTCACTGTGTTGCGTGCAGCCCTCCAACAGCAGCGGTCACCCACAGCACTCAGCCTCTCTGCGAGCCACACGGACAACAATCCCTTGCTATGCCTGAAAATTCTCACTAAGGGTGTGCAGCGGGGCAGGGAGCACACTGAAATCCACCTCAGAATCACTGCCCTAGAATCAGCGTCTAGAACAGAATTTTCCATGCCCCAAACTCTCCTTTCAATGATTAGCCCTAGCACAGGCATCGGAAAATGTGAACAGTGTCCTCTATCGTCCAGATGTGGTACTGCCACATTTATAAACGGTCTAGATACAAATTTGTTTGTTCAGCCAGTAACTTTTCAGCAAACATTTATTTATCACTTACTATATGCAAGGCTAATGAGATAATAGCACCCAAAGGGTTCAAGGAGGAGTGTCCTACTTTCTTTTTCCTAACACTACTTGTCTTACTGGTCCAGATGCGAGGTCTGAGAGTTGAAGATGTCGCTGTCCATGGTGTTAAGGCATAGTAGTTCACCATGACAATGCAGAGGGTTTGCAGTTTAAAATACCAGATTACTCCTCAGTAGTTATCTACACGTTGGCAGAAATTAAATTATTCCATCAGAAAGAGACATCCATGGGGTAAATAAATACAGAGCCATGTAAATTTGGATTAATAAAAGGATAAGAGATGTTCTAGGGGGCCGGGGATTTAGCTCAGTGGTTTTGCTGCCTGCTGTGCAAGTGCAAGGACCAAAGTTCTATCCCTGGTACCAAAAAAAAGAGAGAGAGAGAGAGATGTTCTAGGATATGCCTCTACCATGAAGTAGCACAGTAAAACTCAAAGAAGCAGAAGAAAAGAACTTAGGACATTAGGTATCTAAAGAAAAGAGAGATGTCAGAAAAAGGCAGTATAATAGCGGTTCCAGAAGATATGTTCTGAGTTCAGATTCAGTCTCTGTCATTTACTAAACCTTAAGTAAGCTTTTTGTTTTTATTTTCTCTTTTAGTTATGCACATTTGTGGTGTAGAATGTGATATTCCGATACATATATACAATGTGTACTAATCGAATCAGAGTGATTAGCATTTCTGTCTCATTTCTTTGTGCTTGGAATCCGAGCTCTTCTCCTCTAGGTTTTCAGAAAATACAGTAGGTTATTGTGAACTATTCAAGTGAGCCTCTTAACCTCTCTGAACTTCTCCCTAAATTCCTCACTAGGACTGTGGAAATTGAGTTACATAATTCCACATCCAATGCTTGGTCCAGTGTTAGGCATAATGTGAGTATCAATAAACAGTGGTTGTTGAGATCAGAGGGGAGGAATATCATGCCAGGAGGCTTTAAGTGCAGTAGGGACCAACTCTACCTCTCTCATTTGTGACTAAAGTTACCATTACCTCTGCTCATCGCATTTTCTGGCCAGTTTCTGGTCTGCTGCCTCCCATATTCAGATCTCTTTAAAGGAGCACAGCCTCTAGGGCAGGTCCACACTTCTGTCTGTGCAGCTGGAGGAGAGGCCAGGGATCAGCACAGAGACCAGTAGGAGTCCTGGGGTCATGGCCAGCTCTCGGCTGCTATGCAGAGGCAGAGAGAATGCTTCATGGAGACTCTACCAGAGCTCGGTGAACATGATACACAGGTCCCTGTGGCCAAGCCTTCTGTCCTGCCTCTGTGCCTTCTCCTATGTGGCTAGTGTCAACCCACACCTTGTTGCTTCTGAATACACAAAGACAGGGCTACTTAGTATTTTTTAAAGAATCTCACCAGAACCCTAATCCTAGAAATTTGACGTCTATTTGTCAATGTTATACATCTTCCAGAAGTAGTATGCTTCTGCCATGAAAATCTAAGTCCTGATCTGTGAAACTGCAGGGCTCCTAAGTGAGATCACATCACAGCTGAGGACCGTGTGTGGCTCCAAACCACATTCCATTCCTACAGCTACCCCTCCTCTGTTGCAGTAGCTTACTAATTAACCATGTCGTACCTTTTTGGCCTGTTCTGCTCTCTTTGCAAAAATGCCTTAATCCTCTTTTACAAGCCTATCAGAGTCAGCTGATATCACCGGATGTGGCACATATCCCCCTACCCTATTCTTACCCATACTTGTGTAATCCGTAAATACCAGTGGTCTTGGTTCCTTGGGGACCTCACCACATGCTCAGTGTGGCCCATCCCAGTTTTCTGCTTTCTATTTAAGTCTTGTTTCCATGTCTTCCCTTCACCTTGCATCATATTGCCTTGCAGGAGATCAGGGCTCATGGCCAGGGTCCTCAATAGACAGAGCTACTTAGTATTTATTTAAGAATCTCACCAGAATCCTAATCCTGGGAAATTGATGCCTATTTGTCAGTGGTTATACATCTTCCAAAAGTAGGATGCATCCAGCCTGGCTCAGAAGTGAGTGGCAAATGCACCTACACAGAAGTTCACAGCCACAAAGCCGATGAGATCAGAAGATTTATTAGTTCATTTTGTGTTGTTATACCAAAATACCCAAGGCTGGAGACTTTATAAAGAAAAGAAATTCACCTGGCCCTGACTCTGCAGGCTGGAAAATCCAACAGGATAACACCAGTATATGTTGAGTCTCCTTGAACATATCACAGCATGGTGGAGAAGCAGAAAGAGAAATGGTTGCTGGAAGAAGGGGCCAGGCATGTGGGGTGGCCTCACTTTATAACTAGCCTGGTCCTGTGAGAAACACATTAATCCCTTCTGAGGTTTTTTTGTCCCCCATAACCTAACCACCGCCCCACAGGCTGTCACACTGGGGACCAAGCTTACTGCACATGAAACTTTGCAGGCCACACTCCAGCTGCATCCAAATCATAGCAGAAAGACCTCACAAGATCCTTAGATTCCCCCTCTGAAAGTCACTGAGCAGATGGGGACCAAGTAATATCATCATTTTAGCCTGGTCTCAAGGACAGTATGGAAGCTAAGATGAATTCTAACCCCAGGAACCTTGGCTCCCAAGTCCAGCCAGGAGACCCATGTGCCGTAGGAGCTAATGAGTTTGTGGAGAACTTACAGTGCTTAGGGAACTGAGTTTCAGGTACTAAGTCAAATCTCTCAGAAGCAAAGGAAGAGAAAGTCTATCCACATAGATCCCCCAAGTAGGCAGCCTAAGCATCTTAAGATTAGAGACTGAAGCAAGTCAGGTGCCATCTAGGGACACTCTTTTGGTGAGGGGGGGCAACTTCTTCAGGAGGTGCCCCTTCAAGGAATTTACCTTACCTCTTGAACCACAATCTCAAGGCAATTGAATGTTCAAGAAATTCATAATTAAAAGGAGAAAAGGGAGCACAAAGATATTAAGTGATTTCCCCAAGGCCAGACCATGAATTACTGTTCAGATGGGATCCTATTTTCTTCGGCTGCTGGACCCCTCTTTCTTCCTAAATTCATCCAACTGGGTCCTATTCTGCTCCATTTCCCCTGGTTCCTCTTTTTCTCTTACTCTCAAACTAATGCTGCTCCATGTGGACAATATGCATCCATACTGAAAGCTGGTGCAAGTTTTCTCACCCCTAAACTGTAAGACTGTTATATAAATTAAACCAGGAGTTTCCTATTACCCCACTCTAAAGAGAAATGCCAATGAAGTGTAAACTCCAAGAGAGCAATTACATATAATCCCAAATGGTTCAATTTTAGTTGGAGAATAAAATATGTGCCCCTCTATTTGTAGCACATTTAATTTCTCTACTTTGCTTTGCTCTCACTAATACTCAAGTGCGTTTGCATTCCTTCAGCACCCAGCAAGTGACAGCACAGGCAATGCACCACCCAGAAGTGTGCTGGGTGGCAGAGGAAACCAGCTGGAGATGAAACACTGGCTCTGCAAAGATCTATACTTATACGTCCTATCCTACCCCTGGGCATGATCAATCAAGAGCCTGAAGGCCTTTTTTTAGGAGGGAGTCAAACGCTTGGGGAGATGGAAAGGACAGGGAATTTGTAGTGGTTCCTTCCAACCCTGCACTTGTTGTAAGAACTGAGTAAGTATGTGTTGTATGTGTGTGCCTCCATCAGAACATTTTTTTGCCTAATTTCCTTCCCAATACTTCTCTCTCTGTCTTCAGATTCTCTGTATAAGCCTTGCTGGTCTGCCCTGATTCCCAAACCAATCCAGCATCTCTCTGGGTCTTATATTTTTATGATTTCCAGTATTCAGGGCTTGTCCATTGTCATTAAATATACACTCCACAGGGCTGGGGAACTGGGTCCCCATGCATTGGCAAAGCACTGTGTAGGCCCAAGCCTTTATAAACAATGCAAATCCACAAGAAGCTGGCTAATTCTGGAGATAAGCAGTTGACAAAAACATCTACATGTAGATGGCATCATGATGAAAGGTAAAAACACAGCTCTTCACTTGGGGTTATAGAAAGCAAGTGCTTCAAAAAGATAAATGTTACAACCTAGAAAACTTCATCAGCAAAAATATTCTGAGCAGGCTCCTCTGAGTATGTGTGGAACATATGAAAATGGCATATCTTGTCTTATGCAGAGCTAGAAAAGAAATGTTATTAGTGGGGATGACATATGTGAGCTTCGCTGTGAATAAATATACAGTGTCTCTCTCTCTCTCTCTCTCTCTCTCTCTCTATATATATATATATATATATTATACATAATAATAACACCTCAAATCTACGTGGTGCTTTTCTTCCCAGGAACTAAAAATGATCTATGGTTATTATTATCTCATTTGTACTTTCAGATTTTTTCACTTATATTTTGAGTATATTACCAAAATATAGAAACATTTAAAAGCCATTCTTTCAGTTCTTCTTTCCCATGCAGTTCTGCCTTTCCATTATGCTCTCCTTAAAATGTAGTTAGGGGAAGGAACCGTAATTCTATTACAGGATCCTGCAATTTATTCATAGGCCTAGAGAGCAGATGTCTCCATGGTGCTGTTATGGGCCTCTAAAGACTAATAATTATGAGATTGCTGCCCCTACCCTCATTCTAAGCTTTTAGAGTGCAAATTCCCCAATGGGCCACCATTTAGGGTTTGGATAAGAAGTCAGGTAACATATTTTTATTACTTTGAAGAGGGCAGGTTGCACACTAGGCTGTTATACCTGCTAATGCTTTCTGAAAAAATCAGTTAGCAGAGAAATTATTCCACTTTCCAACAAGCCCAAAGGGGCTGTTGAGTAGAGACTACTGAGTTTTTGTTTTTGTTTTGTTTGTTTTGCTCTGTTTATAGAATGGGACATGGGGCTTTGGGGGGAATGCTTGGCCACTGGGCTGGCAACCAGGGTGACCTTCCCTTGCCCCTCCCATTTGGCCTGCCTTTTTTTGGTCTGCTGTCTTTTACTACCATAGACATCCTTATCCCATTGACTTTAGCGCTCCCCTCATACTGCAGAGATAGCTTGCCCCTTAAAATACCATTTTATTATAGCACCCTTGAAGTTTGGAGGGGCAGCCAAGTGCTCTGGAAGAATTGCCAGTTGTAGTCCTTAGTTGATTTTAAGTTCCTCATTATGTCTTGTGTTGTTCTCATTATATTTAATAATAATAAATATATTTATTATAAATAAATATTTTTAATAATAATAAATGAGGTAGGAACAAGTTTGGTTTTTTTCCCCGATCCCAGATAGTAATATTTGGGGGCTCCAATTTCTATTTGAAGAATCATTAGGAAGCCCTTCCTGAAGCAGGCAATCTGGATTTTGAAAGATGAGCACTAATTCATCAGGGCACAAAGAGAAGAACAATGTCCCAGGGCAGAGCATGTGTAAATTGTAACTTGTGGAAAAATCCAGGGGCAGCAGCCCAGGGCTGCATCTCCTGAGAACTGTGAGCATTTGCATTTGTGTAGCAGAAACTTCAAGTAATATGAAACAAAGCTGGAGAAGTATATGAATGGTCAGACAGTCAAGGACCCTTTTGTGCCACAGATCTTCATTTTAAGCTGGGCATGATGGTCCATGCCAGTGATCCCAGTACTAAGTAAGGCTGAAACTAATCAGATTGCAAGTTCAGGTCTACCTGAGCAGTTTAGTGAGATATTGTCCCAAAATAAAAAATAAAATGAGCTGGTGATCCAGCTCAATGAGAAGACCCTGGGTTCAATCCTCAGTACTGCAAAATCATTATCATCGTCATCTTAATCTTCATTGTATCCTTTTCACTCCAGAAAAAAAAGAATAATCTATCCATATCCAGCCTATCATTTCATGAAATGCCTTAACCAACTCACCACCTCCGCCACACTCCCTCCCTAGGCCCCTGGGTGATGGAGATAACAGCAGAACGAGCTGCGATACTTAGGATTTTATTTTGGCAGAAGGGTGGAAATCACTCAGATGAGGTGAATAGGGAGGTCCAGGGAGATCAGGAAGAAGATGCTGGGAAGAGTCTAGATGGCTCAGCGAGGCCCACGGGGAAAGCCCTGCTCGAGAACAGAAGGGAAGCAGGGCCGGGGACCCTGAGGCAGCAGCCAGGGCCCAGTGCCCTGGGTGTTCAGAGCCCCTGGGCACACAGGACGCCGTAGGGGTATCCTGGCCTGCTGGTGTGCAATCAGCAGTCACAGTGGACTTCCTCACCCGAAGCCCAAGGCCCTCGCTCCCTTACCAAACAGTACACTCCATGTCTGCCAGGCACTGCCTGAGCCACGGTGGCAAACCTATGGCACGCATCTTGTGTTTTTCTTTTAAGACAAAAGATGGAATTAATATGAGAAAATGAAAAAATGGAAACAAAGTCTTTGTAAATAGGGAGGGATGGAGGGGTTGAAGGGAGGGCAGGGGAAGGAGGAAAAATAAGAACCAAGAGAGATTATGTAAAGGTGCAAATTTCCAATGATGAATGTCATTATATTGTACACCTAAAATGTACCAATAAAATTAATTTTTAGAACAAGACAAAAGATGTTAATGCAAAGTTGGGGTTTTTGCTAAACTAAAACCACAGCATTCAGGTTTAATTGCAGTGTGTTGGCACTTAGCGATGAATAAGTGGGTTTAGGGTTGCCATTTGGCACTTGGTCTCTAAAAGGTTCTCCGTCACTGCTCTAAGCACTTAGAAAACATTAACTGAAATAATCCTAGCTATGGTTCTCAAGGTAATACCACCACCCCTCCTACTTCACAGATGAAAAGCCTGAATCCCAGAGAAGCCGTAGATATAATGTGGAGGCTAGGCTTCTAACAGTGACACAAGGCTGTCCCTCACTTCCTCCAGCAACGTTCACCAAGTATTACCCAAGCAATTCTCTACCTTTGCAACTCTTGACCTGTGGTCATCAGCACAGGCCCCTCACACAGCTGGTTCTAGGGCTATTCCTTCTTACCAGTGGCAGCATTTTTGGCATTAAAAGACAGTGCTCACCACACAACTACTGCCCTCATTCTCTAACATCCAGAAGTTTCAAACATCCTCATTGACCTCACTCTAGGGCACACTTGGCTATGGTTTGTCCTCTTATGTCCTTGGCTCACTTTTGTCTCCCAAAGAATGAACTCAGAGCCCACTGTTCCAACCTCCAGCTTTGTATCTTGTGTTGTTTTGCTAGGGCTGCCATAACAAATAAACACAGTGGTTGTCTTTAACAACAAAAATTCATTTTCTCACATTTCTAGGTGCTAAAAGCTCCAGATCAAGGTGCTCACAGGGTTAGTTTCCTCAGAGGCCTCTCTGCTTGGCTTGCATATGGCTGCCCTCTTGCTGCCTCTTCAAAGAGACGTCTCCCTGTGCACGCATGTACCTGGTCTCCTCCTCTTACGAGGACATATCAGAGCATAATAAGGTCCATGCCAATGGGCTTAGTTTAACTTATTCACCTTTTTGTGGACCTTATCTCCAATTATGGTTACATTCTGTGGTACCGGGTTTAGGGTTTCAGCATACAAATCTGAGGGAAGACACAATCCACTCTATATCAGTTCTCTTCTTCCTGTCATCTCCGCCTGTCTAACTCATAGTGCAATTTTCTCCCAAAGACCCATCTCTAGAAAGACCCCATATTATGGACACACAGTGAATCAAATTGAAAATGTTCACTAGTAACACGCATCTGTCCGAAAGGGGGGAATTTTTGAATGTGTGATTCCTAAAATGATATTCCTCTGACTCATTTCCACAAAATGGCTTTTACTCCAACAGCTCAAGGGGAAGCCATAGTGATAAAAGCATACAGGCTAGCCATGAATCTCCTCATTTTAATGCACTTCATTAAAACCAGCATTTTTGTTACAAAGACCTGCCAAAGTGAATATTAGACAGAAATTCATGTTAAGCTGCCATTGATCTCTCCAGATAGATTGTACATTAAAGGGTGCACTTTCTCACACCATTAGCTGCTCACACATAAAAGGGATGCAAGAATCAAAAGCAAAGTGCTTCAGCCTTATCCTCCCAGCATCACTATAGCTACGCAGTAGGGTTGAGTGGCAGAATCAGACAAGAGGTAGAAGCCAACCAAATCTTCTTTTCAAGGCTTTCTAGACCTTTCAGCTTTGGCCACCTTCCCTGCCCACTCCACTGGCCTTCTTCTATGACCAGGAGGTCACAGTCAATGTCCAACTTGAAGCTTTCAGTTCAGCCGAAAGCATGTCCTGAGTAATGCTTCTCCCATCTAGTGGGTGGTGTTGGTTTAAGATAAGGGTGGAGAAAATCTTAGAAGCATCTGCTTTTGATTAGCATGGTGTGTGCATGCATGTTTGTGTTACCATGTGGACAAGAACAGAAACCAGAAGATAAATGGAAACAAGAGAAAAATGCATTTAGCAGCTGGGGAAAGAAGCTGTATGAAGAAATTGTATGCCTGGGATTTTCTACAGCTTGAGATGGAGTCATAGCTTGTCTTCAAACAGTCAACAATTCTCACTAGAATTTCTGTCTGCTGAAATACAACAATTCAGGAGGAACAAGTGGGTTTAAGAGTTAAGAGCTAATCTTACCCAAGCAATTTCTTCCAGAACCAGTTTATTGTAAAACAATCACCTCTCCCATCACTACTGTATTCTCTACCTCTACTACAGGCCCTTTAATCTTTATATCCCATCTTAACTTCTGCTTCCATGTAACCTTTCAAAGCTACTTGTCCCTACCCTCTCTGGTACAGAGATAAGCAGTGAGACAGGCCACAGCAAGGGTCACCAGTGACGGTGTGGAAGGGCAGATGAGATGCCTGAGTCATCATCAGCTAAGCCAGTGGTGATAAATGTTAGAAATCAGAGAATCAAGCACCTGACTGGAATTCTGGTCATGGCATACCCCTTCTTCCAGGACATCGCCCTTCCTGACTTAATAGCACCCCCAGTCCTTGCAAATCAAGACACTGGACATTATCAATATAACAACAAGTGCAGACTAGCATGACCACCATATCTGTCAAGGACCCCAAATAAAGATTTTTTACAAGCTGCAATGCAACAAATACAGAGATAAGCAGGGAAGGACATAAATGAATTCATTATTCAGATGGAAATATTAACCACAATCTGTCATGACTCATAAGACAGTTTTTCTGTTTTAATAATTGCAGCGTATTTATTGCCCTTCTCTCTTCGCTGTCTAATTCAGATATGTCAAACAAAAGTACTGTTCTTGACAGTACAGCCTGGTCTTCCTTCCTCCCCCGCCCCTACAATCCCACCATCCTGCCACCACCACATTGGAATCACGACAATTCCTAATGCGTTTGTTCTCCTCTTTCTTCATTTTACCTCACTCTCTGCAACATTTGGTGGTCCTAACCTCCTATTCAATTATTGGCATTCCTCATTGAGTTCCTACCTGGTGCCCAGCTCTGTGACAAGTTTTTGGCCAGCAGGAATATAGGATATGCCCAATGACTGTCAGGATCTAGAAGCTAAAGGAAAAACAAGCAAATAAATAATCACAAAGCACAGAGATTCTTCCTGTGTTGGAGGGAGACCTGGAAACACCAAGGCAGTCTAGTGAATGCACATTTCTTCTCTGACTTCTGTGATATTCCTCTGGGCTGACTGATACTCTTTTAATGCCTCCATCATTCTTGCTTTGCTCTGTCTGCATGTCCTCTGCCAACCACTTCTGTGTGGATGAATTTGTCCCTCCTTTAACTTCTAACTTCTTTTCTTTTTATTCTGTACCTTTTCTTCAAATGACTTAATTCATTCCCTAAATTTCAACTATCACATTTATACTGCAATTTTTAAGTCTGAGCCTCTACCTTGAGCTCTAAACCCACAAACCAGTTACTTATTAGATTTCTCCATAAACTCCTCAAATGCAACATATCCAACACTGACCTCATTCTCTATATTCCTATACCTTTTCACAATTTACTTCTGCTCATAGCTCTTTCCATAGTGACTGTACCATCATCCTGGTTAGAAAATGTCATCCCTGTCTCTTCTATGCCACTCCATTTAGTGATTATCATTGCACATTTTCCCTGTGAAGGCTCTCTTCATTCACTCTTTGCATCTTGCTTACTTTTCCTGTAGCATCTGATGGCTTCACGCACCATCTTCTGCTTGGACCACTGCAATAGTCTCCTGGCTTGTCTTTGTGCTCTCAGCCTCAATATCTCTTACTCTAGTTCATACACTGTACAGATACCAAAGAAATTTGTCTCAAGCCTAGAACCTAGCTCTCCAATTTTTAAAACCATCTGTAGACCACACTTTCTCTAGAATCATGATGGAGCTCTTCACTTGTCTTCTAAATTGCCTCTCAGCCTGACTCTAGATACCTTTACTTTGACCTATATTACTCTCACTGTTACCAAGCTGCTTCCAATTCGGCCACAAGAGGCCACACAACCTTCCCTATGCCCAACAGTATGGCTCCTCCACATCTTTGTGTCTTTTCCCACCAGTTAGAAAGCACTAACCGCATACCTACCTCAGACCTCTGCTTGGTGAAATTTTATTCATTCTTTTGGGTCTAGTTCAAAACTTTTCTGCTCTCTGAACCTTTTCTGACTCAACTACACATCATTAATTGCCCTTTGAGGTGTGGCCATGAGGCTTCTATTTAATTTTCCATTTGGATGCCTGCCTCCTGGTAGAACAGTGTATTTGTCACTTTCCCATCACTGGAACAAAATACCTGACATAAGGCTGATAAGGCTGATCCCCTGACAATGTCAGGAAAGGTTTACTTTGGCTCATGGTTTCAGAGAATTCATTTCATAGGTGGTTGGCTCCAAGGTAGAAATGGCATGATGGAAGGACCTGGCAGAGAAAAAGTGGTCATTCATTGGCATCCACAAAGCAGAAAGAAAGGAGGGAGGCAGGGACAAGATCACATCCTTCCAGATCATTCCCGAGTGACATACCTCTTCCAGTCAGCCACCATCTCCTAACAACACATTCATCTATGAACTCAATAGCTTAAACCACTGATGACTATACCACCCTATGATCCAATCACCTTCCAAAAGCCCCAACTCTGAACTCATGAGACTTTGGGGGGATATTTTTACATCTAAACCATAACAGAGAGTGAAATCCCCAAGCCAAAGACTCTGGCATGTGTGTTGTTGGAGCCTCAAGATCATCTGACACCAGGTGCGTATCTCCAGTCCAGCCCTCTGCAGTCCCACACTCACCGGGCATTTCCAACAGCAGTTGCATGGGTCCATCAGACTCCACCAAGCCCAGTGTCTTCCTCACAAAATGAGCCTCTTCCTGAATTCTGTATCTCAGGTGGTAGCAATCCCCAGATTGAAGGTCATTTTGACTCTTATTTTCTGTCCAAATTTCTCCCCAAGTCTTTCAAGTCTCTGCCTTCCTCTCCATGTCATTGCCAACACCCTATTTCTGACTTCACTGATTGCTGCTGTCTATTCTAACAGCTTCCTGACCAATCACTTACCCCGATCTCTTCAAGCTCAGCTTCCCAACTTCCAACTTGGTGGTTATTTTTGAGGATGAGAACCCTTCCCCTTTTACTTCTCAGAAAAGACCCACTGTCCTTACAGTGAGCCTCTGTGATCACTGTTGACCACTATATTGCCTCATCTCCTCCTGCTCCCTGGCTCCACCCGACACATCAGCCACACTGATGCACCTCCAGGTCCCCGAAGACACTGTGCAGATTCTCATCACGATGGCTTTGCTTATGCAGACTCTTCCTGAATGCCCCTTCCTTTGACTATTCTTGCTCATACTTGAGACTAAATGTAAGTGTCTCCTCGTCTCCTCCTGTTGGTAACTTTCTTGGATTTCTCCCTTTGTCTTCAGATTGAATTAATTCCACCTCCTCTGGGTTTTTATAATGTCCTCTTCATGTTGTTGCACTTACCACAATATCCTACACTCCTTGGGATCAGAAGCCATGTTACACTTAATAGGTACTCAATTCATGTGGACTCAATGGACTTGTTTTGTTCAGGAACTGTCTAAAGGTAAAAGAGATAACAAATATGATTATATACCAGATGCTCAGTTAAACCTCACAGGCATTCCACTGGGGCAAGTACTGTTGTCCCCATCCATATACAATTGAAAAAGTTAAAGCTCATAGAGGATGACTTGCCTAAAGATGGAATGCGAATTCAAACCTACATCTACACCTTCATTCCATGTCCTTCCAAACCAAGCATCTTTCTTCTTTATGAGAGCAGCAGTAGCAAGCTCTCAACTCTGCAGAAGATCCCAGGAAGGAAGGTGTCCCAAATGTCTCCAAATAAAGACACCCTATGCCACTCCAGTAATCCCTGCCCCTCTGCAATCCTCCTCCTTGGCTCTGCCTGTCTACAGGCGTGGAGCTGAGCACAAACACTTGCTGCTGCCATATCATATTGCAAATTTCTATCTAATTTGACATTCCCTTGCTCCCTAAGGTCACGTTTACTTTAGTACTTTAAAGGGAAGCTTCTCTCTATGAAGCAGGCATGAATCTATTTTTCACTGACATTCAAATTATAGGCAATGCAGTCCTTTATACATTAACGAGTCATTTTCCTTGCCCAATGCAGTTCAGAATTCAATAAATGCTGTTTAAGCCTAATTCTCCCACTTGTAGGTCAAAGAGCAGGATTGTGGGGGTGAGGAAAAAGTTCCCACCCATTTCCTTTCCTCGTCCCTGTCTTGCACATGGTTATCACTCATAGTCAGTGTGCCAGCTCTCTCTTGTGCCTCTCTGTACACAAACCCACTGAACACCTCCCCACTATTGGGCTGAAATGCCACTGTCAGGGAGTCAATAGTATTGCTTCATTTTTCTGTCCTCTTTTAGAACAGATAGTCTCCAAGAGGTCACTTACACTTTAACTTCATTGAGTTTATTCTTTGCTTTGTTCAGCATCATTTTGTTTGGCAAACCAGTCAACTTGGTATTAAAACTTAGGTTTGAAGGGGTCAGGGAAAATGAAGAAACAGAAGACAAACTGTTGAGTTTTTGCCACTCTTCCAAGGGCTGATCCCAGTTGCTGGGGTTGCAGGGAGACAGGATAGGCTGACCAAGGGGCTGCGTCTGGTCCCACCTGGGAGGGAGTGGACATCTCCCTTGGGTAGACCATATTTGCCCAACCCTCCTTTGCAGGATTTCCAGGGCACTTAGGAATATGAGTCCAGGTCTGCTCTCTGCACGGAATAATAATTCAGTAAAATCTCAATTAAAACCAACTCATAAATCACATTTAATGTTGCCCTGATGGGTCGAATCTGATATGCCAGACCTATTAATCATTTGCCAGACCCCAGAATCCCAGCCTCCCTCTTCTGAGGATTCAGGGGTTGAGGCCTAATTTCGCCCATCCCTGATACAATTTAATTAGACCTCAGAGAGCAGAGGGCAGGGTGGGTTGAGACTGTGTCACGTCTCAAATGTGGAACTTGGCAGCTTTTGAACTACTGGGAGCCCAAGAGGAGAGGGGAGCCCAAATTTCTCAGCAGGCTGTCTTGGCTGCTGGTGTGGAGCATGCCAGGGGGTGGTAATGTGCAGATACAGGAAGTAGAAGTGCAGTCTGGCAGTTTAAACAAGTTCTCCACAGGGTCATACATGGTAGGTGGACCTTCCTATGAGCAGGGGACCTGAGGGAAGATGCAAGATTAACTGGCATAAATATATCATTGAAAGAGAGGCCCCTCATGGAGAGCTGGTAGACACCTGGTCACCCCAGGAAAATTAGCCCATGGGGGTTAGGGCCTTATAACTGAACAGTGATTTAGGTCAAGACTTCAGTCTCTGACAGGAGCACTAAATCCAAGCCCAGGAAACGTGGGACATAAAGGTCAACTTCGGGAAGAAGGACTGCAGGTTTGTCTAGTCAAAACAGCAGCCCAGTGACCAAATGATAGAAGTGGGTTCTGCAGATCTGGAATTGGATTCTGCAGATCTGGAATTGGAGTGAGGAGCCTATCCCTTGGGCTGGGGGGACTCTGAGAGCCAAGTTGGTATCCACCAGGAAAGCTGAGGCTGAAAAATGACTAGAATACAAGGCTTAAAAGTAGACACTGTCACTTGAATTCTCTCTGTATGACCTTGAGCCAGGCACATTACCTCTCTGAGCCTCAATTTTCCTACCTATAAGATGGTTCCATAGTGCTTAAGTCCCAAAATTGTTTTAAAGATTAAAAGAGAGACACATAACGGGCCTGGTATGATGTCCACACGTACTAAGGCGGGGGGGCGGGTTGATGAAAACTCTAATGCACACTGGAAAGGCCACTTCTACAAAGAAACCTCAGGTTAACAGAGGCAAAACCGAGGTTGAGGTTGCAGAGCCAGGATCCAAGTTGGTAAAACAGGGGGTTGGGGTATGAAAACACGAGGCCCAAGTGTGTGCTAGCTGCCTCAGTCCACCCTGCACCACTGTGGGGACCCCATGGTTATTTCACCAAGCAGGTGCTTATAAGGGGAAAAGGGTTTACGGGGCCAGAGGTAAAGTGAGTGTGGGCAGACAGGCACAGGCACCCTGGGCGAGCACATCAGCGGTGGGAGGCAGTGCTGGCTCCAGAGTCTAGCTAAGGGGTTTGTGCCAGGCCTCACCAAGATGAGGGTGAGGTGGACCTCTAGGATACTTCTTCACTCTCTCCTTCTCTTTCCCCTCCTTTCTCTCCTATTTCCTTTCTACATATATTTCTGCATCCCTTACTCTGTACCAGGCATGAAGGGCTTGATGCTAGAACTTGGGTGGAACCAAAGCTGCAGGAATACAGAGCCTGGGAAGCAGGCTCCCCACCCCCGCCGACTCTGCGAGAAAGCAAGAACCCTCTCACTTTTAAAAAACTCATTTTGAAAAATCCCATAAGGCCACTTAGCTGCTTTATGCTTAATATATATTAAAAGCTACTTAAGCATTTGTTATCAAGTCTAGTTTGTGCCCTGAACTGGCACAACAAATACCAGGTGTGTTTAAAACTATGGTGAATGTTTTAATTTTTTAAGTTTATTACAGTAAAAAAAAACCAAAAACACATTGCCATGAATCCCTCTCAAAAGACTCACTTGCTTCGAACACACTTATTGAATCATGTTGCCACTTTCTGAAGTAGTTCTGAAAGTCCTCATTAGTGCTTTAGTTGCTCTGTCGTAGCTGCCTCATGTCTTGAATCAATTCAAAACATTTACCTATCATGGTCATTTTGACTTTAGGGAAGAGCCAGAAATCACAACATGCTTGACCTGGTGAATAAGGTAGGTGAGGACACACTAATTTTAAGTTTTTTTACAATCTTGCCTATCTGTTGGATGACACTTGACTGCAGTAACTGTATTTTTTTATAATACTTCCTAAAGTCACTCATGAAAGACTTGCAGAACTACTTCAGAAAGTGGCAAGAACAATGGGATAAGTGTGTTCAAAGAAAAAGGCAGTGTTTTGAGGGGAATTAATGGCACTGTCTTTTACTGTAATATATTTTTAAAAATTTGAGCCTTCACTATGAATTTTGATGAAACCTTGTAGCTAGCACTTATGGAACACTTATAATGTGCCAAGCACAGAGCAAAAAGTTTGCAAGTATTGTCTATTTTAACCCTCTCAGCCTATGAGCTTCAGTATCTTCATCATCCCCACTTTATATATCAGTAAATGGAGTCTGTAAAAAGCAAAGGAAGTTGCCCAGGGTCTTATAGTAATGAAGCAGAGATCTGAGGTTTTGATCAAGGCCAGCTGACTTTCAATGGCTGTGTGTCATCAGCCCTCCTTCCAGGGCCAGTGGGGGTCCTGCTTGTTCCTCCATGATCTCCATGATGCAGGGCTGGAGAACCTTGATGTCTCTCCTGCTAGGCTATACACGCACTGAAACCAGAACTGAGTGTGAGTGTGGCTTCCCAGGGCTTCTTAGTCTCAGCACCCACTTAAGGACCTGCAGGACAGGACCAGGCCTGTGAAGCCCTCTCCCCTCTCCCTTCAACACAGTCAAAACCCACTTTCCAGGAGCAAACTGGTAGAGTTCTCAAGCCATTGATTTGAATAATTGTCCTCATTTGCAGTGCCCTTTCCATGCTATCAGAATAGGAAAAAAATTAAATGAAGTCAACTGATAAGATAGAAGAAAATGAAAAACTAATGTTTTCTATTATAAAGAGCATCTTCTGGCTACTGTTAATGCAGTGTGACAATGGAAGGTCCTGAAAGGGCTACTTTTCTGCTCCAGAAAATGACATGAACTGCGCTTCGTGTACATCCTTTTTGTTCGTAGCATTTGCTCGGCCTATTCCTGGGGAACGGTCCAGCATTGTGCAGGTGCTGGAACACCTCTGTTCTGCGTGTCAGAGTCTGACCTAGCAACTCCTGCCCTTCTTTCTCATTGCTCATCGCTGCTTCTCTGCTTCTTTTAGTCTTTTGGTCAATTTCTCCTCTTCCTTGGCGTTGGCAGTCATCTCACTTTGTACCAGCTATAGTCTTCATTAATGGGCTCCTTGTTCTTCTTCAAGATTGTTTCCATTTTACTCAATAATTCTGGGTATTGGATTTCTAAAGGCCTGTGGCTCCCAGAACAAAGGTTAATCCAAGTCTATTTAGCCTGGTGGACAAAATGGATTTGCCCCTCATTGAGAAGCACTGAGTTGAATGCAGTTGGGATTTGTCCTATTATCAAATAATTCTTTTCCTTGATTATTCCCCTCTGAGGCCAAGGCTTTCTATTAAGTGTTAGGGGAAGAGATTTGTGGTTGAGACTTTGTGAGGGAAACTATTAGTCATGTGAGAATCAAGGAGCCAGTTATTCAGAATTAACAAGCCTCTGTGATGACTACTTATTCTTTTCGATAGCGTATCAGTGGTTCGGATTCAAGAACCTGACACAGATCAGACCAGAGAAGAAAACAGCATCACTTTCTCTTCTTCGAATATACCTGGCTGTGCTGCCAACTCGCCTGGAAATTATATATTTTGTGATTATCTACCTGGCAATCTTCTCTCATTTCTTCTCCGCAGCAGAATCCCAATTTGGTTCGGCAGTCTAATGCCAGTTTAGGAGGAGGCTGGGTCATACTCCTAATCAATCTACACCAATGATGGAATCTCTGTTCTCTCTTGCAAGTAATTGTCACAGAGATGGGCACGCAGCACAGTTCTGGCTGAAGAGCTATGAGACAGCCTTAGGGAACATCCTCACTTTTAAAAGGCATGAAAAGAAGGGACAGTCCCTCTTATCTTATTTACAATCTTTGATGTTGCTAAGTGAGGATGTGGTAACTGGAGCTGTGGCAACTATGTGGAAGTCAAGAGGAGTCTAGCTTAAGAACAAGCTAGCTTGGTCATTCGAGAGATGCAAATGAAAACAACACTGAGATTCCACTTCAGTCCAGAAAGAATGGCTGCTATCATGAAATCAACCAATAACAAATGCTGGCCGGGCTGTGGGGAAAGAGGAAGCCTGCTCCACTGTTTGGGGGAGTGTAGACTGGTGCAAGCACTGTGGAAATCAGTATGGAGATACCTCAAAGAACTAGGACTGGAAGTCCCATTTGACCCTGCTATTCCACTGCTGGGGATCTTCCCCAAAGAATTAAAAGAATCATACCACAGTGATATATGTGCACCCATGTTCATAGCAGCGCAGTTTGTAATAGCTAAAGCTTGGAAACAGCACAAATGCCCATCAGCTGGAGACTGGATAAAGAAAATGTGGCTTTTTTATAAAATGGAGTACTACTCAGCCATAAAAAATGAGAAATTAGAGACATTTATAGCTAAGTTGATGCACATTGAGGCAATACTCTTAAGTGAAATAAATAGGACACGCATGTGTAAATACCAAATAGTTTCTCTGGTGTGAGAAACTGAAAGTGTAAGTAAGGACTAAATGTATAATAGGTAATGTAAAATAGGAAGAAAAGGAGCAAAGGGGAAGGAAGTGGGAGGGCTAGGAGAAAGGATAGAAGGGAATGGGTTTAATATGAGAAAATGGAAAAATAGGAACAAAATCTTTGTAAATAGGGAGGACTGGAGGGGTTGAAGGGAGGGCTGGGCAAGGGTGAAAAATAAGAACCAAGAGAGACTATGTAAAGGTACAAATTTCCAATGATGAATGTCATTATATTGTATACCTAAAATGTACCAATGATTAGAATGAATAATCGACAATGTAAAATAGGAAGAAAAGGTCCAAAGGGGTAGGGGTAGTGGGAGGGGCAGGGGAAAGGAAAGAAGGGAAAGGAAAAATGCTGAGAAATGGAACAAATGGAAATAAAGTCTTTGTAAATAGGGAAGGGTGGAGGGCGTGAAGGGAGGGCTAGGAATGGGGAAAAAAATAAGAACCAAGATGCATTATATAAAGGTACAATTCCCAATGAGAAACGTAATTGTGTTGTATACCTACAATGTACCAATAAAAGAATTTAATACAAAAAAAAAAAAAAAGAACAAGCTAGCTTAATGAGGATGTTGGCATAAGAAGACAGAACTAACCTCATTCTATAATGATGCCTTGAACTGGGAAATAAACTGGCTTTGCCCATGCTTGGGTTTTGACAACTGCCTATATTGAAAGGAGAGTTAAAGAAGGAAGGCTGAGGATGCTACTAGGAGCATACTTAACAAAGTTTATGAATTAAAACCAGAAAAGGGGCTGAAATTTCTGGAAAGCAGAGGAATCAGAAGCTCCTGTTGGAACCATCCCCATAAGGAAACCCAGTGGAGCCAAGGTCATCCGCTGTCTCCAGACTTTGGACTCTGGGCTCTCTGAGTGTAAGAATAGATACAGAACCATGTCAGGCAGAGTTTCACCGGTGTGACTCAGAAAACTGCCCTTCTGCTCTGCTTCCTGACTTCTAGAAAGTTACGGTTGGCCTGTTTCCTTCTCTAGTAAAAGTAAACACAATTCTACATTCTACAGAAACAATTTCTAACATGGGGTCCATCCCCGTGTTAAAGAAAGGATAAAAATTATCTTGTTGGCCAAGCTAATCATTAACCAAAAAACTCCTGGCACAGCAGGGTGCAACCTCTTTTGCTCTTCCCCCATGCTCCTTTCAACCATTGCTCGTGTTCTCTGACCTAGTGTTCTTGTCTTGTTGCCCTTGGTATTCTGGGGGGCAGTAATGGGACGTTCTTATCACTGTCAGGGGTAGTGTAATCTGCGAATCATCGAATTTACCCTGTTACTACAAACCAAGTAAGTTTTAAGGCAAAGGGGACAGCCCTACATTTAATCATCATTACAATTCCAGAACTGGTTCCCAGTGAACCCAAATATTGAGACTGCTTGTTTTACTACAGAATCCAAATACTCAATATTAGCAAGATCAGCTCTCAGAGTTTCAGCTGCTGCCAAATAAGAGCTGGGTAAAGTCCTGTGTATATTATTAAATTGTGCATAATGATGGTGTGTGTCTAGAAACCAGCTTTCATGGGTGAATACATCTTTATCTCACAGACTCTGACAGCTTGTTTGAAGCAAGGAGCACATTGCGATTTTCTCCTTTCCTGTTATCATAATGTGGTCAGTAAACACACAGAGCATGAGGAGCCTGACCCTCAGGCTCACTGCAGCCTCATCCTCCCTTCCACCACTTAAGTTGCTTCTGTGTTTTCATTAGAGTCAGCATCAAATCAAACCTACTTTCCTTGTGATCTTCCACATAAACCAAGTCAGGAGCCAATCATCCAATACAACCTGATTAACCCGTACAACCTGGTGCAGGGAGATTACTGAAGCAACAAAAGATTGGGAGCAGACATATGTCCTAGGAGAAGGCAGCAAGGACAACTGGATATTCCACCATGTGCCAGGTCCAGGACAAATGCTTTCATACAGGATCTCATCTAGTTCTCCCAATATATCTGTGATGCAAGTGTATTGACCCCATATTTTATTTTTTTTCCATTAAGTTTATTAGTACATTTTAGGTATAAAATACAGTTACATTCATCACTGGGATCTTGTACCATTACATGAGTATCTTGGTTCTTACTTTTTTCCCCTTCCCTTGCCCTCCCTTCACCCCCTCCACCCTTCCCTATTTGCAAAGACTTTGTTGCCATTGTTTTCCTTTTCTCATATTTTTTCTTTTCCCTTTTTTCCTTTCCCCTACCCCTCCCACTTCCCCTGCACCTTTAGACCTCTTCTTCCTGTTACACAATATCAATTATACATTTTTAAAATTACAATATCAAGATCTAGGAGACAATACCACAGATTTTACAGAATTTAAAAGGATATAGAAAGCATATTTCAAAAATCTGTTTTGAAATAAATTTGACAACTTCTAAGAAGTACCTTGGAAGACAAATTAATGAAGCTAACTCTGGAGGAAATATAAAATTTGAATAGCACCTATTAAAGAAAGTATATTCCTAGCTTAAAAACCTACCTATATGACAACGCAGGCTCATATACATTTTAACTATAAATTATATAAATTTGATAAATTATATCAAACAATTAAATCAGAAAAAAGAAGGAACACTTCTCCCCTCATTTTAGGAATTCAACATTGTGCTAATCCTAAAACTGGATAAAGATAATAGAAGAAAAAAGTATGAACATAGATAGAAATTTGTTTAACAAAACAAACTATTAGAAGTCAGATCTGGCAGGATGTAGAAAGTGGTTTTGTTATAGGGATGGCAGTGTTGGTTCAGCATTGGAAGATCCACCCCCAAAAGTCCTCATTTTAACAGAGGAAAGGAAAAAGCCATATGATCCTGTCACTAGTTGGAGAAAAAGTATTGGACTAAATTCTACAGCTGTTCATGGTAAAAGCTATCAGGAGACTAGAAGTAGAACAGAACCTTCTCAGCTGATTAAAGACATGTACTCCATACTTCCAGCGAGAATGCCTTATATGAATTTGACCCCATATTATAATGGGATGTGTAATCCCAGCACTTGGAGGTTAAGGCAGGAAGATTGCAAGTTTGAGCCTGGCCTAGACAATTTAGCAATTTAGCTAGTTGTCTAAAAAAAAATTTAAAAAGATACTGAGATTGTAGCTCCATATGAAGGCCCTGGGTTTATTCCCCAGTACCACAAAAATAATAAAGTAGAATAAAATGTTAAAAAATAAAAATTTCAGGGCTAGGGATTTAGCTCAGTGGCACTGCACCTGCCTTGCAGGCACAAGGTCCTGAGTTCAATCCCCAACACACACACAAAAATTTTTTTCAGTGTTTCAGATCTAGAAACCAAGGCTCTTGAGCAGTGAAAATAGCTTGTCAAGGTCATGCTGCTGTGAAAGCGATAAGAGTCAAGCTTAACTATCTTCACTCATGTTCTCACTTTGCCCAGACCCTTCCCTGCAGAGAATGGGGAGGAAAAACAAAGACTAGGATGAAGAAAAGGCCCAGGGCATGAGGAAAGAAAAAGCAAAATAACTGGCAGAAATAAGAGATGATTAGAAGAAGATTGTTAGGGCTGAAATTTAGCTCAGTGATGCCGCTGCCTGCCTCGAAAGCTCCAGGGCCTGAGTTTGATCCCAGGTACCAGGAAAAAGAAAAAAAAAATGATCGCTAGAAGATTGTTAAAATTCATAGGGTTAGGAAGGAATAAGTCTCATTGAAAAGAAAACAAAAAATTGACAAAAAAGAAAATCATGAGCTGAAGAAGTAAACACACAAAATATGAAATATAAGATTTCCCAGGAGATGTCAAAAAAGGAAATCAAAGTAATGAAGAGAATGAAGGAGCATGAGGGGTGGAAGGAAAAATTTGATGTAGCAAATTCATTTTCTGTTATTTCGTAGCAAGTTCTTTGTAGGTTATTTGAGTGGAGAATCAAGAAAAGGACCTCTGATAAAACCACAATTCAGCTCTGACATTAATGTTATCTAATCTTTGGGGAAGTGAATCTAATATTTAAAATGTTAGACAGCCTCTCGCCTCTCAGCATGATTCCTTAAGTCTAAAGGTGATCCTAGGGGAGGTAAAACATTTTCTTGGGAGCAAAAACAGTCCCTCCTGTGAGGTAAATTACATCTTCCTGGACACTGAGTGCTATAAATCTTAGTCCCAGCAAATTGTAACCACTGACTGCTATGAACCCCAACTAGAGGTCAGTGGCTAAAAGAGGCCTTGGATCATGATTCTCCAAAATTGCAGACCCCATCAGTCTGGAAATCATTTCCCAGGGCTCCTGGGTTTCTCCTCCCATCCATCTGGGATTGAGGAGAAAGTTATTCTTGAGGTTTTAAGTGATTTTTCATTGAAGCAAAAGAAAAACAAGCTGAATCGCAGAAACCCTCCCTACTAGGAATGCCCCTTTGGCTTTAACCATGTAAGTATTCATCCATGTGTGTGCACATCCATGTGTGTAGGTGTGTGTGTATACCATGTGTATATGTGCATAGCATGTGTGTGCACATGTGTGTATGTGTGTTCAACATGTTTGCACAGAAATAAGAGTGCATTGTTCAGATGCATTTGTATGGATACATGTGTTAACACACTCATGTGAGTGGATATATGTGTGTACATTCATGTGAATGTGTGCAGATGCACACATGTATATGCACTACCCCCTACCCCACCCTTGAACATACAACAATAAGATCTCTGTAAAGAGTCTCTAAAGAGGCAGCCTAAAGAAGAAAAAGCACTGGACTTAGAGTCAGAAAACCTAACTGGAGCATATTTTGAGCAAATCCTTCCTCTTACCCTCTTTGCCACCGAAGACAAGCCACTTAGCCTTTCTGAACCTCTATTTCCATAGCTATCAAATGGAATAGCAATTCCTGTCCCACTATTGCGATGATCAAATGAGATCATGTGTGACACATCTGAGTTCTTAATGCTTTAGAGGCAAAATGGAAAGTGAGCAAAGAAGGTCAAATAACTAATATTTCCTCATGAGCCCAATATTCATCTCCTTAAAATCTAAGTGTTGGCTGGAGGGAGAAAAGTAGAGAATCAAGGAAGTTTTCCGATATCTGGTGCCTCTTTCCTGCAGGCGGAAGTGAGGTACCTCCCATGGCCTTGGGGGAAGAACCCAGGAAAGCCTGGGTGTCCTGCTCTTTCCAAAAGCCAGTGGGTGTCCTGGCCTGGCATTGATGCTATGATCCCAGAGCCGGGCAAGTCCTGCTTCCGCCTCCTGCCTTCCCTCCCCTCTACTGCAGGGCGAAAACACCTTGCCCCCAGCCCAGGGGAAAAGCCAGATTAACCTTTCTGACACTACAGCAAATGTTAACAGCCCGCCTTGCCTTTCATAATGCCAATCCAGGCACTAGTCAGTCACCATCTGTTAGAAATGTCGAGAATATATGTCAAAACTCACCCGCACATGCTGAACCAGAAAAGAACAGTTATTACTGCAAACTCTATATACATTATTTATCAAATGAACTCTCTGCAGTAGGAATATTATTCATTTCTTCCCTCTTTCTCTCTCTCTCTCTCTCTCTCTCTCTCTCTCTCTCTCTCTTTCATTTCAATAAGATATGAAGGAAAGCATTTACAGAGTCTTTCTGGGCGTTACCCATGCAGCAGTATCCCTGGCTAGGTTTTAAAGTCAGCACTGTCTATTGCCTGAAACGAGTGGGCTACTTGGAGTGGGCAGAAACAGTTCCTGTCTGCGAGGCATTCACAGGCTCGCCCCTCCAGGGCCACCACCAGCACTACCACCCCACCTTCTGCAAGTGTGGACAGCTGGATCTCCCTTCGCTCTTCAGGCACACAGTGGGAGGTGGAAACCTTGGCTCAGACTAAGGCAAATAACTTTCAATGCGTTTTCTTTGTCACATCAATTTTAACAAATTAACACAAGGTGAAGAAGTTGCTCCCAGTTGGGCCTATTCAGGGTCAAGTTCAGCTTCCACTGGTTCTCAAAGTAAAGAACAAAAGAAACAAATTGCTTCCTCAGTTTGGACTGATGTAGAGCCTAAAATGAAGACCATTCATTTTCATAATCAGGTTGCCTCCAAGGTCGTTTTACCGTGGAGGTGGTGGAGAAGATGATGGTGGTAGTGGAGGTGTCAGTGATAGCAGAGGTGATAGTGATAGCAGAGGCATAGTGGCAGAAGTGGCGACAGTGGTATTGATTAGGGGGATGGAGGCGGTTTGGTGGGGCTGCTAGTGTGGTGGTGGTGGTGGTAGCCATGGCCTGTGTGTCACGGTAGAGTGTGGAAATATAATCTCATGGTCAGAAGAATTTTAAGAACTAGGATGATTCTTTTGAAAGAAGCATGTTGTGGCTCCTATGTCAAATCCATAAAACCCTTGTCTGATTTTGTGTCCATTGGTATATCTCAGAGTAGATGGTACAAGATCAAAATTCCAATTTTGAGGGACTGACTGCCTGTTTGTGCCCACGGTGTTTTCTTAACTTACAAACTAGGTGTCTGAACCATCTTGTTTCCAAAAAACCAAGTCCTGCTTGCTGTTCACCCAGCTCCTGCTGCACCCACACCCCTAGCCCATGAGGATTCCCTCCTCAAAGCCTGCTCACTGGGCTTAGCTCATTTAGTGCCTTAATTATTATTTATTTAGTTTGTATGTGGTTGTGACTCCAATCTGACAATAAGGTCCTTGAAAGCAGTCCAGTCTTGTCTTTTTTAGATCCCTGCACTTTAAGTAAATATATGCAACTTGTGTGTGCATGGATGGATGGGTAGATGAATGGATCTATGGAATTATTTTCTCTTCAAAAATACATGGCGTAATAATGTCTATGGTAGTTGAGAAATCAGGTTGGGCATATAGATCTTCTCAGACCTTGCATAAAAGAAGGAATGTAATTACTACTAGTAGTAGTACTAATACTACTATCAGTCAGCATTTATCGAGCTCTGCACAGGCTCTGTGCTAAGTATTTCACATGCATTATCTTCTTTAATCTTCACAATGAGTATATGATGTGGTTACTAGTTCTCCACTTCACAAATGGAAAACATAGGAGCAGAGATTTTGAATAATTTGCCTTCTAGTCTCATGGTCAGAAGTACTAGCTTTGGATGTACCCAAAGATGTGTTCAAATAATAACCCTGTCATTTCACAGATGCATGACCTCAGTCCCCTCATGAGAAAAGTGAGGAAATAACACTTCATTGTACAAGGGAGGATTCAGTGAGGAAAATTTTTCTTTCTTACATTACAAATAATAATTAATATAATATTATTATAAATTTTACATACACACTTATCTTTGCCCTTGGGCCAGGTCCAAAAAGAGTGTTCAATAAATAGCATTTCTTTTTTCTTTCTCTATTTTTATGCTGAAGGGCATCTAGCTTTAAAGTAATGGAAAAAGTTCAATTACAGATCAGACTACAAAGCCCCTGCCTCTGCACACTGTCTATGCAGTCTCGCAAATGAGTTATTTCCTTGGCGCAGAGGGTGGGTCAGAGAAGCAAGGACGCCACGACAACATCAATGACAAAGCAGGAATGACCGGGGTCAGCCAGCTGGCCCAATAGGGCCACAACTCAATGTCCTGCTCAGCAATCTACCTGCGCATGCTGGGACTGAGCCCAGGGAGCACTGAGCCCCTGTAATCCCAGCTATTCAGAAGGCTGGGAGAGGAGGGTTGCAAGTTCAAGGCCAGTCCAGGCCACTTAGGCACTAACATCTCTTCTGCTGCCTGAGCTGCCCATGAGAACAGAGTCCTCGGACACATCCACGTGGTATGAGCACATCTGCAGGAAACTGGGGACCCAGGCCTTCCCAACCACCCAGAAGCCCATGTGCGAGAGCTCTGGGGCTACATTTCCCTTCTGCTGCTCTACCCAAGTGTTAAAAATTAATTTAACTCTGATCACACTGACAGGGGAAAAGTTAATAGAAGTTTTATTTTTAATACATGAGGAACCTTAACAGGATTTAAGCTTAATGCCTCAGAAATGGGAAGGGCTGCTGACAATTTATCTACCAGAATCTGCAGACTTTAGTGGGCAGCTAAAGAAATGGAAGAAGCATTATACCAGCGGCTAGAGGCAGGATTGAAATGCCCCCCCATAGCACTTGGGAGAAATCCCAATAGTCTGTCAACCCAAGAAATTGACTCATAAATTGCCCAAATCCTCAGTTTCCCCTTATTACCTTGACCTCCCGTTTTCTTTTCTATCCAGAAAATATATCATTTCAATTTTTTAAAGATATAATGGAGCTTGTCACTTAGAATCATAGAATTTTAGAGCTGATTTCTTCCAGCTATAGTAATTTATGACACTAAAAGATGTGGAGGGAAAGTTTATAACAGAAAATTGTACTGAACGCAGGCCATACATTTTGTTTTAGACATGGCTCTTGGCTGTTTTCAAAAGCTGCTAACTTAAAAAAATCTCCCATGCAAAACATTCTTCAGTACACTTAGACCTGAACGCTCAAACAGTTCAATGTTAGAATTCCTATATTGCTTTAAGAAAAACATCAACCACTTTCACCTAGGAATTCTTTCACTAGATATTTATTAAGCATCTACTATTAGGCAGGAGGAGCTGTGATCAAAGAGAGACTACTGACCTGAGAGCTGGTGGGATAACCACACTTCTTCAGTGCCAAGGATGAGCCGGAAGTAGGCCCGCTGTCTTGGAAGGATTATTAATAGTGCCCTGTTCATTCTCAAAGTGCCCTAGGTTAGGCGATACATTCTGCAATCACTACGCAGGGGCCACCTTTAGGACGCCAGCTTTTCCTGTGAGCATGTTGCAATCAGTGGGGGTGGGAGCAGAGTAACAGGACCCGACTTCCATGCTCAGTGGCTCACTTGGGCTGCAGTTGGGAAGAGGCTGAGAAGGAGCTGCCATTGCAGGAGTAGGGAAGCAACCTCAGAGAGCTTTGCAGGTTCCCCATCAACCCTTCAGAGTCTAATTTGAACTCTTCCTTCGGAAGACTTCTGGAGCTCATCTTCATCGCTGAAATCCTCACAAAATGAAAGAGCCCCTGGACTGATTTTTTTTGGCATCTTGTTTTCAAATCTATTATGATGTTTACACGTTGGGTTTAGTTATTAGACAGCATGCCAACTCCTGATAGACAGTGAAGATCTTTCTTTCGAACAGGGAAATCCCTATTCACTGCAGCCCTAAAAGAAGGTAGATGCTGATAATGTTCTGCACTTTCCATATAAAAAGCCACAACAATCCTATGGAATGTAAAAGTGACCCCATTCTGGCCATGGGTGTAACAAACCTCCCTGATGTAAGGGTGCACACAATCAGTCATTCCATTTTGCGGGTCAGGAATTCAAGCAAAGCCTCTCAGGACAGCGGCCTCTGGCTTGTGGAATGGTTGGAAGCTACCAGAGCCAGGGCTGGAGGACCTGATTCCAAGGTGGCATCTTTGCTCCATGTTTGGTCCTCATGATGGCACCTGGACTGTCCTCACTGGGTATGTCAGAATGTTGGCCTGAGTCCCTGCTCACGACCTCTCCGGCATGGTGGCTTCTGGGGTGGCTCAGCGTTCCAGAGAATGAGGAAGGTACTCTGTGGCCTTCATGACTGAGCCTCGCAAGCCACACAGCACCCCAACACACTCACTTGACCAAAGCATCAAAGCCCTTCCCAGCTTCAAGAGGAGAGGGCATGGAGTCCACTTCTTAGAGGGAGGGTATAAAAGAATTTGCAACCTTACTGTAAAGATTCCACCGCTTCCACTGAGCCAATGAAGGAATCAGTGAATATAGGTGACTTGTCCAGAATCACACAACAAAGTATGTTGGAACCCGTTCTGAAAGTGCTCTGCTTTACAGTGAAGCCCATGTTCTGTCCAACTTGTCCAAGTGCCTGGTGTGCGGAACAGAGGACATCTCGGTTCCATCTTCTGTGCTTAGCAGACTCCAGCACACTGTGAAGGAATTAATCAATTAATGCGTGCAGCCTGCATAGCAGTTCCTCTGTGTGTGTGTGTGTGTGTGTGTGTGTGTGTGTGTTTGACTTCTTGTAACCTAAATGAATGATTGTAAGGAAGGAAATTTCACACAATGGCAAGAGGCATAGAATCCATTTGGAGGTGTGGGGACACATTTGGGCAGGACTCTGTCTACTTAAACCCTTTTAACTTAAAAATATGTTCTTCTTACTCCAGTTACTGGCCCCAGCAGGCAGATAACTAGAGTCATTTAGAAGATGGAGAAACTGAGCAGCCGCCAGGTGGCTTCAGAGTAATGGGATAATGCACATCTTCCTTCCCCTGTAAGGGTAATGAGAAGCCTGAGAACAGGGAAACAGGGCCTGTCTGTGGGAAGCTGACCTTGCCCACCCATCCCTCACCAGTGACCTGACATTTTTATCAAGGTGAAGTGTGGCTAAAATGAAATCATTTTCACTCTTGATCAAAAAGTGCAAATCTGAGCCTAAGGAATGTAATATTGATCCCATTCTGGTCATCAGTGCAACAAACCTCCCTAATGTAGCAGGAAAGAGGAGGCTCAGGACCCCAAAGAGCTGATAGGAGAGAGGCATGTCGGTTCCTATCACATTTCTGCCTCAGTTGAAGTTCCTGTTTTTTCTTCCCTTGGCTGATACTGTGGCTGCTTCTGAGCGGGAACCTGGGACAGATCAACACATGCATGGCAGTTTTCTTTTGATACGCCTACTCCAGCTGCATGTCCCTCTCCACTATGTCAGCTGTGTTCTCAGGGAGCTTGGAGCTGACAATTGAGACCTGCATGGGTGCAGCTGCAACAATTCTTTACAGAAGTGCACCTCAGTCACCACACCACATAATATATAGAAAGAAAGGGTCCATTAGTCTGTGTCTCTCCAACAGCGAAAGTGCTACGTCATTTTTCAGGCTTGGCTTGATTTCTCCTCCATCAATAAGAGCTACAGTCCTGCCAAACTGGAAACAGATAGCTCTACTTGCTGCCGAGATAGGCGAGCTCCATAAAAGGCTAGGGAGATGCCCACTGCCGTACACTAGGTAGCCAGTTCCACATGACTTCTCTCCAAGCTGGGATATCCTCTATCCTAGTGCCACAGTGACAAATCCCCCATTGGAGAGACATACCCAAGGGTCCCCCTTCTGGAGGCAACATGGTGTGGTAGTATTTTTTTTTTTGTACTGGGGCGCCAACTCGGGACCTTGCGCTTGCCAGGCAGGTGCCTGAACCACTGAGCTAAATCCCCGGCCCTACGTGGCATGGCAGAAAGAGGACCAATCTGGAGGCCTGAAGGCCTGGCTTCTAGATCATCCCTTCTACTAAGTGGCCACCTCTTTGGGTCTCAGTTTCCCCAACAGCAAAAGCAAGTAAGTAATCGTAATCGGGCCAGATGATCTATGCGACCCTTCTTGGCTTAGAAATTCTTAGCCTGTAAGCTTTTTGGTCAGCTGTAGCAAATAGAAGTAAAGACAGATGTGGGGACAGGGAAAAAGCTACTTTCATCCCCTTCACGGTTCTGCCTTGGGCCAGCTTTTAGGTGAGAGTATACTTCGGAACTTGAAAGATGAATTTGTCCTTGTGGAAAAAAAGAACAAGAGAGAAAATTACTCCTCCTTCCCCTAAAATAAGCAGCTAAAACTCTGTGGGTGACCATGGCTTTCTCCTGGCTGTCAGAGGCCACCCCTAGGCGTCAGGTGGTTTCTCAGGACTCCCTGGGTTTTCATGATCCCCTGCCCCTGACATCTCTGTCCCATGCAGCTCATTGGGTCAAGTGCATTTTGGATGAAACATAGGCTTCATTCATTCCTTCATCAAACAAAATGTCCTGAGCACTTAATTTGTGCTGGGCATAATGACTGCAGAGATATAAGATACAGTCTGTGTCCTCCAGGAGCTCACTGTCCAGAAAGACAAGTAAACAGAATGAGAAGCCAATCAGATGTGACCCATGCTAGAAACTAGAAGCTGCCCCACAAGCCACTATGGGAACTGAAAGCAGAGAAAATAACTAGAGTTGGAAAGGATCTTCTGCTATCAGAGAGGTCTCCCTGGAGGAAGTGACATCTAAGCTGTGTCTTGGGGAATTCTAAATATTTTTGTCATTGCTAAAGGTTAAAATTGGTTCACCATTGATAGCAGCCCAGGGGCTTGGGAAGAGGAGGGAGTTTCTGATAGAGAAGGAAAGGAGAGAAATTGTGAAACCCCACCATGTACTCAGCTGGAGTTGGCAGCCATGAATCTTTCACAGCACCAAATGACAAGGTTAGAAACTTGTTTTCTCCCCACTGCGCCATGTAAGGTAGATCTCCTTGATGGAGTGTCGAGATTTATCCAGAAGATGCACCAGATGGATGATTCACCCCAACAGGACAGCAGTTCATGTCCCAGGCCCAGGTAGAAAAGGAAGGGAAAGCAGGAGGGTGAGGACTAAAGGAAGAAAACCGGCATCATGGGTCAGGGAGCCAGTGTTGCTGGATGTGCAGGTGTTGAAAAAACAAAGCATGGGGATGTGTGGGCATAGATGAAGCTGATTTGCGTCAGGTAAAAAATCTGAGGCTTCCCAAGTTACAAAGAAGGAAGCCTTGAGGAGGGAGGCTGTGCCTCACAAACCTCAGAAGAACAGTGGCAGAATTATCCTACTCCACGAACTTGGGGGCCTCGCCTCTTCCTGTGTGAACAAGTGAAACAGAATCTCTTTACAAGTTCAACCTGCTTCAGTTGGGGCCCGATGTGCTAACCACCAGTTGGGAGCCCTGGCTTCCTCTGACAGGGTAGCAAAACCTTAGCATTGCCTTAAATCTCCATTGGTTTTTATTCCCACCATTCTGCTTAATCCTCCTCACAAATGCCTTTTCAGAGATGGGTGACAACCATGAATATCTGGTCTTCAGAGCTATTCACTTAGCAGCTGACCCAGCACAAAATGTAACTTTGTCCTAACTGGTCTACAGAACCATCCTATATATTCAAGGATCTAGCATTTGCAGGGAAAAAAGGAAAAGAAGGAAAGGAGAGGAATGATAACCTTAAGACATCCTGCAAGACTAGCCCACCACTGGGATAGTCAGGATATGTGAGCATGGGTGTGTTCATATACGTGTGCATGGACATGTGTTTATGCACATTAGTGTACGTGTGTGCACTATGTGTGTCTCTGTGCACAAGTATGTGTGTGTCCATGCACGTGCACACCTGTGTAAGAGCAAACGAGTTAAGAGCAGTAGAGACCTGCAGGTGTCATTCAGCCAGGCTGCATGGGCACACAGCAGTTTCTGTGGTGTTTCCTATAATTCCAACTGGTCCTGACGGCTGCAGACAGTCCAGGGTCTCTGCAGAACACCACCCACAGTCACTTCGGTGTGTCAGCAGGTGGCAATACCAGCAGGCTGATCACTGGGTCAGAGGCTTAGACCCTATGGGAAATAACCCTCGGGGATTGAAGCCAGGTCTTTCCTGACTGAGGAAGGACTAAAGTGTGCCCCGGAGACCTCAACATTTCCTGAGCTGCCCTGTGTGTTGGTGTAGTGACAAACCAAGCTGCTCTCGGCATGGAAGAAACCAGGACAGCTTGGACCACACCCCACTTGCTCCTCATATTTCCTGCCTGCCTTAGGATAGGAACGGCTCCAGGTCCATGCTAGACCACAGTTTCTCTAGTGGGCTTCCAAGACTCACCAAAGTGAACATCAGGATCCTTGAACCTAGAAGCATCTGCCTCCCACCTGGAAGGATGTGTGATCAGTCCACTTTCTGCCACGGCTTCTGGTTGTCTCTGATGCTCTGAAGCAGAACCAGCACACCTAGATCTCCGTGTGTGCCATGTGACATTCCATCGTGGCCCAGTCAGAGGAGGACGAGGTGCACAGTGGGTCACAGACTGCCAGACCAGGAAGGCAGAAAAACCTCTGGATACTCTTGCAAGCAGGAAGGAAGGGCAGGCTACCTGCCAGGGCTGGGGATGCCTTGGTCCCTGGAAGCCAGGCACAAGGAGCGCAGCATAGGCAGCTACCACAGCATTGCTGGGGCTTCCAAACCATCGCTGTCCACTGGCTCGGAAAGAGGAAACCACGCAGCTGCTTCATTTTCCATGTAGAGAACAATGAGCAGCATGATAGTGACAATAATAATGATTATACTAGGCAACATTTACTGAGTGCTTCCTTCACACCAGGCAGTGTGTTAAAGGTTCCTCGTGGATTATCTCATTAAATCCCCATAACAATCTTAAGCAATAGGTTTTCCTACCATACATAATTGGCTCCATATTAAATGTGTTGGGGTGAAATTTGGTGATATTAACTGAGGAATTTTCCGTTGAGCTCCACACAGCTCTCTGATCACCTGGAGCCAATTCCTCCCTAGCCTCAGAAACCCACACAGAGGGAGGATACACAATTAAGAATAAATAACAACCAACAAAAACCAGACAACACAGAGACTGTGCCTTCAAATAAGCACTGTAAAAAGTCTCAGCAGGGACAAGAGGCTTGAAGTCTGGTGCTTTTGATTCCCAAAAGAACTGAGACTTTTCAATTTGGTGTGTTATAGAGAAACTGTTTTCTACGTTTCAAAATTTTGGTGATTAAAAGTTAAAAGTGGAAGGAACTGAAAGTTTCAACCGTGAACACGGGCTGAGAGAAAGGCAGAATGTGGAATGGTGTAAGAGCCACGCCTTTTCCCCTTACTTCCCACCACCAAACAAGAGCAGGGATAAAATAAGAGGGGCAAGGAGGGGAGAACAGTCTGCAGAGAAGCAGAGAGGAGCAGGAAGAGGAGGGAACCAACTTCACTGCACCACAGGTCTCTGCCCGTTCCTCACACTCTCAGGTCCCAGCCCTCACCCTACTCCAAACAACACCACTGTCAGAAGGCAGCACCTTGGTTAAGTGGCAGGAAACCCTGACAGGCGTCTTGACAGGGGTCCTGGTTTCGTGACACAGGGAGCAGCACAGGAAGGTTTTGTGGCTCAGGAACACAAACACTCACACAGGCACATAAAGAGAAACACACACCACACATAAAGAGGAACACACACCACACATCATAAAGAGGAACACACACCACACATAAAGAGGAACACACACCACACATAAAGAGGAACACACACCACACATAAAGAGGAACACACACCACACATCATAAAGAGGAACACACACCACACATAAAGAGGAACACACACCACACATCATAAAGAGGAACACACACCACACATAAAGAGGAACACACACCACACATCATACAGAGGAACACACACCACACATCATAAAGAGGAACACACACCACACATCATAAAGAGGAACACACACCACACATAAAGAGGAGCACACACCACACATCATAAAGAGGAACACACACCACACATAAAGAGGAACACACACCACACATCATAAAGAGCAACACACACCACACATAAAGAGGAACACACACCACACATCATAAAGAGGAACACACACCACACATAAAGAGGAACACACACCACACATCATAAAGAGGAACACACACCACACATCATAAAGAGGAACACACACCACAACAAACGTCCAGGGCACCCACACCCCAGGGACCTGTGGCCCCAGGTCTTGCAGGATGTCTTAATACCCATCCTCTCTCCCATTTCCCAGGTCACTGTGACTGCCAGTCCCTTGCTCTGAGGACCAAAATGCAGTGCCCCTGTGTGTGTGTGTGCGTGTGTGTGTGTGTGTGTGTGTGTGATTGTACCAGGTATTGAACCCAGGCACTCTATCACTGAGCTACCTCCAAGCCGTATTCATTTATCTATCTATTTATTTATTTATTTATTTGAGACAGGGCCTAAGCTGCCCAGCCGGCCTGGAATTTGTGATCCTTCTGTCTCAGCCTCCCAAGTAGCTGGGCTTACAGATGTGTGCCACCACACCCAGCTAAGAAATTTATTTTTTGTTTTGCTTTTTATTATTATACAAATAACTCATAATCATTGTAAAAATGTTAGAAAATATGGATAAATAAAAAAGAATAGTTAAAATCCCACCATCCAGAGATAGCCACTATTAACAATTTATGTGTAAGTACATATCTATCTGTAGGTCTATACATATGATTTCTGTCTTTATAGCAATATCATTTGCAATGGGGTTTAAAATCAGATAGAAAAAGATGAGAGCTGTAAATTAAACTGTGCCACCAATAACTGTAAGACAGCCTTTATTTCTGGAATGTCTATATAGACCCAGAAAGCTAAAATAAATGAAAAAGAATAGCCATTTTGTGAATGAAAAAGTATGCCTCAAGGGAAAAAGTGACCAAGCCACCTTCCAACCCAAAGATGTGGTGCAGAGCCAGGCCAGGCCCTGCAAGTGGCTCCGATACTGCAACTTCCTGGGGCCAGTGTCCAGTCAGGCCGAGTGGCTGAGATGTCACATGGCTCCTACAGCACATAGGCCAAGGACTTTGTTCACACCCAAGTATTTGCAATGCCTCCCTGCAAAAATGCCCTGATTCAGAAACTCTCTTCTCAGGATCTGAAAGACTTGCCCTGAGGGGCAGGAGGGGGAAATTGATTCATAGGAAAGTGACAGCCACAACTCTTTAGACCTAGAATATTTGGGATCAATATTCAAACCACAATCTTAGATATCACCGTGAAACAATTTAGAAAGCCAGACACACAAGAACTGTGTGTTCCTCATAAAGGTTCAAATGAAATTATATAGTCCAGAACATTTCAAAAGAAAGAGCTTATTTCAAACAGGGGTGCATGGAGGCTACCGATGTACACTGCGAAAACTCAATAAAAGAGAACATCTAATGAAAACAGATATAACATATAACTGCAATCACAGGTCATGCATGAATTATTAACCTCAGGGAGTTTTCTACCAGTTCTGGGAACTACGGATCGCATCTGTAGTATACAATTTGGAAGATATTGGTTCTCCTTTTCATAAGAGAGGGCTTGAAGCAGGAAATGTAGTTATTTCTTCTTTAAATATACACTGTAATTACTAGTCGGCAATGACTAAATCTTATCATCCATCTGTTAGCTATTCGGGGACCTGTAATGAGTGAAGCTTAGCAGGTTCATAACGTTTTCTGCAGCATAGGTGGCTGTTGAACACGCACACCCATCAAATGTTGGAAATTTTTTCAAAGACAGACCAAGAAATAAAAAAGTCATTGAACAGATTTAGAACTTCTGCTCAAAAATCTTTTGATATATTCATATGATATTCTGAATACAACTTAATAGAATGCTTTGTTTGGCTTCTAAGGCCTTAAATGATCTGGTCTGATTCTTTCCTCAGCTCAGCTTCATGGTTGCTGCTGTACTAACTGCTTCAGCCATTCTGCTCTTCCAGAGTCTTCAAAATTGCGGCCTTCTTTTCCAACTCAGGGTTTTTGCACATGCTTTCCCCTCTCCTGAGCCATTCTTTCCTATCTGCATGAATCTCTCATTCTTTAGGTCTTAGTTTAAACATCATCTCCTCAGTGGGGCCTCCCCAGGGTGTCTTTTCTTAAGTAGCATCTGCCTACCCTACCGAGTTAAATTTCCTCCGGCTCACTGGTACCTTTCAGAATTGTCTGGTTGTGGGTTTATATGCTAGGCTGCTCTCTTCTCTGTGGGGCAAGATGGCAAAGACTATCTGTACTATTTACCATTGTAATTCTAGCAAGAAGAATGCTCCCTTCCATCTATTTATCATAAAAATTGATGAACCATGTTTTTTGTTATTTCTTGGATGTGGTGTATGAAGGACACTTTCAGTCAGGACTTGTGACACGATTGTAGGGACCAGAACCCAGGAAGTTCTGCACAGACCAGGAGTAAGGCATCCAGGGGTGGCCAGCCACATTTTCTCTGCTCCCAGCACACCTGGTTATGCACTCCTCTTTCCTAACACACACCCAAATTCTCCTCGGCTCACCCAAATCCTTAGATCTTCTGTGGCTCCCAGTTACTCTCCCTTCTTCCTTACAAAGGTCCTTGACTGCTTGGTCAGAAAACCGAGAAGATTCTTAAGACTTTCCTGATCTTGCAGGGCTCCTTCCTCTCCTCCTGACTAGCTGCAGTACTAACTCTCATCTTACCACTTCATATGTTCTGATCTATCAGGCAGGGTAGCTTTGCATGTTTGTTTTTATTTTCCTATCAGGTTATTTTGACCAGTGTCTCTGAATAAACCAGAAGTTAGCTGGGGCCACCTTATTCTGAGTAAAGTAGATTAATGGACACAGATGCCCAAATCCACAACCAGATGAAGCTTAAACTCCCCCATGGGTTTATGGTTTCCTGAATACTGCTGTCTCAATCCATGTCAGCTACAAGTTCAATCCTCTATCACATTCCTCTGCAGATGCCCTCTGCCAAAAACATCAACCTCTGAACTGATCATTTGTAGGGACAGTAAAATTTCCTGAAGGTCTTGGCAGTGTTAAAGAAGAAAATCCAATCTCACATCAAAGAGCAATCGATCTCAGACGTACAATCCTTTCTTCTTAAGTTGTTCCCAACTACTTTATCATCGTCCTTTTCTAGGGGCTCTCCTTTATTTTTGCCTCTCTTCTTCCCTATTTCTTGTACTGATCACATTTGGAAGCTAAAAGATATGCTTACCTCTTCCCCATCACTGTGGAAATCAGTATGGAGATACTTCAAAGAACTAGGACTAGAGGTCCCATTTGACCCAGCTATTCCCCTGCTGGGTATCTTCCCAAAAGAATGAAAAGAATCATACCACAGCGATATATGGGCACCCATGTTTATAGTAGCACAGTTTGTAATAGCTAAAGCTTGGAAACAGCCCAAGTGCCCATCAACTGGAAACTGGATAAAGAAGATGTGGGGTTTTTTTATAAAATGGAGTACTACTCAGCCATAAAGAACGAGAAACTAGAGTCATTTATAGCTAAATGGATGCATATCGAGGCCATACTCTTGAATGAAATAAATAGGACACACATGTGTAAATACTGAATAGTTTCTCTAGTGTGAGAAACTGAAAGTGTAAATAAGGGTTAAAATGATTAAAATGAATAATTGATACTTTGAAATAGGAAAAAAGGTCCAAAGATGAAGGAGTGAAAAGAGAGGAAGGGGAAAGGAAAGAAGAGAAAGGAAAAAGTATGAGAAAAGAAAAAAAATGGAAATGATGTCTATGTAAACAGGGAAGGGTGGAGGGGGTGAAGGGTGCACAGGTAATGGGGAAAAAATAAGAATCAAGATATATCTCTACCCAGACCCTTAGCAAAGCTTTTTAAAACTTCTTCCCCCAGACTTCTGTATCTCTGCACAATCCCATCCATAGACCTCAGCACACAGTAGGTCATCAGTAAATGCTTGACGTGGAATTCTCAGGACACAGATTAAGAATCATGAGCACTTGATGGAGAAGAAAGCTGTAGGCCAGCACTCACGCCCCTGAAACTCCTACCATACAGAGAACAGTGGCCTTCTCCAAAACGCTAAGGGTGGTGCCTCCCAGAGACAGAAAATTGATAGTGCAAATTAAAATAAGATGGCAATAAAGTGACACACAAATATTTAGTTGTAAATGCCAGAGGGACTTAACTTAATCAAGCAAAAGGGCACAGTTTTTCTATTGCAGCATAATATAAAGGCATTTTATTACTCTGACAATTGGCAAACAGTCACGGGGCTTTTTCTAAATTATCTTTATTAATGCATGTAATATTATTGAAAAATACACTGTGGAGTAAATGTCCCATTGAGCTACAAGTTGCCTGCAGGAATGTGTTGTAAATATACATGGGTGAATATGTTACTATCTTTACAACTCATTTCACACTTAAAAACCAAACCAGCACTGAACACTTGGAAAGGGCTGGAGATTTCATAACAAGCATACAACGTAAGTAAATTTGCAGAGTCTGGAAATACACCAGTTGTCTATAAGCATCTTAACCTGTGTTGGAGTTGTTTCAGGACCACATTTTCTCGTATTCGTTCATCTTTCTGTCATGTTGACATTTGCTTTTAGAAACTTGTTCTGGCTGATTTGAATAAATATGATCTGGGGCAGAGGACAGGACTCTTCACATTTATTATACTTTAATGTTTGGAAACAGAAGAGCTAATGGCTGAGGCATGCCAAGGCAGATGTGGGCAAGTTTTTCTCCTCTTCTCTTCCGTCTCTCTGCTCTGTGTGCATCTACCTCATTAGAGTAATGCATGTAGTCATGGTTCAGAGACTCCCAACACAACCTCTCCTCACCTATCCAGTCAGCCCTGAGACCACCTTCCCACTCTAAATATCCCAATGAGCCAGTCAATACCATTGCAGAACCCTAGGAGTCCACACCAATGTTGCAACCCATCTCCCTCCCAGTCTACAGCCTCTCCTCAGGCTTCGTCTCAGGGCCACTCTGCTTTTAGTCACTTTCGTCTTATTGCTGCTTAAGTCCCCGACCACTTTTGTGGCTCTAAATCAGACTGACGGGAGTTGTCTTGTTCTAATTTACGAGGCTGCTTTACACGTCTTGTTGGCGGCTTTTCACAGTGAATTCTACAAATTGCTTGAAGATGGAGATGGAGTTGGGGAAGAAAAACCAAGGGAAAAATCAGTTGTAATAAAAGGAGGTTGGCTGGGGATTTAGCTCAGTGGTTTCACAGCCTGCTGCGCAAGCGCAAGGACCCGAGTTCAATCCCCGGTACCAAAAAAATAAAAAATAAAAGGAGGTCAATGAGCCAAACTCAAATTGACTACATCGAATATTCGCTGTCTTTCCCCAGAGCTCCCAATTGGGTGAAGATAAACACGCAGCCACTCTGCAGAGTGAGGCCACAGCATCCCAGAGAATCCACCGTCAACAGATGCCAGCTTTGCCCCTTCTGTTCCCACTGCAGCTAGATCTGGGCTGGGAAGACTTCCAAAAGCAGAATATGCCATGCTTCTATATAACTTTTTAATTCTGTGTTTGGTAATTCACACTCTTCTTTCTTGCTTATCTAGCCTCCACTGCTTGAGTTTTTAGATTTTTTTTCAAACCTTTCCTCATGTTCTTCTCTCAGTGGTATGAGCAACCGAGAAAAGGCTGGTGAGGAATCATCAGCTAAGAAGGGAGCACAGGGCACAGTTCTAACCAGGACCGTTTCAGGACTGGGAATATGGGTGCAGTCATTTCTTTCACATAACTAGAGAGGTGGCCTAGAGACCCTCACCACCTCATCACCTCCCCTGGTCCCCCAGAGACCTGGCTTCTCACAGTCTTTACTTTGGCTTAACGTTTTAAAGTATGTACAGGTAACATACACACAAATGCACACATACGTGCACACAACATGCAGATATTCAGCTATTACATATTTTAAACAAAATCAGGTTCTTTTCTACCATAGTATCATCTCTCGTCTTCTTGCACAATTAGAACAAGTATTCTGAACACATAAACAGCTCAAAATTAGAAAGAAGTTACATTATCTGAAAACCACATTAAAAAACAAAAAACATAAGGTCAAATCATTTTGCAGAGCTTCAGTTCATTCACTTCCCAGGCTCTGTTAATGCCAGGTGCCATGTTAGTTCCTGGGATCACAGAGGTGAATATGAGATATGTGCTCACTTTTCTTCTCAGCTGATGGCCTGACTTCTTATTTCTTTGAGAAATGGAAGCAATCAGGAGTAGTTATGTCCACTCCCACTTTACCATCTACCAACTAGTTTGCTTTTATAGCCATACACACTCTGCCTTCCCTTGGTGACTAAGCACTTAGCTAAAATCAGCTCCTCCCATTTGAATACTGGATCCTGTTCTCTTTCACCTATTCAAAGACCTTAGTCCAGCAAATATCCTCTCTACCCTGCATCATCTATTTTGCTCTGCTCTGAAATCTCTTATGACTTTTGCACTACCAAATCCAGTGGTCACTTCTCAGTCCTGATCTTCCGGATGTAACTGCAGCTCTTACCACAGGTGAATCCTCCTCCCTCCTTGAGCATTTTCATTCGGCATCTAAAAACCCATTGTCAGTTCTTCCTTCTACTTAGCAAGTGCTGCTCTTCTTTCTTCTTTGGTACCTCCTCTTCATTAACTGAATCTCTAAACTTTGGTGCGCAAAGAGATCAGCCATTGAAATCCTTTTATTTTCCTACACTTAACCTGCTCATTTCCATGAATATTCACCAATGACTCCCAAATGTGTCTCCAACCCAAATTCTCCCTTAAATTCCAGATTCATACATCTCACACTTTCCTCAGAATAACTTCTGGTGTCCTAACAGTTATCTCTTAATTCCATATATCTCCAGTTGAGCCCTTACTTACCCCCTCTTCTAAGCCAGATCCTCCCCCATCTTGGCCACCTTAGTTAATGCAAGGCCAATCTTTCGTTTGAACAGATCGAACTTTTGGGTACCATGCTTTCCTCCATTTTTCACCTCCTATATTCAACCCATCAGTGAGTCTCAGTTCGTCCCTCAAAATGTATCCAGAATATGACCACAATGCATCTATTCTTCCACTCCGCACCCTGGTCTAAGGTGCCATCATTCCTTGATTATCCCATTCAACAGCTTCCTAACTGGTCTTCCTACTTCAAACTTGAACTCCGCCCCCACACACACTCCTGAGACCATTCTCTATCAGCAGCCAGACTGAGCTATCAAAACACAAGTAAAATCATTTCTTCCTCTGCTCCAATAGTCTCCTGTTCTACTCTGAGAAAAACTGAAGTTCTCCTTATGACTTCCAAAGTCCTGTGTAGTTAGCACAGCCCTCAGACAACTCTCTGAACTTGCCTTGTGTTGCTTTCCCCCTCACTTACCTACCTCCCGACTATCTTGGACTATTCCAAACATCACTCCCTCTTAGAGTCTTTGCACTTGCTGTTTTTTGTGTCTGGAAGATTTCTCCTCTAGATGACTGTCTGGTTTATTCTCTCACTTCCTACAAGTCTCTGCTTAAATATTTCCTCATCAGCACTGCTTTACTGTCCATATTTACTCTGTTTTAATTTCCTTTATCCTGCTTACCCTTAGTTAATACACTTTTCTCTTCTTCCATTAGAATGTAAACTTCTGGGGAGCTACTTTATTCATTGAAGTATCCACATGGCTTAAAACACACTCAATAATATGTGTTGAGTAAATGGAATTAAAAGCTCAGTGCTTGCCTTTAACAAGCTCAATTTCTAGCAGAGAAGACAGAAATATAAAAATACACTCATGAGGCAATGTAGAAAGAGCAATGACAGAGAGCTAGCTGGGAGTGAAAAGGGGGCACAATTACTGCAGCTTGGGAAGGATCACAGAAAACTTCCTGGAAGAGGTAATATGAGTCTTAAAATTGAGAAGAAGTGAGTTAAATAAGGTGTATGTGGTACAGCAAGAGTGTGTAGGGAAGTAAGAAAGAAGGGCAAAGGAGCAACAAAAGCAAATTTAGAGAATTCAGAAATCCCACAGTATGAACCAAAACACAGTAGGAACCAGAACCAGTAGGACAATGTATCCTTGCTCTGAAGCATGAATCAAGAGGCCAGGGGCATGAAAGATGAGGTTGAAAATTAAATAGTCATCCCGCAAAGCACCTTCATTGTCAAGTTAATAAGCTTGGAATAGAGATGGGAGGGAGACATATCAAGATTGCAAGATGGTAGCATTTGCTCAGAAACTCAATAAACTCCTCTTGAATATAAATGGGCAGTATGCTCACTGCTGGCCAAATAGCAGGGAAGTCACAATGTCACCGTTCAGCAGGGATGTCTGGAGCAGCTACAGTGCTGTCAGGGAGGGATGGAGTGCTGTGTTGCCAGATTATCCCTGGCTGGTAGAGGATGGCTGGTAGGGAGTCGTGGGAGTGGTACAAGAGCTATTGGAATAGTCAGATCCAATCTAGGCAAGAAAGCATCAGTCGTCAAATCCAGGGAAAAAACATTGCTCCCAGGGACAGTCGACAGCCTATATGCTGGCATGATAAAAGGTGGAGCTTATCTGGAGTCTCCGCTTTCCGTGCTCTGCCTCACACTTGCTGTCTGGAAATGGATGCGCGTTACCTCACAGGCTGCCAGGACCTTCCTGGGAACCAGCATGTGGATGAATTTCGAAAATACAATCTGGCTGCATCCTGAGAACTTCTCATGCTGGTTCCCTGGGACCACACACTGTGACACTTTGCAAGAAAATTTAACAGAAGACAGATGGCAAGTGTCATGGGGCCTCACACAACTGAAAAGACAAAGGAGTAAACCAGAAAGCTGATGCGCTGAGGACTAGAGCTCCTAGAGCATGCAGAGAAATGGCCACCTCCCTTCTGCTTCTTTCCTGACCTCCTGCTGCAAGCAACCATCGTCTCCATGACCCAATAGATGAGCTTGATGTTTATAGATTTATGGGTGAACTGTCCCACATTTCTTCTTTCTGAATATGCTTTGAACTTGTTACATCGCCTCAGAATGAACACTCTAAATTTAGACCCACACTCTTCCATGTTTCCAAGGGAACTGTAAATTACTTTGTGAATATACACACAACACAGTGAGCAAAATCTGTTTGATGAAGCCTTCCCTTACACTCAATGTCAAAGGCACCTCATAAATTGTTGCCTTGCCCAGGCTCCTGGACAGCATTTGACAGCATCAGACAGATTGCCTTTGCCTCCCCAAACACCACTTCTACAGAAGACCACTATGAATACTAGAGACTCAGGCCCTCCGCCCAGCCACTGCAGCTCCAAACTCCTCCAGGTCCCACACGGAGCCTGTGATGAGTTTGCTGGATAGAAAGTGGTCTCCGGGATACTACTATGTTGCTTGTGATGTGCCATTGACATGACAGTTCTCAGGCTGCCCTCAAGGCACCACATCCTCCTGATAGAGAAGATGAAGCGTCAATGATCTAGGAGGGAATCGCACAGCATATGAAATACATTTGGATGAGGTCAGTAGATCACTGAGGGCTGAGCTCTTCTATAATAGTGAGGCTAGAAATAGCAATGGCCTAGACAACATAGACATTTATTCCTTTCTCATTTGTAAGAAGTCCAGTTGTACCCAGGTCAGAGCTGATATTGTGAAAGAGTGTTATGAGTTCAGGCTCCTGCTGTCTTCTCTCTTTTCTTTGCATTGTGTAGTTTCCATCTTCAGGCTTACCGTATGGTCCACGCCAGCTTCAGACCCACGGCTCCAGACATCACTCCCATGCTCAGCCAATGGGAAGGAGGAAAGCAGGACAAAAAGAACGCAATTCTAGCTGTTCAGCTTCCTATATGCAACTTTGCCAGAGTCCTATATAAGCCTCTACTTATATTTCACTAGCCCTACCTTGATTGATCACTTGGCCACTCCCAATAAGAAAGACTGAGAGAAGTAGTCTTTTTCTTTAGATTCAATTTTTTCATTGCCACACGTTTGCAGTACATAACAATTGCATCCCTTGTGGGGAGTTGGTACATGGACATAACGCACCTCCATTCTTTTTATCCCCTCTTCCTTCTGACCCCTCCCTCCATCTTTTGACCCCCTTCCCCTTTAGAAAAAAAAATACATCTTCTGACTTCCTATTATCTCTTTCATTTTGCTCTTTATTTATATTTGGGGTTTATCATTTAAGAGAAACCATGCAATATTTAAGCTTTTATGCCTGATTTATTTCACTTAACATTATGGTCCCAAGATGCATCCATTTTTCCTACAAATGACTCAAGTTTATCCTTCTTTATAGCACAGTATTACTCCATTGTGTACAACGTCACATTTTTTTAAATCCATTCATCCGTTGATGGACATACAGGCTGCTTCCAAGATTTAGCTATTATGAATTGTGCTAGTATAAACATGGGTATGCATGTATCACTGTAATATGATGTCTTTAACTCTTCTAGGTAGATACCCAGAAGGGAAATAGCTTGGTCTAATGGAATTTCTAGTTTTAGTTTTCTGAGGCTTCTCCATACTTATTTCTACAGTGGTTGTACTAGTCTACCTTCCCACCAACAATGTAGAAAGGTTTTTTCCCAAAAGCCTCACCAGGATTTGCTGTTATTTGAGTTTTGATCCCAGCCACTTTCTGGAGTAAAATATACTCAGTGTTGTTTTAATTTGCATTCCATAATAGCCAGTGATGTTGAAAATTTTTTCATGTGTTCATTGGACATTTGTATTTCTTTTTCCGAGAAGTATCTATTTGTTTCACTTGCCAATTTTTTGATTGGGTCTTTAAATTTGAGGGGTCTCATTTTTTTTAGTTCTTTACATATTCTAAATATTAGTCCTATGTCTGAGGAATAGTTGGCAAAAATCTTATCCCATTCTGTAGATTTTCTATTCACTCCATTGGTGGTTTCCTTTGCTGTGCCAAAGCTTTTAATTTGATGTGAAGCCATTTGTTGATTTTTGGTACTATTTCTTGTGCCACTGAGGCTCTGCTCAGAAACTCCTTGCCTACCCTATTGACTGCAAGGGTTTTACCTATTTTATCTTCCAGCACATTAAGTGTTTCTGATTTAACATTTAAATCTTCAATCCATTTTTACTTTAGCGTAGTACATGGTGAGATACATGGGTCTAGATTAGGTCTTCTGAATATTGTAACCAATTTTCCCACCACCATTTATTGTAGAGGCTATCTTTCCTCCAGTGTATGTTTTTGGCCCCTTTGTCAAAGATCAAATAGCTGAATACGCTTGGAGTTGTTTCTGCTTCCTCTATTCTACTTCATTTATCCACATATCTGTTTTTGAGCCAGTACCATGCTGTTTTTATCATGGTTGCTTTGTAATATAACTTCAAATCTAGGATTGTGATGCCTCCTGCTTTGCTTTTGTTATCCAGGATTTCTTTTCCTGTTCTATTTCTCTTCTGGCTCCAAATGAATTTTAGGATTGTTTTCTCTAGTTCTGTGAGGAAATCTGTTGGTATTTTGATTGGGATTGCATTAAATCCATATATCATTTTTGCAAGTATGGCCATTTTGTCTATAGTAGTTCTGTGAAAAAGGTTGTCTTTTAATTGGAAGCAATATGGCCCCAAATAATATTATGTGTCTACCACAAAGAGAAAAGAGGAGAATGCATATTGGCATGTCATGGCTCCTGTTAGGCTATAATCACATAAAGAGTAGAGGCTCTTAGGCCCCTAATCTGATACCATAGAACCTAAAATAACAGCACAGACCCAGGAAGTGGTATAAGCCCTGACGAATGGAAGTTCTGAGAGAAAGAAGCAAAGAAAGACTGAAGAAGGAAGAAAAAGGAAAGAAAGGAGGGAAAGGAAAGAAGGGAAGAAAGAAAGAAGAGTAGGAAAGAGAATGAGAAATTTAAAAATGAAAAATTAAGAAAGCTATGTAAAAAAGCAAAAAGAAAATGTGTCTCAGGCGTTGCAGGGTGCCTGCATTTTCCATCTTTAGGAGCGACTTGTGCTACCCAAGCAAGTTTTGACTTTCTCTTTCTGGAGCTGAGGGTTTTCTTCTGTGCCTTCCAGCTATGGGGCTCCCTGTTTCTACGAGTAACCACAGGTGTTCCAGATTCTTCCCTTCATGCCTAGAAAGGGGGATCAGCCAGGTCCCTCTGTCTTTGGGCTACCTCTGACCATCTGCTTTTGCCAGATCAGTGCTCAGAGTTCTTTACCATTGGGCCAAGTATATCACGAGTGTTGACATTGCTGCTAATTTAGGCAGCCTCTATCAGACCAGCTTCTGCAACAGTATTCTCTGTTGATGACCCTTCTGCCTGCAAACTGTGGCCGTTGCTTTAAGCCTTCCAGGCAGCAACCCCACCCACTCTCCATCCCTCCCCATTGGAGGAGATCATGCATGATTCTTTCTTGGATCTTGCCAATTATAGCAAACATACCTTAAGCCTTGGCAGAAGACACATGAGCCATCACCCCCATTGCCAGCCTGGAGAGAGAGTGACAAAGTATAGTCTACCAGCAAAAGGAATGTAGGTCCCCTTATGAGAACTGAGGACTGGCTGATCCCCTTACTAGGTTACTTGTGAAGTAATCACCTCTCAACAAGACAGATATTTGTTTTTCTCAGCTTTTGTTCCAAGCCTTTAGCAAACAGAAGACAATCACCATAGCTACCACTCCCCTCTGAGGTTATGCTGAAAGCATTAGATCTTCCTCCTTTGCCAGAGGCCTGGCCCCATTATAAGAGAAGCTTCATCACCAGAGATGATTTCCTGGCCACCTGGGAGGAAAACTGCCCACATTAATGAGAGTATCTTTATTCTGGACCTTCCTAGAACCTAAACCACTGAATAGATGCTAGTTCAACTCCTCCATGGAAGGAGAAGAAGAGGAAAAGGGAGAATGTTGCCCATGGCCATCACCTCGGAATTTAAGCTTGTGTAGAACAGAGATTGTGGTCTTAAATACATTTTTCCATTTACATCAGCACCAGACACATTGTACTCTGCATATGGTAAGCACTCAATAGTTCTTGTTAGATAAATATTAGAAAACATCTACTGTTTGTCAACATCAAATAGTTGAGACACAAATCTAAATAATTTTTTAAATAGCAAATTTATATAAAAGTTTCCAAGGAAAAGTTTAGGTTCTGATGTTTCTCCTAATTGATTTATCCCCCCACCAAAAGGTCCATTTGATAGAGTCTCCAAATGAAAAGGCAGATTTCAGGATGTCTGATACTGAATGTCATGCAGACGATTATGCAGAATGCAGGCTACTCCCTGGTCCTGTGGGGAGTTGTGAAGGGCTGTATTCCTGGAACAGGTACTCTGAAGAAAAAAGCAGATGATGAGATCCAATGCCTCCCCAGTCCATGTACACACACACACACACACACACACACACACACACACAAAACGAGGATGCCCAAATTGGACCCCAGAGAGACTTCAAAATACTTGGAGTAAAATTAACACCAAATTTCCCTTCCTTATAAAATTATATTTTTACTACAAAGCATGAAAGAAACCATTACTGCAGTAATCATCTTTCTCAAAGTACTGACATTTCACTCTGCCCTCTTATCTATGTAACATGTACAAACAAATTTTATCTAAAGACAATAAAAAATGAAATAAAAAAATTGAAGGATTATTCAGATGGAAAGAAAAAGTACTCACCAGCATCAAGGGAGGTGGATTATGCAGTGGAAAGAGCATGAAACCAGGAATCAGGAGACTTACATTCGAATCTCAGTTCTGCCACTAAGAGTCAAGATCATTTTCTCACCTGTCAAATAAAAGTTGAAGGTGATTCCCTACATGCTGTTCTCTGACACCATGCTTTGGAGTCTGTACCCACTGAAAATGTGACTCTACTATTAAACCCATTTTACAGATAAAGAAACTGAAGCAAGATAGGTCACTGAACTACCAAGTGTTGGGACCAGGTTCACTCTGCAGTTCAAATCTAGAATCCATTCACTTAACCAATGCATAGTGCTGCCTTTCCTTTCTCTGTATATTTATAATCTGCATCTTCATCTATATATCTATCCTAAATCTATATTTACATCCACATCTATATCTATCTTGATGATTCACAAATCACATTTGCGTGTTAAGGGCTCTGCAAATTTCTTCTATTTAAAAATCTATTGAACTCTGTTTAATTCTAAGATTCTGGAATTTATTTGACACAGGAACTTCCCTCAGACACTTTTTCTCTATTTAGCTTCTGTTAACAGCCCACATCATAGAATATTCTAGAAAATATGCTTCTGAGGGCTCAGCTATAAAAATTGAAGGATTAGGATTTCTGAAAGATGAGAATCTTGAATCCTAGATTCAGCTTTCTGCTTTATTTAGATCAATATAAGTGTAACTAGCTTACTTAATATCCAAAGGAAAGTTGTCCAATTTTTCAGGTATTAAGTGAGTTTATAGGGGATTTGTAAACATAGAAAGCAGAGTGGGCTCTTGTATCAGTCAGTTTGCCACCACTGGGAACAAAATATCCACCACCCACAACTTAAAGGAGAAGTTCATTTGGCTCACAGTTTCCAGTAGGCTCAGTATAAAGTTGGTTGGCTTTGAGGCAAAAGGACCATGGTAGAAGGGTCTGGTGGTAGACTGCTACTCATCCCATAGCAGCCAGGAAGCACAGGGGAAAAAAGAGAAGCCAATGGACAAGAACATATCCCTTCGGGTCACATCCCAAAGACTCACCTCCAGCCAGGCCCCACTTCCTAACAACACATTCAGCTATGAACTCATCAGTGGATTCCACTGGTGAATCTCATGCTCCCATTATCCAATCACCTGCCAAATACATGAGACTTCCAGGGGATATTTTAGATCTAAATTCTAATAATTCCGCTCCTGAATATCCAGTTAGTTGTTCAAATAATTGGAGATAGATTATAGACATAAGAATCAAATCAAACCAGGAACAAACTAAGTGTAGATGGTGAACATTTCTACTCATATGAAATAAGAATAGTGTGGTATCAAAGAAAAACTCGAAATTTAAAAAAGATGTTTGCCTTTGAGTTCAAAAGCTAGAACTTTATTTCTTGTTATATTATATAACCAACATATAGCATTGTGCCTGGTAGGTGTCAGAAAATATACATTGATTTGAACAAATGCATGATCTTGAACAATTTACTTAACCTTCCTGAGCCTTAGTTTCCTCATACATAAAATGAAGATGATAATAATTACAACATCCAGGGTTGCTCAGAAAATTAAATCTCATAATGTATTTAATTCTAAAGCAAGTTTTAATTCTAAAGTCTTAATATAAATGTTAGCTGCAAGTCCTGTCACCACCAACAATAACAAACTTGGCAGGTTTTGAAGCATGTCACGAGTTCACTTCAGTTCTCTCATCTGTTTCTCTCCCTAACTTACACCGTAAGTAGGGCAGTTTCATCACTGGTGAGTATTAAGGGATTGACAAGTCTCCTAGCATAGAAAGAGTTAAATAAAGGCTACAAAGACAAAGGAAGGACAACCCCTCAAAGTAGTGCTGAGCAGAAGTTTCCCTCAAAAAACACTTAGATGCCAACTCATTGGTTTACTCCTGGTACACAGCAGCTGCCCAAATGTTGTTTGTTGAATTCATTAACATAGACATCTCAAGGTTTACTAAAGAAGAGAATAACCTTCTCCTTAACCTTCCCCTTGACATACCTCAAAGCTGCAAGAAAAGATAAGATTTTATGAATAAATCCAGACAGCCATCCAAAGTTCATTCTGCCGTAATGAATTTCTTGTTGGGGCAGAGATGCCTGGGAAATGCAGCTTTAAAAAAAAAAGAGAGAAAGGAGAGAAGGTGAGCCGGTCCCAGAACCCAGAAGGAAGCTCCCCTGGCTGCCATCTTAAGCTCCTAGGGCAGAAAAGCTGAGCCGGTCCCAGAACCTGGAAGGAAGCTGCCCCGCTGCCATCCCAAGCTCCTAGGGCAGAGAAGGCGAGCCGCTTGGGCACCAGAAGCACACCCCCACCCACCATAGAAATGAGAAGACACATAAACAAGCCTGAAAAACAGACTTCTGAATCACCTACAGCAACCCCAAAGGGAAACGAAATGGAACAATCTGATACTCAACCACCTGGACTCTCTGAACTGGCAACAAAAGAGGATCTGGGAAAAATGAAATCAGAAATAATTACTCAGATAACAGCAAAGATTTTACTCATGGTGCAAGACATGATTAATAAATCTAGAGAGGATACAGATAAAAAAAATAGAGGATCTGAGGAACATGATGGAATCCCAACATAGGAAACAAATGGAATCCATAAAACAGATGCAAACAGATTTCCAGGAGATTAAAAACTCCATGGAAAGTCTGCACAGCAGAATGAACCAATGTGAGGATAGAATTTCAGATAAAGAAGAAAAGATTGCAATTAGTGAGGAGGAAAAGAAAAATTGCTTTAAAATTGTGAGGGAACATGAGAAATCAATCCAGCAGCTGCTAGTTGATGCAAAGAAGAATAACATAAGACTGATTGGAGTCAATGAAGAAAGAGGAGAGAGCACAGATGACATCAAAAAAGTATTCACAGAAGTGATGGCGGAAAACTTCCCAAGCAGGGGAAAAGAACTTGACATACAGATAAGTGAGGCATATAGGACTCCAACTAGCCTTAATCAAAAAAATCTACACAGAGGCATATAATAGTTAGGATTCCAGAAATCCAACAGAAGAACAAAATTCTACAAGCAGTGAGAGAAAAGAAACAAATCACATACAAAGGAAAGCCCATCAGAATCACAGCAGACTTCTCAATGCAAACCCTCAAGGCAAGAAGACCTTGGAATGATATATTTCAAGCCTTAAAGGAAAACAGCCTCCAACCTAGATTGATGTACCCTGCAAAACTATCTTTCAAAATGGATGGAGAAATAAGATACTTTCATGATAAAGAGCACCTCAGGAACTTCATGAATATCAAACTGGCACTCCGAAAAATTTTAGACAATACCCTAGGAAAAAACAATGAGGATCACAACCCCAGGAAATCAAGCAGAATGAATCCATTGGGCATGACAAATTAAAAACAAAGGGGGAGAATCCAACAAAAAGAAAAAGTCATGACAAGGCTTTTAAAACTTTTAACTTCATCTCCCTAATGAGTGTATAATTCAATCTTGTTATTGTACTGATTAGTATTTTTCTGATTCTAGAGTTGCACACCTTTCCTTGTGCTGTATTGGCTATTTATCATCTTCTTATGTCTACTTTTTAAATGGGTTGTCTATTAATGAGCTCTAAGAATTCTTTATATATTCTGCTCATAGGTTATATGCATTGTAAATATGGTCTACTTTTCATTTTAATGATGTAATTTAAAGTTCTAAATTTTGATGGAATCTCACATATCAATTTTTTTCTTTTATACATCATGTCTTTTGTATCCTAGGTAGTTCTTGCCTACCCTGAATTCATAAACATTTTCCCTTATAATTTCTTCTTAAAGTTTTATACTTTTAGGCTTTCATTTTTAGGTTCACAGATCCCTTCAGGTAATTTTCATGTATGGAAATAAAGGGTTGAGGTTAATTGTTTATATATGGATACCAGGTGTTCTAGTGCCATTTGCTGAAAACACTATCTCTTCCTCGGCTCTTGAATTGAGTTTATATTCTATAAAATGCTAATGTTAAATAATGTTTCAACTGATCTACATGTCTTTCCTTACACCAACACTGCCTTGATTACTGTAGCTTTAGAAGAAGTCTTAAAATTAGGTACTAAACATTTTCCAACACTGTTTTTGTTTTTAACTTTTCTAGGTCCTTTATACTCCTACAAAACTTTTAAATTTCAATATCCAATTCTTCATTTATAGCAAGTATACACAGACCTGAATTTTTATATATACCTTGTGTTTTCTAATCCTGCTAAATTCAAATACAAGTTCTAGGGGCTCCTAGAGATTTCTTAGTATTTTCTCTGTAGATGATCATTTCACCTACATATAAAGATTTTGCTTCTACCTTGCCAATCCTATCCTAATTGTGTCATTTTATTGCCAGACTATTTTGGTTTAGACCTATGTTTCAAACTTTAATGGACCGATAAAGAGTAAGCATATCTGCCCTTGTTCCCCACCTGAAGGAGAAAGCATTGTATCTTCTCCATTCATATAAGGTGTTCTCGCTGAAAGTATGGAGTACATGTCTTTAATCTGTTGAGATGGTTCTGTTCTACTTCTAGTCTCCTAATAGCTTTTACCATAAACAGCTGTAGAATTTAGTCCAATACTTTTTCTCCAACTAGTGACAGGATCGTATGGCTTTTTCCTTTCCTCTGTTAAAATGAGGACTTTTGCGGGTGGATCTTCCAATGCTGAACCAACACTGCCATCCCAAAACAAAACCACTTTCTACATACTGCCAGATCTGACTTCTAAAAGTTTGTTTTGTTAAACAAATTTCTATCTATGTTCATACTTTTTTCTTCTATTATCTTTATCCAGTTTTAGGATTAGCACAATGTTGATTTCCTAAAATGAGGGGAGAAGTGTTCCTTCTTTTTCCCGCTTTAATTGTTTGATATAATTTATCAGTTAAAATGTGTATGAGCCTGCTGTTGTCATATAGGTAGGTTTTCAAGCTAGGAATATACTTTCTTTAATAGGTGCTACTCAAATTTTATATTTCCTCCAGAGTTAGTTTCATTAATTTATCTTCCAAGTTACTTCTTAGAAATTGTCAAATTTATTTCTAAAAAGATTTTTGTAATATGCTTTCTTTATCCTTTTAAATTCTGTAAAATCTGTGGTAATGTCTCCTAGATCTTGATATTGTAATTTAAAAAATATATAATTGATATTGTGTAACAGGAAGAAAAGGTCTAAAGGTGCAGGGGAAGTGGGGGGGGGGGTAAGGGAAGGGAAAAAAGGGAAAAGAAAAAATATGAGAAAAGGAAAACAATGGCAACAAAGTCTTTGCAAATAGGGAAGGATGGAGGGGGTAAAGGGAGGGCAAGGGAAGGGGAAAAAAAAAAGAACCAAGATACTCATGTAATGGTACAAGATCCCAATGATGAATGTAACTGTGTTTAATACCTAAAATGTACCAATAAACTTAATGGGAAAAAAAAAGAGGAAGGAAGGAAGGAAGGAAGGAAGAGAGAGAGAGAGAGAGAGAGAGACTGACAGAAAGGGAGAGAGACTTCTATACTTCATCCACCTGTGCTCACCTTGACAAGCATTTGATTCTCCTGAGTGCCTCTACAGCTACCCTGTTCACTTCCGTTGCCACCAGACATGTGGGACTGTTGAGCACTTGAGATGTGCCTAGTCCTGTACTCTGAGTGCGACATAGCAGATTTCAGAGACTCAGCGCAAAGAAGCAAACTACCACACTGGTAATTTTTATATGAGTTACATGTAAAAGTATTTGAACTATATAAAATATTTTATGAATATAAAATATAGTATCAAATTAATTCTACCTTTTTTTTACCTGCTTCTTGTGGCTACTAGAAAATTTAAAATTACATAGGTGGTTCACATTCAGTGGGTTGCATTCTATTTTTATTGGACAATACTGCTCCAGTGCAATGATTTTCAAATTGTGGGTTGGGATGTCTTCATGAATCATGAAACCAATTTAGTGGATAACGGCCTATATTTGTTTTGAAGGCAGCTAAAATAAATAGACTGGATTAGAATACATGCTATTTAGCAAAGGTAAGTACTGTTCTATGAAACTTTGGCTTCAATTACACATTATTTATGTATCAGATAATTATAGATGGTATTAGATAATGTGTTGCAAAGAGAAGTGTAATTTTACAATCAATAAAGTAAAATGTTTGGATGCCCCTTTTCAAAAATATCCGCAATGAGACAATACTTCCTCAAGTCAGAGTATCCCGGCGTAAACTATAGAGGTTATGATATTTCTCTAGGGAGATTCAGAAATGAGTCAGGTCAAGCTCTGCCCGTGGAAATTTGCAGTGCCTCCTGATGCTGCACTAAAGTAGGAGAGAAAAGCAGCTGCGCTGTCTATTAATCCATCTATGAGTCATAAAAGAACAGAGGCTGGCCTAGAAAGCAGCTGCAGCATGGACATAGATCTCACAGCAGTGACTGGGGCCCTAGTAGGTGAAGGCAGAGATGCAAACACAGCATACCAGCATCAAGTCACCTAGGGAGCAAGAGCAACAGCAACGCCTCTCAAAGCAGATTAGACCTGGGGTTGCTAATTTTATCCATAGAGATATGCTTCTTCCTCCACACATCCCAGCATGGCAGGATATTTCCTCTCCAGACTATTCAGGGAATCCACAACTCCAAACACTTTGCCCCTTGAGGTAATTAAATTAGAGAAATACAATTGCTGCACACTCCTAGAGGCTGAGTCTCACTGATGTCAGCAGGCTCCTGAGGCAGCTTCCTTCCAAGGATCAAAGGCCCAGCTCCAGGTTGATTTAGAGCCCAACTACAGCATTGCACTAAGCCATGGTTAAATAACCCTTGTCTTTGGTGGGGGCGGGAGGGGGGGTGCAGGGCTGAGACCCAGCCAGGACCTTACCCTGGTGATACAAAACTACAGAAGCCACAAAAATTGTGACTTCTGCACTGTAACAACAATTTACCCTCCACACTGCCCTGGAACTGTTAACATTGTTCTTACCTAATTTACCACTTAGGGAGGAAGGACCAGAAGGGCTCTTGGTCCCCAAAGGCCTAGGTCTATGGATATGATAAAAAAAATGCTACTCTGCAAATTCAAGTGCAGAGGCAGCAGGCAATGTATAGGAAACATGGATCAATTACATCTCATTGCTCCTAGCTGCCATCATTGTCACTGAAGGCCATTTTCAGAGCTTCTGAGGACATCGCTTCAGGAACTGACATCATAGGTTTTGATAAAAACCCAACTTTACTCCATCTATCCTTATGAATTTTCGAGTTTATTCATATCAAGTGCTCCTGAGAATAAGTGTCCAACAGAGCACCTCAGAAGACACTACCAGATGGGCTACCACTTTTTTAGGGCACTTATTTTGTGCCATGCCCTGTATTAAATGCTTAATAACTGTCACATATAAATGCCTAAAACTGCCATGTTAGCTTAGAGTATTATAACTTCCACATTACAGATAAAGGTACTGAGGCTCAGAAAATACATCAGATGCACACAATTACACAGCTAGCAGAATAGGACTAGGCTCCCAGCACATATGATTCCCAAGTCTCACATCCATGGCACCATCTCATCTCCCATGTCAAGTACTCTTAAAATAAGGCCTTAGAAAATGGTTTGATCATCCCAAAATAACATCCACAAACCTGAGCCCTGAGGTCTATTTGCAGCATGTAGGGTGAGAATTGCTCTCAGGGTGTCTGTAGAGAGTGAGAGTCTGTCCTACCCTGGACACAGGGAGGCTGAAAGATGCAACATTCTGAGAGTCTTCTGCTTTGAGTCACTCTCCAGGGGACCTTGAACCAATGTTTCTGGCTTGGTCCCAAGTGCTTGAAGCTCTTGCTGAGGCTACTGCCCATCCTGTCCAGCAGCTTCTGTTCTCTTACACTTGCCCACCATCCCTTCTAACTGCCTTTGGTTCTTCAGTTGCCCTGATGGAAACGAGCTAGTACAGGGTGGAGAATGGGAGCCCAGGAACTCTCCGTCACCCACCCCTCCCCACCCTTCCGCATCCTGTTCACTCAGTCTGTCCCATTCCTGCTGAACTTTCTCTTCAGGTCCAGCTGCCTGAGGCCCAGGCTGATTGGGCAGAAATGACAGATTCTGGGAGGGGAGCACACCCTTTTCTCCTGTAGGGCTTTCTCTAGCAGATCTGATTTATCATTCTGATGAGAACCAAAGGAAAATGTCCTCCACCATGGCTGTGGGATTCAGACACAATTCCACACACATGTTAATGAGGAGAATTGTGGAGAAGCTTGTCACCCTGTCAACACTTGCTGAAGCTCCACAACTGAGAGAGACTCTTGCTTGCTGCAGGGCCAGGGGGAAAAAGTGCAGAAGCTGTTCCCTTGTTGTATGTGCCTAGCTTCCCAGCCCTGCCTGGCCAGGTCTGACCTGTTGACCCTGCAGCCTGCCTCTGGATGTGGAACCAGTGTGGTCAGAGACCCACCTTCCAGACTTCCCATGCCCAAGTGGAATCAGCAGGTGACATCTCCTTAAAGATAAAAAGCCTGAGGAACTTGCTTGTTTAAAGCATCAATTCCAAATAGGGTCCAGTCTCAATTTGGAAATAAACCCAGTGAAAAAAATTGGAAAAAATATACCAAAATCAGTGACTTCCATTGGGTCAGGATATTAAAAATATCACCTTTCTGTATGGTTATTCTATAATGAATATGTACTCTTTTTCTAATCAGAAAAGAAGTTTCTTTAAAAATATGGACTTAACTGATTCAACTTGAGGCTGTGGTAAGAGGATTCTGACTCCCAAGGCCTACAGTGTTTGGTTGGCACACGCATACCTTGACTCCTAGTGTATGTGGGGTCCCCAACCTAGTTGCTGACATACCTCATCTCCTTTTGGTTCTGATCCTTTGCTCTAACCCAGCTCTATAGATATCCATTGATCTTGACTACAACCAACATATGCCACATTGTTATCTGAGGCCATTTTCTGCTGCTATAAGGAAATACCTAAGACTGAATAATTTACAAAGAATGAAAGTTTGTTTGGCTCACAGATCTCTAGGGCAGGAAATCCAAGAGCATGGAGTGGGCATCTACTGGGCATCTGATGTGGACCTTCTTGCTTCATCAGGCAGGTGGAGCCATGGGGCAAGACAGAGCAAGTGAGTCAGCTCAGGTCTCTCTTCTTCTTCTTCTAGATTCGCCAATGCCATCATGGCAGCCCCAACTCTGGGATCTCAGGTAATCCTAATTATCTCTCAAAGTCCCCACCTCCATATGAACGTGAGGGTTACATTTCCAACACATGAACTTTTGGGGAAAACATTCAAAACATAGCGCTGAATCCTAGCATCAGTCTTGCCTGGGATCATGCTCAAGTCCAGCTCAGGATAGCCCTGTCCTCTGGGCCCTTGGACCTGGATGCTTCCCTCTAAGCCCTCATGCCCAGCTGCTATAGCTGAGTGAGCAGCTTCTACCCCAGGTGTCCTTATGGTGTCTGAGAGTCCAGAATCCCACAGCCCAGGAACAACCAAGAAAAAATGTAGACATCCTCACGATTCCCAGGGGATTGAGGTCTCAATTTACATTCTCATCAGCTCCACCCTGGAAAGTAGAGTTGACTACTGAGGGTTGTTGATCACCTAAATGATACAGTGACACTTCTCTGTGCTTGTGAGTTAAGAAGCACTACCATTATTATCACTCTAAGTCACCCCAGTACCTTCATTTCTGCTCAATGCAACAGTTAATTAGCAGTCAGTTGATTCACCTTCCCCTGCTCTTATGGAAGAAAGGTGACCCCACAGCTGCATGTCCCACAACAAACCTCTGACCTGTGGAGAAATACAGAACAAGTCTCTCCTTATTTTTCATCTGCAACACTGCTGATATCTTCCCATCAATTGTGTGCCACTTCATAGTTTACAAAATACATTCACAGGTACTTGATTCTCATTATAAATCATTCCCCCTTTGCCCATAAGGAAACTGAGACTCAGGGTAGTCATGTGACTGCTCAAGCTCTGGAAGCCAGTGATGGAAGAGGCAGGAGGCATAGACAGACACTGTGTCTCCAAGGCAGAATCTCCTGCCCTCCAGGCAATGACCCTTCTCCATATTCTCCCAGAAGTGATCTGGAGGAAGCCAACAATTTCCATCATATCCAAGGGCAAGGAAGGCCACAGATCACTTCTTCATTTTTTGGAAGAAGCTAAGTCTATGGGAACCTGCAGGGCCTGAGTAGTCAGAGAAACTACCCTTTCAGTGAAGATAGACATGTGGAGGATAAAGATAATTGGGGGTCTGGACAGTCTGACAGGTACCAAAGTCAATAATAACAATAAACAATAATAACAATGTGGCAGGCAGCAACAATCAAAAGAAAAGGATGGGGGTGGGGGTATAATCCTGGTGCTATCAGTGGGAGAGGCTAGAACTGGGGTAGGCAGGACAGTTATTGCCCTAACAATAAACCCTGCTGATGGCTGACAGGACAGCATGTCCGGGCCCTCCCAGGTTACCTGCATACTCTAGCAGCAGTTCCCCCAGAAAGCACTGCAGAAAGGAGCATTTCAGCAACTTTAGAAGCAGAAGAGACTAATCTATGGGAATATCCAGGACCCCTGAGTAGGCAAGGTTGGCTGGACTCATATCCCCTGTACTATGTGTATGTATTAGAGATGGAGGCTTATTATACTTGGAGCTTTACACCAAATCCTGGGAATAAAGATAACTAATTTATAGACCCTACCCTCCAGGAATCTTCCCTTCAGGGGAACAAACAAAAGCTCTGCTGACAATTACTATGCTAAGTATAGTATTAAATTCTTCAGGGGATCAGAAAAAAAAATAATTGTCATAAATTCTTTCTCATAAGAAGGCTTCCCAATACACCAGATCCATTCCTTGAAACTGAAAGACAACTTTGGAGCAAAGCATTTGAATCTGTCTCTGTGAATTTTAGACACATCACTTAGCCATTCTGTGCCTCAATTTCTTCATCTGCAAAATGGGGACAATATCAATGGTTTTTCTGGGCTGGAGGTGCCACTCAGTGGTAGAACGTATGCCTATCAGGCATGAGGCCTTGGGTTCAATTACTAGCACCTCAAAATAATAATATTAGCAACAGAGCAGGGGATTTATCTCAGTGGTTCCGCCGCCTGCCTCGAAAGCACAAGGTTCTGAGTTTGATTCCTAGTACCAAAAAATAATAATAAAATAATAGTAATATTAGCAATAGTTTGATTGCTGTGCAAATTAAATGAGTTAATATATGAAGTTCTTAGAAGACTACTTGGCATGCGGCTGTACTATTTAGTGGTCAAAGGAAGCCCTTCCATCCTTCATAGAGAAATCCTGCATGTATGTTTTAAGGGGACAGGATGCACAGTTAAATCATATCCGATAGGCTTAGCCCAAAGGTGGTGGGGATTTCCCCTTCCTAATCAAATGCAGTTGGCTTGGGCAAACCCAGCCATCAGTCCCATGCCTTCAGTCTTCTATGAAAAGCCCATCTTGTCATCTTGGGGAAAAGCAATAAATATTCATTGTTGAGTTAATACTGTGGACTCATCTTGGAGATCAAAAGTTTAGATCCTTCTAAACACATTCGTGGGTCTAGATGAATGAAGGTATAATATTCCAGAACTGTCAAAGGATATGTCACTGCATACCTCATAATTATCTTCAAACCCAGAAACTGATAAATAAGGCATGGAAAATTATCAGAGCCATTTTAGGAAATCACTCGCCTGCTTTGAGCTTTACATTTAATGAATCAAGCTAGTGTCTTGCTCAGCAGGGGGAATGCTATTCTAAAGCTTTCCCCAGCAGAAATCCTTCTTACTAACACAAACTAGGATCAAAAGGATAGGTTTTTCCATTATAGACACCAGGAAAGGATTAAGATTTGAGGTGTTGCTAGGGAATCTGAGGGGCATAGTCCTCCAATCTGCAGCAGGAGAGTTGTTGCATAAATCCATGGAAAGAAACAAAGGCAGAGAAGGGTTCCCTCTGCATTGGCAGGGGCTGGTGTCTCTACTTTGTCCCTCTTCCTCTGGGTGGCCAGACCCCACCCCTCTGCCAGCTCTGCACCTACCCCAGCCAGACACTCATTCACACATGTATAAATGTCCTGAGAGTGAAGAAAGTAGAAGGATAAAACTCCTTTTCTAATTTAGAGAACTCCCCTTCCACACCTTGACTTTTTGAGACAGGATCTCTCTGTGTAGTAAAGATGGGGCTTGAATTCATGATCTTCCTTCCTGCCTCAGCCTCCAGAGTGCTGGGATCACAGGCAAGTGTCACTACACTGGCTCAGGGAATACATTTTTGAAAAGCCATAAAAACATAAATAAACCTGGGCCTTTATAATTAATTTGTTTAATGTCACTGTATTTTTCTGTTATTCCTGTGAGGGACGCACATTGAAGGGAATATGAACTAGATCCCCTTTTACACCACAGATTTCCCAAAAGTAGCAGAAAACATGGTTTCTTTAGCACCAGAGATATGGCTTCTCTTCAGAAGAATGAGCCTTCATTTACTTATCTGTAAAGTGGAGCAGTATGCTCACCTTATCTACCCCGCAGAATTGATAGAAGGAACAACAACCTAAGTGACTTTTAGGAAAGCATCTTGAAAACTCTAATGAGCTCTTCAAATGCCAGGTGTTCTATGACACTGACTCATTTTAATGCTTTTCAAAAGGGGAAAGGTAGAAAGATCAATTTGTGAGAAACTGTTGGAACCTTTTTCAGGCCATGAATCTTATTCTCTGCTACAGCATGAAGCCACACTGAACCATGTCCACTGTTAGGTTAGTTGAAGGCTGTTGTTAAAATGAAAATGTCATGGTTATTTACGGTTTAAGCCCTACCTGTTTCCAAACAGACTTTCAGAAAGCATTAATTTATTGCCAATACTGCGTCTTGTATTACTTTGGCATTTGAGAGAATGAGGAAAGTGAGTTCCAAGCAGAGTTGGGAAGAGGAGGAAACATTTGGAGTAAATACTCTTCCTAGGAAAAAAGAGGTCCCTGTAGAAAACTTCAGAGACAAGTCCAGGCAGCCACAGCTGGTCAGCAAGGGCTCTGGATCCAGGAGGTCTGCGGCTCATGAAAGCTGAGCCTCAAAAAAGGCAAGGAGCTTGGCCAAGGAGTTACCTGGAAAGAGAGTCAGCCCTGCAGAGCCAGAGAGCAGTGTCCTTCAATTGAGGGGCGCCACCAGCCCCATGGTAAGCAGAGAAGGCAGGGGGCCTCTGGGTCCTCCACGCGCACTCTGGCTGGGCTCCCCTTTGGTGGGGGCAAAGCTCCGGGGGAAGAGATCAGGGAGGAAGGAGGAAAATGGAGAGGGGAGAAAATGAAGAGCTCTAGGAGTGTGTGCAGAAAAGAGGCAGCCAGAGCGGGGCACAGAGAAGGCTGGAGGTAGCAGTAGAGGAGAATTGGACTTGGCATTTTCTCAGATAAAAATCCCAACCTGCTTGAAGCATTCTGCATCCTTTTCATGGGTATCTTTAGCACCCTATTTGGATCACACATGAACTTTAGGAATCCTTGAAACGTGTTCTACTTCCCACTGCCTCAGTAGCCCAGCCGCGCTCAGAACACATCAGGCACCAGCTGTATTTGTAATTCTTCAGAGAGGCAGATGCACATAGCTAAATGGTCAATTTTTGTCTTTATTCTGACTGGAGACATTTTAAAGTTCAATATTTTACAATACATATTCTGAATTTAGCAGTTATTAAAACATTTGAATTCCATTGGTGCCCTCTTGTAACAATAATAAAGATGATGCAGTATAATTTAATGGAGAGCAAAATCCATTTTATCAAGAAAGAGAGTGAAGGGGCTGGGGATTTAGCTCAGTGGTTCCACCGCCTGCCTTGCAAGTGCAACTACCCGAGTTCGATTTCCGGTACCAAAAAAAACAAAAAGAAAGAGAGTGAGAGAAAAGAAATTTGAGAAATTATGTACCCTAAAAAAACCACTCTCTAAAGTAATGAGGAAGGGTAATCTGGGCCTTGCAAACTAAATAACTGCAAAATAAGATAAACAACCAGGAAAAGGACTTTTATTTTTTCAAGTTGAAATTCATCTTTGAGTACAGTTGCAACTGTAGGTGTCAAAGGGTTCCTTAATCATGTCAAGCCCTTTTTTTAAGCCTCTGACAGCTCACCAGGCCCACAGATACACAGAAATTTTCTAAAGATGCCAATTAAGGCTCTCTGACATGTCTGCATCCTTCACCCCTGAACAGAAGTACCCGGACATTCTACCACCCCAGGAACCATGCCCCTCCATGAGCATGATCTTCCGCCTTTTCCACTCCACCCACTGCATCCACCTTTCCATTGCCTTCTTTCAAATTCTGTCTCGTTCTTCAGACTCAGCTAAAAGCCACCTTTTCCATTGACCTTTCTCTAGAGTCTTTCAATGCAAATACTTTCTTCTGCCTTGCTCCCAGAAAAATTTCCCATACCTCTGATGTGGCGCTCATCATGGTCTTCTATGTCTTCTTGCTACATGAATACCTTTCTCCCAGGTGCATGAGTAGTTCCCTGAGACTTCTCCAGCCTACCCTAACCATCTCACATGGAAGCTGGCCCAGTTCCTGGCAGTGTATAACTGAATTTAATTAAAACAAGTTTTGCTCCATATACCACCACTTTCAGAGCTTCCTCAAATTTCAGATAGAAAATAATTATGTTATTTCATGCACTAGAAGTTATAATTCACCTGCTTGTAGTCTCTAGGATAGGGTGGTGCTATTTCATACCCTAAAAAACATACCTTACACAACAAAGTAAATAACTCCTTTAGACCACTAGAGCTCAACTTCAGTAAGTTTCCACCTCCAATATACAAGTCACCTGAAGAAATTAATGGATATCCGTATGAAAGCAACTATTTGGCCCCTGCTAGAAGGATCAACTCCAATGTAGCTATGCCAGGTAACTGGAAACAGCATGGATTATATATTTGAGGCTGTCATTAGGTATTTTTAGAGCAGATGAATTTATCAGGTAGTCTGGATGTGGGTGAATATAATTTTTAAGAGTGAATACTCCTGAGATTTGTTTGTTTCTAAAGGGTTTCAATGTCATAAAAAGAATCAAGCAGTCAGTTCCTTCATTCACAGTTCTCATTATTACAGTTCCTTGCCCATGTTTATGCACTGACCTGGCCCTGAGTTGGCCTCTAAGACCCACTGGTCAGTGGACAAGAAGCTGTGGGAGCAGTGCTAACGTGTGACCAACCCCTTCTCCAGCAGCATGATGTATTCTTTTCATAATCTAGTTTGAAGGGACTTTAAGTCTACATGAGGACTGAAGATCCACAGGACAGACTTCCTTGCATTTGGCCTTGGGACTCCAGTTAACTCTGTCTACACTGTACCTTTTGCCCCTCTTGCCAACCACTCCCTAAAATTCTTATCCACATTCCAACATCACTTTGCATCCAAACTTGAACAGAACTTTTTCAGGAAGGCTTATCGGGTCATTTCTCCCACTGTGATCTCTGTTCACCCATAAGATTCCTGTTAACATGAGTGGTCTTTGTTTAACACACAGAAGTGGGCAGTCCTGCCTTGTTCTTCACTTCCACATGTATTAGTCTAGTCATCTCAACTAGATTATAAGGCCCAAGAAAACAGAGACCTCTTCTTATCTTCTGAATCAATTTCTCAAAGTGTTCTAAGGGGTACTTTGGGTGGGAAATGGAAACTGTCATTTTGGCCTGCAGGGCTGGCTGGCAATTTTTCTTGCAAAGGAACTTTTTTTGTGGTTTATTAAATGCAAAAAAGAGAAAGATGAAAGGTAAAATGACTCTTCAAGGAGAATAACTGAACAGCAAATGATGACATGCTGTTCTCCACTCTCAAGAAACACAGATGAAAAATAGACATTAATGATAGCAAAAGGTCAGACTCTTAGAAGAATTTTTGACCAAAAGGGTAGAGATTAATTAAGAATCCATTATTTATACCCTACCTACTTTGAGGTAGCTGATAGAGGGAGGCTAAGGCATCTACTCCTGAATTAAGAATCTGGAAATGTGGTTCAGGACTTAGCTTGAATATAACTTACTGTGTAATTGGGAAAATCCCCATACTTTAAGCCTCATGTACAAAATGGGAAAAATCCCATCAACTGTTGTGAACCTTAAATGGGATATATAGATATAGATATAGATATAGATATAGATATAAATAGATATATATTTCTCAAATGTTCTACAGATTTTAAGAATCCTCCCTGATCTAAATGGGATTTCTATTCACCAAAAATCACTGGGAAATCTAGACCATACATCATTACATCTTCGAGCTAAAGTTACAATGTGACTTTCTATCAGCTATAGCTGCTCAAAAGGAACTTAGCCACTCTTCAGCAGTAAAATTTCCCCAGACTTGTTAGTTCCAAAGCAAAGCTAGGATTCCAACCTGAATGACCTCATATTCACATCCAGCTGTGAGATTTTTATTGCTCCCTGTATCATTCCCTTGATTTATATTCAACACTCCATTTTTTAGATGAAGAAGGAGCTGTTCTGAAAGGTCTGGTCAATTAGAGTTCTCCCAAATAGTACGAGACAGAGCCAGAGGACAAGACCAGCAGCCAGATTTCACATCCCAGCCACTGTGGCTTCTCTAATCCACCCTGACACAGAGCTACAGATATACTGGGCTCAACATTTGTGCCAAAAAATGTATGTAGACTCATCAGGCCCTGAGCCAAGACCTTTCTGCAGATTCCCACACAGGGTGCCTCCGAGTGCCCGTGGTTCAGGGCCCTGGGCAGGAAGGAGGGGCCAGGGGGGAGATAGCCCAGCCTGGTGCAGTGATCATCCCACACCCCTGCACCCTTGCTGTCTGCTGCAGGCCAGCCATGGAGTCCTGCCTGCTGGGAGTTTTCTGCCCTCGGGTTCTTGTCAAAAATCTGACAGGCCCAATAAAGGCCCAGCACTGAGGGAGCCGGGCGGGCTCTGCCTTTTCCCACAGCCCTGTGCTGCCTCCCTGGCTGACACAATGGGGCCGGCTGTAATCACATTACACCCTCATCTTTCATAATTACCCTCTTTCTCCAAGTGACAGAGCATCCCAGTGGCAGAGAGAAAACTATTTTTAAACTAATTCCAACTTTTAAAAAAAGCACAAAAAAGAGTGTTGGTTTCCACAGAAATGGTTCTCATTTATAAATCCCCCCTAGGGACTAAAGTTGGTCAAAACTAGAAAATCCAAACAGAGCACTGGTCACCCACCCCAAGGGATCACCTCTGCTACCTGCCCAACAACCCACATACTCATTTCTCCCATTTTTCTCTCCCTGGGGTCCCTCTGCTCTGTGTTTGTCTCTTCCATCCCCTTTCTGACTCCAAAGAAAGAAAGAAAGAAAGAAAGAAAGAAAGAAAGAAAGAAAGAAAGAAAGAAAGAAAGAAAGAAAGAAAGAAAGAAAAAGAAAAACAAAACTCCAGGAAAGACCCAGAGGGTGCTGTCACTGCACACACCTTCTAGCTTCTTCTCCTCCCCTTACCCCGGACTCCTGAGATCAGTCTCCTTCCCTCTGCTCTACATCTGGGAAAGAAGGTGATGGCTCACAGAATGTTTTCTGTAACCTTCCCAGAGCTCTTCACTGTGAGGAAGGAAAGCCAGAGGAGGATCTGGGGGAGGGAAGGAAAAGAGAAACCACCTTAGAAGGACTTTAAGTGAGGGCATTGGGCTTCAGCCAAGTTAGGGGGACCCCAGCCTCTCCCTGCAGTTCTCCCTAGGAAAATTTTCAAAACTGTGCCCACCAGCATCCCTGAAAAGTGTGAGGGAGGGAGTGACCTCCTGCAGAGCAGAAATGATCCTTTGCAACAGAGGAATAGGAAGTGGAGGTGGAGAGGAAGCCAGGAAAGGAAGCTTTCAGGGACACAGAAAGAAAAGCCACTTTGAAATAATTATTAAGTGACATGAGCTTAGCCAAACTAAGTTAAAATACTGTATTTCTTAATTAGGTATTTAATAAACCTGAGTTTCCCTTCCTGTCCCCTTCAGTTGGAGCACCTCATGCCATTCAACCCATCTGCTTTCATTTTCCTCTAGAAAAGAAGTAGAAGAGAAAAGCAGAGAGGTCAGTGACAACAGTGAATAATGCCTGCCTGAGCTGGGTGGACACTCACCAGAGAGAGCTCAGAGAAGTACACGAACCCAGAAGGAGCCTATGCCAGGCCCTAGTTCTCTATAACTGCTAGCTCAATAGAGAACTGTCCCAGGAAAGGGCAAGTTTTAAAAATGTCTCCCAACTCCTCCTGGACCAAGGTTTACTGGTTTAAAATTGCTCTTGATTATTGGAACTAAGTGGAATCTGGGTTCTTATAAATGAAAAGTCATCAAACAAGCCTTCTCTCAAGGGGGAGAGACTGGAGCAGTTTCTAGGGAAATCTCCTAGATTAGTGGAGAAAACATTAAACTAAAAGTCACAGCTGTCGGGAAGCCCTAAATCTGAACCTGGGAGAGGAGAATTTTGATATGTAAGAGCTCTATGTAGCCACTAATTAAATCTGGCTGAAAAACAGCAGAGAAAAACACAGACTTCGGTCAACCAGGGCTGGGTTCAGTACTGGCTCCTATGCTCATTAACTGCACAGCCTTGGGCAAGTTCCTTGGCCTTTCCTGAAGCTCATTTTCTTGTCTTAAGTAATAGAAATAAAAAGACCTACCACCACAGCAAAACAACCATAAGGCTCTGTTGATTGTCCTCAGTAAGTCTGATTGACTGATGTCCCCTTTGGGTGGATAGATGCCCATTCTGATTGGTTGTTGCCCAAGCCACACCAGTACCATAAATATCCTGATTCATAAATATCACCCCTGCCTAGTTTATAGCATTGCTGTGAGAAATGAGCAAAACAATACAAGGAAAGTGCATACCTTGGTCCAATTTCTGTTAGTATTTGTAATGGGTTGACTTGTGTCCCCTAATTGTTCTGGGTTGAAACCCTAACCCCCAGTACCTAAGAATGTAGTGCCTTCTAGAAAGAGGCTCATTACAGATTTGATTAGCTATGTTTGGATGAGGCCATATTGGACTAGGCAGGGCACCTAATCCAGGATTCCTGGTGAACCTATAAGAAGGTGGCCTGCCACATGAAGACTTGGGGAGAACATGTGATAATAGAGGCAATGATTACAGCAGTGCATCTGAAAGGTAAGGGATGCCAAGGATTGCCAACCCTCTCTAGAAACCATGAGAGAAGCATGGAATAGATTGCCCTCAGAGCCAAAGCCAATCTGGCAAACACCTTGAGTTTGGGCTTTTAGCCTCCAGAACTGTGAAAAAATGTTGCTGTTGTTTAAGCCACCTACGTGTAGTTATTTGTTATGGAAGTCTTAGGAAACTAATATAGTATTATATTGGGTGTATTCTTAAAAGCCCACCAAGACCATGAATTCATAAAGTACCAGGGAAGAGGAGACTTTAACATTCATTTTCATCCCATTTAGACCCCTCTGATGCCTGAAAAGCCCTTTTCAGCATTCTCAATAAGCTGTGTGGTGGCTTGTGTCTGAATACACACAGTGACAAGAACTTGCTACCAGTGATGACAACCAGTACCTCTTACTACTAGAAAAGTATTCTTTATATTGGGCCAAAATTTCTTTTCTTACAGGTCCCCCCATTTGGTGGAAACTTCCTCTCTGGGACCTTATACCATATAAAACCCCAATCCCTTAGCATTCAACAGCCATTCAAATTCACAATCGTTGAAATACAATTTCTTTTTTGTATAATGAAATTTTCCTTTCTCAGTCTAAAGAGTAATCGACTAAGATCTATTTCAGTTTTATCTCCTGGTAGTATACATTATGCTCTGAGAAAAAGCCACCCCAAAGCCTGTTCTTCCAAAACCAAAGGATTCTCTCACACACTGCACAACCACTGTGACTCAGCAGGGGGGCTCTGTTCTCTGCAGTCACTCAGGGACCCAGACCAACAAGGCAGCCACCATCTTGAACACAACCAGTCACCAAGGGAAGGAGACAGCCCCGGAAAGCGTCCCCTTGGCAATCAAATGTGCCAAATCGAAGTGATAAGCACCATTTCCTCCCACAACTCATTGGCCAAAACTATTGACAAGTCTCACCTAAACAAAAGGGAGCTGGAAAATGCAGACCTACTGTGCGCTTGGACAGCCAGGCCAGAAATACTTGGCAGAGCCACTGATCAGTGCTTCACCCTCTCTTTGTCTTTCTCCCTGCTGGCTGGACAGTGCCAGCCCTTCAGGTTTCTGTTAGTCATGGTCACCATCCCATCGAATTGCCATTCTATTTGCTCGTGCTTTCATCTCCTCCTGAGACCGAGAGTTTCTCAAGGACTGGAGTAGATCACAATAAATGTTTAATGCACTTGAGAACAGGAGCCATAGGTCCACAAGAAAAGCCAGAGTCCTTCCACAGTTGACAGGGCCCTGTGTGATCTGGGCCCTACTGCTTCTCTGTGCTCTCACCTAGCCCCAGCCGTACTGTCACTGGACCCACCAGATCCATCCTGCCTCAGCCTTCACACTTGCAGTTCCCCGTGGCTGAGTAGCACTTCCCTGACCATTTGCCTGGCTTGGTGCCCCACTTCCCTCATCTCATCAGAGAAGCCTTTCCGGACTTTGTTCAATAAAATGTCACCATAACCCCTCCACACACACCCAGTTAACTCCTTGGCCCCCTTTGTCTTTTATTTTTCTCCATAGCACTTTCCACTTACTGAGGCAATATAAATGTATGTTACATTATCACATAGTAGATATCACACAGTATGCACTGCATAAGTATTTGGGGTATTTATTTATTTATTGTCTGTTCCTCACCCTTGCATCCAGGTGAATGTAGCTTCAGTGAACAAAGGGCTGAGATACAGCAGGTACTCAATAAGCATCTGTCCAGTGAATAAGTGACAAAGAAACAAATGCATCTCCTGAGTCTTCACATCTCTGGATCAAAATGCTAAATTTCTCCCTCTCCTATGACAAGATTTTAAGCCCTTTCAATAATATGAGCCACCCAGAAGTGATCAATCATCAGGGTAGTACAGAGCAGAATAACCCTTATTTATCTTTGATTTTATATTTAAATTAATAAAGCCCAAGTTTAAATGATAATTTGAGAGTTACAAAATTCACACTATTGACTGACTCGCACTAGCTTTACTTATTGACTAAAAACTTACATGTTTTTTATATATAAAATTGTAACTTTTCTTGTCTCTAGAATCTTGTCGCTATTTGGGACTTAACATTTTCCTCTCTTGATATACTTGTCACTTGTCTTCCCTTTCATTTTTGACATCATTTATTCTCACACTGATTTATCAAGTGTGTACAATGTGCAAAATCTACATTAAGTGCTATGGGGTAGTAATAATTTTGTAATTCCCATAAGAAAAATATGGGTCACATAAAGGGACTTTAGTTCAACAGGAGAGACAGCAAGGCACCTTCTCTGATTAAATGGGATGGCAGAGCCATCGATAACAGAGAGCAGAAGTGACACACCAGGGATGCAATGGCTGGGGCCCTGAAGATGAGAAGGCGAGAAGAGCCCCCGATGAGAGGAACTCGGGAAGATCTTAGGGTTGTAAGGTTCGTTCGGTTTAGGCACATCGTTCCACCTATCGTGAAGGTACTTTTACCTCCTCAGAATGTGCCCAGTGGATCACCACCTCCCACAATACTAAGGACTTCACCAATCTTTGTTCAAGGATATGCTAAGGATTAAGCTTTCCTGATTTCCACTGATGAATAAGACATTTCATATGTTCCAACAGTTTCAGGGTGGTCCTTGAATAGACGAGCCAGAATAATTATTGCAAACCATATTTACCTATTTTAATGTCAGTTACTGGGTAAGGATTGTACATCATAACACAGTCACCACTTCAACCCTATAAGGTAGACACGGTCATTATCTCCACTTTATAGATAGGGGAACAAAGAAGCGGAGAGGATAAGTGATCTTCCCACAGCTGCACAGTGAAAGGCCTGTGGTTTGGAGTGAGCAGTCTGACTCGGGAGCCCACGGACTCAACAGCTCTAGTCTGCTTTGCTTCCTCTCCATTGGAAACAGGAACAGACTACAGTCCAGTGTATCACATAAGGGCTGAGTAACAAACATGCTTTTATGCTAGTCACTAAGACAGGGTAACTCCTAATTCAATCAACTCTCAGACATTGCCCAGAGCTGAAATTGAAGAGAACAGTGAATAACTTGGGTCAATGGAGAGGGATTAAATGAATTGGAGAATGATTCAACCTTTTGCTCACTTCACTGAGCATTTACTCATTAATTCATCTGTTTATTCATCCTTTCATATATCTACCCCTCCATTCACTCAAAATCTATGTACTGAGCTCTTTCACTGTCCTGGACACACACCCACGTGCTGTAGATAAGACCCTGTCTGACCTAAACGGACCTAGCAGGCCAGGTGGGGAAACGCAGGCAAAGGAAGCCTCTGGTGTAGCATGGTAAGACCTGAAAGAAGGGGGATCATGGGAATTTAATTCTCCCTGCATTTGGGAGAACAGACAAGGGAACAGGAGGGAAAAGATGAGAGAAGAATGCTTCACGAGGAAGGAACATTGAATCAGCCCCAAACGAAACTTTCTAATCTTAGTATTTCTGGGAAGTGTCTCAAATTTACACAATTTCCATCAGCAACAAGAGAAAACTAGACACTCTTTTCAAGAAAGGTACTGGGAACGTCATTGAGAGCCCAGGTTTGGGGGCCAGTCAGGCCTGCATTCAAATCTTCACCTCTCTAGGCAGAAATTACTCCACTGAAAGATGAGCATAATCATAACACACCACTATAGGGCTGCGTAGAGAGCTGACTTAAGGTTGTATGTGAGGTGCATAGCACAATCTATTATCAGCCGACACTTTTTACCTTCTCAGATTCATAGGAATCCTTACTTGTTCCCTAAGTTGTTAATTTTCTTGGTAGCTCTAAGTTTGCCTTAAAGACCAAAGTTTGTAGGTTTCTTTTCTCTTTTACATGGGGAATAAAAAGGGAATATAATTTTTGTTAAACTGATTTTTATTACCGTGAATTTATTGTACTCCATGGTTCTTGGTGACTAGGTAACCAACAGACGAGCTAATTTATTATTTTAGCGATTTAAACAAGACCTCGGAAGAAAGGCACCCTGTGATCATGGAGCACTGGAACTATATTAATGAGAAGATTAAAAGAAAGTTCAGCTCACAGAGACCCAGATAATCACAAATGTACCCATGGATAATTAACAGTCACAATTACGTGGAACTATATTATGTGCCTGGTTGGTTGTTTTAAAGTCAGCTTATATTGAATAGATGAACTTAAAGGAGGTAATGAGTAAGTTATTTGGAAGTGGTTGGCGAGGTGCCTTTGTAATAAATATCTGGAGAGATAGGAAAGGACACTAAGGCTCCACAGTCCCATCATCTTAATTGTCATCTAGGAGCTATGTGCCTTCCATGAAGTCCCCCTTCATGTGCTTCTCCCTTAAGCAGAAGCATCGTCCATTGCCAGGGGTCCAGTCCTCCAGGGAACAGAGGCTCAAGCCTTCTGACTCTGACAGTTACTCTCCCTTCCCAGCTGGCTCCCCAGCACCACCCTGAGGATCTCTGCAGGATGGTGCCACGGTGCCATGGTGCAGGTCTCAGAGTTCGTCTGGTCGCTTCATTTCTTTGCAGGTTCTTTCCACTCCATGCTGCACACTGCAAGCTGCTCCTGAACTGAGCCCAAGCAGACAGGAGAGGATGGGGATGGTTGGGGAAACAGTGGCACTGAAGAACATGCTCATTGGCGTCAACCTGATCCTGCTGGGCTCCATGCTCAAGCCCTCGGAGTGTCAGCTGGAGGTGACCACAGAAAGGGTCCACAGACAGGCAGTGGAGGAGGAAGGAGGCATTGGCAACTACAGCGCACCCAGCAAAGAGCAGCCCGTGGTCTTCAACCATGTATACAACATTAACATGCCCCTGGACAGCCTCTGCTCCTCCTCGGGGCTGGAGGCCTCTGCTGAGCAGGAGGTGAGTGCAGAAGACGAGGCTCTGGCAGAGTACACTGGCCAAACCTCAGACCACGAGAGCCAGGTCACCTTCACCCACAAGATCAACCTCCCCAAAAAGGCCTGCCCATGTGCCAGCTCAGGCCACGTGCTACGGGAGCTGCTGAGCCGGATCGAGACGCTGGAGAGGGAGGTGTCAGTGCTGCGGGACCAGTGCACCACCAATTGCTGCCAGGAAAGCACCGCCACAGGTAGAGTGTGAGGGCTGGTGGAGGGGAAGGAGAGGGCAGGAGAGGGCAGAGGCGGGGATGAATGAGGGAGCTGGGGCAGCACCCTGCATCCCTGTCCACAGCCCAAGAAAGAAAGTGTCCCCACGCATAGCTCTCAGTTAATGTGTCTGTAAGATCCAAATGCAGTCCTTCCCCAGGGATTCAGCTCAGGGATTCCCTCCACTGCTTGGCCAGTCTGAAATACATTAACCTGATTTTGGGGGGATGAGTCAGGTCATGGTACATCAGCTCAGCACAGTGACTTGGCTGGTAAGCAGGGAATTTGATGTCTGTCTTCATTCATCTTTGGCTTTCACAGGCTGCTGGATTGATATCTATTCATGTTAACCAGAGGGACTAGGGAATGCAGGTGCTCTGTTCATTCAGTCGCAGCCTTCTCCCATATGAGTAAATGATAGTCATTAAAGTCTCAGAGGATCTGTCCCCACCTTCTCCAGTAAGATGGGAGTTTTATTCCCTGCCTTATCATAACCCCAGTCAACTTCCTGCCCAGTTTTTCATAGCCAAGGCGGAGCTGCTCTAAGATGGGAAGGTGCATTAGTCATATTCTCTTAGGTGCAAGTGTTCACTCCTGCAAGATCCAGTATCTCAGGGCTTCCTTGGGGTATAAGCAAGTGAAGTTTTAACAGCCTGGATGGCCCACAACTTCCAAGGATAGCAGGCACACTCTCCTGAGTCACAGCAAGATGAATGTCAGTCTTTCAATAGGAAGTGTTTCCCGGATTTTTCTCACTTCTTCTGCCCCTGATAACCAACACCACAGACGGACAGTGTAAGACTAGAAAGGGAAGTGCAGTTTTCAGTCTCCTGTTCATTAGTGAGAACTGACAAACTGACAGGTCAGTTCTATTTTTTTTTTTTTTTTTTTTTACCGAGGATTGAACCCAGGACATTGTGCTTGCCAGGCAGGCATGGTGCCATTGAGCTACATCCCGGCCCACAGTTCATCTTTTCAATGGAGCCAGAGAACAAGCAAAAGTCATAGACATGGTCTCTTTGTTGCTCAAGAAGTAAGGGCGGCTTTTTTTTTTTTCAATTGAGACAGAGTCTCACTAAGTTTTTCACTAAGTTGCCAATACTGGGCTTGAATTTGTGATCTTCCTGCCTCAGGCTTTCAGAGTGCTGGGATTAGAGGCATGTGCCACCATGCCCAGCTCCAGGGTGACTTCTAGCAAAGGACTTTTGACCAGCATTCCGGCAGGATGCCTGGCAGATTGGAAAAAATCTAGAAGGAAGAGCTATGTTAAGCAACAGCAGTGAAGTATATTTTCAGGCCACTGGGGCTGCCTGAAGAGGCAAGGTGGGCTTACTAGATTTCACATCCTCAGGGCCAAGAGCTGGGAAGGATGCTGAGCAGGTACTCAGATTGAGTTGGTTGGGGATGGTGTTTCTTTCTTTCTTTATTTATTTACTCGGTACCAGGGATCGAACTCAGAACCTTGCGCTTGCGAGGCAGGCATGGTGCCACTGAGCTAAATCTGCAGCAAGTTTGAGATTTTTGATAAGTTTATTTAGACAGATAAATTAACCACTGTAGCTGTACCACAATAAGGACTTGGACAGAAACATTCATAAACTCTTGAACAGTAACTAACTGATCCTGAGGGTCCAGGAAGCCTTGAAGTATCCAAGGTGCTGAGTTTTGATGAATGAGCAGTCAGTGATGGCAGTGGGGAGGCAGAAGGACTGGTTAGTAACCCAGGTGACCCTCCTTTGCATAACGAACCCTGGGCTCATTCCATCCCCTCCCATGGCCTTCTGTCTCCAGAGCTGACATCTTGGTCAGAGTCTCGTCTCGGCCTGTTGGAACCCCACAGCCTGCCAAGTAGAGAACGGGGAGCTTGGAATTCATGCACCCCAGGGACAGCCCTCGACCCACAATGACATGTGACCCGCACTGTGCCCAGAGCACCTGCAGGACTGAGCCCAAGTTCCTCTCCCTGGGCGTTTGTTCGATAATGCAGCCTGACTTGACTGTCTTTCTTCTCCATCTCCCTCTCTTCCCTACCAGTTTTTCCTACAAACATTTTCCAGTAAGTCACTTTTTCATGAATCTTCATCTAAAGTCCACTTCCAGGAAACCCAACCTGAGACACCCTGAGGGTGAGCTCCTGGAGACAAGGGACAAGGTTTTCTTCAACTTTGCCCCTAGCACTGTGCTAGCCACAGAAAACCCACTTTAGGTGAAAATATTGGTTAGTTTATAGATACCAAGCTACACTGAGCGTCACTCTCAGCAACTCACATCTGAGCAGAGAATGAGTAGAGATCCCTACCCTCGCCTCCCTGGCACCATTTATAGGAGAAGCCACTGCTGCCCTCTGACCTTCCCCTTGACCATTCCAGGACAACTGGACTATATCCCTCACTGCAGTGGCCATGGCAACTTCAGCCTGGAGTCCTGTGGCTGCATCTGCAATGAAGGCTGGTTTGGCAAGAACTGCTCAGAACCCTACTGCCCGCTGGGCTGCTCCAGCCGGGGCGTGTGCATGGACGGTCAGTGCATCTGCGACAGCGAATACAGCGGGGACGACTGCTCCGAGCTCCGGTGCCCAACAGACTGCAACTCCCGGGGGCTCTGCGTGGATGGGGAGTGTGTCTGTGAAGAGCCCTACACGGGCGAGGACTGCAGGGAGCTGAGGTGCCCTGGGGACTGCTCAGGGAAGGGGAGATGTATCAATGGCACCTGTCTATGCCAGGAAGGCTACATTGGTGAGGACTGCGGGCAGCAGCGGTGCCTGAACGCCTGCAGTGGCCAAGGACCCTGCCAAGAGGGGTTCTGTGTCTGTGAAGAGGGCTACCAGGGCCCTGACTGCTCAGCAGGTAGGAAGGGGAGCACTGTGGGTGCTGGCAATAATGATAACAACACCCTCCTGTCCTTGAGGGGGTGAAGCTGGTCATTATCCATTATTTCTTTTGCCAATAACACAAAACTACAGACTGGGTGAGTTATAAAGAAAGGACGTTTATCTTGGCTCACGGTTCTGGAAGTCCAGGGTTTAGGGGCCATATCTAGTGGTAGCTTTCTGGTGGCAGAGTCCCAAGGGAGTGCAGGGCAGCACATGCCAAAAGACCAGGAACATGTGTGTATCTCTTCTGATCTTCTTATAAAGCCACCAGTATTCAATTGTGGGGACTCTACTCTGATGACTTTATCTAACCTAATCACTTTCTCAAGGACCCTCACCTCTAAACACCACAACCAGATTTCTTTTCCACTCTCTTAATTCATAATAGGAATTAAATTTCACCTCTGAAGCCATGAGGGACCCACTGAAACCACACCCAAGCCATAGCAGCCAGAGAGTGAGGTCATGGAACCACCTTAGCAAGGCTGTTCCCGTAGCAAGCTCACAGGGATTCCAAAGAGTTGCATCTGCTCAAAACAACTCCTTCACCTGTCTCCATGTTCCAGGAACACCTTCTTTATAATGCCACTCAAGGGATGATGGTTAGGCTGTGATGCTCTGTGAGTATCTTGGAGTTTACAGATTTCAAGATCTTATTAATTTACAAAATGATCTGGTGTCCACATGGAGAAAAATGTGTGTAGGCAAGAAATTAAATGTAATGTAAACAGGAACAAAGTACTGGAAGCAATAACTAACATTCTAACTAGCACGGAATATTAAAAGGGTATGACTCATTTTGTTCCAGATGACTGTAGCACAAACAGGAACCAACGCCATACACATATGTCCACACTATGGAAACTGATAGGAACGGGGTGTGCTAAGGTAGAGCTCTAACTTTGGCAGCGAGAAGGATACCAATATCACAATAGGACTGATGTTTTGCACTCAAATCGGGTTATTTTCATTATTTCACTATTTCTTATCTTCTCTGGGTGAATCAGTGACCATTGCTGGTAAACTTGTGCTTTAAACAGTACAGATTAAGTAATTGATCCTTCTATTTAAAGCTCAGAATACCCACTGGGAAATTCTAAAATAAGAAATAGCAACAGACCAACATTTTAAAACCTTCTAATTGAATAATTCTAGGAATTTTCTAAGGGAGAAATCTTGGGAAGCCAGTGTCACTGGCCTACTATCCTTCAGTATCACAGCGAGTCCCATCAAATAGCAACACATGACTTCAATTTAAATTCTTCTAAGACCAGTCACAATTGTGAAATGGAAACAAAACACTAATCCACTACTTAGGAAGTTTTTTTTTTCATTCTTCCTATACTAATTTTCCACATTCAGATATTTCCTTTAGCCTCTTGGTTTTGTTCAATGAATAGGAACATCTTTCTAAAACTGCAAAGATTATGCCAAATTGTTCCAAAGCAAAGTTCACACAGAAATTAAGCCTCAGTGTTCCTAAATTCAGTCACCAGGCAGTTACTAAAGGTGGAAGCATAACCTGGTTCCTACATAGTGGATGAGGCCCAACAAGGCCCATGATGGAAAGACTGAGCAACTGTTAGAGTAACTACAGATGGATTGAGTCCAAACTATGAGCACATGTTACCTCCAACACATTACCTCTGCTGCTAGAGGAAGGTTTTTCTAGGCCCTGATAAATTACTTTATAGGTGCCCAGGGCAGGTGAGGAAGGACAGTTGCATAATCTCCATCTGTTTCTATAGCAACCCTGGAGCCACCTCTTAATGTAGGAGGAACTGCTCTTCATGCCTGCCTTTAAAACCAAAGGCCACAGGTCTCTTCCTGAGAAGTATCTAGGTCATTAGCTAAAGTGCTCCTTTGCTTGCTCTTTGTGAAAAGGCTGTAGGAAAGGGGCTGATTTGCCCACTGTTTGACATTTCTGGCCAGGTGCACACGCGAGAGCGCTGCTCCTCCCATTGTCCCCAGGAGTGCAGAGAGAGAGAGAAGGTTCAGGAAAGAGAAAGCATGGAGACCACAGAGTAGACTTCCTGTGGGTCATCACTTTCTCTTAGGCAAGGACATGGAAAATAGCTCCCCATTGTGTAAATTTCATTCTGAAGCTCCTTGGGTCCCCAGGACTTGAATGCGATATAAGAGTGACAGCAAGGCCACTACATTTGGCTCCTAGCCTTGATCTTTGTTCACTGTGTGCCATGGGACAAGATCTCAAGCTTTCTGCCTCCATCCTCTTCTCATGTAAAGATAATAGAACAGAGAAAAATGAATATGAGCTCTTAAGGCAGACCTTAGAAAGAAACTACTCCAAGCTTCTCACTTCACAGGTTTAAAAGCAGCAATCCAGAGAGACAGAAAGATTTCCCCTAAGCCAGACAGCTCATTAATTGCAGAGTAAGAATGAGAACCCTGGTCTCCTACCAACTCCTTGCTGTTTTTAATCCTCTCTGAGATGCTAAGTAAAACAGAATTGAGGGATAAAAATATTAAAGCTACATACACAAAGAAGCGACCTGTTGATATGAAAGCTGAGTCCTATCAAATGATGAAAAATGAGGTGTTAGAGATGAGGTGAAGAAGCATGCAGAACTGTCTGTCTGCATCTGCTCCCAGTGGTGTAGGTGAGGGGCAGGTGGCCAGTGAGCTGACCATAGCTCCCTGTGAGTAAGCAGAATGAAGGAACCACTAGGGCAGGGACTTGAAACAATCCAGAAAGCTCTGCCCTGGACTTTAGTCAGACCTGCAGAGATTCAGCATCATAGTTTCGTCTCTGTCAGGAGGGCAGCCCACCCAAGCTTTGGTCCCTGAAGCCACTTTATCTTTGCAGCAACACATATTGTGGAACTAATTTCAACTGCTCTCATCCTCTAAGTGCAAAAGTGATGGAAAATCTCAAAAGTAAATGATGTGGCTCCTTCACAGATAAGCAACCCTGATTCTTCAAGCCACAGTTTCTTCTTTTTTAAGCAACCCGCTCTTCGGTCTTCCCAAAGTCAAAGTTGGAACTTCAAAGAAAGTAAGACTAAGAATGCTTTGCACCAGCATAGATGCAATAATTATGGCATAAGTCTCAGTTTCAGTTTGCTTTATAGTTAAGTATCATTTTGTTTGATTGGAATTAGTGACACCCAATGTGCACAGCTACTGCTGACTTACAGGGCAAATGTGATAGCCTCCTCCATTGAGCCACCTCTCGGGAGAGTGCCTGTACCGTCAATGACACCAATTGTTCAGAATCAGGTCTCCGCCAAGTTAACAAGATAAAAGCTTCTGCATTTTGTTTTTGCTTTAAAATTCTAAAATGCTCTGCTTAATTCACCCTCTGTGGTCATTATTAACTTTATCTTCTGGAAGGAAAAAGCAAAAAGGAATACACTGACTTGCCCCACATGCCCTAAGAGTTGTTGATGACTTGAAATGGCCATTTCTGTCACTGTGACCAGAGCAGACCTGCTAAAGAAACTCAGAGTCAGTGTGTTCAATCACAAGAAGCAGGTACTAGAAAAAATGTTTGAGATTTCTCATCTCTAAGATGAGCACCAGTCTGGAGATCACATTTTGTAAGATCATTCAAATGATTTCTAATGTGTGTATGTGGAGGGACTGTGTAGAAATAAGGGAAGCCATCTAGTGCAATCTACAACCTACTCTATAAATTGTAGGAATAAGAACTCAAAGCACAGAACATCTGGGTATGAGAATCGGTGCTGCTATAGCCCAACTCCCTGACTTTTGACCCATCCTCAACTGGGCTTAGTTTCTTCTTTTGTAAAGTTGACATAATCAATTACATCCATCCAAATCATCTCATAGGGCTGCTATTAGAGGATTTTTTACAATTATAGTTTGACATATAGGTAGATGGTCTGTCTGGAAAATTATAGTTAGATGGTAGAGACTGAAATGTTATATACTTGAAAGCCAGAATTGTATATTGGCTAAGAGATTTTAGAGTCATTCTGACTGGGTTCAAACCCTAGTTTCTGAATTTGCTCACTGTGTGACCCAGTTTCCTCAATGATAAAATATTAGTAATAATAATTACTATCCCATTATGTTGCTAAGAGGCTGAAATAAGATGATCCTTGTTAAAGTCGCTAGCATTGTGTCTGGTACATAATAAGTGTTCGGTATAATCATGCCAAATACTGTTAGCTACTCTGTACCAATTCTTCCCTGGATCTAGGAGTCACTCTACATATTATATAGGCAGACCTAAAGGTCTTAGAGCAGTTCACAGATTTAATAATGTCAGAATTATAAATGATACCACCTTATAAAATAACACTTGAGGGCTTAATTATTTAAATTTCATTTATGCTTTTTCGTTTCATAAATTTTTAAAATAATTTTTAAAGTTTTGCTTCTGTTCATATTTGCCATCTTCAATCAGAATAAATTCTGCTTTCTCACATGTTTTATACAACGAATGGTTTTGAGCAAAAGCAATCAGAGCAAATATCCTGCATTGCAAATATATTCTGCTAATTTCTCTCCCTCAAGTCTGGGATCATTTAAAGGGCTTCTCATTTCTGCCTTTGCCGAGGATATGAGGTTTCATTTGTGAGTGCCAGGAGCCAGGTGCTCTCCAGTCCCGTGAGACGCAGCTGGCCTGAGCATACTCACTTGGCAAAGTGAGAGGGTGAGATTACCCAGAGGAGAAATTCTAACCCAGTGACAACTCTTTCACCAACCAAAGCCTCTCCTACTCATACATGTAAATGTATAAATTAATTAGAACCATTTAAATATTGGCCTGATCTTTGACTTAATCTATGAGCAGGTCCAATTACAGACAGACCAAAGTTAGCCTCCTAATTAGTCTTAAAGTTTCAATTATTTGATGCCCACACTGTGATGAAGGTTCACTTCCCAAGGAACTCATACATGAAAGGCTATTTTGATGTGGTTTAACCCTTGGTAACTCTGAGTAGCATCTGAGAAATCAGACAAGAACAAAAATCAAAGCTTTCACAAATGCTTCCTTGTCATCATCTCCAAAGTCAAGACTAATGAAAATTAGTTTAACATAAGCCATATTTCTTTTAAAACTTAAAGCCATCTTCTTTTGAAAGGGAAAACCCTAAATGCTTTAATCAGGTCGTAGTATGTAAGACTTATTGTTTCAGCTCCTTCTAATTTGCAAGATAACCAGGAATGAGTATTTCTACCTGTCAAAGCAGAAATTGGCTCTCTGGGCAATCTGATAACAGTAGCATATTAAACCACCAAAACTGTGGCCAATAGTGTGCTAGAAAATATCTAACAACTGGCTCCCTGAAGGAAAAATGAAGTAGAGCCTTGATATGTAGCATTTGCTGGTTTCCATGGTGTAAATACTTTCTCTGTGACCAATTTCAAACCACCAACATGACATCACCAAATATGGAGATACTGAGACATACAACACATAAAAATCACTTTCAGAATAGAGACAATAGTAAAATGTATTTAAATGATTTAACTGTGCTGTATCATGAATATTTATTACCTTGTGTTTTAATAGAATTTACTTAATTGTAAGTTTATAAAACTTCCTCTTTAAATATCATGATCTAACAACAGTCTTGCCAAATTCCTGAAAATGTGACAGTCAGTTTTTACAAGCCAGTAACAACACAACACTAACGTGTAGCCTGTGGAGACTGGGATATAAGGACAGAAAATACGAGAACCTGTTCCAAATCACTCAAGCCGTTGGGCCCAGCAGAGCATACAGAGGTGGCATGGCGGGAGAGAAGTCCAGGGTGGGAAGGCAATCCTCTGAGCTCATGCTGTCTGTGCATTGCCTCCCGGTAGTTGCCCCTCCAGAGGACTTGCGAGTGGCTGGTATCAGCGACAGGTCCATTGAGCTGGAATGGGACGGGCCGATGGCAGTGACGGAATATGTGATCTCTTACCAGCCGACGGCCCTGGGGGGCCTCCGGCTCCAACAGCGGGTGCCTGGAGATGGGAGTGGTGTCACCATCACGGAGCTGGAGCCAGGGCTCACGTACAACATCAGCGTCTCCGCTGTCATTAGCAACATCCGCAGCCTTCCCATCACTGCCAGGGCAGCCACTCGTACGTACCATTCCCCTATCCCACTTCACTTTTCTTTTCTCCTCCATGAGACCACGGGCACTCATGATAGCAGTGTCTTTTCTCAGTTCTTCGGGGATCCCTACAACGGTTTGATCTTAAGGGAAGAGAACTCAAACCTGCCCACCTAGGAAAGGGCACATCATTAGAAAACCACTTTCGATTAAGTTTCCAAAGGCAGACAGCTTCCATAAATTATAGAACCAAAAGTACAAAAAGTACTTTAATTACAGGATACTGACTTGATGTAAGCTGGGCTCTTTTTTAAAGTCAAGGAAAGTATGAGATTTATACAGACTTTGAACCTAGCTAGGAATTCAAAACCAGGAGATACAAAATAGGATGCATAATAAGCAAGTGCTAAATGGTATTTTACAGATGGTAAGTGGATAGCAGAGCGAGAAAAAAATCTTGTTTAAAACCACAGCTGACAACATCCACTTATGAGAGAGAGGTGGTATGAATTTTTATAGTCTTTTGTTTAGGAAAATATCTTGATGATCCATTTTAGTTTTAAAAGTTGAAGTTCTAGAACATAATTGAGAAAGATTCGTTGGAAGAGAGAGGAAAGAGGAACCCAGAACAAGCTAAGCTGATCTCCGTAAGAAATGGACAGTTTTTATTCACATCAGAGAAATACTCCTGTAAGTGTATATTGATTGGTATTTTATATATGTTTAATATAAGCTTAGAAAAATGGAAAAGATTACTTACCAATTATTAACATTTAATAGGAGATATGAAAGCACTGTTATTTTTTCTTTATATACTTCTGAATTCTTAAATTGCCACAGTAAGCCTGTATTACTCTGGAATTTCAAAAACCATGCTAAAGAGTTTAGGTGAGAAAAATTGCTAGTAGTCTGAGTACCATGCTATTCCTTGTCACCCCAAATCTAATGAAAAATCTACATGCTCACAAATGCCTGTGTGCCTAATGTGAGATGTCTTCTGGGGATATCAAGGAAAAGGGTGTCTGTCTGATTAAGTACTGGAACGAGAATATCCAAAGGCGGCAAGGCCCAAATGATAAAGAGATTTTAGCAGTAACAAAAAACTGAAACAAGAAGTATGACCATGAAAACATCAAGCCTTATGATGAAATTCCTTATGATGAAGGCCGTGGGTGCATAAATCATCAGGTAAGGGATAAAAGATTTGAGCCCATTTCATGTAGGTCTCAAATGACAAGGTGGTATTTCGATAACAAATGCCTAAAGTGCGGGAAACGAAAAGGTCAAAGTACAAAGAATCGGCTGTGAAAGCTTCATGGAGGCCCAAGGACTTGAACTGGGCTTCAAACAAGGCAAGGACAGGGACTAACAGAAGGGACAGGACTAAGGAGTCATCTTGTCCCCTTGTTTTTCAGGTGACAAATGTCTTATTATAATATTAAACTCCCCCTATGAATGCTGGCTCTAATAATATGCCTGTAATTATCTCTGTTTATATTTGACCCTTTTTTAAATAATTCCTCTGGTGCCTGAGAGCAAGTCCTAAATATCTGCAGTGATTGTGGGGAGGCGGGTCACCATCTGCTGCTTTTCCCACCTTGCTCGGGGATGAGTCACCACCCTCAGTGTCTGGCCCCACTCCCAGGCAACTCCTCTCTGATCCACGTGCACACACAGTGATGAGGTTTCTATCTCCATGGTGTTTATTATGCCAAGTCAGGGCATCCCACAGGCAAGCTCCCAGGGGACAAGGACAAAATCATGTAAACTCACCTGACAGGCCTTCAAATGGGTTCAGAATCAGCCCCACCATGACCCCAAAAGCACAAAGACGCTTCCAGACAGGAAAGATGAGTATCTGTCAGTCTTCCAATGGGAACAGCCCATAAGAGGCAAAGCCAAATTGGGAGCATGCTCCCTGGAGAGCTGAGAAAAGTCACACTATCACATTTCAGGGCCGGTAATTGGAACTTCATTAGTACAAGCATCCTTCCACCTCACTAAACCTGTGTGTGTGTGTGTGTGTGTGTGTGTGTGTTTGAGGAAAAGGGCTGAGAGGAGCAGAGAGAGAAAGGGAGATTAAGACCAGAAAAATAATGAGAGGCAAAGAGAAGGGAGAATAAAGAAGAAACAACTGAAAGAAATTTGGAGAAAGTAAAATGGATACATAATTACCAGTATCTGGCATCTGCCATTGTCCTTTGAGTATGCGTTTATTTTACCTGCGTACATGAAATGGAAAATTACAACCATCCTAGATTTAATAATGTGAGGTAAGCAAATTACTTCAGTGCCCATCAGATGATCAAGAAAAATATTCCTGTGTTTGCTCTGCAGTTGGCTTCTCCATAGCCAGCCTTCCCTCTGCCTCCCTCTTCCTGCACATGAAATGGGAATGCTGCTTTTAGACACGATCTTGTTCTGAAGACTCCTGTATAGCTTACAAAGATAGTGTTTGAGATCTCTGATAAAAAGGCTTTATTATACAATGTCAAGATTTACAAAGGAAAGGAAAGAATTAGTAAGGAAAGGAGAACATGACTCATTTTTATATTAACATTTTCTATTATAAAATAAAAAGCAGAAAACAATGGCTGTGCTTATTAAGTTTGCTCATGTATCACACCAACACTGAGGCCCCGAGCCACATCACAGTGGGCCAGTCCTGTACCTGGGACTCACTGTGTTTGTAGTAGGATTGGGACTGTCCACTACATGCCACCACACCCACAGCGTGCAGGAGTTCACAAGACAAAGCACCAGGCCACACTCTCCAACCCTGCTAGGAGCTATGACACTATCACCCACGTTGCTGTGTTCCAGATCTCTCCACTCCTCAAGGACTGCGATTCAAGACCATCACAGAAACCACGGTGGAGGTGCAGTGGGAGCCCTTCTCCTTCTCCTTCGATGGGTGGGAGATCAGCTTCATTCCAAAGGTAACAACTGCTAGGCCACTCCCGAGCCTTCTTTGGAGACCCTCAATTCAGACCCTCAACTTGGAGTGGGGCCCCCAGGGGATACTCAATATCTCTCTGTCCAAGCCATTAATAACACAAAGGGCATTTCCTGAGTGTCTGGGCGTAGAAGCTTCTTTCCCAAAGACCTGAGGACTGACTGACAAGAGTAGACCAAGCACAGCACCTGGGCCTTGGATAAGCAGGGCTATGGGAAACAGCCACCAGCTCTAGCTCTCTGCTGAGGTAGCACCAGGATCTGCAGAGCCATGCATTTTGTGAGTGGGAAAACCAGACCCTCAAAATTAGGGCTCCTCTTTCAGACACAAAAAAGCTAAAGGAGCTAGGAATGGTGGTACCTGCCTATAACCACATCAGTCTGGAAGGCTGAGGCAGACAGACCACAGGTTCAAGCCCAGCTTGGGCAAGAGCCACTTAGCCACACTCTTTCTCAAAATAGAAAGAAAGAAAGAAAGAAAGAAAGAAAGAAAGAAAGAAAGAAAGAAAGAAAGAAAGAAAGAAAGAAAGAAAGAAAGAAAAGAAAGAAAAAGCAAAGCCAAATAAAGCCAGTCACATAGTCAGCCCCAGCTTCAGTCTGGACAGGAAGACCCAGGAAAAATCAGTCTGCGTGGCTCCAGTTCCCGAAGGTCACAGACATACCACAAAACACACCTTGGTTTTCCTGAATTATTCAACTGAATCTGTAACCTATTAATTAAGCAACAGTTTCTTTAATTAAATTTACACTATCTAGTCTATAAGTTTAAAAGTATATCCTAAGATTCCTCTCTATTCTTTAAAGTGAGATTTTATTTTATTCATCCTAAAAGTGCTTCTAACTTGCCAAGAGGTTCCTGCCCATTCTAGTCTTCCCGGATGTGTTGACCCTTTGATATTCTCCCTAACTGCCAGCTCAGTCCCACTGCTTTCCTCTGTCTGCATCCTTCAACATTAAACAGCATTTTTTTTAGTCATTCATCAGATTTCATGACAAATGGCACATTTGACTGATTTTACCAGTTCTTCTATTCCAAAACTCTTAGGGATATTGACTTTTGGAGCTACAAAAGACCTTTAATTTTACATTTAATTTATAGAGAACAAGACTCAGAGAACTTAAATGGTATCATACACCTACTTGGCACCAGGCTTCAGAGAAAATCCTTAGTTTCAGCTTCTTGTTCTGGGCTCTGTCCACTATACTGAGATACCTCATTCTCTTACATGGCTGTCGTCATATCATGGCACGCTAAATACACCTAAAGAGGTGTGCTATACCACCAGTCACTGCACATCTCGTCTGAGTTACAGTGACCAAGACAAATGGCAAGCAACTGGGTTTATAGCAAGGCAGAAAGAATCATGTCACCTTGCTACTAAGGCAGAAGGAATTATGCCAGGCTCTCTTGTTTTGTTTTGCATACAATATGTAAACCTCTAAATGAGAACAGTGCTGCCCGTGGTGTACCGAGATCAAATATACGGCCACATGGATAACTATTGTGACCTGAGGGTTGAAGTCACTGGGGGGCATTTATCATACTGATTAACAAGAGTATAGCTATAAATTCGATACAGGATATTCTGGATGACATAGCAAACAAAGAAGAAGGAAGAAGGATCGTGACAAAAAGGACTTATTTGCCTCCTCTCTTTCCAAAAACACATATAAAAAATGTATGATTAAAATATAGATGATAAATATAAGACAGACAGACAGACAGACACAGGCAGGCAAGCAGAGGATACAGCCTGGACTCCACATCAAGTTGCTATTTCTCATTACTTCTTCTACTAGTTCATCTCTTTCTTCTCTCCTTTGTAGCAGTCTCTGTTCTCTGCTTCTTTTTCCTTTCTTTGTATTTCATGGTTGTGTCTCTGAGTCTTAACTCATCTGGATAAGGGGAAACAAGACAATGACAGATTTGCACCCAGGGTAACACCTTGACAAACTCCAGGTCTGGCAAAGTGAAAGCTCCAGCTCATAAAAAAAAATTGAGAATGTCTTTGTTTGAAATATGTTGTGTGTGCATATAAAGATGTTTACACACATAAACACACAATTGTACTCTTCTCAATAGCCCAGGGCATACTCATCACAATAAGTATTAAAAAAAATGATGGGTGCTAACTATAACCACCAAACATTTAGTCTTTGGCAAGAGCTAATCTGCATCTCCTCATGACTGATTTTTTTTGGCAAACTCAGAAAACTCAGGAGAAGCCAAAGAAACATTCTTGAAAATCAGTTCTTACTAAGCTGCATAGAGTTGTGGCTGGCCCATCCACTCAGCTGTTAGTGTGGAGGGAACAGACACAGCCCTCATTTGTATTTCCAGTTCACAATCAGTGCTCTGTACCTTTATCTCACTCTTGTTCTGTCTTGCTTTTCTCTTTTGCTTTCTCTGCTGTTCCTCACTCTCCAGAACAATGAAGGAGGAGTGATTGCCCAGCTCCCCAGCGATGTCACCTCCTTTAACCAGACAGGATTAAAACCTGGGGAGGAGTACATTGTCAATGTGGTGGCACTAAAAGAGCAAGCACGGAGCCCCCCAACCTCAGCCAGCGTGTCCACTGGTAAGTGCCTCTGACCGTCCCCCAGGCTGCTCAGATCACCACCCAGGAAAAGCAACTGCAGGATTACCCAGGATGTAGAGAAGCAAATGAGGTGTGAGGGTTCCTCCCAGAGCCAGGGCAATTTGAGGTCCTGGAGAAGGATCTCCTCCACCAGATGCGTAGCTGATCACATTCCTCCTTGTTCAGCCATGCAAGCATAAAAACCTGGGAGAGAGTTCCATGGTGGAAACTCTCTGTTAAGACTTTCCTGATATTATTCATCAACAGGTCTGTTTTGTTGACCTCCTAGTGTCATGAGCTTTGGAACAAACAAGAACTGACTCACTCTTACCTAGCATGAGATCTGGCAAAAGTCAGCTAAACCTTCCCAAACCTCAATCCATTTTGCATAACCCCTCCTTCATTGAGATGATATAAAGATTAAATTAGATGAAGTTCACAGAGTGATTAGCACTGCGCTGATGAGAGTGACACTTGGTATATACACATCTACCCAGAACATATGCTCACAAGTGAAAGCAATAGGAGACAAGCCATTTAAAAACAGTAGGTAAAGTTAGACCCCTGTTCAAGGTGAAAATTTAAGTTGATTATTCTTTCATTCCCACAGTTCCTTTCATTCAAGATCATTGTATTTGTAGGATTGATTCATTAGCTGTGTCATATTTGGCCTTATTGTTTCCTTAGCTAACAAGGGATGTTCAACTTCCATGTTTTAAATTAGCCATTGTGATGCATATGTATGTGCCTTCACCAAGACTTTCTCAAAAGTTATAAATAGCATATAGTATCAATTTTTGTTTTTCATCTTATTGATAAGAGAGCTGAGTAGGATTCAGAAGTCAAGCAACTTTTCTTGTCATTAACAAAAACTGAGATGGGTGAATATTGGTATAGTTTTATTTTTCATAAACAGAAATTGATACCCTAGACAGCTAGCCTGAAATCCAGGACAAGAAAAAAAAAAAAGAAGGAAGTAAGAGAGAGAGAACAGTAAGACTGTGTCACAAGACCATGTTTATGGATTAGGGATTCATATTTTTCTGCTTACATCCAAACTACATAACACTGGGTGCTGAGCCTCAAGCTCAGCCCAGGAAACCTGGTTAAAAGCCATAGTGGCATCAGCTTCTATTCTCATCCTGCATCCTGCACTGAGGTTCCATGGCTATGCCCTGATGCCAGGATCTGGTGGAGATCCACACCTCTAATTATTCACTCTCCCATGTGCCAATGAGGGCAGCTCCATTCCAAAACATCTTATATTTTGTATAGCTGTTTAAGATTTTGTTCTTGAAAAAAATTTTTCACTCAAAAAAAGGGCACTGTTCTAATCCAAATATGCTTTATAAGAAACCCCACGGCTCTGAAACCTAAAGTGCTCTGCAGGAATCTCCAGAAGGCCAAGGGCACAGCTCAGCCCCAAGGTTATCCTGGAACCTGAAGAATTAACATTTGATAACAAGCAAAGATTTTCCACTTCTGTGATGGAATGGTTTGAGGTCCCCAAACCATTCTTGTGATCTGATATTGAGAAAGCACTAGTAAAGAAAAAAATGCTAGAAAGAGGAGATAGTTCACAAGAGGAGAGAGAACGTGACAATTGAATATTTTTCTTCCCAAGTAATGAAAGTACTTAGAGGAGGGAGTCCAACCCAGACTTAGTCTTCCATTCTAACCACAATTTCATAAAATTTCCAATATTGAGGGGAGTGGAAATCCCTTGAGATTAAAATTTAAAGTTTCAGGGGCTGGGGATTTAGCTCAGTGGTTTCATCGCCTGCTGTGCAAGTGCAAGGATCCGAGTTCGATCCCTGGTACCAAAAAAAAAAAAAAAAAAATTTAAAGTTTCAGATGCCATGGTAAAATAGGCAGATTCTTTTTCAATTAAGAAAACAATGTCCTGTTAGTATTTTGGCATTGTGTACAGTAGCCATGAAAAAAATGGAAAAAGAAACACAAGAATTCCAATTTACTTTATGAGTGGGGCTTATGTTTGTTTGGAAATTAGGGCCTAAATTGAAAGCAAGGTGATGCTTCTTTGACTGAAATAGGACATTACCAGCCAAGTGACCAACCAAAGGGCAGAATCCAAGGGTGGTGACAGAAAAGATGGCTCACAACCTTGTCTGCTGTTTTTAGGAAAAGATTGTTTAATTATTTCCGTCTACTAAGGTCTGATCTACACCAACCCCCTCCTGTGAAGCGCTGAGCCCTCATCTGCACTCAGACTGGCTTTTTCCAGACAGGCCATTTTGTAAATGCAAATACAAGACCTCCTGCAGCTAGAGCCCTCTGTGCTACATAATCACATTCTAATATGGTCAATCCGTTATGATTAGTGTTTTTGGATCTAAACAGTTGAAGGACAAAAGCTTTCTGTGGTCCTGATGTCTTTTTTTTTTCCCAGAAGTTCCAGTTCATTGAAATTCTGCCCCTTCTTGCTTGTGGATGAAGAGACTCATCCAGTCATTTCATTTACCCCACACTCATTGACTGTCTACTTTGTTTCAGGCATTAAGCTTATACCATAGCTAGGAGACTATTCCCCATCTCATAATTCAATTAAATGAAATTTAAAAGGTCCTAGTTATCTAAAGCCACCAAGCCCAGCATGCTGAATAGAAGCCATCTGAATAGTTCCTGTGAAATCACATGACTCCGTCAAATATGAAAACCAGGACTTGCTTTAACTCCAAACCAGATGGCCCCAAAAATGGTCTGGTGATTTTCATTTTGGCTGGTATCAGACCAAAAGTCTTAAGTTGCTTAATAGAAATCAGGAGAGAATTAGCTCCAGAATGAGTGTGGGGTCCCCAGGGAAATAGTGATCTTTGAAAAGGCGAGAGACTCAAGGCTGGCCTGGGACAGTGCTAGGGGAAAGACCTCTCCCTGGAGACAAAGTAGAAGGTGATCCAGGCCATGCTGGTTAAAAACAAGTCTTGGCCAAGACTCTAAGGTATTAAGGAAGGAAAATTTACTTTAACTAGATGAAGCAAAAGAGAATTTACGGGAAGGACATAGAGCATCTCACAGAAACCCGGGGCCAGAAATTCATATGGCCCTAATAAAAGATTTGCATCACAAAATGGAACATTAGAAATTGAGCTACCCTTTGCATCTTTCTAGAAGCTCCACATGGTCATTCGTTTCTGCTTCTGTCTATATCTGCTCTCTCCTCCCCTCTCTTCTTCTGCCCTCCCCATTTGTCCTCTCCCCTACCCACTCCTCCCTTTCCTTCTCCTCTCCCCTCCATATCTCCCATCAAATGCTTCCCATTTCTGTATGAATATGGTAGAGAATGGCCTCACCAGGTCTACCACTACATGGCTCACCACAGATTAACTAGAGAACCGGAGTCTTTGGTGCCAACTCCCAATCTTTCAAGAATATTAATAGTATGGAGCTCCAGCCCAAGGGCTGTAGTCTCATAGCAAATCCAAACACAGAGGCTGAGCCTATTCTTTTAACAAGTAATGAGTAATTCTCAAAGAAGGGCATATCAGCCCTGCAGACATCCCATGAGGAGTTCAGAATACCATTTTCTGTTCTCACTAAGCCCTTTCTTTTTCTATTCCCACTTTACATTCTCTCACTTCCCCTACTCAGTATAACTCAATATGAAAGGACCCCAAGTAGGAGCTGGAGCCATGGATGGTGGCCCTGGAGGAAACCAGAGAGCTTTTCCAGGCATCCCTTCTGCTGCACAGGGCAGGTGAGGGACATATACTAGAGAACCTGCGGGCCTATGTGTGCCTGCTGTGCCCTGCTGTCTCAGAAATTTGCAACCACCAGGGAAGAAAAATGACCCACAGTGGCCACTCTCAAGATGCAGTCCTTTTGAATCAGAGCCGCGCATTACCTCACAAGGCATGTCTCAGGTCCACAAATGCAAATGTCTGTTGGGTTTGAGTACAGTCAGCAGCTAGTTGGCTGGCCTGTGAGTACGGCTAAACAGGGACAACTTTTAAGCACTCATGATGACCCCTTTGACAACCACATCAAAGTCCCAGAAGTTTGTGAAGATTGTCATTTCCTCAGGGATCTAGGAAGGGAAGAGCAGGGCTCCAAGCACACTCCAGACCTCTGTCCTCAGGTATCTGCCCCATCACATCCAGAAAGAGATGCCAGTAAATGCCTTTCCCTCCCTAGACAGGAACAGCCAGCACCTGAAGGTTACAGCCTGGTACAAGGAGGAGTCTGAGTATCAGGGCAACTGAGCTCCAGTGTCATCTTACTGTGCCTCACCTTCCCCATCTGTAAAGTGGGGTGATGATACCTATCCTGGCTTTGACCAAACTAGTGTCAGAAGGAAAGGAGAGAGCTGATGTGAAGGCTTATTTCTCAACCAACTTCTTCTCTCTGATCCTTCTCATCCAGTCATAGATGGGCCCACACAGATCCTGGTACGAGATGTCTCCGACACAGTGGCCTTTGTGGAGTGGACCCCTCCTCGTGCCAAAGTCGATTTCATTCTCCTGAAATATGGCCTGTTGGGTGGGGAAGGTGGGAAGACCACCTTCCGGCTGCAGCCTCCCCTGAGCCAATACTCAGTGCAAGCCCTGCGGCCTGGCTCCCGCTATGAGGTGTCCATCAGTGCAGTCCGAGGGACCAATGAGAGCGAGTCTACGACCACCCAGTTCACCACAGGTAAGGCTGGTCCAGGCAAAAGGTGTGTGAAAGGAGCAAGAGAGTGTGCTGCGCATCCCTGTCACTACAGCGCTGCAACGGGACGTGAGAGTTGGGGCCTCCTGTGGATGTCAGCATCACTGGGTAATAGGAAAGCAGTGAGGAGAACTAGCTTCTCACCCTAGTTCTGCTGGCCACATCTATGCCTCCATGTAAGTCCCTTCCTCTTGTGGCTCTCAGGTTTCTCCTTTGTAAAATGACAGGCTTTCCTTGAAGACATTTAAGCTTCCTATTGCTAGCCCAAATGGCAATTTTGGGAGAGTTCGGGAAGGGTGTCTCCTCCTCTAGACACTTTATGCCATTTGCTGAAAATTGTTGTAATAATGCTCTAAACCTATTATGGCTGCACGACTACAATCATGCACCTTATCACTGCACAAAGCCAACCTGTATAACCATATAGACCTTCCCCTGGGATCCATGATTCACCCACCATTTGTGCACACTAGCAATAAGGGGAACAGGAGGCCGGATTCCCACAGACAGGAAGCTGAATTGAGCCCATGTGAATACCTCCTGCCTTGCTGTGATGACTACTGCCCCCTCCTTCCCAAGACTGTTAGGACTCAAAGAGTGTCTAACAATCAGGAAAGGCCAGACCTCAGAGTGACTTGTCCCAGACTGTCTCAGCACCCATCAGTCTGGCCAGCTAGTGGGTAAGTAGGACGGGCGCCATCAAGCTTCCTGACACACTCTTGGGGTCAACAAGGTCTGTGATCAGATTAGTGACTGAGCATTTAGTCCAGATTGTCAGCCTTGGCTTCTCTCCCTGGGGGAGGTCACGTGTCAACGAATGTCTCTGCCAACTTCAAGTTGTTCAAGAAATCAAAGGGAACCTATAATATCTGTAAGAGCGCAGAATGTGCACCACCTTCTGACAGAGCAGAAGAATCACTCATTCAAGTGTCCTACACTATTCTGGGTTGTGGCCTAAGAGCCCATCACAGGATGGAGTCCAGGAGCCTCAACAACTAGCACTCTCTGCACCACTTGGGTTTTTAATCATGATAAATAAGCCAAAGAGTAAGACAAACAGACACTAACCTATCTCCTAGATTGGAACATATAGCTTAGTGGTAGTCAGATGGATTTGCACCCTGAACAGCCCCTGTGGACCTGGACTGCTTTGTCTACATGGCAGAACTGGAGACTGCTCAGATTAGAGACCTGATCCCTGAAAGCAGTCCATCCTAGGAGAGAGAGGGCAGAGAGGCTGTGCCCAGGCCTTGCTGCAAAACTTCACATTAATTAGATCCATTTCTGCAGCAAAAAAAGAGAGGCCAGGAGTCTGGTGATGGAGCTCCTTCCACTCAGAGATCTCTGCCTTCAAAGGAAACAAGTGTAGCAAACTGCAGAAGTCTGGACTTGATTCAGCAGGAGACCCTTAAAGGCTTTCCTGGCTGTGCTTGTACCAGATTCCACTCCCTCACTAGGATGTGGCCAGAGGCATTTTTTCACTAAGCATGTCTTGGGATCCCTAGAGACTGAGTGTGCTTTTGGGAGAAAAAAACCAAGTTCTGCCCATTTCTCTTCCTTTCTTCTCCTTCATTTAACCAAAAACATTCCTGGGACAGCATGAGCCAGGAATCCCTTCTTGGTTAGAAAATTCAAGGTCGGCCTTCCTCCACCCACACACACACACACAGCACCACTTGCTCAGGGTGGTGGTATCTGCTGTGGACCTCAAGTTCTGCATTCTTTCCTTCATTTCCAGATAGACTGAGGTTGAAAAGTGGTTTCTTTGTGCTGTGCTCTGATAAGGAGTTTGAAGAGGCAAAAAGGGGAAGAGAGCTCTCAAGCAGTGTGATGAAAAGAAAATTCTCGATGTTCAGGTCGACAAGATGCAAGCAGGATTGGCTGGTGGCCCAGGAAAATTCCAATCAAGACAATCACATTCTGCCTCCTTGGAGCTCCCCCCTGAGCTTCAGTTTGCTGCTGCTTCGTGACTCTCCATCTCCGGCTGCCTGGTGGATTGGCAGCAGTTAGGCGGCTGCTTCCTCCGTGCAGACTCAGCCTGCATCTTGGATCTACTTGCCTCTGCTCCATGACTGGGAGAAGCCATAGAGTGGGAAGACAGTTTTGCAGCCAGACTCTCAAAGTCCGGGCTTGGCAGGTGCCAGTTAAATGCTGAAAGGGTACCCAGACTCACAGTAGGGCCCTCAGTCATTGCAAAACGCCGCTTAAATTCAAATTAACCAAAGTGCTTTTCCAGGTGTTGGCTTCGACACTAGGAGTGTACTAATTCCACAGGCAATTAAAACAGAGATTTGCTTCCTGCATGGTGTGTAGGATATTTGCCTGGGTTTAGAGCTATTTGAAAAAAGAAAGAACTGTGATGGAAGTCCAGCAAACTCAGGCATGAAAGAGAGACCAGGCAAGAAGAATGGAAGCCACCCCAGAATCTCCCCACCTCAGCCACCCTGCTTTCAGCTGCCCTCCTGGGGGACTCTTGGGACTGTCCTGTCCCCTGGTGCTCTTCCCTTTCAGCCTAACCCTCAGAATTCAGCCACTGCCACATCTGACCTGAATGCTCCAAACCTCACTTAATGTTATGGGGTGAACCCTGTCCTCTAAAAAGGGATTAAAGCCCTAAACTTCAGGTTATATGAATGTGACTTTATTTGGAGATAGGTCCTTATAAAAGGGAAAACTTAGACACAGAAACAGACATGCACACAAAAGAAATGTCATGTGAAGATGAAGGCAGAGATACAAACCAAGAAATGCCAAAGGTGGCTATCAAATCATTGGAAGCTGAGACGGAAATATGCCACAGCCTCTCACAGCGCTCAGACACCAGGATCTCAGACTTCCAGACAATAATTTCCTGGAAAGACATCCACATATGGCAGCCCTGGGAAACTAATATGACATCCCAGCCACAAGGTTCAAGCTCCATCTACTTGGCAGTGATGCCCTCTGGGATCTTCCAGGAAGTTCTTTCACAAGTTCAGTCTGGATGGCATTTGCCAACTCAGCCAATGGTCTGGTAAGATAGCAGAGGGGCCTTTCTCCCCTTGCAAGACCAGCTGCCCTTGTCAAAGCTGCCCTTTTCCCTGTACCACTCACCCTATGCATCCTCAAAATCTCACAGCTAAAGTAGGTAATAAGACTTTCCCAGAGGCTTTGTGGTAGCAAACAAAACAAAGAACAGATAATGGTCATTTTTGTGCCTTATTGAACTTCTGCTGGGGTCTAAGCACTGTTCTAGGCACTGAGGCGATAGAACAAACAAGATATACAAGATACACAAGATCCCAGTATATACGAATGACATTCTAGTGGGGGAAATTGGACAATGAAAAGAAAAATACAACATTTCAATCGTGACTACTATAAGAAGAGAAATATGATAGAAGGAAGCTCCATTAGATTTTGGAATTTGGAAAGTCCCCAGGAAATGATATTTTAATGAAGACCTATATGACCTAAGTCATGGGAAGATCCAGAGAAGAGCATTTTAGGCAAAAGCAGTGTAGTGCAAAGGTCCTGAGGTAGGAATCACCTTGGTGTGTTTCGAGAGAAGGAAAAAGGCAATTCAGCTGGACCACAATGAATAGGGGTAGAAGTGTTAGGAGGTGACATCTGAGAAGCAGGCCGCACCAATTCGTTCAGAGCCCTGCAGGCTATGACTAGGCGTGTACAATGCAGAGAACAGGAAAGGTTTAAGCCAGGGGAATTAGTGATCTAACCTATGTTTTAGAGAGTAGATGCCTGGAAAGTCCAGTCCTGAGTTCGATCCCCGATACAAAAAATAATAGTACCAAGAGTAGATACTGCCAGAGCTCACAAACCCAGGGGTCTTTGCCTCATTCCTGGCTTACTGACATGTTACAGAGACCAGCTCAGTTCCAGCTGGGGGTTGGAAGGGGTGTCCTTCAACTGCCCCTCAGAGGCATCAGGTTTCTAGACCCAGAGGGCCAGCCAGCTCACCTCTCCCCATTCTGAGACTCACCTTCCAAGGCCCTACTCTGGGAACAACCTCTCAGCATTATTGACTTTGAAAGTGTCTAGTCCCTTTCAGAGAAAACACTGCCCTTACTACAGGGTGCAAGCCCTGTGACCAAAAATCCCAAAACTTTTGGCAGTGATTCTACTCTGTTCTTATAAAAAGGAGAGATTTCCAAGCTATCAGGTTGTAGTTGTGAAGAGCATTATGTGAAGTCTCAAGCTTAACCCTGACCCTAACTTCAACTGCTTTTGCTCTGGCTCAGCTCTGGCCACACACACCCCAAGCCCACCCAGGCCATTTGTCCAGTCTCTTCTCCCACCTCAGATTGAGGGCTATGCTGCCTGGCAAGCCCCTCCACCTGCCTCTCCAACCAATTGCTACGTAAATAACATACTCAACATGCCAAGAATGTACAGGATCCCGCATGCCAAAGTACATTGAATGAAGAAACATTTCTCAGAAAAATAAGCTGCAGAGACATAAATCTGCTAAAAGATTCACCCAATTTACATCACTAAACAGAATACTTCTCACACGGAAGCCTCTGCTTTCAGATTGATTCACAGCATTCTCCTCTTCACAAGAACAATTGGCGGATACAAACCTTGCTTTTGCAAATTGCAACAGTCCACCCGAGGTTTTCTCAGAACAAATTGGCTGTTCCACTCCAAAGTTAAATGCGTGTCTCAAAGACAAGAAATGTCTGGAACTTTTGAAGTGACGGATTTTCAGGGCGGCATCTTATTACACAAGTTGTTTATGTTATTCTTCCTTAAATGAGCTGAAGGAGCTGGCCTGGTCGCAGGGGAGAGAAGCAGCTCCCCTGGGGTGACGGGAGAGAATCCAATGCTGACATGCCCTTCATTGCACTGGAATCCTGAGAACCCCAAGAGCAGCTTTGGGGCCATAATGCTGGAACTCAGGAAGAGTTTAAGGGGCCACAGAAACCCAGTTTGGGACGTGAATATCTATTTTTGTAGCAGGCAACTTGACACATATTGCGTAATCTCTTCAGCAATGTAGACTATCAATTTTATTTGCCTCTGCTATACAGGTGCCCATAGAGTCCTCACAAGAGCAAAAAACATGTCCATTAGTCCCATTACTGCAGGGGTGAGAGCTGAGGATCGAACTCGGGCCTGGCTGCAAAGCCCATGTTCTTCCCGTTCTATCACATCCTCTATCTATACCTCAATTTTCTAAGCTGATAGCCTTCCAGCTGTGTCTGTACAGGTAAATCCAGGAGAAGACATCACGAAATCAACCATCTCCTTTTTGCTTCATGCTCAAATTTGATATTGCTCTATTCTATTTAAATCACTTGGTATTATCCCTGATTTTCTCCTACTGAGGTTTTCTTTGTTTTGTTCTTAAATTTATAATATTATCTTGTTCATTTTCAAGTTTCTAGCACACCACTGAAACTCTTGAATGGTCGAAGTGCAAACATAAAGTATATTGATGTCTAACTCCCAAATGAAACCCTCTGACCTGCCCAGAGAGTCTGAGATGGCAGACTAAAAGCTAAGGGCAAGCACGGGCTTCACTGGAAGGTGAAGCAGAGGGTCAGAAGGCGTCTCACCCAGAGGCTTTTAAAATTCAAGATGCACCCCAAATGCGCATTACTGCATATGATGCTGGTGATGTCTGTCTATTTTCAGAGATTGATGCTCCCAAGAATTTGCGAGTTGGTTCCCGCACAGCAACCAGCCTTGACCTTGAGTGGGATAACAGTGAGGCAGAAGTGCAGGAGTACAAGGTCGTGTACAGCACCCTGGCAGGGGAGCAATACCATGAGATGCTGGTCCTCAAGGGCATCGGTCCCACCACCAGGGCCACCCTCACAGGTGAGTGAGACCCACCTCTTTGGAACATGATGGTTGCTCAGTGTACACTCTCATAGCTCTCTCTCAATGTACCCATCCCACATCCCACCCATCCACAAATCAAATCCTATTGATTTAATCTGTCACTTATCTATCAAATAATGTCAGCTACTTTTCATATCAAAAATGTCTGTTCATTATCTATCAAATGTGTCTACTGCTTTCCACTGTACTACCCTCACCTGGTCTAAGCCACTCACATCTCTTCCCTTAACCACTCCAATAAATTCCCCACACTTTCTTAAACCCCACCTCATCCCCTCTTCAAGCTATCCAAATGTTCTTTTCAAAGTATATTTCTGATTATACCGTCATTATGCATTCATTCCAGAGCCTTGCCACTGCTCTTAGGATACACCCACACCCTTACTGTGGCCCCCAGGTCCTGCCCAGTTCCCCTGCCTTCTCCACCCCTGCCTTCCCATCCCCTGGTGCTCTCTGTGCTCTGGCCCAGTGGGTCAGCTTCCTTAACTCCTCCACCACACTCTCCCTCCTGCCACAGGCCTTTGCTCTTTGCTTGCTTCCCTCTGACGTCCTGTTCAGCTCCTTGTTTGCAAGGCACTGTGGGAGGAGGCTGTGTGATTCCCTAGTGAGGTTGGATCACCTTACCCTTCGGCCTCATTTCACAAGTTACCTCACCTCACATCACTTATCGGCGATGCTCAAGTCATCCTCTGAGCTGCATGGGGGTAATCGTTTGATTATTGATCTTCACCTCAGACCTAAAGCTCCATGGAATTTGGACCACATTTTTATATATCATTGAATCCCCAGGGCTCAACACAGTGTCTGGCATATACTAGATCCTAGATCAGTAACTCTGAAATGAATGAAGAAATGGATTAAACTGCAAACGTTTACCACAATGGGAGCATAGACTGCAAAAGGCGTATGATAACGTGAGAGCCTGGCCATGCCTTACACCACCTATTAAAAGTCTGGGTTCCTTCTAGACGACAAGAGGGAAGCCACTGAGGGATTTGAAATAAGGCAGTGGAATGAGTCAGTGTATACAGAGGAATCCAAGGGCCAAGCAGGGAGATTGGTCAGGAAGCTGTTGCTAGAGTCAAAGAAGAGAGGATGGTGGTGTAGATAAAAGCAGTGTCCTAAGTCACCACAATCCCTGGCCGAGAAGCAGACTCTATTTTCTGGGAGTGTGGGACTCAGTCAGTGTTCCTTTGGGGCCTCCCCAGCACCCCCACTGAAGATAATCTGCCCACTGGATCACCCCAGGGTAGCTGACTGCTAATGCAGGGTGTGGTTTTCAGATGAAGGAAGCACTGTGCAGAGCAGTGTGAGCCAGGGGTCACCCACATGCTTGCCAACACTCTTTGTGTTACGCCTTGGCTCCCTGCAGAAGCATTTACCATCTCACTAAACAAGGGATGCACCACCGAGTGCATACGGTAAACAAGGGCAGTATAATCAAAGCTGTTTTTTCTCCGGGGCTGAAATCCCAGACCTCCTTGCCAAATTAAGCCAGTTAAAGTAAATACAAAAAATGCCTTTTCCAGACAGATGCACTCCTGAAATACAGCAAGGAGATGGGAAGTGCTGCTGACCAAGCAGGTTAACGGGAGTGAATTAGACACAGAAAGGACAGACCAGCTGGTGTAAGGGCTTGCAGAGAGTTAGAGGCATTCACAAAAATTACACCAAACAAAAAACCTGAATGATATGAGAGGAAGCATAGCCCATCCCTGCCTATGGCTTCAGGCTGATTTGGCAATTAGCAGTTTAGAAAAAAGGATGGCTCATTGTTTTGGGGAGGTTATGCCATAATATTATGAGAGCCATAGAGAATTAAGTCAGATCCTACTTATTATTTCCCACTACCAGGAAAGAAAGAAGATTGTACATTTATTGGTTATCTATCTTCTTCCAGGAACCTTCACTCAGTTAAATTTAATCTTCACAAAAACTTCAAGAGGTAGGTGTTGTTAGCATTCCCATTTTATAGATGAGGAAAGTGGGGTTTAGAGAGTCAGAAAATGTGTACCCAGATTCACAAAGCTAAAAAAGGGCACAGTTGTGAGTCAGAGCTACTTAGAACTTCCGAGTCCCAGTCCACTGGATCCCTTCTATGGCTGCTATTACTAGACAAATACAATGTAAGTGTCTTAGTTAATTTTTCTCTTTGCTGAGACCAAATACTTGACACCCAAAGTTAAAGGAGGAAAAGTTTATTTAGCTCACAGTGTGTAGAGGTTTCAGTTCATAGTCAGCTGGCTCCTAGGCAGAGTGGAATGGCAAAGAGGCATCTCAGAGGAGAAAGAGTTCATGGCAGGCAGAAAGCAGCAAAGTAGTGAAGAACCAAAGCAGCAAGCAGTAAGGGACAAATGAGGACCCTCTTTCTGTCCCTTGTATTACATCCAGGCTACCCACCCTTAGGAAGGGTAGCACTCACCGCACAGTAGGGCACCCTTAATCCTACCCAGAACCATGCAAACCAATCAGAGGACTAACTTAGTAATCACGCATCCTTGATCCCAGCATCCCACACTCTAGATCCAGCCACCTTTGAAAAGCCCCACCTATGACCACATGAGGCTTTGGGAGGACATCTAGACACTAACCGTAACAGTAAAGAACAGTCCAAATGTCAATGCAACAGACCTAGAAAGGATGGGAAAATTTTTCTGGGTAATGAGCTTAGATAGGTAGATATTTTGTGTTAGAATTGCTCTTATAAAAAATTATGTATACATGCATATATATATATATAATCACAAATATATATATACATATATATAAACATATGTATACCTCACATGATTATCCCAGAGAGCTCACCGCTGGGGAGATTTACAGAGGGATTACAGGTAGAAAGGCAATCAAGTCCAATACACACGCCTTGTGGAAACGCTAGTTATGCAAGGATCGTTCACTTTGGCTGCAGTATCTGGGGGAAGGGAAGGAAGGGCCATGAAAGCGAGAAGGGGGAGAGGGCTAAGCTCAACTCCAGCTCTAAAAAATTGTGCTCTCTCCCTCCTTCCCCACTTGGACTCTTAAGAAGAAAGTCTTTCATCCTCCACGGCCTATGTGAGACCCCAGAAGACTCCTGTCTTATTTGAAGACTGGGCTCTGTGTAACATAGTTAAGGCCTCCACTTCCTTTGTGACTTGGGGAAACTGACCAACCTTCCAAGCCTTTGCTTCTTCTTCTGTGGAGGGGGAATAATGCCACTGACTGCATCGAATCATCACGCGGCTTTAATGAGGGGATGGTTTAGTGCATTCGAGGCAGCACTGCTGATAGAGCAGGAAGTGAGGAAGTGAGCACTGACGGTGAAGAAACAAGTGGAGCTAAGCCCTATAAGCAAAAGCGTGATTTAGGAGGACCTCCTCCAAGCAGCATGGTGCCATGCTGCACCGTGGGGACCCGAGGTGTGTGGGGACAGTAGAGTAGTGCCCTCTTCCCCAGTCCTGCTGAGCCACAGCCTGCATGTGAGAGCCCTGGGGAATTCTGAGGCAAGACACACTCACTCAGAGCCCAACTTGTGACCTCACCCACCCAGGTTTGAGGCACCCAGCTTCACAGATGTGCACCCTTGGCAAATTCCCTAAATTCCTGTGCTGAAAGACCTCCTATCTACTCACAGGGTGGACTCAAGGATGAAATGAAATCATGCTCACCTCAATGTGTGAGCACCGAGCATGGAGTCTGGCACACACAGAAACCTCAGTATCCACTGTGTCTTTTAATTGAACTCATCTCCGAAAAGCTCAGACTTGGACCCATGGCAGCCTGATCTTTCTCTGGCCCACATTCAGGTTCCCTTGGTTCCCACAGTCAACCTCAACCCTTAGAGATGGATGGCATCTGTATTTCTATTCCTTGCAGAAGCCTTTGTCTCGAGGCCACCATTGATGCTTTTGCTGAGGAAACCAGGCCTTTCCTGACTCTGGAAGTCCTTGATCATTCAGAGGGCTCACAGCAGTGCACCCCTCCTTATCCCCCTCACAAACACAGAGCCCAAGCTGGGCTCTAAAATACCAGACATTGGGCCGGGGATTTAGCTCAGTGGTTTCCGCCTGCTGTGCAAGCGCAAGGACCAGAGTTCGATCCCCGGTACCAAAAACAAAACAAAACAATAAAATACCAGACATTTCCCCCACTATTCTCTGCAGTAGCCAGAGAATTCCCTCTGGAGGAGGAATTTGTTTCTGAAAAATGGACTCAGTTTCACCAATGACTTTTCCCCTCCTTGGGTGGCTTCCATGCCTTTAATGACAAGTTCTTTTCAGGATCGGGCTCAGTCTCTTAGCCCAGTTAATGTCTGTTTGGCCTGTGTACCATACCTGGAGGCACACAGGGGTCCCCAAGTCTATAAATTTTACAGGCTCATCAGGCACCTCTGGCTTAGTGACAACACCATTCACTGTCTGGGTAGCAAGGAAAAGCCACAAGGAAAATTCCTAGTGGAGAGAGGGAAGGAAAGAGGGAAGAAGAAAAGGAAAGAGGGAGAAGAAAGGAAGGAAGGAGATTCTATGTTCCCAACCGGAATGTGATCAGAGAACAGCTTCCCTCCAGGTGTAGTGGCACATGCCTGTAATCCCAGCAACTCAGGAGGCTGAAGCAGGAGGATCACAGGTTTGGGCCCAGCCCAGGGAACTTAGTGAGACCCTGTTTCAAAACACAAAGGGATAAGATGTAGCTCAGTGTACAGCAATCCTGGGTTTGATCCCCAGTACCTTCAAAATAAACAACAGCAAGCTTCCTTGTATAAGACTAATGTGAACTGTAAACATCTTTCTGGCCAGTTTCAGAGGGGACCTGTGATCTGCATCAGAAAGGAGTGTGTGGCCACAGAGGGCAGAAGGCTATGCCTTTGGCCACCTATGCTCTCTCCCCAGGCCTCTTTCTTGGCCAGCCCACACTTGAGGATCCCTGTGATAGGAAACATGGCAGAAGGAGCCAGCCTGTGTGGTCCCTCATGAGGCATTTCCAGCCAGTGCCTCCCAGTGCTGTGACTCCTCTATCCAGCATTCAACAAGCCATTGATCAGGAACCCACCAGCCAACAGGGCTCAGGAAACCCAGTGAAGAGTCCTACATTGTGATACAGCATAAAATTGCAAGAAAACAGACTCACGGCCAGGCACAGGACACACTCATGTGCACACAGATACAGTCATACTCTGTATACTCACACATGCAGACACACTCACATTCACGCAGCCGCAACCTACTCCTCCACCACATACATGCACACATGTACACGTTCCACACATGATATCACACATGTACTCACACACCATATGCACACCCACACCCACACTCACACACAGAGAAAGGGAGAGAGCTGGTGTCTGCCAGCATGTCTCAGTCAAGTTCTCTGGTTTCTGGGGGACAAAAGAGAGACCACCGACCGAGCCCCATACTTCCTCCTCAGGGCTGAGTGGGGTCTCCTTGTCAGATGGGCTCCTCAAGGTGAGTAGGTAGAAGGCTTGTTCACAAGAGGATTTTCCACAAAGAAATCCCAGATTTCAGAAGGAGTCAAGCTGGCAAATCAGCACTGACCAAGTGCTTGATGCCCACTTCCCTCTGCCTGCCCTCTCCTGACAGGCCAGTGCCCAAAACCAAACAGTACAGGCCTTCGAGGCCTTTCTGAGAAGGGGAGTGGAGCACTGGCCAGGGGGCTAGGACCAAGCTTCACTCAGGCTCCTTTGGACAAAGTCACAGTGATCTCAAGTGGTCACTTTGGTAAGGCACCCTCTAAACATGATGTGACTTGTGGGCAGAGGGGTTGGAAGGTGGGCAGAGAGGAAGGAGACATCCACGCACTCCCTTACAGTCAGGACATAAGAGCTTCTGTCCTTTACAGTGGTCCCTCAAGTTACAACCATCCTGGCATGCAAACAACTTGAGTTATGACCAGAATTTCCATGTTTAACTTACGAACAAAGTCTTGAGTTACAACCCAAATGCTAGCTGCTTGTGCTTCCAGATGGTCTCAGATACAGATTTAACCCATAAAGAGTTCTGGAAGGAGCACTACAACATCCTTTCCTTGTTGAGAAATGCTGGGCCAATGTCCCTATAAGGACACTGAGATCTCCCTAGAAGAAAGTGTGGCCTAAAATTGTACAGGAGAGAGACTTTGAAGGCAACTGACCAACTTGAGTTACAACCAGCCCTCAGGAACAAGCTGAGTTTGTAAGTCAAAGGTTCACTGTATTTAGTTAAAAGACTGGGGAGATAGGAGCGAGGAGAAAACCCAGGTGGAATGTTTCAGCTTCCACTCGGCTTCTTCGGCAGAGAGTACTTGATTCTAATAAAGACCTGGAAATGGGGTGTCCCTGCAGGACAAAGGGTGATGAGCCGTGTTCCTCATTAATGCCACGGGCACCAAGAAAGTTCCACCTGAGAACATTTCTTGGTCATATTGCTTTTCTTTCTAAATGTGGGTTTTAAGTCAGGGTAGAGTAGACTGCTCTTCGTGGTAGTTGAACATCATCCACACTCCAAAAAGCAGAGAGGTGTATTCGAAAGCCCAACTCATTCAGAAAGCCCCAAAGAAGCACCTTCTCATGTGAGAAGATGAGGGTGGGGAGCCTTGCGCTTAGCTGTCCACTTAACTAGAAACACACAGTTGCCTATCTGATGTGATTTCAGGGGCTCTCCGGAGAGCCTCTGTCACCAAATATCTCCCCATCCATGAAACCTTTGGTCTCCAAACTCTACCACTGGGAAACTTCCCTGTGATCCAGCCTTACATTAGGTCTTTGTTTTCACAAATAATTTTCCCAGATCTGCCTTGGCATGTGCTGTTCGCTCTGCCCGGGATGCCCTTCCCCCAGCCAAATGTCCACAGAGCCTTCAAAACCAAACGCAGACGTCCTTTTCTGGAAGTCTTCCATCATGCTCTACCACCACCGTTGTGCCCATGCTGCTTCTGTGCCTCAGCCATGTTTTCACTATGCTACACTAAAAGAAATTAGATCCTTGGGCCCAAAGACCTAAGAATCTGATGCGGAGACTGACCTGAAAACTAACGGTAACCATACAGAGCATAAGTGCCATCAAAACTAGAAGATTGATTAAACTCCTTAGGAACAGGATCCTCTCTATGAAAGCCAGGAGGCCAAGATATTAGGGTCGACAAAATCCCCATCCCTACTTTGGTGAACTTGAGCGTCACGGGCACCCGGGAGATGAGCTCAAGGATTGAGGGGTGGAAAGGATCCATAGTGCTACAAGCTCATCTGAACCCAGCCAAGCCTGCAGTCCCCAAGTGCCTTATTCCCGTTTTTGCTGGCGAGAGAGAGCATTGAGGGTTTGGGGGTCCCCTTCTCCACACCAATTTCCCCACCAGCAGCAGCAAGCATAGGGAATAGGTTTCCTAAGTACTGGGAGTGTGACGCCTTCTGCCTTTATCACCACAATTCTTGCAGTACAGGTGAGAATTTTCTCAGCCAGGTTGCTCTCCACCCCTAACTAACCTACTGCTGCTTACCATGCCCGACTCTGACCCCAGAGAATTCCTTATTTCCTTCCCTGCACCTGGCCCGATCTTAGCCGGCTTTCAAGGTCCAACTGAAGTCCCTTCTCTGGCTACTCCAGCCCATGCCAGTCTCATCCTCCTCTGCAGAACTCTTGTTAGCATCCCATAGGGTTGTATTAAGGTACTCAAATTGCAATTTGCTTACTCCAGTCCCCACTGCCAATCGGTAAGGCTCTTAAGGACAGGAACCAGAGAGAACAGGGGAATTGTGTTCTAAAACATAGCTTTAGTTTGTATCAGATTTGTGACCTTGCTCATGAGCAATATCCACCCAGCAGAGCTAAGGGGAATTAACTGAAATAACACATAAATCTCTAAGAAAATATAGTTGTAACAGTATCTTTACCATCAGACACTCAAAATTCTCCTTCATTCCCTCCTTCTTTCTTCCTGCTCTGTTCTTCATTATTCTTCTAGATTATGTATTACATGGAGCTTGGCATAATTATGGGTGCACATTAAACAATGAATTACTTTTCAGTACAGATTTCTTTTGATCCCCAAAAGGCCAAGGTTGATATCTGTTCAGCTCACCTAGTATCCCCTGCATACAGCCTTGTGGCTGACACAAAGGAAGCCCTCAATTACATTTGAGGAATGGATGAACTGTGTGTTTTGGGTGTTCAGAGAAGAATGGATATGTGGTGAGGGTTGAAAAGTGTCAACCTCTAACCTAACAAAGGAAGTTCTATGAGGGATGGAGAATGGTGGTTTCCTCTGGGACAAATTTTCTGAGCCTTTGCTAAGAAAGAGAACAAGGCCATTTGTAGGTTACCACTTGCAGGAGTTGGATGAAAAGGTAAAAGGAACATTGATAGAGAGCAGTGGGTTCTTTAAAAGTAGGAATTCCCTAGGAGCACACAGATAGAGAGGGGCATTAAGTACGTGTTGGATGCACATTTTCTTTTCCAGCAGAACTGCATTTTACCTGCTGGCAAAGAGTAACAATTCACTCATAGCACAGGAAGAAAGCTGCTGAAAATCAAAGAAAGCAGCAGCCCACGAGCGAGTCCCACCTCCCATCCCCTAGACAGAAAACCTGGGAAGAAAGTGCTTTAAATTCAGCTCTGCTGTTTTCTGGGAGATGATTCTGTGGTAAATTATTGAACATTTCATTTAAGCTTCATAAATAAGAAACTCAGATGAAAACGTTAACATGTTAGATCCATTTGGCAACATATAATTTCTGTCTTACTCCCTCGATCTGTCACCCTTCATCTACGTTGGAGAATTTCTACTTCATTATAGGCAATTGAAGGTCTCAATCAGCTGCCTGCAAAAAGTAGTTTGTGTTGCAAAAGTAATCTAATTTCTCCAACTGAGGATGTACCCGGGACTCACCAAAAGGTATTGTCCGAGATAAATATGTGTTTGGAACAGATCTGGAGGAGTGCCAGTCACCCACTCAGTAGAGGTGGGCACCCACTCCAGCGAGGGCAAGCTGCTCACTGACACCTGGACACCCTGCTTTCCACCAGAGTCAACAGGCTAAGCCCCAGCAAACCAACAACTACTAGTGTGCCTAGAACCAACCTGTGCATGACTGGGACACTTTCTACAGCTGATGAGACCACTTATATAAAAGAACTCAAAACCTGAAATGGCTCTCAACGCTGGGTAATAATAATCCTGGGTACTACCACTATGGGTCAAGAGCTGTCCTTTAAAAATATCAATGCTTTTAATCCTCACAATGACCTTCTGAGATAGAAACTATTATTATTCCCCTTCTATAGAAACTGAGGCCCAAAGATGCTAAGTCATCAAAATCACACGCATACAAGGTTGCAGACCTTGAAGATAAAAGGTAGTATGTCCGCCTTCAAAGTCTGTCAAAATTCACACTTCCACTCATGTTAATACTAGCTTTAAAAAAAAGAAAAGAAAGAACTGAGAGGTAGGCAAGGGGAGAAACTGGCTTGGGAAGGAAAAGTAATCCCTTCCTGGACAAGACTCAGGACTGCATTCCCTCAAAGGAGCCTGTCCAGTAAGAACAGAGTAGGGCCTGCCATGCTCATGTATGGGATATTTATTGTGCAGGCTGTACTACAGGGGGGTTGTATCCCCTGGCAGCATCTATCCCCTTGGCTAAACCAAGCCATAAGCTATTTGTTAAGGGAAGGCTGCTCCAAGCAAGTCCTGTTAAAATCATTCCCAGGACCTCAGGAATCTCGGGGAAGTCATAGCCACTCTAGGGACCAGGCGAGGCTGAGGCCTGAGAAAGGCCTTCCCCGTCCTGCTAAAACCCTGAACCTGAGGCCAGAAGTTTGAGAATCATCTCTGCGTCTCATTGCTTTTCTTTATAAAAAGGTGGCATACTAAGTTGAACAATGTTCTCCCCAAAATTCATGTCCTGCTGGAACCTGCAGATATGACCTTATTCACAAAGAGGTTCTTTGGAGATGTGATCAATTTAAGATAAGATCATACTGGATTCCGGTGGCCCCTAAGTCCAGTGACTGGTATCCTTATAAGATGAGAGGACACAGTCACACAAAGGCAGAGGTCACAGTGAGATGGCTATAAGCCACAGCTGAGCATTGCTGGCGACTACCAGAAGCCAGGAAGAGGCAAGAAAGGGTTCTCCATTGGACCTTCAGAGGGAGCATGACCCTGCTGACTCAGCGTTTGGACCTCTGGACTGTGAGGTCTACACTGTCCAGAACTATGAGAGAAGGTACTTTCTTTGTTTTAAGCCACCCATTTGCAGTAACTTATAATAATAGCCACAGGAAACAACATGGATCAAAAGAAGGCTTCCAATCCTGGGGTCATAATGAGGCTCCAGAACACATTCAATTTTAAAAAGCACATAAATGTAGGATAACATTATCATAACTCATGGCCCTGGGGAGCCCATACAAGACCCCACAGAAAACCCACCAGGAGTCATCTGACTGACTATTGTTGGAGGCCCTCAAGGATGATAGCTTGATTTTTGTTGCATTTTCCTCAGTCCTGGGCTTAAAAATGAAGACAAGTTTGACACAAGTTGTTGTAGATGGAATAAAAGTTCCCAAAGATGTCCACATTCTAATTCCTAGCACTTGTGTCACTTTACCTGGCAAGAGAGGCTTTGCAAATGTGATGAAATTAAAGATCTTGAGATGGGGAAAATCATCCTATACTATGCAGATGAGTCCAACGTAATCACAAGGGTCCTTGTAAGCTACATACACAGAGGTCAGAGTAGATGTGACAGTGGCAGCCACAATCAGAGAGAGAAACAGATTTGAAAATGCTAAGCTGCTGGCTTTGAAGATCGATTAAGCAGCCACCAGCCAAGAAGTGCAGGCAGCCTCTAGAAGCTGAAAAGGGTAAAGAAACAGATTCTACTCAAGGGCCCCAGAGGGAATGCAGCCCTGCTAAACCATTTAGACTTCAAACTTCCTGGACTATAAGATCATAAAGTGGCATTGTTGTAAGCCACTAAATTGTGCTGATTTGTCACAGCAGCAATAGGAAACTAATACATAGGTCAAACAATTGGCCTGAAAGTAAATGTGGAAGAGAGTAAGGAGAGACCCCAGAGAATTTCAGACATTCTGGGAGCCTGTCAGAGATTCCTTCTAATGAACCCCAAAGGGGTTTCCTCAGAGGCTTGTGCCCTTTAGTTGGACAGTTTTTATATTTCTTCCACCTTCCTGGAATCCATCAGAAGTCATCCTAAGATGGGAGCCATAGCTCTAGATCTAAATTGCTGAGCTTAGTAGGGTCACTATGCCATTACATTAAAGGCTAGATGGCCCTATATAAAGGAAAAGTCCATCCACATTGCTCTCTAGAAGGGACACCAGAGTCCATACATAGCTTCAGTTCCTATCTATAAAAAATGAAGTGTGGGGCATAACCTTTATCAATGAAAGAATCTAAGAGCCAGCAGGTTAAAATCACTATTTCAATTTTGAAATGTGACTTTCTCCCCAACCTGCCCTTCCATTCTAGTGTGCTCATGCTTAGATTTTTCATGCTCTAATTTCTTACAAGTTTTGTTTATTCTTGCCTAGAGGCTGCCAAACTCCAAGCAGTCATACAAATGGATCCAATGACAAATGTGCTAGATCCACCAGATCGACCTTGTAAACAGCTCATAACTGCTAAACTATACAATACGACTTCTACGTTGCATTCTGAAGTCCCCTAGACCTTCTTCTTATCCTCTTTGTGGGAGGCTATTACTAGTTCCTCCCAGTGGAAACCCTTGTTGGCCATATTCATAGCAATCCTGCTGACCTTATAATTTGGCCCCTGTATTCTTAACTGTTTCTTTGGCTTTTCCAGACTCAAAGCTAAATGGCTACCAACATGACAATGCCTGGTGCCTATCAAAGGCCTTTAGATAGACTCTCTGTAGAGTAACTCTAACTGCTGATCACAACCATGACTCTTCAGCTGGAAGTAGCCAGAATGGTCTTCACCCTTTCTTCCTCACAGCAGTTAGGGATACTTCTTCAGAGGGGGGAATATTGCAGATAGGTAAGTTAATTAGATATCTTATAAGCAGTTAGACAGGGCCAGCCCACAAGGAGCCAATATGGAGGACAGTCAAGGAGCCAAGATGGAGGACAGTGAAGACACAGTCACTGAAGGCCAAAATTGTAAAAGAAGAGAAACTGCCACATCCATGTAGGATGAATAGCAGTGACGGATATTCTAAATAGGCATCAGTCTCCTGGGTGAGGGGCCAAGGTCTTAACCCAGCCTCTCCAGGAGATACCCCTGACCCACCCTTACTAAAAATCCTTGTAGACTTGCTCCATGGCTTGCTCCCCCATTGGACCCCCATTTAATCAGTATTACCTGGGTGACTGTACTTGTAATCTTATTGGCTGGTTGTGGTTTTGCCCCACCTCATGCCCACCTTGTAAATTTCCATTGGGTCTTCTAGTTTTGTTTCACGTTGTACCTGCCTCACCACATGGCTTTTCTGAATAAAACATCTTTGAAAAGTGGGGTGAGTGGGCAACCCACTTTCCGGTCCCCCTTCTTTCTCTCAATAAATTTCTCCTAATCAAAAAAAAAAAATGAGGTGTGATCCTCATATACAATGTTCAAGAAATGCTTCAAAGACCCATGTCCACACTGTAGCTCTCAATTCCATGTTTCCCCAATTTACAATTCAAGCAAGTTCTACCCAACCTGAGACTCTAAGCACACAGGTATCCAAACTCACTGACAAAGGTAACCTCACTGCCTTTATGAGACCTGCAGCAAAAAGGAAGTTGGGCAAGGGCAAAGTCATCTTATTGACTTGGTATGGATTTCCCAAGTAGGAAAATGGGAATTTCTAATAGATGAAATTAGAGGCAGACTCAGGGAAGACTAAACATAAGGCCTGAACAGAAATCTAAGATTATTTTCTTCCCTTTCAGCCTTCCCTATCTCCAACACACACAGAGAATAATGTTTGTTTCTGCATCTACTGATAGATCTGGTACCTGGCACTGAGTACGGAGTTGGAATATCTGCCGTCATGAACTCACAGCAAAGTGTGCCAGCCACCATGAATGCCAGGACTGGTGAGTAGGAGGATGAGGAGGAACAGCAAGCCTGAAAGCTGAGGAGCCCTAGGGATCTGATCTCAGAAGTCCATGCCCCTTAGTGAACAGGGTCCTGGTGACAACCATCAGTCTAGTGACAACATTCACCTATGAATAACAAACCTCTTATGTCAGACATGCAGGATAGAATCCCATCACCCATAGATGTATGCTTGGTTCTCCCAATATGAAGGCCTGCCCAGAGCTTTGCAGGGCAGAGGCAGAAAATCCCAAAAGGCTAGTACTACGGCAGGCTATATTTCTACCTAGATCACATGACAGCAGGCAGAATGGGGCAAGTGTCCTCAGCCTGCACAGCAGAAGCCCTCATAAAAGCCAATGGAGGAAGTAATTTATTAAAGCCAAGAACAGTTAAAAAAAAAAAACAGTCTATTTGAAACCCTGCTGCTCTAGAGCCAAAAGTTTTGTTTCTAAACCCTAGGTAAATTTCAAAGTCATTCCAGTAGCTTAGATAGAAGCAGTCTGGGCTGAGTTGGGCTGGGGACTATCGACCAATCCCTGTCGCCAAGGTTCAGTCCAGCACAGACAATCTTACTAGAGGAGCACATGGACAGGAGTCTCCAGGAGTCCTCAGATCAAGTCATCTGTACACTCATGGTTAGGCCAAGTCTAAATGACCTCATGGACAGAAACAGAAGGTAATCAAGGAAAACTTCCCTAGCCAGGAATGTCACATTCCTAATTGGCAGTGGCTCCAGTTTGTTCTGATTGATTTACTGAGAAAGGCTAAGTGAAAATGAATGTGGAGAGTCTGAAAACCCACAGCCAGCTTTGTCCCAGAGATAGGTGCATTCCAGTGGTGTCAGCCTTAATAATAATGTTTGCTGAGCCACTGGCCATCTTTCAAAAGGAAGCTGCTTAACAAAATGTGAGATGAGTGTCAACAATGACAAGCTAGAATTCGTGGTCAGCAGTCTTGCTGGTAGCTTGGAAATACATTGGGTGATCCAATAAATCCTGGTCATTCTGAGGAACCTGTGTAACATGAGTCACTTATGTTGATCCACAGAACTTGACATCCCCCGAGACCTCATGGTGACAGCCTCCTCGGAGACCTCCATCTCCCTCATCTGGACCAAGGCCAGTGGCCCCATTGACCACTACCGGATTACCTTTACACCGTCCTCTGGGATTGCCTCAGAAGTCACTGTGCCAAAGGACAGGACCTCATATACACTGACAGATCTAGAGCCTGGGGCAGAGTACATCATCTCCATCACTGCTGAGAGGGGTCGGCAGCAGAGCTTGGAGTCCACTGTGGATGCCTTCACAGGTACTAGCATGCTAGAAATCTTAGCCATGTTCAAGCATCAATGGATCTTCACATAAGAAGGTCATCCAGGCAATCCATTCTTCCAAAGTCCCATTTCCTTTAGAGAAAGGAAAAAAAGATGGGTAGGAAAAGAAGAGATAGAAGGAAAACTAAATACATAGATCAAGTGGAAATTGTTGGAAGTAAAGAGGAGAGGTGAACAAGAATGCTACATGCCTGAAAATGTAAATCTGGTGCCCTAAAGCCTGGACACAACAGTTGATTCTGTCCATCTTTCTCTTTCTGCACTAACTCAGTAGACAATCTAAGGATCCATGGAATCATATTAAATTCCTTCCAGAACTGAGATTTTTAAATCTGAATCGGTACAATGAATAACTCACAGAAGTATTTCTGGTTTGATCAGAGTTGACTTTTTTTTTTGGTACCAGGGATCGAACTTGAGTCCTTGCGCTTGCGCAGCAGGCGGCGAAACCGCTGAACTAAATCCTCAGCCCCTAAGAATTGACTTTTTAGAATATGGCTTGGGAAAAGTAGAATAGACAGGACTGGAGTGTAGGGAGGTGGAACCTCTGGGCCAGTGAGTGAAGATGTAGCTCTTAGCAAGGAGACCAGGTCCTTTTACTCAAGTGGCTCTTTTAGCTCAATGTCCTGCCACATCACCTATGTTTCAGAACCATCCACCTTCTGTATTTTTCAGGCTTCCGCCCTATCTCCCATTTGCACTTTTCTCATGTGACGTCCTCTAGTGTCAACATTACCTGGAGTGACCCATCTCCCCCAGCAGACAGACTCATTCTGAACTACAGTCCCCAGGATGAAGAAGAAGAAATGATGGAGGTCTCCTTGGATGCTACCAAGAGGCATTTTGTCCTGATGGGTTTACATCCAGCCACTGAGTATATTGTCAACCTGGTGGCTGTCCATGGCACAGTGACTTCTGAGCCCATCATGGGCTCCATCACCACAGGTAAGACTGGCAGACTTGACAGCAATTGATGAAAAGGGTTCTCACAACAGCCTTTGACAAGTCAATGAAATGTGGAAAGAAAAATGCTCAAGCTGTAGGGGACTGCCTCTATGGCTACAGGGGATCTGTGAACTGCTCTAGAACAGCTAATTCTTCCAGTGCTACATACGATGCATAAGATAGGAAACTCCAAGGTAGGACAGTCAATGTCTTGAGGAGGTTAAGGCTTGAATGCATTGGTCCAGAGATCTACCAGCCTAAGAGAAAGCCCTGAAGAAAGCTAGTTTCCAAGAGGAATCCCTCTGCAGTGAAGAGGCATGTGCTCCCACACTGGAGAGATATCACTTGACTGCCCAACAAGGTCACTAATGCAAATGATCTTTCCTCAAAATAACACGGTACTAGCATGCAAATAGGTAGTGATCTTGCACTCCGAAAGTGGGGCTGATTTGTACACTGTTTGTAGAACACAATGTACAAATCTCACACAAAACTCTGAGATGAATTGGGTTATTTTTATCTCACCACTTCCAAATCTAATCCCAAATATGAGGTATATATGGTAAGAACATATGTGTCTAGGTACTGCTACATACTGACAAGAACTCACAAGCTGGACTAATGGATTAAACACTCATATGATTCAACTCTGCAATTCCCTAGCAGTCAGTAAAAGAAAAAAGTACACAGTCTAAATGAAACACCATTCAGGAAAGTGGATTTGTTCTGGACTTGTGCTCTGAAATCCAACTACAGTCAATAAACAATTTTTCCAAATTGAACCAAAGTGGCTGCTAAAAAATAAGAGACAGCAGCAAAGTTGGGTTTTTCCAAAAGAAGTTTCCCCTAGAGAAAATAACTGTGTTATTCCCAATTCAAAACAAAACATGGCACTTACAATGAAGTTCCTAGTTGGCCTTCAGATAGGTAATATTTGCTGCACAGACACAGATCTTGCCATCTTAGCTTTCTGTTGCTAAAATGTTCTCCAGAAATATGGCTTTGGCCATGTCCACAGGTTTCATGGGAGACATAAGACTGACGATGGTTTTAAGGTTGATCAATTACATAGTAGTGTCTTGTTGGCCTCTGGGACACTACTGACTCTTGATCAACACAGAACTAGGGATAGAAATTCCTTTTTTACACTATTCTTTCTTTCTTTTAATCACAACCACCTGGATCTTTGTAGGAATTGATCCTCCCAAAGACATCACAATTAGCAATGTGACCAAGGACTCAGTGATGGTCTCCTGGAGCCCTCCTGTTGCATCTTTTGATTACTACCGAGTATCATATCGACCCACCCAAGGTAATAACATAACTTAAGTTCTCAAAAATAAATGGGACTTGGAGCTTGGTTTAGACTATTATGGGAAAACTACCATAGCCCACAGGCCATCAGCTCCTGCCTGCATTTTTCCTCCTACCTGTGGCATGATCCCTCATAATGAGAGTGTATCGTGAAGGGCAGACTTACTAAAATCTCTCAAAATAGGCTGGACTACATTCACCCAGAGAGTGGGCCCTTCACTAGCAGAGGTAGCAGTCACCATTATCTAGAACATGCAGTGAGAAACAAAGAGCTCTCAAAGAATTTGCAAAGATCCAGGCCATTTTACTGAGAAAGTCCAAGACTCAAACTCAACGGAGCTAAAGACCCCACAGAGCCAGATGGAATCTTGGAGGGGACCACAGTGACATGGTCCTGTTTCTGCTATTCCAGCCAAGTTATGAGTCAGAGGAAGTTGGCAAAGACCTTGCCTGAATCCTGCCAGTTCTTGCTGGTACATGTGGCATTGCTAACAAAGTAGAAGGCAGGCTTAATTTTAGTCAGGGAAGAACAGCTTCCCAGAGTATCCTGTCTCTGGGCTGCATATGTGCCCTCTTTGCAATGTGCCCTCAATACTACATGAACATAATTGCCTCAGAGACCAACTTGTTAGAAAACCAATTAATAAATACTTCATTTCTCTCTGCTCCAAAAGCTCATAAAATGAAGGGTAGGACCTGCATGCAAGGTCTCTTCAAACTCCAACGTGCCAAGCCTGTGAAACACTTATCCCTGCCTGCTGAGTTTTGGGTCTCACATGCATCTGTGCTTCATGACAGAGTGCCCCATGTAGACTGTGCCATGGACCACGTTGATGAGGAAGCTGCAGACACTAACCATGGATTCTGCTTTTTCTTAGTGGGACGGCTGGACAGCTCAGTGGTGCCCAACACTGTGACCGAATTCACTATCAGCAGGCTGTACCCAGCTACTGAATATGAAATCAGTCTCAACAGTGTTCGAGGCAGGGAAGAGAGTGAGCGCATCTGCACTCTCGTGCACACAGGTAAGCATATCTCCCCATTGTGTGTCAAATCCAGACACCAGCTGAGGACCTGCCACAAACAGAAGAGGCAAGGAGTGACGTTCTTCCAGCTCACACCCAGGACACTGGTTCCAGGATCAGGGTTTGTGGGTCCATTCCTAGGCCTCCTCCAACTCACTATCATGCAGGATAATTTACAATTTCTTTCTCTACTGATCATCCTGTCTAATAAAAGCAGCTTGGCGAGTCATCCTCTAGAGGAGTCTTACTGCTTTAGATTAGGAATTTATTTCTAACATGAATAGTTCCCTTCCAAAGACACATGATAGAAGTGAATTCCAGAACAGATGAGAATATCTTGTCTTATTTTTCAGAAGACTCAGGGGAGGAAAGTTCACCTCAAAGAAAAAGAGTTATTATTCAAATAACATGAAAATTGGGATCATGAACTTGCTCATCATGTATGGCCAGAACCCACCAAGTAGGTCCACTTGCTCTTGCTTTGTGCTCCAGAGAGGAAGAAAGAATCAAAGGCCATAACTCACCTGTGGTGAAGGTAGTGGAGGTGTGCTGCTCCATACAGCATCCTCAGCCAATATGCAGGGACAGTGTGTAGCCCATGTCCTCCAGCCCTGTAATTCAATCCAGGCATCCTCTGCATTCTCAATCAGAAGAGAGGTGAAAGGAGGTGACAATCCTGCAGTATGGGAAAGTAAGGAAGAAGTCCCACTCACATGTCTTCCTCTGGAAAATAAGCCCCTTGGATGAGCCTGCAGCCAGGGCTCCTTTAGTAGCTCACCTGCTCCTTCTTCTCTGGCCTGTCAGTCACTGCACCATGCAGAATTAGCAAAGATCTACCACTGCAGTCACTAGAAGGCACAGGCAAATTTTTTTTCCTCGACTTCCAGACCAAACTTCCTAGTTAAGCCATCATTCTCACAGCAGATAGTAAACATTCAGCTTGCTTCATTAAGAGAACACCTGGATTTCCTGAGGCTGCTTATTTCCCTGGAGAATAGTATTTCCCAAATGAGGGAAATATGCCTTGGGATTTCTCATTGCTTTTATAGATATTCTCACAGGCATAGAATCAGCATCTATTGTTTTTTAGAATGGACAAAAAACTTTCAGAAATATAAAATACTATTTCTCTAGAGACAGCACAGAATTTCCTAATCTTTCCCAGTTTCCTTCCGGGTATGTGAATACAAATAACCCAGCCATGTTTTTTAATTCATCCTTGTCCTAACCCTCAAATTATTTATGATCATTAATGTATCTGGTCAATAAATGTTGGCCAGAAAATAGATCCAATGAGCCAGAAGAAGCCTCCTTCCCACCTTTCTGAAAATCCTAGAAAATTATGTTAAAGAAATGACCTTTTCTCACTGAAGACAATAAAGTGGATTTTAAAAGCCTCCTACCCCCAAGGTGAAAAAGAGCAGCAGCTCAAGTCAACACCTCGTTTCTCAGGCTCTTGGCCTTAAGCAGCAAGTATTTCTAAAGCAGACATTCAGTGGTGCAGCAAGCCAAACTGCCTTCCTTCAAGTTCAAATAGAGTTATTCTGACAACTTCCAATAACCAGATTGTCCTCAGAAGAATCTTTATTTGTTTGTTGTTGTTTTAACTCAAAGTCTCTGATCTCACAACTTTTAGAAAAGAGTATTCCTTCAGGATATCAAGCTTGTCTCCGAGAAATCAAGCCAACTGTAATTTAATAAGGGCTTCATTTGAGGAACTCTGAAAGCACAGACTGTGGACAAAATTCAAACTTTGAAATTATGAAAATATTTTCTAGTAGTTGCTTTGTGATGAAGGACACAGGCAAGCAAAAACAACAACAAATCCTTCAATTAGAGAACGGGGACAGATCAACAGCAGATCTTGGTTCCCAAAGGAAATTGTATAAACCTTAAAAACCTAAACTATTGTAGTAACACCCATTTCTAAAATAAATCCCAACTTTATGAGATTTATGGAAGAGAAGCGCAGTAATAAAGCAAAGGTGACAAGCAAGAATAGGAAAACAGTCCCATCACAAGGAAATTCTGTTCCCCCAACAAGCATTGTTGGCCTTCCCAAGCCTGTGAGAATCCCCTTGGCTCTCAATGCAACAAAAAGGATACGGTGAACTCATTCCAGAGTGAGCCTTGTGAGTAGTGAAGCAAGAATTCAGTAATTGTATATGACCTTGGAGGCAACCTGCTTTCCATGCAGCCATTCCTCAAGTCCTCCCTGAATACATTCTGAGTCCTTGGCACTGGGGAGGCCCCTGCACTTCCTGAAGTTCATCAATGGAGATCTTTCCACAAGGCACACTCTACATTCACGAAAGTGCAAAGAGACTGGGAAGCATGGTTATCTCATTAACTAAAGAATTAAAAACAATTTCTACATGTTCTTAGGTTCTCTGTCTATAACTGAGTGTCCAAAACACAAAGACTACCTTGAAATCCCCCCATAGCACCTTCTACAGTATCCTTCAGGTAAGCAGTTAATGGAGGAAGCTCTGGGGGCAATTGAAGGAGAACTGGATACTTGAGAGGAAGGAGGAATGGCAGATGAAGAGGCTGATGGACCCAAAGGGGAGAAAGAGAAGAGGTCTCTACCCCACTGCTTGTACAGCACAGCACTAGAAGTGCATCATGACTGATATTTCTGATCATTCACTCCACTTCCTCCCTGCAGTTCCTCTTACCTTTAACTGATACTCTCCCATTCTGTTTCAGCCATGGATAATCCTGTGAATCTGATTGCTACCAACATCACCCCAACACAAGCCCTGCTGCAGTGGAAGGCACCCGTGGGTGAAGTGGAGAACTATGTCATTGTTCTCACACACTTCACAGGTGAGCATCTTCAGGCCTATGCACCAGCCAGGAGGGGATGGGGGGGACCAGGTCTGAAGGCCAGTATGAAAGTAGAGAAACCAAACATGTTGCTGAGCTGGGCATAGTAGACCATTCCTGTACTCTCAGCACTCTGGGAGGCTGAGGCAGAAGGATCACAAGTTCGAGCCCAGCTTGGGCAACTTAGTGAGATTCTGTCTTAAAATTTAAAATTCAAGAAAGGGATGGGGATGTAGCTCAGTATGACGGTCCCATGTTCAATCTCCAGTGCTGTAAAAAAAGGCATTTTGTCAACCTGAGGGACAAATTGGAAATTCCCCTGCTTTCCTGCTTCCCTGCTTCAGTAACACTATAAATCCCTCAAGATATCCTCAAACTCTGCAAACTATCAACTATAGGAATTGCAAAAGCTAAACCTGAAAGGTGTGAGAAGACCTGTAACCAAGGGAAAATACAGAGAAATAACACTAGAACTCATAATTGAGCAAAAACTTGCCCTAAAATACCACAGACAAGAAAGCAGAATTTTTTTGGCTATGTACAGAGCAAGAAAAACATGGAAGTCATAGGACCAAGCCCAGAGCAGATAATAAGTGATAAAATATGACAAAGAATTAAGAGCTGTCAAACTTTTCTATGGTTTTGGTCTCTTCTCTACCCATTCCAGCCCAAAAGGCTGAACCAACATGAAATATTGAATTTCAATGTCATCTACATCATGCTTGTTCGCCTTGCATTATTTGAAGTTGAATAGAGAAGCTCAAAGGCTTAGAAAAATTGTTTCCCTTCCTAAATTAAACATGTGATCACAGAATTGTTGCAGGTTATATTCAGGAATGTAGAGAACAAAGATACCAGAAAACAGAAGGCAGGCAGATGTCTTGACTTCTTAAAAAGTGTCAGGAAAAGCCAATTCTGTAAGTTGCAAAGAACTAAAATGACTGGGAAAGTAAAAACGAAAACAGACTATTAAAACTATGCAAATGCAAAAGGAGTCAGGTTCACTAGGAGTAAGTTCCATCAAAACTACTTTATGTTCTTGTTATTAGCTGGCATATTTGTGTTTCAGCAAGGCATTAGAAATCTGCATATCACTTAGTCCCTACTTAAAGATGGAAAATACACGATGGGTTTAGTTAGAGTTAGCTGGAACTGTAGCTGATTGAGTGACTCTCATCAAAGAATGGATATCACTACTGTGGGTATATCTGAACCTCCCTGTATTCATGCACAACTCATCTCAACTCCCTCCACCCTTCTGTGCATGTCACGATCTGCCATTCTTCTCTCTCGCCATGCTTTCTCAAGCATTTGCACATGTTGTTTCCTCCACCAAGAAATTATCTCCCTGCAGGTCTACTAGAAAACCCACCCTTCAAATCTTACTTTCAACACTATCTTCTCTGTCAAAGCTTCCTTGGTTCCCCTAAGCAGTAAGAGACACCTACTCGCAGGTACAAAGCACACAGTTCCATCATAGAAATTCACTTCTATTCATTCAATGAATACTTTTGATTCTGTCCCATAGGGAATATACTCTATAAGGTTATAAAGATTCAGAATCAAAGCATGAGGTCTTATCTTCATGAAACTAATGTCTAGTGATGATGCAGAGAAGTTAGTAATTACAATGATGTGTACAGTGTCATAATATGGCAAACATGGAACATGGTGGACTACGTCTGATGGGCCACTACGATTTGGGGTCAGGGTACTGAGAGAAAGAAAGATGGTAAAGGCAAAGAAGATGAAGAGGAGAAGAAAGAGAATGCCAAGGAAAAGACTAGCCTGTCTGCATTCACAGAGCTGTGAGAGACCATGAAGAGTATGAGAAACTGCCATTGTTTAGTATGATGAAAGCAGTGACTGATGGCAGGACACCATGAATGGGGGTATTAAAAAAGTAGTCATTATGGATGTTCTTCCAAAGAGTTAGTTTGGATTTTAACTCGTTTGTATGCCTTTCTGTATATTTAGACCAAAATTAACTTGAAACTTAAGGCCCTATCTAGTGTGAAGGTGTGCTCAATAAATTTGATTCAATGCTGAATGATTTTGAAATATTCTAATTGCCTAATAAAGGAATTGGCCCTGATATAATGAACAGTTTTATCAACAGCTTGAATGAACTCAGAGAAGACATGCTTACTAAATTTGTGTATAAAACAAAACAGGGGTTAATACAATCCAAATTCCAAAATACTTTAATAAACTAAAACAGTGGCCTGACTCAATCAACAAGGCAAAAGAGCAATGGATATAAATGCAAATCTCTGCCCATGGGTGTAAAAACTCAACCACAAAAAATTGGATGGGGTGGCGATAAACTAGTTCTCTTATTAGTACTTATCCCAGAGTGTGACGACAATAACAAATAGTTCCCCTAAAGCTTAACAGATTAATAAAACAACAAAAATAGAAGCAGAGGCTGACCATTTGTTTGATTGGCCAGTGCATCTCAATTCTCCTCCAAGTATTGTTCTCAGTTCTGCTCCAAGTATTGCATTTCAGCAGGGACACTTACCAATGTCCCGATTACTTGTTCAGAGAAAAGCAACCAAGACTGTGAAGATTTTAAAATTGTCACATAAATGTAATAAGAGGTGAGGGCTAAATTTTCTAAGTATGAAGAAGACAGCACTTAATTAGGAAGAGCTGTAGGAAGGAAAAGCTCATAGAGACCAAATATTTGGCTTATTCTTTGTAACTCTAGAGACCTGAGTAGTAGAGAAGAAATTTGGCCTCCACATATGGAATATTTTTCCCAAGGTGCGAAAAGAAGTGAGAGAGGATTGTTGTAGGTATAAGAAGCTAAGCTCCATAACCTATAAAAGAGTTACTCCAAAATTCTCCGGCACCCAACGTTTGTGAAATCCCATTAGATTTGATAGGTCTTTGCTAAGTCACATAGTCTCATCGAATCCCTATCCATCTACATCTGACTTCAGTTGCTGGAGAAACCATCCTGGTTGATGGACTTAGTGAGGAATTCCAGCTTGTGGACCTGCTTCCCAGCACCCACTATACTGTCACCATGTATGCTGCCAGTGGCCCTCTCACCAGTGGCACCATCAGCACCAACTTTTCTACCCGTGAGTACATGGTCTTCTGCACGCTTGATATGCCTGGAGGATTTTGTAGATCCTAAAATTGACCAGATAGATCATAGTTATAGGTTTTGGACAGCACAGCCTTGAGCTCTTCTTATTCTGGCCAGCGGTGGCCCAAATCCAGTGAAAGTCCCCTGCAGCTGTCTCCCATTGGCGCATGTCTCTTTTCTATTCTCAATGGGATCTATGTGACAGTGGTAGAACCAAGAGGGCCCAATACTAAAAATGCACCTGGCCTAGAAAATTCTGATGGATACTAAAAAGCTAGATGGGGGGTTGAGAAATGGTGAGTGGCATCATGAGCAGGAAATAATAGACAAAGGTAAAATGTAGGATGTTTTAAGTTCAAGCATGAATTCACAAACATTGTAGTTGAACAGGGCCAGGGTCCTAGGAATAGAAGATCAGATTGGAAGATGTCACTCCCAGGCCCAGAGGCCCAAGTAAGGGAAGTGGGGAAGTAGTTACAAGAACGACCACAACACTCTATGATTATCTTCTGATCCAGGAGCACCCTTTTTGTCCCTGTCCAAGTCAGAATTGGGGTCAGTATGTGAGCAGCCCTGTGACCACAAAGGTGGACAAAGAAATCACTGTATCTGAAATGAAGTAGGCTGGAAAGAGAGGTTCACTCTGGCGTTTTCTCTCCTTTGCAGTCCTGGACCCTCCAGCAAACCTGACTGCCAGTGAAGTCACTAGACAGAGTGCACTGATCTCCTGGCAGCCTCCCAGGGCAGAGATTGAGAATTACATTTTGACCTACAAATCTACCGATGGAAGCCGCAAAGTAAGAAAAGGGGCATGCCCCTTTCTTCCTTGCAAGGCCATGTGGAAAGTGACGGAGGAATGACCTGTGGAAATTGGAGGGAGGGGGAAGGAAGCAATTCATAGGAAACCAACTGGGTTTCTCATCCTGGATACACAGCCTACTGTTGAGGAAAGATCCCTAGTCTGCAAACCCCATCCCCTAGGTGCCATGGCCCCTGGCTCTACACAAGCGGAGGCAGAGTACTAGCCCTCTCTGAGCCTTAGTGTCTTCTCAAGGCTCTAGTCTACTCCTGCAGCATCGCTAGGTGTGGTGATGCTTCCCATATTATGACATAAAACACTGGAAACTCCCACTACATGGTACTGAAATGACTTTTCTAACAGGCCAAGAAAGTGTGAGTTGGGTACCAAATTCAGCAGGATGTTATGCCTCAACAAGCATTATAAGGGCAACGTCTATATAGGCTACAATAAAGAATGAAAATTTTTGTTTTACGTCATCAGTCAACACAATCTGGTAGAGCACTGGAGTTCAAATTTTTGTTTGCAGTGGGATCCTTTTTAAGAAATTATGTGCAAAATCTAAATATACAGAAAAAATTAAAGCAGAGCTAGTTTTTTTGATAGGAGTAGGGAGGTCTAGGATCCTACTTTCTTGGCTTCTTCTGCTGCTCTCAAGCAAGCCCAGTGCAATCTGAAAGCCCCTGGGTTCAATAATCCAGGCGCCTAAATTTACCTCAGGGTACATTCGTGAGATAGGAGCCAGCCTGAACCTCACATGAGAGCCATCCTTTCTGCTCACTGGCACAGTTTTCTCCTTATTGTAGGCCGGAGAGGACAACAATGGCCACTGCAATCCTGCAACTGGCGTAGAATTTGAGCTTCCCTTCCCTACTTCCCATGTCACAAGCTGCTTGCTCCCTTCTACCTCCCTTCCTCTGGCTCTGTGTAGGAGCTGATTGTGGATGCAGAGGACACCTGGATCCGATTGGAAGGCCTGCTGGAAAACACAGACTACACAGTGCTCCTGCAGGCAGCTCAGGATGCTATGCGGAGCAGCCTCATCGCTACGGCCTTCACCACAGGTGAGGCAATTACAGCACTTTGATGCCTCCTCCCCTATGTGACGTCTGGCTCCTCCGCAGCCTCTGCTGAGCTTGGACTGGGGGGAACCTGCCAGAGATACTCCTTCCTGCTCCCTCTCAAAGGTGTTTGCAGAACCCCCTCACACCACCAAGGTAATGACAAGAGCCAGGGACCCAAATCCCTGATCTTTCTGGACCAACTAATGCAACAAGTAAAGACACAGGTTCCTTCTAATTCCATTTTCCTGTATGCTTTTCCAGAAAAGTTTTTCCTTCTCTTCTTCCTCTGCCGCTTATATTCAGAGACTCGTTCGTAGCAGTAGTAAACTCTCGATATTAAATCGACATTGCTTTTCCATACACAAAACATTTTTGCAACTCCGCGGTCTCAAGTCAGTCCTTAAAACATCTAGTAAGAAAGACTTTTTTTCCTCATTTTATACTTAATGAGTCCAAGGTGCATGGAAGTCAAAGACTTGCAGGCTAGTGAGTGACTAGGTCAGAATTTGAACCAAGCTTTCTACTTCTGCTTTTAACTGTCCCTCCAGCCTTCTTCCTTTAAGTCAGCAGAAGATATTTTGAAAATACTCTTAAGGGATCAAAGTCTTGTATCTATAACAGGAAATAACCTAATATTTACCCTTTGGTGACACTTGCCAGGCATTGTCCTACACATTATCTAATAATGATAATTATTAGATAGTGATAATTATTATCTAATTAAATTCTCATGATAGCCTATGTGGTATGGACTCTTATCTCTGTTTTTTAACAGATGAGAAAATTAGGCCACAGAGACATGAGAAAACTAATCCAGTATCCCACAGCTCTTAGGTGGCAGAGCTGGGATTTGACCCAAGATGTTCCTGCTCCAGGATGTATTTGTTAATATTCCTCTCTGCCACCTTCCCTGGTGCCTTTCTACAGTTTGTAATGTAGGACTTTACCAAGTCCAGCCTAGACTGAATTCTCCTTGCCTCATATTCTGGAGCATGTGTGGGCAAATGTGAGCCTATCTGTCACCCTTAGATGCATGTCTGCCTACATACTGAAAGTTCCAGGCTGATTGGATCCTGTTCATGTCCCGGAGCTTGGTTTTCCATACCCAGGGGTGACAGGAAGTCCCTCTGCTCCATTCAGATACCTTCCTCTCAATGCACTCATTCTAACTCCAAATGAAAACACAGATCAAATATTCCACATCAAGCCCAGAGGTTCTGCAGGGTAGTGAATTTATGACTGACCTCTCTTTTCGTTTTTTATACTTTTCCATACTCCACAAAATGCCTCGTTTGTGTGCATTAATTAGGAAAACAAATATTTTATTTAATTAAAATGAAAAAAAAGATGAAAATAAGCTGTGGTCACACAACCAAGACATAAACCTGAGATGCATCTTTACCAAGTGGAATTTAGAGGACACTTGGTCTCTTTTCTGGGGTTGAAGTCAATTATGCTCACCTCTATGCTGCTTCATAGGTGCTTTATCTAAGAATTAAGGTGTCACTCTCTTCTTGTTTAAGCCCTTCCCTGAACATCTACAGGTTAATTAAAGGGTCTTCCACGGTCCCCTTTCCCATGCTACCACTTAAAGACCTATAGGTTGGAGTTTTCCACTGAATTAAGAATTTCTTCCTATAACAAGAACACAGATAACAGACACTTAAACAGAGCTCCCAAGTTTCATATTTATTAGGTTAAACTAATAATTTTATCCCCCAAATGTATGGGTTTCAGGGGTTGCTCAGGACAGTATTAGCTTTTCATTCCCATCCTCATGACGCCACAGCTAGGAGTGATGAGCAGAATGACAATCTGTACAAAGTTGCTGTGGTATCCGGCAGCTGGGCCTCACCCTGCCACTCCTGGAAAGGTAGACCAGCTCCTGTGCCTGTCACTGCCCTCTTAGGGCAGGTACAATAGTTTGGATGTGGGATCACAGATCCAGCTGGGGGCTCAGTAGGATCAAATAAACTAAGGGATAACAACTCTCATGGAAGTCTGGAGAGGAGGCCAGGCTAATGGCTTTGTTTGATGCGCAGTGTAAGGGACTATCAGGATGTATTTAGGTGGTTTTTTGTTCCTTTGTTTTTATAAGACTCCAATTACCCCTGGGCTCCAGCTCAGTAAGAAGAAAACTGAAGAGGTGAATGTCCTATGCAGTGAATACAGTTACTAACTGAACTGTTTGCTCCATGTAGAGTTTGGGGCACCTGAAAGACTCACCACCACTACCTGGTACTTAGCAAGGGGTATCCAAGTTTGGAAGTTTTTGCAGTGTTACTAGAAAGTTCAAATTTAAATGTAAGTCACAGATACATACCAAACCCTGCTAATTCTGTCTTGGAGATTTATCAGAACCCACTGAAACAACTGGTTTCTGAATTTAAAAAAAAAATTCTTGGGCAGAAATAATCCATGCAAAAGTCTCTTGCACAAAGCCTGACATATAACAAACATAATAAATGTTGGTTGAACTGAAGAGGTGCACGGGGCATAAGAAAAGGTCTCTAGTGAAGCAAAACTAAAGGAGGGGAGGAAGTTTCTTAATATCCCTCAAAGGGATGGCGCAGGCAAAGAGGTACAGCCTACAAAGAATGATGCCAAAGTCCCTATAATTTCAGGCTCTGTCTGCTACCCTCACGTAAATTTTCCTGAATAAATTACACTAGGCTACATAGTCATTTGCATGTTAATATTAATAAGTGTTCATTGCCAGTAGCCAGTCCCTTCACCCCCGCTACCTTTTCTACTTGTGCCAAGAGCAAATTTTATTAAGATGGAAGAGAATACAAGGGTATCCATTTCCTAAAGGTGGGGGTGAGGATGTTACGAAAGGATAAGAAGCAGAAATGAAGAGCAGAATATCTTCACTTACACTCAAATTGGAGTGCTGGCAGTCTGGACCCCCACTACTCCAGGCACGAATTCTCCTGCTGAGCATGTCTGGGGAACACTGGAAGCTCGTCGATGGCAAACCAAGGAGGATGGATTTAGAGGCTCATTTCCTTGTAACAGCTAACATCCTTTCTGTCCTCATTGTCAGTACCTGAGTTTTCCACTTAGCAGCATCCTATTCTTAGGAAGGGTTGCTCCCAGCTGATCATTCTGAGTGTTTTCTGTGCCCTCTGTGATGGACCAACAGAGCTTAAAGTTTGGCCCCAAAGTGACCTGCATCCACTGACAACCCCTCAGATGCCTGCCTAATGGTCTGGAACAGAGTTGAGATGTCAAAAAAATTAATAATAAAAATTTTAAAAGAAGGAGAAAAGAAAAGATCTGGCCTCAAAACCTCAAAACCCTCCTTTGATCAAGATGTCTCCCCTTGCTGTGTTCCTGCCACATAACATCAGCCCATTTCATTCTTTCCATCATGTTAATAGCTTCCTATCCTCTTGTCTCTGGTGTTTGCACAAGACTCTGGGGGGAATTAAATACAAGTAGTATGGAAGAGAAAAAAATATGGATACATTATTTATAATTTACTGTCACCTGAAATTTCATCCAAGGTCTACTTGTCTTTTAGAGACATGAATATAAATGAGGAAACAAATATTCCCTGCAGAGCAACAGAGACTGGTGAAATGATCTTCTGAGAGGCAGCTTTCATTGTCTCTTTTAATACTGTAAAAAGCAAACAAGGCTCTTACCAAAGCTCATCCTCAGAGATAGTGAACACTATAAAATAGGCTGTCTTGACCTTGAGGTTAAGCGAAGACTATCATTTGCAGAGGTACCCAGAGATGGGTAATGGGAAGTTTTCTTTTATTACCTTTGCTCTAGTCCCTGCTAGTGCACATCCAGGCTGAGCTGCTCTGTGGGCTTTTCGGGCTAACTCTGGAGTTTCCTCTGACACAGCTTCAGCTTTTGAGGTGGTGAAAATTAGTGAAGATTGGCAAAGTCTAGATCTGGAACAGTAGATGGTGGATCATGAAAATTTGGTTATCAGATACTTTCATTAGAAAGGAAATCCTGATGGTCACTACTCATTTCTATCAACGCATATGTGCACCACGTGTCCCCATCACCAAATGGGGAGCTGAGAGGACTTCTCTCTGCTCCATTGCTTGAAGCAGGTTGAGTTCTTGTTCCAGTAAGGCAAGCAAACCTGAGACAGAGAAAGGAGGAGAGAGAGAGAGAGAGATTCTCTCTTTGAGACCTGACTGTGGAGAAGCAGCAGGACACTAATCATACCATTTGAACGAAACTTCCCATCCATGTCCAAAATGAATATATGGGTGGGTGTCACACCAGGGGCAATCATACTGTTCATCACATACCATTGACATCAGTCTCCAAAGTACTTATTCCCTTTGCCTCATCTCCTCTTCCACCCTCCACCTGCACTATTCTCATGTGTTAAAGGGATAGCCTTTGTATGTTTTGGAAAACTCTGTCCTTGTAAAATTGTTTTGAATATATTTAAATGTATGACAATGGTACTGGGTTACATAACTTATTCCCTATTCTCATATATTTTACTCAGCACTGTTTTCTAGACCCATCTGTGTTGTTCTGCACATTTATAGTCTTTTACTTCCAACAGTTGTGAAACACTGCATGATCTTCACCCATCACATCTTAGCTTTCCAGTCTCCCCAAGAAGGACATTAGGTTGTCTCCAACATTCTGCCTATCCCAAATGGTACTGCAATAAATACCTTGTACTTTTAGATCAGTACAACACCTTTGAGTTATATACCCAGAGGACGAATTGCTGGTCACAAGGTATGTGCTTACATAATTTAACTAAGTGCTACTCTCTGCCTATACACTCCCTCCAACAGTGCTTTTCCTAATGGCATATGTCATTTTCAATGACTTGACATAGTCCAGTACTGTAATTCCTAACAGTCTCATGGATATAACTGCTCTTTCATAGTTCTGGTTGAATTCCTTTATATGAGTATATGAGTTTGAGTTTTAACATCTCTTCATATGTTTGTTAGCCTTTTGAGTTTCTTTGCTCTATAAATGACCTGTTCATATAGTTTGTCTGCTCTTTCTTTCTTTTTCTTTCTTTCTTTCTTTCTTTTTCTTTCTTTTTTTCTTTTTCATGAGATAGGGTCTCACTATGCAGTCCAGGCCAGCCTCAAACTCGTGGCGATCCTCCTACCTCAACTTCCCAAAGTGCTGGTATTTCAGGTGTGTGCCACTGTGCCCAGCTTTGCTGTTCTGTTTTTTGTTTTTTGCTTTTGTTTTTGTGACAGGGTTTCACTATGTAGTTTAGACTGGCAGTTTGTCCTTTTGTCTATCAGAGTTCCTGATAGTATTAGCTATTATTATTTGAGCTTTAAAAGTCTTTCTTAAATAGTCTTCTCTGCCAACAGGCAACTCTATTCTTCAATACATTCTTTTACTTATTTTCCAGATTTTTTATATTTAGTCTGTATCATATTTGTCAATAAGTAGTGAAATAGTTTCATTTTTCTTTCTATAGTGAACCAGTTTTACCAACATCATATACTAAATAATCCGTCTCTTCTCCATTGATTTATGGTGCTTTGTTATACTGTATATGAAGTTCCTGTATGCACATGACTCTGTCTCCAAACTCTGAATTCCCTATTTTATTCCATGGTCTATTGATCTGTTGTTTGTTTGTTTTTTGTTTTGGTTTGGTTTTTTTGCAAACACTAGATTGTGTTTTTATATCTATAGCTTATTATTGTAGTATTAATATCTTAATATATGGTAGAACAACTTTCCTCAGGGTTTTTTTTCAAGCTTGACTTAGCTATTTGATGATATTTATTTTTCCATATACATCGCCTTAGTTTATCAAATTTGATTTGTGAAGTTCTACAAAAGAAATTTCAACTTGAATTTAGATCAAAATTGCACTGAATTTATGAATTAATTTGGAGAGAACTGACATCTTTATAATACTAAGCCATTCCCCCCTAAATGCATATATGAGCAACATATCTTCATTTATTTAAATCATCTCTGTTTTCAGGCTGTAAGTTTTTTCTTTACAGCAGTCTTTATATTCTTGGCTAATTTATGGATATTTTGTAATTTTTTATTGCTTTGTGATTTTTATCTAATTTCAAAAACTATTTGCTAGTTGGTTATTGCTGATGTAAAAATATTGACTTTTTTGTATTGATCTAGCATCTAGCAATACTGCTAAAGTCTCCTATTAATTCTAATTACCTATTTTTGTTAATTTTTAGATTAATGTATGTAATCTACAGGTAATGACAGTTTTATTTCTATTGTTATAATCTTATACCTCTTATTTATTCTTTTATTTTTAATACATTATATAACACTTCCAGAGCTCTGTTAAATAATGACAGAATTAGTTAACCTTGACTTGCTCTCATTCTCAACGGAAATGCAATTAAAATTTTACATTACATAATTTTCACTAAATCTGTATTTTTCAACTGAAAATAGCTATTTTCTGTTTTCTAAAATATAGAAAAATATGTAATTTGCTAATCTCAAATAAACAAGAACATCATCTTCTTAGGTTTCAAGTTTAAAACATTTAGCAAGGTCTGAATTTATTTTTCCATTCCAAGTGAAGAGTTTTTGAAATAAACTTTAGGTAAAATTTAGTCAATTATATGATTTTTATTCTTTAGCTTACTAATGAGGTAAATTACATTGATAGCTTTTTATACATTTTATACATTTTTATACATTTTACACATACTAACCTTGAAGAAACCTCACCTGAATATAAGTTTTTAATGCATTCTTAATTTGGTTAACTACTACATGTTTAGACTTTTTATATCTATGATCATAAATAAAACTGACTGAGACATTTTTTTCCTTGTATATACCTCCTTAAGGGTTTTGAAATCCATGTGTGTAACTTCATAGAAAAAAATCTAGCATCCTTGCCTGTTTGCTTGCTTTTCTCCTCCTCCTCCTCCTCCTCCTCCTCCTCCTCCTCCTCCTCTTCTTTCTCCTCCTTCCTCTGCTTTTTAAATATAAGGTGCTTAGGACGGATTTTGGTATTTTTGGTACCAGGGATTGAACTTGAGACCTTGCGCTTGCAAGGCTGGCAGTGGACAGGACAGAATATTTAACTGCCACTTCCCAGTTACAAGTATTTAGAGTTAAATACATATGAAGTGTTATAAAAAAAAACTCATCAAGGAAATTGAAAGGGAAGCAATACTTCCAAATTCATTTCTTGAAGCAAGTATTACTTTGATTCCAAAACCAGGGAAAGACCCAACCCAAAAGGAGAACTACAGGCCAATCTCCCTAATGAACATAGATACAAAAATCCTAAACAAGATACTGGCAAACAGAATACGGAGGGTCATCAAGAAGATCATACACCCTGACCAAGTTGGATTTATCCCAGGGATGCAAGGATGGTTCAATACTCATAAATCAATAAATGTAATACACCATATTAACAGAGTTAAGGACAAAAACCATATCATCATCTCAATAGATGCAGAAAAAGCATTCGACAAAATCCTACACCCATTCATTATAAAAACCTTACAGAAAATTGGAATAGGTCTTTATCTTAATCTGATTAAGGCTATCTATGAAAAACCAACAGCCAACATCATACTAAATGGTCAAAAACTGAAAACTTTCATGCTAAAATCAGGAACAAGACAAGGATGCCCACTATCACCACTCCTGTTCAATATAGTTCTGGAAACATTAGCCACAGCAATTAGAAAAGAGAAAGAAATAAAAGGAATAAAGATAGGAAAGGAAGAAGTTAAACTGTCATTATTTGCTGATGATATGATACTTTACATAGAAGACCCAAAAAATTCCACCAGAAGACTTCCAGACTTAATTGATAGATTCAGTAGAGTAGTTGGATACAAGGTCAACACCCAAAAAACAATAGCCTTCTTGTACACAAATAACAGACTTACTGAGAGAGAAATTAGGGAAACAATTCCTTTTACAATAGCACCCCAAAAAAAAGAAATATCTAGGAATCAATCTAACAAAGGAAGCAAAAGAGCTCTACACTGAAAACTGCAGCACTCTGAAAAAAGAGATTGAAGAGGATACAAGAAAATGGAAAGACATCCCTTGCTCCTGGGTAGGAAGAACCAATATAGTGAAAAAGGCCATACTTCCAAAACTACTATATGGATTCAATGCAATGCCAATTGAAATTCCAACAATATACTTCACAGAACTAGGGAAAACAATCCAAAAATTCATTTGGAACCATAAGAGACCTAGAATAGCTAAAGCAATCCTAAGCAACAGAGACATGGCTGGGGGTATCACAATCCCCAACTTGAAACTATACTACAAAGCTACTGTGATAAAATCAGCATGGTACTGGCAAAGAAACAGACCTGAGGATCAGTGGAATGGATTAGAAGATGCAAAAACAACTCCAGACATACTCAGCTACCTCATCTTTGACAAAGGAGCCAACCACCCTCATTGGAGGAAAGATAGCCTATTTAATAAATGGTGTTGGAAAAACTGGATTTCAACCTGCCAAAGATTAAAACTAGACCCATACCTATCACCATGCACTTAACTAAGATCGAGGTGGATTAAAGATATAAATATTAAGACAGAAACACTAAACTTGCTGGAAGATAAGTTAGGTAGAACTCTTGAAGACATTGGCATAGGAAAAGACTTCATGAACAAAACCTCAGCAGCAGAGGAACTAGCAGAAAGAATCAACAACTGGGATCACATCTTATTAAAAAGTTTCTGCACTGCAAAAGATACCACCAACAGAGCTAACAGACAACCTACAATGTGGGAAAAAAATTTTAGCAGCTGTACCTCAGACAAAGGGTTACTATCTAGAATATATAAAGAATTGAAAAAATCAGACTCCCCAAATTCAAAGACCTAATTCAAAAATGGGCATCTGAAATGAACAGACATTTCTCAGACAAACAAGTAAAAGCAGCAAACAAATATATGAAAAACTGTTCAACATCATTGGTCATTCAAGAGATGCAGATGAAAACAACACTGAGATTCCACCTCACCCCAGAAAGAATGGCTCCTATCAAGAAATCAACAAATAACAAATGCTGGCAGAGGTGTGGGGAGAAAGAAACCCCTCTCCATTGCTGGTGGGAGTGCAGACTGGTGCAACCTCTGTGAAAATCAGTATGGAGATACCTCAAAGAACTAGGGCTAGAGGTCCCATTTGACCCAGCTGTTCTCCTGCTGGATATGTTCCCAAAAGAATTAAAAGAATCATACCACAGTGATATATGTGCACCCATGTTCATAGCGGGACAGTTTTTAATAGCTAAAGCTTGGAAGCAGCCCCAGTGCCCATCAGCTGGAAACTGGATAAAGAAAATGCGGTTTTTTTATAAAATGTAGTTCTACTCAGCCATAAAGAACAAAAAACTAGAGTCATTTATAGCTAAATGGATGCATATCGAGGCCATACTCTTAAGTGAAATAAATAGGGCACACATGTGTAAATACTGAATGCTTTCTCTAGTGTGAGAAACTGATAGGGTAAACAAGGGTTAAAATGATTAAAATGAATAATTATAATTTGAAATAGGAAAAAAGGTCCAAAGACGAAGGGCTGAAGGGAGGGGAAGGGGAAAGGCAAAGAGGGAAAGGAAAAACTATGAGAAAAGAAAAAAAAATGGAAACAAAGTCTATATAAATAAGGAATGGTGGAGAGGGTGAAGGGCACACAGGTAATGGGGAAAAAAATAAGAACCAAGATATATCATGTACAGGTACAAACACCCAATGATAAATGTAAACGAATTGTATACCTAAAGTGTATCAATAAAAGAACTAAAAAACAAAAACAAAAACAAAAAAAGAATAGAAAAGGAAGAACTATATACATTGTCCCTTGCGAACCCTGTGACAATTCAACTAAATAGTACTTCATTTTCATCTCCCATCAAAACATGACTACCCATTAAAATTCAGCAAAAATAAAAAAAACTATATTGAATGTTTAATTTTTACAAAATTGATTTCAATAAAAGACACATTGCCATGAATTCCCCTCAAAACACCCGCCTCGCTTTGAACACATTTATCCTATCATTATTGACACTTTTGGAGCAGTTCTTGAAGTCCTCTTTTGTGAGTGTCTTTAATTCCACTCTTGTGGCTGCCTTGGTGTCCTGAATTAATTAAAATGTTTACCTTTCACAGTTGTTTTGACTTTGGGAAAGAGCCAGAAGTCCCACAATGTCAAATGCAGTGAATAAGTTGAATGAGAACACACCATGATGTTTTTATTTGACAGAGATTGCCATAAGCATTTGATTGATAAAGTGGTATTCAAAAATACTGTAAATGTTTAAATTAAAAGTTTTATTACGGTAAAAGACATGTTGCTATTAATCTCCTCAAAATACTCTAAATAGTCCCCCTGGGTTTGAACACATTTATCCCATAGTTTGTGGTAATATGTCTTTCACTGTGTTTTTTTTTATTTAAACATTCAACTTATTTTTCCATCACCTCTTCATCTGAATCCTTGATTTCTTGAGCCAGTTTGACTCATCATAATTTTATAAGAATTTATGTATTTCTTCTGAGTTATAGAAGTTAGAAGCATGAAATCATTCAAAAGATTTTTTAATCTCTACTGCATCTGTAGCTATTTTCCTTTTATTTTATACTTTTACCCTTGCTATTTTATAATCAGTTTACCTGTGATGTATTTCTCTTCTTAGTATTTTCACAGACTCAGCTCTTAAGATCTAAGATCCATACTCATTTTTTTTACCCTTATTTATTTCTTAAGCAAATCACTATAGTGTCTTCTTGATAACAATCTAAGTACCTGCACATACTCGCAAACCCCTCTGGAGCCCTCGCTGCCTGTCCCCTCCACCTCTGCCCACACGGACTGAGTGGTCTGTCTCCCAGTTGTTCCGGAGAAGCTTTCCTTTGCCCTATTCTCTGATCGCAGTCTTTTATTATGACAAAAAAAACACATTTTCCTCAAACAGTTAATCATCCTCTACTTTTCATAGCTCCAGAATGTGTCATGCTGCTTATTTGTGTATTTATTCTAAATTTTAATATTGCATTTTATTTTCTAAGGCATATCTGAAATTTCATACTCCTGGGGAATTATTTTTTATTATACCTCCACATTTGAATTAAAGTTGATCAGACATAAAATATTAGACATAAATGTTTGTTTCTGTCATATTTTAAAATATTACTCCATTGTCTTCTCATGTACAGTGTTGCCGTGGGAAGTCTAATGTCAATCATATTCTTATTATTTGATAATTTGTTCTTTCCTTATATAAACATTTCAAATGTTTTTCTTTCTTTTTTGACAATCTTACACTTCATTCCATGTCTTTCAGTTCATTTATCTTTTTATCTTCAATTTGACACTCAATGAGCCTTTTACATCTATGGTGCTTTATCTTTAGTGCTGACATATTTATCTTCATTGCTTATTTAAGAATTTCCTTATTCTTTTCTTTTCCTTTTAGGGCTTCCATTAGCTACATTTTAAAATGTGTATGCTATCCTCCAAATTTCTTAACTTTTTAAAAATGTTTTTCTTCTCTTAAACCTGTCTTTTATCCTCTTAAAGAGTTTCTCGATCATACTTTCCCATTCATTTATATTTTAGCTATATCTGAATCCCATATTCACCTTTTCTACTATATTATATTGTCCATACCAAACATTTCTACTTTATTTCTTGTTCCTCTTCAGGTAGTTAATACCTTTCCTCACTTCCTTAAATAAAGCTATCGTGCTTAATTATAATTCTGTTCTCATAATTCTGCACAATATGGTCAATGTCATATTGCCTGGGATCTTACTTTCATAGCAAGTCTTATGTTTCAGTGAATACATTCTGTCCCATAGCCTACTATTCCTTTAGAGTTATTCACACCTCTCCCTGGTAATGAATATAGTTGAGAAAAATCAAATACATGTGAACAGGTAGGTAACAATTTTCCTGTGGCAATATGGAAGAGAACCAAGAATAGAATGTCTTCCCATCTATTCTCTCATTTCAGCACTGTTTTATCTTTCTTTCTTTGTTTTATTCAGAGTAATTTTGGCCTAACTGAATGAAATGGTGAGTTTTCCTTTCTCCTTTATTTCCTTGAAAATGTTGTATAAAATTGGGAACATTTCTTCTTTAAATTCTCTGTAGAATTCGACAGTGAAGCCATCTAGGACTGGAGATTCTTTTTGTAGAGGTTTTAATTATAAATACACTTTTTAAAAATAGTTAGCATACCAGGTTATTCCATTTCATCTTAGATGACCTCTGAAAATAGTTATTTTCAAGGAACTGGTCCATTAACTTAAGTTTTAATTTATTTACACTGAGTTATTTATACTATTTCATAGGACAGGGATATGTGATTCCCCCTTTAGGGAAATAGTGAATTTTCTCAAACAGTAATACAAGTAAGATGATGTTGTAAATGTTATAGAAGATCCTTACACATCACTGTATGAAGGATTTGATTGGCCTATTTTAAATTTTGTTGTCCCAAGTGTCAGAAAATCTAATTTTAATTTCCCCTTTCATAATCATAGGAGACAGAGATAGTGTTCACATGGCGTCATACATTTAACAAATATTTATTGGGCACTTACTTTGGATCAGATACTGTTCCAAATGCTAAGGATAGAGTGAGGAACAAGATAACCAGATGCGTATTCTCATGAAACTTATATTCAAGGGGATAAGAAAATGAATGAGGACAGCTCCCACAGTAGGAACCCTTTCCTTATTATCAATTTCCACTTCCTCTCCCAATCCCAGACCTTGGTCTTAGCTAGGGTGGTCAGGAAAGGGCTCTATTTTAGCTGAGACTTGTGAGCCAGCACTTGAATGATGAGAGTGAGTCACACACAGAGGAGCATTAGTAATTAATGCACCTCAAGGAAGGACTATTTGGTGTGTTCAATCCATTCAAAGCAAACCAGTGGGGGAACAAAAAAAGAAAAAAGAAAACCAGTGAGGCTGAAGAGTAGTGAGAGAGCAGGAGGAATGCAAGACAAAGCTAAAACAGGTAGGGCATGGTAAGTATTTTGTATTTTATTCTAATTACAATGAAGAAGCCAATAGGGGATTTTTGGCAAGTACGAGCTAGGATGAGACAAGATCACATTTGCAATATAAAAAGATTACTCAAGTTATATTAGGATTTCTGTGGGTCCAGAAGAGCATCCGGGAAACCAAGTTGGAGGCATTACCAAGCCTAAGTCTCTTTGCCATATTGAATCAAGAGTTACAGAAGGGCCATGTTGGCGATGCCGGTCTGCAATGAACCTGATCTGCCATGAAAGTGGGTCTTCTGATATAAGTAAATCTAAAGAACAAGTCAAATTCTTTCAGAACGTTCCTCTACTATTAGTCACCTTTAGCTGATCTTTTAATGGATATTCAGACACTTACTGCACTTGCCCTTTGGTAGAAGGCAGGTGGTTTACAGAGCTCTGGGATCATCCTCAATAACTCAGCATAGGATGAACACAGCCAAGCTTTCTATTGCTCAGTAGATTCTCCATTGGCATTGCCCCCTTAAAGGCTGCTGGCACCTCTCCCTCTGGGTTCCTAAAACTCTCTCCTGAATGCGGTCCTGCAGCCCTTCTCACCTACATATAATTCATTCTCTGTGCTGCAGAGGGAAGGGCCTTTCTAAAGAATTAAGACTAAAGTCCACCAACAGACCTTCAGCCAAAGATCGAACCCTGTATATGGCCAGTCCCTGCCTATGTTCCCAACCGTACCCCTCAACCCCTTTCATCCATCCAACCCAATCCTTGCTTTGTTCTCCTGCTAAATCTTTGGTTTTCCAAATAGGCTGTTCTTTTACACAGGCCTAGAGCCTCCTTCTCCACCAATGTGTGACTAACCATCAGTTCCTAAAATAAGAAGCCCTTTCTGATAGCACTTAGCAAACGCTGCCCCATCCCAGGCCCTCACTCTTCACCCTATCTACCAGCCCTCAGCTTCACTGCATGCCCACACTGATGTTTTGCTACCTTCCTGTGTCTAGCTCTGTCCCAGAGCACTTAAAACTCAAGATTGTATTAATCTGTTTCTCCCACCAGAGTGTGAGCAATCCGAAAGGTGGGACTGTCTTTTTTCTTTATATTCACATCTCTTGGCCTAGTATTTTAGAACCCAAGAGATAATTCTCATATGTTTGTTAAATGAATACATAAGAGAATCAACAGGTAAATGAATTGGAAGATGCCATGAGAAGGCTGAACTGGTAACCTTGCCCTGTCATGGACTCAGACTGCCCCCCAACAGTCTAGCCAGCTACTTTGCAAATGTGGGCCATTAATTTTATCACGGGAGACTGAAGAAGAGCCAACAACAAACCTACGTCCGGGAGTGGGGGGGATCAAAGCACTGGTAGGCAGAGGAGGTCACCTGTACTCTGTGAAGGGCCACACTTTGTCCTATACAAAGCCTGCTGAGGCGGTGATCAGAGAAAAGTCCTGATGTCACTGCTTCAGTTCTGGTGCTGAGGCCATTAAAGAGGGCAGCAGGCAGGTACTTTCCAGAACTTTTAAATCTGACCATTTAAAGACTGCACCCAAGCACACAACACAACTAAAGGCAGGATGAGGACAGAGAAAGTCTCTTCCTCCACTGCCAGCCGGTAGGGAGCCATCTGATTGCACTGTGTGTCTCACAGATACCTGCACTCCACTCAGCATTAAGCCTCTGATGCCCAACATAAACCAATTTCTGAGCAATTCTTCCGGTGAGTGCCCTGGTCCTGTTGATCTCACAATTACATCTAGAAACACTTAATTATGAGACATTTCAGTGTACCGATCACTGGACACTGCTTCCGTGTTAGCTTGGTAATCATCACAGCCCGGGAGGGGGGACACAAAAAACCTTCTTTGTCAGGCCAGGCTCTATGTATTGCACCAAAGGGAAGGAAAAGCTTCCAGTTTTGCTTCAGAACTGAAATTTCTACCTTTGATAACATTACTGGGATAATCTATGCTAGGGTTAAAAATGAGTTTCTGGTGATAGTGAATGATTTGGCATTCCATCTGAAAGTGGGCCTAACAATCTCCTAAAGTGTATGAAGTCCCAGTACATACAACTGAGCCAGAAGAATAAGAATTGATGCGCTTTTACTTATTATCTAACCCAAAGTCCAGTCACCCCCAAAGCAGAATGAAATGGTAAGAACTAAAACACAAAGCTTAAATAAAACCTCTTATCCCCTCTCCATCCCATCCCATCTAATCTAAGTCTTGGGAAGAGCCCACTCAGGACATATCTACTGGAAAAGAGAATGGGAAGGAAAGAGAGAGAGAACAAAAGGGAGATAGGAAGGTGGGGAGGAAGGAGGGAGGGGGAGAGAGAGAGAGAGAGAGAGAGAGAGAGAGGAGCTTTTCAGTCAATAATCCACCCAATCATATGGATCTAGGCAGAGAAAGTAGACCACAAGCCACAAGCCCTCTTGGGGCATTATCTAGTTTATCACTTCTACTTTGCAGGCTCTCTGAGGAGAAGAGGAAAATATACACTACAAATAGAGAAATTCAAATCCAGCTGGCCTTCATACTCACCCGAGGCACTGTATAGTAAGAGTTTTAGGATCTACTCCTTCACATTCTGATTTAATAGATCTGCAGTGGAATATAGAAATCTGAATTTTAATAAAGCCCTCAATTTGAGAACTAGTATGAGCCTCTGCTTTTTCTTATCTGATGAAAGGGAATAATAATTTGATCCAGGACTGGTGAGTATGCAGCAAAACTTTGGCAGTGCTGAAAGCTAGAACAGGTTGGAGGGAAATGGTTTCATGGTAAGCATTGCCTCTTCTCCAAGTTCCCAAGATGGGAAAATCCCAGGTTGCTGCTCCTGATAGTCTATAAAAGCAAAATGCTTCTTGATTGTCTTCCCACTAATGCCACAGATTAAATTGCAAATCTATAAACAAACAGATGGCCCTGCGATTCATCAAAGGTACAGCAAGCACACCCAGCAACCAACCATGCATCAACCTCATGCATGTTCAGGAGTACCCCCACACCCAGCTGAGCACAGGGGCTAAGGAGGAAGAAAGCATTGTGCTTCCTCCCCTGAGGTACCATCTGTGACCTTTGTCACAGCCAGTGTTGGTGCCCCTTAGACAACACTTTTTTCTCAAGTTGATTTTATTCCTATTTTCTGATTTTTTTAAAAAAGTAAATCCTTCTTTTATATGACAGTGACTCATATATGTATTTTTTTTTTTTTTTTTGGTACCAGGGATTGAACTCCAGTCCTTATGCTTGCACGGCGGGTGGCAAAACCACTGAGCTAAATCCCCGGCCCTCACATATGTATTTTAAATTTCCCTTCTCCAGGACAAGTCATCTCAGTTTATTATATTTTTTGTGTTAAGTCTAGCTTTAAAACAATATATTTGATCTCTTTTTAAATATCTGTAATATATTCATCAATATTATCAATGTGAAGCTTATATAGGACCATGTAATTCCTTAGTTTTGTTCTGTAGCTGTATTTGAATGAGGTTGTTGTTTTGAAGTTTGAGGGGAAATGTTTTGTTGAGGACACACTGGATGCTGGGGAGAAATTTGGGTTCCTATAAGAAGCTGAGCTGGAATTGAATTAAGAAACTTTCCTTCATAAGAAAGAACTATTAGTATGTAAGGTAGCTTCATGGAGAAGACTAGGAATATTAGGTGCTACTTTAAAATGAGAAGCTCAGGCAGTTAGAGAAGAGGGGAGAGAGAAGACAGATGTGGTCATTGCTCCAGATACCAGGTCAAGAATAGCCTGGAAGCCAGATATGGTGGTGCATGTCAGTAATCCCAGCACTTTGGAGGCTGAGGCAGGAGGATCTCCATGAGTTCAAGGCCAGAGTGGGCTACATAGTGAGTTCAAAGCCAGCCTGAACTACACAGTAAGAACCTGTCTAACAACAACAATAAAAAAGGATAGCTTGAAAATAATAGTCATGCTCACAAAGCAACAGGGAGAGGGACAGAGGCCACTAGCACCTGTCACCTGAAATGCAACTGTAACCTCTAAGAATAGGTGGAATCAAGAACTTTAAAGAGCTGGAGATGAAAGGTAACAGCTTTTCTGCAGCTATTATATTAGGGAAGTCAGTTTCGAGGAGTAAAGATTTAACTTGAACATTGAACCTATTGAGGCACCTTTTTGGGGTTTTATATGCCTGTGAGATAAATACACACATCAGTTAACCCTTTGCCACATGGATAGACGAAGGCCTCCAGGAGCTAAAGTGTACATCATGTTTCCTGCTTTAGTTGAACACACAGAGCATGTGACCGGGGGGCTGCAAACTTCAGATCAAGTGACCCAAGTAAGTCATGTGATCATTCTGAGCAATTTCCTTCTCAAGGCTCTGATCTATACCAAACTGCCTTCCTCTCAAGTGTCTCACAAGAATTAAGTAGAAACAAAAATACAATTTGTAAAGTACAAGAATTACACGAACGTATTGTTACTCTCTGAAGTGGGCAGTGCCTTTGTCCCAAATTACCTGAAATGGGTGCTCCCCTTAACAGTGTTGGGGCCACAAGCCGAAGGACAGTCCACGTGCCAGGAGTTAACCCACCTCCAGAGAGATTTGCATGAAGTCTGCCAACCTCTTCCTAACACAGGATGCTTCACTGATGACCTATGACCTGGGCTTAGATAACCAGGGCTTTGAGTGAGGTTACTAGGTCACTTTCCTGTAAAATATGCTGTCACATACTCTGACCCACTATCTGGCCTTCCAAGTGGCCCTAGGTCACATTTGTAGTGTACTTGTTCTGCCACCAGGGGACACAGACACAGTAGTGACTGTTAAGTGAGGCCCCTCTACAGCCTTTCTTCATAACTGTTCTTTTCTTTTTTTTTGGTACCGGAGATCAAACTCAGGTCTTTCCTCCTGCAAGGCAGGTGGCGGAACCCCTGAGCTAAATCCCTGGCTTCTTCATAACTGTTAAAGGTTCAAGGATACAGAACAGCATCAGCCACACCATGTTCTTCATTCGCTCAGCAGATCACTGTATTTGCAGGGCACGAGAACTGCCATTCCTCACACATCAAGCTCTGCTGCCTTCAACTTGCTCTGTCCTCCTGCAGTCCAGAAAACCTTTTCTGATGGGCTCACTGCTTCTTGGCTTGCCTGCTAAGCATTAAAATGTGTCCCTTGGGCCGGAAATTTAGCTCAGTGGTTCCTTCACCTGCCTCACAAGCACAAGGACCCGAGTTCGATCCGCAGTACCAAAAAAAAAAAAATGTGTTCCAAAGCTAAGCTCCTCAAGATGCATGATTTAAGCTTCTCCTTCAGCTAATTAGATATTGTTCTACAAATTGGGCTGTTCTCTCTGAAAGATGAGCTGCAATTTACTTCCCCTGCCCTCTCCTTAAACTTAAACCAAACTGTAAAACATGGCCATTTGATTGTTTAGTACAATCAGGAGATTGTTTTGCACAAGGAATAGATATCCATCTTCTTACTAATGCTGAGCTTGTTCAGGCATGCCTTAAAGGCTGCTGATGGAAGATGATGGAAGGCTTCACTTAGATGCCTTTCACCCTTTTGGAAGGTAGAATCCACACGGATTTGTTGACCCATACATTTCTCACCATCTCCTAAGTATCCATCCAGTCACTGGCTATATTAAAACATCTTCACCTGTAAGGGGGAAATCTTTGTTACCTCCATTTTACAGATGAGAAAGCCGATACTCAGGAAACCAGGCCATTTGCCTAAAATCAAGCAAATAGGTAAATGGAGAAGCCAAACTGCAAATTCAGCTCTTTGGCCTCCATACCTCATAAAACCATTGTCCCATATATGCAGCATCAGTTGAAGAGGAGAATCACAAAATAATGCAGAGTTCTCATACCCATGCACTGTTTGAATTCACTGAGAATTTCTTACAGTTCTTTTTTGGTTTTTTCTTAAATTCTTTTATTGGTACATTTTAGGTATACAATACATTTACATTTATCATTGGGAACTTGTACCTTTACATGATGTATCTTGGTTCTTACTTTTTCCCCATTCCCCTGCCCTCCCTTCACCCCCTCCACCCTTCCTATTTACAAAGACTTTGTTTCCATTTTTCCTTTTCTCATATTTTTTCCTTTCTCTTCTTTCCTTTCCCCTACCCCTCCCACTTCCCCTTCCCCCTTGGACTTTTTCTTCCTATTTCACATTATCAATTATTCATTTTAATCCTTATTTACACTCTCAGTTTTTCACACTAGAGAAACTATTCGGTATTTACACGTGTGTCCTATTTATTTCACTTAAGAGTATGGCCTCAATGTGCATCCAATTTTCTTATGGTTCTTGCTGAAGAACCAACTATGAGACCCTTAAATCTTTCTGTGATCCAAGCAGCTCTTATGCACAGTGGGGGAAAGGACATTGTCTAGAAATTACCTCTTTTCTTGTGCAGAGGGCCGAGTGTTCTCTCATCCTCAAGACTGTGCCCAGCATTTGATGAACGGAGACACTCTGAGTGGGGTTTACACCATCTTTCTCAATGGGGAGCTCAGCCAGAAGTTGCAAGTGTACTGCGACATGACCACGGATGGGGGCGGCTGGATTGTAAGTACATGCAGCTGTTCTCCACACATCCAGACATCCTCAGGGCTCTGCTCTGAGCGCTCAGCACCTGTCCATCATCTCCACCCTCCTTCTGGCTATCCTTTTATGCACTCCCTCTACATCCAACTTGGGACTCTTGATTGCCTCAAAGGCCTCAGGCAGCACCTCAATCATAGATGGGCTGAAACAGAGACAGGAATTAGCATATGAAGGCTGAGGTGGCCTGGGCCAATTCAGATGTCCAGGATGACTGCCTTTCCTCCTGCTCCCTTTTCGAGAAGGATGCTGGGAAAAGCAGTAGAGGCTCATGGAAGCCACTCTGATTTTGCCTGCTGACAAGAGCAGCTATAATATAGCAGTGGTGAGGTATTGGCTCCTTCTCTTAGAGGGTGGCATAGAAGGGAGCAGCTGAGGAGTGGAACTTGGATAACCACCTCTAGTTACAAGGGCCATCCCTTTCCTTACCCTTCCCTGGGCCCCTGGTTCTTCCTTGGAACTGTCATAACCTTCGGGGAGCACTGGTTTGCAGGAAAAGAAGATATCACTTGCTGTCACTATCTTCCTCCCATGCCTGCCAGGGGCCACCTCACAGATAGCCCCTCCTATCGATGCAGGGGAGTTTCACAGTGCAGCCTGGCCCCTGACATGATCAGTGGGGGTGCAAACCCAGCCCCCTGACTCTCCTGCACATCTTCCTCTAGCACTGCCAAAACGCACATTGCTGGATTTTCCACTTTGCAAAATGGGAAGTTTTTGAATAGAGTTAAATGGTGGCTGTGCTCATAACAGCCACTCTGGAGAGACATTTCCTTTTATGTTTCTGACATATTTGTGCCTCCTTCTTAAAGCATAATTGGAAATTGAAGCCAAGGCTGATGTATTGGAGGTTAAATGAAATTAGCACTTAAACAGCTCAGAATGTGAATGATATGCATTTGCTTGGTGTACAATAAGATGATGACAGTGACTAGATGATTTGAGGTTGGTCCTATTCTTTTGGTGAGAAATGCTTTCTACTACTCTGTGTGCAAAAGATTAATGTGAGAGTCAAACCTATTTCCCCTGACTATTTGGGAGCTTGATATGTAGTCTTAACCTTCTATACATTGCAAGGGTACAAGTGGACATCAAAATCACACCCCAGCCTATTCATCGGGTGCCTCTGCACTTCCACAGAAGGGCTCTGAGCACCCTCCACATGCTACTGTGCAAATATCAAGTTCTGGACTGAAATGATCCTTATCTGCAAATGTTTGTCATTGCCTATATAGAACCCAATTATATCAATTCTCTTTATTGCAGTTTATTTTCTTCAGCCTTACCTCATTCTCCTTCCTTCTCTTCACAGGTATTCCAGAGGCGTCAGAATGGCCAAACTGATTTCTTCCGGAAATGGGTTGACTACCGGGTTGGCTTTGGGAACCTGGAGGATGAGTTTTGGCTAGGTAACACCTGCTTTCTGCTTTCCTCTGGGGTGCTGATCTGGCTTTTTGTTCATCTCTTTCCTTTCTGTGTTTGTCTGGGATTATCTGAAACCCTCTGTCCATTGAAAAGTTGACAGCTTGTGAATTGCTTTCAGTGCCTCTTGCTCTGTTTGGCTCCACTATTGATCTGTTTTTATCTTATGGTGGTGTTTTCCTCTTTGCTCTGTCTCTTCCCATTCTCATTAATAGTCTCTTATGCTGATGGGTCTCGACATGAAGCAGCCCCAAAGACAGTGAGCTGCCTGGCGGGGGAAGGGGGAATAAGGAATAATGCACAGCCTGGCCCTCTTTCCAAAGCCAGGAATCAGCCAGCCTGCAGGTCAAGAGACAAAGGAGGCAGTACCTCCGCTCAGGTCCTTGGAAAATGTTATTACCTGGTGTGGGAAGGAAAGGGGAAAAGAAAAATATCTTTGGAGGTGATCAGCAATTCCCTAGAGGTCTGGCACAAACAGCACATGCAGATGGAGAACTGAACTGGAATGAGAAAGGTAACACATGACCAAGCCAGCCGGGTGGCAGTGACACCAATCCAGAAGCGGCCTATATACGATTACATAGGTCTCCTGCTTGCTTAGATTTTCATAGCAGTTGATGAAGGGGGCAGAGGAAGGGACAAATCACCATGTTGTGTATTGCGGTCTCCTTTCTACCCACTGCCCTCACCTTGTCTAAGCCTCTGCGTCTCCCCCCAGATGCCCAGCTAACAAACCCTTACTGGCCTCCCAGCCTCCCACCGTCCCATGGTCCACACAGCCACTACCGTGACCTTCCTCACACTGCAGATTTAAGCAAGGGCGAATCACCTCTGTAAAGCTCTTCAATGACTTGTCATTAGCACCATGAAGGCCAAACACCTTGACCAAGACACAATGCCTTTCTCCTCTCCGTCTAGACCTAAGCACCTCACCTGGTCCTCCTCCTATCCTCCCCAACACCCAGTTCCAAACCCACAGGACCGCTGAGCTTCCTGTAAGGAAGGAACACTCTCTCGGCCAGCCCCCACCCCTACACACCAAGGTATCCAGCTGCACATGTCCAGAGGCTAGCTTAAACCCTCCTACCTTCTACCTCTGTCCTAACCATCTCTCTCACCTGTTGCCCGTGGGAGGATTGCCACATTCTCTTTTGTGGTTCAAATCATAGTCCCCATGCTACTTGCTGTCTCTCTTGATTATATAAGCTTCTTTCAGGGCTGGGACCACATTGTATTTCTCTTTTATCATCACTGCCTGGAGGATGGTTGGTGTAGATATCAATCAAGCAATGATAAGAAGTTATTGAGTACCTATTATAAACCAAATCTGTGTTTGCCAGTGTAGGCAATAAAAATAAAAGGTAAAACCCATATAAGCACATTGAGAGAGGAGTCAAACAAATAGGAAAATATATTTACCTTTAAAGCATTTGCAAACACCATGAAAGGCAGGTGACGTGCACATGAATCAATGTATCTTAGCAGATGAGAACTTCTGTCCTAAACCTAAGTCACTGTGTACCAGTTTCATAGTTTTTGTCATATTTGTGAAATATATAAACTCTCAAGCACTTAAATTTCCTATATATCACTTTTTTATCTAATTAAATCTATTTTTAAGAAAATTTTATAGCGTTACCAAAAATGGAGTGCTGGTTATCACACGCCATAAAAAGGAGGCCTCAACAATAAATACAATAAAAAGGAGACAACATTAATGCTATTAAATGACGTTTAAATGCAGCCAATTGCCATTGCTGCCGATGGTGGTGTTAAAAATGGAGATCAGAAAGTCTGTGTGTCAAACAAACCAAAAATACTTGAACTGAACAGAGACTGTGTGTTGGGGTTAGGGCAGGGAGGGGGTGGTTCTCTGTCTACTAAGAAAGACTGAGATAAAATTTGGAAATATCTTTCTCCCTATGTGTTTAAGGTCATTTAGTGCCCATTCCTGCACATTTCTCATGTCATCTGAGACTCCCCCAACACTGGGAAATACTGTGCTAACCGGTGAGATACCATTAAAAAGTCCACAGAGATTCAGGGGAAAAACAGAGCAAATTCATGGTACAGGCACTGAGTGATGAGTCAGAAGAATGGAGGAGGAAAGGCAGCAATGCTTTGGACACATGCAAACTAGGATCAGGCAGGAAACCCATCCAGCCACGGGAAAAGTGCAAGGCAGGGGGACAATGAGATGATGAGGTGTATTGAACGAAGGCACATTGTGGAACTTGAAGATCAGAAAGAGAGGTCTTGATGGTGTAACAGAGAGCTATTGAGGACTCCTGAATAGAGGTGAGGCCCAGGAATATGTAGTTTGGCAGCAATACTAGGAATGGAGATAATACTATCACCCAGGGGTTGTGTCCTAAATTGTATTCCTTAGAAACAGAGCCTGAGATAGGGATTCTTGTTCAGTTATTTAATGGGAAAAGTTCTTGACCAAGTGAGTTATTGGTGGGCGGCGGGGGGGGGGGGGGGGGGTCTACAAGAAGGAGAATAAAAGTAGGATAGAGCCAGAAAAACTATTTTTAAAAGGCCTTGGGTGGAGACTTACTTCACACTAATCCCATGGAAAGCTCCTGAAAGTCAATCCGCACTGCTGGAAGAAGGTCAGACTTTTGAACCCCCTCAGCAGTCATTGACCAAGGTCTACCCAAGGCGTGGAGGAAAGAAAGGGTTAAGTGACTCTCATCTCCCCTCCACCAGTGCGATTCTCTGATTCTAAATCAGACGCACTAGAAGAGATATCAGATGTCACCGCACAACAAGAGGGTCCTCAGTTCAGTATGTAGATAGAAATCAAGAAGGTTCAGAGATCACTACGCAAGGTGAGTGGTCCAAAGTTTGGGCAGATAGGTCAAAAATCAGAGATTGTCAGAGCAAAGGGGCAATAAAACATATGGGAAAATATCACCGAGGGGCATCTGGGCTCTACCCAAACTCCAGACCTGCAAGGGTTTACACCTTAAAAGAATCAATTAGCCCAAACCTGGAATGCTTAGAGGCCAAAGAGAGGGCATGTGAGTGCAAGGTCACTGGCTAGAAGACCAGAAAAGACACAGCAGTGCAAGGTGTGGCAGGCAGTTGAGAGGGAAAAGAACTGTAACCAGGAAGCACAGAATAATACAGGTGCCCCTCAACTTATGATAGGGGCTACAACCTGATAAACCCATCCTGAGTTGAAAATCTTTCTAAGTTGAAAATGTATTTAATACACCTAATCTACTGAGCCTCCCAGCTTAGCAGCACACTCCACTGCTCAGCATCAGGAGAGAGCATCACACAGCAAATCACTACCCAGGGGAAGATTAAAATTCAAAGCTCCAAGTGCAGTTTTTACTAAATGTGACTGGCTTTCACACCACTGTGTAGTCAAAAAATTGTAAGCTGAATCACTATAAACCCAGGACTATCTGTATTCTCTGACTTGGCTCTGGGAGCCCCAGGAGGCCTGGAGGAGGACAGGAAGGACAGACAGTGGGATAAAAGACATAAAACCTCCTTTGCAGACTCCTAGGAAATGTTAGGAGGTCCAAGTATCCAGGGTGCTCTGAACTCCTCCAGTGACTCTATATCTTGCTTTCTCTCACTCACACCAAAGACACACCCACAATGCCAGTTGTCATTTTCTGTCCACAGCATGATTTGGCATAGAAGGGGCCGGAGCCAGTTATCCTCAGTCTCAGGGCTTGTCAGTTGCTAGGTCAAGGCTAGACACAGGGACCCAAGCTGTCTGCAGTGGCACCCACCAACAGATCTGGAAGCCTCTTTGCAGCAGGAAGTGCAGGGGCTGTTTGACAGTCACCTGAGAAGGGGCAGGGCAGAAGCACTCCTCTTCCCACAGCACTTGTTCGGAGGACACAGCCAGTTTTCCCTCCCATCTCCCAAGCTGCTGGGGCCAGGCTCAGCACAGCCTCTGCTCTTCCCCACAGGGCTGGACAACATCCACAGGATCACAGCCCAGGGCCGCTACGAGCTACGCGTGGACATGCGGGACGGGCAGGAGGCCGCCTTCGCCCACTACGACAAGTTCTCTGTGGAAGACAGCAGAAGCCTGTACAAACTCCGCATAGGAAGCTACAATGGCACTGCGGGTACCTGGGCCCTGAGCACACCCCAAGAGCAGCGGCATGCAGCAGACCGAGGGCCCTGGGCGTCAGGCACCTGCTGCAGCAGGAAGCAGCAGAGCCCAGGGCTCCTGAACCCTTGGCTAGCCACTTAGGCCACCCCAAGTCACTTTCTCAGGACTTCAGTTTCCTCATCTGGAAAACTGTAACAATGATGTCTGTCTCACTTCGCACAATAGTCAGAAAAAATTCAATAAATGCCATGAAAGTGCCTTTAAAGTTAAAAAAGAAAGTGCCATGAGTGAGAACAAAAGATTGTTTTTCTTTTCTAGAGGAATCAATGTTCTCTTATCCAGAGGGGCAGAACCATCCCTCGCCTGGGGAAAAGTCTCCCTGCAATGGCATCTAGGAAGCCATCTTTGAACTGGGGGAAATAATACAGATCCCTCGCTCTCTGGGAGGCCCCCTCCACACCTCTCCATCATCAGTCACAATAACACCCCATCGAAGAGTGAAGGACATCACTTAAATGCCCCTTGTTGTACTTCTCATGACTCCCAGAGGATCATGTGCCTGGTCAGATTTTCTGTGTAGACTTTATGGCATCTCCACCAAGCAGAGCAGCCATCTCTACAAGCTCTGCGGCATTTAATTCTGTCAACACACAATGTCCAGTCTGCTTCTTAGGCTTTGCTCATCTGTCTCATGTGTTCTGCTGTGACACTTTTCTGTTGTGCCAAATATTCTACTGTTTGGTACATGGAGTTATTCGTGCTCGCTTTGGCAGCACATACACTAAAATTGGTACATGGAGTTATTGGCCTTTTCATTAACTCCAATTTTAGGACTAAGGGCTAGTGTTTAAATTTAGCAACATTTTTATACCTCTTAGAATTAAGAAGAACATTTGAGGTGTTGCCCTTCCAATCACTGCATCTGCTCAATTATTTCTCTTCTCAGCCCAGTATTGTTACTCCAAAGACACACTTTCTTTTGTTATTGTTCATAGTGGAGATGATTAGCAGTGGCAATCTGATGAGCCTAAAGAGTCCCAACAAAAGGTCCAATTTGTCACATTTTGAGCATAAAATAGCTATTGAAATGGACATATTTCTGACAAGATGTCAGACTAAATTTCAAAAATAACCGGATGCTATTCATTCTCCAGGATTAGAACAGCGCCCAAAGAAAAGCCATTCTTATTTCTCCTACAGGAAAGGAAGCATGCCCTCCACTTTCCTGCATTTCTTCCCTCCTCCCTCCTCTTCCTCCCACCCCAAGCCCATGTTTTATCTAACTTAGGCCTGGCCCCTGCTACCAGGGCCCATCCCTGTCTCCCTGAAAGTCCCCACACAGGGCAGAAGTGTTGAGCCGAATTTACTCCTATGTGTCAGAAGCAAACTCTAAGATCATGGCTGCTCAATAAAAGTTAATTATGATTTTTCTTCATCTTGAATATTAGCTCATCGTCAGGAGATGAAAATGTCAGCCTATTTAGTCTGCATGCATCTCTGGGCAACTCCATACAATGGCGGTTCTTTCTAGAGAAGCAGATTTCCAGCGAGGAACGGCCCCACCCTTCTCTGTCTGCCATTTTTAATGTTACCCGATTGCCTGGCCTTTATCTTTAGCTGTTGCTCAATCCTACTGGGCCCATTAGCAAAACACTATCCCAGGGCCTCCAATCCAAAGTTCAGCTCCTTCTTCTACTCCTCTTTCTCAAGGCTAACACCCTAGTCTCTAAGTAGGACTGAACTTGAGTTAGAACTCAACATTCCAAATCAGTAAGAGGTTGTTCAGCAAGACCCCAAGGTTCATTGTACACGTTGTAGAAACTCAAAAGAAACATAAAACATGCCCTTTAAAGAACTAAACCAGTAGTTTTAAGAGAAACAATTAGGAAGTAGCTCACTGCACAAGAAATGGTACTCACTTTCTGTCTAAGGAGTGCTCAGAGAAGGGGGTCTGGCAGTTGAGGAAAGTTCCGTCACAGCAGCTGCATTTGACTGGGATCCAAATGGTGAGGAAAGCACCCCTGGATGAGAAGCTGCAGAAGGAGCAGCTTTCTGAAGGGAGGAGGTTGTGACAGGCATGGCTGTCCCAGGCACAGTAGAAGCTCAGTACGGAAGAAAGAAATTGGTGGGGGAGGGGGAGCCAATCCTGACAAGCCATCAACCTGAGGGAAGAGGCAGGGGGTGCCCTTGTAAGTCCTGAGGGTCACAGTGGAGGTGGGGTTTGAGGGAGAACCCTGGGCAGCCCTAAATAGGATGAAGTAAATCTGAGAGAAGAACAGAAAGACTAGCTGTTGGCTGCTACACTGATCCTGATAGGAGACAACAGGAGCCTGGACTCCTGTGGGGATTAAGGAGGTAAATCTGAATTGTGGTTCAACAGGGAGAAACAAGGGCTCTGTTACTGTGCAGAATAGATGAGGCAGCCACTGGGAAGGGGCCAGATTTGAGGAGGACATGAAGACAGCGGCAGGCAATATCCAAGTGGAAACTGGAGGGACTCGTTTCAGGACAGCACAGGGAGGAGAAGATGGGAATGTCAGCATAGAGACAACATGCTCAAGGAATGGGTGCTTAAAGAAACCACTACTGGAGAGCAGGATTAACCCAGGCATTTTTAAAATAAGGGATACAAGTATGACTTACAGTAGGAGGAAGTGAAAATGTTTTTTTAAAAAATAGGGGAAGGGTAAGAAATCTTTTCTTGCTTTTTCAGGATGGGGAAAAGATGGAGAACAAGTTGCAGGTGGTGGGATTAGCTCTAGATGGATACAAAGTCTGAATCCTGGGAGACTGAAAAGAGAAGATGAAGAGAATGGAATATATATAATGATATGTTGCCTTAGCAACCAGCCGAGGGGTTCCCTACGAAATGATGACTGACCAGCCAAAGGATGAGCTGTGGTCCATGCGTTGGAGGAATTGAGTGGCCACTGTGATTGCAACTCCAAAGCCATCTAACCAGAACTACATCTCTGCTAGCATAAAATAACCTCAGACACATCTAAGATCACTTTAATTTAATAAATAGTATGAGCCTTTTCACAACGTCCCTAGCCAAAAATCCTGCCGTAAGTTTCATCAGTCCTTATGAAGGAATGATGGCCTAACCCTTTACCTTAAATACCCCATTTATACAAGCTTCCTGCACAACATTCCCAGGAGAGAGAGCACCCAGCCTGTTTGCCTCTGAGAATAGAAATCTCACCAGAGTTCTCAGCAATCTATACCACTTGAGAGCAGCTCTAATATTTAGGTGATTTTTGCCCTCATATTTATCCAAAATATTTATCTTAACAGTCGCTAAATACTGATTGTCACACTTCTCCATTAATGCTTTTTTAATAGTCCCTGAGATATTTGATGGTAGTATCCATGGACCCTTGCCTTCCCCAAGATGCAGCCCATTTCCAACCCAATTCTCCTTGGACACAGTTACATTTTTTTTATCCTATTTTCTTTCGAATGGGACTCTAGTTTAATAATATCTCTCTTCACAGGCAGCACCAAGTTCTGAATGTGGGATTTGGGGTGTGGTCTGACCAGCACTAGGTGAAAGCCAGGCTGAACTTACTCCAGGGAGGTGGAGAATGGTCCAAGTCAGCATGGCTCAGCACTATCTCCCCTGCAGCAAATGGAACCATGGATGTTCTGTGTCCCCATCCGGGCCTGGAGGGAAAAGGCAGGGTGTTGACATGGGACTGTGTGGACATAATTCTCAGCAACAAGTTAAGGGATGAGGATTTGGTTGGAGAGAGCAGTGTAGAGGTAGTGACAGCAGGGATAAAATAGAGAAAGAGCTCAGTGTGGCCAACCAAGGGATTAAGTGGGAACAGGAGAGTGGGTGACAGTCCGGGCATGGAGGCCAGGTTTCCTGGGAGTAGATCAAATGTCCAGAAAATCCTGGTAAGAGGGACAAATAGTACAGCCTCATGCATGTTCTATTTTGCAGGAGACTCCCTCAGCTACCACCAGGGACGCCCTTTCTCCACAGAGGACAGAGACAATGATGTTGCTGTTACTAACTGTGCCATGTCATACAAGGGCGCCTGGTGGTATAAGAACTGCCACCGGACCAACCTGAATGGGAAGTACGGGGAATCCAGGCACAGCCAGGTAGGTGATCATCTGCTCCACTGGGGGTGGTTCAGAGCTCAGCACCCATGGCCCCAGCCTGATCTTAATGCACACGTGAGTCCTACGTTCTTCTTTCTAAATGAAACATTTAGATTTCTCTTTATTATTATAAGGAGAAAAGTGTAACAGACACTGGGATAGGGACAGCATGGAGTAGAAGCCAGAGGAAGGTCCAGGTGCTCCTTTCCTTCCTCTGGGAGGCATATGGAGCTAGAACTCACTCGGACTGGCCCTTGATGACCAGTCAGCTTCCATTTCATTTCATTGTGGGAGGAGCTTATCAATTCTAGAAACAGTTTCAAAGGCTCAACTTCATCCTAAAGGGCCCAGGCAGGGAGAGATCAGAAATGCCCATGAACTGGACTCTTTCCCCAGACTGCAAGTCCATAGCCTGGACTGGATAATAAGGAGACAGCTGGACCAACTGAAACTTTCTCAGTGTTGACACTGGAAGGTCACATCCAAGGAAACGCCACAATTCCAGACAAACCCAGATGGTCGGTCATTCCAGGTGGAGACCACCTGAGTCTCCTATCAGGAGTGAGCAAAAATCAGTCTCTTCAAAATGCTTCCACATTATTGGGATTTTGAAATTCACCACCATTGACTGGTGTATGCACACTTTTTTTTTTTTGGTACCAGGGATTGAACTCGGGTCCTTGCGCTTGCGCAGCAGGGGGCGAAACCACTGAGCTAAATCCCCGGCCCTATGCACACTTTCTAAAAGCCAGAAACACACAACTGGCAGTAGGAGTGCCCTGCAACAAAGATCCAGGCCACAGGCATGTTTGGGGGGAAAGCTGGACCGAGACTCTGCTCCTTTCACTTCAGTGGGAACTCAGCCATAAAGCTACTCGCTAACTGAAATAGCTAAACCCACCTCTTGGTTGCTGATTGCCATCATTTCCCTTCCTTTCAAGTAGGGCCTCCCAAGGAGAGGGAAGAGTGTGCTGATATGTTTTTCTGTCTCACGCCCAGGGCATCAACTGGTACCACTGGAAAGGCCACGAGTTCTCCATACCCTTTGTGGAAATGAAGATGCGGCCCTACAACCACCGTCTCTCAGCCGGGAGGAAACGGCGGGCCTTGCAGTTCTGAGCAGTGGGCAGTCGCAAGCCAAACGATCTTTTCTGTCATTTGTTTGTATTTTATAATATGATACAAGGGGGGAGGGTGATAATAATGTGCTTTGCAACATAGTAACGATATCTGAGGAAGCAGGGCTGAGGCAGGGGTCAGCTGACTACTGTCTAGCATAGTTTCTGCTGCTTGGAGCCTGGCCCCACGGCTGCCCTCTCCCTCCTAACCTGTCATCCCTAACATTCCCCTCCTTTCCCACCAAGGAGGAAAAGTGGGACGTTCACTTAAATGACCAATTCAAAGACAAATCATGGAGTACAATTGTTAGGGTGATAGGTGTGCACCTCTTTTTCTATGTTCTTCAGATGCCTCCGCCTTCGACGTACTGGTAATCTGGTCATAGCCTTTGATGATCAGGTAGTCACAGCAGCCCAGAGAAGAAGTCTGAGCAAGACAGCCTGCCCAGCAGCGCCCCTAAGAGGGAAGAGACCAACCACACCCTGACCCAACAGCCAAGTCCTTTGGAATGGGCCAAAGTTCTCATTCTGACACTCTTACTTTTCCAGAGCAGTGTGGCCTCTTTTCTAGCTATGCTCAGTCCTTCGCCTAATTTCATTCTACTTTAGAGCCTACAATCTTATCACCCCAACCACTGTTTTGAAATCTAGTTCCTAGGATATTGCTCACTACTGGCGCTGGGTTGTACAGTGGCTGCGTCTTTGTGGGTCTGAAGCCACTTCTCCCTCAGGTTGGCCACACAGGAACTTTCTTCAGGGGTTGGGGCAGGGCGGGGGGAGATGGCTTTTGTCTGTAGCACTTTTGGGTCAAGCTCTGTGGAAAAGACAGAGAAAGCAGAAATAAGGGCACCTGCCCTAGCGATTATAAGTCCCATGGAAAACGTAGATCTTGCCTACTTCCATTTTTACCATTTCTGTTCTACTTTATTGTGGATTATTTTCCTGAATTTGCAAACTGAAGGCCTTATTTCTGTCATCAGCCAGGCTCTCCTTGGTGTAGGTGGCTTAATAAAAAGCAGAAGAAGAAGTTGTATGACCAGACAGCCATCCTCCTATTAATAATCCTGGAAAGAGATGGAATATTTACTTTGGGGGCTTTTTAAAACAAATTGTTCCTGTGAGAAACAGAAATGACCCCTTAATGAGGTGAGATCATGAGAAGCCTTTCTCCATCTTCTTTTATTATTTTGCTTTTGAAAGGAAAAATGAAAAGTGCCACAGGAAATTACATCTAGAAACCCAAAGGTACAAAGGGGAAGACTGTGGGCATGTCTGCCATGTTGTGAGATATGCTGTCTCCGCCAGCATAATTTGATTTTTAAGCCCAGGGTTCTGAAAGCCGTGACCTTTCAACTTCTCCTCCAAATCAAATGCCAGCTACCACCATCCTGCAGCAACTATCCAAATTCATGCCCAGGGCCCACAGCTGCCTTCTCCCTTTCTCCTCCTATTCCCCGGGGGCCCTATTCCATTTCCTGCAGGGACCATGTTAGCCAAACTGGGGCATCCGTGCCTTGCCAACCAGTGACTAGATAAGCCTGAGAGTTGGTAATTTTGTAACAGAAACATCCACCCTCTAAAATTCTTTAATCATCAGGAAGGGATACATAATTCCTTAGACTGAGAGTTGCACTTCTGGGGATGTGAGGATGCGGTCAGCCTGCCATGTTCTACAGGCACCTCCTCTTTATGGGTTTCCAGCAAGACCTCATCTACCACATACCTGGGATCAAAAAAAGTAGGTGGTGCTTTGATTTTTCAATTCACAGTAGGCTTTAGAAAACTAGAAGAAAGAGGAAGAAAGAGAAACCTGTACATTAAATAAGACTGAGCTAGACAGTAGGACAAGCATGAAGAGAAGGAAGCATACTGAATGAGGAGGAACTTTGGGGTGAGGCAAAAGGCTCACCTCTGCCCTTATGCAGCCTTATGACTTTGGGTAGCTTGTTCACCTCGCTTGGCCTCAGTATCCTCGCCTGTTGGACGAGAGATTAGAATAGAATAATTTCTAATTTCCCTTTATTTTAACATCAATAATGCTAGTTTATGATCTGAAAATCTGAGTATATTCATGAGAGAACTCAATTTGGTCATGGTGTGGAAAGATAGAAGGAGAGAAGGAAGGAAGAAAGGAAGGAAGGAAGGAAGGGAAAGAGAAATTGATTCAGAATCAGAAGTAAAACACACACACATGCTCACACACACATACACACCAGAAAAGAGAATGCCAAGGAAGAGGCTAAACCGTGTCTATAAAAGCAGTACCAGGGACCTGAGTGAGCTAGGACAGCCCACCTCATCAGAAGAACTGAAATGGAACGTGATCGTATGTCATCAGTTCGGCTGAAAGTCAAGAGACATCAGGGGAAACCAAAGCCTGCCTTTCACTGGAACCATTTTACCCTACGGAACATATTTATAAAGAGTATCTGCCACATTGCCTAGATGCATTTTAGAGAATTTTAAAGCAAGAAAGGAACTTCAAAGATCAACTCACCCAACACTCTATAAAAAGATTTATAGATTCCTTTTGTTAAGTAAAGTACTTTTCTCCTGAGGCATTTTTTGTTGTTCTTGTGGCTGTTAGTTTTTTTATCCTTAACCATTTTTAGGAGACTGTTCTACTGTCTTCCCATTCCCGAAGTCAACTTGACTCAAAGCTTCTTAACTTGACTCACCTAACTTCTTCACTGAGCTTCTTGACTAAGAAGCTGCTTCTGACTTCTTAGCTGATGCTTGCTTATCCTGTCCCTCCAAGCACCTGTGCTTTTCCCAAGGGAGGATGTCAGAGAAGTGCAAGGACACCAAAGGATCTCATAAGGGACTCAGAAGGAAAACCAACGGACCCTGCCGTAAAGGCAGTCTAACGAAGACATATTAGAATATATACCTACACCAAAAAAACAACAGTAGCAAAAAGATCAAAACCAACTACCAGTGACTGCAGTAGACTCATTGCCAGACCCAAGTAGTTCTTCCTTTTTATGTTTCCTATCATATAAGGATTGTCATATTTTCCAGGGTCACTTCCGGAAGGGAAGGAGTCAGATGTAAAGATGCAGTAGCAGGAATGACAGTAAGTGCTGGCCATTATAACAAATGGAGAGGGGACTTACTAGAAGCGACCACAAGGTGGCGCGCAAAACACCTCCAGAGACCCAGGGGAAACACTTTGAGAACAGCTGGGCTCTCCTGGTTTCCAGGAGACCGCGTTCCAAACCAAGAATCCGGACTGATCTGTATGGGAGATGAAAACAGACTGGCAGCAAAGAGATGAAGAGCGAATTTCCATGAATATTTAAATCAACCCCACCCCTTGCCTACCACCAACCCAACTCCACTATTCATAAATTAATGAACACCTGACACCCTGTTCCTTCTCCATGGGGACCAACCAGCTTCCTGTGCGCTACAAACTGCTATTTCAAACTCAAGCTCAAAGAACCAAGGTTGCCAATGAGTCCCATGCCAAACCAAACAGTCCTAAACACAGTTTTTAACTTTTACTATCTAGTCCAAGAGCAGAGCTATAAATTAAGGGACAAAAGGTCATTAAAGAATCTTTTTAAAGATCTCTTTTGAAAGCATCCATTGAGAACGGGTTTATGCGTTCCTCTCAGTCCTCTTCTCTGGAGAAATAAAAAGGGAACCTGCGGGAACAGTGGACACACCAAGCTTAGGGGCTTGAAAAGAGATGGCCAGTGACTGGGATTTGTTTGCAAATGCTCCTGCATGGACTTGCTTCTTTCTCCTCCTTCCCCTCACCTTCTCCCTCTTTCCCTCCCTTCCTCCCTCCACCCAGAATTTCAGGAAATGTGAGACCACTTACACAGGCTGTGTGGTGTTTTGTTCCTTGCTTTCCCATCACCAAACTCCTACCTGTTCAATGTAATTCCCTAGTTCCATTTCTTTCCCTCCAAAGCAGAGGAAAAGGCAGGAGGGGATCACTTTCCAACCCTATTTGCATCTCACTGTCTGCTCCTAAAACGTTGATAAGGCAACTTTGAAAGATTGAAGCTCAGTTCAATTTCAGTAATCCCACAAGATGTGGGATCATCTGTTTTCACATTTGCCTCAAATTTGCTAAGGCCTCAAGAAGGGCCTATGGTGACCTCTGAAGCCTGGGGTGGATCTGTGAGTTGTTGATCTGCTTTTCATCCAGATTCAGCAGAGCTGCATCTCAACCCTGCCTAATCTTCCTGGCTGTTCCCTTTCTATGCAGGTGATGATGACAAAGAAGTTCTATCCTCTGGGGTAGTGTAAGTCATAGGGCTGGCTTCTGAGGGTGTGTATAGCCTTTCTCTAGCTGTATACTGCAGGGCCCTTTGCTCACATTCCTATAGATCTCTGGTTAACTGCTTTCCCCAAACCTTTGCCCCTTCCTTAACCCAACCCCTTACATATGTGTAAAGTTGTCCTCAGTAATACTGGAGTATTTTGACACTACCAGGCCAAATGAGAGCTTGCAGATGAAACAAAAACTTCCAAAAGTAAGTAGGGAAAAAAACTCTAGTATTTATTTTAATTTGTTGATGTGGATTCAGGTCCAGTTGGAAAAAATGACTCTAGTTCACGCTAACTGTATCCACCCTGGATTTGCTTAAGCTAGTTCTGTATTCTTCGGCTTTGAAAAACAGCTAGGAAGAAGAATAAAATTAAAAATTAAACAAAAGAAGAAGCTGATGGATCATCACAGATTAAAAGGAAGCCTTCTACAAACATCCCCACAGTAAAAAAAAAGCGGAGAGCAGGTGTGAGTGGCCATAATAAATGTACCAGATTGGCTTCTTGTGTGCTGGCCTCTGGCCTCAACCAGATCTCCTATCCATTTGTCCACTTCTCTGAGGAAAAATGAAGGCACCAGAGCAGCCCTACTGCACCAAACAAGAAGCCGAGGGACTTTGTTCAACTCATCCTGCCCGGACCACTCTTTTTCATCACCAGCAATCACAGCCTGATTTGTCATCTCCAGCATTTCTGATTTATTTTTCAAGGTCACTCCTGGCCTGAAACATGACTTCATTGCACCTGCAGCACATCATTGTCCAAATGTCCTTGGCAAAGCTCAAGATCTTTGGACAGTGTTGCATTTTCTCCAAAGAGGAAATCCTCCCTCCCTCCCCAAGCTTAATAAGGCTATTGCAGAGCATCCAAATAACATGGCTCTTGTTCCTCAGACGAACTGGGCTCCTTCTATTAACTTAATGAAACAGCCCCTATTCCTGGGCTGTGAGTTGGGGTAATGCTAAATTCTCAGTTCAGAAACACTTAACCCTTTCTGCCTACATTAGCTCTCTTGGGCATTGGCACCATGGGCAAAGGTGAGAAGGTGCAAGTCTCTTTCTCAGAGGCCCAAGACACCTAAGTAACAGCCAGGTGCAAGGCCAGCCGGTGAATTAATGCCCCATGAGAATCCTGTGCTTCCTCTAGCTGGTTTAGCAGTCCCCAGGGAAACTCTATGTTGCTTTTTAACATCCTGTCACTGAACACTAATATGCTCAACCCTGCCCCCGGGCAAACATTGAGAACACACCTTTAAGCCAGAGGGAATACTAGAGATCACCTAACAGAATTCTCTGACTTCATACTCAGGTAAACTGAGGCCAAGATAGGACAGACAGCTGGCCCATGTTCACACAGCCAATTAATAATGGGGGAAAGTCAGGTCTGATATAAGCTTTTTAATTTGTCTTTCTTCAAGAGAAAGATTGAGAAAAAGAGTACAATAGTGTACCTACTATTGACCAGATACTATGCTAAGGGCTTAACACATTTTATTAAATCTTTACCACAACCCTGACTCAGATTTGACAGAAAAGAGAAGGCAGGCACAGAGAGTTTCGGTTCCATCCCCCAAAGTCACACAGCTGCTTAACGTTCAGTATCTGTTGTTGTTGTTGTTGTTGTTGTTGTTTTTGTTGTTACTGGGGATCAAACTCAGGACCTTGGGCTTGCAAGGCAGACGACAGCACCACCGAACTAAAACCCTGGCAACACACAGCTACTTAAGAGAACCATAGAATCTCTTCAGCTAATTCAAAATCCTTTGATTTTTCTTCTCATGAAGCTGCCTCTATTTATATTTAGTAAGCCATGCAGGCACATCTTGGATTTTACTAAAATTCCCACAAAAAGGCCTCTGATACCACTGTCTGTCTGTCTCTCTCTCTCTCTCTCTTTAAGAAAGGGGAAATCTTGCATTGTTTTGGTCACATACTTTGGGGACTCTCAGCCTCACTTTTGGAAGGAGTAAGAAACATCCAGGCAGCTCTTTCTTTTTCTTTCTTTTAATTTGGGAGGTAGAAGAGAGGTCCTCCACAGGCTTGGAGAAGATGAAGACCAGGGCACAAACACAATTTCTCCCACCTCATTCTTTTGGGAATGTAGGAACCTCTTTCTCTTCCAATGTGAGTCATGCTGCTCAAGCTGGAGCTGGCAGCATAGGTGGGACTAGGAGGGAGAAACCTCAGAATAAACCCGGCACAAGCACCTGGAGCATTGATATACCCTAGAATTTGGGAAGAAAATATTATATTATGAATGTATTCAAATCAGTACCCACGTTTAGCTAATGCAGGAAACTCATGAATTTTTAGGTAAAAATCATCAGGTTGCAGACAGATCTGGACCAGCCCCTCCCAGACTCCCAGAGATACAAACACCATCAAGGTACCTTACACAGGCATATCTGTGATTTTTTTTTTTTTTTTGAGAAATGAAGCTAGAAGACAGGAAAGAAATGACTTTTATTTATCCCCGGTTTCTTTTCCCTTTTCATAACCTGCTTCACATTCCCAGTGGACCGGGTGGGGTGAGGGGGCCTCAGAGAAGAACTGGCCACAATCTCAGGTCTCTTTGCCACTTTGGGGGATGTAGAAAGAAATCCGTACTTAGTAACTTGGTGGTTTCAATGCCAGGCCACAATTCCAGAAATGAGCCTTTGTTGTTGTTGTTAAACAATGCTTATATAAAGAAGAATGGATCTTCCCCAGAGAGAGAAAACTGCCTTTGTGGTCCCCTTCCAGGGTGGGGTTTCCTTCTCCCTTGCTTGGACAGTGGTGACAACCATATGTTAGAGGCAGCAGACACCATGGTTCCGGCAAAAATGTCACTCAACTAAACACTCCTGTACTGACCCCTTCCCACCTGTCCCCTCTGAGGCCTAGAGCCAGATGAGGGTCTCACAAACTAAGAGTCAGAATCTATCTGAGTCTGTTCTTAACCCGTAGGCTCCTCCTATCATTACACACTTCCAGCTATTCCAACCTCAGTCCCCTCCAGGCCCACAGGAATTCCCAGGTACCATACACATGTCGTGTGACTTTAAGCCCAGGCAGCTGAAAACTCACCCTGGTGGAATCTAAATTGTTGTTCTGAGAACTCATAACACCAAATCCTCCAATCCCTCTGAATTTAAGTTTGTCGTTTTAACCTTTAACAACCTTTTCAGGTAAAAAAAAAATAACAAAGACTGACTTTGTAGCTACAATGTATTTGAAAAAGCACTTCCCTTAAACAAAGTCTGGAAGGAAGGAAAAAGAAGAAGAAAAGGGTACAAACTCCTCAGGTGATGCACACTTTAATGACCTAAAATAAAACCACACAGAGCAAGGGAGAGGGAAAACCAACCCGCCCCACCCTTTCATGGCACTGTAGCTCAAAGACTAGAATCTCTGCTTGTTAACCATTGTTAACTAGTATTTTTAGTCCTGGTTGCTTTTAGCCTCTGTATAGTTCCTTTTTTAAACACATTTTCTATACGTTAATAAAAGATCCTGAAGGAATGGTGTGTGTCTCTGAGTCCTACGGGGAATATGGAGGCACGGCCTTCAGGACTGGCCTGCCTTTGTCTGGACCTCCTCTCCGCTGTGGTTACCAGCCCCCTTCTGCCACATGGCTCTTCTTAGCTCACCCTTCTGAGTAAGCTCTTCTCATTCCTAATGGCCCCACACCTCTATCTACGTCCTCAGTTCACCCTATCCCCGCGCTCCCATTGTAGCCCTGCTATCTCTACCCTCCTCATCCTCCTCTTCCCACCTGCTCTTCCTCTTCTCTCCTTCCTTTGCTCCCTCACTCTTCTCTATCTCCCACCAACTAGGCATACTTTTTATTTTTGTACCGGGGTTCGAACTCCGGACCTTGCACTTGCAAGGCAGGCACAGCACCGCTGAGCTAAATCCCCGGCCCCAACTATGCATTCTTCATCTCACCCTTTGCTTTTACCATCAGAAAAGGCTGCTGATGGATGGCAGCCTCTCCTGTCTAGAATCACCAACATGGTCTCATCTCTGGTTTTGTGACTTTGCTCAGTCACAAGATAGTGACTCATCCCTCCCTCCTGCCTTCTCTCCTGGCTGTCAACCCTGAAGCATGCCGGGCAGCCAGATCTCCAAATCTCTAGTGCCACCTATGGGTACTGGCTGAGAATATTCAACAGACCCAGCTGGCTATGCCTTCCCTCCCTCTGTGCCTGCACTGCCAGGCCCTGTCACTCTGACTTGAAGTTGGTCCTACTAAGTCACCATCACCCTCTCTGATGGTGGCTCTCGTGACCACCTCCTCCCTGACTTGGTCACCTGGGAAAACATTTTTCATTTTCTTCCCTCTAGTGCACAGTATAAAATGAACTCTGACCCCTAGGTTACATTAGGCAAGACCTCAACCAAGGAACCATTGGAAGAGGAGGGTGAGGAGGGAAGCTTCCATCCAGCTCAGGTCCACAGCAGACTCAGGAAGGATCAAGATAACTGGACGACAGTCATAAACCCAGACAATCTCCCGCCCTGTTGGAGTGGAGAGGGGTTTTTAGGAGCCTACCTGGAGGAGGTCATCCTGACCAGGACCTGTGACATTGGAAACTGACCTACAAAAATGGGGGAGGGAACAGCACAAGCAAGAGTCAAGGGGATGAAATGGCAGCCCCAGCAGGAGTGGTTCGGCACCTGTGCTTGCCAGCCCCCTCGGGCCACATGAGGGAGTGTGACAGGCAGTACCGCTCCCCTCAGACCACGGGGCACGCAGCCAGATTTGTGGAATTCCAAGGCCAAGAAAGACAGATTTTCTCCATTTCCCTCATTATAATGGAAAAATAATGAGTACTTGAAAAGAGGGACAGAATCCCAACCCTGGAAATAAAACAACAACAAAAAAGTTCATTCCTCCTCATCTTTTTCTGGGCACTATCAGGCTTCTTCGAACCCCTGAGGCCATGTGAGAAATAAAATCCCCTCTTCCAACGCCGTGACCCTCTACCACTGAAGGAGTCCAAGAACGGAACTGTGGGGAACAATTTCTTAGCCTCTTCCCTGTGCTTCACTTCTTCTCGCTTTTTGTCATTTCCTTAAAAAAACAGGTCTCTGGAATGTCAGACAAGGACAGTCTCTGTAAACACAGCCGCAACCCCTGATCGTGTTTTAAACAAGTCCCCTGGATACCCACACCTCAGGATGACAGTGCAGCAGAGTGACTATTACATACTGAGAAAAAAGCCTGCCACCTGCATCTTGTCTTGCGTGTTATCTGGAAAATACAAGTGGAAACTAAAGGGATCTAGTGGAACTTGAAGGAACTTCAGTAATTAGTATTTTTTCTGAGATAGCTGAATGCTAGCATTACAGTCTAACTTAAATGAGTATAACTCACCCATTGCTTAAGACCTCTGGGTGCATTTACAACCATCTGAACACAGATTTAATTATGGCTGTGTTGTGGGAGCTAAGAACTGCCATGGGTAAAATTAAAAGTGGATTATTAAGCGAGAGAAATGTTAGCAGCATTGGTAATCAGTGCAATTGCCAGTAGCATGTTCTGTCCCATAATGCCCCCAGTGGCCTTGGGGACCTGTGCCTCAACAGTGGCCACTTTGCCAGTCAGCAATAAAACATCATCACAACATGGGGGCCCTTAGGTACTGTATCTTTCCTCTCATGTGACACGTGTAATACACCACATTGCCCTGACTTTCGAGGAATTATAGAAAGCCTGTGCACTGACACATAAACCCACACTCCGGTGTGTCCCCACTTCCCAATGTGTCCCTTAGCCCTTCTCAGTCACCTTACCATCCACACTCAATGACTGCCGACTGTACACCAAACCCAGTGCTGGCCTGGTAAAAAGATAAAAGGACTCCCACTCTGCTTGAAGAGATTTGGTCCCCCCGCCCCTCTCTCCCAATGAAAAAATATTCTCTCATTTATTTCTTCACCATACAGTTATTAAATCTATATTTTGCACCAAGAATTTTGTTTGGTACCAGTCTGCATTACAGTTTTCCAGAGAAACAGGAGATAGATAGATAGATAGATAGGTAGATAGGTAGATAGATAGATAGAAAGAAACATAATAGACAGACAAAGACAGACAGGCAGGCAGTGAGGAAGTGGCTCACATGGTTACGGAAGCTGAGAAGTCCCATGATCTACCATCTGCAAACTGAAGACTCAAGAAAATGATACAATGCTGGCCAAGTCCAAAGGCTTGAGAATTAGGGGAGCTGATGTTGTGAATCCAAGTCTAAGAACAGAAGAAATATATCTCAGCTCAACAGGCAGGCAGGAAGAAATAAGAGGCAAATTCCACTTTCTTAGGTTTTTTGTTCTAGTCACGTATTCAACAGATTCAGTGCAATCTTGTTTCTTCAGTCCAGCAATGCCAGCACCAGTCTCATCCAGTAACACCCTGATACAGAGAGAGAGAGAGAGAGAGAGAGAGAGAGAGAAATAACACTTCATCCGGGCATGGCACAGCGCAGGCAGGTTGACACATAAAATTAACCAGCACACTGGCACGAGGCTGTAAACCAAACAGAAATGGCTCTTTTCCTGTAGACCCTTCTACGGACGGGGACCTCACACTCTAGGACAAGGATTTAGCATTTATTCTCTTTTTGCCTGGTCCGTTTTCCACTCATTTTCACCAAGCTCCCTACTTTCAAATCTGAATATTCCATATACTGTATATGTAAGGCCCCTCACTTCAATAGAATAGAGAAAATTTTTTTTAATTTTTAGAATAGAATAGAGAAAAATTTCCAAACTTATGTTTATGTGTACATGAGGAACCGGAAAGAGATATAGAGGGAAAAAATCAGTTAATTAGGATGAGCGTTGTCATTTCAATATTGAAATTTCTTTTTTAAACCAGACATATTTTACTAAGAAAAGTGACAATTAAGGAGTTTCTGGAATCCAAAAGCTAACAGAACCATCTCAAAGGACTGATTATATGGAATCCTCCAGGGGTGGTGCTGTCTCAAAAGGTGCTGGCACTTTTTTTATATTGATGCCCTTTAATGCTTTAAATAAATATTTACTATCATCAGAGTTTGCCACTGAGCATTCATTCATTGTGTGTGTGTGTGTGTGTGTGTGTGTGTGAGAGAGAGAGAGAGAGAGAGAGCTTTGGGTCTGCCCTTTGTGACAACAGTAAACTCTTATAGAGGTTTCTGGGAAACAAGCAAGAGACACAGTAGCAATTATGAAAATTCAATATGCTAGCTGTACAAGATATTTAAAGATCCAAGAAAAATAGTGAGAACTAGGAGGCAAGGTATGTATTATGTCAGTATGCTGGCAATACCTGGCTTGATTTGTGACTCAGACGCTCATATTTTATGACTTTTCCCCCATAAATAAAACTCACAGAATAATAGCCAAAACTTGTACTTATCACCATAGCAATACTAAAACAATTGCCAACAGTGACAACCTGGGCTGCTATTAAAGGGGACTCACATACATACTGACAAGGAGGACCAGAAATCATTCGAGAAGGCGGTGTAGAACTACTCACTCGCAGATCCCATCCCCAACTCCCATCAAGTACCATTAAAAGAGATATTCATGCAAATGTAGTTTGCAACCCACCCCACCAACCCCTTCACACACAGACACCCCCTCCTTTTCTCCAAAAATGACCTGAATTTTAACTCAATTTTAAATGTCCACACTCACTATAGAGTAGTATTGGCATTTTTGTCTCTTATCCCTCTGTTGTGGGACACTGACTATCTTGTGCATCGGAGAATGTTTACCAACATCCCTGACCTCAGCTCATTGAACCCCAGTGGGACTTCGACACCTTCAACAAGTTGTGATCATCAAAAATGTTATTCCCAAATATCCCAGGTGGAGAGCAAAATCATCCTCAGTTGAGAGCCATTTTTATAGAGAGATTTATCATAGAAGATAACTTCATTCTAGACTTCATGGAAGCAACATTTTAAGAAGCTTCAGCCAGTCAGTTTCAGTCCAAAACACAAAAGCATTCCCCCAATGCAACATTGTTGGTTTTTCTATTAAATTTCATTTTATAAATGTTTGGGGAAAATATATATATATATATATAAAATATATATATATATAAAATATATATATATCTGCATTTTATTTTGTTTTTGCTTTTTTCTTTTTTGAGAGTTATTACTCTGCGTATTTCTATAGTATGAGATTAGAGTCCAAGGTATGGAATAGAATTTACAAGATGATGCTTACAGAAAATGAGAGTTTGACTTACAGTGCTTCTATTTGTTATGGCTTCTCCAGGAATCACTCAGGTTTCAAATCAAGAGTCACTTGTCTAAAAGGTACAATAGATAATGGGAAATAGGAAGAAAAGAGGCTAAGGGGAAGAGGAAGTGGGAGGGGTAGGGGAAAGGAAAGAAGGGAATGGAATTAATATGAGAAAATGAAAAAATGGAAACAAAGTCTTTGTAAATAGGGAGGGCCGGGGAAGGGGGAAAAATAAGAACCAAGAGAGATTATGTAAAGGTGTAAATTTCCAATGATGAATATCATTATCTTGTATACCTTAAGTGTACCAATGAATACAATCAACTGAAAAAAAAGTCACTTGTAAATTACACCTTTGGCTTTGTTGCTTTACCTACTGGACAATAATAAATAATATTATTGAAGATCCTCAAATTCCTCACAATCTCCCGAATCTCACAGGTTTCTTAAGAAGAAAGAAATCAAGGATAAGTTTTGCATTAATAATAGAAGGAAGGGAAGTTTTATTGTTCAAAATTTTGCTTAAGAATGGGGCCAAAGTCCAGGATTGTGGTCATTTGAGTAAGGAAAGCCAGTATCATCTACCTATGCTCCCAGAAGAAGGTGGATCTCAAAGTCACCTGTCTAGAGAAGGTTCCTTGACGTTAGGGAAAGCAACGGATTAGCCAGACCTCTAACAGAGCTCTAGCCTAGAAACATTGTTCCTGTGTCACAGGAACAGAAATGGAAGAAAAGGAGAAAACAGATGGTTGTCCATGAAAGAAATCCACTGCAGCCTTAGCATAAGGCTGGGACCTGCGCCTACTCTTCACCCAACTCACCCTGCCAAACACACATGAAGCATATAGGCAGGGAGGCATGAGGGGCATTTTTATTTCCAGCTTTTTCAGAAATTTGAAATGTTGCTTTCCTTTCCTGATGACCCAATCACACCTCTTGGGCTATTTGGTTCAACGTTGTGTTTGAGGAAATGTAGTCACCATAGTCTGTAACATCATGTTAGTTGTGAAGGTCATCTGGGATCAGGAACAGTCAGCGTGCAAGTGTGATGGAGTCACTAGACGTCTGCCTCTCTCAGCCTGATGGACATGTCTGGTCCAGTCTCTCAGGAGTCTGCTGAGGGCCCTTCCCACCGGAGTCTGCACAGCACAGCACTCACAGCAAAGGAGAAAATCAGGGCTTCCTATCTTGGTGCTAGAAGAGATGTTCTGGTCTTCATCACAATCTTTGTCACCATGGGATCTTCTTCCAGACCAAGAGCCACTGAAGCAGCTCAGTCCTTCTAGGATCTAGCTCCCACTCATTACCAGATTTTTAAACCATTTATTTTTCTTCCAAGACTAAGCCACTCTGAAGAGGCAGAGATCTTCAGCTTGGCAGAGCAAAAGACTTATTTCTTTCCAAAGGGCTGGAAGAAAGCGAGAAGAGATTGGGAAGGTATCACTGAGGGAAAAATCTCCCTCACCCTTGAGTTCTGAGGGCAGATCCTGGGTTTTCCACATCTATCCCCAATCTGGGTCTCAAACACTGTATGGACTCAGTATAGAATTTATGTAATCTGAATTGAATCAATCATAACTTACGCCTGTGAAAGAGGCCCAAACAACACATTAATTGTGCTAAATTTAAGATAGTCTCTAAAATATTCAAGAAGAGCATACCTTGAGACTCTGAAAAGTAGAGAAAAGAACATTGGATTTGGGGTCCAAAGGCTTCTGTGATCAAACCGCTTCTTCTGCTCACTGGTAATGTGCTGTAGGCTAGGTCTTTTGGCTCCCTGGAGCTTTGTGTCCTCGTGTGCAAAAGTGGAACAAGAATAAGCACCCTCTGTACTTACAGACTATCGGGGGGACTTTCAAGCAGAAAATGCTTTGCAGCAAGCATTCATTTCAACTGGAAATGTGATATTATTGTAGAAGTTTTAGAATGTTGAAAACCAGCCTTAAATCTCAAATACCTTTAAGTAAAGTGATGGCCCTGAAATTTCAGGAACCTGGCTGCCAAAAGCAACTTATTGCCTCAAGAAAATGCCCAGGGAAAAGTTAAGAGCACCTACTTGCTCTCAAGAGTTAGCTGACAGCCCCCAAGGAGCAGGAGGGGGCAAGGGTTGGGGAAAGGGTGCTGATGAGAAGTGAGCCAAGACAGTCACGAACTCTGTAGTTACCAAAACATCTCCCAGGAGGCCACACCTGGCAGGAGAAGGCCTGCTGGGTTCCGGCGTCAGCCCTCGAGGGCCTGCGTCCATAGCATGGTTGGTAGCTTCTAGGCAAGGGGCACCTGGCTGGCTCCTGAGGAGCTGTGTGTTTTTGTTGTGTTCCTGGGGATGTCTGGGGTCAGAGCTAAAATGCTGTAGAGTAGAGAGGCTGAGCACTGACATCGATGCCTCCTCCACATCCCTCTACACAGGGCTGGAGTCTTGGGCCTACTTCTACAGAAACATGAAGCAAGACTTTGAAGAATATTGGTCTGCAAAGGGAGTTACTCTAAATGTCCATGGGACTCCGCAGAGCCTTGCCCGCACACTGTGCACAGAAGCCCCACAGGGGAAAGTGTCTGTTTTTCTTCTCAGGAATGGACCCAAAGCTTCCCACCGACAGAAACCCCTGCCCTGTCCCCACCCCCAGCCCACCCCAGTGAGGGTGACCCAGACCTGGTCATTCAGGCCTTCCCTACCCACTGCTTCCCTGACCCGGATCAGAACAGCTTGACACACGCAGTGCCTGAGTCCTCATTCTGCCTGGTGCCACAAAGGACCACAAGGCTCATAGCCATCTTCAGTGACACTCACCTGCCCTGAGTGTCAACCTAAAGAGAAAAGGAACAGAAACTATCACACTTGCACCCACTCCTCTTCACACCAGATGGTACAGATGAATTTGCAATTCATGGAGTCTGATTTTACTCTGTGGTGTCGCATAGACAGTGGCGGTGTGTGGGAACACTGGAGCCTCTCTGCTGTGGTTCTCTCCAGAGCCTCCTCATGCAGAGGGTGTGCCAAGGAGAGCCCTGCCATGACAGGAAGGGAGAGAATGCCCTCCAACTCAGCTTCGCTTCTGAGCCCCGGAGCATCCCTGACCTAGAGCATCCATTCCCTCCCTCATTCTCTTGGCCATGCAATCATTCCTTGACTCACTCTGCAGAGAGGCAGGGAACACTTCCTGTGCTCAGCACTGTGTGGAGAACTGGTGGGAAACAAGCGTGGCTGGAAGGCTGAGGGGTGGGGATGAGGGCCCTGCAAGCTGCATGGCAATTTTGATCATTGTAAGAGTAGTGGAAAGTCACACAAGGATCCCAAGCAGGAGAATGGTGCGATCATAACTGCAGTCCACAGTGTTGGCTTCCGTGATTGTGTGAATGGTGAGGGGATCACTTTCATCAGTCTTTTACTTTCAATATACTTCTGTCTGTGAATCTAAAATGTATCTGTTGTAGACAGCATGGTTGTGTAACTTTTTCATTAATTCCACAAATCCTTGCCTTTTGACTAGTGTTTCATCTCTTTATAGTAAATGTAATTGTCAATAAGGGAGGATTTGCCTAAGCTGTTTCATCCTTTTCTATATGCCTTGTATCTTTTTTGTTTCTGTATTACTCCATTACTGATTGACCTGTTGAGCATTAAACAGAAATTCCCTAGCATATCATTTTAAGTCACTTTCTTTTTTACTATATTTTTGAGCTATTTTCCTGGAGAAAATACAGCCTTGGGGATTCCAATTAAGAGCTGGAAAGATATGGAAGAAAACAGGGGGCCTGAAATGGAAAAGGTACTGAAGAAAGAAGAAAGCCTAGGAGATTGTTATGTGCTGAAAACCAAGAAAGATTAAAGGTGGACGGAGGGTTCTACTGTATTGAATACTGCTAATAGGAAAGCTACGATGAGCTCATTAATAACTTTGAGAAGGGCAGTTTGGAGAAGTGGTAGTAATAGTATGGGAACCTGAATAGAGTAAGTGAATCTTCCAGAAGAACATGGGGGAATCTATGTTCAAGGGAAACCTAAAAAAGTCAGGCTGCAAAAGGAAAAGTCACTTCAGATTCCCAGCCTCTTCTTCCCTAAGAAATCAAATCAAAATGGCAAAAGAAGACCTGTGTCTAGATGATGGAATGGATTCAAAGAACATTTCCAACACTGAGTTCTCTAGCGGTCCTTGTCACATGGGCCTTTGCAAATCTTTCAGGCATTTCGTTTCAGGGTGTCTGGAGAGTTTGAGAAAACTGTTTGGCAGGCCTTATAACTATACAGCTGGCTACAGATCCAGCTAGAAATCTGGAGGCCAGGAATTCACAGAGTACCTACTAATTCAGGGAAATCAGAATATCTTGGGGCCTACCTAAAAAAATTTTTTTCACTTTCTCTTTAGATACTATCATACTTACTCACTTTTTAATGTAAAAGGGAAAAGATTTATTCCCAATTTCCTGAGTGGAAACTGAGAGCAAATGAAATATCCTTAAACACAGGAAGGGGTTTCCAAAGGACCAAAAGTGGGAAAATGTATGTGTAAAAGATGTAGTTCTTCCCTCCACAACATCCATTCCCTTTGCTCTTGCTACATTCCCCAATTCCATTCTGATGCCCAAAACTTCCTCTGGGGCAATGTTTCTCAGCCTCAGCACCACTGACGTCCTGAGCCAGGTCCTTCTTCACTGGGAGGCTAGGGTGCAGGTGCATCCTGTGCATTACAGCATTGTGGGATGTTTGGCACCATCTCTGATTTCTACCTACTGGATGCCTACAGCATACCTCTCTTCCCTGAAGTTGTTACAGACAAAAATCTCCCAGCAGGAAAAGTCAGACCTCCTTGAAAAGCACTGTTCCAGGGGCCAGGCACATTCGCCGAGGCCTAAGCCAATCCACACAACCTCATTGTGGCCCACAGTCATTGGTTGAGCACACGTCCCAGTTCAGTCCAGGAATCTTACAGCAAATGTTTTTTGTTACAAGGAATGAAACTGTAACTCCCCTTGATTTTTTTTTTTTTTTTTTTGGTACCAGGGATCGAACTCGGCTCCTTGCGCTTTTGAGGCAGGCAGCAGAACCACAGAGCTAAATCCCCGGCCCCTCCCCTTGATTTTTGTAGTGTACAGATGAAACCTTTAGAACTAGTGCATCTGTTTTCCCTCTGTAAAAAAACAAAACAAAACATAGCCAGGCTCAGAGCGAAGCTGACAACAACAAGGCTGAAGAGAGATGCTGGCAGAAACTGGGTTCTGATTACATCATTAAGGTGCTGAATCAAATCTGACACAGATTTATGAATACATCCTCTTTTTTGTTTAAGCCAGTTTCAGATGAGTGTTCTGTTATTTGATACTGTTAAAAATTTTAGACAAATTAAATGTACAAGAGTTTAAACAAAGAACAGTTCACAAATCCTCTGGCCCTCAGAATCAGCGGAGATTCAGAAAACGCTGCTCTGAACGTGGGCAGCAACATTTACAGACAAAAACCAGAAGTGAGTTTCAGAAACGTTTGATTGGTCACAGCTCAGCCTGTGCCATATCCAAACATAGTCTGATGCCTTGGCCACCTGGGATAGAAGCCTCACTACTGCGATCGGCTGACACTAAGCTACTTGTGACTCAAGTACATTCCTAAATTGAGCTTTCGGTTATCTTAGTACTCTGGTAGGTTGTGGTTTGTTAAGTAAGGACTCAATACTGAAGGCATCTCAACCTATAAAGTGTAGTAAATTCATGACATTTAGTCCAGGAAAATTGTGATCCAGTCTAAAAGAAAAAAATAAGAAGAAAAGTTGAACATGGGTCTCTTTCCATTTTTGATCTCTGTACATCATCAGTCATGTCAGCTATGCACTCAAATAGGCTCTGTCTTGTAGGCCCCATCAATGCCCTGATAACCAGATCAGCCAGGATTGTTTTGAAAGTCTTTGTGACAAGAAAAAAAAAAATAGCCAATGAACGGCTGGATTTCAGGTGTTTTTATCTTTGCCTTGTTGCCACTGGGCAAATCACCCAACTAAGAGCAGCAATCTGTGATCTAAAGATTCACAGGGGTGCTTGCCCCGGCCCATCCCCGGTGCCCACGCTCCCGCGGTTATAATCGCCTCGCACCCCCCGCCCCCAGGGGTTATTTTGGGGGTGGCTGGAGGCGACAGCGGCGAGGAGGGGAGTTTCCCCCGCAGGGGGAGCGCAGTCGGAGGCCGCCGTGTCCAGCAACACCAGCTTGTGATTGGCCGTACCGGATATTCAGTTGCACATCCCCACATCAATGCACTGCCAATGGGTTATATCCTGTGTTGTGACCTCATGGTTTAAGTGGGAATAAAGATGAGTATAAGCAGTGATGAGGTCAACTTCTTGGTATATAGATACTTGCAAGAGTCAGGATTTTCTCATTTAGAATTTTCTCATTCAGCATTTACCTTTGGTATAGAAAGCCATATAAGTCAGTCTAATATAAATAGTGCACTTGTCCCACCTGCTGCATTGATCTCTTATCATCAAGAAAGGTCTACAGTATGTAGAGGCAGAAGTTAGTGTAAATGAGGATGGTACCTTGTTTGATGGTCAACCCAAAGAATCTTTGTCCCTGATAGATGCCGTAATGCCTGATGTTGTACAAACAAGACAACAAGCTTACAGAGATAAGCTTGCACAGCAACAGGCAGCAGCTGCAACCAACCAACAAGGATCTGCAAAACATGGAGAAAATACAGCAAATGGGGAAGAGAATGGAGCACATAGTATAGCAAATAATCATACTGATAGGATGGAAGTAGATGGGGATGTTGAAATCCCTCCTAATAAAGCAGTTGTGTTACAGGGCCATACATCTGAAGTTTTCATCTGTGCCTGGAACCCCATCAGTGATCTCTTGGCATCAGGGTCAGGAGACTCAACAGCAACAATACGGAATCTTAGTGAAAATAGCACTCGTGGTTCCACACAGTTAGTACTTAGACATTGCATACAAGAAGGAGGACAAGATGTTCCAAGTAACAAGGATGTAACATCTCTAGATTGGAATAGTGAAGGTACACTTCTAGCAACTGGTTCATATGATGGATTTGCCAGAATATGGACTAAAGATGGTAATCTTGCTAGCACCTTAGGGCAGCATAAAGGCCCTATATTTGCATTAAAATGGAATAAGAAAGGAAATTTCATCCTAAGTGCTGGAGTAGATAAGACTACAATTATTTGGGATGCACATACTGGTGAAGCCAAGCAACAGTTTCCTTTTCATTCAGCACCAGCATTGGATGTTGACTGGCAGAGCAACAATACCTTCGCTTCCTGTAGTACAGATATGTGCATTCATGTCTGCAAATTAGGACAAGACCAACCTATAAAAACATTCCAGGGACATACGAATGAAGTGAAAGCTATCAAATGGGACCCAACTGGCAATTTCCTGGCCTCCTGTTCTGATGACATGACTTTGAAGATACGGAGTATGAAACAAGACAATTGTGTCCATGATTTTCAAGCACATAATAAAGAAATGTATACTATTAAGTGGAGTCCAACAGGACCAGGGACAAATAATCCAAATGGCAACCTTATGTTAGCAAGTGCACCCTTTGATTCTACTGTTAGGTTATGGGATGTACACCGAGGGATTTGTATCCATACTTTGACAAAACACCAAGAGCCTGTGCACAATGTAGCATTTAGTCCTGACAGCAGGTATCTGGCAAGTGATTCTTTTGACAAATGTGTGCACATCTGGAACACACAGACAGGTGCTCTAGTTCACAGCTATAGGGGAACAGGTGGAATTTTTGAAGTTTGCTGGAATGCAGCAGGAGACAAAGTTGGAGCCAGTGCATCAGATGGTTCAGTTTGTGTATTAGATCTTTGGAAATAGTGCTACTAGTTGGAAGTCTTGGACTGACTATGAATGTGCATATAGCCAAAATGACTGTCCCTGACCCATGTACTGCTATAGTCCCACTTGAACCATGGCCAGTCCACTACAGCCAAATCTAAAAGAAATATATACATACCAGTGTATATAAACAAAATTGCACCCTGAAGATGACAGAGTTTTGTCACAGCTTGTGAATTCTATTCATCAAGTGCTAGAATCTAATCTGCTGTGCCCCTAAAATAGCATTTAGAAGTTTTGGATATGAAAAACAGAAGAGAGAAAGAAATATACGTTATAAAAGCAGACCATCCATGCACCAGATTTTGGATACTAACGACAGCCTTGTTTCTCCCCTTTGAATCAGCAGACACCATGGATTATATTCTTTTTTTCCCTTCAGTAGTGAGCAGTTTGTATGTACAGAGAAAATGAACTTATAAAAACTTGCAGCAGTAGTTTGTTCTTGCTTTTTAATTTTGTTTTGGTTTAGATTATGGATGCATGAAGTAAGGGAGTGAATCAGTTTCTTTATATTTTTTTCACCTTTTAAACAAAAAAATTCTTAAAAATACTTTTATGCATTCTTTTGAAGAGATAGATGTTTGGTACATTTTATGGCTCTCAGAGCATATATTCAGTTGGTGCATATTATGAAAGAGGGAATTGGAAATTAAATGAAAACATATGACTTTGGTCATGTCAATCTGTAAGACACATCAGTAAAAGGGTATTATGCTCTGTTTTTTGTGGTTTTTGTTTGTTTGTTTTGTTTTTTTGTTTTTGGTGATGCGGCTTAAATACAATAGCTTGTTTTAGGGGGGGACATTTCTGCCAATTAAAGACTAGAAGGGCACAAAATTTTTTTTCAAATACCATAGATAAGATACATTTAAAAAAAAATCTTCTGATGTTTTGTAGCCATAACTAAATTATGGTTAAAATGTGCACTATTGTGAAAAGGAGCAAAGTAGATTTGGATTTTTTTGTTTGTTTGTTCTGTTTTGTTTTCTAAGAGATTAAAATGTTTCTGGATAAGGAAAAAAAAAAAAAAGATTCACAGGGATCCAGAAGACCTTATCAGCAAACCCATAATTCCAAACTATTTTTATGACAATATTAAGATACTAACTCATTTTGTTAATATTTGTATTTATGGAGGACAAAACTACAGGTACCTTAGCACAAATCAAGACAATTGCAAAAAACTGTGCTTATAATAATCATGTATTTTACTCCCAGTAAAAAAATAATAATAGTAAATGCTAGATTTACTTAAGAATGTCCTTGACAAAAAAGTAAAAACCATTAATTTTATTACATCTTGACTTTGAATGCATCATTTAATTCTGTGTGGCTAAACAAAGAATGGTGGAAGCGCTTCCGCAGTGTTCCCAAGTACAGGAACTGCTTGAGGAAAAGAACTTGTGCTATTCCTGCCGCCAGCTATACTTGTTTTTTTTTTTTTTAATGAAACACCATTTTTACTTGAAAGAACACTGACAAACTATGGTTTTTTAGATTGGGTATTTGGCAGACATTTCTTCAAAAGTAAGCCAGGTGAGCCTGTCACTTCCAGGAAAACAATCGACAGTATTTGTAGCCAGTGATAAGATTTGGGCTCTCAAGAGAAAATTAGAACATTGAGAAACATCTGCTCCCATACATGTAGTTTGACAGCTTCTTAATACTTAAGAACTTTTCAGGATCAGTGGTGATGTTCAAAAATGTGAAATTTTTTGTATTTGTATAATAAAATATGTCAAATTTGGAAGATCTGCATAACTCATTAAACCATTTTCCTACTAGGTTGCTTGTCACCTTCTTGTTGATTTTGAGTTATTTTTATATATCCTACATAGGAACCATTTGTCAGTTATGCACATTTCAAAAATCGTACTGTACTTTTTGTTTGCCTTTCCACTTTCTTTAGGGTGTCTTTAATAAAATGAATCCCTTGGTTTCAATGTAGTTAAATCCATCAGGGTTTTTTTTCCCCTGATGTTAACTGCTGGTTGGTGTTATTTTTTTATCTTGAGATGTGAATACATCCTGCCATCTTCAGAAGCTTTATAGTTTTGCCTTTTACTTTTAGGTTTTTAATCTACATGGAATTTTTTAGTAAGTAGAATTACATGAAATTATCTATTTTTTACTGTTTTTGACCTGCAAAATGGCAATTCTATGCAGTGCAACAAAATATGTGATAAGATAATTTTTCTTTCTTTCCTACATGAATAGTACACTGTCTCACTACAATTCATTTGAAAATCCATCTTTGCCCACTGGTCCGCAATGTCACTGTCTGATGGAGGTCTTTCTGCCAATCTTAGCCCCACTACCACATCACCCCAATTATTATGGCTTTAAACTCATTCTTGATATTTGTATAGCAAGACTTCCCATCTTTTGTTGTTGTTGTTGTTTTGTTTTTGGTTTTGTACCAGAAATCGAACTCAGGACATTGCACTTGCCAGGCAGGTGCAGTGCCACTGAGCTAAACCCCTGGCCAGAGACTTCCCATCTTGTTCAAGAAAGTCCATCTATTCTTGACTTTGCACTTCCAAATAAATTTTCCAATCAGATTTTCGAGTTCTACCAAAAAAAGAAAATAATAACCAGAAAACAATTGGAATGTTTCCTGGAATTACATTAAATTTATTCATCAATTGGACAGAATAGGCCTTCATATAATGTTGGGTCTTCCAATCAGTGAACACAGAATATCTCTCAACTTATTATAGCTTCTCAACTCTCTCTCAATAAAGGATTATAATTCTCTTCTATTTCACACATCTTTTATTAGATTTACTGCCAGACACTTTTTGGTTCTGAGATTTGATTTTATACAACTTACAAGCTAATAAGCTCACTTATTATTGCTCCATGGATGCTGGCAGAAGACAGGAGGCTCCTGCAGAGATGAAAATTCTGTGGCTCATGGCACGGCACACAGCATGTGTAGTAGTTTTCCCAAATGCTCTGAAAGGTTGTGATCGAAGCCATGCACAGATGTTAGCTTCACAGCTGAGGAACCCCAATATTGGAAGCCCATTGTTCTATTGCAAGCAATAATAGACTTGACCTTTTGTCCAAAGGAAGACATTATCTCATCCTTCAAGACCTCTCACTGCAATAACAACCTCAAGATGTAACCCAATGTAGAGAGTTGTCAGGGCCCTGCATTCATGGAACATCCACCAAGAAACATATAAATATGAAAGACCCACGGGGCCGTGTCTCCCAACAGTACTTCCCAGAATCTTGTAAACTATTGCTTTCACAAATATTTTCTTTTTCTCTTTGTTTTTGTTTTTGGGATTGTTTTGAGACAGGGTCTCACTATGTAGTTCAGGCTGGCCTTGAACTCACTATGGAGCCCAGGCTGGCCTCAAACGCTCAGCAATCCTCCTGCCTCAGCCTCTCAAGTGCTGGGATCATAGGCATGTGCCACCACATCTGGCTGTAAATATTTTCCTTTCTATCTGTTCCTCACATATAGGAATATAATTGAACGTTGTAACATCCAGCAGTGTTACTAAACATTAATTCTAGTAATTTATTCCAGGATTCTATAGAATTCTCCACATTAAAAATCACATTTTGAAAAATAAAATGTTATTTCTTTTGTTCTAAACCTTATATCTTTTTCTTCTTTTTTCCTGTTTTATTTCATTGGCTTAAATCTCTAAAGCAAAATTGGTAGAAGTGACAAGAGTAGCACTCTTATCCTTTTATCTAATTCTTAACTCAAAGAGAAATGTTCCAAAATGTTATCATTATATATGATGCTTTCCCTACTCCTCTTTTTTTTATACCCTTTATTACACTAAATAATTCTTTTCTACACCTTCATTGCTAAATGTTTATAATAAGTGAATAATATTCTTTTCTGCACCTATCAAGATTTTACATAATTTCCCTCCATTCATCTAGCAATGCTGAAATAAATTTTCTGTATTAAACCTTGAATTTTAGGGCTGGGAATGTTAGCTCAGTAGTAGAACATTTGGTTAGAATACAGAAGGCTTAGGTTTGATTGTTTGTACAGCAAAAACAAGCAGCAACACATAACAAAAACTTGTATTCTTAAGCCAAAAGCAACTTCACCATGATATGGCATCATTTTTATATTGCTAAATTCATTAACCTCTTTTCTTCTGTTGATATTATAGCTGTGCAATTCTCTCCAAGCTCCCCTTTACCTTCATCTCACACATTTTGATTTGTAGTATTAGTATCAATTGTTAAAAAATATTTTCTAACTTCCATATTTCTTCTTTGAACCAATGATTATTTAGAAGTGTTTTTAAATTCAAACTAAATGATAATTCTTTTAGCTATTGTTTTATCATTGATTTTTTTTTAGTGTAATTGAATTTCACCAGAAGTCTCCATTTGTATTTTTCAGCCTTTTAAATGCTGTCTAAATTTGCTTTGTGGCACAGGATATGATCAATTTTGGTAAATATTTTCTGTATTTTGAAAAAAACTGCCTATGTTACACTCAAGACAATGATATATGTCTATTAAGTCTAGTGTTCCTGGCATGTTGTTTAAATATTCTATATTCTGGTTGATGGTTTTAATGTGTTTTTTCAATCAATTACTAAGAGAGGTATTAAAATGACCCACTATCAGGGCCAGGGATGTAGTTCAGTGGCGCAGTGCCTGCCTGGCAATCACAAGGTCCTGAGTTCAATCTGTGGTACTGGAAAAACAAAACAGAAAAAAAAAATGACCCACTATGGCTACTGATATGTCTGTTTTTTCTTGAAGTTCCATAAAGTTATGCTTGAATATTCAAAAGTCTTGTTATTTAAAAGCACATAATTTTTAATTATATCATATATGTGTGAGCTGAAAATTTTATTTTTATGAAATGGACCTCTTTATTCTCCAGTCAGGATCTTGGTTTTTCTGATTGTAAAATAACCTCACCAGTTTTCTTTGGGTTATGTTTTTCCTGATATATCCTTTTTTCTTTTTTCTTTTATTTTTTTCCACTATTAAGTTATTCTGTGTCCCCTCATCCATAGTGTATTCTTTGGAAGAAAATAACTACGCGCAGCTACTTAATTATGTGTCACCTCCTTGAGGGCAAAGAATCTGCATAAATTATTTGGAATTTTCTGCATGAAAAAAATCACCTCAGCTTGCATTTATTTATTCATTCAATAGTTTACTTTTATATTTTCAGATTCATGGATATTTGTCTTATACTTTGGGTTATAAACCAATATCACTTTGTTACTTTGTTGCTCAAATTGCTCCAGGGTTGGGCATTAGGAGCTCTTTCAGTTGGCTCCCTACACCTGTTTGATCTACTTGCACCATTGTGGAATTTCATTATCTGTTTGTATTTGGTTTTAAATACCTGCTCTTTTGTTTTGTACACTTTGAACACTTGCTGGCACTATGAGACATTCCAGGTGCAAGGTATATATTTCATGCCTCAGTCTTAGAACTAGCCATTCCTTCAGAGAGCCTGGTTTCTATTATTGGATAATGGTACTACATACCAAGATCTAGATGTTAGGTGTTCTTAGTGTTACTGGGGTGTCACTGCTTTTAAGCTTTCAACTGACAGGGCAAAGAAATATATGTGTGTATAATTAACCTGTGTGTAACCATTTTTATCTATAGTAGACTAAACCTGAATTTCCACTAATATCTCCAGATGTAACTATTACCATATGGATCCTTTATGCTAACCTCCTCTCCATGCTTATATATAAATTTCAACTCCAACAGTGAAAAACCTGGCTGCTAACATCTGCCATCCATTTACTCAATTATTCAATTCCAGTATACATGCATATTCGTGTCAGAATTATTAGTATATTCCTCCATAGGAGGCAATTTTATCAACTAGAGAACAGTGCTTTGTTCAGTTAGTTTTGCCTTTATTCTTACAGACATAATTCATCTCCAAAGCTACATAGATCTGTTCCTTTTCTCCCATCCCCTTCAGTGAGGTCTTTTAAAATGCATCTGTGATATAGTTGGATTCTATTTTTACTGTTTCCATTCTTTCCTGGGATCCCCCAGACTTCTGAACAGTTTTTTCTTCATTTGCATGCATTGAGATTCACTGTGTTCTAAAGTTTTATGAGTTTTGACCAAAGCATAAGGTCATGTGGCCACCATCAGAGTATCATGCACAACAGTTTCACTGCCCTAAAATAATCACTCAGTGCTTCATTATTCATTCCTTATTCTCTCCTAATTCTCTTGCCGTCGTTGATCTTTTTTACTACCACTGTAGTTTTGCCTTTTCCAGAATTTCATAGAATTGTAATCAAACAGCATGTACACATTTAACACCAGCTTTTTAAATTAGAAATATGTATTTAAGGTGTCTCCATGTCTTATCATGGTTAGATTGCTCATTTCTTTTTATCACTGATTAACATCCCATTGCATGGATGCATCAGTTGTTTATCCACTCATCTGTTGAAGGCCATCTTGGTTGTTTCTAGTGTGGAGAAATTATGAAGGACACAGTTACAAATATTTGTGTGAAGGCTTTCTGTGTGGACATAAGTTTTCAGTGACTGCAGAATTATATGGTAAGACTTTAGCTTTATAAGAAGCTGCCAAATCCTTTAAAGTGGCTATACCATTTTGTATTCCCACCAGCAATGGATGAGACTTCTTGTTCCTCTTAGTCTTGACTAGTACTTCTTTTTTCAACTTTGGCCACTTTAGTAGGTACACTAGCAACTCATTGTTTTACTTTGTAATTCCTTAATAACAGATAATGTTGAGTGTCCTTTCCAGTGCTTATTGTCATCTGTCTTCTTTGGTGAGCTGTCTGTTCAGATCTTTTGTTTTTTTAATGGCTTGTTTGCTTTCTTATTGTTGAATTATATGTGTCCTTTGTGTGGTTTCACTTATTCTTTTTTATTTAATGAAATTGCTGTACATTCATTCTACATTTTTCCTTCATTTTATTTTGCTCTTTATGTTCTACTTGTTCTGATTTTTTCTCTCATTTTGTCTTTTTCCTCTTTCTTTTTTCTTTTTTTTTCTTTTCCTCTTTTTAGTTGTTATTGAATGAAGATTATTTTGTCCTCTCATTTTCTCTTCTACTAGTTTGTATATTCTACACCATTTGTCATTCTTTCAGTGGCTATCACAAAAATTATAACACATATCTTAATTTATCCATGTCCAAATTTAAAGAATGCTTTATTCTTTGTCTGAATAATACATAGACTTCATAACACTTTACTATATTTATCCTCCTCCAGACCTTTCCAAATGCGTTGCATCCCTTTTCTCAAAGCCCATTCCTTAAAATTTCTTTTATAGAGGTCCTCTGGCAGTAAATTCTTTTGGTTTTTTTGTTTCCTGAAAATGCCTGGGTGTAGAATTCTAGGATAGTAGGGAGGATTTTTGGTTTGTTTTCCTCAGAATATTAGGCTTTGATCCTAGGATTCTATTTTTTCTTTTAGAGAGAGAGAGAGGGAGAGAGAGAGAGCAGGAGAAAGAGAAAGATGGGAGGAAAGGAAGAGGGGAGGAAAGAAGGAAGGAAGGAGAGAATGCACCATTTTCTGTCTGATGTTATTTCCTTAAAGGTAATTTGTCTTTTTTCCTCTCTCATTGTTTTTAAGATTTTTCTTTTTTGTTGGTGACCTTCATTACAAAGTGCCTAGATGTACATGCATTTTTCTTGGGATTTGTGATTTTTGAGTCTACATTTTAGTCTTTTAACAGTTATCCAAAAATCTCAACTGCTAGCTCTTCAAACATTTTCCCTATTGCATTTTCACCTCTCCTGAACTCTAATGAGATGTTTGTTAGATCTTCACATTCTAGTCTCCTTATCTGTGGATATCTCTATCTCTTTTTCTCTTGCTTTGTGTCTCTATTCTGCATTCTGGATAATTTATTTGAGCTATCTTCTAGTTCACTCATTCACTTTTCATCTCTATCTAATTTTATGTTAAACTAATCTATTGGATTTTTTAATTTTGTAATTATAATTTTCATTCCTAGAAATTTTATCTGGTTCTTCAAATCTGTTTAGACCATTATTATAATTACATGTTTCCTAATAATATTTTAAGCCTGTCTTTTAATTTTTCAAACATGGTAATTATATTTATTTTGGATTACAAACTCGATAATTACAATATTTAAAATCTGTGCAGATCTGTTTCTTCTATCTACAGGTTTAGTTACTTTTAACTGTTATTTGCTCTTTTTCTTTTCCTTGTAAGATTAGAGGGCTTTATAGGCCCAGGATTTAGCTCAGTGGTTCTGCCACCTGCCTTGCAAGCACAAGGTCCAGTGTTTGATCCCCGGTACCAAAAAAAAAAAAAAGTTGGACTATTATTTTCAGCAAATAAACATATGAAAAAATGTTCAACATCACTGGTCATTCAAGAGATGCAGATGAAAACAACAATGAGATTCCATCTTACCCCAGAAAGAATGGCTGCTAGTAAGAAATCAACCAACAACAAATGCTGGTGGGGGTGTGGAGAGAAAGGAACCCTTCTCCATTGTTGGTGGAAGTGCAGGCTGGTGCAACCACTGTGGAAATCAGTATGGAGATACCTCAAAGAACTAGGACTAGAGGTCCCATTTGACCCAGCTATTCCCCTGCTGGGTATCCTCCCCAAAGAATTAAAAGAATCATACCACAGTGATATATGTCCACCCATGTTTATAGTGGCACAGTTTGTAATAGCTAAAGCTTGGAAACAGCCCAAGTGCCCATCAACAGGAGACTGGATAAAGAAGATGTGTTCTTTTTAATAAAATGTAGTACTATTACTACTTTTTTATAAAGAACGAGAAACTAGAGACATTTATAGCTAAATGGATGCATATAGAGGCCGTAATCTTAAGTGAAATAAATAGCACACACATGTGTAAATGCCAAATAGTTTCTCTGGTGTGAGAAACTGAAAGTGTAAATAAGGATTAAAATGAATAATTGATAATTTGAAATAGGAAAATATCCAAAGGGGTAGGGGTGGTGGAAGGGGAAGGGGAAAGGAAAGAAGGGAAAGGAAAAATTATGAGAAATGAAAAAAAATGGAAATGAAATCTATGTAAATAGGAAAGGGTGGAGGGGGTGAAGGGCACACAGGTAATGGGGAAAAAAATAAGAACCAAGATGCATCATGTGCAGGCACAAGCACCCAATGATAAATGTAAATGTATGGTATACAAATGTATTGTATACATTGTACCAATAAAAGAATTTTTAAAATAACACAAAGTCAACACATCTACCTGTAAAAAAAAAAAAATTAGAGGGCTTTAGTGAAAGTGGATTTCTTCAGAGAGGATTTGAGTTTATTTTCAGCAGATGCTTGGGGCATTGCCATTGTGAGAATACTTCATATCTGACTTGAAATTTTTTGGATCACCCAGGCCATATAAATTTGACTAACATGTCCACATGAAGATCCAATTTCAATTATTAAAAGAGCTATTTCTTATCTTTTTTTTAACCTCTTTTCTGTGCTTATGCCTTATGTTTTGTTCTGAAATTTCCTGTGTATGGGAGGGATAAGGTGGATAACTAAGGATATAGTTCTGGGTCACATTTACACTTAAAATATGTTTCACTGAGGTTCCAGAAATTGAGAATAGGCATTGGACTTTGCTCTGTGTGTGTGTGTGTGTGTGTGTGTGTGTGTGTTTCTCTCTCAAACAATCAGAGGTGCCTATCTTAAATATGAAAAGCAAAGGTCAAGTTCAGCAGTTTCAGCAACAGTTCTCAGGATGAAAAGACTCTCTGAACTTTGCTTCCTGGTCCTAGTTCCTGATTTCCCTTACATGTTAGACTGATAAATCCTTGCTGCTATATGTTTTTACCTGTTCTTCGATGCTTTTAAGACTTTTTAAAAATATGCATTAACTAGCTTTTTTTTTCATTGTTACTAATGGGAAGATTATTCCAGTGCTCTGAGGACCTAGCCATTATGTTACCAGAAACAGGGCTATGCATTTTCTGAAAGTGCAGATTTACAAAAAGGAGAGCATTCAGAGTGAATTTCTACCAAACCGAACAAAGCAGAGATTTGTGGCTTGATTTTTCAAAGGAAACTTAAAGAAATATGATGGTAATTGCCTTTAAACACATATACCAAAGTAGAAGTTTCAGGCTGACAGAGTTTAGAGGTTCAACCTCTATCTGTGGGGTGCAGGGAAACTAGTTCTTCTCTAAGGAGAATGATTTCATTAATTCAGCAAATATTTATAATGCAAGTATTCTACTGCTGAAGATACAGCAGGGGAAAAAACCAACAAGTCCCTGTTTTCATTAAATATGAGTATAATAAATGTATAATATAATTATAAATACTGCATGGAAATTCATATCTGTGTCTTTCTCGGGACTATGTTCTAACCAGCAGAGTTGGTATACAGCTATCAGTGAATGTCGTATTTCCTGGGGCCAACTCAGCACATAAAAAACAATAGAGCGGTAAGGTTTCATTTTTCCTTTAATATCCAGTCCTCCACAGATGATCCATGACTTTTTGTTTCTCTGAATTAAGCCTCTTGTAAATCTCTGCTATTTCCATGCTGGACGTAATTGGGAGGGACAAGCCTACTTTGTGTCCATTTGCATGGCAAATCCTGCTGTCCTTTGTCCATTTGAGACTCTTCCTTTGAAGAAAATAAGGTTGTTTCCTGCTTTATAGTCCATGTCAATTTAAGGTCTCACCCTTAAGCTTGGGGAATAGAAATGGTTTTGGTGAGTTTGAAATGTCCACATAAATGTATTTCAGGATGAGGAGGTCTTGGCCCTAATTTCAAATCCTGACAATCTGCTCCAATATACATGCTTAGAGACTAAGTACCAAGACATGATCCACTAACTCTGGGCGGTTGTTCCTACCTTCTCACTAGCCAGATGATCTCAGGTTAACACTGTTAACATTTAGAGACCCCCAGAGACGAAAGAAGAGAAGTTTGTTCTGTGCAGTCGTGTCCTCAAAGTCTCTATGGTGCAACATTTGAAGAAGAGAGCAGGGCACACAATTGCATGTGTCCTATGACTACAATTAAGGAGACGGCTTGGATGTGCAAGTGAACATATGGCAGCATTCACAGCATGTGCTCCTCCATATCCCTTGAAATGTTCCCCAGAGGAGGTGTACTTGTTTATGCCTTTCTTGAACCTTTTCAAGTGCATTAACATACTGTCTTAGGGGCTGGAGATTTAGCACAGTGGTTCCAGTGCCTGCCCTGTAAGCACAAGGTCCTGAGTTTGATCCCTGGTACTAAAAAAAAAAAAAAAATACTGTCTTAGTTACTATTCTCATTGCTGAGACAAAATACCTGACACCCAAAGTTAAAAGGGGAAAGATTTATTTGGCTCACAGTTTGTAGAGGTCTCAGTTCATAGTTGACTGGCTCCAAGGCTGTGTGGCATGGCCGAGGGGCATTGCAAAGGAGAAACAGTCCATGGCATCCAGAAGGCAGCAACCAGCAAGTGACAAGCAACAAGCATCAACCCTCTTTCTGTCCTTTATGTTCTATCTAGGCTACCGACTCTTATAGCAGGTGGCACTCACACCCAGACTGGGGCAGCTTTAATACTAACATCGCACCAGGGCCCAACCTCAGCATCACATCTTTGATCCCAGCATCACACACCATGGATCCAGCCACCTCCAAAAAGCCCTACCTATGATGGCATGAGGCTTTAAGGGGACATCTAGATACGAGCCATAACACATACTAAAGATTTTGAGAAGTTATGTAATAAGGAAAGCAACTGTTTTTACTTAGACATTTCCCACATTTCCAAGATCATTTGATAATGGAGCTTTTATTCTGCCCACATGACACCTTGTGTTCTACGGAAATGTTTTGGAAAAGTGCTCTGAAGGAAGCATAGGATCATTATTTTTGTATTAAAGTGGTGGGATTATAGATGCTCCACCTGTTCCAAGGATGATGCAATCTAAATTCCTTTGATGCTTTTGCTCACTTGCTTGTTTTAGTGTCAGGGTTCTTAGGGGCAAGCTGAGTGATTGAGACAGGACAAGAACTATCAAAGAATACTGTTTTGTTTCTAGCTGCTCCAGGCAGGTCAGAATCAAGCTTAAATTAATCTAGCTATCACTGACATCTTTAACTTACCAAAAAGGCTTTTCTATAGCCTGCCTTTTTTGGATTCCTCTCTTCCAAGTTAAAACCCACCTTGGATGCCCTGCTTCATGAATCATTAGTCATATGCAGATGGCCCAGATGGGAGGAAGGCCAGAATCGTGAACATCCAGCTTTTACAGAGAGAAGAGGACTCTGCCCAGTACCCAAACAGAGAATATCTCAAAAACAAAATGGGGAGGGGGTTGAGTACACAATAAAAATAATTCCTCATGCCCTCTTCTCCTAAAGATTTTTCATCTCCCAACTTCCTTCACATTAGGTTATACTTAACTTCCCCAGTCCCCTACAGCACATGCCTTCTATCTCTTCTGTCTAGTTGACATTTTGCAGCAATACAAAATGTTTCAGAAATAAATCTACAAATAGCTGAGACTCTCCAGCAAGCTACAATACAATGCTATTTAATGAGCCAAACTTATTCAAACCCATGGAACTACCACTGCTAGTTAGGGCTCAGGTTTAAAAGTTCTAACACAAACCTCCTGTGATTTTTCTATATACCTACTTCGCCACCCTCTGCAGCAATTACCCCTTCTGGACATCACTATACCCATTTGCCTTTTAAAAGAAAATTCTATTCATTTCCACATAAAAATAAATAACATACCCTCCATCCTAACTTCCACTCAATCCCCTCACACGGCTGGCTGGCTGAGTTGGTGTGAAGTTAGGCAACATTTTCCTCAAAAATTCCTGGGATTCTCCAGGCATGTTCAAAGAGCTTCTTTACTGCCAGAAAATACTAAAGGGCTAGGGAACATTCCTCTTGTGGTGGAATCCACAATCAGCCATACTTGGGAGCACCAAAGTGGGGTGGGGTCTCTCAGGAAGTGCCAAAATAGCCACCTAGGAACAGCCCTGGTATGCCCAGAGCCTTGCACCAAACACAATGGTAGAATGAGCCTGGGACTCAGAGGAGGAAAGGTTCAAGGGGAGTGTGACTGGCAGCCTGACATCACTCCCACCAAACCAGGCCTAGACGAGCTGTCCACGCTGGAAGGCATGGGCTACAGGGCAAAGGAGAGACTTGGCAAACCCCTACTGACAGAGCTGATCAGATGAGAAAGGCATTTCCCAGCTGCCTCAGAGGGAGAAGCCTGTCAGAAGCCTAGAGGCCAACTAGAGAAATACACAGCATTCCTGGTTCGCCGACCTCTTTGACCTCTGGTTGTTAGGGCTGCTGGCAGAAGCCCTGATTATAACTGTGAGAAATGACTGCCCCCCTAGGATAGCCCCAGGAGACCACAGAAAAGCATGTGAGATGCACAAACAAAATCTATGAGAGAGGGCACAGAAATACTTGAGGGGAGAAACCTCTGGAAGCTGGAGGATTTCTTCCCATCAAGGGTGGATGGGCTCTGTTTATGGTTTAGATCTAGAATGTTCTCCCAAGCTGTGTTCAGAGGTGGTGCTTTGGGAAAGTGATTGGATTGTGGGGGTGTTCTACTCATTACTGGATTAACCCTCTGATGTGTTCATAGCTGAAAGTTCTGTTAGGGGTGGGGCGTGGTCAAAAGAGTTGGGTCACTGAGGGTGTGACCTGGAAGGGTTCCTCTTCCTTCTGGGCTCTCCCTTCTCTCTCTGCTTCCGGGCTGCCATGGTTGAGCACTGTTTCCTCCACCAGCCCCTCTGCCATCCTATTTCAGCCACGGAACCAGCCGACCATGGGCTGAAATCACGAGCCAAAGTAAACCTCTATTCCTCTCAATTGCGGGTGTTGGATATTTCTTCCCTGGGGTGAGAGAGACTGAAACAGGCTCTAAGCACTGATGTTGGGGTATTACTGTAAAGCTGTTTAATTTTATGCAACATATGGGTAAGACATGAACTTTTTAGTTACGAGGATTGAGGTTCCTTTGTGAAATGTTGATGTGCCCTTTGAATGCCCAGCAAATCAAAGCACATACGCACTCCAATTCTGAATTCCTTTCTAGGGAGTAAAATATATATTTGGTCTTTGTGCCTGTTTCCTGGCATATAGTTTCTAAGACTCTTAGAATCTCCAAAGTAATATGTGTTTTTGCTTATCTGGTATCTGGGAGTCTTTACTTAGCTTCACTTATGGGAGTTGGTAATTGGAAAGACCAAGGCAGGATTAGAGGACGATGACTTTCAGCCTGCCCCTCACCTCTGGAATAGAGCAAAGGGCTGAAGGTTGAGTTATCACCATGTAATCAGCCTTGCCTAAGAAGCCTCCATAAAACTCCAAGAAGATAGGTTCTGAGAACTTCTAGATAGCAGAGCTCATGAAGGTTCCTGGAGGGTGTTGTACATGGAGAGAGCATGGAAGGTCCACATGCCTTCCCTCATACCTTGTCCTATCCATCTGCTGTTCATCTGTATCCCTTTCAACATCTGTTATAATAAATTAATAAATGTAAATAAAGTATTTCCCTGAGTTCTGTGAGCTGATCTAGTAAGTTAATTAAACCCAAAGTAGAAATCGTAGAAATTCTAATTAGTAGCCAGGTGGCCAGAACCTGGGGCTCATGGGTGGCACCTGAAGTGGGGACCAATTCTGTGGGACTGAGCCCTCAACTGTACCGTCTGATGATATCTCTATATAGGCAGTATCAGAGCTGAACTGGATTATAGGACACCCAACTAGTGTCCACTGGAGAATCCACTGCAGAACTGCTTGGTTGTTGACCAAAGTTTTGTTGGGAAACATTTTGTTGACCAAAGTTGCTGGGCTGTGTTGAGTATGAGAGTATAGAGGAGAAAAAAATGGTTTGTTTTTTTCTCCATCCTCTAGGAAATGAGCACTGTCACAAACACCAAACACAGCCACAGGTGGATCGTCCCTCTTTACCCTCTTTGCTCATTAGCCTCACCACTCTATCTGAAAGTAGTCCTATAGGCTGAGAGTTCACTACTCACGTATCTCTGAAAAGACTGAAGTCACATTCAGGTCAGACAACAGGCAATTGACACACTTCCTAGGAGACCCCACCCCACCTTAGTCTTCCCAAATATGGCTGATTTGGATAGAAGACCTCCCACAATATCGGACAGCAACCAATCCTGACTGCATAGGAAGGGGGACAGCGAGGACTAAAGAAAGAAAGACAATAAGAGACTTGCATAATTTCAAAGTACAGGAGGGCCCGGAGGTTAGTGCCTCAGAGTGGGCAAAGACAAAGACACTCCGAGCTTGCCGTTATTTATTGGGTTCATAGGGAGTATCAGATGACTTAGAGGGTGGCAATAATCCTAAATTGCCAAGGATCTTATAATCAGAGGAAGTATCAGATGACTTGGAGGGTGGCAGTAATCCTATGACGATGAAGATCTTAAAGGGTTCATGAGGAGCTTATGTTGATTAGGACGGTGGGATGAGCAAAATGTTCCCACAACAGTAGGTGCAATGAGCTAAACTGATAAGAAATGTGTTGCTCTGAAGGTGAAAGCTTTCTCTTTTTGCATTACTATTCAGTTCTTAAAGAACCAGGATGTCTTCAGTTGATAATAATCTTGCCCTTGAGTGTCACAGCATCACAGGGACCACCGAGGCCTCAGCTGTGGCCAGAGACAAAACAGAGTTATGTTTCTGCATGCCGTGGCTGGCCCTCAGGCAAGAAGACTAGGCCTCAAATGGCCCTAATCATAATTTAATTGTGAAATGATTTTTCCCCACAATGATGTAGAATGGCTCCCCGACACCACAAGAGGAATTTTCCCTAGTCTCTTGTACCCTGCACCAGTGCTATTTCAGCACACAGACCACCCCTTTGCTGTCAGGTTCTGGAGCGCACAATACATATGGCTCCATTTATCTCTATAACTCGTAGGATACTGGTAAATATTCAAATGAAATATATATATCATTAACAGCAACACAGTACTACCAGAGGTTCCAGTGACAGATCATGCTATCTATTTATGTTACAAGGAAGCTCTTACTTTTCCAGATGAGAAATTCTTGGCTCATGCTGAGTAATTACTTGAAGGCCAAGATAATTCAGCACACTCTTCCCTGAGTCAGTTTTAGTTCTTTTAACCATTTAAGGTTTCACATTTTTAAAATAATATAAATAACTAATCTAAAGAATGCAGTAAGATTGGCCAAGGCTCATGAATCCCTAAAAATGTTCTCACAAAGTCATTGTAGAAACCCAATGTCGTGTGTCTAAGTGGTCTCCTGGATGAAAACACAGTTCCCTCCTAAATGTGACTTGAAGCATGAATGGAGTTATAGCACGGAATTAGAGAGATGGGCATCAAGAAATAACTGGTTTCAGCCAACTGATTCCTGGGTTCCAAGTATACTGCAAACTGCTGATAGTGGCACATGCCTGTAATCACAGCTACATGGGAGACGGAGGCAGAAGAATTATAAGTTCAAGGTCAGCCTGGGCAACATAATTGGATCTTGTCTCAAAATAAAATTCTTCTAGTACACTGCAATCTAATTTCTAAATACCATCCACACCAACAAAACTGCTTCAACCAAGGTCACTAACAACTTCCTTATAGGTAAAATTAATGCCCTTCTAATAGTCCTTATTTCACACAACTTCTCTGCAGATTTTGGCCTTCCCATTCACCTTTAAAAAATCCCTCTGTAGCTTCTAGATGCCACATTGACCCGTGTTTTTCCAATTACTATTCCAGTTGCTCTTTAGTCTCCTTGCAGTCTCCCTTCCCCTGCTCATCTCTAAGCTGTTGGTGTCCTTGGCTCTCTTCCAGCTTCATTTGCTCTTCTGACAATGAACCCAAATTTTCCACCCTACTGATTCAGCCCTTCTCAGTTGGCTTCTTCTGCGTGAGCATTAAGCCCTAGTACCCTTAGGCTTTCATTGTATATAAATATGATTTTCTATCTTATGTGTCTAGACTGGGAGTGGCTATTGTCTCTGTGAGAAAACTGAGAAAAGAATCATGAAAATAATTTCCTGAAGGTCTTAATTCTCTCTAAGAACAATTTATTGAGCTGGTTGTCATTAAACTTACACAGCCAACTACCTAGTAGACCTCTCCACTCAGCTGTTTCATGAACATCTCAAAAACCACTGCCGGGGCTGGAGATTTAGCTCAGTGGTTCCACCACCTGCCTCGCAAGCACAAGGACCCAAGTTCAATCACCGATACCCAAAACAAAAAAACAAAAAAACCCCACACTGCAGTGATAAATCTCATACCTTCTCACAATTCCTCTTCTGTGTTTCTAATCTTGATAAACATCACCATATTACTACCTCCTGATTTTTTCATTGTTAGGCATATGTATTGATTTTCTATTGTGGAAAGGGAGGATAGCTTGTTCTCTGTCACATACACCCCTGATCCCAATATATACTTTCCATCCCTCCTTTCTACTTGTAATTGAAAAGTTGGGTAGCATAAGTATTCTGTTTGTATTATTATGACTATGTAAACATATTTTATAACTGAATCATGTAATCAGGTAATGACTTTTCCTTTCATGCACAACCTTCTTTTTCCTCTTGTATTGCATTTTGTATATTTGCTTATATTTCTATTAACATATTCTTGATTTTTTCCATGTACTTATCAGTAATGCACTGGAAGTTCTGAGTCATTGGGTGACTTCTCCATTGCTACTATTTCTACCAGTTGTGTAAAGCTTTTTTGGAGTATTATTAGGTATGCTATCAATTTCTTATCAATTTCACTTTTTTGAAGAACCCATCCTAAAGCCTTCTAACTTGCTTCATTCTGAGCCTCCTGTTCTCCAAGTGTTACAAGGTTGTCAGTTGGTAACTGGTCACCATCATCATGGGAATTCAACTAATCTCCATGCTGGAGTTTCTATTTCCTCTATTGCACAGCTTTCTCTTTCATGGTATCCATCCCTCATTTTGTTAGAACACATCCTCCATGAGCTTCCTGGAAAAGAATGTATACTTTGTAGATTTTTTTAAACTTTGTGGCTGAATGTTATTTTACCCTAAGTAGGAGTTGGCTGGTATGGAGTTCTAAATTGTATCACTTTCCCTCAGTATTTTGAAAGCATCATTCCCCCTCTTCCTGCTTCCAGTAGTGATAAGTATTTGATGTTATTTTTGAATCTTGATCCTTTGACATCACTCCTTCCCTTTTAGTCTCATTTGTGGTTTTTCTCCTATAATTCTGAAATTTCACTGTGATGAGCCTCTGTGTGGTTTTATTTTCATTCATTACCCAAAGCTCTAGTAACTCCTGTCCTTGAATCTTAAGAAATTTTCAGATTTACTTCTTGATACTTTCCTTCTAATCATTTTCTCTGTTCTCTCTTTAAGGGACTTGCTCTATTTGAATGTTAAACAGATTTTTAGAAAATATTTCTTATTTCCTCTTTGTTTTTGTGTTCTTCCTTCTGGACAAGTTCATTCAACTTTTTATTCCAAAGCCTATTGCAATTTTCCTTTCTTCTTTCACATTTTTAATGTCCAAGAGCTCTCTTTCTGTTCTCTGTGTGTTATAGCAGCATATTCCTGTTGAATGCAATATCCTTCATTACTTCTCTACACATAAATGATATGATTTTAGTTACATTTTCTTTTCTGTGTGGAGTTCTCTTTTAAGCTGCTTGTTTCTGTTTGTTTTATACTCAATCTCTCACATTTGTAGCTTTTCTCAGATATCTCACAATCCTTGATGTTGTAAGAAGTTAACTGGAAGCTTTAAGGCTATGAGTGGAATGTGGTCTTAAATTGTTACCATCTCACTAGCCTCACGGAGAAAAGACTTGTTGTCAGTATATTTATGCTATTTTTCTTAAATTTGTCCCATTTCCAGAAAAAGCACTTCCAGTCTCCTTCCTGGGTATAAAGATAGGGTTGTCAAAATCCTGAGAAGCTGGTAGGAGATAAAGATGTTGTCTCTTGATCATGACATGGAAACTTTCAGTAACTCATCATATTTTCAATATGGTTTTCCCACACTCGATTTTACTTGGTATCTAATTTACCTTTTTAAGAAGATATCCCTCCTTTCTTCCATCAGAGTGAAAGTGGTGTGTCTTTTTGTACAAATGAGGAAATGATTAGAGAGTCTAAGTTGTTTTAAGACTTTGGACTAATTCTCCTGGTTTTATATCTTCCTTTCCCTCTAAGTAACAGTGTCTGTTACTTCTGATTCCTGAGATTTTGTGGGTGCAATCTCTGGTCCAAATCAGCTCCCTACCTAGTTTTCCACTAAGATTAGAATCCCGTTTTCTCCAGTCTGCTAAATCAAGTTTCACTCTTTCATCTATACCTACCTAGCTTCTAAAAAAACGTTTCTATTGTTTTTTTCTCTTGTTCTGTTTGTTCTTATGGCCTATGTCTTTATAAAAATTCTATTATCCTTTTGATAGTTTGGCAGAGAGAAGATAGAATGCATGTGTTTAATTTTTCTTCTTTAAATAACAGCCCCTGGCCTTTTAATTACATCTCATGTTATACTTCCTTGTTAACACTGCTTGCAATTTGTACTTCCCAAATGTGTTAGATTCTCTTCAACTCCATTTCTCCCTCCCCCCCCCCCCATGTGAACTTGATTCACTTGTTGCTTGGCTTGGGAGCCACCCAAGGGATTGATGGAGCATATTTCTAGGTGAAACTGGAAAGGCCCCCTCCTCTGCTTCTGAGCCACAAGAACTAAGCAACTTTGCTTTGCCACACCCTTTCGCCATATTTCTGCCTTGGAGCCAGCCAGCCATGGACTGAATCCCCAAATACCTTGAGTCAGGCAGAGGCGTCTTGCAGCCCCACCCCCACCCAACGCTCTCCAAGCTGTGGTGACCAGCGACCGGCCCCGGTGAGACGAGGCAAGCAGCTTGAAGTTCCTGCGGCCGTCCTGGGCCACGCCAACGGCCCGGTGAGGTCCGCTTAGCCGCGCGGGAGCCTCCAAAACTCAGTCCCGTCCCCCACCCTGTGCACCGCCTACCTTCTGGCTTTTCTGCTACCTGGTCCCACACTACAGAGGCACAGGAGATTATGGAGACCCTCGTCCTGAGCGCCACAGGATAGAGCAGAAGTTAGTAACAGAAAGAGGGCTTCTCAGGCTCCTCGATGAAAACTGAAGCTCAGGAAAAGTAAAGAGAACCTCTACAATGAAGGCACATCAGTCCACTGTGCTTGGCCTGCTGCTGGCTTGCTGAGACTCACTGACTTGTGTATGCACAGGGATTCCTACGTGGCCCTACTGTGACAGCAGAGACATACCCTGAAGGAGGCCCATAATTTCTAGTGCTATTTGCAAAAAAGAAAAAAAAAATTTCTTTATTTTTAATTCGTAATTTTTAATTTTTTTCTACTCTTCAAAGTTTTACTTTTCTTTCTTTTATCTTTTCTTTCTCTCTCTCTCATTCTCTCACTGTCCCATATTGCCCCTCATCTCCCCATTTTTTCCTTTCTGCACTGAATTCGGATTTCTCCCTTACTGTTCTTTTCTTCTCTGTTTCCTTCTCTTGATTATCATTAGGTTTAAAGGAAAGTAAATTTGGTATGTAGCCTGCCTGTTGCTGTTAGGTGATTCCATTCACATCTTTGTTCTTTCATTCTGCCATTTTCTCTTGCCTTTAACAACTTCTTAGAGTTTGTGTGATCTTTCTGTATCTTCTGGCCTCACTGCTAATCTTACCTGTTCTTTCTACCTGTCCCTCCCTCCCCAACTCCTTTTAGCTCCCCACCCCGAAGGGGAAAGATGCTATATTGAAGAGTTTATGCATTATAAACTTACGTTGGGTTGGTCCTTGGTTTTAATTTAACTCACATAGTTAAAAGTGATAGATTAATGACTACCACAAATTGTCATTTTCTAAGCTGTGCTTGATGCTATGGTATTGCTGACTATATCATTTGGGCTAACATATTGTGATTGATCTAATTAGTTTTCCTTCCTGGTATAAGAAAAATATAATAGCTTCAGAGTCATTAGAGTCTCAAAACCCAAACACAAGCCATATCTACAAGACACCTCTGAAAAGCAATCATTCCACAAGGGTTTTAAACACAAGGAACAATGATACCTACATTAAGCAATCTTGAAATATCAATCCATTAATTAAATCAAGGACAGTACCAAAAACAAAAATGAGAAGACACTTAAGCAAGGCACAAACACAGGCTTCCATGCCACAAAAAGGAAATTCTGGGGGAGATGAGGTGGAAAACTCTGATAAGCAACCACTTGGACACCCTGAACTGATAGCACAGGAAGTAACAAAGCACATGTATGAGCCTCTAGAAAATTTCAAAACAGAAATAATCTCCCAGATAAATATGGACATGGTGAGCAGAGTGAAAGACATGATTAGAAGCTCTAGAGCAGAAACAGATAAGAAAATAGATGAGATCAGAAACATGCTGGAAGCCATGAATGCCCAGCATAAGAAAGAAATGGAAAACGTGATCCCTCAACATAAGAAAGAAATGGAATCCATGAAACAGATTCAAACAGATATTCAGGAGATTAAAAACTCCATTGAAAGCATGCAGAGCAGACTAAGAGAATCTGAAGACAGAATATCAGATATAGAAGACAGGTTTGTGGTTAAGAACCATGAAAACAGAGATTTCTTAAAGATAGTAAGGGACTATGAGAAATCAATCCGACAGCTGCTAGATGATGCAAAGAAGAATAACATAAGATTCATAGGAGTCCATGAAAAAACAGGAGAAAGTACAACAGACATAAAAAAAAACTGTTCACAGAAATAATAGTAAATAACTTCCCAGACAGAGGTAGAGAGTTGGACGTACAGATAAGTGAGGCATATAGAACTCCATCCAGCTATGACCAAAAAAAATCTATACCTAGACATATAATAGTCAAGATCCCAGAAACCCAACAGAAGAACAAAATAATTCTACAGGCAGTTAGAGAAAAGAAACAAATCACCTACAAAGGAAAGCCCATCAGAATCATAGCAGATTTCTCAACACAAACCCTCAAATCAAGGAGAGCCTGGAGTGAAGTATTTCAAGCCCTGAAAGAAAAAAACTTCCAAACTAGACTGTTGTATCCGGCAAAATTATCTTTCAAAATCGATGGGGAAATTAGATACTTCCATGACAAAGAACACCTGAGAAATTTCATGAACACCAAACCAGCACTCCAAACAATTTTAAGCAATATCCTAGAAAAAGACAATGAAGGGCACAACTCCATGAGGCCCAGCAGAGAGAAGTCACCACGCAAGGTAAGACACTAAAGCAAAAGGGGGGAAATAAGAAATAAAAGAGCCAACAACAGTAAAACATCATGACAAGGATGAGTCAATATCTCTCAATTATAACTATCAATGTTAATGGCCTCAATTCACCAGTCAAAAGAAATAGACTGGCAGAATGGATTAAGAAGCAAAACCCAGCAATATGCTGTATACAAGAAACACACCTAACTCAAAAGGAAATCCATAGACTGAAAGTAAAAGGATGGAAAACAGTTCTCCATGCAACAGGAACCCAGAAAAAAGCAGGTGTAGCAATCTTATTTCCAGACAAAGTAGATTTCAAACCAAAACTAATTAAGAGAGACAAAGATGGTCACTACATCCTTGTGAAAGGCACAATCCAAGAGGAAGAGATGACAATCCTAAATATATATGCACCAAATACAAATGCCCCCAACTATACAAAACAAATATTAATGGACATGAAAAACCAAATAAGCACTAATACAATTGTAGTGGGGGACCTCAACACCCCTCTATCACAATTAGACAGATCAACTAGGAAAAAAATTAACAATGAAATTCTAGAACTAAATGAAGGTATTGAACAAATGAACTTAATAGATGTTTACGGAGTGTTCCACCCCACAAAATCAGAATACACATTCTTTTCAGCTGCACATGGGTCATTCTCCAAAATAGATCACATGCTAGCTCATAGGACATATCTAAGTAAATGTAAAAGAATCAAAGTTATCCCCTGTATATTATCACACCATAGTGCAATACAATTGGAGATCAATAACATAAGAAACCACAAAACACCCACAAACACATGGAAATTGAACAACACCCTCCTGAACAACCAATGGATCACAGAGGAAATTAAAGAAGAAATTAGACAGTTTCTACAAGTAAATGAAAATGCCAGTACAACATACAGGAATCTGTGGGACACAATGAAAGCATTTCTACACGGGAAATTCATAGCAGTGAATGCCCATATTAGGACAACAGAGAGAACTCAGTTAAATAACTTAATGCAGAACCTCAAGCTCCTAGAAAAAGAAGAGCATAACAAACCCAAAGCTCGTACAAGAAAAAAAAAATGATAAAGATCCGAGCAGAAATCAATGCAATGGAGACTAAGAGAATGATACAAAAAAAAAAAAATCAATGAATCAAAGAGTTGGTTTTTTGAAAGAATAAATAAAATTGGCAAGCCTTTAGCCAACCTTATCAAAAAAAGGAAAGAAAAGGCTCAAATCCATGCAATTAAGAATGAAAAAAGGGAAGTCACAACAGACCTAGCAGAAATCCAGAGGATCTTCGATACCTACTTCAAGAACCTGTACTCGAATAAAATGGAAAACACAGAAGAATAGACAGATTCCTAGATACATATGAATTGCCAAAATTAAATGAAGAAGATATAGAAATTCTAAACACCCCAATTACAATGAGTGAAATTGAAAACGTAATTAAAAACTTACCAACAAAAAAAAAGCCCAGGTCCTGATGGCTTCACTGCTGAATTCTACAAGACATTTAAAGAAGAACTATTGCCACTACTATTTAAACTCATCAAAGAAATTGAAAGGGAAGCAAGGCTTCCAAATTCATTCCTGGAAGCAAGTGTTACTTTGATTCCAAAACCAGGGAAAGACCCAACCCAAAAAGAGAACTACAGGCCAATCTCCTTAATGAACATAGATGCAAAAATCCTCAACAAGCTATTGGCAAACAGAATACAGAGTGTCATCAAGAAGATCATACACCTTGACCAAGTCAGATTTATCCCAGGGATGCAAGGATGGTTCAACATCCATAAATCAATAAATGTAATACACTGTATTAACAGAGTCAAGGACAAAAACCACACAATCATCTCAATAGATGCAGAAAAAGCATTTGACAAAATCCAACACCCATTCATGATAAAAACGCTACAGAAAATTGGAATAGGAGGTCTTTATCTCAACTTGAATAAGGCTATCTATGAAAAACCAACAGCCAACATCATACTAAATGGTCAAAAACTGAAAACTTTCACACTAAAATCAGAAACAAGACAAGGATGTCTACTATCACCACTCCTGTTCAATATTGTTCTGGAAACATTAGCCATAGCAATTAGACAAGAGAAAGAAATAAAAGGAATAAAGATAGGAAAGGAAGAAGTGAAACTGTCATTATTTGCTGATGATATGATACTTTACATAGAAGACCCAAAAAACTCAGTCAAAACTCTTCTAGACCTAATTGACAGATTCAGTAGAGTAGCAGGATACAAGGTTAACACTCAAAAAACAATAGCCTTTTTATATGCAAATAGCAGACCCATTGAGAGAGAAATTCGAGAAATAATTCCTTTTACAATAGCATCTAAAAAAATGAAATATCTAGGAATCAACCTAACAAAGGAAGCAAAAGACCTCTGCACTGAAAACTACAGCACTCTGAAGAAGGAGATTGAAGAGGATATAAGAAAATGGAAAGATAGCCCTTGTTCCTGGGTAGGAAGAACCAATATAGTGAAAATGGCCATACTTCCAAAACTACTATATAGATTCAATGCAATGCCAATTGAAATTCCAACAATATACTTCACAGAACTAGAGAAAACAATCCAAAAATTCATTTGGAAACAGAAGAAATCTAGAATAGCAAAAGCAATTCTAGGCAACAGAGACATGGCTGGGGGCATCACAATCCCCAACTTGAAACTATACTACAAAGCTACTGTGATAAAATCAGCATGGTACTGGCAAAGAAACAGACCCAAAGATCAGTGGAATAGATAAGAAGATGCAGAAACAACTCCAGACATACTCAGTCACCTCATCTTTGACAAAGGAGCCAACCACCCTCATTGGAGGAAAGATAGCCTATTTAATAAATGGTGTTGGAAAAACTGGATTTCAACCTGTCAGAAATTAAAACTAGACCCATACCTATCACCACACACTCAACTAAGATCAAAGTGGATTAAAGATCTAAATATTAAGTCAGAAACACTAAACTTGCTGGAAGATAAGTTAGGTAGAACTCTTGATGACATTGGCATAGGAAAAGACTTTATGAACAAATCTTCAGTAGCACAGGAGCTAGCACAAAGAATCAACAACTGGGATCTCATCATATTAAAAAGCTTCTACACTGCAAGAGAAACTACCAACAGAGCTAAGAGACAACCTACAATGTGGGAAGAAATATTTAGCAGCTGTAGCTCAGACAAAGGTCGACTATCAAGAATATATAAAGAACTGAAAAAAATCAGACCTCCCAAATTCAAAGACCCAATTCAAAAATGGGCATCTGAAATGAACAGACATTTCTCAGACAAAGAAGTAAAAACAGCCAGTAAATATATGAAAAAATGTTCAACATCACTGGTCATTCGAGAGATGCAGATGAAAACAACACTGAGATTCCACCTCACCCCAGAAAGAATGGCTGCTATCAAGAAATCAACCAATAACAAATGCTGGTGCGGGAGTGGAGAGAAAGGAACCCTTCTCCATTGTTGGTGGGAATGTAGATTGGTGCAACCACTGTGGAAATCAGTATGGAGATACCTCAAAGAACTAGGACACAGGTCCCATTTGACCCAGCTATTCTCCTACTGGGAATCTTCCCCAAAGAATTAAAAGAATCATACCACAGCGATATATGTGCACTTATGTTTATAGCGGCACAATTTGTAATAGGTAAAGCTTGGAAACAGCCCAAATGCCCATGGACTGGAAACTGGATAAAGAAGATGTGGTTTTTTTATAAAATGGAGTACTACTCAGCCATAAAGAATGAGAAACTAGAGACATTTATAGGTAAATGGATGCATATTGAGGCCATACTCTTAAGTGAAATAAATAGGACACACATGTGTAAATACAGAGTAGTTTCTCTAGTGTGAGAAATTGAAAGTGTAAATAAGGATGAAAATGATTAAAGTCAATAACTGATAATTTGAAGTAAGAAACGGTCCAAGAGTTTGGGGATGGCGGAAGGGAAAGGGGAAAGGGAAGAAGGGAAAGAAAAAAATTACGAGAAAAAAAAATGGAATCAAACTCTGTATAGATAGGGAAGGGTGGAAGGGGTGAGTGAAGGGTGCACAGGTAATGGGAGAAAAAATAAAAACTAAGATGCATCATGTTCTGGTACAAACACCCAATGATAAATGTAAATGTATTTTATACCTAAAATGTACCAATAAATATATATGTTTTTTAAAAAAATACCTTGAGTCAAATTAAACCTCTCCTCTTTAAATTGTGAGTTTCAAGTATTGTGTCAGCAACAAGAAAGCTAATTCCCTGTCTCTTGTGCTCTCTCTCTCTCATTTTTATGTGCTACTCTATCTGTTGGAGATAGCCCTTCCCCCTCCCCATTTCCAGCTGAGGAATGCTTGCTCATCTTTCACCTGGAGCTCTCCTTTCATCCGGGCAATTTAATCCTTCTCCTCAAACCCTTCCTGCCACAGCAAACATCTTCCTAGATAATAAGTGCTTATTTATTTTTCAGTCTTACTTGCTGGACTGTAAAGACACTTACAGATCTCTCACAAAGTCTCTTTCCTCTAGGGATGCCTCTGGCAAAAGGAGAGGGTTTTTCACTAAGTGGGAAACTAGAAACTGTATGAGTTACTCCCCTAAGGCAAGGTTCTAGACCAAGAGAAGACTTCAGTCCAAGCCATAAGAAAGTATTGTTGTTATTATTTTTTTTATTGTAAAAATCTTGTCCTAGATTAGTCCTTAAAGTTACAGCAGACATTAACTCCTCTAGAAATTACGTATACTATTTTGTATAGCCAAAGCACATTAACATTCATCAATTAATTTTGATAATTTACCATCATTAGCTGGCTAATTAAATTTGAAACTGTGCCTCCAGAGGAGAAAGAACAATTTAGAAAGATTACTCCAGGCAGATGTCCTTGGGCTCAGCTCCTCCTTTCTTGACCTTCCTTTAAAAAAAATAACAGGCTCTGGGATGGAAGGATCCCATGGGCTCCCCCTCCTCATTTAGGCAGCCCAAACCGCACTCTGGTCCTCTCCAGGCCTTCCACAACAAACAGTCTTGAGAAAGACCTCCTAGATGTCATATTCATCAGAATAACAACATCCTTATTTTCAGTCAGAAACGAGAGGCTGCTTCTACCACAAATACATACAAAATGCAATGCTCCTCTGGCCCTTAATCTTGCAACAAAAAGGGAGAAAAACTAGCTATAGCTGTAAAGCTGCTCAGGCTTTGCAGTGTTTAGGGGTTACTTTACAAATCCTAGGTGAGACCTTCGGGGGGAAAGTAGTTGGAAACCTCACAAATGTGACAAATGCCTTTATATAAAGAACCGCAGAGGGCTCTCTCACTTTCCTTCCACTCTGTGAGGATACAAGAAGACAGCAGCGTGTAACCCTAAAGAGAGCCTTCACTAGAAAGCAACTATGGAAGAACCTTAGTTTCAGGTTTCCCAGCCTCCAGAACTGTGAGATATAAAGTTCTGATGTTTCTATTTAACAGACCTGGAGGAGTTACTGTCTGCTGCTGAGTGTTCCACTGCAGATGCATGAAATAACAGCATTTATGCTTTCTGTTTATCTGAGTATGGCAGCCAAAAGTGAATAGAAGAATACAGGAAAAAATATAAAGAGAGAACTTTGCAGCTTGGGAATAACCTTGCAAATAGTAAAGAACCTATGTTATCCAAAGAAAAACCTAGAATTTGAGTTTACATGAGAAGTGTTAGAAAGTTTTCCTAACCACCTGGTTGATTACATCGTTAAGAGATTAAAACTAAAAGCAAACTAGTAAACCAGTAAAATGAACATAAATCTCTGTTGTTCATAAGCCACCCAGTCTATATTTTGGTCCCAGGATCCTAAGACAGTGGCCCCGTACAGGGGGGTGAGGAGGATGAAAACAATGAGATGGGATGAAAAGAATGAGATGGAAGAAGGTCTTCTACAAAGCTCTACTTGGGGAATCAATACTCCCCAGATACAATACAATTGGAAACTTAAACTTATTTTTCTTCCACACATCAGAGACACAACATTTGACCTAAAATTTGTGCAACTGTCTACTTCTCGGTGCAAAAAAAAAAAAAAAAAAAAACCAAAAAAAACCCAGAGAAGTTACTCACTGTATGTTCCAGCCCAAAACTTGCACTGAAATGCTGGGAATATGCCCCCTTTTGTTTTTATATCCAATGAGGAACTGCTCACCCCAAACTGTAGCCAGACCGGCTTTTCCCCAAGTGCCATTAGGAGAACAGGCAGGGTACAGCTGTGTCAGGATGAGCAATTTTCCTGGAAACATAGGTCGACTTTGAAGCATTCTCACTGCAGATCACTCCTGATGGAACTTTATTATGGTACTGATATTATTATATCTCACCTAATATTAATAAGTATTATGGATAGCAATAATAATTTTCATATTTTATGTTCAACTTCCACTTTGGGAAATAGGTTTTTTATTCTCCATTATTTTAAGAAATTAGGCTCATAGAGAGAAAATAACTCTTCCAAGGTCACAAAGCTAGCTGGTAATATAGTTGAGATTCTAACCCTGGTTGTTTGATGCCAGTTACAACAGAGTAAATCCCAAACACTCTATAATTATTGGGATGCTCTGGCAACAAATAAAAGAAACCCCAGCTGAAGGTGCAAAGGAAGAACTTTGCTGATTCAGTGCCTCAATGGCATCATCGAGGTCTGAGGCTCTTTTCTTTTTGCTTTTCTACCACTCACACTGTGTCAAAAGTCTCACTGTGCCAAGATCTTAGCACGGTTCCGGCCTCGCCTCTCCTGTAGTAGGCAAAGTCTAGAGGCAAAAAAGGGATAATTTCTGTTATGTGTCCCTTTTTAAAAGCAAAGACAACTTCCCTTTATGTTTCATCAGTCACAATTTCATCCCATGCTCTTACCTCAACAATCACTTGACGGGTCTTGATTAGCTTAGTCCAATCAAAGTTTAGTTCCAGGGCCCAGCCCCTGCTGAAGAACATCGATTTTCAGAGGAAGATAAACAAAATCCATCTGTAAAGAAGAAAGGGTAAATACTGTCATCACCCAACCATGACTCTCACTACCAACAATATGGCAGGCCATTTATTTTCTAAACCATTTTGCTATCAAATAATGAAACAAAGTATCCGATAATTATATAACCATAAAGGATACAACAGCTTAGTGAAGTATGAAAGCAAAGTCAAAATTCAACGTGCTAGGGACATAAATCTATAGCGCCAAATCACTGACCAAGGGTGAGGAGAACTCAGTTCTGATCTCTGCTCTGACACCAAATAGGTGAGGGATTTCAACCTGCCAAATATTGATTTCTTCCTTTTTTTACATTGAATAACAATGCCTGTCTCACAGAAATTTTTTAATATTAAATGACTTACTAAATCATTATTGCCATGAAACTAAAGCTATTGTTCCATTGAGTAAATTGGAAGGTTTGCAGTTTTGAAGGCAATTTGAGTGTTCATTGTACAGAGTGTTTCCCCTCCTCCCCCTCCTAAATTCTCAGACAGACCTGGGACCTTAGCTGTGGATCCTCTCCTCTTGGTTCCTGGCCCTAGACCAGGGACTAGGACCAGGACTAGATGTTGACTATTATCGGAGGCCGATCAATCCTCCAACTGCCTGGAAAGGGGAAAGTGAGGGCTAAAGAAAAGACAATAGAGGCTCACATAGTTCCAAAGTATGGGGGGAGGGGTGTCAGTGCTTCAGAGCTGGCAGAGATAAAGACATTCTGAGCTTGCCACTGTATATTGGGTTCATAGGGAGTATCAGATGACTCAGAGGGCAGCAATAATCCTAAATTGAAGAGGATCTTATAATCGGAGGAAGTATCAGATGACTGGGAGGGTGGCAGTAATCCTATGACATGAAGATCTTATGCTGATGAGGATTTAGGTCGATGAGGAGTTTATGTTAATGCAAAACGTTCTTACAACAGTAGGTGGGATGAGTTAAACTGACAAGGAATTTGTCCCTCCCCAGTGAAAACCGTTCTCTTTTTGTATTACTACTTGATTCTCAAAGAACCAGGATGTCTTCAGCTGATGTAATCTCACCCTTGAGTGTCACAGCATCACAGGACCATTGAGGCCTCAGACAGCCCTGATCATAATCCAATTGTAAAATTATATCCTCCCTCAAATTATGTAAAATGGCTCCCGACCTCCCAACAGACTATCGTCAGCCAATATCTGAGCAGCTCTTTAGCATGAGCTAAAAGGTACACATGTGAACCCAGGATCTGTCTTGGCATTTTAGAGAAGCTAAATGACAGAGAGGGTATCAAGGCTCAGAGTGACAATGTGTCCTCCAAATGAAGCCAAGAAGACCCACAGGGAACCACAGGAGGGCTACCAATGCTCTAGCCCCTTCTGTTCCTTTGCACTAGGGCTGCTTCATTAAGTATCCTCTCTCACAGGATTCTTGGTTCTCTCTCTCCATTACTCCTCCTCTGTCTCTGATCACATTCTTTAGGCTGAGATTCACTCCCTGACTTTGACCTGGTTCTCCTTCTCTTACTCACTGAGTCATGGAGTATATCACTTCTTAGTGCCCACATCTCTTGATTTTTTTTCTCATTTACTACAATAGTTCTTGTGATTGTTTTACCTTCATTCCTGTAACATAGGAAGCATTGGCTACTTGCCTGTGAAAGAGCATGTCATAAAACCATGTAAAACCAAACTGGAAGAAACATAAAGATCACCTAGATCCTATTACTCAAAGTATGGTTACACAGCACAGCAGCACCAGATCCCCCAAAAGCCAGTTAGAAAAGGCAAATCTCATGCCAGCCCCACACCCACTGAATGCCAATCCACATTTCCGCAAAATCCTCAAAGGATTCATATGCCAGAAAGTTTGAAAACAGCTGATCTGGACCTACCACCTCCTTTCTCCGAGAAGTTATGTGACTTCTCTACAATCCCACAGAAAATGAGTGGTTAAACTGGACTAGGTCTCAGGTCTCTTGATTACTAAAGTTGCATGATATTACCTCTTAGATACCATTTATTCATTTTTACACTTACATAATTTATCCAGCTTTCACTTCCATATAAGGTTGCAGACACTGTCACAAAGGAATGCCAGTATATGGCTTTCAAATTCACTTCTCATATCCATTCGTACCTGTTATTATGATAGCATAGCTTCACCTTTTTCTGCAGCCTTCTTCTCCTTCATTTTTTGATTTATAATTATCTCACTAGGGCCTGCAAGTACAGTATCAAAGAGAATGTGTCTTTAATGTCTTTCTACTCATCTTTTCCTTGCACATCATCTTTTTAAGACTCCCTCAGCTGATTATCAACTAGTCTCTTTGCTAACATTTTATTTAGAATTCCTGTACCTGTATCTATAAATGAACACAGTCTTAAGCTTTATTTCAGATATAGATGACAATCTTGAGATTAAAATTACAGTTGTTTCTTAAAATGAATTGGGAAGTTTGAGAATTGATTTCAGAACCAGTAGCTTTCCTAAGTGAGGGATATGGTGGGTTATAATTCATCTGTATTTTGAATACTTTTACAACATTATCCTACCTGAAGAATCATAACTTCCTAAAATCAAAAGCAGAATAATGTTTCCTTAGACCAAATATACCACTAGATTTGCACCTTTGAGATTTCTACTACCACTTGAGCATACTGGGGGAAGGACAGAAAATGGAGAAGATTCAATACACACCTCAGACCTCATTCTGAATCCCGAAGTAATGCCCCCATCCTGAAGTATTCAGTCCCTTCTGTCAGTAAAGCTGTGCATCTACAGACTGCCTCTATCCATCAGACCTCCGTGCACCTTTCCAATTCCTTTATCTTTACCAAATTGCTAGGGAAACCTAGTCTGAGAGCCATAGAATCCACTGAAGCACAGTCTTGGGATTTTCCACTTCAGTGCCCTAAAAGTAAAAAGAGGGGAATGTGGACAGCTCATGGTCACACTCAGCCTATGTGACAAGGCATGCTTGGGAGCATCTATGAGTGATTCTGCAGCCCTCCTGGATCTGGAAAGATGTGGTCATGATTCATGTTTCTGTAGCATATGGCAAGAGGAAGAACAAAGTCTACCACTTATTAGCAAGTGTCCCTGCTGTCCTTGTCCTCATACACTATCTTTCTATTTTAAAATTGTTCCTCAACCTCAGGATCAGCCTATGTTTGAAAGCTACTAGCTAAATACTAATAGTAATAGTAATAATAATAATAATAATAATAATAATAATAATAATAATAATAATTTTATCTCTACCACTCCTGCCCCTCAGTTTGCTTTACAAAGTCTTTGTCATTGGAAGCAGCTAATGAACATGCAGGAAGTCTAAAGAATCTTAAAAATTATTGCTCAAAAATAAATGTTTCCCTTTCCTGATTAATAAGTCAAGTAGATAATTGCCTCTAATGTGGCCTGAAGACACACAAAAAAATGTCTGCCTAACCCATGCTTTTCCCTCTTCCTGACCTCAAATTCTGCTGACACACTGATTAAAGGTTTCTCCTTTTCTTATTATATTTCAGGGAAGGAGCAAACATGAGACAATGCATCTGAATCCATATATTCCATATTGGCCCAGGACTAACCTTGCTATGAATTTTTCACAGATGTTCAGGAGGGTAGAGCAAGTCCCTGGTGGGAAATGGAGGCTTGGAGTGTGGACAATAAAAGGAGAATAGAGAGGAACATCCCTCATAGAGAGAATCTCCAAACTGGAAACATCTCCAATCCCAATGCAATGCTCCACAAAATCAAGAAAGATGCAGTTTTCAGTGACCACTGTTTTGTTTCTCATTCTCCTCCAGCTCCAAGATTTTCTTTCCCTTTATGAGGAGTCTCTTCTCATCAAGCATCTGTAAGGCAATAAGAATGGAAGGTATAGAGAAGAAAAGAAAATCAGAAAATAACATCCACTATGGCAGCCTGAAGATAAACATAACAATTTATTTATGCACATTTTTGTTTTATACAAATAACTCCAGAATTATACATTGCACATCCTACTTCTTGCATGTGGATCCTTGGAGAAATCTTCCTATATGCCAACCCCAGAAGAGTAACAAAACAAATTGAAAATACAATAGTATGGGAAATATAGAAATAGCAATACAGTGATCTCAGAGCACAGTTCTTAGTTCACCCCTCATACTCTGAGTTGAAGCTCAGAGGACCCCAATCTACAGACAAATCCAGGAGACTGAACTCCCTAGAGGATTGGTTTATTCATCTATTCATTCATTCAACAAATATTAAAGAATCCCTACTATGAGCCAATAACTGTCTCCCCACCCAGGCATTAGTAAGACCCTTCTCAAACAGCAGAGTGTTGGGATTGAATTAAAAGATGGCATCTAACTTAGAAATTTAGTAGGAAAAGCAGCATGTGTGTCTATGTGTGTTTATGTGTTGAGAAATAATAGGGTATACATAGAAACAAAAGAAACTCCTTGATGTGGAAGAATAAATACTGATACAGAATGCCAGGAAGAAAACTTGGAGAAGCAATCACAGTGTTCTAATCCATTCTATGTGGCCTTACTGAATATCACAGGTGGGTAGTTTATGAAGAAAAGAGGATTAGTTAGCTCATGATTCTGAAGGTCTAGGAAATCCAAGAGCATGGCTCTGGTATCTGCTTAACATCTAGTGAGAGCATATTTGCTATAATATGACAGAGGCCATTACACGATGAGACAGTGAGCAAGCAATCCAAAGACAGCATGTTTTCATAGCAAAGCCACTCCCATGATAACACGTTAATCCGTGAATGGATTAATCAATTCATAAAGACAGAGTCCTCAAGATCCAATCACCTCCCAAAGGTCTCACCTCCAAATACCATTAACATATGAATTAGGGGATTAAATTTCCAACACATTAATTCTAAGGGACAAGCATTCAAACCAGAGGACAGGGGTTGCTCATGAAAAGACCTTATGCCATATTAACATGCATGCATTTCACCCTGTAAATAAAATGGGAAGCCATGGGAAAATGTAATCATGAGCATGTCGTTGTCAGACTTGATTATGAACCTGCAAACTTCTGCTGGCTATGTGAAGGATGAGTGAGAGCCGATCAAGAATGGAGTTAGAGAAAGTGATTAGAAGGCCATTGTTATTAGGAGAGGGGTGATAGGGACCAAAACTGAAGGAATGGCTTTGGGGTTTGGGACAGGGCAACTAGGGTAGGACAGTGCTGGGACAGAAGCCTAGAATAAAGGAATAAACTCCAAGACACAGTAAAATGTTACCTTTTGTGACATAGAATGTTTCGACAGATCCATCATAAGACCATGATAAAAACCACAAATGCAGGATGTTGGCATGAAATGAGTTGCCTGGGTTACATTTCAGGGACCCAAATGCTACTTTTGCTGAGAAATGAGTCTTCACTTGGGTCTTCAGATGTCTGGTGGGTGAGTAAAATGGGATGAAAAGCTTAGCATCACTGTCTTCATATTGTGTCTGTCCCCTTTGTTGTTTTAACCCTTGAGTCAGAATCTGCTCAGCTCTGGATGTAGACATGTTTAAAAAGGTTTTGTCCTTGGCCTATTGCCCGCTGCATCTAGTGTGTGTTTCTTTTGCATCACCACTGTGCATTCTCAGCAGCTTAAGCACTGAAAGTCCTTCAGCCCAATCATAAAGCCAGTGTATTCATGAAAGATGATGATACCAGCAGTAAGAGTAACTCAGCATTTTCTGAATGAACTTGACCACTTGTTAGCCCACCAAGCACCGGGCTAACAGGTATGTTTCACACAGGACAATGGAGCTAGACACGGGAAAATTGGATAGCCTCTAGAACAAGTTGACCATAGTCACCCCTGGGTCTGGGTCCAAATCCATCACAAGAAGAAATATATTTTTGAATCATTCTGCTGGTCAATGGAAATGACCGGAATTTAGCCCACTTCAAGAAATCAATAAAAATCTGTTGCTTTTTTTGTTCTGGGAGCAACGGTTTGGTTACTCTTTGTCTCTCAACAAATTGCTGGATCCATTCACCTGAAGTTCCAATTTGACTGAAGCCCACAATAAAGAAAAAAGCTTTGCTATGCAGGAAGGTGTGTGCTTGCAATATTTGGTCCAATCTCGTTTCTACCATCTCTGGGTCAGAAAATCCTGTTGACTGGCATCAGGAAGGGAGAGGCAGAAGTAACATTGAGCGCTACATAGGTGGCAAAGCTAAACTACATTTTATAGTAGACTAAGTGAGAAGAGAATAAAAGGCAAATGTTCAGGCCTTCAAGTATCTTATTTAAGTGATTAGAAGATGATGAGCCATAAACCTAGCTAAAAGGAGGAGGTTTGTTAGGGAACATGATGAATTCAGCTTAGCCACATAAAGTTTAAGGGGGGCTGAATAGCATCTTGGTGCACATTTTTAGCAAGCCGTTCAACAGAAGGATCTGGAAATCAGGCAAAATGTCTGAAATTTGGAAGTCAAAACCAGCAAGATGGGAACAATTTGAATCATAAATGTGAGAGCACTGCTTCAGAGACAATATGTAGAATGAGAATAGAGCTGAGCCTATGGTATAAAAAATACCAAAATGTAAAAAAGAGGAGAGAGGCTACCCATCCACAGGAAAGCTAAAGAAGTTATAAAGATAAGGGTAGTGAAGAGAGTGCAGCAATTGCATGGGAGTTGAGATACTACAGATATTCAATAACGCATCATACGCAGCAGAGGTGCAATAAAACATGAGCTCTTACACATCCCATCGGATGTGGTGGTTAAGAAGTCATTGGTAACTTTAACGTGACCATTTTCGTGGAATAGGAAAGCCAGAAGCCAAATTGAGGTACTTGAAAAGAAAATGGGAGGTGAAGAGATACAGCTAGAAAGTAAATTCACTCTAAAAAGTTTACATGAGAAGGGGAGATGAGAGGTTGAAAACTAGAAGATAAGGGTTCAGGGGAAGCTTTTTTGTGGTACTGGGGACTGAAACTAAGGCTTTCACACTGAGCTACAGCCCCAGCCCCTTTTCTATTTTGAGACAGGGTCTTGGCTCAAATTTGCAATCCTCCTGTCTCAGCCTCACAGAATGCTGAAATTACAGGTGTGTGTCACTGTGTCCAACTCAAGGGAAGCTTTTAATGTTGGAGTCAACTTGAATAATTTGACAGACTTAAAGAAGGAAAGGTAATGGGGGATGAATGATCTAATAAAGTTCCAGAAGAGACGGAAGGCAAGAGGACCAAGAGCACAGGCAAATGAATTGAACTTGAAAAGAGGAGATAACTCAGAGTGTGGAAGAAAAGGTTAGTATATTTAGAATGCTTTCCTGCCAAGCAACATAAAATCCAATCAAACAAAGTTTAAACAGTAAGAAACTTTTACTATTGCGCATATCAAAGAGTCCAAGAAGTCGATGGTAACAGAGAGGAGCTGGCTAATTCAGTGGCTTAGCGATGTCATTAATGACTCAGGTTTTTTCCCTGTCTCTGTAATGGCACCCTCAACACTCCAGCTATTCCTATCCCAGTCAAAGATCATGCAGTAGCTCCAGTCTACACACAGAATAATACCCAAAGACCAGAGATAAAGAGCTCTTCTTTAATCTCCATGTCTCCATGTCTAGAATCCCTCAGGAGACTCCAATTCAATAGCCACAATGTTGTCATGTGCCTAAGCCACATACTGACAAAGGAATAGCTAGGCTGGACTAATTATGACACATCCATTAATCTGAGTCTCCCTGGAGAACATGGCCACCAGTACCTAAATTAAAATTCTGTCATCAAGAAAGAATGTGTGAGTGTAGCTATTTAACAAGCAACCAAACATGACTGCCACACTGGGGTATATGTGGAAAAATTTACAGCCAGGGGTAGAAATTATGTTTAATATTCTTGATTGTCTTGAATCTATTGATAGTAAAGAAATAAGGGCTGAGTATGAGGTTTGAAGAAATAGATAAGCTTTGAAAGTCATTGAAGAAAATGAGGGAAAGAGTGCTCTGAGCCAAGCTGAGATAGACCACAAACTTCACATACCAACCTCTATGGCTACATAATTATTTTTCCAGTATATTCTCCTTCTCAGATTCAGGAACAAAAAATATAGGGAGCAATAGTGCCATTGGTTCTAGGTTGGGATTTTACCATGTGGTAAAGGAAACAAAGATATTTCTAAAAGATCTCTGTATAACTCATGGAATCTAGGTAATATAGAGAATAAGAGGAGTCTGTTGATTAGAGAAAATAGTGATCAAGGGTCGAGAGATGCATATGAGCTCAAAGTGTAATGACAGAAATAAGTGAGGCCAGGACATTGTGATTAGAGTGTAGGACACTGGTGTGCACTGCCCCAAGCAGAGGCTGGTTGAAGAAGAAAGAAATGAAGGACATTGGAGTCAATGATGTCCAGGAGTTTGCAGACCAGGAAATAAATGAGGGTAATGACTGACTGACACTGAAGATCCCAAAGTCTTCAGTGAAGGACCTAACAAAGCAACAAGCAGTTATTAGTGATCATGAGGGAAGATACATGAGATAAGAGGGAAGTATGACTTGGAAGGAAACAGAATTTCTCCCTGAAGGTTGATGAATGCTGGTCTGGAGGTTGAGGTGGAGTCAGGCCAACAGCAACCTTTCTTCTCCTGGGCAGGTTCTATATGGGTGTTGAAGGATGGTTTGTGAGGATTACAGAGGAAGTTGAGTCTTTCAGCAGATCTAGCTCTCAGTTTTAAAGGGAAGGGGGAATAAGGGGCCTCCTGGAACCTTTAAGGAGACATAGACAAGTGTGTTAACAATGAAAGGCAGACCACAGATCACCAAAGAGTCATCAGGTAGGCTCATTCAAACTCAGTGTATGTTTAAATAAGCAGTAAGAGTTCTCCATCTACTGAGGGAAGATTTGAATGTAACCATGACATCTACACCTGATAAAACATTAACAATATAATTACTAATTCAAAGAAAGCTTCTTATGTTTGAGTAAATAAAAAATAAAAGGTGTGAGTTTAGATATGAGACAAGGTAGCTCTGAGCAGAAATTTGTGTTTCCGGTAAGCTGGCTCCTATTCACTCATTCCTTTGTCTTCCTTCATTTGCATTTCTTGTTTCTTTTCTCATTATGGTCACTATTTACTTGAGAGGTAATATAACCCTATCTGAGGGTGGAGCAAAATTAGCATATAAACAAGATTTTTAAATTGCTAGAACAGAGAACTTTATAGCCTACTAATCTCTGGAGACTTGACCTCAAAAATAATCAAGAGCAAATAGGCTTGGGTAAACCCCATTTGGGCCTAAAAATGCCTCTGCTTTGCTTTGAGTGACCTAAGGTGTGTCACCATTTAACAGCCACCAGTTGCCACCAGTTTCTTCATTCGCGTTAATATTCTTAAATAAAGGCTTAGTAGCAAGAACATAATACTTGAAGAAGATGTGGTAGAGTGGAAAAAGTGAAGACTTTTATACCTAAACAAACCGGAGTTTGGACACCAGTTGCTATGCCAAACTTCATTTTCCCTGGAAAGTTACTTGAACTCTGAGTAATAATAACAAAAGTCAACACTAAAGGTAAGTCAGCAATGGGTAAACTTCTTTAAGTACATATGCAGACTGTCCCCAGTTCTACCAGCCTCCATGGTCAGCTGCCTCCAATAAAATAGCCAGATCCCCTACCTAACATACTAAACTGTGGAACGGAAATTCAGTTGCTGCATATATTCTATATGTTCTTGCCCTCTAAATTTATTAACTTACAGTAATGATTTTCCTACTCAAAGCTAAATGTTAACATTTAACATATCTACATATAACTATGAAACTTAGGTATGAAAAATTTACTTTTAATTGGTAGTAGTATTTAGATAAACTTTTGATAAGTTGGGGATTTTTGTTCTTTACATACATAGTATTATTACAGCAACAAAAAAATATTTCTTCAATGCCTTTCTCCACAACCCTGAACTATGGATTCCATAATGTTATAATGGACTTAAGCTATGAGCCCTCAAAACATCACAACTAGATTAGTATGATGTTCTCCAGTTGGGAAAATTACCTAATTAATATAATACTGCAGTAGGATTATTTAGATTTTAATTCATCTGTAAAGCTAAAGGCATAAATGTTAAACACTTAATATAAGCCTGAAAAGGTGAACTATGAATCTTCATTTCTAATAATTTAACATTCTATATTGGATCAATATATTATATTTATGTGATATTGAAAATGGTAATCTACTTAATTTAAATGTTAAATTTTAAATTATGAGGTTTACCTCAAAACCAACATTTCACACATGCACTTTTTTAAGCCATAACAAGGGTTATATTCTGGATAATGTAATGGTTTCTTGGCACCCATAATGGAAGTAATAGTTCAGAGATGGGAAGAGTTCAGAGATGAGAATTGCTATTTGGGAATTACATTTAAATTTAGAAACATTTTGTATTAAACCAAAATACAGAACTAGTAAGTTTGGCATATTCATTGAGCTATCTTTAATGTTTCTTCTAAAAAACAGGTGATGTTTGTATCAATGATAAAAATGTTTATACATAATCTACTTCCTCAGTCTATCTAGTTCCATATTTTTTTTTTTTTTTTTTTTGGTACCAGGGATCGAACTCGGGTCCTTGTGCTTGTGCAGCAGGCAGCAAAACCGCTGAGCTAAATCCCTGGCCCTGTCTAGTTCCATTTTTAAAAATATGTTCTATTATATTACATAGTAACTCAAAATCAATTGTCACTCTGAAAACTAAGTTCTGGCTAGACAAAGTACACCAAGTTTTACTATGGACTGTTTCTATAAAACTGCCATTGCTTCCAGTTTTTTTTAAAGGAATAGAATATACTTTCAAAAATTTCCATACTGTGTCTTAAGAAAAGAAGGAGGCACTGCCATAATTATGAGATTGCTGAGGTCGTGTTTGGAATTCTCCATGTGAGCCAATGAATGTAAGGAGATGTACATACATTGTTAGTGTTGTAAACAGTTAGTACAGCCTGAAGCCTGAGACTATCCAGAATGGATGCAACCAATTTTGACAACACATTATGGATAAATAAGCATTGAAAAATAAATCAAAAACCACAGTATATTCTACTTTAATTTTTTGTAAACCATGTTTTGTGGATAACTTCAGTTTTACCATAAGGCTGATATATTTCAATATCTTGAAATGATCAGTATTAATTTTGAGTTGGCAGAGGTAATCTAACCAACTACCATTATGTTTGGTACCAAGAGATATGCCTTTCAATAAAATTATTGAAATGCAAAGAAACAAAATAAAATAAAATAAAATAAATAATAAATTGGAGGGTTTTCCCCAGTGTTTCTAAATGGGCTCAAGAATTTTTCAGATTCCTGCTGAACATTCCTTTCTTAACCTCCCTTCTCCATCTTCCTCCTAAGATATCCTCTCTCCTCTTCCAATAGGGTTATATATGGCACCTCCTCCTTAGGCCTGCACATAGCACCAGTACAGTTTTTCCTGAAGGTTTGGTGACAATGGAGGTAGTTTCAGTGAAGAAAACAGACTGAAATTTAATGTCATACATCAGACCAACAGAACACAGGCATCTGACCAATCCTCCTCTTCTACAGCTTAGCTGGTAGCTGCCATTTCCCTGGGATCTGAACCTCTCACTGTAAGCTTTCCTTTAATATCCAGGGCTAGAAAAGAGATATTTTCTGTGGCTTTATGTGGGACACTTTTAGATCCTTTTGTCTCATATTGTCCCCTGGGCTTCACCTTTAACAACCATAAAGGGCCCTTTAATGTGAATTTCTACTCTGGGCTCTACCCCAAACAATGTAGAGAATAATACAAAGCTGTTAAATTTCACTTTAAACCCTCACAACAAAATTCTAAGTATGTATTATTACCTTCATTGACAGATGGAGAAGTTTAAGCTTAGAAAATTGAAATAATTTGCTTAGCGTGATTAAGGTAATAAGTAATAGAATCAAGGATAGCACTCAGTGCTTGGAGCGCTGCTCCCTCTTAGAAGCCAGCTTCCATGCAAAAACCTTGAGACCACCATGCTGTAAGGAAGCCCAGTTAACAACATGGAGACAGAAAAGACTCATAAACAGCATTGAGGGACCAGGTATGTGAGTAGAGGCTGGATCCTCCAGCCACTTGAGGTACCCCTGAATGTAGATGAGTGAATGTTCCCCCAGCCAATGTTGACTGCAACAGAATTAACTGGTCAAACCCTATCCTATCCTAAATTATTTATTTGCAAACCCAAAAGGTGAGAGGCCTTCTGGGAGCTCCCTGAAAGGAGATGAAGCAATGAAACACCAGACTGCTACATCACAGATGCAACACTACTGAAAAATCTGCTGAACAGTTGCAATAAGTGACATAGCCCTTGTAGGGCCAGGACACCCAAAGGCAGAGAAGACTCTAGAAAACTAGTCCAAGCCATAGTTTTGAATAGCAAGAAAGAAAATCTAATTGTATTTCTGTCTACCCATGTCACTGTGTGTGTGTGTGTGCGCGCGTGCATGTGCTTGTGCCTGCTGTCCTCTATACAGACACTGCTAGAAACTTCAGACAGTAGCCAAGAAATTCCTTGTGATCAGAAGACTACTGACTCCACAGCAAAGAAAGCCATTTTACTTCTTGTGTTCCATCTTCATAAATTTGAGAAACGGCCTCATACATTCATTCATATATGTAAAATACATTCATTAAGCATCTACTATGTGCCAGGCACTGTGGTAGGCCCAGTGGATTCCATCACAGAAAGGGAAGACATTGCTCACATGGAGCTCCAACTGTGATGCTAGGGAGAGAGGCAATATATAAAGAAACAAGTCAATAATTATAAAATTTGAGGAGTAATGGAAGGAATTATAAAGAAAATTAAAGTGTGACCCAGGGATAGAGGATAGAGCAGGACGGGGATGAGGAGGGCAGAGAGCAGTGTCTATGCTTTGAGCCATTGGCTCTGGCTGCTGTGTGAAGAGCAGACTCCAGAAGGGAAGATACAGCAGCAAAGAAGCTGCCTGGGAGGCTATGTAAGTATCCAGATGAGTGATGATAGCAGCCCGACCATGGGCAGTAAGAAATGATAAGATGTGGGACTGTACTTGAAGGTGGAATAGCTTGGTTATGTACACACAATCATTATTCAAATTGAGTCCTCAGCTCTCAGAGTTGGAAGGCTTCCACTTTTAAAATCTGTGGTTGAAAGAGCTGAGCTGGTACTCCATCAACACCCTGGGAAGTGATGTTTGGCATCCAAGGCCACCCACTGAGTGCAGAGAGGCCCAAATCACCAGGACAGCATGAGGGTGAGGAGATGAGCGGGTTTTGTTTGGTTCAAAAGAAAATCTCCACATAGCAATGCACCAGAGCTGCCTCTTGCTTCCCTGCTTAGGTGGACAGGGCAGGGACTTATCAGTCAGTCATGTAGCTCTCTGTTGAGTTTGTTTCCTTGGGCATGTTGGAGGAGATCTTAAGTTTTCTGACCTGTTCCTTGAGGAGCAATTGAATTAAGCTTTTTAGAGCCTGACACATATTCCCTGATATGCAGTGATGGTTTCTAAACAAAGAGAAAGGAGAACTAATTGGCACAAAAAATACTCAGGTACTTCCGGGACGGAAGTAACCTTGATTGCTACACAATTTCTTTCAAGATTTAATGCATGCCTGCAATCCTACCCTCCTGAGAAAGTGAAGAAGGAGGACCACAAGTTTGAGCCCAGCCTGGGCAGCTCAGTGACTTAATAAGACCCCCTCGCAAAAATAAAAAGGGGCTGGGACTGTAGTGCAGTGCAAAGGCCCTGGATTCACTTCCCAGTACTACAAAGAGAAAAGAAAGATTTAAAATGAGGAAAGCAGGAGAATCCTTAATCATGTTTTGTTGTTTGGAAAAGTTTCCCAAGGACGCAAAGAAAAGGTCAGAAGGACACCACGCTGGGCCCAGGGTCTTCACCTGAACCTGAGGTCTGCAAAGTGTGATGGTTGACTGATTGTGTCAATTTGAGAAGTTTGGTTAAGAGAAGCTTAGTTAAATGGACTCAGCAATTCCACATCCTACCATGTAGAAGACCCACCCTGGGGTGGCTTTTCCATATCCTAGGGTGTGGAGGACCCACCCTAGGGTGGCTCATCACCTGGATGTTATAAAGGGGAAATGAGAAAGGACAAGGCTGCTTCTGTTCCTTCAGAGGCATTCCAGTCTTCACCTTGGAAGTCATCTCCTTTCTTCTAGCACAGACTCTTTGGATTCCAGTGTGGATCCTTCACCCTTCTGGTGTAGACTCTTCAGCCTTCCATCGCAGACCCCTTGGTCTCTTGATCTGGACTCGAATGGGACACTGCAGTGAGCTCCAGACCTTTGTCTAAATCCTTCGAATCTCCAATGTGCAGACAGACCCTCTGGACTCTTCCTCATCCAACTCTGTGGGTGGCCAATGTATGTCAATCTTGTAAATTCTTACATATTTGTGTATCTTGTGTTATATCTCTTTCTCTAGTAAACACTGACTGATACACAGAGCTAGGCCAGTTCTGGGACAGGATGTACCGGAGGCTGCAGGAGCCTCAGAGTGTGGCCACCAGGACTCATGGCAGTGCTTTGGGAACCAGGCTCCAGAGTAAGAAAGTGAACTGGACAGCTGTAACCTTTGTGCTGAGCATGGGTCCAGGAGTAGTGAGGATGCTGTAGACCTCAGAAGACATCACGGGATTGGTGAGGAGTTTTCAACAGTGACACCACATGGCAGTCAAAAAACCAAACAGCATTGCACTGATCAGACCCTGGCTTGTTACCTACTGGTTAGATGCAGGACAGGTTGCCTTTGGATTGAGCGAGCCCATTCATCACAGACAATGAAGGAGGGAAAGGCCGCAAGTGAGCCCTAGGACTTCTTGCAGACAAAGCCAGATGAGGACCCTAGTGATTCACTGATGAAACCAAAGCACTATATAGTTAGTAATGACCACGTACATGGTGCATCAGGTATATGCTAAGTGGCACATTAAGGTACCTACTTACTCCTTACTACTTTACTACCTTATGCCTTACTACCTTACTCCCTTACGCTCATGAAAATCAGGTACTGGCTATCTTCACTGATAGGACAATGGTTGTTTTTATTTAACCTTTTAATTATATTCTACAGAGTTTTCACATACATTACTTTTTCAAAAAGAAAAACAGGAAACCAAATATAAAAGCATATTTTAGCCATATCCCTCACCCTGACAAACAGGTACTTCTGTGGCTGACACCACAAACCTATAACCAGAGATGAATTCCTTTGTGTGCCTTTGCGGCACCTGTGGTGGCTGTAGGTGGTGAGGGCCGGGCCAGGAAGCAGTCAGCACCTGCACTCCCCTCAGCCAGAGGCCTGGACAGCCTGTCTCCTCAGCTTCCCCACCGCAGCACAGGTCGAAAGCCAGGCCCTCCCCTGTTACTGACCAGGGCTCCCTCTAAAGTTCAGAGGGAGGTGACACTGATGACACTGGGGAAGTGACCCCTCCTCGCTCTGGGGCAGGAATTTCCCATGGAGCTGCTCAGGCCACACTTGTGTGCTCTGCAGTGTTTCACTTCAGGCATCAGGCATCACACCCACACAGCAACAAACACACCCTGGCTCATGTGATTGACATGCTGCCACCTCTCCTCTGGGACCTCACCATCACAAACATTTCTGTACTGTGCTCACATGACCTCTCTAAGCTGAAGGCTGCAGGGCACCCAAAGGTGACAGCTGGAACTCTCTGCCTTCACCAAGCCTCCAATCCAGAAGGGCCTCAGGAGACAGAAGAGTCTGACACAAGGTAGAAGATGCCAAGTGTTAAAAGAGAGATAAGCGGAAAAACTCATGACTAACTTCCTCCCACTCCTGCCAGAATTTCTTCTACAAGGTGTCAAATGAGTCCCTCGCATCCATTTCTGCTTCTTCCTTTGCAACAGTTCAGTCCTCATCCAGCTCTTACTAAAATTTTTGCACCAGCCCCTGACCACCTTTCATTCCATCCTTCATGCATTGACAAGGATTTTTCATAGATCTGTACTTTTTCCTCCTCCCTTTTTTAAAAGACCCAATCACCCCCATTACCTTCTGTGGGCAGTGTTAACTCTTCAGCATGGGATTCAATGCATTTGCCAAGGTAAATATAAATCTATCTTTTCCAATTGAGGTCTTCCTGTAGGTTTTTTTTCTTTCTTTCTTCCCTGTAGCCCCCAGAAAGCCCCTAATGGCCATCCCCTGCCTGCTACATACCCACCCACTACACACACACACACACACACGCACGCACGCACAACCACTCTAACAAGGCTAGAGTAACAACATTTCTCAAGCACAACTCACCCTGGAATATTGTTCTTCTTGATCTCTGCCTGTTAAACTCTATTCACTTTTCAAGATACTATTTAACTGAGCCTTAATAGAGACTAGAATAGAGCCTTCTTCAGACTCTACATCAGAAGTACATCCCTTGCATCTTCTTGAGTGCACTTATTATATTATGCTTTGACATTGTCAACTTAAACTTTAAGCTCCCAGAAAACAAATGTCACATGTCTTTCCGCTGTGTATCCCCCATAGCACGGGGCATTGCACACAGTAGATACTTGTTTACTACTCATCAAATCAAGAAGTAAGTCATCCTTATCTTGTTTGCAATGCAAAAAATAATGGTTAGAATCACCACGGCTCAGAGAATAGTTTCCATTTTCCAGATGACTGTGAACTACTAATTGATCCAAGGGTTGATGTCCTACTATGAATCTTTATAATCTAATTTAGACCAGGGAATTTATTTACATTGATCTCTCTCTCTCTTTCCTCTATGTTCAGTACTCCCCCTCATCTTGGGGGATGCATCCAAGATTCTCAGGAAGTGCCAGAAAATACTGATATTCAGGATAGTACTGAATCCTATGCATACAGTATTTTCCTATATATAAATATCCATTTTAAAGTTTAATTTATAAATTAGGCACAGTAAGAAATTAACAACAATAACATAATAAAATAAATAATTATAACAACATACTGTAATAAAAGTTGTATAACACTATGAATTATTTATTTCTGGAATTTTCCATTTAACATTTCCAGACTGTGGTTGATTGTGGGTAACTAAAACATGGAAAGCGAAACTGTGGCTAAGGGGGCCAGGGATTTAGCTCGGTGGTGCCACCACCTGCCTCAAAAGCACAGGGTCCTGTGTTCAATCCCCAGTACCAAAGAAAAAGACTGTGGCCAAGGGGCTACTGTCTATACATTATAGATCCCACTGGTTCTATTTCCCTAGAAAATCCTGACTAATTCAGCTTCAGCATCCCAGAAGATTAAGGAATTCCTGCCAGTGTCAAAGATTTGGTCCTAGTAGATGCTGAATGTCAATGCAGTAGTACATTTGTTCATACAAGAACACATTTTCACAAGCTCCGATAGTTCTTACACATGGCAAGACATCTGTTAATGTGACAGTCTTAATCCTTCCCAACCCTGCTAAGCTTTGGAGTAGATTTGTCCCCTATTCAGAACTGGGGGCAAAGAAGAGACAAGGCCATGCATACAGCTTAATTTTATAGCTTCTGAAGTGTACTTATCTAAGGAATATCCCATAATAGACCCTTGGAAAACTCCTAAGAACCTGGGATGATAGAGCTGAGGTGGCTTTGAAGCTGTGGAGTACAATCCCTCCTGGTACTGAGGAGGATTATTACACTTGCTTCTACCTTACAGGAGGTTATGAGGAACAAATAAGAACACATATGTGAAATTTTCCATAAAGGTCATCTCAGCCTATGATATGAGGTGGATTGTGATCCTACTGATAAAGGATCCCAGAAGCACCCCTGCCAAGCTCAACCCAAGTATTTCTGGGAGTCCTCAAGACCTGTCTCATGTGTGCTCCCCCAACCTTGGGAGCAGCTGCCAGGTGGCTCTTGAATATGCTCCATCATCTACTAAGAGTTCAGGTAACCATGGGAAGATGTGGAGAAGAATGTTTTCCTCCCTATGGGGTGTTACACAGTGTCTCAGGACTACCTACTCAAGCTGAGATACTCTCAACTCTAAGTTTCCTCCTGCAGTTCATCCTCTCTCTCCTTAAGGGTCAAATCAGGACTGGGCAAGATTTGCCTGACAGACATGGCTCATACCATCACTCTGCCCCACCAGAGTCTAAGGCCTGTTGCTAGGCCAAGACTGTGGTCTCTGCTCCCATAGGTGAGAGGAGCCTTCTACAGCCCCTGAGTCTCTGTTTATCTCACTGGACCAATTTGCCAGAGATGCCCAGAAATATCTAAATTCTAGTTGTGGATACAATACACATTACATTTAAAATGGTGATTGACATGACTGGGCCTCGAGTTTCCCTAAGGCAATTTCAGTGGTGCCCTCCATAAAAAGGACATCTCAGTCTCGCACCCATTCTCTGACCAACCCACTTCCAAACTGATCCTGCATTTTATATATCGCATTAGAGAATGTTAGGAACTTTTGGATTTTACCCTGTACTTGCATACCCTCACCTCCCTTGGAAAGAAGGAAAACATTCCAGCATGGAGCACCCCATTCCACAGTAAGCTTTTACTCACAGGCAGTCAAAAATTTTATGGGTGAGACCAGGAGGATATAGAGCAAGTAAGATGGCTGAGGCACCTCCAGTTGCCTCTTCAGCTCTCTCCAGAGAGAGACTACACCCTTGACAGCAGAGCAATCCTAGCTCTAGCTTCTGGGTCCCACTTGTGACACATTCTCTACACAGATCTCATGCTGTCTGCCAGCCAGCACACGCCAGCTGCTATCCTTCTCTACAGGTCATTCTCTAGGGAGCAAAGTGAAGGAGGAAGAATGGGGAGGAGAAGGCTGTCTAAAAAGGGTCACAGGGGTTTTGGGGTTTTTTTCTTTTCCTTTCCTAAAAAGGACTGAGCCAGCAGAGCCTAGGAATTCCCCTTCATATGCTGGTTGTGTGGAGGACAGAGCTGAGGGGTGCAATCAATTTGGCATTGATTGTCCCTCATCTGGACCCGGGAGGTCTCTGACACCTTCTCATCCCTGATGCTGTATGTGGCAAATGCTGTTGACAGAGCAATAATACACAAGAAGACAGGCCCTTGCCCTGTCCTTGCCTTGCCTCCATGGTTTTTTTCCCCAAAATGTTTTGTTCCAGAAATGTAACAGCTTGTGCAGCAATACTCCTGCCAAATGTATCAAAATGTTTTGTAACTGCGGCGACCTTCCAAGAACGTTGTTAACTCCGCCCCCTTGCAGGAATGTTCTGTTAACTCTGCCCCTCTGCTTCCGTGAGCATGCTCACCCAGAATGTGTTTCAGGAATGTTCTGTAACTCCACCCCCCTGCTTCAATGAGCATGCTCACCTACTCCATAGATCCCTATATAAGGAGGTTCCCATTTCTGGTGAAACGCTCAGACTTCAGAGTATGAACTCCTCTGAGCCCGGTGGCATAATAGAAGGTTTTTCTCCACCTCCTCGAGTGACCTTCAGTTTCTCAAGTCTTCAAATTTCGGTAGCTGCGACTCAGAGCTATTACACTGAGCTGTAACACTCAGCTATGCCTCAGAGGTGTGGCACTTCGCGTGACACTGAGCTGTAACATTTGGCTATAGCACTGAGCTGTTCCACTTTGCCACAATACTGTGACTTCAAATTCCAAAGGAAAGAGGCTTCAGAAAGAGGGCCTGGTTCCACAGAAGCCGAGACCACATCTGGAGACATATCTGGGAGGAGATTGTCTCAGGGGGAACTGAAAGGTACCCAAGAGAGTCCAGAGGTGCCTGGGACCAGGAGGCTGTCAGTGTGAGGTTTGGTGTTACCTTTTTTCCACACTCTTCCCAGCTGTATTCCCTACTTTGACAAAAAACAAAAGGTTAAAGTACTAGAAGTAACAGGAATGACTTTTAGTCCACAGACTTGGTTACATATTAAATGCATTATAACTTCATGGCCTTTCACTATACTCTGACACTGAGTCTCCCTACTCTCAGTCTTGTGGAAAATCCCAGTCCAGTCATTGAAGTACCCCTTACAGCTATGCAAAGGGCACTGGGGATGTGGTCAATATACAAAATATTTGGCAAGGCCCCTCCAGCCTTGTAACTGGTTACTGCATGGTACCCTCCACATGATCCCTTCGACTCTGACCTGAGTCTTCTGACCTTAGAGAGGACTGGGAGGCCATCTCCTTGCAGCCACAGTATCTATCTTCCTATGTGCCCTCGAGCCTCCCCAAATCTTAGTAGCTCCCCACAGACATCATTAGGGAGTAGACCAGGAGCTCCTACTCTTTGGGAGATACTCTGTCCACTGAGAGAAAGGAATTTCCCTCTTCTCCTCTCTCATCACTTTCTCAACAGTCCTAGCCTCTCTTGCTCTGCCCTCCGAGATACTGTGTAGAGTATCCCCAGTGAGTTCAGGGTAGTGACCCCCGAACTGGAAGCTGGCAGGACAAATAATCTGACAGATACCATTTATTTGACCTATTCAGTATTTTCATTTTTTAAATAAGGTGCCACACTGGGAGATGATACTAAAATATGAATTTTTGGCTTTTCTCCAAAACTCAGAAAATATGGAAAACTAGGCCTTATGGATGGAATCTAAGCTGTCCACTCATTCGGGAAATATTTTTGAGCAATGTTATGTGCCAGAAGAGAATCTTGTAGGCCCTAGAGCTATAATGGTCAACAAGGTAGATAAGGTTCTTGTTTTCCTGAAGTTTAGTTTCCATTTTATGTTGAAGGGGTAGAAGCAGGCATATTTGGAGAATGCTGGGAGAGGCTGCATCACATGGAAAACAGTAATAAACAAGATCCTTTCAGAGGGTGATAAGGAATGGGAAACAGATTTAGCAGGTGAGAGGAGGGAAAGACTGAGGGAGTACTGTTTAGACTGAGTGCTCAGAGAAGCTTCTCTAAGGAGGTTTCATTTAAGCTGAGGTCTGAATGACAAAATGCAGCCAGGAGCATGGGGATGTATGAGAAGAGCATGTCAGGCAGTGGGGTCACTGGTGTCAGAAACTATAGGATGGATCCGAACTTCACTCCTTGGGGCATGGACAAAGGGCCAGTGGGGCCATTTGACTAACTTCAGAGCTGGGGTTTGGGACTTGATTTAAGATAGAAAAGGGAACTTGAGAGAAAATGTTCCTGCAGAGGAGATACGCAAGTCCTGGAACAATGCACCAGGCTGGGAGCTGAGGAGAGGGATGGCCAGTGAGGGACACTAACCCACCCTCCAGAACCATGGCCAGGGGACTCTAAGCACTGGTGACTGCTCTGCAATATTAAGCTTCCTTTTTCTGGCTTATGAATCTCTTATGGTTGCATCAGGTCCTCTATAAAATGTGTGAGGTGAGAGCAGGCTTAGTGCGAAGGCCTAGGTCTTGGCGGGGAAACCTAGAGCAAAGGGAACCCTAGAGAAGTGGTTAGAACAAGGCTAGGGCTGGTCAACAGAGCCACCTGAATCAGTCCTGACTGCAGGAAACCAAGGTGGGATGTGGAATTTGTGGACCTTCTCAAACACCCAGGAAGGGGCAGGATTCCTGAGCCTGGCAGTGGGCAGCTCAGACTCCAACTCTGGATAGTAAGGGCTGGTATCTGCAGAGCCTCTTGAAGGAGGAGCAGAGCCAAATAAACAGGTGGAATTTAAGTCATAGTTGGAAGATTACAATTGGATCTCTAAACAAAAGACAAAGGCTTCTATCAAGAACTTCCTTTGCTAAGTTATTTCAAAGCTGTAATAACCAAGTTCCTGAAAACTCTGACCAGCATGGTCACATGTCCCCTCTCTGACTTGGCAGCCTCAGTCTTCCTGCATTCTGCAGGAAGGAAGGTCCTCTGCATCCAAACTTGCTTAGAGGACTGGACACAGCTTTCCTGACTCAAGGCAAGGATGAGACTCAAGTGAGAGACAGGGGAGCTCACTCAAGCAAATCCCTGAAGAGGCCTGGCCCAGAAACTGGGAAGGGCAGAGTGACTTTCCAGCCCACCCTATCATTGTCTATTCAATGATTTCACAGCCACTGTCCTAGTAAGATAGATTCCTGCTCTCATGGAGCTTTCATTCTGACAGGCAATGACAGCTAAAAACAGGTAAAATACAGTAAAGTCAATTATACAGTATGCTAGAAGTTTATAAATACTTTAGAAAGAAAATGTAGAACAAGATAAGGGAGATTAAGGTATTTGGAAGAAGGCCAATTGCACTTTTAATAACAGGTCAGAATAAGGTAACATTTTTATTAACACTTTGGAAGATGAAACAGTCAAAGCAAAGACCCTGAGGTGAGAGTTGCCTTCTGTATTATAAAAACAGCAAAGAGAACCCAGGAATGGTGGCGCACACCAATGATCCCAGCACTTGGGAGGCTGAAGCAGGGAAATTGCTGCAAGTTTGAGGACATCCTGAGCTACATAGTGAGTTCAAGGCCAGCCTGAAGTACATAGCAAGGCCCTGTCTCAAAACAAAACAAAACAAAACAAAAACACAAATTAAAAACCAAGACAAAACAAAACAAAAGAAGTGCAAGGCCAGTGCGTTGGGGGCTGTCAGAGGGAGCACAGGATAAAGTAGGAGATGAAGTGAAGAGAAAGCAGGGACCAAGTCACATGGGGCCTCACAAACCACTGCCAGAAGTTGTAATCTACCACCTGGAATAGAAATGGCTGTGAGCTCTGTCAGCACAGGGCCTGTCCATTTTCATCTCTGCACTCCCAGTACCTGGCACGTTTCCTGTGCCTAATAAATGCCTGTTGTGTGAATCACTGCTGGTGGAGCACACTCATTATGATGCCCCTGCATACACGTCAGGGCTGTGGTTACCACAGGACCCTACTCCCACCACCCGCAAGCACCTCTGATGCAGTCACCCTCAGACTGATGCTGTCACCACTCAAAGGTGACTCCCTCGCCCACCCTGCAGGACTACACCACAAGTCTCCAGAGACAGATTTACACCAAATCCTTGGAGAAAAGGGCTGGGAATGCAGGCCAGTGTGACCACATTCAGTAAGTCACCCGTCCATTTGTCTCCAGGACCTCAGCCCTGAGCCCACCCTTGTGGCTCAGCATCTGCTCCCCCTCCCCTCCCCACAGAGTCCATTCACAGAGCACTTGATTTCCTCAGGAAGGAATTCCTGCAGGGTTGAAACATGCACACGACACACTAGTAAGCAAGGGAGAGGGGGTACTCATTCTATTTTTCTTATTGTTGCTACTGTGGTTTGTTTTGTCTTGTTTTTGAGAAAAGTTCACGCTATATAGCCCAGATTGGTCTGGAACTTGCAATCCTCCTGCGTCAGCCTCTAGAGCCCTAGGATCACAGATGTCACCCCATCTCCATTCTATTTTCAGTTGAGACAGTATAAGGCAGCATATTAAATTTGCCCTAGGGCGTAATCCTGCCTGCCAACAATTGAAAGAAGAAAGGAATTGTTAGGGCCCCCACTGACACACACCTGACAGGTGTAAGAGAGCAGGGGTCAGCCCAGGACAGAATATTCTTTTTGTAAAAGATTTTTAAAGTTAAATTTCTTTGTAACAGACATAAAACTGTACGTATCAAGGGGATACCAAATGATATTTGAATACATGTATATACATAGATATATACATGTATATACATAGATACACATATCTATTCCTCAAACATTCATCACCTTCCCATGGTGAAAACATTCAAAATCCTCTCTTCTAGCTTTTGGAAATGCACAGTACACTGCTGTTATCTGTAGTCACCCTACAGTGCAATAACACATCAGAGCTCCTTAATCCCATCTGACTGCAGCTTAATACCCAGAGATCAGTCCCCCTAACCCTCCCTGCCCTGCTCCACTCTCCCCAGCCCCTGGTAATAAGATCTCTGCCAGTGAAAAAATCAGAGTGGCCTTTCTGACCCCCAGGGCTGTCTCTGGAGATCGGCTATGACTAAACTAGAAATCTTGTAATAAGCTTTGCAAATGCTTTTCAAATTATCAGTCTCCACCAAAATTTGTATTTGACTCTCAGGCACATTAGCCTCTTCCCTCTCCACATTTACTAAAAGTGCATTTGCATGCTCCCCAGGGACCCCTTCCTGGGCAGTTTCCATCTCACAAGACTAAGAAAAGGCCAGCACCTGCAAACCCTGCTAGGTCACAGTGCCTGTGAGCCCAGTCACAGGAGGACAAATGAAAATGAGAAGAACAATGTTCAGAAAAGTAAATGCTTTGAGGCAGACGTTACTCAGAGGTCAGCAAGGGTCATTATGCTCCTTAAAATATACATCTGTTTGGCTCAAACTCTCACTGTATGTCCTAGAGAAAAAATCCAAATGCCTGCCTTGAGATTTCTGCAAATTGCAAAGGAACCTATCTTCTTTTCACACCTCTGGCTCCCATTTCCTGCCCTCGCCAAATTCTTATTCTCTGCTCTCCATAACTCTGCACCTTCTTCACCCAGCCCAATCCTCTCACCTAAAAGCAATCATTTCTACAAGCGTTGCACGTTAGCAGAATTTTTATTGATGGTTTGTAGGTCATGAGGGATGGGTTACATTTTCTCACCACACAGCAAACGACCCAACATCTGATACCACCTGTCCCATTTCTTGAACAACCTCTAGGGATTCCATGCCTTTCTATGGAACAAGCTGGCTCCCCCCTCTCCCCCCAGGAATTCTTCCCACTTCTTTCACAGCAGGGCAGCTCTCTCCCCCTGAACGTCTGAAGCCTACCTAGGTATGCTGTGGAAGTAGAATCCATTGGACCTTTTAGAAGCACCAGCTTTTGAAGACAGCTCCTTTAAATGGTGGTCCCTTACCTTTGTTTCACCAACATTACTATAATTTTAATTCATTCCACAGCAGAAGACTTATCTCACTTTACAAGCTTGCTCCCTGACGTGTAGCATCCTCGGCCCTGTGTCCTCTGGGCTCTAAGCTTCGAATGCATTCATGTTTAATACAACGAATACCCACACTGCACCTACCTACTCCCAAAGCAGCATCACAGCTGCATCTCACAAGTCATCCAAGACATCACTGCAGACTAACTGCTGTAAATGCTCCCGCCACCAAGTGGTCTAAGCCAAGGAGGCCTAACCTGGGGTTGCGGAAGCCCTGAGGAAGTTAGTACTACTGCAAGCTATCTGTGGATCTCCTAAAACTGCATGTATCTGTGTGCCTTTTTCTGAGGAGAAGGCTTAGAGCTGGAATACAACATTAACAGGCATCTCCAACCCCCTCCTCAACCCAGAAAGATTTTAACCACTATCTGGTAGCCAGTGAACAAGACCACTCTGAGCTCTATACCAACATCACAGCCCAGGATGGCAAGGTAGCCTTAAACTAGGTCATTGTTTAATTGGCAATTTGGGAGATAGAAGACATTATTATGAAAAGATTAAAATATTCAGAAATACCTGCTTGGGAGTTGAGAAAATCAACAGGGGTTAAGAGCAAGGAAAATAAAGACACAAAATCTTTTTTTAAGAGAATTTTTTAAAATGTGATTCAATAAGCTAATATCTTTCTCCAGGTGTTGAAAAAGTAATTCAGAAACAGAGATTTTTATGCCTATATTTCACATTCTGAAGAGTCTGGCTTTATAATTTTAAAATATTAACCATAAAAAAGATGAATCAGATATATAGATTTATTGTATGCATTGGAGAAGGACTTAGCTCATATAAAACAATTGTGACAAATGAACCCAAAGTTAAGGATGGATGGAAGCCCAGAGCCAATTAAAACTAAATGGGAAAGAGATTTAAGTCTGAAAATTGAAGATAAGGTTTGGCAATTATCCTGTCATCTATCCAAACACACAACTGGTACTGCTCTGTATCACTTGATGTATTTTTAATTATCATATCAAGCATTTGACTCTAGTTAGAAAAATGAAATAGACCATTTAAAAATGCAACACTTTCCCCAATAATTCAGGAGAAATATCCCTCTCTGCCCAGTGTCTTTACCCAAAAACACAGCAGTGCAGTGCCATTAAAATCGTATCATAAATTATAAAGAAAGAACTCTCACTCTCTCCTGATCTGTGTTTACCGCATATTAATTCTCAGTTGAATGTGGAAATGTTTAGTTTTGCTTCATTTACATTGTTAATGGTTTTACAGTAGATTACAAGAAAATCGATGAGAGAGGAAGCCCTTAAAGCATGGCAAGCAACTTGCCCAGTGGAAGATACACTACTGCAGGACCTATGTGCTAAAAGCGCCCCATTTGTCACACATCCACACAAGTACACTTGTTGAAGATCATGTGAACATCTCTGTTGCTTTGGGTCTGCTGCTCGGCACTGACAACTTCCAACCACTTTTGTTTCTAAAACCAGGCCCCAAGGAAACGCTTCACATCTTTTGCCCGTGTCCTTGAAACAGACAGCGGGGGCATCTGAATGCCAGGAAGGTTTGTTTGTGGGTTTTGTCCTGCAGACATTGAGCCATTGGGAGAGGTTGAGCAACAGAAGCACTTAAGTATAAGAGAAAAGACAAATTAACTTGTCAAATCCTCCCTTTCAGCATAATGTGATACCTCTTGAATGCTAAATTATTGTGTCCTAAAAAATGCTAGATGTCCGTTTTCTTTCTTCTCTTTATATTCTAATTTGAGGTCCCAGAAATATTCACAATTTATCATAGTATTTGTAATAGATGCAAGTAGCAGCAGAGGAACATTTCACAATATTAAACAAATCATGTTACCCTAAATTTGTACAATGAGTGAGGCATGATACCAATATTTCTCTTGGTAACTACAACAGAATTAAATATTAAAACTATAAAAATTTATTTTTATAAAAGTGCTTAAAATCTTCAAATTTTGAAATCAATTAAAATTCAGCTTTGAACAAAACTTTTATTTAAAATATTTGCATTCAATGCTTCGGCTTCAAGGAGGATGGAGTAGATATATGACTTATCTGTACTTCCCACTAAGTACAGCAAAAACCCCTGAGAATTAAATGTAAAATAAAAACAAGAAGACACTGAAACCAGACCTGTTAGAGAACTCAAAACCCAAGGAATGACAGGGTGGTGAGTTTCCTGAGCTTTCTTTATGCCTAATGTATCCCAGGCTTGGAGCAGAACAAGCCGGTGATCCAGAAACAACAACAGGCATGGACAAAATTTTTAAAACTCTCAACAAAAGTTCCTCTCTTTAGCCCAAGGTCAGGAAAGAAGCATCTTAGCAGGAAGGAAACTTTCCAGAGAGTAATCACTCTGTTCTTGCCAAACAACGCAGAGCAAAACAGGGATTCCAGTCCCACCCTGGTTCTCCACCCTGGAGGCCCTGGGATGAGGAGCCCAGCACACCTGTTGGGGTGGCATCAGACAAGATCAAGTAGGAAGCCTCACTGGCCAATAATAAGGCTCCCACAGCACCCCTCACTGTGGTGTGCATGGAGACCACATGGCAAGCCTAGACTCCCACCCCCACCCTGCAGTAACAAGGAGCCTCTCTCTGGCTGCAGGGGTGACAGTAGAGCCCCAGGGAAGGTCTGGACTGTCATATCACTCACCGACCACAAGGCCGCCTTTGCTGCAAAATCAGTGAGGAGCACATGCGAAGCTGAGCCTCACTTCCACCTGTCAGCCAACAGGAGCAGCCCACTCAGGGTCTTAGGAAGTACTCGAAAAATAATGAATAGCATTCTCCCAAATTTGGCAAAAGGCATAAACCTACAGATTAAAGAAGCCAAGCAATCCCCAAAAAGGATACCACCAATGGGATCTATTTTAAATCACATAACTAAGCTTCTGAAAATAAAGACGCAGAAAAAGTCTTGCAAGAAGCTAGAAAAAAAAATAGTACATAAAATAGACTTTCCATCCTCTGTTGAATTTCTAAATTATATTTGATGGGTTGAAGCAAAAGTTATGACACTCCCTGATAATTACTCTAAATGTATGTAGGGGAAATATTTAAGACAATTGAACACTAAACAGGGAACAGTAAAAGGATATGAGGGAGGTGAGGTGTCTGTATTTCACTTCAGCTCCACATCAATAGACTTTAGTAAGTAAACAATGGTCTCTCCTTATTTACAGGGTATACAGTGCATTCCAAGATCCTTAGTGCATAACTGCAGACAGTAGAGAAGCCTATGTATATGTATCATGGTTTTCACTATATGAATATTATGGTTTGGATATACTATGTCCTCCAAACTCATTCGGTTGAAAGCTTGGTTGCTGGTAGGCTTTTAGGAAATGATTGGATCATGAAGGCTCTTTATCAACTGGAGTAATCTATTGATGAGATCTTAATTTGATGGCTTTCTTTGGGACGTGATGGAGACAGGAGGTGGGTGGGTCATGAGGGATGAGCTTGGGGAATATGTGTGGTCTCTGCCCACTTCCTCTCAAGTTCTTTCCTTCTCTTTTGGGTTCCTGAATACTAACCGGTGAGCAGCTTTCCTATGTCACACCCTTTTACCATGATATTTCTGTCTCACCACAGGCCTAAATGCAATTTAGCAGGCTGACCATAGACCAAAATGTCTGAAACTCTGAGCCAAAATAAATCTTTCCTTCATTTAAGATGATATCCTTAGCTTATTTTCTAACAGTGACAGAAAACTGACTAATACAACATACAGTGGACCCTCAAGTTACAACCAGCCAGCCTCACATATGAACAATTTGGGTCATGACCGGAATTTTAATTTTAACTTACTACCAAAGTCTTGTGTTATGACCTGAATGCTGGTCTTTCCTGTGTGGGGTCAATTGAGAAATCCTGGGCCAATGTCACTCTAAGGACACTGAGATCTGCCTGAAAGAAAGTGTGGCCTAAAATTATACAGGATACAGACTTTAAAGGCTGTGTAGAGGAGCCCGAGCCTTCAACTGACCCTGTGGTTGATGACATTGTCACTATAGCAGGGTCTGAAGGCAGTGGTGACAGTGGTGATACTAAGAAACTGGTGGAGGAACACTCAAAGGAACTGTCTACAGAGTAACTTCAGCAACTTCTGGCTGAGCAACAGAGAATGGCAGCTGAGGAGCTTTCTGAGGAGGAGGAGGAGTATCAACAATCACTGCAGCAAAGTTCTTCTGAAATAAAGGAAATCCTAAAAAAATGAACAGAGCTACAAACATTTGTAGAGAAGACCCACCCAGACAGAGAAAAAGCCAATCACTGCATTCACTTGTTTAATGACAATGTTATGTCATACTATCGAACAGTGTTAAAGAAAAGGCAGAAACAGACAATCTTAGACCAATTTTTAGTTCTGAGAAGGTTGAGATCTAGTGAGCCAGAAGCGGGTCCTCATGGGCTATAGACTGTAACAAGGAGAGAAAGGACACCAGAGAGCCAGATTCCTGAGGCTCTTATTCCAAACAATAACCACCTTCCATTTCATCCTTCCTTCCTGCAAGCCAAAGATGTCAACTTGAATGGTAAATACAGTATGAAATTGTGGTTTCTGGTAAACTACACAGGTTTTATAACTTTTTGGTGAATACACTAGAAAAAATATTGGTGTTTCTAGTAAATTACACACACTATACAACCCTTTTTAGAAATGAAAAGGTTAGTTAAGGGGTGCTTTGGGAGATTTGGAATGCATTTATGAGTATTTCCATTATTTCTCATGGGAAAAATAGTCCTGACTTACAACCAACTTGAGTAACAACCAGCCCTCATGAACAAATTGGGTTCATAAGAGAAGGGTCCACTGTACATGTCTATGATAAAGTTTAATTTATAAATTAAGCACAGTGAGAGATTAACAATAACAATAACAGAATAATTATAACACTATATTCTTTAAAACATATAAATGTGCTCTCTCTCAAAATATCTTCTTGTACTGTTCTCCCCCTTTTTTCTGTAATGGTATGAGATGACACTAAGCCAGTGTAAAGAGAGGAAGTGAGGTGAATGATACAGGCATTGTGATATAATGACAGGCAACTATTGGGCTTCTGATGGTACATTAGAAGGAGGATCAAGTGATTCTGAATCGCTGAGTTACGAGAATGTCAAAGGTTGGATGTCAAGAAGAGACAATGTCAACAGTTGGAGATGCTTGGTAGTTGCTTTTGCTGAATCCTCTCGGAAGAGCATGGTAATGGGAAGTTGTGTCTTTGAAACTCATCAAAATGAGGCTGCAGGGGTTGTAATACACCAGTAATCATATGGGTGGCTCTGCTGCTGCATCCCATCAAAGAATCATGTTCCATAATTTTGTCCTTTAATATCTGTGCAATTCAAAACTCTTCAGCAGATCTCATCAAGGTCCACATTGGTGCTTCTGGTTTTAGATTCTTCTCCCACTTCTTTTGCAGATGGCTCAATCAAGTTCTTAAACTCCTGTGTGTGCACACATGGGTGTGTGTGTGTGTGTGTGTTTAACACTTTTTGATGGCCTTGAATGTATTCTTCCACTTCATCAAACATGTTAGCAAGTCTTTCTCTACTAACTTGTCTTGCTGCATGGATGACTTTCCTCACTTCTTCATCAATCCCTAGGAAGCCTTTAAAATCATTCATGACTTTAGTTCATAAATTCTCCCAGCAAGCATTTACAGATTCTGGTTTTAATTCACCTTCTGTAGCTTTGATAAATGTTACTGTGTCAGCAATAGTGAATGATTTCTAGAACTGCATTATGTCCAGATTAGGGCCTGTATCAAATATGATAAAATACCAGGCAGGTAGATGTAGCCTTAATAAACAAAATCACTCCCTGTACAAGGGACTGAAGCAATGAGATTATATTTGAATGTAAAAATACAACCTTGTCATTTTCGTTTTCCTAGTAAACAGATTAAGGATGGCCATGTGCATTGTCTATTGTTAGTAGAAATTTAAATCCCAACCCTTCCTCTTCCAAGAATTTTTTCACTTCTGGAATGAACCACTGGCAGAATCATTCTATAAACAAGATGTGTCAAACACAATCTTTTATTATTTTGCCAAGACATGGACAGATAAATTTGCTTTTGAAAGTGTGTAGGTTCTTTGCTTTGTGTGTTATATCTGGCTTTATCACATCCTGCAGCATTGCCACATAGTGCCAGAGTTAATCTGTCCCACTGCATTTTATGATCTGGGGCCTCCTTTGCACGTTTATGAATATAGATTCTACTGAGTATCTGCTACCAGAGGAGTCCAGTTTCATCACAAGTGGAGATTGGCTTTGGATGGCATCTTTTCTCCTTAATCAATTTCAACTCTGGCAGAAATGCACCAGCAACTTCTTCACTGGCCATTGCAACTTTTACAACATTTTCTTCAGTCCAACCTATTCCTGAGTCTGTGCAAGCATCTTTTACTTGCACTAAGTGGCTTAGTGTCACTTGTTTCAAGAGATTCCACCAAGGATTTAGCTCAGTGGGTCCGCCGCCTGCCTCAAAACCACAAGGTCCCGAGTTTGATCCCTGGTACCATAAGAAAAAATAAAAGAGATTCCTTGCTGTAGTCTTTCTAAGGTTCCATACTTTCTGGTACAAGATGTTGCATCAACTGGAACATGTTTTCTGTTCACATCTCCCACCCACAAATTTAATGCATTTTCTACCTTAACTACACACTTACCATGCACTGTGGCCATAACTTTTGTAGTTTAAGGTGTGACAGAACAACCAGAAGAAATTTATTTCTTTTTTTAGAATTTTATAGACAGACTTGTTCCTAGTAAAGATTTTAGTAACTATAACATATGGCTTTTTAATTTTTTTTTCGAGTCAAAAAATTTCACTTTTGAATTTGAAGGAAACACTTTATGGCTTCTCTTTAGAATATTCAAATTTGCAGCATCACTAGTCTTGCACTCTGGAGCCATTACTAAGGAAAATGATGGTTCCTTGAGCACAAGCACTTCTGTATTATGATAGTCAATCTGACAGTGTACTAAGTGACCAATAAGTGACTCATATTCTGGGCAGGATAAAATGGGATGGTGTAAGGTTTTATTACAATATTCAGAATGGCATGCATTTTTAAATGTATAAATTTTTTTCTGTAATTTTTTAGTATTTTCAGACCATGATTGACTTCAAGTAACTGAAACCATGAAAAGTGACATTGTGGATAAGAGGAAACTATTGCATATATGATTCCTAGAACAATTTTTAAAGCTATACAAAGAGATATGCTCAAAGCACTATAGATAACCCAAAATTAAATGCTAAATTAGATTCAAGTAATCCATAGGAAGACAGGGAAAAAAATCGAAAAATGAAACTATAAAATGGGGAGAAAAAATAGCATAGCAGTTCTATCAATAACTACATTAAATATAAATGGTAAAAAAGTCTACCAATTAAAAGACAGATGTTGTAAGAGAAAAACTAAAAGGTATGCTTGCCTATGTGACATTTTAGATAAAACTATATAGGCAAGGAATACCAAAAATGTACGTTATAAACTTATTAATCAAAGAAAAGCAGGAGTGACTATATTAATACAGATAAAGCAAACTTCAAAGCAAAAAAAAAAACTCAGACCCAGCGGGGGACATTATACAACGATAAAAAGTTCAATGCCTCTAAGAAGACAGAATAATACTTAATGTATATGCCCTAAACAACAGAGCTTCAAAATATGTGAAGCAAAAACTATTAGAACTGAAAGAAAAATAGACAGATCAACAGTTGCAGTGAAAGACTTCAACACTTCTCTCTCAGCAATTGTCAGAATAACTAGACAGAAAATCATCAAGGATATAGATCTCATCAATATGATCAACATATAGAATCTAATCAAAGTTGATAAAAATACTCTACCCAACAATAGTAGAACAAAAATTTTTTTCAAGTGCCTACAGAACACAGATCTTGGACCATAAACAAACTTTAATAAATTTAGAAGAATTGAAATAATACAGACTACGTTTTCTAATCACAAGAGGGTCAAACTAGAAATCAATAATAAGAGGTAACAGGAAAATCTCCAAATACTTGGAAACTAAATGATACACTTCTAAATAATCCATGAGTCAATGAAGTCTGAAGGAAAATTTTAAGATACAAATTTGACAAACAGACCAATTCTGAAAAAAACAACCTAACATGAAATACAGCATTTGAGTATCTCTGCAACTATTAAGAATTTGAATTTGTAATTTAAGAACTTCCAAAAGAGAAATTTCCAAGAATCCTACCAAATGTTTAATAAAGGCGTAATGCCAGTGCTACACAATCTTTTCCAGAAAGTAAAAGAGGAAGAAGCATTTCCCAATTTATTCCATGAAACTAGTGTAATTCTGATGATATAGGGGAAATATAACTCTTAACCTCTTAGATGTTAGATTAACTGAGTTTGTGTTCTTCAAAATCAAAGAATGAATTCCAAGGAACAACAGAGGTTAAGAATAGGAAAAATTTATTGATTAGAGACAGCTCCTGAGATACAAGAGGGGACTTGAAAGTGGGTTGCCAATGAGCCCACTTTTCCAAGGAAGTTTTATACAGCAAAATCACAAGGTGGGTACAACATGGATCAAAACTATGATCAACCAGTAAGATTATAAGTATAGCCACGTAGGTAATATTGATCCAATGGGGAAGCAGGTCACTAGAAAGTGTACATGGAAAGAACAAGGACCTTTTTAGAAAGGGATGGATCAGGAGGTCATGGTCACCCACCTGGATGACTGATGTCTATCTAGACTTTATTGGACCAGGTGGTATCAATTATAGTATAATCTTCAATTTATTGCTTATCTCTTGAGGAGGCATGTAGGCCTGGTCATTTTGTCTTTATCTTAAGGCCTGGCCCTTGTCAGATGTGCCTCCAGCCACAGTTATAATGTGTTCTCATCTTCTGCACTGTCTTCCTCAAAGATTTAGTTCTATCTGAATGCCTATAATATTTTTATCTAACTTAGTTGTCTATAATACTGATACCAAAATAAGATAAAGACAATACAAAAAAATAAGAAAACATCTCTCATGAATATAGACACAAAAGTCTTTAATACAATATTAGCAAATTGTGTTCAGTAAACATAAAAAAAGAATTGTGCACCATTACCAAGTAGAGTTTATTCCAGGGATACAAGGCTTATTTAGTATGGAAAAGCAATCAATGCATTCAACAAACCTGTTGATCAAAGAAAATTACATGATTATATTAATAGGTACAGAAGAAGATTTTGGCAAAATATAGTATTTATTCATGGCGAAAATTGTCAGAAGGAGAGAGGAGAAAATGCCAGAGTAATAATCAGCAGCAAAAATCAGATTCTTCAAGAGTCTGAACCAAAACACCTGGAAAATAACAACTTGACCAAGAGAAAAAGAGAAGTAGATTGTTGGAAATTGGGAAGGAACTGACAAAAAAAAAAATTGGAAACTACAGAGAAGTTGGAGAAACAGACCACAACACAGAGGTAAAAAAAAAAAGCAGTTTGGACACTCACCCTGGCTCCTAGAAAGGAAAAGTTGCTTCCATAGGCTCAAGGTAAGTACCCAGGGCCAGCAGCTCCAGGGAGAAATATTGGATTGTGCCAGTGGCTTGGGCCCCAGGAGGAGCACATGGCTGTCGTGAACTGCAAAAGCAGCACAGGGTTTTGCTCCAAGGTGACTCCTTCCACATGGTTGGCAACAATCGGAGACAGAATCCACCCGCAGTGCCTGATATACTGGTGGAGAGTGCTTAATCAGGCACCATTTCAGAAAGGGGTTGATTATTTAAGTCTGGGACTCAAAACAACTAAAAAATGACTTTACTTCAAGATTCCCAGTGTAACCTTCCCAGAGTGACTGGTTGAGAGAAAGCCATGGGGGGCATTCTTGGTGAGGGAGCAGACTAGATAGACAGAGAACCCCCGAGAAGGGGTTAAGCTCAGGTAGGAAAGGAAAGCCCTGTCTCCCATGGTGAGAAGCCAGGCCAGGCTTGCACTATGCACAGAAAGGGTTGGCTATAAAAGTGCTGGCATTAAGTACTTGAACTCTTGTCCTGCTGCCTACATTTAGCACAAATGTGAGATCTGACTGCCTTCCCCATCTACCAACGTGAGCAAGGACATGCCTTGCTTAGATGGTTGCCACAGCCTGGGGTAAACAGAGGGACCTTTGGAACAAGGGGACACCTCACAAACCCACAGCTAGATGGAGAAAAATGATTTCCTAGAACCCAAAACTGCGGGGGGGGGGGGGGTCACTCATTCAAAACTACAGAGAATTTTTTCTACTTTTTAAACACATTTTCTTTTTTTTCTTTTTTTTTTTCCTTCCTTGGGGGATTTTCCCTTCTCCTTTTTTCTCTTTTTTCCTTTTTCCTTTTAATTTTTCCTCTTACTTTTTTCATTTTTATTCTCCATATTTTTTATTTTTCTCCCTTTTTGTTTTATTTTCTTTTTCTTGTTTATTCTTTTTGCCTTACTTTTCTCTCCTACTTTTCACTCCCACTGTTTAATTTTTCAAATTTTTCTTCTTTTGTTTTTCTATTTCCAACCTCCTATATCTTAATAGTATAACTATTAAACTTTAGTAATCTTTAGATATTTAGTTAACTATACATTATCACTATTAAATTCTTTTCTATGGTTAGTGGAGGTATACTTGTCTTATTTATTAGATATTTTCTATATGTCAATACTTGGTTTGAACTAGCAATTTTGGGCAACAAGGGCAATGTAGAGGGTGGAGGATTGCAATCCCAGACTTCAAGTTATACTACAAAGCTACAGTGATAAAAAATAGCATGGTATTGTCAAAAAAAGAAAAAAACAGACAGGTAGATCAATGGAACAGATTAGAAGATACAGAAACAACTCCAGGCACATTCAGCTACCTAATCTTTGGCAAAGTGGCCAAAAACTTATGCTGGAGGAAAGGTAGCCTCTTTAATAAATGGTATTGGGGAAACTGGCAATCCACATGTAGAAGATTGAATCTAGATCTGTATCAGTCACAATGTAGTGAACTGAAATCAAAATGGATCAAATATCGAAATGTTAAAACAGCAACACTTACTCTACTGGAAGATAAAATACATAGAACTCTTGAAGACATAGAAGTAGGCCAGGCCTTTCTGAACACAACTCCAATTGCCAAGAAATAGTACCAAGAATCAACAAATAAAATCATATCAAATTAAAAAGTTTCTGCATAGCAAATAAAACAATTAACAGTGTGGAGAGACAACCTATAGAATGAGAAATAAACTTTTGCCAACTACACCTCTGACAGAGGACTAATATCTAGAATATATAAAGAACTCAAAAAGCAGACAACTCAAAATAAAAGACCCAATCAAAACATGAGCAACTGAAATGAATAGACATTTCTTAGGATAAGAAGCATAAATGGCCAATACATTAGGAAAAAAAATGTTCAACATCATTGACCATTACAGAAATGCAAATTAAAACAACACTGAGATTCCACCTTACTCCAGAAAGAATGACGGTCATTAAGAAATCAAATAATAATAAATGCTGTTGAGGCTGCAGGGAAAAATGAACCCTCCTACACTGGTGAGAATGTAAACTAGTGCAACCATTATGGAAATCAGTATGCAGATTCCTTAAAAAACTAGAACTAGAAATCACATTCAACTCAGCTATTCTCCTTCTAGGTATCTGCCCCAAAGAGTTATAGACATTATATTACAGAGATGCATGCATACCCATGTTTATAGCAGCACAACTCACAATCACTAAATTGTGGAAGCAGTGTATTTGTTTGCCTTAGCTATTTTTTTTCTAGTTGCTGAGACAAAATATCTGACACACAAAGTTAAAGGACAAAAGGTTTACTGTAGCTCAGAATTTGTAAGCTTTCAGTTCATAGTTGGCTGGCTCCACAGCAGGGTGGCATGGCAGGGGGGCATCACAAAGGAGAAACAGTTCATGGCAGGCAGAAGGCAGCAAAGAAGAAGCAGCAAGTGACAAGTAGCAAGCAACAACAGTAGGCCTCTTTCTGTCCCTTTTAGTCTATCCAGGCCCACCCAGGGTGGGGCACTCTTAATCTTGGCATCACACCATGAAACCATCCCAGTATCGTGTTCATCTCAGCATCATACCCTGGATCCAGCCACCTCTGAAAAGCCCCACCTATAACCACATGAGGTTTTAGGGGGACATCTAGACACATACCATAACAATGTCCATAAACAGATGAATGGATTCCAAAAATGTGTTATTTATACACAATGGAGTATTACTTTGCCATAAAGAAGAATAAACTTGAGTCATTTGTAGGAAAATGGATTCATCTTGAGACAATAATGTTATGTGAAATAAATCAGATGCACAGCTTTAATTACAGCATGGTTTATTTTATATGAGAAACCCAAATATAAATAAAAAGCAGAATAAAAGATAGATAATAGGAAATAGGGAGATAGATCTTTTTCAAATTGGAGGGAACCAAGACATGGAGGGAGGACAGGAGAAGGGGATGGGATTAAAAAAAGAATTAAGATGTGTATGTACATGTACCAACTCCCCCTGAGGAATATGAGCAGTATGTACTATAAACATGCACTAATAAAAAATTCTCAGAAAAATATAAAACACAAAAACCTACAGCAAACATTATAGCTAGTGGTAGAAGACTGGAAAATCTCTCCTCTAAGATCTGAAACAAGGCAGGGATGTCTGCCCCCACTACTCGTTCTCAACATAGTGCTGGAAGTACTAGCCAGTGCAATAAGGCAAAGGAAATAAAAGGCAGACGGAGTAGAAATGATGAAATATGTAATAAAACTGTTCCTGTTTGCAAATGACATAATTATCCCATGAAAGCCATAAAAATAAGCTAAACCAAAAACAAAAATTCCTGGAACTAAGCAGTGAGTTTAGAAAGGTCACAGGATTTAGAAAAACACATAAAACTTTCTTGTATTTATTAGCAATAAGTATGTGGACACCTTAAAAATAAATTACTATATACAATTGCAACAAAAAACCAGATACTTGGGTGTAAAACTAATAGAACATGTATAGAACTGTGTGCTAAATACTATACATTGCTGATTAAAGTAATCAAAGAAGATCTAAATAAATAGATATATCATGTGCATGGTTTACAAGACTCAAAATAGTAAAAATGTCTATTTTTCTCAAATATAGATTTAACATGATTCCTGTCAAAACTCCAGAAACATTTATTTTAAATATAGACAAAATACCCTAAAATTTATATGGTATGGCAAAGGAACTTGAATAGCTAAAACTATTTTGAAATAAAAGAATAAATTAGGCAGAATCCATCTGATCCATTCTGATACTATGTAGCTACAGTTACCAAATCTATGTGGATTAGTGGAAGGCAGACACATAGACCAATGGAACGGAATAGAGAGCTCAGATATGGGCATATACTATTATACCAAACTGATTTTTGGCAAAACCAATTCAATAAAACACACACACACACACACACACACACACACAAAACTTCATCCTAAATTGCACATCTTATCAAAAATTAACCTCAGCCTTAAATGTAAATCAGAAGTAGACTTTTAGGAAAAAATGGAAGAAAAATCTTTATGACCTAGAACTAAGCAAAGAGTTAAATCCCCACACAAAACAGAAAAACATGAGAAATTTTCAAAGATTAAGAAATGAGTTGGAGGAAGTGTGTGATTTTGTGTTTGTTTGTGCATTTATAAAAGGACAACCTATATGATCCTTAGGGTGAGTAAAATGTTCTTTATCTTGACATTCCAATGTCAGTAACCTTACTGTGAAATTGTACAATAGTTATGATACTATCAATAGAAGAAACCAGGTAAAGGGTACATAAGACCTCTTTATTATTCTTTAAAATTATGTAATTATCTCAAAATTCAATTTAAAAATTATACTCATTATTTGTCACTGGTATTTCTTTATTTAACTTTAACATAATTGTGAATGCTTTAGAAAAAATTAATAATATGCATAAAAATGTTAAATTTTCACTTTTTACATTTACTTCCATTTATATCTTTGATGAAAGTGTGCTTCAACATCATTCTAATGATGTCATTGCATTGTTTAAAAATCTTCCCGTAGCTCTCCAGGAACTCTGAGATCAAACTCCATAGCTTGGCAAACAAGGCCATTTTTGTTCCATGCCCTTGCCTATCAGCCAGATCACTCTTCACCACTGCCCACGTTCACACACTTCTCTTTCTGAGTCTTGACCACTTGCAGGTCCTTGATGTGCCTTGCTGTTTCATGTCCCTCTCCAGCACACCCTAAAAGCGTCACCTAAAAAGCATCTTCATATCATTCAGAATTCAGCTAAACCAGAGTCCTTTAGGAGTCTTGCTTGCTCCTCTCCAAAGGCCCAGCTCAAAGAGAATTCATCCTCCTTCTGCAGGTGCACGGTAATTTTACATAGCTCTTTGTACCTACCACTCATTTGGTTATGTGTCTTTTCTCCTTTTCTAACCCATAGGTGCTTTGTGACTGTGTATTAGTCATCACTGCATATCCAGGGCTTCAAATGATGCCTGACAAATTTGAGATGGTCAATACCGTAAAGGTTTGTGGAATGACTAAATATCCAGTGAGTGAATCCTCAGTCTGTGGATTTCATTTTTCTTTGCTTTTTTCATCCTTCTCTATATATAGTTAGTTTTTTACTCTCCTGAAGACCCTTAGACTTTGTTTATAAGACTGATAAAGAATAAATTCACCATCTTGAACTCTGCTGTCTGCATACTTGCCTAAGAGTTCTTTAAGGGCGGGCAGTGTGTACTTTTCAGACACTCTGTGGACATATCAAAGGACTCAGGAATAATTGCTGAATGGATGAACAAATCAATGAATGGCTGAGCTGTAGCTTACATGTTACACATGTAGGGTTTTTAAAAAAAAATTTGCTCCCTGATTTGAAATACAGATAAAGATGCATACAGACACACACACACACACACGACCATATAACTCAGAAGGAGTTATATGGTCTATATAACAGGAACAGAAACAAAAAAATGAGTATGTGGTTAGAATCATGAACATCACTGTGCAGCTTGAGTTTGGGGTTAGGTCCTGCAAATTGTTCTTTGTGACTGATGGAAGGAGAGAGGGTGTGAAATCTTCACATCATTTCTAGTTGCCTAAAGAGGAATCCCAGTGTGAGTCTTATTTTTCACATATATGGGAAAATCTAAAAACAAAGATATGTCAAAATCATTCAATGGCATATTTCAGTTTCATGCATAGCTCCAGCCTAGAGGACTTTACAATCTACTTTCAATTGTAATCATTCCAAATGTTTTCCTTCAAATAAAATTTGGGTGGTTTAATATAAGAAAGATAATACACAGGAAAGAGTGTGAGCTTTGGGTTATAGGATCCTGCCAACCCTGAATCTAATTCCTTAGCTGTAAAATATGGTATAAGAGCATCCACCTATGGGATAGGTTTCAGAATTAAATAATATAATGTATGTCAATTATAGAGCACAGTGCCTGGCACATAGGAGGCCAATAAATTATAACTCTGCCTTTCCTCATTGACAGCACCAGTCTCTGGGTTATGAACTTCAAGACACTTTTATGTGAAATATTTTTCTCATTGAAACTGTACTAGAAGCCAAAGTTACATCACCAGGAGAATACTTAAGAAAAATGTGATATGCAAAAAAAAAAAAGTTATGTTAGGCACCCCTTCAGGGCTTTTGATAAATACTTGTGGCTGACAAATATGTTGTCAGGGCATGAAATCAAATAGATGGAAAGAGATAGCAGCATAAAAAAAGTAATTTGAAATCTACACAGGGATAATGAACACGCTTCAATAGATATTTTATTTTTTAAAGCTATAGTAGAAGAACCTGGAAATCATATGGGGGAAAAAATCAAGTTTTCTTTAACAACCACAGTTTATATGAACATCTATAGGCATAGCAGCACTGGACCCAAAATGATGGCACCTAACTGGCAGAATCACTAGATTGGAAGCAAAGGTATCCTAGGTATTGAAGGATGTGTTTACTCTTGACATTTGTGGCCACCTCTTTCCAAATGACCCAGGGTGCCAGAGACTTGGCTTCCCTATATGCCTATCACTCAAGAGCTGGCTAGAACTCTTCCTAGAACAGCATCATCCGGAAGACAGGGTTCATGTCATAAATATCTGTTCAGCTTCCAGGTCCCATGATAGGCTCTGGAACACCAAGATGGATGGAACATAATCCTGGTCCTCAGGTAGAAAGAGATATGTAAACAAGTAATCACAAATAGAGAGTGGCTGGCTATACATAAAGTGTCTACAGGGACACGTGGTGGCACAAAGAAAACAGCAATTGGTTTCACCTAAAAGACTAAGGAAAGCTTTCTCAGAAATGCTAACTGTTGAGCTAGCCATAAAAGATGAAATGCTCACTACATCGACAGAAGGTGAAGACAATCCATGCAGGGGTCCACCTTGAATAAAGGCTCAAATACTGGAGTGAAATCCAGGAACTGTGGACAGCTCCAGAAGAACTGAGACCTTTGTAAGGCATGCATACTGTATATGGATATGGATGTATGTTTGCACATATAGTATCTTAAATGGATAGTGTGAACATATCTCAATATTTTTGGGCAACTGGCAGCAGATGATTACTCTCATTTGACTGATAAACTTTCACTCTCTATTCTGTGAACTAATCAGTTTCACCTAATATTTCTAAATTAAATACCTCAAGTTGTGATTGGTCATAGGTCATTAAATGGTCTTCATATGAATGCCTTGCTCCTCACAGGTCCTTATTCCTGAGGAGGGATGGCAAGGAAGAGAGGCTAAAAGATAGAGGGACACAACTTTCCAGCATGGGGATCATAATGGCCCAGCAAAATAACCCAAGGTCCTGGGAAAATCAATATTTTGGAATTGTCAGAAAGTGATAGAACTGCTAGTATTACGTGAATCAGTTATGCACATTGTAAAACCTAAGACATAGTTTTCTTCTTTCACAACGTAAAAATGGAACTTTTCCCAGCAAGATAAAAAATAAAACCAGCAACAATATGTGCCAATTTGTGGAAAAATCTACAACACTGTAGGATTTTGTGCCACTGCAGATTATCTTACTTACGCTACAGAAAGAGCAAATATATTGCATGTGGGCCCCCACTTCAGACATCACTAAGGTATCTCACGATATTTTCCCACTGAACCTGAGAGAAGAGGTTAAATACGATCAAAAAATAGAATGACAGCATTCAGTACTCTTAAAAATAATGTATTTTGGGCCGGGGATTTAGCTCAGTGGTTCCACCACCTGCCTTGCAAGTGCAAGGTCCCGAGTTAGGTCCCCAGTACCAAAAAAAAAAATGTTTTTTACACATCATTGAAATGGTCTTTTTGCTGAGTTAAAGTTAGCACTTTATAGTATCACCTCCTTAACTGCACATCCCATACCTACCACAGAGTAGTTACGTGACCTTTCCTCAGGTCATGTAATTTCTCTGGGCTTCTAACTCCTCTTCTGTAGAGCAAAGAAATGAACCAGATAACTCCCAAAATTGGTTCCCTTTCCAACAGTTCATAATTCTGGCTTTCCTCTTTACATCAGGTTATCTCTCTCTATCCACACTAAGAACCACTTGTCTTGGGCTATAGAAATCTAAGTCCTAGTACTTGAAAGCACACGAGTGGGTTCTTGGTCCAATCAACATGCTTCAGTTGAAGTGTCCAAAGGGCTGAGTTGGTCGGTGTCTTTGCCCTTGATCTGTGGCGAGTGTTCACTAGACACACAGCCTCCAGGCACTGTTAGGGAATGCTGCCCTAAAGGGTTAACTTGAAGATCAAGATCTCATTTGCTCTCTGTGGTTTCACTTCCTGCCCAGAAATAAAGCCAAGGGGTACAGACAGGGCCTAAAATGGCAAACACTTTTAAAGTAAGTGCTGAATGTACCATGGTTTCATTTTTTGAGAGATGCTGGTAAACACAAGTAGCCTCTTCTTTCTTTGGGGTCAAGAAGAAAGGCTTTGCAATGGACACCACTCTGGAGGCCCTACTTCTGGATGAAATAAATGTGAAGTGCACTCTGGAACGTGAAGAGCCCTCTGGAATTGTGGTGTTAGGTGGGGCCCCAGCCGTGATTTCAGCCTCCACAGAAGCCATGGACGGGAAAAGAAGAGGCCCTGGAGTGTTCTAGCCAGTAGACAACAGGTGCAAGGTGCACAGCTGCACTGAGAACCCCTCGAGGAGGAACACAGGGGCTCACTGGGCAGAGCCCACCTCCAGCTTAGCAGCAGTGGGGGCACAGCCTTCCTTAGGGGAGTGGACTCTGCATATTTGTAAGGGCACATAGGACAGTATTCAAAAGCACAAACTGTAAAGCCTATGACCAGGGTTTTGTAGCCTCTCTGACTTGAGCTGTCCAAACATCATCTTTCTCATCCATAAAGTCACACTAATAAAATCTAATCATGAGGATTGTTGTGTGGATTACACAAGACCATGTAAAGCAATAAGGTATGGTATCTGGCACATGGCACTGTGCTGACATTTACTGGAGTCTGAGATGGAAAAATCTGTAATAAAGATTCAATCTTTATTTAAATATTTGATAGTTTGTTCACTATGAGTTTTATGTGTTAATTTTGATTTCTAAAAATATTGCATTAGGGCTAGGGATGTAGCTCAGTTGTAAAGCACTTGCCTAACATACATGAAGCCCTGAGCTCAATCCCCAACACTGAGAGAAAAAGTTATATTAAAATGTTACTTATCTTGATGACTAGGAGGGATTTTTTGTGCCCCTTAAGTTTTGCACACTTGCCTAAGAACTAAATAGTGTTTTTTTTACCATCACTATACAATGACTGCATAGTATAATTTAGCACTTAATTATTAGTGTCTTGTATTAGTCATTATTATAATTCCTATGTCCTGTTTTCTCCACTGTTCTGTATACTTATTAAGGGAAAAATTATGACATTCATCTTTTATCCCTAAAACTGCTAAGTACATAAGAGGTTCAAGTGGATATTTGTCCACTGATTCCATATAGCCCATGATATACAATTTACCACTCTACTGTTCTGTAATTGCTTCATGTATTTGAATGTTTTGTTTTATGATCCTGGAGGGCATGGATGACATCTGGCATTTATCCTGGTCATATGTGACACAAAGCTTAGAGGCACAGAACTAAAAGCACTGGCAGGAGCCTTTGAGTTCATATAATCCCACCTGCTTACTTTACAAATAAATCGTTTGATGCCCAAAGTGGTTTCATGATTTGCCCAAACCAATCAGAGATCAAGGCAGGATGAGGTTTTAGGTCTCTTGGGCTCTTTCCACTCTGGCACTTTGTTGATTTTCTTTTATTGCTCCCTCCCCTTCAGTGTTAAGCATGTAGGAAAAATTCAATAAGTGATATAGATTGTTGACTTCTGGAACTTGAGTAATCTTTGTTTAAAAGAGGCATGGAGAGTCACTGCCTGGAAAACTGCATGTATATTTTAGACACATGTTTACCAACTATGCATACATTCTAGCTTAGTGTGGCAAGACAGTTAAAAGAATACTGGATTTGAGACTGGACAGCTCTGAGTTCAAGTCCTGGCTTCACTATTTTCTAGCTATGTGACCTTGAATGAATTCAATTTTAATTTAATTTGCCTCATTGAAATCATGGCACTTGCCACAAAGAATTATGAGAAATTACATAAAACAAAAAAAAGAAAGAAGATGGCAGATTACTAAACACATAGTAGATTTGCAAAAAATATTTGGTAATTGTCACTGTTCTAAAAGTAAGCCCTAATTGTCAGGTGGACCCTAATGCCAGATAGATCGAGTTATACATATGATTCTGTAATATATCCACATTTTTGCATTATTGTGGATAAAGATTGAGAATGGAGAGCTAAATTTTGAGTCAAGCATGTATGATTAGGCTATATCTTTTTCATGATGTCCCATAAACAATTTTTACTGGAATCATTCTATGAGATCTCAGTTCTATAGAACCATGACAGACAGCCCCAGCATCCTAGCTCCTGAAATTTTACAAATTCCTCAAAGCTCCAGGAGTCCAGGTCAGTAGACTATGAAAAGAGACCTATCATAGACTCAAAATCATCTAACCATAATTCCATTGTTTAGTTCCATTTGAAGAAAAAACATTATATTAGCAGGGATGCCCAATCAATAAGCAGAAGCCCAGACAAATATAGTATGACAGTCCATGGTTTGGAATACTGCTAGCGGAAGCCTGGTGCTGTGCACAATGGATTGAATAACTCAGAGAAACCAGTCACACAATTGGCTTCACACAGCACCTCACCTTTTATTCCCTTTTGCCACCACCACAAAACAGATCTCTGAGCCCAAACTTAAATGACTCCACAAAAAGATATGAGGTGGAAGGTGAAAAGTATCTTGTTTTTTAGGACTTAGAACTGGAGGGGGGGAAACATATCTGAATATTCCAAATTTCTAATCAAAGATCACACTATTCTGCATTTTTGCAGTTTCTTTACTGCAAAATGTACTCAAACCTCTTTGCATTAACATCCCAGTGAAGCAGTCAAGAGCTCAATGAGATCAAAAAACTTTAAAGAGTACTTAGTTTTCAAAGCATTGAGATAAGGAAAATAAGGGGAAATTACAAATAAAAATATTTTTTACTCCGAGTCAAACCCTCCACTTGCAATTAGAAATTTCTCTTAAAATTCAAGACTTCCCAAAAGCAATGTGATATTCTAAGTTGGATCTTAAAACAAAGAAAAGGCAGTAGTGTATAAACTGATGAAATCCGAACAGCCCATAGTGTAGTTAATATTTACATACCAACACTAATTTCTTAGTTTGGACAAATGCACCATTGTCAACATTAGGGGAAGCTAAATAATGGTCAGATGGGACCCTTATACTTACTTTTGCTATCTTCCTATAAATATATAATTATTCCAGTGTTTATTTTTAAAATAGTCCCAAAAATCACATTAAGGTTTCCGTGGAGTTTTTTGTTGTTGTTGTTTTGTTTTTATTTTTGTTTTTATTTTGCCAAAGAACTTCCATGTAGTGCATAGGAGGGGTGTTGATTAGTATTTCCTCTCCCCAGTAAAAAGAATACTAAAAGGACAAGGGCCAGGGATTTAGCTCACTGGTTCCAACACCTGCCTCACAAGCACAAGATCCCAAGTTCGATCCCCGGTACCAAAAAAAAGAACACTAAAAGGACATGTATCTCCAGCCTTTACCCAGAGGTCAAGCAAAATATGGCGGCCAATTACTCTTCTCCTCAAGGTAATACGTTGGGAAGGCAAAGAGGGTTGGGAATTGGATTCTCCAGTTTGTACAGTGTGAATAACGGTATCTTTCTCAAGAGTTACTATGAGGAGGGAAGAAAACAAGGGTGAGAGCACTCAACACACATCAGGCTGGGTATCTGGTGCTTCTGTCTGCTCCTTCTCAGGACACCCCCACGGGCAACTCCGTCAGCCCCATCAGGAAGCTCTCAGTGGGAGCCTCTCTTGGTGGCAGCAACTGTTCATCTGCCCTGTCAGGCAGAGCTCCTGTGTTCCTGGCCCTGCAGAGGGGCTGGATGGCTTGGCCCCTAGACCCCCCGCAGTGGTCTCTTCATCCATCACACGTCTAGAAGGCAGTTTGCACCCTGCTGGGCTCCTGCCAGACCTCCCACTAGCAGCTCTATCCTTGCATCACTTTTTAAAAAAACAACCCACTCATCTCTCTGTTGGGAAAGGGAGACAGAAAAATCTACTCATGGTCACTGGTTTACTACTCAGTTGAGGGAATGAAAGGGGAATATGAGCCACGGGCTAGGGTTAGGGGCCCAGCCCCTGCTCCATAGAGTAGTACTTGGGGGCTCATCTCCAGAGCAACCCTTGCTCCCTTGGCTTTGGCCACCTTCAGGTACGTACACACTGACTCAATAGTCTTTGCGCCAAGGAAACTCTTATGTTAATTAGATCTCATTGTTTCCTGACAGTGTTGAGCCTGTCTCTTCTTCCTGGCTTTGTCTGGTCTTGTGGATAGAATTTGTTTGGCAAAAAAGACCAAGTTTCTATGTCTTAATTTTATAGGTTGTAAATTTTCTTGAATGATTTCTATGCCAACTATTCTTTCTTATTGTTCTTTGAAATCATCCAAACATCCCAGAAATTAAAAGTATTTTATCACATAGGTAAAGCATTCTCTCCCACACAGCCTTGTCTACCTAAAGGTGGCCGCATATTCTGTGCTAGCCCACAGGTTTTCTGCAGAAGTGGTCAGATGTGGGTTCTGTCAAAAACATTTGTCATGCTTTTTGGGCACTTAGCAGCTGAACCTCCTTCATCTGGGGATCCCTCTCACTGTGAGGCAGAGAGGCTCTCCCTCTGTGGAGGATAGCAATGACAGATTTGTTTCACCAAATTCCCTTGCAGTTGAAGGGCTGGCCTTGAACTAGGCTCCACCAACCAAATGCACCTATCCCAGACTTTAAGTTGTAAAATGTGATACAAAAAAGCAGGACTTGGGGCTGTAGCTCAGTGGTAGAACACTTGTCTAGCAAGCATGAGGCCCTAGGTTTGGTCCTCAGCACCAAAAAAAAATTAAAAAGTAAACAAACAAAAAAAGAAAAGCAGGAGTCACATAGAATCTATTCTGGCAACAGAGACAGCTCCATCCAGCACCAGTGGCAACAGATTCAATGGTAATTTCCAGTCAGTGTGACGTGGGGACAACTGTAGCATCTGCACCCAGCAGAGGCAACCTGTGTTTTCACCATAGCAGTGGTCCAGCACTATTTGGAAATTGTTCCTGGCTGTATAGCCACTGAGCCTGGCCCTCTGAACTTTCTGGAAGTTTCTATGAGCCCGGACAGCTTCACAGGCGTGTATCCTGTGCAATCATCACACAAGGTCCCAGATTCCACAGGGCTCTATGTTTGTGTAATATTCTACTCTTGTAGCCTTGCAATTCTTACGATTTGTTTTTTTAGCCAAGAGATCTCACACTTTCCTTTTGCTTGGCCTCTAAAAATTATGTAGCCAATTCACTGAGACCTAGCTAACATGCTTTGGGTCAAAGAGTTCTTAACCTTTTATGTGCATGAGCCCTTTGCTGGTCTCGTGCAGCCTATGAAGCTCAGAGAATATTTTTAATGTACAAATAAAAATATATAGAAAACCAATTGTATTGAGTTTTAAATTTTTAAAAAATAAATATATAATAGCATAACATGTGTGTCTTTTTATATTAGTGTTTCAAGTAAATCTAGTGACAGAACAAATACCTTCTGTTAATCAGAAGTAGTAATGACTATAAACAATATTTGGAATGTCTCCAACAACTGAAATTGACTTGAAAATATGATTTCCAAAGATGATAAAGTTGCATAGATTCATAATTTAAGGAAACACTAAATTCAGTGTGACTCCTGAGAAAAAAGTGATCCAATCATTTCATAAAGCCCCTAAATTTTAAGCAAGTTAAGAGCCCTGATTTAAATAAGTTCCTTTTCTACTTACATCATCCAGAACTATCACTTTGTGGTTTACAATTAAGAACCCTGTTTGAAAGACACCCAGTGTGATTCAAGTGCCAGGACAGCCCTGGGGATACCCTGGTACCTCCAGAGAAAATGAACAAACCCCAAATCATAGCAGTTCCAACCAAGTCAGAGGTGTATCCAACAAAGCCCTGCCTTCAGCCATTTGGATCTCAGAGGTGAAAGTATCAATGATGACACTCCTGGATGGTCTCTGAAAGCATGTGACAAGCACCATGTGCCTGGTTTGAGACCTGTGATCTAGATGGCTGAGCAAGTGGAGATCTCTTCCACCTGGGGCAATCACCTCTGAGTAATGGTTTTTCACCACAAGAATGGAGATAAGAAACACAGTAATACAACCCTTGCTCTAAAACCCAGAACAAGCTAACAGAATAATAAATATTTCTCTTCCTCTAGTTCTCAAATCCTAATCCAGGATTCTTTTATTTTAACCTACTCACCTTTCTTATGTATTTCAACATAAGTTTGTTTTTTGCACACTTTGAAGGAAATAATGATGAGAATATACCTCCGTGTGTATTCTTCTCTCCTTCTGCTCCTCTTTTTAGGATATGGAGATCCAAGAGTCCTTTGCGTAAAACGAATATCTGTACCTTTTGGACACCCTTGTAAAGCCTAGATTTAGGGAAAGCAGAAAAGAATCCATTTCCAGATATCTTAAACTTCTCAAAGCTGTTTCATTCTCATTTATTTCACTTGAGTTTTAGGCATCTACTGTTATATTTAATGCATAGACGAGGATACTGGAGTTCAGACAAGTTGTAGTTTACTCAATGACACAAGACAATATATCAGAACTGGAAGTGAAGCTCAGATTTCTTGCCTCTTGGCCCAGTATTCTTTCCTAATGCCACACCACTGCTCTGAGCAGATCATAACAAAAAGGAAGGTTATTTTGAAGGAGAAGTACATTCAAGCAAATCATCTAAAAACCAAGAAACCACACCCTAAATCCCAGAGAACAGGTGTCTGCTAAGAGAGGAGAAGCTCACACAGGAAGACAGATTACTCAGTCCTCCAGCTCCTCCTGGGCTCAGTTTGAGCCCCTGCTTAGCTAGAAGTTACTTGGCTGGTGACCAGTGCAGTCCATCCCCTTCCTGCCTGGGAGTTCTGCTCATAACAGCAGCAGCAGGAAAAGGGTTTCATGAACATAAAAATAAACAAACTTTCTATTTTTAGCAGGGCTGCAGCTGTGAGAGTTTCATTCTTTGCTTTTAGCTGCAGCATTCTGAGGGAGCAGAGGCAAGGGAGGAGGGGCTGGGGACCAGGAAAGTAGGGGCAGTCCTACTGGGAGGCAACTTTTCCTTTGCTGAACCTAATTACATGCAGGCCACAGAAACCAGTGTCCAGCCTGGAAGTCTCTGGAGCCTGCAGGTCTGGAAAAACTGGAGCGTATCCACCAGGAAGCCAGCCACATGATTGGGCTATTTTCTGGCCATATATAGGAATAAATAATTTTTTACCCACATGATTTTCCAGCCACTGAAAACTGGGCTAGTGACTCCATCAGAGGAGAGGAAGATAAGCGAGTAGATTCTGCCCCCTCCCATCTTCACTCAAGCTCTAGTTGGAACCTGCGTGACTCTCACAGGAACACAGACCCCAGCATCTTTCAGGCTGACATTCTGCGTGCAGAATTCTTGATGAACCTGCAGCACTTTTTCCCACCCAGCCCCCACTGACAGCCGGCAACATCAGGAACCCGAGAAAGGATAACGCAATGCTGAAGGTGGGGAGTAATGGGAGCTCTCATTCTTTTCTGTTTGCCTAGAACAGGACCGGACATGGAGAGAAGGGGGTTCCCAGGCCCCACCAGGGAAGGACAGAGAGATCCTTTCTTATGAATGTCACGGTAGCTTTGGAGAAAGTGCACACCTGACCCAGTTTCAGAAGTGCCTCTTCAACTTGGCCTCTGCCATATCCTGACTCCCAGCCACTTTTAATTATTTTCCTTTCCCCATTTATGTCTTTTTGTGCACAGTCCCAAATTTACTTTCAGTCATTCATAAGGGGGACAAAATTGCAGAGTCAAAGAAAAGCTGAGGAAGGAAAGAACTGCATGCTTTGGGTGCCTACAAGGAGCGAGGCACATGAGGAAAGATGTCATGCACACTACTGCTCAGAGAAAGTTTCTAAAGGTCCCCAGACCTGGCCTAGTGGCTGAAGGTCTTCATTCAGTGACAAATGTTTACCAAGCCACTTACAATCTTCCAGACACTGTTCCTGCCCACAAGAGCTACAGTGCAGGGTGGGGAATAAACAGGCAATTTCATTACTGTGGGGTGGTTCTATGCCAAGCAAGCACAGGGTCCTGTGGGAATATAAAGGACTGGCTGCTGCCTGTCTTGCGGAGCCTCGGAGACCTTGTCAGAGGAGAAAATGGCTGAGCTGGGACCCAGGCAGGGAGAGATTGGGTAGGAGTGAGAGTTTTCCCTCAAATGTTACCCACGTAGGGACAGCTGTGAAATACTAGCAGTTAAAATATACAAGAACTTACCCCTGGCATTTCAAAGTTAGCTGATTTCTATCACCTAATAACATTTACTGTGATAGTTAACTGTGGTGTCAGCTTAAATACGAAATGTCTAGCTGGTTGATTCAGTGCAGTTCTGATGTGTCTGGATGATGGATTTACTAAAGAGGGAAGACCCATCCTGGCTGTGGGTGGCATTAACCAATAGGCTTGTAGCATGGATGGAATAAAAAGGGAAAGAAGGAAGGCTTGCTTCTGCTTTGAAGGAGCTTCAGTCTTCACCATTGCCTTTGGATGTCTGTCTCCAGGCTTCCAGTGCAGACTCTTCAGCCTTTCGACACAGACCCTTCGGTTTCCCAATACAAACCTGTGTGCTCACTTCACAGTGAGCTCCAGGTCTTCCACCTTTGATTGGATTGTCCAGCTCTCCAGCATGCAGACAGCCCTTTTGGATTCTTCCACACCTGACTTTGCAGGTGGCTATTGTAAGCCCACCTCTAAATCATATATATATGCATATACATGCATATGCTGTTCCTCTAGTGAACACTAACTAATATAATTTACTGTTATTCAATAACATGTACTAAGCAAACCAATTGGCTGTCAAATTTTAACAGAGTATTATAATTTATTGAAGTATGAATTTCCACAGCTAACAATGTAATATCTAGAAACTTGGAGTTGAAAGAGGTTATATATGGACTATTTAATCCTCCTCCCAGGTGTAGTAATGTCTTCTATGCATCCCTTTCAGGGGATAATCCAGCCTGTGTGAATCACTTCAGTGATGGGGAACTCATCACTGGTCAAGGCAATTTGATGGCTAGTGCTTATACTCAGTTGGTTTTAAAGGTAAGAGCTAGACTATAGAGACATTTTACCCATTGGAATTTCTGGCTCCACCCTCCGTGTCTTCCCACTCTAATGCATGTTGCAAAAAGTCACTGGATTTTACTTTCTTTTAGAGCGGTCATCTATTCTCCCAAATCTGCAGTGACCTCAACTACCTGTGTACAAATTCTAATCTCTTTCTAAAAGATGAGAATAGCCCATACACAAATGTTACACTGGTTGTCTTTGATTACCAGGATTATGAATAATACTTTATTTTTCTCCTTCATATTTTGAGTTTTTTAGTCTTTCCCTAGTTTTCTGCATGAGCAAGAGAGAAATTAACGTTACTTACCAAAAAAATCCTATCATTTTTATTCCTTTTTCACATCTTTGTTCGTACTATGCCCAACTAGATACCTTTCATTCTCTTTGCTCATCTTTAAATTCTTCTATACCTCCTGGAGTCTGGTCAACCACCTTTATCAGGAAGATTTCTGTCAGCATTCCAACCCTTACCGCCCTTGAATTCAAATTACAAAATTTTGCATTTCATTATAAGCAGTTTTCTGCTACCTGCTAATCATTTCAAGGGTCAGTGCCACATTAGATTATAAATTCTTTAAGAGCCATATCATGTCATATCATGGTATCAACCTAGCATAGTACAGAGGTTATTATAGGATCTTTATAAGTATTTGCTACTGGGTGGATGGATGGATGGGTGGATAGATGGATGGATGGATGAAATTCCATGGGTCATATTTATCAGCTGGTGATTACAGCATGTTCTAATGCAGTTTCATAAGACATCTGATGCTGTGCTTCTTTAACTATAGTGCAGACATCCCCAGAGATCCATGGGAAAATGTTTATGAAACCACAAACTACTAATGTCTTTCTAAAGCAATAATTTCTTACCCTTTAGGAATATATCAGTGGAAATTTTTGAGAAGCACTCTTGTATCCTATGCTTTCCGAAGAGCAAGAATTCCCTCCAAAGGCCAGGGATTTAGCTCAGTAGTTTCACCTCCTGCTGCGCAAGCGCAAGGACCCGAGTTCAATCCCCGGTACCAAAAAAAAAAAAAGGACTTCACAATGGAAATAAGAATGTAATCATCTTTGGGCCAGGGATTTAGCTCAGTGGTTCTACTGCCTGCCTTGCAAGTGCAAGGACCTGAGTTCAACCCGGTACCAAAAACAAAGAATTCCCTCCAAGGTTGATACCCACATTCTGCTTGAGTTTGTCAGCCTCAGTTCTACTTCTAATTTTCAGATGACCTTTTCAGTATCCCACCAAGAAATGTTGCTGGAATGCATCATTCATCCTGCATACAACAAGTAGAGACCACAGGTCTAGGAGCCAAAATACCTGGATCTAGAATCAAGTTACTCAACTTCCATGGGCAACTAGCCTCTACAAGCCACAGCTACTCATTTACTCTGCCCACTTACCAAAGATTGGGTCAAATTAAGCAATACATTTACAAAGGTAAATGAAATTTACAAAGCCCTGGGGATTATTATTGTTGATGGTATCATCCCAGAATCATCCCAAATCAATTGGATTTTGTCCCATAGACAACCTAAACCTATACAAATGATTGAGATAGACAGCATTGGAGCTCTGAATTCAGAAAAGCTGGAGTTGAAACCTGATTCTAAGATAAGCTCCACCAGACCAAAGTTTCATTTGTTTTTATATAGCTAGTGCTTTGCATAATACTGGGAATATATGTGTATGGAAGAAATGTCTACTTAATTGAAATCTCTATTACTTACCTGAACTTTGATAAATTTTTAAATTTTCCAGATCTCAGTTTCCACATCTATTAGATGTCTAAGAAAGCAGTACCTCATGCTGTTGTTAGAAATTTCAAGGCAATACATATAAGTTGCTTGGCCTAGTGCCTGGCATATAGAAAGCAATAAGCAAATACCAGTTAAAACAGAGAGAATGTGAGTTTATTCTACAACTTAGTAAATGAAGGCTATCCCATTGTTTTAAGATGTTTTTGTCGGCCCTTCCTTTCACCTGTGATGAAAGAGTCAGCCTAGAGACAGGAAGTTGGCTTGTGGCAACATTGATATCATGAGTCACTGAAGTAGTTAAGGAAGCACATTTCAAAGCCACAGTTACCTTATGGGCCCTTGGGGCAAAAAGAATGAACAATTTTAGCCTTCACAAAAGCTTCTGCACAAATGAATGTGCTGGGCAGGGCAAGCTGGGGCCTCCAGGAGTCACTCTGTCAGCTGGACTCTGTTACCAACGTCGTGTAAATGCTATAGGAAACTCACAATGGGCTCACTCAATAAATTGATAAGTAAACCCTCCCCAAGAGAAGCACAGAGAACAAGGGGAACCACAAAGAAAGGAGAAATGAGAAATCTGTAAGGCTCTACGCCCTGAGACCACTGCCACAAAAATGGAATCCAGAGGCCCGCTGGTTACATTTGAACAAAGCCAGTGCTGAATCTCAACAGAGGGCCCTGAATAGTATTGCTGGCCAGTTTACAATCAACAGAGATACACTGTAAAAAGAGCCTTAAAGACACCATGGGGGTGGGGAGGAGTGAGCCAGAAACAGAAAATGAAAACTGAGCCCCTTAGTGTCCCAGAGGTATAAGCAGTCTCCTAAACCGCCACAGTACATGCTCAAAATCTAAAGCCAAGATGAAGAAGTAATGCAGCTCAAATGGGCTTGGGTAGAAAGAACAGGGTTTTGCTCCCTTCAGAAGGCAAAGGCCACAGAGACTGTAGTAGAATTAAGGAGATCTAGCTGGCATCGCCCATAAGCTGGAATCCAAACTCCATGTGAGACAATTAGGAACAACCACAGTGGAACTGAAGGCCAGGATGTCAAAATAAACTCCTGGGCACAATAAACTATTACCTTTCTCATTAGCCTTTGTTAGCATGGCATGTTTCAGCAGACCCATCATAAGACCTTGATAAAGCCACAAAAGCAGAATGTTTGCATGGAGTAAGAAATGATTACTAAGAAAAGATCTTAAGCCCTCTAGCTTCACTTACCCTAAGTCAACCGAAAATCACTAATTTTGAAGGTCACGTGGCTGAGCAATACATTAGTATTTTCCCACTAGCTTTGCTCTCTGGCTATGATAACAGCTGCCTGGGTTATGTCCCAGAGACCTGAAGCCCACTTCTGAGGGTTTTTTTGTTATTGTCGCTACCGGGGATCAAAATCAGAACCTTGTGCTTGCCAGGCAGGTGTGGTGCCACTGAGCTAAATACTCGGTGGAGCCCACTTCTTCTGACAACACTGACTCTTCACACGGGCTTACAGATGTCAGGTGGGAGACTAAAATGGGAAGAAAGGCCTGGTATCTCTTTCTTCATATTGCCTGTTCCCTTCGCTAATTAACCCTTGAGTCAGAGTCTACTCAGCTCTGCACGTAGACTTGGTCATTTAAAAAGGTTTTGTCCAAGACTGTGATACAGGGTTAACTTGACCTATTGCCCATTGGAGTTAGTGCTTCTTCCACCTTATCTCTGGGCTTTGTCAGCAGCTCAAGCACTGAAAACCCTTCAGCCCTATCGTAAGACCAAGACATTTACGCAGGATCATGCCACCACCTGTAAGAGGTAACTCAGTAGTTCCTGAGCCAATCTGACCACCTGTTAGCCCACCAAACACAAGGCTTGGATGTCTGCATAGGCTGATGGTGCCAAACACAAGGAAATCTGAGTTGACCATGACTGCCAGGTGGCCCAAGTCTGCCACAAAAAGAAATATATTTTGAAACCAAGCCCCCGGCTAATGAAAATGATTAGATCTTACCTCATCCTGAAGAAAATCAATAAAAACCTGCTGCTCTATTTGTTCTGGGAGCAGCAGCTTGATCACTCTGTAGACTAATGGCTGTCTTCCTCAACCAAAGCCCCTATTTGGCTGAAGCCCCTTCACCCTGTAAAGCTTTGCCTGTGCAGGAGTGTGTGTGTTGGCAACATGTGGCCCAGTCTCATTTCTACCATTTCTTAGTCAGAAGACCTCTTCCAGCCAGGAAGGCCAGGATTCTGTCATCCACACAAACCTTGAGGTACACACTATGTAAGGATCCCTGGAGTCACCCTAGACCCCTAACCATATGGAATATTCCTCGTTTCCTGCAGCTCTTTGTTACGGTCCTGCCATTTACACATTCATTCAAGCCCTCTGGAGTCCATTTCCATTGCCAGTTGTGCCACCTCTGGGAGAGAATTCATTCCATCAGTTCATTACCTGCTGCATGAAATAGTGTTTCCACTGACTTGTCCTGGACTTGCCTCACAGTTCTCAGACAGTGATATATTTCAGGAACTGGCGAACAAGTCTATACGCATCTTATCCACACCATTTATAGTCTCATCATCTCCTGCTAACAGCCTTCCCCTTGCCAGCAGCCCTTCTGATTTGTCATCGTCTCATCCCGGTTGCTTCTCAGGGGCTTTCTCTATCCCTGCTTTAGCCCTTATACCATGCTGCGGGCAAGAATACTTCACAGTTTTAGATGAGAGTAAGACTATGTCCTCAGTGGAATATTTGCCATACCTGGCACAGATGCTTATTCTTGTGCAGTGCTGTCCTGTATGCAGCCCCTTATATCAAACTCAGACTTTGTAAACTGATGGGAACTGTCTCCACCAGTGGATCTGCATAGGTGGATCCATGCTGGCCAAAGCTGCCATCCACTATCTAAAGCAGGGCATCACCAAGAAAGCAAAGCAAGTGTAGTCAGTCTTAGTCTTCAAAGCAGCTCAAGTTCAGTACCCAATACCCCACTGATTTTCATATCGGAGAGGATGGCAACACCATTTGCCTGAAACACTGATGTGAAACCAGAGGTCATCAAGTGTTAAAGTTAGTGGGGGGTGATCACCCAAAAAGTGAGCTTAAATTTCCAGCCTCAGCTCACAAAGCTGCTATTTTGGAATTTTCTTTTCTTAGTTAGTTGCTAATGCTCTGTTTCACTCCATTTAGAGCCCACTAACCTCTTGACCATCTTCAAATATCCTTACTGAAAACAAGAAAAATAATGAATTAGGCACAGTGTAACAGCACTGTGTTGCCTCGGGCCATGCATGTGTTCATAGGAGTTGGGATTTCACCGCCAACAGAATAAAAATAGCAGGTGGGTGCTCAACCCTGCTTTTTCATAAGGGATGCACCATTCACCCAGAATGAGAACATTCTGGCCAAATGCCCACTCCTTTCCTTCTACCATAGTGGATCTTCCTGGTAATGTAACTGCCTTAAAAAAAAAACTGCAGCCTTGGCGATCCAGTGCTAGCGAACCCACCATCTTCCCCACCTATGTGCCCCTGATTTGTCTGCCACAGAAGCTACTGGCTTTCGGCACTAGACTTTTCTCTTCATGAACTGAGATAGCACAGAGGTTCCACCTTACGGACAGGCCTCTGGATTTCTTTCTGACAGCCACACCTGTGAAGCTCTAAACTCAAGTTAATTGTCTCAGTTTCTCCCTGTTTTCACTTAAAAGCAACCTGTAATATTGCCCAGGAAAGTGTTTTCTATAGCCTTCACTCAGTGAGCATCGTTTTGGGACTGTATTTCACCCTGCTCTCATGCGAAATTCCTTCACATAAGCCATTTTCTCCTCTTTGGGATAATATGGTGGTTAAAGGATGGGTTGGAAGGTTGGAAACACTTAATTCAAATTTGGGCTCCACTATTTCATAGCTGTAGCCTTGAGGAAGCTACTTTCCTCTGTACCTCAGGAAAAGGAGGAAAACATTACATCTCATAAATGTGTAAGACTGAATGTTATGTAGTGTGTAAAGCTCCAGAAGGAAGGAGGTCGCCATTTCCTTACCCTCAGGTCAGCGTCCAAACCCTTCTGGTCATCCCCACCTCCAGGCCTGTCTTCCTCAATGCTCTGGCAGACTCTAGACCCTGGACTCAGGTGCCTGGAGTGCTAGAGGAACCAACTCTATATAGATAGGTGTTTGTAGGTCAAGGTGTCTTTGCAGACTGAGTCTTATCTACATGGCCACACACCTGAGGAAAGCCCCTCAGTCTGGCACTCACAAGCCATTGCTTGAACCCACATGTAGGGCCTGAGATTCCTGTGGGCCCACCTGATTACTGGCTAGCCTGCCTATTTCCGGGGACTCTCTTCCTCTTCTAATCCAAATCTAGATTGAGTTCTTTCAGCCTAGATTTCTGGGAAGATTTCATCTAATCACTCTGTGAAAGAATACCAGTTTGGGGTTGTTTTTTGTTTTTTTGCTCTCTCTCTCTCTCTCTTTCTCTCTCTCTTTTGATAACTATTCTTGGCATGTAGTGGTGAGTTTTCTCTTTAGCCTTTCAATTCAGAACCATGTGGCTTTTCCTGTATGAACAGGAAGGGTCCTCTTGTTGCTGGTCTGTAACAGTTGGTTGCTCTAGCCATTTGAATGCCCACACAAAGGGCCCAAAGGACATCACTGCCCAGGCAGTCAGGAGAGACTGGGTCTCAGCTCAAGACCTGGTACTTGTTCATCTGGTACCTGAGCACCTAACAGTTGTAGCCAAGGGAGCAGACTCTCACATCCATGTCGTGGAAGGACCTCCCAAGAGGACTCTGGGAAGGCCCGGGATGCTCCACAGCCAGGTCCTGGAATCACTGTCTTCTTCACCCATAGGAAGCATGGGTACCCTGCCCTGGACCATCAGATCTGTGTCTAGAGTCCTGCATCTAGCAACAGCACATACCTTTTCATTCGCCAGCGTTCCAGTGGCTGGGAATTAGCCTCAAGAGATCTGAATAAAAAGTAAATGGGAGAACAACTCGGTAGGAGAGGGGAGAAGCAGCTGAATTTAGCTTTCTCCTCCATCTCTGCTTCTGCAGTTTTCCTTAACACCTTCAGTGAAGGGCAATAACTTTCCGCGGGTGTTGCAAGCGCCCCTTCCGGCACTTGAGGCATTGGGGCCTGTCTGGTTCTTTGGCCAGCCTGGGCTCTGGAGCCCTCATCCACCCTGCGCCTGGTCTCCCTCTCCAACGCAACGCCTCCCACCCCATTTCCGCGAAGGCTGCTCACCGGGTGTGCCCCAAGTTGCGCGCCCCGTCCCGGAACGCAGGCGCGGCTGTGCAGGCCCGGCTGTGCAGGCCCCCGGCTGGCTCCTCGGGGAGGAGGCGGCTGTCCTGCAGGAGGCGCGCTCCGGGCTGAGACCTGGGGCAGGAGCGCGTCACGGCGGGCGGGTGGGGCTGGCGGGAAGACCGCGAGGGAGGGCGCGTCTGGGGGCACCGGTGACCCGCGGGTGGGGGTAGAAAGCTTGGGCCGAGCCAGCGACGGGGAGAGTCGGCGAGTCCGCTTCAGAGTCCAGGCTGTGACAGGAGGGCAGGGGCCTGCAGGGAGCCTTAGGTGCGGCGCCGGCCCCCGGGAGCGGCAGGTACCGCGCGGCGCGACCCCGGGACCTCGGGCGCCGCGGGAGGGAGGCAGGGAGGGGCCCCAGCGAGGAGCCCAGCCCACCCGAGCAGGGTCAGGGTCACCCGAGGCGGCACCCGCGGATCCCGGGCCACCACGCCGGCAGGAAGCCGTCCCAGGACCCAAAGGTGAGTTTCAAGATTTCTGTTGTTGCTGTTTTATTTTTTCAAAAGACATTTTAAGCTGCCCTCCGTTCGGGAGGGGACTTCCCACTCACTCACTTCTTTCTGTTTTAGAAGGCTGAGACCCGCCCTAGAGAGGCGAGAGGGAAGGTTACTTCTAAACAGCCTTCAGCTGTGCTTTGCGTCCCTCCTTTGCGGGGGATCTCAGCGGTGTCCCCCTGCTTCTGGGCTGAGGCCACATGGGCTCCTCTGGAGTTGGGGTGGAGTTCTCCTGCTCCACTTGACCACGGCTGCCTGTAGGAGCGGCTTGAGAGGGACAGATGGACCTTCTGTCTTGAGAAAGCCAAAGCCTGTGTCCAGGGCTGAGGTGTTTCCTTAATCATTCTAGGTGATGCCAGAGATTCAATGAGGCTAAGAAACGAAACTGTGCCCTGGAGCCAGGGGTAGAGGGAGACCTGTCTGCTCTTATGACTTGCTGTGACACAGATTGCCTCCCAACCTTGCTGACTCTCTACAGGGCCCCACTGTCTGACCCGCTCCCACCCGTGAGGGCAGAATGGGGACACACAGGACCTGTTCCCCTGGACTTTGAAGAGCCCTGTGGAATACTTTGTATAATGACAGAGCTAAGGATAGATGTTAGCTGGGGTGAATACCAGCCCTGCCTAACAGAAAGGGAAGCTAAAACAGAGGCTAGAACTTGGCCTAATTTAACACACAGCCCCAGGGGCCAGGTGCTGCCTGACTGCCCACTGCTCCCTGGATTCTGCTGAATGAGGAGGGAGAGGAAAGGGGCACTTGCCCTTCTTGGAATCCCCTGCCCTCCAGGGTACCTGTACTTCATTCACTAAGGTACAGCTCATGAGAACCTGAGGCTAGTTTTTAGGACCCCTCATTTGGAGGACCAGTTGCTTAATGGGAGAACCTTGAGTTGCACAGAGCAAGACTTAAAGACAGCATCGATGCATCTTGTGTCGAACCCTTTTACAAATGGCCTGCAAGTTCTACCTGAAGGATTCCACAAGGGTCTTACCGGCCTTTAAGCTATTTCATTGACCACTTAGTCAGATGGGACTGTCCTTTGCCCAGTGCTGAGCTGCCGAGACAGCTACACAGGGAAACCAGATCAAGTCCTTCCTTTTGTCTGAAATTCCACCTCCCCATCTCCACCCAGATACAGTTTTAGGAAAGAGATGAACTGCAAAACAAATGTTTCTCTGGCCTTCATACACTGTCAATATTCAGCCTATAGTATGAAAGGATGACTTCTGCCCTGTTACTTCCAGACTAAGCCCAAGAGGACAAGGGACACTCAACAGGCTACACTGTTGATTTTATCAAAGAGAGAGTACATCCACCCCATCCATTCATTCAACATTACTGTACCTACTGTGTGTTGGGCAGCATGCCAGAGCCTTGAAGTGAGAAGATAGTACTTAGAGTTTCCACTTTTAAGGAGCCCGAGTCTGGCAGATAGACAGCTACAGAAACAAACTGCAGTTCAGAATAGCAGTGAGACCATATCGAGGAGGGAGCAGGAATTCATCCCCCAGGAGTCACCTGGGAAGCCAACACCTCAGAAGTGATGCTTAAGCAGGGGTCTTAACACTAATTAGAAGTTCCCAGGGAGATGGTATTTTGGCCAAAGGAAAAATGGCAGGTCGGAGGAACAGCATTTAATGGGGATTATGGTACTGTACATCAAAGGTGCACTCTCTCCTATAGCAGTAGGAAGCCATTTTTTGGTCTTTTTATTTTGTGGTTTGTTTGTTTGTTTGTTTTGAGACAGCATTCCTGTATGTAGTCTAGGCTACCCTTGAACTTGCTATATATCCCAGACTGGGCTCAAACTCACAATCCTGCCTCAGCTTCCCGAGTGCTAGAATTACAGGCATACACCACCACACTGGGTCATTTTTATTGTTTATTAAGTGGGGAAAGGGTACAGTCAGGTTTGTGTTTAGACAAAGAATTAATGGCCAGATGCAGGCTAGCTTGGAAGATGAGAAGTAGATAATGAGGACCTCCCTGAAGACAATGGAAATAGAAACTGATGAAAAGGAATGGATTTTAGTGGTGTTTAGGAAGTAGAACCAAAAGTATCTAGTGACTAAGGGTATGCAGGGAGGAATGAGTGAGACAGAGGGTGCTGTAAGGGGCCATTCATGGAAATTATAAAAGCCAGAGGAAGCTGTCTGGGGACAGATGGTGGGAGAAGGCAGCAGTTAGAGCTGTAGTCGTATTTAAGTTGGATATGCCCTCAGAGGTGTCACGGGGAGGTGGAAGGTGGGCACTTGGGAATACAGGTCTGGAGCCCAGGCAGAGGTCAGGGCTACTCCAGTGTAACTGCTGTGCAGAAAAGCAGTCTTGAAGACAACTAAAGAGGCCTGTGATGGTGCTGTCAGCGAGGCCACATGGACCCTGAAGAGCCTTGACTCTCAGTAGTGACACCTGTAGACATTATTTTCATATCATATGGAGGGGTGACTCTCTCCAGCCTCAAGGCTTTCCTGAGATGCCTGGCAGGGTCATTCCCTGAGAGAATTCTGGGTTAATGGCATACATTTAGTACAGATGTGTTTAATGAAATGAGTGAATCTCCAGGAATCAACTGAAAAGTGAGTATTTAGCTCAGATCTCCCAAGACCTCTCTAGAAATTATACTCAAATCTTTATAGTTACCACACCTGTTGCCGAAACAGGGAGGATGGTCTACTCAGACTAATTCCAAACCCTTACAGAGTTCTTTTGGTCTGGCTGCCAAAATCCTGATTAGGGTCTTGTGCTCTTGAACGGAAACAAAAATTAAAAACCTTGAATTTGGAGCTAGACAGATGTGGATTCAATTCCTGATTTGACCACTTATTAGCTGCCCTTGAACAAGTCTTTGAATCTGTCAGTTTCATTTCCCTTGTATTTAAAATGAGTATAATTATTACTCACCAGGGCAATGGTTAGAATTAGAACCCAAGTGAAAAAGAAAGTGTACTTAATGTGCTACATAAATTGTGAGGCTCTATAAAAATGTAAGGGGTTTTATTATTATTATTACTAATCTTACCTCCTGAAGCTACCCAAATCAGATGGGCTGTTTCAGTGTAGGATGTGGACAGCGTCAGAGGCCCAGACTTGCAGCTTTTCAGTTGCTTGAAATATTTAAGGCAGTAATGATAAAAAAGTTCCCTTCCATCATGTCAGTGATATGCATCTATTCTGGTCTTATCCTTTTCTACTCTTAGCTAGAGTGGTCAGAGCCCAAAGAAGCCACTGCTGCACTAATACATATGTATGCTGGTAGCTCATTGCACAAGGACTCCTGGAGTTCATGGGGCTGAAAGCACCAGGATTCCACCTGCTAGGCCATGGACCCACCCCACTTTTGCAGCTGAGCCTACCTGGAGGGGACACTTTTTTCTAATCATTTACTCTTTTTTTTTTTGTACTGGGGATCAAACTTGGGTCCTTGTGCTTGCAGGGCAGGCGGTGGAACCACTGAGCTAAATCCCCGGCCCTCTAATCCTTATCAAGGTGCTGGTTAAACACACAGTGGTCCTAAATCTGAACATCAGTTGACTGCTTAAATTTATAGTTTCTCCTCTTTCCAGCCAGTGCAGTCTGATATATTCCAACCTGCCAGAACTCAAAGTTTATGCCAGCATCAAAATTTTCAAGTGAACAGAATTCTATTAAAGGTTGATTGTTGATGAAGAAGAGGAAGTAACCACAGAGTCAGAGACTTCAAATGGAAAAAGACTTTAGAGATGAGCCAACTCTACTTCGCCACTTTGCAGATGGGCAAACTAAGGTTCAAGGAAGGGAACTGTGTGCCCAGTTACACAGCTGGTTAATGAAGTGACCAGAATGCAAGCTCCCTCTCTACCTGCTCAGGAGTACCCAGTACCATCTGGAGCCCCTATTTCCTGGATCTCCTGTAGCCCACCACAAGGACACATGCAGACACTCAAATGCTGGCAGAGTGATAAAATGGAAGGACTGCCCTTGAAGGTTGAACAGTCCCTGAGCAGCCCTGGGGCAAACCTGGAGCACATCCTGCAGAAAGGCAGATAGATCTCATCCTTTAAAACAGTCTCCATACCACACCCAACCTTTCGGTTTCCTCAGCTACAATCCTTAAATTTTTCTCAGGAGTTACCAAAGACCCCTTAAGAAGGGAGACCACACTGGGTGCCTTAATCAGCTAAAAGCCCTTGCAGGGGTTTGTCAAACTTGCCCTGTGGACTGTTTGGCTTCAGAGATAAGAAGGTGTTGGAGACCACAGCATGAGTCAGCATTCCACCTCAAATACTAATATATAACTTACTGATGATGAGAAAGACTCCAGATGAACAACCAGTACTATGGAACAGTTTAATAAGCAAGAGATAAGGACAGGAGCAAAATAGACTTTCGTTCCTCTCCAAGCCGCAAAGGGAGAATCTATAGCAAATTCTTTGAAGGGCAATCCCTAGGGCAGCAGGACAGCTCAGGTGTCTGGTGTTTTCCCCGTATCAATCTGAGCCATCTGAACAGAGCATCAGCTGGGGACCTGGGTGTACATTTAGTGGAGGCTGGGACAGGGGAGATGAGTTCTAAAGTGACCCTCACACAGACACAAGATTCCTTTCTCAAGAGCAACTCCCACGGGACTATAGCAGTGTTCAGACCCAGGCTCTGCCCCTGGGAAGAGACTGGCTCCCATGATTGTAAACATGTTGTTCCATGGAGTTTGTCTCTAAGAAATAAAAGAAACTATAACCATCACTACACTTCTGGCCCAAATTGAAGAGAAGATTGTGCTTCTAAGCCACTGCCGGCTTGCCCTTGCTCTTAACTGTTTCAAAACTCTCTCTCCCCATGGGATGGATTTTTCCAGTTGAGAATTTTTCTCCTCAAATATGACCCTCATTTCAAGAAGGATAGGTCTAAGGAAAGCCTATTAGCAATTTTATCTAGTTTTCTGGGCAAGTTATAAAAGAAAACTGGCATAAAAGAAGGAAAAATATATGAAGAATAGCAATAGAACAATTGCATGTCGTAGAATGACCATGTCATGCATATCTTTAGATTGTCCTGAGAAAGAGTTAGGGGTTATGGGTTTAGAGAAAGGTGTGGTGTGTCCAACCTGTGACCCCTGCTTGGACATGCCTAGTTTCCCAGGCTGCATTGAGTGAAAAGGAATTGTCTTAGGCTGCATAAAAAATATATATATAATATGGTTAATGTATATCAGTAACATAACTTACTTTTTAAAAACTGTTTATTATATCACAATGTGTCCAACCTACAGGCCAAAGAGAAAAATAGTGAGGGAAGTTCCATTAGCTTTAGCATTATGGGTGCAGAATGACACAGACACGCTGTACATTAACCTAAATGACATGACATGACAGGGTCTACTGTAAATAAAAGAAGATATTGCTGCTCTCTGAGTCTGGAGTCTTATTCTCTCCCTGACTCAAGTAAGATATTGAGTCTATGTCCTTTTGTTTTTGGTTTCTAATCTTATTTTTTTAAATGTCAAAGGCTTTTCATATTATTCCATGCTTCAAAATATATCCATAAATTTCAAAATTGACAAAATTACAAGGGTTATTCAACAATCCACAATCATAGCAAGCAATTGTAATATACCTCCTCCAGTAAACAAGAGATCAGAGTTCAATATTTATAAATGTGTAGATGTTTTTCAACACAAGTAATATGCTCAATCTAGTGGGTTTATGCAGAATACATTATTTCAACCACTGATAAAGTGTTTTTATTTTAATATAATACAAGTAAATACTAATAAAGAAAATATAAAAACAGTTCTATGAAAAAATAATTTTTCACAACAAAAATAATTAGAGAATAATAATGATAAATACACTATGTACCATGATTTTAAAAGAATATATTTTCAATTGCCAATCTGATAAACTATTTAAATAAACTGACATATACTAAATTCGCCAGTTAGGGATGGCATTAAACTGAAATAAGCCACTCTCTCTCTCCCCCACCCTCTCCTTTAAGTTTTGAACCATTAAACAGAGCAGTTTTTCATGTAATGAGACAACCAGAAATAAATTGCCCAGGACTAGTGCAGGCAACAAAATATGCTCATTCTATATGTTCTAAAAATGTTTTAGATTAGGGAAGAAGGAGGGTTGTGACTTCTGGCCTCCCTCTTCTTAACCTGTGGCTTTTACCCTCATGGTCATAGGATGGTCCCTCTAGCTTTGGACATCATGTTTGCTTTTACAAAAGGCAGTAAGTGGAGCGATCTGTCCAAATTAAACCACACTTGTGCAATGTCTTTTCCCAGAGTCATACCCAGTATCTTACAATACTTATACTGGCCAGGACTGTGCAACATAGCTTCCTAACTGGAGATTGAGGGCATCTAATAGCGCACATTATCAAGATGAACAAAACACATAGGTTCTTTTTGTAAGGAAGGGGAAATTTTGGGCTGGCAACTCACAGTCCAACAAATACTTAAAATTCAGTAACATAAAAATCACATACTCTGCTCACTATGTAATTAAATTAGAATCCAAACAACAAAAGCAATTAAGAAATCACAGTGTAACATTCAGGACATTTCTAGAATGATAGAAAATATTCTAAGGCTAGAATAGGGTATTGGTAACATATAAGTATGTACCTGTCAAACATATCCAACTGTGCAGTTTTGATTTATCCATTTTGCTATAAATAATTATATCTCTATAAAAATATATCTGTGTACTGGTATTTAAAACCCCAATTCCAAATAAGTCTTTGGTGGAAGAACAAGTGATAATAAAAGTAAAGACAATATTAGAATTAAAGCAGGATCAGGCCAGGGATTTAGCTCAGTGGCACTGCGCCTGCCTGGCAAGCACAAGGTCCTGAGTTCAATCCCCAGTACAGACACAGAACAAAGAATTAAACCAGGATGGAAAAATGTACCCTTCCCTTAGTACCCATGGGGATGGGTTTCAGGTTGTCCCTCAGATACCAAAATCTGAGGATACACAACTCCGTTCCATAAAATGGTACAGTGTTTGCATATAACCTATGGACATCTTCCCATCTCTAGGTGACTAATACCTAATACAATGTAAATGCTATATAGTTGATATACTGTATTGTTTAGGAAATAATGACAAGAAAAGTATGTAAGTGTTCAGTACAGATGCAATGTTTTCTTGACATTTTCATTGTGCAATTGGTTGAATCCACAGATGTGGAACCTGCAGGTCCATGGGTTGGACTATACATACACGGAAACATATGATGCAGGAAAACAAGTATTATAAGAGACAATGGCGGCCCAAAATATTTACATTTGTACAAACTGGAAGTCAACTGGCAAAGAGCCCACTGTAGGTATGAGACAACAACAAGGGCAAGCCACTATGTCTGGCTCTCTCACCTGGTGTGGGTCCCCTTGTGTGCAGTTAGTGACGAGCTTGCCTGAAGGCTTTCTCACACTGATTGCATGGAAAGGTTCTCACCACCGTGTGAGCTCTCACATGGATGATGAGATGTGAAGGTTGGCGGAGGGCCTGCCTTGCATTCCTGGCAGGCATAAGCCTTCTCCCTAGAGTAAGTTCACATGTGACTCTTTAGGTGGAGAAGTAACTCAAGATCTGCCCACAGGTCGCACACTTGTACAGCTTCTCCCCAGTGTGGGTTCTCTTGTGCAAATTCTGGTGCATGCTGGTGTGGAAGGGCTTCCCACACTGGTCCTCCCTAGTGTGAGTACACAATGAGTATTCCCTGATGCTTTCTTGCAGGGGCTGCACTCAAAGGGCTTCTCTTCAGTGTAGGCCCCCAGGTGCTGCTGCAGGTTGAAAGAATATTGAAGGATTGCCTGACCTCCTGGCACTCTAAGAACTTTTCTGTGGTGTGTATCTTCTCATGCCTCATGAGGTTAGCACTTTTTCATGCCAATGGATGGAATCTCTGTAAAATATCTTGGCTTGAAATTGACTCTTGGGGGTTGAAACCATGATTCTGGTCTTCCTGGTGCTCTTCTAACCAGAGCTCTGGGAAGATTCCTGTCTCAGTGGTCCACAGCTCTTCTCTACACTGTGCTGGGTTTGCACCGCTCATCTTCAGCTAGCCAGTAGGCCCTTCTGGGATGTATCCCCATCTATTTCCAGGGACCAGCAGACCTGGGAACAGGTGGTTGGCAACCCAGAAGCCCTGGCTTCTTTTTCTATGTTATCCTCTTGGAAACAGGTGGAAACCTGAGCAAGCAGATCATCTACATGTCGCTGAATAACATGCAGCTTCCAAAATATTCTGCAGAGAAGCCAACTCTTTGGCTTTGAGTTGAGATTCCCAGTCCATCCAGGCCAGGGTTCTGCAGTTGTCCAGGATCACCCATCTGCACAGACTCCCCCATACACCCTCCAGCGACACCCACTCCTGGCAAAGCTCCATCACCACATCCTCCAAGGTGATGGAGCTCATGACACAGGTGCCAAGGTTCAAGGTCCCAGTAGGTGCTCTTCCTGCACACCAGCAAGACACTCCCAGCACCACACACGAAGCAGTACAACATAGCCTCAGTGGCCTGCGGCCCCAACACACTTCAGCTTCCCAGTTTCTAATTTTAAAATCCTATGCAGCTCCACTGGAGGGACCAAGTGCAGGCAGTCAAAGCCTCTCTACATGTGGTCATCAGCCACCCAAAGTGCTGGCCATAGCCTACAAGCTCCAAACAGCCACTCATACACACTGACCTGAAACCACCCAGGAGTGAACACTGGGGTCAAAGTGACCTTCTCAGTGATCAGGAGCCCCGGGTAAACAGATGTTCATCCAATCTTTCTTGGCTCCCTAAGACTTTCAGTGTGAATGTTAGGCTCTCAATAACCACTTATTCTGTGGTGGTGCTAAGAATTTGAAGCATACAAAGATGACAGCCATGGCTGGTCCCCACCTACCAGGCTGTCTTATGAGCACATCACAACATATGTTGGTTATTCAACGTTATGCTGGGAGAAATTTCAAAGCCAACAGAAAATATGCCTCTCTTAAGGCCAACCGTGCAGACTTAACCTGGCTATTAAGCGCCTTTCTTATAAATGACAACGGTTTCCACACACCCCCTCTGTCTTCCACTCCTGATTTGTAATATCCCCTCCTACCCAAGGCCCACAATCTGCTGAGTAGCACTTGTCAGCACAGCCCAGCAGGGCCTAGCTTAAAGCATCCAGGCTCATTACACAGTGACCTACACCATCCCATAATGAACCCTCCACTGGGAAAGGGGAGCATATGTTGCATATATTTGCCTGCCATACCCTTCAATGTAGCCTACTCTGAGCTATTCCAGTTTCCAAATTAGAAACTGGGACCCTGCCCTGCAGGATATTTGGACTGAAGCCTTTGCTGGGTAGGGATAAAAGTGATGCAATGCTGTGCCAGGAGCCAGGAATCCTTGCTAATATCCAATGACTCTGCTCTCCCAGGTTTCCATGAGGATGGAGTCTCTGAAGACAGAACTGGGCTTTGATCATTTCAGTGGATGGATGCCACAGCTTTCCAAATCTGGCCATGGAAAGAATACCTCACTTCCAGCCAAAGGCCCTGCATTCTCCCACACTGTCCACACTGGACAAGGGAGGAGACATAGTCACAGGGCATATGCCACACACAAAAGAAGGTCAGAGGCTCTTGACTGACATTTTCCAGGAATAAGATTTTGGTGGTTTGAAAAACTATTATTCCTGCAAGGTGGTGCCTCAGAATGAGGGGAAAATACTTAACCACTGGGTGTGTGGTCATTTAACATTTGCTATTGGAGTGAGTTAATAAATAGACACCAAAGAGATCTTTAATATCATTTTATAGTTCTACATGAATAATGAGAGCTATCCCATTCTTGTCCATGTAAAATCCATCAGTTTTCATGAGATTCTGCATTATTTCCTCCTGTATTTTTTATTAAGGTGAAATTCACATTATATAAAATTAACAATTTTAAAGTAAACACTTCAGTGGCATTTAGTATGCTCACAATGTGGTACAATTGCTGCCTTTATCTAGTTCTAAAATATTTTTATTACCCCAAAATAAAACCTATTCAGCAGTTTTTCCTTATTGCTTCTTTTCGGCCCTGGCAACCCGCCCACCCCCACCCCTACCTCCTGTCTGCCTTCTCTTTCCATGGAGTTACCTCTTCCAGGTATTTCCTATCAATGGAATCAGACACAATTGGACCTTCAGTGAGTGAGTTTTTCACTTAGCATAATATGTCCAAGATTCATCTATGTTGCAGTATGTATTGGTACCTAAAAAGATTATGGCTGGTAATGGTCTGTTCTAGGTACACACCACAATTTTCTTACCCATTATTTGTTGGACCTCTGAGTGGTTTCTGTCTTTTGGCCATTATGAATAGTGGTGGTGCAAACATGTGCCCACAGGCCCACTGAGTGCCTGTTTTCAGTTACTTGGGACATACACCTAGGTGTGGAATTGTTGAATCATATTCTACATTTTAGTGTTCCATGAACTGCCAACCTGCTTTCCTTTCCCCTACATTTTTATCAACATACTTACCCATTCAGTTGAAGATAATATATTAATATATTCCTATAATAATAATATTAATATAATCCTTTAATATAATTTAATAACATAATATAATATAGTAATATAGTAATATAATCCTTTAATATAATACTATATTAATAGAAGATTAATATATTAATAATATATTAATATAATCCTTCTTGAAGATATTAATATAATCCTATGCCGGGTCTTCTATTTGATGCCTTTGATCTTATGTTTTAATAAGAGATATTAAATACAGTGTCCTAGGAAAGCAGAGTTGCTGGGGTGCTTAAGATAGAAAATATTTGGCATAAACTAAAAATCCATGGTGCAATTGAGTAGGAACCAACAGCAGCATTTATAGAGTCCTATGTGTGTGCTGGGCACTGCATGGAGCCTTTTGCTTACTTCCCCTCATTTAACCTCAAGACAACTTCACAAAAGATATACTGCTGTTATGTCCACTTTACAGATGAGGAAACTGAGATCTCCCCAAGGGATAGGTGCTTTCCTCCTGACTCCTACAAAGGAACACTCCTACAGAGAAGCTACCAGTAATGATGAATAAGAAGCTGTTGTTTCTCAGGAACTTATAGTCTACTTCGGCAGACAGATAAGACAATTATAACACAGTGTCGCAGATGCTTTAGTAGGTGTCATGACAGGAGCCCAGGGGACCCAGAAGAAGAGAGCTTTGCCCAGCTCTAGGCAAGAGACTTCCCAGAGTCTGTCATTTTCCACATAAGCCTTTGGGCCCCTTGGTAAGGCCAGAGCTTCCCTCCCTCCCAGTCACTCTTTGGCACCTCCTTTCTTTCAGGATATTTCCAGGCACAGAACCTGACAGAGTAGCTCCTCATTAAACGTAGGTTAAGAAATATGTGTGCTTCTGCAGAACTTCCATCCCCCGTCACACTGTTTTGGGACTTCAAAGCCTGGCACCTATATTTCAACTCAGTGGCTTTCTCAAAACAGACATGAGCCAGGAATCAGGAAAGGACACAAGAAAAGGCCTAAAATGGCCTTTGTTGTTCTCTTTACCTCTGAATGGCCCTGTGTGCACAAGAAGAGAATAGGCAGAAGAAGAGGCAGGAGAGGGACAGGATATCTTTCTAATGGCAGTGTGTGGAGATCTTCCATACCCAGAGATGAAACTACGTACAGTTGCATGGGATCCAAAAGAAGAAATGTACTGGTAAACCTCTTTCCAAAACCATAATTTCTCTATCGCATCCCTAAGTCTTATCATTCCTTCAAAGACTCTGAGCTTATGGCTACACAGGACCTGAGGCAGTTACCACAGCCAGCAAGCCACAAGAAGCAGTAGCTTCCTGGCAAGGTGTGGACTCCCCTCATGGTAACTCCAGGCCCTCTTCCCCACAGTCAGTGAGGTCGGGTGTATCGCTTACCCTCAGTCACTTTCAACTCCTCTTTGCAAGAGGAGAATTATAAAAACTCTTAAGAGGTCCAGTGGGGTTGCTGTCCATGGCAGAAGCTGCCCCAACATGACTCCAGCTGCATTTTAAAAATGGGCATTTCTAAAACAAAACAAAGCAGGCACAGATTCCACCCTCAGGGACCTACACCCAGGAGCCTGCACACCTCGCTGCGAGTCCCTGCCCTCTTGCTTAGAGCTATGGGAAACAGCTGCCTCCCTGGATGGGTGTCCTGGGTCTCTGCTCACCAGTGCCACCATGTCTTCATACCACCCAGGCTCAGGACTGTGCCATTCTGGAATTCCTGTCACCTGCTTTGTCCCTGCTTAGTGGCTACCCAGATGGATAACCTGTTTCCCTGAGCCATACGTTGTTGCTTTGGGTTGCAGTCCCAGTTGTGACAGTTTCCCAAATTGTAAGGCCTTCCTGTTGTGCCCAGGCCCCAGGCCTTGTTCCCTTACCCTGCTGTCCCTCTGCCCTGCTCCCCTACCCCACGGGCTGGCCCTTCCTAGATACAGCAGCTCAGGTTGCCAGTGATAAATGCGGGTACCCTGACCCTGGGCAGGTAACACACAGCCCTCACGGAGACATTCCTAACTCTAGTCCTTTTCCATTCCCCAAGGCCATAGCCGGTCAGTTGGTGAATCAGTCGATAAGCATCGATAAGCCTCCAACATTCGAGCACTAGACACTCCGGATACCCAGAGGAAAAAGTTTGTAAATGACTTAGTGTCAAGTGGGAAAGGAGACATAAATAGCATCCGTATTCTCAGGAAACAATCGTCTTTCAGGCATTGTCAGGGAGATGAGATGGTAGGAAAGGAAAGAGATTTTCAAGGAATATGATCTCTGAGTAACACATGATTCCAGAAAAAGTCCCCAAGCTACCAAGTCTTCCTTTTTGCTCTCCTCTATCTGGTGGGAGGTGTGTAAGTCAGTCTTTGCCAGTTTTATATTTCTTACTAGCTATGAAAAAAATGAAAGCCATCTTGCCATGACACACAACAGTCATCATTGTGTTCCCTCTACACACTTGAACTCCTCACCATTGGAAATTAGGAATCACAAGCTCAGATGCCCACAGGGAGCCTGGTAAAGCTAACTTCAACACATACTGTGTACCAGGAACTGTTTTAACTATATTACATGCACTATGTAACTCATCCAGTACCCACAACAATCTTAGGATGAAGGGTCTATTCTTACCCTTCTTTTATAGTTCAGTAAACTGAGGCATAGAGAGGTCAACTGACCACGGAGATGGTCAGCTAGCTAAGGAGCTCTGGGGCTTTGACTCGGCTACTCCATCTAAAATGTTGGTGCAGGCAGTGTAAGAGCAGAGGGAGGTTCCACTACCTGCGTCACAAGCGCAAGGTTCCAAGTTTGATCTCCAGTACCAAAAAAAAAAAAAAGCAGAGGAAGGGTGCAACATGCAATCTAGAGAGCTGCAGATGGAACAAATTCAATTCATTGGTCACTTCTACCTCATGAGCTTCCTATCTGCAACCTCGGAGCTAGGTTTGTTCATCTTGAGGCAAAAAGTTCATGTAGTTTTTTCAAACCTTGTGCTAAATGTTGGCAGTGTTGTCACACAAGTATGGTGTATCAGTCGCAGTGTGTGTGTGTGTGCCCGGTGTGTGTGTCTATGAGAGAGACAAAGACAATCAGAGAGAGAAAAAAAAGAGGGAGAGAGAGAGAGAAGCAGAGATAGACAAAGAGATCCTTTTGAACCAAGATTTGGTTACCCAGAGCCTTGTGACAGATCTGAAGTTAGGATTATCACCACACTGAAGGATATACAAAGAGATAAAGTATGGTTATGTAGGGGTGAAGGCAGGAGATAGAAAACCACTATTCACTCATGTTTCCTTGACACAATAATCTACCTTCTTGGTCAGCCATGAAAAGTACCCCTTAGGTCCTTAGACCAAGTCATCATCAGCCCCCTCTCACTCCCATCCCTGGGAGTTCAATATCCCTGGGCATTGGAGTCGTAATACCTCATGAGGTATGGAGGGAAAGGAAATTTCCCAGCAACAGTCGTCCTCCACGAGCCACAGCCTGGAGGAATTCCTGCCATGTGCCAGGCCGCTCCCTGGAATGCCCTGGCATTTAGAGCAGCTGCTAGAGAAGCTCCCTCCTTGCTGCTCCCATAACCATTTGTTTGAATTTCCTGTGGGACATTTAACTAGTCTTGCCTTATGCTACTTCCATTTCCCTAACAAAATAAATTTCTGGAATTCAGAGTCTTTGCCTTTAATTCCATTTTGAATCCCTTATCCGGATACCTGGCAAGCATTTTACTTCTCTTCATGCAATATTATCTGGGAAAGATGCAGAAAAGAGAGAAGTGTGCTGTGCACATAGTAGGTACTGAACAAATGTGAATAGAACTGAATTATCTGCTGCTGGCCTACAGCAGAAAGGGAGGTTTGTGGCTTCCTAGGCCTCAGAAGTGTCAACAACCCAGGATTGAGGAAGAAAGAAAATAGGGAACGAAGGGAGTCCTTCCCTCTTGGAAAAACCGGGGTGAATTTTTGCAGTGATAGTGGAGGAGTGAGATGTGGAGCATAACACACAAGCATACTTGATGGAGGTGCTTGGCACCCAGAGATTACCAAATAAAAGGCCATCAATTCAACAACACCAAAATGTCCAGAATATAGCCAGTCAGGACTTTCCAAAACATAGGGCAATCTGACTTCCAAGTGACAGCATCTTAATATTCATTATGGCATCCATGAGAACAAGACCAATGTCCACTAAGGCCAATAATGTTTGCAATGTGTCTACCCTATAATGTCCAAGAATATATGGTATATGAGCATGTGGCCCAGGCTCAAAGAGACCTCCAAACCCAAAATACTGACATTTCAGAAATACTAAGTTCCTCAGTCTCTTCTTTTTCTGACCACATTCTGTATGTGAACCTAGAAAAGAGCATGGCAGTGAGGAAAGTCACTGGATATTCAGTGGTGGAAGAACTACCATGTCATCTTTGAATACCTGTGAGACCTTGGACAAGTCATTTAATTTGAGAGAGCCTCAGTTTTCTCATCTGTAAAAGTTTAACAACTATATCCCAAGGATGAAAGATGTCCTAGATGTTAGGGAAGCTGTGATGGAAACAGATTCCATGTGGAAAGGAAGAAAGATGATTAAATAAGCAGTTACCCTAATACTGTGGGTTGTGGTAATAGGGTGTATTTGGTGAAGGACACAGAGCAGGACCTCTGGTGTTTAGTGAGATCAAGGAAGGGTTCCCAAGGGGAACAAGGTTTCGGCTGAGACTTAGGGGAAGAACAGAGGCCAAGAAACTGAGCGGTTAGACTGGGGCCGGAGTGATGGCTGGGGAACAATTGTGGGTTCCACATACAGAAGTTGGTGTGAGGCCCCAGGTCTCACAGAGTTGGAGAAACGAGAAGCGAAGGCCTTGCCAACTGTGACTGTGGTCGGTGGCCACTGCTTGCTCCCCTTTTCTTGCTTTTGAACAGTTAGTGAAGTGCAGACAGCATCACACTGGGAAACTGGAACGTTACAACCCCATCTGCCCCCGGCTACTAACCAGTTTCACAATTCTGTTTCTGTTTTTTGTTTTTTTGGTACCAGGGACTGAACTCCAGTCCTTGCACTTTCAAGTCAGGCAGCAGAACCACTGAGCTAAATCCCAGGCCCAGTTTCACAATTCTGAACAAATGTTTACTCCTTAGATGGTTCACCTATGAAGTAGGGCAAGAAATCCCTCCCCTTTCCACATTACAGTGGATCTAACGAAGAAATGTTTGCAGGAGCTTTTTTAAAAATTCAAATGAGTTATAAGTGAGGGCTCTTGGTGGGACTTCCCCAATCATAAATAAAACCAAGCCCATTCAAATGTCAGTTCAGAGGCTGGAGATGTGATTGCATCAGGGTGTTTATCCCCAGACGCCCATTCCCAAGGGATCCAGAGATAAATAGCAGTTTTATTCTGATTGGTTTGGTGATATTTCATTTCAGGTCATAATCAGATTTTGTCCAAGGGAGAAAGTATGCTATTAATAAAAGGTTTTTCTTTTATTGCAATATCTGTGATTACTCTGCCCAGCTGGTTAGGGCAGACTGCCAGTGAGCCCAGGGGTGGGGGCTTAATCCTGCATAATTCCAAGTTCTGGCATAATTTCAGTTATGACTGAAATTAGGTAAGAGAATGTGGAGACTGAAACGAAGTCTCCTCATCTGCTCACAACCTCTAGGGCCCACTGCATCCAACCTCTCCGAAGCCTTCAAAGCCCTTGCGACCGTATCGCCCTTACCTCCGTTCTCATTCTTTCCCAGGTTTCCTCATTACCACCCCAGTCTCAAACTCTGGGCATGCTGGCCTCTGCAACTAGCTTTCCCATCCTACCCGACCTCGAGGAGTCTCCCTTTCCTCGCCCGCATGTTCATCTCTAATGGGTGACAACACGCAGCCAGGGTCACACAGCCTCCCTCTCCTCCACGCCACCCCCCACTTAAAACCCAAGCCAACAGGGATCACTCTCCTTTCTAGCATTACATGATTTTTGGCACTTGCTCATATTTAGTTTAGCATTTAATTACTTTTTTAAAAATTGTAGGCCATCTTCAGGTTATAAAGAACTCACCTGAACATTTTTATTTGACTTACACGGTAACACTGGCCAGTGAGTGAAGTCATTGTTATTACCTTCCTGTCTTAGAGATGAGGAGCCTGAAGCTTATAAGGTCCCATGACTTACCTGACTCTGGCTAAGCAGAGCAGGACTTCCGGTATTCTAAGCTTCCTGAAGAAACTGCTTTAGGATAAGAACTAGATCATACACTTCTTTTCCCACCTCGGCACCAAGTCAGTCACATAGTAGATTTTTAACTAACACTTTTTCGATTCCAATCCATATACAACTACAGGAAAAATAATTCATATGATGTATTTTACTGAGGAAAATAATTAATTGTTATTAGTTTTATGAGCCTCATTAAGTATAAAGAACAGTATGTTTGCAGCATTATTTTTATTGCGGTAGCTCAGTAAGGTAGACTCATAATGTGTACAGAGCTCCCCGCCCCAGCCCAGGGGGTGAGCAGAGGGCAGCCAGGAATGCAGTTTCACTCCCTCACTCACTCGAGCAGCCCCACTGCCTCCCGGCAATGGATGGAATGTGCTTGTCAGAACTTGCTCAGCAGGATGGACATGCTGGGCCAGTCCTTGAAAGCCTGGAGTCCCTGTGCACCAGGAGGATCCACATCACCTACTCCAAGTCAGCAGTGAGCCTCAGCTCCACTACAGAGCTGTCCCTGAGAGACGGGAGAATGGTATTCATCCATCCATTTCGGGTTGAAGGCATGAAGACCTCCCACCTTTATAGCAAATTTCCCGAGAATTTCAGGCCACTTTGAACACTGGGAAGACATGAGAGTAACTTTTTTATTGCCATGGTCCTTCATCTGCCTGGAATAATACTAACCATGACTTAGAATATTTGTGCAGCCCCTAACAGCCCAGGTGCACATTTACAGGCATTAAGCTGCTTTGACCTAAGGACCCTCCAAGGAGGTGCTTGCCTCCTTGCCTCCAGCTGTTTGTTTACTTTAGGAAGTATGTGCATTTGATCAAATATTTAGAATGGTTCCAAAAGACTAAGAAAAGCCAGTCTCCTTTCCAGCACCACCCTCAATTTTCTTCTAAAGAGGCACACATGCTATTATTTTCTTGTGTACTCTAGATTTTTCCCAAGTTTGGAGATAAAGAAAATGAGACCCAAAGCAACAGTGACCTTCCCAAGGACACACACTGAGGAAATCCTTCCTGCTTCTCAAACTAGAGTTTACACTACACTTGTGGCTCACAAACTGTCCTCTAGCCAAACTCTGGCTCAGATTTTGAAAACAAGACAACAAACAAACTCAGGCTCCTTTGAGAAAGGCACTTCAGAGATGGGGAGGAATAGGTTGGGTACCAAGAAGGGATCAGGGAAGGACTGAAAGCCAGTGGAGTTTAGGGGCAACGGTCTGTTTATAAGGAGGCAGCTACATTTCGTGAGACTGAGGACATGCCCTCTATATCAAAGAAAAGGAGCAACACACAAACAAAAGGATATGCTTGCCTGGCACTGGATAATGCAGCACAGTTACTCTATTAGCTTGCTCATACATGTCCTGTGCATTCATCAACTATTATTTAATCAAACTGTGGAAAGGAAAAAACTCGCTGCAGGGTCAGGAATACAGATTTGAACCCATTCAGAGAGGAAGTGAGTGTTCTTCTCCAGGCAACATTGACTCCCCTGTTCAGTCCTCTGGGACAGAGGCTGCAGCCCAAAGCCTGGTGACTCTGAAATTCACACACTGAACATTCCTCAGGGGTAAGTGATTACTGAAGTGAGAATACTTCTCTTCACTCCCTCGATGATTTGGCCTTTGCATTTTAAGCCTTAATATTCCAATAAGGTAGCATTTGGCTTTTAATTAATGGCCCTGAACTTCTGTTAACATTAAATGAAGGAAGGAAATGGAAAGGAAAATAGAACCGTATCGGTACTGCTTCTGAGATGCATAATTGTATATTTTTGCCACTCCATTAGTTTTCAACTATTCCAGCTTGTAAACTTCTCCCCCATCACCACTGAGAAAAGAAATAAGTCAGTTGTTCTTGTATTGCTGCAAAGTCTGTAGAACTCTGAATTCCTTTTTCTGGTATTAAAGACTATGATGCAACTTTTAATTTAAGGTCTATTTTTTAATTATCACCTGTGTGGGAGACCCTGAATCATACAAAGGTTTGGTTGTCCTCTTGCTTTTTCAAAAAACATTCTCTCCCTCCGAGAGGCTTAACGTTTGAAGACTTAAGTATCCCGGGTGGAGTCACCAGGAACAGAACTTTCCTTTCATTTGTGGAGGAGAAAGACACCACCCCAGCCCAGCCACTCCTAACTGACAGATGACCTCACAGGCTCACACTTTCCAAAAATAGAACCTCACCTAGTTGCTTTACTGCACCCACAAAAATTGGCTCCAAAATCTTCTACCAAACCGTTTTGAGCAGTAAAAAGGAGAGCTGGCCAACCAAGGTCTTTCGCTGTAACCATGGCTACGGGTTTTATTAGCACTAATACCAGGATGTGGTCAGATTGGATGTATACAGAAGTATGAGCTGTATCAGAGTGTGTGCTCATAAATTCTCCACACTGGAAACATTACTCCTGATGACTCCGATTCATAAAAGACCTGGGGGAAAGGCAGCGAGGGGTGGGAGGGAGGAGGGCTGCATCAGTAAGCAAAGCTCACTGTTCTAATTTTAGCTTTAATTCAGCTTTTTAATATAATCCCCTAAAATACCACTACCTTGCATTTAGATTGCAATTTTCTTTTCCTTTCTCAGTGTTCTTTCGCAAGTCTTGTGGGTTCTTCACAACAATCTTGAGAAGTATCTGGGATAGGTAATAACCTCATTTCCTAGATGAGGAAAGGGCTCAAGAAGCTTAACTGATTTTGTCCGAGGTCAGAGACATGGAGGACAACAGAGCAGGGACAATAACTGGGTCCTCTGACTCCTTGCTTAACATGTTTTCTGCTTCACCCCTCTGCTGATGTCTAACATGTACTCACTCCCCTTGCAATCCTCCCTCCTCTTTATCATTTGTCTGAGCAGCCAGAGACCAGGGTCAACCCATCAAATTGGACTATGCAGCTGCTAAGGAAGGCCTGCCTTTGTCCTCAAGTGTATTCTGCAAACCACTGCATGACTGATAAATGATCTCACAGAGAACAGGCAATGTTGTCCCTGCTCCTGAGGGGTTTATAATCCAGGGGCACAGGACTGGTGTGGGCAGGCAAAGTAGGGGATCCAAGAGAGCACAGGCCTTTGGAAAGCTGGGCCCAGCAGTTTTATGGGAAGTTATGTGACTATGAGGGAAGTGAGTGTGGCCAAACCTTAGGACTAAGGTTGAGAATTCTATATAAAATTAGAGGAAGCAGAAAAATAATTTTAAAAATAAAAATGCTTGTGTGTTAGAAACAGTTCTTAGACTGCAGGTGAGCACTGTGCGTACTCAGAGGAGTTTCATACCTCTGGGGCCCATCACCCTCATCATATGTGATGCTGTACTGCACATGCTACTGGCATGTTTGGTCTTATTAAATCTGAGCTCCTTGAGGTCACATTAGATATCAAATCAGGAACACATTCATAGGGTGTGGCACAGCTGGCAGCTTTCAGAGGCTGGCAGATGAGTGATGGGGTGAACAGACCACCATCCGGAGAATGGCAGCTGCACAGTGAGTAAGTACAGCAGGATCTTCAAACTCTGAAAGGACTAAATTCAGACCAATTCCCCTCTTCATAACTTCATGGCCTTGAGCCAGTTGCCTCAGCTCTGATACCCTCAGTCTTCTCTCCTGTACAATGGGGATGAAAAGGCTTCCCCTCAGTTGTTTCGTGAGACCTCATAAAGCCTTGATCACACACCAAGTTGTGCACTAAATAAGGACTCAATGAAGGATGGCTTTTGATTCAACAGATGATTCCCTGCTCTCAATAAAACATTTGCCAGCCCTGTGTTTTGAGGCTTTGGCCTTTTGAAGTATCAGGTCAAGAGAGGTGGGTCAGAGGAAAACAAGCAAGCATTCTAGCTGAAATGAAAAGGAGAAAGTTGATAGCAATGAGCAAAACAAGGCTCCCCTAAGAAATTAGATCCTGGAGGTCAGGAGGGCCGAAGGAGGGGGCAGCAGCTGGAGGAGTGGAAACAAAATTAGCAAGGAAGCAGACCAGAATGTGTCTGCCCGATTCCCTGAGACAGTCAACTTGCCCTTTAAACCAACTCAGTGAAAATTGATCAAACTCGGTGAGAACAAAATAATTCATTAATAAAAGGAGGTTGCTCCCTTTCATGGAATATGAACCATATAATAATAAAAGTGCTTTACAATTTTCGAGACAGTTTTAAGGCACCCACTGTGAAATATACTTAACTGCCCATTTCACACACACTGTTTCATTCACTCCAGGCAGAAATGCACTCATTCATACATCCATTCAGCAGATACTGCAGCACACATTCTACCAGGCACAGTGCCAGAACGTGATGCAGTCAGCGGACAAAATATCACATTCCAAGATGCACTCCTTCAGTCTTACAGTGCTTACATGAATGTCCCCAGACACACTCTGTGTTAGTGATGGAGACAAAATTCTTGGCTACAAGTTTTCTGGTTATGACAAGAAAAATTAGGAAATTTCCTTTGTGATCTCAGGGAGGTAAATATGAGGAAGACGCTGACTTCTAGCAGCCTGAGACGTGTTCCTTTACATTAAGCACGGTTGAAATTTTCAGGGAATGAAAGAGACATGGGTTCCAGTGATTACTGCTAAGAATAAGCCAAAAAGGACAAATTATTTTCAGAGTCTATGACCTGGATCCTTTGGAGACAATATAATTAGGGATGACAAAAGATAAGCAAGAAGATTCCCAGCACTCTACTTTTCCATAACAGAAAATCAAAATCCAAATGGAAATCTTTTAAAAACTATTTTGATTGTTCTTAAATCATTCTGTAATAATTATTTTCCTGGTATCATTGTTGAGAGGGGAGAGGCTTTTACTTTCCCTGCATGTCCTAGCATGGCTTAATTAATACTTGATTGATTGAAAGATTGGCTCATTTGAACTTGAAGTAAAATTTTAATTTTTCCTGCTGAACCTGAAATAGAGCATATAGTAATTAGGAAAGGCTCCCTTGTTATCAGATAGTCCCAGCTACATAGGCTCTTTGTAACTGAGCAAAAGGAAGGTAAGTGATTACGAAGGAGTTAATAAAACACACACATCCCTCTCCCCACTGCTTTTAGTGACAGTGGGATTTTCCTGATCATTATTTCTCCCTTGATTGAGTTTTGTGGCTAGAGGACCTGACTGGATAGTTCACTAAATAGGTGAATAATTACTATCACAATCCAGCCACAGCTGGCTGTGCCCTTCACTCCTTCTGCTCTTTCTCTCCACAGACCTGGATTGGCTGACTAATGTTTATCCAAGATTTCACTTTTTGAGATAACAGGAAACTGGGAGGTAACCTTTGGAGGTGGGGAAGAGGATCAGAGGGAGGGAGGAGGAAAGGAAGAAGGGAGTTAAGGGATAGAAAAGGATCAAAATGTGTTAAATACATGTGCCAATTTACCAAATGAACCTCACCATTCTTATAACCAATGTGCCTAATAATAAAAAATTGAAAATTCTTTAAAATCTCATTTTTTCCTTCCCAACCCTTGAGTTAGCTTCATTTATTCATGCAACTACATGCCAGAACCTGGGCATCCAAAGAGAATAGAATAGTCAGGAGTGGCCTTGTTCTCATGGAGCTTGTATCCCAGTGGAGGAAGACAGGCTTTAGACATGTACACCACTGTCACCAAGGCATCATGAGTGAATGAGGACTTCCAGAGTAGGGAATACCACAAAGGTAATAAGATGGGATAGTGTGACAGAAGTGGATTGGATTAGGAAAAGCCTCTTGTTGAGGTAGCATTAGAGAAAATTTGAGTGGAAATGCATTTGAGTTGAGATCTGAATAATCTGAAGTTCTCCTGCCACAATCTGAGAACAAATGTACCAGGCAAAACGACAAACAAGATCTCAATCAGATGGACAGAACAAAAGTAGGTGTGGCCAGGGTACAGAAGAAAGTAGGGAGAGAGAGTCAGGGGTGAAGAAGGAGGCAGGGACCAGATGATGGAGGGACGTTTGGGATATAAGAAAGGATTGAGCCACGGAGAAAGAGGTTGACTTGCAGGGTGGTGCAGCTAGTGAGTGGCAGAGCCAGAATTCGGACCCAGGGGATTTGGCTTCAGAACCACCACCCAGAAGCACTGAGGTGAACCACTGGTGGGTCAAAGCTGTCCGATGGGTGAGTTGTTGATATCATCACAGCTTTGTTGTAAGCATTGCCAACATGAGCTTTTTTGTTAGGTGCATTAGTCAGGTAAGGCTAAATGCTATAGCAAAACCTCCCCAAACCTCAGGGGCTTCACCCAGAAAGGTTGATTTCTCACTCATTTTGCCATCCGCAGAGATCGTCAAGGGAGCTCTCTCCACAGAGCACTTAGGGTCACCTTTCGTCACCGCTGTCCAGGGGCTCTTGGAGTCCTTCCCTGGGTCCTTTGTTGCTGGCCAGATGAGAAAGCAAAAACAGAAGATATGGAGCAGTCACAGGGCCACAGAGGATGGTCAGAGAGCTGAGAGGGGCGGTCTAGCTCGTGCTGAGGAAGAGGTGGTGGGTCTCTTGCAAAGCACTGCCGAGGTACTGGCCAGAAGGAGAACTGACAGTCAGAGGACCTGGGTTCCAGCCGCGACTCTACTGGTTCTTAGCTGGGTAATCTCCAGCAAGAGGCCCAGACGTCTCATTAATGAAGTAAGGAAATTCAGCCAGGTGGCCCACCTCAGGGTTCTTCTAATCAACAATGCCCATATAATCAAGCATCATTTTATTATTTTTAATAACCACAGTATTTTAATAATTTCTGAATCGATGACCTATTTATACTTTTGTTCAAAATTGCAACCATAGTTATAACATCGATCCTGAGAGAAAGTACTATCTATTTTCCTTTAATAATCCATATCTATTTACATATCATATATGCATGCTGTAGGGAATAAAATAGCCTCCAATTTTTATTAGGACTAGTTATTTGAAGCAATTAATTAAATTGAGGAAAACATAGTTATCTATTTTTAAATGCCTAGAGCTGGGTTTAAGTAATAAACATAATGTTCTACAAGCAGATTATTTGCCATGATCTGACAATTTTTTGTACAACACAGTACTTACATCTATTAGAGGGCATCTAAGTGTGCCAGGTTAGCAAGGTGAGAACCGTCAAGAAAATATATATCCAGAGCTGCAGAGTTAATAACCATGGACTAACGTTCCGCTTGGTGCCCTCACAGCCAGAGAGCCTTGGTTTCTGATGTGTGTGATATTATCATGACCGTAGGGATGTTGCAAGGCAGGGGAGTTGAGAGGGCAAGGTTTGGATGGGCAGAATGGAGAGGGCTAGGGCTGAATAAGAAGCTTTAAACCCCCAGGAGAGATAGTAGGAGTCAGAGCCTGTTTGATCGGATTATTTTGGAAAAAAAGAAAATTGTCTGTGTGTTTGTGTGTGTGTACTTAGATTTGGAGACCTCACAGCAGACTAAAGCCCAGGGATACTTGCTCAAGTCCCTCTGCCTGAGAGTTCTGTTCACAGCTGGGGAGGACCAGAGCCAGGCCATGTGTCCCACCATCCACCACTGCACCATTTTCCCCAAATTACTGAAATCATCTCCTCTCACTCTTGTCTTTCCATTCTGTGCTCACACTCCTCAAAGTGTTCTTTAGGAAACACACATCACTTGTGTCGCCTCCTTGCATGAAACTCCCTGGCTCTCACAGTTCATGCCAGCCTTTCCCATGGCTTCTGAGCCTCCTGCTTCCTGGCCCCATCTCCCGCTCTGGCTCCCACCTGCCACTGATGAGTTCAGCCACGCCGTCCTTTTGGATCCAGTTGTTCATCTGGTAAGAATCCCAGTAAATTATTCTTTCCCTGTGTTTCCAGACTTCTGGAAGACACGTGATAGTGTGTTAGTAATTGAAGTCACTGCTGTAATTTAGAGACACTCATGTGAAAACATACCTGAAGGTTGGAGAAAAACATGTCAAGTGTTTTCTTGGAAATGGTTTTAAATAAGTTTCTCTTGTGTCTCAAGACTTTTCAGACACCCTGACCGTGTGTTTGTTATTTTTGTAATTCAGGTGGTAACTCAGTCACACCCACTCAGAGCCTCCCTCCCTTCCCATGGGTCACTTTTGCCTGGTGCCCACATGCAGAGCATTGGGAGTTTCTTCCCATTGCACTTAGCATATTTATACTTTAACTTCTTTCTGTATGGTTCTCTGATGCATGTCTGCTCCCATACCAGACTTTTTCTTGTACATGCTTGCAGTATATAATGTTTACATCCTCGTGTGGAGTTGGTACATGTGCAGAACACATCCCAATCCCTATTTTCATCCCCTTCCCCTCCCCTCCTTCATCACTTGATCCCCTCCCCACTTGAAAAAGATCCATCGCTTTATTTCCTATTAGCTATCTTTTATTTTGCTCTTTATTTATATTTTAAGTTTCTCATATAAGAGAAACCATGCAATATTTAAGCGTGCGTGTCTGATTCATTTCATCCAACATTATGGTCTCAAGGTGCATCTGTTCTACAAATGAGTCAAGTTTATCTTTATGGCAGAGTAGTACTCCATTGTGTGTAATACCACATTTTCTCTATCCATTCATCTACTGATGGACATACAGGCTGCTTCCAAGATTTAACTATTATGAATTGTGCTGCTATAAACATGGTATGTGTGTATCACTGTAATATGATGTCTTTAACTCTTTCAGGAAGATCCCTAGAATCAGAATATGCTGGGTCAAATGGAACTTCTAGTTTTAGTTCAAACCCTAAAAGGACAAGGATCCAGTTGCTTGTTTCTAGAAGGGCCCAGTGCCATTTCCTATGTGTACTGAATGGTCCTAAATCACGGCACGGTGAAAGAACAGACATCTTGACTGTTGTTTCATTTTCATCCCTTCCCCCTCTGCTGCGCTGCTCCCATAGCTCTTTAGCCCTTTGCACAGGGCTTGGCCACAGGACTTATAGTGCACTGCTGCTATTTTCATTTCTCCTCCTTGCTAGACTGGAAAGGGATCAGGATTTGAAGCCACGGGGCCAGATACATTGTCAGTGCGCAGCAAATGTGTATAATGTGGAATTATTACCTCCAGGAAACCGGCTCTGGCCCGGATGCCCTGACCACACACAGCAAGAAAGAACCCCGAAGGAGGCGTCCCACACAGGCCTTCGTGCTGCTGTGTGAGGGAACGGCCTGTTCCCTGCCGCCCCTGGCCACTAATTCATTCCCTCGTTCCTGTGCTCACAGATGGCCTGACTCACTTTTATCTTACTGCTCACACACCTGACAATTATCCAGAAGCCCTCGGGCTTCTCTAAGAGTGGAGCCCAGGAGTCAGTATGTTTTTGTTATTATTATTAAGTTTATTGGTACATTTTAGGTATACAATACAGTTACATTCATCATTGGGATCTTGTACCTTTACATGATGTATCTCGGTTCTTATTTTTTCCCCAACCCGCTACCCTCCACCTTTCCCTATTTACAAAGACTTTGTTTCCGTTTTTTCCTTTGCTCATATTTTTTTCTTTTCCCTTCTTTCCTTTCCCCTACACCTCCCACTTCCCCTACTCCTTTAAATCTTTTCTTCCTATTTCACATCCATCATACATTTTGATTCTTATTTACACTTTTAATTTTTCACACCAGAGAAACTATTCAGTATTTACATGTGTGTCCTATTTATTTCACTTAAGAGTATGGCCTCAATGTGCATCCAATTAGCTATAAATGTCTCTAGTTTCTCGTTCTTTATGGCTGAGTAGTACTACATTTTATAAAAAAAAAAAAAACAACACATCTTTATCCAGCCTCCAGTTGATGGGTACTTGGGCTGTTTCCAAGTTTTAGCTATTACAAACTGTGCTGCTATAAACCTGGGTGCACATATATTGCTGTCGTATGATTCTTTTAATTCTTTTAGGAAGATACCCAGCAGAGGAATACCTGGGTCAAATAGGACCTCTAATCTTAGTTTTTTGAGGTATCTCCATATTGATTTCCACAGTGGTTGCACCAGTCTGCACTCCCACCAACAATGGAAAAGGGTTCCTTTCTCCCCAGAACCCCACCAGCACTTGTTATTGGTTGATTTCTTGATAGCAGCCATTCTTTCTGGGGTGAGGTGGAATCTCAGTGTTGTTTTCATCTGCATCTCTCGAATGATCAGCGATGTTCAACATTTTTTCATATGTTTATTTGCTGCTTTTACTTGTTTGTCTGAGAAATGTCTGTTCATTTCAGATGCCCATTTTTGAATTGGGTCTTTATAATTGGGGGGTCTGATGTTTTTAAGTTCTTTATATATTCTAGATAGTAGACCTTTGTCTGAGGAACAGCTGGTAAGAATTTTTTCCCACATTGTAGGTTGTCTCTTAGCTCTGTTGGTGGTTTCTCTTGTAGTGCAGAAGCTTTTTAATAAGATGAGATCCCAGTTGTTGATTCTTTATGCTAGTTCCCATGCTGCTGAGGAAATGTTCAAAGTCTTTTCCTATGCCAATGTCTTCAAAAGTTCTACCTAACTTATCTTCCAGGAACATATGTAAATCAATCAATGTAATACACTATATTAACAGAGCCAAGGACAAAAACCATATGATCATCTCAATAGATGCAGAAAAAGCATTTGACAAAATCCTACACCCATTCATGATAAAAACCTTACAGAAAATTGGAATAGATTGTCTCTATCTCAACCTAATAAAGGCTATCTATGAAAAACCAACAGCCAACATCATACCAAATGATCAAAAACTGAAAACCTTCACGCTAAAATCAGGAACAAGACAAGGATGTCCACTATCACCACTCCTGTTCAATAGTTCTTGAAACATTAGCCACAGCAATTAGACAAGAGAAAGAAATAAAAGGAATAAAGATAGGAAAGGAAGAAGTTAAACTGTCATTATTTGCTGATGATATGATACTTTACATAGAAGACCAAAAAAACTCCGCTCAAAGACTTCTAGACTTAATTGACAGATTCAGCAGAGTAGCAGGATACAAGGTCAACATTCAAAAATCAATAGCCTTCTTGTACACAAATAACAGACTCACTGAGAGAGAAATTAGGGAAACAATCCCTTTCACAATAGCATCCAAAACACTGAAATACCTAGAAATCAATCTAATGAAGGAAGCAAAAGACCTCTACACTGAAAACTACAGCACTCTGAAAAAAGAGATCCAAGAGGATATAAGAAAATGGAAAGACATTCCTTGCTCCTGGGTAGGAAGAATCAACAGTGAAAATGGCCATACTTCCAAAACTGCTATACAGATTCAATGCAATTCCAATTGAAATTCCAACAGTATATTTCACAGAACTAGAGGAGTCTGTATCTTTTTTAATTTTTTTATTTTTTGGTACCAGGAATCAAACTCGGGACCTTGTGCTTGCGAGGCAGGTGGCGGAACCACTGAATTAAATCGCCGGCCCAGAGGAGTCTGTATCTTTAACCACCTGAGTGACTCTGCCTGGCCAGAAGTTCATCTGGCTGTCCTTTAAGGTCCTTGGGCAGAAGAGATAAACCAAGCACCAGGAAACTCCCAACTCAAGACAAAGCACAAAGGGATACTGGGGACCCCTGAAACATTACTGGAAACCTCTGCAGTAGGCTCCAATCTCCTGCCCAGTGTATGAACCAGGCCTGAGAGGAAAAAAAAAAAACTAAACGAATAAGAGAGACAGAAATCAGGGCACCAGGACAACCAATGCCAGTGCAACCAACAAAGGCACTGGCCAGTCCAAACACTGATTTTTATTGGTAATCAATTGGGGTAAAGGCATGCCATGTGCAAGGGCGGCACTACATGTGAAGATGCACAGTCGTGGGGTTTCTATGGAAATTAATGCAAGCAAGCCTTGTAAAGGACAAGACAAAGCCTTCTCAAATTAGGAACAGAATAGACAAAATATATGGTTGTAATTAAAACATTCCTTCTAGTTAGAAGGTTTTAGTTGTGGGAACAGAATTTGGGTGCAAGTTACTCTGACATCAGCATGTAGGCTTCAGCTAGACTCACTTCTATAAACAAGCCAGTTGTGGGGTTAACTCTTTACAGCCTGCTTTGGGCATAATCAATATTACAGTCTCCCACAAAGGAAGAATTTGAGGAGAGGTACAAGGGGAGGTCATTGACCCTTATTTTTAATTGTAAGGTAGTCCTCATGCCTTTTCTGGAGTCTGCAGCTACAGCAGAGGAATCTCACAGTTCTAATAGAGACCTGAACCTCTCACTCCTACAAGAAGGCTGAGGATTTGTACCATTCAGAGGTCACTTCTGGGTTGGTCTTGGGGATTTAACTGGGTGCCTTCATGGTCCCCATCCTGAACCTTGCTAGAACACATTTACTATTGGACAGGCACTGTAGAACTTTACATGTACCATTTTATCTAATAAGCATGGAGAATGAGAGGCTGATGCAAAGTAGAATCCCCTGCCTGAGTCTTGGAGAGCTCCAGCCCCCAGCCCCAGGCCAGCCCGGAACACAACACTGCAGCAGCTTTTGGCTCACAGAGCTTGGATCAGACTTCCCTGAGGAAGGGCTCACCCCTGTATACTTCCCAGGTTCCCAAAGCTTGGAAAGGAGGCTGGGGCCTATAGACAGCTGGTCACTCTCCTCAGGCCTCACCTATGAGTTCAACAATCCTCCAGACACCAGCAGATAATTCCCAGGTGACCCTTCTCCATATAGTCATGGATGCAAATCTAGAATTACAGCCACAAAGCAGGCAGGTCACTCATGCAGCCCTTTCCATTTGAATGAGATGGGGGCTTTGTAGTTCTTTGCCAGGACAACTGGGCTTACAGGTCAGGGGTGGGGAGGAAAAGCTCAAGGCTAGGATTAATCCATTGTTATTTGGAGATAACCCACTGTTTTATGGATTATGTTTGTATAGTATTTTACAGTTTACAAAATGCATGAAATAGATTAAGCCTTTTTAATCCCCACAACATCATTATGAGGAAAGCTTATTAACTTCTTGTAGCTGAGGTTCAAGAACTTGCCAAGGTCATTCAGGTTAACCCAGGGCTCAAACCCAAGTCAGTCTTCTGGTCCTGGTATCTTCTTCTCCATCAACACTTTACACACATGCAGATAGAGGCTAGAGGAAAAAAGAAGAAGGACTCTCTCCCTATCCCCCAGACATTACAGAGGACACAGAGATAATAATATTTGGTTTCCAGAGAATTGAAGGTAACTTTCCCCTCTTCTCTCTCTTCACACCCACCCCACAACCACAGTCAAACAGTGAAGGTTGATTGGCACCTATTGTTGGTTTTACAAGAACAGATGAATTATATTTCGAATAGTGTCAGTGACACTTGAAAGTCAACAAAAGGCTAAAGTCTCCAGAGTGCTTTCTAGAGCCCAGAGTGTGGCTTCTTTTGCGAACCATCCCACGAAAGCGCCAACTTTTAATTCATACCACCAAGGAGACATTTGATTGTTTCCTGGAAATGCTAATAATGCAAAGCTCATAAATACTAATGAAACACTATAGATTAGCAGAGCTCAGCAAGTAACCTAGGGGGGCCTAGAAGAGAATTCTTAGATTAAAAAAAATATAAAGAATACCTTTTAATCGAATTTTCCCCAGACTAGGTTCCCAAATGTTAATGAATACTCTCTTTGGCTGTGTGGAGAGCAGACTCAAATAAGTACCTTTAGGAATGCAGAAGTGAGTTATTGACTTAGCCTTAGTTTGAAAAGAAATCTATTTATTCAAAGGCTATTTTAGATGCCATGGGATGGGCAAGTTTAAGACAAAGGTGGGAGGGGTAGGAGGCCCTGGGACACAGAGAAAAACACATAATTCAAATGCATGCTTTTATTTCAGCCAACTAAGCAACCTGCGTTGGAGTTTGCTTATTATATTTGTCTTTTATGACATGATCCTTCAATAATAATAACTCCCCCAGAATATACTCAGCTCCATGATGTCAGAAACTATAACTGTCATTCATTGCTGAATCCACACCACCTAACAAAGAGCATGGCACATATTAGGTGTCCAATAAATGTTTGTTAAACAGATAAAGAGCTCTCCTAAAACATTTACCACCAGTGCCAGAGAACTATTCATCTCTTTATATGGCTAAGTATGTTTTTCTTTCTTTGAGAAGTGGGAACGACACACGAAAGCAAAATGTTTTTCTCCTTTTGCCATAAATTCCAGGTAATTCAGAACTTATTTTATTATGTATCTCATAAGATCTTTAGGTGACCTAATAAATTCTTTAAGGGGAAAAATGAAGACCATGTTCCAGAACTTTTTTTATCTTGTGATCTTTTCCTAAAGTGCAGCTCTGATCACAACTTCTGTTACAAAGCCCCCAAATGAATGCCCATAGCTACTCTGTCCCTAAAATACCCATCTAGTTTATCTTCAGTCATCTCTGCTCCTACCCTGAGCCCCAGGCTCATCAGATGTTCTGTTCTCCCGCTCAGTCTCTAGAAATTTCTCTGCCTAGAATGTCTGAATATTCTTTTCACTTACATTTCTCTGTCAAAATCCTACTTATATTTCAAGGTCCTTCTTATGTGTCTCCACCTTCATGAAAACTTCCCTAATATTCTCATAAGGCTCACTGCCCTTCCTGTCTTCCATAGCTGACCCCAAAAGTGGGCCTTTGGTGCTCTTCTGTTCCCTACAGGGACCAACATCACCCTGATGCAGAATAACCAGTATTCTGATTATCAGTAATTGTGATGATGATGTCCTCTCACATGAATCACAGATTATACATGCAAGAAATGCTTGGTCCCAGGAAAGGTATGTGTAGGATCAAAGTAGAGAAAAGCACCCAAAGTCTTCCACAACAAATGAGCCAAAATTTCATGGGCCACACAAGGCTGAGGGAAAAGCAAAGGCCACAGCCTAGGAGAAGGAAAGCCCAGAAGAGAGGGAATGGTGTGAAAGGAGAGGGTTTATAGGACACCAGGGAGTGCTTTTCTCTACAAAGAGCCGGGGCCTGGTGATGTGTGGGCGAATCCATGTCATGGGCTGTTCCCAGGCCCCAAGAGGGGCTTTGGAAGAAGCTCCAGGGAGAGGAGGTGGCTTCTTTTCTGTAGTGCATGTTGAATTTAAATGTGGACAGCCATGTGCTTTCTATAACCCTGCACTTGGGCAGGACTCCGGTTTTATTTTATGTTTCTTTCAGCATTTGGCAAGTGCCTAACAATGGGAAGTAAATCTCTTTGCAGTATTTTCTACAATAGACTGGGATAAATGTTTAAGTCAGTCTGAGGAATAGCCAAGGATTGTAAGATTCTGCAAGGCCTGGGCTGTTTGCCAAAAATGGGTCAATTCCATACAAAGGAATAGGAGGCCCCAGAGCAACTCTGGGGAACAGCTCACCTCTTAGAGATCTGGAGCCAAACTCCCCAGGAGCAAGGCCAACTCAGCCACTTGTGACTCGTGTCTCCATCTCTTCAGCTGCAGAATAGGGGAATCGTGGTACCTATTTCATAAGACTGTAATGAATATGAATACTTAATAGGAGTAAAGTGCCTAGAACAATGCTCGCATAGAATAAGTGCTTAATAAAAGTTACCTAAAAATATTGTTGTGCTCTTACAGCATTGCGTCAGTCTCTGTAGGCAAAAGGGCACAGTATAAAGTGTCAATTTGTATAATTGCAAAAATTGTGCAAATTATCCAGTCAGGAGTAGGATACCATGCCACCTAACCAGAACTAATGTCAGGAGGGGCCTTCATAGATCCTCAGGCACTGAGCATATGAGACATTTATAGAGCATGTTGCCTAAGAAATGAGACCTCAAGGACAACTCTTGAGGGCACTATGTATAACACACCACCCAAAAAGGCCATACCTTTATCCTCCAGTACAAGGAAATAAAAATAAGCTTGAGCTAACCTTGAATTCTGGACCTACGCCCCGTGGTGCATCTGTCCACAGTCACTGTACCATCCTATTCGCTTAAAAGACAAAATGCATGTGAAAGTGATTAGAAAAATATCAATGAAATACATCACAAAATAGTATTATCATCATTAGTTCTTCCACTTGCCCAGCCCCCTCGCAAGAGTGCTGGACTTGTTACACAGAAGTCTGGCAGCTCTATGTGGCCCCAGACACATCACCTCCCCACTCTGACTTTTATATTTGTCATCCTTAAGTGAGAATTGGTCAGGATGATTTCTAACCCTCCAGCCCAAAAATCAATGACTCTGATATTTAGGTCCAGGGCAATGTCTTGCACCAAAAATTGTCTTGAATTATATCTGTCCTCAAAGTCTTTTTTGGACCTAAGAACCCATGGATTCTAGATCCCAAGGAAGCCTCTGAGACCTTATACTTAACAGCTGAGCCCTAAGACACATGTAGAGAGGTGGAGAGGTGACAAAGGAAGAGGGGACTAATCCCTGCTGTACACTGAGGTCAGCGTAGGGGCAGAGAGGCATCCTGAAACCCCACTCCAGTTTCCAAGGAACTTCAAGGCCCCTTTCCCCCTGGAAGAAAGGGAACAGGTAGGAAGGAGACTTGAAGACAAAGAAACCAAAAGCAGAGATGAAGGTAAGGAGGGAGAAGAAACTAAGCAGACATAGAAGTCGGACATAAGGAGAGGAGGAGAAATGGAGCTGGGAAGACAGCAAGCAGACAGGAAGGCAGGAGTGAGGCAAGGTGAGGACTGATGACCTCTTAGCCTTAAGGAGGCCCAAGGTCTCCCACCACAGGCAGCAAGATGCAGCCATTTCATCTTGTGTTTATGCATTAACAGGCATCACAAATGGCAGCTTATGTACATAGAAGGTCAGATACCAAACTGTCCCATGGGGTGTGCATACTCAACACCTGTCAGGTGAGCTGCAGTGAAGAAATGGTCAAGAACTGCCATTGTGGAGGGTCTAGGGAGCCAGCCCCTAACCAGAACACTAGATATACACATTGATTCATTTATCCAACAATTCTTGATCATCTACTGTGCATCCGACCGGATATAATATTAATTCTTTTATCCTAAACTCAGTATCATGTGTCTACATAGCAGGAACTAGTTAGTGGTTATTGACTAAAATGCATGAATTTATCCTGTTTATTGAGTCTTAGTACAACTTCAGTGGACTCTTTGGAAATCTTCAATTTCTTCCCCTTTCTAAGCCTAAAATCTATGATGCTATTAAAATTATAGACCATTCCCATTGCATTTCTCTTGAACTGTCTGTTTTATTCTCTGCAGGATTTATCTGTGGCATGCTCAAACTCAAAGCTGAAAGAGGAATAAATTCCAAGTGTCAAAGGCTGTGTCTTCTTGAACCCAGGACTTGCTAGTGTGTTGCAAAGAACCTCTGTCCTCATACTAGCCAATCACCATGGAAAAAATCAGCTCCTTCTTCAGTTCTATCTGGGACACCATCCTGACCAAACACCAAGAGGGCCTCTTCAACACCATCTGCCTGGCTGTCCTCCTAGGTCTACCATTATTGATGATCCTCACCCTCCTCTTCGTCTGCTGCCATTGCTGCTGGAGCCGAGCAGCCAAGAACCAACAACAGCCAGAACGACACAAGAAAAAGAAGAAGAAGGATGAAGAAGACCTCTGGATCTCGGCTCAGCCCAAGCTCCTCCAGATGGAGAAGAGGCCGTCACTGCCTATCTATTAGCAGTCAGCACAGGTGTCCTTCCTCTGGGGCCAAACCTCCTTCCAACCACACAGAGACTAGGGAGAAGGACTCTCTGAAATGATGCACTCATGTCCACAGAGTAGCTACTCAACCAAGGCACAAATCTCAGACTGAGTGTCCCAATGGAACACACTCCCAGGAGAGCACATGAACAATTCTTGCACTGCCTTGGCAGCTATGTGTCCAATAGCAATGCTTTTTGCTACAGAACCAGACATGCATTCCACCTGTCTCCACCATTCCCCATAAATAAAAGCACAAGGAACATTCACCTATATGTGTTGACATGGCTTCCAAGTGTACATACACACACCAGTGACATGCAAATTCAGACAACAGGTACATGGGCAAATATATTCTGTTCATCAGATAGCCATTGAATGCATACTTCATGCAAGGCTGTACATTATCTACACATGTGGAAATGTTTCACAAAAAAGTGTGCCCAGGTTTAGGCACACATATACAACTATTTAGCCAGGCAAGACTCCTGCACACTGTCAATTCCATATACCACTCAGGTTGGAGTCATATGCTTTCCTATTCCTATATTTACATAGCCTTTTACTGGAATATTCACATTTGGAGATTCCAGCAACCTGGTACAGTCCTCTCCCAGTATATACTGATATGAACACACCAAGTTCCTGTACTTCTGGCCCCTTACCTGTACCTAAAAGTTTAAAGTATGATGGATAAAAATTCATTGAAAGCTCTTTTCTTGGAACTAATGACAAGGTCCTCATTACCACTGATGGATATTTAATGTCCAAGACCTCTCTGGGATGCTACCCCTTAACCAAGGTGGACTTTTCCAAGTAAAAACAAACCACTCTTGGCAGTGACTGCTAGCAAGTTATGGAAAGCCACTGATTTACTTCAGTGGGCTGCAATTATGTACCTGTGCAATGCACGTTTTACAATGGAAAGGGTAATAAGATGCTGCACCTGAGCTTGGTATCTTCTTTGTATGCAAATGTTTTCAGTAGGGAAGGAATTAAAGACAGCCACCAGTACAGTCTCAAAGAAGGCACACTGGAAATGATTTCACAAGTGTGCAATGGGTGCATGGTATGTTGCAGGAATGCAGGAGTAACAGTTTAAGTGAAACTAGGCTGAATCTATAAAATGTTTATTAATATTTATCTTGAAGCTCAGGCAAGTAGGTACTCATAACTGTGGTTGCTGTTGGCTATGTGATAAGGGTAAACTTGTAATACCTCACCATTCCCCCAAGTGACCTTCTCTTCAACCAGAGTCCCCTAATTGCTGCAGTGGACCAGACTCAGTGTTGACTTGCAGGACACTATGTGCAGGACCAAAGGCTGAGCTGACACATGTGCCCTGAGGTACATAAGGACAGTAAACAAGATCTGCAGTGAGTTGCAAGTTTCTCCCCTGCCCCAGACTGAGATTTAGAAGCAGAGTTAATCCACCTCTAGGATGAGCTGGTTGTGTTTTGATTCTGATTGTGACAACATTACAAAGATAGATAATTCCCAACTTGGGAGTAGATTGTATTCTAACAGTTCATTTGCAAATCTGCCAGGGAGCTTTCTTGAAATATTTTCCCATGGAAGCTGTTCTAGACAGTGGCAAAATCACTGTCTAATTAATAAGATAGCTAAGCTATGACAGTTACAGTGGCAAAAAACCAAATCCAATAACTGTGTGAATGGAAAGATGTACTGTTTGCTCACTCAGGTTACCTGTCACTCACCTACCCTCCCAGTGTACCCTGGCCCTTGGACAGTGGGTAACTGCTAGTGACTCTGTTATCAGGATCTCCTAACAGATAACCACGTGAATCATAATTTAGGCCTGCATACATTTTAGAGCTAGCCACCCTGTCACTCTACATAGCCCTACATTCCCTTGGCATTCAGGCCTAGGCATTCTGATTATCCATCCCTTTGTCACAGGGACAGCTTGTACTGGAGCACCCAGCTGTCCCCTGCATATCACAGGATGGCAGTCATCTCCCACACCACATGCCTCCCATGTCTACTGCTGCCCACCAGGATGAGTTGGTCTTCCCATCTTCACCTCTCAATCCCATAAAGACGACTTGGGGGAGATGTGGGAGCTGACAGCCAAGACGGGGTGTCAGATGTGATCCAGGACAATGGATCACCAGGATCAGGGACCATGGTCTCCATGGCAACTGGCTGCCAGTTTGAGTTAAGACAGCAGTCAACTGTCATTCCTGAGATAAGTCCTCTGTCTCCCGGCACAGCATCCCTGCTGTCTCCTAACCCAATGGACTTGCTCCAGCTCCAGCCATGAAACACCCAGAAACTTCCTTCTCCATCGCTTCCATAGCATGGGACCCAGAACCCCCCAAAATGAATGGGATTTACCCCCACCCCAGCCTTATGGAGTACCCAGAATAGTGCTGGGCTCACAATGGGCCTCACATTCTTACTGGATCAATGGAAATGTGAAAGGAGCTAAGGCAGATGTCCTTTTCATTTTCTTCTCACTTTATTCTTACCTGACTTTCCCATTCCTTTCTTTTCTCTGCACCATGCCAGTTCTGTCCCTCTGTTCCTCTTCACTTTTACTGGCGACTGGTGGAACCTCAACCTGAGCCCATCTGGGGAGGGTACATTAATGAGGAACAGAAATGATTCATACAGAAGAGGCTTCCCAAGCCAGCACAAGCCCAAGAGGACCCTCATCCCCTCACTTTCTGAACAGCCTCACCCAGACTCAGGTGACATCAGGGGTCTTTTTTCCTTTGTCAATGGAATTGCTTTTTGTTTTTTTTTAATTTCTTGGGGAGAAAGAAAAAGCAGAGGAAAATGCATAAAAAGGCAGTCACCTTTAAAAGAAGAATTCAAGTGGCCAAAGCTGTATAGTAGGCCCGGGGATTTAGCTCAGTGGTTCTGCCGCCTGCCTTGTAGACACAAGGTCCTGAGTTCGATCCTTGGTACCAAAAAAAAAAAAAAAAAGCAAAAACAAAAACAAAAAACAAAGTTGTATAGTATTTGTCAGTATTCTTTCTGTAAAATTCAGACACATAAAAAGAAAAATTTTATTTAAATAAATATTTTGAAAATTAAAAGCTGTGCCTCGCCTCCTTACTTGCTGCAGTCAGTTACCTCCTTAGGGATTACTCCTGCTTGGCCACTCAGAAATGGTGGATGCAGGGATTTCCCACAGGGACACAAAAGGCCCTGTCCTCCCTGGTCACTGCATTTCTCCAGTAGAGTCAGAGGTTGGAAAACTAGGAAGGTGGCTCCTTTACCCTCTGCAAAGCAGTCAGCCTCAGATGAATCCCTTCAGAGATGGCAACTGTGGGAAAACAGTGATGTTCTTTGGCAACATGTATTAGTTCTCTTCTCTGGGATACCCACAATTTAAAGGAGGAGAAGTTTATTTTTGGCTCATGGTTTCAGAGGTTTCAGTCCATGGTCATCTGACTCCAAGGCACAGAGACATTGTGCCAGAACAGCATGGCAGAGGAAAGCTGCTCACCTCAAGACAGCCTGGAAGCAGCGAACAGGGGAAGAACCAGGGAGGAAGTAGGCTGGGACCAGACATAGTCCCCGAGGTTACAGCCCTATGACCTACTTCCTTCAACTAGGCCTTACCTCCTAATAGCCAAGTTAGCTATGAACTCATAAATGGATTAATCCATTGATGAGCTCAGTGCTCTCACAATCCAGTCACCTCTCCAGGATTAAGCCAGTCAAGTTGACAGTCACAAATAAACAGCACTTAGGGAACTTTCCCTTCAATAGGATTAGTGTATTCTTACAGGGAAGGGAGAACCACAGCAAAGACCTAAGCAAAATTAGGTCTCTGGATTAATCTGGTGCTGGGACAGGAGGATCAAGAACCTCTACAGTAGGCACTAGGGATAGAAATACATGTGCATGTGTGTGTGTATGTGTGTATAAACGTATAGCGTGTTTTCAAGCTCACCACAGCTTCATGTTGGTTATGAAATGAAATGACTTAGATACTTCTGATCCCTCTCTTGATAATTAATGCAAAGCTTGCCATCAAAGCAGAAGCCACCTGAACCAGTACTGTCCAAGAGAACCAGGAATGATGGAAATGTCCTCTATACTGTCTAAATAACACAGTACCATTAGCCGTATGTAGCTGTTTAAAATCATTAAAATCAAATAAAATTAAAGATCCAGTAGCTCAATTATGATAGCCATATTTCAAGTGCTCAACAGCAAGCTGAGACTGGCAGCTCCCATCCTGGACACCATAGGCCTTTAATCTCATGGGAAGAGCAGTCAAATGTGTTGGCAAAAATGCTGTTGTGCTGACTGTATTTAGGGAGGGAGGGCTTAGGAAGGAAGGCTACAGCACACACTTGCATTTTTCCCCGTCTCCTACCAGGCAGGTGATTCGTGTAGTTCTAGTTGATTCCTGGGCTCCCTTCTCTGCCACTCAGACTCAGGACAACCAGGGAAGAGAAACTTCATTCACTTTCCTATTCATTTCTTCAGAACATTCCTGGACCTTCCAGTGCAGAGCAGGGATGTTGCCTGGAAATCACCTGGGGAGGGAGGAGTAGCTGCTGCACACTTGAGGGACACTAGAGCTAAGTGCTGTGAGCCCTACCTACCCAGCCACACTTTGGGGTGTAAATGTGGATTTATTTACACAATGCCATCATCCATCAGCATTCCCAACTCATGAGAGCACTTCTGCTCTGGCCTCTTGGCCTTTGACCTTAATATTATTTCCAAATTCAAAGTCACGGGATTATAAGACTAAACAAAGAATCATTTCAATCAGCTTTCTGCTTCCATCTTAGTTTCAAAGGATGTTTTCAAATGCCTCTGTGGGAAGCCCCACAAAAAGACACTTTATTCAGGAAGGGCTGTGTGTGCCTACATCTAGCCCCCTCCTTGGGCTATTTATTTCATAAACAATTTTGACTGCTTACTATGTGTCACGATTAATCTTGACTGTCAGTTTGATTGGCTTGAGAGACGCCGAGGTTAGATATGTCTGGCTGGGTGCTGGGCTTGTGACTCTACCTGGTCCCTTGCTCCTTCCCCTCTATCTCTTTCCCTATCTCTGCTTCCTTGATGCCCTGAGGTGAGCAGCTTTCCTCCATCATACCTTTCTGCCAGGATGCTTCCGCCTTGGAGCCAGCTAACCAGGAATGGAGCACTCTAACACAATAAGCCAAAAATAAATGTGTGGGTTTTGTATGTCAGATATTTGGTCAGGGCAACAAAAAGCTGATTAATACACTATGAACAGAGCACACGAGCTGCTAATGATATGAACTCGTCCTGGAGGGGCTCACAGCCCGCCTGAGGGGACAGACAAGTGGATAAACCAATGCAATATAGTGTGGTCCGCCTTCCTTAGTGGGGAAGCCCCATAGCCGATATCAGGACAGGCTGCTAGGAGGACACACAAGTACAGAGAGTTACACAGGAAGAAGTCGAGAGAGCAGGGCACTGTTTGCATGGTTGACAACGTGGAGGTACACCTGGAAGTGACCATGGAGGGGACAGCCTGACAAGGACCATACAGAAACCTTCCTAAGTGCTGTGGGCTAGGACTCAGGGCTAGAGTGGTCCCAAACCCAATGCCCACTCTCACTGGTTATGTAATTTAGGCTGGTGACTTAATCCCCGTTAAGACTTATCTACAAAGCTGAGCTAGTGATAGTCCTTATCTCATAGGAAGGAGAAGATGAAATGGGATGGCACATATAAAGTGTTAACACAGGGCCTGGCTTACACAAAGCCCTCAATAAATATTAGGTATTATTAATACGAGTAGAAGGACAATCATGAGAGTACTGTGTCCTGGGAGTCAAAGAGGAGAAACTTTCAAGAAGAAAGCAACAGCCCATACAATCAAATGATGCAGACAGGTCAAGCGAGAAAAGGGTTCTCCTTGACTTTTACCAACCTTTCTCTTTCTCACCTTTCCTTTGTCTTTCTTCTATTGTGAACCATATAATCCTGTTGGCTATTCATAGCCTTAGAGCTGGCTAGAGATACACCTCCATCAAGGAAAAAATGCCCTCAAAAGTTTTGAATGAAACTATAAAGACTTAAAGATCCAAACCTACTGTCTTACCACCTCAGAGGGCTTTATAATACATAAAGAGCACTTTCATTATCTTCTGTGAGTTCTACTTTTTTTTTTCTAAGACAGGGTCTCACAGTGTAGCTCAGGCTGGTCTTGAACCTACTATGCAGCCCAGATGGCCTCGAACTCGCACCAATCTTACTGCCTCAGCCTCCCAAGGGCTGGGATTACAGACATGCATTACCATGCCTGATGAGTTTCACTTCATAAATGAAGAAAATGAGGCCCATCCTACCCAGCCTGTAATGGAAACCAAAGCCTTCAGATTCCTGCCTCAGTGCTTCCATATACCAGGCACCTCAATCCAGGCTGGTCCGGTCATTGGGACCCCTCAAAGACTGCTGAACTAGCAGAACCTCCTTTGAGTCAGACTTACTAAACCTGATCAGAGTTCTAGCTATGAGCCTCTACAGTGCCCAAATGTCTCCAGAAATTTCACATAAATCCTCATCTGGCTCCTTAGCCTTCTCTGATTAAACCTAATTCTCTTTACTCACCAAAATTAAAAATGTTTTTCATTTCTTTCATTGAAATGAAAATACTACTGCAATACTATTGTTTTCTATTTCTATTCTTATATTATATTGCATTTCATCTATTTTATAGTTAAACAGATTTTTATGAGATGACCTAACTTCTTTCTGGAACATGGGAATGGAAATTCAACGCATTTTCCCCATAGAAATGACGAACTAAAAGGAAGATTTTGAGGCCTGGGGGTTTAGCTCAGTGGTTTCGTCGCCTGCTGCGCAAGTGCAAGGACCCGAGTTCGATCCCCGGTACCAAAAAAAGAAAACTTTGGAAACACGAAAATTTAGAACTGCCTGAAATTCCTCCCAGGGTCCTTCTGTCACCTTTCTTCGTGCTGACAACCTCCTTCACCTGTCTCATCTCCCAGCCCCACACCGGGTCTGTGGACGCCATCTTTTCAAGGTAGTGCCCACTTACCTATACGTGCCTTAGGCCAGCCGCAGCACTGCCTGAGCAACCACCAAGCGCAAGGCGGGATGCTGAGCTGGACCCACCCACCGCTGGCTGACTTTCCAGATGATGCGACCCAAGAGAGGGGAGAAGTGGGGAAGCACAGCCTCAGAACTTTATGGGGTTCAGAAAGTGACAGTGGAGAGGCTCCTGACAGGACAACACCGCCATCTGCTGGCCAGACTGAGTATAGCATGCCTCTCGCACTGGACTGCCGGCCCAATCATATGGATCAGTTCCTATGGACCTGAACTCCCTCCGGACCCTCTCCACCACTCTGGTGAATAGTTTACGATACTGACCTGGACAAACTTTTGGCAGACCTTTTTCAGTAACTGAATTTCGCCAAGAACTTTTCACTGGTTCACTTGTTCTTCCTTTGACATGCTGTTGCTTTATCTGCTTTTCTACCTGCCCACCTTCTCTTTTCACACCTACACATGGTCCTTTTCCTTCCTTGATCACGATTCTTTGAGCCATTCGTTATCTTTCTCCCGGGCTCCTTCAGAATCTTCTGTCTGTAATACTACTCGAATCCCTGAGATCCTAAGTTATAAAGCAAAGTTCCTGACCTCATCTGACAAACAAACTCTGGGACCCATTCCCAGAGGAAGCTGCTACCAAGAACAACCAGTTCCAAACATCACTGAGGAAGGACCCATCCTCTTCTGACCCTGTCTATTCCTCTTCTTAAAGATCTCTTTCATCTATGCCCACCTCCCTTTCCCCACCATCCCTGCCACGGGCCAAAAAGGCTTTATCCCCTGCCTGGGCTACTGCAGCAGCCCTAGCTTGTCTGTGAATCTCTAAGCTTTGCAATCCCTCCCCCAGAGGATGGTTAGTGGGTACAGGGGTGCACTGGATAGCAGGAATAACTTCTGATGTTCCACGGCTCGGTAAGAAAACCATGGTTGACAAAAATTAATTGTGTATCTCAAAATAGCTAATAGAAAGGATTTTGAATGTTCCCAACACAAAGAAGTGATAAATGTCGGAGATGATGGATGTGCCAACTACCCTGATCTGATCATTAAACATTGTGTACATGTATTGAAATGTCACACCGTACCATATACATGTGCAATTATGTGTCAATTAAAAATAAAAATCTATTTTTCAAAAACACAACCAACCCCCATTCTCCATTCTACCACCAGACTGCTATTTCCAAAATACACGCTTGAGCACGTCACTCCACAGTTTAAAGTCTACACGAGTTCCTCACTGTCTGAATGCATGCACGTGAGCACTGGCTCTCACACCACTTGGGAACCCAGGGGAGCTGTGGAAAGCTCAGCGGCACAGGACTCACCTGAGACTCCCAGAAGTGGAATCTCTGGAAGGGAAGCGAGTGTCTGTACACACTAAAGCTCACACTGACTGACAGGACAGCGAGTGAGCTGAGAGCCACTCTACAGCAAGAATCCCTCCAGCCTGGCTCAACTCTCCTCATCCCTGACAAACCACTTCTCCTCCCCTAGACACAACATGCTCCATGCTCTCTCATTTCTGCCACCGAATCCTGTCCCTCATCCTTCCAGACCTAACGCCAACTCTGTGTCCTTAAGTTTTGTCCAGCACGCTGGGTAGGAGCAGTCACCCCCACTCTGCTCCCCATACCCACCACGATCCACTCTCTTGTGCTACCACCGAGCAGGTTCGTTCACACACTGTGTCCCCACCACCCTGTGAGCTGCTCAAGGGCAGTGACTTGTTTCGGTCATCACCGCCTTCCTTGTGTCTTCCTGGAGTGGGAAGTGCTCGAGGACCTTTAGCAAATGCTGTGTGACTTCTCTCCTGCTCCCAACCCCAGTGCTTCTACACAAACTTCTGCTTGCTTTGGTTTGTCCTAAAGGATAAGAATTGCTTCCTGTAAGCTGCAAAACCTCAATGGCTCATAACCTGGCTCTAAGAAAGGATTTGACCCTTTCTGAAAAGCAAATCTACCCAGAAACCCTTTCTATAGCCTATGTGCAGCAGCTACCAGTTGGAGCCTCCAGTGCTGATCAGGTTAAAATGAGGGTAAGCACAGAGAGGCCCATGTTTTCCACAGCCAGATAAACATCCTTTGCAAACAAGCTCCAAACTTCCTTTCCTGCCCCTGCCCCAGTAGAAATGTGGTCAGTTGAGGATTTTTCTGCCCCACCCTGCCTCAGGAGTAGCATAGGTCCTATAGGCAAAAGAACACAAGACCAACTCCAATTTCCCAGAAGTCCTCTTCATAGCTAGTGGTGGGGAAACCCTGGGCTCAAAGAACCTGGATCATGAGCTCTGTAAACTGTTGCTCTGGACCTACCAGAGATGAGCCCAAGGCTTCTGAGTCACTGAGGTGAGCACTCTTTGTACAAACAGGCACGGGACATAGCAGAAGGGAGTTCAAGGAGAGGACTTGGAACTAAGCTATTCAGAGGGTCTTCTAGGACAATGAATCAGCTCAGGGTCAGGTTCCTACAAAGCTGGATCAAGACTAAATGAAATCTGACAGGTCCCTGCAAATATCTCCCCCTCAGAGAGGCCTCCATAGACCCCCAGCCCCTGGTAGAACATCACTATTATGGTTTATATCTAGATGTTCTCTCCAAAATCTCTTGTGCTCATAAGTGGGGTTTGGGGGAGCTGATTGGATCGTGGGGGTGTGATTAGTCCACTGATGAGTTTGTATTAAATACGATGTTGGGAGGTGGAGCCTGGATGGAGGAGGAGGTCACTGGGGCTGTGTCCTGGAAGGGTCTATCTCCCTCCTCCTCCCTTGATGGCTCTCTGCCTCCCGTTGCCATGTTAGGAGCGGCTCTCCTCTGCCATGCTGCCCCGCCTTAGAGCCAGCTGACTGTGGACTGCAACTGTTAGAAACTGTGAGCCAAAATAAACCTCTCCTTCTTTCAGCTGTGGGTGTCAGGTATTGTGTCTCAGAGACAAGTAAAGTAACTGAAACAACCCATCTCTGGGTTTCATCACCAATCACCACCTCCAACTCTTAAGCCTACTTTATTTTTCTCCTGCTGCATCTATCACTTCTTGCAATTATATATTTACTCATCATTTACTGTCAGCCTCTACCACTGGACTATAAGCATAATTTATTTGTTGTTCATCGTCAGTCTTCACCTCTAGAATACAAGGACTAGACTACATAAACAAAATATATACGTGAATGTTTTATTTACTTGCATAAGTCCAGTGCTTAGAACAGAACCTGGCACTCAATAGGATTTAATCGATATTTATTGAATGAATGAAGGCACAGCAGCTCCATTAGCACGAGAACTGGATCTGGCTAACCCACCTCTGTTTCCTCAGTGCCTCATCCAAAGCAGGCCAGCACTTAATAGATTCTCGATCAATGAGCAATGTGCAAACACATTTTTAATGAGTGGCCCTAACATCAACACTGGACTTCATTCAGGCCACACATTATCGGATCCAGCAGTTGCAGTGGCACTGCTCATTACGTCCATCTGGGGACAGTTGAGAAACGGACAGAGAGAGAGAGGCACACTGAAAAAACAAAAAGTTGGCAAAAATGGTTGCAGGAATATAGCTTGGCATTTTCCCAGAGGCTAAGCCCTAGAGAAATCTAGACAATAGTAGGGCTTCCAGAACATTTGCCTTCCTTCCCATTCACGCAATTCTTCTGCATTCCAAATATCACTATTCGCCATCACACAGGAGGGAGACCGCAGCCAGCCGAAGTCCAACAGAGCACACCAACTGTACCTTCACTTGTGCTTAGCTTAAATTTAGAATGGAAGTGCACTTATGCAGGGAGAATAACACAAGACAAAAGGTTTTTTTTAATCAAGTGGTTTATTTTCTGGAATAAGAATTTAAGTTACTTCAATGGTCATTGACTTGGCTACAGAAAACCTTCCAAAATGATAGGAAACCAGCAAAAAAGGATCTGACATGCTGAGCATGCAGTCAAAGACAGCCTCTCAGTGCCCTGCTGCCTGGAAACTCAGGGAGGGAGGCTGAGGGCCTGGTGGGAGTGAAAGGCAGTCAGGGAAGAGTCTTGGAAGGAACTAGTGTTTAAGAGAGTCAAATTATTTAAGTTGAAATGAGTGAGAATTTATTTACAACATATGCAGATCTATGAAAATGATTATGCAAATAGCTGGAAAGGGGGCAGTTAAAAATAGCAGTAAAATGGCAGCTTTGGTTTCCAGAATACTGGAGACCAGTCAGAAACTAGCTAAATGTGAATGCATCTTGGCCCCTTTTTATTCTCTTCATTTTTCCTCACAACACCAGCAATTAAAAAGGAGTGGGATTTACACTTTTTCCCTCAAAACCCACAGGAAATAGGAGGCAACAATCATCAGGTTACCCCAGCCCTGACTCCTGTGCAATCGGAATCTCTCTTTGGTGCAACTTTCTAGAAAGAAGATTTGTATTAGCAGAGATTTAAATATATATGTGTGTACACCAGTTCCTAGAGATTGCCAGTGAAGTGCTGGAAGATTCATTTTTTTCCACCCTAATCCAGTATATTTGGCTGAAAAAAACTTGCAGTTCCAAAACCCTCGTTTTCACCCATACAGACTGCAACCAGGATAGTGCTGATGATCAGGTCCCCTAGCGTAGATGGGCAAAACTGCAGGTGACTGGGAAGGAACCTCTAGGATTCCAAGCATGCTGCCTTCATTTGTTCTGTGGGTTTTCCAGCAATCTCAGAAACCAGAGGCCGGGAGCATCCTCCAACTTTCCACTTCCCAGCCACAGCCACCCACCGGCCCCAAACTCTCAGCCCCGACCCCAGCTGGTTTTGTCTCCTGCGAACACCGCCGGACGGGCCATCAGAACATTCTCGTCTTTCCTCCCAAAGTCCGCTTCTTTCTGCCATGGAAACGCTCTCTGCTGTAGCCATTTGGGCGAATTTTCAACTCCACGTAAGGGATGGAGAATTCATGTCCTTTCCACGGCTTCCAGTTCACCCCCTACGCGAAAAGTCAACATCAAGAAGTCGCACTTTGGAAGAAGGAAGAGTGGCTTTTGGAACCTAGGAATCATTCTTTGGTAGTCAGTCCATTCCCGCTGTGCTGAGCGCAGAGAAAGGAGGCGCAAGCGTCCCCGGTTCGCTGATCCGGGAGGTGAGGTCAGAACTAAGAGCTGCGCCCTCTGCTGGGCAGCTGGGTTAGACAGGCGGAGGCGACAGAAGCCAGGGCGCAGCGGGAAAACGAGGGGTTTGGTCCAGGACATGGGGGAGGCCAGGACAGACAGCTAACCTGAGGGTCAGCCCGGTCAGACATGAGCAAATTAGGTTTGGCTCACTCTTCTCCTTTCCCAAAAATTAGAGGCAAAAATAAACATATTAATTGGCAATTGTGTGAAATCATTTTCAATTTAGACTATTTTGGTGTTAGCTCTGGGGTAACAAATAGCCTGCTGAAAACTAAATTTTATTTTATATCTTTTGACTGGTGAGCACAATGGTATTTAATTCACTTGATAACCTTGCAACCTGGCCAATAAAGAGCCCAAGTGACCAATTTTATGTATTTTAATTTGTGAGGTAAATAATAAACAAGAAGCTAAATGCCTTGCAGACTGTGAAAAGCACATTAACCAGATGAATGTCTTGTATTAGCAAATATGGGGATGGTTTAGGGCATGCTGGCTGCTCATTTCAAATATTTGATCTCTGATCGCAGGCCTCTCTGAGTCGGCCCACATACTGCCACCATGATTCATGGGCCATCTTCCTTGGCTTCCTGGGAGGCAAATTTCTTTTCCATTTGAAAAATCACATAAGCAGCTGACTAGGACCAAAGTAATAAAAATGTACCTGTACTTTCCATGTGCCAATATTGACAGCAGTATCGGTGTGGGGTAAGTTCTGGGAAGAGGGGCTTCCTGAAGGATAAGATCAGGATGTAGGACAGGAGGTAGAAACCCAGAATCAGGAGTTCGAGGGTTTGGGAGTGTAGGGAATAAGGATAATGAGGAGCAAAGATGCAATTCTCAAAAAACTGTGAGGAAGCAGGCAGGAGATGCACAGCAGACGGCAAAGAGTTAAGATGATAAGAAAGGGTTGTGGAGGTTCAAGAAACTGCAATAGCTTCAAAGGCTTCCAAGCAAGAGAGGGGAGGGGGACCTGCATGGGCTCCCAGCCCTGCACACTCCTCATAGAGCTAGCACGATGCTCTAGGAAGACTCTGGGTGGCTTTGGGTACAGTGGATCTAAGGAAGATTCTGACCTAAAGAAGAGGACTTTGCTTTCCTGGTGAACAAAGCACTTGAAAAAAATGCTCTGGTTTAATGAGTATGATGAAGTGTCTGTTACAGACTGAATACTTGTGTTCTCTCAAAATTCACAGGGCAAAGCCCTAACCCCCAATGTGATAGTATAAGGAGGTAGACTTTGGGGAGGTAGTTGAGATGAGATCGTGAGGATAGAGCACTTAATGATGAGATCTATGTCCTTATTAGAAACGGATAAGGTCAGGACCCCTCTCTCTTTCTCTCTGCCATATGAGGATGTAGTAACAAAGCAGCTGTCTACAAGCCAGGAAGCAACCCCTACTGCCCACCCCGGCAAGAATCAAATTTGCTGTCAGTCAGATCTTGGACTGCCCAGCCCCTAGAACTTATTCAAGCTACTCAATCTGCAATATTTTGTTACAGCAGCCCATGCCATGACAGTGTCCATGTGTGAACTTGTAAAATGAGATGGTGTATGACTCACATCATCAGTCTACACACAGTGGGCAGCCCAAACTTCCCACCCACCTGCCACTAAGAAAGTGTGCAATACTGGAAAGTAGAGTGGGCAGGGCCCTTACTGGGAGCCTTGGAGAGAGAGGCGCCACCAGCCCAGCCTGGAGGGTGTCCCTTTGGGAGCTGACTGTGGGCAGAGCCTGGGACAGAGTCAATCTTTGCCTGTCACCTACCTCACTATGCTTAGTCTCCCCGTATTTGCCATTAGGGTTGGCCAAGTGGCAGTTCTTATACCACCAGCCGCCATGATGCGTCAGAGCACAGTTGCTGAGGGCGATATCATTGTCTCTGTCAAAAGTTGTAAACTTCCATCCATTGTGGTATGTAAGAGCATCCCCTGCAGGAGAGAAGAGGGAAGATGAGAGCCCTTGTTTAGCCACTGAGGGCATGACCACAGTCTGCCCCAAAAGAGGACCCAACAGGAAACATCTAGGCATGAAAATGTCAAGGAATCAGCCAATTACATGTCACAGATGGTCACCACTCTCAAAATGGCCCAAATGAGAACATGACACACATGAACAGGTTCTCTGGCCTGTCACCCAAACTCCAGGCCTGTTTCTCCAGTGGCTGGAACAGCTTTTTTGCTTGTAAGCTCCACAGTCTCCATAGTCACATAACGTCAAAAGTTTGACTGCCTCTCACAAGAAATACCCACTCTGTCTTCCTATCTCTGCTATGGTGACCCTTCTCCCCGCCACCTAGACCTGAAACCCCAGTGCTATGCTTGACAAGCCCTCTGCATCTTTTATCCGACCTTTCTTTCTCAGATGTCTCACACACCCACTGCTCTGCGCCCATGGCTGCCAGCCTAGGTCTCTTCTCACCTCTGTGGGCCCTCGCGAACCCAACAGCTTTCTCCCCAACTTCCTGCCTGCCAATCCCCATGAAGCTCAAACTCCCGTTTTTAGCCTGTCAGGTCTAATGTCCTCCTTCTGACCACAGAGAGGTGATGGCTCCTCATTGCTTTGCAAGCTTGTCCCTTGCTGTCCCCTCTGCGCAGGCCTGGATCCCACTGTTCTCATCAGGCACCTTCCGCTTGAGAAAGGAAAGGTCCACCTCCAATAGGGCTTCTCTCTGCCTCTCACTGGCGAAATCCTAACCATCCCTCAAGGCCTAACTCCACTCCATACCCGAGGAAGATTCTCACTGGTCTTCCCACCACCCTAAGACAAATGCACGCACGCACGTGTGCACATATACATGCACACACACATACCTGAACTTCTAGAGCCTTCCCAGGATGTATGTACAGTTCAGTGCTTCACTACATCCTGTCTAGGATCTACCTTACTTTACTTGCGTTACACCTATTTCCCTATCATATTTGCCATCCTGTTACAAATTTACTTTCTTTTTCAGCTCATAAAAGGCAATAAGGGCTCTTACCAATCACAAGCTTAAGCAAGTTCTGTTCCTGCTATAGTGATACTTTCATTATAGCCAACCCCTGGCTCCCTGGATCATCTTCTCACACATGTTCTCGTCTGATTCCGTGAAGTAGGCAGAGCAGCTCTTGGTCTCATGAAGAAATAAATTCCCAGGGAATAGACTTTAGGACTTGTCAAGGTCCCCTAGTCCACAGATTGGAGCCCGGACTCAACTCTCAGCCCTCAGATTCCAAGACCAAGGTTCTTTCTGCATCACCAAGTAATCTATGGCTCCCTTATTCCAACAGAGGGCTTGCATCATGCTAGGAAAAGAAAGCCATCTCTAACAACCAACAATGGTCCTCCGAGTGAGGCCCCCAGCATCACGTGGGAACTTGTTAGAAATGCACATTCTCAGGCTCACCCCACACCTACAGAACCAGAAACTACACGTAGAGTAGGCCCCTGCGATCTGGGCATGGGCAAGCTCTTCAGGTGATTCTGATATGAGCTATAACATCATTCACTTTCTTATGCGGAGCAGCGCATTAGGCTCTAGGAACACAAACAATGAGGAAGTTCTTGCTCTCAAAAACACAGTTGGGCTGTGTGGGGCAGATCATAAGGAGTTGCTAAGGGAAGGAGACATAGCTCAGAGGTTCACTGCATGCTCAGCAAGGGCACAGCCCAGGAGCAATCCCCAGCACGGTGACAGAGTGGCGAGTACCACGTGTCCCAGTTTGCCCCTCCAGTTCTACAGGTTCAAACAACAGCTCCTTTCTGCTTCACCCAGCAAAGGTAGGAGGAGCAAAAACAGAGCCAGAGAGGCTGCTTCAGTCAGACAGCAAAACGGCTCTGTCCCATCTGTCCCAGTCCCAACTGAAGAAAGGCACGCTGTCACTTTGTCCATGCACGTTTCCTCCTCCCTCTAGATTTGGTGCACACAGTTAACTACAGCTTGAAGTAACACACAAGGGCTTCCCCAGTAACATCCTTTTAATGAGCTCCGGTTACCTAACTTGCACACAAAGTCCCCAGGCCTGTTTTTGAAGCATCTGGCCAGAGGTGTTCTGCAGGTTTTTGTTATCTAACCCTGGGCACTGGGCCAAAGATGGGTGGCGCAGGTTTAAGCCTAAAAAGAACTTTTTTTCTGCCAATGGATTTTCTGCCTTCTAGAAACTGAAGTCACTGTAATGTTCAGAAGTAGATAGCAAGTAATTTTATCCTGGTCACCAGGCCCGAGCTAAGACAGCATCCCGATTTATTAAGGTTATTTCCCTAAGTAAGAGAAAGTGAAATGAAATAGCCAAAACCACGGTGCTGAGACTCGCTCCCTCCTCAGAGTTTCAGGAAAAAGCACTGCATTAGAGATAAAGGCCCCAACTCCAGTACAATGTCTTTGGCGAGAAGCTGGAGCTTCTCAGGTGCAGCCTGGAGAGGCTGATGGCGGGCTTAGAAGGGCTGAACCCAAGCTCAAGATAGGGCCACTAAGCTGGTCATCAACCATCTCACCCGGATGTCACTCTGAGACCGACTCTCCTCCTTTAGCATTTCATGGGACAGAGAAGGTGAGCCAGGAAGCTACCATCTCAGACCAGGAAAAGCCATTACCACCATGTCTCCAAAAGTTACATACACCCCAGGACCATATGCCTGGACCTCAAATGTCTTTTATCTTGGGATTAGGAGTAAGCAAGCAAAAGAATGATAAGTGACATTCTGGCTTTCCCTTTTATACTCATATCCATTAAGGTTTTGGGGGGGTTTCTTTTTGGGGGGGGGGTTGTTTCGTTTTGTTTTTTGTCTTTCTCAAGTCCCAGAGTTTTAAAACCCACTTCAAAACAAGGAATGTTCTGGCAGTTGAGATATCTGGCTTCCCTGGCCCCAGCCCACTCCATGCTGGTACAGATTGCCAGAGCCTGGACCCATCCCCAAACCTGGACACAACTGAGCCCCATACAGCTGGAACTTGAAATCAGCTGTAAACAACTGGTCAGCCCAAAGAAATCCTTCAGCACTATTCTGAATGTCTATTTTGGTTTCCATTTTCATCTCTAAATAGATGAATTGTATCTTGAAGGTAGAGAGCATCAGACAGCCTCCTTGCTTCACTCCAAGTCTTAAAATAAGAAACTAAATTTACACCGTATTGCCCCTGTAGTGCTTCCTTCACAAAGGAATAATGGATTTTTGGGTGACTTCAGTGGGACTCAAGGGTCAAGGCCCCACCTGGACACCCTGAGGAGGGGACAAGCCTTGAACCTCACATTCACTCTGGGGCTGCATATCTCAGAGCTATTAGCAGAGCTCCAACTAAGTCAGAAGTGGAGAGAGCCACCACATGAGCAGAGAAATCAAAGTGCACACCTCCCTTTCCTCTAAATAGGGCCTCATCATTTAGGACATGAGAAGCCAGAAGCTTCCTAAAATTTTAAAGCCCTCCTCATGGACCCATCACCATATATAAGGGAAACTAAAACTCCACTGGTCCCCCAATGTAATCCGGACTTTAAAGGTAGGAATGATCAGGCATAGGAAGACCAGATTGCTGCCTAAGTGCTGTGTGATTTGAAAGTCTCCAAGGCTTTCTGTTAAAAAACATATCCTCCACTGACTGGCACTGTTGCCCTGAACAACCTTATGATGGAATTATCACCTAATCACAGGTAAAATGCAAATACAGTACCTGGGAGGAAAATCACATTTATCCCCAAATATGCTGACTTCCTTTCACTCACTTTCCCATTAGCATCACTTCGTTTGCTAGATTATGTTAAACAGGCCCAGAAAAGGCAAATTTTAATGTTCTAGGAAAGGAGAAGGGACAGCCTGGGAGGACAGGCCTGAATCAAGTCCCCAACCAGGAAGCCAGCGAGGGGTGCTGTATCTCAAGGAGAGAAGTGGGGAACAGGGGCCAAAGGGAAACACCCAACTTCATACGTTGTCCAGGTATCAATCAGCCCACAGATGTGAAGACAGGGACTCTAGCCTGGGAAAAAGGCTAAAGCTGATGCTTATGATGGGAACAGAGAAGAGGCTTTTGGAAGTAATGGGGATAACCAGGTAGGCTCTGTGTGGACTGAGACCAGAGCAGGAGGCCCAAAGGGTGTAAGAGAGACTGGCTGTGGGTCCCTTTTTACACCAAAGGGTTGGGGACCCTTCGGGAAGCTATCAGCAATGAAGTCCAATCTTATTTAGAGATGGGGTGGGGATGAGGAACCATGGGCTTAGTCCTACAAGACATAAACAATTCTTTGCACACTTATTTCCACCCAAGCCCTGCTTGGAATGCTTGGACAGTTCTATGTAGCCTAAACTCCTGGTACTCTAGTAAGCCCTACCTTACCCTTTCACCAAACTCACTGACCCCTGTGGAACCTACTGGGTCTTGGGAAGATATTAAACATCTGTGAGATTATATCAAAAAGCCCTGCTGGCAATTTCAGTTTTTAAACTCATATTCTCCCTGCCAGGCTCTGTGCTGGACACAGGGAAATAAGAGCAAAATTCATGTGATGGGGTTTTTGGATGAGATTATAGATCTCACAGAAATTCACAGTTGTCTGCCTTCGGGAAACTCTTGAGTAGACAGTTCTGAGAAGTCCTATAGGACTACATTCCGATACCCTTGACTCAGCTCAGTCCTGGCTCTCACTAAGGGCCCCTTCCTTCCTTCCACCTACGCTCAACTCTTCTTTCCGACGAGCTTCAGCCCCTGGCCTGCAGGAAGCTTCCTCCATCCACTCCAACCCTCAGGGCACCCACTCTCTCCACTCCTTAGTTCTTCATGGTCCTTACCGCTTGGTTGACTCTCTGCAAAAGTTACCTTACAGTTTTCTTCTTCTATTTACTTGTGAGCCTGAGGACAGAGACTGTGTCCGTTTGGCTGGTAACACCTTCCTACATAGTTATACCAAAGCAGGAAACACGCAAAAGTCAAATAGGCTTACTTAACTTAAAAACCATAAATAAGATTTTAAATATTAGTATTAAAGCAATAACCACACCTCCCCTTTGGAATATTTATTGGAATCATTTCAGCATTTCCATTACATTGCTTAATTTTGTTCCTTTCCCTCACAAATGAACACATCATCAACCAGCTAAACTCCAATGAGCAGCTAATCGAGGCTGAAGATTCCGCACTTTGAGCTGAACTGCTCATTTCTGGGTTGTCACAGTTGTATTAAGTTAATGAGACCTATCCTTCGTATTATTTAAATCAGCACTTTCATTTTTCTGTCTTTATTTATAGCAAAGTACCACAAAATGCTCAAGTAATAACATACACACGCACAGCTGTGCCGACAAATACGACAGCCACAGTGCTGAGGTCTAATGAAAGGTTAAAAGCAACAGAAAATCACCAGAAAGGCTAATTTCATCAGCCAATTCCAACAGACTGAACTGGGGGAGTAGAAGAGGAGGGCTGCGTGAAGGTCAGGGACTGTCTTAACATCCTTGGTCACCCCCGGCCCAATTCATCTCACAGAACAATATTCCACCCCCACCCAGACCCACGGCACCTGGCAAAACAATCCTCAGACAACAGAGAGCGAGAGACTGTAAGAGTAAGGAAAGACTTTCTTACCTGCTGTGCCTCTGTATTTCCCAACTGTCAGCTTATACCGCTCCTTGGGGGAGGCCACTTGGAATAAATCATATACGGCGTAGGCAGATTCATTGGAGGTCTGTAAATCCACTCTGACTTCATACCGGGTAGGGGTGCCACTAGTAAGATTGTGTAGCTTATCAAGTCCTAAAAATACAGAATGAATTCTAATGACCAGTTAGGGTTTCTATCTAGATGTCCCCCGAGGCCTCATGTGCTCACCGGTGTGGGTGTGTGATATTCATCAGTGGATGAGTCCACCAATGAGTTTACAGCTAAATGTGATGTTGGGAGTAAAGCCTGGTCTGAGAGGCGGGTCACTGGGGCTACGTCCTGGAAGGGTCTATCTCCCTCCTCCTCCCTTGGTGGCTCTGCCTCCTGCTGACACGCCACGAGCTGCTCTCCTCTGCCAGGCCCCTCTGGCACACAGTCCGGCATTGGAGCCAGCCAACTATGGACTGAAACCTCTGCAAACTGTGAACCATAATAAACCTTCTGCATTTAATCTATCGGTGTCAGGTATCGCATCCCAGAGATAAGTAAAGTGACTAAGACCCCAACCAACCCGTGTACCTGTGAGCACTCTCCATTTGCATCTAAGACTTTCAAAGGCAAAAGTCATCCTAGCTTTTATGTTTTCTGCCAATAAAGGGCCTTTCCAACACTTTCTCTTTGGGGGAAGGGACCAATTTTCTAACCCTATTATTTTTCTGGCACTGTCACACTAATGACTTGTATGGAGAGGCACAGTTGGAGGGTGGAGAATCATGGGATGAATCTGCCCATGAGCTCCATGTCTCTAAAACAAAAGCAATTCTTATTGTCCACACATCTCATAAGTAGACAACAGATCAATATTCGTTCTCAGATCCCTGAAGAGATTTTGTACTAAGCAAACCACAAACATCTTCTACTCCGTTAGACACGGAGTATTCAGGTTATGATTTTTTAAATTTTGCATTTCCCAACTGATGCTTTTGGCTGTTTCTCTCTCTGTGAACATCTGCTCCAGAGGAGAAAAGAGGGAAAAGGGGAAAAAGTATAATGCCGATAATGCCTGGCATTACCATCAGAATTTCAGGGACTACTACAATATCCTTCCAATAAGAGCCCAGAATTCCCACTAGACAACTGCTTTTCTAACATGATTTGTGAGAATTTCGGGCTCCAGGCAGCTTTGCAGTGCTTACATACAGCATAAAAACCACCGGGGGCAGCCCAAGTCTGGAGTGCACGAGAACCTTCCCATTGGCTTGGGATCACCAACACAGTGTCCCTGCCACTTGGACCTCTCACTGAGCTGCCTGACCAGCTTGTGAAGGGGAAAATTACCCACAACCCCAGCCCTTGGATTCTCAGAAATCATACCAAGCCAGAACTCCTGCATAGGGTCCCCGAAGCCTTCCACATAGCTCCGCCAGCGCTTGAAGAAATCCAACTGCCCAGTGTTCCGTCTCTGGAAGACCTGAAAGGGGACATGGCTGGTTCACTATGACATACTGAACAGAGAAAACCGAGTGAAAAGAGGACAGTATCTGTATTTCCCAAGGTGATATCAGGGGTCAGGAAGGGACTAGGAAGCTGCCCATAAAGCAATTTCCTCCAGCAGCACCACATCTTTATTTTCAGAAAGGATTTTTATTCCTATATATGTAGATTCACTGTATTTGTCTATGATATTAGTAAGAATTCCTTAGGTACAAAGAAGCATGCTAAGTACTAAAATGTGTAATTACTAACAGAGAAGATTTCTTCCCTCAAGAAATTTCAATTACAGAGCACAGAAAAACTTGGGGAACTGGTGATATAGTTGCCATTGGTAGACTATGGAAGACAAAACATTCCAGACCTTTGCTGGCTCTGACCCATAACCTTCAACATCTATTCAACTCAGTTGGGGCACATTATATTTATATGTTGTTTCTTCCCTCTTCCACCCTATATAGTTTGAAAGTAGGAATTATCTTTTAGTTCACTTAATTCCTATTGTAGCAAGTATATAAAATTTATGGAGAACAAAGTTCATCCAATAAATATTTATTGAGCATCCAGTATGTAGTAGGCACTACGAAGATGATGTGCAAAACTAATAAACCAAAAATGGTCCCTCGCCTCACAGAGCTAACTGTCTAGTAAATGAAACAAACATGAATTAAACAATCAAACATGCAATTAAAACAATAAGTGCTATGAAGGAAAGATGCAATAGGACTTTGAGAGAATTAAATAGGGGAACCTAGCAATAGCTCCCCTGAGGAAGTGACTGAGAGCTACAGGCTAAGTAAGAGTATCAGGCATGCTCAAGTCCCTCTAACTGCAGTGCAGAGCCTGGCCAGGGCAAGAGCGGAAGAGGGATGGTCAGCCAGGAAGTCACTGCAGTGGACTGTGAGAGACGACAGTCACTTGGACTAGAGGCCGCCCTGAGGATAGACAAAAGTGGACACAAGGTAAAACTGACAGACATGGCAACAGACAGAATGTGGAACTGAAGGAGGGGAAAGTCAAGAATAATTCTTATGATTTTGGCTTGCAGAATTGAATGACTATCACTAAGCTGTTCACCTAGAGGGGAGGTTCTGAGAGGTCAGGTTTTGTGAGCGCACCACGAGCTCCTTTGGAAATGTAGTGTGAGATGCTTCTGAGGTATGATGATGCCACATAAGCAGCTGAGTGTAAGAGTTAGAGTCCTAAAGAGAAGTCTAAGCTATATATATATATTTTTTTGTACTGGGGATCGATAAGCTATGCTTTTAAAGTGGGCATGTGTCTAAGAAAACGCTAGTAGTTACCAAGTCCCATTTCACTTTTCTCTTCCCAGGAATACAGAAAGATTTCCTTTTCAAGTCTCCTGCACTTAAGGTAGAGCCAAGTAATTTCTAGCCAAAGGGCTATAAATGGGAGTACAGGAAAGTGGGTGGGATTCTCCATGTTCTCTTCTACTGTTCCACACCATGGCACCATGTTGAAGGCCATGTGTTGAAACTGCAGACCACAAGATGGAATCAGCCTGAATCCCTGAGTCACCACTTAGAAGTGGCAGCCAAACCTCCAGAGAACATTGCACACATGAGCAAAAAAGCTTGCTGTCAGATCACTGAATCTGGGGATGGTTTGCTACTGCAACATATCCATTCCATCCTAATGACTACAGACAGCCACTGGGAAACAGGGGAAAGTGAAGTCAAGGGAACAAACAAGGCCACGAGGGAAGAAAATAGGAACTAAAAGGAGAAAATGCCCTAGGATCGAGCCACAAGGACTTGTAATGTGTAACAGCCACATGGGGAAAAATTATTTCATTAAGGAGAGAGAAAAAGTAACTGGAAATATGGGAGAAAAAACTAGGAAAATGTGGAATCACAAACCCAGAGAGAAATAATGGTTAATAGCATCAAGTGCTCATGACACAGGGAGAAACAGGAGATCAAAACTGTCCCTAGAACTCAGTGATATGGGGTCACCAGTGATTTTGTCAAGGGTTGTGTTGGTGAGATACAGGGACTGAAAAGTGAGCGTGGAATAAGATAGAGTTGGATACTATGCAAAAACAGCTACTTTCTTCACAAAAATTCCTCTATTTGGAAGAGGGCAGTTCCTATCAGAGTAAGTTGGATTCTTTTATATGAAGTAAACTTTAAAAGTAACTAAAACTTAAATACACCTTTGTGCACTACTGGACTTGATAATACATAATTCTACTTGACCTTGAAAGCCAAGCTAAAAGCCACCCTAGCTAACCCCAGCAATGACTGCCACTAACCAAAGCTGAAATTGCTTCTTTCTACCAATTTTCCTCCATTTTAATTCAAATGAAAAAGCCCCAACACAAAATCTAATATCCCTGCTTTCCACCAGGCTTCAGAGCAGCTGCCTTGAAGTAAAATGCATCATCTTGAATCTGGTAAGGTAAACCTCCTCCTAATACTTGTGCATTCTTTGTTTTTGCCTGGGAAGAGCCAGAGAGAGCAGCAAAGGACAGGTTATCCTGCAGGAGTGCTGATTCTCCATGCGGGCACTCACATTTAACTCCTCCTGAAGCACTGGGGCAGGCTCACTGGCCCAGGAGAAGCTGAACTAAGGCACCTAGTCAGCTAGAGCCTGTCCCTGCCAGAGGGGTAGTGAGTCAGGCATTTCTGTTCCTGACCCTCTGCCAACTCATTATCAAACTAGGACAGAAGTGGGAAAGAAGGGTCTACCACACAGAGTTGCTGGAAGGGCTAAATGACATGGCACATGCCCTATGAATGTGGACGTCCGGGATGTGAAACTCACGTTTGCTTCCACATCCATTGTGTCAAATCTTGTTCCTACTGCAAGGTCAAGTTCAAAACTAATCCTGCCCTTCTAAGGACAGATGTATTATAAAGGCATGTGGTCTCTATCTCCAATCAATAAACATAATGCCCAAGCTTGATAAGAGCTTTCCAGCTTATTCTGTTAAATAATACTCAGCCTGGTCAGGCAAGCAGACTCTGGTACTCTTCCCTCATTGCTTAGACCAGATTCATGCTTCTAGCTGTGTCCTTGGACAAGTTAGTTAACCTTGAGAAGCTTTACTTTTCAAAATTATCAGATCAAGATGACAACTGCTCCTCTGTTGTGAGCTAAAACTGAGGCTTTAGCAAGATCGTTAATCAAAATAAATCACAAAATACTTAGCCCAGAGTCCAGCAATATAGATAAGTTATTATTATATCTCAATAAATGTTACTTTGCAATTGATTACATCAAATTCAAATGAGCTGGCCCATAGGGATCATTTTTACATTGTGATCAGGCAGCCTTCACTCAGAATCTAGTTCATTCCCATTCTGAGTGAAAACACTATAAGGAACTTCTGTATTCAGGAATAACAAAAGCTCCTTAGCAAATAAGTCTCAAAGGGGGAAAAAACTCCTTATGTCTGGTCAAATACTCCAGAGTTGTCATTACACTCAAGAACTTAATGTTCTGAATGACTCAATCAGGAAGAAAAAAATCAAAATTGCATGTAAAAGCCTGTGGAAAGAGCCTCTAAGTGCAGTCTTTAAGACTTCCAAGATGGAAAACAAAGCTGGAAATATTTGAGACATTTAAGTGTTCCCTGATGTTCTTTCCAGCTTCCCACCAGCAGCCTCTGTTACCTCCTAGGGGCAGAGCTTGTCTGTCGGTTCACCAACCAGGATTCCTGCTGCCTGCTGTGGAGAATTTCCTTAAAAGGATTTTAAAAGTTCAAAAGAAGCAGGGTACTATAGGTTGTCATTCAGTGACAGAAAATGCAAAAAACATGAAAATTGTCAGTAAAATATGTGGTGGTGAAGTTTTCAGGACTCCATATGATTTTTGGAGCTTGGAGAACCCTGTAGACTCTCATGGATTATTTCTAGGAATCGGGGTCAGAAAACAAGACGTGGGGTGGGGTGGGGTGGGGTGGGGGATTGGAGTTGGTTAGATCACAGAGTGGCTTCTTATTTCTGGGACAGACTGTGTGTGGAGCGAAGGTTATTTTCATGGGCAGGATAAAGAGCGCAGGCTCCTTAAGTGCAGAGATTTTAGTCTGATTCTTTCACTGCTGGATTTTAAGTTCATAAAACAGTACCTGATGCATAGTAGGAGCTCAATATTTGTACAATAATTCATGGACTTCCCAGGCAGACAGACTGACAGATCTCTTTCCTAAAGGTTATGCTAGACATACATCTCTTTCTCTATGCGAGCTTGGGTTTCAGAAAGGTCATATTAGACAGTACAAACATCCTGCCAATGGTCAATTACAGACACAATGGCAGGAAATTGGGCTTCAGGCCTGAAGGGACCAAATGCTTTGAGTTACAATGGTGCTGATGAAAAGCAGCAGGTACAACCCTATGGGCCTGGCCAGCTGGAAGACTTCCCACATTATATTCTGTTCAGTTATTTTACAAATCAATCAAGAATTTCCCCATCCAATCCATTTACTGCCTTTCAGGCGTCAGATGCCACTGTGCAGATAATAACTTTTCTTCATCACTGCTCATCAGATGGTATCATTTTACCCATGGCTGCTCAAGTGTCTTTGGTTTCCCAGACCCCTGAGCAAATGTGTAAGTGAATATAGTTCTGAGCACTATGATATCATACTTTCTCTTTCCCACAATGAGTTGCAGATACACAGCAGGTGAAGGTTGCATGCTGGTTTGAGGTATCGAGAGCTTCTGTCAGTTTGGGCACAGAGAGAAGTGGAGAGTGGGAGATGGAAGAATCAGATTGCAAACTTCAAAGGCAGCTCATCATATAATTGGATCAGCATGCAATCAAAGAAGATGCCATGTGGTTTAAGTAGACAATGACCCAAGCGAATAAAAGGTCCACACAGAACAGGAGCCATTAGGACACTGCCCATGCCTCCCTTTTTCAGGTCTTAAGTCTTTCAAATCAAAGCCCAAAAGGCCTCGTTTCTGTCCTGTTGGAAACAAGGCACAGAACCTGGACAACAGGCTTCAATTCAGAGAACCAAGCCCCCAAAGAGGCTGTGAATATTCCTCTTGGATGACCCATTGGGAAGACCAATGAATTAGGAGGCTGGAGGCCTAAAATCTAGACCTAGCTTTGTTGTTAAATTGTATGACTTAGACAAGGTGCTTTTCTCTATGGGCCTCACTTTCTCTGTCTGTAAAACAGGAATAAGAATCCTTTCTCACTTACTCTAAAGCTATCTTACGATAGTTATGTTTTTCAAAGTGCTTTAAAGTAGGTAAAATTTAGGTAATGATCACATATAGGGCATTATTGGATGACAATAAACCCACAAGCCTACATAGTCTTCAGTCCTGTTAACCAAGCCTATTCTATGACAGATGTTAAGTACTAGGCTCTAACCTTACACTCTCAAAACAGCTGCAAGTCATCAAAGATCCTCTCTCCTATGGCTAAAGAAGTAGACCCCCCTCCAAATGCTCCACAGGGCAGCTGTGACCAGCTCTCTGGGCAAAGAAACAAGTGCTTCATGGAGCTCCCCAGGGCTCTGCAGGACTCACAATCCAGCCGCCTCCGTCTGTGTCCATGTCACAGTAAACCTTCAGGGGCCGGTTGACATCACCATTCAGGTAGATGGTGTAGAGGCCACTGGCGGCATCGCTGTTCTGCTGAATCTGACTGCAGTCCGAGGGGTGTGGAAAACGAGCATCAACTGGGAGCCAAGCAGAAAGGCAGTATTGTTAGAAGAAAGGCAAGGAAAAAACAAATTCTTTAAGGCCTCTTCTTTTTTAAGGCAATTTATTTTGTTTGGAAATTAATTCATAACCCTGATTATCTTTCCTCTTCCAAATCTTCACTCATGACTTTTTTTTCTCCCTCCCTCTGCTCTCATCAAACTCTGCAAATGCACCAGAATCAAGGTCAAATTCTTATCACTTCTTTCCCTAAATCAGTACCCCCACAAAGCAATGCTCTATTTCACTCCCTTCTGTAGCCTCTCACTGTGAGTAGGTTTCTTTTGAATCCATAACTCCATTTTCATTTCCCAGAGGAGAGATCCATAGCTCTATAAGCGCTTGCTCCTCCCTGGCCTCGCCCCTGCTCAGCTGCTATTGCACTACCACTCCTAAGGCAGATTCCACGTTACCTGTGGAGAGGGAGGTGGATACACTCCTGCTCCTGTGATCACCCTTAAAAGCAACCAAGGAGGCAGGGTAGGTGATGCCCTGCTCAAGGCCTTGCAACTCGAACCTCTGCTCGCCTCTTCCAAGCCGCACCTCCTACCAAACAAAGGAGATAGTAAGTAGAGAGACAGTGATTCTGTGCATGATCCTCTAGCAGCCTAGGGATCAAGAGCATTCCGGGGGGCTACCACAGAAGCTCTCCAAGGGCCCAGTGGCAGCCCAGAAACCCCATGGGCCCCGTCACTTCTCTGGAGGGCTGTGCCACCGAGATCCAATCCTACTAGGAGCACTAGTTGAAACATCACACCATGTACTGCCACTTGAGCACAGCCTATTCTTTCCAGGGGTGTCCACCTTCAGATACACACTGTGCACTGACTATAGCCACTGCTATCGGCAATGAGGAGGCAATGCTGGCCTAAAGAAATGCTAAAAGGGCATGAAACAAGCCACTGATATCTGCGATACACAGAAATAGTTGGTATTTCAACACATCTGTCTGAATCTGTCTTACTTGCTCTATAAGCACAGGACTGACTTTATTAGCAGACTGTCAGAAGCATTAAATGCAATCACAAATTAGTCAAAGTGCCCTTCCTTTTTTCCTCCCTCTTCCCTCTTCCTTACCAAGGAGAAAGAATGACAATTTGCCATCTGGACAAGTGTTGCACATTTGCTGCCTTCAGATTCAAGGGGGAGGTATACCATTGAAATAAGCACCTACCATGTGTTAATCACAATCCTAAGAAGTTTAGATACAACAATAAACAAAACAGCCAAAAATTTCCTGCTCATGGAGCTTGTATTAGGGAAGACTAACAATAATAATAATTTTTTAAAAGGGCAGATATGTGGCCAGCAAATATACAGAGGTCAGTAGGAGGAGCAGGCACAAATGTCAGGCCTTAATGAGACCACAGTGTTCACAAATGACTCTGCCTAGCACCATCCCTTACATATACCAGGTGATCAATAAGGATCAACTGGTTGATCAGCAGGTTACCATCTGACCAGCAATCAAGCTGACTTTCCCAAGTCAGTCGCTTCACAGAGAGGCTGCTCAGAGAAGGCAGCAAGAGAAAAGAAAGGTCCAGTACCTTTACGGTGCCATTGGGGAACTGGTAGGTCAGAATGTACCCATCAATCTGAGCAGAGGGGGGCATCCAGGTCAATGCCCCACCAGAATGTGTCACACCGAATGGACGAAAGTTTTTGGGAGGATCTATTTCTATAAATTAAAAAATTAGGTGATTATTATTACTAAAATACAACCAGACAAGGTAATTCTTGAGCTATTAATTTATACTTTCTTCATTCATATTCCCATTTCTCTTCTTCCCTCCAAGCACTTAATGAGTCTGTTCTTCCTTGCTATGGAGCTTTCCTGATCCTCCTGACCTTTATTTCCAAAAATAAAGATCCATTGAGGACAAGAAGATTAAGGACTAGGACACTGTGCAGGCTGACAGGGAGGGGATCTGGGCCCACTTCCCAGCAGAATATCCCAGGAGATATTAGCTTTGTGCAATCTAGACTTGCAGATGGGTTCTCCAAGGAGGCAGGGCTTCCGAGGTATCATAGGAAGATGAGAGAACCACAGACCTACAAGAAAACTGCACACAGAAACCAGGGCTGACTCAGCAAACATCTCCTTAGAGAAATGACAAAATGCCTTGCACTGGGAAACTCTCCAGGACTTACACAGCCCTGATGAAGGGCATGATTCTTAATGTCCTTAGATTTCTGACCATCAAACAGAATGGGGCTTATAATGGAAGTTAGCACAGAAATACAAAGTTGTGTTTTTTAAATATTCAAGTATTTGGCCTTAGATGCACACCTAGTACAAAGAAAAAGGCAGATAGGAGAGTGCTTATAACAAAGAATGAAGGTGGGCAGAAAGAGCAGAGAGCTTTTCCTGTATGTATTTCTCCACCCAAACACTGAGCGTACATGGCAGACCAGGAAAACTAAAGCTCAGCAAAAACACTAGTCACCACTGTAACAACTGGTCAGACAGCTCACTTTTTAAATTAAATAAGATATGAATGGAAATTTCCATTTTGAAGAAACATCGCAGAAGGCAATTTTAATTTAGAAGCTCCCAAAGAGTTGTCTCCAGGCTATTTTCTACCCAACAGCATTTCAGCTGAGAACTGAATCGCAATATTTTAATAGAAATCAGACAGCTGCTGCTTTGAATTACGTTGTTTTGACAAATCTTAAGTTTCTATTATATCAGCTTGGTTTGATTTTCTAAAGCATAACATCTGGCATGGATCTTATTCTGTCTATCACATAGAAAAACTGGATTTTCTTTCAAAATGAACGCAAAATTGTAACTGTTTAAATATTTTCAAATTCACTTCTGCCACCTCTTTGAGTGCCCATCCATTTCCCTGGCCCTGGACTTGAGATGTCTGTCTTGGTTACATTCACATTTCTATGGAGTAGAAATAAGGCTATTTCATTACTGTCATTTAAAATGGGAAAGTGAAACAAAGAAAGACAAAGAAGGAAGAGATGATAACAGGAACAAGGGAAAGGCAGCAAAAGAGAGGAGGAAGGAGGGAGGGAGACACTGGTTACCTGTTGACTCTGGAGAGCCACACAGGGAACTAGAGTGTCTGTGGTAGGAAAATGAGATTTTTTCTCAAACATTCTTGTGTAGTTTGAAACTTTTTGTAATAATAACATACTAATCTTGAGATTTAAAATGATGGATAATTTTAACTAATAAAATTATGATGAAATGTAAGGTACTCCTAAATGCAGTGGCCCCAGTTGGTGCACTTGACCATGGCGGGGAATGAAGAGACCTTCCCCAGATTCTCTGAAGGGCCCCATAGACCTTCCAGGGCCCTCTAAGCCTGATTCCGTGATGTTAAGCCAAGGCTGGAGGCCACATCATGCACCAAAATATATGCAGCCCAGGCATCTCTGACCACCCTCTGGAAGCCACATGGAGGAGGGCGTTCCACCCTGGGCCCCACCGTGGAAGAGGGAAACAGAAACTCCCACCTCTCTCTTCTCTCCACTGGACCTGAGGCCCAACCAGGTTCTGGGCTTGACAGCTGGGTAAGTGGATGGGGCTGAGGGAAGCCACCTTGTACACAACTACTGAACCATGTGCTCTACACTGTCATCTTATCTGAACTGTTATGCCACATTATCTCCTTGAAATGTAATTGCAAACACTTGAGAAATGTCTTCAGATGAAGCAACAACCCCTCCTGTTCTGCTCCCTGGCCCAGTCATAGAGGAGGAGGATTCACTCCTGAGCAGTGTGAAGGGTTCCCCTGGACTGGTCCCAACAGTACCTGTCAGGGCCTTGGTGCTGACCTTCTTGCTCTCGCGAGCCCCTTTCACGGCCCACACTTGAACTGTGTATGCCACACCAGGCTTCAGGCCTGTCAGGATGGTGCTGCTTTGCTCCTTTGACACTGGAATCTCCTTTGTCTCTCCATCCGCAGATGTGTAGCGCACCATGTACCTGTCAATGGCGGCTCTCACTGGGTCCCAGGAGATGGTGGCTGTAGTTTCTGTCACCCGGTTGGTCACCAGGTTTTTGGGGCTGTCAATTTCTTTTTTAAGAGAGAGAGAAAAGGCTGCATTTAGAACCAAGGGAGCTCTCTACTCTGGTTATCAATAATAATGGTATAATTCCATTGAAAACAGGGGTAAGAGGCCCCCAGGTTCCATTTTCCAGGGAAACAAGCCACTGGATATTAAAACTGGAAGGAATCATACCTTCTCTGTTTATCAATATGGAAATTTTTTGTCCCTGTAGTTCTCCAAATTACCATAAAAACCTTAGCAACAAAACAAGCCATTGAAACTACTGTTGAAACAACCTCTGTTGTAAACTCTACAGTATCTACCGGTAGTTGTTTTGTTTAAATGAATTTGAGAGCTAAGTAACATCTTCTCTTCCACTTGACTTATAAAAGCACAGGAAAATGGAAGCCCAAGTTCTTGCTGTTTTCTTGTGTTCAAACCAAGACCAGACCTCTTTGCTCTGAATTTTGAGCCTTCTCACCTTCTCAAGGACTTCACTCCTTTTCATGTGCCCCCTCACTCCTGCACCAGTCCCTTCTCTACCATCAGTTCCTGACAAGCCACCTCGAAGATCCCATCCCTCCCTACGTTGTTTCATTTCTCTACACCTCAGAACCGACAAACTCAAGAGGAGGGTCTGCATAGCTCAATCTCACTCCCCACCCATTCACTCCCCAACTCAATCATGTTTCTATACCAGCCCTAAATCTGCTGCTGTAGGTCACCAATGTTCTGGGTGGACATCTGTCTACTGGACACCTGGCATGCACACGTTACTCAAATTTGAGTGGTATTTAGCAGAGTTAACACACTTTCTCCTTCTGGGAACATTCTCAGCTCTTGATTTCCATGTCTACACACTACCCTGATTTTCCTCCTAATTCATTGACTCCTCTGCCTCCTCCTTGGTCCTTTGTTAGCAACTTTCATATATCAGTGCACCCAAAGCTCCCTCTTTTCCTGTTTCTCTACATTTCTCCCCATATCTACAGTTTGAAATTTTAGAAACTCAATATTCCATAAGAGTATCAGTTCTCAGCTCCAGGCTTATATCTACTATTGCATTATCCATCACAGAGTCTGGCCTGTATTAGACACTCAATAAGTATTTGTGGAATTAATAAACAAATCACTCAGTTAACCAAGGAATCTAACAAGTATCTCAAACTTAAATATTTAAAGTCTTGACACTCCCCTAATAGTCTCCCTCCTCAAAAATGATAGCAGAATCCTCTATGTTGCTCAAATCATACTTTGTTCCCCGTTTTCTTTGTACCCATATCTCATAGGTCAACAGTTGCTGTCATTTATACCTCTAAAGTACATTCACAGACCTCTTCTCTTCTCTATCCCTACCACCATCACACTTGCTCAAGTCACCATCTCTCACCAAGATTTTTATAATAGCTCCTTTACTAATTTTCCCACTTCTACTCTTTTGTCACTCTCATTTATTCTCCTCACTCTGACCTGAAAAATAGTTTTAAATGACTACTGTACCACGTCACTCTTCTAATAAATATAGCACACTTCCTCTTTTAGGCACCATGTGCTTCTATATGACCTAACCTTGGTCCTTCTGCCTCATTTTCAGATACTTGCTCCCTCATCTTCTATACTTCAATGATACCAGCCTCTTTGCAGTTCCTCAACTATCTCATGTCTGTTCCAGCTTAGGACCATCACATGTGCTCTTACCTTCTCCCAGAAATGGCTATTCCCCAGTATCCATCCTCCCCTTCTTCCACAAGCACACTGCCTAGTAGATCTATCTGCAATGCCACAAATATTCCACAATCTACACTGTCCAACATGGTAGCCATTAGTCACATGTGGCTACTGACCATGTGAAATGTGGCTAGTCCAACTAAGGAAATAAATTTTTATTTTAATTATTTTAATTAATTAAAACTCAAAGAGTCACACTAGCTACACATGGCTATTTAATTTCATACGACAGTGAAACAGAAGTTGAACCTGGCCTCATGGCCAACCGGCTGAAGATCTCATTTCCAGCCTCTTTGTAAGGAAGTCTGGCATCATGTCTTAGATTAGACAGTGAAGTGTGAGAAGAAGGGGTGTCTGCAATATTCCAGTCATGTCCTGCCCTTTCCCGTGCCCCTGCCCACCAGCTAGAATGCAGATGGGCTGTTACCATGTAAATAAAGGCAACTTCTAGGGATGAGTGAGAGGGAAAAACAAAACAAAACAAGGAGACTGGGTCTCTTGTACAGAGGAGCTACCCTGTCAACCCTGGCTCACTCATCCTCTATCATTCTACGGGGATGAATAAATTCCTTTCTTGTTTAAATCATTCTCATCTGGGTGTCTCTTTCAATGTGTATCCTATTACTATTCACTGCATTTCAGAACGATCCTTACCTGTCATTCTCTATGCCTATACCACTGTTATCTCTTTCATATAACTTATCAGAATTGATACTTATAAATATGTTTTCATATATCTCTCCCACTGGACTTTAAGAGACTAGAGATCGCATTTGTTTTGTTTACCACTGTATCCCCAGGCCTAGCACTTAGCAGATGTTTATTAAACGTTAGCAGCATGCTGAACACAGGGCTCCAGCTTCACAGGTTAATATTTGAAACTTTATATCACACAGTATCTATTGAGTCAAGCCCACCTAAAATAACCTGCCACAAAACAGTTCTTTCATTTTGTAGTTTAAGGAATTTTATATGGGTTTCACATTATTCAGTATAATTTTCTATTGCCGAGAGGCACAAAGCTTAAGAAAGAGTTTCAAGACATTAGTAGGACCACTCAGCAGAGTCTACTACTATGCTTTGTTCTTTTTTTAGGTAAAAGAAAGGGTTTTATTATAGTAAACTGTCAGCTATGAGTTGAGTGTCTGACTTCAAAACTCATGATGAAATTTTGTTTTTGTTTTGTTTTGTTTTTTGTGCCGGGGATTGAACTTGGGACCTTGCACTTGCGAGGCAGGTGCCGGAACCACTGAGCTAAATCCCCGGCCCCCCATGATGAAATTTAATTGCCGCTGGAACAGTAATCAGAAGTGAGATCTTTGAGAGATCACTGAGACTTGAGGGCTCTGCCCTCTTGGATGCATTAATGCCATTATCACAAGAATGGGCTACTTATCATGGGAATGGATTTAACATCAGTACCCTCTTGCCCTCTCTCTCTGTCTCATGTGCCTTCACTGGCCCTTCTTCCACCTTATAAGCAGCATGAAGGCCCTCACCGGAAGCAGCACTGTGCCCCTGAACTTCTCAGCCTGCAAAAGTGTGAGCTAAACTTGTGCTGTTTATCATTTACATAATCTGTGGTATTCGGTTATAGCATAAAATGGACACTCTCCTAAAGCAGCCCACAGTCCCTGAGATCACAGATCCCAAAAGCAGCTGCGCCATCATTCAGCAGCAATGGATCGATCTGCATTAATTACTCCAGCTTCTCTCCCCTCCTGTTACCTGATAAATTAAGAAAAGAAAAACAAAACCTGACTTCCCATAGATTTAGCATGGCAGGCATCACATTCCCAAAGAACATCCATTACCTGTGGGGGCCTTGGTGTTGGCCTTCTTGCTCTCCCGGGTGCCCTTCTGGGCCCACACATGGATGGTGTAGTCAACCCCGGGCCTCAGGCCAGTCAGGACGGTGCTGGTCTTCCCCTTCCTCACAGGAATCTCCCTGGTTTCTCCATCGGCAGAGGTGTAGCGCACCACATACCTGTCAATGTCAGCCTGCACCGGGTCCCAGGAGACAGTGGCTGTGTTCTCTGTCACCTGGTTGGTTACCAGGTTTTTGGGGCTGTCAATGTCTAAAAGGAAAAGTACTAATTAATATGTGCTACAGACAGGCCCAGCGGTGCAGAAACTGGTAGCCATGTTGCCCAGGATGAGAGTCTTCATGTTTTGGGGGTTTTCCATTTCATATGCTCTTTTCTTGTTTTTTAGCTGTTTCATGGAAATAAACCTCTCCCCAGACATACTTGTCTCAAGTATAAAACACAATTGACCAGAATTTGAAGATCTGGGCTATTACCTTTGCCAAAATTTTAACGAAATAAATCTCTTTATTTGTTTAGTAAGGTATATAGAGCCCTCACTCTGTATAAGGCATGCTCTAGACAGCATAAAGCTTTCAGAGTTGAAGAAGACCTGGGCTCTGCTTACAGGGAGGTAACAATTTTCTATCTATTCTCATGGCAGTGAAGACCTCCCATTTCATTTTTTAAAATTCTAAAACAAATCCAAATATAAGCTCTCGGAAGAATAGGGTTGCATCCCACTACCCTCTGTGCTCCCAGAACATAGAAGAGGATGGGACTTATGAAACGTGTATATTACGTAGTGTTAAGTAAATCAGCAAAAATTAAAATCCTTTTTTAATAGTCTTCAGCATACATGGATTCACTTGCCATGCTGGTTTGCTGATTAAAACAATGTACAAAATATGGTCATACATCTCTTTCACAATAAGAAGATATGAATGTAATACAAACATTATCCTAACCCTTAGAACTCTGGTCCACTTATACTGTGCCATTCTACAGAGAAGAATAAATGTCTCTCTTGCTGCAATTTGAGTGTTTCTGTCAATTACTACTTACCCCATACAATCTAAGGAACATCCCTGCTTCGTTATTCCCTACACCAATACCATGTGGGTATTATCTGTAGAACTTATCATTATTTAGAGTCACAAATAAGTTTTGTAAATTATGATTAATTCATACTAAAGCAAATCACATACATCTACTTGCTATAGATGTCAAATCTATATTTTAAAGTCAAATCACTAAGATACCATTACTAATAATAATTTTCAGCTTTTGTTCCCACTCCCAAATGCACTAAGAGACCATCAACATTGTCTCCAGCAAAGGATCCAAACACTTAAAAGAGGATTTGATAACTACAACTATCCAAAAGCAGTTTAGAGAGTGTATGAGGCTCTGACTATGCACTAAGGAAACCAGGTAAAGGGAAGAGAGGAATGCTATGTTTAATTGATAATGAAGGAATACCATCCTGCTGGTACATATACCATAGACGTCTGCCCATGTCACGGGAGGAAAACAGGTTTTGACCTCCCTTAGGCTTAGTATGACAGGTGTCACATTCCCACAGAACAACATCCATTACCTGTGGGGGCCTTGGTGTTGGCCTTCCTGCTCTCCCGGGCCCCCTTCTGGGCCCACACGTCCACCTTGTACTCCACACCTGGCCTCAGGCCTGTCAGGACGGTGCTGCTCTGGTCCTTCCCCAACAGAAACTCCTTGGTCTCTCCGTCAGCAGAGGTGTAGCGCACCACATACCTGTCAATGTCGGCCTTCACTGGGTCCCAGGACACAGTGGCAGTGTTCTCTGTCACCTGGTCAGTCACCAGGTTTTTGGGGCTGTCAATGGCTAAAAGGAAAAGTGCTGATCAGTATAAACCACCACCAAGTACCAACCACTGAAACCATTAAGCTTGAGCCAAGATAGTTTTTTACATCTCGTATATTGGTTCTCATTTATTTCATGGACATAGACCTTATCTCCACAGTGGATTCCTGTATCTTCAAAGAGGGAGCACAGGACCACATCCTGGATGAGCATCACATCCACAGTCAGAGAGGCTGAGGTCTAGGCTCAGGCCCAGAGGCAGATCTTGGGAGCAAGAAGCCCCCTAGTTTGGAGCAAGCAGACCAGAGATCTTATCCCAGATCTGCCATTAGCGACCTGTGACCTTGAACGACTCAGCTGCCTCTGACTATACCTTATTTTTCCCATCTATGAATGTGGTCCTTAGACTTAGGTAATGTTAAGGTGACAAATTATTCCATGAATATTTCATGGACCCAACATCATGAAACGTCAGCTAAATGTGCGACTTGTAGAAATCATGCACCTCACTGTATTGCAGGATTCTTAATTGCAAAATGGAGATACTGATTCCTGCTCTACTGATTCAACAAGTTTATCTAGGAGCCAAGTAAGTAAAGAGAACAATCCTCATTCACTGCTAGTAGGCACGTAAAATGGTATAACCAGAATGAAAACAATCTGGCAATTCCTCAGAGATTAAAGATCAAGGGCCGGGGCTGAGGATGTAGCTCAGCAGTGCTTCGCCTGCCTGGCAAGCCAGCTCAAGGTCCTGCGTTTGATTCCTGTTACCGGCAAAAAAAAAAAGAACGAACCATCACATGATCTAGTAATTCCACTCATAAGCAAATATGTCCACACAAAAACTGGTATAAAAATGTTCACAGCATAATTTCTAATAAGAGCAAAAGAGTGGAAACAACTCAACTGTCCAAAAACTGATGAACTGATAAATAAAATGTGGCACATCCATACACTGAAATATTAATTTTCAATAAAATTAAGTACTGATATAAGTTACAACATGGATGAACCTGGAAAATATTACACTTCTTGAAAGAAGCCAGGCACAAGGTTGATACATGGTATAAATCTCTATATATTAAATATCCAGAACAGGAAAATATATAGAAACAGACAGCAGCTGTTACCTAAAGCTGGAGGGAGCAAGGATGAGCTATTCATCTGGTATTGAACAGGATGTTTCTTATGGTGATAAAATGTCCTGAAATTGATAGTGGTAATAATTGTACACCTCTGTGATTATACCAAAGCTGCTGATGTAAACTGTAAAAGGGTGGATTATTGAGATGTATGTAGATAACATACAGATAAGCCTGTCCCTAACAAAGGAGGAAAGAAAAATGAAAAATTTAAAACTATAAACTGTTACTGTATATCATTGCAACCATAAGATTCTCAGAACGAAACAGACTAAGAAAGCAACAACCCCTTTTTTTCCCAAACAGATTATTGTAAAAGACATTTTCCTAAAGTACATCATAGTTCGTAGATCCCAACATGAATATGGTTCGTTTTTTGGGTTATTTTTGGTACCGAGGATCAAACTCGGGTTCTTGTGCTTACGGGGCAGGCAACGGAACCACTGAGCTAAATCCCCAGCCCTTTCCTTTGTGTCTCTTCCATTTAAAGGGAAATATTTTGAGACTGAACACAAAGGAAATACAAAATTGGAGACACTGGAAGGGTGTGACCAATCACCATTAATCTTAGGAGACTAAAGAGTGAGGCTGATATCCTTATTTCATATTGAAGGTGTTGAGGAACGGTGTGAGTGGTATGATAATGCTTTACTGTAGGCTCAGCCAGACCAAAAACAATGCCCATTACCTGTGGGGGCCTTGGTGTTGGCCTTCCTGCTCTCCTGGGTCCCCTTCCGGGCCCACACGTCCACCTTGTACTCCACACCTGGCCTCAGGCCTGTCAGGACGGTGCTCCTCTGCTCTTTCCTCACAGGAATCTCCCTGGTCTCTCCATCAGCAGAGGTGTAGCGCACCACATACCTATCAATCTCAGCCTCCACTGGGTCCCAGGAGACAGTGGCAGTGTTCTCTGTTACTTGGTCTGTCACCAGGTTTTGGGGGCTGTCAATATCTAAAAGGAAAAGTGCTTATAAATACAAACCATCAACAGGCACCAAAGAGTAAGACCATTTTGCTTGAGCTGAGACATTTTCTTTCTGCTTGTAGTTTTCTCATCTCAAATTTTGGCTTTTTGTAGTTTAATGGAAATAGACCTTGTCTCTCCAGGTGGGCTCTTGGGTCTTCAAGGAGCCAGCCCAGGGCCACATTCTGGATGAGCATCAGGTTCACAGCTAGAGGAGCTGAGTTGTAGGCCCAACCAAGAGCCAGAGCTGCGAGACAGGAACCTCCTTGGGCTACAGTCAGCAGATTATAGATCTTATCCGAACTCTGCCATCAGCCAGCTATGGCCTGGAACAACTTGTGCCTCTGACTGGACCTCAGCTTTCCATCCGTGAATGTGGCCTTAGACTAGATAGATTTTAAAGCACCATAATATTTCACAAAGACTTCATGACTCAAACCCCAAGAATCATCGCCTACATCAGTAACTTGTAGAAATTATACACTTCATTGTATTTGAAGATTCTCTACTGCAAAATGGGGATACTGATTCCTGCTCTACTGATTCAACAAATTTATCAGGAGACCAAGTAATGGAAGAAAACAGTCCTCATTCATTGCTGGTAGGTATGTGGTATTACCACAATGGATACATTCTGGCAATTCCTCCTAAGTTAAAGTTAATTAACAAATGAATCAATAACTCTACTTTTAGGTATATATCTTAGAGAAATGAAGATGTATATGCATCCAAAAACTTGTACATATTAGGGGTGAGAGTACAGCTCTGTGGTAGAGCACTTGTGTGGCATGTGCCAGGTGCTGAGTTCCATCCTCCATACAGCAAAACAAAACGAAACCCACAAATGCCCCAGCATCATCATTCACAATAGCTAATAAATAAGTAAATAAATAAAAAGTGCAACAACTGATAAGTTGCTAAAGAAAATATGATATAGCCATGCAATGGAATATTCATATACAATAAAATTAAGTATTGACATCAGCTTCAACATGGATGACCCGGAAATATTATATTTTTTGAAAGAAGCCAGTTACAAAGGCATCTTTAAATCTCTATATGTTAAATTTCCAGGATGGGGGAATCTATAGTGACAGACAGCAGTTGTTACTTTGGGCTAGAAGGAGCATGGGTGAGGAATGACTGGTAATTGAACTGTACACCTCTGTGACTAATCTAAAACCAATGAACTGCAAACTTTAAGAGGATAGATTTTACAGTTTTTTTTATTTTATAGATAGATACATCTTGATGAGGCTTTTTCCTAACAAAGGAGGAAAGAAAAATGAAAACCTTTAAAACTGTGAACTGTTACTATCTATCAGGGCAACCATAGGATCCTCAGAGTAAACACATAGGACTCAAAAGAAGATTATTCACGAAGACAGCAACAACCCCTTCTTGTTCCAAACAGATCCCAGTAAAAGGCATCTCCCTAAATTATATAGTTCACAGATCCCAACATGAATATCTCTTCCATTTAAAGGGAAATATTTTGAGACTGACCACAAAGAAAACAAAATTGGAGAAACACTGGGTGGGTGTCGCCAATCACCATTAATCAGAGGAGACTAAATAGTGAGGCTGATATAAGGGCCTTACTACATAGTAAAGGTACCAAAGGACAGTGAGAGAAGTATGACAGCCTGGTCTTCTACTAATCACTGATTTCTGCCAATCTCAGAAAAGGAACACCAAACTCAGTCTTCCACAGACTTAGCAAGACAGGTGTCACATTCCCACAGAACAATGTCCATTACCTGTGGGGGCCTTGGAGTTGGCCTTCCTGCTCTCCCGGGCCCCCTTCTGGGCCCACACGTCCACCTCGTACTCCACACCTGGCCTCAGGCCTGTCAGGACGGTGCTGCTCTGGTCCTTCCCCACCAGAAATTCCCTGGTCTCTCCGTCGGCAGAGGTGTAGCGCACCACATACCTGTCAATGTCGGCCTCTACTGGGTCCCAGGAGACAGTGGCAGTGTTCTCTGTCACCTGGTCAGTCACCAGGTTTTTGGGGCTGTCAATGTCTAAAAGAAAAAGTGTTGATCAATAAACACTATTAACAGGCTCCAAGAGTGGGGCTATTTTGCTGTCACTGAGACAGTTTCCTGCACATATAGTTTTTGCCTCTCACATGTTGGTTTTCGGTTGCTTTTTAGACACAGACTTTGTCTTCAAAGCAGATGCTTCGATCCTCCAGGAGGCAGGCCAGGATCACATTCTGGCTAAGCATCACATCCACAGTTAGACAGGCTGAGCTCTAAGCCCAGGCCAACTGGCTTACAGCTAGCAGACCAGAGATCTTATCCCAACTCTGCCACCAGCCGCCTTCAGCCTTAGACAACTTGGCTGGCTCTGATGGAACCTGTCTTCCCAGCTATGTACATGGGCCTTAGACTGAATAGAATTAGATATACCATAATATTTCATGAATCAAACTCCATTAATCATCAGCTAACTATGTGATTTTGGGAAATCATACACTTCACCATATTTGAGGATTCTCAACTGCAAAATGGTGATATTCATTCCTGTTCCACCAATTCAACAAATTCTTCTGATGACCAAGCAAATGAAGAAGATAACCCTTGCTCATTTCTGGTGGAAATGTAAAATGATACAACCACTTTAAAAATTGTTAGTGCTTCAAAAATTAGAGATTGAATTACTAAATGATCTAATAATTCTACTCATAGGCATATACTTAAGAGAAATGAGATGCATGTGCACACAACTGCTCATAGTGTCTTTATTAACAATAGCCAAAAATTAGAAACACTTCAAATGTCCAATAAGTGTTGAATGGATGTAAATATCCATACAATAAAATATTAATTCACAACAAAATTAAAAACTGGTATGTGCTAAAACGTGGATGAACCTAGGAAATATTATGCTTCACGAAAGAAACAAAAGGCCACATCTTGTATGAATCCATACATGTGAAATGTTCTGAATAGAGAAATCTATAGAGACGGAGAACAGTCGTTACATAGGGCTGGAGGGCATGCAGGTGATGAATGACTGGTAATGGATATGAGATTCCTCTGGATGATGAAAATGCTCTGAAATCTACACTGTTAATAGTTGTAGAACTCAACACCTGCACCGCAAGCGCAGGGACCGGAGTTCGATCCTCGGTACAAAAAAAAAAAAAGTAGTTGTAGAACTAGGAGAATATACACTGAATTTTACATTAAAGAGGGTGAATTTTAAGTGTGTAAAACATCTTAAGGTTGTTTTCAACAGCTGAGGAACAGAAATGAAAAAGCTTTAAAACTGCAAGCTGTTACTGAGTATCACTGCAACCATAGGATCCTCAGAGAGAAATCCATGGAACTCAGAAGAGGACTCGCTCCTTCAGAGAGCAATCACTCTTCTTTTTCCAAAGAAATCACAGCAAAAGCCATTTCCCCAGAGGAGTTAGGTCACAAATCCTTACATATGTGGTTTCTTTTCATATGTTCCTTTTCAAAAAGAAATGTTTTAGGGCTGGGGATTTAGCTCAGTGGTTTCACCGCCTGCCGTGCAAGCACAAGGACCCAAGTTCAATCCTCAGTACCAAAAAAAAATTTTTTTTGAGGTTGACCACAAAGGAAATACACAATTGGAGGATCAGGGAATAGATCACTGATAATTTTATAAGACTTAAGTATGAAGTCCACATTTTGGGATAATGTGTTAAAGGATATTGAGGGATAGTGTGAGTAGTATGACAAAGGTCTACCATCCTGGTATTGTAACCCATTGATTTCTACCAATGTCACAGAAGAAATACCAAACTTGAGCTATTATAGCCTTAGCATAAAAGGTGTCACATTCCCACAGAACAACATCCATTACCTGTGGGGGCCTTGGTGTTGGCCTTCCTGCTCTCCCGGGCCCCCTTCTGGGCCCACACGTCCACCTTGTACTCCACACCTGGCCTCAGGCCTCTCAGGATGGTGCTCCTCTGGTCCTTCCTCACTGGAACCTCCTTGGTCTCTCCATCAGCAGAGGTGTAGCGCACCATATACCTGTCAATGTCGGCCTCTACTGGGTCCCAAGAGACAGTGGCAGTATTTTCTGTCACCTGGTCAGTCACCAGGTTTTTGGGGCTGTCAATGTCTAAAAGAAAAAGTGCTGATCAGTATAAACCATCAACAGGCACCGAAGAGTAAGACCATTTTTCTTGAAGTGAGACATGTTCTTGCACTTGTATTCATCTCATCTCCTTAGTTTTTAGTTGTTTCATAGATACAGACCTTATCTCCCCAGCTAGGTTCTTGGATCCCAAGGAAGCACCACAGGGCAGTGGAGTGAGTATTACATCTACAGTTAGGGTAGTTGGGTTCTAGGTCTATGCCAAGAGGCAGATCTTGGGGGCAGGAAGCCCCTCGAGCTGCAGCCACCAGACAAAGGGTCTTATCCCAGCTCTGCCATCAGCCAGCTATGGCCTTGGACCATATGGCTGCCTGTGTCTGTGTCTCAGCTTCTTCCTTTCTTTTTCTGTACCAGGGATCGAACTCGGGACCTTGTACTTGCAAGGCAGGTGGCAGAACCACTGAGCTAAATCCCTGGCTGCTTCTTCCTTTCTAAAATCTGCAGTTAAATAGACTTTTAGGTTGATTCTAATATTCCAAGCATGTATCTACTTTCACAAATTACTAACTTGTTTTATGACCTAGTGCAAATTGCTTCAGTTTACTTCTATATTTGTAAAATGGATTGTTTAATAGTTATTGTATATAGTTCTCTAGTTAGCTCCAGAAATCAAGATTTTAAAATGTCACACAGAAAAGGGGCTTTGAAAATGTTAAAGTCTAACAGCATTCACAGTTCTAAAGCCATGGAATATTCACTCCATAATTCAAACTGTAATCAAGCATAAACTAGCCTCTTTGCATCAATTTCCTCCACAGGGAAAAATAAAAATAAAGGGTGTAGGATGACATATTATTCCTTCATATCTTGTAGTATTATTGTACTATATAAGCTAATAGTGTGTCTCTTATGACTGTTCTTAGCACTGACTAGTAACTGTGAACTATCATTATTAGTGATATCAATTTGTCAATACTTTATAAATGCATGGCATTAGGCCCCTACCTACCACACACAAGGAAGATTGCTCAAAAATGTATTTTACCAAGAAAACAGTACCATTCTTTTTTCTAAATAGTTCATTGCAAAAGTCATTTTCCTAAAGTCATTTGCTCATAGGTCCTATTACAAATATTGGTTTAGGCTGTGACTTCAAGAAAATAGATATCCAATTACAATCTGAGGGTCCCAGCCAAGGCAGGGCCAACAGTCTCATAACCCTGACTGAGCAACTACCTCCAGCCCACAAAAGAGGGTGGAGAGGCCAATAAGGTCAGCATGAAGAATTACCTGGAAAGAGTTACATGGTTGGTCCCATAAGCAGGATCCAAACCCTACATACACAGTTTCAATGTGGTCCCTCATGGAGATTATCATAGTTTGTAGAGCAAGAGATCTCAATAGGTGTGATTAGCAATGTCTGAAGACATTTTTGTTGTCAAAGTTCAGTATAAGATGGGGAGACTATTGGTATTTAATAGCTAGACACCAGGGATGCTGTTAAACATCCTACAATGCAGAATAAAACTCCATGCAAACAGAAAATTATCCAGTTTAAAGTGTCAATAGGGCCAAGGTTGAAAATTCCTTTCTAAAGCTTGGGGAACACCTGAGCTAGTGTCCATTTTAGGGTGATACATCCCTAAAATATCTACGGTTTGAGAGAACTGCGGGCTGTTTTGATGCAGAAAAAAAAGAAAAGGAGGTGGTTGCATGGCAAAAGACCTATATATTCAGTTGAATAAGTAAAGGTACATATGTGTTCCACATGGACCATTTTGGCCAAGCAGAGGATGGCTTGCTTGGGGTTGTGCTAGAAGCTGTCCCAGGGGGGCATCTAGAGAAGCAAGATGACTCCATCAAAAGTGTTGGGGTAGATGCCCTCCCCATGTATGCATGGAAGAAGGGGAACAAGAGACCAGAGGAGACAAGACTTTGTCCACAGCATCATTACAGTGACAGACCCCCAGAGAAAGGCAAGCACAAAAGTGCTCCATGAGAGTTAGCTTTAATACTTATAAGACCCCACAGCAGGCCCAAAGCAGCCGTCATTATTATTTGGCTTCCATGATCTTCCTCAAACCCTGGCCTCTCTTCCCTCATAATCCCTGTTATGGTCTAAACCTAAAATGATTCCCAAAACCTCATGGGTTCAGAGGTGGGGTCTGGTCAGAAGGAGCCTGTGGGAATGACCTGGAAAGGTATATTCTTATTCCTGGGTTCCTAGCTCCCTTCTTTTCTCTTCCTCTTCCTCCTTCCCCTTCTCTCTCCTCTCTCCTTATTCCTTCTCCTCTTCCTCTTCTTCTTCTTCTTTCTCTCCCTCTCCCCTCCCTCCCCTCCTGGCTGCCATGAGGTGAGCAGCTCTCCTCTATTAGCCTCAGAGCCAACTGACCATGGACTGAAACCTGTAGAACTATGAGCCAAAATAAACCCTCTTCCTTTAAGTTGTGGGTGTCAAGTATTTTGTCCCTGTGATGGAAAAGTAACTAAGATAGAAAACTACTACTAGGAGTCAGGTCAGTGTTGTACATGGTACCTGACCATGTGGCTTACAAGCCTATTGAACTGATCTGCAGGAGTTTGGTAAGCTTTGCAGATGCAGGCTAAAGAAGCCCTAGAATGATGTAAGTAGAGCCTAATGGATGATTCTGGTCAGATCTCAGAAGACCAAAATGCTCATAGGAATGTAGACAGCAAAGGCCAGGATCAGGAGGTTTCAGTTGGAAACAAGGATTCCACTGTTATCCTCTGGAAAAAAACTGTACCTTAATTTTCCCCATGTTTTAACACTTCAAGGAAGACTGAGATTAAGGGCAGTGGACTAATTGATCTAGCAGAGAAAATGTCAAGGCAGCTCAACATTCAAGATTATGGCATGGGTACTGACAGCTCCTTTTAGCAAGATTTATAGTAAGAATCAAACAAAAAGCAGAGCTCAATGATTTGAAAATTTTGCAGATTCATCAGAAAGGAAGCACCTGCAAAGTTTGGGTCAAGGAGAGTATGGTTGGTGAGAAGATCAGCATTAAAAAGAAGCCAAGTACTTTCTATTAGGACCATAGGAAAGATGGCTTAAAGGCATCTCAGTAATTGGCCAGACCTCATCATTCAAACGCTCAACAGTGTAAAAGGGCAAGCTCCTTTCAAAGTCCTTGCTTTGAGAAGAAAGTCCCAGGATGCTCTGCTCATTCATGGATGCCTAAAGAAGTGCATCCCTGCATTCACCTATCTAAGCACTCAGGCCGCTGCAGCCATGGTCACAGGGGGCCAGATTACTTCTTGAGCTCCCAGCAGACTTTGGTATCATCCATGTGCTGTTGGTTTTCTGGTCATGCAGAATGCAAGGATTGTGGGGTCATGGAAGTTTCCACCCAGATTTCAAAGGAAGGTTTGAGAGGCTAGCCATTGTGTCCCTGAAAGCTATGAGAGTGACACTGAAGGTGCAATAGTGACCGCAAGATGTTGGAAATGCCAGGAACATGAATCATCTGCTGAGGAAAGCTGCATGCAGTGAACAGAGCCAGACCAAGGGAGAGGCTATGTGGGCTGCAAACAGCAAGGCCTTGGGACAGGGCTGCCCTAGCCCTTTGAAGCTCACCTCACCATAACTTGTCTCAGTTGATGACCATGGAGCTAGAGGATTTAATGTTTGCCCTGCTGGGTTTATTTTGGTTTGATTCTACTTTATTCCCCCTATTCCTCATCTTTGGAATGGGAATGTCTACTTTGTGCCACTGTATGTTAGAAGTGTTTTTCTTTTTTATCTCTTAATGGGAATCACAGCTAAGAGTTTGCCTTGAGTCTCAGAGGAGACTTAAGACTTTTCAGCAATGCTGAAACTGTGAAGACTTTGTTAACTTTTAGAGATGGGATAAATGTATTTTACATAATGAGATAGACATGAGCTTTTGGGGAGGCCAGGGTGGAATGTTAAGATTTATATAGAAAATGACCCCCCAAAAGTCTCATGTTTAGAGGTCAGAATGGACAGATCCCTGGGGGATGACCTGGAAAGATGTATTCTTGTCCCTGGCCCTTCCTGTCCTCTCTGCTTCCTGGCTGCCATGGGTAAGCAGCTTTCCTCCTCCATCCACCATGCTGTTTCTACCTCAGAAGTGGCCAACTATGGATTTAAATCTCCGAAACTGTAAGCAAAAATAAACCTTTATTCCTTCAAGTTACAAGTGTCAGGTAGTTTATTCCAGCAACAGGAAAGTTGACTAATACGATCGTTCAACTCTCTCCTCCTGACCTGTGGCTTCTCCTCCTCTTCCTCATGTTCACATCTATTCTTCCTGACCTTTGACCTCTCCTCAGCTTACGTCTCCCAGCTGTGCCAAACACAAATGGGTCAGAAATTGTATTTTGCAAACTGGAAGAATAGTGCTCGAAGTACAAGCAGGAAAACATAAGACAAGCTGCACCATCCCTCCTCTCACAGTAGGTAGTCAGCAGGCAAATGGCCAACTGTAAATAAAGGATGGACTGTTACATGGAAATAGACATCACTAAAAAGTAGACATTTGGGGGGACCCTATATTTGCTTTCCTTTAGCTAACAAAAAACACTAAAGTGATTTTTGCCTAAAACATTCATCCAAAAGGTAAAAACATCGTGGAAAGGGTTTAAACAGATGAAAGGTTTAAAAAGTTGGTTTTGGATCATAATCCTCAAGCCTGGCTTTCTCAGCATGACATTTGCTTATGCTTTCTTCATATTTATTCTTTTCCAAGGTAAAGAATTTATTATTTTAATAGCAAAGAGCCAAAGAATAAAAGGCCAAAAGCAAAAACCATCAATCTTTAAAATCAAGGCTTGGAGACCACAGCATGAGGCATACTCTAGGAAAAGTCATAAAGGAAGTGAGAGGTACCAACCTCTAATCCATGAAATCTCCCTGTCTGACAAGAAGGAAAATCAACTTAGACCATGGGTTTAGCAATGATACACTGATAACACATGCTCCATTACCTGTAGGGGCCTTGGTGTCAGCCTTCCTGCTTTCCTGGGTCCCCTTCTGGGCCCACACATGAAATTTATACTCCATCCCTGGCTTCAGACCTGTCAGAACAGTGCTCCTCTGATCCTTCCCTACTGGAATCTCCTTGGTCACTCCATCAGCAGAGGTATAGCTCACCACATACCTATCGATGGGGGCCTGCACAGGGTCCCAGGAGACAGTGACCATATTTTCTGTCACCTTGTCAGTCACCAGATTTTTAGGACTGTCAATGTCTGAAAGAAATATGTTGGGAAAAGTCTTAGCTCAGAAGCTATGTAATGCACACCCACCACCTTATTATCCTCATTTTCATCTTTCAGAGTTCTCAGAACAAAGCAAAGGGATTCCCACCCTGGGTCTCTTGTAGAAGTCAAGGGAAAAAGTAGCCCCTGGTTCTCAATTTCAAAGGAGGAATTGTTACAAACTTGGAACCCTTTCTTGGCTTTTAGCTCCCTAAAATGTGGGAGGAACAATGTCTTCTTAGTAGCATATGGGTTATCAAGACTGCTCATTAAAAATCTGACATGACATTGGGATACCTAATTTATCATTTTATCAAGGGCTACTTCACTGTTGAGTACTTTAAAAGTATTATCACAAACACTTCAATAACCAGAACCCATACATGTCTTGGATGTATATGCTAAAAACATTTCTACTATACAACTCTACTTCTCCCTTCTGGTGGCCAAGTCGTTTCATGAACCTAATCACTATCAGACCAGAGCGGCACACAGACAACATATCTCAAGCTCACTGCCAGCCTTGCATCTCTGAGATTCTAATGGTAGAATCTCTCATCTCAGGCCAAACCTTTGGTATTATGTACATTTCAATCCACATGTTCAAACTTCAATTCCAATTGACTATCTCTCTCTAGTTACCTGTAGGGGCCTGGGTGTTGGCCTTCTTGCTCTCCCTGTCCCCCTTCTGGGCCCACACGTAGACTTTGTACTCCACACCTGGGCTCAGGCCGATGAGGTCAGTGCTGGTCTGCTCCTTAGCCACTGGAATCTCCCTGGTCTCTCCATCAGCAGAGGTGTAGCTTACCACATACCTGTCAATTTCAGCCTCCACTGGGTCCCAGGAGACAGTGAGTGTATTTTCTGTTACCCGATCAGTTACCAGGTTTGCTGGGCTATCAATTTCTTTAAGAAAGATACAAAAGAGGAAGGTAGCTTTTACCAACCTTGAGTTTCTAAAAAGCCAGCACAGAGACAGCCAAAATGATGACCTCGATAAATTTCAGTCTGCTATATGCCAATGATTGAGACAAATTATAGGTTTAATTAAGCAAAGGTCAGAAATTCTAAGAATGGTCTATTAGCATTTAATGAGAAGTAGTTTTTAGATCAAGCTAACACACAGAAACTCTATAAACTTTTCCTACAAGTTGCTTTTGGATAAAAAAACAATTGATCTTCACATAAAAATTTCTCCTTTACCCACCATTTACATAACATTCTTTCATTCGCGTCCTAACTCCTTGGACCTCAAAACAATTATTTTTCAATAAATCTCTGCATTTGCTCTAATTTGAGGTGTGATTTTTTAAAAAGTAAAAACACTGTTTAGTGCCATCCAACCAAAAGACAGGGATCTTCAATATGAGAAGTAGCACTTCAAACTTTAGTGGGTGACAAGCTTCCACTTGTTCATTACAGTCAATCAGCTGTGAGCTACAGTTGAAAGAAGGTATGTTTTAAAGTTTGCCATAAATCATGAATTACAAGCAAAGCATTATCATGAAATTTTGTCAATTTCATTGAGTTTGCACCATTCTGCCACTTCAGATTCCAGTTTTTTAAGAAATGTCATCATGGGAAATGAAACTTGTCTGTACGATTATGATCCTGAGCCCAAGATTCAGAGTTCCTAATGAAACTCATCCAGTTCCTGTGTGAAAAAAGCTCATCAATCAAGATCCAACTTCAAGGTGATGCTGATTGTTTTCTGGCCATGATGGAATTGTGTGAGCTGAGTTTGTACCCAGTGACAATACAGTAAACTCTGAATATTATAAGGGGTTATTAGAGTATATAAGAAACAATGTGTATAGAAAAACAGCCTGAGAAATGGACAAATGGTTTCATCCTCCATCACAACAATACTCGATATCACATTTCACTTCCAGTATGGCAAAAAAAATTACAGTATGTCCTTATCCACCTCATTCACTGGATCTGGCACTAGGTGACTTCCAGCCCTTCTCCAAATGACCATGAAAAGTAAATGTTTTAAACAAATTCAGGACACTGAGGCAGCCACAAGAGTACAACTAAAAGCCTCAAGAAAGAAGACTTCCATAGCTGCTTAACAAAGTGGCAAGAATGATAGGATAAGTATGTTTGGGGGGGGTATCAATGGCAATGGTCTTTTACTATAATAATTTTGTTTCTAAAGTTAAATGTATGTTGGTTAGTGTATGTTTTGGACACAACTCATATTTCTTCTGTGAGGAAAATACCCTGTGAGTAGGAGCTGTCAGGTCTTTCCATATAAAACATTATGTCTGTGGCTAGAGATCCAGGAAGAGTTTTAAATTGATGTTATCTGAGATCTGGACTGAGTAAAATAGTCCTACTTGTGAACTCTAGGTTTCTATGTGACTTAACTAGGTTAGAACCTGCTCTCTACCATTTATTGGTTGCTCACATGGGGCAAGTTATGTAATTTAATTCTCTTTCCTCACTTCTACAAAGAAGGAAGTATTTCTCCCTATCATAGGCTATGATGAATACTAAAGGAGATAGTACATTGTAAATGTTTATACTAGTTGTTAGTATAATGGCATCTGACATATGTAATGACACTTTATTCTCAATGCATAAACCCTTTGAGAGAGTAAAAAAATCCAACTCATTTAGTATATGGTTAGAAAATGATATGTCTTTATTGCCCTGTTTCAAAGACCAACTCCTCAAAAAACTGTGCTTTCTGGGAAAGCAACCGCACTTCAGACCTTCACATCATCGTCTGCCAAGCACGGTGGGCCAGCTTGGTGGAGTACACAACCAAGTGAGACAAACGCCCTAAGGGATCAGAGTGCAGACTGCACTGTAGACATCTCCGATGCAGGGGCGAAAGACTTGGCTCCTGAGGCTGAGTTGGCTTTAATGCTCCAGTCCCATCCTTCTTGAGCCACCTCACAGACATCCCCACCACAAAAAGCACTTGCAATTATCTCACTTGCCATGTTCTCACACCTGAGGCCTCTGCACACACTGCTTCCACTGTTAACTCCCACCCTGCCTTCCAGGCTCTGTTCGGAATCCTTCTCCCACTGCCTGCCATGAACCCCCTCACACCTCAGGCTTTTGTTGCCACCATTTTCTCCCCTTGGGTTCCCATAGCTGCAGGAATATTTGTTTCCTTTAGAATATAACTCCGTACACTTTGTATTTTTTCACTAGTCCTCTCTACCCAGAGGATTGAGAACACTATAATAACACAGGCATGAACTACGTTTCTTATCTTTGTTCCCCCAGAGGCCAGCTCCACGCCAAACCCCTCCCCCAGCAGCAACAGCACACCCCTAATGGGTGGATAGGGGACCTGCAAGAAGGAAGATTCTTCTCTTTCTCTAACACAATCTTCATTGTCTTAGAGATTCTGATCCACATGCTCTTTCTTTGCACAATGCTAAAAAATCCTAATAAACAGAGAATTGCATATAATGCATACCAGGAGGTGGCACTCTGTAGTCCACTGGCCAAACCTGAATCACAGTGGATCATTCATTCACTGACGGAGACAAGACCTTGCTTAGTCTGTTACCCAACGCTCTGAGTCTCTATAAATAAAGTTTTATTGGAATCTACTCATGACAGTTCATTTACATGTCATTTACTGTCTGTGGCTATTCTCATGCCTCCTTGGCAGAGCTCAGTAGCTGCAACCAAAGCTTTGTGATCCCCAGAGCTAAAACTGTTTACTCTCTAATCCTTTATAGGATTTTTTTTTTTTTTTTTTGGTACTGGGGATCGAATTCTGGACCTTACACTTGCGAGGCAGGCGGCAAAAAAAATTTTTCAACAAATTTAGGTCTCATCATTCTCACTGTCAAGTTCTCTTCTTGCCTGGAGAAGAGATCAACTCTCTGAAGCCCACTGCAACCCAGGAGGCTGCGCACAAAATACTCCAAGGGCCAAATGCAGATTGCCATCTAAGAAATAATCACTGCTATCACACTTGCTGTGTGTCAAGGACTTTATACCAATCAACTCATGTAACTCTCCCCAAAGCCCTGTGATGTAGAGACACTTGTGTACTACTTTACAGATAAGAAACAAGAATGGAGGTGAAGTAACTTGCCCAAAGCTACTCAGCTAGCAAATGGCAGAACTGGGATTAAAATGTGGACAGCCGAGCTTCTGAAACCATATTCTTCACTATTCTCACCCTGCTTCTCTACGTATTCGGTGTCCCAATAATAAATGAATCCTTTCCCTGTGATTTCCTGTCAAGTGTTTTGGAACCTCAAGTGGGCATCAAGAACAGGCCACCCTGAATTCAAGGAAGCACCATGGGAAGTTTAAGCAGAAAGAATGGCTGCGCTGTGATCCCTGCAGGCCCAAGCTGAGCAGAATGAATGGAGGGAATAAATTTCTGAAAATGTAAAGGAAAAATCAGTACATTTGGGGACTGTTGACTCAGAGGATGCAAACTATTTCCACAGTCTGAAAAAGAGCTCCAGATCATATGAAAAGTGCCCATACAGCCACTACAAACTTCGATACATATTCAACTTCACTGCCAGTCTGATGTTTTGAGTTTTCATGTTCTAAAAATGAAAATGAGAAAGCGTTGCTCTACTCTGAAAGAGTTGCATATGGAATTCCAGTCCAAACAAGAATGACCTTCTGTTTCAAATAAAAAGTCTAGTCTCTTCAGTTTTAGGTGAGAAAAAGGGAAAAAAATCATTGAAACTGAAGATTGCCTTTGCAAATTTCCCCCATCCCTACAAACACAAGAGCTGATGTCAAGTGCAATGACTTCCTGATTCAATTCCCCTGTCATGCTCCCATTCTTCCATTACCTGTGAGGGCCTTGGTGTCGGCTTTCTTGCTTCCTTGGTTGCCCCTCTCAGCCCACACATAGACTTTATACGTCTCTCCTGGCTTCAGGCCAGTCAGGGTGGTGCTGCTCTGGTCCCTGGGTACTGCTCTCTCTTTAGTCTCTCCATCAGGGGAGATGTAGCGCACCACATATTTGTCTATGTCAGCCTTCACTGGGTTCCAGGAGACTACTGCTGTGTCTTCTGTCACTTGATTAGTGACCACATTGGTTGGACCATCAATTTCTTCACAAAAACACATGAGAAAAAAATTAGGCAAACCATTTGGCTGATCAAGATCACAGATGCTTTAAGATCTAGTTCATCTGGGTAGCCTCATTCAGTAATCTGCACAATTCAAGGGGGTCTCTCCATCATCCACCGACAGTTGGACATCTGGCCTCTGAGAAAGGGCTCCCTGATGAACAAAACAATCTATTCCATTTTCATATCACTGAACACATTAGTGAAAATTCCTTCAGGTTAGCCCCTTAAAGTGTACCAACTTCAAATGAGTCTATCTGAGACAAACAGAATCTATTTAATTCCTCTTCCAGGAGACCACCCAGCAAGTTTTCAAGAGTATGTATCATTCCCCTTCCAAATTTTCCTCAAATCGAAACAACTCACCTCTCCTATCTATGCCTTCTAAATTTTAGTTTCCAGGTTTAACAGTTAGATGTATACAATGGTCTTTCCTTTCCTTTTACAAATAAATATCTCCAAAGCAACGATTCATTGCACATCCATTATGTGGCAGGGAACATAATGGCACTCAGTCAGAAATCCCTGCCAATGTGGAGTTTATAGTCATAAAAAACTAACCCAGAGTAATATGCTGGCCATATCCTAGACATGTATGTGCTTTCCAGCAACATATCCATGGCCCTAACAAATCCTTAATCTTTTTTATATATGTTCCTACTAACCCAGAAGTTCTAAACTTTTGTCAGTATGTGCTAAGTACCACCAGAAGACAGTCCACTTCAGAAAGTCTTGGATACATTCTGGCATCTCTATTTTAAAAATTAACTTTCAAAACTCTCAAGGAACTCTGATGCACATCAAAGGTTAGGAACCTCCATGTTAAAACGCATTATCCTAAGTTTTTGCATGTATAATACATTTCCTGGACCCAACATTTATTCTTGTTATATTTTTATTTTATAATTTATAGTTTAGCCCTTTTCCAATACCAGTAGGCCCATCTTCCTGTCCAACTTCGTATTGCTGGAAAGGTTTATAAGTAAGCCATCTGAGCACATCCTTCCAAGTTGCTGATAAATATGCTACACAGAACAAAGCTGAGGCATTCCACCCAATCCTCCCAACATTCAGATCAGCACCCTCTTGACAAAAGACACAACAGCTTCTTACTCTCAGACACCTAAACATTTTCCTTCCTCCCTATGCTGCGCTTGGTCTCTTGGTCAAAGGCTCTCCAGGGAGAAGGTACAACTTCACATGGTCCCATACTGTAATATCAGTTTCAGTGCACCTTTTTCACACACACCTTGCTCCAGCACAGTGTTTTATTCATATGTGAAGATGAACTATCTTCCATCACCAGAGGCAGTGAACAGTTCATTTAGTAAATCAACTGCCATATACTGAGAATACATTAAGTGTCTGGTGCTTTTTATATTTTATCAAATTCCATACAAAATACAAGGCATTTATCCGATTTCCTATATACTAGTGTAGAAAATCAATTAAGGATACCACTTTTAGACCAGTAGCTACATGCCAGATTGAGAATCATTAATAATCTGCTTAAGATCACTCAGCTAGTAATTAGGAGTCACTGTCTTGCTCCACAGTCACTCAATGCCTACCTAGTCTGGGGATTCAGTAGTGTCATGAGTTGAATTGTGTTCCCCACAAAAAAAAAAAAAGCCATGTTGAGTGCTATTCCCCAATACCTCAGAATATGACCTTATTTAGAAACAGTCTCTACAGAGATAATAAAGTTAAAATGAGGTCATTAGAGTGGACCAATCCAACATGACTGCCATCCTTGTAAAAGGAAGAAATTTGGACCTAGAGACAAACATGCACAGCAGGACAAAGATATAAAGACACAAAAGGAGAGGATGGCCTTGTGGCTTGATGCATCCATGTTGAATTAAGAAACACCAAAGTTGCTAGAAGATGCAAGAAGGGATTATCCCCTCTTGCCATCAGAGGAAGCCCTGGGGACACCTTGATAACAGAATTTTAATCTCCACAGCCGTGAACAAAATGTCTGTTGTCTGAAGCCACGAAGGTTTTGGTACATTGTTAGCACATTCTTTGGGAACTAATATAACCAATAACAAAGACTCTCTTATGGAGCTTACATTCTTTTGGGAGGAGACAAACACTAAACAAGCAGTACAGTATTATGAGGACAGATATGTCAAGGTAGAGACGACACAGTGATCAACAAGGACTAGAGGTGTAACTCAGTGATGGAGCATGTGCTTAGCATTCCCTGGATTCAATCCCTAGCACCAACAAGACAAAGAAAGGAAATGATGAGCAAACAATATGCATGACTTTAGGCAAGGAATTCAGGAAAGAGCTCTCTCATTGAAGGAGTAACATTTGAACAAAGACCCAAATGAAATGAAGCTGCTGGCCATGTGCAATTTCAAGGAAATTCATTCCAGGTAAAAGGAGCAGCAAGTCCATAGGCCCAGCATCGTGTATTCAGAGAACAGCAGGAGGCCAGTGCATCTGCACAGAGCAGGTCAAGTGGCTAGAGGTGAGGCCATGAGCTGAGGGCACAGTGGATGCAGATGGCCTTATGGTGATGACTTTGGCTTTTACACTGAAGGAGATGAGAAGTCTCTGGGGCTTTGCAAAGAAGAGTGACATGATCTGTCTTGTGTGGTAAAAAGAGCCCTCTAGCTGGTGGACAGACCATGGCAGGTCAAGAGGGGAGGTCACCCTAGAAGGTTACCTAATAGTTTATGTGCAAGGTGCCAGGCAAGCAGACAACTGCAGCAGGGATGAAGGTCATGGGAAAGTTGGGTTTGGGGATTTTCAAAGGCAATGCTGTCAAAATCTGCTGACGGACTTGATGTGGGTTATAAAAAATGGTTTGTTGGTTTGGGGCCTGAGTGATTTGAAGAATGGAGTGACCACTTGTAGAAATGGGGATATCTGAGGGAGGAGAGTTTGCAGTAGTGGGTAGGGACAGAAAGGGACCAAGAATTTGTTTTGAGACTTATTAAGTGGTACAACCAAGAGTTAGAGCCATTCCCATCTATTACACATTTCTACTTTACGCCACTGAATCCTGAGCAGGGCTATCATTAGTCTGTATGGAATCACTACTAATAATAAGTCATAATTAAAGAATGACTTGCAATCTGAATTCCAGCAGCCACTAAATTAGAATTTGGAGAAACAACTAAGGAAAGGAAATGATCTTGACCTATTAGTTCTGGGAGACAGATCCTGGGTACAACCCACTGGCAGAGTAAGCGTCAAGGGAAAAAAGAGTGGACAAGCAGGATGCAGACACCCACAGGGCCCCATCCAGGGCTGCAGGAGGCTCAAGCAGGCTCTAAGAGGATGCCCGAGAGAGAGCATGCACAACAGGGAAGACTCTGTCCCTACACTCTTACCCTCTGTTCAAGAAATGATGCTGCATGTGATAGGGAAGGGATGACGAGAGCCCTCCAAAGGCAGTGTCTCAGTCTGGGGAAACTAATGATGAACTGGGAATGGGAAAGTAAGAGTGAGAGAAGAAGAGTGCAAGAACACCCTCACAGGCCTGCTCCTGAAGTCCCCGGCCCTCACCCTTTCCAGAGTGACCCACACCCACATCTCTACAACCCAGGGTGCCTCCCACCTCCTCTCCATGCCCCAGATCAGGGCTTCCCCCAGCAACTCCCCGGCCCACAGCAGGCTCACAGCTTGGCAGGGTGGAAGCTGCCTGTGTGTGCTGAGAGTCCATCATACCCACACAGGCAGACCGGGCAAACAGCAATATGCCCTGGACCACCTCACTCCCAGCAGGCCCAGAGCACTTGAGAGATGGAGCAAATCCAGGAAAATAATTTTTGGCTATGAAAACAGGAAGAGAAAACAGAATCATACCTTGCCATCCATGTAGGAGATGTGAAGTTCAACTCAGAGAGGAAACATGACTTCTCCAAGCTCACAGAGCTAGCTAGAGACAGAGCCAGCCTTGAACTCAGGCTCTCCAAACCCTCCCACTTTCCTTCCTCTTAATTCCCTACGCTAGCAATTTAAACCAGAAGGCAGCTGCGCAGACAGCTGGTCTCCTTGACCTTTCAAGTTAGTAATCAAATGCTGAGAAACAAGAATGGGGAAAGGCCTCAGAGATGTGAACCCCCACAATATACCAGCTCTATGACACCAAAACCTCATTCTGCAGCAAAAAAGGATATGGAGATCATTAAAGTTTTTCCATAGCAAAAGTCTTCCAGTAGCTGCAGAAGTTGGCCAAATCATAGATGAGTCACAGCTGTACCTTTAACTATAAGATAAGCTCTCTCCACCTCGGCCTGATCTCCTCATCTGGCTGCAACTTCCTACCTGCTGACATTAGCAGCTCTGCTAGATCTTTCTTGGAGTCATTCAAGATCAGAGGGGTCAGAGAAATTTAAGGCAAGATCTATAAGACTTATTTTTTTTTTTTATAGCGAGGGTTAAATGCTGCATCTCCACCTCTTTTTCTTGAGACAGGGTCTCATTAAGTCATCAAGTAGCCCAGGCTGGGCTCAAACTTGTGATCCTCCTGCTTCAGCCTCCCAAAGTGCTGAGATCACAGGTGTGCAGCACCCAGGTTTTAAAACTTGCAAGACTTGATAGGTGACTTACCTTTGAGTACATATGTTAGTTAGAAAAAGGTGAGCCCCAACTCAAAGAGATTGAAATTGTAAAACATGAATGTGTAGAAGAGGCTGATCAGAAGCTCTGTCCGCATGAAGAAAGTTTGTTCCACTTTATGACAAGATTCACTATAGGGTTGGTAAGGAATGGCTGTCTTCAGCCTACACAGTAATGCTCAACAGCTCATGTTGACACTCCAATACACAGCCACTAGCATTAGGGACCAGTTCCTACATTCACAGTGGCTACCTCTGAAACACCCAGTGGGTAGCAGAAAACAGCCCAACCAGGACATAAAATCTATGATAGGAGCTTGGGGACAAAGATGGGGGGATAGGTCGTATTCTTCTGATTTGAAGGTGAGTTCATGGAAAAGATGCCTAAAACTATGGTACCTATGCCTTCCTTTGGCTTGTTTTACACAGATTCCTGTGACTGTCTTTCCATGGTAGCAACAAAATTATTCAAAAGGCACCATTTGTAGAGAATGTGCTTAGAGAGGCCAACCCTTCTTCCTCTCTACTCTAGCTCTTCTTTTGGAAAGGTTAGCAACTGTGGTCTCAAGGGAATTTGGGTTCAACTGGCAGCTCAGCTATTCCCTAGTTCACCCTGAGTCTCTTAAATTTTATAGGCTTCAATTCTCTTATGTGTAAAATGAAGTAATACACAAATACTATTATAAGGACCACAGATATTATTTATGAAGCTTCACAATATACAGAAGCCCACTAGAATACAATGGTCACTCAAATGATTATCGCTTCTCAGCCTTTTGGCTAAGATCATGTGTGGTCACTCAAATGATAAAGATTGTTTCTATTTGTCAGCCTTTCTCTTTGTGTTGGGTGGCCACAGTATGTGTGTGGGAGACAGGAGTTCTGAATGTTGACCTGAGCTCATTTTGGAACAGAAGGAGTTTGGAAAAGAAAGAATTAGAGACTAGTCCATTTCAAATGGAACACTGTTTGGAAATCAGTTAAAAGTGCAAAAGACAGAGAAGTAAAATTTCTATTTCATAGCATATGTATGCTTTATATCTAACGTCCCCCCCAAAGCCTCATGTGCTCATAGGTGCTTTGCGGAGGTGATTGAATCCTGGCTGTCATTTGATACTTAGCAATGCTTTAGTCCACTAGTGAGTTTAAAGGTAAATGCGATGCTGGGAGGTAAAACCTGATTGGAGGGGGTGGGTCACTGGGGGCGTGGCCTAAAAGGATCTATCTCCCTCCCTCCTCCTTTGATCCTTCTCCCTGCTTTTTGCTTTTCACTGCCATGTCATGAACTCTTTCTCATCTGTGATGTCCCTCTGCCATGACACCCTGCCTTGGAGCCAGCTGCCTGCGAACCAAAACCTCCACAAACTATCAGCTACAATAAATTTTCCTTCTTTAACTTTGGGTGTTGAGTATTTTGTCGCAGCAATGAGAAAAGTAACAAAGACAGCATAGTCTGAGGGGAAAAAGTTCTGGGAAAATTGTTGACAACTGAATGTGTTAGCCCACAGGTTGTGTTGTGCTTGAGGACTTGTGAAATTATAACAAAGCAACTGTTTTATATTCACTATCTACAGCAGTGGTGGTGAGCAGTTGTTTTTTCTAAACTAAAACCTCAGTATTCAGTTTTAATTGCAGTGTTGGCATTTTGTGATAAGTAAGTGGGTTTGGGGTTCAGTGGGGGCACTTGGTCTCTAAGAGGTTCGCCATCACTGATCTAGAGATATTTTTAAAATAACCATAATCAAAGAGGAAAAAGCAAAATGGAGAGGGAGCGAGAGAGAGAGAGAGAGAGTGGGATTTTCATTCTCTGGATGGAGAAACTGAGGACACAGCCATCTGCCTTTCTTGTCACTGCTTGTGAGCGGAGGCTGTTAGGCAGGTGGGGACATCGGGGATTTTTCTCTGAAGCCCGCCCCCCTTGAGGCTGAGCCACTTCTGAAGCTGTGCCTTGCTGGAAGGTCTCTGTGCACTGAGTGTGTTCACAGGGTGGGAATTTTGTCACCCTGTCCCCTTTGTAATATTAGTGTGATAAAAAAAATTCTGAGATCTGAAATAAACTGAATTTAATTACAAAGGTGAGGGGGCACGGGAAGTTAATCAGTTAACAGTGGTAGATGGGTGAAACTCCCAGTAAGACTTTTTCATATTTATAATATATATTGAAACCTTAAGTCTCATCACTGACCTGGGCCACCAAGCCCTGTTTTCTCATAAACTTCTGGAACTGTAAACCCCAACCAATCGAGAAGCAACAAGTACTCCTCCTTATGGGCCTCCCTCCTATTCCAAAGCTTTGTCCAGCTTCACATAACCCCACCCTTCTTAGCTACAGTCAGTGTAAGCTGGAAGTAAATGATGTATGCTTTCCTTCCCCAAATTTAAAAAATTACTCTTGGCTCTGGGTCCTGCAGACACAGCTCCAGCTGCTACCTGGCTTTGCTGCTGATGCTTGCAGGGCCTTGTCCATGGATCTGGACCTTTTTTTCTGTCGAGCAGCTATAACAGCTCAATAAACTCTTGGTTTCAGGAGGTTTGGTTTAACAAACTCCAAGGGTAATTTTTTAAATAGAAAATATCAGAGCTGTGACCTTTCCTCCCTGCACATCTTTATGCTATCCTTACATTCCAATGTCTTTTCCTATCTTCTGAGATACAAAATGTTTGCAAGAAATGGATTATTTTCCCCTTAAATTAATTAACAGTCTAGCCAGGTTTGAAAGTATTTACTGCTCTTAGAAACTATAGTGTCTTTTTCTTTTATATGTTAATAGAATACATGACACAGATTTATTTGTAATCCAGTAAAATACCCATCCTGCTTTGGGATATAATTGGCAATGAAAACACTTCTTGGGCACTAAAATTCTAGTTGGGAAAATATACTTGAAAGGTTAGCTAGCAATTCAAGGCCACATGCAATTAAATATTCTAGGAACTCAGAGACAGGGATTGCTGACATTTAATGTGGCCACAGAGGCTCCAGTGGAGAAGCTGAGGTTTGAGCAGAGCCTATAAGGATCAGTGGTTTTCTGCTGTGAACCCTGAAGGGCAGGCACCATAATGTATCATCTTCGTTAATTTCTAAAGAGACCATGTCTCTTTTGCTCAACCGTACCTGGCAATAAATATTTGTTGAATTAACTGATAGTTAGAGATAACAGCAGAAGGTTTTCTAGGCTGAAGTAACAATATAAACAGGTCCATAATGTACAGAGAGGCTTTCTGCACTAGGAAACTCCAACAGCAGTCTGGCTACAGGAAAGCTTCCTATTAGGGAGCAGTGAGAATAACAAAGACCTAGGTTGGGCAGGCCCACTGAGGCCAAGAAGAGTTAGGCCTTCTCCCAAGGCAATGAAGAGTCTCAGACTTTTTTCCGTTAAGGAGTAAGCAGTGTGAAAATTAACTGGCTGTAATGGACAAGGAGGAGAGGAGTGATATTGCATACCATGAAATGCATATATGGCCTTTGTCCCCACACATCTCCTAAAACCTTTATCATTTCCAATGTCAGTAGTGTCTTTTTTGTTTCTGTACACTAAAGAGATGACTAATGGCTGAGGACTCCTGGGTACCTTCAGGAAAGGAGCCATTATAAGGGAACAAGCCATGTGATTAGAAATTTGGAACTTTCAGCCTCACTCCCTTCATCCTTCAAGAAGGGTGGCGAGGAGTGCTGAAGGGTTACTCCCTAGGGGCCAATGCTTCAACTAGTCATCCCTACAGGACGGGGGTCCCAGAGCTTCCGGCTGCTGAAGATGTGCAGATACCTGGAGAGTGGCGTGGCGGGCTCAGAGGGGGATAGAAGGTCCATGCCCTTTCTCCCACGCCTTGTCCTACACACATTTTCATCTTATCCCTTGTAATATCCTCTGTAATGCATGAGTTACTGTAAGCAGAGCATTTCCCTAAGTTCTGTGAGCTGCTCTAGCAAATTAATTGAGCCCAAGGAGGGAGTCCTATTTACTGACCCTCAATCATAAATTCATTGTTGGTTGGTCAGAAATACAGGTAACAGTGTGGGATGTGACTGGCATCCAAAGGAAGAGGAGTCTTTGGGACTGAGCCTTCAGTCTCTCTTGTTAGACAGTGTCACCACTGAACTGAACTGAACTGTCAGACATCCAGTTGGTGTCTGATGGAGAATTACTTGGTATATGGGGAAAAATCCTCACACACATTTTGGGGATCAGAGGTGAGTTGTTGTCTTTTATTGACTACACTAGAGAAGAAAAAGTATTTATCTCTTCCAGAAGAGTAAAATTGAGAAGAACTTTACCTTTGTGGCTAAACCCAAAGGCTCAGACTTGTACACCATGCATTCACATCCAAGCTCTGTCATTTCCTAGTTGGGGATCCTGAGCTTAACTTCTCAAAGCCTTACTTTTCTTATGCATATAAAGTATAATACCTACTCCACAGAATTCCCGTGAAAACCAAATGAGATAATTCATGAAAAGTGCTTAGGGAGTGTGATGCCTGGTACATAGTAAACTCTCAGTTCACAGCTATGGAGAAAACCACCGAAAGCAAAGAAGTACTTGCCATTTTCCAACTCTCTGAAACTTTTCATTAGTCCACTACTCACAGGCCACACAATCTATATTGCCTAGTTTGTAAATTACATTACATCTTATCCTTCAAAGGTACCCAACTGTAACTTCCACACTCCAGATAGGCAAGCTGTTAAGTAGGCAAAATACTGAACTCAACCCTCACACTTTCTCTCTCTGATTGTCACCACCTCAACTAGCCACTTCCAGGACTGAACTGAAGAGAACTGAAACTCTTTTCAAGCAAGACTCAAAACTCAAAGATCCCTTCACGGCTTGGAGGATTTTCCTTCACCAGTTTTCCTTACATTCTAGACTACAGGTTCCCACCCTGGGGTGGGCAGGAGCAGAGTTATTATAGGAGGCTCACAACTCAATATGGGCTCAAGCAATGTTAAAAAATTAAGTTACCCAGATATCTTGTCTATGTGTCTGCAACATTTTAAAATTCTGCTCTGATTAATAAATTACAAATTATGATTTACAACATTCTGTCATTATCTATTTTCTCAATATATAAATGCTAACTAACCCATCACTCCCAAGTCAGCCTTCAATATCTTTTGATGTTTCAAAGCAGACTGTCCAAGTGTGGACATCAGGAAAAACACAGTGCATCAAGAAAAAAAAATTAGAGACCACCTCTCCTTAGGTAATACAAAGCTATGTGCCCAGGCCCAAGATAATAAACACCTTAAAATCAGTGATTGAAACAACTGAAATAAGTTTTTTAAAAAAGATATCAGAAATCATATTTTCTCTTGACACCGAGCTTCTGGGGGAGATTTTCTATAGTTAGAAAAATCTGAGGTAGGAGAAGTTTGCCTCTCCCCGCCCCTAAAATAGATGTCCATACATAACGGAGTAAAACCTCTCTACCTGTAAATCCCAGAACTTTTATTCAGAAAGGAGTCATCCAAGAAACACGTGAGAACAAAAATATAAGTAAACATTCATAGTGCTTCCAAAGAGCTTACCTGTCCTGCCATTCAGGAGAATGGGCTTGCCTTCCAAGTCTCCTCTTATGGGGACAACTGTGATCTTATAGTCCGTCCCAGGCTGCAGACCTGGAAACAAGCAGGCAGCACCGGATGTGAGGACAGGACCTCGAACCCCTCACAGCACTGCTCTTCCCCTGGATTTCTCTTGTGAGGGGCACATGAGGGGTTCCTCTCCCGTGATCAGCAGGATGTGAGGCCCCACCAAGGGGGCTTATAATTGAGGGAGGAGCAGAACAGATGAGGCAAGGTTGATGGAGCATGTTTTTCAGTTGGGTCATCTAGAAGTTACTTTTCTATTTTTGTTTTCGTTTTTTGGTTTTTTTTGGTACTGGGGATAGAACTCGGGACCTTGAGCTTGCGAGGTAGGTAGCGGAATCACTGAGCTAAATCCCTGGCCCTAATTTTTATTTTATTTACAGTCCCAGTGTTTTCCTGCTCCCCAAAATCTTCTCTTAAAAGTTCTTTGTCTTTTCATTATAATAACTAGCCTAGATTTTTTTCCCCTTTTCTTTTTCCTTTTCTTTTAAAGTTACTTCTCTGTAGAAGCAACCTGAATGGTTCTTCCTTATGGCACAGTCTTCAGACTCCAGTGGTTAAAGGCAGGCAAACAGCACTGTGTGGGGGGCTCCCACTCAGCCACTCCATAAACATCAAGAACTCTAAAAGAGGTTTTCTCAAGAAGGAACTGGGGGAGTAGATGGCAGAATAAGGATTCAAAGAGGATTTAATGTGTGGCAAATAAGCCTCAGGACTCTCAGTTTCATGGACATCTTCCAAAGCGCTGTACCTAACTAGGTAATCATGATTGTGTATGATTTTTCTTAAAGAGGGCCCTGAAAATTGCATCAATTTCAAGCACTGAAAACTTGCCCTACCCTTGTGTCTCCAATTCCTGACTTCTAACTCTCAGCAGAATTAGTTCCGTCAGAGTCACCACTCCAGGCCGAGCACACCCTTCCAGGCATCATGCTTAACAAAGCAATCTCACCCCCTCCCTACACACACACACACACACACACACACACACACACACACACTCCTCCAAAAGGAAGGTCCATCCCAATACACCAACAGGGTCTCACTTGGGAGGACACTTCAGAAATGTGCTGTTAACAAGATGCACTGGAAGTCCAGCTCTGGGATGCCAGAACAGAGTCTGCAGGGCTCTGAAACAGGCCCATGTGGCTGTTTCACAGGTCAGGGCTTGAGTGCGATTCCAAAGGTCCCAGGACCCTCTGTGTGCACTGTGTCCACCTCAGCATCCACAGTGTCACTTCGCACCCCCCTTGCTGGCTCTCACCAGTGATGTCATATCGGCTCTTGGGTTCACGGCTCCTAGGTACAGTGACCTCAGCCACCTCGTGCCCTGTCAATGGGCCATACTGCAGCTTGTAGTAGTCTACCTCAGTTGGGGGATTCTCCCACTCCACATCGAGGGAGTTCTCAGTCTCTTCTGTCACCCAGGCAGTGCCAACCACAGCAAGATCTAGAGCAGGGGTCAGAGAGGGCAAGAGAAAGTGATGAGCAGAGGAATGAAGGTATGAAACAGATCATCAGCTACTGAGTCAGCTCCCTCCCTGACCCACTGAGAACTGGCTGCAGCCCCAGGACAAAGAGCTTCAGGGGGCTCTTAGAGCCACCCAAGTAGCAACTCAGCTGTTCTTTTCACATTTTCCATCAAAAGAAACTGTGTTCTGCTCCCCTATGCCAGGCAGCGCTTCCTGTCCAAGCTGACTCTGGCCAAGCCTGACCCTTAGCCCTCAGGCCGACCATCCACACCCCCCAGCCAGGGCCCACACTGCTCTAACCAATGCTTGTCCTTAGGTTACTGAGTCCCTGTCCTCAGAGACCACCTCAGGATGAGATACACAGGCCCCTCCAGGTAAAGTTGGGGAAATGTATCTCAAGTTTTCTATACCAGCTCCTTCTTCCACCTCCCAAATCATAGCCTTTCCCTAAAATTCTCCACCAAAGATTGACCTAAGGCAAAAACAAGAAAGTAGGTGACTTTTAATTTGGTTCTATGTATCCTCCCTGCCCCTTCCACCAGACTTTGGTACTCCCACCAGGTCTCTAATCTCCTTGTGCTGCCTCACCTATCTGTCTTATGAATAACAACAGTTATCACACATCTGTATTCATAGTAACGTACTTAGGGCTAAATGTTTGCACTTCCACTTGGAAAAAAACATGAAATCATAATAATTAATACAAAGAAATGGGCTGCTGGAAAGAACGTGGCTCTAGGAAAGAACGTTCAGAAGGGCAGTCCTGGCATCTTTGAAGAGCACTTCAAATTCTAACAGTTGTATGATGGAGCTTGGCCTTGAAATTTCAAGCAGGGTGACTTAAGTCTCCTAGATTCCCAGGCCTGTCCCCTCTGCTGTCCCATCTCCATCTTAACTGCCTGGAAGCATTTCTGCCCAGGCTGGCTGACCACATGTCAAGGAGTGGAACAGGAAACCAGTCCATCAGGCAGAGTGTGAACTCACTGACCTCAAGGTCCCTTAGCCCTGAGTGGCCCTAATTTCCTATTATGGATAAAGAACCTCACTGCACCCTTCCTCTGCAGCATTTCCTCTCACTACCAGCTCCTGCCTGTGAATTCTCCTTCCCTATTCTGTTTTCAGACTTCCTTCAAAGATGGAATTCCCTGAGGGTCAAGTGAAGAGAGTAATGAAGGTGATGAAGGGTTGGAGAAGCATCCTACACGGCTTAAGAGAATTGGGAAGGATTCACAAATGAAAACAAAGGGATTTAATGAGAATGTTCAAGATCATGATGGGGATAAGTACTGCTCAGTCTGAGCTTCCCCTGAGGAGCAAAAAAAAAGACTGGGTTTAACCTGAACCAGATTAGACAGAAAGACAAACTCCACAGTAGCAGGATTTTACAAGTCCCAGGGGAGCTGCTAAGCCTTTCAGAACACATGTCCCTGTCTTTCCCTGGGAGGCTGGATGCTGTCCTGCTGTAGGCAGACAGAGACACAAACAAAAAGGCAGGGAGGGGCAAAGCAGCCCCTGCTGGCCAGGAGCTGGCCTGGCTCTAGCAGCTTGGTGTTCTCCCCGTGGATATCAACCATTTCAGCATCAGCATCAGACAAAGCCACTCTGTGACCACATTAGACCAAGACAAAACAAGCCTCTCCTGTGGCTGAACACAGACAAAAACATGGCTATCGTTCCCACAAAAGCCCAATGGGAATGACAGCCACTTCTTTCCCATTAAAGTTTCAGCCTGCCTCTAAATGAGATTCATTAAGATACCAAACCCCGAATTACCCCCACATCTTGACAGCATCCAATTCAAAGCAAATCCCTGCTTTCTTAAATCCTCCCCCAAATTAGCTAACCCAACCCAAATTTTATAATCAATCCATTCTTGCACCCTCTTACTGGGATGCTCCCGCGATTTTCCAGTGTACATTCTGTCATGCTAAAACAATCAATCCAACTCGTTCAATTACAGGGGTGTTTCTAGGGGTCTCCAGCTGCAGGACTGACACAGGCCATCACAAACCATGCCCTCAAGCTTCCGAGTCTCTCTCTCCTGGCTTTTTCCAACACTGTCCATCCTCACTCCTCCCTATTCCTGCCACCAAAATAGGACATGAAGCCTGATGTTTCTGCAAAGACAAATGCAGTACCATCCTTCTGGGCCTCTCCCCAGGATTTTAGGGTAGGATGGAGGCAGTGAATTTTTATTAGCACCTAGAACTGTGCCTGGCACATGGTAGGTACTCAATACAAATGTGCTGAGTGAAGAGCTAAGCTACATGAAGAACTTTCATGAGGAAACAAGAATTTCTAAAGAGGATAGCTGCTAGGCAGACACTTAGGGCAAGCTCCTGTACTTACAAGCGGAAAGCTCCTGGCCTTAAAGATTGTTAACTAAAACAACAAACAAACAAAAAGACTGTTAACTACCTTCAGAGTTGTTAAAGCTAAAGGCCTTGAGAGAGATGGACAAGGAATCAGACAAAATGGCCAAGTCACTCTTTTTTTTTTTTTCATGATAATACTAAATTCTCTACACAGAGGCATTCAAGTCCGCCATTTTTTTTTTCAGCATGAAATATATGACCCCAAACTGAGGATGCTCAGGAATGGGTCCATTTCCACATGTGATAAGGAGTATTTCCTACATGAATTTCAATAAAAGCTCCTTGCTTTCTTTGTTCAAAGGAGAACACTGCTTTTAATGTTACTTTTGGGCCTCTCCTTACTTGCTGCAAGTAATAAGCCTCCCTCCGCTATTTTATCTCTTGGTTGTTTCTCGGCTTTGCACTAACCAAGAGGCAAACCTACTGCATTGGTGTGGCAGTTAGGGTGAAGCATCCACTTGATTGGCTTTAGAACCCACCCAGGGATTGATGGAGCCCACTTCTGGGTGTGACTGAGTGGGTCATGGAGGTGTGGCCTTGGGTCCATGTCTGGTCCCTCTTCCTTACTCTCTGGCACTGTTGCTCTGTTCTGTTTTCCTACAGTCATGAACTAAGCAGCATCACTCCACCACACCCTTCCACCATGATGTTTCTGCCTTGGAGCCAACCAGCTACGGACTGAATCCCCCAAAACCATGAGTCAAATTAAACCTCTCATCTTTCAAGTTAGGGGTGTCAGGTATTGTGTCCAATGATAGAGAAACTGACTAAAACAACTGAGTTACATAGGCAGTGATGCTTCTCCTTCCAAACATGTTGGTGATACTAGATGGTGCCCTGGAGACTATGTCCTTCCAAGCCAGCCTCCACCAGTCCTTGATCTTGCTGTTTTTCAGGTTATGACCTCTAGGAATTAAGTTAACCAAGGCCTTTGCCCTTTGGCCTCTGCGTTCAGCCAGTGGGGGTCACCAGCAGAACAGAGCGAAAGAGAAAGTTCAGGTGACTGATCTTCACTTCCTCCCTCCAGAACACAATGGAAAGCTGCAAGCCTCTACCAAATGCACCTACACTTTCCCACAGCTTTTTTGAGTCCAAATACTAACACCCACTTTTTGCCCCACTCAGGATGAGAGGGATCCCACTGATGCTAGACCTAGAGTGTCAAATTATCCAAATCCTACCCACACCTCTGTAAACAGCCCCTTCCTTAAACCACCATATTTGTGCCCTCTTTCCTGCTGAGATGGATCTAACTGACACAGGCAGCTTCAGTAGCTTCAAACCTATCTGAATTTAAATTTGATAAGTAGCCTTGGAGGCCAAGGGAGGGGACAGGGATGTAAGTGAATTCTTTGGCTCTTGGTGGGGCTGGGACAGGGTGCAGAGCAATCAGACTTTACTCATCTCAGGAACAAGGGACTCTTGTACCGCACTTGGGCAGGCCACCATTACTGACTTGGAGGACCTGATAATGGGGGGTGGGGGGTCAGAGAACTGGAACTCTTCTCCAAAATCTAGGACTGCAGCAGCTCTAGTTTTCCAACCTGAAATTAGAGCAATGGCCTGACCAACAGAAGAGTACTGTATCTTCAAAGAAAGCAGGAGGAGACATTTAACACGGGGTCTTCCTGAAAGATCAGAGGCATCTGGTTGCTTCCTCACCTGTGGTGGCAACCAGGTGCTGCGGGCTGCTGTGAATGTCTTTCTTCACATTGCGCAGGGTGACTACGTACTTGGTTCCAGGCAGCAATCCAGGAATCTCATAGGTGTGCTGCTCCTTGGGCACCTGGATCTGCTTGGAAGAGCGCTCCTTGCCCATGGGATAGTAGCTGAGGAGGTAGTGGTCCACGTCGCTGGAGGGCTCCCAGCCCACCAGCAGGGAATTCTCGGTGCTCTTCAGCAGCTGCAGGCCCTGAGGGGGGATGACTGGTGCAGAACAGGACAGGTGAGAAAGGGCGGGAACTGAGGGACAGAAATTCCTGCCAACGAGCAGCCAGTGAGGACTGCTGCCTGCTCAGCACTGTGATGGGAGGCCGGGAGGGTGCCACACACACCCAGGAAGCTGTGGTCTGGCTAGGAGGCAATGCGGACTCCCTGCCCCTGACCCGCACCTGTGGCCATTAGATCACCAGTAAGACTAAGTGTCCTCAAAGCTCAAGTCCCAAACTAGCATCTGCATCACCTACGACCTTGTAGAAATGCAAATTCTCAAGCCCCTTGCTAGACTTGCTGAATCACGACCTGAGGGGTCAGGGGGATTGGCAATTTGTTGTTTTGCTGTTTGTTTATTCTGTAATAAGGGATTAAACTCAGGGCCTTCTCACTAAGCTATACCCAACCTTTCTTTTTTTAAAAGACAGGGTCCAACTAAGTTTCTGAGTTGCCCGGGCTGGGATCAAACTTTTGATCCTCCTGCCTCAGCCTCCTAGAGTGCTAGAATTACATACAGGCCTGCGCCACCACCCAGCAGTCTGTTTTAATGAACTCTCGAGAGGATTCTGCTGTAAGCTAAAGCCTGAGACCCCTCAACAAGACAATGTGTAACTGGTGGTTAAAGGTTCAGGGGAGACCTCGGGTGGAAGGTAAAGTGACCGCAAGGACGCATCTCGGCTCTCACCCTGGGAGCAGTCGGGACCCGTGAAGCCCAACTCGCAGTAACACTCGCCCGTGTCGCAGAAGCCGTGGCCGCTGCAGTCGCCGGGACAGCGCTGCTCGCTGCAGTCCTCCGACGTGAAGTCTTCCTGGCACTGGCAGACGCCGCGCACGCACACGCCGTGGCCGCTGCAGTCCTGCGGACAGGCGGGGTAGGCGCAGTCGGGGCCCACGTAGGGCGCGTCGCACACGCAGCGCCCATCCACGCAGCGCCCGTGGCCGCTGCACGCCCCGGGGCAGCTGGGCAGCTCGCAGTCCGCGCCCTCCCAGCCCTGCTCGCAGTGGCAGCTGCAGGTGTCAGGGGAGAAGGTGCCGTGGCCGCTGCAGTGGCGGCTCAGATCTGGGACGAAGAGGAGAAGCAGACAGGTGGGTGGAGAGTGGGTGGAGGGCAGGCCCTGACCCTTGGGCTGGGGGAGAGAAGGTGTTGGTTTCGGGCCTGAGGAGCAGGACTGCTCCCTAGGGGAGACTGGGCCGGCCCTTTCCAGCTGCATGCTTCTCCTTTGCCTGAGGAGATGCATGACCCTTCCCCTGCCCTGGTTCCTTCCCTCTGAATGAAGGGTATTATTCAAGGCCTTTCTAGGAAAGGGACTTATATGCTCCTTTGGTGGCTGGCTGGTCGCTGGCCCAGGGAGGTGGCCTGAGATCCAGACAGGTGGGAGTCTGTCTTCTCCTGGTGGGTGGGGCTGGACTTACCAAGGCTCCCTTGTCTAATAAGCCACGGTGAAGGCTGAAAAGATGGACTTGCAAATGCTACAAACCAGGCCAGTCTCAATTCTGGGCCCGCGGCGTGGATGTGGGGATTAACCAAGTTCCCCTCTCCCGCCCTGCATGCAATGAGCAGCTGGAGGGCAGGCAGTGCGAGCCCTTCTCCAGGGAATTCCCTTCTCCAGCTTCTTGGAATACCCCTGTCCCTTCCTAAAGACACTCCTAGAGTGGAGGCTCTCAGAGCAGGTCCACACTGTTTTGTTCATGGCCATGTCCCTAGCACCTAATTCTGTATCTGACATTCAACATGGGCTGATAATCATAGCAGTTCCTTTGGATATAAAAATGTATGCCGAAGTACCACTCACTGTCATCCACTTTAGTCTGGGCAGCTTATGTTTGAAAAGGGTGGGCCAGAGGAAACTTTACTATGTAAAAATCAAATTGTCACATTTTGTAGCTAATAGTTCAGCTTCCTGGATAGCTACCCTAGGCCAGCAATCTGATAGAAACCCTCTCTAGTTTTCAGAGCGATGCTAGATGATACAATTGGGCACTGAGGCAGATGAGGGGAGAGAAGTTTGCCCAAAGTCGCGCTGGGCAAAGCCACATCTTTCCTCCATAGCCATTCCTTCCCCTTTGAGAAGAGTCGGGTCACAGGTGAGAGGGCCCCTGGAAGCGTTTGAATTCAGAAGCATTAACCCAGGAGTCTACTCAAGAGCTGCCGGTCCCTGTTCAGGCCTCCAGATGCCCCTGAACCTAGCACCCATGAATGAAGAACAGGGAGGAGGGCCCCCAAGAACTCAGAATGAGAGGTGAGGGGCCAGGGATTTAGCTCAGTGGTTTCGATGCCTGCTGCGCAAGCACAAGGACCCGAGTTCGATCTCCCGTACCGAAAAAAAAAAAAATTACAGAATGAGAGGTGAGAACGTACCAGACTCAGAGTGTTCATGAGGCTCATGGAGCAACTGGCACATAGTAGGTGCTTGGTAAGTGTTTGTTGAATGAATACCAGGTGGTAAACTCACCAGCAGCGCCTTGGCAGCAGCGCTGGACATTACACTGCTCCTTCAGCTCTGCCATCTCTTCCTCTAGTTTCTTCACCCGGGCCAGGAGGTCCTGGACACTATCTGACAAGTCGCAGCCCTTCTGCGGTGTCTGGAGGCGAATGTTGTGCCTGAAGATGAGATTCTGCTCCTCTCCCTCCTCCGCCATGGCCAAGAGTGAAGTCCCATCATCACTGAGCGACTGCGGATCGGCCTCCACCTGCACCAGGGTAGACTTGGGCACCTCAATCTTGTAGGTGTGGCTGACAGTCACCTGTTGGTCCTTGTTGCTGCAGCCAGGAGGCTCCGGAGTGGCTGGGGCCGAAGTCACCAGGAGCACAGAGCCCAGCAGGAGCCCCAAGGGGAAGCCGAAAGTGCCCTGGAGACCCATCCTCGGAGAGATGGAGCAGACCCTCCGGGATGTCCTGGAAGGTGCAGAAGAGACCGTGAGATTTGCTGAGGGGAACTGCGTTTTTAAGACTCTGAGGGGCCACTGGAAGCTGACAAACGAGCAGAGAGAATTCATCCATCTCTCTTGAGGCTCTGAAGCAGACATCTTCCTTTCCTTCCTCACCCATTGCCCATTCTTGCCTCCTCTGGAAGTTTCCACTGGTCACGCCCCCGGAAAGCCCTTCTGAGCACTCACGGTCTCACAGGCCCTGGCCCGAACCCTCTACAGATGGAATGGAATGGGCAGCAGCACACTGTCCAAGTCACTGCCTTGGACTGGGACAGTGGAAGGCAGGGGTGAAGTCAGAATGAGCAGGGGGTGGCAGGACAAAGACCAGTGCCTGACTGGCCAGGAGGAACTTAGAGGTGGGAGCTTGGCTGGAATGAGCTGCTTGGCAGACAAGAAGGAGGCCTCGGCGGGGAGAGACCTGCGCCTCAGATTTGGGGAGGCCAAGTCTGTGGCACCCAACAAGGCACGTTCAAGAGCCTCCAAGAGGGCAGCTGGTTCTGTGGCATGGATGGGCTGCCCCTGGGCAACCGTGGGAGGAGATGATGCTGGCAGGTAGAAAGAGGAATCTCCGAAGAACCCACATTGAGTACTGGAGCAGCACTGGGGCATTTGGTACTACAAACATTTCAATCCCAGGCCTCAACTGGGAGAGAAGAAAAGATGTGGCCCGGAGCAGACTGAGGCTCTGATATTGAAATGGATTTGCCTTCACAAAAGTGATTCTCTTCCAAGACCAAAAGCAGCCCGGAAAGCTCAGGCATCAGCTTGCGATTTCTATGAGCGGATGGGGGCACTGGAAGGCAGGTGTAGGGTAGAAATAATGATGTTTTATAATTGCCTTCTTAAAAGGTTCAGCCAAGTAATAATTCTCCACTTAATGCTCAGGATGAGAACTGAGACTTAGCGCAACATCCCACTGATCTGCTGCTGAGTGCAGACCACAGAGCCAAACGCAGGCGCAGAGTGTCCTTGTGGAGCTGTTAGTAGGTGCTAAAGCGCCTACTGTGTTCAGCGCAGCACATGAGTTTCTGCTGTCCAAACCCCTGCTGTGCCAGACAGCCACAGAGTCAGAAGAGCTGACCTTTCTCTCATTTCTTCTATCCAGCACCCACCCCCAGCCCCTGGCTCACAGTTCCTGAGACTGAAATGGAGTGCAGATGTTTTTCTGAAGAAGTTCTGAACGGATACAAAAAGAAGCCAGGGACTCTTGCCATAAACCACAGCAAGGCCTCCCAGAGCCCCATCTCACAGTATTTGATTTTGAAGCCTGGAAATGAAAAACCCCAGAAGCTCCTGCAGAAGCCCTCCATGTCTCCTGTCCTTATGCTCGGAGATGTCCTCGCTAAATATAGCCCTTCAGATTCCACAGGTTGAGCTCAGATTTTCCTGGGCAGGGTGATTGCTAGAAAGATGAGACGAGGAAACCCTCAACCTAGTACTCTGCGAGTGTCACAAACACGAAGGGAAGCTGCTGGCGCTTGCTGCAGCATGTGGCAGGAGACTCTTCCTTGAAGAGCATGAGGAAGGGGTGACCACTCCACTCTCCAGTACACACAGCACACCGCAGACTGAACTTCTTGGGGGTGGGAAGGGGCGAAGGGGCACCAGACATCACCAAGAAGAATGCTGGAGGATACGTTTCTGAACAGGCACTCTTACTCCATTGAGTGGAGCGTCCCACAGAAAGTGGGGCAAATGCTGCTGGAATGCATGAGGCAGAGGGCATTTACATACAGGAAAAGTGTGTGCAAGAATCCACAGGGAACCAGGTGTCCCATGACTCACTGTCTTGAGGCTGATCATGTCTTAAATTCTGACTGCAAGAGGGCCGCTGGGTGCTGCAGGAAGGTAGCAACCAGATGCTTCTTTGTACAGCTTTCCTAGGACAGGCTTTTCGAGGGGGACACTGCTCACCATGAGCTTGCGGGGTGGTCTCCATCACACTACCCTCAGAGACACTTATGCCACAGGGCTCTAATTCTTCTTGGGTAGCTGCATCTACCCTATGGCTTTAATTTCCAGCCAAATACTGACCATTCCCAAGTCTGTACCTGTGTTCCCAGGTATCCCTGCTAGCTCAGAGATGCGAATAACTATAACATATTGGACCCCTCTGTATCTCCAGCCTTATGCATAGCACAGTGCTCACCAAATATTGTGAATTAAATAATGGCCACTGGAGGGTGTGTGTGTATTAGATAATGGATACCATGCCAAACACATAAGCATCAGTCTCATTTCACCCTCAAAATGCTGGCTGTCAGTTGATAGCATTCTTTGTTATGGGTGCTCAATGAGGTTAAGTAATTTGGCCAAAGACACACAGCTCGTCAGAGCAGAGATGGGATCATACACTGGGTCTGTCTGCTTCCCATATCTGGGTTCTTTGTCTCTCTGCTATGTATACCGTAGACGTGAAAAGAAAAAACAAATACAGAATTTCCTTCTTCCTGCCATATTTCTTTTAAGAGATGGATTCTTATGAAAGTAAAGGAAATGCAGTGGCTACTGGGTACTCAACAAACCATTGATAAATTGACAACCAGGGGGCTGGGGCTGGGCCTGGAACATGGCTCGGGGGTAGAGTACTTGCCTGCGCCTGCACTTTCTCTGAGCAGAGGCAAGATGATTTTGGGAAAGATGAATTGTTTCCCTCACAGGGAGGATAAGTCTGGTCACTTCTGATGAGAAGCTGGAAATTCCCTTCCTCAGAAAATACCAGAATACACCAAGACCTCTGTCCCCTGGGGCAGAAGTCAACCAAGCTGTCCTAGCAGAGAAGGATGGACTCCAGATCCTGATGGTCCTCTCCATCTTGAGAGGCGGGTGCCTTCTGTGTCACCCCACTCTTGACAAAGAAGGACACATGCCCCAGGTCAGAGAAAAAATACTACTAATACTGAAGAGAACAGTGGCCAACTGCTAGCCACCATTACAGATCTTTCTAGTTAGATTCTGGGCTTTCTCCGGCTCCCACATTACCTCATCCTGACTTTATGGTTAACCTCAACCAAATGAGAGCAGTGCTTTGGGTTTCAGAAAAACTGTATCATCATGGATTTCCAGTGCAGTCACTTGAGATATTCTGTTCCCAAATGACAGGGTGGACATCATTGACCTATGAAGGAAAATGAAAGAAGTAGGTGGTTTGGGCTGCATGGATGTGACAAATGTCACTGGCAAACTTGTCACTTCCCTTAACTCTCAGGGCTTATTTTGCTAGTGATCCATAGCTGGCCCTTGCTTGTTCCCGTGTCTGGGTTCTTTGTCTCTTTGCAGTGTGTACTGCAGACAGGAAAAGAGCAAGCTCTCAAGTGGCTGAGGAACCGACCCAGTTCAACTCATCTTAAAATGGAAACCTCAGGCAAGCAATGGACCTCAGTCCCTTTCCCCTTCAGTATGCTAGAGCGGAATGTGTCCAAGGTGGCACTGTTTCTAGGTCAACCCCTGGGTATCTGGAGATAAATATTTTTATCTCCAGTCACCGTGACACCGACCTGTCTGCACAGGTGTTCATGTAGGATGCAGGTCAGGTGTGGATGAGAATGAAGACTTGTCTTAGTGCAATAGGCTTAATCGGCTCTATAGAGACATCTTCTAAGCCCCTACACTCAGAATTCTGTGCGGTCCACCCAGGAAGTGCTTGCAGCTGACTTCCTTGCCTCCTCACCCTCTTCCTGGAGAACTCTCCATGGAGGTTGCTACCCACTAGAGCCAGGAAAGATAAAGGTGGGAGCCTCTGTTCCAGTCTTGGTGCATGATCACTTTCTCAGTGGTCAGCACAGGCATGTTTTGTTCTGTCAACCCAATTTTAATCTGCCTGGCAGAGGCCCAAATGGGTGATGATTCTGGGGTCTACCATTCTCTCAGCACTTACTGTGTGCTAGAATCTAATGCTAAGCACTTTAAAACCTTTCTCTGGGGCTGGGGGTGTAGCTCAATGGCAGAGCCTGGCCTAGCACGCACAAGACCCAAGATTCAATCCCCAGCATGGAAAATAAAATCAAAACAAACAAAACTAAACCTGTCCGTGAACACCAGACAAAGTCATTCATTCACTCACACAGGAATGAATTACTTTCTCACAGAAAGACCCTCCTTTAGCTTTTGGATCAGGCTCGACCACAATGAGAAGATAAAACAGACTCAGGTTCTTAATTCAGGGACCATTCTTCCCCACATCCAACCAAACACCCAATTCCCAGAATGACTGTGTTACTTGATACACAGGCCTATTCCCCACCACAGGCCTGAGGGGCATCTGATGGCAAATCTGCTTCAGCTGAATGAGGAGAGGCAAGTAATGACAAGTTACAATTCCTCTCTCTAGTTTAACGTGGTTTTTCACATACTGGACTAACTTTAAAGTTCCAGTTTTCCATCAAGGAGGAATGCTTTTGCTAATTTCCAAGAATTTGTGCTGCTCCAGCAGCACTCCCTGGGCACAAATGCAGATGGCAGCTGGTTGGCATTAGCATGAGTCCACTGTGGTAGAGGCAGGCAAAGCCCCTGTCCCTCAGGGAATGGGCCTGAGATCTTAACATCATCAGCTCCCAGACGGGTGGCTCCAAATGCTTCTACAGAACCTAACCCACAGTCTCATGTCTGCAGCCAGACCTGCTAAAAGCCAGGCTCTGGCATGAGTGGTGGATGGTAAGAGTTTCCATGGGCCTGTGCATGACTTCCCCATCTATCCTGTGTTTCAAACAGCTCAGGAATGGAAACCAAAAGCCATGGGATGATTTAGACTTATCTGTCCTGTTTTCCTTACTTTGGGAGCCAGCTGCAGCCCACAAACTGGGGACATAGCGGGACTCAAGGCTGTATGGACAAATGTTAGGTGCTTTCTTCCCTCTTCTCTGGGAAAATGGTACCCATGGGACTGTTTCTTCCCAATCCCCTCTCCCAACACTGTCACTTTGACTCTGAGTCTGCAGTGATCACTCAGCTGCCAGAGACCCTGTGTCTTCTGGGCAGGTCCTGGGCTTTGCCAGCTGCCCGTGCATAGCTCTGGCTGAGCAGGTGTCACCTGATCTCCTGGGGACACTCTGGCTTCTCTAAGAATCCGGTGGCCTTCAGCACTGTGGCTAATCTCCATCTAGATGTGGGTAGCTTGTTATCTTTATGTTGAGACATGTTCTTTTCTTTCATGCTTATATAAACAAGTACCATGCAGGGCTGGGGATTTAGCTCAGTGGTTCCATCGACTTCCTTGCAAGCGCAAGGTCCTGAGTTCAACCCCTGGTACCAAAAACAAAAACAAGTACCATGCTCTTAAGTGAAACTCTGCTTATTCTTGCTCATTTTCTCCCCCCTTTTTCTAACTTTCTCCCAAATGCAAAAGTTAATATGTAAATAAAAAGTCAGACCTCTAAAAACTAGACTATTGCATTCTTTTTTCTTTCTTTCTTTTCTGTATTAAAGATGGCATTCAGAACCTTCATACCAGGTGCATCCTCAGCCCATTTTTACTTTTTATTTTAAGTCAGGGTTTCACTGAGTCACTCTTAAGATGTTTCAAATTTATTTCTTTGCGGCATTATGAGGGCATTTGTATGAAAACTTGGGGAAAAGAATTGTCTTCAGGCCTGAGGATGTAGCTCAGTGGCAGTGCGCCTACCTGGCAAGCACAAGGTCCTGAGTTCAATCCCTGGTACTGGCAAAAAAAATTATCTTCTTACAAATGATAATTAAAATCTACACAATTAAATGTATAAATCTCAAAGCCCTTCAAGTGAATTTGCAAACATCATCTTAATTAGTACACAAAAAAATCCAGAAAGGTAAAGTTCTAACAATTTCATGATCACAATTGAAATAAAAATTCTGTTTTAGGATTTAAAAGAGCAGTAAGATGGCAGATAAGAAATTACCAAAAAAAGAAGACACCTCTGACATTATAAAGAAGCCAATAAAGAAAAACCATGAGAAGGACATACCAGACTCAAAAGAAACCCTTTATCTAAAAATGTACTGCTCCAGGTAGAAACCAGGTCAGCACAGACTGCACCTGGCCAGGTAAGGAAGAGCCCCGAGAGAGGGCAGAATATAACACAGGTCCTGAGAGACACCGTGCTTCCTACTTGAAACCTAACCTGAATTACATGGCCTGCATGCCTTGACTCCTGACCATCCCACCGGGCCACCTTCCTGACGCAGGTAAAGCTTTGGCAACTGCCTCTCTTACCTGGAAGGTTGCCAGTACTGCTTTCCACGCTCCCCCACCTCCTGGGCTGAGACCTGAGTGTGGAGACCTCGGTGCTGGTCTGCCCCTCGCTCTGTTCTCTTCTTGGCTCCCTTCCCTGGGTTTTTAAATCCTATCTAGGCCAGAGGAGGAGCCAACAGAGACTCTGGGGTGTTCTCCTCCCTTCCCAGCAGGGACTCCTTTAAGGACTGAGAGGTTCATTCTCTTATTCTAACCGAGAGAGAAAACAAATATACATTTCCCCCTTCTTTTTTACTTTGATTACACATCTGCTAAAAATACTGGAGGCTGTTTCCATGTAAGTGGTTCCAGAATAAGGGTATTTAATAAGTTTGCATGCCTCCTGGCCAGGAGCTGAGCCTTAGGGTTTGAAAGTGCATTTATAAAGTCACCTTCTCTTTTCCCTGTTTCAGGCACTCTGGGACCTACTGTCTCCTACCTTTAAAGCAGGAAAAGATGGCACAGAAAGAAAGGAGCAGAGACCCTCAGGGACGGGTCCTGCTCTGGCCCCACCTCAGCCCTCCATGCTGCCACACCTGAGAGAGCTGTGACACGACAGTGGGCTGGGGCTCTCAGGCCCACAGTGACCACACCTTCCAGACGCCGCCGCAGCCGGCCTCACAGGAGCCAGGTAAGGCCAGCAGCGCCCTGCCAGGCCACCCGCTTTGCCATCAGATGGACACTTTCGCCCTTCACACGAACCAGAGCAATTTCAACAGGTCGCAGGCTGCTCCTCCCTGCCCTTCCCAGGGTAGATTCTAGAGGAAGCCAAGCAAGGGCTTTCCAGTTCACCCGTGGGGCCATCGAGTGTTGCTGGGGGTAAAGAAGAAGGAGGAAGGCAGGAGAGAGAAAGAAGAGTTGCCCCGGCACCTTTGCTACCGAGCCAGGCACATCCCCGCCTGTCACTCAGGAGGCCAGTACTGAAGTACTGAGCTTTTTGTTATTCACAGGGCAGCCAAGCTTGGGGTGGGAGAAGCTCTCAAACCCTTCTCCCTGAGGACGGGGTTCAGGGATAATAAGCAAACTGTGGGGACAGGAGATGAGAGGTGAGGACAAGTGACCCAATTGGGAGTCTGCACATACAGAATCAGACTTCCTGCATTTTCCGGGATGCTCGTTCACAACATGGTGGCACTAGTGCACTCTGAGGGGGACTTTGGCCCTCTGCTGTCAGAAGATCTCTGCCCCAAGAGAACGGGTGTGTGGTTCCAACAGGTCTGAACTGCACCCAAGTGGCCTCCAACTCTGAAGAACCACTGTGACCCACAGGTCGGAGGAGTCATCTGGAGCACAGCAAGGGGATACTAGCAACCTGTGACTGAGGTCTGTGACCTCTAAAGTTATGGTAAAAACAAGCAGAGCCCATTGAGTGGTTTATTCAGTTTTCCCTCGGTTTCGGCTGGATGGGGAGCCAGGGCGCCTGTGTCTGAAGCTTACGTCCTCTACTGGCAAATGACTTTGACTCAACCTCTGTGCCTCACCTTACTCCTCTTTCGATGTTGCAGTTATTGTAAGGACTGAGCAAGTTGATACATGTACAGAGCTTAGACTCTACCCAAGGACTCTCAGTAACTATCAGTTGCTATTGTTGTGATGTGTGTGTGTGTGTGATACTGAGGACTGAACCACACTGAGCCGCATCCCCATCCATATATATATTTTTTTCTTTTTTTTTTTTTTTGAGACAGGTTCTTGCTAACTCACCCAGCTGGGCTCAAATTTACACCCTCCTGCCTCAGCCTCCCAGTGTGCTGGGATTACAGAGGTGTGTGCATCGTACCTGGCTTTATTCATCTTAGGTATTCCACTAAGCAGTCTTCGATCATCCCCTCCTCAGTCCAGATGGATCCGTAGTTCTCTGCCCTTCTTCACTTAAACCAAAGCACACGTGCTGTCTGCCTCTGATCATACATGGCGGTGACTGGTGTGCTGTGAAGCGGGGACTTCTAAGACTCCCCAGCCCCAAGCACCTCTCTTCTCCCTTGAACTTTTTCTCTCTGCTTCTTAAATTTTAAAATCTCTTCTGGGGACTCCTATTCCATGAAGTTGTTCTATTCTTAATTTCCTTTCACTAACTCTCCCCACAAGAGTAGTTTTCACTTTCTGTCTCCTTCACCCCAAGGCCCATGTGCTCAGTAGATGGAGCTAAACCAGCACTTGGAGCTCCCCAGGTCCCCCAGGGCAGCAGTGTAAGCAGGAAGATGGTCTCCCTCTCCTCACCCTACAGTGCAGGAAGGCAGCATCACCATCCACAGCACACAGCCACCTCTATCCAGGGACCCCAGCCAGTGGGAATGGGGAATGGGAAAGGGACAGGGCAGAGGGGAGGGCGTGCTCATCCCTTACGGACACAAAAAAGGATACAGCTGCAGTGGCACATGCCTGTAATCCAAGCTACTCAAGAGGCTGAGGCAGAGGATCACCAGTTTGAGGCCAGCCTGGGCAACTTAGCAAGACCTTTTCTCAAAATAAAATAAGAAGGACTGGGGATATAGCTCAGTGATAGAGTACCACTGAGTTCAATTCCCAGTACTTCCCCCAAAATGTGTAATCATTTCATTCTTGCAGAAAAATTGCAAAAATATTACAAAGAAGGGGCCGGGGATTTAGCTCAGTGTTTCCACCGCCTGCCTTGCAAGTGCAAGGTCCCGAGTTCGATCCCTGGTACCAAAAAAAAACAAAACCCCACAAAAATATTACAAAGAATTCCCATGTACCCTGGACCCACATATTCCAAATATTAACATTTGTTGCAGTTATTTTCTTGTTGCTGAGACAAAACACACTTTCTTTATCCATTTATCTGTTGATGAGCATATAGAATGCTTCCAAGACTTAGCTAATAGGAATTGTGGTGCAATAAACTTGGGTGTGCATGTATCACTGTCATATGATGTCTTTAACTCTTTGGGGAAGAATGGAATTCCTAGTTTTACTTTTTTGAGGAAACTCCATAGTGATTTTCATAGTGGTTGTACTAGTTTGCACTCTCATCAACAGTGTAAAAAGGTTTCTGTTTCCCTACAGCCTCACCAGCATTTGTTATTATTTGATTTCTTGATGATGGCCATTCTTCTTCGGGTAAGATGGAATCTCAATGTTTTAATTTGCATTTCTCTAGTGTCCAGTGATGTTGAATGTTTCTTCATATATTTATTGGCCATTTTTACTTCTGTGAATTGTCTATTTATTTCACTTGCCAATTTTGTATTGGGTCTTTTGTTTAAGGAGTATAATCATTTTTTTAGTTCTTTTTATATCCTAGCTATTAGTCCTATGTCTGAAGAATAGCTGGCAAAAATTTTTTCCTATTCTGTGGTTGTCTTTTCATGGGGTAGGTTATTTCTTTTGCTGTGCAAAAGCTTTTTAATTCGATATGATCCCATTTGTTGATTCTTGTACAATCAGGGTTCTACTAGGAAAATTCTTGCCTGTGCCTATGACTTCAAGTCACTCACCAGTTTTAATACCCGTTGTTGATTCTTGCCTGAAACAATCACTTGGTATGATGACTGCCAAAAGTGACTCTTCTAACTCCATCTTTTCATCGATGTTTATTAGGTGGAATTCTGTCATAAAGAAGACATTTCCCTGCTTCTACACTGCCGTTTTTATTATTTCCCTATGTTCAAACTGACTTGTATTTGTTTATTCTGTGGGGTGTACTCCTTTACTATCATTATTTTTTGTGTTGCTCAAGTTGCCACAGATTTGGCCAGGGAACCCTGCTCATGCTGGTTCCCGTGTGTTTTTAACACACCCTCATCATTCTCTGGCACAGCAAGATATTCTAGGCCTATTTGGATTTCTCCTGCCACAGCCTTAGAACTAGTCATTAATCCAAGGAGCCCTGTTTCCTTTCATTGGAGACTGAGGCACACTTTGACTAAGAGCACAGCCTGAAAGGAGGGTATACAACTTCTACTGCCTCTCATTGGCCTGAATCTGGTCATGTGTTCACACTTGGCTGCCAGAGGCTGGAGTATTTCCGTGGCTGATCTTGTGTTCAGCTAGAGCTCAGGAGCAAAGAAGGGAAGGGAGAATGACATTGATGGACAGCTTGATGTCAGCCACAGCACCCACTCACTCACCACTGGCAAAATGTTCCTGAATCGTGAAATCTCTTTATACTTCTCCCCTGCCCAATAGTCTCCAAAAACTCTCATTATTTACAGGATCAGGCTTCTAAAGTCTCTGTAACTGCTCCATCACACCTCTTCCTATTTAGCCCCCTATCCAAACTCTTCTCTTACTATTTACAAATAGAAACCATCAGACTCAACCAACTCAGACTCCTCCCCATCCCAGGTAAGCATGATGCTCCTTCCTGTCTATGGCCCTGGCCAGGCAGCCCCAGCTTCTGGAGACCAGTTCTATCTCTACGTTCATGAAGTTAGCTCTGATTCTTCCACTATATCATCTGAATCAAGGTGGAATGTTTACTTTTTTTAACAGCTGGCTCCAAAGTTTTTCTTACAGATGACTGTATTTGTTGAGGAAAACTCTTGGGATTTTAAGGATGGGCTTACAATGAAACAAAGAAACAAACAAACCCCCCAAAAAGCTAAGGCACTGTGCATGAAATGAATGGGAATTGACAATGGGAAAAGGAAGACTGTAGAAGCGTTGAGGCTCAGGTCTGGAAAGAAGTAAAGTCAGTAAGAGAGTCCTTAGAAATTGAATAACTTTAAAAAATAAGGATTTCTATTGAATATTAAGTTTTTTGCTTAAATTTATATAAATCCTCCTTCATGGTCCCAAACCTTAAATTGAGTCTTCTACCCACACAAATACTTTCTCAACTGGAAAACAGGGCGGATGGAAATCAAACAAAAGACAATGATGACTGAGCCAAGAGAATCTCGAGTTAGAACCTAGGAAAATTAGCAATTTAGTGAAACCCTGTCTCAAAATTTAAAAAATAAATAAAAAGGTCTAGGGTGTAGCTCAGTGCAAAGACTCTGGGTTTAATCTTCAGTATTGCAAGGAGGGAAGGAGGGAGGGAGAGAAAGAGAAGCAAAGATGGAGCGAGGAGGGGGGGGGGTTTATATAAGGAACTCCAAGAGGAAATGGAGAGTCACAGGCCACAACATGGAGGCAGGGAAGTCCAACTCCAAATCTTGACATTCTTTCAGTTCCACGGTGTGGTCTTCAGACAATCTGCAATAGATTAAAAATGGCTCGCTGATCCTTTGCAGCTCCACCCCTCAAGATGAGTCTACTTGCCCATTCCTGAGCCTGGACTAGCTTGGTGACTTCCTCTCCTTCACAGAATATACCTAAGGGGCCTATGCTTCTGAGCTTGAGCCTCCCGGTGGCCTTGCAGCTTCTGCCCTCCCCTGTTGCGTAGAATGCCTTAAAGCAAGAGGAGAGAGGGGCCCAGCCAGCCTCGCCCAGCCCGTACCAGGTGAGCAATTCTGGCTCAGTCTACCCCAAACTGCCAAACACAGAAGTTGGAGCAAACAAATGATTATTTTAAGTTACTACAGTTTGGAGAGATTTGCTATGCAACAGTGGAAAATTGATACAGGAATCAACACCCAAACCAGAGGAATTCGTTTAATGTGAAAATAATTTCAACACATCATTTTATCCATTCCAGAGCAACCTGGAAAAAAGTTGCTTGTTCAAGTGATGGTTCAACCAACATATGATTATATCATCTTCTTTTATTTGACAAAAATGTAGGATAAAGCATTCCAATTACAGTCAACTACAGTCATCTTCCATTGTATTTGTTCCTAAAAAGAAAAAATAACCAAAACCCCAATAGACCAGTGGGCTGGCTCTGAGGAAGAATGAATCCATTGTGCATAGTCTGGAGAATTGAAGCTGGTCTAAGCTGGTTCTGGTGTGTTTGAGCTAGTTGGAAGATATGTCTTAGTATCTCTAATTAGGATGCTGCTGAATCTAAAGAAATTTTAATCAAACCTGAACAGACATCTACTGTCAGGATCTTATCTTGGCACTCGCTGGCACATTCCCTCTCCCTCTCCCCCTCCCTTCCTCCCTCTCTCCTATAAATTGTATTTATTCTCTACCCATAGGGCTATCCTCCCCATGTTCCCTTTGTAGTAAATCCTAAATTCATGCCTCTAACACTGCTTAGAGATGGGCCATCATTGACTTCAGTTGTGCAATTGCCTATAAAAATAGGCAAGAGTGGGCCGGGGATTTAGCTCAGTGGTTTCACCGCCTGCTGCGCAATTGCAAGGACCCAAGTTCAATCCCCGGTACCAAAAAACAAAAACAAAAACAAAAGGCAAGAGAATATGGAATTCAGCAAGCAGGATGGTTTATTACTCCCGTCAAGGCAATGAAATACCTTGATTCTTATCCCATCAATATTTTCTCCTCTTGGGTCAATATTGTTTGATCTCCATCTCAGTAGAAGTCAGTATCTTATTAATCTCTTTTGGCAATAACAGTTGCTATAAGCCAATGACCTGAAATGTATGGGATCAGAGAACTGAATTTACACCTATGGGCCTGGCACCTGGTAGGAGAGGACTGGTTTCTTTAGAAGGCTCTTTATGTATCACAGGCCCAAAGGTCAATATTTTGTGAATATCTATTATATTCATGATGAAAACAATTTATTGTTATAGACTAGCTAGAAAATACAAAAAATATAGAAAAGAAAATTGACATTTCTTATAATTACCATAATCAGGGATAACCACTGATATTTTCCTAAAAATGTATAAATATGTGGAGAAATGTGCACATCTATGCACACATAAGAAAAACAGTGAACAATTAAGATTATATTATTCAGAGCATTTTTCTGCCTTTAATTCTTTATATGGTCATTTTTCTCCATTTTCTTACATATATCTTCAAGGGAGTGCTTTTTAACGTTGCATAGTAGTATAGTATGTGGCAAACAATTAATTGCAAAGGAACACAAAAAATTGAGGAAGTAATGAAAAGGTTCAATATATTGATTGTAGTAGTTATTATAGAACTTTATACATTTGTCCAAACTCCTCACTTTGCTTCCTTCCTTCTTTCCTTCCTTCCTTCCTTCTCTCTCTCTCTCTCTCTCTCTCTCTCTCTCTCTCTCTCTCTCTCTCTTTCTCTCTCTCTCTCCCTTTTCTGTGGTGCTACAGATTGAACCCTGGATGCTCTACCAGTAAGCCACACCTCTAGCTGCAAAACTTTATACTTTAAAAGGGTGTGTGTGTGTGTGTGTGTGTGTGTGTGTGTGTGTGTGTGAGCCCTTTTGATTTGTTTTAAGACAGGGTCTCATTAAGTTGCTCAAGCTGGGTTCAAACTTGAAATCCTCCCGTTTCAACTTCCCAGAGTGCTGGGATTACAGGTGTTCACCACAAAATCCAGCTTTTAAAGTTAAATTTTCATGTATATAAATTATGTCTCAACCAGGGCACAGTGGTGCCTGCCTGTAATTGCAACTGCAATACTCTGGAAGGCTGAAGCAGGAGGATTACAACTTTGAGCTCAGCCCAGGCAACCTAAGGACTTAGTGAGACCCTGTCTCAAAATAAAAAATAAAAGTGGACTGGGGATGTAGCTCAGTGCCAAAGTCCTGGATTCAACCCCTGGTAATACAATATCTCAATAAATTAGACTGAAGAAGAAGAAAAGATATCCTGAAGGATCACCCACAATCTGACCCAGTGATGCCCACTTCATGGTCTACTGTTTAAATCTCTCGGTCTTGGCAGCATATGGGAATAGCGTGGGAGATTGTAACAAAACATGCCGGGTGTATCAGGTGAAGGGAAGTGGCTATGGCCCAGGCACCATTATTTTCTAAAAGTTCTTATGGTGGTTCTAAAATGGGCACCATGCAGCCAAGGTAGAGAACCTCTGACTATACAGTAAGTCACTCAGCCCAATGGGAAGGAGGAGATAAAATGAAATGGCTAAGTTTCACAATCATAAAACAGTTGGACAAATTTTGCAAAACTAAACATTTACTAGCCCACTAGTTTTTTGTCCTATTTCCTCCAAAGCCCTGCAATAGTCATATAAATATTTTTACTGAGAAATAATGCATATCATAAAATTTATTCTTTTCAAGTGTACTATTAAGTGACAGTGCGGTGGTTGCATAGTCCCAAGGTTGTGCAGCCACTACCATTATCTAATTTGAGCACATTTCATCAACCCCAAAAGAAACACCACAGCTATTGGCAGTCCCTTTCCATTTCCCCTCCCAAAGGCTATAACAACTACTAACCCACTTTATACCCCTGTGAATCTGGGTATTCTGAACATACAAGTGGAATCATATAGTGCGTGGTCTTTTGTGACTAGCTTCTTTCATTTAGTAGTGCTTTCAAGGTTCATCTGTGTTGTAGTATGGATGAATACTCCATTCCTTTTTGTGGTTGAATAATATTTCATCATGTAGCTGTACCATATTTTGTGTACCTATTCATTAGTTTATAGAAATTTGGGCCATTTCCACTCTTGGCTATTATACAATGCTACTACATGTACAAGTTTTGAAGCATATATGTTTTCATTTATCTTGTGTACTCACCTAGGAGTGGAATTGGTTACTGAGCCAGAAGGTAATTCCACATTTAATTTTTTGAGAAACTGCCAGTTTTCCAAAGTGGTGGAACCATTTCACATTTCCACCAACAACACACCAGCATTCCAATGTTTCCAAGTCCTCACCAGCACTTGCTATCATCTGTCTTTTTTATTATAGTCATGCTGGTGGGTGTGAAGTGATATCTTGTGGTTTTGATTCACATTTCTGTAATGATTAATGATGCTGAGCATCTTTTCACGTGCTTACTGGACGTTTCTATATCTTCTTTGGAGAAATATTTATTTAAATTTTTGCTCATTTTTAAATTGTGTTTATTTGCCTTAGATATTCTGGCTATTAGGCTCTCAGTAGACACGTGATTTACAAATATTTTCTCCCATTTTTTTGGATTGTCTTTTCACTTTCTTGACAGTGACCTTTGGAGCCTAAACTTTTCATTTTGATGAGGTCCAATTTCTTTTTTTTTTTTTTTTTTTTTGCTACTTGTGCTTTAGGTAAAACCTTAGTTTGTGAGCATACTTTGTTTGGGAAACATGCTTGTAATCCAGAGCACTTGTATATCAAAGTGAATTTCCCCATAAGAAATAATGGGAACTCAGATGATTCATTCCACACCCCAAATATATTCATATAAAAATGATTACAGGGGCTGGGGATTTAGCTCAGTGGTTCCACCACCTGCCTCGCAAGCGCAAGGACCTGAGTTTGATCCCTGGTACCTCCCCCCCCAAAAAAGTGATTACAATATTGTAATATAATACAAAATAACAAAAAATACAAAATAAAAATAAACGAATTAACCTCCACTTACCTTTGAAAACCTTCAGGGCTGGTGTGAGGGAGACAAGAGAGAGGAGGGTTATTATGTAGGATGACTTACTATCACCAACAGAAGTGCTGTCTATTGGCTCAGTAGAGTCTTTTTTGTGTGTGCAACTTTAACAAGGAACCTATCTAATGACACTTGCTTTTGCCTCCTTTTGAGGGTTTCGTGGAAATGTAACATTGCATTGTCACTAAACAGATTCATTGCTCACATTGCTACAGCCTTATTCGGGTGGTACTCTCCTATGAAATTTTGCATTGTTTCACATATTTTACACATCTCCCTAATCTCATTTGAAGTGAGGGATTCCGTAGCCTTTTTCTCCTCTTCCTCTGCAGATGAGTTCTTTTCCATAACCTCTTGCTGTTGGGAGACAATCACCCACAATCCTGCAGAGAGAGAGGGAGAGAGAGAGAGAGAGAAAGAAAAAAAAGAACCATTGCCTCAGTTGTGAACGCATGATGTTCAGTGTCATGTACTAATAATATTGGAAAACATTGCTCATTTGTCAAGTTAAATTTTACTAGAAATATTTGTTCCTCCTACAGAGCAAGTTACTCACAATCCAAAGTTTTGCTATATTAGAAATCATTGACTAACATGAGGTCATGAGTTTAAGCGTTTTCTCCTAAGGTTTTGTGTTTTAGCTCTTATATTTAGGTTAATGATCCATTTTGAGTTAGTTTTTTATACAATACGAGGTAAGAGTTCAACTCCCTTCTTTTAAGTACTATTAAGGATAGTGCAGTGGCTGTATATTCACAACATATGTGATAACAGAGTGCCTAATTCCCAGTTGTGACTTCTGTGTGCCAGGTTCTTAACAAATAATTTTTTTTTTTTGGTACCGGGGATTGAACTCAGGACCTTGCGCTTGCACACCAGGCACCAGAACCACTGAGCTAAGTCCCCGGCCTAAATACTTTTGATAATTTGATTTTGAGGTCAATTTAATAAGCATAGCATAATTTGTTTCTGATCAAGTTGATTGGTCTGATTCAAGTAGATCTCTCTGATCTACCAAAAGAACCAAACTGACATAATGAGTTGACAATCTTGGAGTAGTAGGAGAATCCTTAGGAGGACAGTTGCCTACCAAGCAGGACCACAATATTGTGTGGGCCATTGCTTCTCCCCTGTGTGATTTATGGCTAAATCTGGATTTATTCTAAACCAATCATCGTAGCTCTAGTCTCCCTGACATGATTTGACTTAGGAAAAGATATTTTATCCAATTCTGCCAAATGGGGCTACTGGAAAAAGTTCTCATAAATTGGAAGAGTTGGCCATTCTCCTGCCAATGGTTGTTGCCCAAACTTGCCTGGAACGTGGCAGCCAGTTCATGATTGTGAGGGGAGCTAAAGAAGACAAAGATGGCACAACAGAAATATGGGAGGAACCTGGATCCTTTATGATATTCTTGGTTCTCTGAATTAATCAATGTTGGCGCATTCCTACCTTGGGATTTCTCAATGTCTAAGATCATCGATCTTTTTACTAATTCAGCAAATTGGATCAGGGCATTTTGTTAATTGTACTCAAATTCTAACCAGTACAGACCTCCAGACTTTTCATAGAAAAGTGCCCTTAAGACTAAAGCACTTCAGGGGGACTGTCAAACTGAGCATGGAACCTGGGGATCTCATACTCCAAAAGGAGAGCTTTCAAGCTTAGCCCCCGAGGAAGCTTCCCTGACATCTGCAATAGACTTGCCCTCTCAGCTGGGGATGGTGGGAAACGGATTGTACATGAGCTGAACGCCGTTACCCGCTCTGGGTCACTGGCTTCGTCAGGGAGGACAACTCATTTCTTTTCTAAAAAGAGAAGAAAGTCTTGGTATTAATGTATTTCATGTTTGGCTCTGAAGAAAGTGCTTTTGCATTCTAGGTGGAATGATGGAATCTCAGCATTCATGGGCCGAGAGGGAGAGTGGGTGAAGCCATCTCCTCCCTGGCAATGGTTGTGGCTCCCATGGCCGGGCCAGGGGCTGCCATCCTGGTAGGAAGGAACCTGTGCTGCTGTGTTAAAAGCCTGTATGGTTTTCAAAAGCCAGTTGTGTTCACCTCTTCCTAACCTGACATTCAGTGACATCATGGGTAATTTAGAAATCAGGCATTGTTATAGCCAGGCTGATGGTGCTTGCCTTTAACCCCAACACTCTGGGAGGCTGAAGCAGGAGGATCCCAAGTAAGCTCAGCCTGGGCAATTTAGCAACTCAGCAAAACCCTGTCTCAAAATTAAAAAAAAAAAAAATAAGGTCTGAGGATTTAGCTCAGTGGTGCTGCCTTGCTTCGCAAGCGCAAGGTCCCGAGTTCAGTCCCTGGTACCAAAAAAAAAAAGTAAAAAGGGCTGGGATGTAGCTCAGTGCAAAGGCCCTGAGTTCAAACCCCAGTACTGAAAACAAAGTCATTATGGGAGTATTTATACCATGGAATCAGTAAAGTACTTTTCTCCCTGGAGAACTGGCGATTAATCACTACCAGTCCAGCCTAGAAATCACCTCTAAATTGGTTCTGGGGATGAGGTTCCTTCATGTCATGCTATGTCCAAGGTGTCAGTATCTCTCAAACTTCCAGGGTGTAAATACTACACATGAAAATCCCCACCTTCCTCTCCTGAAGATGACCCTGCCACAAACAGGAAAATCTCATCGTCTTCCTTACCCACTGAGTCACAGCCTCCCGATCACATTTTCCTCCAAGGCCCTGCTGTTCGTGCTGCTGCTTTTTTTTTTTTTTTAACCCAAGTTTGAGTCTCCCCAGTAGCCAATATTTTGGGGTTTATTTTGTTTTTTAATTGCTATTTTCTCAGAGGGTAGGGTTACAGCGGGACGGTGCTGCGGCGACCGTGTCATTCCACACAAGGGCAAAGCCATGAGTAATGACAAGGGCTCCGTGTGGAAATGCTGAGGTCGCCTGTGGTCCCTGGCACATGAGTCTCCGAGTAGTTCCCTGCGGGACTGAGGGGCAGAGTCCCACGGGGCCCCTCTGCAGCCTCACGTTCCTGCACCCCATTTCCAAGTCCTCCAGCCGTTACCCCAGCCCGGCCTCACAGACTCGCCTTTCTCCCAGCCTGAGTTGGGCAATGTTGATGGGTGAGAAAAAGTCATTGTGGATCTGCCATCTGCGCTGGAGCCTAAAGCTGAAGATAGATTTCCTTGTGAAACATTTCAGATGTACAAAAGGGTATAAAGAAGAGTCTTGTGTTCCTACCCAGCTTAGGACATAAAATGTTATGAATATTGTTAAAGTTCCGGTGAGCGCTCTGATCATGTTGCCCTTTCTCCAAGGGAGAAATAGTTTCTTTTTTTTTTTTTTTTGGTACCGGGGATCAAACTCGGGTCCTTGCGCTTGCGCTTGCGCAGCAGGCGGCGAAACCACTGAGCTAAATCCCCAGCCCAAGAAACAATTTCTTGAAAATAATATTCTCATTCCAATGCACACTTCGGTATTTTTACTGGATGTCTATATGCAAGCTTAAATGTAGTTCTTTCACTGATGTACTTTCTGTTTTCATATATTCTAACATTTTTTAATATTGAGAATAACAAGCTTGAAATGATTTCCCTCAACATATTGAGTAGATACTTAAACTTATGTATCTAGTGCTATCAAGTCCCATCATGATTTTAAAGTGGTTATTATGTCATAATATGCTCTGTTTTTGCATGGAACACAGTATATTCTTGCATTACTGATATTTTCTCCTTACTTGTACTTTTCTATTAACTTTCTTTCTGGTATTTTAATATGCAGATGTTTTTCATTTTAATTTGGTCAAATTTAACATCATTTCCCTTTATGGTTTGTTCTTTCTGTGGCTTATTTAAGGAACATATTCCTATTCTGAGGTCATGAAAATAGTCATCTATACTTTCCTCTAAAGATTTTAAAGCTTTACTTTAATACTTTTAGGGTTATGATATACCTGAAATATATTTTTTGTTCAGAGTACAAAGAAAGTTCCCAGCTTTAATTTTTCTATATGAATATTTGTATTCAGTCAATGATGCTAAAATAGCTAGATATCCATACAGAAAAAAAAGTTTGCATTGGTTTGCTTCTAGATTCTCTCTTCTGGTCTATTGATCTGTTTGTGATTCCTCTACCAGGACACTCTGTCTTAATTATGTTATTTCATCCTAAGTCTGTTTATCCTATCAGGCATGTCCTTCCATCGCAATCTTTTCCTCAGAAAATTTTTAGTTTATACTTGACTTTTACTTTTTCATGTACACTTAGATTCAGATTGCCAAATCCCATAAAATACCTTATTTGAATTTGGGTGGGATTGCCTCAATTTGTAATTTAATTCAGAGAATACTATGGGCTGGATAGTGCTCCTCCAGATTTATGTGTTGAAATCCTAACCCACGGTACCTCAGAATATCACTGCAACTGGAGGTGGAATCTTTAAAGAGGTAATTAAAGCTTAAATAGGTCATTAGATCCAATAATTAATCCAGTATAACTGGGGTCCTTCTCAGACAAGGAAAGATGATGTGAGAACACAGCTAGAAGGCAGCTGGCCATCTGTAAACCAAGGAGAGAGGCCTCAGAAGGACCAACCCGGCTGATAGACCTTGGACTCTCAGCCTCCAGAACTGTGAGGAAATACTGTATTGTTTAACCCACTTGGCCTGAGCTACACATTGAGTGTTCTTCACCTGAAATGCTTGGAGCAAGGAGTGTTGCAAATTTTTTAGTTTTTTTGAATTTTGGAATATTTATATAGACTCTACCAGTTGAGCACCCCTAATCTGAAAATGCAAAATTCTCCAGTCTAAAAATTCAGGAGACTAGGGTCAGCCATTAGAAATCACATCAGTTAAGGGTTGGGGATTTAGCTCAGTGGTTCCACCACCTGCCTCGCAAGCGCAAAGTCCCAAGTTCGATCCCTGGTACCAAAAAAAAAAAATCATATCAGATGTTAGAGCACTTGGATTTCTGATTTTTTGGATTAGAGATGCTCAATCTGTACTTTGTCATGGTAACCCTTGTAAAGTAAAACAGACCATAGATGCACTCACAGTATTGAATTTTTTTGTCTACAAACACGGGCTCTCTCTCCATTTATCTCTCCACTTATTATTAGCCTCTATCAACAAAGTTTTATATAATTTTCTCCTTAGAAATCTTATACACCTTTTATTATATTTAGTTTTTAAGGTTCTTTATATTTCTGTTTTTATTCTCTTCTTTTTTAATTACTTTTATTGGTACATTTTAGGTATGCAATACAATGACATTCATCATTGGAGATTTGTACTTTTACATAATCTCTCTTGATTCTTATTTTTTCCCCATTCCCCTGCCCTCCCTTCAACCCTTCCACCCCTCTCTATTTACAAGGAATTTGTTTCCATTTTTTCATTTTCTCATGTTAATTCCATTCCCTTCTATCACTTCTTGGCCTTTTGGCTAAGATCAAGTGTAATTCCATTCCCTTTTCTTTCCCCCACCCCTCCCACTTCCCCTTCCCCTTTGCCCCTTTTCTTACTATTTCACATTATCTATTATACATCTTGATCCTTATTACACTTTGTTTCTCACACCAGAGAACTATTCGGCATTTACACATGTGTGTCCTATTTATTTCACTTAAGAGTATCGCCTCAATGTGCATCTGTTTAGCTATAAATGTCTCTAATTTCTCATTCTTTATGACTGAGTAGTACTCTATTTTATATAAAAAAAAAAACACCACATTTTCTTTATCCAGTCTCCAGTTGATGGGCAACTGGGCTGTTTCCAAGTTTTAGCTATTACAAACTATGTTGTTATGAACATGGGTGCACATGCATCACTGTGGTATGATTCTTTTAATTCTTTTGGGAAGATACCCAGCAGGGGAATAGCTGGATCAAATGGGACCGCTAATCCTAGTTCTTTGAGGTATCTCCATACTAATTTCCACAATGGTTGCACCAGTCTACATTCCCACCAACAGTGGAAAAGGGTTCCTTTTTCCCCACAACCCCACCAGCAGTTGTTATTGGTTGATTTCATGATAGCAGCCATTCTTTCTGGGGTGAGGTGGAATCTCAGCATTGTTTTCATTTGCATCTCTCAAATGACCGATGATGTTGAACATTTTTTCATATATTTATTTGCTATTTCTACTTCTTTGAGAAATGTCTGTTCACACAAAAAAAAAAACTGTTCACAGAAGTGATAGCAGAAAACTTCCCAAGCAGGAGGAAAGAACTAGACATACAGATAAATGAGGCATAAAGAACTCCAACGAGCCATAATCAAAAAAATCTATACCTAGGAATATAATAGTTAAGATTCCAGAAACCCAACAGAGGAAAAAAATTCTACAAGCAGTTAGAGAAAAGAAACAAATCACATACAAAGGAAAACCCATCAGAATCACAGCAGACTTCTCAACACAAACCCTCAAGGCAAGAAGAGCTTGGAGTGACGTATTCCAAACCCTAAAGGAAAACAGCCCTCCAACCCAGACTGACGTACCCTGCAAACCTATCTTTCAAAACTGATGGAGAAATAAGATACTTTCATGACAAAGAGCACCTTAGGAACTTCATGAATATCAAACCAGCACTCCAAAAAATTTTATTCTCTTCTTAATTCCTGTAACTTTCCTCGATTTTCCCAAGTTTTGGTCCTGTCTCCAAGGGTCTGCTTCTAAAAACATCAACATCATATGTTTTTCTGAAAGAGATTTTGCCACCTGGCCTCCTGCTGCATATGCTTTTTGAAAAGCCCACCTGCCTCTTTCTTCTGTGCTTTCTCTCTCCTTTCCCTCCATTACAATCTATATGTTCTGACACTCACATCTTGGAAATCAAGTGAATAAATGTGGCCATTCACATGAAGACACTGATGCTTTCATTGATTGGGTGGAATATTCATGTTTTGGTGGAAAATCTAGACCTAAAAAATAACTGACTATGCTGGGAATTTAGCTCAGTGGTGCTGCCGCCCGCCTTGAAAGTGCAAGGTCCCGAGTTCGATCCCCGGTACCAAAAAAAGAAAAGAAATACCTGACTGTTGGAACCACACATTAACATCTCGAATCACAATAACAATAGAAATTATCTACAGTCCCCCTTTGTAACTCCCTCTTAAGAATATCACTTCTTTGGCACATTGTATCTACCATATCCAGACCAGACTAATTCAGATGGAACCAGGAGTGATTTCAAAGAATCAGGACTTGATTGCTTCCCATATTTTGATCAAACTACCAAGGTCATATCCTAGTTCCACCACTTATTTCTATGGCCTTGGACAAGTTTGTTCTTCTCTCGTGCATCAGCTGCCTGAGCTGGCAAATGGGGATCATAGTAGTAACTACCCACGTGTGTTGTGAGGATTAAACAAACCATTAATGCCTGGCACTTAGCAAGCCCTTGCTAAATGTTAAGCCTCTGGATGGCCACCTTTCCATGTCCTTCAGTTACTAAGTGGATTTTAAATTTCTTTTTCTTAATATATCAAAAACAGTATTTAAATATTACTCTGTCCTCCATATGCTTTATTCTTCAGCCCAGGACAGAATATTGCTCTCACCTGGTTGCGAAAGTTTATCCAGTCCTGCCTTTCAATAGTCACGTTATTGTTTTCTTTGCCTTTACTTATTTTTCTTCCTAGTATTTAGGGGTTAGATGCAACTAGCTTCCAGGTACCTTCCCACTACAAGTACAATGCTGAACAAGCCAACAACACAGAAAGGACCATGCCAAGCGTGCCCATCGTCTGTGGGCTGGAAATGGTGCACACTGGAGGACCCCATGAAGGCCCGGTTCACAGCCCTGTCTCCCAGAGGCTCCCACAGTGAGAGCCCAGGGTCCCTGGTGACCTTGATGATATTCATGCCAGGGTCAGGAGGAATGGGGGTTGAAATGGAGAATGACCAGCAGCACCTCCTTTGGCTGAAGTCCAGTAAACACTGAAATTACTGACCTTCATTTCCGGGAAGGCAGAGAGCTGCCACTGTTGGTCACCATGTTATGCCAGCACCTGGCACCACTGCCTGATCCCTGATAGATATTTAGCAAACAGGCATGAGTTTATAGTAATTTCCCTCCACATCCAGCCCTATCAAGGGTTACACAGCCCTCAAGACACAGCAGATACCTTCATAAGGATTGGTGAGTTCTTTGAGTGGTGGTTGTACAGTGAAGCCAACGCTAACATCCTTGGTGAGCTGAGTCGCTGACGGACACTCACCTATATGTAATACTCTTCTGTTATATTTGAGTGACTGCACACATCCTCAGTAAACCACTGTATGGGAGAAAGTGAAATCACTGAAAAAATACAGCTGTGTTCACTAAGCAAGATGGCTTGCCTAAAGCAAGGCAGTATTGAACGAGACCATCTTTCCTAACAGCAGCAGACGTGTGCTGAGGAGCTGAGCCAGGCAGGGCGCCATTCCGGTAAGAAGGTAGAGAGGGGCACAGGACATAGCCATAGCCCCTGAGGGAGAACATGAGGCTTCAGAAAACAGAAGCACGGATGCACAGGGACATTGAGAGGAACAGGAACACACAGATCAGCACCCAGGTTTGCCTCTACCTTTCAGAAAATCCCGAATTGCAGGACACCATCACTGATGATGTCAGCAGTGTACAACACCAGGCAGGAAATGCTCAGGAACATTCCACACATGGCCCTCCAAAGCCAGAGGGCAGTGGAACCCTCCTGCCTCTCCTCACTCCAGATCTCACATGTGTGGGAAATGGTAGAATTCAGCTATCTAGTGGTAAGAATTGATCACAAGAAGTTTGTTAACTGAGAAAATTAAGTCATTTCTGGGAAATTCCACAAGTCTGTTTGTTAAAAGAATGCCGGAAAACTTTAAGAGACATTGTAAAAGTCTTACGGGAGAAAAACAGGTTTTCCTAGTTTTCCTATTTACCATTTCCTGGGATCAGAGAACCCCGCGACCCAATGACTTTACGGGCGGTGAGAGAGATACAACTCACTATGCACCTTTGTGATGTTTGTGGTGGGCCTGTGGGCTTGATTTTGGCTAAAGCTGTCCTGTTCTCTTGGTACCATCTGATAAGAAGAGGGCTACGGTGTGTTCTTTGATGTACGAGAGATTGGTAAACGGAAACAGGGGACTTGTGAATTCGCCTGTAGCTTTTATGAGTCACTTAAAGTCACTTGTCACCAAAGGTTAAAATCAGAAAGACAATAGCCAGAATAACTAAGCTGCTTTCCGGCATGTATAAAAGCCTTGCTTCTTTCCTTTGTGATGGTCGAATAGTGCAGAGGAAGTAAACTGCTGCTCGTCCCCCAGGCTGTCTCCTTTTCTTTCTTTAGAAGTCGGTGCTTTCCGGGGTCTCAGGTCTCCCTCTAGAGAGACCACCGACACACATGGGCCCCTCTCACTGGTGGAATATAACTCGGAGCAGTCCTGGCAAAAGATTCTGGAAAATGTAGTTCTCTGGCTTTCGGCCCCCTCAGATAAGGGTGGCGTAAAAAAGAATGACAAGATATCAATAGATGACCCAGCACAATTTCTAAGGGTAAATATAGAAAAACAGAGTTCTGATGCAGCTAATCTTCCCCAAGAACCTGAGGAACAGTACAATCTATGCTTCAGTACAGGTGTGCTCAAGAGAATGGCGGCCTTTGAAGAAGGTTTTGACAAACAGGTAATGAAAAAGAATGAGAAAGGGCCAGGGATTTAGCTCAGTGGTGCTGCCTGCCTCACAAACGCAAGGTCCTGAGTTCGATCCCTGGTACCAGAAAAACAGAATAAGAAGACATGAAGGCGAGGACACATACATTTGTTCTCTCATCCACACACTTTTACTGGTAAATGTCAGGCTGACATAAGGACTCCTAGGGAGTGAGAAGATGGCATCTAAGAAAGGAAATGATATGAAGTTTGTAGTGCAGGGAGACTGTGTCAAAGACACGTTTGAGCACAAAGTTGACCACGTAACTCAGTGTTAACAGTGCTTGCCTCCAGAAGGTGAGATTGCAAGTAAATGATACTTTCTTTTCATTATCTCTGCATTTTCAAATATCCTATAGGAGTGTGCATTACTTTTCAAACTAAAAAAAGTTTCAGGGAAAAAGCTAGGAAGATGGAGCTTTTAACAGTGTGAAGGAGTTCATCACACATTTTGTGAGTTGATGTTTCCCTCACCGTTTCCTCCTTTGCCTGTCTCTTACTGTTTAGTTCTCAGTTGACAATCAAACCTTCCCTTCACTAAAAGCTCACACTCTTGGCCCCTGCTGTTCTCCCACTGTGTCATTCCTATAAGCATGAGATGTCTGCCTTTCTCGTGAGAATGTGACTACCCCTTCTAGACAGGCACCACACTGCCTTGTTCACAGATGTTTCCCAAGAATTTGTATCCATCCTTCATTCTGCTGAGAGTCTTAGAATGAGCTAATAATACTTTCAAGGATGTAAGTGTAGAGACAGGAGGATTAGTAAGGAGGTGGTTATGGTAGTGTGGAGAAGGAAGGGAGGGTGTTAAACTAAAGAAAGGGGGGCCTGGTGAGGTAATGCTTGCCTATGATCCTAGCACTTGGGAAGCTGAGGCAGGGGGATCACTGAGTGTTCAAGGCCAGCCTGGGTGACATAGTGAGATCTGTCTCAAAAAGAAAGAGCCCCAATTTTAGATGAGAGGTAAAGTGGAAGGAGGAATGGATGGTGAGTTCTGGATTAAAGGTCATTCTCAAACTGGAATTACAGAAGGTGGACCAAGCTCAGGAGGAAAAAACTGGATTCAGTTGTGGACATGTTTAATTGGAGCTGCCCACTGCTCAAAGATCCAGGCATTTCCAGTGATATTGGATACCATCCAAGATGTCCAATGATATTGTAAGGATCTAGAATTCAAGAGAGACATCTGGATGGAATAGGACTATGGGTATAGAGATGGTAGTTGATGCCATCAGAGTGAATAAGAACATGTATAAAATGAGAAGAGCAAGAAAGAGACCAACATCAGAGCATTTGCGAGACTGACATTGTCAGAGGAAGAGGTGCCCAAAATGGAGATTGAAGAGAATATTGGGTAAGAATATTAGGACAAATGGCCATGGTGGTGCACGGCTGTAATCCTAGCACTTGAGAGGTCGAGGCAGGAGAACCATTGTGAGTTTGAGGGCAGCCTGAGCTGCATAGTGAGTTCGAGGCCAGTCTGAACTGCATAGCGAGACTGTGAGAAAATGAGAGCCATTTTGATCACAGCAAGAGTTCACAGAGGTGAGAAGCACACTTACACTAGGTGTAAGCAGGAGCGAGATTTTGGGGGGCCCTTGAATGTCAGGCAAAGAAGTTGACTCTTTAAACAGCCCTTCATGATTAGTAGTGATGACCAATTGAGATGTGCTGGCTTTTGTGGGCTGAGACTCCTGTCCCTGTAGGGCAACTAAAAAGCCGTATGGGTCAGTCAAGGGTCCAGAGTCTGAGATTTAGAGGTAGGAAGCAGAAAATGGCCTCTTAAGAATATATTTCTCATCAAAAAATATGTTATCTAAACCAAATCACCACTGGATTGAACAGACTGGAGAGTCAACCCCAGAATTTCGAGGGCTGTCATTATTTTTGCTTGGTTCTTATAACCAGTCCCTTGGCAATGACGAAGGACAAAAAAAATCCCCCAAAAATCCTGCTGGTCTAACCAAGTCCAAAACCAACAGCAGCTTATCCAACAGCCTCCATGACAAGCCTCTGTCACAGCCTTGGCGCCACATGAACCAGAGAGCTTTTAGTTTATGTTCCAGAAGGAGCCATCAGACACAGACACGAGCAGAAAAATGTCTGTCCACCTTTCCATTACAATGTTCCACAAGAAGAACTAAATGGCCTGAGGCAAGGGAAAGCAGACATCATGACTCTTTCAGACTTTGGCTGTCTTACCTTCTACAGTGCCAGTGTGGTTTTGGGAGAACTTTAAAAGTAAGCTTCAAAACAGTCACAAATAAAAGGTCTGGTTAAGCCCAACCACAGAGGGAGACAGAGATGATCTGGATCTTTGCAGAGATGCTGGGTACGTGGGGCGTGTGTGAGCCCGGCCGCGGGAGGCATCGCAGCAGTGGTCTTGGTGGACGATGTGTGTTAGGGAGGGTGCATGGCACAGGAATTTGTGCCCCTCTGCGTGGACTGGGAGACAAATAGTGATTCAGCCCCATGGAAAGATGGTGGCTGGCACTGTGTTTACGAACATCTGCATAAGGCTGCGCTTGGCATAAACACTTTGCAGATGCACATTGTGCGGTTGCGTTCTGAAAGTCCTGAAGTTCCAGCCACTGGCAGAAGTCAGGGACTGTGTAGACTCACTCAGCTGAGGGATGAGCAGGACAGATCTGCTGCCCCTAGGAAATGCCTGTCCTGGGGACCCTCTGCTTGGGAGCTGGCTGGGGACAAACAGGAGGAAAGAATACGATAAACAAGTTGATCATGAAGGCCTGTGATCAAATCTTCTCTCTAACCCCCTTCACAGCCCAGTTTCACTCTGTGCTAGATTTTTCTTCTCAATGAAAGGTGAAATAATAGGCAGAGAAATCTTTTGGAGAAGATGTGAGAGTTAGAGGCTGAGGAGCTGCTTGTGAGAGCCCCAGAAGCACGTGGCTGCCTCTCGGGCCTTGCTCAAGATGCACCATGTTGGAGAAGACAGCCTCTTTCTCTTGGCTCACTGGCAAGGCCAATGTGTTCTGCAGAGCCACCAGAGGGAAAGTCACAAGTGAACAGGGACCATGAAAGGGTTAAGAGTAGCAATAAATCCTCAAGTGAGATTTAGGGCAAAGGGTATGGCATGAACGCCAAAGGAAAAGGCAGGTACAGAGCAAAGAGAGAACCTCTGCCAGGCCTGTCCTGTCCAGCAAGTGTTCGAGCACTAGGCCCTCTGCTGGTGCTGCAGACCAAGAAAATGTGGTTCCTGAGCTCACAGTTTTCTAGACAGCAATCTGTTATAAAACGGGATTGAATGTGCTTCAGTACTGGGGCACTTTGATTGGGTAATATGATTAGTACCAGAGGTGAGCACAGGATCCTAGGAGCAGCGAGGGGTGCCCTCACCTGCCTGAGGTCCCCAGGAGAGGCTTCTTGAACAAGATGTGGAGAGGCGCTTGGGAGCAGAAAAAAGTATTGTATGTGTATGCATATGAGTGCACATGGGCATAATAACATTTCTCTCCCAGTCCCTGCACAATGTTCTGCATATGGTACAGACATTATAAAGGTTACTTTTTTTCTGTTACTTTTTTTGTTTTTTAACTTTTTCTACCTCTCTGACATTCCTCTCCTTTATTCCTAAGTCTCCCTCCTCTTCTTTCCTTTGCTAGAAATGCTCAGAAAGTTTCCAGTAATGTGGATGTCAGTCAGATATAGAAATTGCCATGGTATGAGGCAATATGTTAGGAAAGGTGCCATGGCCTGCAGTTAGAAGGGGCAATCATTGTTACTGGAATCACTCATTTGTCTCTAACTGCCTGTGTTTCCCTGTAGGGACTGGCAGGTCCTAAATTCAAAAAGTTTTATTGATAACCACTTTTGGTAAGGATTTTTTTTCCTAGTAGAAACAAACATGTACCAGGAAAGAAAACACTGCAAGATAGAGTTAGGATCAGGGGAATTACCATTTCCTTCATCAGAGGGTAGGGACAAATCTAGGTCCTCCTGCATTCCGGCAACTGGAGGCACAGGACAAAAGAGCATGATGTCAGGACAGGCTTTCTTGGCACCAGGCAAATGTACATACTTCAGTCCCACCAGCTGAAGATGGAACAAATGAGGTTTTGACCTCACTGAGCACTGAACGATGACCAAACCCATGCCTGTATCTGAGAAGTCTGGCTCTCTCCTGGAGAAAATAAAGATTACCAAGACTTACTTATTTGATTTTTTTTTTTTTTTGGTACTGGGGATCAAACTCAGGTCCTTGTGCTTATGAGGCAGGCGCTGGAACCACTGAGCTAAATCCCCAGTGCAAGACTTGCTTATTTGAATTATACATTAAGAAAAACTTGTGTCAACTTCTGATTCTTCCCAGTACTAAAAGCAAAATTAATCAGAACCCAAACTGAGAGTGACTGCAAAGAGGCAAAGGATCACTAAATGAAGCAAAGTGGAGAAAGAAAATCCTGAGAAACCATGGACATCCCTCACAGACAGCTGTGTTCAGTCGGGGAGAGCCCACATGCACAGGGCTGCCCTCTCGCCTTTATTACATCAGCTTTTCAGCAGCTCACCATTCCCCCTCATTACTACAAGTGCTCCTCCTCTTCCAGAAGCAGACTCCTGTGGTTACCTGGCACACAATCCTGAGGTTTTGCACAGAATCCCAGACCAAATCAGAGAGGCAGACACAGTCTGATGCAAGACCCCAAGGACGTACTCCCAATGTATGAGAACACTAGTCTAATTTCTACTTTGCTGATTACCACAATCTCTAAGATTATATCAAATACAACCTGAATTCTCTTTATTCTTCCCTGAGTGCATGCCATGTGCTACGAATTGCTCTGTGAGCTGGGGAATGGAGAACTGAACAAAATACACTCATTAGCATCATTGCCACCATCATTGTTACCAATGTCCCTGCCCCTGTGAAGTTTATATTTCTGGAGGGAAAGACAGACTGGTGAAAGACAGACAGGCCTTCCCTGTAGGAGAAGGAGTGGATATTAGCGGAATGTTGCTGTTTAGTTCTAGGAGAGAAGTAAATGAATTATTGAGAATGTGTATTCTTCATGTATCTTTTAAGGCATATACCCTATATTTCTCAGTAGTGTACAGGATACTAATAAACATTGAGAAGATACAACTCTATAGCTTGTATCCTATGGAGAGGGAGCAATTTAGCTAGTTACCACTGTCATTTTTTTCCTTCTTTTCCTATGTATAACAGAGACACCAAGAGTACTAGTTCACAATGAATTACATCTAAAGAAAAGAAAACAAAACCCCAGTGGGAGCTTGAAAGCAGATACCCAGCAAGTAGAATTCAATCTTATAATGGAATTATTTGGAACCAAAGGGGTCTTCTCTGGGAGGACAAGGCAAGAGGGTCACAAGTTCAAGCCCAGACTGGCCACCCTAGCGGCTTTGAGAGACACTCTCGACTTTTTTTTAAAGAGAAGAAAGGCCCTGGCTTCACACTCCAGTGCCACAAAGAAGGGAGGTCAGGGCTTAGTCAAGGCTGAATGCCTGTATATGCTTAGGCCTGCACAGGGCCCTGAGAGAAAGTGCTGTGATATGAATCTTACTCTCAGAGACGAGATGGGAAACAACTACTGAATGACACTACAAGATTCTGTGAGCTCTTCATGGCAGCACAGAGCAGAGGGTGAAAATAGTCTGGACATACAATTTTAATTTCCTTTTCTAATATAAATCAGGATAAGATGTAAATTCACCTGTTTGACTGACAACTGATAAACTCAGCAGGAGAGCAGGCATATCTAGGGACATTTTTCTTACACTAATGTAAGTTACCCTGGAGATGGGAAAGGGTAGAGCTTAAGGCTCTCTTTGGGTTTTTTTTTTTTTTTTTCAGATCAGGCCCTAGGAGAGAGATGTGTGTCTTCGACAAACATGAGTGTAAGGGGAGCGTTCTCTCCCCTTTCTCCTTCCGAGCCCCCAGATTGGCCATGGACTTAATGACACGGCTCACAGTTGTACTGCTCTGAGGGTGGTCTGCAGGATCACAAGGACTGTGGATCCTCTCCAGGAAAAAGGACATCTGCCTTGAGCTGACATCATCAGGACTCACCCTGTGGTTTTGCTTGGATCCTATTAGTGTACGGCTTTTTGATATTTGTGTCCCCATGACTACCAAAGGAGATGCACTTAAACTAAATTGCTAACATTCTGCCTTTTCATGAGATGGTTTTGGAATTTAGAGGAAAGAAAAAAAGGAGAAATGATGTGGAAGAAAGGAAAGGTTTCTTTCCTATCAACTGTTTATTTCCCCAAATGAAAATCCATTAAGGACACTGCAAAAGAAAATGGGAGTTCTCTTGCCCCCAAAACCACACAAAACATTTTGTTTCAGCCTGGGCCACAAGCAGCTGGAGGAGAGTTCCTGAAGGGACACTGAGTCAGATCCAAAGGCCTCGAAGGGTAGGCTTCCCTCTGTTGCAAGGAGAAAGAGGCAGGAGAAAGCAGCTGAACCAGTTTGTCAGTAAGGAAGCCCATGGTTTCAGGCACCAAGGCAGCAGGAAAAGAAAGTTCTGTGTCTCCCGGAACTCTGCTGAGGCCGGAAATCTGGAAGCCATGAGTCCTCAGCCCTGGGGTTCCTGTCTCTGCAAGTGGCAGGCAAGGCTCAGGAAGGCCCTTCACATCCCCTGTTGTCCTCTTGATGGTACTTTTGTTCCTCCCTTTCTCTGGAAGAGACAAAACATCTAGGTTGCCACCATAATCATTGTAAGCATGGTTCTTGCCATTTCTGGTTGTGCCCATAGAGGCTGAACTCAAGGAGAAGATCCAAGAGCAATGAAGAGAATTTTTGTGTCGTTTCAGTCCTTTCCCCTTCAGGGTGGCAATGTCTGGTTGGGACACAGTCACAGGTAAGAGTTTGCATGATTTCAATCCAAAAAATATTTATGAGCACCTCCTGCATATATACCAGACCCTCTGCTAGGGACTTGAAAACATGTTTCCTTAAGGTAAGTCGGAGAAAATACTGTGTTGAAACAGTTATGTGTGAATATGTCAGTCCTTCCGGCCCTGACTTTGATTGCCTCTGTGAGAAAGTCTGTCTGTATGTGCTTACTTTGCACATACCTTTAGAAATGCAGAATAGCCAAGTCTTGAACACACAGATCATGAGTCATTCCTAAGGGAGTTAGTTAGGGAAAGAAGAACTGGGAGTCGAGAGGTGAGAAAAGGGGTAAAGCAGCTGACGTGAGCAGCAGAGGTGCTTGCACTGAAGCCTTGATGAAGCACAGCAGTGCCGTGGTGGGATGAGTAGGACCCCTCAGATCTCAGCAGTGTGGCCTCATTTGAACACAGTCTTTTCAGATATAACTAAGGTAAAGGTTGAGTTGAGATTGTACTGGATCAGGATGGGCCCTAAACTCGAATGAGAGTGTCCTAGTCGGAGGCAGAACAAGCACATAGTCACACGCAGAGAAGGAGCCAGAGAAAGAGAGAAGCAGAGACTGGATGGTGGGGATACCAAGAATCACTGGAAGCTAGAAGTGGAAGAGGCAAGGGAGTGTCCTCCCGGAGCCTGAGAAGGGAGTATGATACCTTCTGACACCTTGATGTCCGCCTCCTGGCCTCCTGGACTGTGAGGGAAAGTATTGCTGTTGTTTTAAGCACCAAGTTTGTGGCAATTTTTAATGGCACCTGTGGGAAACTCATACATCAAAGAAAAGTAAAAGAAGGGCTGGGGATTTAGTTCAGTGTCACTGCGCCTGCCTTGCAAGTGCAAGGTCCTGAGTTTGATCCCCAATACCCCCCAAAAAAAGAAAAGCAAAAGAGATCCTCAAACTGAGAATTAGCCTGAGAGGAAGGAAGTTGCTAATGTTGAAAAAGAAGTTGTCAGGCCGGGGATTTAGCTCAGTGGTGCCGCGGCCTGCCTTGCAAGCAAGCGTCCTGAGTTCAATCCCCAGTACCAAAAAAAAAAGGAGTTGTCAGTATGTGGTCACAAATGGCAGGGCCATAACTGAGATTATAAACCATAGGAGCTGGATACAGGGAATAAGAATGACCTGCTGAGCTGTGCCCCATTGGCTAAGTAAGTTTACCCTAAAACCATTTACATCTCAAGCAGTCACTTACTGCCGGGCCCCTGTGCCCCAGGCCTGGCCCTGTCCTACAGAGCCACCCCTTGTGCTGTGTCCAGTGGTCCTTCAGGCAGAGGTAGAGAGCTGGAAAAGCAACGATTCCAAGGCCTCTAGTCAAGAAGACATTGCATGTGTGGATGGAAAGCAAATTTCAGAAAGCAAACAAACCCTTTTGGCATGCAACCAATCAAAACAAATCTGCAAATGTCTTTTTGAAAGTGCTGGGAAGAAAATTTAACAGTTTTTGTTGAAGTACGAGATGGTAAGTGGAGATTGTGTATCATATCTGCTACTACTAATTTAAAATGTGCAAAGTGTCAATTGCGTTATCTTATTTAGACATTGGTCTTTATGATTAATGTCAAGATGAAACGGCATTTCACACACATCCCCTACTCAGAACTTATCAGAGATGTCAAATTCTGCAAAGGCAAATTTTCTTGTCTCCTTACCCAAACCCAAGCAGTGGTTCTTTTCTGGTGAAAAAGCACTTTAGGCCTTTAAACTGAGGCAAACTAACAAAAACCTTGGCATAGAATTGTGTTCACATGGGTAATATCCTGGACCTCTACCTGCCAATCTTGTCACCTGCTCCCCGCCTCCTGGTTGGCAGAAATGAGCATGTGCCCAGTGCTCGGACAAGCACTTGATGAACTGAATTGCACGGGAAGGCTGGTGGGGAGAAGTCTCTGAGAGGAAGAGTGGTGAAGGACACACTTGAAGATGAATGATCCACTGTGGCCAGAGGTGTTCAGGAGGATGGACAGCAACAGTGATGCATAGATCCACTGTGGTCCTGAATATTGGACTAAGGAGTTTGAACTTTATTTTTTAGTCCATGGGGATCTACCAAAAGTGAGTCATTGTGGTATTTTAGAATATTCACTCTGGCAGCAGAAAAGGGGGGGTATTGTTGTAGGGGAGGTAATGGGCCAAGTTTTTAAAATTTTTAATGGGAGGCCAACAGAGCTCTGGGGAATCCAGTTAGTTGCAGTATGGACAAAAGATGGAGAGGGTCTGATCAAGGAAACAGGAAGATGGAGAGCATTAAAGAGGCAATTTACAGTAGAATAAACAGGTTAAAGACAATTGGATGCTTTTTTTCTTAAATCTTTTCCTGAGTTCTCCCCACCATTCCATACAAAAACAGACTCCAAAATAAAGATTTATGTGCAAGTAATTTCCCTGGGAAGCGACGTGGAAGAATGGTGTGGAGGTCAGATGGGAAGAATGAGGCCTAATTGGCCTTCTCAGCGAGCACAAAGAAAGAGGGCATGCAAGCATGCTGACACGCTGCAGGGAAAAGCAAAAACACCTGAGGCTAAGTTGTTTCCCTGGAGAAGAACCACGGCAGGTGGGAGGCAGATGATTCCTGTGGGACCCTACTTGTGCCCATGTCCGAGTAAACCCAAAGTTTGCCAATCATCTGGGGCTTTATGTCGAAGGGAGACATGAGCCCCTTGGCCCCCCTTCCCCACATTTTAACCTGTTTCTGTGTCTCTATGTTTCACCTTTGTCACCCCTTGGTCAGGTTCGAGCTCAGCCTGTAGGCTGGTTCCTACAGAATGAGGCATCAGGGAACGGAAGCATGTGCTCTCCACAGGCTTCCAGCCCCCTGGTTCAGGGTGTCTTTTCAGGTGTTAATTCCCCTGCACCCATGAGCTATGCATGTGTTGGTGCTGAGCGCAACTCTGGTTCCTTGGGGTCCAAATCACCAGAGAAGGCTCAGGGCAAGAAGCGAGAGGCACCTGAGGTGAACCCAAGGCCCTCTTACTGCAGCTGAATGAGGGCAGTTGAAACCTGCTCAGAACCGATCAGCCACACAGTAGCTGGAGTTAGGTGGGGCTGAGAAGGTTTGCAGTGGTGTCCAGTATAGTATGAGGGAAAAAGAACCAAAGGTGACTGAGATTCAACTAAGTCATGAAGTGATTTAAGGAAATGGCCTTTACTGAAGTCCATGCTGGGAATGCAAAGCCCTCTGTGGCCTATCTGGAAGGCCCCGCTGTTCTGCCCTCTTACTCACTTAGCTCCAGCCCTGGCTCACGCTCTCCTTAGACACCATGGACACTTCCATCTCATGGCCTGTATCCCTGCTATTCCTTCTGTAGCTTGGAACATTTCTTCTCTGATGTCTCTTAGCTCACTTCTTCATGTCCTGCAGGTCCTTGTTTGAATGCCATCCTATAAAAAGTCCCTCTCCATTTATATTAAATAATGGCACCTCCAACTATAATTCTGTCCTCCTTCCCCGCTTTGCTGTCCACAGCATGTCTCCACTTGATGTGCATTTATCTATTTCTGAGTTGACTCTTCCCCATCCTCCAGAGTGTAAGCTCCAACGAGACAGGGGCTTTGTTTTGACTACTGCTGTATCCCCCACTCCTAGTACAGGTGGGCAGCTGGTACCTGGCAGGGACTCTCAACAACTGCTTGTTGTTTGTTGAAGGAATGGATGCTCACATCTCAGAGTGGCACGGGCAGAGTTGAAGGTGCTTCGACTCCTGGATGAAAGTGGCCCCTGGAGATGCAGGTGAGGTGGGAGCGGGACAGTGGCTGCAGTTGTGGCTGGTTTCACGGGCACGTCACCTGTGGGTCACACAGGACCAAGCATTTGAAAGAGCCCCGTGCTTGGTTTAATGTTCTTTCTGCTGTCACTATTTTTCTCTTTTATTTCTTCCGTCCTTCCTTCCTTTCTTAATCTTTTTTGAGATGAGCTCTGATTTGTCCAGGCTGGCTTCAAGCTTGCAGTACTCCTGTCTCTGCCTCCTAAATGGCTGGGATTACAGGTGTGTGCCACTGTGGCGAGTCACTGTTGTGAAACCCTTAACAATTTTATCCTTGACATTGTGTCTTGGCAGTGAAGTCCAATAGCACATGAGTGTGCTCATAGGCAGACGGGATGTGAGCCCATCTGCCTTGCTGCTCTCTCTGTGGATGTCCCATTAGCACAGGATCCTGGTGGACCCACCATGTGTGGGAGATCACTGAGGCTCAAAATGGGTCTGAGCTGAGAATCATGTCTGCGACTGAGTAGGCTGGGGACCTGGTACCCCAAGAGGCTATCAGATGTTGATTCCTACACAGAAAGAAAGGATGGGAAATACCCCTTTCCTTTCATTCCTCCCTTACCAATTAATAAGCCAAAGGTAGATGTTGGTGGAATCTGCACATATCAGAAGTGAAATAAAGGCCACCATTGTTAGTTTATGCAGTGATTTCTCCTTCTGGTAAGAATGAGATACAGAGGCATGTGTACGCTATAAAATATTAGTGGTGTCATTTCACTGATTCTGCTTTTGAGTTAGACGATCCTATATTTGCACTGTTAACTGGCATTACACAACCTAGTGATGAGTGGCAAAGTGCAGGCTAATGATTGTAAATTAAATTTAATGGTTTAGTTTTTCTTTACTAAGAACAACGTTCAATAGTACATTTAAAACTCATGACAAGTAAGAGTCTGGGAAAGAAAGAAAAACTTTCATATTTTACTTTCTCTAACAGCACTGTTTCCTGCTTTTTGGACAAGGGGCCTGTGCTTTCATTTTGCACTGGACCCAACAAATCACATAACCTGGTTTGCCTGTGACCTCAACAAAGAGGGTACACCCAGCCTCAGAGATCTCACCTGCTGGTAGGCAAAGGGTTTATTTTATTTGGAGCACAGCTGTGGAGTGTGTGTGTATGTGTGTGTTTCCAGTCTGCCTCTGGCAGGGTTTGTAGGACCAGAACAGGATGGTGGGTGTTGAAGCCAGATGTAGCATTACCGCCATCTGGCGTCCAATCTCGTGCACAGCACACAGCTCCAGGAGGAGACTCACAGGCCAAAGCCTCAGGATGCTTCCAGAATAGCAAGCCCAGGAATACTAGAGCCAAACTGGCAGGCCAGGTGGGTCACTGCTTGGCTGGTGGTGTTTACATGAGGGCAGACATGTACTGAGAGCAGAGGTTTCATCGACTGTCCATACACGCCACTTCAGACCCGGTGTTGAAAGTGTGTGCGTGTGGGGCCCTCTGCCTTTCCAGCTCCTCTCTGAGTGCCCAGGGGCATCTGGTTCTTTTGAGTCAAAGCATTCCCAGCTCTCAGGAGGAAGGCCTGGCGGTCACGGCTCCTTGTGGGGAGCGGCATCACTATGGAGCCCTGTGGGGGCAGATGGGGAATGTATTCAAGGCCAAGGGTGCTGGTGACTCAGCAGGGGCCAGACTCTTGGGACCAGAACTCGCCAAGTGCATGCCATACTGTGCGACTGGAAGGCTGCAGCCAGATTAGTTCTAAAGGGAATAATTAATTAACCCTCCCAAACTCAGAGAAGTTACGGTAATGCTCAGTCCTGTATTAGGTGGAGATTACATACCAGAGGGACAACAATTCATTTCATGGTAGACACTGGAACAAGAAAAATGAAGGCAAGGACAGTGAATGATGTGGCTCTAAATATGAATAAAGCAAATACCCTCAAATTTTAAATCTCCTGCTTCTTTGGACTCAGTTCTGATTGCCCCATCCCTTGGAATAAGTGGAGGATACTGATGGGGATCAGGAATTTCCTTCACCACTGACATACACCCTTTTAAAATATTTTGGGTGAAATAATAGAGGCATAAAAAGACAAGAACTGGTTAATATTTTTAAGTTAAATTCAACATGTGAGTCTAAAATTAATACATGTATACTGGAGGCATCAAAATACCTAATTCCAAATTATATTACAGAGCTGTAGTAACAAAAACAGCATGATACTGGCGCAAAAATAGACATGTGGACCATTGGAACAGAATAGAGGAGACAGAAACAAACCCCCACAATTACAGCTGTCTGATTCTGGACATAGAATCCAAAAATACATATTGGAAAAAAGACAGCCTCTTTCACAGCTGGGAAAACTGGACATCCACTTATGGAAGACAAAATAGATCCCTGTCTCTCACCTTGTACAAAAACCAACTCAAAATGTATCAAATACCGAAGTAGAAGACCTGAAAGTTTGAAACTTCTAAAAGGAGACACAGAGAAAACACTTGAAGCTATAGGCATGGGCAAAGACTTCCTGAACAGGACATCTATAGCACAGGAAATAGGAATGAGAATCAACAGATGGCACTACATTGAATTAAAATTTTCTGCACAGCAAGGGAAACAGGCAACAGAGTGAAAAGACAATCTAAGGAATGAGAGAAGATATTTGCTAGCTACTCTTCTGACAGAGTATTAATATCTAGAATATATAAACTCAAAACACCAAAAAATCAAATAGTACAATCAATAAGTGGGCAAATGAACAGAAGTACACATAGTCAATAAATATATGAAAAATGTTCAACATCTTTAGCCATTAGGGAAATGCAAATCAAAACTATATTGAGATTCAGTCTCACCCTACTCAAAATGGCTATCATCAAGAATACTAAATAAACAAATAAATAGATAAATAAATAAAAATAAACTCTTATGAGGATGGAGGGGAAAAGAAACCCATCTGCACTGCTGGTGGGATATAAACTAGTACAGCCACTATGAAAATCAGTGTAGCATTTCCTCATAAAATTAAAAATAGAGCTACCATTTAATCCAGCTATACCGCCCCTTGCTATGTACCCAAAGGAGTTAAGTCAGAGTACTATAGAGATACCTGCATACCTGTGGCACAATATACAATAGCCAAGATGTGGAACCAGCCTAGGTGCCCATCAACAGATGAATGGATAAGAAAATGTGGTGTATATACACAAGGGGGTATTATTCAGCCATCAGAAGTAGATTCTGTTATTGCAGATAGAGCTGGAGACCATGATGTGGAGTGAAATAAGCCATCCTCAGAAAGACAAATATTGCATGTTCTCCCTAACATGCAGAACCTTAAAAAAATGACAAGTAGAAGAGAGACTATTATTAGATAAGAGGAAGGGAGTAAGAGGGATGGGGTATGCAAAGGCAGATAATGAAGGAATAGATATGAACAAAATATATACATTTTTAAAAAGTGAAAATAGGGTGTGGTGAGCAGGAGGGTGATGTGGGGTGACAGTGATCAATGTCTGTTATGTGCATGTGCAAATCTGCCAAAATGAACCCTAAGAGTCTGTATTACCAACAAAAATGAGAGGAAAAATAAAATTTAAAAATCATAAGAAAATTGGAAAATTTGCATCTAAAAGACAATAATCTTCATCCTAATCTTTTTTCTAATCTCCATCTATACCTGATTCTATTAAAAATACTGTAAAATTTGAAACCCATCAGATATTTTAAATTTTTTAATTAGTATGTGTTGCAGTACATAATGATTACATTCATTGTGGCATCAGATTTTTAAAATTTAGAATTGTAATTTTTTTTTAATTCATTTAATTCTCCCTACACTGTTGCACTTTTATTTATTTGCTCTTGTTATCAATAATCCCATGGTAAATGTTCTTATATAAAAATTTAAAGTTTCTCAGTATTTCCTTGGAAAAGATTCCTCAAAGTGGTATAACTGCATCAATAGATATCAACTTTGAAGAAAACTTGTCAAACAGCTCTGTAACAAGGCATGCCCATTTATATTCCTACCAGTAGGGTATGAATTTACTCATTTCCTTATACCTATTGCAACACTGAATTTTTTTAAGCCTTTGCTAATTTGTTAGTTTCAATCTATCTCATTGTTTTAATTTGCATTTTCTTGGAAACTAGTGCGGCTGAACGCTTTTAATGTTATTAGATGTTCTGAGAATTGTCTGCTGGGATTTAGATGTTTAAAAACTACAGCCATATTTAGGTCTTTAAATTTTATTTTAATGCATGATAAGAAGTAAAACTATAATTTAAAGAAATTTCCCAAATCAGATCCAGTTACTCCAGTACCACTTATTCAATGACTTTTATGTTTTAATATATGGTCCAATTCTAAGTATATCTGACCTATCAATCTAGCTCTTTTACCTATCTGTCGACTTGTTGCCAGGGGCTGGGGGAGAGAGGAAGGAGAAACTATTTAATGTTATGGAGCTTCAGTTTTGGAAGATAAAGTTCCAGAGATGGATGATAAAGGTTGCACGACAACCTAAAATGTAGTTAACGCCCCTGAACTGAGCACTTAAAGCCATGAGGATGGTAAACTTTTAAAATATATGGTTTGCTTTGAATGTGTCCCCTAAAGTTTATGCGCTGGCAGTTGAATCCCCAGTGCAACCGTGTTGAGAGGCAAGACGTTTAAAAAGTGATTAGATCAGGTCCAGTGCGTTCACCTTGCCCTCACGGAAGCAGGTTCACTGTCTTGAGAGTAGGCGTGTTATAAACCACGACAGGAAACAGGGAGACAGACTGTGGGGATGGGAGGGTATCTCGGGATGGGCGGGGACAGGAGGGAGTGGAGGTGAAGGGAAAGTAAAGATCCACTGCAGTATGTTCTATATATGCACCAATACTCCATGATGAATAGATTCCTTATGTATCACAGACATATACTAATAAAAAGCCACTGCTCTTTTTTAAAAAGATATAAAGACAGACTTAAAAGACATTTTTAAAAAGTGAGCGTGGCTGTCTTGCTCACTCTCATATTGTCTTGCCCTTCTGGATTACTCAGTAAGAAGGCCCTCACCAGATGCAGGCCCCTTGATGTTGTACTGCCCAGCTTCCTGAACTGTAAGAAATAAGTATGTTCTTTATAAATTATTCAGTCTTAGTTATTCTGTTATAGCTGCACAAAATGGGCTAAGTTCATTGTGCATTGTACCATAATTTTAAAAATGTCACTAATGCCATTTAAAGATGCTTTCGGGAATTCCTGGGGAGGTGAAGGTGTGGAGGTTCCTGGAAGGTGGAAAGGGCCTGAAAGCTCCATGTGTTTCCCCTATACTACGAGTGCCACAGAGGGCTGTTTCTATCATTGAAAGCTCTAAAAGGTTTGTCATTACTGCCCTATACCTTACCCCATGCACCTCTTCCAACTAGCTCTCTATCTGTATCCTTTGTAATGTCCTTTATGATAAGCTGGTAAGCGGCCAGGAGGGCTGCACTAGCAACTCCCAAGGTATGGACACCCACCCCACCACACCTTAGCACTAGATCCATGACTACTTCTTCATCCACCATTAATTTACCACTGTCACCATAACAAACACAGGTTCATCAGCTCCTGTGGTTTCAATCTGGCCTTTCTGACCACTTCTCAAGACATGGCTGGTCGTGTGCCAAGTACAGATGTATGTAATCCTCCTGATTGTTCTTCCTGTGGGATTGTGGAGGTGGGTTCTTGGCTTTGTTCCCAGTAATGTAGAATAAAACTATCACCTATTGGAAAAAAAGATGCTTTGGAAAAAGAAAGAAAGAAAAAGTTCACAGTGTACCCATTTCACGAGCTAATTATGGGAGATAACCCTCAATAGTAAGAGAGGGACAAAGTGTTACGTGGGCTTGAGACAGCTGCTGATCTGATGCTGATCAGAGACTTCCGATTCTAACATGGCAGGGGCTCATGTTGTCTTTTCCCACCAGCTGGGCTCTCAGAACCTCCTCACTCCATTACGTATGTTCCAATACACTTGATCCTCCAAAGAAGGGAGTTTGCGTTCTGTTCTCCTTTCTCTCAGAAGGCTCCACTGTTAACAGTGCAGATGTAAATAGCTGAGACTCTCCTCACTATATCCGCCTACTCATCTATGATACGGGTACTCGCCAAGCTAATATGCTCCTTCATACAGTTCTAACAAGACTGTAAGGAGTGATACTTGGCTTATGTCCAGAGGGTCCCAGCCCCAAACCCAAAACAATCTTTCCACCCAAAACCCCAGCTGCTATGAAGACGACCTAAAGTTCCCTGTAGTGTACTCAAAACAGCAAGTTTGAAAGGGCGATGCAACAACCCCTTTGCCCCCCAAATATTTAAGCCCAGAAACCCCAATACAGATATAATGTATATTAAATACCCTAGACATGCATGAGAAGAGAACTATCTTCATCACACCACCATTATGGTGGAGTGAAAGAAGGGATCTGCAGGATCTACAGGAAGGACGACAGAAGGACCTGGAACAATGTCTAGGTTTCTGGAAAGTAGTGCCCGACACTGAGGGGAGAATATGAGGAGCAAATTGGACGGGACCGAGAGGAGCTCGGGGAAAGAGATACTGACAGGGGCGTAAGGAAAGGAGGTAGGTGAAGACGTAGGTTTAAGGCGCTGAGTAAAATGGAGGGAAAAGGGAGCAAGAGCCGAACAACACAATGACACCGAGCCAGTGACACCAAACTCGTTCCACCTTTGTTTGCCTAAATTCCGTGAAATACCGCGAGAGCTCAAATCTCATACCTAACCCTTTAAATCCTGCCCGCCGCGTTGCCCCGCCCCTATAGCTAGGCCCCGCCCCTCGAGCCCTGCGTAATCCTGCGGTGCCAATAAAGTTGTAGCGACTTGTTGTGGCGGCGGACAACATGGCGGGTTCCGTGCTGGTCTCCGTGCTGCGGACCTTCCGGCAGGTCAGGCTTGCGCCTTCACCTCCACCCGTACCCCACCTCTGAATTCCATAGCCTGCGGGTCCCCCACGACCCTACCAGCCGTAGTGCCCATTGCGGACCAATCCCTGGGCCTTCGCTCCTCTCCAGCTTGGTTCGGTACAGTCCAGACTGCAGATATAAATTTGGTGTTAATAAGCATATAGCAGATTCGCTTTGGAAGCTACGAGATTGACTCTAATAGACGTATAAGGGACTGAGTGTAGGTATGGAAGAGAAGAGGTCCTAAAATTGAGGGCTTGGAGACTGTAGCCACAAAGTGACTGAAATCCAGGGAGGACGAAAACCAGGGGAATGTGTGGCCTGGAAGCAAGCCATGACAGAATTTCAAGGAGTAGGAAGTGGGCAGCTGACTGCTGAGAGGTCAGTTAGAAGAAGGACTGAGAAGTGGCTGTCGAGTTTAGCAGTGTGAAGATTATTGGGAACGTGAATATAGCAGTATAGATGGTGTGATGGGGGCTGAAGCGCTTCAAAGAGAATTAGAGGAAAGAAACTGGAGATGATGAGTAGGGACAAACGTGCGGAATTGATATTTAAACTTCATTCATGCTTGTCTTATTTATAAAAGGTTATTCTAGAAGCATTGTATTTTCCCCTGGGGCTTTTGTCTAATAATAAAAGTATGGAAGGGGCCTAGTTTCTCTTGTTTGTTAATAGACTTGAAAAAACGTTGGCTCCCCTATTATTCTCAGTTTTATATTTTTCTGTATGTTTATGTATTCTATAAACAGCTATAGGAAGCCATCGTTATTTACTATAGTTATAATTTAGTTGACATGTAGTATTTCCTCTGGTTTGAAAGAGACTTAAGTTTCTAGCAGTTGATACCCCTTTTGCCTGTTTTGTAGGTTAGAACTAAAAATTGTTAGCAAACAGCTAGTGTTAATAGTGTTAATTATCAGTGATAATTTCTAAGTGCCCTTTGACCATAAAATTCTTTTAATAACTTATCTTGCAGATATATCCTGAGATGATTTATGTTATTCAATTGTAGCATTATTCATGATGATAAATGGTGAGGTATGTTGCATAGTCTGACTGTCCACCAATAGGTTACAGGTTAAATTACGATGCATCTATTCAGTGAAATATGCAATTCAAAGAAAATGAGTAAGTTTTTTACATACAGATATGAAAATATCCCTCAGATATTTTGTTAAGTGAAAAGAGGGGGCTGAAAACAGGAGGAGGAAAGTATACATGTGTTTGTAGAGACAAAAATCTCTGGAAGGATGTATAAGAAACTAGTAACTGGATATTTATGGCAGGTGAGTATCACAGGGCAAGTGAGGAATGAGGTGAGAGGGAGACTTCACTATATGTTTTTACTTTTTTTATATTAGCCTAAGGAAAAGTCAAACAGTTACAAAAATTTCTAAAAATTTGCCTATTTTCCAACACGTTAGTGGCCTTATGTTAATTATTACCACTCTGACTTAATGTATGTTCATAAAAGTTATTTGAAATAGTAAGTCGTGTTATTTTGAGTCACTAAAGTACCCCAGAACAACTGTGAAAGAAATATGAAGTTACAGTAATTGGAAGACTCCAGGACTGAGGACCACTCACAGAACCTAGGCTGACTGTCCTTATCCTTCACGCGTTCCTTGCCTCTCTTTTAGGTAGTTCCTTCCTCAGCTTCAGGCCAAGTTCGAGGTTACTATGTAGACTGGAGAATGTTACGTGATGTGAAGAGACGAAAAATGGCCTATGAATATGCAGATGAGAGGCTTCGGATCAATTCGCTCAGGAAGAATACCATTTTGCCAAGAGATCTTCAGGTTAGCTAATGAGTTCCTTTCTACAAATCTTTAACTCACATCACATCACTTTTTGATACTGTTTGTGGTGACTTGGTACCATACAATCTCTGAAGAGTAAGATCAAATACTCCAAGTCAACATACACAAATAGCCTTTAAACTGACTTCCTTAAGTTTCAGACTGAAGATGCCTATTCACTCTTAAGCATTTCATTATCTAATCCCAAGAAAGTACTGATGAGTGATAACCACACAGTAAATGGGGTATTATTTTGACCCACAGTTTCCCCTGCATTTCATGTCTGTCCTTCGTCTCAAGGCATTGGGAGGCACTGTGAGGTGTTAGTGATGATATTAGGTGTTAGCGAGAGCATTAGTGACTGAAAGAAGCCTCAGGTGTGGCCTCGGCTGCAGATAATGGACCTTTGTGATTTCCCTTAGGAAGTGGCTGATGAAGAAATTGCTGCCCTTCCTCGGGATAGCTGTCCTGTTAGAATCAGAAATCGTTGTGTTATGACGTCCCGTCCACGTGGGGTGAAGCGGCGCTGGAGGCTTAGTCGTATTGTCTTCCGTCACTTAGCGGACCACGGCCAGCTTTCTGGGGTCCAGCGAGCAATGTGGTAAATCAGCTCCAGAACCCACTGAGCTTTCAGGGAAACCAGTCCCTGCAAGACTTTTCAATAAACAAAACCCTTTTTTATAGGGGTACAATGTACTTGTCTACCTAATGCTGTCTATAATTAAAGTACTTTTAAATTTTAAATGAAATTTGGATGTTTCCTTGTCAATGAATTACCTTTTTGATTTAATAGTCATACTGTTCCCACACGGAGGAAAATATAGAATAAAAAATATGTTGTTTTAAAATGCAGTATGATTTCCTTTTCCTTAAGGGTTTTTGTATTTTTTAAAACAATGTTACTTCATAAAACAGTATTTTCTTACAGATAACCCAGTTAACTGACAGGTCATTGATCTATGGCATTTTGTAATCCTGTTTTGGCTTCCCTGACCTGCACAGTTTATCTTACTATTAATTTATTGTTAGAGAAATAATAGATTGAAGTTAAAGCTGAAAAAAAAGAACCACTTTTTCTGATGCATCTAAAGGCCTCTATTACAAAATATGCCTCTAAGTCCCTGAAAATCTATACAAAGAGGAAAAAAATTGTCTTGAAATAGTATATATCCCCTATACTCCTGTTTATTTATACACTGTAACAAACAAGTAAGGGTAGCAAAGGTTGACTTGTGCAGTAACTCAACAGTATGGTCAGCCCAGTGATGAAAAATATACATAGTAGTATGGAAGAATGTACTTAGAATCAGGAAAATATTCACAGAGATGACACCTGAACTTAAATTGGGTGACAGATGAGTCCTTGCAGTAGGAGCAAAGCATAAGGAAAAATGAATGGGTTACACAATGAAACACTATACTTCCAGAGAAATATGAACTGAAAGACAAGAAGAGCCATATTTACAGATCATTTCACATATCCAATACCAGGTACTGGAGAGTTTTAAATGACATTAAGCCAGGCATGGTGGCCCACACTTGTAAAACCAGCACTCAGGAGGCCAAGGCAAAAGGATCCCCTCGAGGCCATCCTGGGATACATAGTGAGTTCAAGGTCAGCCTGAACTGCATAGCTAGACCATGTCTCAACCTCTTCTCAAAGACATCAGTTTTTTCTACAGATCACTGATAGCTGTGTGGTAGGTGGTCATGAAAGGCAAAGGCTACAGACAAGACAACCTGTTTAGGATGTCTGAATTGGTAATCTAGAGCCTGAACTAAGGTGGTGAATGGTAGCAAAGAAGAGGACAGACTGTCCTCAGGACATTTTGGTTTTTTGTATGTTTTTGAGACAGGGTCTCTGTAGTTCAGGCCGGCCTTAAAACTCATGGTGACCCCCCTGCCTCAGCCTCTTGAGTGCTGGGATTACAGAACACTCTCACAGCTAGCTAAAAGTATCTTTTAGAAAATTAAGGCTTACAAGGACTAATAATTTAAGAGGTAATGTTGGCTTTCTGGGTTCCTGCTAAGGTAGATGAGATGGCAGAGGGCAATTCCAAGATAAAAAATACAATAGATTCAGGAGAAACAAGGTGGGAGCAGAAGTTTCAGTCATGCAATGTTTGGGATGCCTAGGGGAGAAATCTGCAACTGAATAGCAGTCTGGAATTCAGGAGGAGATAGGGAATTATCATGATATACCCTGGATTTGTATTTCCTAAATTCATACGGCAGTTCACCAACTGATAGCCTCTTTTATATCTCAAATTATAACTAGTATTAAATCATAAGTAGAATAAATTTGTTGATTGCTGGCATGTAATTGATAGAATATCCCATCCCCTCCCCAACTTTTTGAGTCATTTGATTCTCAAGCACAATCAATGCATTTCATTCAGCTGCCATTTCTCAACAATCCTTTCTGATTAAGGGCCTTTCTTACCCTCCTTTTTTCTTTCATTTGTTGGAGAAACCAAGTTGTCCTATAGAATGTGCAACATTTTTGGCCATTTGCTTCTTTACGTCCTTTATTCTTGTCTCCCAAGTTTCCTGTAAACTATTAGTTACATCTAGAGGCTGGACTAGATCCAGGCTGTTTTTCATTGGTGGTGTTATGTACTGTCCATGTAAGAAAGCATATTTCTGGCTGTCCAACTTCTAATGATGCTTAGATTGATCAGTGAGTTCAGGTAATCAGCTTGATCCTTCCATTTAAAGTTCACCATTAATTACTCTTCCCTTGTGGTTTATGCATTTCATTGATGATCGTTACCCTGGATCTGTCATTTCATTAAGGGTTCCAATAGTGGTTTTTTGAGTCCACTTTTCTGCATTAGCTAGAAAGTACCACGTTGGAAGCAGAAAGCAAGCCTTATCAAAAACCAAATAACACTAGCACTTTGATCTTGGACTTTCTAGTCTCCAACACTGAGAAATGCTTCTCTCGTTTAGAAATTATATCTAGTATAAGGTATTTTGTTATAGCAGCAGGAATAGACCAAGAAAGTGAGTTAGGTTTGAGTTTGTTTCCACCTTTTTCAATTGTTAAATTTTATGATTCTGAAGTCAAAATAGGAAAAGGTACATTCACAGAAATACACTCATCTCCCTCTACCTTCTTCCCCGATGGGTAATAATTTGTTTTGGGTTTACCATTCGTTTATTTCTGAAACATAAGCAAAGATATGGGTGTGTTCACATTTCTAACCCTTCCTTACACAAAGGTAGTGTTTTGCATTGTTTTTCCACTTAGCTCTATCCTGATAGTTATCAGTGTAGAGAAATCATTGACTGTTAAGTACTCCCTCGTATGGATGTACCATTAATATATCCACTAATCCCGAGTTTCAATCTTCTGCACATATGCAAATTCTTGTCATTTTTGTAAAGATCCTAGAAACTTTGAGCCAGAGGATAAATACATATTGTTATGGTTTATATCTACAGGTTCCCCCAAAGCCTCATGTGCTCATAGGTAGGGCTTTCTGGAGGTAGCTGGATCATAGGTGTGATAGTCATCATTGGATTAGTCCACTGATGGGTTTACAGCTGGGTGTGATGTTGGGTAAAGCCTAGTTGGAGGTGGGTCACTGGGGACTCGGCCTAGGTGTATCCCTCATTCCTCCCTTAATGCCTTTCTGCTTCCTGCCTGCCATGCTATGAGCTCTTTCTACTGTGCCATGCTGCCGGCCTTGGAGCCAGCCAAGTATGGACTGAAGCCTCTACAAACCGTGAGCGAAAATAAACCCTTCCACTTTCCAATCGTTTGGGTATTATGTCCCAGCAATGAGAAAGTAAGACACAGGTATAATTATGACAGATGCTACCAAATAACCTTCCACATGACCTTTTCCTTTCATTCCCATGTCTTTTTCCATAGCCTCAACACTCAATACAATCAGTGTATGAAACGAGTTTTTCCAGTGAGAAGAAATAGTGTGGTTTCTTAGTATTTCTTTTCTTGAACAAGGTGAGCACTTCTTTATGTATTAAAAGTTATTTACCTTTTTCTCTAAAATAGTCATAATTGCTGGAATCACTCAACGTGTTGTGGTCATGGTAGGTTTGTTTCTTGCCATGTAAATATGTAGCTAATATTATCAAGATTTAGTTTTATTCCTCTTAGATTTCAAGTCTTCAAATATAGATTTCAAGTCTTGAAATATAAATTTCAAGATTTCCCCCTTATCTTTGGCTGCAGTGAAATTCCATGTTGTTTAGTACTTGCATACTTTCATTTTTACATTTAGATCTTTTGATGCTTACAGAATGTAATCCACGTGGCTATTTTTAATTGTGTCAGTCTCATTAAAACCAATTTTTCCTCTACTGTTTTTGAAGAGCCATTTACTATACTCTAAAACTTCCATATACATTGTTTATTCTGGCCTTTTTATTCATGTGCCAATATCATAATTAAGCACTATAATGTGTTTCAGTATTTACTAAAAGTTATCCTAAATACAGGCTGTTTTTGTTAATTTTAAATTCTAACGCTTTTACCAAATTCTTACTAATTGTAGTTTTGGTTGATACACTTGATTTTCCCTCTTTGTATCCAACTGCTTTCTCTTAACTGTACTGGCGATTATCTCCATTACAATGCGTTGATGAAGATGACGGGGTACCTTCCTCTGCCTTTTGATTTTAAGAAAACCTAACTTTTCTGTGTGACATACTTCTGGACAAACACATAGTAAAAACTATTTTGTTACATAAAAATCCAACTTTATTGAACACAGGAATAGATGGATTTTCAAATTATTTTTGCTTTATGGTTATTAGTATCTGACCCATGGTAGTACTAACTGCTACTATATGAAGATGCTTGTCTATTCTTAATTCTATATTCATAAACAAATATATTTAAATCTAGAGAGAAACATTTGTGACTGGCTTATTAGTGCATGGTAATCCCTGCTATATGTACTGCTCAAGCTGGTAATAAGGGATCATCCATTCTACAGCAAATTTGAAGCACAGGCACAAATTTGAATTTTATACAAAAATTCAGTTTTACTCTTATTCATACATTAAGTGGGAGCTGACATCTGTAACTTACAGGCAAGCAAATACTTTTGTTTTCTACCTCCTAGCTGAACAAAAACACACATAATGTTTTTAGACAAGACTTGGTTGTTTTTTTGGTTTTTTTTTTGTACCAGGGATTGAACTCGGGTCCTTGTGCTTGCAAGGCAGGCAGCGGAAACACTGAGCTAAATCCCCAGCCCTAAGACTTGGTGTTTGTATTTCAATGAGAATAACATATAACCCTTCCTTAAACAAAATGACCAGGGTATAATGAAACCATCTTTGGAGGAAATGTTTAATATGCATATCTTATTTAAATAAATCCTCCAATAAGAAATGGAAAATTCATTGCCTTTACTTTGAAGGCTTTGCAGTTATCTTCCAAATTTAAATGTGCAGCTCACCAACATTCCGTTATTGGAAATAGCAGTATTTCCACATAATAGTTCTCCAAAGGACTTAAAAGTCTCAAAATTCTGTGTCTCCTTTGGCTTGCTTCTCTCTTGATTCCACCCAGGCTTTATTAATGGTTCGCTTCATATCATCATCTCCATCTTCATAAATTTTCTTTAGAACATTCATTAATCCCTCACTAGGATCTGTTTCAGCATCATAGGATGGCTTTCTGTTAAAAAGAAAACACAAAATGGAAAAGTCAACACATGGAACCATACAATTTCAGGTTGGTAACAGAGAGGCAGAGATAAGAGGAAGCCAGATTATCCAATCAAAATATTCACAATCAGGGGCCGGGGATTTAGCTCAGTGGTTTTGCCACCTGCCTTGCAAGAGCAAGGACCCGAGTTCGATCCCCGGTAACAACAACAAAAAAAACCTCCTACAAAATATTCACAATCAGTAGAGTACACAGAAATTCATCTTAATAATACACATGTACAAAACTTGTACACAGAGCAGGAAGAGTGGTCATCAAAATGGAAGGCATTACCATGGGATGCTGGCATTTCAAGTGTTTTTTTTAAGCAGAAAAACTAAGTATTTACTTTTCTGGCTTATTTTTAATTTTTAAAACCAGGTTTCATTCACATTAAAAATGTTTAAGCCACCTGCTGCGCAAGCGCAAGGACCCAAGTTCGATCCCCGGTACCAAAAAAAAAAAATGTTTAAGGGAAAAACCACAAACACATTACACATGGACACATACTGAGACTCACACATCTTCAATTAGAAAAGCCTGTCTCTTAAGCCTGAGATACATGGATCTGAGCCTGGTGGTTAAGCCTGGTGGCTTAGATGGAGCCAATTAACCATTCATTCAATTCATAATTATTCAATAATATTATTCAGTTCATAAAGGGGCACCCTCTACTCAGGCATTTCTGTCTAGACTTAAAATCAATCTCACAGTCTGATAAGCCTAACTCTAACCAACCACATCTCCAATGCATGCTGGCTAGCAAGGGGTGAGAAAGAAATGTGGACAGCTATATGATTTAATATAGTACATTACTACTGAAGAAGAAGAAATCTAAAACAGAACAACTGACAAGATAATAGAAGTATCTTTTTTTGTCTGTTTTGAGAGGTCTCACTGTATAGTTCAGGCTGGCCTTGAACTCACTATGTAGTCCAGGCTGGCCTCAAACTCATGGCAATCCTCCTGCCTCAACCCCCCAAGTGCTGGAATTACAGGTGTGCACCACCATGCCTGGCTGAAGTATCTTTTCATGAGTTTTTTAAAGTCATTATTAAGGATAAAAATATTCTTATATTTTTCATTCTAAACCAATGATAATAAAAATTATATCAGAAATGTACCCCAAAAGTCTCGTGTGTTCAGAGATGGAGCTTTCAAAAGGTAGATTAATGCACTGAGGAGTTCATAACTAAATGTGCTGTCAGGTGCAGGCCAGGTGGCGTTAGTAGGTCAATGGAGATGTCCCTTTGGAGACTATGTCTCCTTCTTTGGCTCTTCCTAACCTGTTCTACTTCCTGGCCACCAGGAGCTAAGCTGCTTTGCTCCACCACACCCTTCAGTGACGATGTCCTGCCTTGAAGCCAGCTGACCATGGACTGAAACTGTGAGCCAAAATAACCCTTCCGCTTTTAACCACTCCAGTTTACCCTGAGTGTCACTTGGGCAGTGTATTTATTTATGTACTGACTATCCCAAGCATGGCTTGGGCAGGCATCATTTCAACCAGTTGATTCTTGTTTGCACGAGATACACTTGTACATCTGTTTATTTGATTTATATTGACGTTATTGCATTTTTAAAATTTAAAATGCTGAATTCACCTTTGATGTTTGTTTCTAGTAAGTTCTGGTTGTTTTCATATTTTATTTGTGAACAATATCCTATAATATTGTGCTATAATCTATAAAAACTCTTATATTAGATATAACTTTGATACTTCAGAACTCAATGATACTCATTTACAATACCATAGGGACACATTTGGGACAACGACACTGAGTAGGAAGGAAGTGCCAAAAAATCTGCAAAAGAAAAAACTGAAAAAGGAGAAATGTTAGTGTATCAGAGAGAAAAAGTCTGTGTTATGAAACAGAAAGACAAATAAGACATCTCCTTATTGTCAACTATTCATAATACAGAAATGATGGAACTTGAAAGAAGAAATGAAACTAAAAAGATCCCAATAGTGGTCAATTATAACAATTCTATGGGTAGTACTGACAGTTAACCAACATTTAACAAGCCATCCTGTAATCTAAAAGCAAGGAAAAAAATATTATTATAAAGTATTTATGCACCTTCTGGACCAAACAATATGGAACTCGTTTGTTATTTATTCAAAACAAGGGGGTTCAAAAAATCATTTACAATTTAGATTGGGTCTAATAGACCAAATAATGAAAAATACAGGGTAGCAAAACACCAACCAGGACATCCATCATCGACGTTTTCACCATTAGGTTTAGAGGGTTGACATTTTATTGAAATTAGATCACCCACAAAAAAACAAGGAAAGGCCAACACAACAGTGTAATGTGTTGTTCAAAGAAAGACAATAATGGAAAAAGAATTCAGAAAGACTGTAGATACTACTGCACAGATTGCATTATGCATTGAATGTTTTAATATATACTATACACAAAAATTACTGAATAAATTTGATAAAATTGTCATTTTATATTTCCTATTCTCTTATAAAAATTAACCAAAAAGGAGGCAATTTTTGGTCATCTTGTATCTAAATAATTGGACTGGTGAGTGGTTAAGTTGCAGATGTCAGTATTTTGTCCCAGCAGTGGGAAAGCTGTCCAGTAAAAAAAAAAAATCTGAGGTATAAAAACACAACATGGACATCTGAGCCTTTCTGGAGCCCCTGGAACAAAGTACTGGAACAGACCCAATGAATGCAGACACTCCTCTATGTCCAGGAGTAAGAACCAGTACTAAGGAGCTAATGGCAAGTACAAAACCTTCTTAAAAACCAACCTGCCAGGCACATGTCCTTGTCAAAAAGGCTCTGAGGGTTGAAAAGAGATTAAGACAATGAAGTTAGTGAACACCAAGAGATAAATGGTCAAATCAAACTAAAGCTCACTCTATTATCCACAGTCAAACTACAATCCCAGCCAAGAATATGGTTAAAATCCTTAAAGAAATGAGAAGCAGACTCACTCTTTTTCTTTGCATTCTTTTTCAACCTGAGTCAAGTATTCCCATCGCGTGTTTTCTGCTTTCTTTCTACATAAGATAAGAACTGTATCAGTCTTGATCTACAAGAAAAGTGGGAAAAGTACAAGGATGATTATTTAGAGAACCATTATTTTCTCAGTGAAGTACCTAACATGTGTAGGACTTATTCTATGTGCTAGTACTACTTTTATTTATTTTTCCCCGATACCGGGGATCGAACTCAGGTCCTTGCACTTGCCAGGCAGGTATGGTGCCATTACTAACCCTGGCTAGTAATACTTTTATGAATAGGCTAGAATCTGAAAATTCATTGAGGGCCAAGTCCATAAGTAAGTAAAATCTGAACATCTTCAAAAACTGGTAAGTGCAACTCTCCCCCAGAAACAACAACAAAAAACAAAACAAAAAAATACTAACTGTAATCAAGACAGAGTGTTAATGGGGGGAGTGGTGGGTGAGAACTTCATTAGGAAGGCTTTTCTGAGACAAAGTATGAATGGAAACCTAAGATCCAGCAGTTGCAGAGCAAGTAGAATGGCTCCAAGATGAGATGAGCTTGGTGTGTTTGAAGAAAAGGTGGCTGAATTTTAGTGATTAAAGGAAAGAATGATACAGGGTAAAGTATTTGGAGGGTGAGAAAGGAAGGAGTAACACAATTCTTTCAACAATGATCAATGTAACTCCTAGGAGTCTTCTGAGTATTCCGTCATCGGTGAGACTGGTAGAAGAAGGCCTCAGTGTGATATAAACTAATCACTACACTGTATTTTAATATTACTTTTAAGCTGTTATAGATAACACAGAATATTTATATATCCAATGCACTAAGCCTCATTTATTCAAACTGAATAGAAAAGAACTGTGTCACCTGTGAAAAGCTGGATAAGTTTAAAAAAAAAAAAAACTTCTAGTATTTTTATAGCTTCTACTACAATTAGGTTTAGTACTTAGGACTCTCTTTTATGTATCAAAACCTTATGTACAACATCTCTGATAACAGCTACCATTAATTTAGGGACTTTATATCCCCCTTACTTAATGCAATAGTCTTATAACAATCTATTCCACAACATGAGCTGGCAAATATTTACTGTGAAGAGCTAGATAGTAAATATTCTCTATTGTGGGCCTCGTGGTTCTGTTGTAGCTACTTAACTCTGCTGGTGCAGTACAAAAGCAGCCACAACCAATATACAAAGAATGGCTATGTTCCTGTAATGCCTTAGTTACAAAACAAGCAGTGGGCAGCAGTTTGCTGGTACCCTAGTATAGTGGATAAACTAATTATCTAGTTATCTCAATGCTAAATCTGCCAGGTTCAATTTAATGAGGGATCAAAAATTATGACTCTAAAAAAATCAATCAATCAATCATACTCACTTTTTTTGAACTGCCTTCCACTGAGATGGGTTTTAAGAGATTGTTCACAGTCATAGAGTAACTCTTCCCATTTAGATTCTTTACCAAAAGATCAAATGACCTAAAAACAATGGTGAACGCATTATCTTTACAATTCTCGTTAAAAAAAAAAAAAAAGCCACCATGTACATTTGACTATGCCATATGATTTCCACATCCCTTCAAAGCAGATATAAAACATAATCCTAAATTTGAGTAGAATTTTAGAAACTATACAGAAAAGAATCCTATGACAAGGCTGATTCTTTATCATCATTCTTTCCCATTATGAGGAAAACTCACCTCTCTGTGAAATGCACCTGCACATTCTCAGCAGGAACTTGATGAACTCCAGTTAAGGTAATGTAGATTTTCACAAACTTATCTGACTGATCCCATCCTACCAACAAGAAGCACAAGATGGGTCACAAGTCTCTCAAACTGTGTCTAGAACAGCAAAATGCATGTGGTTCATAATAAAACTCAGCAATGAAATAGAAACCAAAACTACAGATATTCTTTGTTTAATGACTGTTAGGACACCTTTTTTGTACAGTTCTATACATCTTGTTTACAGATCCTTAATGTCTTTTTTTGTATACCACACCTTGTTTATACAGTAATATATAATTTTTGCTGATAGTACTACATAGTATAGTACTGCAGTTTTTATGTTGTTATACCTTGTTGTACCTTGGTTCACAAACTTAATTCTTTCCACGATTCTGGTTTCAAATTGAATGGGACAAGAATCAAATCAAATTCAATGGTTAGGCTCAATGTTGACCTTTTGGGAAATCTGCTTCGCGCCTCATCCAAAATCGAACCAAAATTGTGGAAAGGATTAAGTTTGTGAACTGAGGTGCCACTGTACATTACAGTTCTGCATTTAGTCATCAAGTTGGGAGTTTGCTCTGACCATTTCTTTGTTCTGAAAGTGTAATGTGTATACTATGTACAATTCCTCATTTAGCAGCCAATTCATTTAACATAGGACCTCAACTCGGTCATTAAATGAGCAGAGTCTGTATAAACTTTTTAGATGAAGAAACTGATCCTCAAAACAATTAAGTACTTGAAGTGAGGCATGTAACTGGTAGCAGAACTTAGTTTCAAATTCCAATTTTTAAAACAAAGCCTAGGTTCTTTTTATTCCTTAGAATAAAATTGTGATTGTTCTATTCTTTAAGATTAGCTCAAGGGGCGTGCTTCTAGCACTTGGGAGGCTGAGGCAGGAAGATCGCCACTGGTTTGAGGCCAGCCTGGGGTACTAGTTAAAGTTCAAGGCCACTCTGACCTATATAGTGAGATTCTGCCTCAAAATAACAACAAAATATTAACTCATTTAGTCTTTTGGGGAAATAATTTTGACCTACACCTAAATATTGATAATTCTCCTCTAAGCTGGATGGCTAAACATCAATACTGTCTACTTCTATAATTTCCACTTCTCTAAGCAGTCTACATGCAATTCTAGTTTCCTCAATTCCTCTCCAGGACAAGGTAAAACAAGCTTAAAAGACTCCCAATTCTTCCAAACTTGTTTATCTAACCAACTAACATCCAATAAATACCATTTCAGTATGTACTGTCAACCTGTGGTCTAATCTGGATGAACTCTGTCAACATAAAAAGCATAAGCCACCCAAAAGTATGTATCAGCAACCTGGGAGGGTGCACTCTGCTCCACGGAGAACTGGATGTGGGGGAAGTCATACCGTAATTACTGATTTTCACAGTATATCCTGTTGTGGTGGGAGCAACCAGAGCAGCTGGCTTTTCATTGTCAAGAAATTCTGGTTTCTTTTGTGATTTTTGTTGCACCTTATTCTTTATTTCTGTTTCAATCTTGGATTTTTCTGCTGTCAGGGCATCTCGTACTCTCTTCCTAGTGGCCTTTTCCAACAACACCTTTACCTCTTCTAGATCATTCTGCAACTGTGTTAAAATAGAAGGTAAGTTAGCTATGGTTAAGACTTCTCATTTCAACTCACTGAAATAAGAACTAAAAATTAGTAAGTTCATCAATATTTTCCAGGATTGAATTGCAACTTCAGTCTTTTCCACTAACTTACTGGATTTTAAATAATCAAGCCTGCCGTTTTTTGTTTTTTTTTTAAAGGAAAACAATCTTGAATCAATGACAGGTAATCAATCCACTTTGAATTTTCCAGTTTAATTTATTTAGAACATTTTATTTACAAGAAACTTGGGCAATTTATAAGAAAAAAACACAAATCTTTTTTAAGGAGGGTTCAGAGTTCCTTGTAACATTCAGTCTAGAATCCTAAGATGTTAGAAACATTTTACTATTTTTTTTCTTTGTTGGTACTGGGAATCAAACTCAGGGTCTCGTGCTTGCCAGGCAGGCGCTGCACCGCTGAGCTACATCCCCAGCCCAGAAACTTTTTACTATTAAAAGAGAATCCATACTGACTGGTCAAGTGCTACAGCTACCTGGCTGAGGTAAGGAGTACTCTACTTTCTTTCTTTCTTTTTTTTTGGTACCGGGGATTGAACTCGGGCCCTTGCGCTTGCACAGCAGGCGACGAAATCACTGAGCCAAACCCCCGGCCCTACTTTCTTTTAGTGATTGGTCCTAATTGATCATTCTATCCACATACCTCACATAAAAAGTTTGAACTAGGGCCAGGGATTTAGCTCAGTGGTTTCGCCCCCTGCTGCGCAAGCACAGGGGCCTGAGTTCAATCCCGGGTACCAAAAAAAAAAAAAAAAAAAAAGTTTGAACTATAGATAAAGAAAAAAATTCTGCTTTTAAGAAAACATCTTGTTCGGCACTTAAGTCAGTCTTTATGGTCAAAGTCTGGGTTTGGTTGCACAGAAGGGAAACTCCAAATGATCCAAAATGCAATGAACTCTTGAAAACTAATTGAAGACTGAGTTCTTCTCACATATCACTTAATACATAACCTATAAGTCCTTCCTACTTTCTGCCCAAAACATTGATTTGCTTGATACTAGCAACGTGACTTAAAATTAAAAGGCTTGAGATAAGATCTTCAAGCTGGGCATGGTGGCACACGTCTGTATTCCCAGCACTCTGTGAGGCTGAGGCAGGAGTGCAAATTCAAACCCACCCGGCACAATTCAGCAACTTAGTAAAAACCTGTCTTCAAAAGTTAAATAAAAGGGTGGGGGAGGCAGGTGAGTGTAGCTCAGAATGAAGGGCGAGCTGTTCAACCCCCAGAGCATTAAAAAACTCTTTAAATGCTAAGTTTATAGTGTCAGAAAACAACAGAATTTAAAGCCTGTTTTTTATTAACCTAATGCAGTAACAAACATAATAGTTTTCCTTTACTCCATCTTTTATTATATCATTTAATTCAGATGCCCCATCTTGCTAATCTGTAACAGATTAATACAGTACAAAAAAAATCCAGTTGTACCCAGTGCCTATCCACAATCTCCCCTCCAAAAAAACCTCATCTCACATAGACCTCCCCAAATCTTTTGAAGCTAGAATCAAAATGTTTATGTTCAAAATAATCTTTTTATTATAATGGTTTCAAAAATTCATGCTAATTCTAATAAAGTCATAAAAATACCAATGTATAATGAGTGTATTTGTTCCCTGAGCAGGGGTTTAACAAAAACAAATAAGATACACACGAAAGCAACTTCTAAGTTGTACCTGCAGACTTGAAAAGAGCAATGACGATCCCATCAGTCCCATACTCTAAAGTTATCCTAGGTAGGGTACTTTCTGATCTAATTAGTATGCCACCTTTCTAGCTCTCTGGGCAAGCATTTGTTTCATATATGAAAAGATCCGCCTTTTATTCCTATTCCTTTATCTCTTAACCTCCTTAATTATTCATGAGGGCCCTTAAAACCAAATTGTGGCATAAAGAAGGATAAACTTTAATCATTTGTAGGAAAATGGATGCACCTTGAGATAATAACATTAAGTGAAATAAATCAGACACACAAACTTAAACATCACATGTCTTCTCTTATCTGAGAAACCCAGAATATAAAGAGCAAAATAAAAAAACAAAAAAGAAAATAGGGAGATAGAAACCTCTTGCAAAAGGAAAAAGAGCCAAGAGATGAAAGGAATGGGGAGGAGGGAGAGGGGAAGGGGATGAAAACATAATTAAGAGGTGTTATATACAAGCACCAATTCCCCAGGAGGAATGTAATCATCATGCACCAATTCCCCAGGAGGAATGTAATCATTAACTACTGTAAACACGTACTAATAAAAATAATTGAAAAGAAAATTACAAAAAAACCCCAAAAAACCAAATTGCAGCCCAAGTGGGCAAAGCACTTGAACGGACTTTGCTGCAGATGTACCAATGGAAACCAAGCACAAGAACGATGTCCAACATGTCTGGTCTTGGGAAAACACCAAATCCATGGGACACCACTTCACATCTACCACAATGGAATAATAAACACAAAACCAAAAAAGCCCCAGAAAATGGACCCTTCATAACATTTCTTGTGGAAAAGTAAAATGGTACAACCATTTTGGAAACAATTTAGCAGTTACCCTATGATCCAGCAATTCCACTTCTAGGTATATACACCAGAAAACTGAAAACATGTCCTCAAAAGACTTGTACACAAATATTCACAGCATCATTCCCAACTGTCAAAAAGAGGAAAGAACTCAAATGCCCACCAACTGATAAATAAGCAAAACAAGCTAGATTTGTACACTGGAATATTATTCAGCCATAAAAAGGAATGGTGTATGACTGATAAATGCTGATACAGATAAACTGGAAAGCATTACACTAAGTGAAAAGGGCCCCAGAACAAAATGCCACACGGACCAGGTTCCATGACATACTTACAATAGGCAAATCCATAGACACAAGAGGTTTCTTTTGGTACCGGGGATCAAACTCGGGTCCTTGCGCTTGCGAGGCAGGCGTCGGAGCCACTGAGCTAAATCCCCAGCCCACAAGGTTTCTTGATAGCCAAGGACTAGCGGGAGAGGTGAATGGACACAACTGTATAAAGGAGATTTAAAACTAGTTTTTACATTTTGAGGTGATGAAAATATCCTGGTGATGGTTGCACAATACTGAAAGCCACCAAGTCGTACACTTTAAAATAGTTAAAAAGATAAATTTTACCTCAAAACAAAAGGAAAGCGGCCCGGAATGTTTACAGATCAATAGGAGCTACCCACGTGTAGTAAATCCACACTCTCGAGGGCACTCGGTACCCAAGGCTGGTCGCCAACTAGACACCCAGACTAATTCTTCAACACAAACCCTCAATTTTTCTTCACTTACGGTAGATTTTTCTTTAACTTAGAGAAATCTAAGCTATTCCAGTATTTGTTCTTCAAATGGAGAGACATTTTCTGCAAAACAAATCTGAACAGACCCTCCACACTAACACTACAGTATCACATACTTGTCATCCTACATGGGCCAAGAAGAGTGCAATGCCATTATTATTTCCATTTTTTCACCGAGCAAGCCAAGTCTCCAAAAAAGTTACCTACCCTCAAGAGTTTACAAAAAAAGTTTTAAAAAAGAACCATTCAATTTCCCACTATTAGTAACAACCAACTTTCCAACTGCTTTTAAAAAATACACATATAGCAGGCTGCGGTTGGCCACGCACTGGCTCAAACGTTTAGAAATAACGCCTAACACAGCCACTGTGCGAAGCAGACACCGCGGTGGAGAGAGAAGAACCTGCCTAGCGCAACACAGCCCCTGGGCGGGCACCGGACACCTCGCAAGGGACGCGCTCAGCCTCCGCACCCGTCCAGCCCTTAGGCAGCTTCCTGTTCGCCGCAGCTCGACGCGAGAGGAAAGGGCCTCGGGAACGCAGGGGGACGCACGCCTCTTGCCCGCGGGCCGGGGCCGAACCCCTTACCTCCTCCAAAGCTGAAGCCATGGCCGGGCTGGGTCAGACCGGAGGCCAGAGCAGCAGGCGTGCACGCAAGAACAGGATCCAGCGCGCTCTCCGCGAGCGTAGACCACAGCAGCGCAGGCCGCGGGACCCGCAGCTGCGCGCACACCAGACTTGCGCGAGATCGCGGCCCGCCCTTTGCACGCCACGGCTCTGGAACGTTCGCGAGGCCGTCACAGCCCACCCCAGCGCCGCCTGTTTCACTCAGCCACCCCCACCCCCACCCCCCGCTTGGCCCGGCCCGCCCGTCCAGCCTCCGAGCAACGCCTAACTCTCGCGAGGGTACCGGGCAATTCGAGAAAAGCAACGCTCCTTCCTCCCCGCCCGCAATTGTACGCCCCGGCTGCGCAGTCGCAGCTCGGAACCGCTACTTTAACCCGGCCCCGGAAATGACGTTAAGCTTCCGCGGGTAAGCCGGAAGTTAGCTAAGAGTGCGCCCCGCGTCCGTTCCCTTTACGACACCAGTCTAACCAGACAGCCATCTTGTCTAAGGGTGGTCTATCAGCCCCGAGACGAAACGACAATAAAAAGAGAAAGAGCAACCAAGTTATGTTAAAATGAGAAAGGACGATCAAATTAATAGTGGAATGTTCCTGGAGATAAGTTTCTCAGTAAGTTTTGACGTGCTGCAGACATCACGCGTCTAGCCTTTCCGACGTGATGACGTCACCACGGGTCACGGAAGGAGGTGAGCGCCTCTGGCCATGTGACAGGGGTCGTAGCATGGCCTGGGTTACAGTCGCTGACGAAAGGCTTCTTATCCTGGAGACCCAATTTAGAGCTGCCCTTCCACTGTTAAAACTTTCTTTTCCAGTGCCTTCGCCACTTTTATTGGCCTCTCTGTGAGTATGTGGGTCTCACGCGTATTTGGATTCGTTAGAAGTGATGCAGTTGACCATGAGGAATTTGGTATGACGGCAACTGTTCTGCTCCTCTAGTTCTAAGGCGCAGAGAACCCCATTTTTCAGTTAGTTTCTGGCCTCACCAAGACGTTTACAATACAGTTGAAACGTAGCACTTGAGAGGTTAAATAACCAGCATTCAGCTCTACAGATCAGCGATTAGAATCAGCAAGTCAGAGAAGGAAAATGCTGCTAGAAAAATGCAGGCTGACCACTATCGCAGTAAAAAATCGGAAGTGCCCTACATACAGATGATCACAATACACACAGTAACGTTAAGGGAAAGAAGCCAGACAAAAGAGTTCATATTGTTCAATTCTATTTAAATGAAGTTAAACCAGCAAGCCTATACGCTGATGTATTAAAAATGAAGTCTTTCCTGGTGGAGTGAGGAAGACAATGACAGGGAGGTACCACCAGGGGGCTTTTGAAGCTAAGGTAATGTTTCTTGATGTGGATACTGGTTATAGGTGAGTGTGCACTTTGATAGAGATTTTACTGAGCTGTAGTTATATCTGTGCAGTCTCTTTTGTAGATTATACTTAAGGCCCAGGAAGGATTATTTTCCAAGGTGGGAGGATTACTTGACCCCACAAGCCGAAGACCAGTACATATAGCATAGTGGGTCCTCCCCATGAACATGAAAGTTCATAGAATGAACTAAAACCTGTATTTTGTTGTAGCTCTTTTTTTTTTTTTTTTAGAAAAAGTGTCCAACCAATAGCCTGGAAATAAGTATGGAATTGGAAGAAATACTCCATTGTTCTGGGTGAATGCACCTAATTGCTCAGGCCAAAGAGTCTTCAGTATCCGCTCCTATATCCTATCCTGTAGCAACCCTGGCTGGCTTAACCTTCAAAATGTGTCGGGAATCAAACCACTTCTCACATTCCACATTGCTATCATCTGCTATCACATTTCCTCCTTACCTTTTTCTTCTTTTTAAAAAACAACAGTTTTATTATTCCTTGAACTCACTGGGTTTGTTCTTATCTCCAAGTCTGTACTCTAGGCTTCCTTTCTTCCTGGAATGTTCTTACAGAGCACATAGATCCTTTCCTTATTGTATAGTCACCCTTAAAAGTGATACTGGGGAGGATCGTTAAGACCATATTAGTCAAAGATCAGTCAGAGAAGCAGGATTGAATAAGGAATTGGTTTACATAGCTGTGGGAAGTGGCTAAGCAAGCCCAAACTCTGTGCTAGATAGGCAGGAATGGAAGATCATGGGCAGGTTGTGCCCCATAACTGGTAGCTTTTATCCATAAGTCAGAGAGAGAAGAACATGAACTAAGTGGAACTCCATTCTTCTCCAGGAAACCTCAGTGATGCTTTTCACACCTCCAGATTGATTCAGTCAGGTCCATGTGGATTATCCAAGACAGCTCCCTTACCCAAAATGAACTGATTAGAGCTTTAAATACTTGTGCAAAATGTATTCATGATAAAATTTAGTGTTTGATAACAGGAGTGTAGACCAGCCAAATGTACATATCAAAAGTCATTGTACCAGTTTCAGCCTCACCAGCCTCAACATTTCTCCTCATTCTCACTCTTTTTCTTTATACTTTTTACCACTGAAACTGGTTAATCATTTTCCTGTTACAGCAGCTGTTCTCAGTTGAGTGGAATTGTAGATATTTTGCTCACTCCTCTCTCCATACATTTGGCAATGTCTGGAGACATACTTGGTTGTCACAGTTGGGTTAATACTACTGGTGTTTAGTAAGTAGAAGCCAGGGAAACTACTAAATATTGTACAGTGCACAGGACAGCTCCCCACCCATCCCAAAAAAAGAGTCAAGGGGCCCAAAATGTCAACAGTGCTGAGGTTGAGAAACGGTATTAGAGTGTAAGCTCCTCAGAGGCAGATGCTGTTTACCTCATTTTCACTTAGTCTCACTTAGAAGAGATTGGCACAGTAGGTGATCTGTAGATATTGTTTTAATGGATTTAATGGACTAGATTATCTATTTTTAACACATCCCTAAATGATTCTTCTCAAGGAAGTTTGGGGAACAAGCCCTTGAAGTTGAGTAAAGGCATTAGATTCTTGACTTTATATACAGTTTCTACATCTGATTAGCTGTGTATTAGGACAGTTTAAAATCTCAGAAGCCTGTGTTTCTGTGTATGAATGGGGACTAGAATACCTAATAACAGTGTTTGGTAATTAAAGTTAAGGTACATAAAGCCACAGCACAATTCCTTAAAATATATTTATACGCTGTAAATATTAGCTCTGACTTTATAACTCAAGTGTCTTCATCCATGACTGTGCATTAGACCTTAACATATCACAGAACCGCCCATTTCTAAAGTCTTAAAGTCTGCGCTCTAAAAGTAGTTTTCTTTTTCCAGCAGTCTTGCTCTCTATGACATCAATAGTACTGTAGTCCCTTGGCATCTCCATTTTATTCCCTACTGTCTGTAGATTTATGATTGTCAGTTTTATTACTCTTTTCTAGCCTGGACCATTCCTTGGCCCCTTTGTCATTCTAATACACTTAACCTGCCAGACTCCAACACTTCTGCTTTGGTTTCCCCAAAACAAGACTGGTGATTATCCTCATTCTCTCCCATTTTTTCTTTTTACCAGCATTTAAAACAGTTCAAGTCTTCCATTCTTATGAGTCAACAAAACAAACTTGGGCCAGGGATTTAGCTCAGTGGTTTCGCTGCTGCAAGCGCAAGGACCCGAGTTCAATCCCCGGTACCAAAAAAAAACAAAATCAAAAACAAACTCAATTTGGCTTCTCTCTAGCTTTATTGTTTAACAGTCCATACATCTGCCATACGGAAGCAAAACTAACTCCTTGACTTGCTGCCATTCTGAGTAAGTGGTTACAAAGGATCCCAGAAGTCAAGAAATACCCACAGAGCTCTACCTTGCATCCTGAGATAAAACTAGTGATAAAAACTATAAAAACACTAAAGATAAAATGTGACACCATGACCATGTACACATCTGGGGTATTGTCTAGTTCTAATCTCCTATATAAATGAAAACTTAAGCCTGAGTCTTTCCTGTAAAATTAAGACTCCCTAGGGCCAGGGATAAAAGCTCAGTGGTTCCGCTGCCTGCCTTGCTAGCACAAGGATCCGAGTTCCATCCCCAGTACCAAAAAACAAAGACTCCCTAAAATCAATGGAACAAAATTTTTAACTTTTGCAGTGGTGTTTGAAAATGTGATGACAGTGTGAAGATTACTTTTTTCCCACCATGAACCAATTCTAGCCATCAAAAGCTGTGATTTTTAAAATTTTTGTGTGATTTTAAAATTTTAAAATTTTAAAATTTTTAAAATTTTTGTGTGATTTTTAAAATTTAAATACTGTACTTGTGATCTCTATTTGGTTGAGCCAGTTCTAAAGCCTGAATTTCCTTGCCAAATTTATTTGCAAGTAAACTTTTAAAAGATTTTGCTCTTCTTTTGATAATAAAAATTAAAGTATTATTTTTAAAAAGATAAAATCAAAGTTCTCATGCAAATATATATACATATTTTAATTACCTCATTAGCAGATGAGGAAATTAGTTAAGATGTTAAAACTGTTTCAGGCAACGGTTTATAGGCAACTTAATGGAATGCTAGTACAGTAAAAGTTGTAAGATTAGATACCAAATGGTTCATGTCTTACAGGGGAATAAAGTATAAACTTTGGAGTTATCTGTTCCACTGAAAATTAGGGATTTACATTCTTACTGGACAAACATCTCTAATACACAGATGAAGTATAGGACCTTTAATCAGCAGTGGACAGTGAGGCCCCTGTTCTTGGTTTGACATTGAAGGGACATGTCACTCACTCACCTTTTTGCCTTGTTTCCAAGTTTTAGACAATTTTCCTTTCAAAATGAAATTCTTGGCCGGTGTAGTGGCAGATGACTGTAGTCCCAGCACTCAGGTGTAGGCAGGAGGCTCACCATGAATTCAGGGCCAGTCTCAACTACAGAGTGAGACCCTGTCTCAAAAAACCAAGAAAAATTCTTATTCATTCATCCTATTTTAATCAGCCTTCTTGCCTCCCCTAGTTATTATTCATGTCAAACCCACTCACGACCTCCCACCAATGGATATTTTCTGAGTAATTTTTACTTTTTCTATAAAATTTCTCATTGTTTAAAATACCACATGGGCCAAACAAGAGGTCTGCAGTTTGGATTTGACTATAAACAAATTTTATGAGCTGATTTATATTTTTAATGATTCTGAATTCTAAGAGCCGGACAATCTTAGATTTCACTTAGGTTCCATGTACTCCCAGCACGTAGCGCAGATGCAGAATAGACATCATTGGGGTTCTCTGCACACTGTCTCCATTTATAGGAAAGCCTCTGGAGTTCTGTTTGAATTATGTAATACAGTACTACCCACTTTGATGTTCCTTGAAAGACTAGCAGCAGCCAGCTGACCCACGATTAGCCAATTGGAATTCTGTGAGAATCTGGACTTGGGATACTGAAATGGCTACCCTGATCTCTGCTGGTCATTTGAAGTAAAGACTTATAAACTTGTTATTTGTGCACAGAGCAGAGGAGGCTTGTTTTCTAAGAGAAAAATGAAGCAGATAAGGATCATCTGAAAAGGTAAGGAGAAGAGTAAAAGTGGAAATGGTTGCTTTAGTTTCTGGCATTTCAGTCTCTGGTCTCAGTGCCTCATCAGGTCCAGCTGTTTGGTCTTAGGGTTCCATGGTACAGATACCTCTAGTTTCTCTTAATTACAGTAACTGCAGCCAAGGGACCTCAATAGAGAACAATAGAGCAGTTGGCAGTGGTGCTGTACAGGACACTATTTTGGAGGGACACTATGGAGAAAACTCCTCTATATGTTTTGTAAATTGACTGGCGCATTGTATCAGATAAGAAGTGTTAATATAAACACTAAGTTCAAATGATTCAGAATAAAGTCAACTTGAAAAAATCAGAGACATATATGGACTTCAGAACAAATGTTTATTACTGCTTAATGGGGCCAAAGGGGCAACACAAAGCATTGAAAACATCACTGGCTCACAAAAAGTCACCTTGTTACCTTCTTGGTTGCATCTGTTTATTTCACAAGGCTTCATTCACACATAAAAACAAGATACTAATCCAATTCAAGTTCATAACAATGATAAAAGTAAACATTTGTTGGGACATTGTACAATAAATTGCACTTTTCTTAACAAGCATTACATTTACATTTATAGAGTACTATACATAATACATGGAATTATGGAAACATGTAATTGGTGTTTATAGAGGAAGAGGTGATAGCTATTGTTTCTTTTTTAGTCAATTAGCACTGCTTGTACTAATCAACTCCTTTACTCTGTAACCTTTTTTTAATTATAGAAGATGTGGGCAGAATCATAAGTTTCATAAAAACAGTACAGAATTTCTACTACCTCCTCAGCAAGGGAAAGGTAGGAGTTGGAAGAAAGGAAGTGGGGTTGACTGAGAAACTTTTCCCCTTGTTTGAACTAAGTATCCATGCATTATGCAAAATACCAAAAATAGAGAAACTGATGAAAAAGGCTATTGGGACAATCTTGGATTCTGGGACCACCTCCAGCTTTATTCATGTGCTTTCATGATACCAGAGTCTTTTGAGCCATTTATAATCTCACGATTCAGTTTCCTTTATTTTATTCCATATATAATATATAGTTATTAGTTACAGCTTATGGAAATTTTTTTACATTATAATAACTAGTTGCCAGTGAAAAAAGAAAATAACTTAAAATGTTTATTTTCTTCTCAATGATTCATTTTTCTAAAACTTTTCAGAAGGGTAAACCAAGGATGGAGATAGGGAGAATGGGATATATTGAAAATATTTTTAATAGCAGGTAGCAAATTCATTTAAAGATAAGCTTGACATATAGTCTTTGAGATGGAAACCTGATACACCAGACAGCTGGCTGTAATCACTAAAATCCCATAAATATCTACTTTTCTCCTTATAACTCGAGATTGACATCACCTGTTGAGGTACAGTCCACAATGAAGTCATCGTTTCTGTACATTTTGAGTGGTAAGGAAGTTTTTAAGGTAAAGAGCATTGTCTTTATTTTATAGATGTCACTCTCAGAGAGAAAGAATGTTATCACATAGTTCCAGCTCAATGTGACATAAGCACGGTGACTTAAGAGTTTTACTCGTATATCTGGTAGTTGGAAACACAGGCTGCAGAGCTGAGGTCTAGCCTTCAGGTTTTGATCACTGTGTCTTGACATCTCAACGTGTATTTGGCTGCATGGTATCAGTATACAAAAGAGACAGGAATATGCTATATGAAATACCACACACACAAACAAAAACTTAAGTGCTCAAATCATACAACAGAATTTGTTCAGTCTTTCATTTACTTGTAATGGAATAAGAGAGCTATTGTAGAATGTTTTTGTAAGGATAAATTATATAACACAGTCATCTTGCTAAATAATTGTGTTCTTTCCCAGAAAATTTTTTTTAAAAAAGGTATTTTTTAGTTCTTTTACACCTCCACCAGAAGTACTAAAAATCAACCACTTTAGTGTTTGACACACAGTGTTGGTGAGATAGTAGACTTGATTTCAGCTACAGTAAAGGAAAGCTCAGTCCCTTACATTAGTCATGCATGTGATTCTTATCCTAGGTGACTGACTCCTTTAAGGATCTAACTCTTACCTCCTGTGCCTGTACCTCTGTATTGTCTTGGTTTCCTCATTTCAGCTATGAAATTAAGCCACTAGTTATTAACTGGAAAATACTTGAGGAACATGGAGTAGAGGTTGGAGAAAAATAAATATTAATGTACAGTAGGAAAGGATGAACATTTTTTAAAAATGAAACAAGATAAATACTATTAAATATCCCAACATCAGTACAAAGGTTAGTTTTGTACTTGACCAAGAAAATTTAAGAAACCCAATGAAGAAGAAATTATTAATAGCTAGGAGAGAAGAGAGATCTTCATTGTATAGATACATAGATCATTGGCCTGTATGACATTTCTACTAATGTTTCTGATAGCCATTCATATACATTACATTAGGTAACTGAGGACTTCTTTGCATTAAATTATATGTGCCTAAATATAACCAAATTGTGATGTGGGAAGCTAGCAAACATATGTACTGTGAAATTCAGCTTGGTTTCTTTCAGCTTTGAAAGAATGTGTTAAATAAGATTCTCAAGATACAAAAGCTAATGAACTGAATTACTGAATAAAGCTGAATTGTATTCACTTTATTTTACAGGATATAATGAAAAGAGAAGTGATCCAAATATTGGATATTTGGAGGAATGTTTTATATAGTGTACATCCTAGGAAAAGGATGAGAATCACTGGAATGTTTGGAAATCTGGATATTTGGCTGATCGATCTCTTTCTAAAAGAAATTCAAGGGCAGAGTTGCAATTCTCAAATATGTCTCAAAATGAGTAAAATTAAAACTAGTACAGTGGACCCTCAAGTTATGACTGGCCTGATATACGAACAATTAGGTTAATGGAAGAATCATCTGCCTCTTATGTATAGTCTTATCTATAGTGAGTAACTAGGTAGACATCCAGATTTCAGCTGTATTGACTTACAACCAACTTGAGTTACAACCCGCCCTCAGGAACGATTGAGTTTGTAAGTCAAAGGGCCACTGTTAATTGCTTTGTGTTGGGATGCATGAGTTTTCAAACAGTAGACATCAGAGGATATCATTTGGAATAGTGCTGTTACAACATACTGTATGAACATTCATATCACATACCACATTTTCATTTTCATTTTCAATCTGTACTACTGCTGCTGACTCAAAGGCATTGCAGTGAGGGAAAATTTAGACTAACGGTACCAATATACATAAATATGATACAGGGTTAAAGAAAAAAACTGCATTTTGCCCTTATAATCTTTTGTAGAAGTTAAAATAAAACTCAAAAGATATCAAACTTTTGGAATGTATGCCCCTGGTGGTTTTCTTTAAAGAAAAAAAGAAAAGGGACTATAAACTGAACCAAATCTATAGATAAGGACTTGACCTGGAGCCATTATATTTCTCCTTCAACTATTATTTAAGGAAAATTATGTAACTAGGCATCTTGTGGAATTTGAGAAATCAAAAGGGGCTCTTTGTGGTACTATGAGGTTCACAACACAAAAAATGTATTTTTAATTTCGCTCACCATTTGAAAAGGCAATTTTTACAAGGCTTCTTGAAGTCAAAGCATAAAATACCAGTAAAGTTAACATACTATAGTAAAGGATTTATAGAAACAAATGTCACAATATAATTTTCTAGCCATTATATATTACAAAAAAATTATCAGCTGATCTAAACCACCATGTAGGGAATGTTAAAGACAATACAGATACTTGGAATGCTGCATTTTTTCTATTTGGTAAAAAGGAATGAATTTATGATGAAAAATATCAGAACAATAACAAAAGATTTCTGTAAGAAAAGTATTTTGAAAGTCTAACACATATACCAAAAAAACCTTATCAGTTTTATGGACTGTAGACATTATAGAAACAGATAAAAGGGATTTCACTTTTTAGAACTTAAAGATAATTTAGAGGAAAGGATCTATCATGAGCAACTTGTAGTGTATGCTCTTGGGGTTACAAAGGCTCTTAATGATCCTAACTCTTAAGGGTGTGTTATAATTGCAACTTACGGCACACAGAACCATTCTGCCACTAGAGTTTAGAACCTTTGCAAACAATACATTCACCAATAAGCCAAGAATGAGTATTAATAAGTGCTACTGTAATAACTAAAGTAGTTTGGTTGGTGGGAAAGGACCAGATATCTTTAGAACAGCTTATAAATGGGAAAGTTAGTTTTGCCCTTACCAAAGAATTTCCTGCAAGGACTATTTTTATAGGCAAGTTAAATGTAATTTAAAAAATATTTCCACCAATTCTTAAACAATAGCCTCACTTTCTCATGGGGATAAGTAGTTCTATACAGGTTTTAAATTCAAAGATAGTTAGAAATGCATTTGTGTCTCTTCACCTACGCGTAAAGGGCATATTTTTAGGGTGCTATAGAGATCAGGGAAAGTTCCCTAACATTAAACTAAAATGATACGAAGGTGACCTCAATTTCCATTTCAATACTATATCTTTTAACAAAGTTACAAAATATTAGTGTTTCCTTAGCAAGTATGCCAACATCAGTTGAAATTACTTGTCACTGGTTCACTAGCATGTATTCCACACTTGTAGCACAATGGCTGAACCTGGGCCTTGCCAGACTTCTGTGGAGCAGGTTCCAGGTCTGCAACTCACAGTACCCACCTTTCACTCTGCATTTTCCAGAAGTCAGATCTGTGTTTATACACAGGATACTAGGAACTTGCAAGTCCCATGCGGAGTTCTTAAAAAGATCTGCTAGAATACCAGAGCTAAAATGATTTTATTGTGTGTTTATCAAAATCTCAGTTCTGTTTACATAGTATGTATTCTCCGTATCTCATCTATTCCACAGTTCTTGGCACTTTGTTTCTAGACGTACCTGACATAAAATGAAAATAACCCAAAATTTCTTTGGGGACTTTTTAGTCCCTGTCTGTTTTTTCCTTGGGACAGGAGTGTTGCTACCCTGGGAATCAATTTCAGGATGAAACCTGACAGTGGTCATGACCAGCCCCACACTGTGCTTTGTCTGAAAAAATGCTGGAAATTTAAAGTTCAGTTTCAAAAAAAATTTTTTTCCATGACACAGGTCTTATCTTTTCAACCTTAGAATAACAGATATCTCCATTTTTATGTAAGATAAAATTAGGAATTATTACTTCTAAATAAAAAGCATTTAGGTCTGAATTAGTTATTTCCAACTAAATATCAGGCATATAAAATAATGTGCAATACTATGATGGATCTGAACATGGCCTTCCACTGAAGAAGCTGGAAAACAGGTATTCAACATAAATCAGGTCAATTTAAATAACATCCCTTTGAAAAGAGTCATAGAAGAGAGAGCTACTGGAAGATTCTGGTTTGCTTTCTGGCCTCCTTCAAAGGACCCCAGGAAGAATCCTAGGTTTTCACTGCTTTGATCAGTGTGCTCTTGTGCTTGAGTGAGGTGGAACTATGTGCTCTCCTTGGGTGGCTGGGGAGCCTGTGGTGGCTGCAGTGGCTGCGTGCCCGTGGCTGTTTTAATAGAGTTCAGGGTTTTGCTAAACCAAGAGTTTTTTGCAGCTTGGATTTCATTCATAAGGGCTCCTCGCTGATGTTCAATTTCCTAATTAAAGAAAGAAAATCATTTGAGTTATATAAATATTTTCTCTCTGCCAAAAGAAATTGAGAGTATATCTTTCTGGAATCCCCAAATCAATGCAGCCACAGTTTTCCTCAAAACCCAGGAAAGATTTAATTGTTTTCTTAATGGAAGGAAAAATTTTATTTTATTTTATTTTATTTATTTTTTTTGGTACTGGGGATCGAACTCGGGTCCTTGTGCTTCCGCAGCAGGCAGCGAAACTACTGAGCTAAATCCCTGGCCCTGGAAGGAAAAATTTTAGAGCTAAAAGAGTTATCACTGAAAGCCAGAAATCTGTGCTTTCTCTGAAAAGTAAAATGAAACCTCATTACATTTTTTTCCCTCTTGCAATCTAGGTAAAAATTTAGATTTAGATTGTAACTCAAAATAACATACTTAAAACCACAAACATATGGATGTAGTGAGTTTTTACTGTTAGTGTAAGCATGAAAGAGTTCCCATTCCAAAGATAAGGCCTTTGTTCATGAAAATATCCAGGGTTCCAGGTGGCACAGTTAAAGATGGCCTTATGACATAGTTGTTACCATGGCAGGACGTGGTTGGCAGGGGTCACTGGTAAAGGAAATGGAGAACAGTCCATTAGAAGCCAGGACTTGTTTGCTGATGTAATGGAAAAGGGTACATGGCAAAATCAGCTGCAGAGAAAAAAGCTCACAAGAAAAGAATTAGGTATTGCCAATGCTCAGCTGTTGAGGGAAGGATATCAGAGGAAACTGGCCTTTCAGGATCAGCTACCAAAGTGACCAAATTCTCAGGTTAAACTAAAACAGCATATGCATAAATTCTCACAAGATACAATTTTAATGATTAAAATTTCTTTTACTAGGCCAGGCATGGTGGCACACACCTATAATCCCAGCACTTGGGAGGTTGAGGCAGGATGACTGCTGTGAGTTCAAAGGCCAGCCTAAATTACACAGCAAGACCCTGTCTCCAAAAAATAAACTAAATAAATAAAATTTCACAATATTATATGTTTGTTTATATCAGTGTTAAAAATACATGGTGTAAAATGTAACTCTGTTAGTGGACAGGAAATGTATATGACTAATATAGTAACATTTTATGACTCTGACCTGGAAAGGCATATTCTAATGTACAAGGGCAGCCTGAACCACGACTGTTGTTTTTTCCTTATTGATCACAGATCACCAACCTGGATTTTACACTTGGCCTCTACCAGCTGTAGTTTAGTTTGTGCCAGTTCCAGCTCCATCTCCCTCAGCTGCTTCTTGAGTGAATCCTTCTCATCATCTGCTTCAATTCCCTGGTCCTCTCTGCTTATGGCTGCTAGTTTCAAAGCACCTTCCTTGCTGAAAATGTCACTGCAGTGTTTGCATGCCATCATTTTACCCTGAAATACCCAAAAGAGATTATCAACATCAAACTTTTTCATAGGCTTAATCATTTCCTGAACAAATACATGATTTGGGCAGGGGTACTGGGGATTGAACTCAGGGCCTTCACACTGAGCTGTGTTCCACCCCCTTTCTTTAGTTTGGGATAGGTTCTTACTGAGTTGTCCAGGCTGGGTTCGAATTTGCAATCCTCCTGCCTCAGGCTCGCTGAGTGCTGAGGTTCCAGATGTGTGCCACCATGTCCAGCCAATATGATTTAAGATATTACTTATCACCCTCAATGCAGTCCCATTTCTGAAGGTATTCTTTTTCTTGTTTTGCAATTCAAATGGTTTGATTAAACACAAAACCCAACTATCCAAGACAGGTGTTCTTTTTTCCTTAAGTATCTCTAGAAAGACTCCAGGAATATTACAGCTTCTCTTTGCAATCTGTTTTAGAAATCTGTGCTACCATTACTCTTACTAGGCACCAAGCCTCACACCCTATACTGTACTTGTAGTGTATCATTTAATCCTCAGGCAAGTAGGATTAGGCATGTGTCTCATGCCATTTTATAAATGAAGAAACTTAGAGTCACTTGTGTACAGTACACTAAAGTCATCATGCCTGACTTAAATTACCGTTATAACAAAGTACATGTCTTATTCAACTTTAAACAAATGATCTTCATTGTTTAAGGTAATAAAAGCAACTCCACTACATTCCCAAGTTGCCAGTCAAGCACAACACTGAACAATAGAGCAACTCTTTCAAAGCAATGGTGCTATTGTTTTTCTCAATCTCTTTCATTAGAAATAGGGATAGAGATAGAAATGTAGCTCAGCAATAGACCTTGCCTAGCAAATGCAAGGCCCTGGGTTCCATCCCAGCACTATAAAAGTTAATTTTTAAAATGTAAAACTTATAAAGTATACTACACACTACTCCTACTTTGATGTCTTATTGTTACAGATTCAATGTGTTCATAACCATAATTAATCTTCTCTCTTCACACATACACATAAAGTAATTCTATACTGTGCTGCTCTGTCACTATGCCTGTGTCACTCCATCACTCAGGCCTGAAGATGTGGGTGTCATCTGTTCATCAGCTACTCCTGCTTCCCATGTACAGTTGATCATTAAATTGTTTCTCTGATGCGTCCAAGATTTTCCCACCCAAGGCCTGAATACGTAAGAGTCACCTAGTTTGTCCCCACTGACTTTTTTCTTACCCTGTCTGTATCATGCTTCATATTCCTGATTAATATTCATCAGACATATGAAAAAACAACACTTGGCATTCTCTTAAGAATCTTAAAAGACTAGACCAGTTCCAGCACAAAATAGCTATACTGCAAATATTTGTTGTATATTCTAGCTTTTGATGTAGGTCCTAATAATCAAAAGTTTAACAAGCAATTTTATTAGGTTGAACCAGAGAAGGAATAGACAGAAATTAACATGCCAAACTCCAGCACCTTCTGAGAACTTCAAGAATCCAGAATGGCCAGGCAGAGTATAAGTGATACAAAAGTGAGGGGTAAAAAATGAGATGAGCATTCTCTGTGGCCAGGTTGCAAATGTCCTTAAATACCATGCCACTGAATCATGATTTGTATCCTATAGAGAATGTATTCATTCCCTCCACCTGACCTTGCGCCACATGTTAGAGCAGTCAGCTCCATGAAGTGCAGTCTATATGCATATATGCTAAAATGTAGGATCCTGCTGAACCTACCCTTCCTTAGGGATAGAACCTTGACTTTACTTGAGCTGACAAAGTCTCCAGATAAATGGTAACATTTCTCAAATGCCCTCCAAGATAGGAGTGGCTGCAAAACTGAGTTCTGGTATGTAAGCAGAAATACAGTGCAGAACTTCTAGGAAAGCTGCTTAGAAAGTGCTTACCCAGCTGGAATAAGGCCCCTATATCCTTGCATCTTCTTCTGGCCTACAATCCTGCCTTAGAGTGTGGGTGTGATGACAGAAGACAGTTTTGATCTTTAGGTGCCCTTGAGGATGGGCACCGGTGCTGAGGTCACTAATGACAACCAAGAATCCACCTTTGTGGTCCTAGACTGCTGTTACATACCATAATCAACACCTTTTTGTGCTTAATCCAGTTTTATTCTGAGTTGACTATATGTCAGAATATGTCTAAACTTAACCAGAAAGACAGTCAAATTTACCTTTGGGAATGTTCATTCTGATGATAGTGTATGGGGTGAGGGGCAGCAGTGATAGAGGAAAGTTGTTATAGGAAGCTGGAAAAATCAGAGGCTGACACATCATAGCAAATGAGATGAAGAAGTAGCAGCACTGGAGAAAGGGAAGGAAGAATAGTCTAATGGAGAAGAACATGAACTTTTAGAGTCTCACTCCCTGGGTTCGAGTCCTAGAGCCACTGCTTACCAGTGGTGTAATCTTGAGCAAAATAATTACCTGTTTTGGTCTTCATCAGGGGCTAATACATGTAAAATCTTAGACCAATGTAGAAAAGTGCACACAGTGAGTGTTAAAGAATGTTGGTCCTCAACTGTGGTTAACACAAGTTCATATTCTTCTGGAATGTCATGGCCTTTCATTAGGTAATCTTAACTACTTATCCAGTATTTTCCTCTGTTTCTTAATACATATCCTGATCACATCTGTCTCTCCTTAATGAGACTACAATGCACATTTTGGCTCACAGTTTCTTCCAGAATGCCCTTTTTAAATCCATTTTTCAAGTGATTTCTAACCATCCTGCTTTAGTTCAACCTCCTCCAAAAAGCCTTCTTTGGTCTGTAGTTCTTATGATTTTGCTTTCTCTACAACTCTGATGCCAACACAATCCACCTCAGCACCCTTCAACTGTTTCTGAAATGTTTCATGTGCATATGTATTTGTCTTACAGGAGCATTCTAAGCTCTTTTTCATGTGTAATTTCTATAACAAAGTGACAGTCCAATAGCTGTACACATAGTAGATGCTTATTAAATTCTTACTAAGTGATCAGTGTAAATTATTTTTATTTACATTAAGATTTCAGTTCAAGATAGCTAACCCTTTTATGGCAAGACAGTTCATTAATTAAATCTTAGTGGACCTATAATATACAAACAATGATAAATGCCAAGTAAGATATACAAAGGTGAATCAGAAGAAGCTATGACCTGTAAATTTTAGCAGGTTTGTAGAGGGAGACCACCAATTCTTTACTAATAATCTCAGATCGATGTATTGTAACATGAGATAAGGGGGAAAAAAACTTTTATTTATTTTTTTTTGTATTGGGGATCAAACTCGGGACCTTGTGCAAAAAAAACTACTTTTAAAATACAATGTCACAGGCCAGGGATTTAGCTCTGGTTCCAGCCCCTGCCTTGCAAGCACAAGATCCCAAGTTCAATCCCCGGTACCACCCGCCCCCCCCCCCAAAAAAACAATGTCAGAACAAAACTCTTATTTTTCAGGTTTTAACATAAAATATATACTTACTGTATGCCAAATACTAACCTAAGCACTTTATATACATCCCTATTTAACCACCAAAATAATTATATGAACCAGATAGTTATCACTGTTTTACAGAATACCAAATGAGGATTAAAGACATTAAACAACTTTTTAAAGTTGTTAATTTTATGGTAAATTCCCTAGAACACATTTATTTACCAATAGGAAACCTAAGCATATTCAAATAGGATGTCACGTTTCTGTTACTTGACCCCAAGAGATGACTGTGCCAACACTGCTTTTTTGGGGGGGTACCGGGGATCGAACTCAGGTCCTTGCCCTTACAAGGCAGGCACTGGAACCAATGAGTTAAATCCCCGGCCCACCAACACTGCTTCTTAAGAAGACCAATCCATTTGATTTATTGTTTCTAAAAAATAAATACTTTTTTTCAAATAGAGCAGTAACAAAGATTATTACCACCAGGGGGCAGCATAAAAATAAATGCTACAGGTTTTAAAAGCAAACCACATGGATGCCATTTTGAGACCATACTCTTTAATTGAAATAAATCAGACACACGTGTAAATATTGCATTGTTTCTCTGGTGTGAGAAACAGAAGGTGTAAAACAAGAACCAAAATGTATAACAGATATTGTGAAATAGGAAGAAAATGTTCAAGGGGAATGGGGGTGGGGGGAGATCAGGAAAAATTGGAAACAAAATTTTTGTAAATGAGGGGCAGAGAGGTTGAAGGGAGGGAAGGGAATGGAGAAAAAAAAGAATGAAGATATATCATGTACAGGTACAAATTCCCTATAATGATTGTGATCGTTATGTATATCTAAAATGTACCAATAAAAATAATTTTAAAAACCATTGAAAATTTGGTTGAAGAATCAGTTGGTTACCTACCATATACTATTCTTCCAGTCAAGTTCTATACTGCTTATGGTATTTACTGCTCAAAAATGATAGGATGATGCCATTGAGTCCCAAACTAAAGTGCATCAATTCACGTGTGGGCTGCTGAGGGTTCCCAGGTTCCCACCATCCAAGAAGGCCACATAGCTCAGGAGCCTTTTGTGCCAATGCTCAAATCCTGCCTCCTTTCCTGCTGCCCCGACACTGACATCCCATGTGAATTACTGGAACACCTCTCAGTCACAACTCAGCCAGAAGAGGTACACTGCTCTCCATAATAGAAAATGGGGAAGGGGTCTTTTCAGGTACTCACAGACTATGAATTGAAAGAAGTTGTATGACAGAACTAATTCACTCCTTACCTTCACTACTTCCAGCTCCTCTTTGCTGGCTGCTTGCTGTTTCTCCAGCCTGGTACTTAACTGGGAACAGATCTAAGGCAAAGAAGAGAGGTTTACTAGAAAACAGAACAACTCACTGCATGTTTATGTACATAACAGTTTATCAACTCATAAAGTAACACAGCTGATCCCGGGCATTTGGCAGATGAATATCACTGCCACTTCTAAAAGAAGCAGAAAGCCTAAGTTCCATGTGTAAAATAACAATTCCGTCTTAATTAATAGAAACAGACTTGGGATAGATATGGTTTCTTGCTGTCACTAGCTTTTTGTGACTAATTCCAATCCCTGGCCTCACTGTGGAATCAATCTATAGAATCTTTGCAGAGGATCTACCTCGTACAAGGTATTATGCTGGGAATAGGATAAAAAGAATTCTGAACTAGAAACATCTCTCATCCAGTCACAAAAAATTTCCAATCACAAAACATTCCTTAAGGAGTAGAAGTAGAGTGAAGAAAACAAAGTTAAACCAACCAAGAAATAACATGCATTACAATAAAACTCTTATTAAGAGGTTTTGCAACACAGAAATTAAAAGCATGGGCACTGAAGACAAATTCTGAATGTAAAGCTAGTCCAGTTCTACCAGTTTATGGCTTTGTGATCCTGGGAAAACTCATTAATCTTTATAAAGCCCCAGTTCCCTCAGGATGGCAAACTCCCATACTGTAAGAATCAAATGAAAAGATGTATGCAAAAGGTTTGTAAAAGAACCTGGCCAATATGAAGTATTTATTAAAATCATTATTGATTCTGAAATAAAGTGCTAATGGGTTCAAAGGAAAAAAAACAATGTTTAAAAAATTGGATGGTCAAAGCCTTTGACTAAAATAAGAATCTTTTATTTTAGAAAAGTGGATTAAAATAGAATTTAAAAATTGGGTGTGGTGCCACATGCTTGTAATGCCAGCACTCTGGGAGGCTAAAGCAGGAGGACTCCCAAATTCAAGCCCAGCGCAGGCAATTTAGTGATTTAGCAAGACCCTGTGCTGGGGGGGGGGGGCACATGCCCCCGCCCTGGGGATATGGCTGAGTGTGAAGGCCCTAGGTTCAGTCCCCCAGAGCCAATACATAAATGAATAAGAAAAAAAAAACCCACAAAACTGATGAAAAAAACAGATGTCAAATTTTAAAGTCCAAATTAGGCTAGAGACAAATATGATATAAATCTATTATCAAAGGGCATTTAAAAAAAATCTCCAGTTACTAACAAATAGTTCAAGACCAAGACTTACTTATTTGATTCAGTTTCCAGTATTTCCAGACCCAAACCGGTGGAACAATTAGAAGGGGTATATTAACGAATGTTAAAAAGAAGGGACACTGAGTACTGTGGCACACACATATAACCTAGCTTGGGAGGCTGAGGCAGGAGAATCACAACTTTGAAGCCAGCCTGGGCTACTTGTCTCAAAAAATAAATAAATAAAATAAAAGAGCCAGGGATGTAGCTCAGTGATAGAGAACCTTCCAAACGTGTGTGAAGCCTAGGGTTTAATCCTGGGGGTAGAGACACACCCAGGTAATTTTTGCAAACCATATGCCCTTCTTAACAAAAGGCATTTTGATGCTAGGAATGCATTACAGGCAAGCCTGTAATCCTAGCACTTGGGAGGCCAAGGCTGGAAGATTGCTGTGAGTTTAAGACCAGCCTGAATTATACAGCAAGACTCTGTCTTAAAAACAAACAAACTGCCCAAAATAAAGCATTTTGAAATGCAGCCAATTCCAGCTACAGAATGTATTTAGAGTAAGTTTTATATCCTAATTATCTTCAATCAGGTGGATCTCCTGTCTTTTACCTTACTTGAAGTGCTTGCCTGATAACAGTCACGAATGGTCTCAAAAATTACTGTTTGAAGAATGTGACATATACATATATAGTGGCAAAATGTGGTAATGAGAAAAATGCATTTGCAGTGTTGGTAAATTCCATAGCACATGAGACATGGTCTTTATTGTTCCTTATGTTGATTAATGCTTCTCTTCCATACTTGAACCTCTTACCAAATAAAATGTTTTTTTCTGTTAATCTGCCTCTGTACTGCTCCTTGTTTCCCTCATTTGCCTCTTATCTTCCTCCATTCCCACACATCTAAGTCTCATCTAAGATCTGAAGCACAGCTCAAATCATCCCATTGCCAGGAAGGGCATCCTCATCTCCCAGGTGTAGGAAGTGCCCTTTCCTCTTATTTATGCATGGGCATTATCTCCCCATTGCAAGATAAGGTTCTAGAGGAGAGAAATTAGATTAATTCATCTTTTGGTCCCTTAAAGTATTAAGTCTCACAAAGAGCGTGCATATGTTATTACCATGAAAGAGAGTAAGACAGCTCTGAAATCTTCCATGAATATGAGGAATTCAGATGAAAAAGTGTTCATAATATATGAAGTGACTAAAGCTACTTCCAAAAAATAGGATGAATATATAATTCATTGTTTATGCACATTATAAATCTATGTCACATTTATTTACATATCAACAATGCATGCTCAACATATTACAGTGATAATGTTTAGTTGGCAAAGTTAAAGGAGATCTATTTTCTACATTTTTCTAATTTTCTACACAAAAACATAAATTTCACTAATATGTACAAAAACATTAAAAACAAGCAAAAATAGTTCACATCATATTTTAACATGCTATGTAAGGCAGATGATCCGACAGAAATCCTTGGATCAGAAGATGGCATATGGTACTTTAATCAATTCTGAAAGCCTGGAATGTGAACAGTCCACTGAGTCTCTCAGAAATAACTAGAGTCCTTGTCATATCCAGCCAATAAAAGAGACAGGAAAATACAACAGCAGCTAGAACGAGGGCTTTCTGGGACCACCTGTGATGGGGCTAGAAATGTCTTCAAGGAATGCAAGCCCTCCATTGAATCAACAATTCACAGTAGAAAGCTTCTTGCTAGCACTGGCCTGCAATGGGAAAGGGCACATTATGGCTTGTATCTAGATGACTCACCAAATCCTCACGTGGTCACAGGTGGAGCTTTTTGGAGGTGGCTGGATCTAGAGTGTGTGATGTTGGGATTAAGGATGTGATGCTGAGATTGATTCATGGTTGATGCTAGGATTAAGGAATGGGTGTAAGTGGACAGAATATAAGGGACAGAAAGGGGGCTGCATTGTCACTGCTTGTTGCTGCTTCATTACTTTGCTGTTTGCTACCTTGCTCCCTTCTGCCTTCTGCCTGCCATGAATTATTTCTCCTCTGCCATGCCACCCTTGAAGCCAGCCAACTATGAACTGAAACCTCTACAAACTGTGAGCTGTAATAAACCTTTCCTCTTTTAACTTTGAGTGTTGGGTTTTTGTTTCAGCAATACGAAAAGTAACTAAGACAGGCCACTAGCCATGCGGGGAGATATGGACTCACATTCTCTACTGTGACAGCAAAAGATGCACTGATACCCTAACTACTGCCATTTAATACAACCACTAAATTTCACTAAGAGACAAATGTTACTGGTTGATCTATTGGAAATTAGCTTCTGAGTGAGACGGAAATAGGATCGCAATGGTAATATTTCCCATCTCTCTAAATCTACCAAACACTGTAAACAACGAACAGATTGCTTTGGTCAATTAGACTTCCCAAGTTATCAGCAAGCATATCCAACTGCTGTCTATTTCACAGGAGAAAATAAGCCACCAAATTAATAAATCTCAAAAACAAACAAAAAGCAAAAGTAAAAAGTAATTACTTTTCTAGCAATAAAATCCACAATGGCATATTACCTGTTTATATTCAGCAATGATAGCTGTAGTCTTTTTTATTTCATATTCTGCTTTCTCTAGCTGTTTCCTAAAGACTTCTTTTAACTAGAAAGAAAAACATTAGGTTTCAGGCAAAATCTTAAGAAATTTCCATAAACATCTATATTCAAGTCTTTCTGATTCAAAGTGACAATGTTAACATCTATAACTAAATTATAATTTTTCTCACTAAAGTTGTCCTGATAATTTGAAAACAATCATTTCAGAGAGGTAAAAATCTTTTCTGCAAAGTGGAAGATTTATAATAACCCTATTATAAAACTGTTTATGCTTACTACTTACTTGACAATTATATTGCTAAGAAGTATCCAAAAACTGTCTTTTATTATGAATCTAAAATAAAATATCAAGGAAATAATGGCATGCTGAATTTGTTACTTTTTTTTTTTTCTCGGTACCAGGTATCAAACTCAGGACCTTGTTCTTGTGAGGCAGGCATGGTGCCACTGAGCTAAATCCCCGGCCCTGAATTTGTTACTCTTGATGTTATGCTATAAATTACTGAAAAAAAAAAAAAGCGTTTTAAGCCTTTTACTGTCACTGCTATTACCTCTCTGCAGGCAGGGACAGGAGGCTTTGGAGTCAGGAAAAGATGGAAGTACAGAAGAGTTCTTAAGACGGACCAAAGATTCTGGGAATAAGTTTAGAGGGAGCTAAAGAGACACATCATGTAGGTGCTTGTAACAGTCACTGAAGGGCTAAATTATGAGTGTTATTTTTAAAACCACAGATGGTTTGTAGCCCAACAGCTGTAGAATTCTGGGTACAGAGAAAGGTAAAAGTAATAAAAAGGCTCAGCTGCTAACAGATAAAAAGGAAAGAATTCAGTTCTGCCAAATTATTGACCAAACAAAAAACAATTCTGGCTAATCATTAAGTACATAATCAGAATAGAGATGAATTCTCCAAGGCAGCATCCCAAATTATCAGTAGGGTATATTCCACCCAGAGAATTCATAAATTACTGCAATTATATTAGACTCTATCATTAGAAGATTTCTAACTTTTTCATTATCTGTTACATTCTAAAATTTTAAAAGCCATTTGAGATTATACTGATTTAAACTTAGTTGTTTACATGGGCCTCTACTCTCCATCTTACATATTTAGGGTATAAACAGTAACCTTCTTCCCCTTTCCTATGATAAGGCCACAGTGACTATAGGACAGACTTAGATGGCCGAGATGCTTTGAGCAACTGTCACTAACTTTCTCTAAGCCACAGCTTTCTCATGTGACAAATGAGAATGATTCCTATTTCACAAGGATACCATTATCAAAATGCCCAAAAGAGATCGGAAGGGGAGAGATGGTAAAATGTCTTGCATTTTTCCTACCACATACATACTAGATGAGTACTCAGCAAATGTCACCCCAGTTTGGGTATCAGTTACCCGAGGGCTGGTATGTATCTATGGGACAATGGGGCAGGCACAACATGGGTTAAATTAGTTTGCCAATAGCTTCTTTTTCACCTAAAGTACTGCAATGGCCCAAGGAAATCCAGAGGTAAGGAAAAAACAAAATCCAATCAAGACACCTACAGAATCTACAAACTGGATAATGCTTAGGCCACACTAAATGCCAAAGACTCATTTTAACATATTTTAACAAGGGGGAAAAAAATCATGGAACACTTTTTATAAATCTTGGAAGGTGTTAAATGACACATCCTTCTATGTGTAATTTCACCGAAACTTTTTTCTGGTTACTTGGACGAAGGTCTTTGAAGTGCTTTATAGTCTGTTTTATATTTAGGATTACTGATGCCTCACAATGAAACTCATTAATTGTGATTTAAGAAGTTTCCTCACGTTCTAAGTTAGATACATTAGTAAATTCAAACAAACTCGTGGCAGTAGACTTCCACGGTCTGTGAGGAAACTTCAACCTACAATCTAATCTTCGGCCTCCTGGCAGGGACAGTGGGCAGAGGGTCACTGGCCAAGCAGCCTGCTCTTCCTGGGGGAAGCAGGAAGCTCTCCACTCCTCTCTGCCCATTCTGTACTCCTGTGATGCACACAGCAGGATGCTGGGTCCCTAAGGGTTTATGTCCCTTTAAGGAAAAGGCTTAAAAGCTCTGCCAGGAATGTTGCTGCTCCCTCCTCCCTCGCTCCCTCTTCTAAGGCATGAGTCAGGAAAATGAAGTGTGACTGATTGAGGCGGAGGCTCTGCGGCAACCCCCAGGAGACCATTGTTGGCTTTCAGTTTCAATGCTCATCAACTACTATAGAAAAGTCACTTACCTTGGAGACACGACTCGGAATTTCCAGGTTTGTCAAAAGCTCTTGGATCATAATCCTAAATTACTAAACTTACAGTACACTCAACACTCTTGCTACACATGTCAGTGAAAGCAAATTCCTAAAAGCTGCCGAGGGCAGAAATACTGCCACCTCTTCTAACACCCTTCAGAAGAAATGTCAAGCCTCAATTGCTTACATTCACTGCTGTATCTTCATCCTTGACATGGAATAAATTTAATTTCACTTCTTTTTTACAGTCTTAACTCCCTCTCAATCTTCCAGTGTATAGAGTCCACATGTGCCTTTTACCTGGGCAGTCTCTTCTTCCTGCTTCCTCTTCTCCTCCTCAGTCTCCACCAGCCTCTGCTTGGTCAAGAGGAGCTCCTTATTCAGCACATCCGCCTTGTCTTCTGCCTGCAAGTCAGGGCACATCACGGCCATGAGGAAGGAAAAGGACTTGTGTGCGCCATCTTCAAACCCAGCCTCCACTCAGTGCTCCATAATTACAGAAAGCCTCTTTTCTCTCCCAGCTTGCTCCGGGGACAGGTGCTGTCTCTGGCCAACTATGCACCCAGCACTTAGCACACATTACTCCTAATCCTCACAGAACACTAATTTTATAGATAAGGACAGTGAGGTTTGGAGGGATCAAATAAGCTGTTTGGGGTCACACAATCTAATATCAGAGTCATGATCTGCACTCGCATTTGACTGACAGGAAGTCCAGGCTCTTTCTAAACACTTCTTACACATTTTCGGTTGCCATGACAATATTCACTCTGTGAAGATGGATCTCAGGGGAAACAAGAGCCTCATATAGCAGCTTCTCACTGGTGGTCCCAGTGAGGGACCAGACGGGATGAGAGGGATCAGAGAAGACAAGCGGACAGGCTGATCCACAATCAATAGTTAGGTGAGAAAATTCAAAAACTCACTGAGGTGAACCAGTCACGAGGCCTCTCACCCAGATTAGTGAGTGCAGTAATGAGAAATTAAAACCAAAAACCTGTGATAGAGAGATCCATGTGGGAAACCGAAGTACGGACCAGAATCCAGGGAGGGAAATGTTCTAGAATCCCCAGGAAGGGCTTGGAGAGAGCGCTCTAATTTTAACTTAGACACAGGGTCAAAATTACCTACAAAAGTACTGTATATACATTTAACTTGGTTATCATTGTCTATGTTTTTGTTTTGTTTTGTTTTTTGTAGTACTGGCATTTGAATCCAGGGTCTTAGCATGGAGCTATATTCTTGGCCCTTTTGATTTTTTTCTTTTAATTTTGAGACAGGGTCTTGCTAAGTCACCCAGTGTGGGCTTGAACTTGTGATCCTCCTGCCTCAGTGCTGGGAATACAAGCACGTGCTATCACATGTGGCTAACACCATCTTATACTTCATGGTCCTCTCCTCCTTTCAGTTTGAGCCACGTTGTTCACATGGCAGTAAAGCAAGAACTGACCTCTGCCCCACTCACTGCAGTCTGAACCAGCTCTGCTGTTCCCATCTCTCCTGTGTCCCTTGATAGCACTGTAATGATAGGTTACACATGTGATGTGTCGTGCCCTGTAGACTTTAAGCTCCAGGAGGAACCATATCTCTTCTGCTCTTCGCTATATGGATATGGTTCTCTAAGTCACTGCAGAAGCAGACTGTGCAGTGGAGGTGGCAGAGGGCCACAGGATAAGCTCAGCAGAGAAAAACCCTGAGGTAGAGGAGAGACTGCCATCTGACAAAGCTATCCCTGGCCGACAGCAGCCAAATATTATCCAAGTTATCATGCAAACGGACCAGGTGTCCCTGTCTCTGTTTCCCTGTATCTCCCACACGTCCAGATGGCCAGGCCAGCACAGTCTGCTGGAGACTGGCAGAGAACTGCAGCCCAGCCTCTGTTCTCACTGCCTTCCAGCTCCTCTGATCCCATATCCCAGTGGTCATAGCTCTGTTCCCAGAGCATTGGAACTATTGGGTATTTAGGTGAAAAAGTCCCTCAGAAGTCTTAAAGACTTTAAAATTTGTTTTGATGTATTAAATTTTAGGACAAAAATTCTGAACAGCAAATGGACATGCTAAAATTAGAGGCAGACCTAAACAATGCAACTTGTAAATGCTGCAAGTTAAGTTCTCACAAATTGTAGGTTATCTGATATTGATTATGGAAGCTCAAAACTGAATTCTAGAGCTGCTGCCAGATGACTGAGGTTACTCTCTAAGCAGTGAGAGCCTCCTCCAAGTCTCTGGCGGATGGTCAGGGAGTGGCATATTAAGAGCAGCTGTACTGATCATGTTAATGTTCTTAAAATCCACCTACTCTAACTCCCTGTAACTGCAGCCCAGTGGTTCAAGTTTCACCCCAGAAGGTCTGAGTCCTGTCCGTATAAAGGACCGCTACTAAACCTCCTCTTCCCGTACCCTCCAGCAATTTCCACCAAGGGAAGAAAATAATCTTTAATACTATGTATTATGACACTCTAAAATAAATGTCTTTAAGGGCCAGGAATTTAGCTCAGTGGTTTCGCTGCCTGCTGTGCAAGCACAAGGACCCGAGTTGGATTCCCCAGTACCAAAAATAATTGAATAAAAAATAAATAAAGTAAATGTTTTTATAAATTTGATCTTTTTTTAAAGAGATTCATCCAAAATTTTAGCCTTTTGGAAACTTGAATAGTCAATGCTATACGGCTTCAGGAACAAGCTACTTGAATCCTGCTGTTTTGTAATTTTGGAAACCTCTGTAACAGGGAAAAAAACCACTTCTCTGAGAAAATTATTTTAGAAACACCTAAATATTTATGCTAAAGACCCTATTAGTTTTATTTACATGGTCTTCACTAGTCAAGGTAAGGCAACCTTACTTCTGTTATCACAGCCACCATGTGGAGCCCCCATCTGCTGTGGGTCCTAGTAGTACAAGGGAGAGGTCCCACAATTTTCCAGGAAGCTTCTCCCCAAGTTTCTCCTCTAGGTTAAACTGTAAAGTAGGACCAACTGTCCTCATCAAAATATACAATAATCTGATCTGAAATAACTTGGTTCTCCTTGTAAAAATAGGTTTCTGGCCAGGCGTGGTGGTGCATGCCTATAATCCCAGCACTTGAGAGGCTGAGGCAGGAGGATTGCCATGAGTTTGAGGCCAGCCTGGGCTACACAGTGAATTCAAGGCCAACCTGAACTAATAGCAAGACCCTGCCTCAAAAAACCAAAAAGCAAAAACAAAAACAAAAAACTCACCAAAAACAACAGTAAACAAACAAACAAAAAAGGCTTCTGGGTCTTTGTACAGCCAATCATTACTCCTTATTTAAACAGAAATTATCCTTAATGTTAAATGAACATAATAGTAAACAGTTATTCCAATTCTGCCTCTGGAAAAAATTTATAAAACTTTTATCATGATAGTAAGACTCAGTGGAACACTGTCATTTATAAACATCTTATGTCTAACTGAAAGGTCTGACTATAATCTAAGGTTACTGAGAAACAAGCATTGTAACATGTACTTTAAACACGAATCAGCCCACAACCTGGTCACAACGCTCTAATGTCAGGGATGAGGATCTTTCAGGAATGATTCCTGAAAGAACCAGCCAAGACAGTCGCTCAATTTAAAATGAAAGAAAATAATGTATAACTTCTTACTTTCTGGTCTAACAACACAGAACTTGCTGTGGTTAAAAGAAACACACATATAGTCTTTAGGGACATATTCTTTTGTGTCTCTTTTTTTGTTCCTTGAGAACAGGGAAAGACAAGAAGGGCTGAAAGCAGGTAGCAACAGAAACTGAAATGGAGACATATCTTTTTCCTTTCTAATCCTTGAAACATCCCTATGTAAGGAATCAGGAAAAAAAGGAAGACTCTTTCTGTGAAGAGAAACTGAAGAATCCTTGGTCCCCTGGAGGCCTGAAGCCACACTATAATGACAATGATGAGAAAAGATACCTAATTATCTTACCAGTGTTGGTTTACTTTACACAGTCTCACACATAGCCTGCTTTCATGCCAGTTTAATGTTCGTAGATGCTTTGCTACTTTGATTAAGAGATCTGATTTTAATAAACGGAATGAACTAGGTGAGGCTGTGCTTTCACTTGGGCTGACTTGCCCTTCCAGAGGGCAGGACACTTAAACTGCAGGGAACACTGGCAGCAAAAAGCCCCTATGGAGAAAGAAACTGCAAAATGAAGTTAGGTGATACGCATGAAAGAGAAATTTTTATTCTGTCATCTAGATAATTAGGTCCAAAACATAGGATCTAGGTCTTACTACATGAGAGAGAGAGAGAGGACAGAGGACTGAAGGAGTTGTTTCTTCAAGCGCTGATCTCATACCCTCACCTTGAGATACCTGGGTACTAAATAATCAATTATTCAGGAGTACCCTCTAATAGCAGTCATTTTAGGCTGATCCACAACAAGGATTCTCTTGGGGGTGAAATTCTTTTTTAAAATAGTATTTTTTTCCTGATTGTTGAAATTACTATATTTAAGAATAAAAAATTATTTCAAAAAGATATTTAATGGATATACTATCATACTATTGGACATGCACTTCAGTAAACAACTTTGCATATGAATTTTTTTTTTTGGTACCAGGGATTGAACTCAGAACCTTGGGCCTTCGAGGCAGGCAGCAGCACCACTGAGCTAAATCCCCGACCTGTGAGCAATTTTTTTTTAATGGTCTGCTTTTTCTGCCTCCTACACCCCATGTCCCAAACAGTATAGTTTCTCTTTTATCACCTCAAAGTCCATTCCAGGACTGGGGGTATAGCTCTGTGCTACAGCACTTGCCTAGCCTGCAGGAGGCCCGGGGTTCCATCCCTGGCACAGGCCAGGGTGGGAGTGGCGGTGGTCAATTCCATTCAGTGCTCACTCCCTCAGCTTCCTCCTCTCCCTGTTAGCTCTACTTTCCTTGACATTTGGGTCTTATCTCTCTCACCTTACTGTGGTTAAAACTTTTGAGCTGCTTATATGAGGGGAAAAGAAGTGGCAGAGACCATTTTTAGCTATCCTTCAATTTTCAACACATATGCAGATTTATGTTATTAGTGAGTCTGCATTTTAAATATTGTCAATGCACAATACAGCACAGGTAGTGACTCTTTCAGACTGAACAGTGTGTTTCAATTTTTCTGATCCTGTACCATCTGTTCAATCTACTGTTGAGAAGTCAGAAAATAGGGAAATAATTTTAAATCTGCACAAAACTGCTTCCATCTTGCCAGTCATCTCTGAAAATACCAGCAGTAGAAAACAGGAAGTCCTGAGACTGTCAGCACTTTTTTAGAAGAGCAAGAGAAGGTAAACAATTTAAGGTCTTCCTAGCAATAACTAACATTTACTGAACACATACTACTGAAGTGCTTTACCTTAATTCTTTTTTTTTAGTACCAGGGATCGAACTTGAGTCCTTGCGCTTGTGCAGCAGGCGGTGAAACCACTGAGCTAAATCCCCGGTCCTTTTTACTTTAATTCTTACATCATCCCTATAAGGGAGATGCTTTTCTATATCTAATGAAAGTAAAGAACTGCGCAGGGTCGTTTGGTTAATGGCAAGACCAACATTTAGGCATTCTGGCTCTTAGCCACTAAGATGCCTGTCAATCCAACAATCCAACTTTTTTTTTTTTGGTACCGGGGATCGAACTCCAGTCCTTGCGCTTGCGCAGCAGGAGGCAAAACCACTGAGCTAAATCCCCAGCCCAACAATACAACTCTTAATGTATGTATTTCATGTGAAATTTCACATTCATTATAGATGAGAATTCTTACTGGAAGAAAAAGTAAGGAGCCTACAAATGTCAGAGCAGCATTAGTATACTCTTGGGTGACTAAGTTATGCTGGCAGTTCTTGGTTTAGGAAAAATACTGATAGAAGAGACATCAGAGAAAATTAGAGGTCTAAAAAAATATTTCATGCGTGCTATTTGGAAGTGACCCAAACTGTTCTCAAAGGCTTCATTTTCCAGTCTCTCTAACATGTACAAGATTGGGGTGAAGCTAGAGTAGTGACTACATTGGTCCCCTCCCACCTGCCACCCACTCACCTGTCTATCAAGCAGTTCAGGGGCACCTAGAGCAGAGGGAGCTGGGGGAATGGGGAGAGCAATGTGGTTCCCTGCCCTCCAGGAGTTGTCATAGACTCAATTCTACCTAGTGAACGACCATTTTACCTGATCCAAGTCATTCCGCAGAGCAATCTTGCTGGTTACGAGCTCATGAGCAAGGTCATCATTCTCTTGCTCCAATCTCATGCTGGCCTCCTGTAATCTTCTGTTCTCCCTCTGTAGAAAAACAGCAACAGCCAGAGGTGAATATTAGTATCTGCACATACAGTACAAACAAAAGGAGCTAATGGGAAAAATAAGCAACAACAACAAAGTGAACTTTCGGAGGTGTAAAAAGGAGGAGCAAGTGGCATGGGAAGGCAGGATTGCTGTCTGGGAAACAACAGTGAGTTTAGCCAGCAGTGCGGATGTGGTACTCTACCCAGAAGACTTAACAATTGTCCCTCAAATCCTCCAGACTGAACTTATTATAAAAAGTGAACCACAAGAGCAAAATTTCCAACCAGACTCCCAATCCCATGAGGTTCTCATAGAGACCTAGAGCACAGACACAAGCAATTCTTTGTTTGAAACATGTATGGGAGCTCCACCCCTGACTGCAAGAAAAACTGTAAGACACAGTAGGGATGATCATCACATTGTCTTCCAGGATCAGGGTTCTCATCAATAGAGAATATTTAAGAACACTCTAAATGAAGTCAAGATATGGGGGTTCACGATCTTGCTATGAGCTAATTTTTAAAAATTATTTGAGTAAGAGTATTTACTCTTCTGAAAACATGTTTTTGTGTTAGTAAAAGCCATAGTACCTATAATAAGTTTCTAAATGTTTGTTTTCTTTTCTTTAAACTTCAGATAAAAAGATACTGCAGGGCCGGGGATTTAGCTCAGCGGCAGTGCACCTGCCTTGCAAGCGCTAGGTCCTCAGTTCGATCCTCGGTGCAAAAAAAAAAAAAAAAAAGATACTGGGTAAAATAAATTACTGAGCTGTCTTTTTTTCCATACCCTTGAACTTCCAGAAAAAAAATTTGAACCAAAATTATGTGACCAAAGCACGAAGTGATTAATTCTTATGAAGCAAGGTCTCCCTTTAGCCATTATGAACTTGTTATGTTTATACCTATTTTCAAATACCAACTTAGGGTCTTCCATTCCAAATTATCTACTGCTGGGGCCAGGGATTTAGCTCAGTGGTGCCCCGCCTGTGCCTGCCTCAAAAGCCCAACGTCCTGAGTTCCCTCCCCAGTGCCAAAAAAAAACCACCCAAAAAACAAAAAACAAATCAAACTGTTGTCTTTGCTACTGTTAACAGTTACAAAAGATTCAAGCCAGCTGACCAGAAAGACTTCAATGTGACGATGCCTTGCTGGTTTTAGATTTACATCCCTGACTGTTTTCTGTAAGGGTGGCAAAACCAGAGAAAAGAAGACAGAAGACGAATACATGTTCTGGAAGATAGTGTTTCACAGCACACTGGGCTGGGCAAAGTTAATTTTATCTGTGTCTCTTCTACAGAAAAAGGAGAACCTAATGTGTCTTTTATGTTTTGCTTTTTGCTTTGTTTTTATTTTTAAAGAAGGACTAAAAACAGGCTCTCCTTGAGGTTCTCCTGGGGGCAGAGCACTCATAAACAGGGAAGGACACCAGAGAAGTTAAAGGACAAATCTGAATATTTGACTATATCTTTTCTTTGGCGGGGGGGGGGGGGGGGGGGGGGGGCTTGGGATAGTTTGGGGATGTCAAAAATTCTTTTAAAAGATATCTAATAAAATATTACATATCACTTAAATATCTAGGTAAATTCAGGACAGAATTCCACACAATAAAATCTTACAGAAAAATAACAACAGGAAATATCTCACCTTGTAGAAAAAAAAAGATATAACTGGAAAATCCCATTTTTATAACAATACAAACAGTTTATATAAACAGTGTAGTTGGTGGATTTTTTTTAGTGTTGTCCTCCATCCTTTAAAAATGTTTCCAAAGTATTTACACTGAATATACATTTGTTACAGGATGTTTTGAAAGTTTTATTTAAAAACAGGCAATTTACAATTTGAATTTCACTGGTAGGATAAATAAAAGTACTGAAATGACCAAAAAACCCCTTTTTAGTCCACTCCTGATAGAAGGTCACATTCTACACAAAGCTGCAGTGTCTCATCCTCCGTGTCAGGCTCAGTAGAACCTGAGAAGTGCTGCCTTGCCAAGAACTCTCGCCCCAGATACCCTGGGAAGACAGCATCCACATCTGTAAAGTCAACTTGTATTCATTAAATTCTGTGTGTTCCCTCAATGTACACATGTTCTGCCCTCCCATGGAAGCATAATAAGCGTGGGAGGGAGCTAGGCCAGAGCTTCTACAATTAACCTCCTGATCTTTGTGAAAGGAACTCACTTTCTAGCAAGGGCTGGAGAGTCCATTTTTACTTCTGATACATCTATTACTTCTTTTAGTGGAAAGAACTTATATACCTGCAGAAAACTTACATTTAAAACTCAGAAAGGTTTTGGAAACTTTTTTAGTAAGTTTCCTTGCCAGGAACGAACAGCAACACCCAGCATAATTTCAACATTACCTATTTCACAATGTACAGGCTTAGGTGGGGAAGAGATTTTTCTAATTTCTTGATAAATCCTTTCAAGAGACCAAGATGAGCCTACTTCAATACCTAATCCTGAGTGAAGTGTCCTATTTCTACTGAAACTGTACTCAAAGAACTACATGGTACAAATTGCTTCTTTAGCTATTATTTACATTATGTTAATTTAGCACAAGTAAAAATGTCACAGTTACCAGTTTTTCAGGTTACAGTTACCTGTTTTAAATTGCATTAAAATAACCTCCAGGTAAAGGCACATGATGTTTGTGGGAACGCATTTTATTAAAGTATTTAAAAACCATACTAGGTAGCTATTTCACTACTGATCAAAGACAACTGTCTGATGGATTATATGCTACGGAAGAAGGAGGTGAGTGAACTAAGCTGAAATTCTGACTGGTATCTTCTCATTGCAATGACTGCTACAACTTAAACCCTTCTTCAGAGAGACACATATAAAGGGGTAGGGGTGTGGCTGAGGAAAAATGGGAGAAATTGAGTGTCTGAGGATCCCTCAAAAGCAGAATAGCCTAGGGGGCGCAACTACTGGCTTTTGCTTTAGCAAGAAGCTTCAGTTTGGTGTCTGCAAAGCAAGCCGCACAGTGGGAAGTGTCAGACTCCTGCTCTGCACTCACAGACAAGTGGGAAAGCAAGCTTCAGGGCCAAAAATGCAGTATCGTCCTCCAAAGTATGAGCCTGAAGGTGTCGATGTGTACTCAACAAGTCCTTGAGTGCCACTGAGTGCCACTACAGTGAGACACAGCTACTGAGATGGAGAGACTTCCTGTGAAGAACTTGCCCATACGGACCAGGAGTTAATAGAGCTGACATTGCTCAGCTGTCTTTTCCAGCCCTTCCCAAGGAGCCAGAACTCTTTTCAGAACTGACTGATTTAAGAAAAGTTTGCCTTTACACCGGAATGGAGGAGGTTAGGTTTAACAGGCTTGGAAAAGGTAGTAACCTTGTTTGGTTCATTTTGAAACGTTGGCAAGGTCTGCCCACAGGAGAGACTCAAAGTTGGCCCGGATAACCTCAGTCAGCCCAGAGATAGCCACATGCTGTAAGTCTACAAAAGCAGAGGTGCTGAATGCTCAGAGCCTGTAAACAAAACAGGAAGATTGCTTCCTGTGCCTTTCAGAAAAGAGTATAGGAGACACTGGTTACATAACCCTTAAAACTCACACTGTAGTCTGAAGCATACTCCATCTCACACAGTTGGCACCATTTGAACAAAAAGGAGACAACAATTTTCCTCCTCAGTTCCCTCACTTCTCCATAGAAGATGTACCACTGTGAAAGTTTGGTTAGTAACTTTTGGGAGGAGGATACTGCATTTTTCAAAGAGACAGACGCTGATACAGACACACATAAGATTAAAAACTTACCTCTTCAAAAGTCATAGACCAACTACCGTTTTCAACCATAGGTACAAAGACAATTGAAAAAAAAAAGGAATATCCAATGAAATTGTATACCTACTAGTACATTCAGGAAATGGCAGAAACAAAAATAGACACTTGTTAATGCTATTTTTCTGTTCTGTTTTTTCGTAGAGTGTCATATACTCTAAGTTCTCTCTGTGACTCCAATTATTCAAGGGAAGAAAGTATACGTGAGGCAGCCAGTGGGCAAGTCTCAACTCAGGAAGACTCATACTTAAAACTCCTCCCTCTCCACACTGCTATTTGCAGTTTGCATGACTTATGAAAATGCTGCCTTTGGAACTATTAGCAACTACACCATGAGTTGTTTATGCCGTGTTACTAAAGCTGGGTGGAAGGAACTTCCTTATGTGACAAGATCAGAAGCTTTGCAAAATAGTTCTTTGGGCAAAACAATGAAATTGTTGAGCAAGGGAATGTGAAAGAAAAACTGTTCCCACCTCTCACTGGTTCCTGACGGCTGAAGTCTAGGTGAAGCAATCCAAGAGATACAGAATGTCATTTATTCCAAGTTGAGAGACCAGAGAAATGTGAACTAGCAATCAAAAGAAAATTAACTAAGGTTTAAAGGAAAAAATGACAGGGAAGGGGGTGGCTATGTAAGCTCTAGCTCAGTATTTTGGGTGTGTTGTCTGCTGCTATGATGAATTCTTGGCACATGTTTTTAACAACATTTAAGGGTCAGGAAGAATGTGTTTTTAAACGACCCAGCACAGTGTCACTAGCAACAACACATTCAATTCTTGCATTTAAAAACAAAAAACAAAACAAAGCCTTCTTTAAAAGAGTAGACAACCATCATATTTAAAATTTCAGCAGTTTTTTAACATACAGAGATAAGTGCCTATAGATGAAATGTTTAAATGTCTGTATCATCCATTCATGAAGATTTAAGAAAGTATAGATATTTTAAACTGTTTAATGCCTTCCTTCTTTTCTCACTGGATCCAATTTTATCTTTCTGGTGGAAATTTTAAATGTCAAACTAAAAACATAATGTTGTCAGCAATAACGGACAGGTGGCAAAACAGACTGCATTTCTTTCAGCATTTAAAAAAACAATCTATATTCAAGCACGGGGTCACCAAACCTTCAGTGTAAACAGCCAAATAGTAAATATTTTGGGCTTTGCAAGTCATACATCTATGCTGAAATTACTCAGTTCTGCCACTGTCATGTAAAAGCAGCCCCAGACAAAAAGTGAACAAAAAGGTGTGTCTGTGTTCCAATAAAATTTTATTTACAAAAACCAGCAATTAGTCCAACTTGGCCCACAGGCCATTATGTGTGGATCTTGGTTCTACTCTTGTACACAAGTAAGATTTTCAAAAAGCAAATGGGCTACAGAAGATGTAGAACTGTATTCGTGTCATATAATTTTCCTCAAGAAACAGGACACCAATCTTTCTCAAAACTAAAGAAAGTATTGGAGAATTCTGAAGATCATCAATACACATACTTAGAAACTCTTTACATGTTTAACACTTATACCTCCCCCACGTGTTAAGTATAACTGAGTCATTGAACCAGCATCATCAGAAGCCACTTGCTCCTTTTTAGCTACATTGCTTCTGAAGCTTCAAAAGGATTCAGGCTTGCATTCTTCACCATCCTACAATAATAAATTCGCTGTTATCCAAGCTCAAAAAGAAAGTAGTAGTCTTCTCAAGGTTATCATTAAGTTATCACAGGCAGACTGAAACAACCATGTTCATTACTATCCATTAAAAGTACATTATTTCATAAAATAAATATTTCCAAAAGTTACCAACAATCTGTGATATGAAAAAAATAATGAAATATAAGCTTATTTTCATTAGTAGAACAGTGTTTTTCAAATACAGATTCACTTATCTTAACTTCCATGAGTAAGGTAGGGCCCAACAGTGAGGAAAAATGTTCCCCTCCCTTTCTTATGGGTAAGAAATTTAGTATAACTTAAACATGCTCCTTAGTCACATTTAAAAAACATAATAATTGCACCTAATCATTTTAATAGATATGTAAAGATGGCAGATAATGCAAGGACAATAAATCTTTCCTCCTAATGTATTGTATTATTACTATGCATAACTAAATGGCTTTTAAAAATTATACACAGCAGGGGCTGGGGATTTAGCTCAGTGGTTCTGCCGCCTGCCTCGCAAGCTCAAGGACCCAAGTTCGATCCCTGGTACCAAAAAAAAAAAAAAAAATTATAAACAGCAATAGTTGTGCCACATAAATATGCACAAGAAAAACTTTGTGTAAATTTAGATGAATCATTTTCTTTCTATTTGAAGTACTTTTTTTTTTTTAACACAGCACTGGGAATGGAAAAGCCTTATTCATGCTAGGCAAGTACTCTACCACCCCTAACTCTAGAATTGTATTTTGAATTTTTTTTGGTTTTGGAGTCAGGGTATCACTATGTAGTTCAGGTTGACCATGAACTCCCTAGGTAGCCCAGGCTGGCCTCAATCTCAAGGCAATCCTCCTGCCTTAGCCTCCTGAGTGCTGTGATTATAGGTGTGGGCTACCAGGCCAGGCTTTATATTTCCATTTAAGAAAACATTAAGATTGATGTGGGCATGGTGGCATATGGTTGTAATACCAGCACTTAGAGGAGGCTCAAGCAGAAGGACTGCTGTGAGTCTGAGTCCAGCATGGGCCACATAGTAAGTCCAAGGCCAGCTTGAACTACATAGTTTAACCTTGTTTCAAAAAAACAAAGAACAAAAAAGATTAAGATTGGCATGATGGCACATGCCTATAATCCCAGCTACTTGGGAGGCTAAGGCAGGAGGGTGACAAGTTTGAGGCCAATCTGGGAAACTCAGTGAGACTCTTACACAAAAAATACAAGTTGGATGTGGTAGTGTATGGCTATAAACCCAGTGTTTGGGAGGCTGAGGTAGAATGATCAAAGTGTCTGGACTGTGTATGGAGTTTCAGACCAGGCTGAACTCAGTGAGACCCTGTTTTAAAAAAAAAGTAAAAAATGAAAAGGCCTGAAGATGTAGCTCAGTGGTAAGAGCACTTGTATGAGTCCCTGGGTTCAATCCCTGTACAGCACATAAATACATACATACATACATACTAGACCTAACTAACCTCAAGAAAGAAGTTAAACATTCTAAATTTAATTATACTGAACTGGTATAAGACATTTTAATTAGAAATTATGTACATAATATGATCTGTATATGAAGCACAAGAGAGTGTAAGCATTCCAGATTCTTTCCAGGATTTCCCAATCTGAACAGGTCACCCTTATTGTGGTGACTTTTATTGTGCTTTGGGAGAATCACTGAATTTAATTAATTGGCTATGTTTTTCAAGGCTTAAATTACATTTATGAAAGTAGTTCTTTAATTAAACAGGAAAAGCATGTCATTCTCCAAAGGCAGATGAAGGCTACAGTTCTCTAAATTGATTATATCACTAGAAAACTACTTTTCTCCATAATGAAAACAATTTATTTCCTAAAGACTGAAAATAGTATTTTGATTTCTGAAGTTAATACCTGCTTGGGTATTTGGTTACTAGTTTTTAAATGGTCTAAAACAAGGCCAGGGATGTAGCTCAGTGGCACCGCGCCCATCTTGCAAGCACAAGGTCCTGAGTTCGATCCTTAGTACCAAAAGAAAAGGGGGGGAGGTCTAAAACAGTTATACATACCCATGAATGTATATTTGCTGGGAATTTGCAAAAAAATGAAAATTTACTTGATATATTTCTATATCCCCATTTCACTTCACTTGAAAACAATCAATAAATTTACAAACTGAGTTATCAGAGAACATAAAACTATTACCCAAATTTTGTCAAGCACAAGAAGGATATTAAAAGAGATTTAGAAAAATATTTTATATTTGTCTTCCATTAAGTTTTCTTTCTGTCTTTTGGCATCTTGTCACAAAATTAAACAGAAAGAGAACACTAAAGGCTATCAATGGTCACTATGGTACTCACTGACTTTCAGATACAAATAGATGCTGAGAACTGATAGTACAGGCAGTATGTACATGTGTGTTATCTATTCATTTCTGTAAGTTATCTTTATGTATGTGTATGTGTATTCCATGTACCTAGAAATTAATGAGCATTACTAAAAATGAATATGCCACCCACTTGTGTTGGTCTTTCCCCTACAAATATGGGCACACCCAGGATCAGTGATCACTAACTGGCTTGAATTTTAATAGTAGGAAGGTCTCATTCTCACAAGTATGGATTCTATACAAGTATGGGTTCATGGAAGAAAAATGGAGGGCCAGAGTCTCATCTTCTTGGAATGTTTTGCTTGTTTTTTGAGGGGGAATGATTTCATTTACAAACCACAAAATCATGCTTTTAAATGTACAATTCAGTGGTTTTAGCATATTCACAGTTATACAACAATCACCACACCCTAAATCTATATTTTTACCATGCTTATTGTTTTAAGGTTTAAATTTATATCAACAGTATTTTTCCCCTTCTTCGTGGTTGAGATTGAAGTGCTGAATACAGGTGAATATAGTGATATAACCTGAGTATGCAGATTTTTTTTATGACATTTTATGTCATAAAAATAGGCACAAAGCACAAGTTTAGACTGATACAGCAAGAAGTGTGCCCAGTGAGAGCCTTTCCTACATTACTGGGTCATTAATTCCAACTCTGGCTACTCTGAAACAGTCCCCCCACCCCTTTTCTTTTTGATACTGGGACTTGATATGTTCCCCAGGCTGGTTTTGAACTTGTGAGCTCATGATCCTCTTGCCTCAGCTGCTGAGTTTCCGGGACTACAGTGTGCGCTACTCATCTCTTTGGCTGCAATATCCCTTTAATGTCTGCTACCAAGTCCAAGAAGAACAGCAAGAAACTGAACTATATCTTAGAATATCCTGTATGTGTCCTGTATGACATTTCTGGGCATTTAAAAAAAAATGACTAATTCAGTGTCCCTGACTCTTGCCACGTTAGTTCCATAAGGAGAGGTGTTACCGAACCACTGCCATGACCTCAAAGACTTTCCTCAGCTGTTCATAAACTGGGTTCCCAGTCTCAAATTTAGGAGTTATAAAGTGCTCACTCCCAGTACAGAGATCTTATTTTTTCTTTTGGTACCGGGGATCGAACTTGGGACCTTGCGCTTGCGAGGCAGGTGGCGGAACCACTGAGCTAAATCCCGGGCCAAGAGATCTTATTCTTGACAAGATTAGATCTAGATTCTTAAATTTAGATCCTTAAAGGCATTTTCTAAGATACTTTGCTGCTCTAATCAAGATAATTATAATTAGTTTTTTAAACTAGATAATGATCATCTGAAGGACCAAATCTGTTGATGATGAGAAACTATGCTGTTAACTATGTTGTCAAACTATGTTGTCAACTATCTTGAAAATGTAATTATAACTTCAGTATTGTAACTTTACAAAATATATCACCAGGACAAATATCTAGACATTATTAAAAGGTATAAAAATATTAGTTAGATAATATATGAGACACTATTACAGTAACCCAAAAGAAAGAACCCTAGAGGATATCTGATATGTGCAAATAAGAGGTCATCATACTGAACCTAAAATTAGTATTTGCTTTCAAAACAAAAACAAAAAGTTTAATTGTATACTCTTCAATTAAAAACTATACTAATTGATAATCTTACATATTATAAGTGATTTTAAAAATAATATATATAATATTGTTTATTTATACATACCTGCTTTGATACAAAAAGGATTTAAGATTCAATAATAGTTTAGTCCCTGTTTTTGAATGTACAAGTTTGAGTTTTCATTTCCTTCTCTTTTTTTTACTTTAAAGCACTGTCCACAGATTTTTATTCATAATGATGGTGGCATTAGGAAAATTAGAATGATACAAGTAGTAGGAGGATTTCATTTGGGATCCTTAATAATATTTTATCATTACTAGTTTCGAGCCTTTCTAAAGCAGTCTGTTATAGAACCTACATTAAGATTGGACTTAGTGAGGGAATAATGATGTTTGGAATTATGGGCATCTTACCTGCTAATAGTTGTCTGTCACAGCTATTCAAGGATTTTATTATCAGTTCTTAAGCCTGTTCTATAATCAAGAGGAGAAACATACTGTCTAAAATGAGATGATTGAATAACAATACTTAAGAGAAATACAAGGATAGTCTATGAGGGACTGAAGGGGTAGACCCATTCAGGGTTATATGATTATAGTAACTCTTGGATAATTCAGTAGTAAACTTCATAAACTATTAATAACCATATTTACTGAATACCAACTATGCACTGAGTACTTAGCCTATAGCATCTCTCATCTTCACAACAGTTCACCAAGAAATCATATACATTACACATTTTACAAATGAGAAATAGGTTCAATATATAGTCTAAGATGCTGAACAGTGGCATAGATATTAAAACTCCCAACTAGGATTCTGTATCCTAGTTGGAAACATGCTTTAGAGAGCCAGGGTTTGAACTCTGGTCTAACTACAAAATCCACACACACCTTCCATCATGCTCCTCTGTCCACAACCCAAGCTACTCAATTCAGCAACAAACTGAAGACGTACCGTGTGACTGTGCTGTCTGTGTCCAGCTCTCTGACCACGTACAGACAACTCTAGTTACAAAAGTGGAGGTCATCCCACAGTGATTTCATTATTAATGTCATAACAGTACTTTTCTTAGCCGGATATTTTGGCATTGGCAGGGTAATGATAAGAAGATGGAGGGAACTATACTGTGTGAGTCTGAAGAAGTAGAACATGTTGAAAGGAGACAAGAATATTTCACATGGAAAAATTACAGCATTGGATCTAGGAACCAGTGTTGCTCAGTGCCATTGAAGAGGTCTACCTTCATGAAGTTTTTAAAAATACCACAGCTAACTAGGATATTAAACTGAAATCATTTTGAGACTTCAAACTACACACAGATGTCACTGTTATCCATCAATTTGTTTGTGGAAATAAATGCTGCGACAAACACCATTAATGTGCTTGATACACCTTTGTGCCTTTTATTTTTCCTTCTGAGTGAGTTTGTATTTTTTAATACTTGCTACAGACAGAGGTAAGTTTGAAACATCCTTGTGTCAGTCTCGGAACAGTTCACCTTCTAAAAGTCTTTGTGGAAGTGATCATGCACAGCTAAAACAGTACTTGGCCATTTTCCTTTTTTTTCTCTCATTTTTGAAAGTAGAAAGCCACTTTCTTTCCTTTTCCCTCTCTTTCTTTCAGCTTCTTATGAAGAGTCCCAGTATAAATGCAACAGCTGGAATTACCTACAAATATACAAACTGAAAGAAAAGAAATATGGTTGACTACCTGAGAGTCTGAAATGAAGACACATCTGGACAGTTAGCATGATCAAACAGCATCTAAGCCAATCAGAGTGGAACAGAGGGAACTGAACTTGCCACAAATGCTGCTACAGGGTAAAAAAGTGCATTGGTGATGGGTGCAGAGTGGCTCCCATACCTTGTATCTATCCATTGGGTCTTCCTGTTGCAGCTGGCTCTCCCGCATTGTCTGATATTCTTTTTCATATTTCTTCAGCTTTTTAGTTGGTACCTGAAAAGTTTGAAGAAATGCATGTTAGATATGATCATAAGTTAGGAACATTTTAAATGTAATTCTCAATTATATTTCTAGCATTCTCAAGGAGCATTCCTAACTCAAAGTTCTAGATAGCACATATCTTAAGCTCTACATTGTGGGAGTCACCACCATTCAACTATTTTGTTACTGTACTTTATTTACAAAAATAGTCATAGTTTATCACCTCTGTTCAATAATATGGCTGATACCATGACCTTGTCTTGTGTATGTATTTTGTGTATTTAGTGTCATTTATTTCAACTATCTTTAGGTATAATTCACTTGTGGCCTTTTATCATCTTGAAAATAAAAATTATTCTATAGAAATAAACCGAACAATATGAAATATTTTTATGTATTTATTTTATTTTTAAATTTTATTTTATCTTTTTTGGTACCAGGGATCGAACTCGGGCCCTTGCACTTGTGAGGCAGGCAGTGGAACCACTGAGCTAAATCCCCGGCCAATGAAATATTTTTAAATAGAGTTAATATACTGAAAATATTCTAAAGTTTGATGTTGAAACTTAAATACAGGGTCACTATACTAAATGGAATAATAGAGAATCATCCGAACAGCATATCTTTTTCTTACTAAAATTGTTATCCTCAAAAGACAGTAGTTTACTCTTTCTTAAAAAGACTAGAATCTTACAGGATCTTAGAATTTTAAAAATAAGCAAGCATAGCACAGTATAAAAGTCATAGAATTTGGCATTAAATAAACCAGGGTCTGAATGCCTACTACTTATTTATGAACTGTATATTTATTCATGAACCTCAACCAACAGGTATTTTAGCTGTCAGCCTCAGTTTCTTCATCTATAAAACTGTAAGTAAACAAATTTCTACCTCATAGTAGTTGTCAGGAGAATTAAATATGACATAGGTAAAGTATCTAAAATAATGCCTATCTCATGGAAAATTTTTATTTTTTTAGAAAAACTATTCAGTCAAAATTAATGTATTAAACCTGTGCCATATAACAAATTAAGTCTACTTTCAACCTTTCTTTGGACAATCAAAATTATAAAATTCCTGGGCCGGGGATTTAGCTCAGTGGTTCTGGTTCAAGCGCAAGGTCCCAAGTTCGATCCCCGGTACCCATAAAAAAAAAAAAAAATTATAAAATTCCTTTAAATATAAAAATGTTTCCTTAATGTTTAGATTGCAAAGAAAAGGAGTTGGAGAAAAAAATTTTGAAAAATTAAAAACATGGTATTTTACCGACTTCTTGTAGAGTCAGTAAAGGCAAGAATGACAATCAGTCTCAGTATCAATCACAATATGTACCAAAGGATTTTGCCCATTCTAAGCCCTCTACAGGCTATATTTCATATTGAATTCAAAATAAAATATTTTGAAATATATAATATATAAATACAAAATATATAATATATACATATATATGAGAACACGCATGCCAGGGAAAAGAGAGAAGAGAAAGAATTAAAAGCTCCCAGCATGAATATGATTATTTTACAGTTTTCCAGGTTGACGATTATTTCAATTCTCTGAAATCTACCCAGATTTTGTAAAAAAACAAAAACAAAAACAAGGATACCCATATCATTCTTCTTAGTCTATTAACTTCATTATTACCATCCAGGAGCCCCATGAAGTACTGGAATTATCTGTTTCTGACTATAATTGGGAAGTTTCACAGTCTTAGTTCAAACCAGATAGAAGGTGTGCAACAGCCACATTATGAGGATATTCATATGGCTGATGGGGAAATATCTCCATCAAACAAGTGAAGACATTTTCCAGAGTGTAACTGAACTGCAAAGCCACTGTTGAATACTGTCATCAGGAACACTAATCCTTGATTACCCCATCTCCAGAGACCTACCACAGCACACTGTGACGAACTAGAGTGCAACAGAAAGGAAGACATCATCTGCCAACTGTGTGGCTTCACAAATTATTAGATAAACAAAGAAAGTACACAGATCATGTGCTAACAAAACAGCAACAGTAATTCTGATGGTGGGGGCTCCATTTTCTTTTGTTTTCTTCTCTCAACCATATATTTAGAAAACCAAAAACAGACTCTTAAGAGTAACAGCAAATCACTGACACAAAAATAGCACTGGAGCTAAAGAGTGGAGGGAAGAAGTCTCAGGGTTTTAAGCAGTGACAAGGTGTTTCAAGTGTATCTCTACAATCAGGGCCAATCTAAAGCACTGTGAAGAGAGAATCTACTCCACAGCCATTTTTACCCATCACATCGCAAGCATTTCAGTAGCTAGAATACCATGCCACTGGGTGCCAGGCTGAATATCAGTCCTATGTAAGTATTCTCTATACAGTTCTAAAATGGATCCATTCATCAATGGCTGAATTATATATTGCAAGCTTATTCCTGGAGAATTCTTCTAAAACCCCATTTTTAAAATTCACACTAATACTAAGATTGTTTTTCACATGTAAAAGAGTTTCCTCTTAAAAATCAAGCTTGCTATTTATGTTAACAGGTTTATTTCAAACTGAACTTTTTTTAAAAAAATGCATTAAACACTCTCAATAAGCTAATCCTTTCCCATCTGGCTGAGATTCTAGGATGTTTGGCTTCATCTTGTGCAGGGAAACAGAGCAGGTTCCCAGAACAATATGTTGCTAGGAAACCTTCCAAGCTTATTTATCTTGTGCTGTGGGGTGATATTGAGCATCCACCTGTAATTGGCACAATGTAAAGTGGGGGGAAGGGTGGAGGAGGAAGAGAAGAGAGCTAATATAAAACTCTTGCTATTTATGTGGTGATCAAAGACAATAGATTATCTTGAACATTATCTTTCAGGACAAAATTGTATTTTCTTTTAGGGAATGGAATACTGAAGCTTGAAATTGTTTTTATTGGAGAAAAGGATTTTTTTTTTGGTACCGGGGATCGAACTCCGGTCCTTGCACTTGCGCAGCAGGCGGCGAAACCACTGAGCTAAATCCCCGGCCCGAGAAAAAGATTTTTAAACAAAACCCCTTCAGAACTGTATGTAGGTTTTTTGATTTTTTTTTTTTTGTACTGGGAATCGAACTCGGGACCTTCAGCTTTCGAGGCAGGCGCCAGAACCACTGAGCTAAATCCCCGGTCCTATGTAGTTTTAATTAAAAGAAGAAAAAGGCATTAAATGATTAGAACTGAAATGACTTATTATCTCAAAAGGAGTATAGGTATTTCTCCCCATAAATTCAATTAGTTCAATGAAGGTATACAGTTGAAGAACTACCAATCCTTTTAAATGTTTATCTAAATTGGGGCTCCTGATCCACCAATTGTCTACTACCCTCTACCTATATAGCAATTTCTACTTGGCTAAATTCAGGAACCATTCTCAAAAAATCCACAATTGTTTTATGAGTGTAACTAATAATGAGCACTCATCACTTCAATATATTTATTAAAAACAACCAAGCAAATAAATAGAAAAAGGAAAAAGGACATCCAACCTAGGCAAGACAACCTCTAATGAGTACAGTAGGGATCGTTTAAATATCCAGCCAAGGCTTGACATTTTGGACTTGGCAACTACATTTTGGGAAGTCAGCATTTTAAGAAAGAACCAGTATTTCTACTTTTTAAATAGTTTATGATCTTCAGAGCTTTTTCATACTGTGTTTGGCCCTGATATTTAAATTCATATTATAAATAAGCATTTATATGGAATTGGTAAATTCAAGCCGGAGGGGAGACTGCCTGTGGTGCAAACACTTTCTTTTTTGAGGAAGCCAAACAAATGTGGCCAGAGAACTCTGGGTGGGGCCAGGGCTGCAGCCGAGCAATGGGGAGGTAGGCAGGTCTGTCCCCTTCTCGTTTCTTATGCCGCTCATTCTTTTGCCTTGTACTGGGCATTTTTCAGATAAAATCCTTCTCAAAGTCATTCAAATTCTACTGTCATTATTTTGGCCACATCCCATCACGTTTTACTAGTTTTCTTTAAAACAACTATTTTTTAAAGACAGGTAAGGTGGTAGACACCTGTAATGCCTTTGAGAGGCTGAGGCAAGAGGTTTACAAATTTGACCCCAGCCTGAGTAACAGCAACTGAGTGAAACCTGGCCTCAAAAACAAACAAACAAATAAACAAACAAACAACAAACAAACCAGATAAAGGGTTGGGGATGTAGCTCAATGTGAAGGCCCTGGCTTCAATCCCCAGTAATCCCCTCCTCCCCAAAGAAAACACCTTTTTTTTTTTGGCTTTTTGAGGCAGGGTCTTGCTGTGTAATTCAGGCTGCCCCTGAGCTCACTAGGCAGCCCAGGCTGGCCTTGAAGTCGTGGCAGTCCTCCTGCCTCAGCCTCCTGAGCGCTGGGATTGCAGGTATGCACCACCTCACCCAGCTAACAACTATTATTTTCAACACAAATTTATTTTATAAGAAAACAATTCATTTGGAAAGAGCAGTTAATAGTGAACAGTGGCCGCTCAAAGATGCGGCACTGCAATCATAGAGTATGTGGACGTGCTACCTTCATGGCAAAATGCATTGTGCAGACATCATTAAGTGTAAGGACCTAAGATGGGAGATAACTTTACATTACTGGGTTGGCTTGATAAAGTCATTCAAAAGTGCAACCTTTCTCGATTTTAGAAAGACGTGCTACTGCACAAGGACCAAAGAAATCCTACCTTGCTAACTCTGAAGACAGAAGCAGAATTCCCAGAATAAGGAAATGTGAGCATTCTCTAGCATCTGGTAAAGGCAAAGAAATGAATTCTCCCTAAGAATCTCCAAAAAGGAATGCAGTCTTAACAATACCTTCATTTTAGCCCAGTGAAATCCACTGAAGCCTCCTGAACTGTAAAATGGTAAACGTATGTTTTTTTAGGCACTTAAATTGTAGTTATTTGTTAGGGTAACAATAAGAAATTAAAACAACATATTAGAAGTAATATCTACTATTAATAGAGCTATTTAATGCTTACAAACAAAAAGTGTGAAGTCCCAATGATATAGGAGGTAAGGCATGGCAATAATTTAAGAATTATTAAATATTCTTTGGCCTTGAATTCACTATGCAGCCCAGGCTGACTTCGAACTCGTGACAATCCTCCTGCCTTAGCCTCCCAAGTGCTGGGATTATAGGCGCGTGTCACCATGCTGAGCTCACTGTATGTTTTTATCACACCTCATCAATCAACTATTCGCAGCAATTTTGGCTAAATAAAAACGTTATGATTTGTTCTCATTCACCTTATTCACTGAACCTGGCACCATGTGGCTTCCAGCTCTTCGATGCACTAAAAATGTCCAAAGGGTAAATATTTTGTATCAATTTAGGACATCAAGGCAACTATAACATTGCAACTAAAGATACTCACAAAACAGGGCTTACAGAAGTGCTTCAGAAAATGGTGAGAATGATGAAATAAATGTGTTCAAAGCAAGGGAGAGTACTTTGAAGGGGATTATTGGCATTGTGTTTTTACCGTAATAAATTTTTAAAAATTAAACATTCACTGTATTTTTTAATTATTTATTTATTTATTTATTTATTTATTTGGTATCGGGGATCGAACTCGGGTCCTTGCGCATGCGCAGCAGGGGGCAAAACCACTGAGCTAAATCCCTGGCCCTCACTGTATTTTTTTTAATCATACCTCATATACCATGAGGTATCTCGGGAATGGAACCAAGTATACACATGAAATTCATTTATATTTCACACACACCTTATACACATAACTGGAAGGTGATTTTATACAATACCTTTAGTGTCCCTGTGGTTTGACTACAACACGTCATATGAAGTTATGTGTGGAATTTGCCAGTTCTGTCATCGTGTCAGTGCTCAAAAAGTTTCAGATTGCGGAGGATTTCCGATTGAGGATTTTCAAATTAGGGAAGCTCAATGTGTACCCAACTTTCTTCATTCCCTATTTCTCTCCATTTAAAGTATATACTTCTTATTTTTTATATGATTCAGGTAGATTGAGTATGTATTAATTTTGTAGTATATTAATTTTAAATAAATTTAGTAATCTTTATCTTGCTAATTGAGCCTACCAGAGCTACTCTATTTTGTGTTTTTACTGTCCTTTGAATTTCATATGCATTATTTCTAATAAAACATCTCTTCTCTTACAGATATGATTCAGATTTCCTGATTAGCAAATACAATCTTTGTACATTTAGGAGATAAGTGATCTTAGCTGCGGATAGTCAATGTCAGCAATGCCTTCCTGATATTGTAACAGTTAAGATGCCTGTACACCCTTCCAATCTGGGGGTGGATGTGTGGGTGGAAGGTCTGAAGGGCAGATGCTCATTATGGGGTCTGTACTGAAAATTACTGAGGTAGCCTGTCAGTAAGGAAAGGAAGAGGCCTGGCCAGCATGCAAGGTTCTAGCATTGTACTGGTATCTTCTGAAGTTTGTGTCCCTCAGCTGGTTTTGATCAGTAGTAAATGGCATTTTAAAAAGTACCATGTCAAAAATTTTCATAACAGTTTTATAGTGATAACCTAGAAAAGAAAAGTCTATATTTAATTTTCCCAACAAGAAAATTTAGCAAGTATTATTCAGATTTTAAAAGTAAGGAAACCAGCCATGAACCAGGTGTGGTAGTGATGCTTGTAATCCCAGCACTATGGAAGGCTAAGGCAGGGGATCACAAATTCAACCCCAGCCCAGGAAACTTAGTGAGACCCCACTGCCCACCCCCACACCCAAACAACAACAACAACAACAACAACTACAACAACAACACATACCAGGATGTCCTTCAGCGTGAAGGCGCTGGGTTCAGTCCTCAGTACCAATAAGGGAAGTGCCATAACTTGCCCAAGACCATGCAGCTGGTAAGAAAGTCAGAAATGGGATCCAGACAGCCCCAAGGGCATGCCCTCTTTAAACTACTTTGCTATACTATACTGTCTGGGACCAGAGGACGAAGGCAGAACTACTCAGGAAGCTCACAATCTAGACAAAGTACCAAATACCATGCACTTTCATAAGTACAACAACAGATGCTCATAAAACGTACAAAGGCAATCAAGAGGAAATCTTGGGGAGGGAGGGAGGAACATCTCAGTAAGAAGGATTTCCTTTATGACTCATTTAGGCACATTTCCTCGCCTAATTAAAAAATAGTACTTCCTCTGTGCTCAAAATTAACATTGGGCTCATAAAGTTAACATTAGCCCATAAGAGCTATTGTTTAGGATGTAAAGATTCTGGTTCTCTATTTTAGATATAAACAATTTTTTAAAATTTATCAATGGAGGCAAATGGTGATAACATAAACCACTATTTTTTTTAAAGGCTGGTCTGAACTCAGGTTAATATTTTCTAAAGTGAATGTTTCTGTTGCTCATAAATTCAAAGGCCTAAAAACTAATATAACAGGTCAAAGGTGCTGTTGTTCACTCCAAATACTTTCTTAGGATGAATATAAATTACTCCATTTAATATAATCTTTGGATTAAAACAATCGATTTGAAATATAGTATCACATTCCTTCGAAATTTAGGAGGCCCTAAGGATTTTCAAGTCAGAATCATAGTCATTTCCGCAAGAACTTAATCAAGATCCAGATAATGGATTAGTAGTAACTGAAATTCTAACAGTTTGCAATAGTGTAATGGACTTGAGAAAGAGCAGAGGAAAAGAAATCAAGAGAAGACACTTAAAGAAGAGAGACCACGTCCTATAGGTTTCACCTAATTCTCTTCCTATTGGTCAGCAAAAGAAGCTACTTTTACTTTTTTAGCTTTTGGCACTAAGAGAAGGAACTGTTAGTGATATTTTACTCTATGAGACTAAAGAAAAATCCCTCACAGAAGAGACTATAATGATTATATCAAGTGTATTCTAATTCTTTAGGAGCATAATGGCTTTAGCAGGCAGGGATAGGGAATGTATTTATCTCTAACTGCAACTCTAACACACATCCCAAGACTTATAGACATCCAATTACGAGGTATTCTTTTCCCGAAATCACACTAGCACATCATCTATAGCACTGCACTTGTTTTTGTCTCCTCTGATGCATCTAGCTTTCCCAAGCCTATGGTGCATACACCTGTGACAAGTTCCTGGACTCATTCATAAGTAATTGTATGATGTGAGCCACTTTCCAGCATTCAGGGCTCACTCCAGAGTGTACAGTGGTCATCAAAGTGTCTAAGAAAGCTTTAAAGTACTGGTTTCTACTTCTTTTATCACAAAGTTGTCTCATCTGAATGTTTTGTAGCAACTGTAGGAGATGCCTGCATTTTATAAGATCTGCTTATCTGTTCATGTGTCCTTCTCTAGTCCTATAAACCTAATTCTGGATACTATTTTTATACAACTCTTCAGTGCTTTTGCTGTAGAGTTTTCTTATCAATAAGTAATATCTGGAAGTAAAGAACCTTCTGTATTAAGTGTTGACAACTCTCAAATTTATAGTTTCCAGACTAGAACTTCACCTAACACCTAACTTCATATGATCACTTGGATGGTTCACATTTGAGAAATTTAAAAACTGGACTCATGCCCCACCCTGAACCTCTACCTACTCTTCTTCCATTATTCATTTTTCATTAAGAAGCTCAAGTCAGGGCTGGGGATTTAGCTCAGTGGTTCCTGTGCTGGCCTCACAAGCACAAGGTCCTGAGTTCGATCCCCAGTACCAAAAAAAGAAAAGAAGCTCAAGTCAGAAACTGAGAGGTCACCTTTGAGCTCTCCCCCAGGAACACTCAAACACCCAACCACTAGGCAGTACACAGTATGCCTCCAAATATTGTCCCATCTTAGCATCTCCCTTTGAGCCTCACTGGTAGTGCCCTGGCTCAAGCCATTGTCCCCTCATGTTAGGACTACTTCAGTAACCACCAAACTGGTCTTCCCCGTCCATGCTTGTACTACTCCGAATCTTCTCACCACTGACACTCAAAAGTCCTTTGTTCAGATGCAAATCTGATGTCACTCTCTTTCCTAAAAATTTTTAACTGCTTTTCTTTATGCTTAGGATAAAGAAAGAAATTCTTGGCATGGCTCTGCTAGTCCCACAGGATCTGGTCTCTATCTGCTTCTTCCTCTTATTCTCAGTCTACATTTTGTAAATAACAAAAGGTGATCATTAGAATTTCGTGTTCTATTTATTTCCTCACCTCATATTTTTGAAATACTTATATCTGTGCGGTTTTTTTTTTTTCCAGTACTGGGGATCGAACTCAGGACCTTGTGCTTGCGAGGCAGGCACAGTCCCACTGAGTTAAATCCCCGGCCCTGTGCCTTGTTTTTGTAGGGCAGATATGACAGGCGTGGTGGTGCATGCCTGTAATCTCAGCACTTGGGAGGCTGAGGCAGGAGTTCTAGGCCAGCCTGGGCTACATAATGAGATCAAGACCTGCCTCATCTACAAAGTGAGACCCTGTCTCAAAAAAACAAAATAACCACCCCCAAACACCCTCCCAAAATCAATAAAACACACAAAAAACCCTACTATAGTGTAAGCATATCATTTATTACAAAATAAATATATATGCGTTGGAGATGTGAGCTCAAATGACTTTCTCTAACAGAGATGGACAATCCAAGTGGAGATAACCAGTCTGCTCCAGCCACACTGGATTTCTTTTATTTCCTGTAATGCATCATGCTCTGCCATGCCTCAGGCTTCTGGCAGGCCAGACACAGCATGTTCATAGGAAGATTCTGAATCAAAAAGTCTGAGGTATGGTCAGGTACTTCTATTTTTACAAAGCTCCCCAGAAAATTCTGATATACGGTCCACTTGAAAACCACTACAGGAAAACACTGAGTGCTAGAATGGGAGAATTCCAGTGCATTCATCAAAGCGTCTATGTCAAAAATAGCAAGAGAAGATTTTATGAATTGGCCCCAAACTACAACTACCAGCTGTTAAGGGAATATCAATTCTGAGTTTCAAACAACAAATTTACAAGTAAACTCTAGGAGAGAATAAACTGTAAGACTAAAGAGGACTATTTTTAATGTTCTAAAATATTTCAAGAATCTCTTTATATGAGCATTTTGGTTATAAAGACAAAATCAAGTTTCAAAGACAGGAGGTATCACATGCCAAAAGCAATCATTTGAGCAACACAGTTTTTCTTCCATACTGTGTACAAGTTTGCATTTGAAACTTTGCTCTGCCAAATACTAGCTATATAATTTTTACAAGCAATTCATTTAAGCCTCTTACTCGGAACTTCAATTTTTTATGTTTTGTTTTGTAATGAAATAACACAGTAATTACTACTATAACCATCTCCTCTTATTGAACATACAATGCATGACACAGCACTGGGCTAAGGACTTAACATAAACTTTAAGCCTCACAAAAATGAGCTACTTCATGCATTTTTCCAAAGTAAGTACACTACAAAGGTTAAGTAACATGCACAGGCACCATAAGGCCCAATAGGCCTTTCTGACAGCAAAGCTAAAGCCTTAACTTTAGCCTGTTACCTGACCATCATCTGTGCTCTCATCTACATGCCACACATGGTTCTCAACCCACAGCCTTCACGATTCTTATTAGTAGCATGTTGCAATGAAATGAGCTACTCAACTCAAAGATCAGTATAATGTTATTTTAACACCTGAGTGGGAATAAACAAACATAAAATATTTGCCATATTACCTTGTCATATTTGTCAAAAATATGAACACTCGCCAGGTGTGGTGGTGCACGCCTATAATCCCAATACTTGGGAGGCTGAGGCAGAAGAATCGCTGTGAATTTGAGGCCAGCCTAGGCTACATTGTAAGTTCAAGGCCAGCCTGAACTTCATAGCAAGACCCTGTCTCAGTCTCAAAAAAAGAAAAGAACATCTTTATCCTGATCTTTCTGGACAAGTTAGAGAAAAAGGAAATCAAATAATCTCTGGGGTGGTTGACTCAGGAATTTAATTCTGGGAGAATCCTGCTTAAAATTCCATAAAGTCTTAAGAGGCACAGGCTGAAATGATGTATTTTCCTCCTCTCCTAGCCTTCTAGAAAAAAAAAAAAAACTGAAGGCATAAACCACTCAGATTTACAGCTTAAAGTAAATCACCTTAAAGTACTGGATTTAGTCAGTGCTTCAAGGAACATTTTTTGAGCCCCACATCTTCCTTGAGAATGCCCTTCTTTGTGTATTATTTTCTATACTTCTTCATTTCTATAACCACTATGTCCCATACTTATTAAAACAAATAATGCTGAGCAAGTTTTCACTCACATGCAACAGTTGGTGTGGGATTATAATTATTCCTTCTGATTTTTAAATCTCTTTTTCTTGGATTCTTCACAATTGAAGGACAGAAAAAAAGACTTTCACCCTGATTTTTTTTTAAGCAATATAAATTCTGTCACTATACTGACTATCCTCGATTTGGAGGCTAAACTATGAAAATTCTGATTCTTTTTTTCTTTGTAAAAATTAAGAAGCAATAATATCTTTAGTTAGTGTTCAATGCAGATGTTTTCATTTCTTTTCTTTTTGTGAGAAAGGCTCAAAATCTACTGTGATATCTCAAGTAAAATTCTATTTCTAAATGACCTTTGGATTAAAAATTTATCACTGAGAAATGTTGGTATAATATGTGGAGAATAACAGAATGATAAACAAGTACTAAAAATTAAGGTTATAAAATTATACAATATATCTATTATATACATTACATTAAATTTGGTTACATGTTGGATGGTACTGGTCTGATTCCAGGGCATATATTAATCAGATGTAGTTCCAAAGCTGGGCTCCAGAAAGCCAGTAGAGCTGTGTATTGAGTGAGCTAATTAAGCATATTTGAAACTAGACAGTGAGACAGAGAGAATGATTGAGGAGCCAAGTAGGACACTCTTCTCTATTATCATCAAGTGCTACACTCATCTTCATAGTGCTTTTGCACCACACGAGTGCTAAGAAACCTGAAGCAGTATTTTTATGGCAGTTGTATTGACAATTCGATCAATGGTAAATTTATCCTTTGCCAAAAATACCCAGTATGCAGAAGACTATAGACATTTGTGCTGTAAATTTAAGTCAAGACTAATGCATATGACAATATATGTAAATCTAGACAGATTCAACTTTATGAGACTGAGGAGAAACAGCCAAGAAGAGAAACAGTTACCTTTAATGTATTCATCTACCTTTAAAGGCAGCAAATAAAACTGGTTAAAGGTCATTACCAGCAGTATTAAACTGCATGACTGCACTGTCCTTTTATTATATATCAATTTTTTAGCACTGAAAGAAAAACTTATCTCAACAACTTTGCACATTAAAAAACTATCTACTCACTTATTCAAGAAGTATTTATTGACTATTTACTATCCATCAGGCATAGCCATCCCAGATCATATGCACAATCCACCCCCTCAAGGAGTTCAGTCCAGTGTAGAGAAAGGCTTTAAAGAAATAACCACACAATTTAAATAAATACTTATTTTGTTACAAAGTAAATTAGGTGCTCTGAGGGAGAAGTAAAGGTGGAATGACAACAGTGCTGAATTTTGAGAAATTCAGCCAATGAAGAGTAGGGAGAAACCGTGTTCTGGGCACAGGGATTGATGAGCATAGAGAAGGGCAAGACCAGCAACACAACTTACCAGCTCAGTATAAAAGAAAAACCAAGGCCCCTTGTTCAAAAACTAATAATTTCTGGATTAAATCAAGTATGGGGAGCTATGTGACTGCACAGGTCATCCAGGAGGCCAGCTCTGAGCAAGATGGATGCATGTTCAGGACTTCAGGCCAGTTGGAGCATAGCAAGGGGAGGAATTGATAGCTGAGGTATGGGAGGTACATGAGCACTAGTGCAAGGTGGGGGGCCTCCAAGGACCATCCAACCAGAGCGCCTACTACTGCCCCCTGCACCACTACTCCCAGTAATTATTCAGCTAGTGCTGACAGAAGACAAAAAGCCTATGCTTCTAAGGAGCTTACAAATAGTTCTAGAATTTAGCCCAGAATCTACTAAATGCTACAAGAAAGTTATAAGCACTATCTGTGGGGGATTCAAAGCATGAAGATTACTCACTTGGGGTAGGGAACTACAAAGTGACTGAAATCAGCATCCTTCTTCCTTTAGGTCAATGATTTGACCCTACCACTGCAGGAATAGCAAAAACATCCAGCTCTTAATATGTGCCAGGCACTGTGCTGTATACTTTATAAGTAGTAATTGAGTCTGATATCTATGAGGTAGGTGTTATTGTAATCCTCAACTTGCAGAAGAGGAAACAGAGGCACAAAGGGTGAATAACTTGTCCAAGGTCACACACCTATGGAGATTCATTCAAATGTGGGCATTTTGCGTCCAAAGTCCTTCCCCTGAACTATATCCTAATACTTTACCAACTATATGTTTTATTTTGCTTAAAACAAAATCTGTATCATGTTAACAGTGCCTCTCATTTTTCCCCCCAGTCTTTTTTGTCATTTTAATCTTATTTAGTTATGGCTAGGAGATATAGAACAATAAAAACAACTGTTTCAAGGAATTATCCATCTTTACCATCTACTAGATCTCTAGTTTTAGAGCCAGACTTGGAGCAGTATAAAATACATTTAGGTCTGAATTTCTGAAAGACAACAACACAGACAACATTACTTTTCTCTGCTATTGATGACAATCCCAATCTTTGTATGATGGCCAACTACTGATCATAGTTAAGTACAATTTCTCCCTGGGAACTCCAAACACTGCATTGATGGAACTCTGGAAACTCACTCAATTTTGGCTTTTGGTATCCCCATGGCCCAGTGCCAGACCTGCTTCTTCTTTTCTTTTTTTTGTTTTTGAGGCAGGGTCTCCCTTTGTAGTTCAGGCTGGCCTGGAACTCACTATGTAGCCCAGGCTGGCCTTGAGAACTCGCAGCGATCCTCCTGCCTCAGCCTCCCTACTGCTGGGATTACAGGCGTGTGCCACCATACCTGGCTGCCAGACCTGCTTCTTACAGAACTGTGAAGTGCATGGATATGCTCATTAACTCAACAAAAGACTGCTGTCCACAAGGCACTCATGTGCTACACAGAATACAAAGATAAGTTCATCAAGACTTTCAGTACTTTAACATTTTATTAATGTCATAACAGAAATATCAGCCTCAAACTATCATGGTTCACAAATTCATCAAGAAATTTAGGGTACATTTTAAGGAGGAGCTAGCATGTAAGAACTGTCATACTAGCTATGGACCATTCAAAACTGTCCCAATTTGGGGGGAGTGGAGAGTGTAGGTATCAGCTGCCTCCAAGGATTAGAAAAAGGCATGCCATAGGTCTCTTTCACACTACCTTACTACCAGGTAGAAGCATCTGTTAGGAGGAAGCCAACAGGCCCAGTGTACTTCATTTCAGGAGGCATTCTGCAAATGTTAAGCTAGTTTGCCAGATCTTAAGTGCAATTTATGCAAAAGACCTTGTATAGTATTTCTAACCAATCCAATTCAAAAATACTTCTGTCATCATTTAAGCTAATTAGAAAAGCCTCTGGTATAGATTCAAGTATAAGTAGATTAAATTTACTGCAGTTATCTACAACTTAAGGTCCTTCCAATGCCAATCAACTACTCCCACACTGAGTGCTACCCCCATCCCATGTTAATATGCTTCAAATATTAACTACAATCATGTACAAGATATAGATGAACATACTGTGTAGGTTGAAGAATTTTCCTGTAAATTATAGTCAAGTACCACTATGAGAGGTGTGGAGAAGGGCAAGACCTTCCAGATGGAGGTAACAACTCAGTATTGCTTATTTCCTTCTTCAATCCATAAAGTAAGCAGAAGGAAAATTCTCAAGGAAAAGGCATGGAGCTAAGAAAAATACGAGGGTACTAACTGTGCTAAGCAGTTAATGTTTGTCTGGATGAGGAGCAAGAAGACCTGGCATAATGCACCTGCAGAGCAGGCAAGAAGGAATACACTTGAGCCTTACTGTAGGTTTTAGGCTGCCTGAACCTATTCTGGTAGTTTTGAGTTCAGTTACCACACTTTCTGAAATAAAGACCAGACACATGGTTTAACAGATGTTTGCATCCATTCTGGATATGAGAAGGAATTAGGAATATGGAAGAACCTAAAAAATAGCAAACGTTTTTGGGCTGTTTCAGTAAACTCACAAGATTTATGAGTCAGAATACATGACATTAGAACCCTGTTTTAAAAGAAAGCCTTGTTAAAGTGACATTAAGAAGTCACTTGCGGTTTTAAACTGGGGTGGTAAGAGTTCAGTGGCAGAGGGCTTTCCCAGCACGTGTGAAGCCCTCTGATCCCCAGCATTACAGAAATAAAGTAAAATAAAACAGAGTAGTAGCTGTACTTTTAAGAACATTAATCTGGAAATGATATATATACTAAACTACAAAGGAAAATAAAGAAAACAAGAAAGGTATCAATTGAGAACATTTAGGAAGTTATGAAAATAGACTTGGGACAAAGACTGTTATGAAGAAAGTGACAGTAGATATGGAAAGGAAGCAAGTAATGAAAGAAAGGTTTTTAAAGTAAGTCTTTCTCAAGCGCTTGTCAGGCCAGTGATCCCTCCCCTCCTTGAACTTTTTTAGAATAAATCTATACCGCTTATTTAATAATCACATATGGCTGTGATGAGCTTTTCCTGCAGTGTGGATTTTCTTAACCCCATTAGCATGCTGCAAGGCAAAATGCTTACACAAATTTGGTATCTACTTCAGTTTAACACAAAGCTAAATACCTAGTAGTTGCCTAGTAGATTTATTCAGGTAAGTATTTTTTAATCTCTAATATTTCAAATGGAATTTGTTATTTAGAGTACTAGAACAAAAAGAGACAGATGAAGACTATGCCCACATATTTTACTTGAATATAGGAATTACAGGAGATATGTGATGACACAGAGCTGATAAATGGAAAGACATGGAAATTCACTTAACATAAGATATTTTTGTTACCTAGATGTAGATGAGAAAATTGTGATAACCAATTAAAGTAGCAGTTTTACCTGATATGTTTGACAGAGCCAACAATTATCTCTGCTCTGTGGGGTAATTTCTAAAATAAGGCATAAAAATGAAACTATTCAAGAATTTTTATGCTATGTAGCTGGAGTGTTCCCTAAAACAAAATTAATTTCTTTAATCTTGGAAAAAACAAACAAATAAAAACACTATAATGCTAAATTCTTAACACGAAAACTAAAAATACGCCTAACCAAAATATGTTGAAGATAATTCTCTGAAACTTGGATTGAAAACAATATTGACTCATTTTTTAGTGTGTAAAATAGATCGAATGAGAATATAACTGAAATTATGCCTAGCCATACACAGGTAAAGGAAAGGCTGTAGGACTCGCTTGTTTTGTGTTCCTCTATAAGATCCACACACTCCAACATACACATGAATGACTGCTCTCTAAAGTTGGGTGAGGTGGCATGTATATTCCCATTTCTATAGAAACTGTCAGGAGGCAGAGAAAATAAGGTATGTAGAAATGTGTATTTCAACAGCCCCTTCCTTCTGCCCATCCAACCCCACTCATTTCCATGGAATCAGAAGCTAAAGCTCTCCCCAGCGGCTGAAAGTGAAAGCTCACTCATAGACTGTTTGAACGTCAGTTGAGAGCTGCAAATGACAGTTTATAGCTGCTATCAGAATTTTTAAATGATGTTTTCCCTAATAAATTCCCCCCTGTAATGATTTACTAAGGGAAACTGACTATATAGCTAGTGAAGGTAAGAACACTGGAAGGTTTTTGAGGCCTTGTCTGTTTGCTGTCTTTCACAATTCTGATATCATTTATCATGTTAAAAAGAATGACCAAAAATACAGTGAGATGAAAGTACACTCATCAAGTTACTCTGATGTCATAAACTTCCTCCAAATGGTGGAAGTGAAAAAAGTTCTGAGGAACTAATTAAACTGAGAGCAAATGGAGAAAGGGAAAGAGAGAGGGAGGAAGGATCTAATTTAACATTCAAATACTATTTAATTATACTTTTCTGCAAGAAACTATGTGAAAATTGTCAGCTACATTTGGCAAGAGATGTAGATTAAGTTTTTGGAATGAATTCTATAAACATACAGTACTGCAATCCAAAACCCTTTGGTTCCTGAGTTTGAATAATGAGGTATACCTGTTTCTTTAGCTTCTGTCCTTGAAAAGGATAGGTCAGAACTTGCTAATGATTTCCTCCCCCAGTCCTCCACTCCATATATCCAAGAGCTTTAGAATACCTATGTAAAATTTATGATGGAAATCTGTGTTATAAGCTTTTAACTCAAGGGGAAATATTCTCATTGATAACCTGAAATTAATCCCATCATATGAAACATGGGCAGGTTAAAAAAGAAAAAAAATTTTTGTTTTACATGTCCATAACTCAACTTTATCTCTAAGGTACTTCTTTACTCTTTATAGAGAGGCTGCTATCCCAAATTATTCCCTATAACTTGGCTTCTAGCCATATGTGCCTCAGACAAATACAAATGCTGTTGATTTCTAATAAAATTTAAAAGAATAGTGTCAAGAGCATTAGCTAACAGAGTAAGAGGAAGTATTCTAATATACCTTTGGAGTCTAATGAATGGACTCCTTATTCTTACCACAATCTCCAGGTGATATCTCTAAAACAAGAATATGAGAATAAACTACGGAGGGGCTCCAAGTTATGATACTTAGTTCTCACTGTTGACTCAGGCAAAATCTAATTCTGTTTATTTCAAGAAGCACATACTGAAGACTTATCACCTAGTACCAGATACTGGTAACATCCTTATTTATGACTAAGATAGATATTTTGTTGGCTATCTTTTTTTTTTTTTTGTACTGGGTATTAAATCTTAAACCCAGGGCTTTTGCACTGAGCTACATCCCAAGTCCCCTTTCAGTTTTCATTAGTGTTTTGCTAAATTACTAAGTTGTCCAGGCTGGGCTCAAACTTGCAATCCTTCTGCATCAGTCTCCCAGAATGCTGAGATTACAGGTATGCACCACCAGACCTAGTTGTATCTAATTTTTTAAAAATAAGGTATTGCTAATTTTAATCTTACAAAAGAAATACAGTAATTCTTCTTTCCTGCCCCTCACTATTATGTACCTTGATGTAGGCGAAGGTTGACCTACATGAAATATAAGTGACTTCTAGGATCAGAATGGGTCTGTAAATATGGGACCTAAGTAACTTGTAAATTGTGGCACTTTCTAATTCTCAGTGAAGTTTCTTCTTTCCCTTTTTAAAGCAAATTTATACTAGCTAACAATAATTAATTAGTTTATCAGAAGCACTTTGTTGTCTCTATAAAGTGTACGGTGATTTAGGTTTATTATCATAGATGAAAACTATTAGGAAATTTGCCAAGTTAAAGAACACTTTCATTGAATCAAAACTGCTCTTTTTCCTCAAAAACCATCATTTTCTTGGACTTCATGTTCTCAACAATTCTACTTTCATCACTAATGGCTGGCTCCTTTTTGGAGATATTTCCACTCCTAAACAAAGTCAGATTTAAATCTAGACACACAGAAGACAACTGAGGTCATCAAGACTTACCCCTTGACTAGTTTTGGGACTTTTCCAAAACTACAAAATGTGACAGTGTCATGGTTCTTAAGGGAATTTCACAAAAATGTTTAAATCACAAGTGATAAATTCCTAAGTTTAGACAAAATCTATTACACTACAATTTTCAGAATTCTAAGCTTTTTATATTTCCTTTTCCAAAGCTAATGATTTCCTGAAATATATTTTGAGGAACTATTTATAAGTGAAAATACATAAGGACCAGACAAAATTGAGACAAAGTCCATATTAAGTGATTTATTTTATCTCCTAGACTTTGTAAATTGAGTGGGTATATATTTATTTATTTCAGTCTGGAAAAAGTCAAAGTACTGTACCTAGAGATTCTCAAAACTGATCACACAAACTCAGAAACTCAGAATACAAAAACACTTACTTATGCTTTAAATTTGTGAAGCATATTAGTGATACTGCATACAACAGAGAGCTGGGGATACAGCTCAGTGGCAGAGCCCGTGCAAAGCCCTGGGGTTGATTGCCCACACCACAAAAACAAAAATATCCAAAACAAATCCACAGCCAGGTACAGAAGAGTAATAGTTCCTTAATTATATACTATGTCAGATGTGAGAAAATAAAAACTATACAACTTTCATTGTTTTGATATTGATGATATCTAGTTTCAGTTTCTGTTAGGCTTTAATAAAATGATCCCTAAACAGAAAAGAAAAAGCAAAGTTTAAGTCTTCTATAATTTCTTGTTTTTTCCTACAGGATTGGACTTTCCATGGATGGATGGCAGGCTGAACTGGAGAGACAGAGTCCAATACTGAGCCAGGAGAAAGACCTTAATTTCTGGGTGGTTTCAAAACCTTAAGAAAGGTCCAAATGCCGAGACAACCAAGGAGTCTCAACACACTAGTAGGCCTCAGAATCCCCTGGAGGGCTTGTTAAAGCACAGATTGCTGGGGCCCATTTCCAGAGCTTCCAATTCAGAAGGAGACTGAAGATTTGCATTTTTAAAATGTTCTCAAGTGTGGCTGATGCTCTGGCTTTGGGGTCCACACCTACAGAACTTCCTCTCTAGTTTCCTCCTTTTTAGAGCAAATTCTTTGTCAGTTTGTCTGTTTCCTGAAAGGGGCATCTTGCTATTTTCTCAGGGTGACCTCAAACTCCTGGATTCAAGTAATCTCTCCTATCAGCCTCCTCAGTAGCTGGGACTATAGGTGCATCCAAAAAAGTCTTCAGTACTCCTCAGTCATCCAGTTTTCTTTTGTATCCAAAGCCAAGAAAGCAAAGTGCAGGGTGCTCCAGAATGGGGAGACTGGGATGACCCTATTTGGTGTGCGCATAACAAATGTGATGAGAGTACCCTGGCATGTGTGTCTCAGAGCCCAAGCAGAATGAGGAAGACATCTGTGGGAGGGTACAATCTGGCATGAGGAGTTAGAGCAGGGTGAGGAGGATGTTTACACAATTTAGGGGCAACAGAAGAAATGGCAGACATGGAACACACAGTTTTATCAGTAAGTTCAGAATCCAGATTTCTGACTGTCAGAGAAGGGAGTTTTAATAAAGAAAACCAAAGAACTAATAAGAAAACTAATTAAGAAGTGGTGTTGGATTAGAAGGGAGGCAACAGTGTAGTCAGTTTTCAGGTATATATAGTTAAAGAGAAATACAGATGCAAATACATGGGAATGCATGTTCCCTTGTCCTGCCTGCTGAGAGGTCCTGGAAGCAAAATTTACCCCAGGAGCAAGAAACACATCTACTGCATAGATCTTGGTTTCTAAATATCACAGTCTACTAAAAAGAACCAGGACTACTTGGAAAATACAGAGCCTGGAACATCTTGCTATTCCAAAAACAAGTTATGCTAAAAGAATAATGGGAACATGTTGAAAGTACACAAAAGCGATCCTGAAAGAGCTCCCATTGACCAAATATGGGATAATTTCAAGATTAAAACAGATGTTAGAATATATAACACTGAATAAAATAGGATATAACATTGAGTAAAATATAACATTGAATAAAACAGATTATAAATGAAATATAACCCTACATGGAGAAGGAAGATTACTAGGTGATTTCTCTAGGTTCCTCCTAGTTAGCCAATTTGACTTTGTTTGCTATGTTACGTACATAACAAGAACACCCCACCCTTCCGCTCATAATTCCAGTTGTTTGAGACAACTAATTTTGGTATAGTATGGACTAGTAAAACATATGACAGTAAATATTGCTCTTCTGATCTCTTGAAAAAAAAAAAAAACGACTAAGTTTCATTAGGGCCAAAGTAAGCTTTGATTTGGCTCAAGAGCTCTGGCTTCTATTAAGCTTTAAAAAGCTTCACAAAGAATATCCCTGAAAGAACATCAATGGAAAAAAAAGTATTATCTGTCAGAAGTCATAACAAATGACTTCCCTTATTCCAAGTACTCAAAACCAGGCTAGAATTAGAGTACTGTACTAGAATATCAATCTCACCATTAGCGGCAGGGATCCTGCATTTGAGTCTTAGAATATAATGCAAAAGACATCCTATTAACTTTTCTTCTTAAAAGAAATGGAAAATATTCATCACGTAAGAAAATAAGTTTTGCTAGACACTTCAGGTGTGATCAACAACTACAGTGAATGTTTAAATTTTTAAAGGTTTATTACGTAAAACACACATTGCCATTAATCCCCCTGACATACTCCCACTCACTTTGAGCACATTTATCCTATTATTCTTACTAGGTTGTGAAGCAGTTCTGGAAATCCTCTTTTCATATGTCTTTAGCTGTACTGTCTTGGCTCAGCCAAATGTTTATTGTTCGCAGTTAGTTTGACTTTGGGAAAGAGCCAGAAGTCACATAGTGGCAGATTCGATGAATAAGATGGATTAGGACACTCTGTATTATTTTTATGAGTCTTTTCCACTGGATGGCACTCGACAACAGCATCACTGTATTTCTTTTTCTTTTTTTCTTTTTTCTCTCATTGGGAATTGTATCTTTATATAATGCATCTTGGTTCTTATTTTTTCCCCATTCCTAGCCCTCCCTTCACCCCCTCCACCCTTCCCTATTTACAAAGACTTTATTTCCTTTTTTTCCATTTCTCATCATTTTTTCCTTTCCCTTCTTTCCTTTCCCCTGCCCCTCCCACTACCCCTACCCCTTTGGACCTTTTCTTCCTATTTTACATTATCGATTATTCATTCTAATCATTGGTACATTTTAGGTACACAATATAATGACATTCATCATTGGAAATTTGCACCTTTACATAGTCTCTCTTGGTTCTTATTTTTCACCCTTGCCCAGCTCTCCCTTCAACCCCTCCAGTCCTCCCTATTTACAAAGATTTTGTTCCTATTTTTCCATTTTCTCATATTCCCATTCCCTTCTATCCTTTCCCCTAGCCCTCCCACTTCCTTCCCCTTTGCCCCTTTTCTTCCGATTTCACATTACCTATTATACATTTAGTCCTTATTTACACTTTCAGTTTCTCACACCAGAGAAACTATTTGGTATCTACACATGCGTGTCCTATTTATTTCACTTAAGAGTATTGCCTCAATGTGCATCAACTTAGCTATAAATGTCTCTAATTTCTCATTTTTTATGGCTGAGTAGTACTCCATTTTATAAAAAAGCCACATTTTCTTTATCCAGTCTCCAGCTGATGGGCATTTGTGCTGTTTCCAAGTTTTAGCTATTACAAACTGCGCTGCTATGAACATGGGTGGACATATATCACTGTGATATGATTCTTTTAATTCTTTGGGGAAGATCCCCAGCAGTGGAATAGCGGGGTCAAATGGGACTTCCAGTCCTAGTTCTTTGAGGTATCTCCATACTGATTTCCACAGTGCTTGCATCAGTCTACACTCCCACCAGCAGTGGAGCAGGGTTCCTCTTTCCCCACAGCCCCGCCAACATTTGTTATTGGTTGATTTCATGATAGCAGCCATTCTTTCGGGACTGAAGTGGAATCTCAGTGTTGTTTTCATTTGCATCTCTCAAATGACCAGTGATGTTGAACATTTTTTCATATATTTATTTGCTATTTCTACTTCTTTGTCTGAGAAATGTCTGTTCATTTCAGATGCCCATTTTTGGATTGGGTCTTTAAATTTGGGAGGTCTGATCTTTTTAAGTTCTTTATAGATTCTAGATAGTAGACCTTTGTCTGAGGAAGAGCAGGTGAAGATTTTTTCCCACATTGTGGGTTGTCTCTTCACACTGCTGGTGGTTTCTCTTGCTGTGAAGAAGCTTTTTACTAAGAAGAGATCCCGTTTTTTAATTGTTTGTGCTAGTTCACAGGTAACTGAGGTTTTGTTCATAAAATCTTTTCCTACACCGATGAATTCAAGGGTTCTACCTAACCTCTGTTCCAACTGGTTCAGAGTTTCTATTTTAATATTTAGATCTTTAATCCATTTTGATTTTAGTTTAGTGCATGGTGAGAGATATAGGTCTAGTTTTAATCTCTGGCTAGTTGAAGCCCAATTTTTCCAGCACCATTTATTAAAGAGGCTATCTTTCCTCCAGTGAGGGTGTTTGGCTCCTTTGTCAAAGATGAGATGGCTGAGTGTGTCTGACGTTGTTTCTGCATCTTCTAATCTGTTCCACTGGTCCTCAGGTCTGTTTCTTTGCCAGTACCATGCTGTTTTTATCACAGTAGCTTTGTAGTAGAGTTGCAGGTTGGGGATTGTGATACCCCCTGCCATGTCTCTGTTACCTAGAATTGCTTTTGCTATTCTGGATCTCTTCTTGTTCCAAATGAATTTTTGGATTGTTTTCTCAAGGTCCATGAAGTATGCTGCTGGGATCTCAACTGAAATTGCATTAAATCTATATAGCAGTTTTGGAAGCATGGCCATTTTCACTATATTAATCCTTCCTACCCAGAAGCAGGGGATGTCTGTCCATTTTCTGATATCATCTTCAATCTCTCTTTTCAGAGTGCCATAGTTTTCAGAGAAGAGGTCTTTGATTTCTTTTGTGAGGATGATTCCTAGGTATTTCAGTTTTTTGGATGCTATTGTGAAAGGAATTATTTGCCCTATTTCTCTCTCAGTGAGTGTGTCATTGGTGTAGAGGAAAGCTACTGATTTTTGTGTGCTGACCTTGTAACCAGCTACTTGACTGAATTTGGTTATTAAGTCTAGAAGACTTTTGGTGGAGTTCTTGGGGTCTTCTATATAGAGTATCATGTCATCTGTAAATAATGACAATTTGACTTCTTCATTACCTATCTTTATTCCTTTTATTTCTTTCTCTTGTCTAATTGCCGTGGCTAATGTTCCCAGAACTATATTGAACAAGAGTGGTGATAGTGGACATCCTTGTCTTGTTCCTGATTTGAGTGTGAAGGATTTCAGTTTTTGACCATTTAGTATGATATTGACTGTTGGTTTCTCATAGATGGCTTTTATCAGTTTGAGGTAGAGACCATCTATTCCAATTTTTTATAGGGTTTTTATCATAAATGCATGTTGGATTTTGTCAAATGCTTTTTATGCGTCTATGGAGATAATCATATGGGTTTTGTCCTTGGCTCTATTGATACAGTGTATTACATTAATTGATTTTCGTATATTGAACCATCCCTGCATCCCTGGCATGAATCCCACTTGATCAGGGTGTATGATCTTCTTGATGATCTTCTGCATTCTGTTTGCCAGGATCTTATTACGGATTTTTGCATCTATGTTCATTAGTGAGATTGGCCTATACTTCTCTTTTTCAGTTAGGTCTTTCTCTGCTTTGGGGATCAAGGTGATGCTTGCTTCCAGGAATGAATTTGGGAGTATTGCTTCCCTTTCAATTTCATTGAAGAGTTGAAACAGTAGTGGCAGCAGTTCCTCTCTAAATGTCTTGTAAAATTCAGCAGTGAAGCCATCAGGGCCCAGGCTTTTCTTAGTTGATAAGTTTTTAATTACATTTTCAATTTCATTGGTTGATATTGGGTTGTTGAGAATTTTTAAGTCTTCTTCGTTCAACTTTGGTAATTCATATGTATCTAGGAATCTGTCCATTTCTTCTGTGTTGTCCATCTTATTGGCATATAGGTTCTGAAAGTAGGTATTGATGATCCTCTGGATTTCTGCTGGGTCTGTTGTCATTTCACCCTTTTCATTCCTAATTGCATGGATTTGGGCCTTTTCTTTCCTTTTTCTGACAAGGTTGGCTAAAGGTTTGTCAATTTTGTTGATTCTTTTGAAGAACCAACTCTTGGCTTCATTAATTTTTTTGTATCATTCTCTTAGTCTCCATTGCATTGATTTCTCCTCTGATCTTTATAATTTCCTCCCTTGTATGAGCTTTGGGGTTGTCCTGTTCTTCTTTTTCTAGAAGCTTGAGGTTCAGCATCAGGTTGTTTAATTGGGCTCGTTCTGTTTTCCTAATATGCGTATTCACTGCTATGAATTTCCCTCGTAAGACAGCTTTCATTGTGTCCCATAGAGATTCCGATATGTTGTATTGTCATTGTCATTTAATTGAAGGAACTGTCTGATTTCTTTAATTTCCTCTGTGACCCATTGGTTATTCAGAAGTGTGTTGTTCAATTTCCACGTGTTTATGAAATTTTTTGAGTTTCTTTTGCTGTGGATCTCCAATTTCATCGCACTATGGTCTGATACTATACAGGGGATAACTTCAATTCCTTTGCACTTACTTAAGCATTTTCTGTGTGTGAGTATGTGGTCTATTTTTGAGAATGACCCATGTGCAGCTGAGGAGAATGTGCATTCTGATTTTGTGGGGTGGAAGACTCTGTAAACATCTGTTAAGTTCATTTGTTCAAGAGTTCGATTGAATTCTAGTATTTCATTACTTATTTTTTGTCTAGTTGATCTATCTATTTGTGACAGTGGGGTGCTGAGGTCCCCCACTACAACTGTATTAGTCCATATATGACTTTTCATGTCCGTTAGTATTTGTTTTATATAGTTGGGTGCACTAGTGTTTGGTGCATAGATATTTATGATTGTCATCTCTTCCTCTTGGATTCTTCCCTTTACAAGGATGTAGTGTCCTTCTTCTTCTCTCCTAATCAGTGTTGGTTTGAAATCTATTTGATCTGCAAAGAGGATAGCTACTCCTGTTTTTTTTTGGGTTCCGTCACATAGAATATTGTTTTCCACCCTTTAACTTTCAGTCTATGAGTTTCCTTTGGAATTAAGTGTGTTTCTTATATGCAGAATATTGTTGGATTTTGCTTCTTGACCCATTCTGCCAGTCTATTTCTTTTGATTGGTGAATTGAGACCATTAACGTTGATGGTTATAACTGAAATGTATTGACTTGTCATTGCCATGACTTTTTCTTTTTGTTGGGTTCTCCCCCTTTACATTTAATTTCTTGTCATGCCAGATGGGTTCATTCTGCTTTGCTTCCTGGGGTTGTGATCCTCAATGTCTGTTCCTAGGATATTGTGTAAAATTCTTTGGAGTGCTGGTTTGGTATTCACGAAGTTCCTAAGGTGCTCTTTGTCATGAAAGTATCTTATTTCTCTATCCATTTTGAAAGATAGTTTTGCAGGGTACATCAATTTGGGTTGGAGGCTGTTTTCTTTTAGGGCTTGGAATATGTCACTCCAAGCTCTTCTTGCCTTGATGGTTTGTGTTGAGAAGTCTGCTGTGATTCTGATGGGCTTTCCTTTGTAGGTGATTTGTTTCTTTTCTCTGACTGCTTGGAGAACTTTGTTCTTCTGTTGAGTTTCTGGAATCTTAACAATTATATGCCTATGTGGAAATTTTTTTTGATCAAGGCTAGTTGGAGTCCTATATGCCTCACTTATCTGTATGTCAAGCTCTTTTTCCCTGCTTGGGAAGTTTTCTGCCATTATTTCTGTGGAGAGATTTTTTATGTCATGTGCACTCTCTCCTGTTCCTTCATTGAGCCCAATCAGTCTTATGTTATTCTTTTTTGCAACATCTAGCAGCTGCTGGATTGATTTCTCATGTTCCCTTATAATTCTGAAGCAATTTTTCTTTTCTTGGTCACTAACTGCAATCTTATCTTCTATATCTGAAATTCTGTCCTCACATTGGCTCATTCTGCTGTGTAGACTTTCAATGGAGTTTTTCATGTCCTGGAAATCTAGTTGCATCTGTTTTATGGATTCCATTTGTTTCTTATGTTGGGATTCCATCATGTTCCTGAGCTCCTCTCTAGATTTATTAATCATGTCTTGCACTAGGGGCACAATTTCTCCTGTTATCTGAGAAATTATTTCTGATTTCATTTTTTCCAGATCCCTTTTCGTTGCCAGTTCAGTGTGTCCAGGTGGTTGAGTATCAGACTGTTCCATCTCATTTCCCTTTGGGGTTGCTGTAGGTGATCTGGAAGTCTGGTTTTGAGACTTATTTACGTGTTTTCTCATTTTGACTGGGCCAGGGGCCTGTTAGTGCCTGCACAGATTATTTCCTCTGAGCTGGGTGAGGTGGGACAGGGGCCGGGAGTAGCAGTAGAGATGGTGACCCAAAATCCCTTTCCTGTGGGCTGGGAGCAGCCAGAGCGATGGTGGCTGGGAAACCCCTTCCTCTGTACCAGGAGTAGTGAGATGGTGGCCCGGAAGCCCCTTCTTCTGGGCCAGGAGCAGCGGGACAGAAGGTGGCCCAAAAGCCCTTTCCTCTGGGCTGGGAGCAGCAGGAGGGATGGTGACCAGGAAGCCCCTTCCTCTGGACCAGGAGCAGTGGGACAACGGCTCAGAAGCCCCTACCTCTGGTCCGGGAACAGTGGGACTCAGTACCTTGGTCTGGTGGTCTGGTGTTCTCTGCGTCTTTGTAGTGTGGAATCACGTGGCTGCCTGTCTGCAGCGGGGTGATTCGGTGTCTTCCGTGTGACTCAGGACCTAGGTAGGACGTGCACAGACCTGCCTGTCTGCAGCAGGCTGATTCGGCGTGTTCTGTGAGACTGGGGACCTCGGTAGGGTGTGGGCAGACCTGCGTGTCTGCAGGGAGGTGATTCTGCATCTTCCGCGTGGCTCAGGACCTAGGTAGGGCGTGCACAGACCTGCCTGTCTGCAGTGGGCTGATTCGGCGTGTTCTGTGCAACTCAGGATCTAGATAGGGCATGGGCAGACCTGCCTGTCTGCAGCGGTGTGATTTGGCGTCTTCTGCGTGACTCAGGACCTCAGTAGGGCATGCCATCACTGTATTTCTGATCATACCTTGAAAAGACACTCACAAAAGGAAACTTCCAGAACTGCTTCAGAAAGTGGCAAGAATGATGGGATGTGTGTTCAAGTGAGGTGTAGGATTTTGAGAGGGATTCATGGCAATGTGTCTTTTACTGTAATAAACTTTTTAAAAGAAAATTTAAACATTCACATGTGTTTTGACCATCTTTTGTATATTCATTCATACCACATAGAGTATGGCCTGGAAAAGTACAAATATACTGTGAAGTACTCTAAGAATAAATGAAATTATGCATTAAGAATATCCACATTAGGTGGGGGATTTAGCTCAGTGGCACAGTGCCAGCCTTGCAAGTGCAAGGTCCTGAGTTCAATCCCCGGTACCCCAAAAAACCCAAAAAACCAACCAAACAAAAAAAAAAACCCACATTACTTAACCCTGTGTCTCATTTTTAAAAGTAAGGACAATGATAGGATGATTTTTAAATGTTTCTGACTAAATCCAAAACAAAACAAAAAATTCCCATTAAACTTGGGAGTAAAAAAACACAAACTATTTCCCACTTGGTAAGTTGGAATCTTTTACAATCCTTAACTCAGACTCTGGCTGCCTCATATTCATTTCAATTTTTTAAAATATTCCCATTATTAGATCACTGTTAATTTTAGTGGGTGTGGTATCAATATTATGGTCATGACTTTAAAGTTCTTATTTTTTAACACATACACTTAGGTATTTGAGTGAAATGTCTAAAATTTCTACTTACTACTACAAAAAAGAATTGAGAGACAGAATACAGTACAAGAAAAACAGCATGCTGAAGGTTACTGGAGTGGAGTAATGGGTACATGGATTTTGATGGTACTCTGCTCTCTACTTGTATGCATTTGACAGTTTAAAAATGAGATGCAAGGCACTTGTTACAAAAGTCTCTGAGCCAAGTTATGGCCAAATTTTGGGTTAGATTTCTTTTACTTTTTAAGCATTAGTTTAAAACCTAACTATTCTTGCTACTGTCCAGCACCTAACGTGTAATTGGAGACACATAATAGCTACAGTCAAACCTTGAATACAATAAAAGCAATTCTGATCCACATTCAGATATGCTATGGGTCAAAAATCAAATTAGTAAGAACTAGACATAAAGCTTATATAATAAATACTTTCTATTCCCTAAGCCTGTGTCATAAATGGTTCCACTGTATTGCAACTTCTGGATCATGATTGCTTAAGACACAATTTTCCTTATCTTCCTTGCAACATGAAAAATGAAGAGAACAAGTACTAAATCATCACTCAACAATGGCAAAAAACCCCATCAAATTTTGCCTTAAAACCAGTAGAAATTAACATACTTCCCAAGATGCACAGGAAACTGCATTACTCAGGAGTTATGCCACTCAAGGCAAGGTAGTAAGGATTCCTTCCAGGTAAGCCCAGAGGATATGACACCCTCCTGGGTTTAGACCTGTGCGTGCTGATCCATAAACACCATCAAGCCCATGCAGGAAGCTGAGTACTCAAGGACTGAAGAAACACGATTCTTTAGAGAAAATAAAATGGAAATTATAGTAAAAAATAAAAACTGAAAGGCACAGTGAGTTCATCAAAACAGTACCTCCAGTTGATTTCAATTGTGTTTTATTTATCATTATTTCTTTGGAGGGGGTGTTGGGGATTGAACCTGAGGCTTGCACATGCTACACACTCTACCACTCAGTTATACTGTCAGCTCAAAATAGTCTTCTAATAGCAAGACTTAATAGTAGGAAAATGTACCCAAAACATCTAAATTAGAAAATCACAATTCAGTTTAATACGCATTTAGTACTTGCCTGAAAATGCAGTGATTACATTTTACTAACCAGAGGATTAAAAAAGACATATGTGCCATGCCGGGGATTTAGCTCAGTGGTCTTGCTGGCTGCTGCGCAAGCACAGGGACCCAAGTTCGATCCCCGGTTCCAAAATAAAAAGACATATGTTTAGGAAGCTCATCGGGGAGGTTAGATCTATAGATATAAAACAAGACAGAAAAGTCACACCTGACAGACTATAATAAAGTAATAAATAATGGTTTATGGAGTAAATACTATTCTGTGATAAAGTTTAATTTCCAACATAGTTGAACAGTTCTTAGTAGCTTTAACTAGCTGCATAAAACCAAATTTCCATGTTGATTTCTCAATTGCTTCAAAAAAAACTTCATTAAACTTTGGCCTTTACAAAAAATAAAAACTAATACCTTTATAGGCCTTTAGTTAATGTTTATATCTCAAAAGAGAAATGGATTCTAATTTTGTTCTACAGGAAAGCATATACCTGAGAGGAGATACTTTAACCATAAAGATTTATACACAGTTAGCATAAGTGGGATGAAAATACACAATAAATGTTTAAATGTTAAAAAAAAATTTATAGTAAAAGACACATTGCTATTAATCCCCCTCTAAATACTCCCTCCTTCTTTCAAACACTTATCCCACTGTTCTTGCTATTTTCAGAAGCATTCTGGAAGTCCTCTTTTGTGAGTGTCTTTACAAGGTGTGATCAAAAATACTACCCAATGAAAATACCGCAGTGTGTCCTTGTCCACTTTATTCACTGGTTCTGGCATTGTCCAACTTGTGGCTCTTCCCCAAAGTCAAACTGACCATGAAAGGTAAACAATTTGAATTGATCCAGGACACCCCTAACAGTACAACTAAAGATACTCACAAAAGAGGACTTCCAGAGCTGCTTTGGAAAGTGGTAAGGAGGATGGAATAAACGTGTTTGAAGCAAGGTGGGGTATCTTGAGGCGAATTAATGACCATATGTCTCTTACTGTAATAATATTTTTAATTTAAAAGTTCACTGAAGTTTTTGATCATAGCTCATATGTGCCTCAGTATGTGATAATGATAAGAAGGCATTTGTAGGTCCATGGATAAACATACTTATCAATAATAATACCTTGGTAAAGGAGAGGACAATCTAAAGGACAGCACTGAAGGAGGCTGATTAAAACTGACACACACATTAGTAAACTGTTACTAGTTACTATTCTGTTTCACTAGGGTTGCCACAACAAAGTGCCATGAACTGGGAAGCTTAAACAATGGAAACTTATTCCTCATAGTTCTGGAGGTTAGAAGTCCAAGGTTAAGGTGGTGACATGGTAATTTCTTTGGAGGCCTTTTTTCTGGGCTTCCAAATGGCCATCTTCTCCCTTGCCTTCACACCATCTAAGTGTGCCTGTGTCCAAAGTTTCTCCTTGTCTACCTTCACCAATCATGCTGGATTAGGGTCCGCCCAATGATGTCATTTAACTTTTTTTTTTTTGGTACCAGGGATCGAACTCGGGTCCTTGCGCTTGCGTAGCAGGTGGCGAAACCACTGAGCTAAATCCCCGGCCCCTGTGTCATTTAACTTTAATGACCTCCAAAGATACTACCTCCAAATACAGTCACATTTTGAAGTACTGAAGGTTAACACTTCAGCTCATTAGTTATGCTACAAACTTTAGAGTTAGATTTGTTTTTGTTTTGTTTGCTTTATTTTTAGTCTAGCCTATAGTATACATTATATGACAGCTGTAGTGTCTTGGGAACCTCAAACTTTTGTAACTTAATACTTTATACTTATACTTCTCATGTATTTAGTTTTAAAAATTTCTTAATGTTTTTATTTCATGAATTTTCAATTATTCCACATATAAATTTGCTTTTAGAAAACACCAGCTCCTAGTGCCCTCTGCTTCCATGTAAGATACTCAGGTCACCATGCTATGAGGAAGCCCAGGTTGTATGGAGAACCCAAAGTAGGTGTTCTCAGTTAAGAGCACCCATTGGATCTTGTCTTTAAGCCATCTTGTTCTGGGTTCCTAACTTGAGGTAGCTTTGGTGCCTCTATCTTTTAAGTAAACTCCAAGTATTTGCGTCTTCCCAGTAAGTCCCCAGGCACATCATGAAGCAAAGATATGCCATATCCATTTCTGCTCTGCCTAGTTTCTCCCCCTGGACTGAGGATTGAACCCAGGACTTTCACAATGATCTATATCCTCAGTATTAAAATGCCCAGGCTGGGCTTAATCTTATAATCCTTTTGCTCAGTCTCCTGGAGTTCTGGGATTACAGACCTGACTTTCTGCCTAGATTTTTTGTTGTTGTTATTGATTGAGCTCAGGGCTTCATGCATGCTACAAAACTGCTCTACCACTGAGCTACATCCTCAGCACTCTCTGAAATCTTGACCCTCAGAATCTGTAAACACACTGCCATTATTTTACAATTCTATGCTTTTTGGAGTGGCTTACAATAAGTCAGTCCTTGACTAATGAACGAGTTCTGTTCCAGGAGAATTTTTCATAGTTGGAGTCATCTGTAAGTCAACAAAATGAGTCACATAGTAAGTACACCTATAAAAGTTTGCAAGTCAAATGTTCTTAAGTCAGGGACATTTTTTATTTTTTTGAGACAGGATCTCGCTGTGTAGTTTAGACTGGCCTTGAACTCACTATGTAGCCCAGTCTGGCCTTGAACTCCAGGTGACCCTCCTGCCTCAGCCTCTAAAGTGCTGGGATTACAGGCATGCACCACCAGGCCCAGCAAGGGACTTACTTATTTTAGGACTGTATATTACAGACAATAGTGGCTCTAAATCACAGAAATATACAGATTATAGGTAATATAAAATATATCATACAATACTCCTTGACTTACAATGGGGTTATGCTCTGATAAATTCACTATAAATAGAAACTATTGTAAGTCAAAAATGTATTTAGTAAACACTTAACTGACCAAACATTATAGTTTAGCCTAGCCTACCTTAAATAGGCTCAGAAAACTCACATTAGCCTATGATTGGGCAAAATCATCTAACTCAAAGCCCGTTTTCTAACTATCTCATATAATTTATTGATCAGATCAAAATCAAAGTACAGTTTCTACTGAATACATATATTAAAGTCAAAAAACCATAGGTTGAACCATTCTAAGATGGGGATTCTCTGTGTATACATTATCGTGAACAAGAGCTAAAGAATCCTATACACAAAGGGAGCTATAGAAAGCACTTATCACTTCCTCATTTTAAAGTCAGGGAAAGTTAACTGATGAGTGACAGATTCAAGACAGGCACTTAAGTCTCTTTCACTTCCAGTTCTGGGATCTTTCCAAAGCACAATTACTTCATAATACAATTCTAAATTATAAAGACCTTTTACTATTATTCAAATTGCAATATTTCAAGCTGAAAAGACTGCTTTCTGCTCAAGGCCAAACATAATTGTATTTCTGGATACAGACAATGTACCACATCACATGAAGTGAAGAATTACTAAATAAAGGCAGATCAGAAAATTGTAAATGGTGTAGTTTGGACCTGTAGTAATTTGATTTGAAAAAAAACCAGCATTTCAGTTTCAAATAAAATTTATTAAGTCATAACTTGATTACTTTTCCTACCATCAATTATTAAATTCTGCAGATCTCACTGAGGGCAGTCTTTGCAACTCCCACAATAATGCCTCAAATATAAATGCTCGATGTTCATCTTTTGGTGTAGACATAAATATGACTGGATCTTTACACAAATTTATAAATTCAGGGTGTTGCTTAATGATGGGGCTATGTTCTGAGAAATGTGTTGTTTTGTCATTATACAAACATCAGAGTTGACTTACACAAAGACAGCTACATCACTAGGCAATATAATTTTATGGGACTAACATATGCAGCCAATTACTGACTGAAACACCATTGTGCAGAGCATGGCTATATATAATATTAATATGACTGTAGGTGTAACCTGCCAGTTGCCTCTAAATATACATTTCCCCAGGATGGACTGAATGCTTGTATGTTAACCTCTGACCTCCAACTAAAGTGAGATATTAAAGCCCTAACCACCAATGTAGAATCTGATGACAGAGCCTTTGGGAGCTAATTAGGTTTAGAGGAAGTCACGAGGGTGAAGTCCCCAAGATACAATCAATGTCTTTATATAGAAGAGTTTCTCTCTCTCTGCAATGTGAAAGCACAATGAGAAGACAGCCATCAGCAAACCAAACACAGGGCCCTGACCAGAGCCAAATCTGCTAGCACTCTGATTTTGAACTTCCTGCCCTACAGAACTATGAGAAGTGAATCCACTGTTTAAGCCAGCCAAGTCAATGGTGTTTTGTTATGGCAGCTTGAGATGACCAAGACTCTCCACTTGTTCCTTAGAACTATATGTTTTAGCTAGAGACATGGCATCCAGCTACAGATTTTGTTTCCAAGCTTTCTTTTCTCCACTACAGCCAATGATGAGTTCTCACTATGGAATCAGTGGAATTGACACATGAAACTTCCTTCAAAGGAAGAGATATGCCCTCCTCTTCCTATTTTGCCTGTTTTCTCCAACTGGAATATGTACCTAAAAATGATGACGAACATATTTGACCAATGAATGAATGGTAACATCTCTGAAGACAGCAGAGCAACAAGGTAGAATGTGTTTGCATTCCTAACTCAATGCAAGCATGTCAAACTTGGGCTGTGTGCAAAAATTGATAGTGAAAGAGAGAAATGAGGATCTCTTCTTGTTTGAGCCACTGCCAGTTAGGTCTCGTCAATCTGTACTTTAATATAACAAATACTTCATTTTGTGACTATATCTTTTTTTCAGTTTTGGCCCTTTCATTCTCTAGACTGACATGTTTTTTATCTTCTATTTATTTACCTGACCTATGAATTTACAACTTTATTCACTTCCTGTATCACTCTCTTCAGTGATATTTAAATGTTATGAGGCCATTTCTGGTTTCATCATTGACAGGATTAGATGACAAAGCAAGATGGTAAATCTAGGCAGGTGAGGATAAAAATACAGATTGATGGAAAAGAACAGAGTGTTCAGAAGTAAACTCTTAAATTTACAGTCAATTTTTGACAAAAATGCCAAGGAAATGCAATAGGGAAAAGAATAGTTTTTTTTTTTTTAACAAATAGTGCCAAAACACCATTTTTGCTGTTAAAAAAAGTATGTAGACTTATTTCACACCATCATTAATTAAAGAAAATGGATGATAGAGATCACAGACCTAAGTGTGAAAGATAAAACTGTAAAACTTTTAGAAGAAAACATAGGAGACAAATCTTTATGACCTTGGATTTGGCAAAGATTTCTTAAATATGACATCAAAAGAATAATCTGCAATAAAAAATTGGTAAATTAAACTTTTCCTCCTTAAAAGATACCATTAATGAAAAGTCACAGACTCAGAGACAATATTTATAAATCATATATCACAAAGGGACTTGTAATCCAGAATACAGTATTTAAAAAACTCTCATAACTCAACAGTAGGACAAATAACACAATTTAAAAAGACACACGTGCTCTAAATAGAGATTTTACCAAAGAAAATACATGTGGCTAGTAAGTACAAAGATACTCAATATCATTAGAAAATGTAAATAAAAATGTCAAAAGAGTTACTACTAACTATATAACCTCTAGAGTAGGCTATAATATAAAAGACTGAGATAATTAGTGTTGTGGGGGATATAGAGAAATCAAAATCCTTATACATTGCTGGTGAAAATATAAAGTGTCGGAGGCCAGGGATTTAGCTCAGCGGCCCCCCCAACCTCCACCTCACAAGTGCAAGGTTCTGAATTCAATCCCCCATTAAAAAAAAAAAAAATGTCATTGGCACTTCAGAAAATAGTTTGGCAATTTCTTAAAAGTTAAACATAAACTTAATATATATAAACTCAGCAATTATACTCCTAGGCCTTTATTCAAGAAATAAAAACATATTCACACACAAATTTGTGTAGGAATTCTCATAGTAGCAATATTCATAGTAGTCAAAAATGGAAAAAAAGCAAAAAGGCCATCAATTGGTAAACAGATAAGTAAAATCTGAGATAGTCAAACAATGGAATACTACTATGCAATGAAAAGGAACAAACTACTGATATACACTATAACAGGGATGAACCTCAAAATCATTAAGTGAAAGAACCCAGGTGTGGAAGACTATACTTCCCATAATTACACTTGTGTGAAATTTCCAAATACAGAGAGAGAAAGTAGATCAGGGGTAAATGGGTGTGGGAGCAGGATGAGGAGTAACTAAAAATGGCCATGGAGAACCTTTCTGGACTGATGACAAGGTTATAAAACTGAAGGTGATGATGCATGCGCAACTATAGTTCACTAAATATCACTGAATACTCCACCAGGTACATTTTATGGTATAAATTATACCTTAATAAAGGTATTTTTTTTAAAACAGAAAGAAAAAATACTAGCCAAAATCTTGACAACAGTATAAAGGAAAAGGGAGATGGGGGACTACATCATATATTCATACAAAGTTTCACCAATCCTTAACCAGTCCCATTTTAAATCATGCACATACTTAAAGGTATTACTGTGGCTGAGACTACTAAAGCTGTCATCCAACATCCACCTCTGTGCTTCTTCTTTTAATAAATTATCTTTCCTGAGTTTCTTCTACTGGGGTCAAGGTTAACCACAAAGGATCATCTTTCACAGCCACCCTGGGAGCTTGGCATGGGCCTATGATTAAGTCTGGCTGCAAACAAGGGTGATGTATGCTGTTTCACACTTGTTGTGCCCTAAAGCTAAGGGCTATATCCTCATTTCCTTTCCTTTCTGGCACCCTGATGGCAAGAGCTCTAATGCCTTCCTGGGCCTTCCTGCAGGCAGCTTGTGAGGATGGCAGAGGTACCCCATAGGTCTTGGATCTTTCAACCCTGGACTGTATGTGAGAAAAAGCACTACATTTTAGGATAATACAATTACATGTGAGGACGGAAAAAAAGGATGGAGTTCAACCCTCAACATCTGTCAGCCGTGCAGTATCTTAGGCAGCAACTATCTTCATGAAGCATTTGCAGACCAGCAATAGGAATGTTCTTCTCTAATTACAGAAAATTTATGCAACAACTTCTGTTGGTTTTCAATATTTAAGATCTATTGTAGATAAATATGCTGGGAAATCTATCCTGGACACTAGTATGTATCTAAAGTGTATGTATTTAAAGAATGTTCCAGAAAGTTATGGAAACTTTATAATTTGCTTCTATCTTCTGGGTGTTAAGACCTATTTTCTGAAACAATGAATTGCCAGCCATTTTCATTTCAAACAAACACTACCATTAACACAGAACCAAGTAAAACATTTTCTCTTTTCTGTGGACAGCTCATTTATAGACGGAAGCTAGGCTTGTGTATACCTGCCACCTGATTTGAACAGAACAGTGACAGGTAGTCAACCAGGAGAACTAGAAGCCTGGAGGCAGTTTCCTTTTCTCCACTACAGAAGTTACAGAGTTAAGCCTTGTAAAATTTCCAGAAAGAAGGGTTCCCTAAACCTATTTACCTTACCAGGAAGATTGTATCTCAAAAAACAGAATGTTGTTCTTCATACAAAACAAGAGAAACTGGCTGTCCTACTTGACAGCCCACAGATACAAACTTTCTATCTCTAGAAACACAGGGTCTAGTGCTTACTAAGCCTTACTTCCACGACAATGATAATGAGTCAAAACCTCTGGAGGAGTCCACCCAAATCCTTACGGTGAGACTGTTTTATCATACAGTTCTTTCAAAGAAGCATGTAGAGAAGGGACTGCACTTTGTCTCAAGGGTAGTGTGTGTCATGAATAAGAGATAACCTTTCTCACTGTTCTAGGCAATAATTAAACTTGCATACAATGTTACTGAATCAAAACGGAAATGAAAGTAATCAGAGGCTGGTGCCATTAAAACAGTACATATTTCAATGATTTGCAGTGCTTTCTAGGTTCAAAAATCTGAAAACATTCTGAATATATATGTTTATATATATATTTGAAATAAATTTGGTTGTTAAATGAATTTTTTCTGACAATAGATGAGATGAAAATTCAGTTATTTTCAACTAATTGGCATGTATCATCTCCTAGGCTAACAGACTTTCTATATGAGATAAACTTACCCAATTAGACACAGCTGCCACTGTCCCAAACAGTGCCACTTTTAGAACTGTACTTGGTTATATAATTTCCACTTGTTTATTACTTTGCTTTTAAGTCATAAGACATTTCTATATGTATATTATTTTCTGGGAATACTGAAACTTACTGAGATCAACACCATGTATTTTACTTTCTCCAATATCTCTTATAGCAAGGCAAAATATATTCTGGCCACTCATAAATACACAGTTTCAGCTTATGCAAGGATGAAACAAGTTTCTGAACATTTGGGCGTTATCTTTGAATTACTTTTCCAGGACAATATGAGCTGATCTGTCCACATTCTTTTGTCTGCTCCCTTTTGTGAGACAAATTTGAGAGGCAATAGGCAGTGAAACTTAGTAAAATCTACAGAACAGAACCCAATCATCTGTCTCATTTAGATATACAGCATATGGCTTGTATCTCATTAACACCCATGTGCATTAACAATGCCTCTGACAATCTTTTACTTTTTATTTTACCTAAACAATGAGTTCACAAATGCATAAATGTTTACCCAGTTCAATTTATATTTAAAAACTTCAATGGTAAAAATCATATTGCATCTATATACTCACTCGGCCTACAAAGAAAAAACAAGGTTGCCAACGGTAGGAGCTAATGTGAATAGCAATGCCAAACACAAAACATGAAAGCTAAATCTCTAAACCGAGCAAGCTTTTTTTACCACGTTGAGCCTAGTCAGAAGCATATCACAGTGAGGTTGGGGGTGGGGCTGGAGGATCTGGAACGGAGTAAGTCCTGGTTCTGGGAGTAGCTTAACAATCACCATCTCCCCCAGTCTTCTTTACGCTCATTCTATGCTACTGAGACAGCACACCTTGGTATTTGGAAGCTCAAAGCATCTCAGTCATGTGTATCTATATCCAGCAGCTTAGAAGAACCATAAGATGGGAAAAGGAGCTTTGAATTTTATAGAAGTAAATGATGATTCAATTCCATAATAAGGAGTATTTGATTGGGCTATTTTCAATAACTTGAAATCTAATAAGATAGATAATGTCATTACGAAGTAGATAACATGCTTAGAAAATTTATTGTCAGGGTTAGAAGCATATTCTTGGGCTTTATGAGTTTTAGTGAAGAATCCCAAAATATCCTTTATAGGTGAATGAGATCCTATTTCACAGAAAGGTAAAGCTTAGAAAAGGTAACAAAATTATTCATTTCACACAAACTTGCATTAAGTTAGCTATTATATTATTTCTGTATGTATTCCACAAAACAGATTGTACTCATTATTAAACTGCATGAAGGGGCTGGGGGTGTAGAACTTTCACAGCATGCTGAGGTCCCAGAGCAGATCCCAGAAAGAGGGGGAGGGTGTGTGGAGAAAGAGGTTCATTTTCTTAAAAAAGAAAAGGGACTTCATGAAAATTAACTTTTATGTAAAAACATTATCAAGAAAGTGAAGAGACAACCTACACAATGGGAGAAAATATTTGCAAATCTTCTAGCTGATAAAGATTTATATCCAGAATATATAAAGAACTCTTACAACTCAAATAAGTACATGAAAAAATATTCAACATTATTAGTCGTTAAGGAAATGCAAACCAGAACCCAATGAGATACTCCTTCACACCTACTGGAGTAGACAGAATTTTAAAAAATAGAAAAGAACAAGGTTGATGAAAACTGAAGAAATTAGAACTTTCATACACTGGTAGTAGGAATGCAAAATGATTAAACTGCTATGGAAACAGTATGCAGTTCTTAAATATGTTAAATATAGAATTACTATATGATCAATCAATTTCATGCATAACTTTATAAGCAAAAGAAATGAAAATAGGTACTCAGACACTTGTACATTCACTGAGCATTATCCAAAATATGTAAAAGGTAGAAACCACTCGTGTATACCAACTAATGGATAAGCAAAATGCAGTATACATAAAATGGTATTCAATCATTATAGAAGAATTAAATATTGATACACAGTACAACATAGATGGATCCTGAAAACATTTTTGAAGTAAAATAAGGCAGACACACAAGGAAAAACACACTTCCACTTCTGAGAAACATTATAATAGGCAAGTGGATAGAGTCAGAAAATAGATTAGAGGTTCTAGGGCTTGGGGAAGAATGGGAATAAAATGTTTAATGGATACAGAGTTACTATCTTGGCAGAAAACTTCTGGTATTATTTGCATAACATTGTGAATATAATTAATGCCATTAAATCGTATAACTAAAAATGGTTAAAAAGGCAAATTTTGTTATATACATTTTATCACAATAAAAGAAAACAAATTCATGATAAAATATCATTTTATATCCACTAGAATGGTACTACTAATAATAAGGAAACTAAGAAGTGTTGGCAAGGATATGGAAAACTGGAACCCTCATACATTGCTAGTAGGAATATAAAATGGTTCACGTACTAGAAGAGCAGGATGGTGGTTGTTATGATCTATTTATGGTCTCCTAAAATTTATGTATTGAAATCTAGTTTCCAATGTTATGGTATTAAGAAGTGGAGCCACTGCGGGTAATTAGGATATGAGGGTTCCAACTATATTACTGGGATTAATGCCCTTATGAAAGAGATCCCCAAGCCAGGCATGGTGACTCATGCCTGTAAATCCCAGCACTCTGAGAGGTTGAGGCAAGAGGATTACAAGTTTAAGCCTAGCCCAGAAGACGTAGTGATTAGATCCAACCTTATTTCAAAATAGAAAATTTAAAAAGGGCTGGGAATATAGCTCAGTGCAAAGGCCCTGGGTTTAATCCTCAGTACCACAATCAACCAATCAATCAATCAATAGAAGGAAAGAAGGAAGAAGACCCCAGAGAGCTGCTCATTTCATACAGCAAGAAGCACTATCTCTGAAACATAGCAAGCTCTAACCAGATACCGAATCTGCTAGCACCTTATCCTGGATTTCCCAGCCTCTAGAACGTAAGCAATACATTTCTGTTTATAAATTATCTGGTCTAAGGTATTCTATTATAGCATCTCAAACAGACCAAGACAATAGTTCCTCAGAAAGTTAAACGCAGAATTAAAACATGATCTTGAAATTCTACTCCTAAGCATATACCCAAAAGAAAGCAGGCATCCACATGAGTCCATGAACATGCATGTGCATGACGTCACTATACACAACAGTTAAAAGGTGAACACGGTCTGACATCAATCAACAGAGGAATGAATGAACAAATTGTGGTACAGTAGATATGTACAATGGGATATTATTCAGCAATAGAAAGGAACGAAGAGGGGCCGGGGATTTGGCTCAGTGGTTCTGCCACCTGGCTCGCAAGCGCAAGGTCCTGAGTTCGATGCCCGATACCAAAATAAAAAAGAAAGAAAGAAAGAATGAAAGAAAGAAATGAAGTACCAATACATGCTGCAACACAGATGAACAACTTAAACACACTTTGTGAACAAAGCAAAACACAAACAGTTACTTATTATAAGGTTCCATATACAGGAGATATCCAGAACAGTAAGTCTATAGATACAGAATATAGACAGGGAGTTGTCAAGGATTACGGGAAAGGAGGAACGGGAAACATGGGGAGAAACTTCTTAATGGGTAAGAAGTTTTACACTGGAGTGATGTAAATGTTTTAGAACCAGAAAGAGGTAGCAGTTGCACAACATTATGACTGCACTAAATAACACCGAGTTGTTCACCTTCAAGTGTTTAATTTTATGTGAATTTCATCGCAACAAATTATTAGGAAATGAAAATGTCTGCAAGGATCTAACAGTTGATGATGTTAAACAACAGAATTTTTAAATGGAACTCATAATTATAATTCACTGCTTTATGGTCAAAATTCTAATTAGGTAAAAGTTTTGGACTAAAGAAAAACAATGGCTTGTCTTTCTACCTTAAGATATCTTTCAAGAAATAATTAACCTAGACTCTGAAATAACCAACCAGTAGTAATATTATTTAACAATGGGGTGAAATAAACACTAAAGTTTCTCACTTGATATGAAATTTTAAACCTAGATTTCCCCCAATGCAAATCAATTTTCCCAATGTAACAGCTTTGTCTTTACCATCCATCCCAGCTGTAACTGAGTGGAACATCAAACACTTACTGCCTACTCATCCTATCTTAGAGCCTTTTAAAAAATGCCAACTACTTCATCAAAACTGCTTAGCTTTTAACCTTGTAAAAATCCTTTATAACTACAAACTTTGTTATTTCTAATAAACAAAACATTTTTATACTGTGGTTGCCTCCCAACCTAACTCCATGACCATTCTCTCTGACATGACAGTCTATTCCCAAGACCACAGACAATCCTCTCAATATCATTTCAGCCCACTCAAGCCATGGGAATTCTTTTTACCCATTTCTTATTCACCTACCCAGGACTATACAGTTTTACATAGTAATACAGGTTGAGTACCCCCTATTCAAAACACTTGTGACCACTTTTTCAGATTTCAGATTTTTTTTTCAGACTGTGGAATAACGGTTGTATCAGCTCTACAAAATATCTGACATAGGCAACTTTTTTTTTTTTGGTACTGGGGATTGAACCCAGGACCTTGCGCTTGTGAGGCAGGCAGCACCACTGAGCTAAATCCCCAGCCCTGACATAGACAATTTAAAGAAGAAAAAGGTTATTTTGGCTCAGATTTGAGGTTTCTTTCAGGCCATGGTCGGCTGGCTCCAAGGCTGAAGCAGAAGGGGATGACAGAGGAAAGCTGCTCCACTCGTGGCAGCCAGAAAGCAGAGGCCAGGAGAACAGGCATAAAGAGGAAAGGACCAGACCGGGGACCATATACGGTCCCCAAGGTCACACCTCATGCCCCACCAAGACACACCCAGAAATGTGCTTTACTAAACAATCAAGTTGACCTTCAAGACCAACCATCACACCTGCATATACATAATGAGATATCTCCAGAATGTGACCCAAGTCTAAACATGAAATCCATTTATGTTTCTCGCACACACACAGCCTGGAGGTAATGTTACAGAGTGTTTTAGTGTACCTGTGTTTGGCTGCCACTCTTCTCTCTATGTCAGGTTATTTTCCACTTGTGGTGTCATGTCCGTGCTCCAAAAGTTTAGGATTTTGGAGCATTCTGCATTTTACATTTTTGGGTTGGGGATGCTCAACCCGCTATACTAATTAATTTATTCAGAAATCTCTCCCCACATCCTCTCCATGAACGTTTCTATTTCCCTGTCACACTACCGTACATATGAAGTCAATCATGGACTATTCAAACAGATACCAGAATTGGGGGATATCTGTGTCACAGACAAATGCCTGACAGTTTCACATTATGTTCACACATTCTATTCATAATCTTACTGCAAGTTTGTGTTTCACTAGATGCACATTTCATAAATCCAGAGTTAGAATGGGACAATTCCAACAATGGAATTATACCCAATTCTGTGGCATACCTGGAAGTTGAAATTTTAAGTACAGGAAAATGACGTCTCAAAAATACCTATAGTGACTGTACATATACAACTCTAGGAATTTTGTGAAGAGTTTCCCAAACTCTCCAGGAAAAAAGAATTGTACTCTGGCCTCTATACCTCTAATTTATAAAAGAAGTTACTTTAGAAAATGCACACAATGGAAAAAACAGAGCTACTGGAGATAAAGGCTGAATTTAGAATATAAGTCACAGCTACGTCACTTAGCTCTGATGCCCTAGATAGATTCCTTAACTTCTCACACCTTTATGTGTGTTATCTGCCATCTCATAGATGGTGAAAATTTAATAGGACAATGCAAGTCCTAGCACTTTGGACTTGTCAAACATCTCAGTGTCCATCAATGAATACTTAAATAGAACAGCAGAACTGTGGAAGGGCTGGGTCGCAGGAAAATGTCTATCTAATATTAAAAGGAGATTCTCAGTACAGAGACTACTAGCTTGGAAATCTTGTGAAAGCACAAACTGAATTTACCTTGTGCTTCTATTTAGTTTTCACACTAACACATAATTAAGCACAAAGTAAATGATGAATACTTCATTTAAAAAGGCTTATCTTATAATTTGTTAAAAATATTAATATGTTGTAAACATGCTACAGTATACACTTTAGTTACATTTGTTATAAAACAAGCCTCCTTTCCCCTGCACAAAGCCAAACTCAGAACTTTAGGAACTTGGAAAAGCATGATTAGTTTATTATTCACATATCTTAAAGTGAATAAAAATGTGAGAAAAGGGCCAAATATCATTAAAGCAATGATTCATTTTTATGATCCCTGTTTCAAAAATTAAGGAAACTCTAATTATAGATTTGACATCTAACTTTTCACTTTCCTGAGACCTGTAAAGCATAGAAAAGTTCAGATTCTGATAATCAAGTGTGGGAGACCAGATGGAAAGAACAAGCCTGGGCCGGGGATTTAGCTCACTGGTTTCACCGCCTGCTGTGCAAGCACAAGGACCCAAGTTCAATCCCCGGTACCAAAAAAAAAAAAAGAAAGAACAAGCCTAATTGGCCTGCCTCCCCAGTGAGCAATGAGAAGAAAGAGGGCATGCAAGCGTACTGACATGCTTCACGCAGAAGTAGAAACACCTGAGATCCTGTTGTTCCCCTGGACAAGTACCATGGAGGGAGGGAGACAGATGAATCTTTCGGGACCTTAACTGCTTATGCCCATGTCTGAGTGAATAAAGCTGAGGTGCGCCAGTCTCTTGGGGCTCTGTCAAAGAGAGACATGAGCCCCGTGGCCTCCAGATTTTAACGTGATTCTGTGTCTATTTTCCATCCTTATGACCCCTTGGCCAGGTATGAGCTCCTAGGCTGGTTCTTACACAAAAAGATATATAGAATCAAAGGAATGCTGAGTGTATGTAAATCCAATGAGTACAGAGCACAAAGCCGTGCACTTTGAATGATTAAGAACACAACCCCACAGCCAGCAAGCCTGTGCCCAAACTTGACTTTATTACTCTTCAGCACTGTGAGAGACTAACATATGATTCACTTTCCCCATCTGTACAATAAACCTTAAAAAAACTGTGACTCCTTCATAAAGTTATTGTGATGGTTAAATTAATACACAGAATGTGTTATTCTTTTTATTCTGTATCTATGTTAGTGCTACAAAGATAAAACCCAGGTTATCACTCTGTAGGTTTATGGATTCTGTCATTTATGTTTCTCATTGTGTCAATTCTTTCTCATATCAGTTTATGAGAATACTAATTTCCCTTTCCTACTTCAATCTGATATGAAGTCAGTGGAGAATCAAAAAAGGAAATTAGGCAGGGGATGTAGCTCAGTGGCACCGCGCCTGCCTGGTAAGTGCAATGTCCTGAGTTCGATCCCCGGTACCAAAAAATAAGAAAGGAAATTGTCTTTCCCTTTGAAAGGATAACGAACACAGACAACAGGCAAGCACATTTTGCTGTCATAGGGGAAATCCTCTAAAAGCAGAGGACAATCTACACAACAGAAGGCCATGGTCAGTACAATGTCAGCACCACTTGTATCACATAATCATAAGTCTCATAATTACATTCACCCTGGTCCAGCTGGACCCAGGCTCTTAAAGTTCTAAGCAAGCTAGCACTTGTTTGATTTGAACAGGTCAGAAGTGAGTGAGATTTTTTGTATGAATTCATGACTTTTCATAATATTCAAACATATACAATACGTAAGAAAACAGTATACAGATTAAAAGTTGGAGGGCCGGGGATTTAGCTCAGTGGTTCTACCATCTGCCTTGCAAGTGCAAGGACCCGAGTTCGATGCCCAGTACCAAAAAAAAAAAAAAAGAAAAAAAGAAAAAGTTGGAGGAGTCTGAATGTCTTTGTTTCATCATGGATGGAATAATTCCTTTTGTCTTCACACTGTTTTTATTTCTGTTTTCCCCTTATTATTTAGGAGGAAGTAACAAGTAACATTTCATTATGGGATACTTTAAATCTTTACAACGTTTGAATATTTTCAATACTTTATTCTCAAATCCACTGAGTTTTTAGAACAATTAAGAAACCCAGAAACTCAACAGAACTGTTTTCATTTGTTTATTCTGTTTACTTATTTGATCAATTTTGGCAGAATGTCTGCCATGTTTTGACCTGATAAGGATTGAGAAAAAACCGTTTTTGGTGTCTGTTAAACAACCTGGGTCGCGTCTCTACAACACTCTTATAGCCCATATGCAGATGCAGCTTCAGTTCTTATCAATAATCAGGAAATGTGAGCACATGTACTAAGGTAAAAGTCTTCCTCAGGAGAAAAACAAACTTGGGGGAATTCGGCCAACTCAGTCATGACCCTCTTGGTTAGATAAAGTATATTCAGATCTTTTCCAGCCTTTTCTCTTATCCTTTTCTCTGTACCCTTCCCATTGCTGTGAAAGCTGCTCACTGAAAACACTACTCCTTGCATAACCATCTTGATGATAGGCTAGACATTATTTCTCAAATCTTCTTTGAAGAGTTCAAGTCAATGACAACTTGCACTACACCTTTACAGATGACATTAACACTTTATTTTGTGCTCGCTTCGGCAGCACATATACTAAAATACTTTATTTTGTTTTTTGGGCTTTTTTGGACCCAGGGATCAAATTCAGGACCTTGTGCTTGCGAGGCAAGAGGCAGCACCCGAGCTGAATCTCCGGCCCAACATTAACACTATAAATGGAAGCTGTATCTCCTGTCTCCTTACTAAGAAGGAAGCTGAGGGCCCAGGATTCAGCTCAGGGGTGCCGCCGTCTGCCTCCCAAGCCGAAGGACCAGAGTTTGATCCCTGGTACCAAAAAAAAAAAAAAAAAGAAGGAAGCTGAAGCTGAGCAGCCTAAACCTCAGAGGGAAGGCAATTTACACCTTTTAGGAAGGAGCAATAAAAATGATCCTTTTACATGAAGGAATCAAATTAATTGTGAGAAGTTGGAGAGCACTGTAGAAAGCACTTCTAGTCACATTTTAATTCTTTGGAGGAATTATCTTGAATCTTCACATTTATCACACATTGTGTAGTTTTTTGTGGTTTTTTTTTTTGCTACCAAGGATCGAACTCCGGACCTTGCACTTGTGAGGCAGGCTCCAGAACCACTGAGCTAAATCCCCGGCCCCATTGTGTAGTTTTTACATTGCCTTGCAGATATAGAATCCCAAATTATTAAAACTGTCACAATGTATCAGCTTGGAGTACTTTGGTAGATAGCTCAGTAAATACATCTAAGACCTTCACTCTTAGAATTCTTAGAATGTAATTATGGAAGAGAACGATTTGAAGATATCTTAATGTACTCCTCAAGCAGTAGGATGCATGTGTTCAAATAGGGCATTACTGACTTGGACATATGTTTAACGCCTACATCCAAACTAGAACAGCCTAGGAAGAATATGCCACAAAATGTTCTGACAGGACCTACACTACAAGTGGAAGACTTGGCTATTAATAATATATGAGTTATTCTCGAAAAGGAGTTTTGAACAGTGGAGTCAGTTTTCTGAAACTTCCTATCCTTTCAGGGATTCTGTGTTGCTATAATAGTTGAGATCCAGGTTAGAAAGTACTTGCTGGTGAAGTGCTACAAAAAGGAAAAGCAGCATGTAAGATTTAGATCTGCCTAAAATCATAAGGCCCTTAAAGACAATTAAAATAAAATGGTTCCAGAGAAGACCTTCATTGTACAGCTCCATATGAACAACTATGTGGTGATTTATGTAGGTATATGCATCAGTTTTGCAACTTGGTAGGGAGACTATCTCTAAGGGCTAAAACTTATGAGAAATGTCTGTATTTTATCTGTGTTTTAACTTTTATTTATATGTATTTTCAACATCAACATATTTTATTCCCCCATTAAGCTCTAAGAAGAATCTTTAGCCCTATTTGGTAAGCTTCAGTTTAAATAAACGATTAAAAAGGCTCTTACTTTTGTAACATGCACTAGTCAAACTTAAGTCTTTTCTCTACTCAAAACTTTCTTCTATAGTTAAAAATACCAGTTACTTAACATTACACTCAAAATTTTTCATGACCAACTCCTACTCTCACTACTTCCTGGTCTTACCCAATTCTAGCCAGATGGAACAAGTTAAAATCCCCACACGTGCTATCTCTCTCTCTTGTGCCTCTCAAAATGCTATCCCTTCTGTCTAGAACATCTTTCCCTCCCCGACAATCTGAAATACTCTTAATTTTTCTTTAGAATACTGCTCAAAAGTTTGCATGGGAACACATTCTGATGGGCAAATTAATTAATACAGTATATAAGGACAACAATTTGGCTTTATCTATAAAAATTACAAGTCCATGTGTCCTTCAACCCAGCGATTCAACTCCTATGAATTTAACCTACAGATATACACTTTTGTGAAGTGATATACAAGGCTTTTCACTGCACTATTACAGCAGCAAAATATTGGAAACAACCTATATATCCATATATTGAGAGTTAAACTTACAGAAATCCAGACAGTGAAATACTGTGCAGCTTCCAACTGAACAAGGACATTCCTTGTCAACTGACACAGAAAAATCTCTTACACATGTCAAGTGGAAAAAAGCAAAATACAGAACATGAATGGGACACCAAAAAAAGTTCCATAAGAAGAGGAGGCTAGGGTGTAGCTTGGTGGCAGCTTAGCATGCTAAGGCCTTGGGTTCAATTCCCAGCATCAAAACAAAAAAAAGCACTGTAAAAGAGAGGGGTGAAAAACATACAAATTTGCTTAGTAGATGTATAAAAATATTTCTGGAAAGATATCTCTAAAATACTTAGTAACACTGTTTGGATAACAGAAATGGGTGAGTAACCACTGAATACCACTTTATATTTGTTGAGATTTTGAAACCATGTCAATATATTACTCATTCAAAAAGTAAAGGTGTAAGAGTTTAAAGATCAAAATATTAAAAAACATCAGACCAGAGATTTCGCTCAGTGGTTCCAGCACCTACCTGGAAAGAGCAAGGTCCAGAGTTCAATCCCCGGTCCCAAAACAAAACAAAACAAAACAAAACAAAACAAAAAACATGTCCACACCCCTATGAAAATATCTAATTCCCAAGTCTTCTTCCACTATTCCTTCCTTCATTCATTAGAACCTTGTTGCCTGCTGACATTGTGTGCCTGGTGCTCTGGTAGGCAGAGTGGGAAAATAAAAACCTGCAAGGAAAATGAACTTCACATACCAACTTGGAAAAGCAGATGGAATATCCCCTTGCAGGAAGGGCCCGAGATGCAGCATGGGGCAGGGAACATGGGAGAGGCAGTGTCACACATCTCTCTTGCCCTGCCCACATCACTGGCTCCCAGTAGCTGTTTACCCGGCTGCCTTTCAAATGAGATTGTCATCTCTCTGAAGATCTCTCAAAGCTTAAAACAATGTTATGAACGTAAGAGGCAGGCATGTTAAATGAACCATGGAATAAATTAAAGTATAATAGAAATAGCCACTGCATTACTTTTTTTAAAAAACAGATAAGAGCTAAGTACCCAGGTAGACTCTAACCTGATTCTCCCATCTATTTTTTAAGATTTTAGAGTATAGGCCTAAGGATAAAAAGATTTTCAAATAACTTTCCATTTTATGGGTATACACGTTTACAAACACACTTAACGGTCACAACATGCAGTAGAGCATTGATTACACCCACAAAGTACTTACTGCTTCCTAATACAATTCATATGTATAGTATGTACCATACACACAAAGCTACGGTGGAGAAACAATGGTGAACAAAAACAGCTCTGCTCTCACAGAGAATATGGGTAAGAGATTAATCAAATCACACAAGTTTCAGAAGTATTATTCTTTGTGTTAAAGAAGATACTTGGTTCCACCGCTTACCTTGCAAACGGAAGGTCCCAAGCTCAATCCACAGTACCAAAAAAAAACAAGAAAGATACTAGCCAAGCCAAGCCAAGCCAAGGTGTGATGGTGCATGTCTATAATTCAGCACTTATGGAGGCTGAGGCAGGAGGATTAAGTTAAGCCCAGCCTGGGCATTTTATCAAGTTACTGATACCCTGTCTCAAAATAAAACATAATAAAGGGCTGGCAGGCAATGTAGCTCAGTGCAAAGGTCCTGGGTTCAATTTCTACTACCAGAAAGAGACAGATGAAAAGGGAGGGAGGCTGAGGGAGGGAGGGAAGAAGAAATATAGGGAGAAGGTGGGGTGGGGGGGGACACTAGAAGGCTTACCCAAGATTTCTCCTAGCTAGTGGCAGGAAAACAAAGGTATCTAAGACCTTTCTGTCTCAGATAATATAAGTTAAAAGTCATGTTAGAGGGTTGTGAAAAGAATTCACTGTCCTTGACCTTAGATGGGAAAAATAGCTATTTCCCTGACCTCTAACTGAAATTTATCAGCCCTTTCAATTATAAATGTAGGCAATATAGCTCAGTGGTTTCGCCGCCTGCTGCATAAACGCAAGGACCCAAGTTCAATCCCCGGTACCAAAAAATACATAAATAAATAGATGTAGGCAATAACCCACGGTATTGTTTTTTTCTGTCATCAATAGATATTACAGATTTTTTTCTTTCACATTACAAGTACTGCATATATTGTATCACAAATTACTATTTATATTTATTATTATTTTGGAATTATAAGTTATGGGACTTACTACTATATCTTGTTATTCAATGTGTTAATGAAGCATATCATTATATTCTGATTTTTATTCATTTTGATCAACCATATTTTAGTATTATTTGTTTCCTTTGTAATCTATATATTTTATTTACAAACACTTTCCTAATAAGGGATCCATGGACTTGGCCAGACTGCCAAAGAAATCCATGACTTCAAAATTGTTGAGAAACCCTGGGCTATAAAGATGGATCAGGCTGGGATAATAACATTGGCACACCCTAGAATTTCACCGGCAAGATTTCTGTTTTTAATTACCTTTGGAAGGGATAGGAAGAATAGTGCCAATTCATTTCAGGGTTCTAAGTGACATGAAAAAGTAATCGTATACTAAGTTTGAATTTCCAATCAGGTTTTATTGAATTTTTCAAATGAGCATGTCATTTTCTGATGACAAATTTGTGGATATACAACTAGCCATGATGATCACATGAAGAGTAAAGGGTCAGTAAATTTTATATATATATATATATATATATATATATATATATATATATATATATATAACATACTACTCAACTCTCTTAGGAAAAAAAATATCCTGTCATTTGTGACAGGGATGGAACTGGAGATTATTAATGAAAGAAGCCAGGTAAAGAAAGACAAGCACGGCATGATTTCCACATGTGGAATTTAAAAGAGTTGAGCTCATAAAAGTTGACAGGAGAATGGTAGTTACCAGAGGCTGGAGAGATTAGAAGGTAGGGAGGGATAGAAAGAGGCTGATCAGCGAGTTCCAAGTTAGGAGAAAGTTCTGGTTTCCTCTTGAACAGCGGCAAGACTATAAAGAACAATTATGTAGTATGCATTTTAAAAAGCTAGAAGAAATAATTTTTAATGTTTTTACCACAAAGAAATGATAAATATTTGTGGAAACAGCTTTGTTTTATCTGATTTAAACATTACACAATGTATACATGTATCAAAACATCATGTGGTACTCCATAAATATGTATAAGTTTTATGTTCTTTTTAACAATTAAAAATTTAATTTAATTTTAAAAGAGAAAAACGAGGACTTTTTAAAATATTTCAGCCTGCTAGAAATTCTGCTATGGGTATTACAGTCCTCAGAGGTACAGTGTTACTTTTGTTTGCTTTGCTGAGAATTGTATTTATAAGCCAGCTTAAGTACTTGTGTTGAGTTTTAATAGTACAATTTGATTTCACACTGAGTTTGAGCATTGCAGTGAGTTTTTGATATAACACTGCCTTCTCTAATAATTTAATCAGTTTTAAATTTCTGTTAACCATACCTAAATTCTGACTCACCGGATGTAAAAAATATAATGACACTATACACAAGCAACAAAACCTGAAATACTTCATCTGGCTTACAAAGCCCTACCTCAGAGCCTGGCCTCCAATTTCTTTTGCAATCTCATTTCTTACCAGTCTGCCCCTGGCTCATGGTGGTCTGACCATCTGACTCCTATTCCAGGCAACTCCACTCTCTTTGGGGTCTCTCTCAGAGATTTCCTTTGCCTAAGATACATTTTTTCCCCCAGTTTTCCCATGGATGTCAGTGAGATCTTAAATGGCAACAGTAAGGTCCTCACTGATTACCCAATATGAAGCCTCCAGCTAGTGACTTAATTTATTTGAGCACAGCAATTCATTTTAATTTTCTGCATAGCACTTATTATTACTTCATAAGTGATATCCCTAGCTAACATTTGTGTCTTACCTTTCCTTACTATAAGACTCTCAATAGTTATCATATATTTCCTGTTTACCTACATTGCCAATGCCAAGAACACAACATAACCGAGTAGCAAATCAATGAATATTTTTAGTTTATTATTAAATTCAATACAAATGTGAGTGGCTAAAACAAAATAATACAAAAACCCCAAGATAGTATTTTCAACTGTTGTAGACAAGCTATAATTTATTAAACATTAATTAAAAACTACTGTATTATAGGGCTGGGGATTTAGCTCAGTGGTTCCACCGCCTGCCTCGCAAAGTGCAAGGAGCTGAGTTCGATCCCTGATACTGGAAAAAAAAACCCCAAAACTATTGTATTATATATTTCATGTCAACTGTTCTATAAAAAATAATTTTGAATTGACTTACAAATTAACCTCATGCATACTATGAAGTAGCGAGACTATTTCTCAAAATCTGAAATGCAGTTCTATAGTAATAGAAGCTGGCTTAATAACTTCATATTGTAATAGCAAAATAATAAAATATTTTGGCTGATGAACTTATTCATAAAGTCTTGCTAAAAGTTAATCTTTTATTTCAAGATTTTAAATAGGGCTGGGATTTGGGTTAGCGATACAGTGCTTGCCCCCTGTTGGGATTCTGAAAAGGAAACATCAGTTAGAATAACTAATACTCTCATGCCTCAGTGTGAGTCATTTTAAAGTATTTTCCATATGCTAACTGATTTAATTCTCCCAATAATCTTATACAGTAAGTACTAACATGACTCAGTTTTATATACGAGAGGAATACAGCCCCGAGGCGAGCCAACCTGCCCATACCTGCAGAGCTAACGGAGGTGAAATGGATTTGACCAGAGGCTGCACTCATGGGATCTGCGCTACACCATCACAACGCACTAATAACATTCCGTGAGATTTTCCCAGAGGAATCTGGAGCCGTGATTCAAGGGTGGCAACATAACTCAGCTTTCAAGCAGAACTGTAAATCAATCGGGATGGTGTGTGGCGGCAATATTCTGCCATGAGAATGTGAAAGCCAAGAACACAGGGAGAGAGAGGTGAATAAAGTAGATGACAAGAGAATGGCCAGAGAATGCCTGCCAGCAGCGGGGCAGCACCATCTCTGCTCCCTAGCTAAAAGCCTGCCCTTGCACTTAAAGGGATACTACAACCTGGGGTCAAAGTGATAAATTCTTATTTAAGATAGCACAAAACTTTATTACTTGCAATCATAAGAATTGTAACTCATCAGAATTGATAAACCAAATGAGGGAAGAACTGATTCCTTGGCCTAAGATGAAATTGATAAAATAATGCCAAAATATTTGCAATGTATATCCAGTGATAATTTAGAAATATCTGTACTGATTCTATTGTTTTCTCCATCTCTAGCATACGGACTGGCTCTGAATTTTTTAAAAAATTGACTTGCTTGATGAAATTTACATGCCAAACAGATAAGGAGGAAGTAATTACAGAATGCTTACCCTCATCTCCCATTTATAGAACAGAGACTGTAGCTCTGGGAGAGAGCTCCCTTCCTTTGCAAGCACACTGGTGCTATTTTAGTATCTGTCTGTTAAAAATGTCAATCCACTGCCGAGATAGTATAGCCATGTGTTATCTGGTTAAGCAGCTTTCGTTAAAGGACAGGGTTCTAACCACTGATCAACCAATTATCTTACAAAGATACTGGGACTTCAAGTTTCTAGATGCAGAACAAAGGAAAGCCAAAAATGATCATCCTTCTCTGTTGTTTTCTTGGTATCTAAACTTCCCATTCAAGTCAATACCATAACAATAAATAACAGGTCAGTACCACCATCTTTCCAGCTTTGAAAGGTGAGAAGCTTTACAGTAACTTTCAATGTATGTCAATCATTTACTTTTCCCACATACTGTAGAACTGTTATTTCTTCCAGAGTACTGTGTCCACTGTTACAACTAACCAACATGCACAGATAGATTTCTTCACTCACATGGCCACTGTCAAGTGTCTAAGGCCAGACACTTGTCAATTCTTTTCACCTGCATTGTTTTAATGCCTTTTAGAAATCTTCCCTCATGACCAGTGTGGTCCTCCCCTGTCCATTACTGCCAGATTAATGCTGACATAATTGATCCTATCTGCTCAGCAGATGGTTTGGCTGATACACACTCCCTTGTATTGGTTCTACCTTGCCCTGCCCCATCCTGCAAGTTCAAATCTAAGATATTCTGCACCATTTACAGTGCAGAAACCTTCATGTTTCCTGTAGACCGATACCCCAATAGTGATTCCCTGATCAAGTAGAGCACCTCACCAGTCCATTTTCTCTTTTTGTCCTCCCCCTTCCTTCTGCTAACTCCCTGTGGTGTCTTATCTGCTCATCCCACACTTTCCTGCAGACCTCCTACAACAGAACAGTCCTTCCCTTATTAGAAAGGGAGACAAATGGTGAGCCCTTTCACTGTGCTAAGTACTTTTCAAGTGCTCTTCTTTAATCCTCACAGTAACCCAGTTAGAAAGTACTATGATGTTCCTTACTTTTCAGAAGAGGAAACTGAGGCTTAGAGAAGCCACGTAATTTCACAGAAAGTAGCAGATCCAAAACTTGAACTGAAGATCAGATAACTTCAAAGCCTCCCAAACAGTTACCATTTCTCGGTCTTTGCACAGGCTATCCCCACATTCAGAAGGGTCCCACCTAACAAGCATCCTAGAAGCCCTCAAAGCTGAACCTCAGAGCTTGAACTGCTTTTGGGGGGCTTCTTTCACAATGCTCAATTAATGATAATTATTCTCCACTTGGTCCTACCCAAAGATAGCAAATAAACACCCTCATAAATACCGATTTTACTTCTCTCTCTTACCACACTGTGAGGCCTCCGAAGAGTGGGGCATTCTACTTGCGATCAGCACATTGTATTAACCTAAAAACATCTGTAATATTACACAATGGCCCTTACTAACATGTATCTCAAAGCAATGTTCTCTTCATAGGCACTTTGTACATTAAAAAGTTGAAATAATTCAGCACAATGTAAATTGACATTTAACCTGGAACACTTTACCACAGTATGCACTTGTTATTAGGCTTGGTCACTCTTCACACATTAGACCATGCATTTTAAATTTAAATATATATTAAATGCCTCCTTTGGAACTCAATAAAAGTAAAGATGTGATCTTTTCCCTTTACCTAAACTAGTCAGGTATAAAAGTGACAGGAAGTGGCAGTGATAGTAGAAAGGGAAGCTGGCCATTCCAGTCGGACACAGACAGGAGACAAGAAACTCGGAGGTTTTAGGCCCTCAGTTGTCCTCAGGTGCTTCTTGTGTAAGTGCTGCAGGCAGAGTGTAAAAATCTTATTGTATGTACAGTATGTGGGGTGGTAGTAAAAAATTTTTCAAGAAAAAGTCTCATTATATAATCCAGGCTGGCCTCAAGCTCACTATATAGCTCAACCTGGCCTTGAACTCACAATCCTGCCTCAGCCTCCTGAGTACTGAGATATCAGGTGTACACCACCATACCCAGCTGTATGGTCTCTCATTTTCAGAGGATCAATAGGGGGTAGCTGTATTTTTCAAAGTGTGAATGGAAAGATTTCTGAAATCAACTTAGTGATTCATGGCTACCCTTTAAATAATTAAATAGAAAAAACAGGGGTAAATCTTGAAAATATCACCTACAGCAACAGTAGGTACTGTTAAGTCAAAATTTCCTTTCAGTCTTGCGTGTAATGGCTTGCAATGTATTTTTTTCTACAGTTCTCCACCAAAAACATCAGAAGCTGCAAGGTTACTTTTTTTTTTGTACCGGGGATCGAACTCGGGACCTTGTGCTTGCGAGGCAGGCCCTGGAACCACTAAGGTAAATCCCAGCCGCTGCAAGGTTACTTTTGAATCAAAAAGGATTGTGTCTAGGGGGCTGGGGATTTAGCTCAGTGGTTCCGCCGCCTGCCACGCAAGGTCCTAAGTTCGATCCCCGGTACCAAAAAAAAAAAAAGAATTGTGTCCATATCTGAGAACTATTGTGCTTAATGGGATTTTTACTACTCAAGAAATCAAAACACCTCTTGTTATAAAATAATGCTTAATTACGAAAAATTGAATTATCCTGTACTAAGCTTCTAAATGCCCTTCAGAAGTCATCCTAAACCTAAAAAGTATTTCTTAAGTTTGCAAGGGTATAATTTGCTTCAAAATGTCGGAATAATCAGAGTAAGAAATTATCTATTTTGTATTACAGAAAATCTAAAAATGACAGTATTTTCATGTGATTTTATTAAAGAGTTCATTTCAAACAAAGTGAAACACTCAACATGGAATTCAATACAAAACTAAAATTAAATGATAAAGCTGGGTGGTGCACACCTATAATTTCAGCCCTCAGGAGGCTGAGGCTGGAGAAGTTCTGCAAGTTCAAGGCCAGCCTGAGCTATACAGTGAGTTCAAAGCCAGCCTGAACTACCTAGTGAGACCCTGTCTCAAAAAAGTAAACAATAAATATTTAAATATTTTATCTTAGAACATTTTATTGTGTTTTCCAGATGAACCCTAACCAATTATTACCTCCAAAAGACTATTTTAAATTTCAAATCTGATAAATTTCTTCAGAATGTTGTATAATTTTAATACTTCAACACCTAGACCAGTGATGACGAACCTTTTAGAGCTTTCAATGATACAAACAGCTTGCTGCACCACACGTGCCACAGGTTTGGCATCACTGTTATTTAAGAGCTTGGTATACAAGCTGGGCGTGGTGGCACATGCATGTCATCCCACTTACTCTGGGAAGATGAGACAGGAGGATCTCAAGTTCAATACCAACCTAGTAAGTTACTGAGACTATGTCTCAAAATTTTTTAAAAAAATAAAAGGGCTAGGAGTACATCTCAATGTTACAGCCCCCTGGTTTTGATCCCCAGTACTAAGAAAAAAATATGGGAGAATATAATGACTCCCTATGTATTTATTATCTCACTTCAACAATTACCAACACAGCATTACCAAACCCTGTACTAGATCCTTCTTTTTGCCAACATTTCATCTGTAACTATTCAATATGCATCTCTAAGTCACTATTTCAAGAAACAATCATATTATACAAAAATTAATTCTCTTAATATTGCTAAATGACTAGTGGTCAGATTTCCCCTGCTTTCAAATGAGTAGCAAAACAGGTTGGTCGATTGCAGCTTGTTGATATAACCCTTTTGTCTTTTAAATCAACCTATGGATTGAACCCTTTTTCTTCATTGCAATTTAATGCTTGTAAATTGTCATACTAGTTTTTAATGTTTCTGTGCCTTAAAATAAAGAAACAGTTTTATACTGATAAGGTTTGTTATGATATAATCTTTCATTCTGCAATGAACAAGTTCTTTTCAACTGTTAAATGCACAAGAGGGTACTGTAACTACAGTAACTTTCCTAACAAGTATGGATCACTACCTTTAACTCTGTAAGCTTCATAATGGTATCTACAGAGATATCACTTGCAAAAACTTACTTTCTCTATTAACACCAGGACACACACTAAGACCCCCACAGAAGAGTAAAAATGTTTTACAAATATTAAATCCAAACTAAAATTGTAACAGAAGGTTATTTGTAAAATAGTTTTTTTCAGTAATACAGTAATTTAAGATTATTTGATTTTTAGATAGCTCAGTTTGCAAAGATGTTATGGCCTACTGAAAGTTATCTTCCACTTCAAAAAGACTGGACTACACATGTGTAGATGCAAGCGGTCTCACCAAATACTCATATAGATGCATACAAGGCAAACATTTGGGACAAAGTGGTATTTGATACTATAAAGCTTCTCTCAATCTTATTACATATGACAGCATTAGTCAAACATCTAAATTATATTGCCGATGTGTAACAAAGTTTAATTATGTAAATAAATCTTTGAAAGCCTGTAGACGTTGCTATAGCCGTTAACACAAAGTCAACAGCAGTACTTTTATTTTAATGCTCAGGAAGCTATGCCTCAATTTCCACAGGAGTGTTAGAGAAGAATAGCCCCAGAGTAGCATGCAGGGTGCCACCTACCATAGACCTGGGCTTGCTGATGGCCACCAGGCTGGTGAGGAAGTCTTCATCATGCAGCTGGCTGAAAACATGGGCGTCATAGGCTACCATAATGGAGATTTCTTCCATCATCTTGCCAGCTGGCCTTTCCACAGCAGCAGCTGCTGCCCTGCTTCCACACCAGACAGACTATCCAAGGAAAAATCCTACCGCAGCTCAGTGCCAGTGCACACACCCACCTGAGTTCAAAGGGGGCTGAGAGTCAAAAATCCAGACAGAAAGAGAAAAAAAAAAGCAACTGCTATCCCAGGCTTGTTTAGCAATTCACCCCCAATAGAAAACTAAAGGAGGTTTCTTATCTATGCAGGAAGTACACCCTATAAACACCTTCTGCGTTAACACAGCAGATGGAAAAATGTAGCTTTTGGAAATTTTCAACTTTAAAAAAGAAAAAAGTTTTTTAAATGGAAATATTCTACATCAAAACTCAAAACAAAAAGTTGATCTTTTATGTTATTGATGAGTAATTTTTGTAATGCTTTGCCTTCTTCAGCACTGTTTATATGAAAATTCTTGGAGGAAAAAACTTTATCTTAAGTCTCTTAGTGTTATTTTTCATATTGTTAGAAAATAAAGATGAAAATTATTTTCTCAGAATTTATAGAATTCTTTGTGTAGTTAAAATTTATCTCTTGAACTCTGAAAAGAGATTGTTGAATTATGTTGAAAAGAGATTATGAGTATTTGTTTAAAAAAAAAGAAGCACCAAAATGTAAAAGAATTCATTGACATCAATTATTAATCATTTTCCTTTCTCCCTCTAAAAAAAGAAACCACAAATATTTTATATAAAATGTAAATTTTCTGTTGTTAGAAAGTTAACACCAGGGTTTCGGTTATAAACTTTTTCTCTCATAGATAAATGGTCTCTTCATTTTTTAAGGTTGTAGGTTTCTTTTAATTTAGATTCTTTTAATCACAGACAAGCATGAACTGTCTGTTAATGCCCTAGCCAACAGTTTTTTTTAACGTGCAGCAGGGGCCCATAAATGAACCTCCATGCTTCCAGATAAAAAGTTAGAAAGCTGTCCACAATTATTATTACAAAATCGCTTCAACTACCAGTATATATAACATAAACTAATTGTATGGGAAAAGTATTAAGCAAATAAAAAAACAGGAAGACAAAGTTCCTCTAAAAGTTCTTATTCAATATTCCTAGTTAGGCCAAAGATCTTCCCTGCATTTCATAGATGACACTGCAGTACTATAAGAAATACAACTACTAAATAGAAATGCTAGTCTTCATTACCAGTAATAGGATTGTGTTGTCTAAATTTGCTTGCTTTAAAAGAAAAAAAAAGGGAAAATTCAGAATAAACTCTACAGAGTCTATTTTCCCCTGTTTTCCCAAAGTATCTTTATTTTCCATAGATTAACATGATTACTTAACTAGCACTTTGTGTCATTTAAATAGGAGAGTTTTGCAACTTTCATAGCATTCTAGTTTACAAGTACTTGGACATGGAAGGGGAAAAAGAATCCGATTGTTAGGAAACAAGTAAATCTAATAGGCTTAAACAAAAAATGAAATATTTTAAATAAATCCTTAAGATTAAAACAGCTTCAAATTATGTTTGATCCCTGTTTGAGCCAATAAAGCATTTTTACTTCATTTTTCCCCACAATGCAGCTTTGTGTTTAAAGCGTTATTTTATTAAAAAAAAACTTCCCAACTTAATGATCTTAATGCTGCATAAAAATTAAATGACAATCAGAAATTAAGGCATTATAAGGCATCCAGGCAGTTCATACCTTTCAAATTCCTTTTTATCTTTTCAGTAGTACTTTAAAAGAGACTGTGAACCTCTTCATATATTCATTACCACCAGAAGATTTCAGATTTAATTTACAGCACTGTTTCATATTTTTCTTTGCTACAGTGACTCAGTACTTTCACGCTGACATCTGAAGAAGGTGCACTGACAAAGACACCTGTTGTGAAAGGTAAAGAAACTACTTCCCAGAATGCCTTACTCCCTGCTGGCAACTGCCCAGGGGCAAACAAGAATTATAATAGCGCAGAGCGCTTGCCTCCCTGCCCTGGGAAAGCACATTCAATGTAACAACAGGTAATCTTCTTGGGTAAGAACACTTTTAACCCAAGAAAAAAGCACCAAGAAAACAATATCAAATAGCAGCTAGAGGTGCCGTGGATTAAATTTATAAAACATTTAAGGCATTAGAATAAAAGCACAATACATTTTAGTAACACAACCAAAGGCTGTAAAAATAATTCAAACAATAGCTGACAACTTCAAATAATTAAGTCCTTTTAGGATTCTATACAAGTTCTTGGACAATTTTTTTTTTTAAGTTTCTGGCTCACTACCTCAAAAAATTGTTCTACTAGTCACAGTGACTAGATTACTAACATTTCATTCCTAAATCCAAGAGGTCCTCCATCTTAGCCAATCATGCATATATTCTCATAAAAAAGGATTCTTCAAGTTTGATTTGTAGCCTCCATTTCTGTCACCTGTAAAATGTTTCTTAAAATATATTTTACTTTCAGAGACCAGGAAGGAAAAATTTACCCCTTCCCCTTTATATAATTAAATGTATGACTGTGGTTCCAACAAAAAGCATGCTCTTTGAAACCTGATGATTAGAAAAACTTGTTCCTGTATTTTTTTTTCTTTTTCTAAAATGTTTTCTCTAATCTCAGAAGTAACAGCCAAAGTACTACCCTCCTATACGTCTGCAGCTGTTGTTTACAATCATGTTTACACACAGCCCTTTACTCCCTGGCAAGACCTTTTCACCCCCACGCCCCAGGGACGGAGACCCACGATTCCCCAAGGGTTGTTTACACGTGAGTTCAGGCAGTTCTCTACTTCACACCAAGCGATGGCACTGGGGGAATAAAGACAGAGGGCTGGAGAATTACCTGAGATTGAGGTTATGGGGCAGTCACCACCATTCGCTCCTACAACACTAGGAGAGCACAGGGTACCAAACAGGCAGCAGACCCCAGGCACTCAGGGTAGGAGAGATGGCAGTCTGAGCAGGAACTAGCTAGCTGTCTGTCCCAGGGCAAGTCATTTAACTTCCCTAGGTTTCAGTTTCCTCGTGATCATGTAAATTGAGAGGGATAGGCTAGACTGGTGGTTTTCAGGGTGTGCAGAGTCAAAAGCAAAGTGACTATTTCCTTCCACTAAATAGTTTTACAGGGGATATTTGAAGGTAGGAATACAGTACCTTCTGACTCTCTATTAGAATAAAAATCAAAAGGTAACATTAATTCTAAATATTAAGGAAGTTCCCCTAGTGTTGCTACAATGTGCCTCAACAAATGAAATCTACTTTGTACCTGAGTTGTGGTTTTCTAATATCAACTCTTTTGCCTAAAAAAGAAGATTCAGTGACAAAAGCTACACTTCTCATTAGTTACATCACAATTTATAGTTTTTCTATTCAGAGGTCAAACTACCTATGAGATAATTTTGAAAAGTCCTTCTGGATCTTTTTATCTGTATATTGAATCCAGGACCCTGCATGGAGCTACACCATAGTGCTTTTTTATTTTTCATTGTAAAGGCCAGGCTGGGCTCTAATTTGTGATCCTCCTGCCTCAGCCTCCCAATAGCATGCACCACCATCACACTGGCCAGATCTTGTAAGAAAAAAATTATTTTGGGTACTAAAGATTGAACCCAGTGTCTTTCCACTGAGCTACATCCCTAACCCTTTTAAAATTTCTTATTTTGACACAGAATCTCCAAATTGCTGAACTGCCTAGGCTGGGCTCTAATTTGTGACCTGCCTGCCTCAGCATCCCAGAATGCTGAGATTATTGGTATCTGATAATGTGCCTGGATTTGGGACTGTAATTTTTAAACAAAACATACTTGATTCCTATTAAATAAGTATCAGACAAATTGTACGTCCTGGTGTTCAGAGAACCACGATTCTCAAGTGTCAAATTTAGAAATGGCCAAAAAAAAAAAAACCAGCCTCAACAAGATGTGGTCATTTTTCTATTTCTGTGTTTTCCCCAAATGAAGCAAAGCAAAGTCATTCTATTATGGGAGCACTACTTTGTTATCCAAGAGTTAAAGCCAAAATGCACTAAAAATTGACTCCACCTCATAAAAAATGATCCCACTGTGTGGGAGTGGCCATAAAGACTCCGTCCCCATGGCTCTGTTCTGCTTCTGGAACAGTTTCACCATGCCAGCGATAACATCAGCATCAGGTGGTAAGGAGGACAAAACACCATGACAGAATTATGGTCTAGAGGGTGGCAAGGTCTCCTGACTCCCCTGTGTACAGGCAGAGGACTGCAGAAGCTTCCTTGTGCCCCAGTGACCCTCATCGAATTCTTCATGAACAGCCTCACACACGTTACTGTGTAACATAAACATTCATTAAGTAGTCACTGCTGAATGTTAAGGGAATCTCCAAAATCACAAAATGTTCATAGTGTTGAAATAAAGAACTGAAAGAAAGACAAAATTCTATGAGGACTTTTTAATCATAGAAAACCAGTATTTCAAGCAGGTCCATATCTACACCTCGGAATGCACATTATAAAACCCAAGTAAAGCTCTAAGTGGGAGAATGAAAGATAAAATAAGATGTGAATGAGAAACCCTAGAAGAAGTAATAGAAGAAACCCTTTCAGAGTATTTTGAATTTTGGGGTAGTCTAGCAACACCTACTGAGTTTTTACAATGGGAAAAGAATACCAAGTACAAAGATAAGTGAAATCTTAGCTCTCTTGAAAATTATGCAAAGGTAAATAAAGAAAACCATTGTTCTTGTGTTGAATTCTGACCATTCAGCTCATTATCTTTCCTATCTTTGCTAGCAACTGCTAACCAAATTCAAAACCTCAGAAAACATAGATTTTTTTTTTTTAAATCCCCAGTATTAAGCTAAGGAAAGAAAAACCAGTGTGACAAAAATACTTGCTTACCAGATAGCCTGGATACCTTACTGCCTTATTTACATCTCACTACAAAGAATGATGGTGAGGTAGATTCCAGAAGGTGAAATTATAGCTGTTAACTCTCTAACAATTCAGCTGTTCACCTCTATTATAACACTAAAATCCACAGCCAGCACATCCAAATTAAACTTTACCTAACAAAAATAAGTGTGTCAAGTGCTTCTAAGCATTCACTAATAGTTGCTCTCATCCAAAATGAGGTCAGTTTCAGACCCATTTACAACAGAACAAGGCTTCACCTTGTCTCACTGAGCAGAGTATACCATGAATTCTCCTTCCAAGTAACTGCCTGAATTTTTAATGCATTTAACTACTTTAAAAATTGTATTAACAACCAAGTCAAATCTTTCCACATGGCATACTTATTTTTTCACAAGATTAGAAAGTAGGATTAGGGAATAGCAGTGGGCTTACTCAAGGGCCCCCTTGTCTCAGGTTCTCCTCCAGCCTAGACAACTCCTTTTTCCAAGGCCCTCGGGCCTCTGCTTCAGGTTAAGTACATGCAACTTACAGCAGTGGCCCTGGCTAAAATCCTGCAGTTAAAACCAGATGAATCTGATGGCATGGGAATTATATCTCAGTCTTTTGAAAAAAGTATTTACTTATGTTTACAATGTATGTGTGTGGGGGATTACAGAATTTATACTACAGTACATTTAACCTAATTACATAAATTAATATTTACTAAAATTTTTATAATGACAATAATAGCTGCTAGGAGCCTAATACTCCCATGCTTCAGGCATGTTACAAATTTTGTGTATTCTTTCCTGTTTTAAAAAAAGTACCAGTTGGACCAGGGATTTGGCTCAGTGGCGCCAAGCCTGCCTTGCAAGTGCAAGGTCCTGAGTTTGATCCCGGGTACCAAAAAAAAAGGTAGCAGTTAATACTTAGTAAGTATTTGTCCTAGACACAGAATCTCATCTAGTATTCACAATGTAGTGTAAGTATCCTTGTCTTTCAGATCAGGCAATTAAATTGCAGAAGTTTGGTGATTTGATTCAATTCTGACAGCTAGAAGTAGAATTCACATGTCTGGTTCCGACCAGCAGGTCCTTCCCTATTAAGGGGTGTTAAAGAAGAAGCCAAGAGCCAAATGCTATTTCTTCTCAGACTCTTCCTCTCCTCCCACCCAGTCTCCCATACACACCCACATGCATGTTACAGAATATAAAGCAGACTGTCTGTTACATGATACAATTAAAGCTGGGTGTAGGGATGCATGCCTGTAATTCCTCGACTTTTGAAGCTGGAGCAGGAGGGTTGCTACAGATTTAAGACTAGCTTGGGCTACATAGTCTTGAAGAACCAAAAATAAATAAGTAGATAAAGAATACAATTAGTGATGTGGGTTTGCAACAGAATGAAGTCCCTCTGCAGACAAGGGAACCTTCATGAAAAAGGGATTTTAAAGGAAGATTTGAATAGGCTGAAGGTAGGTTTCAAACACCAAGTCAACAGGTTTAGCATATATAGCATGTAGGTCAGGGGGATTCAAAGGCTACAGGACCTCTGTCTTTCTAGCTGCCAGGTTTGCCGTCAGAGGAAGGAAGCAGAGCACTGAGGTTACACAGTGGTTCTGGAGTTTGGAATGACCTGGTCAGTACTTGGCTCTACCGCTCAGTGGCTATATTAACTGTCTTAGTCTGCTTGGGCTGCTACTGTAACAAAATACCACAGACTAAGTGATTTATAAACAACAAAAATTAATTTCTCACAGTTTGGATGGTACTGGCAGATTTGGTGTCTGATGAAGGCCCACTTTCTAGTTCACAGAAAGCTATCTTCTCCCTATGTCCTCACACGATGAAGGGGAAAGGATATTTCTGGGTTCTCTTTTTAAGGACACTACCATAATTTCATTCAAGAGGGCCCCACTCTCATGACCTAATCACCTCCCAAAGGGGATTAAGATGTCCACATATAAATTCTTAGTTTTCTCATCCAAACATGAGAAAATAATGACCACTGTTAATATTATGAGGAATAAAAAGATGATGCATGTTAAAGCAAGTTACAGTACTTGGTTTTGTATATTTGATTAATGATAGATGTCGTTATTATCACTATTAATAAAAATGATGTCCAGAGGGGCAAGATCAACCACCAAAAGCTGAAGAGAAGATGGAATGATAAACTTTGGAAGCTGGGTGTGGTGGCGCACACCTGTAATCCAGGCACACGGGAGGCAAGGAGGCAAGGAAGATCACCATGAGTTCAAAACCAGCCTGGGCTATATAGTGAGTTCAAGGCCACCCGAACTCAACAAACAAAAATCATTACATTGTTATATGCCAGTAGTGAATTATCTGAAACAGAAATCACGAGAACACTTCCATTTATAATAGCTATGACAAATTTTAAACTCCTAAGAATCAATTTAACCAAAGATGTGAGAGGCCTCTATAATTAAAACCATAAAACACTGATAAAAAATTGAAGAGGATACACAAAAAATGGAAAAATATCCAATCCTTGGATTGGAAGAATGAACACTGTTTAAATGTTCATACTACCCAAAGAGATCTACAGATTCACTGCAATCACTATCAAAATACCAATGACATTCTTAACACAACTAGAAAAAAAACCCCTAAAATTCATATAGAACCCACAAAAAAAGCTCTAAATAGCCAAGGTAATCTTGAGTAAAAAGAAGTAAGCAAGAGGCATTAATTACATAACTTTAAAATATACAATAAGGCAACAGCAGGTACTGGCATAAAAGCAGACACACAGATCAACAGAACAGAATCGAGTCTTTAGAAATAAAGCCAATAATGTAAGTCTATGCACTGGAGAAAAGACAGTCTTTTTGCTGAATGGTACAGGGAAAATTGGGTATCCATATGAAGAAGAATGAAACTAGACCTGTATTTCAAACCAGTTACAAAAATAAATTAAAAATGGGAGTGCCCAGCTAGCTAAGAGTAAGAAGCCTAAGAAAGAAAATATTTAAATAAAAAGACGATCTGACAAAAAAAAAAAAAAATGGATTAAGTACTTAAATGAAAGACCTGAAACTATAAAAGTACTAAAAGAGAACATGAAGAAAATCCTTCAGGACACTGAAATTGGCAACAGTTTTTAGAGAATACCCAAAAAAGCCTGGAGAAATAAGGAAAAATAAATATGTACACATATATCAACCCAAAAACCTTCAGTATATGTGCTGCCGAAGCAAGCACAAACCAAAAACCATTAGCACAGTAAACAAAACAGTCATGAAGAAATAACCTACAGGAAATGGGAAAAAACACTGGCAAACTATACATTTTACGAGGGATTAATATCCAGAATATATACGGAATTCAAATATCAACAGCAATAAATGAATGACGGAATGTTCGATTATAAGTTGGGCAATAGACTTAAACAGAGACTTTTCAAAGGAAGACATACAAATGGTCACCAGGTACATGAAAAAAAACCCTCAATATCACTAACCATCAAGTCAATGTAAATCAAAACCACAATGAAATATTACCTAATGCAAGTAAGAATGGCTATTACCAAAAATACTACAGATGACGGGTGAGGATGCAGAGAAAAGGGAACCTCTGTATACTTTTGGTGGAAATGTAAATCGGGGAAGCCACTATACAAACAATATGGAGGTTCCCTGAGAAACTAAAAATAAAACTGCCACACAATACAGGAATCCCACTACTGAGTATAGGTTCAAAGGAAATGAATTCACAGATCAAAGAGACATCTGTACTCCCACATCAATTGCAGCACTATTCACAATAACTAAGAGATAAACAATAAATTGTTCATCATATGATGAGTGGATAAAAAAAATGTGGAAGATATATATACAATGAAATAATCAGTATTTGAAAAAAGAAATATTGTCATTTATGGAACTGGAGGTCATTATGTTAAATAAAACAAATTAGCCACGAGAAAATAAGTACTGCAGGGTCTCATTCGAAATGGAACCTAAAAATGTTGCTCTCATAGTGATGGAGAGTGGAATGGTAGTTACTATAGTCTGAGAAGTCTAGGGGTGGGGCAGGATGAGGAAAGATTGACTAGTGGGCACTAAGTTATCATTAGGAGTAAGACGTTCTGGTATGCAACTGCACAACAGGGTAACTATAGAGAATAATGTGCCACATATTTTTTTGTTGGTGGTGGTACTGAAGATTGAACACAGGCCTCCACACTGAGCTGTATCCTGAGCCCTTTTTATATTTTATATTTAAAAAAATTTTTCGAGACAGAGTCTCATTAAGTCTCCAAATTACCCAACTTGAGCTCAAACTTGTGATCCTCTCTGCCTCAGCCTCTGAAAGTTTATATGAATCATTTTTTTTTTGTACTAGGGATCGAACTCAGGTCCTTGCTCTTGCGCAGCAGGTGGAGAAACCACTGAGCTAAATCCCCACCCCTGAATCATTTTTTAAAATTAAAAAAAATTCAATAGTGACAAAAGGTTTCACATAAGACCAATTGTCCCGTTTTCTCTAACCAATTAAATCTTTCTAGACATTGCTTCACGAGCAGTTTGGCAATTTACAGGGGCCTTGTCAGAAATAATTGAGGCAGGCTGAAGGTGGTAAAAGACTGATAGTGGGGAGGGGAGCAATCTCCCATAGTTTGCTGCCCTCTCCAGTTTGCTGAATATGATGCAAACAGAATTTAACCCATACCTCTTATTAAATTGAGCAATTGTGAACAGAATAAGGAACAAAGAGAGTATTTGTTGTACAATGTTATTCATCTCCTGTAACCTGAGTCAACAAAACACCATTACTATGGGCTATCATGTGGGATAAATAATTCTTTTTTATAACTGCATTATAATAAGGTTTTCCACTGTTCATTTGTATCTTAAGAGTCAAAAGAAATATCCTATGAGATAGTTTAGAGTAGCAGCTTATCCTGAAGCTCAGAACAAACCAGTAAACCTATAATCCACTTCATTTCAAAGATAACAAGGAGTCTGAATTAGGGCTGAATGGAGATGGAGGAGAAAAGTAAAACATATTTAATGTCTACTGTGCTGGGCTAGGTGCTTTAAGTACATTGTTTAGTTGTTATGCAATACTATGGGGCTGGTTTTATTACTGTCATTTTACAGAAGAAACCTGTCTTCCAAGTTTAAGTAATTTCAGATCAGATCAACAGTAAATCAGAACTATGATTAGTACCGGAATATGTGATTGTAAAAGCTCAGGACCTTTCCCACCTACATTAGGCTCACCAAAAGATGAATGCAGGGCTGGGGATTTAGCTCAGTGGTTCTGCCTCAAAAGCGCAAGGATCTACGTTTGATCCCCGGTACCAAAAAAAAAAAAGATGAATGTAAGAGAGAGGAAAGGAGATTCAATTCGCTGTTTAATACTCTTACCTCTTGAAATAGAAGTTTTTAAATTTCCAAAGCTGGATTCTATATTTTTCTTCTCTTAATATTTTACTTAATATTATATCATATATTAAAAATATGAACTAAAAATTAATATTGTATCCAATTTTTTTTTTTTGGTGACAGGGTCTCACTATGTAGCTCAGGCTGGCCTTGAACTCACTATGTAGCCCAAACTGGCTTCAAACTTGAGGCAATCCTCCTGCCTTAGCCTTCCAAGTGCTGGGATTACAGGCAAGTGCCACCATGCCTGACTTTTCCAATAGTATTATTTTTAAGCCATTTGCAAATATAAAAATGAAGGCAAACTACTAATTTGTCTTCAAGTTACTAATGAGTACATTGTACAAATTAACAGTCTGTGATATGATACAAAGTATCATGTGGATTGAGACAGCATTTTTTTTTTGGAAGGGGAGAGGTTGAGGCAGGATCTGGCAGTGTAGTTCAGACTGGCCTTGAACACAGTAGGTGGCCCAGGCTAGTCTCAAACTCATGCAATCCTCCTTCCTCAGCCTCCCAAGTGCTGGGATTACAGGCATGCACCACCATGCCAAGTTTGAGGTAATAGGTTTTGAATATCCATTAGAAGTTTTCATGATGTGACAAAAGCTGCTGTTATGTTTGCTTTAAGAGTGACAGTAAATTGTCATCAGGCATAGTGGCACATGCCTATAATCAGGAGGCTGAGGCAGGAGGATCATGTGAGTGCGAGGCCAGCATGGGGAACATAATGAATTCAAGGCCAGCCTGAACTATATAGTTGGATCCTGTCTCAAAACAAAACAAAAAAAGTAATAGTAAGTTGCTTAACTGGCTAATAATAAAATAATGAAAAGGTCATAATTTTAAAACAGTGGTCATAGTAGCAGTAGTTGCAATACCAGAGCATTCTAATTTCATTCATTGGAAATACTTTATTTTTATGTTAAACCTAAAATACTTTGTATAGAAAGTCAGATACATATGGGGCAAGGATAGAAAGAAAGAGGAAATTTATGAAATTTAAATTCTTTGAACATTGGTATGTTAGCCCGTCTATCAATCTATCTATCTCTCTCTCTGCCATCTCCCATCTCTTTCAAACACATACATCTCTGCAAAGATTCTTTTTGCCTTAAACTATTTGGCACATATTGCACCCCCTCCCATGATGGAGACTGAATGCAGAGCCTTTGGTAGGCTGAGTAAGCACTCTACCGCTGAGCTACATCTCCAGCCCACAGGCTGCATTTCTATCAGATAACTTATACACATCCACCTTTAAATGCAACTCTAGTTACCCTGCATTGTTTTCTTTACATAAAGGCTGACAATATGAATAAGATGTGAACACAGCATAACAGTCTTACATATTATAGTTTATATATGAACCTCACATTAGCTAATTGAAGATGAACTGTTCTATTATAGTTACTGTAGCTACAAATAATTTAATATTGCTTAAAAACACACACACTTTATGTTAGGGTAATGCCTTACTGAAGATACTCCACTTAAAAAAAACACTACTGGTATGTGTAGAGGTTAATTAACTATTAGGTGAAATAATATCTCAGTTCTTTCCTAGGAAAGAACATAAGCTATGCATTTACCCGAAGCATCTCTATAACATACAATTCTAAAGCAGTCATTTTTTGCGGGGGGGGGGGGTACTGGGGATCAAACTCAGGTCCTTCCACTTGCGAGGCAGACAGTGGAACCACTGAGCTAAATCCCCGGCCCCTAAAGCAGTCATTTTGCAAAGGAGTTTCATTTTAAGTTTAAAATTCTTGGGCCCAGGGATTTAGCTCAGTGGCACTGCACCTGCCTTGCAAGCACAAGGTCCTGAGTTCGATCCCTGGTACCAAAAAAAAAGTTCTCTTTAAGACCAGGCATAGTGATGCACACCTGTAATTCCAGCACTCAGGAGGCTGAGTCAGGAGGATCACTGCAAGTCTGAGGCCAGCCTGGGCTATCTAGTGAGTTCAAGTCCAGCCTGAACTGCATGGTGAGACTCTGTCTCAAAAACAACAACAACAACAATGACAACTTCTCTTTGAAACCACAGTTTGCCTTTCATGTAGACATCCTTAGGCCATATATAAGTCTTTTGTGCTCTTTTTGTTGTTAATATTTCTATACAAGTCATCTTTAACTTTTCAACATCCCAGAATACAAGGGAGCAGTAAGCAAATTTACTGTTACATATTTTGGTTTTACTCCAGGACGGTTAAGCAGAAGTTCAGTGAAGGAAACAAGCCTGTGATCTGGATAATAACAACTCTTTGTATGACCCAGTGGAAGACATGATCCTCAGCCAAGTGAACACACCAAGGCTCAGTGGGGTCTGAGAGCACAATGCAGTGTGATGGCACCACTGCCTGCCCCACGCCTTTAATAGTGCAGATGACTACCAAGGGGCTTCTGGTCAAATGAGCAAAAATAAAACTATTAGAGGTAATGTCAACCACTGCCGTTTAATCTCTAACCAATTCCTGCTCCAATTACCCTAATATATTATAGAATTCTGTATCCAACAAATTAGATGATGATTCTTTATTCAGCATATTATCATTGATAGGGTATTATGTTAGAAAAAGCAAATCATGAACACATTAATATTACTATAAATTGAAGGGAGAAAAGAGATGTTCCTGTTTTATATACTATAGTTTTTGTTTTTACTATGAGTGACTCAGGTATAAATTAATGACAACAAATGCAGAAATCAGCTAGATTTATTGGTTCACATCTGTAATCCCATCAGTCAGAAAGCTGAGGCAGGAGGATCCACAGGAGAATCCCAAGCACAAGGCTGTCCTGGGCTACATAGTGATTTTGGGTTCAGTCTGGACTACACAGTGAGATCTTGTCTCAAAAAACAAAAAAAATGAAACAGAAAGGAGAGAAAGGAGGAAGGGAGGGAGAGAGGAAGAAGGTAGAAATCAAGAAGAAATTCAAACGATTTTTTTTTTTAGTACCGGGGATCGAACTCAGGACCTTGCGCTTGTGAGGCAGATGGCAGCACCACTGAGCTAAATCCCCAGCCCCCAAACAATTTGATGATAAATACCCTCCTCCCCCCAAAGAGAAATTTAAGTGTCCTTCAAGTCTTTACTAGGTATAGACCATACTCTGGTTTCTCTTCAGATCGTATAAATCTTTTGACTTTTACTAGGTATAGACCTACTAGTTATTTAGGCAGTTGCTAAGCAACATTCACTTTTGTAGTGCTGAAGTATATGAAATTAATAGGTTTTCAGGAAAGATAAATTGAATGAAAAATTAAAGAACAACAGAAAGGGAAAAAGCATTAACTATATTTTTTTCCATTAGCATCAAATGAGACGATACTTTTAGAACATTAATATTTTAATTTTATTGAACTAGGGATCATAACATCCCTATACACAAAACCATAATAATTTTGAACAAGTTAAATCAGATTAGGGTACTCCAATTGTTCCTGCTCACTATGATCTCTATAGATTCTGTTCTCTAACAGTATTTTCCTCCAATCACCAACTGCAGAGGGTATCACAACCTGAGTTTGTGCTTAAACAAAAATCTCATTATTATAATATGAAAGTATAAAGCTAGTTTCATGGTGCAGTGTAGAAACTACTAGATCTTTAGGTTTTGACAAGGGCACTAGGAATGCATAACAGGAAAAGGACAATCTCTTCAACACATGCTCCCTGGAAAACAGGATCTTCCTATGCAAGAGAATGAAACTTGACTCTTACCTTAAACTAAAAGAAAAATTAACTTGACATAGATTATACAGATTTAAATATAAGACCTGAATTCACAAAGATCCTAGAAGAAAATGGAGGGAAAACCTCCTTTATATTGGTTGTGGCAATGATTTTTTGTATATGATACCACAAGCACAGGTCATAAAAGCAAAAAACAAATGTGACTACATCACATTAAAAAGCTTCTATATAGCAAAAGAAACAATCAACAAAATGAAAAGGAATGGGAGAAAATATGTGCAAACCATATATCTGGTGGATTCATAACGAAAATATATAAGAAACTCAAGACAACTCAATAGCAAAACAAAAACAAAAACAAGAAAAAAACCCACACAAAGATCCCAAATTATAAAAATGGGCAAAGGACCTCTGAATAGACATTTTCCCAAGAAGACACACATGTGGTTAGTAGTAAAAGGTGTTCAGCATCATAAGTCATCACAGAAATGCAAGTCAAAGCAATGAAATATTATTTCACATCTGTTAGGATGGCTACTGTCAAAAAGAAAAAAAGATAATGAGCATTGGTGAGGGTAGGTAGAAAAAAATCTCTGTACACTATATTGGTGGGAATGTAGATTAGTCCAGACACTATGAAAAGAGTATGGAGTTTCATCAAAAAATTAAAAATAGAACTACTGAACTATATGATCCAGCAATTCTACTTCTAGGTATACATCCAAAGGAAAGGAAATCAGCATATCTGCACGCACTTCCATGTTGACTGAAGCATTATTCACAATAGCCAAGCTATGGTAACAACCCAAGGGTCTGTCAATGGATGAATGGATGCAGAAAGTGTGATGTATATATTTTTATGCCAGGGAATATTGTTAAGTCCTAAAAGAAGGAGAAAATCTTTCTACTGAGACAACATACATGAACCTGGAAAACATTACGCTAAGTGAAATAACCAGGTACAAAAAGACAAGTAGTATTGATCTCAAATACATGTACAATTCAGAAACATCAAATTGACAGAAGTAGAGACCAATACAGCGGTTGCCCGATGCCAAGAGGGGTGATAGGAGTAGAGAGATGGTAAAGGGCACAAACTTTCACTTATAAAATGACTAAGTTCTGGGGACCTATGATTAATACTGTATTGAAGCTTGCTAAGAGAGTAGATCTTAAATGTTCCACTATACACATACACAATAAAAGGTAATTATATGTGAGATGTTTTAGACTTATTAGCTTGATTATAATCATGTAACCATACATATATACATCAAATCATTGTTTTGTAATTCTTAAATACACACAATTTTGTTGATTACACCTCAATAAAGCTGGGGAAGGGCCTATTAGATCCCTGTTTTTGTTTTTTTTTTTTTGTTTTTGTACTGTCAGGATTGAACCCAGGATCTCATATGTGCTAGGCAAGTGGCAAGTGCTTTCCCATAGAGCCATACCCCTAGTCTCCCAATATTTGATCTTTAATTGTCAGCATTTTGGAATTATAACTCTTTTAAAGATATAACTCTGTCAACTCAATGAGTAAAAAGGAATGTTTAATCTACTGGGTATGTAACAATGGAAACTTGTTAAAGGGTCAGTAGGCAAACAACTAAAGGGAAAATTACTGTAGAATTTTAAATACTGTAGGAGAAAAGAGACAAGAAGTGGAATATAGTTTCATCTTTTTTTTTGTTGTTGTTATCGGGGATCGAACTCTAGTCCTTCCACTTGCGAGGCAGGCGACGGAACTATCTTTTTTTTTTTTTTTAAAGACAGGGTCTTGTATTAGTTTAGGCGGGCCTTGAACTCACTATGTAGCCCAGGCTGACCTTGAACTCACTGCAATCCACCTGCCTCAGCCTCACGAGTGCTAGGATTACTGGTCTGCACCACCATGCCTGGCTTAGTTTCATCATTTTTGAAGAATCAAGAGAAAATTCCCCATACTATTTCTCTACTTTTCTCCTTTTTTCCTTTTAATATTACATTGAAAGTTGTATAAATGGTGTGGGGGTACAAGTGCCAATTCCCCTATTCATTAAATGAAGTCCTCCCCTAAGTTTTTTTTTTAAGTCCATATTGAGGCATTTGATGTAGATGCTAGTGAGCCTAGCTTTAATAAATGAGCCTATATCACGGAAAAGTAGAGTCCTTGAGTATGGGTTAAAATCATGTAATCAGGCACTGTATTAGTTCTGCAACCAACATACCATGAGAGCTTAGATAGGCAGCTTTTTTATTTTGAAATGGCAATATTGGACTAAATGTTTGGTCAAGTCTACTTTAATTAGACTCCATTGAAGCATATTGATATATAAGAATTATTATTTATGAAATAATTACTTTGTCTTTAAATCTGCTCACTTGGAACAATTATTACCAGAGATTGTAGTAGGTTTTTTTTTAGTGTTTTCTCTTTTTGTTTGCCCGTAGACTGAACTCAAGAATTCATTGTAAAGGTCAATAGTTCAGACAGAAGTAAAAGGCCAAGAGAGAGCCACCAAGAAGTACATAGTGAGACACATGGCTGAGATATGATTTTAATGACCTTTATTTATTTTCTCAACCCACAGAATTTTTTTTTTCCAGTACCAGGGATCAAATTCAGGACCTTGTGCTTGCCAGGCAGGTGCGGTGCCACTGAGCTACAGCCTGGCCCCAGAATTTTTATCAAAAGGCTGTAGTAAGAAGATAACATTTCTACACATAATGAAAACAAAACATATTAACCCCATGTCCTCCACATGTGTGTGTGTGTATACATAAACCCAAAATATATTAACCCCACATTCTCCATATCCATATATACATAACACACAAATCTAAATTCCTTCTCATCTCAGTCTGTTTTAAAATTTTTCCGGGCATGGTGATGCACAGTTGTAATTCCAGCACTTGGGAGACTGAGGCAGAAGGATTGCCACGAGTTTGAGGCCAGCCTGAACTACACAGTGAGACCATCTCAAAAAAAAAAATTCTTTGACTTGAGCCTTTCTTTTCAACAGTGTATTATTGTATGTAATAGTGTCTTCTTTCTCAAGAGCTTGTATCTTAGCCAGGCATAGGGATGCATGCCTATAATCCCAGCACTCTGGGAGGCTGAGGCAGGAGGATTGCAAGTTTGAGCTCAGCCTATGCAACTTAATGACTTAGCCAGACCCTGTCTCTAAATAAAATATAAAGAACTGGAGAGGTAGCTCAATGAAAAGACTCTGGGTTCAATTGCCAATACTGTAAAAACTAAAACCACACACACAAAAAAAACTTGTGTCTTTAACAAGTGCAGAAAATAAGGCCCACAAGAAATAGAATGCTTACTTCACAATTCTGTAAAATCACAAGTGGAACTCGTGAGGTAAGAGGATAGGATCTCTGGGTTTTTCTAGCTCAACTGCTTATGTCACAGGTCCTAAGTCACAAAGCTATTCAGTGGCAAAATTAAGAATGGAATCTGCCCTTTTGACTTGTAAGCAAGGCCTTCAGGGAAGCTGAAAGCATGGCTTGCCTTTGGACTGTATGTGGGATCCAGTTATTTCTAGCATTCCACAGCTAAACTCCTGGGACTAAACAAAATGAGAATGAGCTTCCTCTGGAGCCTTTTAGACTGCAGAGGACGCTCTAGACATGAAAGGGGCCATGAGAGTAACCATGGCTGGGAGGTTCAGACTTGCTATCGACCCTAGAACAAGGCCAGAAATGGACTGCGCTCTACTGATAGAAGACACAGCCTGGGCTCAATGGTAATTTGACTCCTTATGCTTAATATGAAATCAGGCTTTCCTTTGAAACACGACTGACTGTAGGTCATTTATTCTCTTTATTAAGAATGTTACAGGGAAAATATACTTGAAAAAAGGACTGGGATAGAAAAGGAAGAATGAGGATGTAAAAAGTATTTTTATAAAGGGCTGCACTTACATTGAGTATACTATAATCATAATTTTTAAAAGGCAAGAAGGCTGTTTTCAAATCCACTGGTGAAATCTATAAATGTATCTCTCATTTCCTGGTTGCTTATGCCATTAAGGGTCTAATCTATTTCCTGAGCTGAAACTAGCTAATGGAAAAATATTTAGAATAGTAATCATCTACTGAGCTGGGCATTTAGTAACTTTGCAGCCAAAACATATTCTTGCTCATAATTCCCTTCAGTAATGTACATAGTTTCTAGGGAAATCACCTTATACAATGAAAGTAAATCTTAGTAAGACAGGATAAGGGTCCCTTGTCCCTAGCACCTTAGGAATAAGGGCACACCTCTGTGCCATTCTTTGGCCCCAATTCATATGTAAAATGAGTGTGTTATTTGCTACCTGGAAGTGTATTATTTGCTATCCTGCCAGCCAATTTACTTATGAAATCAATGAACAAAAAGTAAAAACAAAAACATGAGGTCAATCCTATTACAATGACAAAATGGATATGCTTATATTTAACTACTGGAAATCTGCAATAAGCTTATTATATTACTTATCTGCCCCAAATCTGCAGAGGCCCAAATCAGAGAAGGCAAACTGGAGAGCCCAGGCAGGGCTCCCTACAGGCGGCCCACAGTGTGCTGTTCACGATACTTCAGTCTCTTTCCCACTTCCTACTCTCATGACTGTACAACACTGGTCAGCACATCCTGACACATCTGTGATGGGGGTGGCAGACTGTCTGTAGTTGAGCCTAGAGCAGTATTCAGAAGATAAACATGCCAAAGGACAATCCCAAAGGCAGCAGTGCATCAAGCATGACTAGGGTGATCTGTACTGCCCCTCCCTTTCCTTCATCATGGCTGAAGGAAAAAAAAGAGTTGTCTTTGAGAATTGAGGTAGGCTTGGGCTTTGGAGCAACCCTGGCTTCTGAGCTGAGACTTGGGAGCATGGCTCTGGGGAGCTCACTCACACAGCTCAAGAGTGAGGATAACTAATTCTGAAATCTGAGCCCACCAGATTTACTTTTTTTTTTTGAGACAGTCTTGCTATGTATTTCAGGCTGGCATTAAACTCACTATATATCCCAGGCTGGCCTTGAACTCCTGGCAACCCTTTTGCCTCGGGCTTCTGATTGCTGAGATTTCACTTATTTTCTATCCATCTGTCTAAGGCTTATAGAGAAGATAAAGCTCAATGTAGGGTGCAATTTGAAAGATTACTAGGCTTCAAACCAACTCACTCTTTCAAGTAGCACTCTTATCATGTTACGCATGGTCAAAAATTTATCTTGTGACAATTTTATTTTCTTTTTATTACTGGAGATTGAACCAAAGGTGCACTACTACTGAACTACATCCCTAGCTCAATCTGTCTGTCTGTCTGTGTGTGTATCTACCTATCTAATTTTTTTGAGACAAGGTCTTGAAAAGTTGCCCAGGTTGGCTTCAAATTTGTGATCCCCCTGCCTCAGCCTCTGGAGGAGCTTGGATTACAGTACATCACCACACCTAAATAATGAAAAATTAAAATCTATGTCACATAAACAAAGTAATATTTAGAAAGACAAGAGTAAATTTCTTAAGATATCCAAAGGGGGGGGTGGAATTCAACTTCTTCACTGAAAACAAAAGACTGATTAAAACAGAGATGCCTCATAACTCCTTTCAGGACTACAGTCTGAAATGGGAGAGGAGCAATGCATGTATGAAAAATTCATTCACTTCAACAAGATCATATGATTGGACTTTACACCACTGCAGAACATAATGAATACACAGCACTAACTAGAGTGATGCAGTGACTTGACACGGGCCCCGTTCAGGGGCTCTGGTGCTGTTTCAGCGTTGCCCACTACACCCAGCCTGGAGAAAATGTGGCTGCCAGCTCTAAGCATATAAAGATCTACACACATTGGGGCTTAAAAAAACCTATGGAACAAAATAAAAGCAATACTAAGAGAGAAGTTTATAGCAGTGAATGCTCACATCAGTAAAACGGAGCAAGCCCTAATAAATAACCTAATGATACATCTTGAGATCCTAGAACAGCAAGGGCAACCCACATCCAAAGCTAGTACGGAAAGGAAATTATAAAGATCAGAGCAGAAATTAATGAAATTGAGACTAAAATAAATACAAAGAATCAATAAATCAACGAGCTGATTCTTTGCAAGAATAAAAAAAAAACCTCTTAGCCAATCTTTCAAAAAAAAAGAAAGAAAAGACTCAAATCAATGCAATTAAAATGAAAAAGGCAAATTCACAATGGACCACCAAAATCCAGATTATTAGTTAACTACTTTGAAAAATCTATACTCTAATAAATTAGAGAATTCAGAAAAAAATGGATAGATTCCTAGATACATATGAATTACCAAAGCTGAACCAAGAAGATATATAAAAAAACCCGTAAGGCTAGGGATTTAGCTCAGTGGTTTCGCCGCCTGCTGCGCAAACGCAAGGACCCAAATTCAATCCCCGGTACCAAAAAAAAAATCAAAAAACAAAAACCGTAAATAATCCAGTAACAGGCAATGAAACTGAAGCAGTGATTAAAACAAAACAAAAAAACTACCAAGAAAAGCCCAGGACCCAAAGGATTTACCACTGAATTATAGATAACTTTAGATCTAATATCAATACTTCTCAAGCTCTTTAATGAAACTGAAAGGGAAGGGAGCTGGGCATGGTGGTGCATGCCTGTAATCCTAGCACTTGGGAGGCTGAAGCAAGAGTATCACTGAGTTTGAGGCTGGCCTGGAATATAAAGCAAGTTCTAGGCTAAGCTGAACTGCACAGCAAGACCCTGAAGATACACACACACACACACACACACACACACACACACACACTCAAAAGAAGGAAAGAAAGAAAGAAAGAAAGAAAGAAAGGAAAAAGAGTACTCCCAAAGTCATTCCTAAACGCTAGTATCACCTTGATTCTCAAATCAGATAAGGATCCAACCAAAAAAGAGAGCTATGGGCAATTTTTTTAATGAACATTCAAAAATCCTCAACAAGATACTGGGGAAAAGATTTCAACAAATCAACAATCCTCTATATAGAAGAACCAAAAAATTCCACAAAAGACTCCTAAAATTAATAAGCAAATTCTGTACCACAGCAGGATACAAAGTCAACACACAAGAATCAATAGTATTCCTGTATACCAATAATAAACTCACTGAGAAACAAATTAGGGAAGCAATACCTTCACAATAGCATCAAGAAAAATTAAATACTTAGGAATTAACCAAGGAAGTGAAAAAGATATCCTCTGTTTCTGGATAGATAAAACCAAAATAGTAAAAATGGCCAGACTTCCAAAACTGATACACATTTTTTTTTTTTTGGTAGTACTGGGGATCGAACTTGGGTCCTTGCGCTTGCGAGGCAGGTGGTGGAACCACTGAGCTAAATCTCCGGCCCTGACATACATATTTAATGCAATCCCAATCAAAACACCAATAGTATTTCTCATAGAACTAGAGAAAACAATCCTAAAATTCATATGGAACCAGAAGAGAGTAGCAAAAGCAATCATGGTCAACAACAGCAAAGCAGGAGGCATCACAATCCAGACCTTAAGTTATACTATAAAGCTACAATGATAAAACAGCATGGTACTGGAAAAAAAAAAGATGGATCAATGGAACAGAATGGAGGATGAAGAAACAACTCTAGGCACATTCAGCTGTCTGGTCTTTGATGAAGGAGCCAAAATGCTGGAGAAAAGATAGTCTCTTCAACAATGGGTGCTGGGAAAACTGGCTATTCACATGCAGAAGATTGAAGCTAGACTCATATTTCTCACTATGTACTAAACTAAAATCAACTGGATCAAAGATCTAACTATTAAAACAAACACTCTCCTGGAAGATAAAATAGGTAAAACTTTTGAAGACAGGCATAGGCAAGGACTTTCAGAACAGAACCCCAACTGTACAAGAAATGGTACCAAAAATCAACAAATGAGATCATGTCAAATTTAAAAGTTTCTATACAGCAAAGGAAACAACCAACAGAGTGAAGAGACAGCCTACTGAAGAGGAAAAAACTTCCCAGCTGTTCCTTGGACAGAGGACTAACATCTAGACAATATAAAGAACTCAAATTAAATAGTCCCCCAAATAAAAGATCCAATCAAAAAATGGGCACCTGAAATTAATAGACAGTTCTCAGAAGAAGAAGTTCAAATGGCCAATAAATACATTAAAAAATGTTCAACATCTCTGGTCACTAGAGAAATGCAAAGTAAAACAATACAGAGAGGCCAGGGGGGATTTAGCTCAGTGGTTTCGCTGCCTGCTGCACAAGTGTAAGGACCGGAGTTTGATCCCCGGTACCAAAAAAAAAAAAAAATTAAAACAAAACAAACAAACAAAAAACAATACTGGCATTGCACTGTATTCCAAAAAAAGAATCCCTATCATCAAGAAATCAAACAATAACAAAGCTGGGGAGGCTGCAGGGAAAAAGGAACCCTTCTATATTATTGGCGAGAATGCAAACTAATACAACCAGTAAAGAGATTCTTCAAAAAACTAAACCTAGAAATTCCATTCGACCCAGGTATTTCCCTTGTAGGCATCTTCCCAAAAGAGTTAAAGACACTGTATTACAGTGATATATGCATATCCATGTTAATAGCAGCACAACTCATAATAGCTAAGCTTTGGAAACATCCTATATGTCCATCAACAGATGAATGGATAAAGAAAATGTGGTATTTATACACAGTGGAGTATTACTGTACCATAAAGAAGGATAAACTTGAATTATCTGTAGGAAAATGGATGCACCTTAAGACCATAATGTTAAATGAAATAAATCAGATATGAAACCTTAAATATTGTTCATTTCTCTTATATGAGAAACCTAAAATGCATAAAGAGCAAATTGAAGATAACAGGAAATAGGGAAACAGGTCTTTTGCAAAAGAGAAGGGAACCAAGAAATGGAGGGGAGTGAGCAGGGAGGAAGGGGAAGGGGTAAAAAAGAAGTAAGATATTGGTACCGTACACCAATTCCCCATAAGCAATGTAACAATTATGTAATATGAACATGTGCACAAATTTTAAAAATAAAGTATTACTGTGTTCTATTAGTTTGCTATTGTTGTATAACAAATAGCCATAAACTTAGTGGATGAAAATCACAACATCCTCATCCCGCAACTCTGCAGGTCAGGCGTTCTTGGGGTCATAGCTGGACTCTGGTCAGGGTATCTATCTATCACAAGACCAAAATCAAGAAGCCTGCTGGGCTGGGCTCCTACCTGAAGGCTCCAGAAGAACCCACTGTCGAGCTCTTTCAGGTCGCTGGCAGAAGCTAGTTCCTTGGGATCAGAGGAACACGGCCAGTTTCCTAGCTAGCGGTCAGCAGGGAGCTGTCCTCAGCTCCTCTGGGTGCCCTGCCTGTTCTCATGTGACCCTGTCCCCTCTGTTTTCAAAGCAGAAAATTACACAGTGAGTCCTTCACATCTTCAAGTGCTTCTCTTCTCTTTGGCTTCCCCTTCTGCCACCATCCACGGAAAATGCTCTGCTTTTAAGGTTCACATGATTTGATCAGACCCACCCTGGTAATCTAGGGTTGAATCTCTCTCCCCATTTGTGAGTGTGTGAGTGTGTGTGTGTGTGTGTGTGGTACTGGGGACTGAATCAGGGCCTCTGCATTAAGCTACAATTGTAGCCCTTTTTCATTTTATTTTATTTTGAGAAGGGATCTTGCTAAGTTGCCTGGGTTAGGATCAAACTTGCGATCCTTCTCCCTCAGCTTCTTATAGTGCCAGGAAACAGGTGTGAGTTGCCATGCCCAACTCTAATTTTTGTTTTTTGAGACAGGGTCTCATGTACCTATATAGTTCAGGCTGGCCTTGAATTCATAATCTGCCTGCCTCAATCTTTTGAATGCCAGAATTTCTTTTTAATATCATTCTTCAGCCTCAATTCCGCCATTTCCTGGGAACTGCAACTACTTAATGGTTTCCTTCATGTCCTTTCTGAGATATTCACACATAGTAAAGCTTATATATTTGGGAGGACTAGATCTATTATTGAAAGGTCTGGTAAAAGTCCTTTGTTAAATTACCCAGGCCTCAGGCTTTTTTGGGGGTGTGTAGAAGGAAGTTATTGTGTGATACACTGTCTTATTGTCTGAGATTAGTACTGACTGTTTCTGTTCTCTTAGGAAATCATCCATTTCTTCCACATTTTCAAATTAATTGTGCAGGATTTAGCAACACATTTGTATGTCTCTCTTATTCTTTTCTATTTCTATTCTTTCCCCATTATTCTTGAGTCTATGCTCTCTTCCCTACCTTTTATTTTATTTTATTTTTTTGGTACTGGGGATTGAACTTGGGTCCTTGCACTTGCGCAGCAGGCAGCAAAACCACTGAGCTAAGTCCCTGGCCCTTTTTAATTTTATAAATTGATATAAAGACATATCAATTTAACTTTTTCTTTTTTGAGACAAGGTCTCATTACATAGTTCAGGCTCTTGAACTAAGTAGCCAAAGCTGGGCTTGAACTCAAGGTAATCCTCCTGCCTCAGCCTCCCCAGTGCTAGGATTGCAAACATGCTCCACCACAACTAGCTCAATTTGCTTTTTAAAAAGAATCACCTTGGGCCTGGGATTTAGCTCAGTGGTGCCTATGCCTGCCTCAAAAGTACAAGGTCCCTCTAGGCCAGGGATTTAGCTCAGTGGTGCTGCCACCTGCCTCACAAGCTCAAGGTCCAGAGTTTGATCCCCCGTACCAAAAAAAAAAAAAGAATCACTTCTTTTATTTATTAGTCTGATCATGTTCTTTTGTGTAATTTATTGACTTTTTTCTCCCTCCTTTCTTAGATTCATTTTATTGATTGCTCTTTTAACTTTCTGAGTTAGATACATAATTTATTTTTGGTACTGGGGATCAAACTCAGGACTTTGTGCTTAGGAGGCAAGCAGCGGAACCACTGAGCTAAATCCCTGGCCCTAGATACATAATTTAGTTATTTCCCTTTTTTTTTTTTTTTTTGGCACCAGAGATCGAACTCAGGACCTTCTGCTTACAAGGCAGGCAGTGGAACCACTGAGTTAAATCCCTGGCCCTAGATACATAATTTAGTTATTTCCCGTTTTGTTTTTTTTTTTTTTTTTGGTACTGGAGATCGAACTCAGGACCTTCTGCTTGCAAGGCAGGCGGCGGAATCACTGAGCTAAACCCCCGGCCTCTCCTTTTTTTCTTAATGTAGGTGCTTCTGCAGTTTAGCTCTATCGCATTGGTTCTGGTATGTCAACATGCTTTTTATTCCTAGAACTTATTTGGAAAGGGAAAAAATGAAAACAAAGCTCTGTAAATGGGAGAGGAAGATGGGTTGAAGGGAGGGGAGGGTAATGGGAAAAAAAGAAGAATTAAAATATATTATGTACAGGGGCTGGGGATTTAGCTCAGTGGTTCCGGTGCCTGCCTTGCAAGCGCAAGGTCCCAAGTTCGATCCCTGGTACCAAAAAAAAAAGACATATTATGTACAGGTACAAATTCCCTGTGACGAATGTGCACATTATGTATGATAAGAAATTAAAAGGTCTATTCTTAGTTTTCACTGGTATAAATTTTGACAAATATTAAATGCTTACTTTATTATTTTTATTTGGGTTTTCTTTTTCTTATTTTTTGTCCAATTGATCTCCTATGAACTAAGTGCTGGGAATTAATATTTCTTAGGCCTGCAAAGTGGTATCTATATGTATATAATGAGATAGACAGACAGACTGATACTTCCTCTTCAAAGTCTCTACCTTCTTGTATGGGCACAAGCTCTTCTATTGTTTGTCATTCTTTGCCTCAGTTACAGAGCAAAAATAATAAAAGTTGAACTGAAAGAGTACTTCTGTGAATTAGGACTATGGCTCCAGAGGATAGAGACTCACTCAAGTTACCTCTAACATCTGTCTGGCTGTGTGTATGATGGGGCTGGTAACTGGAGGCAATTATTGCAAGGTTTCACATGAAAATCAGGATCAAAAAAATGTCATTGGCTAGGCCTTGTGGGGGTTCTTGGAAACCAGCTTACCCAGGAGCACAGATGTAGGATATTAAATTGTCCAGGATTAGGCAGATCAAGTAATGACTTGGTGAGTTCCTTATCCATTTAACAGCAATAATTTATGACAGTCCTCTTCCCCTATGTACATCAGCTAAAATCTTTGTATCCATCCCCACTCCCTGCCAACACACACTTTAAAAAAAATCTCATCACTTGGCTTCTACTTACTCATCACACTTGCCTACTTCTGGCTTCTCAAGTCATGTCATCTTTGCCTGACTTTTTTCTGGTTAAGCATTTGACTTCTGTTCCTACCAAATGCTTCTCTCTACCTCCAATTTAAAATTTTCTAAGAGAACATCTGATCAGTCCACCAGGTTACCAGTACCAGATACATAAACTGCTTGTGTAGGTCTGCTAAAGGGCTAGCCTCCAAATAACCTGACTGCTTTAGGTTAAGTGTTGTTCCAAGATATGCTCAAGACAGTGAATTCAAGTAAGATAGAATATGGGCACCTGTATGTATCTGCCTAGAGCTGATGTCCTCAGCAAGGGCAGTAGTTATGACCCCTTAGCAAGGGACTATGGGTATATAGACATGTTTGGCCTACCTCATCCATTACTTAGTTTTCTTTAGTTCTGATGACCAGCATCCTATACTTTACTCCAGGTTCTCTATGATTGCCAAGATTATTAGTTCCATAAAACAGACCTGTTTATTTTACTGCATTTCAAGAACTTCATTTATACTTAAATATAAGCACTGTCAAGATAAATATCTATATGCTATATGCTATATGTTAGGTAAATGGCATAAAAGAACACTGCCAATCTGAATTTGGGGTTCCAGGCAGGGCCTCCTGGAGTAACTCTAAAGGAAAGTCAGAGCCCATTTTATTGAGCTGGGTCTTTTATGAATTGGGTTACAGGAATGGCTTAGGTGAGGTAAGGCAAAGGAGGGGTGTGAGATTGGGGAACTGAGAATGGCTGAGTATGTGGCAATAGCAACAGGCACTGTGACCTAGCAGGGGGCGTGGGAGTACTGTGTCCTAGCACAATAGCCATTCCAGGAACCTGGTGGCTGGGGGCAGTACTATCACTACCAAAGGCATGAGAACTGAGCCTAGTCAGCTAGAAATTCTTGGAGACAGATATATCAAATAGTTCCTCCTACCAGTTTATCAAGAAGTTAAAGCAGTTAATATATCTGCTTCTATCAAGGGACCATCCACTCACTAGGATCAAGGACTACGGTACCTAGAAGAAATTAGAGCTTACTTATAATTACATTTCTGCCACCTCAGACCACACAGACAAAAGCTTTTATTTTAATTTCACTTCTGACAATTTAGAACTGAATTTAGGTTTTCTCATCACAATCCTTATGGGAACAGGTTTTACTATCACCTCAGAAAGAGAAAAAGAAACTATTGTTCTAGAGTGGAAGTACACAAGACTCAGGGAATGAACTCCGTTGCTTAAGGATTTCAATCAGGGCACAGCTATAAACTTCAGCCTAGCCTAGCACCTGAACTGAGACAGTGCTTTAGTTGGTACTGCATCTGTTTGCCCAAGCCTAGCCATATGCCACTGGGATGGAAGAGCAGGCAATTCTCCACAAGGCCACAATATATTCTTTTAAAGTGCCTGTGGGAGCTAATATATGGCATGGTTTCTCTTATTCCAGAAACTCAAAGTACAAATAATTTAAATAACAAAGTAAGGAGAGATAATAGGAAACAGGGAGATAGATCTTTTGCAAATGGGAAGGGGATCTCAAGACAAAGGGAGGGAGGGGAGGAAAGTAAAAAGAATTAAGATATGCTATATACATATTCCGATTCTCCATGACGAATAGAATCATTATGTATAGCAAGTATGTACTACTAATAAAAAAGTGTCTATGGGAGCACGTGCCCCACCTGTCCCTCTGTGAGAGCTGCCTAATTCTTACATAATTATAAACTCTGCCAACCCTAAGACTAATAGGATAGTTTTTATAGAGTGCACAAATTGAAGAAATAGTCACCAAAGAAAAGGGATCTAAATTTGAATAGGACCCTTAGTAATAAGGGGTTACTAATCAGAAGTTTTTCATAAATATACATATATATTTTTTATTTTATTTTATTTTATTTTGGTACCAGGGATCAAACTCTGGTCTTTGTGCTTGCTAGGCAGGAAGTGGAACCACCAAGCTAAATCCCTGGCCCCATAAAAATATTTTTAATTACCAGATATTGACCTGAATCTTATAGCTACACTGCTGACGTGGTACAAAGAAATTTTCTATAGTGAGTAGTCCAGAAAATGTACTCTACAAGGAATACTCTTCTTGTCAGATACATAGCACATTACTTTTCAGCATTCATTCAGTTCTCATGGAAGGAGCTGCAGAGCACATACTATACCAATTGGATAAGAATCACCTGGGTATGTTCATAGCAGCGCAGTCTGTAATAGCTAAAACTTGGAAACAGCCCAAATGCCCATCAACTGGAGACTCGATAAAGAAAAGGTGGTTTTTTTATAAAATGGAGTACTACTCAGCCATAAAAAATGAGAAATTAGAGACATTTATAGCTAAGTGGATGCACATTGAGGCGATACTCTTAAGTGAAATAAATAGGACACACATGTGTAAATATTGAATAGTTTCTCTGGTGTGAGAAACTGAAAGTGTAAATAAGGACTAAATGTATAATAGGTAATGTGAAATAGGAAGAAAAGGGGCAAAGGGGAAGGAAGTGGGAGGACTAGGGGAAAGGATAGAAGGGAATGGGATTAATATGAGAAAATCGAAAAATAGGAATAAAATCTTTGTAAATAGGACTGGAGGGGTTGAAGGGAGGGCTGGGCAAGGGTGAAAAATAAGAACCAAGAGAGATTATGTAAAGGTGCAAATTTCCAATGATGAATGTCATTATATTGTATACCTAAAATGTACCAATAATTAGAATGAATAATCGATAATGTAAAATAGGAAGAAAAGGTCCAAAGGGGTAGGGGTAGTGGGAGGGGCAGGGGAAAGGAAAGAAGGGAAAGGAAAAATGATGACAAATGGAAAAAATGGAAATAAAGTCTTTGTAAATAGGGAAGGGTGGAGGGTGTGAAGGGAGGGCTAGGAATGGGGAAAAAATAAGAACCAAGATGCATTATATAAAGGTACAATTCCCAATGAGAAATGTAATTGTGTTGTATACCTACAATGTACCAATAAAAGAATTAAAAAAAAAAAAAAAGAATCACCTGGGAATTCAAGATATAAAAATCAATTTATCTTACACCTTCTAAAATGCATTTATGATAAAAACTCTCCAAAAAATTCAAATAGATGGTCTCTACTTCAATGTGATAAAAGCCATCTATAAAAAACCAACAGCCAATATCATACTAAATGGTCAAAAACTGAAATCCTTCACACTAAAATCAGGAACAAGACAAGGATGTTCACTATCACCACTCCTGTTCAACATACTTCTGGAAACATTAGCCATGCCAATTAGACAAGAGAAAGAAATAAAGGGAATAAAGATAGGAAATGAAGAAGTCAAATTGTCATTATTTGCAGATGAAATGTTACTCTCTCTATATATATTCTTTTCTCTAACTGCTTGTAGAATTTTGTTCTTCTGTTGGGTTTCTGGAATCTTAACTATTATATGGCTAGGTTTAGATTTTTTTTATCACAGCTAGTTGGAGTCCTATATGCCTCATTTATCCGTATGTCAAGTTCTTTTCCCCTCCTTGGGAAGTTTTCTGCCATTACTTCTGTGAACAGTATTTTTTTATGTCATCTGCACTCTCTCCTGTTTCTTCATTGACTCTGATCAGTCTTATGTTATTCTTCTTTGCATCGTTTAGCAGCTGCTGGATTGATTTCTCATGGTCCTTTACTATTTTAAAGAAATTTTTCTTTTCCTGGTCACTAATTATAACCTTATCTTCTATATGTGAAATTCTGCCCTCACATTGGCTCATTCTGCTCTGTAAACTTTCAATGGAGTTCTTAATCTCCTGGAAATCTGTTTGCATCTGTTTTATGGATTGCATTTATTTCCTATGTTGGGATTCCATCATGTTCCTCAGCTCCTCAATTTTTTTAATCCATATCTACTCTAGACTTATTAATCATGTCTTGCACTATGGGCACAATCTCTGCTGTAATCTGAGAAATTATTTCTGATTTCATTTTTTCCAGATCCTCTTTTGTTGCCAGTTCAGGGAGTCCAGGTGATTGAGTATCAGATTGTTCCATCTCATTTCCCTTTGGGGTTGCTGTAGGTGATCTGGAAGTCTTGTTTTGAGACTTGTTTACATGTCTTTTCATTTCAACAGATGCAGCCTGCTGTGCCTTTGTTAAAGCAACTTTTTGCTCACCCAGTGGTTTCAATTCTCAGCAAGCCATGGAGTGGCCTTTTCTCTGCTGCTCACCAGTACATTAATTCCTGGGTTCATAATGGTGGCCTTTCTGGATCCCTGAGCTGACCTGCTGTCTGGCTGGACTTCTGGATGGGGGCCTATGCACACTTGGGGTTGTATCTAGGTGTGCCTCTACATAGGGCCCCTATGTACCTGTTGTCTGGGAGGGTCTTTGGCTGGGGGCTGTGCACCCCAGTTCCTGTTATGTGAGCAAGCTCCTTGTTAGGGTCTCATGCACCTACTGATGGTACTGGAGCCAATCTCTGGCTGCTGGTTGTGCACTTGTGCAGGTCTTTTCTGGGTGGGCCTTTGGCTAGGGCTATGTGGCCGAGCCTCTGGGGTCAGGGCAGAGCCCTGGGTGGGAATTGCCTGCAGCCTTGAAGCTCTGGTCCACAGCGATGATCCCCGGAATCTGCCCGCACTTACGGATGCTATGGGGTTGGCCTCTGGCTGAAGCTTGTGCAGCTCTTTTCTGGGCAGGACTTTGGCTTGGGCTGGGTTCCTGAGTCTCTGGGGTTGGGGCAGAGCCCTTGCTGGGATCTGCCTGCAGCCTTGAGACTCTGGTCCACACTGATGCTTCCCAGAATCTGCCTGCACTTATGGATGCTATGGGGCAGACCTCTGGCTGAAGCTTGTGCAACTGTGCAGCTTTTTCTAGGTGGGACTTTGGCTTGGCTGGGTGCCTGAGCCTCTGGGGTCGGGGCAGAGGCCTTGCTGGGATCTGCCTGCAGCCTTGAGGCTCTGGTCCACACCGATGCTCCCTGGAATCTGCCTGCACTTATGGATGCTATGGGATGGGCCTCTGGCTGAAGCTTGTGCAATTGTGCAGCTCTTTTCTGGGCTTGTCTTTGGCTTGGGCTGGGTGCCTGAGCCACTGGGGTCGGGGCGGAGCCCTGGCTAGGATCTGCCTGCAGCCACACTGCTGTGGTCCAAACCACTGCTCCCAGAGATCTCCTCTTTTGAAAACCCTTCAAAAGAGTTGCACTGTACTTAGGTTAAAGTTTAAAATCCTCACCAAGGCTTCAAAAAGCCTTTCAAGAACCCTGTCCCTGGCTTCGTCTTCAGCCTGTTCTCTAGCACTTATTTTGCCCAATCTGCTCTAGCCTGTTTAGTTCCTTGAAAAAGGTCTTGAAAACGAGTATTTTCCATTCAGAGGGCTTATATTTTTTTTGTTTTTACCATGGACTACATATTCAAATTTTGTAAAGGTAACTGACTATATATGACTTCCACTGACTCAAGCACAAAGATCAGACAGGCAAATGTCCCAACTGTACCTCTCTGGAAAGAAGCGGCATATGGGGATGACGGGACCCTCCTCCAGCTCATCATTAGCAGAGAAGCATTTAGAGGTCCTCATTTTGTGTTTGTCCATTAATCCAAAAATCTAGGCCACCAAGGATCAGCAAGTGTGCAGAGAACAAAACATAGGTTTAGAATTCACTTGTATCTCAAGTTTTAGGTTTTCTCATAATTTCTGGCTCGTACAGATTTTCTTTATTAACTAAGCCACACGCACATATAGGAATATTTTAATTGTTTTGCCTAGAGTTTATACTGATATCTAGTCTACTACTTTACCATAAATAAAAGTTCCTTCCTATATAGTATACTTAAGTACTCCTCTTCAGTTATTAATCTTTTAGGGCCTCAACTTAAAACATCACTTCCTCAGAAAAGTTTGTCTTGATCTTCTTTCCCCAATCTAAATTAGCTTATAGTATTTCTCTCTTGAGGTAACTTTCTTTCCCTTTGTAAATTTTACCACAACTTGTACCTATATATCATTTTGCATTACCTGTCCCTTCCATGATCCTGTAAACTTCAGTGAGACAGGAATCTTTTTTATTGTGATTGCTTAATGGAGTACCAGAACATAACAAAAGCTAAATACTATACTTACTAAGTAAAAGAATAAATGAATTCATTTTAATATGATCATCTTGCACTAGAAGAATTTAAATCCTGTGACCGATAAATACCAGTAATATTAAGCAAATTTTAAATTTTGACCACTATCTAAAACTAAGCAGTATAGTATAAGAGTAATATAAAAACAGTGAGCATAAGAGAGTAATAAAGCTTAGGCTCGGAAAGCAGACTCCCTGGATTCAAATTTGGCTCTACCATTTATTAGTCAAGTAGCCTTTGTTAGAGACTTAAACACACTGTGGCTGTTTTCCAATCTACAAAATTGGGTTAATGAGAGTACTAACTTCATGATGTCACTGTGATTACTCTATAATAAACATGCCAGGCTTCCAAACAAGCAAGATATAATTTCTATGTTTAATATTAAACAATGTGGTGTCTTCAAGCGAAAATGGCAAGTTGCACATATCGTAAGGAGAAAATATGTAGGTGTATTAAGCTGCAAAAGAAACCAGAGATCACAGGTATGGCAGCAAGAGGGAGGAGCACACAGACATCTGGGAGGGAGGCAGGGAGGAGCAGTGTGTGGGTGCTGCTACCAGCACATGGGTGTGACTACACAGTGGTCACAGAAGGGGCTGCCGGAGAGAGCCTGAGCTGGGTTTGTAACTTCACGACATGTTTACAGCACTTAGTTCATCTGATCCTTCACCAGTCTGTGGGGAAGGATGTCTTTGGATCTGTTTTCCAGCTCAATTCATCTACAATACCTGGAAACATTTGCCAAGGAGGCAAGATTAAGTCGCGCACCTTCTGACAGCAGCATCTCTGGGCATTACAGGCAAGTTCTATCTAATGCAGACGTTTCCCTAAAAATGCAGTACTTTATTTGTGGATCTTATTTCTCTAATGACAAAATATTAGATCTTTCCCAGTTTCTTTTGTCTTCTTTTCTCAACTGTACTTTTCTCCACACATTGAGAATATATTACCTACTCTCCTTTCATGTGCCCCTGTGCATGCCTATGTGACTAAACCAGGTCCCAGAGTAATCTAAAATACAATAATTAGAATGTAAGTCATCATATTTCATGAACCACAGGTCTGATTATTTTACAAGGAACAAAGTTTTACTATTTTATCCAGATATAACACTGGTTTCTTTCTAGTCACCCTGAGATAATCTACCCATGCCGTTCACACATTAAGTTTAAGCATAATAGATGAGTGAAAGCATATTACTCCTAACAAGAGTCTAAAGTTACACCTTTTGGGATAAAATAACGAAAGCTGAATCTTGATTTGAATTAAAACAAACTAGATTAACTAGGTCCAACGATAAAGTCTCCCTAAAGCAAACCACTGAGCAATTCAGTCGGTTATCAGTGGAAAGCTTTCATTTGGTTCTACCATATTTTCAACTGATCAGTGTCAAAAAAAGAAAAAAAAGATTGTTCTTTCTTTAAAACAAGATGGAGTTGTGCTCACTTTGGCAGCATATATACTAAAACAAGATGGAGTTAATTTAAACCCAGAAAAAAGATGCAGGACATGTATCTTGCAAAACCAGTAACAATATTCAATCTTAACTTCCTACTGAAAACTGTAACATGTGAATCTAAAGATCAGCTGCAGCTCCATCTCTGCTGGGAAAGCAGGTATTTTTGGGAAATTCAGTAACTCTGTGAGTGCAGTACAAACATGTGCTCTTAAGAAGGTGTTTGCGTTCTCTTCTCCCACTGATTTATGGTATTTCAACTATTCTTTTTAGAGCCAATATAGTTCAACAGATCACAGTCAGAACAACTGAAAGGTACAAAAATCTTGTGAAAATAGTTAAATTTTTTAAAAATTTGAGATTTTCCCTCAAATTCCCTATAATTTTTTCCCTTAAATTCTTTTATTGGTACATTTTAGGTATACAATATGTTTACATTTATCATTGGGAACTTGTATCCTTACGTGATGTATCTTGGTTCTTATTTTTTCCCTATTCCCTGCCCTCCTTTGGCCCCCTCCACCTTTCCCTATTTACAAAGACTTTGCTTCCATTTTTTCCTTTTCTCATAATTTTTCCTTTCCCTTCTTTCCTCTCCCCTAATCCTCCCACTTCCCCTTCCCCCTTTGCACCTTTTCTTTCGATTTCACATTATCAATTATTCATTTTAATCATTTTAACCCTTATTTACACTTTCAGTTTCTCACACCAGAGAAACTATTCGGTATTTACACATGTGTGTCCTATTGATTTCACTCAAGAATATGGCCTCAATGTGCATCCATTTAGCTATAAATGTCTCTAGTTTCTCGTTCTTTATGGCTGAGTAGTACTCCATTTATAAAAAAACCACATCTTCTTTATCCAGTCACCAGGTGATGGGCACTTGGGCTGTTTCCAAGCTTTAGCTATTACAAACTGTGCTGCTATAAACATGGGTACACATGTATCGCTGTGGTATGATTCTTTTAATTCTTTTGGGAAGATACCCAGCAAAGGAATAGCTGGGTCAAGTGGGACCTCTAGTCCTAGTTCTTTGAGGTGTCTCCATACTGATTTCCACAGTGGTTGCACCAGTCTGCACTCCCACCAACAATGAAGAAGGGTTCCTTTCTCCCCACAACCCCACCGGCAATTGTTATTGGTTGATTTCTTGATAGCAGCCATTCTTTCTGGAGTGAGGTGGAATCTCAGCATTGTTTTCATCTGCATCTCTTGAATGACCAGTGATGTTGAACAGTTTTTCATATGTTTATTTGCTGCTTTTACTTCTTTGTCTGAGAAATGTCTGTTCATTTCAGATGCCCATTTTTAAACTGGGTCTTTAAATTTGAGGGGTCTGATTTTTTTAAGTTCTTTATATATTCTAGATAGTAGTCCTTTGTCTGAGGTACAGCAGCTAAAATTTTTTTCCCACATTGCAGGTTGTCTCTTAGCTCTGTTGGTTTCTCTCGCAGGGCAGAAGCTTTTAATAAGAAGAGATCCCAGTTGTTGATTCTTTGTGCTAGTTCCCGTGCTACTGAGGTTTCGTTCATGAAGTCTTTTCCTATGCCAATGTCTTCAAGAGTTCTACCTAACTTATCTTCCAGCAACTTTAGTGTTTCTGTTTTAATATTTAGGTCTTTAATCCACTTCGGTCTTAGTTTAGTGCATGGTGTTAGACATGGGTCTAGTTTTAATTTTTGGCAGGTTGAAATCCAGTTTTTCCAACACCATTTATTAAAGAGACTATCTTTCCTCCAGTGAGGATGGTTGGCTCCTTTGTCAAAGGTGAGGTGGCTGAGTATGTCTGGAGTTGTTTCTGTATCTTCTAGTCTATTCCACTGATCCTCAGGTCTGCTTCTTTGCCAGTACCATGCTGTTTTTAATCACAGTAGCTTTTTAGTATAGTTTCAAGTTGGGGATTGTGATTCCTCCTGCGATGTCTCTGCTGCCTAGAATTGTTTTTGCTATTCTAATTCTCTTCTGGTTCCAAATGAATTTTTGGATTGTTTTCTCTAGCTCTGTGAAATATGTTGTTGGGATTTCAATCGGCATTGCATTAAAGCTATATAACAGTTTTGGAAGTATGGCCATTTTCACTATATTGGTTCTTCCTACCCAAGAATAAGGGATGTCTTTCCATTTTCTTATATCCTCTTTGATCTCTTTTTTTCAGAGTGCTGTAGGTTTCAGTGTAGAGGTCTTTTGCTTCCTTAGATTGGTTCCTTAGATTTGCTTCCTTAGATTGGTTCCTAAATATTTCATTTTTTTGGATGCTATTGTGAAAAGAATTGTTTCCCTAATTTCTCACTGAGTCTATTATTTGTGTACAAGAAGGCTATTGATTTTTGAGTGCTGACCTTGTATTCAGCTACTCTACTGAATCTGTCAATTAAGTCTAGAAGGCTTTTGGCGGAGTTTTTTGGGTCTTCTATGTACAGTATCATATCGTCAGCAAATAATGACAGTTTAACTTCTTCCTTTCCTGTCTTTATTCCTTTTCTTTCTTTCTTTTTTTTTGGTATGGGGGATCAAACTTGGGTCCTAGCGCTTGCACAACAGGCAGTGAAACCACTGAGCTAAATCCCCGGCCCTCTTTCTCTTTTCTAATTGGTCCCCTATAAATTTTTTTTTTTTTTGGTACCGGGGATCGAACTTGGGTCCTTGCGCTTGCACAGCAGGCAGCGAAACCACTGAGCTAAATCCCCGGCCCTCCCCTATAAATTTTTCATAACCAACAGGTAGAAAACAATAAATGTTTTCAGTCTTCTTTGATGTGTACAAAGCCAGCTTCCTGATAGCCAATAAAAATCAGTATCATAAGCTAGAGGTTCTTTGTAATCAAAGAATTCCACTCAAGCTTTATTAACAATTCACAAGCATCTATTGCTTTTGCTATTGGAGAACCTAAACCAATACCAGGTTCACTCATTTACTTGTTTGGGGAAGTGTTTTTTGTTTATTTGTTTGTTTCATTTGAAAAGTAACAGCTTATAGTTATAAATTCAAATGGGTATAAAAAGATATTATTGAGTAGAAAATATTAGTAAATGAAAGCAAATTTTATTTAGTGGCAAAGAAGTCTACCTTCCAAATAAGACTCTTCAGCCATCTCCTCAGAAACTAAATTAATGAAACTAAGTTGATGAAACAAATTTGCTATGCCTGTATGTGAGGGATTGTTATGGAATGGCTCATAGTCATGACTCCTTCTATCCATGCCTCTTGTACAGGGCACTGACTCTTAGCCATGCACTTTGTTTTGGTCAATGGGACACTGATAAATATGACAAAAGCAGAGCCTTGGGCAGTGTTTCTGCACCAGGTCTGCCTTCTTGGAAGCACACTCATCAGGACTATAGAGCAGCTGAGAATGAAAAGGCACATGGAAAGAGTAGCCCTAACTTGAGTCATCCCACCAGCTGAGTGCTACCATCGGAGTGAACCCAGGGGATATCACCAGAAGACCAGTCAGCTAACTCACAGAATTATTTAACTGTTTAAAACCAGTAAGTTCTGGGAGTTTTTTTTTACACAGCAACAAATAACTAATACAAAGTGAAAGCATACACGTGTAGGTATATTTACAGCATTGCTTGAATTTCATTTATAAAGAATAAAATAAAATTGACAATTATGAAATGTATAAAGGTAATTTCATATCAAAATATAAAACATGCCTAACTAAATTCATAAAGAAGGAACAGACTAGTCTGTATTTTGATCATAAACTCTATGTATTTCACATTCTACTCTCATGTTTTATATTTATTTATTTATTTATTTATTTATTTATTTGTGGAACTGGGGATTGAACTCAGGACCTTGCAATTCTCAGGTAGGCTCCATGCCACTGAGCTATACCCCTGGCCTCTTATCAGTTTTAAAGGCCTGTGGCATGTACATCTTAACAATGATTCTTTCAACACAGTTATTTTTACTGTAGAAACTAAGAAGTCTATGAAAATGAGACTTGAAAAAACTTTTAGTTTTATAAAATTAGTAATTAATGGTCCAAAACATCTAACACAGATAATGAAGCGTATCTGGCCATCCAGAGCATCAAAGAAGAGAATCTAACCTTTTTATATTAGTCTAAAAGACCTATAAAAGTGGAAAATTCATAAATTTATATTTCATGATCTCTGTAAACTACACAGTATGATAGACACTGTTCTTAATAGCAGAATTCAGACTAATTTCAATTTTTATTTCACTTTCCCAAAGAAAGAAACCTTAGATCTCATTCACTATGACCTATGAGGATTTTTTCTGGGTTTTTTTTTCCCCCAGAAGTATTTTCAGAGATAATTTACACCTCAATAGTCTTCATCTTTTCGAATAGAAAAAAAAATTTTTTTTTGGTACCAGAGATCGAACTCAGGACCTTGCACTTGTGAAACAGATGCAGTGCTGCTGAGCTAAATCCCCAGCCTCAGAAGCTTCATTAACTGAATAAATATAAACAAATCGTAGATGGACTTCTTTGATCCATCTACTATGCTAGGTGTTGGATAAGGCACAAGACACCCAGAGAGAGGCAAGAAAGTGTTACACCCTTGAGGGAATTATAAGGACAGAAACTGACTCCAAATGCTACAGTAATAATTAAATGCCAACTTTTTGTACACTATGCATTGAATTATACTAAGTTTCTTACCTGTATTATTTTAGGTAATTATCACAGCAATTTTATTCTATAGGTATTGTCTTTATTCTACAGAAGAAATAACCAAAGTAAAGTGAGTATAAGAAACTTGCCAGAGGTAATAAGTAGAGAAACCATGATCTGAACTCCAATAACATGGCCTCAGAAAACTATATTCTTCCCCTGGTGAGTGGTGGTCTAGTAAAAGAATTACCAGAAAGCCAGGGATTTAACTTAGTGGTGTTGCCACCTGCCTCGAAAGTGCAAGGTCCTGAATTCAATCCCCAGTCCCAAAACACCAAAAAAAAAAAAAAAAAAAAAGAATTACCAGAGTCAGAATAAACCAGTTTATGTTCCCAGATGGAATGGCCTTTGTCGTGGGTTTTAAAGGGTAAATATAAGTTTGCCTGACTGCATGACTTAATAATAAGAAATTGGTAAATAGTTTGCCCTTGCTTCACATATGTGCTTGGTTTAATTAATGCTTACAATACTCCTGTGCAGTAGGTATTAGCCTTGTTTCACTACGAGGAACCCAAACTCCAGGAGACTCAGTGACTTTCTCAGGATCTCTGTCAGTAAGAACTAGAACCAGGTTCAAACAGATCTGTCTGCCTTCAAAGTCCCTGCCTTCTCCAGGTGTCCCACAGAGACAAAGTATTCCAGGGGGAAGATACAACATGTGACAAGGGGAGGACATCTCAGTGTGAAATAAGAGCAAGTGTGCCAGGCTGAGGGGCATGGGGCTTATCCTGCAGGTGATAGGGAGCTGTAGTGTTTTCTGCACTGAAGAGAGATAAACTGAGGTTAGTTTTCCACACAAGAAAGACAATGCAGGGCCACGGATTTAGCTCGGTGGCACCACACCTGCTTTGCAAGCGCAAAGTCCTGAGTTCAATCCTAGGTACAAAAAAAAAAGAGTGCAGGTGATAGCAAGTGGAGGAAACTAGAAAGAAGAGAAAATAAAGGCAGAGAAAGTAAAGGCTACCACAGTCCAGACAAGCAATGCCAGGCCCCTGAACCTATGAATGTCAAACGCTCTAAGATCCTACTGTATCAAACAGTTTTTAAAATTTTTCATTTGGTGTCAGTGGTGGGGTGTCCGATACTTGGCTTCTTAAAGAATGGATATCCTAAAATTTGATAAAATTTTTTAGGATAACAAGTTTTACTCAGCAGGCATGATGGCATACTCCTATAAACCTAGCACTCTGGGAGACTGAGGCAGGAGGATTCCAAGTTTTAGCCAAGCCTGGGCAATTTATCAAATAAGTGAATCCCTATCCCAAAATAAAAATTTTTCAAAGGGAGGTTAGGGATATTGTTCAGTGCAAAGGCCTTGGGTTCAATCCCTAGTATAGCAAAAAAAAAAAGTTTTCTTCAGGGCTGGGGTGTATCTCCCTGATAGAGCACTTGTCTAGCATGTGTGAAGTGCTGGGTTCTGTCCCCAGTAATACACACACCAAGTGATTTCCAAAAATAAGCTAAGTCTTTGTGTTTTACAAAATATTAAAATTATGTTACTGCTTAAAATACCCATTCTATTGTAATACAATATAGACTTTATTCTATCACTACACATTGTACTAAAATGTATTTATTTACACAATTCACTGTTCTCATTTAGGAAAAGAATGGAATGAATGAGGTGGTGGTTCCTGTAAAATATAACACAATATAGAAGCAGGGCAATAAGGAAGTTAATGCAGTAAAATCAGACTAGCACAGGGTATGCGAGGCAAATTAGAACTTCTAACAAGCTAACACACATGACACAAGAAATTCCCTGCCAGTAAAGTGGGCTGGCAGAAATGTAGGATGGGAGTTGTAGGGGAAAAAAAGGATCTTTTAGATAATGAGAGTTTAGGGAAAAAAGGGAAAACTTGGGTATGCCAACCAAAATAGGAAATTGCCACATGTTATCAATAGTTGGAGGTACAGCACAGAGTGGCTAAGCAAGCATCATGTTCAGAGAAATTGAGAAGAAAGCGGCATTCAGTTCACCATGAGAAGAACAAGGTTATGGGCTGTGTTGTGTCCTTTTCTCAAATTCATAGGTTTTCCCTATCTAATATGTAACTCATGAAGGTAAGGCCTTTAAACAGGTAATTAAAGTAAAATTCAGTCAGTAGGCTGGGTCCTTACCTAATATGACTTGTGTCCTTATAAGAAGGAATGTGGGGACACAAGAATGTGTAAGCCAGGGAGTGAATCCTCAGAAAATAACAACTTTGCCAATCCTTGATACATATTCTTCAGACTCTTAGAAAATAAAGCTGGGTGCAGTGGTGCACACCTGTACTCCCAGCACTTGGGAGGATGAAGCAGTAGGATCTCTGAGAGTTGTGAGGCCAGCCTGAATTACAAGGCCAAGGAGACCCTGTCTCAAAAAAACAAAGCAAAAATTAAGAACCAAGATACATCATGTAAAGGTACAACTTCTAATGATGAATGTAACTGTATTGTATACCCAAAATGTACCAATAAACTTAATGAAAAAACCCCTCAAATTTAAAAAACAAAAAACCCAAAAATTCTCTTTAAGTTTCTTGTCTGTGTGGTATCTTGCTATGGCAGTCCTAGTAAATTAATGCAGATGTGAAATTGGTACCAGATATGAGAAACAGAAATGAAAGTATGCTTCTTCAGGAAACACCCTGTGAGAAACTTTAGCTTAAACTATTATAGACAGATAAGTTAGGTAGAAATATTATAGGTAGTTGGACAAGGCCAGGCTCTCCAGGGAGTCAGTGCAGAAGATGCAAACACCTTATAGCTATGGGTGGAGTTGAATCTCTTGAAGGCCAGGCCTCAAGATAAAAAAGGAATGACCATGCCTACATGCCTTCCCAAGGAATAGCCAATAAATTGAAGACTATGCTATAACTGGTATCACCTGGCCCAATAAAGTCCAGATGAAAATCAGTCACCCAGGTGGGTGACCAGGACCTCCCAATCCATCCCTTCCTAAAAAGGTCTTTGTTCTTCCATGTACACTTGCTACGTGACCCACTTCCCCACTGGATCAATATTACCTCAGTGGCTATACTTGTAATCTTATTGGTTCATCATAGTTTTGAGCTATGTTGTACCCACCTTGTGATTTGCTCTATAAAACTTCCTCTGTGAAGTGGAGTCCACAGCAACCCACTTTCAGGTCCCCTCCTGTCTCTCAGGAGCTATCTCTCTCAATAAACTTCTCCCACTCTTTTTTTTTTCTTGGTACCTGGATTGAACTCAGGACCTTGCACTTGCCAGGCAGGTAAGGTGCGCTGAGCTACATCTCCGGCCCAACTTTTCCTACTCTTTTTGGGGCGGGGCGGGGCGGGTGCAGGGATTGAACTCAGGACCTTGCGCTTTCGAGGCAGGCGGTGAAACCACTGAGCTAAATCCCTGGCCCCCAACTTTTCCTACTCTTAACCTCCACTGTTCCTTAGAATTAGTTCTTCGATTGTGGGGAACATGAACTTGCCTGATAACTAGCAGGTTGGGAGTTATATTTTTTCTCCTATATCAAACTTTGCAGGATAAAACTAGCAAGAGCCAGTGGGCTAAATTAAGGAGTAAGAGAGGCTGCTACAGTACTTCCACAGACAATGAAACACAGGTAAAAAAGACAAATGAGTTGACTTTGGGGCAAATTGAATAATGGAAGCTTCCCTTAGCCTAAACTGTACTATCTCTTAACCTGATTCATCTCCCAAGCTTCTTTCACATTCAACAAACAATAAATAAACAATTATTTGAAAGAGGCTACCTGAGCTACTTACAACAATTTGGGTAGCAAGTACCTGAAGCAGAGAAAAGAGAAAAGCCAAAAGGCTAGACACTCCAGATGAGACATCCTCCCTTCCCTCCACAGATGTAGTGATAGTCCCCAAGCCAAAGAACTTGTCAAGGAGAAAATACTGCCTATTTAGTCACAACCATAATTACAGCAAGAAATACAATATTTCCCTCAGTAGTTTGTTTGCTTTTAAGCAGAATTCCAGAAAGCTTGACAATCAGCAGCTGGAGATAGGTGAATAACACTTGAAATTATTCATTATTTTTTTGAGTTGCTATGATACAGATATGACATTTCCACCATTTCAAAACAAACGAAATTTTACAGTGGGGGAATTGAGGGGGGCACAACAAAACAAATAGCTGCTCGAGAGTATTAAGTAGATTCAATTATTTGCCAGCCAAATGGAGCCAAGAGTTGAGGAAATGAGAATATGAATAATAACTAAATAAATATAATACAATTATATTTTATAGCCCAGGGTAGAGGCACTTGAAACAGCTGTAGCAAAGTTTGGAATATAGACAGTCTTTAACTTAACATGGTTAAACTTAAAGAATTGCTCAATTTTACCACAGTGTTAAAGCAATATGTATTCAGTAGAAACCATATTTCAAATTTTGAATTTCAACCTTTCCCCGGGCTGGTGATATGTGTTACAGCCTCATGGTGCAGCTTCTGGTCCCTTACACAAGCAAAGGGTACACAGCCCATACTCTACAGTACACTGTGCTGCTAGACTATGAGGGTCTGCAGACTAGGTGTATCAAACACATTTTTATTTTGGTACCAGGGATCAAACTCGGAACCTTGCGCTTGCGAGGCAGGCGCCAGAACAACTGAGCCAAGTCCCAGGCCCTCAAACACATTTTTGATGTAATGATATTTTCAGGTCACCATGGATTTAGCAGGAGGTAACTTCATCCCACATTGAGGAGCATATTCTAAACATTTAAATTTATTTTTATCCTACTAAAAGAACAAAATTAAATGATTTCCAGTAGGCAGCAACAAGGGCACAGAGAAACATTACTTTCTTGTCTAAATCAGATTCCAAACACAAACTAAAAGTACACATAAAATATAATCAATATAAATTTAAATAATAAAATAATAAATAATTAAACAATCAAGGAAATGCAGATCTTATTGTAAACAGTTGTGGAAAAACTATTTACTGCTGCTCCCAAGTTCTTTATTCTCTAAAATTGATAAATATAAATTTTAACAATTAGGTAAAAGAATACTGTCAAAAGATTTCAGAAAGGTCCTTGAAGTATGAAAACTCCCACGTAAGAGCATAATCATTAACCTTACTAAGTCTTTAGAAGACTGCTAGGAGTGAACTAGGTGCAGAAGAAAAAAGAACACTTGAAGTTTTTGAAGAGTGAGAAACTACTTACTTGGTCAGAGAAATTTGGTTATTCTTTTTGTTGTTGTTAAATAAATGCAGAAAGCATAGAGTGCCAAATTTGGAGTGTATATAAGGTCATAAAGCTTTTTTCCTATTATTTACTAATTCTTTTACTAATAAAAGAGATATCCATTAAAAATCAGTTTTTGTATCCACTTATCTTATTGGGGGGGGAGTTTAATAGCTCAATACATGGTATAATACTCAGTTCACCCATCAAGTTTATTTATAAAATGTCTACATGGCTTTCTTTTTAATAAACTGGCAGAAAAATGACTGGCAGAGTAGTTCTAAGGGTAGAAAGAAAATGGCAGAAGCAAATAAAGGAGACATCCATTAGAGCTGATTAGGAGCAGTATCAACACTGAGTTTCCTACACGTGGAAAATGCCTGATAACTGGGCAAGATTCTGGAGCTATGCCTTGTCTTCTCCACCTATTTTTTTTTTTGGGGGGGGTACCAGGGATGGAACAGCAGGCAGCGAAACCCCTGAGCTAAATCCCCAGCCCTATCTCCACCTTTTATCAACTGTTCAGAGTACAAACAACATTTACACAGGCTCCTTGCTCATTAGGAAAAAACAAAATAATGCCCCAAATCTGAGGTGCAATGAGGATTATGAATGCTAATAGAAGTCTCAAAGGGGGAAAAAAGGCAAATCTTCATTACCACTTGTTAATAATGATTACATCTCGGGCCAGGGATTCAGCTCAGTGGTGCCACCACCTGCCTCACAAGCGCAAGGTTCCAAGTTCGATCTCCAATACCAAAAAAAAGAGATTATATCTCTATGCCCTATAACGTAATAAACATTTCCCCAGCAGATCATGACACTTTAGGATAAATATCTCAACTGTGACTGTCAATTTATAGAGATTCTTATAGGAAAGGAATATATAACACAGTTTAATAAAAAAAATCATTTTCAATGATGAAATTAAGGGTGCACATTTTAGATCCATAGAGTTAACAAAAGCTCCTGAGTAGTTTCACTTCGAAGAAAGCCTGTTTGGAAGAGTAGATTCTTGCTCACAGCAACAACAGCTAGCAATAAGTGGAAAAAAGCATGATGAAATTAGAAGTAAATTGCTTTAAATATGAAATGTACTTTACAGTTTTGCTTTAGAATTAAAGTCATTTTCAAATAAATTCAAATCCATGGTTACAAATTTGGATGAAGGCCTTAAAGGGGAAAAATATTAAATTGTAGATAAAGGAATTCACCATGATCCTATTAAAACCATGATTTGTGAAGGGTAGTATCAAATTGTATTTGTCCATTCTGAGGGTGTGGGAAATTGTCCAGCACTGTATATACATAATTGAACTAGAGCACCGCTTAGAATTTCTGAACCAAGTAGTTACCATGGCAACATCTTGTCACTGGTGGCTACCTTACCTTTTCTAGCAGAGTAGGAAGATGCCAGTTTTTGATTCTATGTTTAGCCACAAGAGGGCTTCCTCACTCCCCCTATCCATTGCTTGTGCCATCTTTGTTTATTCCTCCTCGAGTTACAATGCATTGAGAAGCTTGGGTAAGGTGATTAAAGTGATAGTAATGGTGGAAATGTTGGAGTGAGGAGATCATGGGAGCTGACCAAGAATGCCAAAACAGTGACTAACATGGCTTTGCTGCCACCAATTAACCTGAGCTGATAACTGAAAAATTTGAGCACAGTACTTCCTTTTAGTGGCAGAAAACTGTCTTTAAGAATTTTTGAAGAAAATATTTTTTTTTCCTTCCTTGGGTAACTACAAACAAGTCATTGAATCTTCTCCTCCACCATTTTTCCTGTTCAAGGAGTTCAACAACTCTTTGTTCCCCTCTCCCTCCTGCAGTGTGTCTCAGTCCCAAGCTGTCTTCACCTTCTTTACCAGACTCCATTATCCATCACTTGACATCTCCCTGGAGCCAGCAGCTTGACTGTTAACAGAAATTATGTGATATGATTAAGTCATTGGTAGCTTAAAATTGTCCACATGGGCAATATTTACACCATGAAAACTGGCAAAAGCTACAAATTGGGGAGGTCTCCCTCTCTCCTCCCTTGTACCACCTACTGAAGATACAGTTTACTAGCTCTGCCCAGTGCCATTGTCTTTCCTCTGTCTCCTGCTGGCAAACCTAAATCTGGTTAAAGTAACTGCTTTCCTCATGTATACTGGTACTGCTGAATATTTCTAGAGAGACTCACAAAACATTGCAGATTTTCCCAGGCAAATTCATGGTCTCCAAAAACATAGCTCAACTATTCCTTTGTATTTTTCCAGTCAGTTTTTTTGTTCAATACAAATGTTTTCCCATGTTTTTCAAACTTCTCTCTCCACTACATTCCCTTCATTCTTGATCCTGCTTATTAACAGAAATAACAAAACTTTAAATGGAATATCTTCAATTTCCTCCTCCCTAAACTACACATTTATCTTTATCCCATCTCTGGTTATTTTCTCCTGCTCTAATGGAAGAAAAATCCTTTCTTTTGAGACAAGCCTCTACCTCCTCAGAGGTCTCTCTCTATTATATATTTCTTCAATCTTCATGTTTTCTCTTTGTATGGGCCTTTCCTTCTTACTGACAGATGAAAATGATCTGGCCTGTGGGCATCATCCCTCATTACTCTAAAACCACACTGGCCTTCTCCTACTTCCTAAAACTTACTGTACACTCTCCTTTCTCACCAGTTTGCACATGCTGCTCCCTCAGTCTGGAATGCCTCATCTTCTCAGTTCAAGAAGGATTTGAACTGAATGAAAAAATCATTAGTCAAAATCAGGTTCCTTTGTTCTTTGCTCTCATATATCCTTATTGTATCTCTTTTGAATATTTATGTCACTGTAAATATGCATTTATTACTGTGGTTACCTAATTAACATCTTTCTGACAGCATTACAAATTCTGAGCTCAAAGAACATTTCTGCTTTTGCTCAACTCTGTATTCCCTGGATTTAGCACAGTCCCGGATATATAGTAAGTGCTCAATGAAGAAATTAAGTTGTATTAATTTTTTAAGCATTTAAAGACTCATTTTTCCTATCATCCAGAAATTCATTTTAGCCTCATGCCTGCCTCCCTCTCTTTCCCTCCCTCACATTTATCATCTACCTTGCTGGCTTTCTCTTCCATTTTTTATCCTCTCCTCCTGCTAATCTTTTAGAAAAATTGTCTCTTTTTTATGTCTCCATTTATTCACCTACTTATTCGTTTAATCATTGGCTCTTACACTTCATTACTCCACTGAAAATGCTGTCACTAAGACTATCGAAGACATTCCACTTTCCACTCCTGCATACCTTACACTGCTTCAGGCACCAATGACACTTGTCCACCTTCTTCCTTTTCCTCCTCCATTTTTTAAAAGATTTTTTTTATTTAATAAATTTTATTTTATCCCATTTTTTCTTTTGTTTCTTCCAGTGCCTCACACACTTCTTTCTTTTTGAAAACAAATACCTTTCCTTTAGTATTCACATTTCATATTCTTCTGGGTTTCTTTTGCTCTGCCTTCTTAGTCCTAACAGCTTCTACTTAGCCCATGTAATATATGTCAAGGTGTCTCTCTCTAACTTTTTTCTCTGCTAATTTTAGGTGCTCCTCTATAAGAACACACTCGCTCTCATGGTTTCAATACTGATCACTTTCAAATGTCTACATTTCTCCCAGGTTTTATGAGGCATCCATCTGCAGAGGGTATTATATGAGTTTGTGGTTATGTACCATAAACTTAACATATCCAAAATTTAACTCATTCCATCAAGTAATGTGTTCTTCTTTGTCCATTTCCTTTCTCAATGTGATCACTGTCAAACTGCCTAAGTAGAATGCTGAATGTTATCACTGGTTCTTTCCCTCTGTCTTCATGTTCTCTGGTAATCACTAAGATCTGTTGATTCTATCTCTTGAATACTTTTCATCCATCTCTCTCCACCCCATAGCAAATATTCTGGTCATTCCTCACCTAAGATTACTGCAACAGTGCCCAAAATGGTCTGTCACTAATATCTTGTATATCTTCCAACCCATTGTCCCATAGCAGCCAGAATAACCTTCCTAAAACATACATCTGATCACTTCTGACGTCTACACAAAGCCTCTCAGTGCCTATAATCCCCCACCCCAGGATAAATCCAAACTGCCTGCCACTGATTACACAGCTCCTCACAGCTGGTTCCTGCTTACCTCTCTAATCTATGTACTCTCCTTACTCCCTCTTGCTCTGCACACCCTAATCTCCAATCTAAATTGAAGTCTTAGACTTCGTATTTTCTTACTTATGGGTTTCCACATATTTTCTGCATGGACCATCCTTCTGCCTGCCTGTACTCACTCTAAATAATCCTTCAGGTCTCATCTTAGCACTTACTTCCTCTAGATAGTTCTTGGCACAAAACAGGCGCACAATAAATGATCTTCCTTAAACAAATTATTAAGTTTAGGGAAATGTTAGACTTTGCAGTTTTAATTTAGCTCAAGTTATTTTACTAATAAAATACAAATTAAATAGAGTAATTTATATTTCAAAATATTCTATTATGAAGATCTATCAATAGACTATTTGGGATAATGTATCAAAAATGTAGAAATTTAAAATTTAAAATTTATAATGTAGAAATTATAAACTTTCTATTATAGTAAAGTCCATTATAAATGAGGCATCAAAAAGACTTGCTTTGGAAAGTAACTCTCAGAAAAGGTTTACATGGCTATAAAACCTAGGCATATATAATACTCTAAACCAATGGTGGAGAATCTATGGCATGCATGCCACAACAAGCTGTTAGTGATCACTGAAAGCTCTAAAAGGTTCACCATCACAGCTCTAAACTATAAATATTTCACTCTTATTTATCATCTTATACATCTTTTTATATCTTTTTTATATCTTATTCATCTTTTTGTTTTTTATCAGAGCAATGTCAGCTAGATGAATTAAATATGTTTGAAAGATTCAAATTTTTAATATTCCATCATCTATATACCTAGCACTGATTTGAATTTTAAGGAAGTATATAACATTGAATTAAATCACATACAACACCTAAAGACTGATAGTTGTGTTTGGTTTTTTTTTTTGGTACTGGGGATCAAACTCAGGACCTTGTGCTTGTGAGGCAGGAAGTGGCACCACTGAGCTAAATCCCTGGCCAAGACTGATAGTTTTTGACAAGTAAGACTGTTAATTTATAAATCCAACCAAAATATAAATGATATTAAATAAAAATACACAGAATATAGAAATATGCAGAAAATCAGGCAATCAGATCAAGAATTATATGCGCTTGAGTGTGTATAGGTCCCATTTATAACTTCTAATATTCTTTTTTTTTTACTGGGGATCGAACTCAGGACCTTGCACTTGAGAGGCAGGTGGCAGCACCACTGAGCTAAATCCCTGGCCCTCCTCTAATATTCTTTAAATGTTCAGTTTGCTTGACAATTTTCTTTTTTAGTACCAGGGATCTAACTCAGGACCTTGTGCTTGCAAGGCAGGCGGCAGCACCACTGAGCTAAATCCCCTGCCCTGCTTGACCATTTTAAGATTTGTCCCACAGTATAGAGGCCAGCTTTTCTGAGTCACTGATTTTCCTTTCAGAATCCAATGAAAGCTTATATGTTGTCTTACCAGGAAAAACAAAATGTTCATATGGTCATACAAAGAAATTCAAATACCTGGTGATTCAGAATCTTTAAAGCCAAAATCTAAATTTGAGAAGCTCTGTAATAGAATTTTTAACTAACGGTGAAAACTGAACAATGATACTCGATAAAAAGCTGACTCCCTGGAAAAATGTGCTTTAACCATCTTTCACTTAGGTCTTAACTAAACAACCAAGTGACTACAGTAATGTCTGATGGGTCAACATATTTTCTGATTTTAGCTTAGTTGAGGCCTCCCTGGCATCTTTGGAACAAGCAGTGGGTGAAGCCTAATTTCCAACTTACCTCCTACAAATTCAATCACAGGCAACATGTCTACTGCAGTACACTTTCAGAATGGCTTAGGCTTAGACGTTGGCCCTGCCAAATAAAATAATAGGTCTCAAAGGCTTTAAAGGTTTATAATTCAGGATGAAGACTGAAAAGGCCTGTTTTTCCTGACATACTTGGAAAATGATCTTTTTGAATGTAAGGTTCATTTGAAAGACTATTATTTTCCTGAAAGTTATTTATTTTCAGCATTGAATTATGCTAACATTTGTAGTTTACTTTAAGATAGATTAAAATTGAAAACTATTCTCCTCAAAATCCGGCAAGGCCCCCCACTTCAAAGCAAAGCCTAAATCACAATCAGCCACAATTTCTGGTTCCTTGTAACCACTCTAACTCCCTTTCCTACTACTCTGATTTAATTCACTTCATTCTAGCTACATTAGCCTTCTTGCTCAAACTCACCAGGCACAAGCAAGTCTCAGGGCCTTTGAACTGGCTGTTGTATCTGCTGGAATGTCCTTAACCCAGAGGTCTCCATGAATAACCCTGTGACTCAGTCATGTTCTCAGTGAGGTCTAACCTGTCTAACAAGAGTCACAACCTTCCATTCCACTACCAATCCAATCTCTTCCCTTTTTTTTCTTTTTCACAGCTATTCATCACCATTTCATTATTAAATAAATTATGTTGTTTTATTGGGTTTTTTATCTGCAAGAAATATAAGGTCCATAAAACTTGTCTATCCATCTGTTTATGAAACAAATTTATATTTGTGTCATGGTTAGATAAGAAGATCCCCTAGTATATTCCAGAGATATAAGAATTAATATTAATAAATTGGTTTCAACTACTATTTTTTGTTTTTTTAAAAAAAACACAGTCTCGCTACATAGTTCAGGCTGGCCTTAAACTCACTATGTAGCCACAGGCTGGCCTCAAACTTGTAGTGATTCCCCTGCCTCAGCCTCCCTCATGCTGAGATTACAGGCATGCACCACCACACCCACTTGGTTTCCACTATTTGAAACCACTTGGTTTCCCCTACTGTGCTCTCTCAATACTAAAACTTTCCAGATAGTTTTCAGTTTAAAATTAAATTATAAAATTTATTTAGTTTTATCAGACATGTGACATAGACCAATGTATCGACACACATGTGGCAGGTGTGGGATAAGAATCAAGACTCAAATTTTCCAAGTTGTTTAGAGAAATGAAAGCATTGCTTAATCTGACTTTTCTTGCTTTGTCCTAAATAATCTTAAAACAGATGGCAAAAGCTAAATACTAAGTCTGCTGTCCTGGAAACCACTAGCACAGCAACCCTTTCTAGACCCCTACCTATTAGATAAATATTTGACTTGCTCCAGTTACAATCTGAACCTGTCAATTTTTACTGTAAATCCTAGTAGAAAGCATAGCAAATAGTCTGGAAGAGACTAGTTTATACAAAATTGTTAGTTTAAACATTGTCAAAACCCTGCAACATATACAAAAGAGGAGTTTCACATAATACTCTGCATTCAAATTATACCTTTATCATATATAAATTCGTATATCTTACTTTAATATTGCAAGCCTGCTCCATCAATCTTCTTGCATTTTCCTCTGCCCTGTATCTCTTTGGAAGCTGAACTCTGAAGAACTTTAAAGCACCTTCAAAATCAGCTTGTAGAAGATCTTCCTTGGAGGTCTGCAAAATAATCAAGAATCATTATTACATTTTAGCCTGCCTTCAGGACAAATACATTTCAAAAGGAATTTCTATTTTCCCTAACATGCTTTTATAGCTAAGATCAAATTAGTGCCAAAAAATTTTAGAAGATTTCTAATATTTAGAAGATAATAGATGTGGCTAATATAATCCTATAATCCCAGCACTGTGGGGGGTGAGGCAGGAGGATCAGGAGTTGGAGGTCAGCCTGGGCTACACAGCACGGTTCAAGGCTAGCCCGAACTCTGGACTAGATAACAAGACCTTGTCTTAAAAAAAAAATGAAAACAAAACAAAACAAAACCCCAAAAGCTAGTGCTATCAGCTGAAATAAATCACAATAATCTTAGAAGCAATCTAAATTAATTAGCAAACTGACATTTAATTGATATTACTTGAAAATTATAATGGTGAATTCTGCCAAAATTTACCAAGTTACAGCTCTGAGACAAAGACAAGGCAAAAAAAAAAAAATTGAACTCTCAGATTAATCTGACTTTACCTTGATTAACATTTTAAGCACAGTATTACAAATGTGGCTAAGAACACAGACAAGGCAATCAAAGAGTAATAAATACCTAAGGAAAAGTTGGCTTTTCAACTAATGACAGCAGCTATTGAAATGAAGAAAATAAGGAACTGACCCAACACCTTAAAGAATGCTTTGAAAAAGTACAGTGGATCCTCAAGTTATGACCAGCTTGACATATGAACAACTTGGGTTAATTTGGTTAATGGAAGATTCATCTGCCTCTTGTTATCTATAACATGTACCCAGGTAAACATTCAGATCTCAGCTGTATTGTCTTACAACCAACTTGAGGTACAACCAGCCCTCAGGAACCGATCAAGTTTGTAAGTCAAGGGTCCACTGTAAATGAAACAAACCACTTACCTACTGACTTGTACAAAAACTTTTTGGAAAATTTACTTCTTTAAAAAATAGTAACCAGGGCTGGGGATTTAGCTCAGTGGTTTCGTTGCCTGCTGCGCAAGTGCAATGACCCGAGTTTGATCCCCAGTACCAAAAAAAATAAAAAATAGTAACTATTTGGAAATATCTGTCCATTAAAAAAATGACTGAAAAGAAACAAATGTTTATCTGGATAGTGAGATCACATGCTATTTTTTCTTTATATTTTGTTGTTTTTTTCTGCAGTAGTGTTTTTGTAATAAAACAGTAAATATCCTAATAAACAACTATATACAACTTTTGGCAAACACCTGCTTACATACTATAAATTTTGATAGAATGAGTACACAGAAATAAGCCAAAAAGAAATTAGATGTTCTTAAGTCAGTACTCATCAAAAATTTCAGTAATTTTAAAAAAATGGTTCATAGAAATCATAAACTATATGCTAGTTCAAAATGTTACTTTATTTGAATTCAAATATAAAGCTAATTAACCCTAAAGACTGCACTGAAAAAGCATACAGGAAGTCAGAAAAAATTACTTACAACAGGGCCTTGTTATTACCATCCTAGTCCAAGCTATTACCTCTCAGACTGAGCCACTTCAGTAACCTGGCTGGTCTTCCTGTAACCACTCTTGCTCCTATCACTCGGCTCTCCTTACTGCCAGATAAAACTCCTTAAGAGCACATCACTGTTCAGTGTAAAGCCTAAGGTTTCCAGTGTGCTCATAATAAAATCCAGAATCCTTCCCAGGGCCCACCAAACCTTTCATGACCTGAGGGCGCTGGCTTCCCCTCCAGCCGCATCTTGAGCCACTCCTCCCTCCTTGTTCTCTAGCTCCAGGCATGGGCCTTTTCTCTGTTGTTTCTGTACTTACCAAATTCACTCCTAACTGAAGGCTATTGCCCTGGCAATTTTCTCTGCCTGGAATCTCTTTTGCCCAGATTTTCATAAGGATAGAAATTTTTTATAATCCAGGTTTTAGTTCAACAGTAAAATCTGAGTGAGGCCTCTGAGGACTTAAATTCTTTCCCCAGGCCATTCCCACCAAGTCACTTTTCAGTTTTATATTTGTTCCCCTTTTCTGGCTCCTAAGGAAGTTTCTTTCCTTTCCCCTTGCCTGTCTTGTTCACTGTTGTATCCACAGAATCAAGAACAATGCTCAGAATACAGAAGGTATTTAACTAACATCTGTTACAGAATGAGGACTGAAGATGTAGCTCAGTGGTAGAGTGCTTGTCTAGCACGTGGTTTGATACCCAATACCTTAAAAAAAAATCTGTTACAGAATGAATGAATGAGATCTACTTTCATCTCACTTTTGCTATACCTATCATTGTCCTCCCTTCTCCCCTGCCCCTTAAACAGAAACACGTAAAAGAAAAGAATATGTCAACATTGGGCAGTTTAACAAGGGTCTACGTTGGCCCACCTTTAGTTCAGAAGATTAATAATCAGAAACTAAAACTAGCCTAACAGTGGCAGTAAGGAACAAAACAAAACAAATTCAGAACATCTCAAATTTGCTTCCTCATCACAAATACTCTGGTGTTCTGATATGAGAGCAGTAATTGCTATAGAAAACATTTAGGATGCTACCAACTGACTTTGACTTTGCTGGAAAAGTCAATTACTAGAAAAAATTTAAATTCAAAAAAGTCTGTCTAACTGAAATTTCAACTGCTGCATTAGGGGGAAAGCATCCAGCTATCATTTATATAGAACATACTACATTCCCGCTCTGTCTTTTTTGCACGTAATATTGGTTCTAATAGTAAGCTCTCCAATGGTTTGAAAAAAATTCAAGATGGGCTGCCTATAGTTTATAGTGAAACATTTCTAAAGGTGAGCCAATCCTAGGACCCGGAATGAGGCTCCCCCGCTGCCATTCCACACTCCTAGAGCAGAGAAGGTGAGCCATGAGGGCGCAAGATGTACTGCCTCCCCCGCCCCGCCCCGTGGAAATGAGAAGACATGTAGACAAGCCTCAAAAACAGACTTCTGGATCACCTACAGCAACCCCAAAGGGAAACGAGATGGAGCAATCTGATACTCAACCACCTGGACTCTCTGAACTGGCAACAAGAGAGGAGCTGGGAAAAATGAAATCAGAAATAATTACTCAGATAACAGCAAAGATTGTGCTCATAGTGCAAGACATGATTAATAAATCTAGAGAGGACACAGATAAAAAAATAGAGGATCTGAGGAACATGATGGAATCCCAACATACGAAACAAATGGAATCCATAAAACAGATGCAAACAGATTTCCAGGAGATTAAACACTCCATCAAAAGTCTGTGCAGTACAGTGAACCAATGTGAGGATAGAATTTCAGATATAGAAGATAAGATTGCAATTAGTGACCACGAAAAGAAAAATTGCTTTAAAATTGTAAGGGAACATGAGAAATCAATCTAGCAGTTGCTAGATGATGCAAAGAAGAATAACATAAAACTGACTGGAGTCAATAAAGAAAGAGGACAGAGTGCAGATGACATAAAATAACTGTTCACAGAAGTGATGGCAGAAAACTTCCCAAGCAGGGGAAAAGAACTTGACATACAGATAAGTGAGGCATATAGGACTCCAGCTAGCCTTGATCAAAAAAAAAATCTACACATAGGAATATAATAGTTAGGATTTCAGAAATCCATCAGAAGAACAAAGTTCTACAAGCAGTGAGAGAAAAGAAACAAATCACACATAAAGGAAAGCCCATCAGAATCACAGCAGACTTCTCAATGCAAACCCTCAAGGCAAGAAGAGCTTGGAGTGATGTATTTCAAGCCCTAAAGGAAAACAGCCTCCATCTCAGATTGATGTACCCTGCAAAACTATCTTTCAAAATTGATGGAGAAATAAGATACTTTCATGATAAAGAGCACCTCAGGAACTTCATGAATACCAAACCAGCACTCCAAAACATTTTAGACAATACCCTAGGAAAAGACAATGAAGATCACAACCCCAGGAAGCCCAGCCGAATGAATCCATTGGGCGTCACAACTGAAACGCAAAGGGGCAGAATCCAACAAAAAGAAAAAGTCATGACAAGGCTTTTAAAACTTTTAACTTCATTTCCCTAATGAGTGTATAATTCAATCTTGTTATTGTACTGATTAGTATTTTTCTGATTCTAGAGTTGCACACCTTTCCTGGTGCTGTACTGGCTATTTATCATCTTCTTGTGTCTACTCTTAAATTGGGTTGTCTATCAATGAGCTGTAAGAGTTCTTTATATATTCGGGTCATAGGTTATATGCATTGTAAATATGGTCTGTTTAAGGACTACTTTTCATTTTAATGATGTCATTTAAAGTTCTAAATGTTGATGGAATCTCATTTATCAATTTTTTTCTTTTATACATCATGTTTTTTGTATCCTAGGTAGTTCTTGCCTACCCTAAATTCATAAATATTTTCCCTTATAATTTCTTCTTAAAGTTTTATACTTTTAGGCTTTCATATTTAGGTTCATAGATCCCTTCAAGTTATTTTTATGAATGGAAATAAAGGGTTGAGGTTAATTTTTTATATATGGATACCAGGTGTTCTAGTGTCATTTGCTGAAAACACTGTTTTCCTCTGCTCTTGAATTGAGTTTATATTCTATAAAATGCTAATGTTAAATAATCTTTCAAAACTCAGTGGACCATATATGTGTGGTTCTATTTCTGGATTCTCTGTTTTATTCCAATGATCTATATGTCTTTCCTTACACCAACACTGCCTTGATTACTGTAGCTTTAGAAGAAGTCTTAAAATTAGGTACTAAATGTCTTCCAACACTGTTTGTTTGTTTGTTTTTAACTTTTCTAGGTCCTTTGTACTCCTACATAACTTTTAAATTTCAATATCCAATTCTTCATTTATAGCAAGTATACACAGACCTGAATTTTTATATATACCTTGTGTTTTCTAATCCTGCTAAATTCAAATACAAGTTCTAGGGGCTCCTAGAGATTTCTTAGTATATTCTCTGTAGATGATCATTTCATCTATATATAAAGATTTTACTTCTACCTTACCAATCCTATCCTAATTGTGTCATTTTATTGCCAGACTATTTTGGTTAGGCCTAGGTTTCAAAGTTTAATGGACAGATAAAAGAGTAAGCATATCTGCCCTTGTTCCCCACCTTAGGGAAAAAGTATTGTATCTTCTCCATTCATATAAGGTGTTCTCACTGGAAGTATGGAGTACATGTCTTTAATCTGTTGAGAAGGTTCTGTTCTACTTCTAGTCTCCTGATAGCTTTTACCATGAACAGCTGTAGAATTTAGTTCAATACTTTTTCTACAACTAGTGACAGGATCATATGAATTTTTCCTTTCCTCTGTTAAAATTACGACTTTTGGGTGTGGATCTTCCAATGCTGAACCAACACTGCCATCCTTATAAGAAAACTACTTTCTACATACTGCCAGATCTGACTTCTAATAGTTTGTTTTGTTAAATAAATTTCTATCTATGTTCATATCTTTTTCTTCTATTTTCTTTATCCAGTTTTAGGATTAGCACAATGTTGATTTCCTAAAATGAGGGGAGAAGTGTTCCTTTTTTTTCCTGCTTTAAATGTTTGATATAATTTATCAGTTAAAATGTATATGAGCCTGTTGTTATCATATAGGTAGGTTTTCAAGCTAGGAATATACTTTCTTTAATAGGTGCTATTCAAATTTTATATTTCCTCCAGAGTTAGTTTCATTAATTTGTCTTCCAAGGTCCTTCTTAGAAGTTGTCGAATTTATTTCAAAAAAGATTTTTGTAATATCCTTTCTATATCCTTTTAAATTCTGTAAAATCTGTGGTAATGTCTCCTAGGTCTTGATATTTTAATTTTAAAAATGTGTAATTGATATTGTGTAATAGGAAGTAAAGGTCTGGGGGGGGAGCAGGGGAGTGGGGGGGAGGGGAAAGGAAAAAATATGAGAAAGGGAAAAAAATGGCAAAAGGATCTTCGCAAGTGTGGAGGGGTGGAGGGGGTGAGGGGAGGGCAGGGGAAGGGGGAACAAAATAAGAACCAAGATACACATGTACAAGATCCCAATGAGGTATGTAAATGTATTTTATACCTAAAATGTACCAATAAACTTATTGGTGGAAAAAAAAGAGAGATTAATTGCTGTTTCTGGACCCTTAAAAAAGTCATTGGATCAATATGTATTTGGAAAAAGTTCAATATCATTGCTAATAAATGCAACTGAAAAACAAAACAAAATAGTATTTCTATTTTCTGACTACTCAAAGGCCTCTGACTTCTATTTTCAGTACCTCTAGTTACCTGGAAACAGTCCCCCAAATGATGGGGGGCAATCTCTTTCATGAAGTCAGTAGTGTGGTTACCCAGTTTTCTAATTCTACCCAAGGCCTAAATTCAAGTCCAGCCTTTCAGTTCATACAAAAGCAGCAAGACCGGGATCAAGGATGAGGAATTCTGCATCCTCATACACTAGACCTCTAGTCAGGCAGGAATGACCAGGTAAGCAGCAATCCTGCTGAGAGAAGGACACAGTTCTGGGAGAGGTGCAGCCCAAGGCACCCCATGAGGATTGTATGGAACTACCTCAGGCTGAGTGTCTGGGCAACCAAACCCAGAGTATCAGGGGGTTGTTCCTTCCAAGACACTGTTGGTGTGGACAATGTTCCAGTTGACACAGGTGGCCCAACTAACTCGGTCAAGCCCAAGAGAAAAACTCCGACAACCATGGAGTAGCAAGGTATACTAAGCATGGAAATGTCAACTTATTCAACTCTTTAACCTCAGCCTCTGGAAAGTACTTGGGCTGTTAAGGTACTCAAACGAGGCAAAGATTGGAATAAATTTATTTTAATTCCACCTCTGGCTAACTCATGGTATTGCATAATTCCCATTTTTTTAAATGGGAATATGTTCATTCTTAAGTATTTGAGGATAGAGTAAGTTAAGGTAAATGTGTGTATTTTGTGAGCTCTAAAACATAAAAAATGGGCCGGGGATTTAGCTCAGTGGTTCTGCTGCCTGCCTTACAAGCGCAAGGTCCTGAGTTCGATCCCTGGTACCAAAAAAACACCAAACCCAAAACATATAAAAAATGATAGTTTGATAAATTGTCTATGTGTTGCTCAAATATGCTCAGATATTGATATTGGTTGACTGCAGTACTGGGGATTGAGCCTACAGCCTTGCACACGGCAGACAAGCACCCTACCACTGAGTCACATCCTCAGCCTTTTAATTATTTTGAGATAGGGTCCCTCTAAATTGCCATGCTAGCTTTAAACTAGTGACCCTCCTCCTGTTTCACCCTCCCAAGTAGCTGCCATTATAAGTGTCTAGTGAATCATGCCTAGCAAATACTGGTTTTAGTGATTAAAAACAGTACTCTGTTCTTGTTATTTTTATTTTTTGAGACAGGATCGTGCCATGTATTCCACACTGGCCTTGAACTCACTATATAGCCCAGCTTGGCCTCAAACTCATAATGATCCTCCTGCCTCAGCCTACTGAGTGCTGGGATCACAGGTGGGCGCCACCACGCCAGGGCTCACTGACATTTTTAATTCCATAAAGAAGGGAGCTTAAGTTATAAGAATTTCTATTCTTCTTATGGACTGCAATACTTCAATAATACAATACAATAATTTCATAATTTCACTGTGAATGGGAAAAAAAGAATGCCATTAAATAAACATATATAAATAAACCTTGCTAACCAGTACTTCAGAAGACAACCTGCAGTCCTATTTTGGTTCTGATGGGCTTTTCTTTCCAATTTCCTGCCTTCCATAGTCATTAAGTATCACTCAATATCTTTGTAATGTCACAAGCAGATTATAAGCTTACAAGGATAACTTTCCATTTTCTGACTACTGCATCTAAGAGGTTTTCCCCTCTACAATAGAAGGTTATTCACTTCTTGTTCTTCAAAGATTTGGGTTGCTCACTAAGAATTTATCAGAAAGCAATGTGGGTTCTGTTTGTTTGGTGCTAAGAATTTAGTGCACAGGGCTTCCCTCATGCTAATAGGTACATGCTCTACCACTGAGCTACACCTCCAGCCCCTAAATTTCTCTTTCAAAGAACACTTTGTTATTTAATCATAATTCCTATATGTATGTATGTCTACATGGACATTTCATACATTTTTTTTCTGACTACATATTCATGGTCCCCAAAACAGGAAAAAAATTTTTTTTAAAGTTTAACATAAGGTCACACTGCCCAGAGACAAACTCAATTAACATTATTATAATACTTGTCTTTTCCCCTACCCTCATACACACATCTTACCTATATTCAACAAAATTTGAATCATGATAAACATATTTGTTAAATACATACGCCACGCAAATGCCAAGCATTAATGTAATATTATTAGTCTAAAACATAAGTAACAGTGCCTTCTGTGAAAATAAAATAAGGGTTTAATCAGGGCTACCAGTTCTTATGCATACTAATTATTAAAGAGTTGGCTATGGAGATGATAACTTACAATCAAATTTATAATTGTTATGGAGGGGCCAGGGATTTAGTTCAGTGGTTCCGATGCCTGGCCCTGTAAGTGCAAGCTCCCAAGTTTGATCCCCGATGCCAACAAAAAAACCAAAAAAACAAATATAATTGTTATGGATATTAACCCCTCCCCCAGCTATGAAGAGAAGCTTGATGCGTGATTTGGTGATGATAAGATCCAAGTTTTAAAAATGTACTCTTAAAATGCTCACCAACACTTCAAGAAACAAATACCCAAACGTTGTTGCTGGCCTCTGGATTATCATTATGCATCTGTACTCACCATACAAATTCTAGCCTCCCACCAGGCCAGAATTGATTTGAACAAGAAATGCTATCCTTCAACTTGGAAATTCTTAAAAAGCTTTTCTATAATGTCTTCAAAATATGGCCAAGGAAAAAAATAAAATAACAAAAACACAATTACTTTTACAACATTATTTGTTAAGTAGCATTAGTCAAAAGGTAATACAGACAAGAACTAGGGATATTTTAATAAACAAAATCATGTTTTCTTCTCTTGTGCAATAAAAAGCTCTACCACCTTTTAAACAAGAATAAAGGAGAACTACTGAAAATTAGTAGCTCTACCAACATCTACCTTTTGTCAGGCAAACTTTCTGAAAAATTCTTTTAAATGATCTGAAATACGTTAACACTACTTATTATTTCATTGGAATACAATTATATAGAAGACTACCTGCACAGTTAAAGACATGTAAATAAGACCTCTATTTCCTTTCAAGTAGGTAGGAAGAAATAACCAGAGGGAATATGGGAGTAAGATATTACTGTAAGTATCCTTTGCACTTTCTTCTGTAAAATCAGTTAAGCAAATTGCCTGGCACATGATAGACATCAACATAAATGTGGTCCAAAAATTTATAAAGGCTCTACTTCAAGTGTACCTAGTATTATAAAGCTAAAATTTATATAATGCAAATTAGGGAGTAGATCTAGGACTTATTTTAATATAAAAATTGAATTTTGGATTTTGAAGGCATTAGAAACATACATGACAACCTCTGATTTGGTTTTTAACTTTTTTTGAAAATTGTGATCTCTCTTCAGTGATCAATCCTTAAAGCTGTTAGCAACACAGGTAAAAGGACAAGACATACTTTGTCTCCTGTTATTTTACCCCATTTTGTTTAAAAATTACAACCATAAAGCCAGGTGTGTTGACACACACCTTAATCCCAAAACTTTGGGAAGCTGAGGCAGGAGGGTCACAGGTTTGAGCCCAGTCTCAATTTAGTGACTTAGTGAGACCCTATCTCCAAATAAACTACAAAGGGCTGGGGATGTAGTTCGGTGAGAAAGTCCTGGATTCAATTCCCAGTACCAAAAAAGAAGAAGAGAAGCAGAGGGGAGGGGAGAGGAGGGAAAGGGGGAGACAAGCAGAAGGGAAAAAGATAAAAACCATGGCAACTAAAGGGGCAGCTAGAGCATCTGCCAATACAGATATAAATACATACCTATGTATCAACATTCCTTGGCCTGGAAGTTCTTTGGACCTACCATGGAAAATGCCTAGAGCATCAGTTTTAAAACTATAGCCAACACTAATTTTGACTTCTTTTATTTTTTTGGTACCGGGAATCGAACTCGGGACCTTGTGCTTGCGAGGCAGGCGGCGGAACCACTGAGCTAAATCCCCGACCTCTGCCTTTTTCCTTAATATGGGTATTAATTAAAGGGGCAAGTGATTTCCTAAAATTTAGAATACACTGGTTCTAGCAATAATCTTTCATGTGTAACTGTGTATGACAAGGGTGGAGGTTTTCAAATGGTCTCACGGACAACTTGGCATATGCTGTATGCATGCACTGCAAATGGCACTATTACCTAGGCTCTGACAGAGTTCACAACAACCTGAGGGATGTACCACCTCAGATACCTAACTTGGCAATCAGACTTTGTACAACTGCAACATACAGATATATATGACCTTCCAAACATCTTAAGCTTATGAACCCTACTCCCTATAGATTTTATTGGTGATTATTTTTAAGTAGGGGCAGTCTAAATTCCTCTCAAATGGAGATTTAGGCATAAAATATTCTTAGATATTAATTTGTTTTCCTTCAAAAAATTCAAAATGTAAATACCTTAGAGAGGCAGCACCAGATGACTGGAAAGTTACCAGTACAAGTTCTTGAGTCACAAAGTTGAGTAGTCTTTAAGATGCAGAAATATATTACAGTAAACCTGATTGCTCAAAGATTCAGAGAATGTATTGAAATGTTTGCAGACATCAAAGTATAAAAATCCCTGAATTAAATGCTTATTTTTCCTTTAAAAACTACTTTCTAATAAAGCATGACTCTTCATTTTTCTCCTTTATTAATAAGCAAACGTGATTCAGGGAAGCAACGATTTCACCTAGGCATGACAACATACGTAACAAGCTTTTAAAAAATTATTATTATTCCTTAAATGGAAAGGAACTGTATTTCAGATAACCTCCCCATAATTGCATGCTGAACATTGCACCTAACTTTGTCTTACAGTGAAAAACACAGTTTTTTTAGGCTGGAAAATTCCTTATATACCTGGCTACCTAACATGTCTGTTAAGGGTATACAGAAGAGATTATATTAACATGTAAATACATATATGAAAACTGAATTAATAGTTCCAAGTATAATTATAAACAAATAAAATTCACTGCAGGAAGATACATGAGAGAAAAAGAGTTAAATTCAGTCAAGTAAATATTGCACTGAAAAAGACTTGACTCTGAGATAAGCATGATGGGGAAATGGTCTGCAATGGTACTAAACACTATTCTGTATAACAAAGCTAAATATTTCTTGCTCAATTACCAAATAATGGTATAGGACTACTACAGCCCAATTATATTGTAGAATAGTTGGTAGGTATAGTTCTCAAACCACTAAAGAGAAACCCTGCAACAGTGATTGTGGGTATTTAATTTTAACCCTTGGTAGGAAATGAGGAAGCCTGATTTTTCTCTTGTTCAGGAAATCAAGAAGCAAGCCAGACTTCCCATATTCATACCACAGATCCAGATGGTTTAAACTGTTTTATAGATATACAGTTCAATCATTTCAGGAGAGAAAAACACAATTTCCCATCTAAGGATTTATAGGTAGCACAATTCCCTACTAAAAAAAATTCTAATTAGCAATCAAAAGGAGAGGTTAGAAAACAAGCTGGACATAGTCTAGGTAAGTGACTTTATCTGTTGTAAAATTTAACACTTTGGAGATGTAAATAACAGAACACCTGCATCAAGCACTTGCATATTCTGCTTTATTGCTGAGCTTAGCTGGCCAGAAGAAAAAAAAAAACTGTTTTCCTTTCCTTCCCTGCCACAGAGATAATGCCACTAATATGACCCTGGTCTCTGAGAAAAGAGCCATGATTCCTTCTAGCCAATTAAGGAGTGGCATGGACTGGGCTCCAAAGGAGCCACACAGCAGTGGCCACTCAGCCCTTCCTTCTTGATAGAAAGGGGAGAAGGAGAAGAAAACAGATCACAAGACCCCTCCAGGGACACATTCTCACAGAGGATAGCAGATTCTCTACAAATGAAGTTCAATGAAAAACAGTCTCACCGCCAGAAGCCGAGGCACAAACAGACGATGCCCCATCCCCAGAAGTTCCAGCACTCGGCATGCATACTCATTCACCAGCTTGCTCCTCTCGTCGTGCATGTCCTGGGACTTTTTGACAGGAGGTGTGAGCTTAGCAGCTGGGGCTGGGCAGGGCACCCCTTCTTCCATGAGCAGTAAGTAGGTATCCAGAATGAGAAAGCTGGGTCTTTTATCCACAGTATAAGGATTGCAGTAGGAGGGAAGCCAGGCTTATTATCTCCCCAGGAGAATGCACAGGATAGTGTGTGGTGGCAATTGTCAGCTAATGTCTCCACAAGAAAGACATTTGGGCTAAATTATCCACTGTGCAAGAGCCCCAAAGCAGATTGAAAAATAAAAATGAAATCAAATGCTGATCTAAATAAAAAATGGCAAAAGCAATCAAATGCAAGAAAATGGCCAAGAATGATGCAGGAGGGTTCAGATGCATGTGGAAAAACAGACTAGCTGCTTATAAGGATCTAGCACATAAAGTGTGTGGTATGTGTGTGTGCAAGAGCGTGACTATCACAGTGTGTGTGTGTGTGTGTGTGTGTATCTGTGTATGAGCCGACAGCGGCAGCAGGAGCCAGGAAGCCGGCGCAGTTGTGAAGCTGCAAGGAGAAAAGGATGAGCTCATTGCAATCCTTGATTCGTGACAAGCAGCGCTGCTGCTGCTGCTGCCGCCGCTGCTGCTGCTACTGTGCTGCCTCTTGCTGTGAATCAGTAATGAAGGGGTAAGAAAGAAAGGGGAGGGAAGAGGAGGAGGTAGGTGAATGAGCATGCAGTGTGTGTCTGGGGGCGGGGGGGAGAATGTTGTAATAAGAAGCCAATAGTGAGCTGCTGGATAGAAGCACTTCCTCCTCCTAGACCACTTTCAATTAGTGTTAGCCTGACAGCTTATGCTGTTGAATTCTAAACCCACTGACAGATGAACTAGCTTCTTCAACATGTGATGCTCACAGAAAAATCAGACAGCCATCTAAAAGGCTGACCCTGTTCACTCTTGCTTTCTAACAAGGAGATCAGATAAAAGTCTGATCTAATTCTGTATGTTTAAAGTGGGAAGCTCCAATCCTTGTCAGATTACTGAAATCTCTACACAAGAGAGGTGTTAGTGTAAAATGATAGAACATGACTAGAAGAGCTAGGATTGGGCATCCAAGAAGTAACACACTCTCATGTTGAAGTGTTCATGCAATAATAACAACTTTTCGCAATGCCAGGATGTACAGGAGCATTTCAGCCCTCTGGGAAGGCTGGCCACATTTAAAAGTAAAAATTTTTATAAACACACACTAATGATAAAACAAAAGTCTATAATATAAAATTGAGTATCTATTTAAGAAACTACTAAGGCTGAGATTCTCAAAGCAAAAATAACTTTGTCATGGAACCTGATAACAGTTGTTTAAAACATTGTCTTGATAATCTCTAATAAAATTAATCCCTACCTAGTAATGTAGCTAACATTAGGAATTATCTATACTTTAAAATTTTACAGCCTTTATGCTAAAGTGTTACAGAAATTTCTTTGATGTGAATAATCAATTGTAACCAAATGAAGGCAAAAAGACAAGATCACTTTTAGGGTCAGGCTCTGTTACCCTAACAATGAATCAATTCATGTTCAGCATTTGGGTCTGCAGTTCCTTAGTTGGTCTCATAAACACTAGTTTAGTATCTTCATAAAGTTTTAGCATGGTTTGAAGACTAATTAGGGCCAAAGGCCAGAGCAGTTTTACTTGAGTCTTAGCTTCCTACTCTGACAAGTAAAAGCTACAAATCTGCAAACAACCAAATAGGAAAATACCTGACATATCTCTGCTTTTCTAGTGAAAGAAATAAATTATGAACTTAGGGTTAAAGGGGAAGAAATAGGAAGTGCATTTTTCCAAAATCTCAGGAAAACAAAACTTTCAAAAATGAAAATTTAAAGTATTAGTTAACAAATATCTTAAGTGAGATATTTATGTACTGCTGTCACGTGTATTATTTCTTTCAAAACAATTTCTTAAAAATTATATGAAGTAGGGCCGGGGATTTAGCTCAGTGGTTCTGCTACCTGCCTCGCAAGTGCAAGGACCTGAGTTCCATCCCTGGTACCAAAAGAAAAAATTATATGAAGTAAATTTTTTATTGTAAAATGAAAAAGGAGATTTGAATATTATATATATATATAAATATATACTTGGATTTATATAATTATATAACTTCCCATCCCTAAAGTTTTGGAGAAAAACCTTTGGCAAGTCACTTAGGGTAGGGGTAGTTTCTGCTGCACTGGGAGACTATAAGTTGAGGGAAGAGGTTTTGGGCCTTCCATATTCTACTCACACAGGCACACACACTCACACATACAAAGCAGCTCCATTTTCACCTTGTTTACATACTGGTGATCTGCTTTAGATTCTATTTAAAAAGACTGATACTGCTAGGTGAAGGTGAAAAGCATTTCCATAAACACTTCACATTTAAGAACAAGGGATCATTTTGACTTGCAAAGAAAGCCCTCAGTGACTTCTCAACTTATAGAATTTTTTTCTGGTTTACTTTTTTAAAAGGAGGGGAGATGTTTGTACTCAAAAAATATTTGCAGAATGTTATTTTTTAGAACCAGAAACAAATAATTTCTTGCCTAAAAGGGTTCTGATAAAAAGTAAAAATTAAAAAATTTTTAGACCTCTAATGGTATGGTTTTGATACTCTTTGTTTGTTTGTTTTTTTGGTACCGGGGATTGAACTCGGGTCCTTGTGCTTGCAGACGGCGAATGACAGTGAATGGTTTTGATACTCTCAAAAGAAGTCAACATCATATGGACTGAGTATTAAATGTAATAATTAAAATGATATGTTAATGAGCAAATCAAGTTTGAAATATTTAGGTACATTTTTACAGATGGCATGTGAAAGTTTTGATATAGGGAAAAAATATACTCCCAACCTGCTAGATGTCAGAAATGCTGAGTTCATGTTCCTCAGAATCAAAGAATGAATTCTAAGGAACAAGGGAGGTTAAGAGTAGGAAAAGTTTATTGAGAGAGAGAGAGCCCCTGAGAGGCAAAAGGGGACCTGAAAGTGGGTTACTGTGGACCTCACTTCACAGAGGCAAGTTTTACAAAGCAAAATTATGAGGTGGGTACAAAATCACAAGGTGGGTATAATGTCAAAACTATGATCAACCAATAAGATTACAGCCGCTGAGGTAATATTGATCTGATGGGGAAGCAGGTCACCTGCTATAGCAAGTATACCTGGAAAGAACAAGGATCTTTTCAGGAAAGGATGGATCAGGAGGTCCTGATTACCTGGACCAGGGTGACTGATATCTAGCTAGAATTTATTGGGCCAGGTGATACCAATTATAGTATAATCTTCAATTTCTTATTTATCCATTGGGGAGGCATGTAGGCCTGGTCATTCTATCTTTATCCTGAGGCTGGGCATTCAGCTGATGCATCTCCAGCCACGGCTGTAAGGTATTCTCATCTTCTGCACAGACTCCCTCAAGGGCCTAGTTCTGACTGCCTAGAATATTTCTACCTAACTTAGTTGTTTATCATAGTACTACAATAGGTGGTCCAACACTCTACTGAAACTCTTCACCATGCTGCTGCTCAAAAAATATATCATTTGTGCTTTCCAAGTTTCCATAATTTTTCAATATTGATCTTATTTTTAGGTGGAGTTTCAGAACAGTTGATCAATATCAGGTAAAATTACTCTTATGGAACATCATTGAATAAAATGAATGAATAGATTCTAGGAATTTGTGAGGTCCCAAGAGAGTTACCCTCACTTCAGTATTTCTTCCTCTTTCTCCCAAGTCCTAAATAATTTATTTTTGATGAGCTTCAGCAATAAATCTCAGAACATTTTTTTTTTCTCGGTACCAGGGATTGAACTCAGGACCTTGTGCTTGCCAGGTAGGCATGGCACCACTGAGTTACATCCCCAGCCCCTTTAGAACATTTTTTAAAAATTTTTTTTGAGTTAAGTAGTTTAAAAATGTAATAGAAAAGTAAGCTCAACAGCAACTTAAAGACAATATGAAAAATATGGATAAATCACATATAGAAGGAGAAAACCTTTTCCTCTTTATCCTCCTAGGTTCTCTGTGAGGAGTGCTACAAATAAGTCTGACCAAAGACAGGTTGACAACAGAAAATCCAACAGAAGTTCAACACATGCAGCGTGCAAATTCATAGGAAGAACTCAGTAAAGAGGATGGGTTAGAACTTGGGCTTATACAGTATATTAGCAAAAAAAATAATTTTGCAGGGAAGTCATCAGACAAAAGAAAAGAATTTTGAGCTTCTAGGGTGACAAACTGTAGGTAGCCAGATATACAGGGAAACTAATGAGTATTAGAGCCAGTTAGTAAGGCTTGTTTCTGTGGACTCCACGCGCAAACTCAGTGTCATCTCATCTTCACTGATACGGCCGCTAACCTCTTCTTGGCATGGGAAGGGGGGTAGGGAGTGCTTCACAAGCAGCATTCAATGCCGTGCATTCAGGCAGAGAGCTTTTCTGGTGACTAGTCTTTCTCAACTGCCTTTTATTATGGGCTGGAGATACAGCTCAGCTGTAGACTGGTTGTCTTGTATGTACAAGGCCCTGAGTTTGATCCCCACCACTGAAAAATATTCCTGAATTGTCGTTATGGTATATTTTGGGATGGCATACTCTAAACTCATCCATACCCAGTAAAACCAAAAATGAGGGTCAGCAATGGTCCCAAAGTCATGTCTAATGATTAGAAGTGTCATTGTTTGGCAGGCTGGAAGCAGGTGGTTGGCAGTACAATCCTAATTATGGTCTGGAACGCCAGGGTGCTCTTCCAAAGTGTGTCATGATTTCCAGACATGTTCAGGACATAAATAGAGTTCCATTGTAAAATAAAAATCATCTTTGACTTAATTTACAGACCTATAATTAAGAACATTGAGAAAAAAATTTGGAGTGGTTACAAAGATAGAAAAGGAAACACTTTCTAATCTGCAAAAGCCTAAAATAAAGTAGGTATCCAAAGATAAAGCCAGGTGTGATGGACACTATGAAAGCAGGAACACACCCTGCACTCAGATGTAGGAATGTTTTCGTTGTCCACAGTACACACAAACAAAAAGAGGCGTAAGTAAACATATCTCTAAGAGCAAAATAGGGTATTGCTTGTTAACCATCTTTTAGCTACATTTACTAGCTGTATAACATGGGGTAAATTATTTAGTACTCTCTCTCTCTCTCCCTCTCTCTTTTTATTTCCTGGTACTGGGAATCAAACTCAGGACCTTGTGTTTGCCAGGCAGGTACGGTGCCACTGAGCTAAACCTCTGGCCCTACTTAATACTCTCTTAACCTCTGTAAAATGGCAATGTTACCCACCTCACCAAGATGCTCTGAAAACTTAATAAGTTATACATATAGAGCAACCCCTCATACTGCCCAGCAGGTACTCAATAACTAGCATATTTCTTCATTATAAGGAAGTAGTGTGAAAGAGGACAAAATATATAAAATTCACTGTGTTCATCTAGACTAGGGTTTAGAAAAATGAAAAGGACTCTAGATATATTAACAATAGAGACCCAAACACTGGGTTATGGTTTCTATCTGGGTGTCCCACCAAAGCCACATGTGCTCACTGGTGGGACTTTGGGGAGGTGACATGATGCAGGCATGGTGCTCATTAGTCCCCTGATGAGTTTATAGCTAAATGTGATGGTGGGAGGTGAAGCTTGTTGGGAGGAAGTGGATCATGGGGGCGTGGCCTGGAAGGGTCTATTTTTCTCCTTCCTCCCTTGATTTCTCTCTGCTTCCAGCCTGCAATGCCATGAATTGTCATGCTGCCCTGCCTTGGAGTCAGCCAGCTATGGACTGAAACCTCTACAAAGTATAGAGTATTTAAGGTATGGATGTCAGGTATTGCGTCCCAGCAAGGAGAAAGTAACTAAGACATACTGATAAGAGACAACTCTAGGAAACCATTCATCCCCATTACCCCCTCCCATGGGGACTGAACCCAGGGCCTCCACAAAGAGCTACATTTGCAGCCCTTTTCATTTTTTTAAATTTTTTTTTTTTGAGACAGGGCTGGTTAAGTCATTAACTGCTCAGGCTGGTCTCAAACTTACAACCGTCCTGCCTCAGTCTCTCAGTGTTGAGATTACAGGTGCACACCACTATACCCAGCTTTCTGTTCATTCTTAAGACACAGACGCATTAATAGTAAATAGCAAAGCACCTACACTTTTCTCAAGAAGAGAGGTAAAAGTACAATAACTTAATTCTCTAGCTATTTATTTTTTGTCTGATGATGAGCCCTCAATAATCTGATAAGTTCCTAAGATTCAATAAACAGGCCAGGTAAAGGTGACACAGTATTGGTAGCTTGGCTCTGTAAAATCTTGCACAGCTTACATTCTTTCTGTCATTCAACTCTTTTTCTTTTTTTGTACCGGGATCAAACTCTGGTCCTTGCACTTGCGAGGCAGGCGGCAGAACCACTGAGCTAAATCCCAGGCCCACACTGTTCAACTCTTTGATTCTGCTCAATGCTGCACTATGTGCTTCCAGACACAGAAGATGTCTACAATGTTGCATCCAATTTTATGGATTACTTGAAGAAATGGCTAAAATTAATGTAACGAGACTGGATTTATAAGTTATATCACAAGCAAATTTTATAGTTAGAACTCATACATCAGGGCCAGGGATTTAGCTCAGTGGTTTCACCATCTGCTGCGCAAGCGCAAGGACCCGAGTTCGATCCCCAGTACCAAAACGAAAAACAAAAACAAGAACTCATACATCAAAGAATGCAAGTATAAAATAAAAGATTCTACATAATCAACACATTGTGCCAGGTGTTTGTTACAAATCTACAGAATTTCAAAGAAAATAAAAGATTCCTGTAAAATGCTGTAGATGTATCCAGGTTTTTTTTTTTTTTTTTTTTTTTTTTTGGCTGGGAATCGAACTCCAGACCTTGGCTTGTGAGGCAGGCGGCAGCACCACTGAGCTAAATCCCCTGAGCCAGGTTTGTTTTTTAAAAGATGCTCTGACTTCTCGTGAGACTTTACTCATAAATGTTGGAAGAGGGTTTTTGTTGTTGTTATTTGTTTTTTAATAGAACTTTCTCCTACCAAAGCAACTTAATAACATTCTGAGCAGACATGGCAGCATCATGAATACCTTATTACCTATTCTTGTGATCAGATTCTAATGTAATGCATTGATTGATGCAAGAACTTTCTCTACAGCCACTTTAAGAGATGGTCGTTTTGTTCTCTATTTCTCCATCTGCATTGACAGGTAGCCCAAGAAGCTGTCTGTTCTATTACTATACAGTTATATTTGTTAGAAAAGGTCTATATATAGTAAGGTATTAATCTGAAACTTTTACTGAGTAGGTTCAGCTATATATATGTATTTTAACTACATTACTGAGGTATAACTGGCATACAAAAAGCTGTAGATATTTAATGTATACAACAATGTATTTGGACATAAGTCTATATCAATGCAACCATTATTACAACCAATATCATAATTTTTTTTCCACCATTAAGTTTATTGGTACATTTTAGGTATAAAATACATTTACATACATCATTGGGATCTTGTACCATTACATAAGTATCTTGGTTCTTTTTATTTTCCCCCTTCCCCTGCCCTCCCCTCACCCCCTCCACCCCTCCACACTTGCAAAGATCCTTTTGCCATTTTTTTCCCTTTCTCATATTTTTCCCCTTTCCCCTCCTCCCCACTTCCCCCGCCCCCCCCAGACCTTTACTTCCTATTACACAATATCGATTACACATTTTTAAAATTAAAATATCAAGACCTAGGAGACATTATTACAGATTTTACAGAATTTCAAAGGATATAGAAAGCATATTACAAAAATCTGTTTTGAAATAAATTTGACAACTTCTAAGAAGTACCTTGGAAGACAAATTAATGAAACTAACCCTGGAAGAAATATAAAATTTGAACAGCACCTATTAAAGAAAGTATATTCCTAGCTTGAAAACCTACCTATATGACAACAGCAGGCTCATATAAATTTTAACTGATAAATTATATCAAACATTTAAAGCAGAAAAAAAAGGAACATTTTTCCCCTCATTTTAGGAAATCAACATTGTGCTAATCCTAAAACTGGATAAGGATAATAGAAGAAAAAAGTATGAACATAGATAGAAATTTGTTTAACAAAACAAACTATTAGAAGTCAGATCTGGCAGTATGTAGACAGTGGTTTTGTTATAGGGATGGCAGTGTTGGTTCAGCATTGGAAGGTCCACCCCCAAAAGTCATCATTTTAACAGAGGAAAGGAAAAATTCATATGATCCTGTCAGTAGTTGGAGAAAAAGTATTGGACTAAATTTCACAGCTATTCATGGTAAAAGCTATCAGGAGACTAGAAGTAGAACAGAACCTTCTCAACAGATCAAAAACATGTACTCCATACTTCCAGTGAAAATGCCTTATATGAATGGAGAAGATACAATGCTTTCTCCTTAAGGTGGGGAACAAGGGCAGATATGCTTACTCTCTTTACCTGTCCATTAAACTTTGAAACCTAGGCCTAACCAAAATAGTCTGGCAATAAAATGACACAATTAGGATAGGATTGGCAAGGTAGAAGTAAAATCTTTATATATAGATGAAATGATCATCTACAGAGAATATACTAAGAAATCTCTAGGAGGCCCTAGAACTTGTATTTGAATTTAGCAGGATTAGAAAACACAAGGTATATATAAAAATTCAGGTCTATGTATACTTGCTATAAATGAAGAATTGGATATTGAAATTTAAAAGTTATGTAGGAGTACAAAGGACCTAGAAAAGTTAAAAACAAACAAACAGTGTTGGAAGACATTTAGTACCTAATTTTAAGACTTCTTCTAAAGCTACAGTAATCAAGGCAGTGTTGGTGTAAGGAAAGACATATAGATCATTGGAATAAAACAGAGAATCCAGAAATAGAACCACACATATATGGTCCACTGAGTTTTGAAAGATTATTTAACATTAGCATTTTATAGACTATAAACTCAATTCAAGAGCCGAGGAAAAGATATTGTTTTCAGCAAATGGCACTAGAACACCTGGTATCCATATATAAAAAATTAATCTCATGGAAAAATAGGAACAAAATCTTTGTAAATAGGGAGGAATGGAGGGGTTGAAGGGAGGGCTGGGCAAGGTTGAAAAATAAGAACCAAGAGAGACTATGTAAAGGTGCAAATTTCCAATGATGAACGTCATTATATTGTATACCTAAAATGTACCAATGATTAGAATGAATAGTCGATAATGCAAACTAGGAAGAAAAGGTCCAAAAGGGTAGGGGTAGTGGGAGTGGAAAAAAAAATTAACCTCAACTGTTTATTTCCATACATAAAAATAACTTGAGGGGATCTATGAACCTAAATATGAAAGCCTAAAAGTATAAAACTTTAAGAAGAAATTATAAGGGAAAATATTTATGAATTTAGGGTACACAAGAACTACCTAGGATACAAAAAACAGGATGTATAAAAGAAAAAAATTGATAAATGAGGTTCCATCAACATTTAGAACTTTAAATGACATCATTAAAATGAAAAGTAGTCCTTAAACAGACCATATTTACAATGCATATAACCTATGACCCAAATATATAAAGAACTCTTACAGTTCACTGATAGACAACCCAATTAAAAAAGTAGACACAAGAAGATGATAAATAGCCAGTACAGCACCAGGAAAGGTGTGCAACTCTAGAATCAGAAAAATACTAATCAGTACAATAACAAGATTGAATTATACACTCATTGGGGAAATGAAGTTAAAAGTTTTAAAAGCCTTGTCATGACTTTTTCTTTTTGTTGGATTCTGCCCCTTTGCGTTTCAGTTGTGACGCCCAATGGATTCATTCGGCTGGGCTTCCTGGGGTTGTGATCTTCATTGTCTTTTCCTAGGGTATTGTCTAAAATGTTTTGGAGTGCTGGTTTGGTATTCATGAAGTTCCTGAGGTGCTCTTTATCATGAAAGTATCTTATTTCTCCATCAATTTTGAAAGATAGTTTTGCAGGGTACATCAATCTGAGATGGAGGCTGTTTTCCTTTAGGGCTTGAAATACATCACTCCAAGCTCTTCTTGCCTTGAGGGTTTGCATTGAGAAGTCTGCTGTGATTCTGATGGGCTTTCCTTTGTATGTGATTTGTTTCTTTTCTCTCACTGCTTGTAGAATTTTGTTCTTCTGTTGGGTTTCTGAAATCCTAACTATTATATTCCTATGTGTAGATTTTTTTTTTGATCAAGGCTAGCTGGAGTCCTATATGCCTCACTTATCTGTATGTGAGGTTCTTTTTTCCCTGCTTGGGAAGTTTTCTGCCATCACTTCTGTGAACAGTTTTTTTATGTCATCTGCACTCTGTCCTCTTTCTTCATTGACTCCAATCAGTCTTATGTTATTCTTCTTTGCATCATCTAGCAACTGCTAGATTGATTTGTGTTCCCTTACAATTTTAAAGCAATTTTTCTTTTCGTGGTCACTAATTGCAATCTTATCTTCTATATCTGAAATTCTATCCTCACATTGGTTCACTATACTGCACAGACTTTTGATGGAGTTTTTAATCTCCTGGAAATCTGTTTGCATCTGTTTTATGGATTCCATTTGTTTCGTATGTTGGGATTCCATCATGTTCCTCAGATCCTCTATTTTTTTATTTGTGTCCTCTCTAGATTTATTAATCATGTCTTGCACTATGAGCACAATCTTTGCTGTTATCTGAGTAATTATTTCTGATTTCATTTTTCCCAGCTCCTCTCTTGTTGCCAGTTCAGAGAGTCCAGGTGGTTGAGTATCAGACTGCTCCATCTCGTTTCCCTTTGGGGTTGCTGTAGGTGATCCAGAAGTCTGTTTTTGAGGCTTGTCTACATGTCTTCTCATTTCCATGGGGCGGGGGTGGAGGGGTGCATCTGGCACCCACATGGCTCACCTTCTGTGACCTAGGAGCATGGAATGGCGGTGGGGGGTGGAGCTTCCTGTGGGTGCTGGGACTGGCTCAGCTTCTCTGCCCTAGGAGTGTGGAATGGTGGCGGGGCCAATACCATAATTTATCCATCATCTCCAAAAATTTTCTCCAGTAGTATTTTTTTCTTTTGTGGATAGAGCACTTAATATAAGACCTATCTCAGTATTATATTTTATAAAAGCGCAAGGTAAGTATTCTTTTTTTCCCGCCCATGGTATTAATTAACTATTTGTAGACAGGATTAACTTTCTTTTCTTAAAGCTAATCATCTTTGTTTCTAACTGGGTCTCTTCAGAGCTCATTCCTAGACCATTCTGGACTGTTCCCAATACTGTCTACTGCTACAAGTACATACTTATTGGCATAATATCTCTCAATACAGTGCTTCCCACAATGAAAAAATTTACATCTGAAAAGAGAATCATAAATTAATTAGATCTGATTAGACACTAGGAAATATGAAGGTTAATAATATTTTACCCTAACTCAGGCCAGCAGATAAGGATCAGAAGACTTATAGGAAACACAGCCAGAAAGCCAACATCCCAAAGTGCAGATGCACAGCAGGGAATTGGGCATTTTCACCACTGTAATCTGCTCTGTCAATTAATGCAGGCCATAATGAAACTATCATATTAGAAGGACTATGTGTCACCATTTTATCTGCATAGAATTGGTCTAGAATTTGTGCTTGCCATCTGCTATAAAAGAATCAAAGATTCTTAGATTTGAGTTCAGAGGGGATATTCACAAGCTTGCCTCAAAAAGTCACTTTTAAACATATACTTGTGATATTAAAGCAAATCTGATTCTCAGTTTTTAAGTGCTAAGTGTTCACTTTTTCATTCAAACAGCTGAAGAAGCTACACCCTTGGCAGCTCAGCCCCAGTAACTATACACAAGCTGCTTTCTAAGACGCATTTGTGACATGGGCTTGAAAATGGATGCAATCTCAATTCTTCCATCCTCTTCCCTGGGCAGTGTATATAAAGCTCATATTTATTTTAAAGCTTCAGCAGAAGGCATAAACATATGCTAGCAGAGGCTTGGTTTTTAAAAAACTGATCAGATGAAAATGATAACACATTCCTTTAACCTCAAAGGTAGGTGAGCATTTTAAAAAATCTCTCTATATGTGTGTGTGTTTGACATTGTTCTTAAAATGATGAAGTATTTTGTGCATCTTAGTAAGTTGTGGATGGCCTCTACCTTCTTTCTACAGTCCATCTCTAATTCTCTACTACATTTGCAATCTTTGGCATCTTCATGTTACATAGAATGTTAGGTGTGGTTTAGCAACTGTCACTGTGAAAAATAACATTTTCAGTGAAGGAGTTATATGGGTCAACTTATGTATTAGCAAGTGAATTTCTTTCTACAAAATGAATATGTCAAGATGGGGATCTTCATTTTTTTTTAAGGGGACAAGTCCATGTTCCTTTACAAAGGTAGTAATAGACCATATGCTCCCTCCAATTGCACCCCAACAAATCCTCACTTACTGCTTCACATAGATTCAGTACAATTTCAGAGGAGGCAAAGTAGTAGAATTAGAATTGTTTTTTCCCTACTTTTCTGAGAATGACCTGCTCTCCCTCTGCTCCCTTGTTCGCTTACCTGACTGACTGACTGTCTGGCTGTGATGCTGGGATTAAACCCAGTGCCTTTGCACGGAGCTTCATCTCTAGTCCTTAAAAAAAATTTTTTTTTATTTTATTTTGAGACAGGGCCTCACTAAGTCACTAAATTGCCCAAGCTGGGCTCAGACTTGTGATCTCCTGACTCAGACTTCCAGAGTGCTGAGATTATAGGCAAGCATCACTATGCCTTGTTCCTCCAGCTCCCTCATGAGTTTATCACTTGTCAAACTCAGTACTGCCACAGGCTGACTTGCATGACAGCAACAAGTGAGCCAAGTGCACATGAATCTTCTCTGTTTCACAATTCTTTCACCTATCTCATGCTCATGTCTGTTCCAAACTGAAATTAATAGAGCAATTTGTATTTCAAGTAACTGAAAGTATAAATAATTACTTTTATTCAGTGTTTATGAGAGCTATGAACTATGCTAAACCAGTAGTTTGCACCACTGCATTTAATCAACAACCAACTCTGCCCATTTTACATGGAAGGTACCTGGGTTTAAAGAAGTTAGGTGGCTTGCCAAAGGCATGTGGCTTGTGATGGAGTTCTGGATATGTTACCCTATAATATGGCATCTTAGCATTGAATATTTTATGTTGAAGAAATCTGAAGAATATCAGGAAGAATGTTTCCCTATCCTAATCAGGTACCTTTCGTATACCTGGCAAAAAAGGAGCCTTATTATCTTTGAAGATAGAGGGATTCTAGAGAATCTGAATTAACAGGCTTTGATAAATTTTACCCCTAAAATTTACTACTCTTACATTGTACCACTTGTCCAATCACATTTTTCCATGACTCTCCATTTTGCATCAAGTCTAGTACAAGACAGTTAAGTTTAACCAATTCTTTGTATCTGCATTTCCTTATGAAGAATTATGTAATGTAAACTTTATATTACACAAAGTTGTATGTTTTTCTCCTGTTACTACACTTGATCACAAACTGAGATGCAATATATTTTTCTCTTTTTAATCTGTCTTTTCCCCAGCCAAGAACTTAGAAGGGTAGAAGAAAAGATATTTTTCTTCTCCTAAATTACCAAGTTGTAATGCAATTATATTTTTTGGATAATTACACACCTGATATTTAAGTGTTTTAAATCTCATTTGTGTTATTTAAAATAATGAAGAAAGTAGAGATAAGTAATGTAGATCCTACAGAGTAATCAAGTTACTCCAGTGCACATAACAGGATTTACATAGTCATATAATTATGAATATGCTGAGAGACTAATATATCTTGGGCTCTGAATGAAATGATGATAACAAAGCAAAAACTTACGCTCTAAAAGCAGCATCTGTACCCTAGTGATCTTATCTGTACCTTAACTAATATCAAAAATCTAATCATTAAGTCAGCCCTCTCTTCAGAACTCCCAAGTGTGTATCTATCTCCTTTCTAAATATATGCAACTTATCCCAACATGTCCAAAGTTACCGTGTTATCCTCAATACAGTTCCTGCTCTTGTATTTCCTATCCTGACTAATGGTATCCTTATCTATCCTATTAACCACGTAGACACCTGGATACTATCCTAGTGTAACAGTGGTTGTTGGTTCTTTGGGAGATGCCCTTTAGACTTCCTTTCCCTTTGCTCAGGATTTTAAATTCTAAAGAAAAGTCACACCTAAATGATTAAGATGTTAACTGCTAAAGAATCTTTTTAAAATTGAGTCCAGAACATCCAATGACTTTCAGATAACATGAGAATGTGTATGATTCCTCCATATTCTTCAATTCTCTGCATCAACTAACATATAAAGCATGGAAACTGCTATGACATTTAACTTGCAGAAGTAATGTTTTAACTATTCCCATGAGGTCAAGGTCAATTCAGATGTTCCAGCCAGCAGGGAAATTATATCTACCTCCCCCCCATATTGCGGGGTGCCAACACTTAAATAAACCTGATTTCTTTCCCACCAACTCTTAGCTCCCAAGTATTGGCTTTTGAGTGGTTTACTTCTGCCTACACCTAACCCACCAATCAATATTGTTGATTCAAGTTCCTCACCATCTTTCAAGATTATTCCTTCTTTTCTATTTCCATTACTTATTTCAAATCAGCCCCTAGTGTGACATGCTAAGATATCTACCATTTGCAATATTCAAGTAACTTGAAGTTCACTGCACATACCACATAATCGCATGCTTCCACGTTTTCATTCATGTTTTCATTTTTTCTTGAACAGTGCCCTCACAGTCACTTACCTTTTCCTAATCTGTCAAAGGTTCAACTCTCAGATATTACCTCCTGCAGAAACCACACTCTCAATCTCTAGATTTGGGGTGTGTGGCCCTTTTCTTTGTTCTGTTTTTATTTATGCTCCCTCTCATAGTACTTTTAGGCTTGTATTTGAATGATTTATACCAAATCAATGGAGAAGGCACAGACTTGAATGCGTAATAAATCTTAACATACATCTCGTTTACCATCCTCTTCCCCATAATTTCTCCCTAAGTAGTCTCTCCCATAGTCTTATTTCTGTGTTTCACCTGAGCATGATAGATAAGCCTGAATTTTAAGTTACTTCTGTGAGATTTGCTGTCTTGTCTGAGTATCTCTGATATATACATGAGATACATGGTGTATATTAGTAAACTTGTTTATTTTCCTCTTATTAATCTATCTTTTTGTCAAAGGGGATCCCAGCTAGAAACTCAGAAAGTTAGAAAAAAAATTATTTTTTTCTTTCTCTTCAGTAGGCATTGCATTCACATCATTCACCAGTATGTTCCCAGCACCCAGTATAATGATTATATATACAGGGACTTGGGAATTATTAATGAATGATGGAATGTCATGCAATACTAAAAAGCTTTGTAGCTTTTTAATCATGTGTTTTAAATTTGGTGACCTAATAAATAGTATTGTTAGAACATAAATTCTTGATGAAATGATGCGGAGGTACAGATGAGATAGGATGAAAGAAATAAAAGGTAAAAAATAGACAAGGAAATAATAAGGAAAAATTATGTATTTAAGAAGATTGCAAGTTTTGGGCCTCGGTCAGAGTTACCCAAGGTGATCCATACCATCATTCCCTTGGTTAAATTTGGGCATCTTTCCATTTACATCCATCACACTCAAAATTTTTCAGGAATATTGAAAGTACATAAATTGGCTTAATTGAGAAAGTAAAGAGCAGAAACCGGACCCTAAGACAAAGAACCAGATCGAGGGAATCCAAAGAATGTTTGAATTACCTATTTAAAACAAAAATGGGCCCACTATTTATAGAATGGGCTACTACCCTTCTGGGGAGTGGGCTACCTTTTCCGGGGGTTTCTGCTCATCAAACAAACAAACAAACAAATGTTCCCCATTCCAGAAAATAAGTGCCTCTCTTGAGGTCTTGCGCTCTTATTTCTTTGAGTGTGTATCTTTTAATTTCTGCCTAATAAAACCCTTCTCATGCCTCTTACTGTCTAATCCTGAAAATCCCTTTTCCACAATGGCAGTCAGCAAAGCTACAAACTTATGCTACCAAAACAATGGGTTAGGGTCCTTATCTCAGCTTCCACAATCTCCTCCACCCTGTCCAGTGACATTTTCTCTGGATGAGCCACTAGCAGGAGGAAAAGAGGCACTGGGACGGCTATTCTGATAAGTCCTGCCAATGGCTTTTTGGTATTTTTTTTTCTTCCCCACTTCCTCCAACTTCTTGCCCTCTGAATCTCTTCCTGCTCCCCCTTTTCCTCGGTCTACAAACTTCTGCACCTATGGACTCAAACTGAGGACCCTACTGTTTTCTTTTTTCCCTCCTCTATTCCCTAAGAAAGCCCTATTCCCCTTCTTGTCCCTTCTCTCCCACTCTAAGGCTTTCATTTGTCAGAAATTTCAAATCCTTTAACTTTTTCTGACATTAGTTATCAGGGAGAGGTGGAGAGCACAAAAGTGGAGGGGATCCAGTCTTGCCTACAGGTAGGTTTGGGGTTTTTTGTTTCTGTTTTTGTTGTTGATGTTGTTTGTTTTTCCCTGCAGGATTGCTTCTCTAATGTTAGCTTGCTTCCTCCTTCCATCATATTTGGTTTTGGCATTCTTACAATAATTTTGCCTCAAGTTTATCTCCCTATTTAAAATGCTATGTGATCTGTAGTTGCTAAGTGACATCTCCAGACTTTTTAAACCTTCTCTCAGTTCCTTGTGTACAAGTCCCTAGATATAAAGATTTTGGGGGTATATTTTTGAGTAAAGCCCAGATGTTATGAACAATTCCTTTCTCCTGCTTTCCTGATCTGCTGATGAACATTGGAATAGGTATGTGCCAGGAACAAATATGCTAGTTCTGGACATGAGCAACAAATTTTTATATGTCTAGCATGAATGCATAGATTTGTCAATGAGGGAAAACAGAACAGAGCTGCTGTCCCCTGGGCAATTCTGATTCTGGGGTAACAAAATAGAGGTGTCCCCCACCCCCTGGGCAGTTCCAACTCCAGGGTAACAGGTCAGAGCTGCCAATTGTTGGTGGTTCTGACCCTGGCATAACAGGGCAGAGCTGTCCTGCTGGGCAGTTCTGGTTGTGGGAAATGGGGCAGGGCTACACATATGGCCTGACTTTTGTTTGAGGCAGGCTGCATGTACAGTGTGACCCCAGGCTGAGGCAGGTGGCTCACAGCCTGACCCCGGGGACCTAAATAGGATCCAATCTTTTCTTGCTTTCTCTTTTTTTCTTTTCTTTCTCTCTTTATCTCTTTTCAAAAGTACAAAAAGGAGATACTGGAGGCATGTAGTATATCTTAAACAATTACGGGCAACTCAGTATCTGTCCCCAAAATGTCATCTTTAGGTTATATTTTATGAACTTGGAACTAATTTACGATGATTTTAAAAGGTTGAATTTTTCTCCAAAGTAAGTTAAAGAATAAAAAGACAAGGCCTCAAACTTGTTTTATAATAAGGAGGGGAAATAAACAAAGATCCTATCTAGCAATTTATACCTTTTCTATCTTTCCCCTTCTGATTGTTACTTGTTATAAGTCTACAGTGTTATATAGGTACTCAGCATAGCTTAAAAGTATTAAAAGAAATACTGCTATGATTTCTATAAGAGAAAAGGAGAGCTAATTAATGATTCCTGGGAAAAATTCTGACAGACTGGTCTATTTGTAGTAATAAACCTAGAACTAAAAAAAAATTATTATAATTCAGCCTGGCCAATATATCTGAATGCATTCTGATTTAATCTAATTGTTTTATGTGTTCTGTTTTCTTGTCTGTTTGTTTGCCTGTAAATCTGTTTTAGTAAGTGGTTAAAGTACTTGTAGGTGCTTCATTTAAGAAAATATTTTTGACCTCATATCAACTCATTTGTATTTTTTTGCCCTTTTAGACTTTTGGCTCTATTAGGGCTATCCATAAAAACTGGTTAGACAAATATTTAAGGGTAACCAAACTCACTTAAAACATTATAGGTTAAAAATAACCTTCCAGAGTCAGGTCTTACATAAAACTTGCAAATAAGAACTTTAAAGTCTGGTTAATGTGTATGTTTCATTGCGTTAACTTTCAGGTGTATGCTATCCTCCAAAAGTTCTACTTAAATTAGCTTATGGATTAGTGGACACTCATGATACAGCCCAAATACTTTTTGTTCATATGGCTTAACAGTAAGCTAATTTAAATTGGTTGCTAAGATAAGAGTAAAGGTATCTTTAAAGCTAGTGACATATTTTCATCCAGGTTGTTAATAACCAATTAAGATATTTATCTTAAAAATTGTTTTTATAAATTCAATACCTATTATTTTCTGTGTACAATAACTTATTTTCCTTGGTTATAGATGATACATAGCTTATAAATGTTAACTATGCTATGCTTTGGTTCTCATGTGTTAAAGTAATTGTTACAATGAATAAATAACTATAAATAGGAATAGTCCATTTAAATGTTCATAACAACATCTAAGTCATCAATTGCTAAATATAATTTCAGATATTCTTGGCTTCTTAAAGCTTATAAAAATAACATGTTAGGTTTATTTTATTTTATTTTTGTACTGAGGATCCAACTCGGGTCCTTGCGCTTGCATAGCAGGCGGTGAAACCACTGAGCTAAATCCTCGGCCCATGTTAGGTTTATTAAATGTTTTCATAAATTATTAATATGCAAATGTTTAATATTATGACCTAAAGTTGACTAAGAGTTGAGTTTCTAATATATAATTTTACATTTAAATAATAATAAAAAATTTTCCCCAAGTGGAAGGCCCTTGGGCCTGGGGAACTATGAGACAAAACTCCCTGATGTGACTGAAAAAGCCACTGCCTGAACCAGTTTGCTTCAGTTTTCTCCACTGATGAGTAGCTTCTCTTGTTTTTCTCCAGTCTTACTATGCCCCACCCCAAAAACTGTTATTAAAGAAATTACATATATAAAATTAAGTTGCCTATAATTAAAAGGTTACATTTTGGTTTTGTTAAGATACTAAAATACTCTTGGTTAAATTTACAAAGAGTGGAGTTAAAAAACAAAAATTTGTATTTTACTAAATTCTGGAAATCATAATTAAAAATTATACTTTTAAGAAGATTGCAACTTTTGGGCCTAGGAGAAGTTACCCACAGTATTAGCATTCCCTTGGCTTAATTTCAGCTCCATTCCTTTTAGACACATCAAATCCCAAACTCCTTAGGAATTCTGAATGTCTATAAATTGGCTTAACTGAAAAAGTAAAGAGCAGAGACCCAATTCTAAGATAAAGGGGCAGATTGAGAGAATCCAAAGAAGTTTTAAATTACTTATGGTATTAAAAAAGAAAATAAAACTAGGCCTATCCCTGTGGAATGGGCTATTACCCTTCTGGGGGTGGGCAACCTTTTCCTGGAGCTTCCACTCCAGCAAAAAATAAAAAACAAATAAATGTCCCCTGTTCCAGGAAATAAATACTTCTTTCTCTATTCTCACTCTATTTCTTTGAGTGAGTATCTTTTAATTTCTGCCTAATAAAGCCCTCCCATCCCTTTTACTGACTATTCAGTGATTTCTGTGATAGGAGTCAGGGAATCTGCAAATTTATTCTACAAGAAAGGTGGGTTACATTCCTTATTTTAACTTTGAGGACCTCCTCAGATCCAGTCCAGTGACAACACTACCCAAAGCAGTCTTTGGACTCAATGTAATTCCTATCAAAATACCAATGATATTCTTCACAGATCTAGAAAAACAATCACAAAATTCATATGGGATCACTAAGGACCCTAAATAGCCAAAGAGCAATATTGAGTAAAAAGAACAAAGATGGAGTCATTATAATATCTAACTTCAAAATACACCACTAAGCTATATGTAGTAATCAAAACACATGGCTTTATATAAAAATAGACACAACAGTGAAACAAAATATTCAGAAATAAATCGACATATTTATAGTCAACTGATTTTAAACAACAGCAGCAAGAATATACAATGGAAAAAGGAAAGACTCTTCAATAAAGGCTGCTGGGGAAACTGGGTATCCATATGTAGAAGAAACTAACCCTGCAAAATTAGAAAATGTCAACTGAAAATGTATCAAAAACTTAAATGTAAGATTTGAAACTTTTAAACTACTAGAAGCAAAAACAGGGAAAATGCTTTAGGACACTGGTCTGGGCAAAGATTTTTTTGTATATGATCTCCAAAATACAGGCACCAAATGGATTTCCATCAAATTAAAAAGCTTCTCTGTAGCAAAAGAAACAAGGCAACAGAGAAAGGAGATAACCTACAGAATGGAAGAAAATGTATGCAAACTATTCATCCAGCAAGGGATTAATTTCCAGAATATATAGAGAACTCATACTACTCAGTAGCAAAAAGACAAATAATCCAATTTAAAAACAGGTAAATAACCTGAATACACATTTCTCAAAAGATGATATGTAAACAACAAGCAAATATATAAAATAATGCTAAGCATCTCAATATTCAGAGAAATACAAATCAAAACTACAATGAGATTATCATTTCATCCCTGTTAGAATGGATAGCATGGTTATAATGAAAAAGAAAAAAATAACAAATGCTAGCAAGGATGTGAAAAAGGGGAACTGCGATACACTGTTGGTGGGAATGTAAATTAGTACAGTTACTATGGAAAACAGTGTGGAGCTTCCTCAAAAAACTAAAACTAGAATCACTATATGGTCCAATAATCCCACTACTGGGTATGTATCCAAAGGAATGGAAATAAGTATGTTCAAGAGACATCTGTACTTGTATGTTTATTACAGCAATATTTCCAAGAGTCAAGATACAGAATCAACCTTGGTGGACATTAACTGATGAATGGACAAATAAAATGAGGTATATATCCAAAACAAAACAATATTCTGTCATAAAGAAGAAAAAGATCCTCTCATTTGTAACAACATGGATGAAATTGCTGGAGGACATTATCCAAGTGAAATAAGTCAAGCATAGAAAGACAAATAAAGTACCATATACCCTTACTTATATGTAGAAGCTAAAATGTTATCTCAAAGAATTTGAGAATAGATCAGTAGTTGCCAGAGCCTTAGAAGGGTGTGGGAGAACTAGAGACGGAGAAAGGCTAAGTAGAATGGATTTTGAATGCTACCAATACAAAGAAATGATACATGTGCGAGGTGACAGACATGCCAGTTACTTTGGTCTGAGTCATCACACACTGTATACATGTACAGAAATGCCACACTTTACTACTTTGTACTGTCACACTGAGCTACATCCTGGCCCTTTTTATTTTTATTTTTTCTTTATTTGAGAGAGGGTTGTACACTAAGTTACTAAGTTGTCCAGGCTGGTCTCAGTCCCTCAGAGTACAGGGATTACAGGCATGCATCATTATGTCCAGCTCCTCCATCTACTTAAATAACAGATTCTCCAAATATGAACATAATTGCCTGCAATCTTCTTACTGAAATGTCATTAACCAAGAAAAATTAAACATATAATAGAGGATCAGACTCAAAATCAAACCACAGCCAGAGCCCAGAATAACTTTGTCCAGGCCATTGTTATTTAGGTCCATTCATTTCCTCCCCAAATCATTTACTACCACTTTAAGATTACCTACATTTCCCACTTCCCTGTTCCCTATACAGACTATTTAAGCTTCAACTGCATGGCATTTATTTGAGTTGCATGTTTTGCATGCCTCCTATGCACATGTATACATTAACAAATTTGTATACCTTTTCTCTTGTTAATCTACCTATTGTCCGTTTAGTTCAACAGACTTGGTGAATTTCCCTACACTTAGAAAATCAGTTTGCCTATCTCTACATCTTTTGCTATATTTTGGAGATGGCTCCTCCCCTAAAGGTTCATGTGCTGGAAACTTCATCTCTAGTGTGGTAGCATCAAGGTGGTGGAAGCTTTAAGAGAAGGGATCTAGAAGAAGGTAATTAGATCAAAGGGGCTGCCTTCTCAGGAATGGTGTGGAGCTGGTCTTGTGGGCTGAGCTGAAATCTGCAGTAGTGCACTAGTTTCTGCAAGAATGGGCTTTTATAAGGGAGTTCAGCTATTTTGGTTTACTTTCTTGTACATATGCTCCCGCACAGAGCCAGCTCCCTTCTGCTTCTCTGCCATGCTCTAATGTAGCCAAAGGGGCCCTCACTAGGAAACTGGCACTATGCTGTCTGCATTCTCCAGTTATTAGAATTGTGAACCATATAACTCTCTTTCAAGTTACTCAGCCTCAGGTATCTTGTTATAGCAACATAAAACAGACAAAAATGTCCCTAATTTCTCACTTTTTGTCAGTCTTCCAAATCTTTTTTTTTTTTTTTTTGGTACCGGGGATTGAACTCAGGTCCTTGTGCTTGCGCAGCAGGCAATGAAACCACTGAGCTAAATCCCCAGCCCCTATTCCAAATCGAATTCATCTGAAAGTCCTGTCATCTCTGTTTTCAAAATGTATTTTGAATATGTCTTCCTTTTACATCTCTGTTCACTGCCTTGGCCCAAGCTACTATCATTTATTTCCTGCTTGGTCTACTGAAATAACAACCAGATAGCTTTATTCAATATACATTCCACATACCAGAATTTCTCAATCAAAATGATATCCTAAAACCATATGTTGTAAAATGGTCTACCCGATTAAAATTTATGGCTTCCCACTGTATAGAAATGTAAACACATACTACTGATTGTGTCTCTTTACTGATCTGGCTCTGAACCACCCCTCTGACTACAGTTTCTTCCTCTATATCTCACTCACTCAGACACTCTTGATCATACAAAGTCTTTCTACCACAGGACTTTTTACTTACCATTGCTTCTGATGTTCATATAATTGGTCTACTACATCATTCATCTCCAGTATCATCTGGCTCACAGGTACCTTCTCTTACCATCCTATCTAAATGAAAGAAGTTCTGTAACACAGTAGATCCTTTTCTATTACTTCTTTCATGACATCACTCCTTGAAATTGTTTACTGGGGGTGGGAGGAGTTGAGACATAGTCTTACTATGTAGTTCAGGCTGGCCTTGAACTCATAGTGATCCTCCTGCCTCAGTCTCCCAAGTGCTGAGATTATAGGCATGTGACACCAAGCCTGGCTCCAGCTTCTTTTTTATGTATTGATTTTCTATTCAAATAGAAAAATATCAGAGCAGATTCACAGTAGAAAGAAATGAGAACTTAAAAAAACTTTCTTGACAAAGTATTACAGGAAAACAAGCACAAAAATTAGATTTTTGTCTCAGCTTCTATTCATTTATTCATTTCTACTTTAAAAGATTATAATTTCATAAGGCCTTTGAACTTCTTTTTCCTTTAGCAACCAAGGATCAACCAAGTGACTGCTGGACATTTAGAGGGTTAATATTCATTGCTTCTGCTCTTCCTCAGAAACCCTTCAGGGCCACAATGCAGCAACTTATTGGTTTTCTGAGGAATGCACTAAGTTATTCCTGTGTACCAGATGGTGAACAGGTCCGAATTATAGTCTCTGTCCTTTGCAGTTACTATATGTTGTTATAGAAAGGAAATTATTTTGTCTTAATTTCATAAAGAAACTGAGCTAAAAATCACAGTGGTATTAAATCAGAAAATTTATGAGCATCTTAAAATGTATCCTACTTGAATGTTGTCCACACCCTCACTGAACCCAGTCTTTTACACACTAAGAAAGTACACCACTGTCCAACTAAATTGGACTGCCTGTTACTGTAGTGATTCCTTAAGAGTGCTGGAATTAATACCAAATATTATGCTTCCCAAAAAGCTATTGTTAATCTATAACCACCATAAAGACTTGCCACAGAAAAAGGAAGAGACCATTTTAGACATGTAAGTGGCTGAGTCACTGTGGTTTCTGGTACAGAATAGAGAGGCTGCTAAATTTAAATATGAAGATAACATGATATTGGTATGTGTAAAGTATCGTATGAGCTTTGGATAATACCTGCTAGATAAATATCAACTTTAGGAAAGAGAAAAACATTAACACAAAACTAAAAACAGCTCTTAGATCAAGTAGGGAAGAGAGGAATAAATGAGCTCAGGGGTTGCTTTAGCTTGGATCTGAAATGTCTCCCAAAAGTTAATGTGTTTCCAGGTGTGATGGTGCATGCCTACAATTTTAGCACTCGGAAAGCTGAGGCAGGAGGAGTGCCACAAGTTTGAGGCCACCCTGGGCTACATAGTGAGTTCAAGGTCAGCCTGAGCTACATAGTGAAATCCTGTCTCAAAACAAAAACAGTAATAAAAAACACAATTCCGTGTGTTAAAAGCTTAGTCCCCAGTGGCATGTGCTGGAACCTTTGAGAAGTGGGGCCTGGAAGAAGGACTTCCATTCATTGAGGGTCATACCCTTAAACGGAATAGTGGGAACTCAGCCTCTCTTCTCCCTCTCTTTTGCATCTTGGCCATGAGGTGAGAAGTTTTATTATACTCCAGCACTAAGGTTCCTACCATGGTATGCTGTTTCTCCATCAGATGCCTAAAAGACCAGAAGTCTGCCCATTAATGCATTCAAACCACCCAAACTGGGAACCAACATGTGATGATTAATATTGATTGTAAACTTGATTGACCTGAGAGCCACCTAGGGGATTATAATGTAAAACACACTTCTGGGTTTGTCTGGGTGGATCATGGAGGCATTACCTTGCAGACTATATAGGCACTCTTTCCCTATTCTCTGCTTCCCAGCTGCCATGACATAAGTAGCTTGTCCATGGTGATGTTCTTGCCTTGGGGCCAGACAACCTTGGGACTGAAACCTCTGAAACTGTGAGTCAAAATAAGCCTCGCTTCCTTTAAGTTGAAGATGTCAGGTATTTTGTCCCAGCAACAGGAAAGACGACTAATACAGCCCAAACGAACCTTTTCTCTAATTAAGTTTATCTCCGGAGGTTGTTACAGTAATGAAAAGTGGACTAACACAGGAGTACAGAGTGAAGGAGAAAAGATACTCAATTCTCTTTGCGTACACCATGCGCCTAGAATTCTGCTCAGTATTAGATACGATACAAAAGGAGCCCACAGCTTGCTCTCTTCCTTCAATGGAATTATAGACTTTATGGCAAGATAAAAATCTACAGATTGGAACAGTTAAAGGGCTCACATGGCAGTGTGTAATAAAATTTCCAGCAGGCATATTTAAATCAGTAGGTACATCTGAAGTAAAATGATGATGAAAATAGAATGTTAGAAAATTGACTAATACTGGATAATGGGAAATAAATAATTCTATTAAGATAAGTTTTAAGAATGTTAATCTGGTAGCAGAGGGCAGGATAGGTCAATAGAGGAAGAGACTGAAGGTAGACAAGCTACAACACTCTTGTAGTAAACTCAATGTGAGACATTGAGAGCCTGGACTGGTGTGGTTGGTGTGGAACTAGAACCATGCTTGAATCCAACAGGCATCACAAATGAAAAAGATCTTTTCAGTGTAACTGCCTGACTTTCCAAAGTACAGGTGGCTTATTATATCCTGCTTGTATAATTCACTGATACAAAACTGTCTGAAAGATAGTATTCTTTACCAAGTCAGAGAGGAAATGGAATGCCCCCTGATAAATCCACACAGCACCTATCTAAATATTCCTGATTTTGAGACACAAGTTTGATTAAAAGGTCATTTGATTTGGTCATTTTCTCTGCAACTCTAATTATTATTATTGTTGTTGCTGTTGGTTTTTTTAAACAGGGTCTACCACAGACCTGTTCAGACTTTAATCATAAGTTTAATTATTAATGGAATTTAAACCATAATATGGTAAGCTGAATCAAGCAGAAGCTGAGCAGGTATCACTCTTCAATTGGCAAGGGACAACCTGGTTATCATGAAATGAGCCATAAAGGAGAATACATAAGATCTAGCAAGCTGCCTAACTACAAAGAATACTTTGCAGTTCTTTTCCTTAAAACTGAAGAAAGAACATAATAGGCAAGTTTTAAATTGGAAAGAAAGAAAGAAGGGAAGGGAAGGGAAGAATAACAACTCTTATTGTCCATTATCCCACATATCCAACCATTCCTAAGTCTCCCTGGCAGTATATGGGAAATGCTGCTCAGTTCACCCATCTGTCCTATTGTCACAGCCTTGGTTAAAGACATCTTCATTATTTCTCCCTGACTGTTCTAAAAGTCTCCTAATGGGTCTGCTCATTTATTACCAGTCTCTTAATATTTCACTCTATTTTTCTTACTGTCTACAAAACTATCTTCTAAAACATAGTATCTGGTCATGTAATTGTTTGAAAGCATTCTCTGGGCCATAGGTTCAAAGGTTAGTACATAACCTAAACACAAAACATACTTCAAATAATCTAGACCTATCCTGGCTTCCCAACCACATCAGTCACCTTGGTCCTGCATGCCCACTGCTCTTGTAGAACTCACAATTTTTCAAATGTGTTGTTTCTTATGCTTCTGTTACTTGTTCTGTATACTATTCCTGTTCCCTAAAACATCACTCCTTGTCTTCTCTTGCTCATCTTTCAAGACTCAAATGCCTACTATCACTTTCTCTTCGAAGTCATCCCTGTCATTACCTCCCTTCTGCCTTTGCATCCTATCTCGTTTCTGACCCTACAACAAATCTCCTATACCAATTATATGTAGAAGTCTGTCTCCCCTACTTCTTACTGAACTCCAAAGATTAACCCCAACATATTGTTTGCATGCCCAGTTCTAGTTTCTAGTCCCTGTGGTCATAGATCACTTAAATAAATATTGAATAAATGAAAAAGAGGAAAAATTATAGTCAAATGAAGTAGAATTATAAATAAAATTAAAATATCAGCTTAAGTTTTAAAAGAAATACATTAAACTAGGGAATAATAAGTGTAATGTATTTAATGACTAAACTAGTAAGAAGAAGTCTCAAAATGAAAGCAAATGGAACATTCACGGAGTTTGAAAAGAAAGGAAAGAAAATACACAGACTAAACCAGTGTAAAAGCCATAGAAAATAGGTAAACCTCAGTGCTAGTTAGCAACATGCTCACTACCAGCTGATGTTCCTTCAAAAATATGTCAATTTGATATGGGGAGTGTAGTGATTCTCATCATCAGATAGGCTGATTCTCTGGAAGGGAATCAAAAAATAACCCACATACATTGCAGAATGGACACAAAGAAGAATCTAAACAGTTACTATTTTTTGTTTGGATTTTAATGTGTAAAATATAATGAAGAAGGAATATCAAGGAAAACAATGCTTTCCATTTCACATGAAAATAAATGTAAGAGTTGAGGGAAGTAGTAACTTACCTAGCCCTAAGTTATAAGTATTCTAAAACCAAGTCATTAAAATTCTAAAAGGTATGGAACCATGCCAACATGCACCCAAACTAACATTAACATAAAATATACACCTTTAAGAAAATACCTGATTGAAAAGTTTATTTGTCCAAAAGGTCACATACTTAGAATTTACATACAACAGGACTAAAATCAAACTTTAAAAAATGACATGGAAATCACTATGGTAAGTGGAAGATTTTTCCCTATGTCTCCTCTCCAAGCTATTACATCTAAAGATAAAAACTACAAGGAAATGACTATTCAAAATGGAGGGAGCAAGGCTAAATAAACAAATCAAAGAGGGCCGGGGATTTAGCTCAGTGGTTCCATCACTTGTCTTGCAAGCGCAAGGACCCAAGTTCGATCCCTGGTACCAAAAACAAAAACAAAAACAAATCAAAGAACTGAGTTGATTGAATTTCCATTTGTACATACACATGTTTATTCTTTCTTTTTTTTATCAGTAACACCCCAGGTTATAGCATTCTGATCATGGGATAGCACAACATTAAAGTTGTAAAACGTAGCCAACATTCGAGAGCTAAACATCTAATACATAAGCACTGCTGCATGTATGGCAATGGGTCCTAACATGCCCCTGCCACCCTGCCAAGCTCACTGTCAGCACACACAGCAGAGAAGCAGTGCGGCTACAGGCATGAGTAAGCACTTGAATACATGTATTCAAAAGTTCATACAGGGTTACAGTAGTTCTGTTCTTAAAAGACATCACTCCTTTAGTTCTACAAATACTAGAGTCAGCTTCACTGTCCTTGCTCTGAAATGAAAACAAATTATTCTCCAAGTGTGCTGAGCAAGACCTTTTGATTTCTTCTCTTTACCCTAAAATTACCTAAACATAGCACAAACACCAAGTCAAGATAACTATAATTACATTTATAATGCCATTTCTGAAATTCTTGATTTTACTAATAAAATGGTAGCAGAAAGATAAACTAGCCTTAATCTAACAGTACGATTTAATTCTCTATTTCAAATCACTTAAATGGAAATATTGTATTTTGAAATACTGTAGTATATTCAAAAAATATAAAGATAAGAACTTTCTACATGTCTATTTAAATACTAAGAGGACACAATGGGTCCTGTTTGAAATATATCACCTTTCAATATTTTATAATTAAGGGGGAGGCATTTACAATTTAATAATTAAGAAACTGATTGGTCACCTCCTTTCCAATACTGATCATTTAAAATGGAACTGCTCAACCATGCAATGGTTTCCAGAACATGTAAATGCCCAATGGTGGAAAGCACCCACTCTGCTCCCACTCCATGTTCAGGCAGCCCTCTTTTACACTCATCTTGACTGCTTTTTCCGGTAGTTGAGTCTGTTCTTGGCTCTGTTCTCAAGTTCCTGCCATGCACCTCAGGCCTTGCTTGGTGGCCCACACTTACCTCAGATTTCAGTCCATTTTCCCAACTCTCCGCCTTGGCAAGGTATTGTCATATTGGGTAGAACATGTTCCCATTACCAGTTCCCACTACCAACCGCAACAGGAGGGACCTCAGACTGGTAATATAAAAATAAGAAAAGAGGGCCGGGGATTTAGCTCAGTGGTTTTGCCGCCTGCTGCGCAAGCGCAAAGACCCGAGTTTGATCCCAGGTACTAAAAAGAAAAAAAAGAAAAGAAATCTGAGATAAGATATCTATCTATCTATCATCTATCTATCTATCTCAGAGTGCTGAGGAGAAGGGAAAATAGAGTAAAAGTACTAATTTATTTTAAAAAGTTATAACCATTCAAATAAAAGGAAAATACCAAAGATGCCAAGATTTTCAGTCACCTCTCAATTATCAATAAAAAGTAGGTGTACTAATTTTGAAATGAAGATTAACAAAGATTTGAATAATTTGTGGCCTGGGGATTTAGCTCAGTGGTTCCGCTGCCTGCCTTGCAAGCACAAGGTCCTGAGTTGGAGCCCGGGTACCAAAAAAAAAAAAAATAACAATTTGCATACAATTCACAATGTATGTATATTTGGAAGTATCAAAGTAAATCCCATTAATCTGTACAATTAAAAAAGAAATAGCTTAGTTGGAGAATGTTAAGATGTACACAACCATCTAAATAACAATGAAAGACAATATGTTAATATCACTATGAATAATACATAGTGTAACTGCAGATGCTTATTTTGGGCAGAAAGAATCCAGAACATCCTGTAAAGGAGGTGAGGTTTGCGTCACGATATAGGGGCTAGAAAGACTGTTTTACACAAAGAAAATGCAAAATGGTATGTGAGGTAAAGATGGCCTCAAAATAAAGTGCTGGAATTCAGTTTAAAGACAATTTGAGCCAGATGTGATGCATACATATAATCCCAGCACTTGGTAGGGTGAGGCAGGAGGATCACCCCAAGTTCTAGGGTAGACTGGGGTACAAAGTGAGTCCAGCCTGAACTACATGGTGAGATGGTGTCTCAAAAAGCCAAAAAAAAGATAATTTGATGGGAAAGTGAAAAGATGAATCCAGTATAATAACTGAGGACATGATGTATGAATGTGCAGATCACAGTCTACATGAATGGTGTCCCAGGACCTTTGCTGTAGACAAATCACCTGGCCCACAGATGAAATGATAATGATAATGAAAGAGTACGTTACATAGGGCCGCTGAAGATACAGAATCAAAACTTGCATTAGGACAAACATTAGGAACTACTTTCTTTGGAAAGTGAATTCATGTCTTCTCCAAAGGTGAGGATGGAACTGTGAAGTTGAAGAAGGCCCCAGGGGGCCGGGGTGCTCAGCTGTGCTGCAGGTGAAGAGGAGTCAGTGCCACCAAAAGAATAGGCAAAGGAGTGAGAGACTGGAACACAAGAGAGAGGAAGAACACAGCAGGCTGAGGCAGAGGGCAGAGGCCAGGTAGGATGCCGACCAGGAACGTTTCCGCTTGAGTATTCAGTTATATGTTGTTTTCTCAATAGCTTTTATGTCTTACAAAACAAAATTAATAAACCATTTTGCCTAGTTACTAGAGTTTAGTACCCATGTGCTCCTGCTTCCATTTTCTCTAGTGACTAAAATTTCAAGTTGCAAAATTAAATGTATTGTTAAATAAATACTTTTAAATATACAAAGACTATTCAGGTGGTGGTGGTGGTGGTGGTGGTGGTGGTGGTGGTGGGTGGGTGTGTGTGTGTTACTGAGGACTGAACCCAAGGCTTTTGTTCTTTCTTGTTTTGTATTTTAAGACAGGGTCTCATTAAGTTGCCCAGGCTGGGCTCAAAGTTTTAATTCTCCTGCTCAGCCTCCCAGAGTATTGGCATTATTGGCATGATCACTATACCCAGCTGACCATTCTTCTTGAGTGAACTTTGGTGATTTAACATTTTTAGGGGATTTGTGCATTTTATCTAACTTGACAAATGTATTATCATAAAGCTTTACATAATACAGTGGACCCTAGAGGTACAACCAGCCTGATATACAAACAACTTGAGTTATAATCAGAATTTTAGTTTTTAAGTTACGAACATAGTCTTGAGTTACAACCTGAATGCTGGCCGCTTGTGGCTCCAGATGGTCTCAGATACAGATTTAACTCATAAGAGTTCTGGAAGGAACATTACAACATCCTTTCCTGTGTGGGGTTGAGAAATCCTGGGCCAGTGTCTCTCTAAGGACACTGAGATCTGCCTGGAATAAAGTGTGGCCTAAAATTATACAGGAGAGAAACTCTGAAGGCTGTGTAGAGGAGCCTGACCAACTTGAGTTACAACCAGTCCTCGCAAATGAATGGAGTTCGTAAGTCAAGGATCCACTGCATTCTTTTTTTTTTTTTTTTTTTTTTTTAGGTACCGGGGATCAAACTCGGGTCCTTTCGCTTGCACAGCAGACGGTGAAACCAGTGAGCTAAACCCCCGGGCCCTTATTTAATACATTTCTAAGTTCTACCTGACATTATAATTTTGTCTCCTAAGGTTCAATTTAGTTAATTTTTTGTATTTTCCATTTCTCTACTCAACTTTTTGAACATACAGAATAAAGTTATCATTATAATACTAATGTCCTCTCCAAATTTTAACATCTGGGCTAATTTAGTTGATTTTTCTCTTCATTATGAATCAAAATCGGCTTTAAATACATAGATGAAGAGGATATTCTAAAAGACAATAAAGCAATGATTCTCAACTAGAGGTGATCTTTGCCCTTGAGTGGACATTTGGCAATGCCTAGAGACATTAATTGTCTCAATTGGAGAGGCTCCTGACATGTAGTAGGCAGAAGTCAGAAATACTGCTAAATCCTATAAAGCACAGGACAACTACTCACAATAAAGAATTAACTAGCACACAATGTCAATGGCACTGAGTTCAAGAAAGCTTGTATCAGAACAACAGGATGAGAGGAACATGGGTTTGTGAACATTCTTATGGAATAGAACTACAAATAGGCCTGGGCTACATCCTATCTTTACATACACTCATATAAAAAAGAAAAATTATTTAAGCCACTGTATTTTTAAATTAATTTTTTATTTTTATTGGAACATGTCTGCAGTAGTTAATGATTGCATTCCTCATGGGGAGTTGGTACATGTACATAACACAACTTAATTCTTTTCTCGTCACCTTCTCCTTCACACCCCTCTCCTGCTCCCTCCACTTCTTGGTCCTTTTCCCTTTTGCAGAAGATCTATCTCCCTATTTCCTATTATCTATCTTTTATTTTGCTCTGTATTTATACTTTGGGTTTCTCATATAAGAGAAATCATGAAATATTTAAGCTTGTGTATCTGACTTATTTCACTTAACATTATGGTCTCAAACTGCATCCATTTTCCTACAAAAGACTCAAGTTTATCCTTTATGACAGAGTAGTACTGTATCATGTATAAATATTACATTTTCTTTATCCATTCATCTGTTGATGAACATATAGGTCACTTCCAAAATTTAGCTCTTATGAATTATGCTGCAATAAACATAGTATGCATATATCACTGTAATATGGCATCTTTAACTCTTTTGGGAAGATACATAGAAGGGGAATGACTGGGTCAAATGGAATTTCTATTTTTAGTTTTTGAGCAATTGTCATATTTCTTTCTGTAGTGGTTGTACTAGTTTACATTCCCACCAACAAAGCATACGTGTAGATCAATGGAACAGAATGGAGGATGCAGAAACAACCCGGGGACTGGGAAGGACTTTCTGAACAAAGACCTAATTCCACACCAAAAAAAGCCTTAAAAATCAACAAATGGGTTCATGTCAAATTAAAAAGCTTCTGCACAACAAAGGAAACAATCAACTGAGTGAAGAGACAACCCACAGAATGAGAAAAAATTTTGCCAGGCATTCCTCAGACAGGACCAATATCTAGAATATATAATGCCATTATATTTTGTGCTCTATTTAGTATAGCAGTTTAGCTCATACAGATGTTCCTTACGATGGAAATTTACTCCCATATACTCATCACCAGTTGAAAATATCCTAAGTCAAAAGTGCATTTATATACTTGACATATCAAACACACAGCTTAGCAACACAGCACACTGCAGAGTATTGATCATTTACCCTTGGTATCATGCAGCGGACTTGGAGCTATGGCTCACTGCCTCTGCCCAGTGCAGCAAGTGTATACCATACCACCTATCACTATTTCGAAAAACAACAAAATTCAAAATGAAAAACACAATTTCAACTAAACAGATATAATTTTTGCACTCTCATAAATTAAAAAAATCAAACCTGTATACCCTAATACAGAAACTGCTACTCAGAAATGATGTGCTGTCAAAACTAAAAACTTCAAACTTAAGATGCTTCTTGGCTTTCTAGTTGAATAAAAGGTAAGGTAAGCAGCGAAAATATTGGGTTAGCTAGAAAACTGATGATTCTTTTTATGTCATGTCACAATATTTAGTAATAGCGATGCTTCTAATAATTTGAAAGGCAGACCATGGGCCTATGAATCCTGTCACTGTAGAAAAAGTGTCTGGAAAGTTGTCTACTATCTAAGCTGATTATGTATGGTGGCTAGAGGCCTCAGGATCAGAAAATCCAACTACTCTTCCTAAATAAAATGAAAAAAGGCTCTGTATTCATCACAAGTATCTCTCAGTACTACTGGGCAGCCAAAACATAGTGTCAGCCAAGAAGCACAGATAAAATTAAGAGTTTTGCACTCTCACCTAAGTTTGTGGTTTTATCTGGCTTCAAGGCAACAAATATTAAACAGGGAAAGAAGAAAAGCCTGAAAACAAGCAGACAAATAAATAAAACAAGACTTGGGTCGGGGATTTAGCTCAGTGGTTTCGCTGCCTGCTGTGCAAGCACAAGGACCCAAGTTCGATCCCCGGTACCAAAAAAAAAAACAAAACAAGACTTAAGAACTATGTCTAGAAAAAAATCTTTGTATCTGTTTACTCAGAAGAGTTCACCTCGAACCAAAAATACCAAAGCCTATAGAAGCATTGAGGGAATTATTTCCAAAAGAAATCAAAAGGCTGGCCTAAAAGAAAAGCCTGTATTTGATTACTAAAACACTTCTCAGGATTCCAAATCTCCACAAATAGCAAATTTTGAAAGTTTTGCAGCTCTCAAGGAGGATGTACTCTGTAACACCATCTTTAGATATAGCCATTGAGAAGACTGGATAATGGTATAGCACCTAGAGATTAGAACCAGGAAATAGCCAAATGGGAAAACAAGAAAACCTCTACTGCTGTAGCAAGGAAACTTGGAAATTCCTATGAAGTACTGACTGTGACGTTTCCCATTCTTCCTTTTTTTGAATGACAGCTTCTATTGCAGCTGTACTTTCCTTCTACTTTTGTATGATGGGTATGGGACTAAAAGGAACAATCTCTAATCCAAAAGACAGGAATATACATTATCCAAAGACCCCTGACTTTGGCTAGATGAAGTAACTGAACAGAATCTTGGGAATGTCTCTTTTGGAAGACAGGCGAGTGTCTGTGTGTGGTAATAAAGGTGGTGCCACTGAGCAAAGTACAACAGGCTGCTCATTGTTCTTGAAAACAATTTTCTCCTCTTTTCATATAAATAAAAATTTTAAGAGAGTACATGGCTGCTGAGCTACAGGCTATATTTCTTAGTTCCCCTGCAGCCAAATGTGGCCATAGACAAAACTTTTGTTGATGGAATGTGAATAAGATTGATGTATGCAACTTCATTCTTGCTTAAAAGGAAATTGTTTGTCCTACATTTTTCTTGAAATTTCCTTGTTCATTTGAATTGGAACATGGATGAGGCACTGACCTAGCTTTAACCATGTATTTGAGGACAGCATCAAAAAATTAATGCTGAAAAAAAATTAAAAACATAAAGAACTTAAGTCCCTGAGTGATCTCATAGAACTGAGATTTCTGGCTTTGGGGACAAATTATTGTCTCTCTAGACTGTGACTTTTAAGAGAAATATAATATCTTATTTAAACCATTGTCTTTTTTATGGTTTCTCTTTTCGGTGCTCATTGTTTTTAAATAGAAATAAAAATTGTATTATTTAAGGTTACAAATGCCACAAATAAATGATTTGTTCTAAATTAATTTAACTTTATCAAAAATAAATTATCTTCATCATAGGAAAACAAAATAAGAAAAAACCAGCAAGTCTAATTCCACTGTATTTCTATTAAAGCATATTTCAGTTTTTGTTCAACATTAATATGCCATGTATCACATAAATTTGATTATGGTTCAGTTGAATTTCCTCTGAGTGGTTATACTATTGCCATAATATTAATTCTCATAGTGAATTATCAAACTATCAACACTGTAATAAAAAAAATTAGTCCATTTCATGTTGAAAAGCAATATCAGCACCTCTTACAGACAAAAACGGTCATAAAAACTTATTGGTCAGTAACATCCTTTGACAAAAGTCTCCTGACAATATTCCCCTATGATCAGCTCACACACAGTGACTAGTCAAAGTAAAGTAGAGTCTGAATACAGCATTAAACACCTTTCAGTAAGGACTTCATATGTCTTAGAGACAATGAGAACAATGGATTGGCAGAACTCAGGAACCACATATTATTCTAGCCAGTCAATAGCAGATAATATTTTAATTTTATGATCATTTTGAACACTGAGTTCATTTTCATTAGCCTAAATTCAATTATTTGTTGACATAATGGCTCTTGCTTTCTCTGGCTCTGCCTCTATCCTATTCAACCAGTACTATTTTTCAATTGGGACAATTATCTTTAAAAATACAGTGTTCAAACCAGTTGGATAAAATGCTTTCTTTTCACTCAATACAATGTCGATACAGAGTTGTGAAGTAGAGGCTGATTTCACTATAATTTAAGGGTCTCCTGCTATACTATATATATATATATATATATATATAAAATATATAAATGTAGAAATATATATAATATAAAATAAATATAAAATTTATATATAAATATATATTTATATATTTTTTAAGTGAGAGATACTGGGTTTGAGTAATAAGCAGGATAATCTGTTCACAGAATAGTCATAAGATATACACACACGTGTGTGTGTGTGTGTGTGTGTGTGTGCGAATAGAAGTCAAGAAGATTGGCTCTGCACTAAGTCAGGTCTCCCGTAATTCTGACATGCTACTTATCTAACCAAATGACCTTGCCAAAGTTTCTTAACCAGTGAGTCTATATACTAGTAACAGTAATCAGATTACTGTTAAAATAATAATTAGTCTTTACCACAAATGGAACCACTGTAGGCCCTGCTGACATGTTTCTTCATTTTAGAATCTTTTAAGAACTGTAGGTCTCACAACGTGAGCCCCATGAGGTCTGGGCACACACCACATGCAGATTTTGGTGTCTTTCCAAACTTCTTGGCAGAAAGGTAAACAACTCTATTACCAAAGGTTCTTAACAGGTTCATTTTGTTAGAGGTTGTTTTGTTGCAAATCCTGCAAGTGTGTCAAACGCTGGACCATTCTGAATGTCTCTAGATATCATCTCCAGAAGAGTACAAAGAAAGGATTTTTACTCATTAAAGGACTAATACATACATATAATCACATGTACATACACATATGTATATATACATATAACACAGATTAGCAGTCTGTATGACAGAAACCATATTTTCTTGCCCCTTTATTTTACAAATAAAGAAAATAACTGTTAGAAAGTTTAGATGATTTGATTAAAATCTCAGTAAACAGGGCTGGGGATTTAGGTCAGCTGTTTCACCGCTTCCCCTGCAAGTGCAAGGACACGAGTTCGATCCCCGGTACCAAAAAAACCCCAAACAAACAAACAAACAAAAAATCTCACTAAACTGGTGGCAGAAATTTAATCAAGGCCTTTCAGAACCTCATCTTGTGCATTACCCGCAAATGCACTTTGTTAAGGGTCTTGTCTTGGCCATTTTCCCCTCATATTTTGCATGTTATTTACTCTGCCTACAGTTTCCTATTCTTAGGTTAACTGCCATCTTTGGAAAATCTTCCTTGGTTCTCCCAGAATGAAACTGGCACTCTGTCTCTGGCTACCCAAAGCTCCTTTTTAAAACCCAGAACCAAGCACACTGAATTATAACTGTATACTTGGATGCCTCCCCTTCATTAGACTCATGACAACTTTAGGACAGCGAACCATCTCTGTATCCCTTCCCACCTAACCCAGAAGCTGGCAAGAGCAAACAGCCTCAGAGTGTCTGCGGAACAAGTGAGCTAACCATCCAGCACAGGCTTCTCCAAAGGGAGCCAGGAAAGGTTGGACCAAGGACACGGGGCGGGGTGGGGGCGTGTATTAGCCTTGGAATGAACATAGAACAAATGCAGGTACAAAGCAAGGGAGGATAAAAATGAGATAGAATTTTAAGTAAAGGGGATAAAAGCTTGAATGAGCTTATGCTGAGTACTCATTTTGCTCACAAAAAATAAGTCAAGGAAGACATTGGATTTTATTGTTCTTGTCTCTGCCAAATGACCTCATATTTCTTAGGGTACATTAAGTTCAAATTACTTACTGACTACTTGGAACATGAAGTGTTCTTCCAACTATTTTGTCTTCCTGGTATTTTGGACTTTCTCATGGAAAATAAATAAATTGCTTCAACACATTTAAGGTGTTATTTAATATATGTGTGGTACTGTGATAATAGACTTTTTCTGATACAGATCCTTAATTCGTAAAATACATAATTCCTAGAACGTTAAAACTTAAAAATTCTTTGAGTATCCTATACAAGTTAGAAGCCCTGTATTTTTGTTGGTTTATGTTAGCATTTGCTGGACAGTAACAACACTAATATATCATCAAACTGAAGATACACCAGAGTAAGGTTAAAAACAAACAATTCAAACAACAAATGATGCTGGTAGAGAAAACCAAATTAAAGAAACACTAATGTCACAGAATTCAAATTACTGTGTTAGAATTGTGTTATCAAGAAGTGGTGCTTTACTGCCACCAACAGGATAACAAGGATTCTTTCAGGTACAAAACTATAAAAATTCACTGCAAATTCAAAAGAATGCTATGAGTTTTCATTTTCCTCAGGCCTTTAGATTTCTAACCTGAATGTTAACTGCAGGAATTACACTCCTAATTTCAGTCTTTCCATACATCCCTATCTTTAAGCACAGAAACAAGTACTGAAATCCATTTTGTAGTTTCCAGGTGTATTGTCTCTACTTCTCCTTTAAACTGCTCAATGTATTCAAACAAGGTCCTAAAGGAGAAGGGCAAGTAGAGCCTCTGGAGCATGAGTAAGTTCTTCTTTGCAAGGCTAGCAAAGAGAAGGGAGGATTGCCCTTTGGGAAAATCATAGGAATACTTAACTAACCAGCCTGGTGCTAGATGATTAGTTTTGTTTTGTTTTGTTTTAACTTTTTCAAATAAACAGGTCCTTTTTTTTAGTTCTCTATTGAACCTATTTTCTTCTTACGCCCATATGAAAATACTATCAGTGGATGAACTGTGTCTTTTTTTGTACCAAAAATAAACAAAGTCAGGCCGGGGATTTAGCTCAGTGGTTCTGCCACCTGCCTCACAAGCGCAAAGTCCCAAGATCAATCCTTGATACCAAATAAATAAATAAATAAACAAATTAACTTTATTAAATTACTACTTCAGTCCTTACATTGCTTTGTTTAAAAATATCAGTTTGTAATAAGTTACTGGAAAAGTACACACAATAAATAGGAAATGGGGCTGCATGGTACTGGAAGATGATCTACCATGTATCTCCCTAGGAGGCTCCTGAGTAGAGGAAATATCACATGCCACATGTGCTCTCATTGAAGGAGCAGCCAGAGCACCTGGGAGGAGGTTGCAAGCTAATGGAAAGGGAGCTTTATGCTCCAGTCCACTCACAATAAAAACCCAACAAAACAAAATAGCAAGAAACACACACACATATCTCACTGCTCATCTAGGAGCCAAACTCAATATGGTACTGAATTACCTCCTACTTCCCATTACAACAATTTAAAAATAGCAACAGTGCCAGGAAACCTTCATTAACAGGTTTTTTTTTTTCCTTTTGTGGTGCTGGAGATTGGACCTAGGGTCTCAAGGATGCACTCAATAGTGCAGTGATTTTGAAGAAAGCTCTTGTATGTATCTCTTTTAGGTAAAATTAAGATATATAGTGGGAGAGTTCTACTCATCAGTATACCACAGAAAACTAAACATCTGATGTCCAACATGGGTCCTATATCCTCTGCCCTTTTTTTCAAATTTATTTTGAGGCAGAGTCTCACTAAGTTGCCCAGGCTGGCCTTGAACTTGCAATTCTCCTGCCTCAGTCTCTCAAGTAGCTGGGATTACAGCCATGTGCCACTACGCCTGGCTAAATCAAAGTTTTTAGTTTAAATATATGATAATAACTCAAATATCCGAAGACATATGGCAGACCCTACAGCACAGTGGAGGCCAAGAATGTTACAGGATCAGAGTCCCTGCAAGCAATCACTGACATGGTCACCCCAGGAAGGAAAAGGCGCCAGCAGTGAGCACTGCTTGCTGAGGGAAGTTACAGGCAAAGGACAAAGCTAGTCCAAGAAAGTACTATGGGGGAGTGGATGTAGCCAGTTGGGACTGCATTTGTGGGCAGATTTTTCTTAGTTTTTGGCCTGACTCCAAGATACCTGCAACAGGAAGCAAGATCCAGGGAGGGAAAGATATTTTGCCCATTTCCTCCTGCTTGCTGTAATAGCTGAAGATCAGTAACCTGCTGGGAGTCAGCAGTATAGATTACTGACAATGAAGTCAAATATTCAAGGTGAAATCCCAACTCCAGAGAGAAAGTGAGCCAGTCCCAGCACCCGGAAGGAGGCTCCCCGGCCACCATTCCATGCTCCTAGGGCAAAGAAGGTGAGCCAGTCCCAGCACCCAGAATGAGGCTCCCCTGGCACCATTCCACACTCTTAGGGCAGAGAAGGTGAGCCACACGAGTACCAGAAGCACCTCCCCCACACACACCGTGGAAATGACAAGACACGTAAACAAGCCTCAAAAACAGACTGCCAGGTCACCAGGCCACCTACAGCAACCCCAAAGGGAAACGAGATGGAGCAATCTGATACTCAACCACCTGGACTCTCTGAACTGGCAACAAGAGAGGAGCTGGGAAAAATGAAATCAGAAATAATTACTCAGATAACAGCAAAGATTGTGCTCATAGTGCAAGACATGATTAATAAATCTAGAGAGGACACAAATAAAAAAATAGAGGATCTGAGGAACATGATGGAATCCCAACATACGAAACAAATGGAATCCATAAAACAGATACAAACAGATTTCCAGGAGATTAAAAACTCCATCAAAAGTCTGTGCAGTACAGTGAACCAATGTGAGGATAGAATTTCAGATATAGAAGATAAGATTGCAATTAGTGACCACGAAAAGAAAAATTGCTTTAAAATTGTAAGGGAACACAAGAAATCAATCCAGCAGTTGCTAGATGATGCAAAGAAGAATAACATAAGACTGATTGGAGTCAATGAAGAAAGAGGACAGAGTGCAGATGACATAAAAAAACTGTTCACAGAAGTGATGGCAGAAAACTTCCCAAGCAGGGAAAAAAGAACCTCACATACAGATAAGTGAGGCATATAGGACTCCAGCTAGCCTTGATCAAAAAAAAAATCTACACATAGGAATATAATAGTTAGGATTTCAGAAACCCAACAGAAGAACAAAATTCTACAAGCAGTGAGAGAAAAGAAACAAATCACATACAAAGGAAAGCCCATCAGAATCACAGCAGACTTCTCAATGCAAACCCTCAAGGCAAGAAGAGCTTGGAGTGATGTATTTCAAGCCCTAAAGGAAAACAGCCTCCATCTCAGATTGATGTACCCTGCAAAACTATCTTTCAAAATTGATGGAGAAATAAGATACTTTCATGATAAAGAGCACCTCAGGAACTTCATGAATACCAAACCAGCACTCCAAAACATTTTAGACAATACCCTAGGAAAAGACAATGAAGATCACAACCCTAGGAAGCCCAGCCGAATGAATCCATTGGGCATCACAACTGAAACGCAAAGGGGCAGAATCCAACAAAAAGAAAAAGTCATGACAAGGCTTTTAAAACTTTTAACTTCATTTCCCTAATGAGTGTATAATTCAATCTTGTTATTGTACTGATTAGTATTTTTCTGATTCTAGAGTTGCACACCTTTCCTGGTGCTGTACTGGCTATTTATCATCTTCTTGTGTCTACTTTTTTAATTGGGTTGTCTATCAGTGAACTGTAAGAGTTCTTTATATATTTGGGTCATAGTTTATATGCATTGTAAATATGGTCTGTTTAAGGACTACTTTTCATTTTAATGATGTCATTTAAAGTTCTAAATGTTGATGGAATCTCATTTATCAATTTTTTCTTTTATACATCATGTTTTTTGTATCCTAGGTAGTTCTTGTGTACCCTAAATTCATAAACATTTTCCCTTATAATTTCTTCTTAAAGTTTTATACTTTTAGGCTTTCATATTTAGGTTCATAGATCCCTTCAAGTTATTTTTATGTATGGAAATACACAGTTGAGGTTAATTTTTTAAATACGGATAACAGGTGTTCTAGTGCTGTTTGCTGAAAACACTATCTTCTCCTCTGCTCTTGAATTGAGTTTATATTCTATAAAATGCTAATGTTAAATAATCTTTCAAAACTCAGTGGACCATATATGTGTGGTTCTATTTTTAGATTCTCTGTTTTATTCCAATGATCTATATGTCTTTCCTTACACCAACACTGCCTTAATTACTGTAGCTTTAGAAGAAGTCTTAAAATTAGGTACTGTCTTCCAACAATGTCTTTTCTTTTTTTTACTTTTCTAGGTCCTTTGTACTCCTACATAACTTTTAAATTTCAATATCCAATTCTTCATTTATAGCAAGTATACATAGACCTGAATTTTTATGTATACCTTGTGTTTTCTAATCCTGCTAAATTCAAATACAAGTTCTAGGGGCTCCTAGAGATTTCTTAATATTTTCTCTGTAGATGATCATTTCATCTACATATAAAGATTTTACTTCTACCTTGCCAATCCTATCCTAATTGTGCCATTTTATTGCCAGACTATTTTGGTGAGGCCTAGGTTTCAAAGTTTAATGGACAGATAAAGAGTAAGCATATCTGTCCTTGTTCCCCACCTTAAGGAGAAAGCATTGTATCTTCTCCATTCATATAAGGTGTTCTCGCTGGAAGTATGGAGTACATGTCTTTGATCTGTTGAGAAGGTTCTGTTCTATTTCTAGTCTCCTGATAGCTTTTACCATGAACAGCTGTTGAATTTAGTCCAGTACTTTTTCTCCAACTAGTGACAGGATCATATGGCTTTTTCCTTTCCTCTGTTAAAATGATGACTTTTGGGGGTGGATCTTCCAAAGCTGAACCAACACTGCTATCCCTATAATAAAACCACTTTCCACATACTGCCAGATCTGACTTCTAATAGTTTGTTTTGTTAAACAAATTTCTACCTATGTTCATACTTTTTTGTTCTATTATCTTTATCCAGTTTTAGGATTAGCACAATGTTGATTTCCTAAAATGAGTGGAGAAGTGTTCCTTTTTTCTGTTTTAAATGTTTGATATAATTTATCAGTTAAAAAGTATATGATTGGGCGGGGGATTTAGTTCAGTGGTGCTGGTATCTGCCTTGCAAGAGCAAGGTCCCGAGTTCGATCCCCGGTCCAAAATAAATAAATAAATAAATAAATAAAATAAAAAGTATACGAGCCTGTTGTTGTCATATAGGTAGCTTTTCAAGCTAGGAATATACTTTCTTTAATAGGTGCTATTCAAATTTTATATTTCCTCCAGAGTTAGTTTCATTAAATTGACTTCCAAGGTACTTCTTAGAAGTTGTCAAATTTATTTCGAAACAGATTTTTGAAATACGCTTTCCATATCCTTTTAAACTCTGTAGAATCTGTGGTAATGTCTCCTAGGTCTTGATATTTTAATTTTAAAAATGTATAATTGATATTGTGTAATAGGAAGTAAAGGTCTAAAGTAGCAGGGAAAGTGGGAGGGGCAGGGGAAAGGAAAGAAGGGAAAAGAAAAAATATGAGAAAAGGAAAAAAATGGAAACAAAATCTTTGCAAATAGAGAAGGGTAGAGGGGGTGAAGGGAGGGCAGGGGAAGTGGAAAAAAAATTAGAACCAAGATACTCATGTAATGGTACAAGATCCCAATTATGTATGTAAATGTATTTTATACCTAAAATGTACCAATAAACTTAATGGCGGAAAAATTTTTTTTAAAAAAGAAAGTACTATGTGGGCTATAACTAGCAATGCTAAAGGGCCAGGGCTGCCCAAGTCCATGGAAACCTACATCTCACCGCAGTATACCTCAAATGTTGAACATGCAGACTTAAAATGCAATGTTTGCTCTGCTAGGTTTGGTCTTCCTTTTCGGCTGATTTGTCATTATTTTCCTATTCTACCCTTTTGGAATAGAAATGTTTGTGTCTGCCTATCCTACCACTATACCTTGGAAGTATGTAACTTTCTTTTTGATTTTTACAAGGCTTGACAGCTTTGTATGCCTTGAGTCTCAGAGAAGACTTTGGACTTGGACTTTAGAACAATGTTGGAACTTTAAAGACTTGAAAGACTCTTAGGGATAGATTAAATGTATTTTTCATTGTGAAACAGATATAAACCTTTGGGAACAGGGGGAGAAATGCTATTGTTTGTATCTCAAATGTTCCCTCTCAGTCACAGGTCTATGTGTTAAAGGCTTGGTCTGAGTGGTGCTACTAGGAAGTGTGGAACCTTTAAGAGGTAGGGACTAATAGGAAGTCTTTATATCACTGAGGGAATGTTCTTGAAAGGGATTGTGAATATACAGCATGTTTATTTCTCTATTATGATAAAACTGTTAAGGAACATGGGAACAAGGAGATGGTGATGACAGTGGTGGGAGTGGAAACCAAGAAATTGTTCCTCATAAGGAACAATCTTTTCCAAAAGAAAGTAAATGAGATAAGGCACAAGATGAGGATGTCTGTTCTTGCCACCTCCATTTAACATTGTACCAGAGGTTCTAATCAGGGCAATTAGGCAAGAGAAAAAAATAAAGGTACCCAGATTAGAAAGGAAGAACTAAAGTTTTTTTCTATAAGATGACATATCTTACATGCAAAAAACATTCTTAGGACTCACCCCTTCCCACTCACACATCAATACTGCAGCTAAAAATGAGTTCAAGACGGTTGTAGGCTATAAGGTCAATATAGGCTAATCAGTTGTATTTTTATATATTAGTAATTAAGAAACAAAAAAGAAGTTAAGAAAATAATGCTATTTATAATAGCAACAACAAATACCTAGAAATAAATTTAAGAAGTGCAAGACTTTCATACACTGAAACTACAAAACATCATCAAAAGAAATTTAAGAACTTTATGTGGAAATATTATATGTTCATGGATTAGAAGGCTAAATAATATTAAAATATCATTTCTTAATTAACCAAGAGATCCACTGCAATCCCTATTAAAATTCCATTACCTTTTTTGAAGAAATTGACAACACCTTAGGGTGGGCAGCACTCACACCCAGGGCGGGCCTTTCCATTATCCACACCAGAGCTATACCAAAACAATCAGTGGAGTAATTCAGTAGTCACACACCCTTAATCCCAGCATCACACACTTAATCCCAGCATCATACACTCTAGATCCAGCCACCTCTGAAAAGCCCCACCCATAATCACATGAGACTTTGGGGGGACATTCAAACACAAGCTATAACAAACCAATAATTCTGTTCTTAAGCATATACCTAAGAGAACTGAAAAGATACAAACACACACACAAAGATACACATACACCCCCAATCTGCACACACAAAATTTCCATAGCAGCCTTATTCATATGTCAAAAAATGGAAACAATGCAAAAGTTCAACAATTTATAGAGAAATAAAATGTGATACAGCTATAAATAAAATAATTATCTACCAGTAAAAAGAAATGAAGAACTGATACACGCTATAACATGGAAAAGCCTTGAAAATATTATGCTAAGTAAAAGAAATCAGTCACAAAAAAGCTATTTATCATATATGATCCCATTTATAAGCAATATTCAGAATAGGTAAACTCAATCAGACAGAAGATATATTGGTAGTTGTCAGGCAGTGATGAGAGGAGGAAATGGGAATTGACTAATATGGTTATGCAGGTTTCTTTTTGGGGTGATACAAATGAATTAGATAATGGTGATTTTACAAGTTTGTGTATACACTAAAGCTACTGAATTAAACACCTTTAAAGGTTAATTTTTATAATATGTACGTTATATCTCCATGAAAATGAAATAAGCTAAATACTGGGAACTAGAGCAATTAATTGCAAAGGCTTCTTAAAAATAAAGGCAACCAAAGATGAAAACAGGCCATTATCTTAGCAGAATTCTTATTCATATATATTTATAAGGAACTAAGAAAAGCCAATTCTTTCTCAATATGAATCACTAAGTCAGGCCATAAATATTTTTTTCATTTGTTTGTTTTTTGAGATGGTGTCTTAACTATGTAGTTCAGGCTGGCCTTGAACTCACTATGTACCACAGGCTGGCCTCCAACACACAGTAATCCTCTTGCCTCAGCCTCCTGAGTGCTAGGATTATGAGCATGTGCCACCACTCCTAGCCTATTAGGCCATAAATATTAACTACCTTCTATGTGCTCAACCATCAACCCACAGAGGACTTTTACTGAACACCCAATCAAAAGGAGCAATGTCCCTTGCCCATTCTGCAGCCAATCATTCATCTTCATAAAACCACAGCAAGGTTCTAAAATAATCATATCCATGTATGTTTAAGTATTATCTTTTGTATTTAAAAAAATGCAAGCTCATGAAAGCAGGGTCTTTATCTACAATGCCTAGAATGGTACTTCACACTATACATGTTCAATATTTGTTAATGAAGGAGGTCACTGCAGTAGTCCAGGTTAGACAATTGCACAGTCTAAACTATCAAAGTGGGAATTGGAGGAAAGTTAGAAGTTCTGTAAGTTCTCAAGAAGAAGAAGCCATAGGCCTGGGTGATTAGGAGATTTGAAGCAATAAGAGAATGAAGGATAACTTCTAGGTTTCTGGCTGGAGCAGTGGGGTAGTGCCTTTACTGAAGTGAAGGTAACTGGAGGAGAAGTCCATTTTGGAGGGCACATCTGCTCAGTTTTGACTAGGATTTGATATACCTGTGAAACTACAGCCAAACATTTGGGTCTGAACTATGTATAAAGATAAGAGTGAACATTTATAGACAAAATCAGGGGAATGAACAGGATTAGCAAGATACATCAAACAAATTCCCAGGGGCTGTAGCTCTGTGGAATTCCAAATTAATAGCTAAGAAAAAACTGAGTGAGCAAAGAAAAATGAGAAGCAACAGAGGGAGATAAAAGATAAGACAAAAAAGAGCCAAGAGAAGTCAAGGGAAAATGTTTTCAAACAAAAACAAAAAACAAAAAACCAAAGTGTTGTCATACATTTTGTCAGCTGCTCAGGAATCAAGTAAGATAAAAACAGAAAGATCTCCATTAGATTTTACTAGTGACTTCATTAAAAAAGCTTTGATGGAATTGTAAGGAATACATTGAGGAAAAACTATAAACCATCAAAGACATGCTTCAATACTTTTGCATAATATATAAAGCCCTTCCAAGCTAACAAGTGGCCCACTCTTTTAAAATGTAGCCAGGATCAATTGGCATTTCTAACAAAGGAACTAATAGACTCTTCAAAAAGTTTTGTTTATTTACAATGAAGCAAATTACTTCCATAATTACTTTTTCAGTTCCTTTCTGTTACAATGTGATTTCCATGTCCACATAAAATAAAAGTGTGTATTTAGAAATTCTTTTTTCAAGAGTATGGGAAAAACACACTTCCATATTGCCAGTAGAGAGCAATTTTGTAATATCCAACAGAAATTAAAATGTGATTGCCATTTGATCCAGCAATTTCATTTTAGACGTTTACCTAAGAGATATCAAATGTGAAACTTTAAGGATATTTGTTACAACTTCACTTAACAGGAAAGTCTGGAAACAAATGATCACAAAAATTAAATACAAAATTCGTTAAATAAATTATAGTACATACAATAAGATAAAAAAGTCATTAAAAAGGATGAAGAAATTCTATGTCTACATGATAGCACTTGGGTACATTATACACTGTGGTACTTACTGACTTCTGGATACCAATGATATTAACTTATTAAATCCTAATAATCCTATGAGATGAGTATTACCAATATCCTCATTTCAAAAATGCAGAAACTATTTTTTATCTAAGATCACTGGATAAATTATTGGAGATGGTATTTGAAGTTAAGTAGTCTGGCTTCAGTGTCCACATGCTTTTAATTGCTATATGTGTGTGATGGCATGGGAAGATATTTGTGATGTGGTACTAAATGAAAACGAGTATTGTTCTACAGCATTTCTGGAAAGAAAAAAAACCATTTTCATCCTTTTATAGTGTTCTGGATTTCACATCTATCTCTTTATCTTCTTCTCTATAACCCTAAAATCACATTTAAAAATATATACACATATACTTGTATACAAATAGGTAATGCTTGCTTATATATTCATAGACTAAGGTATGGGAGGAACTTCTTCTTTTTGTTCTTTGCAGTACTGGGAATTGAACCCGGGGCCTTGCATATGTTAGGCAATTCTCCTGACACTGAGCTACATCACCAGCGCTTTTTAATCTTTGTTTTGAGACAGGGTCTTGGTAAGTTGCCCAGGCTGGCCTTAAACTTTTGATTCTCTTGCCTCAGCCTCCAGAGTACCTGGGATTACACGTATGCACCACTGCAACCAGCTTAGAAGGAAGTTTCTATGCCAAATTTTTATTATGGTTATCTCTAGTGGTGAGATTTTTAGTGGACTTTCTTAATCTCTGTAAAGTTTTCATAAGATAAAATAAGTATAGAATACTTAGGGAAGGAGGAAGAAAAACATTGTTATTTGCTTTTAACCAGTCAGAAAGCAAAGAGCATAGAAAAATTTCTCTGCCCAACAGAAATGGCTAAGATCAGTTTTGAGTGATCATTTTAAATTGTATTGTGTTATGACACCTGAATGCATGATATAATAAATGGATTAGATTTGGGGAAGATATATGTAGCATACCTACAGGATATTAAATAATTTGGTGGTGCTACCTACTTGGTGAATCATTCTTTTAGCTTAAAAGCATTCTAACTGCGTAACAAGCTATTTCTACCACAGAAGAAGCAGGTCTCATTTAAGACAGTGTCATTAAACCAAACTAAGCAACACAGACATTCATCCCATATCTGTGCTATTTTGAAAATTTATAAATCCAGACAAAAACTTCAGGCAATCTTGGGCCTTCATCTCCTTAATAACAACAGGGTAACTGCGCATGCTAGCACTCAGCACAGTAAACACTCAAGAAAGGTTAGTTCAGCTGGGGATTTAGCTCAGTGGTTCCGCTGCCTGCCTTTCAAGCGCAAGGACACCAGTTCGATCCCAGGTACCAAAAAAAAAAAAGAAAGGTTAGTTCTCTGAGCCCCCTTGTCATAAGAAATACTTTCAATTCAGAGAAATCTAAAGTCCCTCTGAAGCTTTCTGCTGTGTGCATGTAATCCCAGCACTCTGGAGGCTGAGAGTTCAAGGCCACCATGGACTACATGGTGAGATCAAGGCCACCCTGAACTACATAGCAAGATCCAGCCTCAAAATACGAAAAAACAAAAGACACACACAAACAAACAAAAATCTCTCTGCAGTTCTACTAAAAATTATTTAGGCTAGGTTCAAAAGTACTTTAAAGTTGCCCAAAGGCTTTTTTTAAAAAAAAATATATAAACAACCATACATTCTTTTATCTGCCATACTAGTTAGAAACTGGAAGTTAGTCAGTGTCATTGATTTTCGTGTATTGTTTTTTTAAAGATTTAATTTTATTGGTACATTTTAGGTATACAATATAATATTCAACAATATTCATCATTGGAGATTTGTACCTTTGCATAATATCTTGGTTCTTATTTTTTCCCCATTCCCCTGCCTTCCTTTCACCCTTTCCACCACTCCCTATTTACAAAGACTTTGTTTCCATTTTTTCCTTTTCTCATAATTTTTCCTTTCCCTTCTTTCCTTTCCCCTATCCCTCCCACTTTCCCTACCACTCTGCACCTTTTCTTCCTATTTCACATTATCAATTATTCACTTTAATCATTTTAATCCTTATTTACACTTTCAGTTTCTCACACTAGAGAAACTATTTGGTATTTACACGTGTGTCCTATTTATTCCACTCAAGAGTATAGCCTCAATGTGCATCCATGTAGCTATAAATGTCTCTAGTTTCTCATTCTTTATGGCTGAGCACTACTCCATTTTATTAAAAAACCCACATCTTCTTTATCCAGTCTCCAGTTGATGGGCATTTGGGCTGTTTCCAAGCTTTAGCTATTACAAACTGTGCCACTATAAACATGGGTGCACATATATCACTGTGGTATGATTCTTTTAATTCTTTGGGGAAGATATCCAGCAGGGGAATAGCTGGGTCAAATGGGACCTCTAATCCTAGTTCTTTGAGGTATCTCCACACTGATTTCCACAGCGGCTGCACCAATCTACACTCCCACCAACAGTGGAGAAGGGTTCCTTTTTCTTCACAGCCCCACCAGCATTTGTTACTGGTTGATTTCATGATAGCAGCCATTCATTCTGGAGTGAGGTGGAATCTCAGCATTGTTTTCATTTGCATCTCTCCAATGACCATTTTTTTCATATGTTTATTTGCTACTTCTCCTTCTTTGTCTGAGAAATGTCTGTTCATTTCAGATGCCCATTTTGGATTGGGTCTTTAAATTTGGGAGGTCTGATTTTTTTAAGTTCTTTATAGATTCTGGATAGTAGATCTTTGAGGAACAGCTGGTAAAAAGTTTTCCCACATTGTGGGTTGTATCTTCATGCTGTTGGTGGTTTCTCTTGCTGTGCAGAAGCTTTTTAATAAGAAGAGATCCCGCTTGTTGATTATTTGTGGTAGTTCACAGGCAACTGAGGTTTTGCTCATGAAATCTTTTCCTATGCCAATGTCTTCAAGAGTTCTACCTAACCTCTCTTCCAGCCGGTTCAGTGTTTCTATTTTAATATTTAGATCTTTAATCTATTTCTACTAGTTTAGTGTATGGTGAGAGATATAGGTCTAGTTTTAATCTTTGGCAACTTGAAACCCAATTTTTCCAGCACCATTTATTAAAGAGGTTATCTTCCCTCCAGTGAGGATGTTGCACTCCTTTGTCGAAGATGAGGTGGGTGAGTGTGTCTGGAGTTGTTTCTGCATCTTCTAGTCTGTTCCACTGGTCCTCAGGTCTCTTTGCCAGTACGATGCTGTTTTTATCATAGTAGATTTGTAGTACAGTTTCAGGTTGGGGATTGAAATACTCCCTACCTTTTCTTTGTTGCCTAGAATTGCTTTTGCTTTTCTAGGTCTCTTCTTCTTCCAAATGAATTTTTGGATTGTTTTCTCAAGGTCTGGGAAGTATGCTGTTGGGATTTTAATTGGGATTGCATTGAATCTATATTGCAGTTTTATAAGTATGGCCATTTTCACTATATTGCTTGTTCCTACCCAGGAGCAAGGGATGTCTTTCCATTTTCTGATATCATCTTCAGTGTCTTTTTTCAGAGTATTATAGTTTTCAGTGTAGAGGTGTTTGATTTCTTTTGTTAGGTTGATTCTTAGGTATTTCATTTTTTGGATGCTAATGTGAAGGGAATTTTTGGATGCTATTGTGAAAGGAATCCAGTTCCTTTTTCATTGAGTCTGTTGTTCATGTACAGAAAGGCTAGTGATTTTTGTGTGTTAACTTGTATCCAGGTACTCTACAGAATTTGGTTATTAAGTCTAGAAGACTTTTGGTGGAGTTCTTGGGGTCTTCTATAAAGAGTATCATGTTGTCTGCAAATAATGACAATTTGACCTCTTCGTTTTCTATCTTTATTCCTTTCATTTCTTTCTCTTGTCTAATTGCTTTGACTAATGTTTCCAAAACTATATTGAACAGGAGTGGTGATCGTGGACATCCTTGTCTTGTTCCTGATTTTAGTATGAAGGATTTCCGTTTTTGACCATTTAGTATGATATTGGCTGTTCGTTTTTCATAGATGGCTTTTATCAGTTTGAGGTAGAGACCATCTATTCCAATTTTTTGTAGGGTTTTTATCATGAATGCATGTTGGATTTTGTCAAATGCTTTTTCTGCATCTATTGAGATGATCATATGTTTTTTGTCCTTGGCTCTGTTGATATAGTGTATTACATTGTTTGATTTGTGTATGTTGAATCACTCCTGCATCCCTGTGATGAATCTGACTTGGTTAGGGTGTATGATCTTCTTAATGATGTGCATTCTATTTGCCAGAATCTTAGTAAGGATTTTTGCCTCTATGTTCATTAGCATGATTGGCCTATAGTTCTCTTTTTCGGTTGGGTCTTTCTCTGTTTTTGGGAATCAAGGTGATGCTTGCGTCCAGGAATGAATTTGAGAGTATTGCTTCCCTTTCAATTTCAATGAAAACTTTAAACAGTAATGGCAACAGTTCTTCCCTAAATGTCTTATAGAATTCAGCAGTGAAGCCATCAGGACCTGGGCTTTTCTTAGTTGGTAAGTTTTTAATTAGATTCTCAATTTCATTGATTGACATTGGGTTGTTTAGAATTATTAGGTCTTCTTCGTTCAACTTGATAATTCATACGTATCTAGGAATCTGTTCATTTCTTCTGTGTTTTCCATCTTATTGGTGTGTAGGTTCTCAAAGGAGGTATTGATGATCCTCTGGATTTCTGCTGTGTCTGTTGAAATTTCACCCTTTTCATTTCTAATTGTATGGATTTGGGTCTTTTCTTTCCTTTTTTGACAAGGTTGGCTAAGGGTTTGCCAATTTTATTTATTCTTTCAAAGAACCAACTCTTCGCTTCGTTGATTTTTTTGTATTATTCTCTTAGTCTTCATTGCATTAATTTCTGCTCCTGTCTTTTTGTTTGGTTTTTTTTTGGTACCAGGGATGGAACTTGGGTCCTTGCGCTTGCGTGGCCAGCAGGTGGCAAAATCACTAAGCTAAATCCCTGGCCCCTGCTCCTATCTTTACAATTTCCTTCACTGTATGAGCTTTGGATTTGTCCTGCTCTTCTTTTTCTAGAAGCTTGAGGTTCAGCATCAGGTTGTTTATTTGAACTCGCTCTGTTTTCCTAATATGAGTATTCACTGCTATGAATTTCCATTGTAAGACTGCTTTCATTGTGTCCCATAGATTCCAATATGGTGAATTGACATTATCATTTAATTGTGGAAACTGTCTGATTTCTTCTTTAATTTGCTCTGTGATCCACTGGTTATTCAGAAGTGTGTTGTTCAATTTCCATGTGTTTATGAAGTTGTTGCAGTTTCTTTTGCTATTGATCTCCAATTTCATCACAGTATGGTCTGATAATTTCTTTTGATTGGTGAATTTAGACCTTTAATATTGATGGTTATAACAGATATGTATTGACTTATTCTTGTCATTACTTTTTCTTTTTGTTGGATTCTTGCCCTTTGCATTTAATTTCTTGTTGTGCCTGATGGATTAATTCTGCTGGGCTTCCTGGGGTTGTGATCCTCACTGTCTCTCCCCAGGATATTGTTTAAAATTTTTAGGTATTCATGAAGTTCCTCAGGTGCTCTTTGTCATGAAAGTATCTTATTACTCCATCAATTTTGAAAGACAATTTTTCAGGGTGTATCAATCTGGGTTGGAGGCTATTTTCCTCTAGGGCTTGAAATACTTCATTCTAGGCTCTTCTGGTCTTGAGGGTTTGTGTTGAGAAGTCTGCTGTGATTCTGATGGGCTTTCCTTTATTATGTGATTTGTTTCTTTTCTCTAACTGCTTGTAGAATTTTGTTCTTCTGTTGGGTTTCTGGAATCTTAACTGTTATATGGCTAGGCTTAGATTTTTTTTGATCATGGCTGGTTGGAGTTCTTTATGTCTCATTTATCTGTATGTCAAGTTCTTTTCCCCTACTTGGGAAGTTTTCTGCCATTACTTCTGTGAATAGGGTTTTTTTAATGTCATTTGCACTCTCTCCTGTTTTTTCACTGACTCTGATCAGTCTTATGTTATTCTTCTTTGCATTGCCTAGCAGCTGCTGGATTTGATTTCTCCTGGTCCCTTACTATTTTTGAGAAATTTTTCTTTTCCTGGTCACTAATTGCAATCCTGTCTTCTATATCTGATATGCTGTCCTCACATTGGCTCATTCTGCTGTGTAAACTTGCAATGGAGCTTTTAATCTCCCAGATATCTGTTTTCATCTCTTTCATGGATTCCATTTATTTCCTTTGCTGGGATTCCATCATGTTCCTCAGCTCCTCTATTTTTTTTTTTTTATCTGTGTCTGCTCTAGATTTATTAATCATGTCTTGCACTATGGGCACAATCTCTGTTGTTATCTGAGAAATCGTCTGATTTCATTTTTTCCAGATCCTCTTTCCTTGCCAGTTCAGGGAGTCCAGGTGGTTGAGTATTAGATTGTTCCATCTCATTGCCCTTTGGGGTTGCCTTAGGTGATCTGGAAGTCTGGTTTTGAGACTTGTTTACATGTCTTCTCATTTCAACAGATGCAGCCTGCTATGCCTTTGCTGAGGCAACTTTTTGCTCATCCAGTGGTCTTCAATTCTCAGCAAGCCACTGAGTGGCCTTTTCTCTGCTGTTCATCCCTGTGCCAATTCCTGGATTCAGAATGGTGGCTTTCTGGATTCCTGCACTGCCCTGTTGTCCATGTGGCATTCTGGCTGGGGCCTGTGCACACTTGGGATGGTATCTGGGCATGCCTCTGGCTATGGCTACTGCCTGGTCCCCTACATAGCTGTTGTCTGGGAGGGCCTTTGGCTGGGGGCTGTGCACCCCAGTCGCTGGTCTGAGTGGGTTTCTGCCTGGGGTCTGCATGCACTTAAGGATGGAATCAGGGGATGCCTCTGGCTGTTGCTTGTGCACCTGTGCAGCTATTTTCCAGGCAGGAGTTTGGCTGGGCCTGTGGTTCCAAGCTGCTGTGGTCAGGGCAGGGCCCTGGCTAGGACCTGCCAGCAACTGTGCCACTCTGGTCACCATGGGCTTCTAACTGGGATCTGGGTGCTCTTAGGAGGGAATCTAGGTGGGCCTTTGGCTGTTGCTTGTGTGCCTGTGCAGCTCTTTTCCAGGTGGCCTTTTGGCTGGGCCTTTGGCTCCAAGCTGCTGGGGTTGGGGCAGGGCCTTGGCTAAGACCTGCCAGCAACTGTGCCGTTCTGGTCACCGTGGGCCTGTTTGGGTATTCTTTTTGCCAAATGGAACAATCAGATCAATGAATAAAAACTTCAATTTAGCTTTGCATGGAGTTTCAGGATTCACACAAAGTACATATACACATATAGGCCACTAATGGTAAGAAAACTCTTCTATCTTCTCTAACTAGTCAAAATCTCCAAGATAATGCTTGAAGACTGTGGATATACTGTTAAAGAAGACATAAACAGACTTTCTCCCCAATGGACAAAGAATGTCCCCTGCCCAGGCCATTTGTGCGTTAACATGGCCCAAAACAAATGAAAATAATACAAACAAATCAATGTGTCAGTCAAGAAGACATTAACCAACATCTACACCAGTATATAGATTATCCAAAACATGAGGAAAGGCTTTTTGGGATAGATGCAATATGTGAGAGTTAAAAAGAAAATTAGAAATGATTTTAGAAAAAAGAAAAAAATCAGAACTTTTTGGATTTCCTTATACTTATTTATAACTTAGTATTTGTGTAATCTGAGATACATAGTGCATTCACTGCTTAGACATTCTAAAAATCTTATCTCAGCCCTATTAAAAGGGCATATTCAAACAAATTCTTTTGGTTTTTTGTTTTGTTTTGTTTTACTTTTGTCTTTTTTTGTTATTTTTTATAGTACTGGAGATTAAAACCAGAAGCACTCTATCACTCAGCTATATCTCAGCCTTTTTATACTTTCCTGAGACAGGGCCTCAGTTGTTCAAGGCTGGCCTTGAACTTTCAATCATCCAGCCTGACCCTCTGTAAGTAGGTGGGAGTATAAGCATGTGGCACTGTACCTGACTAGTTTTTGATGATTAGTTTTAATGACAAGAGAAAAGTTAAGGTTAGAATACATGATTTCATTAAAAGATTTATTTTATTAAAACATCTTAAATATTTTTCTGACTTCTATAATAACTGTGGCACAGGAATTGTCCATATTTAATCACAGAGTGATTTATTGAATAAAGTGAATTTTATTAACTTCACAGAAAGCAAATGTTTTAACAGTGATGAGCAGTAGGTAGCCACTTCTTGAGTTTCAGAGGACTCAAAGTATTTTATGCCTTTGTTGAGTGTCAAGGTGTGTTAAATATCAAGGCTCTCTGAAGATAACAAGAGGCCTTTCCAGGATAACTGAGGGACTGGGCAGAATGAAGGGGAACCTGAAAACATTTCCAGGCACCTTGTGAAAGATATCAGTAATCATAATAACAACAGATAACATTTAGTGGGCAGTAAAATGCTCTAAATGCCATATTAAGAATTTTATAACTTTAATTAGAACAATCCCATACATTAATTTTTTACTATTACTTCAAAACTCCAGCTCTGAGCACTTATGGTAATTTTCCCAAGATCACATAGTAGGGCTTAAATTAGAACCAAATCTCTTCCTCATGCAAAAATCAACTTAAAAATTAAGACATAAAACTCTGAAATTATTAGAAGAAAACATAGGGGAAATTCTTCAAGATACTGGTACAGGCAACAATTTCTTGTATAGGATTCTAACACCCCAGGAAACAAAAGAAGAATCAAAGAATGGAATTATATCAAATTAAAGAGCTTTTGCACAGCAAAGAAAACAATAAACAGAGTGAAGAGACAGCCTACAGAGTAGGAAAAAAATCTTTGCCAGTATTCACCTGAGTAGGATTAATATCTAGATTATATAAAGAACTTTAAAAACTTAACATCGAAAGATCAAATAATTCTACTAACAATGGGCAAATGATCTCAACTGATACTTCCAAAGAAGTATAAATGGCCAATAAATATATGAAAAAAATGTTCAGTATCTTCAGCTATCAGGCAAAATGAAATAAAACCTACATTGAGATTCTACCTCATCCCAGTCAGAATGGCTATTATTTGAGAAAAAAAAAAGTTCTGGTGATGATGTGAAGAAAAAGAATCCTTACAGACTGTTGGTGGGAATTTAATTAGTATAGCCACTATGGAAAACAGTACGGAGCTTCCTCAAAAAACTAAAAAAAGAACTACCGTATGATCCAGTTATATGATCCAGGAACGCCTGGGTATTTAACCAAAGGAAATTAACTAAACATACAGAAAAGATACCTGTATGTCCATAGTTTACTACAGCACTAGTAACAATAGCCAATATATGGAATCAAACATGTTGCCGTCAATAGATGAGTGGATAAAGAACATACATTCTTTATAATAATACAAGGGAGTATTATTCAGCCATAAAGAAAAATGAAATTATATCATTAGGCAGAAAAACTGATGAACCTAGAGATATTAAGAGAAATAAATCAGACACTAAGTACCACATATTATCTCTTGTATCTGAAAACTGAAACACACACATAGACAAAGAAGACTTGAAAGTAGAAGAGGAATAATTAGGAAAGAAAATGATCCACGAGCAGGGGAAGAGAAGGGAGGGTGAAAAAGGGTAGAAGGGAGGATGAGCATGACCAAAGCATGATACATGCATGTATAGAAGCATCACAGTGAAACCCATTAATTTGTACAACCAATATTCATTAATAAATGCTAATAAAAATTAAAACCAAATCTGTCTGAGTCCAGTGTCTGAGATTTTAACCATTATATTATACTGGGAAAAGGTAAGCCTGTGTCTTTTTATAAACCAGGTAATTATCACTTTTAGTAACAGAATGTCTTCTTTGACTGGGTTATTTTTGCCAACTCTATAGCAAATGTCTTGCTGTTCCCACACTGTTAAAACTATAGTGATATGTTGATATAAAATCCCACAAGGTAATTATAATTAAATTCAAAAGTATCTTATAAATTTCCAGCTATCAGGAAAAGAACTGCAAATGGAAATACAGCAGTTTCTTTTTTAGTCAGTGTATTATAGAAGCTTTTTAATGATTCAATTTTATGTTTAGGTGCCTCCAGGGATGTTATTATGGCAAGAAGTATTTTAAGAAAAAAAAAGCAACTTCATTTTGAAAGAAAATAGGTTTTAACTTTTTCTCTTATTCAACTCATATGAATGAAAGCTGTTACTTGTAGAAATGCTGTGATAGCAAGATTAAACGGGCTATAAGGAAAACAAACTCCAAATAAACACAGTAAAAAAGGATGAGAGGGAGAGAGAAGACCAGTTTCTTAGAAAACTGATCTTTTTCTATATGCAAGAACCCAGGAAAGACAAAGGCTATAAGGTGAATTATTTCAGTTCTGAAGGCAGAGAGGTAAGGTAGTTTGTCAACTTAAAATAAAACCAGACTTACCTTTAGGAGAGCCAAGGCTACATGAAAGATAATGTTCAATCCCTGAAATAGAAAATAAGAGAGTAAAAATCAATTCCTTCACATTTATCACTTTTATTATTTTTCCAAGACTTCCATAAATCTTTAATAAAATTCCTAATTGGCTTCATTTTCACATACAATACTAATTAAATCATGAGTTTTTTTTAAAAAGGTACTTTAAGATTTTATTAAAGTATTAGGTATATTTTGTAAATAGTCATATAAAGGGTTTTTATTATTGCAATGAATCATCTTTCTTCTGTACATTTCTGGGTTATTTGCCTGTGTCCAAAGTTTGTGAAAGTCAAGTTTCTTGCTCAAGAAAGCAAAATGATGCTGAAGTCTAAAATTACTAATTGAAATTCCTGATCCTAGTCTGGATATTTAGGTATTATAGTTAAACTATCAGGAGCAGACAAAATGAAACAAGACTGTGCTCCTAATGAGCAGATTACTGTATAGGAGGAGCTTTAAGTATCACATAGGAATTCCAGAATTGTTCTTAGTGTTTTGCTTTAGTGCTGGCTTTCAAGAATTATTTCTACAACCACAGGTGGTAATTAGGGGCTATCTGCTAGACTTCCTTTTCCTTTTCTTCCCTGAAAACCAGAGCACTGTACCATTAGTAATAAATAAACTAAACAGCTCTTGGAGAAGCCATATTTGAGACAAGGTCTGAACTCTGGGCTCAGCCCAATGACTCTGAAGAGATGTTGAGCTATTAAATTCAAGAGACAGGGAATCTTATGTGTTTAAGACAAAAGAATAAGAAATAAGCCTGGTATGAAATGTGCTTTGCTGTTTCCTTACCATGAAAGTTATTATACATGAGAAGAAAGAGTTTTCAAGTATTAGTTAACATCTCCCATAAGTCTAGGATCTATTTAATGTTTCCTCTTCATCTTGGTCACAAATATAATCCACTTGCCTTTTGGATATTAATACCAAAGGTATTGATACCAAAGGCAAAGAATTTCTAATAAACCATACACTTTCTGTCTCCAAAATCAGAAGTGATGATTAGGACCAGACACACAGGATGTATTCCTGTTGTGATTTGCTGATGTAAACTTTCACATTCAGCCACAAAAAATATGATACAAAAGCAGAAAGAATAAATAATCAACACAAAATATTTGGTTGTGAAAAATATAAAATAAACCAAATATTTGGATTTGGGTTATTCAGCTAATTCTTTAAGAAACTGAAGGCAGCAAGAAGTGTAATTAAGACAGGAGGCAAAAACAAATTGACATATTACCATACTAAATGTTGATTTTAGACTAGTTATAATATTTGCCAATTAGAAAAAAGAAAGACTACTCTAGATCAATATACAATTAAGCAAAATTTTTAAAAATTGGGTTACAGTTAAGCAAATCTAAATTTAGGTTTTCACTCACTAGCTGATGCCCACCTCCCAAAATTTGCAGGACAAAATAAAACCCTACCACCCTGCTTCATGCTTATTAATCTACCATCAGAACTAAATCCAACATGTCTCTGGTTCTTGTTTTTTCAGTCAATGCTCAAACTGTAAGTCCCTCTGTCTCTAGTTCTGTAATTTTCACAGTGCTCTGGACCTTTCTCCTGAGCAAGTTTCCCACTCCTCTTCTCCTTCCCAAATCTTTTTGCTTTACTCTTCAAAAATGATGCTGCATATTCAACCAGCCCTGCTGTCATTACTCTTTGTCTACTTTTCAAACATTCTCCTATCTCCATGCTTCCACAGCAACAGTAAAATCTCACTGAGTCTTGTAACTTGTACTATGATTCTCATTTTTCAAAATATGTGACTAGCCCTAAGTTACAATGTTGGGGACCAGACTATCTGAGGAATTACTGGGGGCCAGATGGTATGACTAGGCCAATGTGACCAGCCTTGGGAAACAGAAAAACATACAGAAAGCTGTGTGCTTTCTGGCTGTGTGGGAATGCTTGTAACCACAGTACTTCCAAGGCACGATAACAGCTACTGAGGACAATGTAAAGAATGCTGGTTCTTTAAATTAACTTGGGCAGGCATCTGGGTATATGGAAGAACCTGTTCCCTTTCACGCACTTTCCTTGTGAAAGTTTAATCTGTTCCCTATTTTTCAAAGTATCTTTTCAACTTCTATCGTTCCACAAATGACTCACAAACCCCTCTCCCTGTGGTTCTTCCTGGCTAATAAAAGCGGGTTAACCATGGAAACTGTCAAGAGGCAGGCTTGCCCTGGTCTCCCTTGCATTTTGAATATTGTTTCTGTTTCTCTTTATTCCTCATCCACCCCTGTCAGGCATCCAAGGGTCTGTGATCAGCCCCTGGCCCTACACATTTACTTAATTGCAGGTGGGGGCCTCCCCTCAAATATCCTGATGTCTAGTCTGGTGACATTTACACCAAACACTCTAGTGCAGTGTATATAGGAGCTGCTTATTTGATGAGCCACCGTAGCAATCTTAAATTTTCATAGGCTAACATTTACTTAATCTTCAATCGTCACGTTATTTTCTGTAGACATTTCCATGATTTAACCTCTGCCTAACTGAACTGAAATATCTTTAATTTTATTTTTTTTAGTTTTTGGTACCAGGGATCGAACTAAGGACCTTGCATTTGTGAGGCGGGTGCCAGAACCACTGAGCTAAATCCCCGGCCCTCTAATTTTATTTTTAAGTTTTTTTCAGTACTGGGGATTGAACCTAAGACCTTTGCACTGATATACCCAAGCTCTTTAAAAAAAAATTTTTTTTTTTTAAATTTTGAGACAGGGTCTCCTTATATTACTGTTTCCCAGGCTGGGCTTGAACTTGCAATTTTCCTGCCTCAGCCTTTCAGAATACTGAGATTACAGGCATGTAATCACCCCTGTCATCACCTCTGGCTTGAAATGTATTTTTATTTATTTTTTATTTTTTTTTGGTACCAGGGATTGAACTCGGGTCCTTGCACTTGTGCAGCAGGCGACGAAACCACTGAGCTAAATCCTCGGCCTTGAAATGTATTTTTAAAAGAAAAAATGTCAGGCATGTCCAAGATGCTTCCCCTTTTCAGGAATATGTAATCTCTAGCAAGTTGTTAGTAATGGGTAAACACGTATACTTAGTAGGACTCAAAGGTCTAAAAGAGTTGAAAAATTACTGAGTGAAAAATAACTCATTAATTTGTTATGGCAATTTATTTATAGAATAAAGTCTAATTTATAGGCATTTATAACACAAGTGCAAAATAAGAACAAACATCCACAGAGTATTTTGTATGTGTGTCAGATCTGAATTAACTGCATTAAAAATATATCCTTACTTCATCTCACAACAACTCTAATCTCTATTTTACACACAAAGCAATTTATAGAAATCTAAGTAAATTTTCTAAGGTCACAAAGCTAGTAAGTGGAGACCCAAGAGTTTAACCTAAACAGTCTAACCTTAAAAGTCACCACTAAACCATAAGTTAGAACAGATGGCCTAAGGACTAAGTGAATGCCATAGTTCAGATCTTATAGATCCCAAAGGTCCATGTGATAGAGGCTTGTTTCCCAAGGTGGCCCTATTAGGAGCTGGTAGAGCCTTCAGGAGATGAGGTCTAGTGGCAAGTCTTTAGGCAACTAAAAAAGTGCCCTGAAAGGAATGCTGGCACCCTGGTCTCATCCTCTTTCTCTCTTTCACTTCCTAGCCATGAGGTGAGTGGTTTTATTCTACTACATACCCCTATCATGATGTGCTACCCGCCCAAAGCAACAGGTTCAAACACTGGGTGAAACCTCTAAAACTGTGAGCCACAATAAACCTTTTATCTTTATAAGTTGATCATTTCATGTATTTGTTGAAGCAATGGAATACTATCACAATAAATAAATGAATAAGTCCCCTTTTGGGGTACTAGTTAATGTGTTCTCTAGTTCCTAAACAATGAAAGAGATTCCTTCCATTTAAATAAAAGCACATTTTAAGAGCAAAGTAGAAAGACAGCAAATAGAGGACTTCTACCAAACTTGATTTTATTATTTGTCTCCATATTGAAAAAACAAAAAGTAGTTGATTGCTCACAGAATATGTAGAAAGAAAGGGTCACCATCTTCTTCCAAATACAACCGATTGAGATCAGCCTTGTGTGCATGAAGAAGTGACTCCTTAACTGATTTGGATACTGCTGTTTCAAAGTTCAGTCACAGTCTAGCAATATCTTTGCCTTAAGAAACATTTACAGGTATTTGCCCCAAATTGAACAATTGCTCCAAAGTGCAGATCGTGGTGTTCCTGAGTAGGCCAACAACTGAGCACCCACAATCCTGCATAAAATGAAGGCTGACAGTAGAGCACTCTCTGAAACAAAGACACTGAACATTTTGGCTTTGATGAGCAGGCAATCGTGGGTTCAGAGGGAACTGACAGATTGTGTGAGAAGCTGTCAAAAAACTCCTGACAGCCCTGAGAACAAATGCTGAAAGGTAGTATCAAAAAGTGCCAAACATACATCAGCACCTGGGACCTTAGAGATTAAAATAAAATGGAAACAAAGAATATGCAGAAATGGAAATCCTAGCAACAAAGCAGTAAGAAATGATCGAACCTAGAGCAGCCAAGACAAATGGAATTGGCTCACAGACAAAGCCAGAGGAAATGATATGCTGTCCTTTTTGACCCATCCAAAATGGATATTCCAGCCTAGGAAAAGGTAAAGGATATAAAAAGCATAGCAAAAGAATTGTGCGTTTGGAAAATGATATGACAAATGCTAGCAATTACTATTAGGGTCATGTATTTATTGCCTACTATCTCTAGTATTTTGTTTTTTTCACTCAATCCCAGGAACAACTCTGTGGCATATGTGTTACTGTCACCATTTTAGAGATGAGAAAACTGAGTTTCAGAGATATCACACTGTTACTATATGATAAAGCCAGGATTAGAATTTAGGTCTGTCAGACTAAAACAAATCCCAACTCTTTGTACTAATTTTATCTCAACTGCTTATCCAGTATGACTGTGATAGACTTGAAGATGTTCACAATTCTTTGATAAGTCTCCCACTGAAAGTTAGGGTCTCTGTCCTATCCACTGAATCTGGGCACCTATGCTACTACTTTGACTGACAGAAGATGGCAGAAGTGATGTCATGCTAGTGTAGGGGCTGACAGCCTCAATATCTGATTTCTTGGATCACTTCCTTTGGAAGCCAGCTGCCATATAAAAAATACTTAGACCCTCATGCGTTCTAAGGCCCAAAAGCCTTTTCACTGGTGAGAGAAAGACCCAAGGGCCACCAAGGTGCTGGCTACGTGAGTGGAGTCATCCTGGAAGCCAGTCAGGTGGTCTGATGCCCTGTGAGGCGAAAATGAACCATACAGCAGAACCCTCCCCAAATAACCTTACTCAGCAGATCATGAAGAAAACAAATGCAAATTTTTAATTTTTAAAACTTTATTTTGAAAATAATTCTAGATTTAGAAAAATAAAAAAATTCCAAGAATATCTGCATATCTTTCAACTTTCACTCAGTTTCACCAAGTGTCAACAATAAACATAACAGTACAATGATTAAAACTAAGAAATCAGCATTGAAATTTTGTCAAACACCTCTCTAATGTCTTTTTTCTGGTCCAAGACAAAGCTGGATCATACTTTGAATTTAGTTGTCATATCTCCTTCATCTGGGACAGTTTTCAGTCTTTCTCTTTCAATGGCCTTGACACTTTTTGATAGTGCTGGTCAGTTACTTTTTAGAACGTAACTAAGTTTTGCTTGTCTAATATCTTCTTATAGTTAAGTTCACATTATGTATTTTGGCACAAATATCACAGAAGTAACATTGTTCTTTTTTCAGAGCATGCCATCAGGAGGCTACATAACATCAACATGTCTCACCATAAAAATCACTGTTTTTAAAGCACCGAACCCTGTTGGCTTTTCTTTAATAAGCTTCTCACTTCTATGATCTATAAAGTAATGTGTTTTTTCCAAAGAAAGTGACATAATTACCATGAAAATACAAAAAAAGCAAATGCTGGTTGCTCTTAAATATAGGTTCTATATAGAAAGAATATTTTAAGACATCACCTAAAGTCTTTTACTTTGTTTTGTTTCTCATATTTTAAGCTCCTTAAAAACTCAATCTTTTAGGATGGCTAAATAGTGGAATTTGGTTGAGTAACCTGTAAAAGGATGTTTGGGTTTTTGGATATTTTTCTGCATGTCCACTAGAGGTCAGGATTGTAGCACTGAAAAATCAAGGAAGAGCGTTTCAGCTATGGCCCAGAAAGAGAATATTCCTATATTTAAGAGTAGGAATAATGCTGGAAATGAGAAACTAGTCTTATAAAATACACAAAAATTGGAAGACTCTCACCCTTTCTTTCCCCTATCTCATCACATATTTTCCATTTTTATTTAGCTTCTTTATTAAACTTTTTTCATAAATAATTAACTAAAAAGTTCAAGAATGGAGGATGAGTCATAAATAGGGAATAAACACCTTTCCCCCTGGTGGTCCCTTTTTCCCACCAGTGCCCCTTCTTTAATGATCTCATTCATGCTTGAAGGAAAGGAAAAATATGGGTTTCTTCTCAGGGAATTTTCTCAGACCATAACCTGAACTTCCGGATGTTATTATACGATATTCCTTCTACTTAGAATATCCTTCTCTCTCACTGGACTACCCCGCTCCTCCTCCTGGTCTGCACTTAAATGCTAAGTGCTCTAGGAAGGGTTTTGTGGCCTTCCCTTGCTGAACAAAGTACTCTCTGTTAGTGGCCTGTAAAATTGCCCTCCCTGTATCACAGCCCTCATCTTGCAGTTGTGTAACTACTGATTACCAGTCTCCAGTTCCCTGTAAGGTGTATGAGGCCAGAACCTGCCTGTATCTTCATATTCCCATCCCTCAGAACACTACCTGGAACAGGGTAGGTGCTTAGTGTTAGCTGAATGACTTTAGGAAATGAACAGAGTTATTAGTAACAAAGAAAAAAAATTTTGATGAAAATTAAAAATCAGTATTGCTCAAAGTAATTTCTTTCTATAGTTTGTTGATATTAACTTTGTACTTTTTTCTTTCTTTCTGGTTTTCAGGTTATTTGATAACCATATTAACATAAGGTCCCTCAATGTGAGAAGTGAGCTTAAATTCAGACAAATTATCTTTTATCTTCTTCTGCCCTAGATCGGAAAGGTTTACTTCTCCTTTTCAAATCTGAAAAGTAGGGTATATTCCACAAAGCTAATTTGCTCTGGAAAACAAAACCAATCACACATTAATCAGTCTTCAGAGATAAGCATGAGCTATTTTAAGCACTCCCAGTACAGAATCAGGCAAAACAAAATGCTCAAGAACTTGCAGTCAAATATATAGTCAAGAGGCTTTAAAACACTGAAGAAGTGTTACATTATTTTGCTTGGAAACAGGCAATGACTCCAGCAGAACTCTGTACTTAAACCAAAACACTGGTAATGCTGTGGATTCTCAGTCTCACTTCTCCACAGTGAATTCTGAGGTTTGGGTAGCACTGGGGAGCTAGTAATGAGAATATTTTTCTTTAGGGACCCCTTTTCTTCTGTCCTCATCCATTCTATGGGTGTTAGTGAAGCTTAAACACTAGGGTCAGCAGAGACAGAAGTGACACAAGAGAAAAATGAAAGCCAAATCATATAAACAGTTCCACTACTGCCCACCATGTTCCTGTGAAGGTATAAGAAAGATGTTATTAGTTACGTGAACTCACAATTTCCTTTTTAATCGCCACCTAGGAGCAGCTCAACCCATCCCTCCACATTCTGTCTGTTCTCTGACACCCAGAGGTATCAGCTATCTGGTCCACATAAAAATGCAATGCAAAGGCTGGGGATTTAGCTCAGTGGTGACGCCTGGCTCGCAAGTGCAAAAGGTCCTGAGTTCAATCTCCAATAATACCAGAAAGAAAAAAAAAGCAACACAAGCTTTAAGAATCATGTTATACCCTGGGACCAGCCCAAGTTGCTTTTCTGCCTCAGAGATCTAGCATCTTTCTGCTGAGAATGAAAGACTGAGGGCCAAATTAAGACATACCACTTTACAGTAGCCATTACATGTAAGCCTCAATTGCTATAATCTGTACAGCACTGTATTCCAAAGAACCTCCAACTACAATGTTTCACTGAACTGTAACAATATCTGTCAGGTACAGAAGCCATGATTAATACCACCATTTAACAAAGGAAACTCAAATGCACTAGGTGATGTACCTGAGTTCCCAGAATTAGCACTGGAATGCCAAATTTCCTGATTGTAGCTCAGCTCTCTTTTCATTAGGCTAGTGCTTCTCAACCATGGCTGCTTATTAAACTCACCTGGGAGCTTTTATAACTCAATGCCGCAGGTGCTCCATCTCAGAACAAATGAAGAAAGAATTTCTCAGGGGTACAGTGGGACCACTTGTATTTTTAAGAACTTCCAAGGTGTTGCTATCAGAAATCCAGACCAAGAACTGAGCATTAGGAATTTTCAGGCCAACTGTACATTAGAATCCAAAAGCTGCAAGAATGCCCTAACATCTAATTTAACTGATGAGAGTGGAGCACAGCCTCTTCAGGGGATTCTAAAATAAAGCCAAGTGTGGACATCACTGCACAATACCTTCAACAAGCATGTCTTAAAATTCTTTGAAGTCTCCTTTATGTTTTTTACTTTATATTTAAAATGTTTCTATATGCCACCAATGCAAAGTTCTTAAGGTCAAACATCAAAATTCTTGCTAAAATAAAGTTTACTAAATTACTAATTGCTAAATGTAATTATTGTACTCAGAATCTAGCTGAAAATAAAAGAAATCTGTTGTTCTAAAAATATAATACTGGTGCAACTTATGTGGAAATCAGTATGGAGATACCTTAAAAAACTAGAATTAGAAGTCCCATTTGACCCAGCTATTCCCCTGCTGGGTATCTTCCCCCAAAATTAAAAGAATCATACCACAGCATATGTGCACTCATGTTTACAGTAGCACAGTTTGTAATAGCTAAAACTGGGAAACAGCCCAATTGCCCATCAACTGGTGACTGGATAAAGACGTATTTCTTTTTATAAAATGGAGTACTACTCAGCCATAAAGAATAAGAAACTAGAGACATCTATAGCTAAATGGATGCACATTGAGGCTATACTCTTAAGTGAAATAAATAGGACACACATCTGTAAATACTGAATAGTTTCTCTGGTGCGAAAGTGTAAATGAGGATCAAAGTGTAAAATAGATAATGTGAAATAGGAAAAAAAGGTCCAAAGGGAAAGGGGAAATGAAAGGGGTAGGGGAAAGGAAAGAAGGGAAAGGGAAAAATATGAGAAAAGGAAAAAACAGAAACAAAATCTTTGTAAATAGGTAGGGGTGGAGGCGTTGAAGGGTGGGCAGGGGAATGGGGAAAAAATAAGAACCAAGATCCATTATGTAAAGGTACAAGTTCCCAATGATGAATGTAACTATATTGTATACCTAAAATGTACCAATAAACTTAATTAATTAAAAAATATACTAGCCACTTTAGTTATTGTAAAAAAAAAAAAAGACCAATAATCTATCTGTGCTCGGAAGGGTATGTGGTACTTTAGAAACTGAAGTAGAACTAATGACGTCATTAAATAATCTTTCTGGAACCTGTTAATGCTGATCATGCAATGTTATCAAGATATAACATAGTGAATTCCCTAATGAACAATCCTGTCAAGTATATTTATTTAGTTAAGTAATCCACTAAGGAAAGATAAATGATGTTACCCATTGTGAGTAAATTAGTACATAACATTTTATTTGAATTATGCAAAATAATCTTATAAAGTACTTAAGATAGCCAATAACATTACATTCATGCACTTACAATATATATTATCCTACCGGGAAAAATGATTAATAAAAACATGGAAGTTGGGGGTCCACTGTAAGCTAGTTTTTATATGCCCTATCAGATCATTTGCTAGCAGCAAAAAAAATGGTGAATGGTCATCTGAAAAGTTGTAGAAAATATGTTCGTAAATTGTGTCAAATTTCACAAATGTCTTCAGTGATTTGTGTCTGTGGGCACATACTAGTTTACAGGTGGTATTCTACTGTATAGAAAGCTATACAGTTTACTACTTGAAAAAATCAATAGGACTGAAATATAAATATACGATTCAAATATGATTATTTTTCCCCAGTGCTGTGGATCAAACCCTGGACTGCAGGTAAATGCTCTAGATTTGAATGTGATGAAATTATGACAGATTAATGGTAAGAACAGAGCAACATCTGATGAAAGCTAAGAAACAAAATTTCAAATGAACAGATTAATTTTATGAAACTGATGACAGAAAATCAGAGATAATGTGCTATTAATATTATTTCTTTAAAAAGTATATTGAGCTAGGTGTGGGAGTCAAGAGAACTAATTAGCAAAGGACACCACAGCAATAAGAATATAGTGGTTGTGGCAAAAATTCTGCGATTTTAGGGAAAGGCTCCAGAAGGCATGTAAAATACATTCCCATTTTAAAATAGTAAGCTGAGGGTGGTGACACACACCTGTAATTCAAGCACTCAGGAGGCTGAGGCAGGAGGATTGCCATGAGTTCAAGACCAGCTTGGGTTACACAAGGAGTTCAAGGCCACCCTGAACTACATTGTGAGACCTTGTCTCACAAAAAAAGTAAATAAAGCCTAATATTAAACACTCTGGAAGTTTGCTGTAGTAATTTAGTAATATACTACATACCAATCTTTTAGAAGATCAGTATAACAGTTCCATTTCTCCCCTAAAGTGTCTCAATCTCTCTGTTGAGGAATACTGGTTAAGAATACCAAAGGGGGGCCAGGGATTTAGCTCAGTGGTGCTGCCACCTGCCTTGCAAGCACAAGGTCCTGAGTTTGATCCCTGGTACGAAAAAAAAAAAAAAAAGAATACCAAATGTGATTTGTTAAAAGTTCAGGTTCCTGAATCTCATCCTGGAACACTCTGATTCAGTAAGTCTAAGATGTGCATGGACTTCTATTATGTGCCTTCAACTTAGTGCCTCCTACTCCACTCTGCAGATTCCAATAATAAAGCTAGCTTAGGAACCTCCAGTTTCTATGTCTTTAAGAGTTAGAAGTCATAGGAGAAAAAGTTAGAATATTAGTATAGGTCAAATTGAGGAAAGCCTTATGCAAATAAGTTCATTCCAGGTGACTATTATGCCTGCTGTCATTCTGCTTATGCCCATACAGCTCATTTCACTGAAATCCCTTAGGGTGAAAGTCATCAGTGAACTGTCTTTCTGATTGTTTGCTAAGTTTCTTCCTAGTTTCCTTCCCAAGGATGGCCAACTGGCCGGAAGCTCAGCTGAAGGCAGCCACCTCCTTGAAACATCTTCTGACTCCAACCCTCCAAGAGACCCACCAGCTTATGTTCCCACAACTGCCTGACCTTACATCTTCCATTAGGGTTACTGCCACAGTCACCCGGCATCACTTCACTTTTATGCATGTTCATCTCTCCCACAATACTGGAAACCCTTCAGTCTAGGGACCATGTTTTACTGCTCTTGACAACCTCAGAGCCAATCCAGATTAGACATATACTAAGTGTTTAATAATTTCCAACTAATTAACATCAAAAATTAATTTAATTGACTTGACCCTATTATCTAGGTGACTAGAAATTGGAAAGCTTTCAATTCCAGGGAGAACAATCCAGCCTTTAAGTTTTTTAATGATTTGAAATGAGATATAAACGATCAAGGCACTGCTTTCCAAAATTAAATAGCTTTCTTTTTCTCACTTTTTTAAAAACAAAGACCAAATGGGCATATATGTGATCCAAGGCAACCTGAAGAATTAGTAGGAAAGACACAAGAAATTTAAGCATTTAACATTAGAACACATTATTTTATTGAATAAAGATCAGCTTATAATCTGCCTGCAGCTCAGATTGATTCACTGTATAAAGAGAGATCTTAGTGCATGTCTTACCTTGAAAAGTAAGTAAGGAGTTATATAACCCAACATTCAAGAGGCGAAATATGAAGACAGGTTAGATTATAGCCTACCTCTGATTGTCTCATTTACAATAAATGGCATTTGGCTTTTTCCTAAGACCAAGTTCTTATTTTCTAATTCATTGTGGTTTTGGATTCCTACTTTGTCTAGTGCCACCCTGAGAACTCACTAAATTCTACAGGCCTGTTTAGGCCAGAACTCTTGCCATTCCCCTTCTTTAGAAATGAGGTCCTGCCTTTAAATACTATCCCTTTCCTTGGGCCTGTGAAAACCTTCCATTCTGAACACTAGCATCTCCTGAGCTCCCTAGAATCATACCTGGGCCTCCAGTGGGCTCCCGAGGTGACCCCATGGAGTCCCATGACTTTAAATACACAGAACAAACTGATGCTTCCCATAGTAACATCTTTAGCCTCAGTACCATCACTGAACTTGGGACTCATAATTTAACTGGCTCCATATTTCCATTTGGACGTCCTATTAGGAATCTTAGACATGTCTAAATCCAATTTCTTTATTTTCCCATAAACTTGCTTTCCATCTCAGTTACTGGCAACTGATTCGTCTAGTTGCTCTAGCAAAAATCTCTGAAATCATCCTTTCTCTCACAGCCCACCACCAATTCATCAGCAAATCCTGTTGGGTCTACTTATGAAATACACTCTTCTAATTCATCCACCTCTGATCTGCACTGTTCCACCTAGGCCAAGCCTCCAGCAACCTCGGTTAATGCAATAGTCTGCCTCTCCCTACCTTGGGCTCTCCACCTCTGTTTTCCACACAGTGGCCAGAGTGACCTCTTTAAAACACACATCAGCTGGGTGCACTGGCACATGCCTGTAGTCTCAGCTACTCAGGAGGCTGAGGCAGGAGGATCACTCGAGCCCAGGAGTTTGAGGCCAGCCTAGGCAACACAGCAAGTCCTCATGTCTTAAAGAGGATCGGAAAGAGGGAAGGAGGGAGATACCAGATCAATTTCTCTGCTCAAACTTTTTTTTTTCCACTTAAATATTATGGGTTTCATTCGGTCAGAAGCTGGGACAGACTGATCTCACTACTTGTTCTCACAACATTTCTTGGCACATTTCTGAAGAGGCAGTAGGGTGCTGGGTACGGTATGAGATGGACTCTGGAGCCAGCTGTCAAGGTTTGCATCAACTTTTCACTTCCTTCTAACTGGAGAGCTCAGAACATGTTATTCAAACTGTGGACCTCAGTTGCCTCATAAATAGCACCTACCTCACAGGGCTGTGATGAGGATTAAATGGGTTTCTGTACATAAAGCACATAGTAAAGCTATATATGGTAACATTTTTATGTTAAAGTCCTCAAACTAAACTCAGAATTTTTATGAGAAATGTCATTCCTAAGGATTCCTTTACACATTTGGATAAAGGCAGACCTGTGTCTAAGATCCTGGAGAAAAAAATCTTGTCTCTTCCAACTTGATCATATCAATAACTCAGTCTGGGGTTTTTTTTGTTTGTCATTTTGTTTTGTTTTTTTGGAGACAGGGACTCACTGTGTATCCCAGGCTGGCCTTGAACTCACAGTGTCCCTCCTGCCTCAGTCTCCTGAGATCTGGGATTACAGGCGTGAGCTACCATGTCCGGGTTCCAATAACTGTCAAACAAGGAAATGATTAGGCCATTAGGAAAGTAGAGGTAGACAGTACCTTAGGAGAAATAAATAAAAGGACAATAAACTTTAAAAATGGAAAGAGAGTTTTATAGTGTTTGATTCTAGAAAATGATAGTTGACGAATTTAGCCTTTGACATTCTTAATTATTATCTAGGGTTTAAAAATGATTCAGTAAAACAGAGCTCACTGCACAGATGACACAGGAAGTCTGACACAGACAGGTATCTAAAAGTTCTTAACAGACCATGCAAAAATCACTGAGCTGGACAGGGTCTTGGAAGGTGTAACCATTCAGGCCTCTGGGTGCGAATCCCAACCACAGGAAACAGATGCTGATAAGAAGGGAGTTTTAAGGAGATTTTTGGAGGAGATAACCAGGAAGCCAAATATCCCTCCTTTCTGATTTTACTGGGGTATCTGTTTATCGTGGGTATCTGCCTCACATTTAACTGCTGCTATCCATTTTGCTATAGTATACATTTACTTCCTTTTGTGACAGTGTGAATTTATTTCCTTTTATTCTGCACTCAAAGAAAATGGAGAACACCTGATCACAATTTTTCATGTCACTGAGGACCCTTTTGAATGTATCCTTTTCAAGGTTAGTCTTAATTCCTTTAATCTGTCTTCATAGGTATCAATTTTAAATTCTTTTTGTTGTTCACTTGTGAACTCTCTCCAAGACCTATAAATCTCTTAACAAAAACCAATAATAAAAAGAGTTATAAGAAATTTTGTAACACAGGCCCAAATAGTATAGACCACTATTAAAGAATTACCTACTAAGCGTATTGACTTTAAGTACCAATACTCAATTGCCTATTTCTGTTTTGATCCCAATATCAGCCATAGTTCTTGTCACTTTACTGCCATGTTTATGTAAGTTCTCCTGTTTTAAATAAGGGGTGTTGGCCTAAACTACTTGAAAAGTACCTTCCAAGTCAAACAATTCATGATTATTTCTGATTTGGATATACTAGAAATATAGTTCTGTTTCAAAATATCCACTGATTGAATAGGCTTACAGAAATGTGGCAGTCTTTAAATTCTAGTTCTCTGCTGTGGGAAGTTAGGTACCAACATTATCATGTCAGTCTTGAGATCAAGATCCACTTAGAGAATAGGCCTAGAGAATTTAGCTTTTTCAAACTAGAGGGACCTCCAGGCTTCTTGCACACTTAAATATTGGGGAGGTCTTTAAATGAGAGTAAAGATGAACAGACAGTAGTGACACAGAAAATAAAATTTTCAACTTGGAGTTCTAGGGCATAAAGAGGCTTATTTATTGTATTGGTTGGTTGGGTTTGATTTCTGGGTTATGCATTGGAAAATACATTTCAAAAAATATTGTAATCTATTTTTCTCAGATGTTGTGAAAGTGGGAAAATTGTAAATTCTCAAAATTTTCCAAAATAAGACTGGATAAGTTCCATTTTAGACATTCTAAACATTAAAAAAAAACTCATTTTAGAAAGATATAAAAATATCTGAAGTCAAGATAACAGTGAAACCTGTTTGGACAAGTCCTATGGCCCTCATATGACATTTTCATAGTCTCAAAGCAGTATCTGTGAGGGCAGTGTGCTAATTAGGTAAAGGCAAAGTATCCCCTACCATCATCTCACAGGAAGTAGGAAGGGCAGTATTGCTTTTCCATGTAACACTTAATTTAGGAAATGTTTCTGCCTGTTAACTGTATTCTGTATATAATTTTTACTTTTTAATCAATTTATATGTTCCTGAGGAGAATTTCTTTATGCTTGTTTTAATTTTTAGGAACCTGAACTTGTGTGACTGGGATGGATCGTCCCTCAGGTGTGAACAATTCTATGTCTGCCTACAACTAAGGGTTCCTTCTCAGAGGACACTATGGATAGACATGATATATTGGTGAACTCATCAGAACACTGGAAATGTGAGCATCCACTTTTAAATTCAATCAACCTGTGTGTGTGTGTGTGTGTGTGTGTGTGTGTGTTTCAAACATTAAGAGACAACCCCTGTATATTCAACTTGAAGAAGAAGAAAGAGGAGAAGGAGGATGAGGAGGAGAAGGGAGATCAGAAGGAGGAGAGAAAACAGAGGGAGGAGTGGAAGGAAGGATGAGGAGGAGGGGCAAGAAGGAAAAGAAGTCGAGATAAATAGTGGTTCTAGAATTTACACTAAGTTATTGGGGAAATTTTTTAAATCTTTTCATTTGTCAATGCTGTAAAATTTTAACAACAAAATAATGAAAAAACTGAGTAACAAACTATAAATAGAAATAAAATTTGTAGTGGAATTTTTATTATTTTCAATTAAATATTTAGAGGTCATGATAGAGAATAAGGTACTTGGGTAATAAATAACTGGGTCTTGGATATAATTCTCTTAAACAGCATCTCTTAACAATGTCATTCCTGATTAACACTGTTACAAAGAACAGAATGTCCTACAGAACTGAGTAACAGAATTAGTGCTAGTAGTAAGGAATAAGAAATTAGTCCGCAAATGAGTCTCTGGTGGGCGACTCTGGACTTCTTTTCTCCTCTACAAAGAAGTGCAGTTGTTACAATTGGTGCATAAGATTAGGTCTGTGAACCAGAAAGCCAGGGGCTGGCCTAGTGGTTTCTTGTTTGTTGCTCTCTAAAGCCTTGCTATATAACATATTCTCTGTGGAAGCATCATCGACATCACCTAAGCGTAAGTGAGACAGGCACACTCTCAAATCCATATCCCAGAGTGCACAGCCAAATCCAAACTGGCCTTTTCCTAGGGTCCAGGGGAATCAAATGTATACTACAATTTGAGACCCACTTGTTAAAGTTTCTCATAGCTCAAAAAGTTTGATCCTATAACAATAAAAATATATTTTTGAATGAGGTCTTCAAAATAAAGCAAAAGGGAAACTCATTGAACCTAAAAATAAAACGTTGTGAGAGGGAAGGACTGTGGCTAGTTATTTTAACTCTTCTTTTTTTTTGGTACTGGGATCAAATTCAAGACCTTCTGCCCAACAATCAAATGTTTACTGATTCCTTATTCTGGGCCAAGAACTGCCATTTAAAAAAAAAAGTTAAAGATAAGCAAGGAAACAAAATTAAGACAGAATACAGTGAGTATAAAATCTTAAGTACTAAAGATAATCAGATTTTTAAAATGATTTTACACACAAAAAATGAAATAAACCACAGACAAACTTTCAAACAGGCTACACACTGGCTTTTTTTTCCATTTAACTTATTTTTGTATTTTTATTTTAGACATATAGCTATTCTACTTAGTGGTTCACAACACAAGGTACTTCCCATAAACAGCAGATGGCACCATGCATCAGTGAAGGAATGACAAGTCCTAAAAATCAAGCTGTCAAAATTTGAATCAGTTAGAAAAATGACTGAAATTTTTCTAACTAGCTTTGTAATAGAGACAGATAACTTAAAATACCTCATTTTAATAATTCACTGAAGATAAAGAAGTTACTTTTCATTCAGTTTTACTGATCAGAAATTATATAAGGAAATAAAAAAGCATCCTAATTTATAAAAAGTCTGCTGAAAATCAATTTGTAAGTACACCTTATTAACAGAGGTATTAGGCCAAAAATCCTAACAAGAAAATTCCAGCCAGCAAAGATTTCTAGAAGAATATAAATTCAAAGGAAAAATTCAATGTGCTAAATTATTAAGGAAATGCATTAATATATAAATTAAGGACCATAAATTAATGGCTATGCATGCCCTCAAAAGTGATGTAAATCAATAAAGATAATTCATGGTATTATGTAGTTCATAGAAAATTTTATTTTTTCCACTCCACTGCAATCCCTTGATTTCAGATGTTAAGAGTGTATGCGAGCCTTGTCTTTCTTTGGCCCAGCCAGCAGTGGCAAATAGACATTACTTTACAGGCTATTTCATTCTCTGAAACATAAAGCAGCTCTACTATCTTCTTCAAAGACACAAAAGTGATTCCACAGATGCAATTCCTATAAAAAGTTTTAGAAGGATAAATCAAAGGTTAAAAATGAAAATAAAAAGTAAAGTGAGGTAAACTGATACTTCCAATCTGTAAGTCTAAATTCCACTAAATCTCTTTTCCAAAAAAGAAAACATTTTGGGGAAAAAGTAGAACTCAAAACAAAAGCAAAAATCAAAAAACAAAACAACAAAATGGAATTCATGTTTCAGAAGTAAACAACAAGCAAACCTCACCAAAATTTTTCCTGCAATATATTCCTCTTTCTCAACTTTCAAAATATGTATTCAGTGTTTTGTGGAGAACATTTTCAACTGTCCCTAGCTGCATATTTTTCCTAGATGAAATAAAGCAATAACACTGAGTTTAACCTACAGTTAGCTTTCACATTCAAATGTACAGGTTCAGGTAATCTCCGTCAGCTTTCACTGTCAGCAGTAGTAGCTCTATTACTATTTATCTAGTACCCCTAGTTGCTTATCCTTTTCAATACATTCATAACAGCCATAGTCGTCTCAGAAACACTTAAATCAGACTCTGGAATTCCATGCTTAAAGATCCTCAATGGCTTCTCACTGAAGCTGAGATGAAATCCCATGTCTTCAGTATGGCCACCAAACTGGTATAATTTGGGTCTTACCCACCTCTTGTCAACTGGTCTCTGTGTTCTAAAAATTCAGATTTTCATTCTGATACTCTTACTCAAGAGCTCCAATGTGTCCTCCCCGGCAACTCCCAATGGGGATTTCTCCTATTCATCAGTCAGATTTTAGCTTTAAATATAACTTACTTAGAGAGACCATTCATGAAACCCAAATTGAAAATAAGTAAGTTTCCTTTTGATAAAATCTTGAGGCAACTTGAACTTTTCCTTCACAGCATTTCTTGTCATGTACAATCATATCTATCTGCATCTACATCTATATATTTATTTATTATCTTTGCCCACTGGCCTCATGGATACACGGATAATGTCTATTCAATTAACCATGGTATCTGTTAGGAAAATACCAGCATATATTAACTGCTTAATATTCATTAAATAAAGTACAATGAATTATTGAATGAATTAATAAGATGATATTCCTTTCAGCAAATATATCTGGTCCCTTAGATGCTGAATTGATGAGTTATTAGTTATTTTTGAGAGACAAAGACAAAGACTCACAAAACATTTTGGAAGAATTTGTGACTTCTTTTTTTGGCTGTCCTGGCATTTTCCTAACTGTTGAAAGTACTAGTCTGTCTCATATTCATGACTGGAAGTAGATACTCATCCACTTTTTTCACTTCTTTCAAAGCATTTGAAAGTAAATTACTCATAAGTCCTTTTAGATTCCTATGTGAACCTTTAATAATCTAGCCAATAAAAGTCTAGTTAATCCTCTGATATAATGCATTCAAATGTATTCAATGAATTCTTTCCCCCACATATAAAAATACACATCAGAGAAATGGCTATAAAAGGATATCTAATCTAATAATACTGTATACATTGTCTAATACGTTCCTCCCCCGGGGTTCCACAAAACTGTAGACAATGTTAGACAGTTTGGTGTTATATCACAACTTTTAAAAAAGTATATATAAAAAAAGATAAAAGATAAAAGGCATATGAGCTAAAGCATAGACTTATAAAAGCAACAATTCACAATTTCAGCATTTATTGTTAATTTTAATTTGTAATGTATATATGACTGTTGATAGTCAATACAACTATTTTGGCTTTCTGAGATATATCTTTTTTTTTCTTTTTGGTACCGGGGATTGAACTCAGGATCTTGCGCGTGCCAGGCAGGTGCTGTGCTGCTGAGCTACATCCCTGGCCCTGAGATACATCTTTTTAAAAACATCATTTTTATCAAGCTATTACCACAATTTAATCTTCAGTGACTTCTAATTTATAAAATTGTGCTTCCCAAATTGAGGTATGCCGAACTACTGAGGCAGTGAGGCAGGGGAAAGCCAAGGTAAATATGCTGCATTTCTTTGGAAAGACAACTTATGCTTGGACATATAAAGGAAAGAAATACTTAGACTAAAACAACTCTGGCTCTATAATGCAGCAAAATGTAAATTTTACATGTAATTTTAATAGATGATATAACAAAGCAGTTTTGATTTGGGAGACATAATAGACATGCAATAAACATGTCAAGATATAATGGAAAATTTCATTAATTTATTACACAAATAGTATTTATGATGGCCAGAAATAATGGGAATTAACACTAGACATTCTGCCAGTTTGGATTAGGTGTTACTTATTCTTATTATCTTAGCTTCAACAGATCATTATTCCCAGTATACTATTAGGTGGAATCATAGGAAATTGCCAATATTTAATAATTTTGGTCTTACAAAAATAGCAAATTCCTATGGCCCAATATATTACAGAGTTCCTCTTATTTGTGTTTGATTACCCCAATCTGCCTCCTTCCAAAGATGTGTATTAGTTCAGTCTCCATTGTGAAGTACTGTGATTAACCTAAAATAGTACATAATAAGTACTGGATAAAGGCTCAGCCTGGTACCATTTGTACACAGTGAGTATGAGTATCTGAAGTTTCATTATTTGAAAGAAAGAAGACTGGTAATAGATGCCTGGGCTTCATGTTAAGACACAGATCATTTCTGTTAGGCACATAACACTACTGTTAGAAGCGTCAGATAAAAGAGAGAAACCATATTTAGGTTCTCAGACCCAAAATGAAAAAAGTATTTGTCCCATAGCATATGATCGGGCTTCCATATAACAAAACCATTCTAATACACCACTTGTATAAGTGTTGAATCTTTTAAGCATGATTATTTTTATTGCCAAAAAAGAAAAGAGGCTTGATCAAAGTAAGAGTGCTATCAAACACAAAGAATTTACTGAGTATCAAGCTATACTTTTCTCTTTTTTATATAAAAAAAGGTATATGTGAATAGGACTTTTTATAATCTATGTTAATTTTAAAAGGAGAGCATTTTTAGATTTTTCAAAAGATTCTTTAAGGGCCGGAGATTTAGCTCAGTGGTTCCGCCGCCTGCCCCACAAGTGCAAGGACCCAAGTTTGATCCCCAGTAACCAAAAAAAACAAAGATTATAAGGTACTATTAATAACACATATCATTTTTCAATAGTGAAAGTCAACATCTAAATAAGCCCTCATATTAATGGGTAAATGCAGAACCAGCTTTATTCTCTGTTTGGCAACTACTAACTAAAAGATTCCACCTTGTTCTTTTCCTAAATCCTCATGAAATAAAATATCTGCCAGTTTTTAATCACAATTTGTCCTGTTATAGCATTGCTATGAAACAAATCTTATCCAGAGACTATTGCTGAGGAAGTTTAGCTGTTAAAATTCACGCCTGTTCTCTGTCAACTTGGCTTTGTTGATTGGCCTATGGTAACATCTGACCAAAAAAAAGCCTTGAAAAAAATCAACACACCAAGATTTTTACCCCCAGAATCAACACTAAAAACGCAGCAACCACAGAAACATTGCTAGGTATTTCCTCTAAGTTTTTGGTTTCTCTGAATTCATTATCTTGGGCTATTATCTCACTTCCTAGAATTTGCCAAACTAATGAATTCAAAGAAATGAAGAAAGTGTACCGTCTCATTCCTCTCCAACTCCCCTCTCCAGGGAAAGAACTTTGCCTATACCATTCAGTGAGTCCCATACTGGGAATAATTCTTTGCTGCCGCTGCCTCTGAAAAATGATCAAGAAGCACACCTCCTTCAGCCTGAACATATTTTAATGTACAGATGCATACAACTGTTAAGTCAGTTCTCTTTAAGCTTTAGGAAATGAATAAACCTGATGATATCTGCTCAACATGCAGATTTCTGGGGCCACATCCTCAGAATCCTGTGTTGAAGCAGTGTCTGAAGAATTTTCCTGTTAGCAAATACTTTCTCCTCCCCATTTATGTTTTTTAAATTGAGATAAACTTTGGCCTTTAAAAGTATATTATTCCATGGTTTTTAGTAATATTCACAAGTCTGTACACCATCACAACTAATTCCAGAACGTTTCCATTCCCTGTATCTGTTGTACTTGTGAGTAGTCACTCTGAATTTTCCCTCTCCCCAGCTTTTACCAACCACAAATCTACCCTCTGTCTCTATGGATTTCCCTTTGCTTATTTCACAAAATGGAATCACATAATATATGGCTTTTATGGGCTTCACGTAGCACATTTTCATGTAGCTCAATATCTTCACAGTTCATAGCCACATTATAGCTTGTATCACTACTTCATTCCATTTTATGGCTAAATAATATTTCTTTATAGGAATACACCATATTTTATTTATTCAGTTATCAGTTAAAGGATATTTGGGGGATTTCCCTCTTTTAAGCTACGATAAGTAATACTGGTGTGACCATTTGTATGTTCTTTTGTGCTGAATATATGTTTTTAGTTCTCCTGCATACATTCATAAGAGCCAAATTGCAGATCATATAGTAGCTTCATGTTTAACTTTTTTGAGGAACTTCTAAACTATTTTCCAAAGAAGCTGTACCATTTTTCATTCCCACCACCAATGTATAAAGGTTCTAATTTTTTAAAATAAATTAATAAATAATTAATTCAATTTCTCTATACGCTTATCACTAGTTTTTGTCTATCTTTTTTATTATAGCCATTTGAGTGGCCCTGAAGAGGTATTTCTTTGTGGTCTTGACTTACTTTTTCCTGGTGACTAATGTTACTAAACATCTTTTTATGTTTTTATTGCCCATATGTGATCCTTGGAAAAATTTCTATTAAAATCCTTTGCCATTTTTAAACTGCTTTATTTCTCTCTTTACTAAGATATAGGAGTTCCTTATATAGTTGAGATACCAAGCCCTTCTTAGATATGTGATTTGCAAATACTTTCCTCACTCTGGGGAGTTGTCTTTCACTTTCTTGATAGTATTCCAGGAAGCACAACATTTTAAAAAATAAATTTACTTGATTATTTACTTATTTTTGGAGGCAAGGTCTTGCTATATAATTTGGGTAGGGCCTTGAACTCACTATGTAGCCCAAGCTGTCCTGAAACTCACAGTGAACCTCCTGCCTCAGCCTCCTGAGCACTGGGTCTATAGGCATGCACCATCACAACCGTCTAATACAATACTTTTAATTTAATGTCCAATTTCTTTCCTTTTTTTCTTTTTTCTTTAATCTATAGATCAACACCTGTTCCATTAAACACATGGTTTTGATTATAGTAGCTTTGTAGAAAGTTTTGAAATCAGTTCAGGCTCCAGATTTTCTGACAAAAGCTGTCTACAGACTATCCTTTGAAAAATATTGTTGGTGCTTTCAAGCATAATTATATTTTTAATATTTTAATTTATAATCACCATAAATAAATCCTTCACAACATGCCTTTTTAAACACAAATCTATCAATCTATCAAAACTCAGGGTTACTCCCACCACTTCCAAATTTCCCTCCAAAAAGAATAGTATTCTATTTTGTTATCTAAGTCAGAGTTCACAAGATGCAGCCTATGGCTAAATTTGGACTAATGATGCATTCTATCTGGCCACATAATACTTTAACAACTGTTGACTTTTAATTTCTTTACATTGTGTATGTATGTTCCACTTTATTGCAGTTCCTACTACTCTGCAATGCTTTATACTTAGTCCGTTTCACTCATGTTTGTATACTTGAGTTGTATATATTTGATCTAAATAAATCCATTATTGAAAAAGTAGAGAAAGTGGTGATTTGTTCTTATTTTGTTGTAACCAACAAACAATTCTTTCAAGATTTTAATCCAAATGTTAGATGAAACTCAAAAAGCATTTGAACTGAGGAAGACTTAATAAATATTTACTGACTGGGACTAGTTCTGACTTGAAAGATGAGGAAAAAAGAAGTAAAACTTTATTGAGTTCAAGATACTGTTTGATATCAAGTCTATTAAAGATTTGAAAGCTGAAGGTAGTTAATTCAGTAGGTAAAATATAATTTAGGTTTATCAGTAAACTCCAACTAAAACACAGAATTACCTTAACTATGGCTGCAGTTTCATCATGATTTTCTATCTTGTCCTTCCTTATTTCTCATGGGTTATTCTGGGCTCCCACTATCTTACACTCAGCCTGATATAGCTGGAGGGATGTTTTATTATTACAGATTAGTTTATAAAGATATATAATAACAAAGGCCTCAAGAATGGATGGACTTATAAAACACTGCGATATCAGATAAGACAGGACAGGATTTTTCCTCCTCTATCATCTGCTGCTTGGGGAACGACACATCCTTCCTTTTTGGTGGACTTGCCACTGGCACTAATGACCTAGGATAACATAAGAGGGTCTTTTTAACACAATGCTAAGAACAGAAGTGAGGTAGAGATTTTGGAACAAAGTTGTGTCAACAAATGGTCATCATGGTAGCGAGAAATGCTTATCTGTCTTATATAGAACAGATCTTGATGGGCAGTGCAATAAGTTTTCTTTTACCTTCTTCATTTTGGTTGGATCTGAAATATTCTCACGGGTAAAATGAGGTGAAAATGAATAACTGAAACTCAAGCCATAAACCTGAGAAGAGGAAGGAATATGACAGAGCAAAGGAATACATGCAGAGGGTGAAAGATGAAGAGTTTGGAGGGATAAGCAGGAGAGAGGGAGTGCTCCATAGAAAGGTTCCATAAAGTACCTAGACAGACTCAGGTGTTACCCGGGAGAAAAGGTGGGAGAGGCAAAAGCACACAGAGGAATCCTACCCTACCCAAGACATGTTAGACAGGCAACGGAGCTTGGAGAAGAAATTTACTCTATTCATCCTTAAAGACACTGATATGATTGATCAACTACATGTGAATATTGGACTGAATCTTTCAGTTTGGGGCTGTATCATTATGTTCTTTGGATATTAAGAAGGAGATTCTCATAGAACAAGCAGAATTTGTAAAATTTCCATGCAGTTCACTACTAGATATAAACTCAAGTAACTATACTGATTTTGGAGGAAAAAAAAAGATCAGGAAGAAAAATTATATCATAAAATTAGACAGGTAAATAGGAAAAGTAGTATGTGGTTTCTAGGGATGATGTTTTTCAGTGGTGTGAAGTTTAGTGTGCTTTAAGGTTGATACACACTACTTAAATATATTTAGCAATACTAGCTTCAACCCACTGTCATTTATTTTAAGATGTTTATTTTTGAAGTCAAAAGATTTTAATTTATTAAATAAAATGTGCTTGAATTCTATTTAATGGGAAAATTGAGAGCACATAAACCAGAGGGGTATTTTTCAGTATTATTAGGTATTTTTCATCCTTTTAAAAGGAGTCATATATTCGTACCAGAAAATGACATTTTAAACAGAGTTAATCTATCAAATTTGCAAATGGATATTAGGGGATCAGGTAGACCATGTCTTAAATAAGAAATTCACCATCATACCATAACGTGGCCCAACTTCAATCTGAAAGGTCAAGGAGCTAGTGGACAAGCAGAAAATTTTTCTATTCAAATATGGAAAATTTTCTGGCATTACGACTTAGAAAAGAAAAGCAAAATTGGCTACACTACTAGTACATGAACAAGAGGCAAAATGTCAAGTGGACTTTTAAAAAACTAGAGCTTTGAATGTTCTGTGAGACAATCTGAAAACTAGAGCAGAAAGTCCTACTATGTCTCTTTTTAACCAATGCGATCAGCAATCTTAGTACTGACAGCCAGATACCATTAGCTGGTAGTAGTTCTAGTGCTGGTATGCCTAGATATAATTAAGAGGCTCTGGATAAATGATGAAAAGGTCAAACCATTGTTTGGTTAAAATGCCAAACACTGGATGCTGATAATAGAGTACCTGAAAAGGGCATCTGGAACAGAATCCCAGGAGCATCAGGAGATGTGATTTAACAAGGATAAATCCTGCTGGATTGTAGAAGGAGCACCTGGGATATGAGACGAACAGTCCTGGAATGAGATACCCAAACTGCTGCTGAGGACTGATAGGACTTCTAACCTTAAATGGAGAGTGATAATGAAGACTTCTCAAAAGAGACAAAACTATCTGTCTCCTTGCTGTAGAGATGAAGGACAAAAATAATCAGACTATCTGCCTGTATGAATTTAAAAAAATAAAAAACTTATTTCTAAATTAGCCAACTGTATGAGGGATGTGAAGGGCAGCACTTTGCTCGGAGAGGAACAAGGTATGCAGTTTTTAGTACAGTGTGTGGCTCAGAAGTACTCTCCAGTAAAGCCTGCCAGCATTTTATCCACAAATCTCTGAGACTTACAGAGAAGCCTGAGAGCTTATCAGTTAGAATTAGGTATGTATAAAACAGCGTAGTAAAGGCAAGTAACCTTTTTCCAATACAAAGTCTCACTTTCAATCTATTTCCAGATGACACTGTCTGATAGTGTTCATTCACTTTTGTATAATATAAATAATTTATAAAATGAAGGAACATTGTTACTAATAAATGCAGTGGAGGTCTTTCAATAAATATTAGTTAGAAGATGTTTTCACAAACCGATTTCTAGACAATGGGAAGCATTCAAACACCTCATCTAGTTTTGCAACTCATCATTAAACTAGTTTATATAGGTTAAAGATGCATGGGTCTGTGTTAGATTTTCATTGCTATGACCCAAATACCTGATAACCCAAAACTAAAGGAAGAAAGGTTGATTTTAGCTCATGTGTTCACAGGTTTCAGTACATCTTAGCTGACCCCAAGGCCAAAATACCACGGCAAAAGAGTATGGTGGAGGAGAGCTGCTCATCTTACAGCAACTAGGAAGCAGAGAGCAGGGGAAAAAGCAGAAAGAAAGGAGCCAGGGAGCAGATACAGTCCAAAGGTCATACTCATGTGACCCCTGCAAAATATGCTTTACAAATCTCCCAGGAATCTTGCAAGCTAATCAAACTGACGATCAATATTAATCATCACAATGGTTTTTACTCAAAATCCTACTCCCAACAAGTATAGATGAAAATGATTGGGAATGATTTGGAATACAGCAATCACTATTTTATAACTATTTCCATTCCTCACTCTAATTAAATAAACATCTATGGGGGGAAAATATATAGCTTGTTTTTGAGACACATCAGTTTTAATTAATAAATGTTTTATATTTATCAAATGCCTACTGCCCATGCAGTCAACACTAAGAATCTTATGCAGTCCACAAACTACATATGTATTAGAAAGGTTTCTTGTACCAGACCCACCAGTGACCCTCTCGGGAAGTCTGCCTCCATGTACAGCTGGTGTTAAGTGGGTGTGAGTCACGTGATTGGTCCCAACTCTCTGCACAGTATTCTGGACACGAGATGGACAACTGACCTAAGGTGACCCGCAGTGGTGACCTACGACTGTGCAGATTTATTTTAAAATACGTGCAGACCAATCAGGTTCTCTCTCAGGAATTTTATCTAAAAGATACAAAAAGAGATGACTGAGAGTTGTTGGTATTACAGTTAAAATGTCACAAAGACCTTTCTAAGATATTTTAGGCCCTGCACAAAACAAAGCTACAAAGAACTGGGTCAGGAAAAGGGGAAAACATCTGATTCAGAGAGTGACTGCCTGGGGTTACTTTGGTGCTTGTCCTTCTGGAGGAACTTGGTCAACTTTTCCTGGATTTCCTCTGTGTTTATGACAAACCTCTACCATACTCGAGTAGGTTTCTGCTTCTTAAAATATCTTAACTAAAATGGAAGCAATTCCTAAAGTATTATATTTTTGTTTTTCTTGTACAATTAAAGAGGTATTTTTCAGCCAGCCAGGATTTAAAAGATGTTAAAAATAATTTAGTTCACTAATTTTTCATTCTTATTTTCCTTCAACAGGCATTTTTTGTACATCTACCATATGTTAAGTGAGATAGCAGACAGCTCTTCCTTTTAGAAGTTTATAACCTAGAAGGGGAACTAGTCATTTGGAAAGCAATGCAAAATAGGTAAGTAAATAACCAGTAACCACAGGGTATTATCAGGAAAAGAAAAACGTAAGAATGGGTGATCAAGACAATACAGTGTTTTTAGAGAAAGTAACATTCAAACTTAGACTGAAAATAATGCCAGGAAAAGAGTGAAGAAAATGTTGTAGAGAAAAAGGAAAGAAAATAGAGTGGATCCTTGAGTTACAACCAGCCTGACATATGAAAAACTTGGGTTATGACCAGAATTTTAGGTTTAACTTATAACCAAAGTCTTGAGTTACTATTCAAATGCCGGTCTTTCCTGTGTGGCGTTGAGAAATCCTGGGCCAATATCTCTCTAAGGATACTGAGATCTGCCTAGAAGAACATGTAGTCTAAAATTATACAGGAGAGAGACTCTGAAGGTTGTGTAGAGGAGCCTGAGCCTTCAACTGACCCTGTGGCTGATGACACTGTCTCTATAGCAGAGTCCATAGGCTTGCAGATAGATAATGGTGATATTGAGGAAGTAGTGGAAGAACACTCGGAGGAACTGTCTACAGAGGAACTTCAGCAACTTCTGGCTAAGCAACAGAGAATGATAGCTGAGGAACTTTCTGAAGAGAAGGAGGTGTATCAACAATCAGTGGAGCAAAGTACTTCTTCTGAAATAAAGGAAATCCTAAAAAAATGAACAGAGCTACAAACATTTGTAGAGAAGACCCACCTAGACAGAGAAAAAGCCAATCACTGTATTCACTTGCTTAATGACAATGTCATATCATACTATCGAACAGTGTTAAAGAAAAAACAGAAACAGACAATCTTAGACCAGTCTTTAGCTCTGAAAAGGTTGAGCACTAGTGATCCAGAAGCAGGTCCTAGTGGGCTACAGACTCTACCAGAGAGAAAGGACACCAGAGAGCCAGATTCCTGAAGTTCTTATGGAAGGGGACTCTCCTTCCGAAAAATAACCACCTTCCATTTCACCCTCCCTTCCTGCAAGCCAAAGATGTCATCTCAAATGGTGAGTACAGTATGAAATTGTGGTTTCTGGTAAACCAGGACATTTTATAACTTTTTGGTGAATAAGCTAGGAAAATTATTGGTGTTTCTGGTAAATTATGTACTTTATACAACCCTTTTTATTATGAAAAGGTTAATTAAGGGTGCTTTGGGAGGTTTGGAACACATTATGGGTATTTCCATTATTTCTTATGGGAAAAAAAAGTCTTGATTTACAAACAACTTGAGTTACAATCAGCCCTTGTGAACGAAGTGCGTTTGTAAGTCAAGGGTCCACTGTATAAATGTTTTCCACTTGAAAAAAAATCTTAAGAAAAGAAGTACAGTGGGTTAAAAGAATGACTCTAGTATATGGTTGGAGAGGGAGGAAGGAAGAAAAAAATTATCAAACGTGAAATAATTTGAAAATTATTAAGTGGGAAATCAGTGAAGGTCTGTCAACATAAGAGCAATAGCCTGATAGGGTTATAAAAACTCGCTCTGGGTGCACTGGAGAGTACAATGGGATAAAAGACACAGAAGGACAACTGGAAAGACCAGTTAGGAGGTTACTTATCAGGAGATGATGCTGACTTAGAAGAAAAGCTCAAGGCCTGTTGTGAAGAGAATTGACAAGGCAGTGAGTCTAATATTTTCCAAATTCATTCTACTACAAATTGTTCCAAGATATGTGTATGTATGGCTATAATAAAAACAAAGGCATGCATAAGAATGCCGAACACATAATTCTATATAATGGCTCATCTGAGGAAGGCCAAGGGGGTGTGGTCACAAGGGAGTACATATAAGGTTTCTTACCCTGTTGGTACGCTTTCACTTCTTTCTTTTCTTTTTTCTATTTTTTAATTTGAGACAGCATCTCACTGTGTAGTTCAGGCTGGCCTGGAACTTGCAGTGATTCTCCTGCCTCCGCCTCCCAGTGTTGAGATTACAGGCATTTGCCACCACACCTGGCCTCCTTTCTTTTTTTTTTTTTGTACTGTGGATCGAACTCGGGTCCTTGCACTTTTGAGACAGGCACCGTAACCACTGAGCTAAATCCCCAGCCCCTTTCTTTCTTAACTAGAGGGCCAGACACACAGGAGTTCAAGGTATATCTTAATAATTTTTCCATGTTTTAAATATTTAGTCATAAATTTAAAAGAATATGTTCAGTTATTTTATTCATTTCATGTATATACACAGCTTAATTGCTATGAGCTTTTACACAGTGAAAGTACCTTTAGATACTGTACTTCATTAGGAACTGGAAGGTTTTTCTTTTTTTTTTGTTTGGGGGGACTGGGGTTGAACCAGGGCCTGGCACGTGCTAAGGAAGCCCTCTACCACTGAGCTGCATTCCAGGCCTGGAAAATTGTTAGTAGGACAAAGGCCTGTTACACTATACTTGAAGTCATTAATCTTTGTTCTGATCTACAGAACTAAACACACAACTAAATATAGTAGTCTACTGAACTGGTCCAAAGTATATAGTCTTTGTGAGTTTTCAAAGAAACATGGTCTGATTTCACTGAAACAAAGTATCATTCTTATCTTTAACAGTAAACATATACCTTTATTTAAAAGTACTAAGGCTGACATGCTTATTCTCCTGTTATTCATCTTTTATCATTACTCCGTATTTTTCATTTAAAGATATCATAAATTGACATTAAATGTTCTGAAGAGCAACAAAACCTGCTTTTTAGAATAAGCACAGAAGAGAAATTGCAACCAGGGCACTGTCAGAATAAAACATGCAAAAATAACATACCCCAGTCATTCCACAAAGATATCAACTGTTTCCAGTTTGCTCCCAGAAGCAGAGAAGTGGCTTACTGCCTGCCATTCTTCTCTTTCACCACCATACTGAGCCAGAACACGTAACCGACCCCAGCTCGTCACCAGCACATCCTATGGTCCCTGCTCTGGATCCTGCCCTGAGCTCAGCCACTTCTCACTGCCTCTACTCTCACCATCATGATCCCAATACCATCACTCCCCACCCAGATTCCGGCAACTGTCTCCTAAGTGTCTCAGGTTCCTCCCTTGATCCCTACAACAGTATCACTTCCAAAGCACAACCTGACTGTTCAGGGAAAATGTGCATCAGTGCATGCAACTCCTATACTCAAAACCCTCCAGTAGTTTCTCACCTCAGCCCAATAAACCCTGGTCTTCATGACAGTCAGATGTCCCTGTTAAGACTTCCTGCGTTAGTTTTCTTTCCTTTGTTTTTCTCCATAAAACTTTCTACCTACGATATACTATATATTCTACTTACTCATTTATTGTCTGTCTCTCTACAAGGAAAAAACTTTACAAAGATAACAGTTTTATCTCTTTTTTTTTTAATCGCAGTACACCTAAATTGGAATAGTACCAACATTCATATTTAAATTTATTTAGTTTAGTGTTTGTTGAATGAATGAATGGTCTTCTAAAAGACCTCTGATTGCAACATCTTCAGAACAAAGAAACACAGATGTCATTTTAACTAGAGAATTTTGTCCCTCTATAATGTCAGCATTAATGACAACATAAGAAACACTTGATATCATAAGACTCATCACAAGTCAATGATAGGAGAACCACAGAAATCCTTGCATGTGGGAAAGAGTTGGGGGTCCAGGAATGAATTTTTTATTAATACATACTAATTGTACACATGAATGAGACTTAGTGTGATATTTCCATATGTGCATACAATATGCATTGATCATATCCATCTAGCTTCTCTCCCTTCACCCACCCTGACACTCTTCCCAGTCCCTAGTAATCACTGTTCTACTTTCAGGTTAAAGTTTTTTTTATTTTTCACATATGAGAGAACATGTGGTACTTGTCTTTCTGCATCTGGCTTGTTTCACTTAACACCATGTCCTTTGGTTCCATTCATTTTGCCCCAAATAACAGGATTTCATTTTTCTCTATGGCTGAAGACTACATATGGAATATTATTTTCTTCATCCATTCATCTTTTGATGGAACCTAGACTGACTCCATGTGTGAGCTACTGTGAACAATGCCATAATAAACATAGGCATGCAGGTATCTCTTTTGTATGTTTATTTTATTTCCTTTGGATATACACCTAGGACTGTGATAGATGGATCACACTGTAGCCCTATTTTTAGGTTTCTAAGGAATCACCAGGCTGTGGTTCTATATACCAGTGGATATACTAATTTACATTCTTAGCAATTCTTACCAAGAATCAATATATAAACGTTCCCTTTTCTCCACAGCTTCACAAGCATTTTTTTCCCCTGCCCCTCTCTTTCTCTCTCTGTGTATGTGTCTCCTTTCCTTCTTTCTTTCTTTTTTTTTTTTTTTGGTACCGGGGATCGAACTCGGGTCCTTGTGCTTGCGCAGCAGGTGGCAAAACCACTGAGCTAAATCTCCGGTCCCCTTTCCCTCTTTCTTTTTCTTTTTTTTGGTACCAGGGATTGAACTCGGGTCCTTGTGCTTGCAAAACAGGTGACGGAACCACTGAGCTAAATCCCCAGCCCTCTTTCTTTGATTCTAACTGGGGTGAGAAGGTATCTCACTGCAGTTTTATTTGCATTTCCCTGATGGATAATGATATTGAACATTTCTTCATATTTTCATTGGCCACGAGTATTTCTTTTCAATAGTGCCTATTCAGATCATTTGCCCATTTTTAAACTGGATAGCTTTTTAAAAAAATTGTTAAGTGCTTTGAGTTCTTTATATAATCTGAACATTAACCCTTTGTCAGATAATATCGTCTCCCATTCTGTATGTTATCTTTGTGCTGTGCAGAAGGTTCTCTTACTCCCAGAACTGGAGACTGAACATAGGCCTTCACACTGACCTGTATCCCCAGTCCTTTTTTATTTTTTATTTTGAGACAGGTTCTCGCTAAGTTGCCCAGGTTCAGCTCAAACTTGCGACCTCTCTGTCTCAGCTTCCCAGAGTGCTAGCATTCACCAGGCCTGGCTTGAAGTTTTAAAATCTGATAAAACTGCATTTGCCAATATTTGCTTTTGTTTCCTATATATAGGGGATCCTACCTAGAAAAATCATTTTCTGTACTGATATCTTGAAAAATTTTACCTAGGTTTTCTTCCAAGAGTTTCAGAATTTAGGGTCTTACAATAAGGTCTTTGAATCATTCTGAGTTGACTTTTATACAGGGTGAGAGATAGGGGTCAAGTTTCAATCTCTATGAACGTCCAACTTTCCTAGCATCATTTGTTGAAGAGCCTTTCTTCAATACATGTTTTGGCATTTTTGTTGAGAATCATTTGGCTACCAGTGCGTTGGTTTCTTTCTGGGTTCTCTATTCTAGTCCATTGCCAAATGTGCCTGTTTTTATGTAATCCATGCTGTTTTGGTTATTATAGCTCTATAGTCTTGAAATTACGTTTTGATTTGTACCCTTGCTTTTTTTTCCCCACAAGACTGCTTTGGCTGGCCTTTTATGTTTCCATAAATAATTTAGGATTATGTTTTTCTACTTCTGTGAAGAATGTCATTGATATTTTGATGGGGACTATATTGAATCCATAGATCATTTTGGGTAATACGGACTTTTAAAACATTAATTTTTCTAATCCACAACCATGGGAGGTCTTTCCACCTTTTAGTGCCTTCTTAAATTTCTTTCATCAGTGTTTTGTAATTTTCACACTAGGGGTTCATTTGTTTGTTAATACTTGTGTCAACTGTGAATGAGATTGCTTTCAAGATTTGGGAATAAAATTTTAGACATTTTTCTGGTCCTGAAAATTTCTGTGGATAAGTAAAACCTTAAAGTAGCCTATACAATTCATTATTGGTTACTCAAAACGTTTTTTTACCTCTCTCCTTGAAGCCAATTACTACTCTTAAGAGTTTTCAGAAACATTTATTTTTGTCAGAGGTTTTACTCTTCTTCATACGAGCTCATTCTGATAAATTTGAGGGAGGGAAACAGGAGTAAAAAGGGAAACTATTACATAATGAATCTATCTTCACATAACTTTGGAAAACTTTCTTGAAAGGGAAATTATACCTCATGGTATTTAACCAGATAGTGTAGAACTATCATTTTTTCATCATCCAAAGAAGAAAGGAAAAGCAGGAGATAGACTCTAATTTGAAGGGTCAATGATTTCCTTAAATTTCATGAAATGCCAAGTTACTATATAAAGATGAATATATTTGGTACTCTAAAAACTGAACTATCTGGGAAGTCAACTTCAAACACCAGCTGTCAGTTATACTGTCAAGACTGACAGAAATACTGGAGTTTTCTTTATGTCTTTTGTAAAAAGGTGAAAGGGAAGGGGGGAAAAACACTTTTGGAGAACTACTTTACAGGAACTACTTTCCCAGAACTACTGGGAAAAGAAATAGAATAAAACTTCCATTAAGGTAATTGGCTAAACTTTTGCTTTTAATAAAGAAGTATCTCAACTTGAGGGGAGAATGATTAGAAAGCTAAGTAACTGAGAAATTCAAAAGTAACTAAAAGGGAGGCAGAGGATTTAGCTCAGTGGTTCCACCACCTGCCTCACAAGCACAAGGTCCCAAGTTCAATCCCCAGTACTAAAAAAAAAGAAAAGAAAAGAAAAAGAAAAAACAAAAACATAACTAAAAGGGCTATTTAGAAGGGTGAAGCAGAAGGCTTTGAAATATTATTACTAACTGGATATTTAGGCACAGTGCTAGGCACTTTATATTACAATCTCCTTTAATCCTTACACAAAACCTGGGAAATAGGTATTGCTAGCCTGTTTTACAAAGCCTGTTTCTACACAAAACCCGGGAAATAGGTATTGCTAACCTGTTTTGACTTATATAGGTCAAGTATTTGAGCAAGATGATGCAGGAAGGGTTGACATAAAAAGGCCAATATCTTAACTCCACTGTTAAACTGCTCTACATTGCTTCTTCTAAAACTGTATACTTTCCTGAATTTTTCCCATCAGGGTAATTTCAGCAAAAGTGACTCAGTACTTAGGTCCTGCTCTTAGTACCTACTTATATGCAACTTTAGAAATCAAGTGAATTACTTTAATCACCAACTGAGTTTAATTTTGTTGCACATTCACGAACTGTAATCTGACCTAGGATCTACTATTTAAAAACAAAACAATGAAATTTTCCTTCATCTCAAGGAAAATCTTTACCGAATAAAAATAATTCAAAAGGGGTCAGACTACTTTGAAAAGCTGTTTGGCAATGCCTACTCAAGCTGAACATAAGAACACCCTAATCCAGCAATTTCATTTCTAAGTGTATACTCACAGAAGTGCATTTCTTCATTGACTAAGAGACAAGTTCAAGATCATTCATAGCATCACTATTCACAACAGGCTAAACTAGAAACAAACAAATGCCCATCAATAGTAGAATCAAAGAAAGTATATACTATTGTATAGTCACACAATGGAATAAATAAACCATGTGTAGATGCCACAATACAGATGAATCTAACAAACATAATAAAAAATATGAGGAGTTTGATAAAAAGTTCATATTGTGTGACTCTAGTTTACAAGTTCAAACATGAGCAAAGCTCATCCATGGTGTTAAAAGTTAGAATAGTGGGGTAATTACTGAAAAGAGTTAACGAAGGAGGGTTTCTGTAATGCAGATGATATTCTTTGATGTTGGTGCTGGTTACATTTTGTGAAAAACATCATGTTTATACTGTTTTGTCATTCTTCAATAAAAAGCTATTTAAAAAAGTGCAATGTTTTATACTTGGTGGGTTAACATCATACTATGTACACTATAAATGTTAACACATTTAGCCTCTTTCTTATCTCTCCAAATAGAGGAAGACAATAAAACATAAGTTTTCAAAAATCATTTTCATTTCACTTATTAGCTAAGAGATACTCTACAGACAGTTTCACTCTTCTTAATGTAAGAAAATGTTTCTTTGAAATATATATTCAAATCCTCTTGCCATCTATCTTCAAACAAACAAAAGAATGAGCTCAAGACACCATATATTCAGGTTTAAGTAAACAATTTAAATGAAGTTTTTTTCTTTTTTTAACTTAGTCTGCATTTTCAAACTCTATAAAATTATTCCATTTTTGTTAAATTAATTTCATATTCTTAATCTCAGGATGAATGAAGAAATCCTTAAAAGCCTACAGTTTAGGAAAGCATGGCATGAATATGCCTTCTAAAAGTCTAAAATTTAATGTCGTTCCTTTTCACTTTACAATAGAATCTTTGAGTAAAAAAAAAAATTCTTTGCAGACCAATATTTTGTGTCAGAATGATGAACTCTGAAAAATCAACACTTTTCCACCTGAAAATTTCCTGACTTTCCATTTGTAAATATTTATTCACAATCATCAAGATTTGAATTGTCTTTTTAAAATAGACTGTGATAAAAACACCTAGTGGATGATCTATTTAAAAACTTTGTTGTCATTTCTTCTCTTAGAATTTCTATCATATAGGAAAGAAGAACTTTTGATATAAATATTTTATTAACTACAAGAAGCAAAGGGGCAAGGAGAAAACACAGACAGGCAGGAAGTAAAAGTTTATTCAAAATTTCCTTTGCAAAATAATTCTTGACAAAGATGAGTTAGTGGAAAGAATGAACATCCTGAAGCACACTACAATATTGTTCCCAATAAAGTTTATTTTGCAAACTACTTTATTCTGTTATTTCCCTTGCTATCATAATGCTGTGCTTATAACCTACCCCATGTTTCCGAAAGCTATGCAACTTCCTTAAACAGCTACACAGTACAGGTTTAAGGGGAAGAAAAGTAAGTCCTACGTTCCTTTTATTACTTTAAATGAATATTAAGATCTTTCACCCACTGTGATTGGGAATTGTAGGTGACAAATAATCTAAATGCTTATAAATTTAGTTTGCTGTTCAATAGCATAACTGCTGCTAATCTACTTAGCTAGTGACATTAGAAATTCAAATATCTTCAAGATGAATTTTCTGAGAAATTTTGAAATTAGGTTCTAGATGACCATGAACAGGTGCCAGGTATGCCTCTATTCATGAAGAAACAACTTTAGAACATCATCATTTCAGTGAGCTAAACTATAGCATTACTACTCTACCAAAAGTGATGGAAAAATCCAATTTAGCTGTATGATTAAGCACATTAATTTCATTCCCTTTTCTATAATAAACACCACAGAACTAATCTAGTATGAAATTAGATAATTTCAGAGAAAATGTAAAGCAGTGATAATAAATATGTGCAGTTGCCCATGAACTACCACAAACAATCAACAAGTGGGATCTCTTCTTACTAAAAAGCTTCTGCACAGCAAGAGAAACCACCAACAGTATGAACAGACAACCCACAATGTGGGAAACAAATTTTCACCAGCTGTCCTGCAGACAAAGGTCTACTATATAAAGAACTGAAAAAAAAATCAGATCTCCCAAATTTAAAGACCCAATCCAAAAATGGGCACCTGAAAGGAACAGACATTTCTCAGACAAAGAAGTAGAAATAGCAAATAAATACATGAAAAAATGTTCAACATCACTAGTCATTTGAGAGATGCAAATGAAAACAACGCTGAGATTTCACCTCACCCCAGAAAGAATGGCTGCTATCATGAAATCAACCAATAACAAATGGTGGAGGGGCTATGGGGATAGAGGAACCCTACTCCACTGCTGGTGGGAGTGTAGACTGGTACAACCACTGTGGAAATCAGTATGGAGAAACCTCAAAGAACTAGGATTGGAAGTCCCATTTGATCCAGCTATTGCCCTGCTAGGTATCTTCCCCAAAGAATTAAAAGAATCATACCACAGTGATATATGTGCACCCATGTTCATAGCAGCACAATTTTTGATAGCTAAAACTTCCAAGCAACCCAAATGCCCATCAAATGGAGACTTCATAAAGAAAATGTGATTTTTTTAATAAAATGGAGTATTACTCAGCCATAAAGAATGAGAAACTAGAGACATTTATTGCTAAATGGATGCACACTGAGGCAATACTCTTAAGTGAAATAAATAGGACACACATGTGTAAATACCGAATAGTTTCTCTAGTGTGAGAAACTGAAAGTGTAAATAAGGACTAAAAGGTATAATAGATAATGTGAAATAGGAAGAAAAGATGCAAAGGGGAAGGGGAAGGGGAAATCGGAGGGGGAGGGGAAAAGAAAGAAGGGAATGGAATTAATATGAGAAAAAGAAAAAATGGAAACAAAGTCTTTGTAGATAGGGAGGGGTGGGGGAGTTGAAGGGAGGGCAGGGGAATGGGGAAAAAATAAGAACCAAGATGGATTATGTAAAGGTGCAAATTTTCAATGATGAATGTCATTATATTGTATACCTTAAATGTACCAATAAAATTAATTTAAAAACTATGTGCAAGCTCATACTATATAAGTATAAAATGCAAAAATATTAAAATATCATATTCCCATTTCCCATTTTTATGAAATATCATGAAATATTAACCTAAACTGAATATGTAATATATAATGTCTAAGAATATTTATTTATAAATCTACCTTTTAGTATTACCTTTTTTTTAAGATTATAAACTCAAAGATATGCATTTGGTTTTTATTTTTATTATTATTTTTTTTTATTTTTTGGTACCGAGGATTGTACTCAGGACCTTGCACTTGTGGAGCAGGCGGCAGAACCACTGAGCTAAATCCCCGGCTGGGTTTTATCTGTAAAGAGTATTACACTATAAAATAGGTGAGTCAGAACTATTCACCACACTAATTTGTATAATCAAGAAAAATAGGGTTGGTTGGTTTGTTTGTTTCCAGAACCTAGGATGGAACTCAGGATCCTATACTTGCAAGGCAAGTGCAGCATCACTACCTGGCCCAGAGAGTAGGGTTTTTAATACAAATGTTGAAATTTGCTTTGTGCATATGATGATCATACCATGTTGATTCTGATAAGCTTTTAGCTCCTAATTCTGCATTCTTTCTTAGACTATGTTTAGAATGGCATTTTGTTAACTAATTTGAAAGTAAAATCAATGGAAGACTGAATGCATTATCAATCAGCTATGCTACTCTAGCTATTATATATTCAGGATGCAAGGACCTCTTCTGTGAGCCCAACAAGTCACTCAAATCATCTATATCAAAGTACTTTAAAAACAATAAAATATTAAATGCTTACAACATGCTCTGCCGTCTTCAGATACATTGCATGTGCTAACAAAGGATTAGAAGAGCAAAGCCATGCTTGTATACAAAATGGTTACTATTGTGGTAGACTGTTATAGTTTACATCTAGACGTCTCCCAAAAACCTCATGCACTCATAGATGGAGCTTTTGAAGGATGATTGAATGAGGCAGGTGTAGAATATAGTTAAATGTGATGTTAGAAATTAGGGCCTGGCCAGAAGAGGCAGGTCACTGGGAGCATGACCTGGAAGCATGTGTCTTCCTCCCCGGTCCTCCCTTCTCTATCTGCTTCCTGGCTGCCATGATGTGAGAAGTTTTCCTTCACCAGACCCCCACCATGCCTTCTTGTCTTGGAGAAGCCAATTATGGACTACAAATGTGAGCCAAAATAAACTTCCCCTCCTTTAAGATGTGGTTGACCAAGTGATGAGATAGTAATTAAGAGACAGGCTAAGAAGGGCCAGGGATTTAGCTCAGTGGTTCTTCCCCCTGCCTTGCAAGTACAAGGTCCTGAGTTCAATTCCTGGTACCAAAAAAATAAAATAAAAATACAAATAATAAATTAAAAATTTGGGCTGGGGATTTAGCTCAGTGGTTCCACCGCCTGCCCTGCAAGCACAAGGACCCAAGTTCAATCCCCGGTACCAAAAAAAACCCAAAAAGACACAGGCTAAGAAATAACACTATCAGACTTTATACAGCTTATAAATCTCATATTGTCAAATATTATTCTATTCTTAAACTTCTAATTTCTAGAGTACTTAAAATGGTTAGTCTTTTACCAAATTAAAATCTTTACCTTAAAAAAGATAATGCAGAGCACACAGGAAGTGAGCCGCTCACAGCACACAAGAGAAGAGTTGTGGGCCACAGTACCACCCCTGTGGTACTCAGCACAGAGGAGGTGAACCGCTCACGATGTACAAGAGAAGGCTTCCAGGCCTCCGTACCACCCTCTCCAACACACAGGGGGTGAGCCGCAAGAGTGCCAGTAGCAACCCCCCCACCCCCACCCCGTCGAAATGACAAGACACATAAAAAAGTCTCAAAACCAGATTTCCAGGTCACCTACAGCAATCCCAAAGGGAAATGAGATGGAACACTCTGATACTCAACCACCTGGACTCCCTGAACTGGCAACAAAAGAGGATCTGGAAAAAATGAAATCAGAAATAATTTCTCAGAGATTGTGCTCACAGTGCAAGACATGATTAATAAATCTAGAGAGGAGCTCAGGAACATGATGGAATCCCAACATAGGAAACAAATGGAATCCATAAAACAGATGCAAATAGATTTCCAGGACATGAAAATCTCCATTGAAAGTCTACACAGCAGAATGAGCCAGATATAGAAGATAAGATTGCAATTAGTGACCAGGAAAAGAAAAATTGCTTTAAAATAGTAAGGGACCAAGAGAAATCAAATCCAGCAGCTGCTAGATGATGCAAAGAATAACATAAGACTGATCAGAGTCAGTGAAGAAACAGGAGACAGTGCAGATGACAAAAAAAAAACTGTTCACAGAAGTGATGGCAGAAAACTTCCCAAGAAGGGGACAAGAACTTCACATACAGATAAGTGAGGCATATAGGACTCCAAATAGCCTTGATCAAAAAAAAAACGACACATAGGCGTATAATTGTTAAGATTCCAGAAACCCAACAGAAGAACAAAGTTCTACAAGCAGTGAGAGAAAAGAAACAAATCACATACAAAGGAAAGCCCATCAGAATCACAGCAGACTTCTCAGTGTAAACCCTCAAGGCAAGAAGGGCTTGGAGTGATGTATTTCAAGCCCTAAGAGAAAACAGTCTCCAACCCAGATTGATGTACCCTGCAAAACTATCTTTCAAAATGGATGGAGAAATAAGATACTTTCATGACAAAGAGCACCTTAGGAACTTCATGAATACCGAACCAGCACTCCAAAAAATTTTAGACAATGTCCTAGGAAAAGACATTGAGGATCATAACCCCAGGAAGCACAGCAGAATAAATCCGTCGGGTGCAAGAAATTAAATGCAAAGGGCAAGAATCCAACAAGAAAAAGTCATGACAATGATAAGTCAATACGTATCAGTTATAACCATCAATGTTAATGGTCTCAATTCACCCATCAAAAGAAATAGACAGGCAGAATGGGTCAAGAAGCAAGATCCAACAATATGCTGCATACAAGAAACATATTTAATTCAAAAAGAAACTCATAGTCTGAAAGTTAAAATTAAAGGGTGGAAAACAGTACTCCATGTGACAGGGACCCGAAAAAAAAAGCAGGAGTAGCTATCCTCTTTGCAGATCAAGTGGATTTCAAACGAAACTCTGAAACACTCTGGTCCCAAGAATTTCAGATAAAGGATACTCAACTTGTATGTACAAATCTATTGTGAACATGTGTTTTCACTCCTCTCAAGTAAAAACTTAAGAGCAGGACTGTTGGTTCTTAACAGTAATACAAGAAATTTTTATATTGTTTTCCAAAATGGTTTTGTCATTTTACATTCACATTAGCAGTATTAGAAAGTTCTAACTGGATCACACCTAAGCTGACATTTGTTCTTTTAAAACTTTTAACTTCATCTCCCTAATGAGTGTATAATTCAATCTTGTTATGGTACTGATTAGTATTTTTCTGATTCTAGTGTTGCACACCTTTCCTTGTGCTGTACTGGCTATTTATCATCTTCTTGTGCCTACTTTTTTTTTTGGTACAGGGGATAGAACTCTGGACCTTCCGCTTGCGAGGCAGGCAGTGGCACCACTGAGCTAAATCCCTGGCCCTTCTTGTGTCTATTTTTTAATTGGGTTGTCTATTAATGAGCTGTAAGAGTTCTTTATATATTCTAGTCATAGGTTATATGCATTGTAAATATGGTCTGTTTAAGGACTACTTTTCATTTTAACGATGTCATTTAAAGTTCTAAATTTTGATGGAATCTCATTTATCACTTTTCTTTTATACATCATGTTTTTTGTATCCTAGGAAGTTCTTGCCTACCCTAAATTCATAAATGTTTTCCCATATAATTTCTTCTTAAAGTTTTATACTTATAGGCTTTCATATTTAGGTTCATAGATCCTCTCAAGTTATTTTTATGTATGGAAATAAAGGGTTGAGGTAAAATTTTTTTTGGATTAAATTCTTTTATTGGTACATTGTAGGTATACAATACAATTACATTCCTCACTGGGAATTGTACCTTTACATAATGCATCTTGGTTCTTATTTTTTCCCCATTCCTAGCCCTCCCTTCACCCCCTCCACCCTTCCCTATTTACAAAGACTTTATTTCCATTTTTTCCATTTCTCAGCATTTTTCCCTTTCCCTTCTTTCCTTTCCCCTGCCCCTCCCACTACCCCTACCCCTTTGGACCTTTTCTTCCTATTTTACATTGTCGATTATTCATTCTAATCATTGGTACATTTTAGGTATACAATATAATGACATTCATCATTGGAAATTTGTACCTTTACATAGTCTCTCTTGGTTCTTATTTTTCACCCTTGCCCAGCCCTCCCTTCAACCCCTCCAGTCCTCCCTATTTACAAACATTTTGTTCCTATTTTTCCATTTTCTCATATTAATCCCATTCCCTTCTGTCCTTTCCCCTAGCCCTCCCACTTCCTTCCCCTTTGCCCCTTTTCTTCCTATTTCACATTACCTATTATACATTTAGTCCTTATTTACACTTTCAGTTTCTCACACCAGAGAAACTATTTGGTACTTATACTTGTGTGTCCTATTTATTTCACTTAAGCATACTGCCTCAATGTGCATCCACTTAGCTATAAATGTCTCTAATTTCTCATTTTTTATGGCTGAGTAGTACTCCATTTTATTAAAAAACCACATTTTCTTTATCCAGTCTCCAGTTGATGGGCATTTGGGCTGTTTCCAACTTTTAGCTATTACAAACTGCGCTGCTATGAACATGGGTGCACATATATCACTGTGGTATGATTCTTTTAATTCTTTGGGGAAGATCCCCAGCAGTGGAATAGTGGGGTCAAATGGGACTTCCAGTCCTAGTTCGTTGAGGTATCTCCATACTGATTTTCACACTGCTTGCACCACTCTACACTCCCCCCAGCAGTGGAGCAGGGTTCCTCTTTCCCCACAGCCTGGCCAGCATTTGTTTTTGGTTGATTTCATGATAGCAGCCATTCTTTCTGGAGTGAAGTGGAATCTCAGTGTTGTTTTCATTTGCATCTCTCGAATGACCAGTGTTGTTGAACATTTTTTCATGTATTTATTTGCTATTTCTACTTCTTTGTCTGAGAAATGTCTGTTCATTTCAGATGCCCATTTTCGGATTGGGTCTTTAAATTTGGGAGGTCTGATCTTTTAAAGTTCTTTATAGATTCGAGATAGTAGACCTTTGTCTGAGGAAGAGCAGGTGAAGATTTTTTCCCACATTGTGGGTTGTCTCTTCACACTGCTGGTGGTTTCTCTTGCTGTGCAGACGCTTTTTAATAAGAAGAGATCCCATTTGTTAATTGTTTGTGCTAGTTCACGGGCAACTGAGGTTTTGTTCATAAAATCTTTTCCTACACCGATGTCTTCAAGGGTTCTACCTAACCTCTGTTCCAACTGGTTCAGAGTTTCTATTTTAATATTTAGATCTTTAATCCATTTTGATTTTAGTTTAGTGCATGGTGAGAGATATAGGTCTAGTTTTAATCTTTGGCTAGTTGAAGCCCAAGTTTTCCAGCACCATTTATTAAAGAGGCTATCTTTCCTCCAGTGAGGGTGTTTGGCTCCTTTGTCAAAGATGAGATGGCTGAGTGTGTCTGACGTTGTTTCTGCATCTTCTAATCTGTTCCACTGGTCCTCAAATCTGTTTCTTTGCCAGTACCATGCTGTTTCTACCACAGTAGCTTTGTAGTAGAGTTGCAGGTTGGGGATTGTGATACCCCCTGCCATGTCTCTGTTACCTAGAATTGCTTTTGCTGTTCTGGGTCTCTTCTTGTTCCAAATGAATTTTTGGATTGTTTTCTCGAGGTCTATGAAGTATGCTGCTGGGATCTCAATTGGAATTGCATTAAATCTATATAGCAGTTTTGGAAGTATGGCCATTTTCACTATATTACTCCTTCCTACCCAGGAGCAGGGGATGTCTGTCCATTTTCTGATATCATCTTCAATCTCTCTTTTCAGAGTGCCATAGTTTTCAGAGAAGAGGTCTTTGATTTCCTTCATTAGGATGATTCCTAGGTATTTCAGTTTTTTGGATGCTGTTGTGAAAGGAATTATTTGCCCTATTTCTCTCTCAGTGAGTGTGTCATTGGTGTAGAGGAAAGCTATTGATTTTTGTGTGTTGACCTTGTAACCAGCTACTTGACTGAATTTGGTTATTAAGTCTAGAAGACTTTTGGTGGAGTTCTTGGGGTCTTCTATATAGAGTATCATGTCATCTGCAAATAATGACAATTTGACTTCTTCATTACCTATCCTTTTTCCTTTTATTTCTTTCTCTTCTCTAATTGCCATGGCTAATGTTCCCAGAAATATATTGAACAAGAGTGGTGATAGTGGACATCCTTGTCTTGTTGCTGATTTTAGGGTGAAGGATTTCAGTTTTTGACCATTTAGTATGATATTGACTGTTGGTTTTTCATAGATGGCTTTTATCAGTTTGAGGTAGAGACCATCTATTCCAATTTTTTGTAGGGTTTTTATCATAAATGCATGTTGGATTTTGTCAAATGCTTTTTCTGCATCGATGGAGATAATCATATGGTTTTTGTCCTTGGCTCTATTGATATAGTGTATTACATTAATTGATTTTTGTATATAGAACCATCCCTGCTTCTCTGGGATGAATCCCACTTGATCAGGGTGTATGATCTTCTTGATGATCTTCTGCATTCTGTTTGCCATTATCTTATTAAGGATTTTTGCATCTATGTTCATTAGTGAGATTGGCCTATACTTCTCTTTTTCAGTTGGGTCTTTCTCTGCTTTGGGGATCAAGGTGATGCTTGCTTCCAGGAATGAATTTGGGAGTATTGCTTCCCTTTCAATTTCATTGAAGAGTTTAAACAGTAGTGGCAGCAGTTCCTCTCTAAATGTCTTGTACAATTCAGCAGTGAAGCCATCAGGGCCCGGGCTTTTCTTAGTTGATAAGTTTTTAATTACATTTTCAATTTCATTGGTTGATATTGGGTTGTTCAAAATTTTTAGGTCTTCTTCATTCAACTTTGGTAATTCCTATGTATCTAGGAATCTGTCCATTTCTTCTGTGTTGTCCATCTTATTGGCGTATAGGTTCTGGAAGTAGGTATTGATGATCCTCTGGATTTCTGCTGGATCTGTTGTCATTTCACCCTTTGCATTCCTAATTGCATGGATTTGGGCCATTTCTTTCCTTTTTCTGACAAGGTTGGCTAAAGGTTTGTCAATTTTGTTGATTCTTTCAAAGAAGCAAGTCTTGGCTTCATTGATTTTTTTGTATCATTCTCTTAGTCTCCATTGCATTGATTTCTCCTCTGATCTTTATAATTTCCTCCCTTGTATGAGCTTTGGGGTTGTCCTGCTCTTCTTTTTCTAGAAGCTTGAGGCTCAGCACCAGGTTGTTTAATTGGGCTCGTTCTGTTTTCCTAATATGAGTATTCACTGCTATGAATTTCCCTCATAAGACTGCTTTCATTTGTGTCCCATAGATTCTGATATGTTGTATTGTCATTGTCATTTAATTGAAGGAACTGTCTGATTTCTTCTTTAATTTCCTCTGTGACCCATTGGTTATTCAGAAGTGTGTTGTTTAATTTCCATGTGTTTATGAAATTTTTTGAGTTTCTTTTGCTGTGGATCTCCAATTTCATCGCACTATGGTCTGATACTATACAGGGGATAACTTCAATTCCTTTGCACTTACTTAAACATGTTCTATGTGTGAGTATGTGGTCTATTTTTGAGAATGACCCATGTGCAGCTGAGGAGAATGTGCATTCTGATTTTGTGGGGTGGAAGACTCTGTAAACATCTGTTAAGTTCATTTGTTCAAGAGTTCAATTGAGTTCTAGTATTTCATTACTTGTTTTTTGTCTAGTTGATCTATCTATTTGTGACAGTGGGGTGTTGAGGTCCCCCACTACAATTGTATTAGTGCATATATGACTTTTCATGTCCGTTAGTATTTGTTTTATATAGTTGGGTGCACTAGTGTTTGGTGCATAGATATTTATGATTGTCATCTCTTCCTCTTGGATTCTTCCCTTTACAAGGATGTAGTGTCCTTCTTCGTCTCTCTTAATCAGTGTTGGTTTGAAATCTATTTGATCTGCAAAGAGGATAGCTACTTCTGCTTTTTTGGGGGTTCCGTCACATAGAATATTGTTTTCCACCCTTTAACTTTCAGTCTATGAGTTTCCTTTTGAATTAAGTCTGTTTCTTGTATGCAGAATATTGTTGGATTTTGCTTCTTGACCCATTCTGCCAGTCTATTTCTTTTCATTGGTGAATTGAGATCATTAACTGATGGTTATAACTGAAACGTATTGACTTGTCATTGCCATGACTTTTTCTTTTTGTTGGGTTCTCCCCCTCTACATTTAATTTCTTGTCATGCCAGATGGGTTCATTCTGCTTTGCTTCCTGGGGTTGTGATCCTCAATGTCTGTTCCTAGGATATTGTATAAAATTCTTTGGAGTGCTGGTTTGGTATTCACAAAGTTCCTAAGGTGCTGTTTGTCATGAAAGTATCTTATTTCTCCATCCATTTTGAAAGATAGTTTTGCAGGGTACATCAATCTGGGTTGGAGGCTGTTTTCTTTTAGGGCTTGGAATATGTCACTCCAAGCTCTTCTTGCCTTGATGGTTTGTGTTGAGAAGTCTGCTGTGATTCTGATGGGCTTTCCTTTGTAGGTGATTTGTTTCTTTTCTCTGACTGCTTGGAGAACTTTGTTCTTCTGTTGAGTTTCTGGAATCTTAACAATTATATGCCTATGTGGAAATTTTTTTTGATCAAGGCTAGTTGGAGTCCTATATGCCTCACTTATCTGTATGTCAAGCTCTTTTCCCCTGCTTGGGAAGTTTTCTGCCATTATTTCTGTGGAAAGATTTTTTATGTCATCTGCACTCTCTCCTGTTCCTTCATGGAGCCCAATCAGTCTTATGTTATTCTTTTCTGTAACATCTAGCAGCTGCTGGATTGATTTCTCATGTTCCCTTATAATTCTGAAGCAATTTTTCTTTTCTTGGTCATTAATTGCAATCTTATCTTCTATATCTGAAATTCTGTCCTCACATTGGCTCATTCTGCTGTGTAGACTTTCAATGGAGTTTTTCATGTCCTGGAAATCTAGTTGCATCTGTTTTATGGATTCCATTTGTTTCTTATGTTGGGATTCCATCATGTTCCTGAGCTCCTCTCTAGATTTATTAATCATGTCTTGCACTAGGGGCACAATTTCTCCTGTTATCTGAGAAATTATTTCTGATTTCATTTTTTCCAGATCCCCTTTTGTTGCCAGTTCAGTGGGTCCAGGTGGTTGAGTATCAGAGTGTTCCATCTCATTTCCCTTTGGGGTTGCTGTAGGTGATCTAGAAGTCTGGTTTTGAGACTTATTTATGTGTTTTCTCATTTCCACTGGGCCAGGTGCCTGTTAGCGCCTGCACGGATTATCTCCTCTGAGCTGAGTGAGGTGGGACAGGCGCCGGGAGCAGCGGTAGGGATGGTTACCCAAAAGCCCTTTCCTGTGGGCTGGGAGCAGCCAGAGGGATGGTGGCCAGGAAACCCCTTCCTCTGGACCAGGAGTAGTGGGATGGTGGCTCAGAAGCCCCTCCCTCTGGGCCAGGAGTGGTGGGAGGGATGGTGGCCCGGAAGGCCCTTCCTCTGGGCCAGGAGCAGGGGGACAGAAGGTGACCCAAAAGCCCTTTCCTCTGGGCTGGGAGCAACAGGAGGGATGGTGACCGGGAGGCCCCTTCCTCTGGACCAGAAGCAGTGGGACTCAGTACCTTGTTCTGGTGGTCTGGTGTCCTCTGCGTCTTTGTAGTGTGGAATCAGGTGGCTGCCTGTCTGCAGCGGGGTGATTCGGTGTCTTCCACGCGACTCAGGAGCTCGGTAGGGCATGCACAGACCTGCCTGTCTGCAGCGGGCTGATTTGGTGTGTTCCAGGCTACTGGGGACCTCCATAGGGTGTGGGCAGACCTGCTTGTTGGCAGCCAGGTGATTCGGTGTCTTCCGCACAACTCAGGACCTCAGTAGGGCATGCACAGACCTGCCTGTCTGCAGCGGGCTGATTCGGTGTGTTCCAGGCTACTGGGGACCTCCATAGGGTGTGGGCAGACCTGCCTGTCTGCAGAGAGGTGATTCAGCCTCTTCCGAGCAACTCAGGACCTCGGTAGGGTGTGCACAAACCTGCCTGTCTGCAGCGGGCTGATTTGGCGTGTGTTCCGCACGACTTAAGGTTAATTCTTTATATACAGATAGCAGGTGTTCTAGAGCCATTTGCTGAAAACACTATCTTTAACCCTGCTCTTAAATTGACTTTATGTTCTATACAATGTCAATGTTAAATAATCTTTCAAAACTCAGTGGACCATATATGTGTAGTTCTATTTCTAGATTCTCTGTTTTATTCCAATGATCTATATGTCTTTCCTTATACCAACACTGCCTTGATTACTGTAGCTTTAGAGGAAGTCTTAAAATTAGGCACTAAGTGTCTTCCAACAATGTTTTTTTCTTTTTCTTTTTACTCTTCTAGGTCCTTTGTACCCCTATATAACTTTTAAATTTCAATATCCAATTCTTCATTTATAGCAAGTATACATAGACCTGAATTTTTATATATACCTTGTGTTTTCTAATCCTGCAAAATTCAAATACAAGTTCTAAGGGTTCCTAGAGGTTTCTTAGTATTTTCTCCGTAGATGATCATTTCATCTACATATAAAGATTTTGCTTCTACCTTGCCAATCCTATCCTAACTGTGTCATTTTATTGCCAGACTATTTTGGTTTAGGCCTATGTTTCCAAGTTTAATGGACAGATGAAGAGTAGGCATATCTGCCCTTGTTCCCCATCTTAAGGAGAAAGCATTGTATCTTCTCCATTCATATAAGGCATTTTTGCTGGAAGTATGGAGTACATGTCTTTGATCTGTTGAGAAGGTTCTGTTCTATTTCTAGTCTCCTGATAGCTTTTACCATGAACAGCTATAAAATTTAGTCCAATACTTTTTCTCCAACTAGTGACAGGATCATATGGCTTTTTCCTTTCCTCTGTTAAAATGATGACTTTTGGGGTTGGATCTTCCAATGCTGAACCAACACTGCCATTCCTATAATAAAACCACTTTCTACATACTGCGAAATCTGACTTCTAATAGTTTGTTTTGTTAAACAAATTTCTACCTATGTTCATGCTTTTTTCTTCTATTATCTTTATCCAGTTTTAGGATTAGCACAATGTTGATTTCCTAAAATGAGGGGAGAAATGTTCCTTCTTTTTTCTGTTTTAAATGTTTGATATAATTTATCAGTTAAAAAGTATACGAGCCTGTTGTTATCATATAGGTAGGTTTTCAAGCTAGGAATATACTTTCTTTAATAGGTGCTATTCAAATTTTATATTTCCTCCAGAGTTAGTTTCATTAATTTGACTTCCAAGGTACTTCTTAGAAGTTGTCAAATTTATTTCAAAAAAGATTTTTGTAATATCCTTTCTGTATCCTTTTAAATTCTGTAAAATCTGTGGTAATGCCTCCTAGATCTTGATATTATAATTTTTAAAATGTATGATTGATATTGTGTAATAGGAAGTAAAGGTCTAAATCAGCAGGGGAAGTGGGAGGGGGTAGGGGAAAGGAAAGAAGAGAAAAGAAAAAATATGAGAAAAGAAAAACAATGGAAACAAAGTCTTTGCAAACAGGGAAGGGTGGAGGGGGTGAAGGGAGGGCAGGGGAAGGGGAAAAAAATAAGAACCAAGATATTCATGTAATGGTACAAGATCCCAGTGATGAATGTAACTATTTTATACCTAAAATGTATCAATAAACTTAATGAGGAAAAAAAAAGATAATCCAGCAAAACTGAACAAATTGTATTAAGCTTGTAATCATATACATAAGCTTATAGTCTTGATTATATGAGCAGGGCACAGATATATTATACACTTATACTCCCATTAAAAAACACACACCTCTTATCCAGAAACCTTCTTATTATGGTAATTGACAAATATTTTGATGGCCAATGTAAGTGTGTATAGGTGTAATATCACTTAACTTCTTTGAAAGAGTAAGGGTTGCGTGTGTAGCTCGGTGCTTAGCAGATCATATGCTTAGTATGCATGAGGCCCTGAGTTTGAGCCCCAGCACCACACACACACACACAGAGAAGAGTAAATTAAATAAATATATCCAATGACAGAACTAAAAAGAACAAAGTAAACAAATGTAAGGACTTAGGGAATTGTGTAAACTAATTCTACTGTTTAAAAAAACAATGACCCTGAGGGTGCTGCTTCATGGTAGGATACTTGGCTGGCATGCATAGCCTCTGGGTTTGACTTCCAATACCAATATATTTACGACCTACAACTTTTTCATTTTTCTAAACAGCTGGTAAAAGATTCAAACATCATACACACAGAGCTCTTTTTGAGGAATCAATTACTGCAAAAATCTTATTTATATCCCCTATTGGAGTATAATTACACTACTATTAAAAATACCTAATTGTAAATTAATTTATTTCATCTCAAAAATGTGTTATGTTAGCAATACCTTATTACACAGATACAAGCTTATTGTGAATTTAATTATTCAAATTTAACTTTCATATTCCATTGTGGGAATTATATATGCTCTAATATTTTTATTCCTCATCTATAATAAAATTACAATTAAAATATTCTTTACTAAAATTTGAATAGAACTTTTTGATCAGGAAGTATGGCTTAATGTTACATGAAAAGATTTTTAAAAACTGTAACTACTTTAATGTAACTATTTTCTATTTTGGCTTAGGCATGGAAGATGGGAGTCATTGTACCTCACAAAGCAGCAAGTCAATGATGTGGAACACCATGCAGAGTGGGAACTTGGCAGTAAAGAGAGTGAGGAACCACTGGGATGCATACATATGAGCTTCCAGGTTCAGATCACAAAAATGGCTGTGCAGATCTGGTAGCTGTTCCTAAAAGAGAAAGCGAAAAACTTAGGGGAAGGAACACTGAAAAAGCTTTCTTTTCTGCCACAACTATAATTTATAACAAGCGTTCTGTAGTCACTTCAACTATATTCCAGGATTGGCTGCAGTTTATGTAACTACACAGAAGTGATGACAAGGGATGGGAATTGAGCATATTACAGATATATGAGGAAAATAAAGACAGACTTGTTATAAACAAATAGCAAAGCTTATCTTTTCATTTCTTTTTTTTTTACCAAAGCTTATCTTGCTCACTTGACTGTTTTTGTTTCTGGGGAAATGCTTGGTCTGACAGAACACCTGTAGTCCAATAAATATCATGACTCCAGAGTCACCCATGGCATCTCCAATTAGAGTTCACCTCCTACCGAGCTAGAAAAGAAATGTACCTCTTTGGACACCAGCTAATACCACATCATCTAGTGTCAATGATACCACCTCAGTGTTTTCAAGCACTTACTTGAAAGTTCCAAAGTATAAGTAAATTGAAAAACCTATATTCAACATACTAAAAATGGCAAAGTAAAATTGTCTAAGGGTATAATATATAAAAGTGACTATATATCCTAAAAATGCATTTATGCTAGCTTTGCTTTCTTCTCTAGTAAAACAAGCAAATGCTTTTTAAAAGCATGAAAGGCAAACTAAAAACTATTAGCATAACTAATATTCCCATAACTGAAAGAGAAAGGCAGATAGGTAAAAGCACATGTTCATTTTGTTTTCATAAAAAGATCACAAAAGCAAAGTATTTTATGTACATGATGCTCCTTTGTAAAACGCCAAAATGTTCCCATCAGGTACTTAAATGAGGTATCCAAATGGTCATCAAGCTAAGAGACAAAAATTGCTGATAGAAAAATCTGGTTGAGTTTCATCACAGTGCTATAAACTTTTTCATTTACTAGATATACTTATTTGACTTTCAAAATCCTCAGGAATACTGGTGTTTGAAAAAAAAAAAAACTTTTGTTAAAGAAAGATAAAAAGCAGGCTGGGGATGTAGCTCAGTTGCGCTGTGCCTGTCTGGCAAGCGCAAGGTCCTGAGTTCGATTCCTAGTACTGGAAAAAAAAGAAAAGAAAAGAAAGATAAAAAGTGAGCAACTGCAAATACTTGGTAGAATTTAATCATTTAAAAACTGTTCACTGCTTTTAATGTTCATAATTATCAGATTCTTCTCCATCCCATGCCCATGTGTCCCTATGCTTATGGCTCATTTTATACCCTTCTCTCCATTTTATCTCCATCTTTAAGATCTTCTGCTCTTCTACATTCCCTTCTCCCAGTAAAGTTGCTCTTTAATCTCACAATAAACTCTCAATCTTTTACTCCCCTGTCCTTCCATCTGTCTCCTATTGGCTTCACCTCCTTCTTTAAATATATATGGATTTCCTGACAGGTCCCATCAATGCAATTCTGGTAGTAGTAGTTTCACTCCTACATCCCACTAACCCTCTTCTCCAAATATTTTACCTTTCTCCAGTAAAAAAAAAAATCTATTCAAATACTTCTTTTACATTTCCCTTGGGTTCCCAACACATCTTTTAGAGAAACTCATATAAATATGCTGAATAGACCCTTTATAAATTTAAGATTTCCAATCCCACATGGAACTTCAAAGTTATCCAGTAATTCCTTTTGTCAGCTCTGTCAATAATTTTTCCCTTTCTCACAATTTTGTGAGATAATACTTTGTATAGATAAAAGAATATGTTTCTCACCCATATATATATTATAAAGCACATTAACAACATTGATTGAAGTTAGGCACTTATGTGGAAAAAAATTAAAATATGTCCCTACATTAAGGTAATTCAGGTGTTTTTTTATTCTTTTACCAACATCTTTCTGTCTTTTCCATGTGTGAATTCAAGTACAATAGTGGTGCTAATTAGCATGGAAAAAGAGATTAGATATTTCAATTTTTACTTGGTAAACACCTTTACTTCTCTATAATACTAATGTGGTGATCTCTTCATTGACTTAATTCACCATATGGCCACTTCAAAGCATATTAATGTTGAATATATAAAATGTGAAATAGTCTAAGAGCTAAAGACATGTTATTGTGTTAAAAACAATATAGATATTGGTCAGAAACCAAATCTATTTATATTTCCAGTAGTATTCCATTAAACTTTTATAACTCATTATTATTTACCAACTCTATTAGGCTTTTTTGATAACTCAACAAATCCCTAGGTGATAAAAGGTACTAATTTTTATTTACCTGCATTAGTCTCTCCAGCTGATAGAATTTGCAATGAAGATCTTCAAAGTTATTTTTGTAGAGGTCTTGCAAACCATAGTCATACATGATTTTCACCAAAACACAGAATGCTTGTTCCTCTGGCATCTGCAGGAAAACATGCATATAAAATATTTTAAGTAAGTGGCATTTGGCAGAATCTCAATAATCTCAAAAAAGTATCTTCACGTTATGAGCCCTCTGCACACAGGGTTGAAGGCCTGTAGTGAATGGAGTTCATCAGAGAGAGCGTTCTGCAGTGACATAGGTTAAATTTCTGTTCAAAGTCTCTAGATTCTTGACCCGAGATGAATTTTAATCAAGTTGTTATCCATTCGTTGAGATACCTTGAAAAAAAAGCTAATAGTCACATGATTCAAAAATCTAAACAATATCTTGTCACACATTAGGCCTTCATACCTCCTCTACTCATCTCCTTTGCATAACCTCTTATTTTTAATAATTCTCCAATATACTGCCAATGTTTATGTAGATAAAATAATTACAAGCGCAAGGACCCTAGTTCAATCCCCGGTACCAAAAAAAAAATTACATTTTTCATTTTATTTTGCCCCTTTCCTACACAAAAGATAAAATTCTAAAAATGCTGCTACTCAATTTATTTTTTCCCTCTCACGATCTAAGTTGGAAATATTTCTCTCTCATTATATCAATATATGAAAACAGCTAAATAGTATTCCACTATATGGATGGATATACCAGAATTCATTGAATCAGTTTCCTCATAAGGGGTACTTGAGATATTCTAATATTTTATCATCAATGCTGTAATAAACATTATTGTATGTACATCATTTTTCACACATGCAGGAATGGGGTAGGGTACATCCCCAAAAGAGTGATTGGTGGGTCAAAGACTAGAATGCATTTTTAATTTTGATAGATAGTGTGATACAATCATCCCTGACTCTTCCTAATGTTGCTATTTGTATTTCTGCAAAAAAAATTTTTAGGAAAGAATCTTATGAGTTTCTATCATTTAAATGACCAATTAAATATATTAATCCTCTCAGATACTTTTTCTAAACAGAGAGTGAAATCTGAACTCAAGGTACAAGTAGCCAATGATAAATGTAAATGTACTGTATACCTAAAATGTTCCAATAAAAGAATTTAAGAAAAAAATCTGAACTCAAAAGAACTGCTCCAAATTACAGTAACAATAAGCTGAAAGAATATTGGAACACATTCAAAATTCTAGAAATTACATGAAGCAGATAGAAAAATCTATTATACTTACTCAGTGTCCTAGGATTAACTATTATATAAACATCTATTTAAAACGTCACCCTGGAAAATCTGAATTTGGCTGATTATGTTCTTTTATACTTTGTTAAATTAACTTCATGCCTGAAAAACTGAACCAAGCAGAGTTCCATTTACCAACTTAGAAATGTAATTAAGGTTCCAATAAAATCAGCCACTTCCACTTTCTATTTAGAAAGCACACAATGCATAGTTAAAGAAAATCTACAATTAAATGAGTATACATTACTGTTGTCATTTTGCTTATTCCTTTTTTATCTATGACTAGAAGTCTTTTCAAAACTTTGACCTCTGAACATGGCTGTTCAAGTTAGTAAGCATTCTTCAGCTTCTATTAATTATTTAAAATACAAGTTCACAATTCTTTCCTCCTTCAGCAATTCTGTCATTTGTGTCTCAAGTGACACTGACTTGCACCCAGACAGCCTATAATACTTTTCTAACCATTAAATTCTCAGCCTCTTCATCTTCCTCTTAGATCTCCATTGAAATGGCTCTATTCAAAGCTACATGTAAGATAGTTATAGCCAACCACGGAGAAAATAATTCACTACAAGCCTTTCTCTTTCTGAGTAAGTAAAAATCAGATGAATACTTTAACATTTGGTATCTTATAAATCTTTATTTCCTTGAATGGCAAAAAACCACCGAAGCAAATAAAAGGATTAAATTCTTTTGGTCTCCCCAATGTACACTGCCTGAAGAGATGAGGTGCAAGCTCTGAACACTGGAGATACAACAGTAAGAGCACAGTGCCTTCCCGAAGGACGAGTCAACAGGCAGCTCTGCTTGATGAGAACCCAGAAGTACGGAAATAGGGTAGGCTGGGTGTAGGACAATAGCACCACGGCTAGAATCCAAGTAAAGGAATGGCTTGGCATGAACCAGACCAGGATTAATTATTCAAAAGTCACAGAATGATGCAAAGTGGACACAATTTATTTTAATAGTACATGTTTGCAGTACATGATTACATTCAGCATGGACAGTTGGTACATGACATGAATGTACATGACACATTCTAATTCTTTTTATATCCGCCTCCCCTCCACTTCCTCACAGTCCCCTTCCCATTTCCAAGTATCTTTATCCATGTTTCCTATTATCTATCTTTTATTTTACCCTTCCATCTATTTATACTTTGGGTTTCTCTTATAGAGAAACCATGTGATATTTAAGCTTGTGTGTTTGATTTATTTCATTTAACATTACGATCTCAAGGCACATGTACTTTCCTCCAAATGACTCAAATTTATCCATCTTTCTGGAAAAGTAATACTGCATTGTGTGTAAATACCACATTTTCTTTATCCATTCATCTGTTGATGGGCATAAAGGCCACTTCCAAGACTGCTGCTATAAACATGAGTACAGATGTATCAGTGTAATAAGATGCCTCTAACTCTTTCAGGAAGATGCCTAGAATAGGAATAGCTGGGTTGAATAAAATTTCTAGTCTTACTTTTTTTGAGAATTTCCATAGTGGTTGTACTAATTTACATTTTCACCAACAATGTAGAAGGATGCCTTTCCCCAGCAACCTCATCAACAGTTGATATTATTTGATTTCTTGACACCATCTTTCTTTTCGGGTATAAGATGGAATCTCAGTGTTATTTTAATTTGCATTTAATGGCCAGAGATGCTGAATATTTTCTCATGTAGTATATTTAATGGCCATTTGAACTTCCCTTAAGAAGTGTCTATTCATTTCAACTGCCCATTTTCTGACTGGATATTTTATTATTTAGGGACCTAATTTTTTTTTTTGAGTAGCTGGAAAAAAAATTCCCATTCTCTAGGGTGTCTCTTCACGTTGTTTCCTTTGCTGTGAAGATTTTTTTTGGTACCAGAGATCAAACTCAGGGCCTTGCACTTGTTGAAGCAGGTGTGGTGCCAATGAGTTAAATCCCCAGCCCGCAAAAGCTTTTTAAATTAATATAATCTCATTTATTGATTCTTGATGCTATTTCTTGTGCAACTGAGGTTCTGTTCAAAAGTCCTTTCCTGTGCCTATCTCTTCAAGAGTTTCACCTTTATCATCCAATAGATTGTTTTTGTTTTAATATTTAGAACTTTGATCCATTTAAATTTTAGTTTTATACAGGATGGGAGATATGGGTCTAGATTTGAATTTTTGCATGTATATAGCAGTTTCCCAGCACCTTTTATTAAAGCGGCCATCTTTCCTCCAGGGCATGTTTTTGGCCGCTTTGTCAAAGGTCAGATGACTTAATGTGCCTGGAGTTATTTCCACATCTTCTGTTCTCCTCCACTAATCCACAGGCCTGTTTCTGCGCCAGTACAGTACCATGCTATTTTTATCACTGTGGTTTTGTAATGTAACTTGAAATCTGGGATTGTGATGTCTCCTGTTTTGCTCTTATTGTCCATAATTGCTTTTCCTATTCTGGGTCTCTTCTGGTTCCATATGAATTTTAGGATTGTGTTTTGTAGTTCTGTGAAGAATGGTATTGGTTTTTGGGGGGTTTTTTTCTCTTTTTTTTTTTTTGGTACCGGAGATCGAACTCAGGACCTTGTCCTTGCAAGGCAGGTCCGGTGCCACTGAGCTAAATCCCTGGCCCAGTATTGGTATTTTGAGTGGGATTACATTTATAAAAATATATATATATATGTGTGTGTGTGTGTGTGTGTGTGTGTGTGTGTGTGTGTGTGTATCAGTTTAGGAAGTACAGCCAACAACAAAGGCTTTATATTTTCTAATGTCCTCTTTGGCCTACTTTTTTAGAGTACTGTAGTTTTTGTTGTAGAGGTCTTCAATTTTCTTGGTCAGAGTAATTCCTAGGTAATTTTTCTTGATTATATTGTGAATGGTATTGCTTTCCCAATTTCTCAGTGAGTTCATTGTTGGTTTACAGGGCCACTATAATTTTGTGTGTTGATTTTGTATCCTGCTACCTTGTTGAATTTATTAGTTCTAAGAGTCCTTTTGTGGAATTTTTGGGGTCTTGTATATAAAAGATCATGTTATCTGCAAACAAAGATAAGTCTGGCTTCTTCCTTGCCTATATATATATATCCCTTTTATTTCTTTCTCTTGCCTGACTGTTGTAGCTAAAGATTTAAATTCCATAGTGAACTGGAATGGTGACACTGGACATCCTGACATGAGAGGAAAGTTTTTCACTTTTTCCCCTGTTAATGTGATGCTGGCAATAGGCTTGTCCTAAATCTTTTTATCAGATTTTATGCTTTTTTTTTTAAGATATAAAGCTTAAATACTGAATCTCTCCCTTATAACCCTGTGCTCCTCACACACAGAAAATAACATTCAATTAATGTTCTTCAAAAATGAAACCATTTAAAGGTTTAAACTTTAACCAAAATGACAAATCTGTGAATATTAACTAACAATTCCAGCTTTTAATCCTTATTTTCTGAAATATAAGTATATTTGGAGGACAGTGGTAGTCTTGGGAGTTAGCATTCTTTATGTCTAACCTCAGCAATATAGTCAAGTTTTAAATTTTCATCTAATGTGTCAAATGAAAATAGAACGTTAAACCTACAAAATACCAGTCCAGATAAGATGGAATCGATACCATCTGTGAAGACTATGATCAGATTCAATAGGGCCAGGGATTTGGCTCAGTGGTGCTGCTGCCTGCCTTACAAGCGCAAGGTCCCAAGTTCAATCCCTGGTACCAAAGGGGAAAACAAAAAAAGATTCAATAAGGTGTTACAGAATCTGAGATATTATCTTATTATAAAACAGAATAAAATGAACTCCTATGAAGACAAAAAAAGAATGCTAACAAAATGAGTGAAATATGTATAGTCCTTTGGAAAGCAGAAATGCAACATTCTCTTTCTAGTTTGAAGATTAATGGGATCTCTTTAGCATGTCTACCTGGGCTTTCTGTGGTATCTCTCCTTCTCCAATTAATATTTTCATTATCAGCAGCAGTAGTCACAGTGAACATACAAATTTTTTTTAAAAACATACAAAACTTACCAAAAATATCAAAGAGTTTAAAAATGAAAACAAGTATATAAGAACTCTACAAAATAGGACTAAACAGCAAATACTGATTGACATTTACACTGTGGAGGAAATAAAAGCATTCATATATTAAGTTGTACTTCAGTTGCTTTTGAAGTTATGACAGAGCATGTTTAAAGAAGATATACCTCAGCACGGTGGCAATATCAGAGAGTAAAGGCTGACCCTGGATGTATAATATTATTCAATATAGAAATGTGATGTGAAAACATACTTTAGAAATACTAAACAATATTCATGGGCTGGGGATGCAGCTCAGTGGTGCCTCGCCTGCCTGGCAAATGCAGGTCCTGACTTTAGTTCCTGGTACTGAAAAATAAAATTAAATAAATAAAATTAAATAATATTCATTTTTTTTTTTTTTGGTACTGGGATCAAACTCAGGATCTTGTGCTTGTGAGGCAGGCGGCAGCACCACTGAGCTACATCTCTGGCTAATATTCACTTCTTGATGGTTACTAATGACTTCAATGATGGCTGAAAAATTTACTAAAAATAATAATATTATTGGCTTTCTCTACAAATGAACAGACTACTATGCTAATAATTCCAGTAACAAGTTGGCAAATAGGGGCCCTGTAGTAACATTAGCCATGTGAGGCAACAACCCATACCTCATGTAATACTAGAAAATAAATGGACTGGATCCCAACATGAAGTACACCAGTGATGCAGCAGCACACCATTATATACTATTTCTATTATATGGGTAAAATGGATAATGGTAAAGCCTCAAGAGCACAGGTAAAGTACAAAGTTGAGTATTTGTTACTTTTTCTTTTTAACATAAGCCATTTAATTGTAAGTCTGTATCATTTAATTTTTAACCCTGGCTGTGTTTTAACAAATGATTCATAAAATTCCTCAAATTTTAACAATTGGCTCTCATTAACTGGTATGATTGGGCTCCAGCACAGTTCTGAGATACACCATGATAGAGAATCAGGACTGTATTCTAAGTCCAGTGGGAAATCACTAGAGAACTTTAGGCAGATCTGATTTTTATTTTCACCGAGGTCAATTAACTGTTGTATGGAAAACAGATTAGAGGAAAGAAGATTATAAATATGTTGGTTTAGTAAGAATCTGTCACTTTTATTTTGTATGAAATTGTAATCTACAGTAAGCTACACTCAATTATTTCTCTCAAAAAAGGCTATCCAGAAACAGAAGATCAATATAGAAAATGTCCTGCAGTGGGAAAACATGATTTCGGAGTCAAAACAATAGATGTGAATACCCAGGTAAGCTTTTAGTTATTAGCTGAATGATCTTGAGCAGGCAACCTTTCAATGCCTGAATCTCTTTAGTTCTAAAACCTTAAAAATAATAATGCATTTGTATACTGTCAGAATTAAATGAAATATATGTGTATATTATTGGTAATCAATAAATGCAAATTCTCTTCCCTTTCCCTCTTTGAAAACGGACTATGTTATGCACATCACAACTACCATAGTGCTTTACACAATGGTACTCAAAAGAATAAATAAAGGAGTACCAATAAACTTAATGAAAAAAAAGAGAATAAATAAAGGCATAAGTAAAAGTTCTACCTAATTACAACTTCCAAAATTACAATTTAGACTTTACTTTTAACAGTCTGGGGCTGGGGATTTAGCTCAGCGGCACCATACTTGCCTTGCAAGCACAAGGTCCTGAGATCCATCCCTGGTACCGTACCAAAAAAAAAAAAAAAAGGCAACTTTTAACAGTCTTACTTAAGTAAAATCTTTGTATCTGTTACACTGAATTGTTAGAATATATGTTCTTAAAAGTAGCAAAAATGTGGGCTGGGGATTTAGTTCAGTGGTGCCACCACCTGCCTCACAAGCGCAAGGTCCCGAGTTCGATCACCAGTACCCCCCCCAAAAGTAGCAAAAATGTGCTGTTTTTACAGAAATAACAGTATTTCTTATGTATCACTGGGAAGAATGCCTCCTTTCCTATCCTTTTGTATAAAACCAGTGATAAACTGCACTTTTTCGGTTCTCCTTGTAGTTAGGGTATGCAGGCTCAGGGTGAATGACTGAGTTGAGTTAAACTATGCAGCACAGCTTTGCCTTTGAAATTTTACTGATCTTTTAAGGTTGATCATAAATGGAACTTAGACCATAAAGTCTTTATTACCCCCTTTAACTTTGCGAGATCTTTGCTTTCTCCAAATCCCAAAAGTCCTTGCTACATACATTAAATTATTTGCCCATCCCTAGCCTCTGTAATTTGTGTGTTTCTGAACTTCCTGCAATAGACCTTAACATACAGCCTTCAACAAGTACCCAGTGTGATGGTTGATTGACTCTTTCAATTTGAGTAAGTAAAGCCCAAATACATTGACTCAGCACAGTTCTGGGGTAGAAGACCCAACCTAGGAAGGACTATTGCCAGAATGGTATAAAAGAGAAAGAAGGAAGAATTGCTTCCGTTTTCCTTGGAGAAGCTCCAGTCTTCACTTTCACCCTGGAAGCCATCTCCTGGCTTACAGAGCAAACCCTTCAGCTTCCAGAACCAACCCTGCAGCCTTCTGGCACAGACCCTTCAGCTTTCCATCACAGACCTTTCGGCCCTGATACTGAATAGCACTGGACACTACACTGAGCTCAAGGCCTTTGACTGGATCCTCTGGATCCCCTGTGCACAGATAGACCTCTTGCACTCTTCCACACTCAACTCTGTGGGCAACCACTGGAAGACAATTTTGTAAATTCTTATATATTTGTATATCTTGTACTAAATCTGTTTTGTCTAGTAAGCACTGACTGATATACCAAGTATTAAATCATTTTTAAAAGATAACTTTAGCAAAACTCTTAAGTACATTTGCCCATAAAAATGGAGCTATGCCACATGAGTAGGGCAATCTGTTGGGTAATCCCAAAGTTTGTAGAAGTTAACAAAAACGCAGAAGGTGGCATGAGAGCTTGAAGCAAGTAGCTGCTAAATGCTGCAATATTAGCCTTGATTTCCTGTGATATTATTATAACTATAAAATATAAGGAATTTTTGAATTAACTATATTTTTTGTTGACTAGCAACTTGTCTTTAAATTAATATAAAGAAAATCAAGATCTGAGGCCCAAAACCTGGATGCACTATCAAACTTCATCTTACTACATGCAGTTTACCCATTAGGTGTGATAGCTCCCAACTTAAAAAGAAGAACATTAAAATGATGATTTAACCTATTATAGTGATTAATGTTTCATTGAGTAAGACAATCTAATTTATCATTGGTATGGAATTAGTTTAAAGTATAACAAAAAAAATTCAACAATATATTTTAAATAAAATATGAAGATGTGGGAACATGGTACATATTTAATACCCATTTTTTGCTGTGTATAGTTATTCTGTCAGGTAATTAGGCTATTACATTGGGAAAAGCAAGAGATAAACATTAAAATCTTATAATTTAAGGTATCAAACTACTATTCATGGCCCTATGAAATACAAAATGAAATACCTGTCTGGCATGCATAATCAAGCATGCTGTAATCACTGTTCTGTAGCAGATGCTGATAATGATCTGCCATCTGTGCTAATGGAGATGATCACTGAATGGAGAGCGGCTCCAGGCCTCACTGCTTATCTCCACAATGAACCATGAAACCAGGCATCTAAGCACTGCAGAAGTCTTTGAGACTCCAGTGAAGTAATGTACATCAAGATATTCTTTGAAGTAAATTTGTGTTTTGATAATTAAAAATAATTTCCAGATTTAGGATATTTTATTGTTTCACGTTCCTTTGAATGATTACTTTTTTTCTATAAAGGCAATGAACACTTCACTGATTTTCTGAAGTTTTTTCAACAAAAATGGATATTAGTCACTATTTTGAAAGTTACAGGCTCATGAGTCATTTTCTGTTTACACACAAAAAAGCAGGAGAATGAAAACTGCTAACCATTTGTTTATTTTCCCTTCCAAATGCTAAAATACATTTAAGCTGAGTATCTGTTAGCCATCAAACACAGTCATTGTAAAATATATTAATTTCCTATGTGTTATCAATTTAGAAATTAGTAGGAGCAGGGGCCAAAAGAAAATTGGCTCGGCAAATAATTATTAACTTAAATATAATACCAATAGCTATCCTTATTAAATATATTCATGATTCCATTTGATTCTCACAAAAATCCTTTGAAGTAGCTATTATTTCACATCTGGAACATGTAAAATCTAGTGAAGTTCAGAGAAGTTAAGTGGTTTGCCAATAACTATAGATCTTTTAGGTTAAGCTTGGATTTACTATCATAACTATGCTTTTTTTGTGCCACGTACAAAAGAAGTCAGACTATACTCATAAGGTATTCAATACTCACAACAACCCTAGAAGAATGATAAAATTATTTCCATTTTATAAATGGAGTACCTGAAGTTCAGTTTAGAAATCCTCCCCAAGGTCATATAACTTGATAGACATTAAACCACAATTCAAATTTAGTTACACTTCTTAACATCCTTTGAAGGGTTTCAGCTTTAAAGTGCCAGATAAGCATATGATAATAGCTAAACAGGAGAATTAAGAGAGGTTTTTTAAAAGTAAAAAGTCTTGAGTATACATTACAGGACACTAGGAAAAGTTGGGAAATGGCTCAAAAGCACTTGCAAGAATTAACTCAGAATAGGCAAATCAATGTTTCTTTTGTATTATAAGGAAAATGATTTTTAAGGACTCATTTAAAAGTATACTAAAACTCTTCTAAAGACATCAATCAAGATGATATATCTGTCTAGTATCTTATCTCCCAGTCATGTGATTTAAGAATCTTTCTTATAGGAAAACACTCTACTTTTCAGGAAAAGCTAATCTAGTCACCACTGAGATGGACTCAAGACCTGCACTGTGCCATTCAGAATACCCTAGACTCCTGGCACCCATTCTAAGACCAATTGGAGTCCTCCAGAGAGAAAAAAGAGAGAGATGGTGGTTTTTGTTTTGTTTTGTTTTGTTTTTGGTACCAGGGTTCAAACTCAGGACCTTGTGCTTGCAAGGTAGGCAGGAGAGGTGGTGTTTTAAAACTTTATTTACTTGTTTATTTTTGCAGAACTAGGGATTAAACCCGGGGGCATTCTTCCCACTGAACTACATCCCAAGCCCTTTTTATTTATTTTGGAACAGTGTCTCACTAAGTTGCCTATGATGGACTTGTAATCCTCCTGCCCCAGACTCCCAAGTAGCTGAGATTTCAGGCATGCACCATTGTGACCAGCTATTTTGCTTTATTTTTTAAATGTAGGAGTAATAGTGAAAGATGGTCCCTTTTAAATGAAGTTCCACAACTGAAAAGATCTGAAGCCAGGCCAGCCTACAGTCATGTTGTCCAGTTTATGGTCTACCGAAGTAATCAAGGCAAGAAAACTCAAAATGGGCAAAGATTCAAACACAGATTCCTGACAACAGAATATGAACTCTGGATTCCAACTACATCAAGATCATCTCAGTCCTAGAGTATCCTGTTATAAGCCAATAAATATTCTTTTATAACTTAATCTACTTTCAGTTAGTATTCTGTCATACGTGGCAGGAAGAATCTTGAATAATAATGTTACAAATACTTTTATTTGTATATATAAATAAAGAAATTTGGAAATTTCCATCTTGACATTTAGGACTCTGAGGAATCTTTATTTTCAGGAAAACTAGTAAGTAGGTATAGTTCTCATTGTTTACATCATTTAAAAAAATTATCCTAACTTGTCTTTTTAGGGGTTGTATTAAAGGATTTATATTTTAATCTTCTTTTATTCTGAAATACATAAAAGTTAAATGTACACATTAATGAAGTATTCATTATAAAGTAAAAAGCAAGTGATTATAAAGGACTCACGTAACAACACTCAGGCTAAGAAAATGTGTCAACATCCTTGAAGATCCCCATGCCCTTTTTAGTTATGGTCCCTCAGTTTCTCCCCAGAAAAATCTCTATCCTGACTAACAGTAATCACTACATGGGTATACTTTATAATTTTTTCATATATGTGATACCCTAAAAAGTTTAATTTTGCCTGTTTTTGAATTTTATATAAAATGAACTCATACCAAACGTAATCGTATACTTTCCTTTTTAACTAAGTCTTATGATGTATGTTTCATTCATAGCAACCTATAAAGCATATTACCATGTAGCATTCCGTCATACAAATATAATGCAATGTATTCATTTTAATGTTTCATTATAGATCTAATATTGGAATTCTAATAGTAGACATTTGAGCTGTTTCAATGTTTTGACTATTTAAAACATTGATCCTAGAACAAGTCTAGTTCATGTATTTTGGTGTAAACATGCAAGATATTTCACTAAGGTATTGAAGTATATCTAGGAGTAGAATTGCTAGGTATGGATCTTTTTCAGAAATAGCCAAATTGGTTTCCAAAGGAGTTTTGCCTAGTGATAGTTCTTTTTTTAAATTCAATAGTTTAAATATTCTACACTATTCAAACATAATCCTTTCTGCAGCTGGAAAGTTTCTATACATGCCAATATCAATATGTATGTGTAATTTAACCTTAAAAATAAGCATGATTTTCTGAATGTCTAAAACTAGTATTTGTTCACTTTAAAAAGAAAAATTAAAATTACTTGACAATAAATACAATAGAAAAACACACTGGGTAAAAGTTTTATATCATTTTTATAATAAATGACATATATAATGATTTATTATTCCTCCAAGTAAGCAAAAACAAATGTTGAAATGATGACATTAAGGATTATTATATATTTAATATCAAAAACAGTTGGAAACTATAATAGTTATAAGAAATCTATACTATAATGTTCTGTGCTATTCTCCAATTATAAATGATAAATTTCTCAAAATTTCATAAATAGATACAACATAAACAATTGTGATAAACAATTAGTTCTTTCAGTGCTTAAACTACCACATGTTACAAAGCTATTTTCAAGCATCTGGAGATTTCCAAGCATAAGGAGAAGCTAATTACTTTTTACAACGATTGAACACACTTTCAGTTTTGGTCTTTCTTTCCTTTTAGGTGATGAATGTGAAAGAGAAATGACCAGGGTGAGGAAAGGACAGCATCCCAAAGAGAAGCAAGCTCTGACAATGATTAATATGGGGCTTCCACAGGATGTCTATCAGGAAAAAGAAGCAATAGCTTATGTAATGGACAAAAAATTAGTCAGCAAGATCCTAACAATGTATCTCCTTGGAACAAGAGATAGTGCATTTGCTGAACTGTTTAAGATAGTCTGTATTCTACCTGTTTAAACAATGGAAACAAAAATAAAGGGGAAAAACCTTTCAGTTAAGTTCTGTTGTTCAAATTGCCTGAAGGATGGGTTGGTCACCTAATGGAATATGCTGATTAACAGGACTGTCACAAACAATGCCAATTAAAAATTAGACTGTGCTTTTCACTAATATTATGCTGAATATCAGATGTTAATCTTTCTGTTAGGATTCTAAAGGCATTTCTATATTTCAAATTATTTTTATAAGCCATGGCAACAACTGAATAATTTTATTCATGTAGAAAGTAAGAGGGGAGACTGAATTTTTGTCTGTTTTGTGATACACTTTGGTAGCTATCTTATTGGGTAAGTTTACAAAAGCTAAGTTGTCATGTGGCCCTTATTATGATAGAGTGGATAATGCAGAAAAATTCCAGGTATTTGAGTTTCCTAGTTATTTGATTGATTCTTTCTCTCCTTACAAGGCCTAGGTGTAGGATATGTTTATAAATAATTATAAATTCAAAATCAAACCTCTCAGAAATCCCAGAACAGATTTCTCAGAGATATTCTCACATAACTTTAATCAATTCATGATAACATTTTAAATAGGAGTACAGGTCAAATATGGGAAACTATGGTATATTCAAAGATTTATTTTGTTCAATGGAAAGCTGCACCACTAGCTTCTCATCAAGGTGATTATAAACATTTCTTTTAGAAGACAGATGCCTCTGAACTTGATGATCATATTCATGTCACTGCTTACAGTATCAAGTTCTTCTGAGATCAGGACCTTACTTTCAGATATTAGGTGAGTTTAATAGTGGAAAAAAGGCCCCTGACAATTTGTAACTGTAAAACACTTAATCAACACATGTCATAGTCAATAGCAAGAGTTTATAGAAAATCTCCACCACTCTGAGCCAAATTTGAGTCCTTTATTGCCAGCGTTCAAGAGAGGCTCACATCTGAAAAGTGGTTTGCAGGGTTCATTTAAGCAGCTCTTTTAGTTGGGAGTGCTCAGGGAGAAGGAGAAGCTCAAGTGGAATTTTACAGAAGCAGAAATTTGCTAAGTTAGTCAGGGGTCAGGGGATGTTTCACACAGTTCAATTGAAACAAAATATCACAGAGGTGTGGAGTATTCTGTTTACAAGGTCATAAAGATAACATACAGCTGCAGACAGCTCTACCAAATGGGACCAAGACACCCAAGGTGGGAGAGGGGGAGATGACCACCTGGAACCACTTGACCTTACACAAAAGGGAGGAGGACAGTGATGAGGTACAAAATGGACTCAGGTTGGCTATTATACATAAAGAGTCCCCCCAAAATAGGATGTGGAAATATCAAGGAAAGAAGTATACTGGAGAGAAGAAAGAGACTATCATAAAAAGATGATAATGCCACAGACAAAAAAAATCAACCTCAAAGTAACATAAGGTGAATAATCACAATAGAAACACTATGTTTTACTATTATTTGAATCAGGTTATCAGAATTAGGACAATGAATCTACTATAAATGTTTTACATTTTCAGAATGCCAAATCCAAAGGAAATACTTCAGTTTTAAACTCACTAGGCCCCTCTGCCACATTTGACACTATGCAGAAATCTGAATTTCTTCAAAAATTCTACTTCCTCATCAGCCATTTAAATGTTCGGTATTTTGGGGATTTATACCACTCTTCTTAGTATACTTATTCTTCTACTCTCATGATTCTAGCTTTGATTTCTCCCCCAGCATCAGTCTCCAGTATTCAACGCATTTCTGGATGCTTTTCTCATATGCCTCAAAATTTCCAAAACTGAATGAACTCAGAGCAAAATTTATCACCAGCTCCTGAACTTTTTCCTCCACTCAATCTCAACAGATGTATTTTCTGTCTTTGTTCAAAATATTACTCATCCAGTCACGAAAGACAGAAAACTAGACATGTCACCTCTGACCTTTCCTTTGCCAATCCATCTACAAAATCTATCAATTTTGCCTTCTGAATGTTTTATAATTCTGCTTATTATCTCTGGGTCTCAATTTCATTTACACTGATATTTTCTAACTTGTCTTTCTATTGCTATTTGCTCTCTCCAATTCTACCCTCTAAATGAGTATAACAAGAATTTTTCTGAAATGAATGTCTGACTATATCATCCCCTTGCTTCAAACCAATACATGACTCATTAGCTTTCGAAGAAAGCCCATATTTTTGACATGTTTACACAATCTTCATAATTTGGTCTCCATCTATCTCATCATTTTTACCTCAAACCACTTCCTCCACATAATTCCTTTAGTAAACAGTAATTCCACATTGTTCCCTTTGTATACACCATCCTTTTGTTTCCATACATTTGCTCTTGTTCTTCTTGTCTAGAATTTTCTACTCTCTCTCTCTCTCTCTCTCTCTCTCTCTCTCTCTCTGTTTCTCCTCTTGCCTTCCCAACCTCTACTATTTATGTCTTGGCTATTCAGCCACCTCTTCCAGAAAGTTTTCTTTTTCTGAAAGCTTTGGAAGAATCAGGTTGGGAAATATTCCTCTCTATTTTCTTACCTTATGTTTCACTTGTTTTTTTTAGCACACTATAAGTCCTCTAGCAAGCATATATTACTTTTGTAATCAGAAAAATCAATAACAACACAGAAAAGAGAATAAAATAAGTTTGTACCTACATCATTTGTACCCCATTCTGGACTGTAAGATGTTTGAGAAGACAAATTATAAATGATTCATCTTGTAATCATATTCCCTAGCCCATTACCTAGCAACTGATGCTCAATAAAGATCCTGTTAATGACTGAGAGGAAAAGACAGTATATAAAAATAAAACACAGAAAACATAAAAGACTTCCTTTCCATAATATAGTAGTACATACTAGTCCAACTTTTCTGGGCAGTTACACTGACTTCTTTATCCTAGAGTGTTCCAGTTTAAAATAACTTCAAACGTGTTCACTTTGGCAGCACATATACTAAAATAACTTCAAATAAGCAATTTTAATTAATTAATTCTCTTTAAAATTAATTATCTTTACAAATTGCCCTGTACTTGACATTAGATCTCTTTATCAACCAAGGTACATTTTTAAAAAGATATGCCATGTGTAATCTTTACCAGGTAAACTGAAAATCAGAAGGAAATTTAAAAAAGTAGAAAATAAAATAAACGTGGTAGCATTGTTACTTAGCACATGGAAAATTACTTACATGCAACAGCAATACAGCAGCAAGAAAAGACTGTCCTTGACAGTACCCAATGTCTTCATCATACACAGAATATGCCTAGAGAAAAGATGGAGAAAAAGAAATACTGTAAACATTCGTAGCTTTTAACCTAAGTACTAGCTCATATCAGCTTCCTGCTTGTGCCTGTCCTTGGGCTGTCCACTGCAATTCCACTGAGTTTTTGTTTGTTTGTTTGTTTTTTGTTTTTTGTTTTCCTTTTGGTACTGGGAATCAAATTAAGGGCCTAGAGGTTGCCAGGCTGGTACTGCACCGCTGAGCTACATCCCCGGCCCTCCACTGATTTTTTAAATTTAAATTTCTGTAACACTGGAACAGCAGGATCCCCCAAAGAGGCTGTGCTTTCCTAAAGCAGTCCTAGATGTCCCATTATCCAAGTTCATCATTAGAATTTAAAAATAGAGACAGGCTCAGAGCTTTGAAGTTAATTTTAAAAGCTCCAATATCATTTGAGGTTAAGTATTTGAGACCATGAGAGGCAAAAGGCCATAAGCAAAGGGTGGGGAAGGGCATAGGGCTTCTAGGTTGTTATAAAATTCTAAGACTTCCCTCTAGAAAGAAGTCTTAAAGCTCCTGAAAGTGTAGTGAAGCTCCACTTTTTTGAGAGACAAAAAACAAACCCACCAAACTTCTGGAAGTTCTCAAAGACTTTAGAACTTCTTTACAGTGTAAGTAGGACAAATATAGAGAGAAGTGTTAGTCTTGATGCCATACTCATTTTGCTCAATATTAACATAAGCCATTTTCTATAAGGCTAAGGAGGAAAAATGGCTTCTCTCACCTATAAATGCTGGAGCAAGACAGAACTATTTAGCACTGCCTGGGCTTTTTACAGAATGGTTGAAAGTGCCACGTGCCCATCTATCCCACTACTGCAGGTGCTCTAGCTATTCCACATTGCTAATAGGTCAACTGGAATTAGCCAAATCCCTGACCATTCGTGGGAAATACAACACTCTTTGGGAAATACAATCATACCATTCACCTCTTTGTCTCCAGAGGAAACGAAATAAAGTTGTATGTTTAGTGTTCTACCACTGTGCTGCATCCCCAGCCCTAGGGAACTCTTGATTAATTTTAAGAATTTTTCTAAAAAAATATGACTTATAATCAATGAGAGTCTATATTTTAATGGCATAATTTCTTGAGTGGGGACATTATGTAATCCCACTGTTGGGGAATGCCCCCCTCCCCCGAGAGTCTCACTCTGTAACTGAGGCTGGTTTGAACTCACTATGTGGCCTAGGCTGGCCTCAATCTCAGCTTCCTGAGTGCTAGGATTACAGGTGTGCTCTATCACACCCGGCAGTTCAAAAATTCTTTTTTTTTTTTTTTTTTTTGGTACTGGGGATCAAACTCGGGTCCTTGCACTTGCGAGGCAGGCGACGGAACCACTGGGCTAAATTCCTGGCCCAACTCGAAAATTCTTTTCATACCTCTCTGCAGTCAAATAGCTCCACTCTAAGATTCTACTGATCTGATTATTATATAATATATTGGTTTGCATCTTTTAGAATTTCATGTAAATGCAATCATATAGCTTGTACTCTTTTGTGTCTGGCTTCTTTTACTCAGCATAATGTTTCTGAAATGCTTCCATGTTGTGTATGTCAGAACTTTATTCTTTTTCACTGTTGAGTGGTATTTCACTGCAAAAATATAGCCTAGTTTACTCAAATTTTGTTTCCAGTTTTTTTCTAATGTTTTCATTAGACTTTGGTTTTATTTTTTCTTTAGTTTATGTGTTTTCTATTTCTTGATTTCTATTACTTATTATTTCTTTTCTTCTATTTACTGAGGAGTGGCTGTGAACTATGGCACACATGCCACAACAGGATATTTGTTATCACTGAAAGCTCTAAAAGGTTTGCCGTCACTGATTTAGAGTATTCTTCATTTTCTAGCTTATTACAAATAGAAACTTAAGTCGTCCTTGTAATATAGACATAGAAAGCCATAAATTTCTAATTTCTTGAAATCTCATAAAAATAGTATGGATGATGGTGCCAATACTTGCCACCTGTCACCATCCTAAACATTACAGGTCAGTGGAGAGGCACAGGCCTGGCTCCTTCAAAACTCAATTGATTTCACCACAGAAGTGTTTGTGAAGATCTGTGAAATCCCAACTCTAAAACCCATAGTACCAGAGGGAGAAATTGGTTCTCCTGTATAGGCAAGAGTCCAATGAGAAAGAGACAAATTTCTTCATTCACATATATGCTCCTCAAATAATTCCTTTATACTTTTAAATTACGGATCTTTTCACTCAGAAGTTGAAATTCCAAAGTTTAAAATATTTGATCAGGGCCAGGGATTTAGCTCAGTGGTTCCAGCGCCTGCCTCGAAAGTGCAAGGTCCTGAGTTCGATCCCTGGTACCAAAAAAAATAATAATAATAATTAAAAAATACAATATTTGATCAGCTCCTTCAACCCAGGAATAAAATACCAATAATAAATTTCCTGAGAAAGAAAGTAGGGAAACAATACCTTTTACAATAGCATCAAGAAAAATCAAATACCTAGGAATTAACCTAACCAGGGAAGTGAAAGACCTCTACAATGAAAACTGAATTACTCTGAAAATGGAGGTCAAAGAGGACAACAGGAAATGGTTCTGCCTATTCTTGGATAGCCAGAACCAAGTCAAAATGGCCATACTTCCAAAACAGATATACAGATTTGACACAATCTTAATCAAAATGCCAATAGCATTCCTTACAGAATTAGAGAAAAGAATCCTAAAATTCATATAGAGCCAGAACAGACCTAGAATAGCAAAACTAATTCTGGACAAGGAAGGGAGCATCACAATCTCAAATTTCAAGTTATACTACAAAGCTACGCTGATAAAAACAGCATGGTATTGACGGGGGGGGGAATATTATCTTTGACAAAGGGGCCAGATTCCTTTACTGAGGGAAAGATAACCTCTTTAACAAATGCTGAGAAAAGTAGCTACTTGCATGCAGAACATTGGTTCTACACACATATCTATCATTATGTACTAAACTAAAATCAAAATGGATCAAAGATACAATATTAAAATAGAAACAATCTGCTTGAAGATAAAATAGGTAAAACTCTTAAAGACAAAGGCCTCCTCAGGGACTTTTTGAGCTGAACCACAGCTGCACAAAAGATAACACCAAGAATCAACAAATAGGATTATACCAAATTAAAAAGCTTCTGCAAAGGAAACAACCAACAGATGAAGAGACAGCCTACGGAATGGGAAAAATTTTTGCCAGCTATTTCTTGGACATAGCACTAATATCCAGAATGAAGAACTCAAAAAATTAACCCTCCCCCAGAATAAAAGACCAGACAAACAATGAGCAACAAAGATGAACAGATACTTCTCAGAAGAAGACATACAAATGGCTTAAAAAAATACATTCAACATTTCTGGCCATTAGAAAAATGCAAATTAAAACAACACTCAGATTCTATCTTTTACCAGAAAGAATATCTATCACCAAGAAATTGGATAACAGCAAATGCCTGAGAGGCTATTTGTGTATGTGTGTGGGAGAGGGGGTTTCTTCACTGATGGTGGGAATGTAAACTAGTAAAACCACTGTGGAACTCAGTATAGAAATTCCTCAAAAAAATTAAAATTACAAATTCCATTTACCCAGCTATTCCCCTTCTAGGTGTCTTCCTAAAAGAGTTAAAATCATCATATTACAGGGATACATGCCATTGTGGTCAGGGTTTTACAAATACAGGACACATAATTTATAGGATTATTTTATAATAGTCACCCAAAAAGTCAAATACAGAGGACTGCAAGAGACTAGACACCCACTGCAGACCCAAAGAATCCAGCCAAGGGCCTGGATCCCATAGCAATATCCCGCACAAGTACAGCTGAAGGCCTACAGTCCAAGACAATGTCCTCCATGAGTCCGTCAGAGGCCTAGAGCCCACAGCAATGTTTCATGCAAGTCCACATTGAAGATCTGCACTGGGAAGGCCCAAAGATCGGTGGTGAAAGGCAGAAAACCACCTGTGCCAGTGGTTTGGTGAAGGCTGAGGGATCTACATTGGTGCTAAGTGATGCTCGTGATGAAGATTAGAGCTCCCATGATGAGAACAACAGCCACTCCCAGCGACACCAAGGCCCCAAGCTCCTCCTCTGATGAGAAAAGCCAAGTTCGCATCAGGAAAACCAACCACAGCAAGCTTCTCCTAGAAAATCAACAGCCCACAATCTTCCCCTCCAGTTCTCTTTTTATGCCACTGGCAACAATCCTCGGGTGGGTTTTCCACTCCCAACCATGCTGTTCACTTCAGCTGGGCATTCTAAGTTGACCATTAGTTAATCGACCACACATGCATACACATGTTCATAGAAGCACAATTCACAATAGCTAAATGTTGGAAGCAGCCTCTATGTTCATCGACAGATGAATGGATACAGAAAATGTGGTATTTATACACATTGGAGTAATACTCTTCCGTAAAGAAGGGTAAACTTGAGCTATCTGTAGAAAAAGGGATGTACATTAAGACTGAAATGTTAAGTGAAATAAATCAGACACATAAACATAAATATTGCATGGTTTCTATATGAGAAACCTAAAATATAAATAAAGAACAAAATAAAAGATAACAGGAAAAAAAGAGGGGAATGGAGGGTAAAAAAATGCAGCTAGGTAGGCAGGGAGAAGAAGGGGACTTACAAAGAATTAATACGTGTTATGTACAGATATCAACTCCTAACTATAAATGTAATCATTGTGTACTGTAAACACGTATGAATAAAAAAGAAAAACTTTTGAAAAAAATTCAAATATGATCACTTATAAGCAATGATTTAGTTCTTTTTAAAATAAATCATGTTTATTGAAGTACAATTTACATATGGTATTTCAACTTTTGATCAATTTTTTGAGAAATACTATTATTTCTGTTGAAGATAAATTCTTCAAGAGTCTTTCAGTTCTGTCCCTGTATGCAGCCAAATAATGAGGAAGCAAAATACTTTACTCCATAGAACTATGTTTACTAATAACTGACTTTACATATTCAGCCCTTCAGACACAAACTCAACTGCAGAACCTGTATCCATACAGGAATAATCCATAGGCAGATGTTAGGCATCTTTTATAAAGGCACACTAAAGTCACTGTTCACCTATTACCCCAAATTCCCACGCCTGGGATAACCAAGTAACCCTGTGGTCCTCCAAAATTAGTAATAGCATCAGCTTCACTTTCAAAAGTTTCTCAATTAGGGTGGTAAGTAGTGAAGCCATCCAGTGCCATATATGGTGGAGCATGCCTGTAATCCCAGCACTCAGGAGGCTGAGTCAGGAGGATCGCTGTGAGTTCAAGGCCAGCCTGTGCTACATACTGAACTCAAGCCAGCTGAACTACACAGCTAGACTCTGTCTCAAAAAAAAAAAAAAAAAAAAAGAGTGAAACCGTCCGATCCACATTAGGACCCTATACAATAAAGTCCTCTAATTTTGTACCTAAAAATTTGTACCACAATTTTTAAAGTATATGCTGAGATTATAATATTTTACATTTTAGCATTTCCTTTTAGCCTTAACTGCCAGAAATTAATAATCCAATACATTATTCAACTCTAGGAAACAGCTCATCTCTTCTATCTTATATGTTTACCTACTTTACATAAATTTTAATTTTGTAAACTCTCAAGTTTTTCAGTAAGTAAAAGGGCATTCACTCAATAAAAAATCATATTATAGTATACTGTCCTCTTTTAACCTTCATCTGCTAATGATATTACCACACTCCTCTAATGAGAAAACACAGATCACTGGAATCATTATTTAATAAATTAGAAAGAAGCTTTTCTTCATTATCACCGATTTCCAGAGCCCTGCCTAATTTTAAAAACTGAAAGTTCAACTGGAATCTTTTATTTCTTTCTCTTTGATTTACATTTCTCATGGTTTAATTTGTAGTTTTATTCAGAGAGAGAGAGAGACTGACTCTGTGTGTGTGTGTGTGTGTGTGTGTGTGTACTGGAGATCAAAAGACTACAGAGAATGCAGAAAGAAAAAAAGAGGCAGGGTTTTAATCCTATCCTTATTTGGAGAATTTCTTCTTATAAGGTGCTCTGTCACTTACTTTTCCATTAACTAGGAACTCCAAGGGTTGTTCATGAGAGATCTGTTACGAAAATGATAAATATATTCTCAGAGCTTCCCCTTCCCCATGAGAGATGACTAAGTTGAGGACTCCTTAAAACTATGGGTCTCCAAAAGGCAATAATGCTCATCAACACTATATAATTTTCCAAATCTCAATAAATATTAAATATATTTGCATAAAAAGACATCAAGGAGTTTGCAAGTACAGTAAAAAGTCCACAGTGAGAGCAGTGCTGACAGATATATAGAAGATCAGAGAGAAAGGGTCAGGAGCTAAGTAAGTCACAGTGCAGGGAGTAGAATTACAGGCAAGGAGAGCACTGAAGTCAAGGACATGTCTTCACCCTAAAAAAGTGGGTATGATCATAATTGTTACAATATTGGCCTCGTGTTCTTAGCAGAAGAATATAGAGATTCTTTAGACATAATGCAGGGGAAGAGGATATACAAAGGCACTAAAAAGTATGATGTATTTATAATATGCCAGATTCTGTGCGAAGTGCTCTTCTGTGTTGTTTTTATCCTGACAAAGTTTTATGTGATGAGAAAAAGTGAAGTTCAAAGAGGACTGCTAACTTGGGCAAAGTCACATAGCTAGTACATGACAGAATGAAGATTTTAATTAAATCTGTCTGAATGCAGAACCTTAATGCTTTTACTATATTACATAGACTGTGCGGAATTATTCTTCTTAGATATTTATGTGTTTGTGTACATAGAAGATGGAAGAAGCTCCATTCTGTGAGCGAGTTTGTGGTCTATTTTGGACAATGACCTGTGTGCAGCTGAAAAGAATGTGTATTCTGATTTTCTGGGGTGGAACACTGTAAACATCTGTTAAGTTCATTTGTTCAAGAGTTCAATTGAGTTCTAGTATTTCGTTGCTTATTTTTTGTCTAGTTGATCTATCTATTTATGACAGTGGGGTATTGAGGTGCCCCACTACTATTGTATTAGTGCTTATTTGATTTTTCATGTCCATTAGTATTTGTTTTATATAGTTGGGCACACTAGTGTTTGGTACATAGATATTTATGATTGTCATCTCTTCCTCTTGGAGTGTTCCCTTTACAAGGATGTAGTGTTCTTCTTTGTCTCTCTTAATCAGTGTTGGTTTGAAATCCATTTGATCTGCAAAGAGGACAGCTATTCGGTTTTTTTCAGGTTCCTGTCACATGGAGTATTGTTTTCCACCCTCTGACTTTCAGTCTATGAGTTTCTTTTTGAATTAAGTGTGTTTCTTGTATGCAGCATACTGTTGGATTTTGCTTCTTGACTCATTCTCCCAGTCTATTTCTTTTGATTGGTGAATTGAGACCATTAACATTGATGGTTATAACTGATACATATTGACTTATCATTGTCATGACTTTTTCTTTTTGTTGGATTCTCCCCCTTTGCTTTAATTTCTTGTCATACCTTATGGATTCATTCTGCTGGGCTTCCTGGGGTTAGGTGTTCCATTCTGACTAGCCTTTGAGTTCAATAAAAATGGAAAAAAGGACTCCATATCCTCAAGGAGAAATGATAATCTGATCAAGAGTAGCTTAATCCTTTTCATTTTGTGTCTTCTACATTTAGCAAAAAGGGACTTTGTATTTATTTACATGATATATTTATTGCCAGGCTAAAATTTAGGCATAAAAATATACAATGGGTAAGGCTTAATCTTGTTGGTACCATGATGTAAGTTCTCCTTAATAAAATAAATATGGAGGATACTTAATGTGTTTGCTTCAGCCGCACATATACCAAAATGGAAAGACATCTGACATTTTTGCCTTGGAAGTAATTATTACCCACTGATAGGAATGGCAATGGTGTTAGTTTTTTTTGTTTTATACCAGGGATCAAACTTGGGAGCTTGCACTTGCAAGGCAGGTGGCAGTACCACTGAGCTTTCTGTCACTGTGACAAAATATCTTAGAAAAACAACTTAAATGAGGAAAGGTTTAGATTCTGAGGTTTTAATTCATGTTGACCTGGCTCCATTGTTTCTGGGTCTGTGGTAAAGCAGGACATTATGATGGAAAGCGTTGTGAGCAAAGTTGCTCACCTCATTGTGGCCAGGAAGGAGAGATGGGAAAGTGAGGGAGACGGAGGGACATGTGTGCGCGCATGCACACACACACACACACACACAAAACAAGTGTCCTCCTTCTGCTTTTGTTCCATCCAGGCCCCAGTCTATTGAATGATGAAGGGTGTCACCCACTTTCAGGGTATGTCTCCCCCTCAGTTTGTTGTCCCACATGCTAAATGTCTCTGGAAACATCCTCAGATCAACACCCTGAAATGTACTTTACTAATTTCCTAGATGTTTCTCAACTCAATCAAGTTGATAATCAGAATTAATCATCACCTTAACCTTGAAAATTAATTTCTAACAGAAAGTTGGACTTTCTTAGCCAACCTCAAACACACAATAATGGCTATTGCTCTCAGAAATCATTAAGGAATGTCTTTAGTCTTAGTACTAGAGTAGGTCTGTTTTATTTTTGTTGCTGGGGATCAAATCCAGAGCTTTGCACATGCCAGAAAAATGCTCTACCAATAAGCCACATCCCCAACTCAGACACAAATATTTATTTACAACTCTCTTTCCTCTCAATCACTCTCAAACTTTTAGTAGGAAGCACAGAAAATACTGCATGGGACATTTCTCCTAAGGCCCTAAAATGGAAATATACAGTATCAGCACACTTAACAACTTAAATATGAGAGAAGATTCGCGGGAAGAATGAAAGAGATAAAGATGTTCTTTAACCAGAGAGACAGGCTGCTATGTGGGCCTACAAGAATGGGTCAAACTTCTAAAACAGATTGCTGTTTAGCTCCTTGGCACTGCTAAAGTTACCAAAATATTTGCTAATTTACTGGCTATTGATAAAAAAGTAATTAAGCTTACCAGCTTTAACTGTGACATGTAGATGTGTCTCCATATTCTAACATAAATACTGAGCTGTCATGATTTGTTCAGTACAAATCTAAGAGCAACACTGAGGACAATAGTAACATGGACCTTGATCTCCCTTTAAAAAGAGTCTGATATTTATGTAAAGCATTCAGCCATTTATTACACAAACTTCTCCAACTATCACCCACAATGAGCTGCTGTAAACACGATGACAAAGCAAAAATAAATAAATAAATTAATTAATTAATTAATTAAATCAATCTTTGGGTTGTTCTTCTTGACACGAGTAGCCCTTAAACTAGGATGTCAGAAGAACAACGTGGTATAAAATATGTGTGATAAATTTATGGACAAAATGAGATCTGTTCTTACACAATCTGGGAGACAAAAAGAGATACTAAGAGAAAAGCTATTTTTAAGTAAGGCCACAATGAGCTAAATGAAAAGAAGTTACAGAGTAACAAGAATCATAATACACTGGTTGTCTAAAAGAAATGAGGGTAACATTTAAAGAAAGATTATTTAATATAGTATTTAAGAATAAAATTGGTTTTCAAAGAATTCTTTACCATTAATTTCTCTATCTGTTAAATAATTACTAACATTTACTTATTAATAAGTGCTACTTACTTTCCAAGTGTTTATATATATTAATTTATTATTTATCTTTACAACAACACTGTAGGGTAAAAACTATTATTTATCCCCATTTTACAGTTGGAGAGACAAAGGCACAATTAAGTTAAATAACTTGTTCAAGGTCCCCTGTTAGAAAGCACTGGAGCCAGAATTCAAACTGAGGCAGTCCAGTTGCAGAGCCCTCTTTGCTACTGTCTGTATCGTATTTGGCTTCTGGGTATCTGGATCTTAATGATTGTTGACATGTCACCAAATTCAGGTGAATGATTATAGAACCTAAATTACTCTTTGATATGCACTCTGTAAATATTCATAAATTAAACATACAGGAAGAGGAAAGCCAGCAAGAAAGTAAACTACAATTGGGACCCCAGGTAACCCATAGACTGCAACTAGAGAATAGGAAAGCCCATAACACAAAAACAGGCAATCTAGGGCTGGGGATTTAGCTCAGTAGTTCTGCCGCCTGCCTTGCAAGATCAAGGTCCCGAATTCAATCCCCAGTACCAAAACAAAAAAAACACAAAACAGGCAATCCCTCCCCTCCATCATCCTCCCAAACACTGGGGAACAGTGTGTCCATGCAGCATCTTACACACTGCCCACAACTCAGCATCAACAAGGAGCCCCATGCAATAGACAGCGAATGTCTGAACACTGTGAACAGTGGGCAGGTCTGAGCTCCCTGATAACATCCCTGTAGACAAAGAAGGGGAGAGATTCAACAAAGCTAGTCCAGAATGAGCACTTTCCTATTGTTTCCCCAAACACTAGAATGATATGAGACAGCGTGAAATCCTGCCCACCATCCCACATAGGTAAAGAGGTCTTCTGCAACTGTAGGAACTGCACCAAGTTCTGTGGGTTGCAAAGCAGAGCTCTTGAGTCAGGTACCAGAGACAGATACAGCTCTGACTCCAAAGGAACAGAAAGAGTCTGCTGGAGCAGAAGGCTTTTGGTCATACAGGGGCATGAGTACTCTGGAGGGAGAGCAAGGACTCAAGGGTAAACAAGAGAGAGACAATGAAGCCAAAAAACCACAAAAAACTGATGCAATGAATACATTCAGCAGGGCGAGTAGTTAAACAAAAAGGAAAAAATAAAGGAATGAACACAAAAATTATGCAATGAGAGGAATAAGTGAATATTGTTCAGAAATAATTTTCAATATAAATAGTCTCAATTTCTCAACTAAAAGACACAGATTGGCAGACTGGAAAAAGAAACAAAACCCAACAATTTGCTGCACTTAAGAGACACACCTAATCCAAAAAGAAATTAACAGACTAAAAATCAAAGGATGGAAAACAATACTATATGCAATGGGAGCCTGAAAGCAAGCCAGGTAGCAACCTATTCTCAGACAAAATAGATGCTAACCTATAACTGATCAGAAGAGGCAAAGAAGGTCACTACATATTAGTTAAGGGAATAATTCAACAGGAAAAGATAACAACTATAAATATATATACACCCAATTCCAGTATACTCATAAAACAAACACTACGGGATATAACAGACGAAATAAAAACCAACACAATAGTGGGGGAACTCAACACACCACTTTTACAAGTAATCAACAAAGAAATATGAGAGGCAAAAAAAAATCAACAAAGAAATACCAGAGCTGAACCACACCTTCTAACAAATGGACTTAACAGATTCCTACGGGATATTCTACCAGACTACAATAGAATACACATTTTTCTCAGCACAGTTTCCCCCGCAATAGACCACATACTAGCCCATAAATCTTGCTTAAATACAAATCAATCTAAATTTATCCCATGCATACTATCAGATAATAGCACAACAAAACTAGAAATCAATCAGAAAAGAAATCACAGAAATTTTATAAACACCTGGAAATTATAGTCCTGAATACTCAATGGGCCACAGAAGAAATCAAGGAAGAAATTAAACAATTCTAGAATCAAGTGAAAACATCATTATACCATACTAGAACTTATGAGACACAGTGAAAGCAGTCCTAATAGGGTCCTACAAAACCAAGAATGGTGCAAACCCAAACTTAGTACAAGGAATAAAATCATAAAGATCAGAGCTTCAGAGCTGAAATTAATGAAATTGAAACTGAAAGAAAAAGAATTAATGAATTGTGACCTAGTTCTTCAAAAGAATAAACAAAATAGAAAAACCCTTGGCCAAACATAACCAAAGAAGGAAAGAAAAAAATGTATCAATGCAATTAGAAAAGAAAAAGACAAAATCACAACAGATTCCGCTGAAATCAGAAAATCATTAGTAACAACTATGAAAAATTATATTCCAAACACTCAGAGAATTTGGGAAGAAATGGACAGGTTCCTAGAAACATATGAATTACCAAAACTGAACTGAGAAGACACAAAAATCCTGAACACTCCAATAACAGACAATGAAATTAAGGCAGTAATAAACTACTGAGAAAAGCCCAGGACTCAATGGATTTACTGCTGAATTCTACAAGAATTTCAGGGATGATTTAACACCAATATCCCTCAAACTCTTAAATGAATTTGAAAGGGAAAGAGTACTTCCAAACTTATTCATGGAATCCAACCTTACCCTAATTCCAAAACCAGACAAGGACAAACCTAAAAAGGAAAACTTTATGCCATGAAAACAGATGCAAAAATCTGCAGCAAGATACTGGCAAACAGAATGCAACAAATCATCAAAAAGATCATACATCATGATCAAGCAGGCCTCATTCCAGCGATGCAAGGATGGTTTAACATACGTAAGTTAAGAAACTTAATACATCACATAAATGTAAGCAAAAACAAAATTGACATCATCACTTGAATAGATTTTTATAAGTCTTTGACAAAATCCAACATACTTTTGTGACAAAAAGAAAAAAAATGAAGAAAATACGAATAGAAAAACCTTATCTCAAGCTACTTCTCTGACAGAAGACTAATACCTAGAATATAGAAAGAACTAAAAAAATTACACCCTTCCAAATAAAACACCCAATTCAAAAATGGGCAACTGAAATAAATATGCATTTTTCAGAAGGAGTATGAATGGCCAATAACTACATGGAAAAAATGCTCACCCAAGGCTATCACAGAAATGCAAATTAATAAAACCTTTACATTGCATCTTACTTCAAAAAGAATGGATAATATAAAAAATCATATAATAACAAATGCTGACAAGGCTGCTGGAAAAAAAGGTATCCTTCTGCATTGTTCGTCAGAATAGAAACTGGTACAATCAGTATGGAAATTCCTCAAAAAACTAACACTAGAAATTCCATTTGACTCAGCTATTTCCCTTCCAGGTATCTTCCCAAAAGAATTAAAAATATCATACCACAGTGATTCATGCATACCCATGTTCATAGCAGCACAACTCCTAATAGATAAATCTTTGAAGTGGTCTATACATCAATCAGCAGATGAATGGATAAAAAATGTGGTATATATATACAACACAGTACTACTCTGCCATAAAGAAGGATAAATTTGAGCCATTTGTAGGAAAATGGCTGCACCTGTAGACTATAATATTGAGTGAAATAGGAAGCTCCCCGCCTCCATCCCAGGCTCCTAGGGCAGAGAAGCTCAGCTGGTCCCAGCATCCACAAAGAAGCTCCCCAGCTGCCATCCTAGGCTCCTAAGACAGAGAAGCTCAGCGGGTCCCAGAACACAGAAGGAAGCTCCCTGCCTCCATCCCAGGCTCCTAGGGCAGAGAAGCTCAGCCGGTCCCAGCACCCAGAAGGAAGCTCCCCCACCACCATCCCAAGCTCCTAGGGCAGAGAAGGCGAGTGGCATGGGCGCCAGAAGCACCCCCCCTCCCCCGTGGAAATGAGAAAATACATAAACAAGCCTCAAAACCAGACTTCCAGATCACCTACAGCAACCCCAAAGGGAAACGAGATGGAACAATCTGATATACTTTCTTTAATAGGTGCTACTCATATTTTATATTTCCTCCAGAGTTAGTTTCATTAATTGGTCTTCCAAGTTACTTCTTAGAAGTTGTCAAATTTATTTCAAAACAGATTTTTGAAATATGCTTTCTATATCCTTTTCAATTCTGTAAAATCTATGGTAATGTCTCCTAGATCTTAATATTGTAATTCTAAAAATGTATAACTGATATTGTGTAACAGGAAGAAAAGGCCTAAAACACCAGGGGAATTGGGAGGGGTAGGGGAAGAGAAAAAAGGGAAAGGAAAAAATATGAGAAGAGGAAAAAAATGCAAACAAGGTCTTTGCAAATAGGGAAGGGTGGAGGGGTTGAAGGGAGGGCAAGGGAAGGGGAAAAATAATAAGAACCAAGAGACTCATGTAATGGCACAAGATCACAATGATGAATGTAACTGTATTTTATACCTTAAATGTACCAATAAAGTTAATGGGGAAAAAAAATAAAATAAAAAATAAAATCCATAACAGACATTAAAAAAAAATTAAGTGAAGTAAATCAGATATATAAGCTTAATTATCACATAACTTCTTTTTTATGAGCAACTAAAAGTATGAATAAAAATAAAAGACAATAGGAAACAGGGAGCGAGATCTTTTGCAAATAGGAAGGAGATCTAGAGAAGGAGGGAGGGAGTGGGATAGGGGAATAAAAAGAATTAAGATATGTTACATACATGGACCCTACTCCCTAAAATGAATATAGAAATTATGTACTGCAACATGTGCTTAATAAAACATACATAGACCGAGGTCCCGAGTTGCGTGGAACACACCGAATCAGCCCACTGCAGACAGGCAGGTCTGCGCACGCCCTACCAAGGTCATGAGTCATGCAAAACACGCGGAATCACCCACTGCAGACAGGCAGGTCTGCGGACACCCTACCGAGTTCCCAAGTCACATGGAACACGCCGAATCAGCCGGTGCCCCGGCAACAATCCACTGGACCCCCTCCCCCGTTCCTCTACCTGTGGAACCAGGTACCTAGTTCCACACTACAAAGATGCAGAGGACACCAGACCACCAGACCAGGTACTGAGTCCCGCTGCTCCCGGCCCAGAGGTAGGGGCTTCTGAGCCGCCGTCCCACTGCTCCTGGTCCAGAGGAAGGGGCTTCCCGGTCACCATCCCTCCTGCTGCTCTCAGCCCAGAGGAAAGGGCTTTTGTGCCACCTTCTGTCCCGCCGCTCCTGGCCCAGAGAAAGGGGCTTCCAGGCCACCATCCCTCCAGCTACTCCCGGCCCAGAGGTAGGGGCATCTGAGCCGCCATCCCACTGCTCCTGGACCAGAGGAAGGGGCTTCCTGGCCATCATCCCTCTCGCTGCTCCCAGCCCACAGGAAAGAGCTTTTGTGCCACCATCCCTACCGCTGCTCCCGGGCCCTGTCCCACCTCTCCCAGGTCAGGGAGTTAATCCGTGCAGGCGCCAACAGTGCCCCCTGCTAGTCGAAATGAGAAAACATGTAAATAAGTCTCAAAACCAGACTTCCAGATCACCTACAGCAACCCCAAAGGGAAATGAGATGGAACACTCTGATACTCAACCACCTGGACACACTGAACTGGCAACAAAAGGGGATCTGGAAAAAATGAAATCAGAAATAATTTCTCAGATAACAGGAGAAATTGTGCTCCTAGTGCAAGACATGATTAATAAATCTAGAGAGGAGCTCAGGAACATGATGGAATCCCAACATAAGAAACAAATGGAATCCATAAAACAGATGCCAATAGATTTCCAGGACATGAAAAACTCCACTGAAAGTCTACACAGCAGAATGAGCCAATGTGAGGACAGAATTTCAGATAAAGAAGATAAGATGGCAATTAATGACCAGGAAAAGAAAAATTGCTTCAAAATTATAAGGGAACATGAGAAATCAATCCAGCACCTGCTAGATGATGCAAAGAAGAATAACATAAGACTGACTGGAGTCAATGAAGAAACAGGAGAAAATGCAGATGACATAAAAAAATCTCTTCACAGAAATGATGGCAGAAAACTTCCCAAAAAGGGGAAAAGAGCTTGACATACAGATAAGTGAGGCATATAGGACTCCAAATAGCCTTGATCAAAAAAAACGAAACATAGGCATATAATTGTTAAGATTCCAGAAACTCAACAGAAGAACAAAGTTCTACAAGCAGTTAGAGAAAAGAAACAAATCACATACAAAGGAAAGCCCATCAGAATCACAGCAGACTTCTCAACACAAACCATCAAGGCAAGAAGAGCTTGGAGTGACATATTCCAAGCCCTAAAAGAAAACAGCCTCCAACCCAGATTGATGTACCCTGCAAAACTATCTTTCAAAACTGATGGAGAAATAAGATACTTTCATGACAAAGAGCACCTTAGGAACTTCGTGAATACCAAACCAGCACTCCAAAGAATTTTATACAATATCCTAGGAACAGACAATAAGGATCACAACCCCAGGAAGCAAAGCAGAATGAACCCATCTGGCATGACAAGAAATTAAATGTAAAGGAGGAGAACCCAACAAAAAAGAAAAAGGCAAGGCAATCACAAGTCAATACGTTTCAGTTATAACCATCAACGTTAATGGTCTCAATTCACCAATCAAAAGAAACAGACTGGCAGAATGGGTCAAGAAGCAAAATCCAACAATATGCTGCATACAAGAAACACACTTCATTCAAAAGGAAACTCACAGACTGAAAGTTAAAGGGTGGAAAACAATATTCCATGTGACAGGAACCTGAAAAAAAGCAGGAGTAGCTATCCTCTTTGCAGATCAAGTAGATTTCAAACCAACACTGATTAAGAGAGATGAAGAAGGACACTATATCCTTGTAAAGGGAATGATCCAACAGGAAGAAATGACAATCATAAATATCTATGCACCAAACACTAGTGCACCCAACTATATAAAACAAATACTAACGGACATGAAAAGTCATATATGCACTAATACAATTGTAGTGGGGGACCTCAACATCCCACTGTCACAAATAGATAGATCAACTAGACTAAAAATAAGTAATGAAATACTAGAACTCGATCAAACTCTTGAACAAATGAACTTAACAGATGTTTACAGAGTCTTCCACCCCACAAAATCAGAATACACATTCTTCTCAGCTGCACATGGGTCATTCTCAAAAATAGACCACATACTCACACATAGAACATGTTTAAGTAAGTGCAAAGGAATTGAAGTTATACCCTATATATTATCAGACCATAGTACGATGAAATTGGAGATCCACAGCAAAAGAAACTCAAAAAATTTCAAAAACACGTGGAAATTGAACAACACACTTCTGAATAACCAATGGGTCACAGAGGAAATTAAAGAAGAAATCAGACAGTTCCTTCAATTAAATGACAATGACAATACAACATATCGGAATCTATGGGACACAAATGAAAGCAGTCTTATGAGGGAAATTCATAGCAGTGAATATGCATTTTAGGAAAACAGAACGAGCCCAATTAAACAACCTGATGCTGAACCTCAAGCTTCTAGAAAAAGAAGAACACGACAACCCCAGAGCTCATACAAGGGAGGAAATTATAAAGATCAGAAGAGAAATCAATGCAATGGAGACTAAGAGAATGATACCAAAAAATCAATGAAGCCAGGAGTTGGTTCTTCAAAAGAATCAACAAAATTGGCAAACCCTTAGCCAACCTTGTCAGAAAAAGGAAAGAAAAGGCCCAAATCCATGCAATTAGGAATGAAAAGGGTGAAATGACAACAGACTCAGCAGAAATCCAGAGGATCATCAATACCTACTTCCAGAACCTATACGCCAATAAGATGAACAACACAGAAGAAATGGACAGATTCCTAGATACATATGAATTACCAAAGTTGAACAAAGAAGACTTAAAAATTCTGAACAATCCAATATCAACCAATGAAATTGAAAATGTAATTAAAAACTTATCAACTAAGAAAAGCCTGGGCCCTGATGGCTTCACTGCTGAATTCTACAAGATATTTAGAGAGGAACTGCTGCCACTACTGTTTAATCTCTTCAATGAAATTGAAAGGGAAGCAATACTCCCAAATTCATTCCTGGAAGCAAGCATCACCTTGATCCCCAAAGCAGAGAAAGACCCAACTGAAAAAGAGAAGTATAGGCCAATCTCACTAATGAACATAGATGCAAAAATCTTTGATAAGATACTGGCAAACAGAATGCAGAAGATCATCAAAAAGATCATACACCCTGATCAAGTGGGATTCATCCCAGGGATGCAGGGATGGTTCAATACACACAAATCAATCAATGTAATACACTACATCAATAGAGTCAAGGACAAAAACCATATGATTATCTCCATAGACGCAGAAAAACCATTTGATAAAATTCAACATGCATTTATGATAAAAACCCTACAAAAAATTGGAATAGATGGTCTCTACCTCAAACTGATAGAAGCCATCTATGAAAAACCAATAGCCAATATCATACTAAATGGTCAAAAACTGAAATCCTTCACACTAAAATCAGGAACAAGACAAGGATGTCCACTATCACCACTCTTGTTCAATATACTTCTGGAAACATTAGCCATGGCAATTAGACAAGAGAAAGAAATAAAAGGAATAAAGATAGGTAATGAAGAAGTCAATTTGTCATTATTTGCAGATGACATGATACTCTATATAGAAGACCCCAAGAACTCCACCAAAAGTCTTCTAGACTTAATAACCAAATTCAGTCAAGTAGCTGGTTACAAGGTCAACACACAAAAATCAATAGCTTTCCTCTACACAAATGACACACTCACTGAGAGATAAATAGGGCAAATAATTCTTTTCACAATAGCATCCAAAAAACTGAAATACCTAGGAATCATCCTCACAAAAGAAATCAAAGACCTCTTCTCTGAAAGCTGTGTCACTCTGAAAAGAGAGACTGAAGATGATATCAGAAAATGGACAGACATCCCCTGCTCCTGGGTAGGAAGGAGTAATATAGTGAAAATGGCCATACTTCCAAAACTGCTATATAGATTTAATGCAATTCCAATTGAGATCCCAGCAGCACACTTCATGGACCTTAAGAAAACAATCCAAAAATTCATTTGGAACAAGAAGAGATCCAGAATAGCAAAAGCAATTCTAGGTAACAGAGACATGGCAGGGGGTACCACAATCCCCAACATGCAACTCTACTACAAAGCTACTGTGATTAAAAAACAGCATGGTACTGGCAAAGAAACAGATTTGAGGACCAGTGGGACAGATTAGAAGATGCAGAAACAATGCCAGACACACTCAGCCATCTCATCTTCGATAAAGGAGCCAAACACCCTCACTGGAGGAAAGATAGCCTCTTTAACAAATGGTGCTGGAAAACTTGGGCTTCAACTTGCCAAAGATTAAAACTAGACCTATATCTCTCACCATGCACTAAACTAAAATCAAAATGGATTAAAGATCTAAATATTAAAATAGAAACTCTGAACCAGTTGGAACAGAGGTTAGGTAGAACCCTTGAAGACATCGGTGTAGGAAAAGATTTTATGAACAAAACCTCAGTTGCCCGTGAACTAGCACAATCAACAAGTGGGATCTCTTCTTATTAAAAGGCTTCTGCACAGCAAGAGAAACCACCAGCAGTATGAAGAGACAACCCACAATGTGGGAAAAAATCTTCACCTGCTCTTCCTCAGACAAAGGTCTACTATCTAGAATCTATAAAGAACTTAAAAAGATCAGACCTCCCAAATTTAAAGACCCAATCCAAAAATGGGCATCTGAAATGAACAGACATTTCTCAGACAAAGAAGTAGAAATAGCAAATAAATACATGAAAAAATGTTCAACAACACTGGTCATTCGAGAGATGCAAATGAAAACAACACTGAGATTCCACTTCACTCCAGAAAGAATGGCTGCTATCATGAAATCAACCAAAAACAAATGCTGGCGGGGCTGTGGGGAAAGAGGAACCCTGCTCCACTGCTGGGGGGAGTGTAGACTGGTGCAAGCACTGTGGAAATCAGTATGGAGATACCTCAAAGAACTAGGACTGGAAGTCCCATTTGACTCCGCTATTCCACTGCTGGGGATCTTCCCCAAAGAATTAAAAGAATCATACCACAGTGATATATGTGTGCCCATGTTCACAGCACTGCAGTTTGTGATAACTAAAACTTGGAATCAGCCCAAATGCCCATCAACTGGAGACTTCATAAAGAAAATGAGGTTTTTTAATAAAATGGAGTACTACTCAGCCATAAAAAATGAGAAATTAGAGACATTTATAGCTAAGTGGATGCACATTGAGGCGATACTCTTAAGTGAAATAAATAGGACACACATGTATAAATACCGAATAGTTTCTCTAGTGTGAGAAACTGAAAGTGTAAATAAGGACTAAATGTATAATAGGTCATGTGAAATCGGAAGAAAAGGGGCAAAGGGGAAGGAAGTGGGAGGGCTAGGGGAAAGAATAGAAGGGAATGGGATTAATATGAGAAAATGGAAAAATAGGAACAAAATCTTTGTAAATAGGGAGGACTTGGAGGGGTTGAAGGGAAGGCTGGCAAGGGTGAAAAATAAGAACCAAGAGAGACTATGTAAAGGTGCAAATTTCCAATGATGAATGTCATTATATTGTATACCTAAAATGTACCAATGATTAGAATGAATAATCAATAATGCAAAATAGGAAGAAAAGGTCCAAAGGGGTAGGGGTAGTGGGAGGGGCAGGAGAAAGGAAAGAAGGGAAAGGAAAAATGATGACAAATGGAAAAAATGGAAATAAAGTCTTTGTAAATAGGGAAGGGTGGAGGGGGTGAAGGGAGGGCTAGGAAAGGGGAAAAAATAAGAACCAAGATGCATTATGTAAAGGTACAATTCCCAATGAGAAATGTAATTGTGTTGTATACCTGCAATGTACCAATAAAAGAATTTAATAAAGTGCAAAAAAAAAAAATAAAACATACATAGAAAAAATTACTCATTAATAATCATTCAATGGCTGTGTTAAGGCTTCAACTGAATGGCAAGTCCAGAATATAAATATATTAAAGACACAGATCAAGGTTTAATTAGAATTTAAGGTAATGGTTAAAATAGCAAAGTAGCGGCCAGGGATGTAGCTCAGTGGTGCTGCACCTCTCTGGCAAGAACAAGGTCTTGAGTTCGATCCCCGATACTGAAAAAAAATAGCAAAGTAGATATCTAATGAAAATTATTCTTCCTAAAGGTAATCGTGCATACACACATTTGATATATGATGTTCATAGTAGTTATATTCTCCGAACTTACACTCAATAGTCAATACTGAGTTAATGTTCCCAAGGAATAGCAGGGCTCCTCTGCACCTCTGGTCACAACATTTTCAGCAACCAATCAAGACATAACTTTGTTCTAAGAGTGTTTCCATTTAAAGATGCCTGATTTATTACATATTGTTGAACTCACAGACAACAGAAATACAACTCATGCCTCAATGCTGCTCCTTTAACACACATCTTTCCTCTATAAGGTACATCATAGCCTCCTAGTGCTTAGCAACTAGCTAAGCTGAAATAGTTAATCTGTCATTACTCTATAAAAACAAATCAACACGAAGTGTTTTTAATTAATAAAACCAAAATTTTACAGTTTAGAATAAAGAATCATTAGTTTTAGGAGGTGTGCCAAATATTGGAAAAATCAAGTAAAACATTAATGCAGATATATTCCAAAACTACAATTTTACATTTTAAAATTTGTTTATAAATGAATACTTTTAGTGCTTACTTCGGCAACACATACACTAAATAAATACTTTTATTAAAATGTTTCAGGTAGCCAATATCCTTCATCATGTTCCTTTTCCCTGAAGCCTTTAGAATCATTAGCAATTGCATGCTTCCTTATTCCTTTAGTACTTAGTACAGGTATTCCACAATTCCCTAATACACTGGATATGTGATGTTGGAAAAAAAACAGTCCTATGTAGCCTGTTGATACTTTTATAGCTACAAAAGAGCTGCAAAATGTGCCTGGAACATTTTTAAAGCAGTGGTATAAGTAAAATCATGACGGAAAAGAGTTTAAGAAAGAGTAGCAGAAAAGGAATTAGTCAGAGAAAATACAGACAAATCTTTTGAGGATTTTTTTGGGGGGGGTGGGTACCAGGGATCGAACTCAGGACCTTGTGCTTGCGAGACAGGCATGGTGCCACTGAGGTAAATCCCTGGCCCTTGACGATTTTTTTTTTTTTTTGGTAAAGGGAAACATATATCTTTATCTATAAAAGAAAAGTAATAATATTAGCCCACCATATAAATTCATATGAGGAATAAACATACTATCATACAGCAAAATGCTGAATAAATGCTAGCAATTGTAGACTGTGTTCTTTTAAATATTCCATTTACCATCAGTAGGAAGGAATACAGAACTTTCTGGCGGGGATCTCACTCATTAATAAAATTCTTATTGATTCTAAGACTCAGAGCTTTCTTAAGAATGATCAAGTTTCTTTATGTACTTTAATCTACCAATTTATTTACTACTTTCTTTTCACTGTGAAATCAAATATATCAATGTAGATCCAAGATATCTTTGCAAAGTCTCAAAAATAAAACACATGAACAGAAAGAGTAATAAAATTCATTTTTAAAAAGTCATTAAGCTTCTCATTCTATTCATGAGGCCATTAATTGGAACAAGATAAACATTCACACAAACAGGGTGGCCTGGTGTGGGGCATTACATCCTAACAAAGATGACAAGACCATCCATGTAGGGAAGTGGGTGCCCAAGAATGGAGAATCAGTGCATGAAAAGGTGAGGGAGACCATGCAGACTGCCACCTAGGCACAGGTGTTACAGCCTGACTATAGTAGGGAGGGCATGTGCATGCAAAAGGAGTGGCAGCAGAAATGGGAGACTGGTGACATATGGAGATGCTGTCAAAATAAATAAATATACTAAAGATATCTGGAGCTGTGTTTTTCACTTCAAAAAATGGAGATACAAATATGGGAGGGGAAGAACACTAAAATTATCCTTGGTGCTGGATTAGAATTAGAAGAGTTGGTATGATTTTGTAAGTTTTCAACTCACAGAGGTAGCTATCGAAATAAATAGGGCAGTGACATCAGCAAAAAAGCACAAGGATATCTGAATATCCTCCCTAATAGCAGAAAATATGCCAAGAATGCTTAGAATCACCTTTTTCAGAAAGTTGATCAAAGGCTTGCAGGAGCCTGTGCAATATGTATTTCAGAAAAACTGAATCTTGGTAAGAACAGAAAACTTGGTGGAAAAACAACTGAATCTTGGCAAGAACAAAAAACATGGTGGCATTTTTATATTGCTTCTTAAATTGCCATTCCCTACCCTTCAGTTCCAAGACAACCTTGAAAATCAAGTCTACAGGTACAGTGCAGATAAACCGTCTCACAGCCATCAGAGGGAACAACCTGGGGCTGGAACTCCAGCCTCAGTTCCAGAGAATTATAAGACGTATGTATAAGAATTATTTGACTTGTCTGGTGGTCCCCTAGAACAGAAGTCCCCACAACCAGGCCACAGACAGGTGGCCTGTTAGGAACCAGGCCCTACAGCAGGAAGTGAGCTGCAGGCCAGCAAGCTAAGCTTTTTCAGTATTTTTAGCCATTCCCTCTTGCTCACATTACCAAGTGAGCTCTGCTTCCTATGGCATTAGATTCTCATAGAAGCACAAACCCTACTTGTGAACTGCACATGTGAGGGATCTAGGTGTGCTGCTTATAGAAATTAATGCCTGATGTTTTGAGGTGGAACTGAGGCAGTGATGTTAGTGCTAACATCAGCATAATATATCATTTGTTTACAGACTCATATCAGTGAGTGGCAAGTGGCAATAAAGCTGCATCTGGTGGCAGGCTTTAAGTCACAATCAGATACTGACTTTAGCCTGCACATGGCCCGTGCATTATATTTTTTACTACTTCCATCCGTGCTCTTTCCTGCGTGTGCACTTGTCTCAGCCATAGGTTTGGTAAGCCTATAAACTAACCCTAGCCAAATAAGTTTTTAAAAATCACTGGAGATTTTCTTTGAAAAGGGGGACAGACCCAATGATGAGAGAGCATCAGGCTCTAAGACTGCCAAAAAAAGAAAGCTACATTTAAAAGAAAATACCAAGAGTCCTACATAGATTACAGGTTCACTGCAAAACATGACTGGCTATCCAATGAAGCCATAAAACCCTTAAAACTTTTTTTGTCACAGGGAGAACAAGCAACCTGATTAAAATACAAGCCTTTGGAGTTTCTTAAAGGAAAAAAAAATATGAATATAAACAATAGAAGCAGTGTTTGAAGGACACCACTTCATCAAATGTGACTACATTGAGAACATTGCTCTTACAGGGTCACCACACTGCTAAAGCTAAGAAGCCTTCTATTATTGAAGAACTGTTCCTGCCAGCTGCTAAGGACATGCGCCAGGAACTTTTAGGAGAGGCTGTAGTTCAAAAAGTGTCACGTGTTCCTCTTTTAGCTTATACCATAACTAGACAAATTAATAAATAGCAGAGGATATTGAGGCACAACTTTTAGGATTAATGAGTTAATGTGACACATAATCCAGGTTGACAGGTCTACCAATGCTGATAACAAGGCAATAATGCTTTTTTTGTGTGCAGTATGTTTTGCAGGAAGAAGTGCATGAGGATTATTATATGCACTTTTGCTGCCAACCACACCATAGCTGCAGAAATATTCAAGTCTCTGAATGATTAATTACCAGAAAACTGAACTGGTCATTTTATGTCAGTAAATGCATGGAAGGAGTAGCTGCCACAACTGGGTGGTTTTCTGGTTCCACTGCTTGAGTCAGAGATTGCTTCTGAATGTTAGTCTATATGCTGTATCAACAATAGATAAGTGGTGGCTAGCCAAAAAATACCACCTGGACTTAATGCAAAATGTGATTAAAATTATTAAGCACATTAAAGTACATGCCCTAAACTCACACCTGTTTGTGCAGCTCTGTGAGAAGATGGACACAACACAAACACACACACACACACACACACACACACACACACACCTTCTGTTATACAAAGAAATGAGATGGCTTTGTAAAGGTAGCTCACTGGATGGAATTTTTAAGTTACAAGAGCTGCTCCATGGATTTCTTTTAGAAAAATATTCATCACCTGCATCACATTTTAGTGACACAGAATGGGTCACAAAACTTGATTACTTTTGTGACATATTCAACTGGCTCAATGAACTTGATCTGTCACTTGAAGGGAGAATGACAACTGTGTTCAAATCAACAGGTAAAGCAGATGAATTCAAAGATGACCTGGAGTTATGGGGGTGACTAGTGAACACTGGGATTTTTGATATGTTTCAAACATTAGCAGAGGTTTTGAAAAAGACTTACCCAGGGCCTTTCTCCCAGCTGGTGTGTGATCATCTGTCTTAGCTTTCTAAAAAGTTTGGGAAGAGATCACTTCCCAACCACAAAAGATTCCTGAACTGAGAGGGGCTGACCCACTTGTGAATAAGTCAGGTGAGTCAATTTGTCTATGCTAGAAGAGAACCAGCTGCTTGAGATCTCCAGTGATGGTGGCCTGAAAAGTATGTTTGCAACAACTTCAAATCTCCATACAGTACATTCTAGCTTAAAGTTAACGCACAATATCCTGAGACTCCCACAAAAGCACTGAGAAGCCTGCTTTCATTTCCAACATCTTATCATTAAAGCAGAGTTTTCTGCAGTGACTGCAACCAAAACAAGATTATGGAGTACAAGGGACATCAGCAACACATTTAAGGTATCACTATCTTCCATCACCTCCACATCGTACTGTCTAGTTGCAAGAAAACAAGCTCAAGGGTCCCAGTGATTCTGTATTATGCCTGGATGTAAAATTATCTCATTCTATATTATAATGTATAATAAATGTAATGTGCTTAAGTCATCCTAAACACCCACTGCCTTTCAGTCTGTAGAAAAAATTGTCTTCTGTGAAATCATTTCCTGGTGGCAAAAAGGTTGTGGACCACTGTTCTAGAACATTCTACTTGCAATGTACACCCAAAGTAAAAAACCTTTTCCCCAGGGTTATTTGTCAAAAACAATTACAGGCAATTGTTTAGTTTTATGGGCTTTCTGAGTTGAAAAATAAAAATTGTAGCAAACAATACACTAATGAAAATTTTTTTTTAAAATCTTGGGAATAAGATAGCCACAAAGGCTTTGAATAACCCAGACATACAGTGGTACCTCAGTTTATGAACTTAATTATTCCCATGATTCTGGTCACAAATGGAAATGGACAAGAACTGAGTCAAATTCAGTTTACTATTGACCTTATGGTGAAATTTGATTTAGTTATCATCCAATTCAGTTTGAGTTCCAATTCATCAGAATTGCGGAAAGAATTAAGTTTGTGAACCAAAGTACCACTGTACTTTAAGAATCTAGAAGGCTATGCTCATGTATAGGGCTATGCGCTTACCTAAGGCATTCTGCATGCCTGGGAAAGACCTGAGAAGGATCCAAGCTCTCACTTCTCACTTAACTTGAAACTCAACATAAGTAAGGAGTGAAGGCAAGGCAGTTTTTAATTGGCTTGCTGAGTAAGTGGAAGACATTACACATGCAGAGCCTCTCAGCAAAGAATGGGAGACTTATTTGTTTTCAGAAACTTAAGAAAAATCTCAGTGCATTAATTAGCTGACCACCAACCAGAGATATTAGCGACCACATCTGACAAAGAATGTAGACTTTATAGAATTAGTTCATAAGTGACTAACCAAACAAACAACAATATCAGGCAAATCCACAGGGACAAAATATAAGTTGATGATTGCCAGAAGCTGAGGGAAAAGGTGATAGAAAGTGACTTCTGATGGGTACAGGGTTTCTTTCTAGACTGAAGGCAATGTTCTGAAATTAAATAGCCATGATGATTGCACAACCATGTGAATATACTAAAATACTTCGAAATGTACATCTTAAAGTTCTGAACTTTATAGTTCATAAATTTTATCTCAATAAAATAAAAAGGGGTATAAATGTTTGTATGTTTATGCATGTGTATGTATATATACATGTACATATATCCCTACCTCTGTCTAATAAGATGACTTGAAACAATGACACTCTAATAATAATGATCATGCCTAGCATTCAAATCTTGGTTTCTTAACATTTTCATTAAAGTAATATGGCTTTTTGTAAGAATGGGTAATTCTATACCTCGTGCAGAGAAATAACCCTGGAACACCTTTTTGAGCCATAAAGAAAGGTCATGCTCAAAGAAAGATAGGATGTTTCCAAAGACACAGAAGCCAGCTTAGAGACCACCCACTGGGCAATTTGAGAACACCAAAACAAGGAGGAAAGTGAGTGAATATAATTCATTGAATACAACAAGAATTCATGAGTCCACATGGATTGGTAATAAATGAATAAGTTAAAAGTGTGATTTAAAATGGGACATTTATATAGTTATAAATTATCTTCCAAAAATCTTCAAAAGTATCAATGTTAAGAAAGAGTAAGGAACTATTCCAGACTTAAAGAAATCAAAGAGACATGACAATTAAATGAAACTGGTGATTCAGAACAGGATCTTTCTCTAATGGACAATATTTGGACAAATAGTGAAACTTAAATGACATCTAGGCTTAGGTAGCAGTAGTATATCAATGTTAACTTACTGCTTTGGATGTTGTCTCATGTTTATATAGGAGAATATCTTTGCTTATAAGAAAAAGGAACCTATTTGGAGGTAATGAGGCATCCTACTGGCAAAAAATAGTCCAGAAAAGCAAAATTCTGTACTTGCAACATTCATGTAAGTTTGAGATTGTTAAAAATATATGTTTTATATATATATATGGAAATATGTATATACATAAATTGGGCAGTATTATTTTGTCTGCTGACTCTAATAAAAAATTGAGTTTAAGAAAGGTTGTTAAGTTTGTCCTATATGCTGGCAACAAGGAGAATATTAACATAAACTAAAAGTAGATTCACTGGTATGAAATAATCTAAACACTGGAGACAAATGCAGAATGCTAGATATACTCACAAATATTCACTCAGAGCAATTTTCTTATCTAACATAGCTGGTAAAATTCCTAGATGTAAGTATCCCTTTATATAACACATTTTTAGAAGAGGCCCTTGGCAACAATTTAGAAGTATACTGACATATTCTTTTTTTTTGAAGGCAATGTAAAAAAACTAGACTACCTCCTTTAAAAATTTTTTAATGTCCCTATTACAAGTGAACTACCCCATGACTATGGGAAATTACTCAGTGTTTAGTTTACATTCCTGGACTTCTAATTTTTTTAAATAGGTATATTAGAGAAGAAAAATACTTAAGAACCTTGTAAAATGAAGCAGGAAACCTAACTTTAAGGAGTTTATCCTGAAAAGATTTTATAAATCAAATTACTTCACAGAAGAAGGAAATGTAGGACTACAGACTTCTTTTAGGGTTCACATGTATTGAAACTTCACATGAGGGCAGTTAGGCTTCTGAAAGATAGGGACTTCACAGATAACTTTGGCTGAGGTCTCCTCACTGGTCTTGTCAAATCTTCCTTTGAAATACACTATAGACTAAGACATTTCACCTAACTTTCCTTCATTCTCCCATTTGGATCGAAATGATTGTGGCCCAGTGGCTCCCCCAGTTCTCTCAGCTCTCTCCTTATTTTCTTCCAGGCATATTCCTAATACATTATTGTATGCTTAATCCTGTCTTTGTGAGAGGCTTCTCAGACGATATGAATTAACAGTCAGTTTCATCACGTCAAGTCCACAGAGTTAATTATATTGACACGGTGTGACTTTTAGACAGTTTGACTGAGATAAAGAAAATGTCTTTTCCTCAAAGGCTGAACACAGCACAAGCACAAGGACCCGAGTTCATTCCCCGGTACCAAAAACAAAAAAGGCTGAACACAATGCAGAAATGACTTAAATAAATAAAATTAATCAGCTATTATTCAAAATATAATCCATAATAACAGTGCAAATTTTATTGAGCAATTTTAAAATTAATGTTATTGTATATATTTAAGGTTTAAAATATGATGTTATGGGGTATTTATAGATAGTAAAATTGTGACAATAGTGAAGTACCTGGATTAACATTTCTCAATAGTTACTTTTTTTTTGTATGACTAGCTTAGCTAAAATCTTATTTAATTAAAGTCCCTAAACAAAATAAAATTTTATTAACTATAGTCCTCATGTTATACATTAGATTGCCAGCCTTGTTTTAATCTGTAAACCCCGTGGGTAGAGTGTGTAGGCAAGCTTCACAAAGGAAGTGAGCAACCAAGATTGGGACAGATGGGAAGGAGGAGGAGGGTAATTCAGATTCACATTCTTCCTAAAGGAGAAAGCAGGAAGAAGTCTGGTTAAGAAAGAAGCTTCATAGATGCACCAAGAGGTCCAATTAAGGAGGAGCCTTCAAAATTATAAAGATATTGCAAACTGCAAAACAATTAGTAAACAGATAAAGTCTCATGATTCTGTAACATAAATAACTCAGGATTAACTTAAGTTTATTGCTAGGACATTTAAGTCGTTTGAATCCAGCAATAGACCTCAATTGTGAGAAAAAATAATAAATTCAAAAGAAACCATGAACATTATTTTATTTGAAGATTCACTGTATTTTTTTTTACCTTTGGTACCAGGGATCGAACTCAGGTCCTTGTACTTGCAAGGCAGGGGGTGGAACCATTGAGATAAATCCCTAGCCGGAAGATTCATTGTATTTTATCTTTAGAGATTAGTTTTTTCCCTTTTCTCTGTTTAGAAAGAAATCTTATTTTTCTTTTTCCTTCAAATAATAATATTGTAGAAAGACTGTAATCAACCCTTAGGATTCACATTAATCCCTATATCTAATTTTATCTAATTTTTATCATCCTCATAATCTAACCTTTCTTTTCTGTATCCTAGTAAAAAAGTATGAAGTCTTCAATTAGCCTTTCAGGTGAAAGACAATGGGTTCCACAGAAACTACAAAGCCATTTCAAGAAAAGCTCTTCTAGGACCCTGCACATGGAGAAATCTGAAAATACCTCTTCAGGTGCTCTCAAGAGCATTACAAATCACTCACTCTCTTTCTAGGACTCCAGTGTCACTAAGATGACCTTCTCCTTGTTATAATATCAGAAGAAAATCTGTATTTTAAAATTATATTATATTTTCCCAGCTGAAAAGACATAATTTTCCTTGACTCACAGAAAGTTGATTCTATTAATATACACATAAACGAAGACCAAACCCCCAAACAACCGCTCTCATATGACTACAGGGGTACTAACAAATACAGTATAATAAATTATTTTGAAATCTTCTAAGCAAAGATTGACTCACTAATTAACTCACTCACTCACTAACTCACTCACTCATTAACTCCTAAACAAACACACACAGTTGTGAAGCTTTCCAACTTTGATTTGCTAAGACTTCTTTATATGTGTGTGTGTGTGTGTGTGTGTACACTTACTGCTCTGAATAGTTATAAACAAACTGTCCTTGACAATGAAGCAGAATTGAACAATTCTACAAAAATGGATAATGCAAAATAATTTATGGGGGAAATGAAATAAAATGTTTACTCAAGGATTAAGATGTATCAGTATGCAAATATGGTGCCCTGTCTATCTTATGTTGAAAAGGCATCCGTGCATATTCTCCTCTCGTCTAGAAAATGTGAAACTATGAGCCAGTAACTTGTCTGCTGAAAAATTTGAGAACACTGTAAAAGCTAATCACTTATATCTCCTCACTAGATATGAATGATATCTTGCAGAAGGGGAAATTTTGGGAAAACTGGCCTGCAAAAGTGCTAAGAATAATTAAGCTAAGATTTCAGTGATCTTCTAGCATTGCTCAGAAGAGTCTCCAGTAAATACTCAGGCTCTTAGAAGGACTTCACTTTCTAACCAAGTACCATGACAGTAAAAAGTGAAGCAAAGAATGGAGCTAGGGGGTGTAGCTTAGTGGTAGTGTGTGTGCTTAACATGTGTGAGGCATTGCATTCAATCTCAGTACCAAAGGAAAAGAGAAAGAAAGGGTTAAAAGAAGAAAACTGAGGGACTGGAGGGGGTGGAGGGAGGGTAGATGAGTTAAGGAAGGAAGAAGGGGGGAAAAAAGAAAAGAAAAAGAAGGGTCAAATGGATCCGTCATACTCCATCTTGCCTCCAGAAAAACCCTGAATGTATTCTAAAGAAAAATAACAACATCCAGAACCTTTATAATTTTTCATATGCAAGGTCTAGCATTCTATCAAAAATGATCAAGCATGCGGGCCGGGGATTTAGCTCAGTGGTTCCACCGCCTGCCTCTCAAGTGCAAGGACCCAAGTACCAAAAACAACAAAAAAAAGATCAAGCATGAAAGGAAACATGAACAAAAATAAACAAAAACCAAGAGATGGCAAACAACAGAAACAATCTATAGGTGATCAGATATTAGATTTCATCAGAGTTGAACCTGAAAATATTGACATGTGACATGTCAAAATTGATGAGGTTATAATAGAATATTATTCTTCAATAAAAAACACTACTGAAAGTCTCAAATACATGGATACATCTAAAAAGGCATTATACTACATGAAAGAAGCCAGAGGCAAGACAGTACGTATTACATGATACATTTATAGTAAATTCTAGAAAACAGAAACTTAGCTATAATGAGAGAAGATAAATTAATTGTCTATGGTTTAGGTATGAGTGAGGAGACTGACTGCAAAGAATGCTGAGGGAACTTTTTGAAGTAATATGATAGTGGTATACTTTGATTGTGATCATACAGGTGTACACATTTGTCAACAACAATTATCCAGCTATATGCTTAAAATAGATACAGCTTATTCTACGTAAATTACATGTGAATTAGGTTGATTTTAAGGTGTAACTTAAGAAAAAAGAAACTCTGTGAAGACGCATCTACAGCAATATTTAGGAACAATTTGTGGACTTTGATGTATCTAAATAAGAGGGGTTGGGGAGGTAGGTGAGTGGTACAGTGCCTTTCTAGTATTCGTGAGGCCCTGAATTCAATCCCCAGCACTATGTTAAAAAAAATATATGAAAAGCTAAAAACTCAGTGACTTAAACATTTACCTTAAAAAGCTAAAAAAAAGAAAGCTAGTAAACTAAACTCAACAAAAATAAAGGAAATTTTAAAAAGTGTATCAATGAAGTTAGAAAACAAATAAACAATATATAAAATCAACAAAGTCAATGTTGGGTCTTTGGAAAAACTAACAAAATTGACAAACTATTGATTTAATGTGAATCAAATAAAAATTTTGAAAGTTTTTTTTTTCCTCAAAAACTGACAAGCCAATTCTACAACATGCAAATACAAAGGGCCAAAGTAGCAAAAATAATTCTGAAGCAGAAAAAAATTGAAGGCCTAATGTTCCCAGATAATACAACTTATTATCTTATTAGTATCTTACATAAAGCTACTACAATGATAATAGGGTAACTTGGTACAAAGATGGATACATAGATAAACAGAACACAATAGTTCAGAAACAAATTCACATATACATGGACCTTATTTGTGACAAACATCCTGCAGCACCACAATGGGGAAAGTATGGTTATTCAGAAACAATGCTGGATCAACAGGAGATACATACGGGGAAAAAATGAACTTTGACTTCTACATCACAAAAATCAACTGTGGAGAGATCATAGTCCTCATATAAAAAGCAAGAGAATAAACTTTCTAGATTACATCAGAAAACATTTTCATGGCTTTATGTTAGGCAAATACTTGTTAAGCAAAGTACAAAAACACTAACCACAAAAGAAAAGATTAATACATTGGACATTTTAAGATTAATTGCTCTAATGTATCAACAGACTCAAATAGGAGAGTAAAAAGCAAGCCACAGAGAAAATATTTGCAACATATATATTCTTTAAAAGGAATCATATTCAAAACATAGAAAAAATTCCTACAAGTAATAAATTATAAAAATGTGCTAAAGAAAAACAGTTCTGTCATGAAAAAGGATTCCTAATGGTCAATCAGCATATGAAAAGATGCTCATCCTCATGGGTCATAAGGAAAATGGACAGGAAACCACAATGAGATATCACTATATATCCAATAGTTACAGTTTACCAAGTATCGGTGATAGTAACCAGAACGGTTACACATCTGCTGGCTGAAATGTATATGGCAAAATGCCTACTGAAACTTGAATACACACTATATTATACTATAGTCACACAGTGGAATACTATGAAGTCATGAAAATAATAAATTACTGGTATCTGCAACAAAATGGAGGAATCCACAGTCAACACTGATGAATCTTATAGTCAATGCAATAAAACCGATGAGTCACAGAGTCTCACAGATTTTTAAGAAGCAGACACAACAAAGTCCATATTGTACGAGTCTATTCTTTAAAGTTCAGAAACAGGTGATACAAAGTATGGTAACAGATACCAGAATGGCAGTTACCTTCAGGAAGGTAATGACCAGCAGGGAAAATAAAGGAAACTTTGAGGATACAAATAAATTGTATGCCTTTATTCCAAATGAATTCCAAAGGAGGGTTCACTCAGTAAAAATTCAGAGTCCTGTATCTTGAGTATGCACTTTGAATTCTACTACCAGTATATGTTTGTTACACATTATACAATAATAAAAGATTTTTTAATGATGACAATGAGGTCTATGATGATCGTAAGGAAACTATTCTTTATAAGGATGAGGGATTTAACTCAAAGATTCTACCTTATTATCAGACACAATGAAAGAAAAAATGTGTAAGTATAACATCCAATTTCTACTTATCATTAGAAATCCATATCCTTGCCAAAATCTTTAAAGGCCCTAAACACTGAAGAGATTATGGTATCAATCCATCATAAGTAGTTCAAATAATCTTTTAAAAAGGAATAAAATCTTATATGTAAACTGAAATTAAAATAAATTTTCAGAACTTTAGATTTTAAAATTCTGAGTAAAATCATCAGAAATGAATTCATTTTTCTTTTGTGGCACCTCTAAGCATGTCTTTGGTGTATCTTCTCACTAATAAAGCATTAATTGTGCTAGAAAAAAGAAGAACTAAAATATTTATCTTGCCTAAGAGCCTGAGTAACTTCAAGTATACTGGTGAAGATTATACTGGTACTCCTGGTCTTCTCATTATTGTTTTCTAATAACTTATATGTATGGGAAATATAAGGTTATTTCTTCTTTGCATTTTAGTACTTACTTTTACAAATAATACTGTATAGCTCTCTGAATTTAAGATGTTACTGCTGCTAAAATTCTCTTCTGCATAAATACTGTCCCTCTAACATGAGAAAAGCCACTATATGACAAAAAGGATGGGAACACTAGAGTTAGCCTGACCTTCCTTAATAGCTTGTCTTCTCTGTGTGATGATTTGTTGATCTAGGAACAGAGATAGTTTTTATTTCCAATGTACATAACTGTCATGACAAAAAAACATAATGTGTATAGAGTGCACAGCATATAGTCTCTGGTATCATAAATTTTCTTTTTCATTAAACATACACAATCACAATAGCACTATAGAAAAACTACAGAATTTTAAGGTAAAAGAATTGAGTTCAAGCTAGCCTGCCTTTCAGTAGCTATGTAATTCAGGCCAACAATTTCATTTCTCTAGATTTATAAAATGAGGTAAAGTCTACCTGCCCTGTGGAGTAACAGTGGTGATCAAATAACAGAAGTATCTTCTAAACCACAGGGCTTCAACAGTTTCCATTATTACTATTGTGGTACGTTGATCAACATTAGGAAGGGTCTTCAAGCCTTCACTAAGACCTAAAAGAATTTCTTTTTCCTTAAGGAAGTTAATTTGCTTTGATATATACCACTGTCCTTTAAGATGTACTGAATTTACTTAATACACTGCTTATAAGAATCTGCTGTAAAAGCAAGTGGTCCCCGGGATTTAAAGGATTCCTCAACAGCGCATGTCTGGATCACCTCAGGATTCCATTATTCAAATAAACTCATTAGGAAGAGAAGTACAAAAAGCATTCAAAATCTTGCTTGATTCTCCAAGAGCTTCCTGAATCCTCCAAGGTACTCTTCCAAATTAAATCCTTTTGGGTACATTTTGATCCAAGGACACCTAAAACTCCACACTAAAGGCCCCTCATTCTGAAGTGAACCAGAGTTGAAAGACATGTAAGTAGGAGGGATCCCACCAGTTGCTCATAGTCAGTCAAATTTGCTTACATAAAGAATAGTGGGCTAAAATTTTTTCACTAAATAAATTTGTTTGTTCAAACTAGGGCTCATTTGGGTATCTCAAAGAAGAGAGCTGAATTACAGGTAGTCAAATAGCTAGAAAAATCTACTGAAAATTGTCAACTCAGAAAAAATAATTCATCCGTAAAACCACAAATACCTATGTCTAGAAAACAAGATAATTAATGTATGGTTATATATCATTTGCATTCTTTAAAATTGTGCGGCAGTTTCATCATTATTATTAAAATAGTACCTAAAATTCTCAGTTTTTATAATAAATCCAATCTTGTTTTGACAAAAGTATATGATAAAATAGAGGTTAATTATATTTTTGTCTTACCACAAACCATTATACTATCAAATTATTAACCCACATGAACAAAGGTATCAATCTCTCTGTAATATATTCCTTCTTTCCCATTAAATTCACAGCAGTAACCTCTTTTTCAGAAAGCAGTTACTCTAATCAGAAAATTAGAAAAAGCAATATGCACAAATTAAATTGCACATCAGAAGTCACTTTAATCTGTATTGTTATAAATAATACTTTAGCTGATTACTATGACCAACTGGACTTAAGTCTTAAAAAGAGATGTATATCTAAAAGTAAACCAAACACTGAATGAACTCCATGTGATGTGACAAACACAAGAGAAAGCCAGGTGAAATGAGAGCTTTATGGCTCTGTTATTGAGACACAAAACTAATGACTAACACAGGATTTAACTGCTACATTCTGGATTTATCCATTATATTTTAGAAGAAAAAATTGAAACAAAATCGAGAATCACAGCAAATTAGAACTGGAACAATCTTATGAACTCTACACCCTTACTGAGGAGGAAACCTACCATGTAATTTTTTCTAGTCTCATATCTGCCTGGTAGAAGAATCAAAACCAGACCCAGATCTCCTGCTGCTCAGTCCTTTATATTGTACCAGCCTGTCTTTGAACATAAACATAAATTTTTTATATCACATACAAATTAGAAAAGAGCTAAAGATACTTGAAATATATTCTGCCCCCTCTCAAGGACATTCTTTTAAAATACTATACTGAGATAACTAATAGGAAAGACAGTAAGGGAAGGAGGAATCAAATGTTTTCATTTGCAAAAACCTATAAATTCTATGACTATACTTTCAGTTCAACTTTCCCTATATAAATTTATGACAACAGAAGAAACTTTGAACCATTTCGATTTCCTCCTACTCTGAAACAGATATTAAAAGGTGAAACAAGAATTGACAGGACTATTAAAACATGACAGTAAGTTTTTTAAGTCTTCTTTTAATCTGACAGTTCAGATCATTTCTCATTTCACTAGAGTCACAGAAAACTTTTCAACTACAAAGTCAAACTGCTGTATCCTTGAAACTAGAGTTGATTTTTAAACTTACTATAATTGAAATTCTCCTAATAATTTTTGTTCAATTTAAAAGCACAGTATATTGTACCTCTAGTACAGGCTGTACAAATGAGAAATTGTCAGAAATAAATGAGGTTAAAAAATGTGTAAGTATTCTGCAAATGTGAAATTGTTATGTCACATGGAAGACACTGTATTTTTAAAAAACTGTTTGTAATCGTATTGCTGATGAGAAATGAAATACACCATTGGATGCAATTTCTTTAAAACCAGAAGATAATGTCAATTATCACTGTTTCATTTTAGCAGTAAACTAGAGGTTGTGGGCAGTGTAGAAAACCAGAAAAAAATAAGGATTTTTAAAGAGAAAGCAAAATTTTCCATATTTAAAGAACATATGACAATGTGGCTGATATAATACCATGGCATCTTTGATGTTTGGTTCTTTGCAGGGTATGCAGAATGGAAATTCTAATGTATTTCTTTTTTGGTTGTTTGTTTGGTACCAGGGATCAAACTCAGGACCTTCCACTTGCAAGGCAGGCACAGTGCTACTAAGCTAAATCCTCAGCCCCATTCTGATGTTTTTCTGAATGTGAGGTATACTACTGGATATCAGTCTATGAAGAAAAATGTTAGAACAGATAGATTACACTCAGGGGACTTAACAGTTATACATAAGTAATTTTTAAGGATATGACAATCAAAAAATGAAAAAAAACTATGGATCAAATTGGATTCAAAGAGCGAAAAAAGTGAACACAGAAGCTTAAGAATATCTAGTCCTCACTGAGAGAGAAATAGGACAAATAATTCCTTTCACAATAGCATCCAAAAAACTGAAATACCTAGGAATCAACCTAATGAAAGAAATCAAAGACCTCTTCTCTGAAAACTATGGCACTCTGAAAAGAGATTGAAGATGATATCAGAAAATGGACAGACATCCTCTGCTCCTGGGTAGGAAGGAGTAATATAGTGAAAATGGCCATACTTCCAAAACTGCTATATAGATTTAATGCAATTCCAATTGAGATTCCAGCAGCATACTTCATGGACCTTAAGAAAACAATCCAAAAATTCATTTGGAACAAGAAGAGATCCAGAATAGCAAAAACAATTCTAGGTAACAGAGACATGGCAGGGGGTATCACAATCTCCAACATGCAACTATACTACAAAGCTATTGTGATAAAAACAGCATAGCACTGGCAAAGAAACAGACCTGAGGACCAGTGGAACAGATTAGAAGATGCAGAAACAACGCCAGACACACTCAGCCATCTCATCTTCGATAAAGGAGCCAAACACCCTCACTGGAGGAAAGATAGCCTCTTTAACAAATGGTGCTGGAAAACTTGGGCTTCAACTAGCCAAAGATTAAAACTAGACCTATATCTCTCACCATGTGCTAAACTAAAATCAAAATGGATTCAAGATCTAAATACTAAAATAGAAACTCTGAACCAGTTGGAACAGAGGTTAGGTAGAACCCTTGAAGACATCGGTGTAGGAAAAGATTTTATGAACAAAACCTCAGTTGCCCATGAACTAGCACAAACAATCAACAAGTGGGATCTCTTCTTATTAAAAGGCTTCTGCACAGCAAGAGAAACCACCAGCAGTGGGAAGAGACAACCCACAATGTGGGAAAAAATCTTCACCTGCTCTTCCTCAGACAAAGGTCTACTATCTAGAATCTATAAAGAACTTAAAAAGATCAGACCTCCCAAATTTAAAGACCCAATCCAAAAATGGGCATCTGAAATGAACAGACATTTCTCAGACAAAGAAGTAGAAATAGCAAATAAATACATGAAAAAATATTCAACAACACTGGTCATTCGAGAGATGCAAATGAAAACAATGCTGAGATTCCACTTCACTCCAGAAAGAATGGCTGCTATCATGAAATCAACCAATAACAAATGCTGGTGGGGCTGTGGGGAAAGAGGAACCCTGCTCCACTGCTGGGGGGAGTGTAGACTGGTGCAAGCACTGTGGAAATCAGTATGGAGATACCTCAAAGAACTAGGACTGGAAGTCCCATTTGACTCTGCTATTCCACTCCTGGGGATCTTCCCCAAAGAATTAAAAGAATCATACCACAGTGATATATGTGTGCCCATGTTCATAGCAGCAGTTTGTGATAGCTAAAACTTGGAAACAGCCCAAATGCCCATCAACTGGAGACTGGATAAAGAAAATGTGGATTTTTTAATAAAATGGAGTACTACTCAGCCATGAAAAATGAGAAATTAGAAACATTTATAGCTAAGTGGATGCACATTGAGGCAATACTCTTAAGTGAAATAAATAGGACACACATGTGTAAGTACCGAATAGTTTCTCTGGTGTGAGAAACTGAAAGTGTAAATAAGGACTAAATGTATAATAGGTCATGTGAAATCGGAAGAAAAGGGGCAAAGGGGAAGGAAGTGGGAGGGCTAGGGGAAAGGATAGAAGGGAATGGGATTAATATGAGAAAATGGGAAAATAGGAACAAAATCTTTGTAAATAGGGAGGACTGGAGGGGTTGAAGGGAGGGCTGGGCAAAGCTGAAAAATAAGAACCAAGAGAGGCTATGTAAAGGTACAAATTTCCAATGATGAATGTCATTATATTGTATACCTAAAATGTACCAATGATTAGAATGAATAATTGATAATGCATAATAGGAAGAAAAGGTCCAAAGGGGTAGGGGCAGTGGGAGGGGCAGGGGAAAGGAAAGAAAGGAAAGGAAAAATGCTGAGAAATGGAAAAAATAGAAATAAAGTTTTTGTAAATAGCGAAGGGTGGAGCGGGTGAAGGGAGGGCTAGGAATGGGGAAAAAATAAGAACCAAGATACATTATGTAAAGGTACAATTCCCAATGAGAAATGTAATTGTGTTGTATAACTACAATGTAACAAGAAAGGAATTTAATAATAAAAAAAAGAATATCTAGTCCTAAATTACTTATACATAGGCAGACACTTGTGAATTATCATGATTGGCTGAAAATACACTAAATGCTAGGGGAAAAAGACTTCCTGGCATGAACACTGGGCTACTGAAAAAGAGATCAAGAGGAGAAGGAGCCAGGCGTAGTGTGTTAAGCCTGTAATCCCACTACTCAGGAAGCTGAGGCAGGAGGATCATTGTGAGTTTAAGGGCAGCCTCTGTAGGCTACATAGTGAGTTCAAAGCCAATTTGAACTACATAGCAAGATCCTGTCTCAAAAAACAACAAACAAAAAGAGGAAAAGGAACTGAGTGGATCATAAACCAAGTGGTCTACATGGTAGCATCCCAGCAAATTTTTATTTCTCCAACATTTGCTGATATATAAATCTCTGTTCACTTTCATTATCAATGATTGTTGTAGAATTATACACACATATATAAATATATTTGTACAGTATTAAAAGCCTTAACTTTCATTGACTAGCTTTGAATACGATTCTGTTTGTTTTCCATATATTCACAAAATTTAGTGCAATTTAAGTAATGTCAACAATGAAGTATGCTGAATCTACATTTTTATAATATTCTTCACTCGTAAAGAGCCTTAAAATTGTCTAATCGTGTTATAAAATGTATACTGATAATCTAGAATGACTTTATGAACTGCATGAATGCACTAATGACTCTTTTCTAGATCTAATGAACTCAAGGTTGGGTTATTATCTGTATCACCAAAGCAAAGGCTACCAACTATGTGAAGGTGCTAATCATTTTACTTGTCTCTTGGGAATATAAATGTTTCAACTGTTTCTCTCTAAATATTATATAATGAAGCAAATACTATTTTTACTACAATGAAGCAAAAGAGTAAATCAGAGCCTGCAAAAACATGGAACCATCTGTTCTAGTCATATGAAGAAAGTATCAATCAGAGGAAAAGTCACTGATTGGCTGCAACTACACTGTGAGGAAAAAAAAAGTTCCATATGCCATAAGCAAGATCCCCTTCTAAAAACTTAAAAACTATATAATTTTTCCGATTTTTATATACAAACCAGAAGCAAATCAGCTCATAGAATTTCAAAAGTAGTAGGAAAAAAGTTAACAATTACTTTTACCTTTTACAAGCATATAATGAATATATTATACATTTTTGTAGTGTCCACCGGTTTTTGGTATTTTTTTAAACTAGATGATGTATTACTTTCCACCAATTAGTACACTCTCAGATTTTAAGTTAGTTATGTATTTGTAGCTCTAAATGATACATCTATATAAATATAGATTTTCCATTTTTTAAAAAATGATCTGCAGTGCTGGGCATAGAACCTAGGGCTTTGTGCATACTAGGCAAGTACTCTACCACTGATCTACACCCTCAGACCCTCCAAAATAGATTTCTGACCATGTAAATTTATAATACTTCAAAATATTTAGATAAAAAACTGAGACAGAAAGGGAAAAAAATACAGAGGAGTGGGAGGAGGGCAAAAGCACCAACATGCAAGAAGGATTTTAGTGAAAGATGTGCCATTTGAAAAATTAAACAACTATATTTGGTTAGCATATGTAGGTGAGTGCTTTTATGAGCCCCTTTAAAAACAGTAAATATAAAATGAAATATATTTGTGGTTATACTTCAGCCTACCTACTGCCCAATCTTTACTACTTGTTAAAAGACTAAGTTTGATTATTCATATACTAATTCTCTAACTTACAAATTAGCCATGGTGTTTACTTTTTGTGTCCGCATTACCAGATTTTTGTGTAGTTCACTATTCATTAACAATCTCTACTGCAATGGCAAGTGAGAACAATATAAGTACAGCCACCCATTCATTCTGCATTTCTGATATAACCTTGAGAACTTACTGGCTATCCTATAATGACAAAGACAGAAGCTTTTGTATTCATGTAGAGCACATTCACTGAAAATTGGGAGGCAGTTATTTTTCTTTCCAGGTCTATTAATAATGAAGAAGAAGAAAGACTTCAAAATGAGATATAAAAACTACACAGAGTATATTAACAATATCAGAGAACTTGCTGGTATTCAACAGCAAGCCCCACACTGATTCTCACACTTGTCTATTGTCAAAAAATCCAAGACAAATGCCACATTATGTTGTGAGAAGGGCAGACTCATCTGATTTCTCTGAACCTTTACAGCATAGTCAGAGGGGACATTCTGTTTCTTTCCTGTTAGCAGGAGAGCCAAACTGAGGCTGTACTGTGCCTTCCTTGGAACATGCAGGCAAAGAGTCACCTTCCAGGATCCATATTGAGGAACTGATAATGCATGTGTAAACCAGAGAATATGGTATAGTGCTAATGAGACATGAAGACAGAAAAAAAAATTCTAAAAATCTTTAAGATGAATTCCTAAAATACATCCCTGTAAAATATGTTAGTAAAATCAAGGGGAAAGGACTTACCTTACAGATCTTGTAGAGTGATTCCTGACCATCTCCTCCTGTGTCTTTGAAGTAATCATGTGCAGGAAATGTACGATGAATATCTCGTGTAATAACACTTTCCTGGGATGAGTCCTAAGAGGAAAAAAAAAAACCCAAGACTTTGTTATTAATGCAAAATTTCATTTCAATTATAAAAAATAACAGATACATATAGTAAAGAAAAGTTCAAGCAGCAACCATAAGTAAACTAAAAAACTTTCCCTTCTATTTTAGTCTGACAATCCTATTCCCATGCTATCAACAGTTTTTTTAATGTCCATTCACCCATCTATTTATAGATGTATGTGTGCATAGTATGTGTAGTTAAGTAGGGAGCAGGGAGGGAGAAAATTTGTATATATTTATTTCCCTAGAAGCAAAACTATACCTTCTTTTTATTTAACAAGATAAGTTATCACATGTTCTTAAGTCAGGCAAATTATTTTATTCTCTTCAGAGCAGTTATTAAAAAGAATGAGAACTATTTGAACACAGACATGATAATTTAATATTCTCTTATTAATGACTTCATATTTAAAAATTATATAACAATATCATAAGGAACATTATATATGAATACACATATATGTGTGTGTGTGTCTTGCATATGTGTATATGTGTTCAAGGATATACTCCTAGATTTTGAACTGCTAGGTCAAAGGGTATATGCATTTTTAGTTTTGATAAAGATAGTCTCCTTCCAGAGTTATACCAAAATATACTCTAAACAACAGTAGAGTATGTTCTACATTTACACAGTACCACATATTTTCTAATTTTTAAGTGCTTGAGACTCTGATAATTGAACACTCATGTCAAAACCATTTAAAATATAAAAATATTATCCATCTCCCCCGCCCCATACTAGATTAATTACTCAACTTACTCAAAAAACAAAAAGCCTACAAGAGGGCCGGGGATTTAGCTCAGTGGTTTCACCGCCTGCTGTGCAAGCACAAAGGACCCCAGTTCAATCCCTGGTACCAAAAAAAAAAAAAAGGCTACAGATACTATATTAAGATGACATGTCCTTTAAACATAAATCCAAAGTGGTTTGAGTATTTTTTTTTGACAGATTTAGGAACCAAAAGCTCAAAATTGAGTAAAATTCTAAGCATTATTAAAAACAATTATTCACTTGATTTCATTTTATTTCTGGAAATATTTGGTGTAACTGTACTTAAATGTCAAGAAAATAGGATGGGATTACTTTGAGCAACCCTGACGATGAAAATACTTTGTGCAATTCAAAGCAGCACCAAAGTCTACTAATTGCAAATTAAAGATACTGTTTCATGTCTTACTCCCGTAAAGATTCAAACAAATTCCCTCTTTCAGTCTCAAATTAAGAAAGGAAAAAAACCATTTAAAATACGAGTTACTGTGTAAATGCTATTTCCCTTTCTCTTTGTAGCTGAGAAGTGTACAAGAAGGGGGGAGTTGATTAGCTCATGGTTCAGCCAGTTCCATTTCTTGCTGCCTTTTTCATTTTGGTTGCTATTTCATGCTGGGTGATAATGAGATCTTATCATCTTTCTTACAAAGAAAGGAAGCAAACTAAAAAGTTCCAAATTTGTTAGCAAACACAGAACATATGACAAATCAGTCTAGAAGAAATTCTGATGCCTTATAGGAATGTAACGCTAAAACTGAATAAAGATGGAACAAATTAAGATATGTTATGTTCATGTACCAATTCTACATGAGTGTAATCATTATGTACTACAAACATGTACTAATAAAAATAAAAATTAACAAAAAAGATCACTACAGTAAGTAAAAAGATATATATACAGAAAATATTTGTCATGGTAATGTAATTTCATTGCATAAAAAACCAAACACACATAAAATATTGTAAATAAACCATTTTTACTTTTATAGTTACTTTAATATGGTAAGGTAAATACATGAGCTATTTCCATGATTTGTTCTCATCTACAAATGTTCCCAATGCACAGTCCATTGGTCATCTGTGAAAGTTTGCAACTGGAATGTTCCAGGAGTCAGGGACTTACTGGGTTCCTCCTATAGAGCTGTACTCCTGCACCCATTAACCATACCTTCACTCTCATCCTCACGCTCACCTTACCTAGCTTCTGGTAACCACTCTCTATAATTTTGAGATCAACCTTATAGCTTCCATATATAAATGAGAATATGCAGTATTCGTCTTTCTGTGCTTGACTTATTTCACTTAACATGATGTTCTCTAGGCTCATCCCTGTTACATCAAATGACAGGATTTCATTTTTATGGGTGAAATACATCCCATTATACAAATATGAGGATATCATATTACCTTTATCCAGTCATTTGCTGAAGGACATTTAGGTTGCTATTGCTGATACTGCTATAATAAGCCTAGGAATGCAAATATCTAATCGACATATTGATTTCCTTTCTTTTAAAAATATACGCAGGAGAGGAATGTCTGAATCACATCATAGTTCTGTTTCTAGGTTTTTTGGATTTTTTTTTTAGGAATCTCCACATTGTTTTAAATAATGGCTATATTAATTTGCATTCCCATCAGCACTGTATGAGAGCTCCCTTTCTCAGGTTTATGTTTAAATGCTTTCCACACATGTGTATTTCTAAAGCTTTCTTCTTATATACTCCTTATATTGGCTAACAGAATAATTTCTGGTACTTCACTATATGGACTAAGTAATCTATTTTGCTACACTGTTCACTAATCAATCTGCATATTAGAGAAGGTCAAGAGGTAGACCCTCATAAGCTAAATAGGAATGAAATTGTGTACTGGCCTACTAAAAAACCAAAAGAAAATAATCTTGTTTGCAAAGTGAAAACTAGAATTAACCTACCTCCCGATTAGCCATAAGAGTTGAGACTAGAAAGAGTGTATACTTAAGAGATCCATACCTAACTCCATATTCACTTACCCACTTATTCAGCAAATACTTAAGTAAATGAGTCAGCAAAACTAATACTCTGAAAGGACAAAGCATTTTTATCTCTTCAATATTAATTCCTTTCTAAGACTTGTTTTGATAATAGTAATCAATTTTTACAAGAAATAAAATGAACTCAGAGGAAGCACAAAGAGAATATAAACAATTCACCATTTAAATATTTAAAATTAAAGAGTTCCATGCGTAAACATTTTATTTTTATATGGCTAAAAACTTCACAGCACGATCAAAATTGATGTGAGGTCTTTTTTTTTTTTTTTTTCAGTACCGAGGATCGAACTTGATGAGGTCATTTTTATGTAAGGCTCCTGTTAATCTCTCTCTAATCCTGCCAACTGTCTTCACCGTGAGAAGGGGGAAGAAGTCATTCCCTCTTCTCATGGAAGGGTCAACAAACACTGATTCCATTTCTGCTTTCCTCATTTAATACCTATCGGATCTTGGACAGATTATTTATCTTGCTGAACTTAAGTTTCTTTATCTGTAAAATAGAATTATAATTATCTAATGCATAATTTTACTTAGGATAAAATGATGTCTGTAAAGTGTTTAGCATGTAACTTAGTATAAATTGAATACTCATTATTTAATTTTTGGTAAATACACACTTCAGACATTCTTCCGTATTTAAATAACAAACAGTATTTCTTTGAAAATTATAAACATTGTGATTATGAAACCAATTCTCCTAGGATTTAAAGTATGATGATACATTCGTATATACACATCTGCTCCTAATTTCCTACATATAATGTATCCTAAATCATCTTTATTTCTATTAATTCACTAGTAACACAAAGGTGACAGTTGTTTAGAAAAGATACTATTTTTATCAACTGGTACCCACTCAGGTCCCAGCTTTGCATATAACCCACATAACAGGGAAAGATGTATACATATATACTCAAAAATATGATGGGCATGACAGGGTAAGATAGAAGTAAATTTTCTAAAGCAGTCACCTTTTCCATCACTACTTTAGAATTTAGCTTCAAGGCATCAGACAAGGGTTAAAGACTCACCTGATTATGAAAAGAATAAATGTTACTGTCACAATTGCATATCTCCTTTCTGGACCATTATCACCAAGAATGTGACCTGTAGGCACAATTTTTGTTTTTGTTTTTGGTACCAGGGATCAAATTCGGGTCCTTGCACTTGCGAGGCAGGTAGCAGAACCACTGAGCTAAATCCCCGGCCCTGTAGGCACAATTTTTGAGATCATCCTTTGTCTTGCCTTGGCCAGGCTGGCCATACACAAAAACTGACTTTGGACCACAAAGTAATAAAAGGTTTGTAATAAACTCTGAAAAGTTAAATTTTATCCTCATATCCCTGATGTTTTCACTACACAGAAATAAAATCTACCTTTCAAAGATTCTCTTTAACTTCCAAAACATTAAGTCATAAGACTAAACATATTCTGAAAACAATTTCTAGAGTGGATAAAATCTATGCTCCAACAAAAAATATAATTCATCTTGTTGAAGATCACTTGAAAATCAACTTTAAGAGTTATAGTAATGAGCTTGATTAACTTTTGACAATTTTTCAGTGGGTTCAATTGCAAGCCTGCTATCAAGAGTATTACACAAGCTATTTATCCATGGTGACTTACATAACCTTGACATATTTGTAGTTCTCTTAATTCCTACCAGAAAAGAATCATCACTTACTTGCTTATTGTGAAAAGAAATGAATGCAACATTCAAGTGCCAGCAAGTATTAGGAAGACAGATTTGGGAGACAGGGCATATTATTTTTTATGAAGCAATTTTTGAGCTGTCAAACAAGACCTAAAGAAGTATTTTAGTGAGGATGAGTATTTTCACATGTAACCTGAGCAGAAATAAAAAAGGAATACCCTGAAAAATAAACTTTGTTTGTATTTTAATTTGTCATATTTTTAAACTCTGACAGCAGCTTTTCTTATTAACCCCTATTATCAAATCCAAAATATAAGCTGAATATTCACTTTGCATGTACCACAAAATCACTGAACTGTGTAAGTACCATGGCAGGCTGTTAGCACCAGTAAAAATGTCAAGGTAAACTATCCCTAGCCACAATCAGTCAGCAGATAAATGATTCAGTGCTTAAAAACTTTTGACCTTAGAATGTGCCTCTCATTCTTACTCCACAGGGATTCTCCTTTAGTTCTATGTTGGATGATAAAACATCACAAACTGGTCTGCTTACATGTCTCTGAAAGCAGATGGGGTTGCAGTAGTGGGTCTCATTTATTTGCCTTGATGTCTGACAAAAATCCAAAGATCTTAAGATGAAAGGAAAAAAATTAAACTATTCCAGATTCAAATGTGCTACTAAAATTATGAGCTAGAAACAGCAACAACAAAAAAGTTGGACCATTGCTAACCTTTACTTCTTGAATATGAGAAGTGTTAACATATAAATAAAGCTCAACTAAATCATATTTTGAGCAAGTTGCTTTCTAGGCACTCTATACACATGCTAAATGACCCAGAACCAAAGCCTGACATAAAGGTAAAAAATATAAGCCACATTCTGCTTTCAAGTGAAAAGAAGCCTTTTGAGAGAAAGTGGTAACAATGAGAACTAAAGCCAAGGGATACATGGGGGTGGTATGGTTATATACTGGTCAATATTCATGATAGATACCTTGCTGTTGAAAGAAATGTCTAGATGGGAGTGGAAACATATAAACAGAACAAAGAACTCCTTTGGAACTAGAAGACTTGTAGGCACAGTAAAGCATGGAGACAGCCTGGATATCCCAGAAATCCAGTGGACTCTAGTTCAGAGTTCAAGATGACTATGAAAAATATCTGGGTTTGCTTTGAGACTCCAAGTAGACCTATCATATACATCTATGCTGTATTTGTATATGCATTCATTCTCAGGGATGCTCACTATTCATTGTCCCAAAATAAAGATTCAAATAGGACATATGACAATCTTCAAACTCATATCAACAGGCAATAAACTTCTGATAGAATGAAGAACATTACCTGAAATCTATGTTGCTATTTTCCAAAGTTAGATATAATTCTAACTTTGCATTATTTCTTAAATTATCAAATTATGATTTTTTTAAATCAAGATAGTCTTTTAAATTGTTTTGAAATGCATATTTCAAGAAATAGCTCCATATCTATTATCTAGTGTGTAAAAAAATTCTTTTGTTTTCCAAAATACTTCAATGAGTGCCTCTAATAAAGCCAGGTTTGATATATATATCTGTACTCATTTTAACCTAATCAATACTTTATAATCTTATTAATTCTGACTATGTGCAAACTCAGTAGTTATTTTTACAATTTGAATAATTGTTAATAGTTTAGAGAGCATTCCACCTCTCCTTTGATCACTTTAGAGTCTTTTATGAAATTCTTCAAGTTATCTAGATCTTAATATGAATGACAAAAATTGAATTCTATCTAAAGAAAACATTAAGAATAAACAAACTCATAGAGACAGAAAAATCTGTGGTTTCTAAAGAGGATGGCAATAGGAGGAATGGGGAGTGGCTTCTTAAGGGGTATGAGGATTTCCATTTGAGAAGATAAACATATTTGGGAACTAGATAATGATGATGGTTGTACAATACTGTGAATGTATCAAATGTCTCTGAATCATACAGTTTAAAATGGTTAAAATGGTGAAATTTTATATTATGTGTATTTTACTACAATAAAAAATCAAATGGTAAAAAATTAAATGTATAGAAAAATAAGCTTTTTATTTGCTATATAGTACAAATTCATTCATATATTCAACAAATACTTTTCTGAACTCTTATAAGAACCAGACAGTATTTAGACATAGAAGATACAACTGCTAGTGAGACAAAGTCTTTCCCCCGTGGAGAATATATTCTACTAATAGGAGAGAATGACATTAAAACAAAAATGTATAATGTTGGCCAGCAAAAAGTGCTATGAAAAAATAAAACAAGATAAAAGGACAGTTAGGTAGGGTGGTTTTGCCTCTCTCAGGGTATGATGTGCAAAGGCCCTAAAGTGGGGGTGGCATGGCAATACTTCCTTTGACATTTTTCAGCATTTTTTTTTACTGTTATGTTTGTAGATGGCTTCAATTAACTGCCAAAAATGACCCTGGTAATTTTCTGGGTTAATATTATCTTAGAAATGTGAGTATAATTTGGCTAAGGTTTACAAAATGCTTTTATTTAATATTAAAATAATGTGTTACCAGCTGTACAATGTCCATATGAATACTTACCAAAAACTTTGTAAATTTGTTTTTGGTTTTTTTTTTTTTTTTGGTACCAGGGATTGAACTTGGGTCCTTGCACTTGCGCAGCAGGCGGCAGAACCATGGAGCTAAATCCCCAGCCCTGTAAATTTGTTATGTGCATGAAGAACACTGTAATAGGATTGGGGGACCAAAATGAATAATCTGTAACATCTTACAATTGTAAAGGCTTAAAATCTATTTGTAAAGACAAAATATAGGTATAAGTATCAATGGAAGAACAGTATGTTAACACACAAATTATACAGCCAATGTTAACACGAATTTAAGGGAGGAAGTGATTGCAAAAGGGTTTAGGTGGTAAAAGTGGCCTTTTACATGAGATAGGGACTTGGTTTGGCTAGACACTATACACAGGATGTGCTCAAAATCAAAAGATTTTGACAGAAAGTATGGTTTGAGTGGAGGCTGTAGGGCAGGAAAGCACTTGGCATGCCCAGGAGACAAGGGCATTCTAATTAATTACAGAAGAGAACTCATAAAAGGACAAGTTGAGTATGATCCAGAATACAGAAAGATGAGCTTGAATAAAAATATTTTAACTCAATCCTATGGGAAAAAGGAGTCATTTCCTCCACCGCAATCTGTGTAATCTCAGTTTTATGAACACTTGTTCCAGTTTGGTCTCACTGGCTTTTACTATCTGAAGGAATTGATGTGGTGAAGAATTAACATCACCCAAAGACAGCTCTGGCCTTTGCCACTGGCTACTAAGAAGAGCTCTCTAGGTGCACAGAATGTCATGCCTGATGGGCAGACTTGTTTGCTTGGGGGCTTCAGCAACTAAACAGTCTAACAATGTGACCAATGATGAAGGAAGGCTTTGGCCCACACAATGCTCATTCTCCTACAGAGAAGTAGGAAACAGTCAATCACATTCTAGTATGCGATTGAGTCCCAGTAAAAACTCTACCTGAGTGAGCTTCCCTAGGTGGCAATATTCCATGTGTATTGTTATAAATTGCAGAAAAGGAATGTCCATGACTCCGCCAGTAGAGGGCGAAGGAAGCTCTATGTTTGACAGTTCTCCTCGACTGCTTTTTGTGCTGAGTATGATTGCTTTTTGCGCTGAGTATGATCGCTTTTTCTGAGTTCTGAGAGTGCTTCTAGCCTGAGGTTGGTTTTTGTAGTACCTGAGTTTACAACTGTGTCAGAGGCAAGGGTGGCCTTGCATGGATTGTGCTTCTTCTCCAACACTAAGGTTGGTTAAACTTTCACAAATTGGCCATCAACAAATTTGAAGACTGCTGTGGTATTCTCCCCAGTAAATTTTCTCTAGTCAGAGATAGGTAACATTATCAACTTTTTCCTGCTTTTGACAAGATATTGTCCACAATACCACAGTTCCTTGAGACAGTTAAGACGACTTTTTCAAAACTATCTTTTTTTATTTTTTTATTTTTATTTTTATTTATTTTTTTTTTGGTACTGTGGACTGAACTTGGGTCCTTTCGCTTGCAAGGCAGGCGTTGGAACCACTGAGCTAAATCCCTGGCCCAAAACTATCTTTAATTTAGAACCTTAACCATTAAATATACAAAGTGTGATCAAACAGTATGATGAATATTTAAATTTTTAAAAAATATATTACAGGGAAAGATATGTTGTCATTAATCCCCCTCAAAATACTCCCCATCATTTTGAACACATTTATCCCATTGTTCCTGAAGCAGTTCTGGAAGTTCTTTTTCACGAGTGCCTTTAATTGTGATATTGTGGCTGCCTCAATTTCCTGAACTGTCTGAAAATGTTTACCTTTCATGGTCATTTTTACTTGGGGGAAGAGCCAGAAGTCATTATAGTGAATAAATCCAGTAAGGTGAATGAGAACATGCCATGATGTTTTTATGAGCCTGCTTTTCCACTGGATGGTAATCAGCAGCAACATTCACAGTATTTTTTTTAATCAAACTTGGCCGGGGATTTAGCTCAATGGTTTCGCAGCCTGCTGCACAGGTGCAAGGACCCGAGTTCGATCCCCGGTACCAAAAAAAAAAAACAAAAACCAAAAAACTCTTAGATCATAATCAAACCTTATAATGATGCTCACATAAGAGGACTTCAATGACTGCTTCAGAAAGTGGCAAGAACGACGGGATACATGTTTGAAGATAGAGGGAGTATGCTGAGGGGAATCAATAGCAATACAGTTTTTTACTGTAACAAATCTTTTAAAAAATTTAAACTCATCATACATTTGAATCACTCCTTGTATTAGACACTATTGATCATCTGACTGCATATTCACTGAGTTCCTAAAAGATCTGTAGTGGTCAGTGAAATGAGGAATACTAAATAAAAAGTAGACCACACAGCTACTGAAATAATCTTAATAATTCACTTGGATAAAGAACAACCTAGAATCTCAATAAAGTGTGAATGTATTCTATTCTTATTTATTTAAAGAAAAAAATGAACAATGATGGACTATATATACACTTAAAAACCCCTTTATGGCCCCTATTTTACCTTGGGATATGAGTTTTGAAAAAGGCAATTAATTTTTATACTAAGTAAAGTCCTTCAATTGCCATTTTTTTCTTTTTCATAACACCATAAGTTTTTATTAACCTAAGTTTTCAGTCACCTAGACATTAATAACAGAAGAAACAGCAACAGCTATGAGTAAAAGGATTTGTTCCTCAGAGACTATAATAGTTCTAGTCCTCGATTACAAAACCCATTTCAGTAAATTAATATCCTAATTCCAATTAGTAAGTATAAAATTGGGCTTTTTGTTTTACAAATTGTGGTTAATATTGCAACTTTCTTTTCAGATATTGTACTTTCTTTATTGTTCTCTCCTTAAGAGCATCAATTTATTTCTTAAATAGATTTTGATACTATTCCTCCACTGAGAGTAGAAATAATCTTTATGAAATAGCACAGATTTGAAATTTGATTAATCTTTCTTGGAACAGAACCAAATCACAAGCAGAAGTTTAAAATTTTTTATTCCAGGGCCAGGGATTTAACTCAATGGTGCCACACTTGCCTCATAAATGCAAGGTCTTGAGTTCGATTCCCATTAAAAAGAAATTATTTCATGCTTTTTCTCTATGTAGATTCAGAACTAAGGCTTATCATCCTAAAGATTTAGCAGATTTGAGAAAATATACACACTAGCTCCTGGACAAAAATCTACTATTTTTCAGTTTCTTTGCTGTTTTTTTTAATTCCCTATTTTACGGTATTCCATTCTTAGATTTGTGCTCTCCTTGCCTTCCATCCTCTCCCTGGGAATCATCTCCATTCCTATGACTTCAACTACTATCTAACTTTTCCTAGATCTTTATTATACTAAAGTAGAGGTCAAATCTTACTGATTACCAATATCATCTGAGAAGCTATTTCAAAATACATATTCCCAGGGCCGGGGATTTAGCTCAGTGGTTTCACTGCCTGCTGTGTGAGCACAAGGACCCGAGTTCGATCCCTGGTACCAAAAAAAAAAAAAAATTCCCAGATTTTAACTACCTTTAATCTACCAAATCTCTACACTACTTCCAAGAATTCTGTATTTTTAATAAGCATCTATGAAGCCACTGGGAAATATTCACAAACTGTTATTTGGAAACTACCAGTCTAAGAGACTTATCATTCCAAATTTAAAACAAGAAAAATTCAATTCAGAATTCTCCACATAGTCAAGGGTTTTTTTATTCTGAATCTTAAAGGAGTGAACCCCCACTCCCATCTCTGAGCTGACATCAAATGGATTGTGGGAGTCTCCTCCCCCTCTTCTCCCTCAGCCAATCGCTCTTCTGAGTGCCTGCTGTGTTACACCTCTTTTCAGCGACACCTCTACTTTGGCCATGATCAGTTCTTATTTATATTTATTTTTTATTTCTCATTTTTATATTTATTTGAGACTTTGGAAGGCACTTGATAAACAAGTGCTAAATAAAGTCAGAATAAGAAGCCAGCAGAGTAAGCATCTATTCCTCATGATGGAAAAAGCATTTTAGAATTTTTGTTGTGGGTTTTAATTGTTTCGCATCATTATTTAGTAAAGAGCAGTGGCAAAAAACAAATAATGGTAACCAAAACCAAAGATGATAACAAGCACTCACAGATTTCCAACTCAAAATTTCACAGCAAAATGCATACTAAATTATCCTTATTTCTAATACTAAAAATGACACATAAAATAATTATAGCTATATAGAAGCCACAGAAAAAAATGTCTATCTTAAAACAAAAATTTGAAATTTTACCCAAGGTTTATTCTTACCATGCCCACTGGGTTCCTTCAAAATAATAAAAAAATCTACATAGAGTTTTCTCAACAGAGCTTTACCTCATTTTATATGAAAAGCAATAAAAATATAGATAAATATATATTTAAATGCTCCATTATTTTAATTAATAAAATACATTAAATATGATGTCTTAGAAACCTCAAATATGGCTAGCTCACCACTGACCATGTGTTTACTATGTACATATCTCTGGGTAAAGCTGATCTCAAGGTCAGGCAAGAATTGGAATATGTCTATTTAATGTACCTCTGGTACTTAACAGGCTCTGGTTTTTGCTGCTCTTAATATCCTATGAAGTTAGAAACAATTTATGGTTGAAGTCTTTCTCATTTCTGAAACACCATTCTACCCATTTAATCAATATACATATTTGCTTTCAATGTATATGCCACCTGTATTTATATAACCACCCATATACCCACCTGAGTATATAAATATAGTTTGAATAAAGGAAAAGAAAATGCAGTTGCTCAAAATTAAGAAACTGTGAAAGTAACTTCACTTATCCCTTATGTACTAAGTCCTATTTGTGGAAGGTGCTCTGACTTGATTCAGAGGATATGGGAGCTAACAGAAGGGTTCTTTTCAGGATCCTCTCTGGTGCTGCATTTTTATTTATGTCTGGTTCTACAAATAAAACCTCTCTCATTTTTTCCAAATTTTAAGTGGTTGATACCAAGCTATACAAACAAAACTGTTTTTATGCTTCATACTAGTTAGGTATAAATGTTAAGTAGTTCACAGTATGAAAATAATGTTTTCTTTAGACAAACTATTATTTAAGTTACCTAGCACATACCCTTTTCTGTTACTACCTCCTACTTCAGGAGATTATCATTTTATGCCTAGATTATTTCAACAGCCTATAAATCATTATATCCTTAAATTTTCCCTCCTTCAATGAGCCTATAGTGCTTTTGGGTTAATCTATCTAAGGCACTATTTTTTGTCCTGGTAGCATTCAGATCTCTTTACAATATTATCTGACTTGCTAAACATAAAAAAAAAAAAAAAAAGAAAAGAAAACCTTGTCCATTCCATCTGATTCATATTCCATTCTGCAAAGCTGCAATATTTTTTTTTTTTTTTTTTTTTACCGGGGATCAAACTCAGGTCCTTGTGCTTGCACGGCAGGTGGCAAAACCACTGAGCTAAATCCCCGGCCCTGCAATATTCTTTTAAGCTTCAACAGTTCTGAGCAATTTCCTCTTCCTAGATTGCCCTACTTCCCACAATTTCCCCTGCTGAAATCCTGTTCATTTGTAAAGACTCATTACACTTCTTCCATAGTGCTTTCCCAATGATTTAGTGGGAAAACATCTCCTTCCTTGATGTCATCACTACTTTAAGTTGCATGTAATTATATAAAACTTATTACATATTGTCTTGGGCTAAAACACATCTTATCTCCACTGACTGAAAGATTAGTTCCTGGCTAACTAGAGATTCTGTGTTACAGTAACTTGCAGTAGGAACTAAACAAATATTTGTTGCTTAAATGACTCTGCAAAAGAAGAAAATGATGAAGCAAAACAGGCAGAGAATGAAGAGTTTATGTTGCTGCTTAAAAGGAGAGTGAGTCACACCTCACGCTGCACCACAGGTGAAACTAAGTTGCTGAACTGGGCAGATTTTCCTTTGTTGAGTTTTTACATCTACTGTGCGAAAGGCTTTAAGCTAGTTCTCCAGAAGACGGTATATAAAACCATCATAAGGCAGAACATGATCTGATAGGACCACTGCCACAGTCAGTGTCATAATTCACAACATCGTCACTCACAAGAAAGAAATGGCTTCATTGTTCAAATCCCTACTTTTCCAGCAACCACTGGAAGACAACTTGGGAGCAAGTCATCACATATCAGCTCACAATGCTAATCTCCTGATGTATAGGAAAGAAGGGTCAAAAAAGCCTTACACAGCTGTGTAAAACATGTATTTTGCTTAAATCTACATTCAACTTAGCTTAAGCTAAAGTGCTTTACAAAGACGATATAGAGCTGCAATTTATCTAAGTAGCCAATGAAAAAATATCTTCTAATTAGTTTTTCTATATGCTGGTTATGGCTGTAATACTGTGTTCAGGGTCATAATGTAAATGATATACGCTAAACAAAACTGGAATAGTGTGAACTAGAAAACCTTTCATAAATGCAGCAAATCTGAAAGACACAGGAAGAAGTGATGGAATCATTAAACAGTCAAGATGCAACACTACTATCTTGAGCATCAGTAAAAGAGGGCATCTCTGCTCTTGCCATGAGGGCAATATCTGCAACCCCTCAAGTTCCAAGAAGAACTGGAGATGTGATGGTGTAAGTAGAGTATAAGTGGCCTGGCTCTGACCTCTGAGAACCTCTGAGAACAGGTACTGCAACAGAATCATTAGGCCCCTGACGTAGACAGAATCAAGGAAACTTTAGCAGTGTAAGGTAGAAAAGGATGACATGAGGCATGGGAATTATTTCATGAGCACAAGAATTCTTAATTTGTTAGGGTTTATTTTTGTTTTGTATGTTTTTGTGGGTTTTTAGAATTTTTTCTTTTACAGCAGGATATCACTATAAGAATCGGTGCCCTATGAATAAGATATATTCAAGATGCTCAACTATAATGGGGGCTTTAATTTTCTTATGGTTTTATAATTCCACACACATTAAAATGTTTTCCCCCAGCTTTAAGATTGCTACATAAAACATTGCACATAAATATTTATTTATAAAATTAGTAACTGATTATCTGAAATTAAAATTTAATTTTAACTTATTTACTAAATTTGGCACTTCTGCCCAGATTGCTATTATATGTACTGGGAAAAGAAATTTCTGAGGATCTATACAGTTTTTTTTTAAATTAATGTTATTGGTATATTTTATTGGTACACTTTAGGTATACAATTCGTTTACATTTATCATTGGGTGTTTGTACCTGTATATGATATATCTTGGTTCTTTTTTTTTTCCCCATTACCTGTGTGCCCTTCACCCCCTCCACCCTTCCCTATTTACATAGATTTCATTTCCATTTTTCTTTTTTCTTTTCTCATAGTTTTTCCTTTGCCTCTTTTCCTTTCCCCTTCCCCTCCCTTCACTCCTTCGTCTTTGGACCTTTTTTTCTGTTTCAAATTATCAAATATTCATTTTAATCATTTTAACTTTTGTTTACACTATCAGTTTCTCACACTAGTGAAACTATTTGGTATTTACACTTGAGTCCTATTTATTTCACTTAAGAGTATGGCCTCAATATGCATCCATTTAGCTATAAATGACTCTAGTTTTTCATTCTTTATGGCTGAGTAGTACTCCATTTTATAAAAAAAAACACAGTCTTAATCTTAAATTGCTTGCAAATATTTGGGTCTGAAAGCTACCTTTTCTTTATATTAAACTAATCAAGTTTCTAAGCAAGCTGTACTAAACTTATTTAATAAAAACGAGCATGTGCCCTGCTCCCTCCGGCTTACCCCGCCCACTTGCATCCTGGAGACCTTGAAGACACACCCATCCCACACCACCCCACCCCTGCAGGCCCACCGGCAGCCAGCTTGGCCAGGCAGGCACCTGTAACAGCAGCCGGCTCTCCCCTGCCCCATCCCCACCTCTGGCCTCTTGGCTCTGCAACTACCCAGATCCACACTACAGAGGCACAGGGGGACATAAAGGCCATTGTCCTGAGTTACAGAGGTGAACAGCAGAGAGACGGCCTCTCTCAGGCTCCCTGATGAAAAGTGAAGCCCACTGGAAAAGGGAAGATAATCTCTGCAATATAGGCACACCAGACCTCTGTGCTTGGTAAGTAGGAGGGATCATCATCTCCCATTTGATTCTGGACAATTTTCAGGGGAAAGACAGCTGGAAACTGTAGTAGAGCCTTGCGGAGATCCGCCCTGTGGGAGGGAGGGGAGCTCAATTTGGGACTTTCAGCATGAAGTCTGTCTGAATCTCCCGGGTCTGTGACTGGCTTACTGGGATTGATTGACTTATAACTGACAGTAGCAAAAACAAAAATGAAAAGACATTTAAGCAAGTCACAAACTCAGGCTTCCACCCCACAAAAGGAAATTTCTGGGGAAAACAAGGTGGAAAAGTCTGATAATCAATCACCTAGACAACCTGAACTGATAGCACAGGAAGTAAGAAAACCGATGCATGAGGCGCTAGAAAAATTCAAAGCAGAAATAATCTCCCAGATAACTAGAGAGATGGTGAGCAGAGTGAAAGACATAATTAGAGCCTCTAGAACAGAAACAGATAAAAAAACAGATGAGCTCAGAAACATACTGGAAGCCATGAATGCCCAACATAAGAAAGAAATAGAAACCATGAAACAGATTCAAACAGATATTCAGGAGATTGAAAACTCCATTGAAAGCATGCATAGCAGATTGATGGAATCTGAAGACAGAATATCAGATATAGAAGACAGGATTACGGTTAAGAACCATGAAAACAGAGATTTCTTAAAAACAGTAAGGGATCACGAGAAATCAATCCAGCAGTTGCTAGATGATGCAAAGAAGAAGAACATAAGACTGATAGGAGTCCACAAAAAACCAGGAGAAAGTACAATTACCATAAAAAAAACTGTTTACAGAAGTAATAGTAGAAAACTTCCCAGACAGAGGTGGAGAATTGGACATAAAGACAAGTGAGGCATATAGAATTCCAATTATCCATGATCAAAAAAATCTACGCCTAGACACATAATAATCAAGATCCCAGAAACCCAACAGAAGAACAAAATCCTACAGACAATTAGAGAAAAGAAACAAATCACCTATAAAGGAAAGCCCATCAGAATCAAGGCAGATTTTTCAACACAAACCCTTACATCAAGGAGAGCCTGGAGTGAAGTATTTCAAGCCCTAAAAGAAAATAACTTCTAACCTAGACTGTGGTATCCTGCAAAATTATCTTTCAAAATCGATGAGGAAATTAGATACTTTCACGACAAAGAACACCTGAGAAATTGCATGAATACCAAACCAGCACTCCAAACAATCCTAAGCAATATCCTAGAAAAAGACAATGAAGATCACAACTCCATGAGGCCCAACAGAGGGAAGCCACCAGACAAGGTAAGAAACTAAAGCGAAAGGAAAAAAAAAAGAAATAAAAGAACCACCAATAGTAAAACATAATGACAAGGATGAGTCAATATCTATCAATTATAACTATCAATGTTAATGGTCTCAATTCACCAATCAAAAGAAATAGACTGACAGAATGGACTAAGATGCAAAATCCAAAAATATGCTGTATGCAAGAAACACACCTAATTCAAAAAGAAACACATAGACTGAAAGAAAAAGGATGGAAAACAGTTCTCCATGGCACAGGAACTCAAAAAAAAAGCAGGGGTATCAATTCTATTTGCAGATAAACTACATTTTAAACCAAAATTAATTAAGAGAGACAAAGATGGCCACTACATCCTGGTGAAGGGAACAGTTCAAGAGGAAGAGATGACAATCATAAATATATATGCACCAAATACAAATGCCCTCAACTATACAAAAAAATATTAATGGACATGAAAAACCAAATAACCTCTAATACAATTGTAGTAGGGGATCTTAATAACCCTTTATCACAATTAGACAGATCATCTAGACAAAAAAATAGTAATGAAATTCTAGGACTGAACCAAACTACTGAACAAATGGACTTAATAGATGTTTACAGAGTATTCCACCCCACAAAATCAGAATACACATTCTTTTTGGCTGCACACGGGTCATTCTACAGAATAGACTACATGCTAGGTCATAGGACATGTCAGTAAATGTAAAAGAATTGAAGTTACCCCCTGTATATTATCAGACCATACTGCAATAAAATTGGAGATCAATAACATAAGAAACTGCAAAACCCCCACAAACACATGGAAATTAAATAATACCCTCCTGAGCAACCAATGGGTCACAGAGGAAATTAAAGAAGAAATTAGACAGTTTCTACAAGTAAATGATAATGCCAGTACAATATACGGGAATCTATGGGACACAATAAAAGCAGTTCTACATGGGAAATTCATAGCAGTCAATGCCCATATTAGGAAAACAGACAGAACTCAAATAACCTAATGCAGAACCTCGAGCTCCTAGAAAAAGAAGAGCATAACAAACCCAAAGCTCGTACAAGAGAGGAAATTATAAAGATCAGACCAGAAATCAATGCAATGGAGAGTAAGAGAATGATATAAAAAAATTAATGAATCAAAGAGTTGGTTTTTCAAAAGAATAAATAAAATAGATAAACCCTTAGCCAATCTTATCAAAAAAAGGAAAGAAAAGGCTCAAATCCATGCAATCAAGAATGAAAAGGTGAAGTCACAACAGATCCAGGAGAAATCCAAAGCATCATCAATACCTACTTTGAGAAACTGTACTCTAATAAAATGGAAAACACAGAAGAAATGAACAGATTTCTTGATACATATGAATTACCAAAGTTAAATGAAGAAGATATAGAAATTCTAAACACCCCAATTACAATGAGTGAAATTGAAAATGTAATAAAATATTTACCAACAAAGAAAAGCCCAGGTCCTGATGGCTTCACTGCTGAATTCTACAAGACATTTAAAGAAGAACTATCACCGTTACTCTTTAAACTCATCAAGGAAATTGAAAGGGAAGCAAAGCTTCCAAATTCATTCCTGGAAGCAAGTATTACTTTGATTCCAAAACCAGGGAAAGACACAACCCAAAAAGAGAACTACAGGCCAATCTCCCTAATGAATATTGATGGAAAAATCCTCAAAAAGATACTGGCAAGCAGAATACAAAGGGTCATCAAGATCATACACCCTGAATAAATGGGATTTATCACAGGGATGCAAGGATGGTTCAACATTCATAAATCAATAAACATAATACACTATATTAACAAAGTCAAGGACAAAAACCATATGATCATCTCAATAGATGCAGAAAAGGGATTTGACAAAATCCAACATCCATTCATGATAAAAAACCCTACAGAAAATTGGAGTAGAAGATCTTTATCTCAACTTGATTAAGGCTATCTATGAAAAACCAACAGCCAACATCATACTAAATGGTCAAAAACTGAAAACTTTCATGCTAAAATCAGGAACAAGACAAGGATGCCCACTATCACCACTCCTGTTCAATATAGTTCTGGAAACATTAGCCACAGAAATTAGAAAAGAGAAAGAAATAAACAGAATAAAAATAGGAAAGGAAGAAGTTAAACTGTAATTATTTGCTGATATGATACTTTACATAGAAGACCCAAAATAGTCTGCCAAAAGACTTCTAGACTTAAGTGACAGATTCAGTAGAGTAGCTCTATACAAGGTCAACATTCAAAAAACAATAGTCTTTTTATGTACAAATAATAGACTCACTGAGAGAGAAACTACAGAAACAATTCCTTTTACAATAGCATCCAAAAAAATGAAATATCTAGAAGGCAATCTAACATAGGAAGCAAAAAACCTCTACATTGAAAACTACAGCACTTTGAAAAAGGAGATTGAGGAGGATATAAGAAAATGGAAAGACATCCCTTGTTCCTGGATAGGAAGAACCAATATAGTTAAAATGGCCATACTTCCAAAACTATTATATAGGTTAAATGCAATGCCTATTGAAATTCCAACAATATATTTCACAGAACTAGAGAAAACAATCCAAAAATTCATTTGGAAACAGAAGAGAGGTGGAATAACAAAAGCAATTTTATGCAATAGAGACATGGAAGCAGGTATCACAATCCCCAAGTTGAAACTATACTACAAAGCTACTGTGATAAAAACAGCATGGTACTGGCAAAGAAACAGACCTGAGGATCAGTGGAATAGATTAGAAGATGCAGAAACAACTACAGATATGCTCAGCCACCTCATCTTTGACAAAGGAGTCAACCATCCCCATTGGAGGAAAGATAGCCTATTTAATAAATGGTGTTGGAAAAACTGGATTTCAACCTGCCAGAGATTAAAACTAGACCCATACCTATCACCATGGACTAAATTAAGATCGAAGTGGATTAAAGATTTAAATATTAGGACAGAAACACTAAAATTGCTGGAAGATAAGTTAGGTAGAACCCTTGAAGATATTGGTATAGGAAAAGACTTTATGAACAAAACCTCAGTGGCACAGGAACTTGCACAAAGAATCAACAACTGGGATCTTATCTTATTAAAAAGCTTCTGCACTGCAAGGGAAACGACCAACAGAGCTAAGAGACAACCTATAATGTGGGAAAAAATTTTCAGCAACTGTACCTTAGACAAAGGACTACTATCTAGAATATATAAAGAACTGAAAAAAATCAGACCCCCCAAATTCAAAGACCCAATTCAAAAATGGGCATCTGAAATGAACAGACATTTCTCAGACAAACAAGTAAAAGCAACAAATAAACATATGAAAAAATGTTCAACATCACTGGTCATTTGAGAGATGCAGATGAAAACAACACTGAGATTCCACCTCACCCTAGAAAGAATGGTTGCTATTAAGAAATCATCTAATAACAAATGCTGATGGGGGTGTGGGGAGAAAGGAACCCTTCACCATTGTTGGTGGGAGTGCAGACTGGTGCAACTATCGTGGAAATCAGTATGCAGATACCTCAAAGAACTAGGATTAGAGGTCCCATTCAACCCAGCTATCCCCCTGTTGGATATCTTCCCCCAAAGAATTAAAAGAATCATACCACAGTGATATATGTGCACCCATGTTTATAGTGGCACAGTTTGTAATAGCGAAAGCTTGGAAACAGCCCAAGTGCTCATCAACTGGAAACTGGATAAAGAAGATATGGGTTTTTATTTTTATAAAATGGAGTACTACTCAGCCCTAAAGAACAAGAAACTAGAGACATTTATAGCTAAATGGATGCATATTGAGGCCATCCTAAGTGAAATAAATAGGACACGTATGTGTAAATATGGAATAGTTTCTCTAGTGTGAGAAACTGAAAGTGTAATTAAGGATACACATGGATGAAATGGCCTAATAACATATTTCTCAGATTGTGTTTCCATCACGTGTCATATATGACTGTATCGAAATTTAAATTAGGGAGAAGTTTGGCTTAGGTGGAGTCTACTAACTAACTCGAGTTTTTTTCCAGATCATTATTTATTCAATGTTGGTTTTGGGGATCTTTCTGAAACAAATCACATCCTCTGGTGTCTTGTTGGTACTTGAGATGCTTTTTTTAAGTTATATGGAAAAATGTTTAAGTGCTTTTCAGTTTTGTTTTGGTTGAGTTCTACTGTATTTGAATATTATTGTAGTTTTTTCCCCTTTCATTGTTCTTCTTTCAATGGTTTTAATTTTTTGTATGTGTGTGTTTGATATTTTTTAAATGAGCAAATACTAGTTAGAGGCTGAAGTTATTGCTACAAATAAAATTTTTAAATCTAACCTAAATCCTAAAAGACTGGGTATAAAATTAGGACATCCAGATAACAACGGACAGACATCACCATCAGAGAGAATATAAGGGTTGTGAGGTACAGAAAAACTGAATTGATGACCTTGAAAACAAGATCAAATTAAGATATAGCAGACTGGTCTGAGGTCCTTAAAGACAAGACAGGGAAGAGATAAAGATTCCTTGCTGTGAATAAATGATAAAGATGCTGAGAATGTTTACCTCGTCAACTTGTTCTCTGATAAAATGTCAAATAAAACTCGATTAATTAATGCTGGAAAAAATTTCTAACCACAGAAGAAAGTGCCTTAGGAATTAGTATAATGACATAAACCTACACTGGAGATTTTGGTACTCTGCTATGCCTTATTAAAGGATAATTTATTTCTGTGGAATTTATATTGTTCATATTGATGTGGTAGAGTATCATGACACAATTTAAAAGATTTATTTCTCTTAGTGAATGCAATAGACTGGAGACAAGTAACCTTTATTCACAAATACCAATTCAGGAAAAATTAAAATGTATGAGTTATATATTTTAAACAATTACTTTTAATTTAAAAATCAATTAAATGTTAGCATCTGTACCTAAACATTTTAAATTATTTTTCTGAAAATTTTTTAATTTTCTTACAGTAATTTAATGAAGTAGCAGGTACTACAGTATCTGATTATAGAGGTGAACATTTGATTAAACATATTACCCTTTGATTAAACTGTAAATTATTTAATTAAAATGATTTTCTTCTTCTCATATTGTATATTTAAAATAATTTAAGCAGAAATTTCGTTTATACACTCACACATGCACCCACTCCACACACTGGAGAGCACTTCTACTGAACCGACTTTTATCTTTTTTGCCTGCAATCAACAAACCACAGAATGAGCTTAGCTCCCAAGGCTCAAGGATTGACAAACCTGCTACCTCATCCCTCAGGGCTGGACTCACAACGGTTTGGTGGTCTTAGAGGGTAAATCACAAAGATTACAACTAACCATACATTTAAGGTACCAGTAAAACAGGAACACTGAAAACTAAGGAGCAAAATTCTCCTGGAACAATTTGATAGTTTTAACAAAAAAACATTGAAGTATTCATAATGGGAAAACCATTATGAAAACCATTTGCTGGGCTTCCTGCATTGCTTCCTGGGTGCCCTCAGCAAATGCACCATTTCTGGGCTTCACCAGCCTGGTGTTCTCATCTTGCCCAATCCACCTGTACTCACCCCCAACCGGGCAAACTTGATTTTGTTATTGTTGCTGTTGTTGTTGTTGTTGCTATCTGTTCAGTAAAACACCAAATCTTCAAGCTAGGACAGGAGGGTGCATAGGATGGAGAAGAAAAATCTGGGCAAAATTTAGCCCTCTTTGGTGGAGGTGAATACGGCACTGATCTAGAATTAATACTATGAAAAGAAACATAATGCAAGCCACAAATACAATTTAAAAATTTCTTACAGCCACATTAAAAAGTAAAAGGGAATGGGAGAAATATATTTTAATAACATTTTATTTAATCCAATATAGCTGAAATATGTCAACCTGTAATCAACATTAAAAACTCTTAAAATGTTTTGTATTCTCTTTTTTACAGTAAAATTTGAAACCGGTATGAAAATGTTACACTTACACCTCTTGTTAATCCTAACTTGCCACATTTCAAGAACTCATTAGAATCTGTGGCTAGTATCTAGTATACGGGACAGGATAGGTCTAGATCTTAACACAGAAGCCACATCCTGGGCCTTCAGTCCTTTTTTGTCACAAAATTTTCTCTCTGTAGAGGAGAAAAACATGTCTCTTGTCTAGGGGAGTGACAAGAGAGAAGAAGGGAGAAAAATGGAAATGGAGTTCTTAAAACCTGCCTCTCATTAGGATATCAGCCCTATGACTAAAACATTTCAGAGAACTGCTTATGCTTTCTCTTTTTTGTCTTTTTTTTTTTCTTGCGGTACTAGGGACTGAATCCAGGGCCATTCTACTGAGCTACTTACCCACTCCCCATCTTTTTTTATATTCTGAGATAAGCTCTCATTAAGTTGCCTACACTAGGCTCAAACTTGCCATCCTCCTGCCTCACCCTCCCAGAATGCTAGGATTACAGGTGTGTGTCATTATACCCAGGTCTGCTTATGCTTTTGTTTCTTCCATCAGGCCTCTAAGGTGCCAAGGTTTGTTAAAAAGGAGCCAATCACATTACTAGGAGTATTTTTTTTAGCCATGTTTCTATATTGGATATAATTAACATGGGCTTATGTATCGCCCTGGGCTAATAGGAAAACATCAGTAAAAAGCACAAACAGGAGTGTGGGCTTAAAGATTTTCTGTGGACTTGAGCTTCAAACAACGGCACAAATGACTGTGCGGATCTCAGAGATGACTTTTGCTCTGCGTGGCACCAGAAATTATGAAAACAATTTTATCTAATCTGTACTGAGAGGGCAGAGAACTGACTGTGCTGGAATTGCCTGAGTCCTCCATTTGAGCAATGAGATGGGTAAGTCCAGGGTATGCAAGTCCCGTTAGGAGCTGACTCCCACCTCAGGTCTTGCAATCTTCTTTGGGAACAATAATGAAGAACACTAAAGATGATCTTTCATAATGCATAGCAGTGAAAAAAGGGGCCTTTAAAGCCTCCTACAAACTACATATTCTTAGGTTATTTAATATTTCTCAGTTTTGTTTTCATTATTCCCTCCTTACACTATAAAAATTATGGTGCTAATTCTAATTTTAAAAATTGTTTTAAGATTTGATATTCTCTTTGCCCTTCATAGTGTCTGACACAAAATAAGCATTCAATCCACGGTAGATACTAGTAAGCCTGGAATTCTTCTGCTTTTTCTCTCTAGCATAAGGACAATAATCCTAGTACCTGGAAGTTGGGCAACACCTGGAGCCTTCTGATGCTGCCAGGAAGCAAAATTAAACCCAAAACTTCTAAGACATGTCATGGTGAGCAAACTGAGGGAAAGCAAATATATTCACTATTTACCATTGTGAGTCATAATGAGAACTAGAAGAAAAATGGAAATTGTTAATGCCATAGTGCATGTAATAGAATCATTTCTAAAAACTGCTGCTTCTGACTGACAGGCACACAAATGTGTGTATGGGGAGAGGGAAAACCGTTTGAATATCTCTGCCTTAGAACACACCAGAATTTCAAAGAGCCCTGAAACTTCTCACTGTTAGCAGATACAGATGGGCAGAAAAGAAGAGAGCATCTGACTCCCTTAGAAAGAAATAGATAGATTTGCTAAAAATGGGTTTTGAAATATGGATAAGAGATAAGATACAATGAGGATAATTTTGATCAATGTGGTTGTGTTAAGGTTAATAATCCTCCAACAATTGTAGGATGAAATACAGCTAGTTAACTAAGTGATGTAGAAATCTTTTGTGAATAAAACAGTCATTTTCCTTAATTTTTGCTATTTCTTTATAAAAGCACTTGGGAAATATAAGAGGTAAGGCTCTAGTGAGAGGAATTTTCCTGACATTATAAATAGGATCTGATATAAATCCTTTGTGTACGTAGACTTAGAGATTTACATAATTTGAGAATCATAATGATGTGTATAATACAGATGCTATAGTTTGCATTGCTATTTTTCATTATAAAAAGAAATCTGACCTGGATTAAAGCACATGTGATTGTTTTCAACAATGAAGCACCATGGACTTGAAATGCCTGGATTAAAGAAAAAAGTACTAGCGTTAAAAATTAGGGAAAATGGCAAGTTGTGCAGATCACACCAAATCAGCCCACTGCAGACAGGCAGGTCTGCAAACGCCCTACTGAGGTCGGGAGTCATGTGGAACACACCAAATCAGCCCGCTGCATACAGGCAGGTCTGTGGACACCCTACTGAGGTCGCCAGTCCCGCAGAACACGCTGAATCAGCCCGTGCCCCTGCAACAACCCACTGGACACCCCCCGCCCCCCGCTCCTCTGTACAGCCACCTGGTTCCACACTACAAAGACGCAGAGGACACCAGTAGGGGCTTCTGAGCTGCCATCCCACTGCTCCTGGTCCAGAGGAAGGGGTTTCCCGGTCACCATACCTCCCGGTGCTCCCAGCCCAGAGGAAAGGGCTTTAGGGCCACCATCCCTACTGCTGCTCCTGGCCCCTGTCCCACCTCTCCCAGCTCAGAGGAGGTAATCCGTGCAGGCACCACAGGACACCCCCACCCCCAGTCAAAATGAGAAAACACATAAATAAGTCTCAAAACCAGACTTCTAGATCACCTACAGCAACCCCAAAGGGAAATGAGATGGAACACTCTGATACTCAACCACCTGGACCCACTGAACTGGCAACAAAGGGGGATCTGGTAAAAATGAAATCAGAAATAATTTCTCAGATAACAGGAGAAATTGTGCTCCTAGTGCAAGACATGATAAATAAATCTAGAGAGGAGCTGAGGAACATGATGGAATCCCAACATAGGAAACAAATGGAATCCATACAACAGATGCAAATAGATTTCCAGGACAAGAAAAAATCCATTGAAAGTCTACACAGCAGAATGAGCCAATGTGAGGACAGAATTTCAGATATAGAAGATAAGATTGCAATTAATGGCCAGGAAAAGAAAAATTGCTTCAAAATTGTAAGGGAACATGAGAAATCAATCCAGCACCTGCTAGATGATGCAAAGAAGAATAACATAAGACTGACTGGAGTCAATAAAGAAACAGGAGAGAGTGCAGATGACATAAAAAAAAACTCTTCACACAAGTAATGGCAGAAAACTTCCCAAGCAGGAGAAAAGAACTTCACATACAGATAAGTGAGGCATATAGGACTCCAAATAGCCTTGATCAAAAAAAATCTACACATAGGCATATAATTGTTAAGATTCCAGAAACTCAACAGAAGAACTAAGTTCTACAAGTTAGAGAAAAGAAACAAATCACATACAAAGGAAAGCCCATCAGAATCACAGCAGACTTCTCAACACAAACCATCAAAGCAAGAAGAGCTTGGAGTGACATATTCCAAGCCCTAAAAGAAAACAGCCTCCAACCCAGATTGATGTACCCTGCAAAACGGTCTTTCAAAGTGGATGGAGAAATAAGATACTTTCATGACAAAGAGCACCTGAGGAACTTCGTGAATACCAAACCAGCACTCCAAAGAATTTTATACAATATCCTAGGAACAGACATTGAGGATCACAACCCCAGGAGGCAAAGCAGAATGAACCCATCTGGCATGACAAGAAATTAAATGTAAAGGGGGAGAGCCCAACAAAAAGAAAAAGTCATGGCAATGACAACTCAATACGTTTCAGTTATAACCATCAACATTAATGGTCTCAATTCACCAATCAAAAGAAATAGACTGGCAGAATGGGTCAAGAAGCAAAATCCAACAATATGCTGCATACAAGAAACACACTTAATTCAAAAGGAAACTCATAGACTGAAAGTTAAAGGGTGGAAAACAATACTCTATGCAACAGGAACCCGAAAAAAAGCAGGAGTAGCTATCCTCTTTGCAGATCAAATAGATTTCAAACCAACACTGATTAAGAGAGACGAAGAAGGACACTACATCCTTGTAAAGGGAAGAATCCAAGAGGAAGAGATGACAATCATAAATATCTATGCACCAAACACTAGTGCACCCAACTATATAAAACAAATACTAACGGACATGAAAAGTCATATATGCATGAATACAATTGTAGTGGGGGACCTCAACACCCCACTGTCACAGATAGATCAACTAGACAAAAAATAAGTAATGAAATACTAGAACTCAATCGAACTCTTGAACAAATGAACAGATGTTTATAGAGTCTTCCACCCCACAAAATCAGAATACATATTCTTCTCAGCTGCACATGGGTCATTCTCAAAAATAGACCACATACTCACACATAGAACATGTTTAAGTAAGTGCAAAGGAATTGAAGTTATCCCCGGTATAGTATCAGACGATGAAATTGGAGATCCACAGCAAAAGAAATTCAAAAAATTTCATAAACACGTGGAAATTGAACAACACACTTCTGAATAACCAATGGGTCACAGAGGAAATTAAAGAAGAAATCAGACAGTTCCTTCAATTAAATGACAATGACAATACAACATATCAGAATCTATGGGACACAAGGAAAGCAGTCTTATGAGGGAAATTCATAACAGTGAATGCACATGTTAGGAAAATAGAACGAGCCCAATTAAACAACCTGATGCTGAACCTCAAGCTTCTAGAAAAAGAAGAGCAGGACAACCCCAAAGCTCATACAAGGGAGGACATTATAAAGATCAGAGGAGAAATCAATGCAATGAAGACTAAGAGAACGATACCAAAAAAACAATGAAGCCAGGAGTTGATTCTTCAAAAGAATCAACAAAACTGACAAACCCTTAGCCAACCTTATCAGAAAAAGGAAAGAAAAGCCCCAAATCCATGCAATTAGGAATGAAAAGGGTGAAATGACAACAGACCCAGCAGAAATCCAGAGGATCATCAATACCTACTTCCAGAACCTATACGACAATAAGACGGACAGCACAGAAGAAATGGACAGATTCCTAGATACATATGGACTACCAAAGTTGAAAGAAGAAGACCTAAAAATTCTGAACAACCCAATATCAACCAATGAAATTGAAAATGTAATTAAAAACTTATCAACTAAGAAAAGCCCGGGCCCTGATGGCTTCACTGCTGAATTCTACAAGATATTTAGAGAGGAACTGCTGCCATTACTGTTTAAACACTTCAATGAAATTGAAAGGGAAGCAATACTCCCAAATTTATTTCTGGAAGCAAGCATCACCTTGATCCCCAAAGCAGAGAAAGACCCAACTGAAAAAGAGAAGTATAGGCCAATCTCACTAATGAACACAGATGCAAAAATCCTTAATAAGATAATGACAAACAGAATGCAGAAGGTCATCAAGAAGATCATATACCCTGATCAAGTGGGATTCATCCCAGGGATGCAGGGATGGTTCAACATACACAAATCAATCAATGTAATACAATTTATCAATAGAGCCAAGGACAAAAACCATATGATTATCTCCATAGATGCAGAAAAAGCATTTGACAAAATCCAACATGCATTCATGATAAAAACCCTACAAAAAATTGGAATAGATGGTCTCTACCTCAAACTGATAAAAGCCATCTATGAAAAACCAACAGCCAATATCATACTAAATGGTCAAAAACTGGAATCCTTCACACTAAAATCAGGAACAAGACAAGGATGTCCACTATCACCACTCTTGTTCAATATAGTTCTGGAAACATTAGCCATGGCAATTAGACAAGAGAAAGAAATAAAAGGAATAAAGATAGGAAATGAAGAAATCAAATTGTCATTATTTGCAGATGACATGATACTCTATATAGAAGACCCCAAGAACTCCACCAAAAGTCTTCTAGACTTAATAAACAAATTCAGTCAAGTTGGGCTGGGGATTTAGCTGAGTGGTTCTGGCACCTGCCTCACAAGCGCAAGGACCCGAGTTCTATCCCTAGTACCAAAAAAAAAAAAAAAATTCAGTCAAGTAGCTGGTTACAAGGTCAACACACAAAAATCAATAGTTTTCCTCTACACAAATGACAGACTCACTGAGAGAGAAATAGGGCAAATAATTCTTTTCACAATAGCATCCAAAAAACTGAAATACCTAGGAATCGACCTAACAAAAGAAATCAAAGACCTCTTCTCTGAAAACTATGGCACTCTGAAAAGAGAGATTGAAGATGATATCAGAAAATGGACAGACATCCCCTGCTCCTGGGTAGGAAGGAGTAATAGAGTGAAAATGGCCATACTTCCAAAACTGCTATATAGATTTAATGCAATTCCAATTGAGATCCTAGCAGCATCCTTCATGGGCCTTGAGAAAACAATCCAAAAATTCATTTGGAACAAGAAGAGACCCAGAATATCAAAAGCAATTCTAGGTAACAGAGACATGGCAGGGGATATCACAATCCCCAACGTGCAACTATACTACAAAGCTACTGTAATAAAAACAGCATGGTACTGGCAAAGAAACAGACCTGAGGACCAGTGGAACAGATTAGAAGATGCAGAAACAACGCCAGACACACTCAGCCATCTCATCTTCAATAAAGGAGCCAAACACCCTCACTGGAGGAAAGATAGCCTCTTTAATAAATGGTGCTGGAAAAATTCTGCTTCAACTTGCCAAAGATTAAAACTAGACCTGTATCTCTCACTATGCACTAAACTAAAATCAAAGTGGAGTAAAGATCTAAATATTAAAATAGAAACTCTGAACCAGTTGGAACAGAGGTTAGGTAGAACCCTTGAAGATATCGGTGTAGGAAAAGATTTTATGAACAAAACCTCAGTTACCTGTGAACTAGCACAAACAATCAACAAGTGGGATCTCTTCTTATTAAAAGGCTTCTGCACAGCAAGAGAAACCACCAGCAGTGTGAAGAGACAACCCACAATGTGGGAAAAAATCTTCACCTGCTCTTCCTCAGACAAAAGTCTACTATCTAGAATCTATAAAGAACTTAAAAAGATCAGACTTCCCAAATTTAAAGACCCAATCCAAAAATGGGCATCTGAAATGAACAGACATTTCTCAGACAAAGAAGTAGAAATAGCAAATAAATACATGAAAAAATATTCAACAACACTGGTCATTCGAGAGATGCAAATGAAAACAACGCTGAGATTCCACTTCACTCCAGAAAGAATGGCTGCTATCATGAAATCAACCAATAACAAATGTTGGCGGGGCTGTGGGGAAAGAGGAACCCTGCTCCACTGCTGGGGGGAGTGTAGACTGGTGCAAGCACTGTGGAAATCAGTATGGAGATACCTCAAAGAACTAGGACTGGAAGTCCCATTTGACTCCACTAGTCCACTGCTGGGCATCTTCCCCAAAGAATTAAAAGAATCATACCACAGTGATATATGTGTGCCAATGTTCATAGCAGCGCAGCTTGTGATAGCTAAAACTTGGACACAGCCCAAATGCCCATCAACTGGAGACTGGATAAAGAAAATGTGGTTTTTTTATAAAATGGAGTACTACTCAGCCATGAAAAATGAGAAATTAGAGACATTTATAGCTAAGTGGATGCACATTGAGGCGATACTCTTAAGTGAAATAAATGGGACACACATGTATAAATACCAAATCGTTTCTCTGTTGTGAGAAACTGAAAGTGTAAATAAGGACTAAAATGTATAATAGGTAATGTGAAATAGGAAGAAAAGGGGCAAAGGGGAAGGAAGTGGGAGGGCTAGGGGAAAGGATAGAAGGGAATGGGATTAATATGAGAAAATGGAAAAATAGGAACAAAATGTTTGTAAATAGGGAGGACTGGAGGGGTTGAAGGGAGGGCTGGGCAAGGGTGAAAAATAAGAACCAAGAGAGACTATGTAAAGGTGCAAATTTCCAATGATGAATGTCATTATATTGTATACCTAAAATGTACCAATGATTAGAATGATCGATAATGCAAAATAGGAAGAAAAGGTCCAAAGGGGTAGGGGTAGGGGTAGTGGGAGGGGCAGGGGAAAGGAAAGAAAGGAAAGGAAAAATGCTGAGAAATGGAAAAAATGGAAATAAAGTCTTTGTAAATAGGGAAGGGTTGAGGGGGTGAAGGGAGGGCTAGGAATGGGGAAAAAATAAGAACCAAGATGCATTATGTAAGGGTACAATTCCCAATGAGAAATGTAATTATTTTGTAGACCTAAAATGTACCAATAAAAGAATTTAAGAAAAAAAAATTAGGGAAAACAAGCTAACTCTATGCTCTTTAAAGAAAACTTCCTTTGAACCCCTTATGAATTCTACTCTCAATACTCCACTGAAACTGCTCATTAAGGCCACAGCAACCTCTAGATTATCAGCACAAAGGATATTCATGAGTGCTCATATTATCTGAGGTGGCCAGCACTTGAAAAAGCTAAGCATTTCCTCTTTACATCTCTTCCTCTATGGGCTCCTAAGCACATCTTACCTGATTTTCTTCTCACTACTTGGCAGCTTCTTAGTTTCTTTTGCCAGCAACTCTCCTCCTGCAAAATTCTCAGATGTTCTTGAACTTTCTTCTTCTTAACCAACACTCTTTGAATGGTTTTGCACATACATGAGACTCAACTTTAAGCCATCCACTAATGATTCTCCAATTACATGTCTAGGCTTCTAAATTACACTTGAAGTCACTGATGGAGCCTGTCCATCTACGTGCCCCACAAGTACCTCAACTTGGTGCACTCAAAACCAAACTCAGCATCTTTTCCCCAAACCACTCTTTTCTTCCCATATTCTTGCCCCATATAGCTTAATCAATGAGCCTCATATATGGATTCTCCTTCCTTTCAGTATCAAATCAATTACAAAGCCCTGTTTTCTCATTATTGGCTCTCAAATCTATCATTTCTCCATTTCTGTTGCCCCTACCTTATCTCAAAACTTGAGGTTCCACTTCTTAGAATATTATAGTACAATTTTTGTTTTGAAAATTAATGAATTGGGCTGGGGATGTAGCCCAGTGGCACCGCGCCTGCCTGGCAAGTGCAAGGTCCTGAGTTTGATCCCCAGTACTGCAAAATGAAAAAATAAATAAATAATAAAAATTAATGTATTGAGATATAATTTATTTTTCAAGAAATTCACCGATTTAATATGTACTGTTCAATCATTTAAAGGTTATCCACAGAACTATGCATTTTTCACCACAATCTGAGTGTAGCACATTTTCATACCCTTTGGTCATTATTCCTCCCCAACACAGTACTCCCCTCCCTCCCAGTCTTGTTAGCCTCTACTTTCTGACTATATAAATTTGCCTATTCTCAACATTTCAGGTAGACAGAAGTTATACAACATGTGATCCTTTGGGACTGGTCTTTTTCATTTAGCATTATGTTTTCAAAATTTGTCCATGTTGTAGCATGTATTGGTACTTCGGTCCTTTTTATTGTTCTGTAATATTCCATCATATGGCTATAGCATATTTTATTTACCCATTCTTTACTTCATGATATTTCAGATCTTTCTACTTTTGGGCTATTATGAATAATGTTGCTTTGAACTTCTGTATATAAGTTTTGTGTGCATTTGCCTTCAATTCTCTTGAGTATATTCCTAGAAGTAGAATTGCTGGGTCCTATGGGAACTCTATGTCTATCCTTTTGAGGAACTGTGAAACTATTTTCTACAACAGCTATAGCATTTTTACATCCCATAGAGCAGTGTGTGGAGGGTCTAATTTCTCCACATGCTTGCCAACTCTTTGATTATAGCCATAGTAGTGCCATAGTGGTGGGAAATTGTATCTCATTGTGGTTTTGATTTGCATTTCCCTGATGACTATAGAGACATCTTTTCATGTGCTAGTTGGACATTTATATATCTTCTTTCCAGGAATATCTATTCCTATTTTTTTTCACTTGAGTTGTCTTTTTATTATTAAATTTTTTATACTAGACCCTTATCAGATACATGATTTGTAAATGTTTTCTCCCATTGTTTTCATTTTCTTGATGTTGTCCTTTGAATTACAAACATTTTAAATTTTGATAAAGTGTAATTATATTTTTCTTTTGTTTGTATGTTAGGTTTCATACATAATAAACCAATGTCAAATCAAAGCTCATGAGGGTTTACCCAGATTTCCACATTTTATTTCTAGAAATTTCAATGCCTTGAATGACTATGTTATACTTGTATTTTTTCATTTAATAGTTACTAATGGAAAAACCACATAGACAGTATCTCTAAACACTTCAATTTTAAAGTCTAAGTGAAAGTAAACTGACCATAAAAGCCATCTTTCTTTTATAAGTCCTTTTATACATTTTTAAGATCACATCGGTTGTGGTATTCATTTGATGAAAGTAATGACAAACACAAAAGAATTTACATGGTATTTAAAAATAAAATGGAGTACTACTCAGCCATAAAAAATGAGAAACTAGATACATATATAGCTAAATGGATCCACATTAAGGCCATATTCTTAAGTGAAATAAATATGACACACATGTGTAAATACTGAATAGTTTCTCTGGTATATGAAACTGAAAGTGTAAATAAGAATCAAAATGTATAATAGATAATTTAAAATAGGAAGAAAGGGTCCAAAGGGGAAGGGAAAGTAGGAAGGGTAGGGGAAAGGAAAGAAGGAAAAGGAATAAATATGATAAAAGGAAAAAATGGAAACAAATTCTTTGTAAATAGAGAGGGGTGGAGGGATTGAAGGGCGGGCAAGGGACTGGGGGAAAAAAATAAGAACCAAGATATATCATGTAAAGTACAAATTCCCAATGATGAATGTCATCATGTTGTATACCTAAAATGTAACAACAAACTTAATGAATAATAAAAAGAAAAAGTTCAGACAAGAGGCCTTATAAATGGAACTGAAACATGGATAGAAAAAAGAATTTATCTCAGAAAATATAATGCTGTATTCTTACAAAAAAGGTATTTAAGTGGTTACTAAATTTTCACCTGTACATTTTTATTCCAACACATCAATGATCTTTTCTATATATTTATAATGAACAGTTTACTCATTTTGTTAAAATTAACTTCTTTACAAATATATGGCCTCAATTTGTGACTGTTTGGAAAAAACAAACTGGTACTTCAGAAGTCATATTAAAAGCAATGATCATTATACACACAAAACTTCCTATGCTTCTTATTCTTATTTCTCATTTAAAAAGAAAGAAATCTAATTTTACAGTGCCAATTTTTTATATTCGAATTTTCTTTTGAAGTACAATGGACCCAAAACTTTCAAACAGGCAAATATGAACCATTTTTAAATTTCTTTTATTTTAAATGAGCTGCTCCCATTATTTTAGCTGTTTCTAGCTAGATAACATTTTTTCAGCATTTAACTAAGTGTTGGCAACTGAAAGAAGAGAAGATCAGTGTGATTTGGTTAATTAAGATTTCAAAGAAACTGCTGCTTCCTAGAGGGGTGGCTAATTTCTCATTTATAAGCCCATTTATAACAACTCCACCTCTGAGAAATGGTCCTAATAAAATTCACAGTTAAGTAGGCTTTCAAATGCATACCAGCCATTAACATTTGGACTGCCTGCTGCCAGAAAAATATTAATATTTGATGCCATGGCATTTTTATTTTATAAATCTGTTTCAGAGTCTTATGAAACAGCTTTCTTTATGTGTTAATACAGTTTATTTTCAGGTTGTAATGGCTAATTTAGAAGACTTCAAAATAGTTTATAACAACTAGGAAATTATATATATTTTTGATTAGATTATTGAGCTATATTCCCTATAATAACTGCAGGAGGATACTATTTTTAGAACAAAGACAACTTATCATATGGTCTTTTGCTTGAATTTATACAGGTGCTACTGCTGGTGGTGGTGCCATAATAATGTACTTAACAGGCTGCCAAGTACTAAGCACTTTATATATGTTGATTGCTTTTGTTTTGTTTTGTGTTCTGGGAGTTGAACCCAGGGTCTTGGCAATGAGCTACATCCCCACCCCATTTTATATTTTATTTAGAGACAAAAGTCTTGCTAAGTCAATAAGTTGGGCTCAGACTTGGAATCTTCCTCCCTCAGCTTCCCAGAGTGCTGGGATTAAAGGTGTGCACCACCATAACTGACTTTATATGCTGATTTTTTAAAAAGTCAATAACGCCATAAAGTTGAATACTTGCGGATCACTGATGTAAGTTCTTCCATTGACAATATTCTTTACCCATTTTCATTCTTGGAGACAAGTCTACTATTTAAAAACTAGACTTTTCTACATGATCTTTACAGGTCCATGAGAAAATATGTATCATCAACATTAATGGCAACAATTATACATAATGATGATGTAGCTGAGAGGTAGATTGCTAATCTAGCACGTGAAAGGTCCTGGGTTTGATCCCCAGAATGACACAAACAAAAAGACTAAATTCATGTAGTCAATAAATTATAGGTTGTTTAATCTGGAGAATGCTACAGAGGTCTAATTAAACCCAATACAGAGTGATTTTAAGGTGGGCTCTCAGAGAAATGTACTTAAATATAAAGAATATCAACAAATAGGGAAAACGTTATAAATACAGTAAATCATTTTAAGTACTTTTAAGAGTTTCCTTCTAGCTTACTTGGTTTTACTTTCTGCCTTCCATGAATAATAAAAACTTACAGCTTCCAATAGTGGTCCCCTTGGACAGACCTGCTAACTAATCAGAAGGTCAGAACAAAGACTGATTGACACTTCTTAAAGATCTCAAATAACTGTACTGACATCTGCAACCTACTTTAAAATGCATCAAATGTAAGACAGTAACAGTGGAATGGAAAGGCATGTGATAAAGCAAATACATTACAATACTGATGGATGAATGTAGAATACTTGATAAATAAGAGTGTTCACTAAAGCACCCTTTCAAGTTTCTTGCATACTTGAAAATTCTTTAGAATACTGGGGGTAAGATGTTAAACATAACATATTTTATTCAGACATTTATCAAAAAAATTAAACACATATCCATAAAAAGTCTGTATAAGAATGCACAGAGCAAGCAGCTTTGATTATAACAACAGCCCAAAGGTCATTAATCATGTAAGTAGAGAAACTGAAGTACATCAATACCATTCATCAGTAAACACCATTCAGCAGTAAAATGATACACATAATCACCCAGATAAACCTAAAAAATATTGAGCAAATCATGCTTCTCAACGAGAGTGATTTTATCCCTCAGAGGAAAGTTGGCAATATCCAAAGACAATTCTTCTCACCACAAATGGGGGAAGAGATGACCACTGGTGTTTACTGGGTAGAAGTCAGGGCTGATGCTAAATAAGCATTCTCTAATACACAGCACAGCCATCCTGTCCCAACAAACAACAAAGAATTATCCTGCCCAAAATGTCTATGGTGCCCAGATTGAGAAACTCTATGCTAAGTGAAAGGAGCCAGGTCCATATTGTGTATTTCCATTTACAGCTATGAAGGTCTAAAACAGGCATGACTATGTTGAATACAATTAGAACAGTGACAGCATTAACAGAAGTAGAGAATGGGATTTTATCTGGAGTTAATAATATTAATTTTTTTTTTTTTGGTACTGGGGATTGAACTCGAGTCCTTGCACTTGCGAGCCAGGCAGCAGAACCACTGAGCTAAATCCCCAGCCCGTGGAGTTAATAATTTTTTTAAAAGGAAGGGAGGGAGGGAGGGAAGAGAAAGAGCAATCTGAAAGAAATAAAATCCCTTTATGAGGTAATACTGTCTTTGATTTTATCAAGCATTTGATTATATATTTCTACCACAACTAAGGCTCACAACAAACTGAGGAGGCACAGAGGTAATTACTATGCCACACTGAAGATAAGAAACCAAAACAGTCAACAAGGTTAAATCACAAAATGGTCACAAGGCTAGAAAATGGCAGTGTAAAAGTGGAACCTAGGCTTTGTGATAAAGGAAAAGCCTGTGCATTTTTAATCAAGTATCTGAGCTCTGTCTTGTTTTCAAAAAAGCATGAGTGTAAATAGTGCCCATGTATGGGGCAGAGTGAGGGATTAATGATGATAGTGAGATAATCCCAGGTAGAAGGACTAGTAGGAATAAAGCCATGAGAGCAGAAAGTAGGCATATTGGCCCATTTCCTTCCTTAGACAATAATCACTTTGAGAGCAAAGAATATGTCTTTGGGTTACTACTTAATTCCCCAGGACCTTGTTTGCTGAACAAATGATGCAAGAAAGAAACATAAACCAGAAGAATGTTGATCAGAATATCACAGGAGGAGACAGTGCCAAGAAACAATGTTTAACAGCACCAAATGTCACCAACAGTTCTAAATAAGAACTAAAATACTCCCTTTGGATGCTGACTGGGAGTGTGTCATATCTTCTAGTGGAGACAGAGGGAAGAGGCAAACACTGTCACTCAATGTTCTGCAACTGAAGCCTTCATCTCTTCTCTGGTTATGTTAATCAGTAAACCCCAAAGAGCTGGAAATTATTTTCTGGGCAAAATACAGATCTTATCTATACTCTTCTAAGGTCTAGAAAAAGAAAAAGAGGGAGGAAAAGATAAGCTAGGTTCCATATGCATTAACTAGGCAAAACGTTGTCCAATTACAATAAAAACCCTAAAAAGGAAGAGGTAGAAAGACATAAGAGAAAATCTACTCTTCCTTCCGCCTAGTACAAAATGTGCCTGATTTCTTAGGTACCAACAATGAAGTCTGAACTGTAAACTATATTCATCTGTTTGTACTATTTAGATATCAGGAAAAATAAAACATGTCCAAGAAGTAAATGGAACAACAAAGAATCAGTTATTTGATAATGATATCTAACAAGAAAATTTGAATAAAATTTGAAGAAAAGATGCCACATCACTACCTATAATTAAGTACATAATATTTTTTTCTAAGTAAAATATAGCATTTCATTTTAATACTTGGTTGTCCTACACATGGAAACACACAAATGTCACAATTTGAATATGGGCTATGTACTTTGAAATGACTGATAAGTCCTTTCTGCTTAAGGCTTTAACCTTCATATCAACAGGAAAGTCAAATCTCCTTACAATTTACTTCATCAACAAATGAAAAAAATTAGTCCTGAGATCTAAGAAGGTTATTATTTAACTTTCATTAAATTACGAACAAGATCAATATAAGCTTCAGATATATATTAAAGGTGCAAAAGATTTTAAACTTTATCTTTAAAAAGATAGTGTGAAAACCCAGAAAGAATGATATTTCTAAAAATTTAGTTACTGTCATTCATTTTTATACCTTAGTATCCATTTTGTACTAAATGTCAGTCAATTATTTAACCAGGGTAATGTCATGAGAAAATTATTTATATCTATTGAATTTCTAATAACAGTATTTGTAAAGAAAAGTTAATTTATGACTTTCAAGTTCCACTCAGCAACAGAAAGATCCCCAGGGACCTGCTGAAAGGCTCAGATAAGGCTGCATGTAATTAGCATGTATGTATGCTAATTCCTAACTGCTGCAGGCTGGCTGGTCAATAACATTTTGTTCTTTTTTTTTTTTTTTGGTACCGGGGACTGAACTCAGGACCTTGTGCTTGCAAGGCAGGTGCCAGAACCACTGAGCTAAATCCATGGCTGACATTTTGTTCTTTTAACTATTTAAAGCATTCCCCTTCCCATCTTGCTCATTGTTATTTCACATAAACAATAAAAACAGAATTCTGGATCCTAAAATAGATTTCATTCATGTACTGTTCACAATCTTTAATAAGAGTTTTAATGATGTCTTTACTAGATTTGGCTTTATTTTTCTCTAAACATTTTTTTGTTAAGCACTTACTACTCTCAGCAACTTTTTCTTTTGGCTTCAATAGTTTATTATAATAATAAAAGATGAAACAAGCTTGAGATCACAATAGTGGTCATTTCTACCCACATATTCCACATTTCAGAAGAAGAAAACAATCATAATCATTCTGAGGCAAAAATAAACCATAAGGGTAAAAACAATGATCAACTCTTTGTCTCTGTTTTTCTAACACTAGGCTATGTTTAGCCTTTAGATCAAATGTTGTCAGGATAGGTTGGTTGGTTGGTTGGTTCTGGGGATTAAAGCGGAGGCTTTTGCACTGAACCACACACACTCCCTTTTAAATTTTGAGACAGAATCTTTATAAATTACTAAACTGCCCAGGTAGGGCTCAAATTTAAATACTCCTACCTCAAAGGATACGTTTTTGTTTGTTTTTGGTACCGGGGATCGAACTCAGGACCTTGCACCTGCAAGGCAGGCGGCAGAACCACTGAGCTAAATCCCTGGCCCTCGAAGGATAAGTTTTAAACCTCCCAGTACCATACTTTGAAAAATATTTAATATGAAACTTGATATTCAGTAATTGTTACTTTTTAAATCACAAAATATTTTTGTATTTCATAAAAGCAAGAGCAAGGACTTCTTATATAACCATATTACAATTATCAAAATCAGAAAACTATCAGTTGCTTTTCATGGCAATATGTTTTGAAGCCAAATTTAATGTCAAACAGATGCTTAACAATGAAAAATGACTTTAACAGTTTTTCATATATTAAAATCAATGATTTTAAAAGCAAAGTAAAAAGTGTACTGTCTTGGAATTCAAGAGTCTGCCTTTTCTGAAGTTACCTAGATTATGACTTAAGCAAAGCCAATTAATCACTGTACCTTGTTCAATTAACCACAAAATGAAGCAAACAGCTTACTGATCACCAATGTGTCTCCCAGTTCCAACCTGCTAAGATTCTGTATGAGTGGTACTAAAAGAGGAAAATTAGTTTGAAAAATTAGTTTGAAAATTGAAGTTTTTCAGCTTCAATATGTAAGATCTTCAACTTACTTTTTTACTTTACACTTTGCTGTCAAAGTAATATAGGAAGTCTCAAACAACTTCATTCATACTCTTAAGTTTCTAGTGTTTTACTTCTCACTAGAGAGTGAGAAATAAAGCCTTTAAAAGAAATATTCTCTCCAAAAGTGGTGGTGCACAACTGTAATCCCACCACTCGGGAGGCTGAGGTAGAGGATCGCCAAGAGTTTGAGGCCAGCCTAGGCTACACAGTGAGTCCAAGGCCAGCCTTCACTACATAGTGAGTTCCTGTCTCCAAAAACAAACAACAACAAAAAACAAACCAAAGCCACATTCTCTGACTTCAACAAATTTAAAACACAATGTATAGAGACTTTGAAGAAAATTTTAAGATGTTACTTGAAAACTTGCCAAGTGTAATATCATCTAACATTTATTCCTTATGGAACTTTCATATGTTATTTAATCTTCTTGACAAGATGGAAAGCTATTATATTTCCCATTTTACAAAGGTCAGGTTCCAAGATGGCACTAGAACTTGTCTAACTTACTCCACGGTCTATTTAAGTCTTGTTGCTTAACAGTCTGCACACCATCTACTACACCACACTGTCAAATGTACACACAAATCCCCTAGATCTGTTTGATTATGTAGGTAATGTTTCTAAAATGTTTAATTATGATCCCATCCAATTAGAAAACTAGAGCAAAATCATGGCTTCTCGGCCTTTTTGGCTAAGATCAAGTGTAGAAAATTAGAGCAAAATCTTGCCCAGAGTACAACATCAAAATTTCTTATTTGCATGCGGTTCCTAAAGAAAATTCAGGATAACATAAACTTAAATAGTTGTGACTAATTCTGAAAGGAAGGACAACTATTTCTATTTCTGGCTGCAACTAAAATGAAGCCACTATGCTGAAACAGTTTAGAATTCATCTGATCTCCAGTAGTGAAATTACATAATTCTAAATAAATTTGAGTTTAATTACATTATGTCAAAATTGTATTACCCTTTTGAGAGTCTACACAATTTAAACTTACACTGCTTGAAAAGCTCACGTCTGAAGAGCTCTCATAAAATGCCACTTAGACTATATGATCTTGAAATATTCTAAAAGCAAGCATTTATGTTATATACATATGCTACTGATTATTAAATACACTTTTTTAAAAGACAGCATCTAACTATGTAGCCCAGGCTGGCCTTGAACTCACTATAAAATCCAGGCTAACCTTAAACTCCCTATCCCCCTGCCTCAGTTTTCCAAGGGCTGGAAAAACAGGTATACATCGCCATACCTGGATAAATACAATCTCTTTATCCACTGGTCACTGAGACACAAAACTCTGTGGTCGCTCTACCTGTCTTACATAGAGACAAATAAAACGTAGTTTATCTAAAAGCCAGCCCAAATGATGAAATTTTTCTTTCGCTCTCTGCCTGGCCTATTATTGAAAATAAAAACTTTTAAAACAATGTAAAAAAAATGACATAAAATGTAAGGTATCTACCAACTGGAATATTTAGTAACTACAAATATCATGAAGATATCTTCATATTTTGGGAAATTAATTTGAAAGAGACTTAAGAATCCTAGTTAGGAGTAAAAAGTTGTTAATATAATCTTATAACACAAGATCAATGCTCATTTGCTCGAAAAACAAATTATGATTTTACATTTATCAAACTCAGAAATTTAAAGCTTTAGATATACCAGGAAAAAGACTCCACCTGAGGCACCTAAATCTTCATAAAGGAAAAGGATCTAATCAAGATCCTTTCTTGATTTCTGAAGATCTGGCCTTTTTAAAATTTCCCCCTCAAGCACCTTCCCTATCTCACATAACTTGTGCCCAAATTCCCAACACAAAGCAATGACAACGGTGGGAAATGAACCATGGACAAAATTTCTGTAGTCTGTGACTGGTATCTGGAAATCACAAACTTGTTTGGTTTTAAAAGTTTTAACTTCAGCCAGAGATTTAGCTCAGTGGTTTTGCCGCCTGCTGTGCAAGCGCAAGGACCCGAGTTCGATCCCTGGTACCAAGAAAAAACAAAAAAATCCAAAATTTTTAACTTCAGATGTATTAGAAAAGTTCCAGACCTTTTCAAATCCAGAAAATTAATGCCTTGTAAATATTATGACAACCAACTTAATATTAAGCATACACAAAGGAATTCAGGGGAGAAAAGAAGAAATGGAAACCAAGAAAAGCTAGAAGTCAAAAGAGAAAGTAACTAATCAAAAATAAATAAATAAAAGTGAAGCAATTAGCTAAAAACCAACAAAACAGAAACTTGCAATACAGTTGGAGATTAAAATCGAAGAAGGAAAAGCCCTCTTCTGGGAGGAGGTGACAAAGTTGTCAATGTCCAACTGAACACAGTCACAGAGTGAAAGATACCTGCTAGAATAAAACCTAATTCCAGGCTGCATTCATCTGTTTTCTGTTGCTATAAAAAAGCACCTAAGGCTTGATATTTTGTAAAGAGGCTAATTTAGTTCATAGTTGTAGAAGCTGAAAGTCCAAGACTAGGTGGGTCCATCAGTTCAGCCTCTGATATCAGCTCATGGCAGATGGTACAACAATGATGGGATGCATGTGAAAGAGACCATACAGCAAGACTGGAAGCCAGAAAGATTCAGAGGACAGGCTCACTCTTCAAAACAACTGCTCCCCAAAGAGCCATACAGGGTTCCCACATGAACTAAATCCCTTCTGAAGACAATACTCTCAATGACTTAGTCACCTTCCACTAGCCCCTCCACCCTTAAAGATTCCACCACTTGCAACATCATCTCACTGAGGACTAAGCTTCCAGCATATGAACCTTTGGAGGACAAACTAACACCATATCCCAACCACAGCATAGCCCCAGCCATTTATGTCTGGCTGCCTGAATGTAGCCTCAGGTCAAATCTAGCGCCAGTTGTTTTGTAATTAAGTTTCATATGACCATTTATATATAGTCTATGACTGCTTTTGTGCTATAAAGGCAGAGATGAAGAGTTATTACAGAGATTATATTGGCCACAAGTCCATCAAACCAATCCCCTTGTAATAATCCCTTGTACTAATCCATTAAGCCATAAATCTTCCATTAAATGTGACCTTTCTACAAACCAAAGCTTACATTCTCTATAATATGGGCTCTCTGATCTCACAAATAGAATAATTAAACTAAACCTATGGCAATATTTGATTCTCTAGAGGGAAATCATTATAGTGTTCAAGAAAAAGGAGTATGACCTTTGAAATAATTCTTTGGGGGAAAAGTTGTATTATTTTGTGCAAACTAGGAGGCAGTAATCCATGGCATGTGTTTAAAGTGGCCCACCTTATTTAAGATCTGCCACTTTAAAAACAATTTCCCTAAGTCTAGGAGGTAGAGTGTTTTAAAGGTATGAAATAAGAGAGTTTTTTCTCACATAAATTTACATACCTTTAATCCCTCTGAGGTTGACATTTCTATCTAAGCAAAATGTTTTCCAAAGCAACTGAGCTACCTGAAATCCACTGGAGACCTCAAATTACATGTGACTCCCCTGAACAGGATCTGAGATGCTTTTATCAAGCAGAAAAAGCACATAAGAAGGCAAAATAGTAGAGCAGTTAAAAATGTTAGAATCAGACAGATGGATTTAACGCTGATGAGCTACTTTGCCAAATGTGTGACTCTGGCCAAGTTACATGTTCTCTATGCTTCACAATCCTCACTTGTAAAATGTTGATAATAATGGAAGTATCTCATGGGTTGTTGTGAGGATTAAACAAATCAACACATGTTAAGCACCTGTTAAGAGTGGCTGACTCATCCATAATGGTCAATAAATGTTAACTGCATGCAGAGAAGTTCAATAATTGGTTGCTAGCTGATTGATCATAATATCTATAGCAGCCCTAACATATGTCCAAAGGAAAAAAAGTGCAAATTAAAAATTTCATCTTGGTACTTACTAACCTTCTGTTTTTAGCTTTCTAAAAAGAAAAATAAAGAAACTGTCTTACTCATTTTCCTCGTTGCTGAGAAACAATACATGACACCCACAAGGCAAAGAAGGAAAAATTTATTTTAGCTCACATTTTAGACATTTCAGACCTTGCATGGTTGGTAGCATGGTGGAAGTGCCTAGCCAAATTAAAGCAGCTCACATCACAGTGGCAGGAAGCTGAGAGAGAGTGCAGGGAGGAGCCAGGAAGGGAAATAAACCTTCCAGGCCACACCCCAAGTGACCTAATTCTCCTGACCAGACTCCATATCCTAACAGCATGTCAGGTATAAGACCCCATAATCTAAACATCTCCCAAAAGTCCTGCCTATAAGTGCATGAGGCTCTTGGGGGACGTCTAGATGTAAACTGTAACATTCTACTCTTGGACCCCAAAACATTCATGCACATTCCTTTATATAAAATGCATTTTGTTCATTTCCAAGGGTTGCCAAAGTCCTAACAGTTTAAGCACTGCAAAAAAAGAAAAAAAAAAATGAAGTCCAAACTCTCCCCTGAGACTCAAAGCAAACTCTTGGCTGTGAGTTCCTATAAAAATCAAAATGCTATAGATGCCAACATACAATGGCACAGGATAAACATACCCATTCTAAAAGGGAAGAATATGGGGATAGAAACCAAAAGGACCAAAGGAAAACTGAAACTCAGCAGAGCAAATATTTAACTACGGTCCCATAGTTTCATGGGCCAAGTTGTGATGAGATGTAAACTCCAAAGGGCTTGGACATCCCCAGTTCTATAGCATTAATGGTGGTTGTAGCTCTCACAGCTTCTCTCTTGGGCTGGCTTTGCTTACTTCTTGCAGCTCTCCTCAGATGTTCCACAATCCTGGCTTCTTCAACATTCTGGGGTCTCCACTGCAATTTCAGCTTCATTCTCATAGCTTTAAGCACTGTTCTCTTAGGGGCACACTTCCTGGACGACCCCAGGTCTTCTTCTAAAATCTGTGTGGAAACCTTCCTGATCCCAAAACCCTCACACTCTGCATGCCTGTAAAACCTGTACCATGTGGATGATGCCAAGGTCTGCTGGCAGCTGAAGCAGTACTCAGGCCGACCTGAATTGTGGCTGCAGTGGCTTGTGAATATCTTCTGAATAGGTGAGCTGTGAACTGAATTCCAGAAAGCCAACTAGATGGCCCTTCTTGAGCAGGGTTCCTTGGGGCTTTCTTCTCAAAGCAAAGTCTCACCTTTGCAACTCTGAGCCTACCAGTGGTAGAGTCTTGCTTGTTCCTGTGCTACCTTCTGGCTATCTTTTCTATTTTCTGGCTCTCAGTAAAGTATTTGGCTTCTTTTTAATGCTAATCTTTTCAGCAACCAACCTCTCCTCTGCTTCATCTTTGTGGGAGGCTGGCTTTCTGGTGAAACTGCAAACTTTTAAAATGGGTTTTTTGATCCTGTTTCTCACACTATGTCTCACTAAAAGCAGCAAGCAATAACCACACTACTGCCCAAATGTTGGATTGCCTTGAAATTTCCTGCACTGCATTAATTAGTCAACTGCCCCTAATTTCAGTCTCCTGCAAAGTTGTAGGACATGAGCAAAATGTACACAAATTTTCTGCCAGAGTATAATACATGTGCGGCCTGTACTGTAACTCTAATGAGTCTGGTCTTTACCAGTTGCATTCCTGTGAAGGTCATGTGATCTCTACCAGAATCTCCCACAAAACTCAAGCTTTTTTTTTTCTTTTACCGGGGATCAAACTCAGGGCCTTGTGCTTGTAAGGCAGACATCCACACCACTGAACTAAATCCCCAGCCCTCTGTGGGAGCTATTTATGTCTTCCTGATAGCATAAAAGTAGTTATAGACAATATATAAATGATAACTTAAAACTTTATTAAAAAACAATGTGAAACAGATTTAACCTGATAGCCTTAGTTTGTTCATTGTTACTCTAAATAAAGACAAAATGCACACAAATTGGATTCACTATGGTGAAATTAGACTAACTGAATTACTATGTTTCTTTAAATAATTCATTTGGCTTAAAGTAATGGTTCTCAACATGCAGCGATTTTTAGTTGTCACAACTAAGGAAATGGTACTGGCATCCAGTGGACAGAAGTCAAGTATGCTATATGTCCTGCAATACACAGGACAACGCTACATGACAAAGAATGGTCAGGTTTAAAATACCACTAATGCCAAGCTTGAAAAACTCTGGTTTTAAAAACTGCAATTTAGTGGTTTCTTTATACTTATCCCTCTTAAAAGAGCTTTCATTAATGATCCTGATGTAGAGAGGAGGAGGTGGGCAAGTTTTCACAAAGTGAATTATGTGTTAGTTAAAACTCAAATCCAAGTCTTCATGGTTTAAAAGCTATATTCATCCTCCCACTCGTAGGATTTTAAACTTATGTTTACAATAGCTATACTTGAAAAGGTGATTTTAGAATGTGATTTTCAAAATATGAAGATAATAGCATTGAATTATTTTAGGTCTTGGCTTGCCTTAAAATTAATTCACTGTTCAACCAATATCGTCACCACAATTAAATGATTTTTGAAGTAGATTTCTCCCATATTCTCTGCTTATGGATTTATACAGTCACTTACTAGTTCAAACATTCTTTTCTACTAAAGGTTCTTAAATTCTTGTCTTAACTCATAGGATGGTGCATCTACCAGCTATAAACACTTCACATAGGTACATTTGTTGGTAGAGGCAGAGATACACTTTAGTTCGGTCTGCAGGGTCAGGGAACATGGAGTAAAGAAGTCCTCCAGAAGCCCACACTGCTTCCTCCATGAAACCCAAATGGGAACCACAACTGTCAATCCTAAGTACTGCTGTCATAAGATGAAACTTTCTAGACACACATGCCAACTCCACTCTCACAGTGCCAAGGCCACGGCTACATTAAACTTTTGGCAAAATCAAGATACCACTAGAGTCATAGTTTTAGCTGTATGTAACCATACTGTCAACATGATAACTTCATAGAACCTGAAAAAGAAAAATGGACCATTTAGGGAAAACATGAAATGACTGGCTCAGATGGAATTATTTCTTCCATCTAATTTTCTAGTCTTATCTTGACTATCAGTAGTACAAGAGAAATTACTTTTACCACTGAAAAATTAAAAGACTTATAAACCAAAAGTTAATGCTTTCATTCACAGAATTTTTAAACAGCTATACCTGAATTATATCATCCTGTACTTACAGTCAAATATGAAAGCAGTTTGTATAAACTAGGATCCTAATGGTTCCTTCGCTTCATGCCAAGCACCTGTGGGCTAAAGATGCAGCTGTCTAAATCTTGTAAAAGTATGGAGCCATTCTTAGGGGACAGCTTTTCACATCATTTACAATATGGACTGAAAATGGAGGAACACGCTGCCAGAAGAGTATGCTGCTTTCTGATTGAGAAAGGTGATGCATCCTTGGAAAACTAAGAGACCACAACAACTTGGAGTCTGAGTGACTAGAGGACAGGCAGTCCCAAGAGCTCCCACCTCAACCCTCTTCTGAAGAAGAAAGCACTCTAGATCAATCTTTCATTTCACCTGTTCCCAGTTCAAAGAATTATACTGCAGCTTTTTGTAGCACTTCCTCATCATCACCTCAAAAGGCAAGAGAAAGAAAACACTGCCCTATCCTTGCAGTTTCCTCTAAAAATTGAAGGGAGAAATTTTTTTAAGATGTTAGATAAAGACAAGAACAATTCATCCTTACTATTCTTTGTCTGAAAAAAATCTGTTAATCTTTCTACAATTCAAGTGTGATGACTTCCTTTTTTTTTGGTACCAGGGATCGAACTCAGGACCTTGTGCTTGTGAGTACAATAATGTAAGAAGTTACATAGCTATCACCATTTATTATTATTCCAAGAGTTCTGAAGCACTGAAAAGTAAACATGACTTATGTAACCAACTAAATTTAAAAGAATTTTACTCTCCTCCTTTAAAACAGATATGATTTGTAGTAAGATATGAGACACTCCCCACCCTTTGGCCCCTATAAATATTTTCACAGAAAATCACCACTCTAATTTACAAGGAAATTTTAATTTTAAACTTCTAGGAATGTACTTTGCCTTAAACTGAGAGCAATTATTTTGAACAAATACAAGATGTCTTTTTAAAGTAGGGAACATGACACAGAATCATAGCATATGAAGAAAAAAACTCAAACAGTTCATTTTATGAAACATACTACGCTATATTTTTCTTTGAATAAAAGTATTGCTTTTTGAAAAATCTACCATCATAAAATATCAAAGACCTTGCTTATAAATGCCAAGACACAACAGATTAATTCAAATTGATTTGATTTTTATAGCCACCGTCTATAAAGAAAATTTATCCTAATTAGAAACACATTATAAGAAACACTTTTAGGTGCCTCCTTAAAAAGGAGGAAATCTTCAGACTAAGTAGCTCAATACTCTTAAAAAAAAAAAAAGAAAGAAAGAAAGATAGAGGTACAAATTTTAAAAAGGTAAATAGGAAGGTCCAAAGTTAAAAACTGAAAAAGGACTTGGTCTGAAAAACATTCGTGACACAAATGAAAAAAGTCAAAATGAGACTATAAAAACCTACTGAATGTGACTATAAATCAATTCATTTTGAGACTATAGTAAGAATAACTAAAAAAAATTGAGATTGTCAGTAAAGTGGCATTCTTTTATGATTAATCTCACAGGGGAGGAATACCGATTGTAGTTCCTTCTAGTTCTGTGATTGTTGCTGAGGATTTCTGTATCTAAGTTCATGAGAAATAATGTTGCATAGTTATATTTTTCTGTACTGCCTTTTAGGTTTCAGTATAATAATACTAGCTTCATAAAATGAATTGGAAAATATTTCCTCCTTTTTCTCAAAGAGATATCAAATTTGGGTTAATATCTTTTCAAATGTTTGAGAGAATTCTCCAGTGTAGCCCTTTACCTGGAGATTTGTTTTTCACAAGCTTAAAAATTACAAATTCAATTTCAATGATCGTTAAACAGTAAGTTATGGTTTTCAGGGATCTAATTCATTTCATCCAAATTATACATTTATGAGTATAAAATTATTTATAGTATAATTGTGGGGTTCTGTTGTTGTATTTCCATACTAGGAATTGAACACTCAGGGTCTTGTAGTCAGGGTCTCTATCACTGAGCTATCTGCCACAGCCCTTTCTATTTTTAATGACTGCAGGATCTGTACTGACATCTTCAGTGCCATTCCTGACACTGATGACTTGTATTTTTTATCTTTTATTTTTTAAGTCTTGCCACAGGCTTACCAATTTTTTTTATTTTTAACACAATTGGCTTTTCATGTCACTGATTTTCTCCACTGCTTTCTTATTTTATTTCCTTAATTTTTAAATTCTTATTTTTATCATTTCCTTCTTTTATTTGCTCTGTGTATTTTCTCTCTTCTTTTTCTAGTTTCTTGAGGTAGGAACTTAGGTTCCTTTGAAGGAACCTAACATTATTGATTTGAGAATGTTACTTCTTTCTAATTAAACAGTAAGTGTTAGAAATTTTCCTATCAGCACTGCTTTAATAACCTCTTACAAATTTTGTTATGTTTTCATTTTTGTTCATTTGTAGGTTTTTTTCAATTTCTCTTTAAACTTTTTCCTTGACTCATGGATCATTTTTTCTCTATGGTTTTTCTGTTACTGATTTTTATTCTGAAACCAATGTAGTCAAAGAATATACCTTATGTGATCTGAATTCTGTAAACTATGCTTGAGGGTTGTTTTATGGCCCAGTACATGGGTTAGTTTGGTAAATATTTCACTTGAATTCTTATTGGACAGAATATTTTATACGTGCCAATTAGACTGTTAGTTGATTTTGCTGTTCATCATTTATATATCTTTGCAGATTTTTCGGCCTAGGGGTTCCATCAATCCCTAGAAGGCTAAAAAGGGAACCCTGGTACAGTACATTTATATTTTGATATTCCCTCTATAGTGGCCACATCAGACCTACTTTATTCGTTCACCCACTGAATACTCAATAATGAGTGATGAGCTGGGACAATGAACATGTACTAGCAGGCATTGATTGGCTGAGTTTGAGACGCTTGATATTCTCATTGGTGTGCTAACCCACAGACATACAGTTAACTGGAGTGCTTTTGATTGATTGATAATTGGAAGTATGTATATTGATTCAAAGTTACTTCTAATTATTGGTGGGCACCTACTCATGACTTGAGACTTCGGGCCATGAAAATTTTTTTTCTTTCTTGAATATAAAAATTAACTTTTAATTCTTATTTCTCCCATTTGATTTTCGCTCAAAGGGAAAAAAAGTTGTAGTTCAGACCACAAACAACTTTCCAGGTCCACATTTGTGGAAGTATGATTTTCAGTTAGTTTTGCCCATTTATTGATTTGAGTGTCAATTACTGTGATAAAATAATAGCTTATAGTGCTGAATTTTTGTAATTTGTTGAAAAAATGGTAACTATAGAATATTTGATGCAACCTAACAGAGTCAATGTAAAATACAGAACAAGATCATTAAATACAGGATGAACAGTTACCCTAATTGAGGGAATATGTGTCTCCTGATAAAGACTTTGGTCAATGAGAATCATGGACAGTTTTTGAAATCTGATAAAGACATATCTTGGTTACTTTTCTCTCATTGCTGAGACAAAATACCCGACACCTAAAATTAAAGGAGAAAGGGTTTATTTAGCTCACAGTTTGTAGAAATTTCAGTCCATAATTGGCTGGCTTCAAGGCAGAATGGCAGAGTGACAACAGTTCATGGCAGACAGTAGCAGCAACAAGGGACCTTAACAGTGTCTTTCTGGCTCTTTTATCTTACTCAGGCTACTTAGGACAGGTAGCACTCATGTCCTTAATTCTAGTACTCTCAGGCCTGGCCCACCATGATCAATCACACACTATAGATTCAGTCACCTCTGAAAAAGCATGAGGCTTTGGGAGAATATCTAAACACAAGCCATAATAACATGATTAGATTATTGTTTTAGAAATGGAGGTTTCTAGTGCCCTAGAAAAGTATAGACTAAGGAAGGAAATCAGTTTAGGTAAAATAGTAATATTGGTAAAATACAAAAAATGAGATTCTTAATAGTTATAGGCACTAAAAATAGTCATATTTCATAGGGAAATATGCTTTCCACAAACTAAGAGAGGTTGAAGGAAAGGATGATAAACTAGAACAGAACTTAGCCTCTATCTAGTTTTAATCTTAAGGGTTTCAGACTGGAATTGTACTCAACTTCTTGTTTAATGGTAAAACTAATCCCTCTACACTATTTATAGGAAAAAACCCTAAGCCTCTGGAATTACTCTTAGTTTTAGGGATTCAGGAACAAGTTGTCTTGGCTTTTCAATAATTTTATTTCTTTGACCTGTTTCATTTTTTGAGACTTCAAGAGTTATTACCACAAGCCTAAGGATTTTATCTCTGCATACTTCCAAACTTTAGCCCAGAATGGTAGCCAACACTGTATAGACTTAAAGAGGCTTTTCTCTTCACCAGAATTCAGTTTGAATACTTATATAACATCTCAGTTTTAAAAATTCAATCTCCTCCTTTAATGTTTTCTTATTCTTTTGAGTACGTACAGTAACCTTATACTTTCAAGTACCTACACCATCCTCCATAAGCCAAAATAATTTTACTGAGTTTTACTTTCTGTAATAAGAAAACAGACATATTCAAAAACAATACACTACTCTGGGGAAACAGGCCTGCTACTTTCACGTGCCCCCCTCCATTGAACTCAGGACCTTATGCTTACAAGACCTAAATCCCCAGCCTTTCCATTTCCTTCTTTTTTTTTTTTTTTGGTACCGGGGATTGAACTTGGGTCCTTGCGCTTGCACAGCAGGCGACAAAGCCACTGAGCTAAATCCCTGGCCCTCCATTTCCTTTTGAGAAAATGCTATTACTAGTATACTGAAACTGTGTTATATGTTAAAGAGTAGGATGCAAAATACCTAGAAAATTAGTATGAACTTTCAGCAGTATAGTCTTTGCCTTTTCCAGAGTTGGCTTTTCTAGAGTTGGATGTAATCCAGCATAAGGATGTAAGAGTAACAATCTAATTTTTAGTGTTCCACTCTTTGTTCATCCAGGACTCAGGGACAGGGGTTGGGGCATACTGGCAAAATGACGTACCACCTGCCTAACCTGACTATATTATTTCAGGCATCAGTCATCTAATTGTTTTCTTTTTTTTTTTTTTAATACAGAGTCTTGCTATGTTGTCCAGGCTGGGCCAGACTTTGCAATCCTTCAGCCTTAGCCTCCTAAACGGCTGGAATTGTAGGCATGTGCCACACTATGCCTGGCTCAGTCTTTGAGTTTTTAAATCTTTATAGAATAAGCAAAATAGTAGGAAATTTTTGTGGTTGTGAGATTTTCTTTTTCAATTGAGATCAATATTGTAGTTTTATTTTCTTAAAACACTTTTTGGTACTTTAAGCTAGTAAATTACTAACTGGAGATTCAGGCATTCTGTTAGTATTATTAAAACATATGTAGCTAAAATAACAGCAAGTGGTTACTAAATATTAAATAAAAAGCAAAAAAGTGATGAGACAGAATCTGAAGCTTCTCCAGTAGTTACACTTTACAAACAAGATGAACTAGTTAAAAACAAAAATGAAAGAAAACCTGCCCAAATATTAGAATATTAGAAGATGGGTGACATATAGAAGCCCTCTGAAAATTTATATGGGAATGAAAAAGTACACTAACCCAGACAAATAATAGAAGTTTCATTGTTCTGAAAAAAAAAATAATTTAATTTGTAAACTTTCATGGGAAAATCGTATTTATTAATCATCTCTAATATTAAATATGTAATATGACATTCATGTATAAACAACTTCAGAGATTCTTCATTATTTTTAGTCATAGTCTTAAAAGCCTAGTAATCAGGACTTTTAAAGGACTACATTTTAACGAGAAACTATTATTTACAAATGGATAAATGAACGTAAACAATTCAATCAATGTTATATCAAAGCATTTAGAAAAAGAATCTTAGTTGTTTGCCTTCATTGTGTAGATCATACTTTCTCTTTTTTTTTTTTTTTTTTGTACTGAGGATTGAACTCTGGACCTTGCGCAAAAATCCCTGGCCTGATGATACTTTCTCTTAATTACCTCTACCCTGAGAAATTATTTGTATAGGTTCTAAAGCACACATATGTGATATTAGCCTAGGAAATCATCATTAAAGTTGTTTCTACATTATAACTTCCCAAACACAGCCATCAAGAGCACTGATAAATTATTTAACAAACATTAAGCTTCTTAACAACTTGAGGCTTTAGAAATATTTGGACAGTTAAGGTTCACAAAAGAAACTACAACAAAAACTGTAAGAAATTAGAATATCTAATCTTATGTCAAATTGCAGCTGGTGACAGTATACCATAGAGTCTTTTATAAAACCTAAACTGCATTTTCAGACTACCTTTGACTAGATAGTCTGCTTTAATATGAAACTAAATTTAATCTTGCTAACAGCCAAAACTTTTTCAAATATAATATATTATATAACAAACTGATACATCTGAGGTCAGTTTAAATATTAAAAGAGTTTAGGGTTACTCTAACTTTATAGTACTTTAAAGTAAATCAAGATGTACAGTATAAGAAATACTTGCTTTTTTTCATCATCTCCACCACCATAAGAATAATAAAAGTTGACACTCACTGAGAGCTTGCTTGCTAGGTGCCAGCAGGAAGAAGATACTATTATTACTCCCACATCCCACTTTTTACACACACAGAAACATTACCACTAGTAAGATGTAAAAAGAGGACCTGAATCCGAGTGTAATTTTAAATCAGTATGCCAAAACACAATATTAAAAAGAGAACTTAATGAAATATCTATTGGTTTTGTCTTAACTGAACTTCTTTATATAAACCTAAAGAGTGCAGTTAAGAAAGCCGCACAAATCAGCTCTATAATCCTTTTCTTCAATTTTCATAAAACAATTCTAATGGTTCTAACTCCCCTCCATGACCAAAAAAGGCACCTTCAAAAAAGAGTCTCTTATGAAATTATCTGAATTATTTTGGATCTAAGTTCTATCTTTTGTACCACTGTTGTCCTCAGTAATCATTGTTTCGATTCTTAGATGCATGCAATTATACAAGGACTCATTTCCAACTCTCAATCAGTCATTGTACTACGTAGAAAACTGGAAAAATAATTTTTAAAAACCTCTTATAAAATATCACAAATACATATATGGTATTATTGTAGATAGCTAAGCTAATTAGATAACTTGAAGGCAGTTAGATAGGGCCAGCTCTGGAGGAGTAAACAGGAAATACAACTGCATTATAAAAAGACAAAAGTACTGCATCCACTTACTTCCCTTGGGGATAAATAGCAGTGATTGATATTCTAAATAGGTATCAATCTCCCTAGCTCATTTCCTTTGCTAGGTGATTTATTTTCCCATTTGATCCCCATTTAATCAATATTACCTGGGTGACTATACTTGCAATCTTATTGGTTGATCACGGTTTTGTCCCAATTCATGCCCACTTTGTAATTTTCCATTGGGTCTTATAGTTTTGTCCTACTCTGAACCCACCTTACCTCCTAGCTTTGCCCTATAATGTGGGACTGCATGATTCCAAAATCAATTATTCCCCTAGCCTCTATTGTACTTGTAAATTAATGGTTAAAATGTGCTTGTTTGTTCTGGGATAATAGAATCTGTAACGAAACAGAGTTCCTAAGTAAAATTGCTCAACCTCTTGTTTGTCCAGAGAACGAATGTTCCCAGGCCCACTACCTGTAGAACAATCCATCAATGTGTCTGCTGACCATCAGTATGTGACGGTCGTGACCATTAGTGTGTATGTCTGCTGACCATCAGTACGTGACAGTTGACCACTAACCTTTGTTCCTTTTTTTCGTAAATCTACATGTTAACCTCCCCCTCAGCCCCCTATAAAACAGCCTCGGACTCTGAGCCAGTTGCCTCTCTTAGCTACTTTGCTTTGGGACTGCCGTCTGGCCAGACTAATAAAGGTCTGTTTTATTTTCCAACTTGTCCGGTGTGTTCCTTCCCGGGTGTTCGTCGCTGCAGTCAGCTCCTCGGAGCGTTTGGTAAGGCCCTCGGTCTTACAATAAAACACCTCTGAAAAGTGGGATGGGCAGGCAACCCACTCTCCAGTTCCCCTTCTGTCTCTCTTAGGCAGAAGCTATCTTTCTCTCAATAAATTTTCCCTACTTTTAACCTCCGTTGTTCTTAGAATTTATTCTTCTATTTTAAACAACATAAACTCACGTTTTGGATATCTAGCAGGTTGAGAGTTATATTTTCCTTGTTTGGTTTATTTTGCTTATTTGGATTACTTGCTGCCCTTTATCAGTATTACTGGCCTTTGTAGTTCAAGGTTCTTTGGCATTTAAACAAAATTATCTCTAAACTATTCAAATTTTCTGTACATGGGAGGGAAATACCATGATATTTTCTAAAAATTTGACCATTTTCCTCCCAAGGAATTCAAAGTACTTCTTTGATAAATAACAACAAATTTATAACACAAAGTGAGATATCATTACACCCATTTCGTAGATTAAAAAAAACTATCATATAAAATGTCAGGATGAAATTCAAAGAGTAAATGGTAGCAAAGAGAATATACTATAAACGTCTTTACATTGATGATATGTACAAGATTATACTTTTAGTTAAATTCAGTAGACATTTATGGAACACAAACTATACAGGATGAAAGGCAGACAACATCAGATGAGAAGAATGCTGAGGAACTTTAAGAAAAAATGAGGTAAACAATAATGAAAACTAGACAAGATTTACAAAGAAATCAAAGAAGAGAGAAATTACTCTCAGATTGAAGAACAGGAGAAAGCTTCAAAGAGACTTGTTATTTTATTTGGACGTTAGGAATGGTTACAGTGTTTCAAGCAAAGTTAAGAAGTGTGAATTCCAAATGGAAATATCATTACAACCAAAGTTAAAAAGAAACAGTGTGACTAAAAAACAATTCAGAGATTGCTGTACATACATGAGGAGGACAGTGATATCTATGATTGGAAAGAGAGGCTCATGGCTTACAGCAGAGAGTATTTTTCAGGCAAGCTAAGGAATTTGGAGTTTTCTTCAAAACCAAAGCAATCAAGAAAATTATACAATATAATGTGAGCTTCAAAAACATTTCTCTGGGGCCGAAGATTTAGCTCAGTGGTTCGGCAGCCTGCCTCACAAGCACAAGGTCCCCAGTTCGATCTCCGGTACCAAAAAAAAAAAAAAAAAATTATCTGGCAACATTCTCAGAAGATTAACTACAGAAGAGAGTAACTGGGTGAGTGCTTATTGAATAATACTGTGTGTGAGACATGAGAAACCACTGGATATTCATAGAAGAACTTCCTTGAAAGATTTTAGTGACAGTTTTTGTACAGTTAAAATGAAAGGGGAATTTTGCCTCCATGGCTCAAGTTGGACTTACTACAGGAATCCCCTACTTGAAATTTTCTTTGTTCAAAATGTCCCAGCCCATACTTCCAAAACTACTATATAGATTTTGATAGGTCTCCCACTACCTCAGCAGCCATTATGTATAGTAGCTGCCCTCTTCCTATCATACTTTGCCCCCTCCCCTGTGTGACATCATACCAAGATGGTTGCTCCCACCAAAGAATAAACCCTTCTTCCTAGCATGCCCCTGTTCCCGCCTAGAAAATAACCTAATACTCGCTCACCTCCTACCACCTAGTGACATCACCGGCTCCTCCATTCCCTGGTCACTACCTCACTCAACCCCACCTCAGCCCCTACAAATCCCACCCTAGTCTCTATAAAAGACTCTCCCTGCCTTGGCCATATTGCTTTTGTCTCTCCTTTGTTCAGAGACAGCCCGGCAGATCTATTCCCCTAATAAAGGCTTGTTGTGGCCTGGTCTGGCCTTGGTTTTCGGCCCTTTTACCTGACAGATTTAATGCAATGCCAAGTGAAATTCCAACAATATACTTCACAGAACTAGAGAAAACAATCCAAAAATTCATTTGGAAACTTCTAGAAGAGACCTAGAACAGCAAAAGCAATTCTGGGCAACAGAGACATGGCTGGGGATATCACAATCCCCAACTTGAAGCTATAATACAAAGCTACTGTGATAAAAACAGCATGGTACTGGCAAAGGAACAGACCTGAGGATCAGTGGAATAGATTAGAAGATGCAGAAACAACTTCAGACATACTCAGCCACCTCATCTTTGACAAAGGAGCCAACCACCCTCATTGGATGAAAGATAGCCTATTTAATAAATGGTGTTGGAAAAACTGGATTTCAACCTGCCAGAGATTAAAACTAGACCCATACCTATCACCATGCACTAAACTAAGATTGAAGTGGACTAAAGATATAAATATTAAGACAGAAACACTCAACTTGCTGGAAGATAAGTTAGGTAGAACTCTTGAAGATATTGGCATAGGAAAAGACTTTATGAACAAAACCTCAATAGCATGGGAACTAGCAGAAAGAATCAACAACTCGGATTTCATCTTATTCCAAAGCTTCTGCAATGCAAGAGAAACCACCAACAGAGCTAACAGACAGCCTACAATGCAGGAAAAAAATTTTAGCAGCTGTACCTCAGACAAAGGGCTACTATCTAGAATATATAAAGAACTTAAAAAAATCAGACCCCCCAAAATTCAAAGAACCAATTCAAAAATGGGCATTTGAAATGAACAGACATTTCTCAGACAAAGAAGTACAAGTAGCAAATAAACATATGAAAAAATGTTCAACATAACTGGTCATTCGAGAGATGCAGATGAAGACAACACTGAGATTCCACCTCATCCCAGAAAGAGTGGCTGCTATCAAGAAATCAACCAATAACAAATGCTGGTGGGGATGTGGGGAGAAAGGAACCCTTCTCCATTGTTGGTGGGAGTGCAGACTGTTGCAACCACTATGGAAATCACAGTGGAGACACCTCAAAGAACTAGGACTAGAGGTCCCATTTGACCCAGCTATTCCCCTGCTGGTTATTTCCCAAAAGAATTAAAAGAATCATACCACAGAGATATATGTGCACCCACGTTTATAGCAGCACAGTTTGTAATAGCTAAAGCTTGGAAACAGCCCAAGTGCCCATCAACTGGAAACTGGATAAAGAAGATGTGGTTTTTTTTATAAAATGGAGTACTACTCAGCCATAAAGAACAAGAAACTAGAGTCATTTATAGCTAAATGGATGCATATTGAGGCCATACTCTTGAGTGAAATAAATAGGACACACATGTGTAAATACTGAAAAATTTCTCTAGTGTGAGAAACTGAAAGTTTAAATAAGGATTAAAAGGATTAATAACGAATAATTGATACTTTGAAATAGGAAAAGGTCCAAAGGGGTAGGGGTAGGGGTGGTGGGAAAGGATGGGGAAAGGAAAGAAGGGAAAAGAAGAATTATGAGAAAAGAAAAAAAATGGAAATGAAGTCTTTGTAAATAGGGAAGGGTGGAGGGGGTGATGGGTGCACAGGTAATGGGGGAAAAAAATGAAAACCAAGACACATCATATACAGGTACAAGCACCCAATGATAAATGTAAATGTATTGTATACCTAAAATGTACCAATAAAAGAATTTAAGGAAAAAAAAAATGTCCAGGCCTGTCCCACCTCACAAGCCTGGACATGTCCCAGCCAACTTCTGCATCTCAGGAATGTCTTTGTCTCTAACGTACTTTTGTCTTTCCGCCTAGATGCAAATAAGATGTCAACCCCATATTTTGAATTACCCAATGGGCTTGTTGCCAGCATTATGTGTGAGCCAGTGTCATGACTGATCCTGCCTGTTAATGCATATTCAAATTCTGTAACCAATGAATGTTTACCAAGAGTGCCTCACTTGTAACACCCCCTCCCAGAATGTATGTCTTCTTTGCTCAAAGGTTGGAAGGGGCCAATCTCCCGCATGGGAACACAGGCTGGCCCGCTGGTTTAAATAAAGCTTTACTTTCACTTTGTCTCTGAGGCTCCTGGTGTGCTTTCCATTCTCTGGAACTAGTGGTAAGGAGTTTTATCAGCCAAATGGAAACTTTGCCGTTTCAAAAAAATTATAACATTTTTATGTGGGTAAAAGGCCTTGACACATGCATCAGAATCACACTTTCCCACAATAACTACAAACAACATAGAATAATATGTAAAACACACAATGGCAGTTGATTTGGATTATGCTGTAAGACAGCACCACTCTACCCTTCTCTACTCAGTAACTAGATCCCTCTCCTTGGCTGACTGCTGAGTTCTAAGGTAGGAATGTCAGAGAAGCACAATACAAAGGAGTAAAAATGTAGGTGGGAAGATCTAAAATATGGCAACTACAGACAACATGGAAAAACAGAGATAGGATAGATGTTAGGGGTAAGGCAATGATGGGCATTCCTTCTTCATACTTCTGCCAAAACTTTCTAAGATCCCTATCCTAGAAGGTTCCACAGACCACTACACTGCTGGCTCAGCAGCTCTCAGTTTATATCATAATTCCTGGTTTCCTCTTTGTGGTGCAGCTCACTTCAACTTACACCGCCTCAGGGACTAGCTTGGGTAACAGTGGTATTCCTAGTTACTATACACAATTTTGGCACCTAGTAAGTACACAGTAAGTATCTGTTGACTAGATGATTATAGCAGCAAATAGGTGAAATGGCATCTTTTTTTTTTGGTATTGGGGATCGAACTTGGGACCTTGTGCTTGTCAGGCAGGCAGGGGAACCACTGAGCTAAACCCCTGGCCCAATGGCATCATATTTTTTCATATTTCCCTTTCTCTGAGGGAAAGAACTAATTTGTCCATTGAGAACCCCCTTCATATCAGGTTTTAATCAGGTCAGCTGTGAAGATATGTTCAGAGCTATGATGTGATGTGCTGTGGTGAAGAATATGAGAAATGCAACCCCCTTGGCCCCACCTGTAAGTGGTGGATCAGGAACAGCCTTTTGGTTGACATCTGGCATCTCTTGTTAAGAGTTCAGAGTCGAGTAGAATGTGTGTGTGTGTGTGCTGATGTTGTGTGCAGTGCAACTGCACATGCACGCAGATTAGGGAAGGAACCCAGTATAAAGTAACTGGGGACCCTTGCTGTGGTGGTGAGAATTGTTCTAGACTTAGTGAGCAAAAGAGTTTATGTTATTTGCATGTGAATATAAATTTCATACTTATGTGCTTATGTTTAAAATATTTAAAGTAGAGTTACTGGTTTCAAACTAATATTTCTCAATGGAGTAGAAGTATATCAGTATTTTCACTTAAGATTATAATATTCAAAATTCCTCCTTAAGAGTCACAATGAATAAGTTTAAATTTCCATAAAATCTTTACCAAAACACATAAAAATATACAGCTCAGAACTATGTCTCAACAATAAAAATCCTACATATTTACAACAGGATTTTTTTAATGAGCTCTAGTAAAAATTATAAACAAGATTTATGGAAAATGTGACTTTACACTGGGCATCTAACCTTTTGGTTTGCATGGGCCACACTGAGTAAGGAAAATATGTAACACAGTTAATGTGTATAAGTAATAAAACTTTCATTATTTTTGTATTTTTTTATTACAGCAGGAAAAAGAAGGGGGCAAGTGCCCTAAGGTTATGGGTTGGACACTCCTGCACAAAAAAAGTATAAATTCTGAGAATGAGAAGAGTGCAAAAAATAATCTTCCTTTTTCCCATTTTCTCTACTTATTTCCTTTCTTGGATCTTTAAAAAGCTAAAACCTCACTAAGTAGCTACTTTCTGCCTATGAAGCATATTCCAATAAGCAGCCCAGAGTTTAACTTTATGGAGCTCACAGTATCAATAAAAGGAATAAAAATGGGTCCAGGATTTAGCTCAGTGGTTCCACTGCTGCAAGTGCAAGGTCCTGAGTTCAATCCCAGGTACCAAAAAAAAGAGGAATAAAAATGGACCTGTATAGAAGATATGTTAAATGACGATGGTAGAGAAAATAGCCAAAGTTATAGTAACTTTGTAAAAACAAAAAATAAAAGCTGGACATGGTGGTGCACACCTGTAATCTCAGCACTTGGGAGGCTGAGGCAGAAGGAGTTCCATGAGTTTGAGGCCTGCTTTGACTAACTAGTGAGTTCAGGGTCAGCCTGAACTGCATGGCAAAACCCTATCTCCAAAATAAATAAATATTAAAAATAAATAAATGTAAAAAATAAAGACTAGTATGAATTAATATTCTGTCCAATTAGCTTTACCAATGAAGTTAATTTTAGAAACTGACCAATTGAGCTACTTAATATGAGATACTAGAAGCATTTCTTTCCAGGTAGAATTTAAAATGAGGGAAAAATAAAACAAAAATATTTTCTTTGTATATCATTATAAAACTTTAGCATACAGTACTTTGAAAAGTAAAAAGAAAATTCTTGGCTTTTGTCTCTCCTTTGTTCAGAGACAGCCTGGCAGATCTATTCCCCTAATAAAGGCTTGTTGTGGCCTGGTCTGGTCTTGGTTTTCGGCCCTTTTACCTGACATTTCTGGTGCCGTGACTCGGATGGTAGATGGTCCATTAATGGACGATCCCCCGCAGGATGGGGTTGATTGACCTTTTGGCCATCTCCATTGGACGGACCATATCTGCCATTGCCAGGACCCTCCGGGGCTTTCTACCTTTGCCATTGCTGATGCTACACATCCACACCGGTCACCAATGTCTGGGTGACTAGGGAGTTCAGCCTCCCTCTCGTCAGGTTCTCTGTCTTGTTCTCTCTCCCTCCAGGGACTTCTCAGAAATCCAAGCACTTGGTCAGAGAAACCCCATGGCCGCTAGGCCCAGGACTGTGCCCCTGGGAGACGTCCCATCAGCCGCCTCCTCTCGTTCTCTCCCTCTGGGAGACTCACTCAGAGATTGTCAAAGGAGACAAGGACGCTTCTCCCCTTTGTCCTTCTCCCCGGGAGCTGCCTCCTCCTCACCCACTCTAACATGGGAGCCCAACAATCCAAACCCCCTCCCTCAACGCCTCTGGGCTGCCTCCTGGCACAATTCAAACCCCTCAGATTGTTGGGACCAGACTTTAAGCCAAAAAGGCTTGTTTTCTATTGTAATCAAGTTTGGCCTCAGTATAAATTAGATAATGGGTTTCCATGGCCCAAAAATGGCACTTTTGATTTTAACATACTGTGTGATTTACACAACTTCTGTCAGCGCAATGGCAAATGGTCAGAAATCCCTTACGTACAAGCCTTTTTTCTACCTATGCTCTCCACCCTCCCTCTGTCAAACCTGTTCTCCTTCTCAAGTGCTCCTACCCTGAGCTTTGACGCCCACCCTTCCCGATTCCACTCCTTCTGATTCCAAAACATTCGATCCAGCTGATCACTCACCACTCACCCACCTTATAACCCTCTAAACCCTTCTGCCTCGTCCCGTGCTTCTTCTCCCCAGCCATCTTGTGACCCTCCTCCTCCACCATCTTGTACTTCTCCTTTGTCTCCTTCCACCTCATTACATGGCCCTTCTCCACCATCTTGTGATCCTCCTCCTCCGCCATCTTGTGACCCTCCTTTACCTCCTTCCTCCCCTATCCCCACCATCTCCCCAAACCCATTCTCGCTACCCACCCTTCCCACATGGGCCCCACCCACACAGATGCCTGAGAGGTTGCCGGGACCAAGGGCATTGTTAGAGTACACATGCCTTTCTCTTTCTTTGATCTTTCTCAAATTAAAAAATGATTAGGCTCCTTTTTCTCTAATCCTGATGTCTATATCAAAAAATTTCCCACAATGGGACTCTCAGCTAGGCTAGGCAGTTAGAGGCCACAGAGACCATATGACTCTCTGCCTCATAAAAGGTTTATAGTGAGTCGGAGACAAAATATTTAAAAAGCTATAAGTAAAAGATATATTTTTGATATAAAAGGATTTTATATGTCTGGTTAAAAGGACAAGACCAAAAGGCCTAGGTATGTCAAGAAGGTGTGCAAAAGTGATTTGTGAAGGAAATATATATGTTTGCTTGTTGGTTTTAAGTTTGTTATAAAGGTTTACAGGAATTGAGTTTTAATTCCTTCTGATTCTAATTCTACAAGAGATCTCTGTTAATTGACTTACAAAAAGTTTTAAATAGTCTTATTTATAATTATAAACCTAAAATTATGAAGAGATTATAATTTCATTGGGCTAAATATATTTGAGTGCACCCTAGTTTTAGAAATTGTCTTATATCTTTGTTTTTTGTCCAATAGTACAGCTGTTTTGTTTATAGATAAAGGTTATTAAGTTCAAGGCATGCTCCCCTTGGTGCACAAAGGAGCGGCCACATGGAAATATTTTCCAGTCTTTGTTCACTAGGGGGACCTCAACAGTTTTCATCTTACAACAGACTAACCCAATAGTTTTCATAGCCTTATAAAAGACTTATATCAATAAATATTACTTAAATATATTATTATACTGTTTATATCAATTGTCATCAATGGGATAAATTCTAAATATGTTGTTATGGTATGCTTACACTGGTCATTTTCAAAGGACTAAATATCCTGTAAAAAACAATAACAACAAAAAAGAAAATTCTTTACATCATGGTAAAATATTAAAAATTCTATCTGGAGAACTCAGTGCAAAGAAAATGATTAAATATATAACAGTCTTCCACTAAAATATGCCCTTGGAAAGGATCTGGCAACGTGTGACCGTGCTCTCAGCAGCCTATGTGAAGTTAAGGCGACTGAAAGCGGTTACAACAGAGTGTGCTCAGCCCTTGCAGCTGACTAACAGAACTGTAGCGCTATTTGCCCATGAAGAATCAAGAGCTTCTGCTGTGATTTCAGAAAACTAATCTCTGCTTTCTATAAAGATCCGATTCCTTCAACTCTGCTCTTGTATATTTTGACTCTGAATGATCAACACTTGAAAACCGTACCAATTTCATCCACCCGCAGCTCTTACTAGAAATGTGAAAATAAACTCAATACACATATTTTTTCCCAAATCCACATCCTCATTATCCAAATAAATTTTATAAGCCAATTCCTAATAAAATAGAGCTGCTGGCAAGGACACAGAAAATCGCACCCCGACATACTGTTGACGGGAGTGCAAATTAGTATACCCACTGGGGAGAACAATGTGGAAGTTCACTAAAAAATAAAAAACAGAACTATACCATAGGATCCAGCAATTAGACTATGAAATACGAATCTATAGAAATGAAATTACTTATATTGAAAAGACACTTTCATTCCCATGTTCATTTACAGTGCTATCCACAACAGGCAGTAAGACAACCTAAGTGTCCAATAACTCATGAATGGATGAAGAAAATGTGGTATATATTAATAATAGAATAATACTGGGGTCAGGGATTTAGCTCAGTGGCACCATGCCTGCCCCATAAGCCCAAGGTCCTGAGTTTGATCCCCAGTACTGGGAAAAAAAAAAAGAAAAAAAATAGAATAATATTAAACCATAAGAAGGGTGGAATCCTGTCATTTGCAACAGATTAAAACTGGAAGCCATTATTTTAAATGAAATAATCAAGGCACAGAAAGACTAGATGGCCTTACATGTATGGAATCTAAAAAGGTTGACCTCTATAGCTTTGAGAGTGGAAAGGTGGTTACCAGAGGATAGGGAGGGTGTCGGGTGAGGTTTGGGGAGTGGGAGAGATTGATGATGGATACTAAGATACTGTTAGATAGGAAAAAGAATTTCTGATGTTCTATTGCACAGAAGAGAAATTAATTATAGATGATGACAATATACTGTATATTCTTTTAAACTAGATCAAAGGATTTTCAATGTTTTTATCATAAAGAAGTGATGATTGTTTTAAGAGGTAGATGTGTTTATCCTGATTTGGACATTACTGTATGTATACATGTACCCAAACACTACATGGTACACCATACATATGTATACTTTTGGTTTTTAGTTGAAAATTTTTACATTAAAAAAGCAGAGCTGCCAGCCAGGTGTCGTGGTGCTTGCTTGTAATTCCAGGACTCTGGGAGGCTGAGGCAGGAGGATTGCAAGTCCAAGCCCCGCCTGTGCAACTCAGCAACTTGAGATGCTGTCTCAAAATGAAAAATACAGAAAGTGCTGGGGATGTAGCTCAGTGTGAAAGCCTTGGGTTCAATCCTCAGTATAGGAAGGAAAGAGAGAGAGGAGGAGAAGGAAGATCAGGAAAAGGGAAGAAAGGGGAGGGGAGGGAAAGGAGAGGAACAGGAATCAGAGAAAGAGAAAGGAAAGAAGCTGCCAATTTTCCTTGCTTTTATTTGTCTCTTCCCATTTTCCACTACCAGTATTCTATAAATGGAAACATCTTAAAATAGAAAGCTGTTAAAATGTTGTTTGCCTTCCTGCTCAGTATCTAAGTTTAGTGTTCAATGACACATTTCCAACAGAATATTAAAACTACTTTACATACAGATATACTGTATTGTGTACTGCAATAATCCAAACTTCCATAGAGAAATAAGAGTATAGAAAATGGAATCACATTTTTTAAATTCCATAAAGGAAGAGAAATACTAGATTTTCTTTTAGAGGTAGGAGGTACATGAATTGGCTGATGGTATGCAGTGTTTATTAAGCACCTCTTCAGAGAACTGACTATAGAGGACTGGGGAGATACAGACAAGATTATTTTCCTAAGATCTCTGACCCATAACCACAAATGGGAAAAAAGCATGTTCCTTGGGAATATGGGTTCTGAGTAGTGCTGAATTCAGGGCTACAACTTTCACTGATTCCTCCAGCAAGACTTCTGTCCTCTAAGAGGAAGGTTAAAGAAGGGTAACCATTAGTACTTACCTAGCTCTATATTTCTCAGATTCTATTAAGCTACTCTGCAACTGATTCAGCCTCATAATACGAACTGTCATAGCAACTCATTCAACTGCCACCCACATGTAAGTTTATAGTCTATTTTTAATTGAAACTTCATCTAAATCATAGAAAAACTGGCAAAATACAAAAGTTCAACTGGAAAGGCAATTACGAAATTATCTATGGTTTGGTGAGGGAGACAACTTACTACCTCAAAAAAAACAACAAATGAGATTGTTGGCCTTTTAAGTCAAAGAACCAGCTTTAGGAGCAGCAATATAAATTTCTAGCATGCACTGCAACTTAAAACCCTCCTTGGATTTAGAACAGTTTTCAACTTATATTTCCTTAAAAAACTGCTTTAAAGTGTAAAATAAACTTTCAATATCCAAAAGTATACTATACTAAGAAGAAAAAATTAATTGTTTAAAAGGTCCAGGATAAACTCATATTAGGCAATAATGCAAAATATTTTACCTTCTGCCAAAAAAGAAATAACAATATTTATATTTCTAAGTGTTCAAAAACTTCCTTAAAGGGACGACAGAATATTTTTAGCATTACATATATATATATATATATATATATATATATATATATATATATATACATACACACACACACCCTTTTGCAAGGGAGGATTTACACTTATCAAGCAACCATCAATTCGATCTAAAAGTTACTATTTTTTGGCCCTACTACTAAATTTTTTTTTTTAAAAAAGCATAAACTGAAAAGTGAAACTGAAAGTGTAACTAAGGACTAAAAGGTATAACAGATAATGTGAAATAGGAAGAAAAGGGGCAAAGGGGAAGGGGAAGTGGGAGAGGTAGGGGAAAGGAAAGAAGGGAATGGAATTAATATGAGAAAATGAAAAAATGGAAACAAAGTCTTTGTAAATAGGGAGGGATGGAGGGGTTGAAGGGAAGGCAGGGGAAGGGGAAAAATAAGAACCAAGGGAGATTATGTAAAGGTGCAAATTTCCAATGTGAATGTCATTATATTGTATACCTAAAATGTACCGACAAAATAAAAATTTTTTTAAAAGCATAATTCTTTCCACATGAAAGGAAAATACTTTTCTACTTAATTTATCATTCTCATTCACCGTGGAAATGTGTCACAATTTCATGGAGGGTAGCTCCCCCCCCCCGCTCCCTCCCCTTCCCCCGTCCCCTCCCCCTCCCTCTCCCTCTCCTCAGTTCCCTTGACTTTACACCTTTTTCTCCTTTCTTTCCAGTCCTTAACACACACACAAGTTGCAGATAGTTAAAATTATTCAAATTATCCCTTTAAGGAAAGTGATATAAATACTGACAAAAGGCTATACATTAAATTTCCAAAGTATTTTACCCTAACAGAATTATTCATCCTAAATGAATTCTCCAAGTTCAGACTTCATCAATAATTAAAATGCAGATGAAAGGATATTTGCAAAAAAAAAAAAAGTGTTATAAAAACCTGAGGTCAAATAAGGATAAGATTTCCTACATAAAATACATATCTATATTATTTTAGCATTTATGAATTCTTTTAATATGATGCTATAATATAAATTTAACTTATTGAATGCATATTATGTGCAGGTACTGCTCTAGAAAACAAAAAAAATTAAAGAAAAAAAGTTTCTTTTTTTTTTTTGAGAACCAATTCTGAAAGAGATGAAAGCCTATGGTTAGAACTTTCATAAACACAATGAAATTTGTTTCCTTTGAAATTAGTTCTTAATCTTTTATGAATTGCATGTTTTATAAAACTATTTTCCTAAACTATGGAAAACACAGCTTTCAGGAAAGAGGTAGGTCAGAGAAACTGGGACATGGAGGGATATAAGTTGGTAAATATGAAAGATCCAAGATGTTGGCAATGAATTGAACACTTCAGTTCTCCTCAGAAGGGTTCTCAACACTTAATAAGCACCGACTACATCTACCAGTAACCTCTCATGGTAACTGCTGAAGCTGAGGATCAACTTCTCTGGAAAGTCAATCACCAACTAATTGCATGTCTCTCCATGCTGGGTACTATGTTGCTCCTGTAGTTTAAGCTACGATCATTCCTGATTTAGTACCTATAATGTGTAAAGCATGCAGTTCTCAGATTTTAATATTCTAGGCTTCTAGATTCTCCATCATCTCAAAACTCTGAGAAACAGAGATTTGCTCTTTAAAAAATCACTGGTGCCAGCTGTGGTGGTGCATGCCTGTAATCCCAGCACTTGGGAGGCTGAGGAAGGAGGATCGCTATGAGTTTAAGGGCAGCCTGAACCACATAAGCTAGACCTGTCTCAATCAATCAATCAATCACTGGAGATGTTTCTGAGACATCTAGAAATTTGTATCAAATGTGATCTCATGGAATTTGTACTTGATTATAGTTATTTGAATTTTGCCATGTGTAGGAGGAAAGAGAGGATAAACATCATATCCCATGAGAAGAAATACAAATATTACTTCAGAAAATTCAAGATCTAGTAAACTAGAGTAACACTAAATACAATAGGTTTTTCAGAGTGAACATCACACATTTTCATCAGGAGAGGGGTACTTGAAAGCCCAAAAAGGAAAGTGATATATATGCATAATTTCATTTAAGACAACAATCATGTCAGCTTCAAGATCTGGAATCATAACACCATTGTAAACCCCAAAACATAATCTACTGAAATAATAAAAGTTATAATCTCTCAGAAGCAAGGTATTTCATAAGACATTTAAAAAACCCTCAAATTTCATTTCCTTTTACATACACATATCCAAGAAAACAATCAAAACTGAATACCACTGAGGTCTATGAGCAGGAGGAATACTCATTTCTTTGTGTTTGTCTATTTTTCAGTTTTATTTTTTAGGCAAAACATTTATTGGTATATTTTACGGTTCACTTTTTCTTTTGTCTTTTTTCGTGCAGGGGATCAAACTCGGGACCTTGCGCTTGCGAGGCCAGCGCCGGAACCACTGAGCTAAACCTCCGGGCCTATTGGTATGTTTTAGATATACATAATGATAATGCTCACCATAGGAAATTTGTACCTGTACTTGTTTTAAATAATTGAGTATTTAATGAAATCCAATTTTGAACATTAGAATTAGGAAAGTGTTTAAATCTAAGTGACAAGGACTATAAAAGCTCCATACAGGAAAGAAAACAAATTCACATACATTTGAAACTACATTAGAAATTTAAAAAAAAACTTTAGTTCAATGTAAGTGCAATAAGAAATGAATGCTAGTAATCGCCATCCTCCTTAAAACTTGTCTTAACTTTAGGACTAAATACCTAATTAGAGCAGCACCATCCACAACCAATGCTTTGTCTATTTCCAGATTATGGCAAAGGTAGGTACTTTTACATTTTTTCTCCAGATTATATTAATGCATGTATCTTTTTCTTAATAACATTGTGTACAGTTGTATTCTGGTCAAAGTCTCAAATATAATTCTGATAGATATTGTCAATGCATGAAAAGAAGTTGTGTGGATTATTTTTGGCTTCAATCTCTTTGATTTTTTTTAGCTCTTATTTTACTGAGATTCACAAGATCATAATCTTCTAACTTCTTGCTTTATACCTACTAGTGGTCAATTATTTCCTCTCACCCCGAAATGCAAAGTTTACTTTGAAATATTGAAGTAACCAACCCATTCTTATTTCTAATAGTAGATACACTGCAGAAACACCTAAAAACATAATTATGGGGCTGGAGATTTAGCTCAGTGGTTCCGGCACCTGCCTCACAAGCGCAAGGCCCTGAGTTCGAACCCTGGTAACAACAACAAAAAAAACCACACTATAATTATGGCACAAAATTCAGGAGTTAGACTACACTAGGACCTTTTTTTTATCAACAATGTTAGGAAAACAATTGAATTCTAATAAGAGATAAGCTAAACAGGAAATAGGTATATGGAATGGTGGTTCACACAGAGATGGCTTACAAAAAATACATCAAAATGGAACGCAATTATAATTTGGACTAATAAGTTAAAAGGAAATATATATTCATAATATATAAACATATGCATAATATATAAAACATATATTCCAGTTTCATTAATATATGCAAGGTCAAAGATTATATCATGGCATAAGAAAATTATGTGAAATTCAAATACCCATGTCCATAAATAAATTTTAATGGAGCATAACCATGCTCATTCACTATTGTTTAGTGGTGCTTCTGTATCTTAAGGACAGAGTAGTTGTTAAGGACAGAGATGGTATGGCCCAGAAAGACTAAATATTCACTACCTGCCCCATTATAGAAAAGCTTTGAAGAGCCTGGCCTTAGTCCTGGAGGACTCTCACCTTTCTGAATATTCCTGTGCTTTCCTGTTTTCATGCTCTTTCTCTATTCTTGAGGCTCTCTTCACTTTCTACATCTGTGAAAATATCACTTATATTTTAAGACCTAGTTCTTTATAAATACCATATATTACATATATTCTATCAGTTTCATCTCCATGAAAAAAAATCTTCCCAGACACTTCAGACTTCTGCTCTGACCTGGTTGTTTAATAAGCCTCCTTATTCAGCTTTCAGATTGGGGTTTTCCTTCCCCTCATCCTGAGGGTTCCCTTCACCTTTCTCTCAAGGTAGATTTTGGGCTTCCTATATCTTCTTTTCTTCTTGATTTCTCTCCTGCTTTTGGTAGTAAGCACCCTACAGTGGCTTCTTGAGAAAGGGTGAATGGAGACTTAGCTTGCCTAAAAATGTCTTTAATCTACGTTTGTAATAGGTAATTTTGCTGAGTATAGAATTCTGGGTTGGAAATAATTTTCCCTCAGATATTTTAGGATGTTAATCCATTGTGTCCTAGCTTCCACTTTTTCTACTGAGAAAAGTAAAGCCTATTTTTTTCTCTCTGTAAGATTATAGGATCTTTCGTTTCTAAGATTCCACAATTACTCAATAAGGTATCTTCTTATCTCTCTATTTTTATCCAATACACTGGATACTTGGTGTACCCTTTTCTCTGGAAACACAAGTTCTTGTACCAGAAAATATCCTTGACATATTTTCTTTATTTTCTGCCTGCCACTTTTTCTATTTTAATCTCATTTTGGAACTCTTACTGTTCAAGCATTGGTCTTCTTGTACTGATTCTCTGATTTTTCTCTTTTCTGCATTATTTTAACTCAGTTTATAAATTACACAGTGAAATACATGAAATTTGAGTATACAGCACTAATAATTTTTACATGTGTAGAGTTGGGGAACCACCACCATACCAATATGCCTTCGTATATTATCCCCAACCCTGATAAGGGTAATTACTACTATGATTCATGATCATTTTGTTTTATGTTGTTGAACTTCAAGAAAATGAAAGAATATACTATATTTTCCATTGAGAGCGGCTTCTTTCATTCATCAGTTGTGGTTTCAGATTCATCTTTATTGTTATGTATAGCAGATTTGGGTTTTTTTATTGCTGTATTTTCTAACTGTTGCCTATCCTATTTCCTATGCCTCTGTATTCTTGCCTATTTTCTGAAAGATTTCCTCAATTTCACCTTCTAGTATTTATTTATTTTTTAAAAATTTATGGTGGCTTTTTAAAATTCCCAAACTTTTAAATCTATTTTAATGCCCTGAATGCTCTTATTTACAAGAATATATGTTATGTATGGTTAAAAATATTGGTTTTGGTTCACTTTCTATTATCGCTCACGATCTTTAATTTAGCGTAGCTTTTGGTATGCTTTTTCCTCTTCTCTTGTATAATCTCTGTCCTGCAAGTTGCTTTTATCTGTTTGTTTTCATCTTTTTCTTATGTCAAATGTTTTCATCCAATGCCTAATGATATTTGGCTATCTACTCATATTTAATAGTAGGGCACAAAACAACAAAACAAAACCGAAGTGGAAGGTCAGTAGAATAGAGGGGGCTTACTCACAATGATGCTCACTAAAGGATGATCTGACTGAGATGTTTCTTTGGGGAATCTATAAGTCTTTCTTGAATTTCTTAGATTTTCTACAGAAAACTCTCCCAATTTCTTACATCAATGATATATGCCTGTTTATCAATCTGTTGAGGACTATCAGAAGACTAGAAGACTCAATATTCAATTATTCAAAAATTTCATTTACCATCTTAATTTCAATCTAGCAGTCACATCCCTTTCTTCTACCTTTTCGTGCTTTATACAGTCCTGGCACCCTTACTTTAACCTCCATGAAAAACATACACACTTTTAGTCTCCTGCCACATAAGAGGTAATACAACCCAGCTATGTAGTGGGGAGGATGGGATTTGGGGAACCAACTGCTTCTTAAATAAATATTAAAATCAATTTCCTTGTTTGTAATCCCATTTTAATTCCTACTCACAGAAGTCAACATCAATGTTTCTAATTTCTGAGCATTATAGGATGATGGTGTATAAATATGATTTCTATCAGTTTCCCTCACTGTAAACTTATAATTGAGTCTTGGTAGGTTTAAATTAGCACTAACTATCTTCCTCCTAACTTCAGCAGGGTGTGGTGGCACACATCTGTAATCCCACCACTGGGGAGCCTGAGGCAGAAGGATCCCTGGGAGTTCAAGGCCAGCCTGGGATACATAGTGATTTCAAAGCCAGCTGAACTACAAAGGGAGACCCTGCCTCAAAAAACAAACAAACAAACAAACAAAAAACTAACTTCAAATTTTATAACTTTCCTCCTCCATTTTCTTGGCCCTTATGAATTTTATTATAAAAATCTTTCTATTTTATTTATTTATTTATTTTATTTATTTATTTTTTGGTACTGGGGATCGAACTTGGGTCCTTGCGCTTGTGCAGCAGGTGGCAAAACCACTGAGCTAAATCCCTGGCCCAAAAATCTTTCTTTTTAGAGGAGCTTTGGGAATGATCTGAGCTGTCTACATGTGTTTAATCTGTGTCTAAACTTAAGTTCTTATTGGTTTATTGTTGTTATTGCTATATTTCAAAAAATGAACATAAAGTTCACAAACCAAGAAGCCTAGTTTCTAAATTTAGATTGTAGCTGTCCTTTCCAAACCTAGCTCTCCATAAACTTCGATCAAAGTGTAAGGCATAGAGAAGTAAAAAATCAACTGATTACTTCCTAAATAAAACAAATAAACTCAAATGGCAGATATTTTACCATGATTTCAGAGAACAGATGTTACAGCATAATTTTAGAGTATGATTAGCCTGCTAAATTCTAGTGCATCCAATCAAAAAATTTTTGTATTACCATGATTGAATCAAATTTATTTTCTCAGCCTGAAGTTATTTTCTGTGCAATATGAGTTTTATTAGCTGCTATCACACCTCATTGATAAATCTGAGATTATCCAGACCACATGAATTCTTTACAGTAATAGAACATTTTAGTTATCAACTTTTTGTTCTTGAGACTGACACATTTTTTAAATCAGATGCTTAAAGGACAGGAAAATCTAGATAATTCATAAGCAAATTTTCAACACAAAGTTTATCTCAATATATTGATATTATGAAATATTTATCAGTTCTGAATAATGAATGTTTTAAAAATACAAAAAATTAAGCGTGAAGTAGAGTTATTTTATGTTCTTTCCATGGTAATCAAGAAATGATGAGCAATAAAGTAGAAACTATTCATAGTTTAAATAATATATTTTATGCTGTTAAATAAATAGTTCTTATCATAAAGCCATTTTATTCCTAATAATTAAAATTCACTCTACATCAGTTGCTATGACAGTGCAACTTCATTGAACAATAAATTCTTCAAGTTCTGTCATGAACAGTGCTGCCAGCCTGAAGTCTTTTATTTTGAGAATAGGGAGAAATTATATATATAATATGTAAAATTTATATAATTATAATAATTATATTACTGTAATATATAACATATATTATATATATAATTTTTCCAGTTCATAAATGTCTAATCCATGGTTGGAATTGTTTTGCAATCTATAGTAAGGGTTTGCTCTCAGAGTCCTGAGGACTGGTGTTTTATGTCTGGCTTTTATTTCTTTACCCCTTTAATAAATGAAAACATTCTTGATAAGAACTATTTCATCAAGCCTCACCTAAGGCAGATTGGCTGCAACTATAAATAGTAAAATCTGCCATCTGCCTTTCTATTCTTGTGCTGAATGCAGTCCTGGCATTGTGTTCACACTTCACTGGTGCCAGGCTTGATGCTGTATAGCCAGCAGAAACAGAAAATAATAGTGCAAGACAGAGATAATGAGGTGAAGAACAGAAATGGCACTACTATAATTAACTGCTGTTTTGATGCTCACCACAATAAAGCATACACAATGGTGTTGAGAGCCTAAAGCTACATTTCATCTTAGCCTCATAAAAGGGTTTGAAATCCAAGTGTTGTTAAAGCCAAGTGATTTTGCATCACTGATGATAAATTAAAATGTAAAAAACCTAAGCATTATATTTTGGTTATGTTAGAAGGAGACTCAATAGGTGTACCATGTATTCTTTATTACAATGCTATTTAATGAGGCATTTCATTCTAGAATCATGAGTAAGTACTTTCTTGTTCTGTTTCAAAGAAATAAGCCTGCTGTAATACTTCCATAAACAGCAATGAGGAAAATGCCCTTTTCCTATACCTGACCCTTTCTTATTCTTAGATCTGAAACCCCAAGCAAATTTTAATTTTATACATAGTTCCCACTGTTCCTCATGGGATCTTTTGAATATCCTCATTATTGTCAGATACAGATTTTTTTCTCCAGTCTTGCTATTATATGCATCTAACCCATTTTAAAGAGAGAGTGATTATCAAGGCAGTTATTTGTACATTGAAGTTGAAGAGGAATGCATAGAAATCCACTGCATACTGTATATTCCTATGTCAGTAATTACAGCCTGATTTTTGATACAAACAACAGCTACTCCAAGACACTCCATTTGCACACAGAAGAGTACTTTTCATGAATACAGGACACAATGTGCATGGTGCCTCCTTGACTTGTACAGCATGGTGCTACAAACTGTGTATTTAATTCCCACAATGACATAGGTCTATGCTGTGATTGTCAGTCCTGACCATACATCAAGAATACCTAGGGCCGGGGATTTAGCTCAGCGGTTTCGCCACCTGCTGCACAAGCTCAAGGACTGGAGTTTGATCCCCCATACCAAAAAAAAAAATACCTAAAAAGTTATTTAAAAATGCTCTTATATATGCTTCAGCCTAAACCAATTAAATAAAAATCTCAGGTGATCCTTTGTTTTGGTTTAATGTTTTTTGGTTTTTGTCATTTCTTAGTTTTTAACTTTTCTACATAATATTAATGCAAATCAGGGTTGAAAAGCCACTGGGTTTATATAATAAATTTTGATAACTACTGATATTAATATTTGACCCAAAATCATTCAAGACAAAAACATATGATTTAACCTTGTGTATCCATTATGATCTTCAAATGCTTTACCTAAAACTTTTACCTACCTTTAACATTAAAAATATCAGTAATATTTTAACTGATAAATACTAACATCAAATATAAAGAATTACTTCAATATAAAAACCATCCAAAATAATATCACTTTTGTAAAATTATAAAATAAAAGGATTAAAGAATTTTGATGTAATACATCAAAGACTGTAAGAAATGTTCTTTGCAAGTAGACTGCTGCTTTGTGACAGAAACAGATTTATTGAGTTGAATGGGGTAGCATCTGGAAGAGTCTACTATAACAAAATAACATGTACATTCAATAGCTACAGCTGACTTTCTACAATATACTAACAGGAAAGCAGGAATTTTAGTACACACAGCTCTAACCTCTATAGTGTATTTCCATGGCACCTACTCCTATTGATATAGACTTTTAAAAAACTCCTTTCCCTAGAGAATGTATCAAAGCCCCCTAGCATTGCAGTGATATTACCTGTCCACTCCAGATTTATGTTTTATTATCTATATAGTCATTTACTAGGAAACAATTTCTGGCTTCTTAAAAATAAAGATGGAGGCCTTATATGGGTTCTCAAGAATATAAACATATTATTTAAAAAGTCAGTCTTTATGTTTTTCTCAAATTGTGTCCTCAAAACTATTTAACCAAAATCTGCTTTTAAATTACCTCCTACAAAACATATTTAAAATGAAATAAATACTTCTCATGAACGCTTAGCTCAATGTTATAAAATGATTTAAATAACACATGCTAAAGATTAAGTTAGATTGCATCCCCATAATATCCCACTAATGACAATAATTCCATACCTTAGTGAAACATTATTCATTTCTGTATCTGAGTCCCTTCCATTAGTAAAATTGCAGGGACTTTCCACTGGGTTTCTTTTTGGAATAATTCATTAGATTTATATCTTAAAAGAATTGTGTATGAACATTTGATTATAGAACTATATTGTTATGCATTTTATGGCATCTATAATAACATCACTCATCAAATCACTGAGTTCAAACTTCAGCTCTCTCACTTACTAGGGCTACTTAACCTTATTAAGCCTCAGTTTTCTTGTCTATAAAACAAGCGCAATTATAATACTCTTATTTTCAGGATTAAATGAGAAAATTCATATTGCATTAACACAATTCTGGTACCCAACATACATTCAGTCTGTTACAACTGTCTGTTATAATTTAACCATGATAAATTGGTGTGAATTTGGCCTTTGAATTAGGGAATATCCATTGGCTTCACTTGTCCTTTTCCAATTAGGTGCTCCACTGTGGGAATATATATATTTATAGCCTTTCTTTCCTCTTATTGAACTGATCCAGGTATTATTATATCATGACTAATTTTGTCTCTTTTTACAGTTTTTTATTTAAAATCTTTTTTTTTTTTGTACCGGGGATCAAACTCAGGCCCTTGCGCTTGCGCAGCAGGCGGCGAAACCACTGAGCTAAATCCCCAGCCATTAAAATCTATTTTTCTGATATAAGTATAGCTATTCCTGCTTGTTCTTGATTTCCATTTATATAACCTTTTTTTTTTCTTGGTACCAGGGATTGAACACAGGACTTTGCACTTGCGAGGCAGGCGCAGCACCACTGAGCTAAATCCCCAGCCCTTATATAACAGTTTTTTCCATGTCTTCATTTTCAGTATATATGTGCCTTTACTGATGAAGTTAGTTTCTTGCAGGCAGCATATTGTTGGATCTAGTTTTTTCAATCCATTCAACTAGTCTATGTTTTTAACTGGGAATTTAATCCAACAACAGTCAACATTACTATCGATAAAGACATAGTCTGTTAATTTTGTCTGTTTTGCATATTTTTGTTCCTTTTTCCTCTAATATTTGTAATATTATGATTTTCTGCATGGGTAAGATTTCATTCTATCTTGTAAATCTGCTCTACTGCTTATACTTGTATGTGTGTGTTTCCATGATGGTACCTAACATCCATTCAGTTCTATTGTAGGACTCTCTTAAGCATTTCTTGTAGGGCTAATCTGCTGGTGATGAATTCCCTCAAGGCTTTTTCTAGCAAACTTACAAAGCATCTAGAATGGTCTGACTGGTGAGTTTCACAAGTGTCTCTAATAATAAAGCTTTACTTAGTCAAAGTCACACAGATTACAAGCAGTTTACTCTCGCTTCCTTCCTCTCTTATTGTATTTATCATCCATCCTTGACATGCTCTCTTTATCATTTATTCATGCATACTCTACCCATTGCTAGTCCATTACAACATTTTAAATGTTCCTCCCATTGGGCCCTCAATTATAGTGAGTTAACTATCCTTTATCTTTCAAGTGTCTATTGATTGTTTCTTTATCTCTTCTGCTTAACTGATAGTTAGCTTTCAGGGTCACTTCAATGCAAATTACTTCTGTGCCACAAGCCATTCCACAGTTTATCTTTGCCAGTTCTAGACCACTGTTCCATCAACTTTCCATTGTCAATCCCTATGCACACAAGTCTACTAATCTATTTCCACTCTTAAACTCTCCTCTCTGGACAATCTCACCTTTAATTAATGGTTTAAAAATTAGTCCTGCCCTATTCCTAGTACTCAAAGGTGACCTAATAGCTACATGGACCACTTGCACTTTCTGAATTTCAGAGTTCTGCATTCCATCCACTTCTTAAATCTATCATCTCTACCACCCTAACAACTATGAACCGATTCATATTCCAAACTCTAAATATTTAACTCTCAGCTCAGTTTCCTCTGATTCCTTGTTCTAGTAAATGTTCATCATAATCTCCCATGAACTCACCAAAATCTTTGGGTTTCACATGGTTTTGGCCCTATCTTTTTGGGGGGGATACCAGGGATCAAACTCCGATCCTTGCACTTGCAAGGCAGGCAGTGGAACCACTGAGCTAAATCCCTGGCCCTTTGGCCCCATCTTTAACCACTGTAAATACTGTATGTTATTAAGACCTTACTGTATTTCTTCACCTCTTTAAATTCTGCTATACAACATTAATTTCTAACCATGGACATTTTCTACTTTTTCTTATTGTCTTAGATTCTTTACTTTCATTAAGAGGATGCTTAATTTAGCGAAAGAAGCTGTGAAACCATGCTTTATGGCCATTAAACAAATATATATCTAACTTCAATAAGGCCTTTGCTTCTGCTAAGCAATCAATGTAGTCTTTTCCTTTGTCTTACCAATCCAGTTCACATATCTCAAACGGTAATTTTAAATCTTTTTTATTCTTTTTTTTTGTTTGGCAATAATCTTTTTCATATATACACATTATATACTTTATTAATGCTTATTAATTTTACAGAATATTGGGTTTCATTGTGGCATATGACATACTTGAATCATATCCATTCCCTTACTAACCTCTCTTACACCTCCCTGTATCCTCCCGCTAATCTTCTTCCTCTTGTCTAATACTCATTCTTCTATACTGGTAACTCAGTACTCATCATTTTTTGGTTCTGGGAGGTGCAATGAATATGAAAAATGACAAGTACCAAACAAATTCTTCTGACTGAAAAGGGTAACAAGTTATGAGGCAATTAACACTGAAAAGTTCTAGCTTACATGTTGAGTACCAAATACAAGGACAAAATTTTGACATCAAAATGTGTCTAGTATGAAATTGAACTAGTTTCAAAGAAGATGAATAACAAGGTATGACTCTATTTTCATGTTATCTTTTTTTTCCTAGAGTCAACCTTAGGAAAAATATGTAATACTTGTCTTTATGCATCTGGGTTATTTCACTTATCATGATGATCTCCAGTTCCATCCATTTTCCTGCAAATGACATTTCTTTCTTCTTTGTGGCTGAATAATAGTCCACCATGTAGCAACACCACATTTTTTTTTATCCATTCCTCCAGTGACAAGCACTTAGGCTGATTCTATGTCTTGGCTATTGTGAATTGTGCCCTAATAAATATGGGTATGCAGATATATCTATAGTATGGTGACTTTAATTCCTTCAAGTATCTATCAAGGAATAGTACAGCTGGATCATATGGTAGTTCTACTTGTAGTTTTATTTCCATACAGGCTGTAATAATTTACATCCCCACTAACAGTGTATAAATGTTCCTTTTCTGCTGCATCCTCACCAGCACTGTTTTTGTTTTTTAAATGTATTTTTGTTAGTACATATTAATTTTGCAAAATACTGTGTTCCTATGTGGTATTTGCATACTTGTATAAAAATTATTTTGTTTCTGTCCATCTCTTTTTTGTACTCTTGATGATAGCCATTTTGGCTGGGGTGGGATGAAATCTCATTGTAGTTTTGAGTTGCATTTCCCTAATGGTTAAAGATGCTGAACATTTTTTCATATACTTATTGGCCATTTGAGAAATGTCTGTTCATTTCATTTGCCCATTTCTTAATGTTATTTTGGGGTTAATTTTTTTGGGGGGGGTTAGGTTTTTGATTTGTTTATATGTACTAGATGTTAATCTTCTAGTCAGAACAGTAGCTGGCTAAGATTTTTCTCCCTTCTGTTTCTTTACTCTCAGTTGTTTCTACTACTGTGCAGAAGCTGCTTAATTTGACACAATCCCATTTGTTGATTTTTGATATTATTTCCTAAGCTATTTTGGAGCCCTATTCAGGAAGATAATGCTACGCCTATATTTTGAAATGTTTCCACTATGTTTTGTTCTAGAAGCTTCAAAGGTTCTGGCCTCACATTTAGGTCTTTGATCCATTTTGAGTTGATTTTTGTATAGGGAAAGAGAGATGGATCTAGTTTCAGTCTTCTGCATCGAATAACCAGTTTTCCTAACACTTATTGTTTAAGAGGCTATCTTCCCTCTAATATATGTTTTTTCACTCCTTTGTGAAGTATCAGATGACTGTAGCTATGTGGGTTATGTTTGCATCTTCGATGCCACTGCACTCGTCTAAAAGTTTGTTTTTATGCTAGTATCATACTGTTTCTGTTATTACGGCTCTGTAGTATATATTTTCAATTGAATATTGTGATACCTCCAGTACTGCTCGTTTGCTCAGGATTTCTTTAGCTATTTGGGGTCTTTTGTGTTTCCATATGAATTTTAGGACTTTTTTCTAGTTCTGTAAAGAATATCTTTGGTATTTTAATAGGGTATTGCACTGAATCTGTAACACCTCTCAGTAATATGGCCATTTTAATGCTATTCATTCTGCCAACCCATGAACATGGGAGGTCTTTCCCATCTTCTAGTGTCTTGTTCATTTTCTTTCTTCAGTGTTCTGTAAATTTTTTCTACTCTCTTCAACTGCAAATTCTATCACACCCAATCTTTATCTTAGTAGACGACACCTCACTTTTACTGAAAAACTGAAATTCTCTAAACATTCTTCTTCACTTCACACTTGCTTTATATCATTATACATACTCTCTCATTTACCCTTTATTTAGAAACTGGTTTCCTGCTTTTCAATGTAATCACTGGAATACGTGCCTTTCCCCTCATCCTTCTCTATATTCATGTGGAAAATCTCTTGTATCTTTGATTCCCTATATAGATTCTTCCCTTGGCAAGGGAAATAACCTCCCTTAACCTTCAAAGTCCTTCTCAAACACCATGTCTTTCCCACTTTCTTTTGCATTGTAAGCCACAATTGACTGGGTCTCCACAAAGTAAGGAAAAAGTAACTAGGAGTATGTGCCATGATCCACCTAAACGTAATAAAATATTCAAACATTCTAGTATCTATTTTATTTATACTTTATACACATACAACATGAGTGTAATAGCATATGTATGTAACATATATATTCTATTAGTGTGTATGTACATTTGGTTTATATATAAAACACTCATAAATAAATTTACAAGACTTGGAGGTGTGTGCTCAAATATATTTTCTTGACAAGGTATGCATTCAGAAAAGACTAGAGAATAGGGAATTGTACTTCAGAGCTGAGGAGAATGCTTGAGGCCTCTGTTACCCAGTGCAGAATTTAATACCCCCAATTTCTTGACTGTAGATAAACTTGAGAGCAGAGAGGAAATGCCGCTAAATTTGAACTTCCTTTTTCCAAGGGAAAGAAGAGAGGAGGACAAGGATCAAAAAATTCCACTGGCATATATAATCATAAAAAACTGAGCAAGGCAATCAGGGCTCCCTAATACTGAAAGACTGCTATGATCTGAATGTTTTGTCCTCTCAAAATGTATATGCTGAAACCTAATCAGCGATGCAATAGTATTAGGAAGGGAGGTGTTTGGTGGATGATTAGATCATGATGACAGAACTTTCATGAATGGGATTAGTGCTCTTACAAAAGAAGTCTTTGAAAGATGCCTTGCTTTTCCACTATATAAGCACACAGAAAGAAGTTACCATCGATGAACCAAGAAATAAGCCATCACCAGACACTAAATCTGGCAGTACCTTGATCTCAAACTTGCCTGCTTCCAGAACTGTGAGTAATATATTTCTGTTATTTATAATCGTGTGTGGTATTATATTATATCAGCTCCAGCTAAGACAAGCACAGTTCTTACTAGATGGAGAATAAAGAGGGCAAGAGAAAAAGAGCCTGAAAACATAATATGAGGGCCTCCAGACTTTTTCAGAGGGCTTGTAAGGTCAAAACTATCTTGTATTACTATTATTTGCCTTTATCACTCTCTATCATGAGTATATAGTGGAATTTTTCTAAGACTACATAATGTGATAATGCAACAAATGAATGCAGAAGCAGTTTGAAATTCTGTCTTACATAAAGTCTGATGCTAAAGAGATTTGCAATCCAGCAATGCCACTACTGGGTATATCTCTGAAGGAAATAAAATCAGTATGTGTGACTGATAATCATGATATCAACTCCACTGGATTGAGAAATGCCCACCAGATTAGTAAAACACTTCTGGGTGTGTCTATGGGGTGTTTTCAGAAATGACTGAATTCGGGCCACCAAACTGAGAGGCGGAGACCCACCACGATTGTGGGTGGCACCATCCAATGGGCTTGGGGCCCAGGTGAAATGAAAGGAGATGAAAGAGGAAGTCTGCTGCATTTTGGGAAGCTCCAGTCTGCTTTGCTGCAATTGTTTATAGACATCAGACTTCAATTTCTTCAATTCCAAGACAGGCTTACACCCTACCAGCAACTCTCCAGGGAGCTTCTAGGCCTTTGGTTTTAAGACTGGCACTGTATCCTCGATCACTCTTATTCTACAGCTTCCAGCTTCTTGGACTGTGCAGCTATTCAATCTTCTAGTCTTCCGGTGCACAGATGGCCACTGTGGACTCGCCCACCTTTGACCCTATAAGCCTATCTAATAAATCTCCTTACATACTTATATATTTTTTCTCTATTGATTTTTTTCCTCTAAAGAATCCTAACCAATAGACCATGTGCATATATGAAAGAGACACCTCCACTTCCATTTTCATCGTAGCAATCTTCACAATAACCACAATATGGAATCTCCTTAAATATCAATAGATGAACAGAGTAAAAAAATACACACAACTTAATGAAATACTACTCAGTCTTTAAAGAAGGGAATTAGATCATCCAAAAGAACATAGATGAGTCTGGAATATATGGTAAATGAAATAAGCCGAATACAAAAAAACAAATATCACACCACCTAATTTGTAGAAGGCCTATAAAAAAGTTAAAAGAAGTAGATAGTAGAAAGATAGCCATATGGATGGGCAGTGTGTGTGTGTGTTGGTGTTTTTGTGTGGGGGTGTTAGGGAGGTACTGCTCAAAAGATACAATATTTCAGTAACAAGAAAGGATAAGTTCTGAGTTAATAAAATTAATAGTAAAATCTATTATACAACATGGTGGCCATAATTATGGCACTATATTCTTTGAAAACTGCTAAGAGAATAAAAAATAGATATCTGTAAAAAAAAAAGTGCAATACTACCACTCTTCTCACTAAATTATTTTCACATTGGAAAATGCTTTTTTAAATGTCATGTTAATATATATGGCTTAATGAAGTTTTAAAAGAATTTTATCATATTAGTTTATTAGTACATGTTTATGTTCTGTGTAGGGATTTGGTACATGTACATAACACACCTTAATTCTTTCTCCACCCCCTCCCCCATCCATCTCCTGATCCTCTTCCATTTTGTTTTTCTGTACATGTTTGCAGTATACAGTGTTCACGTTCCTTGTGTGGAACTGGTGCATACACATAAATGAAGTTTTAAACAAATTGAAAATATTTTTTAAATTTCTCAGTTTTGATTTATAATATGGAACATATAAACAAAATATAAGCAAAAACTATTTGGGTCAATAATTTTTAAGAGTATAAAGCAGTTCTGAGATTAAAATGAAAACTGCTCCAACAGACTGCACATTTGGTCCCACAGAACATGGCGAATCAGCCCACTGCACACAGGAAGATCTGTGCACGCCCTACCGAGGTCCTGAGTCGCGCAGAAGACACCAAATCACCCCGCTGCAGACAGGCAGCCACCTGGTTCCACACTACAAAGATGCAGAGGACACCAGACCACCAGACCAAGGTACTGAGTCCCGCTGTTCCCGGCCCAGAGGTAGGGGCTTCTGAGCCGTCGTCCCACTGCTCCTGGTCCAGAGGAAGGGGCTTCCCGGTCACCACCCCTCCTACTGCTCCCAGCCCAGAGGAAAGGGCTTTTGGGCCACCTTCTGTCCCGCTGCTCCTGGCCCAGAGGAAGGGGCTTCCAGGCCACCATCCCTCCCACCGTGCCCAGCCCAGAGGGAGGGGCTTCTGAGCCACCATCCCACTGCTCCTGGTCCAGAGGAAGGGGTTTTCAGGCCACCATCCCTCCCACCGCACCCAGCCCAGAGGGAGGAGCTTCTGAGCCACCATCCCACTGCTCCTGGTCCAGAGGAAGGGGCTTCCTGGCCACCATCCCTCCCGCTGCTCCCAGCCCAGAGGAAAGGGCTTCTGGGTCACCATCCCTACCACTGCTTGGAGCCCCTGGCCCACCTCACCCAGCTCAGAGGAGGTAATCCATCCAGGCGCAAACAGCCCCCTGGCCCAGTCGAAATGAGAAAACACATAAATAAGTCTCAAAACCAGACTTCTAGATCACGTACAGCAACCCCAAAGGGAAATGAGATGGAACACTCTGATACTCAACCACCTGGACACACTGAACTGGCAACAAAAGGGGATCTGGAAAAAATGAAATCAGAAATAATTTCTCAGATAACAGGAGAAATTGTGCTCCTAGTGCAAGACATGATTAATAAATCTAGAGAGGAGCTCAGGAACATGATGGAATCCCAAAATAAGAAACAAATGGAATCCATAAAACAGATGCCAACAGATTTCCAGGACATGAAAAACTCCATTGAAAGTCTACACAGCAGAATGAGCCAATGTGAGGACAGAATTTCAGATAAAGAAGATAAGATTGCAATTAGTGACCAGGAAAAGAAAAATTGCTTCAAAATTATAAGGAAACATGAGAAATCAATCCAGCAGCTGCTAGATTATGCAAAGAAGAATAACATAAGACTGATTGGGCTCAATGAAGAAACAGGAGAGAGTGGAGATGACATAAAAAAATCTCTTCACAGAAATAATGACAGAAAACTTCCCAAACATGGGAGAAGAGATTGACATATAGATAAGTGAGGCATATAGGACTCCAAATAGCCTTGATCAAAAAAAAATCTACACATACGCATATAATTGTTAAGATTCCAGAAACTCAACAGAAGAACTAAGTTCTCCAAGCAGTCAGAGAAAAGAAACAAATCACATACAAAGGAAAGCCCATCAGAATCACAGCAGACTTCTCAACACAAACCATCAAGGCAAGAACAGCTTGGAGTGACATATTCCAAGCCCTAAAAGAAAACAGCCTCCAACCCAGATTGATGTACCCTGCAAAATTATCTTTCAAAATGGATGGAGAAATAAGATACTTTCATGACAAAGAGCACCTTAGGAACTTCGTGAATACCAAACCAGCACTCCAAAGAATTTTATACAATATCCAAGGAACAGACATTGAGGATCACAACCCTAGGAAGCAAAGCACAATGAACCCATCTGGCATGACAAGAAATTAAATGCAAAGGGGGAGAACCCAACAAAAAGAAAAAGTCATGGCAATGACAACTCAATACGTTTCAGTTATAACCATCAACATTAATGGTCTCAATTCACCAATCAAATGAAATAGACTGGCAGAATGGGTCAAGAAGCAAAATCTAACAATATTCTGCATACAAGAAACACACTTAATTCAAAAGGAAACTCATAGACTGAAAGTTAAAGGGTGGAAAACAATACTCCATGTGACAGGAACCCCCCAAAAAGCAGAAGTAGCTATCCTCTTTGCAGATCAAGTAGATTTCAAACCAACACTGATTAAGAGAGACGTAGAAGGACACTACATCCTTGTAAAGGGAAGAATCCAACAGGAAGAAATGACAATCATAAATATCTATGCACCAAACACTAGTGCACCCAACTATATAAAACAAATACTAACGGACAGTAAAAGTTATATATGCACTAATACAATTGTAGTGGGGGACCTCAACACACCACTGTCACAAATAGATAGATCAACTAGACTAAAAATAAGTAATGAAATACTAGAACTCGATCAAACTCTTGAACAAATGAACTTAACAGATGTTTACAGAGTCTTCCACCCCACAAAATCAGAATACACATTCTTCTCAGCTGCACATGGGTCATTCTCCAAAATAGACCACATACTAACACATAGAACATGTTTAAGTAAGTGCAAAGGAATTGAAGTTATCCCCTGTATAGTATCAGACCATAGTGCGATGAAATTGGAGATCCACAGCAAAAGAAACTCAAAAAATTTCATAAACACGTGGAAATTGAACAACACACTTCTGAATAACCAATGGGTCACAGAGGAAATTAAAGAAATCAGACAGTTCCTTCAGTTAAATGACAATGACAATACAACATATCAGAATCTATGGGACACAAGGAAAGCTGTCTTACAAGGCAAATTCATAGCAGTGAATATGCATATTAGGAAAACAGAACAAGCCCAATTAAACAACCTGATGCTGAGCCTCAAGCTTCTAGAAAAAGAAGAGCAGGACAACCCCAAAGCTCATACAAGGGAGGAAATTATAAAGATCAGAGGAGAAATCAATGCAATGGAGGCTAAGAGAATGATACAAAAAAATCAACGAAGCCAAGAGTTGGTTCTTCGAAAGAATCAACAAAACTGACAAACCTTTAGCCAACCTTGTCAAAAAAAGGAAAGAAAAGGCCCAAATCCATGCAATTAGGAATGTAAAGGGTGCAATGACAACAGACTCAGCAGAAATCCAGAGGATCATCGATACCTACTTCCAGAACCTATATGCCAATAAGATGGACAACACAGAAGATATGGACAGATTCCTAGATACATATGAATTACCAAAGTTGAATGAAGAAGACCTAAAAATTCTGAACAACCCAATATCAACCAATGAAATTGAAAATGTAATTAAAAACTTATCAACTAAGAAAAGCCCAGGCCCTGATGGCTTCACTGCTGAATTGTACAAGACATTTAGAGAGGAACTGCTGCCACTACTGTTTAAACTCTTCAATGAAATTGAAAGGGAAGCAATACTCCCAAATTCATTCCTGCAAGCAAGCATCACCCTGATCCCCAAAGCAGAGAAAGACCCAACTGAAAAAGAGAAGTATAGGCCAATCTCACTAATGAACATAGATGCAAAAATCCTTCATAAGATAATGGCAAACAGAATGCAGAAGATCATCAAGAAGATCATACACCCTGATCAAGTGGGATTCATCCCAGAGAAGCAGGGATGGTTCTATACACAAAAATCAATTAATGTAATACACTATATCAATAGAGCCAAGGACAAAAACCATATGATTATCTCCATAGATGCAGAAAAAGCATTTGACAAAATCCAACATGCATTTATGATAAAAACCCTACAAAAAATTGGAATAGATGGTCTCTACCTCAAACTGATAAAAGCCATCTATGAAAAACCAACAGTCAATATCATACTAAATGGTCAAAAACTGAAATCCTTCACCCTAAAATCAGCAACAAGACAAAGATGTCCACTATCACCACTCTTGTTCAATATATTTCTGGAAACATTAGCCATGGCAATTAGAGAAGAGAAAGAAATAAAAGGAAAAAGGATAGGTAATGAAGAAGTCAAATTGTCATTATTTGCAGATGACATGATACTCTATATAGAAGACCCCAAGAACTCCACCAAAAGTCTTCTAGACTTAATAACCAAATTCAGTCAAGTAGCTGGTTACAAGGTCAACACACAAAAATTAATAGTTTTCCTCTACACCAATGACACACTCACTGAGAGAGAAATAGGGCAAATAATTCCTTTCACAATAGAATCCAAAAAACTGAAATAGCTAGGAATCATCCTAATGAAAGAAATCAAAGACCTCTTCTCTGAAAGCTATGGCACTCTGAAAAGAGAGACTGAAGATGATATCAGAAAATGGACAGATATCCCCTGCTCCTGGGTAGGAAGGATTAATATAGTGAAAATGGCCATACTTCCAAAACTGCTATAAAGATTTAATCCAATTCCAATTGAGATCCCAGCAGCATACTTCATAGACCTCGAGAAAACAATCCAAAAATTCATGTGGAGCAAGAAGAGACCCAGAATAGCAAAAGCAATTCTAGGTAACAGAGACATGGCAGGGGATATCACAATCCCCAACCTGCAACTCTACTACAAAGCTACTGTGATAAAAACAGCAGGGTACTGGCAAAGAAACAGACTTCAGGACCAGTGGAACAGATTAGAAGATGCAGAAACAACGCCAGACACACTCAGCCATCTCACCTTTGACAAAGGAGCTAAACACCCTCACTGGAGGAAAGATAGCTTCTTTAACAAATGGTGCTGGAAAACTTGGGCTTCAACTAGCCAAAGATTAAAACTAGACCTATATCTCTCTCCATGCACTAAGCTAAAATCAAAATGGATTAAAGATCTAAATATTAAAATAGAAACTCTGAACCAGTTGGAACAGAGGTTAGGTAGAACCCTTGAAGACATCGGTGTAGGAAAAGATTTTATGAACAAAACCTCAGTTGCCTGTGAACTAGCACAAACAATCAACCAGTGGGATCTCTTCTTATGAAAAAGCTTCTGCACAGCAAGAGAAACCACCAGCAGTGTGAAGAGACAACCCACAATGTGGGAAAAACTCTTCACCTACTCTTCCTCAGACAAAGGTCTACTACCTTGAATCTATAAAGAACTTAAAAAGATCAGACCTCCCAAATGTACAGACCCAATCCAAAAATGGGCAGCTGAAATGAACAGACATTTCTCAGATAAAGAAGTAGAAATAGCAAATAAATATATGAAAAAATGTTCAACATCACTGGTCATTCGAGAGATGCAAATGAAAACAACACTGAGATTCCACTTCATTCCAGAAAGAATGGCTGCTATCATGAAATCAACCAGTAACAAATGCTGGCCAGGCTGTGGGGAAAGAGGAACCCTGCTCCACTGCTGGGGGGAGTGTAGACTGGTGCAAGCACTGTGGAAATCAGTATGGAGATACCTCAAAGAACTAGGACTGGAAGTCCCATTTGACCTCGCTATTCCACTGCTGGGGATCTTCCCCAAAGAATTAAAAGAATCATACCACAGTGATATATGTGTGCCCATGTTCATAGCAGGACAGTTTGTAATAGCTAAAACTTGGAAACACCCCAAATGCCCATCAACTGGAGACTGGATAAAGAAAATGTGGTTTTTTAATAAAATGGAGTACTACTCAGCCATAAAAAATGAGAAATTAGAGACATTTATTGCTAAGTGGATGCACATTGAGGCGATACTCTTAAGTGAAATAAATAGGACACACAAGTATAAGTACCAAATAGTTTCTCTGGTGTGAGAAACTGAAAGTGTAAATAAGGACTTAAAATGTATAATAGGCAATGTGAAATAGGAAGAAAAGGGGCAAAGGGGAAGGAAGTGGGAGGGCTACGGTAAAGGACAGAAGGGAATGGGATTAATATGAGAAAATGGAAAAATAGGAACAAAATCTTTGTAAATAGGGAGGACTGGAGGGGTTGAAGGGAGGGCTGGGCAAGGGTGAAAAATAAGTACCAAGAGAGACTATGCAAAGGTGCAAATTTCCAATGATGAATGTCATTATATTGTATACCTAAAATGTACCAATTATTAGAATGAATAATCGATAATGCAAAATAGGAAGAAAAGGTCCAAAGAGGTAGGGGTAGTGGGAGGTGCAGGGGAAAGGAAAGAAGGGAAAGGAAAAATGCTGAGAAATGGAAAAAATGGAAATAAAGTCTTTGTAAATAGGGAAGGGTGGAGGGGGTGAAGGGAGGGCTAGGAATGGGGAAAAAATAAGAACCAAGATGCACTATGTAAAGGTACAATTCCCAACGAGAAATGTAATTGTGTTGTATACCTACAATGTACCATTAAAAGAATTTAATACAAAAAAAAAAAAAAACCAGACTGCACATTTGGATCCAATCCAAAACCTGTCAGAAATAACTGTGATTAAAGACTGCGGTTCAATTGGAAATGCCTTATGAAAACAAAGAAAAATCATTTTGATCCAGAAACCATGGTTTGCAAAAAAAAAAAAACAAAAACAAAAACAAAAACAAAAAAACCCACTGGGAAAAAGAAAACTCCACAGTGAAACTCTAAACATCCTGGCATTGCCATTTTTTCTTCCTCTTCCTCCTTCTCCTTCTTCCTCTTCCTTCTTCTCCCCTTCTTTCCTCACCACCCCCCATCCTACCCCTCCTCCTCTTCCTTTTTCTTCTATCATTCTTATACCATATTTTATTTAACAAACTCCCAGTTCTGGACATTTCATTTTTACTGTTTTTGCCACACCGTGGCTTCATCAGGGGTTTGGTCTATGTAGATGCAGAGGGAAAGCCTAAGTGTCATTTACAGATGGTTCTGCCAATGAGTTGGATGAGGACTGGTGAGGTGCAGCAGAGCCACTTACCCTCTAGATTAGAGAAAAAGGAATGCTCCTATCCTTTTGAGCAGCACATGCTATAGTTCATGTTGCCTGGAAGGAGTGAGGACCTGAAGCCTGACTGCAAGGAAGTTTGGAAATTAGTGGATGATCTTTCTTAGAGTGGGCCTGCCTTTTTGGTCACTTGTGATTTACTTTAAAAATGGTGACTGGTAGGGGCCGGGGATTTAGCTCAGTGGTGCCATCACCTGCCTCACAAGCACAAGGTCCTGAGTTCGATCCCCAGTACCAAAAAAAAAAATGGTGACTGGTAATGTAACAAATAAGTGAGTATATCTGATTCATAATTTTTAAAATTAGCAAACTATAAGAGTTATATAGCAAATCATGCCTCCTTTTCAGGGTCTTTATCTGCCAATATAACCCTTCAAGATCAAGTTTCTTGAGGAAGTACTCTGTGATTACTTTTCCATTTCCTCCTCACCTCCTGTCCCCTTAAAGTCTGGCTTCCATCCCAATCTCTTCCCTCAAGTTTTAAAGGTGAAAAATAAATTCCATTGACACAAAGATCCCTACTTCTACTTTTTTGGACTTAAAATATAACATAATTTTTAGTTTAAAAAACCTACAGCTCAAAAGCACTGATGATTCCACTTTTTACTCATGATTTCTCTTCTCCAAAGAAATAATAACAAATAGTACTATACCTACATATACCCATATGCTTATACTGTTATTGCTTGATTTATTCTTTTTTAACTTTGCTATAAGTTACTGTTCTGACAACTGAAGCTTCATCTTTAAGTGAATAGCAGCATTCACTGCTAGCACTTTTTAGTTTTCAGCATCCTCTCCTTTCACTTTCATGTCACTAGGTGTCAATCTAGAACAAACCACCATCTCATACAAATATATACAAATCATCTGTTAATTTGACCTTACAATTTTATACATGAAGTGTATGCACTTCAAATATAATGTCTGTTACAGGTCTAACAGATCTGTTAATTGTACTATACATTTTAGATGACAATTTTATCTGATTAATAATTTTAGATAATTTCAGTACTCCAGCAGGGTAAATTCTGTGCCAAAATAAACTGTAAATAAATGTTAAGTTTCAAAAACATTTGCTACATTAGTGAAAATGTGATGTCAGTAATATGGTTATAGTGATTTCCTAGAAAAGCAGCAATTGTCAATAGCTTCTAGCCTCAAAGTTTATTTCTTTAGCTAGTAAATATTTGTTGAATGGAAAACATATTTCAAACCAAATAAAGTTATATACTTAAAAATTATACTGAAAATACCATTGAGAGGTTCTATAAAACCAATTTTGAATGCACTTAATAGGCAGTAGTTAAAAATAAAAGAACTTAATGAGTACTAAAGATGAGTCTTACAGAAATGATTAAATTAGAATAAAAGCATAGTTTGGTTGTAATAGTAACAATTGTCTTGAAGTCTTTCCTTAATAAACATGTATAACTACATGGCATGACAGTGGAATGATAGGAATATTCTCAAGAACTGAAGCTATCAGAGAGTCTTGATTCCATTGCTTTGCAGCACTGTGATACCACAGATGAAGCATGTACACAAGAGATGGGAAACAACTACCCTGATTAACAGATGACTGATACATATGTACACACATACACACAGTGCTACCTCAGTTTATGAACTTGATTTGTTGTATGATTTTGGAAGAGATGGACACCTTTGTGTCTGTATGAGAAAGATGGCCACAGTCGTGTTTGTCACCCGATGTAGTTTCCAAACAAAAACAAAATTTTGCCAAACCTTTCCATTTGTGAAGCAAATTGTTAACAAAAAGAAGTGTTTGTGAACTGAAGTACCACTGTATATGTTTAAATACTTGTTCTTTTCTGAGTAGAACAATATATTCCAAAGCAATGCCTTTAGCACTTCCTTCAGCAACACATATACTAAAGTAATGCCTTTAGCATTTTAAGCTCTAGAATAAAGGGTACTTTTAGTACCGCTATCACCCTGCCACTCACCCCCCAGATTTATGATGTAAGTCATGTAGATCCAGGTAACTGAAATTCTGATTTACCAGGATAAATCATTCTGAATTCTTGACTTGCTAGTCATGTGCAAATTTAAAACTTAGAAAGACCAAAGGCTTATATTGTAGTCATCATGCTTTGAAAATACAGAGCTTTTTATACATGGCAAGATGATGAATTTCAGTAGTTTCATGAACTTTCAATCAAGTGATGTGTTAAAGCTAACATGTGGTTTCTAGTACAATACTATGTGCTGACTTTTTACATATGTATTTATTCTCTACATGTCTCTATTTTAGAGTAAAATAGGCTAAAACACCTGTCACAATACATTTCATATATTATGTAAAGTGTTACTTGGAAAATATACAATAAGAAGTTGGCTGGAAGCCAGTGACTAGAATAGAAGCCAGAATCATGGTATTTCTACCACTATCACTATCCCTAAATATAATGCTAGCTGTTAGTAACCACTGTGAACAAAACACTAGGCCAGAAATTTTGTATCCCAAATAACAAGTCTTATTTTCTTTTCTTTTTTGGTACCGGGGATTGAAGTCGGGACCTTGCGCTTACAAGGCAGGTGGCAGAACCACTGAGCTAAATCCCCGGGCCAACAAATCTTATTTTCCAATAAGCACACTTATGTTATGAATAAATATAATGAAGAAATTCTTTGTTTTTCCTAGTCTTAAGATTGGTTTATTGTTCATTAAAAATCATTTAAAACACTTTACAACATAATTACTTGTGTAATGAAGTCATACACTATTGGAAAGCCCACCAGGAGAGAAATTAACCAGAGGACTTCATGGAGAATTGCAAAATTTAATCAAATGGAAAAAAGCATGTGTACCTACAATTACTTCAGTAGCTCTGGGGGAAAAAAAGCATGAAATTTTAATTTCTTCTAGGTGGAAGTAAGAACTTAAAATTTATTTCAGTTCCAGTGTTTCAAATCTCTGCTTTTTACAGCAGCCTTACTTAATTGTAAACATGGAGTGATTACACAGTGTAATGGTAGAAATGCAGAATTTTCAAGCCATGGTTTAAAGAAAAAAGAAAATGAAAAGGGCTGAACACAGCTCACTGAAAGATGCCTGCATTTACAGTTTAAATGAAAGAATAATAAATGACTTGTCAGAGAGTTAAGAAAAGCATAAAAATTCCAGCAATCTCAATTTACGTTACGATAATGCATTCATATATACTAGCTGAGAAAAAGGAAAGAAAAGAAAGAGAAGGTGGGAATTAGAGTATTATATATAAATAATCATAAAGTTGAAAAAAAGACAAAACAGCAGCAAGATTAATATTTTTAATTTGAAAGTTGTTACGAGACCACAAGCATTTCCCTTTTTCAGCAAGGGTACAGAATAAGGCATTACAATTTGTCTCGCTCAGTAGTATCTACTAGACTAGTTGTGATTACATAGAGATTTCTAGGCTAAGGTTCACTATTTTGAAGCAAGGGATTGAACCTAAAATAAACACATGGCATCTGAGCAAAAAGTTTTCATTCTTCAGGCTTTAATTACCTTACTCTAACACTATCATAGACTAGCTATTTTTACTCAGGGATCTATCCAAAGATGCTCTAATTACCTTGCTCATTCCTATTAAATAGTGCTCTGTACACTTAAAATTTGCCAGTAGTTTTTTAAAGATAGTATAATGCTGTATCACTCCAATTTAATTAAAAGGAAAATGAAAATGTGTTGATTTTTCATTCCTCACAAAATGAATGCAAGTAAACAAAACCTGCATATTATATAGAAATAATTAAACAGGCATTGTTTGTATATCAGAACCACAGTTCACTGGAGCTATATAATGTGTTTATTTCTAGTATAAAATGAAAATAAGATTTTCATATTAAAATGTCGCATTTATTCAGAAAGGACAATCATTTCTATGATACATCCTTGGTCTCACTATGTCTCACAGATACACTACTATGAATAATTTTGCTGAGGAACAATGCTGTAACAATTTCTCTAGCACTCAAGGAAAAACATCTCTCTCAGAGAACTGGGTAGAATACACAACTGCAAATGACATGCCAATTCTTCAAATGTCACAGATCTTAACTACTTTTTCTCTGCCTGTGGTACCATTTAGCTGAAAAACCAATCAATATTCTTCCAAAAAGAACATGGCAGAAATGATGAAAAATTATACTATTAAAAAAACTGAGATTCAATAGCAAACTAAACTGTATTACTGTATTGGTTCAGAAAAAAGCAAAAGACTATGGAACAAAAATAACTAGTAGGGCTAGGGATGTGGCTAAGTATAAGTAGCACCATGCCTGCCTGGCAATCACAAGGTCCTAAGTTCAATCCCCAGTACCAGGAAAAAAAAGTAAATAGCCAATCTACTAAACATATTTCAGGGTGATAATGAGCCACTGTAAAAGCCACATTAAAAAGATATTCTCTGCCATGGTGATGAGAGTTAGAAAAAAATAACAATAAATATATAAGGAGTATTAGGCTTTGTTTTACACCAAACAAAAGAAAATCTTGTTTCAAGTATGTACATTCTACAAATACTCATAAACTCAATGACTCTTACTGATCAAATATGTTGAACTCTACCTAGTAATAATGGGAAATCATTAAAAGGAAGATTATAAAACATATCTGATTCCAAAAAATAATTAACATGTGAAGATCACATGCACAAAAAACACACATTTATAAAAATACTGTACATGCATGTTTCTATAGTATGTGTACTTATGTTTCCATGTACATTCATATATTAGTTTACTCTTCAGTTGAATGATTATATTCTTTCTTACTATATTTCAAAACTAAACAAAAAATACAAATCAATGAATTAAAAGCTAAAAAGCTTTAAAGAGTTAAATTATATCATCTTTCCCAAGCACAATTTAGAACTTTAATAATATGAAATAAAAATATAAAATTGGTTTTCTACATGTGATGAAAGTAGTATCTACAAAACTAACACAGTCTTGAAATAAATAAAGCCTGTAAGGTAACAGACTTTCAGGGATTTTATCTTTCCTTCTGGATAATAGTCCAGTAATCTCTGTACAGTTAAGACCTCTGAGAAAGAAATTAGTAAATAAAATTAATTGGAAGGCAGTCACTGTCAGAGATACCAATACTGTAACACATAATTCTCTGACACACAGATACTCAGCAACACATGCACTGGCTAATCAGTTTTCTTAGTTAAGCAAATCAATGGCCAACCTACAAAGAGTATTGGAATCTTCTGTTCAAATGACAAGGCTGCTGCTCTTTTTAAACAGTCTTTGTTGGACTGAGAGAGAGAAAAAAAAGCAGAGATTTGGCAAAAAGCTGCCAATGACAAAAGGGCACAGGGGGAAAAGAGAAGCATAAGGAACGTGATCAGAAAACCAGGTATCAGTATACCAGAAAGAGCTGAGGGATAAAAGGAGGGAAGCATAAAACACAAAAAGGACCAGAAAACCAAATGGGATAAGGGAAGGGAGTACTAGAAGACAATATAAACACAGTGGGGTTATGAAGAAAGGGTAAAAAGGAAAAATCCAAAGCAGTGGAATGCAATATAGTTTCTTTGTTAAGAAAATTAATTTCAACTTCAAATTCCACATGGAAGTTCACTAAACTTCCTTGGTCCAGTTCCCTCATATACTACAATGAAGTGAGCTTCACAAAACACTATTTATAGACTTTGTGCTTGATATAATATAAATACTCAATGCTAGCTATTATTATACCTGATAAAAACAGAAGCAATAATGGAAACAAATGTAGAAATTTGTTTGTTATGATCCATGGTTTGCCCGGGGGTATGTCTTACAAGTGGTAAAAGTAACCCCAGAGATGCTCTTCTTAGTGTGTGGGTGAAGGTATCTGTATATGTGTTAGACAGGGGTGATAAAATTTGTACACAATGACTGAGATATACAAATAATATATAATTTCATTTTTTCTATTATCTCTATTAATTTTATCTTCAGCCTCCATTTCTTTTAATAGTGGCAGATGTGAGGAGGGTTGGGAGTTCTTGAAACTTAAAGATAACTTAGTATCACCTACTTTAAACCAGTCTCCTTTGGGTGCATAGTCTTTCAATGAAAAGTCCAACCTCTTTAAGGACTCTCTCCACTCCTTTCCTCGTGTGGCAACTAGGCACAGGGAAGAGATTTCTTTGTTTCCTGTTTATTGTGGAACAAAGATGAGTACTGGTTCATCTGCTAAAAACCAGGTAATCAGGCTGGTTTCCCTAGAGATATCTGCCATTTAAACTGGTCAGTAAGTAGTCTGGGCTTGTGTCCACTGGGATCTGGCTGGAATTTTTGGTAACCACTATTGATGAACTTGAATCTTGCTATAGCCTCTGGTTTTGAGGTCCAGGTACTGTGCTGCCTCCAGCTGTTTGTAGATTTTGGCAAGTCTGCCAGTGCTCTTAGAATTTCTGTATCTGTAAAAGGTCAGCATTAACAGTTTTAATGTCCCACCCAAAATTCATGTTGAAATTTAACTGTGCTGTGATGGGATGTGGGACCTTTAAAAATGATTAGGTTAGGTCCCTCATAAAAAGGTTAATGCCATTATTATAAGAGTAGGCTAGTTATCACTGGAGTGGACTCCTGATAAAAGGATTAAGTTCAGCCATCTCTCTCTGGCTCTTGCTCTATTGTTACGTGATGCCTCTGCCATGTTATGACATAGCAAGAATCTTCTCACTAGATGCAACCCTTAGATCTTGGACTTCCCAGCCTCCAGAGCCATAAACCAAATAAACTTCTATTTTTTTATAACTTTCCCAGTCTACGGTATTCTGTTATAGCAGCAAAAAATAGAGTAAGCCAGTCAGTTTCCTCAGACAATCCTACAGTTCTCAGATTTTTCTCTTGAACCAAACTGTTTTACACCATCACTATCTTGTCAACACTTCATTTTATCCTTGAAAAAATAAGTATGGGTGGACCAAGGATTTAGCTCAGCACCACGCCAGCCTGGCAAGCGTAAGGTCCTGAGCTCAATTCCTAGTACCACAAAAAAAAAAATGTATGGGCATGAAGACACTGACCAATGACTTCTTTTCAATATTAGAAAGGATTCCTTCCAGTGTCGCCGAAATTGCTTGTGTATCATCCTGAGTCCCCTCTATACCATGGTTTATAGAGAAATGATGTACAGTGGTATCTTGGTGAATGACATTAATTGGTTCTGGGAGGACCAGTGAATACCAAATTGTTGTGACTACAAAGGACAGTGAGACAGAGGCAACTGACATCAAAACATTTTAATTTGCATATCAGGTGCCAAACAAAAGACAAGTATCAGGACATAATTCTCACATCAAAATGTATCAGGTACCAAATTCAATGAGTTTCAAACCAGTTGAGTTTCAAGGTATGATGAGAATACAAATTTTCAATTTTTGTACTTAATATACAGTGAGAAAACTCTAGACTTTAAAAGAATTCTCTTAGGGCTGGGGATTTAGCTCAGTGGTTTCGCCACCTGCTGCACAAGCACAAGGACCCGAGTTCGATCTCTAGTACCAAAAAAAAGAGAATTCTCTTAGAAAATCTAATCTTGGGTCTACCCACTCGGGACCCCTCCTGCCCCTCAGGAGCTTTCCTATCAATCAATATCTTCCTACTTTTAACCTCCATCGTTCCTAGGACTCATTCTTCAATTTCTAGAGAACAAGAACTTGGCGTATCATACAGTTAACAGGTTGGGAGATATAATATTTAATATTTCCTATGACATTATTGGAAGTCCCACTGAGATAATAATTAATAGGAGGTAAGAATTTACTTTTATTGATTGCTAAATTTTATTAAGTAACCAAAACTGTCATTCTTGTTTGTCACTGCTTGTGCCTCTTGTAAATGCTTTGTACTTTGAGTTCTTATACATTGTCATTTTGTTAAAATGATGGTGATGTTTCTTTAAAAGGATATTTTACTTCTGTAGACAAGGTTTTATATTTCTGTTCTATACTGATTGCTTGATTCACTTGTTAGACAATGCTGAGGAAAAGTAATGTTAGATAGTCATCTAATGGTCTTTACCAATAATTACAAGTAAATGAGAAAATGTAGTAAAAATAGGTCTCTCTGTAAAATCTAGTTTATAGTTGAAAAAATACATGCCTATTGATAAAATGTGGGAACGCAGCTGTCAATTAATAAGGCACTAGGCCAGCAGCCGCTCTTAAGACTTGGGGGACAGGTTTCACTGAGCAGTCTGCCCCAATCTTTCTCTATACTCTACAGAAAATGTTCAGCCGGCTCTGCCTCAGTTTCTTTTCTAGTCTGAACTTTCACTGGTGGGGAGGCAATCGTAGATCTTTAGATTCCCAACTCTCGCCTTTCCAGGCTGAGAGTGACGGCTCAGAAACAAGTTTTCTCAATAACTTACCGAGAGCATGAAACGAAAAGACCTCCTCTCCTGGTCTCATTTCCAATCTCTCTGGCCAATTTTATACTCTCCTTTATAGAGGCATGTAAAGTCAGAAAGGATCTCCGAAGTACTCAATGTCTTTCTCCTAAGAACCTTTAAAGTTAAGTCCTTGGAAAATGAGCATTCTTGCCAACGCCGAAGATAGGGAAGTCATTTTAGATCAGGAAACATACCCCATCTCTGGGTACATGAGACATTAAAGTTTTGTCCGTCCAGGAGAGCACATGAACACAATGTCCCCACTTAGTGCTCTGGGCAACAGTCTTCCTCAGGAGACTGCACCTGAGACCCCATGGAAAGAACTGACTTCTGGGTGAAACCAGAAGGAGCTATTTCCGTAAGCACAACACTTAGGGGACCAAAACACATTTAGTTTAAGGAAGAATCTTCTTTCTCTCTCTTCATAGGTCTGGCTCTTATCATTTATGTATGAGAAAATACTTTGGCTAATAAATTATAGACTAAATGCTGGCAAGACAGGCAGCTAGATTCCTTTCTGGAGACAGATCTCTGATTGCATGGAACTAGTGAAAACTGGAGTGACAACTGAGAGTTCGTGGCCAGGGCTACTCTCTGGCAGATGTTTGAAGGTCCCCCAGAGGAAACTGGCTCCCAACAGCCCAAATAGGTAATCAGTAGAAAAATCTCCATATAACTATAGTCCCTTAACTGGGCTCCTCAGTGAAGTAACCCTTACAGTGATCATCAGATATCCTGTCTCAGAGTGACTTGAAACAATGCTGATAGAGCCCTTTCTCAAGCCTCCATTAAGAGTTGAGCTACAGGACGGGACTGTTCTCTCTCTGCTAGTAAGACAGACACAAATAGAAAACAGTGCCTTGGTAGAGGTTGTTTGACAAATCTTCAATAGGCTAGAAACTCTGAAGCTCTTCGAAATTAACTTTAGAACTCTGGCTGCTTTACTACTAGACCGTGCCTCTCTAGGAGGCCTTAAATGGAACAGCTAACAGAGAAATGGTTTGCATTTGTGCTTTGCTAACTAGGAATAAAAGGGATCTCAACCAACTTTTCTCTTCTTCTACATGCTTGTGGAGACCTGATGAGTGTGCCTTGTGAACTTTGAATAATGTGTAGTCGTTCTCTTGCTGCTGGAGAAGGTTACCTAGGCGATCAGATAGCACAGCTGTCTTGGTGGTTCTCTTTGCAGGCAAAGATCCCTTGAGGCTTTTGTATGCTTCTGTCTCTAAAAGTGATCTGTTTTGCAGGAAAAAGGTGCAACCCTTTAATCTATCTACTTCAATCTCTCTCAAAGATTTAGAAAACAGTGACTTAGATGCTTTTGATTATTGGTTTGGCTAACAATGTTTCCTTCAAAAATACATGATTTTACAACTAAAATTAATTGTATCTTGGGCTTTTGAAATACATATGGAAGTAAGAACACAAGTTCAGGCTGGAGATTTAGCTCAGTGGTTTCACTGGCTGCCCCGCAACAGCAAGGACCCAAGTTTGATCCCTGCTACAAAAACAAACAAACAAAAAAAAGAACACAAGTTCCCTGGGGAAGGTAAGATTGCGTGCTGGTAAAGGGTGGCTACTCTAGTCCAATTTACCTTCTGGGCTATCTCTAGACAGCAGCCACCTGCCATGGAGTTGTGACCCTAGAGGATGCTCTAGGAGCATAAAGAATCAATCAGAATCATAGGGTCACCTTATTTGTTTGTTTTTTCCAGAATATGGGGAATGCCAAGTCAAAGTCCCTTACTCCTTTGGAATATATTCTGAAACACTGGCAGAAGTTCGATCCTCACATCCTGAGGAAGAGCAGCCTAATATTCTTCTGCACCCATGCATGGTCTGTCTATCCTCTAGAGCCAAGATGGAATGCAAAGAGAAGTATTATGATGCCATTCCACAACTAGAATTATACTGTAAAAAAAGAGGGAAGATGGCCAGAATTGTCTTATGTTCAGATCTTTTTTCCATTAAGAGATAATCTTGATTTGTATTCAAAGTGTAAATATAAGCTGCAAGAAGACCAGACTACTCCACTCCTTATCACTAAACCTGAGGTGTTCCCACCCTCCTCTTTTGGACCCTGAGGACAAACTTGCTGAGGGAATCCCAGTGAAAGCTCCACCTACCGCCAAACTTGAAGTTTTTCCCACTTGCTCTTTAGAGCCTGAGATCCCTCCCCCTAAATGCTTTAGAATCTAACGGTGAAATTCCCAAGCCAGCTGTAATTAAAACCTCTACAGAACTATATCCACTCATAGCTAATTTTGTTCAAACCCCTCAAGGACAACATCCCTTACAAGAAGTCATTCACAGATTCAGGCAAGCCTGTGTCCATATGCCTTTTTCTCTCAGTGACCTCAAACAGATTAAACAAGACTTAGGAAAGTTTTCAGATTATCCTCATAAGTACACTGAGGTTTTTAGGTGACTTACCCAAACCTATGAATTAGATTGGAAAGATGTAATGTCACTTTTAAATCAAACATTGAATGCTAATGAAAAACATGCAGCCCAGTGCCTAGGAGGAGGCTCCGGGCTGCCACTCCACAGCTCCCAGGGCACAGGAGGTGAGCGAATCCCAGCACCCAGGAGGAGGCTCCCGGGCCACCATTCCACCACTCCCAGGGCAGAGGAGGTAAGCCAATCCCAGCATCCAGGAGGAGGCTCCCAAGCCACCATTCCACCACTCCCAGGGCAGAGGAGGTGAGCCAATCCCAACACCCAGGAGGAGGCTCCTGGGCCACCATTCCACCGTTCACAGGGCAGAGGAGGTGAGTGAATCCCAGCACCCAGGAGGAGGCTCCCGGGCCGCCATTCTACCACTCCCAGGGCAGAGGAGGTGAGCCAATCCCAGCACTCAGGAGGAGTCTCCCAGGCCACCATTCCACTGCTCCCAGGGCAGAGGAGGCGAGCCAATCCCAGCACCCAGAAGGAGTCTCCTGGACACCATTCCATCGCTCCCAGGGCAGAGAAGGTGAGCCAATCCCAGCACCCAGGAGGAGACTCCCCCGCCACTATTCCACCACTCCCAGGGCAGAGGAGGTGAGCCAGGCAGGTGCCAGCAGCAACCCCCCCCCCATCGAAATGAAGAGACACATAAAGAAGCCTCAAAAACACACTTCCTAATCACCTACACCAACCCCAAAGGGAAACAAGATGGAACAATCTGATACTCAAACACCTGGACTCCCTGAACTGGCAACAAAGGAGGATCTGGAAAAAATTAAATCAGAAATAATTTCTCACATAACAGCAGAAATTGTGCCCATAGTGCAAGACATGATTAATAAATCTAGAGAGAACACAGACAAAAAATAAAGGAGCTGAGGAACATGATGGAATCCCAACATAGGAAACAAATGGAATCCATAAAACACATACAAATAGATTTGCAGAAGATTAAAAACTCCACTGAAAGTCTACACAGCAGAATGAACCAATGTGAGGACAGAATTTCAGATATAGAAGATAAGATTGCAATTAGTGACCAGGAAAAGAAAAATTGCTTTAAAATTATAAGGGACCATGAGAAATCAATCCAGCACCTGCTAGACATGCAAAGAATAACATAAGACTGATTGGAGTCAATGAAGAAAGAGGAGAGAGTGCAGATGACATAAAAAAACTGTTCACAGAAGTGATGGCAGAAAACTTCCCAAGCAGAGGAGAAGAACTTCACGTGCAGATAAGTGAGGCATACAGGACTCCAAATAGCCTTGATCACAAAAGAAAATCTACACATGGGCATATAACAGTTAGGATTCCAGAAACCCAACAGAAGAAAAAAATTCTACAAGCTGTGAGAGAAAAGAAACAAATCACATACAAAGGAAAGCCCATCAGAATCACAGCAGACTTCTCAGGGCAAACCCTCAAGGCAAGAAGAGCTTGGAGTGATGTATTTCAAGCCCTAAAGGAACACAGCCTCCAACCCAGATTGATGGACCCTGAAAAACTATCTTTCAAAATTGATGGAGAAATAAGATACTTTCATGATAAAGACCACCTTAGGAACATCATGAATACGAAACCAGCACTCCAAAAAATTTTAGACAATATCTTAGGAAAAGACAATGAGGATCACAACCTCAGGAAGTCCAACAGAATGAATCCACTGACTGTGACAACTTAAACACAAAGGGGGAGAATCCAACAAAAAGAAAAAGTCATGACAAGGCTTTTAAAACTTTTAACTTCATCTCCCTAATGAGTGTATAATTCAACCTTGTTATTGTACTGATAAGTATTTTTCTGATCCTAGTGTTACACACCTTTCTTTGTGCTGCACTGGCTATTTATCATCTTCTTGTGTCTACTTTTTAATTGGGTTGTCTATTAATGAGCTGTAAGAGTTCTTTATATATTCTGGTCATAGGTTATATGCATTGGAAATATGGTCTGTTTAAGGACTACTTTTCATTTTAACGATGTCATTTAAAGTTCTAAATGTTGATGGAATCTTATTTATCACTTTTTTCTTTTATACATCATGTTTTTTATACCCTAGGAAGTTCTTGCCTACCTTAAATTCATAAATATTTTCCCTTATAATTTCTTCTTAAAGTTTTATACTTTTAGGCTTTCATATTTAGGTTCATAGATCCTTTCAAGTTATTTTTACATATGGAAATAAAAGGTTGAGGTTAATTTTTCATATATGGATACCAGGTGTTCTAGAGCCATTTGCTGAAAACACTATCTTTTCCTCTGCTCTTGAATTGAGTTTATGTTCTACAAAATGTTAATGTTAAGTAATCTTTCAAAACTCAGTGGACCACATATATGTGGTTCTATTTCTAGGTTCTCTGTTTTATTCCAATGATCTATATGTATCTCCTTACACCAACACTGCCTTGATTACTGTAGCTTTAGAGGAAGTCTTAAAATTATGTACTAAATGTCTTCCAACACTTTTTTTTTCTTTTTCTTTGTACTTTTTACTCCTACATAACAAATTTCAATATCCAATTCTTCATTTATAGCAAGTATACAGAGACCTGAATTTTTATATATACCTTGGGTTTTCTAATCCTGCTAAATTCAAATACAAGTTCTAGGGGTTCCTAGAGATTTCCTAGTATTTTCTCTGTAGATGATCATTTCATCTATATATAAAGATTTTACTTCTACCTTGCCAATCCTATACTAATTGTGTCATTTTATTGCCAGACTATTTTGGTTTGGGCCTATGTTTCAAAGTTCAATGGACAGATAAAGAGTAAGCATATCTGCCCTTGTTCCCCACCTTAGGGAGAGAGCATTCATATCTTCTCCATTCAATAAGGCGTTTTTGCTGGAAGTATGGAATACATGTCTTTAATCTGTTGAGAAGGTTCTGTTCTACTTCTAGTTTCCTGATAGCTTTTACCATGAACAGCTGTAGAATTTAGTCCAATACTTTTTTTACAACTACTGACAGGATCATATGGCTTTTTCCTTTCCTCTGTTAAAATGATGACTTTTGGGGGTGGGTCTTCCAAAGCTGAACCAACACTGCCATCCCTATAATAAAACCACTTTCTACGTACTGCAAGATCTGACTTCTAATAGTTTGTTTTGTTAAACAAATTTCTATCTATGTTCATACTTTTTTCTTCTATTAGCTTTATCCAGTTTTAGGATTAGCACAATGTTGATTTCCTAAAATGAGTGGAGAAGTGTTCCTTCGTTTTTCTGCTTTAAATGTTTGATATAATTTATCAGTTAAAAAGTATACAAGCCTGTTGTTGTCATATAGGTAGGTTTTCAAGCTAGGAATATACTTTTTTTAATAGGTGCTATTCAAATGTTCTATTTCCTCCAGAGTTAGTTTCATTAATTTGTCTTCCAAGGTACTTCTTAGAAGTTGTCAAATTTATTTCAAAAAAGATTTTTGTAATATGCTTTCTATATCCTTTTAAATCCTGTAAAATCTGCGGTAATGTCTCCTAGATCTTGATATTGTAATTTTAAAAGTGTAAAATTGATATTATATATTAGGAAGAAAAGGTCTAAAGGAGCCGGGGAAGTAGGAGGGGTAGGGGAAAGGAAAGAAGAGAAAAGAAAAAATATGAGAAAAGGAAAAAAATGGAAACAAAGTCTTTGCAAATAGGGAAGGGTAGAGGGGGTGAAGGGAGGGCAGGGGAAGGGGAAAAAAATAAGAACCAAGGTACTCATGTAATCGTACAAGATCCTAATTATGAATTTAACTGTGTTTTATACCTAAAATGTACCAATACACTTAATGGGGGAAAATAAAAAGCAGCATTACAAGCCGCCATTGCCTATGGAGATGAATATCATATTATTAATTTTAGGGAGCTAGAACACAGCTTGGGGAGCAGCCAGTCCCTACCAGACCTCAAGCAGTCCCCACACAGGATCCCAACTGGCCTACTAACCAGACGGGATTTTATAAAAGGAGACATTTTCAGATGTGTATTCTTGAAGGTCTAAGGACAAGATCTAAGCTTCTTAATTATTTTAGATTGGCAAGTATTCAACAGGAGGAAAAAGAAAACCCTTCTGCCTTTTTAGATCGCTTACAAGAGGCATTGATAAAACATACATCCTTAGCTCCTGAATCAACAGAAGGTCAAATTATTCTTAAGGATAAGTTCATTATACAGTCAGCCCCAGATATTAGGAAAAAATTACAAAAGATGCCTTTTTCTCCAGACAACTCACTTAATACTTTATTAAAAATTGCTTCTTCTGTATTTTACAATCGAGAGCAGATCAGGGAAAGAAAACAGAGGAACCTAGAGAAGGCAGCAGCCTTAGTAGCAGCTCTAAGAGAAACAGACTTGAGGTCTGATTCCCGGGGCCCCAAGAAGACCTGGATGACTGAACCTACCTGCTACCACTGCAAAAAGCCATCTCAAGAAGGACTGCAACAAGAGGCCCCCTGGACCATGCCTTGACTGTAAAGGTGTCGACTGGAGGTCGGCCTTCCATCTGAGGTGAAGGCCCCAGAGTTCAGACCCATCCTTCCAGTTGGTCCAACAAGAATGAAGGGCCCTGGAGCCCTTCTTCCTCTGCCTTCTTCCTCTAGCCAGACTGTCATCTCCATGGAGGAGCCACTGGTAATCATGACTATAGAGGGAAAAGAAATAAGCCTATTGCTGGACACTGGCACCTCTCTCTCTGTTCGTCTCTTCAACCCTGGCCTTCCGTCCAGCCATCATACATCAGTAAAAGGAGTCACTGGAGAAGACGTAACTCACTATTTTATTCAACCCTTAGGTTGTAACTGGGATGGCTTTCTCTTCACCCATTCCTTTTTAATTAGAGTCCTGTAACCCTCCTGGGAAGAGATATCTTATCCTGTTTAAATACCATAATCTACATGCACTCAGGACAGGTACACTGTCTCCCCCTTGAAGAAACAGAAATAAATCCTAAAGTGTGGGCAACTAAAGGTAAAATAAGAAGGACAATAAATGCTGCCCTGATACAGATTCATCTCAAAGATCCTACTATTTTTCCTCACCAGAGCCAATATCCCCTAAGGCCTGAGGTTAAAAAGGGATTATTCCCTATAATTGACAACCTAAGAGCACAAGGTTTACTTAAAGCCTGTAATAGCCCATGCAACACTCCAATCTTGGGAGTCCAAAAACCCAATGGAGAATGGAGGTTAGTACAAGATCTTAGATTGGTAAATGAGGCAGTAGTGCCAGTCCACTCAGTGGTACCTGACCCATACACTCTCCTCTCTCAGATCCCTGAAGATGCCTGTTGGTTTTCGGTGTTAGATCTAAAAGATGCCTTCTTTTGTATTCCTTTACATTCAGATTCTCAGTTTCTTTTTGCATTTGAAAATCCTCATGATCACGCCTCTCACCTGACTTGGACTGTACTTCCTCAAGGATTCAGAGACAGTCTTTACCTTTTCGGACAAGTGCTTTCCCATGATCTGGCATGTTTTGAGTTTCCCTAGGTCACAGTCTTACAATATGTAGACGATATACTGGTATGTGCCCCCTCAGAAAAACTCTCTAGCCAAAGTTACAGTGCTCTGCTAAATTTTCTAGCAGACAGGGGTTATAAGGTTTCTAGATCTAAACCAGTACTTTGTAGCCCTGAGGTAAAATATTTAGGCCTTATCATATGGCTACTTCCAGATATGAGATGATTATATGTGGGATGATTCCATGGCTAGGTAAGGGGACATCTACTCTAGGACAGGTTAGTAGAAAAGCCCCATTATGTTGGGAACAGAGGAATTACTCCTATTCTCACTAAGTACCTGGGATGGACACACCATGAACAATGTATACACCCTATAGTTTTACAGGTTGAAGACTGGTTTGCAACAGATTGGTTAAATCGCCCTGGGCTTAGATGGGAAGCCCCCAATGGCACTCATTGGTCCTGTGGAACCAATTTGTGGCCCGGGCTACCACCTCGATGGATAGGGAGATGCATGCTGGGATTTGCATGGTTACAAGGCAAGAGTGTCAAAAATATTGACAAACCTGCAAACTCACCCCATGTGACAACAACAATTGTCTAGAAGCGTGTTTCATTGGTATGATTATTTAGCCTCCATCTTTATCCCTTCCTTAGGATTAGAAGGTGTTATGCAACACATTGAGGCCTTAACTAATTACACTCAATGGGCCTCAAATGACACTTCAACTGGTCTCTCTCTTTTAAATGAAGAGGTAAAATTAATGAGACAAGCTGTCCTTCACAATCGAATGGTGCTAGATATCTTAAGAACAGTGCAAGGAGATACCTATGCAATTGTAAAAGCTGAATGTTGTGTATACATTCCTGGTATTTCTGCTAATATCTTGATGGATGTTCAAGATATTGAACAACAGGTTAATGCCATGTCAGATTTTGAGGTTCCCTGGACTTCTCCTTATCCTCTCTGTGGAAGGTTATTACTAGCTCGTTCTGATGGAAACATCTGTTGGCTATACTCACAATATTCCTGTTGATCTTCTTGTTTGGCCCATGTATTACTTATCTTTCTGGCCTTGTCTCCTCCAGACTTAAAGCTATACGCCTACCCATGATGGAAATGTGTGATGCCTATTGAGGACCTTTAGATAGACCTTCTGAAGGGTATCCCTGACTGCCAACCACAACTACAACCCCCTTCAGCCTGAAGTAGCTTGAGCAGTCATCACCCCTTGCCCTCTCACAGCAGTTCGGGATACTTCTTCAGAGGGGGAAATATTATAGATAGATGAGCTAGGTACAAATATTATAGGCAATCAGATAGGGCTAAGTCCTCGAGAAGGCCAGGACAAAGGTGAAACAAACCACAGCTCCACATTGGCTGAAAACCAGGCCTCAAGATGGAGACAAGATGACCAGACCCACATACTTCTTCAAAGAACTGGGCTTAGTAAAGTATAGATAGGCATCGACCACCCTGCTAGTGACCAGAGATCTCTGTACCCACCACCTCCTAGGAGAATCCTTGTTCTTCCATCCAAGCTTGTTACGTGACTTGCTTCCCAACTGGACCACCATTACCTAAGTGACTGTGCTTGTTACCTTATTGGATGATCATGGCTGTGGCCCATGTTGTACCCATGTGGGTTTCACCCTATAAAACTTCTCTGTAAAGTGGCATCCTTGGGCTACCCACTCAGGACCCCTCCTGCCCCTCAGGAGCTTTCCTATCAATAAATATCTTCCTACTTTAAAAACAAAAAAAGAAAGAAAATCTAATCTTTCATGCTACAGTTTTCATATATCAAAAGCAAAACAAAAAAACAAAACTAATTTAAAATTCTTAGATAAAAATAATAGTCTTTGACCCAAAAATTCTAATCCTAACAGTTTATTCTACTGATTAATTCATATGTGTACACCAAAACATATAGTCAGGGTTATTCAACTTGTTAAGTCCTGGGATTAGGAACTAATATATCCATCAACAGGATATGGTTGCTACCACTGGTAAAAGAGATGCATGCTATGGACCCAAACTGGAACCTCATCATGCATGCTTGGCAAATGCTCTACCACTGAGCTACTCCTCAGACCCCTAGGGCTTCAGGCCCAGTGTATCTTTATTGGACACAGAACTGAATGACATTATTGTAGTAGGTTGGGGAGGAAAGAAAGGGATAAGATTTATGGACAATTACTATACATCCTTTTGTATCTTTTCAATTTTGTTCCTGTACATATACTTTTCAGTAACATACCAATTTATTTTTAAAATTAAAAAACAACAACAAAAAGAACAAAAACTTCAGAGCTGAGCAATGATTCCTACAATTGAGACTGTACCTACCCTAATCCTGAAATAATGAATGTCAACAATTCCATGGCTAGGTAAGGGGACATCTTGAAACAACAGGGACAAAGGAATACTTGGAACAAAGTTTACTATTTTAATATTCCCCCAAAGATTACTCACATCAACAAAACTAAATAAATTTTCACTCTCTGACATATTTCCACTCCATAAATTTGTGAGACTAAAAGATGAAGAATGAGCCTTCATGGTACACAGCTTCCAAGAAGAGGCAGTTTTCATCAAACACAACATGGAAAGAGTCCATAGACTAAGAGAAATACTAAAAGCCTTACAACACAGGCTACTAAGTATCATATGGTTGTACAAAGTTAGAAGCTTTTCAGAGGCATTCAACTTTTCTAATCAGGAGAACAAATGATAGATAACTGTGATAAACTGTAGAAGCTAGTATATTTCCTTAGCAAAGGCATTTTCCCTACAGAAATTGAGCATCCATCTGGAGGTGGTACTTGGCAAAACATTTAACACTTGATTATTCCACTCTGACCTGATTGTGCATGGTATATCAAAATCCTCTTTCCCGTTTCATTGCCATGGAACAATGGGGGAGGGTACTAAGTATCTCTTGTACCTACTAACAACCTGGATTCTAAGGTAAATGAAACACTGAAAAATAAAGTGGGAATAAATATGTATAAGGAGAAGAATAGGGGAAATGCAGTTTAAGATAACATTCTAAAAGCCCAAAATTTTGGCTGCTAAGAACTCTTTCTACTGGCCAATTTAAAATCTCACATTAATAAAACAGAAGAACTAAATTAGTTTTATTAACTTTAATCATCTGAACAGGAGGGAAAACAATCTAGTGATTAAGATTCTGAAACCAGATATTAATAGGCAAAAATCTCTAAAGAATCATTTCATTTCACACAGAAAACCATGAAACCTCTTGTAAACTACTTCCTAAAAAATTATCTCAGGGGAACTTTTTTTCCCTAATAAAACAACAACAATAATTCAATTGAGAATGAGATGAACAGAGTGTCAAGGTCTATGAAACTGTTTTGCAGGGATTTAAATAGCAACAAATAGAACAAATTTCCTTTCCTACCAAGTTTTTATCTTACAAGAAACAGCATCTATTGGCCCCAGGGAAAAGCAGAACATCAACACAAAAGCTGCCTGGCAGAGGGTGGGAGTGGCTTTATCTGCAGGACCACATCAACAGACATCAGCCACTTAGTCCTACAGAAAGGCTTCCAAGCCTCCAACACAGTATTATTTTCAAAAGGCAAGAAACAGATCAATGCCATCTTCTATCTTTAAAAAGTTACAATTGTATAAATATATTTTCTCCCAAAATACTAGACTCCAATGAAGAAAAGTCACAGAAAAAGAAAATAATGTTCTTGAACAATAATATCTAACTGGAAAATGGCAACTGCCAAAAAGGATGAAAGTTTAAATATAAAGGTGAAATATTAAATCTTGAAATTAAATGTCTACACTGAATAAATTTCTAATAATTTGCTCAAAAATAAAAATACATTTTACTATTAAAAAGACTACATTTTGCCTCTAAATCTACTGTGGTTTTTTCTTTCCCCCAGTACTAGGGATAGAATCAGGACCTTGTGATTGCAAGGCAGGTGCGACGCCTCTGAGCTAAAACTACTATTATTAACTTTAATACTGGGTTAAGGTTTAATATTGACTTAGGGTTTAACACTGAGTTTAATACTGGGTTAGGCTTTAATTCTGGGTAGGTTTATAAACTTCAACAGATAAAGAACTTGAAAAGATTTTATAGCTGCCTAAATTCAATGTATTATTTTGACACATTTTAGATTACTACAAAATTTCATGAATGTCATCAAATGAGTATTTATGAAGTAAATGTACATCATGTCAAGCTCTGGGAATCCAGTGGTCGGCAAAATATGACATAGTCCCTGACCTCTAATGAAGAAGACAATTAAAAGGGCAATATACTACAGTGTATTTAGGCTAAGATGGAAGTGCAAAGTGCTATGGGAACACAAAGCAGGTGTACCTGAGGAATGTGGAAGATGAGAAGGAGCGGGTAGTAAGTGGTAAAGGAAGAAATCCATCGCAAAATGTTTATTAAACCAAGACTTGAAGCATTGCCAGGGCTTACTCAAAGGGAGGGAGGAAGAAGGCTTAGAATAAAAGAATTACTTGTATAAAAGAAGAGGGGTGAGAGGAGAAGGGCTGAGGTACAGTGGATGGGGACTGGAATACAGTGCACTTGAGAAATTAAAAGTAATTGAGTTATTTGGAGAATGAGTAAAACATTTTCATCACTCAGCAACTCTACTTCTTCATTCATTCAATTAATGTTTACTAAGCACCCACTTTGTTGCACCTTTGTTCAACAATGGAAATATCTTTATCTTTTTCTAATTACATAGCTCAAATTTTAAAAATCACTATCCTATGAAGGTTCCTTGGGATAACTACATCACATAGAATTCCTTTCCAAAACAACCAGAAAAGAAATCTGGGTAAAAATGAATAACTTCTTTTTGGAGAGAATTTTAAAGGCCTTAGAATTATTGGTTTATTAATTTATTTTCCTATTAATTTTTCTACTGCCTCTGAAATTTCAGTATATGTGGCTTTTATAGGCTGATAGGTATGAATTCTGATATGGATCTTGCTGAAAAAAAATCAAGGCGTGACCAGGGCTGCATTCCTTCTGGAAGCTATAAAGGAGAATCTCTTTTCTTGCCCTTACTAGCTTTTAAGTGCTGCCCATGTTCCTTGTTCATGGCCCCTTTTCTCCACTGAAAGCAAGGACTAATTGAATCTGTCTCATATGGCACTACTCTGAATCTTTCTTCTGCCATTCTTTTCCATTTTGAAAAATCTTTGTGATTACAAATGGCCCACCTGCATAATCCAAGATAATCTCATTATGTTAAGGACAATTAATTAACAACCTTAATTTCATCTGCTCCCTCAGTTCCCCACTGCTATGAATGAAACATATTCAGAGGTTCCAGAGAACAATACATAAACATCATGAGTCACTATTCTCCTTACCAAAATATGTTATTTACTAGCCATGGACAACACTGATGAAGCATTAGGGATGACCTTTTTCTCTTGTGATTTAAATCTGCTAGAGTAGATAGAAAATGTGTACAAAACCATACTACACAGAAAACACATGAATCTTATAAGTATTTTTATTAGGAATTAGATGACTAAAGAAAAGGGAAAATTTTTTAATGCAAATTTTTAAAGGAAAGATGGCATATGAAGCAGGATTATAGAAGAGGTCATAAAGCATAGGCAGGATCTGTAACAGACAGAGATGGATATAAAATGATACTTCAGGAGGGGACTTTATGTGACTAAACAGAAAGAATATTTTAAAAACGAGGAAAAGGGCTGGGGATTTAACTCAGTAGTTTAGCTGCCTGCTGCGCAAGCGCAAGGACCCCAGTTCGATCCCCAGTACCAAAAAAAAAAAAAAAAAAGGAAAAGATTTTTAACAAATACCATTCAGGAGGAATGAAGAATACTCAACAGGAAGGAGTGGGAACTGAGAATTTCAAGGGGGAAAAATGTGTATGATTGAAATTGTAACAGCGATGAAGAAATAAAAAGAGATCACAGGAGTTTTAATTAATGGATCATTGGTGACTATCAGATAAGCATTTACAGTGAAGTGCTGGTAACAGCAGCCGGATTGCAACTCTTACAAAATGGGCTAGCAATAAGAAGTGAAAATGAGTCTTGATAAAGGTGCATAGAAAGCAAAATAAAAAGAAGTTTGACATGATAGTCAGATAAAAGGTTCAGAAGTATACAAAAGCAACTAGATAGATAAGGATAAGAATTAAAATAATTGATCAAAGACAACTACTGCAACCCTTAAATCAATACCTAAGGGTGAAAAAGATTACAATAAAGTTGCTGACAAGCTGGGAATGGTGGCACATGCCTGTAATCCCAGCACTCTGAGAGACAAGACCAGCCTGAGCAATTTAGTGAGACCCTGTCTCAAAATAATAAAAAATAAAAAGAGCCACAAATATAATTCAGTGCAAAAGTCCTGGGTTCAATCCTTGTACTGCAAAAATAAATAAATAAGCAAGCAAGCAAACAAACAAAATTGAAAAACGAAATTAAAGACAATATCAACTTAAAAATCCACACTCTGAAGTTTTAATTTAAGGGGCAAATAGTGCAGCAGATTTTAATCCACTAACCCCATTTACAAATAGACTACTGGGCTCCATCCACTCAAAATATTGTTTGGGTTCTTAACAGATCCACATGTGACATTTTCTATGAAATTTCAGAAATAAAATTATAAGGCTCTCAGGAAAATAAGAGCTTCAAAAAAAATCCTATAGCCAAAATGCGCCCATCAATCACACAAGAGAGTAAGTTCAATTTTTATCTAAAATTTTATTGATGGCACCCTATAGAAGAAAAATATATCAGCTGCTTGAATTCTTAAAATATCGATGTCCGTAAGTCTTGCTAAATTTCAGACAATAAAAACATGTGTTTGGAAAGTACTGGAATAATTCAATAATCTAACAAGTTGTTAAATAGGATTCACAAATCCTGGAAGTTTACTTAAGTTTTAACTATCTCTTTCTGAACACAGGCTGTAATGAAACATCCCAAAGTGTAAGTGATAGTTACTCTTTGTTCCTTTTTCTTCTATTATGATTTTCCTTTTTATGCTTTTATTTCAGTAACTGCAAAGTACATAATTAAATGTCTAATTGCATGGCACTAAGAAACTACATTGGACTTGAACTCAGGTCTATTACATGTTCCAAGACCACTGTTATCTGTTGCAACATCTCCTATGAGATGTGAAAAAATACTGCCACCAAAGGAATTATAAGAACGATGGTGGTAAAGTTCTGCCAAGAAAGAACAAGTGATGAAAACCAGCATGGTTACTAGACGTACCCTCTTTACTATAATATTTTCTCATACTTTTTAAACTTCCTGAATGTTAACAGACATTTTAAAATGAATTACAGAAAAGGCTAGTAACATCGAGAAACAAATTTAGGAAAACTGATACAAATTAAAAACACAAGAGAAGGCATCAATAAAAGAACAGATCAAGTGAAAGAAATAATTGACCTCAAACACCAGTCTATTTGAAAATATAATCAGAGGGTAAAAAGAGTGAAGAGAGCTTTCAGGAACTCTGCGATGGCATTAAAATCCAAATATTTGAGGTTTTGAAGTTCAAGAGCACCTTGAGAATGCCAAAGCAGTAAAGAGCTTATTCAAAGAGATAATAACAAAAAAATTCCCAAACCTAGGGAAAGATACAAATATCCTAGTAGGGAAGATCAAAGGTCACCAGTCAGGTACAAATCAACCAAGTTTATTCCAAGTCATATTATAATAAAGCTCTTAAAGGTTAAAAATTAAAAGATCTTAAGGCATCATGAGAAAAGTAATAAATGACACATAAGAGTGTCATAATTCACCTGACAGCAAACTTCCCAGCAGAAACCTTGGAGGTCAGGAGAGAGTAGGATCAGATTTTCATAGTATAGAATGAAAAAATAAAAAGTCTTGTCAACAAAGAACACCATGCCCAGCAAAGCTATTCCTTAGACATGAAGAAGAAATAGATTCCCAAACAAAAATTAAATTTATTAACACCAGAATTGTCTTATAAGAAATGCTGAACTGAATTCTCCAAACTGAAAGAAAAAGCTATTGATGAATAAGAAGGAAATATTGAAAACATTACTTTCATTTTCATAAGAAATATGCCTGTAGTGAAATTTTGCTAAGGTAATTTTATTAAAAGTGGACATCAAGCCAAACTTTCATGAACTCAGAAAAATATTAGTTGTTAATTCTGAAGTTGGATATAACTTGACACAGGGTCTCTAACACAGACTTTCTAATTCAGTACAAAAATCGAGCTAATTTTCTTTTTAATTAGAAGCTCATTGCTTTTTTAAAATGTTAACAGGTTTTAAGTGCTTTTTACATTTCTATTCATAAGTTTTCTTAAAGCAACTGATATAACAGAAATATGTAGAAAAGTGTGATTTTAATTAAGTTTAATTAAGTGCTTTTTATTTGTTAAAAATTAATATTATTCTGGAGAATATCAAACAAAGCAAACTCCTTATTCACATTTCAATACAACTACTTTCTAATATACAATGTAAACTGTATACAATTACAAAACTCTTTCCCCAATTCTAACCACCTTTATGTAAGGAGGTATGAATACTACACATTGGGAAATACAGTTTTCAGGTTATTAATACAGTAAATTAGAATAATAACAATCACCTCAGAAAGGTCATTTGGTTCAGTATTCTTACTCAAGGGAGGATTATATGTTAATTATCCTGTGACATGTTTATTATTCTTTCCCTTTCATTTTCAGGCAGAACTAATCTCTCTGTGATCATAAACCTATTGTGTGACAGACATCCTCACATACTACACTGGGTCATGATGTCTTCAAAACTGTCTCTGCTACAGACCTTGAAACCATCAGTGGCACTGTATCAGTGGGAAAAAGCCATCCAGAGACAGCACAAAGAAAATTGCCCTTAAAGGCAGAAGCCAGGAGAGTGGTGAAATTACAGATCACCAATCTCACACTTCTGTTCTGGGCTGACTTTGGTAACAATCTGCTCTAATTCAATTCATTCTGTATTCCATTTTGGGTGCACTACTGTTTGCTTTAAATTTTTGAATTGCAAAATCATATGCAAATTAGCAAATGAATGAGATAATAAATTTTAACAGATGATGAATTAATCCTAAATAAAGCTTTTAAATCACTTTGGCTGACATTACACAGTTTGCTGAGCCAAGTATTCTAAATGGCACCCACTGCTTCTAGCAATATAATCTAATACTGCAACCTCTGTATAACCCTTTTGTTTTAAATAATTTCTGTAGAATCAACTAGGTAGTATATAAATACCACTCACATCCTTAAAGTAGAAAGAGACATCGCAGATGAAAAATCAATTAGAAAATTAAAAGACATAATTTTTTAAAATTCACTTTGAATGACATACTTTTAGAATTTGACTCCTGTTTCAAGCTAAAATAACAAAGAACTCATTAGTTAGCTAAATTCCTAATGTTTAAAATCTATGAACCAACTTTGTATTTTATATATGGAACAAGCTAATCTTGTTACACTTGGTAAGTGTAATGGTAAGTAATATTAGAGATTGTGATCTTCATAGAAAAAAGTAAATATCCTTTTCAGAACATGCAAAAGGATAATCAATACTGATCAACTATTCAACAACATAATATACCTATTCATCTCTTACTTCCAACCAATTATCTAGTTAAGACACTTTAAAATTAATTAGAGAGTGAATAAATTAATTAGAGAGTGAATGAAGCTATGGTCTTCAACATCAATATGCTTCAATAAACTATGCCCTGTCTGCCTGAGGCAACTGGATACCAAAGAAAAACATGGAAAATTATACCACTACTTTTCCACTAATCAAATATTAGCATTCAAAGCATTCACTTTTCAGATAGGCATATCACTGTACTGCATCAAAACATTAAGAGTTTTGAAAAGTGCAGACTCCTGTGTTCCAAAGACCACCAAAGTAAGCTCTGAGAAACGGGTTCCAAATGTGTGTGATTTTAGCGAACTTTCTCCCATGTGATTTCTGATGTTTGCTAAAGTTTGAGAACCACTGCTTGAAAACACATTATACCTGTAACACTTGGTAAATGAAGTAAGAAGTATTAGATATACATAGATGCAACCCACACTTTCTATCAATATAATGTCCCTAGACCTGGAACAGTGACATCAAAAGGGAGTGTATTAGAAATGTACAATTTCAGGCTCATCCCAGCCCTACTGAATCAGAACCTGTATTTTAACAAGATCTCTGGTGATGCACATTTGCATTAAAGCCTGAAACACATTGGTGTAGAGCAGTTATTCTTGGATGCACTTGTTCCTGGAGCATGATCTTACATCAGTCAAACAGTACAACATATTAGGAACAATGTGACAAACACTCAAAATAAACATAATAGAAAAATAGAAAACCAAAGGAAAGGCCCTATTGAAAAAGAGGGAAGATTCTAAACATTTTTTGGTAAATATAAAAATATTCATGGTGGTATCATTTCCATTCTACTTTATAAGCACTGTATTAACGGTGGAAGATATAAGTCATTAATATACAACCAAAAACAAACAAAAGTTGAAAAAGTAAAAGTTTTGTTTTTTTTTTAGTACCAGGGATCGAATTTGGGACCTTGCACTTGTGAGGCAGGCGACAGAACCACTGAGTTAAATCTCTGGCCCCAATAAAAGTTCTTTTATAGGTACCAATTGTTTGTGAGTTGCTTTGGGTCCTAATTTAAGACTGACTTAAGATAAATAATAACCAAGATTGTATTCATTTATTTATTCAGCACATTCTAAAACTAATATTTTCTTATATATGAATGCATTTATATTGCAATATACTTTCATATTTAGTAGAAATATAATATAAAGACTCATAAGCCAAAATGAGGGGAAAAATGTTCACAGTCACTACAAATTTAAAAAAAAGAAAAATCAAGAGTGAGGCACAAATCAATCATAGAATTAAAAAAGATACACTTGAAAACTTGACAGGTAAAATAGAAATATGCATATCACAATAATATTTTATGGTGTATGACACAATATGCTGCCTCATAAATACTACTTTATGTGTAAACGATGAATTTATTTTCTTAACCACAGAAGCATATTAGTCATAAAATTGATTACTATTTTAAGAAATTATCACTCAGCTATAGGACTATTTATATAAGTACCATGTTTATAGAATAAAAATGTATATTTTATATAAATAGTTTTTAAATCTTTTTGTAAAACTGAGCTTTAAGGATGTATTTAAGTCCTAACTGATCTCAAAGCACTTACTGGATATCTTATTACTGTGGATATAAGAACTAATTTTAAGGGCCAGGGATTTAGCTCAGTGGTTCCACCAGTGCAAGGACCCAAGTTTGATCCCCCAAAAAGAACTAATTTATATAGAGGCAAGTATAAAATAAATAACAATACCCTCCTGAATAATTTTACTTCCACAATGTAAGAGTTCCTGTTATATACTACAATTTTACCTGATTATTTCATAGCTCCAAACACAAAGTATATGTCATATCTTTGACAATATTAGCAGAGAAAAAAATTTGCCCAGGTGTTAAGTGCCTCTCCTCCATCTAAGGACCTTGAGAACTGAGTTTGAAAATAATACCATCGGAAGTAAATACCAGAACATTATATGAAATGGCAATTATTTCTCTGTTGACTTTGAATCACCACTTAACTGAAAACTTATTCTACTTTTTCTACTTTCTATACTAGAAATGACATAAAAATACAATGCTTAGTTCAGTGCTCAGAAGTTCTAAACACTAAACTTGATTACTGTTTGTAAATATCACACTAGTTGTGACACCCAAAATGAGAACTCCAAGATGCCTAGAAGCACAGTGGAGATTATTTACTTTTGAACAGCATAATTTTAATTTGCAATGCTGTTTGTTCATATATGTACTTTAGTACTCTAGCTGTCATTCAAACATATAGATTAGCTACACAGATTTGTAAACCCAGCCTATCCAGTAATGTCTTTTAGCATTTTTATATCATGCTCAAAACAAGAATTTAATAGTCTGGCTGAGATTATCTTGGTATCTCAGCACACCCAGTTCTATTACTGCAAACATAGGACTCAAGCAGTACCAACCATGAGGTTCAAGTAAGAGAGGACACTACCACAGACTGTATTTCAGAGGGCTTTTGCCATCATAAACAACCCAGATTAAATGCATTAAAGAACTTCCAGAGGCCTTCTGACTGGTATCTGGCCCTCAGACCAAACAGTGTTACCTGAAACCTCATACATCTACTATTATAGTTCATTCTTCAAACTTGAAGAAAATGTTTCCTCATATCTCTTTCCCTGTGTCCTCAATAAGAGGATCATAGATTGTGCCACTAAAGACAGAGATAGATATGCACTGGAGCTTCCCGTGAATTTGAGCGATGAAAGCACTCAGGTGAGAGAAAAGACAAATTAATTAACTTGTCAAATCCATTCTCTGGATATCATGAATGCAATAAATCCCTGCTTGACCAAATATCATTTCCCAATATAGCCAAGCATTCATTTTGTCGGTTCCTGTTTTAATTTGTGGTTCACAAATTAAAGTGCTGTTTGTAAGAGTTTCACCTAGTGACTGACAAGTATTTGATGCCATTAAGGAACTCATAAATTTTCTTGTGTTTTGTCTTCTGCTTTAATAGATAATCTTGCATAATGTTAGAAGCAACATAAGCTGAAACTATAGTTTAAATTTTTTAATAATTATTTTAATTTCCATTTTTATTAAAGTCTATTCAAATTTTGAAGAAATGGTTAAAATACTCAACTGGCTAATAAATTGCTTTAAAATTTACTATTAAAATCTCAAAACAAAATATAATTAAAATTTAAATAGAAAAGCATAATTTATGAGAATTTAATAAGTTTTAAATTTACATTCAGAATCCTGAAGATTAGAAAATTGTCATTTTTTTCTTACATAGAAGATTAAGACGTTTAAAAATTCTTTTCACAAAATATAAGAAAAGGAAAAAAATGAAAACAAAGTCTTTGCAAATAGGGAAGGGTGGAGGGGGTGAAGGGAGGGCAGGGGAAGGGGAAAAAAATAAGAACCAAGATACTCATGTAATGGTACAAGATCCCAATGATGAATGCAACTGTATTTTATACCAAAAATGTACCAGTAAACTTAATGGGTAAAAAGGTCAAAAAAATAAAATAAAATAAAATAAACAAAAATTCTTTTCACAGAGTATATGAATGTATGGCAAAGTTACAATTAATTCTCTCAGTTCCAAGGTCACTCTCTAATGTTCATTGGAACCAAAGCCACAATTCATATCTCCTGTTAGCCTACACTTTTTCAATTTCAATTTACAAAGATTTATAAAGTTCATTTAATGTTGATTATTTAGGTTTGCAGTTGTAATTTTTAGCCTATAGATCATTCATACACAGTCAGGGAAAATGGCTGGAGAATTTCTCAGTCTTGATATGCCGTGCCATAAATCTCTATGTAGTACCCCTTCAAATTTAATAAAACTATGAAACCTCTAAAAGTCGACAGGATATTCCTGTTTACCTATAGTGTTTGCTCATAAATGTCTGATATACATCACTACAAGATATAAGAAAATGTACCCTTGACATTTTACAAGAAGGTTTTTAAAACAAAATAATGGACTACTACAAACAGTTGTTAATTAGCTTAAAAACAAGTCATTATATCTGACAACATAGAGATTATCCAAATTGACATATGTAAAAGAAAAAAATACACATGGGAATCTTGAATACTCTGATGCCTGCTACTCTGACTGTAGTCTCTAGCCTATAGCATCAGCTTCACCCAGGGGTTTGTCAGAATCCTGACCCCGCCCATACCCCACCCCTGACCTCTTAATCTAATACTGCAATTTGACCATCTCCAGGTGATTTGTACTCATGTTAAAGTTGAGACATCACTAGTCTAAGCAGATTGATCTTACCTGCTTGTATTTGACAATATTTCTTAAGTACAACTATTTATTATGTATGATATACAGTGCATGGCTAGACATTTCAAATGTTATTTCAATTACTTATCACAAGGTAAATATTAATTTCTTTTCTTTTACAGATGATGGAATTAAGGGTCAGAGAGGTTAAGCAGCATGACTGTGATCAAACACTAAGTGGTTGAAGCTAGATATAAATTTATTCTATGTTAATTATATACTGGTTGTTTATACACTGTCCTCATGAAACAAAGAATACTTTTGTTACTTGACAATGTCTGGAATATTTTAAGAGGTACAAAGAAAAGAATTAAACTACAGTGTAATTCTCTTAGTTAAAGTGTTTCTATTATGCTGAAATTTAGGGTGGAGGTAGACATAAAAGGTTTTAAAAAACTAATAATTTTTTGAAGAAATAATCTCTAGCTCTCACAAAATAACAGAAGAGTTAGAAGTTAAAACATCAACACATGCAAAATAACACTTTACAAATTTAATACATAAAGTGTTAAATGTAGTCATTTTAATATTTATTAACTACTTAATATATGCTAGTATTACACTAGGCACTGATAATGTAAACTTTTTTTAAAAAATTGAGGTTAGTAACTATGAAGGAGATAGTACAAACATTTAAGTATAAAACAAAATCATAAGTAGTATGTTTACACAAAATGGCATGGAAAAGAGGGTAGGGTAGTTAAAGAAAGTCTAGAAAAATGTAAGAACTATAAAGACTGGATAGATATGAATTAATTCCCTGATCATTCATTTTCTCATCTACGGTATAAAACAAAGTAGCTGGAAAAGATCAGTAATCTCCAAAGATTTGTAACATTCTATCTACAGTGGATGTCTGTGGGCCTCCTAGCTCTGCTTCAGCTTTCAACCTGCTGAGCAGCTCAAAAGTTATCATATATTTTGCATATGCAGATTCAGAAAGAGATCTTGGTGGCTTTACAAGAAAGTTTTAAAACTTTCACAACATAGCATTATTTAATTATATGTGCTTACCTCAAGGGATGTCTAAGAATTTATGGTCTGCCCAGAAACCATTAACTAGCAAAAGAAGTCTCTCAGGTAAGAAACCATCCTAAGGAAAGAAAGAGCCGCAAGTAGTGCAGAAGAGCAAACGCTATCAAGACATTCTAGCGTCTGGATACTCTTCAATATACACTATGTATATACTCTCACTTCTAACTGTGATGAAATAGATAATTATACCCAAAACTAGAAAATAAGATTTGCTAGAAAAATCTCTTTGAGAAACTTGCATATGAGACAGAAAAGCATTGGAATCTATATAAACTAGATTATAATAAATCAACTTTGTGCAGTGGGAAGAGCTGAGTTTTTTTCTAAAGTAACAAGAATGCAGCATGCTTCTGCACAGCTCCAAAGATTAAAAACATGTGGTAACATAAGGGGAATCTTGCACACCAGGGGAGTTGTCTATGTCACCAATGGATAGCACTCTCAGCACAAACATCAAATATAAGCAGCCTTCCAAAAGGCAGATGGAAAAAGAGAGAAAGAAAGAAAGAAAGGACCAACAACTGAGTTCTACAAGCAACAGGGAGAACTTCAATAGGGGCAGAATCAGAAAAATATCAAACACCATTTGAATATCCCTGTATCATAGATTTCCCTGTTATGCTTAGGAAAAACAATTTGGTGATTGGCAGGTAATAGAGGGAATAAATTTGTTGTTGTTTGTTGTTGTGGTTGTAAAAAAAAAAAATACAACAGACATGACTGGGAAACTTTGCACAGCACTTGATTTTCTACAGGAAATGGAGTAAATTTGCTGTATTATCATTTCTATTGTGAGGAATTCAGTTCTTCACACTATTTTGAAGACCATAAAAATTATCTGTCTCTAATTACTTGAAATGATTCCATTAGGTAAAAAAAAAATAATCACATGAATGGCATTCTCCCAACTTCACAACAAAATCAGAGACTAGGACAAATCCTTTGTAATATAACCATTATATTTTTCTTTCCCCATCATAATTCTTGATCAAACTTATAACAATTTCATCATTCACCAGAAGTAGATCTTTCTTTGTATTTTTCTGGTTTAATATCGATAATGAAATGGCAAACTTTGGGCAAGCACTTAACTTCATGTTGTGGAACTGAAGAAGTATTAATCTCTATTTCAAATCTCAACTAAATATTCTGAAAATTGTCCTGGATACCACTGTTCTGAATGCTGAGCTTTTCATAATTTTCATGCCTCACTTTATATGACAAAACTCTATTTAAATAGGGTACAGTTTTTCAAAAATACTGAATTCCTTAAATGGCTCTCTTGAAAATTAACACATTTGATTTCCAACATATTCACATTTTTGTTGTTTGTTTTTTAGCAGCCATTAAAAGAAAAAAACCTTCAGTCTCAGTTTTAAAAACCTTCTAGAAACTGAACAAAAATTTTAATTTCTTTGTTTTAATAACATTGTAACCCAGTCTGAGCAATTTAGTTAGACACTATTTCAAAATGAAAAATAAAAGGCTGGAGATGTAGCTCAGTGTGAAGGCCTTGGGCTCAATTCCTACCACTACGCACAAAAATTCTAGTGGGGTGTGGGGAGGAAAAGGTAACAATAAACATTAGACAGAAAAGGTATAATCCTCCTACTGTGTCATGTTCTTACAAATCTATAATAAAGCCATCTATTAGAAATATAAATAAATAATATTAATACTTAGCAATATATTATGGAGTAGTTCTTTAATTCAAAATTTATTATAAAGTATGCATATCTCTTTGAACTATCTAGGCTTCATTACCAAAGAGATTGTATAGATAATTCTTATTGTATAAGAAAATATAACCTAAAATACTGTTCTTTGCTTTGACCTTAAAGATCTGTCAACACTCTACTTTATTTTGACTTGTTTCCTTAACAGTTGTCAAAAATAACCTTATGATATATCTGGTGAACTGATACAATGATTAGGGTTATATTTGTTTCTATTATATATAAACTTTGTTAATAAAAATAGATTGATATATATTTAATTTTCCTTCTAGTCTAAAATATTTTTGCGCAAAAAAGATTCAACTATAGCAAGTCTGAGACTGTTACTTTGGGAAGGACTTGCTTTAGAAGGCTGGCCCTTTGCTGGCTGAACTTGAATTTCTGGAGGGTCCCCACAATTCCTTAACTGCTAAGTGTGGTTTGCTGAACATAAATTAACTGTAAAAACAATATGATTTATGCTAAATAACCACTCTCCTTCTGAAAGTCTAGAATTTTGCTAGGCCAAGGTACTTATGTGATACACTCTTGATTAAAAACTCTGGACTCCCGGCCAGGGATTTAGCTCAGCAGCACAGCACCTGCCTTGCAAGTGCAAGGACCCAAGCTCGAGCCCCAATACAAAAAACAAAAAAAAACAAGAACGAAAACACAACAAAACTCTGGACTCCTACTCTCATGCAAGCTTCACGCCAGACAATACAGCATGTGCTTTCACAACTGGAAGCTGGGGGAATTAAACTCATCCTGTGTAACTCAACTGGGAGACGGCTCTAGGAAGCTTGAGCCTGGCTCTCTCCAGACTTTTCCCCCTATGCCTTTTCCTTTCATTTATTTTTGCTTTGTGGCCTTTCATAAAAACAGATTACTTCTGAAAAAAATAATTCAGGATTGCCATCTCTGTATACAAAATATAGCATTACCATTTTCCTCTCTGATACAAATTTATACTGACTATGCATGCGAGAAATTACATTTTTCTGAGCTGAAATTTGAAGGTCTAAAATGTAAGGGCACCTGATTCAAGCTCTGAAACAGAATCTGTTTCTGGCTGATGACAGAAAAGTGAGAGGAAGACAGAGCACTATAAGAAAAGATATTTATTGTGTGAGAAGGGAAGACGCTGAGCCAGGATATTTAGGCAGGCATCTAACAAATGCAGGAGTGATCCTGTGCTAGTGATAGAACAACAAACCTTGGCTGTATAGTAACTTGAGCAGATAGCCAAAGTAAATGGCCACATACAAGATGAATTTAGATTAAAATTCTCTTACCAGAGAAAGCTCTGCTCTTACTGACCAGGAACAACTGGTACTTTTTCTTTCTAGGCAGGTCAGTTCTACAATATCTAGTTCTTCCCTATGCTCTAAAGTAAGAGGCCAAGTCGGTATGACATTCTCCAATGAAGGCAGCTGAGATGTCTTAGGACTCTGACCTGAATGAAATTTTATTGCCTTTCAGTATTGGTCTACTGAGCAATTTTGGTGTTCCTATCTTGTTCCAATCCAACAGCTTTAGAAAAGCGTATGTTTGATTGTAACTCTAACTGACACAATCAATGTCTTAAGACTAATTATCTTGGACCTTCAGTGGGGTAGAGAGCTTATTCTTTCTGCAGAATTTTCAGAATCCAGCACCGCCCCAGGGAAGGACACTTCCAGCACTGTTTCATGTAATAATCCTCAAACAACTGTGTGCATAGATATCATCTGCCGAGCTTATCAAAAATTCAGGTTTCACGGTCAGAAATTGAAATCTTTCATGTTACAGTCAGGAACAAGACAAGGATGGTTCACTATCATCACTCCTGTTCAATATAGTTCTGGAAACATTAGCCACGGCAATTAGACAAGAAAATAAATAAAAGGAATAAAGACAAGAAAGGAATAAGTTAAACTATCATTATTTGTGGATGACATGATAATCTATATAGAAGACCCTAAAAATTCCACGAAAAGACTTCTAGACTTAATAACCAAATTCAGCAGAATAGCTGGATACAAGCTCAACACTCAAAAATCAATAGCCTTCTTGTACATGAATAACAGACTCATCAAGAGAGAAACTGGGGAAACAATTTCTTTCACAATAGCATCCAAAAAAATGAAATATCTAGGAATCAATCTAACAAAGAAGTAAAAGACCTCCACTTTGAAAACTATAGTATTCTGAAAAAAGAGATCAAAGAAGATATCAGAAAATGGAAAGCCATCCCTTGCTCTTGGGTAGGTGTCTAATACCAAAACCAAATTCTTTCTACTCTAATACAGTATATGGTGACTCCTCTTTCCCTGTTACTTGGCAATTAACCTTTACTCAAATGTATATTAAACTGAAACCATTCTTCTTTTCTTTTCCCTCAGTAAGCATTTATCCCTGAAAAGTTAATAAAAGTTTGGTGTGAAAGAGATTTCCAAAGTCAAAAAATTCATTGAGTCATGACTAAAGTGGTCATATGTTAAGAGACTTTAACATTACAGAAATATTATAAAATCATAAAATCCTAGGGATGGAAGATACATTCTTGGTCATAAATTTTGTTTTCTGGGCATTCAGAAAGATCAAGTAAAACAAGAAGGAAAGCTAAATAACTAGGGGATGACTGAAACAATTATGTTCCACAAATTGATTTTATAAATTCAAAATAAGTAAGGTCTTGCTAAAGAATAATTCATATATGGCAGATGTGGGGGAAAAAAAGGTAAAGTGACCTTGACTTTGAACCAGCTAAGTACATCTGGGGCTGCCTTATAGACTACCTTCTACTATGTCCAATGTGGCAGGGAAGTACACTGTCTAATATGGCAGCTATTAGTCCATGAATACACACTGGAGAATACTGTTATAAGACCAACAATCACTCCCAACATATAACTTTGTGTCTTACTTTTTAAAATAATGGCCTTAGTAATGTGGCTACTATAACCCAAATAGCTCCATATCACACATAATGAAAGAGCTCCCACTTTCCTATGTATGTAGAGACTAACATACCAGAAGTCTGTCCTTACAGGGATTTGAAAATGCCAAAGGCCATGCATGTTGCTGTAGTGGAGGGCAAACATAATGATGAGACACTTGTCAACCAAGCACAAGGAGAAGTAGCTTCCCATGTCTATCTTATAACCCTGTTTTATTTTCCTCATGGTCCTTATCACAACCTGAAATTACAGTATCTTCTTTTTCACTTGATGTCTTAATCTGAAATACTTTGCATACTTTGGGGAGGCAGTGCTAGAGATTGACCCAATAGACTATGGTTAAGAACAGAAATGGTAGGGAAAGGTGTATTACAAATGAAAGGTTTACTGCTATAAAAATAACGTCTAATCTCATCAAAGTTATTTCTTAGGGTTATTCTAAGTTATTCAATGTAATTTCTATGAACATAAAGAAAACTGAATGACCTATGTTGGTGTGTACCATAAGAAACTGTATCACACTAATACCCTAAAACACTTATACTATACACGTATTCTAGTAAATGCTAATTTAAGATAATGTATAAAAAATGTTCAAGGGCCAGGGATTTAGCTCAGTGGTTCCACCGCCTGCCTTGCAAGTGGAAGGACCCAAGTTCGATCCCTGGTACCAAAAAAAAAAAAAAGAAAAGAAAATGTTCAGAGCAGGCTAAGTCCACCTATTCCTAGAACAGCCTGGTTGTAAGGCTGTGCCTCAGCAGCTGTTGGGAACACAGCCATAAGAGATTCCTACACTGATATAAAACTTTCTCTAAAAGAAAACAGTGACTCACTGTGCCTTGACTGTGAAAAACATGGATTATGTTAAACATTTGATTTTTTTTATATCTGAATTTTGGTAGGTGCTAGGAAGAGGGGGCCTGTGTGACCAGTCCCCAATAAAAACATTGGGTTTCAAGTCTCTAATGAGCTTCCCTGGTACACAGCACTTTGCACATGTTGTCACAACTTGTTGCTGGAAGAATTAAGTGGTTATCATGGGACTCTATCGGGAGAGGACTAAAATACTTCCACTCGATTCCCTTTGCTAATTTGGCATTACATCTTTTTTTGCTGTAATAAATCCTAGCCATGACTGTGATTATGTTAAATATTATGACCCCTTACAACATGGGCTTGGTTTTAGGAACACCAAAAAATGACAGCTTGAGATTGTTAAGTTATTTAAATAATTTATCTAGGTTATATATTAAAGATACACTTATCACACAGCAAAAGCTTAATGAACATATTACAAGGCAGAGCCAAGTTTCATAAAGACAAAAATGACTGAGCCAACTCTATCAAACAAGGACAAGTTTAGGGAGAAAAGATAAGACATGTGTTAGTCAGCTTTTCATTGCTATAACAAATACCTGAGATAATCAACTTATAAGGAGAAAAGTTTCATTTTGGCTTAAAGTTTGGGAGGTTTCAGTCCCTGGTCAGTTGACTCTATTGCTTTTGGTCCTGAGGAACAATAGGACATTATGACAGCAGAACAAGGTGGAGGAAGCCACTCACCATAAAGGTAGCAAGGAGCCGGGTAGAGAAGGAGCAGGGTCTCACCATCCCTTCTGAGAGCATGCACCTAATGATTGAAGACCTCCCACTGGGCCCCACCTCTTAAAGTTTCTACCATCTCCCCATAGCACCACATTGAGGAATAAGTCTTTTGTACATGGTCCTTTGTGAGACACTCCAGGTCCAAATTATAGTAATGTGAAAAATTATAATTTCTTTTATTTTTGGTTTTTTGAGACAGGTTATCGCTTATGTAGCCCAGGCTGACCTCAAACACACAGCCATACCCTTGCCTCCGCCTCCCAAGGGTTGGGATCACAGATGTGTACCACCATTAAAAAATACAAACTATTATAAATATAGGAAGAAGAAGCATATAATTAATCAGGTGTGGGAAAGATATATGAGTTTATGTTCAATATTTTATTGTTAAGACAATAAAATGTTACTAGTAAGATATCTAAGTTCTTCTTAACTAAATAGCAGTACATTATATGAACAAGGGAAAATGATAATCCCTACTCTTACATGATACTGGTCATATTATACATAGACCATTATATTCAGCTCAGGATGATTTATAGAAGGATATATTATACTTTTGTCAAGGAAAAGCTGATGATGAGCTTCAAACTCACATTTTATGATAATGGTTCAAGACTAAGAGAAGATTTGATAAAAATAATGGTTCTACAAAGGTATATATACTTTCCCCATATCATCACAGTTAGAAGAAGTCAGGAAGACATTAATTTCAGCTGAATATAAAGAAATATTACCTAAAAGCCAGAGATACCCCCCCAAAACTTCACTTTCCTTGCACATGCATGGGAGAATATTTTATAATTCCACTGAATGTAGATTATGGAAGTAAGAAATCAGTTAAAGTGGATAACTCTATTAAATGATAGCTATATTAAATAATCTTTCAACTCTGCCAAAATATTCTTTTCTGTATCTTCTTCATTTATACAGTAAAAAAAAGACAGGAGAAAGGATGTTTCAATCCAACCACACCCTCCACTGAGTTGGAGGGAAAGGGCTGGCTGAAAAGAAACTCAAGAAACATAATCCTAACAGTTAAAATTCACTTCAGCTCAAAAATACATGGCTTACTATATACAAAGTGCTTTGCACTCAACTCAACAAATAACGGAGTAATCACCATATACAAAGCATACTGAAGTAAAATTAGAGATGTAAAAGATATGAGAAGAAAAACTGCAGAACTGCAAGTATGCCTGCTCTTGAGACTTTCACGTCACGTCAGGTATGACTTCTACAAAGTGGCAAAGCCACTCACTTGTTTATCGTGTTCCAGTCACCACTGTAAGAATTATACTCATCGTTCTGCAGGTTAGGGAAGTCCTAAGTACCAAACCCAAGCCTAGAGTCCTCAGTCCTTAGCAGCTGAATTATCGATATCCACAAACTCTTCAAGGCATTTCCTCCCTTAGGCAAAGACCCTACTTTATCTGGAGAGGCGAGGATGGATGTCACTGTTATAACAGATGCAGAAGAATATGTAAAAAACTTCGAAGCTCTTCTCAAAGTGTATCACATACACAAGGTACAAGGAAATACATAATGCTGAAAGACAGCGCTAATAATGAGAGGACAGCACTGACAAAATTCACTGTTCTCAAAAAAATACATGACCTTAAACAACAAAACAGGAGCACAGAGTAACTGGTAAGTTAATAAAAATGAGAAGATGATCTAAGCTGAAGGAATTTTGAAGAATTTGGGACAATTTTGTTTAAAAGAAATTCATCCTGTTTAATATATCTTCAATTTTATTTTTAAACTGTAGTGCAGGGAAGAAAAATACCACAAAGAACCAAAGATAAAGTGAAAACCTAATTCCCTTAATTTATTTATTAATATAGAATTGTTGTTGACAAGTCTGTTGTAAAACACTGTAGTCTGATACATTACTGGTATGAAGATAAATTGACTCATTTCTTTTGGAAAGCAATTTGACAAAATACATAAACAATCTTAAAATATCTCCATACAGCATGACTCAGTATTTTTCTTAAAATTACAAGAAAATACTACTAAATATGGATAAAGTTTTATAAAGATTTTTAAAAACAGCATGGAATAATATGAGAAAAATATAAGTAAATGCATTTAAAAACCCTACATTAAGAAAATTCCAGAGCCGGGGATTTAGCTCAGTGGTTCCACTGCTTGGCTTGCAAGAGCAAGGTACCGAGTTCGATCCCTGGTACAAAAAAAAAAAGGAAAATTCCTACACCATTGGGGGCAAATAGAAGAAAAGAAGAGCAAAAGCAACATTTGTTATCATAATTAATTATATGTGGGTAAAGAAACTATGTATGACCTATTGTTTTATCTTTTAAAATTTCCCCCAAATTTCCTTCAGGAGCAATATTTCTTTAAAAATTAAAAAAAAAAGACAACAAAAAAAATCATGATTGAAGAAGAAAAAGAGAATGTTCATTAGATGAAAAAGACAGGAATTAGGAGAAGCAGAATTTAGAGACAAATTTAGAGGATTTGCTACAATTAATCTTTTACAGAGGTGTCAGAAATTAGAAGGTGCTAAATAGGAAAAGAGAAATTGGTGGGTATGTACAGTGAAGCATTATCTTTCCATTCAAAGGATCTCTACAAGAAATCCTTCTGGTCTTCTCTTAAGACCCTACATTGACTGTTCCGAAAAGGGGAGTAAGTCCTAATGATTCTTTGCAATCTTTCATTTAAAATCAAACTAACAAAAATATCATCATTAGGGCCAGGGATTTAGCTCAGTGGTTCTGCTGCCTGCCTCGCAAGTGCAAGGACCAGAGTTCGATTCCTGGAACAAAAAATATATATATATCATCATTTATTATCTTTTAATATACCATTTTACATGACATTATGCTATTCATTTTTTTTAAAAACAGATGATAAATTATTAAGGTATTCACTGAGACTAAATGATGGCTCTACTGCTTCAGTGATTTTGAACAGCACTTAGTGCATAAAAGCACATGTGTTTGATTTTATTCTGATGGAATGTTGTTTGCTTTTATTCTAATGAAATAACCAAGTGTATGGTCAAGATCATTTATTCATTTTCTCATCCATTTACTAAACTTGAAGGAAATTTTTTTCTGCTGGATTAGTTTTAAAATAATAGTACTGGGGCCAGGGATTTAGCTCAGTGGTTCCACCACCTGCCTTGCAAGCTCAAGGACCCGAGTTCGATCCCCAGTACCAAAAAGAACCACAAATAAAATAGTAACATTCACCAAGGCAATAATTAATATATAATGTATTGAACACATGATTAAGTGAATCACTAAGGTTTTTTTAAACTGCATAATTTGGGGTAAAAATCAATTGACTCATTTGAAACTGCTTTATATTCTTATTAGTTGCCAGCATCAAAACATAAAATTCCTACTGTTGTGATCTCAGCCATGAGTATGGCTGTATCTACTCATATTCTAACTTACAAATTACCAAGAACTTACTGATAATGTCTTTACATTAACATAGAATTATAAAATCTCCTAAAACACATACACTTTAGAACTACATACAAATTTGACTCAATACTACTAAATCTTCTATTCTTTTAGTTTTCTGTTTTATTGCTTCTTGGAATACTACAACAGAGACTTGTTGCTTTATAAGTCAATCAACTCTTTAAGACTATAAGACTGTAATTTACTGGCAAGAAGTTTAACCAATCCTTCTGCTGTTTGATGATAACATCCAAAGTTATTATTGATTCCATATTTAAAAGCAAAATAATAAATGACATCATTAGTTGAATAAAGATAACAAGTTTTATGTGCAAATAATTTTACCCAAACAGAAAAAGAGCTAAGTGAAAGTTTATAGATTAACTATATAGAGGTAAAAATTACTTAAAAAGAGTAGATCTATGTTTCATTGACAGCATTCAGCTGAGAAACCACTGGAGTCACAGTGAAGGGATCAATATCTAGGTTTTTATCCATATGTGAAAAATCTTCCTGATGCCTGAAGAATAAGGCTGAAATCAATCATCATTCCTTTAAAAATCCTTTAGCAATTATAAAAGCAAAACATTCTATTATTCTTAACTCTGTCTCTATTTTTCTCATGGTACAGTGAATCATTTGAATGTCCCCTATCATGATTCCAAAACATCATGAGTAATTCCATCCAAGAATGGTACTTTGAAATCTAATGTTTTCTTTATTTTTCTATCTCTCTATCTACTCATCCATCTATCTATCTGGTATATGTTTGCAATACATAATAATGCCAGGCATTTGGAAAATTTCAGGCGTATGGGTAAAAACCTAGATATTGATTCCTCCTCTGTAATTCTAGTAATTTGTCCACTAATATGTTTTCTTCAAAAACTTGTAACTTTGAGTGGGATGAAAAGTAATTAAACCCCAAAAGTGACTGCAAATTGAGAATGCACTACAGCATTCTCCAAGTTTGTAATTTGGGTACAATGCATGTACACAAATTTATTTGCCCTATGGGACCCCTTGATTCTAAATCTATAAAAGTAAATCAAGTTAAAGTCCTCTAATAAATGTTAATGGTTTGTCCAAGTATAATTATTAAATCTCATTTAAAAAAAGAAAGTAGTGCTACATTTAAAGTTGATGATTAAAATAATAGAAGCTATAATAGGACTATTTAGTTATATCACATTCTAAATATGAATTTCTAAACTTCACTTTTCCAGATTTGTTCCAAATAAATATACCTAAAACTTCAGTAGAGTTTAAAGATTGTGGACATTTTCTAAGTTTTTTTTTTAAAAAACTGCCTTGAGGGCTGGGGATTTAGCTCATTGGTTTCGCCACCTGCTGCACAAGAGCAAGTACCCGAGTTCGATCCCCGGTACCTAAATAAATAAATAAATAAATACTGCCTTGAAACAACATAAGTAGTGAATGAGATAAAATTAATTCAGTGAATATTAAGAGCTTCCTCAAAATCTATTCTAAAAAAGGAAAAATATGAATGCATATCTATCTATACTTTTACTATAAAAATTAAATATTAAAATAATGGCAAGAACATTTTACAAAACCATGATACAAACTCACTGAAGTTATTTTCTTACATAACAAATTGTATTCCATTTTGAAATTGGTTATTTTAACAATTCTAAATAGAATTTTGAATCATTTTTCTTTGCCAAAATAAAATTTTAAAAGTCAAATAGTTTAGGTTGCTATATTAAAAGCAGGCTTTTTCTACCTGTCCTTACCAAATTATCTTTAATCCTCTCCAAATTTATCATTTATAATATCAATTTTACCAATTTAGCATACTTAATTATAAAATTCCTGAAAGTAAATAGAAAAAGTGTGAAAGTGTTATTAACATAAAATGTGTGATCTAGTAATACCTATTTTAAATTTCAAACTCTAGTAGAAAAAAAAGTTTTAAAATTGTAGAATACATACACACATATCTTTATGTCAGGGCATAATCTCAGACAAATCCATTGTTTTTCTCTTGCTACTCAACATTTGATTCAAAAGTACAACTTGAATTTTAGAGAAGAAACTAAAATTTGGACTATTTTTGTGCTTCACAATTAAGGTAATGCTATCACCCTGAATTTATATAGTATGTTCTGGCATTTTTAAACTTTCAACATCCTTATTTAAACTTTAGCAGAAAATAAAGTAAAACTGGAATCAAAATTTCTAAAGTCAAAGACAAAATATGAGTTTTAGAAATTATGGAACTTTTCTATATTTAAAAACATCTAGGTTTAACAGATTTTAAAGTGGAAAATAGTGATATTTTAGAAAACATTAATGATCAATGAATTGTTTAAATTAGAATTAGTGATCTTTAAATTGTGACGGTAAAAAAAAATGGCACCCACAAAGATAAAAAAGCAGCTACCACATTCTGAACACTTTCTCTGTGCAAGGAGCTATGCCAAGCACACAGGCTACAAAATATCATTTAGTTTTCAAATCCATCTGAACAGGGAGGAACAAGTCTCTGACACTATCAATAAGAAAACTGACATTTTGGAACATTCAGTATCTTACCTAAGGCCAAACAGCTTATAAGGGCCAGGATTTCACCCCAGGTTTCACACACTCATAGGTTATAAAGCCTTTTCAACATTGCATAACTTTAGAAACAACTACAGAAATCACAGAATCCTTATAGAACACAGCATTATTTTTTACTATCATTTATAATCAAACTGGACAACCACCATAGAATAAAACAGAATGATAGAGCAAACATAGTTATGCTGCCTATTCTTAAAACATAGTAATCTAAAAAAGAGAGTACTTTATTATGTGGACATAGGAAAATATCAAAAGAAAGCAGCTGCCTGCCCTACTGCTGCCCATAAACCACTGGAGTAAGTAAAGAACAACCTAAACCAGAAATTGCCTGAGTCAATCACCTTTCAGTGCAATAAAGCCTTTCTTTTTCATTCTTCCCCTTCAAAAGACTTTTTCAAAAAGAAATTCAGAGATGTGAAAAAGTTATTCAAGGAAAACGTAACAAAAATGAACAAAAGTAATATCAAGGAGATACCATGCCCTAGAGTTTCAGTTTGATTAAAGACTAAATTGGTAGATTTGAGCTTCTCAGACTGCTGATTTAATAAAAAAAACTTACAAGATCAAAGAAAAAGATATCACAAGTAACAAACTGTAGCAGAAGACAGAGGGTTAGAAAAAAGGTAAAACTCAGAGAAATTTTATAGGGAAGAAAGTACAGGCAGAGGTAGGCCAACAGAGTGTGCAGGAACCTGTCACTGACTAGCTCAGTGATCTTGAGTACATCACTTTTCTTTAATTTCCTCATCTCTAGCCCATGAATAACAATACTACCATCTCACAGGGCTGTAGTGAGGATTAAGTGTGTTAATACATGTAAAGTTTAACACTAAGCCTGGCACACAATTGTTATTCATTATTCCAAGGAAAAGCAAGAAGAGAACACAATCAGCATGGCCTTAAGCTTCTTGAGCATCTATAGATCTCTTCAAATTATATTTAAACTCTACACTAAAGGAATCAAAATTTGATTCCCAACCAATGTATATAATGTTGAAGGTTTTATTTAGGATGTCTGAAAAATTAGCAATGGTATGTTGTCTTGAACTTCATATTTTCCTTGAATTTAAAAGGTGCACTTCAACCATTCAAGGATCCACTGCCAAACAGGGAACAAGAATAACAATAAACCCCTATAAGAGAAGTGTAAAACAACTAGGTTCTGACCCACAAATAAGTAAACTCTTGATACTTACGTTTATTAAAGTGAAGCAAAGTCTAATTTTGATATATAGAATACTATTTTATTATTTACTTTAAACTTTTCTTATATGTTTAAAAAATACACAGGGGTTCAGAACAACCTCAATAAAAAGACAACATTTCTTACTAAAGGACTTCTGAAGTCAAACCACCAGTATGCACACATGGTTGGCTTCTAAGTTAAAGAGTCAGAGGCACATTTCATTAAATGCACTTCATAAAACAAGAAAATTATTATGCTGAGAAGAAAAATACTCAGTAGTTATATAAATTTTCCAACTTATAAAAAAGTAAGGTATAGATATTCCACTGCTCACACCTGCTTCTTTATTAATTCATCTAATTGTCACTTTGCTACATCTAAACCCCTGACAATTTATTACATAATCTCAGCACACTAAAAAATAAATTAATCTCTACATCTGAAAACAGGCCATTATAAAATACAATACTGATAGCTCTTACTTTTATTTGATAACTACATATGTTATATAATCTCAGCAGCACTAAGAATGCAGCTAATATAAATATCTAAATAACAACTACATAAAAGTATTTTCTTTTTAAAATAAGTTCTTATATATACTTTTCCCAATGTTGACAACTTAAACAACATTGACTTCTGTATTGTGCTAAGAAAACATTAGGCACAGATCACATAATATAATTTACACTTTCTTTGTTTTAAAAAATATATTATGTGCAAATGAGTATCACACAAATGTCTAGTGGACACAACAGTAAGCTATTATAGACCTAACACAAAAAATAGTTAATGTTTTACTTTTTTTAAGGACATTCCTAGCAGCATTAAGAGTGATACACCACTACTGAATATCCTGTATCTGAATTAGAATTACTTGTAGGTTTTCTTTAAAAGAACAAAGGTCTACTACAGCAAAAAAAAGACACCACATTAGGCACATGAACTAACTTCAAAGAAAAAAGATAAAACTGTTCCCAAAATCCCATTAAAAATATTTGACCCAGTATCCCCAATAGGTGACTACATTGCTTTACTGGAAGGAATAAATTATTTAACATTATGATTGCTTTATACATTAGTTTCCTTCATTAGCTAAGACATTTCAGGAGTAAGATACCATAGAATTCGTATTTTTTTAAAAAGTAAAGAAGAAAAAATAATAGGATGTTAGGAAAGTGGGAAGAAAGCAAAGTCATTTTACGCAGAAGGAACAAAATAGCGTTGGTTTGTTTGTTTGCAGCACAAAATCTGGGCTGCAGAGAAAATTATAAAAACATGAACAAAAGGGTTGTGTGACAGATCATGAAACAATGCTTACTGTGCATCTTTCATGAAGAAATCACTTATGAATGTAGATTAGTGTGTTTAAAAGTATATTTGGATACAAAAGGTTATACTTGGCCACATATATAATATGTAGCATTTTTCTGTAAAGGACAATTTATGAAAATAATTTCCACAAACACAACAGAGTGAGAGACATGGAAAGAGACAAAATGAGAGACAAAGACAAAGGCAGAGAGTACAGACAGAAAAACAGAGGTGTCAAGAGGCTTGCTTATGTCCTATAGAAGACTTGAGATACTTTTTTCATCCTCAGTACCGAATTATTCTTATTACTGCACATTTACATTCATACACTATAATTCTCTCATGAGATTACCCTGTATACATCCTTTCCTTTAGTTTTCTCCATGAAAAAGGTTTTAAGAAAGAGACATTTAGCATCATCCTTCATTTAACAGTGAACTATTCAAGTAAATATTTCTCTGGTGGCAACTTTCCAGATGAATCAAGAATTTACTCCAAACCCACTGTCAGATTACATTTGATTTAGTCTTAGTCTCTTCAAATGGAGCAGGAATTCGCCCGTTTCCTAGGTTTGGGGTCTCGTGCTTCCTGATCTTTCACACATGTACAAGATGTGCACATTGTCTCAGAAAGTCTTCGGAGGCCTAGCCGGAAAACACTGTTGGAGAGGCTGTATATCACACAGTTACAAAAGCTATTACTTATAGCAAGCCAGGTTGTTAAGAAGGACAGTGTTGGATTGTCCAAGACTCGGGAGCTTTCTAGAAGAAAGTAAATAATATAGGGGAGCCAGAGCATGTAAAATACACTGGTTATTCTAAATAAAACCATGGCATAGCGTCGGTCGGGGCTGTGTCCTGTCTCTCTGGAAGCATCTACTTCATGGCTAGGGAATCGGGCTCTTCGGTCATTTATTTCTTTGGTGTGCTGTCGGCAAATTCTGAAAATGTGAAAGTAAGTGAAGCAGACAACAAAGGCAGCAGGAGCATAAAGTAAACAAACAATAAAGCCAGTAAAATAGGCACTTGTGAGCCAAGAGGTGGCACACCATTCAAAAATGTCACCATGGTAACCAGGTTTCCCCCAACCAAAAAAGGAAGGCAAAAAAATTAGGCAGGAATAGATCCAGATCAAAATAATGCAAATTCTCAGGCGACAAGAGGTGACCAGTTGATTGTAAGAAAGAGGCTTGGTTATTGCAAGATAGCGATCCACACTGATGCAAGCAAGACATGCCATAGAAACACTTTTTAGAACTGAGATGATATATCCAAAAACCTGGCAAGTCAATGACTCGTGGACACCTGTGGAATAGTGAAGAAGTGAGAGAGTAGGAACCAAGCAGCTAACTCCAACAAAGAGATCAGCATATGCCATTGTCTGTATAAAATAGCTGGTAGTATAATGATGTAACAGTGGAGCACAGTGAAAGACAAAGATGACCGTTAAATTCCCAGCAATGATTAGAAATGTCAGCAAGACAATAATGACTGTCTCAAGGATGCAGACATCCACTGCACTGTAGTGACCAAATCCAAGTGGGCAAGAGTGACGCTCAGACATATTCACAATGCCACTGCTCATGTTCAGGATCTTCCAGTCAGTCCCCCTGGATTCATTCATGGCTTGGAATTAGAAGAACTTGCAGTCTTGGCTCCAGCAAGCAGGTGCCTTTTCCAGCATCTGTTAAACTCTGCACACAAGTGCCTCAGAACCTGCTTCGGCAGACAGTGTCAGTCCTTCTCTTACAGCTGAGTGTCCCAGGGTGCTCAGATCTCTTCATCAGCCTTAGTTCACCACTGACACATCTCAGCTTTGGGGGATAAGAGAAGAGGGTAAGCTACAAAGGTGAAAAGAGGTCTCTGATTAGCTTCCTCGGGTGCTCTCAAATAACTTTTTGCAGACACATGGCACTTCTAAAGAAAATACTGTAGGTTACCTTGTACTACGAAAAATTAAATCCATAAAAAGGAAAAAAAAAACTGCCAAGAAAAGGAAAGCTTCCCTGGGTAGGCTGTTTTGCTCTCCTAAGAGAGGTATTTTCTTAGGGATCAACTAGAAAACAAAGAGAAAAGAAAAAGTCTTATATTGTCTCAGGCTTCCTGCTTCATCTATGATGAAAATGCATTCACATTTTAGAATTTAAATAATTAAGATCTCAGATCTAGTTGGAAAGCTAAGAGAAAGTTCATTTTGGCAGAGTGTCCTTGGGCTTAGTTCAGATTTGATGCTGATAGGTCAACTTTTTGATCTATTTCTCTCTGGTTTGTTTTTATTTTAAGGAAAGAAAAATTCTACTTGTGGTTAATTCCAAGACTCATATTTAAATGGGCACAAAGGAGCAGACCACAGGTAACAAACAGACTCCAGATTGCCCTATAATTATCATGAGAAAAAAAAGAATATTTCTAGTAAGGGAAGGTAACATACAGTGAGTTAATAGATTAACACTTGAAAACAGTATGATAACTCCTGAAGTTTTAATTCTGCATGCATTTTTAAGCATCTTTGAGGAGAAAAGGTTTTGTCAATTACAATTTTGGGTGCTACTAACAGTCAGGTAATTTATACCTCTTCCCTTTCAAAATGAAATCTTTTTAGCCATTAACTTCAACATCTACAACTGGAAATAATTTTCATTATTTCATATGCTGCTTTCCTTATAATGGAGCATTACAGTAAATTTTTGCTTGGTTATTTCTCTTTTTTACAAGCATACACCCATATCCTACATACATGCAAATACAGATGAAATTTAGACAACAGAAACTTTCCTATACATTGAGCTTATATGAGAACAAATACTACCATTATTTATTACTTATTTCTAGTAGGTTTCATATACTGCTATACCCTTCTATTTCATTAGATTATTAACACAATAAATCATTACTTCATAAAAATCATTACTTCAACTAAATCTTCTAAAAGTAGAAAATTACCTTATTTATTGTATTTGCAAATATGTAGCCACCACATGTTAAGAAAATGCCTCTTCTATTTCTGTATTCTATTTTGAGCAAGTGTTCAATTAATACCAGGGCCATTAGGTAGGTTCTGAGATAGATTTGCTTTAAAATACCTCAAAACATCATGATGAGTTTAAATCTTCGACTTTGAAATACTGAAAGGCTGGCAGGATAAAATCCATCCAAAAAGCTTCCAAGGTCATTCTTGTATCAGGTTAACATTTGTCAAAGTCTTTTATTTTTTCCCCCTTAAAGTATAAGCATTTCAGAGTCTCTTGTCAGTCATTGTTATCATAGCTTTTGAAGAAAGAGCATACTCTAGAAATAAAAACATTTCCTTCAGGAACAATGCAGCAGCTTAATAGAAAGCGTTCTTCTGAAAGTTATTTTCTTGTGCACTACCACATTATTCAGGGAAATCCTTCTTCTGTAAAAGCCACAGGATATTCCTCCTTTTACATTCTTAGTTTCAATTATCACAAAATAGTTCTCTTGTTACAGGAATAAGGTAATACTTCTCACCTACATTCACTCTTATCAGCTGCTAGGCTAGGCTGCTTGATTCAGAAGTCCGATTTACTATGATGCAGTTACCAGGATGCTGTCGGTAGATTCTTCACAATCTCTCAGTTTCACTGCCTGCCTCCACCTGAGCCCAAGCCCTGCTCCTCCTCCTCATCCTGAGCTGATGCAGAACTCACCATCAGAAAGGTGACTCGGTCCTCCTGCCCCAATCAACAACACAGCCAATGGCTACTGCAGCTGAAACTGTCACTAGGTAACAGTTGCCAGGCACATGCAGGCTTATAGACTTCCTCAGCAAGCTCCGATCAAGATTGACAAAAGGAAATAATGGAACTGACCAATCCTTATAATATGCTAATAGTATTTAGAAACTTCTAAAGGAATTCTTCCTATGTTATTTGTACAGATTATATCCTGTGAACCATACAGGGAAAAAAAAAAAAAACCCTGGCATACACCTTTAAACTCTGTAGAAAAACTACCACAAGGTACTGTGACACTAAAAAGTCAGCAGTAACCTAATGCTCATTGCCAGAAAAAACTTATTAATTACTAAAAATCAAGTCTTCATGAACTGAAGTGATATAACTATTTTTTCTACAGAATACATAGTTGTATTTTGATTAGAAGTTAAAAGCCATTTACTTTTATTCAATCCTGGCCATACCTACACAGTACTGATGAATTTAATATATTTAACTGTACAAATAAAGCACTGGACATAATACTAGTATGTTAAAATCTATTCAGAGAAATACTTAAGGTCAAACATGATCTCAGACAAGTATATACATAAGAATAAACAGAAAGACTGTTTAGTCCATTTTTCATCCTAATATGTGGAAAGGGCCAGAGGGTGAAAAAACTGTCATACAATGCTTGAGCTACACATGTCCAGGTTACAAGAAAGAAATTAGATATTTTCTCAAATATTTAATGGATGTTAAAAACATTCACTTTTATTTTCTACAGACAAGCATTCACCTAAACATATTTCCCATGGTGTCAGCACTTTTCTTAAAAACTGATGAATTAATTTAAAATTTATTTCAGAAGTAAGATAAATCAAGAAAGTTAAGGTGAAGATGGAAGATAACTAATATTTTTTCAGAGCATGTTTTATGAGCCAAACATTATGTTATGTACATTTACATATTTTCTCTATAAAAATCTTAAATCTCTATGAAGTGACCACTGTAACTGTCATTGGTCAAATGAAGAAAATGGGCACTAGACAAGGTCAGTATAGATCACCTACACTTACAGAGCTGTGAAACTGGTCAAAATTGTCATTCTTAACACCATTTTGATAGACCCTATTTTCGCTTTCCTACTGATGGCTGCCAGTCAGGAAATGTTTTAGAAGAATTACTTCAAATTTCATAAAAATAATTTCTGAAGAACAGAAAGCCCTATTCCTCCTTCATGTTTAACTGCCTTTCTGGAAGAGCATGTTATTGCTTAAATCTTTGAAGGTTTCTGTGAAAGACAGAGTGATAAGCACATTTTTCATTACCAGAAATATTTGACCAGTTAGAATAAAAATTTTATAATGATTACTCTATTTAGGTTTGAAAGTAGATATTTAAAGTTAAGGCCGGGGATTTACCTCAGTGGTTCCGGTGCCTGGCTCACAAGTGCAAAGTCCCGAGTTCGATCCCTGATATGTATGTATGTACGTATGTATGTATGTATAAATAAATAAATAAATAAAGTTAATATGAAAGAACTAAAAAGTTCTGTTTTACAAGGAACCACTTTGACTTTAAGAGATACCTAAAGGCATGAGCTTTATTACAAAATAATTCTAAAATTAAATCTATCAGTTACTAAAGGTAACTCAAAGTCACCAAAATTTAGACATATCAATTTTAAAGTATAGACTTACACATTTAAAAATTGTTCTGAATTGTAATATTTCTAAAATTAAATAAATAGCAAAAAAATCTCATTTGAAGAATTAAAATACTAGATTGCTTTTTTGACACATATATTTCCAAAAATATATCACTGGCAGTGATTGGAATCTAAACACTGTATATAATCCACAGTTACACATGCTTCCAAAGATATATGAACATGATACAGTTTAAGAAAGTGGCTTTGACCCATGAAGCCTCTTTCTTTCCTCCCACTAAATTAAAAAAAAGCTTCAATAGTTCTAAAAAGGTAATTTTCTTCTTTCTAGCAACTGACTGAACTAGCTCCCAACTTTAATTCTTTTCTATCCTTTTTTTCTGATATGGATACAATAGGAACTAATTTATAATGTGAAGCTCTAAAAATAAGAGGACATTAACATATATTTACATAGCTCATTATATGTAGCATTCTTTGTTTTCACATTTGGCATCATTCTCTTCATTTTAAGGATCATTAGGTGTTTTATTATTGCCGTTCTTTTTATAATCATTACCAACTACCTCTGTGTCCTTTCAACTGATGAATGCTAATCAAGAAATATCTAAGAGGAATCATTATTTGGGATTACTTCACAACTACTTCTAATAGCTAAAAGTCATAACTAGATGACATCACAAGCATCTGATTTTTTTATTTAGAAGCAATATAAAATCATAACAAGTAAACACATATAGGGAAAAGTAAAATTTTATCTTTTAATATATTTTAAAAGTTACCAAAAGGTGAATGTGTTCAAGCTACATCTATGTCCTTAACTACCCCTCCCCTCCACTAACTTTTCTCCACCTCCACTGCCATTATGTTACACAAACTAGAGCAATCTTGCACTTGGATAACTGCAGTGGTTTCCAACCTGGTCTTTCTGAGTTGTTTCTGGCTTCTTTGCAATTCATTATCCTCAAAACAGACAGTATATTCTTTCCAAAATGCAAACCAGATCATGTTTAAAATATTTCAGAGGTTTTATACTACACTTAGTATAACATCCTAAAATACCCTATAAAATCTAGTCTTCATGTATCTGTCCAATCTCATCTCTCTTCTGTGTTTAGTATTGCCCAAACTGCCTTTACCTCTCCCAGCCTATCTCCCTCTCCTCCAGTCCCACATAAATTTGCTATGTTTCTACGACCTCAGATATTTATACCTGCTATTTACAATGCTATCACACTTCTTTAATTCAGATGTAATCTAAGTCCAAATAATACTTTCTTTGGGGAAATTTCCCTGAGTTCCTACACTATATGAGACAAGATCCCACACTTATCCCAGTTTATAATTACTTATTTCATTCAGTTTTGTCTTCTTGACTAGATTGCAAACTTCACAAAAAAAGCAAACAGCTGTTTTGTTTGCCATTAGCTCTCAAGTGCCTACACTACAGCACTGGGCACAGAATAAAAGTCCAACAAGTAAGTGTTTAACATTTTTAATATAAAATATATAAAAATGTAGAATAGAATCTATGAGGACTGGAAAAGATTTTTTGAAGCGCAGAATAAACAAAGTTACTTGCAGTCCCTTGTACAACATACTAGATTCATAAGAAAGAGGTGGAAAATGTATTGCCAAAAACTAATCTCCTAATACAGTATATTCAAAGTAAGAGCAATATTGGTCATCTATACCTCCATCTAAACCAAAGTCAATAAGAATATCTGACTAGTGTATTGAAAATCATATTTAGCAAAAAAATGATTAATTGCTGATTTTAAGGATGCCAAATATTACAAAAATGCAGTAACAGTGTATTTAAGTGTATTATAAAATTATAGTATTAAATTTACTTGGTCTAAGGGCTAAAAAACCATCTAAAATGACACATAGCACAATCTATTTAATGATCTCTAAGGGCAAAAGAACAAGTTTATATTCTTAACTTCATTTCATTCTGCATCATTTCATTGGCAATTTAAAATATTTAGCAAAATTTAAATTAAACACACCAAAGAAAACTCTTCAAGCCTGGCATGACAGCACATGCCTGTAATCCCAGCACTTGGAATGCTGAGGCAGGAGGATCGCCATGAGTCTGAGGCCATCCTGGGTTGCACAGTGACTTCAAGGACAGCCTGCACTATAAAGTGAGACTCTGTCTCAAGGAAGGTGGGGCGGGGGTAAGAAAATAAATCCACAATTATATGGTCAACTGAATTTCAATGAAAACTGTAAAACAAGTCAAGGGGAATGAAAAATCTTTTCAGTAAAAGGTACTAGAAAAATCTGGATGCCCATCTGGGGAAAAAAAATTGAACTTCTTTATACTACACACCAAAATGTAGTTGAAAAGGATCATAATCAAAACATAAAATTGAAACTACAAATACATACCTTCTAAAAACAATCCTAGAAAGAGACTACCCTCATAACATAAAAGTTAACAAAGATTTCTTTAGGGTCATAAAACCAATATTGTAAAACAAAAACTTAACAAATAACATTTGAAATAAAAATTCTTATCAAGAGATAATAAGATAATCAGCAAGCCAAAACTGGGAGGTAGTACTAGCAAAACATATAACAAATAAACTATATCCTAAGTACATGAGTCCTATAATTAAAAATAAATACAACAGAATACTACTCAGCAAGAAAAAGGAACACAACTGATGATACAAACAATATGGATGAATCTAACAACTAACGAAAAGAAGTCATGTCTTGTAGAGTACACACTTCATGATTTTACATTACTTTCTGAAAAGGAAAAACTAATTTTTACTGAAAGAAACCAGAAGAGTTGTTGTGGTGTGTACATGCATGCACAATATATGCATACATGCTCATACGCACACGGTCAAGAACAGACAGCCATGAAGTATAAGGGAACTTTCAGGAATGAGGGAAACATCCTGTATCTCGATAGGTGTGGGTTACATGCATGTACACATGTCAAAATTAATGAAAATGTAACATTCAGCACATATATATATATAATATAAGCAAATTATTACTTATATTATATAAGCAAATTATAACCAAAGACAACGCTAAACCTATGGCTGCACTTCCATGTATAGAGTGCTCCATGTTTGTGTAAAACTACAAAAGAAGAGCCCTAAAATTACTTGAGTAAATTTTATGACAATACCAGGAAACCACACATACTTTAAAAAGAAAAATATCAAAAACGCACTGAAGCCATGTTTAAGAATAAAAGCTATTATAATGTCTAAAAACAACAGATCAAACATAAATAAACAAAAAATAAATAATAAAAACAGATCCTAGAGAGCAGACTAAGTATATCTAGCCCCTGAATGCTTTCACAATCAATGAGTACAACTGACTCAAGGCTCAGTGACAAAACAGCACACAGGCAAGTAAGGCCCTGGGTGAGAAAAGCCTTACTAAAGGGCAGTTATGTAACACTTTCAGACTGCCGTGGTTAGCTGAGATTAAAGACAACTGGCCAAGTAAGCCAAGCTTTTGAAGGGTTCCATTAAGTTGAATCAATTACAAAGGGAAATAGAGAAAGAAAATGCTAATTTGTGTATATATTTAACTTTTTCTCAATGCAGAAACCCTCAAATTAAAAAATATTTGAATGTTGGCACATGCCTGTAACCCCAGCACTAGCGAGACTAAGGCAAGTGTTCAAGGCCCGCCTAGACTACATACTGAGTTCAAGGTCAGCCAGAACTGTACAGCAAGACCCTATCTCCAAAAAACCAAACAACAAAAAAATTAAATTAACTGGATTGGTCAAAATAGTATGCAGAACACTAAAATAAAATCATGTACAATTTGGGCCAGGGAATTAGCTCAGTGGTGCTGTGCCTGCCTCGCAAGCACAAGGTCCTGAGTTTGATATCCGGTACCCCAAAAAAAGGTACAATTTGATCTTCCATATTTTATCTCACATACATTATTATGTCTGATAATTAGTAAGTTTGAAAATGAGGAGCAACTACGACTTAGACGAAAGAGCACAGGCTTTGGAATTGGAACACAGTTGGGTTGGCACAATGACAGCTCTGATTGTTAACTATGAGGCTTTGGTTATGTCATTCTCTCAGAGCATCTCGCATCCATCTGCAAACTGGAGATAATGCCTACCTATAAAAGTTGGTTATGGAAATTAGATACTAAAACAGAAGTGTAGAGCAGTTGTTCATTCAAAACTCAGGAAACTAATAGCAGTACTTTCCTTTTTCTATTGAATTATCACCTCCATCAACATTCTTTTAAAATATACATCTTTGAAAGAAATACCACTGTTTGAACTTGACAACTATTCATATTAGGAAAATCTTGTGATTAATAACATAGTAATAAAAATTACCAAGTCTCAGTCCAAAAAAACCTTAATTATATGGATCCTACATTTCTCAAGTGATGGATGGATTTTTTAAATTAATATTTTCACATTTTAATTTTTATAAGATGTATAATCTATCTACTTTGTCTCCTTAAACCAAGAATTCTGAACATAATTTAAGTGTTTGCTAATAGGCTGGTATCATTATTGTTAATATAGAACATTGTCTTCTAATATACTCATAGTTTTTGGAGCTTCTGGATATATATATATGCAGATGTATAGAGAGATAGGAGGAGGAAGAACAGGAGGAGGAAGGAAGAAAGGGAGATTGTTTACTTTTTTCAAGTACAATAACTAGGTACCTAAACATATATATGTTTATATATAATATATATATATATTTCTGACTTTCTTTGCATAGCACACATAGCAGTATCTTCTTCCCATTCTAATTTGCTATTTTAATTTTCTAAAGGCTAAAATATCAGAAGGTAAGCTTATTAGAATTTTTTTTCTCAAATAAAAGTACTGTTCTGAGTAAAAGTGCCATAGTGTAGGCCTAGGTTGCCAAATATTCTAGATAAGTGAAGTCATAACTATTTTAATATGGCACAAAAATATTTGAAGTGCACTTTAAAAAATAACATAACAGGTGGCGCACACCTGTAATCCTAGCACACAGGAGACTGAGGCAGGAGGATCACTCCAAGTTCATGACCAGCCTGGGCTACATAGGGAGTTCAAGGTCAACCTGAATTACAGAGGGAGACTCTGTCTCAAAAAAAGATAAAAGGAAATTCCAAGCTTTCTTACATCTCCTATATAAGAGCTTTTCTTTCATTATGAAATAATCTGGAAATTAAATTATTTAATACTTTTTTTTTGTACCAGGGATTAAACTCAGGACCTTGAGCTTGCAAGGCTGGTGTGGCACCACTGAGCTAAATCCCCAGCCCATTTAATAAGATTTTTATAACACTGAAATTCCATCAATAGTTAATGTATCAGAGAAAGGATTCAAAATACCCATTTTCCTTCAAATTTTTCATAGTAAAAACATAAAGGAAAAAGTTTAACCATAAAATATCTCTTGTAAAAAGTCTGTTAAAATTGCATGGAAATAGAAGAGTATAATCACATTTTGAATGATAGGTTTGCATTATAAGAAAGAAATATTAATTCAAATTCATTTTTAATTGAAAGGGATCTTTCCCATATAAGTGGAAATTGCTATTTTTTAAGATACCTTATTGTTATGGCAACTGAAGTGCTAAAAATAATAAAGAAATATCAAAGTTGTTATAGCAACTAGGATTTTAAAAAGCCATGAAGTATAGAATAATCAAACCTTAACTTGGCTTAAAAAGTAACATCCATGACTCAATTTTCAAGAGAAAACTTGAAATACTCATGTTCTTGTCTTTATGAGTTATCTGAAGTCCAAATTTAAAAATCAAAAAACAAAAACTTCAGCAAAAGAACTGGAGCATGTCTTTTATATTACTTATATTCCCCATCAACCAATACGTATCTGACAATGTGGTTTTGCTATCTCTACAAGCTATAGAACTCCATGAAGCATGAAAGTTTTTTCTTTGTTGTAATTAGTGTATCTTTGCAGTATTTCATACCCACAGTAATTCTGGGGACCTGGTACCTGTATATAGCACGTCTTGGTCATTTTGGTCCCTTACTCCCTGTCCCTATCTGCACCCCTTCTTCCTCCCCTGACCCCTTTCCCCATATCCAACAAGTTTGCCTTTTTATTAAAACTTGAATTTAACTTAACTATTCAGTGTATGTAAATTCTGAATTTTCTAGCCTTTTAAACTCCAGTCTTCACTGTTCTGCAGTAGAATACCATAAATGTGGGAAAAAAATCTACTTACTGCCAAAATGCTATGCCAGATTAATCTATTTAGAATCTAGAACAAGATATTTACTGAAGGCCTACCATACGCTAGATCTTGCTCAATGTTCTAGGGTGCAGTTTTCATGGAGGACAAAATTCATAAAAGTTCTATAAGGAGTGCTAAGACTTTTGAAGAATCTAAATTAAGAAGTAACAGGTTTTTTTCCTAGAGATGGTCATACTTGGAAATGAAATACTTAGATTTATATGCTTTGCATTAGAAAATCAAAAATGTCTTTAGTTTCACATATTTCTTGGTCATACTAATAATCAAGATTCAATGACAATGGTAATGTGTGCTGTTAACATAGCATATTTCTCTAGCATTCATGAAGTAGAAAGAACTGAATAGAAACAGAATATATATCCATACGCTTTTGCTTTATTTGTACCTTTTCAGGTTTTTTTTTCAGTTTTTTCTCCCTAAAACTGCTGGTTTAATTGTGAGCTAGTACAGAAGAACTTAGCAGATTTTGTTGGGAAAAAGTGCCATGTTCTTCTTCAGACCTAGACAGGGAGTGTTAAGCACTTGTTGACTAGGGATAGCTACTGTGGAATCTTATAACTGTAGAAGAGAATGCCTTCAAAAGGACAAACTCCTTTCCCCTTACCCAGTAAAGAATATGGCTTGTCATAACCATTAATATTTAGGTCCTGAGTCCAGTACAATTTCTTTCTATTAAATAACTATTGTAATTCAAATGATTTGTAATACCTTGCTGTGTTCTTAATCCATGGTCACTAAAACTGACCAACAAAATACTATTTTTCCTTGTTTTAAAAAAAATTACAAACACTCTAGAGCACCAGAAAAAGAACCCAATATAATTTTATATAACTGTATTAAGTGACTAGACTGTACCTCCAAACTAAAAATTATTCAATAATTTAATTACTATTTTAACTAGAGTAATTTAGATCTATGTAGTGCATATATAATTAATTTTATAATAGTTGTTGGATTTCTACTTGTTTCTGCCACATATATACATTGCCTATGTATATGTATACATTATACATTTTATAATAATTCCGCAATTCGAGAACAAGAAATCTTGGAGGCTATTACCATTAGTTGTCCAGAAATGCTCTCAAATTTTTTTCAATTTTCAATTTTTATTTCTACAACAATTTAAAATCTTTACTTGAGACATAGTTTGCAGAACATTCTGGAAGTTCGGGCAGCTTAAACCACTCTGAGGACTTGGAGATGAGATTGTGGCATCATTAGAAACTGGGCTGACCCAAAGATGTACAGATGGCTGAAAGTGGTGAAAAAGCAAAAGTAAACTGGACAACTACTGTTATTATTAGCTCATCTCTTAAGAATTATGAAATTGCAACTGCTCTGGAAAATCAAAGCCACATGATTCGGTATTCAGATTCAGTGGAAAATGGATCAATTTTATTTTCTCTTTCTGGAGTTGCATTTTTATTGATGGATGCTAACAAATGCATTATGTCAGCTGAAGAAATATTTCTAACCAAAATTGAGAAGTTTCTTAACATTTACTGGAATAGTTTTTTGGTTCTATTTGCTGCTCTTTATGGGCCTGAAGAATGGAAACTGATATTCAGGATTCAGCAGAGATTCTTGGGAAGTAAATTACAGATACTTCCAGTACACAACACAGCAAATGCTATCAATCTTATGTGCACTATAGCTAAGACTACTTCCAAACCATATATGGATAGCGTCTGCTATAGAATGATAACAACTAAAGCTTACATCGTAGAACAAAGTCCTATTTGGAAAACACTGCAAAAGATAAAACTGAATAGTGATTCAATTAACCCAAATTAGAGAACTAGTTATAAGTGTTCTTTTGGAAGAACATAAAAGTAATCAGACCTGTTAAGTTATATTTAAATATATATTTACTTTAAAGATGTTTATGTTAACTTAAAATAACATGTATACAATTAAAAGCCATTTTATTTAAAAAAATAAAATCTTTACTTGAAGTAGATCCTGATAATCTCACTGTTATCTCATAACAAATTATTGCTATGCAATGTTGATACCAACATTTGTTGAAGCATTTATCATCATGTTAGAGCAAAGTAGTTCTTAATTTGTTGCAGGCTAAGAAAACAGAACATAAAGAGATTAAATATGTAAATGATGTACCAAGTGAAGGTCATATGATCTATCACACATCTAATTTTTCCAGAGAGTTGAAAAATGTGTTGGAAAAAAACACTGAATCATCTGAAGGCACATGGCCTCAAAAGCATGCCAAGCTTTAAAAAAAATATACATACACACACGCACACACATACACACACACCCCACACACAATACTTGCCAGTATCATGTTCACAAGGTCAGTAGTAATTTAGTTTTAGGAAGATAACCTTGTTTATAGCATTCAATTAACCTGGTAAGTATGCATTTTTACAATTCTTATAGTTTACTTCTGTAAGATTTATTGTCAAGAAAGTTAAAAGTGTAAGCAGTTTATATTTAATTTTCTGCCTCCATATATTTAGATAGTATTGAAAGGGCAAAGTAGTCAACATTGGTAGAAAGAGTGTCTTTGAGGATCTCTCTCCCTCAACACAAAATGCTTTGAAATATTATTCAAAGTTGAAAATCCCGACACATATACAGTAGCTGATATTCAAAAGATATCTTTTGATAATGATGATTAAGTACTCTGAAAGGCAACACTAAACACTATGTAACTAAGTTGATGAGGAACTATGCTAATTTTTGAGTCTACAGTATCCATTAACCTTAAGTAAAATATCCAACTGCATGTTATTATGAACCGATACTAAAGAATTATATGAGATAATATAGTTAATAATCCCAAGATGCTCCTTTAAATATACACTTCTATTATATCAAGGACTAAAAAAGTATCTTGATTGTTATCTACCCCCCCCAAACCTCCCTTATAATCCTAAGGCCACTTCATATGAACAATGCATTGTCAGCTCCTATATGCAGAAAGTTGTCTCATTTATCTTTGCATCACTCATGAAACCTAACACACAGCGTTTCAATCACAGATATTAGTACATGTTTGTTGAACAATATTTTTGTTGATTAGCACTTTCTCCAAAGATATATTAAACAATTGATATTGTTGACGTTATAAATATATAGCATACTCAAGATCATATTAGATATGATGAAAGATGAGATATCAACAGAAAATAATAACATGAAATCTTCTGTCTTAGTCACTTTCCCATTGCTATGCCACAATATTCAACACCCACAAATTAGAGGAGGAGAGATTTATTTTGGCTAATAGTTAACAGTGCCTGGTTGGCTGGATCCAAGGCAGAAAGGGCCTGATGTAAGGCCCTTGGCAGAGGAAAGCTGCTCGCATCATGCTAGTCAGGAAGCCTAGAGAACAAGAGGAGGAGCAGGGAATGGAGATATACCCTTCCAGGTCACACTCCCGGTGATCTGCCTCTTCCAACCAGGTCCCGCGTCTAACAGCAAATCAGCGATAGCACCTCCCATGATTTAACCACCTCCCAAATACATAAAAGCTTTTGGGGGATACCCCAGATCTAAACCATAACATCTTCTTAGTCCTAGGATATACTAACCAGAAGATCACTAAGAGTCTGTTGCAGAGGCCTAAAGAAACCTACTAGGTAATTTAATTCACCAACCAACACAGGTTAGAGCATATTTGACCATATTCTTCACTAGGCTATGAGCTCCTTTCAGAATATCTTTTATTATCATTGTCTTCAGTGGCAAGCACAGCACCTAGTACATAACAGAAGGTAATAATATTTGCTAAATAAATCAGGTTAACTAATTTGTGTCCATTTCCTGCTAAACATCAACACAAACAATTATTTTATAGAGCTGGAGCCTAATCTAGAACACACAGCAGGATTTTCTTAAAATATTAGAGACAGAGATGGCTTAAACTCAGCGAGAATACAAAGATTTTTAAAAGACAGCTAAAAATATTACAGTTTCTCATTATTCTTGGGTCAAGTTACAGGCGAATGAGAAAAATGACAAACCAAAGGAATTGACCTATATCTGCCAGTATGACTTTCTTTTCCAGCAGACAGTTTCAAAGTAAAGTGGTTACAGTGATTAGGCAGCACAGGGAACAACTCAGAACATTGAACTCCTCACACAAGTCACTTTTAAGAGACAGAAATTGAGAAAGGAAAGAAGAAATTTATTATGTTGTTTCCAAGATATGCCTAAAAGAGGAGTGGACATTGCTAAACTGGCAGAAGCCCAGTAAATAAAAATGCTCTTATTCAAAAGGATTGTGGATCAAAGAAGAAAATATTGAAAACTGAATTAGAAGACAGAAATAAAGATCAGCAATCATCTTGGGTAGTCTTTGGCCCACTAAACAGCACAATGCAAGTGTTAGCAAACTACTGGGTTTGGGAATAGAATTTTAAGTAAATGTTCATAAATACATTTTATACAGAGATTAAATGCTGGCATTAAATCTGGCATCCATACTTCCACAATGCCAACTTCAACCCTGCAAGGCTCCAGATTCTTTCACATGATGAGCATAAACACAGCCTTAAATTTGTTTATCATGGGTCTGCAATAGAAACTCTCATTACAAATTGTTACTATCTTCTGATCACTTTCTTGAACCTACTTTCAGGTGTTGAAATAACCAGGTACACAAGCATTATAAAGTAGTAGATGGTTTACAGCAATAGTGATATTAAGACTTTTTTTTTGAAAAAATATAATTTTGTTCAAGGAAAAACATCTTCAATTAAAAATAGATTCTCATAGGATTTAAGTGTCCTAATAATAAGATGCTAGACTCAATTGGGTACTGAAAAGTCAGAGAATAGTAAGTAACATAATTAACATTTATAATAGGAAAAATGTTTATAAAATTTTATTTAATACCCAATAGCTGCTTATAAAAATGAGTATAATTGTGTGCCAATGACACTGATCAACTTCTGGTTTATTTCTTCTTTTATCATATATGAAGTATTTGCAGTACTATGCCTTTTGAGTAATAGCAAAACCATGGAGTGCTAAAATTACAAGCCTACCAAACTGAAACTGTTTGTTTTTGTTTACCCCTCCCCGCTTTCTGGCTTTCAGAAATCTGGAGAAAGCTAATAGCACAATTCCCAAACAGACAAATTTTAGATCACACGTTATGGAAGTCTCTTCCACCATAACATTTACAAGAAAAGTAACTTAACAATCAATCTATTTTTTGCTTTTTCTGTTTTCTTCAGCCTTGTTCTGTCTATAAAGCCAATCTCCTCTGCTCAGCTTATCAGATACGTATTCTATTTTATAGAAAGAGGAATTGTCTAATCTGGAATCACAATTAAAAGCTAACTGGGCCAGGGAATTAGGTCAGTGGCTCCACCGCCTGCTTTGCAAGCACAAGGTCCAGAGTTCAATCTCCAGTACCAGAAAAAAAAAAACACAACTGAATTTATTGTAATTTTGTCTTTGACAAAGTCCTAACTCTCCAATTTTTCAGCAGTCTTCATAGGGCAAAGGTATATATATTAAGACTTGTGATAGGAAAGTTTTAGAAAATCTTAGGAAACCATTTATCTAACAATTGACTGTGACTTTATACTTATAAATTTAATAGTTCTAATTGTTTAAATGCTTAGCAAATGGTTTTGGGCACCAAAACCTGGCTACAGAGATGGGAAGAATTCTAGTTACAGTAATGGGTCGGAATGACATTTTGCTTAATAACTCCTTTTAGAAATGTACCGCCCAAGCTGAATGTCATTATGGGACTATTTATAATTTAGAGGTTTCTGTCAAGATGATTTTATGCCCTGACATGGCACTGAGTAGGCTGGAAACAGCTGTATGCCCCAAGGGAAACAAAATTATTGGTGTTATTCAAGAGCAAAAGTATTAATCAGGGAATATTTCTTACAGAACTTCATGATAATATAATGGTTAATTGATTGCAACATGCAGTAAAATAATATCATTCCAGCAATGACAATTACAATAAATGCTATTCAACCAATAAAATCTTTCCTCTAAGTAGATAAAGCTTAATTATAAATATAGTTCTAATCCTTAGAATTTCCTAATAAACCAGATGTACATAGTAATACAATTAAAATTTTCATCCATGCACAAAATAAGTGTTAGAAAGACTTTTTTCAGAGAAGCCATATATCCAATATGTTTGGAATGTTTTACATCTGTGAATTTTACCTTTGTATAAAATAGGTTTAACTACTATACACAGAGTCAAGACAAGTCATTAGGTTACATAAACAGGTACTGTATTGTGGAAAACACTTGTCCAAACCCTATCACTAAGAAAAGACAATGGGACAATCAGATTAGATTTTCTTAGTTTGTTTCACATATTTAGAATGTATTTAGGAATAAAAATTATTACATTATGTATAATTTGTTCTTTACATTGGGGGATGTGGTTATAAGAATCTAGGTTTGAAAAGAATTCTGAATACATTTGTTGCAAATATTCTTCATGTCTCAGCCAAATACTATGGGAAATAAGAAAATTACAGTCCACTTTTATTCACTTCATGACAAGGAGGAAGCCACAACTTCTCCCAGTCTTAATTGCTAATCTGTCTCATTTATAAAATGAGATACAGTACTAATCCTCTAAACCATGGAAGAGCAAGACTAGATGTCATTTTAAAGCTCCTGGGTGTTCTGAGTGTCTACATATATGCTTAATTCATAAGCATGTCTATTAAGAGGTCCGAATATCATAAATGTGGGCTGGGACACAAAGAGATAGTAGTTGCAGAAAACTACAGATAAACATTAATATACTACTATATAGTTGTTTTTGCAGGTCAAACATTTACAGTAAATGTCTCAGCAAATTCCAACAAAAAAACTCGGAAATACAAAAAGATTTCCAGTGCTGTGTTTTATGACCTACACATCTTAAATAACATTCAATATATAAGAATGTTCTGTATCAATGAAAATTAGCAATAAAAATGTAGAAAATGCTATTATTTACAAAAAGGATGATTTGACCATTCTGTTCTAAATGGTTAATGATAATCCTATTGTGGTCTTATTTTAATTCTATGACAACTTGGATTCCAGTTATATACTGGAGTTTTATAATAATAATGCTAGAAAATATTAACTAAGTACACAAATGGAACATAAATATGTACCATGAATGAAATTACTGTATACACAAAGCAGTAAGATGTATTAAAGATTAGAATTTATTCCTAGTTTTATTTCATAGTACTTACAAGGCACTTCAAAAATAGTGTGATTTCAAGATAATTATCATATTGCATGTGGTTAAAATTACTCAGCCCCTTTTTGTTTCCTTATAGGAAACAAAAGCCAATTGCTAACTAAAATTATAGTGATTATTAGAGTACACACAGCTAAGAGGTCTTGCACAGAATTTTGAAAAATGATAAAAGTGCCCTTGGGCCGGGGATTTAGCTCAGTGGTTCTGGCGCCTGCCATGCAAGCGCAAGGTCCTGAGTTCAATCCCTGGTACCAAAAAAAAAACTTTAAAGGTCGGGGATTTAGCTCAGTGGTTACACTGCCTGTCTCGAAATTGCAAGGACCCGAGTTCGATCCCCAGTACCAAAAAAAAAAAAAGAGAGAAAAAAAGTGCCCTTAAAATTTAATGCAATGTATATTTTATCATATTATGAAAAAGCATTTAGTAACTAAAGAAATACATAAATGACTTACTTTCATGGGAGGAAATAAAGATCTGCATTTCATTAATTTTAAATGCCATACAGAGAATGTAAAAATAGCAAGGCTTAAAGCTATGAGCCAGTATCTCTATGTACCCTAAAGGCACAAAGTCTCAAAGTAAGTCACATAAAGGTTAGTACTCGCACACCATACTAAGTCTTACTCTAGGACAACACTACTGAAGACAGCACTTTTATCTGTTCTTCAGAGGTGGGTCAGGAAAAAGAAAAAGATACATCTTGTATTCCAGATATGCCATAAAAGTATGAGACACATTTTCCTTCATTCATCATTCAGTAAACTCTTTCTTGAAAGCCTGTATGCTATTCTTTCTTTTTGAAATCCTCTGGTCTTGGTTGAATAAACTCTTTTCTTTTACGCTGTGCTGACACTTCTTTTAGAAACACAGAGCTTATTTCTCAGATCATTTGCCTTTGGCCTACATATCCCAAAGTATTTTTTTTGTGTTTCTGAAAAGAGAGAAAGTTTGGTTCCATATAGATGTCATATATAAACCTAAAGGAAAAGGAACACTCGATCTACCTTCCATATTTAAATTACCTACAGACATTGTTCCAAAATTAGATTTGAAGGCCTGGAAAAAGATAAAATATACATTTAGAAAACAATGCACAATACTAGAAAAGGAAGAAAGAAGGTGAAATGGAAAGAGGAAGGAATGAACAAAGCAAGAAATAAACCTTGAAAAGACTTCTACAAAGGTTATGTAGAAAAGTTATTAAATATAAATATTTATAAAGTATTCTTCATTTCAAAGCATGTTATTTAGCATTTAAATAGCCTTTTGGCCCAGAAGTCTTTTAAAGATTTTTATTGATTCATAATTTAAAGTACAGGTACCCAGAACTTTGGAAATACTATGCATTTCATTTTAAGATTGAGAAAAGTTTTACCCATGGTGTATTTTCCAGAAAAGAATAAAAAAGAAAAAAAGTCCAAATAACAACAAGCAATATTGCCAAAGATTTATTTACATTCACTGTTTGTTGATTCAACAAAGTGTTGAGTAATTCATACAATGTCAGATGCAGCCTAAAAACATGATGGGAAAATACTGGTGACATAATGATGAATGTATATTGCATAATGTCATATTCACTTATGAACAAAAGAAGACAGGGCAGTATAAAAGAACGGGTACTGAATTATGTGTTAGAAATTTGGTCTATAATTTCAGATCATGTAATTATCACTTAGGTAATCCATTAAATAAGTTTTTGCAAATTTAGATTTTTCATCTGAAAAAATGGGTTATTTAAAAATCTTGATAGGGCTGCAGATGTAGCTCAGTGGTACAGCACTTGCCTAGCATGCACAATATAACTCCAGTTTCTAATTCTGACATTTATCTTCCATTTGAACTTAGGTTGGGTATTTAAACTTTTTGGCTTCTATAACTACAATATTATTATTGGAAATCAACATAATCCATAGATGAGTCACACAAAAAAGTTATTAAGTGACTCTAAATTAATTCTTTTGTTTTTATTTATTAACACGTTTCCAGTACATAATGATTACAATCTTTGTGGGGAGTTGGTACGTGTACATAAACATATGCTTTCTTCATCCACTTTTCCTCTCCTCCCTCCCTCTTCACTCCATCTCTTGATCTCCTTCTGATTTGAGAACAATCTTTCTCTCTACTTCCTTTTACCCTTTATTCTGCTTTTTGTTTATATTTGGGGTTTCTCATATAAGAAAAATCATGTGATATTTAAGCTTGTGTGCCTGATTTATCTGACTTAACATTATGGTCTTGAGGTGCATCCATTATCCTACAAATAAATAACATACACCTATACTTAAATAAGATGATCATTTGAGTAATTAAGTTATGTTAATTAATACAAGTTTACATACCCACTGTTCAAAGAAAAGCCTAAACAAAATAAATCCAGAGATATGAAATTCGAATAAAAGCTATGGCTACAGGACTGTTGTCCAAGACACAGTCTTGTTTCCATCAGATGCATCACATATAAAATAGTGGCATTTCTGGGTTAACAACTTCTCTTCTTTTGTTTAAACAAACTTCAAGTATAATGGGTCTACAGCAATTTGTTAAAAAAACAATTACCCTTTCCACCACCTGCCTTGCAAACACAAGGTCCCGAGTTCGATCCCTTGTACCCAAAAAAAAAAAAAAAAAGGCAATTACCCTATCAGGCTCAAGCTTGCCTGTGCCAAGAATGCCATAAACGTTGTAAACATTACACTGTGTTGTAGCAGCAATCATTTGCACATGATTTTTCATCCTGAACTATAACTGATTTGAAGTAATAGCTCAGAATATACTGACCCTCTAAGGGCTATCATTCAAATTGGGTTTATAAAAATATCTTCAGTGTCATGAGTCAGGGGGTGGAGATGAAAGAGTGGGAGGTATATAAGGATATATAAAGATATAATGGATATAACATTGACAGAGCTTTCTAGTTCTTACCTTCTACCTCTTCCAACCACTGACTCATTTACAAACTGATAAACATCTATATAGGTATTAGTACAAATATTAAAAGCAGTAAAGGGCTGGAGATTTCACTCAGTGGTGCCGCCGCCTACCTCACAAGCGGAAGGTCCCAAGTTCGATCCCCAGTACTGGAAAAAACCCAAAACCAAACCAAAAAAGCAGTAAAAATGACAAAAGCAACATTTGGAACAATTATAAAATTCTCATTAGTAATTCATAATTAATTATCATTTGGTAAATTAAGAAAGGCCTGATATGATGAATATGATAATCATCAAACACAAAGCAGTCCAAGAAACAATACATAAAACAAATATGTAATACACATACCTTATGAAATTAAAATACAGTAATACCACAGTATTTGTCCTTAATTGGTTCTGGGGCTCTGTGAGTACCAAATTGTTTCAGCTGTAAAGGGAAGCAACTGACAAGACAATGGACACCTACAAGGTCTAGTTTTCCCATTAAGTACCAAACAATGGTAAGCCGGAGTGTAGCCCTAGCTCTACACCCTCAAAACAAGACATGTACTACTTAGCTACTATGCTATTCAAAGTCAGTATCTACAAGTCTGGCTATCACCCACACATAGTATTTTTACTTGGTAGCAACAGAATTCCTTCTTGTGGCTACTCAAAAAAAAAATTTTTTTTGAAAGGATTTTCAACTTTGTTTTCTTTTGTTTTGGGATGACAAGACTGCAACCCAAGGCTTCCCATGTACTGGGCAATTTCTCTACCACTGAGCTAAACTCCCATTCCTAGGATTTTCAGCTTTGGTGCCATATAATCTGAGAGCTTGTATACGTGTATACAGGGGGACCTCAGTATTCATTGTTCACTGGTTCTGAGAGGCATAAAAAGTACTAAAAATTACAAGTACTAAACTGCTTTGGGTAGAAAAGGTACTGAATGAGTCACAAGACAATCAGTACCTTCAAGTTCTAGCTTGTGCATCAAGTACCAAACAAATGATGAGTATCAGGACAAATTTAAGGTCAAAATGGGTCCAGTACCAAATTGAATGAGTTCCCAAGCAGCCAAGTACCAAGGTATGACTATACTCTCTTTCACACAGCAATTCTCTAAGACTTAAGTCAAATTGTTATGCTATCAGAATGTCAATATGATTTATTTGCTAATAAATGTTAGATTTTTAAATTTTGATCTTGCATGACAAATGTTTGTTTATATTTAAATATATTCACATACTTCTTCAAATGCTGTCTGCCAGTATCATTTCTAAGTAGCATGATTTGTTCCAACTATTAAAAGATTTGAAATCATGATAATATTAGAAGTTTAAAAGCTTTACAGATCGACTACATTATGCTAACTCCAAAATTAGTGCTCTCATGTAAATTAATATATAAAAAGAAGTCCATTAAATATCAATTTTATCACTACAAAATAAAGTTTGCTAAAAATATCTTTGAATTATTCCCTTCAACTGGGATATACACAATTAAAGAATGTTGCTAGAAGCTAAAGTGCAAGTAGCCAGTTATAGTTCCTTTCTGTAAAATAGCCTAAGCTGGCAGCTGATGAGCAGTTTCCCTTTTAATTAGAGTTGTTTCCTGATTAATTAGTCCCAGAACACTTAATATAAGACTAGTTGATACCACTGGGAACTGAACAATAATTTCCCTCATGGTACTACTTAAACATCATCTTTTCCCCAGGATTAAGCTCAGTGTATTTTTTATTCAAATGGAAAAACGTCTTTCCACAAGAGAAGTGAGTTAGAAAACTACAGTCCAGTGTCCAGAGATATACCATCAGTTCCAACAGGAAAACAGAGTATGTCTACTATCTAGAGAAATTCCTTCAATCTTTAATTTAAAGTTCTGCTTTAGCGTACTCAAAAAATCTAAAATAGCTCATAATAAAGATTAATTACCCTTTTGAATGCAAGGTCAGACCTATAAAACCAAATGAGACTGCAATTTTTTTCAACATACTCAAATCACCCCTGCCAACAACTTGAGCTTTGAAACTTTTCTAAGTAAAGGTGATCTGAGTAAGGTTCCTGGAAAGTTAAGTAAGAAAACTAGTGAGTTCAATTAATCAATCATTAGGAAGAAATGGAACTTTACTTAGAATGCCTAAATACTAACTGGATAGATGGGTAGAAAAATTCAAGTAACCTTTCAATCCAAAACTGCCATTCTAATTTTTCATACAAGAAGTGAAGATTTAGAGAGCAAAGTGAAAATTGCTCCTTTTCACATCATTTTTGCAGGTATCAAGACAAAAGCTAATTGATGCTGTCTTCAAAAAATTAGTCATCTATTAGAAGATTAAGCAGTTTTCATAAACATGTCAGAGATCAGGTTTTCCAAGGGTAGAAGTGATTAAATCCTTCTAACATTAGTAACAATTCGACATTTCTCTTAAGGAAGAAAGAACGAATACTCGTGATAGTTAGAGATCAGCTTCTCCAAGGGCAGAAGTGGTTGAATCCTTCTGACTTTAGTAACAATCTGAAATCTCTCTTAAGGAAAAACGAACAAATACTGATGACAGTTTATTCCAGGAGTACAATGGTTCTGATCGACTTTTACCTAGTCTCTTTAACTTCATTAGAAATAAAAATGTTTGCATGTACCAATTCCCCTTGATGACAATAATCATTACATACTGCACACACGCACTAATAAAAAATAAACTTTAAAATGTTTAATATGTTGCGGTGGAAACTTGGAGCTAGATTTTTGGTGCCTGCTACTAATTACTGCTGCCAGCTCCTTTTTTTCATCTTTACCCTAAGTAATGATAAACACATCTAAACATAAATTTAAATTTAAAGAAAAAAATCAAAGCCAAAGCCAAAGCCCTGCAATAAACTCAACACATCATATTAACCAATGAAACCTAAATACGTTCTAAGAATATGAGATAAAGCCAGTGAAGGTAATATCAAAGTGGGATCTAAGACTGTAATCCCAGGCTCTGGAAAATTTTTCAGATCTAAGATTTCCTTTTCTCTTTCATTCTATAGCTCTACATATAGCTATAGCTAGCTGTATAATAGGTTTTATTATATTGCAGATTTTATTACATCACAGAATGATTTATGCTCAACAAGGACATCAAATACTTTCCAAAAAACATTAAGTATATTACTACTCTAAGTCCTTAAAATGAAAATTTTCCTTAATCTTCTTTGAAACAATGTTGAAAGGATGGCAAAATTTAAATTTGCTACTAGTAAATAAACACATCATTTAAGTACATAAAAATAATTAAGAATATATTTTTTAATTTTTACACAAATATCACTAGTGGACAATTGACAGGAAAGCTATTATCTCTCAAATTCACATAGAATAACAGTTTTCATACAGGTAGATATCACTAAAGGTATGTATGAGAAAATGAAAGACCCCAGGAAATGATGACCAAGGACAACTAATATGGTAAAATAACAATATCCAAGAGTATAATTATGTAGTAAGAAACTACTATCCTTACTATGCACAAAAAAAAGAGAAGACAAAAGATACACCTTCTTCTTTCACTAATTGTGAATCTCTTAAGAAAAACCTTGCAGTACATACATGTTCAAGGCATTAATAATAATACAGGGATACTCTTTACTCTCCTTGCCCATCTATTTTTTTTTTTTAGTTAGTAAATTTCAAGGAATTACAAATTTTCAGAAGAAATTTTCATAAATTTTATGACTACATCAATATGTACCAGCAAAAACCCCTGTGGTTTTTATAAATGCCAATGGTACAGAACCAGCTGGAATAACCTCATTCTATCAAAAAGCTCATTTCCCACAACTAGACAAGGTGATAACAGAGAGCAGAGCAGCTGTGTAATTAAGCAATGCTGCGACTCTCAATGAATTCTATTGTTCAGTATTATTTGACTAACACATTGCATAACATTTTTAAAAGGTAAATATCATGTAGAGAAGAAGCAAATATTTACCTGGTTAAATGATGTATAGAGCTTTATTTAGTTATGAAAGCCTATCAAATAAAAGATTATATAAGTGATACCATTTGAAGTTTTAATTAACTATTCAGTGCATGTTATTCAATTATAAGAAAAATACCAATTTAAACATTTCCTCTTGAGAGTTTACAGTAGTATAATTATAGTACATTCCTGTAAAGTAGAGTAAGTTTTTTCTTTAGCGCGATGTTTTATTAAAAGTCATCTGCTACAATAATACACTGGAGAACAGAGAGAAGACAGGTTTTATTCTGAGCAGTAACAATAATCTGACAGGAATAAACATTGTGAAGTTTTATCTGTCCATACAATACTCAAGAAACCAGAGAACTTGAAGAATCCTAAAAGAAGCTACTCCTATGGTTGTTTTTTATTTATTATTCCAAAAAGGATTTTAGCACCAACTACCAAATACTTACAACTACTCATTTTGTTCTCTGATACAAGTTTAAGCAAATGCTTTCTGTAGTTTATTCTATTGGGTTGCTCCTGTGCAAATTTATAGTATTTCATTTTAGCCAATCAATGATATTTTTTAACAGTTTTTAAAAATTAATATGCACTACCATCCTAGCACAGTACCCAACACAAAATAGGTACTCAAACATTTTTAACAGATATTGTAATATTATTGTTTAAAATTCTGTTGTAAAGGGCCAGGGATTTAGCTCAATGGCACCACAGCTGCCTTGCAAGCACAAGGTCCTTAGTTTGATCCCTAGCACCAAAAAAAAATAAAATAAAATAAAATTCTATTGTACCAATCCTAGGTGACCAACCAAATATTATCTGCTGGTATCATTTTGTTATAACGTATTATTTCTAAGGGTTTTCATTATGTTTATTTCTTATAAGAGAAATAGTCTTGAATTAAATTCTTCCTATTTAAGAAGGGACAAGCATTGATCCATGAGCAGTGGTTGTAGCTGGTCAGTTGAGTGGCAGTGTGGGAAGGAAAGAATAAACTGATTTTACTCTCTAAGCTCTCTGGATAATCCACGCTAGTCACAAAATGGCAGGAATTACTACATAAGACACTTCTTTTACAGGACCCCTTTTCCTAACCCACTCAGACTTATTCTCTAAGTCCCTACCTCATAATCTGTCTCATCTGTGACCCTTTCCCAGCCTCAACCCAAACAAAGCTGTCACTAGTTCCTCTGTATTTTACACTTAAGACATTATAACTTGTATCCTAATATACTTGTTCTAGCTGTGTAAGGACCTGCCTCTCCCTTACCTGTACTCCTCAAGGGTGTGAACCTTTTCCATCTATGCATCCCTAGAAAGCACAAAGAGTCTGGCCCATAAAAGAGTCTCAATCAAGAGTGATGCTCAGCATGGTGGTCTATGCCTGTAAAGAAGGCCCAGGCAGGAGGGTTGCCAAGAGTTTGAGGGTAGCCTGAACTACATAGTGAGATCCTATCTCAAAAAAACTTTAAAAAAAAAAGTTACTGAATGATTAAGGATTGGTATCCTGAATATAAAAAAAACCTTATAATTCAGAAAAAAACCCCACAAATAACCCAATTTTTAAAAGTGGGCACAAGATTGGGGAGTTTCTCAAATATCAAACACAGTAATCATATGAACCCAGCAGTTTCACTGAGACCACTGAAGAATCATAATCGTTATTACCATTATTATTGCTATTACTGTTATTATTGCTCAGGATGTATTGTACTTATAAAAATAGAAGCTAATCTTGAGTACTTACTGTGTACTGAGAACTTCATCATTTTATTTAATTTGCACAATCCCAGTAGACAATACTATTACGCCTGCTTTACAAAGATAAAATAGAGGCTTAGAAAATCAAAGTTAATACTTGGGAGAAGTGAGACTCAAATCTTGGCCTATCAAACAATAAAACTTAAATTCTTTAAAAAGGAAAGAATACATACACTTGTGAAAGAAAAGATTCATTTGGAGAAATAAAAATTCAAATGTCAGGGAGAAAATGGCTCATGATTATGTTATCTCTCAAAGCTTATCAATTAAAAGCCTGTTTTGATTCTAACATATTCTATTCTAAGTATATCTTACAAAATATATCACTTCTACAAAAGAGCAAAACAGTACAATTTAATATTTTCTATCTTACATAAGTACTAATCAGTACTCTTGGCTTGATAGATTATATCACAAAAGCCTTGTAATTACTGAAATTGCACATACAATTCTGTTACGCTACATAAAATTCAATCTGCCCTAAAATATACACAGCCTCCCCCATATCAAATGGCTCAGAATATGTGAAAATGTGGTTATTACTCAGTGCTCCGCATGCTAGCAATTAAAATTTAATCTTCACTTCAGAAGCTCTAAATTCCGTTTGCTTCTATCCATAGGGAGACTGGTGTCGCCATCCTTCTATCATTCCTTCAGATCACCTAAAAAATGATTAATGATCAGCAAAATATAAAGAGCTTTTGCTTCAGGATCATTAAAACAAAAAGTAGGAATGACCTGTCCCTTCATTTCATTTTTAGAATTTTCTACTTCATGGTGTTCAAATATCGACACTATTATTTAATAACTGTGTTTCTCAATCTCTCTGTACGTCTCATGTAAACTTGATGGTAAAAATGAGAATCAAATAACTGAAGCCATCAAGGTTGCAAGGAAAAGGCACATACAAAAACACTAGACATAACACCCACCAGACATCCCATTAATTCCCTCAGCGAGCATTTACCTAGCATCTACTAAAGGAGAATCTAGTGTTGAGTGCTAAGGCTATAGCAATGAGCAAAAACCAGATGGCCAACCTTGCTCACTTTCCATTCTAGAGGGCCCCATGGGTCACACTGAACTTCCCATAGATGTGGAAGGATCTTTCACGACTCTTCACTGTTATACAAGGCACTGCCTCAGCCTTCACACATCCTCTCATGCAAATTCCTCCGAGACAGAGTGGCCTGATCCAGTCTCTGTGCTCCCTTGTCACTTTGCTCATACCTGAGCCATAGCACTCAACCATTTTATTAACCTTTTGGCCACTTTCTTGGCTGCATGCCCCAATAGACTGTAAATTCTTCAAGGGCAGGATATAAGTATTATTAGTTTTTATATCTCATTAGTGCCTAGCACATTGTCTGACATAAAAATGATACTGTTTGATAAATTAAAGAATGTGGCACAATAAATTAGTGGCACAAGGAGATAATACATTGTTACATAAAACCTTGCTTTCTCTCTAACCATCTCTAAGATGGATGTCCTGAAACTTCAAGAGCTTATAGTAATCTCCGTATTTTCTACACTACTTCTCTGTGCTACTTATTTAGCATTGAAGAATATGCTCCTTTATAATTTTCTTTATTCTGTATCAGTGGTGAGTACTTACCATGTAGTAAGCATGTACTAAATGCTTTATAGGAATTGTCTTATTGAATCCTCAAAAAATCTTGTAACATACATATTGTTATGCAATGCCAAATGAGCAAACTGAGACTGGATAATTAAGGAACTTGTCCAAGGTCATGCTGGTAAGTAGCAGAGTTTGAGTTCTGAATCTAGGTTCTAATTCCATAATGAATACCAGCATTCCCACCTAACATGAAGCTACTACCTCTTTAACTGTGGCAAGTTGTCCCTGAATGTTCCTTCTAAGGATAGCAGCACATTCAATATAATTCTCCATGGACAGCACTTCTGACTGCTCTGTGCTTGGTCCTTGGCTCCAGACTGAGATTATGAGGTGGCCTATAGCAATGATGGTGAGCCTCCTAAGGCTTTCAATGATAAAATCAGCCTACTGTGGCAGGCATGCTGTAGATTCAGCACCACCCTCCTATAACTTCTGACCTGGTTCATCCTCACTTGTATGTAGTTGAGAGTTTTTCCTGCTTTTTAATACTTTTGTCTTATAGTTACTCCCTATCAGTCAAAAGATACATGCTAGCCTTTATTTTGTAGAGAATATATTATAAAAGCTAATAAGCCATAGAGTATGATTGTTCCACGCTGTAATCCCAGCCCCTTTCTCTGTTCAATATTCTTCTCTAGGCTTCACCTACTATGATTCAGGATCTCTCAACTTACATGCCCCGCTAATTACAGCAAAACTCTTCAGGCCAGGAATTTTTTGTGGTTCCTATCTACCTAGTAAAAGCAACAGAGACTGGTACAACAGGAACTACTGTTCCATGGCTTACTGCTCTCCCTGGTAAGATAGGTAAGTTACCTAAGAAAGCAACATTGCTTCATAGTTTACCATCTTTACCCAGAACCTAACATAGTTTACAGCAAGGAAAAAAAAAAACTAAATAAATGAGCATATGAATAAGTCAGCAAATGACCTTGGGTCCATCTTGGGAAGGATGTCAAAAAACTTCATTTATCATCTAGAATATGTCAGACATAAAATATCTCTTAAGGAGCAAAACAACAGTGGTACTTGTTCCCCTGGACTTTACAGTCTGCTTAAAAAGTAGACATTAGCAAGTTAAAATAACACTACGATAGCCCCTTCCTCTAAGGCAATGATTTATATAGTGGTGTAATGAAGTCACAAAATCAAAGATATTTGAAAATCAGACAGGGACTAAAATTAATAAGGTACACAGAGTAACAGAGTATTAAGCCTATGGCAAAACAAGGTATAGCTTATTATTCTTTGATATACAAAGCATATTTTGGGTTAGATCCAGTCTGTTGGCTCAGTGTTTGCTACCCTTGAAAAGAATGCTTCAGATTGATTTGTGGCTACAGATTTTCATCTGGCATACCTTGACTACAGAATCAAATGACAGAGTACTTTTTCACAGAAGGTGAGTTTTGAGTTTTCTCTAAATACTTCTGATTTCTTCTTTCGTATGCAATCTGCAGTCTCTAGTAGGGTTTTTATATAGCGATTCTGTTTGTTCAAGTTGAACCATTTCAGTAACTGACCTTGAAATCTTGCCATCTCTTTAATAAGACAGGAAAAATTAACTAAAACAAAAGAAGACACTAACAGTTGCTGAACTACAACCAACAAGTGCCAAGTATGGGGGCACTTCTTACTGAAAATCCTATAGGTGTTCATGCTCTGCTCAGTGAGTGGTGGAAGCTCAGGTGTATTTACCACCAAAGTACATAAATATACTCCTAGCTACAAGCATTTGCTGTCTCATTTCTACTCTCAAACAGAAAAAGGAGAATATCATTTTGAGAAATAATATTATTCATCTTATTATTATGCTTGGCTATTGATCCAAGGAAGACAATGAAACTAAATATACCACCACTGTCCTATACTTCTAGTCACAGAAATATTATTACTTGAGTTTCAGGGCACATGATCAGATCAGCATATTTCTATATTGTTGGTATGAAAATGCTGTCTTTTGATAAACTGTACTGTAAACAGAAGGAATAACATTGAAATTTCATGTTATCATAGAATTACAAACTGCATTTGGAAATATTTATTTATTATAGTCAATTATACATTGCTACTCAATCTCAAGTAGCAAACAACATTTGCCATTCTGAAATAAATTACTGTTATATACATTTTTAGAATAAAATATGCTACAGCTGATTCTGAGGCCTAGGATTACAAGTGTGAGCCACCATGCCTGGCAAGGGAAAGAACTTTAAAAAAAGTGGCAGACTTTATTCAGACCTACCCAACAGATGCCTGACCTCTGTTCAGGTTCTTAAGAGGTAACCTCTAAACACCTGAAATTTCCTAAAGAATAGAAGATGTTGTTCGTGGTGGGACCCAAACCATCTAATAATTTATGTTATTCAGGTGACTCATAGATGCTGCACTAGTAGAAGACTCGGGGTGGGGGCTGGCCAAGCCACAAAGACCAATCTGGTGATTACAGGGCTGGGGCTTGTAGTATCCTGTGGTATCAGTCCAATCCCTGGGGAGGAAAGGAGAGAGTCCAGAAATTGAGTTCAATCAGATGGGTGAAGATAAAATCAATTAAGCTTAGGTAATTAAATTCCAAAAAAATTCTGGACAAAAGCTTGGTAGGCTTCCTTGGACTGCCACACATTGATTCTGACAGGGTATGCCCTTGAGGGTGATGTGTCTCCAGAGATGATGGAAAAAGCACCATGTCTGGAACTTTCTCAGTACCTTACTTTGCTCTATGCTTCTCTTCCTTTGGCTAGTTCTGATTTGTATTCTTTTGCTATTAAAAACAAAACAAAACCTTAACCATGAGTGGAGCACTTTTCCAAGTTCTGTGAGTCATTCTAGCAAATTATTAAACCTGAGGCAGTTGTGGAACCTTCAAATTTGTGCCAGCTGGTGTGAAGTCAGGATGGCCCTGGGAAACTCAAATTTGTGGTTGGTACCACAAATCTCTAAAGACTTAGCAGTCTAAAAGACTGTGCCTTTTGTCTCTGGTTTGGCTAACATGGATAGTGTACTTCTTTCTTTATTTTCCAAACATAATGCGAGATGCAAAACAGCTACCTTGTGACAAGCATATGCCAGATATATCAGATAGGATTCAGATATTTCAAAAAGTAATTAATTCAGGGATTTGGGCACTTGACAACTGGAAGAGCTAGAAGAGCCAAAGACTGAAGATACTGGCTCGTAGGCCTGCCACCACAGCTACAGTCAAGAGAATCAGAAGGTTGCTGTTGCCACGAAGGTTAGAAAATTTCAGGACACTAAAACCATAGAATGATTGAGAATGAAACGCACAGAGGCAAATGAAAAACTTCACAACTAGTGAAGCTCAACTTGCCAGAAAAAAAAGTAGTATGATTTTTGCTTCCCTCCCATCTTTATTGGCAGACAGTAACTCACAGGAAGGAGTCCAGAAAGAAAGGAATCTCAGAAATGTAGTTCTTTGGCTTCCAAATATCTTCCTTATATTTTATTCAGTGAAAAACAATTTTCCTTTTTCCTATTCTCTCTTGATCCAAGTTTTTCTGCAAATTGCATATTCAAAACTTCACAGTATTTACTACAACTGGTCAAATTTTCATCACATTTATGAATATATTATCAGGAGTTCATAAATACTATTATTGGACAATATTCTTTATATCTTTCCTAAACTTTAAATCTTAAAAGGAATGAATCAACAAAGCCTCTCAATGTTAATGGAGGAAGGGATATAGTAGTGTCTGCTATATCCAAGAACAGTCATCAGAAGTACATAATTTAGGGCCGGGGATTTAGCTCAGTGGCTCCACCGCCTGCCTCGCAAGCGCAAGGTCCCAAGTTTGATCCCCGGTACCAAAAAAAAAAAGGACATAATTTGTTATTAACATGAAAAGGTGATCTCTACATATAAACCATACATGCAAGTAATTTTCAGTGACAAAGTCGCTTAGTGAGGTTTAAATGGCCAAATATTTCAAAATGTCCTTCTTTAGAACAAGAGCTTATTTCTGAAAGTAGCTGCTTTGTCACTCACTACCACATGTAATAGACTTTATTTTTTAACATATCTATATGTACCATCTTGTAACAATAATTTTTTAAATCACCCATTTTACAAAGGTTAAGTTAAAAGTAGATAACTTATAAATCCACTTAATCTAGCACATGAAAACTGCAAGAAAATTGTAATATTCTGAATGTGAATATATAAGTGTGGGCACCACCATCATATCACTCTAAGGGTGCAAAGTTCCACAGGCTCAAGCCACTTCTGAACCACAATACGACATATGGCCATCAGACCCAAGGACCAGAGCTCAGCAAATACAAATGTAATTTAACATCTCATGTGCTTGCTATTTTAAAAGTACAAATTGAATTTAGAACATTTTTTTCCATATGCACCATATACTAGTATGGAGATCACTAATCTCTAAAAAATGGTAAAAGTTACATTTTTCACCCAAATTTATTTATTTATTTATTTATTTATTTATTGGTACCGGGGATTGAATTTGGGTCCTTGCACTTGCGAGGAGGCAGAATCACTGAGCTAAATCCTCGGCCCTTCACCTGAATTTAGTAGTGACAGGCACTTGGAAGATATTTGTGGAAAGAAAGCAGGCAAAGAGGGAAACAAAAAGGAGGAATTACATGGGATAAAAATATTTAAGTTGCTATATTCTGAAGAACAAAGTCATAATATTGAAAATCTCACCTATGAACAGAGAATTTGAAAAAACAAAAAATTACTATTTTTTAAAGTTCCATAATTTAGAGTAGATTAAGAAGTGAAGTGAGACCTAAGAGGAAAAGGCCAACAGTTATCTTTATTTATGGCCTGAAGTGAGCTATTTGGATATAAGCAAAGTAATTTACATGGGAAATGTAAATGCACTTAACAGAATAAAGGTCTGGACAACTATCCACATCATTTAGGTATAAGGTTACATGAACACAGAAATCCTTTAAATTTCATTAAAAAATTACAATACAGTATGTGAAATTCTAACCATAAATCCTAAACAATAAAAATACCTGGTTGAGGGCCGGGGATTTAGCTCAGTGGTTTGGCCACCTGCTGTGCAAGCTCAAGGAAAAGAGTTCAATTCCCAGTATCAAAAAATATATATATATCTGGTTGAAAGTTAGAAAATACTTGCAAAACAAATACAGTTGTCCCTTGGTATTTGTGCGAGACTGTGATTTCAGACCCCCTGGCAGGTACCAAAATCCATATATGTTCAAATCCTTACATAAAATATATGTATTTGCCTTTAACCTATGCACACTTCCCATATACTTTAAACCATCTCTAGATTCCTTATAATTCCTAATACAATGTAAATGCTATGTAAATAGTTCTTGTAATGTTTAGAAAATAATGCCAAGAAAAAGGTCTGGACACGTTCAGAACAGATGCAATTATTTTCAAATACTTTCAACACGTAGGTTATGAATGCACTGATGCAAACCAAAGCTCAGGATACAGAAGGCTAACTGTATATTCCAATTTGGCAAACAAATTATAAAGACATGAATGAAAAAATGAAACAGCATAAAAGGTTTAAAGATAATTACAGATATTATTTACCATTATCCAACAAGTGCTCAAAACAAAAGGCAAAGTATTAAGTGCACAATATCAATATATTTTTAAAGAAGTTCAAAACATTTATAACTTATGGGAGCTATGAAAAACAGTATTTAATATTCTGCCTCACATGAAAATAATATGAAAAATGTTTCTACCTTTGTGATAAGAATTCGGTATCTATCCAGCATTGCCTGGTTGTCATGGCAGCCTGCTAATAACTGCCATACTTCGGCCCTCAATGCTTCGGGAACACCACTCTTTACCAAGGTGGATAGCCCTTTCGGTCGTGCACCAAGGTTACTGTGCCTGAGGAAAGAAGAAGAAAAACCATTCATATTCCCTTTATCACTTTAAACCTCCTTGTTGCTATACAAAATGTATCTATTAGTTTATACAAAAGTATAATCCTGGGTCAAAGACAAAAATGACAAGGGGCATAGAACAATAGTAGCTCTTAAGCTTAGTAATATGTTTGACCTTTTTTTCTTGTTTTCATCTTTTTACTGGTGAGCCATATTATTCTAACTTAATGGAAAAAATTTTCTTCCTTTCATTTACTTCTTAAAATCATCCTTATGAACTTATTTATATTAACAAGTATGAAGAGGCCAGGGATTTAGCTCAGTGGTTCCGGCGCCTGCCTCGTAAGCTCAAGGTCCCAAGTTCGATCCCCGGTACCAAAAAAAAAAAAAAAAGTGCGTTAGCTGTATATCCATGTGCATACATAGAACTCTCTGAGATAAACGTATGGCAAGCTGGCTAGTGTATGTGGTAGGAGATGATTGAAGGACCAAAAGCCGACAGACCCATCGCACCTAGAGGGTACCCCATTCTCAGGCTGAGTTGCATCAAGTGCAAAAAGAGGCTCTACACTCATGTTCTTTAATGGTGTTAAATCATACAAGTTCTACCTCCTAATCTATTTTAGTTGAAGCCCATCAGTATTATCAGCTTAGCGTCTATAACCCAACAATGTAAAAGTTTAGCTAGATGATGAGTATAAATACGAACCTCTTCAAAGTCCATGCACATCTATCTCAATTGATACCAACTGTATCTACCCTTGACCTCTATAGTAACTTCCTAATACCCATTCATCCTACTACTATATACTTCAACATTGCAGGCACAAAGAAGAGACCAATCACCTTGATTACATGTTCTGTTGGCTCATAGTCTGTGTAATGATTTACCTAATCTTCTGAAAGTCAAAATCACTCACATGTATACACTCATATATACATATGCATACACATATTCTTTAAAAGTTAATAGTCAACAGCCCTCAATAAATATTTTATTTTATATAATTCAACTTAATTGACATTCTACCTTTACTAAACCCTCAGCCATTTGTCTGGCCAGGAATAATGAAAATGTCTGTTCAATATTCTTAAAAATCTGGACACTATTTATCTTTATACACTGAATTTAAAAAAGAACTGGGTCCATTTTCCTACAATGGATGCACCTTGAGACCATAATATTAAGAGAAATAAGTCAGACATACAAGCATAAACATGGCATGATTTCTCTATGAGAAACCCAAAGTATGTATAAATTAAAGAGCAAAAAAAAAAGATAATAGGAAATAGCGAGACAGATCACTTGCAAATGGAAAGAGGAAGCAGAGACGGAGGAGAGGGAAGAGAGGGAGGAAAAGGGGATGTAAAAAGAAGTAAGACATACTATGTACATGTACCAACTCCCCACAATGAGTGTAATCATTCCCTGCAAACTTGTACTAATAAAAATTTAAAAATTTTTAAAACAACTAGGTTACTCATAATACTATTAATAAACACCCTTAATTTATTGACTATCCTGAAACACTGTGTCAATTATATTGCATACAACACTGGATTACTTCAGAGGTTCTAATTCATAGATATTAACCCAAATACTACAGGTACATATCTATGACAAGGGAAGACACAAATAAAAGAGCAATTTATTAAAATAATCATTTGCTTTCAATATTTTTATGAAAAATATAACTACACATGGCCACTGCTTTGACAGAACATTAACTGCAGGTACTAGGAACTGCAAAGTAGGCAACTAGCTATGACATGTGCTGAACTGCATGCTAGAAACAAGATAGATACCTAATAAGATTATTTTAAAAGTCACACATAAGCAAATACATACTAACTGTACAGTAACCAGCTAGTTTTTAAAAGCATGAATATAAATTCCACAAAGTCAAGATTCTGTGTCTTCTTTACTTACATATTCTAAGCACCTAAAATAGTACCTAGTACATAGAATGCACTTAATACAATTCTGATAAAGGAATACATTTATAAAACAAAATTAACCTTTTTAACAAAAGGTTAAAAAATCAATCTGAAAATGGTAGCAAGATTTGTTTTAGATGTTGAATGTTTTCAAAATGCTAGTTCTAGTGATTTAAATATTAAATTATTAAGGGACTTATAGAATTGTACAGTGTAATTTCTGAATAACTGCCTCTGATCTTGAAAATATGTGGCAAACTACTGAAAAAATTTAATGACAAAAGGTAGCACTGACCTTGGATATTTGGCATAAACATCAACTTTTATAGCAGGAATTATTTTAATTTTTATTAGCACATATTTGCAGTAGAGAATGATTACATTCATCGTGAGTAGTTGATACATGTATATAACACATTTTAATTCTTTTTGTGTCCCCTTCTCCATCTCTCCCTCCCCTCCCCATGAAGCTCTCCCATCAGAAATGTTTATTCTTCCTTTCATTCACTCTTTCTTTTAATGAGTTATTTCTTCACTATAGCTTAACTGTAATCTCTCGTAAAAACGTCCATTACTAGACTTTAGTCTCTTTTCAGTTTTTTTTCTATATTATCCTATTTCTCTATTTTAAAATATTAGGTATTTTGGGCTGGGGATTTAGCTCAGCGATGCCGCCGCCTGCCTCGCAAGCTCAAGGTCCCAAGTTCGATCTCCGAACCAAAAAAAAAAAAAATTCGGTATTTTTCCTTTATATCTTTCTGATCATATATTTAGCTATGTGAATTCTGACTTTATCAAGGTTTTAACAGACTGATCTAGTTATTTAACAATAAATTGAAAATATTTCACTAGATTTCTTTAAAAGTTCACTGAGAATACAGTCTATCTCCTCACTTAAAAGAAAAATTTTCTCAAGGCACAAAGTGTAGGGCTCTATATAACAGATGCTTTACCCTAATAAGTCACACACAAAATCTTCACACAATGCTTAACTATTATTTCTGAGACTTCGAAAATTCCTGAACCTAAGAAAGACTAATATTTAATAAAGAAATCTTAAGGGCAATTTTTAGATTTTGCCAATCTTGTGTAATAGATATAACCTTTTCTAGGCTGGGCAAGCTTACCCTTTTTGTGTCAATTGTTATGACGTAAGTGCAATGAGTCAAATAAACGAAAAAGATTATGAAAGATCAGTAAGTTTTCTTTTTTGGTACCAGGGATCGGACTCAAGACCTTGCACTTGTGAAGCAGGCACTGGAACCTCTGAGCTAAATCCCCGGCCCCTCCAGTAATTTTTCTGTGTTTAAAAATCATTTATCTTAGTTCTTTAAAACAGTTCACTCAGATACTTTTCATGAATTTCTTAAAATCTACTAATAAAAACAGTATAATTTAGACAATATTTTATTTCTACTTTTTTTTCTTTCTTTTTGGTACCAGAAATCGAACTCAGGACTTTGTGCTTGCCAGGCAGGTGCAGAACCACTGAGCTACATCCCCGGCCCTGACAATATTTTATTTCTGAAGAAAGATATACATTGCATTTAGCTGATAAACCTTTTCAATTCTATATCAGATATCTTGCTCCATACATACAATGCACACGCAGAGTTAGGTTCAGAACTCATCAGCCCATGGAATTACTACTAACCAATTTCTGTTAATCAGTTTTATTCCTACCCAAAATTACCTTACCGAAAAATAAAAAGCACCAGTAGAAAGCTCAACTTGTCTCTTTACATATATAAATACATATGCATATATGGACATGTTTGTGATACATAATTATAATCACCTGGGGGAACTGGTACATACACATATCCAATCGTGATCATTTCTACGTTCCTTTCCCTCCCATCCTCCTCCTTCTCATCTCCACAAAGTCTACCTCTCTGTCTCTTATCATCCCTCTTTTTTTTTTTGCTCTTTAAATTACTAATATTTTGGGTTTCTCATATAAGAGAAACCATGTGATATTTAATCTTCTGTATTTGATTTATTTCACTTAGCATTACAGTCTCAAGATGTATCCACTTTTCTACAAATGACTTAAATTTATCTTTAAGGTTAAGTTGTACTCCACTGTGTACATATACTACATGTTTTTTATTCATTCATCTATTAATGTGCATGTATGTAGTTTACAAGATTTAGTTATTATGGGATGTGCTGTTATAAACATGGATATGTATGTATCACTATACTACAATGTCTTTAACTCTTTTGGGAAGATAACCAAAGAGGCATAGCAGGATCAAATGAAATTTCTAATTTTAGTTTTTTGAGAAATCATCATACTGATTTCCATAGTGGTCTGTACTACATTCCCAAGAACAATGTAGAAGGGTTCCTTTATCCTGATAATTTTTCCAGAATTTGTTGTTTTTTGAGTACTTAATGAATTAAGTACTCTTAACTACTAAAATTGGGTGGCAGCACATAAGGATTTATTATATTTTTTTCCACTTTTTTATACCTTTTAAAATTTCCACCGGGTCTGTAATGTTTAAAGAAGTATTTATCAATTATATCACAATTATCTGTTTAAATGTCTTTAAGCCTCCAAGACATAAGCCTCGAGTGAAGGAACTCTTATCATCTGTAAATTAGCAGCATTCACTGGAAATCCTGAGAGGATAAATACTTAAATGATAAAATTTGAATAAGTGAATCGATTGACATTTTACAGAAAAAAATTAACAAAATGGTCGAGAAATCCAGCATAACTTCAGTGTTTCGAGTATTTTATTAAATGATCTAAGTTAGCATCCTACCCACTTTAATTATTAACTTCAAAGGTAAGTACTATGACATTTTTTATGTATCGCCACATTGCTTCATAAATTTATATTGAACCAAATTATAAATCTTGTATTTTATAAATTAAGGGAAGACATCTATTTGGCTATTTATAAAAATATTCTGTTGGTCTTCTATCCTTATGATCTCTCTTTAATATGACTAGATGATTTAAGCACTGCCTGGTCAAGAGTATCAATTTCCTCACCTACTCTCTCTCTAGTACTCCTACACGTTCCTACATAAATAAATTCAGAAATCTACCTGTCTACTTTATTAAAAGAGTTCTAGCTCCTGAGCCAGATACTGTCTACTTTCAAATACTGACTGCCAATTACTATGTGTTCAGGGGCAACTTATTGACTGTGGGACTTTGAGTAAGTTACCTGCTTGCTGTCATTATTTGTTAAGTATATTTATGCTGGCTGTGCCTCAATTTTCACCTCTCCAAATTGAAGATAATATGGTATTTCAGAGTACTGTTGTGACAACTAAATCAACTGACATGTGTACAGTACTTATAAAAACACCTGGCTCACAGTAAGAAGGCTCAAATGTCAGCTATTAGTTTGGTAGCCATGCCTCATCTTTTCCCATTATAAAGTGCTACGCTTCTAAGCTGAACCCAATGGAATCCTCAGGCTTCCGTGACTTTTATCACTTAATTGGTCCCTCCTTGATAAACATAGTTTACTTATTTCTAACTTGGTTCACCTCCTACCTCACTGGTGTTGCTTTACGGAACTCCTTTGCATGGTCTTCCTCATCTTTCCAACGTCCAAACACTGGGGTGGTCAAAGGCTTAGTCCCTTAATGACTTCTCTATCTGTACTCACTCCCTAAGAAATCTCACCTTTAATAACTGTATATAGATAGTTATTGGGCATAGCTGAATGGACAAAAATCTGTAATAGTACTATTTCATAAGAACTGATAATCAATACTCAGTCATTAAGTATTTATTGAGCACCCGTAAGTAAAGTAATATATGCCTTGAATCAGCTATAACTTTAAAGAGGTCATTTGCACTTGACATAATTTTAATGAGGGGGAACAGAAAAATCTGTTAAGACTGTTTCCTAAACTAAATAATACAAGTCAAAGTAAGGAGGGAAGAAGGAATGAATATGCAAGGGATATAAAGGAACTGTCCTAAGAGAAGTAGAGGGCACACTTCAAATAACTAACCTATGCATTATATATATAAATTTCACCTATGTTTTCCTCTTTCCTCAATTTTCCATCTTTTTACCAGTTAAGGAATAAGTTTACGCAGATTAAAATTCACCATTTTAGTGTATAATTCTGTAAGTTTTAACAAATGTATATAATTATATAACCATTGCCATAACCAAGTTATAGGATAGTTACAACAATTCCTCCAAATATCCTCTGTGCCCTCTTATAATTGACAGTACTCCAACACCTGCATTCCTTGGTGACCACTGATACTTTTTTCTATCATTAACAGTTTTAGCTTTTTGTAATTTCTTATGAAAGGGATAATACAGTATTAAGTTACTTAAATCATATATCATATAAAGTATTTGAGATCTATCAGTTGCTGAGTAGTCTTCCACTGAATGAATGTACCACAGTTGTTTAGTCTCTTTACCTGCTGAAGGGCATTTGCATAGTTTCCAGTTTTATGTCATTATGAACAAAGTTGTCATAATCATTCATGGATAAGTTGTAATTTCATTTAGGTAAGTATGTAAGAGTAGGATGGAAACTGCTGGGAGGTATGGGAAGTAGGTGTTCAATTTTAAAAGCAAATATTTTCCAAAACTGCTGTACCACTTTGTATTTTCAGCAACAACATATGAGAACCCTCGTTGCTGTTTTATATTACTAATTTATACATATCTGTGCCAACTCCTGTTATCTGTCTTTTTTATTATATCCTAATGGGCATGAAATGGTGTCTCATCAAAAATTTGATTTTCACTTCCCTGATGGCTAACGATAAGACACTTTTAATGTGCTAGTTGACCATTTGTATATCTTATTTGAAAAATATGAGAGATGTGTGGCTTTATTTCTGAACTCTCTAGTTTGTGCCACTGAGCTAAGGGTGTATCCTTGCATCAGTACTCTCTTGATTACTATGTTTTCCTAAACTCTGAAATCAAGTAGTATATCTTCTAACTTTGTTCTCCACTATCAGACTTATTTTGCCTATTTCCTTAGTTTACTGGTCTATATAAATTTTAGAATTAGCTTTGTTGCTACCAAAAAACTCTGCTGGGATTTTTACTGGAATTTCAATGAGAATATAGATCAGTTTAAGAACAACTGAAATCTTAAGAATACCAAATCTGTTGAGGCGATAGTCTTAAGTGAAATAAATAGGACACAGATGTGTAAATACTGAATAGTTTCTCTGGTGTGAGAAACTGAAAGTGTAAATAAGGACTAAATGTATAATAGGTCATGTGAAATAGGAAGAAAAGGGGCAAAGGGGAAGGAAGTGGGAGGGCTAGGGGAAAGGACAGAAGGGAATGGGATTAATATGAGAAAGTGGAAAAATAGGAACAAAATCTTTGTAAATAGGGAGGACTGGAGGGGTTGAAGGGAGGGCTGGGCAAGGGTGAAAAATAAGAACTAAGAGAGACTATGTAAAGGTGCAAATTTCCAATGGTGAATGTCAGTATATTGTATACCTAAAATGTACCAATGATCAGAATGAATAATCGATAATGTAAAATAGGAAGAAAAGGTCCAAAGGGGTAGGGGTAATGGGAGGACCAGGGGAAAGGAAAGAAGGGAAAGGAAAAATGCTGAGAAATGGAAAAAATGGAAATAAAGTCTTTGTAAATAGGGAAGGGTGGAGGGCGTGAAGGGAGGGCTAGGAATGGGGAAAAAATAAGAACAAAGATGCATTATGTAAAGGTACAATTCCCAATGAGAAATGTAATTGTGTTGTATACCTACAATGTACCAATAAAAGAATTTAATACAAAAAAAAAAGAATACCAAATCTGTCATTCCATGAACATAGTATATTTTTCCATTTATTTATGTCTTCTTTGATTTTTTTCATTACTATTTTTAGTGCCATCTACCACAGTTTGTTGGATTTCTACATAAGTGTTTCCTCCTCCTCACCGCCCCGCAGAGACAGGGTCTCACTTTGTAGCTTGGGTTGGTCCTGACCTCACTATGTTGCCCAGGCTGGCCTTAAACTCACAGCGATCCTTCTGCCTCAGCCACTCAAATGCTGGGATTACAGGTGTGTGCCACCTATTCTGGTGCTTTTGTATGATTTTTCATTTCAGATTTTTTACTGCTAGTATGTAGATATAAGATTGATACTTACATATTAACTTTGTATCTTACAAACTTGCAAAACTCATTATTTCTAGGATATTTTTGCTTATTTGTTTTGTTTTTTAACAAATAAAATCATGTCTACAAATAGAGATAATTTTATATTTTCCTTTCAACTCTGTTTATTTCTTTTTCTTGCTTTAGTGCACTCCCTAGGACAGTGGTGGTGAACCTATGGTGTGTGCGCCACAGCACGCTGTTTGTATCATTAAAAGCTCTAAAAGGTTCACCATCACTGGCCTAGGATCTCAAGAGTAGACATCTGTATCTTGCTCCTGATCTTAGGTGTTTCACTCTTAAGTAAGATGTTAGCTATTGGGCCAGGGATTTAGCTCAGTGGTTACGCCGCCTGCTGCGAAAGCGCAAGGACATGAGTTCAATCCCCGGTACCAAAAAAAAAAAAAAAAGAATGTTTGGGCCAGGGATTTAGCTCAGTGGTTCCGGCGCCTGCCTTGGAAGCACAAGGTCCTGAGTTTGATCCCCAGTGCCAAAAAAAAAAGATGTTAGCTATTGATTTTTCAAGAGTAATTTTTATCAGATTGAGAAAGCTTCCTTGATTCCTAACTTGCTGAGTTATTATCATGAATGAACGCTCAATTTTACCAAATGCTTTTATATATCTGTTAAGATAATTATATTGTTTTTATTCTTTAGCTTGTTGATATGGTAACTGTCTTAGTCACTATTCTCATGGCTGGTACAAAATACCTAACAATCACAACTTAAAGGAAAGGGAATCCAGTGATGGAGGAAGAGAAAGGGGAAATAAAAAGAATTAAGATGTGTTACATACATGTACCAACTACCCATGATGAATGTAATCATTATGTACTACAAATTAATAAATTTTTTTTAATTTTTAAATACTAATAATTTTTTTTAATTTTTTAAAAAAAGGAGAGGTTTATTTTTAGCTGATATGTCAGTCCACGGTCAATGGGCTCCAAAGAAGAAGCAACATGGCAGAGAGGAATAGTGAAGGAAAAGGCGCTCCCTAATGACACCCAAGAAATAGAGAGCATGAAGAGAAAAGCCAAAAAGGGAGATACACCCTCCAGGTCATGCCCAGTGAGCTGCCTCTTCCAACCAAGTCCCGCTGCTTAAGAGTAGTCACCTATAATGCCCCATAATCCAATCACCTTCCGAACACAGGAGGCTATGGGGGTCATTTTAGATCAAAACAGTAACACTACTTTATTGATTTTCTGTTCTCAATTTCATTTCTGTTTTTTGTCATTCTTTTCTTATTTCTGCTTCCTCTGGGTTTATCCCACACACTCACTGGAAGCTAGAAGTACAAACTTAAGTCACAGATTTGGGATCTATTTTCCAAGATCCCAAATGAATCTAAGTTATGAATCTTAAATCTATATTGAAATAATGGCATCCAAAAGCAAACAAGCATTAGAATTTTTCTAAATTTTGCTTAAATTCAAATTTTTTGAGTATATTAACAGCTATGCAAAAAAAAATATGAAAAAAAATCAAAATCAAAAGAGACTTGCTTTAAAAAGGATATGCAGGGCCGGGGATTTGGCTCAGTGGTTTCGCCGCCTGCTGCGCAAGCGCAAGGACCTGAGTTCGATCCCTGGTACCAAAAAAAAAAAAAAGGATATGTATTGTAAATAGGGAGGGATGGAGGGGTTGAAGGGAGGGCAGGGGAAGGGGGAAAAATAAGAACCAAGAGAGATTATGTAAAGGTGCAAATTTCCAATGATGAATGTCATTATATTGTATACCTAAAATGTACCAATGATTAGAATGAATAATTGACAATGCAAAATAGGAAGAAAAGGTCCAAAGGGACAGGGGAAGTGGGAGGGGTAGGGGAAAGGAAAGAAGGGAAAGGAAAAATTATGAGAAATGGAAAAAATGGAAACAAAGTCTTTGTAAATAGGGAAGGGTGGAGGGGGTGAAGGGAGGGCTAGGAATGGGGAAAAAAATAAGAATCAAGATACATCATGTAAAGGTACAAGTTCCCAATGAGAAATGTAAATGTGTTGGACCGGGGGTTTAGCTCAGTGGTTTCGCAGCCTGCTGCACAAGTGCAAGGATCTGATTTTGATCCCCGGTATCAAAAAAAAAAAGAAAAAAAAATGTAAATGTGTTGTATACCTAAAATGTACCAATAAAAGAATTTTTAAAAATTAAAAAAAAATTTAAAAAGGATATGTGTCTCTACTTCCTTTAGCATTCTTACCTGGCCACTTCTCCCAATGAACATACGGACTTGCTAACTGAACTTTTATTGCTTGTTTGTTTGTTTTTTTGGTACAGGGGATCAAACTCAGGACCTTGCATTTGAAAGGCAGACACGGTGCCACTGAGCTACATCCCTGGCCCTTGAACTTTTAAAAATATAAGAATGTGCATTTTTTCATCTTCCTTTCAGTGAAAAAACCCAGCAGATTAGTATAAATTCTACAGGACTGATGTACCCCAAAATATAAAATAAATACACACACACACACACACACATATACAATAAGAATTTGGCTATTTTCCTAATCAAGGGGCAAGAGGGAAAAAAAACTCTGAAAAAGATATTCCACCTCTAAGACACAGAGAAAGCTGGCATGCATGAGTAAACACAGTACTTTCACTTCAAAAATGGAACCTTAGGGCTGGGGATTTAGCTCAGTGGTTCCTCCACCTGCCTCACAAGCTCAAGGACCCAAGTTTGATCCCTGGTACCAAAACAACAACAACAAAATATGAAATAAAAATGGAACTTTAAAAGGTTAAATGATTTGACAAGCAGCATATCAAGTTAGCACTACAAATTGAACTTTAATCTATTTCTCCTGAGTTTTAGCAGAAACTTTTCCTTACTAAATCACACTCCCTTTTCAAATGTCTTATCAAACTGAACTGGCTTTGGTCAGTAAGAGTAAGTTATGGAAAAGATGAAAATTTTTATCAAGAAAATTAGTTTCACAATACAAGTTAATAGTATATCTTAATGTCTTCTTGGTGATTAATTTAAATTGAAGTGTAAGGTATTAGTTTTAGGTGTTGCTCTACTTTGCTATTCTGGAAAGACTATGTTAGACCATACAAAGTAAACATTCAATTCTCAGTTTTAACAGATCCAGTAAGCAGAAAGCCCTTGGTTTCTGAAGTAGTTATCATAGAAGAATACAATCTTATTCCTGACCAAAGAATCAGCGAAAAATAAATCCTGGTCATACAGCAGAGCTGTCAAAATAAACAGCTGCTTATCTGTATAATGTGCTCAGGTCCTATAAATTCCTCAGCTTCCCCCACAAATAACTTAAAGTGGGGAGCGAAGAAAATATACAGCATGAGAAGCCAAGCTATGGTATCAAAACATATGCTACCATAGTTTCTACCTATTACCAATCATATCCATATGATTAGACCATAAAAGAATCTCTTCAGACCTAAGGTTAAGGAGATTAGGAGGGTGTTATGGTTTCTATCTGGGTGCTGCCTCAAAGCCTCAAGCACTCACAGGTGGGGTTTGACCTGTGATAATCATTAGTGGAGAAGTCCACTGATGAGTTTATGGCTGACTTACTGTTAGGAATGGGATCTGGCCAGAAGAGGTAAGTCACTGTGAGCATGGCCTGGTAGGGTTTATCTTCCCTGCTCCTCCATCGGCTGGCTCCCTGCTTTCCCACTGCCATGCTATAAGTAACCCTCCTCTGCTATGCCTGTCTACTATGCTGTCCTGCCTTGAAGTCAGAGGACTATTGCCTGAAATCTCTACAAAGTGTGAGTCAAAACAAATTTCTTTTTCTTTAAGTTGCAGGGGTCAGGGATTATGTCTCAGTGACAACAAAGTGACTAAGACAAAGGGTAAGCTGTTGGTGCTATCTTTTCTTGATTTATTATCACTAATAAATAAATCCCTACCTAAAAAGCATTAGAGCTAATAATGTCTAATTTAATTGATCCAGATAAATGAGTGAATGAAAATTAGGATAAGCTAATTCCTTTGTGCAATTATTTACCTACTGCCTCTCAACTACTTTCCTGTATTCTAGTCAATGATGCAAGGCCTAAGAATCTGGACACTAAGTAGACCGCACTGCCAGCTGGTTTCAGGTTAGTTCTGCAAATGGTAACAGTTGAACACTCTTGTACAAGTTGAAGGTAGAAGAAGGGAATGCATTCCCAGCACAAACTATACTACAATCCTTGAGAAATATAACACCAGTCAGGCTTTCCCAGAAGCATCAGCACCAAACATACAACACTCTTCTATTAAGTCAGAGGTCGGGGTATCTCTTCTAAACTAAAGAGCTAATCACAAGTCCCCTCTCCAGATAGTTGCTTCTCAATCTTAATAGATCTGAGTATCCTCTGGAGTCTAAGCAACAAGTTGTGCAATCCACTTTAGAAGTTCCTGTAATAGCTCCTTGATCTTCTATGAGTTCCCAGATTCTAGTTACACTACCTCTTCCATTTCATTTCTTCACTCCTTCACAGGCCACAGCTGCTTTCTACTATTTCAGTTCTTTCACTGTCTTCTTTCTGTCCTTCCAGCCTTATAACACTGTAAACTACTTCTCTGCATTAAAACCTCTCTGAAAAGCCTACTGTGATTTCTGTTTTCCAGGCTAGATTCGTTTATCTTATTAGTTAAGTCTTTGATTGGTTAGTTTCCTTTTGATTGAGATAGTAATTTCTCTTTGACTACGTTAGTTTCAACTCTCAACAGATAGGAGATAATGTGTAGAAAAATCACAGCGGTGCAAATGTTTTCTACCCACAGCTATGCAAATGAGGGCCAGGGATGTAGCTCAGTGGCACAGTGGCTGCCTGGCAAGCACAAGGTCCTGAGTTAGATCCCCAGTACCAAAAGAAAAAAAAAAAAAACAGCTATGCAAATGATTTGATTCCAGTTCATGAAAGTGTAAATGAACTATCAGGTAAAGTACATAAATCTGTAAATCAAACTTCATTTTGATTGGTAGTAATACCTTTCTTGTTCTCCATTAATCAATTAAACATAACCTTTGAAATGTATTCATTTTATATTTGTATGAGTACAGATAAAATATAATTTTCTCTTTAATAAAGAAGATGCAGTTGACACTTCCTTGCTCTCAAGATATTTCCTTAAAAACTAAAAGAATCGAGCCAGGAATTTAGCTCAGTGGTTCCACCGCCTGCCCTGCAAGTGCAAGGATCTAAGTTCGATCCCCGGTACCAAAAAAAAACACTAAAGGGATCAACACTTTGGTCAAAATTTAATAAAACCAGTCTCTAGACTTTACAATAAGAAATCAAATAAACACCTTGGAACTATAAATACACATGCTATTTTCTAAATTATAAATAAGGAATCTCTTAGGGTATAAACAAAAACTACCACAAAGAACATCATTCATCTCTACAGAAGATTTTTTAAAGTTTTAATTATTCTGACCTCTACCTTACTGTACAAATACACAAAATTCTGCCCAGAACATGGAATCTCTCCTAGACTACCTACATGCTTTTTACATGCATAAAATCTAATATATGCAGTCAATAATATATCATGTCCTCTGTTTCATTACCATGATTTTTTTAATTTCTCCAACATGAGAGTCATGATTATCTTTTAAGAACTTATTTATCATAAATATAAATAGCATTTCTTTTAATATAAACAGTACACCTTTTTTATAGTTCCAAGTAAAATATTCCCAAAATGTAAAATACTTTTAAACAGAAAGAATAAAACAGACTAAGTGACACTTTACAATTAGTGGCAAAAATGAGTAATTCTAAACTCTGTAACCCCTTTTAGTGGCAATAAATATGATAAAAAAGAAATGCATCACTTTAAAAATAGACATTTAAGTATGTTTGTGATGTAGCACAAAACTGAAATCTCTGACTGTTATATCTGATTAGAATAATAAGGCAAATGAATTTTCTGAAAGTAAGTTACATAAGACTATATGAGGGAAGACCTAGTCAAACATAAAGAGTACCTATTAATTATAATGTAATTATTACATTTTATCAATTTTAGTTCGTTAGTAGATGCGTGGTAGATCCTTGGTTTATTAGTAGGTGCATAATGTTTGCATTCCTTGTGGGAGTTGGTACATGTATAGCAAATCTTAATTCCTTTTTCTAATCCTTTTTTCCTTCTCTGCCTCCTCATCCAATTATCCCTTAAGTTAGCTTTTTATATTATTTCATTTAACTTTTAACATGCAGATTTTAATTTATGTGACAAATTAACAACTATGTAAATATAAAGTTTTTAATAACAAAAAAATTTACCATCTTCCTAGCAATTCTCCCCAAGAATATAGGATTTTCTCAGGACAATCTTTAGACACATCACCTGTTCCACTTGAGAGTTCATTATCACTCTCTGCAGAAGAAACACAAAATAAAACCAACACATTAGGTTTCATAGTAAGCATTTACATATTATAAAACAAGAAACATAAGTCATGATACGTCTAATAAAAAGTCAAAGAACCTTTCTCTTTATATTATTATACACATTGCAAATTACAGTACAACTTTAATTTATTATTATTTCATTAATTTATTAGTGCCTCAATATTTCAATTAATTTTATGAAAATTCTCATTCAGTTTATACAGCATGAAACTGAAAATGTCCACAATAAAGAGCAAAAGAAAGAAACATTTAAAAGCTTGTGCAATGCCGATTGAAATTTCAACAATATACTTCATAGAACTAGGGAAAACAATCCAAAAATTCATTTGGAACCAGAAGAGACCTGGAATAATGAAAGCAATTCTACACAATAGAGACATGGAAGCAGGTATTACAATCCCCAAGTTGAAACTATACTACAAACGTACTGTGATAAAATCAGCATGGTACTGGCAAAGAAACAGACCTGAGGATCAGTGGAATAGGTTAGAAGATGAAGAAACAACTCCAGACGTGCTCAGCCACCTCATCTTTGACATAGGAGCCAACCACCCTCATGGAGGAAAGATAGCCTATTTAATAAATGGTGTTGGAAAAACTGGATTTCACCCTGCCAGAGATTAAAAGTAGACCCATATCTATCACCATGCACTAAACTAAGATCAAAGTGGATTAAAGATCTAAACATTAAAACAGAAACACTAAACTTACTGGAAGATAGGTAGAACTCTTGAAGACATTGGCATAGGGCAAGACTTTATGAACAAAATCTCAGTAGCATGGGAACTAGCAGAAAGAATCAACAACTGGGATCTCATCTTATCAAAAAGCTTCCGCGCTGCAAGAGAAACCACCAACTGAGCTAACAGACAACCTACAATGTGAGAAAAAATTTTTAGCAGCTGTACCTCAGACAAAGGACTACTATCTAGAAAATATAAAGAACAGAAAAAAATCAGACCCCCCCAATTCAAAGACCCAATTAAAAAATGGGCATCTGAAATGAACAGACATTTCTCAGACAAGGAAGTAAAACCAGCAAATAAACATATGAAAAAATATTCAACATCACCGGTTATTCGAGAGATGCAGATGAAAACAACACTGAGATTTCACCTCACTCCTGAAAGAATGGCTGTTATCAAGAAACCAACCAATAACAAATGCTGGTGCGAATGTGGGGAGAAAGGAGCCCTTCTCCATTGTTGGTGGGAGTGCAGACTGGTGCAACCACTGTGGAAATCAGTATGGGGATACCTCAAAGAACCCAAAAGAGTTAAAAGAATCATACCACAGTGATATATGGGCACCCATGTTTATAGCGGCACAGTTCGTAATAGCTAAAGCTTGGAAACAGCCCAAGTCCCCATCAACTGGAAACTGGATAAAAAAGATGTGGGGTTTTTTTATAAAATGGAGTACTACTCAGCCATAAAGAATGAGAAACTAGAGACATTTGTAGCTAAATGGATGCATATTGAGGCCATGTTCTTAAGTGAAGTAAATAGGACACACATGTGTAAATACCGAATAGTCTCTCTGGTGTGAGAAATTGAAAGTGTAAATAAGGATTAAAATGATTAAAACAAATAATTGATAGTTTGAAATAGGAAGAAAAGGTCCAAAGGGGTACAGGAAGTGGGAGGGGAAGGGGAAAGGAAAGAAGAGAAAGGAAAAATTATGAGAAAAGAAAAAAATGGAAACAAAGTCTTTGTAAATAGGGAAGGGTGGAGCGGGTGAAGGGCGCACAGGTAATGGGGAAAAAATAAGAAGCAAGATACATCATGTACAGGTACAAGCACCCAATGATAAATGTAAATGTATTGTATACCTGAAATGTACCAATAAAAGAATTTAAGCAAAAAAAAAAAAAAAAGCTTATGATGTTAGCAAGATGGCTAAGTAGGAAGTCTTGGGCCCTATTCCTCCCCACAGAAAGTTCAACTGGCAACTATCCACAGGCCAGAACATTCTTTGGAAAATCCCTAACACCTGATGACAAGACTGAGGCACCCAAGTAGTATGCAGAACTGAACAAAATCCAAATCAGAAGGAGAATAGCAACAGTCTTAATCCAACTATGTCAACTTTTCCCCTTCCCCAAGTGGGCTTATGACTACATAGGGAAGAATATCCTAAAAAAATAAATAAATAAATAAAATAAAAAGAATTTCCTAGGCTCAATTTCTACAAGGAGAAAAGAGACAAGAGGCAGTCATCCACCTTCTCTAGAATTCTGACATGCTTCTGAGAAGCCCACTCTGGTTTCAATTCATGGGGAACACTAAGGAAAATGGCATAGCTTTGCAAGCCAGGGAGAAGTCGAGTAGAAACAAAGAAAGCGAATTTCACACAAATCTTGGTATTACCTCTGTATTCCCACACCCATCCTCAAAATCACCTCGATAATCTTACCCAAGCAAAGTCTCCCACTTTTGTGGATTTCAGAGAAGAGGATACAATGACTTGGCCTGCAAAGACAAGTAACAGATCCACATAGCCAAGGTGCCTACCCAATAACCCTGTGCAGATAGGGAGAATTTCACCTCCATGGATGTCAAAGTGAAAAGGTTACACTACCTTGACTAGGAAGAAAAACAAGTGCACCATTCAGCCAGGAGCCGACCCGCCCACACACATGCAGAAAAAATCCACTCAGGCAGGGAGAATCCCAACTTTGTGCTGTTTAGAGAAGCACAGGGGCTGGAACTGCTTGATCCAGGAGGACAAAGAGCCATTTAAGCTAAAAAAGCACATCATCAAAAGCACATCACCTGGCTCCACTCAGAGTGGGAATCCTCAATCCTGCATTTCTAAGAAACATAGCATTGGATCCCACCTCACTAGAACAGCAACTCTTTCTAACCAGAGATCAACCTGCACCTCTGCCCAGTAATAGATCTTAAATAGCACAATTATCCAGCCTGGTGACAAACCAAACAAAAAGTAATTACACAACCCAACCAAAAAGTCTGCCAGATAACTCAGCCCATCCAGTGGCCTCACCAGTTAGCAGAGCCCAACTACTAGTCTGATTTGACATCCAAGCAGAGGCGCTGGGCCAGTCAATTAGATAGTTCATAACAAGCTCTGTCTTCCCAGGGTCATCATGAGTTGGCCCTTCCAAAATCACACACAGGACTAACTAGCAAAGCACTACCCCTGCCAAAGAACACAGGTAATACCAGAAGTGGAGGATGTCTGTAAAATGAAGCAAGGACACAAAGATTATAAGGAGTCAGGTAATTATGACACCTGCAAAAGAAAATAAAGTTCCGATAACAGACCCAGAGAAATGGAGACCTATGAAATAACTGACAAAAGAATTAAGAATGATATTATAAAGAAGTTCAAAGAACTACAAGAAAAGATATAATTTAATGAACACATAAAGATTGAAAGTAAAGGGAAATTGGAAACAATACAAGAAAAGTAGAATAAAAACAGAAAAAGAAACCAAGAAATAATGCAAAGAATACCATTACTCACTTTTAAAACATCAATAGCTTCATCACCAGAATCAAACAGAAGAATCAGTGAGGTAGAAGACAAAAAACATTTGAAATTATCTAGAGAAGTAAACAAAGAATACAAAAGAATGAAGAAAGCCTACAGAAATGGGATAACATCCAGAAGCCAAACCTGAACATAAAAGGAAAGAAAAAAAACCACCAGAAAACATATTTAAGGTAATAATAACTGAAAACTTCTCAACTGTGGAGATAGATGCCAACATCCAGGTATAGGAAGGACATAGAGCTCTAAGATAATTCAATGCAAAACAGAGTTGAGTTAAATATTAAGACTTATAACAAGCTATCAAAAATGAAAGACAAGAAATTTTGAAAGCAACAATTAATAAGAAACACATCAGATATAAAGAAATATCAATACAACAATCAGTTAACTTCTCAGCAGAAACCCTGCTAGTCAAAAAAAAAAGATGGGGGCTGGGGATTTAGCTCAGTGGTTTCACCGCCTGCCATGCAAGCACAAGGAACTGAGTTCGATCCCGGTACCAAAAAAAAAAAAAAAAAAAAAAGATGGGATGAGATATTCAAAGTGCTAAAGGGGGTACAGGGTTTCATTCCAAGAATGCTTGACTCAGCAAGCAAAGCTGTACTTCAGAAATGAAGACGAAAGATTTTCCTAAATAATACCTGAGAGAGTAAATGACAACCAGACTTGTTTTATAAGAAATGCTGAAGAAGGGTGGGGGATGTAGCTCAGTGGCACCCTGCTTCATGAGCGCAAGGTCCTGAATTCAATCTCTGGTACCAAAGGAAGAAGAAGAAAAAAAAGAAGTGCTGAAGAAAGTTTTCAAACTAAAAGAAAAGGATGCTAATGAATAACACAAAAACATTTGAAAATATAAAACTTACTAGTAAAATTGAAGACAGTCTAATTCAGAATACTCTAATACTATAATGATAGTGTATTAAGTCATTTGTATCTTTAGAGTGAAAGTTAAAAACAAAATTATTAAAAGTAATAAATAAAACAATCAGTTAAGGGATATGAAATATAGAGAAATACAAACTAGAACATAAAAAATTCATAATGAGAGTAGGCTTAAAATGTACAGTAGTTTTTCCTATTATAAAAGTTAAGTTGTTACACTTTAAAATAACCCATTATACTAATGCTTTTTGTAAGCCTCATAGTAACCACAAAGCAAAAACATATAGTAGATACACTATAGACAAAGACCAAGGAATCAAAACATAATACTGAAGAAACCCACCTAACTACACAGGAAGACACTAAAAGAGGAACAAAAGAAAGTATCTACAGAACAATTAACATAATGTTAAGTCTTTACACATGAATAATCAACTTAAATGTAAATAGATTAAAGTCTACAATTAAAAGATAATGATTGAATGATTTAAAAGAATAAAAGACAATCATATGTTGTCAATAAAATTCACATCACCCATAAGAACACCTATACACTGAAAATGAAGGGCTAGAAAAAGACAATCCAGCTGATCCACCACTCCTAGCCCAGAGGAAGGGGACTTAGGGGCCTCAATTCCACCGCTCCCAGCACAGAGGAGGTGAGCTGTGAGGGCATCAACAGCACCCCTGCGCATCGGAATGAGAAGACACGTAAACAAGTCTCAAAACCAGACCTCAAGAACACCTACAGCAACCCCAAAAGGAAAGGAGATGGAACACTCTTGATACTCAACCACTTGGACTCCCTGAAATGACAATGAAAGAGGACCTGGGAAAAATGAAATCAGAAATACTTTCTCAGATAACAGCAGAGATTGTGCCCATAGTGCAAGACATGATTAATAAATTTAGACAGGACACAGATAAAAGAATACAGGAGCTGAGGAACATTATGGAATCCCAACATAGGAAAGAAATGGAATCCATATAACAGATGCAAACAGATTTCCAGGAGATTAAAAGCTCCATTGAAAGTCTACACAGCAGAATGAACCAATGTGAGGACAGAATTTCAGATATGGAAGATAAGATTGCAATTAGTGATCAGGAAAAGAAAACTCGCTTCAAAATTGTAAGGGACCATGAGAAGTCAATCCAGCACCTGCTAGACAATGCAAAAAAGAATAACATAAGACGGATCAGAGTCAATGAAGAAACAGGAGAGAGTGCACATGACATAAAAAAACTGTTCACAGAAGTGATGGGAGAAAACTTCCCAAGCAGGGGAAAAGAAGTTGACATACAGATAAGTGAGGCATATAGGACTCCAGCTAGCCTTGATCAAAAAAAATCTACAAATAGGCATATAATTGTTAAAATTCCAGAAACCCAACAGAAGAACAAAGTATTACAAGCAGTTAGAGAAAAGAAACAAATCACATACAAAGGTAAGCCCATCAGAATCACAGCAGACTTCTCAACGCAAACCCTCAAGGCAACAAGAGCATGCAGTGACGTATTCCAAGCCCTAAAGGAAAACAGCCTCCAACCCAGATTGATGTACTCTGCAAAACTATCTTTCAAAATTAATGGAGAAATAAGATACCTTCATGACAAAGAGCACCTTAGGAACTTCATGAATATCAAACCAACACTCCAAAAAATTTTACACAATATCCTAGGAACACACAATGAGGATCACAACCCCAGGAAGCAAAGCACAATGAATCCCTCGGGTGCAACAAGAAATTGAAGGTAAAGGGGGACAATGCAACAAAAAGAAAAAGTCATTACGATGATAAGTCAATATGTATCAGTTATAACCATGAATGTTAATGGTCTCAGTTCACCAATCAAAAGAAACAGACTGGCAGAATGGGTCAAGAAGCAAAATCCAACAATATGCTGCATACAAGAAACACACTTAATTCAAAAAGAAACTCACAGATTGAAAGTTAAAGGGTAGAAAACAATACTTCATGGGACGAGAACCCAAAAAAAGAGCAGGAGTAGCTATCCTTTTTGCAGATCAAGTGGATTTCAAACCAACACTGATTAAGAGAGATGAAGAAGGACACTACATCCTTGTAAAGGGAACAATGCAACAGGAAGAGATGACAATCATAAATCTCTATGCACCAAACACTAGTGCACCCAACTATATAAAACAAATACTAATGGACATGAAAATTCATATGTACACTTATACACTAGTAGTGGGGGAACTCAATACCCCACTGTCACAAATACATACACTAACTAGACATAAAATAAGTAATGAAATACTAGAACTCAATCAAACTCTTAAACAAATGAACTTAACAGATGTTTACAGAATCTTCCACCCCACAGAATCAGAAAACACATTTTAAGCGGCACATGGGCTATGCTTCAAAATAGACAACATACTCACTCACAGAAAGTGTTTAAATAAGTGCAAAGGAACTGAAGTTATCCCCCTGTATATTATCAGACGATAGTGTGATGAAATTGGAGATCCATAGCAAAAGAAACCGCAAAAATTACATAAACACATGGAAACTGAACAACACACTTCTGAATAACCAATGGGTCACAGAGGAAATTAAATGAGAAATCAGACAGTTCCTACAATTAAATGACAATGACAATACAACATATCGGAATCTATGGGACACAATGAAAGCAGTCTTACGAGGGAAATTCATAGCAGTGAATGCACATATTAGGAAAACAGACCAAGCCCAATTAAACAACCTAACGCTGAACCTCAAGCTTCCAGAAAAAGAAGAGGAGGACAAACCCAAAGCTCAACACAAAAAATTAAAGAAGCCAAGAGTTGGTTCTTCGAAAGAATAGAACAAAATTGACAAACCCTTAGCCACCCTTATCAGAAAAAAGAAAGAAAAGGCCCAAATCCATGCAATTAGAAATGAAAAGGGTGAAATTACAACGGACCCAGCAGAAATCCAGAGGATCATCAATACCTAATTCGAGAACCTCTACACCAATAAGATGGACAACACAGAAGACATGGACACATTCCTAGATACATACGAATTACCAAAGTTGAACAAAGAAGACCTAAAAATTCTACACAACCCAATATCAACCAATGAAATTGAAAACATAATTAAAAACTTACCAACTAAGAAAAGCCCAGGTCCTGATGATGGCTTCACCGCTGAATTCTACAAGACATTTAGAGAGGAACTACTGCCACTGCTGTTTGAACATTTCAATGAAACTGAAAGGGAAGCAATACTCCCAAATTCATTCCTGGAAGCAAGCATCACCTGGATTTCCAAAGCAGAGAAAGACCGAACCAAAAAAGAGAACTATAGGGCCGGGGATTTAGCTCCGTGGTTTCGCCGCCTGCTGTGCAAGCACAAGGACCCGAGTTCGATCCCCGGTACCAAAAAACCAAAAAAAACAAAAAAGAGAACTATAGGCCAATGTCACTAATGAACATACATGCAAAAATCCTTAATAAGATAATGGCAAACAGAATGCAGAAGATCATCAAGAAGATCATACACCCTGATCAAGTGGGATTCATCCTAGGGATGCAGGGATGGTTTAACATATGCAAATCAATCAATGTAATACACTATCTATATCAATAGAACCAAAGACAAAAACCGTATGATTATGTCCATAGATGCAGAAAAGCATTTGACAAAATCCAACACACATTTATTATAAAAACCCTACAAAAAACTGAAATACATGGTCTCTACCTCAATCTAATAAAAGCCATCTATGAAAAACCAACAACCAATATCATACTAAATGGTCAAAAACTGAACTCCTTCACACTCAAATCAGGAACAAGACAAGGATGTCCACTATCACCACTCTTGTTTAATATATACCAGAAACACTAGCCATGGCAATTAGACAAGAGAAAGAAAAAAAGGAATAAAGATAGGAAACGAAGAAGTCAAATTGTCATTATTTACAGATGACATGATACTCTATATAGAAGACCCCAAGAACTCCACCAAAAGTCTTCTAGACTTAATAACCAAATTCAGTCAAGTAGCTGGATACAAGTTCAACACACAAAAATCAATAGCTTTCCTCTACACGAACAACAGACTCACTGATACAGAAATAGGGCAAATAATTCCTTTCACAAAAAACTGAAATACCTAGGAATCAACCTAACAAAAGAAATCAAAGACCTCTTCTCTGAAAACTATGGCACTCTGAAAAGACAGATTGAAGATGTTATCAGAAAATGGAAAGACATCTCTTGCTCCTGGGTAGGAAGGATCAATATAGTGAAAATGGCCATACTTCCAAAATTGCTATATAGATTCAATGCAATCCCAAATGAAATCCCAGCAGCATGCTTCATGGACCTTGAAAAAACAATCCAAAAATTCATTTGAACAAGAAGAGACCCAGAATAGCAAAAGCAATTCTAGGCAACAGAGAAATGGCAGGGAGTATCACAATCTCCAACTTGCAACTATACTACAAAGCTACTGTGATAAAAACAGCATGGTACTGGCAAAGAAACAGACCTGAGGACCAGTGGAACAGATTAAAGATGCAGAAACAACTCCAGACACATTCAGTCATCTCATCTTCAATAAAAGAGCCAAACAATCTCACTGGAGGAAAGATAGCCTCTTTAATAAATGGTGCTGGAAAAATTGGGCTTTTAACTTGCTGAAGATTAAAACTAGACTTATATCTCTCACTATGCACTAAACTAAAATCAAAATGGATTAAAGATCTAAATATTAAAATAGAAATGCTGAATCACCTGGTAACAGAGGTTAAGCAGAACTCTTGAAGACATTGGTGTAGGAAAAGATTTTATGAACAAAACCTCAGTTGCCTGTGAACTAGCACAAACAATCAACAAGTGGGATCTCTTCTTTTTTGGTACAGGGGATCGAACTCAGGTCTTTGCACTTTCGAGGCAGGTGCGAGAACCACTGACCTAAATCCCTGGCCCCAGGATCTCTTCTTATTAAAAAGCTTCTGCACAGCAAGAGAAACCACCAGCAGTGTGAAGAGACAACCCACAGTGTGGGGAAAAAATCTTCACCTGATGTTCCTCACACAAAGGCCTACTATCTTGAATCTATAAAGAACTTTTAAAAAATCAGACATCCCAAATTTAAAGACCCAATCCGAAAATAGGCATCTGAAATGAACACATATTTCTCAGACAAAGAAGTAGAAATAGCAAAGAAATACATGAAAAAATGTTCAACATCACTTGTCATTGGAGAGATGCAAATAAAAACAACGCTGAGATTCTACCTCATTCCAGAAAGGATGGCTGCTATCACAAATTCAACCAATGACAAATGCTGGCGGGGCTGTGGGGAAAGAGGAACCCTGCTCCACTGCTGGTGGGAGTGTAGACTGGTGCAACCACTGTGGAAATCAGTAGGGAGATACCTCAAAGAACTAGGACTGGAAGTCCCATTTGACCCAGCTATTCCCCTGCTGGGTTATCTTTCCCAAAGAAGTAAAAGAATCATACCACAGTGATATATGTGCACCCATGTTCATAGCAGCACAATTTGTAATAGCTAAAACTTGGAAACAGCTCAAATGCTCATCAACTGGAGACTGGATAAAGAAAATGTAGATTTTTTTTATAAAAATGGAGTACTACTCAGCCATAAAAAATGAGAAATTAGAGACATTCATAGCTAAATGGATACACATTGAGGCGATACTCTTAAGTGAATTAAACAGGACACACGAGTAAATACCAAATAGTTTCTCTGTTGTGAGAAACTGAAAGTGCAAATAAGGACTAAAGTGTATAATAGATAATGTGAAATACGAAGAAAAGGGGCAAAAGAGAAGGGGAAGTGTGATGGTGGGGAAGGAAAAAAGGGAATGGAATTAATATGAGAAAATGAAAAAATGGAAACAAAGTCTTTGTAAATAGGGAAGGGTGGAGGGGTTGAAGGGAGGGCAGGGGAAGGGGCAAAAATAAGAACCAAGAGAGATTATGTAAAGGTGCAAATTTCCAATGATGAATGTCATTATATTGTATGCCTAAATTGTACCAATAAAATTAAAAAATTTTAGAAAAAGAAAAAGATATTCCATGCAAATGGAAATCAAAACTATTCAAGTGTAGCTGAATTTATGTCTGAGGCAGTAGAGATTAAATTAGGAACTATAAAATGATTAAATTATGCACTGTAAAATGAGATAAATAAGGTTATTACAAATGACAAAAAGGTCAACTCAGAAAGAGGATGCAATAACCATAAAAACGAAGAACAAATGAAACCCCAAATAAATAGAGGGGAGAAAATCTTAAAGATCAGAACAAAAATAATTGAGGTAGAGACTTTTTTTTAAAAAACCAATAGAAACGAGCAACAACACTTAGTTGGTTTTCCTAAACCAGACTAAGAAAAAACAGAGAAGACTCATATAAATGCAATCAGAAGGCCCGGGATTTAACTCAGTGGTTCCAGCACCTGCCTGGCAAGTGCAAGATCCCACGTTTGATCCCCAGTACCCAAAATAAATAAATAAATAAATAGCTGTAATCAGAGGTGAAAAATGAAACATTACAACTGATACAACAGAAATATAAAAAAACAAAAATTCTTAGAAATAATTATAGAGGATCAGTGGAATAGATTAGAAGATGAAGAAACAACTCCAGACACACTCAGCCACCTCGTCTTTGACAAAGGAGCCAACCACCCTCACTGGAGGAAAGATAGCCTATTTAATAAATGGTGTTGGAAAAACTGGATTTCACCCTGCCAAAGATTAAAAGTAGTCCCATATCTATCACTATGCACTAAACTAAGATCGAAGTGGATTAAAGGTCTAAATATTAAAACAGAAACACTAAACTTGCTGGAAGATAAGTTAGGTAGAACTCTTGAAGACATTGGCATAGGGCAAGACTTTATGAACAAAACCTCAGTAGCACTGGAACTAGCACAAACAATCAACAACTGGGCTCTCATCTTATTAAAAAGCTTTTGCACTGCAAGAGAAACCACCAATAGAGCTAAGAGTCAAACTACAATGCGGGAAAAAATTTTAGCAGCTGTACCTCAGACAAAGGACTACTATCTAGAATATATAAAGAACTGAAGGTCTTTGCCACACAGAGCAGCATTGATCAGACCCAAAGCTCAGCTTCTTCTCAGTCTCATTTTTTTCTACCTTTCCTGTAATTCACCTTGTGCTGCCATGGCTTGCAGGAGACTAGGACTTACTGCAGAGGTTCTGGTAAACAAGGAAACTGATTTGAGATACACACTCACCTGGCAGAACCTGAGTGTCCTTACAGATGACAGGAACTATAAATATGTTGGCCTTAAATTATCACATGTAAATACAGAAAAGAAAGACTGGAAGAATATTTTAAAACATGGTAGAAAATGAAAATGCCTACCGCACTAAGCTAGCATTTTTAAAAGTCATTTTAACATAATTTCAGAAGATTTGTGGATTCTTACCCTATGAATCTACCTCTATAATTGAAGAATCAATTGAGTTCATTCCTTTGGTAAGGTATCTGCAGCCAGAACATACTGAGACTGGGCTACTCTTCTCTTAGGCTACTCATTTCAAGGACTGTGGAGAAAGTGCAAGGTATTCCACAAAACCATGGAAAATGCCTATACGTTTAGGGAAACCTCTTTAGGCATTATTCCCAAACACATAAATTTCTATGCATGTCTCTTCCCTACTCCTTTATTTCACTCTGAATGGGTACTTTGGAAATGACTGAAAGCATATTATGAAGTTGTTTCTGACCTTACTATCTCTGAGTGGGATCATGATTCCTTCGAACAAGTGCCACACAATGGGTGAAGGGCTAGTCACAGACCATGCATGTTATATAACATTTATCTATGGGAACCAGATGAGAATTTTGATTGATGATCTCAGGAGGATGTACTTCTTGGAAAGAGTGACTTCATAAAGAGTGTGTGAAGGAAATATCACAGGCAGGACAACACATTTTTCACTTCAGAAGCCTGACATCAATCAGCCTTAATTGAATCAAGATCCAGAAATTTCTGATGTTTCTATGAATGGACAGATCCTACCCAAGCAGTAGCCATGCTTTAAACATTGTAAAATTTCCTTTAAATAAACACACTTATGCCCATCTGAAATGTGAAAAAGGTATAGAATATATCTAGGACATATAACATCCAGCTTTATTATTTCATGTCAACTTAAATCTTTATAAATAATAGTAAATTAATTGAAACTCAGAGGGAAAAATGAGAAATGATACCAAAATATAGGAGTGTTGGCTATGTCCTAGAAATGTCACATCAAAGTCACAGATGAAGGCAGGTCTGGAGTGGTGACATTAATCTTTCTTTAAAAATAAAATAAACATTTTATTTCCTTTAGTCTCTACACTCAGAGATCATTATGAAAATTTTGCTTGTGAATTCAATAGACACATAATTCACCTTTATTGATCCTCAAGTATTTTTCAAATTTCCAGTGTAGCAAAAGATAATATATACTTAATATTTTTAAATATTACAGAGATTAAGCCTGATTAACAACTTAAAATAGTGATTGACTATAATGCGATTTTTTCTACACTTATCAACCACCCAGTCTCCAAGTGACTTTATTTGAACAAAAATATGTGAAATGTGGATCTCAGTTAAAATTAAGCATATTTTTCCATCCAAACATTAGCCCTCTGCCAAATTTAAAAGAAAGTGCATCTTATTCTTCTGCTATAGTCTCCAAAGGCAGCCACAAGATTATAGTTCTGAATGTAGACAGAATTGAGTACATTGTGTTCACTTTGCTGTTCTCTTCGTAATTGTTGCAACAGGAATGGTTATCAGTGGGAAGTAGATGGATAATCAAATGACAGTGATCACAAGAGTATAAACAAACAAGAAAGGCAGGAGGGTGGGAAATAAAAAAAGAGGCTGTGGATGCTTTCTTTTAGGGGGTTCATGCACTCTTTGAACATGAATTCTCTCAAAAATAAGCAGATGGTCAAGTCATCAAAGGCAAAATCCTGAAAACTAGCAAGTACTCAAAAAGTATCTCAGATCACAAACAGATAAAGTCAAAGGAAGAAAAGACAGCAGAAAAAAAAAAAGAGATGAGAGAGAGAAAAAGAAAGATTTCAACACAGGATTTCCACAGTTTCCCTTTCAGCAACTTCTAGCAACCTTCTGTGAAATACGATGTCATTATAAAGAAAAAAAAAAAAGAACTGAAAAAAATCAGACTCCCCCCAAATTTAAAGACCCAATTCAAAAATGGGCATCTGAAATGACAGACATTTCTCAAACAAAGAAGTAAAAGCACAAAAGAAACATATGAAAAAATGTTCAACATCACTGGTCATTCTAGAGATGCAGATGAAAACAACACTGAGATTCCACCTCACTCCTGAAAGAATGGCTGTTATCAAGAAACCAACCAATAACAAATGCTGGTGCGGGTATGGGGAGAAAAGAACCCTTCTCCATTGTTGGTGGGAGTGCAGACTGGTGCAACCACTATGGAAATCAGTATGGAGATACCTCAAAGAACCCAAAAGAGTTAAAAGAATCATACCACAGTGATATATGGGCACCCATGTTAATAGCGGCACAGTTCGTAAGAGCTAAAGCTTGGAAACAGCCCAAATGCCCATTAACTGGAAACTGGATAAAGAAGATGTGGGGTTTTTTTATAAAATGGAGTACTACTCAGCCATAAAGAATGAGGAACTAGAAGCATTTACAGCTAAAAGGATGCATATTGAGGCCATACTCTTAAGTGAAATAAATAGGACACACGTGTAAATACCAAATAGTCTTTCTGGTGTGAGAAACTGAAAGTGTAAATAAGGATTAAAATGATTAAAATGAATAACTGATAATTTGTAATAGAAAGAAAAGGTCCAAAGGGGTAGGGGAAGTGGAAGGGGAAGGGGAAAGGAAAGAAGGGAAAGGAAAAATTATGAGAAAAGGAAAAAATGGAAACAAAGTCTTTGTAAACAGGGAAGGGTGGAGGGGGTAAAGGGAAGACAGGGAATGGGAAAAAAATAAGAACCAAGATACATCATGTACAGGTAGGTACAAGCACCCAATGATAAATGTAAATGTATTGTATACCTAAAATGTACCAATAATAGAACTTTAGGAAAAAAATAATTATATACCAAGAAATCTGATAACCTGGAATAAGTATGCAAATTTATTGGCAACGTCAACCAAAGACTGAATCTGAAACAGAAAATGTTAACAGAATAATGAATAATGAGATTGAATCCATAATTTTTAAAAAAAGTCTCCCATCAAAGAAAATCTAAAGACCTGGTGGCTTTCCTCTGAACTCTACCAAACATTCAGTAAAGAACTTCTACCAGTTCTACTCAAACTATTCTCAAAAACTGAAAAAGAGGAAATATATTCAAACTCATTCCATGAATCCTAATACAACTGGCATTAGCCTAATACCAAAACCACACAAGGACATTACATCCTTTATAGACACAGATGCAAAAACCCCAACAAAATACTAGCAAACCAAATTCAATTGCTTATTAAAATAGTTCATCATATCAAGTAGGATTCATCACAGAAATGCAAGAAAAGGGGCTGGGGATTTAGCTCAGTGGTTCCACCACCTGCTGCGCAAGCGCAAGGACCCAAGTTCGATCCCCGGTACCAAAAAACAAAAAACCAGAATGGTTCAATATATGCAAATCAATAATATGATACATCATACTGACAGATGAAAGACAAAAACCAAATGATCATTTCAACAGATGAAGAAAAAGCATTTGACAAAATTCAATATCCTTGCTTGTTAAGAACCTTCAACATGTTAAGTATAAAAGAAATGTACTTCAACACAATAAAGGCCATACATGACAAATACACAGCTAACATCATACTTCATGGATTAAAGTTTAAAGCTTTTCCTCTAAGTCCTGGAACAAGTCAAGGATGCCTACATTTATCACTTTTGTTCAATAAAGTACTGAAATTCATAGCCAGAAACCAAGCAAGAGAAAGACATAAAAGGCATATGAAAGCTAGGCATGGCAGTATGCACAGCAAGATGCACCAGTAGTCACAGCAGTTCAGGAGGCTAAGGCTGAGGCAAGAGGATCTTGAGCTGTCTCTCATATTTAAAAAGGCATACAAATGAGAAGGGAAAAAGTTAAATTGTTCCTGATGGCTGACTGCATGATCTTAAAAACATGAAACTCTAAAAATCTGTTAAAATTAATAAACTAAGAAGAGCTTGCACGATACAAAATCAACAAAAAAGGTCTGGCAATTCTGTACATTAATAGTATCTAAAATAAAAATCAGGAAGATAATACTATTTATAATAGCTACAAAAAATTAAATACTTAGGAATAAACTTAACCAAGGAGATAAATATCTGCACACTTAAAACTATAAAACATTGAAGAAAGAAATTGAATAAGGCACAAATAAAAAGATACTCTGTGCTCATAAACTGGAGAACTAATATGGTTAAAGTGCTCATATTATATAAAGGTAATACAAAGATTCACTGCAATCACTATAAAAAATATCAATGGGACCAGGGATTTAGCTCAGTGGTTTTGCCGCCTGCTGTGCAGGTGCAAGGACCCGAGTTCAATCCCCAGTACCAAAAAATAATAAAATAAAATTAGAATTAAAAATATCAATAACATTCTTCACAGCAAAAAAAATTGCTAAATTCATGTGCAACCACAAATAACTCCAAAATAAAGCAATCTTTAGAAAAAAGAACAAAGCTGGAAGCATCACATTACTTTACTACAAAATATGCTACAAAGCTATAGTAACCAAAACAGCATGGTACTGGCTGAGTAGAGTTCTGGGAGAACTTAGAAATAAATCCACGAATGTACAGTCAACTGATTTTCAACATGTCGGGAACTCAAAAATAGAAAAGATAGTATTTACAATAAATGCTGCTGAGAAAATTGGATATCCATATGCAGAAGAATGAAGTTAGAAGTCTTTCTCTCACCATAATCAGAAATCAACTGAGCTGGGGATTTAGCTCAGTGGCACTGCACCTGCCATGCAAGTCCAAGGTCCTCAGTTCGATCCCCAGTACCAGGAAAAAGAAATCAACTGAAAATAGAGTAAAGGCCTAATTGTAAGACCTAATATGATACAATTACAAGAGGAAAACAGGGGAAATACTCCTTGACATTGGTTTGGGCAAGATTTTTGAATAAGATCCCAAAAGCACAGGCAAGAAAACCAAAACACAACAAGTGAGACTACATACATAAAAGTAAAAACCTTTGGGCCGGGGATTTAGCTTAGTGGTTCCACTTCCTGCCTCGCAAGTGCAAGGTCCCAAGTTTGATCCCCGGTACCAAAAAAAAACAAAATTAAAACCCTTTTATGGAAATAATACAGTATAAAAACAACCTGCAGGAGTGGGAAAATATTTCATACTATGGAACTGACAAATGGTTAATGCCCTGAATGTATAAGGAATTTAAATATCAAAAATAAAAATGATAGTAATAATCAGATTTTTAAACACACAAAAGACCTAAACAGACATTTCTCAAAAGAAGACACACAAATAGCCAACTGGTGTATGAAAAAAATCCTCAACATTACTAATTTTCAAGGAAACACAAAACAAAAATGAAATATCACCTTACCCTAGTGAGAAAGGCTATTATCAAAAAAGACAAAACAATAGCAAATCTTGGCATGATATGGATAAAAGAGAGCTCTTATACACTGGTGGGAATATAAATTAGTACAACAATTCTGAACAATTTGGTGGTTCTTTGAAAAATTAAAAACATAAGTACCATATGGTCCAACAAATTCCACTACTGGGTATATATCTAAAGAAAATGAAGTCAGTATGTTGAAGAGATACTTGCATCCCCATCTTTAAGGCAGCACTATTCACAACAGCTAAGATACAGTATCAATCTAAATGTCTATCAACATATGAACAGATAAAGAAAATGCAATATAAATATATATGTGTGTGTATATATATACATATATATATATATATATGAATATTACTTGGCCATAAAAAAGAATGAAATCCTGTCATTTGTAGCAACATGGATGCACTGGAAGACATTATGTTAAGTGAAAAAGGCACAGAAAGACAAGTAACATTTATCTCACTTACATATGGAATATAAAGAAGTTATTCTCATAGAAGTAGAGAGTAAAAAAGTGGTTACAAGAGCCTGAGAAAATACAGAGATTAAGGACATGAGTGGTAAGTGGTTAGTGAATACAAAGTTAGACAGGAAGAATAAATTCTAATGTTCTACTGGACAGTAGGATGACTATGGTTAACAATACTATATTGATATTTCAAATTAGCTAAAGAAATGACTTTGAATATTTTAACCAAAAAGAAATAATAAATTAAGTGATAAGGTTACTCTGGTTTGATTATTACACAATATATACATGTAATGAAGCATCACATTGTGTCCAATAAATGTTCAATTGCTAATCCCAACACAATGAAAACTTCCTATAGGTAACATTAGAACTCAGAAATTATACCCCAAATTATGATGCTTTCACACTGAACACTTGAATTAGAGGAAACTGGAAGGATTTAGAAGCTACCTTAGAATCAAACTCTCTGACCTTCCCTTATTTTTTCCCCACCTCAAGCACAGGAAGAAACATTTCTCTGAAATTCTCTTATATACCTAAAGACTAGATCCGCCTCCCCAAAACAACCCAATTGCCTTTGAGCCCTTCTCTGAGATTTCATTAACCTGGAAAGATTAAAAATCATCATAGGAAGGAAGAGTAGGGAGTTACCACACTAAACTGACTGTCTATTCTTTGGTCCATTCAAATTCTAGACAACATCAATTACAAATTACTGGACTCATTCAATTCCCTTAAAAATCATTTATTACCCCAAAATATAAATTACCTACATTCCTCCCCCACCTATGAAAAAGAACATACTGTATGTTTCCAAATCTCACTGGTTATTTGGCAATCACCTTTCTGTGGTGCCCTCACACGTCTTAGCACATTTGTGAGCCTTTTCTCTTGCTAATCTGTCTACTGTCAGTTCACTTCAGAGAAACTTTAGGGTGCAAAGGGGAAGATTTCTCTCACCCCTATGGGTGCTCTGCTCAGCAGACTAATATTCTGAACTTTATTAGACTAAAAGTTACATATATATTAGACATATATAAACAATAAGTCTAAGAAACATATGTAAAACCAACACACAGCCACAAGTCTAAAAATATTATTTCTAGATTTTTTTTCAACATAGATGTTAGCCCCCTGTATCCACAGAATCAAATCATTGATGATCAAAAGTATTCAGGAAAAACAACACAGTATAACAACTATTTACATAGCATTTATACTGTATTGGGTTTTACAAGTAACAAAAAGATGATTTAAAGTATATGGGCAGATGTACATAGGTTATATGCAAATACTCTGGCATTTTATTTATGGGACTTGAGTGAGTTCGGATTTTGGTCTTTTTAGGTCTTTTGTCCATCTAAAAATTTGCAAGAAGCCTTAGATCCAATCCCTCAGGGATACTGAGAAACAATTGTGTTCATTAAAAAATTTTTCTTTTACTAAAAGGAAAGATAAAACTGACCTTTTAGAGAACTTCACAAAACACAGCAAAACATAAAGTAAAAATTTAGGATGTCAGTCGTGAAAATGACTCATTTTAATTCTATAAACCTTTTAAGCAGTAATAGAAGTAGTAGAGAAAGGAAATGTAATGCACATAATTTATGTTATAAGAAGGTCTTTGGCACAGAACTACATTTTTAAAAGGGTGGCAAACATGGGAAGGGGACCAAGCGATGGATAGGAGGTTGGAGGGAAGGGAAGGAGATTTAAAAAGTATTAAGATGTGCTGGGCAGGGGATTTAGCTCAGTGGTTCCACCACCTGCCTTGCAAGCTCAAGGTCCCAAGTTTGATCCCCAGTACCCAAAAAAAAGTGTATGTGCTCATACCAGCTCCCCATGATGAATGGAATCATTAAATACTGCAAACATTTACTAATAAAAATAAAAATTATTAAAAAAACCCACTTAAGGAAGCTTGTTGCCAGAATGGTATAAAAGAGGATGGGAGGGAAGGCTTTCAGCTGATCTTCCTTGCGGCTGATTTTCCTCCAAGGAAAAGGTGAGCTCCAGTCCTCACCGTCAGCAAGGATGGCTCCTGTTCTCTTGATGCTCAGGCCTTTGCCTTTACCTTTACCTTGGGCGTCGTCTCCAGCGTCCAGCACTGGCCCCTGGGCTTGAGGCACAGACCCTTCAGTCTTCCATTGCAGATTCCTACCTCCTGATACAGCCTCATTGGAGACACTGCCTTGGGCTCCAGGCCTTCGGCTGGATTCTTTGGATCTCTAGCGTGTGGACAGATCTCTTGCAGTCTTTTACATTTCACTATGTAGGCGGATATAGTTAGCTAACCTTTTTTTTTTTTTGGTTCCAGGGATCGAACTCAGTACTTTGCGCTTGCGAGGCAGGCACAGCGCCACTGATCTAAATCCCCAGCCCTGTCAGCTAATCTTGTAAATTTCTGTGTCCTGCATTAAATCTGTTTCTCTTGCAAATACTACAATAAGCTAGCAAAAAAAAAAAAAAAAAAAAAATGTGGCAAATAGCAAGTACCATGGTTTTATCAATGCTGTTACTGTGTTACAATGCAACAGGGACTGGTATAAAGCAGCTCTCACAGAAGTTTAAACAGTATTAGTTGGCATACTACAAAATCCAATGATTCAACTCTCAAAAAGTTCTGGGAGGGCTGGGGATTTAGCTCAGTGGTTCCGCCGCCTGCCTTGAAAGCATGAACTCCTGAGTTCGATCCCTGGTACCAAAAAAAAAAGTGCTGAGAGTGCAACTCCATGCAAAGGCCCTGGGTTCAATCCCGAGTACTACAAAACAACAACAATAAAATAAACCAAGGATCCAAGTATAAAGTTATTCCCATCTGAGGATACACACAACATTTAAAAACCTTAATGTAATAAAGTTTTATTTGGGCAGGTTAACAGATTTGGTCATAGCCATACAGATTTAATCACAAGTTTAGTAAGATATAACCAAAAACATGTACATACACAGAAAAAAGCTTTCATCATTTTTAGAAAACCACGAAAATAAGCATAATGAAGAACCTGTTATTCAAAAAGTAAACCATCACTCTGAAAACTAGAATGAAGACAAAGAGGGTTCATACTGAGCATGACTGCTCTGGAAGTATCTAACATAAGCAACTCTTATGAAGCTTATAATAAGCTTATCATGAAAATAATAGAAATGACAGGTTTTTTAAAGCTAAAGCAAAAATACAGTATTACTAGTATTAGAAGAATATGGCAAACAAACAACTGATGCTTCTGTATTACAATACCTTAAAGTACTATGCCATATGGGCCGGGGATTTAGCTCAGTGGTTCTGTCACTTGCCTCGAAATCGCAAGGACCCGAGTTCTATCCCTGGTACCAAAAAAAAAAAAAGTACTTGTCACGTAAACACCTATCCAACTTAAATCCTATAGTTTTTCACAAAAACTAAGTCACTTTAGCAAAGGGGAAGTATTAAATTACATTTAAAAAATAGGTTAAACCTAGACCATCTCAGGCAAACAGACTCTTGATAGTTACCCTACTGATAAATGAAATGAAATCAAGATGCTGTAATATTTAAAATTCCAACTACCTATAAATCTAAAACTTCTATGAAGCAAGATGTAGACTATATCATTTAAAAGCTGAAAGAAGAGGCCAGGGATTTAGCTCAGTGGTTCCGTCGCCTCCCTCGCAAGCGCAAAGTCCTGAGTTCGATCCCTGGTACCAAAAAAATACATAAATAAAAGCTGAAAGAAGTTTCTAACATATGGCAAGGTCTGTTTTCTCACTACTATGCCACAATTTTACTATTCAATAAAATAAAGAATAATCCAGAAAACCGAGCCAAGATATGAAAAGAGTATATGTCAGAATATATAAAACAAAATTAGCCAACAAAGACAGTAAAGAAAGTCCTGCTTCATTATTAATAAGTTTAAAATAAAAATTAAAACAATAAAACACATTTGCCCATTAAACTGGCAAAGTATAAATGCCTAGTTCTCCTAGAAGTATAAAGAATAGATAAGAAAGTTAATGTTTAAATAAGAGAAATAATTCATTAAGATTCTACATTCATACACTGATCCAGCAGCTCCACTTCTAGAATCTTATTCTCCAGAAGCAGATACACCAAAGAGATATGTGTAAAATTATTTTCATTGTATCATTGCTTGTAATAAGAAATTGTAAAAATGAATCCATCTATAGAAATTTAATAATTAAATTATAGTGTATCCAATCAAGACAATACTGTAAAGTAATTTAAATGAATGGGATAAATCTGTATAAATCGAGTATGCCTAATCCAAAAATCTAAAATCCAAAATGCTCCAAAAGGTCAACATGATGCTCAAAAGCGTTCAGATTTCAAAGCATCTCAAATTTTCAGATTATGGACACTCAACTGGTAAAATCTATACAAATATTCCCAAATCCTAAAACTTCACACAGTCTAAAACACTCTGATCCAAGCATTTCATATAAGGGATATTCCAACTGTGCATATTAACATAAAAACTATCTAAAATACATTATGATGAAAAATAAACAAAAGAATGACTTTTAAGTTTGGTTTTATTTTCATAAATAACATTACTTATTACATAGAAATTTTTTAAAGTCTGTAAGAATATACAACAAACTATGACCAGCAATTTCTTTCAACACTTAACAGTTTTATCATATACTAAGCACTAAGTAAATATTTAGCGAGTCTATCTTTTGAACAACCTATATTACTGCGTATAACAAAAATCTATTATTAAAAACCCCTACTAAGGAGCCATAAAATCATTACTGATAACAACAATGTATTGTCTTCCTGACAGTTTTCCAAAGTTATTTTCTATGACAAAAAGGATACAGAACCACAAAAAACCTAGATTAGCAGAAGAGAAGAAAATAAGCACAATTTGAAATAAAACCAGATTACCTGAAAAACAATGATTAAGAAAATCAGCAACAGCAAGTACAGGCCAAGTATTTATAAGGAAAAATAGAACTCATCAAAAGAGGACAGAAACTCAGGCTTCTATGTCTTCCTTTTTAAAAAAAAACAAACTATATTCTAAACACTTCTAAGTTTTAGAGGCATTAACCCATTTAATCCTCTACACAGTCTACAGAGGTAGTCACCACTAGTTTACCCATTTCAAAAGTGAGAACAGGAAGGTGCAGAGGGTTTAAGTAATTTGCCCAAGGTCTTTCTACTAATAAGTGATGGAGGGATAAGATTCAACCTTGGTTGGAATCCAGAGTCAAATATTACTGTTCCTGTATTCTTCCTACCAAGTTTTTTAAGAGAAGGCTGTACTAGGCATTCAGCAATACCAGTCTTTGTGCTAAGTGCCAATATCCAGTAGATGCTAGGAGCCACAGCCAAAAATGAAAAAGCTGAGCCATTTAAAGCAACATGTTCAAAAAATACTAAATTTAGAGCAACAGGATTTAAGGGATGTAATTCCCCTTGATGTCTAGGAAGAACTCCGAAATTAATTTCTCAGCGGCCTCAAGAATGTGGGCCAGATCTATATTCTTTGCAGCAGAAATCAATCATGGTTATTTTAAATACTTATTAATCAACCTTCTAGAGAAGAAAATGGCCAAAGGAAAGTAAATTAACTTTCCTACTCTATTAGATAAGATAGTTCCTACATAAGATGAAAGAAATAAACTAAGAAAATAATGAAAAAGACACTTGAGACCAAAGTAGAGTATAAAACACAGCAAACAAATTGACAAGAAGAAGAATATTACAAAGAATAATTTTTAAAATAAAGCAATCATAGAGGTAACTTTCACTATCTTTTAAAAGAGTGGTCTTTTTTAAAAACCACTCTCTATTGGGCCAGGGATTTAGCTCAGTGGTTCCAGCGCCTGCCTCATAAGCGCAAGGTCCCGAGTTCAATCCCCGGTAAAAAAAAAAAAAAAAAAAAAAAAAAAACCCACATTCTACCAACATAAGAAAAAAGAAGAAGATGGGAGGGAAGGGAGAGAGGAGAGCAGGCAGGTAGGCAAATGATAAGCAAGATTGGGATTCATATCCTATCCTAGCCAACGAGCCATAGCTAAATCCTACTTTCCAATCAAAATCTAGATCAGGGGTTACCCTTTTCTGGGTAGGCTTAATCCCCCTTCTCTATGTCTATTCCATCACAGTACTATCAAATCATATAATTGTCTATTTTCCTCTATATCTTCTCCCATCAGACTCTGGGTTTCTTGGCAGTAGGGAGTAGCCTTTATTTCTATATTCCCAGTGCCTAGATCAGCACTTGACCATAAAGACATTAAAATTTTCATGAATGAATGAGGGAAAGAAGGAAAATGCAATACAATTAGAAATATACGCCTTACATGTTAGTGACCTATAGCATACAGGCACCTGTGTGCAAAGATGAGTAAAGGAAACTAGGTTCATTCAATTATTCATAATATTTGCATTCTGCAGCCAAACTGTATGGATTTCCAACCTAGTTCTACAACATACTAGCTGTGATTGTGGTCAAATTTTACTTAAACTCTCTATGCTTCAGCTGCCTTTCTCTAAAATGAGAAAAATAATAATCACTATTTTATAAATGTGTTGTAAGAAATCAGCAAGTATCAGCAAAACACATCACAATCCCTAGCCAAAAAAAAAAAGCACCAGCTAGCATAAGCCATTTTTATTGAAAAAATATGAATGCTTGCAATTAGAATATTAGAATATTAGGATGGAAGCTACAGTGCACAGTTTGAGGAATGAATGAGAAAAAAAAGTGTAAACAGTAAATATAGATTTTTTTTCTTTATCCAAGCTCATAAAATATAGGAAGGTGAAATAATAGAGCTAAAAGGAACTACAGGGTCAGTTCAAACATTATATTTCCTTTACCAATTTCATTTCCCAGAAGACTGGACCATCCTTCCTTTATACATGTACATGTATATGTATATAATATATATCTATTTCTACCACTAAGCCTATAAGATTTTCATGAAAACACTCTAGTTTAATTCTTAATTCATGTATTTAATGTCTGCAACATTCATGTAACACAGGTATTTTCCTCCTATCCTGAAATGCTAGCCCATTCAGTGCTTGAACTATGTTGTATTTATCATCAAATAATAGCCTTCAGCAAATAACAACATTCAGATGTGGAATAAGTAGAAAGATTTCTTTATGACTGCATTATCATTACAATATGTTCATCAGTTTAAGGAAATTAGAAGAAAAACAGTGAAGAGAGAAAGATGAGGAAATCAAGAAAATTCCCTGCAGACATAAAAGTGCCCAGGTTTAGGGGATAGTGGCTGACCGGCAGGACATTTCATCTTTTTGAATGGATATAGCACTTTGGGAAAGTTTGAAGATGTTAAGAAAGGGAGTAAAGGGAATTTGAAACTAATAATTTCAACTTCTACAAAGTTTAAAGTTAGAAAATTTTTCTAACAGAGTATGCTTAACTTAGGGAGTAGGATTTGGTGGAAAGCCCTCCACATGCCTAACTTCACTCCTTTTCATGAACATTTTCCTCACTGATTTGTGTCTCTGCAGTTTATCTCATTCAAAAAGAAAAGCTAAACAACGTACTCTAAATACCATCAGATTCATACAGCAGTACTACTACTTTCTTCAATTTAGACATGTATAAAATAGTCTCAATCTCAACAACACTGTACAACTTAAAAGAAAAATATTTATGAAGTAATAAACATGGTGGCTGGCATATAGTATCCACGTGTTAGCTGCTATTATTATTTATTATTATTATTATATCCTGAGTCTTATGCCCATCACTTCAAGTAACTAGAATAGCATTTTAAGTTTTAATGTTAGCCACTGATTTTTAACATGCAAGATCAGTAGCCAATCATGCAACACCAAAAGAAGTTAAGTACATGTAAATTTTTAGATCAAACAAAATAAATATGTATGATACTTCAATTCAACTAAATTAACACCTCCTGTCTTAACTTTGAAAGAAATTGTTTTTCTATTGCTGTGTTTTTTATTCTAAACATAAAAGGCGAATTTTAAAATTAGAATCTTGACATAATAAAAGGAAGGTACATATATGTACAATTCTATTTTTTCAAATAAAGTTTAATGGTATTAAGGGCAAATAAAAACAAAAACCTCATTTTTTTCTTAAGGATTACTCAAAGGAAGAAGTTGAAAGGTAGGAAGACGCCGAATCACCCCACTGCAGACACGCAGGTCTGCCCATGCCCTACCGAGGTCCTGAGTCTCACAGAACACGCAGAATCAGCCCGCTGCAGACAGGCAGGTCTGTGTACGCCCTACCGAGGTCCCCAGTCACACGGAATATGCCGAATCAGCCTGCTGCACACAGAAAGGTCTGTGCACGCCCTACGAGGTCCTGAGTCGCGCCGAGGACACCGAATCACCCCGCTGCAGACAGGCAGCCACCTGGTTCCACACTACAAAGACGCAGAGGACACCAGACCACCAGAACAAGGTACTGAGTCCCACTGCTCCTGGCCCAGAGGTAGGGGCTTCTGAGCCATCGTCCCACTGCTCCTGTTCCAGAGGAAGAGGCTTCCCGGTCACCATCCCTCCTGCTGCTCCCAGCCCAGAGGAAAGGGCTTTTGGGCCACCTTCTGTCCCACTGCTCCTGGCCCAGAGGAAGGGGCTTCCAGACCACCATCCCTCCCACTGCTCCCGGCCCAGAGGGAGGGACTTCTGAGCCACCATCTCACTGCTCCTGGTCCAGAGGAAGGGGCTTCCTGGCCACCATCCCTCCCGCTGCTCCCAACCCACAGGAAAGGGTTTTTGGGTCACCATCCCTACCGCGGCTCCCAGCCCCTGTCCCACCTGACCCAGCTCAGAGGAGGTAATCCATCCAGGCACTAACAGCCCTCCCCCCAGTCCAAATGAGAAAACACGTAAATAAGTCTCAAAACCAGACTTCCAGATCACCTACAGCAACCCCAAAGGGAAGTGAGATGGAACACTCTGATACTCAACGACCTGGACCCACTGAACTGGCAACAAAAGGGGATCTGGAAAAAATGAAATCAGAAATAATTTCTCAGATAACAGGAGAAACTGTGCTCCTAGTGCAAGACATGATTAATAAATGTAGAGAGGAGCTGAGGAACATGATGGAATCCGAACACAGAAAACAAATGGAATCCATAAAACAGATGCAAATAGATTTCCAGGACATCAAAAACTCCACTGAAAGTCTACACAGCAGAATGAGCCAATGTGAGGACAGAATTTCAGATAAAGAAGATAAGATTGCAATTAGTGACCAGGAAAAAGAAAAATTGCTTCAAAATGATAAGGGAACATGAGAAATCAATCCAGCAGCTGCTAGATGATGAAAAGAAGAATAACATAAGACATATTGGAGTCAATGAAGAACAGGAGAGGGTGCAGATGACATAAAAAAATCTCTTCACAGAAATAATGACAGAAAACTTCCCAAGCAGGGGAAAAGAGCTTGACATACAGATAAGTGAGGCATATAGGACTCCAAATAGCCTTGATCAAAAAAAAAATCTACACATAGGCATATAATTGTTAAGATTCCAGAAACTCAACAGAAGAACAAAGTTCTCCAAGCAGTCAGAAAAAAGAAACAAATCACATACAAAGGAAAGCCCATCAGAATCACAGCAGACTTCTCAACACAAACCATCAAGGCAAGAAGACCTTGGAGTGACATATTCCAAGCCCTAAAAGAAAACAGCCTCCAACCCAGATTGATGTACCCTGCAAAACTATCTTTCAAAATAGATGGAGAAATAAGATACTTTCATGACAAAGAGCACCTTAGGAACTTCATGAATACCAAACCAGCACTCCAAAGAATTTTACACAATATCTGAGGAACAGACATTGAGGATCACAACCCCAGGAAGCAAAGCAGAATGAACCCATCTGGCATGACAAGAAATTAAATGTAAAGGGGGAGAACCCAACAAAAAGAAAAAGTCATGGCAATGACAACTCAATACGTTTCAGTTATAACCATCAAGGTTAATGGTCTCAATTCACCAATCAAATGAAATAGACTGGCAGAATGGGTCGAGAAGCAAAATCCAACAATATGCTGCATACAAGAAACACACTTAATTCAAAAGGAAACTCATAGACTGAAAGTTAAAGGGTGGAAAACAATACTCCATGTGACAGGAACCTGAAAAAAAGTAGGAGTAGCTATCCTCTTTGCGGATCAAATAGATTTCAAACCAACACTGATTAAGAGAGATGAAGAAGGACACTACATCCTTGTGAAGGGAAGAATCCAACAGGAAGAAATGACAATCATAAATATCTATGCACCAAACACTAGTGCACCCAACTATATAAAACAAATACTAATGGACATGAAAAGTCATAGATGCACTAATACAATTGTAGTGGGGGACCTCAACATCCCACTGTCACAAATAGATAGATCAACTAGACTAAAAATAAGTACTGAAATACTAGAACTCAACCAAACTCTTGAACAAATGAACTTAACAGATGTTTACAGAGTCTTCCACCTCACAAAATCAGAATACACATTCTTCTCAGCTGCACATGGGTCATTCTCAAAAATAGACCACCTACTCACACACAGAACATGTTTAAGTAAGTGCAAAGGAATTGAAGTTATCCCCTATATATTATCAGACCATAGTACGATGAAATTGGAGATCCATAGCAAAAGAAACTCAAAAAATTTCATAAACACGTGGAAATTGAACAACACACTTCTGAATAACCAATGGGTCACAGAGGAAATTAAAGAAGAAATCAGACAGTTCCTTTAATTAAATGACAATACAACACATCGGAATCTATGGGACACAATGAAAGCAGTCTTACGAGGGAAAGTTCATAGCAGTGAATACGCGTATTAGGAAAACAGAATGAGCCCAATTAAACAACCTGATGCTGAGCCTCAAGCTTCTAGAAAAAGAAGAGCAGGACAACCCCAAAGCTCATACAAGGGAGGAAATTATAAAGATCAGAGGAGAAATCAATGCAATGGAGACTAAGAGAATGATACCAAAAAATCAATGAAGCCAAGAGTTGGTTCTTCGAAAGAATCAACAAAATTGACAAACCTTTAGCCAAACTTGTCAGAAAAAGGAAAGAAAAGGCCCAAATCCATGCAATTAGGAATGAAAAGGGTGAAATGACAACAGACTCAGCAGAAATCCAGAGGATCATCAATACCTACTTCCAGAACCTATACACCAATAAGACGGACAACACAGAAGAAATGGACAGATTCCTAGATACATATGAACTACCAAAGTTGAACGAAGAAGACCTAAACATTCTGAACAACCCAATATCAACCAATGAAATTGAAAACGTAATTAAAAACTTACCAACTAAGAAAAGCCCGGGCCCTGATGGCTTCACTGCTGAATTGTACAAGACATTTAGAGAGGAACTGCTGCCACTACTGTTTAAACTCTTCAATGAAATTGAAAGGGAAGCAATACTCCCAAATTCTCTCCTGGAAGCAAGCATCACCTTGATCCCCAAAGCAGAGAAAGACCCAACCAAAAAGGAGAACTATTGGCCAATCTCACTAATGAACATAGATGCAAAAATCCTTAATAAGATAATGGCAAACAGAATGCAGAAGATCATCAAGAAGATCATACACCCTGATCAAGTGGGATTCATCCCAGGGATGCAGGGAAGGTTCAATATATGAAAATCAATCGATGTAATGCACTATATCAATAGAACCAAGGACAAAAACCATATGATTATCTCCATCGATGCAGAAAAAGCATTTGACAAAATCCAACATGCATTCATGATAAAAACCCTACAAAAAATTGGAATAGATGGTCTCTACCTCAAACTGATAGAAACCATCTATGAAAAACCAACAGCCAATATCATACTAAATGGTCAAAAACTGAAATCCTTCACACTAAAATCAGGAACAAGACAAGGATGTCCACTATCACCACTCTTGTTCAATATACTTCTAGAAACATTAGCCATGGCAATTAGACAAGAGAAAGAAATAAAAGGAATAAAGACAGGTACTAAAGAAGTCAAACTGTCATTATTTGCAGATGACATGATACTCTATATAGAAGACCCCAAGAACTCCACCAAAAGTCTTCTAGACTTAATAACCAAATTCAGTCAAGTAGCTGGTTACAAGGTCAACACACAAAAATCAATAGCTTTCCTCTAAACCAATGACAGGCTCACTGAGAGAGAAATAGGGCAAATAATTCCTTTCACAATAGCATCCAAAAAACTGAAATACCTAGGAATCATCCTCACAAAAGAAATCAAAGACCTCTTCTCTGAAAACTATGGCACTCTGAAAAGAGAGATTGAAGATGATATCAGAAAATGGACAGGCATCCCCTGCTCCTGGGTAGGAAGGAGTAATATAGTGAAAATGGCCATACTTCCAATACTGCTATATAGATTTAATGCAATTCCAATTGAGATCCCAGCAGCATAATTCATAGAACTCGAGAAAACAATCCAAAAATTCATTTGGAACAAGAAGAGACCCAGAATATCAAAAGCAATTCTAGGTAACAGAGACATGGCAGGGGATATCACAATCCCCAACCTGCAACTATACTACAAAGCTACTGTGATAAAAACAGCATGGTACTGGTAAAGAAACAGACTTGAGGACCAGTGGAACAGATTAGAAGATCCAGAAACAACACCAGATATACTCAGCCATCTCATCTTTGACAAAGGAGCTAAACACCCTCACTGGAGGAAAGATAGCCTCTTTAACAAATGGTGTTAGAAAAATTGGGCTTCAACTTGCCAAAGATTAAAACTAGACCTATATCTCTCACCATGATCAAAATGGATTAAAGATCTAAATATTAAAATAGAAACTCTGGACCAGTTGGAACAGAGGTTAGGTAGAACCCTTGAATTCATCGGTGTAGGAAAAGATTTTATGAACAAAACCTCAGTTGCCTGTGAACTAGCACAAACAATCAACAAGTGGGATCTCTTCTTATTAAAAGGCTTCTGCACAGCAAGAGAAACCACCAGCAGTGTGAAGAGACAACCCACAATGTGGGAAAAAATCTTCACAGGCTCTTCCTCAGACAAAAGGTGTACTATCTCGAATCTATAAAGAACTTTAAAAGATCAGACCTCCCAAATTTAAAGACCCAATCGAACAATGGGCACCTGAAGTGAACAGACATTTCTCAGACAAAGAAGTAGAAATAGCAAATAAATACATGAAAAAATATTCAACAACACTGGTCATTGGAGAGATGCAAATGAAAACAATGCTGAGATTCCACTTCACTCCAGAAAGAATGGCTGCTATCATGAAATCAACCAATAACAAATGCTGGCGGGGCTGTGGGGAAAGAGGAACCCTGCTCCACTGCAGGTGGGAGTGTCGACTGGTGCAACCACTGTGGAAATCAGTATGGAGATACCTCAAAGAACTAAGACTGGAAGTCCCATTTGACCCCTCTATTCCACTGCTGGGGATCTTCCCCAAAGAATTAAAAGAATCATACCACAGTGATATATGTGCACCCATGTTCATAGCAGGACAGTTTGTAATAGCTAAAACTTGGAAACAGCCCAAATGCCCATCAACTGGAGACTGGATAAAGAAAATGTGGTTTTTTTATAAAATGGAGTACTACTCAGCCATAAAAAATGAGAAATTAGAGACATTTATAGCTAAGTGGATGCACATTGAGGCGATACTCTTAAGTGAAATAAACAGGACACACATGTATAAATACCGAATAGTTTCTCTGGTGTGAGAAACTGAAAGTGTAAATAAGGACTAAATGTATAATCTGTAATGTGAAATAGGAAGAAAAGGGGCAAAGGGGAAGGAAGTGGGAGGGGTAGGGGAAAGGATAGAAGGGAATGGGATTAATATGAGAAAATTGAAAAATAGGAACAAAAATCTTTGTAAATAGGGAGGAATGGAGGGGTTGAAGGGAGGGCTGGGCAAGGGTGAAAAATAAGAACCAAGAGAGACTCTGTAAAGGTGCAAATTTCCAATGATGAATGTCATTATATTGTATACCTAAAATGTACCAATGATTAGAATGAATAATCGATAATGTAAAATAGGAAGAAATGGTCCAAAGAGGTAGGGGTAGTGGGAGGGGCAGGGGAAAGGAAAGGGAAGGAAAAATGCTGAGAAATGGAAAAAATGGAAATAAAGTCTTTGTAAATAGGGAAGGGTGGAGGGCGTGAAGGGAGGGCTAGGAATGGGGAAAAAATAAGAACCATGATGAATTATGTAAAGGTACAATTCCCAATGAGAAATGTAATTGTGTTGTATACCTACAATGTACCAATAAAAGAATTTAGTACAAAAAAAAAAGAAGTTGCAAGGTAAACATGTAATGTAATTATGAAGGGTTTCTCAGAAGTTTTTCTCTTAATTTTACTCTTTTTGAGTAAATGCTTGCTGAAAGTACCAAACAACTGTATAAATGCTCTACTAACCTCATGGGGAGAGAGACAGCTAAAACCTTCTTAATCATGAAAAAAATCTATAATAATACAGGTACAAAGGTAATAATGATACCTATCAATCTAGAATAGTATACAAATAATTTAATTATCTCAAGGTAAATGTCACCTGTATACCCCAAAACTAAAACTACATCTGTACAACCTTGAACACAATATAATCTCACATTTCTCACGAGTGAAAACATACTTGTTCTACATGAAAAATGACCAACATGGGTAAATCATTAAAGTTAACATAAAAAATCTTTTAATTTCTGAAATACAACATTTCCCACCATCAAAATCAAAGTGATTTATTATAGAGAAAAGATTCAAGAGAAAGAAAACCAGAGCTTGAATAATTTATTTCCCAAATAAATCATGATCAGTCATTTTGAATCTAATTACAAGTTTCTAATTATTAGTCCTTGTAATTAAAAGTCCCTGTAATTGCAAAGTGTAAAATTATCATTAATTGTTGAAAACTGCTAATGATACTCAAGAGAAGTGATACAGCCAGTATACCCTACTGGAAGGACAATTAACAACATCGAGGAAACTTCTTTCTTGATCATGAGGCTAGTATATTGTTATTATTTTAAAAATTCATAAGTGGAAATGTCCATGTGAATTTTTTTACATGACTCTTTTTTAAAAAGAGTGAATATTCATGAATAGTGAAGAGAGGGAGAAATACCTGGCAGATTAATAGAAAGAATATATATAAATAAGTACATAGTTTAAACTTATCATTTAAGGAGTGACTTTTTAAAAAAGCAGTCAATCATCCAGCACCTGCCTTGCAGGAGCAAGGTCCTGAGTTCAATCCCCAGTACAAAAAAAAAAAGCAGCCAATCAATTAGGAAAAATAAATTGACTGGTGCAAGAGAAGAAAGACCCGCATGAAGACAGCTCAGATTTAACCAATGGACAGAAAAGAGTTTGCCAAGATCTATAGCATTAGATGTTACAGTCTTTTAATGGGAATGGTCACCGTCTTTAACCAAGCTTGAAACTCTGAAAGGGAAAATACTCACAAAGCAGTAAAGGAACATGTCTAAAACACTAAAACAGCCATGTGAAATCAGGCAATCAAGGGAGCAATGGCGAACACAGGCTAGTATCCCCCCGTCCAAAACTCTATACTGCTCCAAAGAAACCAAGGTAAGTAACTAAGCAAATTGGATAATTAGACATGAGATTATTTACTCATCTATCTTTATTGTATGTACATATGGATGTGTATGTTTGCATACATGTGGAAAGGGAAGTAGGAAGAAAGGAGAAAGAGATGGATAAATGTTCCTGAAAAGGAGTGAGGAAGGGAGAGGAACATAAAACCTGGAAGAAATGGATTCTACTTAAGAGAAGGCATATTAACTGATGAAGAGTTTGTCACATGCACAACACAATGGAGGAAAAGCAGAAATAGCCAAAAGAGATGAGTTAGTCTTTAATATAGTCTACCTCTTACACATAAATATTTTAATATTCAAAGTGAGCAGTGAAAAAGTTCAACAGTGAAAGCAACAGAAAATAATGGCTTTGGTAACAAAATTTAGAATTTTAGAATATAAGTGCCATTTTGATGGACTGGCTAAGCACCAAATAGCCCTATCATAACACTTGTCCCTCTGTGATGCCTAAATATTTGCCTGCCTTCCTTTCTAGAACAAGTTACTTACTTAGAAACCTGCATTCTAGTCATCATTGTATTCCTCACTCTATCAAAGTACTCAGCAATTGGTAAGCACTCACTAAGTCTTTGATGAACAAAATAAAAAGCCTACCACTTTCAGGACCTATCAACAGCCTCCTTGACATTTCCACTTAAATATATAGTAAAATGTCAAAACAAAACTACTTATGTGTTTATATTTTTACTAGTTAGTATATGTTTGTGATACATAATGAATACATTCATCTTGGGGAGTTGGTACACAGATATACTGCATCTTAATCATCCTTTATACTACCTCTTCCCCTCAAATCTCTTCCCTCCATCCATCCTTTCCCATTGGCAAAAGGTCCATCTCTCTTTTTCGTATTACCTTTTATTTTGCTCTTTAAATTATTTATACTCCGGGTCGCTCACATGAGAGACATCATGCAATATTTTAAGTTTCTGTGTTCATTTTACTAAGAATTATGGTTTCAAGGTGCATCCATTTTCCTACAAATGAGTCAAATTTATCTTTCTTTATGGCTGAGTAGTACTCCATTGTGTATGTCTGCCACATTTTCTTTATCCATTCATCTGTTGATGGACAGGCTGCTTCCAAATTTAACTATGATGAGTTCTGCTGCCATAAACATGAGTATGAATCTACCACTGTAATATGGTGTCTTTAACTTGAGAAGACACACCTAGAAGGAAAACAGCTGTCTAATGGAATTTCTAATTTCAGTTTCTTTAGGAATCTCCATGGTTTTCATAATGGTTGTACCAGTTAACACTCTCACCAACAATGTAGAAAGGGTCCTTTTTCTGCACAGCCTTGCAAGCGCTTATTGTTTTTTGAGTTTTTGATGACAGTCATTCTTTCTGGAGTAAGATAGAACCTCAGTGTAACTTTAATCTGTATTTATCTAATGGCCAGAAATGTTGAAGATTTTTTTCGGGTCCTTACTGGCCATTTGTATTTCATCTGAGAAATGTCTATTCATCTCAACTGCCCTTTTTTCTTCCCTTTGGGTCTTTTATTTAGGGAGGTCTAGTTTTTTGTTTTGTTTTTTTTTTTTTAGTTCTGTATATATTCCAGATACTAGTTCATGTCCAAGAAATAGCTAGCACATTTTTTTCTCATTCTGTAGGTTGTCTCTTCATCTGCTGGTTGTTCCCTTTGCTGTGCATAAGATTTTTGATTTGTTATAATCCTATAATCCCATTTATTCATTTTATTTCTTGTGCAATTAGGGTTCTGTCCAGAAAGACTGCCTATTCCTATGCTTTTAAGAATTCTATTTTATCTTCCAGCAGATTAAATGTTTCTGTTTCAATATCTACATCTCTGATCCATTTCTATTTCACTCTTCTGTGTGTGGATAACCAGTTTTCCCAGCATCATTTGTTGAAGAGGCTATCTATTCTCAAGTGTATGTTTTTGGCCCCTTTGTCAAAGATCAGATTTCTGAGTGGCTGGATTTTTTTCTGTATCTTCTATTCTTTTCTACTGATCCACACCTATGTTTCTGGGCCAGTACCATGTGGTTTTTGTGATATAGCTTGAGGTCCAGGATTATGGTGCCTCCTGCTTCTCTCTTGTTATCCAGGATTGCTTTTGCTATTCTGAGTCTCCTCAGGTTCCATATAAATTTTAGGACTGTCTTTGCTAATTCCATGAAAAATTATCTTGGTATTTTGGGACTGCATTAAATCTATTAATCAATTTTGTTAATACACCCATTTTGACAATATAAGTTCTGCCTATCCAGAAACAGAGAATATCTGTTTTCTAGTGTTCTCTTCAATCTCCTTTTTTAGGGTATTTTACATTTTACAGGAGTCTTTTGCTTCTTGGGTTATGTTAATTCCTAGGTATTTAACATTTTTTTAAACTATTTTTAATGGTACTGTTTTCTTGATTTCTTTATTAGTATATTCATTGTTGATGCTCAGGAACACTACTGATTTTTCTATACTGATTTTGCATCCTGCTATTTTGCTGCATTTATTAGATCTAGGAGTCTTTTGATGGAATTTTTTTGAGCGTTCTATGTAAAGGATTGTGTTGTCTGTGAATGCAGATAGTTTGACTTCTTTTTTTTCTATATACATCTTTTCGGTTTCTTTCTTTTGCCTGATTGCTCTGGCTACAGTTTCGAAGACGATGTAGATTGAACAGGAGTGGTAAGTGTGGACAGCCTTACCTTATTCCTGATTTATGGAGAAAGCTCTGTTTTCCTCTTGTAGTATGATGTTATAAATGGCATGTTATAAATGGCTTTTATCAGGTTGAGATAATGTCCTTCTATGCCTATTTTCCTGAGGGTTTTTATCATGAAGGGATGTTGGATTTTGTCAAAGGATTTTTCTGCATCTACAGAGATGGTGATGTGTTTTTGTCCTTGCTTCTGTTTATGTGATGAATTACATCTATTAATTTACATACACTGAAATGTTCTGGCACACCGGGAATAAAGCCAACTTGGCCATGATGTATGATCTTCTGAACGATTTGATGCATTCTACTTGCCAGTGTCTTGAGGATTTCTGCATTTATGCTCATTTTAAAAACTGGCCTGTAATTTTCTTTTCATGTTGTTGTTATTATTGTTATTGTTGTTGTTGTTGTCCAGGCCTTGTCTGGTTTAAGTATCAGGGTAATGCCAGCTACCAGGAATGAAGTTAACAGTATTTCTTCCCTTTGAAGTTCACTGAAGAGTTTGAGAAGTTCTGGAGTTAGAACTTTCCTGACATTCTTATAGAACTCAGTGGTGAAGCCATCAGCTACTGGGCTTTTCCTGTTTTTTTTTTTTTTAGTTGGTAGATTTTCTATTACTTCTTCAATTTCATCACCTGTTATTGTAATATTCATTGTTTTTATATCTTATTGGTCTTGGTGGCGAGGGACACAGTGTTATGGTTTATATCTAGATATCACCACAACCACCAAAGCTTCTTTGCTTAAAGGTGGGGCTTTTAAAAGCTGACTAGATTTTAGAAGCATTATAGTTAACTTGCTGTTGGGAAGAGGGGCCTGGTCAGAAGAGGCAGGTCACTGTGTGAGTGACCCTGAAGGTTGTAACTCCCTTCCCAGCCTCTGTCTTTGCTCTCAACTTGTCGTCTGCCATGAGGTGAGCAGCTTTCCCTTCCAGCATGCCATTTCTGCCTGGAGCCAGCTGACCATGCAAGGGTTAAAACTTCTACAATGTGAGCCAAAATAAACCTCTCCTCCTTAGGCTGCAGGTGTCAGGTCTTTTGTGTCAGTGATTAAGAAAATGACTAAAACAGCTTAGTATATGATCTGTTTTGGAGAAAATTTCACATGCTACTGAGAAAAATGTATTCTGTTGTCTGGATGAACACTCTATAGACTGTCCATCTGTTAGAAGGTACGGTTCAACTCATTATTTCTTTGTTGGGTTTTTTTTTTTTTGTCTAGTTGATCTATTCATTCTCCAGATATACAGTTACAGTGGTATTTTAAAACAATAAATCAAATCTTTGCTTCTCCCCATCTTTAAAACTCATCAAAGTCTTCACAATGAGCTTGGAAGAACAAAACAAAAACCTCTTCATTGGGGCTTTAGTAATGTTCCTTAGCTACCAATCCACACCTATCCTCTACCATTCCCATTGTTTGACCCTGTCCTTAAAACAACTATTCTCCTATCTCGTCTTTAAACACAGCAAGCATTGTACTCTGTCTTGAAATGCTTGTCCCCTATCCTCCAAAGGATGGTTTCCTCTTGTCACTGAGATTTCAATTTAAATGCTGCCTCCTCAGAGCAATTTTTTGCTGAACTCTAATGTAGACAACCAGACTTTCTACATATAAACCAATTTTAATTATCTGAATGGAACATTAGTTCCTGATTTTTTCTTTATTATATTTGTTATTTCTCCCTCAAGTGGAAGCAGGGAGAATTTTCTTATCTTGTTAGGTCAGGGATTTTCAACATCATCCCCAAGGTTCAGTGATTTGCCAGAAGGGCTCACAGGATTTAGCACATGGTCATATACATAGCTAAGACGCATTACAGTAAAAAGATACAAATCAAAATAATCACCAAAGGAATAATTACAAGAAGCAAAGTCCAGAAAAAAAACAGAAATAAGGCTCCAAGAATCCTCTCTCAATTGAGTCACACAAGATACACTTACTTCCTCCAACACTGAATTGTGACACATTATGAAATGTTGGTTACCAGAAAAATTTCGTTAGAGAATCAGTGTCTGAGGTTTTTACTATGAATGCTCATGTAAACACTCTCTGTCTAGCATGTACTAAAATTCCAGACTCTGATAAAGACAGAAGGAATTCACCACAAACTATATTGTTAGCACAACAGTTTAAGTATGGTAAGCCATTCTTACCAGTTAGGAATAATGTGAATCCTCCCCAAATCTAAGTTCCATGATACAAGACAAGACCCAACTTCGAAAGTAGGCTTCCATAAGAATAACAGCCTGGGTCCGGGGATTTAGCTCAGTGGTTCCACCACCTGCTTTGCAAGCGGAAGGACCCAAGTTAGATCCCTGGTACAAAAAAAAGAATAACAGTCTGGTTTTTTGTGGGGGTTTTTTAGTACCAGGGATCAAACTTGGGTCCTTGCACTTGAGATGCAAGCAGCGGAACCACTGAGCTAAATCCCCAGCCTGAAAGAGTAGTCTGAAGTCTGCTATTTAACTTTTTCTGAACTCTTATTCACTACTATATCACCTAATCTAACTACCGTTCACAAATCTAGAAAACTAAAATAGGCTGTTTTGTGAATCTAACATTTCAAAAAGATTTCCATTCACTAAGCAAAATTTAGATTTATAACACTTTAGATTAACAAAGACCATACTTATAATACACTATTTTTTAAATTATTCTACTGATGTGTTCAAAGAACCATTACAGCATTCCCTCAGTGTGTAAGGGAAGACTTTCCAGAAAATTAAAAAATAGAAAAAGAAGAAAGAGCCTACTTTAGCAAAAAGTGGGCAAGGAATAACAAGCAATGGCACTAAGAGGAAGTTCTAAGTACGTAGCACAAAATAGGTACCATTAATTAAACAGGTAGCTATCATTACAACATATTTTCTTTATGCATTAAGAAACTGACAATAGGGCCTGGGGATTTAGCTCAGTGGTTCCGGCACCTGCCTCACAAGCGCAAGGTCCCGAGTTCGATCCCCGGTACCAAAAAAAAAAAAAGAAACTGACAATTTCAGAGATTATTGAAGCCCATACTATTGGTATATTTTTATATCATAGATATCTATCCTATCAATTTATAAAAGGGATCTGAGGCAGAAATTAAAAACAGGTAAGGGCCTGTGTGATGGCATACACCTGTAGTCCAAGCACTATGGAAGCTTAAGTGGAAAGATGGTTTGAACCTGGAGTTCAAGGTCAGCCTGGGCTACATAATAAAACCCTGTCTCTAAAAAAAGAAAATTTTAACTTTTTAAAATAAAAATAGACAAACTAAAGGGAAGCTAAAAACAGTGAATCCAGGGCTGGGGATTTAGCTCAGTGGTTCCGGCGCCTGCCTCGAAAGTGCAAGGTCCAGAGTTTGATCCCCCGTACCAAAAAAACAAACAGTAAATCCATTATTCATTCATTCAAGTTTTTACTACATAGTCACTATATGGCCAAGCTTTAATAGGTGCAATGAATACATTCCCTGTCCTTGAGGAATTTATGTTCTATGTAGTACAGTGGATGCGGAAACAGTAAAGTCAAGGGTTAAGGTTGGATGGAAAAGATGTCTTTCGACTAAACATCCAAGCTAAATCAATATGGGACAGATAAATGAAAAACTGAGCTTTAAGCTCCATAAATAAGGTCAAGGAAAAAGAAAGGGTTAAAACATACAACTCTCACTAATAAAAAGGTTAAAAAATGTGTGAGCGATTGATCTAAGATTTAATACAAAAAATAGCATGTCCTTGAAGACATTTTTTAACCACATCTGTACAAATATGTCTTATAAAATCCTCAAAGCAGAGAATACAATGTTAGGATGGCATAAAAGGCCCTCTGCATTTTCTCTAAACTCACCTCTCGTCATTCTCCATCCTTACAAGTGAACACACCTGCCTCACAAGTACAAGGTCCTGAGTTCGATCCCTTGTCCCCCCCCAAAAAAAGAGATCCATTCTCCCTGTACACTTCTTAGGTACTTGGGTGGCAAAAATGAAATTGATTACAGAAGTACAAAGTCAATGAGCCTTCCATGCATGCATTCATGCCTGCGTTAAGGGCCAGAGAACCTCATTATAGGTGATCCATAATCAATGGTTCTCAACTTTTTCTACCTCTATGATTGTTTACATATGTAGATCATTCTTATGAATGGTATTTTCAATGTACACAGTGAATTCTCAAGTGGAAGCACATAGACCTGAGGTAACAAAGTATTCCCACATATTGGAAATTATTATTTCATACACACACACACACACACACACACAATCAACTGAAAGATCACAAAGGATCTGCTGTATCAATGCTTTTATATGTTTATAATTTATAATACATTACCTTTCCTCTAAATGTTTTAGAAAAAGTCAGATATGGTGGCACACATCTATAATCCCAGTGTTCTGGGAGGCTGAGGCAGGAGGAACCGAACTTTGCCTAGTCTGGATGACACAGCAAGACCCTATCTCAAAAATAAAAATTTTTTAAAGGGGCTGGGTATGCAGCTCAGTGCAAAGGCCCTAGATGCAATCCCCAGTACCAAAAATTAAATAAAATAAAACAAAAACAAAACAACATTAAAATGTGAAAAAGGCTAACATATAAAATATGACTTATGTGAAGGTCAGACACTTCATTAAATTCAAGCCACAATCTATACTTCTGCTGCTTTATTCTCAAATGTGACTACTGATAACACCAAAGGAAAAAGTGGGAATCTGCTATATCCTTCTATGATTAAAACTCATATGTTACTTATATAAAATGTCATCCTCTTTATAAGAAAATTAGGGACACTAGAACTCAAAATTTCTTAAACTAAATTTGAAAGTTTTAATCCCTTAACTGGATAGCATGTGTTTCATAAATATTGAACAGAAATCTTACTTTAGGAACGATCATAGGTATGTACATAGCCTTCAAGAGACAACCATCTAAAATTTAGCTGCTAGAATTCAACTTATCTTGATCTTATCCAATATCTTGAATTCATTTTTATGTGAATCTCTTTAAATCTTTAGATTGCAAAGCTCCTTGAAGATAGGAACATTTAATATAACATTACATTTAATATAGTACCTTTCCTATACCAGGCACAAAACCTAATTGAATGTGAGTAGGATACAAGACAGGAATCTGGGAGGAAAGGGTAAGTAGGACAGGGTAATGCTTAGAAACTATAGGCATAAAGTAAGAAAACGACCACTGGAGAGTCATAAAGATTACAGCCACAAATAATTATGAAGTTATTAGGCAAATTATGATCAGGCAATTCTGAAGAGACATGAAAATCTAAAACTCATTTCTCTGATGTAATATTTGTTTGTAGTTTTTGTACAAAAGGAAAGGAAAATTAACACTCCATCTAGTTTCAAACTTTAGCTTTACCGATAAATTATCAAAAAAAAATTTAATGTATTCAAATGGGTACCACTTAGAATTTTTATTGAACAGTTAGCCTGACTCCATTTACACTGCTATGAAAACATTAACAGCGTTTGATTGTAGAGCTCTTCTACTGAAATATATTCTACAAATATTTACTTCAGTCCTAATAATAAAGTGTGATATTTTTAGCATTAAGTTCCCAGAAAGCTCAGCTTTCTTCCTAAAGTTATAAAAAAAAATCTGTCACTCAACTCCCAAGGCCATATTTAAATCATTATAACACCACATTCCCCTGGTGTGACAAGAGTCAGAATTTCTCCAACAGAAAAGTCAACCTCTCCTGAGGGCGTGGCCGGCCAGGCGGGGCGGGACCAGGAGGCAGTGCCCCGCCCCCGCCGCCCCCCCCCCCGGCTGTGCAGTGGCACTGGGACCCAGTGGCCGTGACCCCGCGGCTCCTGAGGCCGAGCTCAGCGGCCCCGGACAAAGGAGCATGTCGGCGCCCGAGGAGCGCTGGCCCCGCGGCCTGGAGACCCCGCGCGCCCGCCCGCCAGGCCCCCCCCACTAGGCCGGCGCTCCCTGTTCGGCCCACAGACTTGGCCCACAGGCCCGGCCCGAAGCATGGAGCCTTCCGGGCGCCCCCAGGGCCACGCGCCGCCTCCTCAGCTGCACCTTCTGGGGCTTGCCCTGCTCACCATGCTAAGAGCAGGAGGAGGAGGCGGCAGCTGGGGGTTGCGGAGCTACCCCCAGGCTGCAAGCACGACAGGCGGCCCCAGGGAGCAGCAGGGCAGAGGCGCCCACAGAGGGCAGGGTGGTGTGCAGCAGCCTGAAGCTCGCACAGGTCCTGCCCTGACACGCTGCCCAACCTCAGGGTCACCCTGGACTGGAGTCATGGCTGAGGGGGGCAACGAATGCCAGCCACGCACGGGAAGGTACTGGTCCCCCCCCCCCCCAGGAACACACCGGCTGCAGCTGGAGTCCATGGCGCTCCTGCCACCACACACAGGTGCTCAGGCCTTGGGTCCAGCAGCCGCTGGCCTCGGCTCTGAGGCACAGCTACAGCTTCTGCTGTGATACTGAAGAAAAATTGTGAGAAGAGAAATCTTTGCCATATTTCTGATCTCAGCAAAAAAGATTTGTGCCTCTCAGCATGCCCAGCAGCGATGGTATCCATCAGTGTCTTGTAGATGTTCTTTCAAGGGCTACTACTGAGAATGTCCATTAATGGAACGTTGCTCCAGGAATGATGCAGGCAGGGTCAGCTGAAGAAGCCACGATGTAACCAGACTCATGGTCCCTAATATTGAAAATATTTGAAGTCTTTATATTCTGAGATGGTTCCTTATGCAGTGAGAATTGAACCAGGATGCTGATTTCTGTGAAGACATCAGGATCTGGGAGTGAGGGGAGGACAAGGAGCTGTGCTGCCTCCTCTCGGACATCAGAGAGCCCCTGTGATGGAGTTGCAGAAGCCACACCAGCCCCATGCACAGGATCTTGCTATGTAGTTTGGGCTGGCCTTGAACACAGTATGTAGCTGAGGCTGACTTCAAAGGCATATCCTCAATTTCCTGGTGCTGGGATTACAAGCATCCTCCACCACATCTGGAAGCAGTTAACAATTTGCTGGCAACACGTGACCTGATACTTTCTTCCTGATAAACGCAGCTGCTCCCAGCCCACCGCACAGTCATGAAGGGTAAACAAGCGGTGCTCCAGAAGGGGACTGTCCTGTAAGAGCTATCTTCTTCAGGTTCACGTCTTTGCAGATCCCGAAATCAAGATTTCAATAGCTCAAAGTTGCTGGTATCAGGTTGACCCTCACATAGAAGAAATTTGTTATACAACTTTCTAGAGTAGGCCCAGGGACACCACAGCCACATAAAATCCTCAGATGTACTTCACAGTGCAAAACAGCAAAAAAATGGAGGCGCAGAGCGACCCCAGTGCCGAGGAGGTGAGCTGCGTGGGTGCCAGCAGCACCACTCTCCCCCGACCCCAGTGGCTGCGCTGATACAGTATTTGGATCCACAGCACAGAGGCGCAGGTGGTCATAAAGGACATTGTTCTGAGCTCCAGAAGATAGAGCTGAAGTGAGGAACAAAAAGAGGGCCTCTCTCAGGCTCCTTGATGAAAATGGAAGCCCACTGGAAAAGTGAAGAAAATCTCTGCAATAAAGGCACCCCAGACCACTGTAGTTGCACACTGAATCAGGCAGGATGGTGTGTGACTGCAGTCCCAGCACTCTGGACAGCTGAGATAAGAAGGTCAGATGGTGGAGTCCAGCCCGACCAATTTGGTGAGTTAGTGAGACCCTTAGTGGGTATCTGAACTAAAATGTCTGAGGATAGAGTTCACTGAGGAGATGCAGAGTACAAGCCCCAGTAATGCAAAAGTGAAAAACTAACAGATAGATGATAAATAGATAAAAATATTCATACATACTTAGATAAAAATAACAAAATAAGTGGCCACTGGTTTATTTAGTGTGAAGAAAAAATGGCTGTCATGGGTGAAGATGGGGACAGTCCCCACAGTCCCGGGCCTGACTCTCTTGACGACACAGAAGGTTGCGGAAGAATCAGATAGAGACAGAAAGCGTAGAAGCAAAGTTGTACTTTTATTCAGCAGGCATGCAAGAGTACAGCTGCCTTCTCACAGAGAGATAGGCAGAGGTGCCTGAAACGGAGCCACCATTGCAGGGGGGGGCTCAAGATGCTGGTTTTATAGTAGTTGGGGCCTATCCTGCCTCTGGGCTGAGGGCACCCCTACTTGATTGTTTAATGATTAACTTAGCTCATTACTAGGGACAACAGGGAAGGGTCTTTTCAGGGGCCTTTTACATCTTAGGGCCAAGGTTATTTTTCCTTTTGATCTTAGCAAACCAAGCTTTACAGGGTACAGGGTGAAGAGGAGGTGCAACCTCAGCAGACTGTCACTTTTTTATGGGTGGTTAAGCCTGTTCTGCCAGCTATCTGAACTCCTTTGGGGAGGAACTCATCTCTCCCTGCCTAGGGGTCTCTATCCCTACAGGGCTATAGGCTTTTCTATTACATGGAGACTCAGGTTATGGAACCCCCAAGACATGAGCTCACTTCCTTGGCAACATCTCCAAACAGAACTTGGAACTCTTGTTAATGGGTGTCACAATCTTGTAACAGACGTTTCCCAAGCTCACTTGGCTGGAGACGGTCAACAGCGAACATGCTGAGCTGCTTCTCCACTTTGAGAGGCTGCAGAATCAGGATCCCAGGTAGAAAAAGTAGCTGTGAAAGATTAAGAAGACGGCTGACTCCATCCAGACGCTGCACGACTGTCACAGACACCCCAGGGACAGGTCTCCCTGGGAGTGATCACCAGTAACCTACCAAAATCAAGGTACCCCAGTGAAGTCTCCCTAAGCCCAAATACCAATGGCACAGAAACTGGGAAGAGCGTGGGGCAAATATCACCAGGCCCAGAAATACCCAGTAGCTCTGGGCAGGCCTCCCCAGAGCCGGGCACCAAAAACCTAGAGAGTTAAAGTCGGGGTGGGGGGGGCAAAGTCACAGCCACTGGCCCCTGAGAGACACTGAGAAGCCTGGTGTACATCCATCCAGGCTTGGCCGCCACTATTGGAAACAACTTCACAGAGAGCCTTGCAGAATTCCGGCCAGTGTGGTCCCTGCAGGCACTCAGGCCACTCTCATTCTCTGAGCCCTGCCTGCCTGTTTCCCCAGGCAGCCTACCCGTCTATGGTCCCTTCTTCCCAGGCACCTCCACCACCCACACCTCTACCCGATCAGCCCTGATTTTGGGAAGAGACATCATGACAAGGTCTCTTGAGAATTCCATCCACTTTGAGGGCCTGTGTGATAAAGATCGAGATGTGTGGTGTTTGGACAATAAACAGCTTTTCACCACACACGGGGTAGAGAAGGAAGGAGACCCGTATATGGTGTCACCTCAGTTGGAGTTAGAAGAGGCCATTAGGCTTTCTGAGCTAAAGAAAGATTCTGAGCTCTTAATTCATTCATCACCTTGTATACCAGAACATCCTAAAGTGCCTTGTCCAGGAGGAAAGACATCCATCCACCACAGAGCTGCAGGCCACTGGAGAAAGCTGTATTATGCAAATGGCCACACTTTTCAGGCCAAACACTTCAGCAGGCGAGCTCACTGTGCTGTCTGCACAGACCGTGTAGGGAGACTTGGCCACCAGGTGTATAAGTGCACCAACTGCAAACTCTCAGTTCACAAGAAGTGCCACAAACTTGTCACAATTGAATGTGGGCAGCATTCTTTACCATCAGAGCCAATGGTGCCAGTCGATCCATCATCCTTGGCTTCAGACCCTGCACACACAGCGATCCCACATAACCTTTCAACTCATGAGGCTTTAGAACAAGTTGATGAAGAGAATGAGGCAGGGAACACCGGGGAAAGTGGCAAAGCTTCATCTGGTCTAGGACTTTGACTTGCTCCACGTGATTGGCAGAGGAAGTTATGAGAAAATACTGTTAGTCCAAATGAAAAAAATCAGATCGTATGTATTCCATGAAAGCAGTGAAAAAGCATTTCTACATTCATCGGGTACAGAGAGAGAGAGGCACATTCTACAGCAGACATCCAATTGTCCTTTTCTAGTTGCACTGCATGCTTGCTTCCAGACAGAAAGCAGACTGTTTCTTGTTCTAGACTATGTCAGTGGGGGAGATCTACTGTTTCATGTGCAGCAACAAAGCATGCTTCCTGAAGAACATGCCAGGTTTTACTCTTCAGAAATCAGTTTAGCAGTCAACTATCTTCACCAGCAAGGAATAATTCACAGAAATTTAAAAATGGAAAATGTATTACTGGACTCAGAAGGGCACATTAAACTCAACAATTATTGCTTGAGTAAGGAAGGCTTACTGCCAGGAGACACAACCCACACTTTCTGTGGCACTCCTCATTTTGTGGCTCCAGAAATTATAAGAGAGGAAGATTACAGTTTCAGTGTGGACTGGTGGGCTCTTGGAGTACTGATGTATATGATGATGATCAGAGAGTCTCCATTCCATCTTGATGAGTGCTCTGATAACCCTTATGAAGACTCAATCGAGAATCTCTTCCAAATAATTTTGGAAAGAAGACATTTTCATACCTCATCTGTCCGTCTGTACAAGCTGCAAGTATCCTAGAGGGCTTTCTGAACAGGGACCCAAAAGAACGACTGGGTTGTCATCCTCACAGGGGCTTTGCTGATGTTTAGGAGCAGCCATTCTTTCAAAATGTGGGCTGGGACATGATGGAGCAAAAGCAGGTGTGCCTCCCTTTGAACCAAATATCTCTGAGGGATTCAGTTTGGACAACTTTGATCCTGAACTTACTAACCAACCTGTCCGGCTCACCCCAGATGATAATGACATCATGAGGGAGCTTGATGGATATGAATTTGCAGGGTTTGAGTATATCAATCATCTTACGATGTATGAAGAAGAAGGGGTCCGATCCTCACTTTTCAACTATGCATTTTGCTTATGTTGCCATTTAATGCTTGGAAAAACTTGTTGCCAGCCTGGATAGAATTAACCATTTCAGAGTTGTTTGGAATCTAATTTTAATTTATTGTTTTGAAGTTATATTTAGATGTAACACTTGATTCTTATAGTCTATAGCAGAGAATATGGAATTTTTTGTTCATTATTTAAATAACAATGAGCCAATCGCTTATTAACTGCACTTGTATATACATTCCATTTGTTAAGTGGGACATAATACCTAATATTTTTTCTTTTTACTTATGATACAAAAAAACAGTTTGTCTTTTCAATAAAATATCTTACCTATGCTAGTTTCTCTCCAACCACATTACCTGTACCTTTTGGGCTCAGTTTATGTAGTCTTCAGGAAAATCAAAAAAAATAGCAACAGCTTTGAATTAAAACACATACACTTGTATCTTTTTTATATGAGCAGGATACAGTATACGACTGCAGGCTTTGGAGCGTGGTGGTTCTCATGAGATGGGGCATCTGAAAGTGGTTGGGGGATGGTTTCTTAAATGTTTACAAATTTTGAATTGTTCTAGATTTGGAACTGGATTAACTAAAATTAAATTAAATTAAGATTGTACCATTATAAAACTTACTTACATTTAGATGATGATGGTTACCTTTCAAATCCTTGGCATAAAAATGATACTAAAACAGAAGGATGATATATAGCATCCTAATTTTAGTTAACGATCTGATTTTGAATTCGAAATGATTTGGGGTTTATAAACATTTAATAAATTATCTTTTGATCTTTTTCGAATGCCCCATTTCATGAGAAATATTACTTTTCTGAGGCTTGTAGTCGTGTACTGTCTTTTCTTCATATAATTTAGTTTGAAACTAATGAAAACATCAAAGGAAAATGTTTATAGGCATTCATGTGTTCATTTCCGAGGCATGTATGTTTCTCTTAATGCCTGGAACTTGTTTTAAAACAAAAAGCAGTATTCACAACATAAATTTATAGAGAATTCTAACATGTCAGAAATATGTTTAGGATCTTGCTTTTAAGTGTTGCTCTTTTCCATAGGGCATTTCAGAATGTAGAATAATCACCCAGGGTGTGTGTTTACCATGTTTATTACTGAACCCACATTAGAATTCTTTTGGGCTTTTGAACCTCATTTTGAGAAACACTTTCTTCAAGATATTCTTTTGTCCTCCACTTAAAGAGTATAAAGTGTGTTATGGCATAATATTTTAAGATGTTACAAGCAGAAATTTACAACTTTATGAACATTTTTTAACAAATTTTACAGGAATGACTTCATTAGATACCTTTCTTGTTCCCCTCAACAAAATCTTATCAGTTTTCTGCCAGTGATATCCAAATGATGAGCATTTTTCTTTGTTGAGGTTTTCACCATTGTTCAGGGTGGTCTTTTGCTTTTCAATTTTTTAAGTAATAAGATTAACTGTATATTTTATAGAGAACTGCATTACAAATATGTTTTCAACTATTTTTGAGTAAATGTTATGTTAGTTCTTTTCATGTCATATAGAAATTGTCTCAAAATACTCCTTAGGGGAATAAGTCACTTTATAGTCTGAATGGTTGACATTCTGGTGTTCTAAAAAAAATTATTTTGCATAATCCTGTAGTCAGATCATTTTATGCATATGTAGCTTGGGTTAAATTTCAAGTACTGTGTTCAGCACTGGTATATTTACTGTATAGATTTGTTCTGTTTGGATTTTTGTCATGTAGAACACTGACTTGGTCATCATAATGTAATCTGTGTTGTGTTCTTCTTTTTTCATGTTACAGCCTTTAAATAAAACATATATAAATTCAAAACAAAAAAAATAAAAACCAAACTCTCTCCTTCATAATACCAACTGCTGTGTAAGAGAACGATAACATGAATTACCTTCACAATCTTTCTGCCAACAGTTAATAAACCCTCAATCTGGCCCCAAGTAACTAACCAACTAACACAGTTAACTCTTTACAGAGCATAATTATAAAGTCATTATTAGATTAGAAGCCTAGATTCTGGTCTTGACACTATCACTTAGTCTCAGTCTTGGTTTCCACAATTACGAATGAGATTCTTTGGTATAATTAAATTCAAGGAACACATACTGAGCACAGTCTATGTTATTAACATTTTCCTGATTGTGACAGATTATATAAATTAGAGAACTCAGAAAACTAGCATCGTCCTCCTCTGGGCTTTTCCTTAGACACCTACCTCCCCAAGCCTGCTCACAGACATGCACTGGGTGAGTTGTAGCTGCTAACAGCAATTTCTACCTCTAACTCAAACCCCACCAGGCAGCTGATAAACAATGAGAATCTGCCTTACCCCACACCCACCTGAAAATGGGGGCAGTGTCTGAGAAAACAGGAGATTCAAGAAAGGATCTAAGAAAAGGGCATGATAAGAAAAATATTAACAAAATATGTGACCTTGAGGAAGCTGCTTAACCTCTCTAAGCTTCAGTTTTCTTTCCTGACAAATGGGAAAAATGCCACTTAAAGGGCTGGTGTGAGAAATAAATTAATAATTCAAATAGCGTCTTAAACATGTTTTCCATTATTATTATTAAAAAGTAGAATTAAGCCAGGTGTGGTGGTACACTCTTGAGAGACTGAGGCAGAAGGATTACACACTCAACCTCAACCTAGGCAAATTAATGAGACTTTAAAAAAAAGAAAAGGACATTGCTTACACTGAAGACACTAGGTTTAATCCCCATTAATCCCCAGTACTGGGGGGGGGGGTTAGAATTAAGTTCTGTGTGAATCAGTCACTCAATCTGTATCCACAGTGGCCAGTCTACCAGATATTAAGAGGATTCTACTTCATGAAAGAATAATCAGATCAGCAGATGACTCTAAGACCTCTTTGACCTCAAAGAGTCACTAAAAATAAGCAATATGCTTTTGGGCACCCTATATATCTTAGCAATGCTGTCAAACTAGGGTCTTCACCTTTCACTAAAGATCATTCTCCAAAACATTTAAATCTCTTAGGTTAGGTGCAGCAGAACTAAGATGCCTTGATCTTACATAAATACATTTTTATTTATTGCTGCTAGGAAGTAAGGCCTAAGTGACCTGAGCCACAGAGCTGGCACAGCAGGCAACAATTAACATCTGAGAGGAAGGAGGAGATTTTGGAGAGCAAATCCCTGCTTTCAAATACGATGGCCTTTTTTTGGAATTCCTAGTTTTAATCTGTATGCCCAAGGTATATAGCAATGTACCCATGTTGAGATCCCAAAACAATACAATTCTGCTTAACTGATAAACATCTAAAAGAGCTGGGTGCTAAGGGAGAGATAGAATAGTTTCTAATGATTCTTTTCCTACAATATTACAAAAATAATGTTCTATCTCCTTTCTTCTTCTGAGGTTTAACAATCACATGGGCTACCTAAAAAATTACATTACTCAGTAAACGTATGAAACTCATAGTCTCACTTATAAGTAAGGAAATGTAAATAAAAAAAGATGCTATACATTGTAAATAAGAGTGCTAAAACTTGAAAGCATTGATAATATCTACATGAAAGTATGAGGGAAGGGTTCTCAAATACACCATTAGAAGGGTCTTTTGGAGAGAAATTTGTACTTACCAAACAGCAGATTGTACACACCAGAGCAATGACATTTCCAGAAATCTGTGGCTATGCTTCAAATTATATGGACAAAGAAGACTATTTGTACAAATATTACATAATATTTGTATAAAGGGCCGGGGATTTAGCTCAGTAGTTTCGCCACCTGCTGTGCAAGCCCAAGGGCCTGAGTTCGATCCCCAGTACCAGAAAAAAAAAATCTGTATATTTACAGTAGCAAAAATGAAAGCTGTTTACAGAATCTCAAAAGAGAAACAGAGAAATAAATCATGCTGTGTTCATGCCATAGAATATTATACAATTAAACAGAGCACAAGAGCTGGGGATCCACTCACTGGAAAAGCAGTGCCTGGCCTGCACCAGGCCCTGGATCCCATCCCCTCCACCATCAAAACAAAGTGAAAAATAGTTTAATTCAGTGCTTATAAAAGATTGTTCCATGAGAAAAACAAGTTGCCAAATAGAATATAGAATGTTCCTTTTGAAAAAGGATACATAAACTGCTTTTTAAAATTCTCCTGAGGGAGCCGGTCCCAGCACCCGGAAGGAAGCTCCCCCGCTGCCATCCCAAGCTCCTAGGGCAGAGAAGCTGAGCCAGTCCCAGCACCCAGAAGGAAGCTCCCCAGCCACCTTCCCAAGCTCCTAGGGCAGAGAAGGTAAGCCGAACCCAGCACCCAGAAGGAAGCTCCCCCACCACCATCCCAAGCTCCTAGGTGAGAGGTGAGCCAATCCCAGCACCTGGAAGGAAGCTCCCCCATCACCATCCCAAGCTGCTAGGGCAGAGAAGGTGAGCCGAGCGGGTGCCAGAAGCACCCCCGCCCCGTAGAAATGAGAAGACACGTAAACAAGCCTCAAAAACAGACTTCTGGATCACCTACAGTAACTCCAAAGGGAAATGAGATGGAACAATCTGATACTCAACTACCTGGACTCCCTGAACTGGCAACAAAAGAGGATCTGGGAAAAGTGAAATCAGAAATAATTACTCAGATAACAGCAAAGATTGTGCTCATAGTGCAAGACATGATTAATAAATCTAGAGAGGATACAGATAAAAAAAAGTAGAGGATCTGAGGAACATGATGGAATCCCAACATAGGAAATAAATGGAATCCATAAAACAGATGCAAACAGATTTCCAGGAGATTAAACACTCCATCAAAAGTCAGTGCAGTACAGTGAACCAATGTGAGGATAGAATTTCAGATATAGAAGATAAGATTGCAATTAGTGACCAGGAAAAGAAAAATTGCTTTAAAATTGTAAAAGAACACAAGAAATCAATCTAGCAGCTGCTAGATGATGCAAAGAAGAATAACATAAGACTGACTGGAGTCAATGAAGAAAGAGGAGAGAGTGCAGATGACATTAAAAAACTCTTCACAGAAGTGATGGCAGAAAACTTCCCAAGCAGGGGAAAAGAACTTCACATACAGATAAGTGAGGCATATAGGAAGGAATCCAACTATCCTTGATCAAAAAAATCTACACACAGGCATATAATAGTTAAGATTCCAGAAATCCAACAAAAGAATAAAATTCTACAAGCAGTGAGAGAAAAGAAACAAATCACATGCAAAGGAAAGCACATCAGAATCACAGCAGACTTCTCAATGCAAACCCTCAAGACCAAAAGAGCCTAGAGTGAAGTATTTCAAGCCCTAAAGGAAAACAGCCTCCAACCCAGATTGATGTACCCTGCAAAACTATCTTTCAAAATTGATGGAGAAATAACATACTTTCACGATAAAGAGCACCTCAGGAACTTCATGGATATCAAACCGGCACTCCAAAAAATTTTAGACAATATCCTAGGAAAAGACAATGAGGATCACAACCTCAGGAAACCCAGCAGAATGAATCTATTGGGCATGACAAATTAAACACAAAGGGGGAGAATCCAACAAAAAGAAAAAGTCATGACAAGGCTTTTAAAACTTTTGACTTCATCTCCCTAGTGAGTGTATAATTCAATCTTGTTATTGTACTGATTGGAATTTTTCTGATTGTAGAGTTGCACACCTTTCTTTGTGCTATACTGGCTATTTATCATCTTCTTATGTCTACTTTTTAATTGGGTTGTCTATTAATGAGCTCTAAGAATTCTTTATATATTCTGCTCATAGGTTATATGCATTGGTCTGTTTAAGGACTACTTTTCATTTTAATGATGTCATTTAAAGTTCTACATTTTGATGGAATCTCATTTATCAAGTTTTTTCTTTTATTCATCATGTCTTTTATATCCTAGGTAGTTCTCGCCTACCCTGAATTCATAAACATTTTCCCTTATAATTTCTTCTTAAAGTTTTATACTTTTAGGCTTTCTTATTTAGGTTCATAGATCCCTTCAAGTTATTTTCATGCATGGAAAAAAGGGGTTGAGGTTAATTTTTTATATACAGATACCAGGTGTTCTAGAGCGGTTTGCTGAAAACACTATCTCTTCCTCAGCTCTTGAATTGCGTTTATATTCTATAAAAATGCTAATATTAAATAATCTTTCAAAACTCAATGGACTATATATGTGTGGTTCTATTTCTAGATTCTGTTTTATTCCAATGATCTATATGTCCTTCCTTACACCAACACTGCCTTGATTACTGTAGCTTTAGAAGAAGTCTTAAAATTAGGTACTAAACATCTTCCAACGCTGTTTTTGGTTTTGGGGTTTTTTTTTTTAACTTTTCTAGGTCCTTTGTACTCCTACATAACTTTTAAATTTCAATATCCAATTCTTCACTTATAGCAAGTATACACAGACCTGAATTTTTATATATACCTTGTGTTTTCTAATCCTGCTAAATTCAAATACAAGTACTAGGGGCTCCTAGAGATTTCTTAGTATTTTCTCTGTAGATGATCATTTCATCTACATATAAAGATTTTGCTTCTGCCATGCCAATCCTATCCTAGCTGTGTCATTTTATTGCCAGACTATTTTGGTTTAGACCTATGTTTCAAAGTCTAATGGACAGATGAAGAGTAGGCATATACGCCCTTGTTCCCCACCTTAAGGAGAAAGCATTGTATCTTCTCCATTCATATAAGCCATTCTTGCTGGAAGTATGGAGTACATGTCTTTAATCTGTTGAGAAGGTTCTGTTCTACTTCTAGTTTCCTGATAGCTTTTACCATGAACAGCTGTAGAATTTAGTCCAATACTTTTTCTCCAACTAGTGACAGGATCATATGGCTTTTTCCTTTCCTCTGTTAAAATGAGGACTTTTGGGGGTGGATCTTCCAATGCTGAACCAACACTGCCATCCCTATAACAAAACCACTTTCTACATACTGCCAGATCTGACTTCTAAGAGTTTGTTTTGTTAAACGAATTTCTATCTATGTTCATACTTTTTTCTTCTATTAGCTTTATTCAGTTTTAGGATAAGCACAATGTTGATTTCCTAAAATGAGGGGAGAAGTGTTCCTTTTTTTTTCTGCTTTAATTGTTTGATATAATTTACCAGTTAAAATGTATATGAGCCTGCTGTTGTCAGATAGGTAGGTTTTCAAGCTAGGAATATGCTTTCTTTAATAGGTGCTATTCAAATTTTATATTTCCTCCAGAGATAGTTTCATTAATTTATCTTCCAAGGTACTTCTTAGAAATTGTCAAATTTATTTCAAAAAAGATTTTTGTAATATGCTTTCTATATCCTTTTAAATTCTGTAAAATCTGTGGTAATGTCTCCTAGATCTTGATATTGTAATTCTAAAAATGTATAATTGATATTGTGTAACAGGAAGAAAAGGTCTAAAGGAGCAGGGGAAGTGGGAGGGGTAGGGGAAAGGAAAAAAGGGAAAAGAAAAAATATGAGAGAAGAAAAAAAATGGAAACAAAGTCTTTGCAAATAGGGAAGGGTGGAAGGGGTGAAGGGAGGGCAGGGGAAGGGGAAAAAAAATAAGAACCAAGATATATCATGTAAAGGTACAAGATCCCAATGATGAATGTTAACTGTATTTTATACCTAAAATGTACCAATAAACTTAATGGGAAAAAAAATAAAATAAAATAAAATTCTCCTGAGAATTAGAATTGGTAGGCAGGGGAGGGAGGTGATCCAGTCTACATTTGGTAATTAAAAAAAATTTTTTTTTTGGTACAGAGGATTGAACTCAGGACCTTGCACTTGCAAGGCAGGTGCAGTGCCACTGAGCTAAATACCAGGCCCTAAATTTTTTAAACAATAAAAAAGAAAAAGAAATTTCCACATTTTTGTTTTCTATAAAATTCAGACAAGATCAGGCGTGTTCAGGGTGGTATGGCCGTAGACATACAAAATTCAAAACTGCTTATCTTTCCAAATGATAAATCACCAACTAGCTCTACAAAGACAAATTTTATAATAGCTGTGTTGATTTATTCAAATATCTGAAAGATTTAATAATTTACATAATTTTCTCAGTCAAAAACAAACAGTATTTCAGATAACCACTTTAGTTGATTCATATAGCTGGCAAAATTGAAATGACAAACATATCAACAATACTGACTGGGAAAAATAGAACATGACATTATAAGTTTATCTTAGAGAAAATCGAGTTAAGGTTTTCTGTTACACTTGGTTCACCATTTGTCTACAACAATTATTTTAAGAACTCTAGTTGTTTCTGAGCAATCCTTTCTCTTTATCAGGCTACTATTTAAAATGTTATTGATAACATATTAAACTGTAACACTGTATATTCTTATCTCCTCTGGTTAGCACTCTTGATCTAGATAAGCTTTCCAAATATATACTTTACTGAAACATCTAGGAAAATGTAACTATATGTAAAAATGTTAACACAATTGTTTAAAATCAAATCATACTTCTTTTAAAAGCTCTGTATCAGTGAGCCAGCTGCTTGACCCTCATGTCTAAAATGCAGCTATTCGTCATTTAAAGGTCAGCTGTATTATCAACAAAGACAGTTTCAGGACTAGTGTAAGCCTTCCAATCTTTAAATAGGTATTATTAGAATATGAATGTTTGGCAGGTTGATATGTAATATTTCTGTCTATTTGAAATATATTTCATCAAAACAATGTAAAACAAAGACCCCTGGATCATGAAATACTTTCCTTGAAAAAAAAATGACAATTAAAAATGAAATTTTACATTAACTTAAAATTTTAGAAATCAAACATCTCCAATTCCCAATCATTCTATGAATTAAAGTAAGAGAAAAGGGGTTTATTTTCATAAAAATCCCATTTCAGTTCAAACTTCAGGTATAAAAATATCTTTGTACATCATGTTGCTTCTGAATAATGTCAACAAGAAACATATCAATAAGAAATATGAGCAAGTGGTAAAGTTTTCTCCATCCTAATGTGATGTAGCACTGTCCTTGGTGCTATGTCCAACAATTTGCATCAAAAAATTTTATTAGAATCAACCTCCCTACTATTTCTATCTTCTAGCCAATCTCCATGCTGTTCTATATTTATAGAAAGCATTGATAAGAAAATCACACTGGTCAGCAGTGTGTTAGCCTTTAAATAAATTATAAATTAATTTTAATCTCTGTTAAGAAACAGTCTCAGAAATCAAACAAGGCAAAGAAGTGTCACATTAACTGGCATACAGGAGAATTTGGGGGTTTGGGAAAAGCATTTATCACACTGACATGCAGAAGATGATGAACAGCTGCATGCAAATTATCTGACATAATAAATAGCCCTAAATAGGAAAGAAATAGATCCTTAGATACTGCTTAATTCCAAATCAATTTCCTAACTTCTGAAATGAATATTTAAAATGAATCAAATAATCTGTACAGGATTATTATAGGCAGCTAAATTGGGTAAAATTAATATACAGTAAGAGAGGGATTGGGCCAAGGAAGTTAACACAAAAAATAAAGACATCAGAATTGTAGCTGGAGGCAAATATAAAGAGAGCCAGGGCCATGTTGCTCCTGCCCCTGACCAGAGTCACAGATCAGGATCACAGAGACGCTAAAACCGCTTCCTGGACCTTTGCTGACCATGCTGTCCCGGATGGTACTTTCTGCTGCTGCTACAGTGGCCCCCTCTCTGAAGAACGCAGCCCTCCTAGGAGCAAGGGCCTTGCAGGCAACAAGGATCTTTCACACAAGGCAGTCAAGACTTGCTCCTCTACCACCTCTTCCTGAATATGGAGGAAAAGTTCGTCTTGGGCTGATTCCTGAGGAATTCTTCCAGTTCCTTTACCCTAAAACTGGTGTAACAGGACCCTACTTGCTTGGAACTGGGCTTTTCATGTATTTTCTGTCCAAAGAAATATATGTGATTACCCCAGAGACCATCTCTTCCATATCTGTAATTGGGCTGATTGTCTATGCAATTTAAAAATACCGTGCCTCTTTTGCAGAATTTGTTGATAAACTCAGTGGGCAAAAAATTGCCCAACTAGAAGAGGCAAAGCAAGCTTCCATGAAACAAATCCAGGATGCAACTGATTTGGAGAAGTCACAGCAGGCACTTGTTCAGAAGCTCCACTACCTTTTTGATGTCCAAAGGAATAATACTGCTATGGCCTTGGAGGTTACTTACCGGGAACGGCTACACAGAGTATATAAGGGGGTAAAAGAATCGCCTGGACTACGGTATCTCCATGCAGAATATGATGCATCAAAAGGAATAAGAGCACATGATAAACTGGGTGGAGAAGAAGTGGTGCACAGCATCTCTGCATAGCAAGGGAAGGAGACAACTGCCAAGTGCACTGCAGATCTAAGGCTGCTTGCAAAGAAGGCTCAAGCACCATCATGTAAAGGTATCTATCCCAATTGAGACAGCCAGAAACAGTTCACTAAATGGAAACTAGTCTACGTGACAAAAACTTCCCATATTGCTGTCTACTGAAATTACAGTTTACTTTTCCTAAAAAAGAAAAGCTTGGGGTTTCATTTAGTGAGAACTAAATCTACTGGCCAGTCCAATGTTTCTCATCACTACTCTGCATCTTGAGTTGTTCTGTGATCACTTTTGAATAAGCAATTTGTTTTTATTAAAACTTATTACCTGAGTAATATCAGGTTATAGGTTAAATTTGTAATTAGTTCTATGATCTTGCAATAAAGGACAATTGAAACAAGCAAAGAAAAATAACAGAGCCAGGACTCAGGATGGAAAAACAACAGCAAAACCTGCATGCCTCCCTAGAAATAAACAACTTGAGATTATACAGTAATTAGCACCACCTGGGCCAGGGGGCCCAGAAAGGTACATAGGTGGGTGACCACACATCTGGACCCATACTCGCCCACCTTTCCCAAAAATGCCTTTGTTCTTTCCATTTACCCTTGCTACATGACTCATTTCCCTATCAGATCAGTATGAGCTAAGCAGCTATACCCAGAATCCTATAGGTTAATTGTAGTCTGACCCACTTTGTACCTGGATTGTGATTTTGGTGCATAAATTATCCCTAACAAAGGGCTCATTGGCCACCCATTTGGGACCCCTCCTGGAAATCCAAGAGCTATTCTTCTTTCCCTTATTTCTAATAAAACTCTTTTAATTTATTCCTTTGGTCCACGACTTCATTGCTTGATGTTGTGAGACCACAAACTTGACACATCTGACAACCAACCGGTCAGGAGTTAATTCTTCCTATATCAGTATTAACAACACTGAAGATCAGTCCTCTTTGAAATAGCTTATAAAAATATTTTCATGACCTTAAGATGTACCTTTTTATTAAGAGTATTCATTTATGGTACTCTGAACTATACATTTGGGGCTTGCCAAAACAACCCATAGTACATCTGTACTCTTGAAAATTAGCAAACTGTTTGGGCTTCTTTAAATAAACAAGAAAAATAGGTGCCAGCCATCTCACCTATTGATGAAACACTAGCTTTAATATGCTTTTTTCTCTTGCTACTTCTCATAGTTCCTTCTAATTCTATTTTCTATGGAAAATAAAGTCAATTCATAAAAATTTGAATAGTTGCACTCAATAGTGTTTCAAAATGAAATTTTAAAATTCTAATTTAATTATATGGATACTTTTACTAGAAATACTAAGACTTTAACACATTATCCATACTAAATAATTTTGTATGAACAGTTTACTTTGGAGTACTAATATAACAAAAACTTATGTAACAAAAAACTTATGTAATATAACTAATATAACAAAAAACTTATGTAACAAAATAAAAAAGCAGCATCAACTATAAAGTGGTCCCATTTTATGTACACAAAGAAAGTCGTATAATAGCACACTTCACAGATTTCCAAGAATTACATAAAATGATTTAACAGCTATTCACAGATACGCTGCAACTATTGAGGTCAGCCATTTTTTTCTATAAAAAAGCCAAACAGTAGATGGGCATGGACACACATTCCTGTAATCCTGAGGCAGAAGAATTGCAACTTCCATCCCAGCCTCAGCAACTTATCAAGAACCATCACAAAAAATTAAAAGGGCAGGGGATGCAGCTCAGAACAAAGGCCCTGAATTCAATCCCCAGCTCACCCCCGACCAAAAAAGTACCATGCCTAGATCATTGTATTGCAACATATTTCCTCCTCTGTAAAACAAATATAATGCTCATAATAGCACCATATAGGGTTGATATAAGGACTAAGTTAATATAGGCAGGCAATTTAAGCCCTTGCCACTAAAAGTGTGGCATAACCAAGAGCAGGGACATTAAGTAGGAGAAATTTTTTTTTTTTAATTCTGATCAGGCCCCAATCCAGACCTGAAAATAAGGTTTCCTTTTAACAAAATTTCCAGGTAATACACATGTACTTTTAAAGAATACGAGAAGCTCTTAACTAGTACCTGCACACCTAAGTTCTATATGAATACTGTGTCTTAAAAACATTGTTTCTTGAGGTTGTGGGTGTAGTTCAGTGATAGTTCAAGAGCCTGGCATGCTCAAGACCCTGGGTTCACTCCACAACTGCACATGGGAGGGGTGGCTCATTGCTTTTCTATATCTTCTAACTTCATTAGCATATAAAGAATTTTCATTTGCCAATTTGTTTCTATAGTAAAAGTTGCTTATGACTGCCTTTTCTCTAATGAGACTATGAATTAATAAACTTCTGAGTTTTAGACTATTTTGCTCTCTAGTTATGAGATAGAAGTAGTAGTGGGAAGTTAACTGTCATTTAAATCAGAGGGGAAATCTTTTTGATATCATTTTAGCCAATCCAAAAATAAAAACAAAAGTTAATGTAGATTATGATAACCTAAAAAGTAGAATTAAGTGTTACACTCACTTAATGTTGCTGTGATCCTGCACTTTTCCAATTACCTGAGCATGTGTCTTAAAGGACAGCATACTGTATTTGCTGTCTGTTGCCTTGAAATGGTTTCTTGTAGCTTATTATCCACATTACAAGTATTTAAATAAAAGTACGAATTTAACAGAAAGCCAGATCAAAATTCATATGAAGAAGTAGCACGCATACTCAGAGTTTCAACAGCAGGGGCAATTCAGAACATGTAGGATATATAACAGTGATAAGGTAATTTAAAAATAACCCCTATAATGCTGCACTGATGGCCTTAATTTTCTGCTAAGATTCTTTGCATTCAAATTAATACTTTTTAACACATTTTATTTTTTGAACAGCACTTAAAAATTATGAAAAGATACCTTAATTCATTTTGCTTTGGATCTTTCCCAGAAAATTAAGAGCAATTTAGTCATTTTAAATCTGTATTCCCTTTTTAGTTAAATTACAGGATAAGGCAAGACAATTTAGAATGACTTGAACTTCCACTTTTGCTTTGACAGGTAAATTGTTGAAAATAATTAAATAAAAGAATAATCCAATTCCCCTCAACAGGAAAACATTTCTATGCCACCTCCAGTTCTAACTTTTGATGTTTGCGTTGACAGAAATGTCAATTATAGAACTAATAATAAAGTGCATTGAAAATGTATGAACGCCTATCTGTAAAAGAAAAGAAACTATTACTTCCTACTCTGTGATTTTTGTAGCTTTTTTTACATAGGTGATAGCTAATACATTTTTCAAAAGACAAGGTGACATCTCAAATAGTGAAAAATGTCAAGAACAGTGAAAAAAATTGGAGAAAAACAATTTTTCTGCCAGCATCAGATTCATTTACTTATAAGTGTTTAACAAGTTAATTATCATAAACACAGATTAACAACCAGATTAAGAAGGCCAAAAAACATATAAAACACATAAGACCATTACAATAAATTAAGGTACACTTTTAGATACACTGGCTAAGCTGTATTATAGTAACTTTTTTTCCTAGAATCTGTCTTTTTTTGTACTTTATTTATTTATACATTGGGTTTCTCACATAAGAGAAACTATGCAATATATAAACTTGCATGACATTACTTTCTGATCTCAACGTGCATCCATTTTCCTAAAATAACTCAAGTTTATCCTTCTTTATGACAAGAGCAGTACTCCATTGTGTATAAATTAAATTTTCTTTATCCATTCATCAAAAAATAGATATTTGATGACTTGCTCATATTCAGATCATATAGAAGAAGAATGAGAAATAGGGGCAAAAGTTTTTGGCAGTACTGGAGATTGAATCCAGTGCCTCTCTACTGAGCTTCGCCCCTAGACCTTTTTTTATTTTGAGATAGGGTCTCCTAAATCACTAAAACTGCCTCAGCCTCCTAGAGGACTAGGATTACAGCCTTGTGCCACCTTACTCAGCTAAGAAGTCAAAAATTTTACGTATGCTTTTCATGTTTTCAAATTCAAGAAATGTTCTGTTTTTCTAGTCTTTCTACTGAATAATATTGAGAATTAAAAATAATTTATAATGAAGAATTATAAATAAATAATATTGAGGCATTCTGTTGTTTATTATCCATTCACTTATTATTTTATCATTCATTCATTCTTCATCATACTTACTGAGCAGGCAAGCTTTTATTGAGAAGGCAGTATTTAAGGAAGGACTAAAAAGAAGTGAGTATATGGCCTGGCGAGCTACAGTAAAAGAACTCTGGCTTAGTGAAATAAGAAACCATCAAACAATTTTAAGAAAAGAAGTAAAATAATGTGGGAAATTTTAGAAAGATAGCAGACGTGTGGAACACAGACCTGAAGGAAGGGACAAGTGTAAAAGGCAGGAAACCAGCTTGCAGGTATCAATAATCCAGTACAGCAATGATAGGCCCAGATACAGGAGTTGTCCAGACATCCAGATTTAGAGCCCAGGAGCAGCCATTTGCTGACGAGACCGAAGACCTGGTTGTAGGATAATCAGGCTTCATTTACTGCACCCAGAACAAAGAATCTTTTATCCGACAGAAAATAAAGAAGCAAAATCATGTAGGAGACAGGATTCTGGAAATACAGCTCCACTGTTTATGTGCAAGGATCCATGCCCAGCATAGAGATCAGATTAGCCAGGACCCTCAATTCCTGAGAGTGTGCCTTGTCTTACACATACAGACAACTTTCCAAACCATCAGCTACACTTAGGGTTTTATGAAGATCCACTCATTCATCAGATGTCCCTGTTACAATCCTAGCATTGCTTTCCCAGCCAGGATTATAATCTGATGCTACCTGTACAACTAGCCTCCTATTCTCTTGCTATAAAAATTACTACTTTTCCAACAAAGGTCCAGAAACATGAGGTTTTTTCCATACTCTACACCAAGTCAAGTGAGCCCTCTCCACTAGCAAAAGCAAAATTACTGATTGTTACAGTTTGCGCCACCCTCATAAAACCACTGTGACAGTAAATTGGCAGTCAGAAAGGGCAGAATAGGAACAGCCTCAGGGGCCAAAATATCAGACTCCACTGTGAGATGCCTCTATAAGGTTCAGTAGCTTTTCTTGAATTTGTTGTCTTCTCAATTTGTTGTCTGATTTTGGCCACTTTCCAAAGTCAGGAAATGAATGTTTTAGATAATCTTATCTACTTTTATCATTGCTTTGAGAAGTGGAGTTGCCAAGCTCCTCATTCAGCCAGTCTGCATTAAATACATCTTAGATATAATTTGCCTGAGTAGCCTACTAAAAAAAGTCACAGAAAATATTTTGAAACATTTCTAAGTATAGAAACTGCCACCATACTAAAATTACTATTTCCTTTTGACTATTAAAATGCCTCTGTTGAAAAAGCTTACTCAGGAGGACTTAAGTGGAAAAAGCCTTCTAAGGAAAGTAAATCGCATTTGTAAAGATACAGAGACATGGCAGGAAACTGTATGGTTAAGTGTTGGGTGGGTGAAGTCCTCTATTTTTAGCTCTCCCTCTCCAACTACAAAGTTCAAATCTCTCACACTTAAAAATGCCCTCTCTTGGGGCCAGAATAATCTAATATTTTTAGTTCAATCTCTTTTTTCATTGTTGTTAACAAATTTCTTGAAAGAATAACTCAAATACTATTCTCCCCTTCCTCATTTCTTCTCAATTTTTAATCCACTACAATAGGACTTCTATGTCATCTTTATTAAAATCAGCTTCACAGAGATTCAGTGACCTCTCAAATTAACTAAATCCAATAAACAAAGTAAGTTCTGGTCCTTACTTCACTGAGCCCGCCTGTTCCATTTGCCAACACCACAGATCAGTCGCTCCCTCTTTGAGAAACTCCACTCTTTAATCTGTTCTACATGGTCTTGGTTTTCCTTAGATTGCTGTGATTACTTTTCTGCAGACCTTTTAGCTGGGGTTTTCTCTTCCTGGATTCCTGCTTAAATGTTAGTGATTGCTTTTGACCTCTACTTCTAAGCCATGTCTCGCATATTATCAGGCCTGCTGGTACATGCCTGATGCAAGAAGGCTGCAAGTTCAAGCCAAACCTGGGCAACTTAGTGACTCATAGAGACCCTGTCTCAAAAAATAAAAAAAAGGGCTAGGGATGTGGCTCAGTGCAAAGACCCTAGGTTCAATCTCCAGTACCATTAAAAAAAATCTCTTGCTATAAAACATCTCTCACAGTATAAACCTATTTCTAATGACTGAAAAACAATTCTAATTTAATATTCCACAGTGAACTCAATCTCAATTTGCAAAACTGAATGGATCTTACTTTCACCTATAAACCCACTCTTTCTCCTCCTGTGTTCCTGATCTCATCGGCTGGCACCAAGATCATCCAGTCACTAAAGCTAGAAACCAAGATAACACATTGATTCTTGCTCTCTCCCTTTCTGCCACCAATGACATTATAAGCCTCATTAATTTTACCTGAAGACTATTTTCAAAATTATCTTTCCTGCCCCTTGTTTCTAACATTTAAAGGTGGCCACTTGGATGCAGCTCTGTCAAGACACCTCTGTCAAATGGGCATGGAAAAGACGATCCCTGAGCTAAATTAAGTTCTCCTCTAAGATTAAAAAAATAAACTTTTTTAAAGCTTGCCTATACCATTTTAAGGTCTGGACTTGATGTTTCTGGATATTTTGCTGACTAATAAAGCCAGAACTGTGGAACTGTTTGGGTGGCTATTTACTTCACAATGTATCAGTTTTCTAAATAAGGTTCCTTTTTCATAAGTAAATGACTCTCCATTATATAGCATAACTTTCAAATGTTACCACCCTAAAGTATTCGTCACTGAATTATAAAACATCTTTCCAAGCTTTGAATGGTAATGACTAATTTATTGTGCAAAATGCTTTGGAAGTTAACTTAAAGGTGTGCTTTTCTTTTGAGGAGAATATTTTGATTTCCAGTAAATCTGTCTACAACCTGTCCTTTAAAGAACTGTGTGTGGCTTCTGAATGTGGTAACTTAAATATCCTATACCTGAAGATCTTTGTTACTGGTTTATTTGTATTGAAAGTGCTCTCTGAAAATGCTTCCATATAGGATGAAAGCTTCTAGTCAATGCTGTTTGGAAGGTAATGTTTCATGTTATATTTTCATACTGTATTGTATTATACTTTTCAGTAGAAAGTCCACAATTTTAGATCCAAAGTATCTAAAATATGAATACTCTCTAGAATACATAATGTAGACTGGCTTGTTAGTAAAGGGAATATTTAAAATACTACTTTTTGGCTGGGGACTTAGCTCAGTGGCTCTGGCACCTGCCTCGAAAGTGTCAAGTCCCGAGTTCGATCCCCAGTACCAAAACAAACAAACAAACAAATAAATAAATAAAATACTACTTTTTAAGCAACTGAGAGTGGAATTGTATCAATTTAGTAGTTTAAGGGAGAATACTTTTATTTTGTGTGTTGTGAAATATCATGGGATTTATAGTAGGACTGAGGTAGATTTCTATGGGTTACACATACTAACTTATTACTGCTATGACCTCAAATGATTTACCTAAATTTTTTAGTCTATTTCCTCATTTTTATTATAAGGATGATAATGACTATTGCTCAGGGCTAATATAAATAAAATATGAAACTAGGTCTATTAAACGTGATATATGCAACAAAATAAATTCTTAATTTATGTTAGTTATTCTTCAAAGTAATAATAGGAAGATTTTTTTACTAAATTATAGCAAAAGAGAATTATGAAATACTAAGTTGTACATATACATGGGATGGGGGCAAGGTCTCACTATATAGCCCAGGCTACCCTCAATCTCATAATCCCCTGCTCCAGCCTCCCAAATGCTAGGATTACAGGACTGCACCACAACCTCTGGCTTCTATACAAGAGGTGATGGAAATGCACAGTGAATAATGTCCCTCAAAATACACCCCCACACACACTTCAAACACACTACTTTCTGAAGCAATTTTGGAAGTCCTCTTTCATGTCTTTAACAATAAGTGATCAAAAAATAGTCTGAATGCTGTTGCTAAGTGTCATCCAACAGAAAGACAAGCTCATAAAAATATTTCAGGGTGTTCTCATCCACCTTGCTCAACAGATGTGGCACCATGTGATTGCTGGCTCTTCCCCAAAGTCAAAATGACCATAAAAAGTAAACATTTTGAATCAATTTAGGGCTTTGAGGCAGCCACAACAGTGCAATTAAAGACACAAAGAGCTACTTCAGAAATTGGCAAGAACAATGGGATGAATGTGTTCAGGCAAAGAAAAGTATTTTGAGGGAGATTAATGAAAATGGGCCTTTTACGATAATAAATTTTCAAAATTTAAATGTTCACCATATTTTATAATCACAACTCGTATATAAAAGACCACAACAACTGAATAGCAAGAAAATAAATAACCTGTTTTGTTTTAATGGGCAAAGGACTTGAACAGACATTTCTTCAAAGAAGGAATGGGAATGACTAATGTATAAAAAATGCTCAATATCACTTATCATCAGATAAATGCAAATTAAAACCACAATGAGCTATTACTTCACTCCTGTTAGAATGACTATTATCAAAAGGACAAAAGATAAATACTACCAAGAAGTAAAGAAAAAGAACCACAGTGCACTACTGATGGGCATGCAAATTAATGTAGCCATTTTTTAAAAAACTATAGAAATTCCTCAAAAAAATAAAAATAAATTATCATATCCAGCAAAACTATTTCTGGATATATATCTAAAGGAAGTGAAATCAGTATGTGAAAAAGACATCTGCACTCCAATGTTCATTGCAGCATATTATACTTGGCAATTAAGATATGGAATCAACCTAATGATCCATAGATGCATAAGTGGTTAAAGAAAATGTGGTATAAGTACAAAACAATACTATATATCCTTTTAAGAGAATGAAGTCCTGTCAACTGCAACATGAATTAACCTAGAGTACATTATGTTAAGTGAAACAAGCCAGAGACAGAAAGATAAGTACTGCACAACTTCACTTATATGTGGAATGTAAAAAAAGTCAAATTCATAGAAGTAGGGAATAGATACTGGTTACTAGAGATCTTGGCACAGAGAAAGGGGAAGAGGAAAGGAATGATGTTGCTCATAAGTATAAAGTTTCAGTTAAACAGAAGTAATAACCTGTAATGATCTACAACACTGCACAAAATAGAAGTTGCTAAAAAAGTATATTTTAAATGTTCTCACCACACCAAAATGATATGTTAAGAGAGGAATATGTTAAATAGCTTGATTTAATCATTCCAAGTGTCACAACATCATATTGTACTTTAGGAACATATCAACTTTTACTTATGAATTCAAAATAAAGATGAACACAATTTTAAATATAAAAAAATGAAAGTAGGAAAATATTTAAATAGACATCACCACCAAAGAGGATACAGAGATGACAAACAAGCACATGAAGGATGTTCACCATCGTATGTCATTAGAGAACTGCACATTCAAAGAACAATGAGATATCACTACATGCCTATTATAATGGCTAACGCAGGAAAAATAAGAAAATACCAAATTCTGGAAAGAAATGGAGCCATGGGAACTCTCATTAGGTGATAGTGGGAAAGAAAACGGTATAGCCCCATGCTGAAAGACTACCTGAAATTCTTACAAAAGCTTACTATATATGTTCTAGCAATAATACTTCTAGATACTCCTAAGTATTTAGGTTGAAAACAGTCCACATAAAATCCTCAAAAATCTTTTAATTTGCTAATAATTGTAAGAAGCCAAAATATCCTTCAATTGGAGAATGGATATAGAAACTGTGCATGGCTATAAATGGAATATTATAGAGCAATAAATTATAGAGCAACAAATGAGATGTCAAGTCACAAAAAGACTCCAATTAAGGCAGTGAGACAAACTGATATCTAGAATACATGAACTCAAAAAAAATCATTCCCCCCCAATTTAAAGACCCAATCCATAAACAGGCATCTGAAATGAAAAGACACTTCTCAGATGAAGAAGCAGAAACAGCAAATAAATATACGAAAAAATGTTCAACATCACTGGTCATTCAAGAAATGCAAACTAAAACAACACTGACATTCCAGCTCATTCCAGAAAGAATGGCTATCATCAAGAAATCAAAAAGCAACAAATGCTGGCAAGGCTATGGAGAAAAAGGAACCCTTTTTGGTTGTTGGTGGGAGTGTAAATTTTTACAATCAATATAGAAATCAGTGTGAAGATTCCTCGCAACCAGAGGTTCCATTTGACCCAGCTATTCCCTTCTTGTTATCTTCCTGAAAGAATTAAAAGCATCATACCACAGCAATATATGCACACCCGTGTTTATAGTACAATTCATAATAGCTAAATCGTGAAAACAGCCCAAATGCCCATCAACAGATGAGTGGATAAAGATGAGTTGGTTTTTTTTTACACAATGGAGTAGTACTCTGCCATAAAGAAGAATAAACTTGAGACTTTTTTAAGTAAATGGATGCGCCTTGAGACCACACTTTGAGACCATACTTTTAAGGGAAATAAATCAGACATACACTTTTAAATATCGCATTGTTTCTCTGGTGTAAGAATTTGAAAGGGTAAATAAGGACCAAAATGGATGACAGATATTGGGAAATAGGAAGAAAATGTTCAAATGGTGAAGGGGAACAAGGGTGGGGGGAGGAAAGGAAGGGAAAAGGAAAAAAGAAAGAATAGAAGGGAAAAATGGAAATAAAGCTTTCATAAATAAGGAAAAAAAGGCTGAAGGGAGGGAAGTGACACAGGGAAAAAGAAGAATCAAGATATATTAGGTACAAGTACAAATTCCCTACGATGAACGTGATCATTACGTATATAAAAAGTATACCAACAAAATTTTTTTTTTTTTTTTTGGTGCTGGGATCGAACTCAGGAACTCTTGCACTTACAAGGCAGGTGGCAGCACCACTGAGCTAAATCCCCAGCCCCAAATAAAATTAATTTCTAAAAAAAGAACAGAAGGCCTAAACATAATAGTATTAAAGAAGCAATATGTCAAAATTAGAGGAGGTATGATCAATGAGAAAAAATTTAAAGAAATTCTTTCTTTACTCTAAATTTTTTTTTAATCTGAGAAACTTTATTTTTCTAATTAATTTTATTGGTACATTTTATTGGTACATTTTAGGTATACAATTCGTTTACATTTATCATTGGGTGTTTGTACCTGTACATGATATATCTTGGTTCTTATTTTTTTCCCCATTATCTGTGCATCCTTCACCCCCTCCGCCCTTACCTATTTACATAGATTTTACTTTAAATTTAATCATATGCAGGGGAAAAAATACTCCAAGAGCTAAGTTCAACCTAGAAAGCCAAATGACTGACAGGAAATCCTAAGAATCTTACTAGTGCCTTTCACTACAGAAGCAGGCAAGGCTAACATAACCATAAAACTTACATGCTTAGTTTAAAAGTGAGTTGCTCAAAACATTGCTGGAAGAAATTAAAATAATCTGAATAAATGCAAAGGCAACCTAATGTATGGACTGGAAGACTTAACACTGCTAAAAGGGTAACACTACCCAAAATAATCTAAAGGGGTTTTTTGGTTTATTTTTGGTACCAGGAATCGAACTTGGGACCTTGTGCTTGCGAGGCAGGTGGCAGAACCTCTGAGCTAAATCCCGGGCCCAATCTAAAGGTTTAATACTGATTTTTTATCAAAATCATCCCACATACACACACATCCCAAAAAGCAACCCCTTTAGAGTTCTCAGAAATGGACAAGCTTATACTGAAATCCATATAAAACCAAGGAACACCCAAATAACTAAAACAATCTTGGAAAAGAAAAAAAGTTAGAAGACTTACATTTCCCAATTTCAAAACTTCTATAAAACTAGAGTAATCAATACAGTGCCAGCATATGGACCAACAGAACATACACCAACAGAAGAGAATTAATAGACTTGAGCATCCAGAAATAAATCCATGTATCTATAACCAAGTAATCTTCAACGAGAGTGCCAAGGTTATTCAATACCAAGAGAATATCTGTTTAACAAACGGTTCTGGGACAACCAGACAGCCACATGCAAAAGAAATAGTAGACCTCCTACCTCACACTGTATCTTTAAAATTGCCTCAAATTGAATCAAAGATCTAAATATGAGTCATAAATCTCTTAGAAAAAAACAGAGGTACACCTCCATGACATTAATTTGACAATAAATTCTTAGATATGATATTTAAAACACAAAGAAAAAAATAGGTAAATTGTACTTCTTTAAAATTAAAAACTTTATAAAGTATCACAGGAAATCTACAGAATTCAATAAAACATTTGCAAATCATTTATCTGATAAAAGTTAAGTAAAGAGAATACATTAGCAACTCTTACAACTTAACAAAAAAGCAGAGAATGCAATTAAAATAGGAACATTCCAGCAAGAAAATATACAAGTGGCCAACAAGCACTCAACATCATTATTCATTAGGAAATACAAATCACAACCACAAATTTATACAACTTCACACCCTTTAGGATAATAATTTTTAAAACTGAAAAATAAAAACAACTTTGGGCAAGGTTACAGAGAAACTGGAACTCCTGTATAGTGCTAGTGGGATGGTAAAATAGTACAAATGCTCTGGAAAGCAGTAGTTCTTTGAAACACTAAACATAGAATGACCATATGACCAGCAACTCAACTCATGTTATATACCCAGAAGAATTGAAAGCAAGTATTCAAACAAATACTTGTACTATTAATCACGCTATTTATAACAACCAATTTGTAGAACAACTCAAATGTCCATCATGTGATGAATGGAGAAAGTATAGTATAGCTACATAATTATGTATTATTCAGCCATAAAAAACAATGAAATGCTGATACATAACATGTATCAGTGAGGAAAAAAAAATATATTGTGCTAAGTTTAAGTAGCCAGATCCAAAAGGATCTTATATGATTCCATGTATATGAATTATACAGAAGAGGTTAATAAATAGAAAAAGCAAACTAGAAGTCACAAGAGGGGAAGAAAAGCAGAAAAACAGGGCGTGACTTCTTAGGTACGATGCTTCTTTCTAGGATGGTAAAAATGCTTTATTCCTACTGAACTGTACACTTTTAAATGGATAATTTTACATTACATAAATTTTACCTTAGTTTTAACATATAAGCTGCTTATACATTTTAGTAGCTTGGCTACCTTGGTAGAATAACATGGCAGTGGTAAATGCAAATGTCAGAATCAGACAGCCTGGGTTCCAATCTCAATTTTGTACACATAGCTAAATGACTTATATTCTCTGTGCCTCAGTTTAGCATCCCTAAAACCAAGTTAATAAGACTACTCAGAGGATTGTAATAAGTAAATGTTAACACATTTGAAACACTTGGAATGATGCCTCACAGACACTAAATAATAAATATAAGCCAAAAATAACTATTGTGTTTATGGCAATCAAAAACAGGGAAATAGTTATATATACAGAGTGAGAATTCTAAGGCCAAAGGTTATATGAATTCAGAGATTTAAAAAACCCTATCCCAGAAGCAGATCATAAAGGCCTTAAAGTACGGATATATCATTTAGCTCTAGGTTTTTTAAAGAGCACTGAGCACAAAGCCAAATAACAGGTGACTTTCATGAGGTTGGTTAACATCTCTCACGGCATCTATGTAGTAAACAGAACATGCTATTCCAAAAAATTAAGTGATAAGAGATATAGCAACTAGAAAAAAACAAGTAAGTACTTAATAACATTAAACATAAAGCAGAACATGGCATGTAACTGAAATTCTAGAATCCCTTGAGAGAATTTGACAATTCTCATTGAATACTTCAAAAGTACTTGAAATAAGATAAGATGCAAACCACGAATGTGATGCTATCAAATATAAATAGTTGCATAAGCAGCACTGGGGACTATACAACCAAGGAACTAAATGAACCCAATTTTCTTCTGCATGCAACCGAATCTAGCTGTAAAGAGTGGCAGAGATGAGGAATAACCATCACTCCTTCCCCTCCAGTGTGTGTGCGCGCACACGCACGCACACACACACACATACACTCCTACTTTTAAAGATTATAAGTAAATCAGCTACTGAAATAGAGGCAAATGAGAAACCTCAACTTCTTACCTTCTTCTGCTTCATCCTCTTGAGGTGACAGTGGACCCCCTCCACTAGTAGGAGTAACTGGTTCCTCCTTGTCAGACTCTCGCTGTAGACTCACCACCTCATATATTGCATCTCCAGCATTGGCGTGGCCTTTTCCCTCAGACTGTGAAAGATGTAACCATATATTTTAATATTGTGCCAATTAGAAGGAAATACTAAAAGTGCTTCATTGGTTCATTAAAGAGAGCTAAAATTAAAAGTAGCATGTCATATTTATCGACACCATGTCTGAAGTTGAAAAACTTTTTTAAGTGCACTGTTTCTTCACATTATAATATAAATGTATGGTTCTTTTAGCATTGTTTTAACCAATATAAAGAAACATATTAACCACTTCAAAAGAACTCAATTTCTTTTCATCAGAAAAAACCTGAGATACCACAAGTTTTGGGAAGATAAGCAAGTGACGTTTGACGATTAGAGCTAACTCACACTCGGGTGGAAGTATCAGCTACATGCACCAATTAATTCATGGAAGTAAATAGGGTTTACCTTATAAACAGTATGCACTCTAAATGGTCAGTTTCTTGAGGAGGGAAAATAAAGGCAACTATCAATTAACCCAACTTAGCGTGCCCAACAAAACCCTAGACCAGTGATAGCAAACCTATAGCATGTGTGCCACAGCCGGGTTTTTTGATCATTGAAAGCTCTAAAAGGTTCACCATCATTGGTGAACAAATTGGCCCTGCCTCTCTCTCCAGCCTCACCTCATACCCAGAGTTTTTCACTACATTCCAGACACTTGGGCCTTGTTTCAGCTCCTTGAGACCTTCAAACTCTTTCCCAACTCAAGGCATTGAGCCATCCTTTCCTCCCTGCCAATACAGTTACTCTCCAAGTCTTTACTAACTCTCAGTACCTTGGATACTTACTTCAAATGAAACTTCTATAAAGAAGTTTCCAAATGCCTCCTTCCCAATCTAAACTAAGTTCCCTGTATTTTTTATCAAGCCCTGTTCTTTGTCATTAGTACACTTGCCATGTTATTATGTATTTCTTTTTATATTTAACTGTTTAACATCTGTCTCATTCAAAAGACAGTAAGAATCATAAGGACAAGGACTGTGTTAATTTCGATAACAGTTACGTGATACATGATATACAGTAAATGTATGTGGAATGAATGACTGGAATAATGATAAAACATATAGATTTCAGAGTCAAAAAGATCTGAATTTGAATGCAAATTTCACTACTAAGAAGATGTGCCACACTGGATAAATTACTATGTGGAGTCACAGTATTTGAACCAATAAAAATTAAAATAATATCTCCTCCAGATTAAGATTAGATGTCATAATATAGTGCCTGAAACAAATTTATTATTATGTTTTCAGCACTACATCAGGATCTAAGGGACACAAAATAAAAATGTAAGCATACAGAGAGACAAAATCTCTAAACATATCAATTAAAAGATTATTAGATTATTTTTTAAAACAAGATAAAAAACATTTAAAATATAATAATAGGGCCGGGGATTTAGGATTTAGCTCAGTGGTTTCATTCACTGCTGCGCAAGTGCAAGGACCCGAGTTCGATCCCTGGTACCAAAAAAAAAAAATATATATATATATAAACACCAGGTTAAAAGTAAAATAAGGAAACAAGATATACCATGAAAACACTAATTTAAGGAAACTCAAAGAAGAGACTGTATTAATATAAGACAATGAAGATGTACCAACCAACTAAAAAAAGTATTAGGGATGAAGGACCTTACACAATGTTAAAAGGACCAATTCAATGAGAACACCTAAGAATCCCATGTTTATGCACCTAACAAGGTCTCAAATATATGAAGCAAAAACTGACATAAATGAAAGGAGGTTGACAAATCTACATTTACCGTTCTACACATCAATATTTTTCTTGCAGTAATCAACAGAAAACATGCACAAAAATTCATCAAGGCTACTGAAGAAATGAACACCATTACCAACAGGACCTAACACTTACACACCATTCCATACCACTCCACCCAACAACAGCAACAAACACACACTTTTACAATGCATACAGAACATTCACCAAAACAAATCATTTCTTGAGCTATAAAACAAGGAAAGCTTCAAAAATTGAAATCATATTGTATTCAGTGACCACAATACAATTAAACTGGAAATCAGCAACAGAAATATATTTGAAAAATTCCCTAATACTTGTAAATAAAATAGCATACTTCTAAATAATTCATAGATAGAAAAGCCAAATTAGAAGCCCTTTGAATGGAACAAAATTGAAAATACAACCAATCAAAATTAGAGAAATACATCAGTGTACACAGATTGCTGTAAGTACTTATATTACAAAAGAAGCAACCAAAAAATAATCTCACCTTTCACCTTAAGAAACTAGGAACAGAAAAACAATACAATCCAAAAGCAAGCAGAAGGAAGGAACTTAAGGTAATAACAGACATAAAACTGGAGAAAGAGAAACTTTTAAACAAGGGAAATCAAAGGTAGCGGTTTGAAAAAAAATAAAAACCTGTAAATTAGTAAACCTCCCGCTAAACCGACAAAGAAAGAAAACATAAATTATCCATACTAGGAACAAAACTGTGTGTATCATTACAGATGCAACAAACATCAAAAGGAGTAATAAGGAAATATTCTGATAACACTAGACATCTTAATTGGCCTACTCAGATTAACTAATTCTTTAAAAACCATTAACTACTGACACTCACCTAAGAAGAAATAGACAACCTGAAAAATCCCATCTCTAGTAAACAAAACTAAATTTACAACTCAAATCTTTCTGAAAATGAGAAATTCAGACCCGATGGTTCCAACAACAAAATTTTTTAAAACACATAAAGAAGGTGCTATGGTTTGTATCTAGACATCCCCCAAAGCCTCATCAAGTCATAGATGGGGCTTTTAGGAGGTGGTTGGATCTAGGGTGTGTGGTGCTGGGATCAAGGGTGTGAGTGCTAATCACCCTAAGGGTGCTTAGCTTGGACAAGGGACAGAAAGGGGCTTGTTGCTTGTTGCTGCTTGCTTGTTGCCTTCTGCCTGCCCTGTTTTTCCATTTACTGTTTCTCCTCTCTAATGCCCCCTGCCATGCCACCTTGCCTTGGAACCAGCCCGCTATGGACTGAAACTTCTACAAACTGTGAGCCAAATAAACCTTTCCTCCTTTAACTTTGGGTGTCGAGTATTTTGTCCCAGCATAGAAAAAAGCAACTAAGACAGAATTAATAAGAAATAACATTAATGCTTTAAAATTTTTTTCAGAAAATAAGTATTTATCAACTCATTGCCCAGACATCAATTTTCCTGATATAAAAACTAAAGAAGGGATTACAAGAAAAGAAAAATCACAGACTAATATCCTTTATAAGCATAGACAAAATTCTTTAAATATTAGCAAATTTAAATATTTATACACTCAGCTAATATGTACTTAAAAATCCAATCCATACATATAAAAATTTCAAAGCAAACATAATCATATATATTATAAGTCAAATACATATATAATACAAACTCTAAATTGTGTATATATGTATAAGCAGATTTACTTAGGAAATGCAAAGCTGGTTCAATACTGGGGAAAATCAGCATAATTCATCATATGAACAGACTAAAAAAAGAAAATCTACATGATCATATCAACTGATTCAGAAAAAGCATTTAAGGAAATTCAGCATTTATTCATATTAAAAACTTATTAAACTAGGAATATAAAGAAACTTCTTATCCTGATAAATATTGTCTGTGTAAAATATACATTATATTTATGGTGAGAGACTGAGTGCTTTCCTCCTGAGGAGAATAAAAAAAGGATGTTCGTTGTCATCATTCCTAGTCAATATTCAATGGAAGTCCTGGCCATTATATAGAGGGAAGGAGGGAGGGATGGATGGAAGGGAAAAGGTAGCCAGATGTGAAATAAAATTTATTTACAAACATGGTAATTGTCTTTCTCTGGAACTTTTCCATCAAGAGTGAGTTAGAAAGTATTTTAGGCTTTACAGGCCATGTCACAACAACTGAACTCTGTAATTTTAGTGTGAAAGTAATACAACAGCAGTAGATATGTCATCAGCACTCAGTTTCCTGTACAGACAGGATCTCTACTACTTTTTCATGTAGAACCTAAGCACTATACCTAGCAATTAAGTTTAAAATACTTTTCACTAAAATTTCTTATTTCTAATAATCACATATTATTCAACTAAAAAACTGATCTGTATTTATAAAACAAATTGTCTGGTTGATAGCAGAATTCATTACATTTTAAGAACATAAACTACTCGGTGTGTTAACTTTTTTTTTTTTGGTACCAGGAATCAAACTCAGGACCTTGCACTTGCAAGGCAGGAACAGTGTCATTGAGCTAAATCCCTGGTCCCAGAAATACCTGGTATGTACTCAGTAAATAAATATAAGTTAAGTTATAAATATTCATCACACTTATACAAATAAACTCTAAAATCTTTTTCAGTTCATCAAATACAAAACAATGGATCCAGATATATTCAATCACATGGAAAAATATGTCTACATATGTAAAGTATACAGAGAAATATATAAGTATATATCTATCCATGCAGCTTCTATTGGCCTCTACATTGGTGAAGGTAAAAGAAAACCAAATCAAAATTAACCAAAAAAAAAAAATCACCTTCCACAGCTTTTATTTTCCCACAATGACCTTATTAACTTTGTTAACTTTCATCTTTCTGCACGTAAAAGAGTTACTATTATTATTCAGGTACTATTGCTTATTTACTAATTAATTATACTTTTATTTAAACAGGTTTCATTCAACAAATATCTTCAAAAAAAATTTCCCTTTTATGCTTTTTAACTCTAACAGTTGATAAAAGGCTTTATCTCCAACTGTTTGAGGCACTCAAAAGCAAAAGATTTCATGGAGAGAGCAGGAAACATTTGCTGTTTTAACATTAAACCTACAACTAGCTCACAGTCCAAATCAAGGCTTTAGGAGACCTGTAGCAGGAAAAAGGCATATGAACAAGCAGCCACTTCCACCTCCAACCAGACTCATGTCCTCCTAGAGAAGACTGAAAAGGTGGGTCCCTTTCCTAAATTGAAGGTAAATCAGAAAAGCTTCTGAGAACAGGTAAGATTATTAAAACTTTCTATCATGACCTAGAACCTATCCCTTTTTTAACAAGCAAACCTCCTTCACCCAAACTCTCTCTCTGCCTAAAAACAAAAGACAGGAAGATAGCATTTGGAGAACAGATATATCAAGAGAAGGTTTTTCCTCCCTCTTAGCACTTCATCTGCTGTACCACTTTCTCTTTGGCATTTTGACTCCTCTTGATTCATTCTAATTGTACTCCTTTCTTGTTTCTTAATTTTCTGTTTTCTGAATCCAAATTCTATGCCTAAGTCAGACACAAAAGTAAAACATTTACAAGAATACTCAGCACTCAGAAAGCAGTACACGTGTGTTACTTCTTGTTACTGATTTGTGTTGTTTGACATAACACTTTGGGACATGAGAGTGTAATCTGTGAAACAATATGCAAGTAACATTCAAGAATAATAAAGGAGGGCTGGGGATTTTGCTCAGTGACATGGCGCCTGCTTTGCAAGCACAAGGTCCTGAGTTCAATCGCCAGTACCAAAAAAAAAAAAAAAAAAAAAAAAGAATAACAAAGCAAAAGTGTCTTCCATATCCTATTAAGTTGTTACTCTGTCAATCTTTCTGAACAAATAATTACAGTGGTAGTAAGGGTCACAAACATGCAGTCCCAACAACAAACCAAGCTTGTCTGTATCTTAAGGACCCTTGCATTCGCTGTTCCTTTCAAAGTTCTTTCCCTGAATCTTCCTATATCCGTTATATTCCTTCTTGTCATTCAGACTTCAGGTAGTCAACTATCACCTCTATCCTTGTACTGCTGTGGTCGAACTCCCTCAACTCCCACCTAAACCACCATAGCATTGTGGAAACTCTTTTCATTTCATCATATGCAACCTTCTATTATAGTTACTGTTATATGTTCTTTATTAATATGAGGTAACACAGAGCTCCTTTGAAGGTAAGGATTATACTCTGACAGTATTCCTTTACTATGGACACCTACCATACCACAGATACCAAAGGTATGCCTTTGGTCTTTGAACTGACTTTATTGTAACAGCCATGGAATTATTTGTGCTGAAAATCTTTTGTAACTCACTAAATCCAATGTAATGGAATTTTAGATAAAAAAAACTTCAGTTATACTATTAGTGAGATTCTTACAATAAGAAAACTGCAGATTAGAGAGATAAAGTGACTCCTGCTGGGCCTTATTTTTTATTTTCTATTGAGAACCAGCCTCATCTGACATACTTACTCTATATACAAGTTCAAAGCATTTATTTCAGATACTAAATCTAAAATATACTCCCCAAATATAAATTGAGGTAGGTAACTCTTTTTCAAGAAATGTAAAGTTCAGTATGTCTTTTCAAGACTAATGCCCCCAATAAATAAACACAGCTTCAGCTGTTGTTGCTTCTTCCTCTTCTTCTTTTCCTCTTCCTCCTCCTCTTCCTTCTTCATTATTATTTGAAAAATCTCCATATAAGTACCAATATATTTTTTATAGAAGTTGTTCATTATGACATCACATATACTAATAAAAATTATTTTAATAATTTCAGCCTCATTTATACTATAACATATGCTTTCTAACTATCTCAGTAAATGTCAATCTGCATTAAAATACGATACGCAGGCCTCAAAATGTCCTGGAGTTCCCAAACTAAAATAAATAACATTGCTTAAGGTTAATTTTAAAATGAATATCACTTAAATTTTTCTTCCTTCGTGACATTATTTTTTTTCAATAACTGCTTTAAATTCTCATTTATAGTTTATCACATATCCCCAGAAGAATTCAAGAATCACTCCCTATGTTTTCACTACTGCTGATTCAACTGTCCCCTTAAAAACTGAATTGTTTTACAATTATTTCATCTTATCCTCCAAATCTGCTCCTATTTTTCCAGACACGTTCTCCTAGATGCCTAATTACATAATAAGATCACTGAGTTCATTGAAGTGTTACATTTTTCAAGCTCCCTTCTCTGTGTCAATTCTTTCATGCCTAAAATAACTGTATCATCAATTTTCACTCCATTTTGACACTAGAACAAAGTAGAAAACATTATTATGAAGAACACATTTTACTAAAAACAGGCTTCAAAATGTTGAACAAGTAGTATAAGATTAAGCAAAATTTCACCATTAAGTATCAATTACGTTCCTCCTTCCCTTATTGTATCTAAATAGATCTCTTTATTAGACGCTCTTTGTGTGGTAATAAGGCTATTGTTTTTGATAAATTTTTAACAGTGCATGAATACAAGTCTTTAGATAAGTATGCTAAGTCTCACTTGCAGGCAAGTTGGGAGTGCTTTCATAAACTCCACTAAAGAAAGGGAAGGAGAAAGAATGCTGAAACTTAAAGGAACCCAGGACACTGTGTTTGCCATCTTCCTTTGCTTAAAATATGGTGTATTTTTTTAATGCACTGCAGAAGAGTAGATGTAAGAATTCTTTCCTTTGTAACTTACAACTTCAAATTTTTTAACTGCTAGTTTTTCAAAACTGATCCTAGTAATTCACCTAAAAATTCCACGTTTTTGATGGAGATCTATAATACCAATGTGGGACCAAATTGACTCTATTTTGGAGCCGTCTCCTTTGTTCTCTCAAATTTGTGCTTAAACTAGAAATTTACCACTTGAAATTCCTGAGTTTATTACCCAACCACCTGTGTACCCGGGGAGAGAGCGTTCCAGGCACACTATCTGTAGGATAAACAGTTAATGAGCTGACTGTCCACACAAGATAGATGCGGCCATTAGTGGGTCTGCTAACGATCAGTATGTAACAACCGGCCGTTAATCTTTGCCCCTTTTCTCCCTCACAAAAACCAATACGTAATCCCCTTCGACCCCCAAAGCCTAGCCAACCAAAACCCTACACTTCATATATATTCAGTATTAACCAATCACCTGGCTACTAATAACCAAAGCTTGTTATATTCTCAATAAAAACCCTGCTAGTTAGGGACTCAGGACTCTCAATCTCGATCCGCTGTGTCGGTGACAGTTGAAAGTCCCTGCTTAAGCTTGAATAAACGACCCTTGTGTGCTTACATCGGAAACGGCCTCCTGGTGGTCTCTGAGACTTCACAATCTGGGCACAACATTTGGGGGCTCGTCCGGGATCCCAAGACCTTCAGGACTCCCGTACCGGAGGGTCAACGCCGGCTGGTGAGTGTTTTTTGTGTTTGTAAAGTCTGGGCCTATTTTCTGGGAAGGTCGGCAGACGGTCTAGGCGGACGCGCTGCAAGGGCCGCCAACCCGGGATCCTGGAAGACGTTCCGGATTCCGCTGGTGGGGACGGAGTGCCCCAAGAGTACGAGTCAGTGAGACTCCTGGAGGGACGGTGCGGGTCGCTCCCGCGGCACGGCAGGAGGCCGTCGTCCCATTTGCATTGCCTCCGATCAGGCGGAGGACGATTTTGTCTCGCGTGTTTTTCTGTTGTGTTTGTCTGTGTGTTGTACTGACTTAGACTGAGACGATGGGACAGACTGTGACTACCCCTCTTTCCCTCATGAAAGATCATTTCAAGGAAGTTAGGGAGAGCGCTCGTAACCTAAGTTTAAAAATTAAAAAGGCTAAGTTCATCACCCTCTGTAGCTCGGAGTGGCCCACCCTTGGGGTAGGATGGCCCCCCGAGGGAACTTTTGATTTGCAAATTATACGCAGAGTTCGTAAAGCCATCCTTCATCCCGACCAGGTACCCTACATTGCCATTTAGAAATTTCTGATCTTTAACCCACCCCCGTGGGTTAAGCCTTTTTTGCCTTCACAGCAACAGCAGCCAGAGTTAATCCTGACAGCCAGTAAGAAGACTCCTAGAGGGCGCGATGACGAGAAGCAGACCGAAACCAAGCCGACCGCGCCACTCTACCCTGTCCTCCAGGGAGGGACCGAAGATCTTATTTTCCCTCCCCCTTACTCTCTCCCCTCTCTTCCGCAACAGCAGGCTAAAAGAAATGACCCAGTCCCAGCCGGGGCTAGGGAGGAAGAGCCCGCCCCGGGTGCTGGCAACCGTAATGGTCCCGCCCAAAATACTCGTCACCGGCGCGCCGCCTCGCCGGCAGGACCAGCAGACTCTACTGTTTGTCCGCTGCGAGCGATAGGGCCCCCTGATGAACATGGGAACCAGCCTCACCATTACTGGCCCTTTGCTACAAGTGATCTTTATAATTGGCGCCGACAACATGCCAATTTCTCTGATAACCCTAGAGATTTGATTAACCTGTTAGAAACTGTTTTGTTTACCCATCAGCCCACTTGGGATGACTGTCAATAGCTTCTGCAGGTCCTGTTCACCACTGAGGAACGAGAGAGGATCCAGAATGAGGCCAGGAAATTGGTTCCTGGTGACAATGGTCAACCCACCACCAATGCTGACACTATCAACACTTCTTTTCCTCTGTCCCGACCCAACTGGGACTTCAACACGGCGGAAGGTAAGGAGAGGCTTCGGGTCTATCGCCAGGCTCTATTAAAAGGTCTGAAAGCAGCAGCGAGGAAGCCTACAAATTTGGCTAAGGTAGGGGATGTACAACAAAAGTTAGATAAAAGCCCTGCTGCTTTCCTAGAAAGAATTCAGGAAGCTTTTCGTAGGTACACTCCTATGGACCCAGAAACAATTGAGACAAAAACAGCTGTAATAATACATTTTGTCCACCAGGCGGCGCCAGACATTAAAAAAAGTTACAGAAAGTAGATAGGTTAGGAAAAAAGAGTATTCAAGACTTAGTGGCAGTGGCAGAGAAAGTGTATAACAATAGAGAAACCGCAGAGGAGAAACGAAAAAAAGCTGATGACCGCCAGACCCGAAACTTAGCTCGGATCCTTCTGGCTGCCACTGCAGGAAAACAAAAGGAACGTGAACGTAGACTAAGAAAGATTGCGGTAGAAGGAAAAAACAAAGAGAGACGCAGAGAGCGCCCCCAGTTGGGGAAAAATCAATGTGCTCATTGCAAAGAGTATGGACACTGGGCCAGAGACTGTCCCAAAAAGAAACAACAGGAAGGACGCCCCAAGGCCCCTATCCTGGCTATGGATGAATTAAATGATTAGGGGGGACGGGGTTCGGCACCCCTCCCCGAGCCCAGGGTAACCCTAAAAGTGGAGGGGAGACCTATCGAGTTCCTAGTGGATACAGGGGCTCAACATTCGGTCCTACTTAAACCATGTGGCCATGTTTCTGATAAGACCTCCTGGGTTCAAGGAGCTACAGGCATGAAAAAGTATTCATGGACAACCCAAAGAACAGTAGACTTGGGAGTGGGCCAAGTAACCCACTCATTTATGATTATACCAGACTGCCCCTACCCCTTATTGGGAAGAGACTTACTGACTAAATTAGGGGCTCAAATTCATTTCCAACCCGGGGGCACAAAAGTCCTTAATCAAGAGGGAAGGCCCATTCAGGTACTAACCATAAACCTAGAAGATAAATATCTGCTACATCAGAAGAGGGCCCCTCCTGATCCTGACATGGAACAATGGCTCATCATGTTCCCACAAACATGGGCAGAGACTGGAGACATGGGGTTAGCTGCACACAGAGCACCAGTGTTTGTAAAAATAAAACCTGGGGCAGATCCTGTACAAGTTCGCCAATATCCTATGCCCCTAGAGGCCCAGAAGGGAATAACTCCACACATCAGGAGGTTGCTTGCTCAGGGGATTCTTAGGCCTTGTCAATCAGCCTGGAACACCCCCTTGTTGCCAGTGCGAAAACCTCATTCTAATGACTATCAGCCAGTGCAGGATCTCCGGGAAGTGAACAAGAGGGTTATGGACATCCACCCCACAGTGCCTAATCCATACACCCTTTTGAGTTCACTTCCCCTGAGCCATCGATGGTACACAGTCTTGGATCTCAAAGATGCTTTTTTTAGCCTTCCGCTAACACCCAAAAGCCAACACATCTTTACATTTAAATGGAGTGACCCAGAACAAGGCCTCAACGGACAGCTGACATGGACCCGATTACCCCAAGGATTCAAAAACTCTCCCACCATCTTCGACGAGGCCCTACATGAAGACCTGGGTGAGTTTCGCCTCCAGAACCCCCAACTAACTCTGTTACAATATGTAGATGACCTCCTCATAGCAGCTGAAACGCGGGAAGACTGCCTAAGTGGAACCAAGAGACTCTTGATAGTCATAGGAGAACTGGGGTACCGGGCGTCCGCCAAAAAGGCCCAGATCTGCAAACCCGAGGTAAGCTACTTGGGGTACATGCTTAGGGAAGGGCAGAGATGGCTGTCGGATGCTAGAAAAGAGACAGTTCTTAAGATACCCACACCAGATTCTCCTCGGAAAGTCAGAGAGTTCTTGGGATCGGCGGGCTTCTGCCGCCTATGGATACTGGGGTTCGCAGAGCTCGCAAGGCCCCTTTACGAGACAACCAAAGACAATCAGGCTTTTCAATGGACAGAAAAGCTACAAAAATCTTTCGATCAAATTAAAACAGCCTTGCTGACGGCACCAGCCTTGGGCTTGCCCGATATTACTAAGCCATTCCACCTTTACATTGATGAAAACAAAAGAGTTGCTAAGGGCGTCCTGGTCCAGCATCTAGGGCCATGGCGCCGCCCAGTGGCGTACCTATCAAAAAGACTTGATCCAGTTGCATCAGGATGGCCCCCGTGTCTAAGAATGATTACAACAGTGGCTCTAATGGTCAAAGATGCTGACAAGTTGACATTAGGCCAAGAACTGTGCGTGACCACCCCTCACGCTATTGAGGGAGTCCTAAAACAGCCTCCGGATCGATGGCTCAGTAATGCTCGCCTGACCCACTACCAGAGCTTACTCCTAAATCCAACCCAAGTTGTCTTTCAGGCCCCGGCTGCTTTAAACCCAGCCACACTGTTGCCAGACCCGAACTTGGAGGCTCCGCTTCACGACTACACAGACATCCTAGCCCAGGTACATGAAATTCGAGCAGATCTGAGCGACCAACCATGGCCAGATGCAGATGATACCTGGTACACTGATGAAAACAGCTTTGTTCGTGATGGCCACAGGTATACAGAAACAGCAGTGGTGACAGAGACTGAGGTTATTTGGGCAGAACCATTGCCCACCGGGACCTCAGCACAACGGGCGGAGCTCATAGCTCTGACCAAGACATTGACTCTAAGACGGGGCCAAAAGTTAAATATATACACAGATAGTCGGTATGCCTTTGCCACTGCACACGTCCATGGGGCCATCTACAAAGAAAGGAGACTCCTGACAGCTAAAAAAAAGACTATTAAAAACAAAGAGAAGATCCTTGCCCTCTTAACAGCCCTCTGGCTACCTAAAAAATTAGCCATTATCCATTGCCCAGGACACCAAAAAGGCGACACTCCAATTGCCAGAGGAAATAATTTAGCTGACCAGACAGCCCGAAAAATAGCCTTAAAGATTAATCTGACACTGGCCACTCAGCTGCCCGATCCGGGAAGTGCAGCCCTACCAGAAAAACCCCAGTACACTGAAGAAGATTTAAATTAGATAAAACAATTACCTATGCCTCAGTGCCTCAACGGGTGGTAAAAAATCTTCTGATTGTAAAGTCATCTTGCCTAAAGCGCTGAGAGAACAAGTTTTCTCCAAGATGCACTGGACCACCCACATGGGCACTCGAAAAATGCAAGATCTCCTGAGACATGCTAAAATTAAGATCCGTGATGCTAATTCTAAAATTAAACATATTGTTGCTACCTGCAAAGCCTGTCAATTGACAAATGCCACCCACAATAGGGCCAACCCAAGAAATAGGCTGAGGGGAAGCCGACCTGGAGCGTATTGAAAATTAGACTTCACCAAGGTAAAACCTGAAAGGTATGGTTATAAATACTTGTTAGTTTTTGTAGACACTTTTTCAGGATGGACAAAAGCGTTTCCTACGTCACAGTCCTGACCACGCCCACCGCTCTCAAGGTCGAGATCCTCACGCTGTCCTAGAGGACTTCGTTCCATCATGACAGGTGTCCAAAGACCAAGACAATCCCCTCAAACTCAAGCTGCGTCGTCAAAGGTCATGATTGTGGTAACTGTACTTTTGACACCGATTTTAGGAAGACAGAACCCACATGCTCCCCTAAATTTAACCTGGATGATCATCAGTACCGCCACAGGTGACATTATTAACAGCTCGTCCAAAGCGAGCCCACCATTAACCTGGTGGCCTGCTCTAGAGTTTGATCTCTGTCGGCTAGCCACTGGCAGCTGAGATATCGGACACTGGAGCCTAGAGTCACGGGAAAGGCCTAAATGTGGAAAAACAAAAAAGGGGTGTACCCTCCCCCCGGTCGATTCACGAACACCGGGTTACAACCATGTAATTCACAGGACAATATTACGAGACACCCCCTTCTACAGGGAGGACTCTGCGTTGCCTTAGGTAAAAAATGTTGCTTCTATGTAGATCATTCAGGAGTGGTCAAAGAGTCCATGGCTAAAGTTAGAGAAGACATCGCCAAACGTAAGCGAAAAAGAAAACTATCTCAAAACTGGTTCAAATCTTGGTTTAATTCTTCCCCTTGGCTAACTACCCTAATCTCTACCCTGCTAGGCCCCTTGCTTATCGTGTTACTACTGTTGACCTTTAGACCTTGTATGCTCAATAGACTAGTTTCGTTCATCAAAAAACGAATTAACGCTGTTCAGTTAATGGTGCTCAGGTCCCAATACCAGCCAATTCCTACCGACTTGATAAAATTAACCCCCAGAGGCCCATGATTGGCCCTCTATAACATCATGAGAAGGGGGGAATGTGGGACCAAATTGACTCCATTTTGGAGCCGTCTCCTTTGTTCTCTCAAATTTGTGCTTAAACTAGAAATTCACCACTTGAAATTCCTGAGTTTATTACCCAACCACCTGTGTACCCGGGGAGAGAGCGTTCCAGGCACACTATCTATAGGATAAACAGTTAATGAGCTGACTGTCCACACAAGATAGATGCGGCCATTAGTGAGTCTGCTAACGATCAGTATGTAACAACCGGCCGTTAATCTTTGCCCCTTTTCTCCCTCACAAAAACCAATACGTAATCCCCTTCGACCCCCAAAGCCTAGCCAACCAAAACCCTACACTTCATATATATTAAATATTAACCAATCACCTGGCTACTAATAACCAAAGCTTGTTATATTCTCAATAAAAACCCTGCTAGTTAGGGACTCAGGACTCTCAATCTCGATCCGCTGTGTCGGTGACAGTTAAAAGTCCCTGCTTAAGCTTAAATAAACGACCCTTGTGTGCTTACATCGGAAACGGCCTCCTGGTGGTCTCTGAGACTTCACAATCTGGACACAACACCAACTATTCTCACTTGAATACCTTACGGAAATAGAGCTGTATTCAGTTTTATTTTCTTTGATGTAATCTCATGATAAGATCTGATGAACTTAGGGTTATGCTACTCCAAAATATAGCATCTTGAGACAGCAGTAGAAAAAGGTCACTCTCACCTTACCCTTGCCTCTCTTTCCCTGAAGTGGGCCATAAAAATCTAACCAGAAGTAGGTCATAAAATTTTTATTTCAATTGCCTCATTTTCTCTGAGTACCCACACTCTGCTCTTGAGTACATCCTGTATCTACCTCTAATAAACCATTCTCAAGTCTCTTTAAAATTTTTTTTATTTCAGAGGTACCCTCCCTCTGTCCAGAAGAAAGGAATGTCCTTATCCTTGAAGACATAGAGACTCCAAGAACAAACCAAATAGACCTGAATAGACCTTGCTAAGTTCCCCTTCAATTTATTACCATTAGATCATACCACTTTTTTGTCCAATCATATTTCTACACACTTCCACTTATCAAACCTAAGCATAAAATATATCTTCCCTGTGCTGTCTGTAAACATATTAAATAAATTTATATGCTTGTTAATATTTCTTTTTTTTTTTTCTTTTTGGTACCAGGGATTGAACTCGGGACCTTGCGCTTGCAAGGCAGGCAGCGAGTGTTTCTTTTATTATAAGAATCTTAACCATGAATCCATCAATGAGTAAGAAAAAGAAATTGTTTCTCCCCTAATCTACTTTAGCACAATATACTGGAAATCGAAATATAAGTGGTGGCACCTAAATACTCCTAGTATTCTATACTTATTTTGGCTAATCATTACCAGCAGAATATAGAATTATTCTGTAACATAAAAATTAGAAAATCAAGCAATATAAAACAAAACACTTCTACAAAGGTTATATTCCACAATCAGTTCCTTATCAAGGAATCCTGCCACTAAATATCTTATGGGTAATGGAATGCATGTCATTTATTTCCAGTAAAAGGAAAAAGAAGAAATAATAGTTCATGAAATCATTTCTTAGGAAGTTTATTAGAGTAGCTAGCTGACTTTTACTTCTTTACAGACTCTTACCATTTCATTTTTTCTACCATCCCCACTGTCTTTCTCCAAGCCATCATCATCACTTATCTTGGCCACAAAAGCCTTCTTACTTTGTATTTACTGTGTCTATTCTCAACACTGTTTTCCCTGCTATCACAATGGCTTTTCTTAATTATGAATGTAGTGTCAATTACAGCTTAAAAACCTACCATGGTTCCTCTCCACCTGAGAATAAAACCTCCAAATTCCTGAACAATACTAATGATCTACCTATCCAGAACAATTACCTATCATGTCCACTGATGTCCCAGCAATATCTAATTTCCTACAAATCCTAAATATTCCATATTGCCTCAATTTTATGAATTTATTCAACTACTTTCTCTGATTAAACTCTTCTCTGCCCTTTCGCACTTTAAAAGTCTGACTTTTTCACCATAGTTAATAATTTTGCTTGCTGATTCATTCGTTCATATTATACTAAAGAAACACAGTGTGGGGAAAAACTTTTGCCAGCTGTTCCTCAGAAAAAGGACTAATATCTAGAACACACAGAGAACTCAAAAAAAAATCAGACCTCCAAATTTAAAGACCTAATCCAAAAATGGGCATCTGAAATAAATAATCACTTCTCTGCCAGAACCTGCAATATTGATGGTGCCCAGAACATGCTGTAAGCAGTGCAGGCTGCAAAGAGTTAATTCCCTCAATTGGCTTACCTTAAGAAGCATGTCTGACTGAAGCTGGGTAACTCACAAAAGTATCTCATAAGCACTGCTGTAGCTCATAGATCAATATGACCTCCCCGCTAACAGCCACAAATGAGACCAGAGTGATAGCCTATGAAGCTGTGGGGCTAATATGAGATAACATTCATAGCTGAGGTCAGAGTAAATCGCACCCAAATTCCATCCCCACAATTAGTGCCTTCATAGCTTGAAGGACAATGCTGTAATTATAACCATATATTTTGTCTATCTTCCTTCTAATTTGAAAATGCTTTGACTCTTCTCTTTAAATCCTTGCCTGCATTAGTTTCCAGGAAAATCTCATGTATTGCACATTTATACACATAGTTCACCTTTTACCCTGACTGATGAATAATAAAATTCAGTGGAAGATTACCTATTATGCATTTAGTCCTTATTTACACTTTCAGTTTCTCACACCAGAGAAACTATTCGGTATTTACACATGTGTGTCCTATTTATTTCACTTAAGAGAATCACCTCAATGTGCATCCACTTAGCTATAAATGTCTCTAATTTCTCATTTTTTATGGCTGAGTAGTACTCCACTTTATTTAAAAAAAAAATTCAGTGGAAGAGACAGGCCAGTGCCTTTTGCCAAAGGAGCACTGACCCTCCCAGTTCACACTTTCTCTTAACTCCGTCTAAAGTTTTTCTTCAACCTTGCATCACACATTGGGCAGGTGGGGGCTAGAGACTTACTGCAGGAGTCTCCGGCACTTCTCAAATGAAGAAGTACAAATAGCAAATAAATATAAGAAAAAAGTTCAACATCACTGGTCATTTGTGAAATGCAAATGAAAATAATGCTGAGATTCCATGTCACTCCAGAAAGAATGGCTATTATCAAAAAATCAGCCAATAACAAATGCTGGTGGTGCTGTGGGGGAAAAGGGACTTTTCTCTACTGTGGGTGAGAGTGTAAATTAGTACAACCAATATGAAAATCAGTATCAAGATTCAAGATTCCTCTAAAAACTAAAACTAGAGGCCGGGGATTTAGCTCAGTGGTTTCGCCACCGGCTGCGCAAGTGCAAGGACCCAAGTTCAATCCCCGATACCAAAAAAAGAAAAACAAAAAACTAAAACTAGAGACTCCATCTGACCCAGCTATTCCCCTTCTTGGTATCTATCTTTCTGAAAGAATTAAAAGCATCAAACCACAGCAATATATGCACACCCACATTTATAGCAACACAGTTTGTAATAGCTAAATCTTGGAAACAGCCCAAATGCCCATCAACCGATGAATGAATAAAGGAGAAGTGTTTTTTTATATAATGGACTACTACTATGCCACACAGAAGGATGAGCTTGAGACATTTCTAGCTAAATGGATGTGTCTTGAGACCATATTCTTAAGTGAAATAAATAGAATACACATGTATAAATACTGCTTTGTTTTTCTAGTGTGAGAAACTGAAAGTGGAAATAAGGACCAAAATATGTAATAGATATTACCAAAAAATAATAAAATAAAATAAAGTAAGTTACAGGAAAAGAAGTCAAAACCAAATGGTCAAAATGTTTGAAGAGATCAAAGCAACATAAGCAAATTCATAAGCATTTAGCAAGCTTAAAGAGGGTTTAAATAAACAGGTAAATGACTTAATTATTGCAAAATATTCACCAAGCTAAAAGAAGAAACAAAAAATAAGCTGAGTTAAACAAGACAATATAAGATATGAATGACCACTGAGATAAAGAATTAGAAATTATGAAAAGAAACCAAGCAAAAATTCAAAATATGAAAAATTCAATGGAAGGCATGGGTAGCACATTTGACAAATATAAGACAATGTCAGAACTTGAATACAAAGTTGATATACAGTGGACTCTCAAGTTACAACCAGCCTGACATAGAAACAACTTGGGTTATGACTGGAATTTTAGTTTTAATTTCCAAACAAAATCTTGAGTTACAACCCGAATGCCAGTCACTTGTGCTTCCATCTGGTCTCAGATACAGAATTCTGGAAGGATTGTTACAATATCCTTTCCTGTGCGAGCCTAACTGAGAAATCCTGGGCCAATGTCTCTCCAAGGACACTGAGATCTGCCTGTATATAGGAGAGAGACTTGAAGGCTATGTAGAGGAGCCTGAGCCTTCATTGGCCAACCTGAGTTACAACCAGCCCTCAGAAATGAACTGAGTTTATAAGTCAAGGATCCACTGTAGTAGACTGAATTCAGCAACACCTTAAAAACAATAAGACACCATGAAAGCTGAATCCAATAACCACTAGATAACAAAAAAACCTCAGTTTGGGCCGGGGACTTAGCTCAGTGGTTTCGCTGCCTGCTGTGCAAGCGCAAGAACCCAAGTTCAATCCCTGGTACCAAAAAAAAAAAAAACAAACCTCAGTTATAGGAATAAAGAAAAAATTAGATGAATTAAAAAGTATAGTGCCAGGGATTTAGCTCAGTGGTTCCGTCGCCTGCCTCGCAAGTGCAAGGTCCTGAGTTCAATCCCCAGTACCAAAAAAGAAAAAAATATATATAAAAAATTCATTAACCCAAGTCACAGCAGAAAATTTTCTAAATTTAGGAAAAGAATTCAGGATACAAAGTACAAAAGCATATAGAGCCTCACAAATAGCCATAAACAGAAAAGAATCTCTCCACAATACATCATAATCAAACTTCCAGAAATTCAACAAAAAGAGAGAATACTAAAAGCTGCACAAGAAAAACAGCAAGTAATCTATAAAGGCAAGCCCACCTGAATAACTGTAGATTTATCAGTATAAACCTTAAAAGCTTGGAGTGACTTTTTTCAAGCCCTAAAAAAAAACAACTGTCAACTGAGACTACCATATCCTACAAAACTAGGCTCCAAAACTGATGATGAAATAAAGACTTTCATGACAAAGAACAACCTAAAGAAATATACAACCAGTAAACCAGTACTGTAAAAATATTAAAGGAAATCCTAGAAAGAGACAGAAGAGCCACCAATACCAAAAAGCCCAAAGGAAAATAAGAATCTAATGGAGAAAATAAACAAAAAGAAAAAAATAAAGGAATCAGCATTACAAAAATAATGCAATGACAGGATTTAGTAAATATCTTGCAATAATAATTCTTAAAATCAATGACTGTAACTCCCAATCAAAAGACACAAACTGGAAGTTTGAATTAAAAAAAATAAAATCTAACCACACATAGACTGAAAGTGAAAGGATAGAAAGTAATACTCTATGCAGACCCTGAAAGCAAGTAGGAGTTAGTTCTCTTATTTTCTGACACAGCAGATTTCAAGTTGAAACTAATCAGAAGAAACAAAGATGACCACTATATACCAGAATAATTCAACAGAGTTAACAATTGTAAATATCTATGCAGTGAATGTTGGTACAGCTAGGGTCATAAAACAGAAACTACTGGACATAAAAGGAAAGAAAGAGACCAATATAATCATATCAGGGGACTTTAGTACACCATTCACAAATGGGCAGGTCAACCAGACAAAAAAAATCAACAAAGAAATATCAGAGTTAAATCTACCGTTGAACAAATGGAATTAAGAGCTACCTATAGAGTGTTTCATCCAACAACAACAAAATATGTATTTTCCGGCAGGGGAGGCCACAGCTGGGAAAATGGCGGACGGAAAGGTGGGAGAGGAGAAGCCTAAGAAGCCGAAGAGAGCTGGAGGCGCCGGAGGACCTGAAGAAGAAGCAGAAAAACCTGTGAAAACTAAGACTGTTTCTTCCAGTAATGGAGGGGAAAGTTCCAGTCGCAGCGCTGAAAAGCGATCAGCTGAAGAAGAAGCTGCAGACCTCCCAACAAAGCCTACAAAGATCTCCAAGTTTGGATTTGCCGTAAGTAGTCAGACAACAAAGAAAGCATCAGCTATATCCGTCAAACTTGGATCAAGTAAGCCTAAAGAAACTGTTCCAACTCTTGCTCCAAAAACCCTTTCAGTAGCAGCAGCTTTTAATGAAGATGAAAATAGTGAACTAGAGCAAATGCCTCCAGAAGCAAAGATGAAGATGAAGAATATTGGAAGGGATACACCAACATCAGCTGGATCAAACTCTTTCAATAAAGGAACATATGGGTTTTCTGATAACCAGAAGCTATGGGAACGAAATATAAAATCTCACCTTGGAAATGTCCAAGACCAAGACAATTAAATGATGTGTTCTGAAATGGGGTGTGGGGTGGGTGTAAAGTTAAAAGTAAGAGTTTCCTTTTTTAAAATGGTATAAGACTATCTTTGGAGCTGCTTGTTCTTTTTCTTTTTCATTTTTTTTTAAGATTGAGTGGTACAGTAATAAGTGAGTTTGAAATTAGAGGTAATTTGTGGTTTATATACAGATTTCAAGACATTTGCTAATTTTGTAGTTTCATGTGATTAGTTCCCAAAGGTTACAGATAATAAAGAAATCAGAAATGGTAAAATAAATAAATAAATAAATATGTATTTTCCTCAGCAGCACATGGAACTTTTCTCAAAGTACACTATATCTTAGGCAATAAAGCATGACTAAATAAATACAAAAGAATTGAAATAATCTGCTGCATACTATTGGGTCATAGCAGAAGGAAACCAGAAATCAAAAGCAAAAGAAACCACAGGAGTTATGCAAACACATGGACATTAAATAGTACACTACTGAATAATCAATAGGTCACAGAAGAATTCAAAGAAGAAATTTAACAATTCATAGAAATAATGGAAACAAAAATCTATCAAAACCTATGGGACACAATGAAAGCAGTGCTAAGACGGAAGTTGACAGATGTGAATGCACCCATTAAAAAAAAAAATGGAGCAATCCCAAATAAATAATTTGATGATCCATCTCAAGGTTTTAGAAATATAACAACTGAAATCCAAAACCAGTAGGAGGAAAGAAATTATAAAGATCAGAGAAATTAAAGAAATTGCGACTGTAAAAAAACACAAAGGATCAATGAATAAAAGTTAGTTCTTTTAAAGGATAAACAACATTAGTAAATCCTTAACCAAACTCACCAAAGGAACTTCTTAGAAACACTATATTGACATATTTAGAAACAAAACAAGGTGAAATCACAATGAATGCTATCCAAATCCAGAGGATTAAAATAAACTATTTTGAAAAATTTATAACCTAATAAATTAGAGAAAGTAGAAGAAATGGAGAAATTTTTAGACATGTATGAATTAGCAAGAAGATACATAAACCTTGAATAGAGCAATAACAGGTAATGAAATAGAGGCAAATAATAAAAACACTACCAAGTAAAAAACCAAAAAAAAAAAAAAAAAAAGCCTGAATCTGATCAATTCACCACAAAATTCTACAAGAACTTCAGAGGAAATCTAACGTTAATATTCCTCAAACTGTTCTGTGAAACTGAAAGGGAAGGAGCACTGCCAAACTCATTGCTGGAAGTGAGCATTATTCTCATATCAAAACTGGATGAAGACTTAACCAAAAAAGGAAAACTATAAGCCAATCTCTTTAATGAACAAAGATATAAAAATCCTCAAAGATAAGGAAAAATTGGAACACATATATACCTGTGCATTAGTGGAGGGAAAATAAAATGATTGAGTAGCCTGGAAAAAAGTCTGGTAGTTCCTTATAAAGTATACCCTTAAAATATCATATAGCAATTCCACTTATAAGAAAAATCTTATAACAAAATATTAACAGATGCTCAGGAGACTTCAGTTTTAAATATTGCTCATATAATGCTCATTAATAATATGATGCAAAATAGTACACAGTAATAAGAGCTGACTCAAACTAGTTACAATAATCTTATGAAAGATGAAAATAATAATTTCAAAGTATATGAGGCCTGAGCCATGACAAAGCTTTTTAATATAAAAATGGCTAAGTAGCTTCTATATCTGAAGCAGCAAGCATTTTAAAACTTGGGCAAGTGAGAGTACCAACAGACAGCATGTAAAATATTTACATCACTCAACAGAAATTCTACCCTTGTTTTACAAAACTGACACTGTTAGAATTTAAATTATTTTTCCCTATTACCTTCTTTACTACAAAACAAAAACTACATGTCACCTATAAATACTGCCTAATTTAAGGATGTCATGGAAATCTTAATTTTATTCATTTAATATAACAATAATTTATTAATCTTACTGATGAGCCAAAGGATATACACATATAATATGTAGCTTACCTAATATTGCAAGCAAAAATAACTGTGACAATTAGGTATTTCCTGGAAATTTTTTCATTTAACTTTATCAGTACCATATGACATTTCTGTATCCTGTCTCTTTTAAGTAATTATAAATAAAAGCCAGAAAAGTTGTTTTATATTCAGACTATGCATTTTTCTTATCTTCCTACTTTACAGGTATACATGACAGGTTTCTAGGGGGGAAAAAACTACCTAATTATCACCCTAGCCAGGCTTTTTAAACTTGTATGTTAGCTAGATGTGGATTTTTCAGTCTGCTAGTTGACTTCAAATATCATTGGGTTTTTGGAAGAATGTTATCACTACCTAAGGAACTATCTTGACATTAAAAATGAAAGATAAAAAGTATTGTTATTATATGAAGAGAACAAAAGGTCCTACCTGTTTTAATCTCATGAAGAAAGTCTCTGTGAAAGTCTTTCTGCTGAAATACCAAAATCGCTCATTTGCAGGGTACACACGAACTACTGTCTCCAGGAGAAAGCGGACAGGCTCTACCACCTCCGTGACTACCATATCCACTGCCACAGTCATGTACACTCGTTTATCTGTAGTAGAAATTTTCTAGGTTTTATGCTGGTTTTATTATTCCTTCATTATTTAAGAATATAAAGTTTTCTCATTTATGAAATTATGGTTCCTTACATTACCTACTATATATTTTAAATGTTTTAATAATACTTTAAGTAACGAACTAGTCCAAGTATGTTTCTCAAGCACTAATGATCCTATCTTAGTTAAGAATACAAAACTCTTGACCGCTTTTTCCATATCCCAAATCAGATCCATAACATAAAAAAACATAAATAAAAACTGGGCTGGGGGTGTGGCTTAGTGGTAGAGCACTTATCTAGCATGGGCAAGGCCCTAGATTCAATTTTCAGCACCACAATAAATAAATCAATAAATTAATTAATATATTTTACCCTAAAACTACCGAATTTCTTAGTGAAGCTCCGGAAAATCAGAGATTTTTTTCCTTCCATCTTAAAAAAAGAGATAATAAAAATTGTTAGGTTTGTTTAATGAGTTGTATGGGGAGAACTGTCAAATCAATAGAGATGTACAGCTTCTATGTGTTAAACTTGTATAGGCAAAATGTTATTAATATAGACAATTTCACGTTGTATGCCTTGAGAAATCCTCAGAGGTTTGTCAGAATCTTCACTGTTCATAACATATATTTACCCTCAGGAAATCATTAATCAAAGCTCCAGCAAAATACTTATGTGAAGTTCTCATATATAGGTGTGTGTGTTTGTGTATGTGTACATACATGTATGCAGTTGTATGTATGATATATATATATATATATATGAGGCCTGACATGGGCTTTGATCCAATAGCAGTACAGTGCTATCAACCTAAATGCTAGTTATTATTTAAAATGTTTACTCTGCCACAGATTACATTTAATTTGTACCTAGAATCTTCTAGGCTAGTTTCCATTGGTTTTCTCCAGTTTCCACTATGATAGGTCAAAATATAGATTTCATTTTATTCTATTTACTGCCTGATATTCAGTGAGGTTTTTGAACCTATGGCCTGGTCATTCCTTATCATTTTGTATTTTCCACATTAAATATTTCTGAAATTTAAACTTTGTCCACAATTTTTAGTTCTTAAAGAAAAATCCAAACAAGTAAGCCCACTATTAGAAGAATCATTCAATAGTGTTTTTAAGGTACTGTAGAACATTTATACTCATCAACTGTACTTTGATTGATATAATTAAATTCAAAATGTTATTATATCCTATATATATATATATATATATATAACTTGTTAATTCAGGAGAAACTAAGATTCTGTAGACATTGTGCCTGTCCTAGAGGACTTTAAAATCTAAAGGGAATACTGAAGAGAGGTAAAAGAAAGCAACACAAAACATAAAATATATTACTCAACTAGATCTTAGTGCAGTAGAAAGATCCAAGACATTTCATTTCTCAGGGCATAAATTTCTTCTATAAAAATCAAATGTTTTTTGATTCATAAGTTCTCTGAATAATGTGTAATTTCAAGGTCACCATTTGCAAATTTTAGAAATCAAGGCAACATGTTTATGTAACATATGAAATAATTTTAAATTTAAAACACATAATAATTAAGACCTGAATATTATTGTAATATAGCATTATAAGTTTATTTTACTCATACAAATAAATTATCTTTCATGTGAGATTAAATATATTAAAACAAAATGAAACTGAATTATGTGTTACATTAAAAATGGATAAAGTTACTTTTGCAAGTTGGTATTTGAAATTCCTGTATTTTATTCTTCAAAAATTTCAACTGTCTTATTTTTCTCATCTCTGTATTTTCTTTCTGAATAATTTTAAGAAAGAAGTTTACAAGCTGTTATTTACAATCCTATCTCCAAAAATAGAGAAAAATCCTTTACTGCTAAAATATAAAAAGCTAAGTTTTATATAATCTTTTTTCTCTTTTTAGCCTCTATTTTAAGACAGCTTATTATATGATCAAATGCATGAAATTTACTCAACTGGTGAACACTCTTTAAGGAAAACAGAAAGTATCATTTTAATGTTCTTCATTAACACATTGTATTTCTATATTAATATTCACTAATGCTTCCTCTCATTAACCAAAAGTCTCCTGTGGGTATAAACTAAATAATATAAGAGTAAAAATAATATAAATTGATCCATCATGTTCCAAATATAAATATTTGGTTGAATGACAATAAGCATTTAGGGTAGTTCAGTGAGTAGGACTCAGCAAGTAAACCTTAAATTTACTTTAAATGCAGATGATGAATGGGCAAAAATACAGGCAATTAGCAGATGCCTGGATAAAGGAGTAATTAAAAAAGATAATAGGATGGGCTGGGGATTTAGCTAAGTGGTTCTGCCGCCTGCCTCGAAAGCACAAGGACCCGAGTTCAATCCCCAGTACCAAAAAAAAAAAAAAAGATAATAGGAAAATTGAAAAATGTTACTATTTAACATTTATAAATTTCTGTCCAACTACACATGTGAAAATTAAAAGGTAGGAAACTAGGGGGAAAAAGTGTTTGCTACAAATAAAATCTTTAATACACATTGTTAGGATCTCAAAGATCAAAAGACAAGAATGAATAATAAGTGAAAAAATATAAGTAACCTCTAAAATAAAAAATTAAAACAATAATCAAAGATATGCAAAATTCTAGCATTTGTTTGCTTTTATCAACTCTATAGGGATACATAAAACACAAAGCCCAAATGCCTTCTATGCAATCTAATCAAATTAATTCACAAGTCTTTTGGAGAAAATCTTTTCAATGGTGGGGGTTCTCCCTGGAAGCATGGAGTATTAAAAGCAATCTCAAAATTTAAAAAACAGTGTATTTATTTTAAATAAGCATCAGGATTTTTAAAAAATATAACAAGACAAAACTGCTCATAAAATAATTTTTTTAAATAATAAAAGATTTTTTAAGAAAAGTCACCTTTTGGTGTTTCTTCATTAAGTGCTAGAAATATTGGTGCATTAGGGTCCCACATGCCAGTAATAACATAGGCTCTCCCATCATAACTCTTTCCCATGGATTCCTGTAAAAGTTAAAACAGCAATCAGTGATAATTTGTACAGCAATAAAATCATCATTATATATTATATCTTAATTAAAGCAACCCAATTTATTAAAATTTGGATTTACAATCAGAGGGTTTATTTTATTATAATTTTTTTCATCCTATAAAAGCATTTCTTTAAATATTATAACCTCCTATAGCTTTCTTCAAACACAGCTTATATGTAAGGACATATATCCCTGATATATGTCAGAGGGATGCACACACATATTGTCTAAGGCATACACATATATATTGAATCATAAAAACAGAATACTGCTATGAAGTTATATTTAACTTCACCTTGTGCTAGTTGTCAAAATTTCATGTATCTATGGATATGAGGATACACCACAGTCTCCATAAAAACTAAAGTACCAAATTAATTGAAAGACTGAATTAACAGCTAATCACAGAGCAGAAAGGGAATATTTGTCTTTCAATGCTCTAATTTTTAACACATTCTTAAAATATTCATTTACTTTATAGCAATTAATACCTTCAAACATTACTTTTCTATTTTCCACATGTCAGATACTCTACACTTTCTTACAATCATAAATCAAGCTTAGGAAACTAATATTGGTTTGTAATCAATACTCAAGTATTGACTTTTCCTCTCCCTATCCTTACAGTAACTCTCTTCTTCCCATCTCTTCTTCCTCTTGACTGCCTCCATTTTATGACTTTATTCTTCCTTAAAGAAGCAAACAACTACTACAGTCAAAGCAAAGCCACACACAGATTATGTACATGTGCAGGGAGAGGAGGATGAGGGGTGTCCCATGGGAAAACTGCAAAAAAGCATATGAATATGTACATAGCAAAGGAAAGTATCCATGGCACTTTGAATTTTCTGTATTTCCACACAGCATGAATAGAGTGCTAGAAGGGTCAGGCTAAAACAAAAACTTTTTTTCCATTATTACCTCCTCCCAGATGCTTCTCTGAATCCCTATAAAATTGTGCCAGTCACTTGGTAACTACTAAGTATATTTCCCTAGTGTATTCATAATAATTCACTAGTCAGATTGTACAGTTCTAGCGCTGATACCCCTGCATTCCAGAGATGAAGTACACTCAAGGCCATTTATAAATGAAACCTTCTCAGAACCTCCAACCTATTCATAATCAATCAGTCAAAATCAATCCATCTCGCTCAATATCTCTCTCCTTCTCTTTTACATACACACACACACACACACACACACACACATACACACAACCCCCACATACAAATTCCCTTAACCTTCCACTTTCCCTCTGAATCAGGTCCCCACTCAGCAAAGGGTCTCTGACCCACAGATTCCAAACTATTTCTGGACTAGAACTTTTGCTGTGCTTAAGTCCAAAAAGATAAAAGATGAGCTGGACAAAGTATAATAATCTCTTTCAATTAATACAGATCAAGGAAAGTGGGAAGTTAGAGATGGAAGTTGAATGCATTTACTGAGAAGTCAGGCTGGGACAGGCCATATATAAAACAGTGTTATAAAATATGAAGTAGGAAGAATGCATGAAGAATAGCAGAGTATTAAGAAATTGGTAAGTGGTAAAAGAAACGGAGAAAATAAATGTTAACAAAAACCACTCAAGTTATAAATCGTGTAAGCAAAACACAAAGGTAGATACTGGGAGGCTAGAAGGGAGGGGAATGCAGGTAGAAGCACAGGGCAATGAGATCAAAGAGAAGGGGCAAGGGAGTAAGCAGAAGAGAAGTAGCAGAGTTCATCACATGTGTAAGAACTAAAGACCGCTTGGCATACTGGATTAAAATATGAAATGCACTTGCAACTATGGGTCAAGCTTCTGTTCTAGTGTCAATAAGAAGTTAACTGTAAAGATCTACAAAATTTACTGAAGAATCTTTAGAACTTAAATTTTAAACTGTGCTTCAGTTCCAAGAAACCTGGCTCTACTGAGTTCTCTGCTTTTCTTGGTACCCTGCTGTTACGCTTCTCCTAGGTACCACAGCTATAGGTTAAAAAAAAATTTTGTCCTTATTTGGTCAAGTTCCTTAACCCAAAATATTGTTGTTATTGGAAGAAAATTGGGTCTCTTTTACTACGCCCAAGCTAATTTTGGGAATGTGATTTTATTTGTGCGTGTGTGTGTGTGTGTGTGTGTGTGTGCACATAGCTGTCTTTTTTATAAAAGTCTATCAGAATAAAATGGTAAAAGATATTTTCAATTTTACGTGACATTTGGGTGTGTCCAAAAAGAGCACAAGTATTAAAATCTTCCTCTAGAAGCCAGAACTAAGACTAATTAGACAAAGCTACAAGGAATTTGATTTCAACAGATTCCAAAGAAATAACTTTATAATAATGAGTACTGACTGGGCCAGGGATTTAGCTCAGTGCACCGCACCTGCCTCGCAAGCACAAGGTCCTGAGTTCACTCCCCGGTACCCAAAAAACCCAGTACTGTTCCTTAGGCTTCAACATAAGGTAATGAGTTCCTTTTTATGAGATGTAATCTAGCCAAGAATCAATGACTACATATTAAGACATCACAGAAATTAAAAACACTAGCTAGTAATAAATCACAACTGTTGAAAACTGCAAATGCAAACCTTCCTATGTGCCCATTTGCTGTGTAGTTTAAGCATACTGCTCTTTCCAGAAACATGACTGCTGATAAGGCCTTTGATGTTGATGCCTCAAAGGTGGAGGATTGCTCTGTAAATTAGATGTGACAAAAGGACCTCAGAAAGTCACACCAGTTCCATAATTTTATAATCTGGATTAGATTTTATAAACAAATCTCTACCAATGATTCATCTTAATATTTTAAGCTCTGAAAGACCATAATTAGGACCCAGGATCTGAAAAGTTTTTATTGCCTCAACATTTCCAAAATACCACCTCATAGAATTGTCACGACTCTCAAATGGGATAGCTTGCCTTAAATAAAACCACACTCATTACTGGTATGTTGGAGAAACAGATAGATCAGTAATTAATTTATGTTTTCTCATTCAGTGTAACCATTGTCCTTACTTGACCTATCCAGGCAGTGCTTCCTCTGTATTTTCATGGTTCATGGTTGCAAATGAGAAAGCACTGCACCCATTACATAGTTACATATTTAAAAGGTATGTTTCCATGGCAAGACTACGAACCCACAGATGGAAAAAGCTGTGGTTTACTCATATCTATAATCTCAGCACTTCATATGATGCTTGGCACACAAATAGGTACCCAGAAGCCTGAAAGAAAGCATTCTAATACTATTAGAAGATTAGTGTTAAAATTGCTATGAAATAATTCAAGAAAAACTTGACATAATTAGTGATATTTAACTGACATTTACCTAGCACAGTTGAAAGGAAGAACGGATGTCATGTCTATTATCACTAAATATAAAACTTCCAGTTTACTAAGGAACATTATATTCACCCTAAAATGACTATTTCCTACAAGATTGCTAAATCAAAAAGTAAATGTTTTCATTAATTGCAATATTAGAAGGTATATCTAATAATGTGAAAAAGTTAAGATGGCTTGCTACTTGTATATCAAATATTAACTCTTGTATATATATATATATATATATATATATGAGGTTATAAAAAATAAGAACAAGACACTGTAGCTCTCTGATATTGTATTAGTGAATATACTATATATATATATATATATATATCTTTAAGAGTATTCTTCAAATGAATATAGTAAATATACTTTGCTAGGAAAAGGTAATCCAGGAGAAGTTCAGAAAGAGAAATAACTGAAAAACAGGCATCATTCCAACACTCAAATTAATAATGCATTAAAATAAATGAAAGGTACCATATTCACTTTGGAGATACTTGTTATAATCATATTCTTGTTATTTTGGGCTCAAAGAAAAGACATCTTCTTAAGTCAAACAGATGAATAGATGGACACTGTCATAATACTATCCTTTTATTTGCTTTCAAATTGCATGACTGCTTTGGATGAAAATTTCCCAAATCCCTCCCTCATAAGTAATTTTAAATCAGCAACCAAATTTAATTAATATTATATGCAGTAAAAAGAAACAATTCTGACAATATGACAAGCTTTTTAAATAGAAAGTACTTTAAAACTATAAAATGACTACTATCTAAACTTGGTTAAAGTGCTTAAGATTATCATTACCATATCCAGTAAATGCATGTCACTGTTCTTCACGTTTCGACCTGGGCTTAATAACATTCCAAAACATCTGAAAATATTGGGGGGAAAAAGGAGAGATAAGGTATCAAGAATATATAGAAGCCCAGAGAGCAAAACGCTTTTGTAATAATTATACAATCTTAACTCTGAATTATAAATACCCTTTTTTGTTACAGGAAGATCAAAAACAAGAATTCATTAAGATACATAATAAAATCACACAGAAATCAAAGAAATGAGTTATCAAAATTCCCAGATTTTTATTTTATATGTAAAATATTACCAAGATTAGAAACTGCCATGAAAATGGCCCTAAATTGTTAACTGAAAGAAAACATGGTACTGAGATATGAATTAGTTTCTAGGAAGATAAGAGATTTTATTTGCTTTACAGTTATTCCAAACATATAGGTCACGATCAGGGAATCCAGCTAAATAAAATATGAGGTTATAAAAAATAAGAACAAGACACTGTGGCTCTCTGATATTGTATTAGTGAATATACTATCAACATACTATTAATGTACTATTAACTGCTTATTCTGTGCTTTCTGGTGTTAGAAAAGCTTCAGGAATCCTACCAGTGTTACCAAAATATTGCCACAATTTTTTTGGGGGGGAGTATCGGGGATCAAACTCGGGTACTTGCACTTGCGCAGCAGGCAGTGAAACCACTGAGTCAAATCCCCAGCCCTGCCACACTTTTTGATAAACTTTAAAATTCAGTTAAATCTAAAATTTTTATATTTGTTAGGCTATTATTAACTGTACCTTACTGGTAAGTAAAGCGAAGTCCAGAAAAGTTAAAAGAATTTACTCAGATTCAAGCTGCTATTAAATCAATCTTGTACCTCAAGAAGCAATATAATCTGTCCAGAGTGTCCCTCTCACAACAGTGCACACCCAACTTAATAGTTTGTATCATAGTCTCCCAACATCTAAGGTATGTTGCAGTGCTTTATAGAAGGGGTAAAGAATGCAACTAAATTAAACATAAGATGTTTTTAATTTCAAAAACTGGCAGTTCTAATCTGCCATAAAGGATAAACTTGAGTCATTTTTAAGAAAATGAATACACCTTGAGACCAGAAACCCATAAATGAAATAAATCAGACACAGAAGCTATATGAGAAACCCAAAATATATGTAAAGAGCAAAATAAAAGATAGAAGGAAACAAGAAGATCTTTTGCAAAATGAAAGAGAATCAAGAGATATAGGGAGGGAAAGGAAAGGGAGGGAAAGGGGATGAAAAAGGGCATTAAGGTATGTTATGAGCACCTGCCAACTCCCAACAATGAATGTAATCATTATGTACTGCAAACATGTACTAATAAAAATATTTTTTTAAAGTTACAGTGGGCCAGTCAACACTTCATCTGCTTCTTATTGTTTGCCAAAGGTTTACTTTTCCTAGTAACGTGGTCTTCTGTTAAATGAACAAGATAGGTAATTGGTCTGATTCAAGTATGAGCTTAGTAAAAATACATACACCTCTGAGTACATAAGGATGCTTTGCTGAAGACTCCCTTTTGGCACTGAAAAATGATCATGCATATAATGAAAGATAAAGTTTATAAGCTTCAAGGATAACTTTCTAAACATGTACCAGTAAATATAATCTATAACATAATTAATTCTACTCTACTATTCATTTCACTCTAATTACTATATACTGCTAGGTTCTCTGTACAAATTATTGCCTTAAATTTTTGTTAAGTAACAATAAAAGATTTAATTCTTTTTCATATAGAAATTTGGTCTCCTCAAGTACGGCCAATGAGGACAAGTTTGTTTATTTTCCTATATACTTTCATCCAACTTGGATTTGTGCTAGGTTTTTGTTTTTGCTTTTAAACAACAGTTTTCTTTCTTTTTTTTTTTGTAAGTTCTTTTATTGGTACATTTTAGGTATACAATTTGTTTACATTTATCATTGGGTGTTTGTACCTGTACATGATGTATCTTGGTTCTTATTTTTGTCCCCATTACCTGTGCGCCCTTCACCCCTCCACCCTTCCCTATTTAGACAGACATCATTTCCATTTTTTTTCTTTTCTCATAGTTTTTCCTTTCCCTCCTTTCCTTTCCCCTTCCCCTCCCTTCAACCCTTCGTCTTTGGACCTTTTTTCCTATTTCAAATTATCAATTATTCATTTTAACCCTTGGTTACACTATCAGTTTCTATTTTCTATACTATAAAGCTTTTAAGTTACAAAAATATTATATACTCATTGTAATAAGTTAACAAATACCAACATGCTATATATTTTTAAAATAATAACTTCGTTCATCTATCTCAGCCCCCTTTTGGAACCAAAGGCAGTAACAGCTTGAAATTTATCCTCTCTACCTTTTTGCGGCTCCTTTTGAAAATCTAAACTTTACACTATTTTTTTCTCAAGCACTGCCAAGTAAAGGTAAAATGGATCAGATTTTACATTTTCTAAATATAATATTCCCATATTAAACCACAAAAGGACCCTTAGAAGTTTGGATTTTCCTGAAATGGTAATACTTATCACCTTAGTATGATGATCTTTGATGCACTGCTCTCTTTCTGACTTGTGAAATATCCTGCCACCAATCTGCACTGTTACTTTAGGGAAAGCACCTAGCACCCTGGGGCCTCTGCTTCCTCTTCTGGAAGATAGAAGAGGTATAATATATGAACTTTAGTGCTCTAAGCACTAAAATTATGAAATTTTTTCTATCAAGCTGTATTAGTCATTTCCAAAATTATACCTCATTAAGGCACATCAGGCTTCCAATAAGACCAGCAAGAACTATTAAGAATAATGTGTCAGGAATTAGATATTATTAGTAACACAAACATCTAATATGAATATTAAATGGCTCACTGGAGAATTCAAAGCATTTGACCTTCTCTTAGCAACTCCAAAGTAGGGTAGAAAACATACAGCTATCCCACTGATTTTCTCAAGTCCACAGCTGAATAGTGGAAGAAAGTAAGTAAAGAGACCATAACAATCTAATATGGTAAGTTCCAAGATACCTATAAGTACTGAATATTAAAGCAGAGAAGAGACACACTCAATATTATTTATAATACAGAAACTGCTGACCTAACCCAAAATTTGCAATCAAACCTGAAAATAAGATGGTATTATCACATTAGCAATAATGACTGTATTATATCAGCCATTGTTTATTGAATGTTTTAATACAGATACTACCATATAATTTTATTTATATATTTAAAACCATGTAATTTTATTAATATTTCAAAACAACCCTCACACAACAAATAATTAAATCAATTTTCAAGAAGTAGAAGTGATTGGCCAAAACCACATGGCTATTAAGTTACAGGACTAGAATTCAAGCCCATTCCTATCACTATAAAACAATATGGTCTTTAAATCAGCCTGAGATTTAGAATCCAGAGGAGAATGAAAAAAAAAGGAGGGAAGTAGATCCCTAGGACCCAGAAAAGATCTGATGGAATATTTTTTTTTTGGTACCAGAGATCGAACTTGGGACCTTGTGCTTGCGAGGCAGGCAGCAGAACCACTGAGCTAAATCCCAGGCCCGATCTGATAGGAATATTAATACCTAGAGAGAAATTGAAAAAATGGAACACAACTCAGAAAGGGGAAGGGGCACAGTAATAAATCCCTGGCTCCCAGCTCTTGGCTCGTGAGAAAGGCAAGCAGAATCTACACAGACAGTATAAAAAAGTAAAAGTGGAGGACTCCCGAGGGCTGCAGGGAAAAACACAACAGTGGACTGGCCCAGTAAATGCTGTGAGTTGCAACAACTGGTGAGTGGCTCCAACCCAAACACCTGCCATACTCCCTGAAGAGTGCTTGGTCAGATACCACTCCAGGGAGGGACTGTTTGAACCCAAGACTCAGTCAACCACAGGATGGCTTCAATCCAGGACTGCCAGGGTTGCATTCCCACAGTGACTAGGTGAGAGGAGGGCACAGGCAACACATGTGGTCAGGGAGCTTTGGTGAGGGTGACAAGAGACCTGATGAGGGTTTAAGCTGAAGGGCGAAAACCTCACCCCCACAACCAGGGTCCACACACAGCCTAAATTGCTCTACATTTGAAAGTCACAGAACTGGCGACCTAGCCCTAATCCTAAGGCCTGTGGGTGCCTGTACCTACGGCTGATCTGGAGTCTGACAACCCTCTTTATCCACCACCTTGAGCAGAGACAGGTCTTGACATAGACACTGCCCCAAAATTGTAGGTCCCAGGAGAAAATCACACATGCAAAATCACAGAGAAATTTCTTTTTGTTGTTTTTGTTTTTAGTTTTGGTTATCATTTTTTTCTGCTTTTTCCTCTTTTTTTTTTTGTATTAAATTCTTTTATTGGTACATTGTAGGTATACAACACAATTACATTTCTCATTGGGAATTGTACCTTTATATAATGCATCTTGGTTCTTATTTTTTCCCCATTCCTAGCCCTCCCTTCACGCCCTCCACCCTTCCCTATTTACAAAGACTTTATTTCCATTTTTTCCATTTCTCAGCATTTTTTCCTTTCCCTTCTTTCCTTTCCCCTGTACCTCCCACTACCCCTACCCCTTTGGACCTTTTATTCCTATTTTACATTATCAATTATTCATTCTAATAATTGGTACATTTTAGGTATACAATATAATGACATTCATCATTGGAAATTTGTACCTTTACATAGTCTCTCCTGGTTCTTGTTTTTCACCCTTGCCCAGCCCTCCCTTCAACCCCTCCAGTCCTCCCTATTTACAAAAATTTTGTTCCTATTTTTCCATTTTCTCATATTAATCCCATTCCCTTCTATCCTTTCCCTTAGCCCTCCCACTTCCTTCCCCTTTGCCCCTTTTCTTCCTATTTCACATGACCTATTATACATTTAGTCCTTATTTACACTTTCAGTTTCTCACACCAGAGAAACTATTCGGTATTTACACATCTGTGTCCTATTTATTTCACTTAAGCATACTGCCTCAATGTGCATCCACTTAGCTATAAATGTCTCTAATTTCTCATTTTTTATGGCTGAGTACTCTACTTTTTGTTTCGTGTGTGTGTGTGTGAGGGCACGTGTGTGGTCCTTTTAGGTTTTTTGTTTTGCTTTGTTTTAGATTCTTTTTCTCTTCATTCCTTACCTGTTTTCTTCACCAGTTTACTAGGGCTTAGCGAATTTCCTTTGTCCTTCTTCCTTATGTCTTTTTCTTACTTCTTGTATCTCTTTTCCTTTATTATTTTTCCTATTCTCCTTTTAAATTTTTCTGTTTAATCTTTTCTCTCTTATTTTTAGTCTCTCTATGATTTCTTTTTTTCTCCTTTTTCTTTTATCTTCTAATTCTGGTCAGTTTTTTTTCCTCACCTTCGCCTAATTCTATAAACATCCTTCTACTTCCCAATAAGATCTTTTGTACCAATTCTCTCTCTTCCTTCTCATATCATAGAGTTTAAGCTTTCAAAATGTTCCTCTTGTTTCCTCTAGTCCCAAACCCTGTATCATTAATAGTATCGGCACAAACCTTTGATCTTTTAATAGTTGCTTAACTCTATAAAATAACTGCTTTCCACCATTAGTGAAGATAAAACTGTTGCATATATTAGCTATAACTCAATACCTAGATTATCTTAATGTTTACACTATAACAGCAGATTTCTTCTCTAGGATTAAGGGTGGTACATAATTTGTTCTTGTGGTATGTTAATATCCAATTTGTCTTGGATGATAATGCTATAGCTGATTTTCTTGATATTAACAGGTTCAAATAACTGTTGCTATTTTTCTGTAAACCAACACTCAGATTGAATTTGTGATTTAATAATACTAGAGTACATTCCCAGAGAACTTGGTAGTTAGGCTAACTATACCACACGCTTCTCTCCCAAATTAACCAAGGTGGTTGGATCTTGGGGAAATCCTTGTTTTTTCCACTTACTCTTGCTACATGATTCCCTAGCCCATCTATCACCATTTAATCAATATTACCTAAGTGACTATACTTGTAATCTTATTGGTTGATCATAGTTTTGTCCCACCTCGTATCCCACTGGATCAATATTACCTAAACAACTATACCTGTAATCCTATTAGTTGACTGTAGTTTTGACCCACCTTGTACTTGCCTCATCTTATGGCTTTGCTCCATAAAACACCTTTGAAAGGGCTGGGGATTTAGCTCAGTGGTTACGCTGCCTCTCTCAAAAGCTCCAGGACCCAAGTTCAATCTCCGGTACCAAAAAAAAAAAACACCTTTGAGAAGTGGGGTAGATAGGCAACCCACTTTCCAGTCCCACTTCTATCTCTCATAGAAGCTATCTTTCCCTCAATATATTCATCCTACTCTTTAAAAAAAAAAAAAAAAGAGAAATCCAGGAGATTAAAAAATTATCGATAGAATTGGCAGCAGAAGCAACCAGTATAAGGACAGAATTTCAGAACTAGAAGACAATGATGCCAATATACAGATAAGTGAGGCATATAGGACTCCAACTAGCCATGATCAAAAACATTCTATACATAGTCATATAATAATCAAGATCCCTGAAACCAAACAGAAGAACAAAATACTACAAGCAGTTAGAAAAAAGAAACAAATCACATACAAAGGGAAGCCCATCAGAATCACAGCAGACTTCTCAACACAAATCCTCAAGTCTAGGAGAGCCTGGAGTAAGGTATTTCAAGCCCTAAAAGAACACAACCTCCAACCTAGACTAACGTATCCTGCAAAACTATCTTTCAAAATTGATGGGGAAATAAGATACTTCCACGACAAAGAACACCTGAGAATTTTCATCAATACCAAACCAGTACTCCAAACAATTCTAAACAAAATCCTGGAAAAAGAAAATAAAGGTCACAACTCAGTAAGGCCCAACAGAGCAAATCCACCAGGCAAGGCAAGAAATTAAAGGGAGAGGGGAGAAAATAAAAGAGCCAACAACAGGAAAATAACATGACAAGGATAAGCCAATATCAGATATAACCATCAATGTTAATGGCCTCAACTCACCAATCAAAAGAAATAGACTGGAAGAATGGATTAAGAAGCAAAATCCAACAATATGCTATATACAAGAAACCCACTTGGTTCACAAAGAAATTCACAGACTGAAAGAAAAAGGATGGAAAATAGTTTTGCATGTGACAGGAGCCTGGAAAAAAGTGGGGGTAGCTATCTTATATGCAGAAAAAATAGATTTTAAACCAAAACTAATTAAGAGAGACAAAGAAGGCCACTACATTCTTGAAAAGGGAACAATCCAAGAGGAAGAGATGACAATCATGAATATATATGTACCAAATATTAATGCCCTCAACTATACAAAACAAATGTTAATGGACATGAAAAACCAAATAAACACTAATACAATTGTAGCGGGGGACCTGAATACCCCACTGTCACAAATAGACAGATCATCTAGACAAAAAAAAACAACAAAATAATAGAACTGAACCAAGCTTTTGAAGAAATGGACTTAATAGATGTCTACAGAGTGTTGCACCCCACAAAACCAAAATACATGTTCTTTTCGGCTGCACAAAGGTCATTCTCCAAAATAGACCACGTGCTTGCTCATAGAACATGTTTAAGTAAATGCAAAGGAACTGAAGTTATCCCCTGTATATTATCAGATCATAGTGCAATTAAACTGGAGAACAATAGCGTAAGAAAACACAAGAACTGCTCAAAGAGATGGAATTGAATAACACCCTCCTGAACAACCAATGAGTAACAGAGGAAATTAAAGAAGAAATTAGACAGGTTCTACAATTAAATGATAATGCCAATACAACATACAGGAATCTATGGGACACAATGAAAGCAGTTCTGGGGCTGGAGATTTAGCTCAGTGGTTCCACGGCCTGCCTCGCAAGCGCAAGGACCCGAGTTCAATCCCTGGTACAAAAAAAAGAAAAGAAAGCAGTTCTATGAGGGAAATTCATAGTAATAATTGCCCATATTAGGAAAACAGAGCTCAAATAAACAATCTAATGCTGAACCTTAAGCTCCTAGAAAAAGAAGAGCAAGACAAACCCAAAGCTCATACAAGGAAGGAAATTATACAGATCACAGCAGAAATCAATGCAATGGAGACTAAGAGAATGATACAAAAAAATTAACAAATCAGAGTTGGTTTTTTGAAAAATGAATTAAATCGATAAACCCTTAGCCAACCTTACCAAAAAAAGGAGAGAAAACGCTCAAATTCACACAATTAGGAACGAAAAAGGTGAAGTCAATCAGATCCAGCAGAAATCCAGAGGATCATCAATACCTATTTCAAGAATCTGTATTCTAATAAAATGGAAAACACAGAAGAAATGCAGATTCCTAGATACATATGAATTACCAAAGTTGAATGAAGAAGATATAAAAAGTCTAAACACCCCAATTACAATCAGTGAAATTGAAAATGTAGTTAAAACTTTACCAACAAAGAAAAGCCCAGGTCCTGATGGCTTCACTGCTGAATTCTACAAGACATTTAGAGAAGATCTACTGCCACTACTCTTTAAACTCTTCAATGAAATTGAAAGGGAAGCAATATTTCTAAACTCATTCCTGGAAGCAAGTGTTACTTTGATTCCAAAACCAGGGAAAGACCCAACCAAAAAAGAGAACTACAGGCCAATCACCCTAACGAACACAGATGCAAAAATCCTCAACAAGATACTGGCAAACAGACTACAGAGGGTCATCAAGAAGATCATACACCCTGACCAAGTCAGATTTATCCCAGGGATGCAAGGATGGTTCAACATACGTAAATCAATAAATGTAATACACTATATTAACAAACTCAAGGACAAAAATCATATGATCATCTCAATAGATGCAGAAAAAGCATTCGATAAAATCCAACACTCATTCATGATAAAAACCCTACAGAAAATTGGAATAGATGGTCTCTATCTCAAGCTAATAAAGGCTATCTATGAAAAACCAACAGCCAACATCATACTAATGGTCAGAAACTGAAAACCTTCACGTGAAAATCAGGAACAAGACAAGGATGTCCACTATCACCACTCCTGGAAACATTAGCCACAGCTATTAGGCAAGAGAAAGAAATAAAAGGAATAAAAAGAGGAAAGGTAGAAGTTAAACTGTTATTATTTGCTGACGATATGATACTTTATAAACAAGACCCAAAAAATTCTGCCAAAAGACTTCTAGACTTAATTGACAGATTCAACAGAGTAGCTGGATACAAGGTCAACACTCAAGAATCAATAGCCTTCTTGTACACAAATAACAGACTCACTGAGAAAGAAATTAAGGAAACAATTCCTTTCACAATAGCATCCAAAAAAATGAAATATCTAGGAATCAATCTAACAAAGGAGACAAAAGACCTCTACACTGAAAACTACAGAACTTTGAAAAAAAGAGATCAAAGAGGATGTAAGAAAATGGAAAGACATCCCTTGCTCATGGGTAGGAAGAATCAACACAGTGAAAATGGCCATACTTCCAAAACTGCTATACAGATTCAATGTAATCCTGATAGAAATCCCAACAATATATTTCACAGATCTAGAGAAAACAAGCCAAAAATTCATTTGGAACCATAGGAGACCTAGAATAGCAAAAGCAATTCTTGGCAACAGACACAATAGGGAGTATCACAATTCCCAACTTGAAATTATACTACAAAGTCACTGTGATAAAATCAGCATGGTATTGGCAAAGAAACAGACCCAAGGATCAGTGGAATAGATTAGAAAATACAGAACAACTCCAGACATACTCAGCTACATCATCTTTGACAAAAGAGCCAACCATAATCACTGGAGAAAAGATAGCCTCTTTAATAAATGGTGTTGGGAAAACTGGATTTCAACCTGCCAAAGATTAAAAGTGGACCCCTATCTTTCACCAAGCACTAAACTAAAATCTAAGTGGATTAAATATCTAAATATTAAAGCAGAAACACTAAACTTACTGGAAGTTAAGTTAAGTAGAACTCTCCAAGACATTGGCGTAGGAAAAGATTTCATGAACAAATCCTCAGTAGCATGGGAACTAGCACAAAGAATCAACAACTGGGATCTCATGTTATTAAAAAGCTTCTGCACTGCAAGAAAAACTACCAACAGAGCTAACAGACAGCCTACAATGAGGGAAAAAATTTTTATCAGCTGTTTCTCAAACAAAGGTCTACTATCTAGAATATATAAAGAACTGAAAAAAGTCAGACCCCTCCAAATATAAAAACCCAATTCAAAAATGGGCATCTGAAATGAACAGACATTTCTCAGACAAAGAAGTAAAAGCAGCAAATAAATATATGAAAAAATGTTCACCATCACTGGTCATTCGAGAGATTCAAATGAAAACAACACTGAGATTCCACCTCACTCCAGGAAGAATGGCTGCTATCAAGAAATCAACCAATAACAAATGTTGGCAGGGTTGTGGGGAGAAAGGAACCCTTCTCCATTGTTGTTGGGAGTGCAGACTGGTGCAACCACTGTGGAAATCAATATGGAGATACCTCAGAAAACTAGGATTAGAGGTCTCATTTGACCTAGTTATCCCTCTGCTGGGTATCTTTCCAAAAGAATTAAAAGAATCATACCACAGTGATATATCCACACCCATGTTTATTGCGGCACAGTTTGTAGTAGCTAAAACTTGGAAGCAGCCCAAATGTCCATCAACTGGAGACTGTATAAAGAAAATGTGGTTTTTCTACAAAATGGAATACTATTCAGCCACAAAGAATAAGGAACTAGAGACATTTATAGCTAAATGGATGCACATTGAGGCCATACTCTTCAGTGAAATAAATAGGACACACGTGTAAATACAGAATAGTTTCTCTGGTGCGAAAATACTAAAAGTGCAAATAAGGTTCAAATGGTATATTTGATAATGTGAAATAGGAAGAAACGGTATAAAGGAGTTGGGCAAGTGGGAAGGGTAGGGGAAAGGAAAGAAGGAAAAAGAAAAAATATGAGAAAAGGAAAAAATGGAAACAAAGTCTCTGTAAATAGGAAAGGGTGGAGGGAGTGAAGGGAAATGGGGAAAAAAATAAGAACTTTGATACATCATGTATAGGTACAAGATCCCAACGATGAATGTAACTGTATTTTATACCTAAAATGTACCAAAAACTTAATGAAAATAAAATAAAATTAAGTTTAAAAAGAAGACAATGACGCCAAAGACCAACTATTCAGACAACTTAAATACAACAGAACATGAGAAACAGGTCCAACAGCTGCTGGGTGATGCAAAGAAGACTAATCTAAGAGCAACTAGAAAAAGTTAAAAAGCAGAAAACAGCACATATGGCATAAAACACTGTTCACAGAAACAATGGCAGAAAACTTCCCAAATATAACATAAGAAATAAACATACAGATAAGTGAGGCATACAGAACCTCAAATAGGTACAACCAAAAGAGAACCTCTCTGCACTACATTATATTCAAAGTACCAGAAGCTCATCACAGGGACAAAAATCTCAAAAGCTATTAGAAAAAGGCAATAAATCACATATAAACGTAAACTCATTAGAATTACAGCTCACTTCCCTATACAAACCTGAAAGGCTAGGAGGGCTTTGAGTGAAGTGTTCCAAGCCCTAAAAGATGACAACTTCCAACTCCTATGTATGTATCCTGCAAAACTTTTCTTCAAAATTAATGGACAAATAAGGTATTTCCATGAGAAGGAGCGCCTCAAGAAATTCATGACAAACAAAACACATTACAAAAAATTGTCAGCCAACAATGTCAATAAGTCAAAAAGAATGAATATACTTGGAGGATGAGCAGCTAAGCAAATGGAAAAAAAGAAAAAGAGGAAATCAGCCACAGGAAAATAATTCAAAGACAGGAATAACCAATAATTGTCAGTACTAACTCTCAAAGTTAAGGGTCTCAATTCCCCAATCAAAAGGCACAAACTGGCAGGATGGATCACAAAGCAAAATCCAACAATACACAGTATACAAGAAACACATTTAATTCAAAAAGAAACTCACAGATTAAAAATCAAAGGTTGGAAAACAATATTTCATGCAACAGGAACCCAGAAAAATGCAGAAGTAGCTATCCTAATTTCAGACAAAGTAGATTTCAAGCCAAGACTGATTAGAAGGCACAAAGAAGGTCACTACGTACTAGTTAAGGGAACAATTCAACAGGAAAAGAGTTATAAACGTATATGCACAAAATACCAGCAAACTCAATGTCATAAGACAAACACTAGTGGACATGAATAATCAGATAAACACCAATACAATTTCAATGGGGAACCTCAATACCCCACTGTCACCAACAGACAGATCAACTAGACAAAACGTCAACAAAGAAATATCAGAGTTGAAACAGATCTTCAAACAAATGTACTTAACAGGTATCTACAGAGTGTGACATCCAACAATAGAATACACAATGCTCTCAGCAGCACATGGTACTTTCTCCAAAACAGATCACATACTAACCCATAAAGCATGCTTAAGTAAATGTAAAAAGCACAATTATCCCATCCACATTATCAGATCATAGTGCAATGAAACTAGAAAGCGATGGCAAAAGACACCACAAAAACTGTACAATCGGATGAAAATCAAGTAATGTCCTCTTGAATAATCAGTGGGTCACAGATGAAATGAAAGAAGAAATCAGACAGGGCCAGGGATTTAGCTCAGTGGCGCCATCACCGCCTGCCTTGCAAACGCAAGGTCCCAAATTCAATCCCTGCTACCAAAAAAAAGGGGGGGGGGGGATTGAGCTCAGTGGTTCCGCTGCCTGCCTAGCAAGCGTTAAGGTCCCAAGTTCCATCTCTGGTACCCCCCAAAAAAAGATATCAGACAATTCAAACAATCAAACAATAATGCCAATATGATATATTGGAATCTACGCGACACAATGAAAGTAGTCCTAAAAGGGAAATTTACAGCAATGAATTCCCACATCAGAAAAAACAGCAAGGTCAAATAAATAACCTAATGATGCACCTCAAGGTCCTAGTAAAACAAGAATAATTCAAATTCAAAGCTAGTATGAGGAAAGAAATTATGAAAATCAGAGCACAAACTAATGAGATTGAGACTAAAAAGACAATACAAAGAATCAATGAATTAAAGAGCTGGTTCTCTGCAAGATTAAACAAAACAGACAATATTACCAAAGTAAGGAAAAAAAGACTCAAATTCATATTTCTACAAGAACTTTAGAGAGGATGTAACACCAATATTCTTCAAATATTTTAATGAAACAGAAAGGGAAACAGTACTCCCAAAGTCATTCTTGGAAGCAAGCATTACCCTGAAAGGACCTAACCAAAAATAGAGAACTACAGGCCAATGTCTTAAATAAACATAGATGTAAAAATCCTCAAAAAGCCGTTGGTATAGTGGTGAGCATAGCTGTCTTTCAGAAATCCTCAATAAGATACTGGCAAACAGAACGGAGCAAATCATCAAACAGATCACACACTAAGACCAAGTAATCTTCATTCCTGGGGTGCTGGGATGGTTCCACATATGTAAATCAATACATGTAATTCACTACATAAACAAAATGACAAAAATCACATGATGCTCTCATACACAAAGAAAAAGCATTTGACAAAATCCAACATCTGTTCATTATGAAAACCCTTAAGAAAATAGGTATAAAAGGATGTTATCTTGGGCCAGGGATTTAGCTCAGTCACGCTGCACCTGCCTCGCAAGGGCAAGGTTCTGACCTGGATCCCTGGAATAAAAGTTTTTTTTAAAAGGATGTTGTCTAAATCTGATAGAAGTCATCTATGACAAGCCAACATCCTGCTATATAGAGAGAAGCTTACAGCTTTCCCTTAAAATCTAGAACAAGACAAGGATACCTGCTAACATCACAACTGTTTAATATACTTCTCAAAACACTAGGCAGATTCATTACACAAGAGAAAGAAATAAAAGGGATATGGATTGGAAAGGAAGAAGTTAAATTACCATTATTTGTAGATGACATAATTTTCTACACAAAGAACCCAAAAGCTCCACCAAAAGACTCTCAAAATTAATAACCAAATTCAGTAACATGGCAGATTATAAAAACAATACTCAAAAATCTATAGCATTCCTGTACATTGACAACTAACTCATAGACAGAGAAATTAGGAAAGCACCACCTTCCACAATAACATCAAGAAAAAATTAAATACTTAGGATTAACCTAAGCAAGGAAATGAAAGACCTCTACAATGAAAACTACAGAACTCTGAAAAACAAGATAGAGGAGGATATCAGAAAATGGAAGATATCCCCTATTTCTGAATAGCCAGAACCAATATAGTCAAAATGGCTATACTTCCAAAACTTTTATACAGATTTAACACAATCCCAATCAAAATACCAATAGCATTACTCACAGAACAAGAGAAAGCAATCCTAAAATTCATATGGAACCAGAACAGATCTAGAATAGCAAAGGCAATTCTGGGCAACAAGGGCAAGTCAGAGGGCATCACAATCTTGAACTTCAAATTAGACTACAAAGCTACACTGATAAAAACGGTATTGGCAAAAAATATAAGACTAGTGAATCAATGGAACAGGTCAGACCATGCAGGAACAACTCCAGCTGCACTCAGCTATGTTATCCTTGACAAAGGGGACAAACAGTTTTAACTAGTGGAAAGGTAGTCTCTTTAAAATGGTTCTGGAAAACAGGCTATCTACATGCCAAAGATCGAAACTACAACCATATTTCTCACCATGCACTAAAACTAAAATTAAAAAGAAAATGGATCAGAGTTCTAAATATTAAAATAGAAACAATCTGCCAAAAGATAAAATAGGTAAGACTCTTGAAGATATGGGTGTAAGCAAAGACTTTCTGAACAGAATCATGGTTGCACAAGAAATAATACCAAGAATTATCAAATTAAGAAGCTTCTGTGGGTTGACCTTTTATTCAGCTACTCTACTGAATTTGGTTTTTAAGTCTAGAAGACTTTTGGTGGAGTTCTTGGGGTCTTCTATATACAGTACCATGTCATCTGCAAATAATGACAATTTAACTTGTTTCCTATCTTTATTCCTTTTATTTCTTTCTCTTGTCTAATTGCTGTGGCTGTTTCCAAAACTATATTGAACAGGAGTGGTGACAGTGGACATCCTTGTCTTGTTCCTGATTTTAGTGTGAAGAATTTCAGTTTTTGACCATTTAGTGTGATATTGGCTTTTCATAGATGGCTTTTCATAGATGAGATAGACTGTGTATTCCAATTTTCTCTAGGGTTTTTATCATGAATGTGTGTTGGATTTTGTCGAATGCTTGCCCATCAAATAGAGACTGGATAAAGAAAATGTAGTTTTTTAATAAAATGGAGTACTACTCAGCCATAAAGAATGAGAAACCAGAGACATTTATAGCTAAATGGACACACATTGAGGCCATACTCAAGTGAAATAAATAGGACAGACATGTAAATACTGAATAGTTTCTCTGGTGTGAGAAACTGAAAGTGTAAATAAGGATCAAAAAGTATAACAGATAATGTGAAATAGGAAGAAAAGGTCCAAAGGGGAAGGGGAAGTGGGAGGGGTTGGGAAAAGGAAAGAAGGGAATGGAATTAATATGAGAAAAGGAAAAAATGGAAACAAAGTCTTTGTAAACAGGGAGGGTTGGAGGATTGAAGGGAGGGCAGGGGAATGGGGAAAAAATAAGAACCAAGATATAGCATGTAAAGATACAAATTTCCAATGATGAATGTCATATTGTATACTTAAAATGTACCAATAAAATTAAATTTTTTAAAATGGGAAAAAAAATAGAAGCTTCACCACAGCAACGCTAACCACAAACAGAGTAGTGGTATAGGTGGTATAGGTGTCAGAGACAACCTACAAAATGAGAAAAAAATTTTTGCAAGCAACTCCTCTCAGTACTAATATGCAGAATATACAAAGTACTCAAAAAAATTAGATCCCCCCCAAATTAAAAGACTCAATCAAATAACAGTCATGTGAAATAGACACTTCTCAGAGCAAGAAGTATAAACTAACAATAAATACATGAAAAATTTTTCAACATCGCTAGCCACTGAGAAATGCAAATTTAAACAACTCTGAGATTCCATTTTACTACAAAAAGAATAGCTGTCAAAAAGAAATCAACCAATAAAAAATGCTGAAGAGGCTGCAAGGTAAAAGGAACCCCCTTCTTCATTACTGGAGTGTAAACTGATACGACTATGGAAATCTGTATAGAGATTCCAAAAAACATTAAAACTGGAAATTGCATTTGATTCAGCTATTCCTTTTCTAGATATCTATCTTCCCAAAAGATTTAAAGACATCAGGACTGGGGATTTAGCTCAGTGGTTCTGCCACTTGCCTCTCAAGCACAAGGACCCGAGTTCAAACTCCAGTACCAAAAAAAAGAAAAAAAGATTTGAAGACATCATACCACAATGAAGTATGCATACCAGTGTTTATACCAGCATAATTCATGATAGCTAAAGCTTAAAAGGAGCCTATATATCTATCAACAGATGAATGGATAAAGAAAATGTATTTATACACAATGGAGTATTATTCTGCCATAAAAAATTATAAATTTGAGTTATTTGTATAAAAATGGATGCATCTTGAAACCACAATGTTAAGTGATGTAAATCAGGCAGACAAGCTTAAATATCTCTTACAGGGGAAATTCAATATATAAATAAGGTCAAAAATAAAAGACAGGGGCAGGGATGTAACTCAGCACTGCTGCACCTGCCTGGCAAGCACAAGGTCCTGAGTTCAATCCCCAGTACTGAAAAAAATATAAAAGACGGACAACAGGGAAAAAGTCAGAGAAAAAAAGTTATTGTAATCCAGCATGAACAATATATCTAAAAGTGTGCCTTGATTTAATATAACTGTCTTTTGTGTTTTATATGTTTTTTGGCCCATTAGTCTGGCTGTTAATCTGTATGTATGATAATTAACTTAATAAGAATTTTTAAGACATACAAATAAATCAATGCTGGCAAATAAAAAGGGGAAGGGGGTGCTGGGAAGTAAAAGGAACTGAGATGTGTTATGTATGTGTACCAAGATCCCACAATGAATATAATCATTATGTACTACAAACATGTACTAATAAAAAAAATTTTTTAACTATATGGTCTTTTACATTATCATCTGCCACCTCCATAGGCTATCAGTATAAAAACTATCTGAAATACAAATATCACTTGTTTACATGTTCATTATGTTAATGGAAAGCTGAAATTTAAAAATTCAGTGAAAGTGCACTGTAAGGTCTAAAGCAGTTGCCAACCATGAATTATTATTATAATTACTACTATCATTAAGGAAAATTTCTGCCTTCCATAAAGTAACTTTTTAACTCAAAATACAGCTTTACTAAACTTTACTAAACTTTAACCCCTAACAAATACCACAAATACAGCATCTCTTTTGTTTTACTTAACTATAGAAAAAAGTGAGAAAACTAAATGTTTTATTAATGTCCTACAAGAGGAACTTTTTTTAACCTTTACCTTTAGCCCAGCAAAGTAAAAGGAGTTCTGATACTTCTAAGAAGACTACAGATTAAACTTGGGAAGGAAAGGGACATCTGATTGTCAGTTAAAATTGTTAATTAAAAAAATATTGTCAATTTAAAAATAGTCTCCTACTAGATTAAATTTTGTTTTTAAAATGAAAAATGACACCATGACTAAAGAAGATAAACAGAACTGCAAAGAAGAAAATCTGTAATTCAATCACATTTTTCACGACAGTACACAAAACACTAAAACTAAATGACTTTGTTAAAATCTTAATCCCAGTCAGTCTCATCCTTAAGAGACAAAAACAAACACCTAGTTTGGAACGTCTCCTATTTTAAGAGTAAATGAGCTTTTCCTCTTCTTACCGAAGAGATCAAGTAGAGAAAGATGCACAGACGTTCTTCACCGTGCACAGTAGTGTGGAATCATAAAATCTATACAAAAGCTGAAGCTGTGCAAGGTGGCTGTAGCAATGGAAAAAATTATGATTGTTCTGTGACCTTTAAAAGTTTTTTTAAAACTCTTATCATTCATGAATGTATAGGGAAATAAAAAAAGTAAAACCATTATTTATTTAGTATAGCACTTTGTCACTGAAAGCACTTAGCAACATTAAAAATTATTTTGCTTTTTTGAAAAATTATCAGAATAGTTTGAACAGTGTTTGCTGCTTTCTCATATAATTGCCAATATGGAGTATCTTTTCCATGCCTTATAACAAACTGTTATATACCTTTCCTAAGTTTGGATCAGCTTCCAAAATTTCTTCCTTTGCATTTTCCATGTTGTGAAATAGCTTCAAGAGTTCCTTTACAATGTAAAGTTTTTGCCAGAGTCATGTCTTCCGAAACATTGATCTTTTTAACTAGCACTTTTCTTATTTATGTGGAAAATTCTTCCCTAAGCGCCTCTGACTTCCCTGAGCTCCTCATATATAGAATCAACTGAGTAGCAGCAGTGTGAATACTCCCATAGTTTCCTATTTGTTCTGTTACTCCATATATGTGTTATTCATACCTTGAAAAGTTATTTCTACAGGGAAACAGAATTTTGCTATACTCCATACATACTATTCACTGTTGCCTCCTGCCATGATGGTTGAATATTTCCAATTGCATGCTTTATATCACATTACTTCCAATTCACAATTTAGAGATCAAAAACTGCTGGGGATTTATTTAGCTCAGTGGTTCCACTACCTGCTTCGCAAGCACAAGGCCCCAAGTTCAATACCCAGTACAAAAAAAAACTTGTCTGTACTGAAGCACAGAGAATTGAATAACTTGCCCAAGGTCACTATAGAGCCAGGACTCAAATCCAGATGAGGGCACTCAATAGGTTAGTTTTGATCTTCAAATTTTCACTCTACAATCTTTAGTGCCATCATTAAGCCTCATTGTTTTTTTCCACATAACAGGGATGGAACTCAGGACCTTGAGCTTGCTAGCCAGGTGCGGTGCCACTGAGCTACATCCCCAGCCCATCACTGAACCTCTTACCAATCCAGTTATTTAAATACAGGATGACCAAAAATTACATATTTTTTTCATTAATTGTTATAAGGTAATATAACAGGAAATAACAGAAATGACAATTTTATCAAATTTATTCAATACAAGAATCGACTGGTTGAAACGACACCTGCCTTAGTGACACTCAGGATAGTCACTATATAAACATATATACTGTCCAAGTGACACTCAAGGTAAACTGTTAATGGAAATGCAGTTAATGGAAAGCAGTCTCTGCTAGGATTTATACCTATCACCTCGTGAGATCTAAACACTGGTTACTCCTTTCTTCTTCATTCAGCAGGCAGGAAATTTTATTTGTTCCCTGAGCTAGTCAGCTTTGTTCTACTAAAACAGATTGCCTGAGATAACCTAGTAAGAGAAAGCGTTTATTTGGGCTCACAGTTTCAGAAGTTTTGGTCCATGGTCACTAGGCCCTATGGAAAAACACATCATGGCAAGAGAGCATCCAGAAGAAGCCTATTCACATCATGCTAACCTGAAAGCAGAGAGAGACAGAAAGGGGCTGGGTCCCAGTAACCCCTTCAAGGGCATACCCCACTGACTTAAGTTCCTCCCTAGGCCCCCCACCTCTTAAAGTTTCCACCAACAGCACCACAGGCTGCTGACCAAGCCTGTAATACATAGGCCTTGGGAGACCACAGCATTCCCCAAAGATATCCTAGAACATTAGGACTAATTACTAGGAAAACAATTTAAAATAGATACCTAGAATAACCTTAAATCTCCTACCCATGCACAAAAATTATTCTACAAAAAGGTTATAAAAGATAATATTTTAGGTCAATTTTTTTTAATATCAACCAATAACTTCAAAAGCATACGACTATCTTGTATGTCATACTTGGCCAACAATGTTCCCATTAACTCCCGGATTATTGTGGGTCAAAATCTGAAGTGTCTAACCATCAGTCAAATATGAGTACTTTTACTAATTCTCTTCAAAAAGCAAATGAACAGGGGTTGGGGATTTTAGCTCAGTCGTTCTGCTGCCTACCTCAAAAGTGCAAGGTCCCAAGTTCGATCCCCAGTACCAAAAAGAAAAAAAAAAAGCAAATGAACAGGGCTGGGGATTTAGCTCAGTGGTTCCAGTGCAAGGTCCTGAGTTTGATCCCTGCTACAAAAAAAAAAAAAAAAAAAAAAAAAAGGGGGAACTTAACTGTAGTCAAATTAAATATAAAATAATTATAATAATCAAACTAGTAAATTTAAAATCTAACATGGTGAATGCTAAAATCATTTAGCAAATCAATTGTTCTGCTTTTCCATTCAATAAGTAGTACGTGAAATCTGGTTAGTGATACATTTTCTGGGCTTTTGCATGTACCAGGCACATCCATCAAAATTAATAAAAGCCAAATTACAAATATTTTTATAAATGAATATATTTGCAAATACATTTTTAAAACATAAAAAATCATAAAGAAAAGTATTTTCTCTCTATAATGTCAGCTGGTTAACTAAAGTCCATTTTCTCCTTCATAAGATAATTCAAATGTGGTCAAGTTGAACCAAACATTAACCAAAAATGATAAATTCAATTTTATGAGAAACTTTACAGGATAAGCAAGTTAATTTTTTGATAAAATAAGAATATCAGTACCGGGGATTTAGCTCTGTGTTTCTGCCACCTGCTTCACAAGCGCAAGGACCAGAGTTCGATCCCCGGTACCAAAAAAAAAGAATACTAGTGATTCCACTTGGAGTTTCTGCTTCTGTTTCTTTCAATTTTCACTTCACTTATTTTTTTCTTTTATTGACAGTCTACATTTTCTTCTATGGTTACTCATACATGTTTTTTCATTCAGCCCTTTCCTCTAAAGTTTTAACTTCCTTTATGTAGTGGGAAGCATAAAAGGTATCATTTAATGAAGAATGTGATGTTCTGTGAGAGAAAGAGTCAAAAATGACTTCAACTTTTTCAGCCTGAGTAACTGAAAAAGTTAAGTTACATTACAAGAGGAACAAGTTTGGATCAGGTTTGAAAATTAAGAGTTTAAGCATGATAACTTTGAGATCCCAAAAGAAGATATGAAGTTCTTATATATATATATGAGTCTGGAGAGCCCAGATCAAAGATAAAAATTAGGAAGCCATTCATTTATAGATATATTTAAATCATGAGACTAGACGAGCTAATCTGAGGAACAAGTATGCTAGTGGAAAGACCACTCAAATGTTTTTGAGAAGTCAAAATGGAATAAAATCTACCACATAAGTAGAAAACTGATATAAAACAGGGATCTAGAGTAGCAAGAGGGAATGCAGAAGATATGGGTACTGATAAGAAAGACTGGTAGGAAAGGTGATGGAATATCTAAAGTTCTATTTCCATTGCTTCTATTGCCGGGGATTTAGCTCAGTGGTTATGCCGCCTGTCTCCATTGCTTCTATTGTTTTAAGAAGAGATTGTTGGGTAACCATAGACATGAAGCTTAAAGAGCAGGAGTGAAATAGTCTAGGATGTTTGAAAAGAAAGTGTAAAATAGTCCAGCCTATCTAGAAAAATGCTAAAGAGGATTTCTTACAAAGCTTAAGTTCCACCTGAGTTTATGGTCATGAACCTAAAATGAAGCCAATCTACATGATTACGTATTTTTTGTTTATTTTGTTGTTATTGTTTGTTTCCCCAGCTGCATTCAGTTACGAGAGTTGGGGGGGGGGGGACAAAGTTGGATGCGACTGGAGTTAGGAATATGCCAGAATAAGGTGGGAAAGAATTTTGGTAGTGTATTTAAAAAAATAATTTATAAAGATAGATAATGGAATCCAAGCTGGGAAGGAAACAAGAAAAACCTAGGTGAAAACCCTGGGTAAAAGACAGTAAAAACCTGGTAGAGCCTTAGAATATTAGTCTCAGTGGGATCAAAACATCAATGGAATTGAGAAAATAAGAATGAATTAGAGAGATAAGAGATGTTGATCACAGAATAGGATACTTGAAATTGAGATTATGAAGGGAATGCAGTTATTGGCAATAATAGCTCCTAGGGTACGACAATGAAAGCAGGTAGCTGAGGTAGGAAGCAAAATATCTACATAGACATTGAAACTGCCAAAACTCAGCAACTTGCTTTTGCTGAGAAATCAGTAGGAAAGACACCAGGACACTTGGATGCTAACAAATGAAGTTCCTGGTGCTGACACAAGTTGTCTACAACTACCATGACTCTTGGAGTTCTAGTGAATATCAATCTCTAAGTCAACTCCTTCCAGGGACAGCCTGAGCAAAAGAAGTCTAAGAAGGAGGTTTATAGCAATAAATGCCTACATCAAAAATGAAGAAAGGGGCCGGGGATTTAGCTCAGTGGTTTCACTGTCTGCTGCGCAAGCGCAAGGACCGGAGTTTGATCCCTGGTACCAAAAAAAATGAAGAAAGATCTCAAATGAACAAACCAACGTTATACCTCAAGGAAGTAGAAAAACAAATACAAACCAAGCCGCAAAGTACTAGAAGAAAAAAAAAAAAAACAGGGATGAGGAAAAGATAAGCAAAACAATGACTAGAAAAAAAATAACAGAGGTTGACAAAATGAAGAGTTGGGTTTTTTTAAAAGACAAAAACAGTCTTTAGTAGACTAAGAGGTAAAGAAATAAAACTCAAAATCAAAGATGAAAAAGGAGAAAGCACCTTTGATACTTCAGAAATAAAAAGAATTGCAAGATACTATTATTTAAAAAGAAACTATACACCAATATACTGAAGAACCTAGAAAAAAATAGACAAATTCCTGGACACACACAATCTAACAATTTAATCATGAGAAAATAGGAAACATGAACAGACTCATGATGAGTAATGAGAGTGAATCATGGAAGGTCTACCTCATCAACAAAAACTCCAGGATTTTCTATGAGCTGAGCACTACTCTGATTACAAAACTAAACAAGGACACAACAAAAAGGAACACTGCAGGCCAATATCCCTCATAAACGTAGATACAAATACACCCAACAAAGTACTAGTAGACAAATTCAATAGCACATTGGAAAGACCATTTATCATCTTCAAGTGGGATTCATCCCAGGGATACAAGAATGGTTCAACATATGCATATCAATAAATGTGGCAATCACTTTAATAGAAACAAGGACATAAACTATATGTTCATTTCAGTAGATATAGAAAAAGCATTTGATAAAAATCCTCATCTCCTGATAAAAACTCAGCAAGAGCTGGGTATAGTGGCACATGTCTATAATCCCATCACTTGGGAGGCTGAGGTAGGAGGACTGCCTCAAGTTCAAGGCTATCCAGGGCTATACAGTTCAAGGCCAGCCAGACTATGTAGCAAGACCCTGTCTCAAACAAACAAACAAACAAACAAGACCAAAAGAATTCTCAGCAAATTAAGTACAGAAGTAACATATCTCAACACAAGAAAAACTCACAGCTAACATCATACTGAATAGAGAAAAACTGAAAGCTTTCTCTCTAAGATCTGAAACAAAAAAGGTGTCTATTTTCACAACTTTTATTCAACACAGTACTAGAAGTTCTAGCTAGAGTACTTAGGCAAGAAAAAGAAACCAAATACATCCAAATCAGGAAGAAAGTCAAACTCTCTGTATTTGCAGACAATATGATGATATATAGAGAAAACCCTAAAGACTCCACCAAAAAATACTCCAACAAACAAACTGAGTAAAGTTGCAGTATAAAAATCAACATAGAAAAATGAGTTTTCCAGCAAATTACCTGGAAAAGAAATCAAGAAAATAATTCCATTTAGAATAGTTACAAAAATAAATAAGTAAATTTAACCAAGGTAGCAAAAGATCTCTAAAGTTAAAACTACTAACATGTACAGTTTAGGCACAATGAGTCACTTCTGCCAGTATTGGCAGTGACAGAAACCCTCTCAAAATGCAAGTTTCCTGATGCAAGTCAAGGGCCAAACTTACAAGCATGCCTTTAAGAATAGCATTTTCAGGCCTTCTATGTCAATTATTTTCTGCACAGCCCTATTTTAGTAATTACATTGTAAGTAAAGAAAAATTCAATATAAAACAATATCATCTCTGTATAAAATAATATAGATTCCTAGAAGCTCCATTCCATTAAAACAACTGAATCAATCTATATAAAACTTTTATCAGTTAACAAAGAATAGCAATTTCCTATGTTTCAGTGGAATGGAATTATACATCTAAGTAAGCTTATTAAAATATACTAAAAAAATTAATATTTAAAGTACATATAAGACTTTACCTGTAAGATTTACTTTTGTTAATTGCTTCAAGTCCTAAATAAAAATAACATTTTAAATCCTCTATCTTACCTTCAAATAACCCAAAGATCTTTAAAAGAAATGCTGCCATTATAAGAACAATGTATTAGTAGCTAAGCAAAATTTACCAGTAAAATACAATAAATATATCCTATCTAGGGACTTAGTAATTCCTCCGACTCCTTCCACCTCTAAGTCTTTCAGAACAATTAAATGGAAAGGCTTTGGGAAGAATAGCAAGATACCCTGATTCAATTCTTTGTGTTACCTCTCACTAGCTAACTATATTTCCTAGCACGACAAAATAACATGCTTTAGCTCCCACCAAAAGAAATAAAGAAATAAATAATGTAATCCACTTTTCAAAGTTTCCTACTTTAGTATTCAAAGGACTGTGCATGAAACACTTGGAATGGAATAAACATATGGCAAAAGTCATTAAACGGTAGTTACTATTCTTGCCATTATTATGACTGTTAAAAGACTATCTAAAATAAAGTTTTAGTTCCTTTGTTTGGTTTTTGCCAAAAAAAAAAAAAAGTACCAGGAACTCTATCTAAACTAAATTCTATCTATCTGAATTAGATACTAATTCAATTAGATAATATCAGTTGGTGTCCAATCAAGAGAGAGAACAACAATAATATGATCAGGAAAAGTTTACTAAAAAGAACCATCAACTATAACAGAAGGATAATTTTAAAAAAGGAAAAGTATTCCAAGGAAAAGCAACTTGGAAGGTGGGGAAGGGTCCTTTCCCTAAAGGTAATAGTGTTCAAGTCTCCCTGGAAAAGGTATGACTGCAGCTCTGTAGGTGGCAAAGAAGTTTGCCAAACTGTCCAGACAAAGCTGGGGTGCAGGCAGCCAAGACTGGAAGGCAGATAAGAAAATCAAGGCTCCCAGAAATAGCTCACTAGAAAGGGGTGCAGGCCTGGGGCATACAACATCTGTGTCAGGAAGGCTGCAGAAGACCTCACTGAGCCAAAACCAAAGTTATGAGCTCACAGAGGGAATATGCGCATAGCTGAGGAACAGCATGACTTGATGCAAAAACAAAAAACAATCAGCACATTAGAACTGGGAAGACAAACCCCATCTTCCTGCAATGTTGTTCCAGCACCCTCTTCTGTCACAATTGAACACTGTGCTTTGCTATACAAAGGAGAAATGTGTAAAGTTCCATTAGTATAGATCAGCTAAGAGGGTAGATGTGGAACCAAGAGGCAATGAACTGATAATTGGCATATAGAATACAATAAAGATATCCCATCTGTTGTAATTACATAGACCAAGTTACAAATTCAAATCTCTTAAGCTGATAAATTAAGAAATTACTGTTACAGAAGTATACTATAATTAAAAGATTCAGAAAGAGTTCCAATAGAGGTCTGTAGATTGTACCAATGTCAATTTTCTAGTTGTAATATTATACAGTGGTCATGTAAAATGTTACACGGAGCCTGTCTGTACTAGTACTGTAATTTCCAGTGAGTCTAGTTACTTCCAAACTAAAAAAGGTAAAAACAAATGAGCTCTAAGTCACCTAGAACCAATCAACTCATAAAAACATTATAGAAAACAATGTATTTCTCATCACTCATCTAAAAAAGTATGTCTTAAGATATGATGCTGAAAAAGAAACAGTATTACATACACATACCTAATACTTTCACCTCTATTGAGCACCAGCAGAAGCTAGCAATGGAAGATGCTGAAATGTCTGTCCTAATTAATTACAAGATCTAGTGCAAAGTCTGAGAGACAAGACAGAAGTTTCCAATTATCCACTCCACAAAGTATCTGATAATACTAATTGTTCTCTACTAATTGTCACTTAAAATGACTATGAGAGAATGCTGAAATTATTTTTGTTTTCCTAATTTAAAAAACTGCCTTGAAAGAAAAAAAAACCGGGGATAAATAAATAAATTCATTTAATAGCTTTTAAAATATTATGCAGAGTATGGAGTTTTTTATTTTCATAAAAGGGATACAGGAGAAATTATTAGAACATCTAATACCATCTAACACCTGAGTACGCTAAAAGAGTTCATAGATACTAAGAAAACGAAGCATGCATATCAGACTAACATCTACACAGCTAATCAGTGACTTGGGCTTTTTTTAAAAATAAAATTGTAAAAACTTACTAGAGGCAAACATAAGTAATAAATTTAGCAAAAGACCCTCAGAATGGTTAATGGTCAAGAATGGTCAAGAATGGTCAGAATGGTCAAGTCTGATCAACCACTGTGATGAATGCATTTATTTTGTATTACAGACATGTACTAATAAATTCTTTTTCTTTTGCATTAGTTATTAGTACGTATAGTACAAGTTTACATCCCTTGTGGGAAGTTGATAATACATATAATACACTGTCATTCCTTTTTTTATCCCCTTCCCTTCCTTCTCTCCCCCTCCCCCCTTCCCTTGATCCCCTTCCTCTTTTTTGTTTGTAGTACATGATGTTTACATTCCTTGTGTGAAGTTGGTACATGTACATAATACACCTCAATTCCTTTTTTTCATCCCTTACCCTTCCTTCCCTCTCTTCTCCCTCCATCTCATTTCTTAATCTCCTTGCCCTTTGGGAATAATCTTATGTCGCTACTACCACTCATTTCGTTCTAATAAATTTTTGTAGGTTTTTTTTTTGGAAACTGGGGATCGAACTCAGGACCTTGTGCTTGCAAGGCAGGTGGCGGAACCACTGAGCTAAGTCCCTGGCCCTTCTTTCTAATAAAATTTTACAATAGCAACCATCATAAAAAATTTAAAAATAAAAGTACTACATCTTTAAAAATTTTGATCAGCCAAAAAAATTCAAATTCTACCATCCATCAACTTAAGTGATATGAAATCATACTTTAAAAACTGTAAGAATAGGGCCGGGGATTTAGCTCAGTGGTACTGCCACCTGCCTCGCAAGCGCAAGGTACTGAGTTTGATCCCCAGTTCAAAAAAAAAAAAAGTCACAAGGAAAGAGCTCCAGGTAACTGATTTTCCTACTCTTTGGCTAGAAAATCTTTTACTCAAAAAAAAACAGAAGGAAAGGTAACTGTCAATGTTTCTTGCTCTAGATAATCATATTAATTACTTCAATTTCTCATTATATGGTTTTTGCAGCAAGCCAGCAAGTATAAATTAAGGACTGACATAGAAGTTGTTATTTAAATAGACACATCTTTGAATCACTGTGAAAATGATAAAACTGCATGGGGGATCTTAACTCTATTGCTCCACATGGTATAATATATGATCATTGCTTTCCGGTAATGATGTGCTATATTTTTTCTAATGTATACATAATTAATTGTATCCCTCCAAGTTAAAGTGAGATGAAAATGATTCATTAAAATCTTTCCTTTCTAGTAGTGTTGGTTAATAGTGAAAAGTGAGTTGTGAGCTTATAATAAATCTAATCCTTGTTCTCAGCTTGCTGTTATCATTACTTCATTCTGATTACCACAACTGCACAAGACCAAAACCCTGAGAACAGACATAAAGCTCTGAAGCCAAAATCTCTTCTCAATTATCCTTCAACAAGGCTTAAAATTATCACCATCTTAACACTTCTTCTTAGAGAATTGTAGAGATATCCATTTGCTACATACATACAATATACATATATATAACATACAAGTATATATATTTAGAAATATATGGTATGTGTCCTAAGTCATTTCACTACAAAATAAACAGTGATGGTCAACAAAAAATCAACTAGTCAGAAAACTAGTATAGCAAATACTGAAAAATTTCACTTTCCCTTTTCTCACTTGTTGAATATCAAGCATAGTTAACAATCTCCTGAAGGCATCCAAGTAGGTGCTTGATAATACTGCTATTAAAATACACTAGTATTTTAAACAATAAGGCTTTAAAAATCCATAGCTATGTACACAAAATGCCAGAAAACATTTCACTATAGTTCTACATGTGGCGAGACTAAAACCCAGGGAAAGATCAGGACAGACATGACCACTTTTGCTTGGGGAACACCAGAAATGCTTGACCTGATCAACTCTGCACTTGGTTTGACATTTCTCCTGGAGTTTCCCCAACAACTAGGGTAAGACCTTCCTCTCTTCACATATTTCAGATTACAGTCATCCTGCTTTTTCATCTTAATATAATGTTACTTTTTTCTTCTACAAATCAGTTCACTTTTTCCCCAGAGATCAGATTTTAAATCCTTCAACAATCACTTGGATACATAAACATCTGTTCTTAATTTCAAATTGTGCTGAAAAGACACCAAATATTACCAAATCATTTATCTTCTAACTGGTTTAATTTTAAACTTAGTGTAACCCAGATTTAACTGAGTTCAGTCTTTAAGAGTACACACTCATGGGCCAGGGATGTAGCTCAGTAGCACTGCACCTGCCTGCCAAGCGCAAGGTCCTGAGTTTGCTCCCCAGCTCTGCCAAAAAAAAAAAAAAAAAAAAAAAAAGAATACACACTCAGGAATCAGTCGACCTTAGTTGAATCCTTGCCCCTTAAGCCTCTGTTTCATCATCTACAAAAATGGGGTAATAATAATAGTATCGTCTTCATGTGTTAAGACAATTAAATTTTCCAGTAGCCACTGAATACTCAGTGCTTGATAAATGTTGGCCATTATTATTACTGTTCTCTATCTTATGTCCAGTTCTTAAAGATTTGTATGTGACAATGAATACGAGTAACTGAGAAAAGGAAAAATACTGGAAGTTATGTTTCATCTCCTCTAAAAATATTTTATTAGGTACAATAATTCATTCTATACTAAAATAAATTTAGCCAAACCTCTAATACAAAATTCTGCATACCTCTTTATTCATTTATCCAAGTTTTTTTCATGGAAACAAAAAGAAAGTATAAACATTTATTCTACTACTAGATGGACTCAATTAATAGTTTTATTACCTCATGCAAGTTACTAAACTGCTGTGCTTCAGTTTCCTCAACTGCAAAACAAAGATAGCATTCCATTTAACCTAGCTATACCCCTTCTAGATATCTTCCAAAAAACGTTAAAGACATCAAATTACAGTGATACTTGATAGCAGCACAATTCATAAAGGCTAAATATTGAAAGCAGCCTATATGTCCATCAACAGATAAATGGATAAAGAAAACATGGTATTTACACACAATGTAGTACTACTCTGCCATAAAAGATAAACTTGAGCTATCTGTAAAAAAACGGATGGACCTTGAGATCATAATGTTAAGTAAAATAAATCAGATACACAAGCTTAAATATCACATAGTTGCTCTTATAAAAGAAATCCAAAATACAGATTTTTTTTTTTTGGTACAGGGATCAAACTCAGGACCTTGCACTTGCAAGGTAGGCGGCAGAACCACTGAGCTAAATCCCCAGCCCTGAGAAATCCAAAATATAAATAAAGAACAAATTAAAATAAAATAGGAAGTAGGGAGATAGATCTTTCCTAAATGGGAAGATGATCAAGAAATGGAGGCAGAGGGTAGGGGAGGAGTGAAAGGGGATGAAAAAAGAATTAAAATGTGCTAAGTTCATCTACCAACTCCACACAAGGAATGTAATCATTATGTACTGAAACATGTACTACTAAAATTTTTTTTAAAAGAAATGCACAAGGCCGGGGATTTAGCTCAGTGGTTCTGGCGCCTGCCTCACAAGCGTAAGGTACTGAGTTCGATCCCCAGGGCCAAAAAAAAGAAAAGAAAAGAGAAGAGAAGAGAAGAGAAGAGAAGAGAAGAGAAGAGAAGAGAAGAGAAGAAATGCAGAGAGCCCCCCTATTGGTAAACACATACAGGGTACTAAGGGAAATGAATCCATCCTGCTCTCCTCAGAGTCCCACTGCTAACGCCACCTCAGTTAGCTATAAACTCAAGTGAGCATCAGTTACAACACAAAATATGAAGCAGCCTATAACACTCATTTTTCTCTTTCAACTGGAATGTTAAAAGAAGGGTTAACATTTCAACAAAGATAGTAATATCTACATTTCATTGGTAGAGCAGTATTGAGCACAGAGAAAATGCTAAGGATGAAGTAGTTAATTATGGAGCCCTTTACTGCAAGCACTGTGCTAGATGCTGAGATAAATAACACAGTAACTCCCTACAAAGGAGTTGAGACAGACAACTGCAGTTTAATATTTCAAGGATCAATATATGAGGTATCCCTGAAACTATGAATGCACACAGACATGCTTCTATAATAAAAAAATTTTTGAGCCAGGGATTTAGCTCAGCTGCACAGCACCTGCCTGGAAAGCTCGAGGTCCTGAGTTCAATCTCCAGTCCAGAAAAAAAAATTTTTTTAAAAAAAACAAAATACTAATAATTAGTATTCCATATAGGTAACGGGTATACTGAGGTTCAATGTATTATTGTGCTTTTTTGTATGATGTAATAAAGTTTTAAATGATAAGTTCCAATTTCACCTACAGAAGACAGACCTAAACATATGATTTGAAGGATTTTCTTTAAACAACATCTTTATACTATACACTAACTTTGTAGACAAGTGTTAAGATGAAGAGTTACTAAGAATTCTCTTGATAAGATTGCCACCTACTGGATCTCTTAAATTCCACAATTTACAGTTTGTAATTTAAATACATTAAATATCACAATTAACATAATAAAATGCAAAAATTTTTTCTCCACAATAGATAAATATGAGTATTTATAACATTTCTCACATCACAGGTAATTCTGTTTGTTAAACCAAAGTACTGTTTGGCCAAAACTCACTAGTCAATGCTGACATCATCTGACAGAGTCAGTGAAAAAAGGAAGCAAAGAAATTTAACCTGAATTTAGTAATTACTGCTGAATATAAGAACCCAGACTTGCAAGTGTTAGACATTATCAACAAAATAGTTATATTAAAATCAAAGTAACATAATTTAGCCATTGTACAATGCATACAAATTTCAAAACAACATAAATACAATAAATATATGAAATTTTACCAATTTTTAAAAACTAAAACTATGTAAAGCAATATAGTAAATGGTTATAAGAAATTAATTTTTAAAACAATGCATGTAAGTGGGTACTTGTATCTTCGAAAATTTCTAATGATAGCAACATGTACAGTACTTTTCCAAAAAGAGGTTTGTTTCAAAAAGAGGTTTGTCGCAAATAACTTAGGCAAAAGTTGAAATACAGTGATAGCTCGGTTGTCCAATTGCTCCAAGCTTGAACTTTCCACTATTCAAACAACAAAGTTGGAAAACAACCTGCTCAGTGTTCATTAACTTTGCTCAATAGTCGAATCAAACATCCGACTTGAAAACACCTGTAAGGGCCAAGTGTGAGTCACGGGGTGTATCTCGCTGCAGACACAAAGGCTGATGCTTCACTGGAGGCACTGCTCTCGCCTAGACATCATACAGTGCTTGTGTTAGTGAGTTCAAACATTCATCAATCACTGTGCTTTTTTTTTTCTGCACTTTTTTTGTGTCCAATATAACCATGGCTCCAAAGAAAGTTAGTGACACCATCAGTAAAGCTAAGAAGAAATATGTGAGAACCACAACAGAGTTAAAGAAATCACTGTGAAATGTGTTAAAGCCCTGGAAAAATGAATTTATAAGTGTAATTTTGGGGTCTCAGAACCAATTATGTGGTTTTCCATTATTTCTTCTGGGAAAAATATTTTCAGTTCTTGAACGTTTTGGTGTTCGAACACAAATCTGGAATGAATCGAGTTTCACTGTAATGTTGTCTGGACAAATGTCTATGCTCTGGGAAAATTATTCAAAAAGTAGTTTAAATGTATGAAAATATTACAAAAGAAACATTATTTTGTACAACTAATATGTACTACTAATTATAATATTTTTTGAAGTAGGTTAAGTGATAATGAAGACAATAATACTAAAGATTAATGGGAAGAATCTGAATATTTTATGAAATATAAAAGTAGTCAAAAAATAACATCCTAAGTTACTATAAAAATGTATATTTAAATGTATGTCTAAATGTTTAACCAAGTTAGTAAACAAAATATAGTTAAGCACTCTTCCACCTATATTTGTCAATATTTCTATACTCAAATTAATCAAACTTGGAATTCACGGTGTAAAAAATAATTGATTAAAAAAATTGATTAAAAAATAATTGCTTTATTTTCAGGCATAGCTCATTGATAACATACTATTTAATCATAAAACTCTAATATTTAAAAATAATATTTATGGACCGGGGATTTAGCTCAGTGGTTCCACTGCCTGCCTCGCAAGTGCAAGGTCCCAAGTTTGATCCCCAGTACCAAAAGAAAAATTTAAAAATAAAAATAATATGTCTTTAAAACTAAATTATTCAAACCAACACCTAATACTTACTTCATTGCATGTGTTACCACAGACTTATTAAATTGAAAGCTGGGTGTTAGTGTTTTTTGTTTGTTTTTGCTATGTCAGAAAGGAAATGCACAAGAAATGTCAAAAGGACACAGGGTTTGAAAGTGCACCCACTAGCTAATTTTCAGGTATCTGACTGCCAAAATAACTAAGTACTATAGTAAATTATAAATCACTGAGAAAAATATGAAATTCAAGAGTCTATAACCAATAATAAGTAGGTAACTTGTGGGAGAGAAAGGAAAGCTCTTCTTCACATCAGAATGCCAAGGACTGACTGGCAAGGAAGAGAGAGTGCAAGCAGTAGAAAGTTATCATTTTGTGGTCACCATAATAAAGTAGAATCAGATAAGACTCATGAATGAAACCTAAGTCGAGGAGGAAATTTTGATGAGAAGCAATATATTTTGTAGTCTTAAAAGTATTTCCCCTCAGGTCACTTACTAGATTCAAGAAAAAAAGTAAACAGTGAAGGAATCAGACATTTTTCAGGGTTTTCAAAATTAGTATCACCATTTGGACCAGGGATTTAGCTCAGTGGTTTCGTTGCTTGCTGTGCAAGCGCAAGGACCTGAGTTCAATCTCTGGTACCAAAAAAAATTAGTATCACCAGCAAGGGACAGATGACGATCAAGCATCTTCAGAAGTGCTATCTTGGAAAGTATACAATATTACCCACAGAGTAACCCACAATCTGAATCTAACCATGAGGAAATACTGGACAAACATGAAATGAACAATGTTATATAAAAAAAGAGGGGAAAGAAATATGTTTTTTATTATATTTCTTGTCTTAAAAGACAGAGAAAGGCTATGGAAATGTCCCAAATTAAAGAAAGCTAAAGGCACATGGCAACTAAATACAGTATCTGATGATAGGATAAATTCTAAACTGGAGGAAGAAAAGGGATATTATTGGATTAACTGACAAAATTGGCAGACAGAGTAGATTTAAGAAAAAGTAGAGTTCAGTGAATTTAGTAAATACGAAACTCACTGAAGTTGATAAGGATACTATGTAAGTGATTCCTCATTATTAGAAAATGCACATTGAGGTATTTAGGGGTATATTAGGGGCCTACTGTATGTAACATATTCTTAAACTGTTCAGAAAAACGTGTGTGTGTGTGTGTGTGTGTAGGTAAGAAGGGGGAGCACAAAGCAAATGAGGAACAAAATTACCAGTAAGTAAATTTTATTAAAAAGTATACAAGTAGTCTCAATAGGTACTACTTTTATTTTAACTTTTAACTTTGAAATTACTTCCAAATTTGAAAAAGTAAAACAGATATATCTAATGCTAGCCAATATTTTAATTAAAAAGTTGGTATATAAATCTAATCACATTCTTTTAGGACTAGGATATTCAACATCAAGAGTACTTTTTCTCTCCAACTACTTATTTTTATCGATTTTAAGACTCAACACTATTTATTATACAACTAAGAAAAAGAAAGGTGACAACTATAACATCATCACCAGGCACAGTGGTGCACACACCTAATCCCAGCTACCAGGAGGCTGAGGCAGGGGGATTACAACTTGAGGCTATAACTGGATAACTTAGTGAAACCCTGCATCAAAATAAAAATTTTAAATGCTGAGGATGTAGCTTAGCACTAGAGCACTTGCCTAACATGCACAAGGCTCAGGTTGCAACCTGAAGTAACACACACACACATACACACACACACACACACACACACACACACACTTGTATTTATATATTTTTTAAATATGTCCTCAAAATAAGGGAAGCTGAGTCAAAAAGGAGCCTGAGGCATGAGTCCTGCCTGGGCAACTTAGCAAGACACTATCTCAAAACAAAAATCAAAAAGGGTTAGGGATGTACCTCAAGTGGTACACCACCCCTAAACTTACTCCCCGTACAGATTTTTTTAAGTATATTTTTAAGATTTTAAAACTCCAGAAACTAAAATGAAATATAAACTAAATGTAAATAAGAGACAGCAGGAAAAAGAGCTGTGAACAAAAATTTGAAGCTGTTGTTACTTAAAAGCTAAGTCATTTCATGTTTATTTCCCCCATCAACTGAAATTTGTAGTGAATCTGCTACATTTAACTTAAAGTGGAGACTGCATTGTTATTCTCATCCTTATTTTTAACTGGATAAACTGAACTGGTGAAAAGCCACAATGGGTAAGGGGGGGGTGGGGTTCAATTATACACCTTTTGAAACAGGTCAATACAAGTTTTTAGTAGCATTTAGGAGACAGCTGCTTACCTTTCAATAGCTAATTCTTTGTTAGAAAGTTGTTGCACTGTGATCACAACCTTCTTCTCTATTCCTTGTTTTAATTTGAAATAAAATTTATCTCTATCCTTAGGCACAGGACTGAAATATTCAAAAAGAGCAAGAATTATCAATATAATCTGATTAAATAAATGATACAATAAAATGATTAATCTCTTCCAAGCTTAGAACAGGACAACAAATTATATATGCAACAATATTCCAATTCTCTTTTTTTTTTTTTTGGTACCAGGGATTGAACTTGGGACCTTGCCCTTGTGAGGCAGACAGTAGAACCACTGAGCTAAACCCCAGGCCTTACATTCCAATTCTTAAGATGTACTAAACTCTCACTTTGCCATAGGTAGCAAACTATGAATTTTGTAGTCAGCAACACAGAATTTCTATTAATTTTTAATTTGGACTTACAAAAGCCATATATTTTATCTCAAAACCAAGATTAAAACCAAGATCTGAAATGATGCCAATAATACAAGTTTTATTTCATTTTCAAGGTTCACTTCATTTTTTTTTTAATGACTATCACATTTCTCATTTACCTGGTTGAGTAGTCATGAGTACCCATAAAATAAGGAAACTCAAGGCAAAAACAGAGAGAATTAAATCTTACTTTTAGACACCTAAAACTTGAGGCAAATGTGATAAATCTAAGTAAATATAAATCAGATGTAATGAGATACAGGTTATGGCAAATTAATCAAATCCAAATTAAGTGAAACTGAGTATTCTTGCAATGAATTAGTTCATCAAAACAAGTATCTAAAATATGAATTGTTAGGGCCGAGGATTTAGCTCAGTGGTTCCACCTCCTGCCTCACGAGCGCAAGGACCCGAGTTCGATCCCTGGTACCAATAAATAATAAATAAATAAATAATGAATTGTCATATTTGAAAAGGAAAATTACCTTGAGCAACTTATGACCCATGAAATTCAATTTCTACACACACTTGGTAGAAAAATGGATGCACCTTGAGATCATGATTTAAGTGAAGTCAGAGCACAAACTTAAATTATCACATGGCTTCTCTTACATGAGAAACCTGAAGTACTGTAGATGTAAAGAGCAAAATAAAAGACAGACAATGGGAAACAGAGAGATAGATCTTTTCCAAATGGGAAGGGAATCTAGAGACAGACGGAAAGGGGAAGGGAAGGGAAGGAAAGGGGAAAGAAAAAGAATTAAGGTATGTTACGTACATGCACCAACTTCCCACAATGAATGTAATTGTTATGTACTGCAAACATGTACCAGTTTTTTTAAAAAAGCCTACCTAGCAATATTGTTAAATGAAAGGCACATTTAAAGAATACAGGTAACAATATAACTGCCTTCTACTGTCTATTTCTAAACTGGGAAAAAATTTTAAATGTATAATAAAAAATGATTGATTAAATGATGCTCAAGCCATATAATATACTATCAGTAACTATTAGCAATGATTTTGAGTACGCACATTTTTACAAATTCTTACATCATAAAGAAAAAAAACTGTAACTACAATTATGCAAAATGACCTCTAGAAATAAACAAAGAATAAATTAAATGTTAAAAGTGATTATCTATAGCTGGCAAGATTACAGTTTATTCTATTTTCATTATTTTACTAAATTTTCTATAATAAATAGAAGCGTTTTATTTTATAGTAATTTTCTTTTCTATAACACATTAATAACACAAGTAATGGGTTTCATTGTGACATTTCCATATATGCATGTATGATACATTTTTTAAATCATTAAGAAAATCATCTAAATATCCAAAAGACATGAAAACAGTAAATATTAATTTACCAGCCAAGTATTTTATTACCATTTTAAAGCTTTATGCCAACATTTATCTAATTTCTAGAAATTTTGTATTAGCCAACATTATATTTGAGACACATGCTAATTCTTATTATTTTCAAATAACCTCACCTAAAGTTTCCTTTTCCATCATCTTCTTTTACCTCCAGAGAAACACTGAAGGTAAACACATCACTGTCGGGGGTAGGAATAATCAAGTCCTTAACATCAGACACTTGTCTGGAAGAACGTTTAAATGCCGTACAGAAACTATATAAAATTCTGCTTACCTAAAAGAATAAAAATAGAAATGCCATTAGGCGTAAGTTTTAACTGCATTATGATACCCTATCCATGAATATATCTTTATTAAGGTATATTTACTCTAAGCATCTGACAGTTGTCTAAATACTGCATTTAAAAATTTTCATCACTTATGCCTTAAGAAGGGGTAAGCAATTGTATATGGTAAATATAAGCCACTCTAACTCTAAATTATTACAATGTAAAGACCACTATCCACATGAAGGGATAACATTTCAAGTTCCCTCAAATGGTAAATTAATGTTTAACTTTCTTACATTAATATTAGGACATCACTTCATTTTAAAGAAACTTGAGTTCAAATATGAGATTTGTTTCCAAACTTAAGACAAAATTCTACAGCAAGCACCACCAGTACAAACATTATAAACAGTAAGAAAATTAACATTTAGGAGCTGCAACTAGAATCTGGGCCTCCTAAGAGTGAAAAAAGGAAGGAGGATAAGGCCCACTCAGCAGAGCCAATTAAGCTGACGTCTTTGACTATAATTTAGAACATTTCACATTACAAAATACACAAGAGGCTTGGCCAGAAAAAAATACTGTCAGTACCAGAGGGGATCATTTCATTATTATTGAAAATTTTCTTTGAAGAGGTTCTTAGATAATATCTAAAAAGGCAAGACTGTCTTCAAAAAACCAGAGAGATAGAATATGCACATCATTTGTCAAGAAAAATTTATTCAGTAGATCAAAGAGTACTTTATTATCATAGTTGTTTCTCCCCAGTGTAAACAGGCAGTATCTCTTTGGTGCCAGACACATAAATAGGTTATGCCTCTGTTAGGGGTTAGATATTATTTACTGTTATCAATCAATAATGATTTTTTTACACTTATATACCTTTTTAATGTCCAAACTCCATTTACACACAACACACCATTTGATCCTCCAAAATAATCATATAAAACAGGTCTAACAGGCCTGAGTACAGTAGGGTTTATTAAATTCCAAAATGCTCATAACTAATTAGTTTTGGGTCTGAGTCAAGGGATTTTTAGAGATGGCTTCCTAACATTACTTTGATTGGTTTCCTGCTATCAATGAGTTCCTCTCATAGAACAGTAAATAAGAAAACTAAGTTCAATGAATTTATGTATATGTGCCCAGCTAAAGTATACAACTATGTCAAGTATATTCATATGGAGAAATGTGGCTTCACTAAGAAAGAATTCTTTAAGTCATCTTTCAAATACTCTTGTTCTTTCAACTCTAGCATTTAAACATGGCAATAAAGATGAACTAAGTTCGCAAAAGAAACTATATAGAGGTCTCTAAGCTTCAAAATACACTATAAAACATTGCAATGAATGGGTTCTAAGATCATTACTAAGATGATACTAGCATCCACATCTTCCCAATGAACACTCACAAATAAGGTTTTAGCTCAAGTCTTCAATTTCTTTTCACTTCTCTCAATTTCAGAGGGCTAGATATTGAGCCACAGAATGAAAGCAAATAACAGGTTTTAGCAATAAGCATATATGGTAACATGGTCTGAAGAGCTTCCAGCATTTTTACTCAACATTGTTGTGATACAAAGTATTAAAGCATTCCCAGAAAGAATGAATAGTGAAGTGGTCTTAATATACTCTTTAGAATTAGATCACTCTAGTGACTATACAAAAAGAATGAGATATATACCTTTTCCCTGAAGCAGCAAAGTACTATTAATCCCACAGTCATTCTCTTCCTTGGTTCCAAAAGAACATCTCAAACTCATGTGCTTGAAGCACAAATGACTCTCCAAATCTCTCAGCCCACCCACAGGTTCAATAATAAAAATGAGGTGAAATGTGAGGAGTTAAAGATTATAATGTTCAATACCTCACATTCAGATGTACCAGTAAGGCCACTGCTCTGAATAGTAACAAATCTTAGATAACATTAATTAAAAATATTGTTGAATATAACAAATTTAGGCATACAGTATTTTATAATTTGCTTGAAACAAGAGCACTAATAAGAACTGTAGTCCTCAAATTTTACACATTTAAGACAATGGTAAATTCACTCACCCAATAAATTTTTAAGCACCTTCTATATGCAAAGTATTATTCTAGGTGCTAATGATATAGAAGAGAACATGGAACTCACACTCCAACAATACAAACTGAAATGTGGGGCCGGGGATTTAGCTCAGTGGTTACGCAGCCTGTTTTGAAAGTGTAAGGACCCAAGTTTGGTGCCCAGTATGCAAAAAAAAAATTTCTCAAACTGAATGTGCTTGGGTTAGGTAAAAAGGAAACTAAGCCAAAATCAGAAGTGTGTAGCCTGAGCTGCATACCAACTGAACTTAGCCAAATAATTTAAGTGTTATCAAGGAAAGGAGACTCAAAGAACATTCTAGAAATATGCCATTGAAGATTACACCTACAAAGTACAGTGTAAAGACTTTAAGCTACTTTTAGCTGTTTGGGTACACCCCACTTCCAAACCCCCAAAAATGTGAACTCTATACTCTGCTTTTTATTACTTTAACCTCAGTATATTTTTTTAAAGCACTATATGTGAAAACAGAGGACCATCTGTACATAATTGCATGTAAGTTAACAGACAAACTGCAAGAAATGTTATTCTCTTTTTTCTCTTTTCCCATCTTTTCTTCTGTTTCATTTTCTTTATGATAGAGCTATCAGCAAGCTTGCCACATCAGAAGGCCACACCAAAAATGTCAAAGAATTCAGCAAATTCTAAAGGGGATGGCAAGGCATCAGGAATTTGTTTGTAAAAAGTTAAGTACACGGGGCTGGGCCACGGTGATAGAGGTGATGGGAAAAAAAACTGACTGCACCTTTCTCTCTTTTGGAGAACAATGCACACAGTATTTTAACTTCATTAACAATAACCAAAACTCATTTAATACTAACCATGTTTTACAAGTTGCTATTTCCACCAAAACAGTTAAAATCTTTTTTTAATTCTAGAAATTGTGAATAGGCTGAGGTGGTGAATCTAGGACTGCTAAGTTAAATTTCAAAAATAATGATTATCAATATGTATGGTTTCTAGAACAAAATTGGATAACCAATTACATGAAGAAAATTTAAATATATATATTTTTTTTTTCACAGCAAAGATTCCAAAAAATGTCATGTTATTAAAATATATACAAAACACAAAAATGACCTTGAATGAGTATTTCTTTGCAGAAGGCAAAGGTTTATTGAGAAATAATACAACACATTTTTTCCCAGAAAACAGTACCTTCAGCAAGCACTAATTTGAAACAGAGATAAGCAAAAAACTTAACTGTGGTAGAAATTTGATCATCTTTTATTCTCTTCTTTATTTCAATCTTTTTCAAAGCTTCAAATATGTATTACATGGTAAAAGTACAGTTATATTAAATAACAAAGATATTTACTTAAATTAAATATAGTTAGCTTTTCCAAGATAAAGTCATCCATTAATATTGGTTGGTGTAAGATAACTTACTCTTTTACAAGTACCATATATCAAGAAAATGTTCAACCAAGAAATAAATATAGAAAAAAATTCTATGAAAGGTATTCTAAAAGATATATTAAAATTTTAAAACCAACTTGTTCAAATACATTTCACTGAAAAGAACTAAAACTAAAAAAACTTCTAAAAAATGTATTATCCATGGGCCGGGGATTTAGCTCAGTGGTGCTGCTGCTGGCCCTGCAAGCGCAAGGACCCAAGTTCCATCTCCGGTCCCAAAAAAAAAAATGTATTATCCAAGAAACTTTTTAAATTATAAAAACCAACCTAAGGAAAACATTAACAAGATAACTTCTGAATTAACTTCCAAAATAATGCATCTAACTCAAAATACCATCTCAATAAATATCCACTTGGATTATTTTTTCAATGTAAGAAATAGTTTTCTTTCACATAGTGCCATACTGGGAAACTCCTCCACACCCAAAATAAAAGTGCATTAAAGGGGCCAGGGAAGGTCCCAAATGATATCACTGATATTTATCTTGAAATATCTCTGAATGCCTTTAATGACAGATGAGAAAAACTGTGTTCTAAAATATAACATTTAGAGTTGCTAATACACATAAGTATATTAAAACCCACAAAAAATCATGAAAATCTGCTTTAAAGAAAGTAGTTACACTGGCTAATAAAAATAAAATCTTAAATGGAGTCAACTCTGACTTTTAAAGTATCATTTAAAAGTTTTGTTTATCTCTACAAAGATGCAACAAGAATAGGGGCTTCCATGGCTTCTTTTACTATTTCCAAAATTTTGTTTTGTTTACAATTGTTCAGCAGAAGCCTAACACATCACTCTCCCTGTCCATAGATCACTGACATTTAAGTTTGGTTCCAGGGGTCAAACTCAGGTCCTTGCGCTTTCGAGGCAGGCGGAGGAACCACTGAGCTAAATCTCTGGCCCCTTGGAGTTTCAACTCTTTTGTCCTGGGTTACAGAGATTCACTCCAACAAGGTCCTGCAGAAAAATAACCAGGACAACCAATCAAATGTGCCCTGACCCTTCTATGGGTATCTCTAATCTTTATATCACAGATGTCCCAGACAGCCATCACCCTAGGCTTCCCTCTACCACTGTTGGTGCTTGCTGCTTGAAGAGTTTTACAGTGAAATAAGAGCATCACAGTGACAGCTGGTAGTGGCAGCCATGTTGTAACTCCTGCTTGAGAAAGTATCTTTCCTCTAATGGAAAAAAACACTTCAGTAATCATCCAAGGACTCTGGGGAAAAAAAAGAAAAGAAAGAAAACAAATAAATCAGTGGCACTGCACATCCCTAAGTGATAAGAATATCTGTGTCACAGTTCCTGAGCTATCTGTGCTAATCATTTGTCCCCATCAAGAGGGACTCAAATACTAAGGACTACAAGTCAGGAAACTTCTAGGAACCAGTAAATATAACTGAAACACTTCAGACTGGAGAGGAAGATGTTAACATCTTCTGTAAAAGTTATGTGGCTGCTGAATGTCTTTATAAAACAATTGAAATACAAAAATCTACATTTACTTTTTATAATATTTAAGAAATAAGAAAGCTGTTGCTGAAAATGTGTAACTCTTCAGAGTCAAAGACTTCAATTTGAAACCCAAGGCTATTATCCAATTCCATTAGCCTCAGGGGGCGTAACCATACAATTTATCATTAAAACCAGAACACTTTTGAGAATAAACAAAAGGATTTTAATAATATACCTGAGCAACAGGTGTAAAGTAAGACTGTTCCAGACAAAGAGAATATAAGTCATTCATCTAAATAAATACTACCTATGCCACTGGAGTTTGAGTATCAAATAAATGCTCAGCACAATCCCTTGCATAAGATGACTATTTACATTGTTTATTCCTCATTTAGAAATTTTGTCTCATAAATATTTTTAATGGCCAAGGTTAAATATTTCTCCTTGAAACAATGCATTTCACCAATGATCTACAATGTAACACTTTCAAAATAGTACTCAAAAAAAAGAAATAATGGGCCAGGGATTTAACTCGGTGGTTCTGCTGCCTGCCTCGCAAGCGCAAAGTCCCCAGTTCAATCCCTGTTATCAAAAAAAGAAAGAAAGAAATGGGCCGGGGATTTAGCTCAGTTGTTCTGCCGCCTGCCTCATAAGCACAAGGTCCCAAGTTCAATCCCCAGTACAAAAAAAAAGAAAAGAAAAGAAATACTATATGGAAAATACTTTTCTCTCAATCTACAATGTACTGAATATGCTCTCTAGAAATATAATTAATATTATTTCATTCTATATCCAAAATAGGTCAAAAATTTCCCGTTTTTTTTACACTGCTTACCTACACTGTTGAAGCTCAAAAATAACATTTCCCCACTTATAAGTAGATACTATAATCCTCAGAGAGTTTCATACCATCCAAGTTACGAAAACTGCTTGCAACAGGTTCCTTTTCAACATTCTTCTACAGTAGAGTTCATATCTCTCTGAGCAGCAGGTTCTCCAGTTCTTCAAAGTTAATTTCCTTGTTGTCTGGCTCCAGCAATCCAGAATTCACACAGGTTGTGTTAAATTGCAGCTGCCAACATGAAATGCCAGGACTCTACCATCTGCTTCCCCACCTCTGTAGCGGAGTTTTTAGGGATCAAACAAGCTCCCCTCATTAAAAAATACATGTATTCTTTCAACACACCTACATTCATGCCTATTACATACCAGACACACTAGTAGCACACTTGTACTCATTCACTTTCCTGTGTACCACATCCTTTTGAGGAATAAGTCAGTACGTGTGCGTGCATGTGTGCATGCATGCATGCGTTAGGATGAAACAGATTAAGGCCTATCTAAAATAATACACATAAAACTTGAACTTCTTACACAAGGCATGTGTTCTGGCACAGGAATTTCTACAGTTACAATCTAAACTATATGTCTGCACATGTTCAATTTAGTGTGAAATAAACTGATTACCAGGGCTTAAGAACTGGTACACCCTCCATACTTAATATCAAACTCACAAAGATCTACATGTATATAAATTTTCATTTTGTGGCTAGAATAAACTCTCAAAATTCCCATTAATACAATGATTTACCTATGTTTCATGGTAAATGGAGACTAAAGTAACTGCTGCCTTTAGCATCTCCTGCAGACAATTTATATTTTCTTTTTCTGTGTGTGGTACCAGGGATCAAACTCAGGACCTTTGCACTTACAAGGCTGGCACAAAGCCACTAAGCTAAATCCCTGGCCCAGCAATTTATATTTTCAAAAGCAAACACACCTGAAACTTTGCCTGTTCAAACCCATTTATCAATACCTTTGAAATGGTTTCAAGTACTAAACTAATAATTCAAGTTAATTTGCAGGCAACTCAGTAGTATAGAAAAGAGTATTTCCCCATGTATTTTATAGCTATTTGATTCTGAATTATTTCTCCAGTCTAAGAATGAACCAGGAATTAATAATTACTAAGAAGTTACTGGAATCTTCAGGGGACCAAAAGGTCATACTCCTGATCTATGTGATCATTTATATTTTTAATTAGGCCAATGCTACAGAGCAAAATCCAGCCTGTGCATGAAACAAATAATCACCAGAGAAAACCACAGGGATCTATGAACAATTTCAGTGCAATTTCTAAGTGAAAGTAGCATGTAACTATCAGGCCCATTAGTAAAATAGGTATTGTTACAAGCCCTTTTTTGAATCACTTGGACCTTTCTACCTAAGCAAAATAATGAGAAGTGCCAAAATATTCCCTTCTGAGAATAAACAATTACTACAGTGGTAGGGTAAGAATTCAATAAGTGGGCCAGGGATTTAGCTCAGTGGTTCTGCCTCCTGCCTCACATGCTCAACATCCCAAGTTCGATCCCTGATACCAATAATAATAATAATAATAATAATAATAATTCGGTAAGTAATATTTTTCTATTACGCCTGCTAAACTGTGAAAGTGCCCTACCTACAATATCATTTCAGTATACAGACATATCACACTTAGTTTTCCATATTCTGTTCTATGCCACCACAAATAATAACTTTGTGTTTAGGAAAACTCTAAATTTACATAATGTATTTATACAACAGGGAAATTAAGAGTTCAAAAATTTTACCTTAATTGAGGTTGATAGCAAATTGTTACAATATAGTATACTTACTGCCTCTTTAATTTCACAGGAGAAAACATGTATCTGAAATTCTTCTGATCCAAGGGAGCTCTCTGTAAAAGCAAAGCAATTGCTCTCTGTTGTCCCATCATGTCCACGTGCACAGAATAAGACCTTATAGATTGGAAAAGATGCTATCTCCATATTTCTGGATTGGTCAATGATTCTGCAAAACAATGACAAAAATACTGGATAAAATGTTAAGTATAAAGACAAAGACAAATAGTTCTACTATGCCAATATATGCCACATAAGCGTAACTACCTTGAAATCACAAAATTAAACTGGTATTAATAATACAAGAAAAAACCGTCACACACATGAATGCACATACACACACGCACATTTTTCATTTTCTTTTGAACACTTCTTCATTCTTTTGTCTCCTAAGGCCCATCTCATGTACTCCAAAGCCAACTATACTCCGCCTGTTAAAAATCTATTATAGCTCCTGCCAGGGATTTAGCTCAATGATGTCACTGCCTGCCTCACAAGTGCAGGGTCCCGAGTTCAATCCCCAGTACCCAAAAAAAAAAAATCTATTATTGCTCACCCCTAAAGTCTAGTCTTTTTCTATTAAAAGGAATGCTGGTATAGAACAGTACAGCTCATCCCTGGAAAGCCCATTTCTTTTCAAAGCAGCACCTGTAAGTTTATCTAACCCCCAAGCTATTGTGTTTGTGTAACTAAAAACTAATTTACTCACCCCCCCAAGAAGGATCAGGTGGCTCCAATAACAGACTCAACAACAGAACAGCTGAAAGGAGTTCATGAGATTCAGAAGCAAGTAATTCTCTGGCTTTCACTACACATCTCCTAAGTCTAAACATTTAGGATAGCTTCAAGATCCCAAACTGAGAAACTGAGGGAAGGGCTGAAACTGGGGGGGAAGCAATTACCAGGTACACACAGGCAAGTGAAAACACTAAATCTTTGTGTCAAGGTGTGGTTGATAAATTGAAACTAAACAGAAACATAAGAAGACCCACTTTTGATATTTTTAGGAAATACATATAAATATTTTAAAAATACTTCCCTGGAAAACTAAAGCATTTTTACCCAAACTTTGAAAATTTATATTGCTATTAGCTTGGTACTTAGAATTTAGCTATTATTTTAGCTTTCTGAGCCACTTTTATATGACAGACTAAAGATATGTTTTTATGTTCAATATGAGCAATAGAAATTAGAAGTATTTTTACATTTTATTTCTATGTATAAAGCCCTAAGCACAATTTTGCAAATATTTCTTGCAAATAGGAATACAGGCTAAGCTTAAATATAAGGTTTACTTTGCATGTCTATAGGATATAAGTGAATTCACAGTAAGTCCTACATCTGATTTATGATATAACATCCTCACCATCACACAAAAAATTCAATACATGTCTACAGAAAAAGCAAGTAAGAGCTTACCTCACAGAACCTTCTGGAACATTTGGCACATACAGAGTAACAGGAAAGGGGTTCTGACTAGAAGATCTCATGGCTGCCATTGCCCGTAAAGCTTCCACTTCATTCCTTGGAGAAGAAACTTTCATACATCCTAAGTAGGTCAGTTTATTAAATAAAACACTATCTTCTTCAGGTATTCCACTTGGAGAAGACGGTCTGGGTGTGGAAATTTCTGAAGAAAAAGAAAAGATACACTCAAAATTCAATGCAAAACTCCACAGTATAATTTTCCCAAATGCTCCAAAAGAAATACTTCAAACAAAAAACATTAAAGACAACATGAATTAGCCTAAATATAATGAAAATTAAATAAAAGTAAAATCAGTTACTAAGCAACCTAACTTTCTAAGCAAAAGTAGATAATGTTAAAATGTTACAACTCATACCAACAGCAAAAGCCAAGTCTTTATTTTCTCCTTTTCTGGTTTGCTAGCTTCTATGAATGATGTAGTCTTCAACAGAAAAACTTTTTCCTCGAAAAAATCATTTTTGATGAATGAGTCTACAATTACTTCAACTCCAACGGCTCCCCATAATGGACTGGGGGTGGGGGGAACTGTTAGTTTTATCTCAAAGTATAGCATGAAGCAAAGAACCAATTGTGTTTAAAGACTATCTATTTGCATGTTATTAGGCAGTATAACAGTCTCTCTTTGTGGCCCTACCAAAAATACATATTCATCTTATCTCCAAGTCTTCTCCTTTTTTACCCACATACACACTGCACAACATTAAGCACACTTGTCTCACCTGAACTAGATACTTACAGCATGTTCAACTTCTCATTGGCAGGATTCCTCTCATAGGAACTTTTTGTTGTCATTATTGTTTTGAGGAAGGGTCTCAGTATGTACTTCAATTTGGCCTTGAAGTCACTATGTAGCACAGGCTGGCCTCGAACTCCTGCCCTCAGTCTCCCAGTGCTGAGATTACAGGCCTGAGCTACCACACCTTGCCTTCTCACAGGATTTTCATAAACAATTCAACAAAAGCTATTTCAAACGTTGCCACTCCAACTCCTATATATATTAAAATAACCTCGCCACCAACTTTCTGGTGAGAAACAAAAGCCATTCAAAAGGAACTATTCCATATACCATGTTCTTCAGTCACTGAAGCGTGTTTTTCTCCCTTTTGAATCAGTTCAAGGTACAAAATCGCAAAAGAAGTAACTAAAAAACTAAAAGTCACTTTAAGGTTGAATATTAATATGCTTAAATTAGTTGTTTAGTTTTGCTATTATATGCATGCATGTAACTGCACATTTTTTTAAATTCTGTAAGGACTTATGTATCAAAAGTTATTTGCAAGGTCCTGTGGTAAAATCATACTTCAGTGGCTCCCGGCTGCCATTCCACTGCTCCCAGGGCAGAGGAGATGAGCCAATCCCAGCGCCCAGGAGGAGGCTCACTGGCCACCATTCCACCACTCCTAGGGCAAAGGAGGTGTGCCACGTGGGCACCAGAAGCACCCCCACCCCCACCCCCACCTCGAGGAAATGAGAAGACACATAAACAAGCCTCAAAAACACACTTCCACATCACCTACAGCAACCCCAAAGGGAAACGAGATGGAACAATCTGATAATCAAATACCTGGACTCCCTGAACTGGCAACAAAGGAGGATCTGGAAAAAATGAAATCAGAAATAATTTCTCACATAACAGCAGAGATTGTGCCCATAGGGCAAGACATGATTAATAAATCTGGAGAGGACACATAAAAAAATTGAGGAGCTGAGGAACATGATGGAATCCCAACATAGGAAATAAATGGAATCCATAAAACAGATACAAACAGATTTCCAGGAGATTAAAAACACCACTGAAAGTCTACGCAGCAAAATGAACCAAATGTGAGGACAGAATTTCAGATACAGAAGATAAGATTGCAATCAGTGACCAGAAAAAGAAAAACTGCTTTAAAATTGTAAGGGACCAGGAGAAAGCAATCCAGCAGTTGCTAGATGATGCAAAGAAGAATAACATAAGACTGATCAGAGTCAATGAAGAAACAGGAGAGAGTGCAGATGACATAAAAAAATTGTTCACAGAAGTGATGGCAGAAAACTTCCCAAGTAGGGGAAAAGAACTTTACATACAGATAAGTGAGGCATATAGGACTCCAACTAGCCTTGATCAAAAAAAACTCTACACATAGGATTGCAGAAACCCAACAGAAGAACAAAATTCTACAAGCAGTGAGAGAAAAGAAACCACATACAAAGGAAAGCCCATCAGAATCACAGCAGACTTCTCAATGCAAACCCTCAAGGCAAGAAAAGCTTGGAGTGGAGTGATGTATTGCAAGCCCTAAAGGAAAACAGCCTCCAACCCAGACTGATGTACCCTGCAAAACTATCTTTCAAAATTGATGGAGAAATAAGATATTTTCACAATAAAGACCACCTTAGGACCTTCATGAATAACAAACCAGCACTCCAAAAAATTTTAGACAATATCCTAGGAAAAGACAATGAGGATCACCACCCCAGAAAGCCCAGCAGAATGAATCCATTGAGCATGACAAATTAAATGCAAAGGGGGAGAATCCAACAAAAAGAAAAAGTCATGACAAGGCTTTTAAAACTTTTAACTTCAACTCCCTAATGAGTGTACAATTCAATCTTGTTATTGTACTGATTAGTATTTTTCTGATTCTAGAGTTGCACACTTTTCCTTGTGCTGTACTGGCTATTTATCATCTTCTTGTGTCTACTTTTTAATTGGGTTGTCTATTAATGAGCTGTAAGAGTTCTTTATATATTCTGGTCATAGGTTATATGCATTGGAAATATGGTCTGTTTAAGGACTACTTTTCATTTTAATGATGTCATTTAAAGTTCTACATTTTGATGAAATCTCATTTATCAATTTTTTTCTTTTATATATCATGTTTTTTGTATCCTAGGAAGTTCTTGCCTACCCTAAATTCATAAACATTTTCCCTTATAATTTCTTCTTAAAGTTTTATAGTTTTAGTCTTTCATATTTAGGTCCATAGATCCTTTCAAGTTATTTTTATGTATGGAAATAAAGGGTTGAGGTTAATCTTTTACATAAGTATACCAGGTGTTCTAGTACCATTTGTTGAAAACATTATTTTTTCCTCTGCCCTTGAGTAGAATTTATGTTCTATAAAATGTTAATGTTAAATAATCTTTCAAAACTCAGTCGACCATATATATGTGGTTCTATTTCTAGATTCTCTGTTTTATTCCAATGATCTATATGTCTCTCCTTACACCTACACTGCCTTGATTATTGTAGCTTTAGAGAAAGTCTTAAAATTAGGTACTAAACGTCTTCCAACACTTGATTTTTTTTTCTTTTTTTTACTTTTCTAGGTCCTTTGTACTCCTACATAACTTTTAAATTTCAATATCCAATTCTTCATTTATAGCAAGTATACACAGACCTGAATTTTTATATATACCTTGTGTTTTCTAATCCTGCTAAATTCAAATACAAGTTCTAGGGGCTCCTAGAGATTTCTTAGTATTTTCTCTGTAGATGATCATTTCATCTACATATAAAGATTTTACTTTTACCTTGCCAATCCTATCCTAATTGTGTCATTTTATTGTCAGACTTTTGTTTGGGCCTGTGTTTCAAAGTTTAATGGACAGATAAAGAGTAAGCATATCTGCCCTTGTTCCCCACCTTAGGGAGACAGCATTGTATCTTCTCCATTCATATAAGGCGTTTTTGCTGGAAGTATGGAGTACATGTCTTTCATCTGTTGAGAAGGTTCTGTTCTACTTCTAGTTTCCTGATAACTTTTACCATGAACAGCTGTAGAATTTAGTCCAATACTTTTTCTATAACTAGTGACAGGATCATATGGCTTTTTCCTTTCCTCTGTTAAAATGAGGACTTTTGAGTGTGGATCTTCCAATGCTGAACCAACACTGCCATCCCTATAATAAAACCACTTTCTACATACTGCCAGATCTGACTTCTAAGAGTTTGTTTTGTTAAACAAATTTCTATCTATGTTCATACTTTTTTCTTCTATTAGCTTTATCCAGTTTTAGGATTAGCACAATGCTGATTTCCTAAAATGAGGGGAGAAGTGTTCCTTCTTTTTTCGGCTTTAAATGTTTGATATAATTTATCAGTTAAAATGTATATGAGCCTGTTGTTATCATATAGGTAGGTTTTCAAGCTAGGAATATACTTTCTTTAATAGGTGCTATTCAAATTTTATATTTCCTCCAAACTTAGTTTCATTAATTTGTCTTCCAAGGTACTTCTTAGAAGTTGTCGAATTTATTTCAAAAAAGATTTTTGTAATATGCTTTCTATATCCTTTTAAATTCTGTAAAATCTGTGGTAATGTCTTCTAGATCTTGATGTTGTAATTTGTAAAATGTATAACTGATATTGTGTAATAGGAAGAAAAAGTCTAAAGGAGCAGGGGAAGTGGGAGGGGTAGGGGAAAGGAAAGAAGGGAAAAGAAAAAATATGAGAAAAGAAAAAAAATGGAAACAAAGTCTTTGCAAATAGGGAAGGGTGGAGGGGGTGAAGGGAGGGCAGGGGAAGGGGAAAAAAATAAGAACCAAGATACTCATGTAATGGTACAAGATCCCAATGATGAATTTAACTGTATTTTATACCTAAAATGTACCAATAAACTTAATGGGGAAAAAAAAATCATACTTCAGTGACTGACAAACATTGTAGAATAAGTAGCTTAAATCATCTGATATTTCTGTAACTGCAATCCTAAAAGGAAGGATAAGAAAATAAATACCTTAGAAACCCAAGATCCATAACTTTCCTCCAAATATAAGAGTAGGAAAATTGTTCCAAAATGATAAGTAATAAAATTGGCAGATAGGCCTTTAAATTATTATAAATATGATCAAGGATTTAAGAAAAACATCTACCAAAACAAGAATAAAAATGAAAGAAAAAAGAACCAAAAGTTTTAGACCTGAAGAATACAAGATGTAAAGTGAAATAATCTCTTGATGGCCATATCAGCAGACTGTAAATTACAGAAGAAAAAGAGTGTTAAAGGAATTTCCTCAGGCTAAAAGAAAATGACAGGACAAGGAACACACAAAGACTTTTCCTTTACTTTTAAAATTTTTTCAAAATGTTACAGATTAGTTAAGGCAAAAAGAAAAACCAGTATTCTATAGAATTTGTAACATATGTATAAGTAAAATAATGACAATAAAATCATAAAATCTGCAAGGGAAAAAAACAGAAGATTCTTATAATAAACACGAAGTGTTACCAAACTGTAAACATGTTAAAAATTCAGTATATTGGGCCAGGGATTTAGCTCAGTGGTTTCACCGCTTGCTGCACAAGGGCAAGGACCTGAGTTCGATCCCCGGTACCAAAAAACCAAAAACTCAGTATATAAACTTCCAGATCAACTACTAAAATAATAAAACAAAATTAAATTGCTAGTATAGTATACCAGTAAAAGAGTTAAAATGAACATTAAAAAATATTCAACCCCCAAATATGTGTATGTTCCAATTCTCTAAAATGAATGTAGTTATTATGTATTGCAAAGAAATACTAATTATAAATAACTTGATTGAAAAGAAGAAAAAGGGGGCAGAAATAAAAAAGGACAAAGAGAAAATACCTAACAAAAAGGTAGATATACTTATATATAAATATATTAAAAATTACATTAAGGGCCGGGGATTTAGCTCAGTGGTTCTGCCTCTTGCCTCACAAGGGCAAGGTCCCAAGTTCGATCCCCAGTACCAAAAAAAATTACATTAAGAGTAAAGCACCAGGCCAGAAGATATAGCTCAGCAGCAGACCACTTGCCTAACATGGGTGAGGTGCTGGACTCAATTCTCAGCACTGCCAGAGATTTTTTTGTTGTTGTTGCTGACAAAATTCAAAACTTCACTTATGGCCACTAGAATACGAATTTCATATAACTCACAAAACATTATTCTCTTTTTGACATGTTCTCAACCATTTAAAAATGTAAAAACCATCCTTACTTTGCAAGCTATACCAAACACAAGCAGGGGTAAGATTTTGGCCACACATAATAGTTTGCTGACCATGGCCTAACCCAAATTAAAAGATCTGAGATTGTCAGCAAGCTATCTTCAAAGAAACAAGGGGGGCTAATGAAGGACTGAACCCAGGGCCTTCATGCTGAGCTACACCATAGCCTCTTTTTATATATTTTAAAACAGGGTCTTGCTAAGTTGCAAACTGTAAGGTTAAATTTGTAAATCCTCTTGTTTCAGCCTCCCAGAGAGCTGTGATGATAGGTGTGTGCCACCATACCCAGCTCAAAAATCAAATTTTATGAAACTGACATGTTGTTTGACATTCTAAAAAGGCACTCAGAAACCACAGTTAAAGGCATTTAAATATAAAGACACAAATGTGTTAAAAGTTAAAAATAATTTAAAAATAGACATATCATGCAAGCATTAATTATAAGAAAAGTACAGTGCCTGTACTGAGAAAAAGCTAGACTTCAGAACAAGGGAAAAAGAAATTTCACAATGATAAAATGGTGAATTCATTAAGAAAGCATAATAATTGTAAAAGGTGATATCCTAATACCATAGCTTCAAAATGTCTGAACAAAAATTAACAGAATTGAATGTGTTAGAAGAAACTAACAGAACTGGACTACTTCAACTGAATCAATGAGTACAGTTCCTCTCTCCTATAGATTACAACTGAAAAGTCTGGACACAATATAATATATAACTACCTGAGAACACTAAAAGATAAAACAAGCAGACTGGAGAGGGACGTTAAAAAAAATTGAAGAACCAGTATTATTTACTGTGTTGAGTTTTCTGTTTTAGTTTTCTTTTTTGTTTTTATCTTTATCTCCTAGCTTTGACCTAAAAGTAGCCAAGTTGCAGAGTCGTGCAGTGAACAATAAAAATGTGTGAAGGAAATGCAATCTTTCTGGCCAAAAGACAGAAAAATGAATCCCTACAAGCCACAGAGTATTTGGAGGAATTATGATTTATTGTTTACATTTTCATATAAGTGAAAATGAAGACAATCCACTATAAGCACATATGCTGTAAAAGAAATACTACAGAAAGTTCTTCAGCTGAAGGAAAACACCATTAAACAATCTAGAACATGAAGAGTGACCCAGAAACAATAGAAATGGTAAGTACATGGTAAATATAATGAATATAATGAATATAATGAATATAATTCCTCCTCACAAATCCTTTAAAATATGTATGAGTGCTGAAAGCAAACTGTATTAATGTCTGACAGAGTTTCAACTTATATCAATGTAATACATATAACAATATAAGAAAAGGGAAAAATAAAGGGTCATGTGTTGTTTTAATGCTTCCACGTCTTACTTGAAATGGTTAAAAAATCTCTAAACAGATTGTGAAAAATTAGGTGTATACTCTGTAACTTAGAACAAATATTTAAAAAGTCAAAATACTTTTAGATAATTGTTCAAATAATCCAAAAGGAGTTGGAAGACAAAAAAAGATTTAAAAAAAAAACAAGCTGTTAATACACACGTGACCACTCTCCCCAAGATGACTGTACACTGCATGAGTTGCAAACATGTACTAATAAAAATTTAATAAAACTTAAAAAAAATTAAAAAGAGGCAAACAGAAAACAATAGCCATAACCAATTATATTAACATATTAAATATAAATGGTCTAAACATACCAATAAAAACACTGTCAAATTGTCCTTTCTCCCTCTCCATCTCTCAAAAAACCCCAAGATGAAACATATGCTTTTTATAGAACCCAGCTTTTAATATAAAGACACAAATAGTTTTAAAAATCACAGAAATAGAAAAATACTAACTGAAAAAAAGCTACAGTAATTGTACTAGAAGGCAGACTTCAGAACTAGAAAAATAACCAGGGAAAAAGAAGTATTAGCTAATGATAAATGAGTATGCACCTAAAACAGAGCTTCAAAATACTGTACATTGGAGTTGGGCATGGTGGTACACACTCAGGAGGCTGAGGCAGAAGAATCACCTTGAGCTGAAAGCCAGCCTGGACTATACAGTGAGTTCAAGATCAGCCTGGACTATACAATGAGACCCTAACTAAAAAACAAAACAAAACTGTACATGAAGTAAAAATTCATAGAACTGAATGGAAAAAAAGACAAATTATAATTCAATGAAAAGAACTGAAAACTACTTTCTCAGTAATACATAAAAGAGAAAATCAGAAATAGAAAACCCAACATTGATAACCAATTTGATATAACTGACACATATAGAACACCGAGACATAGCACAGTACACATTCTTTTCAAGTGCACATGGAATACAAACCACAAGAGACCATAGAATTTTACAATTTTTATAAAAAGGCAAAAGAAACAGAATATCCAAAGTCAAAAGAGAACATTCCCCAATTTTGAGGCTTTCTAGATGGCACAGTATTGGGGAAAAAAAAAAAGGCGTACAGAGGAATGAAACAAAGTAGAATGTCCAGAACAGCCTCACACATGTATAGCAATAGATTTTAAACAAAGGACAAGAGAACTCTTTTCAACAAATAAAAAAATGAAACAACTGACCATCCAAATTTAAAAGCAAAGGATGTTGACTCCTACTTCCTACATTATAAAAATGTAGCTCAAAACAGATAACAGAACAAATGTAAAATCTAAGCCTATAAAACTTATAGAAGAAAACGTAAGAGAACATCTTTATGACATTAACTTGGGCAAACATTTCTTAGATACGACACCAAAACTACAAACCATAACCAAAACAAAATTTATAAACTGAATTTCATCAAAATCAGGAACTTCTGTTGAAAGTCCTTTTAAAAGAATAAAAAAGGGGGCTGCGGATTTAGCTCAGTGGTGCTGCCACCTGCCTTGCAAGCACAAGGTCCTGAGTTTGATCCCTGGTTAAAAATAAAAGAATAAACAAGGTTGTGGTGGCATATGCCTATAATCCCAGCACTCATGCGGCTGAAGCAGGAGGATCACCATGAGTTCAAGGCCAGCCTAAATTACATAGTGAAACCCTGTCTCAAAAAAATAAAATAAAATAAAAAACGTAAGCCACAGACTGGGTGAAAATCCTGATAATGGATTTTTATCCAGAAATGTAAAACAAAAACCTTTCAAACTTAATAAAAAGGACTGGGGATTTAGCTCAGTGGTGCTGCCACTTGCTTCCCAACGCAAGGTCCCGAGTTAGATCCCCGGTACCAAAAAAAAACTTAATAAGCAAACAATCTAATACTGGATAAAAGATATGAATATACACTAACTACAGATGATATACTGATGCCAAATAGCATGTAGAAAAATGTTTAACATCACTAGTTACTGTATTAGGGTAATGCAAATTAAAACTATGAGAGTCTGCTACACACCTATTAAAATGTCTAAAACTTAAAAATCATAACCATATCAAATGTTGGCAAGGATATGGAACAACTGAAACTCTCATAACCTGCTAGTGACAACATAAAATGTTACAACTGTTTTGGTAAAACAATATGACAGTGTCTACACATCTATCATTTGATCCAGCCATTCCACTCCTACGTAGTCATCATAGAGAAACTAAAGCATATTAAAATACATTCATACATAAGATGAACTTACAAATGTTCACAGACGCTTTATTGGTTGTTATTGCTTACATGTAGTTGTCCCCTAAAGCCTCAAGCACTCACAGGTGGGCCTTTTGGGAGTGCCTAAATCATGGGTGTGTGATGCTGGACCACAGGGTGTGAAACTGGGTTAGTCCACTGCCTGATTTAGCACAGTTCTGGTGTGGATGATGGACTTACTGAAGAGGGAAGACTCACCCTGGGTGTGGGTGGCAGCAATCAGTAGGCTTGTAGCCTGGATGGACTAAAAAGAGAAAGAAGAAGGAAGGCCTACTGCTTCCTGCCTGCCATGCCCCTCTTTGAGAAGTTGTGTGACTTATCCATGGCCACAGAGTCAGAACAAGGTAGAGGTAAGGTTCAAATCCAGCTCTGAACTCGAGATATCATGCCTTAAACTTCATAGAGGCTTAAAATAAGACGAATTAGTAGCAAAGAATATACAGCTCTTTAAGGGCAGAAACTGTTCTAGCCTCTTTGTATTACCAGAAGTTAACAGTGTCCAAAGACTGAACATTCGCTACAAATAAAATGAATTAATCATTAAACAGAGTTAATAGTCCTTTCAGCAACCTAACAAATACACGTAGTCCTGGGCACTACCTTAACTCTCTCCCATCCACAACTAAATGTATCATAACTGCAACCTTCATACAGACAAAACTCATGGTAATTATCAGATTATGACTAGTGAAAATCCTGAGTAAAACAGGCAAACAGCAAAAACACTTTTAGCAAGGCCAGACTTGCAGGCCTGGCAAAAATCAGACACTAATGTAAGTGGTTCAATTCCACCTAAATAAATATAAATCAGCCCTATCTATTCAAGTCACATTTTTTAATTGCCTCATCCATTCCTCAGCAGAGAGTTGCAAAGAATAACAAAGGGTATGAGAGAGTAGACTCATCTTTATATTCAAACAGCGTTTTAGCACATAGGAGTAAACCAGCAAAGATTTCCTGTCAGAGTTGAATCTACATAGCTAGAATACAAGAACAATGAATGACAAAAACCGGCCTATCAAAATGTTTAAACAAGAGCTCTCATCAACCTAGTTTTATACCTGGCAAACACCACATATTTACTGTTCAACTTAGGTCACTTCAGTCTAGTTCACAGATAGTTTCCTGCCACTGAAGTTATCTGTCATTTAAAGTCAACCACAGTTCTATTAAGAAACACTATGTTGATTACAACTAAGAAAAGGCAGAAGAAATGTTCTTTTATTGAACATGAAAACTAAAAATATATGCCCAGGGGATAAAATACAGAAAACTTACTTGTAAAGCAAAGAAGATTCTTCTTACCCACACAGATATTCAGTGAAACATAATGTACTCAGGGTAATGGGTGTTCAGAATATAAAAGGAAACATTCTCTGAAGAATATGCTCAGAAATAGGAATCATATCCTAAGTCACTGAAAGAGTTCATTCCAATAATTCCAAAGTCACATTAGAAAATAGAAAGTATTCCCTCCTTTCAATTAATGCGGGTTATGGTTTGTATCTGGATGTTCTCCCAAAGCCTCATGGATTTATAGGTGGGGGGTTCTGAAAGGTGACTGGATCATGAAGGCGTGATGCTCATCAGTGCATTAATCCACTGATTAGTTTATGCTAAATGTGATGTTAAGGGGTGAAGCCTGGTGGGAAGGCGTGTCACTGGAGGCATGTCACCGGAGGTGTGGCCTGGAGAAGTCTGTCTCCCTTCCTCTTCCCTTAATCTCTCTCTGCTTCCCTATGCCATGATGCCATGCATTGAACAGTTCTCTGCCAGGCCCCTCCCAGGCTGCCCCACCTTAGAACCAGCTTGCTATGGACTGAAACCAACAAACTGTGAGCCAAAATAAACCTTTCCTCCCTTAATTTGTGTGTCCCCAGTACTGTGCCTCAGCAAAGAGGACGGTAACTAAGACAATGTATTAACTAAAAATAATTTAATCATACAAATGTGGACTCGTGGTATGTCTTGGGTTTTTTTAGCAGAGGTGGGACTTAAGAAATTTAAAGGTAAAACAAAGAACAATGAATAATATAATCTCCTATGTAACCTCTATCAAAAACTAAGAATACTTTGTAACATTTACTTCCAATCTTGTTTTAAATATGTAATAAAAATATGTTGTGTGTATACATATAAAAATATATGGTACTGCCTGGCATGGTGGCACACACCTGTAATCCTAGCACTCTGAAGGCTAAGGCAGGAAGACTGCTGCAAGTTCAAGGCCAGCCTGAACTACACAGTGAGCCCTGTCTCAAAAAATATTTTTTAATATATAAATATATATATTACATGTCATTTATACATTATATTATATATTATATATATAATAAAGTTCCCTTGAATTTAAAGCTAACAATGAGTATGCCTATATAATAAGAACTTTGAGTCTTCTTGCCCAGATTCTCCCACTTAACCATGCTCAAAAAGTGAGCATGTGATTTCTTACTAATGTAATGTGTCTAAGAGATAGTCTTAGACAACAAACCACACCCCGGCCGAAATATTGCACACATCTTCCTCTACCTGGCCTGTCATTTGTTGAACCATTCTTCCACAGTGTCTTTCTCACTTAGAAGACTTAAATTTTTATGTGTTAAAATACAGTTATCCCTGCCTTTTCTGGTTTGGCTTCTTCTACTGTAACATCACAAGAATATTCCCCAATTTTTCTCCCATTTTAAAAAAATTTTTCTTCTTACAGGCTTATTTTTTCACTTTTCCCCCCAGTGTTAGTGTTCAAACTCAGGACCTTGTGTGTGCTAGGCAAGTGTTCTGCCACTAAGCTACACCCTTTACCCTTTATCTTTTACTTTTAAATATTTGATTCACCATTTTAGATATGAGAATAATTTTAGATGAGTCAGGAACCTCGTTTTATTTTACTACATTAAAAGAAACAACTGCCCCAACACCATCTATTGAATAACCATCATTTCCCCCACCAAATTGTGAAGCTAATTCTCTCATTCTTTCTTTCTAACCATTATACTTTATTTCTATTTCCAGTCATCTTGCATTGGCTGATTCTCCAATACAATGTCACAGGGTCATGGTAACATCTATCACACTCTAATTATTCCTATTTGGATGCATCTTAATGTTAAGATATCTAAAATATTGGGATAAAACAATAATATTTACCTACTTAAGTTAATTTCCTTTTGTTCTCAGATTAACATGAATTTATGTGGTGTCTTAGTTACTTTTCTCGTCCCTGAGATAAAATACTTGACAACCAAAGTTAAAGGAGGACAAGTTTATTGCAGCTATAGTGTGCAGAGGTTTCAGTTGGCTGGCTCCATGGCAGGGTGGCATGGCAGAGGGGCATCACAGAGGAAAAACAGTTCATGACAGGCAGAAGGAAGAAAGGCAGCAAAGATGCAAAGTATCAAGCAGCAAGCAGTCACAGCAGCCCTCTTTTTCTCCCTTATATTCTGTCTAGACTACACGCCCTTACAGTGGGAAGCACTCACCCCTAGAGAGGGCCTTGCCATTATCTAGTCCCAAAAATATGCCAAACCAATGGACTAGTTTAGTAATCACATATCCTTGATCCAAGCATTGCACACTCTAGATCCAACTACCTCTGAAAACCCCCACCTCTGACCTCATAAGGCTTTGGGGTGACCTCTAGACACAAGCCATAACATGTGGAGAATCATACCAATAGATTTTAAAACTGAATCATCCTTGCCACAGAAGAAGGCATGAGTATATTCCTCACACATCATATCCCATTGTTTAGCAGTTTAGTCTATACCTATACTTATCCTATATCAACATTCAAAAATGGATCATTAGTACCTTAAAACAATCAGGATAAAACCATCCTTCTGACCTACTGAAGGGTCTGACTATAACAAAAGCCTATACCTATCACTTCGTATCATTACTACTTGAAAATGGTTAGTCAAATTGTAGTGAAACTCAGAACTTCTCTTCAACTGGTAAAAGAATAAAGCCTTTCTCTCTGCCATCAGACCTGAACACACCACCTATACCTACCAGTCTCTGCTGGGAGTTACTTTGTGAAGAATGACATGAAGAAAATCAGAACCCAGAAGTTTATAAAAAACATCACCAGAGCCCAGATCAAAGTACATCTCTAATGTTTAAGCCAGCTGAAATTAGAGTTGGTTTGGGTTTTATTTGCTTTTCTTGTACTCAAAAGCATCTTGTTTTACAAGCCAGTATTGAGAGTACAAATCCTACTCATTCATGGATATATTTATTATTAAATATACTAAGGGAACCCAGGCATGGTGGTGCATATCTATAATCCCAGCACTCAGGAAGCTGAGGCAGGAGGATTGTTGTGAGTTCAAGGCCAGCCTGCTGACTTACATAGTGAGTTCAAGGCCAGCCTGAACTACGGAATAAGAGCTTCTCTCTCTCTCTCTCTCTCTCTCTCTCTCACACACACACACACACACACACACACACACACACTCACACACTCTCTCTCTCTCTGATGGAGCTGACATGTTATTTTGCTTAGAATTTTTAACCTATACTTTTTTAAACCTATACTTTAAAAGTTATGAGTGATACAAGTAAAAAAAAAAAAAAAAAAAAAGCACATAATATGAAAGACTGTCCAGTACACCATTCTGATGCCCAAGAATTTATTCATTTGTACAATGACTATTGAGGACTTACCATGTGCCAAGTGCTGAGGGTAAAATAAGAACCTAGGCAGAGTCTATTCTAAAACAACATCAAAACCTGATTTTTACAAGCAGACATATGGGCAAAAACACAAGAACCAAAGTGTTAACTCTCAGAACTGAAAGTCTGATGGCCCTGATCTTTAAAAAAAAGTCAAGGGTTATCTAATTTTCAACTTAAAACTTTCATTATCATGTTACTCCATTTTCCTTATGATTTCTAAGAGTTAAATAAAACACCTGTATTAGATGGGTCCAAAATTAACTGAAGAGATGGCTTATGTATTTGGCTGGCTGGAACATCTCCAAGGAAACGGTCTGATATCTCACTGGAACTCTGACAATCAACAAGAAGACTGCTTTGCCCTTTCTCAGAATCTCTCAGAATTTCTTCCATGGCTTTTTCCAATTGCTCATCTCCATTAGAAACTATCTATAGACAAAACAAAATAATCCTGCTTCAATCCTATTTTACTTCTATACAATTTATGAAAAATGTTTCATTCTAAGAGTTTTAAAAATCCATTTAAATATACAGTTATTGAGTACTAAGAACTCATATAGTTACACCTAATGTTACACAGATATAACACATTAAAATCCTGAATACCAAAACCAACTAAAGGATAGAATTGTTAGTATCACAAAAAGATTCTTCATAAAACATTTCAAGTAGTTTCCAACTTCATTTGAAATAAGATCTTATTAACAAAGGGTTTTGTTTTTCTTTTTAGAAATATATCCTAAAAATCATATAATCCTAAATTTATGTGTTTTAAAAGGAAAAAAAGTCAGATAAGTTTGAATAGGGTCTACTGTGAATATCATTTCAAAGATTATATTTTTGGCATCATAGTATAGATATATTACCAATTTTTTTATACATTGTTTGCTAGCTGCCAAGAGGAATAATGTTAATTTCTTTTTTGTTGGTACCAGGGATCAAACTCAGGACCTTGTGCTTGCAAGGCAGGTGGTGGAACCACTGAGCTAAATCCCCAGCCCTAATTTCTATAAATTTAAACTGACTTAGCCAAGTGTGGTGGCACATGCCTGTAATCCAAGCACTTGGGAGGCTGAGGCGGGTGAATTGCTGTGAGTTCAAGACCAGCCTGAACTACACAGTGAGACCCCATCTCAAAAAAAAAAAAAAACATTGACTTAACTTTTCTTAAAAGCAGGTATAACATAAAGCCTCAATAAATGATGGCTTAAACACAATAATGCTAAAAATGCAGATATCTAAAATAAAGCCATTGATCATTTGAATAAGATAATAAGACTACATTTTCAATATAAAATAGATATGTAATAATCACATTTTCACAACACATTTTATTATACTGATGTTAATATCAGTTAATATAATTGATATGTTAATATTGCATATTTAATACTAAGTAAAAATCATACATAAAACAGCATTTTTGACTAATTTTCTATTCCTATTTCTAGAGGACAATTTTCATGCACATATAATTGGGTTTTCTTGCTTCTTTTTCTCTGAATTAGGAAAGGCAATCCCAAAATGAAAAAAAAAAAGAAAAAGAAAAAAGACCATATCTAAATGAAAACTCTCCTGCCAAAAATATAATATATGTACTTTAAAAATATGTAGACAAAAGTCAACTGTAAAATCACCTAACAGAATGTTACCTGATGACTTAAAATATAAAACCATAATGGAAAAAAGTATCTGAAGTGAAAGAAAAACATAACTTTTATGTAATTAACTTCTAAATCCCAGAAGAGGAAAAAAAAAACACAAGATAAATTTATGTAAGATTTAACAATCAAGCTTAATCAGGCAATTGCCCTTTTGTTTCTATTTTCTCTTCTATTTCTACATTCTAAAATTCCAAATTAAAGGATTAATAATCAAAAGCAAGATACTTTAAAAATACTCAAATCAAATATTCAGCCTCTAGATATGTCAAACATTGATTTTATTTTCAAGGTCAGTACTTGAGAAAACCCTTAAATCTTTATTCATCTCCTCAGATAAGCTCCAAATTGTTTAAAAGAAAAAATAATTTAACATAGCATCATATTAGAAAAGAAAAAGATACCTTGAGTTGAGGTTTTTCATCATCTTTTGTAGAAGTATCATCTGCATGCTGAGGAACCAAAACAAATTCTTCACTGTTCACTGCAGCCACAGAATCAGATGACCCACTAACCTTCTGTAATGAAGCTCCGACCTCCATTTCAGCTCTGCAAACTTCTCTCTCCCACATTCACCTGCCAAAACAAGGGACTTTAAAAAAACAAAAAAAAATAGATTAAAAACATAAACTAATTAAAAATATGAACTAATGAAGCTTTAAAAATGGTTCATATGAAGAAGAATCCTACTTGCTAAACAATGATTTTAAAATTAGAAAGGCTACTTCCTTGGACTGGGCCACATGATGCAAATGTACTCTTTTTCACTTTGAGTTTCCAGACTGAAAGAACCATATTGTTCCCAGAAAAACATACAAACTAACCCATATCTCAACCGAACAGATTTACCTCTACCTCGCTCACTTATTTCTCATTAAAATACTGTTTTTGCTATTCTGAATAAGGAAATAATTAAGCATGATACTAGAAACATCTACAAATTCACACACATGCACACGCACATATACGTACACATAAACACGTTCTGCTGGTGGTATACTCCTGGTATCCCAAATACTTGGGAGGCTGAGGCAAGAGCATGGCTGGGAAACATAACAAGACCCTGTCTCAAAAAAAAATTTTTTTTCAGAAAATTAATTACTTTATTAAATCCAAACGCTTTCAAAAATCTTATCTCCTTAAGACCAAGTATTACACCTTTAAATACTTTTTCTGGGTCCCTGAAGTTGACTGACTAAAACAGAATTCAACACCCTAGAGTGTATCTTTTCTTTTTCGGACATGTTAACATTTATCAGCACAAAATGGGGGGGGGGAGGGGGCTCATATTTCTTCACAGAAAAAAATGTTACAGTAATTGTCTTACTTTTTTTCATTGCTGAGACAAAATACCCTACACCCAAAGTTAAGAGCGGAAAGGTTTATTTGGCTCAGTCTGTAGAGGTTTCAGTTCATAGTTAGCTGGCTCCAAGGCAGGGGGCATGGCAGAGGGGCATTGGTGAGGACAAACAGTCCATGGCAAAGCAGGGCAGGCAGAAGGCAGACAGCAACATGACAGCAAGCAACAAGCAACCGCTACAGTCCTCTTTCTGTCTCTTATATTCTATCCAGGCCCATTATCCACACACAGAACTATCCGAAACTAATCAGTGGGCTAATTTAGTAATCACACATCCTGGATCCCAGCATCACACTCTAGATCCAGCCACATCTGAAAAAGCCCCTATCACTGCCTGAGGCTTTTGGGGTGACAATCCAAATATAAGCCTTAACAGTAATAAAATACGATTTTGTTTTCTACTTTACCTTCTCAAAAATACAACACCCTTCCCCTTTCCAGAGGTCTGTATATTCCTACAAATAATTCTGACTGAAGATACACCCTATGGACAGATACTGCACACAGCCCTAAGGTTACACAAGTGAGTAAGGCAGATGGGTAGGCTGCTGTACTGGAGCTTACAGAGTGATGAAGAAAGAAACAAGCAAGTAGACAAAAAAGGTAATTTGAAATGACTCTAAAGGTTATGAAGAATATAAAATAGGTTAATATGACAGGGAAACTGTGAGGAGTATAACGATAACTTTTTTTTTTTTTTTTTGGTACTGGAGATCGAACTCGGGTTCTTGCTCTTGCAAGGCAGGCGGCGGAACCACTGAGCTAAATCCCCAGCCCCTAAAGATAACTTTAAAGTGGTAGAAAAGAACTCTCTGAGATGGAAATATATGAGCTGTAACCTGTTTTAAAAAAAAAGAAAAAGAACTATGTATTAAGCAATCTATACAGAGACCAAATGGGTAATGGGATAGTGAGGCAGGACAAACAGGTTGGCTAAACACAGGACCCTGTAAGCCACAGTAAATTCATGCATAAAATCTCCAGGGCTCGGGGTCTAAACAGGTTTCTCTTCATTGCCACAGATAACTAAGACTGCAATATTCCATTTTGCCACTAGGTGTCAGTAACAACACTCTCAGTCAAAAAATTTATTTCCAACTTCAATTTATACTTTTCAAACTTTCCAACTGTATCAAAAACCAAAATATCCAAGAATATATTCAATTACTTGTTATGCATAACAGTATCTTTTCTTCTTAAAAGCCTTTAATTCAAGCACACTGATCTGTCTTCTCAGGTTTTTCCCACTTTGCATGTTTCTTTGCAGAAATGCACTGTCGGTCAGCAGTGTTTATTCTTCTTGCCGGTACCATGAATCCTCAATTGGCAATGTACCACAAAATCCAGATGTCTTTCTGAAGCAAATCTTTCTCCAAGTCCTCAGGTCATGGCTCCTTCATATGACTTTTAAATGCTAGACATTCTTTTTTCCTTGCCATAAACTAAGCAGTATCTTTCATTGTCATGGATTAAAGGGGCAAATGTGTATATGTGCTAACAGTTTCCCAAATTTTCATCTCAATTCAAATGTCTCCTTTAATTTACTAATTTAGAATCCAATTCTCTACTTGATATTCCCAAATAAAACTCTTAACAGTATCTAAAGTAAAACTGACCACAATAGTATGTCTAGTGTCTCCTTCAATCTTCTCATTCATATTTCCCATTTCAGTAAATAACACAATCTTTCACTGAGTTACTCAAATAACAAACCTGGATGTCATCATTTATTCACCTTCACTTTTTCACTCTTGACATCAGCAAGTCATGGTCAGCCCCACTTCCACAATAAACCCCACATCTACCCATTTTCCATCATGTCCACTACTACAAGCTAATCCGAATAATGTTTTTATCTTCTACAAGTGCCTCTCACCTCCAATCTTCACCCCCTCAATCTACTCTTCACAGAGCTGCCAAAAAAAAAAAAAAAATAAGAGAAATAAAATAGATTGAAATAAAACTCCACATTAAAACCTTTTGAGTACAAGTCAAATAAAATCCAAATTATTTGTCACAGCTTACTATGTTCAATATACCTCCACCTCTGCCACTTTCATATTACAGCTCACTAACTGCAGCAAATTCTTTCCCATGTTAGGGTCTTAGTTCTAGTCTCTTAACCTTTATATTGTTGACTCCTTCAATTATCAGTTTTCATTCATGAATTCAACATATACTTAATAAGTCCCTACTATACACCAGAAATCCTACTAGTGAGTTAAGCCACTCTAGTTTCTGTCTTCCTAACATTCTAATGGAAGAGACAGAAAATACAGAAGATAATAAATCAGGATCAGGGCTGGGGGACTTAACTCAGTGGTTCCGCTGCCTGTCGCGCAACCACAAAGACCCAAGTTCGATCCCCAGTATCATAAATGAATAAATAAATCAGGACAATATACGGCAATCTAAAGATGAAGAAAAAGTAATAGGTAATACAGGCCTATTTGATACTCAGGTTTAATAAGAACGAGTCAGTCTTGGAAAGAATTAGGAGGAAAGAACTTCAAGCCAAAGAAATAGCAAATGCAAAAGCCCAGGTATAAGAAAAGACTTCCTAAGGAACAGTCAGGAGGCTATGTTTACTAGATCACAGTGATATAAAATGAGATATGGAAAGAAAGAAAAAACAGATGCCCAACTATCTAAGCCCCCTTTCTTAAACAGAAACACAGCAGCTGAGACCTGTTCATCCGAAGCAAGAGCTACTACAGCCCTAACCTTCTGGTAGGTGCTGGATGCTAAGTGCAAAACAGCCTAAGAACGGGAACTCCTGGAGGAGGGGGTCACACTTTGAATAATTTCACCTCCAGGAAACTCACCATGTTTTCACAGTGAAAATCCAACTCTGGCAGATGAAAAGGGAGAGAGAGAACAATAGCAAGAACTTTGTCTATAACAAAGGCCTATTCTTCCAGAGAAAATTTTTGCCAGAGCCTTATCCCAATTGGTAGAAAGAACTTCCTCTTCCTTACTAATCCTCTCCAGACTCAGAGGAAAAAGGAGGTAGATAGAGGCAAAAGAGATTAAAGCTTCAAGAAAACAGATTGGGAATACTTCAACCAGTTCAAGAAGCAGGTTGGAAGAAAAAATCCTACAGCACTAAAGAAAATACTTGAAATGGTCACAACTCTAAGACATACACCCATTGAAAGACTGAAATTTAATCAAAAATTATAGAATGTCACATCCCTGACACACACACATAAACACACATGCACAACTCTTTTTTTATTATTATTAACAGACAGTGCTAATAATGGTCACTACACAGTAACAAGGTACTCGCCTATAGCCCACTACTTTACAAACTCCCACAAGAGTAAGGAACAGCCTACTCCCAGAGAAGGATCAGGACAGTCTGACTTTTTTTTTCTCTTTTTTTTTTTTTTTTTTTGGTACCTGGGATCGAACTTGGGACCTTGGAACCACTGAAGGACAGTCTGATTTTTAAGAGTGTAGGGGGTCGGGCAGATCGCGACTCCCAGGCATCCCGCAAAGTAGGCGGGTCACCTTAGGGGCAACCTTTACCCGCTCAAAAATTCGTCTCACATTAGCAGTGAGGATTTGGGGGTCACCCTGAATCGTTATTTTCCTTACTCATAAATTTAAGGCATTACAACTCTTACTATCACACAAACAAGCTCTAAAATGATACCGATTTAAGAACTGCAAGACACAAAGTCTCCAAGGAGGAGTAGAGAAACCCAAAGACATTAAAACAAAGAAAACAGAAGAACTGAAATCTCTAACATGTGCAACTACAGCACATATAGGAGCCAATTTACGAGACTGCTGTTATTTCTCCCATTGAAGGGCTATTTACCTCAGTTCCTATTATCAATATGCCCAGCTTTCAACAAAAATTATGAAGCATTATACAAGGAAATTAAAAAAAACAGTCTGAAAAGACAAGCAATCATCAGAACCAGACTGCTATAACACAGTTGTTAAAATTAGGCAGGGAGGGGCCAGGGATTTAGCTCAGTGGTTCTGGCGCCTGCCTCGCAAGCACAAGGTCCCAAGTTCGATCCCCGGTACCAAAAAAAAAAAAAAAAAAAAGAATAGAAAAAATTAGGCGGGAATTCAAATAGTCAAAATAACAGTTATTAATATGTTAAAGGCTCTAATGGAAAAAATAGAATGCATTCAAGAACATATGAGTACTATCAGCAAAGAGAAAGAAACAATTAAAAGAGATTAAAAAAAACATGGTAACAGAAATGAATGCCTTGAATGGGCTCATTAATAGACAGCACTACTAAAGAGAGGATCTGTCAACTTGAAGATAAGTCAACAGAAAGTAACCAAACTGAAAGAGAAGGTGGAAGAACGAAGGCTATGGGGCAATATCAAAAGTGTAACATACACATAACTGAAGTTAGAGAAGGAGAAAAAAAAGAATAGAGAGCAAAACAAATAGTCAAAGTAATAATAGCCAAGAATTTCCCAAAATTAATGAGAGACATCAAACCACAGGTGAAAGGAAACTCAAAAAATAACCCAAGTAATACACGGACACGGGGAGAGATGCACCTAGGCACATTATATTCAAGCTTCAGAGAATGAAAAAATCAGAACAGAACATCCAAGAACTATGGAAAATATCAGAATTTGACCATACCGGTAACTTCGATAGCAGTATGGAGAAAAAGAAATATTTAAATTAACCAGAGCCAAGATGTTTCCAAAATTACTGACAAGACACCAAACTACAGAGCCAGGAAACTTAGAAAACATCAAAAACAATAAATATGATGGAGAAAATGTACCTAGGTATATCATATTCAAACTGCACAAAATCACACAGAAAAATCTTTAAAGACAGAGGAAGAAAATACCTTACCTGTCAGGGAACACAGGAAAGTAGAATACACTTTTTATCAGAAACCACACAAGCAGAAGAAAATGTGTAAATCTTTCATCAAAGCGTTAAAAGGAAAAAAATAACCAATGTAGAATTCTAAATCCAAAAAATAAAAAATTTTAAAAAAGAATTCTAAATCCAGGCATGAAACTGACAGAGATATAAAGACTCTCAAAGACAAGCAAAAACCAAGGAAATTAATTGCCAGCAGACCTGCCCTGAAAGAAATGTTAGAAGTACATGGGCTGGGGATTTAGCTCAGTGGTTCTGCCGCCTCCCCCGCAAGTTCAAGGACCCAAGTTCGAGGCCCGGTACCAAAAAAAAGAAGTACAACCTACCCTTGAACAACCCAGGTTTGAACAATGTGGGCCCATTAATATGTGGATTTTTTGATATTTGTAACAGTTTTTAAAAATTTGAAAATGAATCATAAAACCTAGAAATATCCTTTTAAAAAGAAAAAGGGAAAAGGAAGGAAGAAAGGGAAGGAGGAAGAAGTATTCTTATAATTTGGATCTGAAGAACCCCCCCAAGGCCCACGACTCCAAAGTTTTAATTGCACAAAATGATCACTAATACTACATACTTATGTACTGCTATATTTCATAGCCAACTCCTATTTACTTTTGCAGGGAAGTCATGTTGTAAGTGTTCACTTAAAATGCCACATGATGTTAATCACCTCCATGAGAGCAGTTTGTCTCTCCAGTAAACTGTGTTTCACATTAAAAAGTGATGTCGGCCAGGCATGGTGGTGCAACCTATAATCCCAGCACTCTCAGAGGCTGAAAGCAGGATTGTAAATTTGAGTCCAGTCTGAGCAATTTAGCAACTCTGTGACTCCCTGTCTCAAAATTAATAATAGCAGTAGTAATGATAATAAAAAAGAATTTGGGATAGCTCAGTGCAAAGGCTCTAAGGTCAATCCCCAGTACCAGAAATGGGAGGAGGGGGAAAAAAGGATATCTCACGGCCCTCATGTATTTTTCATTGTATACAACCTTCCAAAAAAGAAAGCACCAGAAAAAGGTGACTTTACTTATAAGGTCCACCAAACTTTTAAGGAAGAAATAACATCAATTCTTTAAGATCCCTTCCAGAAAATAAAAGGAATCCTGCCAAACTTACTCTGTGAGTACAATATCCTAACAGTACTAAAACCAGATTACAACAAAACTACAGACTAATATCTCTAGTAACACAGACACAAAAATCCTCAACAACATATAAGAAAATCACATCCAACAATGTATAAAAAGAATTCTATACTAGGTATACAAGACCGGTTTAAAATTCAAAAACTAACCAAACATAACAACTAAAGAAAAATCCTGAGTGCCAACTCAAAATCACGGCAATTGATGTAGAAAATGCACTTGACAAAAATCCAATGCCTATTCATAAAAACTCTTAGCAAACTAGAAGTTGAAGAAAACTTCAATTTGATAAAGAAAATTTAAAAACCTACAGGTTACAGGCTGGGGATTTAGCTTAGTGGTTCCGCCGCTTGCCTCACAAGCGCAAGGACCCGAGTTCGATCTCCAGTACCAAAAAAAAAAAAACCCTATAGGTTAATATCATTCTTTATAGTGAAAAACTGGATACTTTCCCTCTAAAATTGGGGCCAATGCAAGAATGTATTTTCTTACCAGTCTGACTCATCACAAGAAATAACAGGTATGAAGTTTAGAAGGAAGAAATTAAACTGTCCTTATTCACAGGTTACATGATTGTCAAAGTAGAAAACCCTGAAGAATCTTTTTTTTTTAACCCTGAAGAATCTTAAAAAAAAAAAAACAAAAAAAAAAACCTAGAATAAGCAAGCATAGGAAGGTCACAGTACTGAAGGTCAATCAATATACAAAAGTCAATGTCTTCCCTATACAAACAATTGGAATCTGAAGCTTAAAAAGCAATCCCAGGGGCTGAGGATTTAGCTCAGTGGTTCCAGCACCTGCCTCGCAAGCACAAGGTCCCGAGTTCGATCCCTGATACCAAAAAAAAAAAGCAATCCCATTTATAATAGCAGAGGAAAAATTAAACAGCTATAAATCTAACAATCAGTACAGTATCAGTAAGAAGGAATCTACAAAACAATGAGAAAAAAAGATCTAAATAAATGGAGAAATATTCCATGTTTATTTACTGCAATACTCAATATTGTAAGATGTCAATTCTTCCCAACTTAAATTCAAGAAGTAACTAGCTAATACTGATAAAGCATCTCACTGAGCATTCAACTACAAAGGCAGAGCACTGAACCATATATGCACTAGGGCAGGGACAACTAGCACAATGCCTACAAACAGTATGGGCTCAATAAATGTCTTTATAATAAACAAGTCAATTATTTAGATATAGAAGGACAGACTGCAGCATCCAATAGGAAGTTGGACTGAATAAATGTTATCATTTTTTAAGAATCTCTTTCTATATAATATATAGAAGAATCCAGTAAGTTTCTGACCTACTTTCCAACATGTCAATTCAAAATATAATTTACTAAGTCTACTATTATGCATCATTGTGCTACAGAAAAATGCTAACTTTCTCTATATGTACAACAATCTATTATTTCAGATCAAAAGAAGCAGCAGTTGGAAAAAACCTGAGGCTTTTCAAATAATGTGAAGCTCACTGTTTTGTGAATTCAAAACTAGTACATCCAATTTCATCTAAGCATGTACAACAGAGCAGTGCATAAAAACAAAACTACATTTAAAAGCATTTTGAAAGATGTTCTCAAAATACAAAATTCAGAATATAAATTCTACCAAACATAATCTAGACATAAACATTTTCATTTTCAGAGCATCTCAATGGCATGTAACAGTAAGGGACAGAAATCTCAACAGTACTACAGGAAATCTGATATAGATGCCTGTCTTTCCTCTATCTAACCCCTTCCTCATGGCTCTGAATCCAAAGGAGCTCAATAAATATTTTGATTGAACTGACTCACTTAAAGACACATTTATACCCCACACTAATAGCAATTCTACCAATGCTATCAGCTGAAATAACTTAATTCTTACTTTAGTGCCACAATAATTTTTGTTAAATGAGCAATGATGACATCTAAATGGACACCTCTCTTGGGTGCCTAAAACTGTAATTTTCACACACATACTAGAAACAGTATAACAACATTCAAAAATGTCTAACTGGAAGCTATTTTCTTTCCAAAATAATAAAACACGTTTAAAATATAAAACTGTAATGCACATGATGTAATTTCCTTCTATACAAAATGTAGTTAGCCTGCTTCTTGCTTTTAGATTGTGTTGTACCCATTCATTTTCAAGTGGCTCTTGAACTAAAATAGTAGCCTAAAAATGTATGTCAAAATTGGATAGGTTGGGGCTGGGGATTTAGCTCAGTGGCACCATACCTGCCCGGCAAGTACAAGGTCCTGAGTTCAATCCCCAGAACAAAGAAAAAACTGGATAGGTTGGGAGAACTATTAGGCATAATAGGGATAGGAATTACAATGAGCATAGAATACCCATTACAAAAGTGAAAAAGTATTCACAACAAAAAAATGGACATAAATAATGGAGAATATTTGCCAACCAAAAGTCTGTGTTTTGCAGAAATGAGCCAGTCCAGGAAAAAATTATTATGACTTCTGTTTATTAAACAGTCTATCCACTGTTAAGTTCCCAGGCAAAATCCCCATCTGTTTGTATGAAAGTATGACTCTGGCCCTAAAAAGGGAACAAAAGATCTTTATTAATTCATATAATTTAAATGGATACCTATTTTTACTTGCCCAGCAATAATCCCCAAGCTTTTTTTTTCTGGGAATAACTCTTCCCTCAAGACAAATCACGTGCTTTCTATTTTTTTTCTTAAATTCTTTTATTGGTACATTTTAGGTATACAACACAATAACATATCACATTCGGAACTTGTACCTTTACATGATGCATCTTGGTTCTTATTTTTTTCCCCATTCCTAGCCCTCCCTTTACCCCCTCCACCCTTCCCTATTTACAAAGACTTTACTTCCATTTTTTCCATTTCTCAGCATTTTTCCTTTCCCTTCTTTCCTTTCCCCTGCCCCTCCCACTATTCCTACTGCTTTGGACCTTTTCTTCCTATTTTGCATTATCGATTATTCATTCTAATCATTGGTACATTTTAGGTATAAAATATAATGACATTCATCATTGGAAATTTGCACCTTTACATAATCTCTCTTGGTTCTTATTTTTCACCCTTGCCCAGCCCTCCCTTCAATCCCTCCAGTTCTATTTACAAAGATTTTGTTCCTATTTTTCCATTTTCCCATATTAATTCCATTCCCTTCTATCCTTTCCCCTCTCCCTCCCACTTCCCCTTCCCCTTTGCCCCTTTTCTTCCTATTTGACATTACCTATTACACATTTTAGTCCTTATTTACACTTTCTGTTTCTCACATCAGAGAAAATATTCGGTATTTGTACATGTGTGTCCTATTTATTTCACTTAAGAGTATCGCCTCCATGTGCATCCACTTAGCTATAAACGTCTCTAAATTCTCATTTTATTATGGCTGACTAGTACTTCATATTATAAAGAAAACACATTTTCTTTATCCAGTCTCCAGTTGATGGGCACTTGGGCTGTTTCCAAGTTTTAGCTATTACAAACTGTGCTGCTATGAACATGGGTGCACATGTATCACTGTGGTATGATTCTTTTAATTCTTTGGGCAAGATACCCAGCAGGGGAATAGCTCGGTCAAATGGGACCTCTAGCCCTAGTTCTTTGAGGTATCTCCATACTGATTTCCACAGTGGTTGCACCAGTCTACACTCCCACCAGCAGTGGAGCAGGGTTCCTCTTTCCCCAGAGACCAACCAGCATTTGTTATTGGTTGATTTCTTGAAAGCAGCCATCCTTTCTTGGGTGAGGTGGAATCTCAGTGTTGTTTTCATTTGAATCTCTCAATTGACCAGCGATGTTGAACATTTTTTCATATGTTTATTTGCTATTTCTCCTTCTTTGTGTGAGAAATGTCTGTTCATTTCAGATGCCCATTTTTGGATTGGGTCTTTAAGGTTGGGAGGTCTGATTCTTTAAGTTCTTTATAGATTCTAGATAGTAGGCCTTTGTCTGAGGAAAACCACGTGAAAATTTTTTCCCACATTGTGGGTTGTCTCTTCACTCTGTTGATGGCTTCTCTTGCTGTGCAGAAGCTTTTTAATAAGAAGAGATCCCAATTGTTGATTGCTTGTGCTAGTTCACAGGCAACTGAGGTTTTGTTCATAAAATCTGTTCCTACACCAATGTCTTCAAGAGTTCTACCTAACTCTTGAGCCTGTTCAGCATTTCTATTTAAATATTTAGATCTTTAATCCATTTCGATTTTAGTTTAGTGCATGGTGATAGGTATGGGTCTATTTTTAATCCTTGGCAGGTTGAAATCCAGTTTTTCCAACACCATTTATTAAATAGGCTATCTTTCCTCCAATGAGGGTGTTTGGCTCCTTTCTCAAAGATAAGGTGGGTGAGTATGTCTGAAGTTGTTTCTGCATCTTCTAATCTATTCCACTGATCCTCAGGACTGTTTCTTTGCCAGTACCATGCTGTTTTTATCACAGTAGCTTTGTAGTAGAGTTGAAGGTTGGGGATTGTGATACCCCCTGCCATGTCTCTGTTACCTAGAATTGCTTTTGCTATTCTGGGTCTCTTCTTGTTCCAAATGAATTTCTGGATTGTTTTCTCAAGGTCCATGAAGTACACTGCTGGGATCTCAATTGGAATTGCATTGAATCTATATAGCAGTTATGGAAGTATGCCATTTTCACTATATTAACCCTTCCTACCCAGGAGCAGGGGAAGTCTGTCCATTTTCTTATATCATCTTCAATCTCTCTTTTCAGAGTACTATAGTTTTCAGGGACGAGGTCTTTGATTTCGTTAGGTTGATTCCTAGGTATTTCAGTTTTTTGGATGCTATTGTGAAAGGAATTATTTCCCCTATTTCTCTCTCAGTGAGTATTGATTTTTGTGTGTTGACCTTGTAATCGTATTGATTTTTGTGTGTTGACCTTGTAATCAGCTACTTGACTGAATTTGGTTATTAAGTCTAGAAGACTTTTGGTGGAGTTCCTGGGGTCTTCTATATAGTGTATCATGTCATCTGCAAATAATGACAATTTGACTTCTTCATTTCCTGTCTTTATTCCTTTTATTTCTTTCTCTTGTCTAATTGCTATAGCTAATATTTCCAAAACTATATTGAAAAAGAGTGGTGATAGTGGACATCCTTGTCTTGTTCCTGATTTTAGTATGAAGGATTTCAGTTTTTGACCATTTAGTATGATATTGGCTGTTGGTTTTTTCATAGATGGCTTTGATCAGATTGAGGTAGAGACCATCTATTCCAACTTTTTGTGGGGTTTTTATCATAAATGCATGTTGGATTTTGTCAAATGCTTTTTCTGCATCGATGGAGATGATCATATAGTTTTTGTCCTTGGCTCTATTGATACAGTGTATTACATTGATTGATTTGCGTATTTGAGCTATCCCTGCATCCCTGGGATGAATCCCACTTGATCAGGGTGTATGATCTTCTTGATGATCTTCTGCATTCTGTTTGCCAGTATCTTATTAAGGATTTTTGCATCTATGTTCATTAGTGAGATTGGCCTATACTTCTCTGTTTCGGTTGGGTCTTTCTCTGTTTTGCGGATCAAGGTGATGCTTGCTTCCAGGAATGAATTTGGGAGTATTACTTCCCTTTCAATTTCATTGAAGAGTTTAAACAGTAGCGGCTATAGTTCCTCTCTAAATGTCTTGTACAATTCAGCAGTGAAGCCATCAGGGCCCGGGCTTTTCTTAGTTGATAAGTTTTTAATTACGTTTTCAATTTCATTGGTTGATATTGGGTTGTTTAGAATTTTTAGGTCTTCTTCGTTCAACTTTGGTAGTTCATATGTATCTAGGAATCTGTCCATTTCTTCTGTGTTGTCCATCTTATTGGCGTATAGGTTCTGGAAGTAGGTATTGATGATCCTTTGGATTTCTGCTGGTTCTCTTGTAATTTCACCCTTTTCATTTCTAAATGCATGGATTTGGGCCTTTTCTTTCCTTTTTCTGATAAGGTTGGCTAAGGGCTTGTCAATTTTGTTGATTCTTTCAAAGAAGCAAGTCTTGGCTTCATTGATTTTTTGTATCGTTCTTAGTCTCCATTGCATTGATTCCTCCTCTGATCTTTATAATCTCCTCCCTTGTATGAGCTTTGAGGTTGTCCTGTTCTTCTTTTTCTAGAAGCTTGAGGTTCAGCATCAGGTTGTTTAATTGGGCACATTGTTTTCCCAATATACGTATTCACTGCTATGAATTTCCCTCGTAAGACTGCTTTCATTGTGTTCCATAGATTCCGATATGTTGTATTATCATTGTCATTTAATTGAAGGAACTGTCTGATTTCTTCTTTAATTTCCTCTGTGACCCACTGGTTATTCAGAAATGTGTTGTTCAATTTCCACGTGTTTATGAAATTTTTTGAGTTTTTTTTGTTATGGATCTCCAATTTCATTGCACTATGGTCTGATAATATACAGGGGATAACTTCAATTCCTTTGCACTTACTTAAACATGTTTTATGTGTCAGTATGTGGTCTATTTTGGAGAATGACCCACGTGCAGCTGAGAAGAATGTGTATTCTGATTTTGTGGGGTGGAAGACTCTGTAAACATCTGTTAAATTCATTTGTTCAAGAGTTTGATTGAGTTCTAGTATTTTGTTGTTCATTTTTTGTCTAGTTGATCTATTTGTGACAGTAGGGTGTTGAGGTCCCCCACTACAATTGTATTCATGCATATATAACTTTTCATGTCCATTAGTATTTGTTTTATATAGTTGGGTGCACTAGTGCTTGGTGCATAGATATTTAAGATTGTCATCTCTTCCTCTTGGATTCTTCCCTTTACAAGGATGTAGTGTCCTTCTTCGTCTCTCTTAATCAGTGTTGGTTTGAAATATACTTGATCTGCAAAGAGGATAGCTACTCCTGCTTTTTTTTCGAGGTCCCCGTCACATGGAGTATTGTTTTCCACCCTTTAACTTTCAGTCTATGAGTTTCCTTTTGAACTAAGTGTGTTTCTTGTATACAGTATAGTGTTGGATTTTGCTTCTTGACCCATTCTGCCAGTCTATTTCTTTTGATTGGTGAATTGAGACCATTAACCTTGATGGTTATAACTGAAATGTATTGACTTGTCATTGCCATGACTTTTTCTTTTTGTTGGGTTCTCCCCCTTTACATTTAATTTCTTGTCATGCCAGATGGGTCCATTCTGCTTTGCTTCCTGGGGTTGTGATCCTCAATGTCTGTTCCTCGGATATTGTGTAAAATTCTTTGGAGTGCTGGTTTGGTATTCACGAAGTTCCTAAGATGCTCTTTGTCATGAAAGCATCTTATTTCTCCATCCATTTTGCAGGGTACATCAATCCGGGTTGGGGGCTGTTTTCTTTTAGGGCTTGGAATATGTCACTCCAAGCTCTTCTTGCCTTGATGGTTTGTGTTGAGAAGTCTGCTGTGATTCTGATGGCTTTCCTTTGTATGTGATTTGTTTCTTTTCTCTAACTGCTTGTAGAACTTTGTTCTTCTGTTGAGTTTCTGGAATCTTAACAATTGTATGCCAATGTGTAGATTTTTTTTGATCAAGGCTATTTGGAGTCCTATACGCCTCACTTATCTGTATGTCAAGTTCTTTTCTCCTGCTTGGGAAGTTTTCTGCCATTACTTCTGTGAAGAGTTTTTTTTAATGTCATCTGCACTCTCTCCTGTTTCTTCATTGACTCCAATCAGTCTTATGTTATTCTTGTTTATATCATCTAGCAGCTGCTGGATTGATTTCTCGTGTTCCCTTATAATTTTGAAGCAATTTTTCTTTTCCTGGTCATTAATTGCAATCTTATCTTCTATATCTGAAATTCTGTCCTCACATTGGCTCATTCTGCTGTGTAGACTTTCAATGGAGTTTTTCATGTCCTGCAAATCTATTTGCATCTGTTTTATGGATCCTATTTGTTTCCCACATTGGGATTCCATCATGTTCCTGAGCTCCCCTCTAGATTTATTAATTATGTCTTGCACTAGGAGCACAATTTCTCCTGTTATCTGAGAAATTATTTCTGATTTCATTTTTTCCAGATCCCCTTTTGTTGCCAGTTCAGTGGGTCCAGGTGGTTGAGTATCAGAGTGTTCCATCTCATTTCCCTTTGGGGTTGCTGTAGGTGATCTAGAAGTCTGGTTTTGAGACTTATTTGTGTTTTCTCATTTCGACTGGGGGGGCAGGGGGTGCTGCTGGCGCCCAAGTGGCTCACCTCCTCTGAGCTGGGAGAGGTGGGACAGGGGCCAGGAGCGGCAGTAGGGATGATGGCCCGGAAGCCCCTTCCTCTGGCCTGGGAGCAGTGGGAGGGATGGTGGCTGGAAAGCCCCTTCCTCTGTACCAGGAGTAGTGGGACATTGGCTCAGAAGCCCCTACCTCTGGACCTGGAGCGGTGGGATGGATGGTGGCCCGGAAGCCCCTTCCTCTGTCTGGGAGTGGTGGGATGGAGGACCAAAAGCCCTTTCCTCTGGGCTTTGAGTGGTGGGATGGGTGGTGGCCGGGAAGACCCTTCCTCTGGGCCAGGAGCCAATCACGTCCTTTCTAAAGAAACCTCAAACCCACAGCCACACATCTGACCACAAAGACAGACACTGAATCTAATCTAGAGCAATTAGCCCAATTCCCAAGAGTTTTGGTCTAGTGACCAGAGAGCTCATCATTGACAGTGTCTCTCTTATAGCAGAAATTTTTAAGATGTAAACTGTGAATTGTTGGTGGCCACCATGATTTTCCTCATATGAAGACTGCTTTACACTAAGAGAGTTTCAACCAAGTGTAGAGCTTTATCTGATGTCTTGACAAATCCACTGTTGTTTAATTCTATGAAATATCCCTTCCAAAAGTGTTTTTAATAAACTAGTTTAAATTGGGTTTCTAATAAGTCCTAATATAATTTTATGGTGGAAAAAAAGATATAAATAGGTTGCAGACAGGGGGCGGGGGATTTAGCTCAGTGATTTCACCACCCACTGTGTGAAAGGATAAGGACAGGAGTTCGATTTCCCAGTACCCTCCCCCCCAAAAAAGGTTGCAGAAGGCAGTATGGTTTCATATAGTAACCTCCTGCAGGCCTCCTCACTTCAGCTAATGGCAACTCTGTCCTTTTAGCCACCCTGGAAAAAAACCACCAGAGTTATACCACTCCTGTCTTTCTCATTCCTGCCTCACTTCCTCCATGTGTATACCCACACATATGCAAACACAAGCTCTCTCCCTCCTATTCTCTCACATCCACCCACACATCTATAACCCTTTTATTTACAGTCACCAAATTCCTTTGGCTCTATCTTCACATTGTATCCCCCAAAATTCCTATTTCTTACCACCTCTAGTGCCATTACCCAGTCCTAGCCACCATCTTCTCTTATCTAAATTATTTTCAAACCTCGTAAATAGTCTGTTTACTTATTTTCCCCAATCTATTTCCAAAATAAGAGATCAGAATGATTCTTTTAGTTTCTATCATTTCTCTAATTAAAATCCTCCAATGTCTCTTCTATTTCACTCAGAAAAAGTCAAATAACCTTCAAAGATATTACACAAAGTAACCCTCCTCCCTAGTAACCCCACCCCACTTAACCTCACCACTATAACCTATGTCCTACAATTCTCTCCCTTGTTCACTCAACTCCAGCTACAATGATCTCCTTGCTTTCCTTCAAACAAGACTGGCACTCTTGTTCTGCCTGTCCTACCACAATGAGCACTTTCTTTCGTATATCTCCTTGGCTGTTACTCTCAGTTCCTTCTTCACTTCTCTTCTGCCTCATCCCCGTGAGAGATCTGCTCTGATCACCTCATCTAATGCTGCTTCCCATCACCAGCACATTCAACTCCCCTTCTTCCTGTTCTCTTCACTCTGCTTTTTCAGAATACTTATTTTCCAACATACAATCTGTCTTTCTAGTATATCTACCATTTATTGTCTGTCTCTCCCACTAGAATATAGCACTGTCGAAAGCAAGGATTTTTGTTTTATTCATAAATGTAATTAAGCACCTAGAAGAATATCGGGCATACAGCAAACAGTTAAATATTTGCTGCTAATAAATGAATGAATATCCGAGATGAGTAACTCCAGAAGCCACTCAGGTACTTCACAGCCTGATCAGTAATGTGCCATTTAAAAATTTTTATTTATTTAATCTGTGTGTGATGCTGGGGATCAAATCCAAGGCCTCTCACATTTTAAACTCATGCTCTGCTACTGAACCCCCAGACCCAGTATTGTTACATTAAAGAAATGAGAGAAGAGCATTGATGGGTTTCTTTCATTGCCCAACTAACAACTAGCTCATATATTTGAACTTCTAAAGATTTCTGATATAATGAAACATCAACAGATAACTTTTTTGTTTTGGTTTGGTTTTTTTGAGACAGGGTCTTGCTATGTTGTTCAGGCTGCCTTCGAACTCACTATGCAGCCCAGGCTGGCCTCGAACTCAAGGCAATCCTCCTGCCTCAGAACAGATAACTTTTAAAAGACAAAGTAAATTAGAATATTAGAGATTTCTTTTCCAAATTCCCCACTGTTGAAAAAAAAATGACAACACTAATTAGTTAATAATTTTAAGGAATTATATTTCAGCATGAGAGGATGGTGGGATGGTTGTTAAGGATCCTTGTCTTGTACCAATATACACTGAAATATTTACAAATTAAAAGATATGAGACTTTTTCATATAATCTTGAATGGAACTGGGGGTAAAAATAGTGGCAACAAAATCAGTCACCATTTGATAATTGATGAAGTTAATAAAAAGTCACAGGAGGGCCGGGGATTTAGCTCAGTGGTTCCACCACCTGCCTCACAAGCACAAGGTTCCAAGTTCAAACCCCAGTATCAAAAAAATAAAAAAATAAAAAGTCACAAGAATATTATTCTTCCTAAATTTGTCTATGTTTCAAATTTGCCAAAATAAAAATAATGAAAAAGCAAGGTAACAATAACTTTAAAAATTGACCCAAAAAAAGAACCACACACAAAAAAATGTATTCTCTTCAACATCTAGCATATTATATTACACCTAAATAAATGATGAAAGAATCACAACCAAAGAACAGCATCTAAAACTACCATAATGATGGGCAGTAGGTTAAAACAAAAATAATGACCAAAGTGAGCACTTCCTTCTAAGTCAAAGAAAATGACATGAAAAATGATGGCCTTGATGGTTGCTACAACAAAGACTAGAAAATAAATTTGTCTAAATAAGCAAAACTGCAAAGACCTCAGATTTGGATGACTGGAAGAGAAACAGGACACACTGGAAAATTTCATCTTTTCTCAAGGTAAAGGACATTGCACTTTAATCTATCAAGGTCATTCATATCAAACCTAAAGAAAACTGCTGAAATTTTTATGCACCAAATAACAATGCAGCCGTAATTACTAGAAAGAAAAAGAAAAAGCTTCAGCAATCTTCCCAGCTGCTTATCTACTTTGGTTAAAATGATATTATCCAATGAGTTTACGGCTGTTTAAAATTTGAGAGTTCTGGGTGGTATGTATGTCAATATCTGGTTTCCCTTTGAGTGTACTTTATTAATGTGGATTTCTATTGTTAATGATGGCATAGTTGTTGGTTTTAATTGGTTTTTTGCTGTATGTCAATATCTGGTTTATCTTTGTGACAGTGACATTACCACAGTTTGTTTTCTCCTCTCTGAGTAGTGCTGGACACTAAGACTCTCAAATAAGTGGAATATCCATCCAAACAGATGCAAAATTTTCAATATAGAAACACAAGAAGTATAAAAAAATAAGGCAACATGATCCCTTGAAATGTCCATAATCTGTCAGTAACTAATTGCAAGACTACCTAAGTGGGTAGAATTCTAGACAATTCAAAAGATTGATTTTTTAAAGATTAATAACTTTCTGAAAGGATACAAATGAACAGCTCAATAAATTATGAAAGACAATGCAGAATATTAAGGAGCAAGTCAACAAAAAGAAATTCTGAAGAACCAAACAGAAATTATGAAAATTAAAAGCACAGCAGGGGGCCAGGGATTTAGCTCAGTGGTTCCAGCGCCTGCCTTGCAAGCGCAAGGTCCCAAGTTCGATCCCCGGTACCAAAAAAAGAAAAGAAATAAAAGCACAGTAAGTGAAATTAAACAAACAATAACAAAAAAACTCAGACCAATAGACAAGATCATTTACATTACTAGTTTCCCTCAGTTCACTGAAAACAAAGTTTACTGCTATTATGTTTGTTTCTTCTTTGTAAGATAATCTTTTTGTCTATGCCTTATACTCTGAGTAACCATTTTGAAGATATGGATACATGTGTATTAACTATTGTATAATTATTTATGAAATTTTGTTTTACTTTTTCATAAAATGAAAAAAGGAAATAAGCAGATTCTAATATCAAGAAGCTATAGTTAATGAAACATACTAACAACATCAAGAAAACCACAGAGATAGGTATTATCATTTATAAGATAAACCAGCAACATAAATTTAACGCTTAACTATATGGTTTCAGACATAATCTACTCTTAAACATATACTTACTTCACTCTATGAAATCTTCAGACCATTTAGTCTAATATTCTGACTGCTTTGAAAAAAAAACTAAGGCAATACCATCTGCTTTTGTTGTTGGTCAAAAATTGGGCTCTTGTCTACCTGTACACTCTGTTCTACAATCTAATTTCAACTTTTATAATATAGGCCCTCTCTCCCTTTGTTAATATAAGACCCTTCCTAGACCTTCACTTATTCTGATTAGTTAAAATCTGGTCATTTCTCTATGAATTGACTCCTCCTGCCTTGTCTCTGTTATTTTACAAACTTTCCTGGTTACTAAGTATCTCCTAGCATTATTCTGCTCACTGGCTAATAAAAAACCACCAGAGCATTAGCCAAGCTGCCTGTGGGTATACCAAACAGTTATAATACCAAAACGAAAGCCAAGGAGGAAAAAAGGAACAGAAATATGAAAGAAAAGGGAAGAAAGCAAGCAATCACCATTAATGAGCAGCTACTACATGATATTATCTCCACAAAGCTATGAGCATGCATTATTAGCCCAATTTATAATGGCAACAAAGTACATAATTTTCTCCCATGGCCACACTACCAATAAGAGGAAGAAAAAGAATGTAATATTCCATGATCTAAAGGACCAGTGTGCTTTTTCTCAAACTAGTTACATATATTCCCAGGCATAAAATTAAACAAACTAGGTTTATGCTAAGGAAAAGGTAAATATTAAACCTGCTATGTTGTGACAGCTCTCTTCATTCACTCTAGTTTTCCAAATTTTTTTTTTCCTTTTGAGACAGGGTTTCACTAAGTAGCTCAAGCTGCCCTCCAACTCACACTCTTCCTGCCTCAGCTCTTAGTGCTAGGATTGCAGACATGTGCCACTATGCCCCGCTAATTTTCCAAAACTAATACTTAAGCAGGATGTGTTTTGGTTTTTGATAGTAATTAAAATATTTCTACATTTCTAAAAACAGCACAAATGAAATATAAAACTCACATCAATTCTTAAGGTAAAAGAGAATTTAAGAAATTTTCAAGCTCTTCTAAGGTATATCCCAAAGGGTACCCCTCTCTCCTGCCTTACTAATTCTTTGCTGATAGTTTAAGAAGCCCTGTTTTACAGAAATTGGGAGGGAGATTTAAAAACTCAGTAATTAAAAATGTCTGGATTAACAAATCTATACATCTTCAACTCTCCAAAAAAAAGTCAATCACTCTCTCTACAGTGCTTATATGACACTTCACATAATTTATATTCCTACTTATATCACATAATTATTTATGCATCTCTCATCAGTTGGAAATAGATTATTATTTATTTCCCCTGGAGAGCAACCACACTTCGTTATTGAATTTTCAGCTCCCTATAAAGTATAAGGAATATAGTACATCACATATTTGTCAAACATAAATGGGTTAAACTGCCCCACGTCAAAGACCAAAATAATTTCCCACTAGTTAGATCATTCCAGCACAGAGAACTTCAAAAGATTTGAATTACATAAGACAACTCCTCTAAATACCAAGTCCAAATTCACTTTATAGCTAATGGGATTTGAAAGACTAATTTCCTTACCCATAGTCAAGAAATCACATTGCACAGACTAAATGCTTACATATTTCTTTCTTTTTATAAAGTATGCCCTGCCAAATCAGAATTTCTGGCCATGCAAAAATAAAACTGTGATTAAGCAGGAAAAACCTTTACAAATGATGTATTCCACTCTGTCTTCTGGCATATCTTATTAAGGGCAACAGATTTTAAGACATAACAAATCAGAATTGCAGTATATTGGTTTAGCTTTAATTATGTATCTGCCAGTTCTAGTTCTATATTTTTTAATCTATCCGGTTCTCAAGAAAGCAAGAATCATTGCATTATGTAGAGTCATATGGAACACTTTAATTACTTTAGGAAAAGAATCCACAATTATTAATTGCCTGTGACCTTCCTATGGTACCTCCTTAAAACTTCCCAAGATGATCAGATGTTTCAACATAGCATCAATGAAAAATAGATGAATGACTGGTTTTTAAAGGATAAGTATCTTCCCCGTGTTTTAAAAAGGTTTCTAGGGCCGGGGATTTAGCTCAGTGGTTCCGCCGCCTGCCCTGCAAGCGTAAGGACCCAAGTTCGATCCCTGGTACCAAAAAATAAATAAATAAAAATAAAAAGGTTTCTATTTATTTTAGTATAAAACTTGCATGTTTTCTCTAATATTAGAATCTGAAAAAAATCTTAAGTGTCTCATATTTTATTAAATACATACTTGGGTGTACACATTTCCATTTAAGATGTATTACAGGCTAATAATAAAGTGAATAACTGGCATTTTATTACTGTACCCCCAGTATATGCAATTAATAAGCATTTGGTTAAGTCTATAAATATCTCAGCTTATTAGATACCAGACACTGATCTAAGCACAGGCTACTATAATATGATATATCCAACAACCCTTGCCTTCAATCGTGTGGAAAAAAAAGTAGACATTCAATAAATAAACTCATAAATATATAATTATCAAATGTGGCAAATAAAATGAAGAAAAATAACAGGGTACTTTCAGTGGAGTTGGGGAACCTGGGGTTATCCAAGTTTATACTGAAATACTATCCAATACTGTATTTAGAAAGCTGAGATTGTCCTCTGAGAACAGGACATTTGAAATGATACCTGGAAAGGTCTGGGCCAGCCAAAATTTAAATGATTGTGCCAAGTCACTGGAATAGCAAATAGACCCTAAGGCAAGTTTCTGACTGAAAAGCCAGTGTAACTTGATCACTGAAAACCAGAGAGTAGATTTAAAAGAAACTGATAAGGGGCAAGATAATATATAGTTTTATACCACATGTAAGGATTTAAGGATTTATTCTAAATGTATGGAAAAATCTAAAATAAAACATTGTAAGTGAGGAGTATGTAAGAAAGACCAAGATACAGAACACCAGAAGGCCTTAGACCAACATCAAAGCTTAGAAAATGAAGGTATAGACAGATTTTAAGTCAAGATGTTTTATATATGCTTTCATGAATCCCTGTTATGAACAACTTTTTCAATTAGTCCATCATCTACCATCACATTCTCCTTCTTTTCTCTGTATGTGTCTACACTAGAGGTATAACTGAGCAGAAAATGCTCAAAAATTACAAAGAGAATAAAAAGTACAGATAAGGACAAACTGTAAAGTCAAACACTGAATTACTGAGCAGACTATCTTCTATAGCCTGGAGTGGAAGAGGAGTAGATCTGCACAGAAGAAAATGCATTCTCAACTATTTAAATTTTAACCACATGCATTATTTTTTAAAACAAAACACTGACTTTATTACATTTCTCACTATAAAGTAGTTTGCTAAAACACGATGAAATTTTTCATAAATTACTTCCATTTACTAAATGAAAAACTGATAATTACTTCATGAGATTATCCTTGCAACTTCTCCACCTACCTGAAATTCAACTACATAAAGAATTTCTTTGGGAGTTTCTACCTAAACATTCTATTTGATATTCTATTTTTCATTGTTCGATATAGCAACTTTCATCTCTATCAAAAATGAGTTTCAGCATTCGGGTCCAAAAAGGACTAAAAGTCAACATTTAACTTGCTTAGAATTAAGAGGAAAATTAATACCAACTTTATAGTAAATGTATACAGTGATCTAGTGATCCATATGCAAAAATCTGACCTAGGAAAACACTTACCAATATATGAAAATACAATCACAAGAATACATCATTGCTTTCAATCGGGATATGGGGACTTAACTGTACAATAAGGAAATAGTTCAATAATTTACATGCCATTATGCTGGCGGAAGAACTGTCACAGAAGATATTTAAAATAAATTAAGTCCATTCTAATAAGTTCATCTTTTTCAAAAAAGTGTGCATTTATTAAACAATGTATAGTGTCAAACAAGTTCACTTAATTATACTCATTTTAAATGTATTACAATTATCACATACTAACCTAGATTTGAAAATAAAAAATAAAAGCAGAAATTTTCAAGAATTGTTGAAAGTATAATTTTATATGTCTTTCAATAAAGCAGAAACATCACTTTATAAGTAAAAACTTTCTAAAAGAAATACAATTTAGAATCTTTCTTCAATGTGCATTAGTTCCATAACTGTCAGGGTAAGCTACATAATTTTTCCAACTCATAATGGTATAGTACATTATAAACATTTCCAAACAAGAGTTTTTGAAGTCAAATCTAAAAGATTACAAGACATTTTTAAGTTTCCCAATATTTCCCAGATACTGTCATCAGAAAAATGAGGATGGCAGAGAGCATTGACAGTTTCCTCAGAGATCTCACTCATCACTAGAAAAACACTTTAGTGGAGTCTACGAATCCAAAGAGAAAATGGATCATTACCCTTCACAGATAGCAAACAAGAGGCTGAGCAGAGAAAGGTTCCACCAGAACAACCCAACCTTGAATGAGCTGTGGAATTAGCTCTGACACTGTTTATGTTTGTCATCTTCTTAAAGTGCATATTTTTGGAATTCAAGCGCCAAAATTAAAACGTAATTTTCTTTGAGAAGAGGATTAGGTCTTAGTTTTAGAATCTGAACTAAGTAAATAATGAGGAGAGCACAAAGGATCAACACTGCACTCTATCTGGCAAGCTATGCAAGAACAACTGCCAGAATACTTTTTTAAATACGGACATCTCAGGACAAGTTACTAGTCCTAACCTGCCTGGAATAGTATTTTAACAATTCTCTGGAGCATGATTTCCTAAGCTTACAAGTGCTTTGTTTTGTTTTAATTTACAAGAAAAATACTGATATTTTCTTTTGGATACTGTATTTTAATTTTAAGTGAAAATAAAAACTCCATTGTTATTTCAGAAGGGCTAAGGTCTTCAATAAAGCAATCCTTTAAAAGACATGAAAAGAAAGCATTTACACTAACATAAATAAAATACATATTCTATTTAGTATATTGAGTATATGTAATTAACTTACATAATGTATTAAATATACTGTTAATATATAAATATTAAGATTTATTATTTTTAAAACTTCAATAGGTTTCAAGTAACTTCCTTTGGTATTACACTAAATATAGTCGAACGCTCTAATACTTTTTTTAAAAAAAAACAGTTAGCTCTGTTGTAAAACACATACTGTCATACTTCCAAATTCTAATCAACTGTGTTTGTGAAAATAAAATCTCTAACTCCATACAGTTCAGTATTTCCATTTCCCCAGAGTGCCATGTACCCATCACAGGGGATGTATGTAGCTCAGTGGTGCTGTGCCTGCCTCACAAGTGCAAGGTCCTGAGTTTGATCCCTGGTACAAAAAACAAAAAAAAACCCTCAAGTCTGACATTCTTGTCACATTTCTATGCTACAAATCAATATACCATAACCATGTACCCATTACAAGTTTAGTATAAGCGGGCCAAGAGTGGCACAGGGCTGAGGCTCAGCAGGCTGGGCCTGGCCAGAGGCCTCGGGACTCGGCTGTGGCGCGCTGCCTGAGCGTCAGCGTGCTCCATGGGCAGCAGCCAGGGCCGCGATGACAGACTACAGCGAGGAGCAGAGAAACGAACTGGAGGCTCTAGAGTCCATCTACTCGGACTGCTTCACAGAAACTCTGGAGTTGCGGCCAGGGCTTTTCAGTATTATCAGAAAATACACCCAGCTTCACCATCACTGTAACATCTGAGGCTGAGAAAATGATGAAACTGTCCAGACTGCCCTCAAGTTTACATACAGTGAAAAATACCCAGATGAAGCTCCTCTTTATGAAATATTTCCCCAGGAAAACCTAGAGGATAATGACGTCATAGACATTTTAAAATTATTAGCATTACAGGCTGAGGAAAATCTTGGTGTGGTCATGATCTTTACTCTAGTGACAGCAGTGCAAGAAAAATTAAAGGAAATGGTAGATCAGATAAAAACGAGAAGAGAGGAAGAAAAGAAACTAAAAGAAAAAGAAGCAGAAGAAGCAGAGGAGCAATTATTCCACGGCACCCCGGTTACAATTGAGAATTTCTTATGCTGGAAAGCCAAGTTTGATGCAGAACTCTTGGAAATTAAAAAGAAACAGATAAAAGAAGAAGAGCAAGCAGGAAAAAATAAATTAAGTGGCAAACAGCTGTTTGAAACCGATCATAATCTTGACACATCTGCTATCCAGTTCTTGGAGGATGCTGGAAATAATGTGGAAGTAGGTGAGTCTTTGTTCCAGGAACTGGGTGACTTGGAGCTGGAGGATGTTGAGGACGACCCAGACTACAACCCTGCTGGCCCAGGGAGTGACTCACAGGACCGATGGACCATCTCCGGAGAGCTCCACAGCCACAGCAACTGTGGCTGTGCTGAGAGGCTTTTAATTTTCCTTTCTTTTTTTTCTAAGAAAAAATAACTCTCAGGAGAATATTCTGATAACTTTCACCATTGAACTTAATAAACTGAACATAAAACTTCAAGATAAGGGCCAGGGATTTAGCTCAGTGGTTTCGCCGCCTGCTGTGCAAGTGCAAGGACCCGAGTTTGATCCCCGGTACAATAAAAAAAAAACTTCAAGATAAAAATGTTCACTTCCTCTTACTGGTCAACAGAAGTTTACATATTTAACATTATTTAATGCTGGAGGGAGAGCCTACATATAACACCAAGACTTGAATGTGGGTTGTGGTCATGTCCATATGGGTATATGTATAAGAAACAGAAATAACTCGTGTTTTCTATCCTGGAGATGATAGTTACTTTTGGATTCCAAATGTTGTCTTTCATATAAAGTGTTAAAATACTGAGATAAATAGGAAATTAAACCTGGATTCCAGCCTTTTGACACAGTAAATTTAAGTTTTAACAGAATCAGAAGCCCAGATTATACACAGGAATAAAATGGATGTCATCACTATAATAGTACTTGAATACAAATTTTTGGTGTTTATAAAAATTGTATACTCCTAAGCCCTTCTCAGGATAGATTTATGAGCTGCAATCTGAATTTTAGAAGTGAAATGTGATACCAATTCTAAAGATAATTTGTTGTCGATCTGTTTTATTTTTAATTTTTAAAAATTAGTACATATCATAACTAATGATCATATTCATCATAGAGAACTTTACCTGTATATAACACATCTTAATTCTTTTTTTCCCATTCACCTTCCCCTTCTTCAACCCTTCTTTGCCTCCTTATTTACAAAAGTTTGTTTTCATTTTTTTCCTTCAATTCTTTTTTTCCATTTCCCTTCCTTTCCTTCCACTTCCACCCTTGTTTCCTTTCCCATCTGAATCTGTTCTTCCTACTTCCCAATATCTATCCTCCATTAAGCTCCTTATTTACCCTTTGAGTCTCTTAAACAAAAGAAACAATGCTATATTTAAACTTGTGTATCCAACTTACTTCACTTAAAATAGAGTCTCTAGGTGCATCCATTTTCCTAAAAATGATTCAGTTTTGTCATTCAAGAGATGCAAATGAAACAAAATTGAGATTCTACTTCACTCCAGAAAGAATGGCTGCTATCATGAAATCAACCAATAACAAATGCTGGCGGGGCTATGGGGAAAGAGGAACCCTGCTCCACTGCTGGGGGGAGTGTAGACTGGTGCAACCACTGTGGAAATCAGTATGGAGATACCTCAAAGAACTAGGACTGGAAGTCCCATTTGACCTCGCTATTCCACTGCTGGGGATCTTCCCCAAAGAATTAAAAGAATCATACCACAGTGATATATGTGCACCCATATTCATAGCAGGACAGTTTGTAATAGCTAAAACTTGGAAACAGCCCAAATGCCCATCAACTGGAGACTGGATAAAGAAAATGTGGATTTTTTATAAAATGGAGTACTACTCAGCCATAAAAAATGAGAAATTAGAGACATTTATAGCTAAGTGGATGCACATTGAGGCAATACGCGTAAGTGAAATAAATAGGACACACATGAATAAATACCAAATAGTTTCTCTGGTGTGAGAAACTGAAAGTGTAAATAAGGACTAAATGTATAATAGGTCATGTGAAATAGGAAGAAAAGGGGCAAAGGGGAAGGAAGTGGGAGGGCTAAGGGAAAGGATAGAAGGGAATGGGATTAATATGAGAAAATGGAAAAATAGGAACAAAATCTTTGTAAATAGGGAGGAATGGAGGGGTTGAAGGGAGGGCTGGGCAAGGGTGAAAAATAAGAACCAAGAGAGACTATGTAAAGGTGCAAATTTCCAATGATGAATGTCATTATACTGTATACCTAAAATGTACCAATGATTAGAATGAATAATCGATAATGCAAAATAGGAAGAAAAGGTCCAAAGGGATAGGGGTAGTGGGAGGGGCAAGGGAAAGGAAAGAAGGGAAAGGAAAAATGCTGAGAAATGGAAAAAATGGAAATAAAGTCTTTGTAAATAGGGAAGGGTGGAGGGGGTGAAGGGAGGGCTAGGAATGGGGAATAACTAAGAACCAAGATGCATTATGTAAAGGTACAATTCCCAATGAGAAATGTAATTGTGTTGTATACCTACAATGTACCAATAAAAGAAATTTTTAAAAAAATGACTCAGTTTTATCCTTGGGTAGTACTCCATTGTATATCATATTACATTTTCTTTATCACATCATCTTTTGATGAGCATCTGGACTGTTTACAAGATTTAGCTATTATAAATTGTGCTGGTATAAACACAGGTATCATACAAAAAAAAACAAAAAAGAAGTTTAGTAGAAGCAAAGTGGCTTTGGTGGGGAGAGGATGGCTACTTTCCTAAGTGCTATTACTGCTAAAGATACTGAGAAGCTACTGATAGCTACATAAATAATTCTCATATAACATTAATCTGCAAATTCCAATTACGTCAATGGGATCCATTAAACAGGAACAACTTCAATATCAAGTGCTGGTGAGAATATGGAGCAATTACAATCTTCCCAAACTACTGTAGATGTGCAAATCAGAAAAACCCCTTTGGAAAGTACCTACAAGAAATACTAGTAGTTTAAAAAGTGAAATGTAATGTCCCTCCCCTTGAGTGTGAGTTTGTACACTGCCTCACTTTTAAAGCACAGAATATGGAGAAAGGGATGCTGGAACTTTGGAGAACAGGTTTTAAAAGGCGTGTGGCTTTCTCTTTGCGTTCTTTTTCAATCATTTGCTCTGGAGGAGGCCAACTGCCCTGTCAAAAATTCATTCAGCAGCATTAGGAAATCACGCTCATGATGAGGAACTGAGGACCCTTGCATAATGCTATGGAAGTAGAGTCATTCAACATTAAAACACATCCATATAGGGCCAGGAATTTAGCTCAGTGATTTTGCCACCTGCTGTGCAAGCACAAAGACCAGAGTTCAATCTCTGGTACTAAAAAAAAAAGAAAAAAAACATGCATATAAAGAAATGGTTTGGGCTAGGATGTATCTACGTGGCTTAGTGCTTTCCTAGCATGCATGAGGCCCAGGATTCAATCCCCAGCAATGCAAAAAGAAGGGGGAAAAAAAGCCTTTGGAATATGCTCATCAAGATGTTCACAGAAGGAGTCCTGTGGAAGACACCGAATCAGCCCACTGCAGACAGGCAGGTCTGCGCACACCCTGCCGAGGCAGAACATGCAGAATCAGCCCGCGCCCTGGCAACAATCCACTGGACCCCCACCCCCGCTCCTCTGTACAGCTACCTGGTTCCACACTACAAAGACACAGAGGACACCAGAGCACCAGACCACAGTACTGCGTCCCGCTGCTCCCAGCCCAGAGGTAGGGGCTTCTGAGCCACCGTCCCACTGCTCCTGGTCCAGAGGAAGGGGCTTCCCAGCCACCATCCCTCCCACTGCTCCCAGCCCAGAGGATAGGGCTTTTGGGCCACCTTCTGTCCCACCGCTCCTGGCCCAGAGGAAGGGGCTTCCGGGCCACCATCCCTCCCACCACTCCCGGCCCAGAGGTAGGGACTGCTGGGCCGCCATCCCACTGCTCCTGGACCAGAGGAAGGGGCTTCCAGGCGACCATCCCTCCCACTGCTCCCAGCCCACAGGAAAGGGCTTTGGGGCCACCATCCCTACCGCTGCTCCTGGCCACTGTCCCACCTCTCCCAGCTCAGAGGAGGTAATCCTTGCAGGCGCAAACAGACCACACCCCAGTTGAAATGAAAAAACATGTAAATAAGTCTCAAAACCAGACTTCTAGATCACCTACAGCAACCCCAAAGGGAAATGAGATGGAACACTCTGATACTCAACCACCTGGACCCACTGAACTGGCAACAAAAGGGGATCTGGAAAAAATGAAATCAGAAATAATTTCTCAGATAACAGGAGAAATTGTGCTCCTAGTGCAAGACATGATTAATAAATCTAGAGAGGAGCTCAGGAACATGATGGAATCCCAACACAGAAAACAAATGGAATCCATAAAACAGATGCATATAGATTTCCAGGACATCAAAAACTCCAATGAAAGTCTACACAGAAGAATGAGCCAATGTGATGACAGAATTTCAGATATAGAAGATAAGATTGCAATTAATGACCAGGAAAAGAAAAACTGCTTCAAAATTATGAGGGAACATGAGAAATCAATCCAGCAGCTGCTAGATGATGCAAAGAAGAATAACATAAGGCAGATTGGAGTCAATGAAGAAACAGGAGAGGGTGCAGATGACATAAAAAAAAATCTCTTCACAGAAATAATGGCAGAAAACTTCCCAAGCAGGGGAAAAGAGCTTGACATACAGATAAGTGAGGCATATAGGACTCCAAATAGCCTTGATCAAAAAAAATCTACACATTGGCATACAATTGTTAAGATTCCAGAAACTCAACAGAAGAACAAAGTTCTACAAGCAGTTAGAGAAAAGAAACAAATCACATACAAAGGAAAGCCATCAGAATCACAGCAGACTTCTCAACACAAACCATCAAGGCAAGAAGAGCTTGGAGTGACATATTCCAAGCCCTAAAAGAAAACAGCCCCCAACCCGGATTGATGTACCCTGCAAAACTATCTTTCAAAATGGATGGAGAAATAAGATACTTTCATGACAAAGAGCATCTTAGGAACTTCGTGAATACCAAACCAGCACTCCAAAGAATTTTACACAATATCCGAGGAACAGACATTGAGGATCACAACCCCAGGAGGCAAAGCAGAATGAACCCATCTGGCATGACAAGAAATTAAATGTAAAGGGGGAGAACCCAACAAAAAGAAAAAGTCATGGCAATGACAACTCAATACGTTTCAGTTATAACCATCAACATTAATGGTCTCAATTCACCAATCAAAAGGAACAGACTGGCAGAATGGGTCAAGAAGCAAAATCCAACACTATACTGTATACAAGAAACACACTTAATTTAAAAGGAAACTCATAGACTGAAAGTTAAAGGGTGGAAAACAATACTCTATGCAACAGGAACCCGAAAAAAAGCAGGAGTAGCTATCCTCTTTGCAGATCAAATAGATTTCAAACCAACACTGATTAAGAGAGATGAAGAAGGACACTACATCCTTGTGAAGGGAAGAATCCAAGAGGAAGAGATGACAATCATAAATATCTATGCACCAAACACTAGTGCACCCAACTATATAAAACAAATACTAACGGACATGAAAAGTCATAGATGCACTAATACAATTGTAGTGGGGGACCTCAACACCCCACTGTCACAAATAGATAGATCAACTAGACTAAAAATAAGTACTGAAATACTAGAACTCAATCGAACTCTTGAACAAATGAACTTAACAGATGTTTACAGAGTCTTCCACCCCACAAAATCAGAATACACATTCTTCTCAGCTGCACATGGGTCATTCTCCAAAACAGACCACATACTCACACATAGAACATGTTTAAGTAAGTGCAAAGGAATTGAAGTTATCCCCTGTATATTATCAGACCATAGTGTGATGAAACTGGAGATCCATAACAAAAAAAACTCAAAGAATTTCATAAACACGTGGAAACTGAACAACACACTTCTGAATAACCAATGGGTCACAGAGGAAATTAAAGAAGAAATCAGACAGTTCCTTCAATTAAATGACAATGACAATACAACATATCGGAATCTATGGGACACAAGGAAAGCAGTCTTATGAGGGAAATTCATAGCAGTGAATATGCATTTTAGGAAAATAGAATGAGCCCAATTAAACAACCTGATGCTGAACCTCAAGCTTCTAGAAAAAGAAGAACAGGACAACCTCAAAGCTCATACAAGGGAGGAAATTATAAAGATCAGAGGAGGAATCAATGCAATGGAGACTAAGAGAACGATACCAAAAAATCAATGAAGCCAAGAGTTGGTTCTTTGAAAGAATCAACAAAATTGATAAACCCTTAGCGAACCTTGTCAGAAAAAGGAAAGAAAAGGCCCAAATCCATGCATTTAGGAATGAAAAGGGTGAAATCACAAGAGAACCAGCAGAAATCCAGAGGATCATCAATACCTACTTCCAGAACCTATACGCCAATAAGATGGACAACACAGAAGAAATGGACAGATTCCTAGATACATATGAACTACCAAAGTTGAACGAAGAAGACCTAAACATTCTGAACAACCCAATATCAACCAATGAAATTGAAAACATAATTAAAAACTTATCAACTAAGAAAAGCCCGGGCCCTGATGGCTTCACTGCTGAATTCTACAAGAAATTTAGAGAGGAACTACTGCCACTACTGTTTAAACTCTTCAATGAAACTGAAAGGGAAGCAATACTCCCAAATTCATTCCTGGAAGCAAGCATCACCTTGATCCCCAAAGCAGAGAAAGACCCAACCAAAAAGGAGAACTATAGGCCAATCTCACTAATGAACATAGATGCAAAAATCCTTAATAAGATAATGGCAAACAGAATCCAGAAGGTCATCAAGAAGATCATACACCCTGATCAAGCAGGATTCATCCCAGGGATGCAGGGATGGCTCAACATAAGCAAATCAATCAATGTAATATACTGTATCAATAGAGCCAAGGACAAAAACAATATGATTATCTCCATCGATGCAGAAAAAGCATTTGACAAAATCCAACATGCATTTATGATAAAAACCCCACAAAAAGTTGGAATAGATGGTCTCTACCTCAATCTGATAAAAGCCATCTATGAAAAACCAACAGCCAATATCATACTAAATGCTCAAAAACTGAAATCCTTCACACTAAAATCAGGAGCAAGACAAGGACACTATCACCTCTCCTGTTCAATACAGAGTTGGAAACATTAGCCATGGCAATTAGACAAGAGAAAGAAATAAAAGGAATAAAGATAGGTAATGAAGAAGTCAAATTGTCATTATTTGCAGATGACATGATACACTATATAGAAGACCCAAGAACTCCACCAAAAGTCTTCTAGACTTAATAACCAAATTCAGTCAAGTAGCTGGTTACAAGGTCAACACACAAAAATCAATAGCTTTCCTCTACACAAACAACAGAGTTAATGAGAGAGAAATAGGGCAAACAATTCCTTTCACAACAGCATCCAAAAAACTGAAATACCTAGGAATCGACCTAACAAAAGAAATCAAAGACCTCTTCTCTGAAAACTATAGCACTCTGAAAAGAGAGATTGAAGAGGATATAAGAAAATGGAAAGACATCCCTTGCTCCTAGGTAGGAAGAATCAACATAGTGAAAATGGCCATACTTCCAAAACTGCTATATAATGCAATCCCAATTGAAATCCCAGCACCATACTTCATGGACCTTGAGAAAACAATCCAAAAATTCATTTGGAACAAGAAGAGACCTAGAATAGCAAAAGCAATTCTAGGCAACAGAGACATGGCAGGCAGTATCACAATCCCCAACCTGCAACTATTCTACAAAACTACTATGATAAAAACAGCATGGTGCTAGCAAAGAAACAGGCCTGAGGACCAGTGGAACAGATTAGAAGATGCAGAAACAACTCCAGACACACTCAGCCACCTCATCTTCAATAAAGGAGCCAAACATCCTCACTGGAGGAAAGATAGCCTCTTTAATAAATGGTGCTGGAAAAATTGGGTTTCAACTTGCCAAAGATTAAAACTAGACCTGTATCTCTCACCATGCACTAAATCAAAATGGATGAAAGATCTAAATATTAAAACAGAAATGCTAAACCAGCTGGAACAGAGTTAGGTAGAACTCTTGAAGACATGGGTGTAGGAAAAGATTTTCTGAACAAAACCTCAGCTGCCCATGAACTAGCACAAACAATCAACAAGTGGGATGGATCTCTTCTTATTAAAAAGCTTCTGCAGGACCGGGGATTTGGCTCAGTGGTTTCGCCGCCTGCTGCACAGGTTCAAGGACCTGAGTTCGATCCCCAGTACCAAAAAAAAAGAAAAGCTTCTCCACAGCAAGAGAAACCACCAACAATGTGAAAAGACAACCCACAGTGTGGGAAAAAGTTTTCACCTGCTGTTCCTCAAAGGTCTACTATCTAGAATCTATAAAGAAATTTAAAAAATCAGACCTCCCAAATTTAAAGATCCAATTCAAAAATGGACATCTGAAATGAACACACATTTCTCAGACAAAGTAGAAATAGCAAATAAACATATGAAAAAATGTTCAACATCACTAGTCATTCAAGAGATGCAAATGAAAACAACGCTGAGATTCCACCTCACCCCAGAAAGAATGGCTGCTATCATGAAATCAACCAATAACAAATACTGGCAGGGCTGTGGGGAAAGAAGAACCCTCCTCCACTGCTGGTGGGAGTGTAGACTTGTGCAACCACTGTGGAAATCAGTATGGAGATACCTCAAAGAACTAGGACTGGAAGTCCCATTTGACCCAGCTATTTCCCTACTGGGTATCTTCCCCAACGAATTAAAAGAATCATACCACAGTGATATATGTGCACCCATGTTCATAGCAACACAGTTTATAATAGCTACAACTTGGAAGCAGCCCAAATGCCCATCAACTGGAGACTGGATAAAGAAAATCAGGCCAGGGACTTAGCTCAGTGGTTCCAGCTCCTGTTTCGAAAGTGCAAGGTCCCGAGTTCAATCCCCAGTACCAAAAAAGAAAAAAAAAAGTGTTTTTTTTATAAAATGGAGTACTACTCAGCCATTAAAAATGAGAAATTTAGAGACAATTATAGTTAAATGGATGCACACTGAGGCGATACTCTTAAGTGAAATAAATAAGGACACACATATGTAAATACCAAATAGTTTCTCTAGTGTGAGAAACTGAAAGTGTTAATAAGGACTAAAAGGTATAATAGATAATGTGAAATAGGAAGAAAAGGGGCAAAGGGAAAGGGGAAGGGGAAGTGGGAGGGGTAGGGGAAAGGAAAGAAGGGAATGGAATTAATACAGAAAATGAAAAAATGGAAAAAAAGTCTTTGTAAATAGGGAGGGATGGAGGGGTTGAAGAGAGGGCTGGGGAATGGGGAAAAAATAAGAACCAAGAGAGATTATGTAAAAGTGCAAATTTCCAATGATGAATATCATTATATTGTATACCTAAAATGTACCAATAAAATTAATTTTTAAAAAGTCTGCACACCAAAATACAAGTTTCCAAAAGAAAAAGTATTTCTACAATTGTTTCGACTTCCAAGCTTAACTACCCGCTTTATTCACAGAATACCATTTGTACTTGAAAAAGCAACTATCAAACTATGGTTACAAAGATTTGAATATTATGAAGACATTTTCTTGAAAGTGAATAAAGACCGTCAGTTCTAAGAACAGGATTAGTTGACATGATAAAATTCATTTTCATAAAAAGTAAACTTAACAGCTTTTTGACAATTAACTCTTCTAATGAGATTGGTATAATATTGTATAATAAAATCTCAACATTATAAAGATCTATACAACTCAGTGAACCAATGTTTCCAAAATGACAAATGTTACAAAATCATACATTTATGAAAGGTCCAAAGTACAAGACAAACCAGTTATTTTCAACTGTAAATTAATCACTATGAGGTCAACTCCACGTGGCAACTAACCATTAATAAACTATCAACTGTAGAATTCTGATGTGGTATCAGGAAGAATATCATCATTCTCTCAAAAGGCTATTAAAACTCTTCCCTTCCTCTTTATATTATGTATGAATCCAGCTTTTCTTCCTATGCTCTTAACCAAACAGCATAATACAATGGAATGAATACATCAGAATACAGAATCTGTCTTCTCTTAAGCCATACATCAAAGAGATTTTCAAAATAAGAGCAATGCTGTCTTCTCATTCCTTGTTTTTGAAAGTTACTAAAACATGTTAAATGCAGTTTCAGATGAATAAATAAGCATTTTAGCTATCAGTTTCAATTCTAATAAGGTAAGCATCTCTATATACATATCCAACATCTTCACTTTGGATATCATTATGGTTTTGACCCAAAATGTTCCCCAAAGAGGGAGGGAGGTAAGAAGGCAGAAAGGCAGGAAGGTAGACAGGAAGTCAGGAAAGAAAAAGGTATTGAATATGTCAATCAGTCTGATTATGGTGATTTTATATATATATATATTATATATATATATAATATATATATATAACTGTCCACTTCAGTACATACAATTTTTGTCAATTATACTTCAATAAAACTGCGGGAAAAAAATGTTCCTCAAAAGCCTTGCTGTGTTGAAGGCTCGGTTGCCAGCTAATGGGATTTGAGGAACTGGTTCTACTTTCATCAAACAGCCTAATCCACTAATGAATTAATATCATCTTGGCCTTATCAAGATATGGGGCCTAACTGGATAAGGCAGGTCACTGGGAGCATGCTTTGAAGGGTATATGGTGTCCTTAGCACCTTCCTCTCGGGCTCTTCCCTTTCTCTCTGCTTCCCAGCTGTCAAGAGGTGAACAGCATTCCTCAACCATGCTCTTCTACCACAATGTCTCTACCTCACAACCCCAAGCAACAGCTCAAGCTAACTATGGACTATAGCCTATGGAACCACAAGAAAAGATAAACCCTTCTCCTTCAAGTCGTTCATCTCAGGTATATGGTAACAGTGACAAAAAGTCGGCTAACACAGAAAACTGGTACTAAGAAGTAGGGTTACTGCTATGACTTGCAGAAGGAATTTGGAAGATTGGAAAATCAGGCTGGAGAAAGAATGTTTTAAACAGGAAGCAGAGAGGGATCAAGGAAGGAGGAGGGATATATAGTATTCCAGGCTACACTCACAGTAACCCACCTCTTCCCACCAGGCTTCACCTCCCAACATCACACAGAGGTATAAACCCATCAATGGATTAATCAAGTGATAAGCATCACACAGCAATGATCCAGGCACCTCCCAAAAGCCCCCCTATCAGTGCAAGAGGCTTTAGGGGTACATCTAGATATAAACTGTAAAACCTTGTGAGAAGTGGAAATCTAGATACACAAAGACATAAGGTATGCGTGCAGAGGTTAGACCATACAAGGATACAGTGAGGTAGCCCATATGCAAGGTGGGAAAAGGGCCTCAAAAGGAAACAAACCTACCCATACCTTGATCCAACAGGAGTAAGGTCAGAAAACAGTAAGTCTAGGAAACAAAAATTTATCATCTTTTCCACTGCTTTAAATCCCCTATCAATACATTTCATTGATGTTACCTTCAAGATACTTATATCAACTGCCATCATAAATACAATTTTGAAAGGTCCAGATAAAAATTTTTTGAGCTGGTAATATAATTTGAAGACTAAATAATTTGCTACCATCTAGTTCAAGGACTGTATTATTTTATACTAGTTATTATCCATTTTAAGATATTCTTTTAATAAGATTAATGATTAACAACTAGACCCAAGTCAGCTCTAACAGTTTATACTTTCACCTAACAAGTGTTACTGAAATCCTAATGCATAAGAAAGAAGGAAATGCAGGCATGTTGGCACATGCCTGTAAATCCCAGCACTTGGGAGGCTGAGGCAGAAGGATCGCCATGAGTTTGATGCCAGCCTGAACTACATAGTGAGTCCTTGTCGAAAGAAAGAAAGGAAGAGGAAGGAAGGAAGGAAGGAAGGAAGGAAGGAAGGAAGGAAGGAAGGAGAAGAAAGAAAGAAAGAAAGAAAGAAAGAAAGAAAGAAAGAAAGAAAGAAAGAATTTAACTATCTACCAGGATTTGTGCTATTAATCAAGATAACCCTATGCAGTTAAGTATTACCATATTAATCCCATTTTACAGATAACTTTCCCATAAACACACAGAACCAAGATTCAAACCCAGGACAGATCATTTCAGAGCAGGATTTGCTCTCAAAAAGCCTACAGTCCAATACAGAAACTGACAAGTTACAATACAATGTGACTAGTATTCCACCAAGGAGCAGAGAGACAGGATGCTCTGATTACATATATGAGAGAGTTCTAGCACAACCTACATCCTTAGGAAGGTATGTTTTCAGAAGAGACTGACATTTGAACAAGTGGACTAAGGAAGATCTACTCTCACTCAATATGGACAGCCATCATTCAATTGGCTAAGTGCCCAGATAAAGCAAAACGGCAAATTCATTCTCATATTTATTCATCCTCATTCATATTCTTTTCTCTCTCTCTCTCTCTCTCTCTCTCTCTCTCTCTCTCTCTCTCTCTCTCTCTCCTCTCCCCCTCCCTCCCCTCTTCCTTCCTCCCCCTCCCTTTTCTGAATCTGAGACACACATCTTCTCCTGCCTGCCCTTAAACATTGGAATTCCAGATTCTCTGGGATTCCGACTCTGGAACTTGCACCAGTAGCCCCCAGGGTTCTCAGGCCTTCAGCCTAAGACAGAGAGTTACACAGTTTCATGCCTCTGTACTGGGGACTGAGCCACACAACCTGGTTTTTCAGCTCGCAGGTAGCCTATCATGGGAATTCACAGCCTTCTAATCATATGAAATTCCCATAATACATTCCCTCTCTATCTTCTATTGGTTCTGTTTCTCAAAGAAACTTAATGTAACTACTATACCAACCATATATTGTATTTAATCTTTTCTTGGTAAGAGAGATGATGACAGACTTTTATTATTATTCTATAGTGTTATTACACATATATGTGATAACCTTAAAACTAATTAGGCTGTCCAAAGATTATTTTTAATATTACCTATGGATTATTTGGTTGCTTTATGTTTTTTCTTTTTTCCTATTTCTTCACTGCTATCATGTTGTCAAAAATCTCAATGACCTGTTATGAATATGTGTTTAAGGTAACACCTCACTGCTTCTAAATTATTCGCCTTTCTAATCTGCTACAACCTTAGAAACTAAAAGCATCATATATAAAATAAAAATAAGCAAGCTCTCAGCAGGAAAAAAAAGAGCTTTATTTATAAGGAATTTCTTAGATACCTGTTTGGGAGTTTTTGCACTGTGTCAGAGAGATGAGGAACTGGCAGTAGGTCTAGATAGGTAGGCCCACTATTTCAAAATTCCATCTCTCCCTAAAATATCCCTCCTGACTTCTTTAAACTCAAGTGAGATAAGCACAACTCAGATATTCCATGCATCCTTACCTGACACCCAACCAGATCCTTCACTCATTTATTTATCTACATATATTTATGTGTGTGTATATAGCTTAGAGTAAAGCTTGACAGCAAGATAAACATATACATATGAATCTCACTCAAACTGTACTGTAAGACATATCCTGTGTTGACCCAATCTTGCTACACTATACTGTTTCCCCAGTATGACTGTCAGCTCTTTAATAGTCTCTCATCTCTGCTTCCCTATTACAAAATCCAAATGCTGCCTTATTAATAAATGCTTATCAAATAAAACAATGACAGAGAATGAAACCAAGTGCAAAGAATGTCATAAAATTATACTACATCATAAAATAAAAATGACCTTTTTTTACTCATAATGATATTAACCTTGTTCTGAAAATACACATTCAAGAAATACAAATTCATGACTAAGTCATAAGAAAACCATTAAATACAGTAAGGTGACAACATACTATTAAGCTGTTCCACCCCCCAAATATATTTTTAACTTGGAAAGAAAAGAAAAAAAATGCATTTCACTCATGTACTATATGCTTTTGTTCAATTTAAGCCCAAAAAGTTGTCATTTAAAAATAGCGACTGTAGCCGGGGATTTAGCTCAGTGGTTCCGCTGCCTGCCTTGTAGGTGGCAAGATCCTGAGTTCGATCCCGGGTACCAAAAAAAAAAGTGACAGTTAAAAAAAATGGTCTAAAGGACCGGGGATTTAGCTCAGTGGTTTCGCCACCTGCTGCACAAGCGCAAGGACCCAAGTTCAATCCCCGGTACCAAAAAAAAAAAATAGTCTAAAAAACTAAAGACCTAAAACCATAAAACTCCTAGAACATTTTTTCTCCAACTAGTGACAGGATCATATGGCTTCTTCCTTTCCTCTGTTAAAATGATGACTTTTGGGGGTGGATCTTCCAATGCTGAACCAACACTGCCATCCCTATAACAAAACCACTTTCTACATCCTGCCAGATCTGACTTCTAAGAGTTTGTTTCGCTAAACAAATTGCTATCTATGTTCATACTTTTTTCTTCTATTAGCTTTATCCAGTTTTAGGATTAGCACAATGTTGAGTTCCTAAAATGAGGGGAGAAGTGTTACTTCTTTTTTCAGCTTTAATTGTTTGATATAATTTATCAGTTAAAATGTTTATGAGCCTGCTGTTGTCAGATAGGTAGGTTTTCAAGCCAGGAATATACTTTCTTTAATAGGTGCTATTCAAATTTTATATTTCCTCCAGAGATAGTTTCATTAATTTGTCTTCCAAGGTACTTCTTAGAAGTTGTCAAATTTATTTCAAAAAAGATTTTTTTAATATGCTTTCTATATCCTTTTATATTCTATAAAATCTGTGGTAATGTCTCCTAGATCTTAATGTTGTAATTTTAAAAAATGTATATCTGATATTGTGTAACAGGAAGAAAAGGGGAATTGGGAGGGGTAGGGGAAGGGAAAAAAGGGAAAGGAAAAAATATGAGGAGAGGAAAAAAATGGAAACAAGGTCTTTGCAAATAGGGAAGGGTGGAGGGGGTAAAGGGAGGGCAAGGGAAGGGGAAAAAAATACAAGATCCCAATGATGAATGCAACTGTATTTTTATACCGAAAATGTACCAATAAAATTAATGGGAAAAAAAAAAAAAACTCCTGGAACACATAGGCCCCAAACCCCTTTGTATCAGCACTGGCAATGATGCTGGCTATCACAGCAAAAGCTCAGTAAACAAAAGCAAAACTTGGGCCAGGGATTTAGCTCAGTGGTTTCACCGGCTGCTGCACAAGTGCAAGGACCTGAGTTCGATCCCCGGTACCAAAAAAAAAAAGCAAAAGTAAATAAGGGGGACGACATCAAATTAAGCAGCTTCTACAAAACTAAGGAAACAATCAAAACTAAAAGTCAATCTGCAGACTGGAAGAAAATATGTGTGAACTAAATATTGTATGATGAGTTAATATACATCCAAAATATTCAAGGAACATACACAACTTCACAGCAAAAACTAATAACCCAAGCCAAAAATTGGACAAAGTACCTGAACAGACATTTTTCCAAAGACATACAAACGGCCAACAGATATGTGAAAAGGTGCTCAACAGCACTAATTGCCAGGGAAATGCAAATCAAAACTAAAGAAAGATACAGTTCATATTTATCAGGATGGCCATATAACCAAAAAAAAGAAATGTTGACAAAGGTGTGGAGAAAAGGGAATCTCTGTTCACTGTTGACAGGAATGTAAATTTGTACAGACAGTATGGAAAACAATAAGGAAGTTCCTTTAAAAACTAAAAATCTGGTGGCACACGCCTGTAATTCCAGCACTCAGGAGGCTGAGGCAGGAGGATCACCTAGAGTTCAAGCCCAGCCTGGGCTACACAGTGAGTCCAAAGCCATCCTGGGGCTGGGGATTTAGGTCAGTGGTTCTGGCGCCTGCTGCACAAGCGCATGGTCCCAAGTTCAATCCCCCGTACCAAAAAAACAAAAAAACAAAGCCATCCTGAACTACACAGCGAGACCCTGTCTCAATCAATCAATCAATAGAACCATCTGACCCGGAAATCCTTCCACTGGGTATGTACCTAAAGAAAATGAAATCAGAACCTCTTAGGGAAATCACAAACCCTAGAGGTGGAAACAACCTAAGTGTCTTATCAATGGATAAAAATTTAGAGGGGGGAGAATGAATATGAATTACCCTTAAAAGCGGGCCTTTTCCACCTTCTATCTGCACCAACACTCCACCTACCACTTCCACACCTAGTAGACCTGTGCTCCTGCTCAGCTAGGGCTGTTGCTGTCTCCCTTTAGCCACAATGCCAGACATCATCAGATACAATGAGATGATCTCTGATACAAGAGCTAGAAGATCTTGTGTGGGCTGTGCCTAGAAGTAGAAAGGAAGATGGCCAGTAGGAACAAGGTAACACTGATGACTCACTCACTAGCGGGCAAGATACCAAAAGCACCATAATCGTTGGTTCTGATGTTGTTGTGAACCACTAATTGCAAAAAAAAAAAAAAACCAGCTTATAACAAGTCCATCAAAGATTACATGAACTCAATCAAAGGAAAGTTTGCTGAACAGAGCCCAGAAAGAATAAACCTTTTTATGACAGGGGCTACAAAACAAATCAATTTCAAAAACTGCTAATTTCAGAAATGACCCATCTTTTATTGGTGAAAACATGGATCTAAATGGCATGGTTGTACTGTTAGACTACCACATGAATGATGTAAGCCCACATGTGATTTTATTAAGGATGGCTTAGAATGGGAAAATGTTAACACATTTGCTTCTATCACCATCATCAGAACTGGCTGCTGGTCAATCCACACAATACCAGGACTTAAGACAAATGGGACTCATACCATCCTGAACTTTTCATTTGTTTAGACTGTGAGTGAAGGCATTGTTTTTAAGGGGAAAAAAATATGACCTGAGATTGTCTAGGAACAATATGCAGTTAAATTTGAAGAAAAAAAGGAAGTGGAGAGGGAAGGAAAAGATGAAGATATTGCCATTTCCAACAACATGGAGGAACATTAAGGATATTATGATAAATTAAATAAACCAGAGAAACAAAAATACTGCATGATCTCACCTTTATGTGAAATCCTAAAAAGAAAAAAAAAAAAAAAGTTTCTCGAACCTATTATTAGATTATCTCCAAAATTTATCTGATATTTTCAAGTGAAAGAGAAGGCTAATTTGCTTGTGATACCAAATGCAATAGGAGAAATCTGCTTTATCTATCAAAACTACTGACAATGTTGACAAGAAATGTAAAACGTATGTCAAAATTTTAAAAAAAAATTTAGAACTAGACTCAGTGAAAAATCAAAGTGCATAACTCATGTAGAAAAATTCTGCACATAGCCCTGGCAAATAGGTGCTCCTAGGACCTGAGTAATGATGGTATCTAATCCTACTTTCCTATTGACTTTGCCAGGATGCTTAAGCTAGTGTTATAGTACATCTAGTATAATGAGGGGGAAAAGGATACTGCAGTGGTGGCGAACCTACAGCAAGAGTGCTGCACTGGGCTGTTTCTATCACCGAAAGCTCTAAAAGGTTTATCATCACTGGGATAGAGGAAACACTGACTGAATTATCACTCAGTAGAACTAGATAATACAACCTGGTAATAGATCTTTGTACAAAAAGTATGAGACAAAATCAAATCAAAACAGTCCAAAAATGACCACTGACAGGGCAAATTTAAAAGAATATAGTACAAGAGAGAAGAACTTTGGGAAAAATACCATGATAAATGAAGTCTGATGTCAAATGCATAGCTGCTGAACAACAAATTACTATACTCTAAAAGAACCTTAGAAACCATACTTTCTGCCTCCTGTGGTTTATTTTTCATTAAGTAGGTGTATAACCAACTCATAGCGCTATAAGATAAATTTACAGTGAAATAAACTAAAGAAATACCTAAAAACCATCCTAACAACTATTTACATTTATATACTGTTCCTTTTTTTGGTACCAGGGATTGAACTCGGGTCCTTGCGCTTGCGCAGCAGGCGGCGAAACCACTGAGCTAAATCCTCGGCCCTACTGTTTTTTAACAGAGGGCCTCCACAGGACAAAATGACATGTTCAAGTTCAGAATACACTCTCCATGGTTTAAAAAATACATGTTATCCCTCTGTTATGGCTTGTGCATAGATGTCCCCCCAAAGCCTCATGCAAGCAGCATTGGCCGCAGGAGAAGGAGTCTGAGCCTGACAATGAGGCCGGGGACTGGAGCCGAGCATGGAGGCCTCATGATAGGGCACCCTGGCATGCATTATGCACCAATGGGCACGCACCCTATGGGTCAGAGAACAAATATGCCTCCTGTACCTCATGGAACGATGCCACAAATGATGCCCCCTATGTGAGGGCCACCAATGGGACAAATGCCTGGAATGATGATGTCTCATATGTCTCAGGCTTCCATACAACCTGCCTTACCACCAGGGGTAAATAAATAGTATGGATGTAGCAGCAGGTGCAGCATCTGGCGCAAAATCAATGTGGACTGAACATAAATCACCTGATGGAAGGACTTATTACTACAATACTGAAACAAAACAGTCCACCTGGGAGAAACCAGATGATCTTAAAACACCTGCTGAGCAACTGTTATCTAAATGCCCTGGGAAGGAATATAAATCTGACTCTGGAAAGCCTTACTATTACAATTCTCAAACTAAAGAATCCCACTGGACCAAACCTAAAGAACTTGAGGATCTTGAAGGATACCAGAATACCATTGTTGCTGAAGGTCTTATTACAAAATCAAACCTGCATGCCATGATCAAAGCTGAAGAAAGCAGCAAACAAGAAGATTGCAGCACATCAACAGCCCCAGTTCCTACAACAGACATTCCTACCACTATGACCACCATGGCTGCTGCAGAAACAGCAGCTGCTGTTGCTGCAGCTGCAGCAGCTGCTGCAACAGCCAATGCCAGTGCTTCCACTTCTACTACTAATACTGTCGAACTATTCCCGTTGTTCCTGAGCCTGAAGTTACTTCCATTGCGGCTACTGTTGTAGATAATGTAAATACAGTAACTATATCAACTGAAGAACAAGCACGATTTACTAATACCACTGCTATTCAGGATCTAAGAGTTGAAGTATCTAATAATGCAGAAGAAGCATCAAAGCAGGAAACTGTAGCTGATTTTACTCCCAAAAAAGAAGAGGAAGAGAGCCAACCAGCAAAGCCTCATGCAATCATAAGTGGGGCTCTTTCAGAGGTGGCTGGATCTAGAGTGTGTGACACTGGAATTGACTCATGGTGCAATGGTAGGCTTGAGGGCACTAGGATTAAGCGTGTGAGTGCTACCCACCCTAAATTGTCTGGATAAGTAAAAGATTAAGGTCCCTTGCTTGCCTGCTTTGCTACCTCCTGCCTCCCATGAATTGTCTCTGCTCTACACCCTGTCTTGGAGCCAGCCAATTATGGACTGAAACTTCTACAAACTGTGAGCTAAATAAACCTTTCCTCTTTTAACTTTGGGTGTTGGGTATTTTGTCTCAGCAACAAGAGAAAAGTAACGAAGACAGCCTCTTAAGATTGAAAACCAGACGTTTGTGTTTTGTTTTTTCTAAACATAGTGCTTGCTATTTGCATCCCCTGTAGTAGAAGTCTAATTTGAGGACAGTATGGATGTATATGTGGGGTAGGGGTGAAGTTGAGAAATTCTTCACTAGTATGTGCATAAACCCTACACTTGCCTTTTAAAATATGTTTCTTTCCTGGAAATGGGTCATATAAAAATTCCCTCTGGGTTTGCGTTACTTTCATATTTGTGAATACTTCACGTGATAGTCTTCAACAAGCCAAACTGCTTATTTTCAGTAATTTGCCAGGTGTGCTACTTTTTCAGCACAAATTCCAACAACTAAGGTTACATGACATTCATACACATACACAGTACATACATCTACAGAAATGAATAGAGTTTAAAGTAAAGACTACAACACCACACTTTGCACTACAAAAGGAAAAAAACTTGAAAGGATTCTAATAGTAATCTCAATTTATGAAATTTAATGTACCAAAACTTCTGTGGTGACTTGATTAGTTATTTAATTCAGGTATCAGGGCCATGCTGTATGTAAACTCTCATTGTGCTATTTGGGTAACAGCTCATACAGAACTGCTGAAGCCTTCTAAAATGACAGGACACCACAGTTAACATATCAGAAACTTAAAGAAATGAAGAAAACAGTATGGCAGTAGCACAATTCTTACTTATTTTAGAACCAAGGCTCATCTCCAGAACTCTGCTTTTTACCAAGTAGTTATTTACGATAGCAACTTCATTACCGTGAGATCTAAAATTTTCCACACATTTCAGTGATGAGCTATTAGTCTCTGTGTGTGTTGTTACCTGGACAACACTCTTAAGAAGGCTTTTACCTTTCAGAACTAGTAGGTCAGAGAGAAGCAAGGCTTCTTCAAATCAACTGGGCATCATTTTAATTAGAAGCAGTAAGTGTGAAATCAGCAGAAAAGCTTAAGAATTGTTCCCAGTGCTTCAATATGATTAACAGACACAACTTGCTGGTATTTACATTCATTTCTAGCCACCCAACTCCCCTGTGGAACAAGGCAAGTTCCACCTAGGACTTCAAAATACCCCCAGCCATACAATCCATATAAATGCTGAAAGTCCAAGGAAGTTCCTAAAATTAAAAATACATCAATCCCTCACAACTGGATTTGATATTAAATACCCTGTACTGCTACTCAAAATTCTGAAGCTAGTTGACTCTGCTATAGATCTTTATAAACTACCTTTCTGCCTCAACCATGTTTGCTTCTGGATATTAAGATCCAGTCATTTAGAAATCACATTTTAAAAGACTCTCTGAAAAGGCCATCAAAACTGCTTCCTGCTCTGCTATAGCCAGTTTAATGTAAAGCAAAGGAACACTAGTATCCCCTTACAAAGAAAATATTTTCCCTTTCCAGCACTTTTTAGGACTGGTAAACTCAAGGTTGTTTCTCTAACATTAATAATCTTTCCCTGCAGCTTCTACTGTAAGGTGCTAAGTCAAATTTTTTTCCTTTTTGTTAGGCAGCTGGGTTGAAAAGGTCTCTCTCTCTCTCTCTTATGTAATTTGAGCTGGCCTCGAGCTTGTGGCAATCTTCCTGCCTGTCTCATAAGTTCTGGGATTTTGGTGTGTGCCACCACCAGCAGCTATGGCTCATATTTTAATCAGGAGCACAGCACAGAAAAGTTGTTCAATGTTAAGAAGCACTAGATGACTCTGGATCCAAAAATGAAAAGACAAGCTGAAAAGCAGAAGGCAAAACTGGCATTCTGGCATTTGGTGCTTACTCCTGTCTAGCTCGTTCACTGTTTATTTTTTCCTGTCCATGACCCTATGCCAGTGAAGGTGAACTTTTTAGAACTTTCAATGATACAAATAGCCCACTGCAGCACACATGCCATAGTTTCACTACCACTGCCCTATTTGATCACCAAGTCCCTTGGTCCAGAAAAGGCTTTCTCTGCATACTACTTGTTCTACTTCCACAGATCCAAATTCTACCCATTCTTCAAAGTGTAATTAAAATGTCATCTCTTCCCTTATCCTTACAACTAAAAGTAAACGCTCTCTCCTCTCTAAACTCTTCCAGTATCTTTATCTCTTCACCATCCCTTACTTTCTACCTTCATTATCTTTGTTGCCATATTTAACCCTACATATAAGTCTGAAGAACTCAGGGCCAAGGTCTATGCCTTATCCATCTCTACTCAAACTGCTTAACATAAGGCCTCACACAGGCTAAGTCAGTGATGGCGAACCTTTTAAAGACCAAGTGCCCAAACTGCAACCCAAACCCCACTTATTTATCACAAAGTGTCAATGCTGCAATTAAACTGGAATACTGAGGCTTTAGTTTAGAAAAAACAACTGCTATCCAATGCTCAGCTGCTGGGACAACTTAGCTTGTATGCTGACAGAAAGGGCTCTACATGCCCAATGCGGCACACATGCCATAGGTTTGCCACCATTGAACTACTTCAGTTGAATTAAATGAATGGCTTGAGTTCAGAAAGAGAAACCCACTAACAACCACTTCAGGTAGGCCGGGATTTAGCTCAGTGGTGCCACTGCCTGCCTCAGAAGCACAAGGTCCCAAGTTTGATCTCCAGTACCCAAAAAAAAAAAAAAGAAAGAAAGAAAATCAACTTCAGGAGTCCAGAGCCCTGGCTTAGATAATAACTAGCTATATGACCTTAGACTTCAGGCTTTTTGCATACTCATCTGCAAAGTTAGGAGAATGGGCTAAACTAGTTCCTTTTTCTTTTTTTAACTAGATTGTTATTCATTAGTTGGGTGTAAAATTAATTTTGGGGTTAAAACCTACATTTTTTGTAAATGAAATCAATATAATAAATTAAAATGTGTTATAGATAGTGATGTGCTATAAATATTTAACAACTTGCTATGCCATGGGGAGGGGGCAGAATTACACCAGTTCCCGACTTCCCTGGGGTAAATACTCCCCCACCATGGCCAATTTCAAGCTACAACACAGTATCACTGAACCTGAGGCTAGGTGGAAAGAGATAAGCACAACTGCTCTTACAAGCAGCATGAGCCAACTCAGCAAGACCCTGAAAAGATAAAGAGTATTTCACCAAAGTTTTCTTTTAATTTTGTATTTGTGCACACACACGCTGAAACAAGACATAAAATGTATTTCTGATTGTGGATCACAGTCAAAACAATTTAACAATTAATTTTCTAGCCTCCTCCATGTGTACAATTCAATAAATCCTGTTCTTGGTTACATATTTAGTGTCTTCATAATTCCTATTTCCCTTCAAAAATGAGAGTAACAAATGCCTATTGATATCATCTGAAAGCAAATAAATTATAAGGTGCAAGAATTTGCTTCAGGAATTATCAGCCAAGGTCAAGGTTCTCAGGCTTTGTTTAGCTTCACTCACCACAAAGACACAACACACTCCTACAATAGCAAGGGTTCATTTAACAATGGGTTGGGAGAACAAGAAAAAGAAATTTATGGTATGAAAGAAAAAATACAATGATTATTATATTTGTACCCATACCCCACCCAACTGAGAAGTCTGGTACAGAGAAAACCATTGCAATAAAAAAGTAAATTTTTCATAACATATTTCACAGTCAAATTCCCCACCACAAGCTTGCATTCCTCAATGGGACCTTTATTACTAAAAATCTCCTACTAGAATTAAGTTTTTGCCATGGATGACACGTAGTGCTTGTTGAATTCAGAACAGGCAAAAAGAAATTAGCATAGCAAGCAGTTGATACAGCTGATATTCTGGGGAAAACAGGCTTTTGTTGGGAAAAAAAATATTTTCTTACTTCTTATTTATGCTTACTAAGCTGGGTGAGAAAGGGAGAAGAAGTTTCTTGAATATATTTTTGGCTGTACTGTCTATCACAACAACACAGCCTGTAACCAAAATTTTCATGAGTATTTATAAGGAATTGTGCTATTTTTACAATTATTTAGAAAACAAGACAGCTCAGAATTTCAAGTACACTAATAATCCTAGTCCACATCTAACTCTAAGACAACGGAGCATACACGTATGCCTAAAAGTTTCCCAGGAAAATCCCCAAAATTACACCACAAATCATAAGGTAACAAAAAAATAGTCAGTATGAGCTAAACTCGAACAATTGTGTCATCTTTGTTGAATAAGAGTAATATGAAAATAAATGAAGTATAAAAAAGACAATGTTGAGATACAAATTCTGCCTGATTCCATTAACTCTTTCTTCTTAGGGTCCACTGATATTCACATACTTATTTATACCCTATTCCAATGCTAACTACAAAGTAAGAATTATTTTCTTTTTCTTTTTTTTTTTTTTTTGGTACAGGGGATCGAACTCAGGAACTTTCACTTGAGAGGCAGGCGTCGGAACCACTGAGCAAAATCCTCAGTCCATAAGAATTATTTTCAATTCTGACAAGCCAGAAGTCAAGTGAAGCAATGTCTTTCTCCATAATCTCAACATTAAGGCTCTTTTTTAAAAACTGAGCATGTTTTATCATAACTCAGGCTCAGTCTGTCCTTTCTCTGCTTCCCCTGTCTGTTGTGACAAATGTTCATAAGACTATTCCCATAAGAAGTCCCTGGGCTGGAACAGCATCTGGAACAGCCTTGGGCTACTGGTCATCTCAGGCCCCAGGGCTGACCCATTAGGCAAGAGTTACAAGAATGTAACATTTCATTAAACTGTTGAGACAGAAGGAAAAAAGCTGTGTGTCTCAGACTCCCACAGGCTATGGTACTGACTTCAATCCCCAAACACCCTACATCGAGTAATGATCATCTGAAAACAATGGTAAGCTGGAATGTGGACCCAGTCCTACATTCCCAATACTATGTAAGAAATCCTTGCTACTGAGTTCAGTATCTACCAGCCTGGCTATCTCCCACACATAATATTTTTACTTGGTAAAACAGAATTCCTTCTTTTGACTACTCCAAGAAAATGGTAAGACTTTCAGCTTTTTCGGTTTTTGTATCCTGGTGCTGGGGATCAAACACAGGGTCCCATACATGTAAAGCAACTGCTTTACCATTGAGCTATACCCCTAGCCCTAAAACTTTCAGCTTTGATGCCATACCGTCTGAGAGTTCAAATAAATATACAGTAATTAAGCAATTTCAACTTTGGGTTAAGGCAAAGAAAAAAAGTACAAGTTTTTACTAGTCATATATTCAGAACTGGGGAACCGATGAACATGAAAACTTCTGTTTCACATAACATTCCATCATTAAAAAAATAAACACCATAACCTCTAGAGTGAAAAGAAAATGATCTGGATCATGAAACAATTATCAAAGAAACAAAAATTCTCAGAACATCACAACTGCACCATACAAAATACTTATAAAATAATGCAGATGGAAAAGAGAAAGAAACTTCATACATTTACAGTCACACCTTTCTAGGTTGGTTTATATGTTACTATTTGCTCCAACAGTATTGAGATCTACTACTTTGTTTCCAGCCTTCTAGAATACAATCTAAGGTAATATCCTCATCTATTTCTTCTCAGATGACTTAACAGTATCAAAACATATCCTCAATTAAGTATAGATACCAAGGGCTGGGGATTTAGCTCAGCGGTTCCCCCGCCTGCCTTGCAAGCGCAAGGACCCGAGTTCAATCCCTGGTACCAAAAAAAAAAACAAAACTATAGACACCAATCTAACTCAAAGTCTTAGCTACCTTCCTAAGCAGGTGAACGTTTAATACAGTTTGATGACGTAAATGCTAAATTCATCTTTTTCCTTTGCAGTCTCGTCAGTTTCATATGGATATATGAATCAGAGGCCACTTTTCCAGTGCTAGCAGCTTGTAGACCAATATTTTCCAGGAGCAAAATCCACTTCCAATTTGACCACAAACTGCATGTCCCTATCTTCTGACATTATAAGTACACAAGTGCAGCAGTCTATAGAAGTGCAGCAGACACCAAATGTAAACACAACTATGAGAAAAGTCAGTTTTCTTGATATTGTTTTCTAAATTGTATGTAACACATGCAACTACTTATCTCCCACCACACGCACGAAAATTTAAATGTAATAAAATTTCATAAACCCTCCAGTGCCAGAAATGTAGGCCTTGAAATGTTTCCAAACACCACTGAAATCTGTCAACCAAGCAAAAGTTCTCCTTACCATTAGTATAATGAGGTTGGCATTTCAGTTCATTTCCATGAAACCATCAATTCGGCAAGTGCCCACCTAAATAAAATTGAGTACGTTTTCTAAGATAACTCTGAGAGGTCCACGGAGAATACACAAGGACCTGGACACTTTGCCTCGGGATCGGAAATGAAGCCTGTCAGTTCAGCCCCTTGCTGCCCGGCCACCTCCCGCTGGCCAGTGGCCCCTTTCCACATGCTGACGCACTGCCCAGCCCTGCACCGCTGGCGACCAGTGCAAAGTACGAGCCCAGTCCCAGAAACTTTGACTCAGTTATCAGGGCACTGGACACCCACAATCTAGGCGGGGACGGGGTGTTCGTCATGGCTCAGGCGGCCAACTTTGAAGCTCGGTCATTTCTTGCAGGTAGAAATCTGCCCAGGACGAAGGCAGGCTGCAAAACCACACACATCCACAGGAGCAGGAGGCGGGCAGTGCTCATTGGAGGAAAGGGAAGAGCAAGGGAAAGACTCGGCTGCGAACAGAAGCCTGCGTTGTGGGTAAAAAAACACCCTAACCAAACGACCCCCCCCCCCGAAGCGGGGTTGATGGGACTGCGAGCCGCGGCAGCCACGGCACAGCAGCCGGCGGCGGAGGCGGCAGCAACGTCAGGAGGGCACAGGAGGGCACCGCAGGAGACGCGGGCCGCCGAAGCCACCTCCCCACCCCCAGGTGAGGGGCGCCGACCCCGCCCGCCTGAGCCGCGAGGAGCAGACGCCCGGAGTACCGCGGCGAGCGGGAGGCGGCCGGCAGTCCTGAGCCCGCCCGACGCCGTCCTCCCACGGTCCTCCGCATCCAGTCCCGAGCTGGACTCCACCTCGACCTCTCCCGGCTCCCCCCGGACGCCGTGCCCCCGAGCAGCACGGCCCGGCCCAACCCGCGGCTCCGGGCCGCCGGGACACCTTCGGGCCCCTAGGAGGCCGCCTCACCTCACTTCCTCACGTCTCCGCGGGCGCTGCCGAAACAACAACTCTGCCGGGCGCCGGTGTCCCACCGCCGCCCTCGCTCTGCAGCGGGCCAGTCCCGTTCACTCCGCCGCCGACAGAGCCCTGAGAGGGCTGAGGGAGCCGGGCGGGGAGAGGAGGGGAGGGAAGGGGACTGTCCGGCAGGAAGAAGCGAGGAAGGGGGCGGGCTGAGAAGGAGGAGGTGGTGAGCCGGGAGCGCGCGCGTCCGGGCCCCTCGGCGCGGCGTGCGCGCTCCTGAGGGCAGAAGCGCCTTCTCTGCCCCCGCGGCGGCGGCGCGCGCGCGCGCACACATCCCCACCTAGCAGTGTGTTGGCCAGGGACCGCGGAGCTTGAACCTGACAGAAGCAGAGTTGAACCAGCAGGGACTCGCGGAGGGGCGAAAGAACCCTCAGAGGGGTACCTGCGCCTGCAAACCAACTCTGAGCAAGGTGGACTGAAGCCCGAGTTCTAACCCCTGGTTGCTGAGTTCTAAAATAATTCCGTTTGGGGAGAGCGTTTTCTTATTCCCAAACCTGGTTTCCAAATTTCCATCTTTAATTCCCAGTAACCATGAGGGATGTCACCTCAAGATGGGCTTTTTCACCAGTTACTCTTCTTTGTCCTTTCAGGGTGTCTCTTTATGAAATGCTCCCTTGTTGATTGCTTCTGTGAGACCCAAGAGATTTAAAAGGGAAATAACCTGCGGGGAATGAACGAGAAAGTGCACTGTGGTGCATTTATATGAAGACAAGGTTCCCTCGTTGCAGCTTTTTATCCTTTGGGATAATACCTGTTAAAATACTACCCAGATAGAAATAAAAAGAAATCAGCTCTTTTTCACTACAAGTATTGTCCTGACCCTTGAACTGTGATTACCTTCCTAGATCCTGCAGCCAGAAATGACCTGTACATTTCCCCAGTCTTCTTAGCACTATGTCTGTAGATCTTGGGAGCCTAAATATTCAACTTTAGGTTAATCTATGCAATATTATACCCTCCCTGAGAACATGCTTCATTCACTTTTATACTTCCCACAATGGATTGTGCCTGGCTCATAGGAAGTATTCAAGAAATGTGATTGCAAAAATAAGTAAATACGGTGCAATAAGAGTTAAGTGTGTCTAGTTACCTCGCTCTAGAATGACAAGTAGTTTAAATTTTCCCTTTTATCCCACTTCAGTTACCCTGCCTTCTTTTCCCCATCCAGAATCAAAATCTACTCTGAGAATTGTAACATTTTCTCCAAAATGCCTTCTACCTCAAATTTCTACACATACACACCCCTTTTCTAATCTTAGTATCTGTAGATGCTGGGATATATCAAGAATGTGCAAGTATCTATTTTGTGTTTCCCCTACCTGGTAGGTGTTTTCCTAGAAGGTCTTTTATTGAGCTTTATATCCTGAGAGCCTTCCTAGCCCTGGGCCTGACTTCATGAACGCTGTAAGTTTTGATGAGATCTAATGAAGTTAGATTTAGAATAACACAAATCATCTCTTAACTTCCTCAGACATACAGGATCTACTAATAAATATGCAACATTTCGTACTGAGATTCTAATAAGTACTAGTAAAGTTACACTGGGCACCATGAGGAAGTCAACAGATGAAAAAGTCATTATTTCTGCCTTCTGATATCTTCTAACTGGAGCAAAGCTTTTTGATAAAAGGACAATGCTGTCATAATTATCAACATTCAATAAAAAACTAACCAAAAAGTCCAGGGATTTAGCTCAGTGGCGCTGCGCCTGCCTGGGAGGTGCAAGGTCCTGAGTTCAATCTCCGGTACCAGAAAAAAAAAGAAAAGAGAATTGTTTAATTATGAAAAGTCAGAAAGTTCAAAAACAGTTAAATGTTCCCCAAATCCAGTTATATATGCCTTTGAAAACAGCAGTGGCTACCACTGATTATTAAAGGTTGGTTCTTCTGTTTAAGTGAAGCATGACAGCTAAGTCACTTATGGTAGGATCAATCCATTTACCAGCTTGCTGACAGGAAAGAAAAATTATATCTCATGGCCACATATCACACCTCTACTTACCAGTTGTTCTACACAGAATTTTGAGGGAATCTAGATAAGATACAGTGAAGGTGGCAGGGTATGATAACACATACCTGTATCCCAGCACTCTAGGAGGCTGAGGCAGGAGGATTGCAAGCTGAAGCCCAGCCTAGGCAATTTAGCAATTGAACGAAAACCTATCTCAAAATAAAAAATAAAAAGGACTGGGGGTGTAGCTCAATGAGAAGGTCTTGGGTTCATTCCCCAGTACTGAGAGGAAAAAAAGATACAGTGAAGATAACTTGGAACAACTCATCCTCATTACAGGGAAAACAATTCTAAGCACACGCTAAAGATTTAACAAAAAAAAGCACTCTTCATATAATGTATGCTATCACTTCTCTCTTCATTATGTCCTCCTAAGCATATTCTAGCAGCCTGGTCCATGAAAGGACTAAAGCTTTCACTTTGGGGAAAAGTGTTATAAAATATTCTAGCATAACTTATGACAGAAAGTGGTGACCTAAGTCTAGATCTAAAACATGAATATGTTTTGTTTGACCTGCACACTTTAAAAAACAAAAAAAGACAAAAGCAAAAAATGAAGCTATATGCATTTCATATGCATTTTGGATTTTTCTTTAAAAATACAGATTTGGTAATGGTAGACTCACATTCTCACATGACAACAATCAGCTACAGGACCTGAATTTTGATTTAGCTCTCCATTCCCTGTCATTGTTTACACTGTTTTGTTTTCCTCAGGCAGGTCTTCAACCCTTTTTTTTTTTTTTTTTGGAGACAGGGTCTCACTATGTAGTTCAGGGTGGCCTCGAACCTGTGGCATTCCCCCTGCCTCTGCAACTCCCAAATTATAATGTCATAATATCAAAAATCTATAAACAAATACCATCATAAGAACTATTAATTTGAAGTATTTAATGGCATGAAATATCATGTTAGTTTTATAATAGGTATTACTGGTTGGTCATTCCAGCATGCATTTCTACTCCTCCACAACTGTAGTCAGCCAACCAAGGACTTCAGTGCCATGAAACATCTACTCCATTGCCTGTCAATGTTCGTGGATAGGCACTGACACGGGTCTAAATTGGTCCAGTCATATGGAAAACAAGATCTTATGTTAGGTGGAAAATGAAAAGTGCTCTCTTTCATACTCTGGCTGGAGTGATGGGTGAATGTGAGTCCTATAGTAACTGTAGCCATTTTGCTACCATTAGGAAAGACAGCCTGAGGTGAAGCTGACTCATGATGGAAGAGTTCAAACCCATCTGAAGCCTTCCTCTGGATTTAGTAACTTCTCCGAGCCAGTAAATATTCTTAGCTGTCTAGGAGAGCTTAACTTTTTATTATTTGCAGCAAAAACTAAATTTTTCTATGCCTTAGAAATTCTTCTATGGGGCCGGGGATTTAGCTCAGTGGTTCTGCCGCCTGCCTTGCAAGCGGGAAGTCCCGAGTTCGATCTCCGGTACCAAAAAAGAAAAAAATAGCTAGAAATTCTTCTATGCTATGGTTGTATACAACTCTTACCAGTATATATTTCCAATGAGGTAAATAGGTAACAACCTATTTAGTAAGATTTTAGAATATTAAAGAATCTTGAAAGGAACTTGACCAACCCCCCCAAAAAAACCCTTCTCTGAATATATTACCTGATGTCTGAGAATCCATCACTCACCTTTCTTTTTTACTATAATTTATATTCTGTGCCCTATTTAAATTGACTTTCCCTGAAAAGAGTACTTCACAACTCTAATTCATAATCTTGTATAAACAAGCTTATCATGCAGTTTCTGAGTCATTTTGTGATAGTGGGAATATTGGAAGAAACAACCCTGGCTACATAAAGAAAGAGGAAATCACAGCAGGAGCAAAAGAAGTAATAGAAGTGAGACTAGAGGTAGAGAAGAAAAGCTTTTCTGTTTCAGTTTTATGTAGGACTGAAGTTCAGAGTTCTCTACACAAATCATACTAAACCTGTGTGATAAACCAAGGCTATGTTACAATCACCAAATTTTTTTTTTTTTTTGGTATCAGGGATCTTACTCGGGTCCATGCGCCTGCAAGGCAGGCAGTGAAACCACTGAGCTAAATCCCCGGCCCTCAATCACTAAATTTTTAAAATTCATTTATTTACTTATTTATTTATTTATTTTGTACTGGGCCTTGAACCCAGAACCTTCACACCAAGCTACAGCCCTTTCTTATTTTTGAGACAGGGTCTCACTAAGTTCCCAGAATAGGTTTAAACTTGCAGTCCTCCTGTCTCGGCCAGGTATATGCCACCATCCCCTGCTACAACCACCCTTTTAAGACCAAATAAAAACGCACTGAAACAATATATATTTGGGAATCTGAAAATTTCCTCAGCAGTGGAGGAGACGAACAAAGACATAAATGTCTCTTGAAGAATACCTAACCTATTATTTTTCTCATTTGATAAATAAGACACCTACACAAAACAGTTTTTCTCATATCTTATGTGAAATTCATTCTCCCATTGGAGTCCTTTGCTTTGATCTAGGACAGTAATACTCAGTAAACATTTTGGAAGATTATTTTTAAAATAATCTTTTCCGCATATGTCTGTGCCCAACCCTTAAGAGATTCATTACCTTATCGTTTCTTGGCCTTTTGGCTAAGATCAAGTGTGGAGATTCATTACCTCTAGGATGAGACCCAGGACTTGTTTTAACTTTTTATTCAAAAGGAGATTTGACCACGTAAAATATGCAATAGTATAATGAGCCCTCATGTGCCAGTCACCCAGCCTGAACGACTATCAACATATGGCTGTGCTTCAGTACATAGCTCTAAAAGGTAAGAATTCTTTTATTGCAATCAATAAAATCCAGAATGTGGGATACTCTCTATAAGACAGACAATGAAGTTCCTGTCAACAAATAAATTGCACAAATTATATGGGAAGGAGGAGGTGTTAGATTTGCTTGGCAATTAATTTTGTTCATTTCTTTTTAATAGCTTCATGTTATGTAACTGATATACACGACAAACTATATATATATTTGAAGTGTAAAATGTGACAAGTTTTGACTGTACGAACCTGTGAAACCATCACCACGGTCAAGATAATAAACATATCCATCATCCCCAAAAGTTTCCTTGTGCCCCTTTTTCTACTCTGTTTCATCTCCTACATCCCCTGGAAGCAACTGGATCTGCTGTTGCTATAGTTTGTATTTTCCAAAGTTTTCTATAGTAGATGGAATCATACTGTATGTATTTTTGTATGTGTGTGTTGTTTTTTCCACTCAACATAATTATCATGCTTATTATCACTATTTTGAGATTCACCCGTGCTGCTGCACAGGTTAGTAATCTGTTGCTTTTTAGTCTTTCACCTCACCTCATGTGTCTGGTTCCAGTATCCACATGAGCCGCTGGACTTCAGCAAATAATTACCTTCAGCTCCCTCTAATGCTCACCTTTTCTGTTTTTCTTTGTCTAGAGCCTAAGAATTTCCCTTTCTTGCTTTCAAGATTGGCAATAGTTTTTTCAATTTTTAAAATTATCCAGCATTTGCATATTTTTTAAAAGATAGGGAGTCTTCTTTGTCGGCCTATGTTACCATAACTGATCTGAATTAATCTTTTTTGTTGTTGCTGGTACCAGGGATCGAACTTGGAACCTTGCACTGGCAAGGCAGGCGGCAGAACCACTGAGCTAAATCCCCAGCCCTGAATTAATCTTTTAACAGTGTAAAGAAACTGCTGAAAAGGACCTCCGTCTTTTATAAGAACATAAAGAAACTCCACAAAGAAGGCTTTCCTCTGTGTGGATGTGGCGTCAGCCATTTTAGCAGGGTTCTTTGTCGCTAATGGTTTCCCTGTATCAATCTGTCCAAACACAGCTTTGGCAGTAAACCCCAAATTCTCTTGAAGTTCTTGCCACAGGCCCCAAAAATTCTAGGTTTTGGACATATAAAAAATATTCCTTAAGTACATATGTTTTGCAGCAAAGCAACTTCAAAAATTACAAATGCTTTTATGGTAAAGGGAGGAAAATTACCACTTTCCTCTTCTGAGTCAAGGGAAATCCACATCCTCTCTACTATTCCTTGACCTTCCTTCCAAGACCTTTTTTTAGTCCCTTTTCCCTTTGCCACATAAAAAATAAGCTGCAAATTTGAAAAAAAGATTTCTAAGTTTTATGACAGTCTAATATAAAAATAAATGAAAACTATTAAATGACGAAAACTATTAAATGACAAAAACTATTGCTTTAGGATGTATTAAAAGATGCATAATATGTTGTCTAACACTTCTCCAATTTCAGTAAGATTTTTATTATTTTTTTTTTCTTTTTTCATTATTGGGGATTGAACCCAGGCCTATCACACTGATCTACAGCCCCAGCCCTTTACTTCTTTGATTTGTTGACAGTAACAAACTCTGTGGAGAATTGTTAGTTTATGACATTAATGTCTACATATACCATCATTAATAATTTCAAACTTCATGCCAAAATCCAGATTTTAAAGTTACTTCTGATCAGAATTGTATGCTGTAATTGTTCAAAATACAAGGTAGATGGTGAGTAAGTGGATGTTCATTGGGTTAGTCACTATACCTTTTGCTATATTTTAGATATACCAAAAATAATCATTTTTTTATCATTTTGTGCCTCATTAAGAATGCATATCCTCCAATCTTTCTTTTACAGAATTGATATTCTCTTCATGGTACAAACATTTTTTTAATAGCACCTATATGCAATTTCTTACAATTAAAATTTTTATCTTTCTGCACTAGACAGTGGATTCACTAAAGACAAAAATCATGTCTTTTTTGGGCCGGGGATTTAGCTCAGTGTTTCCTGTGCCTGCCTCACAAGTGCCAGGTCCCACATTTGATCCCCAGTACCAAAAAAAAAAACATCATGTCTTTTTTTTCACTACTACTTAGGCATCCACAAATGTTTATTTTGTGAATGACTGAATGTATTCACAAATTTGTTTTAGAACTTACTTAGATGCTCCCCTTCTTAGTGAAACAGAGAAGTTAAATATAACAAATAACTGAGTTTCCTGATACTTGACCATGAATTAGTCTTTCTTTGGTTGCAAGTGACAGAAATTTTCTCTTCATATGGAAAGCAAACATTTACAGAAAATTAAATCCATAACACAATTAAGGATCAAATAATTCTAACTTTTTAGTGATCAATGTTAAAGCTAACCATTTTATTAGAAGGAATATACATAAGTCTCTATGCCAGAGACTCCTAACTGCTTGCTTCAACATCCATTTCCTCCTTCCACTTTAGTAAGAGAACCCCAAATTTATTCAAGATTAAAAGGTGCTCAGATAAAACACTATAATTCTTGGTCTGCCTTGGAGCCATGTATTCTAGCAAATGAGAAATACTGTAACTGGGAAACCTCCTTTAGACTGTAGGGACGGGAATTGAGCTCAGTGGTTCCACCACCTGCCCTGCAAGCTCAAGGTCCTGAGTTCGATCCCCGGTATCAAACAAACAAAAAAAAAGGACTGTAGGGCTGGGGATTTAGCTCAGTGGTGCTGCCACCTGCCTCGTAAATGCAAGGCCCTGAGTTTGATCCCTGTACCAGAAAAAAAAGAAAGAAAGAGAGAGAGAAGAGAAGAGAAGAGAAGAGAAGAGAAGAGAAGAGAAAAGAAAAGAAAAGAAAAGAAAAGAAAAGAAAAGAAAAGAAAAAAAAAAAGAAAAAGATAGATCCTTAAAGGGACTGGAACTGGGCTTTCTCCCTTTCTTCCCTTCCAAAACAGAAGAGAGATGTGATGGTTGAATATAACATTCATGTTGAACTAACCAGAGGACAGTGGCCACTCTAGAAGTGGTGGAATGGTAAACTAAAAGGAGTTCAGGTCCCTCATGACTTTGTGGTACCTCTATCCCAGCTGAAGTGTTAACTTCCAAACTTACTCTATAGAAAATGAAACCTTAAATATTTAATCCATAATTATTTATTATTTGGAATTTTACTCACTGCAGCTGAAATTAATTATAACCAGTACAATTACCTTTAAACATTATGATCATGTTCTTTTATAAATGATTTATATGATTTCTAAAATAGAAAGTTAATTTCATAATTTAATTCCTTTAAAATTGAAATTGTTATTTAAATCCATATCTGGAAGCATAAGTAATATAGGACATTTGGACAATACTTCTAATACTAATACTTATTTTATCTTAATAAGCCATGACTGAAAGTCTTTTTTAAGTCTCTTTTGGTCTGATAATCTTTTTTCTAAGAGTACACTGCATTTTTCCCTGCCTTAGGAGGATTGAACTTTTTCATTCAAATTTTTAACTTATTTCTTACATAAAGTTTCAGTATTCTACAATTCGTTTATTTCAGGATTCTACTGTAGTGCATGGTGAATAAAACTAATACAGGAATTATAAATGTTTTTATTTTATAAATTCAGACTTGCAATACTTCTTTCCCTCCTAAGATTTGTAAGTGCAAAGGTTTTGACTCACTGCACAGTGGAAAATCTGTGCGTTCACTGCATTAAGCTAGTGTGACTTGTGAGAGAAAGTCAAAACATCACTTTTCTCTTGTAATTAACTCAGTGGGGTGAGTTTTTCCCCTGCCACTGAGGTGAAACTTTCAGCACATCTCATGATTTCTCTACTTACTTGCAGAAAATAGCCTCACATTTTAAAAATCACAATTCAGCTTCCATTTGATATTTAGAGAGGAAAGCTTTAGAGAAAAGTAAAGTGGTCAGCTCTTTCTTTTCTGCTAAGTTCATTCCTACTCAGTGACTGCTATTAGTGACTCTCTGGGTTGGAGGGCAAAGAGGGAAAAGGGGAAGAGAAAGATCTTAATGACTGCAGCTGTAGTGACATAAGGGGAAGAGAAAGATCTTAATGACTGCAGCTGTAGTGACATGGCTTCAGCTCTCTGGGACAGATGGTTGTTTCAAGCTGATTCTTTTTCTTGTGGACACTTATGTGATTTCCTCAGAGAATCATGTGCTTAGCTACTCAAGCCCAAACTCATCCACCTGCTGTGGTACAATTCATGTGCAGTGAACTCTTGACTTATGAACTCTATTGGTTCCCGAGAGCTGGTTTTAACTAAGTCAATACAGCTAAGATCTGGATGTTTACCTGGGTATACACTATAGATAACAAGAGGCAGATGAATCTTCCATTTATCTAATTAGCCCAAGTTGTTCATATTTGAGGCCAGTTATAATTTTAGGATCCAGTGTATTCCTTTTGCTGCCACTTCCTCATTACTCTGTGTTGTTGTGTTGTTTTCTATCATGGGGATTGAACTTGGGCCTTGCACATGGTAGACAAGCTCTCTACCACTGAGCTATGTCCCCAATCCATTTATTTTTTATGTTTAGATGGGGTCTCGCTAAGTTGCCCAGGCTGGCCCTAGAATTTGTGATCCTCTCTCCTCAGTACCTGGAAATAGCTACTGAGTAGCTGGGATTACAGACATGCACCACCATGCCAGGCCACCCTCAGTTGTTTTGGTTTGGCATTTTGGTTTGATTTAGTTTTGTTTGTTTGTTCATTCTTCAGCCCCAGGAATTGTAGCCAGGGCTTTTGTTGTTGTTGTTGTTGTTTTTCCTGAAATAGAAGCTTGCTAAGTTGCTGAATTGCCAGGCTGGGTTCAAATTTTCAATCCTTTGCCTCAGCCTTCAAGAGTGATGGGGCTGTAGGCGCATGCCACCAGGCCTAACTCCTCCTTAGTTATATTTTTGGAAATCCACACCATATTGGTCTTTGCAGCCCAATCACATCTCAGGCGGATTTCTTGGGCAGGAATGCATAAGAGCTGCAGAATGGCTCTTTCTAACCCATGTGGGCCATATGTGGTCCATGGGAAGTACTGTCATATGCATCTTCTGTGCTGACAAACTGAAGGAGCTGGCTGTTCCTAATGCACCTGGGTACATCCTCTCCAGTAACAAAGAGACTGCCAGTCATCTCTTTCTGGCCCTCTAAATTCTCCCAGGGGAAATCAGACCCCTTTCTACCCCATTCTTCCTACTATAGCTCTTTGAACAATTCTGTCAGAAACCCCCTCAGTCAGCCTGAGGTGAAGGGGAAAACCCCTGCTTTTCACTCTAGAGAGAAGGGCACAGGATACACAGCAAGCTTTCTCTAAAGAACACCTTGTCACAAATGCATTTTCAGTTTCCACTGTCTGACCTTTGTGGTTCTTAAGAACCACCTACCAGTGGAAACTTGTTTTTAAATTTCTGCCTGTTGGTCAGACATTTCACTCTGAATATCACACCTGTTACACTGGAGGGCTTAGTCCAAAATTTACTATGCAAACTTCTGTTACATTTCTTGTAGCTTTAGGATTCAGAGTCTAACTTCTCAGAGACGTGTTTTACCAAGAAAAGATTAGTACAGTTTCCCAATAAATTATGTTTTAAAATTAGTACCCTAGCCAAGGGTGGAAATATACACCTGTAATCCCAGCTACTCTGAATGCTGAGGCAGGAAGATTACAAGTTTGAGGCCAGCCTGGGAAATATAGCAAAATCCTATCTCAAAAATTTAAAAGAGGCTGAGGATATAACTCAGTAGCAGAGTAAGTGTAATGCCCTGGGTTCAATCTCCAGTACTGTCCCCAAAATTAGAACCGTTTATTAGAATAAGTAACACAAGCTGATCATGATAACCACAAAGTAATCACTAATATATAGTTTGGTGTTTTTCTCTCTGACCCATAAATTTTATCAATAGTTTAAGTCCTACATCCTCTTTCCTACTCCAACAGGAATTCTTTCAAACCTAAGAAACTCTCCTCTAACAATCTTGAATTCTTTTCAAAGTGAAAAACATCTTCCAGAATATATTTGACTACTTTCTGTAAAACAAAACACTGCTTTAAAAACCAGATACTCATCCAGGTATATGTGTAGTTGCTTCAATTTATAGAATAATTGCAATGATGATTTTACACAGATTTGCTACTGAGTTAAATGTGTGTGTGTGTGTGTGTGTGTGTGTGTGTGTTTATACAGGGTCTTGCTATGTAGTTCAAGCTGTCTTTGAACTCACTATGTAGCCCAGGCTTGAACACTCGGTGATCCTTACTCAGCCTCCTGAATGCTGGGTTTACAGGTGTGTGCCACCACACCTGGCAATTTTTGTATATTTTAACTTTCTCTTCTCTAAAGACTTTGTTTTTCTTCCAAATAGATAAGCAGGAATAAGAAAGAGAAATATAAACATACAGTGCATGTGTATCCCTGGCATGATTCCTTTCTTCTTCTTCCATTAGAATAAGATATACCAAACTTTTCATGCCTTTACTTGTCCCTCAAAACTCTGCCTTTTGAGGATATTACTTCAAAATTGTCCCTTTTCCTCTTGGTCAAAGCTTACTATAGAGTTTTAATTTAGATGTGGTAGTTTAATAGTACCTATTTCCATTCATTCACTGAACAAATAGTTATTGAGTATTTCTTAGGTAAAAGGAACTCTTGTAGGTATTGGAGATACAATAATAAAAATGACAGAAGAAGTTTAGGCCCTCATAGATACTTGTAGAAAATACCAATAGTAAACAAGTAACTACATACTATGAAGAAAAATAAAACAATGAGAAAGAATAGAGAGTGTCATTTTAGATGGAGCAGTCAGGGAAGGCCTCTTGGGAAAGTGTTTGAGCAGAAATCCTAATTGAGGTGAGTTAGCATAAATGGCCTGAGATGGCAGAGTCCTTGGTGTGCTAAAAGAACAGCAAGGAGGCCAGTATGGTTGGGCCAGCCTTGAAAGGAAAAATAGTAGGAGAAAAAAAAAAAGAGGTAAGTTTGGGGGACATAGCTAAAGGCCAAGATGATACAAGGCCTAGTAAACCATAAAAAGAAATTGGATTTTATTCCAAGTGCTAATCCAAATGCTTTCAAATAGAGAAGTTAGGAGATCAGTTCCCTGCTTTAAAAAGACCAATCTCTCTCCATTGTTGAGAATTAACTATAGGGAAACATGAGTAGAAGCAAGGAGATGAGTTAGAAAGCTAACTTAGAGGACTGGATAAAGGATGAAGAAAAGCAGTAATGGGAGAGGTGGTAAGAAGTGATTGGTTTCTGGGTATATTTTGAAGGTAGGGGCAAAAGGATCTGCTGATGACGTGAGAGCTAAACAAGAGTCAGGGATTTTAAAGAGTTTTAGCCTATGTAAGTAACTAGCTGCATGGTAGAAAATTGCAGAAGGAGCAAACTGATTTGAGAAACGGATACATAATCTAAGTTCAATTTCACATTTTAACTTTAACAATGATTAGACATCTTTTTTTAACAGCAAGATTGGAACATTTTAGGAATACATAATGATAACACTTGTAGGGAATTTGCACCTGTACAAGATACAGCCCATATCTTCTTTCCTATTCCTCCCCTCCCCTTCCTGTGTACAGAAGCTTTGTTTCCATTTTTCCTTCTATTTTCACTTCTTTTCTTGTCCCTTCCTTCTCCCTCCCTCCTCCCTTGTTTGCCTTCCCATTTGAACATTTTCTTCCCATTTCCCAATATCTATTATACATTTCAGTCATTATTTCCACTTTTGGTTTCTCACACCAGAGAAACAACATTGTATTTAAACACATGTGTCTGATTGATTTCACTTAAGAGTATAGTCTCAAGGTCCATTCTTTTGGCTATAAATGTCTGAAGCTTGTCCTTTATGGCAGAGTAGTACTCCATTGTATAAAAAAACACATCATTATCCAGTCACCAGTTGATGGGCATTTCAGCTGTTTCCAAGATTTAGCTATTACAAACTGTGCCACTATAAACATGGATATGCATGTATTGCTGTGGTATGATGCTTTTAATTCTTTTGGGAAGATACCAAGAAGGGGAATAGCTGGATTAAATGGAACCTCTAGTTTTAGTTTTTGAGAAATCTCCACACTGATTTCCACAGTGGTTGCACCAGTCTACACTCTCACCAACAGTGGAGAAGGATTCCTTTTTCCCCACAGCCCCTCTAGCATTTGTTATTGGTTAATTTCTTGAGAGGAGCCATTCTTTCTGGAGTGAGGTGGAATCTCAGCGTTGTTTTAATTTGCATTTCATGAATGACCAGTGATGCTGAATATTTTGTCATATATTTATTTGCCATTTCTACTTTTTCATCTGAGAAGTGTCTATTCATTTCAGATACCCATTTTTGGATTGGGTCTTTAAATTTAGAGAGTCTAATTTTTTTGTTCTGTATATATTGTAGATAATAGTCATTTGTCTGATGAATAGCTGGTAAAAAATTTCTTCCCACTCTGTGGATTGTCTCTTCACTCTGTTGGTGGTTTCTCTTTGTGTGCAAAAGCTTTCTAATAAGATGAGGTCCCAGTCGTTGATTCTTTGTAGTATTTCCCATGCTGTCTGGGATGATTAGACGTCAAAGTGAAGAGTTTTGACTAGAAGGGCCAGGGATTTAGCTCAGTGGCACTGTGCCTGCCTTGCAAGGGCAAGTTCCTGAGTTTGATCTCTGGTACCAAAAGAAAAAAGAAAAAAGATTTTTGACTAGAAAATTAAGCATGATCTTGGATTCAGATCTAATCTGGAGAGAAAAATTTAAAACCAAGAATTTTTTTTTTCTAGTACCAGGGCTAAAACTCAGGACCTTGCGGTTGCCAGGCAGGCAGATTTAGATAGTTTTGTTTTTAAAAAAAACAAAACAAAACAAAACCTCAAGCTGGGTGTGGTGGTGCATGCCTTTAATCCCAGCACTCAGAGGTTGAGGCAGGAGGATTGCCATGAGTTCGAGGCCAGCCTGGGCTACATAGTGAGCTCAAGGATCAAGGATAGTCTGAGCTACAGAGCAAGACCCTGTCTCAAAAAGAAAAAAAAACAACAACTCGAACATTACAAGAAACTTGCATATCCAGCTTTTTCTTAATCATTGGAAAATAATAACCAAAGTTGATCCAATAATGACACAATGAGGTTACTGATCTCATGCCCCATCACCTCCAATACTTTAATGTGTTTTTCCTACAAAGAAGGACATTTTTATTTATAAACACACACAGACACACACATACACACACACACACACACATCACATCAAAATCCAGAAATTAAGTGTGGTATATGTTATATAGCTTGTGTCTAAATGTCCCCCCAAAGCTTCATGACCTCACAGGTGGGGCTTTTTGGAGTTGGCTGGATCTAGGGTGTAGGATAATGGTATTAAGGGTGTGTGGTACTAAATTAGTCCACTGATTGGTTTAGCACAGTTCTGGGTGTGGATAATGGGAAGACCCATCTATAGCCTGGATAGAATATAAAAGGAGAGAGGGAAGGTAGGCTTGCTGCTTTTTTGCTGCTTGCTGCTGGCTGCCTGCTGCCTCCTGCCTGCTGTGCCATGAACTGTTTCTCCTTTGTGATGCCCCTCTGCCATGCCACCCTGCCTTACAGCCAGCCAACTATGGACTGAAATCTCTACAAAGTATGAGTTGAAATAAGCCTTTCTGCCTTTAACTTGTGGGTGTTGGGTATTTTTTCCAAACAACTAAATATAACTAAGGTAGTATGTTTTTTAACTGTATATCCTTTTATTGGTACATTTTAGGTATACAATATAATGACATTCATCATTGGAAATTTGCACCTTTACATAGTCTCTTGGTTCTTATTTTTTTCCCCTTCCCCTACCCTCCCTTCAACCCCTCCATCCCTCCCTATTTACAAAGACTTTGTTTCCTTTTTTTATTTTCTCATATTAATTCCATTCCCTTCTTTTCTTTCCCCTACCCCTCCCACTTCCCCTTCCCCTTTGTCCCTTGTCTTCCTATTTCACATTATCTATTATCTAAGGTAGTATATTAACTACCACCTAATCGTCAGATAGACCTTATTCAAATCATAATGTCCATAATTAGGTCAAAATTATTTGGTTCAGGAGTATGTGCTATCTTCATCTATTATGTCTTTCTTTTTGAGTGAAGGAGACTTCACTCAGGAACAGTTCTTTAGTCTTTGATTTTCACAACCTTTCCGCTTTGGAAGATTGCAAGCCATTGATTTTGAAGTATATTCCTTAATTCTATTTCTTTGATGTTTCATCATTAGATTCAGATTAAGCATCTTTTTAGGAATATCTCAAAAGTGATCCTGTGTTGTTCTTATTGCACCTTATCATGGGGTGGGTGCATGATTTCACCATGTTTCATAATTGATGGTGTCCACTTGATTAAGGTGATATGTTATAGGCTTTTTAATTTTATTCTTTTCCCCTTTTATAATTAATAAGTATTTTGCAGTTTGAACCTATGTAAATATCCTACTCTTTAGCAAACTTTCAATTTATTTATTTATGTATGTATGTCTGTATTGACTTATTGTTTGTTATTTAATGTGTTATAATCTGTTTCTATCACTATTTACTGTCCAGTTGTCCCAGATTTTGCCAGTGGAAACCCCTTCTAGATGGTGTCTGTGTCTTTTTTTTTTTTTTTTTTTGGTACCAGGGATTGAACTGTGGACCTTGCATTTGTGAGGCAGGTGCAGTGCCACTGAGCTAAATCCCTGACCCTTGTCTGTGTCTTTTTGACATGTCCCCACAATACTTGGGTACTTTGCTTTCTGTCTCAGCACAATGTTCCAGGTTTATCTTATACTTCTGTTGCCCCAGTACTGGAGTTGGCTATTTTTCTAAGAGCCCTGTTTATTACTATCGTGGAGAATGGTATCATAAGGACAAATCTAAGTGTTAGATGTACTCAGTTGTTACTAGCATACTGCTTTCTGGGAATATAGAAATAGAGATAAAATAAGTACTCACTTTTATATCTTTATTTCCATATCTTTTTTTTTTTTTTTTTGGTACCGGGGATCGAACTCGGGACCTTGCGCTTGCGAGGCAGGCGCTGGAACCACTGAGCTAAATCCCCGGCCCCTATTATTTCCATATCTATATATCTATCAAGATATATAACTATGTAATCACACAAATAACCTTCTATTTCACCTGACATCACAGGGCTTATCCTAACTTTCTTCTTTTCCATCCAACAATGAGGAACCTGGCTCTCGTTTTGTAATATATTGACTTATATCATCAACTTCCCTGCAAGTAGTGGATCTTCCACTGTCACCTCCCTCACACCACTCAGGCTGTGACACCCACTCCTGCCTGCCCCTGCAGGATGAATGCCATCTTCATTCTGCTTAGCCTTGACTCCTTGTGCATGGCCAGTCTTCTGTGTGCATAGCTAATGGCTTATGACAGGTGGCCCTGTGCTCACGCTATGACTCTATGCTAAGCAGTCCTCTTTTGTAGGCATCCTCTTTCCCAGATTGAGCTCCAAAATCCGGTGAGCCTCTGTGATTCTCCACAACTCAGGCCCAATGCCAGTCTTGTTTTATTTCACCAAATAGGTTTGAGAACAAATCATTAATGAAGAGGAGGAAAGAGAAATAAAGGAAATGGAACAGAGAAAGCCATATGTATGAGTATAGTTTTTTGAAGCCATGAAACTGAGAGTTCCCAGGGGATGGAGAAGATAGAGAAAAGGAGAACTCAGCCTCGGGACACTCCAACTTTGACATTTACTTGTAAAAGTAATGAGGAGGAACCAACAAAATAGGCTGTGGAACAGCCAAAAAGATAGGGAGAAACCAGGAGAGGGAGATTTCTTGGAAACCAACGTAGTATGTGTTCTAAGATCAGTTGTATTAAATATTGCTAAGAGGTCAAGCATGATGAATACTGAGAATTTGTCATTAAGTTTAGTGATTTGGAGGGTAATGGTACACTTGATGAGAATGTTACCGATTCAATAGTGAGCACAAAAGGCCTTATTCAAGATCAAATGAGATGATGATATAGGGACAGAAAATACAGATAACTCTTGTAACTTTTTCTGTAAAGAGTACTAAAGAAATGGGACAGTTTCTTAAGAGGGATATGCATTCAAAAAGGGGTTTCTTTTATTAAACAAGAGATATTAAACATATTTGTATATTGGCAATAATGATCCTCCGGAAAGAAAACAATTAAAATGAAAAGAGATAGGACAACTTTAGGAACAAAAAAGTATAGAACCCAGAGCTCAGGAAAAGCATAGACTCAAACAGAGACAGGAACAGTTCAGCCTTCATATAGGAAGGGAAGACAAAATACAAGAAAGTGGGAAGAAATGATGAGACTGAGAAAATTCTCTTCTTTTTTATCAGTGAAAGAGAAGCAAGGTCATCAGCTGAAACAGAGTGGGAGGAAGAGGCTTGAGGACTTTATCTAAGGGAATGGAGGAGTCAAATGACCAGAATTACTGAGCAACACTGATAACCCACTTGAGACTTGAGGTCATAATTTTAAATTGAGTTCAGTCAGCATGGTACAGCAATTTGGTTTTCTCCAGTTGATTAGGTACATGACTGAGTAGAAGGGAAGGTGTATTTCACCAGGCTTGAGATTTTGCCAAGCAAATACCAAAGCAGAGAAGGACAAGGGTGTTGAGTGTGTGAACTGTGACTCCTCATAGTACAAACCATCTCATAAAAGAGCTTGAAAATATTAACCATTTAATGTGTAAAATTTATTTTAATAAAATTCTAAAATAATTACAAATAGTTTTGCCACAAAGATATGTCTGTCTATATAGAAAACATATAAGTAAAATATATTTTTCTTAACTTTAATGACCAATTACATTTGGAAGTTATGTTGTTTATGTGTTCAGGAATTGTAAAAGCTCAACAAATTCAAGAGCCAATGTTACCTTTCTCAGTATTGTCACTATACAACTGTGGGTTCTATAATAAATAGCTGTTGTTCTTTACTCTGAACTGAATGCAATTTAGAAATTTCTGGACTAAATGTCTCCCTTTACATCTAGAAGGCTGTTAATTTAAATGTTTCAAGTCAACCTCACCCTTCTGTTGTGTTCTGAAGTACCAACAGTTTAAGTAAGTATTAGTTTGTAATTGTATTATCTCTTTCTAAGATAATACAACTAAGCCAATAGGGAAACACATTAGTATTGTTCATGTAAAAATAACTGTGTGTGTACCACAGGTAGCTCCACTTTTACAAAAAACTGTTTGTTAGGCTTCAATCCCTTTTTTTTTTTTTCACTGGGGATCAAACTCAGGACCTAGTGCTTGTGAGGCAAGTGGTGGAACCACTGAGCTAAATCCCCAGCCCTTCAATCCCTTTTTGAACTAGGTAGGCCAAGCCTTTTCCATATTCATTCATTCACTCACAATTTTGAAAGATAGAGAATAGAAAAAAATGTGTTATAGTGAGAAGGAAAAGCATGAACAAAACAGAGGAAGTAAAAAGGAAAAAAATGGGTAAAAAGAATCATATGATTTAGAAATTATTTTATGGCAATACCAAAATCCACCAAATCAAGTTTAAATAAAATAAGATTTTAAAAAAATATTCTCACAGATATATCAGGGTTTCACAAATATGTGGAACAGGAACTGGAAAGTTAAGAGCAAAGGTTAATCTTTTCTTCTTTCTACAGATGAATTATCTATCATTTCTATTTTTCACTGGATATTTCTTTTCTCTTTCTTGCTCCACCCTGATGTGTCAGTTCAGGTCCTCTAAGAAGCCATTACCAAAATATATGCAGAAGATTAAAAACTACTTTATCCCTTTACATTGGCTCCTAATAATTTTTCAGGATCTCCTTGATACATCTCAAACAACCTGGAGGAAGAATTTGATTGGCCCAATATTTTTAGAAATTTTGTTTTGTTTTGTTTTTGTTTTTTGACACAGAGTCTCACTACATAGCCCAGGCTGGCTTTGAACTCACTATGTAGCCCAGTCTGGCCTCAAACGTAGTGATCCCCCCGCCTCAGCCTCCTGAGTTCTGGGGTAACAGGTGTGCACCACTGCGCCCAGCTAACTTCTGCCATCTTGTATTGGCCACAGCAAGACACAAGGCCCATACCCAAAAAGATGAGGAAATTTCTCAATACATATGCCCATAACATCATGCATTAGTAGATATTCAATGAATATTTATTGAACAAATGGTAAGAAAACCTTTGTTCTTAATCAATATGCGTTCTTTGCAGTGCAACCAACTGGTAAATTTTATCCCTCATGTGCTGGGGCTCAGAAATCTCAAACTATTCATTCTCGTCTTTTGTTTCAGGCTAGTAAGTGATAGATCCAAGAATGTGGGTCAAGAAGAAGCCCAAATGAGAGTTGCAATGAGAAGCTCAGCTGGCCCCCAAAAAACTCTTGTAAGATCCAGACCATGAAAACCTGAGCAAGTGCCTGTTTCAAGCCTAGCCACCTGGACTGGAGGCAATAGACCTTCACTATGATTAGAAAAAGACTTCTAGGCATTTATCAGGGAATGGAAATAGCCTCTTTTGACTCCCCCACCAGCTTTATTAAGATATAAATGGCATAGAATAAATTGTACATATTTAAAGTGTACAATTTGATACCTCTTTACATATTTATAAACCTATGACAATATCATCACAACCAAAATTATGAATATATCTATAACTCCAAATTTTCTCATGTCCTGCGTAATCCCTTCCTCTTTCCTTCCCCTGTTTATCCCTGTCTCAGGAAACTATTTATTTGTTTTCCATCATAGTAGATTAGTTTGTATTTTCTAGAATCTTATTTAATCAAAATCACACATTTTGGGGGAGGAGACTTGTCTCTTTTACTCAGCATAATTGAGATTCATCCATGTTGTTATATGTACTGATGCTTTTTCATTTTTATTGCTGAGTAAAAATCCATTGTGTGGACATTCTATAGTGTATTTATCCATGCAAATAATGATGGACTTTTTAAATTATGGTAGCAAAATTTTAACTCCATTTTTTTATGTAAATATCTATGATCTTACCTACCATATAATATACTTTGTTATGGACTGAAGTATCTCCTCCCAAAATTCATTCTTGAAGCATAAATTCCTAATAGTTGAAAATATGGCCTTTAACACAGTTTGTAATAGCTAAAGCTTGGAAACAGCCCAAGTGCCCATCAACTAGAAACTAGGTAAAGAAGATGTGTTTTTCTTATAAAATAGAGTACTGTTCAGCCATGAAGAATGAGAAACTAGAGACATGTATACCTAAATGGATGCATATTGAGGCCATACTCTTAAGTGAAATAAATAGGACACACATGTGTAAATACCAGTAGTATCTCTAGTGTGAGAAACTGAAAATGTAAAAAAGGATTAAAATGAATAACTGTTAATTTAAAATAGGAAGAAAAGGTCCAAAGGGGTAGAGGAAGTGGGAGGGGAAGGGGAAAGGAAAAATTATGAGAAAAGAAAAAAAATGGAAACAAAGTCTATATAAATAGGGAAGGGTGGAGGGGGTGAAGGGCACACAGGTAATGGGGAAAAAAATAAGAACCAAGATACATCATGTACAGGTACAAGCACCCAATGATAAATGTAAACATATTGTATACCTAAAATGTACCAATAAAAGAATTTAAGCAAAAAAAAAGAGAAAGAAAACATGGCCTTTAAGCAAGTAATTAAGATGAAGTGAGGTTAATAATGGAACTTCCAGAAAAATGACAGAGAAGTGAGTGACAACTCAGCCTCTCTGAGATTCAGACTCCAGACACTGGAAAATAACAACTTGGGGAAGAAAAGGAGTGAGAAGTGGATCCCTAGGAACCAGGAAGGATTTAAGAGGAATATTAAAACCTACAGAGAAACTGGAGAGACAGAACACAATGCAGAGAAGGGAAGAGATGGTCTACACTTTCTCCCTAGCTCCCAGCTCCTGGCTCATGGCTCATGGGAAAGGAAGACTAAACATACAGACACAAGGTGAAAGCTGGGTACTGCAGAGGACATCAAGGAGAAACACAGAAGGGGAACAGACCAGTTGGTGCTGTGATCTGCAGGGAAAGCACAGGATTCTGCTCCCACATGAGTCCTTCAACAGGCAACAGCTGGTGAGTGACTCCAGTCCAAGCACCCACCATATCCATGGAAAGAGTACTTGGTCAGATGCTATTCCAGGGAATGCTTCATTGTTTGAACCCAGGTCTCAGAGCAGCCACAGGACAGCATCACTTCAGGGTTGCCAGCGTTACATTCCCACAGTGACTAGGTGAGAAATAGTCACAGGAGACAACCACAGTCAGGGAGTGGGCTGGAAAGAGACCCCTCCCTGTGAAGGATTTGAGCTAAAGCATATAGGCCCTGTCCCTATGGCCAGAGGCGAGGCCCAGTCTGAGTTGCTCTGGACTTGAAAATCACCGCATTGGTGCCCTCACCCTAATTCTACTGCATGCTGGTACCTGCATCCAGCATGGACCTGGAATCTGACTGCCTTCATCTACCAGCATGAGCAAGGACATGTCTTGACTTGAACACTGCCCCAAAATTGTATATCCTGGAAGAAAACCACACATTCAAAATCACAGAGAAAAAAAATGTTTTGTGAGTGTGTGGTGCTTTTGCTGCTTCTTTCCTTTCCTGTTCTTCACCAGTGTATTAAGGCTGGGGAATTTTCCTTTGTCCTTTTTCCTTGCCTCTTATCTTCTCTTTTTTTTTCTTTTTTAACTTTTATCACTTTAATTTTTTCTCTTATTTATACTCCACATACAATTTCTTTTTCCTCCCCCTTTTTCTTTTATTTTCTATTTCTTCTCAGTTTTTTCTCTTACTTTTACCTGATCCTATAAACATCTGTCTACTCCCCAATAGGATCCTTTGTCCCACTTTTACCTCTTCATTCTCATATCATAAACTTTAAGGTTTCAAATTTTTCCTCTAGCATTTCCCTATTCCCCATTCCCTATGCCTTTAATAATATAAGCATAAAACTTTTATTAATCTTTAGATAGCTAACTCTATACAATAACTGTTGAACTCTTTTCTACCATTAGCAGAGATATAGCTGCCACATTTAGTACACAGTAGCTGCATGTCACTACCTAGCTTGTCTTAATGTTTACACCATAACCATGGATTTCGTCTCTAGGATTAAAGGTGATACAAAATTGATTTTTATGGTATAGTAATATCCAATTTGTTTTGGACAATACTACTGTAGCTGATTTGCTTATTATTACCAGGGTAGCATTATTGTTGCAATTAATGGATTTTCTCTGTAAGATAACAATCAGATTACCTTTGTGACATTAACAATACTGGAGTACATTCCCAGAGAACTCAGTGCTAAACCAATTACACTGGATCCTCCCCTCCCAAATTAACTGAGGTGGTCAGATCTTGGGGCTGAGACAAAGAAGTAGTTAGCCATGCCTAAAGTACATTGATACCTTGGTTCAGAAATGCTTTTGTTTCCAAATAATGTGGTTCACAAACAGAAGAGTTTGGCAAAATTTTGTCTTTGTTTGCCAGCTCTGCACTGGATAACAAACACAACCATAGCCATCTTTCCTACACAAACACAAATATCCCCATCTTTTCCAAAGCTGTAGAACAAATTAATTTTGTGAACCAAGGTACCACTGTACATCACTGAAAAGTGACTAAGGAGATCTCTTTGCTAGCGACAGAGTCTTTACATTATAAGCACCCAAAAATCTCAGCCACAAACAAAACAAAACTAACAAACAAAATCAAAGAAACATGAGAAGACAAAGAGAAAAAAGGGCTCTCAAAACTCCCAACTCCCTTGAAGCCAATCCAGGGGAATTTGAGGGGGAGAATAGTGTAAGCCACATTCCTGAATCACTTGAGAAAAATAACAGAGGATGTTAGCAAACAGATCAAAGAGGTACTTAGCAGGATCACAGAAGATATAACTAAATAGATAATGGAGATAATAACCAAAATGTTGCAAGAGCTTTCAGAACACACTAATAAAAAGCTAGCTGAGCTAAATAAAATAATAACAAAAATGAATGACCAGCTTAGAAAAGAATTAGAGTCAACAAAAATGTTTTCATCAGAAATCCAGGAGATAAAAATCATATTGAAAGTATTGGCAGCAGAAGCAACCAGTGTAAGGACAGAATATCAGAAATAGAAGACAATGATGCCTTCAAAGATCAAGTACTAAAAGACACTGTAAAAGGAACAAAAGAACATGAAAAATGGATCCAACAGCTGCTAGACAATACAAAGAAGATTAAGCATTATTGGAATAAGAGAAAATTCAGAAAATAGAACATATAGCATAAAACATTGTTCACAGAAACAATGGTAGAAAATTTCCCAAATAACAGGTAAGAAGTAAACATACAGATAAGTGAAGCATACAAAACCCCAAATAGGCACAACCAAAAGAGAACCTCTCTGCACTACATTATATTCGAAGTACCAGAAGCTCATCACAGGGACAAAAATCTTAAAAGCTATTAGAAAAAGGCAACAAATCACAGATAAAGGTAAACTCATTAGAACTACATCTCACTTCCCTACACAAACCTGAAAGGCTAGTAGGAGGGCTTAGAGTGAAGTGTTCCACACCATAAAAGATGACAATTTCCAGCTCCAACTTATGTATCCTGCAAAACTTTCCTTCAAAATTTATGGAGAAATCAGGTATTTCCTCAAAGGAGTATTACAATAAATTCTCAAGGATATCTTAGAAAGAGATTGAAACTAAGAATGCCAATAAATCAAAAAAGATGAATATGCCTGGTGGGATGAGCAGCTAACCAAAGGAAAAAATAAGGAAATCAGCAACAGGAAAATAATGCAATGACAGGAATAAGTCAATACATTTAAGTAATAACTAAATATGACTGGTCTCAATTCCCCAGTCAAAAGACACAGGTTGGCAGAATGGATGAAGAAGCAAAACTCAACAATTTGCAATATATAAGAAACATTTAATTCAAAAAGAAATTCACAGATTAAAAATCAAAGGATAGAAAGCAATATTCTATCCATCCAGAACATGGAAAAATAGGAGTAGCTATACTAATTTCAGACAAAGTGAATTTCAAGTTAAGAGTAATCAGAAGAGACCAAAAAAAAAAGGTCACTATATATTGATTAAGGAAAATCCCAGCAGGAAAACAATTATGAATATATACCTACAAAATACCAGCACATCCAACTTCATAAAACAAACACTAATAGATATAAAAAATCAGATAAATACAAATACACTTATAATGGGGGACCTCAGTACCCCACTGACAAATCAACTAGACAAAAATATCAACAAAGAAATATCAGAGCTGAACCAAACCTTCAAACAAATGGACTTAATAAATGTCTACAGAATTTGTATTCTTTTCAGCAACACATGGGACTTTCTCAAAATAGACTACAAAGTGGTCCATAAAGCATGCTTAGTAAATCCAAAAGAATCAAAGTTACCCCATGCATATTATAAGGTGATAGTTCAATGAAACTAGAAAGCAATGGCAAAAGAAACCACAGAAACGATGCAAACACATGGAAATTGCACAGTACCCTCTCAGTAATCAATGGATAACAGATGAAATTAAGGAAGAAATTAGACAATCCCTACAATCAAACAATAATGCAAGTACAACATACCAGAACCTATGGAACACAGTGAAAGGAGTCCTGAGAGGGAAGTTTATATTAGTGACTGCCCACATTAGGAAAACAGAGTGAGCTCAAATAAATAATGTAATAATGTACCTCACGGTCCTAGAAAACAATTACAACCCAAAACCAAAGCTAATATGAGAAAGAAAATTACAAAGATCAGAGCAGAAATTAAGTTGAGACTAAAAAAAATACAAAGAATCAATGAATTGAGGGTCGGGGATTTAGCTCAGTGGTTTCGCCGCCTGCTGCTCAAGCGCAAGGACCCGAGTTCAATCCCCGGTACCAAAAAAGAAAAAAAAAAAAAAAGGAATCAATGAATTGAAGAGTTGATTCTTTGAAAGAATAGACAAAATAGACAAATCCATAGCCAATCTTACCAAAATAAGGAAAGAAAAGACTCCAAAATAGATAATAACACAAACTCTCCTTTTCAATATACTAAGATAAACTAGTGGTATAAATGAAACAAATTAGCATATATATTGAATTGTTTTTGAAACAACAGAATATGTAATTTGGGGAAGTATTTGAATTTCACCCTACTTCCTATTTATCTTTCTATTTGGATCTCTTCCTCTCTCTATGTGCGTGTGTATGTGTGTGTGTTATAAGAGAAATTATGCAATATTTGAACTTGTATGTCTGACTTAGTTCACTTAACATTATGTTTTCAAGTTGTATCCATTTACCTATGTATGCCTCAAGTTTATCTTTCTTTATGGCACCATAGTACTCCACTGTTTATAAATACCAATTGTCCTTATTCATCTGTTGATAAACATATACATGTTTCCAAGATCTAGCTAATATAAATTGTGCTGCTATAAACATGGGTATGCATGTATCCCCATGATATGATGATATATACCTAGAAGGGGGATAGCTGGGTCAAATGGAATTTCTATTTTAGATTTTAGAGATTTCCACAGGGGTTGTACTAGTTTATATTCCTACCAACAATGTAGAAGAATTCCTTTTCCTCACATTCTCACCAGCATTTGTTATCTTTTTGGTTTATGTCTTGTACTCTGTGTAACTATTGTGATGATAATGATATAAACAGTATTTTTTTGTTGTTTCATTTTGTTTTGTTTTGTTTTTTGGTACCGGGGATCGAACTCGGGTCCTTGCGCTTGCGCAGCAGGCAGTGAAACCACTGAGCTAAATCCCCAGCAATAAACAGTATTAACTATTGTTATTCTCTTATTATTTTTATGAAAATTTGATTTTTTAATAAAATAATAAAAGACCCAAATCCATGCAATTAGATTCTGCTGAAGTCCAGAAGATCATTGGTAACTACTTTGAGAACCTGTATTCTAATAAAATGGAAAATTCAGATGGAAAGGATAGATTCCTAGACATAGCTGAACTACCAAAGCAGAACCAAGAAAATGTAAAAATCCTGAACAATCCCATATCAGTCAATTAAATTGAAGATGTAATTTTTTAAAAAACCAACTAAGAAAAGCCCAGGTCTTGATGGATTCATTGCTAAATTTTATAAGAACTTTAGAGAAGATCTAACACTAATGCTTTTTAATGAAATTGAAAGGAAAGCAATACTCCCAAAGACATTTCTAAAAGCAAGCATTATCCTGGTTCCAAAACCAGAAAAAGTCCAACCAAAAAAAAAAAAAAAGAACTACAAACCAATATCTTTAATGAACATAGATGCAAAAATCCTCAAGAAGATACTGGCAAACAGAATGCACCAAATGATCAAAAAGAGCATATGTCATGACCAAGTAGGATTCATTCCAGAGATACAGGGATGGTTCAAAATACATAAATCAATAAATGCAATAGACTATATAAACAGAAGCAAGAACAAAAATCACACAGTCATCTCATTTGACAAAAAGCAAGGTCCATTTATGATTTTTTTTTAAATCCTAAAGAAAACAGGTAAAGAAAGTCTTTATCCCAATCTAATAAAAGCCATCTATGACAAGCCAACATTATACTAATGGAGAGAAGCTGAAAGATTTTCCTCTTTTTAAAATCAGGAACAAGACAAGGATGTCCACTATCACCACTTTTTGTTATCTTTTTTTTTTTTTTTTGGTACTGGGGATCAAACTTGGGACTTTGTGCTTACGAAGCAGGCGGCAGAACCACTGAGCTAAATCCCTGGCCTAACCACTATATAGTTCAATATAGTTCTCAAAACATTAGCCAGAGGAATTAGATGAAAGAAATAAAAGGGATATGGATAGGAAAGACAGAAGTTAAATTATCCTTATTTGCAGATGACATAATCCTCTACGTAGAAGACCCCCAAAATTCCACTGATTCCTAGACTTAATAACCAAATTCAGTACCATAGCGAGGATATAAAACCAACACTCAAAATTCAATAGTATTCCTGTATACTGATAATAAACTCACCGAGAGAAATTAGGGAAACAATACCTTTCACAACAGCATCAAGAAAAATGAAATACTTAGAAATTAACCTAACCAAAGAAGTGAAAGACCTCTACAATGAAAACCACAGCACTTTGAAAAAAGGAGATCAAAGACATCAGAAAATGGAAAGATATCCCCTGTTCCTGGATATGCAGAACCAATATAGCCAAAATGGCCATACTTCCAAATATGTTATACAGATTGAATACAATCCCAGTCAAACACTGACAGCATTCCTCACAGAACAAGAGAGCAATCCTAAAATTCATGTGGAACCATTATAGACCTACAATATCAAAGCAATTCTGGGCAACAGGGCAAGGCAGAGGAAATCACAATCCTGGACTTCAAGTTATATTACAAAGCTACACTGATTTAAAAAAAAAGTATAGTATAGTATTGGCAAAAAAGAAGGGACTTGTGTATCAATGGAACAGAATAGAGCATACAGAAACAACTCAAGGCACACTCAGCTACCTTTTCTAACTACCTTATCAAAGGCCAAATACTTTCACTGGAGAAAATATAGCCTTCTTACTACAGGGTGCTGGGAAAATTGACTATCTACATGCTGAAGACTGAACCTAGACCCATACCTCTTACCACTCACTAACATAAAATCAAAGTGGATCAGAGACCTAAATATTAAAACAGAAACACTTAATCTGCTGGAAGACAAAATAGGTAAAATTCATGAAGACATAGGCATAACCAAAGACTTTCCAAACGGATCATCGATTGCACAAGAAATAATACCAAGAATGAACAAATGAGATCACATCAAATTAAAAAGCTTCGGCACAGCAAAGGAAACCACCAACAGAGTGAAGAGACAACCTACAGAATGGGGGAAAAAACTTCTGCCAGCTACTCCCCAGACAAAGGACCAATATCTAGACTATATAAAGAACAACAACAACAAAAAATTAAACCTCCCAAATTTAAAGACCCAATAAAGAAAATGAGCATCTGAAATGAACAGACATTTCTGCGATGAAGTACAGATGGCCAATAAATACATGAAAGAATGTTCAACATTTCTGGTCATTCAAGGAATACAAATTAAAACAACACTAAGATTCCACCTCACTATAGAAAGAATGACTATCTTTAAGAAATCAAATAGTAAACAAATGCTGATGAAGCTGCAAGGAAAAAGGAACTCTTTCTTCATTGGTGGTGGGAGTATAAGCCAGTACAACTACTATGGAAATCATACAGAGATTCCTCAAAAAACTAAGACTAGAAATTCCATTTGACCCAGCTATTTTCCTTTTGGGTATGTTCCCAAAAGATTTAAAGATAGCATTTTAAAGTGATACATGCATAACCATGTTTATTAACACAATTCATAATAGCTAAATCTTTTTTTTTCTGTAACTCATTTTTTATTTGTGTTAATACATGTTTGTAAAATATAATGATTATATACATCATGGGGAGTTGATACATACACATTACACATCTTAATACTTTTTACGTCCCCTTCCACTTTCCTCCCTCCTCCCATCCTCCATCTCTTTTTTTTTCATCTCTTTTTTATTAAATGTTTGGAATAGAAATCCCCTCTACTTCTGTTCTAAAAGATTTATAGCTAAATCTTGAAAGTAGCCTATACGTCCATCAACAGATGAATGTATAAAGACAATGTATTTAGGGCCGGGGATTTAGCTCAGTAGTTCTGGCACCTGCCTTGCAAGGGCAAGGTCCTGAGTTTGATCCCCGGTACCAAAAAAAGAAAGAAAGAAAATGTGTTTATACACAATGGAGTACTATTCTGCCATAAAGAAAGATAAAAACTTCAGTCATCTGTATGAAAATGGGTACACGTTGAGATCATAATGTTAAACGAAGTAAATCAGACATGCAAGTTTAAATATCATATGATTTCTCTTCTATGAAAAGCTCAATATATAAATAAATTGCAAAATGAAAGACAATAGGAAGAAAAAGGGAGAGAAAGAGAAGTTATTGTAATCCAGCATGGCCAATGTATCTAAAAGCGTACCTTGATTCAGTATAATTGTTTTGTAGGTTTTATATGTTTTTAGTCTGTTAGTCTGGTTGCTAATCTGTGTTTATGCGACATAACTTGATAAAGACTTTAAAATAAATAAATGTGATGCTCGCAGAAAAAAAGAAAAATGACACAATGAACTGACCAAAAATATGGTCTTAAGTTTCATAGTACCATAAGTAGTGGAAAAAATAGGTTTGATTGGATGTTCCTCTTGAAAAAAGAGAAAATTATGAAACCAATTTTATGAAATACACACTTCTAAAAATTTATATTATCGATGCAAAATTATGTAAGAGTTCTTAGAACCAACAAAGAGCAAAGTAACTCAGGTTTTATATTGTTCATATAATTTCACAATGAATATATATTGTGGCATGAAATGCCATCTCTTTCCTTATAATATAATCTCAATGAGAATGTTTTTACCAAAAAAAGGTTATGAATTTTCAAAACAGAAAAGTTAAATGAGGTCATAAGGTTTGGGCTCCAATCTAATAGGACTAGGCTCTTAAAAGAAGAAGAAGAAATACCAGAGGTCTCTCTATCTCAGCTCACACACAGAAAAAAACACCATGTGAAGACATAGCAGGAAGGCACCATCTGCAAATCAAAATGAGAAGCTTCATCATAAACCAACACTGGATGCACCCTGATCTTGGGCTTTGGCCTCTAGAATAGTGAGAATATAAATGTCTAATACACACTTCATTTGAAAAAAGTGTCATCTCAAATCCAATAGGTGTAATATGAACCCTGTATCTAACCCACCAATACCTGATCCTCTGTTAGCATGTGTGATCTCTCTGAATGACATCATTTTGTAACCCGTTATTAAAGCCCAAAATCTCGAGCCTCTCTTAATACTGTCCATTATTCCACTGTCTCATACCTGTTCTCCCCTTTTCCAGCTCATTACTCAGTTCCACCCAGTCTCTACGGGACTATTCTTTGAACCTAGACATTTCTGTTTTGCTCCACTTCCATCTTTCTACTTGAAGTTGCCATCCTTTCTTACAAAGCCTACAGTCATAGTATCCTAACTGATCTCTCTTCACCCATTCTTGTTCTTCTATAATTCATTCTCCACTTGGTAGCCAGTGTTCTATTGCAAGCCAAAACCAGATTATCAATTTAGAATTAAGAAATTTAAAATTGTTGGGGATTTAGCTCAGTGATTGTGGTTCCCCTGGCTGCCTCGCAAGTGCAAGATCCCGAGTTCGATCCCTGGTACCAAAAAAAAAAAAAAAGAAAAAAAATTTAAAATTAAGGGATTAAGGGCCAGGGATTTAGCTCAGTGGTTCCACTGCCTGCCTTGAAAGCAGAGTCCTGAGTTCGAGCCCCGGTACCAAAAAAAAAAAAAGAAAGAAATTTAAAATTAAGACCAAGTTCCTTTATATCGTCTGGAAGACACTCCCCTGCCTCCACTTCACTAGTTCTCTCCCTTGTTCTTTGTACTTCACCACACTAGCCTTTCTCTAAATGTACCCACTCCTTACAGCCACAGGACTGTTGAATATGCCATGTTCTCTATCTGAATTCTGTCCTGTTTGACTCTGGCTCAGTCATCATTTCACTAGAAAAACCTACAGGGATCTTCTGCCTAAGGCATCTAACCTGTTATGAACCTAAAATTAGAATGATAATTTTAGATTTGTCAGTGTGATTCTTTGACTAATGCCTCCTTTTTCAGTACCTAATATATATATAATATATATATATATGACTAGTGTCTGTACACACACACACATATATATATATATGACAAGAACCATTCTGATATGAATAAATCTTCTACAGAGTTCTATGAATGCCCTGAAAAATATGTAAAATACTTTATGCACTAGCTAGGTATATTTATTTTTGAAAAGAAGGGCCACAGTGTATATCATAGTTTCATCTATTAAAAGGAAATTATGCTTAGCAGTTGATCTATTTTTTTATTTCTGATTGGCCTAGAGCTCCCTATTAAAAAGCAGAAGAGGAGATGGGGAAAATTAATAAAGGACCTAGTAGGGTTCTGCCATAAAGTATAAGGTATTAACTCCATTGTACATCAGGGATGTATTATATAAAATAGGGAAATGTTTCATTTCCTCCTTTTTATTGTTGTTTGTTTGTTTTTGAGATAGTCTTGCTATGTAGCCCAGACTAATCTTGAACTCATGATCTTCCTGCCTCAGCCTCAAAAGTGCCTCTTCATCCTTATACTGCTCTGAAAATTAATGCTCAAAGTTCCATGTGTATATATGTGCCTGATCCAATGATTGTTTCCCAGATTCTTAGAATATCAGAGCTTCCAGACTCTAATTTATGTAACTGCACTTAGAATGGAAAGCCCACCACCTGGAATTCCCATAATATCCCCATGGTATTCTACACTGAAGCGATAAGATGGGAAAACCTGCTAGTGGTTATACTCAGATCCATAGACTACTATCCTGGAGGAAGGAGAATACAATCTACAATCTATGCTGCAAACCACTAGGAGCAAACTGGGAATGGTGGCACATGCCTGTAATCCAGCACTCTGGGAAACTGAGGCAGGATGATCACAAATTCAAGTGCAGCACAGGAAACTTATTAAGACCCTGTCTTAAAATTAAAAAAAAAAAGTGCTGGTGATATAATATAGCTTAGTCCAAAAGCCCTGTGTTCAATCTTCAGAACTAGGGGGAAAAAAGAAAGCAAGCAGCTAGAAAATGAAGCTATCATTTAACTCTCTAAGTGGGCAGAGAATACCTTCTCGAGTAGCAGACCACAGGCGGGTAAACTCAGAACAGATGTGATGCAACAACCCCTTTCACCTGTCACCTTTCCCAGATACACTAAGGAAAGCAACCCTAATGGGTGCAGATTTACCTCAGTGGCACCGCGCCTGCCTTGCAAGCACAAGGTCCTGAGTTTGATCCCAGTATTGCAAAAAAAAAGAAAAATGAATAGAAAGAAAGAAAAGAAGAAGGCCATGAAGGAAGTCTTCTCAGGGAAGATATCTGAGTAGCATTTTATATTAACTTTTTGTAAGCTGTCAAGCAAAACTAATAGAAATCTTGATTAGAAGAGTTTGGGGAACTGAAGCATAGGTAAGTGAATATATTTCCCTCAAGGAAAATACGAAGCATATGGTCTGGCATCTGATTTGGCAACAGGACAGAATATCTGAAATTGAGACTCTCCAGAAGAGCAGAGAACATATGGTCATTTGAAGCCTGGGGTGTAGCTTGGGAGGTTCTAAAAGATGTGAGAGGAACAAGCCAAGGAAAGGGTGACCAAGTACACTAAGCGAATGTCTAATGTCATCAACGTTGATTGCAGAGAGCCAAAAACAGAGCTAAGATGTAGATGCCAATAAAGCCCCTGAGCAGCTTCCCTCTTCTCTCTGGTGTGACTGATACTAACAGCTTCCAGCAACGTCCAGTAAGTAGGGTGTAGAAGTAGGTGATGATGGATTTTGAGCTAATATCAGACATAAGTGTCAGCAAAAACAGCAAAGCAGTTAGGAAACAGGCAAAAGATAGTAGTTACACTTCATCTAAACTCCCACCTTGTGACAAATGCCAGTATCATTACTACTTTATTTAATAGGCCATATGGTCTATAAATAGAAGAAAAAGCAAAAATGTATAATTTTAGAGAGAAATGATATCTTTAAGCTAAAAAAAATGAGGCTGGCATGGTGGCACCTGCCTGTAATCCCAGTGTTCAGGAGGCTGAGGCAGCAGGATCACCACAAGTTCAAGGCCAGCCTAGGCTACATAATGAGTTTAAGGCCAGCTTGAACTACATAGCAAAACCCTGCCTCAAAAAAAAAAAAAAAAGAAAGAAAGAAAAATAAAGAAAAAATGATTATAAATTGAATTTTGGTGCGTGCTACATGATTTATTTGTTCCTATACATGGTATAAATTCCCAGGCATGCATTACTGAAAATAAGTAGTTCAATCTGAGTATGATTTTTTTGAGATAAAAGAAATTGAATTTTGAAAATCTAAGGGCTTCTTGAGAGAATAAAAGGGAAATCAGAAAGCTACGTCTGAGAAGAAATAGTTTGTAAAGCCCTAATAGGTAAGTGATAACAAACCACATGACAGTTGGTGGAGGGGGCCATCATTACCTTCAGAATTCAAGTCTGCTTCTCTCAATTTCAATACAGAATGAAGTGGTTAATTTCATACGTCCACACTGAAGAAAAATGGGCACTTGATAGGAGCAGATAATTCACAAAAGAAGAAATATAAGGCTAAATGATATGTTAAAGTGTTTACCCTCACTAATAATTAAACAATGAGCTACCTCTTTGCCTATCAACTAATAAAGACTAAAAAGAATGATAATACTCAATATTGTTGAGGATACAAGTAGCCAGCCTGAACTACAAAGTGAGACTCTATGTCAAAAATCCAAAAGCAACAAAATTCATCATTGGCATGTTGTATTTTTACACTTTGTGAAAGTGCAATCATTTCAAATTATATCTATCTGGAAAGAAATTCACCATGCTACCAATAAGGCAGATTCTGAAATAGTATATATAATTTTGACCCCAAATATTAATAAATTTTATAGCTATAGACATAAATGTTAACAAAAAGGAATAGCAAAATATTAGCAGTGGCAGAATTATGCATGCTTGTGCTATTTGTGTTCCTGCATTTTTATTTTTTAATAAAGTTGCATTATTTATATAACATTTTAATAATCATTTTATGAACAGGGATATTTTCATTGAAGATTTTCTCTCTAAAGTACAGAAAATCAAAGTACAGGAAAATGAAGATGTCTTGAATGTGAAGCTGTCTGAGAAGGGGATGTGTTCAGGAGGTTGCTTAATTATCTGGACAAACAATAAAGAACTTTTACATATGCTGCAAGACTTATAGTTAAGTAGGATTTTAAGTCTCCACTTCTTGCTATTTATTTGAGGATAACAATTATTTATCTTGAAAAATAGACTTTCATAAATTTGGGGATTATGGGATGGGAAAAAATAAAAGATTTCTGTCAATAACTTCACTTTTAAGTGATTTTACATTCTGTCAATGTGGTGTTTTTTTTTTTCCTTCCAGTACCAGGGATTGAACTCAAGACTTTGTGCTTACAAGGCAGGTGTGGTGCCACTGAGCTAAATCCCTGGCCCTCACTCTGTCAATGTTTATCCCATTCTGTCAATGTTTATTTGATGGTTAGTCTGAACCATCAGGAGTTTCTCAAGATTTCAAAAATAAATAAGAACAATCATTACTGATGCTCTTTCAGAACCTTTCAAACTGCTGAAATGTTTACTAACATTTCAAAGAAAGCCTGTAATAACCATATGAGCTGAATTATGCCATTATGATTCATAGGGTCATTGTGAGGCACAGGTTGCCAAACTACTTGCAAACAAAGGTGTCTATTTTAGTCAAGATCGTTGGTAGAAATAATAGAGATCAACTCCTCATGAAATAAATGGAACACTCATTCACTAAAAGGTTATTGTTTTAGTCTTTGGACTGCTATAACAAAACACCATAGACTCAGTACTTACAGACAACAGAAATTTATTTCTCCTAGTTCTGTATGCTGGGAAGTCCAAGATCAAAGGACTAGCAGACTCAGTGTCGGGTGAGAACCCCTTACCTGGTTCAGGGGCAGCACCTTCTCACTGTGTCCTACATGGAAGAAGAAGAAAGGTAGCTTACTGGGCTTTCTTTTATAAGGGCAGTAAGCCCACTCATGAGCCCCACCTCTTAATACCATCATCACATTGGAGATTATGTTTGAACATTAAAATTAGTAGGGAGAGAGAGACACAAACATTCAGCCATTACAGATACTGAATTCTACTTCTACACATTTTTAAAGGATATTGAGTAGCTTATAAAATTGTTAAAACGGCTGGAAAAAAATCAAGCTTGAAGCTAAGCAACAGGAATGCACTACCCACAGAACTGATCTGATGAGGAAAATCAGGTAATGTAACCAACTGCACTGGTTTTCCTGGGACTGTGTTTTCCATATATTCACAGCCTTCTATGTTAAAACCTAGAAAGTGCTGTGGTCTCTTACAACTGGTACCACAGACGCCAAACATTATACAGGTAGTTTGCCCTTTGCTCACTTCCATACTGGGAACTCAAGCTTGCAGTAATCTCTGTTGCTTCCAGGGGTGAAACGCAGAGAGGAGCAGGGAGAGTCACTTATCTCCAGCTCCAAGTCAAAGTTCTTGCACAGATGTCTACTTGAACTGCGTAGGTCACATACTTGCACCCTTTCTGCAGGGAAGGCAGAGAAAATATAACAGCTTCCATTTCCATTACAAAGGACAGTCTTTGCTTGCCATAAGGTTTGTATGTTAAGAAATACTCTAAATATAAGAAAGCAGTTCAGGAGGCTCAAATAATGATTGATCTTCACTGTAGTATCCAAATTGGTTTTTCGTTGTTGTTGTTTTTTGGTACCAGGATTGAACTTGGGACCTTGTGCTTGTGAGGTAGGCAGCGGCACCACTGAGCTAAATCCCTGGCCCACCAAATTGTTTTTAATTCTCTAATATTTTAGGTCAGTGAGTCAACCATTCATCTGATGTATAGTGGGTTCTTTGAATTCAAATTAATTTTTAAAAGTCAGATTAACAGAATATTACCAAAATACTATAATTATTTGGCCACATAATAGTTTATATCAATTATATATCTCACAAGTGTATGATGGAAATAATCCTATACTTCGGTTGTAAAAAAGTCCTTGGGCCGGGGATTTAGCTCAGTGGTTCCGCCGCTTGCCTCGCAAGCACAAGGACGGGAGTTCAATCCCCAGTATCAAAAAAAAGAGAAGAAGTTAGTCCTTCTAACCTTTGCTCATCAAAAAAGATTCCTCCATTTCTATTATTTACCCAGAAAAAAATGTTTCCCTCATTTCTTTTCAATAATTCTTGAGAAGAATAGTTACACAAAGGCTCAAGTGTTTGCCAAGAAGGAATGGATTTTAATGGAAACCTTTTCTAGTTTGCCTTTTTTTGGTACCAGGGATCAAACTCAGGACCTTGTGCTTTTGAGGCAGGAGGTGACACCACTGAGCTGAATCCCTGGCCCTTAATGGAAACCTTTCATCTAGGACAAACCTTAAGAAGAGCAGTAATGGACAAAATGTTCTGCACAACTCTTTAACCTTCATATTTACTGTGCCATGTTCAAGTGATTTGAGCAAAGGAGTTCAAGTGAGAGGTCTTATATATTACTGAATTACATCTCCCCACATTTTGTTAGTCTGTTTGTTCGTTTGTTTTTGAGACAGAGTTTCGCTATGTAGCGCAGGCAGGCTGGCCTTGAACTCATGTATCCCAAGCTGGCCTCAAACTTGCAATCCCTCCACACGCTTCAGCCTCCAGAGTACTGAGATCACAGGCATCTGTGATTACACCTGGTGTCTAATGCTAAAAATGTAGACCAGGCCAGGGATTTAGCTCAGTGGTGCTGCTGCCTGCCTCCCAAGCCCAGGCTCCAGAGTTTAATCCCCAGTACCCCCTCCCCCCCAAAATGTAGATTGTTTCTTTTGATTTTATCTTACAAATATGTCTCCAAAAATCAATTTTATTCCTTAGTGTCTTTTTCTTTCGTTCCTGTTGCAAGGATTGAATTTAAGGCCTTGCACGTTAGGCAAGCTCTCTATCACTGAGCTACCCCCCACCCCGGTGCTCTGAAAATCAACTTTAAAATGATAAAAGCTAATAGATAAGTTCTTTTAAGTTTGTGGTCATCTTCCGTATAGAAAATTTTTATATGGTAATTATTAATGTGCTTTTCTTGCAATTACTGTTTCTAGGACTCCAGTCTTCAAAAGCTTTCTGAATTCTATTTGTGGCCTCTGCAGTACTGAGATCTTCTCATTTAGTTTTGTTTCATTTTGTTTTGTTTGTTTTTTAACCTAAGATGTTGAAGATAGATTTCATAGAGGAGCCAACCATTAATACAGCAAATAAAATACAGTAGAATTGTTCCACTTAAAATAATTGCCCCCATTAGAGGCCTAAACTATAAACTCCATTTATAAGGAGAAGGAACAAATGGAGGAAAATGGGTTGAAAGAAATTTGCTTGACAAATATACCATATCTAACTTTCTGAAATTACCAAGTGCCTAAGGACTAGAACAGGACTAAAATACTCCCTATAAAGTGGTTCCTTTGTTTCTCTGATCTCTAGCTTTCAAATAGTGTCTGGGTAATCTCATACTAACTCTCTAGAGCTGTGAATTTATAGATTAAAAACTGCTGGTGCAGGGTGACTATTCAGTCAATCAAGAACCAGGAGTAACAAGCAGACAGACAGGATACTTATCTTGGCAGCTCCATAATTTTGGCTGCGTAGAAAAAACAAAAAACAACAACAACAACAACAAAAACTCAAACCTACTCTTTTACAGCTGTTCTTACAATTTCTCAACTTTCACTGTTTAAATCTAAATAGAATTCCAAAGTGAAAGCTAGATATACACACCAGTTTTTGTGTTATATCCATCAACACTTTAGTTGAAGATAACTACATTGCCTGTTAATTTCAAGTGGGATAAACCCTTCTAACGTTTTCCTCACACCTACTCTATGTGTATTTATCACAAAACTTTGGACAAGGGCAAATGATCTGAAGCCTGGCTCTCTGGCTGACCTTGGCAATCGCTTGGATTCCTTTCCTAAAGAATGTCATATAGCTCATAAGTACAGTAATGTAGTTGTTAAAGAACAATATGTAAATCCAAAGGGTAAATAATCCAAAATGGTGCACAGTTATTGGGAAGGAGGAAGAAAACGTTCAAATGGGAAAGGGAATAAAGGAGGGGGGGGGGGAAGGAAAGGAATAGGGATTAAAAAAATAAAAAAGAATGGAAGGGAAACAATAGAAACAAAGTTTTGTAAATGGAGAGGGGAAGAAAGATTGAAGAGAAGGAAAGGGAATGGGGAAAAAATAATTAAGATATATTATGTACAGGTACAAATTCCCTATGATGAATGTGATCATTGTGTACGTCAGAAATGTACCAATAAAATTAATTTTAAAAAAAGAACAGTATGTAATATAGTTAATGAAATAACTGTGAACTGTGCTTTGTCTGTGCTGCTATAACAAAATACCACAGATTGGGCAATTTATAAACAATAGAATTTCTTTCTGGAGGTTGGAAAGTCCAAGATCAAGGCATCAGCAGGTTCATTGTCTGGAGAAGCTCCAATCTGCTTCCAAGGCGGCACTTTGGACACTGCATCCTCCAAAGGATAGGAAGATTGTGTCCTCACCTTGTGGTAGGTAGAAGAGCCAACGGGATGAACTTCTTCCGTTGAGCCCTTTTACACAGGCACCTACTACCTCCCAGAAGAGAGGCGCCTGCAGGTCTCAATCTCCTTACAAAGGCACCACCTCCCAACACCACCAAGACCCATTCAAGCTGCAGCAGAGGCGATTTCATTTGTTTGTTTGAGACAGGGTCTCACTATGTAGTCCAGGCTGGCCTTCAGCTTGAGGTGATCCTCCTCCCTCAGGCTCCCAAGTACTGGGATAGAAGTGTGCACCACCACACCCAGCTAGTTGATTTCTTGATGGGGGGACAGATCCCAATAATATCACCAAAGGGAGAAAATCTAATTAGCAAAGTGAAATATTGTATTCAGGAATATGTATACATTAACTGAGTCTAAAGAACTTGACTTAATCTTTCTTGAGACTAATATATACAAAATCACACACATAATACTGGTACAATGCAAATTGTACTACACTGTGCTGAAGGAACTATAAAGATGTATAAGAAATCATCCTTCATTATAAAGATTTCACAAACTAGTAAAGGCTTAAACTTATGACACACTACAAAGGGTTCAACTTTTAAAAAAATAAGTACTATCTACAAGGTATGGTTAAAAAGAAAAGAACAGCTATTGCAATGTCCTAGTGACTTTTAAATATTGCGATTATCAATTAATTTTCTGTTCTCATTTTTTTCGAAGCCAACAACTTGTATAGGATGTATTAAAAGAAAGAACAGTCCACATCATTTCTCTGTCTCTAAAGGCAACTACTTTCAACTCTAGATTCTCTTCAAGCTATGTTTGGCTACACTGTAAATAACATTGTATTGCTATTTCATATATTTTTAATTGTAGGCATTCACTACTGTCTTTCACCACCACACCACAACATATATATGGCGGGTCTCATTCTTATCACAATATAGTGATAAAACTTTGTTTACATAAATATATCATTTATAATAGTTTTGACTATATATGTTTAAATGTAATCAATTATAATCATTTTCCTTTCATTCAAAATTGTTCTGCTTTACCTGGAGTTAATAATTTGTATGTGTATACACTCAGTCTAGTTCTCTACCAGTTGCTCAATTCATATCATGTATTCTGTCAATTTTGTCTTCTTAAATATTTCTGTACCAGTGCCTCTGGCCTACCCCAACATTAAATTGTTCCATTTCTATCATCCTAGAATCTCCCTGAATAAACACCTCTTCTCTCTAGTATGGATCTCCTGTTTTGATGGTATATGACCTTTAATAAATTCCTCAGAAAGAATATGTGAAAAAAATTTTTGACAACTTTCATGTTTGAAAAATGCCCCCCCCTTCACATACATACTGGATATAGAATTCCACATTGGAAGTAATTTCCATCAGAATTTTGAGGCCATTTTCCCATTGTGTTTTGCCTGCCAATGTTACTATCAAGGAGTCCAAAGCCATTCTGATTCCTGCTTTTTTGTCTTTTATATCATCTCTCTCTCTCTCTCTCTCTCAGTTTGTGGGATCTTCTCTTTATCTCCAGTGTTGTGCCTGGATTTGGGTCTTTTTCCATTCCTAGTGCTATACATAGATCTTTTAATCTGAAAATATATGGGCTTCAGTTTGGGGAAATTTTCTTGTCATTTTGTTAGTGGTTTCCTAATAGTTTTCTTATTTCTCTTTGACTGGATCTCCTATGAATTGGATATTGGACCTCTTTAACTGGTTTTCTAGATTTTTCTTTCTCATCTCTTATTTTCTAATTCTTGATCTTTTTTGCTCTACTGTCTGGAAGATATTCTTAACTAGATCTTCAAATGCTTCTGTGAGTCTTTCATTAATATACCAAAATTTTAATTCCAGAGAATACTTTCTGTTATCTGAATGTTGTTTTTATATAATATCTTGTTTCATGAATGTAATATCTTCTCTTGCCTTTGAGGGTTTTTTTTCCTTGCCTATTTCCTCAAATGTCCTTTCTTCTGTTTATTCCTTTAGGCTTTTGTCTTTCTGTTACAGGATTTCTTCAGTTGCCTCTTTGGTCATATGTAAGAGTATGACCCTAAAACCTGATTGAAAGGTTTAAGCATATATGTCTTAGTCCATTTAAGTTGCTATAACAAAATGTCATAAACTGAGTAGCTTATAAACAATGAAAAATTATGAGGCTGTAAATTCTGAGGCTGTGAAGTCCAAGATCAAGGGTTATTTTCTGGCTCATAGATGGCACCTTCTTGTATCCATGCATGATAGAAAGAACAAGATAGCATTCTGGGGCCTCTTTTCTAAAGGAAATAAACCCAATCGTGAAGCCTCCACTCTCATGATCTAATCACCTCCCAAAGGCCCTAACAATTAATATTATCACAGTAGTGAGTAGGTTTCAACATACGAATTCCTAGGAAGGCACAAACATTCAGATCATAGCAATGTGTCATCTCTGAGTTTCACTGTGAAATTATATGGCTGGGTAATTTTCCAAGCAATCTCTGAACTGATACATTTAACTTTCCTCTTCAACTGGTTTGAACCCTAGTAATAAAACTTCATATTTTCTGCCTAGAAGGTCTAGGCCCGGCTGCCAGTGTCTTAGAGCCAAATGTGGTAAGAACACTTAAGAGTCAGCATTTTGCGCACAATTACCTTCCCCCATCCTTGGTATAGTACACTACAGTCAACTGCGACCAATGACCCTCCACCCAGAGACACCCTGTTTTTGGACTCCAAAGATATCTCCAGTATTTTGTGGAAATGGGTAGATAATTAATCAGAAGTATGGAGTAGGAGATGAGATTTAACTATCTATTTACTTTCAACAAATTCTCCTTGTGGCCGGGGATTTAGCTCAGTGGTTCCAGTGCCTGCCTCGCAAGTGCAAGGTCCCAAGTTCAATCCCCAGTACCAAAAAAAAAAAAAAAAATTCTCCTTTTAAAATGTTCCTCCTTTTATTTTCATTTCCAGAAGTATCAGATCTTCCTTGTTTCTGATCATTTGAGCATTTCTGAAAAATAAATCTGTTCAGCTCTTGCCTTTCCCCTAGCTAATTTAAAATTCTACTGTCTCTGGACTGCTGTCAGTAACCACCAATCAATCTTCTTCATGGCTTTCTAAATGTTGGTGACTTTGTTTACTTTCCTGTTTTCTAGCTTGTCAGTTTATGAGCTTAATTTTTTTCTGGGCTTAGTATATAGTTTAGTAGTGGAATACTTGCCTACTGGGTTCAATCCCCAGTACTGAAAACAAAATTATTTTTCTAGCATATACAAAGCCCTGGGTTTGATCTCCAACACTAAAAAAACAATTACTATGTTTTAGTGGAGTTTCAAGAGTAAGCAAAATCAGGGCCGGGGATTTAGCTCAGTGGTTTTGCTGCCTGCTGCGCAAGTGCAAGGACCCGAGTTCGATCCCCGGTACCTAAAAAAAAAAAAAAAAAGAGCAAGCAAAATTAAATGCACATGTTCCCTTTTACTGCAAACCCCAATTTTTAAAACAGAGATCAGTGGATAAAAAGGAAGTCAATTTAAACCAGAGTTATCAGAGGGAAGACACCAAAGACTAACATAGTTCTCCTCTTATTCTAGCAGGCTCTTATAAAGAGAAAAAATGACATACTACTCCACACAAAGATGGGGACCCATTAATATATGGGTAGAGAAAAGCACATTATTAATCAGTGAACTATAAGGGGTAATCAAACCTACAGCAAATATTTACATTTTTTAATTTTTATTAGAGTTAAAGACACATTCCCATTAATCCCTATCTTAGTTACTTTTCTCGTTGCTGAGACAAAATATCCAAAACCCAAAGTTAAAGGAGGAAAGGTTTATTTCAGCTCACAATTTGTAGAAGTTTCAGTCCATAGTCAGCTGGCTCCAAGGCAGGGTGGCATGGCAAAGGGGCATCACAGAGGAGAAACAGTTCATGGTAGAGCAGGCAGGCAGCAAGCAAGCTTCCCTTCCCCTTTATCCCATCCAAGCTACAAGCCTTTTGGGTGGTGCCACCCATACCGAGAACTATGAAAAACCAATTATTAGACTTAATCCAGTACTAGACACCCTTAATCCCAGTATCACATCCTTCATGCACTCTGGATCCAGCCATCTCTGAAAATTCCCTCTAGGACCTCATGAGGCTTTGGGGAGACATCTAGATACAAGCCATAACATCCCCCTAAAAATATTCCCCTTGCTTCAAACACACTTATCCTATCCTCCCTTACCACTTTCTGAAGCAGTTCTGGAAGTCCTCTTTTGTGTCTTTACAAGGTGTGATAAAAAATACTGTGAATGCTGCTGCCGCCCAGTGCCACACAACAGAAAGGCAGGCTTGTGAAAACACTGTAGTGCATCCTCATCCACTTTATTCACTGGATATGGAATTGTACAACTTCTGGCTCTTCACCTTTGTTCTTTTTAAAGTGATTACCTCTGGCATTTATTATAATAACAGAAAGCTCCCTAACACACCAACCACTGTTAGTGTCTCCAGCATCAAGTCTATGGTCCCTTGGTGATGTATATGATTCCTCTAATCCTGTATTACCCCATCACAATACTTTGAGACCTCTAAACTAAATTATAATGATAAATACCAATTATATATATAATATTAAAAGTAGAGAAAATAAAAATGATTTAAAATGAATATATTCATTTATTCATTAGCAAGTATTTGCTGAGCACTTACTGTGTATTATGCACTGTTCTAACCCATGGGAGTTACAACAGTGAAAACATGTTCTGTTGGAAGTGACGGACACTAAATATTACTTAGTGATGAGGAGAAAAATAAAATAGGTAGGGCCGGGGATTTAGCTCAGTGGTTCCACTGCCTGCCTCACAAGCACAAGGACTTGAGTTTGATCCTCAGTACCAAATAAATAAATAAATAAATAAAATTAAATAGATAGGGGGATTTAGCTCAGGGGCATAGTGCCTGCCTGGCAAGAGTGAGGTCCTAAGTTCAATCCCCAGTACCAAAAAAAGGGGGGGCGATTGCATAGGAGAACAAGAGAGTTGCAATTTCAGACATGGTAATCAGAGAAAGACTAGTGGCATTTGAGTAAAGCCCTACAAGAGACAGAGGGATGAGATGAGATAAGAGGAGATGGAATACATAGATATCTGAAGAACAATTAAGACTAGGAGAAGAGCAAGCACTGAGGCCCTGAGAAAGAACAGCAGTGATGCTAAGAGTGGTTTTTGTGAGATCAGAAGGGTGAGAAGGGACCAGATAATATAGTCTCAAGGTCATTATAGAAACATGGACTTTTACTCTGGTGTGACACCACAGAGGAGAAAATACAATAATCTACTACAACCTTTGAGCTCACTGAGCAAATCCTTGGATAGAAAGAAGCTGAGTGACATCTATAGTACCTGTTGTTTTGTCCACCTAATTACTGAGCTCTTTCTCTGAACTGGACATCTTTCCATAAACCATCCCAAGGGACACAAATATTCTAACATTCTGGGTCCATTCTGAAAGATCTTGCCTCGTACTACATTTCTAACTCTCCTTTTCAGCAGTTCTTCAATCCTTTTACTCCTAAGTCCCTGACCATTGAGCAGAACTATTGGTTATTGTCCCTGAATTATTGGAGATATTTATCTTATGTCATCTATCCGAGGTGAACTTGGACAATGAGAAGTTGTGCTTAAAACTTCACTAATTTGGGTGATTTCTTTTTTCCATTGTCTTTCAGGATCATCCCATAATAGGGCATTTGCCAAATCCTATTTCCAGAAATTCAGATTTACATATCCAACTGAAGACATCTTCATTTGGATTAGTAATTGATTGCATGAAGCCCTGCTTCAATCTCTAGCACCAAATAACAATAACAATAATAATGATGATAATAATAATAAATATCTCAAACTCAGTCCAAAATTAAGCCTCTCCTCTGTTTTTCTGGTTGACTAGAACATTGTAATTAACACCAGTAAAACATTAATCTATAAATCAGACTGGGATTTTTTTTTCCCTCCTTAGCAACTGGGCATGAAGAATACAACATGAAGCCTAGACATGGGCTGAGGAGGCAAAAAAGATGCTATAAATGTGTCTCTGTACATGCTACCTACTTGTCTCTTGCTTGTTCCTGCCCCGTACATACTACTTTCACTTGATGATGGAATGCTGCTGGAACAACAGTCTTTCTTTCTCATTAGGTCATGTAACACTTGGATCATGGAAGGCTCCTCAGAGTTCATGGTCTTTTATGGTCAGGTATCAAAACAAATCGCTTAACAAAATTACAAGTCATTTGCCAAAAGTGGGGGGCATAGTTTTTCGTCCCAAACCGTAGGGTACCACCATTTTTATTCACCTGTTAGAACTTGCCATCATCTCCATATAGCCCTTCCATCTGCCTTGACCAGCTAAGAAACTTCTTCTGTTCTTTTTGTTCTGTGAAACCTGACAGCCATTTGTATTAACCTGAAAATGGATCATAGTAGAATACCCAAAAGTCACACATGCTGCCTCCAGAATCTAAGAGGCATCACAAATCATTGTGTCTTTCTTAATGGTACAGAATAGCAACATGATCTTCATTTTAGAGGGAAGATTCCAACTTATCCAGGCTGAAATTCAAGTAGCTCTCAGCCAATGGTGCTTAAAGTCTGGTTGAATTTGCCATATAGAGGATGTGCCAAGTTTTGTTAGAAGAATCACAGAAATGCTTTGAAGCAAAATAAATCTACACTTTCATTAAAAATTATATAATAGGGGGCCAGGGATTTAGCTCAGTGGTGCCGCCACCTGCCTCGCAAGTGCAAGGTCCTGAGTTCGATCCCCGGTACCAAAAAAAAAAAAAAAAAATCAAGCCTCAGCATACCACCAAATGGGAAGAATATCAATAGGATTAGACCTAAGTAGGTACAAAGTGACAAGAAAGTTATACATGCAGGTGGCTTACACTCCCAGCATGCTTTTCTGATTCCATTGCCACATATCCCACATCCCATTTGTGTGGTCTCTTGGGTACTTCCTTATGATCACTTGCCCAGAAAGAAAAAAAACTAACCACTCATGCAAAGCTCTGTACAATATGGTAGCTCTTGCCCTAAATATATTTCTGTGACATTTCGCTCCATTTAGGCAAAGGATAGTGGGGAAGAGGTCTCCTTCCTGAGGGAGAAACTTCAAAAACCATAAATCATTTGGTTACTTGTTTTGCAACTGAAAGCATTTTATGTGAATTTTTCATCCTGAGTTGCTTCAAATAAAAAGAACTCTGTAGGTCAAGAGTCTGACACCCATTGGATTTACAGGCCAGAAGCACCTGGCGTTGATTTTGTAGGTGTTGATTTTGTAGGATAGTGACATGGCTGCGACCTTTGGAAACTCTGTTACACTGCCAGCTGGAAGACCATGCTATACTGGGGTGTGGGCTGGGGTGTGGTCAAATAGGGTGAGGGAAACGAAACTCTCCCTAACATGTAGTGTACTTTCTTCTCCCCAGGAACCAAAGGAGTATAAACAGAGTTGTGTTTCAAAAAGTTTTACTTAATGGCCCTTGCACAGAATGTTTATTTCCTGATTTTGTCTCTGCTAATTTAGCAGTTTTAACAATTAAGGTAGGAGTTCCTCCACTAGGGACACATGTATTTTGTGGTGCAAATGGAGACGTGGTTTCATAGGAAAAGAAAGGATCACAATTTAAGTTAAAAGACAGACCAAGAGACAGCCATCTGAGAGTCATCAGTCATCAGCTGTCAGATGTGAAGGTGTAAACGTAGATTATTCTGCTGGAGAAGAATGCAGGCTGAACAGTCAGCCAAAGACAGCACCCTGGGAAATCCCAGAATCAGAGGCAAAAAAAAAAAAAAAAAAAAAAAATGAGAGCATATGCAATTGCAATAAAAATCAATGAGGGGACCGGGGATTTAGCTCAGTGGTTTCGCCGCCTGCCTTGCAAGCGCAAGGACCCAAGTTTGATCCCTGGTACAAAAAAAAAAAAAAAGAAAAGAAAAATCAATGAGGCATTTCCAGTTTTAAATGGTAATTGATTGGGCCGGGGATTTAGCTCAGTGGTTTCGCCGCCTGCTGCACAAGCTCAAGGACCCGAGTTCAATCCCCGGTATCAAAAAAAAAAAAAATAGTATTTGACTAGCAGCCTCTAACTCAGCCTATCTCAACTTGCTTCCTAAAACACATACAAAGATTAAGAAAAAAATGATAAAATTCATGTTAATGCAGAGTATAAAGAATGACAAGCTGCTCATTACTAGGAGGAATTAGACTAATTTATGATGCTAATGGAGTTGGATTCAAAGAAACCCAATTGGTGGCCCAGCCCTACTCTGCTTCATGATATAGACCAGATCCACTCAGCTAAAGGAAGGCAGGAAGTCTGGGTATCCCCCCACCCCCACTGTCTGCTTAATGAATTAGAACCAGCATCCCCAAAGAACTGCAAAGTAAACAGCTGGCCCTCTTTTGCCTCCAAAATCCAAAATCCTCCTTGAGAAGTGGTTATAGTACTATTGGAGACTATCATCTTTCCATCTGCAGCTGGAGATTGCAACTTCCAAAATTCAGTGAGGAAGGATGGGGTGGATGGCAACATGGTAGTTGTCCATTTGCCCTGGCAGTTTTGTACCTACTGACAAAGGCAGAGTTACGGTCACAGTAATTGCTGAGATGAGAGCAAATCATGGATTTCATTGGTTTGATTGTCAGGGATTTAGTTAGCTGCCATCCCTCAGACTGTGACAGTATAAATGTAATGTACAATTATTACAATATCCAGAAGCAGGAAAAAGAAGACACTGAGAAGTATTCTGTTATTGGGCATATCACTGTGTCTCTAATTAGAGATCTGACAGTAGAGCCAAAAGAAATCCACATTTCCTGTCTGGATATATATATATACATATATGATATAAATGAAGAGGGAGAAAAACTGTCTAAACTGCCTTAAGATCTTAATAATCCTCTCTACTTTCAGCACTAGGAAAAACTGTCACACGCTCACATGTTTTATTTCCTCGGGTTAACATTCCTGGCTCTGTCTCTAGAACCTACTAGCTAAGGTCAGCATTGCCTGAAAACTTCTGAAAAAGATCCAGTTCTTAAGTGCATCTTCCCCCACAGATTTCCTGTTTCAGATTATTGTTGCTTCTCAAGACTGCTTGCCAGGGCTCCTAGAATTCAACTTCTTGCCAGGCATGGTGACACATGCCTATAATCCTAGCACTTAGGAGGCTAAGGCAAGAGGATCGCCACAAGTTCAAGGCCAGGCTGGGCTACATAGTGAGTTCAAGACCAGCCCAAACTACATAGCAAGATCCCATTTCAAAAAAAAAAATTAAATTTTTAGATGACCAAAAATCAGGTAGGCCTCATTTCAAACATTGAGTGTAACAGAATTTACAGATATAAACAGATTTTTAACAAAGTTTGGATGGGTAAAATTTTAAATTCAAGCTATTTTTAGGTGTGAATCAGTGTATTTATGGGGGATGGCAAGAGAAAACATGAGAAACTTCGGAATAAAAATACCTGTGTTTTCTGGGGTGTTTTTTTAAATTTTTGAATATATATTTAACTTCCAGAATGAACGTTCAAATGAGGAAGCTGTGCTGTAAAGGATGAGTAGCTAAAGACCATTAGTATCACTCATTTATTCAATTAACTGATACATACTAAATCTTTACTGTGCACTAAGTATTGGAAATTCAATAGTGAGAAAGATTGCTGTCTTGGAACTAGTGGGAAGTAAGTAAAGTTAAGTAAGAGTGATAGGTGTCGCGCGGAGCCCCGTGGGCCGGCCGGGGAGGTGCTGGAGCCGCGCGGGAGGAGGCCGAGGGGAGGCCAGGCGAGGAGCCCCGGCCTCTGACCTCTGGCCTTGTCCGAGCCGCTGGGAGCCGAGGACCATCCAGCTGCAGCGGGACGGAGCACACGCAGACACCGAGGGCTGGGACAGCACGGACCGACCATGGCGCTGAAGCGGATTAATAAGGAACTTAGTGATTTGGCCCGTGACCCTCCAGCACAATGTTCTGCAGGCCCAGTTGGGGATGACATGTTCCATTGGCAAGCCACAATTATGGGATCTAATGACAGCCCGTATCAACGTGGTGTATTCTTTTTGACAATTCATTGTCCTACAGACTACCCCTTCAAACCACCTAAGGTTGCATTTACAACAAGAATTTATCATCCTTGCCTGGGATTTAGCTCAGTGGTTCCTCCGCCTGCCTCCCAAGCTCAAGGACCCGAGTTCCATCCTCGGTACCAAAAGCAAAACAAAACAAAAAAAGAATTTATCATCCAAATAGTAACAGTAATGGCAGCATTTGTCTCGAAGTCCTCAGATCACAGTGGTCTCCTGCTTTAACTATTTCTAAAGTTCTTTTATCCATTTGTTCACTGCTATGTGATCCAAAAACCCAGATAACCCCCCAGTGTCAGAGATTGCACGAATCTGTAAAACAGAGACAAGTACAACAGAGTATCTCAAGAATGGACTCAGAAGTGTGCCATGTGATGCTACCTTAAAATCAGAATAACCTGCATTATAGCTGGAATAAACTTTAAATTACTGTTCCTTTTTTGATTTTCTTATCCGGCTGCTCCCCTATCAGACCTCATCTTTTTTAATTTTATTTTTTGTTTATCTCCCTCCATTCATTCACATGCTCATCTGAGAAGACTTAAGCTATTCCAGATTTAGACAATAACTGCTTTTAGAAACTGTAGTTACAAGAGAACAGTTGCCCAAGTTTCAGAATTTTTTTAAAAAAATAGAGCATGTGTATTACATGGCCAATGTCTTCACTCTAACTTGGTTCTGAGACTAAACCATTCCTCACAGCTCTAACTAACTGCTGAAGAAGCCAGCTGAGGGGGGAGATGGATGCTCAGTTGTCACGGCAAGGAAGCAGCATTATTCTAGCAGCATCCATTCTTGTTAAGCCTTCCACTGTTAGAGATTTGAGGTTACGTGATATTCTTTATGCTCATAACTGATGTGGCTGGAGAACTGGTATTGAATTTATATCAACGGCAGAACAGAAAATGTGATGTATTTTATGCACGTCAATAAAGGAAAGACCTGTTCTTGTTCTACAGAGAATGGAAATTGGAATGCAAAGACCCTTTGTATTCCAAAATAGGGTCTCAAAGCATTTTGCAATTTTCATTTAAATTGTTAGGAGGCTTGGAGCTATTAGTTAATCTATCTTCCAAAACACTGTTTAATATAGCACTGAGTAAATGATGCAAGTTGTCAATGGATGAGTGATCAACTAATAGCTCTGCTAGTAATTGATTTATTTTTCTTCAATAAAGTTGCATAAACCAATGAGTTAGCTGCCTGCATTAATCAGTATAGGAAACAATCTTGTAAATGCAAAGCTTTTTTTATATATATACTGTTGGGATTTGCTTCATTATTTGACATCAGATAATGATGTAAAGTTCAAGAGTGACTATTTTGCCATGTTCAGCTAAATTGCAGTCTGTTACAGGTTGATCTGTCGCTTGACCTGACTTACGCAAAATAGGCTACTCAGATAGCTTAGCTTCAGTGTGCTGCATATGATCCTGGCAGCCCTGGAGATCGAGATGGACTTGGGGCCCAGAAGCTTTGAAATGTGCGTATGGAGTTGAAGTTTATTTTCCAGGTGCATCCCCTGTCTAAAATGTCTTCACCTTGTACACTTGACACCCTAAGAAAACCATCACATGGGAGTAACAATGGGTCGGAATTGACACACTAAATAAAGTACTGTTCGGTGTGGGAGCTGTTACAAGGCTGTGTTGACGTGGCTTAGCCCTGGGGTATTCGAGTATCTGAGCAAGTGGATTGTCGGCCATTTACAGTTGTGAGCGTCAGTGCAGCAGGCACCACTGCAGACTTCACATGAATGGCTAAGGCCGAGTGCTGTTGGATTCTTCTATTTGACAAGTGCTCTCTGTACCACTGAACTTCTGTAGTAACAAGGGGATTACTATCCTTCACCCTAACTCTGACCCTGTAGTTTTAACTTTTTTCCTAGTTAACTTGGTTTACCCATTGTTTTATTTCAAGTCCTATGTACAGTTTCTAGAAAATGTGATGTCTCCACTTCCATATTTTTGCACCGCTTACACTTACATGCAATCTTATTTCTTGTCTGCACACAGATGTGGAAAGCTAGAAATAAATGTTAAAACTTAATTTTTATAAACATTTTAATACGTAGTTTGGACATAATTTGTTAAGATTTTCATCTAAACTGGAAGTGAAATGCATGTTTTCTGATGTTCTAGCTTTGTTCATTCTGTAGTAAGCGCTTCATTTGGAAATACAAATCCACCTAAATGGTCTTTTATGAATGAAGTGACTTTTATCTTGCTTTAAAAATCATGGGTTCTTCAGGGTAGATGTCATGCTGTCAAAACTTTTATGGATTCAAATTATGAATGAAAAACAAGTAACTGCTCCACAAGGTAAGAAATAACTGCTCTTTGGCTATTTTCAGAATCTTTCCAAGATTCCTATACTCAAAATAACAGCTTTAATAGGCATGTTCTTGAAAACCAAACATGAATAAAACTTTTAAAATAAAAGGGTGATGGGCCAGGGATTTACCTCAGTGGTTCCAGCACCTGCCTCACAAGCGCAAGGTCCTGAGTTCGATCCCCAGTACCAAAAATAAATAAATAAATAAAATAAAAGGGTGAGGCCCTAATTGGCTTTCAACTGGACTTTTTTTAGCCTTAGACATTGTTCACAGAGATACCTTAGACTACCGTGATCACAATTAGTGGGTATGTCCAGCTGTGTCTTTTGATACTTTCTGTATCTCCTGTGTTGCTTCTAAGAGAATAAGCCATAGAGGTTTCTCCAGGTGTAAGAACAGTGAAGTACCTGGAAAACCCCACGTTTTTTTGTTTTCTTGTTTTTGTTTTTTGTTTTTTGGTACCGGGGATCGAACTTGGGTCCTTCCGCTTGCGCAGCAGGTGGTGAAACCACTGAGTTAAATCCCCGGCCCAACCCCACGTTTTTGAATGTATAGGCGCTGGACTTGGGATCACCACGATACCTTAAAAAGAATCTTAAGGATTTGCTTTCTTCCCCACCCAACAGCAACTGGACATTGCTAGTGCCATGTGTAGGACTGACATGACTGTTAAGTTAAGTATTGCTTTGAACTGTTGTGTGTGTTTCCTGTAATAGACTCACATTTTTCTTCCCCTATGAATACAGTTGGCCTGTTAGTGGTAAATTACATTCTTAAGTGACTCACTTTTTTCTTGGGCAGGTTTGCAATGTGATGATCAGACTTTTTTTTTTAACATTAGTTTGCTTTTACTGTGTGGGTGTACTTACATTTAAAAGTATGAACCACGGTTAACTAGTGGTCTCAGGGGTAGTGAAGCACTCACTTCATTTTAAAATAAGAATGGCTTAGTATTAAAATACTGATTATGCTGTGCTAGTGATGGGGGGGTGACTCAAATTAGCCATGTTTTGTGTTGATGTACCTGTTAACTGTTGATTACACTTAAATGAATGTCTTTTTCAAGGAACCCAGTGCAAGTCGCTAAATGTTGTCTAAAAGTGACATCTGCCTAAGGCTTGCAATAGCTAATGTTAATTGAGCTTAAAGGAATTGTTACCATTAAAGCCTGTGTTTAAAGACAAATAAATAAATAACTAAATAAATAATTAAGAGTGATAACCAAGTATGTGCTATGTAGAAGATATAGGAACATCTCAGCCTGTGTTAGGGGTCAAAAGGAGCGGCCCAGAAGAAGTAAAAAGTTTTAAACATATTTATTTTTGTAGTACTAGGGATTGAGCCCAGGGCCTTTGTGCTGAGCTATAGTCTTAGCTCTTTTTAAAAATTTTTATTTCAAGACAGGGTCTTGAGAAGTCACTGATTTCCCTAGGCTAGAGTCGAATTCAGGATCCTCTTGCCTCAGCCTCCCAGAGTTCTGAGAATACATACATGTGCCACCGTGACCAGCTCCACAAGTGAAATTTTAGCAGAGACCCAAAAGATGACTGGGAACTAGACAGGCAAACAAGAGGAGGGAGAGAGTATTCCTGACAAAGTGAAGAACTCTTGTAAGCCTCAGAAGCAAGAGAACATTTGAAGAATAGAAATATGTTCACTATCTGGACGCTGTTTTGCCACCGTGGTAGTCAGGGGCTGGAACATGACTGCAGGTCACACTAAAGGGCTTGGTTTTTATTGTAAAGATAAGCCAAGGAATTTCATAGAAGACCTGATTAAGTGTGGTTTTTTTATAAAATGGAGTACTACTCAGCCATAAAAAATGAGAAATTAGAGACATTTATAGCTAAGTGGATGCACATTGAGACAATACTCTTAAGTGAAATAAATAGGACACACATGTATAAATACCAAATAGTTTCTCTGGTGTGAGAAACTGAAAGTATAAATAAGGACTAAATGTATAATAGGTCATGTGAAATAGGAAGAAAAGGGGCAAAGGGGATGGGGAAGTGGGAGGGGTAGGGGAAAGGAAAGAAGGGAATGGGATTAATATGAAAAAATGGAAAAATAGGAACAAAATCTTTATAAATAGGGAGGGATGGAGGGGTTGAAGGGAGGGCTGGGCAAGGGTGAAAAATAAGAACCAAGAGAGACTATGTAAAGGTGCAAATTTCCAATGATGAATGTCATTATATTGTATACCTAAAATGTACCAATGATTAGAATGAATAATCGATAATGTAAAATAGGAAGAAAAGGTCCAAAGGGGTAGGGGTAGTGGGAGGGGCAGGGGAAAGGAAAGAAGGGAAAGGAAAAATGCTGAGAAATGGAAAAAATGGAAATAAAGTCTTTGTAAATAGGGAAGGGTGGAGGGGGTGAAGGGAGGGTTAGGAATGGGGAAAAAATAAGAACCAAGATGCATTGTGTAAAGGTACAATTCCCAATGAGAAATGTAATTGTGTTGTATACCTACAATGTACCAATAAAAGAATTTAATTTTAAATAAAAAGACCTGATTAGGAAAACAATAATCAAATTTGACTTTCAGAAAATATTTTTCTATATAGGTAATAAACTATAGTAGATGTGCAGATGGATTGGAAAGATATATACAAAAATATAGTTAGGAATAGAATCTACAGAATATGGTAAATGACTGGACACTGCAGGTGAGGCAGAGGAGGAATTAAGAGTGATTACCAAGACTAGGAGGGAGCTCAGTGTGTGCCTTTCATGCAGAAAGCCCCAGCACTGCAAAAAGGAAAAGAAAAAGTTATTGTTTAGTTTCTAGCAGGAGTTACTAGATGGATAATAGTTCTGTTACTGAGAAGGGAGATATCAGAGGAGGACTAATTTTGGAGGAGAGTTCCATTTGGGATTTTTTGAGTTTGAGGAACCTAGAAGTCATTCAAATGGTGGTTCAGTAGGCAGCTACAAGGTAGGTATATGAATCTGCAGCTAAGCAAAACAATCTGTCTTCACACACATATTTTGAAGTTAAAAACAATTGTCAAAAAGATTAGCCCAAGAATATTCATAGAAATTTTATTCAAAATAGCTCCTAACTAGAAAGAACACAAATGTTCATCAGTAGGAAAATGAATAAGCACACCGTGGTACATTCCTACAACAAAGTACCACTCCACAATGACAAGAATGAACTATTGATATACATAAGAACACGGTTGTTTTAAAAAACATTCTAATTAGAAGAAGCCAAACATAAAATACCACACACCTTGTTATTCCATTTATATGAAGACTAAGACTAGATAGCACTACAGTACAGTGAAAAAATCACCACAGTTGCTACCTAGGGTTTCTCGCAATGGGATGGGGAGGACAAGGCTGAGGGGACTGGATGGAAAGGCACTGGAGGGAATTTGTTGCATGGATGGAGAGGTCCTAGGTTTGTCTTAACTGGACCGTTTGTTACCTGAGAGGGTACATTTGTCTGAATTCATCAAGTTGTATACATGATGTTTGTGAATTTTACTGTGTGTAATTACAAGTATACTTCAATAAAATTAGTGTAAAATAATTTTGTAAATTTTTAAATAAAATTTTCATGACATTTTTGAAACTTTTTTTCAAAATTGACCTTATTTCCTAATTAATCAAAAAATGAAATCATTCTGGAGAAATTTTTCTTGAGTTCCTACTGGCATCACATATATCCACCATACATCTATGCCCAGAAACTTTCCACCTGTTTCTAAAGATGAGCTGCCTGTGCTCCTAGACCCAGCCTCTCCATTTTAGCATTAGATCTCCTTCCAGCTCATCTTACCTCATCAATGACTTTACTTTAACAATTCTCCCCTCACTTTCTGCCATCAAAAAATATTATTTTTTGGTGTCTGCTGAATCATTCGTATGAGCATAGAAACATGCTACAAAAGATCCATCCTAAAGAGAGAGAGTCTAGCTTTACCTGACATTCTGCCCCAGCTTCTATTCCTTTTCCCTACTCCTATTTTAACAAAACTCTTCATAAATGATGCCTGTACTCTCTACTGACAAGTTCTTTCCATGTCTTCTGTTAAACACAATCCAAGTAGGGCTTTGCCCCATCACTCAGCTCTAACTGCCCATTAAGGTCACCAATAAGAGACAGGGATGTGGCTCAGTGGTAGAGCACTTGCCTACCTGTGTGAAGCCTGTGTGAAGCCCTGGGTTCAATCCCCAGTACACATACATATATACATACATACAAACACATATCACCAATAACCTTCATGCGGCCAGACCCAGTGGTTAATTCTTGGTCTATCGGTCTCTTTTTTCTTTGAAACGCATTCTTCACTTGCTACCAGGAATCAGTTTTTCCTCTTACCTTATTGGCAGTTCTTCCTTTGCTAGTTTATCTTCCTCAACCTGATCTCTACACTTTGGGCTTAGCCTTGTACCCTTTTTCTTTCCTCTCAGTGCTCACTCTGTGGGTGGTTATATCTAGTCTTATGCCTTAAGTATAATCTATATGCTGACAATATCGAAACTTTAAAAAATATATCTCCTTAAAAAAATGTATCTCCCTAAGACTCACATCAAGACTCCATGACATTTCTAAATCCATAAAAATAATTAATCCCAGCATAACTCAGAAGGAAAATTGCAAGGTCTACTGAAGGGAAGAAAATACCATATACACACAAAAATCATAGCTGTGAAGGACAGCTTGTATTGTCAGAAAACCGGGGAGTATATTGACAGTACATTCTAAAGGTGTTAGGAGAAAAATTTAAGCTTGGACCTGGCTAAATTTATCAATATAAATATAGATTTAATATGTTTATTTAAGTCCTTGGATGTGATGTGACTCTAAAATTTTGCTTGGAATCTAGGCACAGTGACATACACCTGTAATCTCAGCACTCAGGAGGCTGAGGCAGGAGGATCACCACAAGTTCAACGCCAGCATGGGCTATATAGTGAACTACATAGCAAGATTCATGGTGGCTCTCTACATGCTGGTGTGAGTCCATGTGGAAAGGCTGAAGAAACTCGAATAGGATGTCCACAGGCAGGGGCACTAGAGAAAGTCACACCCACTCAAGCAGAATTGAGCTTTTCATGCCCAGGAGGGGTTTCACTTCATCTGTTTTTCACTTTATCTGGCTAAGCCTACTGGATGGTGCTACCCACAATCAGGGCATGTCTTCCCCTCCCAGGGTGCTGGCCCACATGCCAATTGTCTCTGGAAACACCTCTACAGACACACTGGAAATGTGCTTTCCTCATCTCTTAGGCATCTCTTAATCAGTCAAGTTGATCAGCAAGATTAACCTCATAGTCAGTTAATAAAACACGTTGCTTGTAGGAGCTACTACATTCTTGAAAAGCTCTGTGCTGGCTGTCCTCTGTGGGTCAGAAGGAAGAGTTGCCATGAAATTGGGAGTTGCTGATTTCGATAGATTAGTAGGATCCAGGAAGAGGAGGCCAGGTGGCAGCACAATCATTAGAGACCAGGTACCCAGATGCAATTATCACACTGAGCTGCACAGAAGAGGCGTTAATCAAGTATTTTAACACAAGAGATTTGTGGCTGTAATTAACAATTACAAGATCCCTGGCAATGAGTTAGATGGGCAGCCTATTAAATTTTTGCTTTAGAAAATTTCTAGGTCCTTAGACAATTCACTTTCTGCCATCATTTAGAAGTACATGTTTATGAACATTTTGCTAAGTTTGTATTAATTTTGTACAGTATGAAGAATTTTAAAGATTTTTAAATTCTTTTTAAATCTATACTATAAAAAATTTTTTAAAGCTGGGCATGAGAACATATGCTTGTACTCCCAACTACTCAGGAGGCTGAGGCAAAAGGGTCACAAATTCAAGGTCAGTCTGGGGAACCTAGCAAGACGCTGTCTCAAAATAAATAATAAAAAGGGTTAAGGAGGTAGCTCGGTGATAAGAGTGCCTCTGGGTTTGATGCCCAGTAGTACACACAATATATCTGAAGATCATCAGTATATAAGGTTTTTTTTGTTGTTGTTGTTTGTTTGGTATCGAGGATGGAACTCGGGACCTTGTGCTTGTGAGGCAGGTGGCAGAACCACTGAGCTAAATCCCAGGCCCATCAGTATATAAGTTTATTGAAAAAAGCAGGACACAAAATAGCAATACAATGTGATTCATATTCTATTAAATATACTTACTACATAACAGTAGTATGTTATATACTATTTATTAATTAATAGGGTATAAAATATAAAATAGAAGGAACTTTTGATTTCAACCAAAATGGAATAAGAGACTTGATTTACAATCCTTGATTTTACAATCCTAAAAGACCTAAAAAACTGACCAAAATTTATGGAGAGATATAAGCTACATAAATGTACTCAAAAGAAATAGGAACTTGCTGAGGATTTAGCTCAGTGGTGCCTCACCTGCCTGGCAAACACAAGGTCCTGAGTTCGATTCCCAGTATAAAAAAATTAGGAATTCAAATAGTACTAATTCTATTAAAGAAATTGTACATGTAGTTAAAAGTTTTCTCATTAAAATAAAACTGCTCTAAAATTCTTTGATGAGCACTACCATTTATGAAATAAATAATATAATACTATGTCAATTCTTCCAAAAATTTGAAAATAATAAAATACCAACTCATTCTGTGAGACTAGCATTATTCTAATACCAAAATCCAAAAATGATACTGCAATACACAAAACCATAGACAAAAGGACTAATATCCCTTATGAACATAACTGAAAACATTCTTAACAAAACTCTACCCAGCTGAATTCAACAATGTACAAAAATGATAATATATCAAGCCCAAATGAGATTTTTCTCCAGGAATGTAAGGTTGGCTTAACATTTGAAAATCAATGGAATTTCCTATATTAACAGACCAAAAACGAATTTTTTAAAAACCTTATTACATGTTCATTTCAATGGATGCAGAAATATACATATTAGAGTTTTTGGAAAAAATCTAATATACCTTTCTAATTTTAAAAACTCTTAGCTAATTAGTAGTAGAAGGAATAAAATATCCTCAATTTATAAAAATTAACCCTTAAAATTTATAGCTAATATCATACCTACTTTACTGGCAGAAGTCTGAATGATTTCCCCAACAACTAGGAACAAAGGAAGTTCTCACCACTTGGATTCAGTATTTGTTTGTGTATTAAAGATTTGAACCAGTTTATTAAGGCAAAAAAAAGAAAAGGAAATGTATCCAGATTGGAAGAGAAGTTAAAGTAACATTAACTGTATGCAACATAATTCTAAGTAGAAAATCATACAGAATTTGCAAGAAGAAAAGCTAATAGAACTAATAAATGAGTTCAGCAAGGTTGAAAGGTACATGATCAATATATAAAAATCAACTGTATTTCTATATTCTAGCAACAGATAATCAGAATTTAAAAATGTAACGACCTACCATTCATAACAGTAGCATTAAACAATATAAACATGGAAACAGGGGCCAGGGATATAGCTCAGTGGGGCCCACACCTTCCTCATAACCCAATGTCCTGAGTTCAATCCCTGGTACCAAAAAAAAATGGAAACAAACTTGATAAAGATCTGTAAGACCTCTGCACTAAAAACTACAAGACATTGCTAAGAGAAAAACTGAAGTAGAGACGGGGATGTAGCTCAGTGGTGCTGCACCTGCCTGGCAAGTGCAAGGTCCCCAGAACCAAAAAAAAAAAAAAGAAAAAGAAAAAACTGAAGTAGATATGAGTAGCACATGCTGTAAACCCAAGACTCGGGAATTTGAGGTAGGAGGATCACATGTTTGGGGCTGGCCTGAGCTATATAGTGAGTTCAAAGCCAACCTGGAACACAGAATAAGACCCTGTGTATTAGCTTTCCTGTCACTGAGACACAATACTAGCACCCACATCTTAAAGGAGGAGAGGTTTAATCTAGCTCATGATTTCTGGGTATTCAGTCCATGGTCAGCTGGCTTTGAAGCAAGAACATCATTGTGGAAGGGCACGGAAGAGGAAAGCAGCTCACCTCATGAAAACCTGGAAGAAAGGGGTAGGGAGAGGGAAGGAGGAGGGGAAGGGAGAGGGACAAGGACACAGGAAGGGGGAGGAGAGAGAGACAGAGAAGGAAGAGGAAAAGGAGGAGGAAGAGGAGGAAGGGGAGGAAGAAGAGGAGTCAGTAGGTTGCAGGGACAAGAATGCATCCTTCCAGGTCATACCCCCAGTAACCTGCCTCTTCTAACCAGGCCACACCTCCTAACAGCACATTTAGCCATAAACTCATCAATGGATCAATCCACTGAGGATTATATTGCCCCTATGATCCAAGTACCTTTCAAAAGCCATACCTCTGAACACATAAGACTTTTGAGGGACATTCTAGATCTAAGTCCTAACACCCTATCTCAAAAAAAAAAAAAGACATTTAGAGGGTTAATAACCAGAGTATCTTCAGACTTCTCAATAGTAATCATTGAAACTAGCAAAAAATGAAGAGCAATGAGGGAATATTATTTCTAACCTAAAATCCTATCCCTACCAAATAATTGGTTATGTGTCGGGGTAGAATTAAAACATTTTTAGACAAGTAACATATTTTAAAAATGATCTCCTATGTACCCTTTCTCAGAAAGCTGCTGGAGGGTGTATGTCACCAAAAGGAGGGAAGGCACCAGATGGCACACTCAAACTAGGCAACTGAAAAGAGTTTAATAAAGGGACTCCGTGAGGTTTGGGTTATTTACGGAGTTTAGAGAAAGCAACAAGGAGTAGTCTAGCACTCTGAGCCTAGTAATGCCCCAGGCTTGGTGGGGTCAAGGGAAAGAGTAATTACTCCAGAACCCAGAGAGGAAGCTATATGAAGAGGATAGGAGCTGATAAGAACAGTGGCTTCAGATATAGGGATGGAGTCAAGGGAATCAACACCTCATCCTTACTTTCCTCCTTCCCTCAAATTTGCTGCTGTTCCTCCTGGCTGAACCTAACCAAAGACCAAAATGAACCATTCATATCCTGTTAGAGAAGGCACACGGGAGAATGTAGAAGGAAAAGGTGAGGCTGATGGGAAAGGGGCAGTTGGAATACATGCAGTAGAGAGGGGAATACAAGATCCAGGAAGTGGTATCCAATAAAGCCTCCGGGCAAAGAGGTTTCTCAAGTTGAAACTGAAGCAAAGTCCGGAAGAGTATTGTATGGTAGAATTCAGATTAGAAAAAGACATTGAGAGGGGCCGGGGATTTAGCTCAGTGGTTCCGCCCCCTGCCTTTCAAGCGCAAGGTCCACAGTTTCATCCCCAGTTTGATCCCTGGTACCAAACAAACAAACAAACAAACAGACATTGGGAGATTATAGGATGATTGTTTTAAAATTTGAATAAAGAAAAGGTGAAAAAAACCCTCTTGATTAGCTGTTCCATTTAATATTCTAAAGGATATTTACACATCTTTCTAAAAGTTGAAAGAATAATTATATTGTATAGCAAGCTAATCAAACTAGGTATTAACTGAGGCAAAATTAAAAGTAGTCTCAGAAAGAAAAAAACAACAGTCTTCATACTTACTTAGTTTAACTGTGGATAAATGCGTATATAAAAAGTTATAATAGAAGAGCTTGAGCGGGTGGCAGACCCAGGGAGCTGCTCTGGTAGCTCCCCCTGGCCCCAAGGCCCATCTGCTCGAGGGGAGGAGTTACCGCCGCTCTTGGGCACCAGAACTTACTGTGACGGCTGTGACCTACAACCCTCTGGAAACCCCGGGGTCATGGCCCAGAAGCACCCGGGAGAAACAGGGTTGTGTGGAGCCCACTACAGCGGTGATGCCTGCTTCAGGACTTCAGGACCCTCCGCCGATCCTGAAATATTTGCTTTCTCAGGACTCAGGGACTCAGCAGGGACGGCTCCTAATGGTACCCGCTGCTTCACAGAACACTCTGGTCCTAAGTACACACAGCCTCCAAATCCCGCCCACTGGTCGGATCCAAGCCATGGCTCCCCAAGGGGTCCAGGACCACCTGGGGAAGGAGACGACCCTGATCAGAGTGAGGCAGCTTCAGAAGAAGAGTCAGGAGTGGACCAGGAGCTCTCAAAGAGTGAAGCTGGGTACCATGAGGATGGAAACCCTTCTTTGCTTTCCATTCCATCTGCTTGTAGCTACCAGGGAATCCCCAGAATCCCACAAGGGCCTTACTCTGAGGGAGGAGATGGCTCTTCTAGCAATTTTTGCCACCACTGTACTTCTCCAACCTTGGGGAAAGATGAAGAATTGGAAGAGGAATATGACGATGAGGAACCTTAAATTTCCAAGTGAACTTTCACAGGTGTCCAGTGGAAAGAAACCACCATCCCGGAGACAGCTGCACCCCTTTCTGACCAAGGAGGATAATGGGGAGAGTGGACGCCGAGATCCCAGGGCCCCTGGTCAACATTCACTGCGCCGAAACGAAGTCAGACAGATAATTGCAGAGGCCTGGGGTTGTGGGGAGCAGAAGAACTATGTCAGCTTGGACAGGCAGGCTTCTGGTGGTTGATTGAACTGCTGCTGTTGTTGGGAGAGTACGCGGAAACTTGTGGCCATCTCATCTGGGCATGCAGGCAGCTGAAAGGCAGTGATTTGGAACTTTGTCGACGGGAGCCTGGGCAGGACACCTGGGGGGCTAGGCCCAGGTAGTGTTCCAATTTCTAAAAACAGGGGTTTTACTATGGGGCAGGGCTATTCACCCATTTTCTTAGGCTAATGGATGTTTTGCTGCTCCCCCAGTTGGGCTGGCAGTTTCTGGTGGGCCTGGGTGACCGGTTAGGCTGGAGGGATAAGGCCATCAGGCTGTTTTCTTGGCTGGATTCTCCACCTTGCAGTGTTGCTTCACTCTGCTGATAGTAGGCTATGGCAGCAGCTGATAAGAATAGTTCATCAGGGTTGGCTGGAGTTGCCCTGGTTCAAGCAGAGGACTAATAGCCAAGGGAATGCACCTGTAGCTAGTGGGCGGTACTGCCAGCCTGAAGAGGAAGTGGCTCAACTCTTGACCATGCCTGGGGCTCCTGAGGATGAGCTAAACTCTTTCCATGTGCCTGGGGTTGAAGCCACAGCATCAAATACTGAACTAAAGAAGGCCTATAGGCAGGTGGCAGTATTGGTTCATCCTGATAAAAATCATCACCCCCAGGCTGAGGAGGCCTTCAAGGTTTTAAGGGCAGCTTGGGACATTGTCAGCAATCCTGAAAGGTGGAAAGAATATGACATGAAACAAATGCCAGAGAATGAGCTGAGCCAGTCAGTAAATGAGGTTCTGTCCAAGCTGCAAGATGACCTCAAGGAAGCAATGAATACTATGATGTGTAGTCGATGCCAAGGAAAGCATAGGAGGTTTGAAATGGACTGGGAACCTAAGAGTGCCAGATACTCTGCTGAATGTAATAGGGTGCATCCTGCTGAGGAAGGAGACTTTGGGGCAGAGGCAAGCATGTTGGGGCTCAAGATCACCTACTTTGCACTGATGGATGGAAAGGTCTATGGCATCACAGAGTGGGCCAGATGTCAACATGTGGGAATCTCTCCAGGTACCCAGAGTTCCCTATCACATTTCATCTGACTCCCGGATCCCAGGCACCAGTAGTTGGCAGAGAGCCCCCTCAGGTGCCCCTCCTGCTGACCTTCAGGATTTCTGGAGCCAAATCTTTCAAGTACCCCCAGGCCAGATGTCCAAGGGGACCTTCTTTGCAGCTCCTCAGCCTGGCTCTGGGGTCTCTGCAGCCTCCAAGCCCAATGCACAGTACCCAAGGGAGAAGCCAAACCGAAGAGGTGAAAGAAAGTGAGGAGGCCCTTCCAACGTTGACTCCCCTTCTCTGCTCTCCTCAAATCGATGTCAGGGAGTCAGGAGGGCTGTGTACAGCACAGAATGGAGTTTGATTTGTTTATTTTTAAAGATTTTTCAAAGGGAAAATTTTAAGCTTAAATTGTTCACTATTACATTAAAAAAACCCTAAATTGCTGCCCCTCTTCCCCAGCACCCAGGAATTGAATCTTGTCTTCTGACAATGCCAAAGAAATAGAGATGGCTCGAGCAAAGAACCTAGGGCCTGGACCTGGGCTGGACAATATATGCCTCTGAGGGGTGGGGAGTATTTCTCTGGGGTTGGTATGCCTTTGTCTTGTCATTTGCCTGTAGAACAGATGGTCCCTCGCCCTTTTAAACCAAGTCTCTCTTATTTCTGGGTCCATTTTAGGGGGCAGTTTCCATGACCCTGATAAACTAGTTAAAGAGACAGAACAAGGAAGCATGTAGCCCTAATTTTGGAGATGCATAGAGTTCAGAAAGGGGAAACTCTGAATTTTTCCCGACTTTCACCTTGTGGGTAAATCACCCAACTGCAGGCTTGTTGTTGCAAGAATGGCCAAAATTAATTTTTAAAAAGCAGACTCATGCCCTCTGCCCTTGTGCAAGGGAGAATGACAAGGGAGTTCTCACAAGCCCCCTCATTATCCAAGAGTTTTATGTTTTAAAGTTTGTTCATATTCATAGATACATATCTATTTAAAGCCAGGGGATTATCTTTCTATAAATATAAAACTGGCAACTTATATCTTCCCTGTCTTTTTTGCCTATATAGCTGGGGCCCTTATTCACACTTGATAATCCTTCCTACTGTTTCCCGAAAGTGAAGGGCACCAACTACTGAGTCAAAGGATAAAAAATTGCTTGAAGTTTTGAATGGTAAGCTGGTATTCGATCTTTCTTCCCCAGCATTATGAGGACATCTCCCTGCTTTTCCCCCAGCACTGGGCATTGGATCCAGAGCCTTTAAACTGATGTACATCTCTAGCCATTTTCAATTTTGAGACAGGGTCTCACTGAGGATCCCTTGAATTTGCAGTCCCACTGCCTCATCCTCCTAGAGTGCTGGGATTACAGGTGAGCACCACCTCAAAAAATAAAATAAAATGGGGCTGGGGATTTGGCTCAGTGGTTCTGCCACTTGCCTTACAAGCACAAGGACCCGAGTTCCATCCCCGGTACGCCCCCAAAAAATTATAGAATAAAATAAAAAATAAAGTATTCATCTAACAATCTGTAATGGCTTCCATCTAGATGTCCCCCTAAAGCCTCAGGCACTTGTACATAGTGGGGCTTTTGGGAGGTGGCTAGATTTTGGGTTTGTGATGCTGGATTAGGCTGTGATATTGGGATTAAGGGTGTGTGATAACTAAATTGGTTTAGCATCAATCTGCATGTGGATAATGGAAGGCCCACCTTGGTTGTGGGTGGCACCCAGTGGGTGGCTTGTAGCCTGAATGGGATAAAAGGGAAAGGGAGGCTTGCTGCTCCTTGCTGCCTCCCACCTGCTCTGCAATGGACTATTTCTCCTCTGCCATGCCCATCTCTCATGGTATCCTGCCTTGGAGCCAGCCAACCATTGAACTGTAACCTCTACAAACTGTGAGCCAAAATAAGTATTTCCCTCTTTCATTTGTGGGTGTCAGGTATTTTGTTTCAGCAATGAGAAAAGTAACAGAGATAGATGGGGGGGGAGAAATCATGTAGAAGCATATGATATAAATAGATAAAGTATATAAAATTATGTATATTATATATATACACAACATAGAGATATAGGAATATCCTATTGAAGATTACTCTGGGTTTTCCAGGGAACCCTGAGTAGTACGTCAGCTAAAAGACATGAAATAGTGATTACTGGAAAAGAGAGGGAGGAGGCTGATTTGGGGGGAGAGATGGGATCAGGGATTGTATTTTTTTCATTGCAAATTTTATAATACTATTTGGATTTTAAACTAAGTATAGACACTAATGTGATAAAAATTTAAATTAAATTTTAAAACATCAAATTAAAGATTTTTCTTTTGTTACAATAGGGGCAACTCCTTTATACCAGTATAGTGAAATAAGCAATAAAACCTTTTTGTTCCTGTCTTGCTCCAGTTCCATGATTTCCAAGTTTCTTCTGCTCTGTGCGCTAAGTCCTTCACATTTTATTAAATGAAGATTATTGTATTTTGCCATATCTCACTGAAGGGGAAAGAACTAATAAAAAATGATTTATAAGTATAAAGAGGCCTGAAAAGATGAGGAACCTAGGGCAAGTCTTTTTGGGTGAAAACGGTCAGAGCAAAAGATATGAAAAAGAATTATAGAATCTGGACATTTAATTCAGAAATTCCCTTCTTGGAGACAGGATTCTATTAAACAAATACTTTCTGCAATGCTATCAAGTATAGCAACAACCAGAGTGGTCTTCCAAAGTTCACCCAGCCTGTAAATAGAATGCTCAAAGACAAAAGCTGCTTAAATTAATACATAACAAAGACAACAATAACGCTACCAATAATTGAGCAATTGCTAAGTGACAAATATTGTGCCGAGGCTTTATTTACATTGTGTCATTTAAATTCTCAGTAACCCTATGAGTTAGGCTAAACTCATTTCCCCCTTCCTACAGGTAGAAAATCTTTTAAAAGATGAGTAACTTGTTTAAGGAAGTGTCAGAGCCTAGAATTAAACTCAGATTTGTCTTACTCAAATGTCTAAGCTCTTGTAAACTTCCAGTGTATTTTGAGCAAAACCAAAAATAACAATCTATAGTGGGTAGGGATGGAAGAAAATAAGGAATGACAATGTTTGCCAAGTCTAAAGGCAAAGCACTAGAAGAGAAGAATATCAATCAGGGCCAATTAGAACTGCAAAAGAATGCCACCATGGATTATCTCATATGTACCACTAGAATAAATAAAATTTTTTAATTTTATAAACTACTAGAATAAAAAATTAATTTACCAAATATTTATTAAATGTCCTCTGGGTTGGGTACTGAGTTAGGTACTAGTAATATAAAATTCTTAGTTTACCTAATAAAGTTAGAAATGAAGACTTAGCTGAAGAATTACTACAAAATTAGTGACCTTTTGTTATTTTGAGACATAATTTCAATAGTTAGTTTCTTTTAAATTAATGAGAGTATTAATTTGTTATACATGCTTGTTTCAGCAGAGGGCACTAGGTGACCTAGGTGTTTTGAACTTCAAATGGCAACATAGTTAATAGAAGTATCTTTCAGAACTAGAGTCATGATTTTTAAAAGCATATTAAATGTTCCAAAACTGGAATCTGCCATGAACCAAAGAAAAGAAGTTTAAAATATGAAGACTGGCAAGATCATTTGGGTCAATGTTCTAGATGCTTATACAAACAGATTTTTAAGTGATTCTTTTTATAAAATGATTGCCATTATTTACTGGAGCCTTGATTAGGGTCAACAGGAAATGTCAGTTTAGCACCTCACCCTTCTGAGAGATGGGTTAGGGTAGTGCAATAAACCCCGGGCCAGAGGCCAGATTTAAGGACTTTGGGGTCATCCTCTCCTCTCCTTACTAATGCCTTTTACTAATTATGTACAAATGACTTAACACTTAGTCTCTGTTTCCACATCTCTAAAATGCCAACCAATTCTTTCCTCCTTGTGACTGTGAAAGTGCATTGCAAAGTCTTCTAGATACATCAGGTGTTAAAGCATGAAAAGCCATATTGTTAGGAAAAGAAATTCAAGAAACAAAATTCAGTCCTACACATACCTTCTTTATTCCAGGCTTGTAGATATTGGCTTTGGGATCCTCTGGAAATAGTGTGGATCTCACTAATCCAAACAAAAATAGAAAGTATAATGAAATCATGATGTGTAACCATGATTTGAAGATATTTCCTCCAGCCCCTTCTTAAGATTCTTCTAGTCTCTCAAGAGGTGGCGGTAGAGAGAGGGGGAGGGGGAGGGGAGGGCACATAAAAAGAATTAAGATGTTATGCAGCCTCTCCCCATGATGAATATAATCATTATATCCTGCAAACAAATACTAATAAAAATTTTAAAAGGATTTTTCAAGTCTGTTTTCCACATCAAAGAAGAAACAAAAATTCATGAAGATGTCCAAAAGGTCTTTTTCTCAGGTGACCACCTACTGTTCCCAGACAAATTCTCATCCATTTCTATGGAGAAATTTCCCAATTTTCAGGGAGAAAGCACATCCAGGTGGTACATTTTTCATGTTCTTAAACCACTCCCATACACACCATTGGCATGCCTGGTTAGAAGTATGGTCACTCACAATTATTTCCAACTTGCCTTTATGAGTAATGTTTCCCTAAATGAATTAATAGAATATAATTATATTTTATGTGTTTGGAAAAATAAAGAAAAAGATCAAATGATTTGCTTAAAATGTGGTAGTGTCAGCCATGGACATTTTCCTTCTAATAATCATAAAACCAAAGGAAAATAGTGGAACTACATAGAAATGCTAGAAATTAGCATTTTAACTATCTTATTATGCTTTATTTATAAAATCAAGTATATTTTGAACTGTCACTACATGTTGGCCCTGTGGGAGATTCCAGAGATACATTCGGGGAAAGAAAGCAAAAAAACCAAAAAAACAACACAGTCCAGGATGAGTGTGGGCAACAGACCAAAATAAAAATAAAAATAAAAATATGAGAAGAAAATAAAATAGTTGTGAGGCATGAAAGTTTTATAAAGGAAATAAACACATGGTTAAAATACTAAAGAACATAAGAAGCTGAATGTGGTAGCCCACTCCTGTAATCCCAGCACTCAGGAACCTGAGGCAGGAGGATCTCAAACTCCAAGCCAGTCTGGGCTACATAGTGAAATCCTGTCTCAAAAAAAACCCTACACCCACACCCACAAAAAGACAGAGAAAAACATTTATAAGGTGTTCAGGAAGAAGATGCTGGCGTTTCAGCTGACACCCGAGGAGAGGCAATGTTTCAGGAGTTGAAGCTCTTTTGACAGACATTGAGTAGTACATGCAAAGACCCTGAGGAGAGAAAGACCTCCATGTGCCTAAGGAGCTAAAACAAAGACAGAGCAGAGCACTCAAGGAGAGGGTGACTTGAAAAATGAGGTTGAAGAAGTAGTTTGAGATTAAATCACACTGGCCTTGTAAGCCTGGGTAAGAGCCTGGATTTTATTCTAAGTAAAAAGTATGAAGTCATTGGAGGGTTTTAAGCAGAGAAATGGCATGACTGGATTTGTGTTTTAAGATCCTTTTTGGTGGAAGAATGGGTTAGAAAGGAATAAAAAATGGTAACGGAGATGCAGTATGATTCTAACACAGTGGTCCCTGAGATGGGTGACAATAGACTCAATAAAAGATGGAGGGCCAGGGATTTAGCTCAGTGGTTCTGCCACCTGCCTCACAAGTGCAAGGACCTGAGTTCAATCCCTCGTACCAAAAAAAAAAAAAAAAAGCGGTGATGGAGATAAAAATTTGTTTGTAAATTTGAAATGTATTTTAGAGATATTTAAAGTTTACCAGTTATTATTAAAGTGTTTCTATGTATAATGCACAATGGGAAAAAACTCAAGATATAATCTTTCTACTTGACAGGATGAGTTCTATAATTGTCTTTCAAGGAATCCAAAGCTCTTAACAACACTTTAATTAATTTACTATATATTAATTGAATACGTAAATGTATCAAAATGAAATTATGCTCTTTTCTGGTTTGGAAATAAAATACTTCCTGCATAAAACAATTAGAAAATAACCTATTGTTTAACATAATACTGAATGGTACAGGGCAGCAAATAAGTTCTGGGGAAGGATAGAGATACAAATAATAGTAATATGGACTATCAAGGTATCCTGGGCTTTTAAGGATGGATAAGGTTTAGGCAAACAAGCAAATTTAGGCAAGGAAAGGATTAGAGCAAGATAACTGTGTGAGTTACTGCTGGAGGATTTAGCTCAGCTCAATGATTCCTCCCTTTTCTCTGAGAGCTGACCCTCCTCCCTTCATAAGAAACACCTGGTAGCCGTGTTGCACCATATGATTCGCTCTCTGGTGGTAAGATTGATAAAACTGCACCAGGTGCTTGACCTCAATCAAGGCAGACCAATCAAATCTTCTATTTCAGAACCTCAGAGCTGGGATTCAAAATAGATAAGTAACTCCTCAGTATGGCTGGAGCTTGGATGTGTAAAATCAGTGAGCCAAAAAATGAAGAGAGACAATTGGCAGAGTAAAGATGAAAGAAAAATTCTGAGTTCTTGGTTCTAGAGCCTATTAGATCCTTCCAAGTTTCTCATTGCCTTCTTATCCTTGAGTTTGTGAGGAAATACTTTTTTTTTTTTTTTTTTTTGTACCGGGGATTGAACTCAGGCCTTTGTGCTTTCAAGGCAGGCTTGGAAACACTGAGCTAAATCCCCAGCCCCAGGAAATACATTATTAAAGTAATGTCTATTTTCCTGTAAAGCACCGTGTTAACTGCTGTTATTTAGAATCGATATGCCTTATCTAAGCCCAGTACATTCATAAAAATAAGGATAAGCATGATGAAGAAACAGAACTGCAGCAGATCATTCTAAACACAGAACCTTGAGTAGGAAAGAAAAATTATAAGTGTGGTCACTTTCTATAACAAGCATCCATTTAGTGGAGTGTGATACACAGCATTCCAGAGGGGCAGTGACATCTCACGGGTGCTGAAGTCAAAGATTCTCCAGCCAAAGAATATAAACAGCACTATCAGGCAGGAAAGGGCACCATGAGTTGGGGACTCATACCTTCAGGTGCAGATGTTAATTTCTAGGGATTAATGTGGCAGTGTTCACCAAAATTCTTAAAATGGCTATACTTCTTTCAACAAACAGGTTTCTCAAGTCCTTTCTATGTTCTGGGGACTCTTTTAGTACTTGGAAACAAACTACTAAAAACAAATAATATATTGTCTGCCCTGTGGAACTTGACATTCTTAGCAGGGGGCGAAAGAAGAAATAATTAATTAGAACATAGTTTATAATTTTTAGGAATTTAACAAAGAAAATAACCAGACAAATGTACAGAGATGTAGGCATAAGAATAGTGAAGGGCCAGAGATGTAGCTCAGTGGTGCTGCGCCTGCCTGGCTAGCACAAGGAACTGAGTTTGATCCCCAGTACCTAAAAAAAAAAATAGTGATACATTACAGTGTTATTTATAGTATTAAAAAATCAGAACCTGAAAGTCCAGTAATAAAGGATTGATTAAATAAACGATAGTAAATCCATCCTGACATGGTGACACACTCCTGTGATCTCAGCTCTTGGGAGGTTGAGGCAGGAGGATCACTGTGAGTTCGAAGCCAGCCTGGGCTACATAGTGAGCTCAAGGCCAGTCTGAATTATATAATGAGACTGTTATGGCTGAGAGAGTTGGAATTCGCTCTACACTCGCACTACACTCTGAGTCAGATTTGAGTCTGTTTATTTAAAGCCAGCATCCGAAAGAGGCTCGTGCCTGGAAAGATCTCTCGGTACTGAGAAATGGTTCGATTTCTTTTTTCTTTTTTTAAAATTTTTTTATTTTTTGGTACCAGGTATCCAACTCAGGACCTCGCGCTTGCAAGGCAGGCAGCAGAACCACTGAGCTAAGTCCGAGGCTGATTTCTCCTTCCAAATCATGCTTTCAGTTGGGGAGGGCTCAAGGGGAGAGTAAGAAGAATTTTACAGGAGCAGAATCATGCCCGGTTAGTGGGGGGCAAAAGGAAGTTTCACACACTAGGTGAGCTACCAAAAAAACAACTTGGAATTGCAGCAAGGGTTCTGCCAAACAGGACACAGGTTTTGGGTGCTTTGTCCAAGCACAAGCACACAATGGTGATGAGGCTCAAGAGGGAGTGGGGTTGGCCATCACAAGATCTTATCTCAAAAAAATCCCCACAAAAAGCATAATGAATCCAAATAATGGAGTGCTGTGTTACAATGCTAGAAATGGAATCCAGTGTGTAACACAGTAGAAAATAAGAGACTTATACAAAAGCATGTGAAATTTCAGAAACCTAAGGATAATGAAAAATTTTGTGAGTTTTCAAAGGCAAAAATAGTACCTATAATATGGATCACAAATTAGAATAGTTTTAAACTTGTTTTGGAGGAGAACTCACTGATAGCCTGAAAGATTCCCACCTCCTGTATGCATGCCCTGAGGTAATGTATGTTTCTTTACCTTAATTAGGATTCATTATGACACAGTTGACTTTAAAAAAGCTTGACCTAAACAGCCTTAAGCTGCCCAAGCTCAAGGACCCCAGTTCGATCCCTGGTACCAAAAATAAACAAACAAACAAACAAACAAACAAACATTAAGAAAGGCAATTTTTTTTTCCAGTACTGGGAGGTAAACCCAAGCAAGGCCTTCTCACTGAACTATAACCCTATCTTTTCTTTGTTTTTATTTTCAGACTTGGTCTCACTCACTTACTAAATTGCCCAGACTGAGCTCACACTTGCAGTTCTCCTGCCTCAGCATCCCAGATGCTGGGATTACAGGCGTGCCCATGGCTGGCTAACAGAGGCCCTTGGAATTGATGAGTTCTGGCAAAAGGAGATTTTCCATAGCTGGCTCAAAAGATGAGGTGTCTAAGGGAAAGGAACCGAGGGGCCTGCAGGAGCTGAGGTTGGTCTCCTATGGCAGCCAGCAAAGGCTGGGTGGTCTCAGAACCATGAGCACAAAAACACCCTGGATGGACTTGGAAGCAGCATTTTTCCCAGAGCCTCCAGACAAAATCTCAGTCCAGTGAACACCTCTATTTCAGTGTTAATACCTCAAACAGAGAATCCAGTCATGATCTACTCATATTTCTGACCATGGAACTATAAACTAATAAGTGAGTCTTGTTTTAAACTGCTACATTTGTGGTGATTTGTGAACAGCCATAGAAAATGAATACAGGTTCTCAGTAGCAACAATAGAAAGTAGTCAACAGAGGTGCCCTCAAAATTCTGAAGATGTCACTGAACTATAGGAATTTTTCATCTCCATTATAATCTTAGGGGACCCTTTGTATATGTGGTCTGTAGTTGACCAAAATATCATTATGTAGTGTACGACCATAATTATACTAGAAATATGGGAGGTTTATCTACTTGATGATTAGTACCAAAAAGTCAAGGATTTGCCTACTTTGTTGCCTCTGGAACCCAAAGTACAGACAGCAGGGTCTGGCATATAGTAGGGGCTTAATCATTATTTATTGAACAAATATACCTCCTTTTTAGCATACCTGGAAGTCAACAGATGTCTGAAAGTGATGCTTCAAAATATCACCTAATAATACAGCCACGAAGGAACAGTTGAATGGTGAAAAAAAGCAAAATGAGTTTTTCTGAGACAATCATTGAGAGGTAATTTGGAAGAGTTAGGAAGATCATCTTTGTGGCTTTGTTGTTGAACCCAGGTCCTCGCACATGCTAGACAAGTAGTCTAGTGCTGAGTTATACTCCTAGCCCCTTTTAAAATTTATTTTGATTTATTTATTTATTTTTTGGTACTGGAGATTGAACTTGGGTTGCGAGGCAGGTGGCAGAACCACTGAGCTAAATCCCCAGCTCTTAAATTTTATTTTGAGTCAGGATCTCACTAAGTTGCCCAGGCTGGCCTCCAATTTGTGAACCTCCTGCCTCAGTCTCCAGAGTAAGTGGGATTGCAGGCATGTGCCACCATATCCAGCTATAATTTATTTAATGTTATTTGATTTTATTAAATTGTTATGTATATAACACTTTTATTAAAAATTTAAAATGAAGTACAACAGAGAAAAGTTAAAAGAAAACAATATTCCTTCACAAAAATATTGTTTAAAAGAAAGCATTAAGCAATGTAAGTTAAACATAAAATGACTGTGGATCTTTTATTAAGAAAAATATGTCAAATAAAATCTCACCTACTCTTTTGCATCTTGATACTTTTTTAGAAAAGGTAAGAATGACTAAGGCAATAAAATTCAAGTTTTGATGCACTGCACTGGAATGGCATGGACTCATAATGGATTTAGGGAATGTGTTAATGGTGAATTTATTTGACACAACTTCTGATTTAATTTATTATTTTGGGGCCAGGGATTTAGGTCAGTGGCTCCACCTCCTGCCTCACAAGCGCAAGGACCTGAGTTCGATCCCCTGTACCAAAATTTTTTTTTAAAGTATAATTTATTATTTTGACAGTGGGCAAATTTAAATTATGGCTTCCTATTCAATTATGGCTATTTAAAGTCATTGTCCTTGACTGGGGTGGTGGCACACACCTATAATCGCAACACTGACGAAGGATCCCAAGTGCCAGGCAGTCTGAGCAATTTAGCAGCTAAGTGAAACTTTGTCTAGAAATTTTTAAAAGTTTAAAAAAAGGATGGGGATGTAGCTCAGTGCAAAGGCCCTGGTTTAAATCCCCAGTACTGCTAAATAAATAAATGAATAGCAATGAAATAATTGTATTGCTGAACAACATGTGTATTTGTCAGGTCATGTTAAAAAAAATCTTAGGGTCATTTTTCTTTAAATGGAGTAAGGTAGACTTGATTAATTTCCTTGCCTTAGCTTTAGTGCTGAACTTTTAACAATGTTTTTGAGTTTCTTTTTTTCTCCTGACCACTTTGTTTCCCTGCTAACATTAGTAACACAAGTCCTTTGTGTTGAGCTCTAGTGATCCTCTGCCCCAGTTTGTAAAACAAAGTACAGACTCTGGAGTCAGGACTTGTGAGCTGCAAGTTGGTTTGCTTGAGCCAGTTACTCAAAAATATTAAATAAGAGGTTGGTAGTTGAGGAAAATGTGTATTAAAGTGCCAGGTAACATTATTACTATTACTTAGCGTTTAGACATTTTGTTTGATTTTGTGACATATTTTTCTCATTCAGAAGTTTACCTTTGACCTGTATATTTGCATATATTTTATAAACCCCATTAAAATAAATTAAAATTTGACTTTCAAGATTGTATGAGACCCTTTGAGACAAGTGTTCTGTTGCCAAAAGAAAGGGCCTAGGAATGTTGGGGGGTTTTTTTCTGGCCTTTTTTGAGACAGGGTCTTGCTATGTAGTTCAGGCTGGCCTCAAACTCATGGCAATCCTCCTGCCTCAGCCTCCCAAGTGCTGGAATTACAGATGTGCATCACACACCTGGAGTGGGAATTTCTGCAGTGTTCACATTTTAGTAATGTTTGAGTAAAGGGAGCCATGGAAACAATTGTATGTGTTAATGAACGGGTATGTGGGTCTTTGTTGGGAGCAATGCTACATAATTCTAGGGAAATATCATTTGAGTAGGCCTAGTTCTCTGGCCTACAGGCCAGCTACGACATTCCAGACATAACTGCTTTTTGGCCTCTGGTCACAACTGAGACCTCAGTGATCCCCGGATGCTGTAATCTCCAGGACAAGACCACACCTGCCGGAGAAGCCAGGGAGGAACCAAATCTTCATCCGCATAGTTCCTCATTGTTCTTAGATTTCCACTGCCCCCCAGTCTTTTGTTACACCTTGTTTATCCCAATGTGTAGTACTGAACTCTGCATTTCACTTGTTACATCTGTTTCCCCTTGTACTAAATAAAAGGTACTACAAGCTAGGGGGGTTTTGTCTTTGCTGCCCAGAGCAGCACTGATCAGGCTTAAAGCTCAGCTTCTCATTTGTCTACCTTTCCTGTAATTCGCCGTGTGCTGCCGTGGCTCGAAGGAGACTAGGACTTACTGCAGAGGTTCTGGTAAAGTCCCCTTCCCCTGTTCCCTACAGGTCTTTATATTATTTCGTCTATTTTGCATATATATGAAATTTTCTATTTTGAAAACCTAGAATAAAGATGGGATTCCCCCACAAAAGGAAAAGGTGTTAATTCAGTATCGGTGAGCAAAGCATTTTTTTTTTTTTGGTACCAGGGATCGAACTCAGGTCCTTGTACTTGCACAGCAGGTGGTGAAACCACTGAGCTAAATCCCCAGCCTAAGCATTTGTTGGTGTATATCCTTGATTGCTCAGTGAGTCAATGCAGAAAAGAGGCCATTTTCTTATAAATATTTTTCTCTATAAATTCAATTTTTGCTTTTATTAAGGAAAGGGGCCTAAAAAACAATAATGAAGATTCAGTCTCTTTTCAGCTACGTAGGCTTTGGCCTCTACACCCTCAAATGAGAGACTCCAGGGAAATCTAGGCAGGAAGCAGTGTTGATGAGTCAGCCCCTGGTGCACTTTCCCAAATCAAAGCTTGGGTTAATGACTAGGCCTGCTTCCTTGCCAAAGCACTTGTATTGGGAATGACAATAAGATTGAAGGGGGTAGCTATTAATAGACTCTAACACTTCTTTCTCTTTCAGGTAATATTTGTTGCAAAAGTCCAAGTGTTACAAACCTAAAGAAGTCATTATTTAGTTTTTTTTTTTTTAATGGCACACCATCAGTTTTTTATTTAAAAAATGCCTCCCTTTCTGCCCTGAACTATTTGACCAGGTTGTTTATGCATTAAGTTGTATCAGCCTAGTCTTTCCCGTAAAAGCTGTGTTTTGCTGGTTTGTCGGGTGATTCATCTACTAGATATACATACAATTATAGTTCATAGTGTTGTTGTAAGAATTAATTAATGTTTGCTGTGTTCTATATGATCCTTAGATGAAAGGCATTAAGGAAATATAGTGTGGCTACATCACATAGTAACACCAGTACACATCCTAAGGAATGTGAGGGCCAGGCATGGGATTCATGCTTTTAATTTCAGGACTTGGGAAGCTGAGGCAGGATGATCACCACAAGTTTGAGGCTTGAACTATATACCAAGATCCTGTCTCCAAAAAGAAATATATATATACATGTGTGTATATATGTACATGTATATTTTCCTGCTTTCTAAATATCAGTTCCTTCCCAGCATGGTGCTGTATGCCTATAATCCCAGCACTGAAGAAGCTGAGGCAGGAGGATCAGCTGTGAGTTTAAGGCCAGCCTAGGGTACAGGGTAAGACCCTCTCACAAGAAACAAGCAGCCCCAAATATCAGCTCCTCCTGTCCATTGTCTGGGCTGGGTCTTTGGCATCTCAGATTGGGATTTCCACATCTGGTGGCCCTCCTTGAACATATTTTAACCCAATACCAAAATCCTCATATCTAAAGTCTTTTTCCGCCTTGGAAGCCAGCTGTTACCAGATCCACTCTTACTCTCCTGTGATAACTACCTACTCCCTGGCCCTGTTCTCCTTGGGAGTAGTCTCATAGTCTTTATGTCACTATTTCCCCTCTACTACTTTTCCCCTCTGCTAATCTAACTTTTTGTTTGTTTTTTGAGACAGGGTCTTGCTAAGTATTCCAGGCTGGCCTTGAACTCACAGCAGTCCTCCTGCCTCAGCCTCCTAAGTGCTAGGATTACAGGTGTATACCACCTCACCCAACTATAATCTAAATTTAACCCATTCATCTTAGTCACTTTCCCATTGCTGGAACAAAAATCCCTGACACCCACAATTTAAAAGAGGAAAGGTTTATTTTGGCTCAAGGGTTTTCAAAGACTCAGCCCAGTCGGGTGACTCAAAAGCAGAAAGGGCCTGGAGGAGGAAAGCAGGTCAGCTCTTGGGAGCCAGGCAGCAGAGAGAAAGAGGAGCAATGACAAGAACACACCTTCCATGGCCGGGGATTTAGCTCAGTGGTTCCACTGCCTGCCGGGCAGGCACAGGGTCCTGAGTTCAATCCCTAGTACCAAAAAAATAACAAAACAAAAAAAAAAACCAAAAAAAAAATGTATATATTACAAAAATGTGTGTGTGTGTGTATATATATGTATGTGTATATATATATATATATATATATATACACATACATATATATATATATATATACACCAAAAAAAAAAGTAGCTAGATTTAAACCATAACACATTCTTACAGTTTCTGGTCAATTAATGCTTTCCCTGACTATGCTAACTCTCAGTAATTGTTCTCTTTTTTGACTCATTTGGCTTCTGGGCACCTAGAGTTTGTACTTGGGATTTCATGTTGTTACTCTTCCTTGCAAATGAAGCCTGTAACCTCCTTCAGGGCAAAGGCTGTTCTTTTTTTTTTTTTTTTGCACCAGGGATCAAACTCAGGACCTTGTGCTTTCTAGGCAGGCCGTGGAACCACTGAGTTAAATCCCCGGCCCAAAAGCTGTTCTTTAGGCACATTTGCATCTTGTACAGGGTAGTCACAAAGAACCATGAATGTGCACAAGATTTGTATTTTCCAACACCCAGACAACTGCTGAGACAGATAGTGGACATGTCCACATCTACTTCCTGACCTGTGAAGAAAGACGTTTCATCTGGAAACAAGGACCAGCAGGTTGTATCTTCTGTTACAAGAGAGGGATTATTTCACGAGCCATGCTCAAAGCCTAAAGGAACTGTAACCCCCCAAATTTCTATTCCCTTGATACAATTCTGTCACGTCCGGCAGGTAAGGCAACCACACTGGCCAGAGCACGTGCTGTCTCCATGACAACCACGTGGGCAGGAGTGCCGTGCCCAGCTCAGCCAGGGCGCCATCAAGCCACAGCCCCCTAAGTACGGGAAACCTCAAAGGGAAACAAAGATAAGACACTTGCTGTCCTGAGAAGCGTGACCTCACTCTATCTCTCCCTCAAATTCCTTAAGGCAATAACCCTCTCCCTTCCCTTTAAATTCTGTTTTCTGCCTGCTCTGCACTGAGTTCCCTTTTTCCAGACTCAGCACACTCTCGGGTCCTTGCACGAATGAATAAATGATCTCTTTGCTAACACAATGCCTGGCCAGGTGATCTCTCCTCTCTGTGACTATAATACAAATTCCATTTCCACTAATAAGCTTCCTGGTTTTCCGGGTTCCCTCAAAGCAAGAAGAGTGGGTCTCAGATAGAGGGTTAAGAGTCTCGACTGGGAAAGAATATGCCTTATAACATTATGGCTGTGAAGCTGGGCAATGGTGGTGCACAACAGTAATTCCAGCACTGGGGAGGCTGAGACAGGAGGATCGCTGTAAGTGCAAGGACAGCCTGGGCTATGTAGTGAATTCAAGGCCAACCTGATCTAGATCCTGTCTCCAAAAAAATATGGCTGTGATACCAGTGTCTTACAAGTTTGGTCAGAGTCAATTGCCTTTAAGACTCTCATCATCTCTGGATGAATGAGAAAATCCAGTGTATGAATCTCCAAAGCTGAGAAGCAGTCACCAGGCAAAGGTGATCTTGCCAAGTGTTCTGCCAAAGAGAGCCTGCCAGGGCAGTCAGCCCTTACGCCATGCTTCCATGCAGAGTGCCCAAGCAACCCTCTTCAAAACAACTATTACACACTTCCACTTGTCATCTATCCTGGTTTGGGCTATACCAGAGAGGCCATAGGCTTCAAAGCTTGGCAGCCATATCAATCAAGAACCGTGGCGATTTATTAAGCCACTGCCTTGGTCAGCTTTCTGTCACTATAACAAATACCTAAGATAATCAAATTATAAAGATTTATTTGGGCTCACAGTTTGAGAGGTTTCAGGTCATGACTGATTGACTTCGTAGCTTCTGGGGCTGTGGGAAGGTGGCACATCATGTCAAGGGCCATGATGGAGAAACTCATCTCCTCACAAGCAGGGTTCACAGGGAGAGAGAGAAGAAGGGACCAGGGCCCCATAATCTCATGAAGGCACACCCCAAAGGAGCTAAAGGCCTATCAGTAGATTCCATCTCTTGAAAGTTTTCAGAACTTCCCAATAGCACCTTTCTGGAGACCAAACCTCCAAAACATGGAACTGGGGGACAGTTCAGATCCAAACTATAATAGTCACTGCAGGCCAGTAGCCAACCCTGTTGTGCCTGATTATTACCAAGCAGGATGCTGAGATATGTAAGAGCATTCAAGCAGTGTCTAGCATATAAGTGCTTAATAAATAACAATTACACAAAAATGAATTCCAGGTAAGATTATAATAAAATTAATTTACCCCAGAATACTGAATAATTGTGGTCAAAGATAAAGAATAACTTGTAGAACTTGTTTAAATTTTGGGACTAATAATTGTTACTTCCTCATTTTTGTCATTGCTTTTAACTACAAATATGGTCCCGCATAGCAATTAACAATAATTTCTTAGAAAGAAGGGGACCTCTGAGCTTTTTTCCTGAGGTCATTAAGGATGGCTAGAAAAGATTTAAGCGATCTTTTCTCAGATAGCCTTGTGAGGAAAACAGCAGATAGGCTGGTGGCAATTGTGAAAAGTGAAGGAATGCAAGATGAAAGGAATGCAAGATGGGTCACCAGAAGAAAGAAAAAGCTGCAGGGGGTGGGGGAGAGAGAGAGAGAGAGAGAGAGAGAGAGAGAGGAAGAGAGAGGAAGAGAGAGGAAGAGAGGAGAGGAAGGAAGGAAGGAGCCGGGGATTTAGCTCAATGGTGCCACCGCCTGCCTTGGAAGCCCAAGGTCCTGAGTTGGATCCCTGGTACCAAATAAAAAGAAGAAAGGAAAGAGAATAAGAAGTGTTCAGAGGTGTCACTGAACTTTGAGAACTACTTTATGATCTCCTTAGGGGCAAGAACATCTGACTTAACTAAAGGTCAGTCCAATGTTTGTTCTCAGTTCTTCAGATAGGCAGTCTCCAATCCTTTAGTACATATGGTTATTTACAAGTGAGCTCTTGGTTAATATACCCAAGAATGTACTTTTTTTTGGTGAACATTTCCCTAGGATATTGAAATGCACTGTATCCAGTATATTCTTTGGGTGCTTTAGAACACTGCTTGATATTTTTTAAAAATTCACTATGACCTTCAACAAAATTTCTGAATTTTCAACATCTCCTTAATATTCAGAACCAAACTGATCTTTTGATTTGATTCCAAGATATCCACTACAAATACTTGAAATATGTTTTTGTATATCCACCAATGCCAGGTAGTTTCCCTCCTACTTTTTAGCAGTACAACTTTGGTCCAAACTCTGGATCCTATTTTCAAGACTCAATTCTCATTGCCAAGACTCTCTATTACCACTTTTTGATGTGTAAGCTCTGGGGAAGTAATTTAACCTATTTCCTCCATTTCCTTGTTTGTAATATAGTGATAATAACACTGATACCCTGATTTATAAGGGTGTTGTAAAAATTTAAATGAGTTAATACATTTAGAACAATGCCTGCAAATAGCCTTCAGATAAGATTAGTTACTATTGATACTTTTATTATCTTTTTAATTGCCTACATCTTAGATATTGTTCTTCTCAACCCACAGCATGGGAAAAAAATTTTTACCAGCTCAAAAAATATATTTTTACCCACTATTCATCAGACAAAGACTACTATCTAGAATATATAAAGAACTCAAAAAAAAATCAGACTCTCCAAATTTAAAGACCCAGTCCAAAAATGGGCATTTGAAATAAATGGACACTTCTCAGATGAAGAAGTAGGAAGAGAAAATAAATATATGAAAAAAATGTTCATCACTGGTCATTCTTGAAATGCAAATTAAAACAACACTGAGATTTCATCTCACTCAGAAAGAATGGCTGCTATCAAGAAATCAACCAATAACAAAGGTTGGAGAGGCTGTGGGGAAAAAGGAATCCTTCTCCACTGTTGGTTAGAGTGTAGACTGATGCAACCACTGTGGAAATCAGTATGGTGATACCTCAAAAAACTAGGATTAGAGGTCCCAGCTATCAACCCAGCTAATCCCCTGCTGGGTATCTTCCCAAAAGAATTAAAAGCATCATATCACTGGGATATATACACACTCATGTTTATAGCAGCCCAGTTTGTAATAGCCAAATCTTGGAAACAGCCCAAATGCCCATCAACTGATGAATGGATAAAGATGTGGGATTTTTTTATACAATGGAGTATTACTCTGCCATAAAGAAGGATAAGCTTGAGAAATTTCTAGCTAAATGGATGGACCTTGAGTTTATACTCTTAAGTGAAATAAATAGGACACCCATGTTTAAATATCACATTGTTCCTCTGGTGTGAAAAACTGAAAGTGGAAATAAGGACTGAAATGTATAACATATATTGGGAAATGGGCAGGGAAACAAGGGAGGAAGGAGGGAGAAAGAAAGGAAAGAACAAGAAAAAAATAAAAATAGAAGAAAAAAATGGAAACAAAGCTTTTGTACATAGGGAGGGGAGGGGGCTTGGGGAAAGGAAAGAATGGGAAAAAAGAGACAGGATGTATCATGTACAGGTACAAATTCCCTGTGATGAGTGTTATCATTATGTATGCTTAAAATGTACCAATAAATATTTTGCTATTAAAAAAAAAAAGGTATTGTTCTCCCAAATTCCACTCCTTCTGTATGTTAAGTTCTCTAACCCTTTTCCAAGTTTAGAGAAAAGTATTGGCACAATTTCCACTCATCTTTGGGATTCCTGAAACATACTTTCAACTTCATACCTCTATTTTACACTCCCCCCCATTCTGGATCCCACTGCATCCTGAATCACCACTCCCTCCTCCTTTTGAAATAACCTTGGAAATGTACCAAGAACTTAACTACTTTCCTGGTCCACTCGTTATGTCTTAGTAACTGTGTTACTTGACAGGTGCTTCTATATGTTCTTTACTCAGACTTTTTTTTTTTTTTTTGCAGTACTAGGGATTGAACTAGGGTTGTTGCATTAAGCTACACTGCCAGTCCTTTTGTTGCTGTTTTTTTGTGTGTTTGTTTGTTTGTTGAGACAGGGTTTCCCTATGTAGCTCAGTCTGGCCTTGAACACACTATGTAGTGCAGGCTGGTCTCAAACTCATTGCAATCCTCCTGCCTCAGCCTCCTGGAGTGTTGGGATTACAGGCATGCACCACCACTGCTGGCTCCAGACTTCCTTGAAACCATCTCCCTCGGTGGTTGGGCCATCAACCCTCTTCGTTCTCTTCCATTATGAGTTCTCTTTAAAATTTTCATTGCAGCATACTTCCTCTTTTTACCATTAAGTATTTATTTTCCTATTCAACTCTACAAACCCTTATCAAATGTTATTTCTTTCAGAAAACCTTCCCTGTTACCCACTGTCATAGATTTCATCATCAGACTTTCACCTGGCCTATGTCTGTGCTTTGCTCATGAATCTGGCCCTTCTTGTACTACATTTTTTTTTTTTTTCTGGTACTGGGGATCGAACTCGGGTCCTTGCGCTTTTGAGGCAGGCAGCAGAACCACTGAGCTAAATCCTTGGCTGCACACTATTATTTATTTGCTACTTACATCTCTCCCCCTTTGGACTAAAAATTCCTTGCGAGCAAATAATGTTTTATTCATCTCGATATCCCTTGCACTTAACAAATTTTGACAATAGAATAGTTTCCTAGTAACTGTTTCTGAATGAATGGATGTATCTGCTTTTCAATGGAAGGATTTCTGACTGTTATGACTCATCTTCGTCTTGCCTCTGTTCAATAGAACAGTCACTGTCATAAAAGATGATAATGTAAATTTCTCAATTAAATGGAAGAAAACTTTGATACCCAGTAGTGAACGTCTGATATCTAGTACATCAGAATATTTATCTTCCTGTTACATAAATCCTTAAGGCTATGTATGTTCTTCTGTGTCCATTGGGAGCTACAGAAGAGCAGGCCAGTGGACATTTGACACTAAAGTCAAATAACTTGACTCCAGTTCTAGCTCTGTCACTTAGTCCAGTGACCTTGGACAAGTTACTTAGCTAATGTAAAGCTTGAAATTCCTTTTTTTAAATGAAAATAATAACTTCTACTCTGCTTGTTTCATAGAATTGCAGGATAGATGATTTGGAAAAAGTATAAAAATGTTTTAACAATAGTCTTATGGGCTGGGGATTTAGCTCAGTGGTGCTGCTGCCTGCCTCACAAGTGCAAGGTCCTGAGCTCGATCCCCGGTACTGAAAAAATTAAAAATAAAATAAAAATAAAAATAGTTTTTAGGTTGTAATGTGGTTTCTGAATCAAACGTTTCTCCAAGACCCAGCACAAATAAAGCAGCTCCTCTATTGCAAGAATTCGCCCATTTTTCCTGAGTACTTTATGTCCTTTCTCTCTGCCTGTTTTACTCAGAGTGACTCCCTGCCTTTGTCCCCACTACCAATTAACTGACTTTCTAAGGCTAGAGATCAAATAGTGGACAGACTGTGGCTGAGGGTAAAGCCCTCACTCTGGGTCTCCTCATAGGAATGCAGCCACCCAAGAGTTGGCTGTTCCCAGGTGGGTGACCTTTCCCTGGCCAGCGTGGTAGCCATGGTGAGAGTTCAGAGGAGCAAATGTCTCCACTTTTTCCTGCTCTTGCTCTACCAGGCATTGCTGACAGTTTCCCTCATAAAGAGGTTGTGGGTACAACTGGCCCTTCAGATTGTTCTTTAGTGGACTGGAAGCATGTGAAAATCCTCGGTGGTATTATTATCAATGGCAGAATTAAAAGTTTTAAACTAAAAGAAAGAGAAGACAATTGTAAGTTTTCGCCAGCAGGATGAGAAATGATCACAGTGGCCCTTCCATCCTAACTAGCGATACCATCTGTCACCCTGGCCAAGAGAATGTCTACCCCAGGCGGAGTCCCAGCTGGTTTGCAGAGCCTCTCAAGGCTTCAGGGAGAGCTCAGTGGTAGAGTGCTTGCCTGCCCTGGGGTCAATCCCCAGGGCTGCAAAAAAACAAAAACAAGAAACAACAGAAGCCACTCTAATGCTTAAAACAAACAGAACTGAAGCAAGGGATTGGTTACACACGGGTGTTAAAAGAGGCCATCCAGAGTTTAGTGACTAACAACCCTAGGCCAAAGGGGCAAAGGAAGAAAGAATTACAGGAGCCCAGGCTCTGAATTTCCCAGAGGACACCTAATGAAGGATACAGCCAGTGCCCAAGAAACTGCCTGACATAGGAAGAGGGAGATTGGATGAGGAAAAACCTGGCTTTTTTCCCCTCATCTCCCAACTCTTCCCATTAAATCAAATACATCAGGAGGCTTCCCGACAGAGGAAGGGCCATCCTCCCTGGGATACAAAGATTAGGGAAGGCAGTAAACAGATCTGAGGGCAAAGAAGCTCAGGATCAACTCCATGTCTCACTTGGCTTTTAATTCTTCACTGTTGTAAACTCTTTCATGCCTTCAAGATGTCTTCCCCATCCACTCCCCAAGCCTTCTACTCAGGATTGAACCCTAGGCAAGCACTCTACCACTGAGCTACATCCTCAGCCCTTTTTAAATTTTATTTTGAGACGGGATCTTGCTAAATTGCCCATGCTGGCCTCAAAATTTTGATTTTTTTTTTTTTTTTTACTGTTTTGAGACAGGGTCTCCCTATGTAGTTCAGGCTGGTCTTAAATGTCTGGCGCTCCTCCTGCCTCAGCCTCCCAAGTGCTGGGAGTACAGGTGACATGTGACAAAATTTTGATCTTTTTATCTCAACCTTTTCAAAACTTTTATCTCAACAGGACAGGTTTAAGCCACTACACCTGTCTGGGATTTTGAAAATATTTTGACCAGCTTTTCTAGTTGTTTTCAAACCAGAATTCTGGTTTGAATACTCTTGTCCATCCGTATCAGAAATAGGTGTCTGATTCTTTTTTCACTCCTCCAACCTTTTACCTATGTTTTAAAACTTCACTTATTTCTATAAATATCATACTTACTGATATTCTGTGTCAACTTATTTCAATCTCTGAAAATTCTATAGATGTGATTCTGCCATGATGTCACACAATGCATGATGAAGTAAAAAATGTAAAGGATTTGTTGGAATACAGAAGTTAATGAGTAGCACAGAGAAATAATGCCATTTGAATTGGTGACCCAGATCTGAAGTAGGGTGTTAGGAGATTTCTGAATGATATATGTACATATTATATGTAAGAGTTTAATACTGATACCTACATGAGCATTGTAATCTTTTTAAATTTTGGGGCATTGGAATCTTTCTATCAACTCTGTATGTCAGTTCACTTCTTTCAAAGACAATTAAAAAGCCCATTAAAACATCACAAACATCCCTTTAAAGAAAAAAAAGCATTTCGTATTCCCACTAATAACCCGAGGGAGAAGTAGTTGCTTTCCATCCTTGCAAACTTTGTGTTTGGTTTTAGAAAGCCAACAACTAGTGTATATGTTTCCTGGAGACAGGTCTATTAAAGCAGACAGAGCTGGGCGTGGTAGCACAAGCCTATAATTCCAGCACTCAGGAGGCGGAGGCACAAGGATCACAAATTCAGGCCTAGCCCAGGCAATTACATAGCTTAGGGATCCCGTTTTAAAATTTAAAATTTAGTTCAGTGGCAAGGCCCTGGGTTTAATCCCCAGTATCAATAAAAAAAAAGGCAGAGGGCCAAGACAGTGAGCCAAGAGACAGGAAAAAACCGGGTGTGATTAAGAAGGACTGATAAAGATCTTCTCATGTACTTTTGTTTGCCTCCAGTACATTTTCCACTCTATCTTTTGCAGAGTAATTTCCTCACCAAGCAAATCTTGCCACGTCCTTCTTCAATCTCTCAGATCCACAGTGCTCTTAAAAATAGGAAATAAATCTGCCAGATTTAGCAAAGAAAACCGCAGGATGCCCAGTCAAATTTGAATTTCATATAAATAGTGATACTCTTTTCAGTTTAATTATCTTCCATACAACATTTGAAACATACTAAAATATTGATTATCTCAGATATGTACTTGAAAAATAAATTAATTTGACTTCCTATATATTACCTGGCAAATTTATTTTAAAACAAAGTTTAAAAATACTGCCTAAATTATATACTGTTGCCAATAAAATTATATATTAATAGGTTTCAAAAATATATAACAGTGTAAATAATTGAGCACTAAAATTCAACAGTGAAACTCAAAAATATAATTTTTTTCTCTATAAAATGCATTTGTCTAGGCATCAAATAAATTATAGACCCATCGCCAGGAAATTTTAATTGCCCCAATTTTTCTTGTGATGTTTTATAATTTAGCATTTTATCAATTCAACTAGTAAAATAATTGTCTTTCATTTCCTCTTAGGCTATGGAAAGCTAGTACTATTATGGCAAAAATCTTGCTGTGAAACAATAAATCAATTTGAAAACTTTTTTTAAAAGCCTAAAAGGCAGCCTATGGGGCTGGGCATGGCGAAAAAGGGGAAGAGTGGAAAGAACAAAAACCAAACAGCGCCCTGTTGAAACTACCTGATGCACCTCTCTCTATGGAAAAGGAGATGGAAGGAAACAAAGCTGCACTCAGATCAGGGCTGAGTTTGCAGGTTTCACCAACGGCTCTCAGCCCAAGGTTTCATTGGCTGCTGGCCTTTTACACCATCCATCCTGCTTCACTTTAATACCACAAGAAAATTTGACGGCATAAAGGAACTACGCTGATTTTCTCACCCATTTGAGCAAAGACGGAATTAACTACTGACAAACTGACTGGTTTATCTACTAAGAACGAAGTATTGCTTCTAGGTACAATAACTTTCATTTTCATTCATTAATTTAAAAAAACAAAGTTTAAAATTCCTACTGTCTTCCTAGGTCTAGCTGTAGCATTATCTTTATTAGACTCACTCAGCAGCTCCAGCTAAATAAATCTACACCAGTCGCTTGAACACACCATGCTTCTCTCTGCCTTGCAGTTGTACATGATGTCCACTGCCTAAATGATTTTGCCCCTAGTTTTTGCCTGGGCAATCCCTACTCATCCTTTGGTTTAGATTAAGTGTCATATTCTTGAGGAAACTGTCTCAAGCTAGGTCAATTTTCCCTGCCTTTTAAAAAAAAATTTTATGTTTTGATTTTTTTTTTTTTTTTTGGTGTTTTGAGACAAGGTCTTATTATGCAGCCCAGGCTGGCCTCAAACTCAAGAAACTCCTGCTCTGCCTCTCAAGTGCTGAAATTATAGGCATAGGCCACCATCCCTGGTTTAGTTCCCAATGTTAAACATCTCAAGTATTTTGATCTTCTGGGCATTTAACAAACTTGTGATTATTTTTCATATTTTGTCTTCTCTGCTGAACTATGAACTTCCAAGGTAAAGATGTTCACTGTTCTATAACCACAGTGTTATTGGGTAGCTCCTTCTAAAAGTGTCTTGCCAAATAAATGTAACTGGGTTTGGGGATGCTTACCTCTTCTTCTGGAGTTGGACTCCAGGTTCTTCTCGTTGCAGACAAAGAATTGAACAAAATGAACAAAAAGTAGTGAAAAAGTTTATTTGAAAAAGTTAAAGTGAAGAGTGAGGGAGAAACTGGCTCTGCAGAGTGAGCTTGGGCCAAGGAAAAGAGGAAAAAGCAAGATAAAAGGACACCTTGGAAAAAACAGAGCAGGCTACTGTGAGGAAAGCCATGGTGGCAAGCTCTTCTTTCCGTCTATGTCCTTATATGTTGCCCAAATCTTAAGGAAACTGCGAGAACTTTTATATCTGGGTCCTGAGAGACCGTGCTGGGATCCCATGCCTCAGGCTGACATCAGGTCCAGGCCATTCTACTGAGAACCTGCTCGAGTTCTCGAGAGAAGTCCATGTGCAAGGCCTTGGGAACTGTTCTGCACATGTGTCCTGGGATCTTGAAATTAACAGGTCACGCCTACTTCCCCAGCCAGCTTTACCACACCCTAATCTCCTGTGTCAACAGCACAATGCCTATCATGTTTAATAGTATGTAACAAGTTATCAAATATTTGTTATTTGTGATAAAGTGAATGCAAGTTAATTTTATTCTGTGACTTATATTTCTATTATACATTGACAAGTTATAGTTGTATATAGTCTGTTTTTATATCATCACTAGCAAACACCTGTAACGTGACAAGCTGTTACAGAAACAAGGTTAAGACTTGGACATGGTGGTACACACATGTAAATCAGGCATTCTGGGAGGTTGAGACAGAAAGATCACAAGTTTGAGCCCTAGCTTGGGCAATTTAGTGACTTACTGAGGCCCTTACTCAAAAGAAAAAATAAAAAGGGGCTGGGAATGTAGCTCAATGCAAAGTCCCTAGTTTCAATCCAATTGTGGTAGTTTAAATATTTTTTGCAAAAATTTTAAGAATTCTTTCTCCACATAATTTTAGCGTGGAAGCCTTTGATTGCCCTAGATAAAATGTTTAATTAGGATGTTTCTTGTTAGCAAAAGAGACTCAAGAAAAAAGAGCAGGGTATGGTGGCACATACCTGTAATCCCAGCACAGGGGAAGGCTGACATGGGGGCATTTCAAGGCTGAGGCCAGATTAGGCTACATAGAGATTTCAAGACTTCTCAACATCCTTCCTCCAAAAGAGAAAAAGCATTTTGCATTTGTAATCATTTCATTTTAAGCTTAAAAAGAAATTTATATAGAGCCATTTTTGTTGAGAAATCAACAAAATTTGCAATTAGTTTTCAAAATAGACAGTAAACAGTTTTGGCAGATGAATAAAAAATTCAAACCAAAGTTCTAAGAGGAATGTTTATTATTTAGCAATAATCAAGGTACTAAGTTAACAGAAGGAAACGTGATTTAGGATATCATTTCAGTGTAAGTGACATGGGTACAGATGTACTCTTAAGTTTTAAGACTGATAACTCAGATCATAAAAATCAGAATACAGAGAAAGAGAAAAGAGGGATAATTCCTTTAAACTGGGTAAAGGGTGCCTATATGGAAAAATGGAAAATAGATTATTTCCTGTAAAAATAGAGATTTCTGCACTCTTCTCCTTACGTGTCAAACTATCTCAGTGGCTAACTTAGGCGGAAAGGCAATTTACCGGAAGAAGATCCAGTAGTTCACAGGTTTGAAAGTCAAGAATTGAGGGCACTTAGATAGTCAGTACCAACCACAGCTTAAGTCAGCCTTGACGTGGCCTAGTAAGATGCTGCTGCCTCCACCAGCGATGCTGCACACTGCTGCCGTCAGCCCCAAGTATGCTCATGCCTCCAGGCTCTGGGGACCACAGGGGCCAGTGGGGTGGATTCTATTTACTTTTGCATAACTCATTCCAGATACAAAGTCCCAAGAAAGGGAACACAGCTGACCAAGCTTAGATCACTTTCCCTCACCCAAGTGGTTACATATTGGCTGTTAAGCAAGGGAGTAGAGTGAAGCTAGGTAAGTATTTGGACTTCCTGGCCCCTGTGATGGAAGAAGGGATCCTACTACCCTCTGCAGTTCCCAAATGGAAAATTCTCAGTGGAAGAAGGAGAGTCAAAAGCCAAACAATTACTAATGTTCACAACACTTATATTTCAGGGACATATGAGAATCCTACCTCGTCCAACAGCCACTATTGCTTCACTGTACGATTGTAGCTGTAGGTTACTAAGTTAACCATTGCTTGATTTAAACAGACCTGTACCTGCACACACAGCCACATGAAGTAATCCATTGGCTTTTCTTCTAAATTTAATATTCCTACTGAGAAGATATTGTTCTTTGTTCTGGGTTAAAGGAGATAGATAGTGTCGTTGGTGTCATTAAAGTGCAACCATAACATAGCCCCAAAACACTGAGGATAAATCTAACAATAATGTATTTTGATGAATAAATTAGCATTAAGTGAAGGCAAATTCAACTATGTCATAAAGTACTTTTTAAAAGACCTCTTTTTAAAAGATGCTCTTTTATAGTCAGCCACTTGCAAAAAAGGGAGGCAGTAGGGGAGATCTTTGGGGCTTTATTCTCCTTTTTACATAAGTTCTTGAATGATCCTTTACATTCCTTTTATTTTACCTGTATTTGTAAATCAAGAGCATTAGGAAAATCTGCTCATTCCTGGACTCAGTTTCACATTTAGTCTTATGTAGTCATCTGTTTATGTGACAATTACTCATTGAGTATTATTTGTAAATATCATGTCTGTGCTGTTGTTTTAGATTACTAATTCCTTGAAAGGCAGGAGCTGTGTCTGTTTAATTAACTGTCTATAGCACCAAATATTTGTCATACAGTAAGGCTTTTAATGAAGCCATGAACATAATAATAATATATTTTCCTCGGTCATAATAAGTAAAATCTCTCTTCATATAAGATAAAGTTAGCAAACAACAGCCTGGCAGCCAAATTCAGCCCACCGCTTCTTTTTGTCAGTTTTTATAAAGTTTTACTGGGATGTAGTCATTCATTTATTTACATGCTCCTATAACTGCTCTCATACTACAGTGATGTGTTGAATAGTTCTGACAGAGAGCGTATGGCCTAAAAAACCTAAAATACTTACTATCTTGTCATTTATGAAAAAGGTTTACTGACTATTGACTTACGTTGGTGACTCTCACCTGAGATGATAGGATGGAATCACCTATAAAATACAAAAAGAGAAAATGCCTTGGTTCACACCATCACCCCAAATCAGAATTTCTAGGGCAGGGGCTGAAGATATTCTGTAGTTAAAAGTTCACAGTTAGGTGGCCATGGTGGGACATGCCTGTAATCGAAGCTATGTGAGAGGCTGAGAGGCGGGAGGATGGAAAGTTCAAGGCCAGCCTGGGCTACATAGTGAGTTCAAGGAGGGTCTAAAGTGCATAGTGAGACCCTGTTTGAAGAAAAAAAAAGAAAGAAAGAAAGAAACAAGCAAAACCCTGTCTCAATATAAAATTTTAAAAGGCCTGGGGATATAACTTGGCCGTCTTTGAGTTCAATTCCCAATACTGGGGTGGGATGGAGGGCTCAAAACAAAATTGAGAACTACAAGCCTAATGCAAGACAGTACTAGCATCATTTTAAGAACGCTCACTCACGTAGTGGCTAACATACTTCAGGCAATATACTATGTGTTCTACATGTCTTCATCTAAATCTCCATAAAATACATTTTTATAGTCCCTATTTGATAATAAAAGAAATCAAGCTTTCTGGGATTAACTTTTTCAAGTTCACATAGCTAGTAAGTAGGAAAGCAAGGTTGGAACTAGATCTTTCAGCCTGTCCCATACTGACAACAGAAGAAAAATGCCAAGGTAGAGAAGTACTCTGACTCTTCTCCTTTGGGGGAAGTTTAGATTATTTTCCATTACTATTCTGCCATTGGCCTGTTTGAGAATGATTGGCCCAAGTATGGTTGAGAACTCTCCGATTAGCAGAAGGTAGCACAGCTGAGAGAAGACTGGAACATTCAAAGAAGATTTTATTCACCCTTAAGAAATAACCGGAGTAACATGAAGCTGATTATTCATCTCCAGAAAAGAATCTATTGTAGGGACATTTTTTGAGGTGGTACCGGGGATCAAACTCAGGACTTTGTGCTTCCAAGGCAGGCACTGTGCCATTGAGCTAAATCCCCGGCCATTTAGGGACATATTTTACCTCCCTCATGACCTATCTCCAAATGGCATAACACACTCTACATTCAGCCACTCCTGAAAAAACCCCCTCTAAGATTGCATGAGGCTTTGAGGGGACAGCTAAACACAAACCGTAACACTCATCGTGCCCCCAGTACTCACAAAATTACTGCATTTGAAGAGGCAGTCAAGGTAGAACAAGGGCATGGGGTGACCCCTAACCCAAGGTGACTATTGTCCTTACAAGAAGAAGAGGTTAGGACACAGAAAGCAAGGCCGGATCTGTTGGTGCATGCCTGTATCCCAGTACTTGGGAGGCTGAAGCAGGAGGATTACCGTGAGTTCAAGGCCACCCTGCACTGCATAGTGAGTTCAAAGCCAGCCTGGACTACATACTGAGACCCTGCTCCCCCCCACAAAAAACCCTAAAACAACACAGAGACAACATAGACAGAGGGACAACTGTGTGAGTGTGAACACCACGAGTAGGTGACCACCTGCAAGCCAGGAATGAGATCTCTGGAGAAACCACATTTACTCACACCTTGATTTTGGACTTCTACCCCGCAGAAGTATGAGAAAATTTTTCTTGTTTGAACAACTCAGTCTGTGATATTTGGTATAGCAACCCTAGCAAACCAGTGCAATGATGAAACACCAATGTTTCAGTGTGTTTTGCCACTGGAAAAGTGGAGTGGCTTCCTCAATCCAACAGTTTAGAGCAGTGCCTAGAATGGGCCTCTTTCCTAAAAGTAGACCAGGGGCTCTTTTGTAAAAGCCTTCCTTCCGATGGACAAGGCCCTGGGTCAATCCCCAGAAGTTCCAAAAAACAAACAAAAAGACAAAAAGGAAAAAAAGGCTTTGTTCTGTTTATTATCACCCTGGGAAAGTCTTAGAGATCAATTGAAGTTCAGACATGCTCAGTGTTGGGCTGGAGGCCTTCACGGAAGGCAGGTTTTCAGAAGCAATTTCACGTAAGGCTCAGAAACATCTGTTTGTTTTTTAAAGCTCTTTGGGGATCAAATCTACAAGGGACCTAGCTGTAGCTCTAGAAATCCTAGAACTGAGGTGTCATGTGATAATTATCCTGGATGTAAGACAACCCCTTAGGCCTTGTTTGCAGCTTTTGCTTTGGACCTGGTTTAGAACGGGACTCTGAAGGTAGACACTGGAAATTGCTTAGGATACCTTCCTCTTCCTCTTTGTGTTTTCAAAAGTTTTATTTCAATGAACACTGAAAATAGGAGGGGTGCAATATTGCGGGTTGGGGGAGGGAGTAGAAGGTCCTGGAGAATCTGTGGGTGGTGGCAGGGAGGACAGTGAAGAGAGAGGACTCAGTTTGCTTCCCATCTTTACCTAAAGCAGCTTGGGAGAGCCAACTGATTCAATTCCAGTACTCTCTATTTTGTGTATGGGTAGTGTAAAAGGATGTTATTCCCTCCCCTATACAGATTATACTGGAAATTTCTCAGGTTCCAGCTATAGGTTAACCAGGTTTTAAAAGTCAACCCAGGGCCGGGGATTTAGCTTAGTGGTTCTGCTGCCTGCCTTGCAAGTGCAAGGTCCCGAGTTCCATCCCCAGTACTAAAAAAAAGGAAAAGAAATGTTTAAAAAAAAGTCAACCCAAACTCTATATTTGTAACATTCAATTTCTCATTCCTTATTCTCCTTCACTCCTGACGTCACAAATTGAGAGCTGATTATCCTTTTTGTTTTTTGGTACCAGGGATGGAACTCGGGTCTTTGCGCTTGTGAGGCAGATGGCGGAACCACTAAACTAAATCCCCGGCTCCTATTGGTTGATTTCTTGACAGCAGCCATCCTTTCTGCAGTGAGGTAGAATCTCAGCATTGCTTTAGTTTGCATTTCATGAATGACCAGTGATGTTGAACATTTTTTCATATGTTTATTTGTCATTTCTACTTCTTCATCTGAGAAGTGTCCTTTTATTTCAGATGCCCATTTTTGGATTGAGGTTTTTTGTTTTGTTTTTTTTTTTGATGCTGGGGATCAAACTAGGGACCTTGCGCTTTTGAGGCAGGCAGCGGAACCACTGAGCTAAATCCCCGGCCCTGGATTGAGTTTTTAAATTTGGGGGTGTGGGTCTGATTTTTTTTTTAGTTCTTTATATATTCTAGATAATAGTCCTTTGTCTGATGAATAGCTGGTAAAAAAAATTTTCCAGTCTGTGGGTTGTCTTTTTGCTCTGTTGGTGGTTTCTCTTGGTGTGCAAAAGCTTTTTAATAAGATGAGGTCCCAGTTGTTGATTGGTTGTAGCATTTCCTGTGTGGTCTAGGTTTTGTTCATGAAGTCTCTGTCTGCTCTTATGTCCTCAAGTATTCTACCTATTCTCTCTTCCAACAGATTTAGTGTTTCTGTTTTAATATTTAGATCTTTGATTCATTTTGATTTTAGGTTAGTGCATGGTGAAAGATGTGGGTCTAGTTTCAATCTTTGGTATGTGGAAAGCTAGTTTTTCCAGCAACACTTATTTTATTCTATTTTTTGGTACCAGGGATTGAACCCAGGACCTTGTGCTCTCGAGGGAGGTGGCACCACCAAGCTAAATCCCTGGCCCTGCCAGCACCATTTATTAAAGAGGCTATCTTTCTTCCAGTGAAGGTGTTTGGCTCTTTTGTCAAAGATAAGGTGGTTGAGGCCAGGGATTTAGCTCAGTGATTCCACCACCTGCCTTGAAAGTGCAAGGTCCTGAGTTTGATCCCCAGTACCAACAAAACAAAACAAAAGATAAGGTGAATGAGTATGTCTGGAGTTGTTTCTGCATCCTCTAGTCTGTTCCATTGATCCTCTTTTACCAGTACCATGCTGTTTTCATTACCATAGCTTTCTAGTATAATTTAAAGTCAGGGATTGTGATATTCCCTGCTTTGCCTTTGTTGCCAAGAATTGCCTTTGCTAGTCTAGGTCTTTTTTGGTTCTAAATGAATTTTGGGATTGTTTTTTCTTTTCTTTTTTTTTTTTTTTTGGTACCAGGGATCGAACTCAGGACTTCCCACTTGCAAGGCAGGTGGTGGAACCACTGAGCTAAATCCCCGGCCCTGGGATTGTTTTTTCTAATTCTTTGAGATGTGGTGTTGGGATTTTGATTGGGATTGCATTGAATCTGTATAACAAGTTTGTAAGTATGGCCATTTTCATTTTATTTGTTCTTCTTATCCAAAGACAAGGGGTATCTTTCCATTTTCTGATATCCTCTTCAATCTCCTTTTTCAGAGAACTATAATTTTCAAGGTCTTTTATTTCCTTTATTAGTTTCTATTCCTAGGTATTTCATTGTTTTGGATGCTATTGTGAAAGGGATTGTTTCTTTAATTTCTCTCTCTGTGAGTCTGTTGTGTACAGACGACTTTTGTTTGTTGATTTTGTATCCAGCTATGCCACTGAATTTGGTTATGAAATTGAAAAGCCTTTTGGTAGAGTTTTTGGGGTCTTCTATGTAGAGTATCATGTCATCTGCAAATAATGATAATTTAACTTCTTCCTTTCCTATCCTTATTCCTTTTATTTCTTTCTTTTATCTAATTGCTCTGGCTAATGTTTCCAGAATTATATTGAATAGGAGTGGTGACCATGGACATCCTTGTCTTGTTCTTGATTTTAGAGTGAAAGCTTTCAGTTTTTGTCCATTTAGTATGATATTGGCTGTTGGTTTGTTGTAGACAGCTTTTATCTGATTGAGATAAAGACCATCTATGCCAATTTTCTGTAGGGTTTTTATCATGAATGGGTGTTGGATCTTGTCACATAATTTTTCTGCATCCAGAGCAATTTTAAAGCATGTAGTCTCTTTAAAAAGCATTCATCAGGGGCCAGGGATTTAGCTCAGTGGTTATGCCGCCTGCCCTGCAAGTGCAAGGACCCAAGTTCGATCCCCAGTACCAAAAAAAAAAAGCATTCATCATAACCCAACATTTATATGTTGTTTTCAAAAAAATTAAAGCACAGGTGTGGTAGCACACACCTAGAATCCCAGCGTTCGGGAGACTGAGTCAGGAGAATTACTTTGAGTTCAAGGCCAGCCAGGACTATGTAGTGAGTTCAAGGCCGCCCCGAACCCACAAAACAACCAGAACAAACAAATGTAAAGAAAACAGAAATTTAAGGGAAGAAGAATATAATAATGCACTTTAGAAAATATATTCAGAAATTCCTAAGGTATTATTTTAACTGATCTGTATAGGACCTAAAGAATAACAGTTTTTTAGGTTCTATGGTCAGAGCAAAATTGTATTTGATAGCTTGTCATTGTTATTTGATCAAGAATTTTAAGACTATAATGACATATATAAAGTGAATTTCATTTTTTTATTGTACTGGGGATTGAACTCAAGGGCTCACATATGCTGGGTAAGCCCTCTACCACTGAGCTACATCCTCATCTGTTTTTAAAACTTTATTTTGAGACAGAGAACCTTGCTAAATTTTCCAGGCTGGCTTCAAATGTGTGATCCTCTTGCCTCAGCCTCCCAAATTGCTGGGGATTATGGGCATATACCACCACACCCAGCCATAACATAAAAAAAAAATTTTTTTTTGTAGTACTGGGGATTGAACCCTGAGCCTTTCTACTGAGATATATTCCTAGCCCTTTTAATTTTTGTTTTAAATTTTAAAACAGGGTCTTGCTAACTCACTAAATTGCCCAGGCTAGGTTTGAATTTTTTTTGTTTTGGTACTGGGGATCGAACTCAGGTCCTTGCGCTTGCAAGGCAGGCACCGAAACCACTGAGCTAATTCCCGGCCCTAGGTTTGAATTTTTGATCTCAGCCTCTCAGAATGCTGGGATTACAGGCATGCACCACAATGGCTCACTCATAAAATGAATTTTTAAAAAATTATCGACTACTTACTATGTGGTACGCACAAAGTACTTTACATAAAATGACTCATTTAATTTTCAAGGAATTTTAGTGGTGGAGGCCTGAGCAGAGTCTAAATTTCTGGGCATTCCACATTAGAATTAAGTAAAATACAAAATAAAACGATGGTTTAAATTGTCTTGAAGGTACGAAATACTAATTTCTAAGCACAAATGACTATTAAACATGTAAGCTCTTTATCTTAACTAGTACATTCTTAATGTTTTAGCTTTAGTTTAAGGCACTTCATAAAATGCTATTCATTTTGTGTACTAACAGAAATGTCCCTAAATTGCAGGAGATTTAGCTCAGTGGCACCGTCCCTGCCTCACAAGCACAAGGTCCTGAGTTCAATCACCAGTACCAAAAAAAAAAAAAAAAAAAAAGAAATGTCCCTAAATTAAATGAATATTCAACATTAAGATTGAAATTTAAGCCAGGCTTTGTGGTACATACCTGTAATGCCAATATTTGGGAGGCTGAGGCAGCAGGATTGCCACAAATTCTAGGTTAGTCTGGGCTGTATGGTGAGTTCAAGGCTAACCTGAACTACCAATTACATAGCAAGATCCGGTCTCAAAAAAAAACCCAAAAAGCTTTCAAATTTAAATTACATATGTACATTTATTTTTTTCTTTTTATGTACATTGAAACCAATATAATGACTCAATCTTATTTATACTAAGTCACAATAAATCTCAATATTACAACAATCATAAACACAATTTTTCTTTTGGTACCAGGGATGGAACTCAGGACCTTGGGCTTTCGAGGCAGGCGCCAGAACCACTGAGCTAAATCCTTGGGCCCATAAACACAATTTTTAAAACAGCAAGATCAGGGAAAAAAAAGCTCAATTCACTAGTTAAAATTTTAAAATAGTTGTTAATTTAGAAATAAAAAACACTGACTGTTTTTGGTCCCCCTGCTGAATTATCACATTATCTTCCTTCTCAATAGATTCAAGTCTCAAAGGACAAATTAACCTCTGTATCATATCTATACATATACATATATATATATATATATATATATATAATTTATTTATTTATTTATTTTGTACCAGGAATCAAACTCAGGACCTTCTGCTTGCCAGGCAGGCACGGTTCCGCTGACCTGCATCCCTTGCTCTGTATATTTTTAGTTTAACCACAACATATAAATGACTTTTCACAGACTAGCCTTTATTGTAAACCGTTGTTTCTTCAAAGCTGCTCTTCTTTTCTGTCAAATTTTTCTTAATTATATCATTAAAATGAATTCTGGGGGCCGGGGATTTAGCTCAGAGGCCTCTCAAGCATAAGGTCCTGAGTGCGATCCCCAGTGGGGGGGGGGGGCTCTGAGGAACACCTCTGTTTTTAATTTTTAACTGAAATATTGCTGACATAAAAATAAACAACTTTAAAAATTCTCTTTTACTTATTTATATTTTGGTACCGGGATTGAACTCAGGTCCTTGTGCTTACAAGGCAGGTGGCAGAACCACTGAGCTAAATCCCTGGCCCTAAAAATCCTATTTTATAAGGGAACTGTCTTTCCAACTGAGGTACAATATTAATGTTTCAAATAATTACATTATCTAGGTTGCTTGTATTGGAAGTTGAGTTAGTTGTGTTCCACCTAAACAGGGAAGTTGGCACACTTGGATAGCAACAGCAGCTACAACCTTCTGTTGTGGAAGGTTCCCAGGAGTGAGAAGCGAGGAGGAGGAAAAGCAGGAGGAACAGATTAATCTATTTTTCCTAGCAGGGGACAGAGGTCTGGTTGTCTGAGGGAAAGCCTTTTTAAGAGATGGCCTTTAAATGAACACGCTAGCCTAATTCCCCTGTGGTAGCTAGAAATTTATTTTTTTGTAAGACCGGGGTGACTACAGAAGTCACCCCCTATCCGCCTGGTATGTTCCCAGATGTTCACCAGGTATCTAAAACCAAGGACAGGACTGAACTTTATATGACTTTTCCTATATTTATGATAAATTTAATTTCTAAGGCACAGTAAGAGATCAACAATAATTAATGATAAAATAGGACAATTATACCAATGTACTGCAACAAGTCATTTAAAAGTTATAAATTGTTCATTTCTGGAATTTTCTATTTAATTTTGTCAGACAGCCGTTTTCTGTATATGACTGAGAGCACAGAAACTTCAGAGGCAGAGACTAGTGCATTTAGTGAGTTGGAGGGATGAGGATAGATTTAGTCCACTTCAAAGGCAGCAAATTAGATCAGTAAGTCTTTTAAAAAGAAACTGTAATTCTAGTGGGTGTTGTCAACTAAAAAGTACTTTCCTTGCTAAGTTTAGGAAAGTGTGTGATATGTTTTACAAATAGAAAAACACTATATTACAGTGATTCACTTTATCAAGTTAGAGGCAGAAGCATACTTTTTCTTGGTAGTAATGTTGTACACGGTAAAAACAAAACAAAACAAAAAAACCCAACAACACATTCTCTGCTCTCCCTCCCTAGACCTGAAGGAAAGTGCAGAGGATGGAGTATTAAACGGGTGTTTATTTGGGAACTCTTTTATTTAGAGCATTTATTTTGAAAGTAATACCGTAAGGCAGTAAAAGAATTCCATAACCAGGTGGCGCCCGCCTGTGATCTCAGCATTCTTCTTTCCTCGGGCTGAGGCAGAAGGATAGTACATTGGAATCTACAGAGTGAAACTCTCAGAACAAAACAAAAATTCCATTCTTCTCCCTTCTCAAAAGCAGGAATTTGGCTAACCTTCCGAATTGTCTCGGAGAAGTCTCCCATTCCCCCTAGCCAATTTTCCAAAGGGTTAAAAATCAGCCTTTAGATCCACGAGCTCTTCTTTGAGTGGAATCTTTTCCTGTCACCCTCATGTTGCTCTTATTGTTCTGGAGAAAGCTGGAGAGAGATTTCGGAGCAATGATTGGGCAGGTCTTTAGGGTGGGCCACTGCCCTGGGAGGCTGAACTCTTTGGGTCCTCCGTGGGACAGGTGACGAGAGCAAAACTGGTGTGACGGAAAGCCTGGATAAAGACGAAGGGAAAAAAAGGTGGAGTGTAGGGTAAGTCAAAAGAAGAAAACAGAGGCAGGGTGCAGAGCTGAGACAGCCACAGGAGTGGAGATATTCCAGGACTGGACGAAAACCACAATAATTTTCTAACTCAGCTCGCCGCCAGGGCCCAAGGCGCTGGAGGGCCGGCAGGGCGGACTCAGGGACCGGATCCAGGCTCCGGGCGCGTGGGCGCGGCGGGAGGGAGGGCACGGAGCGACGCGGCTCCTCCCGGGCGGCCCCTCCCGGGCGTCATGGCCAGTGACTCAGAGTGTTGCTCCCGGCACCCGCCCACCCCCACCCACCGCCGCCCCGCCCCGCCCCGCCCTCTGCCCGCCCCGCCTCCGGGAGGAGGAGCCTCGCCTCTTCTCCGCCCCAGTCTCCGGGGCGGGTCGGAGTCTGAGGAAGAGGAAGGAGACGAGGACAACGAGCGACGGGGCAGCGGAGGACCGAGAGGAGGAGGAAGAGGAGGAGGAGGAAGAGGAGGCCGACCAACAAGATGGCCCCTGCTGCAGGAGCGGCCTCAGCAGCAGCAGGTGGGGGGCTGGAGGCGGCGCTGGTGGTAGCGGCGGCGACGGCCGTGGCCCGGCGGCCTGGGACAGAGTCAGAGTCGATGGTGGCGGCGGCGACGACGGCAGCTGCCGCGGCGGTAGCGACGGCCGCGGAGACTCGGAGCTGAGAGGAGCTGCGGCTCGGACCAGCGCGGTGAGCGAGCGGCGGGCGGCGCAGCCAGTGGGGAGCGGGCGGCCGGGGCTAGGGTCGGAACAATAGGCGGCCGCGGCGGGCCAGCGGCCTCGCCTCCCGGCTTCCCCGGCCCGGTTGTCACTGGCCGGCCGGCGTCCTTTAGGCCTCAGGCCTCGGCGTGCCGCCTGCGGGGCCTGCCGGGGACGGAGCCCGAGGGCGGGAGAGGCCCGCGGCCGGCGGAGAGGCGCGCAGGAAACGCTGTGGGACCCCGTCAGTGGGTGGGGGAGGGCGACGGCGCCCGTAAACAGGCGCGGCTTGGGCCGCCTGGCACCTCGGGGCTGCTCCCTTCCCAGCCCCCTCCCTGGTGTCCGTTTCCCTGGAGCTCCTGGAAATCGAGCCCGAGACAGTCTTCTTTCTCCCAGTCGGCGAAGGGGAAATGGAGCCTGCAGGTGTCTTTAAAAAAAAAAAAAGTGCTGCAACAGCAATACACAAAATGTGGTTATCGGTAAAGGATGGAGTGGCGAGGGCTGTATCTGTGCAGACGTCTCTAAGCATCAGTTCTCCGTAAACAGTGTGTCCCTGGTGAGAGTGAATTGAAAGAAGGGCTCTTCGGAGCAATAATGATATAACTCTTGACATCCCAGAATTCTCCCTGAAACTAGAAACAAAGCCACTTACTGGCTACAAATTGTAATGTTTGACTAGAACTTTTCTTCAAACGACCCGTTTTGAATTATTAATGTGCACCGCAGGAAACATTAATTAGCATAAAATACACTTCTTCAGATTCATCTCCAGCCATAGAATTTCTTGTGTCCCGTTCTTGTGTTCTAATTTTTCCTTTTATTAGTTTGTCCTGAAATTGTTGAAGACCAACCTTTTCTTGTGAATTTGAGACATGATTTCTAAACTATATTTTGTAAGATTTCAACACTTACAATTAGCTAAAAACAACTGTGGTTTTGAAAATTGCTTCCCACTGTTTAATATTCATTTGCAGCGTCTGTCATTGTAAGGGCTTTAGTTCAAATTCTTAAAACGAAAATTGACCGTGGAGAGAAGGTAACAGTTAATATCTTTCACCCATTTTAGGGGTGAATTTCTAATTAGAATTGATCCATGTCTGTCATAATTAAAAGCATCGTCAGGTGATAAGTTTAATGAACAGCACTAGTCTAGTTCCTAGCTCTTCCATAAGAATTGATGGTGAGTAGACTAGTAATTGAATAAACGCGGATTTGAAGTATAGTGGATACACATTAGTGCTTTATGCCTAACAGTGTTTTGAGTGGCTGAAAACTTTCACATGGAAATTTATTTTACTTATTTATGTCAAATTTGTTTGAAGATGTGATTCAATTATTATATCTTTAAGTGCTTAGTCTCATTTCAATTCAGATTTTCTCAAATAGTAATTTAAACATTTCCTAAGAAGTTTCGGAACCATAACGTAAGGAATTATATTTCCATTTTCCTGTTAATATGATAAGTTAAAACAAAAAAGTAAATATATGTTTAGTTATTTGGAGAGATTGGAAAGGGTTATTTTGTACATAACAAAAATTATAGTGTTTCAGAGTGTATTTGTTGAGTGAATAGAAACATCTCATTTAATCCTCTTCATTATGCTGCAGCATTGGTAGTATTGTCTTTATCCATATGAAGAATCTGAGGCTAGGAGAAGCTGAGTAACTACCATAACAAAAAGGTCATATAATTAATAAGTAAAAGAGTTTACTTAATCCCAGGGCTTATGATACAAATTAGATGCTTTACTGCTGCCACCATATATGACACTGTTAAACTTTGAAAGATCTATGTTAAGACTTTTAAAAAAAATTGTGAACTATGTTGTGTAATACTGTGCTTGGCATTAGCCCTAATTTTCTATTATTTGTGTCCTGCCAAATATTCACTTACGTGACCAAGAAAGTATTTGTTTATGTGAATCAGAAAAGAAAAACATGTTTGTTTTTAGCAGAACTGAACTCTTATGAAATAAATTCATACCATTTATATAGGATAGATTTGTGGCATCACTACAGTTGTTTTATGGCTTTAATTTGTTATGTAAACAATTGTACCTTTGAAGTACTTGATGAAAATTTTAAAATAACTTTAAAAACTTTCAGTGGTGTTAAAGTTGATTCAGATAATGTTTGCAATTTGTTTATAATTTTTTAAAGCCATAGATCATTTAGAATTCTGTGGTATTTTTCACCTCAGATACTAAAGTTTGACATGGAGTATGATGGAGTCTAATCAGTTTTATTCTTTTGTTTTGTTTTGTTTTGTTTTTTGTTTGTACCGGGGATCAAACTCGGGTCCTTGTGCTTGTGCAGCAGGCGGTGCAACCACTGAGGTAAATCCCCAGCAGTATTATTCTTACATGTCTCTTGAAAGTGGGCAGCATCCAACAAAGTGAAGAACAAACTGATAAATGATCCCTGTTTGGTGAACACCTCGGATCAGATGTTCCCTGGCAGGGACTCTGACCTGGTTTAGATTTGGCCCTCTCTATGCTTAGGGTTAGGTATTCTTCAGAATTGGACTCACTAGATTGGCCTGTACCGGTCATAGTGAACCACGTAGAGCTTTCAGAGATACAGACAGCCTGCTGGGGTACTGTGCCATAGGTTTGCCACCACTAACCTGTACCATAATAGTCACAGATTTTGAAATCAGCGTGTTCCCTAGGATCTACTTAAAGACCTCCTTTTCTTCTGTTTAATCTTGAAGTCTGGGCTGGATTTGGGGTATCCTTGGAGGTTATAAGAAAAATTTTATAAGACATTTGTACAGGGAAATTTTTCTTATTCTAGATTTCTTAAGGTATTCCTTACATTTTCAGTGTGAGGTATACCTCACAGTAATGTTGCCTGCATACCCAAGATAATTAGACAACATTCATTTCTATCTGCTATTGGTGATATTTGTGTTTGTTTTCTTTTAATGTAGTATTCTTGTTTGCTTTTGTATAATAGGTGAGATACTTCATATTTTCCTGATGGATTAAAGTGTGGGAAAACAATTTTCCCCAAATTTGAATTCACTTTACATTTACAGTTTGGAACTGTGTGAAAGCACTTCCTGTCACAGAGGAATAAATATTTTAAGGCTTATTTATTTTTTCTTTGAGATTACAATACACACGTATGTCACCAGTATTCTTTTGACACTTATGAAGCAGTGTTTTCAGTTGACATCATTATACCTCTCACTGATTATAGTTGTGCATATATAATAATTTATATTGCAATTTGTCTAAAAATCTCTTAAGATCTAAATAGCATTTGAGGGCCCGGGATTTAGCTCAGTGGTTTCGCTGCCTGTTGTGCAAGCACAAGGACCCAAGTTCAATCCCCGGTACAAAAAAAAAAAAAAAAAAAAAAAGAATAGCATTTGAACATGGTAGCAATATGGGGTTTGTTTGTTTTGGATGGGATGACTGGTGCCGGGAATCAAATCCAGCACTCATAGCAATTGGCAAATGCTCTCCTACTGAGCTACATGGTGGCATTGTTTTTTCTAAAGAGCTCAATTTTGTTTGGGGTGAAGGGATCAGTACTAGGATAACCTAGGGCCTTCACACTATATCTCCAACCCATTTTGGTTTTTTTGAGACAGGCTCTTGCTAAGTCACTAGGTTCCCCTAGCTGGGCTCAAACTTGTGATCCTCCTGCCTCCACCTCTCAGAGGTAGGATTACAGATAGATTACAGATAGGAGCCTCTGTGCCAGCAATGTAAAAAAATTTTTGAGGTGAAATTCACGTGTTAACCATGTCAAAGTGAACAGTAGCATTTAGTATGTTTGTAATGTTGTATAGTTACCACCTTGATCTAATTCTAAAAATTCCCCTCTCCTCTGCATTTCTGACACCCATTCTATTTTTTTAATCTCTGGATTTAAATAAAGTTATTTTGAGATATTGAGGAAGAATACTGTGTACAATTGAAAGTACATAAAAACCTTTGGATTGTGTTTAAGAATAAAAAACCGTTTCTTTGCACTGCCTAAGTACATTAGGCATGCTGCCAGGGTTACTTTGTGAAAGAAAAGATGAGAGCTGCAGCAGTTTTTGTTTTTTGTTTTTTGGGGTTTTTGTTTTTTTGAGACAGAGTCTTGCTATGTAGTTTTAGAAAAACTAAAAGGCACAAGTTGTATATAAGTCTATATATTATAGCACTGGTTTTAGTTTTGATCACAAGAGTTTTATTCAAATTCTCTGATTTGTGTTTTTTGAATTGATGGTCTGTTCAAATGTGAGCAACTAATAGACTTATATAGAACTTGTGCCTTTTAGTTTTTCTTTATGTACAGAAGAAAAGAAATGTAAGTCAAACCATTGTTTTTTGGTTGTTCGTTCTTGTGATTTTTTTTTTTTTTGGTATGGGAATCAAACTCAGGACCTTGTGCTTATGAGGTAGGCCCAGTGCCACTGAGCTAAATCCCCAGGCAAAAGCTGTGTTTTTTAAATTTTCATTTTTGGGACAGGGTCTTGCCAAGTAGTCTGAACTGGCCTGAAACTCACTGTGTAGCCTGGCTTCAAACTCCCAACGATCCTCCTGCCTCAGCCTCCCCAGTGCTGGGGTTACAGATATGCTCCACCACGCCTGGTGGAAAGAAATATAAACAAAAGACTTACTTCAAGTTACAATGGGAAATGAGTTTTAGAATTATATTGAAACTCTTTGATACTTATGACTACAATTTTATGACTTTTATTTAATCTTTGAGAGTATTTAGAGTTTTTAATCCTTGTTGAAGGGGTACTTTTTAATCCTTGCTGAATAAATATTTGGTGGGGGGGCCTCACTTTGTTGTTTGGGCTGATCTCAAACCCATGAACTCAAGTAACTGGGACTGTAGTCTTACACCACCACACCTGGCTTCTTTGAATGAATAAAACCTTGATACTGGCCCTATGCTTGGCTTTCTCCCAAAACAGAGACTGTTAAAGGAGCCCTTTTTTCTGACTGGCTTCTTTCATTTAGCAATATGCATTTAAGGATCCTTTTTCATGGCTTTACAACTCATTTCATTTTACTACTGAATAATAATCTATTGTTGGATACATTTAAATTTTAAGTAAATAAAATTTAAAATTTAGTTCCTCAGTCATACCAGCACATTAGGAGGGCTGAGTAGCCACACATGGCTAGTGGCTACCACATTGGAAAGCACATGTTCGGGTTTCATTTTTCTATTTATATTCATTGTCACAGAGAATATACCTATTTACAGGGTCTTAATTTGTCCTTAGGCCTACATTTTCAGTGCTTTACCAACTGTTTTGTTGCTTGTGCTGTCAGCTAATTTATACAGCATAATTTAAAATACATCATTCCCCTAAAGAACCAAGTATCTAGCCTTTGTAGTATGGTTTTCTTTTATAGTAGCATCTTTTACTTGACTCTTTGTCCTTAAAATCATTTTACTTTGTTTTTTTCTCTAAACATTTTGAGTATTTAGGATATACACTCTCAGAGCCTATCAGTAGTAGAGTTGGAATTAGAACCTACATCTCCTTATTGTAGTTCTCTCATAGGATTACCACTAGTTGGATTTGCTTTTTATACTTTATATTCATTTTTGAAGAGGTTATTGATGACCATTTGATTATATATTATGTAATTTTAAAGTAGCCTTATAATTTATACAAGCTATCACTACAGATTTAGTAAATTTATTATTCATTATTTAAACAATTAGAATTTCAAATGGGAGCTGGGTATGCTCATGGATGCATGTAATCTCAGCACTCTGGGAAGCTGATGCAGGAGGATTACAAATTTGAGCCCAGTCTGGGCAATTTAGTGACTTAGCAAGATCCTGTCTCAAAATTTAAAAAGTGCTAGGGGTATAGCCCAGAGCTAAGGCCCTGGGTTCAGTCCCCAGTATGGGGAGTGGGCGGTGCGGTGGGGAGGGACACAAAATCTCAAATGAGGAAATATTATCTTATAGCTGATTTCTCTCTACAGAGAGAAACTCAGTTGTGATAGAAGAATGTTATTCACTTCATGTGTTATAGAAAGAAGATAACTTTCTCGGGCTCATATGATTTGGGGCTGGTAAGGGTGAGTAGTATTTAACTGAACACTTTGAGTATCCACAATTCTTTATTAACACCAAAGTACATTTAAATTCTGTTCAAACTAAACAGGGCGTGGTAGCATACACCTGTAATCCCAGCCCTCTGGGGCCTGAGGCAGGAGGATTGCTGTGATTTCAAGGCCAGGCTGGGATACATAGTGAGTTCAAGGCCAGCCTGAACTACATAGTGAGACTTTGCCTAAAAAAAAATCATACTACATTTTGATCTGTAAAATCCAAATTGGTTACAGTGGAAGCTTGTATTTTCCTAAACTGATGATGATAAAGTGTCTACAACTGGAAAAATAGAGGGCCTCATCTCGGTCTCTTGCTTTTCTTTTGAGGTAAACTGTACTTTTATATTGAGTTTTTTGCTAAAACTAGCCACACACTGTATGGTCTTGATTTGACCTTTTCTGTATACTGGGTACATTTGCTTAAAAGTCTTTTTTTAATCCACATTTTCTGCTAAACGTTGTTTTGTTTTGTTTGGGAGTGGGGATTAAACCCAGGCCCTTCACACTGAGCTACATCCCTAGCACTTTCCTTTATTTTTTAATTTTGAGTTCAGGTCTGGCCAAGTCACCCAGGCTAACTCTTAACTTGTCATATTCCTGCTTCAGCCTCCACAGTGCTGGATTACAGGTGCATCCCACCATCCCCAGCAAACACCTGGATTTTAATCTTCAATTTGAAATGCTTGCCCTGTAACTGCTTTTGAAACCCGTATTTTATATGGTTTTTGTATTAGTTACCTATTGATAGCAGGTTTTCAAATGTTAACTTACTCTGCTTGAATCTAGCCTCTCATTAAGTTTACTAAAAACTTTTAAGTGTACATAAGCCTGGGCATGGCAGTGAATGCCTATAATCCCAGCACTTGGAAGGGCAAGGCAGGAGGATCCTCATGAATTTGAGGTTGGCCTGGATTACATAGTGAGACCCTGTCTCAACCCCTATCACTCCAAAAGTATGTAAGGTTTTCCATATATCTTTTTTTTTAAATTAAGTTATGAGTTCTTTGGCTTGATCCATTACCTGAGTCAGTTTTCTTGTTTGACAGTGTTATTTTATTGTGGAGTAGAAGAAGGTGAGAGAGGGATTGGGATTAGGGTATTAATTTAAAATAAATGATCAGGAAAGGCCTTCCCTGAGGGAATTCACATATTAATGCTTATAGAAAAATAGGGGAAAGGTGCAGGGTTAGGGGAAGAGTGGGACCAACTATTCTTTTTCTTTTAAGAAAAACTGGAGACCCTGTTTTTACTAAAGAATAAAGTATAATACTAATTATTGTGCAACTCATATCAGACTCTTATTCCCTCTTCCCTGCCACACATAGTACACAAACTTAAGCATGAATTTAATCTCTTGAAGATTGTCATTGCATATGTTGAAGGAAGTGTCTTAATATTTCATTCTGATGTAGTAAGCAACAAATCATTAAGTTCTCTAATAGTAGCAGCTATTTGGGAATTATCAAAACATCTTTTACACTTTACATTCCTGTTCCAAACTACTTTATGAAAAGATAGAAGAATATTTAATACAATATAAGTGAGATTCATTGTAGCTGTTGTCTTCTGTTTGGAGTTCATGAAGTAATTTGTTCATTCTTTTAAACTCTTCAGAATGAAATTTTGCATGCAAAAATAACCTACAAATCTAAAGTAGAATCAGTCAGTTCTTTTCTTGTTTTTTACTTTGAGACAGTGTCTCGAAGGTTTTAGGGGGTTTTTTTTTGTACCAGGAATTGAACTCAGGGCCTTGCACTTGCCAGACAAACACTGTGCCGCTGAGCTATATCCCCTGCCCTCTTTTTTTTTTCACAGCAAAACATTTATTGGTGCATTTTAGGCATACATAATAATAACACTCATCATAGGGAATTTGCACCTGTACATAGTACATCCTTCCTCTTTTTTTCCCATTTCCCCCCCTCCCCTTCCTGTGTCCATTTTTTCCTTCTATTTTCACTTTTTTTCTTGTCCCTTCCTTTCTCCCTCCTCCCTCCCATTCCCATTGAACAGTGTCAGTGTCTTGAAGTGTTCTAAGCTGGCCTCTAACTTGATATCCTCCTGCCTCACCCTTCAGAGTCCTGGAATTGCAGGCATGCACCACCAGACCAGCTTGCACTTTGTGACCTTATTTTTCAAATACTACTTGGAATTGAAAGTCACTTGGACATTATTTTCTGGAAATTCTATAAGGCAGAATCCTTAAAAATAAGCAGATTAATGATGTTAAGCCTTGGCCAGAAGATTATAGAGATAATTCATTTAATAATATAGAAATATTATAGAAAAAACATGTTGCATTTGTTTGCTCACTTGTTTTTATTTGTTTGGGGTTTTTGTTCTTTTGGCTTTTGAAACAAGTGTCGCTGTGTAGTTCAAGCTGTCCTTGAATTCACTGTGTGACCCAGGCTGGCCTTGAATTTGGAGTGTTCCTCCTTTAGTTTTTTAACATGATGGACTACTGTAATTATTAAGAAGTATAATACAGGTAAATGGATAAAGCAAATGTGGAATATACAGTGGACTTTATTCACCATAAAGAATGAAATTATATCATTTGTAGAAAAAGGAAACTGGAGATTGTCCTTTTAAAATAAGCCAGTCTTAAAAAAACCAAACAAACAAACAAAAAATAAGCCAGTCTTATAGGAAGACAGTTATCATATGTTTTCCCTAATATATGGAATCTTTTAAAAAAAAAAAGATGACATAAAAGTAGTTGTGAGAGACTGTGTTAGACAAAAGGAAAGGAATAGGGGCTGGGGATTTAGCTCAGTGGTTCTGCCACCTGCCTCGAAAGTGCAAGGTCCCAAGTTTGATCCCTAGTACTAAAAGGAAAGGAATAGTAGTAGAGAGGATAGAGATGAGCAAAATATGTTGTTTTATGAAAATGCCAAACTAAAATCCAATATTTTGTAAAATTAATATGCACTAATGAAAATAAATGTTTTTTAAAGAAGTATAAAATTACAGGTACTGAAGTTAGAAGGCATTGTGTTATAGTAGAAAAAATACAGGTTTTGTGTTGCACAAATTTGGATTCAAATGTGACTAAGTTACACGAATTATCCATTTTCTTTACTTTTTTCATCAGTAGAGGTAATAGTATCTATTTCAGAACATTACTAGAAAGTTGAATGTGATAACCTATAACTAAATGATAGATCCCCTTTCCTTCCACAGTTTCAAGATGTTAGGGGAAAATATTTGTAATTATTTAACTGTCATTTGTAGGTGGTAGGTAGGTAGGTAGGTGAAAGCAAGTATAACTTTTCTGAAGATGTGTGAGGTGATGATAAGGAAAGTTCAGTCTTTAGATTGCCAGTAAGGACTGACAACATCTAGCTTGGAACATAGGAATCATTATCACTGTAAGAGTTAGTGCTGCTTTGGCACATCAGCGTGGAGGACTACTGCGTGGATGCCAATTAAAGCCTGTTGAGTTTGGAATATAATAAATTTTAGTTGACTTAAATTGAGCATAAGTGGTATGTATTTTAAATCAGGAGAGGTTTATAGGAGCCGGGGATTTAGCTCAGTGGTTCTGGCGCCTGCCTCGCAAGCGCAAGGTCCCGAGTTCAATCCCCGGTACCAAAAAAAAAGAGGTTTACAGTCCATATTGTACTTAAGAAAATGTGGCATTTTGCTTTCAGTTACTGATAATTTGGGTCACAGGATTGTAAAGTTGAATTTGGGCATGTGTTTTTTAAGGTACTTTAATATATTAGTAATTTTAGTACCTCAAAAGAAGAGGATGATTTACTTTATTAAACAGGTTGTCATTCACTTAAGAGAACTTTTCAGATTCTATTCCAATATCAATATTGTGTTCAGCATTGTTTTCTCAAAAGACTAAGATGAGCCCCAGGCATGATGTTATTATTGGCCATTGCCTATAATTCTGGCACTCTTGGAAGCTGAGGCAGAAGGATCATAAGTTAGAGCCCAGCCTGGGCAATTTAGCAATTTAGCAAGATCCTGTCTCTAAATTAAAGAAAAAAAAAAGGTGCTGGGAGGTAGCTCAGTGTGAAGGCCTTGGGTTCAATTCCTAGTACTACAAATAAATACCTAAACAGGTTAAGATGGAATTTAAAAATTAAAATCATGCCATTTATGTAAACAGCTATCATATCTATTACTGAGTAACAAAACACCTTAAAATTTAGTGGCTTAAAGGAATCATTGTATTTGCTTACAGTTCTGTGAGTCAGTAATGTGTACTGCTTTAGCTGAATGGTTCTCCCCTGAGGCTACTTGTGTAACTTCAGTTATCTGGTCGCTCTGAATGGGGCTGTAGTTTTTTTGTTTTGTTTGGAGGAGGGGGATTGAGACAGGGTCTCACTTTGTAGTTCAGGCTGGTCTTGAACTCACTGTGTAGCCCAAGTTGGCCTCAAACTTGTGGCAGTCATCCTGCTTTAGCATCCCTAGTGCTGGGATTACAGTTGTGTGCTACCATGCCTGGGCTTGGCTGGGTGGGTTTGTTTGTTTATTTTTATTTATTTTTTTTTTGGTACCGGGATCGAACTCTGGTCCTTGTGCTTGCAAGGCAGGCAGTGGAACCACTGAGCTAAATTCCCGGCCCATGTTTGTTTGTTTTTAGAGACAGGGTTTCTGCTCTGTAGGTCAGGCTGGCCTCGGAACTCACAGCAAATCCTCATGTCTGAGCCTCCTCAGTGCTGGGAGCCACCACACTCGACTTCTCTTTTTCTACATGGTTTCATTCTCAGGCAGGCTTGTTCAAGCTTCCTCCCATTCCAAAAGAGTATGTAGAAACTGCAAGATCTCTAGAGAACTAGGCTTAGGAGCTCTCTTGGCATCACTTCTATTGCGAGCAATTATTCAAAGTAAATCAAGGCCACCCGTACTATGTATGCATGGCCCAGATTGAAGGTTTGGGAAAAAAAACCCCATTGGAGGTTTTATAATAGTAATAAAGCTAGAGAAACCCAGGTGTGAATTTTGATTGTACTATTTGTGTCTCTTTCTTAGTAATAGACATTATTTTGAAATAGTTTTAGATTTGTGGGAAATTTGCGCAGAGGGGCCCCCCCCCCCCCCCGTTTCCCGTGTTGTTTTCATCTTAGGCTATTAGTGTGGTACGTCTATTAGGGTTAATGAGCCAATACTGATACTAAAGTTTGATGCCATATTTATATTACTAAAATTGTAGTCTGTTCTTATTTCTTCAAGTTTTTACCTGATATCCTTTTTCTAGTGCACATTACATTTAGTGGGATACCACATTACATTTAGTTATGTATTTATTTACCTAGCTTCCTCTTGGCTGTGAGTTTCTCAGATTTTGCTTGTTTTTGGTGATTTTACAGTTTTAAGGTGCTCTGCTCAGATATATTGTAGGATGCCCTTTTAATGGAATTTGATGCTTTTTCTTGTGAGTAAAGTGGTTCTGTGAGTTTGGGAAAAGAAAACCAGAGGTAAAAGTTTGCTTCTCATCACTGTCAACATGATTTATGACTATTGATATTGAGGTGTAATCTCCTGGCTGAGGTAGTATTTGTCAGGTTTCTCCATTGTAAAGTTACTCTTTTGTTTCTCAATTTGCATACTGTACTCTAGGAAGGAAATCACTGTGGATAGCCCATACTTAAAAATTTATGCTAACTGTCCCTTAAAGTGGAGTATCTACAGAATTCATTTGTAATTTTTCCACTTGAGAGATTTGTCTTTCTCTGTAAATTTATTCAGTCAATTATTTTTATCATTATACATATCAATATGTATTTTATACTTTGGATTGTAATCCAGCACTACTTTATTTTTTATTTTTAGTTTTTAAATTTTATTTTATTGGTACATTTTGGGTATACAATATAATGACATTCATCATTGGAAATTTGCACCACTACATAATCGCTCTTCGTTCTTATTTTTCCCCCTTCCCCTGCCCTCCCTTCAACCCCTCCATCCCTCCCTTTTTACAAAGACTTTGTTTCCATTTTTTCATTTTCTCATGTTAATTCCATTCCCTTCTTTCCTTTCCCCCACCCCTCCCAACTTCCCCTTCCTCTTTCCCTTTGCCCCTTTTCTTCCTGTTTCACATTATCTATTATACCTTTTAGTCCTTATTTACACTTTCAGTTATTCACACTAGAGAAACTATTAGGTATTTACACATGTGTGTCCTATTTATTTCACTTAAGAGTATTGCTTCAATGCAGCACTACTTTATTTTGTTGTTTAAATTGTTCCAGTTTTCTCCATTTTTAAGATAAATGTTGAGAGTGCGTGCCATTTTTCAAATTTAGCCATTAGTTTATAGTTACAGGTCCCATATTTAGTTCTCTTCTCAGCTTTTTTTTTAACACAATGTGAGTTAGGGTACACCTTTGCATGTGGCTATCTTGTCATAGTACCATTTGTTGGAAATGCTGTTCTTTCCCCCATTGAATGGTTTTGGCATCCTTGTCAACAACTAGTTGACTGTGGACACATTGGTCTTATTTTTGGACTCTCAATTCTGTTCCATAGATCTATGTCTTTTATTTTTTTCCCGGCACCAGGGATCAAACTCAGGACCTTTCACTTGCAAGGCAGGTGGGGCACCACTGAGCTACATCCTGGCCCAAGATCTATGTCTACTCTTTTTTTTCTATGTCTATTCTTTAAGCATTACCACCCTGTCCTGATTACTTTTGCTTTATGGTGTTGAAATCAAGAAGGTTAAACCTCCAACTTTGTTCCCCCCCTTTTTAAGATTATTTTGGCTATTCTGGTTCCTTTGCAATTCCATATGAATTTTTGATTAGTTCACTTTCTATGAAGAAGCTGCCTGGGAATTTTCAGCTTATTTAGAATAATTCTAAATAATAGGACCTATCTAACAAGGCTTGTTCAACCAAGCAAACCAGTGGGCTCCTTTCCCTTTTTTATGTTATGATAAAAAATAGAATAAAATACTATAGTAAAAAATAGCTGGGTATGGTGGCGCATGCCTGTCATCCCAGTACTTGGGAGGCTGAGGCAGGAGGATTGCTATGAATTTGAGGGCATTGTGGGCTATATAGTGAGTTCAAGGGTAGCACAAACTACATAGCAAGACCCTGTTTCAAAAAACCAAAACAACAAAAAGCAAAAATAATAATAAAGGAAGTTTTGCCATTTTTATACATTAACCATATTATGTATTGTATATGCAATCCAAGACAATTTCTCTTCATTGTGGTCTGGCAAGCTAAAAGACTGGACGTCCATGATAAATGTTTTGTGTTTTTCAAAGTATAAATTTTACATTTTCTTTAAGTTCTTAAATGTTTTCTTTTTAGTGTTATTTTACTTTTTTTTTTTTTTTTTTTGGTACCGGGGATTGAACTCAGGACCTTCCACTTGCGAGGTAGGTTGCCAAACCACTAAGCTAAATCCTCAGCTTTAGTGTTATTTTAAATGGAATTGCTTTCTTAATTTCCTTTTCAGATTGTTCATTGCTGATATATAGAAACACAACTCATTTTTATGTGTTGATCTTGTACCCTGCTATTTTGCCAAATATAATTATTAGTTCTAGCTTTCTTATTGATTCTGTGGGATTTTCTGTACTGAACATCATGTCATCTGTGAGTAGAGATAGTTTCCCTTTTTTCTTTTCAGTTTGATGCCTTTTGTTTCTTTTTGTCTAATAGCTCTGGTTAGAACTGCACTACAGTGTTGACTAGCAGCAGTGGAGGGCTTTAGTCTTTCTTCATTGAGTGTGATGTTATCTGTGGGTTGGTTTTGTTTTGTTTTGTTTTGTTTTGTTGGTACTGGGGATCGAACTCAGTTCCTTGTGCTTTTGGAGCAGGTGGCAGAACCACTGAGCTGTGGGTGTTTTTTAAAAAAAAATTTTGTGGGGCCGGGGATTTGGCTTAGTGGTTCTTCTGCCTGGCTCAAAAGCGCAAGGACCCGAGTTCGATCCCCGGTACCAAAAAAACCCCCCAAAAACCTAAAATTTGTGGTATTAGTGTTGTGTCTGGGGGTGTGCACTTGCACTGCTGTACCACAGCCAACTAGGAATCATAAACTTTGCACCGGTAATGGATTAAAAATACAAAGTTAGAAAACAAAAACACTTTATTTGAAACAAAGAAAAGTTGCTGGACATGATGGTGGTTGCCTGTAATCCTAGCACTTGAGAGGCTGAGGCAGGAGGATCACCAACAACCTGGGGTACATAGTGAGTTCAAGGCCAGCCTGAACTGCATGAGACCCTGTCTCAAAAGGTAGGAGAGAGGAGAGAGAGGAGAGGAGAGGGGAGAGGAGAGAGAAAGAAAGAGAGAACAGACAGCTACCTTGTGAGAAGAAGGCAGGTTGTTTGGAGTGGGTCACCTGAGGACCTTTGTCTTCAGCCTCTTTTATTAGGTGGCAGAAAAGATCCTTCCCCCAGAGCTTGTCATGACCTGAATGGCTGTTTCAGGCCCTAGGACCCTTAACTCGGGCAATATTGCCTACATGCAGATTCCTGAGTGAGCTTCATTTGGTTTTCTTTGTCCTATCAGGGCCTTGTCTTTAGAATTTATGGATTTGTTAGAAGGGACCTTACATACAAGGTTGTATGTCGGTTCTCGAACTTAGTTCTTCGCACAATTCTGGTTGAAAACCAAATTGGATGAAAATTGAATCAAATTCAGAGGTTAAGTTCATTGTTGGCCTTATGGGGAAATTTGATTCAGTTCTCATCCAATTTGGTTTGTGACCAGAATCATGGAAAGAATTAAGTTTGTGAACCAAGGTACCACTGTACTAAGTGACTTTTCTGTTCTGTAGCTTCCTCCCCATCTTGTCTCTTTTGTACTTTACTGAAGGTGAGGAGGGAGAACTAACTTTAGCTGGGGTGCCCCATTTTCCCCATGCTCTGTTTGTCAGCTCTCTTGTAATTGCTCCTTCCAACAAGAATTAACTCTTTCTAAGTAGCCAGAAAGCTTACTGAGGCCTTATCCTATCTTTTCCCTGCCTGCTGTCTCCCCCACCTTTCCCTACACTAGGAATTGAATCCAGAGCCTTCACACTGAGCTATTATCTCCCAGCCCATTTATTTATTTATTTATTTATTTATTTATTTATTTATTTATTTGAGACGGGGTCTTGTTATGTAGCCCAGGCTGACCTTAAACTTAGGGTGATCCTCCTGCCTCAGCCTCCTGAGTGTTGGAATTACAGTGGACCCTTGACTTATGAATTCAATTAGTTCACGAGGGCTGGCTGTAACTCAAGTTGGTTGTAAGTTAAGACTATTTTTCCTGTAAGAAATAATGGAAATACCCAAAATATGTTCCGAACCTCCCAAAGCACCCCTTAACCTTTTCATAATAAAAAAGGATTGTATAATGTGCAAAATTCACCAGAAACACCAATAATTTTCCTATTGTATTCACCAAAAAGTTATAAAATGTGCCTGGTTTACCAGAAACAACAATTTCATACTGTACTCACCATTCAGTTTGACATTTGTGGCTTGCAGGAAGGAAGGATGAAATGGAAGGTGGTTATTATTCGGAAGGAATAAGTCCTCTTCCATAAGAACTTCAGAAATCTGGCTCTTGGTGTCTTTTCTGTCCTTGGATGAGTTTGTAGCCCACTATGACCTAGTTCTGGCCCACTAGGTCTCAACCTTTTCAAAACTAAAAACTGGTCTGAGATTGTCTGTTTTTGTTTTAACACTGTTCGATAGTATGACATGACGTTGTCATTAAGCAAGTGAATGCAGTGATTGGCTTTTTCTCTGTCTGGGTGGGTCTTCTCTACAAAGGTTTGTAGCTCTGTCCATTTTTTTAGGATTTCCTTTAATTTAATGTAATGCTCTCCCAACTGAGCTATTTCAGTGGCGCAGCTTTCCTTTTTTTCCAAAGAAGAACTTCGCTGCACTGATTGTTGATACTCCTCCTCCTCCTCTTCAGAGAGCTCCTTAGCTGCCATCTGTTGCTCAGCCAGAAGTTGCTGAAGTTCCTCTCTAGACAGTTCCTTTGAGTTCCTCCACCAGTTCCTCAGCATCACCACAGTCTACCTGCGAGCCTATGGTCTCTGCTATAGTGACAAGGTCATCAACCACAGGGTCAGTTGGAGGCTCAAGTTCCTCTACACAGCCTTCAAAGTCTCTCTCCTGTATAATTTTAGGCCACACTTTCTTCCAGTCAGATTTCAGTGTCCTTAGAGAGACACTGGCCCAGGATTTCTCAGTTAACCCCACACAGAAAAGACCAGCATTCGGGTTGTTGGATGCTGTAAACAGAGGTTGAATAAGTTCCCCTCTCGTCTAAATTTCTTGAGTGCTTTTATCAAGAAAGGGTATTGAGTTTTGTCAGATACTTTTTCCATATCGAAATCATGTGATTTTTTAACTTTTTATTTTTTTACTTTGTTATATTCACTGCTTTTCATATGTCAAGCCAACCTTGTATTCTTGAGATAAATCTAACTGGTTTATGATGTTTAATTTTGTTGTTCTTTTTGGTTTTGTTGTTGTTGTTCAGGTTTTTGTGTGTGTGTGTTGTTTTTTGTTTGGGTTTTTTTTTTTGGTACCAGGGATTGAACTCTGGATCTTGCGCTTGCAAGGCAGGTGGTGGAGCCACTGAGCTGAATCCCCGGCCCTGTCTTTGTATTTTTGAGACAGGGTCTTGCTGTGTAGTTTAGGCTGGCCATGAACTCACTGTGTAGCCCAGGCCGGTCTCAAATTCATAGCAATCCTCTTGCCTCTGCCTCCCAAGGGCTGGGATTACAAGCATGTGCCACTATACCTGGCAGTGTGATGTTTAATGTTTTAAAAAATATATTGCTAGATTTTGTTTACTAGTGTTTTGTTGAGGATTTCTACATTCATATTCATAAGAGATACTGGTTCTTTAATGTTTTGGTTTGAGTTTTGTTTTTCCTTTTGGTGCCTTTCTCTCATTTTGGTATAATGGTTCATACTGACCGGAGAATGAGCTGGGTGGTGCATGCCTTCCTCTTCTATGTTGGAAGAGTTCGTGAAGAATTAGTATTTAAATTTTTGGTAGAACTTACCAGTGGATCCATCCAGTACTGAGCTTTCCTTAGGGAATAGTTTCTTGGTTTTGTTTCATTTTGATTTTTGAGACAGGGTCTTGCTATGTAGTCTCGCTATGTAGTCCAATCTATGTGCTCTTGAATTTACTATGTATGTGGCCCATGGCCTCAAACTTGTGATCTTGCTGCCTCAGCTTCCTGCATGCTGGGATTACAAGTGTGGGAATAGTTTTTTTTAATATTAATTCAGTCTCTAGTTGTTACAGATCTCCAAGTCACCTATTTCTTTAGTCAGTTTTTCCAGTTTGTGGCTCTTAAGGAATCCATCCACTTCATCCAGATCTAATTTTTTGTTATACTGTATTCCTTTGTAAACCTTTGTATTTCTGTAATGTTGGTAGAACTATACCTCTTTATTTTATTCTTTCTTTTTCTTGGTCAGTGCTGCTCTAAAGATTTTATCAACTTGTTCCTTCTTCCTTTTTTCACTTTTTAGAAAATTATTTTACACTCTGGAAGCTTGATGCAGGAGGATTGCAAGTCCAAGGAGCACTCCACCACTGAGCTACATTCCCAGCCGCCTTATGTTCCTTTTCTTTTTTGGTACCTTGGGTTTGTAAACCAGGGTCTTTACACTGAGCTACATCTCTAACACTTGTTTGATTTTTTAAATTTTGAAACAGGGTCTCACTCATTTGCTAAGTTGTTTAGGTTGGCCTTGAAATTCCAAACCTCTTGCCTTAATTTTCCAAGTGTCTGGGATTTATAGAAATGTGCCACCACACACAGCAAAGTAAGATTATTGATTTGACATCCTCTTTTAAAATATAAGCATTAAAGCTGTTCATTCCCCAGTAAGCCCTGCTTCAGTTGTATTCTGTAAATTTTGGTATGGTGTGTCATTTTCATTCATTTCCAATTATATTTTTTTCAAAATATTTTCTAATTTCTCTTTAGATCTTCTTGGACATGTTGGTCATTTAGGAAGGTGTTTTATTTCTCTATATATTTCTGAGCTTCCCAACTTCCATTTCATTGTGGTCAGAAGACATCTCTTTTATTTTCTTAATTCTTTAAAATTTATTGACAATTGCTTTATGGTGTGTTGTGGAGAATGTTTTGCATACACCTGAGAAGAATTCTGTTCACTGGGTAGTGTTCTGTTTTAGGTGTGATTGATTTCTAGTGTCATTCAAGGCTTGTATTTTTGACCGTTGTGTAATACTCTACTCTAAAATGGTAAGGCCCTAGGTTTCTTTTCTAGGAGTTCCCCGTTAGCCCAATTGATAGGTTTGCTAATATGTAAGGGATAACTTCCTGTGTAGTAAGGCCCTAGAGAAAATAGTGAGGAATGGTACCTAAGCTATTCTCTGATCTTTAAAAAGAACCTTAGTCTATGAAGTATTACGAGGTTGGTTCCAAACCACCACATTTAAACCAAATATTGCAATAAAGCAAGTCACACATTTGTTTTGGTTTTGGGTACGTATAAAAGTTTGGTTTACACTGTTCCATAATCTGTTAAGTATATGATAGCATTATATCTAAAAATCAGTATACATACCTTAATTAAAACATTTTGTGACTCAAAAATGCCAGTGATCATCTGGGCTGTTGGAAAAATGGCACTAACAGACTACCTCAGCAAAGGGTTACCACAAACTATTAATTTGTAAAAAATACAGTTTTGGGCCGGGGATTTAGCTCAGTGGTTCTGGCACCTGCCTCGAAAGCTCAAGGTCCCAAGTTCGATCCCCAGTACTAAAAAAAAAATATATAGTTTTGACACAAAAAAACAAGGTTAGGTAAAATGAGCTTTGTCTGTAGTTATTACAGCTTAACATTGTTATGTTGGGAGGCATCAGTTAACACAGATGCCTAGTTAAAAAGTTACCATAGTAGTTGGGCACAGTGGCACATGCCTCTACTATAATCTCAGCTACTTGAGAGGCTGAGGCATGAATATCACAAGCTTGAGCCCACCCTGGGCAACTTAGTGAGACTGTGACTGGAAAAAATACAAAGGGCTGGGGATGTAACTTAGTGGGATAGCAGTTGGCTAGCTAGCGTGGGCAAGGCCCCAAACTCCAGCGGGGGAAGGGGGATGTCACAGTAATCCAGGGAAGTTATATTGGTAACTTTCAGTCAGGTATTGGGAATGAGCAGTCATTGACAAAAGACAAAAGGTTTGGTAGGAGGAGACTGTATTGGACATGTTAAGTTTGAGACCCTAGTGGACATGGATAAATAATGGTCAGCTGGTTGTGTGTGTATATGTATATGTTTGTGTGCTTATTTGTGAGTGTGTGTGCCTCAGCACTCAGAAGAGAGGACTGAACTGAAATACAGATTTAAAATGCAGCAGGGTCTACTTGGTAGTTGAAAGTGTAAAAATAGATGAAATCACAGTAGGAAAGCTTGTAGAGAAGAGAATTGGAAAAAATTCTAAGCAGCCACCTACATCACAAGGATGGGCAGAGGAAAAACCCTTAACACAGACTGGCAAGGAGGAATCTGTTATTTAATAGAATACTTGGACAGTGTGTTGTCATAGAAGCCAGAAAATGGCAGCATGTCTAACACTGAACTACTATGTAGAAAGAAGTAAAGAATTGAGATATGACCATTGAATTTCATATGATTCTTGATGTGTTTGTTCAGTTATTTTTAAATAGTGGTTGAACATTGAAAGGTGGGTAAGAAAGCAGAGACTTATGACAGAGGTTGAATGACTCTTTTAAAAGATTAAATAGATTGAAAGAAAATTTTTTTTCCTGGCTCCTCTGAGCAAAGTTTTAAGCATACTGATGAGGAATGAACTACTAAAGAAAATCAAGAGCAGGGTGGGTGGTGCTGGTGCACACCTGCAGTCCAAGCCCTCTGGGAGGGTGAGGCAGGAGGAACAAATATTTGAGCCCAGCCCAGGCAATTTAGTAAGTTAAGAAGAACCTATCTCAAAGGAGATAAGGCTTAGTGAGAAGACCTTGGGATCAGTCCCTGGTACTTTAGAGGAGGGGGCAGGTCTTCAGAGTATCATTATTGGAAAAACCCTGAACCTCCGCAAATCTTAAGACTATTACTTTCTCTGTGAATTAATTGATGCTCTGCTGAGAATTCTTTTTTTTTTTTGAGACTTCTAATACTAACTGTAATGATAATTGTTCTTTGTGTTTTTATTTCTTGCTTTTAGCTTTATTTTTCAAGATAGTTAAAAAGATTTTTTCTTCTCTGATGTGGCCCTCCATGTTGGTTGCTATAGAAATGTTCCAGGGAACTGGAAAATTAAGTTAAAGTCAAAAATAATGATTTTATTTATTTATTTATTTATTTTTTGGTACCGGGGATCGAACTCGGGTCCTTCCGCTTGAGAGGCAGGCAGCGAAACCACTGAGTTAAATCCCTGGCCCAGGAATAATGATTTTAAAAACTCATCCCTTGAGGGGTGAGGCAGGGAGAGATCAAAGATTTTTCATTTTATGGACAATAAAATTTTGTTTACTGTCTCTCCCAGGACAATTTACACTTCAGTTCATGTGTGACCTGAGTTGTTTCTTTGTTTTGTTTGTTTTTTGTGACCTGAGTTTTAATCTGGCTGAACAGTAATGCTTCTGAACCTCAAAAGTAACCATCTGTAAAATGGGCATAATGATGCTTCAGAGGATAACTAGCTCAGAGTAGTATTTAATTTCCATTTTTCTACCTAAGGGACATATGAAATGAAATGTAATACAGGAGATGGTAATATATTTGTGTTGAATTTAAATGAAATCTTCAAAGCAATGTAATTTAGCTATGTAATAGGGCTGTTGCTGTATTCATAAATAGATCTGAGTAGTATTTTTAAATTGTTACATTTAAAAATTTGATTATTTTAACAGCTTTATGGAAGGGTTGGTGTTCTTGTTTGTATGTTTACTCTTGACTGAAAGAATGTTTACTACATTCATTAAACCATATATATCCTGTGTGGTTTAGATATGAACTTGTGATCCTCCTGATGCCCATGGTTCCTAGCAAACAACTGCCTTTGAAAAACTTGGAGAGTGTTTTAAAAACTGAGTTTTGAGGGCTGGGGATTTAGCTCAGTGGTTCCCCTGCCTGCTTCACAAGTGCAAGGTCCCGAGTTCATTCCCCAGTACCCCCCCCCCCCAAACCCCCAAAAAACAAAAACCAAAACTGAGTTTTCAGAAAGATAATGAGGAAGTGGAATTCTTAGATTAGTATCTACAATTAACTGACATTTTGATTCTAAAAAAATCTTTGCTTTGTGATTTTATCCTGCAATAGAATAATTTAAGAATGACTTAATTTTGTTTGTTTGTTTGATTTTGAGCTGTGTAGTTCAGGCTTGCCTTGAACTCACTATGTAGCCTAGGATGACCTCAAACTCATGGTGATCCTCCTACTTCCACCTCCAGAGTTCTGGGATTACAGGTGTGTGCCACCTCAGCCAGCCTGACTTATCATTCTTTGGGGATTTTTGTTTTTTGTTTTTGTTTTTGTTGGTACTGGATATCAAACTCAGGACCTTGTACTTGCAAGGCAGGTGTGGTGCCGCTGAGCTAAGTCCCCAGCCCTGACTTATTATTCTTAATCATCAGATTTCCCAGCCAAAATTAAGCTTTGAAAATGCTAATTTTGCTATGGTCTCTTAGACCTATCTTTGTGGTATAAGAATGCTTTTATTTGTAATGAAGAATTGATTATTGATTCAGTTTGTTCTACAGTTTGTTATAGTTGTCTCTAAGAACTATTTTACTGGACAAATGAAGAGGTTAACTACACACCCAGTTTTACTAAGTTCATAGAAATGGAAGTGGTATATAATAAAGCTGTGCTTGGTCTTTGAAAGAAATACCATAGAGGGCCAGGGATTTAGCTCAGTGGTTCTGGCGCACCTGCTGCGCAAGCACCAAGTCCCGAGTTCGATCCCTGGTACCAAAAAAAAGAACCAAACAACAACAACAAAAAGAAATACCATAGAAACTAGGTGTGGTGGCATATACCACCTGCACTCTGGGAGGCTAAGGCAGAAGGATTAAAAGTTAGAGGCCAGGGCTGGGGATTTAGCTCAGTGGTTCTGGCGCCTGCCTGGCAAGTGCAAGGTCCCGAGTTTGATTCCTGGTACCAAAAAAAAAAAAAAAGAGGCCAGCCTCGGCAATTTATTGATTTAGTGAGATGCTGCCTCAAATCAGACAAGGGGATTTAAATTGATTTTGAAAAGAAGTAGTAATTTTTGATGATTTAGCTATCCAAATGTATAAAAGGTTAGTTTAATACGGAAAAATGTTTGAGTAGTTTATCTTTGAATTCCTAAATTGTATTCTAAACGTATTACTACCCTTCTCCTCCTCCTGCTCTTCCTCCTCTTCTTCCTTACCCCCTTTTCTTTCCTCTCACCCCCCTCCTCCCTTTCCTAGGGCCTGTGGATCAAACCCATCACTGCCTCACACTTGCTGGATCCCCAACAGTTAGGTTTTTTTATCTTTCAATTTGTTTCCACTTAGGTTTTTTTTTGGCACCAGGGATCAAACTGGGGACCTTGTGCTTGTGAGGAAGGTGGAGGAACCACTGAGCTAAATCCCTGGCTCTCCACTTAATTAGTTAATTCTTTTTTGTGTGTGCTGGGAATTGAACTCAGGTCCTTGTGCTTGCCAGGCAGGCGCGGTGCCACTGAGCTACATCCCTGGCCCAGTTAATTCTTGACTATATGCATATATACATTTGCTAAGTTGTCCATTTGTAATTTAATTGCTGTTACATTAGTTGGGTATTTTTGCAGATATTTTTTCCATCCATTTATATACATCAGTATTGAGACTAAAAATTAGATTTTTTTCCTTGCTCATACAAATCTTATATGTACAAATCTTATATCTTATATGTATTACTCTGAAAGGTTTTGTTTTTTGTTTTGGGGTTGTTGTTTATTTTTGGGTACTGGGGATCGAACTCAGGACCTTATGCTTGCCAGGCGGGCACTGTGCCACTGAGCTACATCCCTGGCTCTAAAAGTTTTGTTTTTACTTAATGTAGTTTCATTACAGTTCCAACGTATGGGTGTACCTCTGTGGTATCTAGCTGTTGCCCTGTTATTGTATGATTGGTGTTTATTTCAGCTACAAAGATTCCTAGTGGTTTTTTGGACAGGGTCTCTCTAAATTGCTAAATAACTTAAGCTGGGCTTGAACTTGTGATCCTCCTGCCTCAGCTTCCCAGAGTGCTGGGATCATAGGTGTGTACCATCATGCCTGGCTTCTAGACTTTTGGGTTGTTTTTTTGTTTTTTAAATAAAAAAAGACAATTTATTTGAAGGTAGGGGAAGGGAGAAAGGGAAGGTTCATCTGTGGAGGTGGATAATAATGAGAACTAGGAGGTGAGAAATAGGGGGAGGAGGGAGATATGTCACTATAATACTTCTTAAGACATTTTGATGCACATAGATATTACTTGAAAAAGTTTTCCTGAGTCTGAGACTGATAATAAATATAGAAGAAATGTAGGTTCACGCAAATTATTTCTCCTTTTTTATATTTTCAATAGTTATTTCCATATGTCTAGGTCAGTGATATTATCCATCCCCCCAACAAGCCTTTTATTACCTGATTTTTAAAAAATGAGTAGTATGTGTGTATACATGAAGATTTTCAATAGTCTTCCCAAGGTTAATGGATTCCTTGATCCATGCCAAGTATTTTTAATTATAGTTTTAATATGACAAGAATATTTCAAAATCTTATAAAGGTTCAGTGATGAATTTGTATGTGAATGAATCCAGTTGGGGGTGTGAAGGACACTTAAACAAGAGTCAGCAAAATTGGCTTCTAATCCCACTTCTGCCATTAACAAGCCTCATGACTTTGAAACTTTTACTTCTCTTGTCTTTGGTCTATTCCATGTTAAATTGATACTGTGAAAATTTCATAAGTTTTAGGGTCAAGTAGACCAGAGATGGTTATGAATTGAGTTTGCTAATTACTCCCTGTGTAACCCTTGGACGAGTTCTCTGAATATTGCTTTATTTCTCTGTAAAAAATAGGGAAAATGGCACCAGCTACTGTGGACTTTAAAGATTAAATGAAAAAAGATATTTGAAAAGCTTAATAATACTTGATACTGTTAGGGACACAAGTAAATATTAGTCACCTCATATTGGAAAGTTAGTTAAACTAGAACTCAGTGTTCTCTATGGTATCTTTTACCAATTAATTTTTATTACTTTATTTTAAACTATTCTTGTTACAACACAATAATTTGAAAATTTTTGTTATGGCAGCATTACCCTGAAACCATGTGGGAGAGCAAGGAAGTATTAAACTGATACCATATTTTCTTCATGCTTTTCTATTTTAGAATGCTGAATATATTAAAAATCTCAAATATTTGCTGTACTTTTAAGATTCATAAAAGAATAATATAGGTTAGAATTTCTTAATCTGGAAAATCTTAAGTACCGTAGGAATCTATGAATAGATTTTTCACAGGTCTTTCTTTTCTAATTTTTTTGTTTTTTCCTCCTTCCTTTCCCCCTCCTCACTCTTCAGTTCCCCCTTCCTTTTGAACACTTTTTTCTTATTTCACTTGTCTATTTTACATTCTAGTCTCTATTTACACTTTCAGTTTCTTACACCAGAGAGACAGTGTAATACTTAACACGTGTCTGATTTATTTTACTTAAGAGTATAGATTCAACGTGCATCCATTTAGCTATAAATGTCTCAAGTTTATCCTTCTTTATGGCTGAGTTGGTACTCCACTGTATAGAAAAACCACATCTTTTTTATCCATTCATCAGTTGATGGGTATTTGGGTTGTTTGCAAGATTTAGCTAATAGAAACTGTGTCCCTATAAACATGGGTGCACATATATCACTGTGGTTTCACAGGTGTTTGGACCTTAAAAATTTTGTGTGAAATTTCAGAGTGAGGATTTTTGGCTTTCATTGTGAACAACGTAGATTTAGTCTCTGCTAAAAATGATTTTAATATAGTGGTGGAATGAAACTGATCTAGAGGCTGTTATAGAGTTGTAAGATGCCAGGGAAGGCTTCTGAGTAGTTAGCTTTTTCCTTCCCTCCTTGCTTCCTTGCTTGCTTGCTTGTGGTACTGGGGTTCCAACCCAAGCCTCGAACTTGCTAAGCCAGTGCTTTTTCATTAACTACATCCCCAACCTGGTTGGTATTTTTGGTAGCATCTAAATGATAAAGAGTAGCATCTAGTTCAAAGATTAGACAGAAAATAGCTAGCATTAAGATCCAGTGGTGGGGACAAATGTTAGAAGATGAAGTTGAAGAGCTAATTATAGAAATCTGGATTTTGTACTAAGTATAATGGAAAGCCATTTCCAGATTTTAAACTGGAAAATGATTTTTTGAAAAAGGAAACTTAAGACAAAGCCATGAGGACTCTAGCATTTAGAAGTTTAAGAGTTCACTTTTAATTGAAAAGGAGAGGAATATCATTCATTGACCTTTTAAGAGAGTGAGATTCATCTGTTTCATATCTTGTTGAGAAGACAAGGTTAGGGGGCCGGGAATTTAGCTCAGTGGCTCTGCCGCCTGCCTCACAACCACAGGGACCCGAGTTCAATCCCTGGTACCAAAAAAAAAAAAGAGAAGACAAGGTTAGAATGATAACCTGACCATTAGATTTGGCAGCAAGTTTGCCATGAGACCAGAATGCCCGTGCAGTCAGTTGCTACTAGAGAATGCAGGTTTGTGATAGTTTATACCACTACTAGTATCTTGTGTGGATTTCATTTGAAACTATAAATAGTTCTCTCTTTGTATTTAGTCTTCAATCTGTGGGTGGTGTGATGTGGTTACAAGTTTGGATTTTGAGCTTCAATACCAGAATTAATATAACTTTTTTTTTTTAGCTTACTAAACCTCTCTAAATCTTTTTTGTGGGGGGAATAACAACAGTGTCCCAAATGGTTGCTTTGTGAGGCACTTTGCACAGTATGTAGCACATGGCTGTATGAATAGTAAAAACTAAAATGATATGCAGTATTTTGTACACTTTGGGGTTTGTATAGTGTTTAAGGGTTTAAAGTGCTTTGTTTTATCTTTTTTTATTTTCTCTTTTTTTGTTTTGTTTTATGTTTTTGATTAATTAGAAAATTCTTGGCTCTATTGATATAATGTATTACATTTATTGCTTTGCATATGTTGAACCATCCCTGCATCTGTGGGATGAATCCCACTTGGTCAGCATGTATGATCTTCTTGATGATCTTCTGCATTCTATTTGCCAGTATCTCAGGAAGGATTTTTGCATCTGTGTTCATTAGTGAAATTGACCTGTAGTTCTCTTTTTTGGTTGGGTCTTTTCTCTGCTTTGGAGATCAAAGTGATTTGACAAAATCCAACAGGCATTTATGATAAAAACCCTACAAAATATTGGAATAGATGGTCTCTGCCTCAATCTGATAAAAGCCATATATGGAAAACTGGCAGCAAATATCTTACTAAATGGTCAAAAACTGAAATCCTTCACACTAAAATCAGGAACAAGACAAGGATGTCCACTATCACCATTCCTGATTAATATAGTTTTGGAAACATTAGCCACAGCAATTAGACAAGAGAAAGAAATAAAGGGAATAAAGATAGGTAATGAAGAAGTCAAATTGTCATTATTTGCAGATGAGATGATATTCTATATAGAAGACCCCAAGAACTCCACCAAAAGTCTTCTAGACTTAATAACCAAATTCAACAAAGTAGCAGGATACAAGGTCAACACAAAAAAATCAATAGCTTTCCTCTACACGAACAACAGATTCAATGAGAGAGAAATAGGGCAAACAATTCCTTTCACAATAGCATCCAAAAACTGAAATACCTAAGAATCAACCTAACAAAAGAAATCAAAGACCTCATCTCTGAAAACTATAGCACTCTGAAAAGAGAGATTGAAGAGGATATCAGAAAATGGAAAGACATCCCCTGCTCCTGGGTAGAAAGGATCAACATAGTGAAAATGACATATTTCCAAAACTGCTATATAGGTTCAATGCAATTGAAATCCCAGCACCATACTTCATGGACCTTGAGAAAACAATCCAAAAATTCATTTGGAGCAAGAAGAGACCTAGAAAAGCAAAAGCAATTCTAGGCAACAGAGACATGGCAAGGGGGTATCACAACCCCCAACTTGAACCTATACTACAAAGCTACTGTGATAAAAACAGCATGGCACTGGCAAAGAAACAGACCTAAGGACCAGTGGAACAGATGAGAAGATGCAGAAGCAACTCCAGACACACTCAGCCACCTCATCTTTGACAAAGGAGCCAAACACCCTCACTGGAGGAAAGATAGCCTCTTTAATAAATGGTGCTGGAAGGGGGCCGGGGATTTAGCTCAGTGGTTTCGTCACCTGCTGCGCAAGCACAAGGACTCAAGTTCAATCCCTGGTACAAAAAAATAAAAAAAATAAATGGTGCTGGAAAAATTGAGTTTCAACTTGCCAAAGATTAAAACTAGACCTATATCTCTCACTATGCTCTAAACTAAAATTGAAATGGATTAAAGATCTAAATATTAAAACAAAAACACTGAACTAGCTGGAACAGAGGTTAGGTAGAACTCTTGTAGACATTGGTGTAGGAAAAGAATTTATGAACTAAACCTCAGTTGCCCGTGAACTAGCACAATCAACAAGTGGGATCTCTATTAAAAAACTTCTGCATAGCAAGAGTAACTACCAACAGTGTGAAGAGACAACCCACAATGTGGGAAAAAATTTTCAGCTGCTGTCCCTCTGACAAAGGTCTACTATCTCGAATCTATAAAGAACTTAAAAAAACCAGACCTCCCAAATTTAAAGACCCAATCAGAAAATGGGCATCTGAAATGAACAGATATTTCTCAGACAAAGAAATAGAAATAGCAGATAAGCATATGAAAAAATGTTCAACATCAGGTCATTTGAGAGATGCAAATGAAAACAATGCTGAGATTCCACCTCCAGAAAGAATGGCTGCTATCATGAAATCCACCAATAACAAATGCTGGCGGGGCTGTGGGGAGAGAGGAACCCTGCTCCACTGCAGGTGGGAGTGTCGACTGGTGCAACCACTGTGGAAATCAGTATGGAGATACCTCAAAGAACTAGGACTGGAAGTCCCATTTGACCCAGCTATTCCCCTACTGGATATCTTCCCCAAAGAATTAAAAGAATCATACATACCACAGTGATATATGTGCACCCATGTTCATAGCAGCACAGTTTGTAATAGCTAAAGCTTGGAAGCAGCCCAATTGCCCATCAACTGGAGACTGGATAAAGAAAATGTGGGTTTTAAAAAATAAAATGGAGTACTACTCAGCCATTAAAAATGAGAAATTAAGAGACATTTATAGCTAAATGGATGCACATTAAGGCCATACTCTTAAGTGAAATAAAGAAGAACAGACATGTAAATATGGAATAGTTTCTGTAGTGTGAGAAACTGAAAGTGTAAATAAGGCCTAAAAGGTATAATAGATAATGTGAAATAGGAAGAAAGAGGCAAAGGGGAAGGGGAAGTGGGAGGGGTAGGGGAAAGGAAAGAAGGGAATGGAATTAATATGAGAAAATGAGGCTGCCATCCCAGACTCCTAGGGCAGAGAAGGTGAGCCGGTCCCTCACTCGGAAGGAAACTCCCCCACCGCCATCCGAAGCTCCTAGGGCAGAGAAGCTCAGCCGGTCCCAGAACCTGGAAGGAAGCTCCCCGCCTCCATCCCAGGCTCCTAGGGCAGAGAAGCTCAGCCAGTCCCAGCACCCAGAAGGAAGCTCCCCCGCTGCCATCCCAAGCTCCTAGGGCAGAGAAAGTGAGCCTTGTGGGCACCAGAAGCACCCCCCCTGCCCCGTGGAAATGAGAAAACACATAAGAAACCCTCAAAAACGGAGTTCCAGATCACCTACAGCAACCCCAAAGGGAAACAAGATGGAACAATCTGATACTCAACCACCTGGACTCTCTGAACTGGCAGTATGAGAAAATGAAAAAATGGCAACAAAGTCTTTGTAAATAGGGAGGGATGGTGGGGTTGAAGGGAGGGCAGGGGAAAGGGGAAAAATAAGAACTAAGAGAGATTATGTAAAGGTGCAAATTTCCAATGATGAATGTCATTATATTGTATACCTAAAATGTACCAATAAAATTAATTTTAAAAATAAATAAAAAATTCTAAGTTCATCAAAACTCATACCAATACAAAAGAACTAAGATGAGATATGTATGTGTACCAATTCCTCATGATGATCGTATTCATTATATATCACCAATATGTACTAATAAAAATATATTTTAAAAAACAAAAACCATTAAATCTCTCTACGTCTTTGCACAGATTAGCACAGGATCAGATTCTTCATAAGCATTAATATAAACTGCTATGCTAATTACTAGAAAAGTTAATATGAATACTCTATCAACTCAGCTTTAGCAAACATTTTCAGATATCCAGCTCTCCTTTTGAATGTTATGTCCTCTAAACACCCGTTTCTTTGTTCTTTGTTTTTTTTTTTTTTTTGGAGCATGCTACAACCTCATACACCATTATAGCATTTAACTCTACAATCAGATAGTTATTAGATATTTTCTTCTTTCTTTTTAACAGTGGCAAAGTTTCACATTTATTAAAGGTAAGAAAAAAACAGGCAAGGGGGAAAAAGGGGGCTCTGCAGAGCAAGTTTGGGCCAAGCAAAATGGCGTGAAAAAATAAAAATAAAAAATACACCCTACAGTGTAGGGCGGACTATCATGAAGAGGTATGACAGCCTTATTTTCTTTTTTAGCATCTAGAAGATAGTCTGAACATATTAAGCTATTAATTATTTGTAGGTGAATTTTACTTAGAATATACTTTATTATAGAAGTTAAAATATAGGTAGTTTCACAATTTACTCTTTATTATGAAGCTGTTAACACATGCAGGTAACTAATAATAGAACTGACATGAAATTAACTTGAGTATTTACTGTCTATTACACCATTAATATTTTTTTGTCTATTTTCATTTTAGTGTTTTTGTGGGTTTTTTTTGGTACCGGGGATAGAACTTGGGTCCTTGCACTTGCGAAGCAGGTGGTCAAACCACTGAGCTAAATCCCCAGCCCTCTCATTTTAGTGTTTTTTTGGGGGAGATTAAGTTTTTTTTATTTTTGTGGTAATAGAACTTGAACCCAGGGTCTGGTACGTGCTAAGCTAAATATCATACCTTGTAAAAAGTCAAAGTTTAATTGAAATAGACTGTTTTGTTTTGTTTTGGTTTTTTGGTACAGGGGATCGATCTCGGGTTCTTGAGCTTGCGTAGCAGGTGGCGAAACCATTGAGCTAAATCCCAGGCCCTTTAATGACTTGTAATACTCTAATACTTTATTCATCAATTCTCATTTTAAAAAACAAGTTATTAGTAAATGTAGTAGTTATTGTTTAAGACACATGCCAAAAGTTTTATTTTATTTTATTTTTTTCAATGCTTATCAAATCCAGGATCTTAGCACTAAGCTACATCCCTAGCCCTTTTAAAATTTTGATGGAGAATCTCACCAAATTGATATGCCGGGGCTCAAATTTATGATCCTCCTTCCTCAGCCTCCCAGAATCCTGGGATTACAGATATTGCTACTACTCCAGGCAATTGTTTTGTTTCTTAAATTTTGGAATTTAAAGTTGTTTTTTTTGGGCCGGGGATTTAGCTCAGTGGTTTCGCCACCTGCTGCGCAAGCGCAAGAACCCGAGATCAATCCCCGGTACCAAAAAAAAAAAATGATAAAGTTTTTTTTGAGACAAGGTCTCACTATGTAGTTCAGACTGGTCTTGAACTCATTATGTAGCCCAAATTGGCCTTAAACTCACAGCAGTCCTCTTGGTTAAGCTTCTTGAGTGCTGGGATTACAGGTGTACCACCACCATACCCAGCTAGAGATTTAAAAAATCTTTTGAATTAATACTTTGTTGTCCTAGCAACACACACTATATATAAAAAAACTAATATGAGCCATGCAAGGAACCATAAAAAAGATGTCTTCTTACATATCAAATTTAAGAATATCTAAAAGTTAAAAAAAATCCTATATTCTCTTTTTTATCTCTTTATTCCAACCAAATTTGATGATAAAGTACCTTTAAGGGCTGAGCATTTAGCTCAGTGGTTCCACTGCCAGCCTCACAAGTGCAAGGTCCCGAGTTTGATCCCTGGTACCAAAAAAACAAACGTATCTTTAAGGTAGTTTTTATTTTAGGCCAATTTTCAAAAACCTCTCTATTGATATATAACTTATGTAGAAGTCCACTTCAGGGCCAGGGATTTAGCTCAGTGGTTCCGCCACCTGCCTCGCAACTGGAAGGACCCGAGTTCTATCCCAGGTACTAAAAAAAAAAGTCCACATAAGTAAAGAACTTGCTTGTAAATTGTCACAACTGAAGAGACCCATGTAACATGTGCAGGTCAAGAATATTATTAGTCCCTCTAAAAAGGTTTTTGTTTTGTTATGTCTCCCCTCATTCTTATTGCTGATGATCAAACCACCAGGACCTCATGCATGCTAGAAAAGGATTAGTCCTTAAAGATTTTATTCATTTATTTATTTTGGTGCTGGAGATTGAACCAGGGCCTCACACTTACTAGACAAATGTTCTATAACTGAATTAAATTCACAATCCCCCAAAAGGTTAATTTTTAACCATATGTATATGTGTACAGTATATAAACAGAGTCTTAAACTTAAGAGACTTAGATGTCCTGGCTCTAACTTCATTACTAACTGCAAGTGTTACTTAGGCAAGTTAGTTCTTTCTTCCTTTTTTTTTTTTTTTTTTGGGTTCGGTTTTTTGAGACAAAATCTTGCTGTGTAGTTCAGTCTGGCTTTGAACTCACTATGGAGCCCATACTGGCCTGGAACTTGCAGCCACCCTCCTGCCTCAGCCTCCCAAGTACTGGGATTACAGGCATGCACTACTACGCCTGGCTCTTTAAGCGAGTTATTTCAACTTTTTGGAGACTATTCCCCATCCCTAAAGTGAAGGAACAAGACTCGATATTTTATTATGGCTTTAATTCTTTAAAAATGCAAAAATATGGAGTACTGTGATATAAGTGTTTTGAGAGGTCAGAGATGAGACTAAATTTGATTACTTTCTAAAAGTTTAAGTGAAACAAAAGACATACTCTAAAGTTTTTCCTTTTTCTTTGTTTTTCCAGGTTAAATTTCACACTATGTGCTGACTGTATCTACAGAAGATAATTTAAAAAAAGATAAACTTTTTTCAAAGGTTTTGATTCCAGTGGAATCTTTGCTTTAGATTTTGTGTGTGTGTGTGTGTGTTAGTGAATTGTAACTCCAGAAGCAATGCCTGTACAAGCTCCACAATGGACGGATTTCCTTTCCTGCCCAATTTGCACTCAGACTTTCGACGAAACAATTCGAAAACCTATCAGTTTGGGTTGTGGCCATACTGTCTGCAAGATGTGCCTGAATAAACTCCACCGCAAGGCTTGCCCATTTGACCAGACCACTATCAATACAGACATTGAGCTCCTCCCTGTGAACTCAGCATTGCTACAGCTAGTGGGTGCTCAGGTAAGGTGATTGACTTAATACTTTTTAATTTGTGGTGTATGTTTTCCTCTTGAGAGAAATGTGTTGAATTAAAACTGAGTAATGTTGTCTTCTGTGTGAGTATAATTCTTTATTGTACAAATCCTTTATTTTGGTATGTTAGATTTATTAGTCCATAGTTTTTCAGTTGTAATACAGAAACGTCCATTTCATCTTGTGGCTTGGTTTTCAACAATCCTAGCTATATGGATTAGGAAAGAAACCTAGGAGGTTAGTAATAAGGACTTAACATTGAGGAAAATAGTCATAAAACCTTGTACTTTACTCAGTGGGAAAGATAAAGCTGCTTCAGACAGTTTTACTTATTAGAAACTAATTGGAATGAAAGATGAGAAAGGTGACAAAAGTATCAAGTGCAGCATTTGTGAACAGTTTATTTAGAATAGAAGCAATGTCCTGGGTACGTGAATCTGGCAGTTCTGGAGGTAATTGAAAATTTTATGTAAGTATTCCCAAACTAGAGATCAGTGTCCTCACAAGATTTAAAGCCAAGATAAACAAATTTTTAGAAGCATTTATTTAGACAGTCCTCACTATTTTGTACAGTGTGAGTCTTAAGTCCCATATGTTTATCGTAAGTTAAAGATTAGTCTTCTATAAATTGTTAAAACACGGCAAAGGTTGATATTACGTACGTTGGAGAAAAAGGCAGCTGTTCTAGAATAGCTTATTCAAAAGAAAAATTTACTTTATTTATGAGCCTATCTTGATGTCACCAACAGCACTGCTAAATATTTGTCAAAAAGGAAAATGGATTTGATCTTTTTTGTTTTCTTGTAATTAATTTTTTTTTCTGGTACTGGTGATCAAACTCAGGACCTTGCGCATGTTGGGCAGGCACTGTCCCGCTGAGCTACATCCCTGGCTCCTGTAATTAATTCATCTTATAATCATTTTCTTTGTATTTTGAAAATTATAGTATGTTTTGGAAAGAAAATAGATTGATTGAGGATAATAGTTTTAGAAATATCTGGTATTTTAATGCCAGATAACTGAGCTTGGCTTTTTTACATAAAGTTGTCTAAGAATAAACTAATTCTTTTTCCACAAAATGGCTGAGACTTCCTATCTTCAATGAAACAGCTAATGTTTATGGAACTTGAAGACAGGACATTTTAGTGTACAGTAGTCATTATTTTAACCTTAAAGATCCTATTAAAAAGCCATTAGCCAGGCTTGGTGGTGCACACTTGTAATCCCAGCACTTGGGAAGCTGAGGCAGGAGAATCACAGTGAGTTCAAGGCCATCCTGAACTACACAGTGAGACTGTCTCAAAAACAAACAAAAAAAGCAATTAGAACTGAAGAATAAATTCAGCAGAATTACAAATACAAAATCAACATGCTTCCGGGGATGGTGGCGCATGCCTGTAATCCCAGCACTCAGGAGGTTGAGGCAGCCTGGCTACATAGTGAGACCTTGTCTCAAAAAAAAAAAAAAATTTGCTGGGTGTAGTGCTGGATGTAATCCCAGCACTTGGAAGGCTGAGGCCAGAGGATTACCACAAGTTCAAGGGCTGCATGGGATACGCAAGGTGAGTTCAAGGCCAGCCCCCACTGCATAGTGAGACTTTGCAGGTGAATAAATGGAAAGATATAAAGTGTTTATTCATTGGCATATGTAATTCTCATGGCAATACTACTCAAAGCAGTCTACATATTTAGTGAAAGACCTATCAAAATTCCAATGATGTTTTCAATTAATTTTTTCCCTTTTTGTGTATGTGTTTGGTAGTAGGAATTGTAGTAGGGCCTGTATGTGTTCTGCCACTTTAGCACTGAACCACATTTTCAGCCCTTAAGTTTATTGTTTTATTTTATTTTTTTTGGTACCGGGAATCGAACTTGGGACCTTTCGCTTGCGAGGCAGGCGGCAGAACCACTGAGCTAAATCCCTGGCCCATTAAGTTTATTTTTTAAAATAAACATTTTAAACATTTGTTTTTTAAAACAAAAATTTGTTGCTGGGCATGGTGGCACACACTTGTAATCCTAGCGCTCTGAGAGGCTGCAGTTGGAGAATCTCAAATTCAGAAACAGCATGGGCAACTTATAGACTTAGCGAGACCCCAACTTAAGTTTTTAAAAGGTTGGGAATGTAGCTCAGTGCTAAGTCCCTGGGTTCAATCCCCCATACTGCAAAAGAAAAAGAAAAATTAATTGGAACTTTACCTTCCACCACGTACAAACATTAACTCAAAATCGATCAAAGACCTATGAGTTAAAACTATTAAATTCTTAGAAGAAAATACAAGAGAAAGTCTCCATGACCTTTAACTTCACAATGATTTTTTAGATACAGTACAAGAAGTATAGGCAGTAAAAGAGAAAAGAAATTGATGAATTGGAAGTCACCAAAAATAAAAACGTGTATCAGAAGACATGTCAAGAAATTGAAAAGACAACCCACAAAATGAGAGAGGGTAATTATAAATCATGTCTGACAAGGGATTCCGATGCATGCTGCAACATGGATGAATCTTAAAAGCATTCTAAGTGAAATAAATCAGATAAAAAATGATGCATATGTTTCTGCCTATCTAGAATAGGTAAAGACTCAAAGAACAGAGATTACCAAGGGCCAAAGGAATGAGGAGTTTATTACTTAATGAGTATAGAGTTGTTATGGTGAAAATTTCTGGAAATATTGGTAATACTTATATAAGGTGAGCATATTTAATGTAGTATACACCTTAAAATGTCTAAAACGGTAAATTTTGTTACACATTTTATCACTATAAAAAGTTAAAAATATACCATCACCAAGTGAGTTTTGTCCCAAAAATGCAAAGTTGGTTTAACATTTAAAAACCGATTCATATCAATCAATACACCATAACAATAGAATTTTTTTTAAATGTACCTACTTAGTCATCTCAATGGACACAGAAAAGGTACTTGGCAAAATTCAGCACCCTTTCATGATAAAAAATACCCAAGAAACTAGGAAAAGAAGAACGCTTCTGAAAAATCCACAGCTGATATCATACTTGATGGTGAAAGACTAGATGCTTTCCCTGTAGAATTAAGAACAAGGCAAGAATCTCTGCTCACTACTTCTAGTCAGCATTTAGGAGGTGAAAAAAAAATCAATTCCCTTTACATAAAATCAAAATAAATAAAATATTAGGAATGTACTTAAACGAAGTACAAAAGTAGTCAGATGTGGGGTGTGCCTGTAATCCCATCACTGAGAAGCTGAGGCAGGATTGTAAGTTCAAGCCCAGACCAGGCAATTTAGCCACTTAGCCAAGACCCTGTCTCAAAGAAAAAATTAGAAAAGGGCTGGAAATGTAGCTCAAAGGCCCTGAGTTCAGTATCCATTACCACTTTTTAAAAAATGTAAAATTAGAGGGCCGGGATTTAGCTCAGTGGTGCCACTGTGTGCCTTGAAAATGCAAGGTCCTGAGTTCGATCCCAGATACCAAAAAAAAAAAAAGAAAAGAAAAGAAAGAAAGTGTGTTTATGGGCCCGGAGATTTAGCTCAGTGGTGCTGCCACCTGCCTCACAACCGCAAGGTACCGAGTTCGATCCCTGATACCAAAAAAAAAAGTAAAATTATGCTTTGATAGCTACAAATATTTTTGAAAAATTTAAAAGCCCAAATAAACATTTACTCATGATTCAAAGGCTAAATGTAAAAGATAATGTGTAATGTAAACTGTGTAATTCTTGGAAGAAAATAGAACCACATGTCTTCATGATTTGGGGGTAGGCAGTGTCTTGGGTTTGTTTGTTCGTTCCTTTGTTCCTTTGAAGATTTGTCACTGAAAACACCAAGAACAACAAGAAAAAGATAAACTTCATAAAAATTAAAAACTTTCAAAGATGCTGTCAAGAAAGTGACAGAACAAACTACAGAAGGAAGGGTGATAGTAAAATCATATATCTAGTAAAGGATTTGTATCTAGAATATGTACATGAGTTTATGACTCAATTAAAATGATAAAATATCCAATTAAAAATGGGTAGAGATCTAAATAGGCACCTCATCAAAGAAGATATGCAGATGACAAATGAGCAAATGAAAGGTTGTGCAGCAGTTGTCCTTAGGAATTGTAAGATAAAATAACAATGAGATAGCGCTGTATACCAGTTAGAACAGCTGATATCCAGAACATTGACAACAGATGCTGAAGATGCATGGAGCTACAGATACTTTTCATTCTTCACTGCTGGGAATGAAAAACTCATAAAACCACTTTGGGATAAAAGTTTGGCAGTTTCTTACTAAATTTAAGATGAGCATTAGCCCATCTGATTAGAAAACTTAAAACTTACACAAACAGCTCTCATGACTGTTTGTCTCACTTTGTAGTTCAGGCTGGCTTTGAATTCATTATGTAGCCAAGGCTGGCCTCAAACTCAGTGGCAGTCCTCCTGCCTCAGCCTCCCAAGTGCTGGGATTATGGGGGTGCTCCATCATGCCTGTCCCTCATGACTGTTTTACCAGGTTTGTTCAGTAAGTGAATGGATACACAAACAGTGGTATATCCATGCAATTGGAATATTGTAGAAAATGAAAGAATTAAAAAATAGCTGTTAAGCCATGAAAAGACATAGATAAATACCACATATATTACTTAGTGAAAGATATTACTTACTGAAAGACTCTGAAAAGGATACATATTATATGATTCCAATTATATGATATTCTGTAAATGGCAAAAAAAAATAACAGCAATAAAAATACTAGTGGTTGCTGGGTGTTCAAGAGGAATGGAGGATTGAATTGGTTGAAGCACAGGATTTTTTTTTTTTTTTTGAGCTAAACCCCCAGCCCCACAGGATATTTCTTAGGGCAGTGAAACTGTATATGAATCTGTAATTGTGGATATATGACACTCTGCATTGGTTAAAACCCATAAAACTTTACAAAGAGTATGGATAATAGTCTGAAATATATGAAATTACTGAAAGGGATAGGGAGGAAAGGTGCTAAGTTAAGTAACTTTAGATACTTATTAGGTCAAAATTGGTGGACTGTCTAAGATTAAAGGCAGAAGATAGTCTATAAAAGCAGTGTACTCTAGTTGACAAAGTAGTTTACCATGGGAGTATGAATTAATTTTTACTGTTGTATGTGCATACTGGAATTGAACAACTTAAGTAAATGGGTGGCAGATGGTGGGAACCAGCTTTCTCACTGTTGAAGTTTACAGATCAGCAATAGATAAATGCTAAAATGATCCGTGTGGTAGTAGATTAGAGTTGGCAGCATCAGTATAAACTCATATTTAGCTTAGCATAGATACAGATGATTGCGTAAACAAATATGTATAGATAAATGTATACACCTGTCTTAGTGTATACATGTATCATCCAAGATGAGTTGGAAGGCCCAATGCCCCAAAGGCAGTGTACATACCTAGGGTTCAGATTTTGGTTTCTCCAATAAAGGGAACCAAGGTTGTTTTCTTTTTTTAAAGGCTGATTGTAGGACTGAGTCAGGAAGTATTCAAATGAGCCTGAAGTACCTTATAGTGCTATAAAGTAAAGAAACGCTCAGAGTGATGTTGTTTATGTCAAAGGCATAAAGGAGCCAGTTAAGTTCCAGTGGCCAAAACTGAAAGAGTTCAAATAAAATGAATGGAATTGTAACCCAAAATATTAAATAAATATATCAGAGTCTGTACAGATAAAATGTAAATGATTAAATGAAGGAAAAAGACGTGGAGGAAAGAGAGGTATCATGCAGAATTTCAGATAAATTATTACAATACCTTTAAGTAAGTAGAATATATTGTGTGCTATGCAAAATGACCTCATCCAACAAAAGGTATGAAAGGTGGGAGATTGTTAACTTCATACTGCAAGTTAATTGAACACTGACTTGTAAAGGGACTGACACATAAGCACAGCAATATTTTTGCTTAGGGGTTCATAATTTTGTGTGTGTCACACGCACACACACACTTGCCTGTGATTGATTTCATTTTAGGGCTCAGATAAATGTAAATTTACATGGTAGATATTCAAACAAGTAGCATTTTTCAGTGCAGGACTACGACCCAATAAATTAGAAAGCTAGCTGTGTCAGGAGAATATACCTGGAATAAAGGAAAGCTGAAAAGAAAATGGAAAAAAGCTCAAAATTTTAAAGACAAAGTGTTAGAATAGTCAAACATATGGGTATTTTTTAAAAGGAACATAAAGTCATAGAGCTAGTCACCCTTGTGTTTTATAGGTATATAGATGAGGAAGGAAGTGCCCACAGAAGTAGATGACTCTCTCAGGGTCCTAGTGCATATGCCAGCCCTCTTATCAACTTATCTCAGGCTCTTTGCACAGAATATGCAGGAGGAAAAGGAGGGAACCCTTTCTTGTAGGTAAATTATCACATACTGATTTATCTTTTTACAGCTTTTTAAAAAGTTATTAAATATATCTTACTGGAAAACAGATTTCCACAATACCTCTTGCTATAACCAGAGAAATTCTTATTCTGAAAGTAGGGGTGAAGAATACAGAGGAAAGAAAGGAAGGAAGACATGGTAAAAGATAGCTTTCTCCTTCAGTGCCTACACAGGACTTGGCACATGATAATTGCTCAGTAGGCACTTGAGAAACAACCATAACGGGCAGGATTAAGAAATAGGATCTAAGGGCTGGGGATTTAGCTCAGTGGTGGTTGCACCTCCTGCTGCGCAAGCGCAAGGACCCAAGTTCAATCCCCAGTACCAAAAAAAAAAAGAAATAGGATCTAATCACCAAAAAAAGGAAGAAAGATTTAGAAAATCTTTCAACTTTTCTGTAAAATTATTCCAATGTAAGTTAAATGTCCCACCTTACATACTTTTTTTGGAAGGAGTAACTACACTAAAATTACTTTAAAGTAAGTTTAAAATGTTTAGGAAAGGGCCCGGGGATTTAGCTCAGTGGTTCCGCTGCTTGCCTTGCAAGCACAAGGACCCGAGTTCGATCCCCGGTACCAAAAAATAAAAATAAAAATAAATATTTAGGGAAGCTGGAAGGTACTTGAACAAATATACCAGACCTCTGGAATTCTGATATTTTATATGGCATGATGCGTGATCTTGTTGTCGCCTTTAACTTATTTCCTTAACTCAAATTCTCAGATTTATCTTTACATTTATCACATTTCTGAAAACATAGTCAAATCTCCTGGCTTGACTACTTAGTTATGTTCATTTAAAATACATGTACTAATTGCTTCTCAGCCTTTTGGCTAAGATCAAGTGTAAAATGCATGTACTAATTGCTTATGATTACACAAAGAATAGAATTGGTGGGTAACAAAATCACGTGTATTTATACAGTATTTGCACTAAATGCTTTCTCAGCCAGCTGATCAGAGCTAAACATCAGCATCAGGGCTGGGGATTTAGCTCAGTGGTTCCACTGCCTGCCTTGCAAGCACAAGGACCTGAGTTCGATCCCTAGTACCAAAAAAAACCACATCAGCCTTAATAAGTCATGTTGATAATGTGTTTCCTTGATATGATGTGATGACAATAGCACTTTTCTTTTTGGGTCTTATTTCTAACAACCTACAACCCTGGTCTAATGAGAAAAACATTAGGCAAGTCCCATTTAAAGGGATTCTGCAAACTAACCTGACCAGTATACCACAAAACTGTCAAAGCCATCAAAAACAAGGCAAATATGAAAAACCATCAAAGAACCTTTAAGAGACAGGAAGGAAATACGTAATATGGTATCCTGGAACAGAGAAAGGAATTAGGATTTTTTTTTCATTAAGTTTATTGGTACATTGTAGGTATACATTGTGATCACATTCATTATTGGGAATTTGTACTTCTGCATGATATATCTTGGTTCTTATTTTTTCCCATAGGAATTAGGATTTCTGAGTAACATGTAAACTTTAGTTAACAATAATAAATATGCTAATATTATCTCACTGATGTGAACAAATACCAGTGTAAAACAATAATAATGGAAGGTGGATGGAAGGTAATGAGAATTTTCTGTATTGCCTTTGTCATTTTTCTGTAAATCTAAAATTGTTCTAGGGCTGGGGATTTAGCTCAGCGGTTCCGCCGCCTGCCTCACAAGCGCAAGGACCCGAGTTTGATCCCCGGTACCAAAAAACAACAACAAAAAAAATACAATTGTTCTAGTGAGGTGTGATGGCACATGCTTATAATCCCAGCACTTGGGAGGCTGAGGCAGCAGAATTGTTGCAAGTTCGAGGCTAGGCCAGGCTACACAGTGAGCTCAAGGCCAGCTTAGACTGACTATAATAAGACTTTGTCTTAAAAAAAAACAAAAAATAAAATTCTTTGGTAAAATAAGGTTTATTAACACATTTTTGCCAGCTTGAACCACTGGTGGTACAAACAAATTTAATCACTATCATCGGTCTTTTTACTATTAAAATTAATTTAAAAACCATCTGATAGGTAGTTATGCATGTACCACCAGTGGTTTAAAATACCTGGCAGTGAGACATACAAATTACAGCCGATCATAAACTTGTTAAACAGAATTGGCAAAAGATCCAAGTAGACATTTCTCCAGAAAAGATGGATAAATAGCCAATAAGCACATAAAAGGATGTCGAACATCCTCAGTTGTTACAGAAATACAAATCAAAACTACATTAGAGGCCGGGGATTTAGCTCAGTGGCGCTGTAACTGCCTCCAACACACAAGGTCCTGAGTTCGATCCCCAGTACCAAAAAGAAAAATGCATTAGGGCTGAGCATGTAGCTCAAAGATAGAAGGTTTGTATATCATATGAGAAGCGCTGAGTTCAGTCTCCAACCCTTCCCTAAGAAAACAAATTAAAGGGAGGGAATTGATGAGAGAAAAGGGAGATGTTGATCAAAGGGTTCAAAGCTTCAGTTAGCCAGGAGCATTAAGCTTTAGCGATTTGTTGTACAGACTTTCAGAACTGTTTCAGAAAGTGTCAACAAACAGTAAGTATGTTTTAAGCAAGGGGAGAGTATTCTGAGGGGGATTAAGGTCAATGTGTCTTTTAATGAATTTCTTTTAAAAATCTCAACATTCACTGTTTTCCACTCACACTTCATGCATTTTTTTCCTAGTGTACTATATTTTTAAGCAAAACATTTACTGGTACATTTTAGATATATATAATGATAACATTCATCATAGGGAATTTATACCTGTACATGATATATCATCCTTCTTCATTTTTTCCCATTTCCCACCCCATGCTTCAACCCCCCTTTCCTCCTCATTTACAGAAAACTTTGTTTCCTTTTTTTCTTCTATTCTCCTTTTTCATTGACCCTTCTTTCCCCCTTCCCCCTCTCTTTTTTCCCTTTTAATTTCAGCATTCTTTTCCCATTTCCCAATATCTATTATACATTTTGGTCCATATTTCCAATTTTGGTTTCTCACATCAGAGAAACAATGCAGTATTTAAACATGTGTGCAATTTATCTTGCTTAAGAGTATGGTCTCAAGCTACATCCATTTAGCTAGAAATGTCTCCAGCTCATTCTTCTTTATGGCAGAGAGTATAAAAAAATCCACATCTGGGCTGGGGATTTAGCTCAGTGACACTGTGCCTGCCTCGCAAGCGCAAGGTCCTGAGTTTGATCCTCAGTACCAAAAAAACCCCAAAAACCCACATCTTCTTTATCCATTCATCTGTTGATGGGCATTTGGGCTGTTTCCAGGATTAGCTATTGCAAACTATGCCGCTATAACCATGGGCATATATTACTGTGGTATGATGTTTTTAATTCTTTTGGGAAGATACCCAGCAGGGGAATAGCTTGATCAACTGGAACCTCTAGTTTTAGTTTCTTGAGACATCTCCACACTGATTTCTACAATGGTCGCACCAGTCAACGCTCCCACCAGCAATGGAGAAGCGTTCCTTTTTCCCAACAACCCCACCAGCATTTATTATTGATTGATTTCTTGATAACAGCCATTCTTTCTGGAGTAAGATAGAACCCCAGTGTTGTTTTAATTTGCATCTCTCAAATTACCAGTGATGTTGAACACTTTTTCATATATTTGCCATTTCTACTACTTCATCTGAGAAGCGTCTATTCAACGATTTGAAAAAGAATCCCTCCTTTGGCCTGGCAAGCCACACACTTGCCCCATTTTACAAATACATGGGGCAATCCAAGTATCCTTAGACCTGAGTTTGTACATTACCTTCGGGGAAGCACTCTAGAGCAGATACAGATTAAAAAAAGAAATAGAGGCGGTTAGGAGAATGATGAAAACCATGAACGTCCAGCATAGGAAAGAAATGGAATCCACAAAACAGATTCAAACAGATATCCAGGAGATTAAAAATTCCGTTGAAAGTATATGCAGCAGAATGAGCCAATGTGAGGACAGAATAACAGGTATAAAAGACAGGCTTGTAGTTAGCGATCATGAAAAGAAAGATTTCTTAAAAATAGCAAGGAACCACAAAAATGCAATCCAACAGCTGCTAGAAGATGCAAAGAATAACGTAAGACTGGCATCAATGAAAAAGCAAGAGATAGTGCAAATGACATTAAAAAACCTGTTCACAGAAGTATTGGCAGAAAACTTCCCAAGCAGGGAAAAAGAATTTAACATGCAGATAAGTGAGGAATATAGAACTCGAATTAGTCATGATCAAAACAGAAATCTGTACCAAGGCATATAATAGTCAAGATTTCAGAAATTCGACAAAAGAATAGAATATTAAAAGCTGTTAGAGAAAAGAAACAAATCACCTATGAAGGAAAGCCCATCAGAATCACAGCAGACTTCTCAACATAAGCCTCAAGTCTAGGAGAGCTTGGAGTGAAATATTTCAAGCCCTAAAAGAAAACAACCTCCAGCCCAGATTGATGTACCCCACAAAGCTGTCTTTCATAATTGATGAAGAAGTAAGATACTTCCATGATAAAGAACACCTGAAGAAATTCATGACCACCAAACCAGCACTCCAAAGTGTTCTGAAGGACATTCTAGAAAGAGGACTACAACTCCATGAACCCTCACAGTTAAACAGAGAAAAAGAGAGGGAACCAACAACAGGAAAATAACATGACAAGGATAAGTCAGTATATATCAGTTATAACCAATTAAATAGTCTTTCGTTATGGTCACCATCTCTATCTGAGAAACTATTTCTGATTTTATTTTTTTCTAGAGCCTCATTCATCTGCTTTGATACATTCGCTGTTACCAGTTCAAAGTCCAGGTGGGTGGGTTTAGAATTGTTCTACCTTGTTGCCCCTTGGGTTTGCCTGTGATGAGGTGGAAGTTTGGGATTACATCTTGCTTAAGTGTCTTCTCATTTTCTTCTTTTTTTAAATTTAATTCCTGGGTTGATGCTTGTAAATTGTGTTTGGCAAGTAGCTTTATTGCTAGTATTTAGAACCCTTAGGGAATGACTACTCAGAGATATCTTCTTAGGCATAGCTAGCTTTTGGGCTTGAGACTGTGTCAAGATCCTACCTCTTCAATTTATTGGGGATGAGAAGTTGCTGCCTATTTGGTCTAGCCTAGCCCCTGTTCTTTGGCACTGGCCTATAGTATTGTTTATGACTCTTAGGCAAGCTCAATCTTGGCACACCAGGAAGAACAACTGATTAGCACAATTATGATGTTTTGGCTAAAGTAGTACAATCAGTAATAACAGTAGCATCAAACACAACCTAGAAAATGACAAACTGTGGCAACTATTTGTCCCCTGTAACTGTATGAACTAGATTTTTGGTTATATAACAAAAGCTAAAACCAGAAAATTGTATATTATATATGCCCTCAGAATGGTGATTTTACCTTCAGGGGAGAAAATTTTAAAGGGGTTAGGGGAAAAAATAGAGAAATAGAAGAGATTAGAAGGAAGGCAGGAGGATAGAAGATTATGCAAATTTGAGAAACTAATGAAGACAGGAGGGAGAAGGAAGGAAGAATTAAAAACAAGAACAGAACAACAAAACTAGAAACAATGTTCACATTTACGTAAAAACAAACAATGAAGAAAAAATCCAAAAACGAAGAAAAAAAGGGAAAAAGTAAGGAAAAAAATGTCTGCTTCAAGGCATGTCTCTGCTATCCTTGGTAGACAAATTGGGTCCACAGATCCCAGATCCATGTTGATTTAATCCCAGCAAGCAAGCCATAGATTTATGGCAGAGTGATGAATAATTCCAGCAAGCCTGCATCTTTCGTTCTGAAACTCAGGATGGTTTCTGGCTGTGAGGCTAGAACCTGATTTGTTCAGCCTACAACACTCTGTGTGCCTCTTACGGCTTGAACTTGGCTCCATGCTGCCTGGAGCTTGGCTTCTTGACCTCCTACCAACTTGAACTTGGTTCTACCTCACCTTGATGGAGCCAGCCCGTACCTCCTCTGAGTTCCAAGCTCAATCGGCCCTTGTCCATGATGGCTGCTGGCCAGTTGCCTTCTCCTGGCGGACCTCTGAACCTGAGTAACTCAGCAGCCATTGCAGTCTGCTTCATCCATTGCTGTGTTCCCCTGGTGCGTTTCTCTGTGGAGGCCTCTGGGGTCACCAGTAGTCAACGTGTGACTGCAGGTTCGAGCTGCCTTTCCCACACAGTAAGTCAGGGCTCAGGGAGAAAGTGCTGCTTGCTACCTCCTCCTTCATTTAAGTCTCTCTACTCACTTTCCCCATGGGTTTAAATTCTTGCCTCTGGTCCTTGCTGGTTTCTGGGGACTCACTTCCTTCCTCCTTGTCTTCCTCTGCTATATTCCAGTGTCTGGACTCCAAATCTCAGGCTATTTCTCTGCTGTTCACCACTCCGCCATCTTCCTGAAAGTCCTTCACACTTCATACTTTACAGTTGGTGAAAGAGTGAATTTTTTAATGCACCTGAGGTGATAGCTTTCTTAACCTGATTTATGTTGTACCCCATCATTATATACAACCATTATTTGTAAATTCAAGATAAAATTAAAGAGAATGCATAGGGCCCTGAATTTGATCCCTAGAGCCAAAAAAATTATATGAAAAATCTACTTTTGATGTATTAGAATTGATACAGTAATAATAGTAGGAGGTATTTGATAAATATTATATAATGGTACTCCACTTTTGGTAATAGTCTGATTTTCAAAAAGTTATCACTCTTAGGTATATATACCCAAGAAAAACAAAAACATGTCATGTAAAAACTTGTACACAACACCACCTGCCTCACAAGCACAGGGTCCCAAGTTCGACCCCCGGTACCAAAAAAAAACCCAACTTGTGTGCAAATGTTATTACTCATAAGGTACTAGTCAAAAATAGAAAACCCAGATGTCTGCCAGTTAATGCCTTCATAAGTAAAATGTTTTACATGCATAGGGTGGAATTCTATTCATCAATAAAAATAAATGAAGTACTGATAAATGCTATAGGCTGGACTGTCCTTGAAGACATGCTTAATGGAAGAGGCTGGTCAGAAAAGACCACATATTGTAGGATTCTATTTTTTTCAGTCCAAATTAGGCAAACCCATCACAAATAGATTCGTTTTTCCTAAGAGATGTTATAAGATTGGGGACGAAATGATGGGAAGACGATAATAAGATATAAGATTTCTTTCTGGTAGCGAAAATGGGAGGCTGAGGTAAGAGGATCACAAGTTTGAGCCAGCCTGACAACTTAGTGAAATTTATCTCAAAAGGTCTGGGGGGCGGGGGATAGTTTAACACAAAGACCCTGTGTTTAATTCTTAGTGCCAAAAAAAAAGAAGAAGAAGAAATCTGAAGTTGATTGTGGTGATGGTTTTTCAACTAGGTACTAGAAAGGTACTAACTTGGGCCGGGGATTTAGCTCAGTGGTTCTGCTGCCTGCCTCACAAGCACAAGGTCCTGAGTTCAATCCCCAGTACCAAAAAAAAACCCAAAACCTGGGAAGGTACTAAAAATCATTGATTTGCATTTAGCCTATCATGTGGTTTGTAGATTATCTCTCATTGAGGCTGTTACAGAAGCAAAGTAATGCAATAAGCCAGGTGTGGTGGCACATGCCTGTGATCCCAGCTACTCAAGAGGCAAAGGCAGGAGGATTGCAAGTTTGAGCTCTGCCTGAGCAACTTAATGAGACCTTGTCTCAAAATAGTGCTGTAGCTCAGTGCACCTGAGTACAATTCCCAATCCAAAAATGTGTTGTATATAAAAAAAGGTCTTTTGAAAGCATTAAGTAAATTTAGTAGTTTTCCTGTTGTCTGTGTTAGCAGTGTATAAACTGTACTCATTAAATCATTTGTTTAATTAATGTATATTCAGACCTTTTCTTTTGGGCTCTAGGTCCCTGAGCAGCAGCCCATTACATTGTGTAGTGGTGTTGAAGATACAAAGCATTATGAGGAAGCCAAGAAATGTGTAGAAGAATTAGCATTGTACCTGAAACCGCTCAGCAGTGCTAGAGGTAAATCTGTTATAATTATCCATGCTAAGCAAGCATCTACTAGAGATACTTCCATTACCATAAAAGTTATGAGCTGTACATGAATACTGATGAAATTCATTTATTTAGTGTAAACCAAACCTACTTTATGTAATGTGATGGTGGAAACATTATTTGAAGTAATGACAAAAGTAAGTATAAATGTACTAGTGCTACACAAAGGCTTTCTGTCATTTGACAGTTCTGAATAATCTCTTAGCTAGCTGTAAATGATGTGTTAAGATATACTGTAATAAAAATGGAAGTTGCCATCACTTCCCAGAAAGCACTTACTATTTAGTTAAAAAAGTAAGATTAGAACTAGAACTATTAGAACCTCAAGATTTGGGTTTTAAAGTGGGAGGGGTAGGGGAAAGAAAAAGAAGGGAAAAGAAGAAATAGGAGAAAAGGAGAAAAATGGAAACAAAGTTTTTGTAAATAGGGAAGGGAGAAGGAGGTGAGGGGAGGGCGGAGGAATGGGGAAAAAATAAGAACCAAGATACATCATGTAAAGGTACAAGATCCCAACGATGAATGTAACTGTATTGTATCCCTAAAATGTGCCAGTGAACTTAATGGGCAAAAAAAAAAAAAATTGGGGTTTTAAACTAATTGTTAATGTTGTCTGGCCTTTTTCCCCCCTCCCCATAATTAAAATGAATGATAATATTTGAATGTCATAATGAATATGTTTACATGAAATACATGTATATATGTATAATTTTAAAATGCTACTAAAGACTTCACTTGCTTTATTTTAAATATTCTGGTAGGACATAGAACTATTCACATACCCACAGGTCAATCAGCCCATCAGAGGAAGTGCTCCCGACTGTAAAATTACATTGTAAACCTACAGATAACTTCTTTCTTCTCTTCTAAAGGAGTGGGTTTGAATAGCACTACTCAGAGTGTTCTCAGTCGCCCGATGCAAAGGAAGCTTGTGACTCTGGTCCACTGCCAACTAGTGGAGGAAGAAGGCAGAATTCGTGCCATGAGAGCTGCTCGATCTTTAGGTGAACGAACAGTTACAGAGCTCATTCTCCAGCACCAGAATCCTCAGCAACTCTCTTCCAACCTTTGGGCAGCAGTCAGAGCTAGGGGCTGTCAGTTCCTTGGACCAGGTATATAATTAAAATTCAGTATTCTACTAGAAATTCTAAAAGCGTAGCGTAAGAACTCCTAAATGATGTACAAGACTGGTTCTTTGTGAATTCTGTTAACAAGTAACATCCCACTTAAAATCCTGGCTTAAGTAATTCTGTTAGTTTTTCAGAAATTTTGAAAGTTTTCTTTTTTTGGGGGGGGGTTTCTTTTAATACCCAAAGTTCATTCATTTTGAGAGAAGTTTTGAAATGAATGCATTGAATAACTTGTGTATTTGTTAAATAAAATATATGCAAGACCAAACTGCCAGTAAAAATGGTTAAATATCTTCTGTTGTGTGATATCTGCAGAAATGATTGTATATTTCTTTTCTGATAAAGTGTATCTCTGCACGTGATAAATTTTGGTTTTGTCTAAATTCTAGCGATGCAAGAGGAAGCTTTAAAGCTGGTTCTCCTGGCCTTAGAAGATGGTTCTGCTTTGTCAAGAAAAGTATTGGTTCTCTTTGTGGTGCAGAGGTTGGAGCCACGGTTTCCTCAAGCCTCTAAGACTAGCATTGGTCATGTTGTTCAGCTTCTTTATAGAGCTTCTTGCTTTAAGGTATGAATCTAAAATTCAACTTGAAAGAAAAAATTGTCTCTTCTGCCAAACTTAAAGTAAAACTTGGAATTTAATAAGGTTGCCTGTGCTCTTTTCATAAAACCTAAACAGTTTTTGTTTTTGTTTGTTTGTAGTACTGAGGATTGAACCCAGGGCCTCATGCATGCTAGACAAGTATTCTACCACTGATCCATCCTCAGCCCTTTTTAAGACTGAGACAAGGGTCTCACCAAGGTGCCAAGATTGGCTCTGAACTTGTAATCTGTAATCCTCTTGCCTCAATTTCCTGAGTAACTGGGATTACAGGTCTCTGCCTAGCACAAACAATTTTTTTTGTTGTTTTTTTGAGACTGGGTCTTGCTACATAGTCCAGTCTGGCCTTGAACTCATGATCCTCTTGCGTCAGCCTCCTGAGTGTTAGAATTTACAGGTGTGTGCCACCATGGCTGATACAAACAAATAATTATACATATGCTGACTGGAGTTTCAGTTGCTATTTTGATGTAGCCATGTACGTTAATGCTGGACATTCTCTTGTGTCCTGAATTTGAAGCAGCACTGCCTCAAATACCGGTACCTACTTTGTATCATTTGTTGTCCTGTTTTATTTTGGTTTTGGTACCAGGGATAGAACTTGGGACCTTGCATTTGCGAGGCAGGCAGCAGAACCACTGAGCTAAATCCCCAGCCCTTAACTTCTTTTTTTTTGGTACCGGGGATCGAACTCAGGACCTTGCGCTTGTGAGCTAGGCGCCGGAACCACTGAGCTAAATCCCCGGCCCGAGCCCTTAACTTCTTGAAGTCAAGGAGTTTTGCTCCTGACACAACCCATAACTAATACTTCATAAACCTGCTGGCTATAGGGAAGTCCATTCCAGAGATCATCATTCCATCATCTGATTCTCTACTGAAACTGAGCTTCTGTTTTCCTGAGGGGCCCTGAGGCTGACGAAACTTACAGCCAGAGTTATTTTAACTGGTCCAGATTGTCTCTGAATATAGTAAGTCACTTGTATTGTGGTTAGAGTAATGTTACTATACAGTATAATCCGGAATGTATTTCAGAATGTCTCTACTTCCACTGTTACAGAAAGCTTTAAAAAAATAATGAAAGGACAGGAAAAAATGCAGTTCTTTACTGGCAGAAAAAAATAAGTGGCTCAGCTAGGCACAGTGATACACACCTATGATGCTAGCTACCTGAGAGCCTATGGCAGGAAGATCTTAAGTTCAAACCAGGCCTAGATAAATTTTCAAATTCTTTCCTCAAAACAGGGCTGGGGATGTAGCTGTGGTAGAGTTTGCCTAGTATGTATGAAGCCCTGGGGTACACACACACACACCCAGAATGCCCACAAAGTGAATCTCTCAATTCTAGTTAAAAGCGTTAACAGTGGGTTTGGATAATAGCTCAGTGATACATTGCTTGCCGGGAATGCATGAGGGCCTCATTTTGATCCTCAGCACTACCAAAAAAAATCTTTTTAACAGTAATTTTAACAAATTTCCAATTTGGTCATTCTTTGTAGGAGTATGTGCCCACATAGCTATGCTATGACTTTCCTTTTAGTATACCAGTATAGGATATAGAAAGCATTTAATGAAGTTTAGCATGTATTGAGGGAATATTTTCATACAGATCAATATACATTTGCTTTTTTGACTTACATTCGAATATGGCAAAATATTATTTAGGAGGGCCTGGAATTTAGCTCAGTGGTGCTGCCGCCTGCCTCTCAAGCACAGGGTCCTGAGTTCGATCTCTGGTACCAAAACAAAACAAAAATACCAATGAGCGTTCTTTTCTCTTTTTTGGTACCGGGGATCAAACTCGGGTCCGTGCACTTGTGCAGCAGGCAGCGAAACCACTGAGCTAAATCCCCGGCCCCAGTGCTTTGTTTTTAGACAGGGTCTCACTGTCTTACCCATCCTGACCTCAAACTTGTGATCCTTTTGCCTCAGTCTCCTGAGTACCTGGGATTATTACAGGTGTGCACTATCATGCCCAACTCACACATACACTTTAAACTGCACACATATGTTAAGTTCTGTCCAGTCTTTGAATCTCAGTCCTACACACATTTATTCTTTCTGTAAAACCTATCCCAGGAAATTTTGACATCTATAATGGGGAATGTTTGACAGGCAAAAGTGTACTACATTTTAATTTTGTTATTGTTGCTAGAAGAAATTTGTTACATTAAAAATTATGCTGTTCTGCACGCCTGTAATCTCAGCTACTGGGGAGGCTGAGGCAAAAGAGTCTATGTGTGTTAATATATTAACTGGGTTTTTTCCTCTTATTATGAGATTATTTATATCTTACTAGGTCACCAAGCGTGATGAAGATTCTTCTTTGATGCAGCTGAAAGAAGAATTCAGAACCTATGAAGCTTTGCGACGAGAGCATGATTCCCAGATAGTGCAGATTGCTATGGAAGCAGGCTTGAGAATTGCACCAGATCAATGGTCCTCTCTGCTTTATGGAGACCAGTCTCATAAATCTCATATGCAGTCCATTATTGACAAGGTAGAGCCTTTTTTGTTCTTTACTTCTTAGACTAATCTTGGGAGTTTTGGTAATTTGTGATTTGGTGATTCATTTATTTAATAAGTGAGTATTAAAATGAATACTGCATGTCGGGCTTTTATAAATTGTATTCACTGAGGTTCAGTGTCATGTCCTAATTTGTCATACCACAATACTACTTTGCTTATATACTTGTAAATATTTGATTAGTGTTATAATGGTTTAGCCAGTGCCCTCCAGTATTCCTTTGAGGGCCTTCCATCTCTGTTTTGTCATTGCCTCTTCCTTTATTTATTGTTCCTTTTGAGTTTTCATCATTGTGTTAGTTAAACTCATTTTCCATCTGTTGTCTTCCCATAGCAGACATGTATTCATCTGTAAGATATACATATACACTGAGGCTTATGATTCTCAGAAGGGCCAGGGATTTAGCTCAGTGGCACCGCACCTGCCTGGCAAGCAAAAGGCCCTGAGTTCTATCCCTGGTACAGAGAGAAAAACAGAAAGATTCTCAATCAGAATAATTTCACATATAATGAAGTTACCACCATTCTAAGTTGATCAAATTCTCAGTACATATTTCTACTTTATCTGTTGTCTGTTATGATGAATCAAAGGAGGTGTGAATGTTAGCTAAGGTTCCAATTAGTTATACTTCTCTTAAAACTAGAGTAATATCAATTTTTGTTGTAATTCAACCTGAAATGTATGAAATTTCTGTTAAAAAGTCTTAAAGCACCACTTAGTATATACTGTTGTATGTTAAAAAAAATTGTGGGCCAGGGATTTATTTAGCTCAGTGGCGCAGTGCCTCAAAAGCACAAGGTCCTGAGTTCAATCCCTGGTACCAAAAAACAGTTGTCTTGCCAGGCGTGTTGATTCATGCCTGTAATCCCAGCACTCAAGAGGCTGAGGCAGGAGGATTGCCATGAGATTGAGGCCAGCCTTGGCTACATAATGAGTTCAAGGATAGCCTAAACTACATAGTGTCTGGAAGAAAAAAAAATAGTCTTATCTCATTTTACTATTTTACCTTAAATACTTAAAATTCCAGAAATGATGCCAACTGTACAGTCCACCCTACATTTAATTTAGAGAGTCACACGTAAGAGTAGTTTTAAAATACTAATAGTTGGATTTTTGTCAAATGCTTTTTCTGCATCTATTGAGATGATCATATGGTTTTTGTTGTTGGCTCTATTGATATGTAGTGTATTGCATTTATTGATTTGCGAATCTTGAACCATCCCTGCATCCCTGGGATGAATCCCACTTGGTCAGGGTGTATGATCTTCTTGATGATCTTCTGCATTCTATTTGCCAGTATCTTAGTAAGGATTTTTGCATTTATGTTCATGAGTGAGATTGGCCTGTAGTTCTCTTTTTCAGTTGGGTCTTTCTCTGCTTTGGGGATCGAGGTGATTTGACAAAATCCAACATGCATTTATGATAAAAACCCTACAAAAAATTGGAATAGATGGTCTCTACCTCAGTCTGATAAAAGCCATTTATGAAAAACCAGCAGCCAATATCATACTAAATGGTCACAAACTGAAATCCTTCACACTAAAATCAGGAACAAGACAAGGATGTCCACTATCATCACTCCTGTTCAATACAGCTTTGGAAACATTAGCCACAGCAGTTAGACAAGAGAAAGAAAAGGAATAAAGATAGGAAACGAAGCAGTCAAATTGTCCTTATTTGCAGATGACATTATACTCTACATAGAAGACCCCAAGAACGCCACCAAAAGTCTTCGAGACTTAATAACCAAATTCAGTAAAATAGCTGAATACAAGGTCAACACACAAAAAATCAATAGCTTTCCTCTACACAAAAACAACAGACTCACTGAGAGAGAAATAGGGCAAACAATTCCTTTCACAATAGCATCCAAAAACTGAAATACCTAGGAATCAACCTAACAAAAGAAATCAAAGACCTCTTCTCTGAAAACTATAGCACTCTGAAAAGAGAGACTGAAGACGTTACCAGAAAATGGAAAGACATCCCCTGCTCCTGGGTAGGAAGAATCAACATAGTGAAAATAGCCATGCTTCCAAAACTGCTATATAGATTCAATGCAATCCCAATTGAAATCCCAGGAGCATACTTCATGGACCTTGAGAAAACAATCCAAAAATTCATTTGGAGCAAGAGGAGACCTAGAATAGCAAAAGCCATTCTAGGCAACAGAGACATGGCAGGGGGTATCAACCCCCAACTTGCAACTATACTGCAAAGCTACTGTGATAAAAACAGCATGGTACTGGCAAGGAAACAGGCCTGAGGACCAGTGGAACAGATTAGAAGATGCAGAAACAACTCCAGACACACTCAGCCACCTCATCTTTGATAAAGGAGCCAAACACCCTCACTGGAGGAAAGATAGCCTCTTTAATAAATGATGCTGGAAAAATTGGGTTTCAACTTGCCAAAGATTAAAACTAGACCTATATCTCTCACCATGGACTAAACTAAAATCAAAATGGATGAAAGATCTAAATATTAAAACAAACACTAAACCAGCTGGAACAGAGGTTAGGTAGAACTCTTGTAGACATTGGTGTAGGAAAAGATTGTATGAACAAAACCTCAGTTGCCCGTGAACTAGCACAATCAACAAGTGGGATCTCTATTAAAAAACTTCTGCATAGCAAGAGTAACTACCAACAGTGTGAAGAGACAACCCACAATGTGGGAAAAAATTTTCAGCTGCTGTCCCTCTGACAAAGGTCTACTATCTCGAATCTATAAAGAACTTAAAAAAACCAGACCTCCCAAATTTAAAGACCCAATCAGAAAATGGGCATCTGAAATGAACAGATATTTCTCAGACAAAGAAATAGAAATAGCAGATAAGCATATGAAAAAATGTTCAACATCAGGTCATTTGAGAGATGCAAATGAAAACAATGCTGAGATTCCACCTCCAGAAAGAATGGCTGCTATCATGAAATCCACCAATAACAAATGCTGGCGGGGCTGTGGGGAGAGAGGAACCCTGCTCCACTGCAGGTGGGAGTGTCGACTGGTGCAACCACTGTGGAAATCAGTATGGAGATACCTCAAAGAACTAGGACTGGAAGTCCCATTTGACCCAGCTATTCCCCTACTGGATATCTTCCCCAAAGAATTAAAAGAATCATACATACCACAGTGATATATGTGCACCCATGTTCATAGCAGCACAGTTTGTAATAGCTAAAGCTTGGAAGCAGCCCAATTGCCCATCAACTGGAGACTGGATAAAGAAAATGTGGGTTTTAAAAAATAAAATGGAGTACTACTCAGCCATTAAAAATGAGAAATTAAGAGACATTTATAGCTAAATGGATGCACATTAAGGCCATACTCTTAAGTGAAATAAAGAAGAACAGACATGTAAATATGGAATAGTTTCTGTAGTGTGAGAAACTGAAAGTGTAAATAAGGCCTAAGAGGTATAATAGATAATATGAAATAGGAAGAAAGAGGCAAAGGGGAAGGGGAAGTGGGAGGGGTAGGGGAAAGGAAAGAAGGGAATGGAATTAATATGAGAAAATGAAAAAATGGAAACAAAGTCTTTTTAAATAGGGAGGGATAGTGGAGGGGTCGAAGGGAGGGCAGGGAAATGGGGAAAAAATAAGAACCAAGAGAGATTATGTAAAGATGGAGGTTTCCAATGATGAATGTCATTATATTATATACCTAAAATTACCAATAAAATTAATTTTAAAAATACTAATAGTTAACCATTAACTAAAAGCTTCTCAATGTACCTAGTGGTTGGTTCTAAGTAATTCATTTAATCCTTCCACAAGCTCCATGCCTTTCCTTTTACTCAGAGATGGGGAAGTTAAATTCATTTTTTCAAATCACTTTGGTACTAAGTGACAGAAGTAGGTTTGAATCTTGATATGCCCACTGTAGATTTTTTTTTTTGGGGGGAGGGTACCAGGGATCGGATTCCAGACCTTGTGCTTGTGAGGCAGGCGGTGGAACCACTGAGCTAAATCCCCGGCCCTGTAGATTTTTTTTTGAGACAGGGTCTCACTATGTAGTTGAGGCTGGCCTTGAACTCTCCAGCCCAGGCTGGCCTCAAAATCACAGTGATCCTCTTGCCTCAGCCTCCCATCGAATATGTTCTTAACCATTAATCCTCTTATATGCTAATTGGTCCCTGTGTTTTTACTATTTGCAAAATAGGACTTCTTGAGCTAGGAGTGATCCAAGCTCTCAAGAGGCTGAGGCAGGAGAATCAGAGTGAGACCCTGTCTCAAAAAAACCCCAAAAAACAAGACTCCTTGAATTAGTAATAGATCATTTTCAGAGAATTACCAACTGTGTTTTTTTTTAACTTCTTGATATGTAATTTCAAGTTACAAGTCTTCCCTATAATACCTTTACCCAAAAGCTGCAGCTCCTAAGTTTAATAGTTGTTTATATATGAAGCTGTGCTGTTGACAAATTTGAACTTACTGAAGCTTTGGTAACTTTCTACCTTTGATCTACATTTTCCTTTTTTTTTTTGGTACCAGGGATCGAACTTGGGTCCTTGTGCTTGCGCAGCAGGCAGCGAAACCACTGAGCTAAATCCCCAGCCCAATCTTTTTTTGTTTGTTTGTTTGTTTTTTGTTTCTGTTTTTGTTTTTTTTGGTACGGGGATGGAAGTTGGGTCTTTACGCTTGCGTAGCAGGCGGCGAAACCACTGAGCTAAATCCCCGGCCCCTTTCTACCTTTGAAAAGAAATTAGGCCTACTTTTCTAAAGATTTTACAAAGAGTTTACTTTTTCTCTAAACTTAACTATATAAGTAGGTGTATATCCTACAATAATTTTCTCACATCATGAACAGTGCTTTGAATTTAATATCTAAGACCTCTGTACAATAAAATGGTAAATGAGGGCTGGTGATTTAGCTCAGTGGTTCCACCGCCTGCCTTGAAAGTGCAGTCCAGAGTTCGATCTCCAGTACAAAAAAAAAAAGGTAAATGAACTTTGCAATGTATGTGATATCTTGTTGTTGTAAAGCAATATGTGGTAACAAAGGTTATGTGATAGTGGAAATGTTCTGTGTAATGCATTGACCACTGTGATGTTCACTAATGAGCTACACGTGGCTGTTAAGCACCTGATTGTTTTGTTTGCCCTGCTGAGGATTGAACCCAGGACTTTGTACATGCTAATAAGTAAGAGCCCTGCTACTGAGCTACATCCCCAGCCCCTGTCACTTGAAATGTGACAGGTGGATTTGTTGAACTGAAATTTTTATTTTAATTAATTTAAATTTAAATAGATATGTACTGCTAAGGCTACCATACTGCACAATGCAAATACAAAATTTATAATAAGTTACAAGAAAAACTAATCACAGTAATTTAATAGAGAAACATGAATTAACAGTTCACAAAGAAGATACATCAGTATATCCAATTGATAGGATAGAATTCAGCCTCAATAATGATTAAAGAAATATACATTTAAAATAGTAACATACCAAATAACCCATTACATTGCTACTTTTAAAAAAGACCGTATTTCGATCCCTGGTACCAAAAAAAAAAAAAAGACCATATAAGCCAGATGTAGTGACTCATACCTGTGATCCCAGCACTCCAGAGGCTGAACCAGGAGGATTACCATAAGTTCAAGGCCAGCCTTGGCTATATAGTGAGTTCAAGGGCATCCTGAACGACATACATAGTGAGTCCCTGTCTCAAGGGGACCGGGCGGGGTGGGGCGGGGGGTGGGGCGGGGGGGGGAGCGTATATTGCTGATGGTTTATAACCCCTATAAATCTTTTGGGAAGCAATTTGTCAGTGAAGAAAACCCCATAAAAACATTCCTGTCCTTCGATCAAACTTGTTATTTCCAATAATTTATTTTAAGGGAAATCAAAATTTCAAAAAGGTTTATGAACTCAAGGATATTAATTGGTTTTATTTTTTAATTTTTATTTATTTATTTTTTGCTACAGGGGATTGAACTCAGGACCTTGTGCTTGCGAGGCAGGCGTTGGCAACACTGAGCTAAATCCCAGACCCAATTGATATATTATTTAAAAGCCAAAATAAAGAAATGTTTAAAGAAGTTAAGAATTATATGCTCATAACACACAGCCATTAAAATAAGTTAAATTGGGCTGGGGATTTAGCTGAGTGGTTGTGCTGCAAGCGCAGGGACCCAAGTTCGATCCCTGGCACCAAAAAAAAAGAAAAGGTCGGGGATTTAGCTTAGTGGTTCCAGCACCTGCCTCACAAGTGCAAGGTCCTGAGTTCAATCCCTGGTACCAAAAAATAATAATAATAATAAGTTAAATTGAAAAGATACATCATTGTCAGCTAGTACCTGACATTTCTTACTAAAAAATCATTGTGAAGGGACTAAGATGGTAGCTCAGTGGTAGAGCACTTTCCAAGGATTGGCAGGGTCTGGGGCTTGATACCCAGCACTGCAAAAAATAAAATTGCAAATGATTTCTATGTGGCTAGTGAGCCTTTTTAAAAAAAATGATAGTAAAATTTTATATTTTTTGTACTTTTTATTTTTTAATAAATTTTATTTTATTTTATTTTATCCCATTCCCCCCCTCAAGCTCCCTGCCCTCTATAATTTTATTATTGTTAAGTCTTAATAGTGGATAAATATATTAGTACTTTCATTTGAAATATTTTATAATAAAGGTGGTTAAAAATACAAAAATTGTTACAGTGTTAAGGGAGCCAAAACTCTGGAAGTACATTAATGGCTATGTTTATTTTTAAATTAGAATAAGTATATTAAAAATTAAGGGGCCGGGGATTTAGCTCAGTGGTCCCGCCACTTGCCTCGCAAGCGCAAGGACCCGAGTTTGATCCCCTGTACCCAAAAAAAAAAAAAAAAATTAAATAAAGACCAGGTGTGGTGGCACATACCTGCAATTGCAGCACTCAGGAGCCTGAGGCAGAAGGAGCAACACAAGTTTGAGGCCAGCCTGGGCTACACAGTTAGTTCAAGGCTAGCTTGAACTACATAGTGAGACCCTGTCTCAACAAAAGCAAAACAAAAGAATCTCAAGTTAATACAGGACTTTTTTTGAGTTGTAGTAGGCTTCTGAAATTATTTAGTCCACTTAACAAATGGACTTCAGATTGAGTCTGTAAGATTTATATTTGGCATCATAGTTTTTTTGGTACCGGGGATCGAACTTGGGTCCTTGGGCTTGCGCAGCAGGTGGCGAAACCACTGAGCTAAATCCCTGGCCCTTTGGCATCATAGTTTTTGATCTGAACAGAATTTGAACTCAAATTCACTTTGAACGCAGCACCTTTGTTCTTGCTTTTGTCCCTAAATTATGTCTCCGTGTGCCAATTGGTGACTATAGAGAAGTGCAGAGTTTATTCAAGTAGCAGATAATTCAGTCTGGTCAAAGCATAGGATGTGTGGGTGAATAAAAGTTAAATTTAATAAAAATTTTGAAAATGATTTTCTTTCTTTGAGGGTTATCTGGTCTTTGGGAAAGTTAACATTTATCTTTTTTTAAGTTGCAGACCCCAGCCTCTTTTGCACAGAGCGTTCAGGAACTAACAATTGCTCTCCAGAGGACTGGAGACCCAGCAAACTTGAACCGCCTAAGACCCCATTTGGAGCTATTAGCAAATATTGACCCTAGTCCAGGTAAACCCAACAGAAAATAATGGACTGTGTGTCCCTCAGTGCTGCAATGTTTCTACAGTTGTTTTCTGATATGTTCTTGTAGAAATTTTCAGAGTAGTGTTTTCACATCTTTTTTATATAGTATTTTACTTTTTGTCCCACATCTTGTCCTTCTTTATCTCATGTAAGTTCACATCAACTAATACTTGTTGAGTACTTTTACTGTTCCACTCACTTATGAGGAAAATAGATCTCTCTGAGCCTCTCTCTGTTTTTTCTTTCTCCCATCACAAAATTTTGCAGTATTTTATTTCTCACTTTGCCAAAACTCACATTTTTCTCATTTTTATATATTATATATCTTTTTTTTTTTTTTTTTCTTTTTTGGTACTGGGGATCGAACTTGGGAACTTGCGCTTTTGAGGCAGGCAGTGGCACCACTGAGCTAAATCCCTGGCCCCATCATTTTTATATATTATATATCCTTAATTTCATTTCCTTGATCCCATTTTTGTCTTTTCCATGATACCTTGTTGCATTAAATATCCTTTCTTGCTTATCTTTGTCAGCCCTTTCCTGCTCCTTCTCTCTGACCTGAAAATGTATTGAACCTTCATTTTTCACCTCATACTTACATCTGACATATTTCATCTTGTATTCTAGTGGTTATTCTTATCACTGAAGTGAAACTCTCCTAATATTCACTAATAGCTTCCTATTATCTTAATTCCTCTTCCTTCTCAGTGCTTAAACTACTTCATTTATCTTCCGCTTTTGGTAGTTGTTGACCACCTCTTTATACAGACTCTTCTGACACCTTATCTTTCTATAGTCTCATGATCTCTTTTGACTAGAGGGATGCTTCTGCCCACAAAGAAAGATGTGAATGTTAGTAAGAGCATGCTCATGGAAATTTGTTTCCTTTGTATTCTTTGTTGTTTGTTATTCATTCTTAGCATCAGATATTAACCTTTCTACAAAAGACTCTCAGATATCTCTATGGCCGTTATCTCCTCATCACTCCTGATCCATTTCTCAAATGCTTGCTGAGAGTCTCCATCACCTGCCCTGTTCTTTTCTTTTTTTTCTTTTTTGTTTTTGCCCTGTTCTTTTCAAAGTGAGTTCATCTTCTTTCCAAGCCTGCACTTTCTTCTGTGTATCCTGTTATCAACCTCATTCTCTGAGGAACACAAGCTTAAAACCTTCTGCCTTCTGTCTGCTGTCTTGCCTCATATCTTTGCTTTCACTTCCTATATGTACTATTCCAGAAAACAGGATTTATCTGTTCTTTAAATATCCTGTGCCTTTTATTGCTTCTTATGTTGAGAGCCTCACTCCTTTTCTCTGGGACTGAACACCTTCCAGTTTCCTGTATTATTCCTCTAATCTGGTCTGTTTATTGCTGCAAAGTCAGTCATATCTTGGATCTTATTTCCACACTCAGAAACTTTCAGGGGCCAGGTGTGGTGGGGCATGCCTGTAATCCCAGTACTCCGGAGGCTGAGGCAGGAGGATTGCCGAGAGTTCAAGGGCAGCATGGGCTTCATAGTAAGTTCAAGGTCAGCTTGAACTACATAGCGAGACTCTGTTTCAAAAAAAAAAGAATCCAACTTTCAGGGATACCCCATTACTTATAGAATAAGATTTGGAATGCATGACTATAGCAGTCAACACTCTTTGTGAGATTTGTTTTTTGGTTTGGTTTCTGTTTTTTGAGACAGGGTCTTGCTACATAGTTCAGGCTGGATTTGAACTCACTATGTAGCCGAGGCTGACCTCTAACTCTCTAGCAATCTTCCTGCCTCAGCCTTCCAAGTGCTGGGATTACAGGAGTGAGCCTCCACACCTGACTTGTGGGGTTTTATTTGTTAGCTTTGTGGTACTGAGGATTGAACCCTGAGACTCACACTGAGCAACATCCCGAGCCCTTTTTATTTATTATGTTGAGACGGGTCTTACTAAGTTTCCAAGGTTGGCCTAAAACTGGTGATCCTCCTTCTCAACCTCCTAAGTAGCTGAGATTACCTATGTATGTGTACCACTATGCTCAGTTCTCTTATCAGCCTACTTTTGTAAGTTTGCTCCCAGGATTGCCTAATCATACTAAATCAGATCTGTTCCTACTATATTTACTTTTTCCCATTTTTTTTTTTCCAGTTCTTAGGATTGAACTCAGGGCCTATGCACTGAGGTACATCCCCAGCTTTTTAAATTTTGAAATAGGGTTTTTGCGAAGTTGCATAGCCAGAGCCCAAACTTAAGATTCTTCTGCCTCAGTCTCCCAGAGTGCTGGGATTATAGGCATGCATTACCACACTTGGCTTCAAGTGACTTCTGTCTAGCCAGTTCCAAAGGCCACTTCTAAGTTCTTGTATTTAATGTGTTGGGAGCATTTATAACATTGCTGTTTACTCTGCCTTCCTTGAAAAGCTTTTGTCTTGACTTGTAAGTCACACACATTCTCCTAATTTCCTTTTTACTTTGTTAGACTCTCTTCTCAAAGTCCTCTGCTGACTTCCCATATCCATTGCTTCTGGCCTAGGAGTGTTGCAGATTTTAAACCTGTTCCTCTTCTCTATTTGAGGGGCTCTGTGGTGTTTGCTATGCTGTACCTCTTCTATTTATGCCTGTTTCTCCTAACTAGAAAGTTTTCCACTAATATCTTTACTTTGTCTAAAATTTTACACATATTTGCTACTTCTCTTTGCCTAAGTTTTCAATTCATCATTAACTAAACAGTCTGAATTTTGATTATTCTCTTGTCTGTTGTCTGGATCCTCTCCTTAAATGTGACAGATTTTTATGTTTTTATCACTGTTGCTTCTCTAGCAGCTAGAATAATATCTCAAAAGTAGTAGCTGTCCAAAAACTACTTTTGAATGACTGTTCTCACTACCTCTGACTTTCCCAGGTGAAATTCCATGTGTCCTTCAAAGGCCAGTTCATGTGCCATCACTGAAAAGCCTTTCGTGGTGCCTCCTTCAGGAAGTCATCTCTAAAAATTCTTCTCACTTGATTTTATATATATTTTAGATCACTTCTCAACCTTTTGGCTAACATCAAGTATGTGTATATTTGAGAGAATATTTTATGTTTAGCTTTGTAGTTCATTTTTCCATAATAAAACTATAGTGCTGGCACTGAGCAAATACTAAATGAAGAAGACATGTAGCAGAATTTCTTTATATGGTAGCTCTTCTATTAAACTTTTTATGTTAAAAAAAAACTTTTTATGTTGTACTTTGTTTACTACTTATCTGACTTATATAAGACTTCAAAATAAATGTACAAATTGGCTGACAGTGGGTAATCCATAGTAAAGTTTTGTGTGGTTCTCAGTGTTAGTATGCATCTTGTTCTAAATTTTTAAGGTGCCAGCACCTAAAAATTTTAATTTTAGTTGGTAGTATAGCTCAGTGGTATATTGTTTGCCTAGCATACACAGAGCCTTGCATTCAGTCCTTCACATTGCAGAAGAATAAAACAGAAACCAACAAAAATCTAGTGAACTTTACTTACGGAGCTCAAATTCAAGATATCCTTGGGAAATATTTAATGTATTTTTAATATATTTGGTAGGGCAAGCCTTGCATTTTCATATAACAACAACCAGCTAAAGCTTAGCGATAATTATAATCTTAGGATGATAGCTATGCTCATCAGATTGACAGATTCTCAGTCACTCTTTGTTTCCTTCTTTTTTTTTTTGGTACACGGGGGATTGAACTTGGGCCCTTGCGCTTGCTAGGCAGGCGGCGGAACCACTGAGTTAAATCCCCGGCCCCCCAGTCACTCTTCGTTGTCTTCAAAACTGAGAGTCTAATAACAGTTGTCATTATTGTCTGGCTTACCTAATTCCTTTATTACTTTCATTTTCCCTGTGTTTATTTTCTTTTACAACCCTGACTTTAAAAGAATATGTCCTTTCCTTCAAAATGATGGTTAGGTGAATATGTTTTGTTATACGAAAAGTTATATGATGCTTAACATGATTGCACTGAAATGCGGGCACTTCTTTATTAATTTAATTTTGGGCAAAATATTGAATCACATCATAGTTTTTTTTTTTTAATTTGTTGCATAGATGCTCCTCCTCCTACATGGGAACAGCTAGAAAATGGGCTGGTTGCTGTGCGTACCGTGGTACATGGCCTGGTTGATTATATTCAGAACCACAGCAAAAAAGGAGCAGATCAACAGCAGGTAAGGGAGTAGTTTGGAATTCGCAGGTAAGCTACTTTGGATATAACTTAAAACTACAGGTAAGCCATTGTGGGTATACCTACAGAAGCAGAGCCAAAAAGGTCATATGAATATTTTGAAACTGACACAATTGACATAGTGACCAGCCAATTTACTGGTTTAGCCTAGTAATTTTATCTGACAACATTGAAATAACCCATAATGATCTCATGTGCTGAGGTCACTTTGGATATAGCAACATGTGATGGAGAAAGTAGATTTTGTTTTCCTCAGTTAGTATTACATTTCATTTTGACAAAGGTGTCACTTTTTAGCTGGGCGTGACAGTGCACACCTGTAATCCAGCACTAGGAGGCTGAGGCAGGAGGATCACTGGCAGTTCAAGACCAGCTTGGGCTACATAGTAAGTTCAAGACCAGCCTGAAGTACATAGTGAGATCTTGTCTCAAAAAAAAAAAGTGTTACTTTTTATTACTAATATTTTATCTCACCAATACTGCTTACATATCTGTAGACGTTTTTCTATATTAGTTTTTTTGGGTTTTTTTGGTACCAGGAATCGAACTCAGGACCTTGCACTTGCAAGGCAGGTGAGGTGCCACTGAGCTAAATCCCTGGCCCTTGTGTGTTAGTATTTTAAATTTTGTCATTGATAATGCCTCTTACTCCCGTGGTCTAAATTTTCCTGTATTATTTTTTTTTAAATGTACTACTGGGTAACAATCCAAGCCCTTAACACTGTGCTACATTTCCAGCCCTTTTTTATTTTGAGACAAGTTCTTACTAACTTGCCCATGCTGGGTTCAAATTTGCATTCCTTCTGCCTCTGCCTCCGACAGTGCTGGTATTATAGACATGCACCACCACACCTGGCTTTAAATTTTTAAAAGTGAAATGTGTGTAAATTATAATACATTATAGCCAGAGTTTTTACTTTTGTTGCCAATAATTTATTTTATGCTCAGGATTTATTTTAGATTCATTTGGTGTTTTCTTTTATAGTGGTAAGCCTGTGAACTTAAAATTCTGTAATTTACCTATTATTAATAATAGGTCACTTAGTATACCTTTTCTTTCCTGGAAAGACAAGAAATATAAAAAGTGTCTTGCTAAATAAGTAGAATAATCTGAATAGGGTTTCCCTAATCACTCTAAACTCAAATAAGAGCTTTATATGAAGAAAATAACAAAAATAATAAGACCTTTAAGACCCACCATAAAGTGATAAAATACACTAAACATGGTTCAGTCTAATTGAATTTGGTTATCTTGTTAACTTCCAAATCTATTTTCTTGCTTTATCCTTGAGTTGTAAGCAGTAAGTTTAATTTGTACCTTTGGAGATTTTCGAGTCTTGTGTATATTCTTCTGCATGTTAAGAATTGGTTATAGGCCAGGCATGGTGGTGCAAGCGTGAAGTCCCAGTACTCGGGAGGCTGAGGCAGATTTACCACCAGTTCAGGGACAGCCTGGGCTACATTATGAGTTCAAGACCAGTCTGGACAACACAGTGAGACCCTGTCTCTTAAAAAAAAAAAGACGAAGAAGAAGTAGACAGGAGCCCAAGCCTGTAATCCTAGTTATTCAGAGAAATTAGGGAAGCAACACCTTTCCCAATAGCTCCCCAAAAATGAAATACCTAGGAATCAATCTAACATAGGAAGTAAAAGAGCTTTACATGGAAAACTACAGTATTCTGAAACAGGAGATGGAAAAGGATATCAGAAAATGGAAAGATATCCTTTGTTCTTGGGTAGAAAGAATTGATGTAGTGAAAATGGCCATACTTCCAAGTTATTACACAGATTTAATGCAATCCAGATACCAGTATCATATCTCACAGAATTAGAAAAAAAAAAAATCGTAACATTCATTTGGAACCAGAAGAGACCTAGAATAGCAAAGGCACTTCTAGGCAATAAAGGCAAGGCAGGGGGCATCACAATCCTTGACTTGAAATTATACCTCAAAGCTACTATGATAAAAACAGCATGGTGGTGGCAGAGAAAAAAGACCTGAGATGGTTCCACCGCCTGCCTTGCAGTTCAGTCCCTGGTACCAAAAAAAAAAAAAAAAGACCCAAGGATCAGTGGAACAGATTAGAAGATGCAGAGACAACTCCAAACACACTCAGCTACTTTATCTTTGACAAAGGAGCCAAACACCTTCACTGGAAGCCTCTTTAATAAATGCTGCTGGAAAAACTGGCTTTCTACATGTTGAAGATCAAAACTAGACTCATATCTTTCACCACGCACTGAACTAAAATTAAAATGGATCAAAGATGTAAATATTAAAACAGAAACACTAAATCTGCTGGAAGATAGCATGGGTAGAACTCTTGAAGACATGATAGAGGCAAAGACTTTATGAACAAACCCCCAATCACAGGAAATATCACAAAGAATCAACAACTGGAATCTCATCTTATTAAAAAGCTTTTGCACAGAAAGAGAAACCCCGAATAGGGTAAAGAGACAAGCCACAGTGTGGGGAGAGTATTTTTGCCAGCTGTTCCTCAGACAAAGGATTACTATCTAGAATATATAAAGAGGGCTGGGGATTTAGCTCAGTGGCACCGTGCCTGCCTCGAAAGCACAAGGTCCTGAGTTTGATCCCTGGTACTGGAAAAAAAATTAAAAGAATAGAATATATAAAGAACTACAAATAAATTAGACCCCCCCCCCAATTTAAAGACCCAATCTAAGAATGGGCATCTGAAGTGAATAGACACTTCTCAGATGAAGAAGTAGAAATGGCGAATAAATACATGAAAAAGTGTTCAACATCACTGGTCATTCAAGACAGACAAAACAACTCTGAGATTCCATCTCCAGAAAGAATGGCTGTTATCAAGAGATCAACCAATAATAAACGCTGATGGGGCTTTGAGGAAAAAGGAACCCTTCTCCACTGTCGGTGGAAGTGTAGAGTGGTGTGACCACTGGAAATCAGTGCAGAGATTCCTCACAAAACTAAAAGTAAAGGTTCCAATTGACCCAGCTATTCCCCTTGTTATCTTCCCAAAAGTATTAAAAGCATCATACCACAGCAATATATGCGCACCCATGTTTATAGTAACACAGTTTGTAATAGCTAAATCTTGGAGACAGCCAAACTGCCCATCATCCAATGAATGGATAAAGAAGATATGGGGTTTTTTAATACAGTGGCATACGACTCTGTCAGAAGGATGAGCTTGAGACATTTCTAGCTAAATGAATGCACCTGGAGGCTATACTCTTAAATGAGATAAATCAGACACACATATTTAAATACTGCATTGTTTCTCTGGTGTGAGAAACTGAAAGAAATGCAGACCAAAATGTATAATATATATTGGGAAATGGGAAGAGAATGTCCAAATGAAAAGGGGAACGGGTTGGCGGGGAGAAGGAAAAAATGGAAACAGCTTTTGTAAATAAGGAGGGGAAGAGCGGTTGGAAGGGAGTGAAGGGAATGCAAAAAAAAGCAAGATATATCATGTACAGGTACAAATTTCCTTGATGAATTTTATCACTATGCATATATAAAATATACCAGTTTTGTTTCAAAGAAAAAAAATCCTAGCTACTCAGGGCCTTAGGCAGAGATCACAAGTCTGAAGCACCCTGGCAACTTAGATTCTGTTTCAAAATTTTTAAAAAGGGAGTGATGGGGCTGGAAAGTCACTGTGTTTAGAAATCTCAGAGAGCCCAAGTTTGATCCCCGGTACCAAAAAAAAAAAGAAAAAGAAAAAAAGAAATCTCAGAGAGTTTATAAATGAACACATACCAAGGATTTTTCTGACATGGCTGATATTCTTAAATGTGTGGCATTATAGTTCAGTGGTAGAGCATTTGCCTAACATGCATGTGTCCATGTGTTCAAGCCCTAGCATTGAAAAGAAACTGGTTATAGGATCCATTTAAGTTATAGGGGTTTTTGTAGATTTTTGTGATGTTTTATAGGAAACAATTATATATGTATAGTTGTACTGAACATTTCACAAAAGCTATTAGAGAATTTATTCTCTCTTGAAAGTCTTAAACTTTGTTGGTTGGAGGCTGGGGCAGGACGATCACTGAGCTCAAGTGCAGCCTAGACTACATAGTGATTTCCAGGCTGGCTTGAGCTATATAACAAGACCCTGTCACAAACAACCAAACAAAAACTTGGAAAGACCATAGAGCTGCCCTGAGATTTATTCGAGAATTATATGATGCCACAGCCTCCTGAGTGCTGGAATTACAGGCATGTGCCACTGCTCTTGGCATTGCTCTACGTAGTTTAGATAAACATGGGACTTAGATTATCAGGATCCTGAACTAACAATAGAAAATTCATGTTTGTTTTGTCGTGATGGTTTTTGTTTAATGCCTAATGTTTTGACTTTTGTCATAGCCTCCACAGCATAGCAAATATAAAACATACATGTGTCGAGATATGAAGCAGAGGGGAGGATGCCCTCGTGGAGCCAGCTGTACATTTGCACACTCCCAGGAGGAACTGGAAAAGTAAGTGTAAAAGTCATGAGACTTGCCCTTTGGAATAACATAAAACAGAATAGTTTGCCGACTTTGAGAAGTACAAAAATGAATAGGCAATTTTTAGAAAATTGAAAACAATTTTTCTTAAAGACTAGTTTTTTCAGTTTTCATTACATTGCTCCTATAGATAGGAAGATTTTTTTGGTGAGTTAAATCTCAAAATAAGTTGGTTGTTTGTTTCATTTCATTTTGCTTTGTGTTTTGCTGTTACTTACGGTACTGGGGATTGAACCCGGGACTTTCACACCAAACTACCTCTCCAGACCTTTTTGAATTAATTTTAGACAGGTCTTGGTAAGTGGGCTTGAACTTGCACTTCTCGTGCTTTGGCCTCCCAGAGTGCTGGGATTACAGGCATGCACCACCACACTGAGCTTAAATAAACTCCATTGTTAATTGTACATCAGAATCTCTTAATGCAGTAGAAATGTCATAGATACTTTTCCACATGTTAGTAAGTTATATCTTAAATCAAAAGCCACTATGGTAATATGATGCTTAGTACAGTATGTATTTATTAACCTGTATCCTAACCTAAAGTGAATATAAAGACTGGTATTCCACAGGAATAGGTAGCTCAGTGAAATATAATAGAGAATATAGAAAGAGTGAAAAACATGAACTCAGCGTATGTGCTTCAGGTAACATTTTAACAGTGAAATAACTGCTATACATTTGAAAGATTTTGCCTCAACCTTCACAACAAAATGAATTTTTTTATATCTGTATATATATAAATAATCAGAAATTTCAGTATTTAGGAAGGAGACCAGAGTACTAAGAGGTGATTTGTTGTTGTTAAATATCTTAAGGAAAGAATTCTATATTAGTGACAGTTCTGTATCGATAAAGGAAAAGAATAATAACTTTGGTTACGTAAAAATAAAAAACTAATGTATGGCACAGACACCACAGTTATTTTTTCTCATTAAGTTTATTGGTACATTTTAGGTATACAGTTACATTCATCATTGGGATCTTGTACCTTTACATGACGTATCTTGGTTCTTGGTTACAAAGACTTTGTTTCCATTTTTTTTCCTTTTCTCGTATTTTTTCTTTTCCCTTCTTTCCTTTCCCCTACCCCTCCCACTTCCCGTACTCCTTTAGACCTTTTCTTCCTATTTCACAGTATCAGTTATACAATTTGATCCTTATTTACACTTTTAGTTTTTCACAGCAAAGAAACTATTTGGTATTTACACATGTGTATCCTATTTATTTCACTTAAGAGTATCGCCTCAAGCTGGGGATTTAGCTCAGTGGTTCCATCACCTGCCTTACAAGTCCAAGGTCCCGAGTTCAGTCCCTGGTACCAAAAAAACAAAAGTATCGCCTCAATGTGCATCCATCCACTTAGCTATAAATGTCTCTAGTTTTTCATTCTTTATGGTTGAGTAGTATTCCATTTTATAGAAAAACCACATCTTTATCCAGTCTCCAGTTGATGGGCATTTGGGCTGTTTCCAAGTTTTAGCTATTACAAACTGTGCCGCTATAAACATGGATGAACATACATCACTGTGGTATGACTCTTTTGGGAAGATACCCAACAGAGGAATAGCTCTGTCAAATGGGACTTCTAATCCTAGTTGTTTGAGGTATCTCCATACTGATTTCCCACCAACAATGAAGAAGGGTTCCTTTTTCCCTACACCCGCACCAGCATTTGTTATTTGGTTGATTTCTTGATAGCAGCCATTCTTTCTGGGGTGAGGTGGAATCTCAGTGTTGTTTTCATCTGCATCTCTCTAATGACCAGTGATGTAAAACATTTTTTCATATATTTATTTGCTGTTTTTACTTCTTTGTCTGAGAAATGTCTGCTCATTTCAAATGCCCATTTTTGAATTGGGTCTTTATATTTGGGGGGTCTGATTTTTTTTAAGTTCTTTATATATTCTAGATAGTAGACCTTTGTTGGAGGAACAGCTAGTAGAAATTTTTTCCCACGTTGTAGGTTGTCTCTTAGCTCTGTTGGTGGTTTCTCTTGCAGTTCTTTTTAATGAGATGAGATCCCGATTGTTGATTCTTTGTGCTGCTTCCCATGCTACTGAGGATTTGTTCATAAAGATTTTTCCTATGCCAGTGTCTTCAAGAGTTTTACCTAACTTATCTTCCAGCAAGTTTAGTGTTTCTGTTTTAGTATTTAGATCTTTAATCCACTTGGATTTTAGTTTAGTGCATGCTAAAAGATAGGGCTCTAGTTTTAATCTTTGGCAAGTTGAAATCCAGTTTTTCCAACACTGTTTATTAAAGAGGCTATCTATCCTCCAGTGAGGGTGTTTGGCTGCTTTGTCAAAGATGAGGTAGCTGAGTGTGTCTGGAGTTCTTTCTGTATCTTCTAGTCTATTCTACTGATCCTTAGGTGTTTGCCAGTACCATGCTGTTTTTGTCACAGTGGCTTTGTAGCATAATTTCAAGTTGGGGATTGTGATACCCCCTGCCGTGTCTCTTGCCTAGAATTGCTTTTGCTATTCTAGGTCTCTTCTGGTTCCAAATGAAGTTTTGGATTGTTTTCTCTAGATTGGGAAATACAATGTTGGGATTTCAATCAGGATTGCATTGAATCTATATATCACCTTTGGAAGTATGGCCATTTTCACTATATTGGTTCTTCCTACCCAGGAACAAGGGATGTCTTTCCATTTTCTTATGTCCTCTACAAACACCACCATTAAAGAGAAGCCAGGCATGATGGCATATGACTGTAATCCCAGCACTTGAAGGGCTGAGGCAGGAGGATTGCCGTGAGCTCAAGGTCAGCCTAGGCTACATAGCAAGATTCTGTCTCAGAAAACCAAAAGAGAGGGCTGGGGATTTAGCTCAGTGGTTCCGCCACCTGCCTCGCAAGCACAAGGTCCCAAGTTTGATCCCCAGTACCAAAAAAAAAAAACCCAAAAGAGAGAGAGAGAGATGTCCCTGACACCGAATGAGCTTCTACAAATCTATAAGGAAGAGGAACCAGTGTTCATGAATCATTGGATCATAACATAACTAGTGTTCTAGTCCTATGTTGCTTTAACAAAATTCCTCAGGCTGGTTAATTTGTAAAGAGGTTTATTTGGCAAATGAATCTGCAGGATCCAAACAGTACAGAACAGGGCCGGGGATTTAGCTCAGTGGTTCCAATTCCTGCCGCGCAAGCGCAAGGCCCCGAGCTTGATCCCCGGCACCAAAAAAAAAAAAAAATCCCCAAACAGTACAGAACAGATTCCTTGTGAGAGCTCCTTAGATTGTGTCATGACATAGCATAAGAGCAGAAAGGGCCAAGCATGGTGTGTTGTATAGCTTGTTCTTGCACAGACCAGTTCATGCCACAGCTCTAGCATTAACACCTTCCATGGGCAGTGATCTAATTACCTCCCGCTTACTACTACTCCTAAGGGCTCTGCCACCTCTCGACATTGCCACATTGAGGGCCCTTTGCAGGGGCACATTCAACCCGTAACTGAGCCATAGCAAACATAGTTCACAGAAGTAGTACCAGTGCCCACTGCACATGTAATGTATTCAGCCTCACTAACTTTAAAGAAATGTAAATTAAACAGTATTTTAAACTATCATGTTAACATTGACTAATGCTACCCAGTATTTCATGAAGTATTAAAAGATATTTTCCTTTATTATATAGCATTATAAAAATTTATAATATGCACATCATTGACCTAGCAATTCTGTTCCTGGTTGTTCACACAGGGTGCAAGTATATATACATAATTATCCGTTACAGAATTTATTTTAATAGCAAAAAAATACCTAAAATGAATTGACATAAAGAAATATTGAAGATTAAATAGAGGAAAAAAATCACTACATAATATATAACCCTATTTCTGTAAAGAGTAATTAACATGCATGTGAATATGAATATTAAAACAGGTTAGGGGCAAAGGGGAAGGGGAAGTGGGAGGGGTAGGGGAAAGGAAAGAAGGGAATGGAATTAATATGAGAAAATGAAAAAATGGAAACAAAGTCTTTGTAAATAGGGAGGGATGTAAATAGGGAGGGTTAGAAGGGAGGGCAGGGGAAGGGGGAAAAATCAGAACCAAGAGAGATTATGTAAAGGTGCAAATTTCCAATGATGAATATCATTATATTGTGTACCTAATATGTACCAATAAAATAAAATTTAAAAAAAATGTTACCCCTGAAAGATACCCTCCTAAATTTCTCAGATATGAAAAACGTAGAAATAACAGCAGTATTCTAATGGGCGTATAGTTTTGACATTGTTCTTAAAAATGTACTAGCGACTTGCTTTTGTTGAGGGACAAGAAGGCTGGAGTCTGGTGGCTTAGTTTTTCTCCTTTTGTTAGATATAGAATCTGTAACTTTTTTTTTTTAAACCACAGCAACCATATACATTTAGGGCATTTTCTATAGTGTTGTTTCCCTTTACAGACTTTTAAAATAACTTCAGTTTTATGTGAACACACATTAATAACATCAGTATCTCTGAAGCAATTCTGATGAAAGTATTCTTGATTAGATAAACATTTTAATGTAGTAAACAATAAATTTTTCACTGTACATTGGCTTTGTTTTTCTTCTGTTTGTTTGGGGGCTTGTTTTTGCAGGGTCCCCCAGCCCTGTTTGTTTTGTTTTAGTTTGTTTTTTTGTGAGCTGGGGATTGAACCCAGGGCTTCAGGCATCTAGGCAAGCACTCTGTCACTGAGTCACATTCTTAGCCCCTCTTAATTTCTAACATAGGCTCACTGTATCAAAGTATACATTTGAAGAAAAGCTGAAGTAAATATTTCAAACTGTCTACCCTTCCAATAGTTTTCAGAAATAGAAATTTCAGTAAATATTATAGTAAAAATATTAACATGATTTGAATGTTATAAATATTAATACATGTTCAGTACAAGAAATTTTATTTTTAATCAGTGTGCCTTGCTGGTCAAGATTTTATAGGAAATACACATATGGTTTTCAAGTTCATAGACCCCATGTTTTCAAGAGAGAATTTTAAATACATTTTAGTTCTTGATTTTCCTTTTATATTTGTTTTTCTATGCATGCCTTTTCTTTTTGTATAGATTCCGTAAAATGAACAAACGTCTGGTCCCTAGAAGACCCCTGAGTGCCTCTTTGGGTCAGCTTAATGAGGTGGGCCTGCCTTCAACAGCAATCCTTCCAGATGAAGCTGCAGTGGATCTGCCTAGCAGAAAAGCCTCTGCTCTGCCCAATGGAATTGTGTCATCAGGGAACGCAGTAACACAGCTCATCCCACGAGGCACGGACCCCAGCTATGATTCTAGTCTGAAACCAGGAAAGATAGATCATCTGAGCAGTAGTGCTCCCGGATCCCCTCCTGATCTGTACGTCATTGTTCCTAAGTCTTAACTTAAGGGTTCTTCCTTATACAGAGAAGTAAAAGGAAGGAGGAATAATTGTTTTGTTTTGGAGAGAAAAAACCTAATTTTTTGTCTTTTGTTGTTTTTTAACTTCTATTTCCTATACTAGTGGGTTTTCTTAAAGAAATAATTTAGCATAGGTGAAAGAGATCAAAATTTACAAATTTTGTAGTGGGGATGACTGTTAGAATAAACCAGTTTCCCAAATTATGCCAGTCCTTTTTTCCTACTACAATTTATGTACATTAGAAGTATTTTTAGAGACTTTAAACTTGACATATAATCTTATTCTCTTAGGCTAGAGTCTGTCCCTCAAAGTATTTCTGCCTTACCTGTGACTACACATCCCGTACCTCAGAGGGGGCCACCAGAGCTGCCTCCCCTGCCTGTCACCAAGCCCCTTCAGATGGTACCTCGAAGTTCTCAGTTATACCCACCACAGCAAGCTGATGTTTATTATCAGGATCCTCGAGGAGCTGCCCCACCATTTGAACCAGCACCTTATCAGCAGGGTAATGATCTTTCATTATGTCACTTGATTTTCTCATATTTACTGGTGAAAGAAGTTTCCAGGTAAGAGTGACTGTTTACATAGTAGCCTTCTGAAAATAAATGCATTTTTTTCTTTGTTTTGTTTTTTTTGAGACAGAGTCTTGCTGTGTAGTTAAGGCTGGCTTAAACTCACTATGTAGCCCAGGCTGTCCTCAAACTCAAGGCTGTTGTCCTGCCTTAGCCTTGGGATTCCAGGCACATGCCACCATGCTTGGCTGCATTATTAATACTTTGAAAAAACTGAGGGTTTTTTTTTTGTTTTTTTTTTTTTATGATCAACTATCCAAACTGCTTTTACCTACTAAATGTAAATCTGTAATAAATGTGTTTATATATTTATGGAAGTAACAAGTCACTCAAATAAGCAATGGAAATTTGCTGATGAGTAAAGGAGAATATATTCTGAATAAAATTTTTCAACACAGTGAAAAAATTAGTATCTTAGTAGATATAAATTGCACGTTATATTTTTCTTTTAATCAGTATTTTTCTGTATCTTGTAATATGTATAAAAAAAATGAAGCAAACCTGCTATTAGGGAGTTTATAGTATAGAATTAATAACGATAAAAGCCAGCTGTGGTGGAGCACGCCTGTAATATAGAGCTTGGGAACCTGGTGCAGGAGGATCACTGTGAATTCAAGGCCAGTCTGAACTACATAATGAGACTCAGTCTCAAAAAACCAAAAAAAAGGGAGAAGGGATTTAGAAAATTTTCTAAGATTTAATGGTAGTACAAAATAATAGATTAAAGGATAGGATGACTTAAGTTTTCACATATAATCTCACTGAATTGTTATATCTGTCAGAAGTATAATGCATTTTTTTTTCATTACTGAGGATTGAACTTAGAATCTACACATTGAGCTTCATCCCTCTCTAATTTTTTATTTTTATTTATTTTATTTATTTATTTTTTTGGTACCGGGGATCAAACTCGGGTCCTTGCCCTTGCGAGGCAGGCAACGAAACCACTGAGCTAAATCCCTGGCCCCCCTCTAATTTTTATTTTAAGACAGATTCTTGCTCAGTTTCTCAGTTTCTCAGTCCTCCCAGAGTGCTGGGATTATAGATGTGCACCACCACACCAAGCTTAATGCTTTTATTTTTTAAAATGGTAATAGATCAAGGATGTCCACTTTTATTTAACCAAGGTGGTCTTTTAATTTTGAATCACAAATATCATCTTCTCTACATTCTCTACAGCATTACTAATACAGTAGACCTTTGGCTTATGAACTCAATTTGTTTGCGAGGGCTGGTTGTAATTCATGTTGGTCAATTGAAGGCTCAGGCTCCTCTACAAGCCTTCAGAGTTTCTCTCCTGTATAAGTTTAGGCCACACTTTCTTCCAGGCAGATCTCAGTGTCCTTAGAGAGACACTGGCCCAGGATTTCTCAACCCCACACCGGAAAGGATGTTGTAATGTTCCTTCCAGAACTCTAAGGTTTAAATCTGTATGTGAGACCACCTGTAAGTACAAGCAGCTTCAGTTTGTAACTCAAGACTTTGGTCATAAGTTAAAACTAAAATTCCGCTCGTAACCCAAGGTGTTCGTATGTCAAGGCCAGTCATAATTCAAGGGTGCACTGTACATGCAAAATAAAAATGATTTATTCATTTCAGGAAAATCCAGCTACTTTTGTTGAGGTGGCCAATGTGTAACTTTAAATAGACCGTGTATTAAGGTTCAAATGTAGATTTTAAAAATCCTTTTAACTATTAAGTAGAAGTTTATGCAAGAATTAGGTACCTACAATATTGGTGGAAGTGCTAGAGAAGCAGGCTTCAGATAGGTCTCTAGGAATTAATCTAGAGCCAACCTGGGCATGGTGGCACATGTCTGTAATCCCGGTATTCAGAAGACTGTGGTAGGAGGATTGCAGCAAGGTCCAAGCCAGCCTGAGCTACGTAGTGAGACCCTGTCTCAAAAAAAACCCTCTAGAGGCAAGTAGTGGCCACTAGATCTGCATGAGGAAAATGGATCTTTTGTGTATCACATCTCTTTACCAAGTAGTTTCACATTCACACATTCAAAACTCCAGTAGAACCTAAACTGGAGGGATGTCTGCATAATGAAAGTTTCTGCTTTCTCATATCTGCGTCCATTAAGGCATACAGAAAGAAGGGTAAATAATAAGAGGAGCCTACTATAGTAGATTATAAATTGATTAGATTCTTTAACTTCTTTATTAATGGTATGTGCACATAATTGGGATCAAACCCAGAACCTCGTGCAGGCTATGCAAGCACTGAACTACACTCCTAGCCCTGAAGGTAATTTTTGCTTCTTGTTTCTCATAAAGCTGACCTGACAGTATTGTATAGCCAGAGAGAAAACTTGTAAAGAAATAAGTAGATGATTAATACTTTAGTGTTTCCCGCCAAAAAAATCTTACATAGAACAATCAACTGGTTCATTGCTGGTTTTGGTTCCTCTTTTGTTTTATAAAGGGATGTACTATACTCCACCACCACAGTGTGTGTCCCGCTTTGTCCGACCTCCACCATCTGCTCCTGAAGGTGGTCCTCCATACTTGGATCATTATTCACCCTACCTCCAAGATCGTGTTGTAAGCTCTCAGTATGGCACACAGCCTCAACAGTACCCAGCTATGTACCCACCTCACTATGACGGCCGTCGAGTGTACCCTGCTCAGTCTTACACAGCAAGAGAAGAGATTTTCAGAGAAAGTCCTATACCCATTGAGATTCCGCCTGCAGCAGTACCATCTTATGTACCAGAGACCAGAGAAAGGTACCAGCAGATGGAAGGTTACTACCCAGTGGCTCCTCATCCAACTCAGATCAGACCTTCATATCCCAGAGTATGTTGTATTTTTTTCTCACTACATGATCGGTCTTAATTTGATAACTGATTACAGTGATTCCTTACTTTTTTTTCCCCCATGGTAATAACGCTTTGATAAATTCTTTTTTTTTTTTTTTTTCCGGTACCAGGGATTGAACTTGGGTCCTTGCACCTGCGCAGCAGACGGCAAAACCACTGAGCTAAATCCCTGGCCCCTGATCAATTCTTTTTTTTTTAATAATAAAACTTCTTTATTTTTTCATAATTTGAGATTATTTTAAAAAACTATTAATTGGACCTCCTTCTAAGTAATCATTATTAGTTTGTGAACTTTAGATGGTTTAGATCTAATAGAAATTTTTGGTCTCTGGCTAAAAAAATCTAAATTTAGCTGTTTGGGAGATCTTCAGAGATTTGGTCAGTTTTGTTTTTCTTTGTTCTTTTAAGTCTTCATATTTGCAAATTGCTTCTAATTTAAAATATATGCTAGTTAAATTAATGTGTTCTGAAATTCTTTGTCAGTTTTAATTAATCTATTTTCAGGAGCCTCCTTATGGCCGACTTCCTCCTCCTCCACAGCCGCATCCTAGTCTGGATGAACTGCATCGTAGACGAAAGGAAATAATGGCCCAGTTAGAGGAAAGAAAGGTTATCTCTCCACCTCCTTTTGCACCTTCACCAACATTACCGCCTGCATTCCATCAAGAGGAAGTAAGCGCATATTTAGAATTATTAGTTTTTAAGAGGAAGTAAGCGCATATTTAGAATTATTAGTTTTTCTTTCATTAGTATTGTGTCTGGGTGTCCTGTTAAATTAATCTTTTTATCTATTCCCAAGGTTATGAAGAAATTTTTTTTTTCCTAAAGAATTATTTTATTTTATGTTTAGATCTACAATCCATTTAGAATTGAATTTTTGTAGAATGCGTTAGGATTTAAGATTATTTTCTCTGGGTTTTTTGTTTTTGTATTTGTTTTCTTTTTTTCCTTTAGTGCTGAGAACTGGACCCAAGGCCTTGCACATACTAGATAAATGCTTTACCACTGAGCTATATTCCCAGCCCAATATTCGTTTATTTTTCCCCAATAAGGATATCTCATTGACTGCACCATTTAATGAAATGAACACCTTTGCCTGCTAGACTTTATTCTGTCTTATCCATTCTGTTTTATCCATGTATTTGTTCCTTACACCAATACCACTTTCTCTTAATGTAGTTTTATTGCAAGTTTTGGATATATGGTGGTACATGTTTTCTAGTACTGTTCTTTAAGAATCAGCATGTTACTTTCCACAAAAGTATCTTGCCCCAATTCAGATGTGCATAAAATATAATATACTCTGGGTCTGAAGATTTGATACCCAAAAAGTAAAATATCTCATTGATATTTTGATATCTTGGATATATTTTATTAAATGAAACATTTTTTAAATTAAATTCAGTTGAGCTGAGGATTTAGCTCAGTGGCTCCATGCCTGCCTTGCAAGTGCAAGGTCCCTGAGTTCAATTCCTGGTACAAAAAAAATTAAATTCAGCTGGGCATGGTGGCACACACCCATAATCCTGGCACTTGAGAGGCTGAGGCAGGAAGTTCACCATGAGTTTGAGGCCAGCCTGGGATACATAGTGAGACCCTATCTCAAAAAACTAAAATAAAAGTTAAATCCACTTCTTTCTTTTTTTTTGTATCTGGGATTGAACTCACAACCTTGTGCTTGCGAGGCAGGCTTGGCACCACTGAGCTAAATCCCCAGCCCTATACATGTAATCTTTGAAAATTTCTTGTAGCTACATTAAAAATAAAAAGAAACATGTGAATAAAAAGAAATACATATATATGTATATGTATAAATATATAAAATGCATGCATGCTTACATTGTGTATATATATATTTTTTGGCACTAGGAATCAAACTCAGGGCCTTGCATGTATACATTATTGTAAAAAAAATTTCTAAAGATTTTGGATGAGAACGCTAGATTCTATGAACAACTTCTATTTAGTAGATTATCTTCATATATCCCAAAGGTTACGTTTTCTACATACAATGAAATCTAATTTTCATTGTTACGCACAGTTTTGACAGTTAGCAATGTTCTTTAGAAACATAATTCCAAATACAAAGGATGTAAAACATGCTCCTTATAATAATATCAAATCTAAACCTGGTGACAAAACTTCTTTGACTCATAAAAAGGATATATACTACAAGCTGAGGCACTATGTACAATGAGAAACCAAAAGATAATATACAAATATACAAATATATACAAATATATATATATTTGTACTGAATCTAGAACTGTCACACTGAGCTACATCTCCAGCCTTTTGATTTTTGTTTTTAGACATTGTCGAGCTCAGTTGCTCAGGCTGGGCACAAACTTGGGATTCTCCTGCCTTGGTTTCCAGAGTGCTGGGATTAGAGGTGTGCACCACCACACCTGGTTAGGAACTTTATATAGAATCATTTTACTGTCAATACAGAGCTCTGGATACTTAAACCTCAATTCTGATTATAAACAGCCAACATGTAGTTATACTAAATTTGTACATTTTAGCCAAATACGGTGGCACATGTCACTCAGGAAGGCTGAGACAGGAGGATCATAAGTTTGAGCATAACCTGGGCAACTTAGCAAGACCCTGTCTTCAAATAAATAGTGTGTATTTTAGATACAGCTCAGTGTGTGAAGGCCCAGCACTGCAAAAGGACAACAGAAAAATAAATTATAGGCCGGGGATTTAGCTCAGTGGTTCCGGCGCCTGCCCCGCAAGCACAAGGTCCCGAGTTCGATCCCCGGTACCAAAAATAAAAAGAAATTATAGATTTTAGCAGTACATAATATAGAAAGATTGACTTCTCCAAATGCCACTTTCTGTAATAACCATTGTCAGTTTAATATATGAATTTCACCTTTTTCTGTGCATGAACTAAGAAATTATTTTCTAAAAGTATTATTTAATAATACATCCTGAAAGCTGGGTGTAGTGGTGCACGCCTGTAATCCCAGCACTTGAGAAGCTGAGGCAGGAGGATCACCACAAGTTGGAGGCCAGCCTGGGCTACATAGTGAGTTAAAAGTCAGCCTAGAATACATAGTGAGACCTTGTCTCAAAAAATAAACAAAAAATAATACAACCTGAGGTTTTGTAGGTTTTTTTTTTTCTTTTCCCCCTTATTTGGAGATAGGTTGATGTTATATAGTTCAGACTGGCCTTGAACTCACTATGTCGCCCATGCTAGCCTTGAACTCATGAAGGTCCTCCTGCCTCAGCCTCCCAAGTGCTGGAATTATAGACATGTACCACCACACCCAATTCATTTATCTAATCCTTTTAATAGCTGTGTAATACATTATGTTTAACAGGAAGAGCACTCTTACATATTTTTGAGACAAATTCTCAGGTAGCCTAGGCTGGCCTTGAACTCACTGTATAGCCCAGGCTGATCTTGAATTTAGGATCCTCCTGCCTCATCCTCCTGAGCACTGTTGAAATTATAGGTGTATGCCACCCCCAACCCCTGCAGCAGAGAAGCACTTTTTTTTTTTTTTTTTGGTACTGGGGATAGAACTCAGGACCTTGTGCTTTCAAGGCAGGCCATGGCACCACTGAGTTAAATCCCTGGCCCCAAGAAGCATTCTTGTTAATAAGTAATGTGTTTTAAAAGCTAGCTGTTCTACATGAAGTTTTATAAATGGAAGAGAAATAAAAAAGAAAATGAAAAAAATTTTAAGTAGTGGTAGGACAAAGGAGGTTGTAAAGAAGAAACTTGAAGGTGTCATTTAAATAGGTGTTACTGAAGCAGCATACTCTTGTCAGTGCAGAACGCCAAAAATTACACAGAAAATAGACCTCATAAGTGTAAGGGGAAGTATAAAGCCTAAATTACCAATAGCTTCTAGGTATTGGTGTCTAGTTGTAGTGCTGCTCCTTCTTTGTAAAGGCTTGGTGAAATTACAACTGTTTCTATCATGGACTTGAGCTTATAAATTATTTTACATGAAAGCACTTTCAAAGTGTAAAATGAAATACATACTAGGTAATTGTAGAACTTAAGACAAAAATTAGGCATCTTTTTATTTCTGAATCATTATATGGACCTTAATTTATTCAAAATATGAACTATTATTGTTAAAGAGATTTCAGTAAAGAGTTGTTAAATCATCATCCACTGTATAGAACATGTAAATTGTGTATAATGTTGCTTACCTGAGATGTTACTGGAAGAACCACTGAGGCAGATCTAGCAAAACTAAGCATGAGTAAATCATCTCTGAAATCCTAGCTTGAAGGCTGGGGATATAGGGCAGTGGTAGAATGCTTGTCTAGCATATGCAAGGCCCCAGGTTCAATCCCCAGGACAGGGGGAAGAAATCCTAGTTTGAGTCCTTGAAAAATATTGAGGTACTTCTTTTTGACCTGCTAATAACAAAATATTAAGTCTAAAGACATCATTGTTTGCTTGTATTTATCTATTCCTGACACTTAAAAATCAAATAACTGTCATTTTATTGCTATAGCTTATTGTTTTAAGAAATTCCTTGTTGTCTCTGTTGTGTAATTCCTAGACCCTCATATTTTGTCTTTCTGGGTTTCTTTCTTTCTTTAGTTTTTGGATGACGAATTGAAGGTAGCTGGGAAATACAAAACAAATGATTATAGCCAATACTCTCCTTGGTCATGTGACACCATTGGCTCCTACATTGGAACCAAAGATGTAAAACCCAAAGATGTTGTGGCAGCAGGGAGTGTGGAAATGATGGTATGTGTTAATGACTAAGCCAGAATTAGTGCAAATCAAGACAAACCAAATAAATTTTTGGCTACTTTAGTTTAGGTGCAAATAATTGAGCTTTAAAAGTTTCAAATCATATTCTGCAGTTTAACTGTATTACAACTATATGGGATTTTTTATTTTGTTCAGGTATAAAGAACAACCTTCTGTTACTTATCTAGACAAAGAACAACATTTATTAGATTACAATGAAGATAGCAATTTCCCAACAGTTGGTTAGAGTCCAGGTTTAACTATTTAGGAAATTAATCAGGATCTTGAATTTCTTCAACAAATAAATTAGAACTTTTTCACAAATCCGAACTTTAACTGAGCTTGAATCTAGCGAATAAGAAGAGTATTATGTGATGGGCCAGGAATTTAGCTCAGTGGTTCCGGTGCCTGCCTCGAAAGCACAAGGTCCCAAGTTCGATCCCTGGTACCAAAAAAGAGTTTTAAAAGTGGCGATTTAGCTCAGTGGTTTTGCCACCTGCTGCACAAGCGCAAGGACCCGAGTTTGATCCCTGGTACCAAAAAAAAAGTATTACATGAGTCAGAATTGTAGCTGCTTAGCTTCAAGTGAGCAATGAGACATTGAAATATACCTGGATTGTTTTTGTTTTTATAATGAAAAGTAGTGTAACACCAATGTATCAGTAAGCCAACCTTAAAAATACTTTTTATTTTTCAAAGAATTGAAACTTTCCAGAAGTAAATCCTGCTGTAAATACTTTCCTCATCTCATTGTTCTTCCTCTCCCTTCCCCTGCCAGTCATAACCTCTATCATGAGTTTAATGCTTACTTACCATTTTAACAGAGTTTTTTTTTTTGAGTTGGGGCCTGACACTGTTGCCCCCCACTGGGCTCCAGTGATCCTACTGCCTCAGCCTACCTAGTAGCTAGGACTATAGAGCTTTGCCACCAAGCCTGGCTTATGCTGTTCTAAAAAAAATATTGTTTTCCATATTTATAGACCTCATATAAATTATATACTTTAACTTGCTTTTTTCTTTCTTTTTTTTGGTGCTGGGGATCAAACTTTTGAGGCAGGCGGCAGAACCACTGAGCTAAATCCCCGGCCCTCAACTTGCATTTTAGTGCTTTTTGAGATGTGTCCATATTTATACCTATACCTGAAGTTCATTCATTTTTAACTGCTTTTATCAGACATTGCATAACTCATATCATTCAGCAAAATATGTGACAGAAATAAATTATTGGATTTTTGTTTTGGTACCGGGGATCGAACTCTGGACCTTGTGCTTGCAAGGCAGGTGCTGGAACCACTGAACTAAATCCCCAGCCCACTTTAGAAATAAATTGTTACTCATTTTGTGTTGATGAACCTGGAAGCTATTTGTGACCTTTCACTTTTTGTGTGTGTGTTCTTTTGGTACTGGAGATCGAACTCAGGACTTTGTGCTTGCCAAGCAGGCACGGTGCCACTGAGCTAAATCCCCGACCCTTGACTTTTCACTATTCTGTACAGTGGTATAATGAAAGTTAATACTCGCCAGGTGTGATGCAGTCCTGTAATCCCAGCACTAGGTAGGCTGAGACAGGAGGATCACCATGAGTTTGAGGCCAGCATAGGCTACATAGTGAGTTGAAGGCGAGTCTGAACTACCTGGCAAGACCCTGTCTCAAAAAAACCAAAAAAAAAGTTAGGTTTAAAAGTGGTATTGCTGGGTTGAAATGGATGCCTTGATATTATTCTTAACTTGCTTGCCCTTTTTAACTGCGAAAATATTCCCTAGGTTAATATCATGTTAAAAGAAGACTGTTTCTTGGTAGTAGAAAAGATTTGGATGCTGATGCCACTATAAATGAAGGAAGTGATATCTATACTATAAAATACAAGTAGATGACAGCCCTCCAAAAATAACAGGAAACTGAGTTAGATCCCTGGCACCAAAAAAAAAAAAAAAAAAAAAAAGGAAGGAAAACAAGACAAAACAGGAAAGCAAGAAAAGAATAACAGGCCTTTTGTAGGCTGGGGGTATAGCTCGGTGGCGGCAGCATACTTGCCTAGAATATGTGAGGTCTTGGGTTCAATCCCCAGCACTGGAAAAGAAGAAAACAACAGAAGACCCTTTACTTTGATTTTTCCGTGGTGTGATTGAGGAAATATTGCTGTTAAGACAGATAACCCTTTCACTAGAATGACATAGACATGGAGTGAGGCAGGAACTCTTGCTTTATACTTTGCTTTCAGTTACTACATTAAAATAACATAAGTATTAGCAAAATAAAGCTAAGTCCCTTAAATTAGTATAAAAGGAAAGCTTTTGAATGTTTGAAAATCTAAATAAGTAAAAGAAGTCTAATCCATTGCTTTTCAAAATTAATGTACATACACATTAACTGGGAATCAAAGAGAGAGAGAAAGAGAAAGAGAATAAAATATACATAGAGATAAACTCGTTCAGTCATGTAAAATATATTTCTTTTGGTACTGGGGATCGAACTCAGGTCCTTGTGGTTGCGTAAAATATATTTCTTACTATGAGTATCAAAGGTTTAAAAATTTAAAAAAAATTTTAAATGTTTTACATGACAAAGGTTACTAGTGATCTTGTTCTTGCTAATAAGAGCATTATACTATTACTCAGTTATTACAGAGCTAGAGGAAATTATGTTCTACGCCCAAGGATGGGGTAGATGTCTAATTTTGCTTTTTTATCAGAATGTAGACACTAAAGGAATGCGAGACCAGCGATTGGATCTTCAAAGAAGAGCAGTAGAAACCAGTGATGATGACCTTATCCCATTTGGAGACCGACCAACAGTATCTAGGTTTGGTGCCATCTCTCGAACGTCCAAAACGATATATCAGGGTGCTGGCCCAGTGCAGGCTATGGCACCTCAGGGAGCTCCTACAAAATCTGTTAACATTTCAGGTAAGACTCAGAGGAAAGCTGATCTAGAGGGATCATATTCATGATCTTTACTGTTTGTGCTTCAGTAATCTTCCAAGGCAGTAATTGTCAAGGTGTTCTGTAGAATTATCCCTGTAAAAAAGGTAATTATAACCCAGGGAATTTAAGGGAGTAAACAAAAATTAAATGTCTGTATATTAAGATTCCCTATGGTTTTTTCTTTAAATAGCTTCATTAATTTATTAAGATAATGTATTCTCATTAAAAATATAAAAACATTTAGCAGGGAACAAATATCAGCACTACCATTTTGGTAGATATTTTTCTGGGTAGCTGTGTATGCAATATGGCTATACCTTTCTGATGATGAGTACCTTAGAAGAAGAATCAAACCTGAATTGCATCACACCACAGTAACTCATTGTCTTACAGATTATAGTCCATATGGAGCCCATGGTGGCTGGGGAGGCTCTCCATATTCACCCCATCAAAGTATACCTTCTCAGGGACACTTCAGTGAGAGGTATGAGTCATTCTTTTCTTGTACAGATCTTTAAAATTATTCAGCTTCTGGGCCGGGGATTTAGCTCAGTGGTTCCAGCACCTGCCTCACAAGTGCCAAGGTCCTGAGTTTGATCCCTGGTACCAAAAAAAAAAAAAAATTATTCAGCTTTTCTTACTTTGTTTTTCTTCTTTTTTTTTGGTACCAGGGATTGAACTCAAGTCCTCGCTTGCGAGACAGGCGGCAGAACCACTGAGCTAAATCCCTGGCCCCTTACTTTGTTTTTCTGATCAGTAATATTTCCACAAAATTAAAACTTCAAATTTTGTTTCATGCTGTCTTTCTTATGAAAGGGAGAGAATTTCCATGGCAGAAGTGGCCAGTCATGGAAAGCCCCTTCCGTCTGCTGAGAGAGAACAGCTCCGACTAGAACTGCAACAACTGAACCATCAGATTAGCCAACAGACCCAGCTACGGGGATTGGAGGTACTGGCCAATAGATAACTTCTTTATTCCAATTTTTTAAGTGTTCTCAGAAATTTTAGACAAAGGAATTTAACTCAGGAGGCTGAGACAGAGGAGGAATACTGGGTGTTCAAAGCCAGCCGAACTATATAATGAGACCCTGTCTCCAAAAAAAAAGAAAGTAAAAAAGAAAAAAGAGTCAATATAGGCCCGGCATGGTAGTACATACCTGCAGTCCTATCACTGGGGAGGCCGGGGCAGGAGGGGAGCACCATGAGATCAGGGCCAGCCTGAACTACGTAGTGAGACCCTATCTCAAAAAAAAAAAAAGTTAATATAAATGTCCATATCCATTCTTCAAATAATTCAGTACTAGGTTCTGTTCTGGGATAATAGGAAACAGAATTACTACCACCTAAGGGTAGAAAAAAATTCTCATTAGAAGTTTATTTTATAGGGCTGGGGAGTTAGCTCAGTGGTGCTGCCACCTGCCTTGCAAGCCCAAGATTCTGAGTTCAATCCCTGGTATCAAAAAAAATTTTATTTTATATTTACTGATGGCATATTTAAGATTATAATAAACAGTCTCTCTTTTTTTTTTTGAGACAGTCTCCTTTTGTAGTCTAGGCTGGCCTTGAGTTCACTATATAACCCTGTCTGGCCTTGATCTCAAGGCATTCCTCCTGCCTCAGCCTCCCAAGCACTGGGATCACAGGTGTGTGTCACACTCAGCTCAGTAAACAGTCTTTATCAACAGATCCTTTTAGCTTTTGCAGGGTTGGCTTTTGTTTTTGTTTTTCCTTTTTCTTGTTTCCTTGTTGACACTTAGAATTTTGGTTTAGCCAGGCATAGTGACACACCGGTAATCCAAGCACTCTGGGAGGCTCAGGCAAGAAGATTGCAAGTTCAAGCCTAGTCTGGGGAACTTTAGTAACTTAGTAAAATTCAAAATAAAAAAGGTGATCATGAACTTTGACTTTGTTTTTAAAAAGCCCCTTTATAAGAATAATAATACTTTCCATTTATATCGTTCTTAGCAGTTTATAAGTTATTGTCACATATCTTATTTGATCCATACTGTGTCCCTGACTATATGTCAGGTAGGTGGTACTGTCCCCCTTTTTGATTAAAGGATATAACTTTCTATCATAACAGAATGCTGAGCCAGGTATAGTGGTCACAAGGGAAGCTGAGGCAGGAAGGATTGCCATTTGTTCAAGGCCAGCCTGAGCTACTTAGTAAGTTTGAGGCCATTGTGTACAGAGCAAGACCCTGACTCAGAAGGAAAAAAAAAAAAATTAAAACAATGTTATACTTGCTTATGTTGGTCTTTAGTTCATTAACTTTTTAAATGTTTAGCTCTTCATTCCCATAAAGTGCATTACTCCTTATCCTTGAATTAAGGCTTTTTATTTTAATTGAAGTTGCGTGCTTTTGGTTTTGTTTTATTTTTGAGACAGTCTCGCTACATATTCAGGCTGGCCTTAAATTCACTATATACCCCAGGCTGGCCTCAAACTGGCAGCAGTCTTCTTGCCTCAGCCTCCTGAGTGCTGAGATTACAGCACTACAGTAGAGAAGAGTATCAGCACTACAAAAAAAAAAAAGTCAGTATTATTTGGAAGCTTGCCACATACTCCTCTAACTATATTAAAAATCCTTGCCATTATTGAAGTTTTATTAAAATAAGCTACAGGATTTACTTCAGAGAAAATTAACAAAAAAAGGAGAAAGATACCCATTTATTATTGACTTTTTCAAGTAAGAAAATAAAAACAGCAATGTATATCTAAGATGGAATAACTATTCATCAAATTTAAATCACCTATATTTTGTTCTTTTTTATTCAAATGATACTCAGATTGTGCCTTATAGCCGTGTTATTTTTATTGTGAATACTTGGATGATAAGCTTAAGTAGCTGTAGTCTGAGATGGGCCTGCCTGGTTATTTTCTTCATGGTGCGATGTGTGTTGAGTTGTGTATGTGCTTGGCTTTATGTACTAGGCTGTTAGTAACAGGCTGGTGTTGCAGAGGGAGCCAAACGCCCTGGCAGGCCAGCCGCAGCCCCCACCTCCACCTCCAAAGTGGCCTGCAATGATCTCCAGTGAGCAGCTGAGCTTGGAACTGCACCAGGTGGAAAGGGAAATTGGGAAGAGAACTCGGGAGCTCAGTATGGTGAGTGTTATTGGGATAACGGGGAAGGTGAAATAAAATCTAGGGTTATGTTGCTGTTCTAGAGTTCTGGAAATCATCTGGAGTGCATCCCATGCTCTCTGATGAGTGATTAAGTTTTAAAATAGTTCTCACCAGGTGTGGTGACATTTGTGATCCCAGCACTCAGGAGGCTGAGGCAGGAGATTCACTGTGAGTTCTTGGCCAGCCTGGGCTACAGAGTGAGTTCAAGTCCAGCCTGAACCGCATAACAAGAGCCTGTCTCAAAACAAAGAAAAAAATCCCCATGAAGATAAGCTCCCTCCCTGTTATATTGTTCCTTTCATTCCTGTTTGGTTTGAGTGCATTTCTTTTGTACAATTCTTGGCTAGCTTTTAAGGAACACAGGGTAGTTAATTGGAAATTTTAATTTCTGTTTCTACTGATTAAGGAAGCAGGTAGGATTTTTTTACTATTTTTCCAATATTATCATATTATGTAAAGATATATTTACCAAATAACATTCTAGTTTTTGCAGCCTTTAAATTATTGATGACATTGAAGTAAAATCACACTTTTCTGCCTCCACTTCATTGCACATGATGAACTGCCTCCCTGAAACCTTGCATTTATTCATATTTGCTTATTGAAATGTTACCTGCTTCCAAGGCCCATTTTGCATGGTATCTCTTGTATACAGCCTTTTCAGATTGATAGATTCCTATATCATTTGAACAATAATAATTATTAGCTGAAACTCTTATTTTATTCTACCACATATTAATGAAATTATTTTTCTTCATAAGTAAATGGCAATGTCCTTAAAGACAAGTCAGTTTTGTAATAATTTAAAAAGCTTATACTAAATAAATTCTTGAAAGTTGTAGCAAGGCTGATGCTGGAGAGACCTCAAAACCCTCTTCCAGGGCCGAGGATTTAGCTCAGTGGTTCTGCCGCCTGCCTCACAAGCCAAGGACCCGAGTTCGATCCCCGGTACCATTGTGCTGGCCTGATCCTGTTACTCCACTCCTTGGTTGATATTATGACCAATGCACTTTGCAGAATCTGAGATTTGTACTGTATCTGTAAATACACTAGATTAAAGCCAAGCAAACTACACAGTAGAAAGTAAGTAGTTCTGCCTTTGGTGGAGAACTAAGTGTTGCCATAGCTTGGAGGTGATGGTTCTTCCTAGGGTTGTTGTGTTAGAAACTTGATTCCCAGGCTAGTGACGGTGAGGGGTAGTGGGACCTTTTGCAAGTGGAGCCTATGGGAAAAGTGCTTGAGTCATTGGAGGTGTTGCGCTTGGATGGGATTAAAGTAGATCTTGTGGGACCTCTAAGTTAGCTGCTGCAAGAGGGAAGGATCAACTTGCCAGGTGTGGCTCACACCTGTAGTCCCAACAGTCTCGGCAGACAGAGGCGTGAGGATCGCTGACAGTTGGAGGCCAGCCTGGGCTACATAGTGAGTTCAGGGCCAGCCTGAACTACAAAGCAAGACCCTGTCTCCAAAAAAACAGTATCAACAAAATTAATTTTAAAGAGGAAGTTGTTATAAAATACAAAACAATTATTGATGACCTATTTTTATGAATTTCATACATTACACATTTTTCTCCTGTGTTAGTTTGAGGCCTTCTCTCCCTATTATCCAGTTTAGATAGTGAACAGGTGGTTATACTCTTGTATGTCTCTCTTCTGGTCTCCTTGTTTCTTTGGTTTTGCTATAAAACTGATTTCTGGATCAAGTTTGTTTATATTATTTATTTGGTCTGTCCCATTACCGCCATTAATTACAAGATAACTGACTTTATTTTCTTCTCTTTTCAAAGGAGAATCAGTGTTCTCTGGACATGAAAAGCAAATTGAATACAAGTAAGCAACCAGAAAATGGACAACCAGAACCACAAAACAAGGTTCCAGCTGAGGACCTTACATTGACATTCAGGTAAATAAAGAGCAAAATAAAATAGGAAGTAAGCAGGGCTGGGGATTTAGCTCAGTGGTTTTGCTGCCTGCTGCGCAAGTGCAAGGACCCGAGTTTGATCCCTGGTACCAAAAAAAAGAAAGGAAGTAAGGAGATAGATCATTCTCAGGGGGGGAAGGGGATCAAGAGATGGAGATAGGGAGGAGAGGGACAGGGATGAAGCAAAGAAATTGAGGTGTGTCGTATACAGGTACCAACTCTATACAAGGAATGTAAGCAATTGTATACTACACACGTGTACTAATAAACTTAAAACTGGGCCGGGGATTTAGCTCAGTGGTTTCGCCGCCTGCTGCGCAAGCGCAAGGACCCGAGTTCAATCCCCAGTACCAAAAAAAACCAAAAACCATATCTTGCTGGTATGGTGGCTCATGCCTATAATCCCAAGCTGCTTAGAAGGCTGAGGTAGGTGGAATGCAAGTTCGAGGCCAGCCTCGGAAGCCATACCAACTTGGCAAGACCCTGTCTCAAAATAAAAATTAGCACAACTGATGTGTGTGATCTGAGCATGTACACACACACACACACACACACACACACACACACACACACACACACACAAAAACATTATCTCAAAATAGTCCTGGGGTTGAATTGTCTGTTGATTTCTAACAAAATTTTCTTGTTATATTTTCTTCTTTTTTTTTTAAATTTTAAATACAGCCTTACTTTTTTTGGTTTTTGTTTTTGGTACTGGGGCTCAAACTCAGGTCCTTCTGCTTGCACAGCAGGCGATGAAACCACTGAGCTAAATCCTGGGCCCTAGTCTTTTGTTTTTAAATTATAACAGTAGCTGGGGGAAGTTAGCTCAGTGGTTCCGCCACCTGCTGCGCAAGTGCAAGGACCCGAGAGGTTTTTTTTTTTTTTGGTACTTGGGATCAAACTCGCTTCCTTGCATTTGCACAGCAGGTGGTGAAACCACTGAGCTAAATCCCCAGTACCAAAAAAAACCCCAAAATAGTAGCTGGACATGGTGACACATGGCTGTAATCCCAGCATTTGGGAGGCTAAGCCAAGAGAATTGCTGTGAGTTCAAGGCCACTAAACTACATAAGGAGACGCTGTCTCAAAAAATCAAATGAGGGCATGAGATCGTTCCGGGTGGGCCGGACAGTGGCTACTGCTGCTACTCCGCGACGGTCGCGCCATGGCGGACGAGGAGCTGGAGGTGCTGAGGAACCAGAGGCTGGCTGAGCTGCAGGCGAAACACAAGGATCCTATTGATGCAGCACAACAGGAAGCAAAGCACAGGGAAGCAGAAATGAGAAACAGTATCTTAGCACAAGTTCTGGACCAATCAGCCCGGGCCAGGTTAAGTAACTTAGCACTTGTAAAGCCTGAAAAAAACGAAAGCACTAGAGAATTACCTTATACAGATGGCGAAGTATGGACAGCTAAGTGGAAAGGTCTCAGAACAACGTTTAATAGAAATCCTTGAAAAAGTAAGCCAACAAACAGAAAAGAAAACAGTAGTTAAATGATCCCGCGTGGTTAAGTCAGTAGGAGAGGATCTGCTGAGTGATGAGTGCAGTGATCACACACCATAACCTGGGAAATACGACACCCATCCATCCACTAGGGACCATTTTCCACACCCAAAGCAGTTCACAGCAGACAGAAGCCTATCTTTGTAAGAAAACATTAAAACATACCACGACCCACCCCCCCCAACCCACAAATCAAACAAGGGGGAGGGGACTTAGCTCAGTGGCTCCATACCTGCTTCGAAAGTGCAAGGTCCTGAGGAGCTAAGTTCGATCCCTGGTACTGCAAAAAAATATATGTGTGTATATATGTGTGTGTGTATATATATACACATACACATACACTCATATAAAAGCAATATATGCGCAATGTAAACACAATACTAAAATCTTTAAAAAAAAAAATCAGAGCACACACACCCCTACTTATTTTTTCATGCTGGGATTGAGTCCAGGGCCCTCATACACACTTTCTGTTGTTACTGTTTTTGGTACCAGAGATCAAACTCGGGACCTTGTGCTTTCAAGGCAGGCGGTGGAACCACTGAGCTAAATCCCTGGCCTGATACACACTTTCTGTACCACTGAGCTACATCCTCAGTACTTCCTCTTATTTTAAATATTTTATAAAAAGTTGGAGGAAATTGAAAATTTTAGAAATAAACAAATTTAAAAATCATGTGTAATTGCAACACCCAGAGAATAACTGTTATCAACATCTTTCCTATCTTTTTAAGTGTGGAGACATTTGGCCAAAAATTCTCTCTTTTTTTTTTTTAAATGTTAACAGTGATGTACCGAACGGATCATCCTTGGCACAAGAGGATATCAGCCTCCTGTCAAACAAGACCAGCTCTCTGAACCTGTCAGAGGAACCCGAGGGCAGAGGGGATGACAGTGACTCCCAGAGATCGAGAGTTACTCCCAGTTCTGCTCCCTAAAACATGAGGAGTCCTGCTTTGATCTACTGCTCCTAATCAGCTATGGGGCACAGGGGTAAAAGAACAGATGACTTCTAAACTTTTTCTCTAAGAGCGGTCAGAGAAATCCAGGAAAAGCACCGAAGGCAATGTGCACAAACACCACTACTAAAAACAAACCCTGCACATAGTTCACATTAATGCATTTTTTAATTTAAAGAAAAAGAAAATTAGCAGTATCTGCAAGCAATTCAGATTAAATTTGTTTTTGTTCTGTGAATGAACTTTATTTTAATAACTTTGGACGCCTTGGATCCAGGGCTTTAAAAAAGAAGAAGATATTATATATACACTCTGTTTGATTAATTGTATGATCTTAATGAAGTAGGTTTTCTTGTACTTTGGTATTATTACATACCCAGTGTATAATTCCTTACCTCCAATCCTTCCTAACTCTCACCACCACATAAACTAAACCAGAAAAAAAGCACTGGCATTTCTGAGACTTCTGTGGTGGTAGAGGCAGTGGTAGACCAAGTTATTAGAAAATGTGCAGCAAACTAAATTTTCTCAGAGCTGTTCTGTGGAATTATTTCCTTTCTGGACCACTGACTTCAGGAATAGATTATGTTTTCCTTATGACATTGAAACTTTGAGTTCCTCATTTGCATGTTAAGGATCCTCTGCATTTTCTTAATGTAATCAAAGAACTGATCCATTGTTTACATTGTTTGATTAAATTTATATGAAGTTTATTTTAGGAATGTACTGGAACTTACTAGCATTGGAAATATGGAGCTGGTGTATTGCCTGTTGAACTCATGTTTATAATTGGAAACTTGGAGTTGTGCTTTCTGAATTAAACTTGCTGAAATCATAGGATAATTAACCATGTTTTAAAAACTAACACTTGATTTGAACCCAAAATTAATAGGTAGGAAAAAAAATTAATAGGTAGGAATACATTATTTCAGTGGGTATTTTTGTTTTCACTTTCAAAACCTAAAAGCATAAAATAAAATTCCTGTATACTGGAGCTCCTGGCTTTCAGAGATTTGGCACATACAAACTGAGTCTTAAGGATAGTTCATTAGGATTACTAGCATAAATAGGTAGTAAATAACCTAGCAGTCAGCTTTCATAGAACTAGCTTTCTAGCATTAACAAAGCTTCTTCATAACAGGATGTGGTTGCACCCACCTGTAAGCTCAGCACTCTGGGAGGCTGAGGCAGAAGGACTGCAAGTTGGAGCCCAGCCTGAGGGACTTAGTGAGACCCTGTCTCAAAATAAAAACTAAAGAAGGGGCTGGAAGATGGAACTCAGTACAAAGCCCCTAGATTCAATCCCTAGTACCTAAAAATGAAAAAAAAGTTTCTTCATGAGAATGTTGAAAAGAGTAAGGAAGAATGTTTTTATTATTTGGTTATGCTGCACATATTCTGATGCCACAAGTCTATACTTAACCCCTATAAAACGTTTACTGGGATTGTTTTTATAGTCACTCTTTCTCTCTCTCCATCCTATATTTGCCTTATATTTTCAATTCCCTTTCTGGATTATACTACTAATCAGAAAGCACTGGTTATGTAATAAGTTACTGCATTGCTTTGGTTGGGTAAAGCAAACGTTTATATTTTTCTTGTTTCTTATATTCCTAACCCTTAACTCCTGCTGAGGTCGTAACAACCTCAGTCTAAGCTCCGTACCCATCATATTAACTGAAACAAATGGGGGGGGGAAGGGTAATACAGTCCTGCCGTTGCCTACCAGTAGGAGAGTCCAAACAGAACACTCTTTTGAGTAGCAATTATTTAATTTGCCCAGTCAAGGCACCGTGTTTATATACTATTTCACATTGAATTTGATTATGCCCTACAGACCTGGCTGGTCAAGGATTTGATATACACATATTGGCTTGGGATTCGAGCTTTCTTTTTTATTTAAATAAAAATTTATATATATTATATATACATATATACATAGCTATATCTGTATATATATTGGGTATGTTTTACGGATTTCTTCGCATGAGCGCAGCTGTTGCGATAAAATGACTGATTGGGAGGTAAAAGCACTGAACGAAATTGAGGCATCTTTCTCAGTTGAAACATACATTTTCCTTTCTTTTTTTCACATTCATACATTTACTTTTTTGGCTTTTTTTTTTAACTTAAACCCTCTTAATTTATACTTTAAATACTTTGTTGGGAGAAGGAAAGAAACTACTGTTGTGTCTGACAGAGTCTTAAGAGTTTTCATTTCTCTGTGTAACTAGAAAAGACATAGGACCGGGGATTTAGCTCAGTGGTTCCAGTGCCTGCCTTGCAAGCGCAAGGTCCTGAGTTTGATCCCCAGTACCAAAAAACAAACAAATAAACAAACTATAAAAGACAAAATAATTGGCCTGTTAACTTCCATAGGCAGGTTTGGTTAGATCTTATTTCTTCTTTGGATATGTCAGATAATTTCTAAGTTTTATAAGCTGTTGGTTTACTTTGGAAGTTAGAGTGATTGATTCTGGAATTAGAAAATAATTTATGGATGTTCGGTTGGTTGAGATTCAGAAAAAATATAGTTACATTTTGAATATGTATTGATTGAGACTCCTAATAACTCAAATTCTGTTATTTTTGTTCTTATTCCTCCAAGTATGCTAGTGTCTTTCTTTAATTTCATTTGGGGCAACATAATTTTTAAATTGTAGTTTGAATTCTGGCTGTACCCTTTGAAAGTCCCATACTGTAGACACAGTCTGGCTGGTTAGGAATAGTGGTGTACTCCTCTGTTGTGTCTAATTCAGCTATTTTATATTTTAGATTGGTCATTCTGCCTAATGCCTAATGAAAAATTCTTACAGCTTTTCTAGTACCCACCAGCAGGTTCATGAATTCAATAAAACCCCCAAACTTTGGGATTTGGTTTGGTTGGTTTTGAGTTTTTCCTTTTACTTTTCTCTGATACACTCTGTACTATGAGGAGCCAGTAAGGATAAATAGCCAATTAAGGCATAACTAATTGACTCTTTACCTGCTTTTTAAATCCACATTCACAAAACATTGGTTTTTTTCTTCTGGCTTTTAAATTTTATTAGTGCCTTTAGAAACATTAAGACATGAAACCAATTAGATAGGTAATAGAATTCCATGATTTCTTATTTAAATATTAGTATCTTCTTAATAAAACTGTTTGCTTTTTCCTGAATTCAGAATAAGACTTGGACATCTCATATGAACATGAACACCTCTGAAAAGATTAGGTAGGAGTAATGAGCATTATGGTCATTCTTATTTAGATAACAAAGCCAGGGGTTTTATTATAGTGAGGAATATAAGTACTCTGGCTTACTCTGTTTTGAAAAGTCCATAGGCAAGAGTAGAAGAACTGAGTTAATAAGACATCCAGACACTATTTTCTGTCTTACATGTAGTTCTTTGGACTGATTTCTAGATACTGTCATAAGATAATGTGTAATAACTGCCCTGTCTTGGATAATATAAAGAGCCTAAAGTGACCAAAGATCTATTCTTTATTACTTTTCTAATTATAACATAGGTTTGTAGTAATATTACTCATATGATAAGCACTATTCTGAATGTCAACTACAAATATTCAGCTACTTAAAATGTATAAAAAATTTGGTACAACATTAATGTGATTCCTTTCTCCCATCTTATTTCCCTTCCCTTTTCCTATTTTTTTTCCCATGTATTTATTCTTTTGCCTAAAATCAGAAAATTGGTAATGTTCTCATTTCCTACTTTGAGTATACAGCTCCATCAGACTTTCCATGGGTCTTCAGTTTGGAGCTCAAAATTTAATTTTAGTTTTCCTATAAATAACTTTTTTTCCCTAATCCTTTTGCATTCCACAGTTTCCCCCTTGACTTACCCACTACCCTTCCCAATCTGTAACAGTGACAGTTTGCTGCCTCAAAACAGAGCATTCAAATGAATTCGCTTAGCCAATAACTTCTGTGAAGTTGCCTTTTCTAATGGTGTTATTACTCAGTGATGCACAAATGTGGTATTTGCCCTACTGGTAGGCAAACAAAGGTCTGGTTAAGAATGGTAACCTGCTGTTTTCTTTAAAGGAGAGCCAAAGACTTGTGCTTTACTCTGTTTTGGTTTGGGGGGAAGTAGTAGCCATTTTGATTGTGAAAACTTTTAGTGTCTGTGAGTTCATTGTACTGTTTAGATTTATCTAAAGTTAACTGTTATAGTTGGCCTTATAAAATGAAAAAGTGATGAAAATTCATTTGTTTTTCTAATGAATGTCATCTTTTACAATATTGTAAGTAACTGTCCCCACCTCCACTTTTCTTTTTTTTAATTTTTGAGATTATATTGTTGTGATAGCATCTTTCGTGTTTTTACGTTTTTTCACTTGTGCCTAAAGGATGATATACTATATGAGTATGGTTAGGTGATGAGACTGGATAATCTTAACCATGTAGCCAGGAAGAAATAGTTGAGTGTATTCAGTTTATATAACGAGTCAAAGAAACTAGATTCTTTGCACTAAAGAAGATTCAGTTACTGTTACTTATATACACAATGGTGATAGGGAGAAGTCTCATTATCTTTCACTTTCTTTTTGCTTACTTTAAAGGATTAAATAAAGCTTTCATATATAAAATCTATCTGTTAAAAACCACCTGTAATGATGATATTTCATGAAAAGAAACAGCCCAGTTACTTGCTAGGCAAAATTAATAACCTGTCTAGAAATTAACTGCAGTGTTTATTTACATTTTTATCCTGAAAGAGTCCAGATACGTTGAAATTTTAATTGAAACCATGTATTATCAAACAGATCTCTCCTTCAGAAAATAAAAATTAGAGCTACTAAACTAAAAATGAATTTTATTCTCAATCTTAGGCATTGAATAAACAAGTGTTGTAGAAGAATTGCAATTAATATTTTTTTAATTTCTCAGGTCAACTTTTGTGAGCCATTTCAAAAAAACAGCTATTTTTGTCATAGTGCACTTACTATTAATTGTAGTGAACAACAAGATTTGGAATTTTAAGATTTTCATTTCTGGTTGCTAAAGATGTTTTTATAAATAATAGATTCTAGTTGATAAGTAATACTAGCCATAATGTTAAGAATAAGGAACTCCCAGCACCAGGAATAAGTAAAATGCCTTTTTAATGTGTGATCCCAGTGAGTGGGATATTTGTTCAGTACTGCACTGAACAGAGTGGGTACAAGAGCCATTGGAAATCCTCCCATGATAAAAGCACTTAGCTCACCACCGGAATCCTTGATTTCATAGCCTCTCAATTTTCAGCCACACACTGAATTTCCCCTAAACTTTGTCCCTGAGCAAAACATTCCTAAAATAACCTTTATTTTCACAGGAAACTAAGGCACAATAACCCAAAATAGAGAACTTAAACCTCAAGACAATATGACATCCAAAAATGTGTATTTAAAAAAAAATAAAATCCTGTGGCATTTAATATCTTAAGGTATATACTAGATAAGGTGACTTACTTTATTATATTAAGGTCCCTCTGTTTCTAGATGGTTTTTCTGCTTGGTGTGTGTTGTTGTTGCTGCTGCTGCTGCTGCTGCTGCCACTGCCACTGCTGCTGCTGCTTAAACAGAGCTCACAAGTCTTTGGCATCCACTTTAGGTTATACGCTCAGAGTCATCTTATAACTGGAAACTGTCAGGTGGTTCCCCACCCCAGTCAGAGTATAAAAGAGTCAAGAAAAAGATGGGAATAAATGTTGGGTGAGTAATTGGTTGGATTAGGGGAGAGGGTTTTTCTGTATTGTTTTTTGCCTGATTTCTAAAAATCTTGATTTATTAATGTAATCTCTCTTCGTTGATTGGTTGCCATTCTTATAATTTCTGAACCATCTCATAAAATATTCTTCTGATTTAAAGACACTTAAAGCTTTTGGTTCTCTTTTTTACATTTTCTGCTCAACTAAGAGACTATCCTCAGAACAATTTTTTTCCAGATGCTTCACACCCTTTTCATCCTTTATCTTCTTCCCACCTGGGAAAGAAAGGAACTTGAAAAAAAATTTTTTCATTTTATTCATTGCTAATGGGGCCTCATTATCTTACATGATGACTCTATGACTTTTTCTAATGACAAAAGTGAATTAAGGGGGCCAGGGATTTAGCTCAGCGGCACAGCGCCTGCCTAGCAAGCTCAGGGCCCTGAGTTCGATTCCCAGTACCAAAAAACAAAGTGAATTAAGGTAATGAATAAAACCTTTCATCCACTTAAGCATTTTCCAGTTGTGAGATTCCCCTTGGTGTGTGGTCTCTTCCTCTTGCCATCTCCTGCTACCCTTTCCCTGGTGATGGTCAACTGGTGTTTAGGCTCATACCAGTCTCCCCGAGACATTCTGCAGTCATTATCACCTTTTTGGGGTGGATTTTATTTTTACTTCGTTTTTTTTAAAATAGTTTTTTAACATTGATGCATATTTGCTTGGGATAGAGCTTGTATAATTTGCCAGTCGTATTGATTGTATGTGATTGTGCCCTGCAGAGGTATACTTAACAAAACAAAAATAATCTAGGTTAATAAAGGAGCCCTAGAGATTTGAGTCAGGTTTACTTGACTTAGGAAAATACAGTTTTGAATAGTGAAAATTCTCTTGTTCTTCTAAATCAGTGCCAGACAAAATACCATTTTTAAAGGTTTTTTTGCATTCCTGTTTTTCTTTTTTCCATTGCCACAACCCCCTCTTGTTTTCTAACCTGTCTCTACTCACCTCTTCAGAAATAAATAAATATTGAGCCTTAAAGTGACAACTGATTTTTTGTTTTGTTTTGTTTTGTTTTTGGTACCGGGAATCTCAGGTCCTTGCGCTTGCACAGCAGGCAGTGAAACCACTGAGCTAAATCCCCGGTCCTGTGACAACTGATTTTTAAATTGCTGAGCTTTGTGAAATTTACTTTTTCCAGATGTTTCTTTTTTTTTTTTTTAAGTGAAGACAAATAGACTGGTTTGGAATTTCCCATGCTGTGAATAATTTCTTAGTATCTGGCAAACTGTGAAATCTTACTTGAAGACTATCTTCTGAAAGTTCTTTTGAATAAGGCAAACCATATTTAAAATGGACCATTTTTTCTCTTTTTAAATGTTTAATATTTCCAGTTTTTAACCAGCTTTCAAAACAGATGTTCTGGGAAAAAAAAGTAATTAGGAGTGTGTTTAGGGGAACAGAATTCTGGGTCTGAGTAAGTTTTGTTTCACTTGTTGCAGATGTTTGAGAGGATTAAGGCCATCTTTTTCAATTTTGTATTGTTTGTTTGCATGTTGTTTATATCAGAGATGCCACATTTTGTTAAAATGCTATTTCCTTTCTTTATTACCTTGGAATCTGACTCAGCCTCTTGTTGCTCCTACTCAGTGTTTAAGGCTCCTGTGAGTTGCAGATAAAAGGATTTATTTTAAGAAGTAGAAGGAGGTGATTAACCGTTTGGATTGTCAATATATGAAAGTATCTATAAGGTCTTTATCTGCTTTCTGTCAGCATTTATATTAAATGATAATGAGGAAGAATGTACAGTCTTTTTTGAGTCTGCGCCATCTAACCTGCTGGATTATTTTTATACCTTTTAATAGAACTTTTTTTAGATGAAAAATAAGTGGCTGATTGCACAAGCAAACACATACTGTCATAAGCAATTTTGTGTAGACATCACTGTAGTTGGTCCCCTGTTTCATGCACTACAGTCCAGATTCCTTCATTGGTGGTTGAGTGATTATATATTGAAGAGTAAAGGTAGTGGTTCTGAGATGTGCAGGTCAGTGCTCAATGAGACTCTTAGCTAATACCCAACATCTTGCTTTTTTATGGCTTCTCTTAAAGTCAAGACCATCTTTATGCTAAGCAAAATGGTCTTGCTTTGGGTACCTTCATAAGGCAAAATATTTGTCTTTCTACTCTTACTGACTTCTAATTGTTTTGAATTCCCTGCCCATTAGTCATTCCTGGCAGTTGGAGGGTAAATGTAAGTTTATTATCGTGTAGAAACCAAAGTCATCCGGGCGTGGTGGCTCACACTGATAATTCCCAGCACTTGGGAGGCAGAGGCCGGAGGATTGCCTCTACATAATGAGTTGAGGGCCAGCCTGAACTACAAAGTGAGACCCTATCTCAAAAAACAAACCCAAAGTCAATCAAAGGAAGGAAAAGGATTTTTATAGATTTTAAAGGAATTTATACAAAAATCAAATGTAATATGTGGACTTTGTTGGGACTTGGATGCTAACAAATATACAATGACTTACACAATTAAGTAAATGTGATTAAGCACTGAGTATCCATAATACCAAGGAGTGACAAAATATACAGTGAATGTTAAAGAATATATACAACAAGGTTCAATATGTTAAGTAATTTTTGAGGAAGATAATGTTCTGCATATCAGAGACCTTAATTTTAGTGACGTGAGTAACGTGGAAGACATAATTGACACTGGAGGCGAAAGGTAAAGTGGTGGTGCACAGCCTAAGTGACAGCACTGAGCGCTCTCCAGTGAGGCAGGAGGATCACTGCAAGTGTGACGCCAGCCTGAGCCACATATAGAGACCCTCTCAAAAAAAAGTTAGGTTGAAATCTTTCTATGCCATTTTGAGTCACTGTGCAATCCCTTAGCAATTAAAAGCCAGAAAAGATCTGAAGCTGGAGTGGAGTGAGGGGTGGGGGTGATGTGATTATTCTGGTTTGAAGTGGAATGGGGCCTGAGACCAAAACTCCAGTTAGGGGTTTGTTGCAGTAGACTGAGAAGAAATGATTACTCCCTGTGCCCCGACAGTGGGATGCGAAGGGTGGGGACTCCTGAGACTAGGTAATCATGGTAATGTGAGGACAGGTGTCACAGCGTGATGATCACTACTGAACATGCACGTCCATGGTTGGTGAGCAAGTCAGCTGCTTCTCCTTGGTCTCCTTAAGCAAACACTATGTCACTTCCTGCACCATCAGTTTAAAGGAGGAAAATGATGTGGAGGGTACCGAACCACTTGAAAATATTCAGTTACAAGGAAAACTTAGTTATCTTAGCTCATCAACACCCTCTTGTCCCCCCAAATCCAAAAGTGCTCAGGTTGTTACCTAAAGGTGCCCTCTACTTTTCCTGAGTCTCTGTGCTTGGCCCTGTTCTACAGCTGGGCCTTCTCTGCTCCAACAAGTCAGGGAACCTGGCAAACACCTAGACCTGTGGGCTGACCTGTTGCTCCTGCCCCCGTGTGCAGCGCAGGGATCTGGCCTCTAGCACCTTTCCCTGGTCAGCTGACTTGGCCATAGCCACCCAGGGTACCATCCTTGAAGCCACAGTTTCTGGGAAGTTAGAACACCCTATCCCCAGGCAGAGTCTGTTTTCAGCACAGACCATTTGGGAAGGGCCTCAAGCCAACCGTAGGTGCCAGTGAGGTGAGAATTGGTTTGCTGCATTCATTCCCAGATCCTCCTCTCTTCACTCCTTGGATGGACTAAGCCAGTTTTGCTAGAATCAGCTCTGGAAGACATGGGCAGGAAGCACCAGACACATCACTGGTCTGCACGTGTCAACTCTTAGTTGGGTGTGATGGCATGTGCCTCTTGTAATCCTAGTTCTCAGGAGGCTAAAGCAGGAAGATTGCAAGTTCAGGGACAACCTGAGCTACATAGCAAGATCCTTCCTCCAAAAAACAAACTCTTGGCCCTAGCTTTGGCAAGTTTCTTTCTGTTGCTTCTAATTTTGTCCAAACTGTTGCGACTTTCTCCAGGCAGCTATTTAAATGTGTTTTTCTTCCTAGGGAACTTTCTCCCACTACCTTTGCCTCTGCACTCTGCTTTCCCCATCCCTTATTTTTCTTTCAACACCTCCAACTTCTGAGCTAATGTACAAGCAATGAGCTTTGACCCTGTCCAGTTCTGTCTTGCTCAGCCTTCCAAGTGCTCTTGGCCAGTTTCTGTTCAAAGGAGGTAAGGTCTCTCTCGATTAATAGCCCATTGGTTTGCTTACCTCACTCCACAATCTTAACTTTGCATTTGGGACACATTTGAAGCATGACCTAGTCAGACAGTGGCACCTCTGCAGTCCCAGGCCCTTGGGAGCTTGGGTTGGGGGTGGGGGTCACGAGCTCAGGAGTTCAAAACCAACTTTGGCAACTTTGTCTCAGAAAAATAGTGGCACAGGGGTGCCAGCAGCCTGAGGGAATGAGATGGCAACTGTAACTTCACAGTAAGGAAAAAGGTAGCTGAGCATGATAATGCACAACTGTAATCCCAGCACTCAGGAGGCTGAGGCAGGAGGATTGAAGCAAGTTTGGGGCAAGTCTTGTCTACATAGTTGAAAGCCACCCTGAACTACATAGAGAGACCCAGTCTTGAAAAAGACCAAAAACAGAGGGGAAAGATAAACTATGCTGTTAATGAAGAGAGCAAGGTGCTGCAGCTGGGTGTGGTGGCACATGCCTACACTCAGCACTCAGGAGGATGGTGAATTTGAGGCCAGCTTGGAATACGGAGAGGTGGCCTGTTGGGGAGAGAAAGTCAGCCCCAGAGATAGAGTGGGATGTACCTGGAAGGGGTGGCACACGCCTGTAATCCCAGCACTCTGGAGGCTGAGGCAGGAGGATCACAAGTTGGAGCACAACCTGGGCAACTCAGTGACTTAATGAGAGATTCTGTCTCTAAAGATTAAAAAGGGCTGAGGATGTAGCTCAATGTGAAGGCCCAGAGTTCAGTTCCAAGTACTGCAAAATGAAAGGGAGGATGAGAAGCTCTAGTGTGCAGGCAAATGATGAGACAGGTGAAGCCAGTGTGATGGGCGGAGAATGGCCCTGCTCATCCTGATTCCTTCATCACAAGGTAGCTCCTAACGAATGTCCCAGAAGAGGGGACATGGCTTTTGTTTGTTTTTTAGTACCAGGGATCCAACTCAGAACCTTTCGCTTGCAAGGCAGTTGGCGGCACCACTGAGCTAAATCCCCAGCCCAGGATAGCAAACTCACACTGGCACAATAGCTAAACCTCACCCTGTCCAAAGACATCTTCTGGGGAGAGGGGCGGGAAGAAGGAAGAAAAGGGGGTGGAGGGCCTTGTCAGGAGGCCAGCACATGAATTTCTTCAGACACAAACACAAAAGTTTATTGAGTACCTGGGATACTCAAGGTGCAGCGGTGTGTGCCCTGGGCATGTTCAATAAATATTTGCTGTTTTGATTTCCCTGAAACCAAACTGAACTTTCTAACTTTTGTGAGGATTAGGGCAAATTCCAGTGTGACATTTTGAGACTCAGCTAAAAGCTGCCAAATAATGATGCAGGATTTATTTTTATTAACTTTATCTCACCTTAATGAAAATACTACCATTGCCTAATAATCTGGAAACCCAGGGGAGGTGGAGATTTTTTGTGCTAGATTTCTTGCCAGATTTCCATGGAAGGGTTCATTCTTGAGTTACTCAGTAGCCATGGGAAGAACTGGGCCCAACCGCAGTCTTACCCTGGGGGCTGGGAGAAGGGACACCCAGGATGGGCACCAGGTGGGACCCGCTGACTGCGCAAGATACTGCTAGGTTGGGGGTGGGGCTGGGGGAAGGAACTGCTGATCTTGGAAATCCTAAAATCCAGAGGGTGAGCCAGGCATGGTGGTACATGCCTGTGATCCCAGCATTTGGGAGGCTGAGGCAGGGGCATCACTGTGAGTTCGAGGCCAGCCTGGTGTACACTGTAAGTTCAAGACTGACCTGAACTACGTAGCAAAACTGTCTCAGACACACACAGACAGTGCTAGGCCTAAGATGAGAATAGGGGCTACCTGGGCTGAATTTCAGGGCCAGGACCAGCCTCATTTTCATCATGTGAATCGTGAAGACTTAGCTACTGAAAAAGGAAGAGCTAGTATGTTGAATGCCTAGGATGTGCTCATCTGGAATGTGTGTCAGAGACAAATATATACGGTCCTAAATTTGGATAGTCAGCTAGGTGTGGTGGCACAGTCCTGTAATCCCAGCACACAGGAGGCTGAGGCAGGAGGATTGTCTAGAGTTTGAGGCCTGCCTGGACTACATAGTTCAAGGCCAGCCTGAATGACAAATCAAGATCCTGTCAGAGAGGTGGGGGGAGAAATATGGACAGCCAAAGAAAAAGGTGGTAGCCCCAGGTTTCATTTCTGGGGCCTGGATTTTGAGAGAATTTCGATCAAACCTGAAAGAGACTATCCGGAGGAGAACAACAATTAGCCGGCCGTGCTATACACGCCTGCAGACCCAGCCAATGGGGAGGCTGAGGCAGGATCACAAATTCCAGTCCATCCTGGGCTACATAGTGAGACCCTGTCTCAATATAAATTTAAAAAAGGGCTAGGGATGTAGTTTAGGGGCAGAGCTCCCCTGGGTTCCATCCTGAGCACTGCAGAGAAATAGAAAGGAGGGACAGTCAGCCCTGTGATTTTAGCCTGGGAAGCCGTGGGTGTTTCCTTCATAGCTCTCATGTGGGGACACGGCCGTGAGAAGGCTACACAGGCCTTTCAATCTCACTCTGCTTATGCTGTGATTTGGGGCAAGTACTTAAACAGTGTAAAATCGCCTTTCTCTTCTAGCTGGGACAGTGATATCTTCCTGGCAGAGCTGATGAGAGACTTGTAAGATGGCGTCTAAAGCACTCAAGAGTAGATCCTGGAATACAGTGCTTTAAAATGGAACCTAGCATTACCATCCTGAGATGTTTAGATTTGACCTAAGCTAATATCTAACAGGAGAGTAACGCTCAAATGATAGACAATGGGATGCTACACAGCCAACAGAGATTAGTTGACCAGGCAGGGCCCCTACACACTCTCCTGCATCTGCAGATACTGGAGTGGGCTTCTTTCATCGTCACCAGCTGGGAGCTCAGCCTGCAGTTCCTCTTTGCTGCACTGGGGATCGAGCCCAGGGCCTTTGCACTGAGCTATATCGCTGGCCCTTTTTTCAATCTTTAGATCTTTAGATTCTCACTAAATCCCTAAATTGCCTGGGCTGGGTTCAAACTTTCGACCTTCCTGCCTTAGCCTCCCAGAGCGCTGGGATCACAGGCGTGCACTCCTGGCTGTGGTTCCTCTGATGCTGCCATTGCCTTCACCTTGCCCTGGGACCCCTCTCCCAAGCTGCTGTCACACATCACCGATGGCCTCGTTGCTCATCAAGTCAAGGTGATACCTGGCTTGTTCAGAAAGGGAAAACACAGCCAGGGATGTAGCTCAGTGGCACCGCGCCTGCCTTACAAGTGCAAGGTCCTGAGTTCGATCCCCAGTACCAAAAAAAAAAAGGGAAGACAGGCAGAGCTGTAGCTTAGTGGCAGCCTTTACCTAGCATAAGCAAAGCTCTGGATGTTGACAAGTCTTTAGGTTATTGGGTAGCTCCTTCTAAAAGTGGCTCGCCAACTGAACCTTACCCCGCCTCTCCCTCTGGAGTTGGATTCCAGGTTCTTCTCATCTCAAGCAAAGAACTGCACAAAACGAGCAAAAAGCAGTGGCCAAGTTTAATGAGAAAGTATAGAGTGGGGGAGAAACTGGCTGTGCAAAGTGAGCTTGGGCCAAATAAAAGAGAAAAAAGCAAGATAAAAGGACACTCTGGAGGAAGCTGGGTGGGCTACGTGAGGAAAGTCCTGATAGGGGCTCCTTGTGTGTCCTTATTTGTTGTCCAAATCTTGAGGAAACTGAAAGGACTACATCCGGGCCCTGAGAGGCAGTGCTGGGATCCCACGCCTCCAGCTGACATCAGATTTAGGCCATCCTATCGAGAACCTGCTCGAGTTCTCCTGAGAAGTCCGTGTGCATGGCTTTGGGAACTGTTCTCATGTGTTCTGGGATCTTGTAATTAACAGGTCAGGCCTACATCCCTGCCAGCTTTGCCATGCCCTAATCTTCTGTTTCATTATTGCCATACTTTTCCACCTCACCCCTCACTATCATGCTCTTGTGTTTTTGTTTTGTTTTGTTTGTATTTTGAGACAAGCTCTTGCTGTGTAGTACAGGCTGGTCTTGAGTTCCCTGCAATCCTCCTGCCTCAGCCTCCTGAGTGCTGTGATTACAAGTGTGTCCCACCACATCAGGCTCCACTTACTGCCTTTCAGTAAGGGTGCCCACGAGCCTCTGAGCATTCTGGGATCCTTTGGAACAATTCTTGGAGCTTGTTCACACTGCACACGGGGGTCCTTGCAGTATCCCACTGAACCACCAAGAACTTAGACGTGGGTCAGTCCAGAGGATTTCCTACTAGTGAGTAAAGAACTCTAAAATTCTGACAGTTGCAGTAACAACTTCTGAATCCTTAGTCATACAGAAGATGGCATATGTATCCTGTGAACACTGAAGTGTTTGGGATATACCTCAGTAGTAAGCACTGGCCTAACATTTACAAGGCCCTCCCTGGGTTTGATTCCTAGCACATAAATAAATAAGCAGTTGCATGTATGTTTTTCACCTGCCCCATACTCCATCTCCTAATCCCCCAGTAGAATCGGCTAAGTATTTCCCAGCCAGCTCCTTTCCCTTAGCGTTCCCTTGGCACGAACTCTGCTCTTGTGTCGCCTCCCGACACTTCCTGGATGAAAGGGGAATGGTCCATTTGTGAGCCATAGTTGTGACCACTGTGGTGTACCTAGGTCTGGGCCTGGGACACCTCAGCTCCCAGAATCCTGAAGGTAGCAGCTTGTTCCTCCTTCCCCCTGAGTAAATAGTAGTCTCATAGTCTGTCTCTCTGTCTGTCTCTGTCTTTATCTCTCTCTCTCTCTCTCCATAAAGAAAACTATGGGGGGTGGGGTGAGAGGGGATTGAACTGAAGAGCTAGAAGGTATAGAAGTTTCTATACATTTAACTTGTCTACTTATATTCACCTACAGTATTTCTACTTCCTGATGGGATTAACCAGGGGGGCGGAAAGTCCTAAATATTCTCCTAAGTCAGTTATTTCCTAAGCAAGTTTGAGCTCATCACATGTTCTCTTTTTCCTTTTCTGTAAAGTGAAGAGGAGAATGACGGACTGTGGATAAGAGAGGTGGGCCATGCTTTCCCAAGGCCTGACTGAACTTTAACTTCTCTACTCATTGAGTAACACGGGGCTCTACACTTTGCTTAACCCTGGGAAGTGGTCATCAGCCTTTGACCTCAGCCCTACCCTCCTGACCAGCTCCATCCCCCACTCCGGCCTCTGGAACCTCAGTCTGATTTAGAGAAAGGAACCAGTTTCAGAGGGATTGCCTCAGACCACACTACCTCCACCTGCCCAGCCCCGTGGAAGATTAGCGACCATGTATTCCAGTGCTTTGGGGAGAAGGTAAGGGGGTGAACTTTCCCTTCACATGCTCTTGCTGGCTTCTCTGACCTTTAAAGAACTCACGAGGATGACCTCCGACACCTTTGAGGAGACCAGGTCCTCTCCCTGGTAGCTATAGTAATAAAGCTGTTTGGAAGACGTCATTCTGAGTGCCTCCCTCCCACACCCCTCTTGGGGTAAGGTCTTTCCCTAAACCACACCTTGGGTTCTTAGCCCAAGGAACTGGGGACATCTTCCTTTGGGTGAAGGTGCCACACTGATGGCTAGCACTCTTGGCAATCTAGAGGACACTGGAGGAGCCTGCCACAGATGGAAAAGTGGGCGAATGGAATCCACAAGGACCTCCTAACTCCCTTTTTATTCCTCCTTTCACTGGGTCGCCCCCTGCCCAGTGAGCTTCCATTAAATATCAGAGCCGTGTTCCCTTTTATCGGGAAGACTCCCTCCTTGCCCCAAGACCACGCACATTTCTCTCTTGATCTAGGTTGACACGGGGCTGGAAGTGAGGTGGTGGATCCATCATCATGGCTCTTCTTGTGCTTAACAGAGCTCCAGCGCCTTCCTCTCACTTCCATTCATGGTTCCAAATGTGCAGGAAACAGAAGACAACTGAGATGAGTGGTGGACACCACGATTCATTCTCTCTCTCCTTCACCTACCAGAGCATTGGGACTACAGGCCTGTGCCAGCACACCTGCTTCCCTGTCACATTTTCTAAAAAGTGATTACCTTCATTTACATTTAATGACCCCTTGTTGGAAGCTATTACACATTTCAGGCAACATAAAAGGACAAGGGACTGAATTAAGGCAGTGGAAGTAGCTGGTGAGAGGGCAAGGGATTGTACCTGAAGTCTGACTGAATGAGGGGGGGCAGAGGGAGGAACCCAGAGTGACTCCCAGGTTTCTGGACTGGATGTCAGGGGAAATGCAGGTCCTGGTCATTGAGCTGAAGGCCACAGGAGGAAAGGCAGGAGGGACCTGGACCGGGTCACAGTGTGGGACTTCTGGTGGAATTGTCCAGCAGAGTCTGGAGCTCTGTGGAAGGTTAGGGCTGGAGCTAGCAGTCTGGGGGTCTTCCGCACATAGATGTCTGCTTCATGCATTCGTTCTTACCCTTGTTCAAAATCCTTCCCAGCCTTCAAGGTCCAGGTTGAACTCCAACCATCTGTGAGGGTTTCCCTAAACAGCTTCTGCCTGGCTCCCCTTGCTGCCCTAACTTCACTGGGCACTAAGGTTCTCTCCTGTCCAGATAGCTCCCCCTCACCAACTAGAAGCTGTACATTCTTTATCTCTCCTAGCATGGGGCCTTGAATGCAGTAATCTTTTTTTTGTGTGTGTGGTACAGGGGATCGAACTCAGGACCTTGTGCTTTTGAGGCAGGCACGTAATGCCATTGAGCTAAATCCTCAGCCCAAGCGCAGTAATCTTGAGCATGCTAACAAACAGCACTCAGTTGCAAGCCCAGCAAGACTGTCCAGGCAAAGCGGGGCTAACCTCTGGCAAGAAGTCCAGGCCTAGCCTTGTCCTGGGTTCTTGTGCTTGGTTCCAAGGCTTGGCCCTCGGCCCTCAGCAGCTGGGCTGCCATCTTGTGCTTTCCTGAGAGACCAGGGCCTTTGGTGTCACTTACCCCAGTGTTCTGTCCCCTGTAGGAAGGTTTCTCTTCTCTCCGTGCTGCTCATTGGCCTCTGGGGCAGTGTGGCCTGTCAAGGGAACCCTGTGGAGGACATCTGCGTGGCGAAGCCGAGGGACATCCCTGTGAATCCCATGTGCATTTATCGCTTCCCAGAGAAGAAAGCAACTGAGGATGAGGCCTCAGAGAAGAAGATCCCTGAGGCCACCAACCGCCGGGTCTGGGAACTATCCAAGGCCAATTCCCGCTTTGCCACCACTTTCTACCAGCACCTGGCAGACTCTAAGAACGACAATGACAACATCTTCCTGTCGCCCTTGAGTATCTCCACAGCTTTTGCAATGACCAAGCTGGGTGCCTGTAATGACACCCTCAAGCAGCTGATGGAGGTAGAGTCCAGCGCCCCCGCTCCCCTCGAGGGAAGCACCTCCTAGGACTCCTCCTGGGACTCCTAAACCAACGCTGTCTCAGGGAGTGCACTGTGGGGTGTGGTTCCCTCTGAGTCACTACTTCCTGTGTTCTGATTCCTTTTGAAAGACTTTTGTTTGGTACCGGGGATCGAACTCAGGACCTTGTGCTTGCGTGGCAGGCGCCAGAACCACTGAACTAAATCCCTGGTCCTTGAAAAACTTTTTATTTAATAGGAAAGGAATTACTACCTGGATGTCTAAATTTTGCAAATCTGAGTTTCCTCTTCTAGGTTTTCAAATGCGGGAAGGCCTTAAGGCCTTACAACTTTCCTTTCTAGTCATTCTCTCATTTATGTATTTATTCAGTCATTCAATCACTTCACTTATGTTTGTGTTTACCTAGTCAGAACTATGCCTGTCCAGGTAGTGTGCTAAGCAGTGGAGACTCCCACTTCCTGCCAGGTAGGGGAGGGCAGTTTACCATCCTGCGGACCTGGCACGCGGGCTCTTGTGGATAAAGATGTGAGGACTGTATTTTGAGACCTGGGTTCCAGGGAAGCCAAAAGGATCCTCAGGAAGGTATTGATCGCTTCAGATAAGGATTGATTCTTTTCCTTGTTTTGCTAGGAAGGAAGGCAGGACAAGAAGAAATGACACAAGTTAATTCACCACTGATACCGCTATAATAAGTCACCAGTGGACACACTAGATCCTTTAGTCTGCCTTTAACTTGAGTTCCCAGTTAGCTCTCTTCAGGTTGAGTCTCCCTTTGGAAGCAGAGATAAACTATAGGGAGGCACAAGACCCTTGAGTGTGGTGCCCAGTGTTTCTGAGTCCCAGACACCGAAGCATGTGAAGAGTTCACCTTTCCTCTGGTGGCCGGTTTCCACTGGACTTTATCAATCTGTTCAGTCTCTGTAATGAGCTAATCCATGCCTTCGTGCCACAAAACATATGTAGCTTTAGAAATTATTCCTGGGCTCTCTAGTCTGCTAATTTAAATCTTTTGTGTATTTCTCCAATACCATTTGTTGAACACACTGTCCTTTCTCTGTTATGTAGTATTACTCCTTGTTGATGTATATTAGGAATCTCGTAGAACACATACTACTACTGCCTTCTCAAGGCCCTTCTATAACCTTTGTATAACAGGTATTGGTCTTAAAATGCTTCTGTTTACCAGGACACATCTCTGTAGCACGTAAGAGCTTAAATGTGGCTCCTTCTATAAAAAGACCTGAAACAGAGCTAGGGTATATCTCAGTGGTAGACTATGCCTAGTTATGCACAGGGTTTGATCCCAAGCAGAACAAAAAATAAAAGAAAACAGAAACAGAACATCATTTCCAAACTGACCATGCCCTGTCATATATTAGAGAACTGGGGTGGGACTCTAGAGAAGGAAGAAACTCAGCATCAAGCTGTTAGTCAAAGCATGGTTCTTTTCTTTTGTTTGTTTATGTGAGGCAGGGTCTCACTATGTAGTTCAGGCTGGCCTCAAACTCATGGCGATCCTCCTGCCTCAGCCTCCCCAGTGCTGGGATTACAGGCATGCACCTCCACACCAAGCTATCGTGGTTTTTAAAAAATTGCATGCTGAGACAAAATCAGGAAAATCAAAATCAGAGAATAGATAAAACCGATATGCCTTTTATCACCATGGGACAGAGCTTGGAGGGAGGGGAAGAGTAACCTCACTATTTTCCTTGATGGTGAGGGTGGGTGGTTGAGAGGAGGAAGCTTCCATGGCTCTGACCATGACTTTTTAGACATGACCAATGACTTTTTAGACACTCTGCTTTGAGGCCTGTTTATTTCCTTGCTAAGGGAATCACTGTTTTCCTTTCTTAGCCCTACCATAGCCAGTATCCTGGAGCCCCAACTGAGCCCTGTAGATGCCAGGAAAGTGCTGTTCTAAGGAAAGACATGATCGTGGCTCCCACTCTGTCCCCAACACCAAGAGGACTTTTCCTGTCCCATTAAGAAAACATCTGCATGTCGGCCTAGAGCCCTTTTGAGACTGTGGGTGGCTCTCTGTTCTCACTGTCTTTCCTTTTCCCTTCATGCTTCCTGCCCTTCTTCTGTCCCTTTACTCATCCTCAAGTCCGAGCTAGGCATTCATGCTGCGCTGGGCACTGTGCGCAAAGCAGATGACTGCTGGCTTTGGCTGGAGGCTGGGCCGCACTGTCCTGCCAAACCCACCGCCATTTTCTTTTGGCCTCCACAGGTTTTTAAGTTTGATACCATCTCCGAGAAAACCTCTGATCAGATCCACTTCTTCTTTGCCAAACTCAACTGTCGACTCTATCGAAAAGCCAACAAGTCCTCCAAGTTAGTATCAGCCAACCGGCTGTTTGGAGACAAATCCCTGACCTTCAATGAGACCTACCAGGACATCAGTGAGGTGGTTTATGGCGCCAAGCTCCAGCCCCTGGACTTCAAGGTGAGTGGCAGATGCCCCTTTCACCGAGGAGTTCTTTCTGTCCACCGGGACAGTGAGGAGGTAGAAAAAGGCAGCACTGCTATGCTAGCTGAAGACTGGCCACAAACTGGAACCTGGAGTACCAATTCTTACTGGAAACTTCACAAGTCCATGGTACAGACAGCTTAGATTCCAATTCTCCTCTGACAAAGTTGTATAAGTCAGTTCTTTATTTCACCCACCTCGTTCAGATATATAACAAAGGCTATACACTGGAAGGAGATCCTGGTCCTATGGGAGAACTTATTTAATGTAAACAGTTGCTGAGGTCAAATAAAATTGGTATATGATGCATGTTGTCTTCTCCTCTTGGAGATTCATGAAGCACACGAGGCTATTAAGTGTTCTGAGAAGTGCTGCAACAAAGAAATATACTGCTCTATTCAGCCAGAATTTCTCAAACTTATTTGAACACATGGGCACTTGTCTCCTCCTCCTATCCTTTTACCCCCTGCCATCACGCATTGCTTTCTGTAGAGCATGGTTTTGGAAACTCTTCTTTTGTGAGTTCAGATATTCTGAAGTCAGAAAAGATAACATTTTTTTTTTCCAGTACTGGGGATTGAACCCACGGTCTTTGCACTGAGTTACATCTCCAGCTCTTTTATGTTTTGAGACAGGGTCTCCCTAAATTGCAAAGTTGCCCAGGCTGAGCTGGAGCTTGAGATCCTCCTGCTTCAGAGTGCTAGGATTATAGGCATGTGCCACCACACCCAGCTTTTAGCTACTTTTTCAAGACTTATCTCCCTTTTTCCTTTCTATTCCTTTATCTCTTACTTCTTTGCCTTCTTATATTTATTTACTATATATAAATCCATTGTTCTATATTAGACATGTGAGGTTTCCTCAGTTTGGGTTAAATTGATGGCTTCTTAACCAAGTAGTGGAAAGGGCAGAAAGATGATGAAGAAAATAAAATTCTGCCAGGGGAAACACAGAAGTCAGTCAGATAGCACAGATGGGTAGGTTTGCTTTCTGTTCTCCATAGGAAAATGCAGAGCTGTCCAGAAAGACCATCAACAAATGGGTAGCAAACAAGACAGAAGGCAGGATCACTGATGTCATTCCCAATGGAGCAATCGACGAATTCACCATTCTGGTGCTGGTCAACACCATTTACTTCAAGGTACTCAGAATGGGCCTGGGGAGACCCCGGTGACTTCCTCTTGCTCTTCAACTCATCCTCTTTTATACACTGGGCATCTGAGAAGAGGTCCACGCACGTTCTGGTAGACGTGCAGGGTATGCACACTCAGGACTCAGCTGCAAGGTGTGCATGGTGATAAACTCTCATATGTATGAGAAATACATGGTAACACACACACATGCATATGTGACAGTTGGCACATATTTTTGCCATCCTGTTACCTCCCTTTGAAATCTGGAAGAGAACGACAGTCTATTACAGCCCTCAGCGATGAGAATTTCCCTGGTGTCCAGAGCAGCTTCTACAGTGGCTCCAAGTGCTCTTGCTGAAGTGTCTGAACATCCAGGTGCCAGGCTCCCCTCAGACTTTGCAAAGAGGGGCTCTGCTATTTGACCATGGGCAGTAGAGCCCTTGTCCCCTCACACAGCCGAGAGTGCGGAAGACCGTCCCAGCTTGACTGCTTTAGGGAAGGAGACGGCGAGAAGGAATGCTAAGGAATGGTACTCAGAGCCAGCCAGGATTCACCCTCTTCCTGGCAGGGTTTCTGGAGGAGTCCCTGGGATGTTCCCTGGGTCTATCAGTCCAGGCAGAGCCCAGAACGTTGGCTGTTAGCCCCTAGCAGAGGCTGGCAAAAAACAACTGGAGTTAAGTCAAGAAGAACTTGTAAGAAGCTTGTAGGCTACTCTTGGTTTTAGATTTTATTTTTTTCTAATTATGAAGGCAATAGTCACTGCTGAAAATCTGAGAAACACAGAAAGTACACACTACAAACTCCACCTGTTATTCCATCACACTGACATAGTGTTTATTAACCATTTTACGCATGGGCCTCTAGTCTTTTCTCCTAAAAGCTGTATATATTAATGTAAGCAGATAATGTAAATGTCTCATGTCAATAAATATTTTCCTATGGATTGTTCTTGCTTTTGATTCCTCCACCTGGCCTCTTCTTCCAGGGCCTGTGGAAGTCAAGGTTCAGCCCTGAGAATACAAGGGAGGAGCTGTTCTACAAGGCTAATGGGGAGACGTGTTCCGCGTCTATGATGTACCAGGAAGGCAAGTTCCAGTACCGGCGCGTGGCGGAAGGGACCCAGGTGCTGGAGCTGCCCTTCAAGGGTGACGACATCACCATGGTGCTCATCCTGCCCGGACCCGAGAAGAGCCTGGCCAAGGTGGAGCGAGATCTCACCCCAGAGGTGCTGCAGGAGTGGCTGGACGACCTGGCGGAGGCCATGCTGGTGGTGCACATGCCCCGCTTCCGAGTGGAGGATGGCTTCAGCTTGAAGGAGCGCCTGCAGGACATGGGCCTAGTTGACCTGTTCGATCCTGAGAAGTCCAAACTCCCAGGTTAGTATAGGAAGGACCTTCTTCCTCTCGCTGCCCCCAGGGTGGTTTGAACACAAGTAAAAGAGGTGAAGAATAGAAAAGAGCATCAAGTCAAGACACCTGGATTCCGACCCCAGGTCTATTGCTGACCTGTGGAAATCCCTTGCCCTTTGGAGGCCTCAGTCTTCTCGGCTACAGAAGGGATAGTCTGCTCTTCTAGCTCCATGGGCCCAATCAGCAGTAGCACCCTGTCACTCTGACTGAGGAGATGAAGCCAGGTGGAGAAGAACTCAAAGAGGGATTGGAATTCAGAGCAGAGACAGGTATTAAGAGCAGGCGACACCTGCACACTCCCAAAATGGGCCTAGCTGACATTTAATAGCCCTTCACCTGACATGTGAAGGGCTCCTTTGTATTCTTTAGGGTCACTTGGACAGATACAGCCAGCTTTTTCCCAGTTAATGGTGTTTAGTTGGTATGATTCGTCCAAAAGAATTTAATGACACTAGTGCCTCCCTTTTCTAACCTAGCAGACCAGCCTTAACTGTGGGCTTGAACCCTAAGGAGTGCTGCCACAGATGACTCAAGTAAAGGTTTGGTTGGCACACGAGCACCAGTGACAGCAGAGTGGAGGACACACTGGAAAGGTCTGTTTATGCCCCACTCCAGTCAGTCAGTCTTCTGCTTTCAGAAGCAAGAAAGAAGTTTCTTCTCCTCTCAAACCCGTCTTTTAAATGCACCACAAGGAAAGGACAGACCATTGCACTACATTGACCCTTTCTTGACACGTGTAGAAATCAATATTCTTTAAAATTAAACTATCAGGTTTTTAGTCTTTTGATTTTCTTTAGTTTGAAAAGTTGTATGATACTTAACTGACGGTAGCAAATTTTTCTATGTGGTAGCACAGCTTTAATTTATCACATGACATCACTGTTCTCAATATTTTTGTTGCTAAAAAAATTTGTCACTTAAAGCCATAAACTTTTATTTTGCTTTGTCAAAATTCTTTGTTTTTAAAAATGATCATTTGGGTTCACTCAGGAAATGCACGTCAGGAAACTTGTACTATAAGTTTTTCAGTTGTGATGTATCAGTAACCGCTGTTACCCCTTTTTCAAAGAAATAGAATTGATTCTGAAATTTTCTAGACTGTGTTGCGCTCCGGAGCACGCGAGGGGCGCTGCTGGTGCTTCACCTGATGGCGGCGGGGCGGTGCCTCTGGGTCACTGACCCCTAAGTTTCGGTCTCCAGTATGGGGCGCTCTTGGCAGACAGGAACGTCGGCTATCCCTGCGAGGACGGGAGGCTTTTCTTTAACAGCACAGCACCGCGCTGACCCTGGCGCCAAAGGGCTGAAACCGGAGATTAAATCCACACGTTCTCCAACACAGATTTACTGTGGGGATATCATCAGGTGAAGCTCCAAGACTGCTTTCTGCTTCTCAGAAAGGCCCCGAAGGATGTCCTAATTCAGTGACTTCCCGCCGCGGGTGAAGCCAGACCCCCCACCTCTCAGCGCCTCCCTGGTCTTCCTCGCAGGTATCGTGGCGGAAGGCCGGGACGACCTCTACGTGTCAGACGCGTTCCACAAGGCGTTTCTCGAGGTGAGCTAGTTCACCTCCCTCCGCTCTCCTTCCTGTGCTGCTGTTCTGCCTCGCTAGGGTCCGACGCAGCAGTCTTAGGTCGTCTGTAGCTTCTGAGCTGGCTGCCCAGCGACGGGCCACGGCCTCTCCTGTGCCCCTCTCAGCTCGTCTGCAGCCCTCCTCGGACGCCCTGCGGTGACCCCGCCCCCGCGGCCGCTGGGACACAGCTCCTGGGGCTCTCGATGTACTCAATTTGGGAACCCCGGTGTAGGTGTTCTTTGCGGAAGGCAGGCTGAGGGGAAAGGGGATGGGCTGCTGTTAGAGAAGCTCACTGGGCTGAGGAAACTGAAGAGGCTGGGGGGGGGGGGGGGGGAGAGGTTCCGGAGCAGGCCGCCGGTACGCATGGCTTCGGCCCAGGCTCAGTGGGAAATGTTTGCTTCCGAGGAAAGTGGAGAGATCAGGGGACCAGGAGGGAGTCAGGAGACCGAAGCATCCTGATCACTAGTCCATTCGTAACTGCTGTTCTAGGGTGAGAATGACATAGACAGCATGAGGGGGTGGAGGGTAAAGGAGAAGGAAGGGGGATGGCAGAGCCAGAGAAGAGGGTAAAACATCATTAACCAGTTCCACAAAGCTGAGTGCAGGGGCGCATGTCTGTGACCCCAGCATCGGGAAGGCTAAGGCAGGAGGATGTTAGAAGACAGCCTGGGTTGTAGAGTCTGACAGCCAGGCATGGTGGGGCAGGCCTGTAATCCCAGCACTCAGGAGGCCGAGGCGGAAGGATCACAAGTTCAAGGGCAGCCTCAACTAGATATAAGACTGCCTCAAAAAACAAGCAAACAGGGCCGGGGATTTAGCTCAGTGGTTCCACCGCCTGCCTCAAAAGCGCAAGGTCCCGAGTTTGATCCCGGTACCAAAAGCAAACAAAAAGAAACAAAAACAACAAAAAAAAACCCAAACAAAAATAAATAAGTAAAGAGAGCGTTTGATGGTAGCCTGGACTACACAGCCAGACCCTATCTCAAAAAACAGGACTGGGGATGTAGCTTAGCGGTGCCAAGTGCCAGGCTCTGAACTTGATTCCCGGTACTGGAAAAAACAAAACAAAACAAAAAACAGCTCCATAGCTCAGGGATCTAAAGTGCTTCATTAAGAGCCAAGACCACCCTGTACTCAGGAAGCTGAGATAGGAGGATCGCTGTGAGTTTAAGGCCAGCCTGGGCTACATTGTGGGTTCCAGGTCACCCTGAACCACATATCGAGACTTCGTCTAAAAAAAAAAAAAGGACCAGTCAGTGATACTCTGAGTTGTTAGGTAATATTTTCTACAGGCACATGGCAGTTCTGCTTATCAGCCAAGTCCAAATCCCACAGTCTGTTCCCCAAGAAAACTCCTCCAGCCAGCCAGCCAGAGACCCTCTTTTCCTAACCGGGAGGTCCTGAGTAACAGCTTGGGGTTATTATATCTGGGATCCTGACTCTCCACGGAGCACTGATCATGAGTCAGACTCTCTTTCAGCAGCTCGTACAAAATGTTCCTGTGACACCATGTTCAGTGATGCCAGCCAGAGATGTGACCACCTTAGGCACAGATTTCTGGTTGAGTGGTTACACGGGTGGAGCATCACGGACTCAGGTGAACACAAGTGCACTCCATTCCCTGGTGAGAGCAGGAGTGGAAGGGTTCTGCAGGGGACACAGTCTGACCCAAAGGTATCTGCTTCCCGAGCCGAAGAGCATCTGAGGGGCTGCTGTGTCTGCAATGATTCACCTACCTATGGTGAACTGCAGGGCAGTGTAGTTAACCAGCTGTTCTGTTTCCTCTGTGACCTGCAGGTAAATGAGGAAGGCAGTGAAGCAGCAGCGAGTACTGGCATCGTGATTGCTGGCCGTTCGCTGAACCCCAACAGGGTGACCTTCAAGGCCAACAGGCCCTTCCTGGTTCTTATAAGGGAAGTTGCCCTCAACACCATTATCTTCATGGGGAGAGTAGCCAACCCTTGTGCTAACTAAAATATTCTTATTCTTCATGCTTATTTTGGCTTGTCAACAGAAATAAAGATAAATACAACTGCTCCCATCTCACAATCATGAATAGACTCGACTATGTGAAATAAACACCAGGGAAGGAAAAACAGAGATGTTACTGGGACACTTGCTAAAATGATGCTTTCAACTGTTTTCCACCCAGGGAACACACCTGGCTCAAGAAAATTAAGAGGGAGTCATGTCACTACTACATCTCGAAAAGTGGCAGACATCCTGAAAGGGAAGCTTGAATTCTCAGGATTCTCACATTAAAAAAATTCCCCAAAATGTAAACGAATGATCTCTCCATACTCAGACAAGACAGAGATTCAAATATGAGTATTAAACCATTTAATTCTCAAACCACTCACATGCATAATGTTCTTTTACAGTGTTAAAATAAAGAAAAAATGCATTTTTTATACAAACAGAATTTCAAGTATACATTAATAGACTTTTCAGATTACTAACCAAGTTGCTAAGATCTCATTCACATTGTTCTTAAAGCTGTTCAACGAGAAAGCTTTTGCTAAACTGCTTTAAATATGTTTATATAAACCCATACATATCTTAACTCTTTCTTTGAATCTCCCTCCCCCAACCCTAGTCTTGGCCCTCCCCCCCTCCCCGACCCAACAGGGCTCCTGGGGCTCTAGGAGACATGCTACCCCTCCAAGAACTATTGGCTTGTCGTCAGGGGAAAGACAGAATCTACAGGAGGAGAGTTCGAGCATCAAAATAAGGGACAACAGGGCTGGGGATTTAGCTCAGTGGTTTCGCTGCTTGCTGTGCAAGCTCAAGGACCCGAGTTTGATCCCCAGTACCAAAAAAAAAAAAGAAAAAAATAAGGGACAACAGACCTGATACGTAGAAAGGAAACAATTCTGAATCACAGAGCTTTTGTGTTTTCATGACTTTAATCAAAAGCATCTCAGCCTCCCAATGAACACAGAAAATTATGACAACTTGGTAGCTGAGAAAATAAGTTAATATCAGCTAATTTTCACCAGGTGTGGCGGTGCATTCCTGAAACCCCAGCACTTGAGCGGCTGAGGCAGGAGGATAGCAGAGAGTTTAAGGCCAGCCTGGGCTACAAAGTGAGTTCAAGGCCAGCCTGAACTACATAGCGAGATCCTTTCTCCAAAAAAAGGTAATTTTAAAGTTAAAAATGAAAAAAAATTTTTAAACCAGTGAAACTTCCAAAATCAGGGTTGGGCATTTGCAGTCTTTTCAATTTGGCTGTTCTTTTTCCCTTCGGCAGGGAGAAGGTGGGGGCAGTTTAAAAATGGATGTTATTTGTGTGTGCACATTAGGAAACTTGGTTAATGTTACAGGTCTGGCAAGAGTTCTTCCTCCTCAACTCTCCTCCTGAAGTACTCTGGCTTCAGGGCCAGGAACGCTACTCTCCTTAGGAATTAAAGTGCATTATTTTCAGTAAAGGGGGAGGGAGGAGGTGGTGGTTTACATTTAAGTGATAATGATTAAAGAAGGGTGGGGTGAGAGAAACTCCTATTCTCTCTCTCTCTCTCTATATATATATATAGGTATTTATAATTAAGGTCACAAAAACAGATGTCTTAGGAAATAAGATGCATCATAAAGCCAGTGACACAAGAGTGCTATCCTGCTTCACTGACGTCATCTTTATATTAATGGAGCAATTGCTGCACACAAAACACACAAATTTCAAATGTTAGGGTTTTTTTTCCAAAGGGTAAAAACAGACTGGTAGGTTCTTTAACTATAGTTAAAAATACTCTATCCCATTCCCTTTCAGGGATTACATTTTAGAAACTGATTGTCTGTTTTAATATGAATCCTCCTTGATTAGCAAGTTGTGAAAAACTGTTGTTAGGTACGTCTGTCTACAGGTACTACAGGAGCTGTTAGAAACTCAGGAAGAGGTGGGCACAGTTGATTCTTGCTGTTATCAATATCAACTGAGAGGGAGTGAAATCTTCCTATGATCTCTGTATTTGATAGCTACAACCACAGTCTTTTTTTCTTTTAAACAGTTTACTGTTTCTTGGGGGGAAAAATCCCAAGTTTCTCAAAGAGAAGTAAATGCTACATTTTCAGCTGTAGGAAGAAATGATGGGCTCAAATGAGAAGGGGGAACTTGTCCTGGATTCTGGCCTGAGTCCAGTGTGATCTGCATTTCACAGTGACCAGGGGGAAGGCACAGTGCCAGGGACAGGTGGATGGGAGACAGCGGTCACCCATCATGTAAGCACCATAGAGAACAGTTTGAGAGATTTCTTTCAGATTATGTCCACCTGAAGAAAACCAATTTTCTGCTACATTGACTTTTCTATCTTTGAATCCTCAGCCTTCTCTTCACCTCTTGGAGGCAGAGCACAAATGGGTCCCATCCTGCAATTATGAGGAAACAGGAAACCTGAATGCTCTTCCAAAGTACTTCTCCTTGTACTGATTTTAAAGATTTCTTAAAGGAGAAGGAAGCCATGGTTGCTGACTAAACTAGAAAATCCATTTAAGTTCTGCAGTTAGAGCACAAAATAACGCAACAGGCTAAAAATGTGAAAACAGATCACAGCAGATGAAAGGCTAATGAACCAAGATGGAACACATTCCATTTGCCTATACTTTGGGAATGCTTTTCTTTTGAGGGCAAGGAATGGGGCAAGCTAGTGAACATCTGTCTAGCTGTTTCACAAAGGATTTCTTAGAGGCCTGAAAGGAATCAGGAAGCTAACCCATTAAGGTAGAGGATGCTGACTTAATTTCACAGTCCTGTTAGGGAATTCCTTTTAGGAATTTGTTTTATTCCTTGCTTAAGCTATAGCACATGCTCACACATTTACCTTTACAGTTTTACTTCCCTATCTTCCTCCTCTCCTCTCCTCTCCCCCATGAAATCTTAAAATCCAGTGCAGTATAAATCCATAAAGTCCAATGAGGTTCACAGTACTCTACAATATTCTTCAGTATGAAAACCCCCAGGGGCTACCCTTTTTGAAGTCCTGAAGGCTACTGCTTTTCTATTCCATCCATAGACAGGAAGCCTTCAGCAGATTTTCTAAGGCATAGGAGGCATTTACATATTAAGCAAAAAGCAAGGCCTAATGCTACTTGAAAAAAATATCATAGTCTGATTCTAATACAGTCCTCAACTAAGAACCAACCTTTTCTTCAATCTACCTTTTCTTCTTCAACATACCACCTCTTGCGATTTCAAATGATCAATTACTTATAGACCATATACAAATGAAATTTTCTACTGGGTCCAGAATACTCTCTGAAAAGAGACTGCTACATTTGAACTTGTTCTTAAATACACATTTCTTTCATGAGTCAGAAGTCACTTGGTAGCTAGTCTGAACAGTGGTTCTCACTATTTTTTATGGGTAATAAAACAACTCCCCACTCCCTAGTACTACATATGAGATACTATAGGCAGGTGACAAACTACGGTGGCCATTATAACTCCTTTTCTGCCCTGGGTGAGAAGAATGAAGATATGGAACCTCATTTCAGAATTACTGGGTTAGGACAAAGATGCTAAAATGACTCATTTCACATTTCATAATATCCAGGAATATTTAAGCCTTAGCTAGTAAATTTCATTCACAAGGAAAAGTGAATGAAAAAAGTGAACTTAGAGATCCCACTTAGAAGACAGGGTAAGAGACAATCTCAAAGTATCACAGTCATCTCAGGCAGGATCCTTCCTTTCTCCATTAACTTTAACAATGCCACCTATTTGTTTTATCCTAGGCAGCTTGGGTCTTTTAATACATTCAAGTGCTCTACTGCAGCTAGCAAAGTTAAGAACTCTCCACTCAATCACACACGCAAAGGAAAGATTTTAGAGACCAGACTGAAAATGTGTTTCGCTTACTTATGCACATCTTGTTTGGTATAGAGAGGAATTTGGATGGATCACAGCATCTCCCTCCACAGTTACTCTGAGAAGTGGATGATTCATTTTATCACCTGAGCCCTCCTGGCCCATTCTAAATTAAATTGAGAGCCATGGTTGGGAAATCAATAAAGGTATCTGATGTCAAGAGAACTAGCTGCCAAAGATTCTGAGGAGCACCTAGGCAGTGATCCCCACACTGGCTGCACATTAGAATCATCTAGTCAGCCCCCACTCCCACTGCCAGGGACTGAACCCCCTGAGTACCTGCTTTACACCTCTCAGCCCACCAGGAGCTTCTGAAACTTCAGTAGCACACCACCAGTGAAATGTGAATGTCTGGAGGGGTCCCAGGCAAGTCTAATGTGCAGCCAAGATGGAGCACTACTGGCCCAGGCCAATGGTTCTGTAATACAAAGCTCAATGCCAGTGTCCATCCAAGCCAGAGGCACGTAAGCCCCCACAGCTGCCTTCCAGGCTCATGTAAATCCATGAGACCTGTTAAATCACAGGTCTCAGTGAAATCACCGAGGCACTTCTCACTGCTTTGTTTTTAAATAGATCACTGACCAGAATAGGGAGTGAGACCCACAGTACTGACTGCACCTGAAGTATGTGTTATAGTGAAACATCAGGGGGCAGGCCTAGGACAAGACTCTGGGCACACATGACAAGCCAGAGGGAAACATTTCCTAAGCTGAAATTAATTCCTGAGACTAGTGCATTAGCATGGCTTATAGGCTGAGAACTACGGTTAAAAAAAAAAAGTTGTGGTCAGTAGGTTAGTACGGTTTACCACCTCACCTACCTACAGGGTTCATAGTGTGTTCAGCCAGATATTATTCTGTCAGTTGTCATGTATGAGTAATGTTTGCCTTGTTATTTAGAATTTCATCATTCTCTGTATTCTCCACTTGCCTTACCCAAAGTCACCAGGAAAGTAAATACTTACTAGTAACTAAACCCAGGTACCAACCCATATGACATCTGAAAATGGGTCCCTCTCTCACTGTCACTGCTTCCTGGGGTTCCCTGTTTAGATCTTCCACCTAGTCAGGGATGAGAATGAAAAGGTGGTGAGTGAGCATTCTAGGGTAAGTGTTAAAGGACAACGGTTCCTTCTCAATTGTAACAGATGTTCAAAAGGTAGGGAAGCTTGACCTGGCCCCGAAGAGGAACTCCACTAACGCAGCACTGGATTTCAAGGTCAGCTTGCCTAGTGGCATTTCACTACGGATATGGAATTTTCTGACACCTGCAACATTCAAGTATCAGTATTAAACGAGAGTATCCCTCTTTGGAGTGATTAAAAGCAAAATAGGTCCTCTGAAAACCCATGTCTTGATACCTCCATGTAAGACATTAGCAGGAGGCTTCTTATCAGGAAAATATGGTTATTATTCCAGTCCCTAAATAGTGAATTACAAGTGGTGATTAAAAAAGAAAATTGTAACTCAAATAAATGTTCTACCTCATTAAAGGAGGGGGTGCATCTTTAAAAACAAACAGAAAGACTCTACCTCCACCAGCTACTCTTGCCAAATAGAAGCCAGTGGATAAAAAAAGCATTAAGTGTCTAGACACTGTTTGATTTAGGCAATAAAATCTCACATTAATATCTGCACCTGACAGGAATTTCAGCTACTGCAGCCTCTACACCCTAGGTCTGGTTTTCCTAGGCTTGCTACAGAGAGCTACACTCTTTCTTCAGCCAAGTGCTCAGAGGTAGAGAAGCTGAAGTGAGTATAGAAAAGCGTGGGGATAGAAGTGGCTGAGGACCTCAGTCTCCTGCCTAAGAGGCTGCAGAACAATCTTGAATATGCTGTCTTTCGCTAGAGGTAGAATATTCTGCATTGACTTTATCTGCCTTCATTTAACACCCTTTTTCTCACATACACTCACACATAGCTGGCAACTCATGGCAATACTGTAATTCACAGCAAGAGGATGCTTATAACAACAGCTACTTTCAACTGAGATTTTGTATTAATCCCCACTCTTCTCAGGTAGATGCAAGCCAAGTTTCTTTTTTTGAGGTCCCTCTTTTTGCCAGGGTTTTAAACATCTATTTTACTTTAACACCTACATCTGTGTCTCTACAGAACAGCTTCACTAAATGGATACACTGTGTTATAACATCTTTATATATAGAAAGTGCAAGGATTTTCTTGGCCAAAATACAAAGTTAACAAGACACTCTCACAGCCTACTATGCCAAAAATTTGATTTTCAGAATAATACAGCTAACAAAATGCTTCCATGCTACCAAGGTCATGGTGAATGAGTAAATATATTTATAAACATACATTTATGAAAAAAGATATTAAGAAAATAGCTGAACTTCCCACAAAAGTTATTTGTGTGAACTATCATTAGTATACCATTCTGTGTTCAATGCACATGCATATACAAATGAATTATACTAGTGTTATTTTTATTGGGCCAGTCTTCCAAAAAAGAAAACAGGCTGATTTTTTAAAAAATTCAAGGTATATGATTTACAATTATTTCTGTAAAAATATTAGAAATACCATATAAATTCTAAATATTTCTGCTATCTGATAGCCATTCCAGAGGTGGATTTTAGCCACACTTTGAGTGACCTCTGTTTTAGCATCTTGGTTTCCAGAGGAAACACATTTTAAGCTTTGTTCCCTGCATAGCATTTCTGTTTTTGAGTGGTTCTTAACCACTATAGTTGGGATTCTATTACTTTATGGGAAACTCAGTAGCTCATCTTAAAATATGTCATTAATGTCTGCTTCAAGATGTGCCTAAAAGCAGAAATCGAAACTTTAAGTAATTTCTACTCGGGTTGCTGTGATAGGCTTGAAATGGTTTAGACTTGTGATGCTGAAAAGAAACAAAATATTTCATCAATCTACAAGAGTCCCTTTTTTCTGACCTTGTTCTCTTTTGTAATTCAAGACCACAGAGCCTATTTTTCATGCAACCACCTAATGATTTCAAACAGGATTCACAGAGAAACTGGAGGGCCCACAGAATTATAATATAAAATGTGAGACATTTTCATAGAATATCACAAGATTTCATTCCCTGTGACTATATTTTCAAAGGTTTTTTCTCACACGAAAGGCAGACTTTGAAGGTAGATTAATTATACCGGAGTGAAAACGAGGCTCAAAAGAAAACTTTAAAGCAGTTTTTATTCCTTAAAAACTTGCCCCAATTGTTATGTATTAAAATCTGTTTGGCCCACTTTGTTCTCTCTGCATGGTGGCCTGCCCTCGTGCTGTAGGGTGTACTTTTCCTCCTTTTACTTGGCCTAAATTTGCTCTACAGAACCTGTCGCTTTTGCTACCTTTAATAAAACTTTGCTATCCCCTCTGCAAAAAAATCTAATTGATCATTATGCACAGAAACCTCAAACATTCCATCTCTGGTTATCCAACTGCAAATGCCAAAGGTGTCTTTTCTCCTTCCCAGTATTCTGCAGAGTAAATCAAGTCTTTGGCCCTGAGTATCCCTTTATTTCCTGTATTCGAAATTCCTGAGGGCTGACTAGGAACAGAAATCTATCTGTTCACTATATGGGAATTGGAGATGATCAGCAAGAAGCCTTCAGAACTAATTCACCAGGAAACAACAGCACATGGAATGGATAATCGCAAACTGTTTTTTTACACGTGTTCTGTTTTAGTGATGATCATTTATAGAGCAGAATTCATTCTCTGCCCATATTTGTCCTCAAGGCAGGAAGTCTTTTTTTCTGATTATTGTAACACAGCAGGAGGTTAGCCAGGCATGGTGGCACATGCCTGTAGTCCCAGCACTCCGAGGCTGATGCAGAAAGATTGCTGTGAGTTTGAGGCCAGCCTGAACTTCACAGCGAGACCCTGTCTCCAAAAAAAAAAAAGATAGCAGGAGTTTAAATAAAAGTGACTTAAATCAGACAAATCTAGATCAAAACAAAAAACTTAAATAATCTTTTTTTTTTTTTAAATGAGAAGCTGGTAGCAATTGCTAAATTTAAAAGATTACTGGGCTGGGGGCTTAGCTCAGTGGCACCTCGCCTGCCTCGAAAGCACAAGGTCCAGAGTTCAAACCCCGTAGCAAAAAACCAAAAAACCCCACAAGATTAATGACATGTAAAATCAGTCAAAAGATTTTCCTGTATGAAAGGTACTAAAAACAGGATGAACCAATTTGTCATTAAGGCCAAAATGATGCCAGAGGAGGTATAGTGTACTAAGATAAACAGGTAAAACTTTTACTATCTCCACCATATAACTCATCTAACCACATGCTAGAAACTCCTGTTGAGAGTAATTTAGTAGCCATATTTTTCCACACCACAGTCACTTATTTGTAAACTTAAAATACAGATGACATCTCTAATAAATCAAGTTCTCTAACAGTAAGCTTTTTACTTCCTATGCAGTATTTTAGGCTCAGCATGTATAGTTATTGTGGGTTCACAGCAAATACAGGCAAATAGTCACAACTTAGAACAGGGTACAAAATGAAAAAATGCAGTCTGCCATAAATGAAACTTGGGAGAAGTTGGTAGCTAATAAAATCTGCTGCAGGGATTTGTCTCATTGTTCTTCTAGATCCTTTACTGACCCATAGTAAATACAGTCAATGATTTCTCTAGCATTATGAACTGGCCATAAGAGAGGCAAGAAAAAAACAAAAACAAAAAGCCCTAAAGTTACCTACAGGAAATGAAAGATGGTTCCAAATCTCTGACATGCTTTCGTAAAATGGGACGCTATTTCCTCTCCCCACAGATGTGAGCTGACCAATAGGATGGCCGTAACTGTATGACAGTTCTAGGTCTAGCCTTTAGGAGGACTGGCACCTTCCGCCCAGCCTCCAGGAAGGCCTGAGCTGCCATGGTAGAAGTCGGACTACCTTTAGAGAAAGAACCCTGGAGAGTCCTGAGACTCAAAGCAGAGAAGCCCTGCTGAGCCTGACCTCTATACCAATCTATCAGCTGTGAGACCAGCTGGGACCTACCAGACCAGTCCAATCACCTGCTGAATACCACCAGGTAAACATTTAGCATAACTGCCCAGAAAACCCTCCCTTAACTCCTGATTCACAAATATCATGATATACAAAGTGGAGGTTGTTTTAAACCACTAAGCTTTAGAATAGTTACACAGCAATAAATAAGTGGAAAATTATCTTGTAATTTCTGCCTTGGCAGTAACTCATTCATTCACTCACAGTTAGACCTACAAAAGTTTTATTCCTCTGAATCAGTGGGCAATATCCCCAGTAAATATTTAAATCTGCTCAGAGATCAAATGCATCATCTTTTGAAAAAAATCTAATTACTTACTCTTGAATTACAAATTCATGTAGCTGGGGATTTAGCTCAGTGGCACTGTGGCTGCCTTGCAAGTGTAAGGTCCTGAGTTCAATCCCCGGTATGAAAAAAAAAAATCATGAAGGTACAAATTCATGTAGAGCAATTCTGTTACTGGCTCTTGTATAATCCAGTTCTGGCCAACTTTTTATAATAAATGCAGTGCATGTGATGTAGTGAAAACACTCTGGGCAATCAGAATGGTAAATAGTGGTCCTGCAGTTTACAACAATGGGCTCATCAGTTTTCTCAGCTATAAAGTGTGGTGTAACTACACCCACTGGAGGCAACAGTTCACGGAGAGCGTCAGGTGTCAGACTGTCTAGATCAAACTGTGTTTCTACTCTCGAAAATGAAGATGATAACAGCATCCATTTTCATGGGATTGTCATAGGATTAGATGAGTTATTCTTAAATTTAAGCACATAAACATCAAAACAGTGGGCTATTTTTAGTACTGTTACTACCTCGTAGGATAATTTTGAGCATTAATTACAGTTATGCCACTTAAACACAGTATAGCTAATTCTATCCCTTTCTTTTTGAATTTTTATCTCAGGATACTGAAAAACGCAGGCTTTTAAAAAGCACCAGACACCAACCAAGCGGATTTAGGACTCTCAAGTATGGAAAGCCACATCTAAACTATGTTTAAATCCAATTTTTTTACACAAATTCCAAGCATGTTGTCTGGTACTAAAAAGTACTTAGAGGGCCGGGGATTTAGCTCACTGGTTTCGCTGCCTGCTGCGCAAGCACAAGGACCCGAGTTTGATCCCCAGTACCAAAAAAAAAGCACTTAGAATTTACTTAGTGGAACAGATTCTCCTAAATATTACCTATCACTGGAGACAAGGGATTGGAATAGGAGATCTGCTCCCATGAGATACTTTAACTTCTGTCATTACAGATTAATTCAGATTTAAGATTCACAGTATATTCAGTTGTGATATAGGACATAAGAATTAGAAACACTAACAAATGGAAAGAAGTCTTCAGATGTTTCATTATATTTAAAACATCCAGGGAGGGGAAAAAAAAAAAAGGAAGATTTGGGTTTTTAGTACTCTATGTAAGAATAGAGTGAGTTTACTTCAGGAAATTAAAGTGAAGATTTATAGGCTAGGGGAAAAGTATAGGTTTCTAATCTAGAAAAACAGTACTCCTGGTAAGAACTGAAACTACTCAAATTATTTTTTAATTCTTACTTTTTTTTTTTTTGGTACTGGGGATTGAACTCCGGTCCTTGTGCTTGCGTAGCAGACGGCAAAACCACTGAGCTAAATCCCCGGCCCATATTTTTTAATTCTAATGGGAATAAATTCATTCTGGTCATTACTATCAAACCAGTTCAAGTCAACTCAGAGGAATGGCAAAACTCACTTATAAAAACATTACTTTTCAAACAGTCTTTTATGTAAACATGGTGTCCACTTAACACCATATTATTACGCATGGAAATTATTTGATTTGCAGAATTATCTTGTTATAAACAACTACCATCCTAAACTTTAACCTATCTGCCGTTTTAAGGTGAAAATAAATAATAAACCCATTTTAAATGCCCTTTAATCAATGGAAATCATGAAATAGAAAAACAAAGTGGTTCATGAGAAAAGGATCTAGAAAAAAAAATGGCAAGCTCTTTAAAGAAACTTACGGATAGCCAGGCATGTTGGCGCATACTCATACTTAGGAGCCTGAGGCAGAGGACAGAAAGTTTAAGGCCAGCCTAGGCAACTTCGTGAGGTCCTGTCTCAAAATAAACTATGAAGGCCATGTACTGTACAGGCTGTGTACTTTATCATGACACTAGAAACACACCATAATGCACAGAAAGACCAAATGCACAGGTGTGGCCCTATTCCAATATAGTTTTGTTTCTACAAGTAGGTGGCCTAGGATTTGGCTTGAGGGCCGTGGTTTGCTGAACCCTGAAGTATTTACCTGACAACTGCTTGCTCCTTTTTGAAATCTTAGCTACCAAAATATTTGAATATTTTAAATTCTTTCTCATATGGCATAAGACTTCCATTTCCAAGACTAAGTTCAATAAAGACTTCTCTGTTGTCCCTTGGACAAATACACAGATAAGAGGAAGGGCATTTGAAGAAGAAAAAAAAATCACAGTTGTAGATGAAAAAAGAAAAACCTCCAGAATTCCAACTCCTTTTTGATTAAATGTTTTTCCACCATGATTCAGAAGACTTTTGTCTGCTCGATTCATTTCCTTTTTATTATCTATTGCTTTCATTTCTTTTTTTTTGAGACAGGGTCTTGCTATATAGTTTAGGCTGGCCTCAAACTCGCCTTGCTCCTCCTGCCTTACTCAGCCTCCCGAGTGCTGGGATCACAGGCGTGCACCACCAGGCCGGGCTGCTTTCATTTCTTTAAATTGGATAATCTAATTAAATAAAATGTAGTTTGCCTGAGCTAAAAAAAAAAACCCCACAATTAGTGTCAAGTAACAGCTACAATTCTAAAAGTTATTTCATGGCCAAAGAGTATTCAGTTATTAAAGTGAAGCTCCCTATTTCACTCTTCCATCAGACAACGTGCAACGTAAACCAGATTTCAGCTGTGAAGTTAGCGGGAAAATAATCCATGTCTGCTCTCCTACCATCTTTGGAAAGCCATACTTGACTTATAGGGGAAAATGGAAAACTGAAAAAAATGCTAAAAAAGCAGGGAAACTTTCCTTAACTGCTTTCTTCTGATCTTGTACAAACTAAATTATTTTTACATAGTCAAGATTATTAGACTTAACTCTTCAATGTAATAAAATGGTGTGGGGCAGCTTGTAACTTACATAAAATAAAACTCAGCTTAGAGGTAAATATGGTTCTGAGTAAAAAGAGAACAAGTCATTAGAAAGAGCCTTTCTGCCTAAGTACAGAGTTACTGTCATGCCAATGCGGTATTTTATCTTGGTATCAGAATTGGCAGAGAATAAAAGGTGCATTTTAAAATGAAAATAGTATGTGGCCATTTCTCCTTTTTTGCTTAGAATATTGGACAGGTAGGTCTTTTGCTATTAAGTGCCACGCAATAAATGAAAATCATCCCAGTGTTTACAATTTCATGGCATTAAGTTTCTTAATCATTACTTAGCTCTCAGTGCTAATGCAGTTCCCTTCACAAGGTGACATGTGCAAGTTAAGATTTGGTAATGAGTTTTCAGCATCAGCTAAAGTAAATTTAAGAACATCCTTAAGACATATCCTTCATGCACACATGATTACAGGTATTCATTAATGTATGTAGAACATTACTAACTCCTACACTCCTACAGTGATGTTACCTAAGAACTTGGGCAATGTCACAGTGAACCTGGCTAAGAATCCTGGATATTTAGAATCATATCTCTTCTAACTAAAATAAAGAAATTGCTTTCAGAAGTTTCAATTTGTTTAAAAGCTAGCCTGGCTTAAATTTTCATTATTTCATGGCTCTGGCTAGGCCAATTAAGAGAGAACCAGGAAACATGACTGTGCTGATGTGGTTCTAGACAACCAGGAAGCACTATTCACAGTATCAATGCAGTAAAAACCTACACGGAAGTGAATGAAAGGGAGGGGGAACCTACCAAACACGCATATGATTTCCACATGAATTAGACAGTCCCTACTGCATTTAAGACATTTGCTGCAATTCTGAAAGGAGTACTAACAAATGCTGCAAAAAGTTTTCTCTTTACAGAAATCACTGTACTTCGCCTTTGCAATTTGGTAATAGTTTAAAAAGCTCTATTTTCTCACATGTAATCTAAAAAACTAACAAAGCAATAAAGAACTTTTCAGCATAGTATTTCTCAAAAGTAGGGTGAACTTAACTTTTTTTTTGGTAGGCTTAAAAGCTCCATTTAAAGCAGCATATTCTGTACTTCCCAGCTCCCTGCCTATTTAACTATGGTGAAATCTGTGCATTGAAAGCCTTGATTACCAGGTGAAATGTTTCCTGAAGGATTTCAGTCGAATTTCAACTCTGTATTTCTAGTCCACAAAGCACAACCCATCCCCTTAATATGGCTCTAGGAGACAGTTTTCAAGGTATCATGCTGTTATCCAACTAAAGAGAATGTTCCAGTCTATGTCTCCTAAAAAAATACAGCTCCAATGCTGCCTTTAAGGTTAGGCTCTTATCAGATGGTAGCATCGTGACAGTCCTCAAAAAGACGAATTTCTATGCTTTTCCAGAAGACTTTCCCTATAGATAGAGTACAGCTGTGTGTCTATGTGCAATTCTCAGATTGCTTAAAGCTACCCTTTGCATCCTAATTTCTCATCAGCGAAAAAAGTCATTCTTTTTTACCCACCTTCCACATACTACAAAGCATTCTCAGGAAAGGAGCACACAACTAACATTTTCACAAATGGCTCTCCAGTGCAGGTTTGACCAGTCCCTCTCCCAAATCTCTGTTACAATCATTTATGTCTCTGCACCAAAACAATTTCTTAACCCATTACATACTTACATATATTTTTTTAAAAATCAAGAGAAACTATAGTTTTTTCTCTTGTTCTATTTGCACTCTAAGTTGTAAGCATCTATCTGCCTGCATCCCTCAGTATTCTTCCTGTTCTCTCCGCATGCAAGACAGGGCATCTAAAGCTCTACATGCTTGGTAAGTTCATTCAATGCTGGATTAAGAATCTCAGAAAAACCCAGAATTACTAAAAAGGTCCCTCTGAAGTTTTAAAAATCTTAGGAATGATGAAGTTACCAGACCTGATCAAAACTGACCCCTTGATCATTTATTGCAACACGATTGTGCATGATGTTTTCTGGTAAGTGCCCTGCAGTGTTATTAAAAAATCAAAGCTCTTGGAGTCACCAGCAAGGTGCTGATGGTAGGTTTATGAATAACTAGGTTTGCTGACCCGAGACAGATTTAAGTGAGGTTCTTCATTGGACTGAAAATACAAACTACTACATATGTAGAAGGAAATGAAATTGTGGTTGCAGTAAGAACAATTGTGTTGAGTTTCTTCAACCACAGTATTGCAGAAAAAAATGTGTTTAAAACTTCATATAAAAGTTATCAAATATGGACACCTGTGGATTTAAAAATACAATCCAGGCTCATTTCACTGGAAAGTGACATTTTTGATGTAGAGTATTGCTGTTGTGTGAAAGTAGGAGCCAAATAGACTGGATGAAACTTTGGTAGTCAGCCTAACAGGTTAATTCATCTGAACTAGAGCCATTCCCTTAACACCAAGAATGTATAAACACTATGGTTTATAAGTATCAGTCAGGAAGCTGCAGTATGGCTCTGTGTTGCTCAATATTTGCAAAACATACAAACACTTCCTTCCCTGCTCCTCTTTTCCTCAATATACCACTCAAGCCCCCAAATGCAGCAGTACCTACTACAAACACTTTGCTGCTTGTTTCACTTCCAGTTGCCTAAAGTGCTTCAGGTGATGCTGCCCACTAGAACACTGCGCCAAGATGGCTGATGACATGAAAAATCAGGCAAAGTATTGGCTGCCTAGTAAGGGCAAAGAAAAGTCTAACCTTCCAGAACAGTAAGAACCACCAGTATTCATTCATTTTTTTCCTTTAAGTGTGAAGATTCTGGCAGGGAAGGAATCCTCCTCCTCACGACTACCTCCTCTATTGTGGTTGGTTGCTTCAGATGTCCGAGGCTCCTGTTGCATGTTTTAGATACTGGGCAATTACAGCCACCAAGATGATATGGATCTAAGTACAGTGTTTCAACATGACTGGCAGATAAATGACGATTTGTCATAGTTTTGTTAAAAAATTTTTTCTTATAAAGTTAACAAACCAAGGCTGTTGATCCCTGAATTAGAAAGTTGATTTGCTTAATTATTTTCCAAAGTGTGAGGTGGAAGGAGAAGGGGACGAGCCTTTAGTGCTTTTGTATGTTGCTGACCCTTTAGTTTGGCAATATCTTGGGAACATCTGGTCTAGTGATGTGGCATTTTGTGAATCTAAGTACTAGCCCATGGCCCTGATGTGGGCTGCTTACGGCCCAGAGGGGAAGAGGGTCTGCCCCCTCCCCCTCGATCTTTCAATCTGGCCCAGTAGTGGACACAGAGCCCTGGGTGGTTTCCCCAGGAGCAACTGTCTCTTCCTGTGAAGGTGATTCTTCCTCAACTTGTCCTCGAGATGTGACAGTTGTTTCAGGTGAGATGCTGTGAGGCCCCTCCAGCGGTATACAGCCAGGGTGGTTTTTTCGAAAGTGCTGATTCAAGATGGCCTGGAAGGGGAAACTTTTGCCACAAACATGACAGTGAAAGGGCTTGTTGCCTGTGTGCTTACGGATATGATACTCCAGCTGATCTTTCCGGGTATACTTCTTGCCACACATGCGGCAAACAAATGGTGTGATCCCCATGTGCAGGCGCATGTGGCGGTCCAGGCTCCCCTTCTGGTTGAAAGACTTGGCGCAGTAGATGCAGGTGAGACGGGGATTATACCGGAACCACCGCTCAGATACTTCTTGCTCCCGGAGATACTCCACATAGCCACTTACCCCCATCATTGCTGACTCTTCTACCTGGACCAGGAGACGAAAATAAGCAAGAATAAACATGTCATTAATTATACATGTTATAAGCAATCAAATGTATTTTTACCTATTACCAAGATACATGCTTTTGCGTGTGTATGTGTGTGTTGCTGGGAATCAAGTCCAGGGCCTCCAGAATGGTAGGTGAGCATTCTACCACGGAGCTATCTTTCCAGCCCTTGTATTCTTTTTTTTTTTTTGGTACTGGGGATCGAACTCGGGTCCCTGCGCTTGCTCAGCAGGCAGCGAAAACACTGAGCTAAATCCCCGGCTGTATTCTTATTTTTAATAGAGAACCAAGCAAGAAATTACTACCAAAGAGTAGAGACATTAACATAACAATTTAGGAAGAACCTGAGGATTCTCTTCTCCGCTACCATAAAAGCGACACAATAAAGTTACTTTCTGGTTGACCAAGTGGATGCTTATTAAACCTTTGCTTACAACAAGAAAATTGAGCCCACTTACATCACCTCTTAGATTATATTCTAGATAATAAGGTACTTAGGCAGTGCTGGTCCAAAAGAACTTTCAGTGATGATGGCATTGTTTTATAATATTCACCACCCAACACAGGAACCACTGGCCACAGGTGGCTTTGGAACATTTAGAATCCAGCTGGTAAAACTGAGGAAGTGGATTTCTTATTTTAATTGCTTTCAATGAATTAAAATAGCCATATATGACATGTGGCTAATGGCGACTGTATCAAGACAGTATAGAATATATACTGGCAAACATTATAAATTGTATCTATGCACTATCATTACTACTGTACCTTAATCAGCAGCAGCTAGCTTTATAAAAATGTATCTAAGGGGCTGGGGATTTAGCTTAGTGGTTTTGCTGCCTGCCTTGCAAGTGCAAGGTCCCGAGTTCGATCCCTGATACCAAAAAAAAAAAAAAGTATCTAAGTTGTAGGTGAGAGTATGCCTTTTTATCTAAACATATTTTGGTATCATGTAAACACAGTATCTTCATTCTAAAGACCACTCAAAGTTCACTTGATCTCAGAGTAAACTGGCTGGAGATGTGGTGGGCCTCTCCTATGTAAAAGCTGGGAGGGAGTGGGAATATGTTCCTTTCAATGACTAATTTAAAAGTCTTACATTTATCAACACTTCTGGTTCAAAATTCTATATCAAAATATCACCATTCAGAAATTATTGACTTTTTAAGCCTATTAATTGCTAAAGTCATTATATTAAAAAGTTTTTGGGCCAGGGATTTAGCTCAGTGGTTTCGCTGCCTGCTGCGAAAGCACAAGGACCCGAGTTCAATCCCCAGTACAAAAAAAAAAAAAGTTAAAAAAATATATATATATTTTTTGGTATCTGGGATTGAACTTGGGACCTTGCGCTTTGTGAGGCAGGTGGCAGAACCACTGAGCTAAATCCCTGGCCCAAGTTTTTTAAATATGTAGGAGGGAATTATATATGTCTAGCGGAAGCTGAAGTACAAAGAAAAAGTGTCAAAGTTGACTCTGGATTAAAGATTTATCTAATTAGCAATTAATCTTATACCCTTTTAATTTCTAAAAATGTGTTTTCTCTCCTTTCTCATATGCTAGCTGACAATGCTTGCTTGCTTGCTTGCTTGCTTGCTTGCTTTCTTTCTTTCTTTCTTTCTTTCTTTCTTTCTTTATGTTTTTTGTTTTTGAGACAGGGTCTCCCTACATAGTTCAGGGTGGCCTTGAACTCACTATGTAGCCCAGGCTGGCCTCCAACTCCAGGCAGTTCTCCTGAGGGCTGGGATCACAGGCGTGTGCCACCATGTCTGGCCTTGACAGTGCTCTTTTCTAAACTATTTCTTTTTTTTTTTTTCCCAGTACCGGGAACTGAACTCAGGACCTTGCACTTGCCAGGGAGACGCGGTGCCAACTGAGCTACATCTCCAGCCCTATAAAGTATTAGAAAATAGAGGCAGTTTGCAAGAGGTTGGGAAGCAGTATGTAAATTCAAGGGTTGAAGAGTTAAGACTGATGTTTGAGATTACTCTCATTTATGTAATATTTCTTTCCACTTCATGTTTTTGGATAATCAAAACAGAACTCACATAAAGAATGATTATCCCATTATAAAATCTTAGTGACCAAGCACAAAGCAAAGAGTAACTTCTCTGAGGCTCAATTTTCACATACATAAAACGAAAAGGCTATCATATGCTTTGCCAACTTAACAGATTCTCATGAAAATCAAACATAACAATACCTCAAAATATCTTCTTAAACATTTTATTTATTAATTGATTGGCAGGGTCTTGCTATGCTGTCCAGACTGGCTCTGAACTCCCAGGCTCAAGCCTCCTTCCTGCCTCAGCCTCCTGGGTAGCTGTGCCATCACATACGGCTACCTTGAAATATTTTGAATATAGTCCATAACATTATATAGCAATTAAAGATGCTGGAACTTGGTTCAAATCCAAGTTCCAGTGATCCTGTGGCCTTGAGTATATATTTAATTACTTTAGTCCTCGCCTTCATTTGTAAAATGAAGACAATATTTTCTCCCTCACGGGTTGCTCTGAGCATTGGGTGAATTACTACACTGAAGCACCGATGCAGCTTCATGTTAGCTACTACAAGCATTACAAATATATACATACATCCTCCCTGCTCAGCTGTGCCTGGCCAACTTCAAACTCATATTATTTATAATCATGAAAGTACAATTCTGTAAAAAACTTTTAACTTTTAGGAAAATAATGTCATAACATTATTGTCCACATGTAGAAAATAGTAAATTTTAGTAATCAGTGATGAACTATGACCATAAAAAGCACACTTTAGGGCCAGGGATTTTTGTTTTTTGGTACCTGGGATCAAACTCAGGTCCTTGTGCTTTTGAGGCAGGCGGTGGAACCACTGAGCTAAATCCCCAGCCCAGGTTCTGCCACCTGCCTCGCAAGCACAAGGACCCGAGTTTGGCCCCTGGTACCAAAAACAAAACAAAACAAACCAAACCAACCACATTTTAACTTAAAAAAATTATTGTAAGTGGCGTATTGTGGTGCATGCCTGTAATCCCAGCTACTCAAGATGTAGAGGCAGGAGGGTTGCAAGTTTGAGGCCAGCATGGGCAACTTAGCAACACCCTGTCTCAAAATAAAAAAATTTTAAAAAGGGCTGAGGACGTAGGTCAGTGGTAGAGCACTTGCCTAGTATGTGTGTGGATGGCCCTGGGCTCAGTCCCCAGTACTGAAAAAAAAACTGTAGTAAAGTTGCAACAGAAGAGCAAATAAATAGCTGGTGGCACACAGCTACAATCCCAGCTACTTTGAAAGCTGATGTAGGTAGATCATAAGTTCCAGCCCAGCCTGGGCAATTTAATGAGATCTTGTCTAAAAAAAAAAAAGGGCTGGGCTGGGGATTTAGTTCAGTGGTTCCCCAACTGCCTCACAAGCCCAAGGTCCCAAGTTCAATCCCAAGTACCAAAAAAAAAGGGCTGGAGTTTAATCAGCAGCATTAAAAAACAAACAGTATATTTTTTGTTTTGTTGTTTTGAGACAGGGTTTCACTATATAGTTGACTGGCTTTGAACTCACATGTAGCCCAGGTTGGCCTCAAACTTGCAGCAATCCTCCTGCCTCAGCCTCCCAAGTGCTGCAATTACAGGGGTAAGCCACCACACCCAGTGTTTTTTTTTTTTTTTTTTAATGAATATACTGTGGACCAAGTCCTTGTCAAAGGCAGCAACAATATATCTTTGGTAGTTTTGTTGCTTTGACCTTTATTCATTTTTCTGTGGTACTGGCAATTGAACCAGAGCCTTGCACTTGTTCTAACACTGAGCTACAACCCCAGTTTCACCCCTCTTAATTTTATTTTGAGACAGGGTCTTGCTAAATTACACAGGCTGGTCTTGAACTTTCAATCCTCTTGCCTCAGCTTCCTAAGTAGCTGGGCTCCAGGAGTGTGCCACCACTCCTGGCTGCTCTGAATTTTAAAAAGAGGTAAGGGCAAAAATAGCTGCCTCTTAGTTCTGTCACTCAAAGGAATATCACTTCATTCCTTCCATACTGGCAATACTTTATTAGAATGTAAATTCTGTATGCACTGCCACTGTATGACATTTTGCATTGCCAAATCTTCAGGAATTTGATCAGTGCCTGGTTCAGTAACATTTTCCCAATGAAAAACATCCACGTAAATGATTTCTATATTTTCTTTTCTTTTTGGTACCTGGGATCAAACTCGGGACCTTGAGCTTGCAAGCCAGGCACCCGAACCACTGAGCTACATCCCCGGCCTGATTTCTATATTTTCTATAACAGTATCAGTCTAGATGCCTGACATGGACTTCAAAGCCTCTCATTACCCTTATCTTTATTATTTAGTTAGTTAGTTACTGGTGATTAAACTCTGGGTTTTGTACTGAGCTACACCCCTAGCCTTTTTACAACTTTTTATTTTGAGACAAGTCTAGCTAATTGCTAAATTGCCCAAGATGGGCTCAAACTCAAAATCCTGTGCCAACCCCCTAGAGTGCAGGGATTGTAGACAGGCATGCATACTATGCCCAATGCCATCATAACTTTAATTACTAACACAGAATCAAAGAATAGAAGGGGCTTCAAAAATCATCTGATTTGGTGCATTACTATTATTTAAAGATCTCCAAAATAGGTGATTTCATTTTCCTCCCAAATGGAGATTTCATAAGCAACTAAAACTCCTTAGTATGCTCTGTGACATTTACACAGTGATGAAATCAACCATTACTGTACTTGGAGGTAAAACTCCTGACAAGACTGTGTCAGAAATACAAGGATTCAATGAAACAAGGTCAGATACGATTAAAAAACACGGATTTTCCTCTCCAGGTAATTCCAGTTTACCAGGAAAGACAAAATTAATGCAAGTTAGAAAGAAACAACTTATATGAATTGGTATAAAATTAGGAAAAGTTATACTGTATCATCTGTAAATGCTATACTAGTGGTTTAAGGAGAAAAGATCAAAGAAGGCTGGGCTGATTACGGGAGACAAAACTAGGAACTGGGGGTTGGAAAGACCCAGGAAGAATGTGGAATCTTAGACTGAGAATAATTTGTTGGGGGTCTGACACACAGAGAACATCTCTCCATTTGAAATAGCGCATGCTAATGAGCGGTAGAAAAAGAGGAGTCAGAAAGAGTATAAATTATGAGGAAAACAAGCCCAAATATTTTTAACTTTCATGTGGTAGGAAAAAGAAAAGGCAGTAGAAGGTTTTCAGTAAAAAACTGATGTCAGTAGTCTGTTCCAGGTTATTCACCCCTCATAATCAAGGAGTCCTTCAAGTCATTCAAAATCATCCCCCTCCTTGATGCTGGAGATTGAACCTAGCGCATTCAATATGCTAGGTAAGCAGTCTACCACTGAGCTGCAGCCCCAGCCCTTTTTATCTTCTGAGACAGGATCTTGCTAAATTGCCTAGGGTGGCCTGAAACTTGGGATTCTTCTGTCTCAGCCTCCTGAGTAGCTGGGATTACAAGTCTGTGCTATGCACCCTGCTAAAATTTGTTTTCTAGGGCCAGGGATTTAGCTCAGTGGTTCCAGCACCTGCCTCGCAAGTGCAAGGTCCCGAGCTCGATCCCTGGTACTAAAAAAAAAAGTTTGAGTAAAATTTGTTTTCATTGGTACTAGGAAATGAAAGGGCCTTTGCACTGAGCTACATCCCCAGTCCTTTTTAAATTTTCATTTTGACGTGGACTCACTAAGTCTCTAAATTGCCCAGGCTGGGTGTGAACTTGTGGCCATGCTGTCTCAGCCTCCCTGGGTGCTAGGATTACAAGAGTGTGCCACCACACCAGCTCAATATTTGTTTTTATTATAATGCAAATCTTTGTTCTGTTTTTGTCTTTTGTGGCAAGGGAAAGTAACAAGTAAAATTCACCACAATAAACTTTCCTACCTATTAAGGCATATACAGTATCACCCTTAACGTCATGTCTAGACAATATTATTTATCTTCTGTATCTTTATAGTTTATACCTTTTGCTTCAGGTAAACATTCCTAAAGAATTCCATTTTTCCCTCTTTTTGTAGAACTGGGGACTCAAACCAGGGCTTTCACACTGAGTTGCATTCCCAGTCCACTTTTATTTTTTCTTTTGAGATGGAATCTTGCTAAGTTGCTAAATTACCCAGGCTGGGTTCGAATTTACCATCCTCTTGCGTCAGCCTCTCAGAGTGAGGCGATTATAGGTACATGTCACTATGTCTGGCCAAATAACTGCCTTTTAAGCACTCTTAGTCCCACAAAACTGTCTCTGAAGTCTGTATGTCTTATATTTATTTTATTTTGAGTGTATTTGTCTGTTTTATGCCCCCACTGTTAAGATTTGTTTCATTACTGTACTTAGTTGCATGGCCAGTTACATCTATATGGTTATCACACCATATTTGAGAGATGAGAAACAGAGCCTTAATTACATGAGTAAATTTATTTTTCCTCTAAGATCCTGACTTTTTCCTAACACTTTATCAAAACTAAGGAATATAGCTTGTAATAATGGCTTATTGCTATTACTATCTCAAATGCATAAATATCCAGTGACTTAGATAAAAGATGTTGTAAGTATAGTGCAAAGATTTAAAAAATTAGCTATGCAATGTTAATCTACCAGTGTTTACTTTTTAAAGGCAAAAGAGTCTAATTTATTGTATTATACTAGGTGAGTTTATCACCTTTTTAAAAATCAATCTTCAGTGCTGGGCGTGGTGGCCTGTAATCCCAGGACTAGGGAGGCTGAGGAAGGAGGATCACCATGAATTCAAGGCCAGCCTGGGCTACAAAGCAAGGCCCTGACTCAAAAAAAAAAATTTTTTTTAAAAAATCAATCTTCAACAATTCACACCTGTAAGAAATAATGACCAAAAATATCAACTACTTTTTAATTGTTGTTAAGGAGAGTTGCAAAGAAAATAAAAGACATTATTTCTATCCTTTTTAAAACACTGTAGTCTAACAAAAGATTCAGTAAGAAAGTAACAAAACAGGCTGGCTGTGGTGGTGCACGCTTGTCATCCCAGCACTTGGAAAGCTGAGGCAGGAGGATCGATGTGAGTTCGAGGCCAGCCTGAACAACAAAGTGAGACTTTGTGTCAAAAAACCAAAAACAAACAAAACAAATGCATACAAAATAGCACAGACAGAAAAATTCATAAGAATTTGTTTACAAATAACATACTACATAAATCAATAATCATGCATGCATACACAGTGTTGTTACTCCCCCATCACTCTCTCTATTCCATGTCCTAAGTTACCTACATGTAGTTTTCAGAGGTTAATTTTACTCTGAGGTCTACAGATTGGTCCCTATAATCAGTAAAGAGCTCTACAGCCTCTGTCTGTCTGTATGTCTTTCTCTCTCCTTCAGTGCTGATGACTGAACCCACCACTTTGTGCATGCCAGGTGAGTGATCTACCATTGAGCTACATCCTCGGCCCTCTTTTGAAATTTTTATTTTGAGACAAGATTTTGCTAAGTTGCCCAAAACGGTCTGGAACTTTCGTTCCTCCTGCCTTGGGGTCAGCCTCCTGAGTAGCTGGATTACAGGTTATGTGCCAACAATGCCCAGCTGAGTTCCACGATCATGTTTCTTTTTCTGGTACCGGGGATCGAACTCAGGTCCTTGCGCTGGCGAGGCAGGCGGCGGAACCACTGAGCTAAATACCCGGCCCTGATCTTGTTTTTTTGGCTTCTCCTAATTCTCAAACTCCACTGACACCAAACAAGAATAAAGAAAAAAAATAGTTATACAGTATTTATTATTTGTGGTCTTAAGGGCTGAACTCTGGGCCTCTGCACTGAGCTACATCTCCAGGCTTTTTTATTTTTTATTTTCAGACAGGATCTCACAGTCACTAAGTTGCTCAGGCTCAAATTTCCATCCTCCTGCCTCAGCTTCCCAGAGTGCTGAGATCACAAGATTGTGCCACTGTGCCTGGCTAAATCTAGTACTTCTTTAATATGTAAACTGTTACCTCTCTTTCATCTTTCTTTTCTTACTCATATTCTGTTCATACACATTGGCAACTTCTCAACCAACATAGCAACCCTATGATGCACAACTACATACCTGTGAGCTGGGTTGCTTGGGCTCATCCATTCTCCCAGGAGACTCACTTCTGGCTCTGTGTCTCTCTGTCAAGGGAACCACACTGCCGGAGGGACTAAATCTGTTGGAAGAAGAGCATAGAGGGGACTAACAGAAAAGTAGTGTCAAAGAACTTAAAAAGATAATAGCCAGGTGTGGTGACACACAGCTCCCAGTAGTCAGGAGGTTGAGGCAGGAGGCTGAGTTCACGGACAGCCTGGGTTACATAGTTTGAGTCCAGCCTAGACAACATAGTGAAACCCTGTCTCAAAGAACCAAAATAAAACAAAACGATGAAATTAAAAACAAAAAAGATGATGTTTCCCCCTCTTTATCTTATGTTTGTGGAAGGGAACAAACTAAGCAACATAGGACCAGGGGTTTAGCTCAGTGGTTCTGCTGCCTGCCTCAAAAGCGGAAGGACTCGAGTTCGATCTCCAGTACCAAAACAAAAAAACAACAAAAAAAACCAAATTAAGCAACATAACTGAAGAAAACTTTCTTTCATGGGGTCACTGTAGAAGCTGGTTTGAAATAAGTTAAGAAATGTTTGTCTTAGTGCATTTAAAAAATACAAAATGACACAGGACATAGATCATATAAGCTGGTAAAACTAAAGCCAAATATAAGCTTTCTACCCTTACATAAGTACTGGGAGAAGAGTAAAAGAATAATTAAAAATTGGGTTTGCAATTTTATTTCTTCTATTTAACTATTGTTTTTTGTTGTTATTTTTTCCTTCACCAGAGTCTATGACAACCTGTTACATATTTCAGACTGATGATACTGATTATGGAGATGAAAAAACTTTGTGTTTCAACAGATAGCACTACTGATACAGTTCTAACATAGGATGAAAACTGTTAACATTGGGGGTCAATAAGCTCTGTGCTCAAGAATATTTTCATTAAGTGCATACAAAGGAAAATATTCAAGCCGGGACTTTCTGAAGTGGATGCAGAAGACAATACTATCCGAATGTCTACAATACTTGTGTCTCTCAAGATCAGTTAGAAACCAAAGAAATAGCTTCTTTAGTTTTATTGCTTAATTTTAATTTATTCATGAGAGGTGAAAAGAACAAATATTACCAATGTGAATTAGTAATTTTTTTCTTTCAATTGACTCACATCAAAACTAGTGCAATTTCTACCAAAAAGAAACATTCTTACAGTGATGATGAACCTTTTAGAGTGTTCAATGATTACAAACAGCCGGCTGCAGTGGGAGTGCTGCAGGTTCACCACCACTGTTCTAACATATATAGTGTATTAGAGAAAAGTGGCACAGTAGCACTGGTGGAAAAAACTGAACTTTTAGGTAGCAGTCATCCAATAAAAGAAAATAGGGACTATATCAGCAAATGACAAGTGATAAAAGGAATGAAAAACATCCGAAAAGCTTTTCTTTGGAATTACTGTACTGTGTTGACACTAATTTAGAAAGAACAGTCACAGACAGTACCACAGTTACTCTAATTTGGTAGACGAGGGCGGAAAAAAAAGTAAAGGGTACTGTAGAGAACGTGAATTCCCAAGACCACCTACCTGTGCAATAACATACCAAGGAAGGGCAATGCTGCCAGGTTCCTGGCTGATGGTCAGCTCCCTGCCTGGAATTCCGAGGAAGCCCTGGCAATTACTGATCCTAGTGTGGCTGCAGATGTTATTCTGATTCATGGCAGTGTCTATCTTTACCATAGTTCTCACAACACTGTGAATACTTCAGGACTAGGAGCTTCCTGCTTTAAAACAGTAAGAATGCATGGGCCAGGGATTTAGCTCAGTGGTTCCGCCACCTGCCTTGCAAGCGCAAGGACCCGAGTTTGATCTCTGGTACCAAAAAAAAAAAAAAAAGAATGCAAGTCTTTTGACATACCTCCAGTTTCCTCAAAATCAACTCATTGCAGTTAAGAATATCAGGTAAGGAAGATGCTCTACAAAACACAGGGCCCATGTAATGTGTGCACATTAGCCATTAGATGGGAAAAGGAAACAAACCTTACCTGTCAACTTCACTGCTTGTTGGCCGAGCCAGCTTGGCTCCTGCAGACCCTAGAGTATAACTTTCCTGTCCTACGGAACCATGGCCTGTGGTGTCAATGACCATGGCAGTGACCTCCTCTGCACTACTCCCATCTTCTCCAGAAGGCTGATTCTCAGGCCCAAGCCACTCCTCCAGATTTTCAGTTTTGATGTGCACAGCTCCCAGAACCCTGACTTCGTCGTCGCTCCGGCCCCCCCGATCTGCCACTCCTGTCTCCACATACCACTGTCCTGCTCGGTTAATCCGGAGAATGGGCTCCCGGCTCTCTGCATCAGAACTCTGTTCGATGATCTGAGGGCTGGTGGATTCCTCAGGGGGACTTAGCTCTCTGATATCCAGCACAGCACTGACCTGTCCTCGCCGGCTCCCCTTCGGGGTACTATGTCGTGGGCTAAGGGAGTGGCTTAGATTTGGTGTGACCCTGTGAGACTCCGGAGGTCTCTCTTGATGCTTTGTCCTTGTTTGACTTAATTCTGCTTCAACCTCAGCGACATTAATTTTGAAATGAATGCCCTCCAGGATCTGTGTGCATTTGTCTATAATATGCTGCATCTGCAGAAAACTGGCAGCTGTTAGGTAGCTGATGATATCTGCCAGTTGCAGGCATATCCGCCCTGTGTAACAGAAAGAAAGGAGCTGTTCAAAAACAGTGGGGTTCTTGATGACTGAAATGGAGACAGTGCTCATTTCATTCAAGGACATGTGATCCCGGAAATAGGGGGAGCTGGCAGCCAGTACCACTTTGTGAGCCCGAAAAGCTTGTCCTTGCACATTGACCACAATATCACAGAGACGGCCCTGCATGCGCAGCTGGTTTAGATGGCTCAGGACAGAGTTGCTGAAGTCAGGGATCTCCAATTGTATGTTCCCTCCTTTCTCCATGGTCATGCCTGAAGGTGCAGGCACACATTCAACCCTGATGAAAGAAGAAACCACATTCTCATTAAGAATAACAATTGTATTCTCTTGGTGCTTCCTAGTTCAAACATATTTTTCTAAAAACTTAAGCTATGACCATACTTTCCTTGCTAATACAGTATACAACAGCAAAATGGAAGTTCAAGCTGGGTGTGGTGGTGCAGGCCTGTAACTCCAGCACCTGGGAGGCTGAGGCAGGAGGATCACAGAGAGTTGGAGGCCATCCTGGGCTACATAATGAGCTCAAGATCAGCCTGAACTACAAAACAAAACCCGGTCTCAAAAAAAAAAGTTCAAGAGGGAAGGAAGGAAGAGCATTAATCATAAGGTTGTTTGGGGACTGATTATAGAATCCCATGACAACATTACAACTTTTTTCTAAGAGGAAATAAACTTTATAAAGAAACGTAATTACACACAGATAGGTTAATTAGCTACTTAACATTTCACTACTTGCTTATGTTAATTACCTTTTAACCTAATATCCCACAAGAATGAAGGCCAGGATCTTTAGGCTTAGGAGCCAGGGTTCCCACAAAAGCCTGGACTCTGAGGCAAACTCTAGATTAGGAAGAATTCCACAGCTGTGTCAGGACTCCAGCTGCAGAGAACTTGAAGTTCAGTTCTGAGTCAGGAAAGGCTACATAAATCTACCTCTATCCAAATTTGAAGATGAGGATTTCAGGTGGTGGGCGTCAATGTTGGCTTTACATATGCATTTCTGAAATTCAGTTTTCTAGAGCTGGTATTTGAAAAATAGAGCATTTGGAAGTATGGCCAAAATGTTTATATTAAAAGATTGCAGGGCCGGGGATTTAGCTCAGTGGTTTCGCCGCCTGCTGCGCAAGCGCAAGGACCCGAGTTCGATCCCTGGTACCAAAAAAAAAAAAAAAAAAAAGATTGCAACTGCATCCAATAGTCTTCAATAGCTTAAAGTACACTTTGTATAAATCCCAATAGAAGGACAATGATTTAAACCCAACTTGCAGCCACTTATCTATAAATCTGTAAGATACTATATAGTTGCGTTAAGACCTGAAACTTCAGGAAACTTATCCTGACAAGCCCACAGTATTGCCCTCATCTATACACACTAAGCAGTAAACAGGGAAGTGTATACACTGCTTTCAAGAACTAACTTTAGCCAATCAGACCTTTTTCCAAAGCGTTACTGTTTGTTTTGAAACTTTTAATCCAGTAAGAGCCTCTGTCGATGGCATCAAGAATTCAGATGTGTTTATTTTGGAGCCTACACCAGCGCCTTTTTTGTTTGCTCTTTCCGGCAATTCTCCAGTGAGGAGGAAGCCCTTGGAGTAAAGTCTTTCTTTACCGTCGGCTGTAAGAGGGAGAACCGGGAACGGCCCGGGGTTGGCCACTCCGGTACCCAAGCAGCTTTCGTCTGCGTGAGGAAGGGGGAAAGGGAACTGGCCAAGGAGCGGAATGTCACCCAGGAACTCGGCGGCCTGGGAGCAAAGCGGCGGCAGCGGAGAGCTCAAAGGTGAGCGCGAAGGTTGGGAAGGGGGCGGCGCCCCGGAGCGGTGCAGGCGACGGGCTGGGGCGCGCCGGGCGGGAGCCGCCCCGAGTGGGTGTGTGCATTTGGGTGTGTCCCGGCGGCCGGAGGGGGAGGGGGCCGGGGCCGCCGCCGGGGTCCTGAGGGAGGGGCCGCGAGGGGGCGGGTCCGGTAGCTCAGCCCGGCCCGGGGCCAAAGGGGCGGAAGATCGCTGGGTGTCTGGAGGGGAGGCGCAGGGCAGCGGCTGAGCGCCCCGGGAGCGGGCTGCAGCGGAGACGGGGCCAAGTGGCCCCGGCGCAGGGCAGCGGAACTGGGGTGCGGGGCCCAAGCCCCGTCAACGAGCAGCACCTACCTCCGGGGGTGGAAATGGGCCGGAATGGGCCGGAACACCGTCCCGGAAGTGAAACCCCCCGCCCCCACCCCCGGAGCGGGCGACGTGCCGGAAGGAAATCACTCACCCTTCCACCGCCCCTCCCCCCCCCCCACCGCGGCTCGGCCTCGCGCCCCCTCCCCTCGGCTCTTCCTTCTTGCGGGGGAGGAGCGCGGGAGCCCTGTGTCACGCGGGCGATCATGTCCCCACCCACAAGGGCGGGGCGTGGCCTGGGGCGGGCCCTGGGCGGGACTTGAGGGCTGGAGCAGGCGCAGGAGTGGGGCGTGCGTCATGACGTCACGAAAAGTTCTTATATACGGGGCCGCTGGCGCCATTTCGGTCTTTCAGCTGCAGGAGTTTGCTCGTGTTGGGTACGTTATGGTTTTATTAGCCTTCGAATTTTCTTTTTTTTGGAGTTGATCCTTGAGGGTTTACATATATTAGACAAGCCTTAAGGCACTGAGCCGTACTTTCAGTTCGTCTTTGGGGTTAAGTCGTTTTTGTTTTGGGGCCTGCTTCTCTTAGCATTAGGGTCACCCCAAGCTGACTGGTGTTTTTAGGCCAGTCGCTTTTGCAAGGCTCAGGAAGTTGCAGTTGCGCGTTGGGTGCAGGCACAATCGATCCCAGGTGGGTTGTTGGCGGCTAAACTACAGAGAAGTGCCTATGTGCCCTGCTAATGATGAAGCCTGTGTTGGTAGGGACATCTGAAAGTGCTGATGAATGCCAACGGCTCTGATGGCGGCACATGCCAAGTCACCCGAGTGGGCCGCTGTAGACCGAGGCCTGAGCCTCTAGTTGCATGAGGTCAGAAAAGGTCTGCAAGTGGAGCCCACGTGTATCTAATAGGTAGCTGGGTTGTGCAGTGTAGCATTTTTTTCTGGTCCTGATTCTTCACCGAATAAAATGCTTTTTTATAATACAACATCCTTTATTGTCTCGTGTTGGAAATTCTATTTTTTTCCCACTAGGAATGGTGGTGTATACAGGTGGAATGTGGCATTTGATGGGATTTTATGGACAGGTAAGAATCTGGGGAAGGTGGAAAGTGAAACATGCATAGAGATCGTTTTTATGTTAAGCCTGTGATGGTGTAAGAGTAGTGGGCAGAAGAGATTTCTGAAAAATTTTATTCTGAGGCTTTGAGACGTAGAAACTTACTTAATTCTTCATCTGAAGATATTTCTCATTGTAAATATTTTTGTTTCCTAGTTACGTGCCAAAGAAGGGTGAGAACTCTGGTAAGTAAATTTCTCAGGGAAGGAAGATGGAGAAAGAACAGGAGTGCCGCAATGATGACATTTATTTGCTACTCTTGACTGAAAGAATGACGATAATCTTAACCACCATTATTTTAACTGAGGCACAGAGAACCCTGATTTGGGGAGCATAAAGATTTCATTTGAGTTCACTAAGTTGTTTTCTTCTTAGGTCCTAAACAGTAAGCCTCCAGTCATGGGCATACAGGTGAGAAACTAAGCTGTTTTTCAGGTGGTACTGTACTTTGCTTAATTATATGAGCTCTCATTTTGATGGCTAAAGTTAATACTGGTGGGAGGAGGAAGAAACAGATACCGTGATGGTTGCATAGTTCAGCAGATAAATCATGAAGAGATTTACCATCTGTCTGATGTATCTGGATTATTGAGTTGTGTACCATTCAATTAGCATTAAAAGTTAGTCTTACATTCTATTTAAATTCTTTCATAGGCATTGGGAAGCCAGAAGTTGAAATGGTGAGTGAAATTATCTGATTAAACATAGGTAACAGGGCAAACTACTGAAGGTAGAAAATAGTAAGCAGTCCTATTGTGGCCTCTGAATGCATTGGGTAAATGGCAGATCCTTGTCCTGTTAACTATTTGTAAGATACTCAGTTTGTAAACAGCCTGCCTGGATGATGATAAGCAAATACTGATTGAAATATGAAGGTCTTAATTAGCTCTAACTGATCTCAGGCATTGTTACCTTTGGGGGGAGAAAATTCATCTTTGGCTCTTCTAAAACCATTCTTTCTTTATAGGTGGAGTTTGACTTAGCTGGACCAGGCTTATTTGAGTAAGTGTTAAATGAGACTGAAGACTGACAATGCTTGAAAAGTGGCATGCCTACTGGTTGGCTTTTTAGCTCCTATTTGAGTAATGGATGTTAACTTTGCATTTTGGTTGAGCATGTTCTGTGGGGTTTTTGTAATGATGTTGATCAAATGTCTGACCTGAAATGAGCATGTAGACAAATTTAACACTGAACAACCCTATGACAAACAATAACAGAAATTTTAATGTTTTTAGCATATTAATGAAGCTTTCCCTATTTTTATTTTAGGTGGTGCTGTCTGGATGGCTTGCTTTGGTAAGCAAATGGTTTTCTCTTCTGGTATCCTATGCTTTATATAGTTCTGAAATGTACTGTAGCTAATGTTTGTGATACCAGTTAATATATTCAGTAGGACAGGAAGCTATTAAATATTTCAAAATCTTGAGTAATCTATTGTCTTTCAAAGTTAGTAATACTCAAGGGTTAAGAAATGGTGTCTAAAACTAAATCTTTTTTTCAGGTCCAGGTTATGAAGACCTTTATAAAGGTATACATAGTTTGTTAATCTTAAGTATTTAACAAAGTGCTGTTAGTGATGATGTTTTAAACAGATGGGAATCTCTCTGAAAGAGAATGAAGCCTAATTTGAAACTGAAACAGTAATTGGTGAATCTTTTAGGAAAATTACCTATGAACAACCTCCTTAATTAGACTAAAATTTCACAGGTATGGGGAGTGAGCTTGGCTATGATGCACTGTCCAAGAAGTTTTCAAAAAGGTTAGTAATCTTAAATCTTGGTGCTGGGGATTGAACCAGGGTCCAGGGTATGCTCCTAGGTGAGTGCTCTACCACTGAGCTACACTTAGTTCTCAAGACTGACTTACTAAATCATCTAAAAGCTGATACAATGATGATAACATAGTTCAGCAGACAACACTGATGAACAATCAAGTCTTTCGCTCCTATCTGATGTATCTGGCTGCAACAACTAACTTAGACCCTTGAATTTAACCTTTTATTGTCCCATAGAAAAGTGAGGGACTTGGGTCACTTGTCTTACAAATGTTTTTCTTTGTATTAACTACAGCATTAAGAGTGAAGATACAAGCCAGGCATGGTATCATGCCTGAACTTCCCATCTACTAGACAGGTGGAGACATGATGACTTGAACCCGACTTTAAGGTCAGCCTAGATAATGTAAGGCTGAGCTTCGTCTGTTGAAAAGAACTCACGATTGGGAAAGTGGAGGTTAGTTTATATTATGCATGCACAGATTTTTTGGCTCATAACTTATTTTGTTGCTTATACAGTTAGAATGACTAAAGAGGAAAATTGTGTAGGACCAATCATATACTTTGGGAGCTTGGAGATTTGAGAGCATTAGGGCCTCATGCAAGTGAAAGCCAATGCTTTACCACTTAGTGCCACCCGCTCAATGGGACAAATTTTAAGTGGGTTTTTCCCTTTTCCAAACAGGTAAACCTTGTTATCCTGAAGTCTCTAAGGTAAGATAACTTGGCTGTATATGTGTAATAACTTGGAATGTAACCAATGATGTGATGATTCTGCCAAATGAAGTTAAATGATATCACTTATAAAACCGTTCCATTTTGATTCTGAGGTTACAGTACTAATAAGCATCACAGGATTCTTTTTTGCCATGATTAAGAATACAATTTTAATTTTTTTCAGGACTTTATGGCATCAGTGGGCATACAGCTCGTCCTTATGGCAAAGGTGAGGATTGAGAATTGTCAGTACCCTTCCTATTCCAGAATACATGATGATCTCACCTCAACTTGAACTCTCTCCCTGATTACTTGATGATGAGGAAAGGTCTGATATTCTGTGTTCCCCAATTGCTGTTGCAAGTTGAAATCTGGAAATAGGCACTAAAATCTGTCTTTATTGCAGGCAGCTGGATGGACGCTCTTTGAAGAGATTAAACATACCAATTTTAATAAATTTGTGGAAACTTATCTGGAGAGATGTATTTTTTGGTGATGAGGATTGAGCCTAGGGAGATGGGACTACATGTATTTCAAATACAAATGGGGTACGGGAAGAAAGGTACCTGATCAAAACAATAGGTGACTTTTTTGCACCCATCATTCTGAGTGGAAGTACACACGCACAAATTAAGAGATTCCACGGCACTGCTTCACTTTAGAAGACCCATTTAATGGCAATAACATTTTTAAAAATAGGCAGGTTTTTTTGGCTCTTTCTGTATAAAATGAAAAACTGGCTAAAGCAGTGGGGTTATTAGAATGCTAAAATTAAGACTACTGGGGAGAAAACTAAGTCGTGGTTACAGGCTTTTGGCAATCAAAATGTTCACGTATACTAAAAGACTGGGTGTGGAAAAGCTGGTTATATCCAAGTAGTTCCCCTCAAAAGATGTTTTATAAAATGTGGATCTGCTAAGGTGCTTGGTACAGCTCTTTCCTATCATACCTGAGCCTTTCATCTTACCCAGGTAAATTTGAGTTTCTGGAGTCAAGCACTTGATAAACATGGCAGTGGATTGACAATAGAGCTCCAGTTTGCTAGAGAAACCATCTCTAAAGATCTTTGTGCCTGCTACATAACTACTGCTCAGCAACAACAGCTTCAGCTGTGTTGGCATGTTTCTCAGTCCATTTTGCAGGTCTTCGAACCAGCTCCCTTTACATTATTTTACAATACCAAGGGAAGATGTGAGTTTCATTTTTTTCCCCAGCATTTACCTACGTGTACACAGTGGCTTCCTGGAGTGCCCTCAGGTGCTAGAATTTTTTTTTTGTGGTATTGGGGATTGAACTCCAGCCTGGTGCTTGAGAGGCAGGTGTTGGAACCACTGAGCTAAATCCCCTGGTCCAGCTGCTATGTTGTGAGTCTGTTTTGGCGGTGAGAGGTCTCAACTGTAGTAGGCCTCAATCTTAATGCCTCAGCCTCCCAAAGTGCTGGGATTACAGGTTTGTGCCGCCATACCTGGTCCAGTGGTTTACTCTCCATCACCACCATTTGCTACTTGTGCATACCTCTAATCTCATCTTGAGACCAGTCCATGGGCAATTCAGTGAGACCAGGTTGGGCATGTAACTGCAAAGTCTATTGGTTTCTCAATGTTGGCAAAAATTATAGTAAAAATTAACTGCTACTTCAGTGAAGGAACTTCTCCATGATTCTGGTTGCAAGCCAAATTGAATGGGAACTGAATCCAATGTCTCTTAAGGTTGAGATTACCTAATCACTGAATTTGACTGGGTTCTCGTTTGTAGTCAGAATTGTGGAAACGACTTAACTGTCAAAAGCAGTTCAGGGTCTTGCTGCGTAGTTCAATCTGGTCTGGAATTTAGGTAGCCTAATCTGGTGCTGGCCATCTGCTTGCCTCCCAGGTACTGAGAGTATAGGCCTGTGCTAACATGCTTGGCTTCAGTGAGACTAAGTGATCCTAAGACTTAAAGTTTGAGAAATATTCTAGATGAAATAGTATCTTAGAGGTTAAGTAACTGGGCCAGTGATAGGTGCCAAAGGGAGTGGTAGAGCCAGGAATTATATCCAGGAGTGTTCAACTCAAAGTTTTAAATAGTCTTTATTTACACATATGTGATTTAGATGTACTTAAAGGAAGATTTTACAGATGCAGATGGGGGGGCGGGGTGAGACAAGGTCTCATTGTTCAGGCTGTCCTTAAAAATAACATTTGGAGTGATCCTGCCTCAGCCACCGGAGTGCTGGGATTAACAGGAGTGTGCCATCACAGTCAGGCCCAGATGGAACTGTTACAATACTTGGTTAAAAAAGTACCCTTAGGTGGCATCCTTAAAATTATGCTTAACAAAAACTAAGATCAGTGTTACAGATCAGTTTGTTTCCTCAGAAGAAACTGTAAAAGACAGCTATACAGGTACTGTTTTCAGTGAAAGCCTATAAGCAAAAACAGCTAACAGACTCATAGGAACATCTCTTCCCAACAAGGAGGGATTATTTACAGGATAAGCTGTCTTAACACAGACTTGCTGTTGCAGGTGGCAGTTGCTTTTTCTCTTCAGTGCTTGGCATCAAACCCAGGGTGCAGCACATGCCTAGGTAAGCACTCTCCCACTGAGCTGTATCTCCAGCCCCACAAAAATACTAAATTGTAAATTTTTAGCTTACTTCAATAAAAGCTTTATTTACATTCCCTAGGATTTAGAATAAGCATTTTTCCTGACAGTTCTGAAGAAAAGCTTGCATAATGCCTAATGTGACATGAAGAGAGGATTGTCTTGACTCTTGGAGACCTATGACCTTTGGTATTTATGGCCTAGGAAATAGTTTGGGTGTCATTTGTGAACTCGTTTCTGGGAGACATTTTAGCCAGAATTAGCTCTAAACAGTGAATTATACATATTGGAAAGCAAGTAACACGGGTGTAAAACTATCTCCCTACCAATAAAGGATACCTAGAAATTCTGCACTGAGAAGGGGCAGGCAAAACTGGATACCCTCTGTCATGAAGACTGCCAGCAAGGTCTTTCTGGGTTTAATACACTCCAAGGGAGACTTTAGGTAAAAAAAAATGTAGGGAAAAGCAACCTACTAGCAAACCAGATTTCTGCAGCAGGGAAGGACATTGATGTGTACACAGCCTTTTTTTTTGGTACCGGCGATTGAACTCCAGTCCTTGTGCTTGCGAGGCAGGTGGTGGACCCACTGAGCTAAATCCCTGGCCCTGCCTATTTTTGTACCTCGGATCAAACTCAGGACCTTGTGCTTTCGAGGCAGGTAAGGTGCCACTGAGCTAAGTCCTTGGCCCAAATGGAGCCTATTTTTAAGCATATTATCCTATTGCTTAGAGCCTTGAGAAAGTAGGGATATAAAACTGGTATTTAATGTTTACAAATCAAACACCTTAAGGGAAAAGGGAAGATCAAGCAAAAATTATCAAGGCCTTATTCCCATCTTGTGATACTATCTTTTATCTGTACCAGTAGAATTTACAAAATCACGTTTCAGTTCATTTTATGGATTTGAAGTTGGTCAATTAGTATTTTCAATTACTGAGCTGGGCATAATGCAGGCTTGTAATTCCAGCACTCAGGAGCCTGAGGTAGGAGGATTGCCATGAGTTTGAGGCCAACCTGGGCTACATAGTGAGTTCAAGGCCAGATTGAACTGCATAGTGAGACCCTGTCTCCAAAGTATTTTCAATTATAATTGAAAGAAAATATTACTCGGGGATTAATGATTATCTTTACAAATACAACTACTAATTCATAAAACTTTTACTAGAGATAATGGTTTTGTTTTGATTTGTTGTGTGTGGTACCAGGGATTGAGCCCAGGGTCTTGTGCATGCTATGCTAGTCAAGCACTCTACACCACTGAGCTACAACCCAGCCCCTCTTCTGATTCTGAATTTTTTTTTTTTTGGTAGTGTGGATTGAACTCAGAACCTTGCACTTGTGAGGCAGGTGGCAGAACCACTGAGGTAAATCCCCGACCCTCTTCTGAATTCTTTAATCCCACTTTTTTCCCCCATCAAGATCATTATACCACCTACTTTACAAGTAAAAGCCCATCGAGTGTTTTTTAAAAACTGTTGTTGATGTATATGCCAGTCTTTCCCCAAATAACTATAGATTATAGATAGCCTCATTCATTTACATCTAGTCTTCTGTTTGAAATGAGATCTCACTAAATTGCCCAGGCTGCCCTTGAACTTTGGAATCTCCTGGCTCAGCCTGGGTAGCTGTGGATACAGCGTTGTTTCCTGTTCAACTATAAAATATAGATCTTGTATCTTTATATATGGATAATGCTGAATTTATGAATAATGTTGAATTGGTGTAGTGTGTGTGTGTATTATTGGGGATGGAACCCAGGGCCTTTCATGGTAGGCAAGTGGTCTACCACTGAGCTAACATCCTCAACCCTGATTCAGTTTTTCATTTTCTTTTTTTTTTTTTTTTAGTACCCGAGAACGAACTCAGGACCTTGTGCTTGCAAGGCAGGTGGCGGAACCACTGAGCTAAATCCCCGGCCTAAGTTTTTTATTTTCATTCATATTATTTTTCACAAATGTCTTCTGATTTGGCAAGAAGAGCGCTATGAGGTAGCCAGAGAAAGTACTGTTTACATTTTACATAAGTAGGAAATGAAGCTCAGTGAGAATTTCTTAAAGTGAAACACTGAATAAGATTTTGTCTCATTTCAGTGATATTTTGTGCATTATGTTATTCTTACTACATTGTGTTGATAGTTGAAATTTCACCGTAAATTTTATCAGTCTCTTGAGGCTGGATGAACCACAACCCTCCCTCTATCACATGTCTACAGAAGCAAGGATTTTCCTTCATGATTTGACTTTCTCTGTCCTATGAATAATCTGAGTATGGAAAACATGATTAGAAAACATTAACCTACTATATTACTCTAGTAAAAAGCCATCTTTTACACTCTGCAAGTAAAAAGTAACTTCAAAAAACTCAACCAAAATTAATAAAAGCTCCAGAAGTACATGTTATCAAATCAAAATCAGGTTTCTTCTGTTTCTTATTGTGAAAAATATTGCCTGTGTTACTTCCACCTAAAAACTTGATTGTCAGATTTGTGGCAGATCTGGATCTGATTTTAGCATTGGTGAAGCACAGAGGACAAAACCCTCAACTTTCTGGATGGTGTGAATGATTCTTTTCTCTTTTCTGCTTCTGAGTCTGTTGGCCAGGAGACTTGGATATGATAGGGCTTCAGTTCCTCAGAAGGGACAGAATCGGGGACATTGCTCATAAGATCACGTCCCTGGAAGGATTTTGGGAAGGCTATGACATCTCTGATACTTGGAGCTCCAGTGACGAGGCACATCAATCTGTCTAACCCTGTGAGTAAAACAAAGGTCACCGATGAGAAATGTATAGCAGTCTTGTGTTGGGAATGACTTCAGTTGTCTATAAAAAAAGTTGTAGGACTTTCCTGCTCCATGGTACTAGGGATCAAATATGGGACGTCCTATATGTTAGGCAATTACTCTACCAGT